>NC_064831.1:44455767-54455767 GCF_024166365.1 Elephas maximus indicus | reverse complement strand
GCAGGAGAACAGTGGGATGCAAACCTCAATTTCTCGTGAAAAAGACCAGACTTAATGGTCTGACTGAGACCCAAGGGACCCGGAGGTCATAGTTCCCAGACCTTCTGTTAGCCCAAGACTGAAACCATTCCCGAAACCCACTCTTCAGACAGGGATTGGACTGGACTGTGAGACAGAAAATAATACTGGTGAGGAGTGAGCTTCTTGGCTCAAGTAGGCCCGTGAGACTATGTGGGCAGCTCCTGTCTGGAGGCAAGATGAGAAGGCAGAGAGGGACAGGAGCTGGTTGAATGGACATGGGAATACAGGGTGGAGAGAAGGAGTGCGCTGTCTCGTTAGGGGGCGAGCAACTAGGAGTACATAGCAAGGTGTATATAAATTTTTGTGTGAGAGACTGACTTGATTTGTAAACTTTCACTTAAAGCACAAGAAAAAAAAAATTCCCCAGCCCACAAATCTTTTATCAGCACACCTCCCGCTTAGGCTTGTAGCATACGGGAATAGGCCTTGGTGAGCAACAGGTTTTGGGCAGAGATATGCCAGAGCCACTGCCTAAACAATTCCATATAGGACAGTATGAGGATGAAAATCTGTAGCTAGAAACAGGGCTTTGAACTGGTTCCGGTTCAAACCCCTGCTGAGAATTTGCGTTTTTAACAAGTTCACTGCTCAGAATTTGCATTTCTACCCCCAGGTATACTGAATCAGAACGTACATTTTAACAAGCCCTCTGGGTGATTCTTATATGTAATAAAATTTGAGACCCACTGCTCTATTAGTGGTTCTCAGAATTGATGCCTAAACAGCAGTGTTAGCATCACCTGGGAAGTTGTTAGAAATGGAAATTCTCAGCAGAGGTTCCAGCCAGAATGAACTGGTTTGAAGTCCTGGGGAAGATCTGTCAAGGGCTCTTGGGATAAATACCATATCATAGCTGAATCTAAGCCTCAGCTGCTGAGCCCTGGCTTTTCAGCAGCTATTTAAATCTGCTAATGACTATTCTGATTTGCCTGTCTTGTAAAGGAGATGCTAACCCTCAAGGAAAGGAAAGACAGCAAGATCTTTATTGAAACTTTACACCTAGAGTCAAGCTCAGGCAAAATCTCATCGGGCAGAGAAAATAAGTAAATTTGTTTTCAGTAGGTGCTTTATATGGTTATTTCATTTTCCCCCATTTTTTGAGCTTAGGGAAGTTTAGTAACTTACCTAGGGTCACACAGCGGGTACACTTGAGCTAGGAATGTGTTTGTCCTATGTTTTTGTACAGGTCTGTGTCTTTTATGCATACACACACATGTAACCAGCAGATGGCCAGGCTTCCACCTAACTATAAAACAGTCATGGAAGATAGTTGTATAAACATTTTTTGGGGACAAAGGCCCAGAACTTTCCCACCCAGTGAAATGGTAGAATTTTGTTTCACGTGGTACCTCCAAATTCTGTGACTTAAAAAGACTGCCTTTGTTATCTTCATACCTTTCATGATCAGGGGCTTTCTAGGTTTCGAAACTATTTTTTCTTTTCCCAAACAAAATTAATAATTTATATTGACTGCATGAGCCATGTATACAACTGAGAAGCTCAGAGCTACCATATGCAAGCCATTTTCAGAAACCTTTGTGCTGTGGATAAAGCGTTAAAACAGCTGATGAAGCTTTATAATTTTCAAGTTGGTAGGAAAGAATGGGAAACCCTGGTGGCATGGTGGTTAAGAGCTACAGCTCCTAACCAAAAGGTTGGCAGTTCAAATCCATCAGGTCCTCATTAGAAACCCTATGGATCAGTTCTGCTCTGTCCTGTAGGGTCGCTATGAGTTGGAATCGACTCAACAGCAACAGGTTTTTTGGTTTTTAGGAGAGAATGGTTTTTTATGCCATCAAAAAAGACAGGAGGCTAACCAGAAACATCATTTCATCCTGTAAATTTCTTCCATAGTACTTATCAGAAACATGTACTTAAATAGTTGTTTACTGGTTTGCTGTCTCTAACATTCCCTCTCTTTCCCAATCTCTTTGTCCCTGAGGGCAGAGACCAGCTCTGATTTGTTCAGCAGTGTCCAATGTCTGCTCTGGTGCTTGGCTCATATTAGGCTCTGAATAAATACTTAATGATTTTTATTTTTCTGTTACATATGTGAGCCTTCTGTAGACTCATCAACTTAACTGATATCAAATAGTTGAGAGTGGGGGCAGTACTATGGCGGGCTGTATTATGTAGTAGAGCCATATCTTACCTGGAAGTTAGGTTCAGTGTCAATGTGCATGACAAAAATCAAGCATAGAATTACCAAAAAATCAGATACAGAATGACTCTGGAAAAACACTTACATCACTCAAAAATACAGCATTTATGGCTTTTTATGTATACAACTTTGTGCAGTTGTGCACATACATACACCCACACGTGATGTACACAGTAATGTATACTATAAAACTCCATAGAGATTATTTTCAGAAATTAAATCAATCAAAATTTATTAAGATTAAAAAAAAGACCAGAGGTTCTGGTTGGTACCAGGAAAAGTTTTGAATCTAGGCAGCTGTTAAAATAACAGGAACATGGTTCTGCTTCAACAGGAATAAAACATAGATCTGAAGAAATCATGAGAAATTGTGTGAGGTTGACAAGATCCTCCTAGAATGTTGTGGACTTCCTTGTTGTTAGGCGCTGTTGAGGTGGTTCTGACTCATAACGACCCTATAGGACAGAGCAGAAGTGCCCCATAGGGTTTCCAAGGAGCGGCTCATGGTTAGCAGCCAAGCTTTTAACCGCTACGCCACCATGGCTTTGTGGACTTCCTCAAGAGCACATGGGAACGAGCTGGGCAAATACAAGAAGCACACAGGAAAATCAAGAGTAAGAACGTCAGAAGCGATACTAGAAAGATGGGAAATTTACTTAAAATAAAAGTGAATCTTATATAAGAGGGTAGTCGCAAACAAGTAGCATGCCTCAGTTTAGATGTCCCTTAGTAAAGAATTTTAAGCCTTTTGGTCTCTAGTTGAGTAGAAAGATTCTATAACAAGAGAAAGAATGAAAATAGTGAACTTCGTAAAAGAAAGAAATCTGAATCCTTTCTCCCCAGGCCTGAGTTTTCCAGAAGTCTTTCTGCCAGAGATTTTATATATATATAAGAAAAAACCCAATGTCGTCGAGTCGATTCCAACTCATAGTTACCCTATAGGCCAGAGCAGAACTGCCCCATAGAGTTTCCAAGGAGCGCCTGGCGGATTTGAACTGCCAACTCTTTGGTTAGCAGCTGTAGACACATACCACTAAATTCAGACAAAATGGATCTTAATTGGTATAATGGGCAGCCTTGAAATTACATTTAGAGGACTATGGAGATTTAGATACTTGTCATCAGTATAAATGAATAAGTGGAGACAGCCAAAAATTAGAGTGAGGAAAAAAGTTTAGCCCAAGTTTTCTCAGTGTTTTCTGTGTGACTCAAGGTTAACCATTTGGCTCTGCTGTGCCTCAGTTTCCTTTTCATATAATAGGAAAACTTTGTTTCCTCTGTTTGCAGACCTGTTGGAGTTGAACAAGGTAATGCCAATAACGGCCTTGAATCTTTAAGGGAAAAATACTGTAGAAACACAAGACAGTATTGTTTCACATTGAAGCTGAAGGTCTGACTTTGCTGTAGAAATGGAAATACCCTAGTTACATTTTTCATAGCTTTTTTTATAATCACATTGAAGGCTTAATAGTTGCAGTTTTGAAGAATTTTTGATGGGTTCTCAAGTAATGGTAAATTAATATTTCCCAGTCTGTTCTCTGACTCAATAGAGCAGAATTCTAGCTATGATGAACCCACTACCTCTCTCATCTTGAGGGAGGTGTTTCTTTTAGAGAAGCTGAATGTGGTCAGATTGAAATACAGTTATGCACACTTGTGCCTCCTTGGAGAGGATGAACACTCCTCCTTCCACAACTCCATAACCTTTTATGCCAGTTTGGGACTCTTGACCACAGGCATCTTGTAACACCTGGGAAAAGAACTCCAGAAAAGAAACACAAATTACCGTACCTATTTGTGTTCTATAATATTGAGTCAAGTCCATTATACAGGGATCAGGACAACTGGCTTGCTAAATAATGTTTGATCCTTATCGTAACTGTATTCATTTATGAAGTCTCAAAGAAGTGTTATTAGTGCTAAACTACTGAGACATCACAAGTAAGGTTTATCACAGTGGCCTACCGACATTAGTGAATGTTACTCTCCCGAAAATAAAGGATAGATATTTGGGGGCCACCTCCTGCCTCCAGTGTGGAAGGTAGGATTTCTTGTGAAGCCAGATAGCATAACCCATATACCGTACCTATTGCCGTGGAGTAAATTCTGACTCATAGCCACCCTAAAGGCCAGAGAACTGCCCCATAGAGTTTTCAAGGCTATAAATCTTTACGGAAACAGACTGCCACATCTTTCTCTCAACTTCCAATTTTTCTAGATTAATACTTTGCACATTCCATGTTCCAGTTATTAATGGATGCTTGCAGCTGTTTCTTCTCATTTTAAGTGATGCCACATCAGCAAATGAAAGTCCCAAAAGCTTTTCTTCATCCGCATGATGAAGGTCAACTCTACTTTGAGGAGGCAGCTCTTCCCCAGGCATATTTTGAGTGCCTTCCAACCTGAGGGGCTAACTTCCAGCCGTATATCAGCCGTGTTCTGCGCAATTCATAAAATTTTCACTGGCCAGGTTTTTTAGCAGTAGGATACCAGGTCCTTTTTCCTAGTCTGTCTTAGTCTGGAAGTTCCGCTGAAATCTGCCCGCCGTGGGTGCCCTGTTAGTATTTGAAATACAGGTACCATAGCTTCCAGCATCAAAGCAACACTCAAGCCACCAGGGTACGACAGACTGAGAGGAGTAATGGAGTGAAAGGCTTGGCTTAAGATATTTCTAGTATCATGCTAGCTGGTTTACTTCTCTTTTCTCTCTACTATAAGCTCCCCAGTGGCAGAGCCTGCGTCTTATCTTTTTTCTTCTCTCCCTAAAGCATCTAGCATGGTGTCTGGCAAGTAATGAGTGCCTAGGAAATAATGGTTAGAAAGAAGAGGATGAACAGTTAGTTACGTGTGTGTCTTAGTCAACACTGTTTTGACTGCACAATAAACTAGCTTAGATCAAAAAGGGAGTTACTGGAAGACCACAAAAATATGTCATGAAATCAAGGAAAGGAAGCATACAGGTCTCACTAGGGGTTGGAGCAATGTACTGGGAAGCCTCTAGGGATGAAGACAACTGCTGTTTGTTCCTGGCTCTCTTCTGCCTAGGACTATAAAATCTCTTGCCTCTGCCTCTCTGTTTGCCTGCTTCATTCTTTTCTCCACATCATTAGCCTTCTCTGCTTCTCTCTACTTTGGTGGAAAAAGGCCTCCCAGGCAGCCCTTGCCCTGTGTCCCATTTGCGAGTTCCTAGGAAAGAGACTGGCTGACTCGACTTGGATCAGCTTTCCAGTCGTGGATCAGAAAGCTTGTGTGGAGGTACAGAATCATGGGGGCTTTGAGAACTGAGAGGAAGCAGTTGACAGGATGACAAGAGAATGGTGAGCTTACAGACGGAACTTTTCTTTCTCTGCAAGTAACACTGCTAAAAAGCAAGACATTTTGCCTTAAGACAGTTCAAACATCTTGAGATTCTCAAAGTGGAGAGGAGAGCCTAAGAAGAGCTGTGTGGTGTCCTGCAGAGGACAGTGAGCATACCCAGAATGAGGGCAGCCCTTCGCACAACTAATCGCACCTGTGTTTGTGGTAGTCCCCATACTCTTGCTGGAAAAACAGAATCTTAGGAAACATTCTGTTTATGGCCTCTAGTAATAGAAGCAGCCTTCACATATGTTGAGGGAATCTGAAATGATAAGTTGAGGCTTAAAGCCACACTTGCCAAACTTTCACCCTCTAAGGACCTGGTGCTTTCAGTGTGAGTGGCCAATGTGAAATAAGTAAATATTAGGGCGACAGCAGACATCTCATATTTAAAAAAAAAAAGTTATAGTCCTGTTTACTGGGTTGTTCCTAAAAAAATGGGTGTGGGAGTATTTGAAACTCTCTTAGCCTTTGAATATACTTTGCAGAAGGAGCAGCACCACTGTCACTGTTGTTCCTCTTAGGGAGCAGAACCTAAACATAAACGTGTGTCTGAGTTGGTGAGTCAGGAGCAAGAACCTGGGATCGGTCTGTGAAAAGCATCCCTGTCATAGAGTATATGGAACAAATTTCAGACAAAGAAACGTGCAGTGTGGTCTTCTTTTCCTTTGAAAGTGTGCCTCTGCGTTTCCAAATCTGCTTACATTGTCCAGGAAATGTTTGTAAATTATTTCCATTGATCTTACGGTTTAAGTTCAATCTGTGGCTAATGCTTAATTTCGTGAAGAAAAATAACAGGATTATTTTATATACTGGTCTTGGAAGGGTGTAATTCACATAGCCAGTACCAATAATTGCTCATCTTTAATGGAGCTAATTTAGTGGTGTTGGTGCTGTGAATTTCTGTGTTCTTCCAAGGAGGAAACATCGTGACCTTAGCCTTTATTAACTAGCTACACTAGTTAACCAAACAAGGAACTGGTGTTTCTGAAGCCCAACACTCAGTGCACAGGATAAATTTTATGGTTGTGTTTTCCTTTGCATGCATTTTCCACAAGTAGCTGCCCCATGTCTTGGGACATTTCTCATATTATTGCTAACAATGTACTCTATATTGAAATATAAGCAAAAAAAAAAAAAAAGCTCACAGGTAATGTTGTAAGAGACCTGCTCATCTGCTAAAGCCAACCACCACGTGGCCCTTCTGTACCCTGTAAAACTCAAATATCTCTAAGTCACACAAGGCGTATAGAGCAATTGCGTTTAATTACATACATAAAATGTTAGAGAAATTGTCCTTCTCCCTCCTACAAAACAAAACCACTTCTATTTTAAAACACTTTGCTGGTGAAGACTTGTGGGCCAGTAATTTCTTTTGTTGCAAATTGAGTGTTATGGGCTTATTATAGAAATCGTTTGGACTGCATACATCTCACAGGAACACAGAGTGCTGACACCTTTTCAGTGTATTGTTTTGCAAAGCGCAGAACTGCAAAGGTATTTGCTCAGTGTGAAGGCAGAATTTGTTACTTGGATTTTCTTGTCTTTTAAGGAACTTCATGAAAATAGAACATGAGGTTTTGAAAATAGACCCACGTAACTCACATGTAAGTGGACTGGGCTACAGAGTTGTGATGAGTTGCAGAAAGTTGGTATAGTACTTACGCAGGCTCATCCCAGAAGGATGTTTACCTGTGTTTTATTGACTATGCAAAGGCATTTGGCTGTGTGGATCATAACAAACTATGGATAACACTGCGAAGAATGGGAGTTTCAGAACACTTAATTGTGCTCTTGAGGAACCTTTACATAGATCCAGAGGCAGTTGTTCGGACAGAACAAAGGGATGCTGATTGGTTTAAAGTCAGGAAAGGTGTGCGTCAGGGTAGTATTCTTTCACCATACCTATTTAATCTGTATGGTGAACAAATACGAGAAGCTGGACTGTATGAAGAAGAACAGGGCATCAGGATTGGAGGAAGACTCATTAACAACCTGCGTTATGCAGATGACACAGCCTTGCTTGCTGAAAGTGAAGAGGACTTGAAGCACTTACTAATGAAGATCAAAGACACAGCCTTCAGTATGGATTGCACCTCAACATAAAACAAAAATCCTCACAACTGGACCAATGAGCAGCATCATGATAAACGGAGAAAAGATTGAAGTTGTCAAGGATTTCATTTTACACAATCAACAGCCATGGAAGCAGCAGTCAAGAAATCAAAAGACGCATTGCATTGGGCAAATCTGCTGCAAAGGACCTCTTCAAAGTGTTGAAGAGCAAAGATGTCACCTTGAAGACTAAGGTGCTCCTGACCCAAGCCATGGTATTTTCAGTCACATCATATGCATGTGAAAGCTGGACAATGAATAAGGAAGACCGAAGAAGAGGTGACACCTTTGAATTGTGGTATTGGCGAAAAATATTGAATATACCATGGACTGCCAAAAGAGCGAACAAATCTGTCTTGGAAGAAGTGTGGCCAGAATGCTCCTTGGAAGCAAGGATGGCAAGGCTGCGTCTTACATACTTTGGACATGTTGTCAGGAGGGATGAGTCCCTGGAGAAGGACATCATGCTTGGCAGAGTACAGGGTCAGCGGAAAAGAGGAAGACCCTCAACAAGGTGGTTTGACACAGTGGCTGCAACAGTGAGCTCAAGCATAACAACAATTGTAAGGATGGCGCAGGACCGGACAGTGTTTCGTTCTGTTGTGCATAGGGTCGCTATGAGTCAGAACTGACCCAACGGCACCTAACAACAACAACAAGGCTCAGGTTTGGAAAAAGCCCCATCACTGAAGCTTGTCAGTGGAAGCTTATTTACAAATAGCTGCAGACTCTAAAGGTCCTGGTGCCGTTTTCCCCGCTTCATTCTAGGTCATGCTTTTACCTTCTGTCTTTGCTCACATCTCCCTTATTTGTGTACCTGCGTGTTTCTCTTCTTTCCACATCTCACAGCCATTCTCCAGACACTGGTAATGGCTTCATGACTGGCCTTAGACTGTCCTGGCAGAGGGCAATGAGTATTCCCAGAAGGAGAACTGCCGTTTTCACAACTAATTGTGCCTGTGTTTGTTGTAGTCACTATACTTGTTAAGGAGATCAAAGGCAGTGCAAATTTGAGTCCAGACTATGGACTAGACTAACCACACCCTCACACGTTCCTCTGCTAACAGGAGTTGGTCGTAGTTAAACACTAAGAAGGGAGGTGATGTTAGTATCCCCAGAGCTGTGGAATACTGCTGAACAAAGAGATGAGTCATTGAAGTCAGTAGTTCCTGTGGGTTATGAGAAGGTGGAAACATGTATCTATTCTCTTGTTATTAAAACTTAACTACTTCCTTTCCAGTGTCTATCAGTGTCATTGATTAGAGAGACTACAATTTCTTTAAGTTTCAGTAACAGATTTGTTGTTGTGTGTTGTCGAGTTGATTCCGACTCATAGCAGCCCTATGTGATGGAGTAGAACTGCCCCACAGACTTTCCTTCTGTTTACAGGAACAGATCTCCAGGCCTTTTTTCCCTGCAGAGCCGCTGAGTGGGTTCAAACCACCAAGCTTTTGGTTAGCAGCCGAGCACTTAATCATCGCGCCACCAAGGCTCCTTAGTAGCAGACTACATAGAGATAATTTCTCACACTTGCCATCAGTATACTTATCTAGTTGCTAGGTAAACATTTTCATGTTTGTAAGAATGTAACTTTTCTATAAGAATGCTTATGACAAAAATCAACAGGAAGATCGATTTTTAACATTGGCAACCAGTATTGTTGTCACCCTTTGTCTTCAACTCCTAGGCAGCTAATTTATATTCCACCCACTTAAAAGGAGAGTTTGTCAGCTCCATACCCGTCTGCACTCTTATGTTTCCAGCAGCCTAACACACTGTTAACTTCTACCTGCATTTTCCTCTTTATGCTTCGTATTACTTTATCAGCCCTTATCAACTTATGGGCAACCTCTTAGTAATAACTTTTTCAGTCATAACACAAGAACTAACTAGCTAACTTAGTAAAAAAAGTACTATCAGCCGTGTCCATAGCACTAATTTGAGAGCCACAGAGTTATTAAAAAGAAATGGTCTCCACCCTTCAGGAAACTAGAGCCTCACTAGAAAGAAAATTTAAGGCTTACTGAGCTTCTAGTACGTTCATGGTAAAGCACTGTAGTTGTCATCGTTGGCTGCTATCGAGTTGGCTTTGACTCATGGTGACTTTATGTATAACAGAACGAAACATTGCCCAGTCCTGTATCGTCTTCATGGCCGTTGGTGTGTTTGAGTCCGTAGTTGTGGGTATTCCGTCGGTCCATCTTACTGAGGGCTTCCCTTGTTTTTGCCACTCCTCTACCAAACATGATGTCCTTTTCTAGAGGTTGGTCTTTCCTGATGATGTGTCCAAAGTAAGGGAACTGAAGTCTCTCCATCCATGCTTTTAAGGAGCATTCTGGTTGTATGTCTTCTAAGACTGATTTGTTTGTTCTGGCAGTATATTCAGTATTCTTCATCAACACCACAATTGGAATGTATCAGTTCTTCTGTTTTCTTTTTCATTATCCAGCTTTTGCTTGCATATGAGGCAACTAAAGAGACCATGGCTTGGATCAGACACACTTTAGTCATCAAAATGACATTTTTCTTTTTAAAACTTAAAAGAGGTCTTTGCGTTGGATTTGCCCAGTGGAACAAGTCGTTTGATTTCCCAACTACTGCCTCCGTTGATGTTGATTGTTGATCCAAGCAAAATAAAATCGTTGACAACCTCAGTTTCTTCACCATTTATCATGATGTTCATTGGTCCCGTGGCTGTAGTGTAATCATGAGTTCTTGAGACGCATATGTATATCCTGTGACAATATTATGAAGATGTGCTGTGGTAATATGGGGAGCCCTGGTGGCGCAGTGATTAAGAGCACGGTTGCCAACAACCAACAGGTTGGCAGTTCAGATCTACCAGCCACTCCTTGGAAACCATATGGAGCAGTTCTGCTCTGTCCTATAGGATTGCTGTAAGTCAAAATCGACTCAATGGCAGCAGTTTTGTTTATTTATTTATTTATTTATTTTGTTAGGGTAGTATGAGTAATAAAATCCTTATTTTTTCTGTGCTTTATTCTTTTGACCTTCTTTTTATTTACTGAGATATTTCTGCCTTTAACAACTTCACTAATGACCTCTGCCATAATTTTTAAAGAAATTTGCTTAACTAGCTGGTGGTTAAAAGAAACTCCAAGTGAAAGCAAAATAGTCTTCGTTTTTCCAATTTCAGAGCGCCCTCATCCTCTGCTCGGCCCTGTACTTTTTGCTAGCTGCGTATTTGCTACTCCTTCAGCCTTCAGGATGGTATTCCTCCCACCCCACCCACATCAGCTCTTAACCATCCTTCAGGACTCAATCTGTGACCCCTGCTCTGGGTGCCTTCCCCAGTTTCCTCAGCCAAGGTTAGGTGCCCTTCTTTACTGCTCCCAAAGCACTATGTTCTCACTTGTGATGTTTGATGAATAGACAAACTGACCACCAAACACTTTGAACTTAATTGAATTTGAAACTAGAAGCAGGAACACTGCAGCATTTATTCCTCAGACTAACTAACTGGTAATCAGCAAGGTAAATGAGTTCACCTTGCTTCCCTGCGAGTCTTCATGCCTCCTCGGTGACCAGAATTATAAAGTCATCTTGAATGTTCTATCAGGTCACATCTGTTCTGACTGGAGAGAGATTTGGCTGAAAGCTCAACTAAGAAAATGAGTACAGGCTGCAGCATCTGTTCCACTGACCGCTGTTCTTTGGCAAGCCACTTAGCCTCTACTCTCCCATTCAGAAATAAGGGTGACACTTGACACTTCCCTTTCCCAGGGCTATTTTGATGCTTAAGGAAAGGAATTAGGATATTAAGAGAGTTCAGTAACGGGACACTCTGCTTTCATACTGTGATTAAACTAGTGGATTTTTGGGTTTGTTTTATGCTTTTTTTTCCCCAGTCAGGAGACTTCTGGGAACAATTTATTAAATGGACTCAGAGTTAATGAAACATATACTTATCTTCTTTTCATGTTTATATTAATCTAAGCATATGCCATGTTGCTTTCTGAATTCCTAAATGGTGTGCTTAATTTATTAGGCATTTGGAGATTGACTCCTTGGTAGTTGTATTGGAAAATCAGCACTACTGTACTCTTGATGTAATCTTACCTGTGTTTTTATAAGAGAAAATATTGCTTCTTCCTTTATGACTTGAGTTTATACTATGTCAACATTATCATCAGTACCTTGTAGTCATCAATTAAGTTCATATATAGACCACGTTTTAGTAAGCCTTTAAAGAAATCAGTTAAGTTCCTATCAAAGTAACGTGACCCAGCAATACATGCTGCCACTCTGAATGTCCACGAACTTAGAGCACAGGTACACGTGGTGTTAATAGGGAAGACAGACACATGGACAAAGAAAGTGTAGTGGGAGAAGGTCAGGATTATCAGGAAGAGCCTCACTGTCCTTTGGGTAACCTCATTTTTTCTTCTAAATGCCTGCTGGAACTTTTGTGACATTTTAGTTATTGTTTACTTGTGTATTAAGAATCAGAAAAAAAATTTTTAAATAAAAAAAAAGAATCGGGCCTCTCTCAGCTTTTGAGGCACCTTTTGAAATGTGATAGATACACTCTGTATTTATAACTTAATCATAGGAAATTCAGTACTAAGGAAAGTGGAAAGTTTTCAGAGACTGGATTTTTATTCCGTAAGTATACCAGTGCTGAGCGTAGGTAGTCTTTTTGGAAAAAGAAATGCCCCCCTTCAATATACAACACACATTTTAAAAGATTTGTGTCTTAGATGCTGTCTGCTATAGAAGAAATCCATCCTCCTGTCTTGGGTTTTCTTTCCTGACTCCTTTGGATAAACGAATCTTTGAAACTACTTTGAGGCTGAAGCCTTTGGTAACTGCATATGTGAAATAAACAAGCTGTAAAATCTCAATTTCTTTGGCTCAGAAATGTGAGATTATTCCTCTGCTCCTGCCTGTCCTCACCTTCTCTTCCCCCACCATACAGATTTGAGCTCATGTTAGCAGCGTGTGTCTAGTGATAGTCCAGCTCCCAAGAGGCCCGTGAACGAGATGATTGTAAAACACTTTTCATAGTAGGGCAGACCAGGTAATCCTGATTCTTTAATTCTGTGTCTAGCTGTTTTTGTTATTAAACCAGTCTTCTTTGAGTTGATTCATAAGTTGAACTGGTTTAAATTGCAAAGGGACATTTTTCAGTCTGAGAAATGAGAGGTATTCAGTTTGTTCTTTAAAAAACAACAATGCCTTTTATTTTCTGGTATCTTTAAAATGATGCATTGTTTTTATATAGTTATTCTCAGAATTTTAAAGACTGTGCTTAAATTTTTTCCTTTCATCTCTTCCTTTGGAATATCATTTCATTTATCTGTGTATTCCATCTGCTTTCTTGGAGTGAATTTGTTTAATGTTATTACCCCTGCTGCTAATTCCCCATTTATTGGTAATCTCCCAATCTCTCACAAACACGTCAGGACATTTCAGTAGTTGTGCTAGAAGCCACTACCATTGATGGACCAAAACCAGAAAGAGCTTGACTTGGGAGAAAAAAACATCATCTTTTCTTTAAAAAAAAGAAAAAAAAGCGACAAGAAAACTGTATAAAAACAACAAAAGAGGATTACCGGTGTCCTTATGTCCATAAAGATTTTCTTCAGGACTGACTTTAGAAGACAGTCATCACCAACATATACTTTTTTGCATTGAAATATTAATATGGATATTATTTTTCACATCCAGATATTAATATAGATATAGGTTTTGTTTGCATTTGCTTCACAGTTAGATAATTTAGTTTTTTTTTTTTAAAGAATGAAAGTAGGCTAATTATTAGGCAATAATATGATCAAATTACTAAAAGCTTCTAGGTGGTTCTATTTCAGTTCTCAGCCTGATATGCGTTTAAAAATATCTCTACTTGGAGTAGTTGCTATTCATAATGCATTATGGAATCTTCAGGTAACAGCTTGGATGATAAAGAAGCCATTATCTTTCATTTGGTGTGTTTAACCCAAGTCAAATTTATGACACACTGAAAATTAGCTGTAGTGTTGTACACCTCACTGGCTGTTGTGTGCAGCATGCTCCATGTGTGAGCCGTGCATCCTTAAGGATGAATAGAAAAGCCGTTTCATAATAGCCAGGGAAAATATACAAGATAACATCTGCAGTGTACATACAACTTTCAGGTTTAGGATACAAGAGATTTCACCCGTGGCTGAAGGAAATGTAATGACTATATTGGAAATCCTTCAGAAGAAACTTCAGTGCCCCCTTAATTCCCAGGCTTTTTTGCAGTTGACCAGGTTCAGAGGGAGACCTCCTCAGTGCTTTATTTCTAGAGTAGATGAGAGATTATGAAACTGCCTACTTTCTGGTACACCGTGGATCAAAGAATCTAGTGCATTTCTGCTTTACCTGACTCTCCCACCCCATTCCCATTACCTGATAATTACTTACAGGAACTACCTTGGTTACCACATGTCTAGCTTAGGTTACATTTGAACCACTGCCCTTATCCCTAGTCTCATTAAAGGATTCCACAGTATAACATTGATAATTTCTTACACAATGGATTAGCAATGGTTGGGTAAAAGAAGAGTGAAACATATAACATTTCTCACTTAAATGCAGCCCAGGTGATAAATCATTACTGTACAGTAATCTCTGATCAAAGAGACAAACCCTCTTAGTGGCCAATGTCTGTGCCTTTCACCACAAGCACTGGCCACCTTATGGGCAGCCTTGGAAAAACCAGGCACGGAACGGAACTTGCGTGGGCATCGTTCTGTACCGATAGTTCTAATAAATGATAGCTACATCTCCTGTAGAGACTTTTATACTCAGCAGCACATTTTTTTTGTGATAAGTTAGAAGCTTTAAACATACTAGGCTTTTAACTAGCCTTAAAATGATTCCCTTCAAAAGAGATTGAGACCAATTGTTCTGATCTGAAAGAACTTCTGAAAAGACAGATCTGTCACTGTTTTCTGAGTCCTCATAATATATGTAATAAAACAAAGGAATGCACTTTATTTCTACCCTTTAGACCCATTGTTTCCCAGCTGAGGTTGCATATCAGAATCTCCTATGGAGCTATGCTTGTGTTCACTCCTAGAAATTCTCATTTATTAGGTCTGAGGTGAAGTCACTGCATCTGCTTTTAAAAAGTTTTAGAGATGTTTTCTAATAGACCCATTTCCAGTTGAGTACCACTAGCAGCTTACGTTTGAACTGGTAATGCACGTAACCCATATTACACGGAGGTGCATTCATACTGGTTCTGTGGCTTTACAAAGATGAACCCTAAAAGATAGCTAAAGCAAAATCCTAGCCATAGTGAGAATATTGAACTTAAAAAGAACCAGCGTAAACATTTCCTTTTTACAGATGAAAAAGCTAACCCAGAGAGGTAAAGGAATTTGCCAGAGTCGGCAATAGAACCAAATACTAGATCCAAGACACTGATTTGAGCTGTTTCTACACTAGCGTCTCGGACCTAGCCCCTGTCCCAGATATACTTCAAAGCCACACAGTGGTCTAGAAGTTGTTTTGAGCATCCCATAGCCTACCACGGCACTGTGAGGGCTTGGGGTACTTATAAGGAGCAGTACTGCAACAGACAGTGGCTTTTCACTTCTTTGAAATTCCTAGGCAGGAGTTATGAGTGACATTGTAGTTAGACATTATAGATATCACTCAAAATGTGTTTGTGACTTCCTTGTAAACATGGACACTTCTGGCAGGAGATGGCTAGATTGGTACTAAAGATTGTCAAGAACAGGAAGATCATTTGTCTTATTTAAACTGATCTTTAAGTATTGGCAGCAAATCTGGGAAATGTTGCCAATATTATATTTCTAAGCTGACTTTTAGCTTGTACTTCAGAAGGAGGATATCATGCCCAGATTTGCAAGTTAACCAACTAAAGGAATAATGTGCTTATTAATTAGAGTTAGGTTTGACTGGGGAGGGGGGCAAATCCAAATAACAGTAGCTTACTCAGGATAGAGATTGATTTTTCTCTTGGGTAAAGAAGTCCAGAGGAAGTGAAGTCCAACACTGGTATGATTGGTTCACAGCCACTAGAGACTCGAGTTCTTCTTGCTTTCTGCTCAGTCCAGGTCCCATGAAGGAGCTTTTCCAGAAGTACCCCGTCCAGCGATTTCTGCTGCCATCTCATTGGTCATTCTCACTGTCAGGGAAGGCTGGATGGTTATAACTGGGCATGTTGTTATTCGCAATCATTAGGGGTTCTGTTATTAAGAAAAAAAGGGAGAATGGGTATTGGGCAGACATCCAACAGTCTCTGCCGTTACCTGCTTTGAAGAATATACTACATTTATATTAGGAAAATCAGATTTTAGCAACATCAGAAACTAATTACGTAGTGCATAAATTAAATAGATCTCCAAACTGCATTTACCATGTATCTGATTAATAAAGCAATAAATCTCCAGGGAAGAATGTTCTCCTTTAGAATTCTCAGCAGGACTCACGGGGAACAGCTGTTAGGTTTTATATATTTTGAACAAGATGAGGAATGGGCTCCTCAAAACAACAGGGGCAAAAAGACACTTCAAATTAAATCCCGCTTCCTTGTAGAGATTGGGAGAATTAAAACAACTGCAGGCACAGTTCAGAGGATATTTACTGAGCTGACAGAATCAGAGTGTGCTATAGTAGATGATAGGAACTAGGAATGAATATGTTTTTTGAAAAAAGCACTCAAGGTATTTAGTGTTTAGGATGGAACGAGATAGACTAATGCAGTATGCAAAATAATGAAATATACACATATTAGAGCAATGAGTCATACTAAGTCCAGATATACAAGACCTGCCTTGGAGAGAAAGATGGGTGCATTGTGTTAAAATTTAAATATCCCAGCTATCCAAATAAAAAGGGAATGAGAAAATGGAGAGAATTTTGTTGTCTAAAATGCCTGGAGGCAGAAGAAAGCAGTATTCCACAGCATTTACGGTGATAGACCGTGTTACACATAAATGTGTATGATGGAAGTGTTTCTGTATGAGACCAAATAACAAAAGCATGTTCTGTAGTCTCTTTTGTATCCACTGTTCACATGGCAGCATTTAACACATAGTTACTGAGTGACTCATATTTACAGTGCACTTTAAAGAAAAAATTCATTCACAAGTTGCCACTTAGGTGAGAAAGTCTAGATTTTGGCTTATTTGTAGCTATGAATTTCAAATCTGGGGAAAACCTAGACGTGTATGTTTTTTCTTTTTCCTGTCAGAATTGCTTGTCAGCAACCAAACCCTGAGTGTCTGTCGACTATTTTTCAGCTGATAGAAAGCAGGAAACTGCAGACTCCTTGCGAGAAGAGGGCCAGTTGTGCTGGCCTGGGGCCAGGCTGCACTGTCTGTGACCTCAGTTCAGTCTGAGTTCTCTGTGGGGCAACAGTTGTAGACTGCTCCATGTGGCTTTGGCAGTAAGCGTAGGGAGGCTAATGAAACCAGCTACTGCAACAAGATCTGTCCGCCTGGCCTTTCAGCTCAGCGAACCATCCTTTGAACCTTTTATGACACTGCAGTTCAGGGATCCTTTGGGAAGAATAGTTTACGCTCTGATCCAATAATAGATCAGGGACCGTTTTCTGTCTTACATAGCAGTGGAAATGCCTTTGGCACTCTGGTATTAAATAACGGCTTATTTGAACATATTGTGCAGTAACTTAGCATTTCCCACCGTTATTAATTCCCGTTGAAGCAGTTCTGCTCAGTTTAAGTTCTCTAGTAGGGGCTATGAAAGGAAATGGAAATCTCACAAATTCCACTTTTTTTGTATCTGCTCAGTGCTAATACATTGTCTCATATTTTGGTTTTTGTGTCTTCCCCTCTGCACCCCACCTTCCCTCTGCATTCAGGTGAAGGCCTCCCACAGGTGTATTACTTTGGACCATGTGGGAAATACAATGCCATGGTGCTGGAACTTCTTGGCCCTAGCTTGGAGGACTTGTTTGACCTCTGTGACCGAACGTTTACTTTAAAGACGGTGTTAATGATAGCCATCCAGTTGGTAAGTTGGTGCTGCTGCTGGCTCTGCAGGAGAAGAGGCAGGTTCCCCAGCCATGGTCTTTTGGGCTGTTTGATGATTCACCATCTGTGGTGACACCTAGTGAAGGCCTGTTCCCAGGCTTGATGGCATTCTAGGAAGCCGGCTGGGGCAAAAGGCGTTAAACCAGAGAAGTCACACTGCCTCTGCAGTTTGCTCTATTTTAAGCATTTGCCACTTGGAGCAATACCCTGCCCATAACTGAAGTGGAGGCATATAATTTGGATTAGGGACAAAGAGTGTCATTGGTGAAGTTGTACAAATGCAAGTAACTTCTTCAATTAAGGTTCTGTCATTTTTCTCCCTCTCCCCTCACTGTTGCATCCAAGAAAAGATTGGGATGTAACACTCAGATTCAGAAGTTGTGTGGCCGAGAGTCTGCCTTTGTTCTCTGGCCCCCCGGTTCTCACAGATACTGACACAGTGCCTACCACACTGCATACCGATACCAATTTAAGGGGCAGTTGAGGCAGTTCCTTTGAGAAGTTTGTCGGGAATGACACAAATGCATCTTTTTGTTTGTAGTAATAATGATCTCACATACCGTCCAGTAAAAACTTGGAAATGTTAGAAAATTGACCCTGACTTTTGAGTCCAAAATTTAACTGTTCAATCTTCCCTTTTTATACTAAGCAGAAAAACTTTGTAGATAGAAATATTTAATGATATTTGAAATAATTTTATGATTATTATTTTGGATTATATTTACTTTGACATAAAAGTTGCAGCCCTGCCTCTGCTGCTGGCTGGCTGTGTGACATCAGGCCAGTGCTAGCTTCTCTGGGCCTCACTTTCCTTATTTCTACAGCAAGGAGAGCTGGGGGAGAGTCCTGTCCGGCCAGGAGAGGGAGGTGTGGGCTGGAGATATATGTGACAGAGGCCCCCGTCTCACAGGTCGTCAACATACTCTGATATCCTACCTGGGACTATGGCTTGCCTCTCAAATGTTTAACTTCTGAAGTAGCATTAAAACAACCAATTCTATTTATCATTTGCACATTGTAACACAATGAGGTAAAATTGTGTGTTATCTATCTTTTTAGCTGAACGTACCATCCCACTTTCTTTTCCTCAGCTTGATATTTGTTACGTGTGTATTTGTATCAGAAACTGTTTTTAGCTTGCAAATCAGTAAATTGCCTCTGGGAGCTGAAAAAGATGATTTTTAAAATTTTTATCTCAGTAATTAAAACCTTGGGTTGATAAGAGAAAATGTTGTGATATATCTTTCCAATACACTTCTTTAGAGCGTTACTATCACTTTTTCTTCTCTCTCAGCTTTCTCGAATGGAATATGTACACTCAAAGAATCTCATTTACCGAGATGTCAAGCCAGAGAACTTCCTGATTGGCCGGCAAGGCAATAAGAAAGAGCACGTCATACACATCATAGACTTCGGACTGGCCAAGGAATACATTGACCCCGAAACCAAAAAACATATACCTTATAGGGAGCACAAAAGTTTAACCGGAACAGCACGATACATGTCTATCAACACGCATCTTGGCAAAGGTGTGTTCGTTTTCTGCTTCGTAAAAGGGGCAGATCATTAAAACAGCTTTTTATTCCAGTAACTTTTACCCCCGTTGTGCGTTACAACTTGTGATTCTTACTGCTTCACTAGGTACATGATTTTTATATTTGAGAAAATAAGATGGTAAGTTAGTTACTTTCCTGAAGTCTCCTGTTGGGACTTAAGGATTTTTAATTCTTTACACTGTGTTTCCAAGTGCTTCGTTTCTCAGCAGAGTGGGTACTTGGATTCTTATATTAAGCTGATGTTTTACTGAGTTTAGTAATGGGTTTGGTCTGTATATACCTATGACCCCATGTATGACAGTTCTGAAAAGGACATCAGACTGCTATCTGCTTTGGGGATCAGAGTCACCACGTTCCCACTCTGATTAAGACAGTCCAGCTCAGCTGAGTATTTAAGGGTTGAAATTAGGTGAGAACACTGGGTAACCTTGCCCCTTTCCTAGTAAAATACATTTGCCCTAAAATCAGGGGTGTGATGCTTATAAACCAGGCACCTCTTTCTGATTGGTTGAAAGGAAGGCTTCAAAGTGTTGTCTCCCTGGCGTTGAAACCTTTCCTGCTTTAAAGTGAAAATACCCTGCTTGAGAAAGTGAAAGCAGGTAGGGATACTGAGCGGAACAAATATGGCATGTTCAAAGAAGCATGGACATAAAGCACGGCTCTGGCTTTCACGCTTTTATTTTATTCTTGAAAGGCCCTAATGTATTAAATTATCCTAGAATATTTTAGAGCTAGAAGATGACTTTGCAGATTATCTAAATTGACCACTTTATTTTGGCCGTGGTTAGTTTCACATAGATTAAATTAATGGAAAAGATGGGACAGTACCTAGCTAGATGTCCTGACTCAAGAACTGTTGTCCTGCTGTTATCCCATATTCCACAGCTGTGTTTCTCAGAATTTGAACAGTTACTTTATTACCTACTCCAGTGGGGTTTTTGTTTGTTTGTTTGTTTTAATCTCATTTTATAATTGGCTTTGCTGTGAAAAAAAGGAGAAGGCTTTTTTCTGTGGGTTTGATCAATACGATGATGTGGAAAGTTTCGCCCTCTAGTGCTCAACTTCTAAACTGCACTCATTGGTCCAAAGAATTTTTTATTACCAGGGGGCCTCTTGTAACAGGAAGTGGATATAAAAATGAGGAGGGGGTGGGGGGGCGGTACAGTGTGAGAAACGGCAGGGTGTGGCTTTTCTTTCAGCCCGGCTTTGTGGTAGGCCTCAGCTCACCCTGCTTGTTCTTGCTGTTCTTCACCCTTCAGTTCTGTTCATAAACTTTTTGTCAAATGGCTTCCCCCCCCCCCAATTATATGTGGTATTTTATTGCAATCTTCAGGCAAGCCATGTAGACAAAAGCTTCCAATGGTCATGCTGTTTTATTTTGTCCTTTTAAAGATTATTTCCATTGATGTACACCAACTCAGCTTTATGCCATTTATATCTCTGTCAGGTTTGCCCCCTCTTCCCATCAGTGACCACCTTTCCAAAGACCTCCTTCAGACTGCTAGCTAGAAAATGGCCTTTTCTTTCTCCATCTGCCCTGTAGAGTACTGTTCACTCTTTTCATGCCGATGCCGCATAATCGGAGTCCGCAGTTAAACGTGTTGTGCCTCTGTATTCGGAATTGGCTAAGTGGTTTCCTCCCTGCCTGGCTCCTGGGCTTTACTTTCTGCACAAGGCGAGCACAGTCAAGTCTAAGCTAGCCCCTAGTCTTGCTTCTGTAATGTCTTTTGACAGCCCTGAAGTTGATTCTGAAAAACAAACACATAATATGTCTGAGATGAACCATAATTGGCAAATTAGAAATCGAGGCATGTTGTGCTTATATTTAGTCTGACAACCAAAGAATGTATAGGATGTTTTCTGAGAAGAAATTGCAATTTTATTAACTCTTCTCCAGTTCTTTGCCATCTTTAACTTCCCAATTAAAAAAGGAAAAAAAAAAAAGAGAGAAAGAAAAATCCAGCAACTTGTTTTAGATGATAAGTTCCCAGAATGCAGGAATTCTGTTTTATGTGCCTGTAGAAGGCACCTCAGTAATATATTTTAAATGTTTAAGATAGTTATGGACATGATGCACACAGAATGGAAGCTAAGGGATTCTGCATGGCTGTTTGCCTATATGGAACAGAATTGTAAGTGTTAATTCTTAGGAGGAGTAAAAAGCACTCAGCATGTGTGTTAGGTATTCTGCAGCTTGCACCTTTGCAGACCTAGGCAGAAAGGGCTGTTTTAACAACTTCATCAGCCTCATCTGCTGCTCACTTCCCCTGGCAGAAACCAAAGGGTAAATGTAGCCCGTGTTCTGGAAATCCCATCTCGTTCAAGTTATCTCACTTTCAGATAGGTCACAGCATTGGGCGTGCTCACCACTCAGTGACTGGGGCTTGGTTTTAGGATTTACACTTTTCACTTGTCATTTACTTGCCAGTGACAGATCTATGCAAAGGAAATACATACTGTTTCTGGTTTTGATTTAAAATACTATTCCTGGTTTAGATGTACAAAGAATTAGTGAACAGAGCCTTTCCAGAGCAGAAGGGCTTCTGAAGGGATTACTTGGTTTTGAACCCCTTTCTGCTTTAATAACGGCAAACATAACGTGTGACCTGTCTTCCCTCTTAGAGCAAAGCCGGCGGGATGACTTGGAAGCCCTGGGCCATATGTTCATGTATTTCCTTCGCGGCAGCCTCCCCTGGCAAGGACTCAAGGTATCCTTGGAAGTGCTCAGTGAGGGCTTTGTTTCCAGGCTCAGTTGTCAATGAAGGGGCTGCTGACTAGATGTCTGAAGAAGTGCACAGGGGAAGATGAGGAGGAAGGACTTGTTACAAGCCCTGTAAATGCCCACTTGGGCTTTAGAAGCTCTGTCTTGTTCATATCTATGTTCTTCCCCTCCTCAGTCCTTTCTTCCTTGTTTTTGGGTTTTCAATAACCTTTTCCCTCATTCCCTTCCAGTCTCAGCAGCACTGCTTTTCTCTCTCTGTCAGGATTCCTCCCCCACTACATCATGGAGCAGAAGGAGTGTTCCCAGTGTGTCAGGGAATTTCTGGAACAAATTGTTGACAACAGCTGCTACACATTTTACCAGCAAGGCCAGCAGGGCTGGGGGTGCCTTTAAAGGGAACTGGAAAATACTTGTTCGTCCTACGTAGGCTAAATGCCCACCTGAAATAAAATGAAAATCCAGACTTAACATTGCTGTTCAGGTGTATTACTGAATAAATGCCTATTCAGACAATAGCCATTCCTTGCGAAACGTGCAGGATTTATTAGGTAGGTGTTAGTACAGTGCCTTCATGTCAGAATTAACTACTAATATAATTATAAGCCTTATAATTACTCTGTGCTCAGGCTGTTAGACTAGGAAATGGTAAGCTTCTACCTGAAGTCCCATCAGGGAGGTGTAAAAGTGAGGCTTGTTTCTGAGCTCTCATTTATTTTGACGTGTTCGTATAGAAAGAAATGTGATCAGTAGCTTGGGGTACTTCTACACACTCTGCCTCCAGAAGGGCAAAATGGTTCGTTTTGCTGTGCTTTCTAGGACATGATCCTGAAAAGCAAGGCTTCTGCCCTTTCCCTTTGGGGTGATTTTATTTCTTTCCCTTAAATTCCTCTCCTGATAATGCCTCCATGATCTTCTCCTGATCATATATAGATTCTCGTTGATACTGACAACTTTCAAAGATAGTTTCACGTCCTACTTGTTCATCATATAGCTAGGCAATTCATTAGCATGTAATTAATTGCATGAATTTTTGTTACATCTCTTTTCACAGTCTGTGTATGGATCATTTTAGTGGTAGTTCTGGCTCTAAAATGTTTCCAACTTCAGAACAGCATTCTTGAAACTGAACACAGCATGGTAGGTCAAGGCTCACAAGAATTCCTTCAGAGCCCACTGTTGGTCCAAGGTCCAGGAGCCCTCTGTCCACAGTCCTGGGCATACCAGACTTGGACTGCTTTGATCTGATGATGTACAAAACTTGTCTGGTAGACATGTTGAAATCATAGATAACATTTTTTTCCTCCAGGAGCACATTATTGAAAGGCATTTTTTCATTTCTTGTTCTTTTTCTTATTCAGCTTCCTGATAAATATGTAATAGAGTTGTCTGTATTCCTGCCCCCACTTAGGTTAGCAGCACTTTCAGTCTGTTCATAGAACCGATTTAAGGGGGAAGATTGAGTCACAATTGAACTCCAGTGGCGAGGAAGGATTATTAAGCTTCTGCAGTTTTGAAAATACTGCTACATCATGTGTTCATTTTCTTATCCTTGCCCCTTAGCTTAGTAAATATGATGCCGTTTATCTGAGACTACTAAGTATATTTGCAAGTAAAATTTTCCAGAACATAGCAGATGTTTTGCGTGCCTCTAAATACATCACCTCTACTATGTTTCTTTCCTGTTAGTGTTAGAGAGTAAAAGAACTGAGATTGATTAAACAAATCCTGCCAAATTAGAGCGAAACAACCATTGTGTCCCCAAACATATCGAACCTTCCATATTTAGCATCTCTTTCCAAATCATGTTCTCTTTCCCTCTCCACTCTCTACAGGCTGATACGTTAAAAGAGAGATATCAGAAGATTGGTGACACCAAACGGAATACTCCCATCGAAGCTCTCTGTGAGAACTTTCCAGGTAGGACCCTAGAAGGACACTTTAGCCAACGTGGCTGTAGCTTTAAAGTTGATCGGGACTGTGACCTGATGTCTCCAGATAAGGTGCTATCTGGCTAATGTACATTTCCTTTTATTATTATTTAGACCAAGGTAGTTTGTAATCCCTTGATTTGGCCCATAGAGAAAACATCATTGTCAAATAGTCGACACAGATATCCCTTGCTTGGCCCAGAGCTCGTTCTGATGGCAAGCATTCAGCTAGTAACCGTGGCCTTTCACCTCTTTCCTGACAGAGGAGATGGCAACCTACCTTCGATATGTCAGGCGATTAGACTTCTTTGAAAAACCTGACTATGAGTATTTACGGAACCTCTTCACGGACCTCTTTGAAAGGAAAGGCTACACCTTTGACTACGTCTATGATTGGGTCGGGAGGCCTATTGTAAGTACTTCTTTTTACCTTGTCACCTCCTTCCTCAGACCTGCATTGCCCCATCCCTTTACTTGCTAGTCTTTCTGCCACAATCCTTGGAAAAAGCATTCCTTTGACTCTAGACATAATTTACATTTACCAACCTTTTCAGAGCAATGCCATGGGTTGCTCTCGTGAGAGTTAGGAAATAGGACTAACTCCTTTATGTAATTCTAGATTGTCACCTGTATGTTCTAAGATACCAGAATTTAAGTTAGTCTTTTAGAAAAAAATTTCATTTGTATGATTCAGAAGTAGATGCTACATAAGCTGTGAAGGTACGTGGTTTCTTTGGGAGTGGAACCCAGCACCTTAAGGAACTTTTGGATTTGCTGTTCTAGTCAGGGGCCCACAGGGCCCAAGAGCATGCTAACAGATATCACTCTAGGATGGTTTCTTATTTTCAAAGGTAAGCTACTCTCCAATGAACTATTGAGGACCAAGCTGCCTCCCTTTTGCAGATGAGCAAACTGAGAAGACAAGAAGACTTGAAACTGCCCTTGGTAGCTGAAAACAATAATTACTACTACTCTATTAGAATTAGAATGGTGTTGTCCTTTGCAGAGGCATCGTGTTGCACCCGTTTTCCTCATTTGACTTTGTGTTTTATTTTCCCAGCCTACCCCGGTAGGGTCAGTTCATGTAGATTCTGGTGCATCTGCAATAACTCGAGAAAGCCACACACACAGGGATCGGCCATCACAACAGCAGCCTCTGCGAAATCAGGTATGTGCTGGTCCTCAGTTCTTTCAGACACTCCTCCCCTTTATGGCTATTATTAAAACCCAGATTCTCCAGCTTTTCTGCTTAAGTGTATGTACTGAAATGAAAGACAAAAAGCTTACCATTTCTGACTGGTGTGATCTAACATTCTAACATCCCTTAGGACATGCATAATAGCACTGAGATGTAGCCAGGTGCCTTATATGAAGCATCCGCTCAAGAAAATCTGGTCCTGTCAGAGTTGGTTGTCTGATGTGGGGACTATCTCTTGAGTTAGGACCTGAGGCAGTCTGCCACAGGCCCTGGGAGCTGCTGGATGTATAGGAACAGCAGGTAGCCCACTTTAGGTCTCATTTACAGTCCAACCTGGAGCTCTCACCAATTCTCATTGGTCCTTACTGGTTAAATAGGGTGGGTAATCTGGACTTCCAGCTGACCTGGGCATGAACTGAAACCTCCAGCCCCACCCCTTGTCCCTGTGCCCAGGTTAATTCTAGAGCTGGCCAAGATCACAGGCAGACCTGCAGTGAAGAACTAGCTCTGCTTTGGACCACTCCAGAGAAGGCCATGTCTTCCTTCAGTGCTCATTGTTTGGGAAACTGGCGGTCTGGATGAGGGACATCTCTCAGCCTACAGACAAGAGGATGCTGTCTTAGTTATCTAGTGCTACTGTAACAGAAATACCACAGGTGGATGGCTTTAACAAAGAGAAGTTTATTTTCTCACAGGAAAGTAGGCTAAAAGTCCAAATTCAGGGTATCAGCTCCAGGAGAAGTCTTTCTCTCTCTGTCGGCTCTGGAGAAAGGTCTTTCTTGTCAGTCAGTCTTCCCCTAGACTAGGAGCTTCTCTGTGTGGGAACCCTGGGTCTAAAGGATGTGCTCTGCTTCCAGTGCTTCTTTCTTGGTGGCATGAGGTCTCCCTGTCTCTCTGATCGCTTCTTTCTTTTATATATCAAGAAATTACCTCAAGACACAATTCAGTCTTGTAGATAGAGTCCTGCCTCACTAACACAACTGCCGCCCATCCTCCCTTGTTAACATCATAGAGGCAGGATTTACAACATTCAGGAAAACGATACGATACCAGGAATCATGGCCCAGCCAAATTGATACACACATTTTTGGGGGGACATAATTCAATCCATGACAGACGAAATCCAAAAAAAAAAAAAAATTGACAACATTAAAAAAAGAGCTAATCTATGTGGAAGTAAATATGATAAAGGGTTTTTATCTTTAAATCACGTGTATTGCTAAGAGAAAAACTGGGACCCCATTAGATAAATAAGCAAAGAATAATAAACAGGTTTAAAAATTAGCTTGTTCTGCCTGACCCCTGACCCTTCTCGTTTATATCAGCAGACATTTTTGCAATAAAATATAAAAACACATTTCACCTGACAGATGGAGATGTACGTAGGCTGAGAGTACTATATAGAAGTGTATGTACATACGGATACACGTGTACACACACATCTCCACACATACACAGTACATATGCTAATATTGATAGATTTGCCAATAAGTACAAACTTTTGGTCTCTTGGCGGAATATGTGGCTTGGTGGATAAGAAAACAGATGTGTAAAGGAAAGCCGTTTATTGAGGAGTAGATAAAAGAGAGAATAGGTAGGCAAAAAGATGGGGCTTAGCAAACTATTGATGCTAATTGGGCCCATAGTTACATGCTTTAATCAAAGTAGTTGGCTAAGCCTTCTAATCTGACTGTTGATAATTGTTCTGCAATTGTTCTCCCACCTGCACCCCCCTTTTTAAAGGCTAATCCCCAGTGCAGGTGAGTGAGGGCACAGGTAAAATGACATGTTCATCCACTGCTTTTGACTTTGCAAATGGGTCCAAATCCTCTAGAAAATAATTTGACAGTGTGGCTGTCCTCTCTGATGAATAATCTTACTTCTTGAAATCAATCATAATAAAACAGCACAAAGTGCAGATTAAGCTATGTGTATAAAAACTGTTGCAATGTCATACATAGCAAAAGTTTAGAAATGACCCACCTATCCAGTTATGGGAATAGTTGTGTATCCACCTCAAATCCTTTACTGAATAAGCTGGGTTATAATAAATAAATTAAATTATAATACATTGATTCAGTGGAATATTGTGTAACCATTTAAAATAATGTTTAGGGAGACTTGTAGCAGCCCGAAAATGTTTATGCTATGTAAAGAAATCAGGATACAAAGTTATAAATGCCCATGACTTCCCCTTAGGGGATGGTGAAATGAGAAAATACCAAAAGGATACAATGCTAAAATATTAACGGGTGATATTGGAAGTGGTGGAATTGTGGGTAATTTTCCCCAAAATATTCTAAAATGAGGTTTTATTACTTTATAATAGAAATTTTCTTTACATAAAAAAGGTATGGAAAGAAAAAGTAGATAATTTAAGTAATGAAGTCACGATCAACATATGCTCACTCACGTTTTTAGACTTAGAACTAAAGTATGTTTTTCTTTCAGGAAAAAAATCAGTAATTTATTTCCCTTGTCTTCACTAAATTCATAATTATGCTGTTGTTTTGAATGGGTTTTAAAAGTACGAGGAAAAGTAGTTGGTGGTGGAAAACCTGGGTTGCCAGGGGGAAAATGAGTTCACACCTCACATCTAGGGTAAGTGAAATGAGCTGTAGTGAATTTTTAAATGCAAGGTCATTAGATGAGTGTGTGTAATCATTTGGGAAAATCTCATCTGCAGGGCAATAAGCTTCTTTTTGAGAAGTTGAATCTGGAAAGTCTCTCTTTGATTTTTTTTTTTTTAGGGTTTTTAGTATCCCATGGCTACTAAAGGATTGGAATTCTATACATTAACACAAATTTTACATCTCTTTCTTGCAGGATCCTGAGTCCTTGCTGGGTAGAATTCTTTCTGCACTGGTTAAATGGATTTGTAGTGTCCGTTCAGTCTTTATGCAATGTCTTAGTCTGTGGTCTCATTGCTTTTGTCCCATCTTCCGGGTTTTCTTAAAGAACAGTTGCAGCCAAATATATCCCTTTATGACTCTAGGAATTGAGAGTAGTGTGATTTCTTTAGACTAATTCTTTTCAAGTGTTGAAGTCAGCAAAAGAAGAAAATAAAATCTCTCCTTCCTGCCTTGAAATTAAAAGAGATTGACTTTACTTTTAAGAACAGCTGACCTTTTCTCAGCAACTTTGCCTCAGTAAATCTGAGCTGAGGACGTACTATGTGAAAGTATGTCTTGGGGGTACCAAGATAAGTAAGAGAGTCCTTGTCCTCCAAGAACTGACAAACAGATAAGCCAGATAGCCAGGCAGCTGTCATACAAGCAGAACAGGTAAGCAGCCTAAGTCACAAATTACTATCATCAGGGATTGAAAGGAGAAATTTCATCTAGTCTGAGCATGACAAAGAGTTTCATGGAAGAGGCTGCATTTCCTTGAAAGAATGAGGTGGAATGGAGGAGACATTCCAAGCAGGAAGGATGCATGTGTACACAACAGCACATGTTGTATCCAGTCCCATTTTGCTAGAATATATGGTGTGAATAAAGGTATCCTAGGGCATAAGGCTAGGAAAATAGATTAGAGTCATTTAATGGATCTGCTGGAATGCTAGGCTGGAGAGTTGGTGCTTAATTTCAGTAGGGAATAGAGACTAAAGGGTTTTGAACAGCAGAGTGATATGATGAAAACTTTGCTTTAGAAATTTTTTGGCCCAGAAGGTAGTAGTAGCCTGGCAGCCAACATTAAGGCCAATAAGAAGACAGTGTGTTCCTTTAAGAGGTAAAGGGGCCTAAATGGACCTTGTAGTAGTGGAGATGAAAAGGAAATAGAATTGAAAAATGACATAGGGATATAATATACCTGAATTGGCAGCCCACAGGTATGTCAGGTTGAAGGAGAAGGGTGATTCCAAGCTGTTGGTTAGATTTTCAGCCTGGATAAGTAGGAGGCAGTTGATACTGTTACTAGAGGTGGGAGGGTTGGGGTTATGAGTGACTTATTTGGAGTTTGACTTAGCCGGCTTGAGTTTGAAATACCAACAGTGAGTTCTAGCTAAAGATGTTTAACAGGCAGAAGATGACTCTCAAAACTAGAGAGTTATTTGGGCATCAGGGCATGGCAATGACATTGATGGTATTACCTGTCTGCCCATCAGCTGTGTGGTGGGGGAATGAGCATGGGGACTAGCAAACTGTTTAGTCAAACACTTAACAGTAGGAGGAGAAGGAAGAGGTGTTCAGAGCTTGGTTTCAGCGTGTCACAAGACTTTGATCATAGGACATTTAGCCTCTTGGGGGCCTTGCCTTTCTCAGATGTAAGCCTTGTAGAGGCTGAGAGTTTTCTCTGGTTTGTTCACTCTTGTATCCCTAACACCTAAAATAATGTCTGGCACATAGCAGGTGCTCAGTAAATAAGTGTGTTTGTTTCAATGAACAAATGAGTGATGAATGAATCTGTCAAATGAAGGTGTAGATGAAATCAGATGTTTTATTTTTTTAAACTTTGTAATGCCAGTTGACTTAGATGTCCCATAAAACCATGGTCCCCAGACTCCAGCCCCAGCTAGTCTGTCCTTCAAAGTGATTGATTGTGTTTAGGAAACTTCTTAGCTTTTGCTTTAGTCCAGTTGTGATGACTTCTCCTATATTGTGTGCTGACCTCCCCTTCACTAAGATGATACTTCTCTACTATCTAGTTAGTGAATTCCCCTATATTTTAAATATAGATTTTTATTTAACTTTTCATGAAAAATAAATTTTAAACTTCCTGCTTGTTTTCTATTCTCACAAAGAGCCTCTGTTTAGTGGCCAGAGTAGGGCTGGGTTGTCTCATCAAGGGGAGGAGTATTAAAAAAAAAAACAAAAACAGTGGGCTCTTGCTGCAGAGAAAATTCTGATGAGTATCTATTTGCTGTATATTTAGGGGAAGTTGTGCTTTGCTGATCTAGATTGCAGGTGTATTGAAGTGGGTATTGTTTGGTTCCTAGATGCAATAATAAATTCCAAATATGTTCCCAAACAACTGCATTCAAACTCACCTGTTTTGGATCTGCCTTTTAAAACTGTTTTAACAGCAGATGCTTAAGAGTAATATTTTCAAACATAGTTTTACCCAGCTAGAGAACTGTAAAATTAAATCACGAGCTTGGATGGAATAAATAATCCTAAAAGCTAGATCCATTGAGAAAGATCCTGATTGGGTTGATCTTTTCCATCATCTTACCCTCACTTTTTGTCCTTTCTCAGTTACAGAGATGGTAAATCTTGCCCTGGCTCTGATTCCTTTCTAAAGAAGTCAGCATTACCTGTCCATCAGGAAGGGGATGAAAATTTTAACAGTTCCTCCAATTTCTACCTGGCAGAACTTCTCTAGTGTTTTCTGTTAGAATTCAGTCAGGAAGGAAGTCCTGCTGGTACCCGCAAACCTCATATTAGAGCTCAGAGTAACATACCGTGGGGGGTTATTCAGGTTGCTCATGCAGCACACTAGTTACAGAATGGCATTCCTGAGGACGTCCACGCAGAGCTCCCTTCCTGCTCTTTCGGAACTTTCAAGTCTAACCCTAACCCTAACCGTAACTGCCAAGGATGTCCACACAGCGCTCCCTTCCTGCTCTTTTGGAACTTGCAAGTTTAACCGTAACTGACGAAGATGTCCACCCAGAGCGCCCTTCCTGCACTTTGGGAACTTTCAAGTCTAAGCTTGTGGTAGTCCTTACTTGGGGAAATGCTACCTAGACATGCACCACCATGGTTTGGCAGATTATATACGGGTTGTTTCCTTTTTCTGCCATTGACCCTATTTGGTAGGTTTTCTATGATATATGAAAGAGGGCTACTTGGCGTGTACGGTTAGGAAGAACAGATCCTGTTTTGAGGTTAGAAAGAGTCACGATGGCTATCAAGAGTTCTTAAACGCTACCAGACATAGAATCCTGTCCATGGTCATATTGAATCCCAAAATATTACTCATTCTTTTTGAGTTTTTGTATGCACAGCATGTTTAACGGAAAGAGTTTATTCTTTGTAATTTTCTACTTGATGGACTGTTCCTTGCAAATTCTCCAATTCAACTGAGGAGGAAAAAACGAATCAAAAATCAGTGAAGCCGATCTCTTATCCTTCCAGAAAAACCATATTTAAGCCAACTTAGCACCTTGTAGACACACAGTAAACAATAAAACTTAGGAGTCATCATCATGAGTTCTGAAGTAGATCTGGCCCCAGTAAAAATAGTTCTGGATTTCTTTATTTGTTCGTTGTTTGTATGTATCTAGACTCCAGGGAAACAGTTGTAAGGAGTATATAGCCTTAGAGCAGTATGTGTGGTTTAGTACTCTCATGCTTGCTAAATAAATCTTCTTATGACTATAGTTCTTCCGGAGGGGAGACTAGGCCAGATTGCTCAATAGCCAAGATTGCCAGAGATAATCATGAAATGAATATCTTAATTAAAAAAAAAAAAAGTTTCAGTAGCCTTAGAAAACCAAAAACTGATTAATACTCCATTCCTCTTCCTTTTACAGAGTACCTCTTAGTTCTCAGAAGGTTCAGGATTTGCTTGTTTAAGGGGCAATTTGCTCAGAGATAACTTGCCTCCTCCTGTCCTGCGTGTAATTTCCTAACATGCTGTCTGCTGTCTAGCAGGAACTCAGGCATAACAGAGATTGTACACCTGCCCTGGCCACCCTCCAGCATAGAGCTCAGCGCAGGGTAGGGCTCTCCCTCATTTCTGGGACCTTAACTCTGACGGAGATCTTGAAACAAGCAATTATAAACTTAGCTTCTTCACCTGTACTCCTCTGCTTTTAATTCTCTATGCCACATTAAAAGCTTTCTTAAACCTGTGCATTCGTCAATATTTTGTTCTGTTGGCTAGTATTCCTGGAATAAGATGGAAATTTTACTATCTTTTTCTTTAAAAAAAAAAAAAATTGATAAAGCTATATACATGATCTAAAGACCTTTTTAGCCAAAATGTACACCTAATTTAGTATTTTACCGGGGTGCTATAGTCCTGACTCACTTACCCATCTAATTCTGAACATTTGTCTTCAGGCATAAATTTTACTTGTTTCCCACATGCATCCTTGGCTTTTCAGAAAAGTCAGAACATTGGTTTCCCTCTGCCTGTGAGCAGACTTGGAGCCCTGGTGGCGCTATGGTTAAGAGATGGGCTGCTAATCAAAAGGTCAGCAGTTCGATTCCAGCCACTGTTCCTTGGAAACTCTATGGGGCAATTCTACTCTGTCCTATAGGGTTGGTATGAGTCAGAATCAACCTGACAGCAACGGGTGTTTCTAATGAGCAAACTTGAAGTCGGAAGTAGACCTTGGGAATACTAGCATGATTGTACACTGCAGTCCTCTTTGGATTTCAGCACCTGCTCTGCGCTCTGAGACATTTCCTTGTAAGAAAAGACTTGGTGATTCTGGGTTAATCCTACCTAGAAAAATCACAGTCCCCTAGGGAGGTGTCTTATACCATGTTGAGTGAGCATAGGGCCGGACTTGAGTAAAGGGTTGTGAACCCCTAGGATGGTCCCTGTGATTTTTCTAAGAACGTCACAGAATCGATGCTACTATCTCTGTGGGCCCGTATAGTCTTAAGCCTGGGAATAATCTCTTCTAGGTTTTTGTCCGTGATTTTTAAGCGTCCCCGTGTTGACCAAATTTGTAGAATACAGGAAGTCACTGTTTGCACACATGACAAGTTGCATGGAATAACCCTTGTCTGGCACAGGAAAATTGGTTCTATTTCATGACCTTCATAGGAGTTTTTAAATTTTATTTTAAGTATACACTTTTAATAACTTTGCCAGCTTTTTTTCATTTCATATCTGCCAAAACTTAATATACAAAAAAAGCTTAAGATAATTCCTTCACTGCTCTTCCTGCCCCATTCTTTCTTCCTCCATCTCACCCTTACCACATCAAAAAAGAAAACTTTATCTTGGAAGTATAATAAGACAGAATGGAATCTAATATATTTGTTGCTGACTTTTTTGGTACTATTCAGTTTCTATTCTTGCTAATTATAGTTGAAGACAAATAATGAGGCCTAAAGGACCAGCATTAGAAGACAAAATGTTCTGTATAGATGGCAGCCTTTTAAGGTATTTTGGGAGCCATAAACTGAAGTAGATAAAGCTTTTTAAATGTTATCAAAATTAATTTTTCATAATTAGCTTTATACGAAGAATAGGAGTTGGTGGGTTTTTTTGTTCTTGTTGTTAGGACAAGAGAAAGATGTTTGCTTTCATTTTGCTTCAGAACAGTAGCTTTGTCTCCAATAAGAACTCGAAGTAATATTTAAGCCACAGACGGGGTGGCATCTGAGACATTTTCAGACTGTGTTTTGCTTACTTTGTGTCAGTGTAGATCTCCTCACTGTCTGTCCATTAAACCAAAAAACCCATTGCCGTAGACTCAATTCTGATTCATAGCAACCCTATAGGACAGGGTAGAACTGCCCCATAGGGTGTATTTGTAGACCAGGCTGTAAATCTTTACGAAAGCAGGCAGCCACATCTTTCTCCCTTGGAGCAGCTGGTGGGTTCAAACCACCGTTCTTTTGGTTAGCGGCTGAGCGCTTTAACCACTGTGTCACCAGGACTCCAGAATGTCTGTCCATTAATCAATCGCTGCTAAATAATTTCTGGGAGAGATTTGTTTCTTCTGCCATAAATACAGGTGATGGTTTTCACCAATTTCTATATATTCTCCTAAGTATTTTGTTTTTGGCTTTGCTTTTGATGTACTATGCTGGATTGATACTGTCTTGTTTTCCACATACACCAGCTGCATAGTAAACCAAGCATATCCATGCAGGTAATGCTATCACAACTGAAGATTTTAAAGTATTCCCCCAAGGAGTCACCACTACTTGAGATTCCTGCTCCTGCCTTTGGGGACTTAAACACTTCGTGTGGACCTTTGCCTTTCAAGTAATGAGAGCAATTGCTTTGCTAAATGACTCTCCTACCCTCGAACATTCATGATTGCCTTTTAGAGGGATGTGTGTGCATGAGTGATCTTTAAGAATAAAGGGTTTACACACTGTTCTCTACTGGTTTGGTTGGTATAACTAGTTATCTGTGGCCTTTTTTAATACCAGCATCTGATCATCCCTAATCATAATGCCTGCGCACGGAATGCCTTTCAGGGGAAATCATACTGGCAGAATGCAGGTGTCAACATTCTTTGGTGTCTCTAGTTCCTAGACACTAAGTCACTTTCCAAAGCTCGCAAATAGCCTCATCTGTTACATCAGCCTGTAGATACTAGTTCAAGCCCTCAAATTTCAGAAGAGAGTAGCCCTAGAGTTTGCATTTTGATTAAAGGTAGTTCCCAAAGTAATAAGCCAGCAGCCCTCAGATTCACCTCTGTCGCTTGGTTTTGCTGCTTTCAGTGGATGGAGACAGCACTGGAGGCCCATGGTATGGTGTGGTATGTTCTCTTGTCATGGCATAAGCGTTCATGAAGCAATCTGGAATGTTCACATTATTTTTCTCTCTTTAAAATGTAAATAACACATTGCTTTGAGGATGGATATAGAGTGTAGCTTTTTGACCTTTGAAAAATGTCTTGTTATTTTCATTTAAACTGAAATCTTAATTCTTCCAACAAATTATTTAGTTTGAGTATAAACAAGTACACTGCCCTATGAATCAGACAGTAGCATCAAACCAGAGTTCTGACGTGTATTTAAAAAAAAAAAAAAGTCTATTTCAGCTGTCTGGAGCTTCTTTAACCTTGCAGTTTAACAGCATGTGAGCATTTTATGTCCATGGCCTGCCATTGTCAATTTCGTCTGCCTTAAAAGCAAATGCAAAACAGGCAACATTCACGAGAGAAGCAGTTGCATCAAATATGTACCATAGGACTCAGAACAACACTAAATGGCTTATGCAACTAGGAGTATAAAACCAAATCCCTCTTTTATAAGATTCCATAGCAAGGGAATTGATACAGCTGCCTTCTTGTGCACTATGTTCATTCCCTGAATATCAGGGAAAACCTGGCAGGATTCTTTAGAAGGCCTGTTACCCGTGTGGCTTCACAATCATTAATAAAGAAGATGAGTAAATTGTAGTTGCTGTAGAAGATTCTTTTTAATGGGAAAAGCCTCTTCATATTATAGTGACTTATGGGTGAGCTTTAAACAGCCCTTGTTGATGAGATATACAAGGGAAGGATGAATATAGAGCCTGAAACTGTTATTTCCTCACCCTCTTTTTTACAGAATACAGCGTTTGTGCCTGTGAGCATTTCTACAATTTACAGCATCCTTACTGGCTTTCATGCAGAGCAGCAATGTCGCATCCCAACCCCTGCTGCTGTTTATATCAGCAGCAATTAAAATTTGATTTACTAATCCCTCATTGCTGCCTCTCCAGCTACTCATTTCTCATTTTTGTAGAGCCTTAGGGCTGTTACAGCTGAGCATCATGGTATTAACACCACCTCAGCCATCTGGCACAGGGGAAGAGGCACAGATTCTTCAGAAAAAAATCACATGTGAGCAAGACCAGAATAGTGTGAAATCTAAACACGAGGGCAAGGAGTGAAGAGAACCCTGAGGGACAGCAAAGGTAAAAGCAGAGCCCAGAGAAGCTTGGAATTGAAGGCCCTCCTTTTGCTGGGAAAGATCTACCTTTTGCTTTCTAGAAGAAAATAATTAATAGTAGTCATCTCAATTAAAGTTTTTCTAATTCTAGACAAGAGACTGTTAGCCAAATGAATCAGGAAAACATTGTAGTTTTATTTTTTCTTCCATCTTTTCATATTCTTGGCATGTGAACCTGCTTCTGAAGAGATATTTTGTTCATTCTGTTAGGGAAGAAAGCATATTCTAGTCGCTGCCCCTGCTTATTTTATCTCAGTAGAAAGCTGCATGGAGATGGTATTGTTGAGAGCAATATGCTTTCTGTTTAAGGCAAGGCACGCTATCTCAATTCCTAACACTAGGAATTTTCAGTATTTACGACTGTCTTTATTCAGATAGATCTTTATGCCATGAAATGATTTCTAAGCCTGACTGTTTCTCTGTCCAGCAGTCTTAGCATTCTGAATTTGATCTGCTTAGTGGCCACTGAAATTGACTAATAAGGAAGCTTAAAAGGTGATTCCAGCTTTCCTGCGGTTTTTTGTTTTTTTCCTTTTTTGGTGATCATTGTTTTTCTGCGTCTGGGTGAGGATGCTGTGCTCTGTAGACTGTCACATGCTGGCTGCTCAGGCTGAAATGAATGTAGCCAAGCTAACTTTTTCTTAGTGCTTTGCAGCAGTTCTTAGTTTAAAATCCAAAACAAAAACGAAACCTCATGGACACTAATGTATTTGATTTTGTTGTTGCTTGCTGTTGCTTCACCTTCCCTTCCGTATCTTGCTCTCATGCTTCCTAATGCCTGAGCAGACTGCATCGTCCGAGCGCCGAGGAGAGTGGGAAGTCCAGCACAGCCGGCAGACCAATGCCTCGTACCTGACGTCTCACTTGGCTGCAGACCGCCATGGGGGTTCAGTGCAGGTACTCACTGCCTTTTTCTGGCCTTCCCAGCTTGGCTGGTAGAATGCTGGCTTGTTTCTGAAACTTTCGTTCCTTTAGAATGGAAACTTAGAGCAAAAGTGAGCTGCTTCTATCATTAACTTAGTGTCTGTGTGCTGTTTCCTGCTTAGGTGAAATTGCATAAAAGTCACTTGTGGAGATGATTGCTAGTTGTTATCACTGACTAATCTGTATGATTTCTCATTAACTTAGTTCTACAACCTAGACCCGCTCTCGATGGACCATAAAAATAACATCGAGGTAGAAGTGTATTAGTGTCAAGTCTGTGAACTGTGAAAACCTGAAAGGTAGAAAAGAAGTATTTTTTGGATAGAGGATTATGTATTAGCTCATTCTGTGATACATGCCTTAGAGCACGGTGAGACGAGAATGTTAGCTGGTACAAGTCATCTGTTTCTTGAGCGGGTACTAAAAAGTTGGACTTTTTTTTTCCGCCTCTCTAGAATAAGTCTGGTCTCGGAGAATTACTTTTGATTGCATTTGAGTTATCTGGAATGTGTCTCTTAACTTTTCTTATGTTTGACTGTTTTAATAATCTAAACCTAAATATTTTTTTCATACTGGTAATTTGTAACAGCAGTTGAGGCACACAAGTGAACCCACAGCTACTAAATGTAAATGCTCCTAAAGAGGCAGCCAGGTCTTGTGCATGCAGACGTGCAGCCTGACTGGTTTGATCGTCTAGGATATGCTCTTACAAGGAGCAATTCACTGGAAGTTAGGAGACAGCTTCAGCCCTGTACAAACCTCGTAGGAGCATCTGTTTTCACCCCTCCTGAAACAGCACTGAAAGAGTGGTAAAGGGATTAAAACATATATATATATAAATCCATATAAGCATGAAGGAAACAGAAGAGGAGGTAACAGCAACTAAATTTTGAAAACTGGAAAGCAGACGGACAATTACTAAAAGACTCAGCAGTCCCATGAAAACTCAGTCTGGATCGGTAGAGGAAAAAAGCTGAGAATTAAGCCTATTTACACTGAGGTGTCCTCAACAGGCTCAGGAGCTGGCATTCTGTAAGTGGAAGTGGGTGGGGATGGGCCTGTGCTAAAATAGGGAAGATAGGTTGAAAGCCTGTTGAAGAAGCAGTAGAACCCTAAATCCTCTCCCCTTTCCCAACAAAGAGTGAAGTTTTATTATCTGGAGAGGGGAAAATTTAAGGTGTCTGGACATAGTTGAGGGCAGAGTAATATACTCAAAACAGGAAAATTAAGTGAATCTGTGCACCCTGATGGGCCTTTCCCCATTTAGAGTTTCAGAATGCTGATAGCCAAGTCTGTTCCTTCTAGGCAGGAGATTGAAAGAGTCCATGCTGAGAAACCTGACTAGCTCAAAAAAAAAATATCTGAGAATATGGACAGCAGGGTTTCCCCAATGAAATGGCCTGGCGGGATCATCCTACAATGAGACCCATAGTTGACAGGTTTCACCCATACTCACAGTGTCAGTTAACTTTGCAATCCCCCACTTTTAAACGTAACAATCAAGGATTTTCAGACATCTGAGTAAACCCTTTAATAAGAGAGAGACCAGAGCAAATAAACAAGAACAACAACAACAACAACAAAAAACTTGGTTATTAATATCCTCAGATGGTAAAGAGAAGATATTGCAACTGTGTAGTTCTCTTCCAACAAATTGTTTAGTTAGGGTACTATTAAGAAAGGAACATTCTGAGAACAACAACAACAACAAAAAAGCTCATGGAAATTAAAAAAATAATAAGCAAAAATTAAAAACTCAATAGAATAGTTTGGAAGTCCCGCAGAAAGTAGAACAAAGAGACTGATGAAAAATAGGACAAAAAAAATTTTTTTTAATTTGAGGAGAGGCTAAGAGGTCTAATTTCTAAACACTAAGAATTCTAGGGAAAAAAAAGAGAACGTGGAAGGGAGAAATCAACAAGCTGCTTTCCCAGAACCCAAGGACTTGTTTCCAGTTTGAAATAATGGATAATAGGACTGTGCAAGGTGCATCATTGTGAAATTTCAGAACACTGAGGACAAAGAGAAGACCCTTCAAGCTACCTGAAAGAAAAAAGTCACATGCGAAGGTCAGAAATTAATGTAGCTTCAAATTTCTGAACAGCGATACTGGAAGCTGGAAGGCAATAAACAGTGCGTTCATATTTTTGACAGAAAATTATTTTGATCTACTTAGCCAAACTGTCAATTTGGTGTGAGTATATAATAATAATAAAGAAGTTTTCAAAAATCTGTGGTCTCAAAAATTTTACTTCTCATGTACCCTTTTCTATGAACCTACAGGGGGATGTACTCTAAAATGAGCAAGTAAACCAAGAAAGAGGAATATATGGGATCCAGGAAATAGGAGATCCAACACAGGGAAGAAGCAAAAGGAGTCGAGTCCCAAGTAGTAAAGTTAGAAGATCCCAAAATGACAGCAGTACAGCAGGAGAAGAGGGCAGCCTGTCCTGAACAGAGGTGGCCAGGAGGCTCTGAGAGCGATTGCACCAAAATGATTTAACTCTGTAGGGCACTGCTGATGTCAAAGCATCTTGAGAGAAACAACTTAGAACAGTGGCAGAAAGATTGGGTAGAATTAGCGACTACCAATTAATATATAAAAAACCAAGTAAAAATAAAATTTATAAGATAATGGTTAACTCCAAGGAAAATAATAAATTGTATAGGGAAGAAAAGAGAACTATGGTATACTCCATGGCTCAGCAGTGAATACCTTTTAATAGTCATAATCATGTCAACACCAAGAATTAACCTAGCCCAGATTACAGTACAGACTATACTGGGAGAATAGAAGGTTGCAAAAGGTTATGCCTATTAATGTAATGCCTAAAAATGAAAATTCAAGATGCGTGTTATTCGGCGATATGAAGATTAAAAAAAAAAAGAATCAGCTATAACAGAGAAATGGTGGAGTAGAATAAAGAGGCTACTGTTTTTCCTGTTAATTCTTTTAGAAATATTTTATTCTTTACACAGTGTGTACGTATAACTCTGATAAAAATAGAAACCTCAAAATATGTTTAAACTACATCAGTTTTGCCTATCACATTAGCAATATTTAAAAAATTGAGTAATGTTAGCGTTGTCTGGCCTATCTATACACCATTGGTGAAAAGCAAACTAGAGCAGCTATTTTAGAGGGTAATTTGGCAGTATCTTCTGAAATCTTAAGTACTTGCACTTTTGGATCCATTGAATCCAGTTTCAGATAAATGTACTTCAGAAACTCAAAGATACCTAAAAATATATTTTCTAGAACACAGCTATCCAATAGTAATCTAATACGAGCAACATCTGTCATTTTAAATTTTCTAGTAGCCACATCAATATGTAAAAAGAAATAAGTAAAACTAATTTTAATAATATATTTTATTTGACCCAATATGTCTAAAATATTTCACCATGTAACCAATATAAAAAATTATTAGTGAGGTACTTCACATTCTTTTATTTTTTACTGAGTCTTCGAAGTCTGGTGCCTGTTTTACACTTAGAGAACATCTCAGTTTGGACTCGCCACATTTCAAGTGCTTGGTAGCCGCATGTGGGCAGTGACTACTGTTCTTGGAGAATGCAGTTCTAGAATGTTCATTGGCAGCTCATTTGTAATTCAGGGCAACTATATGTCCATTGGAAACCCTGGTGGCATAGTGGTTAAGAGCTACAGCTGCTAACCAAAAGATCAGCAGTTTGAATCCACCAGGCGCTCCTTGGAATCTCTATGGGGCAGTTCTACTCTGTCCTGTAGGGTCGCTGCGAGTTATAATCGACTTGACGGCAGTGGGTTGGTTTTTATACGTTCATTAGTTCAGCATTCACTAATCATTAAACATACTATGTTTTCTTACAGTGCAGAGAGATCTCTGGTGTTATGAGAAAATGTCCAAGATGTGTTATGAAAAAAGCAAGTTACAAAATAATTTGGTAAATTTTGGCCCCTTTTTTATATGTGTGTATATACACACATATATGTACTGTATGCAGAGAAAAAAGAAACAGTCTATAGAAGGGTAATATTAGTTGCCACTCTGTTTTTGTAAATAAAGTTTTATTAGAACAGAGCTGTACATTCACATATTGTCCGTGGCTACTTTCATGCTGCAGTGGCAGACTTGTTTAGTTTCAAGAAAAGGTGTATGGCTCACAAAGCCTAAAATATTTACTGTTTTACAGAAAGACTTTGCCAACCCTTGCTATAGAGGAACACATACCAAATTTCTCACTATCTAGGTGCGTGTGATAGCACCTTGTATGTTGTCTGTTAATGTTCTAATATTTATAATCTACATATTTACTTTGTAATTAGAAAAAATATATAAGTAATATTTTTATAAGGAAAAAACTCCCTAGTTAATCAGACAATGAGTTTCCTGGACCTACGTTCTAGAACACAGGGTATTCAGTTGGATGATGTTTACAACTGTCCTGTTTCAGGAGTTGTCTTTAGATTAGAACTGGAGCCAATCAAAGTGTCTCTGGCAGCACTTTTTGAAGAATGCAACCTCCCTCTAAATCCAATAAATCAAACCCATTGCCATCAAGTTGATGCTAACTTATAGAGAGTAGAACTGCCCCACAGGGTTTCTAAGACTATAATCTTTTCAGAACCAGACTGCCACATAGTTCTCTTGCAGAGTGGCTGGTGGGTTCAAATCATGGATGTTTCAGTTAGCAGGTGAGCACTAACCCACTGTGCCACCCACTACTTATAAATTAAGTTCTGCCAGTTTCCCTGGCCCTTGAATAGGGGACAGGCAGTTAGTTGTACCATCATTTCCCTAGTGTTATCTTAAGCCCTGCTGCTCCTCACTGCATCTTTGTCTTTGAGCTTATATTGTTTTTTAGGCACAGTTTTTGTAAGCTCATAAAGGCTATGCCATTTGCAAACCAAATCAGCAGTGCCTTTTTAGCACAATAGATGCCCACATCTTTGTAAGTGTCTCACATCCCAGAGGCAGGGTGGTCAAACCATGCTTGGTCTGACCTAGATGACCTGCAGACACCATGACCCTGGAGAGAGTGCAGAATGCCGTGATGAGAAGAGTTTGCTCTGATAAGGCACATAGACAGTCCTGTTCCAGGCTATTCTAACCAGTTTCTGTCCTTCCAACATTTCCACAGATCATCCTTGTATAAAACCAAACCCATTGTCAAGTCAGTGCCGACTCATAGTGACCCTGTAGGACAGAATAGAACTGCTCCATTGGGTTTCCAAGGAGTGCCTGGTAGATTCAAACTGCTGACCTTTTGGTTAGCAGCTGAGCTCTTAAGCAGTGCACCACTAGGGCTCCCGACCACATATAAAAAACAAAAACCAAACCTGCTGCTGTCCAGTCAATTCCAACACACAGCGACATGGTAGGGCAGAGTAGAATTGCCCCATAGGGTTTCCAAGGAGCAGCTGGTGGATTCGAACTGCCGACTTTTTGGTTAGCAGCTGTAGCTCTTAACCACTGGCACCACCAGGGCTCCCCACCAATGTGCGTTGTTGTTATGTGCCATCAAGTCAGTTCCGACTCACAGCAACCCTATAAAAAACCACCAAACCAAACCTGTTGCCGTTAGTTCCGACTCATAGCAACCCTATAGGACGGTGTAGAACTGCCCCATAGAGTTTCCAAGGAGTGCCTGGTGAGTTTGAACTGCCTACCTTTTGGTTAGCAGCCACAGCTCTTACCCACTATGCCCCCAGGGTTTCCAGAGTGACCCTATAGAACGTCTAAATTCAAGAAGACAGAATATCTTTTTTCTTTCAAAAATATTACTCTAAAAGTATTTAAATTAGAACATGTAGGAAATTGCTATAAATCTCCAGAACAAAGCAAGGTATAGGACAGATTTAATAATAATATTTAACATTTAGCTAATATTTACTTTGCTCAAAACCTTTATAATTTTCTATTACCATATTTTTATGCAAATAACACATGCCTTCTACGTTTGTTTGCCGACTGCACCCTATCCCCCATGAGGTATTTTCATAAGCACCCCATGGCAATTTTTTTTTTTTACATGTTACTGTAAAAAAATTAGTATAGTGCCTTTACGAAAATATTTTGTGGGGGGAGGGCATCATTGTTTTTAACTGCCGTAATAATTATGAGGTAAATAGGGCCAAGGTTATTAGCCCTGTTTTACAGAATTTAGAAACCAAGGCTCTAGGAGGATATTGATGATAGAGCTGGGCCTGGAATCCAGCTCTTCTGTCACCTCCACTAGTGTTTGTTCCTCTGCACATCCAGGCAGTAGTTTGACAAACTGTGCCTCCAACCTGAAATAATTCTTAGGTGAATGCTCTGAAGGCCCATTAGTAGCCACTGGTTCCCAGGCATGTTTTAGGTGTTGTTAAGTTCAAGGGTAGGCAACTGATAGTAAGGTTCCCATCTGTGCCTGATTGGTTTGAGACAGATGCTCATTGATAACAGACAAGGGGGTCTGGTCTACACAATGGGGGGAGCCTCTGCTTCCTTAGATTGCCAAGGACATTTCTCCTGGGCCAAGTAGCAATTCATAGAGAGGAGAAGTTACAGTATGCGACATGTGACACTCTGTGAGCAGGCACCGGGACCCAGAGTCATCAGGGGATTCTCCGTGATGATGCTTACTGCTGCTTCATTCATGTCAGTAGAGGGGAGGGTGTTTTATTTGACATCTCACCTAATTCTTTCCTGACTTACTCATTAAAAAAGAAGATTTCCCCCTGAGCCCGTGTGCTTACAAATGTACTTGCAGCGTTGTCATTAGAGTGCAGCCAGCGTGCGCTCACGGAGAGGCAGACATTAGGACTGGGAGGTGAGCAGGACCGCGTTCTAGCATGGTGCCATGCTCCTTCAAGCAGCTTCTTGTTTTTACTGTTTTTTCCCCCAATTTTTTGTTTTGAAATTTTCAAATCTACCGAAGGGTTTAAAACATAATGCAAGAAACCGCTGTATGTCCTTAACCTAGATTAATAAATTAAGATATTGCCACATTTGCTTCAGTTGTGTGTCAGTGTATGTGTGTATGTTTTCCTTTGTTTTTTTTGTCTAATCCATTTGAAGACAAAATCTTGCAGACACCATCACACTTTATCCCAAAGTACTTAAGTCTGCATCTCCTAAAAACAAAGACATTCATTCATGTAACCAACAAGACCATTGACATACCTAAGAAAAGTAATAATAGTTCCATAATATTTGATATACAGTCCGTATCAGGTTTCCCCAGTTGTCCCAAAGTTAATTTTATAGTGTCTAGGGTTAGGGTCTAATCAGTCTTCATGCATTGCATTTGGTTGTTATGCCTCTTTAGTCTCTTTTAATCTCTTAGCCTCTTTTAATCTCTGTCATTCCTGTGTTTAAAAAAAAAAAAAAAAAATTTAAGACATAGTCTTTTTTGAAGAGCCCAGACTAGTTATCCTATAGGATGTCCCACATTTTTTGTCTGATTTTTTCTCCCTCATGATTAGATTCAGATAAACTTTTTTTTTTTTTGCAAGAATACCAGATAGGTAATATTGTATGCTACTTATCATATCATGTTAGGAGATAAATGAGATTTCGGTTAGGTTGTCCCACTAATCAGTGATGTTACATTTGATCACTAGCAGAAATTTGGGTCACCCTTGGGCAAGTCCAAGTTTAGTGTTGTAGGTTTCTTTCACTAACTGTCCAGCATTGTTTTATTTATTTTTAAAAAATATGTTATTATTTGTAAGAACAATAAATATTTCCAGTATAGAAATAATGGTGGATATAGACTACCAGTAAGTAGTATTTGCCTGTCTACCCCCCTTCTCTTTGTTTAAATACCCCAGAGGCTTCTTATACTAAACATTTCCTCTTATCTTTCTCTTTAAGACTGTTACAGAAATTTTTACAAATTAGCTATCAGTGAGGACCCCAGATCTTGAGGCAAATAAGAACAAACAAGCATTTATGTAGGGAGAATAATAGTAATGGGAACACTGATTGGGCCTTTTCCGTGTACCAGGCACTGGGCTAAGCACTTTCTGTGGATATCTGTGCAGTAACCCAATTAGGTAAGCACCATTATTTCCCCATTTTACAGATTAGGAAGCTCAGGCACAGAAAGATTGAGGATCTTACCTAAGGACCCACAGCAAGTAAGTGGTGAAGCTGGGGTTCACACCCAGGGCTGACTCACTCTAGAGCCCAGCTCCTATTTACTGTAGTACGCTGCCTCCATTGTTGTGTACCAGGTATTGTACCAGATACTATCTCTTACATTTTCTCATATGGCTCTCACAGCAACCTGTGAAAACCATTCTCAAATAGATGAAGTTACTTACCCAGGGGCATGTGATATCTGAACCGTTCATCCTATTTTGTGGTTCTCTCCCATGTTTCAGCCAAAGTCTTTAACAGCAGAGTGGTTTGTCCAGCGGGGTCCCTTTTCCCACTCCCCAGCACCCACATAAACAGGATTCATGTGCTGGAAATGAAAACAGGTGACATAAGCAGCTGCACAAGCAAGAGAAGTCTGATCGGGTCCACATTAACCAGATGACAGGAATGGGAGCCATCAGTTACAGTCCGGGGACCATCAGTGAGAAGTGGGATAGCACTGAACCTGAAATAAAGGTTATTGAAATAAGACTGGTCTTTCAAGGGGACGCATTTCCTTACCGTCTGCCCTCTCGCCAAAGAGGATATGGCAGTCTTGTTATTTGAGTACCTTCAAACCAATGGGCAAAGCTATGAAGAAATTTCTGAAGGAAAGTGTCATTGTTTATAGTTTCTGGTGCCCACTATTGATTTCCTTTTTAGAATTTCGTTTTAAATCATGGCTGATTATGTTATGTATAGCATGATAAACAGAGAAGTAGAATTTACCCATTATGTTCCAGGCAACCAAGTGATTTTGCCTTTAGAAGTCAGCTGTGCAGTTATTTTTACTTTAATAAAGAGCTGTGTGCGTTTTTTGCAATGTGAAGGAATCTACATGTTGAAGACAAGCCTCTCTCATGGAAGTCCAACAGACCGTAACTGTATACCTTGATTAAGTCATTTCTCAGTGTTTCTATCTGTATACTGTGACCTATTTACAGGGTTTTTGTGAGGATTAAATGTATACACATGCGCGCGCACACAGTGTAGCACAATGCCTGACACAGAGTAGAAACTCAGTGTAGGAGATGTTATTGTCATTATATGATCACATCTCTGAAGTTAATTTTCTCACCTGCTGTGGCTCTGGGAGCCTTGATATGATACACCGTCCCAAAACTAGGACAGCTGGCCCCTCAATCCAGGAAAACAAACATTCCAGACAATGCCTGGTTAGGTCCTAAGCTAGATACCAGGTCTCCCTTAGTGACCCTCTCTGATGCTGGCAAGAGGCTCCTGTTACCATGATGCCTGTCACACTCTGTCTTTCTGTTTCAGGTGGTTAGCTCAACCAATGGAGAGCTGAATGTCGATGACCCCACGGGAGCCCACTCCAATGCACCAATCACAGCTCACGCCGAGGTGGAGGTAGTGGAGGAAGCTAAGTACGTTCATCTTTCAAGGGGACTCTTGAGTCATGGGTTGAAGAATCATCTGTCTCTTCCTTTCTGTGCTGCCCATCACAGACTGAATTCCTCGTGCTTGTGTCCTCAGCTTCCTTTTTTGACCATCTCATATTTTGCATGGTACTGTAAGGCTGCTGCTGCCCTTTTTTAGCTGTGAATTCTGGGAGAACAGTCATATTTTTCTAGTCCACGTGGCTGCAAAGATTCAGTGAACTAAAAGAATCTTGTTATAAAAGATACAACAGATAGCAACCATGAGCCCCCTGGAGCCCTGGAGCTTCTTCCTCCCTATGGGATGTAGAAAAAAATCTGCTTACCTAAACCATGGGTCATGCTTAACAACATTAGATTTCTGGTTTTTAGCCAATAACTCTGGCTGATAGTCTTGGAGCGGTGGTTTCAGAGCCATTTTGTTCTCTCTCAAATGATTGTGGATTCAGGGAGACTCAAGTAAGTCAGGCAAGCAGAATAATCTGTGCACCTGTGAGTGAAAGAGTCTTTGGGAAGGAAAGGAAGTCACATTGATACCAGGAGGATCAGGCGGTTACCCCACATCCTTTTCTGCTTCTCTTGCATGTGTATGTCTTGCCCTGCCCATACCATCAGCTACCCACCCTTTGGTGCTCTCTGCATGGTCTGTGTTTAAACTCTTGGAATCTGGGGTAGAAAGTGAAATAACTGCCAATTCTGCTGCAAAAGCAGCATTTCTATCACTGATTTCCCTTTTTATCCATACCAAATTCAAAGTCAGATTTAAACTCCAAGAAGACATCGGGTAGGGAGATAGGTCTCTCACGAGTCAGTAATTACTGCCAACTCGGATATGGATGACCTTATTTTTAATCCCTTTGAGAATATCCAGGATATCTCTTGTCGTGTTCTCTGAAGCAGACAACATAGTGATATCGTTCCCTATGTGGTCTCTTGAGCCCTCAGATAGCCTAAATACAAGTCAGAACAAGCTACACTTCTGGGTGTAAGATGGTGAGAAGCCAGTGAAGACCTGCAATCTTTCTCCTTCCAGATGCGCTTCCCATAGTTGTCACCCCTGCCCACTCCCCTGCTCTCCTGCCCATCTATTGATGAGCTCTGTTTGCCTTCAGGAGGTCCTTTCTTTGGAAAGCCAGGGCTTGAGCATCCCTACCCCATAGGTAAAAAGCAACCAAGATGACTTGAACTCTCCTATCAAGTCCCTGCTGACTGTAGGCAGCTTCAGATGCTGTTTTCCTGGTTTATATAAGGCGCTGATAACATAAGGAGAGAGAGTGAGGGAGTTTTCATACTAGGAAGAGAGACCATTTTTAGTAGGAAAACATGTTCCCTATTCTGAGGGACTCTGGAATTTGTAATGGTACTCACAATTTTTCTGTCTCCATGACAAAACTACATGAACAATATCGTACTTCTAACCTGTAGGGTTCTCAACCTTGGCTGCCATTTGGAGTCACCTGAGGCATCTTAGAAAATACCAAAGCCTGACAAATAATAAATCTATATCCTGACCTCAGAGATTCAGATTTAATTTATCTGGGGTGTGGCCTGAGCATTGCATTTTTCTTAAAGTTCAGGTGATTTTAATGTGTATCCGAGGTTGGGAACCATTGCATTAAATGTAGTCTCATCCAAACATTGTCTAGGCTTTCCCACCCCCCACCCACTCCCAGTTCACTTTCTGTGGCTAGTACTTTGAAGGCTAGAAGTTTAACTCTGGATATAATAGTATGCTTTGAATACAAAGATTGAATGGGCTTTAGTCTTTAAATATGCCTTAGAAAGGTTTATTTTTTGAACCCACCCATCTCATTTCATTTTGGTAAGTGTGTATTCTAATTGTATATGTGAGTGTGGTATTTGTGTCCTGTGTGTAAGACAGGAGCCATTTACACAAGTAGATTTCAGTCTGGTGTGTTCTCTTCTGGCATAAGCTAAGCCCTAGATTATAAGGAGAGTTCGAAGTCTTCGCATTTAGCAAGAAGGGCCACTATGTCTCTTTGCCAACTGGCCCCAGGTTTGGGCCTTCTGAAAGGTGTGGAAACCGGAGGCGAGCAGTTGTATTTGACCAAATGTTACCCAGAAGCTCATGGTTTCAGGCATTTTTTGTGCTGATTCCCCTAGTGCATTCATGAGCTACCAGTTCATCTCGCCCAGGGAGCCATGCGTTACTCCTTTTGGCCTTCTGTGTGTTGGGGGACAGGGAAGGAGTAGCCACATGTCCACCTGGTTGATCATTTTTGTGGATAGAAGTCACAGCTAGAGAAGCACAAAACATCCCAAACAACCTTGCATTGCACGAAGCTGTGATGCCATTTGTTCATATAGCCTGCTTGTGGGGAAGCAGGGAGGTTGCCTGTGTTGAAACTCAATTCAGGGACTTGGGAGACTGTATGAAACTTTCATTTCCAAGGTTTTGATTTTGGGTTTCTCGCCCAGCTTGTTTTATGTAAAGGAGGAGAGAAACAACAAGGTCTTGGTTTTTGTTCTACGAACAAAATGAACATCTGACTTCCCTTTTTTGCTAGCTGCAGGACACATGTCTTTGTTTATGATTGGAAGGGTAGTGAGGTCAGGGAATTTTTTGGTTGATTTTTCTTACAGTAAAAACACAAGGAATTTTTGGTTATCCATAGACTTTGGCTCTAACTTAGCAAATATGGACCTTATTTCTCCAGAGAATTAACAAAATGGGGTTTAGGCCCTTCTCTGGCAATTGTTCCTGAATCCATAGCAGCAGCCCCTCACCCTCTGGCTCATCTCCTGATAGGATAAAGTGAGTGTCACTGAAGCCTTTCTCCCTCTGTAGAGGAAGGCTAACTGCTGGTTGCCTTGGCCAGGCATGTGGGACTTGTAAAAGGGCTAGAAGTTCTCTGTCCCTCAGAACAACTGAGAGGCTAACTTAACCACTGCACTTGGGAACCAGAGCTCAGTCATGGTGCCTGGTTGAGCTCTTACAGGCACGGTCGTTTGCTCCTCTCTCTGTTTTCTTCCTAGAAATTGTTTAGGAAAGCCCATCCGGGGACCCCCGCCACCCTCTATTTTGCCTTACCCCTCACTGAGATCCAGTTTTCCACCTTGAGGCTTCTGTCAGTCTCCTGCCCACTCCAGTTTAGAGTGGGGACCAAGTAGCCACCTCTTTAGAGTAGTCCAAGGGAGGCCTACTCATCCCCCTTGACAGAGGAAGAAACTAAACACAGACACGTACTGCATGTTTGCATGGCTCACAGGGAGTCTTTTCCATCTCACCTCTGTGGACTAATATCTCTCTTTCTCTCTCTTCCTTTCTGTGTTTTTCTGTTTACACACTCTGTAGCTGCCTGAAAATGCTCAACTTGTGGTGAGTCCCTCTCTCCAGTCCACATGCAAGGGGAGTGGACCAGACTAGGCTGGGATTGGCAAGCCAAACAAAATGCCTTAGGAACATTGAATGGCTTATATCTGCCACCTTGTGCCCTAACCACCCAGACTGGGAACTAGATCCACAAGATGGTAATGGGGCAGGCCTATACTCAGGAATTAATCTGTTCCCTCTTTCCTTTCATCCCACCTCATTGCTGCCTCCTCCTGCCAAAACAATACCCCACTCCAAAATTATCTCTTTATTTTTAACTGAGTGAATTTCCTCCCAACTTAATATGACCAGATATTATTGGAAAGAAAGGGACAGAATTAAGAGAACAAGGTTACTCTTTTAGTTGTTTAGATTATTTCTCACAACCCCAAGGACAGCACTGTTGCCAGATAACCTTACATTCTGCAGCTTGGTCTTTAACCTGGAAATTGGCTGCTTTGGAAAAATATCTGTGACTTTTCTTTGTGTTTCAACTGGTTCCTCTATCTGTAGAGTATGAACTCTCCCTCCCCCAAAAAAGAGAGCTCCTTCTTGGGGGAGAGATGGACATTTTGTTGTTGTTGCTGCTGTTGCGGGGCTTTTCCGGTGTGTTTTTTTTTTTGTTTGTTTGTTTGTCTTTTTTTAATTCCTCATGAAAGTGAATAGTGGGTCAAAGCTAATGCAATATTGGACCCTGTTTTTCTCTCCTGGAAAAGGCCCCTTGAAGCATTCTTGGGAACAGCAGGGGACATGTAGAAGGGGAAGCCCTACTGAATCTGTGTGTGGTGAGGAACATTCCTGCTACAAGACAGGGGGCCCTCCCCAGCTGTCTTCCTGGACACTGCCTGTGACCGTCCAGCTTTTCCTGAGCTTGCTGGTCTGTTGCAGTCTGGAGTTGTAACTCCACATTGCCTGCGTACATAGGGTCATATTCTACACGGTGGTAATAATCTGTTGAACTCAATGACTACCTCATTTCTACTTATTTTCAGTGACTGAGTTGGGCATGAGTTTCTCAACCCTAACTATCTAATCCAGATTGCCTAGAGGAGTTTCCCTAGGGACAGGGATGTACTGAAGATAACAAATGGATTTTATGGATACAGGACTTTGTAGGGTATTGAGGAGTACATTTAGCCTTCTCATTTAGCAAACATTTGTCTGTGTAATTCTGACGTTGTTGTGGTCTATTTTTTCTTGTGAGGTGTCAGTCACATGATCTTGGATTAGTCCACAAGTACTAAAGGACCTACTCTGTGTTCATCCAACCCTGTGCTTGGAACTCTGAGGGCTCTCAAGGCCTATACTCTGCCCCAAAGAGTTTAGGTACTTGGTCATCTACTGCTGCTGTAACAGAAATACCACAGGTTGATGGCTTTAACAAACAGAAATTTATTCTCTCACAGTTCAGGAAGCTAGAAGGCTGAAGTCAGGGTGCCAGTTCCCAAGGAAGGCTTTCTCTCTTTGTCAGCTCTGGGGGAAGATCTTGGCATCAGTCTTCCCCTGGTCTAGGAGCTTCTCAGTCCAAAGCCTCTCCTGAGTCCAAAGGTCACGCTCTACTCCTGGCTCTTATTTCTTGGTGGTAGGCGGTCCCTCTCCTCTCTGCTGGCTTCTCTTTTTTATGTCTCAAAAGAGATTGACTCAAGATAAAACCTAATCCTGTAGATTTGTCCTGCTTTATTAACATAACTACCTCTAATCCTGCCTCATTAACATCATAGAGGTTAGGATTTACAACACAGGATTATCAGATCACAAAATGGTGGACAGCCACACAATACTGGGAACCATGGCCTAGCCAGGTTGACACATATTTTGGGGGGGGACACAATTCAATCCATAACAGGTACCATGTAGCTGGAGAAGATAAAATAGACACGCATTAAAGAATAAGTAGTTTTCCTGGGTACCTAAGTTTTTGTTCCTCGACAGGCTGAGGGGACAAGACATCATTGTGGACAGAGCCAGTCAAGGAAGACTTCAGGGGTACTGTGGGTATTAAAGCAAAGGAAGAATGTGCAAGTATGGCAAGGAAGGGGAACATAGCAAGGGAGTAGCTGAAGGGGGAGCATCCAGGACATAGTGAGAGCAGTGTGAAAAAGGTGATGGCCCAGAGGCCTGAGGGAAGAGAACTTGCTGGCTTGGGAGTAGGGAGAATGGACCAACTCTGACTCTAGCATGTTAAGTATTCGGGTCATCTAAACAATCAAAGAATCAACTAGAAGGGAACTTATGAGACAAAATAGGTTCATCACCAATCTTCATTCTCTTCCGAGAGTAGGCCAGGCTCTATGGACTCAGTTATTGGGCTTGGTCTAGGGTCTGACCCTGTTTAGCAGGTCCTGTGCTAGTCGTCACCACAGAAGCCAAAGAGCTGAAGAGCACATCGTGGGCCTGTCTCCTCATAGTAGGATTGTTAAAAGCTTCTCTACTGCTGAAGCTTTAACTTTAGTAACTAGAAGACAATTAATCTAACGGCTCCAAATTTAAAATCTTCCAGCTCCTCAGAGCCACAGTTTAAACTTCGCTCCAGGCAGGTAAAGTCAGCATTGCACATTGGGTCCTGACATGTTTGTCAGCAGGCGTTAATTCTTACGGCTCGCCTTAAGGGAGGTAAAAGGGAAGTCATTGTATAGTTTGAAGTGGGTCTATACAGTATTTCAAACTTTTTTTAATTGCTCATACTGAAAAAACACAAAATCGTTATCACAGCATCCTTCAAAAAGAAAATGAATAGAAATTAAATGTTAGGGATCCCTCTAAAAATCACATTTAACAGGGAACAGGTAAGTCTATTAAAATACTTGTGTCCCCATGAGATTTAACTTACCTTATTTAATAATAATTTCAGTACATTCAACTTGATAATGTCCATTTTCTAAAGCAGATGTCCCCAAAAATACTTTTTTTCTTGAATGCTTCCCCAGGGATTCCACTGAGGACTGTTTTAAATAATTAAAAAGTGCTGGCCATTATATAAAAGAATTTTTTCAGTCTCCATGACACTGAGTTTAGTGACTGTATTCATGCCCATTGATAGTACATAACAAATGTCATAGATACTAGTAAGAGAAAGTCTTCTGTAAAATTCTGTTATGAACCTACTGTTTCTGAAATTTCCAAGTTTAACTCATTCAAATAGGGTTAAAGCCCATCATTGTCTGTGTAAACCTCTATTTCTGCATTACAAGAAGCTTTCTCTGAGTTTTTAATAACTGGTCCATTGTATGTAGGAATATCAAGGTGTCTGAGTCAAAAGAGAATCTTAGCTACAATGGAGAAGTTAGGAGTATGGGAAGTAAGCAACAGGTCTTTATTTCCATATGAATATCTATGGCATTAAACCTGGTGGGATAAGCCTAGGAGATTCAAAGGTAGTTTCCCCAGAAAAGCTTTTAGTTCAAGGGTCTGACAAGTCTGAGTTATACCTCCAATTCTACTCCCCTTCATCATTGGCATCTTTGACTCATCTACCACCTTCTGGCCCTCCCATACTCATTTCCCATGTGTCAGCTTCCTGGAAAGGACATGTCTTATGCACCACCCATTCTACAGCCCTCATTACCCCCTTCTGGGCTCATCACTGCCTGAGCAAGAGTGATGCTCTCTATTCCAAAGACAGGAGTGAGGAGGGGAAGGGACTCAGTCCAAGGGACATGCCAGAGCTGTGGCTGTTCCTCAGGAGGCAGCTTATGAAGAATGCAGGCCCCAACATCCACTCTAAACAGGACCACTTCTTAAACCCAGTCTGGCTTGACAGCAGCAGTCTCAGGAAGCTGGGTTGGGGGGTAGGTACCCAGCAACCAGAGAGCTTCATGATGATCACTCCTGGATATGGGTCGATCCCCTCCGAATGAAGATGGGCTGTGCTGATCTCAGTCAGAAGACCGGGGCTCACAGTTCCTATTGGCATCAGGGTTTCTCTTGTCTCCTTTAGGTAGTGGGTTGGAGGTGGGGAAGGAATCCTTGGTCCTTCATTGGTAGGATTGTGAGATCCTCCCGGAGTTCCAAACATCATGCTTTCATGGGATTTGGTTGCCTTGGTTTAACCTCCCTACAGGTTGGCCATGGAATTGCACTAAATTTTGCCCTCCACATTTTTTTTTAATCAAGGGGTGGAAACCCTGGTAGCGTAGTGGTTGAGAGCCACAGCTGCTAACCAAAAGGTCAGCAGTTCAGATCCACCAGGCGCTCCTTGGAAGCTCTATGGGGCAGTTTTGCTCTGTCGTATAGGATCACAGTGAGTCTCCATGAGAATCTACTCGATGGCAACAGATATTCTTTATATCAAGGGGTAGACAGCGCTGACTGTTGTTCTTGTAGCCCTGAGGACCCCTAGCTTTGATGGGGCGTCTGGTTTGGGTGTCAGAGTGGGAATTAAACCTTCTGTATCCTCGTTCCAGAAATGGCCTGTTTTGGCCCTGCCCAGCCTGCAGTGTTTGGCAGTTGGGTTGGGGAGCTTCAGAAGGAGATGAAGCAACTATTGCCTTTGGCTTTCCTGGCAGACCTGCCCACTGCCTCCAGTGTGCTCACTGTAGATGGTGGGCGGCCCTGTGGGTGGGTACCGGGGGAAGATCCCACCCCCTGCAGGAAGTAGGACCGGGCAGAGGTCTGCTGGAAGCTGCAGGACCCCGGCACTCACTGTGATGTTCCTTGTGCTCCAGGTGCTGCTGTTTCTTTAAGAGGAAACGGAAGAAGACTGCTCAGCGCCACAAGTGACCAGTGCCTCCCAGGAGTCCTCAGGCCCTGGGGACTCTGACTCAATTGCACCTGCAGCTCCTGCCATTTCTCATTGGAAGGGACTCCTTTGTGGGGGAGGGTGGAGATCCAAACCAAAAAGAAGAAAACAGATACCCCCAAAGGAGCCAGTATGGGCAGCCAGGGCCCAAAGGGTCAGTGGCCATCCCCGCCTGCCTGAGGCTCTGAGCAGGTCCCAGAGCTGGTACTCCTCCACTGCTGGCCCTTGGGGCTGTCTGGTTGACTCTCCTTCCCATTGTTTACAGTGAAGGTGTCATTCACAAAAACTCAAGGACTACTAGTCTCGCCCCTCCCCTTAGTTTGCTCCTGGCTCTTGCCCACCCTCAACCCTCTCTGGCACAAAAGCTAGTGAACAAAAGCTTTGTTTGCTGAAGGAGCTCTAGAGGCTAGGGGTGTGGCCAAGAAGGTAGGAGGAAGATGACAGACCTGGTCTGGGAAAGACCCTTCTCCACCTACCAGGTGTGTCTGGCAGTATGGCTTCCTCCTCCTCTGTGCCTGTGCAGCCTCCATCCATAGCTGCACACAAGGTACAGGTTCCCTCCTCCCCTCCTGTGAAGTTACACTGTAGGACACAAGCTGTGAGAAGTCTGCAGTCTACTGTCCCCGTGCATTGGTCTTCTTAGCTTTCTTGAGAAGCAAACTTTGTTCTCCAGATGGTAGTAGGACAATGCAAATTGGTCTAAGGAAAAAAAGAAAAAAAAACTGTATTGCACTTTTAGTTTTGTTTTTTTATAAACAGAAAACATGACAGATGCATATTGTGTCTGGTTATATTGGGGTTTTACTTTTTCTGTCTTGAGGGGGATGGGGCTCCCTAAGCCATTCATAGAGAATATGGGTCCAGAGGACATTCTCAGTGGAAAAATTCTGATACGCAGCACCCAGAAGAAAAGAAGCCAAACCCTATGCCATTCTGAGCCATTGCACTCAGGCTGGCAAGGAAACATATACTTGAATTTTCATTCATCTTCTCAGCTGCCGAAGAATGTCCCTACCAGAGCATCTTGACCTAATCAGCCTGCAGTTTAGAAAACTTAGCTCTCAAGCACTTGGGATGAGCCAGGCCAAGCCAGGCTGTGACTGGGAGACAGCTCATCCCAGAGAAGCAGATGCTTAACAAAAAAATCAGAAATATCCATTTCCTCCACTGCCAGGGACTTCCAATTAGATAGCCATGTGATTTCCTGGTGACTTGGGGAACAAAATGATGAAATAACCAACACCATATTACCACTAGTGGGCAAAGAAGAGGACTGTGAACCTGCCTTCCAACTGCCAGAGGAACCTCAGGGTGTGGCATCATAGGGCCAGGAAAAGAAAGTTGATGTGTACTGTCTTCCTAATAGCTAAGTTCCAGCACTTGGGCTGGTTTGCCTTATCAGAAGCCAAGCCCATGAAGATTGCCCAACAGGCGCATAGTGGCAGAATTAGGACTGAGTACATGGGGCTGCGGTGAACAGGAGGGTAAGATTGGTTGGTGCTGGAAAATTCCAGGGAAAAGGAAACTAAAATGTAAGGTCTGAAATAATCTCCTCAGTTGGACAAAGACTCTTTGCAGACGCAATGGCCATGTACTTAGAACATGCTCTCCTGTACACCCTCTGCCCTTGCCATGGTGTTTTCAGATGGCACACTGCCAGGAAGGGGCATGGTTCCTCACTGCTTGAAAAACACAATAATGTGTGGAGTTACTCTTCTCTTGGTTCCCAGTTGAGTTCAGTGGCCTATTCACACAGTGACTTGGGCTTCCAAATGCAACAGGACAAAGGATTATTTGCATTAGGAAAAGAGGTCTTGAATCTGGAAGAAGAGAGAAGGACAAACCAGCACTCCTTTCGCCCTTTCATTTCCACATTTCAGTGGAGCTAGAGAGAACTAACCGTGGAGGACAGTGCCCAGGGACTTAGTCTGGTGGTTTGGGGAACAAAGGAGTTGTCACTTCTGGCTTGATATTTAGGGCTATCTATTGACTGGAGGGTGTGGAGATACTTTCTGGTAGTTGAAATTTTCTGACAAGTCCCTTGATGTACCTTTCATGGAACAGAACCAGCAGCATTAGCATGGATCTGAGTTACTGGGTTTTGCACGTTCCACTGGGCCTTAGCTTGAGAATATCACTTCAGTGGCCTCCAGCCTGCTTAGTTTATGTGAAGATTGTAATCTTCCTTTTGTTTAAAAGAAATTTTCCTATATACAAAATATATAGAGTGGCAGGGAAACTCAGTGTCAGACCCCTTCCCCACAAGGACTTTTAATACGGGGCTTTGCTTCATTGCCATTATCTAGTGGTTAAGGCCCGTCACTGAAGCTTACGTAGTTTCTCAACTGGCATTTGAGCAGCTCTCTAACTTCCTGTACAGAAACTTTAACCTTCTCATCCCTGTATAGAAAAAGCCTTGCCTCTCGAGGGAAGGCAGGAGGAAATAGCGGCAAAGCCTGGAGCGTTCTGGCACTCCATACCCCAGTAAGTGCCTCCCCTACCCCTACCCATAGCCTCCCCCTCAACAACAACAACAAAAAGGCAGTAACCAGCGTGGCTGTGGGGCAGCCCCTTTGCAGCTATGTTTGTGGGGTTTTTGTTGTTACCTTAAAATGTTTTAAAGGCTAGCTCTTGAAGAGTTGAACCTGAGCAGTGGAGGAGGGTCCTTCTTAATGCACCATTCTCACCCTCCACCCCCCACAAAGCTATTAAGAAGTATTTTGTTTTCCTGACAGAGGTGAAGAACTCCACATCTCTTTGGCATGCAGGAATTAGTGATCCTTCCAGGGACCTTCATATTCCAGAGCTGTTCCAGACCCCTGGGAGATTCTGCTAGAATCTTCCTTAAAAACACACACACACACACACACACTCCACCAGCTGAGTACCCCAGAAGGGATGTGGCCATCAGCTCCATCCCCACCAGCTCATCGTTCCTCCACAGCCATAGCTATATGCCTCAGCCAGATCTTTGGGGTTGGGCATACCCCCTCCCCAAATCCACTTGCTCTGTAATTTTTAAGCTTCCTCCATTTTGCAGCCATGATGCCGAAGGATCTTTTCTTTGAGATTGATGCAGTCGTTGCTCCTTAGAGCTAAGTCAGCATCTGTGAATTAAGAAACCCTTCCTAGTATACCAGTAGGAGTTCTCTCAAGGTCTGCAGTTCCTCAGGCGTGAATTGCACCCTGAGAAGATGGAAGCAGGCAGACCAGGGTTTCACCCAAGGCAAGAAGGTCCTCCCCTCATGACAGGAGTATGGTTTGCATCCGCAATCTAAGCATGTAAGGGTTGCTTGGTTGCTGTACACCTTGGCGCTGCCCAGAGATCTCACACAGAATGCTCCACAAGGGTGGACCCTAGCCCCTCAGTAGCCAGTGTGCATTCGTGACTGCCTTAATTAACATTGCCCTGCTATTTGGGGTTTGTCTGGGAGTGAACAGTGTCTAGGAAGGTACGAGTCAGGTTGCTTGACCCTCAAAGGTCCATTTTACTTTGGAATGTAGAGGCTGCCCTAGACAGCAGGGATTCTGAGGTTTCCAGGAGGAGTGGTGATTACCTGTTCATTCTCATTGAGCTCGTAGTGTGTAGAAATAGCCCTTGCCCATTAGCCAGACGCGGCGTCCATTGCCTCTAAAGTAACTTCCAACTTAGTTCTGTGGAACTGTACACTTGGTAGTACATACTCACTGTTGTCAGTGCCGGCAGCCGTTTTTAATGACGGAGATATGCAGTGTTGGGTAATATTATGTCAAAGTGGTTACTAAAGATCATAGCCTTAATTTTTTTACATGTAGAAGATACAATCTGTTTCCCAATGAGCAAGTATGGTCTACCTTTTTCAAAAACAACTTCTTCCATGGCAGCCTAGAAAGCATCTCCTCAAAGGAACTTGATCTGGTGTATCTCTCCCAAGCCCCGTGCCTCCCGCATCTACCCACCTCCTCCATTTTCAAATTTACATCAGGTTTCTATTCTCAGTGAGTTGCCCTGACAACATTGTCCACTATTTAGCCAGGTTAGGACTAGAGTTTCTTGAACCGGGAGCTTGCAGCACCATAAAGCCAACATTGCCTTGCCAGGCCACTGCCCACCATCCCCACCACTGCTGCCCCAAGGTGGTCAGATGAATCCCAGGAATCTCCCGGGAGCCAGGATAGCAGGACATCCCATTGGGATTGGCCATGTGGCCAACAGGCACTTGTCTCTGGAATTATTTTGCAGACTTTCCAGAGCTCTGGTGAAGTCCCATCTAGAGGCTGATGGCCAGTGACTCCCAGTCTTCCCCATGGTGGGTTGGTAGAAATCAAATGGGATTACTTTGGTGGGCTTTTTTTTCCCGGGGTAGGGGTAGGGGAGTGTTGTTTTTGTTTCTCAATAAGAAAAAGAAAAGGAAACCATGGCCCTTCTTGAGAGTTTATAAAGTTTTGAGCAGTGTTTTAGCCACAAGTAAGGAATCTTGGAAGTTTGTTCAACTAAGCAGTTTAAATTTTAAGTTTTTCCTGACTCCCTTTGCTGGTGACTGAGTGCAAAAGAATAGGTTTCTCCAGTGTAGCCAAAATAGTAAGTAGGTTCCTTGGATATAGACAGTAGTAGCTGACATATTTCCTCACAAAGCAACCAAGAAACACACTCCAGTATTTGTTTATAGATCAGCTTACGAAGGAAAAAGTGGACATGTACTGCACGTATTTCTAGCTTGATTTATCAAACTTGATGTTAAACCTCAGTTCTGTGGACAGAATTCGTTATTTTTCTCTTACTCCTCACAATCACTGTCCCGGTGCCATTACCACCACTTCAGGGTCTCAGAGCAGAGGGTCATCATGATACTAGATGGGGGTGCAGTGCAGTCATCCCAGTAACACAGGAGGACAGCTGTTGTGACTGCCCCTGCCTTGACATTTCCAGTGTTCCTCTTCATGAGCTCTAGACCAAATCCCAGGCCAGCCCTTGCACCTAAAGCCTTTTTTAGGAGGCTTATCAATCTGTTAGGAATGCCTCAGGAAAGATGAGTCATTTCTTTGGGGAGAAAGATATTTACAGATGGGCGTGTGTCTGTGTGTGGCGCATGTGTGCACACATGTGCTCTCTGTACATTTGACTTCTATAAAGACTTACAGCCCAGGCTGGAGGGAACCATGTGTTCCTGAGTATTCTTGGAAGTAAACAAGTGACAAGTGAGTTTCTCAAATTAGTGTAGCAGCAAGCCAGCTCTGGGAACGAGCCCCATTTGTTAAGCCAAGAGAAGAGTAACAGCGGAAAAGATACAGGTGAAACCAAAAATATTATAACCCCCAATGGAAAATAATGTTGATTCAGCAATTCCCATTGGATGTTACATGCTCTAATTTATTGTGTTATTATTTTGTCTGCTTCTTTAATCTTTGCCCATTGTACTTTTAAAGAGATGTTGGGGTGTTGATTGCAATTTTTAAAGACTAGATAATGTATTAATCAGCTGTGGGGATCAGTTTTAATCGATGCGTGGATGTGTCTGATTATTGTTAGATGCCTTTTTTTTTTTTTACCTTTTGTTTTAAATATGTAATGTTTTCATAAACCCTGGCACTGGTCACAAAGTTCAGCTGTGAAAATGAAATCTGTAGTATTTTTGAACATGAATGTCAATTTCAAGTGTATTTGAAATGATTCTTCCAGGAGAGGTTTGTGTATCCGCAGGAAAGACTCCTCTGCAGAAGAAGTAGCCTTCTTTGGAGAAAATGGAAAATGGGTCCTGATAGGTTATCTCAGAATAGCCCATTTCCTAGGGCACCATGAAAAACACAAATGTGATCTTTATGTATACCTCTTCCCCATTTGGGGAGGAAAGGACTCAGTTTGCACCCTTTTTGTATGTAAAATAAAATGTCTTCCCTTTCTTGACTAGTTCTGCTTGTTTGTTTTGGTTGGTTGGTTGATTGGTTCGTTAGTTTTTAGAACCCTGGCTGGTTTGTGACTAGGAGTCTAGGCAGGACTAACTCTGATGTGATTCAGGCACCCATGAACAAAAAGAATTCCTGCTACTTTGGCATTCACGGTCCAGTCTTTTGGGTTGAAACATTGCCCTCTCTTGTGGGTCACTTTAAATATTCCTGGAAGAATTTGAACATTAACTTGTTAAATCCTGAATTCCTTGTAGTTTTCTGGTGGTAGGACACCAGGAAGTCAGGATCTGCTCTGTGGAACACTTTGAAATAGTAGCTTTATAATTCTCTACTAACGAGGAACATGTATGCACACAGAAGGTATAACTCTGACCCAAAACCCCAGTGGTGTCGACTCGATTGGTAATAGAAAATCCCAACTGCATATGTGGCCACAAAACTGCCAATCCTGGCATGATTGGCCCCTTCCAGTTTTTCTGATACTACTCAATTTTTTCACTGGTAGGCAAGTAAGAACAGATGATATGAGAGAAAAACTTCACATTGAGAGCATTTTATTCATCGACCTGATTTTTCCTTCAAGAGTGGGGGTGGTGGGGCCTGCTTTTATGACATTTTAGCGTTAGCTTCTCATCTGCTGGAGGCTCCTCTGAAAACATGGTTTGGTAAACATTTTTTCTCAGTGGCTATGAGTATGAGACAGGACAGGGGGGTGGATGGGTGCTTAGGAAGATAATTGTTGCTAATGCAGCGATTTTACCTAGAAGAACTTCCACCTGATTGAGGTGCAAGAATTGGAAATAACAAATGTGTTCAAATAAGACAGTTCATGGGAGCTCTGCTGCAGTGATCTCAGGGTAGGGAAGGACAAGTCATCTGATGCTGGCGGCCACGTACAGGCTCACACAGGTCAGCACCTCATACGTGGAACCCACATCGCAGAGTTCAACGCTCTAGGCTGCAAAGACCAGGAATCTCTATAAGGTCAGTCTTTGAAAATTAATTTTAAAGACGTTTAATGATGCCATAGGCCCGAATTTTGGAAGGCGTGAATGTTAGACTCGCAGTACCAAAGTATATACGTTGTGGACTGGAACGTGTGTGTGTGTGTGTGAAGACCTGACAGCTGTCTCTAACCTTCCTGAAGGTTTCTAGAAAAGGGAGACTTTGAAGCCACAGGCCAATGCAACCAGTATTTGTTGAGCATTAAGTCCTGCCGCTGTGTTGAGGGAACTGAATATGAAGTAAGTGCTACACAGTTTCTTGCTCACAAAAAAATGTAGAGTCTACTTGGGAATACCAATAAGTAAGGACAGGAAGTTAAGACCCAGAGTATGCAGTAAAGTGCATTGAGTCATACTGCAGTAAGCATGGAGCCCTGTAGCGCAGTGGTTAAGAGCTATAGGATCGCTATGAGTTGGAGTCAGCTCACTGGCAACGTTTTTGTTTCCCTGTAGTAAGCACAGCAGGATTGGAGAAGGGGGAGAAAAAGGACTAGTAAAGTAATAGAAGCTAAGTAAAAAAGGAAGTGCAAGGCAAGTTGGAAACCCTGGTGGCGTAGTGGTTAAGTGATTAAGGCAAGTAGGAAGTTGCTCTATAAAGTCATACTCTAAGTATAAAAGTGCCCTGTGTTTTTGGAAGCTACCACTTAAACCCAATTTGGTGTAGCTAAAAGCTCCCTACTAACCAAAAGATCGGCAGTTCGAATCCACCAGCCGCACCTTGGAAATTCTATGGGACGGTTCTACTCTATCCTGTAAGGTCGCTAGGAGTCGTTATCGACTCGATGGCAAAGGGTAGTAATTCTTGACTGGCCCAATACAGCAGCGACAAAGTGCCTTCTCCCCATCGTCCAAGCCTACTGACTGCTACGTAAAGTAACCGCCACCACGACGAAAAGACTCCCACTCGGAAAAGGCAGACTGGGCCACAGGGCTGGCCGCTCTGCATGCTGGGTTTTGTAGTCTCTTCAGAGATCCAATCATCGTGCTCTCTGAGAGGGGCAACGCCTTTTCCTGCTCCCCTTCCTATTGGTGGATATTTGAGAGCGGGGGGACCAATCAGGTAGCAATAACGTGGCAGCCATTCACGAGCCCGCGTCTCCGTCGAGGAGCCGGGCCGGGGCCGAGAACCTACCATTCGGCGCCGACTTGGAGGGGGGAAACCGTGCCCGCCTTCCGTTCGGAGGCCGGGAGGAACCCCTCTCTCCCCCCACCTCCCGCTCGGTGGCGGCGCCGAAGCCCAAGCCCCGGCGCTCCCACCCGCTTCCGGTGCTCGGCTGCCCGGGCCGCGCTCTCTTCTCCTGTGGATGCTACGTCTGTCGGAGCGGAACATGAAGCTGCTCTTCGCCGCCGCCCTCATCGTGGGCTCCGTCTTCTTCCTGCTGCTGCCAGGGCCCTCTGTGGCCGATGAGAAGAAGAAGGGGCCCAAAGTCACCGTCAAGGTTCGGGCTCCCTTCTTCCCCCCTGCCCGGCAAGGCCCTTGGGGACCCGCCTCCGCGGCTTGGGGTCCTGCGCCGCGCGCGGGTCAGCGGTGTCCAAGACATTTAGGGCCCCGAACTTGGGCCTGGGCGTCCTGGACTTTGGCTCGGCCCCTCCCTAGGCTCCCGGCTTTGGCCTCGTGGCGCCTGGGCCGTCTTACCCTTTCAGACCCGAGAATGACACCCCAGCCCCTGCCCAGACTCTGGGAGTTGGCTCTCGGGATGCTAACTGGGGCCGGCACTGCCCGCCTCAGAACCGTCTTTTTGGGGACTGCCAACTTCAGAATCCTTTTTCTCCTTAGGCCACGCTTTAGCTACTTCCAGTTACAAAGCATAGCAAATATGGTTTAAGATTGTATGCTGAGCCTGGGCTTTCCTTCTTATGATTTTTTTATGTTAATTTCTAGAATCCGAGCCTATCATTTATTTGAAGCAAAGATTGCTGCCTGTAGCCTAAGGAGAGTGTAAACAAGCATATCATTAGGGAAAAGGGTCTGGAACTTTCGTTAGCTCCTAAGATTTTTTACTCCATCAAAACTATTCAGAGCTACCACTCTAAAGCAAGGAAGAAAAAGAATATGGCAGTGTTTTCTCTCCCGTCCCCACATACCTTCTATCAAGGGCCCTTCAAATGGGCTAAGTTTGAAATGGTCTTTTTCCCCAGGTGTACTTTGACCTACGAATTGGAGATGAAGATGTAGGCCGTGTGGTCATTGGTCTCTTTGGAAAGACTGTTCCAAAAACAGTGGATAATTTTGTGGCCTTAGCTACCGGAGAGGTAAGTGGCTGGAGCAGAGGTAGTCAGCTCAGACAGAGTGAAGTTGCCAAATAGGGTTGACAGCAAACTGGACTGCCTATCTGTACCAACAAGCTGCACTCGGTACCAACTGATTGTTGCCCTATGGCTCTGGGAACCCAGTGTTGTCATTTTCTGGTTTTTTTTTTTTTTTTTTTTAACTGAATTCAGAAATCTAGACTTTTTGGGAGTAATTTTTACATCTTTAAGACAGTGCAATAACCAAAGAAGACATCTATGGAAACTGCTTGTGGCCCCTGCACCAGAGCATACTCCTGAGTAAGGAGCCCAGAGATTCCCAGGTTTTCAGGAAAGTAGAGTGCCCCATTTAAGAAAATGTTTGTTCTCTCTAACCTTTCCTTTTTCTCAGTCTGTTTTCTTGCATCTGATCTTAGGACTAGAAGAGATGAGAGGCAGAAGGAGGCAGCACTACATGACATAGGATTGTATAGTTTGAGACATTACAGGCCAGAGGAATGTGGGTCTCAGTCTTTCCTGGGTCTGTGTGCCCTGTGGTAACTGCACCCCCAGTAGCATGTTGAATAATGAATCTGGTCGGCAGTACTGTCTCTGCTGTCACCAGTAGTTGTGTGAACTGGGTTCCTGCTGGGACTGTTTGATGTCTGCCTGATGTTTTGTGCCAACTGTTCACCTTCCTATCCCTTTTTCTAGAAGGGGTTTGGCTACAAGGACAGCAAATTCCATCGTGTGATCAAGGACTTCATGATCCAGGGTGGAGACTTCACCCGAGGAGATGGCACTGGAGGTAACCTGAGTTCTCCTGGGGAGAAGAGTCTCTCCATGCAGCCTCTAGGGTGGGAAGGCTAGGCTGTGTTGGGTAGACAAGCCTCTCCTTTTCCCATCTCCAGAGAGAACTTTATCTGTGCTGAGACCAGCTGCACCCTTCTGTATATATGAAATCCAGTACAAAGGAGACGCCATCATGGGGGTCAGGTTGACCTGAGAGGGTCTCTCCCAGGGGGCAGACCTGCTGATCCAGGCCTGTAGCCTGGTGACTTCTCTTGATATCTCTTGTTGGGAGGGTAACAAAGTGAAGACACGTGTATAGGTGATTCTAGGTCAGGCACGCAAAGCCCGTGTGGGCCACTTTGGAAGCCCTAGCTGGGGTGGTAGAAGTTTGCTTGGCTGTCTCCCACCAGACACTACTCTGTACACATAGGACAGTCACACAGATACGCTATACTAACCTACAGGTTTCACCATACTTGGGTGCACAGGCTGCTGTTCCCCAAGACTGTTGGTGCAGTTGGAGAACTGCTCACTATCAGAGACTAGTTTGTGACCCAGGCTCTGTGGTGGGTGCTGAGACCACATGAAGATCAGTGGGGCAGCAGCTCCCTTTCATTTGAGCATATGAGCCCTCACAAATGGGCTACCAGTCAGTCTTCAGGACACAGGCCTCTGCCCTCAAGGTGTTCATCATGTAGGTGGGAAGAACTAGTGGGGAAAACTGAAAGCTACAAATTAGTACAAGGTGGCAGTAACAAAAGGCCGTGGTGGCAGAGATGGCACAAAGCAGAGCTTGGACTTTTGGAGTCAGACACTCCTGAGTTTGAGTCAGTGTCCGCCACTATCTTGATTTGTGACTGTGGCAAGTGGTTGCAGCCCTCTGAGCTTTGCTTTCCTCTTGTATAAAGTGAGAGTGCTGAGGTAGGGGTACTGTGAGGATTTGGAGAGATCTTGAGTGTGAGGCCTGGCACGTGGTAAGTGCTCAGTGAAGTCGGCCATCATGGATACACGCACAGGCAGAGGAGTCACTTCAGGCCAAGCTAGTCAGGAAGTGGCCATGTGAATGTGAGGAAAGATTTGCGCCGGGTCCCGGATGGGGAGAATTTGAGAGGGCAGAGAAGAGGCAGAGTTGTGGTGTGAGGCGCCTCTGTTCAGAGGCGGGAGCTTGGCTAAAGCTGGGGTGGGCTGGGGGTGGGAGTGTGGTACCGCCAAGGAGTACAGAGGTGGGTTAGGGCCAGACCAGGGAAGCTGGCTTTGTCCTGTGGGGAGTGAGGATGACCCAATCGCAAAGCTGTTTGAGGGAAAATAATGTGGTAGCAGGATCCCAGATGAGCAGGTGGGGTCCCAGGGGCACAGGCAGGATTCTGGGTGTGCAGGTGGGGTCCCGGGGGCACAGGCAGGATCCTGGATGCGGAGGTGGGGTCCCAGGGGCACAGGCAGGATTCCAGGTGCAGAGGTTGGGTCCCGGGTGCAAAGGCAGGATCCCAGGTGTGGAGGCAGGAGCAAACAGACTGGCTGGGGGATTGGGGCAGCTGCCCCTGGGTAGGGTGATATGGGCCTGCACCCCGAGGAGAGTATGGCCTAATGGGTAAGAGCAGAGGTTTGAGAGCCAGACCCCCTTAGCTCCTGCCTCACACGGTGGGTTTTTATCTGTGTGAAATGCTGAGGAGTCTCTGGCACACACAGGCACACCCTAAGCGGTAGCTTTATTGCAGTGGGGTACTGGGAATGGAAGGGCCAGGATGAATCGGTGCTGGGGTGGGGACAGTGTTGACCAGTGTACAGACGCAAGTTGTCAACAGAATAACTGGAGTCTGGAGGGAAAGGTAGCGAAGTCTGTGGAGTTGGAAGTGAAGAACTAGCCATTTGAGTTTGAAACTCGCTGTATCTTGAGAAAGTGATTGGCGCCAAGGACATAGATTTGGGGATTTTCTGGATAGCAGCAGTAACTGAAATGCTGCACTTGGCAGAGATTTACACAGACGGTTTTCACTTGGGGGAGGCACTGCATGGTGGTGAATCTTGTCTCCTCAGTGTGGGGTTGGAGGGTGGGACACAGGCTGAGACATCTCTTACCCGCCTCTGCCAGGCCGAGTCTGGCCTGATGCCCTGAAGCTGATTGGACTGGATAGAGCGCCTCCGAGAGGTATTGGGCAGCGAGAGCTGGGGGTGAGGGAGGCGGTGCCTACGAGCCCTTGGACTTAATGTGCCTCCTTTAATGAGTAATTCTTGGTTTTCCGTCTTCCCGTCTGCTATACAGTCAGCCCTTTGTCATCTCCCTGGTTAGCATCAGTCTAGGACAGATTCCCACCTGGCTCCATTCTGTGGAACCACAGGATGAAAATAGGTGTACTGAGAAGGGGGGCGGGGGGAGCGCTGGTGGTCCAGTGGTTAAAGTGCCCCACTGCTAACTGAAAGGTCGGCGGTTCAAACCCACCAGCCCCAGAGAAAGATGTGGCAGTCAGCTTCCATAAAGATTTACAGCCTAGGAAATGGACATGAAAAGAGAGTGGAGGGAGAGAGCGGGCTGTCTCATTAGGGGGAGAGTAATTGGGAGTATGTAGCAAGGTATATACAAGTTTTTAAGTGAGAGACTGACTTGATTTGTAAACTTTCATTTAAAGCACAATAAAAATTATTAAAAAAAAAAAAAGATTTACAGCCTAGGAAACCGTATGGGGCATTTCCACTCTGTCCTGTAGGGTTGCTGTGAGTCAGAATCAAGTCAGTGGCAATGGGTTTTGGTTTTGAGAGTTAAAAAAGGGTCTCATATGCAAGTGAGTTTGAGAGTTGTTGGGCAAAACAAAATGAAAAGGCCCTCTTTTTGCTGGGTTTCTCCAGCCTTTAATACACTGACAGTCACTCTCCAGGAGGTGACAGGGAAAAGGGTGCCGTGTTTCTGCAAAGCCTTTGCTTCATCACTCCTAATTTCTCCTGGAACCGGTTTTGGAAACTACAGTTAGGGTCTCAGAAATGGTGTAGAGGTCTGCTCTTGGCTCCCTTGTGTACAGTGGCTCCCACACCCGCATGGACAGAGACGTTACACATGTTTATAGTTGCCCTTTATTTTCCGTTCAGTCATTGATAAGAGGCTGTCAACTCCAGAGCCCAAATGGCAGCCCTTCTCCTGTCCACTGCCTGTGCCTCCCTACCATCTTTGTCTGCTTTCTGCTCTGCAGCTGCCTCAGTGTCTTTGTTGCTCTCGGGAAGACAGGCTGGTGAGCCACAGCAGTTTTTCTGGAGAGTTCTTAACCTCTCCCAGTTGTCTCCCCATCCACCCAGCATCCTGCACAGCACCTGTCTTCCCCAAAGACTTGCCACGGCAGGTCCCTCAGGCCACAGCCGAGGGTAGCTGATAGGATATGCCTTATTTAGAAGCCATAAAACTGAACTCTGAAAGTCATTCATCACATGAGATTTTCAGTAAATCCCCCCGGCCATATGCCCTGCCTGGTCTCAGTTAAGTACAGTTTGGTTCTCAGGTCAGGGGTCAGGAAAGGGACAGCTTTTTTATCCTTATAATACACTCAACCTGGCCTGGCACAGAAGACAGGTTGATCCCCTTGAATCTTCACCCCTAAAGATCTGCCTGGTTTGGGCCAATGCAGCTCCTCCTGCCCCAACCCAATGGCAGTATCTGTCTGCCCAGGAAAGAGCATCTATGGCGAACGCTTCCCTGATGAGAACTTCAAGCTGAAACACTACGGGCCTGGCTGGGTGAGCATGGCCAACGCAGGCAAAGACACCAACGGTTCCCAGTTCTTCATCACTACAGTCAAGACGTCCTGGCTAGATGGCAAGCACGTGGTGTTTGGCAAAGTTCTGGAGGGCATGGTGAGTCCTGGAGGCTGGGGCTCCTCACCAGGGACCTGATACAGGCATGGGCCCAGGGCTGCATAGATTTCATCCTTTCCCCAAAAGAACTGAACCCATACGTTCAGAACAGTGCTTATGTCTCCTAACCTGGGGGAAATCAAGAATCAACAGCCTGCGTATTGGTGCCCCCAAATTCTAACCCTTCTGGGCCCCAGGCAGAGGCCAGCCGGGAGGCCTCACTAAGGATTCTTAACCACAGGAGCCTTCTTTCATTCCCTTAGATGGTGCTCTGCAGGCTTCCCCCAAGCTGAGCACCATGTACCACACTCCCAGCCGCCCTTCTCCTTCCCTCACCCTTAGCCCAACCTGGGTCTTCTTTCAAAGGAACAAAACTGCTGCTTCCCTTATTGTCCCTGCCCTGGGCTGGCACCCTGGTCTGAGTTCATTAGAAATTTGGTGCCTCAAGGTTTGCATGCTGTTGGTCACATGTAGATCTCAGCCCTCCTGATCCACACACGGGGTTTAGCTCCCCTTGCTTCAGTGGCCGACCTCTAGACCCACCCTGCCCCCCTTCTTCCGCCTTTCCTTCCCAGGATGTAGTACGGAAGGTGGAGAGCACCAAGACAGACAGTCGGGACAAGCCCCTGAAGGATGTGACGATTGCAGACTGTGGCAAGATTGAGGTGGAGAAGCCCTTTGCCATCGCCAAGGAGTAGGGCCCCAGGGACCTCTTTCCTTTGAGCGACCTTCTATGCAGCCCTGCTGCCCTTATGGGGTGAAGGTGGTCCGCCAGAGGGCTCCACACTGACTGGCCCTGGTGCTGGCATCTGACGGAGTGGACCCACATTCCACAGGCCCAGTTTTGTAACAAACTCCTGCCAACGCTGACCAATAAAAAAAAGGTGGGTTTTTTTTTTAATAACCTGTGTGTAGGCTGGGTTCCTGGGCCTGCAGTGCCTCCCCTAAGTCCAGGATTCTCCAGTGGCAGCGGGTGTTAGCCCCTTCCTTAGGTGCCCGCCAACCTTTTACCCAGGTGCTGCCCTCAGAAAGTCAGAGGGGAGCCTTTTGCTCCTTGCTTCTAAACTGCCAGCTACTGTGCCTCAACTTTGGTTTTTGGTTTTTTTCCTTCTGGCTTAGGTTAAGAAATAGCTTTTATACATTTTCATAGCCAACTTCTCCCTTTATCCCTTACCCTCTGTGCCCTTACTTTGACCCTTGGGGCCCAGAGCACCTGAGTTCTACCACCCCAGCTGCCAGTGTGGGCTGAGTTATGGGTCCTGGTGGGTAAGGCCTGGGTCCCAGGCCAAGGGAGGACCCAGCCCTGGTGCCTTACGTGGAGTTCAGCAGAGTAAGGCATGCGACTGTCCTGATAGGTGGCCCGAAGGCCTCTGGGCTGGTCAGAGCGCCGGTGGTGGAGGAACAAGGTGACAGGCAGCCTCTGGCTGGGCTTTGATGGGGCTGATACTGAAGCTGTAGAGGCCCTGGAGCACACCGTTCACCACCACATTGGGCAGAGGCTCTGGGTAGAAGGAGAACAGAAGGGCATAGGGAAAGAGAAGGCCTGTGACCAGCCTGGCCCCAGGCCCACAGCTCTCTAAACTGCCCACAGGCTCAGCCACCCTCAGGAGCAGGAGGCCATGCCAAGGCAACAGGAAAGAGCTGGGCACCCCAAGTGCAGGTTTGGCTTTCCCAGGTCACAGTCTATCCACATCAGCTTGTGAGGCCAGACTGCTGAGGCCTGGAGATGATGGGGTCTGCCCCCTGGAGGAGAACACAAAACAGGCTACAAGGGGCACAGGAGTAGCAGGTATGGCCCCAAAGGAGGCCAGTAGGAGGGAGATAGTGCCTGGGGGTCCTGGGAACTAAGAAATGGCAAGTTTTCCCCCTGCATCTGCCCCACCCTGGTACCTGGGCCCTGAATACGGATTGTGGGTGGAAATGAGAGTCACCTCCTCACCTGGGGAAGGGGTGCAAATGTAGGGATCCATGCAGAAGCTGACGACAGGTCGGCGGTACAGCTGGCAGCTGAGAGGAAAGAGGATCCTGAACCACCGGGGTGGGGGGTAAGGTGAAGTCCCATGTGGGGTAACACCTGAGATGAGCTCACCGGGGACCCACAAAGGGAAAGGTGAGTGGGAAGTGGGCTTGGGGGCACCAGTGGGAAAACTTGGGCCGCAAGGACAGGCCAGAGGCCAGAGGTGGCAGGCCCATTCCTGGCATCTGGCCACCAGGTGGCAGCAGGAGCCGGCAGAGGAGGGGACTGTGACTTGCCTGCTGTTGCTGGGCAGGAAGTCCTCCAGGGTGCTGAAAAGGAGACAGAGGCCAGTGCGCTCACTGGGGGTGCCCAGGGGAGTGTGAGGAGGGTGGAGACACAAGCCCAGAACCTCGCCTCCCGGGGGACCACTGCTTCTATTTGTAACAAGCCCAGTTCCGGCGTTGGCTGGGGTAACCAAGACTGTCCAGAAAACAGCCTCACTGCCAAGGCTCAAGAAAGCTGATGCTTGTAACAACAGTAATAACCAGAAAACACATGTGTGTTACATAGGTAGATACATGTATATGGGAAGGATGTGCGTATACATGCATGTGCGTGTATAGGTGTATCAGCAAGCGTGTATACACGTTTGCGTCTACTACATGTATATAATAAAGCACATGGGAGCAGTTACATAGACTTCCTAGACATCCAAACAACTCATGCAATTGGCTCACCAGGTTAAGAGGCTTAGGACCATAGTCTTGTGGAACAACTTAGTCAACTGGCATAATTTATAAAGACAATATTTTACACCGTAGTTTTGTGAGTAGTGTCTGGGGTCTTAAAAGCTTGTGAATAGCCATCTAAGATAAATCTATTGGTCTCACTCATCTGGAGCAAAAAGAGAATGAAGGAAACCAAAGACGCAAAGAAGAAACTAGTCTGTGGGGCTAACAGCCCACATGAAACCACAGCCCTCTTTTAACCTGAAACCAGAATAACCAGATGGTGCCTGGCCACCACTACTGGCCATTCTGACCAGGGACACAATAGAAGGTCCCAGATAGAATGGAGAAAAATGTAGAACAAAATTCAAATTCCTAAAAAAGGTCAGACCTACTGGACCGATAGAGATTGGAGGAACCCCTGAGACTATTGTCCTAAGATAACCTTTGAACTTGGCACTGAAGCTACTCCTGGAGGTCTCCTTTTAGCCGAATAATAGATTGGCTTAATAAAACAAACCATATCGCCCCCGAGTAATGTGCTCCCTTAAACAATCAACTATATGAGACCCAATGGTCAGCATTTACCGAAAAGCAAAGATGAGAAGGCAAGGAGGGTGTTTCTGGTTGAGTTGTGTCCCCCCAAAGTATCTGTCAACTTGACTAGGCCATGATTCTCAGTATTATGTAATGCCCAGCATTCTGTCATATGCTGTGATTTTCCTGTGTGTTGTAAGTGTTGTAAATCGTATCTCTGTGATGTTAATGAGATGGGATTGCCGGCAATTGTGTTAATGAGGCACGACTCAGTCTACAAGATTGGATTGTGTCTTGATCCAATCTCTTGAGATATAAAAGAGAGAAGCGAGCAGAGAGACATGGGGACCCCATACCACCAACAAAATATAGCCAGGAGCTTGCATCCTTTGGACATGAGGTCCCTGCACTGAGAAGCTCCTAGTCCAGGGGAAGATCGATGACAAGGACCTTCCCCTAGAGCTGACAGAGAGAAAGCCTTCAACTGAAGCTGGTGCCCTAAATTCAGACTTTTAGCTTACTAGATTGTGAGAGAATAAACTTCTGTTTGCTAAAGCCATCCACTTGTGGTATTTCTGTTATAGCAGCACTAGATGACTAAGACAGGAAGGGAAGCTAGATCAACAAACAACAAGCAGAATGCTGACACATTGTGAAAACTGTAATCAGTGTCACTAATGTGTATAAAAATTGTGAAAACAGGAACCTAATTTGCTGTGTAAACTTTTACCTAAAACACGATAAAATTAAAAAAAAAAAAAAATGCTGACGAGGGAGGCAGGCCTCAGGAGGAGGAAGATCCAGTCTAGGATCTGGGCAGAGGTGAGGAGCAAAAGTGGGGCTTGGCCCCCAAATCTGTCCTCTTCTGCTTGCTGCCAAGAGCCCCTATACCCCCAGCACTGGCCCCTCTCCCTTGCCAAGCCTCAGCCCCTTGAGGTACTCACCCCCAGCTGTTGGCCTTGGGGTCTGTGGGGAGGTGCCGAAGTCTCAAGAACTCCAGTAGCTCCTTGGGCACATCCTGGTTCAGGTACAGGACGCCCTGGAGAGGAGGACAGAGGAAGGCTGGTACTTTGCACAACCTAGTGCAAAATGAAAATGCAGGCCCTTTGGTAAAAAAATGGCTTAAGAGTTTCAAGTTAAGAGCCTAGCATCACACCAAGCTCAGAGCCCTTCTGAACAGTGGGGCCTGTGTGACTACACTAGTTCTATGCCCCTGAAGCCCTCTGGCTGTAATCCCCCATCACTGTGGCTGAGGGGACCCCTAGCCTCCTTCCCCATCACAGGGAGCAGAGGAACTCACCCCTGCAGGGTAAGGGAACTAACTTTGATTGCAATGGGATCACCTGTCTCCTGGCTACCTCCTTCAGTCCTTTCAACAAGCCAGCAAAGTTTGTGTGGACCCATTGTTCAGAAAAACTGAGGCTTAGGGTAGTGAATAACGTGCCCAAGATAAGGGCCCCTCTCCTGCTCTCCAGGCCAGCAGCTTAGGGCACCCAGAGTGGCCCACAGTACCTGGATGTAGGCCTCCAAGCCCTGTCGGCGCTGTTCCAGGCCCCTGGTCCTCCAGTTGGGCAGACGTTTCAATGGGAAGTCGGGCACTTTGTACAGTTTCTTGATCTGCCAGAGGTTACCGCGGTGCTGTCACAGCTCCCTGGCTGAGCCCTCAAGCCCACTCCACCTTAGCCAAGAGCCCTCTCCACTCCTTCCCGCCCGCCTTTCCAGCTCTACCCTGGCATGGACCCGGGTAATGGCGGTGGGGGCTAGGTGGGCCCCAAGTCGCACAGACGCCCGAGGGCCGGCCGGCTGCGCAGGGGCACGGTCATTGCGGACTGGACCTGCCTTCCTACGCCCTCCTGACGATGGCCCCGCAGTCTGCGGGCGGTCTGTGCCCAGGACCTGCTCCCTCATGGACTGGGGCCATAAAGGGAGTGCGCTGGGCCAGAGCCCGTCCTCCCGCTTCCCAGGGGCTGGTCAGGGCCGGCGGGGGTGGGAGTCGGTAAGTCGTCGGCGCCGCCTCACCCGCTTGTGGAGCGCGTGGAACTCGCTGTAGCGCCTCGGCACGGTGTGTCTGCGCCCGCGGCACAGCACTTCCACTCGGAACACCTGGCGGGCGGGCGGCGGGGCGCGCGCGTGAGGTCCAGACGGGGGACCAGCAGGACCAGTGCCCAGCGGCGCGCCCGTTCTCCTGCGCTCACAAGGCACAAAGCGGCGGTGGAGCGCCGCTGCTCCCCGAGGACCCTCTCGCGTCCCCAACACCTGGGAGGAGGGGCTGGCGGACCCACCCCTCTGCTCCAGACAGCTCCTGAGGTGCCCGGACCACGGTCCGCGGGGCAGCCAAACCCGAGCGTCCCCGATACCCTCAACACGCTGTTCCCCGACGGCCTGGTCCACCGCGCTCGGACGCCCCAGCCCGGGCGCAGGGTCCCCAGGGCGCTCCGCGTGGGGAAATCCTGCGGCGGGTCCCCGCGTCCCTCCCATCCCGGTGCTTCGCTCACCATGTGTCCTTTCTCCGGGCTCTGTCCGGACTCCTCGGCCTCGGGCCCCACAGACGGGATGTGAACTTCCAGCATCGGCAACCGGGCCGGCTCCTCTCCCGACGCTGGCAGCCCGAACTTGCCCGGCGCAGACTAGACCCCGGCGCGGAGCCCCGCCCCCGGCCATGGCCCCGCCCCAGTCCCCCAGGCCCCGCCCCGGGTCCGCAGCCCCGACCCCGGCCCTCAGGCCCCGCCCCCGGCCCGCAGCCCAGCCCCCGGGCCCTGGCCCTGTTGCGCCCCACGCTGACCCCGCCCCCGGCGTTCCCCGAGCCGCCGGGGCCTGCGCCCAGAAGATTAGAAGGGCGTGGAGTGGCGGGAGTCGAGGGTCGCTCTCTGAGCCCAGTGGGGTTCCTCCTGCGGAGAGTCATCTGTTTGTCAAACATTTACTGACCGTCCGCTGATTGCGAGAAACGCGGGCGAGTCAAAATTTCACCTACCCTTTGAGTGCCTACTAAGGACCTGGGCCTGTGGGCGCCGCCACACGTGGGCGGTGGAGGGCCCAGCCCTCGGTGCCTGCCCTGGGGGCCAACCAAGGACGTTCCTTGAGTTCCTCAGACACTTCCTCGGGGTCGCACCAACCCCCTACCCCCTTCTCTCCACTTCCAGGGCCCAACCCGGAGGGGGAGTCACCGCCTGGAGACCCCAGCTAAGGCCATGCCTGGGAATGCTAGGACCCAATCCGGCTTTGATTACACCCCCAGCACCCACAGGCCTGCCCGTCCGTTGGTCCATCCCTCCCTCGCTCCCTCACCACGAACCTGCTCCAGGTCCAGTGTGCCGGGAAGAGGCAGTTTAGGGACCCAGGCTCTGGTCGGGGGGTAAGACAAACTGGATTTCTGGAACTGTGTTAGACATGTGTTCATCTGACTGATAGGCAAAATATGCCTCCCTCAAGAGACTGAAAATTGGGATCATCCATGTTAAGCCTTTAGTAAATATTGAGTACATGACAGCTGGGTTGTGGCTGGTCTTGGAGGGGCAGGCGGCTGGTGATGGAGATGGCTACCAGGGACTGTGGGAGGTGGCCCCAAGCTGCTGTTGCCCACCCTTCTGGGCAGGGTCTTTCTGGACGTGTGGCAGTGATTTTAATCACTCTCTGTGCTGCCATAAAGGGCCTCTGCTCCCACCTCTTGGCCACCTCCACCCCCCAATCAGAGGGAGCTGCTGTCCTCCGGCAGCACCATGACAGTGTCTTTGACTCCACTGGCTTCTCCCCCACAAAGGCCCTGGGGGCAGGAGAGGGCCACGCCCTGCCTTCCAAGAGCTGACACCTAGTTGGGGACTCTGGGGTGGGTGGGAAAGAGGAAGCAAATTGCCTGTCTTGGTGGCTAGGAGGAGGGGGAACCACTGAATCACCCCCCTTCCCCGCTGAGCTGAAGCAGAAAATCTTCATTCTTGCTGTGCTCCCAAGAGAGGCTGGGAGAGTGACCCCACAAGGTGGGAAGCAGGTCTCTCACCAGTACTATCTCCTACACTTTCTTCTCCCAAATCCCATCTCATATGGGCCCCCAAATCAGGAAGCTGAAACTTCTAGGAACCTGATGTGGTTCCTTGGAAGGGAAATGACCCACTACGAAGAGAAGTGCTGGCATTTCATTTCCTCCCCGGCACTACAGGGCCCATCATTCAGGGACCCAGCTCACCTGGGCCCACAGGGCCTCCACCACATTCTACTGTCCCGGGTGGCCTCCTCAGACTTCTAGATCACACAACCTATTGACAGTCTGCCCCTCTGTCTTAACCCCTATCACCCAGAAAACTGCCATGTCCTCTAATGGGTCTCCCTGTTTTTCCTTGTCCCTCTTCCCCCATTGCACTTAGAATAAACCCCAATCCCTGCCAGACTACAAAGTTCTAAATGACCCAGCCCAGCCTCCACCTCCCATCTCATCCCATCCCCTCTCCCCCTTGTATGCCAGGCTCCAGCCACAGTGACCGTCTTCTAGTTCTTCAAACCAAAGACAAGCTTTTTCCTGCCTCAGGGCCTTTGAACGTGCTGTTTCCCCAACTCTTCCCTGACCCTTGACCTGGTGGGTTTATCCTCCAAGTCTCAGCCCAATACCTCCTCCAAGAGGCCTTCCTTCCTGACCACCCTATCATATCAGTCTATGCACTTACTACAAACCTTATTGTGTTTAGTATGTGTCTCCCTTAGTTTCCCCCACATTCCCCCAGACTCTAAGCTCCATCAGGCCAGGGACCTGGTCTGTGTGTCAGTGGTTGCTTCTGATGGGCTCAATATGTAGAAGGAACTCAATGGCCATGGAGGGGAGGGGGAGCCTGGGGAGGCAGCAGGAAGGGAGCAGGGGTTGCTAAAAGGTTGGAGGAAAGCCTGCAGGGGTATAACAACAGGAATCTTCCAGGGGCCTTCAGGTTAGACACCTGTCTCTTGACTCCTCCCACCCCCTCTAGGGAGCCGGAGCACTCTGGGCCGGCTGTGAAGACCTGAAGCCCACAGCTTGCAGAGGACCAAGACAACAAGAGAGGAAGGCTGGGTGTGAAAACGTCCCTCCCGACACGCCCCAGCTCCTGTGGGCGGCCCTGCTTGCTGGTGGAGCCCCCAAACCGGCGCCCAGGTTGGCTTAGCCAGCTCCGCACGTCTTGGCTCAAGCCCTCGCCCTCCGCCGCCGGTACATACAAAGCCCCCTTTCAGTGGCAGGGCTTCTGTTGGGCGGCGGAGGCTGCTCAGGAGGTTTGGTTAACCCCGTTAAGAAAACAAACAGCCCTGGGCCACGGGCGGGCCGGCGGGCGCCGCTGCGCACAGAGGCGTGATTCTTCTCTCCCAGGCTGGCTGGGGGACGACAGGGGCCCGCCACCTGGGGCTCCACCTGTGTAACCCTTGGGCAGCCCCTCGAGCCTCAGTGTCCAGATCTGTAGAATGGAGAGTTGTCGCGTGGATTACACGAAGCCACGCTGGCAGAGTTCAGCACGGAGCCTAGAACACAGTTAAGTCAATATTAGCTATTATTGTTTCAGTGAATTATACAAACCGGCTTTTTGTAAATCAAGATTGATGGGGTGGCCTATTGGCAGTTACATATGGGCCACCCTAATATAGTTAGTGATTTCTGCCTTGAAACAAATTCTACCACTCTTTCAGTATCCTGAAATTGCAAGGCTAGCTAAAAACTATTTCTCAGCTACTAACTGGGATCTGGGTTTTCCCTGATTTTCTCAATACTGGCAACCAGTGGAAAAAGAAAAAAAAAAAAGCAAAGAAATAAATTGGAAGCAGCGGTTGATGCAAATCAACTATCCTGTTCATCAAAACAGCCTTAGTTCTTACTGATTGCCTTTTTTAATAAGTACATTTTATAAATTTGAAATAAACTTGAAATAATAAGTTTACAGTAAACCAAAAAATCCTGTTGCTGCCGAGTCCATTCGGTCTCACAGCGACCCTATAGTATAAGTACACTCACAGTCCCCCCGCCCCATCCACGGTTTCCCTTTCCCAGGCTTCAGTTACAGCAGTCAACCGTGGTCTGGGCTCAGCTGTACTGAACATATACAGACTTTTTTGTCATCATTATTCCCTAAGCAACACAGTATAACAACTATTTACATAGCATTTACATTGTATTGGGTATTATAAGTAATCTAGAGATGATTTAAAGTATAGGGAAGATGTGTAGGTTATATGCAAATGCTACGCCATTTTATACAAGCGACTTGACCATCCTCGAATTTTGGTATCTCTAGGGGTCCTGGAACCAATTCCCCGAGGATACAAAGGGATGATTGTATACTAGTATTTTGTTTTCATTGGATTTCAGTGTAAGATGTTGTCTAAAAAAACAGTTCTACTAAAACCTTTTAAATTCATAAAATAATCTAAACCCTTCATTTTATACATGAGGAAACTGAGATGTGAAGAAGGGAAGTGGGTTCTTGAAGGCACCTCAGCCAAGCGTGTCCTGCCTGAGCTCTGAGAGCAAAGCTTGGCTCAGGGCAGGCTGGCGACCTGCTTCCCAGGGGGAAGGCAGGCTCTAGACCCAGGGTTCCAGCCAACAGTGTCACTCCTAGGGCCCTAGGGGCCACCTGCCCCATGCCCAGATATGAGAGGCAGTTCGCCTGCTTCAGATAACACAACCCAGGGCTGGCTAACGGGAGCAGGCAGAGGTCACCCCAGCCACCTTGCATCCAAGGCAGCACAACTTTCCGGGGAGATTTTTCTGGTAATAACAATGTGCCCAGCACTAGGTTCAAGGAACACTCAGGTACCGTCAGGTAACAGGGGTTTATTATGAAGAGAGCTGTGGGACCAAGAACTAGGACAACAGGAAAGCCAGGCCAGAGGCCAGGAGGGGCCACAGCTCCAGGCCTTGAGCTCAGGACTGGAGGTGCCCCCTACTCACAGTCTAATCCTGGTTGCTGTTTGTGGCTTCTCTCTCGGTAAGCAGAGATTTTGGTCTCTGTCATTAATGGTCTCCAGCTACTCACTGAAGCTGCTTCTGTCTCTCAGCTACTGCTCCTACTATCCAACTGGGCAACCCGTCATGTATGTCTGAGGAGAGAGTACCTCACAGGTGTCAGAGAAACTCAAATGCCTACAAGGTCAGGTGGCTAATAAAATGGGACTTGTCCTTAACAGGCCTACTACATGGATTTTGGTATTTAAGAAAACAACTTAGTGGGTTAGTGTCTAGGTTCCTCTTGCCCCCCTTGTCTGGCTTGTGTGGGATATAGTGGGGCAGACAAACTGAGTCAAGCAGACTGGGTTCAGGTTTAACCCTGGGGTGGGACTTTGGGAAAGCTGCCTGAGCTCTCTGAGCCTCGATCTTTTTAGGTGGAAAATAATACCCACCTGGCAGGGCCATGGTGATGGGGTTGGTCGTGGTGGTGGCGGCTGCTGAGTTGATGCAGACTCATGGTGACCCTGTGTGTGCAGAGCAGAACTACTCTATAGGGTTTACAAGCCTGTGATCTTTTGGGAGATCGCCAGGCTGCCTTCCGAGGTACCTCTGGTTGGGTCTGAGCCACAAACTTTTCTGTTAGCAGTCAAGCACTTAACCATTTGCACCATCCAGGGACCTTGGTGATGGGGTACCTGTACTTGTTGATTCTGACTTACAGCAACCCTATGGGATAGAGTAGAACTGCCCCATAGGGTTTCTAAGGCTGTAAATCTGTACAGAAGCAAACTGCCACATCTTTCTCCTGTGGAACAGCTGGCGGGTTCCAACGGCCAACCTCTCAATTTGCAGCCAAGAACTTCACCACTGCACCACCAGGACTCCTCGGTGATGGGATAGTCCTGAGCACAGTGGCTGGCTCAGAGTAGGTGTTTAGCAAATGGCAACTCTTCTAGTTAATAACATTTTTAGGCCCTGGGGTAGGAGGGGGCTGTTGGGGACAGCACCTGTTCTTGGCCGCCAGGTGCCTCGTTTTTCCTGGTAAGGCTGCCAGTGCTCCTGAGGGAGAGCTGCTGGTTTGGCCCCTGTGGTTATGGCTGCTGCTGCTCATAGTGGAAGAGGAAACGGAGAGCTCAGGAGCTGGAGGGGCAGTCATTTGGAAACAACTGTCACGTCTCTTTAGGGAAGAGACTGGACAGGGTTTTTCAGATTGGACAGGGTTTTTCCGGACCCAGACAAAGTGCATCCTATGGAGACCAAGTAGCCAACTTCCTCTCAGCAGCTGGCTTCCTGCATCCTTGGTGAGGGGGCTTTCTTTCTGTCCCAGAGGTCTGGGGTCTCAGCCAGGGGCATTTCCACAGTAGGCAAGGGTCAAAGGGGAGGAGGCCCATCTGGGTCTATCACCTGGCAGCCTGCAGGCCCGACCTGGGGCAACGTACACTAATTCTGCCCCTACAGCAAGGCCCAATGAACCCCAAATTAGCTCAGATTTCTGAATGTCTTGGGGGGAAAAAAAAAAACAAACCAAGATCTGGCCCTCAGTGGGCTCACAGGCTCAAGGGGCAATAATCAGCTGGAGCTGAGGAGCAACCCGTCCCCTTAGGCCACCTTTGGGGGTGGGGAAAGATACCAAGAGGAGCAGGAACAGCTGGTCCCTGACCTTAAGGAGCTCAGCACCCACGAGGTTAATGAGGTCACCTAAGAGACAACAGTACAGGAGGATGAGAAAGACCAGAGATTGAAGAGGAAGACAGGATGGTGCCACTCGGAAGAGGTGGGAAAGAGGCAGGGCTCATGTTCCAGGCTTGAGCTGGGCTGGGGAGTGGATCAGAGAAAGCTTCCTGGAGGATTTACATGTAAGTAGGCCTTAAAAGATGCACTGAAAATAGCTTTATTTAAAATTTCTGATTATAAATACATAGAAATTTCAAGCAATATAAGATGGCATAAAAAATTAAAAATAATGCAAAATTCCATCCCTAGAGGCAATCACAGTTCACAATTCAAATCCACATCCTTCCCATGTATAATTTTAAATAAATGTGAATCATACCATAATGCAATTCTATAACCTGCTTTTTTTACTCAAAAATACATAATAGAGTGATTTCCTTGTCAGTGAATATAGCTATGTATCATCTTCATTGGCTGTATAATATCCAATTGTATGGCTGTACCATAATTCACTTAATCCCTTTTTTTGATGGACATTTAGATTGATTCCAGTTTTTGTAACTGTAGATAATACTGTGATGCACATCTTTGGATAGCCATCCTCATCGATTTCGTTTCCAGAAGCGTTGTCTATGGGGATCCTCAGGGAAAGATCTGATACTGGTAAATGTCCTCTCTATGTCCTTACACTTACACGCCCATCCACGATGTTGAAGAATAAAACAAAACCCACTGCAGCCGAGTCAATTCTGACTCACCATGACCCTATAGGATAGAAGAGAACTACCCCATGGGGTTTCCAAGGCTGTAATCTTTATGGAATTAGACTGCCACATCTTTCTCCAGTGGACTGTGGCTGGTGTATTCAAACCATTGACCTTTCGGTTAGCAGCTGAGCATTTAGCCACAGCGCCACCAGGGTTCCTCTCAATGCCTGTTTCAGACAGGTATAATTCTGAGACTGAAGACAGGGACAGGGGCTGAGAATGAATGCTGCAGGTACAACACCCAGCATTCACAAAGGCTTCAAAGGCTACACAGAAGTGAGAAGGTTAAGAGCATATTTGGAATCAGTTTCCATGAGGTGTTGGCCATTGTTTTGAAGGAATGGGAGACAAATGAGGGAAGGTAAGTTGGGGTCTTACCTTCCCAGAGGACTATGAATGCCAGGTGGCAGTGTCTGCCAGTGGAGAACAATCATTCAACAGTTATCTATTTGGCACCTGTTTTGAGCCCAAGTTCCTGCTGGGGGCCATGGAGTGATAAAGACATACACCTCAGAGAGCTTACAGTTTGGTGGAGAGAGCCAACATAAAACCACACAACCGGTATCACAAGACATTGGCAGGTGATGTACGCACCGTTCTCGGGGTCCAGAAGATGGAGCTAAGCTGTTCTCATCCATTTCTAACGCTCAGCTTACGTCTGACCTTGCCCAAACCTGGAGCAAAGAATCCTAGCCGGTGTCTCCAAAGACAAAGCATACAGTTCAGGTGCATGCCAACTGCAGCAAAGGTGTTTCCTTCTCTGCCCCAGGACGGTTCACAATTATCTCCTCCCTTCCCTTCCCTTCCTTTCACCCTAGGCTGGTGAGTACTGGTGGGAAAAATCCTTGGGGCTTGATGCCCCTTGAAGCTCAGGGTCTTCAACCTCATGTGGGCCCTAAGCATGCTCAGCAAAGGACACTCCTTCCATCACCGTCCTCTCTCCCCTCAATCCAGACACTGGCTGCAGCCTTAGCAGATATGTCATCTTCTCACCCTTTTTAAAATTTGAGTTTCTGCAAAGGCATTCTTTATTTTCTTTAGGGTTCCCTGCTGTAGGTAACATTTAGAATAAAAATCTTCTGGAAAGAGTTCAGAAGTTATAAATATCTATGTGTAAGTGATCCTTCTACTCCTCTCACTTATGATTTCACCAAATACTTACAATGAATACTAGGGTTCCTCCAGCTCACCTTTGGCTCTGGTCTGCATCGTTAGGGCTCTGGAGCCCAGAGAGATTCTTGGGGAGATAACCCAAGGGGAAGTGTAGACCTGTCTGTCTCAACATCTCTAATCCACTAGACTCCAAATGCACAGATAAAATATCTCTGACAACATTTTAATTGTCAAGCATGAAACCTTAGCTTTTCTGCCTTCCTTCCACCTATATATTTCTTTCCCGCAGCCTCACAGTGAGGCTTCCTCTGATCACAGTAACTCCCTCCTCCTGGGTTCTGGACTGCATTTTCTCCAGGGCTTCCAGCTGTTTCCTTTGGACCCAACCCCTGCAGAAGAAACTGGTTTGAAGGGTAGATTTTCTCCAAGATCAGCTTCTGATGGTTATTTCCTTCCTCTCCCCTTAATCTTATTAACACACTCAAGTCAGCCCAACCTAAACTACAACAAAGCCCCCTTTTACTCTGTGTCTCCCCAACCTCTAGCCACTGCCTCCTCTTCCCATTCAGAGGAGCCTCTTAAACAACATGGTCAACACTCACTGTCCCTACTGCTTTCCCTCCCAGCTGCTCCAAAACCATTTTGCCTCCTGTGTTTCACCTGTGTTGTGAAGGACTTCTCTGTCTACCCCAACATCCAGGTCAGATTCCTGGTGTCATGCATGCCCCCTCCCCTCAGGCCTCTCATCAAATCAATGACTAGACCCCAGTGGTCCCATCTCCACCTCCCAAGCCTCTTCCTGCAGCCCCAACCCATTACTACTGCCCTCCCCAGCTCTCTGGGTGGCTGTGATGAGCCTGGCTACTCTTCCCATACACACGCAGCAACTAGAACTCCAGAAGCTTAACAATAAAATATCAGAAATAGATAACTGAATGGAAGGACAGAGAAGTAGAATTGAATCAATGGGAGAAAGGATCGGGAAAACAGAGGACAAATCCCTTGATACTAATTTATTTGAGGAACAACCAGAAAAAAGAATAAAGGAAAAATGAAGAAAGTCTAAGAGTTACGTGGAACGCCATCAAGAGAAACAATCTATGCATGACTGGAATTCCAGAATAGGAGGAGACAAGAAAAAGCATGGAGAGAATTTTCAAAGAATTTCTGGCAGAAGACTTCCCTGATATCATGAAAGATAAGAAGTCTTCCACCCAAGAAACTCAGCAAACCCCCATACAGGATAGACCCCAAAAGAAAGTCACGAAGACATATCATAATCAAACTTTTCAAAACCAAATACTAACAAAGAAATCTTGAGAGCGTTCCATGAAAAGCAAAATATCACATACAAAGGGACACCAATAAGACTAAGCTCTGACTTTTCTGCAGAAATCATGCAGGCAAGGAGACAATAGGATGACATATATAAAACCCCGAAAGAAAAGAACTGCCAACCAAGAATCATATATCCAGCAAAACTGTCTCTCAAATATGATGGCAAAATGAGGATATTCCCAGATAAACAGAAGTTAAGGGAACTTGTAAAAGCCAGACCAAACTTACAAGAAATACTAAAGGGAGTCCTTTAGACAGAGAACAAACAACATCAGATAACAACCTGAGACCAAGACACAAGATAACATCACCCAGAAACCAGCCCAGACAAAGAACTCTCAAAATTAAAATAAAGCTACAATGCTGAAAACAAGGAACTGGAGCTGTCAATCTGAAATCAACAAATGGTGTAGTTATAGAACTTCCATATGGAGAGGAAGTCAAGGCAGTATTAAAAAAAACTCTTTTAAACATAGGATGATAAAGGTAAACCTCACAGTAATCACAAAGAAAATGAACAAACCTACCCACCAAAGTAAACAAAAAGAAAAGCAAAAAGATCCAGTAAACACAAGATCAACAAAAATGAAGGAAATGAAAAGACAATGTATGAACAAAAAGAACTCAACACAGAAAATTAAGCAGGACAAAGAAACCGTCAACACCACAAAAAAAAAGCATAACAAAATGGCAGCAATAAATTCATATTTATCGATAATCACACTTAATGTAAACAGTTTAAACACAGCAGTCAAGGGACAGAGTGGCAGGATGGATTAAAAAAAAAAAAAATGACCTACCAATATGTTGCCTACAACAGACAAACCTTAGACACAAAGGCATACAAAGGTTAAAAATCAAAGGATGGAAAAAAATACATATCAAGCAACCAGTAACCAAAAAAGTGGCAATATTGATTTGATAAAACAAACTTTAAATCAAACTCCCCAATCATAAGAGACAAGGAAGGACATTTATATGATGATTAAGGGATCAATCCACCAGGAGGATAGTTGGAGACATTAACACACCACTTTCAAAGATGGAGAGAACAACTAAAAAGAAACTCAGCAAAGACACAGAAGATCTAAGTAACATGATCAACCAACTTGACCTCATAGACATATACAAAGCCACTCCATCCAACAGCAGCACAGTACACATTCTTCTCCAGTGCACATGGATCATTCTCTACAATAAACCATTTCTAGGTCACAAAGCAAGCCTCAATAAATTAAAAAATATCAAAATAATGACAAGTCACCTTCTCAGACCATAATGTTATAAAATTAGAGACATTATCAGGAAGAACAAGAAAAAAAAATCAAACACTTGGAAAATGAACACCATGCTTAAGAACCACTGAATAACAGAAGAAATTAAAAATGAAATATGAAAATTCCTAGAATTAAACAAGAATGAAAATACAATATACCAAAACCTTTGGGACACAGCCAAAGCAGTATTCGCAGAGGTCAATTTATACCAATAAACACACACATCAAGAAAGAAGGGCCAAAATCAATACCTTCCCCTTACAATTAGAACAAACAGAAAAAGAGCAACAAAAGAAGCCCACAGCCACCAGAGGAAAGAAGCTAATAAAGATTAGGGCAATAATAAATGAAACAGAAAAACAAAACAATCAACAAGACTGGAAGCTGGTTCTTCAAAAGATCAATAAAATTGACAAACCATTGGCCAAACTGACAAAACAAAAAAAGGCGAAGATGCAAATAACCCAAACAAGAAACGAGATGGATGACATTAACAGCAGAAACAGAAATAAAAAGGATCATAATAGAATACTTTGAAAAATTATAATCCAACAAATTGAAAACCTAGAGGAAATGGACAAATTCCTAGAAACACACTATCTACCTAAAAATTCTGAACAGACCCATAATAAAAGAAGAAATTGAAGAGGTCATTTAAAAAAACTACCAACAAAAACAGAGCCCTGGCCTGGATGTTTTCACCGGAGAATTCTACCAAACATTCAGAGAAGAGTTGACACTAATACTACTCAAACTATTCCAGAACATAGAAAAGGAAGGAATACTCCTGCATTCATTTTATGAAGCCAGCATAACCCTGATAACAAAGCCAGGCAGACACCACTAAAAAAGAAAATTGTAGACCAGTATCCCTCATGTACACTGACATGAGAATTCCCAACAAAATTCTAGCCAATAGAATCGAGCAGCATATCAAAAAAATAATACATCACGACCAAATGGGATTCATACTACGTATCCAAGGATGGTTCAACATTAAAAAATCAATCAACGTAATCTACTACATAAATAAAACAAAGGAAAAGAATCACATGATTATCTCAATCAATGCAAAAAAGGCATCTGATAAAGTCTAACACCCATTCCTGATAAAAACGCTCATCAAAATAGGAATAGAAGAGAGATTCCTCAACATAATGAAGGGCATATACACAAAACCAATAGCCAACACTACTTTTAACATAGAGAGACTGAAAGCATTCCCCCGAGAATGGGAACCACGCAAGGATACTCTTTATCACCACATTGTACTGAAGTCCTAGCTAGTGCACTAAGAAAGGGAAATAAAAGGCATCGCGATAAGGAAGAAGTAAAACTATCTCTATTCACAGATGACATGGTCCTACACGTAGAAAATCCCAGAGAGTCCACCAGAAACGTCCTGGAACTAATAGAAGGATTAAGCAAAGTGGCAGGTACAAAGATCAACATACAAAAATCAGCTGGATTCCTTTACACTAAAAAAGAGAACTCCAAAAAGGAAATCAGGAAAACAATACCATTTACAATAACCCCCTAAAAGACAAAATACTTAAGAATAACTAGGGATGTAAAAGGCTTATACAAAGAAAACTACAAAACGCTACTGCAAGAGACTTTCATAAATGGAAAAACATACTGTGTTCATGGATAGGAAGACTTACCGTGGTGAAAATGTCAATATTACCCAAGGTGATCTATGGATACGATGCAATCCTGATCCAGATTCCAACAACTTTCTTTAAGGAGATGGAAAAACTAATCACCAACTTTGTATGGAAAGGAAAGAACCCCCAGATAAGTAAAGCATTACTGAAACAGAAGAGCAAAGTAGGAGGCCTCACACTACCCAATCTCAGAATCTACTATACAGCCATGGTAGTCAAAACAGCCTGGTACTAGTACAACGACAGACACATAGACCAATGGAACAGAATTGAAAACCCAGAAGTAAACCCATCCACCTATGGATACCTGATCTTTGACAAAGGGTCAAAGTCCATTAAATGCGGGAAGGGACAGTCTCTACAACAAATGGTGCTGGAAAAGCTGGATATCCATTTGCAGAAAAATGAAACAGGGTCCATAACTCACACCACACACAAAAAGTAACTCAAAATGGATCAAAGACCTATATGTAAAACCTAAAACTACAAAGATTATAAAAAAAAATATAGGGACAACACTGGGGGTCCTAACTTATGGCATAAATAGGATATCAAGCATAACTAAAGATGCACAAATTCCAGAAGATAAACTAGATGACTGGGACCTCCTAACAATCAAATTCTTATGCTCATCAAAAGACTTTATCAAGAGAGTAAAAAGGGAACCCATGGACTGCGAAAAAATCTTTGGCAACAACGTATCTGATAAAGGTCTAATCTCTAAAATATATAGAAAACTTCAACAACGCAACAGAAAGACAAGCAACCCAATCACAAAACAGCCAAAGGATGTGAACAGACAATTCCCCAAAGAGGACATTCAGGCAGCCAACAAATACATGAAAAGATGCTTGTGATCATCAGTGATTAGAGAAATGCAAATCAAAACCACGATGAGATACCATCTCACCCCTGCAAGAGTGGCAAACCAAAAAAAAAAAAAACCTGTTGCTGTCGCGTCGATTTCGACTCATAGCGGCCCTATAGAACAGAGTAGAACTGCCCCATAGGGTTTCAAAGGAGTGCCTGGTGGATTCGAACTGCCGACCTCTTAGTTAGCAGCCATAGCTCTTAACCACTATGCTACCAGGGTTTCCTGCAAGAATGGCACTGATCGAAAAACAGAAAACAATAAATGGTGGCAAGGTTGTGGGGAAACTGGAACTCTCACACACTGCTGGTGAGAATGTAAAACGGTACAACCACTATGGAAAATGATACGGTGCTTCCCTTAAAAAGCTAGAAATAGAAATACCACATGACCCAGCAATCCCACTCCTATGAATATATCCTAGAGAAATAAGAACCGTACATGAGTAGACACATGCACACCCATGTTCACTGCAGCATTATTCACAATAGCAAAAAGACAGATGAAAAACCACCTCAGTGTCCATGAACAGATGAATGGATAAACAAGCTACGGTACATACACATGATGGAATACTACATAACGATAAAGAACAATGATGAATTGGTGAAACATCTCACAACATGGATGAATTTGGAGGGCGTTATGCTGAGTGAAATATATCAATCACAAAAGGACAAATATTGTATGAGACCATTATTATAAAAACTCAAAAGAATTACACAAAGAAATAATCTTTGAGGGTTACCAGGAGGGAACGGGGGGGGGGGCGGGGAGGGGAAACTGCTAATTAGATAGTGGACATGTGTTAACTTTGAAGGGGAAGACAACACACAATATAGGGGAAGTCAGCACAACTGGACTAAAGCAAAGGAAGCCACTGAGAGATGGGAAACCAGATGAATGGAAACGGGGACCCCGGGGTGGGGGAATTGCTGACACATTGCAGGGATTGCAACCAACGTCCCAAAGCAATTTGTATATAAATTTTTTGAATGGGAAACTAATATGTTCTGTAAACTTTCACCTAAAGCACAATAAAATGTTTTTTAAAAAATGATGTGGACATGTTAAAAAGACACAGTAGAAGTCTGGGACAGTTTTTGAGAATCAAAATAAATCAAAGCAATGGATTGTTAACTTTGAGTAAAATAAGAATCTGTGCATCCATAGTGATAAACAAGTGGGTTAAAAAGTAGGGAGAAGGGACACTTTTTATCTCTCTACAAATAATCTGTAGGAGAAAATAGTAAATTTACAGTGGTGAAATTTGGCAGACATCAACTTAATCAAGAGATCAAAAGTTAACATCACTGTTAATAGATCAACTGACCAAATATCATATACCAAATTAAGATGTACCCAAGACACATCGGTTCTGTGATATTCCTGCCAACAATGCAAAACCCTAATCGAATTACGTGAAAACGCTCAGACAAACCCAAATTGAGGAACCATCTACAAAATAACTAGCCTGTATTCTTCAAAAATGTCAAGGTGATGGAAGACAAAAGCAAGGTTGAGGAATTCTTTCAGATTAAAGATGACTAAAGAGACAACTAAATGTAAAACATGATCTTGTACCAAGAAAGATAAATAACTACCAAGGACATTATTGGGACAACTGAGAAAACTTAAATATAGACTGTGGATTAGGTAATAGTGTTACAGCAGTGCCTGATTTTCCCACTTTGCTAGCATGCTCCTTTTTGGACACAGGCAGTAAAGCTTCTCTGAACTGGAAAAGGTTTAGGGGATCTTGGGTTTTCCTATTTGGAGGCAGAGTTTGTGAAGATACAGAACTGTACTTATGGTGATAAGGTATAAGAGAATGTCCTGTGTTTAAAGAAATGCCTACTGAGGTTTTGGGGATAAAGGGGCACAATGTCTGCACATTACTCTGAAATGATTCAGAAAATATAATATGCAAATGAAGAGAAAACAAATGGTAAAAAATCAACACTTGGTAAATCTGGGTACAGGATACATGGGAGATCTTTGTGATATTCCTGCAACTTTTCTGTAAGTTTGAAATTATATTAAAATTACAAAATTTATAGAATTACAAAAATATCAAGAATCCAACAACAAGGGATGAGTCAGGATTATGGTACAGTCACTCTAAGGAAGCCTTACATTATATAGCCCTACAAATAAGGTTTGTGAAGGGAGATGGCACTGTAGAAAAAAGGCTTACAATATATACAATGTTGAACCATCAAAGCAGGGTACAGAATATTTTGTGCGTATCATTACAACTATGTCAAAACAACTACACAGGAGAGATTAGAAGGATTAGATCAAAGAGAATAATAGGATATTGGGGAGGTAGGGAAGAGACTGAGTGGCTTTTTCCAAAAAACTCAACCTGTTGAAAAAAATACTTGGCAGTACTGGCGCATCCCCGGCGTGGGGACGGTGTGCTAGATGTAAGGCCTGTTTCCTGCGTTCTCCTGCCTCAGGCTGCCCCTCCCCAAACCTTAACCACCCACCAAAGAGAACTGACAGAACAGGTCCTGGAGCCCCCTCGGGCAGGGGCATCTGCGCAGCGGTGGGTTCTGTTCCTGCTGAGCCTGGTGGTAGGGCTGGGAATGGGAAGACTCCCATGGAAGGCAGTCACCAGGTCTGACCCACTGAAGAGGCTCAAAGTCCATTCTCACCAGTGTAGCTCAAGCAGCTGTGGAACACTGCTGAGCAGCTGAGCAGGGAGCCCAGTGATGGCTGAGCTGAAGGCAGGCTTCCCCTGGCCACATCAGCTCAGACACAGCTCGCATGCCCTCGGCTCGAGTGCCCTCAGCTCACGTGCCCTTGGCTCACGTGCCCTCGGCAGGGGCTCTGGCTAGCATGCTTCCTTTTGGGCACCGACAGTAATGCTTCTTTGAACTGTGTGAGGTTTAGGGACTCTCGGATTACCCTATCTGTGGCAGAACGCCTGGCTCTTGTGTCCACGGGGATAATGCATTACGTCCTTATCAGTCCTTTACACCTTAGTATGAACAGGGCCACTGAGGACATGTTCGATGGGTAGCAAAAAGGTCCCGAACATATGACTCCGCTATCAGAGGCAAGACTCAGCGAGCCCCAGGCAGCGTTGGAAGTTAGCGTAGGAGTAAAAACAGAAGGTCTGCCTTCCTTGCAGAATAGCTTTTGTCCCTCTTGTTGTAAGAGACATCTTTATGACTCCTTCCCTACAGGACTAGGACTAAGGATTAAAACAAGTAAGAAACCCTCAGAACAGGCAGCTGGGGCAGGCAGAGAAAAAGAAACCCAGTTCCATAGGGAAGCAGCAGCACAAACTTGTCAACTCCTGCGGAGAGAAACTTACTATACCTGGGAAACTTCTTGGCTAGGAGGATTTCAGACCTGCTTCCCAACTGCTCCCCAGCAAAAAGCACCACCATTTTGAGTCATGTGACCTGATTTGAAAATATTTTATTACATAATCTTTTCATGGCACCATCAGGAGTAACAGGAAACGTTATTCCCAGTTCCTAAACCACACCCTGAAAAATATACATTTGTATTTATATATTTATATCAATTCCCCACTCCTATTCCGTAATTCCACCACCTATTGTAGGTCTTGGCTTAAAGCAGGAAACTATTCTCTTAGATAAGAAAATATATATGGAAGCTAAATAAAATACGGTTAGAATGCTGGGACAGCTTGGCTGCAGGAGCAGACAGGAAGGGCAAGTCCGGGCCAGGCAGGACGCAGCACTGGGTCCGTCAAAAAGTGGAGGAAGACAGTGTATAAAATGGCAGCGTCAGGCAGGTGGGCTCTGCTGTCCTCAGTCCGTTAAGAGATGGCCTTTGCCTCAGGAAGGAAAGCTTCCCAGTACTTTGCCAGCTGCAAGGAAGCGGGACGGTAAGCAGGTGCCTCCATCTAGGGGCAGAGCTTGAGCCCTGGTGCTTCTCAAGCACCTCAGCCACTCAAATGAAGCTGAGGCAGAGCTGAGGAAATCACTGGCCTGAGAGTGGGCCCTGGGGCAGACTGGCCAGCCAGCTACACTGTCCTCTCCCTCTCCCAGGCTGAGGGGAAGCATCCCTTTCTGAGCACCAAGTCCAAGAGCAATCTCTGAAGACTGACTTGGTTCTGCCCCAGAAGTAGCCCTGTGGAGGCCACAGCTTGGGCCAGGTCAGTGAGCTCCTCACAATGGGGGCAACTGTTCCACACACTGATTGGAGCCTAGACCTCAAGAAGGTTAGGTGCTACCACAGGGTGGCCACTCAAAGGATGAGGGGTTACAGACAGGAGAGAGACAGGGTTTGCCCTCAAAAACTAACTCATCATAGGATGAGGGCAGCAGAGCTGGGTCTTCCCGCTTAGGAAAAGACCCTCTTGGATGCTCTGTCTTAGAGCAACAGGGCCTACTTTCAATTACTGATAGCAGCAGGACCTCGCCCCTCAGATGCAGAACCAGCCCACCCTATCACCAAAGCCCCAAGTAGGCAGCTGGCCTTTGGAGCAGGCAGCAGAGGACGAAGGTCACGCACACTTACATACCTGCTGCTGTGAATACAGGAGTGTCTCCAGGTACTTGATCACGTGGTTTTTGAAGTCCTTGGATTTCTCTTTCTACAGGAGATAGGATTCTACACTGACCTGTCGTTTATTGCCGACCAAGGCCAAATACAGCCTCAGAAAGCAGAGCTAGCAGGTGGAACAGCTTCCATCTCCAGCCAAATAGCCTCTGCCAAGGCAGGTGAGTGAGGGGTGAGGGATGGGAAGAGAAAGGATAAAGGACTGGAGGGCATACGGCAGCTGCAAGCTTTGTTTTATGTCTAACTGCTCTGGTCCAGCCATGAGCGTAGCAGCCATTCCCGCAGGCGTGCATGCACACGCACACACGCACACACACACGGACTGTCTCGCCTGCTCATGATGACTGCCAAGTCACTGGCACCTCCATCTGTCTCCCTTCTCAGTATACTTGGACAAAACAAGGCTACTAAAACAGGCACTACACGCTGAGAAGTAGGATCCTCTATCTCACCTCAAACCGTATCACTTCTTTTCGAACCACTGTTGAAATCTTCTCAAAGTCCCTTTCATACTGAGTCACCCGAGACTCCCACTGGGAAGAAAGAGGGAAGAATGGCTCACTTAATATTATGGAATTGTTGTTTAGCCTTTACATTTGCTTAGCAACTCTACACAAGAGACCTTAATTGATCATTATGTCTGTCTGTCCCTCTGGGTGAGATCAGCTATCACAAGGGAATTCAGCACATAAACCACAGTCCAGCAGAAGGCCACCTGAGGGGCTGATGGGAACAGAGGTGCTGTGTGGAACTTAATTTCGTTCTCACCAGATGGGCACATATGAATCAGGTAGGGAGCTTTTCAAAGACCAGTGCCAGGACTCCACCTCCAGAGATTTGGATTTGGCAAGTCTGGGGTGGAGGGGGAAGAGTGGAGGGCCAGGCCTCAAAGCAGGCATGGAATGACCGTCAGGGGCTCCACAGGCAGTCACAGCCCTGCAGACGTGGTCACTCTCTTGCCTGCTGTAGGCTTCTGAGCACCTGGGTGGGAGGGGACCCAAGCTCATTCAGGAGCTGGCAGAATAGCCATGCTGGGCTGCCTGAGGAGACTCACCTCTGCGATCTCGTCCTTGGCCAGCTGCAGCTTGTCAGGCTTGTTGGCCCACAGCAGCCGGGCCTCAGCCTCCCGCTTCTTCTGCAGGGTGGCCTGAGCATCCTGCCAACGTTGCCATGTCTTCATGCGCTGGTCGAAGGCAGCCTGTGGGGGGCAGGGGTGGGGAGCACAACCAGCCCTTTAGGAGCTCCACTGGCTCTGCCCTGGAGGAGGCTTTCCCAGCAGCTGTGCCAAGGAAGGAATGAGCAAGGGCAGCTTCTGCAGCCATGTGGGAGTGCCCAGCTGGGAAGTTTAATGTCTAAAAACACAAGCTTGGGTAAAACTCCTCCCCAATCCTCCAGTGGGCCAGCGCCATGCTGCTTCATGCTACACCCAGGGCCAGATGGCTGGGAGCACAGAAGGTGGATTGATGCCAATGCCTGACACTAGGGCTTCTGAACTGTCTCCCTCAGTTCAGTCAGCCCACGAGTCTATACACTCTTCCTGAGTCCCTGCCATGTGCCAGGAGCTAAGAACACAGGGAGGAGTGAAATATACATAGTCCCACTTTCACGGCACTTGCATTTAACAGAGGAGGCTGATATTATATTAACAACTACTAACACAGAATTACAAGTGTGCCGTACTGAGAAACCAGGGCTTAGCTTGGGAGGTGTCAGGGAAGGCTAACCTGAGGAAGCCACTTTTAAACTGAGACTCGAACAGCATACAGGGTTAGACTGACAAATCTTTAGATAAACCTTAAAACTACCACTGAGACACCTTGCTTTCATCCCAACCATATGCTCAATTGCCCTAGGCTATCAAGGCCTCCAAGAACCTCCCTCAAAGTCTACTTGCTGGGTTTCCCTGTTTTCAGTGCCTTGACCACATTCAGTATTTCCAGGGAAGGGCAGCTGTTGGGTTAACTAACTGTCCCTCAACGCGGCCCCCCGCCCCGGCCCATTTTCTTTGTGTGCTGCAAGAGGCAGCCTGGACCAAAGATCTGTGCCTGGGGCCAGCTCCCAGCTCTGTTCCATTTGTTTCCCTTCCCTTCCCTGCAGAAGTCCTCAGTGTAGGCCTCTGACAAAACTTGAACCTTAGGGAGTGCGATGTCACTGAACTCACCGTCCCCAGCAGCACTGTCGCTGCTTTTCACCTGCCATTTCCTAACACTTTTATGTCAAAGGATTAGGTCAAGCGTGACCTTGTCTCCCAGTAAGACTTAATCCACTGGGCTAACAGTGGTCCAGCTCCAGGTTCAGTGAAGAGCAGGAAAGATCTGCTCATCTCTCCAATCCTACCACCAGCTCATGATCGTGAAGGGTCTCTGAGGAAAGGCCAGCTTACAGTTCTGTGCTGAGGCATGCTTCCCCAGCCCAACATACGGAGCTCTAGGCTAGGCTTCCCTCACCTCGCTACGACAGGCTCATCCTGACCCTGGGGTGTCATATCCAAGAGCTGTGCTCTCCAGAGAAGACCTAGAACAGTGCTCCTCTCTGAAAGCTTCCCCCAGAGAGGGCCCCTCCCTGGGGTGGCTCTGCAATCTAAGCAGTCAGACCAGTTCTAATTCCACAGTTGGTATTTGACAAACCTCTTATCACTCTTGAGTCAGCAGCAAAGGAAATAGCAAAGGGAGAGGACACCGTGCAGTCTCACAGGCTCTAGTTAGCAGCTCCACCTCAGAGGATACAGAGCTCTGGGAGCAGCAGCTCAGCTCCTGACACAACACAGGAGCTCGCCGGGGGGAATATGCTGGGTAGGGGCGGCCCTGCTCCAACTTAGGGGCTCATACATCCTGGTCCCACACCGAATCAGGGGGCAGACTCAGACCCTTATACAGGGTAGATGCCAGGCTGCTTCTTGGCTCTTTCCTCTGTCCCAGAGAGGCCATGCGAGACCTAGTATCGCTGCCCAGTCAAGCTTCCGTGGCTCCTCTGAGAGGTCATGGGAAACCAGACTGCCCTATCGCCAGGAGGAAAAGTGAGGTGCTTGACCTGAGAGGGCAGGCTGCAATGTTGTTACCAGTGTGGTCAGCACAGCAGAAGAAGGGCTCTGGTGACAAAGGCCTCTCAGCCCTCTGGCCACACTCCTCCATGCAACGCCAAGCCCATTCCATGTAGTTACCTGACTGCTCACACTGGAGGGACAAGTGGAAGCCAGCAAGAGCACTTACCAGGGCAAGGCCGCCGATGACTTAGGGAGGCAAAGACCAAAGGACTGAGGAATCACTGCTCCTGGGGCCCAAGACAGCAGGTCTGTAATAAGCCTCGCTTGCAGAAAGGAGCACAGAGGACGCCATCTAGCTTCAGCAATAAGGGGGAGCCTACTTGGAAATTCAATTTTTTTACTTGGAAATTCAAGAGTGGTTTTTTCTCCAAATGCATCTACGAAATTGGCTGTAGGCCTCAAAATGGCTCTATGACAACTAGCTAAGGTTAAATGTATTGCTTGGTTTATTCTTTTTCTCTCAAGAGTAGAAAAAGGTACACCTATTTACAAGCTGTAATGGGATGAAACTTTCTCGGAAGGGGGAGAGAAAAGGAAGATAATTAAATCCAGGGGAGGAGAGAGGGGAAAGGGAACAAAAGCTTACGCGGACTATGGCCAGGAGGCGGATGTAGTCACTCAGAAGCTCAGCCAGGAGGAAGAAGTCATTGTTGGCCTGTTCCTGGTGGAGCTGCTCAATTTTTTCTTCCACCTCGGCCAGCTGGGAGAGTGCCCGCGACAATGCCGTGTTGTCCTCGGAGCTCCCGAGCATGGCTAGACTCTTTGCAAACTGGGCTGTGTTCAGCGCTAGCTCTGGAAGGAGGGAAAGACAGCAGAGGCTCCTCTGATCTCACAAGGAAAGGGACGGGTCAGCTGGCACTGAACGTCACACCTTAGCAATGCTCCCCCCGCGTGGCTGGTAACTGTGGGCTCTGCAGCCAGTCACGTTCACCACAGTCACTTGTATTGACCACAGTTAGCTGTACTGATCATAGTCACCTGTACTCAGAAATTGAAGGGAATGCAGTCTGGTCACAAGGAGCAACATCGAGAGGTACCTGTCTTAAGTTTCACAAGGCTAGGCCTACCTGGAAGAAACCTCTCCAACATTCCCGGAGAACCGGGAGCCAGTTAGCACAAAAAGGCAAAAGGAATGACTCTTAAAATAAAGCTCACGTCTGCATTAGAGGGTGAACATGCACACCACATGGTCTTGCATGTTCTAGAAGGGGGTCAGCGAGCTTTATCTGTAAGGGGCCAGAGAGTAAACGTTTAGGTTTTGTGGGCTACATCCCCCTCCCCCCACCCCACACAATCCGTTAGCCCCTTACACCAGCCTCATGCTACTGGTCTGCTTGCTTCGAGTTCTGACTACTGGCGTATTTAAGGCAGAGAAGGAAAGCATTCAAACTTGGCAAACTTCGCTAGCTTTTAAGCTAATATCACTAAAGAAAGGTGAAGAAAGGTGAGGAGACATAAGGTTTCCCCACATTTACGTGTTGCTGGTTTGACCATGGAGCTAAAGCATACGGGGTATCATTTTGGATATAAGCCACCAATTCAAAACATATCGACGTGTACAGACACCTATGTACCAGATCATGCCGTATCTGGGATGGCTTCTCAGAACCCCTCCCAGCTAGAGCGTATGATGCCCACAGTGGCTGACATAGTTTCCTGCCAGGAAATGCAGAGCGTATCTTTTTCATCAGAACACCAAGGACCAGGTGGGATGAGAATTTCAACTGGAATGGTGAGAGATTTGGGAACAGCATGCCCTCCCGTCTCCAGCTCACCAGAGACATGCATCCCTCTTCCCCAGCTCCAAGCGCAGTGCGGAGGTTGTTACCTTTCCTATGGTTGACTAGAGTTTCTACAACAGCATGCAGTTTCCGTAAGCGCTGCTCCTCGCACTCCACCTCCTGGAGCTTCTCCTCAAACCACTGCAACACACAAGCCCAGAGCTTTAGTGGAGGTGACTCCCCCAAGTACAGAGCTCAGTTCTTCCTTAGCAGTTAAAGAGAAAAAAAAAAGGGACTATCTTAAAAAAAAAAAGGTCTCTAGTCTCAGAAATTTCAGGATTCTTCAGGGCTTCTGACCCATAAGCCTGAGGGGTGGAGGGTTCTGAGAGGCACCACGGTACTCACAATGTCTGATTCATTCATCTTGATGGTCATTTTGCTGACTGCATCCGTGGCTTTGTTGAACATTTTGAGGAGACCAGCGCCACTCAATGTCTGGGTACCCACCGCACGTGGCAGCTACAAGACCAAGAAGGCGGGGATGGCAAGTTATCTGCTGCCCCTATTTTAGGTTCAGAAGAATTAGTATCCATCAGATGGCATGCCCAAAACTTGCCAAAAAATTATTTGAACTGTAGATTGTTTTCAGATTCAGAGGAATCCACAACTAGCACATACAGAAGGCAAAATTAAAAAAAAAAAAAAACGATGCTAAACAGAATCAGCAAATTTTCCAGCTTTTGACATTACGTGCAGAAAGAAAGTAGACTGCTTTGTGGCCAGGTAACCTCACGTTGAAATTTTCTCCCCACTCAGGCAGGAGCTACATAAATGTCACACAACTTTTGTTGAAAGTCAAAACTTCCTTTGGGTTAGCATACTTTGCACACAGCTGGACATAATAGGTCTTGAGAGACTCTGAAGTTGTGTTTTAAGTTCCTTCTGATTTTCCTCAGTGAACAAAGGTTCACGGAGAGGAGCATTATTTATTCAGACCGAGGCGATTTTTAGAGATGACCTAGATATGCCACTCATCGGCTCAACAGCAGTGGGTTTGGTGTTTTTTTGATTAGATAAGCCAAGTCTGCCAAATATTTAGAAACAATTTGATTGGTTCAGTCTTCCCACTACTTTCCTAAGGCATACTGAAGACTCTAGGTAGTATATCATGCTAAAAAACTGGATTTTAGCGCCCAGGACTCTAGGGCAGTGGTTCTCAGTTGGAACCATTTTACCTCCCAGGGACATCTGATAATGTCTGTAGACACTGACGGGGTACTACCGGCATCTAGTACGTAAAGGTCATCCTGCGGCGCACAGGAAAAGTCCCCACAACAAAAAATTGTCTGGCCCAAGGTGTCAGTTGTGCCGCTGCAGAGGAACCCTGCTCTAGGGGGATGAGGTGGGAGGGAGAGAGGCAGGAAAAGGGAAGAATGGATTGAGGAATGCCCAGAGGATGGACTGAAAAATTTAAAGCTGACAGAGCATTTTTAATTTAAACATTTCATCTTGGAGAAAAAAAATCCCATATACTGAGTACCATTTTACTCATTAGGGAAATATAGAAATATCTCTATATGCAAATTATAGAAAAATGTACAAATAAGAACAAAATGACAGACCTACCCTGTCACTTACTTCCTTTTAGTTTTCTTTCCTGAGATAAAAGCCTTGTTTTATTTCATTTCTTTTGATTCTTAGTGACTTGCATGTTTCTATAGCTCTATCTATACGCTGTTTTATGTTTTGCTTTTTATAATTCTTTCACTATATGCTTGCAAGTACAATCATTTCTGTATACTTTTTGTTTATGGTAAGAATAAAGTATTTGTTGTATTGATATATTTTACTTAAATCCTCAATTGTTAGCATTTGGGCGGTCTCCAGTTTTTCACAATCATGAATAGCCTACGCATAGCCTGTAAAAAAGACTGTCCACTTTAATAAACGCTTTTGCTACATGGCAGTTCTATGGTCTGTGGTAATTGGTTTTTAACCAGTGCCCCTCAGCTCCTGGCACAAAAATAGGCATTCAATTTGAGCCAAGCAGTAACCTATGAAAGACATGCCAAGGACTTGCTAAATGGATCACTGTGTTGATGCAGTAACACAAAACTAGGTTGCAGTTTGATCTCTACAACCAGTTTTTTTGTTTTTCTTTTTTGGCAAGGGGCTTCTTTCAATTCAAAGGCTGAAAGACACTTATTACACTTGAGGGCTCATGAAACTAGGATATAGTCTGTGCTAGGCTATGAACATGTTAAGTGCTCAAATATTTGTTGAATGAACTAGTTTCATTTCACTAGGAGCAAATAAAAATTAAGAAATTCAGTTAGTACAATACTAACCTCTTCTTTTTCCAAGAACTCCCTGACATCAGGGTCCTGTAACATGGTCGGATGATTCACAATCCTCTGAAGATACCTGAAAGGTGAACAGTTAGCGTCTGGTCAGTTAATCTGGCTCTGCGAGGTTGTGGACGTCACACAGTCCTGGTGGGAGCACTATGTTTTCATTACTTTAAAATGCCCTCAGATAAGGCATTGCTTGGAACCACATTCAAGTTCATGTTCTTCACATTTCCAAAAGGGGACAGAAAAATGACTGGTCAGAGGGAGATCACAGAGTCATTCATACGTGACTAAGGAGGAGAATATGATTGTCTGCTCACTCAAGACGAGGAAAGAAAAAAAAAGGTGACCTGTTCCTGAGGTGCGAGGTCAAGGACTCAGGAAGAGGCAGCAGAGCTGTATCTCCACTGACTCCAGTGAACAGCTCAAAATGAAGGCTTGGCTTCAGCGTCTCACTTGTTCTCCTGTTAGTCAGGGAAATGGCTGTCGCTTATGACACTTACCTTTCTAGAGCAGCCCTTCGTTTTTCAAGAAATTCTGCAGAAGAAGAATCTTCCTTCCCAACTTTCACTTTTGTCATTCCTGGAATGGAATTTAAAAAAACAAAAATCACCATAAATCATGAAAATGATAAATCTGCATTAAAAAAAAAAAGGCAACAAGGGCAGTACTAGAAAGCACAACCTACCCTATCAAAAACTGCGTACAAGACTTGAATAGACACTTCACCAAAGAAGATATACAAATGTTCAACAAGCACGTGACAAAGTGCTCAACATCATCAGCCATTAAAAAAAAAAAAAACCTGTTGCCATCTAGTGGATTCCAACTCATTGCAACCCCACAGGACAGAGAAGAACTGCCCCATAGGGTTTCCAAGGAATGGCTGGTGGATTTGAACTGCCAACCTTTTGCTCAGCAACTGAGCTCTTAACCACTGCACCAGCAGGGTTCCTCATTAGCTATTAGGGAGATGCAAATCAAAACCACAATAAGATAACCACTTCACTACTACTACGATATGAAGAAAAAAAAAATGGAAAATAACAAGTGTTGGAGAGGATGTGAAGAACTTAGAACTCTCATCCATTGCTGGTGGGAATACAAAATGGTACAGCCACCGTGAATTCCTCAAAAAGTTAAATATGGAACTACCATATGACTCAGCAATTCCACTCCTAGGTACATACACAAGGGAACTGAAAGCAAGAATGCAAACGGAAACTTGTATACCAATGTTCATTGCAGCACAATAGCCCAAAGGCGGAAACAATCTAAAGGTCCATCAACAGATGAATGGATAAAGAAAATATGGTATATACATACAATGGAAATTGTTGTGGTCAGGTGACATTCAGTTGGTTCTGACTCATAGCAACCCTATGTACAAGAGAATGAAACACTGCCCAGTCCTGCGCCATTCTCACAATCATTGTTATTCTTAAGCCCATTGTTTCAACCACTGTGTCAATCCATCTTGCTGAGGGTCTTCCTCTTTTTCACTGACCCTCTACTTTACCAAGCATGATATCCTTCTCCAGGAACTGATCCCTCCTAATCACATGTCCAAAGTATGTGAGATGTAGTCTCACCATCCTTGTTTCTAAGGAGCATTCTGGTTGTACTTTTTCCAGGACAGATTTTTTCATTCTTTTGGCAGTCCATGGTATATCCAATATTCTTCACCAACACCACAATCCAAAGGTGTTAATTCTTCTTTGGCCTTCCTTATTCATCATCCGGCTTTCACACGCTTATGAGGCAACTGAAGACACCATGGCTTGGGTCAGGAGCACCTTGGTCTTCAAGGTGACCCCTTTGCTTTTCAACACTTTAAAGAGGTCTTTTGCATCAGATTTGCCCAATGCAATGAGTCTTTTGATTTCTTGACTGTTGCTACCATGTTTATTGTGGATTCAAGCAAAATGAAATCCTTCACAGCTTCAATCTTTTCTTGTTCATCATGATGTTGCTTATTGGTCCAGTTGTGAGGATTTTTGTTTTATGTTGACGTGTAATCCATACTGAAGGCTATAATCTTTGATCTTCATCAGTAAGTGTTTCAAATTCTCTTCCCTCCCAGCGAGCAAGGTTGTGTCATCTGCATAATGCAGATTGTTAATGAGTCTTCCTCCAATACTGATGCCCTGTTCTTCATTTAGCCTAGCTTCTCGGGTTATTTGCTAAGCATACAGATTGAATAGGTATGGTGAAAGGATATGGCCCTGATTCATACCTTTCTTGATTTTAAAACACGCAGTATCCCCTTGTTCTGTTTGAATGACTGCCTTTCGATCTATGTACAGGTTCCTGATGAGCACAATTAAATGTTCCAGAATTCCCATTCTTTGCTATGTTATCCATAATTTGTTATGACCCACACAGTTGAATGCCTTTGCATAGTCAATAAAACACAGGTAAACATCTTTCTGGCATTCTCTGCTTTCAGCAGGATCCATCCGACATCAGCAATGAGATCCCTGGTTCCACGACCTCTTCTGAATCCAGCTTGAATTTCTGACAGTTCCCTGTTGATATATTGCTACAGCCACTTTTGAATGATCTTCAGCAAAATTTTACTTGCATGTGATATTAATGATATTGTTTGACTATTTCTGTATTCGGGTGGATCATCTTTCTCGGGAATAGGCATAAATATGGATCTCTTCCAGTCTGTTGGTCAGGTAGCTGTCTTCCAAATTTCTTGGCATAGACAAGCGAGCACTTCCAGTGCTGCATCTGTTTGTTGAAACATTTCAGTTGGTGTTCTCTCAATTCCTGGAGCCTTGTTTTTCACTATGCCCTCAATGCAGCTTGGACTTCTTCCTTCAGTACCGTCGGTTCCTGATCATATGCTACCTCTTGAAATAGTTGAATGTCGACCAATTCTTTTTGATATAATGGCTCTGTGTATTCCTTTCATCTTCTTTTGATGATTCTCGTGTCATTTAATATTTTCCCCGTAGAATCCTTCAATATTGCAACTCGAGGCTTGAATTTTTTCTTCAGTTCTTTCAGCTTGAGAAATGCTGAGCATGTTCTCTCCTTTTGGTTTTCTATCTCCAGGTCTTTGCACATGTCATGATAATACTTCACTTTGTCTTCTTGAGCGTCCCTTTCAAATATTCTGTTCAGCTCTTTGACTTCATCATTTCTTCCTTTCGCTTTAGCTACTTGATGTTCAAGAGCAAGTTTCAGAGTCTTTTCTGACATGCATTTTGGTCTTTTCTGTTTTTTTTCTGTCTTTTTAGTGACCTCTTGCTTTCTTCATGTATGATGTCCTTGACATCATTCCACAACTCGTCTGGTCTTCGGTCACTAGTGTTCAATGCATCAAATCTATTCTTAAGACAGTCTCTAAATTTAGGTGGGCTATACTCAAGGTTGTATTTTGGCTCTCGTGGACTTGTTCTAATTTTCTTCGGTTTCAACTTGAACGTGCATACAAGCAACTGATGGTCTGTTCCGCAGCTGGCCCCTGGCCTTGTTCTGACTGATGATATTGAGCTTTTCCATTGTCTCTTTCCACAGATGTAGTTGATTTGATTCCTGTGTATTCCATCTGGGGAGGTCTATGTGTACAGTCACTGTTTATGTTGGTGAAAAAGGGTACTTGTAATGCAGAAGTCATTGGTCTTGGAAAATTATATCATGCAATCTGGCATCATTTCTATCACCAAGGCCGTATTTTCCAACTACTTATCCTTCTTCCTTGTTTCCAACTTTCGCATTCCAATCACCAGTAATTATCAGTGCATCCCGATTGTATGTTCAACCAATTTCAGACTGCAGAAATGGGTAAAAATCTTCAATTTCTTCATCTTTGGCCTTAGTGGTTGGTGCATAAATTGGAATAATAGTCATATTAACTGGTCTTCCTTGTAGGTGTATGGCTATTATCCTATCACTGACAGCACTGTACTTCAGGATCCAGAAATGTTCTTTTTGATGATGAATGCAACACCATTCCTCTTCAATTTGTCATTCCTGGCATAGTAGACCACATGGCTATCTGATTCAAAATGGCCAATACCAGTCCATTTTAGCTCACCAATGCCTAGGATATTGATGCTTATGCATTCCATTTTATTTTTGATGATTTCTAGTTTTCCTAGTTCCATACTTCATACATTCCACATTCCAATTATTAATGGATGTATGCAGTTGTTTCTTCTCATTTTGAGTCATGCCACATCAACAAATGAAGGTCCCGAAAGCTTGACTCCATCCACATCATTAAGGTTGACCCTACTTTGAGGAGGCAGCTCTTCCCCAGTCGTATTTTGAGTGCCTTCCAACCTGAGAGGCTCATCTTCTGGCACTATATCAGACAATGTTCCACTGCTATTCATAAGGTTTACACTGGCTAATTCTTTTTAGAATTAGACCACTGGGTCCTTCTTCCTAGTCTATCTTAGTCTGGAAACTCAGCTGAAACCTATTTGCCATGAATACCGGTGGCATACCTTCCAGCATCACAGCAACACACAAGCTTCCACAGTATGACAAACTGACAGACAATAGAAATTATTCCGCCATAAAGAGAAATAAAGTCCTGATATATGCTATAACGTGGATGAACCTTGAAAATACTATGCTGAGTGAAATAAATCAGTCATAAAAAGACAAATATTGCATAACCCCACTTATTTAAAATATCTAGAATAGGCAAATAAACCAAAGTTTATCAGTGGTCACCAGGGGCAGGAAGGAGTAGGTAAAGGAGAGTCATTGTTCAGGGGACGCTAGGTTTCTGTTAATGGGGATGGAATACTTTGGAAACAGTGATAGTGGTGATGGTTGCACTACATGATGAATGTAATCAATGTCACTGAATTGTACATGTAAAAAAAAAAATGTTGAATTGGCAGATGTTTTGTTGTGTACATATTTGCAACAATTAAAAAAAAAAAAAACTGACAAAGCAAAACAGAACGTAAGGCCACTTCTACGTCATGAGCAAGCATGAACAAAAGGTTTTTTACATGAGAGTCATTCGTTAACTAGTTTATGTGCTGAAGGTTCTGAACTTTGGAATTTGCATGAGATACATCTGTGCTGTGGGACTCTGAGCAGAAGTGAACAAGACATCAACTGATGGAGATAGAAAGGTCTCCCATTCATCCCATACAATTCAGTACATTTCAGTCTGAAGGGAACAGCAGTCATTTAAGACTCCTGGATACCAATTAAAAAGAACAAACTAACAAAACACTCTGGAGGCTGAAACCAGAGCCCCTGACTGCATCTGTGGAAACAGAACATGTCAAAATATACTATTTCTCTAGACCTCAAGTCATGTATAGGAAAACACTGGATATATCTTTTTTTCTCCTAACCACAAGATTTTACAGTTAATAGAAATAGTCTCATCACTAAGCAGTAATTATATTAAAGGAAGAAAGAAGGTAAAAGAAAAAATCCAAGTGGAATTAAAGACCACAGTCTTACCTATTAGGCTCTTCTCAGGCGGAGGAGGAACAATGAAGCCATTCTGAGAGTGTTTCTCTGAGAGCTTCTCATAAAGACCCAGAAAGTCACTAAATCTTCTTTTCACTGCAAACTGTTTACTTCTGAACATTGGTAAGCTCGTCTTGGGGACAGAAAAAACACAAGGCAAATTCATTCCAAATTGGGATGAATCAGTATCTTGAAAGCCATCAGGCTGACATCACAGGAATACATCTCCCAGATTCCTGCCCTTTAGCTACTTGGCAAATAACTCTCTCCAAGGCAGAGTTCTTAAACTTTTTTGAGCTATAGTCCCCCTTGGCAGCCTGGGGAAGCCTAGGGAGCCCTTCTCAGAATGATTTTAAATGCATAAAATAAAGACAGGATTACAAAGGAAACCGATTAAATTCAAATACAATTTCATCCTCAGATTAAGAACTCCTGCTCTAAGGAAACACGTCGAATTCTAGCTTAATGCGAGAACTTTATGGTCACCGAAAACCCATTCATCCTGTACTGACTTATTAAGGGTATAAGCTGCTGGAATTAGAGCAGCCAAACTAGAGAAAAGACAGTGTAAACAGTGCTTCTAAGGGGAGAGGAGATGAAATGTCACAGCTGTAGACACTTTAACCTCTAGTGTCAGAGGAGCTGGAACTCAAAGGAGGCATACCAGCAAGCAGTAGACAGACAATACAAAGGAGACTTCTAGTAAAAAAGGCTAGGCCTAAATCATAATGAGATCATTTTATACTCACCAGATAGGCAAAATTTAAGGAACTTAGCCTCACCAAGTGTTGGCAAAGAAGTCAATCAATGGAAACTTTTACATACTCTCAATGGATGCATAAACTGGTACAAAGACTTTGGAAAATGGTTTTCATTTCTTATGAATTTCAACATCTGCACTACCTATGACCCAAGAAGGACTCCTGGTTACACACCCTAGAGAAACTCTTCCATGTGGGCACTAGCAGACATGTGCGAGAATGTTCCTGGTTCATAACTGCAAAGACTGGAAACAAGCCAAATGTTCAGAACAGGAAAATTAATAAGTACATTATGGTATATTCATACAATGGACTAACCACAACTGCTCACAACACAGGTGGGTCTGAGAAACAACGCTAAGTGAAGAAGGCACATTTTTTTCAGCATAGCATTTTTATGAAACTCAAAAACAAAGCAAAATAAATATGCTGCTTAGAGATACCTATGTGAAGACCTTTAATAAAGGCAATGGGAGAGAACTCAGGAGAGTGGCTGCATCTAAGTAAGAGGCAGAGGATGTGATGGGGAGAAGCATACAGGTAGATTCAATGGTGCTGACCTTAAGGCTGGTGGTAAGTTCAGGGCTCCATTTCATTATGCTTTGTATCTTACATATGATGTTTTCTAAATTTTGTATGCATTCGTATTATATAAATGAGGAAGACCAGCCTGGAGAGGCAAAGGTTAGGGGAAATATTAAAAGATGCTCCATAGATGAAACCTCAGAAGAACTGAGAATTTTTAAACAGGTGATCACTCTTAGTTTGGAGCAATCTACCAAACTAGCTCTAAGCCATAGTTCTTAAGTGGGACGGGGCTATATCAGAGACACTGCACGTCGTAATAACACTTACTAAGTTGCGCACAGAAGTGTTAGCTATTTGGAAGAAAACCGGAAAGGCTTAGTCTAGAGTATCTGGATGAGATCATGAAAGGGATGGAGGCTGGTCCATCCTGAGTGAACGTGAAGGAAGATGTTGGCAAAGAAACTAAAGAGAGACCCAGAGTTAATCTGAAGGATGACCTTCTTGGTGTGAGTACCCAAGCCTTTTAAGGTGGTCATCAACAGGGTCACCTGGACTCACCTGTGTTGTAACTTTGTAGGCTACGTAGGCATTCATACCATCCCCTGTGGGAGAAGAAAGCAGGAGAGGATTATTGTGTAGACCAAAGGAGTGTTAATCTAGCTAACATTAAACCAGGAATCACGCACCATAGGAGTCCTGTACAAGAAGGGATACTTGTTTCATCTCTGAGTTTTACACGCCATCTGAGAATCCAGTTCCTACTTGCCTCTGTGGTACATATCATGCCCCCACGGATGCTGGCTGGGCCCCAATTTCAAGTTGGACAAGAAAGTCAGTCCCCTGTTCCAAAGCCAGGCTCCATTTATACCCTCCACAAAGCAGCGCTGGACACTGACAATCCATCAGTTGTTACCACGCCAGTATTTGGGCTGATTACACACATCTGTCCAAAACCAAACAATTCTCTTGCTGTATAAAGCAGAGGAGGGGAAGGAAGCAACTGATGTCAAAGGAAACAAGTAGTTCCACCCTAGGCGGACTCTGGGCTCAGTTTGCTCTTTTAGAAACATCATCACAGTCTCTTGCATTGGTGCTGGGAGACACTGACTTCTGTGACCTAGCATGCTTACCCAGAGCAAAGGGCCTGGCAGGGGGCGCTTTTGCTGCCTAATGCCACACATTCTCCCTTTCCTGAGGAATTGTTTTTCTGGAAAAGCCTTTACCTGTTAAATAATTTGGGATTCATACAACTGTTTTTCTCTGTGGGAGTCTCCTGACCTAGACCACTTGGGGAGGAAGGTTAAGGTACCAATGATTGAACACTGAGAAGGCATATCTGGGGATCTAGACCCCCACAGCTCCAGTGCTAGGCTATGTGCTTCACGGGGGTTTGGTTCCCTTACTCCCTACCCTGAGTCCTCCCCACACCAAACACAAAAACCTCGTCAACAATTACTAGCTGCTTAAGCTTAAGCTCGAACTAGACCTGGGGAAAAGGGTAAGGAAAGCTGCAATACTGGGTCAAGAGGGTCAAATATTACAGCTGGTTTCAATGAAATGACTGGAAATAACTGCTTTTACAAAGTACGCAGAGAAGCTGGAGGTTATACCGAACAGGGGGCTTGCCTTCTCTACCTCCCCAGCCCCTACCAAAAAGCTCTGTATAAAACAGCTAAGTTTTAGAAACTACACTGACTACCCCCTTTAGTTTTCTTCTAAACCACTTACGCTACATTGCCAAATATTACTAAGGATGCTTACCACTGATGACAGGAAAAAAAATGTGAATTTATAGAAAAAGTATTCAAAATTTCATTCACAGTACAATCCAAAAACCAAACCCAGTGCCGTCGAGTCGATTCCGACTCATAGTGACCCTATAGGACAGAGTAGAACCGCCCCATAGAGTTTCCAAGGAGCGCCTGGCGGATTTGAACTGCCGACCCTTTGGTTAGCAGCCGTAGCACTTAACCACTACACCACCAGGGTTTCCAATAGTCATATTCCAATGTCCAAAAGGTCAATTCTTGGCAAATGATTTTTAAATATATATTTACTGCAATTAAAAAAAAAAGGGAAAGAAGAAATAAGGTCAATCCCATAATGTAGTGCCTGCAATTTTGGGAAAGTCCAAGTGCAAACAACTTAATATGCAAATCAGGATCTTCAGGCACTGACTGTCTGCCAGCTGCTTTACTGGAAGGGTGTGTGAAAATGAACATACTTATATGTGCGCACAGAGCACACCAGATCTGAAAATGTGTTAATATAGCAGTCTTAAAGTTTACATAATTTCCCAAATTCAGAGAGTAAAAGATGGCATATTCAAATTACCAAGACTCCAAAAAGAATATCCTGAAAGAAATAGTTGAACCTATCTGATGTGTGTGGGAAAGAGAAGCACATGTTGAATAAACAGCCCACAAAAACAGAAGGTGTTCCTATAAAGATCAGGCCTTGATTATGAAAAGGCTTTAAGGAGCTGGTTTCCTGGTATCTACATGACTAGAAATCTAGACTATGGTGAAAGGGGATGAAAGCGTATCACCTAAGAATGAATTCTGTTTAAATAAATCTGATTCATGGGATGTTTTAATCATCATCTCTCCTGGTTCGAACATTATGACTTGTTAAATGCTAAAGCAATCAGAATTAGTTATTTATAACCAGTCTTATTCCACCAAGGATTTCAAGCAGCTAATAGCTAGCTGAAAATCAGCATCAGAGAGGCAAGTGAAAATCGTAGACACAAACCCAAAGTTCTGGTCCAGGCTCTACCATGAACCTCGTTGTGCTGAACAGGAAAGCTACTTCATTGTTTGGTCCTCAGTTTCCCCAACTGTTAGATGAGGGAACTGTGTAAGATGCTTATAAATAGCTAGTGCAAGAGTCTAGGAAAAGTAAAAATTCAACAGCTTAATGAAAAACTATTTTGGCATAAAGTCTAATTTGACTTCATAAATTCCTATTCTGAGTTCAGAACAGAGAGGGGGTTGGGAATTACAATGTTTCCTCTTAACTGTACAAACACCACCTCTCTTTAGGAGGACAAAGCTCTGCACAGCCTCCTCTGTAAGGATCAATACCCGGAACAAGGAAAGTTGAGGCCTACTGTTTCCTGCTTACTAATAACCCTCATATGCTTGGGACAGGGGAAGGCTATCCTGAAAATCCAAGGTCTAGCCAAAGTTAAGCATTGTTCTTTTCTGAAGATGTAGTTTCAATTTGACCAAAATTCCACCTAGGCTCTTTGGTTTCTTATCTATGAAGAGAGACGTAGACTTTCTCACCTCATCAACGTATCGAGAGTACATGATAAATGACACATAACAAGAGCTTCAAACTTCTGAGAGAAAAACAAGTTCAGCATCCCAAAATTTTAGAACATGTGTTTTTAAGGTGCTTAAATGGAATTTATGATCTCAAAAGGGGATAAAATGCTCTCACCAACTCTATGGGAGAAGGCAACATTTAGGTTTTTGAAAAGGGATTCTTGTAGTGCTTGATGTCTTTGATTTTTCTTCTTGAAGCCAAAAAACCAAACCTAGTGCTGTCGATTCTGACTCATAGCGCCCCTATAGGACAGAGTAGAACTGCCCCATAAAGTTTCCAAGAAGCGCCTGGGGGATTCGAACTGCGGACCCTTTGGTTAGCAGCTGTAGCTCTTAACCACTACGCCACCTAGGTTTCCTCTTAAAGCCAACAAGAGCCTAAATGAAGTACTGGGTAACTGCTGTTTCTGGCCTTAGAAGCACAGGAAGAGGTATAATTTACAGGAATGGTAATGAAATACTTCATTCACATTGGCTAGCTCAGCTATGGAGCTAACCATCCACAAAGCAGCTTACTACGCTTTTCACAGCTAGAACCTGACATCACAAGGAATCCCAAGAACACTTACCTATCTTCTCAGGGTCAGTTATACCGACTGTCAAATCAAACTGGTCCTCGTGCTCTTCTTCCTCTAGCTTTTTAAAGAGAAGACAGATCATGACAGTTGATACCAAAAAAAGGCTCTTAATTTTACCCTGTTCTAACTTTTCATCAATATAAGATCAAGATGTATCTTTCTGTGCATCAGTGTTCAGCTCTGTCCCTTCCCAACAATCCTCATAAACCAGCTCCCGCGATTTTAAGTTGGGAGCCAGTTCAAAGGTCTTGGATAAACTTATTTCCTTAAAACTTTATTTTGACCAGAATGAGTAATTATTGCATTCTGGAAGACCTGTCTCTTTCTGCCTAAGGAGGAAATGAGGAAAAAATATACTCCTGAATATGGGAGCTTCTAGACACTAGATATCGTTAGTGATTTTTGAAAGCCTTTGTGCTATTCTCTGGGCAAGAGACACCCTGCCCAAGAAAGAGTCCTTTATTGGATTCTGGCTGTCCACTAACCATAAATGTCTTCTTCATGCATCGTAAATATTTTCTCAGGGTTCATGTAGAACTGAACTTCAGAATGGTAGCATAGAGTCCTAAAAATCTAAGCGAAGCAAGACCAATAACATATATTCTTACCTCCTCATAGATTGGCTGGGTCTTAGAAGAATGTGTGGCTTCCTGTGGTGGAAGAGAAATGAGCGTTTTGGCTGGTACCTTCTTCTGATTATTTTGAGTGCTGTCCAGGGATAGCTCCACTGTGGCATCTAAAATGAGTTGATACTTTAAAATCTAGGTCAACAATGAGTTTCTGATGGCTGAATTTCATCCTATAGGTCAAGAGACTTATAAGAATAACAGCAACTCCTCTCAAGACTCAGAGGTTCTTAGGCTAAGAGAACAAGAGTCATGAAATTTTGATGTGGATAAAAGGGCAGGCTGGTTTAAAAAAAAAAAAAAAAAGTATTCTTAGTAGAGCAGCCCCTCTTCCCCTCTTCTTTCTGGAGGGAACTTTGGAAACAACTACTTTGGCTACCCTCTCTTACCTAGAATTTAGGCAAGAATCAGAGATCGATCAGAAAGACTACACAGCCAAAGTAAGTGACAGTTTATTTTACTCTTAGGGCTATGCCTTTAGAAACTTGTATGAACACTGTTGTTATAACGGTTTGTAAAAGAAGAGTAAGTTCAGTTACCTGCTTTACAAACCAGTATGACAGAAGAGGCAGGTGTGCTGACAGCAAAAAATGACATCAAAGGAAAATCCGGGAAAACTATAAGCTAGAAAGAATGCATCTAAGATGCAAACACGGGGACACCTGTGCTTGTGAGCAGTTCTTAAACTGTGCTAAAGTAGCAGTGCTGTCCTCAGGTGTGGCTGTGTTCTTTCCCAGGTGTCACTGTGTTTGTATTTTTTTTTTTTTAGTAATTTTTATTGTGCTCTAAGTGAAAGTTTACAAATTAAGTCAGTCTCTCACATAAAAACTTACCTACACCTTGCTACATACTCCCAATTACTCTCCCCCTAATGATACAGCCTGCTCCCTCCTCCCTCCACTCTCTGTTTTCATATCCATTTCACCAGCTTCTAGCCCTCTCTACCCTCTCATCTCCCCTCCAGGCAGGAGATACCAACATAGTCTCAAGTGTCCACCTGATCCAAGAAGCTCATTCCTCACCAGCATCCCTCTCCAACCCACTGTCCGGTCCAATCCGTGTCTGAAGAGTTGGCTCCGGAAATGGTTCCTGTCCTGGGCCAACAGAAGGTCTGGCGGCCACGACCACCCCGCCGGGGTCCTTCTACTCTCGGTCAGATGATTAAGTCTGGTCTTTTTATGAGAGTTTGGGGTCTGCATCCCACTGCTCTCCTGCTGTGAGCAGTTCTTAAACTGTGCTAAAGTAACAGTGCTGTCCTCAGGTGTGGCCGTGTTCTTTCCCAGGTGTTGCTGTGTTTGTATCTTGGATGCATTCCTTCTAGCTTATAATTTTCCTGACTCTTCCTTTGATGTCATTTTTTGCTGTCAGCACACCTGCCTCTTCTATCATAGTGGTTTGTAAAGCAGGTAACTGAACCTACTCTTCTTTTACAAACCATTATAACAAGAACAAACAGTGTTCATACAAGTTTCTAAAGGCACAGTCCTGAGACTAAAATAAACTGTCACTTACTTTGGCTGTGTAGTCTTTTCTGCTTGATCCCTGATTCTTGCTTAAATTCTAGGTAAGAGAGGGTAGCCAAAGTAGTTTCCACTATGAGTCGGAATCAACTTGACGGCAACAGGTTTTTTTTTTTTTTGTCTTAAAAAGATTAAGTTATATTTAATATAGCTGCCCAAGGGGGGAAGGAGACATGTAATAACTGGAAATCTTCCTAATCAAAATAATTATATAAAAAAAATAGTGCTTAAGAGCCATCCTTTAACTATCTGGACAGTTGAGCAGAGCAACTCATTCCTGAGTGTTTGAGATTGGGGACTTTAAAAACAGCATCAGGTACCATTTTTAAGCATTAAAATTGTTAGACAAATAAAAAGAAAAAGGCATATATTAATACGTTAGGACTTTAGGATTCTTTGGGGGGAAAAAAAAAAGCCACATGAAGTATGTTTAGGATCCTGCAAGAAAAAAGTATATATTAACATGTTAGGACTTTAGGATTCTTTGGGGAAACAAACAAACAAACAAATAACCAGATAAAAGTATGCTCAGGATCCTCCACGTGCCCCGTGAGTAATCAGGTTACAGGCGCGCGTGGACGTGAAGACTAGACCTGACCCCAGGCCGTCGAGTTGATTCCTACTCGTAGCGACCCTATAGGACAGCGTAGCACTGCCCCATAGAGTTTCCAAGAAGCACCTGGCAGATTTGAACTGCCGACCCTTTGGTTAGCAGCCGTAGCACTTAACCTCTACGGTGGACGTGAAACAGGAGATGAAACAGAAGATGCTGATTGTTTAAAGCCTCAGGCTTATTAGAGTGCTACCAAAAGCCTTTTGAAAAACTGCATTTTCTACTGAAATTCACTTGACAAAGATGCCAAAACTTACATTAAAAAAAGATTTTATCTTTGAACTCTTGATAAAAGTAATGGAAAAGCCTTTGGGCTTCAGCAGAGAGACTCTGATCATCACTAATCAGGTGGAAAATACAATCTGAACATTTCATCTCCACGGTTAATACCTAAAACATCTGGAAGCTACTTGAGTCCTAAAATGCCTGACTATAGACATTCCTTCCTATAGACAGCTGTTCCTTTCTTAGTAGTGAGGCAGGTACTGGCTGCTTATGAAACTGGTAGGGGACAGAGCTCAATCAGAATCCTCGTTAGTAATAAATACAACCCTAATAAAGATTTCTACATGTTCATCTACAGAAAACCCAGTCCTAGGGGTAACTGGTTGGTCATTCTAGGATTTCAGGTTTTCTTATTAGGAAAGGTCATATAAATGTAACATCTCAAAGATAAGAAATTTATATTCTTTTCACTCTTCCATGTTTTAAAGATAATTCATTATTTGCATTTGTCTTCCAGAAACTTCATCCAAAAATGGTCACTACCAGAATGAATGGAAACTCTGGTGGTGTAGCGGTTAAGAGCTATGGCTGCTAACCAAAAGGTCGGCAGTTCAAATCCACCAGGCGCTCCTTGGAAACTCTACTGGGGCAGTTCTACTCTGACCTACAGGGTAGCAATTGACTCGACAACAATGGGTTAATGGGTTACCGGAACGAATAGTGCGTGTTTCAAGCTTGAAGGATAAAACGGGACTGGAATATCTTCTACCTCTTTATATTCCTCCTTCTAGGCTCTTCTTCCCTTCTGGGTCTTTTAAATTTCTCAGCAGACATCTAACGTGCGCATCCTCCCAAGATCTTACCCTTGGCTTTCCTCTTTCCTCTTCACCACCATTCTTTCCTTAGAGGATTTTATTCACATGGCAGCTTCCACTTCCAAGGAGACTCTAGGAAGGTGACCCCTTATTTCCAGTCTTCTCTCTTTCCCCAGAAAGAGTACCACAGTTCCAACCACCTCCTGGGGATTTCCTTTTGCATTTCAAACTTAAAACATCTAAAATCTACACTTACTTTTCCCCTAAAGCCAGTTTTTTCTTTAGAATGTGGTTCTATAAACAGTATCATTTTCCTCTCAAACCTTGGACTTGAAACCTTTGACTCTTGTCCTCAATGCTCATTTGTGAACACGCCATATGTCCAATCTCTAACACTAGATTTTGTGATACCTCTTTTGAAAGTTTCCACCTTTTCCTTCCTACTTCTATCACCTGAATTTTGGTCTTGGCCATTTTATTCTTGAACTAATTTGAGACCGCCTTCTGAAAAGTCTCCAGACTCTGCCCACTGCAGTCCCCTTTACATAATTCCACTAGATTAGCTTTCCTAAAGCATTACTTTGCCCATATCACTTTCCTTATTCAAAACTGCAGTGGATGGGCCAATGACTCTTAACTGGTGCTAGGATGAAAATTCAACCTATAATTACCAATGTTGAAAATCCTCCCAAACTATGTCTCCAGCCTTATCTTTCATGGCTTCCCTAAGAACCCCCTGCTTTGGCCCATCAAACTCATGCACTGTCCCCCAAACACACCTTATACTTCCTGCCCCACTATTTGTATATCCTTTTCACCTATATAATCCTGCTTCTTCCAGAAGTCCTTCAAGGTCACTCTAGACCAGGGTTGCTCAATCTCAGCACTATTGACATTTGGGGGTGGATAATTCTTTGTTGTGAGGGCTGTTCTGTGTATTGTAGGATGTTTAGAAGCATCCATGGCCTCTACCCATTAGATGCCAGTAGCACTCCCTCCCCAGTTGTGACAACAAAAATGTCTCCAAACCACTGACAAATATCTCCTGGGAGGCAAAATCTGTTGGGAATAGGGCAGTCCCCCCAAACAAAGAATTATCCATCCCAAAATGTTAATAGTGCCAAAGTTGAGAAACCCTACTCTAGTGTTTTCCAAACTGAAGGTTGTGGGTCATTGGTGGATTGTGAAATCAATGGTTGCCAAGAATATTAAAAAAGTGAAACAACAGAAAATTTCAGATTGTATTAGAGGGAGAAAGGGCAAGAAACTTTTGTTTCACTTTTGTACAAGTCTCTATATATTTTGGATTAGGACAATGTATTTCTTACTACATCTCCATCATGAGTCTAAAATTCCTACTTTAGTGATCTCATACTCCTACGAGCTCCTGTTAGTACTTCTACTGTTCCTCTAGCCACATTTATATTATCATTTAATAGTTATTTAACTCATGTTCTTAAACAACTGTATATTTATGTCTTACTCCCTAAACTTATAATGATGGCAAGGCCTGTATTTTACTTTTTTTTTGAGTTCTCCACAGTAGTATCTTACATAGTGTTATGTTCCCAATGCTTTTCTTTTTGCTTTTGACTTTAATTCAGCAACTTAACAAAGCCATTTCCACACTTGCCTGCAAAGAGGTCCTGTGGCTCTTGGTCTTGTTCCTCATGGACTCCATTTTCTTTGGAGCCACTGTTGATGGGAAGAAGGGAAGCAGTTCTCTTTGGAGACTGGGACTTACTCTGAAAAAAAGGATATACTCTGAATAAAATAGTGCCATTAAAAACAAATCCAACCTGCCTAGAAAGTGACTTTTAATGCATCCCTCAGTGGCTCCCATAGGTGTTTAGGGGAAGACAGGATGACTCGTCAGCCAATTCAACTCTCTGGTGGCCTATATAAGCAACAAATCATTACTAGTGATGTAAGTGCTGCTCATGGGATCACACAGCTAAAACAAACTCACAGATTCTCTGGTTAATTTTCTAACACTCTAACCTTGCTGGAATGCCCTACCTCAAAGCACATGACACCAACCCTGGAATGTGTACCTACAGATAATCCTCAAAAGAACCTATCGAAATGCAAAATGCGAACGCGTCTCTCCTGCTCAGTTCATGACCTTTATTCTTTCAAATGCTGATGGAGGCACATTCTAGTGACCAGGCTCTGATCCTGGCTTACTCTGTGTCTTGGACCAAACTATTAACTGAAGTCCAGTTGTGTGGATATTACTGACCCACCTGTCAGGCAAATGAAGGTATAACACTTTACATCTAATGCTGTTTGTAAATAGCTTCTCTTCTCATCCTTAACTCACAAGAACACAATCTCCAACCACACCCGTGTCAGACTAAATAAAAACCAGTCATGCTTAGCCTAGTGGGTACGTGGTGAAAACAATCAGTCCATGATGTTTATTAAAAGCTCAGTGATCAGCCGCAAGCAAGGGTGGGCTGTGTCCCCAGACCGGTGCCAGAGTGAACAAAGCCGGATTGTGCAGAAAGTCAACAGAAAGCTGGGAACCTGGTCTCAAAAGCCTTGGCGTTGTACTGCAGGATTTTGAAGTTCAGACCCTAAGGCCAAATAAGTTAAAAGACCTGACTTAAGGGACCTTTTAGGAAACATTTCCTTACAAATTTGAGTTTGTTCCTTGGAGATGGGCTGTTTCTGACCCAAAAGAACCAGGTAAAATGAAAAATCCATTGGGTACTCTGAATTTGCCATGCCAACAATCCCATACCAACATTGGGGCCACCCTCCAAGAAAGAAACTGTTACCAATATTTAGATTTATATGAGCAAACAATACACTTACTGGAACTTTTCTATGCTAACAAAGTCTAATGAGCACTTAGCTGTGTATGCTTAATCCCAGTTCTGTTACAGAATTATACAGACTGTGATTCTGTCCTCTAGCTGCTTCCACAAACTTAAAAAAAAAAAAAAATCACTGCAGAGACAGAAAATAAGTAACAGGTCAAAGACAAAGCCAGTATTTCCCCTTTGCCTCTAACATTGCCAAACACCTCCCTACACATACTCTTATACGGTACAAGAATCTCGTAAGAATACCAGTGCCCAGGCTACCTGATTTGTTTTCATTCAGTTCCATGTGGGAGAGGTTAAAACCCAAGATACATTAAGGATATATGTACGCAAATGTAGTTTACTTAGAGCTTCCCAAGGAGAACAAAGGCACAGGTTAGAACTTAGCAATTTTTTAAAAACAGCTACAAAAGCCCACTCCTGTGGTATGGAGATGAGTAAAGCCAGCTTTCCATATCTGATTTACCGTCTAAACTTGGAAGGTTAATGCCTAAGAACATTTTCTGGAGCAGTCAGAATGGCAGTCTGTCTTTCTGTGTTCTAATCAAATGGGACAGACCAGACAGATGGGATACATACTTCAGGGACAACTACAACACGCCACCCCCTTCAAGGCCTAGGCCATAATTTGCTTGACTAGAACTGTGATTTAAACAAAGACTTGTGCTTCCTTTGTAAGCTAGGTAACAACTCAACTACCTGTGAGAAAAGTGCTCCTCAGATATTCTCTGCGACACCATCCAAAAACTAATGACTGAATTCTAAAAGTGTTGAAGAAAGGTAAATTGATTAATATACTTCTCAATCTTTCCAATGTAGCTCTTTGACAAAATTGATCTTCTACTTATGTAAAACTTTGTATCCAGTTTCCCGCCTCTAAAATCTGTATTTTCTCATGTCATTAAAAGTTGTATAAATGATGACTTTTAGCCACTTTACTCTCCATCATATGGGTATAGTACCGTATAATCATTCCCAAGGCTGAACATTTAGATGGTTTCCAGGTTTTCACCATCACAAATAACATCCATCTTATGTTATCAGTCCACATCTGATTATCTCCTTGGGAAAGATTCTTAAATAGAATTACTGGATATAAAATTTTCAAAGGTTTTGTTAAACTAAACTGCCTTCCAGAAAGACTACTGATTTACTCCACCCCTGCCCCCAACTAGAGGAGTGCTGCATAGCATTCTCCTCTCTTTAATCTTTGCACGGTGACTGGTGAAAAGCTGTCTTTTTTCCATGTGTTTATTGGCTGTCTGAACACCTGTGTCTTGACCTGATGTCCTTTGCCTGTTTTTCTAATAGGGTGTTATTCTTCACTGCTGTCGGGTCCCGCCTCATGGCAACCCCACGCAGAACAGAGCCCGACGCTGCCCAATCCTGTGCCATCCCCGTGATCACTTGGGGATCAGACTGTTGTGATCCACCTGGGTTTTCACTGGCTGATTTTGGGAAGGAGATCACCAGGTCTTTCTTCCTAGGCCATCTTAGTCTAGAAGCTCTGCTGAAATCTATTCAGCATCATAGCAACATGCAAGCCTCCACCGATGGAAGGGTGGTGCCTAGAATCAAATCTGGGTCTCCTTCATGGAAAGCAAGAATTTTACCACTGAATCACCAACGCTTTTTGGGTGTTAGTGTTACTTCAACAGGTGTACAGACTTCTTACATAATAAGTATATTAACCCTCTTTATGGTATGTTATACAGTATCCCTCCCCAACTTCATCTCAACAAATTTATTTTCAGTTTGATTGGTTTGAACTGGCATTGGACAAATTAAGCTTATTTCTTTAGGATGAAGAATACCTAGCATACAGTTGGTCTTCAAAGCATAAATATATTCTCAAGTTTTACTTGAAATGAGATTCAAAAGCAACAGAGCAGAACCCCTTTGAAGGACCGAAATGGAGTCCTGTTCATGCTATCCCACAGCCGTCCAGTACTGTTACGGAAAACGAGTCTTCATGAGGCTGGTCTATAGGAACAGCTTACTTGTCATCAAAATGCATACCTACCTGGGCATTAAAACATAACACAACACATTTCATATGCTATGCTTAAGGTTAAAAGGCTATTTTCTATTCAGATTTATGGAGGTATAATTTACATAAAAAGTGAGTTTTGAATCAACACGTAAAATTTTAGTAAGGATGCATTTTGGGTATGCACATTTGACAGGGAGAAGGGAGGAGGCACATTGTTTACAGTGAGTGTCAAAATCAACACTAAAAATAAGCCTTGCTTTTTAATCCATACTTTAGAAACCTCTTGGTAGTCAACAAGAAACCCTGGTGGCATAGTGGTTAAGTGCTATGGCTGCTAACCAAAGGGCCGGCAGTTGGAATCTGCCAGGCACTCCTTGGAAACTCTGTGGGGTAGTTCTGCTCTGTCCTATAGGATCGCTATGAGTCAGACTCGACTTGTCGGCACTGGGTTTGGTTTTTTTGGTTTGGTAGTCAAAAAGTCACTGCTGTCCATCTGTTTGAAAAGGGGTAAATTTCTAAGTAACAGATTAAACTACTCTCTGTGATGCAAACAGTATGTTTGTGATGTAGTAAGTAAATCCAAAGAACTGCCCAGCTTACTTCCCCTCGGCCCCCCCCTCTTTTTTTTTTTAATAAAGGAAGTATTCTTTCTTTTAGCGCATAGACTCCTAGACTAGGATATCCAACACCTGCTGACTCCCTTTGGCTGTTAATTCCAGCAGGAGGTTCCACTGATAAGTCTGTTTAAAAGTTCAAGCGGTTCTGTTTGTCATTACAAGAGAGGATAGACAGCCCAATACTCATTCACGTAGAGGCACTATAAAGATCTGCCAGTAATACAGCACTTGTGTTAGGAGCAAACAGGTACTTCTTGACAACTACCATCCTCAAACCATGAGGGCCATGCCACTAACACAATTTTCTTTGCTTTAGGAAGGACAGAAGTGGCTGGCTGTCCCTCAGGGCTGACACAGCCATTCTGCACTGAAATGCCCTACGGTGATTCCAGAGGGTTTTTTTTTGGGGGGGTTAATCTCGTTGCTCAACTGCTCTGCTCCACGCAGAACCCTCTGTTACATTCAAGGACGGTAGAAGGAAGGGTAAAACCCAAAAAACCAAACCCAGTGCCATCGAGTCAATTCCAACTCATAGCGACCGTACAGGACAGAGTAGAACTGCCCCATGGAGTTTCCAAGGAGCGCCTGGAGGATTTGAACCGCCGACCCTTTGGTTAGCAGCTGAAGCACTTAACCACTATGCCACCAGGATTTCCAGAAGAAGGGTACAGACTGTTAAAACTCTCCACCGTATTTAGGGGTCTGATTCAAATTAAACACTAAGGGAACACCGCTGCTACTGGAGGACTAGAATACTTATTTTCTGATGGGAAATCAGTACGCTTTAGGCAAGATGGAGCTAAGGAGTTGTGTGAGGACATTCATGGAACAAAGCAAGAACACTAAGTCAACCCCAGGAACTATACCCACAAGATAACAGGGCAGCCATGCAGTCTTTAAAAATTACCATAACATGAAATACTGCTCCGTTTGGACCTCTATTTCTAGGGAGAATTGAGTGACATGGGACAATATATTAGTTTTCTGTCGCTACTGCAACAAATTACCACAAACTTAACAGCTACACAAGGCAAATTTATTATCTTACATTTCTGTAGAAGTCCAACGCAAGTTTCCTGGGCCTAAAATCAAGGTGTAGGCAGGCTTTAGGGAAGAATCTGTTTCTTTGCCCTGCAGCTTCTAGAGGTTACGCACATTTCCTTGGCTCAGGACCTCCTTCCTCCATCTTCAAAACCAGCAGTGTTGCATCTCTCTGTGCCTTCCTTTCAGAGTTACATCTTCCTCTGATTCTCTCTTACATTTTTTAAAGATCCTTGTGATTACATTGGGCTCACCTGGATAATCCAGGATAATTTCTCTTTCTTAAAGTCGGTTAATTAGCAACCTTAATTTCCTCTTAACCTTAACTCCCCTTTCTCATGTAACCTAACATAGTCACAGGATCTGGGGATTAGAACACAGACATTTTTGGGGGGCTGTTATTCGGCCCACGACAGGCAGTGACCCTTCTCTTACCACCAGGTTTCGGAGGTGGCACAGATGTGCTAAAAAGCACCTGCGCTCAGAGGAATGGACATTCAGTGTTGATGAAATTTGGGAATGAAATGCATCTTCCTCTACACACTGGGTGAACAGTTGATTATCTCAAATGGTTTCACAATATCAGCCCTCCTCATAGCTTAAGGAGGGAATTTTACCCTGGGATTCATATAATTCAGAGGATCTATGAATGTGGGTGGAAACACTGGTGGTGTCGTGGTTAACTGTTACAGCTGCTAATAAAAAGGCTGGAAGTTCAAATCCACCAGGTGCTCCTTGGAAACTCTATGGGGCAGTTCTATCCTACCCTATAGGGTCGCTATGGGTTAGAATCGACTCGACGGCAATGGGTTTGGTTTGCCTTGGTTATGAACTTGGATTGAGAATAAAATTATAATTTCATTTTCAGTAACCCTTGCTGAAATTCAGCATTTTCTTCAGTTATAAAGACACGCAACAAACCATAATAGTAATAGCTGAGACTACAGCTAATACAAATTAGATTTTTTATATATTATAGTTGTTGCAGATCTCAAAATATCATTTATGTGCATCTCTATTTCAAAGTTATGGTAGTTATCAGACCCATTGTTGTCAAGTCGACTCATAGCGATCCTATTGGACGGAGTAGAACTGTCCCACAGGATTTCCAAGACCCTAATCTTTACAGGAGCAGACTGCCACATCTCTCTCCCACGGGGTGGTTGGTGGGGTCAAACTGCTGACCTTTTGGTTAGCAGTTGAGTGCTTTAACTACTGCACCACCAGAGCTCCTTACCGACCCCTAGGTAATGTATTAAAAAGCCCATGTTACCAATATAAAATTGTTTTAATATGTTAATAACCATATTTCAATATAATTGGTTTCCTTTATGATCTAATGTGCTTTATTTTATGTATTTAAAAACACTAGCGAATGGTCTATAAGCTTCCACTGGACTGGCCATTGGGTCCTGAGCACAAAAAAAGGTGAAGAACCACTGAGCCAGAGGGCAGAAGGAGAGTGGGGAAAATGAGGCTGAAGCTAGCCACTGAGCTAGCTAAGGAGAACCATGAGCAAGTCCATTAGAGACCTCAAACTGAAAGGGCGCATCATGAATCTACCAAATTTAGCTACAGACATTTCTCCTGAATTCTCTGATGTAATTTCCCTACTAAAATTTTTGAGTCTCAAACTAATGTAACTTAGAAAGGCCCAGAGAACTATGGAAGGATCAGAGTACTAATGGGTGTATTATCTTCTAAACTGAAAATGCAAACCCAGTTCAAAACCGGCTTGGACAGCAGAATGAAGCCCAGCTGTCCATCTGACTAAGCAAAAGAATAAGCCAGAAAAAGTGAGCAACAGGTTCTTCCTGGAGATGAGAAACTTACAGCCACTTGTGCTAGAACTATCAACCACTCATGAATTATTTACACAGATAGTTACCTAAGAGTGCTGAGGAGCTTTGAGGACTTAAAAAAAAAAAAAAGGGAGAACAATTACAGTGCTCTTTGTCCTCTCTCCCCTCTCAGCCTAACAAATCCAAATGGCCACGTCATCAGAGCTGCCTTCTAACACCTGAGTATGCAAAGGGGCAGCAACTCCCCACAGAAACCAGAAGTCCAACTGCAACTTCTGTTGCTTCTCTCTTAAGCCCCAAACTCTAATTTTAAATAAATTTTAAGTTGGGTTCTTACTAGTCGTCTTTAAAAGTCTTCTCTCATCTCTCTTTCCCTCACAATGCTTTGTGACTACTTTTATTTGCTTTTCTTCTATAACCTTAAAAGCTAGGTTAACTGCTAGTATAACTGTACTGTCAAGAAATGTTAGTCTATGTACTTTAGGAAAAAATAAACTTATTAGAATAAAACTTATTTGCGACTTCAGCTGAAGATGAAAATAAGTCTTTGGACCTTACACCATTGCCCGACTTTTTAAAGGACAGTTTCATCAGACCTGTGTGAAAAATGTGTCAACTTCTAATCTTTTGACCGGATGTGACCATCTGAGGTTAGCTCCAAAAACAAGTTTTTGAGGCAATAGGCATAAAGAAAATCCTACATACCAGTGGGAAGCTTACCTGTGACTATTTACTAATGTTCGTTATAAATGACTTAACCATTAACTAAAGAGACTAAGCAATAAACCTTTGTTTAAAGATAGTCATGTAGATTCACTTTCAGAAGTCTAGTTAACACTGAAGAAGGGCTAGTGCCAAGAAACTTATTATGTATGCATTGCACCCTGGGGAGAAGCTACCGTACATGTTTTGTAGAATAGAGAACTAAAAAATTAGCCAGTTAAACCATCGATCTCCTTATGGTTGTTTTTTTTTTTTTTAATTGTACTCTAGACGAAGGTTTACAGCAAACTAGCTTCTCATTAAACAATTAATATACATATTGTTCTGGGACATCGGCTGCCAATCCCATGTCACATCAACACTCTCCCCTTCTCAACCTTAGGTTCCCCGTTACCAGCTTTCCAGTCCCCTCCTGCCTTTTTGTCCTTGCCCCTGGGCTGGTGTGTCCATTTAGTCTTGTTTTGTTTTATGTACCTGTCTAATCTTTGGCTGAAGAGTGAACCTCTGGAGTGACTTCATTACTGAGCTAAAAGGGTGTCTTGGGATGCATCAATTGGTCTCAACCCACCTGGAGCAAAGGAAAATGAAGAACACCAAGGTCACACGACAACTAAGAGCCCAAGAGACAGAAAGGGCCACGTGAACCAGAGACCTACATCATCCTGAGACCAGAAGAACTAGTTGGTGCCCGGCCACAATCGATGATTGCCCTGACAGGGAGCAGCACAACAGAGAACTCCTGAGGGAGCAGGAGATCAGTGGGATGCAGACCCCAAATTCTCATAAAAAGACCAAACTTAATGGTCTGACTGAGACTAGAGGAATCCCGGCGGCCATGCTCCCCAGACGTTCCGTTGGCACAGGACAGGAACCATCCCCGAAGACAACTCATCAGACATGAAAGGGACTGGTCAGTGGGTGGCAGAGAGATGCTGATGAAGAATGAGCTAATTATATCAGGTGGACACTGGAGATTGTGTTGGCATCTCTTGTCTGGAGGGGGGATGGGAGGATAGAGAGAGAGGGAAGCTGGCAAAATTGTCACGAAAGGAGAGACTGAAAGGGCTGACTCATTGGGGGAGAGCAAGTGGGAATACAGAGTAAGATGCATGTAAACTTATATGTGACAGACTGATTGGATTTGTAAACGTTCACTTGAAGTTTAATAAAAGTTAATAAAAAAAAAAAAAAAAAGGGTGTCTTGGGGCCATACTCTCGGGGTTTCTCCAGCCTGTGTCAGACCAGTAAGTCTGGTCTTTTTTTTTTTTTTGTGAGTTAGAATTTTGTTCTACATTTTTCTCCAGCCCTGTCCGGGACCCTCCACTGTGATCCCTGTCAGAGTAGTCAGTGTCCTTATGACTTTTTATAAAGTTACCAAATTCTGTCCAGATCTAAGGAAGTTATTCTATAAGCACTCAAATGGAAATAAACTGATCTCAAAAAGAGCTGATTTGTTCCCCCTCAGGGCACACGCTACATTGATCACAGATTTTGGGCTGGATCCTAAATGACCATGTCCTTTCAGGTCTCAATGTTAACGTATAACTTACATTTATAAAACTCTCTGCAGTCTATAAATTACTGTCAATCAGGAGCCAATTACTATTTAAGACTCTACAATACCAATAAAAGTTATATTGCTGATTAATCTTAAAACCCCAGTGGGCATATATAAATAATTATTTGTTAATCAAAGACTAATTATTCAATATATGACTTTTCAAATTCCTTGCTATTCTTTTTTTTTTTTTTTCCTATTGGATCATATAAGTCTTTTATTTTGCAGGTTTTTTTTTTCAACTTTTACTTTAAATAGGTAATATTTGCACATGGTGAAAACTAAAATGTACAAAAGCAGCACATGGTGAAAACTAGCTCCCCTCCACATCTTGGACCCCAGCCACCTAATTTCCTTGCACATAAGACACACTGTTACTACTTTCTTGTATACTCTTCCAGAGATATTTTATGCATATTCAAACAAATTCCCACACACACATACATTTTTATAAGTAGCAGCATAATAAACTTCTGAACCTCTCTTCTTTTTCACTTAACAAAGTACCATGGTATACTGGTATCTTGGGGCTGTCATAGCAAAGTACCACAAATTGGGTGGCTTAAAACAGTAAAAATTTATTCTTTTACGGTTTTGGAGACTAGAAGTCTGAAGTCTGGGTATCAGCAGTGTGGGTTTTCCTGATAGTTTTGGGAAAGAATCTGTTCCATGCCTCTCTCCTACCTTCTGGTGATCTCCTGAAATCTTAGGTGGCTATTCCTTCTTTATCCTATTTCGTTTCTTCTGGCCATTTTCCTAATCACTAGGATTTCAACTCAAGAATAAGACTAATGGAAAAAAATTTTTTAATTGGCCTGATACTCATTGTTGTTGAGTCAATTCCAGCTCATAGTGACCCTATAGGACAGAGAACTGCCCCATAGGGTTTCCAAGGAGTGGCCGGTGGATTCAAACTGTCAACCTTTTGGTTAGCAGCCGAGCTCTTAACCGCCGCATGACCAGGGCTGATACATTATCAAAAGAAGTTACCAGAATTGTCTAAAATCTGAGACTATCATTTATGTATGTTTTCCTTCTTCGTTTCAGCACGAGAAGTCTACATTGTTCTTCCCTTGAAATTTGCAAGGCAGATCTAACTATGATCCCGGCATACTGCTGAACAGAGAGGGGCATATAAGAACTCCTGGGGAGGCAAATAAAAGAGCTTCCTTCAATTCTATCCTTAGGTTTACAAGTACAAAAAGGAGGCCAGTGAAGTAAAATGAGGTATAAAAATATATGTATCACTTAAGTCTGATTAACATGGTAATTTTAAGCAGTAGCAGAGCTGAAAAGACTGGCTCCAATTTAGCCTCTCAGTTTCATAAAGAAAAGGGGAAGATAAACCTATCCCATAACTAAGAAAGTTTTAGCTAAAAAGATAGACATCTGGATTCAGCTCCACAGCAAAGACTCAGATGATAGAAGTTTTAAACCTTTGTTTATAGGCCCACAAAGGAAGAGGCTGAAAGAAGATAAAGTCTTAGGTATTTTAAGAATCAGACATTCCACAAGCTGGTTTTCAGTCTTTAAAAAATGACTTAAGATTTGTTCTAATAATTCTTTTAACTTTAGTCTCTCCCATTCAAATAACTGGGTTGTAGATTCTGAGACACATATCACGTGCTGTTCTTTTGACTATAAATCAAATCACATTTCTATTACTGCATTAACACAGCCTCTAGGGCTATACAAGAGAGCAGATGGGATGTTAATAGCAACAGCTGTGACATCAATGTCCAGGAAATGACATTCAGACCATCAACGAGTTTCACACTTTACGTTCCTCAGTGTTCAGTTCTTCAATGCCCCTCTCTTTGCCTTCAAAACCAGCTTTCAACAGGCAATAAAACACAATATAAAGATAAATCAGTAAGTGCCTACTTTGATGGCTTTGAGCTAATCAAATAAACCTTACTCCTAGTTAATTTTCATAAGCTACACTAACCATTTTTAGGGTTAATTAGTTTAACTTTTTCTAATCCATTATTTGATTTTGTGAGTTTTTTGATTCTTAGAGTTTACAATCGTTGCTAAATCTTAGCTGGACCAAGCAGTGTTTCGTTGTGTTGTACACAGGGTCTCTATGCGTCCTAACCGACTGGACTGCACCTAACAACAACAGTTTACAAATGCTCATCAGCAAATACAGCTCAAGTGCTCAAAAACTAAGTACTCTTTAAATGTTTACTATATGCAAGGCAGTCTCCTAAGTGTTTCACAAGTATTCTAATTTAACCTTCATTATAATGATGGAGGTAGATACTATTATTCACATTTTACAGATAAGGAAACAGTATAATTAAGGGCCCTGCCCAAGATTAAGCCAACAAGTAGTAGAAAAAAAATTTTTTTTTTTTTATAGAGCCAGGATTTATTTAAATATATGCAGTCAGACTTCAAAGCCCACACTCTTAATTACTTTATTCTTCAGGGTTATTCTTTACCAACAGAATCACTCCAATGCCCTATTTTCTTTGGCTCACAACTAAAGCATTTATTAGAATATAATTTGTATTTAATGCCTGTTTAACAAGACATGCACAGCTTAACTAGTCAGGAATCTTGGGGTCTTCCTGAAGATTAACACCAAGGCAGGTAGCTCAAAAGAAGGTTTACAGGTGGCATTTTAGCTTCCTTAGCAACTCAATTTTCCTGGTTGAAAATCTGAATAAAAATAATTATGCATTCTGCGGTAGAGTAAGGTCATTCTGACCCCCTTTGCCCCATAGCTGGAAATTAAGCAAAGGATTTTTACAGTCTTACAATAGAGAAGTATTGATGCCTCTGTAAAGCAACCTGGTGGGATCAATCAACTCTCACCCTCCTGAACTTCTTTAGATAACTCTAGAAAACAACACCTCACCTTTCCAAGGTGCTTTTTAGAAATTAACATTTGCATATGTAGCCAATCGCTTTCAGTGCCAGAGCTTCTATTTTTCAGATATCCAGTGTGCATATCTACCATCTGGGCAGTTTATCAATGGTAGCTGTTCTCCATGGCTTATGGGAGAATTAGTAGAGGAACAGACTAAAGGTACAGAAAACCTAACACTTGAAATCTAAACTAGTAGCAAGAGTTACATTTTTTTCTCAGAATAACACAGACTTCAGCAAATAGTTTGAACAGTTATTAGCATCAGCAAGCATTTTATGAGCCGAGATTATGGGCTCAATTCCTGAAGACAGTGTAAGAAACATTCTAACGATTGCCACTGGAGGCTTTTAGCAAGATATTTCCAAGACACGTAATCTTTTTCTGACATACATAAGATGAGCATAAATGAGAGTCTCCCAGGAAATGATCGAACTTTTTCAGACACAGGCTGTTTATTTAATCACTTTTTATGGTAGCTACAAACTGAGTAACTACTATAAAAAGAAATATTATGGAAGGAAAAAAGATGAATAAATCCGCAGACCCAGCATTGAATAAGTTTACAACTTTGAATGAACCATACCAAGTGAATCAGTATTCTCACAAAACAGACCAAAACGTCGTTACTGGTTCCAGAACTGATTACCTATTTCCACATATAAAGATTAGTTTCTTCCAATATCTAACTCTTATTAGAAATCTGGCTATTACGAGGGGAAACACCATTTCCTCCTGGGACGTACAGGTTTGTTCCTACTGAGGCACTCAGGCACTTTATAAGACATCCCTTTAAAAGGGACAACGCCTTCTGGTCTATGTAGTGCTCTATCTGGCAGGGCCCTCCCTCAACCAGCCAGAGGAGGCCAGATTTTCCTGGAGATCAGGGGAGTCAAATTAATATCCAGAAAAGGCCTTTGGTAATTACCGGTAGGTGCTGGGCTAATGAAAGGATCTGTGGGCGGGTCACTATCCCGGGCCACTCCAGATAACATTATTCATCCCAGAAGCAGTGATGCGTGGGAAAGTAAGGTCTGCACCCCGTTCCCTTATCCTGACCTATTAAGTCGCCCGGGCAGGGAACGAGCAGCAAAACAGTCCCGTGGATTCGTGAGGTCACCCCACAGCTGGGCCAAATGACGGCCTCGGCAGCTCTTCGCTGTCAGGGACCTCGATGGAGAAACCACCACACCCCTCATCCCTCACGGTCCGCCCAGGCCCTGTGGCTCGAAGTCCAGCCAGGCCTCCGAGCCCAGATTACTGTCACCGATGCGGACTCAACGGGCCTACTCTGCCCAGCTTTCCGGACCCTCATCGAGCCTCTCTTCCCTTTTGGGGCGCCCGCCCGGCCCAAAGGGTGCGAACTCACGGCCGCCGCGGCGCCGGTGAAAATGTCCTCCCCCTCAGTGTCGCTGTCCCCAGCCTCGGGTTCTGACCCCCCAGCCGCCCCCTCGGACTCCAGACAGGGAAAGGGTGGAGGGAGTCTCTCCGAGGCACTACAGCCACCACCACCGGACGCCATCTTCCTGCACTCGCGGCGGAAGCCGCAACAACAACTTTATAGAGAGATAGAGCCGCGAGCAAAGCGTTCCAGCGAACCGAAGAGTGGGAGGGCCGCCACGGACCCTGCGGGACCTGCGGGGCGGGGCTTAGGCGCTGGGGGCGGGGCCGGGGCGGAGGGCTCCCTCCCCGGACACCTGACCCCGGGCCAGAACGCTGAGGTCTTAACAAGGGGGACCGAGAGAGCAGAAAAGAGGGAGCCGGGGCCACTCCGGTCCCTACGGCCCTTTGCGCTCCGGATAGCTTTAGCTTCCTAGGGAGATTTCGTTTGAATAAAGGAGTCTGAGTCCTGGTGGCGTGGTGGTGAAGAGCTCGGCTGCTAACGAAAAGGTCGGCAGTTCCAATCTACCAGCCGCTCCTTGGAAATCCTCTGGGACGGTTCTTCTCTGTCGCTATGAGTCCGCATCGACGGCAACGGGTTAGGGGTGGCTAAAAATGTTTGATAAACCTCTACATGCCACTTACTGAGCAGATAAACCCTCAGATTCCATAAATATTTCTGGTTGAGGTCTCTACACAGACTGCACAAAGTATCGGCATTTATTCTTTGGACAACATTCAGTTGATGCATTCAGGAAATACCTACTGAGCATCTACTGTGTGCCTGGCACCCCGCTGTGTCCTTGAGATACATAAATAAGCTCCTCGCCCATTAAGCGTTTACAATTTAATGATGGAGACAGGCATGTAAATAAACAATTTAACATGTTCAATAGTATGATGTGGTTTGGCAGAACACTGGAAAAGATCCCCAGTTCTGGTGGGAGAAGTCAGGAAGCTTCACAGAAGAGATGAAGCTCACAGGTCCTAAATTTGGTTGGAAGTTAGGATTATCTTCTCAATTGCTGTGGAGTGCAAACGGAGTGGAATAGATAGCAGGGAAATTATTAATCTCGGAACAAAATTTTCCTGGAATTTAAACTATTTACTGATTGTCTGGTGAGCCTACAGTCTGAATCAGTTAAACAAGTAAGACTGGAGTTTAAAAGTAAATGGGATATGTAATCATGGAATAACTCTGCAAACTAATCCTGACTTTCTTCTCAAAAGAGACGAAGCTTGCAATCAACTCTGACAAAATGGTTTAGTTTGTTTCCAATTGCAAACTCCTTCACATCAGCGGTTGGCTCTCTCACCAGGTCTGTTCAGTCACTTGAAGGTAGGGCTATCTTTGTATTCTCGGCATCCACAGGCCGTGCAGGGGAAATTAAGTACCCAATAAATGTTTGAGATTTGAAAGAAGGGATGGATAAAACGTCTAACATTATCAACCTGGTTACTGGCATCCATCACGGACATGAACACCAAAGGGCTTAAAACATTCTTTTTAGCATGGTGATCTCCAATCATTTCCAACCATCTCTTCCAGGGAAAGTTCTCCCGTTCTAAGTTGTCTTTGAAGGCACTTGGCAGAAATACTCAGTCCAACGGGAGTTGTGCTGTACTGAGGCCCTATGAGGCGAGAAAACCCAAAAACACTCCCCCGTCAAAGCCTAACCAGTCTGACTAGGTTCCCAAGACCTCCTGTTTCACAGCAACGGAAACTCACTTCCGGCACGACCAGGAAGTAAACGTTTCGTCTGAGAGTGGCTCCCTCGGAGAACTAACAGTCTCTCTGTACATGCTTTTCCAGCACTAGAAACCAAAACCTTCTCTTCTCCTACCTCTTCAGGATTCATCCTTAGCTTATCTCGAGAGCTGAATGAAGCAATCAGTGGCGGATAACCGACGGTTACACTCCCCCTCTTCCCGGCGGAAACTACAAGTCCCAGAATACAGCTCTCGCTCTTCCGAAGAAAACGACCGATACGTCCCAGCAGGCAATGCGCCTCACGGGTGACGAGTTTTTTTTTTTTGTTGTTCCGCGGAAACTGAGCAAGGCATGCTGGGGCTTGCAGTGCTTGCGGCGCCCTTCCTTAGGTCTTCCGCGCTACTCCGTCCGGTCCTGCCTATTATCTGTTCCCTGGACCCTTTAGGCTTTTCTTGGCCCGTTTGAAGATCAGAAAGTTTTAAGTTCGGAGACCGGCTGCTGAAAGACGGTGGCTCGGGTGGGACGGTCGCCAGGGATGGCGGAGCGTGAGGATGGAGCGGTTGTCCGGGCTGCTCTCCTGGACGCTGAGCAGAGTCCTGTGGCTCTCGGGTCTCTCTGAGCGGGGAGCTGCACGGCAGTCCCAGATCATGGAAGAGAAAGCGCTAGAGGTTTATGGTAATTAATTTACCCAGGGGTGCGTTTGGCTTTATACGTGAAGGCGGGAGTTGGGCGGAGTGGGACAGATGAGGGCCTCGCCTTGAGGGCTTGGAGTGGAGACCCGGGTTTTTCCCGGGTTTCGTCGGGAGAGTGGGAAGTTTTTTTCTGGGGTCCTAAGTCACGCGAGGATGTGGGAGTCCTGGGCTTTTTCTAAACGTGAGACAAGCCGAGCCTAGAGGTCTTAAACGCTTCATTGGCCTTGTCCGCCCCAAGCCCTCGTGGCCATCCCAAGACTTCTGGGCAGAGCAGGAATCTAGGGTGCGTGGTTAGGAAGCAAAGCTACGCCCAGCTGCCCCAGTGCACTCCTTGAGCCATCTTGCTTATCCCGAGTCCCTGGACACGCACTCCTACCCCCACGCGGAGGGCAGTGGTGGGTCACGCCAGATTTGGCGACTGGCCCAAGGTCACAGCCACTCTTGTGGCGAAGTCAGTAGGCAGAGGTCACCGAGAGAAGAGGACGAGATAGTTTCTCATATCTGGGCCTCACGCTTACAGTTTCTTTAATACAGCCCTGAAACCTGGAGTACTGTATGTGTGTGTGTATATATCTGTATTTTTTTAACGTATGTTTTAAACCTTTTCTTAATTTAACACTTGAGGCCATCTTCATTGTACAGATGAGGGAACTAAGGCATAAAATGCTTAAACACCTAGGTAGAGGTCACACAGAATCGGAATCAACTCGACGGCAGTGGTGGTTTAGAGGTCACACAGAGGGTAAGGATCAGAGCCCAAACCTAAAGCCCATGTTTTCTGATCCCAAACTTAGTGCACTTTCTATCACTTCTCAGTTGCCTCATGACTCTCCTTTTTTGGAATTATGTGGTGTTGTTTTTGAAAACTAAAAAGATTGGATCTAATGTTCCGAGATTCCTGCTGCCCGCAGGTGCAAGATCTAACCATGAGAATACAAATATAATTCAGGTAAGCATTACAGAAGAAAGTTGGGGATGGGGAAAGCTTTTGGAGCTAATTAGTTCGAGGCAGGTCTTACTTAATCAAACCCAAACCAAACCAGTTACTGTCCAGTGGATTCTAACTCATTGCAACATCAAGTATTGCAGAGTAGAACTGAGCTCCGTAGGGTTTTCAAGGCTGTGACCATATGTTGCAAGTAGAACTATGATCCAGAGGGTTAAGGCTATGACCCTTCGGAAGCAGATCTCCAGGGCTTTATTCCAAGGAACCTGTGGGTGGGTTTTAACTGATGACCAGTGCTTAACCGTTTATGCCACCCAGGGACTCCCTAAGCAACCTTACCAAACCAAACCCATTGCCGGCGAGTTGATTCTGATTCATAGCAATCCTATAGGACAGAGTAGAACCGCCCCATAGGGTTTCCAAGGAGCAGCTTGGTAGATTCGAACTGCCAACCTTTTGGTTAGCAGCCTGACCTCTTAACTACTGCGCCACCAGAGCTCCTAAGCAAACTGAGCCAGATAATTATGAGTGGAATGAGGTCTGTGAAGTACTTGGGCACATTCCTGTCCTGCCACACCTCTGTTGACCACAGATCTAAGGGCATTGGGATGCAACTTTGGAAGAGATGATTTGCACACCAGCTTACTACACTGAGGGAAACCTATACATGTAAAAATATCTATAGTATGTAGTAGAAGGCTATGGGCCTCAATAAGAGTTAACAGAAATTCTGAGGAAAGAGAGACACTAATTTCTGATGAGGGAGGGGAGATCTGGAAAAGCTTTAAGGAGCAGAGTCACTTGAGTCGAGTCTTGAAGAGTAAGTAGGGCCTGGGATGTATAGAAAGGAGACCCGGTGGCACAATGGTTAAGCAGCTTGGCTGCTGACAGGGCATTCGAACCCACCAGCCGTTCTGTGAGAGAAAGACGTGGCAGTCTGCTTCCATAAAGGTTACAGCTTTGGAAACTTAATGGGGCAGTTCTACTCTGTCCTATAGGAATCAATGGCAATGGGTTTGGTTTTGGGTTGGTTTGGATCTGTAGAGGATCAGGTCGAGGAAACTAGAGCAGAAGAATGGAGACAGGAAAGTAACATGTTTAAAGAATGGCAGGTAGTTGGAGCTACAAGGTAAGTTTGTGATTAAAGGAGGAAGCATGGTAGAAGGTTGTTTCATAGAGTAGGCTGGAATTGGATATTGGAGGGTTTTAAATACAAAGATTGTATATCAATGCAGAGCCGTAGAAGAATTTTTGTCAGGGGAGTAATGTGAGGAGAGCAACATTGATTTCTTTCTAAAGAAATAAATCCAAATTTCTCAAATCATTAGCGAACTAGAGAAGTTTAATAAGGGGTGAGATTTAATTTCAGGGTTGAGTAGCATATGCAGAATATAATACAGCTTGTGTAGATGAGCTTATATGGAAGGCATAGGATGAGGGGCAGAAAGGTTCTTTTCAAAAACTGTTTTCCAGAGCCCGGTGATGTCACAGCCTTGAGAAAGAGCTTTATCCTTTTCCCTGCCTACATTTTCGAATTCTCACTTATGAGCAAGTGAAAAGCTTAGGAGATAGCTGTTAGAAGGTACAGTTTAATTGACTTGTTTTTCGCAGCCGGATTTCTGATCAGAGGGGTGCTATAAATAATAGAACAAAACCTCAGGCTTGAGAACATCAAGCCCATCCTATATGAACTTCCTCTGCTTCTGTACTTTTCTGCCTCAGTATTTCTCTGTATCATTTTCCTTCTCTTCATCTTTTTCTCCAACTTAGAGTAAGAAGGAAATCTTGTCCCCTCCCAGGTCAACCCAGTTTCCCATTTTCTTGATTCTGTTCTCTTCTGTGTATTTATTACCTTCCTTCCCACTGCCCCTCAATTACATTTTCAGTCCCTCTTTCTCTGTTTGGAACCCTGGTGGCACACTGGTTAAGAGCTTGGCTGCTAACCAAAAGGTCAGGGTTCGGCTCTACCAGCCACTCCCTGGAAACCCTGCGGGGTTATACTGTGTGCTACAGGGTCCTACGAGTTGAAATCCAGTGGGTTCCTTTTTTTTTTGTTTTCTTCCTCAATTTGATCCTTCCCCTTAGGCTATAAAACATACTCAAGTTTCCTTATCTTTGTCATTGTTCTGGCTTCCTCTTAAAGCTACTGTCCTTTCTCTGCCCTTCCCTGCCAAGGCCCTAGGACTGCATTTTTAGTTCCATCTTGCTTCCAGTCTTGCAAACTGGCTTCCGCCTTCACCTCTTTACTGAAACTGCTTTCTTACAGGCTACAAATCAAAGACCTGTTCTAGCTCTTGCCAGCCTGAATTTTTCTAACATTTAATATTGTTAACTAGCCCTCATCCCTTCTCTACTTCTTGCTTTTCTTTCTTCACTCATCCATAAATTAGGTATTTCCCACTGCTTTATCTTTGGGTTTCTTTCCCTTTACACCAGTGGTTCTTACCCTGTCCTGCACTTGAAATAACCTGCGGATTTTAAAACTCTAAATGCGAGGCCACGCGCCAAACCAATTACATCAGAATCTCTGCAGCTGGGACCCAGATACCAATATTTAAAAAAAAACAAACTGTGTTTTAGGTGAAAGTTTACACGGCAAATTAGGTTCCCGTTTAACAGTTTTTATGCAGATTGTTCAGTGACATTGGCCACGTTTTTCAGTGTGTCAACATTCTCATTATTTCCATTCAGTTTATTCTTTTTGCATTAATCTAGCTTTCCTGCTCCTCCTTAGCTTCTCATCTTTGTTTTAGGGTAAATTTTGACCATTTGGCCTCATATAGTTGATTATTTAAGGGAGCACAGTACTCACAGGTGATATATTGTTTATTTAATAAGCCAATTTATTATTTGGCTAAAGGGTAACCTGCAGAAGTTCCAAGTTCAAAGGATATCTTAGGATGATAGTCTCAGAGGTCGCTGTAGTCTCTGTTGGTCTAGTAAGTCAGGCCTTTTTTTAGGAATTTGAGTTTTGTACAGTGTTTTTCTCCCTTTCTATTCAGGGCCTTCTGTTGTATCCCTGGTCAGAACAGTTGGTAGTGGTAGCCAGGCACCATCTAGTTCTTCTGGTTTCAGGCTAGATGGGGCCATGGTTCATGTCAGCGGTTAGTTCTGTGGACTAGTTTCTTCTTTGAGTCTTTGGTTTCTTTCATTCTCTTTTGTTCCAGATGAGTAGAGACTGGTAGTTGTATCTTAGATGGCCGCTCACAAGCTTTTAAGACCCCAGACACTACTCAGCAAACTGGGATGTAGAACATTATCTTTATGAACTGTTATGCCGGTTGACTGAGTTGTTCCACAAGACTATGGTCCTAAGCCTTCAAACCCAGTAAACCATTCCTGCGAGGTGTTTGGTTTTGCTAGATGTCAGTATTTTTTTTTAAAGCATTCCTGGTGACTCCAACGTTCAGTTTAGGTTGAAAAACTACTGTTCTCTCTCCTTTGTGAATCTCATGGGTTTGACAGCTACTGTAGCCTTGGTGCTCTGTTAAATCCTGTGCCACAGTTCAGTGTCTGGAAGGTTCCACCAGGTTGCCCCTTCCAAAACTAAGCCCATTGCCATTGAGTTGATTCCGACTCATAGCGACCCTATATGACAGAGTAGAACTGCCCCGTAGGGTTTCCAAGGAGCGCTGGGTGGATTCGAACTGCTGACCTTTTGGTAAGCAACTGAGGTCTTAACTGCTGTGCCACCAGTGCTCCAGACAAAAAAAAAAACCAAACCCAGTGCCGTCGATTCCGACTCATAGCGACCCTTCTATAGGACAGAGTAGAGCTGCCCCATAGAGTTTCCAAGGAGTGCCTGGTGGATTCGAACTGCTGACCCTTTGGTTAGCAGCCGTATCACTTAAGCAGTACGCCACCAGGGTTTCCAAGTGCTCCAGATTGCCCCTTAAGTACCTGAAAATCATTATGTATGGAATTGAACTCATTTACTCCAGCCCCCACATGAATTTTTTCCTGGGTTCTCTATTTCTCTTTATTCTAGCACCGTTCTCCGAGACACTTAGACTTGAAATCTGAGCCATTTTTTTTCTTTCCTTGTCTTCTGCACCCAAATAGTTACCAAATTTAGTTGATTCTGCCTTTGAAATTACTTCTTTATCTGTTCCCTCCTCTTTATTACAATTGTCTTGTGTTTATTTTAGGCCCATCTTTTCAGCTGGTGGAAAGCCTAGTGGCGTAGTGGTTAAGTGCTATGGCTGCTAACCAAAAGGTCGGCAGTTTGAATCCACCAGGTGCTCCTTGGAAACTCTGTGGGGCAGTTCTACTCTGTCCTATAGGGTCGCTATGAGTAGGAATCGACTCGAGAGCAGTGTGTTTTTTGGTTTGTTTTTTCAGCTGGTATTCCTGGCTTTTCTCTTTAGTTCAGAGTCTGCATTGGTGGATGAGTTACCAGCCAATCGGGTGCTGTCCATGTCACAGCACAGTGCTGTTCATAGCACTCCCTTGCTCACAACTTCATGACAGCCTGGCGTTGCCTGTAGCCTGTTGTAAAAGACTCTTGGTGGTCTGGCCCAAACCGTGTATCCTACTACTCCCCTTCACTTGTGCTGGCTTCCAGGCAGACTATTTGTTCTTTACTTTTCTTCACCTTAAATACCAGACATTGAAGTGTTACCCATTTTTGAAGGCTTAATTCAGATTTCACTTCCATACGGCTTGATACCACATTCTTCTAAGCTAAAGTTAACTCATCCTCTTGAGCTTCTTTGACACTTTTTTCATTCTTATCGTATTCTATCTTGATTTTTAACTATTTAATAGTAATTGATAATATTTTCAAGTGTGTGGCTCTGTACACTTTAAATGTATTGTTTAATATTTACAACTTTGACGTAAATTTTTGTCTTTATTTTATAAATGAGGAAACTGAGGTTTAGAGAGATGAACTAACTTGTCCATGGTCATAAAGCCAGTAAGTGGCCGAATCTGAATATCCGTCTGTCGGTCTTCAGAGTACATCCTCTAACCATTGTGCTACACCGAGTTTCCCTAAACCTTAATTTCTCCGCCACAGTAGTGCCTAGCAGAATTGTCTGCATAATAACATTTCAGTAAATATTTAAATATTCAGTAAGTGAGTTTAGAATCTTCTCTTATCAGTGGCTGCTCCCTACCTTTCCCTTTGCATTTGAATGAGGTGAGCATGCCCACCTGAAATTGGCACAATACCTACCCCCACTACCTTGTTGAGCCTTCATATATCCAGACTGGAAATGGGACACTCCTAAAGTGTTGGATCCAAGAAACTGAATGTGGTCTAATAATAACCCGAGAAAACAGTTTCCTCCAAAGGAAATTAGTAGTGCAGATTTCTGTTGGAAACTTGGGGCACTGTTGTACTTTTTGCTTAAACAAAAAGAAGTCAGTGTTTGGATTAGGATTGGCAAAATCAAGCTTATTTGGAATATACTTTTTTTTAATGTAACACTGTCTTTGATGCTTTTTTAGATTTGATTCGAAATATCCGAGACCCAGAGAAGCCCAATACTTTAGAAGAACTGGAGGTGGTAACGGAAAGTTGTGTGGAGGTTCAGGAGATAAATGAAGACGACTATCTGGTTATTATCAGGTTCACGCCAACAGTACCTCATTGCTCCTTAGCAACTCTTATTGGTGAGATTATGTACATATATTTTTTATTTTATATGTATATATATATAATTTTTTATGGTTAAATCTTTTTTTTTTTTTGATTGTGCATTAGGTCAGAGTTTACAGAGCAAATTATTTTCCCATGCGATAGTTTGTACATAAAGTGTTCTGTAACCTTGTTTTCATCCCCTGCAGTAGTATGTCAGCATTCTCCCCATTTCTGTCCTAGGTTCCCATTTCCTTTCATCCTGATTTTCTACCCCTTCCTACCTTCTCATCTTTGCTTTTGGGCAGATGTTGTCCTTTTGATCTCGTATAATTGATTGTCCTAAGGAGCACATTCCTCTCGGGTATCATTGTTTATTTTATAGGCCTGTCTGTGGTTTGGATGAAAGGTGGTCTCCAGGTGTATAGATGGCTTAATTCTAAATTATTTTTGCTAATACTGACACAAAATAAGAGTTTATACCATGTGTCACACTTTATGGTTTGCATACGTTCATCTTCTGTAATCCTCACAGTTAGCCTGCGAGGGAGTTAAAATATTATCTTCATCTTAAGATGAGGAACCTGAGGCAGTTTAAGTGACTTGCTCAGGATCGTCTAGCCAGGAAATGGTGGAGCTGGGGCTCAAACCCAAGACCTTGACCCCAAACCTATTTCTCCTTTTGATATACCATGATCCTTGTTTGATGTGCACATTCCCACAGACGATGGAGTCGGCCTCTCTCTTCAGTTGTGGAGGCTGGAGAGGGCACTGTCAGACTAGGACTGTTGCCTTCACCACCTTCTGTTTTAAGCTACTGTGTTGGCTTCTATGTAGTGTGGACAAAAGCCCAAGTGGGAGGGCACTTGTGAGGCAGTTTGCTACTCGAGGGAATACATTTCTAGTGTTTTGGAGTAGTTAGCAGTAAGATAGACAATAGGTATCTTTGAACATGTACTTTATTATATATAGTGAAAAGGGAGTTTATTTCAAACGAGATGTCCATCAGAAGGGGACTGATTAAATAAATGATGGTGTATATAAACAATAGGGAGCCCTGGTGGCACAATGGATAAGCGCTTGTCCGCTAACTAAAAGGTTGGTTGTTTGAACCTGCCAGCCACTCTGTGGGAGAAAGATGTGGCAGTCTGCTTCTATAAAGATTTACAGCCTTGGAAACCCTATGGGCAGTTCTACTCTGCCTGTAGGGTCGCTATGAGTCAGAATTGACTCAACAGCAATGATTTTTTTTTTTAACATAAACAATGGAATCGTATGCTGCTATGAGAAAGAATGAAAAAACTTTCCATGTGTTGATATAGAAAGATCTCTATGACATACTGTTAAGTGGTAAAAGCAAGTATAGTATTGCTACCATCTGTGTAAAAAAAGGCAAAAATACACATTTGTATTTAAAAATTTTTGAATCATGGGAATATATTACCTTTTGAAAAATAAATTTAAAAAAGGATTGAAAAAGGAAAAATGTAGAAAGGGGTTATATTGGAAAGATAAGGGAATGTCACAGAAACAAAGTACAAGTAGTTCTGCAGAGCCTCGTGGGAACGGGAAAGTTGTCAGGCTCTGTGTGTGTGTGTTTGGTTTATAGAGCTGTACGCTCTCTTTAGTTTCTACCCACTCTTTGTTTATGTATGGCCCCATCAGAGGTGCTACCAAGTGGCAACATTGGTTCCTAATGGGTATCAGTAGTTTCCAAATCTGGTTCCATGTTGCCATCACCTGGGGACCTTTTTAATACAGATTCCTGGAGCCTTTCACAAGACCTAATTCAGTAGAGCTGGACAGCCTTTAAGGAGCCCTGGTGGTGCAGTGGTTAAGCACTTGGCTGCTAACTGAAAGGTAAGTGGTTTGAACCCACCAGCCACACCTCAGGAGAAAGATGTGGCGGTCTGGTTCTGTAAAGATTATAGCCTTGGAAACGCTATGGGGCAGTTCCCCTCTGTCCTGCAGGGCTGCTATGAGTCAGAATTGACTCTATGGCAGTGGGCTCCCCCATCCTGTGCTGCAGTCCGGAAGGTACCACAGGCATGAAGCCAAGGAGATCATGGGGCTTGCTTTGCGTGTTTTCCTTCTCGGAGGGATCAAGCCCTGTGTTGCCTTGGGTCCAGTGTCTGAAAACAGTTGCTTCATATATCTTGTCTGGTTTATGGTTGTTTATGGTTTTGGTGGGGGAGCCTTTAAGTCTTTAAACATATTTATTAAAGCTGATATAAAGTCCTTGTCTGCTAATTCTAACCTCTGTCACCTCAGGGTTTATTTCTGTTGACTGATTTCTACCCTGGATATGGGTGACATTTTTCTGCTGCTTCACATCAGTGATAACTTTTTGTGTTTTGGATATTATGGATGCTATACTGCTTATGGTCTAGATTGTGTTGTCTCCCTTTAAGTAATGTTGAGTTTTGTTTAGGCAATGAATTTATTGGCAGATCATCTTGAAGGGAGTCTACTGCAGCCTTTATTTTAGGGATAAGAGACCTGTACCTCAAGTGTGGCCTTCAGGGATCTCATTTGAATGCCTGGGGTGTGTGATGAGATCTCTCTTACATTCTAGCTCATCACAATCTTCTTTGCCAGTACTGTGTGACCTCCAGAAGAGCCACTGAGCACGTAGCTCCTGAATGAATAATTGTTCTCTGGTCGGGCCTCACAGTCTCACCCTGTACATGTGCAGTTCAGTATTTAGCAAAGATGCCTATGCGGATTCCTGGGGCCTTTTCTCTGTACAACTCTCTCGTCTTTGGGAGTTGTACAGAGAAAAATTTTAGCCACTTCAGCAGCCTGTAACTCTGAGCTCTGCCTCCTCAGTTCTGCAAGACAGCTTGGGCTCTCCCATCCTGTGCTGCAGTCCAGAAGGCACCACAGGCATGAAGCCAAGGAGATCATGGGGCTTGCTTTGCGTGTTTTTCTTTCCTAGGGATCATGCCCTGTGTTGCCCTGGGTCCAATGTCTGAAAACAGTTGCTTCATATATTTTGTCTGGTTTATGGTTGTTTATGGTCAGTGGGCATGTCCAGTACTAGTTATCCCATAAGGTATGGAAGAAGTCTCAGACCTAGGATTCTGTATTAAAAACAAAAACAAACAAAACTCCCCAGTTGATTTTTATGAATGACCAGTCCTGTACCAGCGCCAAGATTGGCATTTGGGAATCATTAATGTAAATGTTTGACATAAGGGCCCTAGAGAGTGAAGATTTTAGGTGCTTCCTAGTATGTTAAAATGTGTGTTTCAATTATTTTTTCTCAGGCTAAAGACAAAAAACAAAACAAAACCTCTAAGCAAATATTGAACTATAATTAATAGGTTTCTTTTTCACAGAGGTTCCCTCAGGCTAAAGACAAAAAACAAAACCTCTAAGCAAATACGGAACTATAATTAATCGGTTTCTATTTCACAGAGGTCAGCAATCCCAAACTACTTTCTGTACATTCTAGGATTGAGCAAATAAATAAATATATTACAATTGGTGGGAGCCAGGTTTCTCCTGTTAGAGAATGGAGTTACAAATATGGAAAAGGGGAGGATCAAATGAACCCAGTGGTGCTGGATTGGAAGTGAAGATACCAGTGTGAACTCATGGGGTTAATATATGTAGACATCTAGACATAGAAGAAGACGTAGGATAGGAACAGAAATAGACATGTATGTGGTGGTTATATGTGTATTTATGATACATATGTGTGGGTGTATGCATACGTATGTATTTTATTGTTTTATAAAATATCAATGATTCTGGAACATCTTGTGCAAATAGTAAGTGGCCAAAGAATGATGGGGAGGTATCAAAAGTCACAGTTACTGAATAGAGAGTCCCTGAGCCCACGTTAATATAAATGAATAGATAAATGCTGTTGGAAAGCTCTCTTAGCTGAAGTCCAGCTAATAAATGCAGAAGGAATGATGGAATTGGAAAAGCACCATTTGGCAGCCCGTCACAGTGGGTGGAGGTGCAGTGACAGTATTTACATAGCCTCAGAGTTTCTCACCACGAGATACTTACTGACTCCTAAGGGTAAAATAGTAACTTTAAAGTGGAGAAACCTGCCAGACACCACCGTAACTGAATGATCAGAGTTAACAAGTGCCACCAATGAGGTGAATTGACAACATTCTACATTCTGATGTGATGCCTTCAGAAGAACTCAGCATCACTTCTTGGCATTCTGATAAAAAACGTATAATCTGAACCTAATTATGAGGCAGTATCAGGTAAACCCAAGTTGGAGGATAGTCAAGAAAACCACTGGTCTCTACTCGTAAAAATATTAGTGGTATGACATAGTAAGAAAGATTCAGAAACTTTTCCAGATTAAAGGAGACTAAAAAAACATTGACAAGGCCCTGGTGGCACAATGGTTAAGCGCTCGGCAGCTAATCGAAAGATCAGTGGTTTGAACCATGGGCTTTGTGGGAGAAAAGACCTGGCAATCTGCTCCTGTAAAGATTACAGCCTAGGAAACCCTATGGGGCAGTTCTGCTCTGTCCTGTATGGCCATTATGCGTTGGAATCAACTGGATAACAAACAACAAAGAAAGATGACCACTAAATGTAGCATATGATCTTGGATTTTCTTTTGCTCTAAAAAGACATTATTGGAAGATGTAGTAGTATTATTGATATTAATTTTTTTGATTTTGTTAATACTGTGGTTATGTAAGAGAATTTTTTGGTTTTAGGAGTACACTGAAGTATTTAGGGGTAAACTCTTAAATGGTTCAGAAAAAAGAAATGACTGTATATAGAGAAAGACAAATAAAGCAAATGTAATAAAATGTTAACCTTTGAAGAATCTTTGGGAATTTTTTTTTTTACCGGCAACTTTTCTCTAAGTCTGAAATTGCGCCCCCCCCACCAAAAAAAAGTGTGAAACAGAAATTGTCCCCAAACTAGCGGTCTAAATTAGAGTTATTTTAAGGGCCAGTTCTCAGGCATGTGAAATAGTTGAGTGGTCTATGCATCTGCTACAGCTCAGGTCAGTGTTTTACTATTGTTCCCACTATTGCTGTGATTTCTGTTGTAAGGATTAATTACTAGAATGAATGAAATATATGAAGAATGGTTTTTATTTCTCATTAAATATTATCCTTTAATTACATAGTCATATAGGTTACATACTAATCGTATACCAAATCTGTTGCCATTGAGTCATTCCTGACTCATAGCGACTCTATAGGATGGAGTAGAACTGTCCCTACGGTTTCCAAGGAGCAGCTGGTGGATTTGAACTGCCAGCCTTTTGGTTAGAAGACAAGCTCTTAACCAGTACACCACCAGGGCTCCATATAAATATATCATAATTCTTTTTAACTCTTTAGACTTTCGTAGTTGTACGTAATATTGCAACGGACAACTTTATACATTAAACTTTTTATACATCTCTAGTTATCCTCACGATGAATTTCCTGTCAGTAGAATTATTGGATCAGGTGGTGTAAATGTTTTTAAGCCTCTTAGTACATATTGGCAAATCCTTTTGGAAAATACTTTAGCAGTATGTGCAAAGAATCATTGAAAAGTTTATAGTCTTTGACCCAGGAATTAAGGAAATCATTTCATAGGAGAAAAACAGTAGCATGTACAAACTTTTGTAGTAAATTTATAATAATGAAACCTGGACAAAACTATCATATCCATGAATAGGGAAATGGAGCCAATATGATGGAATTTCATGTTGCTGTTGAAAATAATAAATAGAACCAAAGAATCAAAGTATCTCTGTGGGAAATGTTTGAAAGAACTTGAACGTTAAACTGAATTTGCATTCTGATTACAGTTATCAAAAAAGCTGTGTTTATGTGGACAAAAATGCACAGAGAATATGAAATGAAAATAATTGTTATGTAAGGGTGGTAAGATTAGGGTATGGTTTATATTTCAGATATGTGCACTTCTTGAGCAAAGTTTTGTTGTTTTTTCTGGCCTGTTATAGGTTTCAGTTAAGACCTTTGGCTTTTAAAGAGTGATACAGTTGTGTACCGCAGTAAATGTATTCAGGGTATGCGATTGGGAAATTCAGTGAAACCCTCTTTTTGGCTGATGTGCTGAGGGCATTTCTGATAAGCAGGTAGTTCTAGCAGGGAAAGGTGCTTGAGGAACTTACCTTGGTTGCTTAGGTTGTCACCTACTGAGTTACTCTGTGAGGAATTCCAAAGACAAGGAAGACTCAAAGGGGACAGGTGAGTAAGGCAGGGAAGCCAGTTGATACGCATTTGTGTTGGGTTAGCCCAGAGATGAATGGCTGAAGGCAGCTGTGGTACAATGGGGAGGGCATAGCATTTGGAGTCAGAAGGTCTAGGTTCAGTTCCCAGCTTTGCTGCTTGTTGGCTGTGTGTTGTTGAGCGAATCTTGGCTTCTTGGCTGTAAAATCAAAGTGATAAAATAGTAATACCAAAAACCAAACCCAGTGCCGTCGAGTCGATTCTGACTCATAGTGACCCTATAGGACAGAGTAGAACTGCCCCATAGGGTTTCCAAGGAGCACCTGGCGGATTCGAATTGCTGACCCTTTGGTTGGCAGCCATAGCACTTAACCACTATGCCACCAGGGTTTCCAGAATATTGGGCACTTACTATGTGCCAGGCACTGTTCTAAGCACATTACATAGCAATTTATTTACCTGTTTTGCGGATAAGAAAGCTGAAATGCAGAGAGGTTAAGTAACTTGCCCAGGATCACACAGCTAGTATGCAGAAAAGCCAATTTTGAATGTCAGGCATCTCTCTCAGTTAATACTGGCTCCCTTGAGGATAATGGTGCTCAGGAGAGTGCTTTGTGAATTATGAAGCAGCTGTTATTTACTTGGTGGGTGAAGCATCTGCCAACAGTGATTTTAACCATATGGATGCTCAGATGGTACACAAATAACAAATTAAGGAGATAGCATGGAGGTGGGGGAGGAGAACTCCCCCAGATGTGCTTTAAAGCAGATCCTCTAAAATGAGACCCCCTTAAGGAAATGATTGAGTCTTTTTAGAGTCCACTAATTTTTAATATTTGTTATGAAACTGCTATGCTCCATACTCTGAGCTAGGCCCAGTCTTGCTCCAGTCTCGCCTAATTCTTTTTCCTATTCTAGGGCTTTTCAAATGATTCTGTTAGATAACCTAAAGGTGTGAAGAAGACCAAAAGCAAATTAATTTCATACCTCCCAAAAAGACAGGTAGTCTAGCAATTATATTTTACAGAGTTGGGACAGTTTGGGTTTTTATTATTATTGTTTATTTTTGATCAAACCAAAATACTAAGAAAATGTTCTCGATAGGATAACAAGCCCTTATGTTTTTTGGGGGAGAGAAAATAAACTTCTCTGAGTAAAAGCATTCTGACTCTGCTTCTTCAAAGCTCATTACTGAAACACTCTTTTCATAATAAGAGCAGTTTGATTTATCTTCTGTCTAGAAGTATGGATTTAGTTATAAATTCATTCCTTATTTTGAGGTGGGGGAGAAGTGGAACATTGCCACTAAGATCAAGCCCAGTTTTGATTTCTCCTTCAAGTCTCAACTGGAAAAAGTATTGAATTTAGCAGTGGGGTGATAAACTGAACTTCAGAGGTGCTTGTTTTAGGGAAGGAGTTCTATTTGTATCTTGCAGACATAGAGGATTCCAAAATTGAGAGGTTTCTTATGGCCCTTTTTAAGTGGCTCTTACTTAGTTTTACATCTTGCGTGGCCTGGCCTGTTGTGAACATTTCAGTAAAGTCTGGAGAATGAACTGACCTGTGCTTGGAGACAGATTGATGTAGTATAAAGGGCCTGCGTTTTTCAGTGGTCTTGGGTTTCAGCTGCAGGTCTGCCACTTTATTATATCGTTGTCCTTGGGCAAGTTACTTTGTGACCTCGGTCTCATAATTTGTAAAATGGGGCTGGTAATACCGCTCTCACTGGAGGATCATAAGGAATAAGTAAGACTAAGTGGCTAGCATGGTGCAGGACTCAGAGGAGACCCTCAATAGATGTTAATTCTTGTCTCTCCTTTTGGAGGGAGCCCCGGTGGTGCAGTAATTAAAGCACTTGACTGCTAATCGAAAGGTTGGTGGCTTGAACCCACCTGCCGCTCCGTGTGAGGAAGATATGGCAGTCTGCTTACGTAAAGATTTACAGCCTTGGAAACAATATGGGGCAGTTCCACTCTGTTCTACAGGGTTGCTATAAGTCAGAATTGACTCGAAGGGGTGGGTTTTTTGTTGTTGTTGTTCCTTTGGCGTCACTAGCAGTGCCAGCAGCCCAGGAGCTATCCTTTAAGTCTACAGGGGGTATCCTGACTCTCCATGCACGATGGTGAGAGACAGAACAGTCATTTATACCACCGGAGTGAGCCAGAGCTGTTTTCAGCCCCTGAATTGTATGGAGGCACCTAGACGCTGCTGTATGCTCTTTCAAAAACCAACCAAAAGAAATAACTGGAACTTTTTTTTGTTTTCCGCTCTACAGGGCTGTGCTTAAGAGTAAAACTTCAGCGATGTTTACCATTTAAACATAAGGTAAGGAAGATTGACTTTTTGTTGTTTTTAATAATAGTTTCATTGAGATATAATTCACATACCACATACTCCACTCATTTAAACTGTACAATTCAGTCGTTTTCATTGTATTCACAGTTGTACAACTGTCACCACTATTAATTTTGGAACATTTTCATCACCCCGAAAGAGACCTTGTGCCCATTAGCGGCAACTTCCTGTTCTTCCCCTCTTCCCCCTCCCCTAATACCAAGCCCTAGTCAACAACTAATCTCTCTCTTTTTTTCTTCTTGCAATTATTACCTGAACAAAGTGGGTTGTTTGTAGTACCCAAAGCCTGGAATTCAACCATTTCCTACAGCCCGGATTCTGTTGATTTTTGTCCCCATGTCATTGTACACATTCTTTTGCCTCTTGTATTTCCTATAAATCCTAGTTAGATCCAGATACTTGATCAGATTCATAGTATTTTTTTTGTTTTACTTTTTTCTTAGCAAGCTCATTTCATAGGTGGTATTGTGTGCTTCCTGTTGTCTCACATTAGGAGACGGAATAGCTGATTGTCTTTTTGTGATGTTAAAATTGATCAGTGGGCTCAGGTGTTGTCAGCCTGATCTATCCATCTGTTATAAAGTTCCCTTTCAGCTTGTCGTTTTAGACTTTTAACAGCCATTGATGATCATTTCTAGAATGGGTTAGCGTTATGCCACTAAGGGAATGTCTATGAGCTGTGTCTTTTAAAGAAAGAGTGAACTAGATGGTCTCTAAGGTCTTTTCACTCTCTAATAGGCTGATTATTTTCACTCATGGGAAGCATTTATCTCAGCAGTAAATAAGAACTAGTTCATATGGTCCAGTGTTTTCTGGAGAGTAGACATGTCATCATCACTCCACCACCACCCGTTGCCAATGAGTCGATTCCGACTCATAGTGACCCCATATGACAGAGAGTAGAATTGCCCTGTGGGGTTTCCAAGGCTGTAATCTTTACAGAAGCAGACCGCCACATCTTTCTCCTGTAGAGTGACTGGTGGGTTTGAACTGCCTACCTTTTGGTTAGCAGCTGAGCACTTAACCATTGTTCCACCGGGGCTCATTTATATATTAGCATGCCCTATCTGCCAAGGGATTAGCAATAATTTCACGTGTTTGTCCCAAAAGCTCTGGTTTGTGGCGGTTAGCTAATTTGAAGAGGTACAGCAGACCAGAAGGAATAGCTTAACCAGTAGGATACTTGAGGATAAATTCAGGAAGATAACAGTGAGTGAGAAAAGGAGGGCGCTGAAAACTGTATATATTGTGACCCCGTTTTTGTAAAACAAGCAAAATGAAAAGAAACCTCCAACCTTGGTGTGTATGTGATATGTATAAACCAAACCCAACCCAGTGCCGTCGAGTCGACCGACTCATAGCGACCCTATATGAGTGTGATATGTATGTACGGATGTATGTGTGTGTGTCATATGTATGTATGCATGTGTATGTGATATTTGTGTATGCACATATATGTGTGTGATATGCATGTAGGCATGAATATGTGTGTGATATTCGTGTATGCATGTATGTGTGCGATGTGTATGTAGGCATGTATATGTGTGATATTTGTGTGTACGTGAAATGTGTTTGCCCATTTGTATGTATATGTATGTACGCATGTATATGTGTGTGATATTTGTGTATAGATGTATATCTGTGTGATATGTACACATGTATGCGTGTGTGATATTTGTGTGTACATGAGATGCGTGTTTGCCCGTATGTATGTATAATCTGTGTAAGATTATGAGTATAGGGAAAAATACAGAAGAAATTACATTAGATTGGTAACTTGGCTTTCCTGGAGGGTGGGGCAGGAGGAAGTTAGATACTGATTTGGAAGGAAGAGGTAGAACCTGGGGGAGCGATATATCCACCAGTAAAATAACAGGTATGACATCTCGTTTGTATAAAATGGTATTTGTGCATTGTTGTTGTTAGGTGCCACCGAGTTGATTCCAACTCACAGTGACCCCATAGGGTTTTCTTGGCTGTAATCTTTATGGGAGCAGATTGCCAGGTCTTTCTCCTGTGGAGCTGCTAGGCGGGTTTGAACCACCAGCCTCTCGGTTAGCAGCATAGTGCTTAACTGTTGTGCTACCGGGGCTCCTTACTTGTGTGTATATATAAAAAATTAGTGGGAATGCCCCACACAACCCTTCCCTAGATGAGCAAAATAAAAAATCTTGCTAATTTCCATCCTCGTTTTAGAGAAGAACATGAGAGCGTCGTCCCTAAGTCTTGGATATCGGAGACAGATTTGGGCTCACGTTCCTAGACTCTTAAGTCCACTGTGCATCTCACCTCACTTTCATCTTCAAATGCTTTAATGTCTGCTTTCAATATATGTTCTTTCCAGTTGGAAATCTACATTTCGGAAGGAACCCACTCAACGGAAGAAGACAGTAAGTGAATCCTGACGTAATAAAGAACAACTTCAGATAATACTTTATGCTGGATACGAGGTCCTTCTGCCAGCCAAGTGATATTTGCAAAAAAGTGCAAAATGAGTTCTTAGCACTTCTTTCACAGACGGAGAAACCCAGGCATTTCAAGGAAGTAATTTTTTTCCAGGGTTACGTAGTGGGATTGTGGGTGAAATAGAGCCAGGCCCTGTGGGTGTTGACTGGTTTAGGCCAGTGGTTGCACATCTGTAAAGAATATCTAGCTCTAGGGACTTTGACTTGAGCTCTAAAGAGGGCTTGATTCTTTATCTTTAGTGGAAGGATAGACAGGTGTGTCCTTGAAAGTCAGTGAATTTGATGGGTCTTAGAAGGTCTAGCAATAACGCTTTAGAGAACCTTGGGTAGGTGTTCTCTCTCTGGGTTAATGTATCAAATGAGTGTAGGGAACTTTTTTTATATAGCAGACCTCTGGTCTACAGACAGGAATCAACCAGTAGCTACTTAAAAATAGCAGAGGCAGGGTCTGGGAAAAGCAAAAGACAGAATATTGTACATGACCTACTGGTTACCTTAAAAACAAAAAAATTTATCTGCAAATGATAAAGAGCAAATAATGAGACATACATTTAAATTGCATGTTGTGCCTCACTTTCATCGCTAGGTAATTGAGAAGTTGGAAGAACGACAGCAGAGCAGGGGAAGAAAGACATAGGCAGAGCATAAGAGCAGCAGTAAGATAGATACGGAGAGTAAGACAGTAACTCAGAAAGGCACCCCAGGGACAGGGAGAGATGCACAGAAACAGACACAGAAGAGGTACAGAGGGAAGCCCACTGCTTTCAGAGGAGCAGCCATCAAGGTATTGCCATGGAAACTCTTAAAACCGTGATCTGTTTTTACAGTTCCAAACGTGGATTATTTAATCCTCATGGGCTACATTTATTCAAACCCTGTAAGCTGACAACTTGTACTTCTTAATTCAAAGAATAAAAGAGTTTAGATATGCCTAAATCCACCTTGGAGCATGGGTGGCACAGTGGTTGAGAGCTCAGCTGCTAATCAAAAGATTGGCAGTTTGAGTCCACCAGCTGCTCCTTAGAAACCGTGTGGGGCAATTCTACTCTGCCCTATGGGGTTGGTATGACACAGAATCGACTCAATGCCAATGTTTTTTTTTTTTTATCCACCCAAGTTGTTCTTTTGAAACACCTCTTAATTATAGAATCTGATGAGAATAACAGTATATTTTTTAAAATTTTTTATTGTGCTTTAAGTGAAAGTTTACAAACCAAGTCAGTCTCTCATACAAAAGCTTATATATACCTTGCTATATCCGCCTAATTGCTCTCCCTGTAATGAGACAGCACACCACCTCCCTCCACTCTCTCTTTTTGTGTCCATTCGGCCAGCTTCTGACTCCCTCTGCTCTCTCATCTCTCTTCCAGACAGGTGCTGCCCACATAGTCTCATGTGTCTACCTGATCCAAGAAGCTCGTTCTTCACCAGTATCATTTTCTATCCCATAGTCCAGTCCAATCCCTGTCTGAAGAGTTGGCTTTGGGAATGGTTCCTTGTCTTGGGCTAACAGAAGGTCTTGGGACCATGACCTCCAGGGTCCTTCTAGTCTCATTCAGACCATTAAGTCTGGTCTGTTTACGAGAATTTGGTGTCTGCATCCCACTGCCCTCCTGTTTCCTCAGGGGTTCTCTGTTGTGTTCCCTGTCAGGGCAGTCATCCGTTGTAGCCGGACACCATCTAGTTCTTCTGGTCTCAGGCTGATGTAGTCTCTGGTTTATGTGATCCTTTCTGTCTCTTGGGCTCATAATTACCTTGTGTCTTTGGTGTTCTTCATTCTCTTTTGCACCAGGTGGGTTGAGACCAATTGATGCATCTTAGATGGCCACTTGCTAGCATTTATTACCCCAGAAGCCGCTCTCCAAAGTGGGATGCAGGATGTTTTTTAATAGATTTTATTATGCCAATTAACCTAGATGTCCCCTGAAACCATGGTCCCCAAACCCCCGCCCCTGCTTACGCTGGCCTTCGAAGTGTTCAGTTTATTCAGGAAACTTCTTTGCTTTTAGTTTAGTCCAGTTGTGCTGACCTCTTCTGTATTGTGTGTTGTCTTTCCCTTCATGCAAAATAATTCCTATCTACTATCCAATTTTTTTTTATCCAATTAGTGAAAACCCATCTCCCTTCCTCCCTCCCTCCCCCCTCTTGTAACCATCAAAGAATATTTTCTTCTCTGTTTAAACTATTTCTCGAGTTCTTATAATAGTGGTCTTAGAATCGACTCAAGGGCACTGGGTTTCTTTTTTTTATATATACAATTTTTGTCCTTTTGCAACTGACTGATTTCACTCAGCATAATGCCTTCCAGATTCCTCCATATTATGAAATGTTTCACGGATTCATCATTGTTCTTTATCGATGTGTAGTATTCCATTGTGTGAATATACCATAATTTATTTATCCATTCATCCGTTGATGGGCACCTTGGTTGCTTCCATCTTTTTGCTATTGTAAACAGTGCTGTATATCTGTTCATGTAAAGGCTCTTAATTCTCTAGGATATGTTCCAAGGAGTGGGATTGCTGGATTGTATGGTAGTTCTAATTCTAGTTTTTTAAGAAAGTGCCAAATCGATTTCCAAAGCGATTGTACCATTTGACATTCCCACCAGCGGTGTATAAGTGTTCCAGTCTCTCCACAACCTCTCCAACATTTTTTATTTTGTTTTTTGGATTAATGCCAGCCTTGTTGGAGTGAGATGGAATCTCATTGCAGTTTTGATTTGCACATCTCTAATGGCCAGTGATCGTGAGCATTTCCCCCGGTGTCTGTTAGCTACCTGAATGTCTTCTTTAGCGAAGTACCTGTTCATATCCTTTGCCGGTTTTTTAATTGGATTATTTGTCTTTTTGTTGTAGAGTTTTTGCAGTATCATGTGATTTTAGAGATCACACGCTGATTGGAAGTGTCAGAGCTAAAAACTTTTTCCCAATCTGTAGGTAATCTTTTTACTCTTTTGGTGAAGTCTTTGGACGAGCATAGGTGTTTGAACAGTATTAAGTTTTATGATTTTTAAAAAAATTTTTATTTAGTAAGTAGTTATTGAGTGCCTCTTGTGTGTAGGTACAGTGCAGCCTTTGAAGTGTATCCTTGTCCTTGTGGAGCCTGTGTGGTAGCAGGAAGAAACTGAATAAATTGAAATTGTCTAGATAGAGTAATATGTTTTCTTCATAAGACATTTCAGCAACATCCCAGAAAAGTCAGTGTTAAGAATATAGACGTTTCTCTTTTCAACTTTTCTATCCAAGAGTGCAATTAGCAAATTATAGACAGCAGATAATGTGAAGTTTCATGCAGACTGAATTAAAAAAAAAAAAAAATCCAATAGATTAAGAGGAAGAGACGTGAACAGAAAATTCACACAAGAAGAACTAATAAATAAACGTGGAAAATGTTCTATCTCTTAATCCAAAACCCCTTGCTCTTGAGTGGATTCCAACTCATAACGCAGGAAAAGCAAATTACAACAATAATACGGGGTCACTTTTCCCGTGTGTGTGTTTAATAATTATACCAGGTATTGGTGGCAAAACTGATAATACTCGTGTATTGCTGTTGATGATGTAAATCGGTAAATAATTTGGGGAAGTAATTCAGTGATACGAATCAAACCATAAAAATACTCATACTTTTGATCTAATAATCCCACTTTCATGAATTTTTCCAAAAAGAAGGCTGTGTGTTTAAAGGTGCTGATTGTTGTACAGTCTTCATAATTAATTTAGAACTCTTGTAATTTTTGCTGTGTTACATAACCCTGTAGTTTTGAAAATGCACTTAAGGGGAAATAGAGCAATTTTCAAAATTGTATTTACTCAGAATATAACTATGCGAGAATATATGGACAAAGACTGAACAGAAAGAAGTTAAAATAGACGTGGCAGTGTGGTAGGATTATGGTTTTTTTTTCTCTCTCTCTTAAGTTTGCCTTTTAGTACTTGGAAATGGCATTATGAGTAAGTAGCCAACAATAGCTTCATTTAAGTTCTCAAAGAGTTAAATAGCAGGGTAAACATTTTACCCAGCTAATAAAAATACTATCTGTCCTTTCCTGTTGACACAGTTCTGCTAACTGTTGTCTATGTGTTTTGCAGTAAACAAGCAGATAAACGATAAAGAGCGAGTGGCAGCTGCAATGGAGAACCCCAACCTCCGGGAAATCGTGGAACAGTGCGTCCTTGAACCTGATTAATAGCTGTTTTAAGAGACATTGAACTGTAATTATTTGATATATTTGTTTAAACTCTTTGTAAAATGTAAAAGACTCATGTTTAATACGTAGGTGATTTGTACCTCAGAAGATTTTTTTTAAAGAATTATTTCCAAGCAAGATTTAATTGTAAGATAGTACCTAGTTTGTTCAGGGATAACCTTCTCAGGATTTGTAACACTTAAGTGATCAGACAGAAATATTTTCTAGTTATTATGTTTAAGATGAGTTACTATTTTTCTGATGCTTGTTCTATACAACTACTTTTCATGTCAAATGTCTACTGTGCCCAGATGTGTTCAGTTGAAATCATTATTCTGTAAAATATGAATAAACCGAGATGATTCTTGTAGTGATTCATTTTAGAATGTTTTTATTCAGTAATAGATTTTTGTGTAAATGTAATGTCATTTCCTTAAAGATGTTTCCAGAGATTTATTTTTGCTGATTGTGTAGAATCAGAGATTTGAGAACCTCTAAGAGATCGTCAAGCCTAGGACCTGCCCTTCCTCCAAGGGTGGTCCTGGACCTGGTTATATATGAGAACAGATGTGAAGAGGTCAGATGGCACATCCAGTTTTGAAGATCAGGAAGTTCCCTCAAGAAGCGTTAGGTTAAACCAATCTAAATTTATGGTTTCTTCTTTATTTGTAGTTTGTTCAGTTTGCTTTAGGGGATAGTGGCCATTTAATTGCAAAAAGGTGTGGTTGGAGGCATAAGAAGGTTTGGTAAGCAGCTTCCAAGATGGCCCCCAGTGATCCTCGCCTCCTGGTACACATGCCTTTGTATAGTTTCTTTCCGTATTTAATCAGAGCTGGTCAGTGTGATCAATAAAGTATGGCAGAGGTGACAGTGCATGACTTCTGGGGCTACATCATAAAAGGTGATGCTGTTTCCACCTTGGTCTCTTGTATTACTCCTTCTCCGGGAAGCCAGCTACCATGTCTTGAGGACACTCAGACGGCCCTTTGGAGGATCCCGCGTGGAATGGAACTAAGGCCTCCCAGCAATGACCAGCACCAACTTGTCGACCATGTGACGACCCACTTGGGAAGTGATCCTCCAGCCTCAGTCAGGCCTTCAGATAGCCACAGCCCTAGTCAACATCTTGACTGGAACCTCATGAAGCTCCTGGGCCAGAACTGCCCAGCTAAGCTACTCCCAAATTCCTTACCCACAGAAGCTGTGAGAAGTAATGAATGTTTGTTGTTACTTGATGCCACTAAGTTTTGGGGTAATTTGTTACGCAGAAGTCAGTAATGAACATGCAAGCTGTTAGAATGGAACTCTTCCTGCCTCAGATTTAATTGAGGATGCTAAGGGGGGAAACGGGAGAATCTGCTCTATGGTTTTTGAACCTCTTTGTCTACTTCAGGGATAGGTTTTGAGAGAACAGAGAGTTTGGTGAGAAGACTCATGAAGCTGTTGTTGTGCTGAGTCCTTATCTCCATTTTGGCAGAAGGTTGGAGATGCAATGCCTTCTACCATTACCTGCTAAGGGGAACTTCAAGGGGACAACTTGGACAGTTTGGAAATATGTCTTCTGCAGTTGGGAAGCCCAGAACACTGATGCCTGGATCAGGCCTGCGAAAGAAAGCAGAAGTGGACTGAAGACTATAGTCTGACTTCTGGCTAGGAAATCTAGAGTACAAAACAAAGGCTGGGTTGATTGTGTTCATGGCTGAGCCCTCATGACAAGGGGTATATGAAAGTTTCTCATGGACCCTGCTGTGAGGTCATATTTGACACTGTCCAAGAGGCCATCAACCGGGCCAAGGAGATCTCAGCAGAAGGGGTCTGGACATATCCCACCTGGTGCCCAGGGACTGAGGAGAGGACAGCAAGCAGGCAGTGAGGGCGGAGATGTACCTGCCAGGGTCAAGGGCAGAGCAAAAACCTCCTACGCCCAAGAGGGTGCCATCCTAAGGAAAGAGCCAGCTCTGGTCACCAGGCAGGCCCAGAGAACACAGAGCCAACCAGCTAAGTAAGAACTGCCCTATCTCTTTAGCTCTCCTCGAGCTTCTGAGGCAGCAGTGGTGTAAATGGCAGGTGGGGAAGTTGGAGGGGAAAAGAGAGCAAAGGATTCCACCCCATTTCTCCGTTATAGGTTTCAAGCCTGAAGCCAGCTCAAGTTAGCAAAAGATTTAATGCCGATTTTGTAGTTTTGACTGTGAGATGTGACTGAATACATTAATGAAAGGGGATGGTATGATTAAAAGTGACAGGAGGACTTCCCTGTCAGAAGTCGGGTCTCTGCCCAAATCTTTGCCCATGGAGAGAGGAAGATCATGCCCCCTCAACAAAGTTTAAGAGGATGGTGGGAGACAAAAAAAAAAAATAGTTTTTTTGTGTGTGATAAAATATATATAACAAAAAAATTGCCATTTTAACCCTTTTTAAGTGTACAAATCAGTGACATTAATTGCACCATGTTGCACTATCCATTCCCAGAAGTTTTTCATCACGGCAACAGAAACTCAGTAGTCCTTCAGCAGTACGTTGCGTTCCCTCCTTCCCGCAGCCTTCGGTGACCACTAAGCCACTTCTGTCTCCATGCATTTGGCTGTTCTAGCTCTTTCTTGTAAGTGGGATCATGCAACATTTGTCCTTTTGTCTGACTTATTTCACTCAGCATAATTTTTTCACGGGTATCCTATGTCATAGCAGGTATCAGAACTTCGTTTCTCTTTCTGACGGAATAACATTCCCTCATCTGCCTGTACCGCTATTTTTATCCATCCATCTCTTGATGGACACTTGGGTGGTTTCCCCTTTTGGCTTTTGTGAATAATGCTGCAGTGAACATTGGTGTATAAAACTATTTCTTAAACACCACACTGGTTACAGAAGTTCCTTTAAAATCATCTTGCCTTGCCCTGCTAAGGCTGTGCACTGTGGGAATGTCTCAGGGCACAGCTCTGTCCTTGTGTGGCTCTTTGTCTTGAGATTATTAAAAATGCTGCTGTCAGGGGAACAACTGCCTGGCATTGGGGCAATGACTTTGTGGAAACGCTGCTATCAATTCCTGATCTTTTGCTATGAAAGTTCTCACTGGCTCCTCTCTTTCTTCCAGATCTTTAAAAACCTGTCACTCAGATACATAAACAGACCCAGAAGTAATGGAGGCTTCCTGATTTTTAAATACCGCTGTAATCACGTCTTTCTAAATTACAAATCCACCAGGAGAAGGTCCTCAAGATCAACACGAAGTTTCATGCTTCACAGCAGTCTGCGATCCAGTGCCACGTAGGAGCATACACATGTGTCTGATACATGCTCTGTTCCACGTCCTCCCATTCAGCACACACGTGCATAGACACAAACTGACAGCTGTCTGCTTCTAAAGGTGACAGGCATCATCCGAGGGAGATCTGGGACGGGCACACAATCCAGGGTCAAATTCACATTAATTTCCAAATTCTGATCATTTCTCATGGGAGGTTTGATGTCCTGGAAACCTAGGAGGCCATATATAGGGCTCTCTGTACATCCCCTTCTCCTGGGTCCCTGATCCGTGAAACTCCCATTGACAATTTCAGTCAGCTTGAGTCTGTTGAAGTCAGAGATCCCTGGTCATTCTCTCACCAACTAACGCACTTATTGGCTCTCCCATCAACAGCTGTTTAGTGAGCACTTTTTAAGTGCTGGAGCCCTGGTAGCACAGTGATTAAGAGCTTGGCTGCTAACCAAAAAGCAGGCAGTTTGAATCTACCAACCATTCCTTGGAAACCCTATGGAATAGTTTGTCCTATAGGGTCACTATGAGTTGGAATTGACTTGACGGCAATGGGTTTGATTAAGTGCCAGGCACGATCTTAGATGCTGAAGATACCAAGATGGGCCAGCCACTGTTTCTGACCTGACTTCGTATACTGGTCTTGGCCTTCAGCCCCTCTCTGCTCCAGGCAGTGAATGATACAGGCTCCGTCTCCAGGTGCCTGAGCTAGTCCTGGCTAGGTAGACATGGAGGCTAGGCAGCCAGGACCAAAGACAAAACCATGCTTTAGGGACTGTCTGGTGAGGAGCCCACTGAGGTGTAACCAGGATTGGGTCACTGCTGAGGCACCCCATCACTGCTGGCCTTGCTGCTCCTGGAAGGTGGACGTAACTGCTCTGGTCTCTGCTGCTGCCAGAATGACCTTCCCTCTATCCCTGCTCTTTTGTGGGACTCACTTCTCCAAAAGCCTAGGTGGGGTCTCCACTGGCTGAGCCCACCTCGCGTGTCCATACCCTGGCTGCCAGGGAGGCGGTAGGAAGGAGACCCGGGCCGTCTGATTGGGGAGGGGACTCTGTCTCTCAGCAAGACTCATGTAGTGGGAATTCCCCATATAGAGTAAGAAAGGCCAGATGACACTGTCCACTACATTTAATAATAATTTTAAATACATTTATACTTTATCAATCATAACAGCATCTACAAGCACATGGAAATAGAGGTATATATATTCCCAAGGTATATTATCTAGTTCATCTCTAGCAGGGTCAGCAGACTTTTTTGGAAAAGGATAGACAGTAAATACTTTAGGCTTTGGGAACCATATGGTCTCTGTTGTAACAACTATCACTGTAGTGCAAAAACAACCATTACAAAATGTAACTGAATGAGTATGTGTTCCAATAAAACTTTATGCTGATGGAGACTGTGGCCCTAAGTCAACCCTCTGACTTGACACTGCGTCATTCTTGGGAGCCACCTTCTAGCCAAGCAATAGAAACAATGACACCCGAAAAGAATGTGCTATGAAGAAAAACAATTATGCAAGATCAAAAGGGCAACATTTGTTCAAAAGTAAAGATGTGAATGCAAGAAGGCGTAGGAAAATCAGGCAAAAGGAAACAGGGAACCCAGGGTGGAAATGGGGAGAGTGCTGACAAAGGGTGGGGACTGCGACCAGTGTCATGGAACACTTGGTGTACAGTTTGTTGAATGGGAAACTAATTTGCTCCGTAAACTTTCACCTAAAACACAATAAAATATTTTTAAAAATATGGGCACAGATTTGAATTTCAGATAATTTTCATGTGTCATGAAATATTGTTCTTTTGATTTTTGCCAGCGATTTAAAAATATAAAAGCCATGCTTAGCTTGTGGGCTGTACAAAAGCAGGCTGATTCTTAACCTTTTTGAAAGGTCTCAGGCCACTTTAAGAACCTGATAAAAGATATGGAATGGACCTCTCCCTAGGGAGAAAAGAGCACTTATACACAAAACTTAGAACTTCAGGATGTTTGTGGAGTTGTTTAAGGGATTGATAGAACCCAGGTTAACAACTGCTGTCTACAGGCAATGTTGGCTGAGCGTTTGGACTTTCCACTCTTGGCAGTAACTCCTCAGGGCCTTTGCAGTCCGTAGCCTTGATTGGGAGCCACTACTTTCCTTGACCATAACAAGTAATTGAGAAGCTTTCTTAGCTCCACTGTGGAGTAACTGTTACCTAAACTGCAGATGTCTCCAGCAGGATACAGTGAGCCATGATTAGGGAGCAGTGGTTATTAGGAAGGGGAAAGATTGCTATAGAAGCTTCAATCATAGCCCAATTGGTGTTCTTCATGTGTTAATAGGTTGGCAGAAAACAAGTCAGTGAACCCTGAGAGTTGAAACTTACCATTGGAAGTGCTCTATTTTTATTTTTCAGGTTAATTTTCTTTTAAAAAAATTTTTATTGTACTTTAGATGAAGGTTTGCAGAGCAAACTAGTTTCTAATTAAATAATATATGTATTGTTTTGTGACATTGGTTGCCAGCCCCACAACATGTCAACACTCTCCTTTTCTCAAGCTTGGATTCCCCATTACCAGTTTTCATGTCTCCTCCTGCCTTCTCGTCCTTGCCCCTGGGCTGGTGTGCCCATTTAGTCTTGTTTTGTTTTATGGGCATGTCTAATCTTTGGATGAACAGTGAACCTCAGGAGTGATTTCATTACTGAGCTAAAAGGGTTTCTGGGGGCTATACTCTTGGGGTGTCTGCAGTCTCTGCTAGGTGTTCCCTGAGACCATGGTCCCCATAGCCCTCAGCCCAGTAGTTCTACCCTTCAGGGAGTTTGGATGTGTCTATGGAGCTTCCATGACCTTGCTTTGGACAAGTTGTGCTGATTTCCCCAGTATTGTGTACTGTCTGACCCTTCACCAAAATTGCCACTTATCTATTGTCTATTTAGTGTTTTTCCCTTTTGCCCCTCCCCTCCCACGTAATCATCAAAGATTGTTTCTTTTTGTGTGTAAACCTTTTCAGGAGTTTTTATAGTAGCTGTCTCATACAATATTTGTCCTTTCATGATTGACTTATTTCACTCAGCATAATGTCCTCCAGATTCATCCATGTTATGAGATGCTTCAAAGATTCATCATTTTTCTTTATCATTGCATAATATTCCATTGTGTTTATGTACCATAGATTGTTTATCCATCTGTCTGTTGATGGGCACCTAGGTTGTTTCCGTCTTTTTGCTATTGTGAACAATGCTGCAATGAACATGGGTGTGCATATGTCTATTTGTGTGACAGCTCTTATTTCTCTAGGATATATTCCTAGGAGTGGGATTCCTGGATCATATGGTATTTCTATTTCTAGCTTTTTAAGGAAGGATCATATTGTTTTCCAAAATGGCTGTAAGGAAATGCTCTATTTTTAAAGCTGCTGATAGGTACTGAGTACCATTCCTTATCCCTTTTTGTGTGTATGAAATATTTTACAAATACAGATTTAAAACAAAAAACCAACCCACTGGATCTGGCCTGGGCTGGTTGGTCATCCTTGATTCAGGTTAGACTGTGGGGCAGGAGTGAACTGTGTCCCTATGCAAGTTATTTGGGGCAGGTGTGCTGGGGGAGAGGGCATTGCCGTGTGGGCTGTGAAGTTCTCTCTAAGTGCTGTTAGTGTCACAGACCCTTGGCCCTCAAAGAGGAGGTGATTAAGGGCAGGGACCCTGTGCCAAACTGCCACCCTGTTCCAGTCGTGGGCTCAGCTACTTAGCTGTGTGACCTTGGGTTAAGTTACCTAACATCTCTGTACCTTAGTTTCTTCACCTGTAAAATGGTTATTCTGAAAGTACCTAATTCATAGGTCTGTTGTAGAATTAAAAGAGCAGATGCTTGTGAAGTACTGAGCACAATGCCTGGAACAATTTATCCGTATTAAATAAAAAGAGGAGGGGCCCCTGGATGTAAGCTGCTTGGTGGAGGCCAATCGCTCTCCCTGACTGGGTGCAGTTCCCTGGGGAGGCACTAGATGGCAGCAAAACACAACTCAGTTCAGGTTTTCAGGTCTCCAGTCAGTCCTGCTCCGCAAACACCAGGGGAGCAGTGATTGCTCAGTGTCAGCTGCCCTGAGTGCTGCCAACCACTCCCAAGGGTACACTCACCACCCCTCCATCCAGGCTGCACTATCGGTCCAGAGCACACTGGGTGCGTTGCAGTCTGTGCCTTTGTTGATACTGGGGTGATACCCCTGAAGATTTTCTTAGGGGTGGAATTACTTTGCCACAGGTTATGAATAATTTTGAGGCTTTTGATACACACTGTGGAGTTGCCCTCTGACGAAGTTGTACCAGTTGATACCCCACCAAGAATGTGGGGTTTGTGTCCCTGTCTCACACTAATATTGGGTATTATTTTTCAAAATCTTTCCCAAAATAGAGGATGAGAAATGATATCCTTTTTTAAATTTCCATTTGTTTGGTAAGGTTAAGCATTTAAAAAATATTCCCATTGGGATTTTTTTTTAAAAATCAAATGTTTTTATATCCTTTGCCCATTTTTCTATTGGGATGTTAATGGATTGAATTGTGTCCCCCCAAAATATCTGTCAGCTTGGCCAGGTCATGGTCCCTTGTATGATTGTCTACCATTTTGTCATCTGATGTGATTTCCCTGTGTTGTAAATCCTATCACTGTGATGTAATGAGATGGATTAGCGGCAGTTATATTGATGAGCTCTACAAGATTAAGCCAATCTCTTTCAAGATATAAAAGAGAGAAGCAAGCAGAGAGACTTGGGGACCTCATACCACCAAGAAAGCAGGGCTGGGAGCAGAGTGCGTCCTTTGGACCTGAGGTTCCTGCGCTGAGATGCCCCCAGACCCAGGGAAGACTGATGACGAGGACCTTCCTCCAGAGCAGACAGAGAGAGAAAGGCTTCCCCTGGAGTTGACACTTGAATTTGAACTCCTAGACTACTGGGCTGTGAGAGAATAAACTTCTCTTTTTTGAAGCCGTCCACTTGTGGTATTTCTGTTATAGCGGTACTAGATGACTAAGACAGGTATTAACACTTTGTTATATACATTGCAAATATGTTTCCCAGTTTTTACTTATTTAGGATTTTGAATAAATAATACCTTCATGTGTTTCAAACATCAAATAGCATAGAAAGGTATACAGTAAAAAGACCCTTCCCAACCCTGTTTCCTAGCCACCCAACTCTCACCATTCCCCACCGGGTTTCATGGTGAATAACCTTTTAGTTATTTATGGCTCCAGATAACTTTTATCTCTGTAAAAACCAATACAAATATATATCACCTCTTTTTTTTTTGCTCAAATGTTAGCATGCATTGTGCCAGACCACACAGTCTTACATATTGCTTTATTTTTTTAACTTAACAATGTATCTTTGAGATATTCCCATCAGTTTACAAAGAGCTTCCTCATTATGTTTTACAGTATCATAATGTCCTATTGTATGTATCATTTCTTTAACAAACCTCCTATTGATGTACATTTAGGTTATTTCCATTATTTGGCTGTTACACACGATGCCACAGTGAACAACCTTGTATATGTACGTCATGTCATACGTATACAAGTGGATTCTAGGGTCAATTCCTGGAGAAGGAATTGCTGAATAAAAGACCTGTGCATTTATAATTTAGATAGATCCTGCAAACCACCCTCCGGGGGGATTGTGTCAGTTGACACTCCCATCATCAATGTATGAAAGTGCCTCTTTCTGTTCAGCCTTACCGGACAGGGTATTATCAGATTATAGAGCTTTGTCAAACTAATAGGTGAAAAATCATGCCTCAGTGGACTTCTTTTTATATGAGTTAGAGACATTTATATTTCCTTTTCTATGACCTGTCTAAATCTGTCTTGGAAGAAGCACAGCTAGAATGCTTCTTAGAAGGTGAGACTTCATCTCACATATTTTGGACATGTTATCAGGAGGGACCAGTCCCTGGAGAAGGACATCATGCTTGGTAAAGTAGAGGATCAGTGAAAAAAAGGGAGACCGTCAATGAGATAGATTGACACAGTGGCTGCAACAATGGACTCAAGCATAACAATGATCGTGAGGATGGCGAGGACTGGGCAGTGTTTCCTTCTGTTCTACGTAGGGTCCTTATGAGTTGGAACTGACTTGATGGTACCTAACAACAACTACAATGACCCATCTTTGTATCATTTGTCCACTTTTCTAGTTAGTGTTTGCCTTCATGGTTTGTAGGAGTTTTTTATATATTAGGGAGAGTAGCCCTTTGTTTTGTGTTGCAAGTTTTTTTTTTCTTCTAGTTTGTCATTTGTTTTTGACTTTTCTTTTTTCTTTCCTTATTGCCATGAAGATTAAAAAAACTTTTTATATGGTTGAATTTATTAATCTCTTATTTTATGGATCATAATTAGAAAAAAAATCCCCATTTCAAGGTTATGAAACATTTCTTCTATGTTTTCTTTTAATGTTTTTATGATTTCATTTGTTACATTTCAATCTTTGAGCCATGTGGAATTTGTACTGGTGTACAGCATGAGGAGTGGACCCCACTCCGTTTTTATCCAAATGGCTAATTACTGTCTTAACCCCACTTGTTGAATAGTTTATCCATGACCATTATTTTCAAACCCAACTCTATGAACTGGAGGAGTACAGTGTTATATTTTATAGTAAAAAATGTACACCTCAATGGCCAATAATAGGTAAAGAGTTAGTTTATACTATGTTCATTTAATAGAATTCTTAGTGTTTTCAAAGGCTCTCTAATTATATGGAAGAATTCTCATGATGTAGCTGTTGAAAGAAAAGCAAATTATAAAACAATATGCCAAGTGACCACAATTAATGTATTTACATATAAAAATATCTAGAAGGAAATGTATCAAAATTTTAAGAGTAGTTATCTCTGCTTTAATTTTTTTTTGGCAATGAATATGTTTCCCTCTAATAATTAGAACTCAAAAATCAAAGCCGTTGTCATCGAGTCAATTCCGACTCATGGCGACCCTATAAGACAGAGTAGAACTGCCCCATAGGGCTTCCAAGGAGCAGCTGGTGGATTTGAACTGCTGATCTTTTGGTTAGCAGCTGTAGCTCTTAACCACTGCACCATTAAGGCTTCAAAAACTGGAAAGCCCCTAGTTAATGTTATTTAAAACAAGAAAGGAAATAAATTCTTACGGTATATGTATGTTTTGTAAAACCACTTAAAAAATATCTTTAAAGTGTGGGAGAGAAATAAAATGTATTTATCCTCTTGGGGACATCTCCTTCGATTATCCAGACTCCTGGGGTCTGGTGCTGTGGTATGCCACTGACATCCTTGGTTCTTTGGAATAACCAACATACAGAGATGCCTCCTGTATATATCAGGCTCTCCAAAATTTCTTGTTGAGATTATTTCAGGCTTACCTTGCTCATAGTGAGTGGATGTGGCTCTACCCAAGGCTTCAGCTATTGGCATTTCATAGGAGGACTGTACACTGGGCTAGGGGTTAGGAGCCTGACCTTTAACCCTGGCTCTGCCCCAGATGAGTGTGAATTTGTGGGTGAGTCACTTCCCCTCTCTGGTCCTCACTCTTTCTTCTAGAAAGGTGTTAGATGATCTCAAAGGCTCCTCCAGGTTTTAGAAGTCTACCTACTAGAAGCCACAGTGGATTTTGGCTTTCTGGGGATTTCAAGGGCTCATTGGCATCGTTAACAATCACAGGAGTGATTAATATTGAGCTTGGCCTGAGGTTGTTAATCTGCTGATTCGTGCAGAATTAAAAATGATTATAACCCTTTCCCAAAGCTTATTAGTTTAATTAATTGTTCCTTTTTTTTTTTTTTAAGGAATGTTATGGTTCTTAAGATTGTTGTTGTTGTTCTGATTAAGCTAATAAAGCTAAACTGGGTCATATCAGCTGAGTTTCCCTGTTGCCAGGCTCCTGAGCCTTTCATACCAGTGTTCCTTGGCTACGTTCAGGTGAGAACTGTTCAGATGAGTCAGAATATAAAATGAGTATGTGAGCGAAACTCAAGGTTGCCTTGCAAGGTGACACTTACCAAGTTGCAGAGCCTTGCTGGACTTTGTTTTTCCAACCGAAACACATGGCTACCATTAGGGAATTTGGGGGCTGATTTTGTGTTAATTTAATCCTACTACTTCATTTTGCAGGTAAGAAAATGAGGCAAGGAGATGCTGAGTGAATTGCTCACACTCACACAGCCATGGAAGAATCAGGACCGAGACTATGGGGTTAGGATATATAGGAAGAGGCCTGGTTTCTAGGTGAGCATTTGCCAATAACCAGCTCTGTGATTTGGGCAAGTCATGTCTCCCTCACTGATTAAAGTGATTTAAAAGAATAAAATCTGAAACTTTCTAAAACCAGCTGCTGTCAAGTTGACCCTGACTCATGGTCACCTCACGTGTGTCAGAGCAGAACTACGCTCCATCGGGTTTTCAGTGGCTGATTTTTGGGAAGTAGATTGTCAGGCTTTTCTTCCGAGGTGGCTTAGTGTAGACTTGAACTGCTAACTTTTTGATTAGCCACCAAGCACGTTAGCCATTTGTACCACTCAGGGAATCCAAAACTTTCTAAGTCCCTTAGTCATTCTGTAGACTGAAAACAGGGGCTAAGTAGGTTGACAGACCAAGAGCTTCTGGGTGAAAAAAAATAGGACATAATAAGACATAAAAATCAAGATGTGGTTCTTCAATTTCTCAAGGATATTCACAGCTTAACGTATCTTCACGTTAAAACCAAAAACCAAACCCGTTGCCATCGAGTCAATTCCGACACAGCAACCCTGTGGGACAGAGCAGAACCATCCCATTGGGTTTCCAAGGGCGCAATCATCATGGAAGCAGACTGCCACATCTTTCTCCCATGGAGCAGCTGGTAGGTTAGAACTGCCAACGTTTCAGTTAGCTGCTGAGCTCCACCAGGGCTCCTGTCTTCACATTAGTGATGTTTAAAGTTCTTAGCAATTTTTTTCCTCTTAGCCAGATTTAGCAAAAGAATGCAATGCCCTTTAATAAGTGCTGCTGTTGGACAGAAATGAGGCTGGGGAAGCTGGACTGAACCCAAGAACCTCAGCACTCACTACAGGGCTAAAAGCTTAATGAACATTAATGGGCATTAAACATGACCTTTAGTAATTTTTTTCTAGAACGAAGAGGCTTATTACTCTCAGAGCAGCCTCTGTTGTAGATATTTTGCTTTATTAGTTAAACTAGTTTTCTTTTTGGTCACAGAAGTAATATAGAAGCATAACCAAAGAAAAAAGTTTAAAAAGTATAAAATGCAAACTAGAAGTTTCCTTTTCCTCCTATCCCAGCGTTCCTCCTTCCTCCCCAAAGACAACCACTTTCAACCATTTTTACTTTTAGTTTTTCTGCTAATCACAGGTATGCCTCGGAGATATTGTGGGCTCCCTTCCAGGCCACTGTAATAAAGTAGATATTGCAATAAAGTGAGTCCTATGGATTTTTTGGTTTTCCAGTGCATAGAAAAGTTATGCTTTCACTAAATTGTAATCTGTTAAGTCTGGGATAGCATTATGTCTAAAAAAAAAAAGTACATACCTTAATTAAAAAATACTTTATTGCTAAAAAGTACTAGCCATCATCTGAGCCTTCAGCTGATGGTAATCTTTTGCTGGGTAGAGGGTCTTGCCTTGATGTTGATGGCTGCTGACTGCTTGGGGTAGTAGTTGCTGAAGGTTGGGATGGCCGTGGCAATTTCTTAAAATCAGACAATGTAATTTGCTGCATCAGTTGACTCTTCCTTTCACAAAAGATTTCCCTGTAGCATGCAATGCAGTTTGATAGCATTTTACCCACAGAACTTCTTTCAAAATTGGAGTCAATCCACTCAAACCGTGCCACTGCTTATCGACTAGGTTTATGTAATATTCTAAATCCTTTGTTGTCATTTCAACAATGTTCACAGCATCTTCACTAGGAATAGATTTTATCTCAATAAACCACTTTCTTTGCCCATCCATAAGAAGCAACTCTTCATCCGTTGAAGTTTTATCATGAGATTGCAGCAATTCAGTCACATCTTCAGGCTCCACTTCTAATTCTAGTTCTCTTGCTATTTCCACCACAATTACTTCTTCCATTGAAGTCTTGAGCCCATGAAGGTTGGAATCAATTTCTTTCAAACGCCTGTTAATGTTGATATTTTGACCTCCCGTGAATCAAAAATGTTCTTAATGGCATGTAGAGTGGTGAATCCTTTCCAGGAGGTTTTCAATTTACTTGCCCAGATCCATCAGAGGAATCACTATCTATGGCAGCTATAGCCTTACAAAATGTATTTCTTAATAAGACTTGAAAGTCGAAATTACTCCTTGATCCATGGGCTGTAGAATGGATATTGTGTTAGCAGACATGGAAACAACGTTAATCTCCTTGTACATCTCCATCAGAGCTCTTGGGTGATCAGGTGCATTGTCAATGAGCATTAATATTTTGAAAAGAATATTTTTTTTCTGAGCAGTAGGTCTCAACAGTGGGCTTAAACTACTCAGTAAACCATGTTTTAAACAAATGTGCTGTCATCTAGGCTTTGTTGTTCCATTTATAGAGCAAGGCCGAGTAGATTTAACATTACTCTTAAGGGCCCTAGGATTTTTGGAATGGTAAATGAGCATTGGCTTCAACTTAAAGTCACCAGCTGCATTAGCCCCTACCAAGAGAGTCAGCCTGTCCTTTGGAGCTTTGAAGCCAGACATTGACTTCTCTCCAGCCAGGGAAGTCCTAGACGGCATCTTCCAATATAAGGCTGTTTCATCTACACTGAAAATTGGCTGTTTAGGGCAGTCGCCTTCATCAATGATCTCAGCTGGATCTTCTGGATAACTTACTGCAGCTTCTACATCAGCACTTGCCACTTCAGCTTGCAGATCTATGTTATGGAGAAGGCTTCTTTCCTTAAACCTCATGAACTAACCTCTGCTAGCTTCAAACTTGTCTTCTGCAGCTTCCTCACCTCTCTCAGCCTTCATAGAATTGAAGAGAGTTAGGGCCTTGCTCTGGATTAGGCTTTGGCTTAAAGGAATGTTGTGGCTGATTAGGTCTTCCCTCCAGAGCACTAAAACTTTCTCCATATCAGTAATAAGTGTGTTTCGCTTTATCATTTGTGTGTTCACTGGAGTAGAACTTTAATTTTCTTCAAGATCTTTTCCTTTGCCTTCACAACTTGGCTAACTGTTTGGTGCGAGAGGCCTAGCTTTCAGCCTGTCTTGGCTTTTGATATGCCTTCCTTGCTAAGCTTAACCATTTCTACCTTTTGATTTAAAGTGAGAGAGTAAGACTCTTCCTTTTACTTGAACACTTGTAGGTTATTAATTGGCCTAATTTCAATATTGTTGTGTCTCAGGAACAGGGAGGGCCAAGAAGAGGAAAGAGATGAGGAACGGCTGGTCAGTGGAGCGCCCAGGACACACACAACATTTATTAAGTTTGCCATCTTATATGGGCGTGGTTCGTGGCACCCCAAAACAATTACAACAGTAACATCAAAGGTCACTGATCACAGATCACCATAACAGATAAAATTATAATGAAAAATTTGAAATACTCTGAGAATTACTAAAGTGTGATATAGAGACGTGAAGTGAGCACATGCTGTTGGAAAAATGGCGCTGATAGACTTGCTCGACACAGGGTTGTCACAAACCTCCAATTTTGTGAAAACGCAGTATCTGTGAAGTGCAATAAAGTGAAGTGCAGTAAAGCGAGGTAGGCCTAAACCCAGAAACCAAACCCAGTGCTGTCGAGTCAATTCTGACTCATAGTGACCCCATAGGACAGAGTAGAACTGCCCCATAGGGTTTCCAAGGAGTGCCTGGTGGATTCGAACTGCCAATCCTTTGGTTAGCAGTTGTAGCACTTAACCACTACGCCACCGGGGTTTCTGAGGTATGCCTGTACTAGAATATATTTTATGTTTTTTCCCCCAATTTTTGATTTTGAAAAACTTCTCTGGAAAATTTGCAAGAAGAATGCTGCTAGATTTATCAACTGTTAACTGTTTACTACATTTAGATTTCTCTCACACTCACTACATACATACATATTCTTTTTGTGGAACTGTTGGAGGGACAGTTGTATATATAATGCTATTTCTCCCCCAAATACCTCAGAGTAAGAACACTCTCCTACATAACCACGGTATAATTCTCACATTCAGAAAAATGTAGCATTGATAGGATTATTTAATAAGTCCACATTCAAATTTTTACAATTTTCCAATAATGTCCATTTTAACTTTTTTTTTTTTTCCAGCCCAGGATCCAATCATTCGTCACGCATTGCACTGAATTGTCATGTCTCTTCAGTCTCCTTTGATCTAGAATGGTCACGTTTTTCTTTCATGACATTGGTATTTTTTGAGTACATCCCTCAGTCTGGATTTGTCTCATGATTAGATGCAGGTTCTCCATTTTTGCAGGAGTACTACACGGGTGGTGTCATGTCTCTCTCAGCACAACACATCAGGAGGCACCTGATGTCAGCTTGTCTCATTATTGGTGATGCTACATTTGGTCATTTTATTAAGGTGGTGTCTTAGTTATCTAGTGCTGGTATAACAGAAATACTGCAAGTGTATGGCTTCAACAAAGAGAAGGTTATTCTCTCACAGTCTAGTAGGCTACTAGTCCAAATTCGGGGCGTCAGCTCCAGGAGAACGCTTGCTCTCTGTCAGCTCTGGAGGAAGGTCCTTCTCATTGATTTTCCCCTGGAATAGGAGCTTCTCTTCTCGGGAACCCTGGGTCCAAAGGGTATACTCTGCTCCTGGCACTGCTATCTTGGTGGTATAAAGTCCCCACTCTCTGCTTTCTTCCCTTTCCTTTTCTTTCTTGTAAGATAAAGGCTGGTGCAGGCCACACTCCAGGGAAACTCCCTTTACCTTAGATCAGGGATATGATTAAGAGTGTTATAATATCACCGTAATCCTCTTTAGCACAAAATTACAATCGCAAAATGGAGGACAACCACATAATACTGGGAATCATGGCCCAACCAAGTTGACACATTTTGGCGGGATACAATTCAATCCATGGCAGGTGGTATCTGCCAGGTTCCTCCATTATAAACGTATCTTTGCCCCTTGTCCTCAGTGAGTAATCTGTGGGGTGATACTTAAAGACCACACGAGTATCCTGTTCTCCAACAACCTTTCACTTGATGGTTTTAGTATCCAGTGATGACTCTTGCCTGAATCACTTATTACTATGTGGTGATAAAGTGATTTTTCTACTTCTGTCATTTCTTCTATGTTTATTAATTCATGTTTTTCTTAAAACTTTTACTTTCCTTTTTCCTTCTCTCCTTTTTGAATTTTAATTTTTAAATATCAAATTGGAACATATGAAGATACAACTATTGGTCTCTCCCTGCCTGGAGCAAAGGAGAGTGAAGGAAACCAAAGACTTAAGGAAGAAATTAGTCCACAGGACTAATGGCCTTCGTGAACCACAGCCTCTTCTAGCCTGAGATCAGATGAACTAGATGGTGCACGGCTACTGCCACTGACTGGTTCTAACCAGGGACACAAGAGAAGGTTCCAGTTAGAATGGGAAAAAAATGTAGAACAAAATTCAAATTCATTTAAAAAAAGACCAGACTTACTGGACTGATAGAGACTTGAGGAACCCCCAAGACTATTGCCCTAAAATAATGTGGAACTGAAGCCATTCCTGGAGGTCACCTTTCAGCCAAGTAATAGACTGGCCTATAAAATAAACAATAACACCTGTGAGGGATGTGTCCTTTAAACAATCAACTATACAAGACCAAACAGTCAACATTTACCCAAAAGCAAAAATAAGAACGCATTGAGGGGCAGGGAAACTGGATGGACAGAAATGGGGCAGACTGGGTGGAAATGGGGAGAATGATGACACATTGTGAGGATTGTAACCAATGTCATGGAACAATTTGTATATGAATTGTTGAATAGGAATGTAATTTCACCTAAAACACAATAAAATATTCAAAAAAGTTGGAACATATGAACTCTCTCTTATAATTCAAAGTTATAATCCACTCCTGTCATTATTTTGATGCTCAACTCATTCCAAGTCTGGCCAGTGCAAGGCCCTTCAAGTTGTCTCCTTGTCCTCTTAAAATCCACTCTTTATCTTTGGGTTTGGCAAGTTTGATTATAATATGTCTTGGTGACTTTCTTTTAAAATCTGCCTTATGTGGAGTTCAATGAGCATCTTGGATAGATATGTTCTTATCTTTCACTATATCAGGGAAGTTTTCTGCCAACAAATCTTCAACAATTCTCTCTGTATTTTCTGTTATCCCTCCCTGTTCTGGTACTCCAATCACTCATAGGTTATTTCTCTTGATAGAGTCCCACATGATTCTTAAGGTTTCTTCGTTTTTTTAAATTCTTTTATCTGATTTTTCTTCAAATATATTGGTGCCAAGTGATTTATCTTCAAGTTCAGAAATTCTGCCTTCCACTTGCTTAATTCTGCTCCTCTGACTTTCTATTGAGTTGTCTACTTCTCTAATTTTATTGTTAATCTTCTGAATTTCTGATTGCTGTCTCTCTATGGAGTCTTGCAGCTTATTAAATTTTTCATTATGTTCTTGAATAACCTTTTTAATTTCTTCAACTATTTTATCTGTGTGTTCCTTGGCTTGTTCTGCGTATTGCCTGATTTCCTTCATGATGTCTCAAAGGGTTCTGTATATTAATCTTTTGTATTCTGCATCTGATAATTCCAGGAAAGCATTTTCATCTAGAAGATCCCTTGATTCTTTGTTTCGAGGGCTTGTTGAGCCGATCATGGTCTGTTTCTTTATGTGACTTGATATTGACTGTTGTCTCTGAGCCATCTATAAGTTATTGTATTAGTTTATTTTATGTTTGTTTACTGTATCATAGCTTCTTGCTTCGTTTCCCAAATGGATTGCTTGAGTGAGCTAGCATGATTATTTTCACCTTTGAAGCTCTGACGACCTGTCACCACATGGTTAGATCTGTTATCAGGTATATCAGTCTAGGAGTCCATTCACTTTTCTTGTATGAATCCAGCTCAGGTGTCCAGGTAGCTGCTCATCAAGTGTGTGGTACAGGCTCTGTCCTCCAGTCTTATAGGGGCAGGGGTGATTGGTGTAGGTACCAGTATCTGATTGCAACAGGGGGTCACACTCTGAACAAGGCAGGGGACTGAGAATCATCCCCCAAGTGACTCTGAGGAAAGCATGTCCCTCTTCCCTAGAGCGTACAGGTGGGTGAGTTCTGCAGATGGGCAATGGGCACCCAATGCTTTTGGTTGTAAGGACTAGGAGGTACCAGTTATCCTTGGACCCCTGTCGTGGGTGGCCGGGTGACCTGAGTGGAGCCACCAGTCCTTAGGCCCCTGATGTGGGTAGGTGAGGACCCTGTTTAATAGGCAAAGCAGTGTCAAACATCAAACACCCACCTCTCTACTGCACGGCTGAAACAGTTGTAGTCTGCCTACAAGGGCCACACAGGTCCATGCCGCGGGGAAAGGTACTCAAAGTCCATGGACCATTTATGCCTGGACAGGAGCCGCGTCTGTCCTGAGCTCCCCCAGTTAGTGGAGCTGGCAAATTATCTTTTCCCACAACTGCAAATTTATTCCTTCTCCAAGGCCCGGAGGATGGCTCTAGGTGCTCAACAGGGCCTATCTCAAGCCCAGGGAAATCAGCAGGCACTGAATCTGGCTTGGGGGCAGGGGGTGTGGTAAAATGTACGCAAGGCCTTAGCTTTTGCCGAGAGCGCCGTTTTTCTCTGGTTCTGGAGGTGTGAGTAGGCTGTGGGGCTGGCTGCTTCTCCCTGAGGAAACCGTGACTGAACGCTATGGCCGCAGCCACTCCCGGGAATGGTGCCTGAGGGCTCCTGGCAATTCGGGTCCGGCAGCTCTTCTCCTCTTCTGAACCATCTCTCCCTTCCCCTGCCACTCATCCTGTTTTCTAACTTTGCCTATGATGTTCAGGGCTCCCAGTTTGTCATAAATGTAATTGTTTCACTTGTTTTTTCAGGTCTTTGTTGTAAGAGGGATTGCTGGAAGCATCGGGCTATTCCACCATCTTGGCCCCACCCTTCCTTGCCCTCTCGATGTATTCTCATCCATTTTCGAGCACTTCTTTACTTTCTGGTATGAGATGTTCTAGGTTCACCTTGTACTCTCCCTGCCCAGCCATGGTATCAGGCATGTCTCTTAGGGTCCTGCCATTATACTTTAAAATAATATAAACTAGAGCACATTCCCTTTCTTCCACTTCTCCCTTTTCCACTTCCAAAATTTGTTAGTTACACTGTCAAGATTTATAACATAACATTTTGATCTTTACCTATAAACAAGTCCATTTTTTGCTTATGCATTTATTCTAAAAATTAGGAACCAATCAATGACATTTACTTTATGACTGTGTGTGTGTATGTGCCTATACATATATATCCTGAAAAACCAAACCCGCTGCATTTCAGTTGATTCTGACTTTTGTAGTGACCCTATAGGACACAGTAGACTTGCCCTGTGGGATTTCCAAGGAGCAGCTGGTGGATTATATAATTCTCTGTAGAAAGAAATATGCATTGGGCCTCGAATTTGTGTAGATTTGAATCACCTAAGGGAAACTGTTAAGTACTCAACTGCTAAGTGAAAGGTTGCCAGCTTGGACCCAACCAGTGGCTCCATGGGAGAAAGACCTGGCAATCTGCTCCCGTAAAGATTACAGCCAAGAAAACCTAAGAGGCAGCTCTGGTCTGTCACATGGGGTCACTGTGAGTCAGAATCAACTCAACCACACCTAACAACAGCGACAAGGTTCTTCGTGGAGTATGTGGGGTATTAAAAGCCTGCAAGAGGTCATCCAGGGCACAACAATTGGTCTCTATTCGTCTGGAGCAACAGAGGAAGGAGAGTCAGGAATAAGTAGAGAATATGGAATGTGTAGTTAATTGCCTCCATGAACAGCTGTTTCCTTTGCCATGAGACCAGAAGAACTGAATGGTGCCCAGCTACCATTCATTACTGAACGTTTTCAAAGATTTCACAGAAGAATCCTGATCAAAAGAGGGAAAATGCAGAACGGAATTTTAAATTCCCATGGACTCCAGACTTTCCGGAACCATGGAGAGTGGATGAACCCAAGAAACTATTACCCCAAGATAATCTTTAGACCTTAAACCAAAAATATCCCCTAAAGTCATCTTAAAACCAAACAATAGCTTAACTAGTTAAAAAAAAAAAAAAAAAAAAGCCTGCCTTGAACATTATGCTCTTTTAAGAGGTATCTATGTGGGATCAAATTGACAACAGCAATTCAAAAGATTAGATAGGAACTTTAGGGGGCAGTGAGTTGATGTAATGAGGAACAACTCAAAAAATGAAGGCGAGGATTGTTGCGCAACCGGAAGAATGTAATCAGTGTCACTAAGTTGTTCATGCAGGAGCTGTTGAATTGGTGTATGTTTTGCTGTGTATATTGTCAACGACAACAACAAAATAAAATTTAGGGGGAAAAAAAAAGATGGAAGGAATACACAGAGCCACTGTACCAAAAAGAACTGGGCAACCACTGTCATAATGGAAACCCTGGTGGCATAGTGGTTAAGTGCTACAGTGGCTAACCAAAAGGTTGGCAGTTCCAATCCACCAGGTGCTCCTGGGAAACCCTAAGGGGCAGTTCCACTCTGTCCTATGGGGTTGCTATGAGTCAGAATCAAAACAATTTGTGTGTAAATCTTTGAATGAGAAACTAATTTGTGCTGGAAACTTTCACCTAAAACACAAAAAAACTTAAAAAAAAAATTGGTCAACTCAAACCTCTGACATTAGGTGTTACAGACCCAGGCGCCATTTTTAAAAATCATATTATAAAAACCAAACTAAACCATTGCTGTTGAGTCAATTCTCACTCATTACTACCTTACAAGACAGAGTAAACCTATACCACAAAGTTACCAAAAAAAAGCTGATAAATTTGAACTCTTAACAGTTATGCTTTGTTAGCAGTCAACGTCTTCACTGGTGTACCCACAGCATTTCAGCCTTAACTGTAAAACTAACACGTAAAAACTAAGCGAATTACAGGAGATCTTTCGTTTAACAACATAAACCAGCCTTGCTTACACAAGGCCTCAAAAAATTGAGTTAAGACTCAGACTTGTTCCTCTCCACGGAAATCTTTAGTAAAAGGCGAAAGATTTATACGATATGAAAAGAAACCAGAGTGTATCTTACTGTCTGTGTAACTTACACCTCGGGTAACAGAAACTCCTAGTACACTGATGGTGGCTATTTATCGCCAAAACCCAGTGCCTGAAGAAAAAATTTCACAGAATTTTGTAAATAAAAAACTACAATTTTTGAAAGTATGAGTTAAATAGAATTAAAATTTCTGGCACTTTAAACTGGTACTATGTGCAGTGCATTGTGGGTATGCAAATAAGTCTGAGCCACCACCCTTTCATTCCGGAAATACATTAGCATTTGCAGGATGACTCTGTGTTCTTCCCATCTTCTTTTGATGTTTTCTGCCTCGTTAAATTTTTTGCCCGTAGAATCCTTCAATATTGCAACCCAGGGCTTGAATATTCAGTTCTTTCAGGTTGAGAAATGCCAAGCATGCTCTTCCCTTTTGGTTTTGTAATTCCAGGTCTTTGCACATTTCATTAAATACTTTGTCTTCTTGAGCCACCCTTTGAAATCTTCTGTTCAGCTCTTTTCCTTGATCATTTCTTCATTTTACTTTAGCTACTTGACGTTCAAGAGCAACTTTCAGAGTCTCTTCTGATATCCATTCTGGTCTTTTTTATCTTTTCTGTCTTTTTAATGCTCTCTTGCTTTCTTCATGCATGATGTCCTAGATGTCATTCCACAGCTCATCTGGTCTTCGGTCATTAGTGTTCAGTGCATCAAATTTGTTTTTGAGGTGGCCTCTGAATTCAGATGGGATGTACTCATTGGCTCTTGTGGACTTGCTTTAATTTTCTTCAGCTTCACCTTGAACTTGCATATGAGTAATTGTGGTCTGTCCTGCAGTCAGCCACTGGCCTTGTTCTGAGTGATGATATTGAGCTTTTTAATAACAATGCAGGAAGCATCAAAAGAAGATGGAAGGGATTCACAGAGTCACTGTACCAAAAAGAACTAGTTGAAATTCAGCCACTTCAGGAGGTAGCATATGATCAAGAACCCATGGTACTGAAGGAAGAAGTCCAAGTTGCACTGAAGGCATTGGTGAAAAACGAGGCTTCAGGAACTGACGGAATATCAATTGAGATGTTTCAACAAATGGATACAATGCTAGAAGCGCTCACTAGTCTATACCAAGAAATTTGGTAGATAGCTACCTGGCCAGCTGGCTGGCAGAGATCCATATTTGTGCCCATTCCAAAGAAAGATGATCCAACAGAATGAGGAAATTATTGAACAATATCATTAACATCACATGAGTAAAATTTTACTGAAAATATTAAAAAACAGTTGCAGCAGTACATCGACAAGGAACTGCCAGAAATTCAAGCCTAATTCAGAGGAGGACATGGAACGAGGGATATCACTGCTGATGTCAGATGGATCTTGGCTGAAAGCAGAGAATAACTGGAAAGATGTTTACCTGTGTTTTACTGACTATGCAAAGCATTTGACTTTGCGGATCACAATAAATTATGGATAACGTTGGGAAGAATGGGAATTCCAAAACTCTTAATTGTGCTTATGAGGAACCTGTACATAGATTAAGAGGCAGTTGTTCAAACAGAACAAGGGGATACTGCACAGTTTAAAATCAGAAAAGGTGTATGTCCAGGATGTATTCTTTCACCATACCCATTCAATCTGTATGCTGAGCAAATAATCCGAGAAGCTGGACGATATGAAGAAGAGTGCAGCATCAGGATTAGAAGAAGACTTATTAACAGTCTGCAGTATGCAGATGACACAACCTTCTTTGCTGAAAGCAAAGAGGACTTGAAGTACTCGCTAATGAAGATCAAAGACCACAGCCTTCATTTTGGGTTACCCCTTAACATAAAGAAAACAAAAATCCTCACAACTGAACCAATAAGCAACATCATGATAAATGGAGAAAATATTGAAGTTGTCAAGGATTTCATTTTATCTGGAGCCACAATCAATGCCCATGGAAGCATTGGTTAAGAAATCAAATGAGGCAGCCCTTCCCCAGTCGCCTTTTGAGTGCCTTCTCACCTGGGGGGCTTATCTTCTGGCACTATATCAGAGTATGTTCCGCTGCTATTCATAAGGTTTTCACTGGTTGATGCTTTTCAGAAGTAGACTGCTGGGTCCTTCTTCCTAGTCTGTCTTAGTCTGGAAGCTCAGCTGAAACCTGTCCTCCATGGTTGACCCTGCTGGTATCTGAATGCCGGTGGCATAGCTTCCAGCATCACAGCAACACTCAAGTCCCCACAGTACAACGAACTGACAGACACGTGGGGGAATTCTGCAACTGGATAGGGTGTGTTGTTAGACTAGCTTTTCTGCTGGGGACTAGGTGGGGAGCAGGCATGTTCAGGACCAATTGCCGGAAAAGTAGAGCTTTACTCTGAGCACGGGGTTGCTATGAGTTAAAAATGGGCTTGATGGCACCCAACAACATGAGCATGGTGCACCATGGTGTATTTCACTTCTAAGTAGAGCTGTTCCCTCACCCTCACCCTCTGCTCTGGTTCTCCCTAGTCTTCTCCCCACCATCCTCGTTAAGAGCCCTCCCAAGGCAGGATAGTCTCTTCTTCAGGGAGCTGTCCTCACTCAGGCTTTATCCTAAGTCCAAAGCCGCATCCTCTGGCCACTCTATTAGGCAGAAGAAGAAGGGGAGGAGCCCACTGGTCCTGCTGTACCTAATGAATTATCCTGACGATCAACTACCCACCCCATACCAGTCTCCTTCTGCTCTTCCTAATGGTTAATGGAGAGCTTGGAGCTTTTACAAGATATGGTGTAATTAGGGCTCTGGAGAGTCAGACTGCCTGGGTTTAAATCCTGTCTCTAATACATGTTAACTATAGGGAGCCCTGGTGCAGTGGTTAAGCTCAGCTACTAACCAAAATGTTGGCAGTTTGAATCCACCAGCTGCTTCTAGGAAACCCTATGGGGCAATTCTACTCTATCCTATAGGGTCCCTATGAGTCAGAATCAACTCAATGGCAGACAACAACATGTGAATCTTACTAAGTCTCGTCTGTAAAATGTGGATAATAATAATAATGCAGTGATTGGTGTACAGTAAGTGCTCAGTTATTAGGTGCCATAAACCAAACCCACTGCCATTGAGTTGGACTCATAGCAACCCTGTAGGACAGAGTGGAACTGCCCCAAAATGTTCCCAAGGCTGTAAATCTTTACAGAAGCAGACTATCACATCTTACTCCCTTGAAGAGGCTGGTGGGTTTGAACCATCGACCTTTTGGCTAGCAGCCACGTGTTTTAACCATTGCACCACCAGGCACTATTAGGCACTATGATGACTATTAACTCTTATCTGTAGCTGTGATTTTCTCTGCTTTTTTTTTTTTTGTAACAATTTGATCCCACCTATTTTCTTTCAACTTTTATCCAAGCAACATCTGTACATAGTTTTCAAGGGAAAGTAGTTTACTAGTCTTATAGCTATAAACCACAATATCCTGTCCCATAATGCCCCACACCTGAACCTCGTTCCCCAGAAGCCACCATTCTTAGCTCTTGAAACTGTTTTCTTTTATTTACCACCGTATTTCAAAAAAGCATTATTACAATGTTATTTTATGACTTTCAGTTTTATGTATCTATTGACTTCCTACTATGAAAGATGAGCTTTTAATGCTTATGTATTTCCCCATCCCCCATCCTGTTTTCTATTGAGATTAGATAAAAATGTACCGTTTACATTATTAGTACTATGTAAACATTACCCACAGCTCACAGCCAAGCCATAGCCTATTGTGATGACATTTCCTCACTTATACACCTTTTTGTTTTTTCAGGAGTTAATAATTGCTTTGTTATTTATTTAATTTTTCTGTGTACATTAGTAAATTCATCCCCAAACTTTCCTCTCAAGGAGTAAAGCACCATTTGGTAGGTTGAAACAGAGTGCCTGAGGTATGAGTTTCACTGCTTCCTTGGAGACATCCCCCCTGGAGCCATCTTGTTCCCTGCTCCAATCTGGACTGGCTGCCCTCTAGCCTGCTACATATGCTGTCATCCTCGGACTTCTCTTCACGATGGTCCTGGAAATCCCCTGCACCTCTCTTAGTGTGGAACCTCTGTGATAAGATGGAAAAATCCTAGGTGTGAAAGATGTCCTTGTTTGATTCTGGGTCCTTCAGCCATTGAGCAAATTCCTGTCTTTTCCAGTATCCATCAGGTTCTTGCCAACTCTGCACAAAGGGATTTACTGGAAAACTGGAGGAACTGAGTCAGTGGGGGGTTGGAGCAGCAGGAACCAGAGAGGATCCAGAGGCCGGGCAGGAGGAATAATCCATCGAGGATGACTCCACTGATGCTGGACCCCTGCTGGATCTCACTGTGAACATCTTGGTATTACTTATTGGAGATTTAAAGTGCTGGGCAGAAGCATCTGATTGGACAAGCTTTAGTTTCATGGATGCTGGAGATGGGGAGTGAACGAATGATTTCTTGAATAATTTCTTTTACAAGGGTCAGAACAAAACTGGTTCCTATGAGGCAGAGGTTAAAGATGTCCCAAACATCCAAGTTTTCTAAACGGCTGTCCCACTTCATCATCTCTAACACCAACTACTCCTTCTCCACTAAGTACTCTCCCTCCGTCTTTGGTTTCCATAATTTGCTGCAATGTCTCACAGAACTCACAAACTGTATCTCAAGGAAGTGGCTCATGTGGTTGTGGAGGCTAGCAAGTCCCAAATCTGTGAGTCAGGCATCAGGCTGGTGGCTTCTCCTGACCAGTGTGGCTGCAGGGGCTGATGAGCAGGTCAGACTACAGGCTGCTGGCTCAAGGGGCAACCAAGCTGGAGAAACCCAGAACTGGCAGGTCAGATGACAGGTTGCTGGCTCAAGCTCCAAGAACCAGAGATCAGATGATCACCAACCGGATGCAGGATTCAGAGTGAGAGAGAGAACTTCCCCAGAGCATTCACATACATTAATACAGACTACACTCTCAAAGAAACTCCCCCTACTTGAGAAGGCAGTAACTTGAGTCATGCCCTTTAGTAAGGATAGTGACTGAGGTAAGGGTGGTGACTTGAGCCACACCCTCCAGGAAAGTGGTGATTCAAGATATATCCCTAATCCTGCCTCATTAACACAACCACAGATGTAGAGGCTAGGAGTTACAACACACCATAAAATGGAGGATAATTACATTAGATCACAAAATGGAGAACAGCCATGCAATACTGGGGATCATGGCCTACTTAAGTTGACAAATAACCCCAACCATCACAGATTCCATGTATTTATTTGCATAGTCCCACTCAATCATTGTGAGTCTCAAAGACTATTGCTAGAAGGGTCATTTTAAGTAATTCACTGCACTGCAGGGAGTGAAGATCTTCCCTCTTCAGAACTGGTGATGGAATATGGTATATTACATCCACTTATACCCAATATGGGAAATGCTGGTGGTATAGTGGTTAAGAGCTACGGCTGCTAACCTAAAGACCAGCAGTTCAAACCCACTAGTTGCTCCTTGGAAACCCTGTGGGGCAGTTCTATAGGATCACTGTGAGTCGGAAGCGACTTGATGGCAACAGGTTTGGTTTATACCCAATATGAGGAACCATGGTGGTGCAACAGTTAAGCAGTCAGCTGGTAACTGAAAGGTTGGTGGTTCAAATACACCCAGCAGCTCTGTGGGAGAAAGATTTGGCGATCTGCTTCCATAAAGATTACAGCCTAGAAAACATTACAGGCAGTTCTGCTTTGTCATATGGGATGGCTTTGAGTTGAAATCGACTCAGTAGCTCCTAACAACAACAACAACAACAACAAAACTCAATACAGCCACCATAGGTGTTTCCTCCCAAATAGGAAGGGGGTTTGGAAATAGGAGAGCCAAAATCAATGCAAATGCCCACTATACTCTTTGGGTCTCAGTTTCCCCATCTATAAAATAAGGATAATAATAACACTTGCCTGAAAAGGTATTCAACTCTCAGATTAAATGAGATAATCGGCAACACTTGGCACAGTGCCTGGCCATAAGAGATTGTCCATAAATGTTGGTTTAATATGGGTAGAACGAAAAAAATATTCTATGTGGATGAAGTAATGGAATCAGAAAAATCTCATGAAAAGAAAAGGCAGAGGGAGCCTGGGGACTCTTTGCCTTGAGAGCTGGTCTGAGAGGAAGGAGTAGGGCCCTGTCCTGTCATAGAAGGCTGGGCTTGGCCTCCTGTGCCTTGGTCCTCCGGGATGCAGCTGCTCCTAACTGGGCAGGACTTGGAGCTTCGCCGAGAGGAGTCACCTTGCAGACCAGGGAGTACAGAGCAGGGCACCGAAGGGAGGGCCAGTGTCCACAGAGTTCTGAGGCCAGGGCTCAGTCAAGGGTGTGGAAGGTGCTGCTCTCAGCGTAGCTAAGTCTAGCGTGGCAGTTTCTCTTCAGGGGGAGTGGGGGAGGAAACACGGGCCTACCCATCCTTCCTTCCCTTGTGGATCCACCAGAGTCTCTGTTACTGGCAGAGTGTAGAGAAAGGTGACAGGAATCACCCAAAGGACCTGTTAGTAAATGCGGGAAGGGGAAATGATACCTTTAGCTCAGCAGATATGATTGTGAGTTCTGAAGAGCTGACAGAGGGGGTCTAGGAAGAATTCCTTTCCTCAGGAACTCCTCCCTCACCCCCCAGACACTCAGGGACCATCCCTCCCATCTCCGGCCTCCCTTGAGACTCTGCTTCGCCACTGACCTGGCCCCAGAACATGTGATTCCAGATATTTGTTCCCAGGATATCATCTCTGCTCAGCTGTGAGCTCCTGAAGGGCAGGGCCAGTGCCTCTGTTTTCCCAGAGCCCAGCCCAAGGTCTGCTTCAGGATGAGCACCAGGAAATGTTTGAAGAACGAATGGGCTGAGCTTGGAGAGGTGAAAGGTAAAGGAAGAAAGAATTTTGGAGACAGAGGCAGGGACAGCAAGGGTAGAGAGATATGACACAAGTGACAGGCTGACTTGAGGGAGAAAAGCATCTGCCTGGGGAGAGGAGCTGAGATCTGAGCTGCTACTTTCTCAAATGTCTTGCTTGGTCTTCACATTTGCCCTGAGAGAAAGGTGTAATTATTCCCATTTTATAGATGAGGCAACTGAGACTCAGAAAAGGAAAGTGACTTGTCCAGAAAGTGGCTGAGCAGGAATACAAACAGGCCTGTCTGATTCCTGAGCCAAGGGAAATTGGTGGGTGGAGTCTGTAGCCCTAAAAGTGGGCATAGTTTGGGTACCCTGGTCCAGCACTCACTGCCCCAGTGTCACCAGCCTCTGCTCCAAACAGTGGGCGATGGCATGTGCTCGGGTCATGATGCCAGTGTGACCCCTGTTCTGGCTCAGGTGGGCATCCGTGTAGCAGTAAATGACAGATGATTTCACACGACCAGCACTTTGCACACCCAGCTGCTCCCACCTAGCATGCCCCCCCACTTTACCCCACCCCCCCACACTCTGCCAGTCCTCTGGCAAGCATTACTCTTTCAAGTCCAAATCAAGCCTTATCTTCCCCTCAAGGCCCCTCATAATGCCTGCTGGAGTAGACCTGACCCTTCCCAACATCAGGCTCCTGTCCCCCACACACCAGCACCTGGCCCCAGGAGTTAGGCTGATGAGTGTTTGTAGAGTGAATGAGTGTGCATACATGTCTGGGAAATCCCCACCTTCCAGGGCCTTGGGGGAAAGGCAAGGCCTCCCATCCCCTGAGCCCTTCTCTCTTCTCTCTTCCCCTTCCCCATCCTGTCACTGTGGTGAGGTCAAGGCCTTGCTGAGTTCAACAAAGCTAGAGGACAAAGAAGCAGGTCTTCTGAGGGAGGATGCAGGAAGGGCTGCCAGGCCTGTTCTACACACTGAGCGTGGGAGAGCAGAGGGCACAGGCCAGGGTGGGCAGAGCTGGGTGGGGCTGAGAAAGGTAAGTCCCCTCCCCTTGTGAGGAGGAGGCTTCTGGCCTGCCTCCCACTGGTGGAGCAAACCCCTGGGAGGAACCATCTGTGTCCTCTTCTGGCCTGAGATGGTGGCCCAGGAAGGGCGTAAGCACATTGGACGCTTGCTAAGAATCTGCTCTGGGCCAGGCTGGGTGTGGGATAGGGTGCAAAAATGATTAAGACTCATTTTCTTCCCTTGGGGAGCTCACACCAGATATTTAAGAAATAATAAAAATAGTTAATACACAAGAACACTTTATCATGTGCCAGGCACTGGTCTAAGTGCTTCACTCATATCGATAACTAATTGAATGTTCACAACAACCTATGAGATCAATGCTATTATTAGCTTCATTTGACAGATGGGGATAGAGGCACAGAGAGACCAAGTAACTTGCCCTAGGCCGCACAGTAAACCTCTTGCAGTGTTGGGATCCACACACAGGCAGTCTGGCTTCAAAGTCCATGAATTTAACCTTCACATGTCTTCTGTGTCGAGCTCAGCGCTCTTTGATGTGTGCCATGGGTGACATAGACAGATCGCAGTCCCTGTCTGCCTCCTCAGTGGGTTGGTAGGCTCTGGAAAGTCACCAGGCACCAAAGCGTGCTTCTGGATGTCACTCCTTTCACTGCCCTTTGCTTCCTGCCGCAGTCACATCTTTCCCCATGGGCTTGTCTTCTCTTCCTACAGAGCTCCAAGCTCCAGTGGCTCACAGTTCCTCAGAGTGTCTTGCACAAAGCAGGTGCTCAGATGTGTCTGCAGTTTGGCAGGCTGACGGAGGATGCTTTCATTTTCCCAGGTCTCTGTGACATCAACAAAGTTGCTCTTAACCTGGACTGTTCATTAGAATTCCCTGAGGAGTTTTAAAAAATACTGCAGCCCAGACCACACTCTCAGAGATGCTGATGTAATTGGTGCAGGGTGCAGCCTGGACATGGGGGATTTTAAGCACTCTCCAGCAATTCTGATGTGTAGCCAGGGCTGAGAATCCCTGCACGGACACCATTTTAGAAGTCTTGGAGATTTCTTCTGGGGCAAGCAGTGGTCGGGGGAGCAGAAAGAGCTTGGGCTTTGGAGATGGGCAGATAAGATTCACATCACAGCTCGACTACTTCCAAGTTGGATAAGCTTAGGCAAGTCAACTTTCCCAAGCCTCAGTTATCTCCTGTAAAATGGAATAATAACATCCACCTTGAAGTGAAGTACCTGGTACTGGCATGGCACATGCTGGAAACAATGCAATACATGGCAACTATTGAAATGAATTTTCCATTTATCCATCCACATATGATTATTGACCACTTACTAAGTGCCAGGCACTTGAATGCCCTTGAGAGACAATAAACAACAAGACAGTTATGACCCCTTTTCTTGTGGCATTTATATTCTAGTAGCTCAATTTAATAAGATTTTAAAGGCTTGGGATATCAGGCACTGTATGCATACAAAGATGAACAAGACATTGTCCTTGCCCTTGAGGAAAAGAGAAATGAGCAATAATGAAAACTCAAATACAGGAAAGGAAAAGACCAAAAAGATATAAACCAAATGTGGTGGGATTCAGAGGAGAGAGCCATCCAGTTGGGTAGATCAGGGGAGTTTCCATGGAAGAAATGACACTTGAGAGGGCCCTTGAAGGGTGGTTAAGATTTGTAGGATGGGATGAGGGAGAGTGGTGGTGGGAATGGCTTAGGCAAAAACATGGCGGCAGAAACAGCCAATAATTCAACAAAAGGGCTTGATGTGCACGCATATGCAAGAAGAGACAAGGTGGAAAATGCAAGTTGGAGCCTTAAACTTCTGGGTGAGGGATTTGATCAGTGGTGAGAACCATGCAGGGGCTGGGGCTAAGTTGTATCATTCTCAGCTTTTGATAACTGGACCTCCTCCTGGCTTTATTTTGGAGCAGGTGGCCTTGTCGCTACTGCCCTCAGCTCCCTTTCTCTACCTACTGCCCCTTTGGTCTCCTCTTTAATGCTCAGTGCCCTGCCTGCTGCTGCTCTTGGGTGAGGGTCTGATGAACTCACTCAACCTCAGGCATAAAATGCCTCTCCACATGGTACCTCCCTGGGCAGCTGCAATTTTTTTTTTTTAATTTTGTTGAGAACATACACAGCAAAACATAAACCAATTCAACCATTTCTACATGTACAATTTAGTGACGTTGATTACATTCTTCGAATTGTGCAACCATTCTCACCCTCCTTTTCTGAGTTGTTCCTCCCTCATTAACATCAACTCACTGCCCCCTGAGGTTGCTATCTTTCAAGTTGCTGTTGTTGATTTGATCCCCATATAAATAGTTCTTAAAAAAAAGCATAATGCTCAAAGCAAACCTTTTTTACTAGTTAAGCTAAACTATTGTTTAATTTTAGAAGACTTCAGGGGATATTTTTAGTTAAAGGTCTAAAGATTGTCTCAGGGCAATAATTTTAGGGATTCATCCATCCTCCATGGCTCCAGAAAGCCTGGAGTCCATGAGAATTTGAAATTCTGTTCTAAATTTTCCCCCTTTTGATCAGGATTCTTCTATAGAATCTTGCATCAAAATGTTCAGTACTGGTAGCCGGGCACCATTTAGTTCTTCGGGCTCATGCATGGCAAAGGAGGCAGTTGTTCACAGAGCAATTAGCCACACATTCCATAGTATCTTCCTATTCCTGACTCTCCTTCCTCCTCTGTTGCTCCAGGTGAGTAGAGACCAGTTGTGCCTTGGATGGCCACTTGCAAGCTTTTAAGACTCTAGGCACTATCCAGTGAACTAGGAGGTAGAACAGAAGGGCTAGACACACTATTAGGCCAGTTAACTGGGATGTTCCATGAAATCATGACCTTAAACCTCCAAACCAAGGAGCTGAATCCCATGAGGTATTTAGTTGTTTGGTTGTAAGCTACTCTTTTTTGTTGTTGTTGTTGTTGTAAATATATCTATCATCACTCCGTTATATGTATCTACCACATTTTGTTTATTCATCTGTTGATGGGCATTTAGGTTGTTTTCACCTTTTGGCTATTGTGAATAGTGCTGCAATGAACATTGGTGTACAAGTCTTTGTTTGCGTCTCTGCTTTCAAGTCTTCTGGGTGTATACCTAGGAGTGAAATTACTGGGTCATGTGGTAATCCTATTTTCAGTTTTTTGAGGAACCACCACACTGTTTCCCACAAAGGCTGTAAGTTTTGCATTCCCACTAGCAATGGGTAAGTGTTCCAATTTCCCCATAACTCATGGCAACATTTGTTTTGTTTGTTTAATCTTAGCCATCCTACCACTGCCATTGAGTTGATTCTGACTCATAGAGACCCTGTAGGACAGAGTAGAACTGCCCCACCAGGTTTCTAAGGCTGTAAAACTTTACGGAAGCAGGCTGCCACACACCTTTCTCCCTCAGAGCAGTTGGGGGGTTCTGACTGCTGACCTTTCAGTGAGCAACCAAGCGCTTAACCATGGTACTACCAGGGCTCCCGCTTAGCCATCCTAAAAAAACAAAAAACAAAAAAACGGTTTCTGTCTAATGGATTCCAACTCATAGCAACCCTAGTGGGAGTGAAACGGATCTCATTATTGTGGTATTGATTTGCATCTCTGTGATGGCTAATGATGCTGAGCATCTTTTCATGTGTTTGGTGGCCATTTGAATGTCCTCTTTGGTGAAATGTCTATTCAAGTCTTCTGCCCATATCATGATTGGGTTATTTGTCTTTTTGTTGTTAAGTTTTTGAAGTTTTATATATATATTGGTTATTAGATTCTTGTTGGATATATGGTTTCCAAAGATATTCTCCCAGTCAGTAGCTTGTCTTTTCATTTTTTTGGTAAAGTCTTTTGATGAACAAAAGTTTTAATTTTTATGAGTCCTATTTATTTATTTTGTTTTTTGCTGCTTGTGTTTTTGTTATTATATTAGATAATCCATTGTTGAAAGCTAGGCCTGACAGCGTTGCTCCTGCTTTTTCTTCTAAGAATTTTATGGTTTTAGTTTGCACAATTAAGTTTGTAATCCATTTTGAATTTGTTTTTCTGTACGGCGTGAGGCATGGATCCTGTTTCACTTTTCTGTGCATGGAGACCCAATTTTGCCAGTACATTTATTGAAGAGACTCTTCTTTCCTCATCGAATGGACTTAGCATCCTTGTCAAAGATCAACTGATAGGCAGCTGCATTTCGTAAAAAAACACCCAACTTAGAGTCAGAAGGCCCGGTTGTAATCCTAGCCCTGCCTCCTACCAGCTGTGTGACTTTGGGCAAGTTACTTTCCCTCTCTGAGCCCCAATGTCCTCATCTGGAAAATGACCAAGCTGGATGAGTTGATTGACCCTTTAAGCAGTGATGTTCTCTGACTAATTTTCAAGTGCCAAATCCAGGAACGTTTATTTTGGCTCATGCAAGAGGATGCTGCTACTGAAAGTTAGAAATTAAGCAGGAGGCTTGGAGAGGAAGAGATGGAGAGGCTACATGTAGTTGCTCCAGCAGTGTCCCTTGAGCCCAGCCTTGGATTCATCCCAGCCCAGGCACTGAGCCTGGACTTGTGAATGAAGAAGCCTCCAGACGATTCCAGTCTTCAGTCATTCAAGTCACCCCTAGCCTTCCCAGTTGAAGCCCCAGATATTAGAGACAAGCCATTCTTGCTGTGGCCTATCTGAATTCCTGAGCCTAAAGGTCCAGGAACATAATGAAATTATTGTTTTATGCCAACAAGTTTGGGGTAGTTTGTTGTAAAGAAATGTTGTTGCCATGTGCCAACAAGTTGATTCCGATAGGACAGAGTAAAACTGCCGCATAGGTTTTCCTAGGCCATAATCTTTACAACAGCTGATTGCCAGTTCTTTTGTCCTGTTAGCAGCTGAACTCTTAACCACTGTGCCACTGGGCTCCTTTTTAGGAGCTATAGGAATAATTTTTCCCACTGCACAGATGAGGAAAAAGTTCAGGTGGCTTGCCCAAGAGCACACATCCCAAATGGCAGAGCAGGGCTTTGGACCAGGCAGTAGCATTCTGAACCTAGCACTCTTTCCTCTATGACTTACTTCAGGAGCCAGGTGGATGACTTAGGGATAGAAGTTCTGCAAGGTGGCCTTTTCTTCCTTCCACTAAGCAGCTTCTGGTCTTGACATAGAGCCACTGAACTTGGCCTAAGCTGTTTCAGCTTCCTTCCTCCCATCATCCTTCTCCTCTCATTCCTTTTTCCTCCCAGGATTTTTTTTTTTGGTAAAAGGAAGATGTCTTAGTTATCTAGGGCTGCTTTAACGAAATACCACAAGTGGATGGCTTTAACAAAGAGAAATTTATTTCCTCACAGTAAAGTCCAAATTCAAGGCATCACCTCCAGGGGAAGGCTTTCTCTCTCTGTTGGCTCTGAAGGAAGGTCCTTGTCCTCGATCTTCCCCTGGTTGAAGAGCTTCTCAGGTGCAGGGACCCCAGGTCCAAAGGATGTGCTCTGCTCCTGGTGCTGCTTTCTTGGTGGTACGAGGTCCCCAACTCTCTGCTTGCTTCCCTTTCCTTTTCTCTTCAGAGATAAAAGGTGGTGCAGGCCACAACCCAGGGAAACTCCCTTTACCTTGGATCAGGGAGGTGACCTAAGTAAGGGTGGTGTTACAATCCCACCCTAATCCTCTCAACATAAAATTACAATCACAAAATGGAGGACAACCACGCATGGCCTCACCAAGTTGATACACAGATTTATGGAGGGACACAATTCGATCCATGACAGAAGAGAGGAGTAATCGTCTTCCAGGTCCTTTATTAACCAAGGCTTGAAGGTGATGTGGGGGCTTCATTCACTAACCTTGCCAGGGCTAGGGGCACAAAGGGTAGTCGAGAGGCCCAGCTACTCCACAAGCTACAGGGGTGGGGGGAGAGGCCCTCCCTATCACAGCCCAGACCCTGTTTCCAGGCATGGGTGGTGAGGTTTCCAGAAGGATCGATGTGTGTCAGTGAGCATGCTGGCTGCGAGGGAGGAAGCAGCCTAGTTCTTAGTGGGACTTTTCTCTCGCAGTGATGGTAGTCGGTGAGAGCAAGGAAGTACCATTTTCTGTGCGATTGTGCAGGCTGTGTCACACGTATCAGCTCATTGAAATCAATTCCAGATGAGGGTAGCGAGGCTCAGGGAGGTTACGTGATTGTCCAAGGCCACACAGCAAGCGAGCGGCAGAGTCGGGAAGGGCGCCCGGAGGGTCTTGCTCTCGCGAGCCTCAGAGCCCTGGAGGTGCCCGCCTGCCCGGGCTGTCCGGAGGGGCACCCCAGCAGGGGGCGCCCCTGTCCCCGTCCCGGGCCTCTGGGCGCGCCTCGAGCGGCGCTGGGACAGGGCCGGCCGCTCCGCCCCTCGGCTCCTCAGTGGCTCGGCGGCGGGCACCAGGCGCGCAGACGGGACAGCTGAGCCGAGCGACGCGGCCGCGCCGTGCCACCGCGCCCCAGCGCGCGGCGCAGCGCAGCCTCCCGCCGTGAGTAGCGCCGGGTGCGGGCTCGACGCGCGGGACGGGGCGGGCGGCCCACTGCTGCGGGCGCCGGGGCCGGGGCTGGCGGGGACCACGAGCTCCGGGGCGCTCTCGTGTCCCGGCTCTGTCGCCCTGGGTATGGCCGGCCGTGGCCTTGGGGCTGTGGCCCGAGCCTGAGAGCTGAGCCCTGGAGGCTGAACCTCTAAGGCGTGCTCTGAAGCCTAGCACCTGAAGGACGTCTGGGGTGGGCGGCGGACAGGGGCCTGGCACCCAGGGAGGATGGGGGACAGACTGCTATCATGTCAGGCCCCTTTGAGGGGGGAGAGCGCCCCTTAGTCCCGGGAGGAGAGGTGCTGGGTCTTCTCAGCATCCGCCGCCTCTCACATCCCCTGCTCCCCGCCCAGGCGCAAAGAGGTAAGGGGGGGTCGCAGGGAGGAGTGCTGCATTCACAGTCGGCCTCCTGTGTGACCAAATGAGTCTGTGGTCCCCGCCGTCAGGAGCCCCGGCCCGGGACAGGGCTAGGGTGGGCGTGGGGGGCAGACAGCAGGTCAGCTGCAGACTGCGGTAGAAGGGCATAGAAGGGCCTCCCACAGTTGACCCAGACTCAGTACTAGGTATTGTGGACGCCTGGCGGCACGTATGGGTTTGGCTAACCCTTGCTATAGCTCTGCAAGGTGGAAATTAGTATTCCTACCTCATAAAGGAGAAGATGAAGCCCAGAGAGGTGAGCTTCTTTGGGGCCAAGTAGGTAGTGGTATGTTTGAGAGGCCCACCCCTGGAGCGATGACACAGCTGGCTGCCTCAGAGGTGAGGTGGGAAGGTCCCAGGGTGCAGATGGAGGGAGCACAGCTCCTGACACTCTTGTACTCTAGTAGCCTGTGGAGAGGGCAGCTGGGGCCTGCTGCTATGGTTCTTGACCCGGTCGCCCCCAATTGCCTCTTTGTAAAGTATTCCCGGGACCATCCTGGTGACTGAGGGGCTCTGAGGATTTGGCCTCTTCACAGATAGTTTCGCTTCAGAGCCCTGTTCCTCCCAAACCACCCATCACTCAAGATGGGTTTTTAGCACCTAAAGTGGCCCCACTCGTGATTCAGAGACTTGGGCAGGGAGGACAGGGTTTGTGGGTGTGGGTGGGCTTCTGCTGGTGGGGGGCAAATTTCCCGCAGGCAGGACGAGGAGACCTGAACTGACCCTGACCACCGCAGCCCTCCACTTCCCCAAGGTCTCCCTATTTGCTAGGTGTGGAGCTAGGCCTTCCCAAAAGACAGTTTCTCATGTCTCCTCAGGCAGGTGGCTGACCTTCCCTGAGCCCCAGCTTCCTTATCAAAGAATGTGGGTAGAGATGAAATGAGTCAAAGCCTTGAATGCACAGAGGGGCTTTGTAAATTTTAGAGCCCCCTGCCTTCTGCTGGCACCCGCCCTAGAGCCTGAGTGTAATGATTCCCCATTGGGGGTGGGAAATATAAGGTGACACTCATGTGTGTTTGGTCCAAACTGGTGTCTGCCCACTTGGCATTGTTCTGTTTCACACACTCAGTGAGGTGGGATGAGGAACTTGGTGAGTTCACTTTGCAGGGTGAGCTGGGGCTGGTGAGAAAAAGGGCTTCACGAGAGTTGAGAGTTCACTATGGGGTGATGCTACTGGCCCTGGAAACCCCCTTCTTGGCTATCTCTCAGGAAGCCACTGACTTCTCCAACCCCTGATGCGACCATTGGACGCAGAACCCTGGGAAGAACAGCTGGAGTAGGCTAGCTGTGTGACTTTTAGCAAGTCCCTTCCCCTCTCTGAACTTCGGTTTCCTTCTTTTGTAAAACAAGTGAGTTACCAGACAGCAGTGGTTTTCAAACTTTTTTTTTTTTTCCTGATGAACTCTTATACAGAACCCTAGCGTACGGTATGGAAAAAGTGGAACTGTTCTGGGCAAAGTTGGGGGGAGACCATCTGGCTCCTCTCCCTCACCCTGGTGGACCCTGAAGCAGAGTTAAAAAATCCTCAAACAGATGACTTGTGAGGTCTCTTTCTGTGAAGTTCTAGGAAATCTGTTTTAAGCCCCTAAAGGTTTGGGGGCAGGGACATGAATTCCAGCAACTCCAGTAAGAGAAATGCAGGCATCATGGTGGACCTTATTCGTGGAATGTCTGGAGCCTAAGGCCTGAGTGCTTTAGGCCGAAAGTGTGTCCTTTCCCTCTGCCGTGTGATTTTGGCTTTTCACAGGGCCAGAAAGGTGTCTAAACCTCCCGGGTCCTTTTCTAGCTCCAAGTTGGTATCTATAATTCCATCTCAGAGTTTCTCTGCTTCTGTTTCACGTTTCTGAGCTGGTAAAATGTAAATCTATCTTGAGGGGAGGTGTGAAGAAAGGGCTTTAAGTGGTTATCAGCTGTTTTTGCCTGATGAGGTATCTGAGCAGCTGCCTGGAGAAGCCAGAAAGGAGGCTCATACACTAAATTCAAATCAGTCAACATTTATGGACTGCCTGCTGTATACCAGCTACTTCAGAGGGACAGAGGGGACAACATCATACCCCCTGCCCTCTTGGGTCTCTTAAGGCCATCGGCAGGAGGGCAGGCACTCACATTTGTTGGGCATGTCCAGGGACCATTCAAAACAGTTTCCATGTGTTATCTCATTTGTCCCATAAAGGAGGTATTAGCCTCATTTTCTATTATGTAAATTTCTTATTATTATGTACATAATAAGTGCACCTGTCATATATCCATGCAACCTCCACCTAGATCAAGAAGCAACATTGCCAGCACCCAGAAGCTTCCTGACGCCCCCATCTAGTCACAACCCCCCACCCCTAACCACTATTCTGACTTCCAAAACCATGGATTATTTTTACTTATTTTTGTCTTTAATGTAAATGGATCACACGTTATGTCGTCTTTGATGTCTGGCTTCTTTCATTCAGGAGCCATGGTGGTGCAGTGGTTAAGAGCTCGGCTTCTAACCAAAACATTGGCAGTTCGAATCCACCAGCTGCTCTTCGGAAACCCTATGGGGCAGTTCTACTCTGTCCTATAGGGTCACTGTGAGTCGGAATCGACTCGACGGCATGGGTTTGGTTTGCTTTTCTTCCTTTCATTCAGTGTTATGTTTAAGATTCATCCACATTGTTGCAGGTGGCAGTAGTTTGGTCATTCTCATTGTCGTGTAACAGTTCCATTGTATGCACATCCCTCTATTTATATGTGCTTCTATTGATGGACATTTGGTTGTTTCCAACTTTTATTTCTTACTAATAGTGCTCCTGTGAACAATCTGTGGTGGTTGTGGTTAGGTGGTGTCAAGGCAATTATGACTTATAGTCACCTATGTGCCAGGGTAGAACGGCCCCATAGGGTTTTCTTGGGTGTAATCTTTATGGAAGGAGATCACCAGTTCCTTCTCATGTAGAACCGCTGGGTGGGTTTGAACTGCCAACCTTTCAGTTAGCAGCTGAGTGCTTAATTGTGCCACCAGGGCTCCTTGTAAACATTCTAGCATAGACTATTTTGGAAAATATCTGCACGCACATCTCTGGGGTATGTAGCTAGGAGTGGGTATGTCTATGAAGCTGCCCGACAGTTCTCCAAAGTGCTTGCCCCAGCGTACATTCCCCTAGTAGTGTTTGAGTGTTCTAGTTCTCTACATCCTTAGCAACACTGGCCACTGTCTAACCTCACTTTCCATGTCAGTAGTTTGAAGCCCAGAGAAGTTTCCCTGTGCTTGGCAAATGCTAGACAGTGCTGGGGCTGGGATTTGAACCCAGGCCTGTGTGACCAGAGTCTGTGCTCTCTCTCTGGTTCAAACATGGACATAGATTGTGATTCGAACCAGAATGTGATAACCAAAACCAAACCCGTTGCTGTCGAGTTGATTCTGACTCATAGTGACCCTATAGGGTAGAGTAGAACTGCCCTATGGGGTTTCCAAGGATTGGCTGGTGGACTGGAAGTGCTGACCTTTTTGGTTAGCAGCTGGGCTGCTAACCACTGTGCCACCAGGGCTCCCTAAAAATCTATTCACAGCACTCTCTGGGAATATAAAGTGGCAGGGGGAGAGTTTGCGTTTGGTTTTGGGGGAGAAAGAGTCATGGAGCCTCATAGAGATGGTGGTATTTGAGCTGGGCCTTGCAGGAGGGAACAGTTTTTCCAGGAGAGCCTCCCAGCTTGAGCTGGATATGGCAGGAGTGAAAGTTTCCGGGGAACAGGAAAGGTCTACTTTGGTTGTAATATAGAATATGTGCGGTGCTAAGCCTGGAAAGGCAAGTTGGGGCCAAACTGGTAGGCTCCCCTGTCCCCCACCCCCAGCCTCCCAGAAGTGGAACCTGAGGCAGGGGAACTGCGTGGCGCTGCTCCCAATCAGCTCAGCTCCTGATAGCAGTCGAAGCTGGCCTCTCACCAAGTAGAGGATCTTAACTGTTCCTGTGACCACTCTTGGGGTGTCTGCCAACAGAATTTTTTGGAGTTTCTACTTCCATCTAACTATGTGAAATTAGTAACCCTGCTCCCCAAGGCTTGACAAAAATGGTTTATTTGGAAGGATTTTTTTCAGCAAAAAGAAGATGGTAGATGGAAATTCCGCCGCCCCTCCCCCCCCAGGCTAGTCTCGGGAATTTGCCAGGACAGTGGGGTGGGGGTGGGTTCGGCTTCTGATTCTGGTCAAGCCAAACTTGGAGACCTAAAATCCTTTTCCTCAGAAAGGAACCAAACTGATGTCTCAATGACTGTGGGAGGCAGAAACAGAGACACTGGCCTTGGATGAGTCAAATAATAATAGTAATAATAATAATCCTTCTTAGTCGGAATCGACTCGATGGCACTGGGTTTGGTTTGGTCTTATTTGCATAGCATTCTTGGTTTTTAAAGTGTTTTCAACACCCTTATCACAGTGGGCCCTCACAGATGTTATCACCCCTGTGTACAGCACCCAGAGAGAGTGCTAACCTGCTGGGGGTCGTGCTGCCGCACACACTCAGGCTAGTCTAGACCTGGGCTCCTGGAGCCTACGCTTTTCAGGGTTCCATGCTTGCCTGGGCCCTGGCTGAACACAGAGTGAAGACTGAATAGAGAGAAAGATGTGAGATGAGCCATGGGTGCTTACAGGCATCAGGTTGGTGGGTGACCCTGAGAGCAAGGCTAGGAGCCAGGCCAGCTATGCCTGGGGGTCTCCAGAGACCTGTGTGCCTCAGTGGAATGAAGGGAGGCAGGTAAGTGGCATCCTGGTAATAGAGCTCTGGTTTGCAGGGGGCAGAGGTGGAGGAAAGAAGGTGAAGTGTGTACACACTTTGAGTTAGAATAGCTCCAGCCACTTGGTGATGGATAATGAGATGTGCCCTTACATAATGGTGCCCGGGAAAAGCAGCCTTTCGGGGTTCATGGGGTCTGGGTGTGGTTGGTATCTGAATGGCAGGCAAAAGCAAAGCTGCCAACACCAGCTGAAATGGTTTCCGAGAAAACTTGGCTGATGACTCTTGAAAGACGCATCCACAGGCAGCTGGTTTTAGCTTTGTGTTTTGCAGGCTGTGCCCTGTGTCCTGCCCTCGGGGTGCTGGCTAGGGTGGCATCTGGCTCTCCTGGGCATGGGTGAGCTCCTTGGGGTGGGGATCCCGCAGAGGATGCAAACAGCTTCTCCTGGTGACATGGGGAGCACCCTCCATGGGCTCAGAGCTGTCGTGAGGTTCTCATTAAGGTGCTTGGGCAGCCAGAGTGAGCTCCATTTTACAGATGAGGAAACTGAGGCTCTTCTGATAAGAGATGAGGTCACAGAGCTAGTTGCGGGCAAAACTGGAACTAGGACCTCAGGCTTCTGACTCCTGGTGCCTGTTTTAATTTGCCACACCGCTCCCACCCATATTTCCCTTGGGCGATGACTGAGAGAGTTTACAAATTGGTTCAGACTTGCAGTGGGGTGGCACAGGCCCTGAGAGAACTGAGGTCATGATAATCCCTTAGCTTCTAAGCATTTTATAGTTTGCAAAATAATTTTATAAATTGAGGTTGATCTTTACAGTATTAGCCTTGTTTTATAGATGAAGAAGCTGAGGCTCTGGAAGCTTATGTGACTTGCCCAAGCAGACCTGGAACTCAAACCCAATACTTCTGACTCAAAAACTAGTGCTCTTTCTACTGCATCCTAGCTGCCTCTTCTCAGGAGACCTGAATTTAATGACAACCAATTGCCCAAGTTCGCCATGGGTCTATTTCTCTGAATCTTTTTGGAACAGACCTGAAAAAGTGAGGAGGCCTCTTTTTCTCTCTCCTTAACAGATTTAAATGAATATAAATCAAGTAAGAACTATCTACGGTCAGTGACAGGTGAGAGGCTTGAGCAGGATAGCCCTCAAAGAGCTGGGACTGTGGGTTATGATAAAATTACTAGCTTCTCTCACAATAGCCAAATGGTGGAAACAACCTAAATGTCCATCAACAGATGATGCATAAACAAAATGTGGTATTTCTATACAGTGGCATATTATCTCAGTCATAAAGAGAAATGGACTTCCGATATATGCTGCAACATGGGTAAACCTTGAAAACATTATGCTGTGAAATAAGCCAAGACACGAAAGGACAACTCCTGTATGATTCCACGTACATGAACTATCTAGAGTAGGCAAATGCATAGAGACCAAAGTTTACAGTGGTTGCCAGCAGAGGATGGGAGGGAAAATGAGTTATTGCTTAAGGGACGCTGAGTCTCTGTTAAGGGTGATGAAAAAATTTGGAAACGGCTAGTGGCAATGGTTATACAACATGGTGAAGGTAATTAATGTCATTGAATTATACACCTGAAAAAGGTTGAAATGGCGAATGTTTTGTTATGTATTTTTTACCACAAGAAAAATAATTTGTTGAACGAATCAACAGGTGAATACGATAAAAATTCAATTAGCTAAAAAAAAAATTAGTTCTCCTGTAGCCAATTACTTTAGACCCCAGACCCTTAGGCTTGTGCTAATTTGCATGGCCGCCCTAACCTGGTGTTTCACCCCCTTTCAGGTCAGTAGGCTCCAGGCCTCGATGAGGAGCCCAACATGGAGACGTTCAAGCAGCAGAAGGTGGAGGACTTTTATGACATCGGGGAGGAGCTGGGGAGGTAAGAGACTGTGTGTGAGGTGGAGGGGCTGTGAGTCGGAGCCAAGGTCATGCTTCTCTTTGTACAACTGTCAGTTGCACAAAGTTATGGCACAGGCTTGTCACAGGACTAGTGGGAAGCTTTAAAAACAAGCCTGAGGTTTATTCGTTTTCATGGATAACTGTACAAATAGTCATTTCTCTGAAAATAAAGACCGGCCATCAAAAGGAGCTACAGTTGTTGAGTTCTGTGTCTTCAGGGGAGCCTTGGTGGCACAGTGGTTAAGCTTTTGACTGCTAACCAAAAGGTCAGCAGTTTGAATCTGCTAGCCACTCCTTGGAAACCCTGTGGGGCAGTTCTACTCTGTCGTATAGGGTTGCTATGAGTTGGAATTGACTCGATGGCAACAGGTTTGGGGTTTTTTTTTTTTTTTTCATTGGTAGAAACTGGCTGACAGTTATGGCAAAATGAAATGATTCTTATTTTATTGACACTTTTCTCACTAAGCCATTGGTTTCCTTCTCTGGGTCCCACTTAGGATTCTCCATGGTTCCTGGGAAATTTTTTTTTTTTTTTTTAAGCAAAGAGCCTGAATTGTAGATGAAGTAATCCTACTGAAAATGGATTTGTTTTGAGTAAGCAACTACATGAGCCTAGTCCTAAAGGTTTCTAGGGTCTGAGTTATTTGATGCATTTTCAGGTTTGCTAAATCTCTAATGCAGCCAGGGCTAGACTCTGAGATCTGAAAATCATTACTATTTGGAGAGAAATGAACATTTTCTGAGGTTATCTTCTCACCTTCCATTTTCTAATATTCAGATGGTGTTTCACTGACTAACCTAGAGGTTGGTGGTTTGAGTACCCCCAGAGACAGCTCAGAAGAAAGGCCTGGCGATCTACTGCCGAAAATGAGCCACCGAAAACCCTACAGAGCACAGTTCTACTCTGACACGGGGGGGGGGGGGTCGCCATGAGTCAGAGCTGACTTGATGGCAGCTGGCTTTTTGGCTGAGTGATGACAAAGTACCTGTCGTAAAGTTTGGTCCTCAGAACAGTGCATGAAAGAGGAATTATTTTTACTCTCATTTTTCAGACGAGGAAACTGAGGTTCAGAGAGTTTAAGCAGGTTGTCCAAAGTTGCACAGTCCCAGGTGACATCGCCAGGGTTCTGACCAGCCCAGTTGCACCTGCTGGCCTGATCCTACTCTCTCCTGTGTGCACAGCATTTGCACACCCACCTGCTTACTTATACACCCAGCCTCATCCCTTCACATACCCAGCAGAGTGCAAACTTGGGTAAAAAACTCCACTGTGTCCAAGGGGGTAAAATAGAAGACCTTTTCCCTTTAGGGAACTCTTGGGCCAGGACTAATTATCTCGCTTTCTTTGATTTTAAAGACAAAACAGAAAGAGCATCAAAGGCAAGGGAGCCTGATTCTGAGAAGCATGGGAGGCAGCAGTTGCTTCAAGCTTAGGGAGTGTCTGTCCAGGCTGGCTGGTTGTCAGCTAGCTGACTGGGTGGAGGAGTGAGTGAATGCAGAGCCCCGGAGGGCGATGACTCCTCTGGCTTCTAAGACCAGCTGTCACTGGCCAGCCGGGGCCTGGTGAACAGGGTGGGAAGAGGTCAGGGCGTGCCAGGCCCGGGTGTGGTCAGCCAGGTTCTTTCCACCTCAGGTACTTCTCCTGACCTTGCGGGCACCAGGGGAAAAGTGGCATTCTCGGCAGAAGATCCTGGCAGGCCTTGCCACTGGCACTTGATTTGGTGGCCTTACCTTGGTCTCGTCCTGTGTGTCGAGATCTGTGCCGAGTGCCATGGGCATAAAGGTGAGCAAAGCATAGACGGCCTCACCCTCCTAGAGCTCCAGCCTGGGGGGTGGGCAGCCATGTGCCTGACAACAAGGGTGGAGTTGGATGGAACTGGAGTCCCCAGTGTGCCGAGAACCCAATACTTGGGGGCAGGGATGCAGGGGCTCTGAAGAAGGAAGTAGAAGCAGTTCCCTGGGGAATCAGGCACATGAGCTATCAGAGCTGGAAGAAGCCTCACGCTTTTGGGTTCTCCTTCGAGTATAGGGTGTGAAGGCCCCATTTACCTGAAGGCCTGGGGAGCCTTGGGATGTATCCCCCCTTTCTGAGTTGCTAACTAGGCATGAGGGGGCAAGAGGCAGCAGAGGTCTGGAGCCCTGGAACCTTTGAAGTGACTGGATAGCCTAGGACTTGTGGTCTCAAGGTCAGCTGAGCTAGAAGGGCTTTAGAGGTCTCTCTTCCAGGTCCTCATTTGACTGTTGAGAAAACTGAGGCTCAGAGAGGGGAAGAGTCTTGCCTGGGCCCATAGAACAGGCTGAAAGTAGAGCTGCCTTCAGTGAGGGCTTGGCTTCTGAAGGGACAGTCCCATCCGTCCCTCCCCGCCTTTTTTCGCTTCACAGCAGTGCTGAAGACCTGCTGTGTGCCGGGTGTTCTTCAAGGTCATGGTAAATAGAACAGACAGATTCCTACCCTCTTGCAGTTTATTTATTGTTGGTGGAGAAAGACACTCAACAAGTAATACAAAAGGATGCACCATTCTAATGTGTTAAGGGGTAGGAAAGGAGAGAACATGATGCCCTGAGAAAGAATAAGGAGGGATGTGCTTTAGGCTGGGAGGTCAGGGAAGCTATTTTGAAGAAGTTAACTTGAGAACCAATGGGTAAGTGTAGGCAAAAGCAACAGCGTGAACACAGGCCCCGAGGCAGGGAAGAGCCAGGGGCCAGAGGGGCTGGCAAGAGGCCAGCGTGGCCTCAGAAAGTGAGCTGGGGACAAGTGGTGCTAGATCTGGCCGGCCAGCTCCCTGCCAGCACAGGGTGATGGACAAGTTTGCTTCCAGCTGTGCAACCTTAGGGCACTCAACCTCTCTAAGCCTCAATTTTCTTACCTGTAAAATAGGAATAGTGACAGTATCTACTTTATGGTTGTGAGGATTAAATGAGATGCTAAGTCTAAGGGGTCCCTCACAGAGCCGGGCACAGGGTAAGTGTTCAATAAACAAGAGCTTCTGGCCTTTACCAGATGATAGACTGGGCCTTTGAAGTAAGTTTGGGGGATCAAGGGCCCACATCCCACCTCTGGAATCCCCCTGGGAGGGAGGCGTGGACTTTTGGAACAAGAGCAGAGACTCACTGCGATCACTCTGTTTGAACACAGGGCACCAGTGAGCACCCTAGCCTAGACTATGAGCTGCCTGCTGATTTTAGCCCTCCATTCAGTCCTTACTCTGCAAAAATCAAAATGAATGACAGTCTGCCACATGTAAGGACAGATGAAGCTCACAAACATAATGTTGACCAGAAGGAAGCCAGAGTCAAAAGAGCACATACTGTATAATTTCATTTATGAGAGTTCAAAACAGGCAAAATGAATCAATGGTCCCAGGAGCAAGAATAGTGGTCATCCTTGGAGCACTAGAGACTGGGAGGGATTTTTGGGGTTCAAGTGCCATTCTCTCTTGGTCTGGGTGCTTATTTCACCGATGTGTTTATTTCATGAAAAGATATCAAGCTGTGCATGTATGATATGTGCATTTTCCTTTACGTTTTCTATGCTATACCTGGGGATCCCTGAGTGGTGCAAATGGTTAGTGCACTCAGCTACTGCTGAAAGGTTGGAGGTTTGAGTTCACCCAGAGGTACCTTAGAAGAAAGGCCTGGTGATCTACTTCTAAAAAATCAGCCATTAAAAACCCTATGAAGCACAGTTCTACTCTGACACACACGGAGTTGCCATGAGCCAGAATCCACTCTATGACAACTGGTTAACTGGTTATTCTACAAGCCCACTGCTGTCTCGAGTCAGTTTTGATTCATAGCGACCCCATAGGGTTTCCAAGGCTATTAATCTTTATGGCAGCAGACTGCCACATCTTTCCCTCACAGAGCCACTGGTGGTTTTGAACTGCCGACCTTTTCAGTTAGCAGCTGATTGCTTTAACCACTATACCACCAGGGCTTCTTTGCTAGGATGAGTGGGGTAAAAACCTGTAGATGTTGCTATTAAGGTGATTTGAAGTCCTACTTACATGAGGCTTGGTAGGACATGAGAGTTTACAACATGGCAAAAGCAGTCTCTAATAGTTTTCATTGCAGTAGACAAACTGGGACTAGAGTCTTCCCTAGTTTAGGGACGTTTACCCTGAATTTCTATACCTTAACTAAAATCATGCGTTAACAAACAAACAAAGAACCTTAACTCCACCCGCTGGCCTGGTCCCTGAAGCGTGTGTTCCTGATTCCTTTGGGGGCCTTGTCTGTCTTTATCCCCCAAGTAAGGAAACATCTGTGAGAGAAGCTGCAGAATGTGGCTTTGCCCCAGAACCGCATGCCCTGGCTGCAGAGTTCCGGCTTGTTTGGGACTCTGCCTGGCCCTGCTTATCTCACCTGAGATCTGGCTCCCAGCGCTACGTGTTGACACTTGGCTGTACTCATACTTTTGGCACCAGCCCATTGGGGATGCTGGAGGCCGTCTGCTGCCACTGCGCAGTGTTTGGAGAAATACTGGCCTGCAGATTTTGGCCTCTCCCAGCCTTGGGAGCCACCAGTGGGGCAGAGCAGGGAACACTAGAACTGGCAGGGCTCTGTAAGAGAAGCTCATCCCACCCCTCATTTTACAGATGAGGCTAAGGCCAGAGAGGAGAAGTGGCTTATCCAAGGCCACGCAGTGAGCCGGCCATTGAACCAGGCTAGGGACCTTGGAATCTGACTCCTCATCTAGGGCTTTGACCACCACACCATCAGGTCCCACAAATCACAAAATTCTTTTATCGTTTAATTTGTGGGCTTCTGGGAGTAGGGTAGAATATAGGGTAGGGTAGTCTTTTCTGTTTGACCTTGAGGGTAGGGTCAGGGTCAGGGTCAGGGTCAGTGTCAGTAAGGGTGAACACTGGAGAAGGAGTCATGCTTCCTAGGGTGAATACACTCGTAGATGTGCCCAATGAGACACAGACAAATACTGCATGTCCAAGGGTATAAGGTAATTTAATAGAAACAGAATATAATGACCAGTGATTTCTTCTTTCCTATTCTTAGATCGGAATCGACTTGATGGCACTGGGTTGTGGTATTCTTAGATCACCTTCCTTTATTTGGATTATTATGTTAACATAAAATTGTAACCTATCAGTGTGGGACTGGAGCTCATCAAGAATTTAGTCTAAACCCTCATTTTACAGATGTAGAAAATGAGGCCCAGAGTGGAGGTGATTTATTTGCCCAAGGTCACAGAGTGTGTAATGTAGGAGGCGGAACTTGAAGGCAGAACTTTTTCAACTACACTGTGCTGGTTAAAACAAATAGATAAACTTATCTTTATCTATAGTCACACCTTTATTCACAGCCCCACCATCCTAATGGGCCTTCCTCACAATCACCCCACACATCCCATCGCCCCTTCTGCCCTGGTGAAGACAGCAACCGTGGTAGCTACTACTTGTTGTTGTTAGCTGCCGTTGAGTCACCCTCAGGGTCCTGGCGACTCCATGCCATCCCCATGAATGGTTTTGGATTTCAGACCCATTGTGATTCATAGGGTTTTCATTGGCTGATTTTTGGAAGTAGAATACCAGGCCTTCTTCCTCGTTCATCTTAGTCTGGAAGTTCCGCTGAAAACTATTCAGCATCATATCAGCACTTAAGCCTCCACTCACAGATGGGTGGTGGCTGAGCATGGGGAGCATTGGCTGGGAATTAAACCCAGGTCTCCCGGATGGAAGATGAGAATTCTAGTTACAGGAGGCTTATGTGCACAAGGCACCTGCTAGGAACTAAACCTGCAGAATCATCTTTTTCAGGCACAGGAACCTTGGGGTCAGGAAAGGAGCCCCTGTACTCAAGCTTTGTCCCTCTTAAAAAGAGCTGAGGAATTCCTTGGGGGTGAGATGTGCATTGGTAGGGCTGTCTCCCAGGCTTCAATCTCTCAGTGGGATCATCTGTGGTTAAGATCACCCACTGCACACGCGGCTTAGCCAGGGCAGCCTCTTCAGGGACAGAAACAAAACCCTACAGGAAATGCTTGGAGTTCAGATTTGCTCAGGGTGGGTTCCATGGCCAGTCCAGCCAACAAGCACTATTGAAAACAACAAAAAAGAGGCGCTCAGATTTACCCTTCTCAGTCCTTGGGTCAAGAGCTTCCAAGATGAACTCTGAGGCAAAGGGGATTTTATTATATCTTTTTTAAATAAAAAAAAAATTTACTGTGGAAGTAATGCATGTTAAATGTCATAAAATTATGGACGTGTGTAAAGCAGAAGTGAAAATCTCCCCCAATCCTGCCCTCCGTCCAGCCTCATGCCCACAGTTAAGCTTCGATGATCATTTTCTTCTGTCGTTGTTCAGAAATTTTCTATGTAAAGCCAGTGAGTATGTGGACCCAGGTGGGATCACACAGCCACAACTTGATTTTTTTCACTTAATGAAACATGTTGGATGTCTTTTTACAGCTGTGCAGGCAGATTCATGAGGCGTATTTTGGCTGAAAGTGGCTTTAAATAAAAAATTTAAGAAAACTGTGTAAGCCAATAAAAGATCAGCAGCCTTAACGCATTGGCTGGTTTTATTTCTGAGTCTTCCCTTCTAATCCTTCTGAGGCTATTTCTCACACCCACACATCCCCTGTCTCTGTGTCAACTTGAGGTTACGCACATATGTACTGAGTTAACACCCATCCGGAGTGGACGTAACCACAGTGCTAAGCTAGTGGGGCAGCTGGGGAGGCCAAGGGGAGCTGGAGCAGTGCTGACAGCCCTGGGACAGCCCTGTGAGACATAAGCCTGTCTTACTTTGTACTGGGCTGTCAAGACTTTGAAGCCAGGCCCACCTTTGTTCTCCCATTTTGAGTGTCACTGAAGCACCGAGGCAGAGGTCAGAGGTCCCAAGAGCTTCTTTGACTTGTCTTTGCTCTTGCTGTTTCCTCACCTTCAAAAATTTTTTACTTTTCTTTCACATGCTGTCTCCCTGACAAAGCACCCCCTTCAGTCAGATTTAATTACTCCTTATTTTGGAGCTCTCTCTCTCGTGCTTATGTTATCATACCTTATGTCACCCAAAAAGGCTTACCTGGTGGTCTTCCCTGCTGCACAGAAGGTTCCTCCAGGCCAGGCTCCTGTGTACTTTCTTATTTATCCGTCCCCCGCTATGGTCTCCAGCCCCGGTGTTTTAGATTTGGTAGGTGCTGAACACAAAGATATACACCCATAGACACCCAGCAAGTTAACTGCAGAGGTGCCTGGAATCTGCCTTGAGTTAAATCGAGGTAGAAAACCCAGACAAGCCCCCAGTTCCTGGAGGTCCTGGAATCCATGAATGTCCAGGATTCCTCAAACGCAGAATTGGGAAATGCAACACAAAAATGACTACCATTTACTGGACTTTGTACTGAACTCGTATTATTTACTGGACTTTGTACTGTACTCATATTACTGTATTTAATTCTTTTACCTGTGAAGTAGTTGTTATTCCCAGTTTGCAGATGAAGAAACCCAGTCTCCAAGATGTTACGTAGCTGGCTCAAGAAATATAGACCTGCCTTATCAAGGGGAAGCCAAGTGGGAAATTCTACTCTATGTGACACAGTGAATCTCAGAATAAGTTAGAAATAAAAGCCAGAAGCTTCTCTGGGCAGAGAGCCCTGTCTGCCATCTTGGGTTGGGATTTTTATGCCTCTGTGATCACACACAGAAACCCCAGTGGCACAGTGGTTAAGTGCTATGTCTGCTAACCAAAAGGTCAGCAGTTTGAATCTACCAGGCACTCCTTGGAACCCTATGGGGCAGTTCTACTCTGTCCTATAGGGTCTCTACGAGTCAGAATGCTATAGGGTTGCTACGAGTCAGAACGGACTTGATGGCAATGAGCTTGGTTTTTTTGAGTTTTTTGGTGATCACACACATGCTTGTACTTCATGCTGATGGGAAAGTGAAAGTAACTGACATATGTTAAGAATCGATTCCCCTTTCCCATTTTTGTAGAACTATATGAGCTGGATCACATTCCCATTTCACAGATGAGGAAACTGAGGCTCAGAGGAGTTAAATAGCATATTCAGTCACACAGTCTGAAAAAGGACCATTAGGATTTTATACTAGGTCAAAGAGCTCTTGCTCTTTGTATTAATAAACCAGTAACCTCTTTCTGGAAACCCTGGTGGTGTAGTGGTTAAGTGCTATGGCTGCTAACCGAAAGGTCGGCAGTTCGAATCCACCAGGTGCTCCTGGAAACTGTGGGGCAGTTCTCTGTCCTACAGGGTCACTATGAGTTGGAATCGACTTGATGGCAACAGTTTTTTTTTTTTTTTTTGGTTTAACCTCTTTCTAGTAAAAAAAAACCCTATCCTAATTCAATAATTTAATCAAAATGAATCTGGGAGATTCTTCAGAGGTCATCTATTCTAGTACAGCCCCAGGGTGTACTAGTTAGTGGGTAGTGGTGGCTTAGGGACTTGCCCTGGGTCAGAGGGTTTTATCAGTAAGAGGGGCCTGAAGGAGAAGAAAGAGGAAAAGACAGATTCCCAACATCTGTGCACAGAGCAGCAGAGGGGACCACCCAGGCCACAAAATTCCATTGGTGAGATTCCTTCTTCCAGTCACAGGACTGTGGCCCAGTGTAGGGCGGGAGAGTGGCCAGAAACAGGAGACGCGGGTGAGGGGTGCCAATGGCAGCCCGCTCAACCTCGAGGAGCCAAGAAATGGCATTTGCATCAAAACCAGTCCCGTCAACACCACAGCAGACTTCAGACGGAGGGGGCATCTGATGGCTCTGAGCCCCTCAGAGCCTCTGGCCTGTGGAACAAATGAGGGAGGTGGGTGGGGGGCTTCCAGAGGTGAGCCAGGTGGATGCAAAACAGCCGCACAACACATGGCCTCATGTCACTCTGGTGTGGGCTTGAGAGCTTCCTGGGCCTGGCACAGACAAGGCTGGTGTTAGAGCAGAGCAGCCTCGGGGCCACAGCTGTGCCCCAGCCAAGCCAGTGGTTCCCAGAATGTTGGTGGGTGCATGACTGTGTGTGCATGTGTGCAAAAGCTCATAAGTATGTGCACATCTGTGCTCTCTCTGGGTCATTATCACAGTCAACAAGAACTATTTCCATTTACCCACTGTGTGTTGGGCACCAAATAGGTGTAAACCAAAAACCTGTTGCTGTCGAGTCGATTCCGACTTGTAGCGATCCTTATAGAGCAGAGCAGAGCTGCCCCCTAGGTTTCCAAGGCTATAATCTTTACGGAAGCAGGCTGCCACATCTTTCTCCAACGGAGCAGCTGGTGGGTTCGAACAGCCAATCTTTCATTTAACAGCCGAGCGCTTAGCCACTGCACAACCAGTGCTCCTTCCAAATAGGTGTAGGAGACTTAAGCTCAGACCTTGTCCCAGGAGAGCTTAAGGCGTCGCTGGGGCATAAACATTCTCCTCAAAAGGTAATGAATTGACAAGGTGGACCAGCCAATGTGCTAATGGAGGGACCCCCAAAACATGCGCCAGGAGTTCAGAGGTGAGGCCCTCACCCTGGGTAGGGCAGCTGAAGGGCATCGTGGTTGCATCTGGGAGAAGGAGGGGTAACCACCTCGTGCTAAGGCCTCTAGTTGGGACGAGGAGCAGAGGGCTTGGGCTGGGGCAAAAGGTACGTGGAGAGGGTGGTGGGATGGGGCTGCCAGCAGGACAGTGAACTGTGGAGGGCCCTGGGTGACCAAGCCTGTATGAGAGAGGGAGGCGCTCTGGTCACCCATTGTTAGGAAAACAAAGCACAAAGCCACTCAAACAAAGTGGCTGCATTGCACATGCGGCAGCTTCTGCCAGAAGCTCGGTGCACAGTACCAGTCGTATGTCTAGAGGAGTCGTCCTCCTTGAGCCCAGTACGTAGTAAGAAAACTGTCAGAGCTGGAGGACAGGCGTGTGTGAGGGTCACGGAAACCATCAAATACCTGTATCTACTGTACGGACTTCCCTTTCTTATTTATCACCAGTATGTAAATTTGTGTTGTGCTGGTTTTCTGACTTGTTTTATTGTCAAGCAGTAACCTCTTTCTAGTACCCTTTCCATGTATCCAGGGTCCATGTACTAAAAAAAAAAATTTTGTTTTGAAATAATTTCAAACTTAATAGAAAAGTTGCAAGAATAACAGAGAACTCCCGTATACTTTTTAACTCAAACCCAAATCCATTGCCATTGAGTCAACTCTGACTCACAACGATTCTGTAGGACAGAGTAGAACTGCCCCATAGTGTTTCCAAGGAGTGCCTGGTGGTTTTGAACTGCTGACCTTTTAGTTAGCAGCCATAGTTTTTAACCACTACTCCACCAGGTTTTCCTTAACCCAAATATACCCATTTTTAACATTTTGTCTATCTTTTCTTCCTTGTCTCTCTCTCTTCCCTCCCTCCTTCCTTTCTTTTTTATTGTTTCTAAATCACTTGAAAGTAGGTTGCAGATATGAGGCTGCTTTATCTCTTAGTATTTCACGATGTATTGCCTAAGGATATGGATATTCTTTTTCATAAAAAGTATAGTTATCAAATTCAGGACATTTAACACGGATCCAATATTCTTAACTAATTCATCAATACCAGAGACAACAAACTATAGCCAGAGAGCCAAATCTGGTTTTTGAATGGCCCTTAAGCTAAGAATGGTTTTACAGATGAATATTTCCAGTTTTTGTCAATTGTCCCATTCATGTCCTTGATAGCATTTTTTCTACTTCCAGCCCAAGAACCAGGGCAGGATCATGTTTTACATATTGTTGTGCTTTCTCTTTAATCTCCTTTCAGTATGAACAGTTCCTCAGCCTTTGACTTTGATAACGTTGATGTTTTTGAAGAATACCGGTCTTTTTTTTTTTTAAATAGACGCAGGACATATACTTTTATTAACTTTATAATATCTATAGACATTCCCAATATATTTAACTTTCCCCTTTTCTCACTGTGAAAAATAATAGTGTTTCCCGTGAACACATTTATTTATTTTCTTCTTTATGTGTTATTTCCGTTGGGTCTATTCCCCAAGGTGGAATACTAGGCCAAAGGCTCTGACTGGTTTAATGGTTGAAACTGAAAATACCAAGCCAGTACACAATGTCACCAGAATTGTTTATTTCCCTGTGGCTTTGCCAACACTTTTTATTGCTTCTGTCTATTTTGGGTAGTTTAAGAGTTTTGTTAAGAGACATTAATGTTTTTCCTGTGGGGAAATTTAAAGTGGTCCAAATCTTCTGCGCTCCCCCTTAATTCCAAAACTTATCCTCTCTCTGCTACTTTACTTTTTTTCATAGTGTTTACGTTCTGTTTCCCTTTATTCCATACTCAGTCATTTTCATGGAGAATTTGAAGTTTCAAGAGCGACACAAGGTAGGTAAGGCAAATGTTATAATTCCCATTTTATGTGATGGAAGGAAGGCCCAGAGAATTTACCCAACCCAGCCCAGTGAGAAGTAGAGGTGGAGATCTTCCCTTCTCCTCTGGATTCCCATGGACCCATGGGGAGGCTTTCACCCTCACCCAGGGTAGGGGGAATGCATGGTACACTGGGTGACCCCAGAACTCCAGCAAGGAGTTCCATTGCTTTGTCTCTAAAAAGCTGGCTAGAAGGATTCCCTGAGAAAGCTTTCTGAGTGCTGTGGGGACAGGCGCTGCTTGGAGAGGAGAATGCTTTTCAGAGGGCAAAGGAGAGAGCTCAGTCCCCTTGTTATCCCCCTTGCTGGGGCCACCAAAGTGAATGTTAAGAGCTGAGGCAGGGGTGGCAGTTACGACCTGAGGTATCCTACCATCTCAGCCAAAGCCCTCACAGCTCTGGCAGTGCAGGTGGGTAGCTGGGTGAGAGGCCTCGCACAGAAAGGAGGACTGTGCTTCAGTGAACATGGGTGTGCATATATCTCTTCGTGTAAAAGCTCTTATTTCTCTAGGATATATTCCAAGGAGTGGAATTGCTGGATTGTATGGCAGTTCTATTTCTAGCTTTTTAAGGAAGCAACAAATCAGTTTCCAAAGTGGTTGTACCATTTGACATTCCCACCAGCAGTGTATAAGTGCTCCAGTCTCTCCACAACCTCTCCAACATTTATTATTTTGTATTTTTTGGATTAATGCCAGCCTTGTTGGAGTGAGATGGAATCTCATCGTAGTTTTGATTTGCATTTCTCTAATGGCTAATGACTGTGAGCATTTCCTCATATATCTGCTAGCTACAAGAATGTCTTCTTTAGTGTCTGTTCATATCTTTTGCCCATTTTTAAATTGGGTTATTTGTCTTTTCATAGTTGAGTTTTTGCAGTATTATATAGATTTTAGAGATCAGGTGCTGATTGGAAATGTCATAGCTAAAAACTTTTTCCCAATCTGTTGGTAATCTTTTTACTCTTTTGGTGAAGTCTTTGGATGAGCATAGGTGTTTGATTTTTAGGAGCTCCCAGTTATCTAGTTTTTCTTTTGCATCGTTAGTAATGTCTCGTATGCTGTTTATGCCATGTATTAGGGCTCCTAACATTGTCCCTATTTTTTCTTCCATGATCTTTATCGTTTTAGATTTTATATTTAGGTCTTTGATCCATTTTGAGTTAGTTTTTGTGCATGGTGTGAGGTATAGGTCTTGTTCATTTTTTTGCAGTTGGATATCCAGTTATGCCAGCACCATTTGTTAAAAAGACTTTTCCCCATTTAACTGATTTGGGGCCTTTGTCAAATATCAACTGCTCTTATGCGGATGGATTTATTCTGGATTCTCAATTCTGTTCCATTGGTCTATGTATCTGTTGTTGTACCAGTACGAGGCTATTTTGACTACTGTGATGGTATAATAGGTTATAAAATCAGGTAGAGCGAGGCCTCCCATTTTGTTCTTCTTTATCAGTAATGCTTTACTTATCCAGGGCCTCTTTCCTTCCCAAATGAAGTTGGTGATTTGTTTCTCCATCTCATTAAAGAATGTCATTAGAATTTGGATCGGAATTGCGTTAAATCTATAGATCGCTTTTGGTAAAATAGACATTTTTACAATGTTAAGTCTTCCTATCCGTGAACAAGGTATGTTTTTCCACTTAAGTAGGCCTCTTTTGGTTTCTTGCAGAAGTGTTTTGTAGTTTTCTTAGTATAAGTCTTTTACATCTCTGGTAAGATTTATTCCTAAGTATTTTATTTTCTTGGGGGCTACTGTAAATGGTATTGATTTGGTGGTTTCCTCTTTGATGTTCTTTCTGTTGGTGTAGAGGAATCCAACTGATTTTTGTATGTTTATCCTGTATCCTGATACTCTGCTGAACTCTTCTATTAGTTTCAGTAGTTTTCTTGAGGATTTCTTAGTGTTTTCTGTGTATAAGATCATGTCATCTGTAAATAGAGATACTTTTATTTCTTCCTTGACAGTCTGGATGCCCTTTATTTCTTTATCTAGCCTAATTTCTCTGGGTAGGACCCCCAGCACAACGTCAAATAAGAGTGGTGATAAAGGGCATCCTTGTCAGGTTCCCGATCTCATGGGGAATGCTTTCAGACTCTCTCCATTTAAGGTGATGTTGGTTGTTGGCTTTGTATAAATTCCTTTATTATGCTGAGGAATTTTCCTTCTATTCCTCTTTTGCTGAGAGTTTTTATCATGAATGGGTGTTGGGCTTTGTCAAATGCCTTTTCTGCATCTATTGATAAAATCATGTGATTCTTATCTTTTGTTTTATTTATATGATGGATTACATTAGTTGTTTTTCTAATGTTGAACTATCCCTGCATATCAGGTATGAATCCCACTTGGTCATGGTGAATTATTTTTTTGGTATGTTGTTGAATTCTATTGGCTAGAATTTTGTCAAGGATTTTTGCATCTATATTCATGAGGGATATATGTCTGTAATTTTCTTTTTTTGTGGAGTCTTTACCTGGTTTTGGTATCAGGAATATGCTGGTTTCATAGAATGGGTTTGGAAGTATTCCATCCTTTTCTGTGCTCTGAAATACCTTTAGTAGTAGTGGTGTTAACTCTTCTCTGAAAGTTTGGTAGAACTCTGCAGTGAAGCTACCTGGGCCAGGAGTTTTTTTGTTGGGAGTTTTTCGATTACCTTTTCAATGTCTTCTTTTGTCATAGGTCTATTTAGTTGTTCTACCTCTGTTCATGTTAGTTTAGGCAGGTAATATGTTTCTAGGAATTCATCCATTTCTTCTAGGTTTTTAAATTTGTTAGAGTACAATTTTTTATAGTAATCTGATATGATTCTTTTAATTTCAGTTGGGTCTACCCATCTCATTTCTATTCAGGTTGCTTCATCTCCTGTTTTTCTTTTGTCAATTTGGCCAATGGTTTATCAATATCGTTAATTTTTTCAAAGAACCAGCTTTTGGTCTTGTTAATTCTTTTGATTTTTTTTCTGTTTTCTATTTCATTTAATTCTGCCCCAATTTTTATTATTTGCCGCCTTCTGGTGCCTGAGGGTTTCTTTTGTTGCTGTCTTTCTGTTTTTTCAAGTTGTAGGGATAATTCTTTGATTTTGGCCCTTTCTTCTTTTTGGATGTGTGCATTTATTGATATAAATTGACCTCTGAGCACTGCTTTTGCTGTGCCCTAAGGTTCTGATAGGAAGTGTTTTAAATTCTCATTGGATTCTCTGAATTTCTTTATTCCATCCTTAATGTCTTCTATAATCCAGTCTTTTTTGAGCAGGGTATTGTTCAGTTTCCAAGTGTTTGATTTCTTTTCCCTGCTTTTCTGTTATCGATTTCTACTTTTATGGCCTTATAGTCAGAGAATATGCTTTGTAATATTTCAGTGTTTAGGATTCTGCTAAGGCTTGCTTTATGACTTAATATGTGGTCTATTCTAGAGAATGTTCCATGTGCACTAGAAAAGAAAGTATACTTGGCTGCTGTTGGGTGGAGTGTTCTGAATATGTCTATGAGGTCAAGTTGGTTGATTGTGGCATTTAGATCTTTTGTGTCTTTTTTTTGTGTGTGTGTGTCTTTATTGAGCTTCTTTCTGGATGTCCTTCACCTTAAGTGGTGGGTTGAAGTCTCCTACTACTATTGCGGAGCCGTCTATCTCACTTTTCAATGCTGATAGAGTTTGTTTTATGTATCTTGCAGCCCTGTCATTGGGTGCATAAATATTTAATATGGTTATATCCTGGTATATTGTCCCTTTAATCATTATATAGTGTTCTTCCGTATCCTTTCTGATGGATTTAACTTTAAAGTCTATTTTGTCAGAAATTAATATTGCCACTCCTGCTCTTTTTTGATTGTTGTTTGCTTGATATATTTTTTTCCATCCTTTGAGTTTTAGTTTGTTTGTGTCTCTAAGTTTAAGGTGTGTCTCTTGTAGGCAGCATATAGATGGATCATGTTTTTTAATCCATTCTGCCACTCTCTGCCTCTTTATTGGTGCATTTAGCCCATTTATATTCAGTGTAATTGTGGATAGGTATAAATTTAGTGCTATCATTTTGATGTCTTTTTTTGTGTGTTGTTGACAGTTTCTTTTCCCACTTAATTTTTGTTTGTTGTGTTTAGTAGTTTATCTTTATATATTGTCTTTTCCTCATATTCATTGTCGTTGATTTTGTTTTTGCTGAGTCTCTATTTTTTTCTTGTATTTTATTTTGGTATGTAGGATAGTTTGTCTCCTTTGTAGTTACCTTAATATTTACCCCTATTTTTCTAAATTTAAACCTAACTTTTATTTCTTTGTATCACCTTGTCTTCCTCTCCATGTGAAAGATCTATGACTACATTTCTTAGTCCCTCTTCATTGTTTTAATGTTGCCTTCTTTTGCATAATAACATCGCTGTTCCCCTGTTTTGAGCGTTTTTTTTATCTTGATTTATTTTTGTAATTTCCCTGTCTGGGTTGACCTCTGATTGCTCTGTCCAGTGTTCTAATCTTGGGTTGATACCTGATATTATTGATTTTCTAACTAAAGAACTCCCTTTAGTATTTCTTGTAGTTTTGGTTTGGTTTTTTATGAATTCTCTAAACTTCTGTTTATTTGGAAATATCCTAATTTCACCTTCATATTTGAGAGACAGTTTTGCTGGATATATGATTCTTGGCTGGCAATTTTTTTTTACCATCAATGGTTTATATAAGTCATCCCATTGCCTTCTTGCCTGCATGGTTTCTGCCGAGTAGTCCGAGCTTATTCTTATTGACTCTCCTTTGTAGGTGACTTTTCATTTACCCCTAGCTGCTCTTAAAATTCTCTCTTTATCTTTGGGTTTGGCAAGTTTGATTATAATACGTTTTGATGACTTTCTTTTAAAATCTACCTTATGTGGAGTGTGATGAGCATCTTGGATTGATATTTTCTCATCTTTCACGATATCAGGGAAGTTTTCTGCCCACAAATCTTCAAGAATTCTCTCTGCGTTTTCTGTTATCCCTCCCTGTTCTGATACTCCAATCACTCATAGGTTATTTCTCTTGATAGAGTCCCACATGATTCTTAAGGTTTCTTCGTTTTTTAAAATTCTTTTGTCTGATTTTTCTTCAAATGTATTGGTGCCAAGGGCTTTATCTTCAAACTCACCAATTCTGCTTTCCACTTGCTCATTTCTGTTCCTCTGACTTTCTATTGAGTTGTCTACTTATGTAATTTTATTGTTATTCTTCTGAATTTCTGATTGTTGTCTGTCTATGGATTTTTCTGGCTTATTAAATTTTTTATTATGTTCCTGAATAACCTTATTAATTTCTTCAACTGCTTTATCTGTGTGTTCCTTCGGTCGTTCTGCATATTGCCTGATTTCCTTCCTAATGTCTTGAAGGGTTCTGTATATTAATCTTTTGTATTCTGCATCTGGTAATTCCAGGAAGGTACTTTCATCTAGAAGATCCCTTGATTCTTCATTTTGAGAGCTTGTTGAGGCGATCATGGTCTGTTTCTTTATGTGACTTGATATTGACTGTTGTCTCCAAGCCATTTATAAATTATTGTATTAGTTTATTTTATTTTTGCATACTGTGTCATAGCTTCTTCCTTTGTTTTGTTTTTATATGCCCAGATGGGTTTCTTGAGTGAGCTAACTTGATTATTTTCACCTTTGGAGCTCTGACGTCTTGTCCCCAGATGGCTAGAGCTGTTATCAGGTATATCAGTCTAGGAGTCCATTCACTTCTCTTGTATGAATTCAGCTCAGGTGTCCAGGTAGCTGCTCATCAAGTGTGTGGTACAGGCTCTGTCCTCCAGTCTCAGAGGGGCAGGGGTGATTGGTTTAGGTACCAGTATCTGGTTGCAGCAGGGGGTCACACTCTGGACAAGAGAGGGTACTGGGAATTGTCCCCCAAGTGACTCTGAGGAAAGCATGTCCCTCTTCCCTAAAGCGTACAGGTGGGTGGGTTCTGCAGACAGACCATGGGCACCCAGTGTTTTTGGTTGTAAGGACTGGGAGATACCAGTTATCCTTGGACCCCTGTCGTGGGTGGCTGGATGACCTGAGTGGAGCCACTAGTCCTTAGGCCCCTGATCTGGGTAGGTAAGGACTCTGTTTAATAGGCAAAGCAGTGTCAAACATCAAACACCCACCTGTCCACTGCACAGCTGAAATAGCTGTAGTCTGCCATCAAGGGCCTATTCTCCTGAAATAGGCCCACACAGGTCCATGCAGGGGGGAAAGGTACTCAAAGTCCACAAGCCGTTTATGCCTGGACAGGAGCCGCTTCTGTCCTGAACTCCCCCTGTTAGTGGAGCCGGCAAATTATCTTTTCCCCCAGTTGCAAATTTATTCCTTCTCCAAAGCTCAGACAATGGCTCTAGGTAGTCAACAGGGCTTATCTCAGGCCCAGGGAAATCAACAGCTGCTGAAGCTGGCTTGGGGGCGGGGGGTGCGGTAAAACATACGCAAGTACTTAGCTTTTGCCGAGATTGCTGTTCTCTGGTTCTGGAGGTGTGAGTAGGCTGTGTGGCTGGCTGCTTCTCCCAGAGGAAACTGCGGCCAAATGTTAGTACCAGCCCGCGGTCGCCACTCCCGGGAATGGTGCCTGAGGGCTCCCTGTGATTCAGGTCCAGTAACTTCCCTCTGCTTCTGAACCGCCTCTCCCTCCCCCTGCTGCTCAGTTCATTTTCTAACTTTGCATTTGATGTTCGGGGCTTGTAGCTTGTTATAAATATATTTGTTTCACTTGTTTTTTTGGGTCTTCGTTGTCTCAGTTATTATTATATTAAAATTTCATCAATAAAATATTCATGGCAATTAGTTTTATTCCTTGTTATACTGGAGGGGGGGCGGATATTACTGTTAAGTCAGTTCTGCCTTGTATGTACTGAGTATCCTTGAGTTTTCCTTCTGGTCTGCAACACATAAACTATTTACTGTCTGGTACTTTGCAGAAGAAGTGTGCTGAGTCCTGATTTCCTCCCGTAAGGTTTACTATTTTTTAAGCAGCAGAACTTTTAAAAAATGAATTACCATATTTTTACACAAATAACAGCAACTTCTATGTTTGTTTGCTGACTGTCCCCCCCTCCATTTTCATAAGCACACTATGCTAATTTTTTTACAGCAACCTAAAAAAAATTGGCATAGTGGCACTTATGAAAAAGCTTGCAGGGGGTGGGGGAGGGCATGGTTGGCAAACATACGAAGAAGGCACACATTATTTGTGTAAAAATACAGTAATATGGGATAAGGACAGGATATAAACAGATCAAAGTGAAGGTTTAGAGGTGGGAGAGGGTGAGGAAGACTGAGCAGAGGTCCACCTGCCCCCCTTCCCTGCCCTTCCTCTCATTGCCTTGGGGAACCTCCAGGGACTGAAGGCTCTAAGGAGCCCAGTTTCAGAACCACTGTCCACCTAGGTCAATCCTGTCTTCTTCAGAAGGGAATGGGTAGGGAGAAGGGAAGGAAGCTCCAGGTACTGGGGACTGAGTGTCTTCTCTCAACCTGGCGCTGCTCCAGCCACTGTGGGTACGTTACCTGGTTTAACCCTCTTGCAGCCCTGTGGGTGGTGGGTGTGTCCCCATTTTACAGGTGAGAAAGCTGGGGCTTAGACAGTTTAACTAATTTACCAAGGTATGTGTCAGAGCTGGGTTTTAAGACCATGACTTCTGACTCCCGATCCTGTGCTCTCTTTGAGGTACCAAGCTGCCCAGCATTTTCTCTGTGCCTGTAACCCTCGACTCCCCTCCAGAGAACAGGAAAGGAGCTTGGTAGTATCATTCAGTGCTCTTGGTAGTTCACTGGGGAGCCTACTTGACCTGGGTCTAATCTATTTCCAGAGCTGGCCATGCCTTGCTGCTCATCCTCCCCAGCATCTAACCCTGAAGCCTCAGGACCTGAATCTTGAATCCCGAGCTCCTGGCACTGGTGGCCCGGCCATAGGGCTGAGTGGGTGATGAAATACCCTTTCCTCCTTGAGCTGATGATGTTTATGTAGCATCCTGGGGGCAGGGGCCACCAGCTAGAGAGAGGCACTTAGCTGCTGAGGGGGGCAGCACAGTTCTTGAGGTGAAGTGTTCCTACAAGTCTAGGCTTTGGAGGAGCCCTGGCAGAGAGAGGAGATGAGCAGAGGGAAGAAGGGCAACAGCTGGACCTGGGCAGGAGTACGGGCTCAGGGCAGCGGGCTGAGGAGCTCCAGCCTGGCCGCTACTCCTGTGGGCACTGGAGTCACGCAGGCCCAGGCTGGATTCCTGACTCTGCTACTGTGGATGGTTTGACCCCAGGCAGCTTCGCTCTCCTAGGCTCAGTCTCTTAGTCTGTGAGATGCTCACTGTCTCATAGAGTTGTGGAAATAGCACGTGTGGAATCCGAGTCTCTTGTTTTCCAGCCTTCAGGGGTTCCCTCTTCTTTAATGTCCAGAATAGCAAGCATGCCATTCCAGGCTGCAGAAAATCCTGTTCCCTGACCCAGCCTTTCTGAGTCTCCCCAGGGAGCACTCATCCTCCTGGATGGCTCAAGTCTTTGGAACTCCAGGACCACCCTCCTCCTTGGAACAAGGCTGCAGTCCCCCTGTGACCCTGTCCCAGGTGCAGACTCTGGCCCATTTCCAAGCTTCTGGCCTCACTGGCTGCAAGCAAAACTGAGTTTTTCCTCACGCTTGGAAGTAATGAGAGGAAACAGCTTAAAAATGGGTGACAGATACCTCTTCCCTTTGGCTTTTGACATCTGCCATGATGCTGGGACCTTCCAGGATCCCACCCCAGGCCCTGTATCTACCACCACCGTTTAGAGTCACTGCCCAAGAAAGATGCCCCCTTTCTTTCAAATGCAGGCAGTTTAACTCCTTGTTGTCACAATTTCTCCCTAATTGGATCCTGGATCTGTTTTGCGGAACCGAAGGCTCTTTAAAGTTTTAAAGGTGCCCAGCAAATGGTCACTGATACCAACATCGCTGTCCTAAAAGCACAGTGGCCAGTTGTTTAGAAGAGCTCACACTGGAGGTCTGCTGGGGGGCCGGGTGGGTGCTGGATTGGCCAGTTTCTCTTCTGTGACTTCATTTGATCCTGGGACTCCCCTATGTGGGGTACGTAGGCAAATGGGAAGTAGCTGTCCCCAGTTTATGCTAAGGAAACAGAGGCACAGAGACTCAGTCCAGAACCAGGAGACCAGGTGGAGTAGAGATGCGGCCGTGTGTACACAGAGGTCTGTAAACAAAGGTCCAAGTAGCAATCCTGAAAAGATTTCTTAGAGAAAGAGATTTTATAACCACCTTCAGAGTCAGCTACCTCTGCATCGTTTCCAGAGTTTAAGGTGGTGACATTCTTTTGGATGTCTCATCTGAACCCTGATATAGGAAACTTCCTGGGCCCACACGTGTCTCTGAGATGTCAGCTCCCTGCTGGTCAGGAAGCATTGCCCGCCCACCTGCTCCAGCTCTGCCCAGGGTCCCCCTGGCTAAGCCATCCCAGCTCTACCTCCCCTGCCATGACCCCCAGTGCCGCTTCTCTCCTGGAAGGCCTGTGGGCTGGGCCATCTCTCTCCAGCACACAGCTGGACACCTGGGCATGAATCCCAGCTTTACTACCTACTACCTCTGTGACCTTGGACAAATTACTTCACCTCTCCAAGCCTCAGCTTCCTCACCTGTGAAATGGGAACATACCACCTAGTTTATCAGGCTATGATTTGAACCTAGCTCCCTCCTGACTCCTGAGGATGAATGACTTGACTGTGAAATGTGCAGAATCACCAGGGGAGGTTTAAAACAAACACATACATGCCAGGGACTCAGATTTAGAAGGTCTGGGGAGGGGCCCGGGCATCTGTATTTTTTAAAGCACCCCAATTAGTATAGATTGCACAACTGGGCCCAAGATCAGTTCTCCAAAATGGTACTAGACATGCATAGTAGTCCCTCAGAGATAGCAGGTTATCCCCTTCTTCCTCCATTGAGCAACCCTCCTGTTATTCTCTGCCCTTCTATGTTAATTTTACTTTTTGCCTTGGCGCACACTAGGCCCCTGCTGGGATATACTCTTCCCCCCTCCCCCACCACGCCCCACTGCATGACCTCTGCTACACTCAGTGTTACCTTCCTGCTAAAACTGCCCCCTCTCCCTTCCCACACATCCTGTACCCCAGGAAGTAATGCTAGGCTGGTCGTTGTGCAGGGCAGCTCCTGATTGGAACAGGGGTGATCACCTGACCTGAGAGTGACTCGTTCATTGGCTGGTTGGAATCCTGGGAGATGGCTGGGCTGGAAAAATTGATTGTTAGGGGCAGTGATAATTAGCTAAAAGTCTATCAAAAGGCCTGTCTCTGAGACTTGACCTTAGACTGTGGGGAAGGAATGGAGCAGACCCAGGAAAGTATGGTGCCTCTGCAAGGCAGAGGAGCATGCTTTCCCTGTGTTCGTCTAAGCCCTGCCCAGGCATTGAACACTGCTCTGGGTTCTGCCAAGTTGGACTTCTGCTTCCTCCTGGAAGCCTTCCCTGACTACTGCAGACACGTTGACAGCAGGCACAGTTGGGTGTGCCTATTCTAGGCTCCTGGTGGATACCTCTGTTGTCACTATTTGCCCGAGAGTCTGCTCACAACTCTCTTGCTCTGCCCTTAACAAAGAGCTGCCCTAAAGCAGCTCACGGGGACATTGATGGTTCAGTGGTAGAATTTCACCCTCTGTGGGAGACGCAGTTCTCTTCCCAACCAATGCACCTCATATGCAGCCACCACTTGTCTGTTGGTGGAGGCTTGTGTGTTGCTATGATGCTGAATAGGTTTCAGGGAACTTCCAGACTAAGACAGACTAGGAAGAAAGACCTGGCAATTTCCTTCTGAAAATTAGCCAGTGAAAACCTTATGAATCACAATGGTCTGACCCACAAGTGATCATGGGGATGGTACTGGACAGGGCAGTGTTTCATCCCACCGTACACGGGATTGTTATGAGTTGGGGGTGACTCCATGACAGCTAACAACAAAAGCAGCTCCCAGTCCAGTGGGCTTTCTGAGCACAGGATCTGGCGCTTGCTCAGTTCTATCTCCCTGGGCCTTACACAGAGGCAGGGACAATAATATTCAATAATGTTGGTTCCCCAGGTTTCTTCCTGGCTTTGCCACTATGACTTTAGGCAAGTTCTTCCTCTTCTCTGGTTCTCAGTCTCCTTTTTGGTACAACAAAGGGGCTGGGTTCCCTGATGGGCACTAGGAAGGGGATGGGAAGTGTGGGGTGTATGCAAAGATATAGTTTGAACTTTGTAGGACCTTACAGAATGGTTGTGCTGGCAAGAAACATAAGAGTATTGGGTGCAACAGCTGTTCAGGAACTGTCAGGATTTGGTTCAGCCAATCCAACATCCAGACAATGCTTGTGATACCTGTTCAGGGCGGGGAGCCGCCTCCATGGGCTGGCACAGCCTGAGGGGTTTTGGGAGATGGGAGCTAAGTGGGGAACTGAAGGATGGGTGGAATTTGGGTAGGCTGAGCAGGGAAAGGAAACCCTGGTGGTGTAGTGGTTGAGTGCTATGGCTGCTAACCAAAGGGTCGGCAGTTCAAATCCGCCAGAAGCTCCTTGGAAACTCTATGGGGCAGTTCTACTCTGTCCTATAGGGTCACTATGAGTCGGAATCGACTCGACGGCACTGGGTTTGGTTTGGTTTTGGTTTGAGCAGGGAAAGTGGGAATTCCAGATATAAATGGACTTGAGCTCCCTAAAAAAAAAAAAAAAAGGGACACGAAAATGCAAGATATGGTTGGGGTGGTGGTGGGTCCACTAGCAGCTAGCTGATGAGTTCTCCTTGGGAGGCAGTGGGTGAGCCCAGAGAAGCCAGCAGAAGATGGGTGGAAGGCTAGGCTTGCCATCAAAGTTTTGATAGTATTGGTCACTGGATAGTGGGCCTAAAGGTGATTTAAGTTTTCAAAAACTTTTACTTTTCTGTATCTTTTCAATGTAAAACATATGACATGTATTCCTTTTGTCATATAAAAAAAAAATTTTTTTTTTTAAACCCCCCAAAAACCAAACCCACTACCATCGAGTCAATTCTGACTCATAGCAACCTTACAGGACAGAGTAGAACTGCCCCGCAGGATTTCCAAGGAGCAGCTGGTGATTTTAAACTGCAGACCATTCGGTTAGCAGCTGAGCTCTAAAACCACTGCGCCACCAGGGCTCCAGACCACTGAGGAGCTCATCACTACAGGGAATGTGCAGTGATAGGACCTAGAAGCTTCCTGAGGGTAGGTATGGAGGTTTCATTGTCTTGGATCCTTCACATGGAAAGAAAAAACTCAGTAGACCCTTGCTGAAGGAATAGTAAGTCACGACGGCAGCAGCTAAAAGGGAAGGTAAAGAGACAGTGAGGATTCCATACTGGCATCTACAGTGAGTCTCTCAACTCTTCTGCTAGAAAAATGCTGGCAGAGATACCCCTCTAACCTGGATGCCTCCCAAGGGGGTTGGAAAGAATCATATGTCATTCACAGACTATAGAATTTAGAATGAGAAGACCCAGAGATACCGTCTGTCTGACCTCTTCACTGGACTGTGAGCTCTTTAGGGTAATTAAACATTTTTCTTTAGATTCACAGAAGTCCGCCCTTCACAGAAGTATTCACCCACACAAGTCCTTCTTTCTTTGGCATTCAGAAAAAAAGTTTTTTGTGTCTGTGCTAAAAAAATATATATGTGTATATAACAAAACCTTTGTCATTTTGACTTTAACTTGACTTTTTAAAAGCCTGCTTTTTTCAAGAACTTGTCTCTTGGGTGAAGTATCCTTGTGTGTGTCACGGCTCAAGTCCCCAGTCCAGCTAATGCTGCCTTTAGGAAGCGCTTCTTTTTCTCAAAAGAAGTCTAGGAAACCTTTGCCTAAGGCTTTGAAGAAAATGATCATTAACAACTGAAAACAGAACTTAAACGATTCAAGTGTTAACAATTACAGGTGGTCATTGAGTGACAACATTTCCTTTTGTCTCTGCAAGATTGTCCAATAGCCAGCACCCATAGCCATTGTGGGAACGCTGGTGGCGCAGGTTAAAGCGCTCAGCTTTTAACCAAAAGCTTGGCAGGTTGAACCCCACCAGCCACTCTGCGGGAGAAAGATGGGACAACCTTGGAAACCCTATAGGGCAGTTCTAACCTGTCTCATAGGGTCACTATGAGTCAGAATTGCCTTGATGATAGTGGTGGTTTAGTGTTTTTTTTTAATTTTTTATAGCCATTGTGAAGACTAGTTGACCCTTGTTGACTTTAAACAGCATTCGGATGGTTGCCCAATGCCTACAGGTATACTTACCTTCCCTGTTTGTTGCCATCTTGGTTACCTTTTTGCAGTGTTAAGTGCTTCCAGGCAGAAACCTTGTCTTCTCTATACAAGGTCTGTACAGAATCAGGAAAAAGTGGCTGGCAGATTTAACTGAAGGATGTGGCTAACATGTTCCACTACTCTGCCCGCTCTGCCTGTCCAAGCTTAGCTACTAGTCCACACGCCGGCTCACACGACCTTCTTTGTTTTCTTGCTTGGAGGGAGTTGGGCAGGGGATCGGTCCCAGCTGTTTGACATCCCAGCAGCTGCACAGGACGCTCACTTGTTCTCCCTCCGCGTGCCAAAATCGTCCCATATCACAGGCTTCTCCCTGCACTGGTGTGAGCCTGAAGTCCTCTGTCTTGCCCCTGCCTCTCCAGCAAGTGGCTGAGCCTGGTTGTGTGAACTAAGGTGCAGTGTCTATTCCCAGGGAGAGAAGATGACAGGACTTCTTGTGGGAAGGGCCTGATTTCAACTAAGGAGGAAGATAAAGAGAAGTCTTATTGCCACAGAGTTTCCAGATCAGGACTGTGGCCTTCTTGGGCGTGTCTGAGGATAAGGGGAGTAGAAAGACTCACCTGTGGCATTCCGGCCCTCAGCCATGGACTTGGCATGGAGAACTTGATTCAAGTCCCACTTCAATCACTGATAATGCTGTGTGGCCTTGAGCAAGGCACTTGCCCTTGCTGAGCCATGCAGCATGTTGGTGGCAGAAGTGGGGCTTGAATGCAGGTTTCGTCATTCCAGGCCCATTTCTCTTTTTACTACTCTATTTTTTTTTTATAGAAACACTACAGCATTTGATATCACACCAAGTCACCATTCTTTCCCTTCTGACTTGTTCTTTTTAGTACCCAAGGTGGTGTTGGGAGCTGGGACTTTCCTCCTGAGGGCTACTGTCAGAGGGCTACCCCCACACCATATTCTCCTACATTTCCTTCATATAGATATTTTCCTTCAGGCCTCAGACTTTCCTGAAGCTACCTGATGGGTCTGTCTCTTTTGGCAACTGCAAAGAAATCCTTCTCAGAAGAGGTGGGCAAAGGGGTGCTGCTTTGGTGAAACAAGCAATGCCTTCCCACAGCTGGTTCACAATACAAATTTGTCAAATGAACAAATGAATGAATTCCAGTGAAAGGCAGGATGTCATGGTGTCCCCTTGATCATTACTGCAAGAGACGAGGACACTCTTGGGAATACCTCTCTGTGAAATAGGCCATCTCAGCAGCACTTGACCAATCTCCAGTCCTGCTAGAATGGATTCTGTCTTCTGCTGCCTCCTCAGCTGTCACTCCACATTGATACCTTCAGTGACACAGTACAACAAGAGAGAGGGCTGGTGTTGGAGCACAGGGGTCCATGCTTTGGTTCTGGAGCTGCAAGTCCTTAGACAAGTCCTTCCTTCCACAGGTCCTCAGTTTCCCCATTCAGTTGCCATAGAGTTGACTTTGACTCATGGTGGCCCCATGTGTGTTAGAGTAGAACCATGCTTCATAGGGTTTTCAGTGGCTGATTTTTCAGAAGTAGATTGCCAGGCCTTTCTTCTAAGGTGCCTCTGGGTGGATTCCAACCTTCAGCCTTTCAGTTATCAGCCAAGCGCGTTAACCACATGTACCACAGAAGGACTCCTAGTTTCCCCATATCTCATATTTCAGCGACTAGCCTCCTGCGACTTTATGATTATGCAAAGCAACCTTGCTGGACCAGCGGCCACCTGCTCAATTAGAGCAGGCGTCACTCACCCAGTGTTGTGGCCTGTGGCATAGAAAAGTCTCCGGGGCTGCTGAGACTGCTGCGGAGATTATACAGGGAAGCTTGGCACCAAGTCTGTGACCAGTGACTATTTTAGCAACACACCTAATAAATATTGACTCTGTGGCACAAAAATGGAAAGCAGAGATGACTAAGTTAACTCCTTCAGGGTAGAAGCTCACCAAACCCTGATAAGACGAGATGTAGTTTTGTAATATATAGGCTGTGTCACTAACAAGTAAGTTATGTAGGGGTGGGAAAAACGGAAAAGCAGGACAGGAATCCTTGCACGAGCTGGCTGCCTTGCTAATTCATTTGTTTGTTTTTAAATGAGTACGTGCATACATACAGGCGTACAGAAAAAAGACGAGAAGGAAATACACTGGAACATCCATTGTGGCATTCTTGAGAGATGATGAAATTGTCACTGATTTGCTTTTTCTATTTTCCATACTGTCTACAAGGATCACATATTACTTTTTTAATCAGAAAAGGACAACGTATTACAAGCAAAATATTTTTCTTTGAGAGTCATAAGGAACTTCGGGAATCATCCGAGTGCCTCAGACCTTTGTGTTTCGCCCACTGGACATTGTGTCGCTATCAAAAGAAAAGGCCACGTGTGAGAAGTTACTTTTCTGAATAAACCCCGATCTAAGCTTGTGGACTTAGTGATTTGTACCTATAGAGGTAGAATGTGGTAGGGAAAAATTCCGGTCATTTTAGATTTCAGGACTTTTTTCTAAGTAAGCAGACATTTGCTGTTGGTTGCTTTCTGTTTGCTAGCGCTGCACTTCGCAGAGGCCAGGCCAGGCTTGGCCCAGAGCTGGGCAAGTCTTAAATAGGGCACTTGGTAAGTGGTTACATGTGAGCTGAAGTTAGGAGGAGTCAAGTATGGAGGAGTGACCAGGTCTTAGAATGTGGAACATGGGGTGGGAGGTGGGAGTGGTATTATAATAATAATTATCACTGGTTAACCACCAACTGTGTTCCAGGAGGCTTTCATATATTATTACTAATCCTGGCAAAACTGTGTGTGCTAAGCATTAGCTACAGTATAGGGATGAGGAAACCAGGACTGGGAGAGGCTAAGTCACTTCCCCAAAGCTCCGGAGCCAGTCAGTCGCCGACCCTGGGTTCAAACCTAGGTCTACCTGACTGCAAAGCATTTTCTCTTCCCACAATGCCAGGCTGCCTCTTGAGTGGTTCAGGATTTTGTTCTACAGCTGGAACCTCCAAAGGGAGCCTGAGCTTACAAACGAGGGGCACACAGTCTCCAGCCAGGACTAAGGATCTTTGGGGGACGAGGCAGCCCCAAAGGTAAAACATGGGTGAGTAGCTGCAGGTGGGATCCTGGGTGTGTCAGCCCTTGAACCTGGGATTGGGTGCATCTCCTTCCACAGCTCTGGGATGACCCAGTGAGGCCAGGTGGGCTTCCTTTGAGGTTCCTTCTGGCTGGCCTGGGAAGGCCCGTCTTCTGTTGACTCCTTGTAGGACGGGGAGGCCGTTTGTTGGGGAAAAAGGAGTTGAAGCAGAGCGATTGCAGCACCAAGGCTTGTGGGTAAGGGGAAATGAGTTCATAGGCCTTCTTTGTACCTGGTTAGTTAAAGGAGCCCTGGGGATGCAACATTTAAGCCCTCAGCTGCTAACTGAAAGATTGGTGGTTCAAACCCACCTAGCAACTCTGTGGGAGAAAAACCTGGCGATCTGCTTCCATAAAGATTACAGCCAAGAAAACCCTATGGGGCAGTTTTACTCAGTCACATGGGATTGCTGTGAGTCAAAATCCGCTTGACGGCACCTGGGAGCCCTAGTGGCACAATGGTTAAGAGCTTAGCTGCTAACCAAAAGGCCAGCAGTTCGAATCCACCAGTCGCTCCTTGGAAACCCTATGATTCGCTATGAGTCAGATTCGACTCAACAGCAGTGGGGTATAACATCAACAAGTTAAGCTTAACAGTTAAAGGGCCTTAAAGTTGTTTAGCTCTTTAGCTAGATGAGTAATGCTAATTCCTGTGGTAACAATGGCCTCACAGGCCCTATCCTCACAGCCCTTGGGACTGGCCAGGAGCCTCACTTCCTCTGCCACCTCCCCTGGAAATCTCGACCTGAAACTGTAACCCTAGAATACTTGAGTCTGCCCTTGTTGCAAGGGGAAGGTTCTGAAAGGACCGGCCTTCCCAGAATGAATGCCTCAGAGTTGGATTTCATCAGTTAAAGTTGGTTTCTACTTATTTTATTTTCTCAGGAGAAAAGATATGCATTTTGGGGAGAGGGGCTGGAATTGTGGTCTGTGTGGTATTTTTCAAAAATGAGTTTTTTTTGGCTCAAGGAGCAGAATTGATTGAAGCCCAGCAGTACCCATTATGGAAATGGCTTATCTTGTGGTTCCTCAGATTTGTGGCTAGAATATTTTTGGTTTCTTGGCAAAGTCATATAGGATTTCATAATTTGATGGAGAAAGTTTCAAAGTTACCAAAATTGAAAGGAGAGGCAGCATTTATACTCCCCCCTTCTGGCCCAGGAGCCTGTGTTCCTCTGTCTTGAACCAATGTGAGAGTCTTTTCTCTGTAATGATGATGATTGTAATAATCTTTGGCATTTGCACAGAAGTTTACAGTTTATAAAGCACTTTCACGTATGTTATTTTATTCAGCTCTCACGGCTACATTCATTCAGCTCTCACAGCTACATTCCTAGGTAGGCAGGGATAATTAACCCTCTTTTCTAGAAGAACCGAGGGTCACAGAAGTTAAGTGGCCTGCCTCCAGTCACACAGTGAGGAATGGGCAGTGGCAGAAATTGAACCAAGATTTTCTGACTGCAGACCAGGAAAGAGAGGAAGGTTTGTATCCCGTGGTGGACCTGCCTGTGTCCTGGAATGAGTCTCTGGGCACAGGAAGATATGAGCTTCAAGAGACCTACCTGTGACTGCCCTAGGCTCAGCAGGGCCAACCCCAGTAGAGGACTAGACAGCCTCAGAAGTGTGGTTTGAGGCTTTGTGTGGTACTTTGTCCTCTTTGCCAATCTTCACTGGCTGCTCTCTCTATTGGGTCTTTACAACTGAGTTAAGAGGGTTGTTGTTAGGTGCCGTTGAGTCAGTCCCAGCTCATACTGACCCTACATACAACAGAATGAAACACTCCCCGGTCCTGCACCATCCTCACAATCGGTGTTGTGTTTGAGCCCGTTGTTGATTCCACTGTGTCAATCTGTTTTGTCAAAGTTCTTCTTCTTTTTCACTGACCCTGTACCAAGCATGATGTCCTTCTCTAGAGACTGATCCCTCCTGATAACATGTCCAAGGTACGTGAAACAAAGTTTCACCATCCTTGCTTCTAAGGAGCGTTCTGACAGTACTTCTTCCAAGACAGATCTGTTCGTTCTTCTGGAAGTCCGTGGTATATTCAGTATTTTTCGCCAACACCGTAATTCAAATGTATCAATTCTTTTTCAGTCTTGTTTATCCATCCAGATTTCACATGCATATGAGACAAACGAAAATACCATGGCTTGGGTCAGGTGCACTTTAGTCCTCAAGGTGACATATTTGCTTTTTAACACTTTAAAGAGGTCTTTTGCAGCAAATTTGCCCAATGCAATATGTCATTTGGTTTCTTGATTGCTGCTTCTATGGGTATTGATTGTGGATACAAGTAAAATGAAATCCTTGACAACGTCAATCTTTTCTCCCTTTATCATGATGTTGGTTATTGATCCAGTGTGAGGATTTTTGTTTTCCTTACATTGAGGTGTAATTCATACTGAAGGCTGTAGTCTTTGATCTTCGTCAGTAAGTGCTTCAAGTCCTCTTCACTTTCAGCAAGCAAAGTTGTGCCATCTGCATATCACAGGTTTTTGATGAGTCTTCCTCCAATCCTGATGCTGTGTTCTTCTTCGTACAGTCCAGGTTCTTGGATTATTTTCTCAGCATACATATTGAATAAGTGTGGTGAAAGGTACAACCCTGACACACAATTTTCTTGATTTTAAACCATGCAGTATCCCCTTTGTGTTAGTTATCTAGTGCTGCTATAACAGAAATATCGCAAGTGGATGGTTTTAACAAACAGAACTTTATTCTCTCACAGTTTAGGAGGCTAACCAAAACCAAAACCAAACTCAGTGCCGTCGAGTCGATTCCGACTCATAGCAACCCTATAGGACAGGGTAGAACTGCCCCGTAGAGTTTCTAAGGAACGCCTGGCAGATTCGAACTGCTGGCCCTTTGATTAGCAGCCATAGCACTTAACCACTATGCCACCAGGGTTTCCTTAGGAGGCTAGAGGTCCAAATTTAGGGTGCCAGCTCCAGGGGGAATGCTTTCTCTCTCTGTTGGCTCTACAGAAAGGTCCTTGTCATCAATCTTCCCCTACTCTAGGTCCTTCTCAGCATAGAGACCCTGGGTCCAAAAGACCCACTCTGCTCCCGGTGCGTCTTTTTTGGCAGTAGGAGGTCCCTATCTTCTCTGCTTGCTTTTCTCTTTTATGTCTTAAAAGAGATTGACTCAATATGCAACCTGATCCTGTAGATTTTGTCCTGCCTCAATAACATAATTGCCCCTAATCCTGCCTCATTAACACCATAGAGGATTTACAACACACAGGATAAATACATCAGATCACAAAGTGGTGGACAGCCACAGATTACTGGGAATCATGGCCTAGCCAACACATTTTTGGGAGACACAATTCAATCCATAACACCCTTGTTCTGTTTGAAAGGCTGCCTCTTGGTCTATGTACAGGTTCTTCACGAGCACAATTAAGTGTTCTGAAATTCCCATTCTTTGCAATGTTATTCAAAAGCAGGGTAGGTAGGTGCTATTAGCCCTAGTTTACAGATGAGGAAACTGAGGTTTCAAGAGGTTGGGTGACTCAATCAATGCCATTTACTCGCTATTCAAAAAACACATATTTATTGGGTGCCTATTAGAGGTACTTGGGACTGAGGTCACAGCTAGTGAGTGGGGAGGGAGGGGCTTGCAGGTGAGTAAGAAGAGGGAACATAGTAGGTACCTGATATCTCTGCTAAATGAACAAAGAGCCTTAATGGGAGGCAGGGTGGATGTTAGCAACCGTAACTTACTAGCTGGACATAACGAGCCAGGGCAAAGTGGCTTGCTCACGGTCCCTCAGTTTGGCTCCAAAGCTGAACACTTTCTGCTGAACTACACTGCCTCTCTATGGTAATGAACTCTGAGGACCTTGCTGGGGAAGGATGGTGCCTGTTACTTCAGGGAGCTCATGGGTAAGGAGGGCCAGGTGGGTGGACAGGACCACAGCTCTGGGCAGATAATCTGTAAAGGGCTGTGGGCTCTGCTGGTGGCAGCTGGTGCCTAAGGAGAGAGCAGGGTGGGGTGGGGTGTGGTGGGGAGCCCTGTTCAAGGCCCATGTACCCAACTAGCCTGAAGTCCTCGGGAGCTAGACCTCATCGGGCTGGGTGAGGCCTGCAGAGCAGGGGCTGCCTTGTCCTCTTGGACCCCTTTCTGGGGGTTCTCCATTACCACCATGACCCCTGTTACACCTTCTGCCAGAATGCCCGAAGCCCCTGCTTCCCTTTCCCCCTTCTCCCTGCTGTATTAGTTTTGGGGGGCTGCTGTAACAAATTCCCACTGGGTGGTTAAAACAGCAGAAATGTAGTCTCTCATAGTCCTGGAGATCAGAAGCCCAAAATCAAGGTGTTGGCAGGGTTGTTTCCTTCTGGAGGCTCTGAAGGAGAATCTGTTCTGGGCCTCTCTCCTAGTTTCTGGTAGCTTCTGGCAATTCTTGGCATCCCTTGGCTTGTAGATATATGGCTCCAGTCTCTGCTCGTCTTCATATCACTCTCTTCCCTGTGAGTCTGTGCGTCCTCTTCTGTCTGTCTAGTCTCCCTCTGCCTCACTCTTATAAAGACACCTGCCATTGGATTTAGGGCCAAGCCAGATAATCTCAGATGATCTCATTTTAAGGATGCAATCTTTAAGTTGATTACATCTGCAAAGACCATTTTTCCAGATAAGATTACATTCACAGGTTCCAGGGGTTAGGAAATGGATATACCTTTTTCTGGGGACACTACCCTGTAACATGGAGGCCTGGTGGCACAGTGCTTAAGAGATATGGCTGCTAACCAAAAGGTTGGCAGTTTGAATCCACCAGGTGCTCCTTGGAAACCCTATGGGGTAGTTCTACTCTGTCCTGTAGGGTCGCTATGAGTTGGAATTGACTCGATGAGCAATGGGTTTACTCTGTAACACAGAGGCCTGGTGGTGCAGTGGTTAAGAGCTATGGCTGCTGACCAAAAGGTCAGCAGTTTGAGTCCACCAGCAGCTCCTTGGAAACACTATGGGGGCAGTTCTACTCTGTCCTATAGGGTTGCTATGAGTTGGAATCGGCTTGACGGCAATGGGTTACTCTGTAACACATGGGTTGGCTGTGAGTCAGAATCAAAGGGATAGCAAGTAGTTTGATTTTTTTTTTTTCTTAACCCACTACGCCTGCCTACCTCTTTGTCTTCTGGGAGTAGCCTGAGACCTTTAGGATCACTGCCCTGACTGCAGGCTGGGCCCTGTGCCGACAGCAGCCCCCCCACCAAACAGCCACCCTGAGCCTTAGTGTCAAGTAGGTCTTGGGCCCACATAGCCCAGCACAGGGCGGACCTTGTGTAAAGAACTCAAGAGCCCTGGGGTTAGTTGCTTTCGAACTTCGGAGCCGAAAGCCCAACCTGGAACATGCTGCTCCCTTGTCATGTGTGGCATAGGCAGGTGAGAGGGTGTCCTTGGCATGGCAGGGCCCTGAGGGCCAGCTAGGCTGTTTGTTCTCCAGCCACTGCAGCTGCCACAGGCCCTTGGCCACTGTGGCACCCTTCCTGCTGCCTTGCCCTACTTAAACTAGTCGCCATTGAGTCGATTCCCACTCATGGCGACTGCGAAGGCCTGCTCCTCTCTTGCTCTGTCCAGATCTCCCATCCTCCCCTGTCTGCCCCCTCCCAGGACCCTTCCGTCCTGCATGTCTCTTGGTTGTTCGTACCAGCACCTGGTAGTTTATCCCCCTTTCCTCAACTATGGCATGTCTTGTTTTTATTTAATTAACTTTTTTGAAGGATCAGGGCCTGTTTTTCCAATTAGATGTAAGCTCCCTGTGGCCAGCGTTTGTCTCCTGTGGTACCTGGCACGTGGTCTTTGATAAACACCTGTTGATGCTCCATCGACTGCTCAACTGGCAAAGGGAAGTATTTGTGGGCTTCTGTTCTTGTCCTGCCTTTGTTCCTAAATTGTCCAGTGACTTTGAGCAAGTCACCAGCTTCCTGGGTTTTCATTCCTTCGTCTAGAAAACCAGTGGGTGGTGCAAACGGTAACATGCTCAGCTGCTAACCAAGAAGCTGGAGGTTTGAGTTCACCCAGGGACACTTCAGAAGACAGGCCTGGCAACTCCACAGCAACTGGTTTGGTTTTTCAGGTTAAACATTCTGTGATTGTCCCAACAGCTCTCAAGTCTCCACAGACTCAAGTCTGCTAAAGGTAGGGCCTGGACTAACGTGAATGTTCTCTTTGTGGACAAGTTAGAATTAGAGACACCTACCCCTTCACCCCTGCCCCTAGCAGTGCAACCTCTGCAGGTGGTACTCCTAACAAATCATACTGTAGGATGGACCACACTCTTCTCTGGAAAGCCGTCTTTGTGCCGAGCCCACTTCCCAAGGGCCAGGTTCTCTGGAATGGGTGACGGCTATCTTGGAGCCCTGTTAGAGGAAAACTAATAAACACTTGACCCGTGCTGCTACAACCTTAGCCAGGACTCAGGCGGCTGAGCCTCCCTGCCCAGAACCCTAGCTAGAAGGTGCTTCTTTCTGGCGTAGCTACCCCCCACGTCGGAGAAGGTTGGGGCCTCTCCCGCTTGCTAAGTGAAATGACTCAGTCCTGAAAAGGAAGATTTCTATCTGCTCACAAGGGTGTCATGACTTATTCATTTGAGGCTGGGACTCTTACAGGGATTGGGCCTTTGTTTCCTGTGGCACCAATGGGATGTTCAGCCAGATGGATTTTTCCAGGATGGATAATTTCTGAAATCCAGCTTGCCTTACCACTCACCGTCAACACCCTTCTTCCTGATCTGCAGTCGTTCTAGAAGGAATGCATTCTTATCTGGGCCTCAGTTCCTTCTCTGGCAAAAGGACTTGATGGTATCTAAGGGCCCTTCAGCCCTTAAGTTCTCTGCTTTTAAATTCTTGTCCCTTCTCCCAGCTAACTCTTCTGTTTTCTTAAGGTATTTGCTTCCATACGACTGCATGCAAGGTAATCAGAGACATTTCAACTGCCTGGAAGCCTCTCGCCTGGTTTCACTTTTCTACTGATTACTGAATCTTAAAGGCACCTAGTGTAGCATAAGCTCTTAGTTCCTGGCATGTTAAGAATGCACAGATTCACTTAAAGTTGTCCGACTTGCAGCCAGTCAGTCTAAAATCTTAGTAACAAAGAACAAGGTCTCAGCCTTGAGTAGAGGCTAAGGCAGGTTTACTTTCGTCTCCATATTCCCATGCAGAATGAGGGAGCTGGACCTGTTTCACTTTAGAGAACATTTAAAATGTTATTGTGACTGCTTTGTGGGTTCTATGGCTGTGGAGTGAGTCAGCTCCTTCATGACTTGGTTGCACCTTGTGGATCATCAGGGCTGGGGGCTGGGAAGGGTCTCAGGCCTTTTTATGGGGACTAGATTAGTGGGGACTGTGTTCTGGTTTTTCTTCTGTGCATTCTTTCTTGTCTGTTTTCATTATGATCAAAACAAAGATACAATTTATATTCCATTTCTCCCAATGACATTATAGTTTAAACATTTTTCTCTCTCATTTCTTCCATAAACATATTTTATTGACAATGCAACATTCCAGATATAATTTATTATTATTTTTTCCTTTTTTTCCCGGGGGGGGGGTTCATTATTTTAAAAAATTTATTGTGGTGAAATATATGTAACAAAACATTTGCAATTTCAACCATTTGTATGTGTGCAATTCAATGACGTTAATTACATTCGTTATGTTGTGCAACCATCCCAGATAGGATTTTTTACATGACCATGCTTAACTTTTATAGTTAAAAAAGAAAACTAGTTAATAAAAAAAGGTTCCTTCCCCCATCGTTCTAAACTTCTCCATCTAGTACCAGTCTTCAGAGGCGATCACTGCTTTTGTGTATCCTTCCAGAAATTGGCTATGCATATGCAAGTATGTACAGTATATACATGTTCTGTATTTTTAAAAATGTAGATAGAATCAGACTGTACATGTAGGTGGAATCAGAATATTGTCCTGCAATTTGGTTTTTTAATCTTGTATATTTTCTCATATTAACAGATCATACACACACACACACACACACACACACACGTGCATACATACATAGTTCTGACTCATAGCAACTCTGTGAACAACAGAAGGACACACTGCCTAGTCCTTTGCCATCCTCACAACCATTGTTATGCCCATTGTTGCATCCACTGTGTCAGTCCAGCTCACTGAGGGTCTTTCTCTTTTTTGCTGACCCTCTACTTTACCAAGCATGATGTCCTTCTCCAGGGACTGGTCCCCCCGATAACATGTCCAAAGTACGTGAGACAAAGTGTTACCATCCTCGCATCTAAGGAGCATTCTGGCTGTATTTTTTCCAAGACAGATTTGTTAGTTCTTCTCACAGTCCATGGTATATTCAATATTCTCCACCAACATCATAATTCAAAGGCATCAATTTTTCTTCGGTCTTCCTTATTTATTGCCCAGCTTTTGCATGCATATGAGGTGATTGAAAATACCACGGTTTGGGTCAGGCACACCATAGATAGATAGATAGATGGATGGATGGATGGATGGATGGATGGATGGATGGATGGATGGATGGATGGATGGATGGATGGATGGATGGATGGATGGATGGATGGATGGGATCAGAATATTGTTCTGTAATTTGGTTTTTTAATCTTGTATATTTTCCCATATTAGCAGATCATATATGTATATATACAGAGAGAGCCCTGGTGGCACAGTGGTTAAGAGCTAGGCTTCTGTCATGAATTGAATTGTGTCCCCCAAAAATATCTGTCATCTTGGCTGGGCCATGATTCCCAGTATTGTGTGATTGTCTACCATTTTGTCGTCTGGTGTGATTTCCCTGTGTTGTAAATCCTATCACTGTGATGTAATGAGATGGATTAGTGGCAGTTATATTGATGAGATCTACAAGATTAGATAGTGCCTTAAGCCAATCTCTTTTGAGATATGAAAGAGAGAAGTAAGCAGAGAGACATAAGGACTTCATACCACCAAGAAAGCAGTGCTGGGAGCAGAGTGTGTCCTTTGAACCTGAGGTTCCTGTGCTGGGATGCTCCCAGACCAAAGGAAGACTGATGACAAGGACCTTCCCCCAGAGCTGACAGAGAGAGAAAATCTTCTCCTGGAGCCAGTGCCCTGAATTTGGACTTCTAGCCTATTGGACTGTGAGAGAATAAAATTCTCTTTGTTAAAGCCATTCGCTTGTGGTATTTCCATTATAGCAGCACTAGACGACCAAGACAGCTGCCAACCAAAAGTGTTAGCAGTTCAAACCTACCAGTCACTTCTTGGAAACCCAAACCCGTTGCTGTTGAGTCAATTCTGACTCATAGCGACTCTATAGGACAGAGTAGAACTGCACCATAGGGTTTCCAAGAAGTGGCTGGTAGATTCAGACCACCGACCTTTTGATTAGCAGCTGAGCTCTTAACCACTGCGCCACTAGGGCTACATATATATATATATAACATTCTTTTAACAGCTGCATAAACCACCTATTATGGATGGGCCATAATTAATTTAACCAGTGCCCTGTTGATAGATAAACTTCGGTTGTTATTGCAACGAGCATCTTGTACATTTATCAGCATATTTCATTTACTCACCTACTATATTAGTTTTCTAGAGCTGCCGTTATAAGGTACCACATACTGGGTGGCTTATAAAAGCAGAAATTTATTCTTTCACAGCTCTGGAGCTGGTAGGCCAAATTCAGGCTGCGAGCAGGGCCATGTTCTCTTCCAAGACCCCAGGGAAGGATCCTTTCTTGCCTCTCAGCTTCAGTTAGCCCCTGGGTGTTCCCGGGCTTGTAGCTGCAGGGTAACTCCATTGTCACATGGCCACTTGCCCTTAGACTGTGTGTCTCTTTTCTTTCTAAGGACAGCACTCAGATTGGATTAGGACCTACCCTCCTCTGGTATGACCTCCTGTTAACTAGTAACATCTTCAAAGACTCTATTTCCAAACAGGGCCGCATTCACAGGTACCAGAGGGTAGGACTTCAACATATCTTTTTTTTCTTTTCACTTACTGTATGGAGACACAGTTCTAAAGACTTGCATTTCCTGAATTCTTTCCTGAGTTCACTTAGAGCTGTGCTGTCCAATGTGGTAACCACTAGATGCATGTGGCTATTTAACTTTAAATGTCAAATAATTAAAATGATAAATTAGTTCTTCCGTCATACTCACCACATTCAAGTGCTCAGTAGCTGCTAGCACTTGGCCAGTGCAGATAGAGAACATTTCCGTCATCTCTGGACAGAGCTGACTTAGAGCGTTATTTTTCTCCTAAACCCTCAGATGCTATGGAAGAGATTTTTGAGATCCTCTTTACTTTCTAAGTTTGCAGGTAGGGAAAACAAGGCTCACGGACGGGAGGTGGTTTGCAGCCATGGCCACGGAGCTGGGGGGAGGGGCGGGATGCAAAGCCAGGATTAGAACCAATGCTCCTCCTGTGCTTTCTCCACTCCCACCTGCCCCATTTACCTGCAGGACCCCTTCGCACAGGGCTTTGTTCTGTTCCTCTCTCTCACCACTTGCTGACCTGGAGGGTCCAGATTGGGTGCCTGCTGTGTGCAGGGCCCTCTGCCAAGTAGCCCTGGGTCTGTGCCTTTGCTGTGTCCCCAAGCCTGGGAGATACAGAGTGGGTCAGCCGCTTCTACACAGGGTACTGTGCCCTGCAGACTCTTCCCCAGCACTGCAAGCCCCCTCCTGGACCCTCGTTCAATGGGGCTGGGACAAATATTGACAGCCTATAAACCAGGTTATGGGAGACTGGACTGCTGCTCTGTACAAAAACCTGCTTCACCAGTCACCTGCAGAGCTGGGACAGGTCCTGAGGAATGAAGGGCTGTGAAGCTTGCCCTCATGGATGGGATTAAACCAGAGATGCTAGCAGACTGACCCATTGTCTTCAAAGGTGGGGGTGGGTACTCAATTTAGAGACCAAAATGTGCTGTAGGGGCTCAGCACAATTAAAAGTGCAAACTCTGAAAAGCAAGATGATGGAGAAGGCGGGAAGACAGGCAGGGCCTATGCCTCTGGAGCTAGGGCCTGGTGAGGAATCACTGGTTTAAGACTGAGATAGTCATTAGGACTCAGAGAAATATTTGGTTTAAGGCTGGGGAGCATTGTCATATTGAAAGGGCCAAGAATGCCTATCCCCATGTGTCATGGATTGAATTATGTCTCCCCAAAATACTTGTATCAATTTGACTGGGCCATGATTCCCACTATTGTGTGATTGTCCACCATTTTGTCATCTGATGTGATTTTCCTATGTGTTGTAAATCCTATCACTATGATGTTAATGAGATGGATTAGCGACAGTTTTCTTGATGAAATCTACGAGATTAGATAGTGCCTTAAGCTAATATCTTTTGAGCTATAAAACAGAGAAGTGAGCAGAGAGATGGGGGACCTCAGACCAGCAAGAAACCAATGCCAGAAGCAGAGCACGTCCTTTGGACCCGGGGTCTCTGTGCCCAAGAAGCTCCTAGACCAGGGGAAGACCGATGACAAGGACCTTCCTCCAGACCCAGCAGACAGAAAGCCTTCCCCTGAAGCTAACTCCTTGAATTTGGACTTCTAGCCTACTAGACTGTGAGAGAATAAGCTTTCTGTTTGTTGAAACCATCTACTCTCAGTATTTCTGTCATAGCAGCACTAGATAACGAAGACACCATGCCTCATAGGTTTCAGCCTCCACTCAACCTCTTGCTCCTGAAAATGGTAGGAAAATTGGCAGAGAGTACTAAGCACTTAGTAACTTTTGTTATTGTTACTATTTCTAGTACTACTACTAGTAGTAGTAAACAGGCATGAGTTAAAAATTATATCCATACCCACCACCGTTAAGTTGATTCCGACTCATAGCGAGTCTACTGGACAGGGTATAACTGCCGCATAGGGTTTCCAAGGCTGTAAATCTTTACAGAAGCAGACTGCCACATCTTTCTCTTGCAGAGCTGCTCATGAGTTTGAACCCCTACCTTTTGGTTAGCAGCCGAGCACTTTAACTACTGCACCACTGCAGCCTTTAAAGGCGGAAGGAATGACTCTTTCTGGTATACGAGAATATTCCCCGTGTGTGTTTACGCTGGTGGCTCCCAAACTTTAGCGCACAGCAGAATCACTTACAGGGCGTGTTAGAATGTGGACGCTGGGCCCCAGCCCCAGATTCCGATTCGGCAGATCTGTGGTAGGTTCTGAGCATTTGCGTTTCTCACAGATCTCAGGTGATGCTGCTGTTGCTGGTCTGGGGACCCCACTTTGAGAACTACTGGTTTAGACCATCAGGTACTAGGGACAACTCAGCTTAAGTTTCAGTGGCCTAGGTTTAAATTCCATGCCCCTTACAAACCCCCCTGCCCATTCCTCAGCTGCACCAGCTGCCTAGAACAAGCCTCCGTGCCACCTGGAAATGACTTTTGTCATTCCTGATCCTGACTGTGTCTCAGATTTTTGGGTCTAAGAGCCAGCAAGTCTTGAGTCTCTACAATGTGTCTATCTTACAGTGCGTGCAGGGGGTCACAAGGATGATGTGTAAGACACTGCCCTGCCCTTAAGCAGATTAATCTGGGTTGGGGTGGGGGAAAGACAAACACAGGAAAGAAAAAAATACATCAGATAATTAAGTGTACTCAAACTTTAGGGGTGGCACACTCAGAGGCCAAGATCCTGAGGGTTAGCATAGTCATGGAAGACTTCCAGGAGGAGTTGGAACCTGAATTTAAGCAAGGATGGGATTTGGGTAGGCAGAGGGCATCCCAGGCTAGGCAAACAGGGCTAGCAGAAGCCCGGAGGTGGGAATGCGTAGGTTGGGCTGTGCCTGCTGGGAAGCCAGAGCACAATCGGGTGAGCAGAATGGAGCCAGGTGATGAAAGGCTTCTGGGGCCCGGCCAAGGAGCTCAGGCCTGATGGGAAGAAGGGGAAAACAGGTCTTGAGCAGAGGAGAACGGGATGACATCAGCGTTTCGGAAGATCGACTGGAGGATGTATGGTGTGGCCCGGGTGTGTGGGTGGAAGACCGAGGACAGGAACGTTGGTCCGGAGGTTGGTGCCTAGGTGTACCACAACCACCACTACCGGTTGCTCCCAGTTGATTCCGACTCATGGCGACCCCGTGTAGGTCAGAGTAGAACTGTGCTCCACAGTGTTTTCAATGGCTGAGTTTTTGGAAGTAAATCACCGGGACTTTCTTCTGAGGTGCCTCTGGGTGGACTCGAACCTCAAACCTTTTGGTTAGCAGCTGAGTCCACTAATTGTTTGCACCACCCAAGGACTCCTGCCTGGGGATACAAGAATGAGTAAATACGATCTCTGCTCGAGGACCTCACGGTCTAGTGAGGAAGAAGACTATGTACAGGGATAATCTTAGTATCATGTGCTGAATGTCATCATGGGGTGTGCCCAGGAGTGGAAGCCCAGACAAGCCTTGAGTCCAGGGTACACAAAGAACAGTTTGAAGGAAAGATCAGTGGTAACTGAATAAATTCTGGCCGACTTTCCTGTTCCTTATCCTTTTGTCAAAGAGGAGGTCTTATGTTTGCAGACTCTCTGCTGCCTGGAAAGGGAGCCCTACCCTTTCCTCCCCCACCAACCTTAAGGCCCTTGGTGACCCTGCAGCCCAGTGGCCTGTCCTGCGGAGACTGTTGCCCTGCTCTGAGTTCACCCTTGATTGGGTAATTACAGTGCACCGCTGTGCTGGTTGGGCAGTGTCCACTGAAGAAGCTGTTTTCTCTCCTCTTTTTACAGCTCAAACAGCACTTACAGGAAATTTTCAAAGGAAAAGTTTCACTTCAATATCTGTCTTTGCATCTGTACTTTCTAGTATTTTCTGGCCACTTGAATGCATTTCAAACAAAACAAAAATTGTAATCAAACTGTATATACCACCTACACATGTTCACTTAACATTAGTGTTATTTTTTTGGCTTTTTACTGTGGAAAATACATAGGTAACAAAACATTTTCCAGTTCAGCCATCTCTGCATGTGCCATTGATGACACTGATCATGTCCACGACGTCATTCAGGACTTCCCCTGCTCTACGACTACGCCTGGCCGTTGAGTCGATTCCTGCTCATAGAGACCCTATAGGACAGAGTAGAGCTGCTCCATGGGGTTTCCAAAGAGCAGCTGGTGAATTTGAACTGCCCACCTTTTGGTTAGCAGCCATGCTCTTAACCACTGCATCACCAGGGCTCCTGAAGTTAGTATTTAACGTTATTTTATAAACATGTCCCACATGATGTTCGTATGTATCATTTCAATGGGTGTGTAGTCTTCCATTGCCTCCAGAATGACTAAACGCCAACACAGCTCCTTAGCGGATGGTGTTTAGCTTGGTTCCAGCTTTTCCTTGTCCATGGAGTTGTGTTCTTTCTTTCAAAGTTTCTCCATCGGCTAAATTCCCAGCCAGAGAGCACTGTATTTGGACCCAGATAATACGATTCTAAGTTCTGTGGCTAGTTAGCTATGGGACCTTCACTCTCTGAGCCTCAATTTGCTGGTCTGTAAAATAGGGATAATACTGGCTGCTCTGGATGTTGAGATATGGCCTGGGGCTAATAAAGAAGTGCTTTGTGATCTATGAAGGATCTATGTATTAAAGCACAGCTGACATCACCCTGTGAAAGCGTTCGAGTGTTTTAATGGTTCTTTTCTGTTTGTATTTTAACAGAGATAGTCTTCACATATCATACAATCCACCCATTTAAAGTGTACAATTCGATGGCCTTTAGTATATTCATGAAGTTGTGCAACCATCACTATAATCAATTTTAAAACATTTTTGTCACCCCAAAATGAAGCCCCTTACCTGTTAGCAGTCACTCCCCATTTCCTCTCCAACTGCGCAGGCCTAGGCAACCACTAATCTACTTTCTGTCTCTATGGATTTGCCTATTCTGGACATTTCATATAAGTGGGATCATAGAACCTGTAGTCTTTTGTGACTGGCTTCTTTCACTTAGTATAATGTTTTCAAGGTTCTTCCATGTTGTAGCATGTATCAATACTTCACTCCTTTTTATTGCTGAGCAATATTCCATTGTATGGCTATACCACATTTTATTTATCCATTCATCGGCTGGTGGGTATTTGGGTTGTGTGGTTCTTGACATGGAGTACTAAACGGCATTTATCAAGCACTGTCTCATCCCCAAACTCTTTGATGCTCCAAAATAGTAGGATTCTTGGTCCTTTTTTCAGAATAGCAGTTAGATAAGCTGCAGAAATTGGGTAACTACATAGGAGAACAGTTGGAAAGCTGTCCCAGCAGGTTATGAGAAATTCCAGTGTGGGATAAGGATGGGCCCTCTGGGAGGGGACCTCCACCTTTCTTCCCAGCTCTAACTTTCTCTGGGGTTGGGAGATCAGAGGACGAGAGAAATTGCAGTGGGCTTAATGGGACAGGGCTTCCTGGAGGAGGGAGGCTTGTAACTGATCCTTAGAGGGTAGAAAGCCCTGGCTGGAGGTAGGATGAGGTGGACATCTTGGGCAGATGTGAGTAAGGTGGTCTTAGGGGACAGGTGGCCATGATAGGAGAGCAGAGGGAAGATTGGGGGCTACTGGAGCCTGAGTGGGGCCAGATTAAAAGCTGAGGAAATTGTTTTAGTGATCTAGCACTGCTGTACCAGAAATACCACAAGCACTGCTGTACCAGAAATACCACCAGCCTCCTAGACTCTGAGAGAATAAATTTCTGCTTTAACAAACAGAAATTTATTCTCTCAGAGTCTAGGAGGCTGGAGGTCTGAATTCAGGGTGCCAGCTCCAGGGGAAGGCTTTCTCTGTCTGTTGGCTCTGAGGGAAGGTCCTGTCATCAATCTTCCTCTGGTCTAGGAGCTTCTCAGCACAGGGACCCTGGGTCCAAAGGATGCACTCTGCTCCCGGCTCTGCTTTCTTGGTGGTATGAGGTCCCCATGTCTCTCTGCTTGCTTTTCTTTTATATCTCAAAAGAGACTGGCTTAAGATACAATTCAATCTTGTAGATATAGTCCTGCATCATTAACATAACTGCCACTAATCCCATCTCATTAACATCATAGAGATAGGATTTAGAGCACGTAGGAAAATCACATCAACTAACAAAATGATGGACAATCACATAATACTGAGAATCATGGTCTAGCCGAGTTGGTAGATATTTTGGGGGGACACAATTCAATCCGTGACAGGGATCTTATACATTTCTGTTGTTTGGGGAGTAAGTGAGAAAGCGCTGGGTGATGATGAGCAAGATGGAATGAGGACAGCCCTTCCACTGCCTTTTAGCGTTCCCCTCCTCTGTGGAGATTTTCTGAGCCATGTTTGAGCCCCCCGGTGTTTTCAGTGGCTTCCTGGACTCAGGCTACCTGTAGGGGGAGGGAAGGAAAGTAGTCTCCACTTCTTTCTAGGCTATCTGCGAAGTTGGTGTAATCTGTACTTGGCCTCCACCCTTCCAGCTGCCAGGCCTTCCCCGTGTGGGCGCCAACCCTGAGCTGCCTGAAACATGAGACAGGGTGTAGAGGGAGGAGAACCATGTCACCTGTCAGGAGTCCTGTCTGGTGCTGGATCTTACTTCCTGGAGAGTGAGTGGCCTAGCAAGTCCCTTCCCTTCGCTGGGCCTCAGTTTCCCCATCTGTAAAGTGAGGGTGATGCTGAGAAGTTCCCTTTATTTCCAAGGTTCCATGAGGTTTGCCAAGTTTTATTGTACACTGGAGGATCTTGGACAGCTTCCCTTGGTTGGCTCTGCCCTGCTTTGGCAGGGTAAGAATGGAGTTTGGGGAGCTGTGGCTTCTCTTGAAGGTCCTGATGCAGGGGCTGAGATTGCACATCCTTAATTGAGAGTTGCCAAGCACTGACAGGAGCCCTGGTGGCGAAACGTTAACCACTTGGCTGCTAATCGAGAGGTTGGCAGTTTGAACCCACCAGCCACTCTGCTGGAGAAAGACCTGGCAATCTGCTTCTGTAAAGATCACAGCCTAGAAAACTATATGGGGCAGTTTTACTCTGTCACATGGGGTCGCCATGAGTCAGAATTGACTTGACAGTACCCAATAACAACAGGAAACACTGACATATACTGTATAGACCAGGACATGGAATGAGGAAAAATAAGTCTGTTTTTGTGTCTTCTGCTCCCTGACTGGCCAGCATGGAGGCCTGTCCCCTTTGATGGGCTGGTTCTCTGACTCTGGCCTGTTTTTTGTAAACTGGCAAGAGCCACGTGTGCCAGAACTCAGGTGGGGTACAGATGTTGGTGGCAGGTGCTGCTGTGGTGGTGGAGGGGTCAGGGCTGGCCTGGGGAAGCCCAGTGGACTGATGTGATGGGTTGGGAACTCATGGGAGTAATGGGGAGCAGGGGCAGGACTTCAGGAGATGGCTCAGGGACAGCAGTGGTGGGCAGGCTGGTGTGCCATGTCGTGGAGTGTTGCATGCTTGAGTGTGGTTTTGCTTTGGGATTCCATCCTTGTATTCACTCCCCTCACTTTGTGGCCAGATAACTTCTCACGTTTTGCCCTCTTTCATCCCCACCTTGGCCATATGTCTCCCAGTGTTTGCTGTTGGCCTCAAGCATGAGGGACTCTGGGCAGATCAGTACAAGCCCATCCCCATGTTGGGCAAACGCAAGTCCCGTTTTAGGCATCCCTCTCCACACCTTCTTCAGCACCTGCGTGTCTTTCCTGAATTGCAAGTGGTACTCCTGGGCCAGCAGTGGGGGTTTGGGTCATGGAAGGATAATGTTTCTGCCCTTGTTCCTAATATCTATGGTGACAATATTTACTAAACCCGTGATCAAAACACAAAGCCTCACATGGAGCCTGAGGGTAGAACACTGTGTTTGAGATTGCGGCTTTGGGAAAGTCTAGGCAGGCGGTGGCCGTGAGCCGTTTGGGATACTCCTTGCCTCCCAGTAGGGCCTCCTGGCTTCCCTGAGACCACAGAACAGAAGACCCCTCAGGGGAGGAGTATGGGACTTACTCAGAAGATGTGTCTTTGACTTGTTAAAGGCAAAACCTTGCACCCTTAAGAGCAGGCCTTAGGCCAGAGCAGGACAGCAGGTGGAGCAGCCAAGCTTCTTGGGGTCAGTTTCCTTGTTTGGGGAGTATGGACTCTCCCCTAGTCATCCTCCTTACTCACTTAGGTGCTAAGAGGATTATGTAAGACAGTGTTTTGAAAGCTTGTGAAAACCCTCATCTAAAAGGAGCTATGGGAGTAGAAGGAATTAATGTTCCAAAGGAAAGAAAGAGAAGTCGTCACTGATTTTGGCACAAAAGCCAAGAATGTGAGGTCAAAGAATGACTTGTGGCTGCTGAAAGGGAGGGTGTGGCTCTCAGAGTTATAGGATCCTTGGGTTGTGTCCTCGGCTGACTCAGGAAATGGCTCTGCACATACTTAGTGCTTTTGTGTGTGTGCCCCAGATCCTGCAAGAATTAGAGCCCACGTGCCTAGCCATGGAGCCCTGGTGGCGCAGTGGTTAAGAGCTACACCTGTTAAGCAAAAGGTCAGAAGTTCAAATCCAGCAGCTGTTCCTTGGAAACCCTATGGGGCAGTTCTACCCTGTCCTACAGGCTTGCTATGAGTCGAAATTGACTTGATGGCAATGGGTTTGGTTTGATTTTGGTTTGCCTAGCCATCGGGTCCACTGTGTGATTGCTGAGATGAAGGCTGAATGGGGAGACCCCAGCAGACCAGGCAGTAGATTCTACTGAGGGCTAGAACAGATTCCCTGCCCCCCAGCACATCCCATGCAAATGCAGTAACTTCTTTGAAAGTTCATATCCCACAAAGGAGCTCAAAATCCTCTGAATACTCACTTTTTCTTGTTGAAACCAAGCTGCCCCTTCCAGGAATCAGCATGATGATGATGATTTAAAAAAAAAAAAAAATGAAGCTCCTCCTATTGCATTGATGGATCTAGGCATTAATCATCAAAATCTGCTAAGATCACAAATATGAGAGAGACAGCCAGATATTATGTAACTCTGGATGGAAGCACACAGCACCACTTATGAAGGAGTCTTGTCAGAAACTCAAACCTGAATCTAATTAAGCTTCTAGATCCAACTACCAACAGAGGAACATGTCAAACAATACTACGGGGGAAGCGACCAGGAAAATCCAGACTGTGGAATATTCTACTCTACAGGTCAAAAGACCTAGTATTTTCAACAAACGAATTGAAGAAAAAGAGAGAGAGGGAAAGAGAGGGAAAAAGAGAGACAGAGGAATTTGTAGATGAAAACAGACTTAAGAGACATTTCAGTCAATTGCTGTGTATTGAAATTGCAATGGCAACCCTTATTGGGATTTTGCTTTGACCAAAATGACTTTAAAAAACCTACATGACACAATCAGGGAAATGTGAACACCTCTTGGATATTGATGATATCAAATAATTATTGTTGATTTTTTAAAAATAATTTTTATTGTGCTTTAAGTGAAAGTTTACAAATTAAGGCAGTCTCTCACACAAAAACCCACATACACCCCGCTACGCACTCCCAGTTACTCTCCCCACAGTGAGACAGCCCGCTCTCTCCCTCCACTCTCTCTTTTTGTGTCCCTTTGGCCAGCTTCTAACCCCCTCTACCCTCTCATCTCCCCTCCAGGCAGGAGATGCCAACATAGTCTCAAGTGTCCACCTGATTTAAGAAGCTCACTCCTCACCAGCATCCCTCTCCAACCCATTGTCCAGTCTAATCCATGTCTTAAGAGTTGGCTTCGGGAATGGCTCTTGTCCTGGGCCAACAGAAGGTCTAGGGGCCAGGACCACGGGGGTCCTTCTAGTCTCCTTTTAAGTCTGGTCTTTTTATGAGAATTTGGGGTCTGCATCTTTTTTTTTTATCCCACTGCTCTCCTGCTCCCTCAGGGGTTCTCTGTTGTGTTCTCTGTCAGGGCAGTCATCGGTTGTAGCTGGACACCATCTAGTTCTTCTGGTCTCAGGAAGATGTAGTCCCTGGTTTATAGGGCCCTTTCTGTCTCTTGGGCTGGTAATTTCCTTGTGTCCTTGGTGTTCTTCATTCTGCTTTGATCCAGGTGGGTTGTATTGACAATTTTTAAAAGCGTGATAAGTACTGAGGTTACAGCTTAAAAGAATCTTTATCTTTTCTGTTAGAGATATACACTGAAATATTCAGATATGAAATAATATGATATCTGAGACTGGCTTCAAAGTAATCCAGTGGGCGTGGGGAGTAGGTGGGAGTATAGATGAAATAACATGGCCACGAGTTGATAATTGTTGAAGCTTAGAGAATTGCTTTTAATGAGATTTAAAGAAAGCATTTATGGAACCACTTTGACCCCAAGTTGATTCAGAAATCTTACTGTATGGATATGCCTCTCAGTCCTGGTGTCACAGGCATTATTGAAATACTGCAATCCAAATTAACAATATATTACAATAGAACTATTGTCTTTCCTTTCTCGGGAGGTCGATACGGAAAAAAGTCAACAGAGGTTCAAAGCCCCCAGAGTGAATGATGCATTTAAAAAAAAAAATTTTATCGTGCTTTAAGTGAAAATTTACAAATCAAGTCAGTCTCTCACACAAAAACTTATATACACCTTGCTACATACTCCCAATTGCTCTCTCCGCAATGAGACAGCCTGCTCCCTCCCTGCACTCTCTCTTTTCCTGTCCATTTCGCCAGCTTCCAACCCCCTCTACCCTTGAATGATGCATTTTTGATGTGAGGCAATAGGACTATTTCCTGGGTTGACAGAATTAGTAGAAATTATTACGAATGTCTATCCAGAACCTAAGGAGCCCTGGTGGCACAACAGAAATTATTACGAATGTCTATCCAGAACCTAAGGAGCCCTGGTGGCACAACTGGCCTCCTTCTGAGGCCAGTTCTCCCCACTTCATCTCATTGCAGCCCCCTGCCCCCCAGCCTAGACCCATTCTTGTGAATCCCTGCTTTGGGCGTGAATTGGAACAAGATTCGGTCATATGCAGACCAAATGGGCAGTACCTGCTAAGAAACAAAGACAAGAAGGGACAGGAAGACTGGACAAATGGACATGGGGTACCTGGGGTAGAAAGGGAAAGAGTGCTGACACATTGCAGGGATTGCAACCAATGTCACAAAACAATTTGTGTATACATTTTTGAATTAGATAATAATTTGCACTGTAAACTTTCAACTAAAAAAAAAAGATTCGGTCATAACCCTACTTTGCCAACCCCTGTAACACACACGCACAGAAGTACCTGCTACTGGCTTCATTAACTAGGTGATTCTCTGTTAAAAAGCCCCAAGACTCAAAAGAATGATGCTCTAGAGATGAAATGACAGGCAGTGGGTTTATTGTAGGCGCAAAGGTACCCTGAAATCTTACCCAATAGCTGCCCACTGTGTCTGTGTGTAGACCAATGGTGCTGATACGTATCATTCCATGCATCTGTGTGGGCTTTTGGAGTTTACAAAGTACGTCCCCTTATTTGGGCTTCTTGGCAACCTCACATAGGCAGGCATTACCCTCATTTTACAGGAGAGGAAACTGAAGCTGAGAAAGTTTATGACTTGTCCTAAGCATAACAACTGTTTTGGGGGAGCTGGTACCAGAACCCAGGTTATTGATGTCCTGAGGGCACAAACTCCAATGACAAGTGACCCTAGGGGCCCAGAATGGGCGCTTGGCTGACAAAGGCCTATCCTAAAATCTGCAATCACCTGTGACTGAGTTAGGAAGGAGGCCCAAGGGCCTGCCGGTGAACTTTTGTTTAGGGTGGTGTTATGGATTGAATTGTGTCCCTCGAAGACGTGTGTCAACTTGGCTAGGTCATGATTCCCAGTATTGTCTGATTGTCCACTATTTTGTTATCTGATGTGATTTTCCTATGTGTTGTAAATCCTACCTCTGTGATGTTAATGAGGCAGAATTAGAGGCAGTTATGTTCATGAGGCAGGACTCAATCTACAACATTAGATTGTGTTCTGAGTCAATCTCTTTTGAGATATAAGAAAGAAGCAAGCAGAGAGGCATGGGAACCTCATACCACCAAGAAACAAGAGCTAGGTGAACAGAGCACCCTTTTGACCCAGGGTCCCTGCACTGAGAAGCTCCTTAACTGGGAAGATTGATGACAAGAACCTTCCCCCAGAGCCAACAGAGATAGAAAGCCTTTTCCTGGAGCTGAAACCCTAAATTCAGATTTCTAGCCTACTAGACTGTGAGAGAATAAATTTCTCTTTGTTAAAGCCATCTACTTGCAGTGGATGTTATAGCAGCACTAGATAACTAAGACAGATAGAACAAATAAAACAGTAAGTAGAGATTCAGGTGATTTCTCTCTCATGGCCGAGTTCCCAGCAATCTCTGGTGATGTTCAAGGATGGGTCAAGTTTGACCCTGCTTGGATTTGAACGTAAACAAGATCTCAACCTTCTGTTTCATTAACTCTCCCCAGACTGCTGCTCACTTTCCCACCAATTTCCCACCACTCTCAAAGAGGCAATCAAGGATAAGAGTACAGACCCCAGGGCCAGCCCCTTCCTGTTCAAATTCTACTTTCACCCCTTCCTAGCTGTGTGCTGTGACTTTGGAGAATTACTTCCCCTCTCTGTGGCCTAGTACCCTCATCTGTAAAGAGGAGGTACTTAGAATATCTCCCTCATAGGATTGTTAAGAGTGAGGTACTACATTTTGGAATAGTGCCTGAATATAAAAAGAAATAAACGTTAGCTTTTAGTTTAAAAAAATAAAGCAGGGTATTAGGTCACTATGAATTGGAATCAACGCAATGGAAATAGGCTTGGTTTGGTTTACAGTTATACAAAATAGGAGTGATTGGTTGTAGTTTTTTTAAATAAACAGAAGAATCTTCAAAAGATGCTGTCGATGCTGAAAATAGTTTTGAAACTCCTTCTTGAGAATTAGAAACCTTGGTGGTGTAGTGGTTAAGAGTTACGGCTGCTAACCAAAAGGCCAGCAGTTTGAATCCACCAGGCACTCCTTGGAAACTCTATGGGGCAGTACTACTCTGTCCTATCAGGTTGCTATGAGTTGGAATCGACTTGATAGCAATGGGTTTGGTTTTTCGGTTTTCTTGAGAATTGCCTTCTGTGCCAGATGGCAAACCATATGAGACTATCAGATGCAGTACATGATGGTATCACTCTACAAAGCTTCAGTTAACTATGTTGTTGTTGTTTGGTGCCATTGAGTCAATTTCTACTCATAGGGACCTCATGTGACAGAGCAGAATTGCCCCAGAGGGTTTCCTAGGCTGTAATCTTTATGGGAGCTGATTGCCAGGTTTTTCCTCCCATGGAATGGCTGGTGGGTTTGAGTCACCAACCTTTCAGTTAGCAGCCAAGTGCTTAAATGTTGTACCATCAGGGGTCCTTTTAGTTAACTATAGTCCTCCGTAGTCAACTCACCATACAGTCAAGTCTGCATAGAGTCAAGTCCTCTCCATGGAAGATTATAGTTAACTAAAAGGATCCCTGATGGCAAATTGTCAAAAATGAAACAGAACACATAAAGATCAATATCCTAGGCATTAGTGAGCTGAAATGGACTGGTATTGGTCATTTTTAATCAGACAATCATATGGTCTACTATGCCAGGAATGACAACTTGAAGAGGAATGGCACTGCATTCATTGTCAAAAAGAACATTTCAAGATCTATCCTGAAGAACAACGCTGTCATTGATAGGATAATATCCATAAGCCTATAAGGAAGACCAGTTAATACGACTGTTACTCAAATTTACACACCAACCGCTAAGTCCAAAGATGAAGAAAGTGAAGATTTTTACCAACTTCTGCAGTCTGAAATTGATAGAACATGCAATCAGAATGCACTGATAATTGCTTGTGATTGGAATATGAAAGTTTGAAACAAAGAAGAAGGATCGGTAGTTGGAAAATACAGCCCTGGTGATAGAAATGATGCCGGAGATCGTGTGATTGAATTTGCAAGACCAATGACTTCTTCATTGCAAACACCTTTTTTCACCAACATAAATGGTGACTATACACACGGAATACACAGGAATCTAATCAACTACATCTGTGGAAAGAGATGATGGAAAAGCTCAATATCATCAGTCAGACCAAAGGCCAGGGGCCGACTGTGGAACAGACCATCAATTGCTCATATGCAAGTTCAAGGTGAAACTGAAGAAAATTAGAACAAGCCCACAAGAGCCAAAGTACGACCTTGAGTATATCCCACCTGAATTTAGAGACTATCTCAAGAATAGATTTGATGTGTTGAACACTAATGACCAAAGACCAGATGAGTTGTGGAATGACATCAAGGACATCATACGTGGAGAAAGAAAGAGGTCATTAAAAAGACAGGAGAGGAAGAAAAGACCTAACTGAATGTCAGACGAGACTCTGAAACTTGCTCTTGAACGTCGAGTAGCTAAAGCAAAAGGAAAAAATGATGAAGTAAAAGAGCTGAAGAGATTTCAAAGGGTGGCTCTAGAAGACAAAGTATTATGATGACATGTGCAAAGACCTGGTGATAGAAAATGATAGGGAAGAACATGCTCAGCATTTCTCAAGCCGAAAGAACTGAAGAAAAAATTCAAGCCTCGAGTTGCAATACTGAAGGATTCTACGGGGAAAATATTAAACAATGCAGGAAGCATCAAAAGAAGATGGAAAGAATACACAGGGTTACCATACCAAAAAGAATTGGCTAACGTTTAGCCATTTTAGGAGGTCACATATGATCAGGAACTGATGGTACTGAAGAAAGAAGTCCAAGCTGTATCGAAGGCATTGGTGAAAAACAAGGCTCTGGGAATTGACGGAATACTAGTTGAGATGTTTCAACAAACTAATGCAGTGCTGGAAGCGCTCACTCGTCTATACCAAGAAATTTGGAAGACAGCTACCTGGCCAACCAACTGGAAGAGATCCATATTTATGCCTATTCCCAAAAAAGGTAATCCAACCAAATGCAAAAATTATTGAACAATATCATTAATATCATACCAATCCAAAAAACCCAGCACCATCGAGTCGATTCCGACTCACAGTGACCCTATAGGACAGAGTAGAACTGCCCCGTGGAGTTTCCAAGGAGCGCCTGGTGGATTCGAACTGCCGACCCTTTGGTTAGCAGCCATAGCACTTAACCACTATGCCACCAGGGTTTCCATTAATATCATATGCAAGCAAAATTTTGCTGAAGATCATTCAAAAGTGGCTGCAGCAGTATATCAACAGGGAACTGCCAGGAATTCAAGCTGGATTTAGAAGAGGACATGGAACCAGGGATATCATTGCTGATGTCAGATGGATCCTGGCTGAAATCAGAGAATACCGGAAAGATGTTTACCTGTGTTTTATTGACTATGCAAAGGCATTTGACTGTGTGGGTCATAACAAATTACGGATAACATTGCGGGGAACGGGAATTCTGGAACATTTAATTGTGCTCATGAGGAATCTGAAAATGGATCAAGAGGCAGTTGTTCGAACAGAGCAAGGGAATACTGAAGAGTTTAAAGTCAGGAAAGGTGTGTGTCAGGGTTGTATCCTTTCACCACATGATAAAAAAAAAAAAAAATTTTTTTTTTTTTTTTTATTCAATCTGTATGCTGAGCAAATAATCCGAGAAGCTGGACTATATGAAGAAGAATGGGGCATCAGGATTGGAAGAAGACTCATTAATAACCTGTGTTATGGAGATGACAGAACCTTGCTTGCTGAAAGTGAAGAGGACTTCAAGCACTTACTGATGAAGATCAAAGACCACAGCCTTCGGTATGAATTATGCTTCAACAAAAAACAAAAATCCTTACAAATGGACCAATAAACAACATCATGATAATCAAAGAAAAGACTGAGGTTGTCAAGGATTTCTTTTTACTTGGATCTACAATCAATACCCATGGAAACAGCAGCCAAGAAATGAAAAGACTCATTGCATTGGGCAAATTGGCTGCAAAAGACCTCTTTCAAGTGTTGAAAAGCAAAGATGTCACCTTGAGGACTAAGGTGCGCCTGACCGAAGCCATGGTGTTTTCAATCACCTCATATGCATGCAAAACCTGGACAATGAATAAAGAAGACGGAAGAAGAGTTGACACCTTTGAATTGTGGCATTGGCGAAGAATATTGAATATACCACAAACTGCCAAAAGAGTGAACAAATCTGTCTTGGAAGAAGTACAACCAGGATGGTCCTTAGACACAAGGATGGCGAGACTATGTCTTACATACTTTGGGCATGTTATCAGGAGGGATCAGTCCCTGGAGAAGGACATCATGCTTGTTAAAGTAGAGGGTCAGCGAAAAAGAGGAAAACCCTCAACAAGATGGTTTGACACAGTGGCTGCAACAATGGGCTCAAGCATAGCAACAATTGTGAAGATGGTGCAGGTCCAGGCAGTGTTTCTTCTGTTGTGCATAGGGTCGCTGTGAGTTGGAACTGACTCGACGGCACCTAGCAACAACAATGACATAGTCCCCTGTTAGGTAGAATTGTATGTATGTGTGTGTGTTTTGTGTATAGGCAGATAAAAAGAAAAAAACAAACAGACAAAAAACAAGCTGAAATCAAGATCTAGTTTCAATTTTAGGGGTAGGAAAGACTCAGCCCAATTTCTCATACCTATAGTTCAGTGTACAGGCCTCTCCAGTGAAAGATGAGAAGACTCGTTCTGATAAATCTGCCAGTTGATCACTCATCCATTAATTATTAATTCAAACAATATTTATTGACTATTATGTGCAGATTACTGTGGTGGATGCTATGTGATAGACTCAGGGATAAACAGGAAGAACGGTAAGATCTTTCAAGGTCTGCTCATCTTCAAATAAATATTGGATCAAAGCACATGCACAGGATATTGCTTATTACTGAGGCAGGTAAAGCTGATTCATGTTCCCAACGGGAAGACCCAAATAAACAAGGAATTTCTGATGAACTCGATTATTAAAGATTTAAAAATTAGATCATCCTTTCCTCCAAACACTATGGTTAACCCTCATTGAGCCGTGGCATTTCCACCAGATGTTGATCATAAGTGCCACATTGGTGGCTGGTTGTGGCACCCCCTCTAAGGCCCCTGGGCTTAGCTCCTCCTCTGAAATAGAGGTTGGTAATGCCTGTCTCTAAAGACCTCCCAGGAATTTTGTGACTAGGAAATGAGAGAACTCAGGTGAAACCACTTTGCAAATCATAAAGCCACTCTTCAATGGTTACTATTATTCATGGGAGTCATTCAGCAGATATTTATGAATTTGTGTTTGCTCATGATATGGCCTTTACCAAGGTAGGAAAATAGTATCATAGGTCTAGATTTTCAGAAAGAAGGTTCAGAACTGAAGGGAATTTGGAGTGGATTTTGGGCATACCCAGGATTCCGTGAAATAGTGGACTGGGACCTTGCTGTAATATTTTCTAAAGCAGCACTTCTCAAACTTTAATGTGTACACAGATCACCTGGAAGTTGTGTTAACATGCACATTCTGATTGAGTAGGGCTGGAGCAGGGTCTGAGACTGCTCTTCTAACAAGCTCCTCGGTGATGGCAATGCTGTTGGTCCAAGGACCACACTTTAAGAAGCAACATGGGGGGAAAGGACAGGAGGGGAGGGAAGGGGAGGGGAGGGGAGAGGAGAGGTTAAGCAGCCCACAGCCCCAAGAGGGCAGGACATACTGCTGAGAGCGATAGGCAGAGGTGTCCAGTAAGGTCCTCTTGGGAGCTGGGATTGCTGATCAATGCCCCTGCTTCCTTCCTGTCTCCTTCTGGCATGAAAAGGCTGTTGTCCTGGGTTCCATATTTGCACTGAATGGTGGAGGGAGAAAATGTGTATTGTGAGTGCTTGAGTCCCATCTGAGGGAAGAAGGAGGAAGGAAGGAATTGCACCATTGTGGTACAGCAACGGTCCTTTCTCGGTGGCAAGCAGCATTTCCCCATGGCTAGACGGTGACCTCGAGATAGGGAGTGAGCCAGTTCCTGCCTTCAGTGTCTGAAGGGGCAGCACAGCAGAATACAGTGCAGATGGGGCTCTTTTGAGGGGCGGGTAGTTGAAGTGATGGAAGAGTGTTTGAGGGGCGGGTAGTTGAAGTGATGGAAGAGTGTTGACTTCAGTGTTTTGAAGAAGGAAGGGCTGAGGAGTAAGGAGTCAGAGGGTGCCCCACCCCTTTCTTGCTGCATTTCTCTGATCCCTCTGGTCATCCTCTATTCCCAGCTTGCCAGGCTCCTGGTGCCTCATGCTGCCTGCTAGCGCCCCAAAGACCTCCACTGCAGGGCTCATCTCATTCTGCCTTCTCTCTAAGTACCTCAGTTCTCCCACAAACCCAACATTATCCTTCTCCCCACTTACATAAAAATTCCCTTTTTTTTTTCAAGCACAGCTGAATTCTGCAAATTGGTAGAACCTAAACCCACCCACTGCCGTTGAGTCGATTCCAACTCATAGCGATCCTATAGGACACAGTAGAACTGCCCCCTTGAGTTTCCAAGGAGTACCTGGTGGATTCGAACTGTCGACTTTTTGGTTAGCAGCCATAACACTTAGCTACTACGCCACCAGCGTTTCCAATCGGTAGGAAAGCAGTCTAATTAAAGTAATTCATATTAAGGCGTACATGACTGTTAATCTAGCTAGCTGTTAGTTATTAGCATTTTATGAGCTGTGATACACACAGATTTCTCCTCACTTTTCTCCCTCCCAGCCAGAGCCTAAGCCTTAGAGAACAGCGGAGGCTTTGTAGAGGTCTCCTTTGCAGTATCGGTGATACCTCAGGAGACGGGGTGTAGGAGAGCTGTGCATACAAATTCAGGTATGCCTGGTGCAGGTGTGTCTGTTCAGGGAGAAAGTTTCCCTCTGCCTTCACAGTAGGCCCCAAGTAAAACTGGGGGCTGTGACATAAGGGGACGTTTTCTCTAGTGGTGTGGTTTTCGTACTGAGTCCTGTGGTATGCGTGCGTGTGTCTGTGTGTGTGTGTGTATAGAAGTCAAGCAGGTGCTTTGCCCTGTCCCCTTTTCCACCAAAGCATCTTTGCTTTAAATCTATTTTGCATATCAAGCTTTTATGTAAGATTTATCTGACAAAAGCATTCTTAAATACAGGAAGGCTTAAAAATGGTTGCCTCGAAGATATGAACATGCACTTCACTAAAGAAGACATTCAGGTGCGAACAGATACATGAGGACATGCTCACGATCATTAGCCATTAGAGAAATGCAAATCAAAACTACAATGAGATTCCATCTCACTCCAACAAGGCTGGCATTAATCCAAAAAACACAAAATAATAAATGTTGGAGAGGTTGTGGAGAGACTGGAACACTTACGCACTGCTGGCGGGAATGTAAAATGGTACAGTCACTTTGGAAATCAATTTGGTGCTTCCTTAAAAAACTAGAAATAGAACTACCATACGATCCTGCAATCCCACTCCTTGGAATATATCCTAGAGAAATAAGAGCCTTTACACAAACAGATACATGCACACCCATGTTCATTACAGCACTGTTTACAACAGCAAAAAGATGGAAGCAACCAAGGTGCCCATCAACAGATGAATGGGTAAATAAATTATGGTATATTCACACAATGGCTACTATGCATTGATGAAGGGCAATGATGAATCCATGAAACATTGCATGACATGGAGGAATCTGGAAAGCACTATGCTGAGTGAAATTAGTCAGTTGCAAAAAGACAAATATTGTATAAGGCCACTATTACAAGAACTTGAGAAATAGTTTAAACTGAGAAGAAATTATTCTTTGATGGTTACGAGAGGGGGGAGGGAAGGAGAAAGAGGGGCTTTCACCAATTAGATAGTAAATAAGAACTGTTTTAGGTGAAGGGAAAGACAACACACAATACAGAAGAGGTCAACACAACTGGACTAAACCAATAGCAAAGAAGTCTCCGGAATAAACTGAACGCTTCAAAGGCCAGCGTAGCAGGGGCAGGGGTTTGGGGACCATGGTTTCAGGGGACATCTAAGTCAATTGGCATAATAAAGTCTATTAAGATAACATTCTGCATCCCACTTTGGAGAGTGGAGTCTGGGGTCTTAAACACTAGCAAGTGGCCATCTAAGATGCATCAACTGGTCTCAACCCACCTGGAGCAAAGGAGAATGAAGAACACCAAAGACACAAGGTGATCATGAGCCCAAGAGACAGAAAGGGCCACATAGACCAGAGACTACATCAGCCTGAGTCCCAAAGAACTTGATGGTGCCCAGCTACAACCGATGACTGCCCTGACAGGGAACACAACAAAAAACCCCTGAGGGAGCAGGAGAGCAGTGGGATGCAGACCTCAAATTCTAGTAAAAAAGACCAGACTTAATGGTCTGACTGAGACTAGAAGGACCCCAGTGGTCATGGTCCCCAGATCTTCTGTTAGCCCAAGACAGGAACCATTCCCAAAGCCAACTCTTCAGACAGGGATTGGACTGGACAATGGGATAGAAAATGATACTGGTGAAGAATGAGCTTCTTGGATCGAGTAGACACATGGGACTATGTTGGCATCTCCTGTCTGGCAGGGAGATGGGAGGGCAAAGGGGGTCAGAAGCTGGCCGAATGGACACAAAAAGAGAGAGTAGAGGGAAGGAGTGTGCTGTCTCATTAGGGGGAGAGCAATTAGGAGTATATAGCAAGGTGTGTATAAATTTTTGTATGAGAGACTGACTTGATTTGTAAACTTTCACTTAAAGCACACTAAAAAAAAAAAAAATGTTGCCTTTGGCTGTCAGAGCTGGGGCAGAAGAGATGGGGCAGAGGCCTTCCGTGCGCTTAGATTTTTACTCAGCCATGTTCATGAGTATTACATTGGTAATAATTTTAAAAATGAAAAATGAGACAAAACATGGCTCCACAACTAGAAGAAGTTTGGAATTCCTTGTGGTAGTGGACAGGACCCTGGCTGGAATGGGAAGAGGAAGACCTGGGGCTCAGGCTGCTGTGCTATGAACTGCTCCGTGTCCTTGGCCAAGCTGCTCTGCATGTTTCCTCAGCTGTGAAATGGGAGGGAAAGGGTCCTTCCTCCCCTCTGTGGTTTGACCCTGCAATTTGTGGGAGGCAGCTGTTGACAGCTCTGGGAGCTATGCTCTGGCAGGGCTTGGGTCTGATGTCTAACCTGTGGATTGTCCTGACCCCTAGCCCCAGCTTGGTCAGATAATTCCTGGGATGGAGGGAAAGGGGTATGTTGGGCAAATTACTTTGTTTCTTACTGGCTGTAGGATCCATGGGAAAATCCCTCCCAGAACAGAGAGCAACTGGCCAAGTGGGAATGGACGTGCTTCAGGCAGAGTGTACACGCCTGAGCTACGTTTAGTCTGTCTGTCAAAGTGCCTACTATGTGCCCTGTGTGAAGTTAGATTTCCTAGGGGTAAAGAGATGTTCCACAAAACAGCTCTGCCTTCAAAGAGCATGGAAGAGAAGATACACAGAGTGTTTAGCTTAGGAGATTTGCAAGGGTAGGGGGCGGGTAGCTGCCTTCTTCAAATATTTGGTGGTTCTTACAAACATACCAGCCATCCATGCCAGCCATCATGAAGATGATGCAGGACTGGGCAACAGTTTGTTCTGTTATACATAAGGTCGCCATGAGTTGGAGCCGACTTAAGGGAAACTAACAAGAACAACTTGGATGAGGGGCTGCATCTCCTTCATCTTTGTGTTCCTGGTGCTAACACTCAAGACTCATAGATGCTGAAAACACAATAGTGAACAAGACATTGCCATCCCTGCCTTTCAGGAGTTTACAGCCCATGTGTGTGTGTGTGGGGGGGGGGGGGGGGTGCGGGATGGATTCAGGCAAGAAGACAGTCAGAACAGTCCAGGGTGGTGAGGGCTGAGGTGGGGAGGATACCAAGCTATGTGTGCAGAGGGCATCTGTTGTTATGGTCACTGCAATCTTAGCTGCTCTTGCCTGGGCTTCCTGGCAGTTCCTCTGGGTCTCCTCCTGGGGCAAGACCACCAGGCAGAGACCCAAGGGAAAGCCCTGCTTCTCTGGGTACCCTCTCTGTGTATAAATGAGCCTCATCAGCCAGACTTGGCCTCTGGGGAAGACCTTGCAGAATCCCTGGCTTGGAGAGGTGTGTGGGGAAGCCATTTGGTGGCAGCAGCTTGAGGAAGACAATCTATCCCTTGGCTGTCTGCGTTCTGACAAGCTGAGACACAACCTGGCTTCTCACTCTGCTCTGGAAGGAAAGCTGGGACCTGCCAACCCTCAAGATAATTCAGGAATGCACTGGTCTGCCTAGCCTGGGCCCTGTGGTGAGCCAGCAACTGCTCTGTGGCTTTCTCTGAGGGTGGAGGTGATCTTCTGGGATATTGAGGGTCAGGAGAGTGACCATGGGTAAAAATGTCTGCTCTGGACCGTGATATCCATCGTTTGATTTATTCACCCTTTGTCGTTCAGAAACCATTCACCGTGTACCAAGGATGTGCCAGGCTCTGTGATAAATATTCTTATATTTCTCTAATTAAAATTTCTGAACAGTCCTATGGGATAAGTGCCTTATTTTCATTTTACAGATGAGGAACTGAAGCCCAGTGAGCTAAAAATAAAATCATATTTATCAGTGTTTACTGGTGGTTCAGTGGTAGAATTCTCACCTTCTGTGCAGGAGACCTGGGCTCGCATATTGCACATAGCTCCTATGTTCCTATGATAACGAACAGGTTTCAGCAGAGCTTCCAGGCTAAGACAGACTAGGAAGAAAGGCCTGGTAATCTATTTCCAAAAAATCAGCCAGCGAAAACCCTATGTATCACAACAGTTCGATCCCATTGTGCATGGGGTTTCCATGAGTAGGGGGCCAACTCCACAACAGCTAACAATGACAACAGCCAGGGACCGGATGCTGTTCTAGGCGCTTACACGTGTCAATGCATTTAATCCTCATCATGACCTATGAGGCAACTAACATTCCCACGTTATTGATGAAGAAATGGAGGCTCAGAGGGATTGAGAAGCTTACTCAAGGTCTCATAGCAAGTTACAGAATTGGGCTGGAATTATCTTTGGGTTCTTCCATATCTGAGCCCCCTGAGCCCTCAAAGTGCTGCTTGTTAACCTCTGCCCCTCTGTGACTTCAGCGTGGGCCACGTGGATGTCTTTGCTACCCAGAGACAGCTTTCAAGGGGGACTTGGTGGGCGGGCATTGTAATGGAGAGAGGCCATTTTAAAGCCTGGGGTCCATTCTAGATTGCAGTTTGGGAAGACAGAGGAAAATGAAACATGTTGGATATGATGTGTACTTTTCCTGCGTCCCGACAATTAGGCTTGAAGGAAACACGTTAACCAGCACCAAAGCCTGTCACGTGTAATGACTTACAGCAGAGTTAGAGAGACCGGGCAGGAGTGGCAGCCCCAAGGGCGCCTGGTAGCTGCTAACTGGGGATGGTGATGACAGAGCAGGTGCCACAGCCCCACTGCAAGCTGCTTGCCCAGCAGCGGATCTGGCTTCTGCCGGGGGAATGGGGGCTGGGCGGGAGGAGAGTCTGGAGGGAAATCTGCTTCTGAGAGGACTTGGACCTGTTCTACCCCACCCGCTCCCTTGCCCTCCAGCCTTGTGGGCACAGGGAGGCTGGGTGTGGATCTAGAGTTAAATCCCTTTGAGGGCGGGGATGAGAAAATGGGCCACAGTGGGCGAGATGGGGTGGCACCATTTTTTTCCTGTGGGAAATGCCTTCTGTTCTGCAATCAACTTGGCCATTTGGATTGACCGTAAATATTGACTGGGTGGTCATGCTTGGATAATGCCCTGAATAGTGTGGGGCTTGTTTAGTCACCCGTGAAATGGACCAAGCTTCTTCTTTGAAGGTGTGCTGTGCAGCTGAGGAGTGCCTCTGTGCATTTCCTGGACCTGTGAGTGCTCAGTGATGGCAACAAGAACCATTTATAATTCCTTCTGCTCGTCGTGTGTGTTTACGGGTTTGAAGCAACATTCAATGAGCACATAAAACCAAAAAACCCATTGCCATCAAGTCGATTCTGGCTCATAGCAACCCCGTAGGACAGAGTAGAACTGCCCCATAGGGTTTCCAAGCCTGTATATCTTTTACAGAAGTAGTCTTTCTCCTGTGGAACGGCTGGTGGGTTCGAACTGCCAACCTTTTGGTTAGCAACCGAGATCTTTAATTGCTGCACCACCAGGGCTCCCAATAAGCACATATACACCTAGAATTTGAAAATAAAGGTAGAAGAACAAAAGTCACATGGCCTCCAAATGATTATGATTCAGCAAATGGATGGTAGAGCCTGGGCATCTGCATTTTTTAACAAGCTCCTCAGGTGATTCTGATACACCCCCAAGTGTGAGAACCACTGGTGCAAAGGAAGGCAGAAGGAAATACACCCAAGAGCTTGACCATCACAGTTATTGTCATTGACCACCAAAGCAACAAAAGGGAAATAAGATAGATTATGTAACGTTCATTATCTGAAAGGAGGAAGGCTATCTTAAAGACAAACATCTTCAAGGTACGTGAACTTCCAAAAGAAAGCAATTCTGGGAGTCCTGTGGCAAAGAACACTAAACAACTAATGGATAATTTTGGAGTTGGGGGAGATGCTTTGTATCCCTAAAGGGGTCTGTTGTGCTGGTTGCCCCACATCCAGGCTCCGTCTGCAGTGGAATCTGCCCACCTTCCCATGCTGTCCCTTCCTTCAGTTGGCCAGTGGGAGGGACATTGCCAGGAAGAACAGTGTGGGGACTTGGAGGAAAGGGCCAGATGTGGGGGATGAGAGATGGTGGTCCTCCTGGGCCTGTGCAGTAAGTTTGAAGATAAAACTTGGATCGAGTACCTCGGTGGCCAACAATGCCAACAGGCTCACCAAGGACAGAGTCATTTCCCTTCAGAATGTTACTAAGGCACAACCCTGGTGAACCAGGTGACTAAAGTGACAGGCAGGAGGAGAGAGAGATACAGAGGAGAAAACGGTTGACACCATCTGATGCTGGGAAAGACACAAAACTCCTTTATAGACAATCAACACATAAAGACTCAGCCTGTAAGACACTAAGTTGGGGAAAATATTTATAATATATGTGGTAAAAGGTTAATGTCACAAGTATGTAGACAGCATTTGCGAACAATAAAAGAATTTCCAATGGAAAAATTAGCAAAGCATATATGAGTAGGCAGTTCAAGTTACCAATAAACATAGCCAAAGATGCCCATCCTTATTATTAACTGCAAGTTTATTGATGTAATTCAAGTTAAAACAATAATGAGATATCTTCTTTCAAGTATTAAAATGGTAAGGTTGTAAGAAGTAATAAGCCAATACTACTGAGATGGTAGAGGGTATTTAGAGCTGTTAGAAGTATAAATGAGACATCTTTCTGGAGGATAATAATCAAAAACCTTAAAGATGTATGTACCCTCTGACCAAGGCTTCTACTTCCTGGGATTTGTCTTAAGGAAAGATGATCAGGGATGCACCAAAGATTTATACATAAGGATCTTTATAACAGTGCTATTAATGATATTAAAAACTAGAGATGATATAAATGTCCAAAATCAAGAATTTGCTTAAATAAATTGTGGCTCATCTGTATTACGGGATGCTCTGCAGCCATTAAAATCAGGTAGTAAAAGAATTTTTAATTATGTGGGGAAATATTCATGATATATTGTTAAGTGGAGGATAAAAAAGTGGGTTACAAAATACTATATGCAGTATCATCCCAATTAATGTTAAACAAACGAACAAATAAAAGAGATTCTAGTATGTCCTGAAAAAAATCTGAGAAAGCAGACACCAAACAGAGAACAATGGTTACCTCAGGAAAGTGGAGTTAGAGAAAAAATTTACCTTCTTCTTTGTGCTTTCTGTGTTTCCTATTTTTTAAAAAGTAATGAACATATTTCTTTTGTAATAATAATAATTTAAAAAAAGATACCAGCAATGTTTCTTTTTTAAGCGAGTCTGCCAGGGACACCCTCCTGCTGCGCTGGGCCAACTGTGGGTGACAAAGCTCTTTGCTACACCTCCTGCCTCCCCAAACCCAAACCCCATTGCTGTCGAGTAGATTCCGACTCATAGCAACCCTATAGGACAGAGTAGAACTGCCCCGTAGAGTTTCCAAGGGGCGCTTGGTGGATTTGAACTGCCAGCCTTTTGGTGAGCACCCGTAACTCTTAACCACTACGCCACCAGGGTTTCCCTGCCTCCTCAGTGTAGATCATTTCTTCCTTCAAACACTGGCTGAATCCTTACCTGCTTTGTGCCTGTTGCTGGGCTGGGCCCTGTGAGAATTATAAAGATGACTTGGGCAATTCTTACTCTCTAGGCTCCATGGGCTGGTTGGTGACTGAGAGAAATGAATGCCCAGGTCATTTGTTACAGAAATACTTTTGTGACATCAGTGCGTCCAGTGTTTTCCTGAGCATGAGGGTGTAAGAGGCATCTTGCTGAGTGCCGACATCTGCTGTCTCTGCCCAAAGCCTTGGTCCCCTTCTCTCTTAGGAAATTTAGTTGGCTAACACATGACTGACAAATCTCAGTAGCCTGGACCTCTGCCTGAGCACTGTGAAGTGGGAAACCCAGAAATCACCTCTTTATGTTTCCAAATGTGTTTCAGGATGGGTGTGTGACATACTGACCAGAATCAGAGAATTCTAAGAGGATGAGGCTGGGTGGGGTGGGTGACCTGAAAGAGACATCTTGGTCCAACCCTTTATGTTCGGATGAGGTAACAGATCCAGATAGAGAGAAGTAGCCTAACTTCCTGCCCTAACCCTGTGGTTTGTCCATGACATGGGGTCTTTCCCATTCACATGCCCTGAGCATTTTAGAGAGATGATCTGAGCCATTGCCAAGTAATGGTGAGGAAATAAACTTGGGTTAAAAAATTCACAGAAATTCCAAGACACAGACAGCGTCCACCCTAGATGGCTGAGAGTTGAGTATATTAGCAAAAAAGTTGCAACAGGAGTCCCTTGGGCGTTAAGATCTAGGGGTACAGAAGAGACTTGACAAGAGATCATTGGTTCTGGTTTGTACATACACCCACGTTTACATACCGACACACATAGTCAGCTTCTGCAGAAGCAAAGCAGGGAGCCACCTTGGAGTGAATTTTAGGAAAATGGATTGACCTCCCTGTCTCCAAGTGGTTTCTTCACTTGCCCAAGTATGCCTAAACTTGCCACCATTGAAGTCCCTTCTTGACCAAGGACCCTATTAAAATGCGAATGTGATATTTTGGAGGGGGCTGGGTTGACTCTTGGAATCCTTTGTTGTCTTACATGAATTATGGAAAAGACCACAGGGTAGATAAAGCTTGATGTGGGAACGGGAGAGGTGAGAAGTTCTTAGGAGACAGGGTGGGTAAGGGAGAACTCTGTGCTGGAGAGGAGGGGTCTGGCAAGTTAGAAGGGAGTGTCATAGAAGAGGACCTGCTCACTTCTCTGTGTTATGAGGATGACCCAGTACACCTGCAGCAACAGGAGAACCTCAACCATTCTAGATTTTTCTAGAGCCTTTCTGCCATCCCTTTCTTACTCTGTGGCATGAGCTCCTGTTTGAGGTTTCATCTTTTATGGTCCAGCCTTCTGAGTTCTGCCCCGGCTGTGAGGGTCAGCTGGCTGACATTTCCAGGAGTGAGTGAGCTGACCCCTTCTACTGATATTCTTCCATTAATCAAATATACAACTGATTGTCAGGAACTTCGGTGGTGGGAAGGATGCCTGACCCAACTGACCGTCTTTGGCTGCCTGACCACTTGCTCTCCTTATTCCTTCCACCCCCACAAGGAGGAGAGGAAAGGGCAAGTTCAGCTTCCTGATGTATTTCCTCAAGAAAGTGGCTGTTTAACAGAGAGGAAGTGAGGTAGAGAGATGATGGCTTGGGGCCTGCCCAGAGTAAAACATTTGTGTATCACTCCTTGCCTTTCTAACTGTTGCAGATATGTCTTACACATCTGTCTTAGTTATCTCATGCTGCTGTAACAGAAATACCACAAGTGGATGGATTTAACAAAGAGAAATTTATTCTTTCACAGTCTAGGAGGATAGAAGTCCAAATTCAGGGTGCCAGCTCCAGGGGAAGGGAAGATTGATGATCCTTGTCATCAATCTTCCCCTGGTCTAGGAGCTTCTCAGCACAGGGACCCTGGGTCCAAAAGATATGGTTCCCTCCTGGTTCTTCGTTCTTGGTGACAGGAGGTCCCTATCTCTCTGCTCACTTCCCTCTCCTTTTATCTCATGTAAGATGAAAGGTGACGCAGACCACATCCCAGGGGAACTCCCTTTACATCAGATCAGGGCTATGACCTGAGTAAGGGTGTTGTATCCCAACCTAATCCTCTTTAACATAACCTAATTTTGCCTCATAACCACAGGCAGAGATTAGGATTTACAACACATAGGATAATCATGGAAACCCTGGTGGCATAGTGGTTAAGAGCAAACCAAAAGGTCAGCAGTTGGAATCCACCATGCCTCCTTGGGAACCCTATGGGGCAGTTCTACCCTGTCCTATAGGGTAACACTATGAGTCGGAATCAACTCAATGGCAACAGGTTTGGTTTTTTGGTTTTCAGGATAATCACATCAGATCACAAAATGGAGGACAACCACACAATACTGGGAATCATGGCCTAGCCAAATTGATATACACTCGGGGGGGGGGACACGATTCAATCCATAACAACATCCATACTCTATTTCCTCTCCCTTTAGTGCTCGTCTGATCTCCCCAATAGAATGAAAACCCTTCAAGTTGTAGGGTGTGTCTTGTTTGTAGTACTTAGGACAATGATCAATAAATGAGGGATGGAGGAATAAATAGGTGAATGGACGGAGGGTGAATGGACAGGTGTATGGGTGGATGGCACCCTCCAAGCTCAACACTGCCATAGTAACCTACATCATGTCAGAGTCTAGAATCTAGACTCTGGGTTGAGTGAAATACCGGAGGATACTGAGCTGTACTTTCAGTGAAAACCTTTGTGTAGATAGCCAAGTCCAATTTAAATCGAGTCCTGTTTATTTCTGGTCTTGGATCTGTGGGCTCATGTTAATTTGACAACAGCATCAAAACATGCCCGCGCTTAAGAACAGATTCCGTAAAGTGATCATACCTCAGGCTGACTTGGCTCTGCTCGATGATTCCTTCCTTTCTATGCTTTTGGGGTTTTTTTCTGACGAAGAAGGAGTCCAAAGGAAGGAAGTTAGTCTGCAGGGCCAGAGAGTTAAATGAGCTAACCTGTGAAAGCAGCTGCCACAAGGCCAGCAAAGAGCAGGCTGTGGTGACTGTGCACAGGGGCCATTTATGGGTCAGAGTTCAGCTCCCTGGAGACTTCTGGTTTCGGATGCCCATCCTACATGTGTTCCTTACTGCTCATCCTGAGTGTGACTTGGTTGGAAGGACTTTTTAAAGGACTAGATAATATTAGAAGCATCAGTGTGTTCTGTTTCTCCTTTATTTTCCCTTACAGTTTGAAGCTGCTTTGGGATCATCTAAGAACATGCTTCCTGCTATAAAGCACTACTTCTCAACCTATGTTCCCTGGAGCTTTGAGGTTTGATGAAGCCCCTTTAGGCACCGTGGGGTGCGGGGCGATGAATGGACGGGCTCTGAGTGTCTTTCCCCAAAAAGAGGCAGTTTTTATCTGTTTTACAGACTGGGCTTCTGTGCAAGATTTATTTGAAAGCGGATTCCACACCTCAAATAAATTAAAAAACCATTGTTAAGAGGCTAGAAAGACAATGGCAACCTGGTCAAGGAGGAGGAATGGGTTCGTTAGACTGTGGTTTGGCTCACGAGCTGTCATCAGGGAAAATGAGTCATTTCAACCACCCCGAGCCTTCTGCTCTTTGCAGTTTCTTGTGCATTTCTGTCTGCTCCAGATCCTTGTCTGCGTGCTGGCTTTGCCACTGTTCCCCCCGTGCTGGCTTTGCTGCTGTGTTCCCTGCGTGATGGCTTTGCTGCTGTTCCCTGCATGATGGCTTTGCTGTTCCCCGCGTGCTGGCTTTGCTGCTGTTCCCCACGTGCTGGCTTCGCTGCTGTTCCCTGCGTGCTGGCTTTGCTGTTCCCCATGTGCTGGCTTTGCTGCTGTTCCCTGCGTACTGGCTTTGCTGTTCCCTGCATGCTGGCTTTGCCGCTGTTCCCTGCCTGGTGGCTTTGCTTCTTGCTCTTCGTCTTGCCTGCCTGGTTCCTGTTGTACTGCCCACTGGCTTTGGGTGCATTTTTGCTCCTTACCCTCATTTCTCTCACCTGGAATCCTGACCTGCTTCCTGCTCTGACTTGTGGAGACCTGTATTTCTTAACTCTAGTCTTGGCTTCCTACATATCTGGTCCCTTGTTTGCCCTTACCTCGGGTAACTGTGTGTCTCAAGTGTTTTCTGCCTATCAGGACCCTGACACTGCCTGGGGACCCTCCTTTTCTGCAGCCACGGTCCCCTACAGCACTGTTTTCAAGCTGGGATCTAAGGATGGGGTTCACTGGGGCCAGTCAGGTTCAAGGATACATTGACATTGGAAACATGAAGACCAGAATCCAGATGTGGCAAGCCAGTGGATGGAAATAAATAATTCACTTTAATGGGGAAATTATAGTTTGCACAGTGCTTTCACATGCTTACCTCATTCTCATTACAACCTGGAGAGATTGGGATATCCTTATGCCTCTGTTACACACAAGGAAACTGAGGCTCAGAGCTTATGTGATTTGCTCACGGCGGCAGAGCTGGAAACAGAACCTGGGTCTTTTGACTCCAAATCCTGGGCTTGTGTATGTTGTTGTTGGGTGCTGTCAAATCAATTTTTTTCAGCTCATAGTGACCCCCTGTGACAGAGTAAAACTGCCCCATAGGGTTTTCTAGCTTGTAATCTTTTTTTTTTTTTAACTTTTATTGAGCTTCAAGTGAACGTTTACAAATCAAGTCAGACTGTCACATATAAGTTTACACACACCTTACTCCATACTCCCACTTGCTCTCCCCCTAATGAGTCAGCCCTTCCAGTCTCTCCTTTCATGACAATTTTGCCAGCTTCCAACTCTCTCTATCCTCCCATCCCCCCTCCAGACAGGAGATGCCAACACAGTCTCAAGTGACCACTTGATGTAATTAGTTCACTCTTCATCAGCATCTCTCACCTACCCACTGTCCAGTCCCTTTCATGTCTGATGAGTTGTCTTCGGAGATGGTTCCTGTCCTGTGCCAACAGAAGGTTTGGGGACCATGACTGCCGGGATTCCTCTAGTCTCAGTCAGACCATTAAGTATGGTCTTTTTATGCGAATTTGGGGTCTGCATCCCACTGATCTCCTCCTCCCTCAGGGGTTCTCTGTTGCACTCCCTGTCAGGGCAGTCGTCGATTGTGGTCGGGCACCAACTAGTTCTTCTGGTCTCAGGATGATGCAGGTCTCTGGTTCATGTGGCCCTGTCTGTCTCTTGGGCTCTTAGTTGTCGTGTGACCTTGGTGTTCTTCATTCGCCTTTGCTCCAGGTGGGTTGAGACCAATTGATGCATCTTAGATGGCCGCTTGTTAGCATTTAAGACCCCAGACGCCACAATTCAAAGTGGGATGCAGAATGTTTTCATAATAGAATTATTTTGCCAATTGACTTAGAAGTCCCCTTAAACCGTGGTCCCCAAACCCCCGCCCTTGCTCCGCTGACCTTTGAAGCATTCATTTTATCCCGGAAACTTCTTTGCTTTAGGTCCAGTCCAGTTGAGCTGACCGTCCATGTATTGAGTATTGTCCTTCCCTTCACCTAAAGCAGTTCTTATCTACTAATTAATCAGTAAGAAACCCTCTCCCACCCTCCCTCCCTCCCCCCCTCGTAACCACAAAAGTATGTGTTCTTCTCAGGTTTACTATTTCTCAAGATCTTATAATAGTGGTCTTATACAATATTTGTCCTTTTGCCTCTGACTAATTTCGCTCAGCATAATGCCTTCTAGGTCCCTCCATGTTATGAAATGTTTCATAGATTCGTCACTGTTCTTTATCGATGCGTAGTATTCCATTGTGTGAATATACCACAATTTATTTACCCATTCATCTGTTGATGGACACCTTGGTTGCTTCCAGCTTTTTCCTATTGCAAACAGAGCTGCAATAAACATGGGTGTGCATATATCTGTTTGTGTGAAGGCTCTTATTTCTCTAGGGTATATTCCGAGGAGTGGGATTTCTGGGTCGTATGGTAGTTCTATTTCTAACTGTTTAAGATAAAGCCAGATAGATTTCCAAAGTGGTTGTACCATTTTACATTCCCACCAGCAGTGTATAAGAGTTCCAATCTCTCCGCAGCCTCTCTAACATTTATTATTTTGTGTTTTTTGGATTAATGCCAGCCTTGTTGGAGTGAGATGGAATCTCATCGTGGTTTTAATTTGCATTTCTCTAATGGCTAATGATCGAGAGCATTTTCTCATGTATCTGTTGGCTGCCTGAATATCTTCTTTAGTGAAATGTGTGTTCATATCCTTTGCCCACTTCTTGATTGGGTTGTTTGTCTTTTTGTGGTTGAGTTTTGACAGAATCATATAGATTTTAGAGATCAGGCGCTGGTCGGAGATGTCATAGCTGAAAATTCCTTCCCAGTCTGTAGGTGGTCTTTTTACTCTTTTGGTGAAGTCTTTAGATGAGCATAGGTGTTTGATTTTTAGGAGCTCCCAGTTATCTGGTTTCTCTTCATCATTTTTGGTAATGTTTTGTATTCTGTTTATGCCCTGTATTAGGGCTCCTAAGGTTGTCCCTATTTTTTCTTCCATGATCTTTATCGCTTTAGTCTTTATGTTTAGGTCTTTGATCCACTTGGAGTTAGTTTTTGTGCTTGGTGTGAGGTATGGGTCCTGTTTCATTTTTTTGCAAATGGATATCCAGTTATGCCAGCACCATTTGTTAAAAAGACTATCTTTTCCCCAATTAACTGACTCTGAGCCTTTGTCAAATATCAGCTGCTCATATATGGATGCATTTATATCTGGGTTCTCAATTCTGTTCCACTGGTCTATGTGCCTGTTGTTGTACCAATTCCAGGCTCTTTTGACTACTGTGGCTGTATAATAGGTTCTGAAATCAGGTAGAGTGAGGCCTCCCACTTTCTTCTTCTTTTTCAGTAATGCTTTGCTTATCCGAGGCTTCTTTCCCTTCCATATGAAGTTGGTGATTTGTTTCTCTATCACCTTAAAAAATGACATTGGAATTTGGATCGGAAGTGCATTGTATGTATAGATGGCTTTTGGTAGAATAGACATTTTTACTATGTTAAGTCTTCCTATCCATGAGCAAGGTATGTTTTTCCACTTAAGTATATCCTTTTTAATTTCTTGTAGTAGAGCTTTGTAGTTTTCTTTGTATAGGTCTTTTACATCCTTGGTAAGATTTATTCCTAAGTATTTTATCTTCTTGGGGGCTACTGTGAATGGTATTGATTTGGTGATTTCCTCTTCGATGTTCTTTTTGTTGATGTAGAGGAATCCAAGTGATTTTTGTATGTTTATCTTATAACCTGAGACTCTGCCAAACTCTTCTATTAGTTTCAGTAGTTTTCTGGTGGATTCGTTGGGGTTTTCTGTGTATAAGATCATGTCATCTGCAAATAGAGATAACTTTACTTCCTCTTTGCCAATCCGGATGCCCTTTATTTCTTTGTCTAGCCTAATTGCTCTGGCTAGGACTTCTAGCACAATGTTGAATAAGAGCGGTGATAAAGGGCATCCTTGTCTGGTTTCCGTTCTCAAGGGAAATGCTTTCAGGTTCTCTCCATTTAGAGTGATGTTGGCTGTTGGCTTTGCGTAAAAAACAAAAAAAAAGCTTTGCATAGATGCCCTTTATTATGTTGAGGAATTTTCCTTCAATTCCTATTTTGGTGAGAGTTTTTATCATAAAAGGGTGTTGGACTTTGTCAAATGCCTTTTCTGCATCAATTGATAAGATCATGTGGTTTTTGTCTTTTGTTTTATTTATGTGGTGGATTACATTAATGGTTTTTCTAATATTAAACCAGCCTTGCATACCTGGTATAAATCCCGCTTGGTCATGGTGAATTATTTTTTTGATATGTTGTTGAATTCTACTGGCTAGAATTTTGTTGAGGATTTTTGCATCTATGTTCATGAGGGATATAGGTCTATAATTTTCTTTTTTTGTAATGTCTTTACCTGGTTTTGGTATCAGGGAGATGGTGGCTTCATAGAATGAGTTGGGTAGTATTCCGTCATTTTCTATGCTTTGAAGTACCTTTAGTAGTAGTGGTGTTAACTCTTCTCTGAAAGTTTGGTAGAACTCTGCAGTGAAGCCATCCGGGCCAGGGCTTCTTTTTGTTGGGAGTTTTTTGATTACTGTTTCAATCTCTTTTTTTGTTATGGGTCTATTTAGTTGTTCTACTTCTGAATGTTAGTTTAGGTAGGTAGTGTTTTTCCAGGAATTCATCCATTTCTTCTAGGTTTGCAAATTTGTTAGAGTACAATTTTTCGTAGTAAGGTGATATGATTCTTTTAATTTCAGTTGGGTCTGTTGTGATGTGGCCCTTCTCATTTCTTATCCGGGTTATTTGTTTCCTTCCCTGTATTTCTTTAGTCAGTCTGGCCAATGGTTTATCAATTTTGTTAATTTTTTCAAAGAACCAGCTTTTGGCTTTGTTAATTCTTTGAATTGTTTTTCTGTTCTCTAATTCATTTAGTTCAGCTCTAATTTTTATTATTTGTTTTCTTCTGATGCCTGATGGATTCTTTCGTTGCTCACTTTCTATTTGTTGAAGTTGTAGGGACAGTTCTTTGATTTTGGCTCTTTCTTCTTTTTGTATGTGTGCATTTATCGATATAAATTGGCCTCTGAGCACTGCTTTTGCTGTGTCCCAGAGGTTTTGATAGGAAGTATTTTCATTCTCGTTGCATTCTATGAATTTCCTTATTCCCTCCTTGATGTCTTCTATAACCCAGTCTTTTTTCAGGAGGGTATTGTTCATTTTCCAAGTATTTGATTTCTTTTCCCTAGTTTTTCTGTTATTGATTTCTAGTTTTATTGCCTTGTGGTCTGAGAAGATGCTTTGTAATATTTCGATGTTTTGGATTCTGCAAAGGTTTGTTTTATGACCTAATATGTGGTCTATTCTAGAGAATGTTCCATGTGCGCTAGAAAAAAAAGTATGCTTTGCGGCAGTTGGGTGGAGAGTTCTGTATAAGTCAATGAGGTCAAGTTGGTTGATTGTTGTAATTAGGTCTTCCGTGTCTCTATTGAGCTTCTTACTGGATGTCCTGTCCTTCTCCGAAAGTGGTGTGTTGAAGTCTCCTACTATAATTGTGGAGGTGTCTATCTCACTTTTCAGTTCTGTTAAAATTTGATTTATGTATCTTGCAGCCCTGTCATTGGGTGCATAAATATTTAATATGGTTATATCTTCCTGATCAATTGTCCCTTTTATCATTATGTAGTGTCCTTCTTTATCCTTTGTGGTGGATTTAAGTCTAAAGTCTATTTTGTCAGAAATTAATATTGCTACTCCTCTTCTTTTTTGCTTATTGTTTGCTTGATATATTTTTTTCCATCGAGTTTTAGTTTGTGTCTCTAAGTCTAAGGTGTGTCTCTTGTAGGCAGCATATAGACGGATCGTGTTTCTTTATCCAGTCCAAGACTCTCTGTCTCTTTATTGGTGCATTTAGTCCATTTACATTCAGCGTAATTATAGATAAATAAGTATTTAGGGTTGTCATTTTGATGCCTTTTTATGTGTGTTGTTGACAATTTCATTTTTACACTTACTTTTTTGTGCTGAGGCGTTTTTCTTAGTAAATTGTGAGATCCTCATTTTCATAGTATTTGACTTTATGTTTGTTGAGTTGTTAAGTTTTTCTTGGCTTTTATCTTGAGTTATGGAGTTGTTGTACCTCTTTGTGGTTGCCTTAATATTTACCCCTATTTTTCTAAGTAAAAACCTAACTTGTATTGTCCTATATCGCCTTGTATCACTCTCCATATGGCAGTTCTATGCCACCTGTATTTAGTCCCTCTTTTTGATTATTGTGATCTTTTACGTATTGACTTCAATGATTCTCTGTTATGAGCATTTTTTTTTTTAATTAATCTTAATTTGTTTTTGTGATTTCCCTATTTGAGTTGATATCAGGATGTTCTGTTTTGTGACCTTGTGTTGTGCTGGTATCTGATATTATTGGTTTTCTGACCAAACAATTTCCTTTAGTATTTCTTGTAGCTTTGGTTTGGTTTTTGCAAATTCTCTAAACTTGTGTTTTTATCTGTAAATATCTTAATTTTGCCTTCATATTTCAGAGAGAGTTTTGCTGGATATATGATCCTTGGCTGGCAGTTTTTCTCCTTCAGTGCTCTGTATATGTCATCCCATTGCCTTCTTGCCTGCATGGTTTCTGCTGAGTAGTCTGAACTTATTCTTATTGATTCTCCCTTGAAGGAGACCTTTCTTTTCTCCCTGGCTGCTTTTAAAATTTTCTATCTTTGGTTTTGGCAAGTTTGATGATAATATGTCTTGGTGTTTTTTTTTTTTTTTGGGTCAATCTTAAATGGGGTTCGATGAGCATCTTGGATAGATACTCTTTCGTCTTTCATGATGTCAGGGAAGTTTTCTGTCAGCAGATCTTCAACTATCTTCTGTGTGTTTTCTGTCCTCCCTCCCTGTTCTGGGACTCCAATCACACGCAAGTTATCCTTCTTGATAGAGTCCCACATGATTCTTAGGGTTTCTTCATTTTTTTCAATTCTTTTATCTGATTTTTTTTTCAGCTATGTTGGTGTTAATTCCCTGGTCCTCCAGATTTCCCAGTCTGCATTCTAATTGCTCGAGTCTGCTCCTCTGACTTCCTATTGCGTTGTCTAATTCTGTAATTTTATTGTTAATCTTTTGGATTTCTACATGCTGTCTCTCTATGGATTCTTGCAACTTATTAATTTTTCCACTATGTTCTTGAATAATCTTTTTGAGTTCTTCAACAGTTTTATCAGTGTGTTCCTTGGCTTTTTCTGCAGTTATCCTAATTTCATTTGTGATATCATTAAGCATTCTGTAAATTAGTTTTGTATATTCTGTATCTGATAATTCCAGGATTGTATCTTCATTTGGGAAAGATTTTGATTCTTTTGTTTGGGGGGTTGGAGAAGCTGGCATGGTCTGCTTCTTTAAGTGGTTTGATATGGATTGTTGTCTCCGAGCCATCACTGGGAAACTAGTTTTTCCAGAAAATCCGCTGCGTCCAGTCCAAATCCCTGCAGGACGGTTCCCTGGCTCGGACGCTGCTCTTTCTGCTCCAAGACCAGTCACTGCCTCCTGGGGACTTCTCCTACCGGCTGCGTTCCACGCCACCCGTGGAACCGGCTGGTCCCCCTCCCGGGGTTAGTTCAGGGGGGTGGAGCAGCTCTCTGTGCTTGTGCCGTGCCTGACTGGTACGCTGGCTCCAGGGTCTGGAAACAATCGCTGCTTCCCCGTATTAGTTCGTTCTCCGTCTCTAAATCTGTGTTTGTTGATCAGGGTTCGTAGATTGTTTTGTATGTGATCGATTCACTTGTTTTTCCGTGTCTTTGTTGTAAGAGGGATCTGAGGTAGCGTCTGCCTAGTCCGACATCTTGGCTCCGCCCCCCCCAAATTTTTTTTTTATAGTAGTGGTTTATTCTGTAATTGCTCACTGAGTCTTATCTTGTTTTGTTTTCTTTCAATATACGTGGATGGGCTACTAGATTGTGCTGTCTTGTTTGTTGTAGCCCTTGACTTACTTATGACCTGTTACCAGCTGGTTTGGGCTGTTGTCAGATATATATGCCTGAGTCTATTCACTATTCTTGAGTAGAATCTGATTTTGGGTCAACAAGTGTGTGCTGCACCCTAACACCTATCCAGCTCGAGAAGTAGTGGTGATAGTTGTATGCACCAGATTATATTAGCAGCTGGGGTTCACCCTCTGGGGGGGCAGGATGCTGACAGGCTTCCCCCAAGTGTCAGTGAGGTAGGTGTGTCTCTATTCCTGTAGCACCTTGGTAGGAGGGCACTGCAGCTGTACCTTAGGCCCCCAGTGCAAGTACCTCTACTGATTGGTAGGTGTCACCCTCCTTAGGCCCCTAAGACAAGAGGCTAGGTGGTCTGGGGGGAGCTTCAGCCCTCAGTTCCCTGTTGTGGGTCAGTTAGGGCTCTGTTGAATAAGCAGAGATATCAGACCTGGGAAACTTGTTTTTCCAGAAAATCCGCTGACTGGGACGCTGGCTCCAGGCTCCGAAAACAGTCGCTGCTTCCCCGTATTTGTTCGTTCTCCGTCTCTAAATCTGTGTTTGTTGTTCAGAGTTCGTAGATTGTTATGTATGTGATCGATTCACTTGTTTTTCTGAGTCTTTGTTGCAAGAGGGATCCGAGGTAGCGTCTACCTAGTCCGCCATCTTGGCCCCGCCTGGCTTGTAATCTTTATGGGAGCAGATTCCCAGGTCTTTCCTCTGTGGAGCTGCTGGGTGGGTTCAAACCACCAGCCTTTCGGTTAGCAGCAGAATGCTTAGCTGTTGTGCTTCCAGGGCTCCGGGCTTGTATACGGGAGATCAGAAACAGGCTAGTTGTTGGGGCTGGCCTGTCTGGAGGATGGATGTGTTGGGAAGGGGTGGGAGATAAGAAGCAGGGTTGCAGAACTCCACAGTTGAGACTTTCCAGGCAGAAGAGTGGGGAGGGGGCTCAGTGACACTCTCCCCAGATGGGCTGTCACCTTGGATCTGGGTGTGGGCTCTCTGGGATCAGGCTCATCTGATTCCTGCTGGCTGTAGACTTGAGTAGCTTCTGCATTTGAGACATGTTAGCTGAAGGTGCCACTTGCTCACCTGCTGGGCTGCACCCAGGGTGGCCTTGATGGGAAGTGTCTAAGCATTATCCCTGTCCTGTGGCCCTGAAACCTTGCCAGGTAATCCCCGAAGCTTCATGACTCATTTTTCTCCAGTGTGGGAAGAGGAACTGCTGCGAAGACTGTGGGTGAAGCAGGAGGAGGAGCGTGGTCTTCACATCCCTGTGCCTTGGAATGCTTCCCATGTGATGGCTTTCACCTCATGTGGCATCTTGGTCCCGAGGTTGGGCTTATATGCAGCTCTGCCTCATCTCTGCCTTGATGATCTGGTGATTTTAGGGCAAATTGCTGAACCTCTCTGAGTCATGCATGGACAATTTAGAGCTGACTGACAGAAGGAATGAGTTAGACCCACTCTATTCATAAACCTTATAAAAACTAGCAGCCAAGCCCCTGGGGGTGGACAAAATGAGTCTGGTTGACACTGGCTTACCACGGAGAGTAGAAGGGGTACATTGTCTGTTGAGCATTTAAACACAATAATAAAATTGAGTAGGAATCTGCCTACTTTTTATCATCACCAAGCATTGGCAATTCTAAGCAATGCCAGTGATAACATACACCTCCATTCTGGGGTAGCCTCCTACCCCCTTCCCTACTTGGTACACTGTTGCTGGTTAGTTACCTTGAGTCTCACCAAAGCTGGAGCCAGTAGACCTAGATTTGAGTCCTAGCCCTGCTATGAGGGCCTGCTCCCTGGCCCAACTACCAAATCATTTAACCTCTCTGACTCTCAGTTTTCTTATCTGTAAAATGGAACTAGGACTAATACCTGCAAACATTAAAGGAGAGAATGACTATGATAGTAGGTTACAAACAAGAAAGCTGGATGTAAATGTTGTAATGCTCATGTTCCTATATAAAATGTATCCCATGGTGTCATATTTGGGTCATGCCTGGGCTATTCTCCTTTGGCAGTGAAGAATTTTGGGGTGATTGAGCTAGGCTGTGCCATGAAGCTTAGAAGCTGGTGTGGGAGGTATTTTTGAGCACTGAGAAACTATTCTAGATGTACTACATTTCATCTGATTCCAAGGCAGCTACATGAGAGCACTCTTGGGTTGCCACCCTGGGCTGCCAAGTTCTGGAGCGAAGCCCATCTGCCAGTGACACTGGTAGCAGAGTAGCCCTGCCTGTCCTGCCTGGGGTGCTGAGTGAATGAGGAGTGAGCCCCCTGCCTGGAAAGAGGGGTGTGTTCCTGATATAATAGCAGGAGAGCTGCCGACAGGAGCAGAGAAAGCAGTTTCTGCATCTTGGAGATTCACTGTCTCTTGCTAAACCCTCGTATGTGACTTCTCTAAGCCAGCCTTAGACAACAGAGGTCCAAGCCTCATGCCCTCTACAGCACTGAATGATAAAGTCCTTTCTTAGGCATTATCTCACGATCTCCCTAACAGCCCTGTGAGGTGGGCAGGGTAGATATTATTATCCTCACTTAACAAGGGAGGAAGTTGAGGCCCGGGTTATTGAACAGGCTGCCCAGGGTCATGGTCAGTTAGTGGCAAGCAGAGATGGGAACCCCGGTCTCCTAAGCCTCAGCCCAGAGATGGGAATTTGGAGAGTGACAGGAAAGTCTTCACTTCTGTTCAGTGTTGTTGCAGTCTCTTCAGAGCTTTCTGACAGGAAGCAAAGGTGAACCTTCATGTGGCAGGTAGACAAGAAGGCAGTTACTTGTCCAAGCCCACAAAGTTTTGATGGCAGAACCAGGACTAGGAGTCAGGGCTCCTGACCAGCTCTGCACTGTGTTAGACCATGGATTAGATGTTGACTGTGGCTATAGGGGGAAAATTGGAATATGTGTGCTTTGCCTACGTGTAATAATATTCTCGTGTGTCTTAGTTATCTAGTGCTGCTGTAGCAGAAATGCCACAAGTGGATGGCTTTAACAAAGATAAGTGTATGTTCTCACAGTAAAGTAGGCTAAAAGTCCAAATTCAGGGTGTCAGCTCCACGGGAAGGCTTTCTCTGTCGGCCTTCTCATCAATCTTCCCCCAGACTAGGTGCTTCTCTGCACAGGGACCCCAGGTCCAAAGGATATACTCTGCTCCCAGCACTACTTTCTTGGTGGTTTGAGGTTCGCCTGTCTCTTTGTTGGCTTCTTTCTTTTATATCTCAAGAGATTGCCTCCAGATACAACCCAATCTTGTAGAATGAGTCCTGCCTCACTAACACAACTGCTGCCCATCCTCCCTCATTAACATTATAGAGACAGGATTTACAACATACAGGAAAGTCACATACTACCAGGAATCATGGCTCAGCCAAATTGATACACATTTTTGGGGGGACATAATTCAATCCATGACATAGTAGTGTTCCCGTAATTCTTGAGTTAGCTTAGGCAATGACCTCCAGAAAGGCTGGATGTCTCCCCTCTGCCCTCTCTCTGATGATGCCTTGGGTGGCACTGTCCTAACCTAGAGGGGCCCTCGCTGTCACCCTCACCCCCATAGCCTAGCTGGGTAGCTTCTGCACCATGGGGTCTGCCATGTGCCCTCTGATGGGCACAATGGAGCCACCTCAGCACTAGCTTTTGGGCATCTGCTGTGGGTACCCACACTGCAAACTTCCACTCCTGTTATCCCCAAAACCCAAGTAATCGTCTGTCTTGATTTGCAAATTAACATAGTGGCAGTTTGATTAGTGACTCCCCAAGAAAGCCTGTGCTGGTGGGAGAGACAATCCTTCCCTTTCTCCCCTCCAGACCAAAGGATGAAGGGGGTGTAGTACTCAAAAGGACAGAGGATGCATGATTCACCTCAGTATCGTTTCTTCATCTGTAAAATGGGGATCATCAGAGAGCTGTTGTAAGTCAGGGGTTCTCAGCCCCGGCTGTACAGCAGGATCACATTTAAGTATCAGATGCCCAGGCTGCAACCCAGGCCAGGAATTCAGAATCCCTGGGGGTGGGACCTGGTGGTGCAGTGGTTAACAGCTACGGCTAACTACGGATACAAACCGAAAGGTCAGCTGTTCGAATCCATCAGCCACTCCTTGGAAACCCCATGGGGCTGTTCTACTCTGTCCTATAGGGCCGCTATGAGTCGGAATCGACTTGATGGCAACGGGTTTGTTTTTTTTTTTTTTTTTTTAATGGGGATGGGACCCAGGCCCCGGCTGCATTAACAGTTCCCCAGGTGATTCCAATATGCAGTTAAGGTTGAAAACTTCTGCTCCAAGGATTAAGAGTTGGTTAATTGCTTCAAACAGAGGTATTCTCACATATGGCTGCATTGGAATTGTCTGGGAAGCTTTTAAAATTACACAATTCCCTGGCCACGCATCCAGACCACTGAAATCAGTGACTTCTGTGTCCGGAATCTTTTGCTCGACCCTCACGTGAGCCACAAGCTTATAACAGTCCTAATAGCTACCATGTATTAGTAGCTACTGTATTATATTATATAGGAGCCCTGGTGGCACAGTGGTTAAGCGCTTAACTGCTAACAAAAGGTTGGCAGCTTGAATGCACCAGTGGCTCCGTGGAAGAAAAGACTCAGCAATGTGCTCCCGTAAAGATCACGGCCTAGGTATGGGGCAGTTCTACTCTGTCATATAGCGTTGCTAGGATTTGGAATTGACTCAGCAGCACACAACCAGAGGCAGATTAACCAGTAAGCAAGCTACACGCGGGTTTACAGTAAGCAAGGTACTCACGGGCTTACTTGTGCTTGCTTACTAACCTGTAGTGAACAATTTCACATGGGTTTCACTGTACTAATCTGTTTACTACAGATTAGTAAGTAAGCACAAGTGAGCCCATGCTTACCTTTTCTTACTGGGTCATCTGCCTCTGTCAGGGATTGTAATATTGAAAAGAAAGCTTTGATTCTGTCAGAAGGTGCTGTGGGGTTAGGAGAAAGACAGATGCCAGCCATACCTAGAAGCAGTCTTTGATGTGCTGAAAAAATGTGAAATTGTTCACTATAGCCCATGCTTACCTTGCTTATTGGATAATCCACCCCTGGCATAAATCCCTGAGGCCAGGCCAGTCTGATCTTGAAGCCTGCTCTCCATGCCCAAAACCTCATGTGGCCTGGGGGCTGGCCCTAGCGGAGGGTGTTCTCCACTCTTCCCAGTAACTGCCCAAGGAAAGGGGGAAATGAACAAGCAGCCCTGGCTTTCCTGGTGGCTCCCCCAGACTCACTGAGTGGAGGACCCCTCCCCCATGAAGAGAGGAAAGATGCGCCGTGTTGCCTGGTATTTGGCTTTGTCTTAGTTATCCGCTCTCAAAATACCTCCTTTTGGCGGAAGCAAGACGCCTGCACATTAAGTCTGACCTCCAGTCACCCTTCATGGCCACAGCTGCTCTCACAAAGAGAAAACTCAGGCAGGGAAAGCAAACACTCATTTGCTTTTTGAGAGCTTGAGGAATTTTCCAGGCATGTGTTATAGAAAAATGCCTCCGTTTCCCTCAGAAGACAAAGTGGAGGCTCTTTTAAGGTGACCTGAAATGTGTAGCTCTGCTTCACAAGACCTCTCTTCCCTTTTCATCTGAGCAATCAAGTCCTAACATAATAGAGTGTGAGGCTGGGAGCTGTGGGGTCTGACTGCCAAACCAAACACCGCACATCCACCTATGTGCTCTGGAAGCCTAAACAAATCACTTAAAATTCTCAAGCTTTGGTTTCCCTGAGGGTCAAGTAGAGAGACTGAGCCTCATCTGCCCTCAGGGCTGCCGCGAAGAGGTTGTGGGAACACCAAAATGCCACACCATGTGAGCAGCCCCTTGAGGTATCTGAGACAGAGGAGAAGAGCGTGGCCATCCAGATGCTAAGACTCAAGGCTGGCTGGGACTGGAAGTTTTGTTAAGTGTTTGCTGTCATCCACTAAGGGACCCTATGTCCCCGAGGCCCGAAGTGGCTCCAAGTGACCAGCTGTGTTAGAAAGCACACTGAACGTATTCACTTGGCTTTGGGAGGACTGGCTTCACTCCACCTGCGTCAGACCCTAATGTGGGAACAGCTCAGGGCCAATTTAAAAAAAAAAAAAAACCAGTTGCTGTTGAGTCAATTCCGACTCATAGTGACCCTGTAGGACAGAACAGAACTGCACCACAGAGTTTCCAAGGAGCACTTGGCGGATCCGAAGTGCCAACCCTTTGGTTAGCAGCCGTAGCGCTTAACCACTACTCGACCAAGGTTTCCTCAGGGCCAATATTGGATCCTAAATAGCTCAAACCTTAGAGTTAGTAGACAATGTAATGTAAATTTGGCTCTACAAAGACTTCCCTGCCCAGCCCTGGGACCTCTCCCTCCTCAGAGTTCTACCTATACCTGTTGTCTTTACCTTTTTTCTTTGTCCACTACTGCCCAGCTCAGAGCCTGGCACAGAGAAGGTGCTCACACAGTGTTAAGTGGATGGAAGGATGAGGGGATGGAGAGAGACATGAATATGTGTTCAGTGACTTTTCTAAGGTAGTTGCCATAGAATGCTATTTAAGTGTTCGTGTGTTTATTCCTTGCTTACTTGGCTTGACTTTTTGTTGTTGTTTCCAGTTAGGTTTATTTTGGAGACTATCTCACTGAGCATTATTCTAATAATGGAGTGGTCCAGCTGTGTTCTGAAGTTGAGGCAAATATCCAGAGCCTCTCACTGCGTGTGACTCTCACCCTAGAGCCACTTAGATAGTACATCCTTAGAGGCCCTTATTAAGCTATTAAGCTGAACCATAAAACTTTCTAAGTTCTGTCCCAAGCAGTGTGTATTTTGGGTGGCAAGAAAACATGCGGCACGCAGTGCGATACCACTTCACAGCCACTGAATGGCTATGATCAAAAAGACAGATAATAACAAGTGTTGGCAAGAATGTGGAGAAACTGAAACTCTTGTACATTGTCAGTGGTGTTGTAAAATGATGCAGCCTTTGGAAATCAGTCTGGCAGTTGCTCAAAGGTTAAACATGGAGTTATAATATCATCTAGCAATTTCACTCCTAGGTATATACCCAAGAGAGATGAAAATAGATGTTCACACAAAAACTTGTACACCAGTGCTCATAAAAGCATTATCCATAATAGCCGAAAAGTGAAAACAACCCAAACGTCCATCAACTGATGAATGGATAAATAAAATGTGGTACATCCTTACAATGGAATATTATTCAGCCATGAAAATGAGTGAAGTACTAATACATGCTACAACATGGATGAACCTTGTGAACATTACGCTAAGTGAAAGAAGCCAGTCACTAAAGACTACATATTGTATGATTTCATTTACATGAAATGTCCAGAATAGGCAAATCTCTAGAGATAGAAAGTAGACTGGTGGTTGCCTAGGGCTGGGGGGAGATGGAGAGATTGAGGTGATGGCTAAGGGGTGTAGATTTCTTTTTGGAGTGATGAAAATGTCCTAAAATTGATGGATGCACAACTTTGTGAATATACTAAAACCATTGAATTGTACACTTTAATTGAAACCCTGGTGGTGTAGTGGTTAAGAGGTATGGCTGCTTACCGAAAAGTCCACAGTTCAAATCCACCAGGTGGGCCTTGGAAACCCTATGGGGCCATTCTATTCTGTCCTACGTGGTCGCTATGAGTCGGAATCGACTTGAGGGCAGTGGGTTTGGTTTGGTTTTAGGTACACTTTAAATGGGTGAGTTGTATGTTATGTGAATTATATCTCAATGAAGCATTTTTTTAAAGGAAGGAAAGCATGGGGAGATGGTAGCCTTAGGAGAGTGGGAGGGTATTCAGGAGGAGTGGCCACTGGATAGTCCCAGGGACTCTGCTGCTTCTGCTGGTCACCTGAACTGAGACAGTGAAGCAGCAGGGTTGCCCACTGCCCTTTCCCGTGGGGTGGGCTGCCCTGGGAGCACTCTGGGAAGGTGGCTCAGGGCTGACCACTGCCCTTCCCTATGGGCGCCTGCCCTGGGAGCACTCTGGGAAGGTGGCTCAGGGCTGACCACTGCCCTTCCCTGTGGGCACCTGCCCTGGGAGAATTCTGGGAAGGTGGCTCAGGGCTGACCACTGCCCTTCCCCATGGGTGCCTGCCCTGGGAGCACTCTGGGAAGGTGGCTCAGGGCTGACCATTACCCTTCCCCATGGGTGCTTGCCCTGGGAACACTCTCGGAAGGTGGCTTACCGCTGACTGCTGCTCTGGCATGGACACCATCTCATGACTACTGTCTTAGTCCCTGTAGTGAAGGGTTTCCAGCCCCAGCTCTGAGTGCTAGTGCCCGAAGGGCTTTGTGGACAGTGGGCTGGATGCCTGGCTTTGCCATCAACTGTGAAGCCTCAGGTGGGTCACTCGTCCTCTCCTTGTCTCAGGTTCCTAGCATTTCACAACTCTGGGCAACAGTAGCCCCCTCTCTGTGAGGAGCTCCCACTATGACTATTAACATGGTCAGATTACTTCCCTCTTCCTCCACACCAGACTGCAGAGTTCCTGGCCTTACCTTTACATTGAGATCTTCATGCTCGCGTTTTCTCAGTGCTTCTGTGGTTTGGCTCAGGCCACATAATTGAGATTTTATTTGCTGGGAGGGGGAGTGGGAGCAAAGGGGTGAGGTAGGAGTATAGAGGTGCTTTGTCCCCTCACAATTCCAAATGAGTGAATTTGTACTTGTCCCCAGATCGGGGGACCCAAACTAATAATAGTTACTGTATTTTGGTCCCATTGATTTTTTTTATTCCCCCCCCCCGCCCTTTTTAATCCTTCTTTTACACAGTACAAGCCTGTGGACTCTGTGATTCCTTCTCATGGGTACTAGACTTGGGTACTAGCTGAGGCTTTGGAATGATGAGGCTGCGTCATCCTGATCAAATCGCTAAACCACTCAGGGCCTCAGTGTTCACATCTGTATACTGGGAATGGCAATACTAAAAAGTAAAGGATTCCTGGGAACAGAAGAGAGGCCTGGTACCTGGCCCATCTCCATCCCTGGCTGACACCCAGGTGGGGATGCTGGTTGGTGACACACTTTGATGACCCTGAATTAGTGTGGCCTGGCGGCTGCCGGCCAAATCACTTCCCTGATTGCCACAGTGACTCCCTAATTGTGTGGCTCTGTGTCCCCACAGCGGCCAGTTCGCCATCGTGAAGAAGTGCCGAGAGAAGAGCACGGGGCTGGAATACGCAGCCAAGTTCATCAAGAAGCGGCAGAACCAGGCCAGCCGGCGGGGCGTGCAGCGGGAGGAGATCGAGCGGGAGGTGAACATCCTGCGGCAGGTGCTGCACCCCAACGTCATCACGCTGCACGACGTCTACGAGAACCGTACCGACGTGGTGCTCATCCTGGAGCTGTGAGTGGGCGCGCAAGGATGTGTGGGCGGGACAGCGGGGCACCCACCCACAGGCCCAGGGGGTGGCAGCCACCAGACCCAGGGTCAGCCCAGAGAGGATGTCAGTGTTGGGCAGCTTTCCTCAGCCTCAGTTACCTTTGTTCTCCTTCTGGACCCCGGGCTGGAGGAGGGGTGAGCTTGCTGAGCAGCCGCGGGGAGGGCGAGGGTCTGGCTTTTATTGGACGATGGCGTCGGGGTCGTTTTCTGGCTGGAGGGCATGTGGGAGGTTGAGGGGGAGGAAAAGTGGGGGTGCGGTGGGGCAGAGGCTACTCCCAGGAATCGGGAGGGGAAAAACCAACATCCTCAACTCTGTGAAGCCCTTCTCCAGCCTTTTCCCCAGGGAAAATCCATTGCATTTGTGCTGTTTGACACCTTTATTATTATCATAGCCATTGTTTAAGGAACAGCTACTACAGGCCAAATATTTGCTAGGTGCTTCGTGTTTGTCATTTTGTTCACGCCTCACAAAGACCATGATGAGGGAAGTGTCTTACAAACAGGAGGTTATTATGTACATAAACCAAAACGAAACCATACAGAGCCAGAATAGACTCTATAGGACAGAGTAGAACTGCCCCGTAGGGTTTCCAAGGCTGTATTCTTTACGAAGGCAGACTGCCACATCTTTCTTCTGTGGGGTGGCTGGTAGGCTCAAACCACCAACCTTTCCTTTTGCAGCTGAGCACTTAACCACAGCACCACCAGAACTCCTTATGTAAATAGGAGTAATTTACTCCTATTTATTACCTCATTTAATCCTCTTAAGACCTCTGTCACACGGAGACCCTTATTATCCCTGTTTTACTGAGAAGAACACTGAGAGGCCAGGTCACTGTCAAGGTCCTATAGCCAGGAAGTGGCAGAGCCAAGGCTTGAGTCCACACAGCCTGTGCAGACAGCTCTGAGCATGAGTGAGGTGGCTTTACACTGGCCTAGAGGGGAAGACTAACCAGTCCTTGGTTGAATAGGTGACACCAAGACTCCAGGGGTTGGTTGGCTACCCTGGTGTCCCTCTGGAGGTCTTTCCATGGAGTGAGGAGGTGGGGCTCTGGGAGACAGCAGGCTTGAGTTGGGTTCTGGCACAAGTTGCAGCAGCTGTGTCAAGTCAGGTAGCAAGACCCTGTGCTGGGAACGTTCTGAGCTTCATAAGCACGTGCATGTGTGCCAGTTAGCCGAGGAATGGTGGCTTTTGCATTAGCCATCCCTGACTTTGTGACCTTGGACAAGTCACCTAACCCCTCTGAGCTTCGCATCTCATCTGTGAACTAGGGGGCCACCCTTAACCTGGGATCACATATGCTCTGGCATTGCCAGGAGATAGATTTAAGAAGCAGATGGGTATTTGCATACGCTTGCATTTGATTCTGAAATCATCCACCTCAATGTTAAATGCATAGAAATCATCCTTGCTCTCTCCACATTTCTCGCAAGACCTCCCGGCCAGTAGGACCAATTGGTGCACGCAGCTACGTGGCTCGGACAGAGCCTGGCAGGGTCCCTCAGGTGTGGCCTGCTCCAAGGCTAAGGCTTAGCAGTTGCCATGCTGATTCCTAGCAGACAATGACAAGCCTATCTTTGCTGGGAAGGCCAGGTCACTTCTTTAAAGATAAATATTTATAGCAAATGAAAAATTACATTCATAATCCCACCACTCAAAGACAGCTGTTTATGTTGTCCTGCGGTCCCTCTCAGTCTTTACCTATTTATGTTGTACAATTTCCTGCTCTACCTTTTTCCCTTTTAACATTAATTCCATAAGTAACTTTCTTTTTACTGACACGATCAGGTTTCATTGAATTGCATACCAATATTTTTCCCTTTTGGTTTTTGTTCTCTGGCTTTTCACTATTACAGATCTTACTGCCATAAAAACGGTTTTCTTCCTATAATGTCCCTCTTTTCCTTTGAGTTAATTCTTTAAGGAGTGGGAGGACTAGGCCGAAGGCTGGCAGTTTTAGGCCTCTTGTAGTTTCATTTGCAAAGAATGGTGTTGATTAATCAGTACCACCTGCAACGTAGGAGTGTTCTTCTTTGCCTACAGCCTTGCCAGCCCTGAGATCTATCTGAAGTCGCAGCCTCACATGACCCAGCAGGGCTGAGAGGCTCCGGGAGTATAAAAAGCAAGGGCGGGACTAGGCCCTGTGCATTTTGGAAGGGCACTGTACATTTGAAAATTTGCAAAGGGCTCCAGACAGATCTCTTACAAATGCCGAAGCTTGACTGTCTGTATGATATAGACTATTCTATGTCATGTCGGTATTCTAAATGTTTTCTTCCATTTGGCTTTTTACTCATCAAACGTCTGTTGAATGTCTTTCTCGTGCCAGGTGTTGTGGAAGCAAAGATAGTCTAGTCGGGGAGAGACTGACAGATAACAGCCCAGTGTACCGAGGGCACAGGTACAGGTGAACGGTGATGCCAGAGGACTGCCCAGGGCTTGGGCCGTGGTTTTGAGGCTTTGTTTCTTGTACCAGCAACTCAGGCTTTGTGATGTGGAAGGAGCGTGGTGAGAAGAACGTGGACTGGGGCTGAGAAGATCTAGGTCTAAATCCTGGTTCTGCCACTTACTACCTATGTGACCTTGGGCAGGTCACTTGCTCTCTTGTAGCTTCAGTTTATCTGCCATATGGGAAAAATTGTTCCCTATCTCCCAAATAGGGGCAGTAGTTCCAGCTGCCTCTCAGGGTAGATGTGAGGCTCAAGTGGGAGAATGCTTGGAAAAGCACATTGAAAATGTGGCAAACTCTTCATAGACTCTAAATGAAGCCCTCCACCACTGCCACCCCAACCACGGTAAGGTGCATGGTATTTATGTCAGGGCCTTTACTGAGACTTTCATAGCATTTATTCAACATTGCATCAAGATTTCTTCCATCCCCACCCCTACCCCGAAGGTGGCAATGAGACCATTTGTTTCTCATTCCTGTTTTATCAGAAGAAAAGCTGAGCCCTGGAATGCTCATATGCCCTACCCCAAGGTCAAGGTTGAGTCTAAGTTGGGAAAGGATTGGGGTCACTGTCCTCATTCTTTACCTGGGCTGCAGGGCAGACTCAGGGCTACTCCTCCAGCAGTGCTCTAGGTTCCAGCACCTGCCCTGGATGGGGGTGGGGGTGGGGGTGGGGGTGGGGCAAGAGTGATCTCACCTGGCAGACATGTGGGAAAGATGGCACGCCAGGTCTGTCCCCTGATCCTAGGTGGCCACTCAAGGCCCCGCCTGGAGGAGACGCACTGCAGCCCTAGCAGATAGTATGCTCCGGGCACCGTCTTCTCACCTCTCCTCACCCTCTTCACCTTTCCCCCTCTCTCTCCCCAAACATTTACTGAGCATCTCTTATGTCCCAGGCACTAGGGACATACAGACAAAACCCTGGTTCATGGTCCTGCCCTTGAGAAGCTCACATAGCAGGAACATACACTTTCTGACATTCATCCATCTGTATAGGGAGATTTTTTATTTTAACCCCAATTGACAGATGAAAAAGGACTGAGGCTGAGAGTGACTTGCCAGTAAGTGGCACAACCAGCATTCCAATGCAGGTCTTCACCTCTGGGCCTGGCCTGTGTGTGGGGCCTTGATTCCGCAGACACTGCCGGTCGCTGTGCCTTTGCATGTGCTGCCCCTGCCCATCCTGCCTGTCCATGTTCCCCTGCTTCATTCATCAAGGTCTTACTTAAGTCTCACTGCATGCCCTACACCTTCTCCAGTTGCTGAAGCTCATGCTACCACATGTGACAAACAAACAACCACAGCAGGGCCAGAGCCCCCACCAACGGAGCCCCTACCAATGGAGTGTGCCAGTCACTGTGCAGAGCACTTCACTGATGCACCCAACCATTTGGTCTTTGGAACAAGTCTACAACGTAGGCACTCTTTTTACCCCAGTATTAGTCTCCTGGAAACCCTGGTGGCGTAGTGGTTAAGTGCTATGGCTGCTAACCTAAAGTGTTGGCAGTTCGAATTCACCAGGCACTCCTTGGAAACTCTATGGGGCAGTTCTATTCTGTCCTATAGGGTTGCTATGAGTTGGAATTGACTGGACGGCACTGGATTTTATTAGTCTCTTAGGGCTGCTGTATCCAAATATCGCCAACTGGGTGGTTGAAAAGAACAGAATTTATTGTCTCACAGCTCTGGAGGCTGGAAGTCTAACATCAGGGTGTCAGTCAGGCTGATTCTTTCCGAGGCTTTGAGGGAGAACCCTAGAAGTGCCTCACAGGGTTTCCAAGGAGTAGCTGGTGGATTTTTTTTCTTTCTTTTTATCATACTTCAGATGAAGGTTTACAGAACAAACTAGTTTCTCATTAAATAGTATACACATTGTTCCATGACGTTGGTTAACAACCCCATGACATGTCAATACTCTCCGTTCTTAACTCTGGGTTCCCTATTACCAGCTTTCCCTGTCCCCTCCTGCCTTCTAGTCCATGCCCCAGGGCTGGTTCACTCCTTTAGTCTTGTTTTGTTCCATGGGTTTGTTCAGTCTTTCACTGAAGGGTGATCCTCAGCACTGACCTCATTACTGAGCTGAAAGGGTGTCTGGGGGCCATACTCTCAGGGTTTCTCCAGTCTGTCAGGACTGCAAGTCTGGTCTTTCTTTTTTGAGTTAGAATTTTGTTCTACATTTTTCTCCAGCTCTGTTGGGGACCCTCTATAGTGATCCCTGTCAGAGCAGTCAGTGGTGGTAGCCAGGCACCGTCTAGTTATACTGGACTCAGTCTGGTGGAGACCGTGGTAGATGTGGTCCAGTTGTCCTTTGGACTAATCTTTCCCTTGCATCTTTAGTTTTCTTCATCCTTCCTTGCTCCTGAAGGGGTGAGACCAGTGGAGCATCCTAGACGGCTGCACACAGGCTTTTAAGACCCCAGATGCTGCTCACCAAAGTAGAATGTAGAACATATTCTTTATAAACTATGTTATTGCCAATTGAGCTAGATGTTCTCCGAGACCATGGTTCCCACAGGCCTCAGCAATTAGATCCTTCAGGGAGTTTGGATGTATCTATCGAGCTACCATGACCTTGCCTTGTACAGGTTGTGCTGGCTTCCCCAATATTGTGTACTGTCTTACCCTTCACCCAAGTTTCCACTTATCTATTTTCTATTAAGTGTTTTTCCATTCCCACCCTCCCCTCCCTCATAACCGTCAAAGATCATTTCTTTTTGTATGTAAACCTTTTCATGCATTTTTACAGTAGTGGTCTCATATAATATTTTCCTTTTGTGATTGGCATAATGCCCTCCAGATTCATCCATGTTATGAGATGCTTCACAGATTCATCGTTGCTTTTTAGCGTTGCATAATACTCCATTGTGTGTATGTACCACAGTTTGTTTATCCATTCATCTGTTGATGGACATCTAGGTTGTTTCCATCTTTTTGCTATTGTGAACAATGCTGCAGTGAACATGGGTGTACATATGTCTATTCGTGTGACAACTCTTATTTCTCTAGGATATATTTCTAGCAGTGGGATTGCTGGATCATATGGTATTTCTATTTCTAGCTTTCTAAGGCAGCACCATACTGTTTTCCAAAATGGTTGTATCATTTTGCATTCCCACCAAGCAGTGCATAAGAGCTCCAATCTCCCCACAGCCTCTCCAACATTTGTTATTTCCTGTTCTATTAATTCATGCCAGTAATGCTGGGGTGGGATGGTATCTCCTTGCGGTTTTGATTTGCATTTCTCTAATGGCTAGAGATCGTGAGCATTTCCTCATGTGTCTGTTGGCTGCTTGAATTTCTTCTTTGGTGAAGTGATGGCTAGTGAATTTGAATTGTTGACCTTTTGGTTAGCAGCCAAGCTCTCAACCACTCCACCACAAGGGCCTCTTAGTTATCTAGTGCTGCTATAACAGAAATACCACAAGCAAATTGTTTAAACAAACAGAAATTTATTCACTCATGGTCTAGGAGGCTAGAAGTCCAAATTCAGGGTGCTAGCTCCAGGGCAAGGCTTTCTCCTTCTGTTGGCTCTGGGAGAAGGTCCTCGCTGTCAATCTTCCCCTGGTCTAGAGCTTCTCAGTACAGGGATCCCTGGTCCAAAGGATGCACCCTGCTCCCAGCTCTGCTTTCTTGATGGTAGTAGGTCCCTCTGTCTCTCTGTTCACTTCTCTCTTTTATATCTCAAAAGAGGTTGATTTAAGACACAACCTAATCTTGTAGATTGAGTCCTGTCACATTAACATAACTGTCTCTAATCCTTCCTCATTAACATCATAGAGGTAAGATTTACAGCACATAGGAAAATCACATCAGATGACAAAATGGTGGACAATCACACAGTAATGGGAATCATGGCGTAGCCAAGTCGACACACATTTTTTGGGGACACAATTCAATCCATAGCACTTGCCTGTCACCCAGCTTCAAGTTAACAATATTCTTCCAATCCTGATTTATGTAAGATTCCTACAAACCAAACTTTTTGGTTTGTTTGCTGTAATATTTTAAGCAAATCCCAGACATCATGTCATTTCACTTGTAAATAGTATGCATCTCTGATAACAGTTTTTGAAAATGTGACCATGATGTGTTTATTGCACCTAACAGCAACAGTGAGGCCTTGGTGAGGGACTGTAACACTTCCCTGGTGAGGCCTGTCCAGTCCATCGTTGTATTTCCCCAATGGACTCTAAGATAGTTTTTATAGTTGTTTTATTTGAATTAGGATCCAAATATGGTCCTTATACTGTATTTGGTTCTTTCATCTCTCATGTCTTTTGTATTCTATAACAGTTCTTTTTTCCCGTCTTTTTTGATGCCACTGATTTTTGGGGGAAACTGGGTCATTTGCCCTATTGATTATCTCACAGTCTAAATTTGGCTAATTCCTTCCTCATGGTGTTATTTAACTGGTTCCTCTATCCCCGTATTTCCTATAAGCCAGTAGTTAGTAGTTAGTTATAGAGGAGATACCTTTTCCGGCAGTCCTGTCCACATATGTAATCTTAAATTTACTAGTAGTGTCATTGAATAAGAAGTCTTTTTTAATAATAATAAGGTGAATTAAATTTAGTATTATTTTTATTAACCCAATATATACAAAATATTATCATTTCAACATGTAATCAATATAAAAATTATCAGTGAGGTATTTTCTATTTTTTTAATACTAAGTCTTCAAAATCTACTTTGTACTTTACACTTAAAGCACATTTCAGCTCACATGCCATGCGATGGTTAAAGTGAAATACAGTCCTGCCAAAACAGTCAAGCTATATTCAACAGGAAATATTTTATATTGCTTTAGTTTTTGAATTAAAATTAAATAAAAATTTAAAAATTCAGTTACTCGGCCACACTGGCTATATGTTAAGTGTTCAGTAGCCACATGTGACTCGTGGCTAGTGTGTTGGACAGTGTAGCTACAGAACATTCCCTTCACTGCAGAAAGCTTGGTTAGCTAGCACTGAACTAGAGGCTTAATCAGATTGAGGTTCAATTTTTTAGAGGTCAGAATACTTCATAGGTATTGCTGCTTGCTTCCTACTGTACCACATCATCTCTGGTTGTTCCACTTTTCACGATGCTGAGATTAATCTGTGGGTTCAGGTGTGCCTTTGGATGTTTTTAAAGAGAGGAAGAAAGATGTGTTTTTGATGCTCTTTATTTAGGATGGACTAGGTGGCAGGGAGATGACTCCCAAAGCTGCGACATAAAAATCCTCTGGGACACTCAGTATGATATAGTGGTTGAGAGTCATTCCGCCTAGTTTGTATCCTAATTCTACCACTGACTGGCTCTGTGATCTTGGACAAGTCACTTAACCTCTCTAAGCCTCCATTTCTTCAGCTGTAAAATAGGAAAGTAATAGTACTAATACTCATAGTAAATGAGATAGTATGCACAAAACATGTAGCTCCATTCCTGGCACAGAGTAATGAGTATTTGCTACTGTTATTTTTATGTTGGTGTTATTGTAAAAATACAGGTTCTAAGGAGAATCTGGAGCCCTGGTGGTGCAGTAGTTAAGAGCTTGGTTGCTAACCAAAGGGTTGGCAGTTTGAATCCACCAGGTGCTCTTTGGAAACCCTATAGGGCAGTTCTACTCTGTCCTATAGGGTCGCTATGAGTCGGAATCAACTCGATGGCAATGGGTTTTGGTTGTGAAGGAGAATATAAATGGGTAAGAGCTCCAGGAGTGCCTGGGGACCTGCATTTTTAGCAAGTTCTCAGGTGATCCTGAGGTCCTGGATCCCCTGACTTAGATCCTTTCCTGCAGTCTTTTCCTGGGGTGATTCTTGGCTCTACCTGAGCCCTAGAGAAAGCACGGTGCTGGCTGGGTACCCCAGCATCTGTCAGAAGACAAACAAGCCCAGTAGGGTTGGCAGATTTAGCAAATAAAAATCTCCTATTTTATCTGGCTACCCTGAGTTACCAGGGGAGAGTCTTTTTATCCTGTAGGTCTCCAGTCCTGTGACGTCAACCACAGGGTGCAAGTGCCTGGAATGTGAAGACCAAAGTGGTACCCTAGAGTTTTTAGAGATGGATATCATTAATGGTTTTTTATGTTTAAATTGGAAACCATGCCTATATCCTTGTCAGCCTATGAAGAGAACACCTCTTAGAAAACCAAAGAAGAGTGGCTTTAGGTACCATCTTGCCTACTCTGCTCATTTTGCAGGTGAGGAAACTGAGGCTTGGAAAGGGGAAGCGAGTTGTGCAAGGTCAGTGGCCAGGGCTGGACGGGAACCCACATCTCCAGTCTCCTGGCCCAACATCTGTTCTTGTTTGTTGCCCCCCAGCACTTGTTTCTGCCTTCTGCCTGCTCGGTCATATTGCGGCAGGAGGAAATACCAGGATAACCAGGGCCTGGGCCCGGGAGGTGATCAGAGGCCCTTCTGGCGACACCCTAAGGATGACCTTTGCTCTGTGACCCAAAGGGAAGAACACGGCAAAGAGAAACAAAGCAAATCCCTGGTGCCACCGGACAAAGCCACAGAGGTGGCTATGGGGGGTTCTGACATAGGTGGCTGAGGGGTCAGGTTTGGGGGCCGTACCACCAGCCTGGCCTTGTACACACAGGACTGACTGGGCCTGGGCCCTCCCCACCCGTGTCTTGCAGAGTGTCCGGAGGAGAGCTCTTTGACTTCCTGGCCCAGAAGGAGTCACTGAGTGAGGAGGAGGCCACCAGCTTCATTAAGCAGATCCTAGAGGGGGTGAACTACCTTCATGCCAAGAAGATTGCTCACTTTGATCTCAAGGTCAGTGAGGGGGGTGAGGGAAAACAATCAGAGTTTATGAAGGAGGGATCCAGTCTCTCAGGATGTCATTGCTACAGGGGTCCCAGAGCTCACTGGTCCTCCTCCCTCACCTTACAGTTGAAGACGCTGAGCTCCGTGGAGAAAAGTGTGCTGTGGAAAGTGTCTGCTTCCTCAGTTTTGTTTCACACAGCAGGTTTTCTGCATGTAGGGGCTGGCTGCAAGAGGCTTATTAATCAGACCATAGGCGGCTTGTCTCTTTCAGGGGAGCAGGGCAGGTGTAATTTTTGAATAAGAAGACCAATGACAGGAAACTTGAAACCAAACACATTTCCCAAGACTGAACTTTTCAGTCAGCGAGAGCTAACTCCTGAGCGGGCAGAGCTAGGGTGCCCGAGGAGGACGCCCGAGGCTGGCTGCTCTCCAGACCCAGCAGCAAGCAGCCTCCAGCATCCTTTGGCTGGAGATGGAAAAACTTGGAGGCCAGGGACCGTGGCTGTCTTCCCCTACCCCAACCCCAACTGTGGCTGTAAAACTGCTTCTAGGGGCTGCTGATCTTTTGCAGTAACCGGTATTCAGGGTCAGGAAAGTTCACTTTGACCACAGAGTGGTTGGTTCCCTTAGTGACTGAGCTCAATTGCATAGACTGATGTGACACCCTAAACCTGACTGTCCTGTAGCCCAGATACCACACTGACCTTTTACTAGGGAGGAGACCCATTCATTTTTCCATCGAGAAATTCCTGTTGTGTTTCAAGCACTGTCCTGGGTGCCTAGGTGGCTGCTGCAGATGCAAAATCAATGGAGTCCCCATCTGGGCTTAGTTCTTCTATTCCAGGGACCTTAGTGCAGGAGGCAACAAAGAAACACCACCAGCTATAAGTGCTGTGATAGAGAGAAGCACAGAAGGTTGGGAAAAGTTATCAGAGAGGACTTCCTGGAACAGGTGTAGTTTGAGTTACATTCTGAAAGGCTGGCAGGAGTTAGCAGAGGGGAAGGGCCTTCTAGGGAGAGAAGCCAGCAGTTTGCATGGCTTCAGGGAAACTGCATGCAGGCAAAGGGTTTAGGTACTGCATGGCTGGAGAAAACGCCAGGAGGAGAGCAGGAGGCGGACACAGGGCCTGGGAGCTGAGCCCGGGGGGTTGAACTTCACCCTGAGAGATATGGAGGCCAGATGAGCAGGGAGGTGCAGTGAGCAGATGTGTGTGTCAGGATGTTCCCTCTGGCTTGGAGGATGGATAGAATGGGGACAGCTGTGAGGTTGGGGGACCATCTGGAGGCTAGTGCAGTGATCCAGGTGAGGCATGCTGAGGGCCAAACTAATTTGAGAAGGGCATGGATTCAAGACATGTTACAGAGGTTAATATGAGGATTCGGTACCCCATTAGGTGTGGGAGGTGAGGGAGAGGGCAGAATCCAGGATGACACCCTAGTTTCTGGCATGGGGGACCAGCCCAGAGAGGGTGTGATGTGCCCAAGGTCTCACAGCAGCCATGCCAGGGTGTGGGCTCAGTTCCTTCACACGGGTCCCAGCCCCTGCACTTAGTCTGCCTCGTGGAGTGACTTGCTGCAAGTCCCCTCATAGTGGGCCCCATTCCTTCTCACGAGTATCTGTGTTTTAAATTCCTCCAACTGAAGACATCTTGCAGAGTTGTACTCAGGTGTCACTAGGTAAAAGTTGGGTTCTCTCAAGGAGGGCATGGCCAGGGAGGCCTTTGGACTTCAGGGTGGTAATACACCAAACAGGAAGTAGTCTTCCTGGATTGCACCTATGTCTCCCTTCCTGTAATTCTTGGGGCAATTAACATGTTGTTTTATGTCTTTGCTGGCTCCAGGAGACCAGCCTCAAAATGGGCTCCTTTGTCTTTTCTTGAATGGGCCTGGTAGAGGTAGGAGGAGTCACCAGAGTCCCAGGAAGACTACAGCAGGTTGACATTGTTTTGTTTGTTTCAATGGCAGCTCACTGTGGCGGATGAGTGCTGGCGTGGGGTTGGTCAAATTGGGGTTTAATCCACATTCCACCATAGGATTTCATGTACTAGGATAAGATTGAACCTTACTTTTTTCAGCCTCAGTGCAAATAATAATAATCATACCTACCCGGCAGGGCTGTTGTAAAGATTAGAGAGATGCAATAGGTGCTGAATACTGAATTGGTGCCCAGTAAGAGTAGCTGTTATTGTTATTTCCCTGCCCAGAAAACAGGAACAGAAAACAAAGCTCTTGTTACAGTGTTTTGGGTCCTGACAGACTAGGAAAACACAGCCAGTTAAATTGCTCAGCAGAGAGCTGAGCTTGGTTGCTGGGTGGGGCTGCTGGTGGGGGCTCATGTCTGGCCCCTGTCTCAGTGTGAACATTTCCCACAACCTAGAGACAGTCTAGATTTCCTCTAGACATGTGGAGGGTGAGGATGCTGCTAACCCCCATCCACTGCCATGTGTCCTTGGAGCTGTGTGGACTCAGCCTTCTGGCCCCCACACCTGTGAGTCCTTTAGCCCAGGCCTAGCTGGGTAACGTCAGGAAGTGATGAGTAGCCGGAACTTAGAGGGATTACCTCATGACTGTGTAGACGCTTCCTGAAGCCAGAATGTGGATATGCATGACCCCTGGCTGGAACTTGCTGCCAGCTGGAAGGGAATTTTGAAGAAGGTCCGGCCGGTAGCTTCAAGTGGACTTCCTGGTTGGTGGTGTTTCCCATCATGTAAAATTCACATTTTTCTTCCTGATTTTCATTCTCCATGAGGGCCTCTGCTTTCCTCTCCTGCTGGTATTCTGTTACTTCTCATCACAGAAGTCAGGCTAGCATCGCTGCCCCAGGAATGCAGTCACCAGGTGGTCTCTGAGCCCCCACCCATGATCTGTTCTCCACACTCACCTTCCAGCTCGAAGGAGCAGACAGTTGGGGAGGCTCCGCTGGGCCCTGCTTTTGGAATCTGAAGACCTCTCTCAGGCTGCTGATTGCTGAGCTCCTCCCGTGTCTAGGCGTTGTGCTGGGATGGTGAGGCTGTGTGTCTGGCCATGAGAGGAGCCCTGCCTTGTGGCAGAGAACAGAGGAATGGACAATGAGTGTAAAACAAACAGTCTGGCTGCAACAGACCGTGGCGTGCTCTTTTCTAAAAATCTGTCATGGGTCCTTGTTCCCCTTGGGGTAAATGAACCCATTCTCAGCATGGCCTCCAGGCCTTTCTGGGGCTGCTCTAGTCCGCCTTCTGGCCTCATCCACCCCTTCCCACTCCAGAACACTAGCCTCAAGCAACAAGATGACTGATCCACATTCTGGTCTCACTCCCCCTTGTTCATGCTGTCCCCAGTCCAGGATGCTTCTGCTTTTCCTGCTCTCTGCCCGTGGACTCCTGCTTATCCTGTGAGGCCCAGCTGAAATGCCTCTACGTCTTCTGGGAAGCCTTTCCCATCCCTGTCACCTCCTAAAAGCATAACTAAGAACTCACTTGCTTTTCTGCCTCTGTTGTACTTTGTACAAACTTCTGCAGAGAGCGTTTATCTCTGTAAGTCACTTTCTGCTGCTTGTGTCCAGGACAGTGTTTGAGTCGTGGTAGGTAAGTCACTTGGCGCTGAATGGATGAATGAATGAATGAGCGAGTGAAGACCAGATGGATACCTGGGTGCCCAAGGCCCTTTCATGCCTCACCTGGAAAATGCAAAAGAGGTTGCAGGCAGATTTCAGTTCAAATTCAGTGACATGAACATTTATTGGCGGCCTACTATATGCTATGGGGTAGAGTGACAAGCATCAAATAGATGTGGCACTTCCCTGCCAGGTACCCACTGTATACTGGGTGAAGGCCACAGTGAGACTCAGTGGGGAGGTCACCTGAGATAGACGGGTACTGTGGCTCTCACCAACACTCACTCCCTTCCAAGGGGTTAGCTCTCTGCCTCTGCAGAGTAGAGACCACCCTGGTGTGTGCTGTAACTTGCACCACAGAAAGGCCTGTTGATGTGGTAGGTGGGGGTGGTGAGGCTAGATGACGTTGCCCTGTATTTACATAGATGGAAGGGACACTGGACTGGGTGCCCCCTCAGTACCGGGTAGTACTCCATGCGCCTTCAGGCATGGCTTCCACATGATGGATTACCAGGAAATGGAGCTTAGTACCACCCAGTAACCTCACCCTGGTATATCATTCCCAACACAAGTAAAGTCCTTGTAGAGGGTGTTTTTGTGTTTATTTTGCATCTGAGAGTTTCTGCTCTGAGCCTGGGTGTGATCTCCCCTCCCTCACCATCCCTACCCTAACTTGATCCAACTTGAGAATTCAGAAATGGCCGGTAGTCCTTGGATCTAAATGGTATTTTAAGCAGAAAGAACAAGTCATCGAAATCGATTGCAATTGTATATAAGCCAAGAACCCAGGACTCTGAGGGGGCTCTTTTAAAGCAGCATTAAGAGGAGTGAATTCCTGAGCAAGATACTCCAAAAATCCAAATTCCTCTCTGCCCAAAGTCAGCCTTTGACCTGTCTATACGTTCATGGTGTGATGGGGTCTGCTCATCAAGCTTTCACAGAATGATACAGATAATATTTTAAATGTGTATGGTACGTTTTAGTATGCAAGGTACTTATACATCTATTCTCTCATTTGATCCTCACTGTCACCTGTTGAGATACGAAATATTGTCACTTTTTTACACAGAAGGCAATTGAGATTCAGAGAAGTAGCATGCTTGAGATCACATAAGTTTATTATACATTTTACCAATAAAAAGGTGTGTAACATAACAGTTTGCAAACAATAAAATATACAACACTCTTCAATGGAAATTCCATAGAGCAGATTGATTTTCACAGAACACTTCCCTGTTTTGGCCAAATTCTTGTATCATTAGCTAACCTATGGATGCAGTTGATACATGCGTGTAGCTCTGACAAGAATGTTGGCTGACAATTTTGCTTACGTTAACGAGACGAAAATGAAACAATGAAAGTGTATGTAGGAATTTTACCCATTCACCAATGAACATGAGTGACTGCTAAATTGGACAATAGTTTTCGAATGCTGGAAGACTATTTCCTTAATGTTCTGTGCTATTCACAAAGTAAAGGCCACAGACACACACCCGTTTAAGTTTAACCTGCATTAATAACTTCTTCTCCATAAATTTCGTAAGTCTAAAATCAAGAAAACAATACATCAAACCCTGATTTGTGTTGTCTGCCGATTTCTGTGGTGTAAATACACCTTCCATGGCTGATTTCAAGCTACTGACGTGAAGTCACTGACTATGGGGCTGGGAAGAGAGATGTGCAGTAGCATAACATTATATAGTATTTCCCAAATATATGTACAATGGTATTTTCAATTTCAAGAGCATAGGTAGTAGTTAAAAAAGTATTACATTTGTTTTTAATGTAATTTATTTAAAGATAAAGTTTATATAACTTAATTTTTAATAATGGCTGTGTTTAACGACTAAAAACCAAACCAAACCCAGTGCTGTCGAGTCGATTCCGACTCATAGCGACCCTACAGGACAGAGTAGAATTTCCCTCAGAGTTTCCAAGGAGCACCTGGCGGATTCGAACTGCCAACCTTTTGTTTAGCAGCCATAGCACTTAACCACTACGCCACCAGGGTTTCCGTTTAACGACTAGCTCATAAAATTTCTGAAAAAATTTAGTAACTAGCTCTCATAAGCCAGTAGAGACCAGCTCCAGCATGCCCCTGGTTTTCAGAGACTGTAGGTGAAAGTATTTTGTAAACAGGATAGTGCTATACACAGGCTGGTTATTGTGGTGGCAGCAATGGTGTAGTGATACTGAGGGGAGCCCACATTTATTGAGCGCAGGCTCTGCTCCAAGTGCTTTGCATGTATTTACTCATTTTATCCACACAACAGCCCTATGAAAGAGGTTCTGTCATTGTGCCCATTTTACAGAAAGTGAGAGGTTGCCTAGAACTGTATTTTCCCTCTTCAGAACCCCTCCCCATATTAATATTCCCATTTTGCAGACGAGGGGCCCAAGGCTTAGAGAGGTGAGTGACTTGCCAAGATCACACAGCTAGCATGGGGCAGAATTGGGATCAAACCTGTGTCTAATGACAGGGTCCTCTTTAGTACTGGTTTCCTAAACTCTAGGCACCAGCTAAGTTTTGACCTCCTTGGAGGTGGAAAGGGTGGGAGGGGGAGCAGGAGGGCCTTGAATGCCAGGTGGAGGCAGGGTTGGGCATGGGCTGCTCGGGAGGTTTGTGGGGAGGGACTGCCTGTGGTCCCATCTACAGCGTCCTGGGAGTAGAGGGAACCACAGCACCCTGGAAACCTGCCCACGGAGGCCAGGCAATGAGCAGCCTTGCTGTCTCGGGTTGCCCAGCACTCTGTGAATAATCTGGGGCTGTGATCTGACATTTGCAGTGAAGGTTTGTAAACAGCTTCCTGGTCCCATCGCACAGACCTGGCTGGCCCCCTGCTCCACTGAGCTGAACAGCCTCACCCAGCAGCAGGCAGTGTGAGAGAGAGCACGGAGCCGGGGTCAGCAGACTTGGGTCCCAGGCTTGGCTCTGCTCTTTGCTCAGTGACCTTGGGCAGTTTGTCAATGCTAGCTAGCATCCCTGAAATGAGTGGACATAGTTTCCCTTCTCCAAAATCTCTCCAGGCACTGCTTTTTATACACACCATCTCTCTGAATCCCCAGAACAATCCTGTGCCATGGCAGTTGTCCCCATTTCACAGATGAGAAACCAAGGCTCCCAGAGGCCCAGTGGTTTTGTCCAGGTCTCACCCAGGTCTTAAGTGGCAAAGCTGGGATTTGAACCCAAGCCTGCCTGACTCTAAGCCCTCATCTTTTGCACTTTGCTACATAGTCCCCCGAGGGTGCCTTCATCCTGCAGGGTCTCCCCGCATGCTCTGCTCAGCCTGTGGGGATCACCCATTAGCATGGGTCCTGGCTGGAGGACCAGCTTCCAGTTGGCATGACATTAGGCACCTCTGGCCAGATCTATGGAGACACGAACCTGGCAGGCTGAGGTGAGTGGTTTGTTTTGACAGGCAGGGGTCAGTCCCACCTCCTGGCGACAGCTCCAAGGGCCCAGGGCTGGGCAGTGGTGACACACCTACAGGAATGCAATCCCTCCTTCCAGCCGTGCTTGGGAGGTGACGTCAGGTGTGTGGGTGAATTATTTGGCTGAAGTAAATAAAGCCAGAGGAGAATGACAGGAGCAGGGGCGTGTGGATAGGATCATACTACCCCAGAGGGCAGACTGGCTTGGGCCCAGCCGCCTGTGGCCAGCAGCCTCCTTCTTCTTTCCTGTGCTGGGACAGGGGGCTTGAACCTCTGCACATCCTCTCTTGGGGCCCAGAGCAGTGGGAATTTGTCCAGCTAGCTTGAGAGGTCATGCCACCTTACAATCACAGAGCCTAGAGCTCGAAGGGGCTTCGGGTGTCACCAGTGTCTATTTTATAGTTGGTGGGGTGGGGGGTGCTGAGGCCCAGAGAGAGGAAGTAGCCTGCTTAAGCTCACACAGCCTTGAACTGGAGTTTCCCAGTACCCAGGCCTGGGCTCTCTATCACTACCCTGCCCTCATGGGAAAGGGGGAAGCAGAGAACCTTAGGCAAAACCTCTGGGGAACTGCTGCCTTACTGGCATCTCAGGCTACCCTTCCAGACCCTTCCTGACCCCACTATATAAAACCAAAAAACCAGACCCACTGCCATCGAGTCAATTCTGACTCAACGGTGACCCTATAGGACAGAGTAGAGCTGCCCTTTAGGGTTTCCAAGGCTGTGATTTATGGAAACAAACTGCCACATCTTTCTCCCCTGGAGCGGCTGGTGGGTTTAAACCGGGGACCTTTTGGTTGGCAGCTGAGCACTTTAACCGCTGCGGTACCAGGTCTCCTTACTCTGCTTTATAGCAGCTCTGGAAACCCTGGTGGCTAGTGGTTAAGAACTGTGGCTGCTAACCAAAAGGTCAGCAATTGGAATCCACCAGGCACTCCTTGTAACTGTGTGGGGCAGTTCTACTTTGTCCTCTAGGGTCGCTAGGAGTTGGAATTGACTCGATGGCAACGGGTTTGCTTCTTTGTTTTTTATAGCAGCTCCATAGAGGGAGGAAACCCTGGTGGCACAGTGGTTAAGAGGTCAGCTGCTAACCAAACGGCTGGCAGTTTGAATCCACCAGGCACTCCTTGGAACCTCTATGGGGCAGTTCTACTCTGTGGTATAGGATCGCTACAAGTCCGAATCGACTCAACAGCAATGGGTTTGGGTTTTGGTTTACAGCGAGAAGTGCGCTCTGGCGCCCCTAGTGGTGGTGAAAGGCCTCCAAGGGCCAGAAAGGGAAGGAACACAGGCTCAAGGGAAGGGGCTTCCTGGCTGGTCCCCACCCCTGCAGAATCCTTCCAGTTCTTTCCAATTCATTTTAGCAAAGTTAATGGGTCATGCAGGATATTATAGGGGATGCCAGGAAGCTCAAAACCGACCTCTAGATCTGAGTTTTCCCGGAAAGCTGCGTCACAATGTGAGAGAAAGCCTACAGATTAGGACCAGAAGTTAGCGTTGTCAGTGCTCTGGTGCTTAGAGCAAAGGTCAGGGAAAGCTTCATTAAAGAGTAAGGGAGTGAAAGGACACCGCATGGGGAGGAGCCGGCGCCGGGGCTTTGAAAGTGTGTGGAGGAGTAGGAAAGGCCTTCTGGGCAAGAGAACAGGCAAAACAAAGAGTGGAAATGAGACATCATTCTGGGGTGGAAATACCTGTCCTGAGGGGGTGGAGGGCAGGTGCAGGCAGGGATGCACAGGGAGGCTGGAAAGGCAGCTTGTGTTGTCTGGAGCAAAGCTCAAAGTCTTCAAACGTTAGACTAGGGCATCAGGCTTTTTCCTCTGATCAGCGGGTCCACCGAAGATGTTTAACCAGGCTCAGTGACGTGATGGAGATAACAGGGGCTGAACTGCCCAGGGAGTCCACCCTGACTTGCCATTTTGAGCTGTTGGACCTTAGGCACGTCTGAGCCTCGGTTTCCTCATGTGTGAAATAGGGATGAGAACAGTACCCCTCAGGTTGGCCTGGAGGACTATGTGGTGTACACACAGAGCGCTAGCATGTTGCTTGGCTTGGTTAACAGGTGGCAGATGTTAGTTCCTGCTCTGCCCCCTGGGTATCATCAGCTACTAGTGGAGGTTGGAATAGTGAGAAGGAAGTCTTTCTGAAAGCAGGGAAGCTGCAGAAAAGGGGTCTGAATCCCCTGGTCAGCCTGGAACCACTGGCCATCTGGACCAGATATTAGTAGCTTGGGGAGAACGCAGGAAACGTCGTTTGGTGTCAGGGAGCCCTGGTGACAGGGTTCTGTGTACTCCTGGTCTGGCCACAGCCTTGGGCAGGTCTGAGCCTGCAGGGGCCTCTGCTCCGAATGGCACGGCAAGTGAGCAGCAAGACAGGGGCAGGAACCCAGGTCCTGACCTATGCCTCCTGGCCGAAACCCCCAGGCCGCATCCCCATTTATCACGACCCACCTTGGGTTTCCTCCTTGTCAGGGCTCCAGTTTTCCAATCTGAAATGAGGAACTGGGCTGTGGGGGCCTGAGGTTCCTTACAGTCTCTACAGAAACGCCTTTCCCCCTCTTCTCCAGCTGCCTCAGGCGCCTTCCATATTTGTGGCACCTCAGAATGTCATTCCACACCTGATTTGGTGCCCCCTTGGACTCATGCCAGGGGGCAAGTTCTCTCCTTTGCCCCTTCCTGTCCCCCACACCGCTGAAGAAGATGCCAGAGGAGGAAAACAGCAGGGCTTGAGGTGGCCCTGGGCTGCCAGGCTCACATGGCATTCCCACTTTCCCAGGGATAGACTCACAAGGCCCTTTAGAAGCAGGGGAGGGGATCATTTAGTCCAGTGGTTAGGGGCACAGGCTTTGGAGTCCAACAGATAAAGGTTAAAAGTCCCTAATATTTCAATCACAGTTTCTTTTTCTGAAAAATGGGAGCAGCAACACCCACCACATAAGGAAGCTGAGAGAGTACGTATATGAGGTATAAAGTATGTCACGTGCTTGGTTAGCAATGGGCCCTGCACATTATACCAAAACTCATTGCTGCCGAGTCGATTACGACTCATAGCAACCCTATAGGACAGAGTAGAACTGCCCCGTAGAGTTTCCAAGGAACACCTGGAGAATTCAAACTGCTGACCTTTAGGTTAGCAGCCATAGCACTTAACCACTACACCACCAGCCACCAGGGTTTCCCTGTACATTATAGGGGCTTAATAAATGGTACCTGTCTTCACTTGGAACATTAATTGAGCCCCTGAGGGTGCCAGGCTCTCTGCCAGGCTCTGGGGAAATGATAGGAACAAAATACTCGGAAGTTCACAGTCCAGTTGGGGGAGACAGATACTTAAACCGACAAGCTCCAGAGTATAAGAAGCACTGCAATAGGGAAAAGTGCTGGGTGTTTTGGGAACCTGGGAGTTGTGGGGAGGGGTCAGGGAAGACCTTCAGGAGGAAGTACTATCTCTACTAAAATATGAATAGGTATTAACTAGGAATCGGACAGATGGAGTACAGGGAGTGTGTGCCAAGCAGGGGAGAAGTCACCATCTTGGGATGAATCTGGGGACAGACAGAACTAAGGTGAGAAAGCCTGGCCTTGCCCTCAGCTTCTCACAAGGCAATGGAGAAGTCATTTCTCTGGACTGTGGGTCCAGAGGTGAGAGGGTGTGAGGCAGTGAGCTTCTCACTCCTCCCCCACCCCTTATCCCTGCTGCCCTGTACCCTGGGGATCACCAGGTCCAATGTGTCCACCTCTGTCCTCTGTGGCTCCCACCCCCATTCAGCATGTGTTGCATGGTGGTGGCCTGGGTCCTGGGCACACTGTGATGTGCAGGAAGGCCTGTTCTCGGGTCCCTAGGCCCCAGGGAAGAAGCCTTGGGCCTTTCCTCTGGAGGAGCAAAGTCCCTAGCAAGGTGGCCTGAGGGGTGTGTGTGGAACGGAGGGAGGACAAGCCACCTTCCGGGGAGGTGGTGGGTGGTGGGCAAGTGCAACTCATCGCAGGGGTGCTTGGACCTATGGGCAGCTGCTGGGGGGACTAGGCCAGAGGCACTGGAGTTAGCCACCTGCCTGGGTCCTGTCTCCTCACCTCCCCCTGTCCTTGCTCCTCACCCTTTCTGCTGAGCCTAAGAATCTACTCTGCCTTGGGAAAGTACTTTGACACATTTTCCAAATAAGGTTGCGAGAACTCCCCAGAAAGGAAGAAGAATAAACAGACTTAAAAAATGCAGAAGGAAATAAAAAAGGGGGACCTTAGCCAGTTCTGAGTGAAAGTTTCCAGCTGCTGTGTGATGAGGTCACGGGGACTTCAGAGAGCCTGGAAGTTTGGGGTGGGGGCATCTAAGGTGAGTCTTCACTCCAGATTCGGAATCAGTTCAGCGAATGGTGGCTGCCACCTTCAAGGAGCCAGCCTCTGCTTGGCTCTGCAGGGCCAGGATGCAAAGACCTGAGGCCTCCCTCCAGCGGAGGCTCTGGCTGGGAGCTGGGACAAAGACAGCAAAGGACTGATGGCCAAGGCAGAGCATGACAAATGTCACAACAAGAAAGACCTGGACAAGTGCAAATGGACTTGGGGGAAGGAGGGTTCACTTCTGGTGGGGGGTGGGGCTCAGGGCAGGTGAAGAAAGGCTTCAGGGACAAGGTGGATTGAGCTAGGCTGACACATGGAGCTAACAACATCATCAACAACAAGTACTAGGACAACCATCACAGGATTTTGGTGGGCAGAGATTGGGCAAGTGGTGTGAGCAAAGGCACAGAGGTGAGAAACTCTTCAATGCTTTGAGAAAGAGGGACATTCAACTTCTAAAACATGTCTTTGTTTATTTTTTTTAAAAAACTTTATGGAGATACAATACATATACCATACAATTCACCCGATTAAAGTGATTATTTTACAGAGTTGTTCAACCAACACTACAATTTTAGAACATTTTCATCCCCCTAAAAAGAAACACTGGACTCATTAGCAGTCATTCCCCATCCTCCCAGCCCTAGGCAACCACTAATTACTGTTTCTATGGATTTGCCTATTCTGGACATTTCATGTAAATGGGATTATGCAGTATGTGGCCTTTTGTAACTAGCTTCTTTCAGTTAGTATAATGTTTTCAAGGTTCATCCTTATGACAGCATGTATCAGTACTTCATTCCTTTTTATGGCAGAATAATATTCCGTTGTATGGATATACCATATTGCCTTTGTTTATTCACGAGTTGGTAGACATTTGGGTTGTTTCCACTGTTTGGCTATTATGAATAATATTGCTATGAACATTTGCATACAAGTTTTTGTGTGAATGTATGTTTTTATTTCTCTTGGGTATATACCTAGGAGTGGAATCGTTAGATCACATGGTAACTCCCTGTTTAACCCTCTGAGGAATGGGCACCCTGTTTTCCCAAGTGGCTGTACCACTGTTACATCATTAAAAAATAAGAGAGTTCCAGTTTCTCCACATCCTTGCCAATACCAGTTATTTCTGTCTCTTTGATTACAGCCATCCTAGTGGGTGTGAAGTAGCATCACATTGTGGGGTCCCATGTTTTCTTGTCACCCAAAATACCCACTCTTGGGACAGAACTCAGAAAGTTTTATAGTTCAGCTTAATAGCTTAGTAAGGGACTCCAGACTAAGGACGTACTATCTAAGTGGCTTTGGGGTAAGAGTCACACACAGTAAGATACTCTGGATGTTTGCCTCAACCTCGGAAAATAGTGTCACAAATTTGTGTAGATGTATGTTTTGAATGGGGTCTAGGACAATCATGGTGGGAAGTGGGGGAAAAGAGGGTGAAGTAGATGGACCTGCTCACCTACCTCCTACTCAGAGTGAGTGGGTAGGTGGGTGGGAGTAAGAAGGATGGGGCTCAGGAGCCTTGGTTACAGCCTAGGGCAGGGCTGCCCCTCAACACACCCACATCACTGTGTCATACCCAGCAGCTGTTCGCTGGGCTGGAAATAGCCTGGGAAACTGATATTTCCTTGAAAACCAGGTGCATTTTTTTCTATGTCCTGCTGAGGGTCAAATTAGTTAGACACAGAGAAGTGTGGGTCATACAGTTAGTCTAGAGGAGGGGAATGCTGTCAACAGGAAGCCAATTAGACGGGAAAGGGGTGGTCAGGAAGACCAAGATCAGTAAGTGTGAACTCGACTAAGCTGCATCACCCCGGCCTGCAGCACACTTACATCAGACAGTGGTTTTATTTATAGGAAATGCTACAAGTATCTCATCAGCCTCATTTGACAGATGGGAAAACAGAGGCACTGCAGGAAACTGATCTGCCATTCAGAGATAGAAAGAGAATTAAAGCCAAAGTCTCCAGTTCTGCTGTCAGCAGCAGGTTTGGTAAAACCCAGGCCTTGTCCTTGGCACTGTGCCTGTTTTGGGAAGCACAGGGGGAGACCAAGGATATAAAAACAAGAAAAGGGCTTATGCTGTTTTAGTCACCTAAAAAAAAAAAAAACAACACCAAACCCCACCCCAAACCACAGAGCAAAAATACAAAACGGGGTTTTAATTACTGTCTTTTCTTTTCTTCCTTCCTTTCTTCCTTTTGTTTTTGTTCTCCAGCCAGAAAACATTATGTTGTTAGACAAGGATATTCCCATTCCACACATCAAGCTGATTGACTTTGGCCTGGCTCATGAAATAGAAGACGGAGTTGAGTTTAAGAGCATTTTTGGGACGCCGGAATTTGTTGGTGAGCTTTAGGCCTGTTTGTCTTCCAGCTGAGAGTCTGGGATCAAAAGCCAGAGAACTCCTGGGAACAAACCCTTTGTCTGGGGTATGGCCTCTGGGCTTGGAGGTGATGCCCTGGGACACCCCATAGGAACTTAAAGGGTAGGGAAGGAAATGCTCTGTGAGGGATCCGTGTGAGGGTCCAGGTGCTGGCTCTCAGGGGCCAGCAGGCCGGAAGGTGGCCAGGTGGGGCCTAGAGGCCTCTGCGGAATTAAAGCGCCTCAGGCTGGCTCCACCTGCTACTTGTATATGAGCTTATTTTGAAGATTTAAAATCACCTCGCCCTCTCCATTCCCATAAATTCAACCTTCTTTTATTTTCTGAAGAGGAAAAAGGAAGTCATCTACCAGATGCCGGATCCACCCACTCGCCTTTGGCAGTTGGAATGGTCCTGGAGATGTAGGGAGGGTATGGTCTCCTCAAAATCCTGGGGGGTGAGACTTATGTACCCAGAATATTTATCTTTCCAGAAGAGGGCAAAAATTCAGCCAAAACAAAACAAAACGAAGAACAACAACAAAAAAACAAAACAATAAATCATAGTTTATGACCAACAGACTTTCACTAACGAAATTTCTAAAAGGTGTACTTCTGGATTAAGGGAAATGAGCTCACATGAGAGGTCTCAATACCAGAAGGACTAGTGAGCAAGTAAATCAGTAAACATTAAAAAAAAATATATAAACATTTTCTGTCTAAAAGGGTGATGATGAAGAAGAGGCTTTAATGGTGTGGTTAAAAAAGGCAGAATTAAAAACTGAAGACAATAATGTTAGATCAGAGCAAGTGTTTAAAACTAGTGTTCAAGGTTCTTGAATTGTTAAAAGTGGATGAAAATGTTGATTTAAGTTAGAATTTGTTAGAAATCAATAGGATAGTTTCAAGAGGAACCATTAAAAAATAGAAGTTGGGAAAAACAGTAAAGAAACTAATTTTAAAAGACAAGAAAAGAGAAGAAAAACAGAAAAAAGAGCAAATAAAAACACTGGTGGGACAGTGGTTAAAGCGCTCCACTGTTAATCGAAAGATCAGTGGTTTGAACCTACCAGTTGTTCCGCAGGAGAAGGATGGGGCAGTCTGCTTCCGTAAAGATTACAGCCTTGGAAACCCTATGGGGCAGTTCTACTCTGTCCTATAGGTTCACTATGAGTTGCAGTTGACTTGGTGGCAATGGGTTTTGGGTTTGGGATACACACACACACACACACGCACACATGCACACACGCACGCACACACACGCATATATATGGAGAGGGAGAGAGAGAAAAAAATATGTGTATGTGTATATATATACACACACACACACCCCCCAAACCTGTTGCCTTCAAGTTGATTCTGACTTATAGCCACCATATGTGGAAACCCTGGTGGCATAGTGGTTAAGTGCTATGGCTGCTAACCAAAAGGTCAGCAGTTTGAATCTGCCAGGTGCTCCTTGGAAACCCTATGGGGCAGTTCTACTCTGTCCTATAGGGTTGCTATGAGTCAGAATCAACTCAATGGCAGTGGGTTTATAGGCCACAGAAGAAATGCCCCATAGGGTCTCCAAGGAGTGCTTGGTGGATTTGAACTGCTGACCTTTTGGTTAGCAGCCGTAGCTCTTAACCACTGTACCATCAGGGGTCCTGTGCAGTAGTTAAGAACTCAGGCTGCTCAGGGTTTGTTTTTTTTGTTTTGTTTTTCCTCTTTAACTGGAATATGCAGTCCATTTGTATCTATTTTAATTATATACACATTGTGTTTATATGCATTGTAAATATATATAAAAACCCAAAAACCCATTGCTGTCAAGTCGATTCCAACTCATAGCGACCCTATAGGACAGAGCAGAACTGCCCCATAGGGTTTCCAAGGAGTGGCTGGTAGATTCAGTTAAAGATAGAGGTTGTAAATTGGATTTTTAAATATCTATATAGACAAGGTTCCCTGGGTGGCACAAATTGTTTGTGCTTGGCTGCTAACTGAAAGGTTGCAGGTTTGAATCCACCCAGCAGTGCTGCTGAAGAAAGGCCTGGCAATCTACTGTAAGATTACAACCATTGAAAACCCTATGGAGTGCAGTTCAACTCTGACATACACAGAGTCACCATGAGTTGGAATTGACTCGACGGCAACAGGTGACATTGATATGGACATCTAAAACATAAGGCTATGCAATGACTGTAAATAAGACTGTAAAAACATACACCAGGCAAATATTAACTAAAAGAAAGCTGAGGTAGAAAAAATAGATGTTAAAGCAAAAAGCATTTTTAAAGATAGAGGGTGTGTGTATATAAACAGAAAAATTCAGTTCACCAAGAAGTCATAACAATTATAAACTTAGATGTACCTAATAAAATGCATAAAAAGAAATACAGCAAAATTGACTGAATTGCATAGAGGAAGTGAAAAATTCACCATTATAGTGGAAGATTTAAACACACTTACCTCAGTTATAATAAATCAAGCAACAAAAGTAGTAAAATAAAAGATTTAAATAACACAGCTAACAAATTTAGTTTAATTGACATATATAGGATGGTACACTTAAAAATTAGCTTGTTAAGATCTTGTATAACATTTACAGAAATAACCATGTACTTCTCATAAAGGAAATCCCAATTAATTTCAATAAATTAGTATCACACTCACCACATTTCTGACAAAAACATGAAAAGATAGTTAATCCTTGTACACTTAGAAATGAGAAAACGTGCTTCTAAATAACGTTTGGAAGAAATCATAATGGAAAGTAAAAAAGTGCTTAGAACTTAGAAAGCTTGTGGAATGTAGTGAAAGTGTTACTTAAAAGAAAATTTATAACCTTAATTACTTTCATTGGAAAAGAAGAAAGCCTTACAATTAATAAGCTAAGCATCTAACTTAAGAAATCAGAAAAATAACAGTTGAATAGACCCAAAGAAAATAGAATAAATATGACAAAGATAGGAATTGAAATTTTACTAGGACACAATGGAGAGGATCGACCAAATCAAAAGTTGGCTTCTAAAAAAAAAAAGAAAAACAAATACAATAGCAAATTTCTGGTGATATTGAATGGTAGTGGTGGGGGACACATAAAAAGAATTAGAAATAAAAACAGACATAAAACTACTAATATAGCAGAAATTATAACTATAATAGAATACTTTGCACAATTTCATTCTAAGGAATTTGAAAATTTAGGCAAAAAGGACAAATTTCTATAACTTGTCAAAAGCAAATCAAGAATAGTCATTAATTATATCAGTAGTTAAAAAATATTCCCACAATGCAAAATAGTACAACCATTTTGGAAAAAAATATGACGCTTACTTAAAAAGCTAGAAATAGAAATACCATATGATCCAGCAATCCTGCTCCTAGAAATATATCCTAGACAAATAAGAGCCGTCACATGATTAGACATGTGCACACCCATGTTCATCGCACCAGTGTTCACACTAGCAAAAAGATGGAACCAACCTAAGTGCCCATCAACAGATGAATGGATAAACAAACTATGGTACATACACACCATGGAATACTATGCAACAATGAAGAACAATGATGAATCTGTGAAACATCTCACAACATGGATGAATACTGAGGACATTATGCTGAGTGAAACGTTAATCACAAAAGGACAAATATTGCATGAGACCACTACTATAAAAACTTGTGAAAAGGTTTACACACAAAAAGAAATGATCTTTCATGGTTCCGAGGGAGGGGAAGGGTAGGGGTGGAAAAACACTAAATAGACAATAGATAAGTGGTAACTTTGGTGAAGGGTCAGATAGTATACAACACTGGGGAAGCCAGCACAGCTTGACAAAGGCAAGATCATGGAAGCTCCATAGACATGTCCAGAGTCCCTGAGGGACCGAATTACTGGACTGAGGGCTGGGGACCATGGTCTTGGGGAATATCTAGCTCTATTGATATAACATAATGTATAGAGAAAATGGTCTACATCCTACTTTGGTGAGTAGCACCTGGGGTCTTAAAATCTTGTGACCAGCCATCTGAGATACTCCACTGGTCTCCCACCTCTTCTAGGGCAAGGAAGAATGAAGAAAACCAAAGACACAAGGATATAGTCCAAGGGACTAATGGACCACCAGTACCACAGCCTCCACCAGACTGAGTCCAACACAACTAGATGGTGCCCAGCTACCATCACCAACTGCTCTGACAGGGATCACAATAGAGGGTCTCACACAGAGCTGGAGAAAATTGTATAACACTATTCTAACTCATAAACACACAAAAAGACCAGGATTACTGGTCTGAGAGAGACTGGAGAAACCCCAAGAGTATGGCCCCCGGATACCATTTTAGCTCAGTGCTGAAGTCACCCCTGAAGTTGACCCTTCAGCCAAAGATTAGACAGACCCATAAAACTATACAAGACCAAATGGGCACACCAGCCCAGGGGCAAGGACGAGAAGGCAGGAGGGGACAGGAAAGCTGGTAATGAGAAACCAAGGTTGAGAAGGGGAGAGTGTTGACATGTTGTGGGATTGGCAACCAATGTCACAAAATAATACAGGTATCAGTTGTTTCATGAGAAACGAATTTGCTCTGTAAACTTTCATCTAAAGTACAATTAAAAAAAATTTTTTTCCCACAAAGGAAAATTAGGCCCCAGTGGTTTTAAAAGCAAGCTCTAGAAACCTTAAGAGCTTATTCCAATGCTATATCAATTTTCAGATACAGGAAATATCCCAGTATCATATCAATATTATTTTGTCTTGCAGAGAATGTAAAAAAAAAAAAAAAAAAAAAAAAGAGGCACTATCTCCCAGCTATTATCTGAGAACTATATAATTTTTTAAATTAATTTTTATTGTGCTTTAAGTGAAAATTTACAAATCAAGTCAGTCTCTCATACAAAAATTTATATACACCTTGCTGTATACTCCTAATTGCTCTCCCCCTAATAAAACAGCATACTCCTTCCGTCCACTCTCTCTCCTTGTGTCCATTTGGGCAGCTTCTGGCTGCCCTCTCATCTCCCCTCCAGACAGGAGATGCCAGCATAATCTCATGTGTCTGCTTGATCCGAGAAGCTCGTTCCTCACCAGTGTCATTTTCCATCCCATATTCCAGTCCAATCCCTGTCTGATTAGTTGGCTTTGGGAATGGTTCCTGTCTTGGACTAACATAAGGTCTGGGGACCACGACCTCCAGGGCCCTTCTAATCCCAGTCTGACCATTAAGTCTGGTCTTTTTATGAGAATTCGGGGTCTGCATCCCACTGCTCTCCTGCTCTCTCAGAGGTTCTCTGTTGTGTTCCCTGTCAGGGCAGTCATTGGTTGTAGCCGGACACCATCTAGTTCTTCTGGTCTCAGGCTGATGTAGTCTATGGTTTATGTGGTCCTTTCTGTCTCTTGGGCTCATAATTACCTTGTGTCTTTGGTGTTCTTTATTCTTCCTTGCTCCAGGTGGATTAAGACCAATTGATGCATCTTAGATGGCCACTTGCTAGCATTTAAGACCCCAGGAGCCACTCTCCAAGTGGGATGCAGAATGTTTTCTTAATAGATTTTATTATGCCAATTGACTTAGATGTCCCCTGAAACCATGGTTCCCAAACCCCCGCCCCTGCTACGCTGGCCTTTGAAGCATTCAGTTTATTCAGGAAACTTCTTTGCTTTTAATTTAGTCCCGTTGTGCTCACCTCTCCTGTATTGTTTGTTGTCGTTCCCTTCACCTAAAATAAAACTTATCTACTATCTAATTGGGAACCCTGGTAGCATAGTGGTTAAGAGCTATGGCTGAATCTACCAGGTGCTCCTAGGAAACCGTATGGGGCAGTTCTACTCTGTCCTATAGGGTCGCTATGAGTCGGAATCGACTCGACGGCAACGGGTTTGGTTTTGGTTTTACTATCTAATTATTGAAAACCCCTCTCCCTCCCTCCTTCCCTCCCCCTCTCGTAACCATCAAAGAATATTTTCTTCTCTGTTTAAACTATTTCTCCAGTTATTATCATAGTGGTCTTACACAATATTTGTCCTTTTGCAACTGACTAATTTCACTCAGCATGTCTTCCAAATTTCTCGATGTTACGAAATGTTTCATGGATTCATCCTTGTTCTTTATCAATGCGTAGTATTCCATTGTGTGAATATACCATAATTTATTTATCCATTCATCCATTGATGGGCACCTTGGTTGCTTCCATCTTTTTGCTGTTGTAAACAGTGCAGCAGTGAACATGGGTGTGCATATATCTGTTCGTGTAAAGGCTCTTATTTGTATAGGATATATTCCAAGGAGTGGGATTGATGGATCGTATGGTAGTTCTATTTCTAGTTTTTTAAGGAAGCACCAAATCGATTTCCAAAGTGGCTGTACCATTTTACATTCCCACCAGCAATGAGTAAGTACGAGAACTATATAATTTTTTTTTCACTGATTCCTTTTTATTTGCTGAGGTACATACACAACCTGTTTCACCCCTCCATGCTTTATGAGAACTATGTAATTTTGATATGTAAACCATACAGGGATAATACAAGAAAGTAAAATTATAAGCCAGTCTCACTTATGAACATATATGCAAAAAGTCTAAACCATTATTAGTGAACTAAATTCAGTGCTGTATAAGAAGGTGTGGCAAATTCAAGATAGCCACAAATTCTTTCACACTTTTCTCATTGAGAGGTTGGCACCACATCCCTTCTTCCTCAAATGTACCCAAACTTTAAGGTACCGGCAGCTTTCCTTTGGGTAGTTCATTATGTAAAAAGAGATAACGGGAACAAAGGGTAATAAAGCATAATCAAGTTGGATTTGTTCCATGATTGTAAGAGTGGCTTTACATTAGACAGTCTATAAACTAATTGGCCAAGTAGCAGATTAAAAGAAAAAAAGATTATTTGATGAGACGCACACATTTTTTTAATTTAAAAAGTTTTCTACAAACTAAGAATAGAAAGGAACTTTCATAACTTAGTAAAAAGTATCCTCCAAAAACCTACACAAAACAGCATCCTTAGTAATGAAATGTTAGGAGCAATCTCTTTACAATCAGAAACAAGACAGTAGTGCCCATTATCACTCACTTCTGTTCAACATTGTACTGGAGGTCCCAGCTTGAAAAGAGAGAAAAATCAAGGTAATAAAAAAAATTAAAAGGACAAAACAACTCTGTATTATTTACAGAAGAGGTAAATTTCTATATAGAAAACAAAAACATTTACAAATTATTATATTTAATGAGACGTTAGCACAGTGGCAAACAAAAAGCAACTGTATTTCTACACTCCAGCCAGAAAAAAAAGTAATTTAAAAAAAGTTCCATTTACAATAAAATACTGTGCCTCAAGTTTTCTTTTAGGGTGATTGAAATGTCCTAACATTTTACTGTGGTGATGGTTAGTACAACTAGGCAAATATACTAAAGTTCATTGAATTCTACACTTAAATGAGTGGATTTTATTGTATGTCAATTATGTTTTGATAAAGCTGGTGGGAAAAAAGCCACCTAAGAATAAATCTAACAAAAAGTATGCTAGACTTGTGCAGAGAAAGTTGTAAAACTTTGTTGACAGATATTAAAGGAGAGAGATATCCATGTTCATGGATGGGAAGACTCATTCATTTCTCTCCAGTTGAACTATGGAGCCAAAGCAATTCCCATCAAAATTCCACCTCAGCCTCTCTAGGACTTTGATGAGACTGACTCTCAAATAAATGTATGGGATAACAAAGGCCCCAGAATAGTCAAGATTCTTTTGAAGAAGACTTAGATGGAAGGCCTGCCCTACCCAATATCAAGACTTCTTATAAAATTACAGTGGGAATAAATAAATGGACCAGTGGAAAAATTAGAAAGGCCCCCAGAAAATCCACACGTTTTAGAGATCTGATATTTACTGGATGTGGCATTGCAAATCACTCAAGAAAGGACAAACTGTTCAATAAATGATGCTGGGACAACCAGAAATTTATGTGGAAAAATAAAAAAAGAAAAGATATCCCTAATTCTTCCATACACAAAAATAATTTCCAGGTGGAAAGACTTAAATGAGAAAGACAAAACCTTAAAACTTTTAGAATAAAATAGAGCATTTTAATGATTTCAGAGTAGGTTAGAATTTCTTAAACACAACCTCAAAATGCTAACCACCCTAGAAAAGATTGAAAAAATTGGCTACATTATTATTAAAAGCATCTGACTGTCAAAAAAACAAACAAATGAAAATAAAAAGCAATTCCAAATCTGGGAGAATATATTTGTACTATGTATAACTGATAGTTATACATCAGCTATAAGTACATAGGGTTGCTATGAGTCGGAATAGACTTGACGGCACTGGGTTTTGGGTTTATGTATAACTGACAAAGGATTAAAATCCAGAATATATAAAGAGCTATTACAAATCAACAAAAAGAAAAGAAAACCAACCCAGTGGAGAAGTGGGCGTAAAACATGAGCAGGCATTTTATAATAAAGGCAACATAAATCATCAATGGGCATATGAAAAGATGCTTAAGCTCATTAGTAATCTGGGAAATATAAATAAACATCACAATGAGATAGCATTTTGTAACTACTACTTTGGCAAAATTAAAAAATTTGACAGTACCAAGTATTGATCAGGATGTGATTAAAAAGGAACTCTCATTCATTACTTGTGGGAGTGTAAATTTGTACTAACACTCTAGAAAACAATTTGGCCTTTTTTTTTTTTTTAAGTAAAATTGAACATTAGCAAACCCTTACAATGCAGCAGTTCTACTCCTAGCTTCTCAAACTCTCTGTGGTGAAAGACTTCTTTTTTTCATTTTTTTATTTCCAATCTGCCCTGGACTACGACATCAGTATGATAAAATAAAAATAAACTCCTAGAAAAATGATCATGTTTGAATGTCCCAGCAATGACAAATTGCTACAAGAGTTTCTAAATACTCCCTCTCAATTTCTGTGCCTACCTTATCTGGACCAGCGACAGCCTGTGGACTAGTGGTCTGCAGACCACACTTTGAATATCACTGTCCTAAAGAAGGTCTTTCACAAGTGCATCAGGAGACATGTACAAAAAAGTTCATAGTCATATTGTCCCAATAAAACCCAGAGTTTTATTCTGACTCAAAGTGACCCTATAGGACAGAGTAGAACTGCCCACATAGAATTTCCAAGAAGCAACTTGAGGATTTAAACTGCCTACCTTTTGGTTAGCAGCCGTAGCTCTTAACCACCGTGCCACCAGGGCTCCATTACTTCAATACTTAAAAAAAAAGAAATGGAAAACACCCAAATGGTCACTAAGAGGCAAATGCCTAAAAAATTATGGTGAAAATGAAAAACAATGGATGAACATTAGATACGTAATGTTGAGGGTAAAAAGCAAGTGATAGTAGACCATACAGTATGACACCATTTTATAAACCTAAAAACCAAGCAAAGCCAGGATGGTGATTCCCTGTATCATGACACAGGGGGAGGCAGAAAGATGGGATGGCAGGCACACCTTGTAGATGCAATGGCTTTGATATTGTTTTAGATGGACAGACTCGGTCTTTACTGCTCTCCGCCTTTTCTGTTAGCAATTGAACAGGCTCAGTCCTGGTTTCTTCTCTAGCTACTGCCCGCTCTTTCTCTCTATTTCATCACCAGGCTTTTAAAAAGGATCATCTACACTCGTATCTCCACTTCCCATGCCCTGGGCACTCTCTGGGCACTTATCTTCCAGTGCTTATCTCCCTTGATGTCTGGGCAGCTGTAGTCTTCTCTCCGGTGGAATCTTCTCTCCTAAGCTCTACCCTCTCCCAGTTTCCACATCATTTGCATAGCTCCTGGTTCCACTGGTATGTTGATAAGTCCATATTTGATAGCTCTGAAAAATAAAATTTTGATAGCTTTGGCTGAGTCAACCAATACCCCAGCTGCCCCCTGGACATCTCCCTCTGGATGCTTCTCAGGCACCTCAAGCTCAACCCCTCAGTGGCTCCAGTTATGTCCTCACACTCCTCAGGTAGGAGATGTCCTCTTTCTTACTAGACTCAGGGAATGTGGATTTCCTCCCTGCCTTCTGTTGTTCTCCATAGCCTTCTACCATTGACTTGACTGGTTTCCACCAGAGAATTCTGAAGCAGGCCTTGCCACTAGACCCCCATTTCTCCTTGCACCTTCCTCTCCACTCCTCTTCTTCCCTTCTCTGGTCTTCCTGTGTACTTTTGCTCTTCCTTAGTATCAAGGCCTGTTTGTAAAAGCTTTCTACTGGGATAAAAGGCAACTCCTTCCTCAGAATTCTTAGGCCTAGAACATCTTTACCCACTGCTCTGATTTTCCTTAGTGGGAATTTAGGATGGAGGCATTTGGCACCCAATTCCCTTACAGACATCTCTTCCCATTTTCACACTCCTATTAATTCTTCAATATGGCTTCTTTCAGCTCCAGAAATCGTGAACTATGAGCCCCTGGGGCTGGAGGCTGACATGTGGTAAGTTGTGCAGCCCACCCTGGCCCCTGGTCTCTGTGGTCCAAGGGCAGAATGTCTCCAGGAGACAGCCCCCTTGCTCATGAAACCCCTTTCTCCAGACTCATCTTTCAGGGCCACTGGCTGCTTTGGCTGTGTGCACCTGCAGTCTTGGCAGCTGGAGGCAGGTAGGCCTGGACCTGAGGCCAGTTAGAACATGGCTGGGCCTGAGCTTTGCCAGCAGTGGAGAGATGGAGGGGCAAGGGCAGTGGAGAGGCCAAGGGGTAGCATCCCCAGCAGAGCCTGCCACGGCCGTGATAGTAACCCTGGCTCATTCCATCAGTCTACCAGGTGTTCACTGAGAGCTTCTTGTTAGTTCCAGGCAATGTGTTGGGCCTGGGGGTACTGCAGTGACTGGTCCCCTGTACAGATGGACTCTTTTGTTTGAATGGTGCTTTACAGCTTGCCGAGCACCTTCATTGCTTGGCTTTGTAAAATCCTGCCAGCAGTCCTGTGAGGTAGTTATTGTTATCCTGATTCTGTGAGGAGACAGAGGCTCAGAGATGACAAGGGAATTGCCTGTATCATAGAGCCAGCAACTGTGGCCTCTGACTCAATGTCCAGAGCTTGATGACTCCAAACATGGCCCAGGCTGCTGAGGAAGACTGGGATGAAGAGGGGCTTGGGGCTTGAGACAGCATCCAGGGGCCACCAGGGAGGAAGCAAGTGACATCTTCTCTGAGAACCATGTGAGGAGCCTGGCTACCGCTGATCTGACTGTGCTTTGTTCTGCAGGAGCATCGGTGTCATCACCTATATCCTGTGAGTATCCCTGATTCTAGTGCTCAGACCTGGGCAACTGGGAGGAATGAGAAAGGGCAGGCAGATGGACAGGCAGACAGACAAACTGACTTACTGAGCACCCACTGTGAGCCAGCTGTGTTACATCCACACAGCAAACCTGAGGCTAAGCGCTCTTAGCTCCATTTCATACATTTGTCTCTGTGGTTGAGGTCATGCAGAAACCAGGAGGGCAGCCTCTGGCCCTCCATCCTGTGCAGGCTGAGCCAGCATTCCAACTGTGACCAGACTGAGCTTTACTGTGAGGATATCGGTTTTCACTTAGAAGCCTTGGGACAGCCAGAAGCTGGCTGTGGCCTCCCTGATCCTGCCCCTTCTCTATCTCTCCAGGTCCCCTTTTCTTCCTCTCACATTCTGTCTCCTCCTTTCTCTCCCCTCTCCCTTTTCCCCAGTCTCTCCTTTCAGTCTTTGGAGTATTAAGTCACTTCGGCAGGGATTTCCTGCTTAGCTCCAGTGTGTAGTGGATTATACCTAGGGTTGGAGTCAGGCAAATGTCACTTTCCATCTCTGTGGCCTTGTCAACTTATTTAACCTCTGAGCCTGTTTTTCTCACCAGAAAAATAGGAATCACAAACTCCCCACCACTGGTGTGCTGAGAGGGTTAAATTAGCCAACATGTGCTAATTCCCCAGTGCCTGCATACAGCGGGTTAGTAATTGTTTGTTCCTCGGGGTTTCCTCACCATTTTCTTCTCACAGCACACACGGAAAATGGTATTTTCCTAGCACGCTGGGGTAAAGAGCTTCCCACAGCCAAAAGGGATAGGAGGCGCCAGTGCTCAACAGTTGAGGGAAGCATTAGATGACACCCCTGGTTTTAAGAAGACTTCAGGGGATATTTTGGGTTTAAGGTCTAAAGATTATCTCAGGCAGCTCTCGGACTGGGAAGCACCGCTCATGTGGTAGACCCCCTGAGCTGTGGCAGAGGGTCTCAACCCTGGCTGCCCATTGCTTGCTGTTGTTGTTGTGTGCTGTCGAGTCAATTCCAATTCATAACGACTCTATAGGTCAGAGGAGAACCACCTTATATGGTTTCCTAGACTGAAATCTTTATGAGAACAGATGGCCGGGTCTTTTCTCCTGCAGAGCAGCTCTTGGGTTTGAACTGCCAACCTTTTGGTTAGCAGCCAAATGCTTAACTATTGTGCCACCAGGGCTTCTTGGCTGCACGTTAACACTTTTAATAACTACCACAGTCCAGGCCCCATCCCAGATCTATTAAATCAGAATTGCTATGCGTGGGGCCAGCATCAGTATTTTTTTTCCTAAATTTTATTTACTTTGTTGTTGTTGAGAATATACACAGCAAAACATACACAGTACAACAGTTTCTACATGTACCATTTAGTGACACTGATTACATTCTTCCAATTGTGTAACCATTCTCACCCTCCTTTTCTGAGTTGTTCCTCTCCATTAACATCAACTCACTGCCCCCTAAGGTTCCTATCTAGTCTTTCAAGTTGCTGTTGTCAATTTGGTCCCCATATAAATAGTTCTTAAAAGAGCATAATGCTCAAGGCAGACATTTTTTACTTGTTAAGCTAAATTGTTGTTTGGTTTTATGAAGACCTCAGGGAATATTTTGGGTTTAAGGTTTAAAGATTATCTCAGAGCAATAGTTTCAGGGGTTCATCCACCCTCTGTGGCTCCAGAAAGTCTAGAGTCCATGAGAATTTGAAATTCTGTTCTGTAGCTTCAGTATTTTTTAAAAGCTTCCACTGAATTTGATGCAAAGAGAGAGCTGAAAACCGTTGATCTGTATAGTTCCACCTCAGACCGAAAATATGCAGACATTGGCTCTTGAAACCTTGATTTCTTCAGAACTCTAGTGCCCATATTGAAATATTAGGGTATTCCAGCATCTACAGGGCTCACAGTCTTCTTACGTTTGAATTCAACACAGCTTTGTTGAGTACTCGCCCCCTGGCACGTACTATGCCGCGTGCTTGGGGTACTGCTGTGAAGGAGATTCTACCCTGCTTGCCTGGAGCTCCCTGTCTGTGGGTGAGACACCCACACAGCTGACTCTGACGCAGGGGGACCAAGCTATGCTGGAGGTACGAACACGCTTCCGTGAGATACAGATGAGGAAGCAACTGTTTTTGTTTCTTTTTTCTTTCTGATGAAGTATTTTTTTTTGTTTTTTAATTTTTATTGTGGTGAAATATATATATGAAAAACATTACAACCGTTTTTACAAGTACAATTCAATGACGTTAATTACATTCACTGGCTGAAAGCAGAGAATACCAGAAGGATGTTTACCTGTGTTTTATTGACTATGCAAAGGCATTTGACTGTGTGGATCATAACAAATTATGGATAATGTTGCGAAGAATGGGAATTCCAGAACACTTAGTTGTGCTCATGAGGAACCTTTACATAGATCAAGAGGCGGTTGTTCGGACTGAACAAGGGGATACTGACTGGTTTAAAGTCAGGAAAGGTGTGCGTCAGGGTTGTATTCTTTCACCATACTTATTCAATCTGTATGCTGAGCAAATAACCCGAGAAGCTGGACTACATAAAGAAGAACGCGGCATCAGGATTGGAGGAAGACTCACTAACAACCTGCGTTATGCAGATGACACAACCTTGCTTGCTGAAAGTGAAGAGAACTTGAAACACTTACTAATGAAGATCAAAGACCACAGCCTTCAGTATGGATTGCACCTCAACATAAAGAAAACAAAAATCCTCACAAATGGACCAGTCAGCAACATCATAATAAACGGAGAAAAGATTGAAGTTGTCAAGGGTTTCATTTTACTTGGATCCCCAATCAACAGCCATGGAAGCAACAGTCAAGAAATCAAAAGACTCATTGCATTGGGTAAATCTGCTGCAAAGGACCTCTTTAAAGTGTTGAAAAGCAAAGATGTCACCTTGAAGACTAAGGTGCACCTGACCCAAGCCATGGTATTTCCAATTGCATCATATGCATATGAAAGCTGGACAATGAATAAGGAAGACTGAAGAAGAATTGACGCCTTTGAATTGTGTTGTTGGCGAAGAATATTGAATATACCACGGACTGCCAAAAGAACGAACAAATCTGTCTTAGAAGAAGTACAACCAGAATGCTCCTTAGAGGCAAGGATGGCGAGACTGCATCTTACATACTCTGGACATGTTGCCAGGAGGGATCAGTCCCTGGAGAAGGACTTCATGCTTGGCAGAGTACAGGGTCAGCGGAAAAGAGGAAGACCCTCAACGAGGTGGATTGACACAGTGGCTGCAACAGTGAGCTCAAGCATAACAACAATTGTAAAGATGGCTCAGGACCGGGCAGTGTTTTGTTCTGTTGTGCATAGGGTCGCTATGAATCGGAACCAACTCGATGGCACCTAACAACAACAACAATTATGTTCTCCAAGTTGAGGGAGCCACTGGTTTCACTGTAGCTGTGGAAGGTTTAACAAGAGAGAGATTTGAACCGGTCTGTAAGGAATGATGTTAATCCTCTGGGTGGAGAGGGAGGGAAGGGTTGTATTGTCTCAGGAACAGTGTGAGGAAACGAACAGTGGCTGAAATGTATGGAGTGTGTGATACGGAGCTACCTCTAACGGCCTCGAATGCCTTGCTTAGTTTAGATGTGATTCTATAGAAAATGGGGAGTCAAAGAAAGTTTTTTTGTGTGTTCTAACAATAACAGCCATCAGTAACATCTAAGAATAGCAATAATAGCTCTTAGAAGGGCCAGGATTCACAAAACATTTTATATACCTTATTGCTCTCATTTATTCTTCACGTGAGGTAGGGACTTTTACTTTCTTCACTTGACAGATGAAACTGAAGCTCTGAGAAGTTGAGTAACTTACCTAGGTTCACACAGCTAGTGAGCTAGTGAGCTGGGATTCAAACCAAGGATTGAAATACCTGCCCCCCGCCACCAGTGCACCTTGCTGTCGTTATGCTAAGAAAGTGGCAGCAGGGATGGGGTGATATTCAAGAGCTATTCAGTAAATGGGATCATCAAGACTTGCTGGCCAGTTAGATGTGGTGAGGGAAGGAAAGGAGGGGTCAAAGGTGACCCCATGTTTCTATCTAGGGTGCGTTTGTGAAGTGATGCCATTTATCAAGGCAGGGGAGTGCATGGTGGGAAGTTTGGGCCCAGTGAGTTCTGGGACAGTGGGACATCCAGGTAGAGTTATCTCATGGGCAACTGGAATACAAGTCAGGAGATGGTAGATTTAGGAGTCACTGTGTATGACACATCCTTGACAAGCCCTGCAAGGGAGCCTTACAGACCCTGCCTGTCCCTAAAGGCCCATCCGTTTCCACACCTCCTGGGCTTTGTTTATTCTGCTCCATTAGCCTGGACTCTTCCAGCTCCTCCTCCTACTGCTGACAACCTTTCTATTCTTCTGCACGCAACTGACGCAAATATCACCTCTACCCTGAAGTCTGCACTGCACTACCTCTTTCCTGTGCTCCCCCAGTCCTTTGGCCTTCCATTGTATTCTACTTTGTTCTGCAGGGGATTATAGAGAACTGTGTTTCTTTGTTTCTCTCTCCTAGCCTTTGAGTCCCTTGAAGACAGTTTATCTCTGCCAAGTTCTTAGTAGGAGATCCATAAAACTGTACTGAATTGGATTCAATTGAAAAGGTTGCTCATCAGCTGACCCGAGTGGGTCTGCTGTGTTGCTGGGGCCTCCCATTCCCATGCAACAGTATGGGTCAGGGTTCCCCAAGTCCGTCACCCCCGTTCCAACCACTTTCCCACAGTCACGTGATTCCTTCTCTATTGTGCTCAGCCTAAGCGGAGCATCCCCTTTCCTGGGAGACACGAAGCAGGAAACGCTGGCAAATATCACAGCAGTGAGTTATGACTTTGACGAGGAATTCTTCAGCCAAACTAGTGAGCTGGCCAAGGACTTCATTCGGAAGCTTCTGGTTAAAGAGACCCGGTAAGAGGACAGAGAAAGGCATTGGTTACAAGGCATTGATCGTCTGTCTGTCCCTTTGCTTTCCCAAGGAAGTGTCAGTCTGCCCCGCTTTGCCATGGGGTGTCACCATGTGTCTAATCTGGGCAGGTGCTGGGAAGCATGGACTGGCCAAGACTTGGCATTCCTTGTGTTTGCTCAAGTCTTTCTGCTTTCTTCTTCTGCCGAAATGCAAATAACCATGTGCACGTGTGTGTTTGTATGTGTGCGTATATATATATGTGTGTGTGTGTGTGTGTGTAAATCACCCTGAGTTTCTCTAGTGCTCATTACCTTGTGCAGTCTGTCCCAAGGGGACTTGGTACTAGAAATTGAAAAGGTAAATTGGCACAGTTTTCAAGCCAATTCAAGTTTGGAGGAGAGGAGGTGAGCTCAGTACAAGCACAGTGAGAGAGTGGGAGCTATGCTAATCCTACCCTGCTAATCTGATCCCTTCTTCTGACCCCAGAGGGAGCCCATGGCTGTGGGAGTCAGAGAAGGAGATGGGCAGGAAATTGTAGGGTGTTAGGTGCCTAGAGAATATCCTAGATGAGCAGGGGAAAGGCACCTCACAGACCCTAGAAGGCCATGTCCTCTTAGTCACCCAGACTCCAGAGAGGGCCAGGGTGGGTTCCTCTAAAGTACAGGGGCCCTGACTTTCCAGACTAAGAGCAATGCTAGTGAGGGTCATGCTACCTGAATACAGAGCAGCAAAGGGCAGAGAATGGAAGTGGGAGGCAAACAGAAAACAGGTTTAGCAATGGAGAGCTGGCTTTTGGAGGATTCTGGGGGAAAGGAAGCTCAATAGAGCATTTATGACTCTTATAGTGTGACTTTAAGCCCTTTAACCTTAAGACTGTAGGTGAGGGGCCCTTTAATGTTGAGATTGAAGGTGAGGGGGCCTTTAACCTTGAGACTGAAGTTGAGGGGCCCTTTAACCTTGAGACTGTAGGTAAGGGGCCCTTTAACCTTGAGGCTGTAGGTAAGGGGCCCTTTAACCTTGAGATTCAAGGTGAGGAGCCCTCTAACCTTGAGATTGTAGATAAGGGGCCCTTTAACCTTGAGACTGAAGGTAAGGGGCCCTTTAACCTTGAGACTGAAGGTGAGGGACCCTTTAACCTTGAGACAAGGTGAGGGGCCCTTAACCTTGAGACTAAAGGTGAGGGGCCCTTTAACCTTGAGACTGAAGGTGAGGGGCCCTTTACCTGGAGACTGCAGGTAAGGGTTTATGTCAGATAACTCTTCCTAGGGGTCTGCTTCAAGCCCTTTTCCTCTCAGTGCAGGGAATGCAGCCGCCTCGCATCTGTCTCTCCATCCCCCATTATGCTGGCCTGATGGCAGTGGTCAAAGTATGCCCAAATGCAGGACTGAAGAGTTAAGACTGCAGACTGCTCCCAGTTTTTGTCCTCATGGGTCATCACTGTTTTCTGATCCCTGTTTCAGGAAACGACTCACGATCCAAGAGGCTCTCACACACCCCTGGATCACGGTAAGAGCTCGGGGATGAGTTCCAGCGAGCAGGTGGGTCCCTGCTGTGTTGCCAGGGCTGGCAGGGTGGCCAGATGCAGAGGGCCTATGGAGAGACCTTTGCTTGATACACTGACCCTTAGGAACAGATGTGAAAGCTAGTCAGGAACCCCTGAGGGTCTGGGCTTGTTCAAGTAGGTTTATGCTACTTGCAGTTTGTATTTCATAGACTGAGATGAAACCTTCACATACCTCAGCTGAAACTCTTTTGCTCTGAGGCCAGCTTGTAAAGTGTTCTTTACCGGGGGACATAAATTCGTTACTTCCCAATGCAGAAATCGGGGCTCCCAATTGTAGCGACAGGTCAACGGCAATGAAAAACCCCAGCTTTGTAACTAGGGCACTTCCTTTCTGATTTCGGGGCTTTGAGTAAAGGATGACACCCAAATTAGCCACCCGCTTCCTCAGTCCCCAAGAACCTCAGGGAACAGGCTCTGAGGTGAGGCCTTGTGGGGAAGAGAGGCAGCCATTTTGTTAGGGTGATCCACTTCCTCTGTAAGGGGGAGGGGAAAATGGTGAATTCCTGCCAACTCCCCTTGTAATGGAGCTGCTGGCTTTTCAGAAGGTCTTGCAGCCTGGTACAGGGAGAAGTACTTTGGGAGGGTGACAGTCAGGAGATCAGTACTCTGGCCTCATTATGGTGGCAGATTAGCTTTGTGACTTTCAGGGATGTCACCCAACTTCCTGTTCACCTCACTTGTTAAATGAGAAGGTGGAGAGGGTGATCTGTGAGTTTGTAAGTGGTGCAAATAAGAAGGGTAGAGGCTCCTGGGGAATCCCTGGGTGGCACAAATCGTTAAGCGCTCAGCTACTAACTGAAAGGTAGGCAGTGCAAGTCCCTCCAGAGGTGCCTCAGAAAAAAGCCCTGGTTATCTGCTTCTGAAAGGTCACAGCTGTTGAAAACCCTGTGGAGCACAGTTCTACTGTGGCACACATGGGGTGGCCATGAGCCAGAATCGACTAGATGGCAATTTTTTTTTTAGAAGGCCATGGAAGATGGAGGGGAGAGAGGGCTGGGTGGTCGGGGATAAGGTCAGGTTCATCTGCCTCTCGAAGGACAGGGAAGGCCAGGGCCCTCCAGGTCTGGGGTTGGCCCAAAGCAACAGAGCTGGGGGATGTCTTGGGCTGCCTCCCTGCTCAGCATGCCATTGCAGAGGCCCAAGGAACTGACTGTTGCTAGAGGAGGGGGCCCCTCTCCCAACCGTGGCCTTGTGTGCTCCAGTCCCTGAGGCGATCCCTGTGGGGCCCTTGCTCTAGCCTGCTTGTCTGTGTGGGCGCCCATTAAATGCTATGCGTGTGGAGACCCCTCTAATGGCCGTGGACCACCCTGCCCTGAAGGGAGCATGCAGGCAGCACCCCGCCCAGTGCCACTTCCACCTGGTTCTTCTCACCACCTGATGCATGCACTTCCGCCTGCACCTGGAGCTTGCTTCTGCAGCGTGTGTCAGACTAACATTCTGGTTCTTCTGTCTGAACGCCCACCAGTTGAAAGGAGACATCAGAGCCCCTGAACAGCGGAAGACCAAGCGCCTGAGAGAGTACACCCTCAAGTGCCACTCAAGCATGCCCCCCAACAACACCTACATCAACTTCGAGCGTTTTGCCCACGTGGTAGAGGACATGGCTCTGGTGGAGCAGGGATGCCGCTCCCTGGCGGGGGCCCATGATACCATCCAGGACGACGTGGAGGCCTTGGTCTCCATCTACAATGAGAAGGAGGCCTGGTACCGAGAGGAAAGCGAGAACACCCGGCATCACCTGTCCCAGCTCAGGTACGAGTTTCGCAAGGTAGAGTCCCTGAAGAAACTCCTGCGCGAAGACATCCGGGCTACAGGGTCCAGCCTTGGAAGCATGGGCAGGAAATTGGACCGTCTGCAGGCGCAGTTTGAGGATCTAAGGCAGGAGCTCTCAGCAGACCTACAGTGGATCCAGGATCTGGTGGGCAGCTTCCAGCTGGAGAGTGGGAACACAGATGGCCTGGGCTCCGTGTTCCACCAGGACGCCAGTGAATCCCTGACGGAGCTGCTCAACAGAGCGTGCAGTGAGGAAGTCCTGGCCGGCTTGAAGTTCTGAAGCCCCAGAATCCAGCCAGGAATTAATGCATCCCGGATGGCTTGCATAAGCATGCTCTCAAGTGCCCTGCTGGGTCATCCAGCTAGACTTATCCTGCAGGTTCTAGTTAACAATTCATTCTGCACTTCCCCTCACCAACCTGGTTTTCTGGGGAGGGAGCTGGCAGGGCAGCCAAGCTTTTAAAGCAGTTAGAGAATGGATACCCCTGACTGGAAAGCCCTAGCGTACCCTGCCCCAGAGGGAGGAATGCTGGCCCTGGGGAGATGCCTGATAATTGATTTGAGATGATGGATCTGCTCACACCCCACTTCTCACCTATGCACCTCACGGATTGCAGAGCTTGGGTAATACTTGAATGGACTGGGGATGATAGTAAGTCAGCTTGGTGCTTTCCTGCCGCAGAAGCAGGAGTTTAAAATGAACAGAGAAAATAATACTGCCTTTCGTTTGGATTGACTTTTCACTTACCAAGCCCTATATGCCTGTGGCCTCATTTGATCCTTAAAAGAACTCTGTGAGATAGAAAGGTGGGTATTATTATTACTCCCATGTACCAGATGAGGAAATTGATCCAGGGAGGGGCAGTGACTTACTCAGAATCACCCACAGTAAGTCAGCCTAGATGAAGCAGGAACCCAGGATGGCCAACTCTGAGATGCAGTACTTGGGAGAAATAGTGAGGTTTTGCTGTAAATATCAACCTTAATATTAAAGTTCAGATCCCACAGGCAAAGAAAGCAACGTCAGGTACTCTGCCAGGTGAATGCCACATCCTTCAGTCAATTGCCTCAAAAATTGTGTGCTAGAGGGTGCGGTTCACTGTTTCTGCCCAGCCCGGTTGCTATGAGAGCAGGAGGGAAGGCAGCAGCATCTTACCCTCCTCCACTCTTTCCCCCATTCTGGCCAAGGGCCCCAAATTTGTGTTGAGAATGAAGACCAAAAGGAATTCCATAGGTTCCTTTTCTTCTGTACCTAGGGCATTGGGCCCTGAAAGGGCTGAGAAATTCTATGAGCACTTTTGAGGAGGGTGGATGTCAATATTGGGAAGCACAAGACACCGTGGCCCCTTCATGACCCAAAGCTTTGAGCACGCCTCCCCGGGGACTCTGTGATCTAAGGAGGGGCCAGTCAGCCACTCGTATTCCCAGATCCTGGAGTGTGGGCCCTGCTCTATGGCCTGGGGATGAGGGGGAGGCGGACTGTATAGTTTCAAAATGCCTTCACAGCCTCACAAACACTCTTATCAGATAATAAGTGGATGGGTAGTGTAAATATCATTCCCAATTTGGAGATAAGGAAACAGAAAGCGGATGTGATTTACCCAGAGTCATGTCATTAATAGTAAAATGAAAATCTGATGACAAGACTGTTGCCCTTTCTGCTCCCTCTAAGTACTGCAGCCTCAGGGAGTTTATCGTCTGCTCAGAGCCGCAGGTTATGCACAGATCCAGCCATCCGTCCATGCACTAATAGCTCTTCAGCTCCTACCAACGGCCAGGCCCTCTGCTGGCACTGGGAACACAATGTTGAGTAAAAACAGGCACGTTTCCTGCCATCGTGGAGTTCACAGTCCAGTGAAGGAGTCAAGCATTAATCAGAAATCACCATGGTAGCACTGCACTGTGACGTATTCCGTGAAAAAGAAGTATGTGGTACTGCAAGAACCCACAGTGGGGGATGGAACTATTCAGGGTGACGTGGTGATGTGGTGACGCCGGAGCTGAGGTCAGCTAAGCAAACCAGGAAGAGAGAAGTGTTCCTGACAGAGGCATCAGCAAGGGCTGTGCAGCAAGGCTGTGCAGGAGGGGACAGGCTGAAAATGTGAGGACAGAAAGAAAACTAGAGAGCAGAGAAATAACAAGAGTGCAGTGTAGACACGGCTGGAAAGGAGGCAGGGCAGACCTGGCAGGGCTTGGCCACATTAAAGGGCTCTGCCTTTACCCCAGATTTGGCAGGGCTTGGCCACTTTAAAGGACTCTGCCTTTACCCCAGACTTGGCAGGGCTTGGCCACTTTAAAGGGCTCTACCTTTATCCCAGACCTGGCAGGGCTTGGCCACGTTAAAGGGCTCTGCCTTTATCCCAGACCTGGCAGGTCTTGGCCATATTAAAGGATTCTGCCTTTATCCCAGACCTGGCAGGGCTTGGCCACGTTAAATGGCTCCACCTTTATCCCAGGAGTCCTGGGAAGTCACTGAAGGGTACCCAGCTAGTCAATAGCTCTTGAGAGGAAATGCCCAGTGAGCAGTGAAGGCAGGAAGTGGTTTAGGATGAGACCAGGAGATTTTGATCCCATAAAACCATTTCTTAAAACTGCATTTCCGTTTCTATTAGCATGCCGGGTCATTCAAATATCATATATAATATTTATAATGGAAACTTTTTCATGAAATGTAAGAAACCATGATTGTAAGATGCATGGCACAGTGGTTAAAGTGATTGACTGTGAACTGAAAGGTCAGTGGTTTGAAACCACCAGTGGCTCCATGGGAGTCTGCTTCCATAGAGATTTATACCCTTGGAAACCCTATGGGGTCGCAATGAGTAGGGATTGACTTGACAGCAGTGGGTTTGGGGTTTTTTGGGTTTAAGAAAGAAAAAGGAGCCCCTGGGTAGTGCAAGTGGTTAACACACTCAGCTGCTAACCGAAAGGTTAGAGGTTTGAGTCTACCCAGAGGCACCTTGGAAGAAAGGCCTGGTGATCTACCTCTGAAAAAGCAGCCATTGAGGACCCTGTGGAGCACAGTTCTGACACACGTGGGGTTGCCATGAGTTGGAATTGACTTGACAGCAACTGGTTTAAGAAAGAAAAAAGTCCAAGATGGGGAGTCCAATAAGAGACCCCCCCATAGAGCTGGGACATCCTCTGTGAGAGGGTAAATAAAGCCACCACACAGAAAGGGAAGGCAAGGAAACCTGTGTATCTCAACCTAGACACTCAGTGAGGGATGGAAAACCCTCCCCTGTCAGTAGGAGCCCCAGGCCAGACATGCTCACATAGGTTGGCTTTCTGGATTCGCACTCTCAGTGTGATCCACAAAACCTCATGTAGAGAGACTAATGGAAAACGATCTGGGGCTAGCTGGCCCCAGATGGCTGGTGAAGCAGGGTAGTCCTCTCTGGGAGTATCTACCTTCACTCCAAGCTGATACTGAAGGAATAACACCATTGACTTGGAGATGCATCCTGACTTCAGAGATCTGAGAATGTGCATCTTGGAGTCAATGCAAGACAACAAAAATCCTGTTTTTCCCCCCTACACCCAACGTGGTAGAATTGGTACAATGACCCAGCTACAATCTTTCCAAGGACTTACCTGCCCTGTCTAGGACTTTGTGTACTCATTTGGCTTAAAAACAACTCGTTGCCCTCGAGTTGATTCCGACTCATAGTGACCCCGTGACACTGTTTGGCGTCAGACAATGCAAATATGAAAGGTCCCTTGGGTCAAGTCAGCAGAACTTTACCCCAGCCAGCCAGGCCTCCTAAGGACACAAGCTGCCAATTCAGCAAAGCAGGGCAAACTTTCTTGTGAAGGTCAAAAGAAAATGCAGTAAAAGAGAGAAATGTTGCGATGATTCGAGTTAGGGAGACGGGGGAGAGTGGGAGGAGAAGTGGCTGTTTTAGAATCATGGGGTCAGCCACACACTGTTTGTGCTGAGAGAGCCCTTGGGGGTGAGCCCCCTACACCCTCACTTATAAGCTGGGCTTGTCAACCAACTAGTCAGCCCCAGAACTGGGGTCAGAACCCAAAAGTGGTTTTTCTCACGTTAGTGGACTGCAGCTCCCTGTGTTCACGTCCAGTTGTCAGTAACTACTGCTCATCTAGATGTTTCGTAAACAGACGCTTCTCTGTACAAACAGTGTCTAAAGACAAATGGAAGTGAGCTGAGAACTCCCCTCCAAATCTTCTGGAAAATCAGAGAAGATTGTGACCTTCCTTCTGTCACCTGGCTAGCCCTCCTCCCACCCTCCTTTGGCATCAGAACCTGATGCCGAGGGGAACCCAAGGAGGCCAAGGATACGCTGTGTTACGGAAGGCCTAGCTGGAGAACCTGCTTAACTCGTCCACGTGCCCAGCCACTGGCATCTTACCGGTGGCAGGCGAGGGCAGGCCGGCGTTACCTCTGGGGATGGGGTTGGCGCATGGACTGTGTCTCTGGTACCTAGGAGGAGGTGCTGCTCTGTGTGCATGCCCCTCTACCCTCACTGCAGGTTTGTAATTTACCAGACTGTGAATTAAAAGGTTGACCTCTGTGCTCTGCTCAAATACCATCCTGGGCTTTAGAGGGTGGGAGCGTGGTGTGTGACATTTTCCTGAACAATAATTCCCAATGAGAATCACTGGGAGAGTCAGCAGCTGGGGGAGGCACCATCTTGTCCCGGCTCCGAGGCAGATGCATCAGGCTATGATTGTCTGCCTTTGGATGGGAAGGGTGGAGACAGTCTGGTAATTGGTGATTGTGCTGATGCCAGAGGCTGGCAGGGTGGGCTGGAGGGGGGTAATAATGACAGCAGAAGCCAGGGCCTCCTCCATGGAGTGTCTCCCCCCACATACGCTGTAGGTGATTACAAAGATGGCGGTTCCCCAACTCATTTGATCACGAAGCCCAGTCAGTCTGGATCGAGGTGGCTCTGTGCCCAGCTATCACCCCCACTGCCACCTCCTGTAAATGTCTGTGGAGCTGAATGGCCTGGGAAACTCTTGGCCTGTGGAAAGGATTCTTTGCCCGGTAGAGGAGACTCAGCAGCAGGCATATTCAAGGAGCAGGGGGAGCAGAAGGGACCAGTTCAGTTGAACAAACCTTGATTGTGCTCCAGCTCAGGGGGGAGGAGACAGATAAGGATGAGACAACCCCTGAATAAGAGATGCAGTGTTTGGGACAGAGGGAACCTGACCAAGCGGGAGATGGGAAAGGCAGTAGTGAGAGATAAAGTGGAGGTAACTAATATTTCAGATAAGGAGCCTTGGTGGCACAGTGATTAAGCGCTCGTCTGCAAACAGAAAGGTGGCTCCAACCCACCAGCCACTCTGTGGGAGAAAGATGTGGCAGTATGCTTCCATAAAGATTTACAGCCTTTGAAACCCTGTGGAGCAGTTCTGTTCTGTCCTATGGGTTCACTATGACTTGCAATCAACTCCACAGCAATGGGTTAATATTTCAGAAAACAGGAGAGAGATGAATTCCAATTGCAAAAAGGGAGGGGGGGTGGCAGAGAGCAGAAGCCTTCCCAGGGAAGGGCTCCCTGCTTGCCGACCCCTCCCTGCTGCAGGGGGTGAGCCCCGATTGGGGTCAGAAACCTGGAACTGCCGGGTGCCATCACAGAGACTAAAGAGAGGGAGAGTTTTTGCTTTTAACTTTTTGTTACGGAAATTTTTCAAAATTTGCACAAAAGCACAGAAAATGGTGTTTCCCATGTACCTATTACCAGCTTCAACACTATTCAAGACATGGTTAACCAACTTTCATCTGTCTCTCCACCAATTTTTGTGGAGTATTTTAGAGCAAACTTTCTTGTTGTTAGGTGCCATCGAGTTGGGTCTGACTCATAGCAACCCTATGTACAATAGAACGAAACACTGCCTGGCCCTGTGCCATCCTCACAACTGTTTGAGCCCATTGTTGCAGCCACTGTGTCAATCCATCTCATTGAGGGTTTCCTCTTTTTTGCTGACCCTCTACCAAGCATGATGTCCTTCTCCAGGGACTGGTCCCTGCTGATAAAGTGTCCAAAGTATGTAAGACAAAGTCTCGCCATCTTTGCTTCTCAGGAGGATCCTGGAGCAAACTTTAGGTTTATTTAACTCATAAAAATCTTTTAGCATGTAGCTCTAACTGATAAGGACATTCCTTTTTTCTTTTTCATGGACTTAAAAAAAAATTTTTTTTTTAATCGTTGAGATGAATTCATGTAACATAAAATTCGCCGTTGTAAAGTGAAGAATTCAGGGCCATTTAGGACATTCACAGTGTTGCGCAACCACCACCTGTCTAGTTCCAAAACATTTCCGTCACTGCAAGAGAACATCGCGCACCCGTTAGGCAGTCACTCCCTATTCTTCTCTGGCACCCCCAAGTCCCTGGCAATCGCTATTCTATTTTCTGTCTCTACTTCTTCTGAATATTTCCTATAAATGGGATCATGCAATGCGTGGTCCTTTGTGACTGATTTCTTTTGCTTAGCCATTGTAGCACGTATCAATACTTCATTCCTTTTTATGTCTGAATAATATTTCATTATATGGATAGCTAACCAAAAAGTTAGCAGTTCGAATCCACCAGTCGCTCCTTGGAAACCCTATGGGCAGTTCTACTCTGCCCTATAGAATCACTATGAGTCAGAATCGACTCAATGGCGCACAACAACAAAGACAACAGTATGGATATCCGTTCGTCCTTGGATGGACATTTGGGTTGTTTCTGCCTTTTGGCTATTGTGAAAAGACTTGTCTTTGTAATATAACCGCCATGCTATTTTTACACCTGACAAAATCAGCAATAATTCCTTAATATCACCTTCGTTTTCATTTCCCCACTTTTTGCAAAGGTGCCCTGTTATAGTTGGTTTGTTCAAATCACGGTCCAAACACAGGTCACATGTGACATTTGGATGTTATGTCTCTGAAGTCTATTGTCTTTTGTAACAATACCAGAGAGACAGCTTTTAAAGATTTTCTTGGGGACAAAAAAATTGCTCAGAAAATTGCCAGTCCCAGAGAAGAGGATTAAAAGAGAATGTGTACATGTTGAGACCTAACTCAGAAAGGTGAGAACAGGAGAGGCAGGAAAATGGGCATTTCTTGCATTGGCTTGTTGGCTGTGGGGGACAACCTGCATTCACAGCCTTTCTGCAGCTCTGTTGGCTCCTTTATAAGTCTCCTGTGCTCCTTTCCTGGGAGAACAGGTGGATGAGGCCAGCAGGGCCCAGGCTCCAGCCATAGAAACAGTCGGTGAAAGGGAGACAGGTGTGGGGGCCGCCTTCAGAGAGACTTGCTAAGGCAGGTGAAGAAGCGAGGCCCAGAGTGACAGTCCTGGGCAGGAAACACAAGTGGGTTTCCAGGTGGATGGCCCTGGCTTTCCAGGGAGAATGGGGCTGGAGCAATGGCACGGATGAGGCTTAAAAAGTTGCCATCTGTTTACAGTTTCTAGAGGAGGTTGTGGTATTTAGAGAGCATCCCTGGGGGGCGCCTCCCCTGGAAAGGAAGGGTTCCATTTCGATCCCTTGGAGGGCGGCTGCTTCGTCTATCTCTTCGGTGGCTCTCCCTGCTGACCTAGCACACTCCACATCTGCATAAACAAAACCTGACTTCAGCCACAGCTTGTTTTCTTCTCACCTCCCTTCCCAACATTTTCCCAAGACACCAGCCACATTCCTAGGACCTGGTTAGATGGAACACAGTGTTTACAGAGAGGGGAGCATCAGAAGAAGGTAGAGCAGAGCCCCATGTCCCCCACGCTCCCCCCAATTTAATCGAAAGGAGTAATGCCACATTCCTTCTGGGAACAGAGTTTGTCACAGAATTTACACTCCTCTGACTTTTGAGGCTGAGCCTACAGCATCAGCACTTGGCTAGCCTCTTAGTAACCAAGGGAGGCCCATTGATGAGGAAAGGCTGGCCTGACAGATTTATAGCGGATGGCCTCCTGCTGGGGGTGCATGCCATTGTGTGTAGCGTATAGATAAGGCTCTAGAAGTAATTGCATCATCTGCCATTAACGGCCTTCATTGGGTCCCACTACTCAGCACCTGGCACCACTCTCCTAGCCTGCTTGTTGACCTTTCAGGCCTGGGGTTTGGCCAAAGTGCCCATCCTCTCCTGGACAAGGGTGCCAATAACTAAGTGGACAAAAAGAGGCCTCTTTACTCTCAGAGTCTACTAATTTTGCCTCATCAAACTGACCTGTCAGTGGAGCCGAAAGTACAGGAAGGAGAGAGCTAGGAAATTTGATTGGAAAAGGAGCAGATGGTGCAGGCCTTGGGGTCTCTATGAGGATGTTGGGTTCTATCCCCAGTGCACTGGGGAGCCACTGGAAGGTTTGAGAGGAGGAGCAGGCCTGGTACTCAGGCGTATGGCCCTCTGCTTCCTGCGTTTCCCTGCCAAGTGGACCTAGACCCAGAGCTGGTCTTGCAGGTGTAGCAGAGGAGGTAACAGGTGGCTAAGGAAAGAGTGGGGAGTGGCAAGGATGGCCTGATGGTCCTCTCAGCACCCTCATTTTTTTCTCTTCTCCTCCTTCTCTGTGTTGTCCTTCCCTCCCCTCCTCTCTTTCCCCTCCTGTCCTCTTGGGCCCTAACCACTGAACTCCAGTTTTGGAGGGTGAATGGCCCCAGCTTTCTCCTCCCCCACCCCCATCCAGTTTGCACTCTCCTCCCTGCTCCCTGAGCCTCCACAGAACGCCACACCTCGCTGCTCCCCACAAAGAGCCATAGCGAGGGCTTCCTTGGTCTGTCAGTGATGGGGCTGGTCAGGGACCTGGGCCTCTCAGCAGTGGGAGTGGGCAGGTCCCAGGTCCTGGGATTTCATTCCAGTTTGTCTCTTCAGCAGCTCAGGGAAACAGTTTAACCTGCAACTATTGAGGACCCACTGTTGTAGGCTCTGGGTGAGGGTGGGAGACAGGGAATGGAACAGTGACATAAACAGAAAGAAGTTACTTTCTGTGTCCTTAGTTGTTTGCCAGTCGAGGAAGACTCCACTGCAAAGCTGGTGAGAAGGTTCTATCCACAGTAAAGGGGCACACGTGTGCTTTGGTCGCCCTGGGGGGAGAAGTTTCTTGGAAGCTGTCTTGGAGGAAGCCACATTTGAACTGGGCTTTGAAACACATGGAGGTGTCTTAAGTTGGGTTCTCTAGAGAAGCAAAACCAGCGCAGCTTATAAATATATATAAAAAAAGATTTATATAAAGAAAGTGGCTCATGCAGTTGTAGAAGCTGGAAAGTCCCAAGTCTGTGGGTCAGGCTGGAAGTTTCTCCTGACTCATGTAGCCACAAGTGCTGGTGAATCTAAGATGGGAAGGTCAGATAGCAGGCCTCTGGCTCACAGGCTGTGGAGGCCAACGTGTCCAAGATTAGCCAGAAAGATGGCAGGTAAGGTGCTAGCTCAAGTCCCAAGAACTGGAGGTCAGATGAACAGGAGCCAGCTGCAGGATCCAGACCAAACAAAAGCCAGCAAGCCTTGCCAGTAAGTCCACCTATATTGGATGCAGGCCACACCCCCAAGGAAACTCCTTTTTAACAGTCTGCTCACAACAGATCTCATCATGGAGGTGATCACATTATATCAGATCTTATTATGGAGATGATTACATCATTAAAAAGCTGCCAGACTACATCATAATTACCAAACCATTGAGGATCATGGCCCACCCAAGTTGACATACAACATTATTCATCACAGAGGCCTTCCAGGGGTGGGAGGTGGGGACATGGCAGTGGCCTCCTGACAGAAGATGTCAAGTGCAAAGCAGAATGGGTCACAATATGCACTGGCCTCCTCCTAGTGCCTAACAGCCTCTTCATGTTGTTTATGAAGAACAATAAGCAAGAATGGATGGAGGTCCCTGCAAGTGTATTTAGGAGACAAGGCCAGGACTCGGGAATCAGTGAGCCACCTCCCTGAGCACTCACCCAGGGGCTAAATGAGGTATGGCAGGGATAAGGCTGTAAGAGGGAAGAGAACTCACAGAGCCGGATGGGACTTTGTGTATCCTTCCGGGCAGTTCTTCATTTTCTTGAGGTCATGGAGTCCTTAAGAATCGATGAAAGCCACTGATTGTCCTCAGAAGAAATGCTTGTCTGTACATACACACTACTTTTTTTTATCGAGATATAATTCACATACTAGAGAATCCGCCATTTTAAAGTGTACAATTCAGTGGCATTTAGTATATTCACAGTTATGCAACCATCACCACTATCTAATTCCAGAACCTTCTCACCACCCCAAAAAGAAACCCCATACCCATTAGCAGTCAGTCACTCCTCGTTTCCTCCCTCCCTCCATCCCCCGGAAACCCCTAATCTACCTTCTGTCTCTATGGACTTGCCTATTCTGGGCATTTCATATCAATGGAATCATACAATATGTGACCTTTTGTGTCTGGCTTCTTTCACTCAGCACCAGGTTTCCAAGGTTCGTCTGTGTTGTAGCATGTATCAGTAGGTCATCCCTTTTTATGGCTGTATACTACTCCATTGTATAGATAGGTCACATTTTGTTTGTCCATTCCTCAGTTGATGGACATTTGGGTTGTTTCCACTTTTTGGCTACTATGAACAACAATGCTATGAACACTCGTGTACCAAATTTACACACTAAAATTTGCAAACCACTTCAGGAGATTCACAAAACCCCTGAAGCTCATCTCTTGACCCAGGAAAACCTCATTTTACAAAAGGGAGCATTGAAGAGGGCACGGAGAGGGCAGGAAGACTAATGATAATTTATTGCTATTAACTGAGCAGTGCTAACACCTTACATACCTGTATTCATTTAATCCCTAACAAACAACCCAGTGACATGGTGTTAATAGCTCAGTATTACAGATGAGAAAACTGAGGCTAAAACAAGCCATGCCGTGTTTCTTGGAGGAGGCAGGATTTAAGCTGAGCCTTGACTGCTGGCCCGTCACTTCTCTATTCCCATTGATGTCACTGTTGCCTTCAATTTATTTTTTAGTGGAGTACTTATGCCCTGTCTGGGTGGCACAAATAGTTACTTGCTCAGCTACTAAATAAAAGGTGAGCAGCTTGAACCCACCCAGTGGTGCCTGGGAAGAAAGGCCTGGCCATCTGCTTCTGAAAGGTTACAGCCATGAAAACCCTATGGAGCGCAGTTCTACCCTGCAACCCTGGGGTTGCCACAAGTCAGAATTGACTTGATGGCAACTGGGTAATGCCCTCTCTGGGTTGCATTAGTGGTTCAGGGATAGAATTCTCACCTTCCATGCAGGAAACACAGGTTCGATTCCTGGCCAGTGCACTTTATGTGCAGCCACCACCCATCTGTCAGTGGAGGCTTGCATGTTGCTATGATGCTGAACAGCTTTCAGCAGAACAACCAGACTGAGATGAAATAGGAAGAAAGGCTTGGCAACCTACTTCTGAAGACCATCCAGGGAAAACTGTATGGATCCAATGGTCCAATCCCCACCTGATCGTGGGAATGGCACAGGACCAGGCAGCATTTTGTTCCATCGTGCATGGGGTCACTATGAGTCAGGGGCTGACTGCGGCAGCTAACAATGCCCCATCTGCCAACAAGGCACCCATTTTGCTAAGTCCCGGACTGGCCCAGTGTACGCTGGGCTTCCTGGACTGGTGTAAAATGACCGTCCCCCTGAAAGTGGCCCTGTGATTAATGTCCCTACCTCCTGCTTTTCCCCTTCAGCAGAGGCTGAGCCTCCTGCCAAACAGGCTTGTGTGCCTGGCTGAGGTAATAATAGCTCAGGGGCACCAAGGGCATCTCCTGAATAGCTGAGACATCTGTAGCCGTGTGGCCATATTGCTATGCTCCGGCTGCACGCCCTGCCCGGTGAGGAGGCGCCAGGGTCGGGCGAAGGACTGTGTGTGGTTGGGGGTTCTGCAAAGATGGGGGTGCCATTAAAAGGCCAGCGTCATCCACCACTCCTTGCTTTGTCTCTCAGCCCGTGGACAACCAGCAAGCCATGGTGCGCAGGGAGTCCCTGATCAACTTGGAGAACTTCAAGAAGCAGTATGTGCGCCGGCGATGGAAGGTATGTCAGGGTCGGGGTGGGGGGAAAAGGGGGCACAGGCGGGGCTCCTGGTGTCTCCCCAGGTCTCCGTGCACAGTCTCACCTGCGGTTCCTTCTCTCTTCTTCCTTTCAGCTGTCCTTCAGCATTGTCTCCTTGTGTAACCACCTCACCCGCTCCCTGATGAAGAAGGTGCACCTGAGGCCAGATGAGGACCTGGTGGGTAAATGCAGTGCCCTCTTCCTGGAGCCCCCGCCCCTGCCCCTGCCCCCTGAGACAGGTGGCTTTTAACTGTTTCCAGCCAGCTCCCACTGGTCTGGTTCTCTGCTGCACTGGAGGCTGGAGCGTGGTCAGAAGAAGCCATGTGTTCAGGGAGGCCCTCTGGGGTGGTTCTGGAAGGGAGTTCTCTGACCCGGCAGGGTGAACTTTTGGAGGTTCTCAAATTCTTTTCTGGGGGCGGGGCGGGGGCTCCAAAAGAGCTGCTGCTGCCACTCCACAACCCCCAGCCTTTCCCCAGCCCACTGGGGACCGTGGGGACTCTGGATAATGATGCTACCTCAAAAAAACCAAACGAAACCTGTTACCATCAAGTTAATCCTGACTCGTAGTGACCCTATAGGACAGAGCAGAACTGCCCCATAGGGTTTCCAAGGAGTGGCTGGAAGATTCAAACTGCCAACCTTTTGGTTAGTAGCCGAGCTCTTAACCACTACACCACCATTGTTCCTGACAGTCCACAAATCTACTTTAGAATGGGAGTTTCTGATTCTGTTTTCCACTTTTCCATTTCTGTTTTGCTTTAGATTAGAATTATCAAGGATATTAATAACAGGATTTAGATGACATATTGATTAGCTTGTTATAGTTTTATGTACATTTAAAAGGAGAGGCTTATGATATACTGGTCAAGAGTGTGGCCTCTGAAGCCAGACTGTCAGGATTCAAATCTGCATTTACTAGCTGTGTGACCTTGGAGACATCACTTAACCTCTCTGTGCCAAAATTGCCTCATTTGTAAAATGGGGTTAATAATAGTCCCTATGAGTAGGAATTGACTCAATGGCACTGGGGGGACCTCAAAGGGTAATCATGTGGATTAAATAATGATATATTCTTAGAACAAGTGTTAGCAATTATTAGCAGTGGTGTTTAAAATCCTTTTGTAGATTTTAGAATGCAGAGCCAGTGTGCGTTAGTATTTCAACTGGTAGGGGTTCCCTGGATAGCCTCTCCCCACCATTCACGGAGCACAGTGAAGGGGTCCAGCAGTGTCTGGGATGGCACAAGTCAGGATGGGAGGGGCTCCCTGCTCAGGAAGGGGCTGGAGGGCAGCTGCCTGAGACTGGCAGCCCCATCAGCCTCAGGATGCACCACGCTCAGCCCCACAGACAGCACAGCCCCTGCAGCTCCCCCATCCCTCCACACACACCCTGGGTCCTCTTTCTTCAGCCTGAGCTCTTGTTGATTCCTGCTCTTGCTCAGGCTTTGAAACAGAAAGCCCTGGTGACGTGATGGTTAAGCTCTTGGCTGCTAATCAAATGGTAGGTGGTCTGAGCCCTCCAGCAGCTCCATGGGAGAAAAGACCTAGAGACCTGTTCCCAGGAAGATTATAGGGATTGCAACCAGTGTCACAAAACAATATGTATACAAATTTTTGAATCAGAAATTAAAAAAAAGATTACAGCCTGGGAAGCCTTGTGGGGCCGTTCTACTTGATGCCACACAACAGCAAGCCTGGAACATCCACATGGCCCTGGCTGAGCTGTATCCCTTCCCAGGCCTCTCTCCCTCTGAAAATCCCTGTTAATGACAGGTGGACTTTTCCCCAGCTTACTTTTTTATTGTTTGGCTCTGACTCATACTAAAAAGTTACTAATCAGTAGAGCTCAAGTTATTTTTATTGTCATAGCCAGGCTTGGTCTAGGATGTATTTGGCTAAAGTTGATCGACCTTGGATTTCCAGCTGGCTCAGGCCAGGGGAAATAGAATAGGACTTGAGAAGGCACGTGACAGGCAGCAGGCAGGCCTTTCGGCTGAACCCCTGGCCTTGCTGCTGGGTACAATGCAATCCATGGTGAGAGGACCTGGGAGTAATTGAGAAAAATTGTAAACTTCTTTCCTAATTTTTGTCCTTATGCAAACATTTTTAAGTAGTCCTATTTTTACTCAGCACCATCAACTCAATGCCACACCCTACAAATGGAAAAGGATTGGGTTCCAGACATCTGTTTTACAGTTTTCCCAAAGGGACTTTCCTTAAAAAAAAAAAAAAAAAAAGAATGATAGGCCCATTTGTTTAGAAAGCATCAAAACTGGACATCTGACAATGGCTTTTTTTTTTTTATAATTAATTTTTATTAAGCTTCAAGTGAACATTTACAATTCCAATCAGTCTGTCACATGTAGGTTTACACACATCTTACTCCCTTCTCCCACTTGCTCTCCCCCTATTGAGTCAGCCCTTACAGTCTCTCGTTTCGTGCCAATTTTGCCATCTTCCCTCTCTCTCTATCTTCCCATCCCCCCTCCAGTCAAGAGTTGCCAACACACTCTCCAGTGTCCACCTGATTTAATTAGCTCACTCTTCATCGGCATCTCTCTCCCCCCCACTGACCAGTCCTTTTCATGCCTGATGATTTGTCTTCGGGGATGGTTCCTGTCCTGTGCCATCAGAAGTTCTGGGGAGCATTGTCTCTGGGATTCCTCTAGTCGCAATCATACCATTAGGTATGGTCTTTTCATGAGAATTTGGGGTCTGTATCCCATTGGTCTCCTGCTCCCTCAGGAGTTGTCTGTTGTGCTCCCTGACAGGGCAGACATCGATTGTGGCCGGGCACCAACTAGTTCTTCTGGTCTCAGGATAATGTAGGTCTCTGGATCATGTGGCCCTTTCTGTCTCTTGGGTTCTTAGTTGTCGTGTGACCTCGGTGTTCTTCCTTTGCCTTTGCTCCAGGTGGGTTGAGACCAACTGATGTATCTTAGATGGCCACTTGTTGGCATTTAGGACCCCAGGCGCCACAATTCAAAGTGGGATGCAGAATGTTTTCATAATAGAATTATTTTGCCCATTGACTTAGAAGTCCCCTCAAACCATGTTCCCCAGACCCCAGCCCCTGCTTCGCTGACCTTTGAAGCTTTCATTTTATCCCGGAAACCTCTTTGCTTTTAGTCCAGTCCAATTAGGCTGACCTTCCTTGTATTGAGTGTTGTCTTTCCCTTCACCTAAAGCAGTTCTTATCTACAGATTGATCAATAAAAAGCCCTCTCCCTTCCTCCCTCCCTCCCCACTTTGTAACCACAAAAGTATGTGTTCTTCTCCGTTTTTTCTATTTCTCAAGATCTTATAATAGTGGTCTTATACAATATTTGTCCTTTTGCAACTGACTCATTTCGCTCAGCATAATGCCTTCCAGATTCCTGCATGTTATGAAATGTTTCAGAGATTCGTCACTGTTCTTTATCGATGCGTAGTATTCCATTGTGTGAATATACCACAATTTATTTACCCATTCATCCGTTGATGGACATCTTGGTTGCTTCCAACTTTTTGCTATTGTAAACAGAGCTGCAATAAACATGGGTGTGCATATATCTGTTTGTGTGAAGGCTCTTGTATCTCTAGGGTATATTCCGAGGAGTGGGATTTCTGGGTCGTATGGTAGTTCTATTTCTAACTGTTTAAGATAACGCCAGATAGATTTCCAAAGTGGTTGTACCATTTTACAATCCCATCAGCAGTGTATGAGTGTTCCAATCTCTCCGCAGCCTCTCCAACATTTATTATTTTGTGTTTTTTGGATTAATGCCAGTCTAGTTGGTGTGAGATGGAATCTCATCGTAGTTTTAATTTGCGTTTCTCTAATGGCTAATGATCGAGAGCATTTTCTCATGTATCTGTTGGCTGCCTGAATATCTTCTTTAGTGAAATGTGTGTTCATATCCTTTGCCCACTTCTTGATTGGGTTGTTTGTCTTTTTGTGGTTGAGTTTTGACAGAATCATGTAGATTTTAGAGATCAGGCGCTGGTCTGAGATGTCATAGCTGAATATTCTTTCCCAGTCTGTAGGTGGTCTTTTTACTCTTTTGGTGAAGTCTTTAGATGAGCATAGGTGTTTGATTTTTAGGAGCTCCCAGTTATCGGGTTTCTCTTCATCATTTTTGGTAATGTTTTGTATTCTGTTTATGCCCTGTATTAGGGCTCCTAGGGTTGATCCTATTTTTTCTTCCATGATCTTTATCGTTTTAGTCTTTATGTTTAGGTCTTTGATCCACTTGGAGTTAGTTTTTGTGCATGGTGTGAGGTATGGGTCCTGTTTCATTCTTTTGCAAATGGATATCCAGGTATGCCAGCACCATTTGTTAAAAAGACTATCATTTCCCCAATTGACTGACACTGGTCCTTTGTCAAATATCAGCTGCTCATATGTGGATGGATTTATATCTGGGTTCTCAATTCTGTTCCATTGGTCTATGTGCCTGTTGTTGTACCAGTACCAGGCTGTTTTGACTATTGTAGCTGTATAATAGGTTCTGAAATCAGGTAGAGTGAGGCCTCCCACTTCCTTCTTCTTTTTCAGTAATGTTTTGCTTATCCGAGGCTTCTTTCCCTTCCATATGAAGTTGGTGATTTGTTTCTCTATCCCCTTAAAGTATGACATTGGTATTTGGATTGGAAGTGCGTTATATGTATAGATGGCTTTTGGTAGAATAGACATTTTTACTATGTTAAGTCTTCCTATCCATGAGCAGGGTATGTTTTTCCACTTAAGCATGTCCTTTTGAATTTCTTGTAGCAGAGTTTTATAGTTTTCTTTGTATAGGTCTTTTACATCCTTGGTAAGATTTATTCCTAAGTATTTTATCTTCTTGGGGGCTACTGTGAATGGTATTGATTTGGTTATTTCCTCTTCGGTGTTCTTTTTGTTGATGTAGAGGAATCCAAGTGATTTTTGTATGTTTATTTTATAGCCTGAGACTCTTCCAAACTCTTCTATTAGTTTCAGTAGTTTTCTGGAGGATTCCTTAGGGTTTTCCATGTATACGACCATGTCATCTGCAAATAGTGATAGCTTTACTTCCTCCTTACCAATCTGGATACCCTTTATTTCTTTGTCTAGCCTAATTGCTCTGGCTAGGACTTCAAGTACGATGTTGAATAAGAGTGGTGATAAAGGGCATCCTTGTCTGGTTCCCGTTCTCAAGGGAAATGCTTTCAGGTTCTCTCCATTTAGAGTGATATTGGCTGTTGGCTTTGCATTTCTCTATATAGATGCCCTTTATTATGTCGAGGAATTTTCCTTCAATTCCTATTTTGGTAAGAGTTTTTATCATAAATGGGTGTTGGACTTTGTCACATGCCTTTTCTGCATCTATTGATAAGATCATGTGGTTTTTATCTTTTGTTTTATTTATGTGATGGATTACATTAATGGTTTTTCTGATATTAAACCAGCCTTGCATACCTGGTATAAATCCCACTTGATCAGGGTGAATTATTTTTTTGATGTGTTGTTGGATTCTATTGGCTAGAATTTTGTTGAGGATTTTTGCATCTATGTTCATGAGGGATATAGGTCTATAATTTTCTTTTTTTGTAATGTCTTTACCTGGTTTTGGTATCAGGGAGATGGTAGCTTCATAGAATGAGTTGGGTAGTATTCCGTCTTTTTCTATGGTTTGAAATACCTTCAATAGTAGTGGTGTTAACTCTTCTCTGAAGGTTTGGTAGAACTCTGCAGTGAAGCCGTCTGGGCCAGGAATTTTTTTTGTTGGAAGTTTTTTGATTACCGTTTCAATCTCTTTTTTTGTTACGGGTCTATTTAGTTGTTCTACTTCTGAATGTGTTAGTTTAGGTAGGTAGTATTGTTCCAGGAATTTATCCATTTCTTCTAGGTTTTCAAATTTGTTAGAGTACAATTTTACGTAGTAATCTGAAATGATTCTTTTAATTTCATTTGGTTCTGTTGTGATGTGGTCCTTCTCGTTTCTTATTCGGGTTATTTGTTTCCTTTCCTGTATTTCTTTAGTCAGTCTAGCCAATGGTTTATCAATTTTGTTAATTTTTTCAAAGAACCAGCTTTTGGCTTTGTTAATTCTTTCAATTGTTTTTCTGTTCTCTAATTCATTTAGTTCAGCTCTAATTTGTATTATTTGTTTTCTTCTGGTGCCTGATGGGTTCTTTTGTTGCTCACTTTCTATTTGTTCAAGTTGTCGGGACAGTTCTCTGATTTTGGCTCTTTCTTCTTTTTGTATGTGTGCATTTATCGATATAAATTGGCCTCTGAGCACTGCTTTTGCTGTGTCCCAGAGGTTTTGATAGGAAGTGTTTTCATTCTCGTTGCAGTCTATGAATTTTCTTATTCCCTCCTTGATGTCTTCTATAACCCAGTCTTTTTTCAGGAGGGTATTGTTCATTTTCCAAGTATTTGATTTCTTTTCCCTCGTTTTTCTGTTATTGATTTCTAGCTTCATTGCCTTGTGGTCTGAGAAGATGCTTTGTAATATTTCGATGTTTTGGATTCTGCAAAGGTTTGTTTTATGACCTAATATGTGGTCTATTCTAGAGAATGTTCCATGTGCGCTAGAAAAAAAAGTATACTTTGTGGCAGTTGGGTGGAGAGTTCTGTATAAGTCAATGAGGTCAAGTTGGTTGATTGTTGTAATTAGATCTTCCGTGTCTCTGTTGAGCTTCTTACTGGATGTCCTGTCCTTCTCCGATAGTGGTGTGTTGAAGTCTCCTACTATAATTGTGGAGGTGTCTATCTCACTTTTCAGTTCTGTTAAAATTTGATTTATGTATCTTGCAGCCCTGTCATTGGGTGCATAAATATTTAATATGGTTATATCTTCCTGATCAATTGTCCCTTTTATCATTATGTAGTGTCCTCCTTTATCCTTTGTGGTGGATTTAAGTCTAAAGTCTATTTTGTCAGAAATTAATATTGCTACTCCTCTTCTTTTTTGCTTATTGTTTGCTTGATATATTTTTTTCCATCCTTTGAGTTTTAGTTTGTTTGTGTCTCTAAGTCTAAGGTGTGTCTCTTGTAGGCAGCATATAGATGGATCGTGTTTTTTTATCCAGTCCGTGACTCTCTGTCTCTTTATTGGTGCATTTAGTCCATTTACATTCAGCGTAATTATAGATAAGTAAGTTTTTAGTGCTGTCATTTTGATGCCTTTTCATGTGTGTTGTTGGCCATTTCATTTTTCCACATGCTTTTTTGTGCTGAGACGTTTTTCTTAGTAGCTTGTGAGATCCTCATTTTCATAATGTTTAACTTTGTGTTTATTGAGTCGTTACGTTTTTCTTGGCTTTTTTCTTGAGTTATGGAATTGATATTCCTTTTTGTGGTTACCTTTTTATTTACCCCTATTTTTCTAAGTAAAAACCTAACTTGTATCCTTCTATTTCGCCTTGTATCACTCTCCATCTGGCAGTTCAATGCCTCCTATATTTAGTCCCTCTTTTTGATTATTTTGATCGTTTATCTATTGATTTCCATGATTTCCTGTTGTGTGTATTATTTTGTTTATTTATTTATTTATTTTTAAGAATTAGTCTTAATTTGTTTGTTTTTGTGCTTTCCCTGTTTGAGTTGCGTTGATATCAGGACGTTCTGTTTTGTGACCTTGTATTGTGCTGGTACCTGATATTATTGTTCATCTGGCCAAACAATCTCCTTTAGCATTTCTTGCAGTCTTGGTTTAGTTTTTGCAAATTCTCTAAACTTGTGTGTATCTGTAAATATCTTAATTTCTCCTTCATATTTCAGAGAGAGTTTTGCTGGATATATGATCCTTGGTTGGCAGTTTTTCTCGTTCAGTGCTCTGTATATGTCGTCCCATTCCCTTCTTGCCTGCATGGTTTCTGCTGAGTAATCTGAACTTATTCTTATTGATTCTCCCTTGAAGGAAACCTTTCTTTTCTCCCTGGCTGCTTTTAAAATTTTCTGTTTGTCTTTGGTTTTGGCAAGTTTGATGATGATATGTCTTGGTGTTTTTCTTTTTGGATCAATCTTAAATGGGGTTCGATGAGCATCTTGGATAGATATCCTTTCGTCTTTCATGATGTCAGGGAAGTTTTGTGTCAGGAGTTCTTCAACTATTTTCTCTGTGTTTTCTGTCCCCCCTCCCTGTTCTGGGACTCCAATCACTCGCAAGTTATCCTTCTTGATAGAGTCCCACATGATTCTTAGGGTTTCTTCATTTTTTTTAATTCTTTTATCTGATTTTTTTTCAGCTATGTTGGTGTTGTTTCCCTGGTCCTCCAGAAGTCCCAGTCTACATTCTAATTGCTCGAGTCTGCTCCTCTGACTTTCTATTGCGTTGTCAAATTCTGTAATTTTATTGTTAATCTTTTGGATTTCTACATGCTGTCTCTCTATGGATTCTTGCAACTTGTTAATTTTTCCACTATGTTCTTGAATAATCTTTTTGAGTTCTTCAACAGTTTTATCAGTGTGTTCCTTGGCTTTTTCTGCATTTATCCTAATTTCATTTGTGATATCTTTAAGCATTCTGTAAATTAGTTTTTTATATTCTGTATCTGATAATTCCAGGATTGTATCTTCATTTGGGAAAGATTTTGATTCTTTTGTTTGGGGGGTTGGAGAAGCTGTCATGGTCTGTTTCTTTATGTGGTTTGATATGGACTGCTGTCTCCGAGCCATCACTGGGAAACTAGATTTTCCAGGTAATCAGCTAAAAAAAATGCAGTCAGATCCCTATCTGAATTCTCCCTCTGGCTCCGGGTATTCGGATGTTAATGGAGCCGCCTGGTACGCTGGCTCCTAGTTCTGAAAACGGTCGCTGTCTGCCCGTATTTGTTCGTTTTCCGTCTCTAAGTCTGTGCTTGTTGTTCAGAGTTCGTAGATTGTTATGTACGTGATCGATTCCCTTGTTTTTCCGAGTCTTTGTTGCAAGAGGGATCCGCGGTAGCGTCCACCTAGTCCGCCATGTTGGCCCCGCCTTCCTGACAATGGCTTTTTTCTGACTTGCTTAAGGCTTTCTGGGCTCCCTGGGTGGCACAAATGTTTGCACCTGACTACTAACCTAAAGGTTGATGGTTCAAACCCACCTGATTGCACTGCAGAAGAAAGGCCTGGCCATCTGCTTTTGTAAAAATTACAGCCAAGAAAACCCTATGGAGCAGTTCTACTTTATAACACATGGGGTCACCAGGAGTCAGAATGGACTTGACAGCAACAGGTTTTTAAGGCTTTCTGGATTAGCGTTTATTTTAATAACTTTGATAATTAGGCTACATCGGTTTGGCCTGAATGAAAAGGCAGTAGAACCTCCAGGGTGGCTGCCTCAGCTCTGGTTTAGCCAAGTACCTGCTGAAGAACAGCACTTTACTTTTCTCCTTCATAAAAATTCAACTCAGAAACAATTTCCCTGGAAGAAATGTGTGACGAAGCTCTGCTGAAGGTGAAGCCTAAGTCGGCTAAGAAAGAGGGTGTGTGGAGTGGTGGCCGTCAGATCTTGGGGAGCCCTGTGGCTCACTCCCCAGCTCCCAGTCTCTCTAGGCTGAGTTCAGCCCACAGATCACGTCTGCAAGTGGTCTTGATCATGTGGCAGCCAGAAAGGGCTCCAATACAGCTTTCACTGGTATTAAAATGTGGTCTGTCCTGGACCCTCATTCCCCTCGGATGCCTTCCCTGCTTTCCTTCCTCCTTGAAGGCGGCCTCGGGTCAGCCTGGCTGCCTTTCAGGGCCCTCTGTTCCTTCTGGCCCCCACACTGGTCTCTGGGCAGCAGCCCTAGGCTTCCTTTCAATATTCACCTCCCTGGCTCCCAGGTCCCTGACTCAGGGGTAGCACCCCAGGGTGCCCAGCTTGACCCACTCCTGGCATCTCATGACGCCCTGCCCTGGGCCTCTTTTTTCATTTTCAGAGGAATTGTGAGAGTGACGCGGAGGAGGACATTGCCAGGAGGAAAGCCCTCCACCCCCGGAGAAGGAGTAGCACCTCTTAGCTGGCCTGGTGGCAGTGCCGCCCGGGAGGCCCAGGCCCAGAGGGGCTCCCTTCTGCACAGACCGTTGGACCCAGACCATCACCAGCATCCAGGCATTCTGCATCCCTGAGCGCTTTGCAAGAGAGAAGGGCCAGCAGCACTCAGAAGAGTTTGCAGGGGAGCCGGGAGACCCTGGGAGCTGTGACTGTCTCCTACAGAGAAGGCTCCAGCCTTCCTGAAGCTCTTAATTCTCCACAAAACAGGCTTTTACCTGTCTGCCAACCTCAGGACCTGGGGTGGGGGTGTGGACTTCAGCAAACTATGTAAACAAACATCATTCATACCTGGATATGTGTGTGTGTGTGTGTGTGTGTGTGTGTGTGGATGTGGGGGCGTGAGTGTGTTACAGCATCACCTGGGAGCCTGGACAGAGGTGAGTCCCAGGTTGGCTCTTTAAAAGCCCTCCTTGTCTTCCTGAAAGCCAGGCTGCTGAGCTGGGCAGGGCTAATGGTAGAGAAGTGTCGGATGAGAGGGGAACTCTGGTCCAGTGATCCCCATCTTCTAACTGAAGGTGGGAGATTTCATTTTATTCCTGTGGGTGGAGCTTGGCTGGCATTCTGAGGGGCCAGGGAGAAGCCCTGGGAGGGTGAGGTGTGTAGGATGAGGTCAGGCTCAGGAAGCTTTCCTCACAGAGCAAGGAAGATCAGAACCAGCCAGGTCAAAAGCAGCACCAGGAGGACAGAGGCTGCCTGCATGGGAACAGGGCAAGTGAGTGAAGTGAACCTTGGGGTATGAGGGACCAATCCTGTGACCTCCCAGAACCCACATGTAGTCAGGGAGTCAGGTGGACCAACATATCAGACCTTCTACAGCAGCCAATTGCAAGCCCATTGTGTTGTATTGTTGTTGTTTGTTTTTTCATTTTTATTAAACTTCTGTTTACCTGTTGCTTGGCTTTTGATTTCCTTCAACCCAGGTACCTGTGATGTGGGGGAGTACCCAGGGCTGGGGTGCTGAGTGGGCAGGTCTTACTGAACCACCCCCTCTGGACTGCAAGGTTCCTGCCTTCTGTATCCTTCCTTAAAGGTGCTCAGCACCCCAAAACTGGCCCAGATATCACACGTAATGCTTGTACTCACTCTGCCACTGCCAGCACGACCCCTGCCAACTATGGCCAAAACAGGGGCAGAAAGCTTTTAAAGATGTGGAAAAGGGCAAAGAAGGAACCACTGGGAGAAGCAAGAGAAAACAGACATGTATTACGGGACCCTTGAGTAGATATGGCAAGGGAACCTTAATGACACAGAAATCTGGGCCCTACTTTCCAGGTGGAGAGAATGGTGTTGCTGACCATCAACCCAAGAAGAAGACCTTAAGAGTCAGAAATAAAAAGGGCCAGGATGAGGCACTGAGGTTTAGAAAGTATATGGGAAGAGATGGAAGGAGAGGGAGAGAAGTTTTGGAAAGTGAGTGAGGGATCTGAGCTGAGGAAATGAGCCAAGAAAGGAGGGGAGGATATAAACCATGATGGAAAAAAAGGTCCTGAGGAGAAAGGGAGGCATCCATTCTTTTTGTCAGCAGTGAGTTATAAGTACATTGCATGAGAGAGTGCGCCAAGTGCCTTCATCTAGTGGATGGATCCAGGGAAAGTGATCCCATGGGACAGAAAGGCAAACCAGTTTCAGAAAAGCTTCTGACAGAAATGGAGTGGACCTGTAAGAGGAAGTGGCTTGTTGACAAGAAGTTGACCTTTAGCTCCTGGGCCTCCCCAGTTCTCAGATAGACCTACCTTTGCCGCTCATTCCAGCCTCTGGAAGGTGGCTGCAGGGCCCCTGGGGGGCTCATGGCTGTGACTGGTAACATAAGTCAACCTGGAATGTTCTAGAACGGGGGGGCTTACTGGGAACTCCTAGAAAGTAAAGCGTGGCAGGGGTGCGAGGGCTTCCCTCCTGCTAGGAAGAAGAGCAGTGAATGGTTTTGACAAACCCAGCCTCAAGTTTCTAATCATAATTGCAGGGTTAGCCTTTTAGAATTTGCCTAGCCCAGCCGCTAAGGAGCCCTGCTGGTGCAGTGGTCAAATGCCTGGCTGTTAACCGAATGGTTGGTGGTTCAAACCCAGCCAGTGGCTCCACAGGACAAAAGACTTGTCGATCGGTTCCTGTAAATGTTTTTATGTGCCGTGGAGTCAATTCCGACTCAAAGCCACACTGTAGGACCTGGTCCAGGATTACAGCCTGGGAAAACCTATGGGGCAGTTCTACTCTGTCATATAGGGTCACTATGAGTTGGAATTGGCTCAGCGGGCACACAACAACAGCCCAACCACTACATTTTATTGAAGAGAGAGGACGTGACCACACAGCAAGTTCATGAATAAGTCCGAGGAAACCTCAGACTTCCTAATGCCTGGTACAGAGCTCATTTCTTCAGTTTGATGGACTGTGGTAGACCATTCAGGAAATGAATAGACTGTTCACTTTGCCTAATTTTTTTTTTTTTTAATTTATTGTGCTTTAGATGAAGGTTTACAGAGCAAAATAGTTTCTCATTAAACAATTAACTCGCATATTGATCTATGGCATTGCCTGCCAACCACCTTTGCCTCATTTTTAACAAGTTCTCATCCATTTGTGCTGCTCCCTGTTTCATTCTTCATTTTTGGAAGTGGATGAAATTATCACACTTGTTTCTGCCCATCTTGTCACAATAAAGACACTGCCCTTGGACACCTCAGTAGCCAGCTCCCTATCACTGAACCACAGTGTTGGGCTCCCACTCTGGGCCTGGCACTGTTCTGGGTTCTGGGTTAGAACAGAGAGCAGGACAGGCATGGTCCCTACCCTAAAGGTGACCACACTCCAAAAGTCCTGGGAATCAAGGTCTCCGCCATCCTGCCCACAGACTGCTCCTCCCAGCCTTCCTCTCATCTAGGTTACATAAAGCTCTGTTGCTCGATTTTGCTCAGCCCACTTCTGTAGTGTTTGATGGCATCTGCTGGGTTTCCCAGAATCCCTTGGGAACCAGAGGCTAGGCTGGACAGAGGGGCCCTTTGAGGACACACATTCTGCATTCTCACCTCAGAAGCCTTCTGCCCAACAGCCAGACACCCATGCCCCTCCCTTACAGGCCCCAGTCCCTGTGGCCTCTCTGCTGACAGGTGGCTGAGGATGAGTGGCAGCAGCTGGCCCAAGGGAACCAGGTGTGTTCTGTTGGCTCTGAAGATGTGTTGACCAGCTGACACTTCAAGGTTGAAAGGACAACAGTGTGTGCTCTGAGGTAAACGGAGCATTCCCAGTGATGAAAACTACTCGGTTAAAGGGCAGTTCTTTAGCGAGGTCCGGGGGTGCCCTGCCCCAGGGCGTTTGCCTGTGTGTTTGCAGGATGCCGCATCAATATTTCACAAGTACACACATAAATATTTTAGTGCGCTGTGTTTTAATGTCAGTCTCACTGACTTTTCTGACTCCAGATCTCAGACTGCATTTGCCTTTTCCATGTACATATTTATTAACCAAAGGTTTTTTTTTTTTTTTTTCCTGGAAGCAAATGAAGGCCATACCATAAAAGGTTAACCACAAATGAAAACGTTCTACATTCTACTTTGGCGAGTGGTATCTGGGGTCTTAAAAGCCTGTGAGTGGCCATCTAAGATACTCCACTGGTCTCACCCCTTTGGGACTGAACGAGAATGGAGAAAACTAAACATACAAGGGAAAGATTAGTCCAAAGGACTAATGGACCACAACTAACATGGCCTCCACCAGACTGAGTCCAGTACAACCTGATGCTGCCTGGCTACCACCACCGACTGTTCTGACAGGCATCACAATAGAGAGACCCAGACAGAGCTAGAGAAAAATGTCGAACAAAATTCTCACTCAAAAAAAGACCAGACTTACTGGCCTGACAGAGACTGGAGAAACCCTGAGAGTATGGCCTACGGATACCCTTTTAGCTCAAAAATGAAATCACTGCTGAGGTTCACCCTTCATTCAAAGATTAGACAGGCCCATAAAACAAAATGAGACTAAAGGGGCACACCAGCCCAGGGGCAAGGACTAGAAAGCAGGAGGGGACAGGAAAGCTGGTAATAGGGAACCCAGGGTCAAGAAGGGAGAGTGTTGACATGTTGTGGGGTTATTAACCAATGTCATAAAACAATATGTGTACTAACTGTTTAATGAGAAGCTAGTTTGTTCTGTAAACCTTCATCTAAAGTACAATAAAAAAAAAATTAGCACTGTGCCCCACAGACAACCGAAGTAGGTACATGTGAAAAAAACTAAATTGAAGACTGGGATATTGGAAGAAATTTCATCTGGCACAGTCTTGCAGAATGTTCTTTGTATCTGTTTCCCAGCTTGATTTCATCCTGACATTGTCCTGTTCACTGTTGCTACACCCTAAAGAATAATATCTTCAATGGTGTTCTACTGAGATGAGCCATTCTAAGTAAACTTTAACAGGCTTAGGGATTGGAGCAGTTGTAAAGCTGTGAACAATGGTTAACTGACATTTCAAAAAGCAGAAACACGGTGACTTTCCATTAATGATTTCTAAGATGCTGTTGTTTGTTTTTTTTTTTCCTCTCTGCCACTAGTTTCTCTTCTCTCCCTCTTCTATCCTTGGCAAGTCATAATAGATAGCCAAAGTACATATTTTAGTAATTTCTTTACTTACTGAATAAAAGTCACGTTCCCAGTTCTAAGTCTAAAAAACAGTTGATTTTATTATCTAGGTAGAAGATTTTGTGTTTTTCCCCCTGTGGATCAGTGATCCTCTGCCACTGAGCTAGAGAGAAAACGAAAGAAGAAAAAGCTTGCAATAATGTTTAAGAACGTGCTCTGAAATGGGAACATTTCACATACAGCATCTCATTTAACCCTTTTCATAAACTTGTAAGGAAAGTGAGAGCCCATTTAACAGATGAGGAAGCTGAGGGGCAGCAGAGTTAAGGCACCTGAATGCAGTCACACAGCTGGAGTACTTGGAGTCTGGATGCCAGCCCAGCTTTGCCTGCCCCCAAATCCATATTCTTCTCTCGTTTCCCTGGAGAAACACAGGGTTGAGTGGGAAAAAAAAAAAAAAAAAAGCGTCCTGGAGAACCACATACTATACAGTACGGTACTTTTTTGAAAAAATATTTTATTGTATTTTTGATGAAAGTACACAGTAAAACAGGTTCCCATTCAACAATCTACACATATTGTTCAGTGACGTTGGTTACATTCTTCACGTTGCATCAATGTTCTCATTATTTCCGTTCTAGTTGTTCTGTCTCCAATAAACTAGTCTCACTGCCCCACAACCTTCTCATCTATGCTTTCGAGTAATTATTGGCCATTTGGTCTCATTTATACGATTTTTTTGGAGCTCTGGTGGCACAGTGGTTAAGAGCTCAAGCTGTTAACCAAAAGGTCGACAGTTCGAATCCACTAGCCGCTCCTTGGAAACCGTATGGAGCAGTTCTACTCTGTCCTATAAGGTTGCTATGAGTCAGAACTGACTCCATGGTACATAACGACAACAACGTATGATTAAAAATATTTTTTTTAATTATACTTTAGATGAAGGTTTACAGAGCAAACTTGTTTCTCATTGAACAATTAATATACATATCGTTTTGTGTCATTGGCTGCCAAGCCCATGACATGGCAGCACTCTCCCTTTCTCAGCCTTGGGTTCCCCGTTACCAGCTTTCCTGTCCCCTCTTGCCTCCTCGCCCTTGCTGTCTCTGGATTTAAACCCAGAGGCTGGACAGAGTTTAAAAAGCTCTCTGGGCCGTCGTCCTGCTCCCAGGTGAGACTGCACTTGGGTTTATTCCGCTCATTCCAAATTGAGAGAAGGAGGTCCTATGTCTTCCCTCAATTCCATTTTTAGTTCTTAACAGTCTTTTTTATATTTCACCACTCGGAGCCCAAATGCCTGTGCTATGTCCTGACGCTGCTGCTTGACGGCTCTTGGACCTTGGCCTTATCATTCAACCTTTCTGGGCCTTAATTTTCTTTTCTGTGAAATGACAAGATAATACCAATGTTACTCGTCATGAGTACCTCGTTGACACTAACTTTGATAAGGAGTTCTGTCAACTTGGAAGGACTTTGTAAACATACGGGATTTGTTAATTATGTGATGGTACCCTGATGGGGACATTTGTGGTTCAGTGGTAGAGTTTTCACCTTCCATGCAGGAGACCCAGGTTCTATTCCCAGCCAGTGTACCTCATGCGCAGCCACCAGCCTTCTGTCAGTGAACTTTTGTGTGTTGCTACAATGCTGCACAGCTGATGAAACCCTACGGATCACAACAGCCTGATCTGCAACCAAGCCTGGGGATGGCACAGGACCTGGCAGCGTTTTGTTGGTTTGTGCACGGAGTGGCTGTGAGCTGGGGGCCAACATGATGCCAGCTAACAGCCACAAGGGTGTCCTGAGAGCAGGCTGAGCATGTCCGATAGTGGGACTCGACGCTGGCTGCCTGGCTTCTGGGTGGAGGGCCTTTGGGAACTGGGACCACCTTTCACCTCTTCATCTCTAACACACCTACGTGGTGTCTGGTTCAGCAGATACAGGAGAAAGCATGAGGGGTTTTCCTCCATCACATCAACGTCCAGTGCTGTCCTAACCTGGGTAGGGAACTCTCAACTGGCCATCTTTTTCCCACCCCTCCAGAGGGTCTCTGGGATTAGGGAACCCCGCTAGGGAGGCTGGAGACACGGCCCTGTCCAGAGTCCGGGTGCAGAGAGGGTGGTTATCTGAAGCTTTGTCTTTTCATCCAACTCCTGTGCTGTTTGCCTCAAAAGGTGTATGGAACTCTTTAAAGAAGTAAATGGAGGACTTGGACTATTTGTCTCCCACCCTACTTTCTTGTTTTGGGTATGAACATATTTAGTTCTTCACTTAAAGAGTAAGTGCTTTGCCTTCTTGTTTCGTATGCAAATTCTGGATACCCCTGGGGGTGGAACCGTGGGCCTGGCCTGGCCTGGCACTGACTATTGAGGGTGTGTAAGGTCAGGCACACCATGTGCCTGCCAGAGCAAAGACTGGCATCTTTGTAGGGCTTTGTATTCCAGGCACCCTGGGGCATTGGAAGCCCTGGGTCTCATTTTACTCAGGAGTTGGTGCTGGTGCCCAGTGTATAACGTTTGGGACACCGTAACTTTGCTATGGTTGCAGAAAGCATGTGTGTATAAATAAAATTAAAAAAAGAAAAGAAATATTCTGGTTTTATTACATATCCAAAAAAGCATTCATAATTTTAGGGGAGCAGGTGGATTAGAAAGGAGCTCTGGTGGCACAGTGGTTAAGCCCTTGGCTGCTGCTGAAAGGCCGGTGATTCAAACCTACCCAGCAGCTCTGTAGGAGAAAGATCTGGTGATCTGCTTCGGTAAAGATTACAGCCTAGGCAAATCCTGTGGGACAGTTCTACTCTGTCACGTGGTGTCGCTATGAGTCAGAATCGACTCAACCACACCTAACAACAGCGTGTTAGAAGGTGAGGAGGGATAGGGAAAGAATTATGTTGCCGTTGAAATCTACAAGTATACTTACCCCAAACCGAGAGCTTCCTTGATGTGGCTGCTTGGCTTGTCTACGCGCTTTGCCCCCTTGAGCAGGCGCTAGGGGCTGGTGGTGCTTGTCTGTGGGCAGTGGAGGTGTCTGCAGGGTCTGTCCAGAGGGGCTGGGCAGCCTGAGGAAGCAATATGCAAGGTTTCTATGTGTGAATGGGAATGAAAATCCTGGATTGGGAGTCCTTTGAGGAAAGGACTGTGTAGGGTTCATCTGTGAAGCCCCCATGTTCCAGGCACACAGCATGCTTACAAAAGATCTGAGGAGAGAAAGGAGGGTAGGAAGGAATGAGGGGAGGAAGGAAAGGTGAGAAGAACGTGGCAGTCATGGAGGTGTGCCACCCAGACCCCCCTTCAAGAGAGAACCTGTGGGGAGGAGTGCTGTTAGCCAGCACCATCTGGATCCACCACAGCACTCACGCTGGGGCCACTGCCTTCAGGAGTGACTGAGGATGGCAGAAGGTGGGGGGCTCTAGAGCCAGGGCATTACTGTCTCATGCGGGACCCTGCTAATGGAATCTTAGCTCTGGGGCTCCTCATCCTCCTGGCTAAGACTCTCTCAGAGCAGCGCTACACTCAAGTCTCCTCCTTCCTTCTCTCCTTTCTCAGGTGTCAGGCCTGCATTGGCCTCAAAGCTCTCCCTTGCCTAGTTCTGCTGCCTGCCTCCTTTATTCCCACACAAGTGTTTCCTCCCGAAAGTCTCTTGCACTTCTAATTCCATCTCAGTGTCTGCTTCTCAGAGGACCTGGGTGAACACAAGGGGAGAGGGAGAATGTCTTAGTCATCTAGTGCTGCTATAACAGAAATGCCACAAGTGGATGGTTTTAACAAAGAGAAGTTTATTCTCTCATAGTCCAGTAGACTAGAAGTCTCTCTCTCTGTCGGCTCTGGAGGAAGGTCCTTGTCATTGGTCTTCCCTTGGTCTGGGAGCATCTCAGTGCAGGAACCTCAGGTTCAAAGGATGCACTCTGCTCCCAGCGTTCCTTTCCTGGTGGTATGAGGTCCGCATGTCTCTCTGCTCACTTTGCTCTTTTATATCTCAAAAGAGACTGGTTTAAGACACTGTCTAATCTTGTAGACTTCATCAACATAACTGCCACTAATCCATCTTATTACATTATAGTGATAGGATTTACAACACACAGGGAAATCATATCAGAAGATAAAATAGTAGACAATCATACAGTCATAAAAGGGAATCATGACCCAGCCAAGTTGACAGATATTTTGGGGGGACACAGTTCAATCCATGACAGAGAGTGACAGGAAGATTGAGCTTGCGTCTTCTTGTGCTCCCCACCCATCTCTGGCAGGCATGGGCTGCCGCAGGCACTCTGCTCAGCTCACAGCTGTGTGCAGGGCCATTGCTGCTCAATTAATGTCTTTTTTTTTTTTTTTCTAATTGATGGTAGTTTATTTCTTTGGCTAAGCAGCATTTCTTAAAGTAAAAGCAAATCCACTGTTTGTTTCCTGCCTCTCATCTTAAAGTAAAAAATCTTGACCATGTCCCCAGGGGCCCTCATGACTCAGCTCCTTCTGCTGCTTCAGCCTTTGGACCCATTGCTCACTGTACTCCTGACACCCAGGCCTGTGCACCCTGCGTTCCTTGAACGTGCAGGCTCCCTCCTGCCTGCTATGGGACCTGGACACAATTCCTCTATCTAGAATGGCCATTTTTCCACCCCACGACCCACCCAGTCTGCTTCTTTGTAGTTAACTCCTAATACATTAGATCTCAACTTAAAGGACACCTAGTATGCATGCCCGCCCCTGCTTCCAGAACAAATTAGGTCTCTCACCTTAAACCTTTCATAGCACCTTGAACCTCCCCTTTATCACACTCATTAACTTCTTTTTTTTAGATTGTACTTTAGACAAAAGTTTACAGAACAGAACAAACTAGCTCCTCATTAAATGGTTAGTACACATATTGTTTTATGACATTGGTTAATAACCCCATGACATGTCAACACTCTCCCTTCTAGACCTTGAGTTCCGTATTACCAGCTTTCCTGTCCCCTCCTGTGTTCTAGTCCTTGCCCCTGGGCTGGTGTGTCCCTTTAGTTTCATTTTGTTTTATGGGCCTGTCTAACCTTTGGATGAACGGTGAACCTCAGGAGTGACTTTATTACTGAGCGATAAGGGTGTCCAGGGGCCATACGCTCAGGATATCCCCAGTCTCTGTCAGGCCAGTAAGTCTGGTCTTTTTTTGTGAGTTAGAATTTTGTTCTACATTTTTCTTCAGCTCTGTCCAGAACTCCTCTATTGTGATCCCTGTCAGAGCAGTTAGTGATGGTAGCTGGGTACCGTCTAGTTGTGCTGGACTCAGTCTGGTGGAGGCCATGGTAGTTGTTGTCCACTAGTCCTTTGGACTAATCTTTCCCTTGTGTCTTTAGGTTTCTTCATTCCTCCTTGCTCCCGAAAGGGTGAGACCAGTGGAGTATCTCAGATGGCCACTCACAGGCTTTTAAGACCCCAGATGCTACTCACCAAAGTAGAATGTAGAACATTTTCTTTATAAACTATGTTATGCCAATTGAGGTAGATGTCATTAACTTTTTTTAACAATTTATTTTATTTTTGCTGTCGTTGAGAATATACACAGTAGAACACACACCACTTCAATAGTTTCTACATGTACAATTCAGTGACATTGATCACATTCTTTCATTTGGGCAACCATTCTCACCCTCCTTTTCTGAGTTGTTCCTCCCATATTAACATAAACTCACTGCCCCCTGAGTTTCCTATCTGAGCTTTTGAGTTGCTGTTGTCAATATGACTACATATAGATAGATCTTAAAAGAGCACAATGCTCAAAGCACCAACTTTACTAGTTAAGCTAAACTACTGTTAAGTTTTAAGAAGACTTCAGGGGACATTTTGGGTTTAATGTTTAAAGATTGTCTCAGGGCAATAATTTCAGGGGTTCATCCAGCCTCCATGGCTTCAGTAAATCTGGAGCCTATGCGAATTTGAAATTCTATTCTGTTCTATAGAACCTTTGATCAAAACGTTCAATACAAAAAGAGCCTGGTACTGGTACAGCAACAGATACATAGACAAATGGAACAGAACTGAGAATCCAGATGTAAATTCATCCACCTATGAGCAGCTGATATTTGACAGAGGCCCAAAGCCCATCAAATGGGGAAAAGACAATCTCTTTAACAAATGATGTTGGTGTAACTGGATATCCACCTGTAAAAAAATGAAACAAGACCCATACCTCCCACCATGCACAAAAACTAACTCAAAGTGGATCAAAGATGTAAATATAAAATCTAAATGGGTCAAAGATCTAAATATAAAATCTAAAATGATAAAGATCATGGAAAAAAATAGGGAGAACACTAGAAGCCCTAATACAGGGCATAAACAGAACTCAAAACATAACAAACACCAGAAGAGAAACTAGATAACTGGAAGCTCCTAAACGTCAGATACTTATGCTCATCTGAAGACTTCATCAAACTAGTTGCAAAAGAACAAATATTGTATGGGACCACTACTATAAGAACTAAAGAAATAGTTTAAACAGAGAATAAAATATTCTTTGATGGTTATGAGAGTGGGGAGGGAGAGGGGTAGACCAGAACTATTTTAGGTGAAGGACAAGACAACACTCATTACAGGAGAGGTCAGCACAACTGGACTAAACCAAAAGCAAAGAAGTCTCCTGAATAAACTGAATGCTTCAGAGGCCAGTGTAGCAGGGGCAGGGGTTTGGGGACCATAGTTTCAGGGGACATCTAGATCAATTGGTATAATAAAATCTATTAAGAAAACATTTTGCATCCCACTTTGGAGAGTGGTGTCTGAGGTTTTAAATGCTAGCAAGAGGCCATCTAAGATGCATCAATTGTCTCAACCCCCCTGGAGCAAAGAAGAATGAAGAACACCAAAGACACAAGGTAATTATGAGCCCAAGAGACAGAAAAGGCCACATAAATCAAAGACTACATCAGCCTGAGACCAGAAGAACTAGATGGTGCCTGGCTACAGCCGATGACTGCCCTGATAGGGAAGACAACAGAGAATCCCTGAGGGAGCAGAAGATCAGTGGGATGCAGACCTCAAATTCTCGTAAAAAGACCAGACTTAATGGTTTGACGGAGACTAGAAGGACCCCGGAGGTCATGGTCCCCAGACCTTCTGTTAGCCCAGGATAGGAACCATTCCCAAAGCCAACTCTTCAGACAGGGATTGGACTGGACTATAAGATAGAAAATGATACTGGTAAGGAGTGAGCTTCTTGAACCAAGTAGATGCATGAGAATATGTGGGCAGCTCCTGTCTGGAGGGGAAATGAGGAAGCAGAGGGGGACAGAAGCTGGCTGAATGGACACGGAAATACAGGGTTGGAGAGAAGGAGTGTGCTGTCTCATTAGGGGGAGAGCAACCAGGAGTATATAGCAAGGCGTATATAAATTTTTGTACCAGAGACTGACTTGATTTGTAAACTTTCACCTAAAGCACAATAAAAATTGGAAAAAAAAAAAAGACTTTACCAAAAGAGTAAAAAGACAGCCTACAGACAGGGAAAAAGATTTTGGCTACGATATATCTTATCAGGGTCTAATCTCTAAAATCTATAAGATAGTGCAAAACTTCAATGACAAACAGAACCCAATTAAAAAATGGGCAAAGGATATGAACAGGCACTTCACCAAAGAAGACCTTCGGGCAGCTAACAGATACATGAGGAAATGCTCAGGATCATTAACCATTAGAGAAATGCAGATTAAAACTACAATGAGATACCATCTCACCCCAACAAGGCTAGCATTAATCCAAAAAACACAAAATAATAAATGTTGAAGAGGTTGTGGAGAGACTGGAATACTTATACACTGCTGGTGGGAATGTAAAATGGTATAACCACTTTGGAAATCGATTCGTTACTTCCAAACAGATATATGCACACCCATGTTCATTGCAGCACTGTTCAGAAATAGCAAAAAGACAGGAACAGATGAACGGATAAAAACAAATTATGGTATATTCACACAATGGAATACTACACACAGACAAAGAACAATGATGAATCCACAAAACATGCCACAACATTGATGAAGCTGGAAGACATTACGCTGAGTGAAATTAGTCAGTTACAAAAGGACAAATATTGTATGAGACCACTATTATAAGAACTGAGGGAAAGGTTTAAACACAGAAGAAAACATTCTTTGATGGTTACGAGAGTGAGGAGGGAGGGAGAGGGGTATTCACTAACTAGATAGACAAGAATTATCTTAGGTGAAGGGAAAAACAACAGACAATACAGAGGAAGTCAGCACAACTAGACTAAACCAAAAGCTAAGTTTCCTGAACGCATCCAAACCCTTCGAGGGACAGAGTAGCAGGGGTGAGGGTCTGGGGACCATGGTCTCAGGGAACATCTCGATAAATTGACGTAACAAAGTTTATTAAGAAAATGTTCTGCATCCCACTTTGGTGAGTGGCATCTGGGGTCTTAAAAGCTAGTGAGCGGCCATCTAAGTGCATCAATTGGTCCCAACCCACTTGAAGCAAAAGGAAATGAAGAACACCAAAGACACAAGGAAAATATTAGCCCAAGAGACAAAAAGGGCCACATAAACCAGAGACTCCACCAGCCTGAGACCAGAAGAACTAGATGGTGCCTGGCTACCACCAATGACTGCCCTGACAGGGAACACAACAGAGAGTCCCTGAGGGAGCAGGAGAAAAGTGGGATGCAGAACTCAAATTCACATAAAAAGACCAGACTTGATGGTCTGACTGAGATTAGAGGAACCCCAGAAGACATGGCCCCTGGACACTCTGTTAACCCAGAAGTAAAACCAGTCCTGAAGCCAACTCTTCAGACAAAGATTAGACCGGACTATAAGACATAAAGTGTTATTCGTGAAGAGTGTGCTTCTTAGTTCAAGTAGCTAGAAGAGACTAAATGGGAAGCTCCTGTCTGGAGGCGAGATGAGAAGGGAGAAAGGGACAGGAGCTAGTTGAAGAAAAAAAAAATTTTTTTTTTTTGGAAATCCAGGGTGGAAAGGGGGAGTGTGTTGTCACATTATAGGGATAGCAACTAGGGTCACGTAGAAATGTGTGTATAAATTTTTGTATGAGCAACTAACTTGAGCTGTAAACTTTCACCTAAAGCACCGAAAAAAAAAAAAAAAAAGTTCAGTAATGGTAGCCAGGCACCATCCAATTCTTCTGGACTCATGGCAAAGGAAGCAGTTTTTCGTGGAGGCAATTAGCCTTACATTCCACTTCCTCCTTCTATTCCTGACTCTCCTTCCTCTGTTGTTCTTTGTGAACAGAGACCAGTTGTTGTGCCTTGTATGGCAGCTTGCAAGCTTATAAGAGCCCAGACACTCCCCAACGAACTGGGAGGTAGAACAGAAGCACTAAACAGGTTATTAGGCCAATTAACTGAGATGTTCCATGAAACCATGACCAAACCAAGGGACCAAATCCCATGAGGCATTTGGTTGTATGCAAGCAGCCTCAGCAGCTATTTATGTATTTCGTCATTGTTAGAAATATATCTATCACACAACTTTTGCCAAGTGTACAACTTATTGACAGTAATTACATTAATTGGTTGTGTAACCATACCCTTAATCAATGTGATTTTTCAGTCACTGTAAACAGAAATCCAGTGCTCCATAAGAGATAGGTCCCGTTTCCCCCTCCCTCCCACTAATGAACTCTATGTATTTGCCTGTTCTTGGCTTTTTTTATGTAACTGAGGTCCCTGGTGGTAAAACGGTTAGAAAGGTTGGCGGTTGGAACCCACCCAGGAGCGCCATTGTAGAAAGACCTGGTGATCTGCTCCTGTACAAATTACAGCCAAGAAAATCCTATGGGGCGGTTCTACTCTATCACATGGGGTTGCTAGGAGTTGGAATCGATTTGATGGCACCCAACAACAACAACAACAAACTTTTTTTTTACTTTTTATTGTGCTTTAAGTGAAAGTTTACAAATCAAGTCAGTCTCTCAACAACAAAAATTTTAATGAAATACTTTAAGAATCACATGAGTGTTTGATGTATGTCTCCTCTGGTGGACTGTAAGCCCCATGAGGGCAGGACTGTATGGAATGAATTAATGAATGAGTTGTCCTTTCTCGTATTATCCAAAATGGCAAGGATAGCTGCAGGGTCTCAGACTGTCAAGACGCCAGAACGGGGCTCCCAGAACGAGGCACCGGGCAGCCGCCCTGTCCCAGCACGCTCATCCCTCATGGACTTGCTCAGGTCCATGTGCATTCATGTTGGCCTACTGTGTGTCAGACTTTTGGCTAGGCTTGTGGAGGACACGGAGCTTATTATTTAATGTGTGGACAGGGAAGGCAAAGTAACTAGAAAGGAATAAGAGCTAAAGAGAGGCGAAGCAGAAACAAGATGTGCGGGAGAAGCTGCTATTTCTTTCTTCCTCTTTTTAAAAATTTTATTGTGCTTTAAGTGAAAGTTTACGAATCAAGTCAGTAGAAGCCATTATTTCTGCTGGGGAATCTGGAAGACTGCATGGACGAAGTGGCATTTACTCTGGCTTTAAAGGATGAGTAAACCTCTGATAAGAGAAAAAAAAAGGATAGGTTAGTACTCTGGCTGCTTGTCCTTAGATCTTCCCATGACTGGGCTTTTGAAAGCTACCAAATAAATGAAGGAGTGAGATTTCCTTTCTGGGTGTTAACTAGGCTGGTGAATTAGCAATCCTACCATCTTTCCTTCCTGTAGCCATTGTGGCCCTGGTGCCAGGTTGGAGAACCAGGGGTCCTACCAGGGGGCCCAGTGGCCACCTGTTGGGCTGGGCAGAGGCATTCAAGGTCAGGTGTAGATAATACCTCTGACTCTGGCTGAGTCCTTTGGAGGAGGGTGTGTGGGCAGAGGTGTTTCTGTGTGTGCATTTCTGATTGTGTGTCTGGGTGTATGTGCCTGGCTCTGTAGATCTAGCTGTGTGTGTCCGGGTATGCGCCTCTGACTGTGTCCGGGTGTATGTGCCTGGCTCTGTAGATCTAGCTGTGTGTGTCCAGGTGTGCGCCTCTGACTGTGTCTGGGTGTATGTGCCTGGCTCTGTAGATCTAGCTGTGTGTGGCCGGGTGTGCTCCTCTGACTGTGTCTGGGTGTATGTGCCTGGCTCTGTAAATCTAGCTGTGTGTCCAGGTGTGCGCCTCTGACTGTGTCTGGGTGTCTGTGCGTGTGCCTTTCTGAATGAATGTGTCTAAGTGTCTCTGTGTCTGTCTTTGTTTTGTATGTGCACCTTTGGCTATGTGTCTGGGCATCTATGTGTGTGCATCTGTGTTTCTGGCTGTGGGTGTGTCTGTCTGTCGGATGTCTAGGCATCTCTGTGTGCATGTTATTTGTCTGGTGTCTGGGTGTCTCTGTGTGTGTATCTCTTTGTCTGGTGTCTGGGTGTCTCTGTGTGTATATCTGTCTATTGTCTGGTGTCTGGGCATCTCTCTGTGTGTGTATCTATTTGTCTGGTGTCTGGGGGTCTTTGTGTGTGTGTGTGTCTTCGTTTATGTGTGTGTGCGTCTGTCTGTGTGTATGTATCTGGGCTTCTGGGTATATCTGGATATCTCTGTGTGTGCATCTGACTGTGTGTCTCGTTGAGAAAGTGCCTCTGGGCTCTGGGTTTGCAGTGTCTGTTCTAATGCTGTCAGACCTCTGGGGCTGGTCTGCCTGACTCTCCAGGGGATGGGTTTCAGAGCAGCCGCATTTGCTGAGTCATAAGGACATGGGCTGTGTGCTCACAGTCGGATATATCTCTTTTCACACACACGGAAGGGAAATTTCAGACAGGCTGGCTGACCTTGCAGTCTTTCAGAAGGTTGTGACCTCAGACAGCCCGGGGAAGGAGTGGAAGTCAGAGAGCTCATGAGACCTAGAGGTTGTCAGAAGGACAGCTGAAGCCCAGGCATTCCCCAGCTGGTCCCCTGGGTCATGGCTTTCTCAGGCCGTTCAATAACCAAGCTGTTGGCTTTGAAACTGGCTGATGAGACATTTCCTGGTGGAAGAGGGAGCTGGTGCAGATCTTGAATGGTATAAAGTGCAGACCTCTCCAGACTCTTATGATCAGTGCTGACCTGGTAGGCCCCACCAAGGAGAGAGAGTCCATACTCTGGGAAACAGTTCTTCTCCCTGACCCAAACCAACTGACCAACAAATAAAAAGCACCATACACAGTATACTTAGCCATAGTGCAGTCAAGTGAGTCATTTAAACTGTCTAATTTAAACAATATAATTTCCCCCAGGGATGACAGTCTCCTCAGTTGTAACAGATTTCACAGGTTCTTTCATAAGAGAAGGTTGAGAAGGGCAAGAGGTCACGTGCCCACTGGTGTGTGCCTGGCAGGATACAATGGAGGATGAAAGGGTTCAACCAGGGCATGGAAGGGAGATGCATGCGTGCCTGTCTGTCTGTATTTTTGCGTGGGTCCTGGCATGGTCCTAGACATTGAGCATAAAACAAAACCAAGCCCAAAAGACCAGACTTACTGGTCTGATAGAGGCTGGGGAAACCCCTATAGTATGGCCCCCGGACACCCCTTGGCCCAGTAATGAAGTCACTCCTGAGGTTCACCCTTCAGCCAAAGATTGTACAGGCGCATGAAACAAAACGAGACCAAAGGGGCACACCAACCCAGGGGCAAGGACTGGAAGGCAGGAGGGGACAGGAAAGCTGGTAACAGGGAACTCAAGGTCGAGAAGGAGAGAGTATTGATGTGTCATGGGGTTGGCAACCGATGTCACAAAACAATATATGTATTAATTGTTTAATGAGAAGCTAGTTTGCTCTGTAAACCTTCATCTAAAGTACAATGAGGGGAAAAAAAAACAAGCCAGTTGCTTTCAAGTCAATTCCAACTTATGATGACCCCATGTGTGTCAGAGTAAACTGTGCTCCATAGGGTTTTTAATAGCTGATTTTTCAGAAGTAGATTGCCAGGCCTTTCTTCTGAGGTGCCTCAGGGTAGACTCAAACCTCCAACCTTCCCTTTAGCACCTGAGTGCATTAAGTGTTTGCACCACCCAGGGACTCCAGACATTGGAGTATAGAGGGAGTACATTCCTGTTGCCAAGAAGCCTAGACTGGGGACAAAGCCATAGATAAGCTGCTTCCTCCAGCCCCTTGAAGTAGGAGGCAGAGGAATGGATGAGTGAGGGAAGTAGTATGAGCACACCAAGGTGGGATTGGTCCTTCTGGGGAGGCAGTAGTCAGAGGGGGCAGGTAGGCTGGGCCTGGAGCAAGGGGCATCACCACTGGTCACTCCTGGGATTCATAAAGTGAAGGCCACTGACAAAACACCATGCTTGCTTATGATCACTCGTCTCCAGTAAGGTTCAGCCAGCTCATGGGCTTTTGTGGTTGTGGAGTGCAAGGAAGTGGGTTTGCTGAGCTCAAGTACTCCTCAGAGAGAGGTTGAGCGGTCAGCACCCGGTCTAACGAGGGCTTCAGCAACTTTGTAGATGTTCATCCAACCCCGCTGAGATGACCTTGGTGATATACTCACATGCCAGGGGTGAGAAGGAGCCCATGATCTCCCAGAGGACCCTTAAGAGCTGGCATCAAACCGTTCCCAAGTTCTTTCTTAGGTTGAGCCTCTCAAAGATCGATCCATCCTTCCTCCTGGTCCTGTCTTCTGAGGTCACATTGGTCCACTAGACATTTATACAAATATGCAAAAGATAAGGAATCCACATTTCAGTGACAGGGACAGCTAACCCATTATGCAGGGCAAGATGAAACAGGGGCTACGCTACAAGCTGAGGAAGGAATCCTTCATTCTGACGGATGGTGTGAGGCCGGCATCTGGAGGCAGTGGCATTGAGACAGGCTCAAAGGAGAAGAGGATTTGTCTATGTGGAGGGGCTGTGGAGTAGAGGCCAGAGACAGCTTGAGCAAAGACTCAGAGGTGGGAGGAAGCAGGGCATTTCCTGAGAATGTGGAGGAGCCTGGTAGAAGCCAGTGTGGAGACAGAGTCGTGGGGTTTGGGGGCTCCTCAAAGGAGCTTGAACCCAGTGAGCTCTGTGGAGGCCTATATGCTGTTGGTAAAAAATAATTTATTTTATTTTTGTTCTTGTTGTTGTTGAACATACACCAAATCAACATTTTCTACATGTACAATACAGTAACACGGATGACATTCTTCAAGTCATGCAGCCATTCTCACCCTCCTTTTCCAAATTGTTCCCCCACCGTTAACATAAACTCACTGCCGCCTAAGCTTCCTATCTAACTTTTTCAAATTGCTGTTGTCAGTTTGATCCCGTACGGATAGTTCTTTAAAAGACCACAGTGCTCAAGGCAGACATTCTGTACTTATTAAGCTAAACTATTGTTTGATTTAAAGAAGATTTCAGGGGATATTTTTGGCTTATGGTATAAAGATTATCTCAGGGCCAAAATTTTGTGAGTTCGCCCAGGCTTCATGGCTCATATGCTTCATGAGACTATAAGAGCTGTAGCTGAGAGCAGAGGTTCTCGGGTGTGGAGACCAGGTCAGCAGCAGCAGCATCACCTAAGGATGTATCAGAAATGTAAATTCTTAGGTCACATCCCAGACCTAAGCAAACCAGTGGCATTTGAGGTGATTCTGATTGACGGTGACCCCATGTGTGTTAGAAACTCTGGGGCTGGGCCCAGCATCTGTACTTTAACAAGTTCTCCAGAGCATTCTGATGCATTGCCTTAGAAAAATAAGCCTGACAGTGAGGGGAAGATAGATGAGGTAGGGGTGCCTGGAGGAGGGAAAGAAGTTAGGGGTCTTGGAATCACCTGAATGAGAGAGGAGGTGAGCCTGACCGGGACGGAGGGTGAGAAGGATCAGACAGATTTGGGTTCCAATGTCGGCTCCTCACCTTCTAGCTGGGTGAACCTGGGTAAGGGTCTTGCCTTTCCTAGGCTTCAGTTTCTGCATCTAACAAACAGGATCGCACCTGGAGGATGGATGTGAGGATGGTGCGTAGTATCATCAAGAACACTCCCAACGAGATGACCAGTCATCCCAGTTTGCCCAGGAGTGAAGGGTTCCTGGGACAGGGAGCTTTAAGTGCTAAAACCAGGGGAGTCCAGGGCAAACTGGGATAGTTGGTCACCCTACCACAGTGCAGTGCCCAGAAAGAAGCAGTGCTCTGGATGTCTAAGGGAGAATGGACGAAGGGTAGAGCTTCTGAGGGCCCTAAGCCGCCTTCTCTAGCACTCCAGTGGCTGCTGAATTTGCCCGCCCCATTATCACCAGCTTCCGTCGTTGTCAGACCTGGTGGGAGCCCTTCCTGCCTGCCTCTGCCCTGACCTGGCTCTGGAGACCAGCATCTGAGCCCAGAGAAGCAAGTGGGGCCCAAGCCGACATCAAGGGCGAAAGGTCAGCTCCCCATGGCCACCTCGCTGGCCCGGTGCCTCAGTCACATGAAATACAATATGGCTGACGCCTCCCAGACCCTGCTGATGCTGCTGGAGGCTGAAAATACCCAGGACCCTGGCTGGGGGGCCCAAGTGACTCCTCTGGGCCAGGACAGGGGGAGCAGCCATGGTGTCTGTTACTCCACTCCCCTCATCTCACCCAGGGCTCACCGCCTTAGCCAGCAGCCTCAGTGAGGGGATTTCAGGGCCCTGTGTCCTCTCGCCTTTCCTACAGGTTGAATTTTTTTTTTTAAAGAACTTGATTTGTCTTTATCCTCCCCCCCCCCCACCACAGCACACATACCCAGGGATGGTCGGAGTGCCTTTATCATGTTCACTAAGGTGTAATCACCAGACAGGTTACCCAGAGAAGCTCTCTCAGGAAAGTGGAACAGCTTATTTCTGAGGGTCCCAGCAAACCTTTGTCTCATCTCGCATGCTCATCCCTGGACCAATACTGGGGGCCCGGGGATGGAATTTGCTTAGGCCTGAGACCCAGAGAATGAGCTCTGGTGGTGCAATGGCCAAGTGCTCTGCTGCTAACAGAAAGGTTGGTGGTTCAAACCCACCCAGAGGCTCTGCAAGAGAAAGACCTGGCTATCTGCTCCTGCAAAGATTACAGCCAAGAAAATCCTATGGGGTAGTTCCACTCTGTCACATGGGGTCACTATGAGTAGGAATTGGCTCGAGGACACCTAACAACAACGAGACCCAGGGCCTCAGAGAATAGAGTGGAGCCAGCCACTAGGAGGCAAACTGAGGTCATTGCCAAGAGATGGGAAAATCGATGTTGGGAGGTGGGCCTAATGTCCCCCTCAGTTCCTGTCCCCTTTCCTGCTGTTCTGGATCCTCCTCTTTATCAAGCTCTGCTGCAGTCATGCCCTCTACTTGTTCAGAGTTGCCTCATGACCAGGCTCTCCACGGCTCCAATGAGGCTCTACTCCCAGCATGCGGCCATAGCAGCCCAGGAGCTAGTCCTGTGACAGCCTCCAGAACCTACAGGCCCTGCCTTAGCTACACTCCTTCCCTGGAAAGTGGCTTTCAAGCCCAGGCAACAGTGCTGGCCTCCGCCATGGCAACACTGGCTTTGGAGTCAGGCCAGAACTCTGGATAAGAATCCCAGCTCTGGCATCTTCTGGCTGAGTGGCTTTGGGCAAAGAAGTATACCTGAGTCTCTGTTTTCTCTCTTGAAAAATGGGGACAATAGTATGTTCCTTGCAGGGCTGCTGTGAGGATTAAGTGAAATAGGCTAAGTGCCTGGTACATTGCACTCAGAAAATGTCTGCTACCACAACCGTCTCCTTATCGCTGAAGTCATACAGTAAAAGGATGAAAATAAACATATGAATGAGGAAAGTGGGGCAACAGGGAATGGAGAGGAGAGACTACCTGTAGTATTTCTGCCTCTGCAACCACTCTTGTGACGATAAAGCATATGATTGCCAGGTTGTCTTTGGGGTCAGTGTTAGTAACTTAATATGAACAAGGGGCCTTAGCTCTTGGTTTTTCCCCTCTGCGTTTTCACGCTGTGGGCTGGACGTATGGCCCCCACAGTCTATGTGCTTTTCAAGCTGAGACTAGTTGGGAAGCCTCACTGCCCACATGCAAGGTTCAGTCTGCTTTCTGCATGCCTGGCCCCTCCAAACAGAACCTTCTCCTCCACCATGGACACCACAAGTGCAAAGCAGCTGGGCCAGTGAGCTGAGGCAGCCAGCCCTCTTCCTGCCAGTCTGCGGCGGCTTCAGTTTGGGGTAGAAGCAATGATCATAGTGGTCCTCGCTTACCATGTGCCTACCGTATCTCCAGTCCTCACAGCAACCCTGAGAAAGAGCTACTGTCTCTGTTTTACAGATGAAGGAAACTGAGGCTCAGAGCAGCGAATGATTTTTCTAACCATACATCTAGCAAACGAATAGGTGAATTTGGCTTCAAATCCACTTCTATCTGACTCCAAAGCCTAAGTGCTTTCCATCACTCAGTAGGGCTCAGGAGACTCAAGTTCCAGATCAAGGTCATTCATTCAGGCCCTCTACCCCTTGCTGGTCCTCACTGTCCTCACCTGTGAGACAGGTGGTGCCCTCTACCCCTTGCTGGTCCTCGCTGTCCTCAACTGTGAGTCAGGTGTGAGTCAGATCCTGGGCTCTCGGCGCCTGAATTCTCAGAGGTCCTCTGCTGCGCGTGAAGAGCATGCCAGGGTAGACTGTGACACAGATGACTTCAGAGTTTTCCAATTTTTTCTTGTGAGTCTCTTCCTGGCCAAACTGGAGTCTTTTCTCTGCCAGATGACCTTGAACCCAGTCATCACCCCTCCCAGGACTGTCCCCACTTTGCCCCATCCTCTGGACTGTCCCTGCCACAGCCTCCAACAAAAATTCTGCAGCCTAATGCCTTATCTCCCTCTCCATCTTTAAGAAGGTCTAAGAGGGAAGCCAGGATGCTAATCTGAGCTAAGCGGTGAGGGACTAATGGGCTTTTAGCTGCATTTTATCAGGAGCTTCTAGAAAAAGTGACATAACCCAAAAGAGCAGGTAGTCACCTTAGTAGCTTTGTCAGTGCCTCTCTGGGTGCCCTGCATATTCACTGTGACTTCTGCTCTGTTCAGCTGTCTCCCTAGACTACATGCTTCCTGAGGGCAGGGACTAGGTCTTGCTCCTTGGCCAGAGGAGACTGGCGATGGAGAACCAGGCCCAGAGTGGCACGACCAGAACTGAGCCTGACCTTGCCTGTGGGAAGTACGGCCACTTTTCAGCTCACCTCTTGCCTCAGCCAGTCCTGGGGGTTTTCTTTGGCAACTGTCATGGATTGAATTATGTCCCCCCAAAATACATATCACCTCGGCTAGACGGTGATTCCCAGTGTTGTGTGGTTGCCCTCCATTTTGTTATCGGATGAAATTGCCCTATGTGTTGTAAATCCTAATCTCTGCCTGTGCTTGATGAGATAAGGTTAGATTATGTTAAAGAGGATTAGGGTGGGATGCAACACCCTTAAACAGGTCACAACCCTGATCTGATATAAGGGAAGTTTCCCTGCAGTGTGGCCTGCATCACCTTCTATCTTATGAGAAATAAAAGGAGAGAAAAGCAAGCAGAGAGTGGGATCTCCTATCATCAAGAAAGAAGAGCTGGGAGTGGAGCGTATCCTTTGGATCCGGGGTCCCTGCATGGAGAACCTCCCAAGGAAAGATGGATCCCAAGACACATGGAGATCTCCAAGGAATGCCAGGCCCACAGATTTTGAAAGGAGACAAGGACCTTCCCCTGGAGCTGGCACCCTAAATTTGGACTTCTATCCTACTGAACTGTGAGAGAATAAATTTCTGTTTGTTAAAGTCATCCACTTATGATATTTCTGGTATAGTACCACTAGATAACCAAGACAGTAGCTAAAGAGTAAGCAAGAAGGTGGAAGAAAGGAGGAAGAAGGTTTAGAAACACCAGAAGTATTTAGATTTCTTCTTCTTCAGTCTTCCCAATGCTTGGGTCCACTGTGGCCATAGGAGCCAGTCTACTCATTTTTGGACCAGAGGAGTTTCCTCTATTTTTCCACAACGAAGTTATCTAGAAGTAACAGAAGAGAAGAGAACTAACATTTATCAAGTCCCTGCAGTGCATAGGCATTGTTCTAGGTTTGTGCACAGACGATATCTGACTTACAGTTATCCCCATTCTGCAGATAAAAAAATGGAGGACACAGGAGGTTAAGTTGCATGAGGTAACAAGGCTAGTAGATGGTAGAGCCAGGATTTGAACCCCGGTCTAACTCTAAAGCCCATGTGTTGCATGCTCCTGCAGGGTGCCCCTGAGTGGCTCCTTGAGACACAGTGGTTTGGGAACTCTGCTAGAGGCACCAAGACAGACACACTCAGAGGATAGGCATGGTACAGAGCTGGTTGCTCTCCAGCTACGCCTTGTTCCAGCTGGGACTCAGGCAGCCTGGAGGGTGCCACTGACTCTAGGCAGACCATGAGTCTGCTGGGGCCGCCCCCACCCAGCTTGTGGGTGCAGTCTCATGCTGCCGGTTGGTCCTTCTCTCCAACTGCTGAGCATCCCCACTGATTTTTCAGAGGCTCGGAGGCTTGTCTGACTCGGGCCACCAGGTGGCGCTGCACAGGAAGCGGCCCTTCACTCAGGCCATACTTCCCCCGAGAGGTTCATGTGCAACTTTAAAAAAATGCAGGCCCAACCCTGAGAGTCTGGTTTGAAATTCTGGATTGGGTTACACGAATCTGTCACTAAGATTTTTGCTGATTTTCTGGATAGGTGAAACATCATTCTCAGAGTTCAAAAATTTCAAAGTATAGAGAGAAAAGTCTCCCTCCACCCTCAACTAATAGTAGTAATCACTATTATTAGTTACTTGTGAATCTTTCTAGAGATTTATATATAGGTATAAAAAATATATAGATAAGATTATATAAGAAAGAGCATATATTATATTTAATAATATATAATACATAAGCCAAAAAACCAAACCCGTTGCCATCAAGTTGATTCTGATTCATAGCAACCCTATAGGACAGAGTAGAACTGCCCCATAGGGTTTCCAAGGAGCGGCTGGTGGATTCGAACTACCAACCTTTTGGTTAGCAGCTGAGCTCTTAACCACTGCACCACCACATAATACATACAGATATGTATTCTTCCCCCTCTCTTTTTAAACAAATGGTAGCATATTATATATTACTCTGCACCTTGCTTTTTTCACTTAACAATACCAATTTTTTCCATATCGGTTTGTAAATAGCTTCCTCGTTCTTAGTTTCAGCTGTGTAGTACATTGTATGGATGTGACAGGACATTTTTTCACTAATGAAGATATTCAGGTTGTTTGTTTCGCTTTTACAAACAGTGCTATAATGAATAACCTTGTTCATATATCATTTTATATGTGTCTAAGTAGTATCTGAGGATAAATTCCTAGAAGTGGAATTACTGGACCAAAAGGCATGTGCACTTTAAATTTTTATAAATATGGTCTAATTGTTTTTTATAAGAGCTATACCAATTTATACTTCTACCAGCAAAGGATGGGAGTGCCTTTTTCTCATCAGCTTCACTGACACAGTGTGTTATCAAACTTCTGGGTTTTTGCTAATATAATAATGTGAAAAATGGTGTCTTGGCATAATTTTAATTTGCATCTATCTTATGAGAGAGTTTGTGGGTTTTGTCATATTACTATATTCCTTTTCTGAGATTTGTCTGGAGAATCTGTCATTTTTAAAATGCTCCCCACTTATAATCTTAGGCAAGACACAAAACCTTAAAGAAAAAAGATAGATATATTTAACTACATTCAAACCACAAACTTCTATATAATAAGTAATACCACAAAAAAGTTAAAAGGCATAACAGGAAAAAAAACATTTAAAAAACATGTTCCCAATATACAGTCATCCCTCAGTACCTGTGAAGGATTTATTCCAGGACCCCTGCAGATACGAAAATCTAGGAAAGCTCAAGTCCTTTATATAAAATGGCATAGTAGTTGCATATAACCTACGCACATCCTTCTGTATGCCTTTAATAATATCTAGATTATTTATAATTCCTAATACAATGTAATTGCTATGTAAATAGTTGTATTGTTTAGGGAATAATGACAAAACAGGAGGCGAACAATGCTCAAGCGCTGGGTGCTGGAGAGAGACTGAGGACTGTGAGATGGCGGGAGGCTACAGCAGGGGATGCTGCAAATCGCTTTATTTTCGCGGATTCAGCGTAGTGCTCGCACATGGCAAATTCAAGTTTTACTTTCTGGAACTTTCTTTTTTTAGTATTTTTGATCTGTGCTTAGTTGAATCTGTGGGTGCTGAACCCACGGATATGGAGGGCTGACTGAAATTGCAATGGACTTCAAAGGAAGGGACAAGGACTGGAGATCTGCCTGGTCACCATCCTCTGCTATCCTTACGGTTTGCAAGGAAAGCACTAGCACCATGCACCTCCCTTGAATCCTCACAGAAGTCCTCTGAAGTGGGTGTTATCTGGAATTTCACAGATGAAGGTTCTAGGCTCAGAGAGGTTGAGTGACCTGCCTAAGGTTGCACAGCTGAGGAGGGGAGATGAAGCTTTGTGTCTCTACTGTACCACAGCTACCTTTGCGTCTCCACTGTACCACAGCTACCTTTGCTATGAGGAGACCTGAGCACCTACTCTGGCTTGGCCATTAACTCTGAGGGACCTTGGACAGGTCTCTTCTCCCTCCACCTCAGTCTTCTTGTCTGTAAATTGACTGGACTTTTAAGGCCCTTTCCAGCCTAGCCCTCTGCCTGTGTGGAGGGGATAGCTGAGGAGGGAAGGAGTAAACTGTGGGACGGGATCTGTGAGAACACACTGTGGAGGTGTATCCCGGATGGGGAGAGAGCACATACGTGCATGTGTGTGTGTGTGTGCCAACAAGGTGCTCCCATCCAAGGGCCCCTGACACCGTTCCCGTCAGAAGGCAGGTGAGGAGCACTGGGCCACCACCCTCTTTTTTCTCCAGGGCCCTCATGCTCTGCTTTCTTTCCTATTTTCCAGGGCTCTTGGTATGCAGGAGTCCCCAGATGGTTCAAACAGTTAAACACTGGGCTGCTAGCTGAAAGGTTCAAGTCCACCCAGAGGCGCCTCAGAAGAAAGGTGTGGTGATCTACTTCCAAAAAGTCAGCCATCGAAACCTCTGCGGAGCCCAGTTGCACTCTGACACACACGGGTCGCCGTGAGTCAGAAACGGCTCCGCAGCAGGTTTACTGCACTCAGAGTTCTCCCTTGGTCTTCCTCCCTGATTTTGAAGGGAAGGGAATGCAATAGGCTCACCCCTTTGAGAGAGGTGCATTCTAGAGGCATTGTAGGGAGAGGACCACGTATAACCCTGGAGGCAGATGGCCGTTCGCAGCAGCTGCGAGCAGGGCTAATATTCTGGGGCACATATCCCACAGAGGCTGATCCAGACGATCACCTGTAGGGAGTCACCGTTTCACTCGGCCAGCCCCGGGGACAACCTGTGTAATGACCTCAGCACAGACTGGAGGGCAGTGAACTGTGGTAGCACCCATGAGGCCTAGTCACAGAGGCCTGCTGGGCAGATGTCCCCAGGGCCAGGCTGGGGCAGGGGCAGGACTAGGGAAGATGCTAGCCCCACTCCACTCCCCCCACTGCAGAGGGGCCTAGTTTGTCCAGCATGGTCACAAAGCTTAACTAGTGCCCAACCAGCAGTCTTTTTGATAAAGAAAGCAAGCAAGCACTGGATAAACAAACTTGGAAAGTTAAAATCTAAAGTAAAAGGTGGTAATAAAGTAAAGATGATATCCTGTACATACAAAAACATCCCAGTGTTCTAAGGAATCTTAAAAGGGTCTCTGTTGTTGGCTTTAGTCCTGGGTTCTGTGCTTGGACTTGCGCGTGTGCATGTGTGGGATGGGGTCCCCGGCGTCTCTTCATCTCTCGTGGCATCACACGGACAGAGGGACGGTCAGAGGGAGTCCTGTAGGGATTTCCCAGTGGTGTCACTAGTGGGGTACAAGGGGTGCGGACCACACCTGGTAACACTGTCAGAGTGGGTGACACCAAAATGAATGTCTATAAAATTTTGGTGCAGTGTTTCAGCAGAAATTTATCATTTTTTATAAAAATATCCCTGTAGTTAGTTATAACAACAAAAACATTTTTTGGAAGCCCAGCTTACCTGTATCAATATACCTCCAAGGCTAAAACTCTATGCTAATTTAGTTTTTGAACCTTCTAATGCGTTCCAGTCAGAACTGCCATTATTACCCAATTACAATGATGCTTCAAATCACGTGGTTTCGTCTGTGTGTGTGCTACAAGCACACACTATTGTTTTCATTGCTGCCAGTGTTTTTATAGCCACTGCTTTTGTCAGATTTTCTGGTGTTTTAGTTACACTCTTGTGGTAATTAGCATGGAGGGGTGACACCATGAGTAAACTGCACTGGGTGACCCCAACCCTAGCGATGCCATTGTATCTTCTCCAGGCCCTGTGGCTTTCTGGATGACAAAGACTGACCTCAGGGCAGGACCTGACCCTGTATCTTCCCAGAAGTCTTAAATCCCCACCGTCAAGTCCCCATGCAACCCACCTCAAAGCTGAATTCCCCAGGCCAAGCCCAAATGAGTACAAGAGGAACCCTGGCCCTCCGAGGAGGTGCTGACAGATGGGTCAACCACAGCGTGGCCCGGGGAGGAGAAGGGCCTCCAGTGGAAGGAAGTGGAGAGCAGTGGTCACAGAAGGTGAGGAAGAGGAGAAACATCTTTGGGAAGCCACAGTGGCATACGTGGCCTATTTCCGTGGCCTGGGTGGGGGTAGGCTCATCTCTGTACCACCAGCGAGTAAGCGCTTGTTTCTCTCAGCATGGAGTCAGAACTCAGAAAATTCACCCACCGTCTTGGGCCCCTTCCTGTCTTTGCCTACTCAAATCCTGTAAGAGACACTGAAGGTTATAGGGAAACAAGCCGCCCTCTGGGAGCCCACAGGACTGTGTTAAACCAAAACACATTGCCATCGAGTCCATTCCAACTCATAGCAACCGTATAGGTCAGAGTAGAAGTGCCACATGGGGTTTTCAAGGCTGTAGTCTTTACAGAAGCAGACTGCCACATCTTTCACTGACCTTTCAGTTAGCACGTGAGCATCTAACCACTGTGCCACCAGGGCTCCTTTCTGCATCCAACAGAGGCTGAGCGATAGTGCAATGGGAGCGAGCAGATGAGAGAGGCTCCTTAAAAATGAGGCTTTTGTGGTGTACAATCCCATTTACATAAAGAACAAGAACAGGTCACTCTCATCTGTGGTGTCCAATGTCAGGGTAGTGCTCACCCTGGGCCGGAGGTGGGGCAGGCAGTGGTGGTGACTGGAAGGGACCTTGCCGAGATGCTAGATCTTAGGGGCCTGATCTGGTGCTGGCTACACAGGTGTGTTTAGTTGTTGACAATTCATCAGACTATACAGTTATGATTTGTATACCTTTATATATACCTTTATGTATGTGTATTATATTTCAATTAAAAAATTGCCTTTTTTTAATGAGGGAAGCTGAGATGTTTCCTCTGAGGAGCTCAAATTTGATGGGGGGAGAAATCAGAACGTGCAGTGTTGAATCCTTCACATAGATTAGCTCCAATACATCTACATGAGGGGGGTACTAGTAGCTTCACTTTACAGATGAGGAAGATGAAACTCAGAGGAGCTTAAAAACTTGTCTAAATTTGCAGCTACTGAATGACTGAGTCAGGAATCAAACCCGGGCCTGCACTCTGCTCAGCCAAGCTTCCTCCCTGTCTGGTAGGCCTTTGACAAGCCAAGGTCTGAGGTTTGAGGGAGAGACATGGAAGGGCATACCTGGCAGAGGGAACAGCCTAAGCCAGGGCCTTAATTCTCCTCTTCAGAAGGCAGGGAGGAGCTTCCTGTGGCTGAAAGGTACTTGAGACCAAGCTAGCACGGGCTGAGAACGATCTGCTGGAGAATTTGGAAGCCCAGCTGAGGAGTTTGGGCTCAACTCCGTAGTCAACAATGAGCCATCGAAGGCTGTGGAGAAGAAAGTGACCAGGTCAGAGCTGTTTCTGGACATAGCCCATTCGGTGTCATGGTCTAATGTTGTAGTGTGCTGTTGAGTCGATTCTGACTTATAGCGACCCTATAGTATAGAGTAGAACTGTCCCATACGGTTTCCTAGGCTGTGATTTTTGCAGGAAAAGGAGTCCTGGTGGTGTAGTCGTTAAGCACTCACCTGCTAACTGAAAGGTCAGTGGTTCGAACCCACCAGCTGCTCCACAGGAGAACAATGTGGAGTTTGCTTCTGTAAAGATTACAGTCTTGGAAACGCTACGGGGCACTTCTTCTCTGTCCTGTAGGGTCGCTATGAGTTGGAATAGACTCAGCGGCAATGGTTTTGGGTCTTTTGGTAACCTTTATGGGAGCAGACTGGCAGGTCTTTTCTCTCTCCCAGAGTGGCTGGTTGGTTCAAACCACTGACCTTTCCATTAGCAGCCCAGTGCTTAACGGTTGTGCCACCAGGGCTCCTTTCATGGTCCAGAGCCCATAGAACAGAACAAAGGGAAGCCCTTGGGAGCAGTCCCCCCACTGCCCCAGAAGGGAAACCATCACAGCAGTTTCTGAGAGCTGAACGCCGTGCTGGCTCTGTGGGGTGGAGAGCTGCACAAAGCATGGCTCGGCCTCCAGGCATTTACAGCTGAGAAAGAAGACACGTTCATCTGTATAAAAGCTTCCTGGAAAGTAAAGGTCATCAGGCACGGTTGGAACAGGCCCGACTGGGCAGGGAATGGGGGCTGGGTAGAGGAAGTCCAGTGGGGCAGGGAAGGCTAAAGGAGGAAGGGGGTTTGGGTTGGGCCTGGAGGAGGGGCCAGACCTCAAATGTCCTCCCAAGAGGACATGGAAACCTCCTGTCTTTTTCCCTCCTCCTCAGGCCACCGGCATCCTGCTAGAAGAGTCATAAGTGGAATTCCCGATCTTAAAGAAAAATCCAGGGGCCGTCTCAAGGGCTGGTGGGGGTCCCAGGACCTACCACTAACTGCAGCCACAGGGGAGGAATTTGGATGTGTCAGGTAGCTTTACCCAGCCTGTGGCCTCGTAACGTAGTTGGGTCCCCCAAGGACCCCAAGTTGCTGGTGATAGATTCTCATCAAATGTTTTCTAACCATCCACCTTCCTCTGCCTCCCAGCACAAGGTACAGGGAGTCACAGGCCAGCCTTGAGGAACTCCAAAGTCGGGCCTGTCTCAGGATCTGAAACTCTATCATAAAACACTTATTTTAGGAGGCAAAGGCGGCTGATGGAGTTGTAGAATTTTAGAGCCTGAGCCTATATTTTATACGAGAACTAAGTTCAGGTTCTACCAGCTCTGTGACCTTGGGCCAGCCGTGTGACCTCTCTGAATCGCAATAAAATGGGATAAGAAAATCTACTCTGCCTCCATCAAATCGTCTGATGTAAATAAATACTCTTCATAAATCATCAAATACAATGCACGTGTTGGTCATGACATCAATGAGCCTCGGGGAGATTAGCTGATATTCCTAGCTCGTGGCCTGGCTGCCGTCAGGAGAACATTCATGAAAGTTTAGTAAACCCATACTGTGTGCTGAGTGTTTTGCAGTACATGTTGTCATTTAATCTCCCAACAACCCTACTCCCACTTTACAAATAACTAAACCGAGGCTCAGCTAGGGGAGGCGTCTGTATCCTTCAGGCTTTGCTTTAGGCTGCAAGCCAGAGACGGCTCAATTCAAAAGCTCTGAGAAAAGAAAAAAAAAGAATACATGTATATGGACTTACTACTTGACTTAACAAGAATTTCTTGTTAAAATAGGGCAGCTCAAGGTGGATTAATTTTGCATCTTTCAATGAGCACCCAGGTTCTTTCTTCTTATAAATTAAATGCATTTTTTTCATTGTGAAATACTTGAAACATTCACATCTAAATGGGGAGTAATAGAGTAAACACATGTATGTTCATCATTGTATCACCTTAATATTCTCCTTGATCCAGATTCCTTTCTTCTCCATCTTAAAAACAAATATAGATACAGTTGAGGCCTCCTGTGGACCCTCCCACAACCCACTCCTCACCTTCCCACCCTCCCCGGAGGAGCCACTATTGTGAGTTTAGCGTACATCATCCCCATACATAGTTTTACACTTTTGTTAATGTATTTCGGTATCCATAAAAATTCTATAGTACTGTTTTGTGGGTTTCTAAACTTTATCTATATGCCATCATATTGTAGGTTCCCTTTTGCAATTTGGTTTTTAAGTTAACATTTTGGTTTTGGGTATCAACTCGTACTGGGTATCAATTTGGTATTAATTCATATTGATACACATGGCTTTGGTTCATTGACTTTAATTGCTATGTAGGATGAGTCCGTTGTCTGAACTTGACCACAATTCATTCCCTTTTGCTGATGGACTTTTACCACAAACATTGCTAAACTGTACATTCTTGCCCACATCTCCCTGTGCTTGTGTGTAAAGGTTTCTCCAGGGTATATACTCAGAGTGGAATTTCTAGGCTGAAGGGTAGAAACTTCTTCGACTTGCTAGTGTCTAATTGCTCTTCCAACCAGTTGAATGAATTTAAGTTTATACTAGCAGTGTTGAGCACCTCACCAACATCCTAGTATATGAATCAATGCAGCCAGTCACTTTCTTTTGATCTGACCACCAGCTGGGAGCTGAGCAATTTTATTTGACCCTGAAATACTTTTCTCCCATAATATTTTGTGGGACCAAAATTCTGAGCAACACACAGGGGCCTTGGCACCACTGCCCGTTCTACCCCCTTTCTATCAGACCAAGAGCAAAATAGAGCCTGGTAGATCTTCATTCTCACTTCCCATTTCAATTCGACAAACGTTTATTGGGCACTTGCTGTGAACAGGCACTATGAAAACCCAGCGCCAAATAAGACTCATTCCTGGGCCTCGAGGGGTTTATAATCTGGTGGGCGAGGGAGACCCAAGTATTCAAACAATTATCCAAACCACATGGAACCATCCATAAATTACAAACCAGGCTGTGTGGATGCTTCACAGTAGGAGTGAATCCTTATTTTCTTCTAAATGAAGATTTTTGTTCTAATTCTAAAAGTAAAGAATTTATTTCAAAAAGAGAGAAAAATTGGCAGTCCTAACACTGAGGGAGAGATTTTCTGCCAGCGCTGGGGTGACTTGTTCTGAGTGGGGTATCTGGTAGGAGGTAGCACGGGAACTGGGAGGAAGAGGAAGAGGGTACAGCAGGAGTTCCTTCTAGAAAATCTGACACCCTTGCTGCCCCTTCCTATCTAGCAAGGATGGATTATCCAGTAAGCAAGGTAAGCATGTGTTTAGGGCATCAACAAAACAGGGATACCAGTTGTCCGAGGCAAAAAAATCCATAGACTCGGGAAAGGCAATTTTTACTCATGTAGGCATGTATAATTCCATAACAGAAGATAAAATTCAGTGTGTATTTCTCAATGTTGAAATTGCTCTGTGCATATTCCTAACTCTAATGATCACAACTTGCACAACAGAACACTCCTTTTCATCCCTAAACAGACTCAGAAAACGCTCAGTGTACAACAATGACTCAAGAAAGACTTGATTCATTATCCTTATTATGTGTGGACGTAGATATTGTTTGGCAGCTTAATTGTGATGAAATTATTGAGACTTTGTAAGAGCAAAGAATAGAAAATATTTTTAATTATAACATGTTAGAGATGAAAGATATATCTAAAAATAAAATATAGTAATTTGTTGTAACATTTGTTTTCCGATCATTAAATTTGCTTTTATGACAACTTTTCGTTTGTTCAATTGTAATTATAGCATTTATTACGAAACAAGCATCAAAATTGAAGTATGAGCTGTTTAAAGCAAAATTGGTGGAAGTCAATTTCTCATTGTGGGAGATCAACAGAATTTTGGTTAAGTGCTTGGCTTGCCAACCAAAAGGTCAGCAGTTCAAATCCACCAGTCATTCCTTGGAAACTCTATGTGGTAGTTCTACTCTGTCCTATAGGTTCCCTATGAATCGAAATCAACTCGATGGCAACAGGTTTAGGTTTGTTTTTTTATTTTTTTGGTTGAAACAACTAAGTTCACTGGCTTATTTTCTTTGTTGTAGAATATGTGGAATATTCTTTGTGTAGAAAATATGGTATATAAAAAAATCTTAGTGCCCCGCATCTACTAAAAATTTTATAATCCAGTTCATCTCATTCTGCTGAGGTGGCATACGCCATTTTTACATTCAATCACTGATATTATAGGCGCATTCAAAACAAAGTTACATCATGGGTAGCTAAGACACACACATGCATGTATATACATGTATATATCTAACTCACACATCCCATTTGAATGCGTGAATGAGCAGAGAAGGGGGCACCACAGATTATCTGTGTTTAGGGTCCTCTTGTACCTTCATCAGGCCCTGCTAGCTGGAGCGGTAATAACCATGTCTTGAGAGCAGAGACGTGTGTGCTTAATTCCTGGCCCAGCAAGTCAAGGCAGTCCTGTCACCTCTGTGGGAGCTCAGTTTCCCCATCTCTGGGGTGAGGTATGATGGGTTAACCTCAGGCTCTCTAGATTTCAAACTTGGACAGTTCTGGCCGATAACTGGCATATTGGATTTGTTTGTTTAAAGCCACATTGTTCCGTCTTGTTTAATAACAAGTGAAGGGATGCCAAGCCAAGCCCTCCATCCCTGTCCAACAACAGCCACTATTCCCTCCTTCTGGTCTCCGCTGTCTCTAGGGCAGCCCTGGGCAGGGTAAAGTTCCACCCTGGCATTGTCTCCCATAATTCCTGTCCTGATAACTGTGAAGCTGGAGACCTGTCTGCCTCTGGAGACCCACAGCAAATTATGAGAGAGTGCTGAGCAAGCAGGCTTGTGACATGTGCTCAGCAGAAGGTAGCAGTTTTCATGATGGCCTGCTATCCCTCCTGGCCTTGGTGGGAAATTTCCCCTGTTCCAGGCCACCTCCTGAAGGCCTCGGGGCTCTGGCCACTACTGTTTTTTCTTCACTCCTGGGACCTCCAAAAGGGCTGGTGGTTGCCCCAGGGGAAAGAGCTAGGGCAAAAACCTGCTGCTCCCAGCTCCCTGGGCATCCCAGGTTTGACAGTCCCTCCAGGAGAACCAGAACAGGGAAGAGGCAGTCCCCCAAAGGAAAGGGGAGAAAAGAGATGCTGGCTGGTACAAACAGCAGATATTAGACTCTGCAGATGGCATTTCCTACACAGATGCCAAACTGCAGAATGTTCTCTGAATTTAGAGCAGAGGCAGCTTTACAACATCAGAAAGGCCAAGGGAAAGCCAGCTCTTAACCTTGCTGTACTGTCACATCCAAGGTGTGGGAGCAGAGCCTGGAAAATTGCTGTGGAGCCAGGCGGCCTAGGGTTGAATCCTAGTTCCACTACTTACTTAGACTAAAGCAGGTCATTTTACCTCTGTTGGCCTTACTTCCTTCATCTGTAAAATGGGGTTGACCTCATTGGTCTGGGTTGTGTTGGGATGAAAAAATGTTTGTGGGGTAATAATTGCCAGGATTTTGAAGCGATGATGAGTGTAAACTATATTTCAAGATACCTGCAAGGAATTATAACTTGATAGGAAAATACCTGTGATTTCTATCAGTGACAAAGTCATAAAAACCAAAACCAAACCTGTTGCCATTAAGTTAATTCCAATTCATGGCAACCCCATGTGTTACAGAATAGAAATGGTCCATGGAGTTTTCTTGGCTGTAATCTTTATGGAAGCAAATCACCAGGCCTTTCTTCTGTGGTGCTACCAGGTGAGTTCGAACCACAATCCTTTAGGTTAGCAGATGAGCACAGACTATTTGCACCACCCAAGGGCCTGACAGAGTCATAGGTACTGCTAATGCTGCTGGGTTTATTGTCTGAATTCATAATCAAAGGAAATACTAGGCCTCAGATAGAGGTTAGTGATAATAAAGATGTAGTTTTTAGCCCCTGATTTCTACTCCTAGATCCAGGTAAAGAACACCTGGGCTCATAGAAACTTCAGCCCCTCACCTGCTGGCAGGTCTGATTCCCACTCAGGGTACACAGGGGAGCTGGTGCCCACACTTCCTGAAAGCTTGTCTTCTCAGGGATGAGGAGGGACTTACCCAGCCTTGGGCTGACCATAAATAAGACTCAGACTCTGGTTTCCAGCCCAGGACTCCCACCCGTACCACTGTTAAGGAAAATCCAAAAACCCGTTGCCATCAAGTTGATTCCGACTCATAGTGACCCTATAGGACAGAGTAGAACTGCCCCATAGGGTTTCGAAGGCTGTAATCTTTACAGAAGCAGACCGCCATAGCTTTCTCCTGTGGGGTGGCTGGTAGGTTCGAACCACCGACTTTTCAGTTAGTAGCTGAGCACTTTAACCCCTGCACCCCCAGGGCTCCTTCACTGATAGGCAACAGGCATTACTGCTAGGTATATAGGCGTGAGGGGCTGGGTAGAAGGTTTTTCCTTAAAATCTTGCTTTAAATTACTTTTTTATTTGGAGGATTTTTTTTCCTCATTACAAAAGTCAAAATACTCAAGGTAGAAAATACGGAAGATACAGAAAAACAAACATGAAATCCCCCAAAATAACACTACTCACATATAGCCACTAGGAATGTTTTAGAATATGTTATTTATTTTTTCCAATGCAGACACACACCTATATTTTTAACAAAAAAAAGCACATACTCCCATAATGCTTTGTTATTTTTTTTCAGCAATATATTTTATGTGCTTTCCCATGTCAATGATACTCTTTGCTGACATAATTTTTAAAGCCTGCGGAACCCATCAGGAATTGTTTGGAAGTACCATAGTGTTATTTATCATACTCTAGTGAATAATCGTGAACCCTGGGGGCACAGTGGTGAAGTGTTCTGCTGCTAACCAAAAGGTTGGCAGTTCAAATCCACCAGCTGCTCCTTGGAAACCCTATGGGGCAGTTCTACTCTGTCCTATAGCAAACCAACCAAACCCATTGCTGTCAATTCCGGCTCATAGTGACCCTATAGGAAACATAAACCAGAGACTCCACCAGCCTGAGACCAAAAGAACTAGATGGTGCCCAGCTACCACTAATGACCACCCTGACAGGGAACAAAACAGAGAGTCCCTGACAGAGCAGGAGAAAAGTGGGGTGCAGAACTCAAATCTTAGTAAAAAGAGACTGGAGGAACCCCAGAAAACATGGCCCCCAGACTCTCTGTTAACCCAGAACTTAAACCATTCCCAAAGCCCACTCTTCAGACAAAGATTAGACTGGACTGTAAGACATAAAATGATACTTGTGAAGAGTGTGCTTCTTAGTTCAAGTAGATACACGAGGCTAAATGGGCAGCTTCTGTCCAGAGGTGAGCTGAGAAGGCAGAAAGGGACAGGGCTGGTTGAATGGACACAGGAAACCCGGAGTGGAAAGGAGGAATATGTGGTCACATTATATGGAAGGCAACTAGCGTCACATAACAATATGTGTATAAATTTTTGTTTGAGAAGCTAACTTTAGCTGTGAACTTTCACCTGAAGCACAATAAAAATAATAAAAAATAAACTTTTTCATCTTAGTCAATCTGAGAAGTAAAAAATAATATCCCAAATATAGTTTTGATTGTTAGTGAGGTTGAGTGTATATTGATATGCTCTTTGGCAGTTGTAACTTCTTTGGTGAGTTGAGCATTCATACCTTGCCCATTATCAATTGGGATATCTGTCTTTTAATTGGTTCGAAAAAATGTTCTTGGTAAAAAGAATATTATCGTATCTGTCTTATGTTCCTCAAATATCTTTCCCCGATTTCTCATTTGCCTTTTGGTTTGATTAGGGTGTACTTTCTTTGGCAGTATTAATAGTTTGATGTTGTGTTCAGTTAAGTCTATTGATCTCTAAGGTAGAAGGCAGTCCTGCCCACTTTTCTTGGTGACTGGCAAATTTGCAGTTATATTATATGAACCTCTCCTATTTTTCCTCAATACTAGTTGGAATCTTTTGTCATCCTCTGGGTAGGGGGTATTTCTTGAACTATAGGACAGGGCACAGAGTGTAGTCCTGTCTGTCCCTCCTGGGAAGTAGCCAGGTTAACAATAGTTTCCACGTGCCTTCTCAGGTCACTGACCTCAAGTACAAACCCCATTTCGCAAAGATGATTCTGCAGATGGTGTCAGTCCAGGTCAGTCCCAGGGGTTCAGGACTTGTCCACCCAAAGGAAGTGCCACAGCAAACCCGGTCAAGGCCAGCCCCAGGTGACCCACTTGGAGCCCTGCTCCAGGCTGTAGCTTCATGATTAGCCAGGTCACTCAGAAGTCTACCTGAGGCTCTCAGTGCAAGGGACTGGTCTCCAGGCTTTGTCCCAGAGCAGCTGTGTATGGGTAGCCTTCTGTCTGCTAGGCCTGAGGACCCATGAGGAAGGACGGAAAGAAGGACAAGCATGCTGCTTAAGCACCTTGTATGCCAAGTATCTTCACTCAGGTATTTCCATCCATGAACTCAACAAGTCAACAACGTTGGAATTATTACTTCCCTGCTTTAGGGAGGAAGACACTGAGATGCAGAGAGGTTGAGTGACTGGTCCCAAATCACTTGGCTAAAAAGCGGAAATAACCAGACCTGAACCTACATTCTGTTCCAGCTTCCCAATTTGGTACCTCCTCACCCTGATGCAGGCCTTAGGGCTTCAGCTCTTCCTTAGCTTCTGGGAGAATGGATGGGGAGACTTAATTTATGCTAGAGTACAAATGACTGATATAGGTTAACAATATCCTCTTTCCCAGGGAACTTCAAGCCATGAGCCCAAGTCTGATTTTCTCTGTCTCATACAGAGCCAGTCATGCCCTGAGATGACCCTGGGCCACAGAGGGTGGCTTAACTGAACTATGTCTTTAGGGGATTTCCCCTGAATCTGAAGCATTTCCCTCTGAGTCTCACTGGAAAGTTCTCAAGAGGCTAGTTCTCTACTCTCTTTGCCTGTATGGCTCCAGGCCGAAGAACAGGTAAAGGTAGGCTGTGGCAGGGCTGGGGTTTAGCCTGTCCCTTCCATTCCTCTGTTTGCATGTGGACTCTGCATAGGCTTTGTGAGCCTTTAGGGACAAAGAAGGGTGGATAATTGGAGTGGGGAGGGGGGATAGACTCCTTGCCAGCCTCATTCTGATGAGCATGACCAAAGGTGCCCGATTCCAGCGGGCAGCCCTGGTGTTAAATGAGTATCATGGGAAAGGAAGTAAGGGCTCCGAAACCACTGTGGAGCTCCCAGGGGCTGCTGCAGTGGAAATTGTCCCTCTTAAGGTCTCCAGGCTGGAGGAGAGAAGGGGAACCCAGGCTTTGGGTTCTGACAGATTGGCTTTGAATCCTGGCTCTGCCACTTACCACCAAGTGCTTTGGGGGAAGTGACAGTCTCTGAGCCATGGCTCAGAAACAGGAACAGGGCTGTTGTGGGGACCGAAAGGAGTCCTGGGGGGTGTAGGCAGCTACACACTCGGCTACTAACTGAAAGGCTGGAAGTTCAAATCCTGCCAGAGGTGCTTCGGAAGAAAGGCGTGGCAATCTGCTTCCAAAAGATCCAAAAAGCGAAATCAAAACCATTGCCTTCAAGTCGATCCCAACTCATAGTGACCTTATAAAAAACCCAAAACCAAACCCAGTGCCGTCGAGTCGATCCCTACTCATAGCAACCCTATAGGACAGAGTAGAACTGCCCCATAGAGTTTCCAGGGAGCGCCTGGTGGATTCGAACTGCCAACCGTTTGGTTAGCAGCCATAGCACTTAACCACTATGCCACCAGGGTTTCCAGTGACCTTATAGGACAGAGTAAAACTTCCCCATAGGGTTTCCAAGGAGCGGCTGGTGGATTTGAACTGCCGACCTTTTGGTTAGCAGCTGTAGCTCTTAACCACTATACCACCAGGGCTCTTTGAAAACCCTATGGGGTGCCGTTCTATTCTGAAACACATAGGGTTGCTATGAATTGGAATCAACTTGACGGCAACTTTTTTTTTTTTTTTTTAGCCTGAGGACTAAAAGAGGCAATAAAGTGAAAGAGTCTAGCAACTCAAGTAGCAACTTCAATAGCTGGTAGCAGCTTCCCAGAGTGCCATAGTAAGAAAATCAGTTGAGAAGAGTGCTGGAATCAACTCGCTATGTCTGCACTGGGTGAGACTGTAGGAGTGGAGACCTGTTAGGCACATGTTGTTGTTGTGTGCCAATGACTGCATTCCGACTCATAGCAATCCCACATGTTACAGAGTAGAACTGTGCCATAACGCTTCCTGCAGCAGATCGCTAGGTCTTTTCTCCCACAGAGCTGTTGGGTTGGTTTGAATTGCCAACCTTTCAGTTAGCAGCCGAGCACCTAACCATTGCATAACCAGGGCTCCTCGTTAGGCACAAAGAACTAAAACCAAACCCACTGCCATCAAGTCGATTCCAACTCATAGTGACTATAGTTCTGAAAAGCCTCTTTCCCCACTTGTCCCTTCCTTCCCTGAGTGTGCCTAGATGTCTTTCCCTGTCCCCAACCACAAACCTATCAAAGCTCTAACAGGCTGGATCTGAGACAGGCCTTTGAGCTGGTTAGTTTCGGCTTGAACCCCTGCTGAGAATTTGCATTTCCACCCCAGATATGCTGAGTCAGAATCTACAGTTTAACAAGATCGCCAGGTGATTCTTATGTATAATAAATTTTGAGAACCACCACTCTACTGGTGATTCTCAGAATCGGCCGCTAACCAAGCAGTATTAGCATTGCCAGGGAACTTGTTAAAAAACGCAAGTTCTCAGCAGGGGTTCGAACTGGACTGAATTGGTTCCAAACCCTGGCCTGAGGTAGCATCCCAAAGGAGCCTGAATTCCTAATTCCAGAAGTCTGCCTTCCTCCTGTTTTTTGCCTCGGGAGGCAAGCCACTCAGAGCCTCAGAATGGTTGAAAGAGAACTCACTTCAGATTGAGGAATTTGCTTAAATATACAGTTTGGAAACGAGCATACTTATACTTATCAAAAGACTGTAAGTCTACACCTTGGAATATTAACGGTGACATTATATTTATGTTATATCTTCATAAAAATATATGCATACATGTGGGTATACATATATATTTACAAATATTCCAATGAACATGCATTATTTTTATAGTGAGAAACAAAATGAATGTTTAACAATACATTTGCCCGTTTTAGCAATTGCGTCAATGTTGCCTTTCCTTTAAAGTTCTGAAATCTATATTTTCAGGTGGATCAGGGTACAGATCAAACAGCCCAAATATCTTGCAACCTCTTGTTGCTCATTTTGGCCCCACAAACTCTTCAGTTCTTTTGATAACTCCCCAAATTTCAACTCCATTACAGTCGTGGATTGAATTATAACCCCCTAAAATATCTGTCAACTTGGCTAGGTCATGATTCCCTTGTATGATTGTCTACCATTTTATCCTCTGATGTGAATTCCCCGTGTGTTGTAAATCCTATCACTATGATGTAATAAGATGGATTAGCAGCAGTTCTATCCATGAAGGTCTACAAGATCAGATGGTGTCTTAAGCCAATCTCTTGAGATATAAAAGAGAGAAGCGAGCAGAGAGGCAGGGGGACCTCATACCACCAAGAAAGAAGCACCAGGAGCGGAGAGCGTCCTTTGGACCTGAGGATCCTGCGCTGAGATGCTCCCAGACCAAGGCAAGACTGATGACAAGGATCTTCCCCCAGGGCCGACAGAGAGAGAAAGACTTCCCCTGGAGCTGGCGCCCTGAATTTGGACTTCTAGCCTACTGGACTGTGAGAGAATAAACTTCTCTTTGTTAAAGCCATCCGCTTGTGGTACTTCTGTTATAGCAGCACTAGATGACTAAGACAATTACTTTCGGCTCAACACCCATTTATTGAACACCGTGTATCCTGGCTCTGGCCCAGGTGCCAGGAGTATTGTGCTGAAGATGATGTGGTCTCCATCCTCAAGGAGTCTGGCTGGGGAAATGATACAAGGAACTAAGTGCCTCTTGGTGGGATGGTGTTTATAAATGGAAGAATGACATGTAGGAAGAGAAGAAGTAGAGTGAGACTCCCCAGCTGGATAGCGGCCCCCACAAGCTGTAACCTGCCCCCGACCTTGTCCTTTCAACCTTTCCTGAGGCTTGGAGCCCTCAGGTGGGGAGCTCTGGGCCCACAGGGACCCCTCTTCCCTGCTGACTCTGAGGGCAGAGCCTTTGAAGGCTGGCTCTCTGAAGCGGGCACTCCAAGGAGCAGCCACTAAGGCAGGCTTCTATTGGCCTATTCCCCACAGCTTTCTGAGGCCTGTGGGGAATGTTAGCCCTAGGAGCCTGCCTCTGCCTATGGAGAGCTGCTCTTGACTCTGGGGAAGACTGAACCTACCATCCTTACGTCTTGCTGAGAGGCAGCCTTGGCAACAGGAATCCTGGGGAGGGAGCATGAATCCTCTGTGGATTTGACCTGCAGCTGTCCTCACTGCCAAGGGTTAGGGCTGCTCCCAGCTACCAACAAAGAGATCAGGAAAGCAGGGCTGGGACGTGGACTCCAGAGGCCTGGGCTCAAGGCCTGTCTCTGCCACTAATTCTCTGTGTAAATTGGTAGTACGTGTACGTAGTACATGCCAGGCACTGTGAGAGATGCTTTACACACTTTAAAAAAAATGATTATCTCTATTTCACAGGTGAACCGTCCCCCCCCCCCCCCAAAAAAAACAAACCCAGCGCCGTCAAGTCGATTCCAACTCATAATCGACAGAGTAGAACTGCCCCGTAGAGTTTCCAAGGAGCACCCGGCAGACTTGAACTGCTGACCCTTTGGTTAGCAGACGTAGCACTTAACCACTCCACCACCAGGGTTTCACAGGTGAGGTTTCATGAATTGGCCAAGATCACACAGCTGGAATCTCAATCCAGTCCTTTCTAGCTCCCAAACTGGTGCTCGCTTTTCCCTACCTGGCCTCCATCTCTTCCTCCTCCTAAAATGGGGTTGGACTGGATTAAGGAAAGAGGCAGGAGGAAGCCCTTCAGCTAAGTGATCCTATCCATGGCCCCACCCCCAGGGGTTTACTGTCATTGCCATCAGACAATGACACCGCCTGGCTGCTGTCTGCTGTTTCTGCTCTGGTCTCTTCAAGCTGGAGTTACAACAAGGCTTCTGGTTTAGGTAGGAGTTGGCTTCAGAGTGCATTCAGACGCTCCCTCCCTCCCATTTCCTTTGGCCCCAGTCCACCCAGTCCCAGTGTAGGCTCTTCTTCCTTCCTTCCTTTTGTTCTTTCTCCCTCCCTCCTTCCCTTCCTTCCTTCTTTCCCTTCTTTCCTTCCTTTCTCTCTCTTCACCAGCTGAAGCCAGGAAATCCACTTAAGGGGGAAAATACAACTCCACAAATAAAGCACTTCTACAGGGAAAACCCTGATTACACAGGAGCTGTGACTGAGCCTACTTCTTACAAACTTTCAGGGCTTCTTAGGACCTCCTCTCCCCCACCTGAAGCGCCTCAACCCCAGGCTCCTGACTCCCTCTGCTGTCCTTTGACTTAGAGAGTGAGGACCAGCGTGTCCTGTCTCCTCCACTTGGCTTGGAGGATGCTGCCCCTCAGGTTTCTGAGGGCAGACTCTCCCTACGGTTTCCACAGCCCTTTAACATTGGTTACTTCACTGGATCCTCACAACAGTGCCATGTTGTTGTGAGGGGCAGAGGGTTCAGTGGGCACATAGTTCCATGACCATTTGACAGATGAGCAAACCGAGGCCACACAACCAGCAGGTCTTCATTGTCAGAGTCCTGGCCCTTTGTGTAGGTGAGTGACTCCGCCTCTGATGGGGTCATTTCATGCCCATTCCTCCAACCTCTGTGGTGTTGTCTTGCTGAAGCTGCCTGGAGTTTGGAAGGCAGCCTGGCTCTCCGGGTTCCCAAGTTTGTGCTAAAAGCTCCCAGGCTGGCTGCTCTGCAGAGGTTGAGACCACCCTCTGTCCCATTCTCTGAACTGCTGAAAATGTAGATGAGGCGGACAGCCACTGGATGGCAAATGGGAGGAGCTAAGCCACCATTTTCCCTCCATCGCAGCCCTAGTGCCACTGCACTGCCCGGATGACTCTAGCATCATCACAGGGGATGACCACCAATCCCGATGGACAATGCCCCTGAACATGCCCTGAAGAAGAGCCCACCCCTACTCTGTTTCCTCCCCATATATAAACCCCTTTGCCTGCTGATCAAGGAGCCATCTTGGCGAGGCAGGTCTTGGTGTGCTCCTTTGCTTGGCCAACCAAATAAAGTTTTCTTTTTTCGCTCAGTGTTGCACTGAGATAAGGCACCTGTTACCCCAACATCTAGAATAAGTAAGCTCTGTTAGCATTGTGGTAGATGGCTCTCCATTATTTTTCTATATTTCACAGCAGTAGGGGCCTACTGTACACACATTTTGGTAACCTGCTTTTCTATGTCAGTATATCACTAGCGTCTTTCCACTGGCTTTGATTCTCCTCCAGATGAAATTGGAAGCCAGTTGGCTTGCCAAGGACTCCATCAGAAAATACTTTGCCATCAGTTGTGCTCACCTTCCCCCATCCAACCCTAAGGCAGAAACAACAGGCCCCCAGGGCACATCCAGAGGAATGTTGGCAATGGGGGCTTTGAGCCAGGGCTTCACTGGAGCCCTTAGGATCAGGTGAATCAGAGAAACCGGACACTCATGTTCTACTTCCAGATAAGATAAAGGTTTTCCTTAGTTCTGTTTGTGGAAGGAGCCGATCTTGCCAGCTGCCAAAAACTCTAATGAGGCCCTAAGAGAGAGCCTGCCTGGTGGAGAAAGCACTGAACTTGGAGTCATATAGGACCCTGCTGAGTCCCAGAGGGATGACTGGGCCAATTAGGTTGCCTCTCTGACCTTGCCTTGTAGGGTTGCCACTGCAATGCTTATGGCCTTAGAAAGATGCTGTTGATGTATTGACATAAAAAAGCAGATTTCCCAAAGGTGTGTTCATAGGCCTGCACTGCTGTGAAACACAGAAAAACAATTGGTAGCCATCTACCACCACACGAACAGTGTTTACTTATTCTGGGTGATGGGATAATAGGTGCCTTATCTCCTGCCCCTTTTACTTATCTGCATTTTCCGATTTTTTTCTACAGTGAGCATGTATTCCGTATTCATCAGCTGTCGCCACAATGGAAACTCTGGTGGGGTAGTGGTTAAGAGCTATGGCTGCTAACCATAAAGGTCAGCAATTTGAATCCACCAAGCGCTCCTTGGAAACCCAACAGGGCTGTTCTACTCTGTCTGGTAGGGCTGCTATGAGTCGGAATCCACTCGACAGCAATGGGTTTGGTTTGGATCACCACAATAATGCTGCAGAGCAGACCAGCTCAAAAACTCAGCGGCTTGTGACACAAGGGCTTTTTCTCAAACTCCTGTGTCTGCTGGTTTGGCTGGTCTCGGCTGGGCTTCGGGGCTGCCCTGGCTCAGGCTGCAGGTCAGCTGGGCCTGCTTCTCACTGCAGGCTGAGCTCAGGTCTGCTCCACGTGTCTTCATTCTGGGGCCCTGGCTGAAGGGGCAGCAGCTACCCAGGGCTTGCTTCTCATTCCAGGTCACCAGCGCCCAGAGCCCAAGCCAAACTGTGAATGCACATAGAAAGCCTCTGCTGACTAAAGCAAGCCACGTGGCTGAGCCCAACATTAACAGGAGAGGGAAGTATAAGCTGCCCACAGCAGGAGTGGGAGTGAATACATGCTAACAACTCAATCTGTTACCTATTGTATAATAAAAGAAGTTACTTTCTTAATGCTTGATGTGCTTTATGAGATCTATTCATATTATCTACTAGAGTATATCCTACGGGGTGCTCCAAGAATAAGACAATGGAGCCATTTTATAATCTCATCATAAGAGGCTAGAACTAATGTCAAAGGGATAGGCTGGCCCTCTTCCTCCATCCTCTCTGTCCCTCTAGGATAACCAGTGACTTCCATTTCTGTCACTATATCCCTAGAAAGGAAGGTAGAAATCTCTAACACAGGCATGCAGGCAATTACAACCAAAGCCCGGACCCTCACTTGTTCCCATCCAGATCCCTCTGAATCCAGTTCTTATTGATGTACTTTCTCTTAGCTTCTCTCAGTTCATTCAGTCAGTCATTCAATGTGTGTATTGAGCACCTACTATGTGCTGGCACTCTTCTGGCCGTGGGGTTATGTTGGTGAACAATGCAAGGATCAGGGAACAAGAAGTCTGCTCCTTTAGGGTTTACATTATAGTGGGGTGGTGAGGTGAGTGCTGGGGATGGGGGAAATGCTAGAAAACCAGTTAGTATCAGGTAGTAGGACTGCTAAGAAGTAAATAAAATAGGGTAGTACATCAGAGAGTGACTTTGGGTAGTGAGGTCAAGGAAGGTTTTCCTGAGGAGGTGCTGTTGAAAGTTATTAGAAAGTACCTCTTGGGACCTGACATTTGTATCTGGGCTCTCCAGTTTGGCTCTGAATTCGCCTCAAAGACTTGGCTTATATTTTTCCCACCAGCTCATCCCTCCCCCTTTGGACTGCCTTCAAGAGCTCTTCTGTCCTAGCTACCTTTTAGGACCTAACCCACCCTCCCCTTGGCCAGCTAGTGCTCCAATCAGCTTAGCCAGTCCTCAACAAAGAGAAGACCCAGAAAACCTGTTAGATCCAGCCAATTACTTATTGAGCTTATATTGTGTATCAAATTAGCAGGCATTTCTTGAATTCCAAACCAATGACTATCTATTGAGTAACAATTATGTACCAAATCAGTAGGCATTTATTGAGCATCTATATTCAAATCAAGTCATTTATTGAATGCTCACTGCTTATCCAAGTCAATAGGTATATATTTACTGTGTGCCTGAAACGGAGAACACAAAGGTAATGGCTATTGCCTTCTAGGAACTTGGAATTGAGTTGGAGAGGCAAGTTTTACACGAATGTAGATCATTAGTTATAAAAGGCAGGACTTAATGAAGTAAGTATTATGTTGGACAGAGCAGCCTCTAAGCCCCATGGGCTTAGAGATCATTGTGGGCTGGGGGAACACAGAAGGCTTCATGGAGAAGGGGAGATTTTAGCTGAGCTTTAAAGGATGGATAGGATCCACACAGAAAAAGAAAGGTAGGGCCTGGGTGGCATGAACTGGCCCTGGGCAGGGGAGGAGGTGGTGTGTTTTGGAACCCTAGGATATAATTTTGGGCACTTATTATTTGGGCCTGGCGTCCTCTCCTTTCTGGTTTGTTAGCATTATCGTACCAGCCAGCTATACTAGGCCCCCGTTTCCAAGCCTGAGGCTAGGTACTTTGGCAGCCTATAATAGTTCGCCTGGATGATCAAGGGCTAACATCAGCTGGCTAACGTCAGAATGCGCAGCTCTGCAGAAAGGTGTTTGTGATACTCTAGGTAGATAAGGGCATAAAAAGATGCAAATATTGGCCTCAGGGTATCCAAATACAGTCCATTTCTAGACCAGGTGTCCTCCCATGTCTGAACCCAGGCGTCTTTAAAAAAGATCACGTTCATTTCCTCTACCTGGATCCTTGAGAAAGCATCCACGGATATTTAGAATTCATTGGATTCCAGCGATGGGCTCATTGGTCTCTTAATAAATTTCTGGAGGCAGGAAGAGTGGCATATTATTCTTTTATTACTTTGATGGCTAAAAATATATCCTGCTTTCCAGAAACCAGTCATGAGAAAAGCTGAACTTAGAAAATGACTCCATTAAGGATAATCATTTTTTTTACCCTAAAAAACATTTACCCAGCACCCATTCTGAATAGCCGGGTCTGGAAACAGAAAAGGTGAATAAGTCACAGATTCAAGATTCCTTTAGAGAAAGAGTCCCACCATGCCTTGAACACAAAACTTGATTCATTTTGTGGTCTGTCTATACAGCTTTTCAGGAAATTTGCTCTTTCTCCAACCTGGGGCACCTCCACCCTCTGTAGGATGGCTTCATTCGTTGTTTGTTTGAAGGCTGCAAAGCCTGTGCAAAGCTCTGGAGCCTTGATCAGTGACACTGCAGAGGGAACTGTTTAGACCTTGGGAAGAATTAAAAATAAACTGAGAGACAGGGGTAAAGCAGGCTTGAAGATTCATTCTGAGGGGAAAATCAACCCACATAGGCTTTCTTCCCTGCTGGAGTCCAAGATAAAAGTGAGAGGCAGCAGGCAGGCACGCAGAGTTCCCTGCAATTACAGCATCAGCTAGGCGTTCTCCATGGAAGGAAGCAAGTGGGCGCAGGAGGGGGAGGCTAAGGAGCACTTTCACGTGCATGTCGGAAGAAAACTAGGCAGTTAACTCCACGTTAGTTTCGGATGCTGCTATTTGTGTCATGACAGGAGAAGCAGGATACAGAGCAGTGTGTATGGGTTGGCTTAAGTCTAGCCGGCCCCACTCACCAGTTGTTTGGCTGTTAGCCTGGGTCTTCCAGGAAGCGGGCAACAAGACAGGATTAGACTTGCGAAAGGTATATTAGGGGAAATGCCTGTGAGAAAAATGGGGAGGGAGCTGGGAAGTCTGGGAGAGCTGTCAGACCTCAGTGCTGGCCTGACCATGTGAAGGAGAGAGGGAAGGAAGGCTGGGTAGAAACATTTCAGACTACAGTGCAGTAGTAAGAAAACTAATGGGGAGGTCCTCAAGCTAAAGAGGTCTGTCCGCCTAAGGAGTTTCCAGGCTTCCAGAAATTAAGTCTGCTTCAGTATCCGTGCTGCTATGGGTTGATTTGTGTCCCCTCAAAAGATATGTTGAAGTCCTAGCCCCAGAACCTGTGAACGTGACCTTGTTTGGAAATAACATCTTTGAAGATGTTATCAGTAAACATGAGGTCATGCTGGAGTAGGGTGGGTTCTAATTCCATTTTTTTTTTTTTTAATTTCCCATCAATTTTACCACTCTTGGTTTTTTGCTTTGAAATATAATTACCAAGACATAAATGTGGTTGGACCTAATTCCATGAATGATGTCCTTTTAAAAGAGAAGAAGAGACACACATAGGGAAGATGGCCACCTGAAGACACAGCTACACACCAAGGAACACCTGGGTCTACCAGAAGCTGAGAGAGATGAGAAAGGGTCTTTCCTTTTTGACTTCTGAGAGAATATGGCTCTGCTAACACCCTGAATTCAGACTGCTCACCTCCAGAACTTTGAGATGATAAAATTCTGTTGTTTAGAGTCGCTAAGGTTGTGAAATTTTGTTACGGCAGCCAGAGGAAATGAGTTCACCTGCCCTGCTCAGCAATCATCCATGAGCAGCCTGTGGGAAGCGCGGCCTCTGTGTGAGCAACTTAGGAAAGTTACTTTACTTCTCCGAGCCTCAGTTTTCGCAACTGTAAAATGAGGGCTGCTGTGAGGACTAAATAAAATAGCATACTTCAGGTGTCTGACATAGAGTTAAGTGTCCTACAAATGTTCAATGAGCATAAATTCCCCTCGTGCCCTTGTCAGACCCCATCCTGAGGCAAGTTCACCGCACCTAGACAACCTGTCTGCCTCCCAGCCCTCACATAAACCATACCCCCGTCCACCTCACTTCATCCCCTCATACTCACAGGGAGTCAGGTGTGCACCCCAAAATCCAGGCCTGAGGGCTTGTGCTTTGGTGGCTGGGCCCTTGAGCCTTGATCGTGGCTGACATGAGGCTCCAGCCCTGTGCTGAGGGGAGGAGGGAGACACTGAGGAGATGGCAAGACCTGGGGTAGAGGGTCTAGTCATGCCCAAGACCCCAGAAGACTAGATGTCACTCTTGCTTAGGGGAACTTACAGGTTCTTTGGAGGAATGAGCCACACTCACCCCTCAGGGAGGGCCCTTAGGCAAGCTCTGCCACTAAGCACTTCAAGCTGAGATGTAGACTGTCTGCTGCCCCAGGACGGCTTGACATCTTCCTCAAAGGGAACTTTTGGGGACAGCTATGTAACGTGGCCCCCTATCTCGGCCCACTGCTTTGACCTCACCTTTACCAAACTCCATGGGCCTCATGCTCCTACCGTTCTCCCCACCCCCACCATCTCTAGCTCTCTCTATGTATCTCTATCTCTCTTGTAAATCCAAGCCTTTTTCCCTGTTGTTCCCTCTACCGACAATGCCCTTCCCCTTTCTCATCCTCCTAGGGAATACCTTCTTCCCAATCCAGCTCAGATGTCCCCTCTTCTGGTCAGCCCTCCCTGACCCACTCCCCCCACTCCTGGATCCAGTCCCCTAGACATGTCACTCTACCTCTCTGTGCCTCAGTTTCTGTATCTGGAAAATGGTGTGATAGTGACAGTGCCACCAAAGGTAATGACAGTGTAACCCACTGCCATTGAGTCGATTCCAACTCACAATGACCCTATAGGACAGAGTAGAACGCCCCATACGATTTCCAGGGAGTGGCTGGTGGATTCGAACTGCAGACCTTTTGGTTAGCAGCCACTGCACCACCAGGGCTCCATGACAGTTTAGTGGTGAGAATTAAATGAGATAATGACAAAATCACCTCGTTCCTTGCAAAGGGCTGTATGAGTGGGTGTCGCTGTCAATGATAGCCATGTGTCCATAGCCAGTGGTCTATGAGCATATAATACTGTGGGTGGGAGGTGAGAGTCCATAGCGTGGCTGTGTGGAAAGAGCAGGGGGGAGGCCTGCTTCTGCCTCTGCTGTGGGGGCCCTGGGTCTGAGCCAGCCCTTGCTCCCATTTCTACAGTTGAGTGTGACCTTTCAGGCTTGGCTCCGAGGCTCTGGGTCCTGGGCTCCACAGGCATTGTCTGCAATCCAAGGCCCTGCCTGGCTGTCTTCTCAGGCTGGACAGCTCCTGTGGTATTTCTGGAAGCAGCAGAGGCTCCTGACTGTCAGCATCTGGACAGCACCAGGGGCTGGGAGGGCTGAGGTCCGGCTGGCAATAAGCCTGGGGCTCCGGGTGGGGAGTAGGGGTGTGGGGAGCTCCCTTGAACCAGGAGGAGAAGGTTCTAGGGCCACAGAGAGGAGCCTGGAGGGCCTGAGAAGCGCTAGCCCCTTAGTGGAGGAGCTTAGAAACTGCAGTTTTGGGGATTTGCCCACAATCCAGGGCCAAGATCACCAACACCACATCATCATTTAGACCTTGTTTTTTTGTTTTTTTTTTTTGTCTTGATCAGCCTTAAGATGTAGGATTCTCACTTGATGCTGTGGGGAAGAAAAATTTTCCATTGTAAATGTTTAGAGTCTTATTAGCAATCAGGGGCTCTATCCTACACACAGCAACGTTGTCACATCCTGGATTATGGAATTTTTTTTTTTTAAGCCCTTCATTGTGCCTTTGATGCTGGGTTCAGTATTTGGTTCTTAGGTTTTAAAGGCTTGGCATGTCCACTGTGAGTCACAATTGTTCACTGACATACTTTATTGCCTGGTGACACTTATAGCCCCGAAAGATAACATGGAGCCCTGGTAGCATAGTGGTTAAGAGCTTGGCTGCTAACCAAAAGATCAGCAGTTCAAATCCAGCAGCTGTTCCTTGGAAACCCGATGGGGCAATTCTACTCTGTTCTGTAGGATCACTATGAGTTGGTCATCGGCTTGACCACAGTGGAGAGAGAGATGGAGAAAGATAACATGCATTGTATGTGAACATTAAAAACTGTATGTCTTTAAGCAGATTCTATAAAGCATACATTTTGCTAGGCCATTCATTCATTTTCTCATCCATCAAGTGCTCATCTAATGTCTCCTGCATGCTGGAAACTGGGCTCTCACTTTCACACCTATCATTTCATTTAATTCTCACAACCACCCTTTGCACAAATGAGAAAAATGCCACTCAGAAGTTAAGTGACTTGCCCAAGGCCACACAATAAGTAACTGAACCAGGATTTCAACTTAGGATGTTGAACCTCTAATTCTATCAGATGGGCCTCCTCTTACCTCCTTGGTTTCCCACACTCCATTCTCCCTGAGCCAAAGATCCCATGCCTGCCCCACTATTTCGAAGGACAGAACACTAGGGAGAGTTATGGTCTGGTAGATGGGGCCAAAGAAGGATCTTGCTAAGGGTCAGTTATTTTTTCATGTATTTATTCACTTTTCAACACAAATTAGTGAGAACTGGCTAAACAGAGGTGCTTGTTCTAGGTCAAAGTCACCTAGTGCATGCCAGGGCCCTACTCCTACCCTGAAGTACAATGGCAAATAAAGAAGGGGCTCACATAGCTATGACCCAGATAGGGGGTGTCTGGTGTTGTAGGAGGGGCATCCAAGGGAGCGAGGAGAAAGTTCCACCAATTAGAAATTGAGTCTGAACTCAAGACAGGAAAAGAGAAAAAAAAGTCAACTAAGAAAACCTTATACTCCCACAAATCTCATGAACTTTAAGATTAAGATGTTTTTCATAGTGGCAAGACAAGGGTATAAAAATATAACCTTGGGAAGGAGGTGTGGTGATGTGGGAAAATAGAGGCACCCATGTAGGCACCAGTGAAATCCTAGATGTTCTTTCAGGCAAGTAGCTTGATCTCTCCTAGCCTTTGTTTCTTTCCCTGGAAAATAGGAGAGACTTCCCATATTGCAGGGCTATTGTGCAGATTAAACGAGACATGTGTGAAGCCCTCAGCCCAGTGCCTGGCATGTGGCAGCTGCTTGAAGATTGTGATTGCAGTTCCATCATGTGCGTTTGGAGCACTTGGTCCAGAGCAGAGGGGGCTCAAATCTGGAGTCAAAGGAGGACACCCCAGGAATTTAATGTTCCCTTAGACAATTCTGACTCATAGCAGCCCTATAGGACAGAGTAGAACCGCCCCAAAGAACTTCCAAGGAGCCGCTGGTGGATTTGAACTGCGGATCTTTTGGTTAGCAGCCAAACGTATAACCACTGTGCCACCAGGGCTTCATAATAACATAAACTTAAGTCTTTGCAAAGACACCCTCGCTTCTCCAATGGTGCTGATGAGCAACACATCCCTTCCTAGAGTTGGTGTAAATAAAAGTGATAGGTAGGTAAGTAGGTAGATAGATAGAGATAGCCACCATCCAGTTGACTCCAACTCAGTGGTGACATTATGTACATCAGAACAAAGCATTTCCTGGTCCTGTATCAGCCTCATGGTCACCAGCATGTTTGAGTCCATTGTTGAAGTTATCATGCCAGTCCATTACCCCAAGGGTCTTCAGCGCCCTCCCTGGCTCTCCATTTCACCAAACATGATGTCCTCCTCCAGCGATTGATCCTACTAAATGATGTGTCCAAAGCAAGCAAGTTGCACGACGTTCTGTTGTGATCCATAGGGTTTTCTTCGGCTAATTTTCAGAAGTAGATCACCAGTCCTTTCTTCCTAGTGTGTCTTAGTCTGAAAGCTCCGCTGATACCTGTCCACCACGGGTAACTCTGCTGGTACTTGAAATATTGGTGGTATAGCTTCCAGCATCATAGCAACATGCAGGCCACTACAGTATAACAAACTGACAGATGGGTGGTGGAAGTGCGTGAAGCTCTAATTTGAAAACGGTCAAATTAGTAGGTCAATTATGGGCCAATGATGAATGCTAATGATGATTGCAAACCAAGAGTGGTGGTCTGCACGGAGCCTAAAGAATAAAGCGTCTTCCAAATGTTCTGGAGAAAAAAGAGCATGTATCTGAGACCCACTGGTTGGTGCTTTAGGCTGAAGAAGGCCAATACGACAAGGAAGACAGCATGGTGGACAGAAGCCTGGAATCAGAGCCAGAAGACCCAGGTACAAATCCCAGCTCAGTGGTTAAGAGCTTGGCTGTTAATCAAGAGGTCCACATTCAAATCCTCCAGGTGCCCCTTGGAAACCCTATGGGGCAATTCTACTCTGTCCTATAGGGTTGTTATGAGTCGGAATCAACTCGATGACCATGGGTTTTTTTCTCCCCTCCAACAAACTTTGAGATCCTGAGAAAGCCACCAAGGGCCCTGCCTTGTTATGGAAACAGTGGTCTAAGTACCTGACTTATCCCTGTCACAGAGCTGTCAGAAAGAAGTAGTATAATGCAAAGGCGAGTGCTTTGCCATCTCTAGAGCAATATGTAACCATTAGCTGTGATGAAGTGCTGAGGATGCGGCATTTACGGTTCTGTTAGAGCAATAATCAAAATTGGGGCACTCATCCAGGTCTACAGATGTTTTCTAATCTGTAAAGTATCAGGAAAAGGTAGATTAAAAACAATAATAATAATAAGTGACATCCCACTAAAATTGGTGGAAGTAGTTCTTCTGGGAAGCAGGAAACAGGAGGTGTGGGGGATGATGTTTTTCCTAACAGGCCTTGCAGAACGATTGGACTTCAAATTATGTACAGACCATATACATATGTTTCACAAAAATAAACACCAATTTGGCCTGATGAAGTCAGAGAAAAAGGAGCCTATAAAGTGCTCCCAATTTTCTGATGTTCCTCATGCACTATCTATTCTGAGTCATTGACTGTCATTCCAGGAGGAAATTGAGCTGGGCCAATGAAAAACATGGTAGTTGTTATGGTCAGGAAGAGGTAGGTACCTGAGAACGCTGTGAACCTGGTGCTCTTCCAAGTACCCAGCAAGGGCCCTGCCCCAGGACTGTTTGGTGTCCCCTCACTGGTAAAAGAATCAGTTGGCCTCTCTGTTTATTAATCAGTCTCTCAGCAGCTTAGACCAGAAGCCTGGATTCCTAGTGCTTGGTTACCACGACTGAGCTATGTGGCTGGAATTTGACAACCTTTAAAGTGAGGGCCAGACCCAGGATCCAACAAAGAGCACAGGGAGGTGCTCTTTGAAGCTCTGGCTGAAGCACCCTGGAAGTCTTGGCCCTTTAATTATAGCACTTATGGTGAAATTAAACAAGAAACTTTGTGCATAAGGGTTAATATATGCCAATGAATAAAAATTAACTTTGGCAGCAAGTTGGCATAATTTCTGAACAACACTGCACAGGCCAGTAACTCAGTGTTCCTTTAATGTTTTTTATGTAATCCCCACAGAGATACCATTTTACAGATGAGAAAACTGAGGCTAAGTAGGTTAATTAATTTACCCATAATTACCTAACTAGGAGGAGTCCTTGGGTGATGCAAATAGTTAACACACTCAGCTGTTCACAGAAAGGTTGGAGGTTTGGGTCGAACCAGAGGCACCTCAGAAGAAAGGCCTGGCAGTCTGCTTCCAGAAGGTCACAACCATGAAAACCCTGTGGAGCACGGTTCTGCTCTGCATATATGGGGTCACCATGAGTTGGAACTTCTGGACATGAGTTATCCAAGACAACTTTTTTTTCTTTTTAACTCAACTAGGAAGCCGCCAAGTAGAGTTTCAAACATAAATCTGTCAACCCTACAAGCTGAGCTTTTCCCAGGATGACGGGTTGCCTTCTGCTGAAGCCGAGCCGCTCCTCATAGTTAAGCAGTCCACAGTAGTTAGACCATGGGCTCGTCAGTGCCTCAAGGAGCCAGGGGAAACGCTTTGGTCTTGTGTAGCTCCTGGTTTGGCCTCCCTCCCTCAGCTCTGGTCCACAGTTACTTGTGCTTTCCTTTGAGCCCAGGCACCCATCCTCACCTGAGGACATGAATGGGCCACGCTCCTCCTCCTCACAGCAGAGCTTCTTGAAAGAAGGGCCCTGTCTTGGCCTGATTTCTCTAGAGAAGCAAAACCAATGAAGTGTGTGTGCATATATATATATATATATAGGTTTTTTCTAAAGCCCAAATATGACCTTGACCTAGCCTGCTTAAAACCCTTCATTGAGGCCCTGTTCTCAGGATAAGTCTTCTGGCATTGAGTGGTCAGAGAAAGGTTCTTGTATAAATATTTCCCTTCTCCCTATAGCAGGCTGTGGGCTCAAGCCCTAGGCCCAGCCCAGCTCAAAGCTGCCTTCCTAGGGGGCTGTGTTGAAGGGCCCTGGGATATCAGAGGCCTCCGCCTGCTCCCCACAGAGATGCTCGCCTGGGTTCAAGCCACCTTGGCTGCCTGCTCCCCAGACCTCTCTCCTGGTTTGTCCCCCTCACTGTGAAACCGTCAGGGAGCCCGGCCTGGGAGTTGCTTTCAGCAATTTTGCAGAGGAGGGAAAGAAGAGAGCAGGAAGAAGGCGGAGGAGCTGCCTGGGAGACTCATCCCTTCCCTGCCCGGAATCCACCGCCCACTGTGTGCTGAGTGCTTCCACAAGTTAAAAGTTCATTGAGTTCTCACAACTTGATGAGGATGGTATTACTTTTCACATCACAGATAAGAAAAACCTGAGGCTCAGAGAAGGCAAGTTCAGGCAAGTAGGAGGCGCTGGGTTGTCCTTGAACTCAGGCTTTTTGATTTTAGTGTATAGGTTCTTTTTTTTCTTTTTGAGAAGTCACTCAGTAACTAAAATCTGGATTTGCCACTGGTACCATGAAGCTTGGAAATGTTCTTTGTGACCCTCTTCTGAGTTTACACCCTGAACTACTTGGTAGGTGGGGGCCGTGGGCTGCCAGCAAGGGGTGGAGGCCTTTGCCTGGTCAGGAGCAGGAGAAAGACCCAACTTCCTCTCTGCTTCAGGGAAAGACACCCGACTTCAGCTGCCTTAACGGGTTTCTCGTTATTGCCGCCATCAAGTTGACTCTGACTCATGGTGACCCCATGTGTGCACAGCAGAACTACTATGCAGGGTTTTCAAGGCTGTGAGCTTTTGGAGGCAGACTGCCAGGCCTGTCTTCCGAGACACCTTCGGGTGGGTTCAAACCGCCAACCTTTTGGCTAAGTAGCCAAACACTTAGCCATTTTTACCACCCTTAAAAAAAAAAAAAAGAAGAAGAAATTTTCTTTTTTTTTAAAACCAAAACCCATTGCCGTCGGGTCGCTTCTGACTCGTTGTGACCCTGTAGAACAGAGTAGAACAGCCCTGTAGGGTTTCCAAGGCTGTAAATCTTTTCAGAAGCAGACTGTCACATCTTTCTCTCACAGAGCATCTGGTGGGTTCGAATCTACAACGTTTCAGTTATCAGCTGAGTGCATAACTACTGCACCACCAGTGCTCCTTTGCCACCCTTAGGTTTTGGTAAATTGGAGCCTGAGGGTGAGCCTTGAGTGATGGAGGTAGGGACACAGTGAACTCTCAGAGACTAGGCCGAGAAGTGGGAGTTTTCTGGGGACAGAGCACAGAGAGATTTAGGCTGCAAGAGGCTGCTCAGGGACTACTTTGAACTCAGGCTGTGGGAACACTTGAGAATTGCTCAGAACCCAGGGGCTGAAGACAGCCAAGTGAAGTGACTGAACTGAGGCTGTGGGAACTTTTGGGGGAATGCACTAAATCCAGGCTGCAAGGACTCCCAGGGGACTCACTGAACTCAGGGGGGCTTCTTGGGAGAGGGACTAACTATGAGCATGTCCAGCGGAGGCTGCTGGACTCAGGTCCAATGGGACGTTATTGGGGACTGCGCTGAACTCAAATATGGGGGGCTTCTTGCAGAGAACAATGAACTCAGCTTATGGATGCTTCTTGGGGAGTTCACCAAACTCACACTGCAAGACCTGGAACTTTGCCTGCAGACTCAAAGTCCAGGTGGCTTCCCTCCACCTTACACCGCAGAATTTCAGGACCTATGGGCAAACATGGACACAGACTACAGTCACCCACAGGATGACTCACAGGCTCTCTCTTCCTCTCTCTCTCTCTCAACACACACACACACACACACACACTGCCTTCTCAGCTCCCTGATTCTTTCACATTTTTCCTGACCTCTAAATATTGGGGTACCCAGAGTTCATTCCTCAAACCTCTCCTCCTCTTGTTTACACTCACGCCCTAGGTGATCTTATCCAGTGTCATGACTTGAAGTACCATCCATTCTCTGACAAGCCTCAACTTTGTATCTCCAACCCAGGCCTCTCCCTTCAAGTCCAGACGCATTCATATCCAGCTGTCTGTTTGGCATATCCACATGGTCACCTAACAGGCATCTCAAACTCAACATGTCCAGAATCAAACTTCTGATCTTCCCTGACAAACTTATTCTTCCCTCAGTCTTCCCGGCTTCGTAAATGGCAACTACATCTTCCCAGTTGCCCTGACCAAAAAATGGAGTCATCTGTGATCCCTTTTTCATACTCCACATCTAATCCATGGAGCAAATCCCACAAAACATATTCAGAACCCAACCTCATATCACTATGTCCACCACTTTTACCCTGGTCCAAACCATCATCAGCTCTGCCTGGCTCTTGCTCTCTCCTCCTGGGTTACTGATGTGGGTCCCCATGCTGCATCCCTGTCCCTCTCTATTCTCAGTGCAGAAACCAGTTTTAAGAGGCAATCATCTTTTAAAAGTGTAAGTCGGAGCAGATCACTCATCTATTCAAAACTTGCCAGTGCCATAAAATTCTCAGAAGAAAAAGGAGGGGCAATGCTGTCAGGCATTTCTTTCAACAATGGATTATCTAGCATAATAACAGAAGCACAAACAGCAAAAGACAAAGTGGAACAAGCAGCAAAAGACAAAGTAAATAAATGGGACCTCATAAAAATTAAAAACTTTTGTTCATCAAAAGGCTTTACCAAAAGAGTGACAAATTACTGACTAGGAGACTGTCTTAGTTATCTAGTGCTGCTATAACAGAGATACCACAAGTGGATGGCTTTAACAAAGAGAAATTTATTTTCTCACAGTAAAGTAGGCTAAAAGCCCAAATTCAGGATGTCAGCTCCAGGGGGAGGCTTCTCTCTCTGTCAGCTCTGGAGGAAGGCCCTTGTCTTTAATCTTCCCCTAGTCAAGGAGCTTCTCAGGTGCAGGGACCCTGGGTCCAAAGGATGTGCTCTGCTCCTGGCGCTGCTTTCTTGGTGGTATGAGGTCCCCAACTCTCTGCTTGCCTCCCGTTCCTTTTATCTCTTGAGAGATAAAAGGTGGTACAGGCCACCCTCAGGGAAACTCCCTTTACCTTGGATCAGGGAGGTGACCTGAGTAAGGTGGTGTTACAATCCCACCCTAATCCCTTAACATAAAATTACAATCACAAAATGGAGGACAACCATACAATATTGGGAATCATGTCTTAACCAAGTTGATACACACATTTTTGTGGGGACATAATACAATCCATGACATTGCACCCTTTGGCCTTGAAAAAAATCACGTCTTTGCAATAAGCAAAACATATTTGCCCCATCATATCATAGCAAGAGTATTAACTCCAAGTCCAAAAGCCAAAAATTCATCTTCATCTGTGAAATCTAGAATGCAAGCTATCTGCTTCCAAAGGTACAATGGCGGAACAGGCACAAGCTAGGCATTTTCATTACAAATGGGAGAAACTGAAGGGAAAGAAGGTGTAACAGTCACCAAGCAAGTAGCAGAACACATTACATTAGCCCTCAAAGCTTTGAAAATAATCCTCTCTTCTCTGCGACCATTTACACAATAGCCCTGCCCTCCAGCCTGTAGGTATTGGCCACACTCTCTGAATTTTGAGCGAAAGTCCCTTGGCCCTGGGGTGCAGCTCTGCCTTCTAGGCCCACTGGGATAGCAACTCTGCTCCCTCAGCTTTAGGTGCACTGTTTTCCTAGTCCGTCTGAGGGGCAACTCCACCCTTTGAAGCCCCTGAGGTCATGGCCATACCTTTTGAGACTGAGGCAGTTCAGCTTCTTGTGTCATCTCTTCAGCTTCTGTTTTCTGTTTCTTTGGGTTTTTTTTTTTTTCGGCCTTTCAGCTCCTTGGGACTCACGCCCACACCTGCCCTGCTGGGGCAAGTCTTCCAAAGCTCAGCAGCTCCACCGATAAGTGCCCGGAGGCACCCCACTCCACCAGGAAGCCTCCTGCACACAGGCACTCAGCTCTCTTGCTCTGTGAGTTGGCTCCAGTGCCGTCTCATGCTGCTGCAGGTTCTCTGCTGTGCTGGTCCTCTGCCACTGTGCAACTCTATCCATTCAGTTTCAAGACTACTTCCACATTTTGTGTATCTGTTAGAGCAGCACCTCACTCTCTCAGTACCAAATTCTGTCTTGGTTATCCAGTGCTGCTATAACAGAGATACCACAAGTGGATGGCTTAAACAAAGAGAAATTTATTTTCTCACAGTTTAGTAGGTTACAAGTCCAAATTCAGGGTGTCAGCTCCAGGGGAAGGCTTTCTCTTTCTGTCAGCTCTGGAGGAAGGTCTTTGTCCTCAGTCTTCCCCTTGACTAGACGCTTCTCAGGCACAGAGACCCCATGTCCAAAGTATGTGCTCTGCTCCTGGTGCTGCTTTCTTGATGGTACGAGGTCCCTAACTCTCTGCTTGCTTCCCTTTCCTTTTATCTCTTGAGAGATAAAAGGTGGTGCAGGCCACACCCCAGGAAACTGCCTTTATGTTGGACCAGGGAGGTGACCCTAGTAAGGGTGGTGTTAAATCCTACCCTAATCCTCTTAACATAAAGTCATAATCACAAAATGGAGGACAACACAGAATACTGGGAATCATGGCCTAACCAAGTTAACACACATATTTTTGGGGGACATAATTCAATCCATGACAGAGACCGTGTCAGTTAATATTTTGGTTATTAGATTCTTGTCCGATACATGGTTCTTTGGAAACCATGTATCAGACAAGAATCTAATAACAAAACATATGTAAAACTTCAATAACTTAACAAAAAAAAAGATAAATAGCCCAATCATAAAATGGGCAAAGGGCTTGAATAGGGATTTTACCAAAAAGGACATTCAAATGTCCACCAAATACATAAAAAGATGCTTGGCATCATTAGCCATCAGAGATATGCAAATCAAAACCACAACGAGATGCCATTTCACTTCCACCAGGATGGCTAAGGAGCCCTGATAGCACAGTGGTTATGAGTTTCAGCTGCTAACCAAAAGGTCGGTAGTTGGAATCTACCAGCTGCTCCTTGGAGACACTTTGGGGAAGTTTTGTTCTGTCCTACAGGGTCGCTATGAGTTGGTATTGACTCCATGGCAACAGGTTTTTTTTTGTTTGTTTTGGTTTTTAGGATGGCTAAGATTAAAAGAAAACAAATTTTGGCAAGGATATGGGGAAATTGGAACCCTTACCCATTGCTGGTAAGAATGAAAAGTGGTACAACCGTTGTGGAAAACAGTGTGGCAGTTCCTAAAAAAACTAAAAATAAAACTACCATATGATCCAGCAATTCCACTCCTAGATATATACCCAAAACATTTGAAAACAGAGACCTAAACAGAGACTTGTACACCAATGTTCATTGCAGTACTATTCACAATAGCCAAAAGGTAGAAACAACCTAAATGCCCATCAACAGAAGAATGGATAAACAAAATGTGGTACATATATACAGTGGAATACTACTCAGCCAGTAGGAAATATAAAGTCTCGACACATGCTACAATATGGATGGAGCTGAAAGACATAATGCTGAGAGAAATAAGTCAATCACAAAAGGACACATATTTTATGACTTCACTTATATAAAAAGACAAGAAAAGGCAAATGTATAGAGAACAAAGTTTATCAGTGGTTACCAGGGGTGGGAGGGAAGGGGAAAGAAGAGGTTAACAGTGATGGAAATTCACATTAAGGGTAGGGTTGCACAGCCAATTATTGTAATTGCTGCCAATAAGTTGTACACCTGTAAAAAACTGATTTGGCAAAAGTTGTGTGATAGACATTTACAACCAACGACAAAAAAAAAAGTCATTGCTGAGGCTGCTTTTATACAACCAGAAACCTCATGGGATTTGGTTTTTTGGTTTGGAAATTTAGGGTCCTGGTTTCATGGGACATCCTAGTTAATTGACCTAATAACGTGTTTAGTGCTTCTGTTCTACCTCCTAATTTGATGAGTAGTGCCTGGGGTCTTAAAGCTTGCAAGCAGCCTTCCAAGGCACAACAATTGGTATCTACTTGCCTGGAACAACAGAGGAAGAAGGAGAGTCAGGAATAGGAGGAGGATATGGAAGTTGTGGCTAATTGCCTCCATGAACAACTACCTTTTTTGCCATGAGACCAGAAGCACTGAACTTTTTTTTTTTAACTGAACTTCAGATGAAGGTTTACAGAACAAACTAGTTTCTCATCAACAGTTAGTACACACATTGTTGTATGACATTGGTTAACAATCCCACAACATGTCAAACTCTCCGTTCTCAACCCTAGGTTCTCTATTACTAGCTTTCCTGTTTCCTCCTGCTTCCAATCCCTGCCCCAGGGCTGGTGCGCCCCTTTAGTCTTGTTTTGTATTATTGAACATTTTGATCAAAGATTTCATAGAAGAGTCCTGATCAAAAGAAAGAAAATATAGAACAGAATTTCAAATTCTCATGGACTCCTTACTTCCTTGAGCCATGAAGGTTGGATGAACCCCTGAAACTATTGCCCTGAGATAATCTTTAAACCTTAAACCAAAAATATCCCCTGAAGTCTTCTTAAAACCAAAGAATAGTTTAGCTTAGCTAGTAAAAAATATCTGCGTTGAGCATTATGCTCTAGATTGACAAGAGAAACTCGGAAGATTAGATAGGAACCTTAGGGGCAGTAAGTTTATGTTAATAAGAGAGGAACAATTCAGAAAAGGAGGGTGAGAATCGTTGTACAACTCAAAGAGTGTAATCAGTGTCACTAAATGGTACGTGCAGAAACTGTTGAATAGGTGTATGTTTTGCTGCGTATATTCTCAACAACAAAATAAGTAAAATTGTATGTTAAAAAACATGCTAAAGGAAATTGATAAAATTATCCCAAAAAGTTGATACAGTAAAAAAGTACTCAGTCTTGGGGGGAAAAGAAAACTCTCCAGTGGCCCCATCTCAGAGTAAAACCCGAGTTCTTGCCTCAACTTCCAGTGGCCCCCAGTACTCTCACCCCCAATCCTCCTTCCCTTTCCTTATCTCCTATCGTTTCCTCCCTAGTTCACTCCACTCCAGCCCTTCTTGTCTCTTTGCTGTTTCTTGAGCATGTCAAGCCCTCTTCATCTCATGATCTGCTTTTTTACTTGCTACCTAGGAAGCTCTTCCCTCAGTTGTCACTATGGCTCACTCTCACAGCCCTCAGGTCTCCACTCAAACGTCACCTCAGCAGGGATACATTCTCTGGTTACCTTAGACATAAGAGTAATGCTCTCCTGGGCACTCCCTACCCTTAACCCAGCCGTGTATTTTCTCTGTAGTTCACATCACCGTCTGATATACCACATGTTTATTTACTTCTTCGTTGTCTGTCTCACCCCTGCCTCCCCCGCCCCCCCCAACCCCCCACACTAGCATATGAACTCCATGAAGGCAAAATCTTTGCCTTGTTCACAGCTGTATCCCAGGCCTGGAACAACCAAACCAAACCCACTGCCATTGAGTCGATTCTGCCTCACAGAGACCCCACAGGGTTTCCAAGGCTGTAAATCTCTACGGAAGCAGACTGCCACATTTTTCTTCTGCAGAGCCACTGGTGGTTTTGAACCACTGACCTTTGGTCACCAGTCTATCGCTTTAGGAAACCCTGGCGGCGTAGTGGTGAAGTGCTACAGCTGCTAACCAAGAGGTTGGCAGTTTAAATCTACCAGGCACTCCTTTGATACTCTTTGGGGCAGTTCTACTCAGCCCTATAGGGTCACTATGAGTTGGAATCAACTCAACACCCAGGGCAGTGCCGTCGAGTCGATTCCGACTCATAGCGACCCTGTAGGACAGAGTAGAACTGCCCCATAGAGTTTCCAAGGAGCGCCTGGCGGATTCGAACTGCCGACCCTTTGGTTAGCAGCCACTACGCCACCAGGGTTTAGTACTTAGCAAATAGTGGCTGCTCAACAAATATTTGTTGAATGAATGAATGCTGGGAACCAGGTAAATATTTGTTGAATTGAATGGGACTGGATTCTGTCCTTCAATTTCGTGGGTCCCATGGACTTGTAGCTTCCTTTCCAGAGATTCTAGGAAACAAGAAAAGATTTTCTAAAGCAGCTACCAAGGAGGTTAGATGGGAAACTCAATACCCAGTCTAAGGCAGGGGGCTGAGGACTTCCAGAACAGTGCGGGGTGCTTGAAGCTTGACAACCAACAGGGTGACAGAACCTGTGTTGGTTATGTCTAGCCTGAAAACAAATTCCCCTTTGAGTATTTAAAACAGAGAAATGTTAACAAAGAGAAGCAGTTACACACATGATGGAGGAAATAAGAAACTATTAAGGAGAGTGATGCAAGTCAGAGACTAGCAGCCGCAGGGAGCGTCTCTACCTACCCCTAGGCTAGAGGGTCAGGAATAGAGGTGGTGTTACCAGGGCACGGGGTCAGGGACACCAACGGAAGTTGGAACCACAGGGGAAAAGCCGAGATGCAGCCAGAGGTGTGTGCGTGTTGGGGAGAAATAGCCTGGATTCTTCCCCAAGTCCCCTCCCCCGCCAAGTGCCTCCCACTGGCAGACCATGTCGGAAGCCAGCTGCTCCAGGGGGCCTGGGAAACACAGTCTGCATGAGTCAGCCCCTACAATACACACCAGAGAAGGGAAGAGAGAGGAATGGGTCTGAGGGCCAAGGGGCCCGGGGGGCCCAGAAGCGCTCAGTAGAGGAGGAGAGAAGAAGCATGAGGGAAGGGCCTAGGCAGCATTAGGGCCTGGAGTCTGAGCAGGGAAGAAAAACCACAACCCACAGCCTGGTTGTATTTGCTGTTTGGACTAGGGCTGCAGGAGGTGCCCTCCCCCTGCCCCATACATACTTTTTTATCACTTGCTTTCAGTCTTTTCCCCCGGCCACTGCTGCAAAGAGAGGAGCTTGGGCTACTGGCTCAGCTTCCAAACCTGGTTTTGCCCTTCAATTTCAAGGTTGAACCAGCCCTGCTGTTTGACACCAGTCCAGGGCACTGCTTTTGAGAGCCCTTTATTGTGTGTCAGGCACCAAACTGGCACTGCCCATGGGGCACATGGGACTCTGATGGCACCCAGAGTACCCATTGTTACTGTGGCATCATTGAATCCCAGCTGGAGTGGAGGATGATGGAACACATCCGCGATGAAAACGGTGCCTTTGATTTAGCGGTAGCACACCTCAAAGTCTTCATTGCCGATGAAAGCCTCTGGGAGCTTTTTAGCCTCAGTAGTGCTATGACCCAGGTGTGTACTTACAAAGAGGAAGGCTTAAGTGAAGGAAGAATTTAACAACTAGACCTGCGGTAATGAACTGGCTGTCTTGTGATGGAGTGAGCTTTCCTTTCCAGGAGGTGGTCTAGCAGGGGTTGTATACTAGAATGATGTAGATGGAAATCTGCAATGGTAGATGGGGCTGAATGTCTTCTCCTCTGCTTCTAACTCTGCTCAACTCTGAAATCTGTGGCTGACCGACCAGTTCCTTTTATTATGACCTTCTCTCTACTCTTCATACATCTTTCTGCTGACCAACCCCATGTCCTAGGTTCCGTGATTCCCATGAAGGAACATCCAAGGGAGAGGGTAGGCATGGGTCACTCTTTCCATGGGCCTTTCTCTTACTGCCTCACTCCCCATCTCCATGACCAACTCATAGATTGACATTTGAGTTGAGGAAACTGAGCTTTGGTAATCTTCTGATCAACTCCCCGGACAACTAGTATCCCAGTCCTAGTTGCCATTGAGTCAATTCCAACTCATGGATACCCCATGTGTGTCGGAGCAGCCTGCTGCTTAGGGTTTCATCGGCTGATTTTTCAGAAGCATATTGCCAGGCCTTTCTTCTGAGGTACCTGAGTGCATTAGAATCTCTAACCTTTTGGTTAGCAGCTGAGTGCATTAAGCATTCGCACAACACAGGGACTTCTAGTAGAGAGTAGAAAATCCAATCTCCATGAGGAAGGAGTGAACATGGCAATGAAGAGCATGGGCCTTGGAGGCAGATGGACCTGGATTCAGATGCCAGCCCTGCTACTCAAGAGGTTACAGATGTCTCAGAGCCTCCTGGGTAAAACCAAAACCCAAACCTGTTGCTGTCAAGTCAATTCCAAATCGTAGCGACCCCATAGGACAGAGTAGAACTGCCCCATAGGGTTTCCAAGGAGTGGCTGGTGGATTTGAACAGCCAACCTTTTGGCTAGCAGCCATAATATGGGGTATTAATGCCCACTTTACTCAGGGTTGTTGTGAAAAAGAAGCAAAATAATGCTGCTAAAGCCCCCAGCACAGTGCCTGGGACATAGGAAGGATTCAATAAGCAGAGCACTAGTTATTCTTATTGCCACCACCATCACTACTACCGCTAATATTAATAATATTAATAACAGTATCTATGGCTGAATATGAATATGAAGAACAGAGTAGGTGCCCTGAGAAGGATTACCAGAGTGAGGGATCAGAACGGGTCAGATGGTGGAAGTCTCAGCTTCAGTCTGCCCTCCGAGGTTGGTTTCTGAATCTGAAGCCTGGCCGAGGGCTCTTGAGGCTGAGGAGGTAGCAGCTGAGTCCCCCTGGGATCTGTGCTGAAGTGTCTGTGTCTGGGGGTGCAGCTCCCTCCTCTGAGACCTTTACTCAGAATTGTCAGCCAAACCATTGCCTCTGTGCTTCTGACTGACCCCAGCGTCTGTCCCCTGGTGCTGGGGGACACTGGCCCCCGGTTCTGGTGAAACACTGGGGAAATGCAGAGACGTGACAGCTCCAAATTCAACACACTCATCCTTTGCTCTGGGAACAAACCAGGAGCCTGAAGCCAGTTACACATGCCTTTTCTCATGGTATTTCCCAGACAGTGAAGAGATGTGTGGGCAAGGTACAAACACCTCCCTCTATCTCTGCAACTCTCTCCAAGGCCCAGCTATTGTTTAGGGCTCACCCTGCTTCTTTTCTTGAATGCACAAAAAGGCATTTTATCAAATGTACCAGTTGCTTTTCCCTAGGGCATGGGGTTTTTGGAGAATAACACACTAAAGACAGTATGTCCTATTTTTAGCATACAACACCACCTGACAATAGTAGTTAAGGAACCTCCTGTGGAGTCAGGCAAAACCTGGCCTCACATCTTGGCTCTACCACTTTTTAGCTGTGTGGCCTTGGGAAAATTCCTTAACTTTTCTGAGCCTCAATTTCCTTGTCTTTAAAATGGTTGTAAGAGCGGGGGTCTTGTAAGGAAAAAAGAAATGATTCATGTTAGTTGCCCAGCATGCTACCTGGACTTTGTAGACTCTCAGGAGAAGTTAGTTATTGTTGTTATTATTGTCATGTTACTGTTATTTTCAGAACAAGCTTTACTCAGGACCAGAGACAGCCATGAATCCAGATACCAGCTTGGCTTTGCCTCTCTGTGGTGTCACGGAGGCCTGAGACGGTATTGGGGCAGGACTGGAGGTCAGGCCCCTTTTCCCCTCCAGCATGCAGAAGGGTGGGCAGCCTGTGAATCTCTTAGGTAAGCCAGCTGGGCGGGGCTTTCAGAGACAAGGAAGACAAATCCCAGAGGTGCTCTACAGCTGTTAGAGTGGTTTTTGGTGCTGCCTGTTCTACTGAAGGAGCCCTGGCATCACAATGGTTAAGGCCCTGGCTGCTAACTGAAAGATTGGTGGTTTGAACCCTCCAGCCGCTCTGTGGGAGAAAGATGTGGCAATCTGCTTCTGTAAAGGTTACAGTCTTGGAAACCCTATATAACAACAAAAAAGCGTTGCTGTCGAGTCGATTCCATCCATAACCATGCCATAGGACAGAGTAGAACTGCCCCATAGGGTTTCCAAGGAGCGGCTGCTGGACATGAACTGGCCTTTTGGTTAGCAGCTGAGCTCTTAACCACTGCGCCACCAGGGCTCCTATAGAGCCCCTCTACTCTGTCCTACAGGGTTGCTATGAGTCGGAATCGACCTGACGGCAACAGATTTTTCTGTTCTACTAAACCATCAAAAAAAGAGTCTTTTTGGTTTCTAACTTCGTGTGTCTTTGGACGAAATTGTTGACTGGCTAATTCAGTTATGACTGATGCCTGACACCTCAGGTTTACTTCAAACGCGGGTCACTAGGGGCCAGTTCCCCCAGGGTAAACGCAGGATGTAGAGAATGAGTCAGATGCCCTTTGGTAAGGGCTTTGAATTCTTTGAATTCACGCCTGCGGAGCAACAATTGTGGTGAGAATGTCGTTGCTGGTGACAGCGAAATCACTATAACCTTTGCCAAGGTAATTTGGCCGCCCCTGTCAAAGTGTTTATTCCCTTAGGCCTGGTCATGTCACTTCTGAGAATCTATCCTGAAGAAACAATGCACGGTTCTAGAAAGAGTTATTTTATCAACAATGTTCATTGCTTCATTGTTGATCAAAGTGGAATTTTACCTGAGCCTTTTGTTAAAGAAATCCTCCCACCCTTTTACATTCCGGAGAGCTGCAGGGTTTGGCTGCTAACTGAAAGGTCAGCTGTTTGAATCCAGCAGCAGCTCGGAGGGAAAAAGATGTGGCAGTCTGTTTCCGTAAAGATTTACAGCCTTGGAGAGCCTGTGGGGCAGTTCTCCTCCTACGGGATTCCTATGAGTCAGAATCGACTTGACAGTGAGTTTGGTTTTTTGGTTTTAATCTTCACAGGAGCAGACTGCCAGATTTTTCTCCTTGCAACTTCCTTTGGAATAAAAGTCATCCTTGCCTGTTGAGGAAACCCTGGTGGCATAGTGGTTAAGTGTTACATCTGCTAACCAGAAGGTCAGCAGTTCGGATCCAACAGGTGCCCCTTGGATATCCTATGGGGCAGTTCTACTCTGTCCTATAGGGTCACTATGAGTCAGAACTGACCCGATAGCAATGGGTTTTTTTTTGGTGGGTTGCCTGTCGACAGTTCATAGAAGAGAGAGAAGATGGAAACATCTTAAATGTCAACCTAACAATAAAACCAGTTGCCTTCAAGTCGATTCTGACTCACAGCAATCCTATAGGAGGAGAACTGCCCCACAGGCTTCCCAAGGCTGTAAATCTTTACGGAAACAGACTGCCACATCTTGTCATGTGTCATAGTAGAAATGTGCTTCATAGAATAGGGATATCAACGGCTGATTTTTCAGAAGTAGAATTCCAGGCCTTTCTTCAGAGGCACCTCTTGGTGAATTCGACCCTCCAGCTTCAGTTAGCAGTTGAGCATGTTAACTATTTGCACATCCAGGGACTCCCAACCTAACAAAAAAACCATTAAAATCCCGTTGCCATCAAGTTGATTCCAATTCAGAGCAGCCTCGACCTTATAGGACAGAGTAGAACTGCCCCATAGGGTTTCCAAGGCTTTAATCTTTACGGAAGGATCCCTGGTGGTACAGTGGTTAAAGCCCTGAGCTGATAACCATAAAGGTCCGCATTTCAAACCCAACTGCCCTACAGGGTCACTATGAGTTGGAATCGACTTGACAGCAGTGGGTTTAGAATCTTTACAGAAGCAGACTGCCACATATTTTTCCTGTGGAGCAGCTGGTGTGTTCGAACCACTGACCTTTAGGTTAACGGCTCTGTGTTTAACCACTGTACCACCAGGGCCCCCCAACCTAACAACGGGGGTTGGCTAAACAACCATTTAATGGACGATGACGCAGTCATTCCTAATGATTGTCATAAAGACCTTGTAGCAGTGCAGGAAAAGGCTATGCCTTTCCTTACCATGTAAAGAAAAAGTCAGATACAAAATGGTATAATTACAATGACATGAAAAACTGTAAACAGGAAAAAAGACTGGAGTTTCAAAATGATATTATTAGCGATCTTGTGTGATAGAGAAATCGTGGGTAACTTTTGCCTTTTTGACATGTTCCAAGCTTAAAATTTTGTAGTTATATAAATTATGTGGGAAACGGAATAATGGCCCCTCAAAGATTTTCTCGTCTAAATCACTGGAACCTGTGAAAATGTTCCTACTTAGTAAAAGGGACTTCGTAGATGTGATTAAGTTAAGGATCTTGAGATGGGGAGATCAGCCTGGATTATCCAGGTGGGCCCAGTGTAATCACCGGGTACTGGGAGAGAGATGGGAGTGTCAGAGGGCGCTCTGGTGGCGCAATGGCTAAGCACTCAGTAGTTAGCCAGAAGGTTGGTGGTTTGAACTCACCCAGTGGCTCTACAGGAGAAAGATCTGGCAATCTACTACTGTAAAGATGAAAACCAAACTCACTCCTGTCAAGTCGATTCTGACTCGTAGCGACCCTATAGGAGTAGAACTGCCCCACAGGGTTTCCAAGGCTGTAAATCTTTACGAAAGCACACTGCTACATCTTTCTCCCGCAGAGCAGCTGCTGGGTTCAAACTGCTGACCTTTCAGTTAGCAGCCAAGTGGTTACCACTGTGCTACCAGGGCTCCTTTCCCATAAAAATCTCTACGGGGCAGTTCTACTCTGACACATGGGGTCACTGTGAGTCAAAATCAACTCGAAGGCACTTAACAACAACAACAGGCAGGTTGGAGTCAGGGAGAGGCTTGAAAATGCTGCAGTGTTGGCTTTGAAAACGGAGAAAGGGGCCTGTGTTGTAAAATCCAGGCAGCCTCTAAAAACTGGAAAAGACAAGTAAGTGGAGTCTACTCTACAGCCTCCAGAAGGAACACAGCCTTGCCAACACCTTGACTGTAGCCCAGTCAAACCCGTTGCAGACTTTTCACCTCCAGAAGCGTAGATTAATGTATTTGGGTTGTTTTAAGCCATTAAATTTGTGGAGTGCTCCTTGGAAGCAAGGATGGAGAGGTTACGTCTCACATACTTTGGATGTGTTATCAGGAGGAACCAGTCCCTGGAGAAGGACACTATGCTCGGTAAAGTAGAGGGTCAGTGAAAAAGAGGCAGACTCTCCGTGAGATGGATTGACACAGTAGCTGCAACAATGGGCTCAAGCGTAACAATTGTGAGGGTGGCACAGGACGGGGCAGTGTTTCATTCTGTTGTTGGAACTGACTCGACAGCACCTAACAACAATAAAAATAACAACAAAATTTGTGATAATTTGTTACATCAGCAATTGGAAACTAATACCTATTTGTATAACTAAAAAAAAAAAAATTCCAAAGTGCCAGCTATTACAACAGTGGGTTATCAAATACAGTGGATTAATTGCATGTTTTCTTTATGCTTATGCCCATGATGGTTTCCTCTGGTTGAGGAAGAGACTTGCTTCACTGTACTGGCTTTGGAATAGGCGGCCCTGAGTTTGCATCTCAGCCCCTCAGTTGTTGCTTATAGGGCCTTAGGTACGTTCCTTAACAACTTTTCTGATCCTCAAATCTACATGTATGTGGACCCTGAAATCTGATCACATTCAGCTGCAGTGGGCCCTGCAAGGGTAGGCCTCTTTCTTTTTTTTCTTAAATGAATTTTTTGGAATTATAAAAATAATACAACATTACCAACAGGGTAGAAAAGAGAGAGGAAAAACTCAAATCATTCCTTCACCCTAACACAATAATTCTTTTGTGCATTTCCAGCCAGTCTTTTTTCATATAATTGTGTGAGTCAGGACCCTTGATTGCAAGTAACTGAAATCCAACTCATAGTAGCTCAAGTTAAAAAGGGACACTTGTTGTTTCAATAAGTGGGAACTGTAAGAGTGTGTTGGTTTGGGACTAGCTAGATTCATGTGCTCAGATGATGTTGTTGGGGTCCTGTGTCTCTTCATGTCTTAGCTCTGCTTTCCCCTTCAAGGCTTCATTCTCCAGTGGACTCTCTTTATGTGCTGAGAAGGATGGCGGGCAGCATCCTGTGCTTCTCTGGTCCTTACAACTCTTGAGTCCAGAGGGAAACAAAGTATCCATACATCAAGTATCATACCAAGACTCTGATTGGCTTTTCCTGGATCACACACCCACCCCTTGGACAAATCAGTACAGGTGGGAGAAAGGGTATCATGATTGTCCAGGCCTGGGTCACTCCTGCAGCCAGGGACCGGGAGAAGAGTGTGATTGCCATACAAGCAGGAAGAGGGGTAATTTCTTTAATGGAAAGAGAGGTGCTGGACACACAGAAACAGGACCAATCCTCTATCCATGTTTCATAGCATGAGTGATTTGTATACCACTCCATAGTCTTCATCGACTCGATGGCAGTGGGTGGGCCATAGTCTTCATAATTATCATTTTAATGGATTTAGAATTACATCATACCATAATTTACGTAACCATTGTTAAATATTATTGGCTATGCGTCGGAATCAACTCGACGGTGCTGGGTTTGGTTTTTTTTTTTGGTTAATGAACATCTTTGTGTGTGTAGCTTTCTCTCTAGTTTAGATTACGTCTTTAAGACAGATTCCTAGGAAAGAGGGTAGAGGTGAGAACAATGATCCATTTTGCCAGTTTGCTTTCTAGAAGGGCTGCACCCCTATGTAGGGAGTGGTGCAGCTGCCGAGGCCAAGAGGTAGGGTTGTGTCACTGTCAGGCCTTGCAAACTGGGTTGAAAGGATACCACAAACTGGTGTGCCCTGAGGTCATGACCAAAGCAATAAACAGGAAATACACTTACCCTGCTTAAAACTGAGATAAGATGCAAACTCACTTGTAGTCAGGGAGATAACATTTTTTTTTTTTTACAAGAAAAAAATTTATATTCTCTTTATTATAGGTCGTAAAAAGGCAATATTATCTGAGGACTAATCCTCTGCAAAACTTCTGCATCTGACTTGGTTTTATAAACTTACTGTAGTGATTCATTTCTTCCCTTTCTCCAAACACCTGCCTAAAACCTACGTTCTTTATCTCAACAAGCACGCTCTCCTACCAATGCACTCAGTAATTTCCAAATGACTTTTTTTTTTTTTTTCTGGCTAAATATTTTAAGTAACATAAAAACTATAATAGTTAAAACTAGGTCCATTCTGATTACTTATAGATAGTTCACATATATTATCTCCAAGAAAAATACTGTTGTTGGTAGGTGCCGTTGAGTTGATTCCGGCTCGTAGTGACCCTATGTGACAGAGTAGAACTGCCCCGTGGGGTTTTCTAGGCTGTAATCTTTTTTTTTTTTTTATAAGTTTTATTAAGCTTCAAGTGAACGTTTACAAATCCAGTCTGTCACGTATAAGTTTACATACATCTCACTCCCTACTCCCACTTGCTCTCCCCCTCTTGAGTCAGCCCTTTCAGTCTCTCCTTTCTTGACAATTTTGCCGGCTTCCCTCTCTCTCTATCCTCCCATCCCCCCTCCAGACAAGAGTTGCCAACACAATCTCAAGTGTCCACCTGATATAATTAGCTCACTCTTCATCAGCGTCTCTCTCCCACCCGCTGACCAGTCCCTTTCATGTCTGATGAGTTGTCTTCGGGGATGGTTCCTGTCCTGTGCCAACAGAAGGTCTGGGGACCATGGCCGCTGGGATTCCTCTAGTCTCAGTCAGACCATTAAGTTTGGTCTTTTTATGAGAATTTGGGGTCTGCATCCCACTGATCTCCTGCTCCCTCAGGGGTCCTCTGCTGTGCTCCCTGTCAGGGCAGTCATCGATTGTGGCCGGGCGCCAACTAGTTCTTCTGGTCTCAGGATGATGTAGGTCTCTGGTTCATGTGGCCCTTTCTGTCTCTTGGGCTCTTAGTTGTCGTGTGGCCTTGGTGTTCTTCATTCTCCTTTGATCCAGGTGGGTTGAGACCAACTGAGGCACCTTAGATGGCCGCTTGTTAGCATTTAAGACCCCAGATGCCACATTTCAAAGTGGGATGCAGAATGATTTCATAATAGAATTATTTTGCCAATTGACTTAGAAGTCCCCGCAAACCATGTTCCCCAGAACCCCGCGCTTGCTCCGCTGACCTTTGAAGCATTCATTTTATCCCGGAAACTTCTTTGATTTTGGTCCAGTCCAATTGAGCTGACCTTCCATGTATTGAGTGTTGTCTTTCCCTTCACCTAAAGCAGTTCTTATCTACTGATTAATCAATAAAAAACCCTCTCCCACCCTCCCTCCCTCCCCCCCTCGTAACCACAAAAGTATGTGTTCTTCTCAGGTTTACTATTTCTCAAGATCTTATAATAGTGGTCTTATACAATATTTGTCCTTTTGCCTCTGACTAATTTCGCTCAGCATAATGCCTTCCAGGTTCCTCCATGTTATGAAATGTTTCAGAGATTCGTCACTGTTCTTTATCGATGTGTAGTATTCCATTGTGTGAATATACCACAATTTATTTACCCATTCATCCGTTGATGGACACCTTGGTTGCTTCCAACTTTTTGCTATTGCAAACAGAGCTGCAATAAACATGGGTGTGCATATATCTGTTTGTATGAAGGCTCTTGTATCTCTAGGGTATATTCCCAGGAGTAGGATTTCTGGGTTGTATGGTAGTTCTATTTCTAACTGTTTAAGATAAAGCCAGATAGATTTCCAAAGTGGTTGTACCATTTTACATTCCCACCAGCAGTGTATGAGAGTTCCAATCTCTCCGCAGCCTCCCCAGCATTTATTATTTTGTGTTTTTTGGATTAATGCCAGCCTTGTTGGAGTGAGATGGAATCTCATCGTAGTTTTAATTTGCATTTCTCTAATGGCTAATGATCGAGAGCATTTTCTCATGTATCTGTTGGCTGCCTGAATATCTTCTTTAGTGAAGTGTGTGTTCATATCCTTTGCCCACTTCTTGATTGGGTTGTTTGTCTTTTTGTGGTTGAGTTTTGACAGAATCATGTAGATTTTAGAGATCAGGTGCTGGTCGGAGATGTCATAGCTGAAAATTCCTTCCCAGTCTGTAGGTGGTTTTTTTACTCTTTTGGAGAAGTCTTTAGATGAGCATAGGTGTTTGATTTTTAGGAGCTCCCAGTTATCGGGTTTCTCTTCATCATTTTTGGTAATGTTTTGTATTCTGTTTATGCCTTGTATTAGGGCTCCTAGGGTTCTCCCAATTTTTTCTTCCATGATCTTTATCGTTTTAGTCTTTATGTTTAGGTCTTTGATCCACTTGGAGTTAGTTTTTGTGCATGGTGTGAGGTATGGGTCCTGTTTCATTTTTTTGCAAATGGATATCCAGTTATGCCAGCACCATTTGTTAAAAAGGCTATCTTTTCCCCAATTAATTGACACTGGTCCTTTGTCAAATATCAGCTGCTCATACGTGGATGGATCTATGTCTGGGTTCTCAATTCTGTTCCATTGGTCTATGTGCCTGTTGTTGTACCAGTACCAGGCTGTTTTGACTACTGTGGCTGTATAATAGCTTCTGAAGTCAGGTAAAGTGAGGCCTCCCACTTTCTTCTTCTTTTTCAGTAGTGCTTTGCTTATCTGTGGCTTCTTTCCCTTCCATATGAAATTGGTGATTTGTTTCTCTATCCTCTTAAAATATGACATTGGAATTTGGATTGGAAGTGCGTTAAATGTATAGATGCCTTTTGGTAGAATAGACATTTTTACTATGTTAAGTCTTCCTATCCATGAGCAAGGTATGTTTTTCCACTTAAGCATGTCCTTTTGAATTTCTTGTAGTAGAGCTTTGTAGTTTTCTTTGTATAGGTCTTTTACATCCTTGGTAAGATTTATTCCTAAGTATCTTCTTGGGGGCTACTGTGAATGGTATTGATTTGGTGATTTCCTCTTCGGTGTTCTTTTTTGTTGATGTAGAGGAATCCAAGTGATTTTTGTATGTTTATTTTATAACCTGAGACTCTTCCAAACTCTTCTATTAGTTTCAGTAGTTTTCTGGAGGATTCCTTAGGGTTTTCTGTGTATATAATCATGTCATCTGCAAATAGTGATAACTTTACTTCTTCCTTGCCAATCCGGATACCTTTTATTTCTTTGTCTAGCCTAATTGCCCTGGCTAGGACTTCCAGCACGATGTTGAATAAGAGTGGTGATAAAGGGCATCCTTGTCTGGTTCCCGTTCTCAAGGGAAATGCTTTCAGGTTCTCTCCATTTAGAGTGATATTGGCTGTTGGGTTTGCATAGATGCCCTTTATTATGTTGAGGAATTTTCCTTCAATTCCTATTTTGGTAAGAGTTTTTATCATAAATGGGTGTTGGACTTTGTCAAATGCCTTTTCTGCATCAATTGATAAGATCATGTGGTTTTTGTCTTTTGTTTTATTTATGTGATGGATTACATTAATGGTTTTTCTGATATTAAACCAGCCTTGCATACCTGGTATAAATCCCACTTGATCAGGGTGAATTATTTTTTTGATGTGTTGTTGGATTCTATTGGCTAGAATTTTGTTGAGGATTTTTGCATCAATGTTCATGAGGGATATAGGTCTATAATTTTCTTTTTTTGTAATGTCTTTACCTGGTTTTGGTATCAGGGAGATGGTGGCTTCATAGAATGAGTTGGGTAGTATTCCGTCATTTTCTATGCTTTGGAATACCTTCAGAAGTAGTGGTGTTAACTCTTCTCTGAAAGTTTGGTAGAACTCTGCAGTGAAGCCATCCGGGCCAGGGCTTTTTTTTGTTGGGAGTTTTTTGATTACCGTTTCAATCTCTTTTTTTGTTATGGGTCTATTTAGTTGTTCTACTTCTGAATGTGTTAGTTTAGGTAGGTAGTGTTTTTCCAGGAGTTTATCCATTTCTTCCAGGTTTTCAAATTTGTTAGAGTACAATTTTACATAGTAATCTGAAATGATTCTTTTAATTTCATTTGGTTCTGTTGTGATGTGGTCCTTCTCGTTTCTTATTCGGGTTATTTGTTTCCTTTCCTGTATTTCTTTAGTCAGTCTAGCCAATGGTTTATCAATTTTGTTAATTTTTTCAAAGAACCAGCTTTTGGCTTTGTTAATTCTTTCAATTGTTTTTCTGTTCTCTAATTCATTTAGTTCAGCTCTAATTTGTATTATTTGTTTTCTTCTGGTGCCTGATGGATTCTTTTGTTGCTCAGTTTCTATTTGTTCAAGTTGTCGGGACAGTTCTCTGATTTTGGCTCTTTCTTCTTTTTGTATGTGTGCATTTATTGATATAAATTGGCCTCTGAGCACTGCTTTTGCTGTGTCCCAGAGGTTTTGACAGGAAGTATTTTCATTCTCGTTGCTTTCTATGAATTTCCTTATTCCCTCCTTGATGTCTTCTATAACCCAGTCTTTTTTCAGGAGGGTATTGTTCATTTTCCAAGTATTTGATTTCTTTTCCCTAGTTTTTCTGTTATTGATCTCTAGTTTTATTGCCTTGTGGTCTGAGAAGATGCTTGGTAATATTTCGATGTTTTGGACTCTGCAAAGGTTTGTTTTATGACCTAATATGTGGTCTATTCTAGAGAATGTTCCATGTGCGCTAGAAAAAAAAGTATATTTTGCAGCAGTTGGATGGAGAGTTCTGTATAAGTCAATGAGGTCAAGTTGGTTGATTGTTGTAATTAGATCTTCCGTGTCTCTATTGAGCTTCTTACTGGATGTCCTGTCCTTCTCCGAAAGTGGTGTGTTGAAGTCTCCTACTATAATTGTGGAGGTATCTATCTCACTTTTCAATTCTGTTAAAATTTGATTTATGTATCTTGCAGCCCTGTCATTCTGTCATTGGGTGCGTATATATTTAATATGGTTATGTCTTCCTGATCAATTGTCCCTTTTATCATTATATAGTGTCCTTCTTTATCCTTTGTGGTGGATTTAAGTCTAAAGTCTATTTTGTCGAGATAACATTTTTTATCTGTCAGGCTGGCAAAACTTGAGAAGACTGATAACATTCAGTCCTTATGAGACTGGGGCAGCAGATACCCTCATACTCGGCTGATTAAAGCAACCTTGTGTGTGTAGTAGAACTGTGCTCCCTAGGGTTTCAAGGCTGTGACCTTTCAGAAGCAGATTGCCAGGCCTTTCTTCTGAGGTACCCCTAGGTAAATGCCTCTGGGAAGATATGAACATTTTGGTTAGCAGTCAAGCACTTAGCTGTTTGTGACACCCTGGGATGTCTACTCAGCTGACAGAAATGGGAGTTATAGCCTTCTGGGAAAGTAATCTGGTCATACGAATATTGAAGTTAAAAATACACATAGCCTTTTACCTGGGAATCTCATGTTTGTGAATCTATCCTGTAAAAGGAAAGGACCAGGTCTATTTCTTGTTGGTCTTTCACAGGTCACAGCTCCCTGCTGGGCTAGTCCATCATGTGTCTTTAGCTTTATCTGGAGGGGGGGTCATGCTCATCTTTGTTTTAAACAACTAAGTGTTTGAGGTGGAGAGTGGCAGAGGCAGGGAGCTGTCCCCAATAGCCATTTTCCTCTTCTTCTAGTAATATGGGGAACCCTGCGAGAGCTGGAACTCATTGTAACTGCTTTGTTTTCCTGGGTCTTGCAAGTTTTCTGCCTTTGATAGGCTGCATCTTAAGCACTTTTCTATCACTCTCTATTAGTGGAAAATATTTGCATTTACCTTCTCGAACTGGTTTCTGCCTTACACAGGTTCCAGCTTTCGTAGATTTTACTGTAGAACCCGCAGAGCCTCTGACCACCCAGCTAGAGACCACATAACCCAGCCTCCCTGACAGCTAGGTGTGGCCATGTGAATAATTTCTGGACAATGAGATGTGAGTGGAAGGGATGTTTGCAACTTCCAAGGGTGGAGCAATCAGACGTGTTCATCTGGAAATTTTGACCCTTAAAGAGAGACTAAAGAATATTTGCTGGTCTCTTGAACTGGGAGGATATAGAATTGGGAGCCACAGAATGGCTGCTTTCTGCCACTGAGACAGAGAAATGGGAGGGGGGGAGGAGGGGAGGCATGGGCGGGGAGGTTGTTTGCAGAGAGAGGAGAGGGCACAGATGCAAAACAGAAGAGGTGGAGTGGGAACACCTCGGAGTCCCAGGGTGCCTGCCTCAGGGTCTCCTAGTCCTGACTCTCAGTTCCCATAAGTGAGGTCACACCACTCCTGGTCTTCTAACAGATTTGTCATTTTCCTTCAGCCAGTTTGAATGATTCTTCTATTATTTGCAAGAAAAGAAGTCTCATAAAGATGGAGCCCTCCAGAATAAATCTTCTTTTTTTTTAAATTTGATAGCCTATAGATGTGGCAGGAAAATTTATTGAGATATGTGTTTGCTTTTGGTGCTATAGAAGAAATAGAAAAATAACAGCTATTAGCTTTTCTATTCTTGGGACGTTCCCTCCCTGTTCTGAGAAAGCAGAGAGGCTTGGGTTTTCTGCCTCAGAGGAAGTTCAAGTTTTGAGAGGGTTAGTCTGGGGGAAGGGAGAAGGGTTTTAGGGTGGGGTAGGTGGAAGCAGTGAGAGTGAAGGGAGGGTCTTTGAGCTAGGAAGGGGATAGCAGCCTGGTGATTTTGTGATTTTGGGGGGCCAGAGCCCTGGAGGCATGGTGGTTAAGAGCTCCACTGCTAACCAAAAGGTCAGCAGTTTGAATCTACCAGCTGTTCCTTGGAAACCCTATGGGGCAGTTCTACACCGTACTATAGGGTCACCACGAGTCTGAACTGATTCAACGGCAACGGGTTTTTTTTTTATACCCAACCTGGTTAGTCCCAGGAAGGCAGTGAAACCTCAGAGGGGGCCAGCAGCTTGGTGCATCCAGAGAGACTGGACCTTAGGTTCTGGCTTTTCGTACCTGACCGTGGCTTCCAGATTTCAAGAGACCAGTGGGTTTGGAAGACGGCAGACCAGTGACTACCAGAGACTGGCAGCCAGAGGGAGCTCCCCTAATGCCTTGCTCTGCATGAGCCCCTGAGGCTTTTCCATAATCCAAGGTAAACTAGCGCTGTAGTGTTCATTCATTCTGAGGGAAGCAGACCTTGAAACGAGGATCTGAAGGCTAGTAGGTCATTTCTGAGATGATGCCGGGGAAATAGCGGCAGGGAGTGGGGAAGTGAGACAGAGAAAGGAAGGCAGCCAACAAAGCGTGTGTTATTAAGCACTTGCTGAACTTACTTCTACTGGAGAATTCTGGGAGTCAGCTTAAAACACACACTTTCCAAGTTATCCCACCAAGGGACCAAGGGACCTAGGGTATTTATACACCAAGCGTCTCGTCGGTGTTTGATGAGGGCTGTTCCCACACAGCATTAAGCCTCAGGCTCTTCCACTTGCCTTGCGCTAAGGCTGAGCAGGCTCCAGCTGCCAGAGGGAGCAGGTAAAGTCAGGGCACCTTGGACCATAGTTGGCAAGGCCCAGGGGGAACATGGGTGGTCCCGCCAGGTACCAGAATCCTCTGCTGAAGGTGGGAAAGGAGCCCAAAACAATGACTGAGCTTGATTTCCTACCCTACCAGCAGGGTCGTAGGGGATCCAAATCCAATTTTATTTTATTTAAATAAAGAAATAAACAAGTGTGGTATTTTTTATATCCCCAAGTTTGTGGAGTAAAGTTGGTACCTGTCACACAAGCTGTGTGGCAGATCTGGGGCTCCTTATGTTACCACCCCTTTTGTCTAGCACCGTGCATAGGAATTGGAGGGCCGCGTCATTTTCTGTTAAACGCAAATACATTTGTGTAATATTATCTCCTTACAATATTGCATAACGTTATCTCTTTTGCTTACAAGATTCATACTTTTGTCAAAACCTTGAAAAGTACCTTTCTTCCTTTATTAAAGGAAATGCAAGTTCCTTGTCAGGCACATTTTTTCCCCTGAGGCTCTCAAAGCGGTTTGTAATTAAGCAGATGAACACCATGTAGGTCAGAAGTATATGGATTTCATTTTCTTTTGTCACAGTTGCTATTGATGCTGTTAAAAGTAAAGCAGCAGCTGATGTGGCTTTTTTCCTTAGGCAAGGCTGGGGTGGGTGATGGTGGGAGGTTTTTAACACAGAAATGACTGCCTCCGAGATCAAAGACAGCATGGGTGTAAATCAGAGCTGATAGGGTACTGAGGTAAACTGACTGATCACTACTCCCTCCAGGGGTTCCCTCCAGGCTCCCCCAGATGTCCTGCCCTCACCCTTTAGGGCTGGTGTGTGTGGAAGGAACACATCACCGGCTGAGGAAAGGAGAGAAGGCCAGGGGTGCCCAAGCCTTATTTTCCAGGGGAATCTTCATTCTTTTTCCAGGAAGATCTGCTTCCCTTGCCTTTGGTCTCACTTAGCCTGCTCTCTGTTGGTGCCAGATTCTCTGTCTTGACAGGTTACAGTTCCCTGCGTGAGATAGGGCCATCATGTGTGTTTGGCCTTATCCCCAGGAAGTGCCACCAAGGATCCCACTGAGTTTTAGCAGAGCCTGTGACCACCCCTACAGATCAATAACTCAGCCCCCCTTAGAGCTAGGGGTGGCTATGTGAGTAAGTTCTGGCCAGTGGGATGTGAGTGAAAGAAATGTTTGCAACTGCCAGGTCACCAAATTGAACATAAAGCTATTTGCCATCCACTTCCTCTTTCCTCTTCCTACTAGCTGGGAAATGGCAATGACGGAAGCCTTGGACTCAGAGATGAAAGCCACGTTAAGTGTGGCAGAAACCACAGTTCTGGATCACCCGTGTCTAGACGATTACTGAAAAAAGAAGTAAACTTTTCTAACTAATTTATGAAGGGAAGCCAAGGTTGAGAAGGGAGAGTGTTGTTGACATGTCATGGGGTGGTTAACCAATGCCATAAAACAATATGTACTAACTGTTTAATGAGAAACTAGTTTGTTCTGTAAATATTTAAAGTACAAGTAAAAAAATGTTAAAAATAGATTAGCCTTGGAAACCCTATGGGACAGTTCAACTGGACGGCAATGGGTAGAGTATGGTCTTGCCAGATACCACCTATAATCTTCAAGGGAACAAACTTGTGTCTAATCTAGTCTCTGAGGAGCCCTGGTGGCATGATGATGAAGCTCTCAGTTGCTAAGCTAAAGGTTGGTGGTTCAAACCTTTAAAAAGACTCTGCGGGTGAAAGACCTGGCAATCTGCTCCCATAAAGATTACAGCCTAGAAAACCCTATGGGGCAGTTCTGCTCTGTCTCATGGGGTTGACTCAATACCATCTAACAAAAACAATCTAGTCTCTGGATTCAGCTGACGACGTGCAGGCAATACGAGGGACAGAGAAACATGTTGAACTGCACCAAGTGCATGCAGCCAGCAAAACCTAGACTGCGGGAAGCTATTTGGGTTGATTGGGTTTTCAACAGACTCGGTGAAGCAAAGTGAAAGAGGCGAAAAGATGGGTTGAAAGACACTTAGGGGCATATCAGCTTGGAAGAGAATGTCAAGACTAACCCCTGATTTGGGAATGCACATTTGGGCAATTACTATAAAAATCAGGATCTAGGAAAGTGTGTGATTGGGAAGGGGCACGTGGCGGGGGTGGGGAGAAGACTTCTATTTCTTGACCTGGTGGGGTTACAAGAGAATTCCCCTTAGAGTAATATATTTGTTTGGGGTATTTTTGTGTGATTGTGTACTTGTGATTATGTTTTATTTCGTAGTTAAAAAGGAAAAAAGAGTTCTGAGGACAACATAAGTCTGGAGCTGCTGGGTGCTATGACTCCTTCTCTATGCAGACAGCTGCTTGGGAATGAAGCCATCCTAAAGGAACATAGGGTCAGGAAATAGAATTTGAGACATGAAGTCCATTGATGATTTTGTTTGATATTCTGGACCCAGCCATTCTGAAGCTTGATATACCCATGGACTTTTTAGTTACATGAACCAATAAAAGTCCTTTTTACTTACACTCCTTTGGTTTGCAACTAAGAGTCCATCTTCATATCTGTAGGTCCTCAAAAGGCTGGTAAATGTTTCTCGAGAACTGCAACTACAGGTTTCACTGGACTTCTGGTGACTGCGTCGACGGTCGGCAGTAACTCACGTTCACCTCCACACACAGGCAAACCTGTTCATCTCCATTCTCATGATGCGCTCAGCGGCTTTATTCTGTATTTCATAACGGTGGGGTCCATTGTTATTCACTGAGGCTTGGCTTGTTCTCATCTTAGGGCTAGCAGGACTCACTGGGGAGGAGACAGGAAGGAGTGTTTTGCCAAACACGGGTAGAAATCCTGTCACCTGGAACAGCTGGAAGGAGTCCTGGTGTAAAAGTGGCATGGGGGCAGTGTCTGACCTCCTCTAACTTCACAAGGGGGAAGGAGAATCAAGATCAATAGCACAAGGCTGATTCTTGTGAGGCAGAGGTCAGACATGCATCCTTTCTCCACTATCTTTACACCAACCGTCCAACCCACAGTAGTCTCAAATTCTCTGCTGGGCTCGATAATTCATTGTAATGACGACACAGAACTCACAGACAATACTCATGATTATGGGGTTTATTAAGGAAGTAACAAGGTTACAACTCAGGCTCAGGAACACTCAGGATACACTTCTTCCATCAGGACAGCTTCTTTTTAGCTGTGCTCACAGCTGGCCCTAGGCCTCTGCCCTGCTCAGGCAAGTGTTACAAAGCTCTTTAGCCCCTGCCAATAAGTCTCCAGAGGCACCCCAGGTACTCAGCTTTCTCACTCTGTGGACTGGGAAGCCCACTGCGCAGTCTACTGCCAGTCTCTCCTGCCACCGCTTTGTGCCATCTTCAGGGTTACAGCTTGCTTGCTCTCTCCGTCTCCTGGTTCCAGGATCTTCTCAGTGCAGAGATCCTCAGTCCAAATGACATCTCTCCACTCCTGGTTACTTTTCCTTGGCGGTGGTAGGATCCTCTATTTTCTGCCTCTGAAGGGCTCATATCAAGCCCAGTGGGATGGCAAAACCGAACAATTCCCTTGGTTGGCTACAATTGTCTTATTTGCACAGTTTCACTCAATCACTTGGGTGGGAGTTACAAGACCATGGCTAGAAAGGCCACACAAAAGCAATCAATCACACTATACCTGGTGGTGCAGTGGTTAAGTGCTCGGCTGCTAACTGAAAGTTTGGTGGTTTGAACCCACCAGCCACTCTGTGGGAGAAAGATGTGACAGTGTACTTCGATAAAAATTACAGCCTTGGAAACGATATGGGGCAGTTCTTCCCTGTCCTATAGAGTTGTTTGAGTCAGAATCAACTGGAAGGCAATGGGTTTGGTTTGGTTTTGGTAGAAGAGTTGGCACATTTGTTGGGTTAGTCTGAGGTCTGAGGGAAGTAAGGGGCAGCTCATGTGTTTCAGGTGCCATTCATCACAGATGTATTGATCTCCAGACACTCAGTAAGACAGTTCAGCTCGACTCTAAGGGAAGTTACAGCCTGGGGATTGTGTTGGGCTGAAGATCTGTGTGGCTCAACCTGGGAGTGCTCGGAGGTCCACGTGTCTCTAAACATCTTTGGTCTGATTCAACTCCCTCCTCTAGGTTCTGAAATTTCCATTGTTTGAATTATTTCTTAACATTGCTGCATCATTCCTCAAACCAGAAAAACCAAACCCAATGCTGTCGAGTCGATTCTGACTTATAGCGACCCTATAGGACAGAGTACAATTGCCCCATAGGGTTTCTAAGGATCGGCTGGTAGATTAGAACTGCCAGACTTTTAATTCGCAGCCAACCTCTTAACCACTGCACCATCAGGGCTCCTACATGACTCCGAGGGAATCCAATTTCAAATGCAAAAACTGTGTTAACTAGAGGAATGAGTACGTCATCGCTTTAGAACCCGGAGTCACCACGGTGAAGAGTGGGAAGGGACAGACATATTCGGAAGAGAAGACAGTTCTTGAGAAAAATCTGCAGCCCCAGGCAGCCAGGAAGTGGTGTCTAGAGTAAGGGGGTGGATGAGGGTGATAACCAAGGATTAAAAGACAAGAGAAGGTGAGAAGTACCTATTATTTCACCAGTTTTCTCACATTTTGGAAGTGCCTCTGACTTGGATATCTCTCCTTGGTTAAGTGGGACTTATTTCGTAGTCCAGGCCTTGAAGTTGGACAGACCTGTGTCTGAATCCCAGCTTTGGTACTTACTAACTGGTGACCTGTGCCATGTCACTTCTAAACCTTCAGCCTCGGTTTCTTTATGTGCCTATCACAGAGAAAATACTTGCCTTACTGGGTGGAAGGGGGAATAAATGAGAGTAATGTACATAAAGGAGCCCTGGTGGTACAGTGGTTAAGAGCTACAGTGAGCTACATCTTCTAACCAAAATTTGTCAGTTTGAATCTACCCGTCACTCCTTGGAAACCCTAAGGGGGCAGTTCTGCTCTGTTCTATAATATACATCAGGGACTCAGCACAGTGCCCACACACATTTGTATTTCTCAGTGAATGTTAGTTCCTGTCCTTGGTTGAATAATCCCAGCTGTTTGACAACTGGTCAAAGAGATGATATACTTCAAATGGTCCTCTAGATCAACTTTATAAACTCGTTGCCATCGAGTCCATTCCGACTCAGCAACCCTATAGGACAGAAGAGAGCTGCCCCATAGGGTTTCTAAGGCTGTAATCTTTAATTATACAACTTTCTGTGGAGCGGCTGGTGAGTTTGAACCATCAGCCTTTTGGTTAGCAGCCAAGTGCTTAACCACTGTGCTGCCACCAGGGCTCCTCAGGTCAGCTTTATAGGTGGGCTTTTTGGGCGAAATTTTATCCTATAAGGAAAAAAAAAAAAGAAAAATGCTCATTCTTTTGACATTCTGCAGTCAAATTTCTTAATACCCTACTTCCTATTTATTTGTAACAATTAAGTGTTCCTGGCCAACTTCAGCCTCTCCTGAGTCATGCTCCAACTGCTCACACCTTCATCCCTGTCAGAGATAAGAAGTCAGTAGAGTTCTTCCCTTCCACTTGTTTTTGTTTTCTCAAAGTATCAGCTTCTAGTGCTCAAGGCAATCAGGAAATGCAGGGAGTTTCCTTTTCTGAGCAACAGATAATTAAAAATAATGATGTGGGAGTGCTGGCTGTGTGCCAGGCAACTGGGCTATGCATCTCACATGGGTTCTTTAATCTTTAAAACAACCCCATGAGTGGGGGTCATTACCTCAGATTTATGGCACAGTGGCTAAGTGCTCAGCTGCCAACCGAAAGGTCGGTGGTTGTTAGAACCCACCAGCCACTTTGCAGGAGAAAGACACGGTCCTCTGCTTCTGTAAAGATTACAGCCTTGGAAACCCTATGGGACAGTTCTACTCTGTCCTGTAAGGTCGCTATGAGTCGAAATCGACTCGATGGCAAGAGGTCCAAAGGATTGTTTTAAGCAATAAAGGAAATAATGTTTGAAAAATTGCATAGAACAGCAATACTCAAGAAATGTTAGCTGTCATTATCGCTATTATTTTTCAGTGAGGAGATTTAGACTCAGAATGGTTAAGATACTCTCCTAAAGTTACTCAACTAGAAGGCTGAAGAGCTAGGATCGGATGCCAGGACTTGCTATCCTTAAAACCAATGTGAGAGAGCCACTATGCTCCTTAATATCTTGATTGAAATGACAAAGTATAATCAATTTGAGCAATGACAACAAATTTCCAAGCGCATTTTAACAGGATAGTCCAGCAAGTGTTCACTACCGTTTCGGGTCAGCATGTTTCCCTCCTTGCTGATATGCTCCTGGTATAGATGTAACTTTGAGTCCTCACCAACTACCTGGGCACAGCCTCACAAGACCCTTGCCTGCTTTTCCAGACCATCTCTCACTTTTTCTCACACTGTTAGCAAGTATTATGGTGCAGATTGACAGTGCGCCCTGCTCCTCTCTGGCCTCCTGGAATTCGTCAAGTTCAGTTGATCCTGAGCACACTTGCTTATACTGTTCCTTGTGTCTTTTTTGTGTGTGTGTGTCTAGAATGTTCCCTATTCCCGCATGTCCAAAACTAACCGCTCAATCTTTAAAGCTTCTTTTCTCAGAAACTGTCCCTGTTCCACCCTGCTGGACTGCAACTACCCCTCTGCTAAGCTCCTTGGTCTTTTAAAAGAGGAAAAAGGGGCTTCTCTCTTATTTTACTCAGAACTTGCTAACTTGTGTTATATGCATATATGTAAGTTGTGATTGTTAAGGTTGTGTGTCAACTTGGCTGGGCCAGGACTCTCCATGATTTTGGTAGTTATGATGTAGTTTGGCAGTAGTATAATGATGTGATCACTTCCATGATGAGATTTGATATAATATGACCACCTTCATGACGGGATCTGCTGAGAGTAGCCAATCAGTTGAAAGGGAGTTTCCTTGGGGGTGTGGCCTGCATACAATATAGGTGGACTTTTTAGCAAGGCTTGTGGGCTTTTGGTTGCACTGGATCCTGCAGCTGGCTCCTGTTCTTCCGACCTCTGATTCTTGGGTCTTGAGCTAGCAGCTTACCTGCCATCTTGCCTGCCAGTCTTCAGATTTGCCAGTCTTTGCAGCCTGTGAGCCAGAGCCCTGCTCTTTGACTTGCCAATCTTGGGTCTGCCAGCCCCTGTGGCTATGTGGGAAATCCTGGTGGCGTAGTAGTTAAGTGCTATGGCTGCTAACCAAAAGGTCGGAAGTTCGAATCTACCAGGCGCTCCTTGGAAATTCTATGGGGGGGTTTTACTCTGTCCTATAGGGTTGCTATGAATTGGAATTGACTCAACAGCAACAGGTTTGTTTTTGGTTTTTCGTGCCTATGTGCATGAAGAGAAGCCTTCATGCTGACCCATGGACTTGGGACACACCAGCTTCTACAACCACGTGAGCCATTTCTTAATATCTCTCTCTATAAATATTTATATGATTTACTGGTTTTACAGGAAAATTTATACTGGTTTTACTTCTCTAGAGAACCCAGCCTAAGACATCTGTGTATGTATATATATATAATCTCTACTATTGTCTTTCCAGAACAAAGATTTGCCTTGTTCATTTTTTCCCACTGTGTTACCGAAGTGTCTGGCATGGAGAGCACCCTATAAACGTTGGTTCCCTTCCCTTCCCCCTTTCCCCATTGTCAGCGCACTTTTTCCCTGTAGCTTCATTTTCTTTCCCCAGCATTAGCATCCCATTCCCTGCTACTGAGTGAGAGAACGCTCCTCTGGGTCCACCCCAGGCTGTTGGGTTTTGAGGAAACAACACCAACAAACTGTTGTAAAGATAATTTAATTTATCTAAAGTGGTTATTGCATTGCAGGCTTAAGGATCAGCTAGTGGGGAAAGCTGTTTAGAGGGTGGGTTGTCCTGGTATATGTGATGTTTCATTTCAGATATGGATCCCAAATGGAAACCCTGTAAGATTTGCATTCAGCAAGAAGGGATTCTATTTCCAAAAGAACTACCTGCCAATCTTGTAGCTCTATTTTTAGCATCCCTGTCTCTCCTCAAACCTCTTTGGCAGATCAATTATCCTTTAGTAAGAAAGGAGGTAGTGAATGTGTTCTCATATGTAGATACATTTAACAAAAATTCTAGGCAACTTTTATGCTTGGAGGTTGATGTTTTGAAAATACATTATTATCAGACTACGTAACTTTTTATTTTTAGCTGGCAGCTCTCCTCTCAAATCCTCCCACCTGGGTGAAGTTCTTTCTGTCCAGCAATCTCTTCTCTTTTCTGAGTATGGGGAATATTTATTTTTCTGCACCTTCTTATGGCTCGTAGCACACTGTATTTTATTGGTGGCTGTCTTTTGTGCAAGTCTTTGTCTTCCAGAACTAATTTTAATTGGTCCTTGGGTTTGGGCAATTTCAAATTTTACGTGTACCAAGAGAAAATTGTAATCATTGCACTGTTTAAAGGATGATGTATTCCAGAAGACCTACTAAAATACCTGTCATAGATCTACCAATATCAAGTTGCAATAAACATTTTGCCCTTCCTTGGTATTCTGTTTCTGTAGGGGAGCAGTCAGGTAAACAAATTTCAGAAGTTGAGTACCTAACTACAATTTTGCTCCTATCACCAACAACAAATACGCTGTTGTGTGCCATTGGGTGGATTCCGACTCATAGCGACCCTATGGGACAGGACAGAACTGCCCCATAGGGTTTTTAAGGCTGTAAATCTTTATGGAAGCAGACTGCCACATCTTTCTCCTGCACAGCTGCTAGTGGGTTCAAACCACCGACCTTTCAGTTAGCAGCTGAGCACTTAACCACTGTGCCACCAGGGCTCCTATGACAAATATAGGGGGTAGAATCCACATGGTTGGTTATTTAGCTACCTTCTCATGGTATTTACTTCCATATTTAATTTTCAGGCCCTGAGAGGACATAGATTTACTTTATACAGCCTGTAGTTCTAGCACAGTGCCTTGCACACAGTAGGCACTCAATAAATACGAGAGTCAATTGGCTGACTGATGTATATGCTCTCTTGGAGTTTCTTTGTAGGGAACATGATTGAGAATAAAGTGCTAAAACCTAACTCAAAGTCTTCTTGTAAAGAAGCAGAGTATACATAAGCACATACATAAAAATAAAGTAATGCTCTCATGTTTTGGAAATGCCTGTTCGGCGCTGATGTGCGATTTACCTGGATCAGAGAGACTGGCGGTAGGAAACTACTGAGGACCAGGAATGTGAGGTAGAATGCATATCATCTCTCTCTTTTTTGATATTTAAACATAAGCAGTAAGAACAAAATGTTTCTAATTAAGATACTACTGATTTTCCCTCCATTAATTCCATCTTTCTTCAAAGCTAATGGGTGCAGATAATAACTCCACATCAAAGACTCTATTCTAATGGCTTAGGAGACGTGAGTTTTATTAGAACAATGCAGAATTCACAACCCACAACAGTGCAATTTGTTGAAGTTATTTTGGAGTTGATTTAGGAATCACTCTTCATGAAATGGCCTGGATCCTCATGATGTGAGCTACCCTTCTAAGCCTTCTCCAAGGAGTCTATCCACTGCCCCGACCCCCTGACTCTCTGCCCCCGCACCCTTATCACTTGCACATTGTAGTTGTCAGTTTTCTTCCCCATCTCCTCCCATTACACCATGAGCTCCTTGAGGACAGGTTTTCTCAACTTAGTACAGGTATCCCCCGCTTTTCAAAAGTTTGCTTTATGCCACTTTGCTTTTACAAAAGACCTACATTAGAACCTGTTTTCGCTAACAGAAAGAAACCTGTAGAGGATTTTTGCTTTTACAAAAAAAGGTGAAAAGCAGAAATAGGGTTCAGCATTGATTTTGCAGTGAGCCATTAAAGAGGCAGCACGCACCCCCAGCAGCGATGTCAAGCTCCTTCCCTGAGATCTACACTCAACATCTCAGCATCAAGCTGCCATAGCTTCGAACTGTGTCTGGGAGCATCTGTGCTTTCCCTCCATTTGTTTCGTGCATCTGCTAGCAAGATGTGTCCGAAGGTATCAGAAAGGCCTAAGAGAGCTCGTAAGGGTTTTATGAGTTATTGGTATGATTTGGTAGGCTATTCTTTTGGGTCTGGAATGCTCAAAAATTTTTCCCGTATAAACTCATGGTAATTGCTTCTTTGCTTCACGCCATATTGGCTTAGGAATGGTTTCCTAGGAATGCTCTACTTTTGGATAGCGGGGGTGGGGGGGGGTGGGGGGTGGGGGGGTAGGTGGAAGCTGTATATTTCAGCGCCTCAGGTAGTGCCTGACTTATGATAGGCATTCAACAAGGTCTGTTAAATGAATTAATGATAATGATGCCTCATATTTATATAGTGCTTCATGGTTCCAAAGTACTTTCCTATGTTATTTAACTCTCACGATACTCTGAGGAAGGCAGGAAACTATCACTGCTGTTTACAGATATGGGACGAGGCTCCCAAAGGCTGTGCAATCTTAGGGCAGAGAGGCTGCAGGGTGAGGCGATACCTGGACGCGTATCCGTGGACGCCTGCTCTGGAACCCTCTCCTGCACATACATCAGGACTGTTTGTCTCCTGAGCCAAGTGTCAAAGGGGAAAACAAACTTATTCCCTGAGTCCTTTTCACTTCTCCTGCTCTGCCTCCAAACTTTGTTCTTCTCCTGGGTCCTTTCACTTTTGACTTAGCCCTAATTTTTATTTAGAAGTCATAGGTCTCCTATATGCAGATGAAAGATGAAAAAAGTGTATACTCTTCTGTTGATTCTCTAGTTACCCCCAGCCTGGTACCTCCCGGCTAAGGGGTATGACTGTGGGATAAGCGACATGAGTTGGGGGTGCTGTGTGTGAGAGGGGAAGGTATGGCTGACTGATGTAGCCAGAGAGTGTGGCTGGGAGTTACTGTCAGGGCAACAGGCTGGCAATACTGAGGTCTTGGCCTTGGCCTTGAGTTCCGTCTCTCCATCCCTCATGTTCCCAACATTTTTCTCCAGGGGAAATCTGGATAAAATGAACTGGTAGAGTAGGGAGAATGATGATGACAATAAAGGCTCCAGTAGACTGCTGATACAAGTAGGAAAGAGTGTTTAGGGAAGGGCTGATCAAGACGAGGGAGGCAAGTGATCAGGCTTACTTGCTAGACTAACATCTTTGATAATTGTATGCTATTGGATTCCATAGTATTTGGTTCTTCTTTCCACAAAGTCCTAAGGATGGAAGCTAAAAGGAGCGCAAAGGAGAGATTTCTCAGTTGGCCTTTAAAGGAAACAGAGACCTTTTCTTGAAAGAGAAAGCACAAAAGCAGTACAGGTTACAAATCCAAAAAAAACAGGATGTCATGGGATGTTTGTGAAAAGCATGGATGCCTATGTCATCTGCAAGCTACAATGAGGACAACAGGGGAGGCTGTTGGCCTTGTCTCAGCTTCACACACAATACCCAGCACATAAAGCACTAGCAACAATATCATTCCCCATAGTTCTACTCCGTCACAGCTACTCTTCTTTACAAAGTAACCCAGAAAGATACATATTTTAAACACACAAACATAAAAGTTACACACAAAATAAGACCTTTCATTTGATAAATCCTTAATGTATACTTACTCCTCTCAGGAACACTGTGATGATAAGGGAATGATAAGTTGACAGATGAGAACACTGAGGCTCAGAGAGGTCAAGCAACTTGCCCAAGGTCACATACCTGGTAAGTGGGTTTTCAGAATTCCCACATATGTCTGTCTGACAGGGAAGCAGGTGCTCCCATGCTGCATCATGTTATATACACACCAAACTCAAAAACCAAGCTCATTGCCGTCAAGTCAATTCCAACTCATAGCCACTCTGTAGGACAGAGGGTTTCCAAGGCTATAATCTTTACAGAAGCCTACCATCACATTTTTCTCCTGTGGAGTAGCTGGTGGGTTCAAACCGCTGACCATTTTGGTTAGCAGCTGAGCACTTTAACCACTGTACCACCAGGGCTTCTTGATATACATATATCCAATTCAACCATGAAGGAGTGCTCCCTCTTCTGCCTATATCATAATATTTTACAACACACATGACATACATGGCTTCATATGTTACTTGTGTATTCCTCTTATGTCCCCAGTTAAATTGTGAACTTCTGGAGGGCAAAGACTGGGTCCATTTTTTTTAAATTTCATATTCTCATAGTCACAGATAGTTGGCCCAAAGGAATGCTGGTGGCACCATGATTAAGCACTCAGCTGCTAACTGAAAGGTTGGAGGTTTGAACCGACCAGTCTCTCTGCTGGATAAAGATGTGGCAATCTGCTTCCATAAGATTACAGCCTTGGAAACTCTATGGGGCAATTATACCTTGTTCTATAGGGTTGCTATGAGTTGGCATCCACTGGACTACAACGGCACAGACAGAGAAGCTGCTAAGAGATTGGCAGTTTGAACCCACTCAGAGGCTGGCAAGGAGAAAGACCTGGCCATCTGCTTCCTTAAAGATTACAGCCTAGAAAACCCTACCGGCCAGTTCTACTCTGTCACATGGGCTGACTATGAGTTAAAAATCGACTCAACGGTACCTAACGACAACAATAGACTACTTTGAATGAACGACATCAGGAAGGTGGCTAGAAAGGCAGGAGGAAGACGGGAATAAGGGCTATCTCCAGGGTCGCTGTGAGTTGGAATGGACTGGACGGCAGTGGGTTTGGTTTGGGGTTTTTATTGAGTACCTAGAAACCCTGGTGGCGCAGCAGTTAAGAGCTACAGCTGTTAACCAAAAAAAGGTCGGCAGTTTGAACCCACCAGGAGCTCCTTGGAAACCCTGTGGGGCAGTTCTACTCTGTCCTACAAGGTCGCTATGAGTCGGAATCGACTTGACGGCAACTTTTTTTTTTTTTAATTGAGCACCGGGCCCTTAGCTAGGCTTTGGAGCTGCAACGACGACCAAGCCCCTAAGGGTCCTCTTCCTCACGGGGGCTCATTGTACAGATCTGGGTCATGATCAGGACACAGGTCATCCAAAGGACAATTTGCTGAGTGTTCCTCAGCAGAATGGGAAACCGAGGAGCCGCAGGGCCAGGCGTCTGCAGGGTTCTGGCAGTCCTGCGGCGCACAGAGCATGACAAGGTAAAAGTAGGTCAAGTGTAATGTTTTCAGTGGTTTAACTTGGCCGGCCAGAGGTCTTGGGCCCGGTGTGATACGCGATAAAGAGCGCAGAGCTGGGGGGCGCGTCCCAGTTAAAGGGGTGTGGTCGCTCACTCCGCGCCGCCAGCTTGCCCACGTGTCCCCGTCCCCGGCACTAGGGCACTGGCGGTGGGGTCTCCTCTGCCGACCATGAGAAAAACTGGGCGCGCCGGCTAGCCCCCTACTCCTCGCCGCCCTTTGTGAAACGCCCCCACTTGTGCCTCATCGGCGGAGCCCGGTCCCCGCAGGCGGACTGGGCTGTACAGGCCCCGCAAGGGCTGAAAGGTGAGGGCAGCGCGGTGGCGGGGTGTCCCCCAAATCTCGGCTTCCCCCCATTAAATCCCCTTCCCTCTTCCCCTCAGCCCGCAGCCCAGCTCCGGCGAGCGAACGATCCTCTCCCCGCCCTTCTCGCCTCCCGCTCTGGGGCTGGGGGGCGGGGCGAGGCCGGCAGGCCGCGCGAGAGTTCCGCCCAAATCCCGCGAGACTCGCCTGCCGCCGCTGCTGCCGCTTCTTACGTCTTTCCCTTTGACAAGTCGCCGCCGCTGCAGCAAAAATAAAGGACGCGGCCGCCGCAGCCGCTGCCGAGCCGGGCTCGGGTCGCCGGAGCCGCGCCCCACCCCGCCAGCTCCGGAGCCGCGCACGGTAACGCCTCCTCCCCTGCCCTCATGCCTGCCTCTGCGTGCGCCCGGCGGGCTGGGCGAGGCCGGCCGGGCCGTTCCGGGGCCGCCGCCGAGCGGGGCCGCCGGGGTCGCGGGTGGGCAGCGGGCGGAGGCCTGAGGGAGCCCTCCCGGCGCTGTGCGCTCCCCGGCCCCCGAGGCCGCCCGGCGCCTCCGGAGCCGCGTTCGAAGCAGAGCCGGCCGCCCGCAGGGGGCAGAGGGACCCGCCCCTCCGCGGGCTCGCTGTCCCTGCGCCTCGGCGCTCGGGGTCGCGTCTCGGACCCTCTCCGCCGCCCCATTATCCGCTAACGAGCGCTCCTACCCCCGGCCGGGGCCCCACTCTGTGGAACCCGGGGACAGCCGCCACCCCGGTGTGCCCCGTCGCCGGCGCCTCTAGAGAGCCCGAGGTGGGGACGACGTGTCTCCTCTCCTCTGCCTTTGGGTGGGGGTAAACCTTTGTCCAAGTCTGTCCCCTCACTCCCTGACAATGTAACAATTTATAAACCGTCTGCTGCCCGCAGGGAAGAAGGGACGCCTTGTTAGGTTCCTGGGTGAGATGAGGGTGAGGATGACAGGAGCTGTCCCCGGGAACGTGGCGATGGTGGCAGGTGCCTGGGGGGCGCGGGAGGGCAGGAGCCGGCACCAGCCCTCCCAGGAGGTTATGTAAAGACTTGCTGTCCATCCTGGGGAGCTGTGGGACTCGGGGACAGTGTTTGCCTTCACTTTAAAATAATGTCTGTGAGGAATAATACTCACTGTAGAAAATTTGGGTGGTCAGAATGATAGGAATAACAAATCTGAACAGACTCAGCCATCCTTGTAATTCCAGCTCCACAGATAGCTTTTCACCTTCACATTTTGGTGTATTTCCTAACAGACACATTTTTTTTCAAAGAGCACTTGCGGGGAACTTCCTCATTCTCTATACATGTTCCAGAAAATGAGTTGTTTTATTCGAGTCACTTCACTGACCTGCTCGGTTAGAACTGGTTACTTGTTTATTATCACTGGCTGTCTTCTGTCACTCTGGCTTTCTTCAGGCCCTCTTCCAAAATGATTGTCGGCTACATGGTTTTAAACACCAAACGTTAAAGAGAAGATTTTCTGTTTGGATCTCGTACATATGTGTTTCTGCAATTCTGCTTGTGGTGGGTGCTGAAAAGGGGCAAAATTTGTGGAAAGCAAAGAAACTATGATTATTCATGGTGGGAAGAAACCTGTATACCTCAAGGTTTTACAACATTCATTTCCATTGGTTATTTTTAGGCCCAAATTGTTGCATGGCATTGTTTGTTTCATAGTGCTTTTTGTGATTGGGGTGGGATGGATATGTACCTTTGATTATGTGTGTATATTTCCATAGTGTGTGTTTATACACAAAATTGAGTCTCCTGAGCGGCTGTATGGATGATATGCACATACGTATAGATACATACACATGTATGTACTATGTACATTTGTATTCCTTGTGAGTTAAAATGTGTTGTTACAGTATTTGAGAAAAGACAGCATTATGTAGGCAAAGAATAGTCTTGTAATATTTCCCCCAAGTCACATGACAGGATTGTATAGCAGAATGAGACATCTAGGGAGGCTGGAAATCTGGAGGCTTTTAAAAGTAGGATAGATTGTCATCTCTGGGGTTGTTGTCATTGGAATGTATTAAATGGCCTATTAAGGTCTCTTGTAATTCTAAACTTTTATGAATTTTGCTTTCCTTAAGGTTCTTATCACTTTGCTTCTTAAATTTCCAGTCATGCTCTTGGCGTGTGACACCTCCATTTATTTGCTGGTCGTATATTCCACTCCCAGGGCAGGCACCGTGACGGTGGTGCATGGAAGAGAAAACAAATGAAAATGGAGCAGTTAATCTGCTTATTAATATAAAAATATCTTCTGAAAATTCCATTTGAGTTCAAGGAATGTTGGAGGTATTGCTAATTGGGTCGGTTTGGTTAGTAGAGGATGCCAATAATAAATACCATTCAAATGTCCCAAGCAAATATTCCCCCAAAAGTATGACTAAATCACTCTTCTTTAATACTTGAAATTAAAAAAAAAAAAAAAAAAAAAACCTAGATACACTGAACAGAACTTAGGACGACAATGTCGATGACATGGCTTGGGCAGAGGGGAGCAGTTAGTGTTAGGATTAAAACATAACTGTAGATAGCTATTGACTTGTGAAACAAAACTTGAATTTCATGCAGGGATAACTATATAATGATAGGTAACAAACTGTAATTTATTGAGAACTTTTTATTAGAAATAAAACTTTGGTTTAGCAAACAAATGAAATGTGTTATTACAGGCACATAACTATAGATTATCATGATGTTGAAAATGTGTCAAACCTTGGTCAGGTTATTTTAAAAGTCTGCAAAGCCAGCAAAGTCACACCAACTAGCGATTTTTTTTTTTTTAAACTATCTCTGCCTTTTCTAATGAAAAAAAAAAAAGTATAGTACTCAGTGTAAAATAGGTAGTTTACTTTTTAGATGCCAGATCTGATTTTTATAATTTTAGCTTGTTCTGCTACCACTCTAAATTAATGGAAATATTAAATTCCAGGTGAGATCCCTGAGCAAGGAAATATGACAGTCACATCAGATGATTGATTTTATTTTTAACTGTTTATTTAGAATTAATGTTAGATTTACGGAAAAGTTGCAAAGATAGGTCAGAGAGTTCCTACACACCTTTCACCCAGCATCTCCTAATCTTAAAAATTTACGTAACCATACACACAGTACAGTGATCACAGCCATGAAATTAGCATAGATACGACAGTATTGACAAAACTACAGACTTTTTGCATTTCACCACGCTTTCTCCTAATGCCCATTTTCTGTTCTAGGATATAATCCAGGATCCCACATTGCATTTAGTTGTTTCGTCTCCTTGTTGTTGGGTGCCATCTAGTCAATTCCAACTCATAGTGACCCTGCATGACAGTAGAACTGCCCCATATGGTTTTCTGGGCTGTAATCTTTGTGGGAGCAGATCAACCAGGTCTTTCTCCTGCGGAGCCACTGGTGGGTTTGAACCACTGATCTTTCGGTTAGTTGCCAAGCGCTGAACCCTTGTGCCACCAGGACTCCTTTTTGTCTACTTAGTCTCTGATCTGTGACAGACCTCAGTCTTTCCTTGTCTTTCATGACCTTGATGCTTTTACTGAAGACTGGTCAGTTATTTTGTAGAACATCTCAATTTGGGTTTGTCTGATGTTTTTCTTATGATTTGATTGAGGTTATGCATTTTGGGCAAGAAAATTCAGAAGTGATGTTATGCATTGTTAAATTATAGGGGGCATATGATGTTGATATATTTTATTACCAGTGATGTTAACCTTGATAACTTTGTAAGGTGGTCTCTGCTGAATTCTGCACTGTAAAGTTACTATTCTTCCTTTTGTAATGGATACATATCCTGGAAGAGACTATACAGATACACTGTTTCTCCTCAGACTGTCTCCCACTGATTTTAGGGTTCGTTAGTGGGTCTTCTCTTCAACAGTTATTACTATGATATTTGCCTAATGCCGATTTTGTATTTTCCTCATTCTGTTTATATTTACTGATTTGGATTCTTCTGTAAGGAGGAAATGTCTCTTCATTTGTTTGCTGAATTATTTGTATCAATGTGGTCTACCCATCTATCAAAAATCATGAATTCATATTGATACTTCCTATTCCAATTCAACATCACAGGTTCATTCTAACCTTTCTGTTTTTCTCATTTGTAACTTCTTTGTCTGATAGTGAGAAACCTGGTTCTCATTATCTATAATATATTCATTTAAGTGTTCACTCCTAATTTATAAATCAGGGAGTTCTTGGGTGGTGAAAATGGTTAAGGCACTTGGCTGCTAACCAAATTTTTGGAAGCTCAAGTCCACCCAGATGCACTTTGGAAGAAAGGCCTAGAAAGCTTCTTCCGTAAAAATTAGCCATCAAAAACCTTATGGATCACAGCACTGCTCTAACATGCATGAGGTCACCATGAGTCAGAATCAACTCTGCAGCAGCTGGCTTGTTTCAGTTTATACACCAGGTAGGTACAGAATCGCTAACCCATACCATCGTGAGAAACAACAGTGAGGTATTTGTGTACAGTTGTTTTTTGTCTTTAGCCTTGTAGTATCTAGTCCAAATACTGTTTTCCAAAATTAAAAAAATTACTTAGGTTAGGTCTTTTCTTCTCCACCCCCTTTAGTGTGGTTATGTTATTCATCTGTAAGATAGTAAGGTACATTTGTTACTGTTTGTATTCTATTTGAGTTCCCCTAATCTTGGTTGATTTTATTTATTTAACTATAACTAAACATCATAGTTTAAGTGTCACTCTCTCCTCCTTCCTACAATCTCCTCCCGCCCCCACACACACCTTTTCTACCTCTTTCCCATTTCCTGATATCTTTAGTTTCTGGTTTATCCTTTTTAAATTTCTTTATACAAATTATACATTTTTTTTTTTTTATACACTCACTCCTTACTTATCAGCTATTTCATTGTCTGACATTTTGGATTTACAACAATAGCAAAAAATCTACTATCTGACTGTTTTGCACATTAATGATTTACTGCTGGTAGTAGTGAACATCGAGGTGTGAGACAAGAGTAATGCTGGATGTGATGGTTAAGGTTATGTGTCAACTTGGCTGGACCATCATTCACAGTGGTTTGGCGTTTTGTAATGGTGTAGGTTGGCAGTTGTGTAATGATGTAGTCATCCTCCATTTTGTGATCTGATGTAGTCATCCTTCATTTTTGCATAATGCCAATTTTTGCATAATGGCCTGGTCTTTGGAACCTAACTGTGTCAATAAGTGAGGAGTAGGTTTATTCCCTTTTTTTCTGATATGATTTTTAAAAATTGAGATATAATTCACATATCATACCTGTCTATGAAATTGCCTATTCTGGATATTTCATGGAAACCCTGGCGGCGTAGTGGTGAAGTGCTATAGCTGCTAACCAAAGAGTCAGCAGTTCAAATCTGCCAGGTGCTCCTTGGAAACTCTATGCGGCAGTTCTACTCTGTCCTATAGGGTCGCTATGAGTCAGAATCAACTCAACAGCACTGGCTTACTGGGGGATATTTCATATAAGTAGAATCATATGCTTTTTGTCCTTTTGTTTCTGGCTTGTTTCATTTAGTACAATTTTGTCAAGGTTTATCCATGTTGTAGCATCTATGCTTATTTCTTTTTTTTATGGCTGAATTATATCCATTGTATGTATATACCACATTTTCTTTGTCCCTTCATCAGTTGATGGGCATTTGAATTCACATTTGGCTGTTACGAATAATGCTGCTATGAACATTCATCTACAAGTTTTGTGTGTATGTATATATTTTCATTTTGCTTGGGTATCTATGTACTGGGTCATATGGTAACTTTGTGTTTCACGCGTTGAGGAACTGCCAAACTATTTTCCCATTCCCTTTTTTCTTACATGAGGAGTGGCATACTATATCCTTTTGTACTTTCCTTTTTACACTTAACATTATATCCTGGAAATCACTCCAAATCAGTTCACAGAGTTATTACTCATTCTTTTTTTTTTTTACAGCTGGATAGTACTCTAATGTATGTATGTATCTTAATTTATTCAGCCACCCTTCCACGTATGAACATTTAAGTTATTTCCAGTATTTTGCAGTTATAAACAATGTTGTGGTAAATGAACTTGTGCACATTTTTAAAAAATTGTTCTAGGTGTTTTTTCAGGGTGGTTTCCTATGAGTAGGATTTCCAAGTCAGAAGTTAGTACATATGTGCTTTGTTAGGTATTGCCAGATTTCCCGCCAAAAGTATGGCAGGTTGCATGCCCTTCAATAATGTATGAGAGTGCCTGTTCCAACAGAATGTGTTGTCATGCTTTTTAACTTGTTTTGCCAGAGATGACTGATTAAAAAAGAAAATGCTCTGTAGTCATTGCAGTGACCTGAGCCCAGTGTGGAAGGGCACCTAATGCCTGCTGTTGATAGGTTCTTATAGCTAGAAAATGACTCACATTGTCTACTAATATTGCCCTGATACAGGCACACTGTCACGTGCAGGTGAAATTGACTGGATTGCAATTTCTGGCCTAGCCAAGATTGCTCATTTGAAAATTTTTTCATTTAGTGGAAGTGCTGCATTGGTTCATAATAGCCGTGCTCTGAAATACTTGAGGACTTTAACAAAGGGTGATTGAAATTGTAAGAATCTTTTTTCCTCTAGCTTATATATGGTAGAGTAGTTACTGGTTCACACTGTATGCTAATTATTTTGAACATTACTTACAGTGTATATTTACACCCATAGTATGGTTCTCCTCCTCCATATGGTAGTTATTTTGAGCATTAATGGCAGTGCTTGTAACCTGTCGTATTTCCATAAGGAAGAAGGTCAGTCTTAATGAAGACAAAAGCAAGAGTTTAAAGTTCTGGATTAGGATAATCCTATCAGATTATAGCGGTGCCAAGATACTAAGACTACATTAAAAACATCCCCATTTTACGTGGTTGCAAGAGTTCCGTCCAGCAAGACTGGAGATTTAGGTTCTTTCCCAGAAAGGGCAAGAGGCCCAAGAGAACCCAGGAACTACCAAGATGCATTTCCTTGGGCAAGTCACTTGATCCCGGTGGATTCAGCTGTCTCTTTCAGAGGGGAACATAGGACATCACACACAGAAGGCATGCCTTACTAAATGTTTTTGAGTTAATCCTGTTATGTGGAAGCAGTATTTCTTTACTGTTTTAAGGTAAATACTAGGATCAGATAATCAAGAGATTATCTGACTTCTGCAAGGGAATCAGGCACTTCTAGGGTGGTACTCCAGAAATCATTCTAACCAGAAAGGTACACATAAGTGAAGGGACTTATTGATGGCAGTACAGCTAAGGGAAGGGTCAGAACCAGAACCCAGCACCCTCTGAAAAGACTGTTTTGGAAAGATCGTGGTAGCTGGGCACAGGGTGGTATCGTCATTAGATGCTGTCAAGTCAGTTCTGACTCATAGCGACCCTATGTACAACAGAACGAAACACTGCCTAGTCCCGCGCCATCCTCACAGTGATTGTTATGCTTGAGCCCGCTGTTTCAGCCACTGTGTCAATCCATCTACTTTACCAAACATGATGTCCTTCTCCAGGGACTGGTCACTTCTGATAACATGTCCAAAGTATGTAAGATGAAGTCTTGCCATCCTTGCTTCTAAGAAACATTCTGGCTGTATTTCTTTCAAGACAGATTTGTTCATTTTTTTGGCAGTCCATGGTACATTCAGTATTCTTCGTCAACACCGTAATTCAAAGGCATCAGTTCTTTCTTGGTCTTCCTTATTCATTGTCCAGCTTTCTCATGCATAGGAGATAATTGAAAGCACCATGGCTTGGGTCAGGTGCACCTTAATCCTTAAAATGACATCTTTGCTTTTTAACACTTTAAAGAGGTCTTATAAAGCAGATTTACCCAATGCAACGCATCTTTTGATTTCTTGACTGCTGCTTCCATGGGCGTTGGTTGTGGGATCCAAGTAAAGTGAAATCCTTGACAACTTCAGTATTTTCTCCATTTATCATGATGTCGCTTATTGGTCCAGTTGTGAGGATTTTTGTTTTCTTTATGTTGAGGTGTAATCCGTCCTGAAGGCTGTGGTCTTTGATCTTTGTCAGTAAGTGCTTCAAGTCCCCTTCAAGCAAGCAAGGTTGTGTCATCTGCATATCACAAATTGTTATTGAGCCTTCCTCCAATCCTGGTGCAGTGTTCTTCTGCATATAGTCCAGCTTCTCGAATTATTTGCTCAGCCTACAGATTGAGTAAGTGTGGTAAAAGGATACAACCCTGGCGGACGCCCGTCTTGACTTTAAACCATGAGGTATCCCCTTGTTCTGTTCAAACGACTCCCTCTTGGTCTATGTACAGGTTTCTCATGAGCACAATTAAGTGTTTTGGAGTTCCCCTTCTTTGTAATGCTATCCATAATTTGCTGTAATCCACACAGTCAGATAGATGCCTTTGCATAGTCAATAGAACACAGGTAACCATCTTTCTGGTATTCTCTGCTTTCAGCCGTGATCCATCTGACCTCAGCAATGATATCCTCTTGTTCCTTCTGGATTGATTCAGCTTGAATTTTTGGCAGTTTCCTGTTGATGTATTGCTGCAACTGCTTTCAGATGATCTTCAGCAAAATTTTACTTGTGTGTGATATTAATGATGTTTCAGGGTAGACTCTGAAAATTGCAGACTTGATCAAAGTCAATTGCAGTAGAGGGGTGTGTATGTGCGCCTGTCTGTCTGTGTAATTTTTAGATATTTTCATTCCACAAAGACTTACAAAACACCTACTCTATGCCTGACACTGTTCCAGGTGCTCGGAACACATTAATAAAAACAAAACAAAGATTCTTACATGTGAGGAGCTTATATTCTAGTGGTTTTCTGATGAACTAATGTTCACTGGAAAACAGATGCAGAGTGCTGGTTGTGAGTGGAATGAGTAGAGCTCTGATACCGCCTTAAGTCAGATCACACTGGGTGCTTTAAAACCCCCAGATAACATTTGATATACTGGTTACAAAGAGAAGGCCATGAAGAGTCATAGGATGGTAACTTAGATTGTTCCCAGTCTCGTTCTCTGCCATTTTAGTAGTGCTACAGTACTAAACCAAACCAAACCCCATTGACGTTGAGTCGATTCCAACTCATAGCAGCCCTATAGGACAAAGTAAAACTGCTCCTTAGGGTTTCCAAGGAGCGGCTGGTGGATTCGAGCTGCCAAATTTTTGGTTAGCAGCTGAGCTCTTAACCACTGCATCACCGGGGCTCCATTAGTAGTAATAATAGGAAATAGTAATAATTGTAGTGCAGTCTTTCCTAACTGGGATTCCATAGGAGAATTAAACCTAAATGCTGTAAAACATTTGTTACATGTAAAGAATAAACTTCACTCCATTACATCAAGAATGGTACTGGTTATTTACTATCCTTTGGAGAATTGAGAAAATATTCACTCAGACTATTTTCTGTGTTCTGTACTTCAGACGTTGAACCCCAGTTGAGAAACGCCGTGGGCATTGTGGTACTTTTTTTCTTTCTCACTCTACCACTTATTAACAGAATGATGTTGGGCAAGTGTTAATCTCTTAGCCTCAGTTTCTTGATCTAAAAATTGGGGATAATAATATTTGCTGCATCATAGGGTTGTTGGAAGGATTCAATAAAAAAGTCTTTCCCGTTTACACTCATCCAGTTCTGTGGCTTTAAAAACGGTGAAACCTGTGAAAGCTGGAACTCAAAGGGACTGCCTTATTTTTCCAGGTCTTGCAAGTTTTCCACCTTTGACAGGATGAAATCCTACCACTTTTCTATTACTTGTTTTGGTGGAAAATATTTGAGTTTTCCTTCTCTGACAGGTTCCAGCTTTTACAGTTTTTCCCGTACTATCTATATGCTGATTGACTCCCACGTTTCTATCTTCAGTCTAGACCTCCTCCTTAAGGTCCGGATTCATAGTTCATCTGCTTATTCCACATCATTTGGCTGTAATGGGTAACTCAAACAAAACTTACAACACAGATGTGATTCCTATGTTCATCTTTTTCTCTGAAACTACTCTTAATAAATAGCACGACTGTTTAATGGGTGCTCAGGCCAAAAACCCAGTTGTCATCCAGGATTCTTTTTCTTCTTTGTACTCTGTAACGAGTCCATCAGTAAACCCTCTTGGCTCTGTCTTCTGAATATATTTCTAATTTGATCACATTCTTCATTTCCACCGTATAACCCTAGTCTAAACCACCATCATCTCCTCCTTGGATAATTGCAACAGCCTCTTAACTGGTTTCCCTGCTTTCTCCCTTGACTCATACAGTGTGTTCTCCACGTCATAGCTAGAGTGATCTTTTAAAAAATGTCAGTCAGATCAGGTCACTTCTCTGCTTAGCACTTTACAATGACTTCCTTTTTCAGTTAAAATAACAGCCAAGTTCCTAGCCAGGGTCTACAAGGTCCTACATGATCTAATCCCAGCCTGCCTCACCCTGTTGGCTACACTTCTGCTACACTGGACTTCCCTGTGTTTCTTGAACACTCCAGGTGCATCCCTAGGGCTAATGCATGCTCTTTCCCCTGCTTGGAGTGGTCTTCCCCCGGGTCTCTGCAGTGCTTGCTCCCGCAAATCACTTAGAGGTCTGCTTAAAGACAGGTCCTCAGAGTCCATCTCCTAGAGAGATCTTCAGTGATCACATTATAGAAAATAGTGACCCTCCCCCTTACTCCTCTTGTGTCTTTTTCTTTTTTTTTTTACACTTACGCTTCCTGAGATTTAATTACTTATTTTTCTACCTGCTTATTATTTGTCGTCTTCACTAGAATGTAAACTCCATGAGAACAAGAACCTTAGATGTCTTGTTCGTTTTGTGCTAGAAAAGTCCTTGGCATATAGTAAGCCAGGGGCACAGCTCTAAGAAGTTGTCTGTGGAGTCGAAGAGTCTCCAAATTAAATTAAGTGGCTCCACTCTTTCTGGGTTCTAAGCTAAAGGAGAACTGTTAAGTCAGTTAAACAGTTTTGTGAATTTTGGCATTGTTACTTACACATGAAATGATTGGATTTACAATTTATAACATTATTGAGAGCATGTAGTTGTGCATAGGGTGTGCTAAGTAATGTTGTTGTTGTCGTTAGGTGCCATTGAGTTGGTTCTGACTCATAGCGACCCTATGCACAACAGAATGAAACACTGCCCGGCCCTGCGCCATCCTTACAATTGTTGTTATGCTTGAGCTCATTGTTGCAGCCACTGTGTCAATCCACCTCATTGAGGGTCTTCCTCTTTTCCGCTGACCCTGTACTCTGCCAAGCATGATGTCCTTCTCCAGGGACTGATCCCTCCTGACAACATGTCCAAAGTCTGTAAGATGCAGTCTCGCCATCCTTGCTTCTAAGGCGCATTCTGGTTGTACTTCTTCTAAGACAGATTTGTTCATTCTTTTGGCAGTCCATGGTATATTCAATATTCTTCCCCAGCACCACAATTCAAAGACGTCAACTCTTCTTCGGTCTTCCTTATTCATTGTCCAGCTTTCACATGCATATGATGTGATTGAAAATACCATGGCTTGGGTCAGGTGCACCTTAGTCTTCAGGGTGACATCTTTGCTCTTCAACACTTTGAAGAGTTCCTTCGCAGCAGATTTACCCAATGCAGTGCGTCTTTTGATTTCTTGACTGCTGCTTCCATGGCTGTTGATCGTGGATCCAAGTAAAATGAAATCCTTGACAACTTCAATCTTTTCTCCGTTTATCATGATGTTGCTCACTGGTCCAGTTGTGGGGATTTTTGTTTTCTTTATATCGAGGTGTAATCCATACCGAAGGCTGTGGTCTTTGATCTTCATGAGTAAGTGTTTAAAGTCCTCTTCACTTTCAGCAAGCAAGGTTGTGTCATCTGCATAACGCAGGTTGTTAATGAGTCTTCCTCCAATCCTGATGCCCTGTGCTTGTTCATATAGTCCAGTTTCTCGTATTATTTGTTCAGCATACAGATTAAATAGGTATGGTGAAAGAATTCACCCCTGATGCACACCTTTCCTGACTTTAAACCAATCAGTATCCCCTTGTTCTGTCGGAACAACTGCCTCTTGATCTATGTAAAGGTTCCTCATGAGCACAATTAAGGGTTCTGGAATTCCCATTCCAAGTAAGTAATAAACCCATTGAACCCATTGCCGTCGAGTCGATTCCAACTCGTAGCGACCCTATAGGATGGAGTAATAGGTAATAATAATAATAATAATAGGTAATAGGTAAGTAATAGGTAACAAATAAACTTGGATTGTCAGTTCTTTTGTTTGTTGCAGTGTTTAACATACTTTTTGGTTGTCCCCTAATTATAATTGTAGTGATGTTAATGTAGTAGTAGTAGTAGCTCCTCTTGGATTTGAACTGCTGACCTTTTGGTTAGCAACTGAGCTCTTAACCACTGTGCCACCAGGGCTCCATATTTATAGAAGCCCTTTAAAAATTTTTGGCATCTTTTAAGATCTTTCCTGTTAATCACTATACTATTAAACTCTTTGGCTGTTGGAAGTTTTATGTGATAAAATTTAAGTAAGCAGTGTTTCTAGTACCAAAGTACTGGAAATAAACAACTTAATCTAGAACTAGAACCAGAAAACCAAACTTGTTGCCATTGAGTTGATTCTGACTTCTGGTGACCCTATGGGACAGAGTAGAACTGCCCCACAGGGTTTCCAATGCTGTGAGTCTTTACGGAAGGAGACCGCCATACCTTTTTCCTGTGGAGTGGCTGGTGAATTCCAACTGCTGACTTTTCGGATAGTACCTGAGTGCTTAACCCCTACAACACCAAACAAACACACCAGGGCTCCTTAATTTAGAACTGGTACCCACTCCTCACTTACTGACATGGTTAGGTTCCAAAGACCAGGTAGTTATGCAAAAATCGACATTATGCAAAGATGGGGGATGACCACATCAGATCACAAAGTGGAGGATGACTACGTCACTACATAACTGCTAAATTACATCAGTACCTAACTGACAATTACTTAATTACATAACTGCCAAACCACTGAGAATCATGGCCCAGCCAAGTTGATACATAACCTTAACCATCACAGCCAGCATTATTCTCACTGTGTACCTCAGTGTTTGTTACTGCCAGATGTACATCGCGTGCATTGTTAAGGCACAAAATAGTTGCAGAGTAGATTTTTTTTTTTTACTATTGTCGTAAATACAAAATGTCAGATAATGAGATAGTTGATAAGTGAGGAGTAGATGTATTATCTATGTGTCAATATAGTTTAAAAGCATGGGTCGGGGGAAAATTGAGTATCTTATATAAGATACCATCGAACTTTCTTATACAACCAAAAATCCAGTCATACATAATGAAATTTGTCAGTAAAATGGCCATAGTTCTGCTTTCTCAAAATTGCTTATCTTTTGGAAAAGAATCAAGGAGAATGATAGATTTATATAATTTAGTGATGGTGGTTGTGGTGGGAAAGCAGACAGATGCACATATGTAAAAATGGTGTGGGGGCAGCATCTGACCTCTAACTTCACAAGAGAAAAGGAGAATCCAGATCGACAAGATGGTGCCTGGCTACCACTGCTGACTGCTCTGACAGGGATCACAATAGAGGGTCCCGGACAGAGCTGGAAAAAATTGTAGAACAAAATTCTTCCTCAAAAAGAAAGACCAGACTTGCTGGCCTGACAGAGACTGGAGAAACCCTAAGAGTATGACCCCCGACACCCTTTCAGCTCAGTAATGAGGTCACTCCTGAGGCTCACCCTTCAGCCAAAGATTGAACAGGCTCATGGAACACAACAAAACTAAAGGGTGCACCAGCCCTGGGGCAGGGACTGGAAGGTAGGAGGGAACAGGAAAGCTGGTAATACGGTACCCAGGGTTGAGAAGGGAGAGTGTTGACATGTTATGGGGTTGTTAACCAATGCCATGGAAAAATGTGTGTACTAACTATTTGAGGAGAAATTAGTTTGTTCTGTAAACCTTCATCTAAAGTACAGAAAAAAAAAAAAAAAAGTATGCTGATGCCAGCATTAAAAATAAAAAAGATCAGCAGCCCAAGGCTGATTCCCACGAGGCAGAGGTCGGACGTCCCTCCTCTCTCTGCCGTCTTTATCAACTCTGGCACCAACCATCCCTTCCATGGCATTCTCCACTTCTCTGCTGGGTTCGGTAATTCATTGCAATGGCCACACAGAACTCACAGACAATACTTATGATTATGGGGTTTATTAGGGAAGTAGCAGGTTATAATTCAGGCTCAGGAATACTCAAGGATATGGTTTTTTCTTCAGGACAGCAGCTTCCCACCTGTGCTTGCAGGTACACCTCTCCCGGGCCTTCAGCTTTCTCACTGCATGGGCTGAGAAGCCCACTGTGCCGTCTCCTGCTGGTCTCTTCTGCTGGTCTCTCCTGGCAGTCTCTCCTTCCTTCGTGGGTGGGCTCTTCTCCTTCCTGCCACTAAATTAAAAAAGCAAGCTCATTGCTGTTGAGTCGATTTCGACTCATAGCGACCCTATGGAACAGAGTAGAACTGTCCCATAGAATTTCCAAGGAGTGCATGGTGGATTCAAACTGCCGACCTTTTGGTTAGCAGCCATAGTTGTTAACCACTACGTCACCAGGGTTTCCTTCGGGCCACTGGGGTGGCTTATTCCAAGCCCAGTGGGATGGTAAAACTGACCAGTCCCTTTGGTGGGAGACAATTACTCTATCACGCAGTCCCCCCCCAATCACCTGGGTGGGAGTTAGATGACCATGGCAAGAAAGGCCAGATAAAAGCAGTCCATTATACTGCAACATACAAAGGAATGACACTGGCTAATGCTTATGGATCATTTACTGCACACCAGGCACTGTTCTAAGCAATTTCATCTATCATTTAAACTATGTTTAAACCATGAGGTAAAATCCTATTTTGCAGGTAAGGGAATGGAAGCACAGAGACGTTAAGTAACTTGCCCAAGATCACACAGCTAGTAAGTGACAGAGCACTGATTAGAATTCAGAAGTGAAGTCAGGTGGGGGATATTGCCAGAGACCAACAGGGACAGAACATGGAAATAGCCAGCCTCAGTGTGATGGTCTTCCAAAAAAAAAAAACCAAACCCAGTGCCATCGAGTCGATTCTAACTCATAGCGACCCTATAGGACAGAGTAGAACTGCCCCCATAGAGTTTCCAAGGAGCGCCTGGTGGATTGGATTCGAACTGCTGAACCTTTGGTTGGCAGCCGTAGCACTTAACCACTACACTGCCAGCGTTTCCGTGATGGTCTTAGTTCACCTAAAATCCCATCCAGTTTATGTTGTGTGGGCAGGACGCTTGTACATGAGTGTGAAGGAACTTATGGTGACAATGAGACATGATTTTAGGAGCTGCATATTGCTTTGATTTCTTAAAGCCGATTTCTAGTTCTTTTCTGCCAAGAGGGGGGATAGATGTTACAAGAGAATGGTAATTGCTATAGAATTGCTTCAGAAAAGGGACTGTTAGTTTTTATACTCTGAAACCTGAAGTTTTACTTGGCACATCTTGAAACTGAATGATATTAAGGAGAAAGATCAAACTGTCTAGGGCACAAGCAAGCAATGAAGTAATAAATTTGTATAAAGCTTTTTAGTTTACATAGTACTTTTGTAAACATTTTCTCAATCTAACAGCTTTGTGAGATTGGCAGGGCAAATATTATTCTCCCATTTGATAAGTTTCCACAGAGGAGAAGAGGGGTATACCTGAGGAATGAGCCCCTGAATAACCTCGAGTTGACGGAGCCTCGTTTGTGAAGGTTCGGCAGCCAGAGCCCAGAAGTTGCTTTTCCTGTGCAAAACTGCCTGAGCGTCACTGATGGGCTGCTGCGTTGAATGGTGTTACATGCTTGATCTCTTGCTTAATTTGGAAGCAGAAGGTACTTGGCATAATGAATGGGCCAAGATGGCTTGTTGTAATTGGCATGTTCTAAAAGTGGGTTTTTTTTTTAAACCATGTTTGTTATACTGAAAGCCTAGGCATACATTTTAAGAAATGTAATTGAAATTAAAACTTGAATTCTGGTAGCAATGCTGTTGTACTACTCTTTAAACCAGGATCTTGATTAAAACCTTCTACCCCGGTTTTGGGTTTTGGGTTTACCCAGTTAGGATGCGGCCATATTGACGTTGTTCTGATTGGACTGTAGATTAAAGTAGAGGTGGGTGCTTCACTTGTTTGAAGTAGAAAAAAGAAATTTTGATAGCTTCAGAAAGGCATAGCTATAGTGAAAGCTGATAAAAGTTTAGTCTGTCCTCAGTTCCCCTTGTTTAATTTTGAAAGTGGTTTGAATTGGTTTGGCTAACTTTATCTGGTCTGAGATATAAAGAGGGACTTTTCAAAACTCTTAAAGGTCTACTGTACAAATGCATTAAGTCAGATGCTAATTCACAGAATCATTTCACTTTAAAGTAAATTGGTGATTGACAATGTGACTGTTTTGAAAAAATCTAAGGAATTGCTGAATATTTTTTATTCTTAAATCCTTTCAAGATGTCTTGGTGTTGTGTTTTTTTTTTTTTTTTTTTAACATGTTGTGTACTGCCTCCTTATCACCACCTCCTCCCTCTTGGCCTGCCATCTGTTGGTTTGGCTCCTTATTTCAGAGCAGGAAGGCAGGAAAGGGTTTTTGTACACAAGATAAAACTAGTCCTGTTTGGGAGCTCAGTGAACTGGAGTGCTTATGCAGTAAGTCTGCTGATGATAAATTCTAGAAGCACCATAGGCCCAAAGGGACTAGAGAGAACGATGACTCTGCAATAATGTCTGCACATTTTTTTTCTGTGACTCTTGCTTTATTCAGTAAGTAAAATGAAAAAATAAATCATCCTTAATCACTGTTTTCTTCATGGAAAGCTATACATTGGTTAGATATTGTTAACAGACTTGTAAATAAGAGTTATTACAGGGGAAAGTTGTGGGTTGATAGTGAAATTCATGTCAACTGATTTCTTCATTAAAAAAATTACATGGGAGAGTGTAGCAGGTTGATTGCTAGTGAAATTCATGTCGAATGATTTCTTATAAATATAATTTAATCATAGTCAATTTATATTCACTTACGGTCGGCTGTGGATTAATGTGTTATGGGAATGTTGTTGTTAGGTATCGTCACTATGATTCCAACTCATAGCGATCCTGTCTACAACAGAACAAAACACTGCCCGGTCCTGTGCCATCCTCAGAATTGTTGCTGTGTTTGAGCCTATTGTTGGAGCCAGTGTGTCAGTCCATCTCGTTGAGGGCCTTCCTCTTTTTAACTGATCCTCTACCTTAGCAAGTGTGATGTTGTTCTCCAGGGACTGGTTCCTGCTGTTAACATGTCCAAAGTACATGAGACGAAGTCTGGCCATCCTTGCTTCTAAGGAGCAAATCTGTCTTCTTCCAAGACAGATTTGTTGGTTCTTCTGGCAGTCCATGGTATATTCAGTATTTTTTGCCAATACGTATTGAAAGGCATCAATTCGTCTTCAGTTTTCCTTATTCATTGTCCAGCTTTTGCATGCATATGAGGCGATTGAAAATTCCGTGGCTCGGGTCAGGTGCGCTTCAGTCCTCAGAGTGACATCTGTGCTAGTCAACACTTTAAAGAGGCCTTTTGAAGCAGATTTACTTCAGAAGATTTGCAGTGTGTTGTTTGATTTGTTGAGTGCTGCTTCCATAGGTGTTGATTTTGAATCAAAGTAAAATGAAACCCTAGACAACTTCAGTATTTTCTGTTTATCATGATTTTGCTTGTTGGTCCAATTGTGAGGATTTTTGTTTTCTTTATGAGGTTAATCCATATGGAAGGCTGTAGTCTTTGATCTTCATCAGTAAGTGGTTCAAGGCCTCTTCACTTTCAGCAAGCAAGGTTGTGCCATCTGCATATCGCAGGTCGTTAATGAGTCTTTCTCCAATCCTGATACCCCATTCTTCCTTACATAGTCCAGCTTCTCAAATTATTTGCTCAGCCTGCGGATTGAATAAGTGTGGTGAAACGATACAACCCTGAGACACACCTTTCATGATTTTAAGCCACATAGTATCCCCTTGTTCTGTTCAAACAACTGTGTCTTGGCCTATGTACAGGTTCTGCAGGAGCGCAATTAAGTGTTCTGGAATTCCATTCTTTGCAATGTTATCCATAATTTGTTATGATCCACACAGTCAAATGCCTTTGCATAATCAATAAAACACAGTAAACATCTTCTTGGTATTCTCTGCTTTCAGCTAAGATCCATCTGACATCAGCAGAGATATCCCTTGTTCTGTGTTCTTTTCTGAATCTGGCTTGAATTTCTGGCAGTTCACTGTAGATGTACTGCTGAAACCCTTTTTGAATTATCTTCTGCAAAACTTTACTTGCAAAATGATATTAATGATGTAGCTTGATAATTTCTACATTCTTTTGGATCACCTTTCTATGGAATAGTCACAAATATGGATCTCTTCCAGTTGTTTGGCCTAGTAGCTGTCTTCTAGATGTCTTAGCATAGATCAATGAGTGCTTCTTAGCATTGTATCCATTTGTTGAAACATCTCAATAGTTACTCTTTTAATTCCTGGAACCTTGTTTTTTTGCCAATGCCTTCAGTGCAGCTTTGACTTCTTCCGTCAGTATTATCAGGTCTTGATCATGTGCTACCTCCTGAAATGGTAGAATGTCGACCAATTCTTTTTGGTACAGTGATTCTGTGCATTCCTTCCATCTTCCCTTGATGCTTCCTGTGTCATTTAATATGTTGCCTATAGAGTTCTTCAATATTGTAGCTCGAGGCTTGAATTTTTAATTCAGTTCTTGCAGTTTGAGAAATGCTGAGTGTGTTCTTCCCTTTTGGTTTTCTATCTCCAGGTCCTTGCACATTTCATTATAATACTTTGTCTTCTCGAGCTGACCTTTGAAATCTTCTCTTCAGCTCTTTTACATCATCATATCTTCTGTTTGCTTTAGCTAACCTGTGTTCCAGAGCAAGTTCCAGAGCCTCTTCTGACATCAATTTTGGTCTTTCTTTCCTGTCTTTTTAGTGACCTTTTGCTTTCTTCATATATGATGTCCTTGATGTCATCCCACAACTTGTCTGGTCTTTGGTCATTAGTGTTCAGTGTATCAAACCTGTTCTTGAGATGGTCTCTAAATTCAGGTGAGGTATACTCATGGTCATGCTTTGGCTCTCATGGACTTATTTTAATTTTCTTCAGTTTCAACTTGAGCTTGCATATGAGCAATTGATGGTCTGGTCTGCAGTTGGCCCTTGGCCTTGTCCTGACTGATGATTTTGAGCTTCTCCATCATCTCTTTCCACCAGTGTTGTTAATTTGATATCTGTATATTCCATCTGGCAAGCTCCATGTGTATAGTCACTGTTTCGGTTGTTGAAAAAAGGCATTTTACAATGAATAAGTCGTTGATCTTGCAAAATTCTATCATGCAATCTCCAGCGTTGTGTCTGTTACCAAGGCTGTATTTTCCAACTATTGATCCTTCTTTGTTTCCAAGTTTTACTTTCCAGCCAACAGCAATTATCAGTGCATCTTGGTTGCATGTTTGATCAATTTCAGACCACAAAAGTTGGTAAAAATCTTCAATTTTTTCATCTTTGGCCTTAGTGGTTGGTGCATATATTTGAATAATAGTCGTATTAACTGGTCTTCCTTGTAGGCATGAGGATATTATCCTATCACTGACAGCGTCATACTTCAGAATAGATCTTGAAATATTCTTTTTGATGATGAAGGGGACACTGTTCCTCTTCAACTTGTTATCCCTGGAATAATAGACCTTATGATTATCTGATTCAGGATTGCTAGTATCAGTCTATTTCAGCTCACTAATGCCTAGGATAGTGATCTTAAAACGTTCCATTTCATTTTTGACAACTTCCAGTGTTCCTGGATTCATACTTTATACATTCCATGTTCCAACTATTAATGAATGTTTGCAGCTCTTCTCATTTTGAGTCATGCCACATCAGCAAATGAAGGTCCTGGGAGCTTGACTGCATCCACATCATTAAGATTGACTCTGCTTTGAGGAGGCAGTTCTTCCCCAGTCCTGTTTTGAATGCCTTCCAACCTGAGTGGCTTATCTTCTGGCAGCATATCAGACAATGTTCTGCTGCTATTCATAAGGTTTTCACTGGCCAAATTTTTAAGAAGTAGATCTCCAGGTCCTTCTTCCTGGTCTGTCTTAGTCTGGAAGCCCTGCTGAAACCTGTCTGCTATGGGTGACCCTACCGATATTTGAAATACTGGTGGCATAGCTTCCAGCATTACAACAACATGCAAGCCACCATAGTACGACACAATGACAGATGAATGGTGGATTATGGAACATGTAGAGGTAATTTGCAGTCCTAGGCAGGTAAGCTAATTTCTAGACAGTGGAGTTTTTTCTTATCTTTTTATTACAGAATATCTTAAACATACGTTAATAAAAATAAAGAGAATAATATGAAGAACTCCCGTTTATCCACCACTGAGCTTCAGGAATTATCAACTCATAGTCTTGTTTCATCTGTGTTTCCATCTACCATTCCCCACTCCCTACTCCCTGGATTGTTTTGAATAAAAAATTCAGATATTTCAGTATGCTTCTCTAAAGGTTAGGGTGTCTCTCTCTGTGTGTGTGTCTTAAAAACATAACCATAATGCAGTGATCACACCTACAATTTTTATAGCAAGTTCTTAATATCAAATATGTAATCTGGTTACATATTTCTCTTTCATTTTGTGTGTATATATTCACACACACGTATATGGTTTGCTTGAAGTGGGAGCCAAATAAGGGCCATGCTTTACAATTGTTTGGTGTGTTTATTAAATAACATTTGATCTGTGGGCTCTCCCTCCATCTCTTTTTTCCCCGTTATCAATTTTTATTAAAAGAAACCAGGTTGTTTTGTTTGAAAAGTTTGCCATAGTCTGATTTTTCTGATTGCGTACCTGCATTGACTTTTAACATGTTCTTTTGTCTTCTGAATTGCTTGTAAATTGATAAATTATTCAGATTCAGTTTTGATTTTTTTTCCTTTTTTTCACAAGAGTACTTCATACGAGTGTTTTGTGTTGCCATCAGGAGGTGCATAAGGTCTTGTTATCTCTTATTGTGATGCTATCAGCTCGAGATCATTACTTAGGTTTTTTAATTCAGCAAGGGTTGCAAAGTAGTGAAATTCTATTATTCCTTCTTCATTTTATTAGGTGGCATTCTTTTGGCTTGGTCTTCAACACTAAGTTGTTTAGGCTACTGTATAGCAGCACTGATACTGGGATAACTTAGTAAGGTTCTGTGGTGGAATTCCTTTAGGGAAAAGTACAAGTTCTTAGTATTGAAAATTCAGAGAAAACTTGGGGATGTTGAATAAATAGACTTTGTTCCGAGGACATTTGGGCCATAAATAGGTTAACACCCCATCATGAGATAAATAGCCCGTGACCTAGAGTGTGTAGTTGGTAATTGGTGTTTATTCTGTTAAGAGGTCAGTGTTCATATTCAGAAACTGCAAAAATAATTTGTGCAGGGCAGCAGTTATTTTCCTGAGCCAGATTTCTCACAAGAACTTGAGAATAGGCCTTCTGTGTGTGAATCAGATTAACAAAATATTGAGTTTACATAACAGCATATTTTGTGTTAAAAGGTGTCAAAGGACTCGAATAGCAGCATTTCCCAATGTGCTGCTTGACAAAAGGGTCCTGGGGTCTAATAAACTTGGGAAACAATGTATACTTTATCCTCTTTTGAAATGTCATAGTACATACTAACATGTAAAAGACCTATAGTAAAGAAACCTGTTTAACATTAATTTAGCATTTTTCAAATTGATCTGATCACTGAACCTTTTTCTGTCCTTATAACATTTTGAGGAACTAGTGATCCAAGGAACAATTTTTGAATTAGAGGATTTGAACGAAAATCCATTGCTGTGAAGTTGATTCGACTCACAGCAACCCTATAGGGCAGTGTAGAACTAACTGCCCCATAGGGTTTCCAAGGAGCAGCTGGTGGATTCAAACTGCCGACCTTTTGGTTAGCAGCCAAGCTCTTAATCACTGTGCCACAGAGCTCCAACTTTACGTAAAATTTGTAACTCATTTAATCTTCACAACAACCTTGCAGTAGGTGTACTGTTGTTATCCCTATTTTACAAATGAAGAAACTGAGACACAGAGAGCTTAAATTGTGCAGAGCTGGTGACATACAGAGCCAGGATCTGAATCTAGGCAGCCTGGGTCCAGAGTACATGTTCATAATACAGTCACTGTTGTACATTATAAGGTATGGCAGGTTGAGAGCATGAAATATAAATAGATAAAAAGAGGGCTTAAAATCTGTTTAGAGGGAACAGATATATATATTTTTTTAACTTCCAGGCAATCAGGCCCATAAGAGAAGAATGTGGAGAGCTGGCTGTACCCTAGTGAAGACAGAAAACATGAAGATCAGGGAGCCATTATCCGTAAAAAAGGTATACCTGAAGAAGAGGTAGATTAGATGCAGGTAGAAGGCTGAGTTAAGAAGACACTGTTAATACTAGACTTAGAAGTGAATTAGCAGTCACTTACTAAGACTCCCTCATTTCATACATGAGACCTGAGGTTACACAGTTTGTTCATGGACTTGTAGTAATAATAGCTCATCACATTTATACATTGGGTTAAAATTTTCTTATGGATTCTCATTTGATCTTAACATCCCTGACAGGTCATTAGGTAGGTTCTATATTTTCCACAGCACAGGTGGTTCTAGAATCTAGGCTTTCTGCATCTTAAAGGCTGATGTTTTCTTAGAAAACATTTTGCTTAGTGAAATAAGTCAGTCACAAAAGACAGTGTGATCTCACTTATACAAAATAAGCAAACATTTAGAAACCAAAAGTTATTACTGTTACCAGCGGCAGGGAGGGAGGGGGAAAGAGATGGTTTTTGCCTAGGGTACATTGATTATATGGTAATGGTGGTGGGAATTTGGAAGGAGTGAAAATGGTTGCTCAGTGTAATCAGTGTCATGGAATTGTACATGTAGAAATTATTGAATTGCTGTACGGTATGTTTTGTTGTATGTATTTTCACCACACACACAAAAAAAAACCATAAGAGGAATAAACTTCTTTAATAAACTGTGTTCTCTCAAAAAAAAAAAAAAAAAAAGCTAATCTTTTGTATAGTACATTACATTTCCTCAGTTCTTGATGATTAACGTGTGTTAAAATGAGATAAGGATTTGGGTCAGAAAAGAAAAGCTGCTTTTAACAAATGGAAATAACTCCCTCCCAAATGTGAAAAGAAATGTATGCTTGTTGTAAAAAATAATTTTTTAAGACAGTATAAGAAGGTATAAAAAAAGCGAAAGCCATCTGTAATCCCACTATCCAAAATAACCGCTGTTAAATTCTGATGTTTAGTTCTCCAGATTTTTTCTATATCTACTGGTTGGGTTTTATCTGTATATAAAGAGATTTTTTAAAAAGCCTGTACATATCATTTTATTATCTGAAATCTTGCATTCTTGAAAGAGGACATTGATCGGGATTTGCTTTCTTGCCTCTATTACTGCAAAAAGGCACATACAGGGAAAACAGGCATAAAATGGTGATGTCCTGGGCAGATTGAGATACATGTAGTCCACTCCTCCCCAAGCCCCCTAAACACACACTAATAGCTGACCTGTTAGTAAAGGCTGGGTGAATAGGTAAAACATGTGTTTGAAAATAGGTTAATTTAGGGAGGGAATGAATAGCTTTTCTATAGAATTTGAGATTATTGATTATGGTGTAATTTGATAGAAAAGACTTCCTTTTGCACTGTGCTAGATTAAAAGATAAGTGACTCAGACCTCCTTAAGCAAACATTGAGAAAAGAAAAAATGTAGTTCTCTTGGGGTAGTCTGTATGTGGACTCTTAATGTGTGTGTGAATAACCATCTCTGATTGTCAGTACAATTGGTGTGGTGGGAAGGGAAAGGAGCCTGTTGTGTTAAATCATAAAAGCACATCGGATACCCGCTTTTGTACTGAAGTCAATTCTCAAAGAACCACCTATAGATTTTTTTTTTTTTGACGATGTAATTTATGCAGTGGAATTGTTCATGTAGAGATTGTTGAATTGCTGCATGTTTTGTTGTGTATATTTTCACCAGTGCTTGGTAATCATTCTCTCTCTGTCCGAACAGGTTTTCAGAATAGTCTTAGTCAGATTTTTTTCTTTTTTAAGATTGGATTATATTTTACTTACACCTCTCTGTATTTCGTTGTTGATTTTAAGTTGATGGTAAGGCTTCTATTTTTTAGCTCTTCTGGTTCCTTTTTCTCCCCAAATAAATTTTTAAAATAAGCTTGCCTATAGCCACAATAAATGTTACTTGGATCTTGATAGGTATTGCGTTAAACCCATCGATTAATTTGGGGAGAATTAACATTTTTACAATATTGAGTCTTCCAATCGAAGAACATGGTATGTTTCTTCATTTATTTAGATTTTCTTTGATTTCTTGCATCAGCATTTTATAATTTTCAGCATATAAATCCTGTACATGTTTTGTTAGATTTGTGCCTGGTATTTCATCAAATACATATTTAAAAAAACTTTTTATCAAAGTATAATATACATTTATAGATATGAACATATAGTAACTGTACAGCTTGTTGAGTTCTACAGGGTTGGGCTTATTTTTAAAGTCTACTATTTTTTTGTCAACCTGAGAGATTTTTCAGGAGGGAGTTTGGTAGGGTTCAAGATGACGAAACAAGGAAAGCTTCCCATTTCCCCCAAGTCAGATTTTCATAGGGTGGCTTTATTATTTTCTTTAAAAGTGTGTTGTCAAGACAATAGACATATTCAAAGAAAGTTGAACACAGACACATTTCCAAATCAGTTTTACCCTTCAGATTTTTTCTGCTATAACTTATTCCATCATGTTACAGTAGAGATTTGCCCAGACGTTTTCTGATATAGAAATTCATAATATTTTAAAACAACGAAGATGTGGGTTGACGACTTAAGAGATGGAAAGTTCTGCCTTCCCGTCATTTTTGTTGAGTCCAGCCATTCCCTGCCCTTCAGCTTCCTTCTGTGTACTTTGTACAAGCACAAGCTTAAGCAAACTTGTCATCTTGCTCTCTGGCTTTTATCTTCCTTGCAGGCAACTTAATATATATGTTTATGGGAGAAGTATTTTTCTTTCAGCTTTGTTTCTGAGCAAGAGTTATAAATCTTACTCTGAGTTTATAGAGGTGGTATCACTGTATTACTTAAAAATGATTATGTCACGAGGAAATGAAAAGTGATATTTGCTTGGTACAAGTACTCTTGTGAATAAATGAGTTTATTACACAGGCTGCATCAGGAAAGATACGGTTACTGATGGGAAAAAAACAAAACAAAACAAAACACTGTTTACTTCCAGTGTATACTATTACTGTAAAAGATAATCTTTTTTTTTTTTTTCTCCTTTCATGTTTGAATCATCAGGGCTCAACTGTGCCCAATTCAGCCATTTCTACCTTCCTCTCCAGTTCTTTATTTTGAAAATTTCTCAAATCTATAAAGAATATGAAGACCCATATAATTTTCACTAGATCCACATATTGTAACATATTGCTGTAATTGCTTTTTTCTTTTCCTCTAAACACATACGACTCATAGTGACCCTATAGGACAGAGCAGAACTGCCCAATAGGATTTCCAAGGAGCACCTGGTGAATTCGAGCTGCCAACTTTTGGTTAGCAGCCAAGTCGGAAGCAACTCGATGGCAATGGTTTTGTTGTTGTTGTTAAACACACACATTTTGCTTTAAGTGAGAGCCAGTTGTAGTCGTCACTGATACTCCTCTCCCCACAGTACTGTACTGTGCATCTCTTAAAGACCGTCTTCAATGTGACCACAGTCCCATTATCACATGAAAATAAGAACATTTTCAACGTAACCATAGTACCTTTATCACACCTAAGGAAAATAACATTAGTTCAACATCTCGTGGATTGTCTGTATTTAAATTTTCCTAGTTGTTGCACGCATGTCTTTTATAGCTGTTCCCTCCCTCTTCCCCAAGGTCCAATCACATTCACATATTGTTTTTGGTTTTTCGGTCTCTTTTAACCCAGAACAATCCTACTGCCTTTTTTTTTTTAATTTAAATAACAGTAATTTAATGGAGCCTAGGCCAGTTGTCTTGTAGACTGTCCTACAAATCTGAATTTGCTGATTGTTTCCTTTGGTCATATATGCAGAGTAAACCTTTATTGCATGAACACTATGTACATGATGTTGTGTACTTCTTGCATTAGCTCAGGAGGCACTTAATGTTACCTTCTTCCATTATAAGTGATGCGAAATTTGATCACTTGCTTAAGGTGGTGACCACCACCAGGTCCCTGGACTGTAAATAACATTTTTCCCTCTGTAGTTAATGAGTAACCCAGCGGGTGGTACAAAATTGCTGTCTCCCTCCATTTTTTCCCAGTGGTTTTAGCATTCTTGGGAAAATGACCCTTGCCTGAATAATTCTTTTTTTTTTTTTAATTGTAGTAGAAATATATATACTAAAACATTTGCCAATTCAACACTTTTTACACACACAATTCAGTGACGTTGATTATATTCATTGTGTTTTGCCACCATTACCACTACCCTTTTTCAAATTATTCCACCACCATGAACTGAAACTGAGTGCCCTTTGAGCATTGATTCCTGCTTTCCCCTCTCACCTCTGGTAACTACTAATAAGCTTTGGGGTCTCTACCTTTGCCTATCTCATATAAGTGGGATTACAAAATATTTGTCGACTTGTGTCTGACTTATTTCTCTCAGCATAATGTTTTCAGGGTTCATCCATGTCATACATGTATCAGGACTTATTTCTCTTTATGACTGAGTAAATATTTCATTTTATTTATATATGTGGTTTTACACACACACACACACACACACACACACACACACACACACTTACCCATTCATCTGTTGATGGATGTTTAGGTTGTTTCCACCTTTTGACTATTGTGCATAGTGCTGCAATGAACACTGATGTACAGATCTTTTTTTTAATAAAATATTTTTTAGGTAATATATACACATAGTAAGAAACCCAAACAGTACAAAGTATGTTAGAATAAAATGTATGTCTCCCTTTTATTCCCTATCCTAGTTTCTCTGATTTTTTCCATAATTAACTCTTACCAGTTCTTACGTATCCTTTCAGGGATTCTAAACCTCTCCAGTCGTGCGTTGGTGTATGGTCATGTATTTGTATGCTTTTTTTCCTCCTTGTACAGATGGTGGCATATTGCAGGTTATTCTACATTTTATGTGTTTTTAACTTAATATATCACAGTTATCATTCCATTCAGTACATTCCAGATCAACTCAGATCATTCAGTTTAATGATTGCTTTGAATTACAGTATATTTTATAATTTATTTAACCAGTTTCTTGTTGATGGACTTTTGATGGTCCCCCCCCCCCCACCTTTCTTCTCTTCTAAACAAGGCTGCAATGAATAGGAAATTTCTTAGTTTAAGTGATGACTTAATTCCTTGATTAAAAGTGCAGTGTGACAATGTTGATTGAGCCTACTTCCATTGAGCATACCTTCTCAATACTCTTAAAATTCATCTCTTCACAAGCCCTGTTGTTGCTCTTTTATTTTAGACCCTCATCTCAACTTCTGCAGTGGCCTGCCATTGACCTCTTGTGTCCTGACCTGTTCTTCTCTTCATTGCTTTAGTGTTATCCATAGCTCCTGAGGGTGTGGGGGTTACTATTAGGAAACCTTATAATATTGTAATTGCTTACATATCCTTATTCTGTTTGGGGCTCTGAGTCCTTTAAGAGCACTGTGCTTAGGGTTTAGTAGGCCTACTTAGGGATACATTTTGCATATTTTTGTCAAGTTCCTTGTAGTAATAAGTTGGAATACCTTTGTTAAAACTAACATATAGAAGATTTTTTTTAATACACAAAAAGGACCAGCCTTAATTAGTGAATGTGCTAGGGGTTTATCCAAAGAATACCAGAAAGATGTTTATCTTTGTTTCTTGACTGTGTAAAGGCATTTGACTGTGTGGATCTTAACAAATTATGGATAACATTGTGAAGAATGGGAATTCCAGAATAATTAGTTGTGCTCATAAGGAACCTCTACATGGATCAAGAGGCAGTTGTTCGAACAGAACAAGGGGATATTGTGTGGTTTAAAGCCAGGAAGGGAGTGCATCAGGGTTGTATCCTTTCACCATACTTATTCAGTCTGTATGCTAAGCAGATAATTCAAGAAGCTGGACTATATGAAGAAAAGTGGAGCATCAGGATTGGAGGAAGACTTATTAACAATTTACAATATGCAGATGATACAACCTTGCTTGCTGGAAGTGAAGAGGCCTTGAAGCACTCGTGAAGACCAAAGACCACAGCCTCCAGTAGGGCTTATACCTCAACATAAAGAAAACAGAAGACCTCACAACTGGACCAGTAAGCAATATCATGGCAAATGGAGAAAAGATTGAAGTTGTCAAGGATTTCATTTTGTTTGAATCCACAATCAACATCTATGGAAGCAGCAGTCAAGAAATCAAGAGACGCATTGCATTGGGCAGATCTGCTGCAAAAGACCTCTTCAAAGTGTTAAAAAGCCAAGATGTCACCTTGAAGACTAAAGTGCACCTGACCCAAGCCATGGTGTTTTCAGTCGCCTGGACAAAGAATAAGGAAGACCAAAGAATTGATCCCTTTGAATTGTGGTGTTGGTGAAGAATGTTGAATATACCCTGGACTGCCAAAAGAATTAACAAATTTGTCTTGGAAGAAGTACAACCAGAATGCTCCTTAGAACCAAGGATGGCGAGGCTTTGTCTCATATACTTAGAACATGTTATCAGGAGGGACCAGTCCCTGGAGAAGGACATCATGCTTGGTAAAGTAGAGGGTCACCAAAAAAGAGAAAGACCCTCAACGAAATGGATTGATACAGTGGCTGCAATAATGGGCTCAAGCATAACAACGATTCTGAGGATGGCGCAGGACTAGGCAGCAGTGTTTCATTTTGTTATACATAGGGTCGCTATGAGTCGGAACTGACTCAATGGCACCTAACAACAACAAATATATATATATTTGATAAAGAGATAAAAAGGTGACTTTAAAACCAGTTAGTGATTAGTATCATATCTACCCCCCCTCCCACTGTTTCTTTTGATACCAGTAGCTCTTTCAGATAATTTTTGGATTTTATTTCTTACCAAAAGCATATTTATACACAAAGTTATGTGTTTGAGGAGCTACCCATAGTACCTACTTCCTTTTTAGGAAGATGATATTTATGCTATTTGTCCATTCTTTCTTTTAGGGAGCCATTTGAAGTGTAAATTGGATATATCAGTGGGAGTTCAGTGAGGATAAATTTACTAAAAATGTTACGATTGCAGTGGTTTAGGCTGTCCTCTGTAAATACCAGAAGGCTGACAGTTCTGAAGAAGAAGGAGGGTTTCTCTACGTACTGTTTGATGAGAACCACTGACCTCATTACCCCTTTGGAAAATCTACTTTTGTTGAAGTATTGTCTGGTTCATGGCCATGGGTGAGCTGCAAATTAAGGAATCTGTGTGTCCTGACATTTCCTTTTGAAATTCTGGACTAATTGCATCTCTTAGCATAACAGGTGTTTGAAGTTGCCAAATTGGTAATTTTTTTTTAATATTTTACTGTGCTTTTTGGTGAAAGTTTATACAAAAATTAGGTTCTCATTTAACAATTTCTATATATATTGTTCAGTGACTGGTTACATTCTTCACAAAATATCAGCATTCTTGTTATTTCCATTTTGGTTGTTCTGTTTCCATTCATCTAGCTTCCCTGTACCCCCACCTTCTCATCTTTGGTCTAAGGTAAATGTTAAACATTTGATTTCATCTAGATGATTGTTTTGAAGGGCACAGTACTCGCAGGTGATATTTATTTTGTGGGTCAATCTGTTACTTGATTGAAAGGTGACTTCTGGGAGTGTTTTGAGTTTCAAGTTTAAAGAGTATTGCAGGGCAATAGTCTCGAGGATTCATGTAGTCTCTGCCTAGTAAGTCTGCCATTTTTTTAGGAATTTGAGTTTTCTACATTTTTCTCTCATTCTATCCGGAGCCATCTGTTGAGTCCCTGGTCTGTATGATCGGTAGTGGTAGCTGGGCACCATCTAGTTTCCAAGGATTATTTCATTAAAAAGTGTATCGATGTTCCAGAAAACGTAAAGTTTGATAGTAGCCATTGATTGGAATCATTAAATTGAAAACTAAATCTTGAAAAACATAATAAATTTGCTTATAGCTCATAATGATAAACTTTTTGTACTAGAAAATCGTGGTGGCATTTTTTTGTTTATTACTTTTTGTCAACAAAAGTTAATGTGAAAAAAGAAAGTTAATGTTTTTCTAATGTTATGCTAAGTTCAGTGAAGGACTCTAGTAAAGAAGAAACTTAAAATAGCTGATGTTACTTCCCTTTGGGGAATATGTGGTTAACAATTAGAAATCATTCAGGGCAACACTTAACTAACATCTAGTTTTACAGTTTTCAAAGTGCTCCTATATAAGAGACATAGAAATTCCAAAATGAAAAAGATAATTGTGAGTTAAGGTTATTAGAGCAGGTTTAGTTAAATTAAAAAAAGTAGCTCTGAATTAGTACCTGAAGGTAAATGAATGTTATCTGCTTTTATTGCTTTGTTTGTCTAGAAAGTGCTGGAAGGCTTCAGAATTTGATGTGCTAACTTGTAGGAACTATTAAGTCTGTTCCTTTCTTCAAATCTTTCAGCCTTCCTCATTCATTTCATTTTTAGAAAGATGGTGGTTGTGTTAATTGATTTATTTTCCAGTCCCTTGGTAGTTTTTTTTTTTAAATGTATTTCTTGTGCTTTAGGTAAAGTTTACAGATTGAGTCAGTCTCTCATACAAAAAGCCATACACACCCCGCCGTGCACTCCCGGCTGCTCTCCCCTTAATGTGATAGCACACTCCTCCACCCTGTATTCCCCACGTCCATTCACCTAGCTCCTGTCCCCCTGTTCCTTTTCATCTCTCCACCAGACAGGAGTTGCCAGCATAGTCTCATGTGTCTACTTGAGCCACGAATTTCACTCATCAGCATTATTGTCCATCTTATAGTCCAGGCCAATCCCTGTCTGTAGAGTTGGTTTTGGGAATGGTTCCAATCTTGAGCTATCAAAGGGGTCCGGGGACCATGACCATTAGGGTCCCTCTGGTCTCAGTCAGATCTTTAAGCCTGGTTTTTATAGGAGAATTTAAAATCTGCATCCCATTGTTCTCCTGCTCCATCACGGATTCTTTGTTGTATTCCCTGTCTGGGCAGTGAATGGTGGTAGCCGGGTACCATCCCTTGGTAGCTTTTCTAACTCTACTTTTCATTGATGAATTTGGCAATTTATATATTTAATTAAATTTGAATTTGTGCTTTGGACCAGGAGGGGGAAAAAGAACAGTTGGCCTTTAGTGGTATAAATCATCACTGTGAATTAAAACAAAAACAGCAGCAATTTTTCTTTCCTTTGCCAGTATTTAGCTGGTTCATCAGGATTGTGAATTGGTAGTTCTTCTGGAATACAAGTGAAAATCCATTAGTTTGATTTGATTTTGTCTATAGTTCTTTACTTGCTGACTAAGCACGTCTGCTTCCTGGTTTTGTTTGACTAGTTCTAATTATTGATGTAGCAAAACAATTTGCCAGCAAGCTCAGCAAGTCTTTTCCTTTTCTAACTGTACGTACTTACTTTCCAAATAGCAATAGTAACAAAAAGGCTTTTCCTTTTTATTTTATTATCTGTTTGATTTTGTGCAGCTAGACATGATAGTTTGTGTGGTTTCATGGGTAGAGTGCTAAAATCAATCATTCAGCCTAATGAAACCCTCTGAAAAAGGAGGTACGTGGGGCAGGGGAGGGACAGATGGGTCCCTGCGTACACCTAAGTTTCAGTTGCAGAACTTTGCAAATGGGGCTGTCCTTTCTGCACTCCCAGAAATACCGTTGTTAAGTGTCCTGATTGACTCCTTCCTTTTATGAATCTCTGAGTACTGTGTATGTGGGGGGAGGGAATGACAAGTTCAGTTTTAAATATGGGGAATTTGAGATTCCTTTGGAACATTTGGCGTCCTGGTGGTACAGTGGTTAAGAGCTTGGCTGCTAACCAAAAGATTGGCAGTTTGAATCCACAAGCCGCTCATTGGAAACCCTATGAGGCCGTTCTACTCTGTCCTATAGGGTTGCTCTGAGTTGGAATCGACTCAACAGCAACTAGTTTGGTTTGGGTTTGGAACATTCAAGTAGGAATATCATGTTAGCAGTGGATATTCAAGTTTGGAGCTCAGGAGAGAGAAATTAGGATTGGAGTCATTAGCATGTGAGAGGTAGGTGAAGGCCTTGAGAGTGGTTGGGATTCCTCCAAAGATGTATGTACTCTGAGAAGAAATCAGAAATGGCCTGAAGACAGAATGCACAGGGTCTGTCCACTGTGGTACCACGACATTGGGATCTGTTCTTTTAAAGTACTCCTATTTTATCATTTCAGAGTAAGATAAAATCCGGGTTTAAATTATATTCAATATAAATAATGAGCTACATCAATTCAGCTTGCTCAGTTCAATTCAGCAAATATTTATTGTGGTCCCTCTATGTGCCTTACCTTTGTTAAGCACTGGGGATATAACGATAAACAAAATTGACACTGTCTTAACTTCATGGACCTTATAGGCTAGTGTGAAAGAAGGACATTAGGTAAATAATTATACAAATATTACATAATTGTGAACTGTGCAAGGTTCTATGAAGGTAAAGTACTGGGTTCTGTGTGAGCATTTTGATAGAGATACTGGATCTCACAGGTGTCATCAGGTACAGCTTCTCTGAGGAACTGTTTTAATTCAGCTAATTATTGAGCATCTGATATGTTCCAGGTACTGGGCTGTTTAATTGTGATCTCGTGAATAGGCATTAACTGGGTGAAAGAAAGTCTTTTGCAGCTGGTTTGCCTAATAAAATATGCCTTTGATTTCTTGACTGCTGCTTCCATAGATATTAGTTGTTGATCCAAGTAGCATGAAATCATTGACAACTTCAGTTTTTTCTCCATTTATTTTGTTATTTATTGGTTGAGTTGTGAGGATTTTCATTTTCTTCATATTCAGGTATCTTTGACCTTCATCGGTAAATGCTTCAAGCCATCTTTGTTTTGGCAAGCAAGGCCGTGTCGTCTGTGTATTGCAGTTGCTAGCGAGTCTTCCTCCAGTCCTTTTGCTGCATCCTTCTTTATGTCGTCCAGCTTCATGGATTATTTGCTCAGCAGACAGATTGCATAAGTAAGGTGAAAGCATACAGCCCTGCGACATTCCTTTTCCAGTTTTAAACCATGCGTATCCCCTTGTTCTGTTGGAACAGCTGCCTCTTGATCCATGTACAGGTTCTGTATGAACACAATTAAGTGCCCTGGAATTCCAGCTCTTTGTAATATTATCTGTAATTTGTTATGATCCACACAGCCCCAGGTAAGGCTGAGCATTGCTTTGTTCTCTTAATTACTGTGAAGCAGACAGGTCTGTGCCTTGGTTTTACAGCATCTTGAGCCTGACTTCCGAAACCTCACGAACTCTCTGATCTCTTCTTACCTCTCTGCACTCTTAACCTTGTTTGCAACTATTCTTGTTAATTTAGGTGCTTACCGTTTTTCCCTATTATTTTATTGTTCCGTCACCTCTCATCACCTGTCTTCCCTCAAATTCTGTTATTTTTTTTTTTTGTTTTCAGAACCCCTGGTTCCTCAGTAACTCTGACCTTCATCACTATCCTTGGTGATCCCATCATTCTTCTAGGGGTTTTCTGGATCATTCCCTCCTTTGGATACTTGTAGCAAGGAATGATATTAAAATTCAGATACATCTGGATTCTTCTGACCTTTGCATCTGGGGATTCTTAATTTATTTTAATTTTCAGAGTGTTCTTGGGAGGGGAGATTGGGACCATGTGTAGATGTTATGTGACTGGTAACCGTATCTGTGGTCAGAGGGTAATAATAATGATGATAGTTATCATTTATTGAGGACTTACTATGTTTCAGTACTGAGAGGTAGGTAGAAGAGTTTGTCTCTGTTAAGTTACAGTGTCTATTAAAAATAAATAATAGCAAGCAAAATGAAACAGCACCTAAAGTTAACATACCAGGTGTGAGTGGGATTGATTCCAGGAATATAAGAATGGCTTAACCCAGACAAATCTGTTAACATTAAGAAAATTCATGTTATATTGAGATATACTAAAAAGGCATTTGATGAAATTCAGCATCCATCTCTACTAGATACCTATTAAGAAGGCAGGAATAGAGTTTTCTTTTTTTAATGATTAAAAATTATATATCACAAAACAAAAGGAAAATACTAATGGCATTGGCTGTAAAAATCAGGTGCAAGACAGAAATACCCACTTTCACCACTATTATCAATAATGGAATTGAACAATAAAATAAAATAAATATTATATATTCTAGAGCGAGTTCATCCAGAGGTGCCTCAAAGGAAAGGCCTCATAATCTGTTTCTAAAAAAGTTGGCCATCTAAAGCCCCATGGAACACAGTTCTACTCTGACATGAGGTCACCATGAGTCACGGTTGACTTGATGGCAACTGGTTGGTTGGCTGATATATTCTAGAGATTGTTGTTTTTGTGAATGATTTTATTGAGCACTTAGAAATCCCCTAGAAAAAATCTGACTAAATAATCAAAACAAGAGTACCATGAGGTGGCTGATTACAGAATAAGCAAAAATCAAAAACTCAGAAGCATCTTAGCTACAATGACCAGGAATATATATAATGAGAAAAAAAAATCCCTTTGGAGTTGGAACAAAGAACATAAAATACCTAGGAATGAACTGAAGAAGAAATGTAGAGAAATTTAAAAAGGAAAAGCTTTTAATAAATGGAGAGATAACCAATGCCCTCGATAGGAAGAATCCACATTTTAGGCAGTCAGTTCTTCAGTTAATATATAAAATCAGTGTCAACGGAAGTCACCTTGGATAGTTCTAAAACTCAATAAAATATATCTTCAGATTATCTGGAAAATAAACAGGAATTGCAAAAAAAATCTATTAAAAAATTAGAGACTGAGTAATGTCCTGACTTACCAAATATTAAAAATTATGGTAATTAAAACACCATGGTTCTGGCATAAGAATAGACAGATTACATCAGACAGTATCAATAGGAAAGAACTGAGAGTCCAGGAGATCCAGCTACACATAGGAAGTTAGTATGTGGTGAACGTAGCATGTGATAAAGATGCTGTTCCAAATGCGTGCACGTACTCTGCATCCCAGTGTGCACAAGGATGTTAACTGTGCTCACTTACAACAGGAAAACAGCCTAAATATCCATCCATAGTGAAGAGGTAACTACAATGTGCTCTATTCATATGATGCCAAAGCATAAACTTTATATTATAAAGAAGTTAACGCAATATAATTTTTTTAAATGTTCAGAACAGCACTTTCCAGCTACTGACCGGCCAAGGTCCTTAACTTTCTATGGCTCAATTCTTTGTGTGTAAAATGAGAATAAGAGAATCTCTGTGGTTATCCTGAGGGTTCAATGAGATAACATGTATAAAGTGCTCAGAATAATTGCCTGAAACATAGCACACACTCAGTAAATGTAAGTTAATATTATTATCATTATTATTTTATTATCACTAGCTCTACTGTAAATTGGTTGTGTATATATCTGGAGATGTATATAAAATTATTAACAACTTTATTTGTTGTTTCCATTCTTTTATTTTTAAAATGGTTATATAAGTAGGATAAAATTTTAACACTTGTTAAATGATGGTGGAAGAAACACAGGAAGTGTTGTTTTTTTTTTTAATTCTCTCTGATTCTTTTTAGTTTTAAAATTTTCTCAAGAAAAGAAAAAACAAAAATTTATGTGACCATATTGTTTCCAATTACAATATAATCGAAAGTTACTATCCTTGTTCCATTAGTGTCTTAATTTAGGCTATATAAAAATGAAGAGATATCTTTATACTCCCACTCCTCGCTTATCAAGATGGTTAGCTTCCTAACCAGGTCATTATGCAAATTCAGCTATTACGTGAAAGTGGAGAATGACCACATCAGATCACAAAATGGGGAATGGCTCCATCATTACAAAACTGCCAGATTGCGTCATTGCATAACTATCAAACCACTGAGAATTGTGGCCCAGTCAAGTTGACACATAACCTTAACCATCACAGCTAGCATATACCTCAGAGTTCATTACTGCCAAATGTAGGTTGTTAATGCACAGAATAGTTGAATAGTAGATTTTTTACTATTGTAGTAAATGTGAAATGTTGGATAACAAGATAGTTGGTAAGTGAGGAGTAGGTCTCATTGGCTTGTTTTTATAAACAGTATCTTAACCATAAGGAGCCCTGGTGGCACAGTGGTTAAAGTGCTTGGCTGCTAACCAAAAGGTCAATGGTTTGAACCCACCAGCCGCTCCCCTGGAGTAAGATGTGGCAGTCAGCTTTTGTAAAGATTTACAGCCTTGGAAACCCTATAGGAAGTTTTGTTCTGTCCTGTAGGGTCTCTAGAGTCAGAATTGACTCAATGGCAGTGGCAGTGGGTTATTTTAACCAAAAAGAAAAGAAAAGAAATCCCTGAAGGTTTCTTCTTTAAAAGGATTGATTTTAAGCTGTCTTCTAACTATAACATAGAAGGTTTAGAAAAGAAAAATTAAATAACATTGGTTTAATGGTGTTTGTCCATTCTTTAGGTACACCGAAATCTCCAGAGTTATGGGACAAATACCCTAGAGATGATATATCCATCAGCCTTCTGCCTTAGACACTCTGAGATAGTTTTACATACAACTTGTCATTTTGCATGTGTATTATAGATAAATGTCTGAAACACAACCTCGAGGTATATTCTGATGATGCGTTCTGTGAAACAGATGAATCATCAGTGCATCAAATATAAGGGGCTGATGCTTTTCAAAATAATTATGATTAGCAGAGGACGTTCAAAGATTAAAATACTGCATGAAATGATAAAATTGTGAGTTACTGGATAAGTACTTAACACATTATGTCATGGGCAAAGGAAGAATAAAAAAATCAACAAAACCCAGTTCATCAAGGGTGTCCAAATTAAAAATCCTGGTTTCTTCAGTGTTAAAACACTTGTGATACATCAAATGGAATGTCTAATATTTTCAAGCTGTAAGCCCTGCTCACATCAGCTATGACCAGCATTCCCTCCCTGCTGAAAAGTAAGACTAGGTACATTTTCTTCCTCACTAAAAAATAAAGTCTATAGTTGTTAATAGTTCATCAAATATTTTATAAAAATTAATTTTCAGACCACCCGTTTCAGAGTTAAACAAATATCTGCTGGCAGTATTATCCTGAGTATTAATGTCCCACAGTTGTTCAAAACCAAAGCAAAATCATTGATTGAATCAACTACTTACCAGTGTAGTTCTTGTTAACAACAACTGTCAGATTGGGGCTAGGTACAGTCATTGATAATTGATTCTTTTTTTTTTTTTTCGTTTTCTCTAAAACTCCAAGAAAGTATATAGTAGGTTCACGAAGTTTATAGCTTTATGTTCACAGGAGCCTGGATGGTGCAAGCAGTTTATGATTGGCTGCTGACCTAAAGGTTCTAACCCACCCAATGGCTCTGCAGAAGAATAGGCTTGGCAGTCTGCTTCCGTAAAGATTATAGCCCAGAAAAGCCTATGGAGCAATTCGGCTCTATAACACATAGGGTTACCACGAGTCAGAATCAACTCAACGGTAGCTAACAACAGCAACAACATAGCTTTACAGTTAAACCAAACTCATTGCATTCAAGTCAATTCTCAGCAACCCCATAGGACAGGATAGAACTGTCCCATAGGGTTTCTAAGGCTGTAATCTTTACGGAAGCAGACTGCGACATCTTTCTCCTGCGGAGTGGCTGGTGGGTTGGAAACCTCCAACTTCCAGTTAGCAACCAAGTGCTTAACCACTCACTACCAGGGCTCCTTAGTTTTACATTTAGTCAAGCAATATTTCCAAACCTTAATGTTTTAAGCCAGATTATCAACCTCCTACCTTAGCTACAAGAGGGCCAGCATGATTCAATAAATACTAGAATGGAATCAGGAAATTAATGTTCTAATTCCCAAGAAGTGACCGTGGACAAACTCACTTACCCTTCCCAGGCCTCATCTATAAAATAAAGAATTAGAGTAAAATAATCACCAAGGACCCTTGTACTTTTAAAGTACTGTGAGCCGTTCAGTCTTTAAAATAAAGCCAAAATTGGACCTCACTCCATTGTACCCACTTCTGGGAAGAATACAAAAAGGACATAAATAACTTCACTGAGCGCAGAAGCTATTGCTGATTTCTCAAAGTTCTTTCTGGATACAGCCCTGTCAACAGAGTAGAATGAATGTGTACTTCTAGGAGTAGTTTGGGATATTCCAAACTAAGTGGTACTTTTAAGCAAGAAATTAAATCCCTACTATTTGCCATTCTTCTTCGTAATATATGGTATAGTTTTAATGTAAAATAATGTTTCAAATTACCTAACATCTACTAAAACTGGGACTGTGGTAGAAGGTGCCACACTTTTATCTTGGAGCAGCTAACCTTCCCCAACAGCCCCCACCCCCCCGGCAATTGGAGGAAAAAAGCAAAGGAATAATCATCTTTTTTCCTGCTTGAAAATTTAAATGACGCCCTCATAACTTCTCACACTTAAAAATGTAGCAATAGAGGTTTTCTTCATAGACTATTTTTTAGAACAGTTTTAGGTTTACAGAGAAATTGTGCAGAAAGTACAGAGTTCCCATGTATACCCTTCCCCCCCCACACTGTTTCTCCTATTAACATCTTGTATTCCTGTGCTACATTTGTTACAATTAATGAACCAATATTGATACATCGTTATTAACTAAAGTCCATAGTTTACATTAGGGTTTGCTTTTTGTGTCCTGTGAGTGTTAACAAATGCATAAGGTCATGTGTCCACCATTACAGCATCACACAGAGTAGTTGGCCCTAAAAATGCGTGTGCTCCCTCTCCCACTCCCCCGGAACTTCTGGCAACCACTGGTCTTTTTACTCTCCCTGTAGTTTTAGCTTTTCAGATGTTATATAGATGGAATGATAATATATGTGGCTTTTTCAGACTGGCTTCTTTCACTTAGCTATATTCATCTAAGGTTTCTCCATGTCTTTTCATTACTTGATAGCTCATTTCTTTTTATTGCTAAGTAATACTCCATTGTATGGATTTACTACAATTTGTTTATTCTTTCACCTCTTGAAAAACATCTTGGTTGTTTCTAGTTTTTGGCAGTTATGAATAAAACTGTTATAAATATTTTGTGTGCAGGTTTTTATGTGGACATACATTTTTAGCTCATTTAGGTAAATATCTAGGAGCGTGATAGCTGCATGGTGAGCCTATGTTTAGCTTTGTAAGAAACTGCCAGATTGTCTTCCGAAGTGGCTGTAACATTTCGCATTCCCACCAACAATAAATGAGGATTCCTCTTGCTCCACATCCTCACCAGGTTGTCAGTGTTTGGGATTTTAGCCATTCTGATAGGTGTGTAGTGGCATCTTACTGCTTTCATTTGCAATTCCTTATTAACATGTGATGTTGAGCATCTTTTTGTGTGCTTATTTGCCATCTGTATATCTTCTTTGGTGAGTCTTCTGTTCAGATCTTTTGCTCCTTTTGTAATTCAATAGGTGGTTTCCTTATTGTTGAGTTTAAAGAGTTGTTTATATATTTTGGGTACATTTTATCTTCAACCTTCCTGAGTCACGCTGTTTTAGATCTGTTTCTTGTAGGTAGCATGTTTATTTTAAATAAGAAAATTTACTTATTAGATCCTATTATTTTGTATATTTAATTTATAGCTGAGTTTATAAACTCTGGGTCTTATGTACTTGTGCATATGTTTTGTTCAGATGGCATATAATTTTTTTTCTTAAGTCTTTGTCTTTTGGCTTCAATAGGTGAAGTACAGATACTGGTGTAGTAGATGTGCTAGGTCCTATAGCCCATCTTTTATCTCTGTTTTATCTTTCTAATACTTCTTTACCCCCTTTTTTAAATTTTTTATTTTCTGCTTTGCTATATGGCCTCTATTTCTTTGATTTATCTGCTGTTGTATCTGTGACTAATTTGAAAAATATATGCATGTATCCAGGTGGTTGGATAGCACTAATTACCTAGGAGAGAAAGAGGGCAAATTCCACTCATAATAGCCACAAAAACAAGCAAACAAAAAATTAAGAATCAATTTAATAAGAAAGGCACTGGACTTAAATGAAGAAAATCTAAAATAAGATTGAAACAAACAAAAAGGCATACTAACCACTGCGTTGGTGTTGACGGCAATGGGCTACATTCTTGGGTGGGCCAAATAATTTTTTTTTTTAAGTCTGTTTCCTGAAAATTAATACATAAATTTAAGGCAGTTTAACTGAGAACTCAGTAGGATGTTTGGAGAGGGTGGTATGGAATTGAATTAAATAATCTTAAAGGTTAGGGACTCACTTTACCAGCCATCAGAATGTTTATAAAGACGCTGTTGTCAAGTCACTATTGGCATAGGAATGGACGAGTGGACCAGAACAGAGAGTCCAGAAATAGGTCCCATTAGTGGAAAGAATGGATTATTTTGTTGTTTAGCTCTTCTATTTCCTTCTTTATTTCTGTCTCCTTGATCTATCTGTACTAAAAATGGATTGTTAATGTCTCCTATTATAAGTGTATTAGTGTGTTTTTATGTTTCCTTACATCTCTCATAGTTTTGGCTTCATAAAAACTATTGCTGTGCTACTTGGTACATAAATATTCTTAAATGGTGCAGCTTCATTGTGACTTAGCATGAAAAAAATCTTTATTTTTATATTTAAAGTGCTTTTGCACTTGTTGTTGTTAGGTGACATCAAGTCAGTTCCAACTGGTAGCGACCCTGTGTACAACAGAATGAAACACTGCCTGGTCCTGCGCCATTCTCATGATTGTTGGTATGCTTGAACCCATTGTTGCAACCACTGTGTCTGTCCATTCGGTTGAGGGTCTTCCTCTTTTTTGCAGACCCTCTACTTTACCAAGCATGATGTCCCTCTCCAGGGGTTGCTCCCCCCAGATAACATGTCCAAAGTATGTGAGACAAAGTCTCTCCATCCTTGCTTCTAAGGAGCATCCTGGCTGTATTTCGTCCAAGACAGATTTGTTCGTTCTTCTGGCAGTCCATGGTGTATTCAGTATTCTTCACCAACACCGTAATTCAAAGGTGTCGGTTCTTCGGTCTCCCTTATTCATTGTCCAGCTTCCATGTGTCTGTGAGGTGATAGAAAATATCATGGCTTGGGTCAGATATACCTTAGTGCTTAAAGTGACATCTTTGCTTTTTAACACTTTGAAGAGGTCTCTTGTGGCAGATTTGCCCAATGTAGTACTTCATCTGATTTCTTGACTGATGTTTCCATGGGCATTGATTGTGGATCCAGACAAAATGAAGGCCTTAACAACTTTGATCTTTTCTCTGTTTTTCATGACATTGGTTATTGGTCCAGTTGTGAGGATTATCGTTTTCTTTATGTTGAGGCGTAATCCATACTGAAGGCTATGGCCTTTGATCTTTATCGATAAGTGCTTCAAGTTCTCTTCAATTTCATCAAGCAAAGTTGTGTCATCTGCAAAATGAAGGCTGTTAATGAGTCTTCTTCCAATCCCGATGCCCTGTTCTTCTCCATATAGTCCAGCTTCTTGAATTGTTTGCTCAGCATACAGATGAATAACTATGGTGAAAGGATATAACCCTGACATGCACCTTACCTTTAAACCATGCAGCATACCCTTGTTCTATTAGAACTACTGCCTCTTGGTCTAAGTCCAGATTCCTGATGAGCACAATTAAGTGTTTTGGAATTCTCATTCTTTGCAGTGTTATCCATAATTTGTTATGATCCACACAGTCGAATGCCTTTGCATAGTCAATAAAACACAGGTAGACATCATTCTGGTGTTCCCTGCTTTCAGCCATGATCTGTCTGACATCGGCAATGATATCGCTGGTTCCACGTCCTCTTCTAAATCCAGCTTGAATTTCTGGTCGTTCCTTGTCAAGGTACTGCTGCAGCTGCTTTTGAATGATTTCTTTCATGTGGTATTAATGATATTGTTTGATAATTTCTGCGTTCTGCCGGATCTCCTTTCTTTGGAATGGGTACAAATATAGATCTCTTCTAGTTGGTTGGCCAGGTAGCTGTCTTCCAGATTTCTTGGTATAGGTGAGTGAGTGCTTCCAGAGCTGCATCCATTTGTTGAAACATCTCAATTGATATTCCATCCATTCCTGGAGCCTTGTTTTTTGCCATTGCCTTCAGTGCAGCTTGGACTTCTTCCTTCAGAACCATCAGTTCTTGATCATATGCTACCTCCTGAAATGGGTGAATGTTGACCATTTCTTTTTTGGTACAGCGACTCTGTGTATTCCTTCCATCTTCTTTTGATGCTTCCTGCATTGTTTAATATGTTCCCCATAGAATTCTTCGATATTGCAACTCGAGGCTTGAATTTTTTTGTTTAGTTCTTTCAGCTTGAGATATACTGAGTGTGTTCTTTCCTTTTGTTTTTCTATCTCCAGGTTTTTGCATATTTCATTATAATACTTTGTCTTCTTAAGCTGCCCTTTGAAGTCTTCTGTTCAGCTCTGTTACTTCATCATTTCTTCCTTTTGCTTTAGCTACTCTACGTTCAAGAGCAACTTTCATCACAGTATGTAGTTAGGCCTTGTTTTGTGAGTCAGATTTAAATTTTTTTCTTTTAATAGATGAGTTAAGCCCATTCGTATTTATCAATATGACTTATAAATTTGGTCTCAACTCTCCCATAATATTTTAATGTTATGTGTATTTTATTATATTTGCTATTTTTTCTTTCTTTACTAGATACATGTTCTTTGCTTTTTACACACACATACACACTGATATTTAGGAAGGTTTATATTTTTGTTCTAGTACTTAGTACTTGTATCTTTTTCTACTGTCTTTAGTTCCCTATTTTCTTACTCTATTTAACTTCTTAACTATGTGGTTTATCAATTTTTTTCCAGTCAGTATCCTTTAATGCCAACCAATTGCATGAATAATAATGAGCTTTTTTGAGTTTTCTTTTGTCCCTCTTCGTCCTCCTCCCATATCGTAGTTGCATCATTTCTTAGTCTTCAGGTATGCTGAAGTCCTCAGGTGGTGCGTAACTGGCTATCCACCTGGAAACAAATAAAATTGGACTCTTAATTTTATGCCATATAGAATGTATTTAAATTGCAGATGAATGTAGAATTTATTTAAATTCTGATGGAATAAAGACCCAAGTGTAAAGAGGTAAAAAAAAAAAAAAAAATCCCTCAAGAAAATCTAGGCAAATACCTGTATAATATGGAATTCATGTATAAACTAGGCATGGGAGGGGGGGAGGCCTTTTAATCAGGATTGGAAAACAGAAGGTATAAAAAGAATGTCTATGTAAAAGGTAGATTTAGAAGAAATATTTGCAACGTTGAAGGCAGAGTAGCATAAAATACAAAAATGCTCTTAAAAAATTGGCAAGAAAGATAACCCAATAGAAAAATGCCTGAATAGAAAGACATGAATAAACATTTCCCAGAAGAACATGTCCAAATGGCCAAGAAACATAAAACACTCAAATTTATTAGAGGTCAGGGAAACGCAAGTTAGAGCAACGACATATCCCTTTATAGTTACGAAACTAGCAAAATTAAAAAGAGCACCCACAGCTTGCAGGGATGGAGGTAAATAAGGTGCTTTTATATTCTCTGCACAATGCTGATGTTTAATAAATACTGAGTGAAGTATGGGGAATCCTGGGCCCTGTTTTGTTTTTTTCCTTTCAAGTGTATGCTTTCCAAATATCTAGTGAAAATAAATTAAGCATGGTAATCATAAGCTTAGAAGGCAAGTGTCATCAGATGTTATATTTAGAACTTAACAGGGCGTATTGAGAAATAGGAAACCTCTTTCAACTAGTCTGAAATTTCTGTCACTGCAGCTATTCCTCCAGGGTTGAGGATTTGCTTAAGAGACAGAATTTAGTCCCCACCTACACTGCAGTATTTCATTATGAACATTTTCAAACGTGAAGTAAAGTTGAAGGGTTTAAAAATGAATGTATACCCACTACCTAGATTCTACCATTCATATTTTACTGTACTTGTTTGTTTTATCACAACCTATACCCACCCACACACATATCACTGCATCTTATTTTTGATGCATTTCAAGATAAATTACAGATGTCAGTACTCTTCCCCCTAAATACTTATTATTTACTAGAGTTCAGCATTTGTTGAGGTAAAATTTACTTGTAAGGAAATAGAAATCTTTAAGTGTACATTCATCGAGTTTTCACAAATGCATACACCTGTGTGATCCAAACCACGATCAAGGTATAGAAGCTCCCCATCACTGCAGGAAATTCCTTCATGCCCCCTCCCAGTTAATACATGCCCCCACCCTCTAGAGGCTACCACTGTTTTGACTTTTTCCACTATAGATTAATTTTGACAATTCTAAAACTTCATATATGAAATCATACAGTATGTACTATTTTTTATGTAAGACTTCTTTCAGCATAACGTTTTTAAGATTCATGCATGTTATTGTGTGAATCAGTAGCTTATTCCTTTTTTTGTTGGATGGTGTTCATTTATAAATGTAAACAGTTTATCCATTTACCTGTTGATGAATACCTGGGCAGTTTCTAATACATGTAATAAAGCTTCTGTAAACATTCTTTCGTACGTCTTTTTATGGACATATTTTTTCTTTTGGATAAATCTCTGGGAGAGAAATTATTGGGTCATAGGATGGGTATATGTTCAGTTTTATAAGAAACTGCCAAACTTCTTTCCAAAGTAGCTTTTCCATTTTACACTCCCACAAACAATGTATGAGAGTTGGGCAGCTCCACATCTCTCGTTAACATTTGGTATTGTCAGTCTTAATAATCTTAGCCATCCTTGTGGGTGTGTAATGGTTTTGCTTTGTGATTTTAATTTGCACTTTCCTGATGAATAATGATGTTGAGGACTGTTTGTGTGTTTATTGGCCGTTCATATACCTTCTGTGAAGTTTTGTTTGCATCTTTTGCCCATTTTAAAAATTAGGTCGTCCCTTTATTATTGAGTTATAGGTGTTCTTTGTATATTCTGGAAGCCAGTCCTTTGTGAGATAAATGTTTTGTGAGTATTTTCTCCCAGAAACCAAAAACCAAACCAAACCCAGTGCCACTGAGTCGATTCCAACTCATAGTGACCCTATAGAGAGCTTTTAAGTATCTTTTTTTAGCAAGTACTGACTGAGCACTTACTGTGTGCTAGGAATTTAGTAGTAAACAAAATGTATTTAAACAACCTCTGCCTTTCTGGAGTCTACCATGCTAGTGGTTGTAGTCAGACAAAAAATAATAATAAGTGCAATATACACAGTATGTCAAATGGTGATTAATGCTGTAGAGAAAACTTAAGCCAGGTAAGAGAGAAAGAATGGCTGAGTGTGTTTGGGGTTGTAATTTTTAGTAGGATGTCATTAAAAGTCTCATTTGAGTACAGACTGAAGGAGTTGAGGGAGTAAGCAGTGTTGATATCTTGGGGAAAGAGATTTCTAGCCTGAGAAAATGGCAAGTGTTCTACATGTTGAAGGAAAATCAGTGTGTCTGGAGCCAAGTAAACAGCAAAGAAGTAGGAGATGAGTTCAGAGAATTAGTAGATGGGCCAGGTCGTGTAGTGACCTTTTGTCACTCATTGTAAGAATTTTAAGGGTTGCACCTTTTAATCTGAGTGAGAGTAGAAGCGTTTGAGAGTTTTTAGACAGAGGGAAAGGCATTATCTGATATACATATTAATTTCAATTATTATGTTTTTTAGTCTTAGAATTTTCATTCAGCTTTCCTTTAATTTTTCCAATTCTCTTGTGAAATTTTCCATCTTTTTATCTGATTTTTCCACCATCCCTTTTTGGAACATGCTAATTATAGTTATTTTAAAGTTGTCATCTGATAACTCCAATATTTGGTTTACCTTTGGAGCTACCTTTTTTGTTTATTTTCTTGGGTTTTAGTATGGTATTAGTCTCGAGGCATGCCTAGTCATTTTTGATTACCTAAATGATGGACATCGTATGTAAAAGTTATAGAGGCTCTCCTTCCTCTGCCACGCACTTAGAAGGGGGGTTAAGTTAAGTCAAAGCTGGGTTATAGTTTTGGTTAGGCTCAAACTATTCTGGTTTGCCTGGCTTCTAGGCTGTAGGCCTTCAGTGCTTCCATGTTCATTGGGCCCCTTCTCTGGCAGATCCTGAACTTGAATTCGTAGCTCCTTAACATGCCAGGTTGCTAGAAACTCTGCTTTCTGAAGACTTTCTGCTTAGTTTCGTGGCTTTCTGTTATATGCAGCTTTATAATGCAGCAAATGTCTTAAGGGAACAGTTCTCTACCTCTTATTCACACCTTGGGTTTTCAAGTTTGGTAGAGTAGAGGGAGGATCAGCGTAAATGAAAAACACCCTCGATGAGATGAATTGATACAATAGCTACAACAATGGGTTTAAACATACCCAGGATCCTGCAGGATCCTGAAGATGGCATAGGACCGGGCAACATTTCATTGTGTTATACATAAGATCCCCATGAGTCGGAGGTGACTTGATAGCAACGAACAACAACAAAAACAGCTCTTCAGCACATCCAGAAACTCTGCTGGTTTCTCTGTACTCAGGCAGCAAACTTCTGCCTAGGTGGACTGTGCTTCTCAGCCTCCTGCTGTATGCTCAGAGCTGGCAAACATCCTCGGGGGAAAACATCTTCAGAACGTTAGCTCACTTCTTTGCATTTTCCTCATCCCTGGAATCTTGACTCCTTGTCTTGTCTGTGTATTTCCATCTATGTATTTTATCTATCCTTTCTAGTTATTCTAGTTATCACATATCCTTCACTCAGTTTCCCCTAATGTTAACATCTTATCTAACCATGGTACACTTATTAAAACTAACATTGGTACGTTACTATTAACTAAACTCCAGAGATTTTATTTGGATTTCACCAATTTGAAGTCACTAATTTTAATGTAAAAGAGAAGTTTAGGAATACTTTATGAATCATTCTTATAAGTTTTTGACTGTTTTCTCTCTTTTCAGAACTAATGGCTGAAGAGTAAATCAACATGGCAACTATGGTTCCACCAGTGAAACTGAAATGGCTTGAACACCTGAACAGCTCCTGGATTACAGAAGACAGTGAATCTATTGCTACCAGAGAGGGAGTTGCTGTTCTGTATTCTAAACTGGTCAGCAATAAGGAAGTAGTACCTTTGCCCCAACAAGTTTTGTGCCTGAAAGGGCCACAGTTGCCAGACTTTGAACGTGAGTCTCTTTCAAGTGATGAGCAGGACCACTACTTGGATGCCCTTCTTAGCAGCCAGCTAGCTCTGGCAAAGATGGTATGTTCTGATTCCCCATTTGCTGGGGCACTTCGAAAACGACTGCTTGTACTCCAGCGTGTCTTTTATGCACTTTCTAATAAATACCATGACAAAGGCAAAGTGAAACAGCAGCAGCATTCTCCGGAGAGCAACTCTGGTTCAGCAGATGTGCATTCTGTTAGCGAACGTCCACGGTCAAGCACTGATGCACTAATAGAAATGGGTGTTCGAACTGGTCTAAGTTTATTATTTGCACTTCTAAGACAAAGTTGGATGACGCCCGTGGCAGGACCTGGTCTGAGTCTTTGCAACGATGTTATTCATACTGCAATTGAAGTTGTGAGTTCTTTGCCACCATTATCTTTAGCAAATGAAAGCAAGATTCCTCCTATGGGCTTGGACTGCTTATCACAAGTAACAACATTTCTTAAAGGCGTAACTATTCCCAATTCCGGGGCAGACACTTTAGGTCGTAGATTAGCTTCCGAGTTGCTGCTTGGTTTAGCAGCTCAGCGAGGTTCTTTGCGGTATCTTCTTGAATGGATAGAAATGGCTTTGGGGGCTTCAGCGGTTGTAAATACCATGGAGAAAAGCAAACTACTATCAAGCCAGGAAGGAATGATCAGCTTCGACTGCTTTATGACTATATTAATGCAGATGAGGTGTTCTTTGGTACGTATTTTAAATCTCAACTTTAAAATTCTTATCTGTCAATTTTGGGAAAAGTCAACCCTACTTTTAATGGATTGGTGGTGGCAATAGTGAATGATTTGAGGGTTCTTCTGGTGATTGTGAGGTTAGTTAATATTTTATATACATTGAGTAAAGACACTTTGATGCATATTGATCTAAATGTATAATTCAAGGACTGGCCAATTGGTACTGTGTTAAGACTACTGGATCAGGAGTCAGGGTCGTAGTTGTGTGGCATAAGGAACTTAGTAACTTCGTCCAACTTCTTTGTGTTTTGGTAAACTTATATGTAAAATGAGGGGCCTTGGCTAGTAAGTGTGGAAATCTTTGGAAAAAATCCAATTTCATCCTCAATTTTTATTAAGCATTTATTATATGCCAGGTATCATTCTAGACACTGAGAATATAAAAAAAAAAAAAAAGAAAAAATTTTTAAATATAGCAGACGAAAATACAGTTTCTGCCCTAGTGGAGCTTGTAGCCTAGTGGGAGTTTATTGCCTGCAACATATAATCTCAGAGAATGGGCAAGTCCCAAGATGAAAAATAAGGGAGAGAAAGGGAATAGAGAGTGACAGCCTCAGGGAGGAGAATGGGAAGGGGGAAAGGCTACTGTTTTACTAAATAAGGCCAGGGAAGCACCCCCCTGGGTTGTTGCATTTGAACAAAGAGCTGAGTGAAGGGAAGATGGAACTAAGCAAAAATCTGTGAAAAAATGTGTTGTAGTTAGAGAGTTGCTTGACTATAATAAACTAATATTGGAATGAGTAATACAATATGATCCAATATTTTCAAATACCTGATGTGATCACACATAACCAAAATATGATCAGCCCGATCAATTTCAAGACTTTGTAAGTTGAAAATGATAATACCTTTGTGAAAACCAAAAATAAAAGTTTGGAACATAAGAATACAAATTTAGAATATTAAGACTGAAATGTTTACAAAATGACTCAGTTTCAATTAGGTCACATTGCTCAGTCTTTCTGATATATTTTATTACCAACTATTAACAAATGTATTTAAAATAACCATAAAAATGTGACTTGCAAGTTACGTATGTCTATTTCAGGTTTTCTTCCCCCCCCCCCAAACAGAAAGCTCTTGGACAGGAATGTTTCATAAAAAATGATTACGTTGAATTTATTTTCAAATCAATGACATTTAAATTTTCACCTGTTTTATGTTTTGCATTTGTGAATGATGAGTATTGGGCTATTTTTGACAAACAATTTTGTAATAGATAAGTACTTGGAGATTTTGGATCACAAGGTCTGTGAAAATTTGAATTTTTTGATATTAAATAAAAATAAGAAAAGCATGCAGTGCTTTGTTTGGGATATGAAATGTTGAAATGGGCTCTCTGATTTTCATCTGGATGGAAACCAAGAGCCAGGGATCCTACGATGTAAGTCAGAAGGGCTTGAGGGAACAGCTGTGAAAGGCAGTTAGGCCCCTTTGTGTGTATTTTTCTTGTATAATATTTAAATCCTCTCACTTGCATGTCTGTTTTACTAATTTTATTTTCTGATTCCAGATACTTTCTGATAATTCTTTTTATTTACACTGCTTTCAAATATGTTATGTCATTTAATGACCTAAAATAATGCACCGATTCACGCTTGCATGTGAATATTTCTGAGAAGTCACTTAATTCCTCATTTCATGGCTATTTATTTTGCACTGTGTTTGTTACAGGTATAATGTGCACCACTAATTAAGTGCTTGGAGGCCAGGCAGCACTGGGTTAAGTGCTCTATGTAATTCTTGCAATCTCAAATCTGTCTCTAAAGCCATGTTTTTTCTGACCACGATATGCAGTTTGATCACATAATAAATAATAAACTAGTTTTTCCCCATGAAGTGCTGCCTTAAAGTAGATATAAAATATGATAAACTTATTTTATTGGTGGATTTCTCCCAGTTTCCTTTCCACTTGGCCTCTTTCCTTCTGGATAGAATGCCAAATATACCTAGTCAGAAGGCACCTTCCTCCTTAAACTCTGAGGCTTTATCCTACAATATAGCTCCTTACTGGGATGAGGGCACGCCAGAAAATTAGATTGCTTCCCTCAGAATTCTGGAGCTGCTCTTGGGATGAGTCTTGTGTGTTTGATTTTGTTCGGCTCTTTCAGAGCACCCCAGGCCTGCATTAAATTGAATTTAATTAACTCTCAGATTGGATTTCGGTTTGTTTATTGAATTAGATTATTTAGATTATCTATTAGGTTACTTATTGAATCTGTTAGATTATTTGGAAACCCTGGTGGTGTAGTGGGTAAGTGCTATAGCTACTAACCAAAGGGTTGGCAGTTTGAATCCGCCAGGTGCTCCTTGCAAACTCTATGGGGCAGTTCTACTCTGTCCTATAGGGTTGCTGTGAGTCGGAATCGACTCAACTGCACTGGGTTTTTTTTTTTTTTGGTTATTTATTGAATTTGTTATTTGCTATTCTTCCTTGTACAGTAAGTAATAGAGTCTGATGCTCTTGATCTCCCGAAGCCATGTTTCTTAAACTTTACTGTGTTGTCTGAGAATTCAGAAAATATCTCGAGCCTCTCTTGGCCTACTGGGCCCCAAGCTGACCTGTTCCTCCCTGTCTTAGGTCTCTGTACCCGTGCACAACTGTAACAGAACTTATCTTGAACCTAGAAGTCAGAGGGAGAAACACATAACCATTAACTGAGTATCTGGCATAAGGCCTAACAAAAAAATAAGTTCAATCTGTGAGTTGTATTGTGTGATTCTTAACCTCTGCCACCCACACATATATCATTAATTGTGTTTGAGTGGGAGTATACAAGTTAACTCACTAACTTATATGTAAATGTGGACACGTTATCAAGAAAGACCAATTGCTGGAAAAGGTCATGTTTGGTAAAGTAGAGGGTCAGCAAAAACGAGGGGAACCGTTAATGAGATGAATTGACACAATAGCCACAACAGTGGACTCAAACACACCAACGACCGCGAAGGAGAGACAGGACCCTACAGTTTTTTTTTCTGGGTTATACATGGGCTGACTCGACAGCAGCTAACAACAACAGGGAAATAATGTCACTGTACATCTTCAAGTTATAAAAAATAGCAAAAGCCCCATTGGCCTTTGATGCCAGTAGGGTTTACTGTGTACTACGTGCCAGGTACCGTTAGGCACTGTGTTAAAAAGATAAATAAGTCTTGTAGTGTCCATAACCTCAGGCAGCTCACAGTTCAATCAACGAGGGATGCAGAATTTCACCCCAATAATGGGCTGTATGGTAATCTGCCCAGGGAAGAGGCAATGGGTCACAGGAAGAGGCCTGGAGGGGAAGGGGCAAATAATGTCTTATGGAGGCGGAACCCCTGAGTTTAGTTGAGAAGTAGGAGGAGTTTGCTTGCAAACATATGATGTGTGAGTGAGGAGCACTGGAGAAGTTTTCATATGAGAGGACCAGAATTCACAAAGCAACCAAAGTGTGGGAGGGCAGGCCCCTGGAGAATGGGATATTGTACAGGCAGGGCCTTATATCCCATAGGCACTGGGGAGTTATTGAAGCGATTTTAAGTAGACTAAAGCTATATAGCAAAAATATAAGAAAATGTACACCGTCCAGTCTTTGTCCTTATCTGAATATCTGAAATGGACAAACATGAAAAAAAACATAAGGTGTAAATTATTTTGGATGGTAGGTATTTAAGAGGAAGGCAATTAAAAGGAAGACCTGTGAAACTCCAAATTATGTTTTAATTTCCACTTTATATTCGGACCATTGAACTTTCTGTGCTATATTAACAATGTATGAAGTTGTACATTTAATGTGTATGTATTCTAAAATTTAATTTCTTTAAAATTCTTAGCGTTAGGCCTATTTCTTAATTATGTAGTATGTTTACAAAGTGAACTAAGAATTCTGTGTATAGTGGGTTTTAGAGATGTCTTTAATCCTAACTGGAAACCCTGGTGGCATAGTGGTTAAGAACTACGGCTGCTAATCAAAAGGTCAGCAGTTCGAATCCACCAGGCACTCCTTGGAAACTCTATGGGGCAGTTCTACTCTGTCCTGTAGAGTCACTATGAGTCAGAATTGACTCGATGGCAATGGGTTTGGTTTTGATTTTAATTCTAACTTACTGGAACTGGAATAGTCTCACCCTTAACTGTTGATTTTTTTGGGAAGAAAAAGAAATCAGCGACAGTCACTGTAGACAGGGTTTGCAGTAGATTTGATTAGTTTTGGTATTTTTAAAGTTAGCAAGAATTTATTAAAGGGTCTCTTTTTTTTCTTCAGTGGACATGATTCAAAATAACAACAGTAACTATGTATTAGGAACTTTGCCAAGTGTGTTTTATACATGATTTCAGTTAATATTCCTAAAAACTCTAAAAGATGTGGGCATTATTCCTGCCCTAAAGATGGGGAAACTTCCCTTCAGTCACACAGCCAGTAAGTGATGGAGCCTGGATTTAAACCCAGGTCTGTCGGTTGCTGAAAACCTCATGTTGTTTTCAGCATTTTCCTCCATACTGCAGAAAGGCATCAAAGAGGGATAATGATGGTGGTGCCAGCTTCTAGAACGTACAGCAGGCTGCTCCCCATTTGGTTTTGGTTTGGTGACCACTAGGGGTGGCCTTTAAGTAATGGAGCCACAGATTACAGCTGTGTTTGTTTCCAGAAGTGCTACAAAACTAATTATGGAATTTGGAAAGGTTGTGTCAAAGTATTTGCAGGTATGACAACACCTTGTATGTCTACACCCAAAAGTGGCTCCCTAAAGCCTTTCTACTCAAAATGTGAGCCTCAGACAGCAGCCGACTTGGCAGCAGAAGGTCAGTGTCTGATGACCCAGCAATAAATGAGCTAGTTAAAGAGTCAAAGATCTAAACATGATGAGCTATGTGCCGTGATTGGAGGACTCTGATTAGCTTTGATGTTTAGAGAAAGTGATCTGAGAAGTAGAGGATGAGTGACAGTAAGCAAAAAGAGAAGAGAACAATTAAAATAACAATTAGTGATGGGGGGGAGGGTAAATGGCAGCCATGATGACAACAGAAAGACTTACATTTTCAATTGATAAAGACCCTAGAGATCATTGGGAAAGAGAGCCATCTGTGAAGAGATAGAGGGTTGAATTTCTCTGCAGCTTTGCTAGGCCAAGAATTCACCTGTACTTCCTTGTAGGAGCTTTTGAAGACAGAGGGGAGATTATCAGATGACAATTAAAATTTATGCCACATAACACTCAACTATTTGGAAAACTCTCCAAAGCGATTCATGTTTTAGTAATTTGGGGGTAGCTGAGGTTTTACTGTTTTTATTTAAAAGTTATTATTTATTGTGTCTTCCCATTAGATGTACCCATGCCAGTTGTCGATTCAGACTCATGGCGACCCCATGTGTATCATGGTAGAACTGTGTTCCATAGGGTTTTCAATCGCTGATTCTTTGGAAGTAGATCACCAGTAGATGTAGGTTGATGCAAATTTCACCATATTTTATTTACTTGGTGGAATAGAAAGAGGGCAGGTAAATATATTGTGGATAGTTAGTTACAGTCAAGTTGGCTCTCACTTACGGTGACCTTGTATATAACAGAACAAAATGTTGCTGGTTCCTGCACCATCTTCATAATCATGGCACAAGTCCATTATATAAGACCAAACCAAACCCATTGCACAGTTGATTGTATAAGATCAAACCAAACCAGACCCATTCATCGAGTTGAATTCAGACTCATAGTGACCCTGTAGGACAGAGTAGAACTGCTCCATAGGATTTCCAAGGCTGTAATCTTTACGGAAGCCGACTGCCACGTCTTTCTCCCACGGAGCCATTGGTGAGTTCGAATTGTCACCCTTTTGGTTAGCAGCCAAGCGCTTAATCATTGCACCACCAGGGATCCTTTTGTGTAAGACCAACTTAAAACTGCAAAACTTAAAAAAATTCAAAGTCATGTTAAAATAAAAACTAAATTTAAATTTACATTTCATCCAAAATAACACATTTCTTTTGTTACTTAGGAATCATGTTAATTCATATAGTTTGAATTGATAAAATCCTACAATCTTAGAGTTGAATGGGTTCTCACAGGGCATCTAGACCAACTTCCCCTCCACAGTAGATGTCTTTTCAATGGTATATCTGCCAGCTGATCATCTAGGCCACCAAGGATAATTTCACAATTATAGGATTGATAACTTATTTATGTTTATATTTATATCCTAAAGCTTTAAAGATAGGGAAATTTGAGGGGGCGTTTTTTAGAGATCAAGTATAGTTTCTGATATATCATTTTTCAATATGAGAGAATGGATTTCCTTTCATAGCCATTGGGCCCTACTGTGGAGAGTAGGCCTGTAGTCCCAAAGAGTGCTATGATTCCTCAGCTGTGTTAAGAGAAAGATGCTATATTGCAGTCAGGTAGCTACATGAACTGACTTCCTGGGCCTTGGTTGTGCTGAAACTAGGAAGGGAAGGACAGACTTTCTGCTGCTTTGGTCAAGGTCATGAGGCAAGCTGGCTGTGTTCTGCTTGCCTGTTTCCTTGAATGCAATGAGCAGGGGAGTAGAGTGTATCCTGGGTCCCCATTTCCTAAATCTTGGTCACCCAAAGAGTGTGTAACTGGCAAAATTCTGCCTCAAATATTTCTAGAGCCTTATGACCCTTGGAATACATCACTATTTAGTAAGGTAATCAGTAAGGGATTGGCACATCATATGTGGTTTCTCACTACAGCTAGGTCTTTTACAGCACTTATATGTCAGAGTTGGTTTCATGACCCAGTGTTAGGATTTGGTCTCAATGCGCATAATCATATAAACAGTTCCTGAAATAAATGTTGTTTTTGTGGACTATTTAAGTGATTTTAATACATGTGTCTCCTTTCCACACTGTATCACATAATGTCTTAATTATAGGGTTCATCTGCTGATCGGAGTCAGTGGAGGGAACCAACCAGAACATCTGATGGCTTGTGCTCGCTCTATGAAGCAGCTTTATGTCTCTTTGAAGAGGTATGTAATAATCATGGCTTTTGTATTAAAAATTACTTTGTCTTATAATGGTATGGTATGTATTTATCCCCTAAACATAATCCATTCAACCTCTGGACAGATACAAAAGAAAATGGCATCAGTGTTTGCCTCTAGAGAGAGGAGCTGGGGTGTCCGGGGTCATACTTCTAATACATAAATTTTATTGCTTTTTAATTTTGTATCATGCGCAGAAGCTTTAATTAAAAAATTTTTTTAAAATAATTTTTATTGTGCTTTAAGCGAAAGTTTACAAATCAAGTCAGTCTCTCACACAAAAACCCATTTACACCTTGCTACACACTCCCAGTTACTCTCCCCCTAATGAGACACCCCGCTGTCTCCCTCCACTCTCTGTTTTCGTGTCCATTTCGCCAGCTTCTAACCCCCTCCACCCTCTCATCTCCCCTCCAGGCAGGAGATGCCAACATAGTCTCAAGTGTCCACCTGATCCAAGAAGCTCACTCCAACCCATTGTCCAGTCTAATCCCTGTCTGAAGAGTTGGCTTCGGGAATGGTTCCTGTCCTGGGGCAACAGAAGGTCTGGGGGCCATGACCACCGGGGTCCTTCTAGTCTCAGTCAGACCATTAAGTCTGGTCTTAAGAGAATTTGGGGTCTGTATCCCACTAAAAAAAAACAGACCCCAAATTCTCCTAAGGAAAAAAAAAAAAAATTTTTTTTTTTTTATCCCACTGCTCTCCTTCTCCCTCAGGGGTTCTCTGTTGTGTTCCCTGTCAGGGCAGTCATCGGTTGTAGCCGGGAACCATCTAGTTCTAAAAAAATTTTTTTTTAGTGAAATAAAACACAGATAAAGAAAGCCACACCAACAAATGTATAGTTTAATGAATTATTATAAAATAAATACCCTTCTAATCTCTCTCTTTTTTTTTTTTAATCTCTACCCAGGTCAAGCAATAGAATTTTGCCAGCTACTCCAGAAGTCTTTTCTTGCCCTAATCATAATCTCTTCCCTCTTCCCCAAAGTAACTACTATCCTGATTTCAGAGCAATCACTTCCTTGTGTTTCTTTATCCTTGTGTCACCCAGGTGTACATCCTTAGACACTATAGCTCAGTCTTGCCTATCTAAACATTTCTTTTGATGTTTTAAAAAATCTCTTAATTTATAAGTTTCCATTCTATTCCTTTATTTTCCGTCAGTGTATTTGATCAGGAACTTGGGCTTTTTAGCCTGTAGAATTTCCCTCAGCCTGGATTTTGTTGATTGATTACTCGTGATGCAATTATGTTTCTCTGTCTCTCTATTTCCTGCAAATTGGCAGCTGGATCCAGAGACTTGATCAGTCTCATGCTTGTTCCCTTTGGCAAGACTCTGCATGGTTTGTGCTCTTTCATCAGGAAACTCATAATGACTGGTTATCTCTTTTTATGGTATTAGCAGTCCCTTAATGCTTAGATCTGTTAATTCATGGGTGGTTGCAAAATGGTAATATTCTAGTTCTGCTGCTTCTTTTTCATTTGTTAGTTGAAAGCTTTCGTAAAGAGATGCTTCCCGCTTCGACTGTTGGTTGCTCTTGTATAGCTCACATGGGAAAGGCTGGATAAATGCCTGAGTCTCCTCGCAACCCCCGCCCCTTTTAATTTACTAGTTCTATTAATAAATTGGCTCCCTATCATCTTCCAAACTTGACCAGTTTATTTTGTTTAAAAAATGTTATTATGAACTCATTAATCAAATTTGAGTTTTAATCTATTATTATCTGTAGTGAAGCTTGTATTGTTCCATCCTTGCCCAGTGGGCGTATCTTGAGGGTAGCTCTCAAGTTCTTTTTGGCATAATACTAGTAATCTTTGATAGCTTCCTTGGTATCTGATATATCATATTGTTGCAGGCTCATTTTTGTACATTTCTTGCCCCAGACCTGGGATCAACTAGCTATTTCTCTAAAAAGTACTGTTTTTTGTTTTTTTTTTAAGTGAGAAATGGTATTTACGAACATTGAGATGCTCATCACTACTGAATTTGTCATTGTGTCTAGGCTTTTACAGTGGACAGAGCTCTGTGTGTGTGTGTATGTGTGCGTGCGTGTATTTAAAAGCTAAAATGGTATACTGATACTTACAATTCAAATGCAGGACTATAACATTTTTATTTAACCTTTTCTATCTCACATCTTTATCTTCTTTTTTCCAAAATGAGAACGGTGGTTCTCAAAGATATAGGGGTTGATAGAATTAGAATATCCCGTAATTACTCATTTGTTTTAATCACATATTACACACACACACATAAACTGCAGTCTTAAAAATAACAGGGTGAATACTACCAGTGTGTGATTACTGAACCTATTAATTTTTTTTACATATGCTTTTCCCATCTTTTATAGTTGTGTTATATATACATACAGCATGTAGTTATTACATACTCTCTGCCTTTTAACCCTCATTTAACCTAAATTCTACAGGTAATTACATATTTAGTGCTAATCACCAGTGTGTCTGTGTTGATGTCTCTGTAATGTGTTTTGGTTGTTTGAAGCTCATTCTTTAGCAGATTCTTCAAGAAAGGCTCATAGGAACAAGATTTCCTGCATTTTTGCGTGTTGATAATCCCTTGCCCTTTATACTTGAAAGTCAGTTTTGAAACTGTAGTATCTTTGGCTCATATTTTATTTTCTTGAGTATCTTAAGTATGTTATTCTACTTTAGTTTCTAAAAATGATCTTTTATTTCTCATTCTTTCTTGAGTTCTGTCACCTCTTCTGAGTGTTTCTAATGCAGATTTGTGTTTCTCTTTTCATGTCTTATTTCATTTTCTTAATCCCTTTTAGCTTGTTTTAAAATATGTTACAATTCGATCTGCTTTTTGGGCAATTTCCTTTTTTTTTTTTTTAAATTGTTTTCGTTATTCTGTTCCTGATCCTCTTTCTTACAATAACTTTTTATGGGATTTGACCTTGGTACATTTCTGTTTCTTATTTTTACACGAAATTAGTTTTCCTGAGCTTTTAGAATGGGGTGGGATTCAAGATAGCTTTTCTACCTCCATAGTCTTCCCTTCCTCGATTGTTTTTATGTAATGTTAAAAAAAAAAATATGGTGATTTCTCAGCTTGTTCCTCTCCCCAGAGCTTCTCTTGACCATCTCTATCTTTCCTCTCTGTTGTCTCTGTCCTGCTAAATTCTGATTCTGCTCTCAGGAACTTCTGCTTAGTGTGGGAGCTCAGTCTTATGAGGGAGCTCTGGCTGGCCAATTTCAAGAGTTCACAGAGCTAGATCACTCTAGCTTCTTTAGAGCTTCTCGTCATGGACCTCTTGCTGTCACCTGTTATCAGGGAGGGCAAAGCCCTTCCCAGTTGCAGCTGCTGTTCTCAGATTGGTCACTATACTTTCCTGACTGGCTGTTTTGGGCTTCTCCTGTTCTGAGGTCTGTCAGACACTCCCTTACACAGATGCTGATACTGTGCAGGTTTTGTGTTTGGTAGTGGTTTGTACCCACTTGCTTATATTATGGGGCTCTTGGGTCTACTTTGTCACCTAGTTTTGTGGTGAATGTTAAACATAGGTTTGGAGTTTTGCTTTCCAGTTGGCCCGTGTGATGATTCAGAGTGATTAGAAAACTATGTTGGTGCCATTGGTGCCATCTTCTCAGAATCCTACCCACCCTCCTTTTTTTTTTTTTTTTTTAAGAAATGCATTTGAAAGCCCCGTGACTAGATTTTTCCCTCTCTCCCTTTTCTTTTTATTTTTCCTGTGATTTCTCGTAAGCCCTATTATAACCATAGATCTTTAGGTAAAAAACTGTAAAACCCTCTTGGCCCTACTGTCCTCCACTTGTCTCCAGCAAAATTTTAACTGTCTTCTTAGGGACTGGCACCCTTCACTTAAGCATATTTTTTATGTCATCACAACTGTCCTCATGTTTGGTGAGAATATTTGTCTGACACACATATTCTTTTGTTTTGGATAGTATGTAAATATTCTTGCTAGAATTTCTCTATCGCCTCCTATTTAGTGGGTTGGCAAACCAATATATTGACTTTTGAAGATTCTTTATTGTTTTGCTTGATTAATATGATTCAGCAAAAGAAAAACTAAAAGGCAGACAACAAATTGACAACAGCAATAATCAGAGTTAATATCTTCATTTTATTGATTTCATACAAGCCAATAGAAAACCCATTAAATTTAATAAACGGGCAGATGTTCGTTCACTTCACAAAATATGCTAAAAAATAGATGAAAAAATGTTAGCTCTGCTGATAATAAGAAAATGTGAAGTTAAAATAATGGGATCCCCTTTTCCACACTTAAGTTAGCAAAAATAATGAATTAAAAACATAATACTCATTATTGGTATGAATACAGTGAGGACTGGTACTTTTATATAGACCTATTCCTTGGGTTGGGAAACTGGGGTGGCTGTCCTGGGTCCTGTGCTTTTGAGGGGGAAACCTGGGGCTTTTCACTTTATGACTGTTATTTTACTTTATGTGTGTGTGTGTTCAATTATTCTGGGCCTTCATCCTTTTTAGGACAGCCCTCCATCTTGCTGGTGACATAATAAAACTATCACCGTTTGGGGAAGCAATTTTGTATATAGCATGTTTCAAGAATCATAAGATTATTATTTTTTGAAGGTAGTAGTCCCATTTCTGAGGCTTTCTATTAAAGGAAGTAATAAAAAATACAGCTAGAACTATATTCTTAAAAATGTCTCGTGAGAGCAAATAAGAGGAAAGAATCTAAATGTCCCATTAAGGAAAGTGCTTAAGTAAATTGTGATTTTTACATTAGATGGAATATTATATGTTTAGTCATGAAGATTAGGTAGACACAAGGAGAATTTTACATGATACTCATATCATTTGTCACTTTTATGTATTACTCTGACAATATGTATATGAAAAATTCTGGAAGGGCATATATGAAAAAATAATATCTATTAAGATGGTAGAATTATCAGTGGTGGGTTTTTTCAATTTTATCAAGTTTTGTTTTTCTATAATGCTGTTGTATGTGATAAAAATTTTAGTTAAAAAAGGCTTGATTGTGTGTCTTCCCCTCCTCATTCTTGCCACCTTTATTAGTATGTTTTAGTGGTTTCTTCTGCAGAAGTAAATATTGTAGCTGTCTGTGTTCAAGATCAGATGTGTTGTACTGTACTTAGATTATTGGAGCAGCTGAGAGTATTAACGGAAGAAGAAAAGTCAACAGTAATTTCAGAACATATTTATAAAAATACCCCCTGAGGATATTGACTCTTTATTCCATGTTTTTACTTTTAATAGGTTTGCAGAATGGCTTCTGACTACTCAAGAACGTGTGCTAGCCCGGATAGCATTCAGACTGGCGATGCTCCCCTGGTCTCGGAAACCTGTGAGGTTTATGTCTGGGGGAGCAACAGCAGCCATCAGTTGGTAGAAGGCACACAGGAGAAAATATTACAACCTAAGCTGGCTCCTAGTTTCTCTGATGCTCAGACTGTGAGTTCTCTAGATACCTTACGAACTGGTCGATGACAGAGTATATATTCATGCATATATACTTTAAATACTGTTGAAGAGTGTTTTTTAAATGAGTGAAAAGTCTTTGTTGGTTGTTTCTTACTACAGTGTTTCTATACTGTACTGCATCAATTTTTTCATTTTAATGGAAAAATATATTTTCAGTTCCCCATAACCCACAGTTTTCCCGAGTTTCAAAAAATTACATTGGGAGCTGGATTTTTAAAAAATATTGTGAGTGGCAACAGATTTTACCGTTATATTCAGCATGAATATTGAATAAGACTAAATAAAAACTGGAATTTTCTCTTTGCTAAATTGTACTTAATTTTCTTATTATGATCACTTTTTTACATTTGTTGCTATCTTTTAGCCAAGATAGACCTTTCTGCCTATTTTCCTATAGGTTTAGAATAGTTTTCTGTAGTTCTTGCCATAATGGACCTGAAGGAATTTATAGGAAAGTTTTTATTTCTTGTCCTTCCAAATTGTAAGAGGAAGCCAAAACATTTTACTTTGTTGTTTCATTAAGCCATCACCTATAGATAACCTTAAGAGAGATAAAATACACAAGAATTTGAGCTTGACAGTAAAGTTAACAAGAAAAAGCCATTGTTTCTTTTATTTTCTATTTATTCATAATTCTCTGTGGAGAGTAATGCTGTGTTCTGCTTTAAAAGACTTCCTTTGAGCCTCCTTGATAACTAGCCTTCAGAATTAAACTTTAATTCTCACAGAAGCCTTTTATATTTATGATTCTGCTTGTTTGTTTATAGATTGAAGCTGGACAGTATTGCACTTTTGTGATTTCTACGGATGGCTCTGTCAGAGCTTGCGGTAAAGGCAGCTACGGGAGACTGGGCCTTGGAGATTCCAATAATCAGTCTACTTTAAAAAAGCTAACATTTGAGCCTCACAGGTCGATCAGAAAGGTTTCATCTTCTAAAGGATCTGATGGCCACACTTTAGCTTTTACAACAGAAGGAGAAGTCTTCAGTTGGGGAGATGGCGATTATGGGAAACTGGGACATGGAAATAGTTCAACACAGAAATATCCCAAGCTTATTCAGGGCCCTCTGCAGGGAAAGGTATGTGCTTCCTTTTTTCAATTTAAAAATAATTAGATGCAGTGGTGCTATAATTGATGATATCGTTCAGATTTTAATATATTCTTTCTGAAGGTGCCCCCTCCCTTGCTTATCTTTTCTATATCTTTACAGTTTATGAAACACTTCCACATGTATTACTTAATTTTAATCCTGTAACAACTTCATGAGGTGGTTATTATTCCCATTTTACATACAAAGAAACTGGCAATCATTCATTCAAAAATACTTGTTTAACATCTTCCAATGCCAAGCAGTCTTTTAGGCATTAGACAAATAGCAGTGAACAAGGCAGACAAGGTCCTTGCTCTCATGGGGCTTTATTCTGGTGTGAGAGAGATAAAAATAAAGAAAGAAAACACATAAAATAATTTCAGATGGTTGTAGAGAAAAAAATTGAAAAATTTAGTAAAGACTAAGCATGGTATGATACTAGAGAATGAGGTCAGAGGGTCCTCTCAGAGGAGGTGGCATTTTAACAGAGACCTGAATGAAGAAGGAGATGCTTAGAGTGGTTAAGTAACTTGCCCAAAGTCACACACTAAGAATTGGTGCCCTTAAGAACTGAGCTTACTTCTCCTCTTTTTATTTCTACTTTACCATTCTTTAAAGAGGTAAAGGTATTTTCCTAAACTTGTAAATGGAGTCTTCCATTTTAAGATTGCATTCTTCCTATGCAAGTTTTCTTATATAAAAACTTTGTGAAGTTTAAATTTTATTTTTATTCCAGAATTACAGTGGGACGCTTTGCTTTCACGGAAGATTGTCTGACAGGGTTGGCTATCAAATTAATTTTACTCTATTACAACTTTCAATAATTTTAACTTAAATATCAACCCCAAAGCAATGGGCCTTAGAATAGTCCACTTTGAAAACATCAGGGGATACTTTATAAGATGTTGAACATGGGGCCTTAAAAAACTTTAGATAATATTATTTGAAGTTGTATTTTATTGGTCTTTCTAGTACCTTCTTTCTTCCTTGATATTCTTTGTAATTTCCTTTACTTTATTTCTTTTTATACTCTATTTGGTAACGGAAATATGGTCAGTTAAATATAACAGTATAAATGTCATGAAGGAAAAATGTACAAAATTTTAAATTAATAATCTGTAGTTAAAAATATCAGAAGTTGTTAACATACTACCTAGCATGTATTAGATGCTCAATATTTTTAATTGAATATAACTTTTGCATTTCCTGAAGTGAGTCCTGATTTTTGGAGATTAAAAAGGTGTAGAGCTATTAGTGTAGACATTTTTTCTGTGTCTCTTTTCTCAGTAGCCATTGGTTTTGGTCATCATTAAAAGGTGTGCTGAAATTTTGTTGCTGTATACCCTTATTCCCCTGATTGTGTTCGCCAACTGGGTAACTACTTCAGTTTTAAAAGATATTGTCAGGAGTTTAACTAATACAAACTTATATACTGCTTAGGTATTTCTGTAGTGTCTTTTTTGAGAATTATCTCTATTAAGTAATGAATTTTCCTTATCAGCCAGGACTGGAGGTTTTATGTTAACATGTTAAAAACTGGCCTTGTTCCATGGGTGCTTACCTCCTTCCAACTCTTTGAGTAAAGACTTGATTGGCAGTGTCGTAGTCCTGCAAGTGGTTGGATTGATAGAGTCAGGGCCGCTGCTAGCCCTTATACTGACTTTGTGTGAATTGAGAAGTGTCCTCTCCTCCAGGTGAATGCAGTCCTGTGCCAGGGTTCATGACTTGGCAAGTAAAGCACAGGCTGTATTTCAGCCCCTACTTTGTCTCTTAGCTAGCGCCCTTGTCTTGGGTACAACCTCCACAACTATCCATGCCAGTTCCCGGAGGAGTTGTAGATATGAGTATCTCTAAGTTTCTGTGATTAGGATCAAATATGGACTAATATGTTTTAGCATCTGTGTACTCATCAAATTCACTTTGTGTGCAATTTAGGTGGTGGTTTGTGTATCAGCTGGATACAGACATAGTGCTGCCGTCACAGAGGATGGCGAACTATACACATGGGGTGAAGGAGACTTTGGAAGATTAGGTAAGATTTTTTAAAAATTGAAGTTATTCTCACAGAAAAACAAATGATTACAGTTACTGAGAAGCAGTGATAGTAGATTTAATAGTCAAGGACAGTCATTAATTTTGTTAGTTTTAAGCTTAGAGGAAGATAATCTTATACAGATAATATCTAGATTCTGGTGCTGATATTTAAGGTGTAATTAAATCCAGCAAGTATTTACTGAGTGCCTGTTGTGACCAGGAGATGTAGGGTTTCAGGAATAAGAAAGATACCATTATGATTCTAAAGTTTATAATCTAGTGGGTAGTGAAAAGCAAGCCCACATGAGCATGACACAAGACAGCGTGAGGTAAGTGCTGTAAGAAGAGCCTAAATAAATTGTTCTAGTGGTTCATTGATGGGACTGCGTGCCTCTTTTTGGTATAGCTTGGAAGATTGGTTGTGAACGTACTGGAAATGATTGTGTTTTTCGTACTTAATTACACTTAAAACACACACAGAAAAAAAAAAACCCAGTCTTATTAACTTGTAATATTTGTTCCACCTGTAAAGTGATGACCTAGAGAAAAAGAGTTAGTAATTCACTATTGTTTCTTTGTTGTTTGTGTTTTATCCAAGGTCACGGTGACAGTAATAGCCGTAATATTCCAACATTAGTAAAAGATATTAGCAATGTAGGAGAGGTCTCTTGTGGCAGTTCACATACTATTGCTTTATCTAAAGACGGGAGAACTGTGTGGTCTTTTGGAGGAGGAGACAATGGTAGGTACAAAGTATTTATTGGTAGCTTTGTCCTTTTTTTCTTTTTCTCTTTTTTCAGTTATACATGCTTATTGTAGAAACACTCAAATACAGATGAGCAGAAAGAAAAAAATAAAAATAAGCTGTTCCTATAAACATTGTTATAACTGTTGTTAACATTTCGGCAGATAGACTTCTAAATATATACATCTACTCCTCACTTATAGCAACGATTGTAAGGATGGTGCAGGACCGGGCAGTGTTTTGTTCTGTTGTGCGTAGGGTCGCTATGAGTCGGAACCAACTCGACAGCACCTAACAACAACAACAACAACAACTCCTCACTTATCAACTGTCTTGTTATCCGATATTTCGTGTTTAGGATGATAGTAAAAAATCTACTCTCCGAGTATTTTGTCATTAACGATGTACGTCTGGCTGTAATGAATGCCGAGGTGTGAGGCTGTGGTGGTTAAGGTTATGTGTCAACTTGGCTGGGCCATGATTCTCAGCGGTTTGGCAATTATGTAATGATGTCACATGGCCATTATGTAATGATGTGGTCATTCTCCATTTTGTGATCTGATTTGGTCATCCTCCGTTTTCACATAAGCCTGATTTTCACATAACGACCTGGTCTTTGAACCCTAACCATGGTGATAAGTGAGGAAGTGAGCGTGTACATTTATACAAATATGTACATATATCTCTACATAGATGTCTTTTTAAAAATCAAAGTGGAATAATATATACCTTAGAAACTATTTCATAACCTGCTGGTTTTATCTAATATTATTTTATGAGTACCTTTTCTATGTCAACAAACATGGTCCTATCTCATTCTTTTAAATGACTGCAAAGCATTCTTTCTTGTGACTGTAGTACAATTTATAAACTCAGTTTCTCATTGTTGAATATCTAGATGGTTTCTAATTTTTTTTTAGTATTAACAACACAATGAATAATCTTAGGGCTAAATCTTTTTCCACTTTAGCCACTCCTACGAGCAGTGTGAGAGTGCCCACTTCGCTGTGTCCTTCAACAACACTTGGGAATTAAAGATTTTTTTTTTTTACAATTTCAAAAGCAAAAATGGTATTTGATTTTATTTCCTCGATTCCTAGTGAGGTTGAATTTTATGTGTTGTTGACCATTTGTTTTTCTTCTTTAGTGATTTGCCAGGTTTTCTGTTCATGAACTATTCAATCTTTTAAAAGTTTTTAAAAATGATATGTATATATATTCTTGTTTAAGACCTGTATATTTGATGTTAGAAATATGACCATTAAAGCAGACAAAGACATAGAAACAATGATTTTCCATATCTCTTTTGAAGTGGTTTTAAGTGCTTAAAATTAAGATACAGGAGGTCATTGGTTGTCCATTATTACTTCTGGTAACAAAAATGTTTATTTGTTAACATCTTCTACTACCAGAAGCTTATAGCTTTCCACATTAGTTAGGTTAGTGATAGCAAGATTATAGCCATTGATCATCTTCAGTACTTAGAAAAGAGTCAACATTTTTTTAAAAACAAATAAATTGTTTCACTTGAATATGTTTGTTTTTATAGGGAAACTTGGCCATGGTGATACCAACAGAGTGTATAAACCTAAAGTTATTGAAGCTTTACAAGGAATGTTCATTCGCAAAGTTTGTGCTGGGAGCCAGTCTTCACTTGCTTTGACGTCAACAGGGCAGGTAGGACTAGGGACGAGCAGAAAAGACTTAGAAAGAGTATTTCAGAGGAACTAGGTGATGAAAAAGTAATAATCATATTTAAATTTTAGAGTTAAAAGAAATAATTTTTAGCCTCCTGAAATAAAATATTTACTCATGTTTAAAGAAGTAGAATATCTGAGAGAGAACCAAGCTTTCTGACCTGGCCTGTGTGACCCTGGTAAACCTTCTTTCATACCCCTGTTCTTTGTAGTGAAATGGTTTGGGGAAACCTTTTAGCACTCAGCACCCCTTAAACCTTTTCCTAAAAATGATGGATAGTGGGGAAAAGCAAAAACAGATCTTGCTAGAACCAGCAATATGAACTAAGAAGATAGGAGACGATCAAAGAGAGGATAAAGAGGACACTTCCTTATGGAAAATAATCTGAGAGGGTTAGGTGTTTCTGAGAGAGTCAGGCTTAGGACAGTCAGAATTTTGCAATCCCTGTATTAGCTTTTGAACTTTTACATGAAATATTTTCACTTCCCTCGCATTTGTTTTATCCTGTGTTTGTTTCTTTGTAGATGGTAGTTAGAAAAACGATTAGAAACCTTTAAGGGACATGGGGAAATAGATTGGCAATAAGCTGGTAATGGTGAGGGAACAGGTATGGTGATAGACTGACAATGATTTCCCTCTTGCATCTACCAGTGATGGTGGTGATAAGTGGCTGACCACACCTTCTCTCACTCTTTATGGGAGCCCATTATGTGCCAGGCACTAGCTATTATACTTGTTTTATATAAAAATGTTTCCTGACTAATCCACAAGGCAGGCAAGCATTGTAAAGCAGAAACTGGCGTGTGATTATTTTTTGAAAGAATGCTTGTATCCTAAAAAATCTAACTCAAACTATTCATCACCTTGTATTTTGTTACATTAGTCACATGTTACAACTCCGGTTGCTACCTTAAAACTTAAAAATTCTCGTTTACGTACTTCTTACTTTGGAGTTTATAGAAATAATCAACGGATTGAAGTTAGAAGATGCTCATTTATTAGATGTATGGCCACAGACAAATCGCATACCTCCCTTGAGCCTCATGTGCTTCTTCTGTATGGAGGGGTCATAATTTCTGCTTTGCCTACAAATGGTCGTAGAAAATAATTATTTGAATTGAATCGTTCTATAAATTATCAAGTACTATATGACTACTAAAGGAGCCCTGGTAGCGCAGTGGTTAAAGCGTTTGGCTGCTGACTGAAAGATCAGCAGTTCGAACCCATTAGCCACTCCACGGAAGAAAGTTGTAGCAGTCTGCTTCCATAGAGATTACAGCCATGGAAATTCTATGGGGACAGTTCTACTCTGTCCTCTAGGGCCACTATGAGCCGGAATTGACTCGACGGCAGTGAGTTTGGTTTTGGTTTATATGACTGTTAGTTGTTAGTAGTAATTGTCAAGCCATGGTGAGACTGCCAGCAAAAGACACAAATCACACATAGACAGTGAGTGGAACACTTTACTCACATAGAAGAGACAGAGCAAGGGCAGCATCAGTAGGAGGCACTGGTTCCTCATGACCAGCGAGTTGCTTTCTGCAGTCCACACAGGGCTGATGTCCTGTGTTCATCCCCTCCCCATCAGAAACAAATATAGAAATGGAATTGGTCAGGTGCTATATAGCACCCTCCACATGAGCAGCACAGAGAAAGTTACTGTGAGCCCAGAGTAGGGAGGGAGGCTCCCTGATGAAGAGAAGAACCTGGGAGAGAGAAACTCAGCTTCCAGCCTCTATTATCAAGGAATGCTCTGGGCCTAAGGCTTCTGATTAGGCAGCCTGGGTGGGAAACACAGGGGCCATGGCTGACCTTCCTCCCAACAATAACAAATTTAATTCATCGTATTGAATTCCAAGGGAATTTGTAGTTATTTGCTACATTGAACAGTCATATCATGAGTATACTAAGTTATGTGAAATCAAATATATAATTAGGAAAAAATAAAGTAAAAGAGGGAAATACTTTCCAACGTAAGGGTAGTTCTGTTTGCCATTATACTTCCTGAGCATGAGTGAAGATGAACTTCTGCTTCTCCCTCAGTCCATCTCAGGCCTCTTTAGAGATAACTTCTTGCCATGCTAAGTGTGATTCTTATGTTTAAAGTACGGTATTTTTTATACAACATGGTCCCTAAATACAAGCCAAATATTTCTTCATCTGGTGAAGAAACAGTACAAGAGAAACTAGCTATGTGGGCCTTACTGATAATACCATATTATACTTTATGGATAATTTAGGAGATCTTCACTGTTAATTTCGACTGTGTAAATGTTTTGACCTTACTTGTCTTTAGTTCCTAACCCCTCCTAAAATGTGCTTTTACTGTACTAGAGTTTTTGTTGGGTCTATACTTGTTTGACACTGGCAGCATAGGGGTAAAGAGCTTGGCTGCTAACCGGAAGGTCAGCAGTTTGAATCTACCAGCCACTCCTTGGAAACCCTATGGAGTAGTTCCCCTCTGTCCTGTAAGTTTGCTATGAGTCGGAATCGACTCGAAGCCAACGGTCACACTTGTTTTAAATAAGTTCTCTAGCAACTGGTACACACATAATTGTCTTCATTTCCTGTTGAAGAGGTTTAACCTCTCAACATTCTTTCCTGAAGTAATTGTTGACCAAAAAAAATTATCTCAAATTTGATGGCCTAAAATAAGACTGTATGATATTACGAAAGCCCGTTGAGAAAGAATAAAAATCACCCAGTTTGCTGATTGTGTGAATATTGTGTGGCCAAGTAGACAATCCTTCATCCACTTGGCTTCCTCTTTTCTTCACTTCACCCTCTCCTCAGACATCTTAAATCAGTCAGTGATTGCTTTGGTATTACTTAGTCAAAAATGAAGATGTTCGGGGGAGCTGTCTTTACTACTTCACATGCCCTCTTTATAAGTGATAATTCAAATTGTTACAACAATGAGGTGAGGGAGCTTTTAACTAACCCGTTTTAGGTGATCACGCCATGGCTTAACAAGCCAAGTACTATTTGTTAAGTACCTACAGAGTGGGAAACATGTAAAAGAGAAGTTTTTGTTGGTTTGTTTTGTTTTGTTATGTGGTGAAAATATGTTATATGGTGAAAATATATATAACAACACATGACATGTCAACAATTTCTACATGTACAATTTAGTAACATTGATTACATTCTTCGGGTTATTCAACCATTCTCACTATCCTTTTCCAAATCATTGTAAAGGAGAAGTTTTCAGATAGCAAGAATATTTCCAAACTGCTGAGATAGGGCAAATATAATAAAAGTCAAGTCAATTAGTAGCCTCGGCAGAATCTCTCAGACAGTATTTCCTTTTTTTTCTACGACTACTTAATTCTTTCTCTTTTATCTCAGTGGTTTGTCTGCCTGTGCTATCAACTATATTTGGGACAACATTTAAAAAATGCAAAATGAATCGCTATGGCAATCTTTAAAATGACCAAAACAATAAATATTGTTTTAATATCAGAAAGTTATTATTTAATATTAAACCATGCTCTTGTTTGGGTAGGTGATATTTATTCCTATGTAACTTAAGTCATCAACACAACAGTCTCAGAAAATCATGTGATGTATTTCTGGTTGTGTTTCAGGTCTATGCTTGGGGCTGTGGAGCTTGTCTAGGTTGTGGCTCTTCAGAAGCTACTGCCTTAAGACCCAAGCTTATTGAAGAGCTGGCTGCCACAAGAATAGTTGATATTTCTATTGGAGACAGTCATTGTTTGGCTCTTTCTCATGGTAAAAGTCATTTGATTTTAAAGAAATGATATTAAGTATTATCTCCCATAAATATGTTACATTTACATTTGGCTTTTCTTTTCTACTCTGTGTTTTGTTTTTAGATAATGAAGTTTATGCCTGGGGCAATAACTCAATGGGGCAATGTGGCCAAGGAAATTCCACAGGTCCTATAACTAAACCAAAGAAAGTGAGTGGCTTAGATGGCATAGCAATTCAGCAGATCTCAGCTGGAACATCACATAGTCTGGCTTGGACTGCTCTTCCTAGGGACAGGTAAGAGAGCCCACTTTAAAAAATGTCTCATGTTTTAACAAGAAGAGAAACCTCAATAAAAACAAATAGCGTACTTTGTTCCTAAAATGCCCATAGGAGCATTTCCAGTATTGATTTTTCCTGTTATAGAAATGACATCTGTATGTTTTTTTATTTGAATGTTGAGGGTAGGCATGTTTCATAAACAGGAAATTATACCTTATATTTAAGACATTTTCTCAAGTGTCTTCTAAACATTTCGAATTCCCTGTTTTCAAATACTGACCAAAAAAAGTAAGATGTCTGCATATCAAAGAAGAGCTTAAATTGAAATAAAATCAGAACTCACCTTTATTTATTTACAACAGTTGATTAGTCTCAGTGCCCTTTATCTGGTTGGTTTTTTGAAAACAAAACAAACAGTGACCATACTTTTAAATTATGGAAGTTACTCTTTGTGGAAATTTCATTTTTTCCTAAAATGACAACCATTTCTTTTTAGATAATCAGGCAGGTGATTTTTTTAGTCACTATTAAAAACAAAAAACAAAAAAAACCCAGTGCCTATTAGGAGTTAGAATTCTAAGGAATGTTTGGGTTGTTTCAGATATTTTTAGATGTATATAGGCTACTTTACAATTTAGAGATGTGTTATATCTGCATTTTATACTTTTGTTTTAGGGGTGTTAATTATGACATTCTAACCAATTAAAAATATTTATAGATAATTATCTTTCCAAAACAAATGCCAAAAATGTTAATAAGTTGAATATGAATAACTTGCTATTTGTATTAAATCTACAGCCTTTCAGTTTATATGTAGATAGTTGGCTCCCAAAATCTTAAAAATCTACACAAGAGATTGTAGAAGTTTTTCTTTTAATAGATTTTAGTTATGTCTGTAGAATCAGGGTATTTTTCCTAATATGAGATATACATTTTCTAGACTGTTAGAACTAGAAAAAGCTTTAGTAGATCATATAGCCCAGCCCTTTGCCTTTAGGTGAGTGACTATTCAAACTTTCCAAAACAGGTGGTTATATGCTTTCTTCTTGAAGAACTTTAAGGATGGTGGATTCTTGGTTTCCCTTAGTAGCTAGAGCGAAGGGTTTTATCACCTTCATGATCAGGAAGGTTTTTTGTGTATCCTGTATCCTGTTGAAATCTTTCAGCATTAATAATGTTTTAATCCTGTGTGAAAATTTCATTTTAAGACTGTTTCACGATTTTCGTATGCTTTCTTATAGACAAGTTGTTGCATGGCACCGACCTTATTGTGTAGATCTTGAAGAGAGTACCTTCTCACACCTGCGTTCTTTTCTTGAGAGATACTGTGATAAAATAAACAGTGAGATTCCCCCACTCCCTTTCCCTTCATCAAGGTATGCTTTATACATACTGTGTGTACGTGCATGCCTGTGTATTAGCTACTTGTTTTGAGTTTTGACTTACTGCTACACTAGTCTTTATTGTTTACTTTTTTCCAATTGTATGACACTTCTTTTAATTTAGAAAAAGAGCTGAACTTAGATACTTATTAATAATAACCCCTAGAATAAATTATCCATAATTTTACAAATCAAGCTTTAAATATTACTGTTGGTTATGACTTAACAAAATTTCTAAAGAGAAAATGTTACCAAACTGGGTAGCACATGCTCCTTTATGTTCCAGAAATTTACAGCATTTTATTTGGTTTCAGGGAACACCACAATTTCCTCAAGCTGTGCCTGAAACTGCTTTCAAATCACCTTGCTCTTGCGCTTGCAGGAGGGGTAGCTACCAGCATTCTTGGGAGGCAGGCAGGTCCACTTAGAAATTTGCTCTTCAGACTGATGGACTCATCTGTCCCAGATGAAATCCAGGAGGTAAGAATATAGCACTTGTGAATCTGTATCTCAAGTTATATCTTACCCTGAGGTTGTAGCTCATAAATTCACCATCACATCGGACGACTTCAACTGGATGGTCTTTCCCTTACTCTTATTTTCTTGGTGGACTAACTTTTTTGGTTAACTCATCCTTTAAGACAAAGATCATGTGTCGCTTCTAAGAAACCTTTCTTTACCTGCTTTTCCATTCCGTTAGCTTTCTCTCTAATATGTTTTCACAGCTCACACTATATTGTAGTAAGCTATTTATAAACATGTCTGTCTTTTCCACCAGAAGATGGACCTGTGGGCAAGTACCCAGTTTTGCTTATTGTTATAACCTTTACGTGTAGTGCGTAGCTTGGTCAGTGTTGATTGTTATCACCTTTACATGTAGTGCGTAGCTTGGTCAGTGTTGATTGTTATAACCTTTACATGTAGTGTGTAGCTTGGTCAGTGTTGACTGTTATAACCTGTACGTGTAGTGCATAGCTTGGTCAGTGTTGATAGCTGAATAAGCTATCTGTATCATCTGCTAGAACCCCATCCAAAGCTAAGAGAGAAAGGTTGACTTCAGGTAGGAATAAGAGCCCAAGGATAGAACAATGATTATTTAGTGTTATTTTATACAGATTTACAACACATTAAACAATAAACTCTCTTTGAGGGGTAAAGGTAGATGATAATAGTGATTTTTAAACAACACACTCCTAAATAACCAGTGGGTCAAAGAAGAGATCACAAAGGGAATTAAAAAATACTTTAAGATAAATGAAAATAAAAACACAACATACAAAAATTTATGGAATGTAGCTAAAGCAGTGCTAGAGGAAAATTTATAGCAGTAATACCTATGTTAAAAAGGAAGAAAACCCTTAAGCTAACCTTCCAACTTAAACTAGAAAAAGGAGATACAACTAAACCCAAAACAAGCAGAAGGAAGGAAATAAAGATTATAGCAGAAATAAATGAGATAGAGACTAGAAAAACAATTGAGAAAATCAGTGAAACCAAATGTTCTTTGAAAAAAATGAACAAAATTGACAAACCTTAGCTAGACCGACCAAAGAAGAAAAAGAGATAAATTACTCAAATCAGGAGTGAAAGGGGGGAATATTATTATCACCCTACAGAAGTTCCTAGATGAAGTGGAGAAATTCCTAGAAAGACACAAGCTATTGAAACTAAAAAAGAAATAGAAAATCTGAGTAGACCTGTAACAAGTAAAGAGATTGAATTAGAAATTAAAAAAAAAATTCCCACTAAGAAAAGCCCAGGACCAAATGACTTCTGCAAATTCTACCAAATGTTTAAAGAGTAAGCACCAGTCTTTCACAAACTCTTCCAAAATATAGAAGAGGAGGGAATACTTCCCAACTTATTCTCTAAAGCTAGTTTTACCCTGATGTCAAAACCAGAAAAGACATCATAAGAAAACCTTTGACCAATATCCTCTATGAATGTAGATGAAAAAATCCTCAACAACATACTAATAGCAGTTGTATTAAACATACTAAATCCAGCAACATATGGAAAGGATTATATATCATAACCAAGTGGGACTTATCCCAGGAATGCAAGGGTGATTGAACATGTAAAAGTCAAATCAATGTAATACACCATTGTCTTCGTTATCTAGTGCCACTATGACAGAAATACCACCAGTGAATGGTAACAAAGATAAATTTATTCTTTTACAGTCTAGGAGGCTAGAAGTCCAAATTTAGGGTGCCAGCTCCAGGGGAATGCTTTCTCTCTCTGTCAGCTCTGGGGGAAGATCCTTGTTATCAATCTTCCCCTGCTCTGGGAGCTTCTTAGCACAGGGACCCTGGATGCAAATGATGCTCTCCCCTCCTGCCTTTTCATTCTTGGTGGTAGGAGGTCCCTGTATCCCTGTGCTCTCTGTTTGCTTCTCCTTTTTTTATATCTCAAAAGAGATTGACTCAAGATACAACCTAATCTTATAGATTGAGTCCTTCCTCATTAACTTAACTGTCTCTAATCCTGCCTCATTAGCATCATAGAGGTAGGATTTACAACACAAGGGAAAATCACATCAGATGAAAAAATTGTGGACAGTCACACAATACTGGAAATCATGGCCTACTCAAGTTGACACCACATTTTGGGGGAACACAATTTAGTCCATAACAACCATATTAATAGAATAAAGGACAAAAACTACATGATCATCTTAAGAGATACAGAAAAAGTATTTGACAAAATTTAACACCCTTTCATGGTAAAAACACTCAACAAACTAGAAGTAGAAGGGAACTTCCTTATCTGATAAAGGGTATTTACAAAACCCCACAGCTCACTTCATACCAAATGGTGAAAGACTGACAGTTTTCCCCTAAGATCAGGAACAAGACAAGGATTGTTCCCTGTCACCACTTCTATTTAATAGTGTACATTGTCTACTCTCACCACTTCTCTGTAAGTTCTAGTTGGGGCTGTTAGAAAAGAAAAAAGAAATAGAAGGCATCTAGATTGGAAGGCATGAGTAAGCTATCTCTATTTGTAGATGAGATGATCTTGCATATAGAAAATCCTAAGGAACACACACACACGCACACACCCCCTCACAAACACAAACTATTAGGGCTAATAAATGAGTTCAGTGGGGTTGAAGGATTCTTGCCTTAGACACCAAAAGTATAGCAACCAGAGGAAAAAAAAAACAGATAAATTAAACTTCATCAAATTAAAAAAAAAAAAACTTACATACTTCAAAAGACACTATCAAGAAAGTAAAAAATAGCTCACAGAATATGAGAAAATATTGGCAAATCATATATCTGATAAGGTTCTAGTTTCCAGAATTTGTAAAGAGAAGCAACTCAATTAAAAAATTGGCAAAGGACTTGAATAACTTTTCTTTGAAGAAAATTAAAAAAAAAAAAAGGCCAATAAGCACATGAAAAGAATTTCAACACATTAGTTGCTAGGGAAAGAGTAGTCTTTTGGAAATCCAAATCACAAAGAGGTACCACTTCGTACCCACTAAGTGGCTCTTTTCAAAAAGATGGGCAATAATAACAAGCTTGGCAAGGATGTGGAGAAATTGCAGCCGTCACACATTGCTGGTGGGAATGTAAGATGGTGTATGTAGCCATTTGAAAAGCAATTAGGCAGTTCCTAAAAAAGTTAAACATAGAGTTTAACCCAGCAATTCTATTCCTAGGTATGTACCCAAGAGCAGTGAATAGACATGTCCGCACAAAAACTCATACGTGAATATTCATAGCAGCATTATTCATAATAGCTAAAAAATGGAAACAAATCATTGCCCATCAACTGATGAATGAATGAACAAAATATGGTATGTCTATACAGTGTAATACTGTTCGGCCATAAAAAGAAATGAAGTACTGATACATGCTACAATGGTGAACCTTGTAAACATTTTGCTGAGTGAAAGAAGCCAGACACAAAAGGCCACATATCGTATGATTCCATTTATGTGAAATGTCCAGAATAGACAAATCCATATAGACAAAAAGCATGTTAGTATGGAAAGTGACTGCTAATGGATAGGAGGTTTCTCTTTGAGGTGATGAAAATGTTCTGGAACTAGGTAGTGGTGATGGTTGTACCACTTTGTAAAAATAATAAAAACCACTGAATTGTATACTTTCAAAAGGTGGATTTTATGGCATGTGAATTGTACATCGATTAAAAAAAAAAGATGATATAGTGATTTTCAGCCAGAGAGACATATATATCCCTTGGGTGAGGGTAGGAGGACCATTAACCTGAGGGTGAGTAGGAGCTGTGAGAATTTAACATTTATCAGAAATGGGGTGGTACAAGATTTTAAATAGGTTGAAAAGTACCTGAATAATGGAAGGAAAAGTAAACTTTAAAGTATTATCTTTAGAATTGTCTGTTTATTCCTTGGATCTCCTTGGTAGCCATTCTGTTTTAGGAGAATCCTGACTCTGAGGGTGGATTATTCCATGATGTGTATAGGGCTATTTTTGGTTAAGGCTATTTCTATTCTTTTTTCCTTACCCCCTGAGAGTTCTAGTAATTTATCTGTTTCTTGTGTGCTTTTCCACTATTTTCCTTGAATATTCATTGAATTTCTTTCCTTTAAAAAAAAAAACAAAAAACTTTTGATTTTGAACCAATTTTAGGCTTAAAGAAAAAGTTTCAAAAATAATAGTTTTCATGTATCTCTCACATAGCCTCCCCGATATTAATGTCTTACATAATCGTAGTATAATTATTAAAACCAGGAAATTAACCTTCATTTAATACTATAAGCTAAATACCTTATTTGAATTTTTTATCAGTTTTTCCACTAATGTCTTTGTTCTGTCCCAGGATCCTACCCACTACCCGCATTGCATTTAATAATTTCTCCTTCGCAGTCTGTAACAGTTCTTCAGTCTTTCTTCTCTTTCATGACCTTGACACTCTTGATGAATACAGGACAGTTATTTTGTTGAGCGTCTCTCCAGCTGTCTTATTTTCTCATGATTGGACTGAGTTTATGTATTTTTGGCAAGAATACCACAGAAATGATGTTGTGTTTTTGGTAGAATACCTCACGGAATTCATGATATTTAGGTGTCTTATTACTGGTGATGTTGACCTTGAATACTTGGTCATGGTGGTTTCTGCTGGGTTTCTACGTCCTTTAGAAACTTCTGGAAGGAGACAGAAAACATAGTCTTTGAGAATATACTCACATTGGAATAGCTTGGGAATCAAATACCCTCACCAGTAGTGTAGGCATAGAATTCTATATTGAAAATAATTTTCCCATAAGAACTGTGAAGTCATTGCTTCGTTGTCTTCTAGCTTTCAGTGTTGTTCTTAGAAAATCAGTGCCATCCTCATTTTTGACCCTTTGTATGGAAATCTGTTTTTCTCTCTCTGGATGTTTGCACCAAGTTTTTCTTTTATGTTCTCACACTTCACAAAGATATGAAGTGATGCGGGTCTAGTTTTATACATTGTGCTGGATATTTGGGTAAACTCTTTTAATTTGAAAACTTATACCCTTCAGTTTTAAGGAATTATTTTGTTGATTTCCGTTCCATTGTTTTCATTTTCTGGAACTCTTTATTGTTTGCATACTGGGCCTCCTGAACCAGTCCACCTAATTTTCTTTCCTGTTTCCCATCTTGGTTTTTTATCCCTGCCCCCCCCCACTCCGCCCCCCCCCCCCCCCCTTTTTAACTTTATGGGAAATTTAATTTTGTCTTCCAACTCTTCTGTTGAGGCTTTTATTTCTTTGATCATATTTTTAATTGGTAAGAACTCTTCTCCTTGGAATGTTTCTTTTTAGTAGTTTCGTGTTCTGGTTTCTTTTTGAAGATATTAAAAATTTTTTTCTGAAGTTTTTTTCTCCCTACATAGTTGTTTTTTTCAATTTAGATTTTGTTTGTAACTTTTAACCTCCATCTTTCATCATACAGTCTTTCCTGAAATTTCTAATGAGCTTTGGATGTCTGATTATGTCTAAGAGTGCGGCACTAAAAGGCTGGTCGAAAGTCCTGTGCACAGGGGTGAAGTTTATTACTTTAGGTTGATCAGCCTGGACTGTTTATTTGGGGAGCCCTTGATATCTGCCTATTAAGTTCTTTCCTTTTGTACTAGTTAGATTCCCCAAAAGAAGGCTTTTCTAATGTACTGACTACAAGATATTAAATCAGGGTGACAATCTTCTGGTGGGGAAAAAAGCTTGGGAGTCTCAACATTCAGAATGGACACTTTCTCTTTTTTATTTTATTTTTCATAATTTTTATTGTGCTTTAAGTGAAAGTTTACAAATCAAGCCAGTCTCTCACACAAAAACTTACATACACCTTGCTACATACTCCCAATTACTCTCCCTCTAATGAGAGAGCTAATGAGAGAGCAGGCTGCTCTCCCTCCACTCTCTCTTTTCGTGTCCATTTCGCCAGCTTCTAACCCCCTCCACCCTCTCATCTCCCCTCCAGGCAGGAGATGCCAACATAGTCTCAAGTGTCCACCTGATCCAAGAAGCTCACTCCTCACCGGCATCCCTCTCCAATCCATTGCCCAGTCTAATCCATGTCTCTAAGAGTTGGCTTCAGGAATGGTTCCTGTCCAGGGCCAACAGAGGGTCTGGTGGCCATGACCACCGGGGTCCTTCTAGTCTCAGTCAGCCCATTAAGTCTGGTCTTTTTATGAGAATTTGGGGTCTGCATCCCACTGCTCTCCTGCTCCCTCAGGGGTTCTCTGTTGTGTTCCCTGTCAGGGCAGTCATCGGTTATAGCTGGGCAGCATCTAGTTCTTCTGGTCTCAGGATGATGTAGTCTCTGGTTCATGTGGCCCTTTCTCTCTTGGGCTCATAATTGCCACATGTCCTTGGTGTTCTTCATTCTCCTTTGCTCCAGGTGGGTTGAGACCAATTAATGCATCTTAGATGGCTGCTTGCTAGTGGACACTTTCTCTTAATTCCCCTGTTTTGAGTTTGATATTCCTCCTGTCAACTAGTTTGCAGCCAATCCTCCTGTTTGGAGCTCCGCCGTTCTCTGTTACAGAGAGGTACCTGAGCATTTAGCATTTCTATAGTATAAATCAAATTGCTTCTCGGCTTTTCTCACCCCTGGCTCAGAATATAGTCTTTTCAGGCCTCTTAAAGTCAGTTGCCGCTTATCCAAGGAGCCCTGGTGATGCAACGGTTAAGCGCTTAGCTGTTAACCAAAAGGTTGACAGTTCAAACCCGCCCAGCAGCCCCGAAGGAGAAAGACCTGGTAATCTGCTTCCGTAAAGATTACAGCCTAGAAAACCCTATGGGGCAGTTCTGCTCAGTCACACAGAGTTGCTATGAGTTGGAATCCCTTGGGGATGCAAGCAGTTAAGTGCTCAGCTGCTAACTAGAAAGGTTGGCAGTTCAAACCCACCCAAAGGATCTCTGGAGAAAGACCTGGCAGTCCACTTCCAAAAGATCACAGCCACGGAAAACCCTATGTTCTTTCAATGTTTCTTTTTACTAGTCTCCTCTTCTGGTTTCTTATCCTATCTTTTGTAAGATATTAAGTTTTTTTTCTGAAGCTTTTGGAGATGGAGCACATTTCTACTCTGAAACACACGGCATCACCATGGGTTGGAACTGACTTGACAGCAACTTTTTTATTTTAATGCCCCTTATTTGTTAGTTTGATCTGTTTGGTCCTCTCCTCTCTCTTTTTGTCTTCTTTTCTGTTATCCCTTTGCCCCTTTCACTATCCTTTTAGGTGAGCTTTTGGAAAGGGAGTACATGCATTTGGTCCTTACTCCTTAGTCACTTTTATTGAATTTCCACAGCTAAAATTTAGTTTAATTTTAGTAATCCTGAGGAAGTCATTAAGGTTCTCCCAATTCTTAAATGTGCTGGAGGCCACATGACTTTTGAAGGAGGGGTTATTAGTTCTATCTATCTACCTACCTACCTACCCACCCACCCACCCACCGTATTTATATTGTGCTTTAAGTGAAAGTTTACGAATCAAGTCAGTCTCTCATACAAAAATTTATATATACCTTTCTGTATACTTCTAGTTGCTCTTCCCCTAATGAGACAGCACACTCCTTCTCTCCACCCTCTATTTTTGTGTCCATTCAGCCAGCCTCCGACCTCCTGTGCCTTCTCATCTCCCCACATAGTCTCAAGAATCTACTTGATCCAAGAAGCTCACTCCTCACCAGTATCATTTTCTATCCTATAGTCCAGTCCAATCCTTGTCTGAAGAGTTGGCTTTGGGAATGGTTCCGTCTTGGGCTAACAGAAGGTCTGGGGACCATGACCTCTGGGGTCCTTCTAGTCCCAGTCAGACCATTAAGTCTGGTCTTTTTATGAGAATTCAAGGTCTGGATCCTACTGCTCTCCTGGTATCTTGGGAGTTCTCTGTTGTATTCCCCGTCAGGGCAGTCATCAGTTGTAGCCGGGCACCATCGAGTTCTTCCGGTCTCAGACTGATGTAGTCTCTGGTTTTTGCGGCCCTTTCTGTCTCTTGGGCTCATAATACCTTGTGTCTTTAGTGGTCTTCATTCTTCTTTGCTCCAGGTGGGTTGAGACCAATTGATGCATCTTAGATGACCACTTGCTAGCATTTAAGACAGAAGAGTTATTAATTCTTATTATGTACTTAATTTTTTTCAGTTATTTTAGTAATTCAAAGAATTAGAAACACTGACATAAAAAAATTGAATATTAGAAGTAGAAAGCACTATGGAGTTTGTCTAGTTCAGCACGTTCATTTTACCGATAGGGAAGCCATGATCCAGTGAAGTTACAAGGCCTAAGGTAATACAGCTACTCCTTATGCTGTTCCTACTGTCTGACTAAATCCTGCTCATTCTTTTAGGCTTAGTTTACATGCTGAATCCTCAGGGACACCTTCCATGAACGCTTTTTGTTGTCGTGTGCCACAGAGTTGATTCAGACTCTTGGTGACCCTGTACGACAGAGTAGAACTGCTTCATAGAGCTTCCTAGGCTGTAAATCTTTGCAGTAGCAGATTGCCAGGTCTTTTCTCCCGAGGAGCCACTGGTGGGTTTGAACCTCTTTTTTTTATTATTAAATTATTTATATTTAGTATGTTATCAAACATAAATTTTATCTCTACACAAACTTTTTCCCAAAGAGAAATTCATGAATAGAGAATTTTTTTTTGTTGTTGTTGTGGTGGGCTTCTCCTCTTTCGTTTCATTTTTTTTTATTATTAACTTTTATTCAGCTTCAAGTGAACGTTTACAAATCCAATCAGTCTGTCACATATAAGTTTACATACATCTCACTCCCTACTCCCACTTGCTCTCCCCCTCTTGAGTCAGCCCTTTCAGTCTCTCCTTTCGTGACAATTTTGCCGGCTTCTCTCTCTCTCTATCCTCCCATCCCCCCTCCAGACAAGAGTTGCCAACACAATCTCAAGTGTCCACCTGATATAATTAGCTCACTCTTCATCAGCGTCTCTCTCCCACCCGCTGACCAGTCCCTTTCATGTCTGATGAGTTGTCTTCGGGGATGGTTCCTGTCCTGTGCCAACAGAAGGTCTGGGGACTATGGCCGCCGGGATTCCTCTAGTCTCAGTCAGACCATTAAGTTTGGTCTTTTTATGAGAATTTGGGGTCTGTATCCCACTGATCTCCTGCTCCCTCAGGGGTCCTCTGCTGTGCTCCCTGTCAGGGCAGTCATCGATTGTGGCCGGGCACCAACTAGTTCTTCTGGTCTCAGGATGATGTAGGTCTCTGGTTCATGTGGCCCTTTCTGTCTCTTGGGCTCTTAGTTGTCGTGTGCCTTGGTGTTCTTCATTTTCCTTTGCTCCAGGTAGGTTGAGACCAATTGATGCATCTTAGATGGCCACTTGTTAGCATTTAGGACCCCAGACGCCACATTTCAAAGTGGGATGCAGAACGATTTCATAATAGAATTATTTTGCCAATTGACTTAGAAGTCCCCGCAAACCATGTTCACCAGACCCCCGCCCTTGCTCCGCTGACCTTTGAAGCGTTCATTTTATCCCGGAAACTTCTTTACTTTTGGTCCAGTCCAATTGAGCTGACCTTCCATGTATTGAGTGTTGTCTTTCCCTTCACCTAAAGCATTTCTTATCTACTGATTAATCAATAAAAAACCCTCTCCCACCCTCCCTCCCCGCCTCGTAACCACAAAAGTATGTGTTCTTCTCAGGTTTATTATTTCTCAAGATCTTATAATAGTGGTCTTATACAATATTTGTCCTTTTGCCTCTGACTAATTTCGCTCAGCATAATGCCTTCCAGGTTCCTCCATGTTATGAAATGTTTCAGAGATTCGTCACTGTTCTTTATCGATGCGTAGTATTCCATTGTGTGAATATACCACAATTTATTTACCCATTCATCCGTTGATGGACACCTTGGTTGCTTCCAACTTTTTGCTATTGTAAACAGAGCTGCAATAAACATGGGTGTGCATACATCTGTTTGTATGAAGGCTCTTGTATCTCTAGGGTATATTCCCAGGAGTGGGATTTCTGGGTTGTATGGTAGGTAGTTCTATTTCTAACTGTTTAAGATAACGCCAGATAGATTTCCAAAGTGGTTGTACAGTTTTACATTCCCACCAGCAGTGTATAAGAGTTCCAATCTCTCCGCGGCCTCTCCAGCATTTATTATTTTGTGTTTTTTGGATTAATGCCAGCCTTGCTGGTGTGAGATGGAATCTCATCGTAGTTTTAATTTGCATTTCTCTAATGGCTAATGATCGAGAGCATTTTCTCATGTATCTGTTGGCTGCCTGAATATCTTCTTTAGTGAAATGTGTGTTCATATCCTTTGCCCACTTCTTGATTGGGTTGTTTGTCATTTTGTGGTTGAGTTTTGACAGAATCATGTAGATTTTAGAGATCAGGCGCTGGTCAGAGATGTCATAGCTGAAAATTCTTTCCCAATCTGTAGGTGGTCTTTTTACTCTTTTGGTGAAGTCTTTAGATGAGCATAGGTGTTTGATTTTTAGGAGCTCCCAGTTATCGGGTTTCTCTTCATCATTTTTGGTAATGTTTTGTATTCTGTTTATGCCTTGTATTAGGGCTCCTAGGGTTGTCCCAATTTTTTCTTCCATGATCTTTATCGTTTTAGTCTTTATGTTTAGGTCTTTGATCCACTTGGAGTTAGTTTTTGTGCATGGTGTGAGGTATGGGTCCTGTTTCATTTTTTTGCAAATGGATATCCAGTTATGCCAGCACCATTTGTTAAAAAGGCTTTCTTTTCCCCAATTAATTGACTCTGGTCCTTTGTCAAATATCAGCAGCTCATACGTGGATGGATCTATGTCTGGGTTCTCAATTCTGTTCCATTGGTCTATGTGCCTGTTGATGTACCAGTACCAGGCTGTTTTGACTACTGTGGCTGTATAATAGGTTCTGAAATCAGGTAAAGTGAGGCCTCCCACTTTCTTCTTCTTTTTCAGTAGTGCTTTGCTTATCCGGGGCTTCTTTCCCTTCCATATGAAATTGGTGATTTGTTTCTCTATCCCCTTAAAATATGACATTGGAATTTGGATCGGAAGTGCGTTAAATGTATAGATGGCTTTTGGTAGAATAGACATTTTTACTATGTTAAGTCTTCCTATCCATGAGCAAGGTATGTTTTTCCACTTAAGTATGTCCTTTTGAATTTCTTGTAGTAGAGCTTTGTAGTTTTCTTTGTATAGGTCTTTTACATCCTTGGTAAGATTTATTCCTAAGTATCTTATCTTCTTGGGGGCTACTGTGAATGGTATTGTTTTGGTGATTTCCTCTTCGGTGTTCTTTTTGTTGATGTAGAGGAATCCAAGTGATTTTTGTATGTTTATTTTATAACCTGAGATTCTGCCAAACTCTTCTATTAGTTTCAGTAGTTTTCTGGAGGATTCCTTAGGGTTTTCTGTGTATATAATCATGTCATCTGCAAATAGTGATAACTTTACTTCTTCCTTGCCAATCCGGATACCTTTTATTTCTTTGTCTAGCCTAATTGCCCTGGCTAGGACTTCCAGCACGATGTTGAATAAGAGCGGTGATAAAGGGCATCCTTGTCTGGTTCCCGTTCTCAAGGGAAATGCTTTCAGGTTCTCTCCATTTAGAGTGATATTGGCTGTTGGGTTTGCATAGATGCCCTTTATTATGTTGAGGAATTTTCCTTCAATTCCTATTTTGGTAAGAGTTTTTATCATAAATGGGTGTTGGACTTTGTCAAATGCCTTTTCTGCATCTATTGATAAGATCATGTGGTTTTTGTCTTTTGTTTTATTTATGTGATGGATTACATTAATGGTTTTTCTGATATTAAACCAGCCTTGCATACCTGGTATAAATCCCACTTGATCATGGTGAATTATTTTTTTGATGTGTTGTTGAATTCTATTGGCTAGAATTTTGTTGAGGATTTTTGCATCTATGTTCATGAGGGATATAGGTCTATAATTTTCTTTTTTTGTAATGTCTTTACCTGGTTTTGGTATCAGAGAGATGGTGGCTTCATAGAGTGAGTTGGGTAGTATTCCGTCATTTTCTATGCTTTGGAATACCTTCAGAAGTAGTGGTGTTAACTCTTCTCTGAAAGTTTGGTAGAACTCTGCAGTGAAGCCGTCCGGGCCAGGGCTTTTTTTTGTTGGGAGTTTTTTGATTACCGTTTCAATCTCTTTTTTTGTTATGGGTCTAATTTAGTTGTTCTACTTCTGAATGTGTTAGTTTAGGTAGGTAATGTTTTTCCAGGAATTCATCCATTTCTTCTAGGTTTGCAAATTTGTTAGAATACAATTTTTCATAATAATCTGAAATGATTCTTTTAATTTCATTTGGTTCTGTTGTGATGTGGTCCTTCTCGTTTCTTATTCGGGTTATTTGTTTCCTTTCCTGTATTTCTTTAGTCAGTCTAGCCAATGGTTTATCAATTTTGTTAATTTTTTCAAAGAACCAGCTTTTGGCTTTGTTAATTCTTTCAATTGTTTTTCTGTTCTCTAATTCATTTAGTTCAGCTCTAATTTTTATTATTTGTTTTTTTCTGGTGCCTGATGGATTCTTTTGTTGCTCAGTATCTATTTATTCAAGTTGTCGGGACAGTTCTCTGATTTTGGCTCTTTCTTCTTTTTGTATGTGTGCATTTATCGATATAAATTGGCCTCTGAGCACTGCTTTTGCTGTGTCCCAGAGGTTTTGATAGGAAGTATTTTCATTCTCGTTGCTTTCTAAGAATTTCCTTATTCCCTCCTTGATGTCTTCTATAACCCAGTCTTTTTTCAGGAGGGTATTGTTCATTTTCCAAGTATTTGATTTCTTTTCCCTAGTTTTTCTGTTATTGATTTCTAGTTTTATTGCCTTGTGGTCTGAGAAGATGCTTGGTAATATTTCGATGTTTTGGACTCTGCAAAGGTTTGTTTTATGACCTAATATGTGGTCTATTCTAGAGAATGTTCCATGTGCGCTAGAAAAAAAAGTATATTTTGCAGCAGTTGGGTGGAGAGTTCTGTATAAGTCAATGAGGTCAAGTTGGTTGATTGTTGTAATTAGATCTTCCGTGTCTCTATTGAGCTTCTTACTGGATGTCCTGTCCTTCTCCGAAAGTGGTGTGTTGAAGTCTCCTACTATAATTGTGGAGGTATCTATCTCACTTTTCAATTCTGTTAAAATTTGATTTATGTATCTTGCAGCCCTGTCATTGGGTGCATAAATATTTAATATGGTTATGTCTTCCTGATCAATTGTCCCTTTTATCATTATATAGTGTCCTTCTTTATCCTTTGTGGTGGATTTAAGTCTAAAGTCTATTTTGTCAGAAATTAATATTGCTACTCCTCTTCTTTTTTGCTTATTGTTTGCTTGATATATTTTTTTCCATCGAGTTTTAGTTTGTGTCTCTAAGTCTAAGGCGTGTCTCTTGTAGGCAGCATATAGACGGATCGTGTTTCTTTATCCAGTCCGTGACTCTCTGTCTCTTTATTGGTGCATTTAGTCCATTTACATTCAGCGTTATTATAGATAAATAAGTTTTTAGTGCTGTCATTTTGATGCCTTTTTATGTGTGTTGTTGACAATTTCATTTTTCCACATACTTTTTTGTGCTGAGGTGTTTTTCTTAGTAAATTGTGACATCCTCATTTTCATAGTGTTTGACTTTATGTTAGTTGAGTCGTTATGTTTTTCTTGGCTTTTATCTTGAGTTATAGAGTTGTTGTACCTTTTTGTGGTTACCTTATTATTTACCCCTATTTTTCTAAGTAAAAACCTAACTTGTGTTGTTCTATATCGCCTTGTATCACTCTCCATGTGGCAGTTCAATGCCTCCTGTATTTAGTCTCTCTTTTTGATTATTGTGATCTTTTACCTATTGACTTCCATGATTTCCTGTTATGTGTATTTTTTTTTTTAATTAATCTTAATTTGTTTGTTTTTGTGATTTCCCTATTTGAGTTGATATCAGGACGTTCTGTTTTGTGATCTTGTGTTGTGCTGGTATCTGATATTATTGGTTTTCTGACCAAACCATATCCTTTAGTATTTCCTGTAGCTTTGGTTTGGTTTTTGCAAATTCTCTAAACTTGTGTTTATCTGTAAATATCTTAATTTCGCCTTCATATTACAGAGAGAGTTTTGCTGGATATATGATCCTTGGCTGGCAGTTTTTCTCCTTCAGTGTTCTGTATATGTCGTCCCATTCCCTTCTTGCCTGCATGGTTTCTGCTGAGTAGTCTGAACTTATTCTTATTGATTCTCCCTTGAAGGAGACCTTTCTTTTTTCCCTGGCTGCTTTTAAAATTTTCAGTTTATCTTTGGTTTTGGTGAGTTTGATGATAATATGTCTTGGTGTTTTTCTTTTTGTATCAATCTTAAATGGGGTTCGATGAGCATCTTGGATAGATATCCTTTTGTCATTCATGATGTCAGGGAAGTTTTGTGTCAGGAGTTCTTCAACTATTTTCTCTGTGTTTTCTGTCCCCCCTCCCTGTTCTGGGACTCCAGTCACCCACAGGTTATCCTTCTTGATGGAGTCCCACATGATTCTTAGGGTTTCTTCATTTTTTTTTAATTCTTTTATCTGATTTTTTTTCAGCTATGTTGGTGTTGATTCCCTGGTCCTCCGGATGTCCCAGTCTGCATTCTAATTGCTCGAGTCTGCTCCTCTGACTTCCTATTGCGTTGTCTAATTCTGTAATTTTATTGTTAATCTTTTGGATTTCTACATGCTGTCTCTCTATGGATTCTTGCAACTTATTAATTTTTCAGCTATGTTCTTGAATAATCTTTTTGAGTTCTTCAACTGTTTTATCAGTGTGTTCCTTGGCTTTTTCTGCAGTTTGCCTTATTTCATTTGTGATGTCTTGAAGCATTCTGTAAATTAGTTTTTTATATTCTGTATCTGATAATTCCAGGATTGTATCTTCATTTGGGAAAGATTTTGATTCTTTTGTTTGGGGGGTTGGAGAAGCTGTCATGGTCTGCTTCTTTTAGTGGTTTGATATGGATTGTTGTCTCCGAGCCATCACTGGGAAACTAGTTTTTCCAGAAAATCTGCTAAAAAAAAGAAATGCAGTCAGATCCCTATCAGAGTTCTCCCTCTGGCTCAGGCTATTCGGATGTTAATGAAGCCGCCTGGGGAGGGTGGGGGAGGGAACAGAGAGATAGGAGAGTTGTACCTCAGAATATAGCCAGAGTTGCTTGTCTTGCTTGGAATGACTATTATATCTGAGATTCCCGCAGGGTGGGTCGCCTATGTGTGCTGGCTGTGTGGAGATTGCCCCCGGGGGGTCTGGCCCGCTGGAGTCACGGTCAGATCCTCCGCTTCCCGCCCCACGCCCAGCGTCAAGGCTCCCCTACTGGGACGGTGCAGTCTCGACTCCAAAATCAGTCGCTGCCTCCCGGGGACTTCTCGTCCCTCCAGCCACGTTGCCGTGCCGCCTCCGAGAACCGGTTGGGCCACCTCCTGGGGTTAGTTCAGGTGGGTGGAGCAGGTCCCCGTGCTTGTGCCGTGACCGAGTGTCCCGGCTGGGACGCTGTTCTCCCCGCTCCAATACCAGTCGCTGCCTCCCGGGGACTTCTCCTACTGGCTGCGTCCCACGCTGCCCGTGTGACCCAGCTGGGCCCCCTCCCGGGGTTAGTTCAGGGGGGTGGAGCAGCTCTCCGTGTTTATGCCGTACCTGCGTCCAGTCCAAATCCCGGCGGGATGGTTCCCCGGCTGGGACGCTGCTCTCCCTGTTCCAAGACCAGTCACTGCCTCCCGGGGACTTCTCCTACCGGCTGCGTCCCACGCTGCCCGCGGAACCGGCTGGTCCCCCTCCCGGGGTTAGTTCAGGGGGGTGGAGCAGCTCTCTGTGCTTATGCCGTACCTGACTGGTACGCTGGCTCCAGGCTCTGGAAACAATCGCTGCTTCCCCGTATTAGTTCGTTCTCCGTCTCTAAATCTGTTTGTTGTTCAGGGTTCGTAGATTGTTATGTATGTGATCGATTCACTTGTTTTTCCGTGTGTTTGTTGTAAGAGGGATCTGAGGTAGCGTCTGCCTAGTCCGCCATCTTGGCTCCGCCCCCCGGGTTTGAACCTCTTGATTAACAACCAAACACTTGACTGTTGTGCCACCATCAGCCCTTAGGCCATATTAATTACCCTTCTGTGGGTGTGCTTGGGCAAACTCCCTTCACACATATAATTACTTGTTCAGAGTATGCTTCATGAAAGCAAAGTCTCTGTCTTCATTGCCGTATCCAGAGCACTTTGCACAGAATCTTATCATCCTCAACTCTGTAGACACAATGCTAAATATTTGTTGGGTAGTGATTAGCTATTTAGAGACAAATACAAAATATCTATCCGAGTCTTCTTAAAGACATCCAAAGAAGGACTTGCATGCTGTCTTTTTTCACATTTTTTTACCCTCTCTAGACTTCTTTGAGCCTAACAGTCAGTGGATTTGCTGTTGAGGTGTCTTTATTAACAAGATAACCGGGCCAATAAATTCACTGTTCTCTTTTGATATTAGGTGGTAATTGAAACTCTGTCAGTGGGAGCAACCATGCTATTACCTCCGTTACGAGAACGGATGGAATTACTTCATTCTCTTTTACCCCAAGGACCTGATAGATGGGAAAGCTTATCTAAAGGACAGGTAAGCCCTTGAATGGTATCTAAGTAAACCAGTAATATCAGAAAAAAATGGAAATAAAGCTAATTGATTCCCATGTGTTCACGGCATAATACTTGACTTGATGGATCTGTTAAATCCTAGTTATTTAATGTTATATGCTGAGGGAGTTCCTAGATATCTAATGGCTCTGGGTGAAGCAGATGATCATTTATTAAATGATTTGCAGCTAATTATTAAAATTTTGATTAATTTTTCTAATGTTGCTAACAGTGTCAAACCAGAGACCCTTTGGTTAATTTGTAGTGTGCTGGGTTGAAATCGAGGACATGTGTTACTGTTGGTTCTATGCCCAGAACTTCACCTGAAATTGCTTATACAAAAAGTTAAAAAAAAAAAAAAGACTTATGAAAAAATATCCAATGTGTATGCTTATTCTATCCCTTTTTAATATCTTATGTACATTTTAAGTGCATTTTGTTCAGTTCAGTAAAAAAATGAGTTGTGGAGCTATAGATTTGGAAAGTGATACTTATTACTGGCAATGCAATATTCACGGACACCTTCCAATGAGTATTTTGCATTAGTTCAGATTTCAAGTGATTTATTTTAGATGTTGGAATAAATAGTTGCCTTTGGTAATTCCGTAGAAGAATGTATGCTATAATTTATCTGTTGACGTGTCATATTCCTCCCTACTTACGGTACTAAAGCCATATGCAGAGCATGCCACTTTCACTTAGACTTTTAGATGCTGTAATGAAGAGTGGAACAAAAACTTTGGGTTGTTAGGATTGAGAGTAGTTGCATTTTCCTGAATGATATAAAATGGGTAGTTTCTCTTATAATTACTCACTTCCTAAAAGATTATTGTTTATCAGGATGGTCAGTGGATTAGTTAGTATAATTAGTATAGTTTTTTTCTGGGATTCCTTTTTTTTTTTTCTTTTAGTGCATTTTAAGCTAATTATTTAATTGTTCCTGTTTCATCAATGGAAATATTTTTTTTTAGAGAATGCAACTGGATATCATTCTGACAAGTTTGCAAGATCATACTCATGTAGCCTCCTTACTTGGCTATAGCTCGCCCTCTGATGCTGCTGACCTCTCTTCTGTGTGTGCTAGCTATGGAAGCCTGTCAGATCAGCCTTACGGCACTCAGGGCTGCTATCCAGACACCCATCTGGCCGAAATTTTGATGAAGACCCTCTTAAGAAACTTGGGATTTTATACAGTAAGTTGTTATTTTTCACTGTAGTGAAAAAGAGTAAATCTGTTTTTGTGGAGGGAGTGAGATTATCTTTAGGTCAAGGTATTTTTACGTTTACATGCTTATGATAGAAGCGAAGCTCTGCCCGGCCCTCCCTCCCCCTCCCCCTCCCCTCCCCCCTCCCCCCCACACAAAGGGGGAAGGCTTACCAGATCTTCTGAAATACTGTGTGGGCTGAACGACCTTTATTTGAGAATTCTAAAGAGATTTATTTTAGAATTTTACCAAATTTTTCTGATGCTAATGTGGAAGAATAAACTTAATAGTCAACAACATTTTAAAAAAGAAGAATGAGAAAAGGATTAGTCTTACCGGATAGAACTAACTTAACCCGTTGCTGTTGAGTTGATTCTAACTCATAGCAACCCATGGGACAGGGTAGAACAGAACTGCCCCACTGGGTTTCTAAGGAGCACTGGTAGATTTGAACTGCTGACCCTCTGGTTAGCAGCCAAGCTCTTGACCATTGCACCACCAGGGCTCCTACCAGGTATAATGTTATAGTAATTAAACAATGTGGTTGGTGATAAGAATAGGCTGGTCAATAGGAGAGAAGAAAATGGACCCCATAGCTTGTCCTGTACGACCTACTGCTGTTGAGTTGATTCCGACTCATGGCAACTCCATCTGTTACAGAGTAGAACTGCTCCATAGGGTTTTCTTGGCTGTAATTTTTACTGAAGCAGATTGCCAGGCACTGCTGGGTGGGTTCGAACTGCCAGCCTTTAGGTTAGTAGCCAAGTGCCAACCGCTTATTCCACCTAGTTCTTAGTCCATAATGCTTTTTAGATCCATTCCTTGTCTTCTGTCTGTTTATATGGGTTTTAACCCAGGCCATCATGACTTAATGCTAATAGCAGTGTTGTAACTGTTATAACGATTGCTGGTCTCTTCTCAGCATCTTACAGCTGCTGAAACAATTTCATCGTATTAAGTAGCCTTATTGTATTAAAACCCCTTCAGACCCTTCATCATCTGGCTCACGCGCCACTGTCAGCTTAACTCACGCTTTCCCAAATTGTGCTTGGCACAACTATCTTTCCTCTACCAATCTGTGACTTCTTTAAGACTTGACTGTTCCAGGAATCATTGCGCAACTAACCCACATAACCATGTGGTTATAGCTGCACACCCCCGTACCCCTCAGCACTTCTAGGATCAGAGCGTACGGTGTGACTTAACTTCAAATCGTCTGTGAATCATTTCACATTGTCCCCTAAGTCTCTTTGGGACCAGGTCTGTATATTCTTTTTCTTCTGCACAAGGCTTAGTGCTCTGCTCTGCCCACATTAAAAGCTTGTTGACTAAGTCAAAGTGAAGGAAGTTCCTGTAGAGTTACTTTCTTTCAGATTTAAGAATGTAAATATGACCTGATGTTTGATAGCAGTAGGAGGTAATGGATGTATATGGGATGGCAGCAAAGTTATGGTACAACCATTTGTTAATGATGGAAACTTTTTTCATTTATGCTGCTTTAAAGCAGTACCTTTCTCACGTCATTAGTGTTGAGGAGGATGAGTACATTGCATGGAAATGAAAATGCGGCAAATACGGCTTTTGGACTAAATAAAAATTATAAGTTACTGTTTTCTTCTGATGTGATTTAAGCCAAACTTGTCATGTTCTAAGACTTTAAAGTAATGGTGCTTCTTTGGCAGAGTATAGTGATGCTTATGTAACAAGGCCTGTGAAGATGTTCTGACCCTCTTAGGGCAAAATTATGAACACAGACAAAGCTATGCATAAAAATGTTCGTGTCATTATTTATAAGAAATAAAAATTAAAAACAACTGTCTAAAAATATAATAGCTAAGTAAATTATGATATACATGTTCAGTGGAATCTTATATGAATATTAAATTTTACATAGACAGTTTATGAAAGCATAGAAAAGATTTATGATTCAGTTTAGAAACAGACTAGAAACAGTATGCAGACTTATGGAAAAAAGCATAAATTGGGAAAGAAATGCATAAAAATATTCATACTGATTTTCTTTGGGTGGTTGGCTAAATGGTGATTTTAACTTTCTTTTTTATACCATTTTGGTATTTTCTAAATTTTTTACACTGAACGTCTCTTTTTTTTTTTTTATTTTAACTTTTTACCTTGAAGTAATTGAAAACTTACAGAGGAATTACAAAAATTATTCAAAGATTTCTTCTGTAGCCTTCAACTAGATTTGCTTTGTCTGTCTGTCTGCCTGTCTGCCTGTCTGCCTATCTATCTAATCTAGCTATCCCTATTCTGAGTAATCTGAGAGTTAGGTGCAGATGTCATGCCAGCTACCTATAAAGACTTAAGCATGTATTAAACATTTATTTCCTAAGAATAGGACATTCGTCTACATAAGAATAGAACAATGATCAAAGGAAATTTAACATTAATATAGTACTGTTACCTAACAGTAATACATGAGACATTGGTGGCTCAGTGGCAGAATTCTCACCTTCCATACGGGAAGCCCAGGTTCGATTCTTGGCCGGTACCTACGTGCAGCCACTACTGGTCTGTTATTGAAAACTTACATATTCCTCTGATGCTGAACAGGTTTCTGTAGAGCTGGCAGACTAAGATGGACTAGAGGAAAGGCCTGGGAATCTACTTCCAAAAAATCAACTAATGAAAATTCCCTGGATAACAACAGCCTGGATCCCAGCCAATCATGGGGATGGCACAGGACCAGCCAGTGTTTCATTCCACAGGGCCGAATCTAGGGCAGCTAACAGCAACGATGTATCTAACGTACAGCGCATATTCAGATTTCTACAGTTATCCCGTTAATGTCCTTTACAGCAGTTTTTTCCTCAATCCAGGATCCAATCCAAGATCATATATGGTATTCAGTTGTCATATCCCTTTAGTACGTTTATTTTTTTTTATGATTTGAAAAAAAGTTAATCTCTAAGAATGAGGTTCTGAGAAATTCACAGGCATGTGAAATCGAAGTCTTTACACAGGAGATCTAGAGAGTAATAGCTTCAAAATGTTAAATATATTGTCTTTGGGTAGGAGTATGCTTCCGTTTTTCTTGTTCTTTGTATTTCCAAAGTTTCTATAGTAAAACATGTATTACTTTTTTTTTTTTTACGAAAAAAAAAAAAAACTGAAATTGCTTAATAGATTTTACCATCTAATAGCTAATAACATAAGGATTATAGCAAAGATTTAAAAATTGGTAATGGGAGAAAGGAATCGGTGACTTCTTAAATCAGAATCATTTATAGCAGAATATTACTTTCATTTTTAAACACTTCAAATACAGCCTTCATTGATGTATCACTTTAGGATCAAGCATTTGGAGAGCTAGAAAAAAATAGTGATAAATTTCTACTTGGGACGTCATCGTCGGAGAACAGTCAGCCTGCTCATCTTCATGAACTGCTGTGTTCACTACAGAAACAGCTGCTGGCGTTTTGCCACATCAATAACATTAGTGAGGTATGTGATTCTTTGCCTCTTATGGTGGTCCCTCAAGGTCCATGGGAACCCTGGTGGCATAGTGGTTAAGAGCTACAGCTGCTAACCAAAAGGTCGGCAGTTTGAATCCACCAGGCACTCCTTGGAAACGCTATGGGGCAGTTCTACTCTGCCCTATAGGGTCGCCATGAGTCAGGATCGACTGGATGGCAAGGGTTTTTTTTTTTTTTTTTCAGTAGTTGGGTCCTTGAAATGCAGATATTTGGGAATGCCATGGTATTTGTGTACTTTGAATCTTTCACAGTAGTAATTTAGGAAACTCCTTTTTTTTCCCCAGAATTCAAGCAGTGTGGCATTACTTCATAAACATCTTCAGCTCTTGTTGCCTCATGCCACAGACATTTATTCACGTTCTGCAAATTTGCTCAAAGAAAGTCCTTGGAATGGCAGCGTTGGAGAAAAGTTAAGAGGTGTGTAGTATTGGATTTCAAATTTAATTTAGTGGTTGAAAAGCAAGAGCCTTTAGGTTTTCCAGAGCCTTAAGAGGGAATAAAACCTGAGTGGAATAAGAATGATCTTCATGAATCTCCATCCTGTTGAAGATCCCTTTGATCTTGGTTTGGGGCACTGGCAGCAGTGATTGATGTGATTGATATTAAAAGATTCTAACTGGCATGGCAGAGGCCTAATTTAAAGACATTGGAGAATATAAACTCAAAAAGATTAGTTTTAAATGGCATAAAGTGATATTTTTATTTGCTATTTCTTTACCTTCCTTCAGCATTTGCTATTGTAGCCCTCTTCTTGAAATGCTTTGTTCTCTGGACATCTGTTTAGTCAAAATCCTGTTTTTTTCTCGTGTCTCTCTGACATCTCTTTTTCGGTGGGTTTCTGTAGGTCTTTCCTCTTTGGACATGCCCTTTAATGTTGAGGATCCTCTGAATTTTGCCCTCAACCCTCTTTTATTCCTGAAAGATCGTATTTAATCCCATTATCTTTAACCACCATGTATATGATGTTGACTCTCAAATCTACGTCTAGCTGAGACCTCCTCTCCTTAGCACCAGAGCCTTTCTCTAGTTGTACTGGGTGTCTTTTCTTGGTTGTCCCAAAGGCAACTAAAATTCAGCATGTCTGTCCAGTATGTCTGTTAGAAGTTCCCCTACTAAAAAAAAAAAAAAAAAAACTAAAAAATGAAAACCATTGCTTACTAGGTATCTCCATCTGGCTAGTCCACAGGCAATTGCAATTTAATACATTCAAACTGAGCTTGTCTCTGAAGGGCCCTCCCCACCCCAAAATACAAAGAAAAACAATAAAACTCAAACCTTTCTTCTGCAATTTCCAAAAAAAAACCTCATTGTTGGCTCCATTTCCTTAGTGCCTTTTGTATTCTTCCACTTTTCTCTATGCCCACCATTGCTACCTGCGTTTAAGTGTGCCCACCTGTGTTTAAGTGTGCCACCTGTGTTTAAGTGGGCATCATCTTTCTGATCTGGCCCCTGATTTCCTTTTCATCCCTCTCTACCACTCCTGTGCTGACCGTCCACCCTGCCCTTAGGATTCCCCCTCCCCCTGCAGACTTGCATTATGAGGTCCAGCCATATTGAACTACTTACTTACAGTTTTTTGAAGGAGTTCTACAAGCTCGCTCTTGTCCGTGAATATTTTGCAGTGCTGTTTCACACATGCACACACAGAGACACACACAGAGATACACACATACACATGCACCTTTGAGGCTGATTTCTACTTGTTCTTTTTTTTTAATATTGTATTTTGCTGAAAGTTGACACAGTAAATTAGGTTCACATTTAACAATTTACATATTGTTCAGTGATATTTGTTACATTTTTCATGATGTGTCAACATTCTCTTTATTTCCATTCTGGTTGTTTTCGTTTCCATTACTCTAGCTTCCCGGCCCACCCTACCTTCTCATCCTTGTTTTAGGGGTAAATGTTGGTTGTTTGGTCTCCTATAGATTTTTTTTTTAAAGAGCTCGGTACTCACTAGTGATATTTTTTTTTATGATCCGATCTGTTATTTAGCTGAAAGGTGACCTCCGGGGAGTGGTTTAAAGAATATCTTGGGATGATAGTCTTGGGAATTCCTCTAGTCTACAAGTCCAGTAAGTCTGGCCTTTTTTTTTTTTTTTTTTTAAGAGTTTGTGTTTTGTTCTACAGTTTTCTCCCATCTTATCGAGGACCATCTCTTGTGTCAGAATGGTTGGTAGTGGTAGTCGAGCAACGTCTAGCTCTTCTGGTCTCAGGATAGATGAGGATATTGTCCTGCTTGTTCTTTAGTTCTCAGCTTAGTCATTACTTTATCATCCTACTGGGAGGGATACTTTGGTCCCAAAGACTGGGTTGCATGCGTCATATTCCCCTGTGTCACCCTGTGTTTCCTCCTATCTGGGACAGTATTACAGTCGCCTGATTTTAATTGTCTGTCTGCCCTCCCTGGACTGCAGTCATCTTGAGGGCATCAGCAGGTCCGGTCCTTCATTTGTGTCTCTGTTGCTAACACAGTGTCTGGCACATAGTTGATGTCCAGTAGTGTTTTGTAAAAATATGGATGAATAGTTTGAATCTATTATGCTTTGCTATGCTGTCAAGGTAATTTTAGGTAATTTGCTTTTGTTTTTCTAAAAAATTGATTTAAAACCAATACAGATAACAGAAAGACAGATGTTTTAAGGTGATCTTAATAAAAAAGTAAATTTGTTTTTAAAGTACGGGCTTCTCCCTCTAGAATGTATGCACCATGAGGGCAAGAATTTTTGTCTGCTTTGTTTATGGCTGTATCCCCTTCACCTATATCAGTGCCTGGTGTGTTGTAGTACTTAATAAATATTTCTTGAGTAAATTTAAAAATTAGGATACATTTGTGAACGAGAAATTCATAATATATTTTAAGGAAAGCAGCTGTAATTCTTTGAGTTTGTTGGCATGGAAGATATGTATGCATTCCCACAAAGTGTCCCTTGGTAGCACTGTCAGAAAGTGAGTAAACCTAATACCGCACCAGCCTCCAGGTAGGTGTTCAACAAAAGGTTCCTGAATTAGTGTACTCTAGCTCTAGGCTAAAATCTTATGTCTTAGGTTCTTTCTTTTTTAAGTTTGTTTGAAATGGACGACCCATGTTACATTTCTTACCCTTCACAGATGTGATATACGTCTCTGCTGCAGGCAGCATGCTCTGCCAGATTGTGAACTCCCTGCTCTTACTCCCAGTGTCAGTGGCTCGGCCTTTATTGAGTTACCTCCTAGACCTGTTGCCGCCTCTCGATTGCCTTAATAGACTCCTGCCAGCTGCCGCTCTCTTAGAGGACCAGGAGTTACAGTGGCCTCTTCATGGTAAGGACAGATAGTAAAAGAGCAAATCATGCTGTTGAGAAAAGTGATTCCTCTTGTATTCATCAGGTAAATCATATCTGATACTTGGGGATTTTATGTGATCAAAAAAATAAGGCTGCTGTTTTCTAAGAGCTTCAGTCTAAAGTGGGCAACTGAGATGGGACAGCGTAAGGAAATTGTTCATCTAGGTATGGGAGTGTCATAAAAAGGGTCTTTATGGTCATCAGATTCGAATACAATATCTCTGTGATTCTAAGACACGTTTTGTTTTTTTTAACATGGTTAAAATCGAGATGCGTCTTACAGTGGGTGATGAGAAAGCATTGTGTTGTAGTTTAATTGGCAGAATTTTTTCTTAACCAAAGCCAAACCCATTGCCATCTAGTCAATTCTGATTCATAGGGACCTTATAGAACAGAGTAGATCTGCCCCACAGGGTTTCCAAGCCCTAATCTTTACAGGAGCAGACTGCCACACCTTTCTTCTGCAGAGCAGCTGGCGGTTCAAGCCTCCAGCCTTCCGGTTAGCAGCCAGGTACTTAACCGTTGCTTTACCATTTCTTCTTAGAGGCACTTAAAATAACGATGCAGCTTACTGTTGATGAATTGGATTTGATGCAGAAGTTGTATTTTTTAAATATGATTTTTAGTTTTAAATCTTTGTTTGACAGTAAAATATTTGGGATTAGTTGGATATACAGATAATTGAATATAAAGATGCAAATTGGGAACCAGTCTTTCCTTTTAGGTTTAGAAAATAGCATTCTGATTTTAGGGATAGCACCTGAATTCATTTTTAATTCATGCTTGATTTATAAAAATCAAGATTCTAGATAATTGAATATAGCTTAAAATAGTATGTGTGGAAGAAAGTCAATATGTTTTTTCACTGGAGTCATTCTAAGACTATCAAAGAAGTTTTGTCACTGAAAACTTAAAAACCTTTCACGTTTAAGTGAGGCAGCTTACAAAGAATCCTGGGGTGAGGCGTAAAGAATCTAGATTTTAGTCTTGGCTCTGCTGATAACTTGCTGTATGATCTTGGGCAAGTCACTTATAACTTCTTAGAGCCTTGGTGGGGTTGGACAAGGTGACCTTGAAGGCTCGTCTTGCTTTAACTTTGGTTCTGTAACCACTGAATGTGGATGAAGTCAAGTGTCATGTTTATGACTGTGTCAGGATGTTAATTAGGGTTTGTAGGGAGCTGTTCCAGGTTTATTGCTTTTCTAAAGTGTTGAGGGATTTTCTCAGATTCACTCTGCTTTGTATCATGTGAGCTAGGTGTCGTTTTATTTTGAATTTCTACAGCTGTGTTAGTAACTGATATTTTTCTGTAACTTTCCTTTTTCATGTGTCCTTGTCTAAACTTACTTCCAAAGTTATACTAATATCACAGCATGAGTTTGGGGTCGTCCCTTCTTTTTCTGTTCTTTGAAGTAGTTTATATAAATTATATAAATAAAATTCTTGAAGATTTAGAAGAATGTATCCATAAAACTGTCTGGGCCTGGTGGGGTTTTTTGTAGATAAATTTTGGCTATCGATTCTCTGTTTTCGGTGCTTCTTGTTTTCTTCCAGCTTTTTGTCCTTTCTCAAATACATTTTGGAAATTGTCCTCCCCTCCCCCAGAAAATATCATTTTGTTGGTTTTCAAATTTATTGGCATGAAATTGTTCATAGTATTTACTCATGATTTTAAGAAATCTCTAGTGTATCTGTGGCTACATCTTTTTTTAACTCCTAACTTCTAAACTTATACCGTTTTTTCTTGATTAATTTTATTGGGGGGTTTGTTTTATTAGTCTTTTCAGATAAATAATTTTTGGATTTGTTGGTCTCTGTTTTTCTTAACTGCCTCATTGGTGTCTATACTTTATAGCCAAGTGTCATTTTAATGGATCAAATCTTGTGTTGATTTTGGAGGAATGAACTGCCTCGAATACTCACTAAAAATGGTGAAATTTGATCTGGATAATGAAAAGCGGGAATAGAATCCCTTGGAATAATTTTGTCATATGCTGTTTTAATGTTTATCTTAAAATCAGTAACTTTGCAAAGAAAATTTTTATTTGAAAGCATAACTTCTCTTAATATATTTTAAGTTAACCTAGGTAAGAGAATATATACACAAAGTATTATAATTTGTGTTTTCATTATAAAAGTATTTTGCAGTGGAACAGGAGGCCATGAGAAGGCTTTTGGGTGTTAAAAGTACCAGATAAAGACACAGTTACTAATGGTTTTATCTTCAGGAGGTCCAGAACTGATCGATCCTGCTGGAGTACCGTTACCTCAGCCAGCCCAGTCCTGGGTATGGCTTGTAGACCTGGAGAGAACAATTGCTCTCCTTATTGGACGATGTCTTGGTGGCATGCTTCAGGGCTCCCCTGTGTCTCCAGAGGAACAGGATACTGCATACTGGATGAAAACACCACTCTTCAGTGATGGTGTAGAAATGGACATCCCACAGTTAGGTAACACGCTTGTCTGAAACATTTAAAATACATGCTTGTGCTTATACCTCCACTGGAGATTTCTCTTATTCCAGGATTACTGCAGAGAGACTGATGGAAAACAAACCCAGCATCAGCAATGTAGGGGATCTGAGACTCTAACTTGGAGCCCTCAGGAAAATAATTAAATCCTACAGTATAGTGTAAGAAAAGAGCCCTGAACATGCAGCTTCTGGCCCCATTCTGTTATTATCTATCACTAATTTTAGGCAAGTCATCTAATTCCTAAGTATGGGAAAATGCTTGATTACTTACATTCTGAGGCTCAGGGGTTGTGAAACTGTTGGATACAATGTAAAGCATGACAAGGCATTCACCATGACTGACCAGTGCTCAGTTATCCAACACCACTCAGATGTGAGTGACAGTGCCTTCTCCTCCCAGCCTGCCCGGCTTTCATGCTGATGTTATGTTGTGTGATTCCTCGGTTTTTCCTTCCATTTACAGTGCTTTTGAGGTTTCCCTTTCCTGCCCCATCTCCCATTTGTGTTCTCTACTAGCAAGGTAGCTTTCAGACATCAGAACACGAGGGCTTCTCCAGTACCCTAAGAGATGATCTAATAGTCTTATTTAGGATGGATCCTTTAATCTCTCTGGGGCTCTAATTTTGATTCTTTGATAATGGGCTAGATTAGATGCCTTACATGGTTTTACTAGATGTAAAATTCATTGTTTTTCTCCTAAGAGAAAGAAACGCAGAGAGTGTCCAAGAAAGGAAGTCTAAGAGAGACTGAGAGGAAAAAAATGAAACCAAGACAAAACGAGACAAAGATTTTGCTTTAGGGGTTTGGGGCTAGAGCATGGAAATGGGGGGAGCAGTTGAAGATTTTTTTCTTTTCCAAATAGGTATGTACATTATCATATCATTTATGAGCCAAAAAATGATTCATTGTGGCTGGTGAATGCTAGGCTGTTGCTTCTGATACATTTGTATCAAAGAAAAGTAAAATCGTGGGTTTTCAAGGGATATTTTAACATCATAAAGATGGCCCCAGTGCGGTCAGTCTTTAACCCTGTGACAGTCCCACATGTCCTCCTGAGAACAAACGTATCCATATCTCTACCATCCTCATATTTATTGTTATATTTACTTTACTCAGTTAACTGGTCTTTAATATGAATAAAATCAATTTCTGTTGTAATGTTATTTTTTTATTTTTAAATTGTAAAATCATGAAACTATTAAAATTTTATATTTTATGTTTAAATACTTGTATATGTTAGAAAAAAAGGCATTGTCTTTTGGAAAATTGTACATATATGGTAATTCAATTATGTTATGGGTTAAACTGACTTTTGGTACTGGCATGTTTTTATAAATGGAATATAAATTCTGAGTGTCAAATGTCCCATTGAAAAGTTAGGAACACATGTTGAAATGTAAATGTTGGGTGAGAAACTGTTCATAGTAACTTTCTTGAATCATACTTACCTGATTATTTTCCCCTCAGTCTAGAAAAAAGACAAGGTTCTTATCTAGTGTCTTTCGCAATGGTCTCATGTTTCTCAGTGAGGATGCCATTCCATTTAGAATATAACAATTCCTTGTTATGCAAGACTGTGCTGAACATTACAACAATTAGCATCCCTGGCCTATGGCCACCAAATGCTAGAAATCCCTGGTTACTTTTCTAAATGCTTCTGGAGGGAGTAGGAGGGGTGATACTATCTGTAGCTAAGAAACCTTAGGGGATCTTCCTTGTAGCATTTACTTAAAATGGTTTGAAGTATATCATTTCATGTTCATTAAATAAATGTGGCAAGATTTTATTTATAGGCATCAAAATTTGTGAGGTTTAAAATTGATAATGTGAATAATTTTTTTAGATAAATGTATGAGTTGCCTACTGGAAGTGGCTCTTTCAGGAAATGAAGAACAGAAGCCTTTTGATTATAAATTGCGGCCTGAAATTGCTGTCTATGTAGACTTGGCACTGGGTTGTTCAAAAGAGCCCGCACGAAGCCTTTGGATCAGCATGCAGGATTATGCTGTCAGTAAAGGTAAGATGAAGAGGATAAAGAGGGTAAAACATCTGTAGAGTTAGTTCATGCTGACTAACGTGTATGAGTTAATATATGCAGGTAGAAAATCACACGGATCATTTTATTTTTTATAGAAAAAGGTATTTTACAAATAACATCTTAAAAATATTGCTTTATCCCTTTGTGGAGACCTTAGGTATTTTATTATATGCATGTATCTTGAAGCAAACTCACTATGTAAAAATTGAGATTTATATAAAAGATATAATTCATCGGCGGTCTGTTTTTACTAAAGGATTCTTTGCTGTGTAAATGGCTCTGGTGTCAGACTCTGTTTAACGAGTATCTTCCCTGTGCAAGCCCTGGTATAAGAACTGAAAGGATACATGCTTAGGCACTTGAGCTTCAGGCTTGGCCACAGTTTCTTCACCTGTAAAACACTTGCCCATTTCAGAATCCTGGTGAAGACATCGATTTGTGAGAAGGTATACAATTAAGTATGGTAGTAAAGTGTTATGCAAATACGTGGTGATATTTTCGTTTTCTAATGTTATTTCATTAATAAAATTAATTTTGCAAACAGTTTTCAATAGATGGACCGCGTTCCTTTTTAGCCACAGTGTTTTCCCTTTGACAGTAATCTAGATTGTCCAGAATCATGTATTTCTAGTTTCTCCATGTTATTCTCCCTTTTCCTATCTTTAGTTTCCCCATCTGTTTAGATTTTCTCCCTTCTGTGATAAAAATGATAAAACTAAATACATTTTTACTTTTTATTGTTTTCTATTTTGTATAATTGTAAAATGAAATATTTCGCAGAATATTATTTCAGAATAATATTGTTAATATTATTCAGATTTTTAAAGCACCAGTGTGATGATACCTTTGAGAGTTTCACTGTAATCAGATTGTTTGTTTCTTTATCATTTATTCATTTATTCTATTGTGTTGACTCCTGCCTGAGGTGAAAAGAAAGGAAATAGAAGAGAAAAAACTTTACTTTCTAAAATATATTTTCTAATATTCTCATATTTGTATCATTTGCTTGGAATGTACAATTAGGTTTTCTTTTATATCACCTTATTGCTTGTTACATTGTAATGAGAACTTTGAAAAATTAGATGTAAATATAAGGTGAATAAAAACTCATCGTATGGCTCCATTTGCTGAATTGCTTGCAAATTGTCGCATAGACTTTATACCTGAATAATGGAAACATTCTGTAGTGCTTTGAGTAAAATGGAAATAACTGTAATGAAAGTGTTTTAAAAGAACCCATTACTTTGAAAATAGTGTGGGAAGATAATCCCTACTATATTCGAAACACAGTAAAGAGTGTTATTTTCATTTGTTTTTTAAATTAAATATTAATCTCCTTGAGATGGGGTCCTGTTTGGTTTTAAGTCATAGCATTCTCACAGTAGCAAGCAGTCCTTTGAAATAAATTATTTCCCAGGAACCTGCAGTGGAAAAATTTTGTATGTAATATAGACTATCATTCAAAGATTCTCTGTAGGCTATAAGATTTTCTTAAAATCTGGCATGTTCATATTTTCAAGTTTTTCACCCATAAAGTAGGTAAGTCTGAAGTTAAATTTTTGACCCTGGCATACAAAATGACTGGAAAACCAAGGTGTAATGTTTTGTCTCTTAAGATAGGAATTTTAAGAAGGGATTAAGAAGAACTAAAATTAACTTGGGCCTTAATATTTTCCAAGAGTGTTTTTTGTTTTTCTTTTTTAAGTAGCAGAGGCATTTAGTAAATCTGTCAAATGAACAGCGTCTACAATCATTCTGGGGGCAGACTGGACAATAAGCCCCCCACCCTCATTTGGAATCTATTGAATATTACTGCATTTTTAAAGTATGGTACTGGTATACTAACATGAAATTCAAGAATGGGAAGAAAAAGTACCTGCTTTGATTTGGGTTTTCAATTGCACGTACACATCTCAGTCCAAATGTTTTGTTTCTTACCCATCTAAATGCGCATGAATTCACAGTATTTATCTACTTTCATGGCTTCAAATACCAGATACATACACACTTGACTAGTTACTCAATATCTCCACTAGGAGGAAGTCCCAAGAGATAGTATTCAAAACCAGACTCCTGATTCCCACTCCCTGCCCGCCAAAACTGTTCTTCCTGTGGTCTTCCTCTCTAAGTAAATGCCAAGCACGCTCTAAATACATTCATGGTCAACTTGGACTCCTCTCATGTTATTACATCACACGTCCGATCCATCCACAAATCCTCTCAATGCTACCTTCAGAATACATGTGGAATTTCATTACCTCCACCAACACTACCATCGTCTCTACCCTGAATTATTACAGTAGTTGCTTCAGCTGTTTCTGTCCCTATAGTCAGTTCTCCGGTCAGAGTGGACCTTTTAAAGCGTGAGTAAAATCAGGTCATAGCTTGTTCTAAGCCTTCCAGAGCTGCATCCCATTTTCCTCAGAGTAAACTTAGAGTACCTGCAATGGCCTACACGGCACTGTGTGATCTGGGCCCTACACGCCCCTGTGTGATCTGGGCCCCAGCCAGCTCTCTCATCACCTACCACTCTCACGCATGCTCACTTTGCTGCAGCCTCACTGGCCCCCTGGAGCCCACATCAGGGCCTGTGCACTAGCTTTTGCTGGGGTGACACTGTTTCCACGTGGCCTCTTCCTCTGCTTTGTTTTGATCTCTGCTCAAATGTCACCTTATCAGAGAGGCCTTATACAAAATAGTAGCCCCACACAGACCACCCTATATAAAATAGTAGCCCCACACGGACCATCTTGTATAACCTAATAGCTCCACACAGACCACCCTGTGTAAAATAGTAACCCCACACAGTCACCCTATATAAAATAGTAACCCCATACAGACCACTCTATTTAAAATAGGAGCCCCACACAGACCACCCTATATAAAATAGTAGCCCCACACAGTACAGCACCCCCTGTCTTCCTTACCCTGCTTTATTTTCCTCCATAGCACTTACCTGTCATATTAATACGTTTCATTTGTTAGTTGTCTCTTCCCCTTCACCAGCTAGAATATGAGCACTGTGAGATGAGGGTCTTAGTTTTGTTCACTGCCGTATCCCCAGCACCAAGAAGAGTGTGTGGGATCAAGTAGGTGCATTTGTTAAATAAAGATTTAGAAAGATGCTAAAATTCAGGTTTTGGATTACCAAAGCTATTAAAATGACCTCTGAACTGTTTTCTGAGCCCTTTTAAATATCAATGCATCATTTTTATTTTCAGATTGGGACAGTGCAACTTTAAGTAATGAGTCACTCTTGGACACTGTATCTAGATTTGTTCTTGCAGCCCTTCTGAAACACACAAATTTACTTAGTCAAGCATGTGGAGAAAGCCGGCAAGTAACTTAAAACTATCCTCAGACAAGTATTTGCTCTCATGATGTTAGAAATTAGGTAACTTCTCTATTTTGGTTCTTTATTTAGGTACCAACCTGGTAAAAGTTTATCAGAAGTGTACCGTTGTGTGTACAAAGTTCGAAGTCGTTTACTAGCTTGCAAGAATCTTGAACTTATTCAGACCAGGTCATCATCACGAGACAGATGGGTAAGGCTGGAGATCAGTATTTTCTTCTGTTTTCCTGAAAGCTGTGAGAGATGGCTCCACATTGTTTTATGTGAGAAAAATTTTGCCTTGATTATCACAGATATGCAATAAATATTGAGTAGTTCTTTTTTTTTTTAGTGAAAAAAAAAATGAAATAGTGAAAGATTTGGAGTTTATTAGCTTTACACTTACCAAGTGTGATGTGGCCACAAAGAAAGTTTAAGATAGTCTTACATCACGTAAATAACGTTTATCATAACAAATTGAATTGTCCAAATTATAGGAAATATTTTTTTCCCTTTTATGCTGATCGAACCAGTTGCTGTCAAGTCATTTCTGCATCATGGCAACCCCACATGTGTCAAAGTGGAACTGTGCTCCACAGGGTTTTTAATAGCGGATTTTTCAGAAGTAGATCACCAGGCCTTTCTTATGAGGCATCTCTGGGTAGACTCAAACCCCCAACCTTTCGGTTAGCACCTGGGAGGCTAACTGTTGCACCATCCAGGGACTCCTTATGCTGATCAGTCCACATTTGAATTATCCTGTTTAATTTAGAGTGCCATAATCTATGAGAAGGAGCGTTGGTAGCACAATGGTTAAGCACTTGACTGCTAACCAAAGGATTGGCAGTTCGAGCCCACTAGTCACTCTGTGGGAGAAAGATGTGGTAGCCTGGTTCCGTGAAGATTTCAGCCTTGGAAACCTTATGGACAATTTTACTCTGTCCTGTAGGGTCAGTATGAGTCGGAATCGACTCATAGCAATGAGTTTGGTTTTTCAGGTTAATTTATGAGGGACATTAACAGATTAGCTTAGATGGGTGAGAAGTCCAAAAGTCATCTTACGTAAGAACTGGAAAGTATCAAAAATGTTCAGTCTAGAGAAGGGAAAACCAAGAGGGTAACACGATAGTTGCCTTAAAAATATTTAAAGAGCCACTGTGTAGGTAGGAGAACAGCAATATGTTTCTTGTTCCAGAAGGCATAGGTATAGAACCAAAGGGTAACAACTAAATGCAGAATCATTGTTACCTGCATGTATTTTTTAAAAACTTCTGATAGTTAAAGATGTGTACCACTAGAAGTGGAGATTGAAACCATTTATTAAGGATGAGGCAAAAGTAATTCTTGGAATAAAAAATGAGATGATTTCTAAAGTTCTTGTTAAACCTGATAACATGAACCTATCATTATAAATACAAGCCTGGGTAATACATCACCTTCAGAAGCACCTGTTTTGAAACTTCACCCATTAGATGCTTTGCACTCTGTTATTTAGTTCTTGGATTAAAAAAAAACTCGTCTCTATATTTACATTACAGTAGACTTTGGGTGTAGTGGATAAGTGCTACAGCTGCTAACCAAAAGGTCGGCAGTTCAAATCCACCAGGCGCTCCTTGGAAACCCTGTGGGGCCGTTCTACTCTGTCCTATAGGGTCGCTATGAGTCAGAACTGACTCAACGGCAACAGGTTTATAGGTTAGACTTTGGGCATGCATCGATTTAACGTTTATAGGTATGACGATTAGTGATCTTGAAAGTCCATGGGCTCAAATTTGAAACTTAGATGTATGGGGATAAATCACTTACATGAGTCTAACCACTCAGTACGTACCCCATCTGTATGGTATTTTAAAGTTATTTATCATCGTGGACCACAAAATAACTTTTATTATAGATCTGAAGATGTCATTTAAATTTTTTATTTATGCTTTATACTGAAATTTTGGGGGGAGATTATATACTGTTATTGTATCAGTGGCTTTCTTAGCACCTGTTGTAAGGACTCTCTTCTGGATGATGGCTAGGTAGTGTAATCACCATGAGAAATGAAGTTAACATTGCCATTAACAGACTTCTAATTTTTTGTTTCTTCAGGGTCAAAGAAAGGAAAACAAACAACTAATACTGTTTTTAATTTAGGACTGTGAAACATTTATATAGAGAAATAACAACACATAATCATGGAGATGGCGCAGGACTGGGCAGGGTTTCCTTCTCTTGTACATAAGGCTGCCATAAGCTGGAGTTGAGGGAGACTAAATAGAATCAAAGTAGTGTTCTTTAATGACCTTTTATGCTTGGTGTCATGCTCGACATAATCATTTTAAGTTGCAGCTCTGTAAGGATTTACGGCTGAACAGCAGTATAAGTATGAATCAATATACAGCATGACATTGTAATCAAAATACCAAAAAGAGAGAGCATATGTGTGTCTGTGCACATGCGTTGTGTACGTACGCCTACATTATTTCTGTTCTTTCAGATTTACCCAGTATCTTTTGGGTTTTTGTATTAAAATTAATGCGTGGTTATTGATATCAGCAGTATTTTCCTTGATAAAACATCTTAAGGATTTAATGAAGCTTTTCAAAGTTTTGAAAAAAGTATATTCAGTGTAGTTTCTGGTAACTTTTTTAAGATCTCCGAAAACCAAGACTCTGCAGATGTTGATCCTCAGGAGCACTCCTTTACCCGGACCATTGATGAGGAAGCTGAAATGGAAGAGCAGGCCGAACGAGACCGAGAAGAGGGGCATCCGGAGCCAGAGGATGAGGAGGAAGAGCGGGAACATGAAGTGATGACAGCTGGCAGTGAGTACACCTTCTTCCCGCATTGATGCACGTCAGGGCAGACCTTCTGGGAGGGTACTCGGGAGAGAAAGGCAAAAGCTTCTCCACAGTTTTTCCAAAAGGATCTGATAATCTCCTGGTGATCTGAGTTTACATTAGCTAGCTGGTAGGCTGCTTTGAATATAAAAACATATAAAGTACTCAAAGATTTTAAATGAAACCTGAGGATCACTTTAATCATGTTTTTTAATGAATCTGAATTTATTTCTCATCATCTTTCTTCAGCTTAATATTCATAATTTGTTAGCCCTGTCCAAGCCTAAACGTTTCAGGGGTAGGTATCCCCTGAAGCTAGGTATCCCCTGAAGCTGTGTTCAGGGACGAAACGCTCCGGAAGCAGGCCCGTCAGTCCCTGTTGCACTGAGCCTCAAACGGAACGACATCTAAGAGCCACTGGATACATGCCTTTGGGCATGCCAGGTTGTCTGTCCACCTGGCAGACCTCTGTGTGGCGAGGGGGAGAGCCCCTTTTTATGCTTTCTGGGAGAGCCCAATTGTTCTGTATATGTAGAACTTTTAAAATATTTCACCCAGCAACTGATTTACACCACTGTTTTCAGCAGGAAGCAAGAGTTTGCTTCAGAATACTGCTGGTTGGGTGAATAACAATGTTCATATTCCAAGGCTATAGATAGTTTTTAAAGGTAGTTACTTAGATGTTTAAAGAGAAGTATCAGAGCTTCTTAAATAATTACTAGTAGCTTTTGAATGATTTGACTATTTGAAGTAGAAGTATGTATTCAGTTTGTAGCCTGAAACATTATAGCCAGCTATGCATTTAGTGCTGGGATTGTCTGTATAGATCAGTTGGTTTAACATGTACTTTATTATTGATTTGTGTTCTGCATACTTCTAAATATTATTTTGAGGTGGCTCACAGCAAAACCAAAAATCATTAGAGCAAGAGGAAAAAGATAAGGTCCAAATGGAGAAAAGGGGATCAAAGGGAAAATAAATATATATTTAAAACAAAGGCTGAGGGAACTTTTAAATTGAATTTAAAACTTAGTTTAGAATTCCTGGAAGCAGAGGCCAAAGGAGAAACCTCAGTAGCAAAATATAATAATTGATTACAACCAAAGGAAGCGTTAACAGTCATCGAGAGAGAGTAATTCTTTTAAAACTAGCTACTATTTTTGAGCATCATTATATGCTGGGCACTGGGTCAAGAGCTTCACGTAACTAACTTACATCATCCTCACAACAGACGTACAAGGTGAGTCCTGGCATTACCCCATGCTGAATATGAGCACCCTAAAGATGCAGTTAAGGAGGCAAAATGATGTGCATAGGGCCACAGTTAGTACCTGGCAGCTAGGGTTAGACCACAGGCTCCCCCAAAACTCTGGTGCTGTGCTCTGAACTCCTTAACTGATTTCTGGCTCTGAACCCTGACAGAATTTGATGCCTTGATTTTTATAGAGATAAGGGGCATTCAACCCAAACCCACAGCAGAATGAAAAGAGTCTCATGATAATTTTCTGAACAACACAGAACCATTTTTAAAAGTTTGTACTTCCATATTAGCAGACTATTTAAGTATTTTACCAGCTTTTTTGCCTGGCTTCCTCAGTAAGAACACCACCTTCAGTCCAAATTTGAGCAGAAAATTCTTTTCCTGTTGTGAGGTATCTGCCACTGTACCAGAACCCTGTTAACTCCACTGACTTTTTCCACTTGTGAATTGGGGAAGGGCTGACATTGGATGGACATTCCTGGTGATGTCACCTGGCTCTGGAGGCAATCTTGGCCATATAGTGTATGTTTCATAAAGACATTTGGTGGTTGTGCTCATTTAACGTGTTCAAAATTCAGCAAATGATAGGCACTTTGGTATTAGGACTTATGTGAGCTTCGTAAAGGGAAAAGGAGCTTTTCGTTATGACTAAGGACTTTACGTTTGACTTTCCTTTGTAACCTGACTTTTTCATACCAAGGTCACGAGCATTTCAGAAATAGGTGGTTATTTTTTTCTACCTCAGTGTTTCTCAAACTTCAGTGGACTTCAGAGTCACCTGGAAGGCTTATTAACTCACAGATGGCTGGGCCCCACTCTCAGAACTTCTGACCCAGTAGGTCTGGGGTGGACCTGGGAATTTGCATTTCTAACAAGTTCCCAGATGATGTCAATGCTGCTGGTCTGGGACTGCACTTTGAAAACCACTGAACTAACTCATTAATGACAGTAGAAATAATAACCCACCAAATCTAAGTTCTGTAAAGGCATATGAGTATTTTCTGCTATAACTTTTATATGTAATATAATTAATGTCATTTGTGCATTTTTATATAATTTTAAGTTATTATGCTGTATTAATTGTCTAAAAAATAATTTTTCCCTCTTTCAGTAAGTTTTTGGTCCAAACTTTTTGACTCTTTTTATTGTTATTTTCTTTGCTCTTCTCTCCCCATGTGTTAAGACCTTGTTTTTGTGTTGCATGTTACAGAAATCTTTCAGTGTTTCCTCTCAGCCCGTGAAGTAGCTCGTAGCCGAGATCGAGATAGAATGAACAGTGGGGCAGGGTCTGGGGTTCGAGATGATCCACCTCCTCAGTCTCAGCAAGAGCGAAGGGTCAGCACAGACCTTCCAGAGGGTCAGGATGTGTACACTGCCGCCTGCAACTCTGTCATCCATCGGTGCGCCCTGTTGATACTGGGAGTAAGTCCTGTGATCGATGAGCTGCAGAAGCGAAGGGAGGAAGGACAGCTGCAGCAGCCTTCAGCAAGTGCCTCTGAAGGGGCTGGACTTATGACCAGGTGGGAAAGACTAGGAGCTTAAGAGGCCCTCCTTTGTTACCTTATGCGTTGAAGTGGTTTCTTCTCAAAGTTACAAGGTTCTGAAATTGACATGGATGTGAGGGAGGAAATACAGATTTATGAGGCTGAATTTAAAGTAATGCCAACAAGGATACTGATTCAGCCTAGAATATAAATTTCTGATTAAATGAGAAGGCACAAGTTTTCATACATATAAATAGCAGCAGTTGAGAAATGAAGTTATTTGCAACTCTCTGTAATAATTATAGATGATCTATAATTGAGTGGTGTGCAATTTATTTTGATGTAATTGAGAAGGGCCTTTTGCATGGGCAAGAGTCAGAATTTCCCATCCACAGATGTAATTACTCCTTGCCGTGTATGTGCTGTCTCTGTGCTGCTAGTTCCATTCAATTTTACATTCACTAACGGTCCCAAATTATAAAACTTCTCTTTGTGCACGTGAGACAGGAGTGAAAGTCTTACCGCAGAGAGCCGGCTAGTCCACGCAGGTCCAAATTACAGACTGATCAAATCAAGGAGCGAATCCGATTTGTCTCAGCCTGAATCAGATGAAGAGGGTTACGCACTGGTAGGTATACCTAGAGTCGATAAAAAAGAGTTTTTATTTGCAAGGTATAGATACATAGACTTCGGTTGGAATAAGTAATATACATTTATTTTAGACCTATAAAAACTCTTTTTAAAGAACTTTGAGAGAAATGGGGTGATTATATTGCACAGATATTCATGTATGTATCTGATTCCTTATGGAACATTCTACCTGAGTATATCAGGGTACCCCAGTCTTAACCTCTCCAGAAGTGAACTCATCTTTCTCCCAAGCCCGCCTCTTTCGTATTCTCTATCTTGGTAGGTAATGCTGTTAACTGCCCAGACTGGAGACCTGGGGATCATCCTCAACTCTTCTTTCTGTATTGTCCTCTGATCCCTGCATTCCCCCACCTCCACAATGCAGTCAGTCACCAAGTCCTGAACGTTCTACCATTACATGTTTTATAACGTTCCTTCTCTCTATCTATTCAGCCGCTACTGTTTCAAACTTTCTTTTGCCTGAAATAGTACAGAAGCCTCCAAACTGGTTGTCCTGTCTTGTTCCCAGCTTCCACCTTTCACTAGAAGAATACTCAAATTGGTGAGGTGCTAATTTATGGAAGAAGTAGGAAGTAATGTGTGCCATAGTGTGACAGGGAGAATGTATTACAGAGTGAAAACCTTCTATGAGAATTGCCTCTATCAAGGTGCTTTGGACATGGAGTTGATAACTGGCATTTTGTTTCAGTTGTTCCTCTGCTTTACATGTGTGTGCCACTGGACCTCTCTAGACCTTGGTGTCCCACTGTGTGATATGAGGATAGTAGTGCCTGTTGTATATATGCTGATGTGTCAGACTTGGCTCCTGGCCCTGAATCTACCTCTGAAGGGCTTGTGAGACCTTGGTCATGTCATGTGACAGCTAAAACAGAAACTGATTTTTTTGAACTGGTTGATCCATAAGCTCCATTTTTAGTGCTGAAATTCCTCTATTATATGAATTGAGCTAGTAGATACGAAAATGTTTTTGAAAAGTATAAAGTGCTATATAAATACAAAACTATTTACAAGAAACTTCAAGAATAAAAGATTGCTCATCTAAGGAAAGTTGAACAGTGTCTTCAAGCAGATTTCACTGTATCCTGAGGCTTTTGTTTTTCCTCTTTTTCTCCTCCGTGACTGCATTCTCCATTAGTCTCTATGCTCCCGGTCTTGCAGTCTACTGAGATTTCTCTCTCAGTGCGTTTATTTTTCCACCTTATTGATCTCATTATCAGTCCCCTAACCTGGTGATAATTTTAAAACAGATCAATGAAGTTACAAATGGCTAATCTGCAAAACTTGTATTAATGATGATGTATAACGGTTTCTGGCAGTAGTGGATATGTACTTATTAAATGTTCAATTAGTAAAGACTAAATAAAATAAAATAAAAGCATAGATAGTGTCATTTCTTGGCTCGAAATCCTCCAATGACTTCAGTTTTTCTCATTTCTCAGCAAAGACCCCAAGTCCTTACAGAGGCCTATATTGCCCTACATGATCTGCCCACTCTCTCTCTCTCTCTCTTCTGCTGTTTTCTCCTTATTGTTGCTCTTCTGCTGCCACACTGGCCTCTTGACTGTTCCATGAACATACCAGGCAGGTTCGCCTCAGGACCTATACCTGCCTCTTTCTTCTGCCTGGAACATGCTTGTCTGCTTGGCTAATTCCCTCACCTTCTTCAGGTCCTCATTCTGGTCTTACTTTTTAAAGCAGGCCTCCCCTGACCACCCTATTTAAAATTGCAATGTTCCTGCCCTCCACATCCTCACTCCCTGCCCACCTTGCTTTACTCTGCTTTTTCCATAGCACCTATCATCTAATATATAGTGTACTTATTTATTATATTTATTGGTAAGTTTCTACCAGCCTAGAATATAAGCCCTTTGAGGGCAGGAATTTTTTTTTCTGTTTTATTTACTGCTGTATCCCAAGGACCTGTAATAGTGCCTGGTACATAGTAGGCAGTCAGTAAATATTTTTTTGAAAGAATAGATGACTGACTGTCTAATCTATTTTAGTAAAATTTTTATTCCTTTCTTTCCACTCTTTAGTTCAGGCACTCATTACCTTTGCCGACTGGTCGTTTTCAAACTGGTCTACCTACTTTTTCCAGTCTCACTCCTTAGACACTGCTCCCAAAGTTAGAGCTCTTAAAACGCATGTACACAACAGCAACAACACACCTACTGGTCATGCCACCTTCATACTCGAAAAACTCAGTGACTCTCTATTGCCTACCCAGAAATCAAGGTTTCTGGAAAATGTCACCTGCCTGCTTTTGGAGTTTTCCTCTGCAGGAATCTGCATGTTTGCCATATTATTCCATCTGCCAGACCCCAAACACACCTCTTCAGCCTTTGCTTATGCACCCTTTGTCTTAAACGTCCCTCTCCCTGGTTTTCTTGCTGAAGTGCTGTCTCTCCTTCAGTGACTGGTTAAAATGTCACCTTTTCCAGAAAGCTTTCCCAGATTGCTTACTCACAGCAAATCTCCTTGTTATTCCCATGGCAGTTTGTTAGTACCTCTAATAAACCACAATTTGTCTCATATTGGACATATTTATGTGTCATTAATATTTCCGTTCAGTAGACCTCCTAGGTCTAGTTCGTTCATTTTTTAATGCCTGTGATAACGCCCTTATTGTTTCACATACTGTTTTAGACATATTTGAACTGAAATGAAAAGATAAGGATGAGTGTGAAGTAGCATACTTTTTGGAAACAAACAATGAAATATGACGTAGAGTCAGAATAGCTTTAAGACTCACTATGGATTTTGACCTGGGGCAAGACATGTAAGCTTCCTGAGCCCCAGCTTCTCTGTCTCTGTAATGGATGTTTGCTACCTGTTATACTTGCCCCAGCTGGGTTGTTGTGACAAGCAAGTTCGGTAATATGATTTCAAAACATTTAAAAAATTATCAGTGGGGAAGGTAGATCAATGGAGGAAGGTTTAGTCTATAATTGATTGCCCAGATGGTCATTTAGTTTTTACAGAATTTTAAAAAGATTAATAAATGTGTTTTCCAAGAAAGATTGACTCGATCATCTTTCATTATGGGATATTTTGGGCAGTATCACGATTAGGTGGAAAAGACAAGATGTAGAGAGATTCTGTTGGAGATGAAGGGAAACCTGGGTTGTGCTTTGAGCTTCAGAGAGCCTGGGCAGATGATGAGGAGTAAGCAGTGGGCTAGTTTGGTTACTCTAAAATATGTTACCCTTCTATCCTGTATGCGGCTATTTAACATCACTGTTCATCTTCTCAATATCTGGTAGTGGCTCGTTTACCCTGAATTGTTAGTGAGTGAAATGCCTTTGAAAAGTGACTGACATTAAGCAGTATTATGAGATGTATCTTCCACTCCTGTGTTTTAGTAAACAGTGAATACCAAACCTAAGTTTAAACGTTAGAGCGACAGTTGTCAACTGCCAGTCAACATTTCTTACAACACTCTGCTAATCTATTCCCTACTCCCCTCTTTTCTCAGAGGGTTTGATTTAGCTCACAAAAATAGATAGCTACAAGAGGATAAATTGTATGAATGAATTAGGGGAGAAGCTGAGAGAGGAAAATAGTGCACACTTCAGCGTATACCTTATGGTGTCCTCTATAATTGCTAGAGGTGGCCCATGTGTTTGGTGCTAAGTTTTTTAAAAGCCAAAGCAGACGGGAAAAGCATAATGGGTCATATGATTCACAGCATCCAAAAGATAGAAAAAACAAGCCAGTTGTTTAAGAGAAACACAGATATTTCTGATTCTAAGGCCTGAGATAAATTTCTTCCACAAGCCCTCATGGCAAAAGTACTATGTGATAAAGATGTTTTATTTTATAACACAAAGGAGCCTTCAGGAGCTGTTGTGATGGCCGGGGCTGTTTTGTCTGGCCCCAAATGGCCTGAGAATATACTTCTATCTGTTGATGTACGTGTGTGTATGTATATGTGTATATGTCTGGGGTTGCGTATAAAATAAAATGCATTTATCTCCAGTGTAGGTGTATGTGCCTATATGTGTGACCAGGTGAAGCTTTTCTGCACTGACATGTTCCTAATGATCTATTTTGTCACTTCTGCATCCTTTCTTTGCTACCACCTTTTCTGACTGTGGTAGAGTACAATTGAGATTTCTAAGACATCATAATATCAAGTTTATACATAAACTTGGAAGCCCTGGTGGCATAGTGGTTAAGACCTATGGCTGCTAATCAAAAAGTTGGCAGTTCAAATCCATCAGGCACTCCTTGGATACCCTATGGGGCAGTTCTGCTCTGTTCTGTAGGGTTGCTATGAGTCAAAATCGACTCAACGGCAACAGGTTTTTTACACATAAACTTAAGTCATATATGGTTGACCATATGGATAAAGTAGATAGTTGCCTATGTGGTGTCTCCAGAAAATACACACACACACTCTCACACACAGAGAAATATACTTCCATTCTGCCTGAAGGTCTTCACTGTGTTTTATTCAACTGTCTGATATTTCACCACTTTGAAATCTCTTTAACAGTCAGATCCTTCAAAACATTTTAAAAACCTTTTGAAATACTACCAGCCTAGAACTATGTTATTCTTCTACTGGCATGGATTAATCAGATACTTGTTCTCTAAACACTTAGCCAAGGCTACTGGGAGCTTTGAAAAGAATGGAACGTGAGGGTAGAAGAAGGAAAAGTAATTTCTGAGAATGGGACTTTGCTGTAGAGGCTTTAGGCATCTATAGGGTATTAATAAGGCCATACTGTGTCTGAAGATAAGAGACGAAGATTCCAAAGAAGAAAATAACAACAAAGGCAAACTTCTGCTACTTTACTGTGTTAACTAACATTCGCGTTGACTTTGCGTTTGCATTAGTATCTCAGAGTTACATGCTTGACCTTCCTTACAGCTGTTTTGTGATGGGTTTTTAGAGATTTTTGTTGTTGGTCTGACTGCTGGATATCGTTGTAATTATATAATTATTTTTAATTCTAGCACTCTATAAAATCTTAATCTGAAAATATTTTTCACAACTAAATTTTTATTTTTTTACTTTTAACAGAGTGGAAGACGAAATGTTGATTTGGATCTAGCATCATCTCATAGGAAGAGAGGTAAGTCTTGAGAACGTATTAAATATCTGGTAAAAGTAAGCAGCTGTTTTTCTATTCAATATGTTTAGATCTGATTGTCATTGAAATGTTATTGCAAAAAAATAAGTTAATATAAAAATATTTTATCAGAAGATGTGAAAGGAAGACTGTTTTCTTTATACATACTTTTATAATCTGGGAATGTTTAGGATTTAATAATCAGTTCTGTTTCTTGCTTGTCATATTTTTTGACTTTTTAAAAGTTCTATGGAATACCAGAAACAGTGCATTCCATTACAGGGGGTTTTATTCATAATTTGCCATAAATTTTAGCTCACTGATATAGTTGCTATAGTTTAAATGATATTACAAGGGAGACTTCTCTTTACCCTATCTAATCCCCCTATAAACACACACACAGACACACACACGCATACCACACACACACACACACAGTTGCCTTCCAGGTGATTCTGAATCATGGTAGCCCCCACACACAGATACACACATTTTCAAACTGGAAGTTCCTGGGTTTTTTCTTTCTTGGCCTCTTAAGATAAAGCACGTGAGAGATGAATTTATGATTACTTCTTTTGGACTTTTCCTTTAGGAGTAATTTTCCAACATCATCAAGAGTTAAGGCCTTTTGTTAGGAGCTTAATGAATCATAGAGTTAACTCTTGGTTATATGTATAAATAGAGGGAAAGAACAGCAGTTTTAGATAATACAAATCCAAGGATAACTAAAAAGTCTCATAGAGTATTATTCTCTGTTAACTGAAACTTCTACTAAATTCATTTGTGCTGTGGTTATGAAAATGTGAAATGTTAAAAATTGCTAGTAGTGACAGTTTTCTAAATGCCCCTATGAGGGGGGGAGGGGTGGGGGAGGGAGAGATATTTCCATGATATTAAACCTTTTGTATTACAAAATGAAACCCTTCTCTTGTGCTGACTTCCTTAGCAGGAAGCTAGGATTCCCCCTATAGGGAAAAAAAAAAAATTTAGGAATGAGGGAAAGAAACATACACATGACTTTATTCATTTTTGTGTTTATAACTGAGAAGAAGAAATATTGGCGCATCTATAAAGTTTGGTAGTGTTTTATTCTTTAGTTACAATAGAGAGTGATTTTTCTGAAATATTAGGAATGATAAGGACCAGAGCTGGTGCTTGCTTTATTGAAAAGACTTTTGAGAATGTAACATATCAAAGCTGCTGTGTTTCTAAAAAAAATTACAAGGTATGTGTGATATCAAAGAAATTAAGTGATGTTTAGCATAATGTGAAATATGTGTTTTTTTTTATGTTTCAATTATTTGAAAACTGATAATTCATGTGTCATAATCAGCCAGAGTATCCTTTTCCTTAACCACTTGACTTAGGAATTAAATATTTGTTTAGTTCAGGTTGTTGCTAAAATTTCAATGTTATATTAACGAATGCATGTCATTTGGTGCTGGAGAGAAGATGGCTCCAAACTTACTGAGTTGCATGAGAAATCCAACCTATAAGAGCTTTGTACTATACATAGTATAAAATATAATAAAATAACTATACATAGTATAGTTATTACTAATTATATAAATGTAATTATATTTATAAGTGATAGTCCATTGGCTAAAATTATTCTTTTCTCCAAGCTCTTTATCATGCATACAGAAATATAAATTTGGGATTCAACCCATGTTAACCAAGCATATAGCAAGGTGATATCTTTGGGATAAAACAGAAAATGGTATTTTTATCTTTGACTTATCAACAACCTAACCTAGAATTAGAGTGGAATTATTTAGGAGGAATTAATATAACACTTTCAAATTACGTGAGAAGAATTTAAAAACAATTATCCTACAAGTAACTATGGATTTCCTATAGTTTTAAATCTAAATAGATCCAAATGAATTGAGCCATTAACCCACATTTTATTTTTGGATAAACCGTTTTCTTCAAAAGCTCAAGGTGGTACCAAAACCTGTTAACTTGTCATAATTTAACTCTATTTTGTTGAAAACAGAAAACTATATATTTTTTTTTTTTAATAGGTAAAGCTTTTTTAAAAACTACCCACTTAGGAAGTTATTACAGGGAAGCAAACTAGTTCTATACATTTTCATGATACCATTTAATGTGATATCAATTTGTTCTAGCTATCTTTTTATCATCCCATTTTAATGTTCCCAGGGAAAAGTTCTGCTAATGGTTTTGCTCCTGGGGACTGGTGACAAGAGAGTAGAGGAGTTTTTATTTCAGGAAGGATAGAAAAATGAAAAATTACTTTTCAATCTCATAAACCCTAGAGTTTGTGAATTCAGCAATGAAAATCTATACTTTCCTTCATTTTATTGTAATGAATTTCCTCCTTTAAAAGGAAATTACCAATGAAAATATATTTAAGATTCTATATTTTAAAGGAATTTTTTTTTTTTTTTAATGTTGTGAAGTTACTAAGTTACTACCCTTTGACCACAGTGGGTTTTTTTCTTTTTTGGCTCGTTTGTTTTGTTTTGCATTTTTGTTTTACTCTTAAAAGATGGTAAAATAAACCACTATATATTTTCCTTATTTATTGTCAATATGGACCGTATCCCATAAACAATAATATGCGTATCTTCAATCGGGCAGATGAACCTACCAAATCTGAGAGCTGTTTGCGACCATTCATACCAGTTCTGAATCTGACTTAGGCCATGAAGGACAAGCAAATGTCCAGCCAAGTAAGAATTCTTCTGTGGGTCTGTTTACCCCCTTGTAATATTTTGAAGAGGACTGTAAGCTTTTTTCCTCTCACGAAGCTTTCCCATAGCCAAATGTATTTGTTAGTCTCGGTGGTTCCGAGTTTCCAAAAGCCTGGCAAGAGCAGTAGAAGAAAGATAATGTTTAATTATATCCTTTTAATTGAAATTAAATGGGTGTATAAGTGTCGGTTAAAGGTTATATATACATTTTTAGCTGCCCTTCTCATGCCTCCAGAGACTCCTATAATCTCGTTGTTTACATTGAGGGCACCAGGACTCATGCAGTTCCACCCTGATTGCCCTTCCCCCCTCACTTCTGTTACTGTTTCACAGGACTCAAGCTGTTGGTCCAAGACAAGGAATGATGGAAAGGGGCAGAGCGATACGAAAAACAGATTAGCTCAGCCTCCTTGATCAGCTTTTTAAATGCAGCAAAGCTAAATTCTAAAACCAAAAATACATCATAATTTGCTTTAAAATAGACAGATGAAACAGATATTTCTTCTGCATATCTCCTAGGAGTTAATATGAAATTTGCATTTATTGAATGCTTCTTTTTTTTTTAAACTGTTTATTGTGTGCCAAACATTGTTCTAAGCATTCCAAAAATATTAACTCATTAAATTCTGATAACAGCCCATTGAAATTTTTGACAAAACCTGTCAAAATATGTTGAAATTTTGGTACTTTGGTAAAAGATTTGGTGTAGTTGTATAGAACTGAGCTGATTCTTCACAGAAATAAAATTCTTTTGCAGGTACTTGGTTTCCATGTTCGTGTTTAGGCTGAAGCTGATGGAGTGAAAAATGGTGGTGATATCAAAGCAACAACTTAGAAGCAGCTTCGGGAATCTTATTAGTTAAAATACTATATGGTTCTTTTTTTTTTTCTCTAGGTTTCCAGATATACCACTAGGGTTTTATTGCTAAAATCATGCTGGAAACATTTAGCAGCATGTATCTCGTGGTATAAAATGTATGCATGAAGCGCTGTTTTATTTATGCATTTCAAACTGGAGTATATAAACAAAGAAGAGCCAATGTCACTGTTGTCTCTTGTATCAAATTTCTCCTTTTGTCTTCTGATTCTGTGTGGTAGTGTATTTACTCCTTTTTGGCCAGTTGAGCCCCAGAAAAAAGAAGAGCTTCAAGCAAGTACATGATGGCATGTTTAATTTTTTTTCCCCTTTTAGCTTGCCTACATATTTTATGGTTTACAAAGTATGTATTGCAGCTCTGCCATGTTCATTTTGAAAGTGCCATTTAAGAACTAAAGTTGTAAGGACAAGTAAACACTCTAAAAAAATTATTGTTGGACATTGTATCATGTTTTCTTTATATAGTAGGTGAAACTGAATTAAGCATTAAGTGAGAATTGGGCTTGGTCTCAATTACTCTGTAGAAACTTTGATAATGCTTTTCAAACATAGTATTTCCTATATTCAGATAAAACAACACAGAGCAAAGCAGTTATATATTTATTATCATTATTATTATTTGAGTCCATTCATCTCCCATTTCCATGCTGTAAGTTTTTCTGTTCCAAAGTATTTTTGATGTTAGACTGAACTTTTGGGTTTAAATTATTTTGCTTATTCATCCTAATGCTTTTATATAGTGTTTTTCCTGTTCTTATATTTTATTCATGGAGTTTTATCAGGGTCATGCACCTAATAAATTGCATCCTTTAAATTAGAGGTCAGCAAACTTAGTGGACCAGTGGGCCATATCTGGGCCTGCCACCAGTTGGTGTAAAGAATATTTGATTGGAACACAGCCATGCTTGTTTGTTTATGTATAGTCTGTGGCTGCTTTCACACTACAACAGCAGAGCTGAGTAGTGGCAGTAGAGACCATGTGGCCTGCAAAGCCTCAAATATTTACTCTCTGGCACTTTACAGAAGAAATTTGCTGACCCTTGCTTAAAATTGCAGAGAGAATTTAGTTTTGGGTTTGGTCAGCCATTCCATAGAACATTTGGGTGTATATGAAGATAATTCACTACATGTATGTAAGTTCTTCATGACTGGATCTTTGTATAGGCAGGCAATTGAGATTTCCATGGATTGATAATTTGCGAGTTGATTAATAACAGGAATATGTAAGACTGCTGCCCATAAAATTAGGGAATTCATGTTATTAATTTGGCAGGTCAATTTCTTTGAGCTTTCATTTCCTCATTTGAGGAAACTGGATTAGATCTTCTTTAAGCTGTCTCTCATTTCTGTGGTTTTAGCGCTAACGTAGTTACATAATTTATTTTCATTTTGAGAAGTAAAACAGAGGAACTTTTTATTCTGAAATTTTATTATTGAAAAAACAAGCTCAATGCAAGGGACCAAAAGCTGTTATTTGTAAATTAAGGATAAATCCAAATTCTAAATTTGAGGTGCTTAAAGAAATGAAAAAAGAGTATTTCTTTTTTTTTTTTTTTTTTACATGAACAGCTGCTTTCTTCTTTAAATATCATTTTTAGTTTAATCCATTATACATCTGTGACATTATTCTTTGGATTTTTACTCTTGTTTCTATTTTACATGGAAAATACTCAGCTATACAATTGAGGGAAATTTTCATATTGATATTTTTCATGTTCAGTAAAACAGAAAATTCAGCATTTTTCATTTGAAGAATTTATTTTAAAACATGCAAGGCAATAAGCCATATATTTTTTGCCATTCTAAATTATTTTACTTGAGTGCACACAAGTTATTTCATAGTAGCTTTATAATAATAGCTGCCTATTATAAATTTCTATGGCGGGTTTTAAAGTCCTGGGGTTTCACAGACACCGATGTAGTAATTAGAAAATCAGATTACACATTTAAAATTGTGTGAGTTCGTTTTCTCTGTGGGCATTAATTAGTGTCTAAGTAGTTGTCTTCCCAAATATTTTCCATCTAATTATTTAACAAATACAATTTTTGCTATGCATATATTTTATTGGGTACCTTAAAATACATTCCTAATGGAGAAATTTGGTGAGTTCACACGATAGAATGTTATTCAACAGTCAAAACAAATGAACCGTGATTATGCGGAGTGATGTAGACGAGTGTTAGCAATATCATATTGAGTGAAAAGAGTATGTCCAAAAAGAGATTACATAAAATAATAGTCTTTTTTAGACATTTAAAAACAACAAAAATTAAGTATTTTTCCTTTTAGGAAACATAAGATAAAGCTATATTTAACAATAGCACAAGCACGGGATTGATAAACCGAGGATTTAGGATAGCGATAACCTTAGCTAGGAAGACACAAGGAGAGAGGGTTGAAGGAGGAGTAGGTAGATACAAGTTACTGTCGGTTTTCTAGTTCCTGTGTTTATAAGTGCATATGATAAACAAATATGTCTATACAATAACAAACCACACGTGCACCAGTGAGGAGCATGTATCATGAACCAAGGATTATGATTAGTTGAGTTCAGGCACCTGAGATGAGTTAAACTAAAAAAGACATGCTGTGCAAGAATTGAGCATGTACATATTTATTAAAGCTAGTATTGGCAATGCTAATATTGGCAAACATGTATATATTTATTAAAGCTAATATTGGCAAATATTTATTAAGGCTAATATTGGCAAATGTTTATTAAAGCTAATATTGGCAAATGACTTGGACAATTGCTTCTGTGTTCAAACGTGTTAACATTTTTGTTATTTAGTGTAAAGATTTTAGCCTAGAAAATGCCCACTGGCAAAACTAATGGTATTCAACAACTGTTGTGACACCATTTGGTAATTTTATAACTATAGGTATCATTTTACACAGTGAAACCTGTGAGACTGGAACTCGACGGGACTGCCTTGTTTTTCTGGGTCTCGAGTTATCCACCTTTGTCAGGGTACAGTCTTACACTTTTCTGTTGATCTCTGTTAGTGGGAAATATTTGAGTTTCCATTCTCTGACAGGTTTCCACTTCATACAGGTTCTGGCTTTAGCAGGTTTTACTGTAGTAAATCTTACATATTCTTGTCTGTGAAACTTTGCTTCCTCTACACAGGAGTTTCACAATCTATAATAAATACACACATGACACAGTCAGTGAGGGTGGTTCTATCATTGAAACCCAGAGAGTGATATATATTTCTCTTTTTTGTGTGAGTTTACTTGGCCTTCTGTGTTCATTTTTTGGTAATATTTCATTGCAGATATGTAGACACATGCAGTCTTAACTTACCCTTTGCAATGATAATGTTAAATCAGATGAAATCCTTCTATTACCAGTAGGTCTTACCATCAGTGTCTGAAGTGCCTAGTCCCTTCTTTTTGTTCATAAATGATGGTCTGGTTTAATACTGCAGAGCATTTTAAGCTAAGCATTTTGAGAGCAGCTTCTGCCTTTCTTTTTCTTGTGGCAGCGTGTTGCTAAAGCGCTTACAGAGACACTGGTACATCAAACAGGGCTTCTCCTTTATTTTCTTACATTGCTCTAGCTTTTGTTTGTTGTTGGTTTTTTGTTTTTTTTTTTAAACCGAAGCGTTTTGCTGAGATTCACTTAATGCATGCATGTATTCAGACATGAGTATCCATTTCTCACCAGTTGGTATGGTGCAGTGCTCAGCCTCACCTAGTTTTAGAATGTTTGCTCTGCTTGGTTGCCATTGATGTGTGTGTGTTCTTTTTGTATATAGGTCCTATGCACAGTCAGTTGGAATCCCTGAGTGACTCTTGGGCTCGCCTGAAACATAGCAGAGACTGGTTATACAACTCTTATTCCTTTGAGTCTGATTTTGATCTTACCAAGTCTTTGGGAGTTCACACACTGATTGAAAATGTTGTAAGCTTCGTGAGTGGAGATGTGGGGAATGCCCCAGGTTTTAAAGAGCCAGAGGAAAGTATGTCTACAAGCCCCCAGGCCTCCATCATTGCAATGGAACAGCAACAGCTAAGGGCAGAAGTAAGTCTTTTATATTTACTCCTTGTGAGGGACTCTGGAAACTTAAGTGGAACCACTGAATACAATTCTGGGAAAACCTTCTCCTTTTCTTTTTCCCTTGCCTGCCTCTTTCTTTCACCTGAGCTTTCTGATGTTGATTTGTTAATTAAAACAGCATAGTATTTTGTTTGAATTGGACGGAAGTGCATTTTTCTTTATTGCCTCTCTCAGAATACGATACTCTAGTCACAAGTCTTATTTTATCTCCTAGAAACTAGGGCGACAGTGGCTGGATGGTCACAGGGGTCTGCTTCTCAGAGTCCCCACTTTTGACCCATTTGTCTCAGTTTAAAAGGACTAGATTAGAGCACCACAGTAATAATCATTATAGGCAAGACCCACTGATGAATGCTGAAATTAGTGGGTAAAACTTTAAGGAGAAACAGGATGTTTGCACAGCCTCAAAGTATCTTTCCCAAGATATTTTTTAATTATTGTGGTTTTAACATACCCACAAAACCTTTGATACTCCTCCTTCCGGGAGGTGGAGCTTAATTCTCCTCCCCTTGAGGGTGGGCTGGATTTAATGACTTACTTCTAACAATTAGAATATGAACAGGGAAAAATTATAACTTTACATTACAGGAACCTGGTAGGCATCACTTTAAACAAGGAATCAAGATTAATATCACCAGTGATAAGTCATGTTGATATCAGGTACCCTCTGATAGAGTGTGATAAGAAGGACACTCATCTCTGTGATATTCTTCCCCAAAATACATAACTCCAGTCCAATCGTGGGACAACATGAGGCAAACCCAAATTAAGGAATATTCTACAAAATACATGAACAGCTCTTCAGAAGTATCAAGGTCGTGAAAAACAAGGAAAGACTGAGAAATTATCACAGACTAAAGGAGGCTAAGGAGACACGACAATAAAGACATTGTGGTATCCTGGGTTGGATCCTGGAACAGAAAAGGGACATTACAGGAAAACTGGTGAAGTCCAGTTAAAGTCTGTGGTTTAGTTAGTAGTGCGTACCAATGTTAATTCCTTAGGTTTGATAAATTCACCGTGATTTCATGAGATGTTGACATTAGGGGAAAGGTATACAGGAGCTCTCTGTACCATCTTTACAACTCTTCTGTAAATCTAAAATTATTTCAAAATAAAAAGTTAAAAAAAAAAAAACAGGGATAGGCTGATAGACTGCAGTGGTAGGCAGTGTCTTCTTGGGGAAGATGGGCTAGAAGCTCAAGAGAACCACAGAGAAGCACTCCCTCTAATCCTTGATTATTACTCATGCTATATAACTTTACTGTAAATAAAGGAAGTGATAACAATGCTACCTTATAGTTTTGAAACCTTCACATTCATCTCCTCATGAGCTTCACAGTAGTAACTCTGTGTAGGTTAGATAAAGTACTGTTAGCCTCATTTTACACGTGGTGTAATCAAGACTCGGAAAGTTAAATGACTTTCCCAGGGCCACACAGGAGATGGAAGAGTCTGGTCTTGAAACCATGTCTCCTACGTCCAAATCTCCATCTTTTCCCTTTGTACTGTGTAGCCTCTTTTATATACTGAAGTATTTTGCTTATAGAGTTTGTAGATAAATTTTGATAAAAAAAAAAAAAAACAAAGTAGTAAAATGAATGCTTATCTTAAAACCAAGTAGATTCCTAGGAAATGTCAGAATTTCCTGCTTGTTAAATAGTAGTACATTGTCTGTGACAGAGTTTCTTTGTGTCTAAGTTCAATGAAGAACTCTAAAAGATGTTTCTTTTACTTTTTCTCAAGCTTCGCTTAGAGGCACTTCACCAGATCCTTGTTCTGTTGTCTGGAATGGAGGAAAAAGGTAGTGTCTCTCTGGCAGGAAGCAGGTCAAGCTCAGACTTCCAGTCAACCACACTGCTCACGTCTGTGAGGCTACAGTTTCTAGCAGGGTGCTTTGGGTTAGGCACTGTTGGACATGCAGGAGCCAAAGGAGAAAGTGGTCGATTGCATCATTATCAGGTAGGTGACAGACCTGTCTTATGCGGATGATATCTTCCAGTATATTCAGATTTTAGCTGACGCTTGGCAAAACAAGTGTATAATGCTAAGCTGTTTGATGTTTAAGATTGAGGTTTAAATATGTAAACCAACCAAAACCCAAATCCCGACTCAGAGCAACCCTATAGGACAGAGTAGAACTGTCCCATATGGTTTCTAAGGAGTCCCTGGTGGGTCTGAACTGCTAAACTTTTGGTTAGCAGCCATAGCTCTTAACTACTACGCCACCAAGGTTTTCTTAAATATGTAAAGACTTTTAAATTATCTTTTTAGGACATCTCATTGGTTTAGTTTCCTAATTAGTACGATTGGGATTAGGTGAGCCCTGGTACTGTTGTACTTTTAGATTCTGTGCTGGCTCGGTTTTAGTAACCCTTAGCCCAATGTGATACAGGCAGATCTAAGTTAGAATAGGGGTTGGAGTTTGGGAGGATGAGTTTCAAGGGTTTATATTTGATCATTTTGCCTAGTTTCTCTGATTCCTTTCATAATTTTTTTTTAAAAAGCATTGTCTTTTCATCATCCGATGTCTCCCATATTTAGAAAGGAAACATTGCTTTGTAGGGAAGGAGAAAGATTATATAGAATTAAGAGTTACCAAGCATTTGAAAACAAGCTTGTTTAAAACTTTCACAGCTGTGAAATGCACTAGATAATTAAAAACCAGCATAGGGCTCTAGCATAAACTAGGGATAAAATGATATTCTGTCTTTTGAGCAAGGAGGTTTTATCGTTGCTCATAGAAAAAGTGAATCTTTATGTATAATCCAGGATGGGATCAGAGCAGCTAAGAGAAATATTCAGATTGAAATCCAGGTGGCTGTGCATAAGATTTATCAGCAGTTGTCTGCTACCCTGGAGAGAGCCCTACAAGCAAACAAACATCGTATTGGTGAGTAACTTCCTTGCCAATCCAAGATGAATGTTGTGTTTTGGTCAGAAGTTATGCTAGGTAGTTGCATTCTCTACCTCGTGTTAATGTTAATAGATGAAATAAATATTTGAAAATGTGATAGCATTTCGTATTACTGTTTATATTTTGGAAAATTATTTATTTTTGTAAATGTTTTGTTTACATCAAAGAAGATTCTCAGCTGGCTCTCTCTCTCTTTTTTTCTAGAAGCCCAGCAGCGTCTACTTTTGGTTACTGTTTTTGCCCTGAGTGTCCATTATCAACCAGTCGATGTTTCTCTGGCAATTTCCACTGGTCTGCTAAACGTACTGTCGCAGTTATGTGGCACAGACACCATGCTAGGACAGCCTCTGCAGTTGTTGCCGAAAACGGGTGTTTCCCAGCTTAGCACAGCTTTGAAAGTGGCCAGTACAAGACTGCTCCAGATTCTTGCCATCACTACAGGGTGAGCATTGTAGCTGTTTTGGTAGAACTCTATGGGGCCTGTTCTCTCTACATTTTAGTAATATCTGTCTCCCTTTATTACCTACTTCCTGCGTTTCAAGTAACATTTATCCTGTGCAACCTCGCCACTTATTTTTTCCCTTTTGTTTCATGTAGGACCTATGCTGATAAACTGAGCCCCAAGGTAGTTCAGTCCTTGTTGGATCTGCTGTGTAGTCAGTTGAAGAATTTGTTGTCCCAAGCTGGTGTACTACTTATGGCCTCCTTTGGAGAAGGGGAAGGAGAAGAGGGAGAAGAAGAAGAAAGAAAAGTTGACTCTAGTGGAGAAACTGAGAAGAGAGATTTCAGAGGTATCATTAAACTCTTTATCATTATTTACGAGCATTATAGAACCCACATTGTGTATGTATCACTAGAATGTAGACTTCTTTCCATTGTAAGGATTTGTATTTGCTGTTGGTTTGCAAACCCCTTTTTTCTCCAAATATGTATGATTTAGATGAGCTTCTGACCCTGCCTCCTCACCTTAGAAAGAGTGTGCCAGCCCTGATGCTGTGGCTGTCCTGCTCACTCTAGGTTCAGCTTCTTGGCATCCTGGCTCTAGGACCTAGAGTCCAGGTGACTGATTCCCCAGGTTATTGCCTGATTGCCTAGGGGGAGGTCAGGTGTTCTCTTAGCATAGGACCCTGACAAGCCATCTCTAACCACAGCCGTGGCCCACGTGTTCCCCCAGGACCAGAGGTTTTGATTTTGGGGAACTGGGTTTTAATTAGAGGGGCTGGACTTGCTCCTATGCTGCTGTGTTCCCTAGTCACTAATTAATTCTTCATTATATTTTGCGGTCATAACTTTTGGTTGTTGTAATATGATCATCTGCTCACAGCTTAAAAAATTACAGTGAGCGTTATTTCAGTAGAACTTAATACTTGAACAGCAGAACTACTACATATGTCTGTCACATCATTAAAGAAATAAAGGTCTTAAAATTATCACCTATTCAAAAATATATTGTGACTCTACAGTGTCCCATTATCATAGTAAACCCTGGGAGCCCTTGAATCTCTTCTGGAGATTCAAGGTAGATGGTAGATGGAGGAAGAAAGCAAGTTATTTGAGCTCTCTATGCTCCAGTCCCTTCGTCTATAAAATAAGGGTAATAGCAGGACCAACCTTCTAAGGTCGTTGTGAGGATTAAATAATACACGTAAAGCTCATAGTGAGGGCTCAGTGAGTGTTCATATTAATATCAAAATAATGTAATAAATACATTAAAATAATATTAATATTTTTGTTGATAGGTGGGTGGATGAATTAAAAAAAAAAAAAAAAAAGGAAATACCTGGTTGATACAAAGTTGGTAAAGCCTTTTCCCTGAACTCAGGGACCTTCTAGGGCAATGAAGGAGGCAGACATGTAAACAGATAACTACAGTGTCATCTAAGAAGAAATATCTAGATCTCCTTAGTCCCAATCTGGCAGGATGTGTGAGGGCTAGCTTTTCAGTTTCAGAGATTGAAACAGTAGCAAATTCATTTTCTCTGTTTGTATACAGAGTATGATCTTTATACAAAAGACATGAGCAGACCCAGAAGATATGATCCATAAAAGTGAGCATTTAATGCTGCCTCCTGTTTTCCCTGTAGGCCCATTGGGGGAACAAAGGGTTGTTGAGGTGACAGTTTCTCACCGCGCTGTGCCAGATACTGCTCATATGGACAGCAGGAAGGCGGTCGTAGAGTTACTCGTCAGCCCGTAGGTCCCCAAGAAAACTGGATCCTTCCTTTCCAGTAAAGGGAGAAACAGTCTTGTGAATGAATCTCAGCAGGAACAACAGACAGCAGACCAAGTCCGCATCTGTTCCCCTCAGGTTATCCTGGAGAGGACCACTGAACCCTCTCTATTTATGGGGATAGCTGAGACTGATACTGACTCTTATCAGCAGTGGCCAGGCATTCAGAGGCAGACTTCCCAGGTATTAATAACTCCCCAACCTTCCTAAAATACTTAATTAAAAGGAAGTTATACCCTTAATTTTAAAGGTAGTATTGATACAGAAACACAAACTATTTCAAGTTGTATCTATCAACTTTGTAGTTGAGGCCTCCAGTCTTTAATTAATTTAGTATCTTGTTACAGAAATATTTGCTGAAGGTTGGGGGGAAGATGCAGGCCCTCATAAAAGGGATTTTCCCAGGTAGCGCTGCCAAGATAGAAGGTTTCATAGAAGAGGCAGCTTTTGAACTGGATCTTGAAGGAACGTATAGGAACAAGGTTGGAGTGAGATACGTGGGTACACAGGGCTGGCTGAAATTTGATATTCTTCAGATTATGATTGTAAAAGTATTTGCATAGCATTTAAGTAAAGAAGAGGTAGAGTCCTGTGGGGAGGAAAGGGGGAGAAGTTCTTAGCTTTTTCTCTAATTGTCCTACCAATTTAATTCTGTCACAGACTTGCCTACCTCTTTCAGCAAACAAAGCCCTCCAGTCTAAATGCACCCTCCTATAAAGATAAATATTGTTGTTTTTAGGTGTTGTTGGGTCAATTCTGACTCATAGTGATCCCATGTGACAGAATAGAACTGCTGCATAGGGTTTTCTCGGCTGTAATCTTTATAGAAGCAGTAAAGGAAAAAAAAAAAATGGATAAAACCAAATAGAAGTCTTCTTAAAACCAAACAATAGTTTAGCTTAAGTAGTAAAAAAAAGTCTGCCTTAAGCATTATGCTATTTTAAAAACTATATGAGATCAAAGTGACAAAAGCAACTTGAATGATTAGATAGGAACCTTAGGGGGCAGTGTGTTTATGTTAATAGGGGATGAACAACCCAGAAAAGAGGGTGAGAATGATTGTACAACTTGAAATCAATGTCACTGAATTGTACATGCAGAAACTGTCGAATTGGTGTCTGTTTTGCTGTGTACACACACATTATACTAGCATGTTCACTATTTCTGTATACAGAAATAAAAGATGTTTTAAGTTTGGCTTTATTTTCCAACCTTCCCCCATTCTCTTCTTTTTCAAAACTCAGTAACTTAGTGACAACCTAGATGTTGAATCAGGCTTGTGCTTACTGCAATCTAGATGCAAATTATCTGATATACGACTGTTTGCTGCTGGCTTTTGATTGTCACGTAAACTTGTCTCTTCACTCTTCAGCTGCTCTCAGGAAACAACACGCAGCAGAACTACATCTGGGGGATTTTTTAGTTTTTCTTCGCAGAGTTGTGTCTTCAAAAGCAATTCAGTCAAAAATGGCTTCCCCAAAGTGGACAGAGGTGCTTTTAAATATAGCATCTCAGAAGTGTTCTTCAGGTAATCATCCTTACCTTTTATTTTAGAGTGGTTTTGCACATCACTTGTTTTAGTTATAATGCCAGATGTTAGCCCCATTGAACACTTGGCCTTAATTTCAAGACTTGATTTTTTTCTGAGTACTTATTTGATCAAAAGAAGACTCTAATTTCGGGAGTAAAAATTGATAGGAATCAATAAAAGAAACTGAGGCTCAGAGAAGTAAGGTGACCAAGGCCACATAGCTCAGCAGACCTTTAAATACGTCTGTCCGTGTCTAAAGCGCAGGCTTAGCACACTTACTGCATAGGAGAAGATCTGTTTAAATGTGAGAATTTACCACAGGTTTTGACTTTGCTTCCTTGATTATCGGGATGCAGACTGAATTTGTCCATTCTCTCCTCTCCTGATGTGACTTCTATTGCCGTGATCGTGGCTTCTGATTGGGGTGATGTATGGAATGTGATAGTTCTATATCCTGGTTCTTAGCCTGCTTGTGTAGATTGCTGTCAGTCCTTTCCTAGTCTGTTCAAATCTGCTAAAATGTAACAGTCTTCCCTGGTACATGTTATTTTATGTGTATACTTTCTCAATTTACTTCAGTTTTTTTAAAATTAGTATAACTTGCAATAGCTTTAATTCCCCTTTAATAAGATGAGGCTTATTTAACATTGGTTATGTTTTTAGAGCATGAAGAAAAATCAGATGTCATTTATTTTCAACTGGTTTTATTCTATTAATGAGTATTTAAAAGAAGAGCAATTTATGCATCAATACCCAATCTCTGGCTTTGTTGCCTTTAGAAAAGGACACATGGCTTACTGGCCATTAGCCCTGAGGATCTCTGAGTCAGTCAGGACACGGTCAGGGGAGGCAGTAAGTGTGATAAGCCTGAGCTTTAGAGACGGACAGACGTATTTAAAGGTCTGCTGAGCAATGTGGCCTTGGTCACCTTACTTCTCTGAGCCTCAGTTTCTTTTTCAGTAAAATGGGGATACAATTCTGGATTTGTGGAATTAACACGTATAAAATTAATAGCACAGTACTTGGCACCAAAAATCCATCACCCTTGAGTCGATTCCGAGTCATAGGCACCCTATAGGACAGAGTAGAACTGCTCCATAGGGTTTCCAGGGAGCAGCTGGTAGATGCGAACTGCCAACCTTTTGGTTAGTAGCCGAGCTTTTAACCACCGGCACAGGTAGTTATTATAGTACTTTTTTTATTATAAAAAAAGAGCCAAAACCAAACCCAGTGCTGCTGAGTTGATTCCAACTCATAGTGACCCTATAGGACAGAGTAGAACTGCCCTATAGTTTCCAAGGAGCACCTGGTGGATTCGAACTGCTGACCCTTTGGTTAGCAGCTGTAGCACTTAACCACTACGCCACCAGGGTTTCCTTTTTTATTATACGTACCAAAAAACTGAGGCATAAACACAAATATTCCTAAACAATAATGGATACAGGATTATTTCAGAATTTTTGTGGTAATAGGTTGAAATGAAGCCCATTCCACCCACAAATGGTCAGCAGCCTCAGGGATTTTTTTTGAGAGGTTTATTTTAACTTTGAATTTAATCACATTGGTAATAAGAAATGTCTTTTTCCCTCAGGTATTCCTCTAGTTGGTAACTTAAGAACAAGGCTCCTTGCACTTCATGTCCTCGAAGCTGTGCTGCCAGCTTGTGAGTCTGGCGTAGAAGACGATCAGATGGCCCAGGTTTCTGTTTTTAAAGTTGTTCAGAGCTGTTTCTCACACCTATCACATGATTCACCCCAAATCTAAACTTACAGAGTCTTCGGTTGTAAAATGTGCCACATATTCAGTAGCATAACTTCTGTTTCTGAGATTGCTTTATTATCCTGCCCCCAGGCAAGGGGAAAGAAAAATTAAGTTATGGGGTGTGAGGGGTGGAGGCATAGGGGATACTTACAAGGTCAGAAGAAAAGGAACATCTATGGGGTTTCTTACTAGGCTTGGGTGTCTCTAGAGGGATATGTGAGGCTGTGTGGCCTGATCACAGGTCCATATAGTAAGGCAACATGAGGGCAATGGAACTGCTTCCTAGTGGGTCAGTGTTCTTTCTAAAGATGTTTAACTTTAACCACAAACGGCAACTAACAGTTATATAATCAAACTTAACATGTGACCTAATATTACAGTTTTATGATTTATCTTTTCTAAAAGTATTTAAAACTACTCTTTTCAAATTGCATCATCCTTTTTCCTTTCAATAAAACAGGTTGTGGAACGTTTATTTTCCCTTCTATCAGATTGTATGTGGGAGACACCCATTGCTCAGGCCAAACATGCTATTCAGATAAAGGAAAAAGAGCAAGATATAAAATTACAGGTAATTGATTCTTCCAAAGAGGTAATTTTAAACAGTACAAGTGAATATCCTGTCACCTGTTTCTGGATCCCCTCTCTGAGGGACCTTCCTCTGTCAGTTATTCCATCTGGTCTTTCTGCACTGTCCACCTGTCCTTCTCTCGGCTTAGAAACATGCTGTTTTTCACCGCCGCTCTCCCAAATCCCTTTTTTATCTCTGAAGCCTTCTCTATTTTCTCTCTTGTCTTTTACTACTAAGCATCTCAAAACAGTAATCTACACATTTCAGCTACTTCCTTACTTCTCATTCTCTTTCCAATCCAACAGTTTATCTTCCATCAAGGCACCAAAATTAAATGACAAAGATAAGTGTTAATTGCTAAATATTGTGTACACTTTTTTGTCTGTATTTTACTTGACTGCTAGGAACTCTAGCCTACTGTGGTTTTCAAAACACTACCTTTGCCTACATTTCTGTATGTGTCCTCTCCCAAGCCTTGATTTCCTCTGGAGTAAATGCTTGTTTGGTGCTACCTTCTCCATTCCTCCATCCCAAATCATTGGTGTTCCTCAGCGTTCTCTCATAAGCTTTTCTAGCAGTGTCATCCATATCAATAACCATATTCACCTACGTGTGGGTGCCTTCCAAACTTACATGCCAACCCAGGTTTCACTCCCTTAAACCTTTCTCCTTTTCTTCCCATCTCATTCTTAGTTGGTGGCACCTGTTTTTCTAAATTTGAATTCCTGGGAATTCTAAACTCTCCTAACTTCCCCATTTATGTAGTCCCTAGGTCCCATTGATTTTATGTCCTAAATATCTCTTGAATCCTTCCATCTGTCTACCTTAATTATTTTCTTGGCCTTCATGATTCCACACTTTTTCTAGTTTTCCTTCTACCTCAGTAACATGCCCTTTTCTTCTCATTCCCTTTTATTGGTGCTTCTTCTATCTAATCTCTTAAGTGCTGGGAGCATCCCAAGGCTGTGCCCTAAGAACCCTCACCCCATTCCTTCTCCTGCAACTAAGGAAGCCTTATTCACACCTGTATGTCATGACTATCAAATTTGTAATTCCAGTTCTGACCTTTTTCCTGAGTTCTAGTCTTATGTACCCATCTTCTGCTTATCTCAGCACTTGAATTATAGTCTACTAGGCATCTCATGCTTAGTATGTCAAAAATAGCATCCCTGGTTTCATCATATCCTGTTCTTTCCTCAGACTTTTTTCACCCTCCTAGTTAGTTAGTTTTTTTAGTTGATGTTGTTATTAGGTGCCATCAAGTCGGTTCCGACTCATAGCGACCCTGTGTACAACAGAACAAAACACTGTCCGGGCCTGCACCATCCTCATAATTGTTATGCTTGCGTCCATTGTTGCAGCCACTGTGTCAGTCCATCTGGTTGAGGGTCTTCCTCTTTTTTGCTGACCCTTTTCTTTACCAAGCATGATGTCCTTGTCCAGGGAGGGACTGATCCCTCCTGTTAACATGTCCAGATTATGTTAGAGGTAGTCTTGCCATCCTTGCTTTTAAGGAGTATTCTGGTTGTATGTCTTCCAAGACAGATTTGGTCATTCTTCTGGCCAAACCAAAAAAAAAAAAAAAAAACCAAACCCACTGCTGTCGAGTTGATTCCAACTCATAGCAACCCTGTAGGACAGAGTGGAACTGCCCCATAGAGTTTCCAAGGACCACCAGGCGGATTTGAACTGCCGACCTTTTGGTTAGCAGCTGTAGCGCTTAACCACTACGCCACCAGTGTTTCCATTCTTCTGGCAGTCCATGGTATGTTCAGTATTCTTCACCAACACCACAATTCGAAGGCATCAGTTCTTTGATCTCCCTTATTTCATCGTTCAGCTTTTGCATGCATATGAGGCTATTGAAAACACCATGGCTTGGATCAGACGTACCTTAGTCTTCAAGGTGACATCTTTGCTTTTCAACACTTTAGAGGTCTTTTGCAGCAGATTTGCCCAGTGCAATACATCTTTTGATTTCTTGACTGCTACCTCCATAGGCGTTGACTCTGGATCCAAGTAAAATGAAATCCTTGACAACTTCAATCTTTTCTCCGTTTATCATAATGCTGCTTATTGGTCCAATTGTGAGGATTTTTGTTTTCTTTATGTTGAGACGTAATCCATACCGAAGGCTATGGTCTTTGATTTTCATCAGTAAGTGAAAGCAAGCAAGGTTGTGTCATCTGCATAATGCAGGTTGTTAATGAGTCTTCCTCCAATCCTGATGCTCCATTCTTTTTCATGTAGCCCAGCTTCTCAGATCATTTGCTCAGCATACAGATTGAAAGGTATGGTCAAAGGATACAAACCTGACGTACACCTTTCCTGACTTTAAGTCATACAGTATCCACTTGTTCTGTACAAACAACTGCCTCTTAATCTATGTATAGGTTCCTCATGAGCACAATTAAGTGTTTTGGAATTTCCATTCGTTGCAGTGTTATCCATAATTTGTTATGATCCAAGCAGTTGAATACCTTTACATAGTCAATAAAATACAGGTAAACATCTTTCTGGTACTCCCACTTTCAGCCAGGATCCATCTGACATCAGCAGTGATATCCCTGGTTTCACGTCCTCTTTGGAATCTGGCTTGAATTTCTGGTAGCTCTCTGTCTATGTACTGCTGCCAGTGCTAGTTAGTTACTCAAGTGAAAAACCTAGGAGTCAACCTTGAGTCTTTTTTTGTATCGCCCCCATTTTCTTTACTGTACCATCTTCTGTTGGCTCCTTTCTAAAACATAACTTGAATTTGCCCATCTCTTCACCTCCTCTGCCAGGACTCTATGCCAAGCCACTGTTATGTCTGGCCTGGACCATGAAATATCCTCCTAACTGGTCTCTTGGGTTCCATTCTTACCCCCTGTAGCTTATTCTCTACGCAGGATCCATAATGATCTTTTAAAACTGTAAATCAGAGAATGTTGGTTCCCTGCTTACTTAAAACTCTCCAAAGATCTCTCATCATTCTTGGGATAAAATCTAGTACTCTTTTTTCTCTCCCCTTTGTTTACTATGCTTTCAGCAAGTAGCCTTCTCCCTGTAGTTGAACACACTAAGCTTGTTGCTTCCTTAGGGTTTTGCACTGATTGTTCCCTCTATCTGGTGTACTTCCCTCAGATATGCTTCTCAGAAGTTAACTTCTTCTTTTCAGGTATCAACTGAATTATCACCTCTTCAGAGAGTCCTTTCCTGATTACTCAGTCTAGAGTAGCTGCTACACACTCTTTATTATGTCCTAACCCAACCAAACCCATTGCCGTTGAGTCAAACCCTACTCATAGCAACCCTGTAGGACAGAGTCAAACTGCCCCATAAGGTTTCCAGGGAGCAGCTGGTGGATTCAAACTGCCGTCACTTTGGTTAGCAGCTGAGTTCTTAACCACTGCACCACCAGGGCTTCATTATTACATCACCTGCTTTAATTTCAACATAGCACTTAGGTTTTCTTGTTTATTTTATTTCTTCCTCTTTTAAAATAAAAGCTCTACAAAAGCAGGGACTTTTTCTATCTCTATCTTGTACGCTGCCAAATATATAGGAACTGGAACATAGTAGATGCTTAATAAATGCTCATTGAAAGACTGAAGGAATGAATTCAGGCCCTTACCATTTCTTTCCTGAACTCTTGCAGTAGTCTCCTGATTGGTCTCTCTGCCTTCATCCTGTACACCCCTGACAAAACGATGTTTAGAAAACATAGATCTGATTACAGATTCCCTACATAAATCATTCTGTGTAGGCACTCCCTATTGTCTAGAGATTAAAGTTCAGACTTCATAATATGGCACCAAAGGCTTTCCAGGATTTTGTGCTGTCTTCACCTTCCAGGCTCACTTCAGTCAGTTTCATGCTCCAGACCTTCCACATGGCTTGCTGTAACTCTAGATCCCTGAACTGTGTTCTGTCTTCTTGCCTTGGTACCTGTACACACTGCCCCAGATGCCTTTCTCTACCAGCTGCTTAATGCCTCCTCATCATTCAGGACTCAGCTCAGAGGTCACCCTCTTTGTCATGCTTTCCCTGTCCTTCCCAAGTGTGGTTAGACACTACACTTTTATAATTCTGCTATACCTATTATGTAACTTCTGTTATTCTTTTACTACAATACACCTACTCCTCCCTTATCGACTGTTTCGTTATTCCAACGTTTCACATTTATGACAACAGTAAAAAATCTTCTGTTAAACTCTTTTGGAAGGTGGGCATGGTAGCAATGGCTGTGGAACATCCCTTCCCTTGAGGAGGGTCTCCAGGCAGCCTCTGAGAAGTGCCCATGCCTTCTGCCCCCTCCTCCTGGTGGGCTTGGTGTCCAGCTGCTGCCGGGGCTGACTTCCTCCGTGGCCAGGGCCTCTGGGTAGCGGTGCAGGCAGCACCAAGCCAGCAGGCACCTGTTCTTGGTTCCCAGCTCCTGTGCAGCCTGAGGCTTTGCAGCTCAAATTTGCTGTGGGGTGGGGAGGGAGGAAAGAGAAAGGCATCGGAGAGGGTGTTTAGAAGAAATGTGTGCGAGTTTAATGACATCCCAAAGTAAGCCAACTGAGCCTGAAGCCTCCACCTCGGTGATGCCTGGTGTGTGCAGCCAGGCTCTCAGCGCAATTGCAGGAAGCCCTGAGCCTGCGTGAGTCACCAGACCTGGAGGGCAGAGCAGGCTCCTGGATTGTGAATTCAGGGCTTGCAGGGGTGGGAGTGGAGCCCTATAGGTGACTCTGTGAGGGAAGCTCTGACCCAGCACAGGAGGAAGGTGAAATGGTTAAGCTGTGGGCCCTCCAGTCACACAACCCAGCTTTATCCAGCTTTGTTTTCTGCAGAGGAATACTCTATAGCCAGACTCATCACAGTGTCGAGCACATCAGTAAATCTTAACTGTTACTATTTCTATGATAGTATTTTCTAAATAAAAAAAAAAATTGGACAAATAGAATGGTCTGAAAACAGGAAAAAAAAAAAATCCTCCATTTTCACGTAACACCTATTTTCATGAAACGACCTGGTCTCTAGAACCTGACCATGTCAGTAAGTGAGGAGTGTGTGTACTGTTATCATTTATTTACTTATCTCTGTGTCCCTTAATTGGACTATAAGCCCTGTGCAGGCAGGGTCCATGCTCTGTTTATCAATGTGTTCCCATTGCCTTGTACAGAAACTAGTACATAAAACCAAAAACCAGTTGCCTTTGTATTGACTCCAACTCGTGGCGACCTCTTGTGTGTTAGAGTAGAACTGTGCTCCATAGGGTTTTCAATGATTGATTTTTTTGGAAGTAGATTACCAGGTCTTTCTTCTGAGGTGCCTCTGGATAGACTCAAACTTCCAACCTTTTGTTTAGCAGCCAAGCATGTTAACCGTTTGGAGCACTTGTACATAGTGGGTACTTAATAAATATTTGTGGAATAAAACCTAGGAGTCAGAGAACATATGTATCACTGGAGAGCTGGGTATCTCCAGAATACTGACCCATCTTCCTTTCTGGCAGAAGCAGGGAGAGTTGGAGGAAGAAGATGAGAATCTTCCTATACAAGAAGTATCATTTGACCCAGAGAAAGCTCAGTGTTGCATCGTGGAGAATGGGCAGATTTTAACTCATGGCAGTGGAGGAAAAGGATATGGATTGGCATCAACTGGAGTAACTTCTGGGTGTTATCAGTGGAAGGTGAGTAGAATTCCAAGTACTTTTTTGAGTATTTTGCCTTTTAGTCTTTTTTCCCCAGGTTTTATTTAAAAAAAAGTGTGGAAATACTAAAAAACATACATATATTATTTGCAGTGTTCTACCATCACGTATGATATTAACATATATGGAAACTGAGTGAAGGGTATACAGGAACTCTGTACTATTTGTGTAACTCTTCTGTAAGGCTAAAGTTACCAAAAAATGAACAGCTGAAAAATCACGTTATGTCCCTCACATGAGGGGTCACACAGAGCACGCTCTTCCCTCAACAATGAAAATGCAGCAGCTCGCTTTTCCCTAGGGAAGTCCATTCGAGACTCAGTCCCCACGGTTTTGAGTGGGGGCTGGTCACGTTAGTCCCCTCTGGCTAGCATGTACCAAAATTTTAGATTCCAGGAGCAAAGCAGGTATTCACCATAAACCACACTGTTTGTACAAATAGTCTAGGCACAATGAGCCACCCTGATCAGTTAGGGAAAGTTTATGGCAATGTAGGGAACCGTTTACCAGTTAAATTCCCAGGTAATAGCCAGGGGCCAACGTTACAAACATACCTTTCACAGAATAGCAGTCTCAGACCTGCTGTGTTAACTTTTTTCTCACCGGAAGTATACATATAGAAAAATCTGTACATAAAGAATGGAAGCTTTTTATTAGTAGCCTTCTGGACTAGACACCCTTCCTCAGCTTCATAAGTTGTGAACTAAAATTGCTTATTTTAATATGTTACAGTTATTCAAAGGTTTTTTTTTAAATGTTGTACAAGGTAAAGAATAACTTTGTCTTAAAATCATTACAAATTGATGAAATTATTTTATTTTCACTCAGGCTAAAAATAAACTTACCATGTTCCCGTAAATGCATAAGTATTAATTACAAACACATTCTGCAGTATTGGTTATTATTAGTTAATAGTATGTAAGCAGGGTTTTTGAAGATTAATGAACATTACCACTTTTATTTTAGTTTTACATTGTGAAAGAAAACAGAGGTAATGAAGGCACATGTGTTGGAGTTTCTCGCTGGCCGGTCCATGACTTTAACCACCGCACTACCTCGGACATGTGGCTGTATAGGGCCTACAGTGGTAACCTCTACCATAATGGAGAACAGACTCTGACATTGTCCAGCTTTACTCAAGGAGATTTCATTACCTGTGTGTTAGACATGGAAGCCAGGACCATTTCCTTTGGGAAAAATGGAGAGGTACTGAAACCCATTCACAAGCACCTCATATTTTCTGTTTTTATTTATAGTTAATCAAGTTCTGGTTATTTATAGATCACTCACTCTCCTCTGCTTTTTCTCTAATATGTTTTGGTTCTTATATCAGCACCAAACAAACCACAGAAAGGAAAGATAGTAAAATTTCAGCAAGATTGTTGACTTGGATGAAAAAATGAGGGTCGTTTCTTATTTTCGGAATTTTCTTGTTTAGCAAGATTAACTGAGACTTAGTAACTTTTACTCTGTCTCATGAGAGCTTTGAATTTTACTGTTGTTGAGTATTATCAGTTTTTAAAAATTTTTGTTTCTTTTTACTTTTTGTCACTTCTGCCACACTGTAGGAACCCAAGCTAGCTTTTGAAGATGTGGATGCAGCCGAGTTGTACCCTTGTGTGATGTTCTATAGTAGCAACCCAGGGGAAAAGGTAATGAAACCTCAAGTCTGTATACTTAAAGGATATTTGTTATTTTTATTAGTATTGGCTAGCATGTTAGACTATGAGTCGGAATCGACTCGAGGGCACTGGGTGGGTTAGCATGTTAGAACTTGTAAATATCACAAACTGTTTCTACCATTAGAAGTACCTGATTCCAGTAATTTACTCATCTAGAAGAAGGTTAGATATTTTTAGAAGTTACCTTTGCTCTTTAGTAAGGCATTATTTGATATTCTGGCATTTCAAATATAGAGTCAACTTTCAAACATGGGTGTTATTATAGGTATTGTAGGAAGTAGTTTAGAGGTAATCTGGTTCATTAGCATTTATGCACATGAGAGAGGAATCTGAAAATTATCTTAAATGTTCATATACCATTAGCCGAATCATGGAAGTCTATTCCAGAGGACCATATGGCTTCTAACTTCTGGTACATCTGTAACATTTGCTCACACCTTGTTGGCAGCCGTTTGATACGACACACATATAGTAGGAGTATGAACAGGAGTTCAGCATGTGCTAGAATTTATAGTGACTAATAATTTAGGCAGGAGCCCTGGTAGCATAACAGTTTAGTGTTCATCTGCTAACCGAATGATTGGCAGTTCTAACCCACCCAAAAGCTCTGCAGGAGAAAGACCTGGTGATCTGCTTCTGTAAAGATTTCGACCTAAGAAACCCTATGGGGCAGTTCTACTCTCACATGGGGTCGTTATGAGTCGGAACCTACTTGCCGGCACCTAACAACAACAACAACAGTATTTTAGGAGAACTATTAATATCACACATTTGCCCCCTTCTTTCCCGCAGGTGAAAATTTGTGATATGCAGATGCGTGGCACACCACGAGACTTACTTCCAGGAGATCCCATTTGTAGTCCAGTAGCTGCAGTCCTAGCTGAGGCCACTATTCAGCTTATCCGTATCCTTCACCGAACAGACCGTTGGACTTACTGCATCAACAAAAAAATGATGGAAAGGCTGCACAAAATTAAGATATGTATTAAAGAGTCAGGGCAGAAGCTAAAGAAAAGCCGCTCGGTTCAGAGCCGAGAGGAAAGTGAAGTGAAAGAGGAGAAGGAGAGCAAAGAGGAAGAGAAGGGCAAACACAGTAGGCACGGCCTCGCTGACCTCTCAGAGCCACAGCTGAGGACCCTTTGCACAGAGGTGTGGCCCGTGCTGGCAGTGATAGGAGGAGTTGATGCTGGTCTTAGAGTTGGAGGTCGATGTGTTCACAGGCAGACTGGGCGCCATGCCACGCTACTGGGAGTGGTCAAAGAAGGCAGCACGTCTGCCAAGGTCCAATGGGATGAAGCAGAAATCACCATCAGGTATGACCTGTGGAGTTACACTTTTAGCAAATGAATATTTAATGGTGAAATGGGCCATTACCTATAAAGAGTGAGTCATCATGTAAGTGAGCTGCCAGTTGACTTTCTGTAGTAATTTTTTTTTCATACAGTTGGATATTGGTACTGTGATTTCATAAAGGAGCATGTCCCAAACCTATGTCCCTTGGAATACTAGTAGTTTGTAAAATATTGACAGTCTTTGCTGTTTTGTGAAGAAATGGTAAGTTCACTAATTTGGGTTTGACTAGGATTTTCCTTTCAACTTTTTGCATTTTTATCATCTCCATTACACACTGGGGTTAAAAAAAACCAGCCAGACAATGCAGATCTGCCAATTATGTTTTGTGGTAAGAGGGCTTTGAATGCAACATTTAAGCCACTAAAGTTGTTTTGGATTACTGTGGTTTTAAGTATTGCTTTGTCTTTTAACACACATTTTTCTCAACGTGTAACATTTTGGGTAGATATGAAAATTCAATGTATCTGACATAAACTCTTTGCTTAAAAGCATTTAGATATGTTTGCACTGAAATAGGATTTGTATGAAACAGAAACTTCATACATTTAAAAGGAAATATCTTAAGTCTCTCCATTGCAAAGGGAATTCACTTATCTAATGATTCTGTGTAATTGTACCATTTGGAAAAATGGATTTATTGATGTTCAGGAACAATTCATTAACTGCCTAATGCAGTTTCTTTATAGTGTTAATATGATATGGAACATTATCTAAAACCGTGGTTGTTAGTGTTTATTTGGGGACAGTACAATTTTAGAATCTAATGAAAGCTATGGGCCCCCTCAGCTGAAAAATGTACATATGAAAAGTTTACATACAATTTCAGGGGTCCATGGACCCTACCTACCCTCACCCCTACCAAGCTAAGAAACCGATGAAAATTTTACAAAGTTACTTGAAAGTATCTATTCTTAGTCTTCTTTCGGAAAGGATTTATGATGCCTTACCAAGATACATGTAATACGGTAAATTAATTAATGAAGTTAAAAATAAAACAAGTAAGAAAGATGAGGCAAAGGGAAAATAAGATTAGGAAGGTAAAATGGAACCAGGATTTTATTAGTAAAACAAATGTATGTCGCAAAACTTTGTACACTTGCTAAATTTTTTCTGTTTCATTTTGTTTAAGTGTACTATTTTTAAAACTTAAGGAAATTCTTGCCACGTCAGGAAATATGTGATTATGTTTTTATTTAAACTATAAATTAGAAGCATTAATGGGAGACTATAAAGTTAAATTCTTAATGAAACAGTCTTCTCTGTAAGCTTGTAAGTGGCCATTACCAACATAATAAACTGGATTTATTACGCAGACTTTACAAATAGCTTAGATCAGTGATCAGCCAACTACTATCCACAGGCCAGCCTACTCAGCCATACCCATCCGTTTTGGTACATTAGTGGCTGCTTTCATACCACAATGCAGAGATGAGTAGTTACCACAGAGACTGTATGGCATGCAAGGTCTCAAATACGTACCAGCTGGTCTTTTACACTTAGTTTGCCAGCTCTTGGCTTAGGTTATGTGACAGTGAATATTCTCCTCTGAAAGCACGTGCACATCTCGTTGCATTTGCGTTTAGCATCCCATCTCCCGTTTCTCATTACAGACTCATTTTTCCCTCCGTTTGTAATGACTTCTGGTTTGTGTAAATTGTTTTCTGTACTGTGTACATGATGCATCTTATCGTGTCTGCATTATTTCCTGTACCTTCCTCTTGTCTATCCCTCACTTCTTCCTGTGTCATTCTGATCTTTATTAAAGCTTCCCAACTTTTTGGTCGCCTAGTGATACTCCGTTGTACAATCTGGAGCCCTGTGAACCTCTGCCGTTTGATGTGGCGCGATTCCGAGGCCTGACAGCTTCTGTGCTACTGGACCTAACGTATCTGACTGGCATTCACGAAGACATGGGGAAACAGAGCACCAAGCGACATGAAAAGAAACACCGACATGAGTCTGAGGAGAAAGGGGAAGTCGAGCAGAAAACCGAGAGTGACTCTGCTTTAGATGCGCGAACAGGCCTAACATCTGATGATGTCAAAAGTCAGGGTACCACGAGCTCCAAATCAGAAAATGAAGGATCTTCCTTTTCTTTAGATCCAACACTGCCAGGTGTGGAACCCCAACATCAAATAACAGAAGGAAAAAGAAAAAATCATGAACACGTGTCCAAAAACCATGACGTTGCCCAGTCAGAAATCAGAGCAGTCCAGCTATCCTATCTCTACCTCGGTGCTATGAAATCACTTAGTGCTCTTCTCGGCTGTAGTAAATATGCTGAGCTGTTGCTGATACCAAAAGTTCTGGCCGAAAACGGCCACAACTCAGACTGCGCGAGCTCGCCAGTTGTCCATGAGGATGTGGAGATGCGGGCGGCCCTGCAGTTCTTGATGCGGCACATGGTAAAGCGCGCGGTCATGCGGTCACCCATAAAGAGAGCGCTGGGGTTAGCTGATCTGGAACGAGCACAAGCTGTGATCTACAAATTAGTGGTCCACGGGCTTTTGGAAGACCAGTTTGGGGGCAGAATTAAGCAGGGTATGTTACCCAATTTTTTGTTTGTTTGTTTCGACCCATTGAAATTATTTATATTTATAATCATCATAAATGACATACTTTATATTTGTAAAAGTTTTTTGTTGGGAGGAAGCAACTTTCACCTTATTTTTTTCTTTAGAAGGCAAACAGTTCTTTTTTGTTTTTTTATGTTAATAATCATCTGTCTGCCTTAAGATTTTCTATTTTAAACCTACACAAGCATTAGAACTTGATCATTATTGCTACATTTTATAAAACTGAAATTTAACTCATGCCAGCCATAAAAGGTACTCAAGTATTTATTGATCTGGCTCAAAGCAGAAATTATTCTATTCTCAGAGACATTTTAAAATCTACTAATTTCATAGGTTATATATCAAGTGTAAGGAGTCCTGGTGGTGCGGTGGTTAAAGGATTTGGCAGCTAACTAAAAGGTCGGTGGTCTGAACCCACCAGCTGTTCCACAGGAGAAAGATGTAGCAGTCTGCTTCCATAAAGATTTACAGCCTTGGAAACGCTGTGGGGCAGTTCTACTCTGTCCTGTGAGTAGCTGTGAGCCGGAATTGACTGGATGGCAGTGGCTTTGGTTTTTGGGTTTTTATAGTGAGTGTAAAAACCTTGTTTTATCTTTTTTCCTCACTTTTGGATATGAGTTCTGAAATAAAATTGGAATTTATTCAGCAAATGTTTATTGAGTACCTACTATGTGCTAGGTATTTTTCTAGGTTCTGGGGAGTCAGCAGTGAACAAAACAAGGTCCCTTGCCTTCATGAAGCTTACATTCTTTTTCTTTTTCCTTCCTTTTGTTTCCTGTTCTTCCCTGCCTTCCTTCCTTTCTTTGCTTAGACACTGAACAGGCACAGAGAGGTGCATGGTGCGTATAAGTAGGAGTGTTAGGGTCATGACGATTATGAAGGGACGTCACATTTAGCAAACCTAATAGAATTAACCATCTTTGCAGCAACTCCAATTTCTATCGTTTCTTTCTAGACTCCTTTACCAGATAGTAAAATATATATCTGTAACTATTTTGTGAACTTTTCGACATTTTAACTAATTACTTTTTTTTCTTTTGAGTCTTAGCAGTAGTTTATTTTTTGAGGCGTTGTTTGTTTCAGAGCATGGGGTTTCTCTTCAGGATTTTTTTTTCTTTTTGTATTTATGTGTCTTCATCTTGGCCCATTTATATACTAAAGATAGGCAGAGTGCTAAGGAAATAGAGTTTTAATGATTAGATATCCCTAGAGAATCTCTTATCAAATCTTACAACCAAAAGTGAGACTACTTTTTTGTTTTTAAGAGAACCCTCTTCTTTAAAAAAAGAAATGAGTAAGGACAAAGGCTTGTTACTGTTGTCTGCAGAGTCTAGAGTAATGAGTACAGTGGTGAATGCAAAAATGTATATATGTGAGAGCATTTATTTTTCTGTAAATCTTTCATAAAAGATACTTTCGAAAGATATTTATAAAATTTTCAAATTAAAAGTTAGAAGTTTCCCATTGTGACTCTTGAAAAAAACAAATTTGTACTGCTCTTAACCTTTACTTTGTTTTTATATAGAGGTTGATCAACAAGCCGAAGAAAGTGACCAAGCCCAGCAGGCACAGACACCGGTGACCACTAGCCCATCAGCCTCAAGCACGACTTCCTTTATGAGCAGCTCACTGGAAGACACCACAACTGCCACCACTCCAGTTACTGACACCGAAACGGTGCCTGCATCTGAGTCCCCAGGAGTGATGCCACTTAGTCTTCTCAGGTAGAGAAGTCGATCTTTCATATCTGCCATACTAATGCCTGTTTGAGGAGTCTTGATGGCACAGTGCTTAAGAGCTTGGCTGCTAACCAAAAAACCGGCAGTGTGAATCCACCAGCCACTCCTTGGAAACCCTATGGGGCAGGCCTCCCCTGTCCTGTAGGGTTGCTATGAGTCAGAATTGACTCAACGGCAATGGCTTTGGCTTTTTGTTTTTTAATTTCTTTTTGCTCCAGTTTGCCAAATGTATTCACAAAAGGAAAATCTTTGAGAGAGGACCTTTAGAGAGACCATTTTGTGAGTTCTCTTAACTTAGGCTTAAGTGAAGTAAAGGGAAGCAGAACGGCTACCCTCCCGTTTTCTTATTTGTTTTCCCCTTCCCTTAGTGGTTATTATTCCTAGTGTGTTGTCAGAGACCTGAGCAGGTGGAAGAGGAGAGTAGTTATTCTCAATTTTTGGTGTGTACAAGAGCCACCTGGGGAGATTTTTAAAGCTCTGGGGCTATATCGTCCAGCAGGTATGATTCAGCAGGTCTGGCGTGGGGCCTGTGGTTTGCATTTTAATTAAGTCGCCCAGTGATTCTGATGCAGTGGCCTTCGGTTCATACTTTGAGAACCACTGCATTCCTGCTGTGGGCTTGGGTAGAAGGAGCACTGATTAAGTAGTCACCATTGCCTAGTCTCCAGTGGGCCATGCCAGTCTCCACCGGCCATTGGCCACGTCTCCTGCCTCAGCTTTCTCACTTGAGTAATGCAGTTCCAGGGGATGCTTCTGTTCAAGATATAAGGAAGGGAGGAATGATAGGATATTTTAATAAGGTTTTTAACCCCTGTAGCAGTGGCAGAATTCAAGACATCTTTTCAAAGGATCAATAGCGCTATTATTCCTTGTTGCCTTTCAGGCTGTGGTTAGTATAGTTGTAGGATTCTGACCAGGCCTTTTGACTCTTCCTTTCTTCTCAGTCTTCATTTCCCTGCTGTTAGTTGGGGCGTATGTTAGAGCTTCTGTTGTCAGCCTGGCTGAAAGTCATTTAACAGGAGAAAAGTCAGTTAGAAAACTACTGCCCCCTGTGTGAACACTGTCATGTCACAGGTATTTGACACTGGTTGGACAGTGCATTTTTGATGTTTAAAAAGTTCTTATTTCTGTTGGACAGATCTAAAGGACAGTCAACGAGGATCTTCCTGGACTTCATTCCCTAGTTATGTTTACCTTCTTAGCTTGAGAGGGGCTGTCTCTCCCGCGTCTTTCCTCCTGTACAGCTGGCATATTGTTATTCATATATTATTTTTAGTTGTGCTTGGTGACGAGGCAGCTATCTTTTTTTTTTCATAACTTACCTATCACCTTTTACTTGGAATTTACGTGAAAAATTTCATTGCTAGCTAGTGAATTTACATTTGAAGTAATTGTGAGTTACCTAGTTTTAAAAGTCTTCTTTATTCTCTAACTGTTATATGACTACCAAAACACATGTGCCTATTATCTTGGTATTTTAGGCAGATTTTTGTCTGTCTTACTCAGTGCTGCATTTCCCTGCTTGCTGTGTTGCTGGCATTTTGTTGAATAAATTAAAAGATTTTATTACTTTTATAGTAAAAGCACCCTTGAGCTAATGATTTTTTAAACTAAGGAATCTTTTTCCCCTCATTAAACTATAGCTAACCTTTGTAATTTCTTAAGCTGCATATTATTCTATCAGAAGGTTGTGATATATATATCAATCATTTACTTACAGGATTTTTATGCTAACCACTCTTGTTTTCTTAAAGGCAAATGTTCTCTAGTTACCCAACTACCACCGTACTTCCCACACGCCGTGCACAGACTCCTCCAATATCATCGTTACCAACCTCTCCTTCTGATGAAGTAGGAAGGAGGCAAAGCTTAACTTCTCCAGATTCCCAGTCAGCAAGGCCAGCCAACCGCACAGGTGTGTGTGCTGTCATGCACTGACCCCCAGACCTCTAAGCAGGCCAGTTGTGTGGGACATTGTTATGTGGGTATTTCATCTTCACTGAAGGTAAAACAGTGATTTTCATGAAGAGTGAACTGCCTCCATCAAACATATATTGAATTATGGCTATTTGGAAAAGAAATAATGTACTGTACATCAGTCATATCAGACCTTCCTTCTTTCCCAATACGGGCAATCTAGTGCTATAAATTTCCCTCTAAGCACTGCTTTAGCTGCATCCCACAAATTTTAAAATGTTGTGTTTTAATTTTCATTCAGTTTTAAGTACTTTCTGATTTACCTTTGATTTCTTCTTGGATGTATAGGTTATTTAGATGTGTGATATTAGTTTCCAAATATTTGAGTGTTTTCCAGATATCTTTGTTATTGATTTCTAATTTAATTTCACTTTCATCAGAGAACATATCTTATATAATTTGAATTCTTTTAAATTTATTGAGACTTGTTTTATGACCCCACAATATGGTCTGTTATGATAAATATTCCATGTACACTTGAACATGGACTAGCACTTAATCTATAATTGTGGAATGGTGTGTTGTATAAATGTGAGGCAGATCAAGTTGGTTGGTAGTATTGTTCAAGTCTTGTATAGCCTTAGTGATTTTCTGTTTACTTGTTCTGTCAATTATTGCGAGAACAGTGTTGAAATTTCTGCCTGTAATTGTATATTTGTGTATTTCTCCTTTCATTTTTTGTTGTTTGTTTCATGTATTTTAAAGCTATATTTTTAGGCCCATAGATCTCTACAGTTCTTATGTCTGCTTAATGAGTTGACCCCTTTACCATTGTGAAATGACCCACATTATCGCTGGTAATACTTGGAATCAGATTAGAGTGAGAAAGGCTCCTTGAGTGGGAGCAGTGTGTGTGGCACTGGCCTAGCTCTGGGGTATTGGAGTCTGAGTGGGGTGATAAAATGTTCACATGGCCCAACACCAGGTGTCAGAGCCGATCAGGTGAGGAGGGCATTCACTCTCACTGTCCGCTGAGAGGGCCTGGGAGCAGTGCTACTTCAGCAGCAGATCTTTTCTTCTAAATACCATTCTTGACTAAAAGCAACCAGGACCTCCTTGGAGAAATGGCTGATTCCAGGACTGAGTACGAGATGAGTCTGGAGTATCTTATGCCAGAAAATAATGAAGTACTCAGAGAATTGATGGGTACGTGCCGAAAGGATGTAGAAGCCAGATTGCAGGAGCTTCCACTGGGGCATCAAAATAAATAATCGTAATCATAGTAACAGATGATAACCCACAAATGCAATGAGAATCTAGAAGTCCGTACTGATGAGGAGAAAGAGTTGCCTCAGTGTGGAATGCCAGCTGGTGAATCTAAAATAAACAATGGAATTAGAAAATGATCATTTGATAACTATCATAGTAATAATTAATTCACCCAATAAACAAACGGATGCTAAAACTAGTGAGTGAAACTGTGATAAGAAGTGGGATATTTACATATTCTCAAAGTGCCTCCCTACAGATAATAATTAATTATAAAGGGGAAAAAGAAGTAACTTTAAAGTGGTGAAAACTTGGTAGAAATTACCTAACTCAAGCAATCAGAGTTAACGTAACAGTAACGAGACAAACTGAAAGTATGTACTATCTGATAGAATGCTGGGAACGCAGCATCACTCTGTAGTATTCCTGCCCAAAATCATAACCTGAATCTAATCACGAGGAAACATCAGACAATCCCAAAGTTAGGGGCATTCTAGAAAATAGCTATCCTGTAATCTTCAGAGTATCAAAGTGATAGAAAAGAGATGCCAGCCAAATGCAGTGATGATGCTAGATTGGATCCTTTGCTGTGAAGAACAGTATTGGAACCTTTGGTGGACTAGAACAGGATCTGGATTAGATGTTACTTCCTGACTTTGACGATTGTACTGTGGTTACAACAGGAGAATGTCCTTATTTGTAGGAGTTACAAGCTGACATACTCAGGGGAGATGGAACATCATGTCTGCTACTTTCAAACGGTTCAGGGAGAAAAGAGTTCTTTGTGCTATTCTTGCAAATATTTGTAAGTTTAAAATTTTTTATAAGTGGGAAATTGTTTCAAAATAAGAAGAAAACTTTTTAAAAGAAATTTTTATTAGCAGGCTTAATTTGTGTTATTAGCAGTTTTAACTGTATGAAAAACCTTATAAGCTATAACAAATTTCATTTCATTTAGTGAATTCTTAGTAGAATAAAATTTTGTTACATTTGGACACTACTAGGAAGTTGGGGACTTAGGGTTCCTGTAAGTATACTTTTTACTCATGGTGTGTGGTGGTATTTAGGCCCTTACTTCTATTTCTTCTGTCTCAGCCTTGTCAGACCCAAGCAGTAGACTGTCAACTTCCCCTCCTCCTCCAGCGATTGCAGTGCCCTTGCTGGAAATGGGCTTCTCTCTCCGGCAGATTGCCAAAGCCATGGAAGCCACAGGTAGGATAAGTTTTTGTATATCAGTATATGAATATATGCAAAGTCCTGTCTTATTAGAGGTAATCTGTTTTTTAAGAAGCCATAAAGCTTGGTAAGATTTTTGATACCAGGTTTGATTGTAAGGGCATCGTAGCAAGCACTCTTAAATTGATAGCATGAGTAACTTTGCCTGAAGTCAGGATCAGACTTTTTTTTTCCTGTTCAGGTGCTCGAGGAGAGGCTGATGCCCAGAACATCACTGTCCTTGCCATGTGGATGATAGAGCACCCTGGACACGAGGATGAGGAAGAACCCCGGTCAGGCAGCACAGCCGACTCGAGGCACGGAGCAGCAGTGCTGGGCAGTGGGAAGTCAAGTGATCCCTGTTACTTACAGTCACCAGGAGACATACCATCAGCTGATGCTGCAGAAATAGAGGAAGGCTTTAGTGAAAGGTGGAATTCTAATTTCTGTATTTCTTTTTCATTTGTTACAAATGGTGACCACAGAAGTCCCATTTATTTCCCCTTGTAAATTCTTCTCGTAGTATGTGAAGTTGATAACCACAGGCATATGGACATGTGGGTGTTTTAGTTACAAATGTATTTTTCTGTGAAGGATAAAAATGGCATGATGGATTTTGACTTGAATGGTGGTTTTCATGGAAAGAAGGGAATTCACAATTTTTATGTAAAATCAAGCTGAAAAAAACGAACTAAAATTAAAGCAAGTTTATTCCAAAACAAAATAAATGCTGAAAAAGAAAATTTATCATATATAAATTATATAAAATAGAATATTCACTTTAATATTTGAAGTTTATTTAATTAATACATTGGATAGAAATGGGTTTAAAATGTTTTCTGTCTTAATATAATTAAATTTATATTTTCATTTTTCTGTAGTTTTTAATATCCAGTACAATAAGCTCCTTTTTTAAGTTGTAAAAAGAATTCTGTGATAATGCCTAGCCTAAAATGAGATGTAGTAAAATATTCTAGATCCCCCTTAAAGTTTTTTCCCCCTTCAGCATTCCTTAGGACTTTAAATCTTTTGTTTTTCATTCTAACCATGAGGTAACGTCACCACCCAGACTTGTGTCTTATGTAATAATGTACACTTTTTCTAACAACCTCAATGAAAATTTTCAGAATTTATTTTGAAGTATCTGTTCCTCTTAAGCAAGGATTTCCAGTTGTTTCAAAGTTCTAAGTATTTAATCATTTAGGATTTAGTTAAGGCCGTATTTGATCTCATTTTAATTTGAACGTGCATTAAGCATGATTTTTATTGCTGGCATAGTTCAAAGTGAGATAAAATTATTGCTCAGGGCACAAGATATGATATATTTATAACTTAGAAGTTTTACAAGGGATAGAAAATATTTCAAAGTTTATCATAAATGTACTTTATTCTCAGAGACATTTAGAGGAAAAAGTAATGCCATAAGCCAGCTTGCACCTATGCTTTCTTTTCATGATTTTTTTTTAACCGTATTTCTTCTGAACTTGCCTTTGTAGCGCCGAAAATCTGGATCATACAGAGAGTGCGGCTTCTGGAAGTGGGCCACCAGCTCGGGGTCGCTCAGCAGTAACGAGAAGGCATAAGTTTGACTTAGCTGCTCGCACGTTGCTAGCAAGAGCAGGTAGTTACATGTTTCACGTCTTTTTTTGTGTGTGAAAGTATCGTATATTTTGCTTTTATTTTAAAGTGAACATAAAAGCAGCGTTAAAGAAGATGTTGTTCACAATCTTAAGTACTCAGTCCCATGACATCAACAGAACAACCGCTTGTATATTACTTTATGCACATTTACATAGTTTTACAAATTGAAATCACAGTAGACAGTCATAGATTTATTTTTAAGTTCCCTCTGGGTGCAGAAGGCTATCCTGGTCACCTGTGGGTCTTGAGAAATTTCCTAACAGCTCTCGCTGCCCCTCAAGCAACTTGTGATTTAAGAAGCGATGATGCGTGTTTAAGTGGTGAGAAGGCACTGGAAAAGGCACTGGGCCAAGGAAGTAGGTGCTGGCTTTTCTGACGGGCTTGTGCACCTTAGGCTTCACTACTAGTAAAGCTCTAGATCAGCAAAAAGAAATTCCCTTGTCACATTCGTAAATACTTCTAGGATTAGGTTTTGGATATATAAAGTATATGTCATGGGGAATATAGTTTTCAAACCAAAAACTGGGATATGTGATTCGTCAAAATACTTTGATCATTAAAATATTAGAACATGGATAATCATTTAACAAGTTACACTGAGAGATAAATTCGGACTGTCCTGGAAAATATAGGGTATATACTTACTATATAATGAAAGGGAACTGATTTTTTAAAAATAAACCCAAAAGAATAATAATAGGTAATATTTATTGAGTGTTTTTCTACATACCAAACATTGTGAAGTATTTTACATGGTTTATCTTATTTAAACCTGTCAATACCCCAGTGAGGTACGAGCGCCCTTATCTTTTTAAAGAAAGATAAAGAAACACTTGTGATAGGTGCAATCTGATGTTTATGATCTAGGATCCAGTAAGTCAGCTAAGATAGGCTGTCACCTAAATGTATGACAGTTAAGAACTGGCAAAACATTCAGAATTATTTTATGCGTGCAAATAAAGTGCCTTTTTTGTTTTGTCCGGAGCGGGGTTATACCGCTCTGTGCAGGCCCACAGGAACCAAAGTCGGAGAGAAGGAATATCTTTGCAGCAAGACCCAGGGGCGTTGTATGACTTTAATTTAGATGAAGAATTGGAAATCGATCTTGATGATGAAGCAATGGAAGCCATGTTTGGACAAGATCTGACCAGTGACAATGATATTCTGGGAATGTGGATCCCAGAGGTACTGGACTGGCCTACCTGGGTGTGTGCGACTGCAGCGGGGGCTGCTCTGACTTCCTTTCCTGCTTCCTCTTCACGCAGCTTACTAATAGCCTTGCCAAAGTCTTACATCTCATCCTGAGGTTTGGGGATTTAATGCTTGAGGTTCCTTTGAGACCTACAAACTAATAAGAAAAAGTCTCTGTTGTTGCTTTCTCTTTGCAATGTATTGCTTCTCTCCCCTGACTTGGGTGACTAGAGCTGTATTGTAGTAACATTTGATTCTGATGTCAAAGATAGAGTACAGAACAGGCATCAGATCCCGGTGGACTCTGCTGGGCGTGTAACGTGGCTGCTGTGCTCACACTGCTATCTGAATGCATGCTCTACTCCTCTACTCCTTCATAGGTTCCATTTATTCACTAGGGTGCTTCGTTCCAGGAACCGTGCCCACATAGACCTTGTCAGTACCTCCATCCAGGGACAGGGTACATGGTGTGTCTGCATGTGTACATTACACTTAGGTAGCATGGAGAATGAAAAGTTCACTGCGTCACTCCTCTGGGAAAGAGGACCTACCATATTAATAAGATAAAGGACTCTTAGTGACTTTTCTAAGGAATTAAAAAAATGTAGATCTAAATGTTAAGACCGGATGAAAAATAGTTACTTTCACTAGAGGGTTTAAAAAAATCTTTTTTTTTTTTAATAATTTTTATTGAGCTTTAAGTGAACGTTTACAAATCAAGTCAGTCTGTCACATATAAGCTTATATACACCTTACTCCATACTTCTACTTACTCTCCCCCTAATGAGTCAGCCCGCTCCCTCCTTCCAGTCTCTCCTTTCGTGACAATTTTGCCAGTTTCTAACCCTCTCCACCCTCCTATCTCCCCTCCAGACAGGAGATACCAACACAGTCTCAAGTGTCCACCTGATACAAGTAGCTCACTCTTCATCAGCATCTCTCTCCAACCCATTGTCCAGTCCCTTCCATGTCTGATGAGTTGTCTAAAAAAATCTTTTTGAAGTAAAGCAGATTGTCATTTTTATTAACACTTTCCTTAGTAGGATACCCAGTCACATATATTATAATTTATTGGAATGAGGGAGGGCAAAGAACATACTCAGATTGTGTGATTTGAATTCTGACTTGAAAGAAATTTATTATGAACGCTTTGCAAATATCCCATCATAGGTAAACAAAATGGTTGCTATCACAAACACTCTGTTTACCGCTTCTTAATTTTATGTTAAGTTGACTGTAATAATTTGGTATGAAATCGTTTTGTGCAGCATGTTTGTGAGTCTGAAGACAGGGAAGAAGTGGTGGTGTGTGAACTGTGTGAATGCAGCGTCGTCAGCTTCAATCAGCACATGAAGAGAAGCCACCCAGGCTGCGGGCGCAGTGCCAACCGCCAGGGCTATCGCAGCAACGGCTCCTATGTGGATGGCTGGTTCGGCGGTGAATGTGGGAGTGGCAATCCATACTACCTGTTATGTGGCAGCTGCAGGGAGAAGTACTTAGCCCTGAAGACCAAATCCAAGACAACAAGTTCTGAAAGGTACCTTGGAATTGTATGGATTTCCAGACCCTCTGAATGAGGAGTGTAAACTATCTCTTATATCTTAAGGCATGGATACCCTAGCTTGCTTTATGTGAGAAGTTACTGTTGACTTTCCCAGAAGTCCTATGATCACCAGACTGGGGACAGGAAAGATGGAAGGGGTTGAGGAATTCATGCTCCCACTAGAGCTGGAAGCCTGCAGAATCTCTGAGAGTCCAGGGATGCAGGTCCTGTACTAGAGTTTGATTGTATTGTACTTTGACTTGTTGGCAAGTTGTAGTCGGGACCCTTGCCTTAACCTTTAGGAGGCTTATGGTCAATTTCTTCATGGTCCTTCTTCACCAGATTACTGGCGTCATAATTAAAATCTTTTTCTTCGTGAAAATGTAGATGGTTTTTGTTTTTGATGAAAAGAGCTTTCATGAAAATATTATCTCCTCACATCCTTCAATAGCAGTTTCTAGTGAGCAGGTTGTTTTGCTCTTGCCAACTATTACAGCCTTCAAGCTTTCTGGAATAGGTTTTTATTTAAAGAGTTGTAGGTAACCCAGAAACCTCCCCAGTATTTTGGGAAAACAGCCGTTGATTTGGCAAGCATGTTTGTTCCTGCATACCAGCCATTTTTATTACGTTAGCCTATAACATGAAACACACTGTTTTATTTTGTGTTGCTTTATGAATGACCTTTTAAAATGTTCTAATGACTTAATTTGCATTTTCGGGTACTAACCGTTTTATATAAAAACACGATGTTCTTCATGTTTGGTGCAGGTACAAGGGACAAGCTCCAGATCTACTTGGCAAGCAGGACAGTGTGTATGAAGGTAGTTGTTTGTCCTGAGAGCTTCTTTATTTTACACGTATTTTTATATGTTCATCTCCTTACCATCTGTACTAAAGTTTACCATTGTGTATGTGTGTTTGTGTTTATGTACATGTTAACTTAAACTTTCTCCCCAAAACTCAAGGTAGCTTGATAGCAGCACCCCTAGTTTGAAGTCAAAGGAAAAGGACCTGGGTTGAAACACTAGCTTTACTACAGAATGTTAATTTCTATTTGACATAATTTTTTTTCAAAGTAGGGAAAGTATGTAGTACATTTTGAACTTTCATCCTAAGTGAGCAAAGTAAAAAATAAAACATTTAGTAAGCATCAGTTTATCTGGAGCATTTGTTTACTTGAGCCAAATCATTTCCTAATGATTATGGGCATGGTAAGAACTTTTGTTGGTTCCATGCCAGTATTTCTTATGAGTTGAAACCTCCATAACCAGTTGTAACATTGGCTGTTGGCTTTTAATGGATTTGACTCCACTGACCCCCTTTTCCCTTAGTCTCACTGAGCCTCAGGAGTGCAGTTTGGTTGCATCACCATGAGATGGTGCTCTAGTTCATTTTGTGGATACCGGACTTACAGTCCGTATGTATCTTAGACATACCTCACAAAAACTGTTACCAGCAGAGTTGTGTTATATTCGTGTACCATACATTTATTTATTTAAATTCCAGAAGACTGGGACATGTTAGATGTTGATGAAGATGAAAAGCTAACAGGTGAAGAAGAATTTGAATTGCTTGCTGGGCCACTGGGTTTAAATGACCGGCGCATTGTACCAGAACCAGTTCAGTTCCCGGATAGTGATCCACTGGGAGCGTCCGTAGCAATGGTCACAGCCACAAACAGTATGGAAGAGACTCTGATGCAAATAGGTAAACCAAAATGCTGATTTGCATTGATTTTATAGATCCTCTCTCAATATGTTTCTTAGACAGGTAAACATCTAATAATAAGGTTTCAGCATTGTTCCAGCAAGCCTCTTTCGGCAGTTGTTTTAACATTTTGAAGGCGTATGTAATATTGTTTTGATTTTTTAAAATAAAATATTGAAGTGATAAAAGTGTGTAAAATTTTTCTTTTTTTTTTAACTTTGTGCCAAGAGAATTCTGGAACGGACCTAAAACTGTTTTGCACTTTTTTATTTGGATGAGAGGATATGGTAACTTTAGTTACTGGGGATGCACAATAAAGGATTGGGGCGGTATTTGGTTGCTTAACCACCAAAGCATCTTCATCTTCAAAAGCATGTTTTCAGGGGTATATCTGTTCTGTATTTCTTAGTAGAAGTGATGCATGAGCAAAACAAAGAAAAAAGAAATTATTTAGAAAAAAATTTCTCCTCTACACGTGGTCCCTGACTTGCAACATATTTAAGTTATGACAAACTGTGCTTACAACCATCTTTTTTTTTTTTTTGGTACATTTTATTGTTAGTAATATGTACTACATACAATGTTAAAGTATATCTGTAAGTTTATATATAATGTTTCCAACACCCAAAGATAAGTAAAAATTGGATTTATAAAGATACTGATAATAAAAGGCAATAGTAATGAAAACTAAAAAAAAAAAGAAAAAGATTTAATTTACATCAGAATGAACCTATGATGGAGTCAATGGAACGGAATCTCATCGTAAATCGAGGACTACCTGGCTTAGATTGTTGTTGACTTAGCAATAACTTTCTCCCAAGGAATTTTCTGTCCCAGATGAGCAAAATACATTGTATTTCTTTGTAGCATTGAGCCTAGGTAGAATGGGAGAAATTTTCAATAGTCTGGATATTTGTTTTTTCTTACCTTGTTAACAACTAAGCAAAATCTTATGTTTTGCAGGTTGCCATGGCTCTGTAGAGAAAAGTTCCTCTGGGAGAATAACGTTAGGTGAGCAGGCAGCTGCCCTAGCGAACCCTCACGACCGGGTGGTGGCTTTAAGGAGAGTGACCGCTGCTGCTCAGGTTCTTCTGGCCAGAACCATGGTCATGAGAGCACTGTCTCTTCTCTCAGTCAGGTGAGTCTCGGCAAGCAGTGCTGAGCTAGTGTCTAGCGTGTCTTCTACGAGAGTCTGGGATTGCTTAGGAGGACAGAGTGGAAGTTTTAGAAACTTGAGTATGTCCTATTGCATGAAAGAAGGCAGACATAGTCATCATTATCATTCATCATTCATTTATTCAGTTAGTACTCGGCTCTTTTTAGGTAGAAAGTAATGCCATTAAAGTAATAGAGTAAACTGCACATGTTTTATTTTGTGATGTGAAATGGAAAACGAAGGCTGTTGACCCATTTGATGTAGGGCAAACATAAAAGGTAAAATGTATTTTTCTGTAGAGTTAACTAGCTGTTTGGCTGAATCAAGCTGAAAATCCTAACACAGGGATTCTTGCTGTGTTCACACTGTGGCATGTAATGTAAAAATGGAAAGGGAGCCAGGACAGACCAAAAGACATCCATTTAAGAAGTGGTTAAGCAGTGGTGTTTAACAGCCAATCAGCAAAGACAGGAGGACCCTGAGGGAGAGAATCAGAATGAAAGTTACGTAAGATTGTGTGGTATTGGTTCAAGGAGAGACAAATAGACCAAATAATCCAGAAACTGACCCACATATATACAGACACTTGATTTATGACAGCAGTTTACACGCAGAGCAATGGGGAAGGGATGATCTTTTCAGTAATGGGGGCTGGGTCAGATGGTTATCCATATGTTGTTGTTGTTAGATGCTGTCAACGTGGTTCCGACTCATAGTGACCCTATGTACAACAGAACAAAACGCTGCCTAGTCCTGCGCCATGCACACAATCGTTGTTACGCTTGAGCCCATTGTTGCAGCAACTGTGTCAACTCATTGAGGGTCTTCCTCTTTTTCGCTGACCCTCTAGTTTACCAAGCATGATGTCCTTCTCCAGGGACTGATCCCTCCTGACAACATGTCCTAAGTATGTAAGATGCAGTCTCTCCATCCTTGCCTCTAAGGTTGTACTTCTGGTTGTACTTCTAAGACAGATTTGTTCCTTCTTTTGGCAGTCCATGCTATATTCAATATTCTTCGCCAATACCACAATTCAAAGGCGTCAGCTTTTCTTCGGTCTTCCTTATTCATTGTCCAGCTTTCACTTGCATATGATGCGATTGGAAATACCGTGGCTTGGGTCAGGTGCACCTTAGTCTTCAAGGTGACACCTTTGCTCTTCAACACTTTGAAGAGGTCCTTTGCAGCAGATTTACCCAATGCAATGCGTCTTTTGATTTCTTGACTGCTGCTTCCATGGCTGTTGATTGTGGATCCAAGTAAAATGAAGTCCTTGACAACTTAAATCTTTTCTCCATTATCCGTATAGGAGGAAAAAGAAGAATCTTGGTCCCACCTTCACACTATATGAAACAAATAATTCCAAGTGGGTTCTTGACCTTGGGATAGGCAGAGATTTTTTAAGTCACAAAAGACATCCACCATAAAGAAAAAGATTGATAGACTGGACTACCTTAAACAACTTTTGTTCAGCAAAAGTCACCATTAAGAAAGTAAAAAAGGCAAGCTGCAGAGTGGAAGAGGATATTAGCAATGCATATAACCAACAGAATATGTAAACATTTCGTATAAATCTGTAAGAAAAAGACAGACAACCCAAAAGAAGAGTGGGCAGGATACATTAAGAAGTGCTCCACAAAAGTGGGTCCTCAAATGGCCAATAAACGTGAAAAGGCGGTCACTCTCATTAGTCTTCAGAGAAGTGGGTATCAAAACCACAATGAGAAACTAGTGTCCATCCACCAGAATGGCTAAAGTTAAAAAGATTGGACCAAAAAAAAGAAGAAGAGAGCATGAGGAGGTGGAACAGCTGGAGCAGTGCTGGTGAGAAGATGGTACAGCTGCTTGGAAAACCCTTTGGTCGTTTGCCCACTCCTCACTTACCCACATGGTCAGGTGCCAAAGACTGGGTCGTTAATGCCAAAATCAGCATTATGTGAAAAGGGAGGGTTTTTAAATTTTTTTTTCTGTTTTCAGACCATCCAGTTGTCTGATTTTTTTCTATTTAGAAAATATGACTGTAGAAATGTAACAGCTAAGATTTGCTGATGTGCTCATCACTCTAAGTTCGGTTATGGATTATTTCTCTGCGGAATAGGAGGCTTGGAGGAGACTAAGCTGGATATTGCCTCAGCTTAACCGCTTCACCATTTTCCTATGCTAGGTCAGAGCTTCCTCAAGGAGCCATCTCCAGGGCTCCATTCCCACCCCTGCAAGCCCTGTGTTCATGATTCCAGGGCCGCCTCTGCCCTCTAGGTCTGGCGAGCCACTGAGGCTCTAGCCTTCCCTCGAGGATGCTGGGAGCCTGGTCATGCACCCGGCCCCACTAAGTCATTGAGGCTTCAGGCCCAGTTTAGCTCACTTTGGGATGTCATTAAACTCACACACATTTCTTCCAAACACCCTTGCCATGCCTCTTTTCTTTCTTCCTTTCTCACCACCTCACAGCAACTTTTAGCTGCAGAGCCTCAGGCTGAATAGGAGCTAGGAACCCAGAACAGGTGCCCACTGGCTTGGTGCTGACTGCAGGTCTGCCAGGAGGCTGTGGCCATGGAGGAGGCAAGCCCCAGCAACAGCTGAACATGGCACCCCTGCCTGCAGGAGGGAGCGGAGGGTGCAGCCAGCACAACCCAGCTTCCCAGAGGCCACCCAGAGACCCTCCTTGAGGGAGAGGACGCACTGCAGCTGTTGCCGCCGTGCCTGCCACCTTGTTAATGTGCAAAAGAGTCACATAGTAGATTTTTTACTGTTGTCGTAAATGGGAAGTGCCAGATGAGATAGTCGATAAGTGAGGAGTATGTGTATTGTAGTGAAAGATGAATAGAAGTTACATAATTGATACAGCAGAGATGTAAAAGTGTAATGTCTAACCATGCTTGAGAAGGACAAGGAAAGCATTCAAAAGAGAGTGACTTCCAGTCAATATGTGAGGAGTAGGTGTACCGCCTACAGCTGGCCATGAACATACTGTGACCCAGCGGTCTGCTCCAGGCGTGTATCCAACAGAAATGCTTGCGTATGTACACGAAAAGACACATGCAAGGGTGTTGATGGCTATACTGTTTGTAATAACCCCAAACTGGAAACCACTGGATTGTCATCTGTAGAATGGATAAATCAATTGTGGTAGGTTTCATTTATATGTCAGTGGAAATGAATAAATTACCGATATAATTCAACAGTGAGGCATTGGTGGTTAGCAGTAGGATTCTCGCGTTCCACGCGGGAGACCTTAGTTCAATTCCCAGCCAGTGCGCCTCCTACATAGCCACTACCCTTGTCTCAGCAGTGGATTGCTTGTTGTTACGACGCTGAACAGGTTTCAGCAGAGCTTCCAGACTAGGACAGACTAGAAGAAAGGCCTGGCGATCTGCTTCCAAAAATGAGCCAGTGAAAACCGTATAGATCACAACAGTCTGATCCACAGCCGATCACGGGGATGGCACAGGACTGGGCTGCCTTTCATTCTGTTGTGTGTGGGGTCACCATGAGTCAAGAGCCACCTTGACAGCAACTAATAAGAACGTGATACAAACACATGGATGAATCTTACAGGCATGTTTGATTGAAAGAAGCCAGAAACAAAAGAGTACATACTTCGTTACTCCATTTATATAAAATTCAAAAATAGGCAAAACTCATTTATGGCTAGAGATCAGGATAATGGTTACTTTTGGGGCATAGTGACTGAGAGGGGGCCAAGGTAGGCTTCTAGGAGCTGGTAATGTTCTGTTTCTTGATCTGGGGGTGGTCACACAGATTTCTTCAGTTGGGGAAAATTGACAATTGATGAACATTTCTGTATATGATACTTTGATAATTCAGTTACACTTTAAGTATAGATCATTATTAAAATCCAAAAAGAGGCTTAGGTATCACAGCTTCCAGCTTGCATAATTTTTTTGGCATTTTTTATAGGACACATGTGGCTAGTGATAGTGTGTGGCTTGCCTTTTATCCTGGTTGCTTTTGCTATGGATGATATGTGAGAATCCAGATGTTCTCTTCAGAAATCTGTTTTCTTTATCTATATAAAATGTCTTCCTTTCCTGACAGTGGCTCCAGTTGCAGCCTGGCTGCTGGTCTTGAGTCTCTGGGGCTAACAGATATCCGAACGCTGGTTCGATTAATGTGCCTGGCTGCAGCAGGGAGAGCTGGCCTCTCTACCAGTCCCTCTGCCATGGCTAGCACCTCAGAGCACTCCCGAGGCGGGCACAGCAAGGCCAACAAGCCCATCTCTTGCCTGGCCTACCTGAGCACAGCCGTGGGATGTCTAGCATCCAACACCCCTAGTGCTGCAAAACTGCTGGTGCAGTTGTGTACACAGGTAAGCTCGTTTTGGTGCTTTTTCTGGGGCATTGCTGATTTCCGGCTCATTCTTGAAGAGCCTTTTGAAGTGAAATGTTCTTCTTTTTGTTCCAAAATTGTATGTAAAAATTAAACCTGTTTGTTCCGATTGCCTCTTCAGAACTTGATTTCTGCTGCAACAGGTGTAAATCTAACCACGGTTGATGATCCAATTCAACGGAAGTTTCTTCCCAGTTTTCTCCGGGGAATTGCCGAAGAGAACAAGCTTGTAACCTCCCCAAACTTTGTTGTAACTCAGGCCCTTGTGGCATTACTAGCTGATAAAGGGGCCAAACTGAGACCTAACTATGATAAGTCAGAAGTTGAAAAGAAAGGTAGGTTTCATATTATTTAAATACACAGCTTTCTAATCAACTTGATTCATGCTTAAAAAATGATGTTTTTGCATTATTATATGTGATGAATTGCATGACATGTAAACTTCTTAAGTTTAGATTGTGAAAGAAGTGCACGGATACATTTTCTTTGTGCCTGGAAACAAATACTAGAAAATGTACTAAGTTAGTCTTGTTATGGATTATGGTTTGAGTCACCGTAGATAATAATCTTGGCAGATTTCCTTAATAACTTTTAGATAAACTAAGTGTCATTTTTCTCATTGTCTTAAGATGATAACACTTTGAAGGGGCTGCTTCATCACTACTGCCAGCTTTCCTCTTTGTCAGGACCATTTGGCATGGGGAGGTGGGCTTTTGGATCCATCAGCCTTGACTGGCTTCCAAGATCACCTTTGAGCAGCAAAAGCCAAACTTAAGGGCATTTCTTAAGGGCGCGCTGCCTCTGTCTGGGCCTCACAATGAGTTCTGCTGTATTCCCGATTTACTGTGACCTTAGAGCGGGGACTTGATTGCTGTGTATAAGATGTACATTTGTAATTGATCAGATTTATTATAGAATCTATTATAGCATTTGTTGTGAGATGAATGCTTTATACCTTGTATGCATGCATTAGTGAATGACTGCTTGTAAAAGTGCTAATTCTTAAAAGATGGGTTAACCCATTTTTGTTTGTTCACTACCACCAGCTCTCACCCGGGCATCATTTCATTGTTTTGTTTAAGCAGGTTTAATTGCCCAATTGTATGCCCATCCTTCCTATGATCCTTGTGCTGTAGGCCCTCTGGAGCTGGCTAATGCCCTGGCAGCCTGCTGCCTGTCCTCAAGGCTGTCCTCACAGCACAGGCAATGGGCTGCTCAACAGCTCGTGCGCACTCTTGCCGCACAGGACCGCGACAACCAAACTACTCCACAAACGCTTGCTGATATGGGAGGAGATCTCAGAAAATGCTCCTTTATCAAGCTGGAGGCTCATCAGAACAGAGTATGTATTCTGACCCCGATGTATGTTCACTACCTTGTGTGAGATAAAATAGTGACTTTCTGTCTTTCTGTCTGTCTGTAAGTTACCAAGATTTGCTGGCAACAACCAATTCTCCTTTCTCTGTATGCTGGCTTAACAAAATAGTATACCAAAACCAAACCAAATCCAGTGCCGTTGAGTCAACTCTGACTCATAGTGACCCTATAGGACAGAGTAGAACTGCCCCATAGAGTTTCCAAGGAGCGCCTGGCAGATTCGAACTGCCGACCCTTTGGTTAGCACCCGTAGCACTTAACCACTACGCCGCTAGGGTTTCCTACATAATAGTATACAAATGGGAAAGTGAGAGGGAAGGTAAGAAGACCACAGGAGTAGCCTCACAAAAGATGAAGGCTTATACACTCTAGAGCAAAAGAAACTAGACTCATTATTTTAATCTGGGCCCATAAGCAGCGACGGGGCGGTTTAGGACATGAAGACTAACCTTTATTACTTAAATGGTATTAAAATCACTTCTTAGTCTCTGTTGTTTACTTTATAGAACAAATAAATATATTAAAGTATTTTAACATATTTACCTTAGCCTGTTAAGATTCTAACAGGTCTCAGTTAAAAAAAGTGCTTGGCCCTAGTACTTTAAAGCAGTACTTCAAATAGATATATATTGATCAGCCATTTAGAAAAGAATGAGGCCATGCGTACTGCAGGACCCTCAATGAGATGGACTGACACAGTGGCCACAACAATGGGCTCAACCATGGCAATGATTGTGAGGATGGCATAGGACCAGACAGTGTTTGTTTCTGTTGTACCTAGGTTCAACAGACTTGATGGCACCTAACAACAACAACATGGATGCTTTTCTTTTACAGTTCCATAGTAGATTTTTCTTTTCCAATTTGATAGAATTTTGGGGTCTGATTTAATTATTTGGATCAAAACTTGTTTAAATATTGCTGGACACATCTTTTCAACTTTTCTAGGTAATGACATGTGTTTGGTGTAATAAAAAAGGTCTCTTAGCTACCAGCGGCAATGATGGCACCATCCGGGTGTGGAATGTCACCAAGAAGCAATATTCCCTGCAACAGACCTGTGTGTTCAACAGATTGTGAGTGCTAACATTAGCTGTCTCATGTAACATCTAAAATCAGAGAATCCTAAATATGCCTCTTCTTTGTTGTGTTAATGTAATTGAATTGTCACTAACATTTTTTAAAAAGTTTTTCTTTTAGAAGAGACTTACTGTATCTCCAGTGTGTATTTTTTAGGATATGATTATTCAGTATATTGTATTATTTAGAATATTGTATTATGATTATTCAGTGTGTATTATTCGGAATTAAGTCAAGGTTTACTAGCAAATAAACGTTCAGTCATATAGCACAACAGGCTAATTTTCCTTCGGTCTTGAAGGACTGTTTAGGAATTAAAGTAATTATATTGTTTTGTGTCATAATGTAGCATCCTTTATAGTCTTATAGTCAGCTGTAGGTAATAATTTTCTGAGGACTTCCTAGAGATTAAGTGAACAGGAGTCAATAGGCTTGAGACATAACCATGTGTAACCTGTATGAAATCAGAATGCCTTTGTTGACGAGGTATATATTACATTAAATGATAAACAGTCAGATTGTCACTTTTTTTACATTATGATAAATGTGATTGTCAAATACTGCTAGCCAAGCTTTTGAAGTGAGAGACTGCTATTATGTACTCTAAGTCCATCTGAAACTCCTATTTTAAGGTTTGAGGTTAGTTTACTTTTGGATGATGGGGATTAGAATTTCACACGTATCTTTTATATTCTAGGGAAGGGGATGCTGAGGAAAGCCTGGGGTCACCCAGTGATCCAAGTTTCTCACCTGTTTCTTGGAGTATCAGTGGCAAATATCTAGCCGGGGCTTTGGAAAAGATGGTGAATATCTGGCAAGTTAATGGTAAGAGTCAAATACTCGCAAACTGTCAAAGGTACTTTTAAAACTGCTGTTTACTGGGCCTTTCTTTTGCCCTTCTGCATACAAACAATGACTTCTCTCACCTTGAAATTCATAAGCTATTCAGCAAATGTGAAAATCCAAGCACAGTATGGTTTAGGTTAGAGAGGAAGTGCTCATATCCTAATTTTTCTGTCCAGGAATTTAAACTAACCTGATAGTTGTAAGCTAAAAATTATTTTCACTTACTACTAAGTGTTCCGATTAGAGTTTGAGGAGAAGTAGTGGTCACTGAATTTTAAGCTATGTAATCTTCTGAATTACTTTAATATTTCTGTTTATTTTGTTTCTTTCACAAGTATAAACCCTTGTCAATTTTTATTAACTTTTCTGGAAAGCAAAAAATCATTGTTGTTATCTTGGGCTTATTAGTACTTTTGCTCATTTTTACATGTTTAAGTAATAGCTAGCCTTAACTGTAGGTGAATTTCTTATGTTAATTTGGCTTTCGGTAATTATTAGGAAAGGACTTAAATGTTAGGCATTTGTACACTGAGTTTTTTCCTTTATTCTCTTCTCTATAAAGCTGTCATTTTTGCCTTAATAGTTACAGAAAAGCCTAATAATTTGGCAGTCACATATATAAATGAAGGATCCGGAGTGCTCAGTCTTATCAGTAGGCTATTATGAAATTGGGAATGGCTTTGAGTGTCTATTGGAATTAAGTAATATTTATTTTTGTTCATATTATTGTTTTTAAGAATTAAGTAAAAACTAGTTAAGCTTTTCCCTCTCTTTAGGAGGAAAAGGATTAGTAGATATTCAGCCTCATTGGGTGTCTGCCTTGGCGTGGCCAGAAGAGGGTCCAGCTGCAGCCTGGTCAGGAGAGTCCCCAGAATTACTGCTGGTGGGACGAATGGATGGATCTCTAGGACTGATTGAAGTTGTTGACGTGTCCACCATGCACCGTCGAGAATTGGAGCATTGCTATCGAAAGGATGGTAAGTGACTGGACTTATGTCTAGTTGAGAAAGTTCCCACCTGGCACTTGATTTTTAAAATCCTGAGTGAATATTACTTTTGGCTTTGTTTTCTAGATGGTCCATTGTTATTTCATTTTAATTACTTATTAAGTTGAAAGATATTTCTCTCCAAAGCCCCACCACTCATCACTGCTAAAATGAGATCTAATAGTGTTATAACACATTGGTCATTCATCTTTATGTAAGTGATTCAGCATTTATAGTAGGCTCCAAGTCTCCCTCGAAAGTTAGGAGTGCTGAAGAGAAGGACGATGATAATTATTGGTAGAGATGAGATTATTAACAAATGTGTAAAATTGGGGAAGTGGCAGGGAGGAGGTGGAATATCTGGTCTGGCAAGAGATAGCAAGTCATAAGCCTACATTCATTCATTTTCTCACTGTTCCCTTTGGATGGGTAAACATCTTACATAGTTTTTATTTTTTGGCGGGAGTGGGGTAATTTGAAGGTCCCTACTTACGTGGTACTTACTCTACTAATAGAATAAAACAGGTTTTTTTTTTTTAGTTTTTTTTTGATAGGTAATACTTTCATATGGTTCAAAAATAAAAAAGTTTAAAGATATACAGTGAAAAGTCTATCTGTATTCACTCAGTTCCCACCCTACTCTACCCCCACGATAAATACTGTTGTTTCTCTTGTAGCTTTCCAGTGTTGTATGTACTAAAAGAAGCAAACGTGAATATAGATCTTTAGAATAGAACATTTTTGATAGAACATGGGAACACATTGAGTAAAAAGTAGAGACTATTAAACAAGCAGGAGGGACAGGTGATTTTCTTTTTGTGATTATTTCAGTTCTCAGTTTCATGGAAGATTCTTATCCAAAAAGAAGCAACCTGGTACAATGACTTAAAATCAGTAAGAGAATTAGATCTCATCTCTCATTTTCAATCACCACCCAAAAAGAATGAAAGATAAAAATGAGACAGTCCTTCACACTAATGAAAAACACTTTAAAAGTAGGTCACATGAGTTCAGCAGTGCCTCAAAAAGTTAACCACATAATTCCCATCCTCCTCCTCCTCCTTCTCCAGTTGCCTTAGAGTTGACTCTGACTCATGGCGACTCATGTGTGTCAGAGTAGAACTGTGCTCCGTAGGGCTTTCAGTGGCTGATTTTTCAGAAGTAGATTGCCAGACCTTTCTTAGGAGCAGCAATTCCACTCCTAGGTATATACTCAGAAAATTGTAAGCAGGAGTGCAGTGTTCGTTGCAGCATTATTCATAATAGTCAAAAGGAGGAGACATCCTCGGTGTCCATCAGCAGATGAAAGATGAACAATATGCGGTACATACATACAATGGAATGTTATTTGGCCATAAAGAGAAACGAAGTTCTGATACATGCTACAGCATAGACAAACCTTGGAAACCTTATGCTGAATGAAATAAGTCAGTCACAAAAGGACGAATATTATGTGATCCCACTTACGCAAAAGATCTAGACTAGGCAAGTGTGTAGAAACCAAATGAGTCAGAATCAACTCCATGGCTACAGAGTGTTTTTGGTTTATCAGGGGCGGGGGGTAGGGAAAAGGGGGAGTCGTTGCTTAGGGGCACTGAGTTTCTGTTAAGGGTGGTGGAAAAATTTAGAAACAGTAGTGATGGCTGCACAACACGATGAATTAATGTCACTGAATTGCATGTGTAAAAAACACTGAAAGGCGATGTTTTGTTATATGTATATTTTTACCACAATTAAAAAAAAAAAAGATTGCACAGATCCCTACTGTGAGCCTACATTTTGTCTAAATGTGTTAAAGAGATGTTTGGAAACTTGGTTTCAGTGGTTGCAGTAGCATGTATTTCTTTCAAAGCCTCTGTCTTTTAATTTCTACAGTGACAAATAGTCTCTCTTCTTTTTCTTGAATCATGTTAGTCTCTGTAACTTGCATTGCTTGGTTCAGTGAAGACAGACCATTTGCAGTGGGATATTTTGATGGAAAATTGTTGCTGGGAACCAAGGAGCCACTTGAGAAAGGAGGCATTGTTCTCATTGACGCACATAAGGTAGAGCGACTTCGCCAGAGGGCTGTTTTTCCTTCTTTTTACTATCGTGTTAGCAACTAGTGAAAAACTAGTATTACTTAATACTGGTTTCTTTTAAAAATTTTGCCGTAAACGGCGGTTGCCAATTTAGATGGTTACAGGGCCATCTGGACGGGTCACATAAATGCAGGAAGCCTGGTGTTGAAAGGTGGAGGAGCACAGCCATGACAGCTGTCTGAGCACAGTCATGACAGCTGTCTGAACACAGAACAGGCCCTAGGGCCTCAGAACTGTTTGCTGTTCTAGCGTGAGGGGTGCTTTAGCTTACTTGGTTTTTAGTTTCTTCTTTTTTATTTTGTAACAATTGCCAGTCAATAAAAATAACACTTAATAAAATACATAAATGCTAATGAAAGGTAAATATAACCTATCTGAATCAGAAGTTCATAATTTAGTCATTCAGCTAATATTTATTCAGCTTTGCCTGCAGCAAATGTATATATAATGCAGCATATAGTGCAGACTGTGTTAAAGGGCAAGTTGGTCTCTGATGAGGAGCGATATGACAGTATCTGTGATTTGCTCGAAATGTCGGTTTCAAAATAATTGAGTGATAGAAGTGTGGGTCATAAATGATTAAATTTAACACATTTATTTGTTAAAGGCACTGTGAAGAAAGCATTTTTCTGATTTTTTTCTCCCCCTACTATTTGAAGGATACTCTTGTTAGTATGAAGTGGGACCCAACGGGTCATATTCTTCTGACATGTGCCAAAGAAGAAAATGTGAAACTCTGGGGGCCTATTTCAGGATGCTGGCGCTGTCTGCATTCACTCAGCCATCCAGCCATTGTAAATGGCATCGCTTGGTGCAGCCTTCCAGGGAAAGGATCCAAGTTGCAGTTACTGATGGCTACGTATGTTGTCAATTTGTGTGTATGTGTGGGTGTGTCTTGATTTTTCTATTAGAACAAATTGTTAAACTTGCATTAAATGTGACTCTTCAGAGGTCTTAAACAGTTTATTGCCATTTCCTATTCTTATAATGTGTAATACCTTAAGACCAACTCGGAGAAAAAAAGAGCAACTTTCTGGTGCGAAACTTGATAGTAGCCTCTTTATCCAGAAGGGATGTTGTTACAGTAGTGGTCTCAGCTGTATTTCCTATAGAAGAGTATAGCGTATCTACAGCATATACATTCTAAAAATAATTTCGTACTACTCTCAGGTCTTAATTGTTTGCTATTTGAAAATATTTTTGCTTGCTTCGGTATATTAACATGTTTTGGCTTTGCGTGATTAATTTTTTTCTTCTTTTTAAGTGGCTGTCAGAGCGGCTTAGTGTGTGTTTGGCGTATTCCACAAGATATTACACAAACTAGTGTGACTAGTTCAGAAGGATGGTGGGACCAGGAGTCAAATTGCCAGGTAAGTATTCCAGTGTTTTTGAAAGACCTGAAACCACATAAGCGTGTGTTATGGTAATTCTACCTTGATTACTAAGATAATCACTCCTGTGTCCTGAAAGATCCATTAGGGAAATGTGAATATTTGTCATACTTGAGAGCTCTCTGAATGAACTTGATTTTGTTTATAAGTCAGAGACACTATAATTGCTTGTTAATGTGAAATATTCAGTAAATAGTGATTGATGATTATGATGGTAATGGATATAATCAGCACAATAGACCAGTCAGTCCTAAGTTCCATCTTTGGTACAGTGAAACAGGAACACTGTGGGAACATTCCTTGTCCAAAGTATCTCTTACTGATACCAGAAATTCTACCTATGATGAATGATTCATTTATCTTAAACAAGGGTTGCAAATTCAGATGCCTTCAGGGCCATCAAGGCAAGTAAATGCATGAAGCCAGGAGCTGGAAGGTGTGGGGAGGGTCAACAAAAACAGAAGCATACATGCTTCATACAAAGGGCACAGCTGCCACAGAGTTGGGTGTCACCCTCTAGATATGACAGCCTCTTGTTACCAGATTATCTAATTGTTTATAAAAGCCAGAAATCCACTATTTTAAGTAAAATCTCTCAATAGTAAACATTGGCAACTGACTTAAAATTCTTTAAAACACTGAGTGACAAATCAAATGACATCTCGGAGCTACCAGTTTGCAACCTGGGCTGCTCCGCCTTTTGTCCATGATACAGATCCCCCTGGCAGAAAAACACTCTAAGTTGTCTTTGGGTAAATGAGTAGGTCTGGTATGGTGCTCTGTTGTAACTAGAAGGAAGAGGGAGACAAAGAGCAGGGCAAAGGGAGGAGGGAGGGGTAGACAGCATGCTAATGAGAGGACTACTCATTGAAGTGGAGGTGGGGCACTGAGATAAGTCTGGTTTCCTTCTTACTTGTGAGTGGAAGTAGCCCTCTGGACAGGCCTTACCTATCCCACTCTAAAACCTGCAAACGTGTAGATTAGATACCATGTGACAAACAGAATCATCGGCCAACAAAAAGAGGAACCCATTTGTAGAGTCAGCATATGCAATTCACAAATATTAGGAGCTAAGAACAAAAATTACACAAAGCTAAAATTTATTAAAACACTGGTTAAAAAGTGAAAGTCAGAATTTACCTGTTTCAGAGAGATAACTGAAACTTAGAAATGTGGTCATTTCTGCCAATTTGAAGGTAGGAAGCTAGCTTAGGAGCGTATCAAAAAAGAGAAAACTCAACTTGAGCAAAGGAGAACAAGACTGGTATTTTATTATTTGTTCAGTCAAGCTAACCCTTCTGAGGGAAGTTGTCCTTTCCCCCCAATGTTACCATCAATGAAATGCAAAGTTCTGAAGATTGAGATCCTTAGACAGTGAAATAGGAAAGAATTTCAAGATGCAAAAGAATGAAATACAAAATTCCCAAGAATGAATTATAACTCTCCAGCCTATTTTATGAATTTTGCTTTAATTTCAATATATGTTTTAAAATGAAAATGAATTGCAGGATGGCTACAGGAAATCTGTAGGAGCCAAGTGTGTTTACCAGCTGCGTGGACACATCACCCCCGTGCGGACCGTGGCCTTTAGTTCTGATGGGCTCGCCCTGGTGTCCGGTGGGCTCGGTGGGCTCATGAACATTTGGTCTTTAAGGGTAAGAGTGTAGATTTTATTTTCATGCTAAGCGATTTTTTTTTTTTTTTTACATTAACTTAAATGTATATGATAAATATTACCCCAACCAATCCCAGGAATATTTTATGTAATAATATCTTGAATACTGAAGAAGCTCCTTTCAGAATCCTCTGCCCTTTGTAAGTTTTCTTATTGGTGATAAATATTTTTAAAGTTGTCTTGGCCCTAGGAAATTGAGTAGAAGGCACACAATTGGACATTGCTCAATTTAGCTAAAATGTAGATTTTAGATTTTTTTTAAAGTATAAATTTAAAATGCAAATGATGACTAAGGTTAAGTAACAAGCACTGATAAATACATCTCATTTTAGGATGGCTCTGTCTTGCAAACTGTTGTGATAGGCTCTGGAGCTATTCAGACCACAGTATGGATTCCAGAAGTTGGGGTAGCTGCTTGCTCAAATAGATCAAAGGTAATATTGCAGTTGTATCAAATCACAGGGTATAAGCTTGTAAGAAACCTTAGAAATCACTTTCTCCTCACTTTACAGAGGAGAAAACAGATCCAGAGGAATTATTACTCACCCAAAATACAGGTCTTACAATTTATAATCTAGTACTTTTTTCTACTATACCCAAGACTTTTGTGAAAATGCATAATTGTTGAGTGATTTCATCTCCATTGAAAGTTATAAAGTGGATTTTGACTTTTCACCATGATTTTTGAGATAGCGCTTAACTGTCTCAAAAGAATTTTTCCTGAAAAGAAGGACCATCCCAAAGATATCTAGCCCTAGTATAAAAGATATATTTTGACTTCCAAATGTAATATTCTGGTAAAAAATGAGTCCCCTGCTGTGAGGTGATTCCCTGTTTCTGCATTATCCCCTGCAGTATTTTTTGTGCCCTGCAAGATCAGAGCCAACGTGCTACTTTGGTTTACATTTTATGCAGCTTAATGATATTTATGTGGATAAAAAAAAAAAATTTTTTTTTTTTAAATGATATTAAATAGAGCTGTAAACCTGCATGAATAGTCCTACTGGGAGTAAAAAATAGCATCAGGTCTTAGCTAGTCATGGCCTGTGTAGGGTAAACCACGGAACGCTGCCTCATTTGCAGATGAGTCCCCAGGAGACAGAGTGCTCTTCCTCTCCTATCCCTGTGGTCGTCTCAATTTTTTGAAATATCCTAGTACCTTGTCCTGCAAGCTTTATGAAATAGGAAATAATTGACATTGTCTCTTTAAAAAGAATCAGCCAGCCCAGGTAGTTCACAAATTTTATGGCAATTTCTTATTCTTTCATTTTTACTGAGACAAAATTTAGTATGTTTTTAAGTTCCATAGACATTAAAAATACAGCGTAAAACTAAATCAAACCCATTGCTGTCGAGTCAATTCCAACTCATAATGACCCTATAGGACGGAGTAGAACTACCCCATACAGTTTCCAAGGAGCACCTGGTGGATCCGAACTGCTGACCTTTGGTTAGCAGCCAAGCTCTTAACCACTGTACCACCAGGGGTCCTAAAAAATATAACAGGATGTCAAAAAAGCAGAAGTGTTTAATGCAGTTACTGGAAGGAGTTTCTCAGATATGTGTGACAATAAGAATTATTTATCTCTTTATTTTAATAAGTATATCATGTGGCATGACTTATTTTTAACCAGGATGTGTTGGTCGTGAATTGTACGGCAGAATGGGCTGCTGCCAATCATGTCTTAGCAACCTGCAGGACAGCACTGAAACAGCAGGGTATTCTGGGATTAAACATGGCTCCCTGCATGAGAGCATTTCTGGAGCGGCTACCCATGATGCTTCAGGAGCAGTATGCCTATGAGAAGGTAACTCATTACACTCACACCTGGAGATCCACGGGTGCCTGGTGCTTTGGGATCTGAATCCTAGCTTTGAATTTATCCCTTAAAAGCCTAAGGTTTGAGGAAAAATAGTGGGGCTGTTTGGGCAGACTCAAAGGAAGACAAGTCATACCTAAAACAGTTGTTCAGTAATTCTAAGCATACTCTTACTTTATTTTAATGAAAGTAAAAATAAGAAATAAATCCCAACTTTGTATAATGTTTATTTCATTCTTTTTGAGTTATTTATTCACTCCAAAACTTCTTAAAATTCTTGTGCCTCAAATGTCATCTTCCTTTTTCTGACCCATGTATCTATTTCTGTGTGGCTTTGCCATTCCAAGATTGAGAGTGGGGTGGATGTACATAGCAGAGTGAATATCCTCTCCACTCTCCAGGTGAATCCTTCTGGAACTTTAGTAGAAGAGCTCAGGGTGAACCGGTCAGTCATCGTCAACCATTGCGCTCAGGTCAATTCTGACTCCTGACAACCCCGTGTGTTACAGAGTAGAACTGCTCCATAGGGTTTTCTTTACAGAAGTAGATTGCCAGGTCTTTCTTCTGTGGCACCACTGGGTGGGTTTGAACCCCACAGACCTTTAGGTTAGCAGCCAATCTGGAATGAGGAGTTATGGAATTTGGACCTCATTTGAGTACCTGTTGGCCAGGCAGTGATCCTAAAGCAGCCTGTCTTCCAGCCCTCAGTATTCACAGTGTGCTGTCCCTGAGCAGAGCACTTTGGTTTGGGTTTTTGCCAAGCCACATGAATATAATCAGCAGTTAATTTTCACGGACCCATTTGCCCAGCTTTTCTTTCCTGAATCAGTCTCTCTGAGTTGCTTTCCAACCACTAGGGAGCGCCATGGAAGAAGGAAGAATTTTCGTTTTGGGAAAGGAGGAAATCTGAAAATGTGGTTTAGTTGCTATTTGTCTCTTTTCTTTTTTTTTTTTTTTTGTTAATGGGGAAAAAAAGAACCTGTAATGAAAATACACTAAATGCATGTGATATCCTCATTGGGTCCTAGAAAGAGGTGACATTAGTGGGAAAAGTGGGGAAGTCTGAATAAAGGCTGTAGTTTAGTTAATATTATAGTACTAATGTTAAGTTCTTAGTTTTGATGAATGTGCCATGGTTATGTAACATGTCAACATTAGAGAAAGGAGGGTGGAGGGTATACAGGAAATCTCTGTACTAGCTCCACAACTCTGTAAATCAAAAATTATTTCAAAATAAAATGATTTTAGGAAGTGAACTTAAAAGCTACTATTGTGGGCTTTCAGAATACAGGGGGTTAACTTAGCGTATTTGGCACAGACCCTTTAACACTGTGTCCCTGCACTTTCTCTTAGCCTCACGTGGTTTGTGGCGACCAGCTTGTTCACAGCCCCTACATGCAGTGTCTGGCGTCCCTCGCTGTCGGGCTTCACCTGGATCAGCTCTTGTGTAACCCCCCAGTCCCACCACACCACCGGAGCTGCCTCCCTGACCCCACTTCCTGGAATCCCAACGAGTGGGCCTGGTTAGAATGTTTCTCAACCACCATAAAAGCCGCTGAAGCCCTGACCAATGGAGCACAGTTTCCAGAATCTTTTACCGTTCCTGATCTAGAGCCTGTTCCAGAAGATGAACTGGTATTCCTAATGGTAAATGTAATATGAGCCGCTCCTGTTTGCATTGACATGGGCATTCAGCATAGAACAGACCCCCTATAAGTATTTGCTAACTTGAATCATTAGAAGCATACCTTTGGACAAACTAGAAAATACTTTTACTTTCAGATAATCACTTTCAAGCTGACAGGCAGCCTCTGTGATGGCAGGGATTGATCATCTGAGAACCGTGGAGCTTTCGTAAACCTTCTGGTTCTCTATAGCGTAGCCTGTATCTTCCTCTTTCTTTTGTCCAGGGGTGCCTCGTTAGTGCTTTTTCCTCTGTATTTTAACACCTTTTCCTGGTCACTTTGTGAGGTTTATGCCACATATGGATTCTAAATTATTTGGTGCTTCAATCGTGTCATTTATCAGCATCAAACAAGAACACATATGGAAGAACATCCCAGTTGTCATTCTTCCTGATTGATTTTGAGAGTATCTGGCTGTAGAAGCTGTAATGTAGACAAAATGCTTGCCAGCCCTTGATCTGTAACCCCTTTACTTGGCATTTGAATATATAAATATATACATTGAATATGTAACTATAAATGCAATATGAAACAAAAAGATATTGAGGAAAGTTGCCTAAATATAAAATATTTTAATATGTCAATGAGCCCATTTGGTCCAACTCTGTCATTTTGTAGATGAGGAAACTGAAGTCCATAAAGCTGAAGTGACCTGCCCTTGGCTACACAGCAAATTCACAGGGGCCGTGGCTCGCCACATGTGACCTTGAACCTGTGGGTGCCTAGAAAACATAAATGATCTGATGTGAATCACCGGTGCGACAGTGATCAAGCCCAGGCTCCTTGCCATTGAGTCAATTCTGACTCATAGTGATCCTATTCGACAGAGTGGAACTGCCCCATAGGGTTTCTAAGGAGCACCTGGTGGATTTGAACTGCTGACCTTTTGGTTAGCAGCTGTAGCTTTTAACCACTGCAACGCTTGTGGTAGTAATAGTGAAAGTCTTTATAATGAAGGGAAATATTAACAATGCATAAAATCAAGTTTGTCATAACTGTAAAACTGCTCTTAATTTCTTATAATATTACCACGATCTTTTCTGGGAAGAAGCCTTAGTTATCAGTTAAGAATAGATAAATCTCGACTGCATTATTGACCCAGACGTGTGCTCTCTTGCAGGATAACGGCAAATGGATTAATGGTATGGATGAACAAATTATGTCTTGGGCAACTTCTAGACCTGAGGTCAGTAAAGATGAAGATAATTACACGGTGGTGGCCCTCAGTATATCTTTTGCTTCTGAGTGTCCGTGTGTGTGTGCTGGCACACACTGGTACTCGGTGCTTGCTCATTTGATGAGTGGACGAATCTAATGGAGAGATGATTGGTTTTCCAGGACTGGCACCTGGGAGGTAAATGTGATGTCTACCTGTGGGGTGCTGGCAGGCACGGACAGCTGGCAGAAGCTGGAAGAAACGTAATGGTACCTGCAGCAGCTCCCTCGTTCTCACAGGCTCAGCAGGTAACTGGGTAAAGAATGGGAGGAGAAACTTGGGAACTGAAAATTCAAGTTCCCTCACTGTCAGTAACTTACTGTGAGATAAAGCTTGTCCATTTCATAGTCTGTTGTGAGGAATCACTAAAAAGAAAAAAAAAGAAGACTCATGGTGTATAGCTTCCAGATACAAGTGTTAGAAAGTTTTTATAGGACTTAAGAAGTTTCATCGACAAGTTTCTAAATTGATCTTGCTTCCTGGTGTGTTAGACCTGCCCAGTGCATATTCAAAGAAGTTAAGATACTCCTTTAGCACTTCTCTCTTTGGAGCCATAAACTTTGTAGAATCTGTAGCCAAATCTCGCTGACACCAACCCCCTCCCCAACACATACACACTTATATTAATCATGGTACTATATTTCCAACCCCTCTTGAGGCCTCTCCTTTCTCTTATCTTTCTTCTAAACCTCATTAAGCACCAGAACACGCTATTCTTCCCTGAGGACATCCCCTCCAGGTGCCACTTCTTACTGACTTCTAGCCCAGTCTTTACTGTTTCCTCATCACCTTTCCTCTTTTTTCTTTCATCTATTTTGTTGTTTATGTTACTGTTTAAACTCTGCACAATTGACTGAAATCCCTGTATTTAGTATGGTTCTAACTAGCTTAAAGAATCAGGTGAGCCTTACACATCTCTTGGTTAAGTAAGCAGTTTTATAATAATCAAGGCCTTGTCAGAACCCCACATGTGTATCAGCCCTTCTCATTTAGTGAAAGGATAAAAGAATTGATAAAGGTAATCTTAACATATCTAGAGTCATTTTAAATGCTTGGGAGTTAAAGCTATATAATAAAGGATAATATGTCATATGTAATTGTGTGTTTTTATACTAGGTCATATGTGGTCAGAATTGTACCTTTGTCATCCAGGCCAATGGTACAGTGTTGGCTTGTGGGGAAGGAAGTTATGGCCGATTAGGACAAGGAAATTCAGATGACCTTCATGTGCTGACAGTTATTTCAGCCTTACAAGGTAACATTGTCCTCAGTTACAAGCTCATCAGAAACTGTGGCCTAACCATAGGAGTGTTTGCTTATGTGGGAACTGATCTCAGACCGTTGCTAGATGAAGTCGTGCAGGCTTTTCACTTGTATTTGGGTTTTCTGTTAGGCGTGATGTAGTTTAGACATGTGTAGAGCCTTAATTTCTGTATTTTTAGGTATGTTCTTCTGAAAGGTATTTATCATAGCAATGCTAGATTCGGCAATATAAATAACTATTTTTGAGGCTCACTGAAGATTGTAAACAAATTCCTTAAATTGCAGTACTGGCACTGGGTTTTGTTAATTAGCTATTAATAGCAGGAGCAATCATGCACATATTTCATTAAAATTAAAATAGCCATGTAGAAATACGCAAATATGGCAGACACTTCCCAGGGCATCTCAGTTAGAGTTCTAGGTGACCGAGAGAAAGAAGATCCCTAGAGAAAGCACTGCCAGAGCCTCAGGTTGTTCTTTATGTGGATTCTTACTGACTCTGGAAGTCTACAAAAGGAGCGGAGAGGGTTTTTAAAGTTAAGGATCCAAGTAACAGTGAATTCAGAGCAAATTCTCTTCGTTGAGATCTAGGCGTGAAGAGCACAGTAGTGAGGACAGGTGCATGGTTGGCTTGCTGTCTGGTCCCACTACACCCAGGTTCTTATACAAGCTACTAAACCCTTTAGCGACTCAGTCCATAATTGTAAAAGTGAGGATGATAGCAGTGTCTGCCTCATGGGCTCTGTGTACAAATAGAAAATGAGATGATCCGTGTAAAGCATTCATAGGAGTGCCTAGAACATAGTGCTGCAATGATGGGCGCAAGCATAACAAGGATCGTGAGGGTGGTGCAGGACCAGGCAGTGTTTCATTCTGTTGTACATCAGGTCACTATGAGTCGAAACCAACTCAATGGCACCTAACAACAACAGAACGTGTTCCCTGATGACTGTAACTTCTGCTGTCATCCTCCTCCTCTTCCTCGTCATCATCACTGTTTTACGTGACTTCTAATTTGCTACGTTATGGCTACAAATTTGACTTCAAATAAGGACAGTTTTGTTTTTGCAGTACCATTTTCGTGTCTGGATTCTGAGGGCGTGTTAATGCAGCCCTAAATGAAGAGGGGAGCTTTAATATCCTGTAACTCCTCTAGGGTTTCTGTTCTGTTCCAGGCTTTGTGGTGACCCAGCTGGTGACTTCCTGTGGTTCTGATGGGCACTCGATGGCCCTGACTGAGAGTGGGGAGGTCTTCAGCTGGGGAGACGGTGACTATGGCAAACTCGGCCACGGGAACAGTGACAGGCAGCGGCGACCCAGGCAGATCGAGGCCTTACAAGGCGAAGAAGTGGTGCAGGTCGGGCAGGACATGGGTGTTTGCCTTTGAACATGAATACTCTAGTTGTTGAACAGGGTTCTTGAATTTAGGAGTTGGGAAATAATAGTTAAAATATACTACACAACCATTAAGAAAGATCTACTGTTTTTTTTTGTTCAGGTTCCTACTTGAGCTGATTGGAAGTTTGGGTGGGCTTTGGTGTTAGAATAGACTTTTTTTCCTGAACCAGCTGGTTGGTCCAGGCTGGGGTGCTGCAGGCCCTGGAAAAAAACAGTATGGGGATTAGCTCCTACCACACAGTTCTTGATACATGGATAAATGGAAGGCTTTGCTTTCAGTCCATCATTATTATATACAAAGGTTGAGCTCGTGTGCATTTTCTGGAAAATTAGTGATGTAAAATAGCATTGTAAAACTGCACAGCACCTTAGCACTTATAAAGAATTTCCCCATCCATTATATCATGTAGTCAGGTCATCTATACACAGCTGAAGAGTTCAACACTTCTTCAAGGTGTGCTGTTTAGCTGGGCCTTCCTAAGAGAGGACCACTTGGGCACTGAGTTGTGATAGTGAAGTTTAAGTTTATTTGTATATTAACAACCAAAAGTGACTGATGTCTTTCTTTCTTAGTGTTCCCCTTCTTAAAAAAAAAAAAAAAAAAAATCTCCCTTGTTTTGTCTGTAGATGTCTTGTGGCTTCAAGCACTCAGCAGTGGTAACTTCAGATGGCAAACTGTTCACCTTTGGGAATGGTGACTACGGTCGTCTGGGTCTTGGAAACACCTCTAACAAAAAACTTCCAGAGAGGGTGACTGCGTTGGAGGGATACCAGATTGGACAGGCACGGAATTAGTCAATAATATGCCCTATCAGATCTTTGTTTCTTGTTTCTTCTGTGTGTGCTTAGACACTCCTTTCAGGAAGACTGGGATCACGAACTGTCCTTAACACCATATACATTTTATGTGACCTAACTGATAAAATTTTCAAGATTTTTTCCCAGTATAAAAATTTATATTCTAAGTCAACTGTCGTATAAACAAGGAAATAAGAAAAAACCTTAATTCAAAATGTGAATATTTTAAAAACTCCCTCCATGAAGTGCCAATATATCTTGATATATTTAATTAAAAAGAAAAAAAACAACAACATTGCTGTTGAGTCAATTCCGACTCATAGCGACCCTATCGGACAGAGAAGAACTGCCCCATAGGGTTTCCAAGGAACCGCCAGCCTTTTGGTTAACAGCCGAGCCCTTAACCACTTAGAATCACCACTTGTCTGTAACTTCATATACATTTTATGTAACCTAATTGATACAATTTTCAAGATTTTTTCTCATTATGAAAATTTATATTTTAAGTAGCTGTCATATAAACAAGCAAACAAGAAAAATAAACTTAATTCAGAATGTGAATATTTTTAAAACTGTCTCCATGAAGTGCCAGTACATCATGATATTTAAAAAAAGAGACAACCCCATTGCCATCGGGTCGATTCTAATTCATTGAAACCCTATAGGACAGTAGAACTGCCTCATAAGTTTTGCAAAGCTGTAAATCTTTATAGAAGCAGACTGCCAAATCTTTCTACCATGGGCTAGCTGGTGGATTCAGACTGCTGACCTTTTGCTTAGCAGCTGAGCACTTAACCACCGTACCACCACGGCTCTTCACCTTGATATAAAAGCTTTAAACGATACAGATTTTGTCACTCCTCTCTGGTAGCCTTGAGTTGAGTGGCTGAATTGCAGCATCCGTGGTAGCATTGCTTGTCCCAGTCCTGCACACACTGAGAGTATCTCTTAGCAAGGATATGTTTTGTCTTTTTCTGTATGGTTCCTTAGACTGTTTGCTGGTGTGAATGTGTATTTTTGAGTTATATGTATTTTTTTCCCCCCTATCTTTTGTGCCTTCCAATTCTGAGTTAACCACAGGTATCTGAAGGATTTTACTTTGAAGAAAGCAATTATCTTTTCATTTGTAGAAGTTAGGAATTATTTCTTGTTGACACATTTGCCTATCAATGTGTAGGTGGCTCTGAAGCCAATAAAAATCTTTGAAAATACGGCCAAATTTTTCACTGAAGTAGAGAAAAACAGCCCCAGGAACAGGGGGATGTGTTTTTAGGCCTTGTGATTTGCCTCACTGAAATCCCATTGTCCCTCCAGGTGGCCTGTGGGTTAAACCACACTTTGGCGGTGTCATCAGATGGCTCCATGGTATGGGCTTTTGGGGATGGGGACTATGGAAAACTGGGCTTAGGAAATTCCACCGCAAAATCTTCACCTCAGGTCAGTATTCTCTTTATGTCTTCAGACAACATAAATCACTTTCATCTGTGTTCATACCTCTTTTTGGAAGTAGTTTACCTTAAACATTTCTGGTAATTCATAATGAAGTTTACAAGCTTCTGTTGCGTGTTCTTGAATTACTCGTTCCTAAAATCAACATGCTAGATCTTGATTTTGAATGAGCCATTAACGGCCAAACCAGATATAAAAATGAAGTAAAGATAAGCTGCTTTCTTTGTGGCCAGGCTGAGCACTGGGGGCTACCTCCCGCATGGAGAAGTAGTCGTTAGGAACATCTCCAGAGTGTCTTCTGGAGGGAGCCCTGAGCAGCCCTGTGTAAACCTCTGCTTTCAGCTGCCATTTCAGCTTCTTAGTACACTGAATTATACAGGTATGCTTTTCTTTAAAAAAAAAAAAAAAAAAAAAGACAATGTAAAGGAAATTTGAGTGCATAAAACCAATTAAAAAGCTATTATTCACATTATAGAAGGTTTCTTGGCTCAGCAAAAGGCTTCCTATGCAGTCCTTTTATGTTTTCCTAACATTCACCATGCAATGTGATTTACAAATATTCAATTTCTATTCAACGTCAGGTTCACCATCATACGTAGTCTGTGACATCCTGTAGGTTAAACTGGTGAATATTCAGCTACGGGTACAGAGAGCCGGGCCAGCCCTCTCTGGGGAACATATAAAGCAGTTAGTGTCACCTCTGAAAAGTGAAAGTGTCAAACTAACAGGGAGCAGCCCATGGCTTTCCATGGTCCTGAGTGTTCTTCAAAAGGCCTGGGGATTATCTGTGGTCTCTGGTGCCCCGAGGAATGCCTTCACTTCACACGCCTTCTGGGAAGTTTAGTCAGACTACCCAATCCCCACATGCCCCTCCCCAGATTCAGGTAGTTTGCAGAGCAGTAGGGGAAAACATTGAGGAATATAGATTTGGTGGGAAAACAGGTAGGTAACTATTAGTATTTTTATTACAAAGTCGTCTTTGAGTTTATACGTGCCAGTTTAGCTTAGGTAGGCAAATTCAGGAGTTTTGTTTTTCCTTCCTTTTTTTAAATATGTGTCATACACTTTTATTTTGCAGAAAGTTGATGTCCTTTGTGGAATTGGAATAAAAAAGGTTGCTTGTGGAACTCAGTTTTCTGTTGCATTGACCAAGGATGGTCATGTATATACCTTTGGTCAAGGTAAGGCATTTTCCAACTTACCTTGCTTGTTTTGTACATACATGTATGATAGAAACATTTGCCTCCCAGTTTTATAGAAAGTGCTCTAAATTAGTCATCATATTTTGTGCTGAATGGTGAGTGGCCACTATGACCCACATTCACTAACTACTTCTCCTCCTTCATGGACTTTGTTATAAGGACACACTCGCTCCTCCCTCATTCATGGCCCCTCATGCCAGAGCCTTCACTCTTGCCAGAAGAGTGCCTTCCAAGGACCCTCCCCTCCTTTTTCCTGCTGCTGCTTCCACAGATACTGCCTACTGCTGTATCTGTGGACACCACTGGAGCACCTCTATGTCCTGCCTCACTCGCCGGCCCTTCCACGATTTGGGGGCGCAGGTCTTAGAAATTGGAGGAATTTATGGGCATTGAGGTTCAAATCTTGAATCAGTTCATAACCCAGTCATCCACGGGGGAACTCCCTGGCAGTGTGTTCTCCCCCTTAAGTGGAACTTCTTATCAAGTCATAGTGACTGACAGACGTGTGAGACGGGTGTAAGGAAGAGGAAAAAGTAAACCATAACTGAAGTTTCCAGTCTTGGGAGAACATTGATGTCACTGACTGAGTACGGGGAGCTGGTCTGAGGGGAAGAGATAAGGACTTTAGTTTTAGTCATGTTGCATTGAGGGCATCTGCTCTAGGTATGTGTATGGCCATGTCCAGCAGGCTGTTGGGAATTTGGATCTGGAATTCCAGAGAGATTGGCTATAGAGATGGAGGTTTAGGGCATCAACTGCATAATGGTAGAAATTAAAACTGTATTGGTAGGATCTGAGAAACCCAGGGAGAGAGTGTAGAAGAAGCTAGAACTCTGGGGAATGTGAGCCAAGGGCAGCTGAGCACAGGAAGAGGACTGGGGAGAGATGGCTTTGAAAGGGGTGGTGAGAGAGGTAGCCAGTGAGCCAGCATAGTGCAGTGTCTCTGGGGCTGGTATTCAGGGTGAGGTAAGTTGAAGGATGTCTCTTTTTAGGATGCAAGAAATATGAGAGCCTTGGTGATCTATGTGCCAGTCTTTTCAAATAGGAAGGCATTGGAGGAGCCTGTTGGTTTGAAATAAGCTACTGATTTTAGATTTAATTTTGTTTTTATGAGTGAAGAGGCTGTAAAACTTCACAGAAAAGGTTTTGAACTTTTTAGTCACTCAAAATCCATGATACTCTACCAGAACTATAGCAGCTTTTGGCCCAATGAGTTATATATATGTTACTGCCCTTCCACCATAAAAAGTTAAATGTCCATTAGGAGACATGAAAGGACTGTGGTGTGCCGTCCGTAATGTTTCCTATTGCTGTTTTGTCAGATCGCTTGATAGGCCTACCAGAGGGGCGTGCCCGCAATCACAATCGACCACAGCAGATCCCTGTCCTGGCTGGAGTGGTCATCGAAGACGTGGCTGTTGGTGCCGAGCACACACTTGCTTTGGCATCAACTGGAGATGTGTATGCCTGGGGGAGCAATTCAGAGGGGCAGGTAAACATGGATCCCACATGCTTGCTGCTCTCTCATATTCCAGAAAGCTGACAACTTTCCTCATTTGGGAAAGGGATAAGCTAGGGAATTCATAGAATCTACCACAGTGCCCTACAGCAGGATGATTGAGAGGGTTAACTGAGTATCTGTGTGTGTCTACTGCATCAGTAAGTACCAGACACATAGTAAGCAGCACTGTATAAATATTTGCTGCTATCATCATTGTCATCATTATTACTACAGCATTATTTTTCTACTCCAGCGAGCAAGAATAATTATTAGGTTTCTGACTTGAGCAACTGGGTGATTGATAGTGTAGTTTACAGTGATGGGGGTAGACTGGGAGAGTAACTAGATGGGGTTTTATTTAATTAATTATTTTTTGGTGAAGGGTGGCTTAAAATCAGGGGTTTTGATTTTGGCAAATTGTATTTGAGGGGCCATTTGGAAACACAGGTGGAGATGTCAAGAGGTTGGTTTTAATGAGCCTCAAGGTCAGGAGTAAGCTTAGTGCGGGGAGAGAGATCCATGTGGAGTCCTCACCAAACAAAAAAAATACATGGTGTTTAAAGCTGTGGACCAGATGAGGTCACCTAGACAGAGAGCATGCCTAGAGAAGAGGGTCCAGGACTGAGGCCTAGGGACACTCTAACCTGTAAAAGGTGGTCATCCGAGGAATGAAATGGCCACCAAGCATATGAAGAGATGCTCAACATCATTAGCCATTCCCAAACCAGAAACTCACTGTCCTCGGGTCAATTCCAACTCATAGCGACCCTATGGGACAGAGTAAAACTGCCCCATGGGGTTTCCAAGGCTGTAATCTTTACAGAAGCAGGCTGCCACATCTTTCTCCCTCAGAGCCACTGGTGGGTTCGAATCACCAACCCTTTGATTAGCAGCCAGATGCTTAACCACGGCACCAGTAAGGGCTCCCTCATTAGCCATTAGGGAGATGCAAATCAAAACCACAGTGAGATACCACATCACCGCAGTTAGAATGGCAGTGATCAAAAATGGAAAACAACAGTTGTTGGTGAGATTGTGGAGAAACTGGAACCCTCATCCATTGCTGTGGGAATGTCAAATGGTACAGCCGCCGTGGAAAACAGTTTGGTGGTTCCTCAAAAAGCTGAGCATAGAACCACCATATGACCTGGCCATCCCAGTCCTGGGTGTGTACTCAGAAGAAGTGAAACACAAGAATGCAAACAGAAACCTGTACACCAGTGTTCACTGCAGTGCTTTTCACGAGAGCCAAAAGGTGGAAACAACCAAAATGTCCATCAACGGATGAATTAGTGAACAAAATGTGGTATATACATACAATGAAATATTAGTTAGCCACAAACACACGTCCTAATGCTGCCACAACATGGATGAACCTTGAAAACATTAAGCTGAGCGAAATAAGTCAGTTGCAAAGAACAGATACTGTATGATTGCACTTATATGAAATAAGCAGATACATAGAAGTGGAAGATTATTAGTGCTTACCAGGGGTGGAAGGGAGAGTCTTTGCTTAGGGGGCGCTGAGTTTGCATCAGTGCTGGTGGAATGATTTGGAAAAGGAGAGTGAGAACAGCTGCACAGCTTGAAGGACGTGGTCAATGTCACTGAATTATATGTGTAGAAAGTTTTTAATTAGTGAGTGTTTTGTTGTGTGTATTTTCACCATACTTAAAAAAGAAATAAAAATGACATACTGTATCAGTGCTTCAGGGAGGTCAGTCCAGATGAAGTCAAGAAAGTGACAGTTGGAGGTGCAGTGTTAGGTCTCTGGTGATGCCAGTGATGTCAGCAGGGATGACAGCATAAAGTTAGGAGAATTTGGAGATGTGTGTGTTTAAAGATGTATTTGTTGACCATCACACGTTAATTTAATCCGTGTTAAAAATCAAGAAATCAGTGTGTTTTAAGTAAAAGCTCTACAGATCATTGTTACTTTTTAACTTTCTAAAAATGTATTCCTTCTCCAGAAGTGGAATCCAAGGATATATTCAGTCATTAAGACTCATTGGCTAGATTTGGCCTTGTGGCAGCTTGGTTTTTAGGAAACAGACAGCTGAGCTGTAGAGGCCATTCCAGTAGAGAAAATCAGACTTTATTTCATTATTTCGATGATGTTGCTTTGATAGAAGCATCATTAACGTATTTATATCTGCTGCCATCTAAGACAGATTTCATCATCTTGGCTTCTTCTCTTCCTCTTTCTGATTGAATCTCTGTGTATTTGTTTGTAATCAATTCGCAGCTTGGCCTGGGCCACACCAACCATGTCCGAGAACCAACCCTGGTGACAGTCCTGCAAGGGAAAAACGTCCGTCAGATCTCAGCTGGCCGCTGCCACAGTGCCGCCTGGACAGCACCGCCTGTCCCACCAAGAGCACCAGGTAAGGGATGCCGTACCTGTGCTCCCATAGCCTGGTTTCAGCAGTCCCCCAGCTGCACGATCTGCTTGCCGGCTTCAGACTGCAGCCAGGCATCGTTCTGGCACCATCACGCCTTCCCCCACACAACCAAAACATTCTCTGTGCAGCCAGCCCAGTAAACACTTCCCTGGCAGGCAATTCTCCCGCTGACTTAATCCCAAAGCAGTCCCCTCTGCCTGCCCTGCCTGAGAAGAAAACATATCACTTTAGCAAGCAAACATTTATAATTTTAGAGCAGCCATGAGTATTTTTTACATATAAAAGAAGTGATGAACAGTAGCTTTCTGAGGTCAACGGTTAGCCATAAAGAGTAAAAGCTCTGAGACTGTCAGATTCCACACCCCAGTAACCACACGAAAACATGGCCTTCCCTACACACTGACACGGAAATACAATTGCTGCCACCTTACTCTAGGGCGTAGCAGGGTCAGTGGGCCATTTCTAGATTTTTGTTATTTGTTTTCCTTTTAATTTATTATAAAATCCTTATAGATCTACAAAAAGATAAACAGAAAAATATAATGCATATCTGTGTACTTAATGCCAAGTGTGTTCCCTCCCTGCCTGGCTCCATCTTCCATTCCCGCAAAGGTAATCATTACCCTAAATGTGACATTTTTTATCCTTAGGCATGTCTTCGTATTTGTGCTAGTTCTCATCCAGGTCCTCAAGCCCTTTTCTTTCTACCACCCTCCAGTGTCTAAGGCCCTGGAATTTTCTGTGAAGCCACTCGTGCCTGACAGCTCAGTCTCCTCTTCCCTTTTTGCTAGCCTCTCTACTTCTTAGCCACAGGTCCTTGGGGAAGACTCCCCTCCCATAGAGATTTCTTTTTCCTCAGATACCCTAATGTGAAGCAGGACTGCTGAGTTGACTCCAAACAAGCTTGAGATGATTTCTAGTTTACCGAGTCTGGAATGGGCGGTGCTGCCTACACCTGACAGTTTCAAGTACTTCAGCTTCCACCACAGAACAGAGGCTCTACAGCCTGGTGGTTAAACTCTGAGCCACATTGCCCAGGTTGAATCCTGGCTCTCCCATTTGTGACCTTGAGACTCAGATTCCTTTTCTGTAAAATGAAGACAGTAAAAACACCTATTTTGACCAAGAGTTGTAGGAGTAAATTAACCAATGTGTGTAAAGCTCTTAGAATAGTGCCAAGTGCATATAAAGTGCTCGAGAAATGTTAGCTTTTATTAATAGTTACCTCTAGGAATTGAGTTATACCAATCTTTATTTACAGGAAACTCAGGGATCTTGTTTTTACTCCTTTGAGTATTTTTGTAAAAGGTAGCCGTGTATGCAGTTCTTGTAGTCTTTGCTTCTACAAGCTCTTATTCTTGCAATAAAAAGCCTTCACGAATCATGTACCCATACCTGTCCCTCTGCCACAGCCACTTTCTGTCACCCTAGTGCGTGTGGAGGTGACTCTGCTGAGCGGTCCACTTCCATTTTCTTGGCTACCTGGTCCACACCTGGTGTTATTGCAGTTATCAAAAATGAAAGGAAGAATTTTGCCCTTTTTTTTTTTTTTTTTTTTGGTGGGGGTTGGAGGAATTGTTCAAATCTCATACTGAAATGGGAAATTAAATTAAAGGGGAAAAGAGCAGGTCTCCATAATGGTACATCAAGGAGTTTTAAAAAACCAATACAAATGCATCAAATAATGGTAGTAATAAGATGCGTTGATGTGACAGAGGAATAGATATGTGATAAAGGACAGGCAGCAAAGTGTTCATCGTTGCATCTAGGTGGTGGGAATGGTTGGTCATTGAACAGTTCTCTCAGTTTCTCTGTGTGTTTGAAATTTCTCAAAATACTATAAATGATAGCAATGCATTTTCCTTTACAAATGCCTGTTTGCTTTCTGGGCCAGGTGTGTCAGTGCCTTTGCAGCTGGGCCTGCCCGATGCAGTTCCCCCCCAGTATGGGGCCCTGAGGGAGGTGAGCATTCACACCGTGAGGGCCAGGCTCCGGCTGCTTTACCACTTCTCTGACCTCATGTACTCGTCCTGGAGGCTGCTGAACCTCAGCCCCAACAACCAGGTAACAGCCAGCAGTGCCCATCGAAGCACTTGTCAGGTCACAGGGCTCTCTCTCTGCCTTGGAAATTCTCCCGTACCTAATACCTCCTTTACCCTCAGTACCCAGTACCCAAACGATTCTCTTCCATTTTATTGCTGGTTTAGGGTCAGTCCAGATATTGGTGATCGAACTTCTGGACACAAAGTGGTCTTCATGCACCTTCTCTGTCTTGGTTTGTCCAAAGTTCAAGGACGAATGAGTGACTAAGCATGTATTTTCTGCAAAGCCTAGTGCATGATTCTAAAACTCCAGCCCACTCGCTTGTTAGCCCCACAGTCCAGGTTGTCACTATATAAATGAATCTGAGACATTTAGCAGTCTTGTTATAAATGAACATCCTGAGTCCTGTGGGGGAAAATTAAGCTGGCCGATTTGATTGTCTTTATGGAACAGTCTGATAATTCAGGAAGAAAGCAAGATGATAATTTTATTTGTTTAATGTGTAGGCATACCTGCCAAAACGTGTATCAGTTGTAAAACTGTTTGCCACAATTCCTTGGGGAACTAATCATGGGACATACGAGAGATCTGACAAACCCTTTTAGAAACAGATAACCAGCTCGGCACAGAATACCAGGTGGCCCTAGGCAGAGTGGTCATCAACTGTTTAATTAGTTGGAGAGATGTTTAGGATGTAAAGTTGGGGTAAGAGCAGCTGAAAATCGCATAAACAAGATGATGTCAACAAGGTAAAAAATGTATATACACAGAGAAGACAACGGGAAGGAAATAGATCAAAGGGCTAATAGGGCCATCTCTATGTACTAGGATTGTGAATGATTTTATCTGTTTGTGTGTGTCATTTTCTGTATTTTCCAAGTTATTTTTGTAATGATCGTATTATCTTTTATTTTTAATTTAAAATTATTTTAAATTTTAATATAATTTTAATATAAATTTTAAATAATAAATAAAATTATATTATTTTTGTTTTATTTAAAAATTTTACTTAGTGTGAAATTTTAAATTGTCTTAATTTTCAGATTATGTTATTTTATTAAAATATATTAAATATGTATTTTTTCAAAGTGTTATTTTATTACTGTTAGTACTATCCAGGTTTTGAACTCTTTTAGAGTCTATTTCAAAAAGAATTTATATTCTGAAAGTGAGACGTGTCATTTCTTCTAAGCCTTAGATGGCATCATTTCTGACAACCTTACTTTCTGTTACAGAACAGTACATCTCATTATAATGCTGGAACGTGGGGCATTGTACAGGGCCAACTGCGGCCTTTGTTAGCCCCGAGAGTCTACACCCTCCCGATGGTGCGCTCCATAGGAAAAACCATGGTCCAGGGCAAAAACTATGGGCCTCAGATTACTGTAAAGAGGATATCAACCAGGTGAGCTGGAACTTTTTAGATGAACGTTATTACTAACTAATCTCTGAACACTTGGGCTCCTCCTTTCCAAAGTGGAGTAGTGACAGGATTTACATCTGTATCCAGAGTGGTTACAGTGAGGCTAGCGCAGCATTTGGCTGTTGTGAACCTGGCCTGCTCATTCACTGATGGGGAGATGCCATCAAACGATCTTTGTGGTGATTTAGGGAAATTGATAAGAGTTGTATTTCATTCCCTTCTCCCTTTCTTTTAAAGAGGACGGAAGTGTAAGCCCATCTTTGTCCAAATAGCAAGGCAGGTCGTTAAGCTGAATGCATCAGACCTCCGTCTGCCCTCCCGAGCGTGGAAGGTCAAGCTGGTCGGAGAAGGGGCTGATGACGCTGGAGGTGTATTCGATGACACAATCACAGAGATGTGCCAGGTACTTCATGTAGCGTCACCTGCCGAGTTGTCTGCTCTGGTGGTGGCTGTTTTGCTGTTCCCAGTGATGACTTGTCCAGCTGTTTTTATAAATGTAACAAGGATGTGTTTGTGAGCTTCACAGAGTCCTGCCGTTAGTGCACAGATAGGTGAATTATAAGAAGGGCTTGGGAGATGCTTGTGAGAGTAACTTACTGAGTAATGTCAGTGTGTGGCCATCGACCAGTGACTTATCATCTGTTGTGCTATGATCCTGGCAGAGGAAGCAACGATGACACACATCAACACGTATGTGACAGACAAACCCAGGCTCACCCGTGTGCTTGAGTTTATCCTGCTGTTGTTGGAACGGAGTAGAACTACCAGTCTCTAACCAAACCAAAGCAAACCCATTGCCATTGAGTCGATTCTGACTCACAGCAACCCTATAGGACAGAGTAGAACTGCCCCATAGAATTTCCAAGGAGCACCTGGTGGATTCACACTGCCAACTTTTTGGTTAGCAGCTGTAGCACTTAACCACTACCACTACGCCAACAGGGTTTCCAAAACCAAACCTATTGCTGTCAAGTTGATTCCAATTCATGATGACCCTGTAGGACAGAGTAGAACTGCCCCGTAGGGCTTCCAAGGAGTGCCTGGTGGATTCGAACTGCTGACCTTTTGGTTAGCAGCCATAGCTCTTAACCACTACACCACCAGCGTTTGTCTCTAGAGGGTGGGAAATACTACTCCTAAGGGCTCGGACCAGTTCAAATTTTAAGACCCATAGTGGCAACTTTGCTTCCAAAGCAACTCTAGTATCTGCCTAGTATCAGGATTTTTCTGATAAATTCTGTGACTGAAATAACCCTTAAACAACATTGGCTGTTACTTGTTGAGTCTGTTTGAAATATTACTCCGCCCTGCTCTTGGATTCCCCATCTCCTGCACTGGATTGACATTCTCATCTTGGCTCTTCATATTGCAGGCTATTTTCCATGTGGGAGATTTCCCAATTCTATTTTAAATTGAAACCACAAAAATAATTAAAGTACAGAAATAGCTAGCTATCATGTAGCATTATAAATTCCTCAAAATGTTCTCTTTTCAGTATGACCTTAATCAGATTGGTTTGTTTTCTTGATTCATTTGATGATCATTTGTTAAAACAATGTTTTTCTTTCTTCTACAGGAACTTGAAACTGGTATAGTTGACCTTCTTATACCCTCTCCCAATGCCACCGCAGAAGTGGGTTACAATAGGGACAGGTAAGGCAGTCAGCAAGTGTTATCAAATGCTACAATAACAATAGGGACAGGTAAGGCAGCAGGTGTTACTGAATGCTACAATAACAATAGGGACAGGTAAGGCAGTCAGCAAGTGTTACTGAATGCTACAGTAACAATAGGGACAGGTAAGGCAGTCACCAAGTGTTATTGAAAGCTACAATAACAATAGCAATAAAAAATACTTCCCGTTTATTGAGCACTGACTGTACACCAGGCACTGCTCTAAGTGTTTCACATGTATTATCCCACTGGATCCTCATTATAACTCCATGGGGTAGGCACTGTTGTCATCCCCTTTTTACAGATGAGGAAATCGAGGCACTTCCATTATGAAGTGGCATTTATCATGGCACCACCTCAGTAGTAATGAAGAGGAGCAGAGGAAATGCAGACGTGATCATGAAACCTGACTTTTTTTGTGTTTCTGAAGCCCTGCATGGCCTCTCCTCAAGGGATTTTCTGTATCAAAATTAAAAGTTATGCTATCAAGTCATAGCACTTAGTATTTGCAATTATATGTTATCCTTAAGATTTGTGAATTTTTTCATTTTGGATCCTGCTTCATGGACTCCTAAGTGATAAATGAAATGGTTTTAGGAAACGGAGTATTCTGAGCAGACAGCTCAGGGAGTAATAGACCATTTGCCTGCCCTTTAGTGTTTATCCTAAAAATAATCCAAAATATGGTCCCCATGCCACAGGCTGCATGTGGCAATTGAGCATTTGAAATGTGGCCAGTATGACTGAAGAGTAGAATTTTAAATTTTATTTAATTAATTTAAATTGAAATAGCCATACATGGCTGGTGGCTGCCGCAGTGGGCAGCACATGGCTGGTGGCTGCCGTATCGGGCAGCACGTGCCTGGTGGCTGCCATATCGGGCAGCACGTGGCTGGTGGCTGCTGTAGTGGGCAGCAGAGGTGTAGACTAATGCCATGACTTTCATGTAACTTGGCCTTAATAGAAACGAGGACATTTTTGTGTGAAACATTTCCTTTCACTCTGCAGGTTCCTTTTTAACCCCTCTGCCTGCCTAGATGAACACTTAATGCAGTTTAAGTTCTTGGGAATTTTAATGGGGGTTGCCATCCGCACAAAGAAGCCTCTGGACCTCCACCTGGCCCCTCTGGTCTGGAAGCAGCTGTGCTGCGTCCCACTCACCCTGGAGGACTTGGAGGAGGTGGATCTGCTCTACGTGCAGACCCTCAACAGCATTCTTCACATTGAAGACAGTGGCATTACCGAGGAGAGTTTCCATGAGGTAAGTCCTGGCCATTCTGTCTCTGCTGCTGCTGGCTTCCCTAGGCATTGACTAGAATTTTTCTGTGTGAAATTCAGACGTGGTCTTCTTGTTGTCTGGCTGACCCAGGCCATATCCATTGCTACCCTTAGCAGCTCAACCCCAGGGGTTAAAGTAGCTGCTAATGGATAAACTCAACTCCAGCCCCCAACTTCAGTCCTTTCCCCTTTAATCTATCCTCTGGCCGTTAGCGTGGAGAACCAAGGTGGACAGGGAGGCCTCGGGTGGCCAGAGTTCATCAAACCTGGTTTCGGGAAGAGAGATCTAGCCTCTTGTCTGACTACAGCCAGATGAGTCAGCATGTTCCCGCAAGCAGCCTGATCAGTCCTACTTGTTTTCTTGGCCTTCTTTTTACCCTTACCATCCTGACTTTTTTACCGTTTGCTGTATTTGTGTGTGACATACTTTTTGTTGTCATTTCTACCATGTAATATTCTTTTTTCTTCAATTCTTAGATGATTCCTCTTGATTCTTTTGTTGGCCAGAGCGCTGATGGCAAAATGGTTCCCATAATCCCTGGTGGAAACAGTATCCCACTCACATTTTCCAATAGAAAGGAGTATGTGGAGAGGGCCATTGAGTATCGGCTTCATGAGATGGACCGACAGGTGAGATGAAACATCTCAGGAAGGTGCATGTGAATGCTTGGGTTTGTGTCTGAACAAGAGCCAAGTAGGTACTACCAAATGTTGGCTTATGTATTTACCGTGTTGGCTCATTTGTGTCTATATTTCAGACCCTGTACAGAGAATTTCCAGGCCATATCTCTGGGTCTCCTATCTCCTTACTCAAGGCTTTAGTTCAGTTCTGAATTGGTCATTGGTTGGATTGAGGCCAAACTCTCACCCAGGCATTGAGACACCTACCCTCTCCCTCCTCCTCAGCCCCATTCATCCTCATGTCACCGCTTCCCACCCCAGCATTCCCACCCCAGCTGGGTCAGTCAGGGGCCCTGTAGACAAGTCCCCCAAATACAGGTCTTTATAATCCCAGCGAGTGTCCCTTTCTTTTCCCTGCCACAGTCCTTCAGGCCCCAGCTGAGAATGATTGCCTCTATAGACCAGCTGTCCCCTGGGTTCCTAACCTGTGGAGGTCTTTTTCTTTACTTTGACATTTCTCAAGATATCACATACTTCTGTGTTGAGGCCTAAGAATTAGGTCCCAGATTTTAGATCTTGTTTCCTCAATTAGATTGTAAGACATTGGATGAAGAATGTGTTTTCTGTTTCTTTTGAGTTATCCTTGTTCTGTGGCAACAAATAGTAAGCATTTAATAAATTATGGGAGTATGAATGAGTGATCACAAAAATGAATGTTGTGTCCAAAACTGGTTCCTTTGGTTATACAGTCATTAATAGTCATTTCAGTAAAGTAATACTTTACTTGCTGGTATGTTGGGGTCTTCTTGAGGGCCGGACCTGGGCTCTGAGGCTGTGGAAGTTTAGTCATTGGAAGGGTGCGTATTCTACAGTCTCGCCAGTCCCTGCACTCCTGGTTCCTTTTTTGACTCTGCTTTTAGACCAAATCCAGTCAGAAAATTACATTCCTTAGTCCCTGGTCACTGAGAGAAGGTCCTGTCAGTGACGCTGGATTTTGTTGGGGAGGGAAGGTGGGCTCCTAAGCTGGACTTGAACAGGGACCAGAAGAGGTACCGTTGTCCCACAAGCAGAAGCTCTAGCAGGGTTCAGAGGCAAGGAGAGCAGGCCTGGAGTCCTGAGGGGCAAGCAGAGGGTCCGGGGAGCAGACAAGCAGGCAGGAGGCACCCATGCATCTCACCCACGGTGGCGCCCAGTATGTGCACACATGTTGAATGAAAACCTCTCCTGGGAGCAGGTGGCTGCAGTCCGAGAGGGAATGTCCTGGATCGTCCCTGTGCCGCTGCTGTCCCTCCTCACGGCGAAGCAGCTGGAGCAGATGGTTTGCGGGATGCCCGAGATCTCGGTAGAAGTCCTGAAGAAAGTGGTGCGGTACCGGGAGGTGGATGAGCAGCACCAGCTGGTGCAGTGGTTCTGGCACACTCTGGAAGAGTTCTCCAACGAAGAGCGGGTGCTTTTCATGAGGTTTGTGTCTGGAAGGTCCCGACTACCAGCCAACACTGCGGACATTTCTCAGAGATTTCAAATCATGAAGGTTGATAGGGTGAGTGAGTTACTTTTTTCCTCCTTGGTAATGTCCACCCTTGTTGCTTGCATGTCAGGAAAACCAAGACTGTGGCCTTCAAGTAGGCATTCCAATTCAGGCTTAATGCTTAGAATTTCCAAATTTAGAAAAAAAATCAAGCAGTAAAACTTGTTCAGAAAACATACTTAATTTCAGTGAAAAAAAGTCCTAAATGGATGCAAACCACATACTATAACCAGCAACCTTCCCTAAATCTTCCAGCAGCTTCCTGTGTTAAGCTGAACTTGGGCAGAGGGATGACTGTGTGGTCCCTGCTGCTGCTCATTCTCTATGCCATTCTGCTGTTTAACTTGTGCCCGATGAGAGGCCCCGCTGCAGCCCCAGCCCAGCTGACGTTTTGACAGATGGCTTAGGGATAAAAGGGCCTAGAGGCCTAAATGCACACTCTGGCTGGAGTCATCTTTCTCAGACACCAATCTGACCAGTCGTTCGGATCTCTCAGGGGCCCCCTGCATTGATTCTAGGATAAATGCGATCCCCCTTAGCCAGGCCTTAAACACCTCCATAGCGTGGCCTCCATTCCACTGTCAGATGTCACCTCTTGACACGTATTATGCTCTGGCCATGATGGGCTGCTTGCCTTGCTCCCCAGCAGACCATGATTTTTTGTTGTTTTTTTTTTTTTTACTTTGGTGTGCCTTTGTGTAGGCTGTTCCTTCTGCTTTGCTAAGCTGTCCTGCACGTCCGTTTCCATCTGTGCCTGGCAAGCGCTTATCCCTTAAACCCAACACCAGTGTAATCTCCCGGAAGCCTTCCTGGATGCTTTTCTGTGCTCCTGTCCCACTTCAGAAGGCAGACTTGGTCAGACCTCCTTCTCTCCGCCCTCTGAACCCCTTCTGCATTAAGTTAAAAGCTCTGGGTGCCTCCTGTCCCCACCCTCCTAAGCTGGACAGCCCTCCAGGCAGGGCCTGTGGTGTTTATTCAGGAAACAATGAGGGAAGTGGGGCCTGTCCCACAAAGCCCTTCCTGCCTGTTTCAGCAGTCCTCAGTGTCTGCCTTCCTGGTATTTTTCCAGCAACAACTCCTGGAGATGGCTGTCACCAAAGCCGTTCCTCCTGCTGCTGCCTCCTGAGGCTGTAGGCCTGCGCTCCAGGGCTAGGCTCACTGGAGAGGCCACACACAGCAAGGCCTACGAAAAGAGCTTTTCCACAGATTTTCTACATGACTTGCCAGAAACCATAAGTTGTAAATCTGTTTTGTTGCTTCAGAGAGAGGTGGGGGAGGAAAAAATGGCTTACTTTTATTCTGCTCTGGAGAGAACCGCTGCCCTCTATCTGCCTTGGCTCCCCCCACCACCCAGAGTTAATCCATTACTAATCCCTGCCTGGGGGGTTTCAGCCTCAGAACGCTGACCAGCGTGGGCCTCTTCTTTGTGGCTCTTAGGCCACTTTGCCAGTATCCAAACTGAAGTAGTCAGAGCCACCTGTTGGTGGTTAGGCTGCAGGCCCTCCGTCTCACCTGGCCTGGGCTCCAAGGCAAGAAGGCCTGCTTTCCTGAGCAAGAAAGAGCAGGACAGGTTCTTCTTTAAGACTCATTTTTTTAATTTATAGAACAGCATCATTGTTAACATTACAGATAGTTGGGAAAATGGCCGCATTTGCAGGGAGGGCAGGGAACATATACAAGCGGTTTTTGCTTTTACATATCTCCTCCCAGCCTTTGCCGCAAGTGCACACGTTTTTGCAAGATGTAGTTGGAATTCTGCGTTCTGCTTTTCACCCAGTGGTCTATGCTGAGCAGTTTTCAGTTTTGCTGGGAGCTGTTAGAATTTTAAGGGTCTGCATCCCAGTCACTTAATTGGATGGACTGCCCCCTTCCTTGTCTGCACTGTGTGCTGGCAGCCAGGGAGGGCGAAGGACACAGTGTGGACCAGGAGGTCAGTGAGGAAGGCGGAGGCAGGTGGAGGCTTTCTCTGCCCTCACTGCTCCCCTTCCAGGTCACCTGCTCACAGGGGTCCCTGTAGTGGGCCCCAAGATTGAGTGCTCTCGGTGGAGGTGAATGAACTCTTGCAACACCCCACTTGTGCCAGGATGTACTAAGCGTGTCCCCTCAAGTCAGGGCTTACTCTCACCAAAAGCATGAAACCCTGTCTTCCACGGCCCAGCCTCTGCTCTCCACTCAAGTTGGCCACACAGTTGTGCCCACGGAGCCCCATCTTTCGTGGTGGGAGAGGGGCTTTCCTGCCTGGCCACGGTGGTGGGCACAGATGCCTGCAGTCACAGCCTCAGTCTCTCTCTCCACAGCCTTACGACAGCCTGCCTACCTCACAGACCTGCTTCTTCCAGCTGAGGCTGCCGCCCTACTCCAGCCAGCCAGTCATGGCCGAGCGCCTGCGCTACGCCATCAACAACTGCCGCTCCATCGACATGGACAACTACATGCTGTCGCGCAACGTGGACAACGCCGAGGGCTCTGACACTGACTACTGACCGCCGCGGGGGCCATTGCCCCTTTTCTCAATAGTGCTCACTTCCAATGTAATGTGGGTGTACTTTTATGGTAACTACATAGATGTTTTAGGAACATAAACTGACATTATAAACAGTGGCCACATTTAGTTACTCTAAATATAACAGAGAAATTAGATGTTTTTATTTTTCTGTGATTGTACCAAAAAAAGACAAAGTGCTCTCAGTCAGGTTTTCCCTCCATATTTTTGGTCACTTTTGATAAGTTTGCATGGAACCATTTTGGTGCATTTTTAGTTGAGAATGGTACATTTTTGTAAACCCATCCAGTGAACATGAAATTGTACATTGTGTATAATTGTTCATTAGAAAGGACAGTTTTACCTGAATATTCATATATTTATTTTGTTTTCATTTGAATTGCCTGTGCAGGGTTCCTTATGCAGAGAAATAAAGCAGATTCAGGAATCTGAGCCTGGGCTGCTTTTGTTACTTCCCAGGAAACTTCTGACAGGGTTGCCATTGGGCCAGACATCAGCCCAGCACAGGGCTTTGTCTGTCCTCTCTCTGAGGACAGACTTTCCACCCATTCAAAAACTTTCCTTCACCCTGAGGGCGCTGTCCATCACGTTTCTGAGGACCTTGCAGGTGTAGAAGCCTCTGGGGTGGGAAGCCCTTGTTTTCATTTGTTCTTCTGTCATCCTGGGTCTCTTCTCGCTTTGTTACCTCACCCCAGGACCTTGCTTTGGCCCCTCTGCCCATACACCCTTCTCCTCAGACAGGCTCAGTGCAGGGCACTGTGTGCACAACTCAGAGGGCTCTGTGGCACCTGTGTCCCCCAGTGAGTGGTCTGCCTCCTTCCCTCCCAAAGGCCTGGGTGCAAAGCAAGCAGGAAGCATCTGCCTTTGGAGGTCCCTCTTGTTAATTAGAAGACCCAATTAACTGAAAGTTTGGTTTTTATTTCATTCAGGGAGAACTTAATCCTGGCAGACCTCAGGATCCACCAGTGAAGAGAATTAGCCAAAGCTAGTTTGGTATCAGGAGTCCCTGGCTGGTGCAAGCAGCTAACATGCTTGGCTGCTAACAGAAAGCTTGGAGGTTTAGGTCCACCAAGAGATGCCTCAGAAGAAAGGCCTGGTGATGTGCTTCTAAAAAATCAGCCATTGAAAACCCCATGGAGCACAGTTTACTCTGACACACATGGCGTCTCCGTGAGTCAGAGTTGACTTGGTGGCAACTAGTCTGTTTTTGTTTTAATTTGGTATTATCCCCACTTTACAGATGAGTAAACTGAGGCTCATTTAGTAAGTGGAGAGATTGAGATTATAATCCATCCAAGTCTGTCCAATTCCAATGACTAGGCTTTTATGTGCCCTGATGCCGCAGTGGTTGAAGTGCTCAGCTGCTAACCAGCAGGTTGGAGGTTTGAACCCACCAGCCATTCAGTGGGAGAAAGATGTGGCAGCCTACTTCCGTAAAGATTTACAGTCTTGGAAAGTCTGTGGGCAGTTCTACTCTGTCCTATAGGGCTGCTGTAAGTCAGAACCAGCTCGATGGCAACGGGTGCTCATTCCACTTGGCCATGAGGCAGTTCTCTGTCCTCTGTGGGATGGCTTTGGCTATATGGGAAAATGGGTTAAGCCCCCTTTGCTGTACCTACACCGTACCTGTTACCATTGAGTCTGACCCTATAGGCCAGAGTAGGGCTGCTGTCCCATAGGGTTTCCAAGGAGCAGCTGGTGGATTCGAACCGCTGACCTTTCCATGAGCAGCTGAGTGCTTTAACCACTGCACCACCGGAGCTCCTACATACATACGTATATATACATACATACATACATGTATATACATACATATACATATACACATATATAAACCAGAAAAAAAAAAAACCCATTGCTGTGGAGTCAATTCCTACTCATAGCGACGCTATAGGACAGAGTAAGTGCCCCATAGAGTTTCCAAGGAATGCCTGGTGGATTTGAACTGCTGACCTTTTGGTTAGCAAGCACAGCTCTTAACCACTACGCCACCAGGGTTTCCATATATATATATATACACACACACACACTGTATATAGAGAGAGATTTAATTTTAGCAAAGGGCTCACTGGATTGTGGAGGCTAGCAAGTCCAAATTTCATAGGGCAGGCCAGCAAGTGAAGTTGACAGTCTTGAGGCAGAATTTCTTCTCCAGGAAGCCTCAGTTTTTGCTTTTATGTCTTTCAACTGATTGGGATAAGTCCCACTCATATTATCAAGGTAATCTCCTTAAAGTCAGCTGATTGTAGGTGTTCACTGCATTTACAGAATACCTTTATGGCCACACCCAGATTAGTATTTGATGAAATAACTGGGTACTGTAGCCTAGCCAAGTTGACACACAAAATTAACCATCACAGGTCTTTGCACACGAAGTGCCAGGCAGAGAGCTTGCAGGCAGATGTTTCCCACAAGGAAAATATAAGGAGGGTGTTTTAAAAGAGAAACTGGAAGAAAAGCGTGGTTTTGCTGGCTAAGATAACATGACGAATGGACCCTTCCCAGTGAGAATACCTCATTCTATTTGGAATGATGATGTTGTAGTTCTATTGAAAAGAGGCTTCAATTGCATTTAGACCTCAGAGGGTGACACAGCTTCTGGGGAGCCTCTGGAGGTTCTGGGCAGAGGCGAGTCTTAAGTACCTGACCTTAGAGCTCAGTCATTGAAGGACGCTGGGCTTGCAGCCCTCGCTCTCTGGTGGGAAGGCAGGAGGGAATTCCTCTGAGAAGAGAGGGCATGGGTGTGCTGCTGAGAACCTGGACAAGGCCAGGAGAAGCCTCTTGGGGCCTTCTGGGTGGTTCCTGGTGAAAAGTGACTCCCCTCCTGCTGGGCCAGGCTGAGGGTGTGCAGAGCTGAAGGATACACTGCAGTCCCAGCTCAGTTTCATTCACAATAAGGTGAGCTTCTGACCTTTGCCGTCAGATTGTGTGGACTGAGGGGGCCGGAGCAGCCCCAGCAGACCCTCCCTTAGGGCTCCAGGCCTTGAGGGTCAAGCCTAACGGACGGCTTCTCAGGAGGTCTGACCCTGGGCACAGAAGCTGCACAGACACCTCGGTTTTGTAACAGATGCCAGTTCTTTACTGGAAATCTGTCTGTTCATCTTCTGGACTGTTGGAAGCTCTGGGGGAGGGGAGGAGGCTTAAGCCCCTGATCTGAGGAGCTGAAATGGGCCTGGTGCAGGTGTTTGCTTTCCTTGGTTCACTTTTCAGCCTCTGTTAAGGCTAAGCACCGTGGTGGTACAATGGTTAAGTGCTCCGCTGCTAACTAAAAGGCCAGCAGTTCGAACCCACCAGTCGCTGTGCAGAGAATGACCTGGTGATCCACTTGCATAAAGATGACAGCCTAGGAACCCCTATGGGGCAGTTTGCCTCTGTCTTACAGGGGTCTACGGCAAACAACAACAGAGGCTTGGGCACTGTTTGCTGGCTGACTCAGCTAACAAGTAATTGCAGTTTTTAGGATCCATAAGCAGTCTGGAGACAACTCTGATTCCCAGCCTTTAAGGTGAGATTTCCCCAAAGGTCCTTCAAGGGGCTTGTGCCCAGCCCTGCTGCTCAGGCCAGATGGAGCCCACTTGATGAGCTTGGTTTTTAGCAAAACGTAAGCCCTGGGCATTGAATCCTAGAGCTGGAAGCCAGCCTCTGAGGGCTTAGATGGCCTCTCCCTTTACAGACCAGGTGTCTGAGGCCAGGATGGGGGACACACTGGATCACAGGCAGCCAGGCTGCAGCTTCCTGTCAGCTCACCTCTAGACCTTCAGCCTGGGCAAACATGGGCTTGTGTGTGCCCACGAGGCAGGCCTCAGAGCACCAGCTCCCCCATCTGGAGTCCCCGATCTGAGAGCATGTGGCCACAGTCCTTCTGCAAGCATGGAGGCTCCTGTGCAGCCAGCCAGCCCAGTGTGGTGGCTGGGGCCAGCTTCTGCCAGGGGGCGCTGCCCTGCCCCAGGGCAGAGGGTGTGCAGCTTATCCCTCGTTTTCTTTATTGCAACCTTTGGCCACCCTAGTCAAAACTGAAATTGAAAACAGCATTCTAGAAGGTGCAAAAGTTTGTAATCTATTCTAATAGAGGCTGCGATGGCATAGCTAACCCCCAAGCTCTGGGCCCCAGTCAGGCTCCCATCTCCCCCGGCTCGCCCTTCTCTGCTTGCGTCTTGGGCTTGCCTGACGCTTGCCTTTGCTGGAACCTTACCTGGATAGGAATGCCCTCCATACCTCGGGGAGCTTGGTTCGGTCTTCCAGGCTCAGCTTGACAGCTGTCATCCATGTCATCCTGGATTACACACGACAGACCAGATTGTCGCTTCCCAATGCCTGAGCCTTGTGGGCTCCGCCAGGCACTTGGCTTTTCTGGCCCCCCATCGAGCTGAGGCTATCTTCCCCTGCCCCTACCTTCCCAGCCCTGCACATGTGAACATAATCTCCTCACCACGGTGTCACACTTGACAGATAATCAGGCTCAGAGGTCAGAACTTGTCAGAAGCTGTGGATGGCAGAGCTGGGAGATAAGTCAAGGACACCCCTCAACCCCGGTGGCGTGTCTTCTCTAGAACTAGAGTGGGGGTCCCTTGAGGCAGGGTCTGGCCCAGCCTATGGCCAACACCCAGTAAATGTCTATGCTGAACGAGTCAGTGGATTAATCAAGCACTCAGTACCCTCTGATTTATGCAAAACTTTCGAAGAAGACTTTGAAAGTTGTTTTTAAGATCAAATAGGGCACTGTATTCTGTCAAGTAGGTCCCTAGGTGGCACAGTTTATGCTCAGCTGCTAACCCACCCAGCAGTGCCTAGGAATAAAGTCCTGGCAGTCTGCTTCAGTAAAGATTCCAGCCAAAAAAAACACATGGAGCTCAGTTAATAACATGCAGGGTCGCCATGAGTCAGGGCTGGTTTGTTCTGTGGCGTGCTCAGCACAGTGCCTGCCTCCTGGGAGCACCTCCCCTGGCCCTTGGCTCAGGGACGCAAAGCTCAGGATGGGGCAGGGGGCTGGCCAGATGCATCCACAGCCGAATTAGAGCTCAGAATGTATTTTCCCTAGAAACAACGTTAGATGAAGCCTCAGCCCAGCTTTCGTTCAGCAGTTGCTAGTTCTGGCATGTGAGGGGTTACTAGGCATCTGAGAGAACTTAACCCTCATTTATAAAAGAGCTTCTGTGGAAAAGGGGGCCGTCGGGAATACAGGTCATCCCACTGGAGCTGAACCCACAGTGACCCTGCTTTACAATCTCATAATTTTCACAAGAACACTGCAAGTCAAGTTTTCTCGCTATCCCCAACGCAGGTAAAGCTGAGGTTTGGAGAGCAATGACCTGACCTCATGGGGCTAGAAGGTGAGGGGAAGGGAATGGAAGCCGGGATGCATTAGGGCTGGAAGCCCAGGATCCTCTTGTTCCCCAGGCTAAATCTCCCACTTGGGCAAGCAGGGCCTGCTGTGCGCTGGGGCTCGTGGGAGATGATGAAAGCAAAGCCCTGGGGTTTAAGTGGTTCTGTTTTCAACATTTAACCCCCTGAACGCCTGGGCTTTCTTTCAGCATTGTTAGCACCAGTGGGAGAAAAATAAAGTCCCTGTGGGACATCTCTCCAGAGTCCAGAGTGATGGTGGGTAAACTGGAAAATCACCGGGAGGAAGCCTGGGCCTCACAGGCCAGGAGTGGGGTGTCCTGCTCCTTTGCAGCTGGTGGTGGGAGGGATGCTGGCCCCTGCACAGGGGTTATGCTGGGGCTCAGTGCCACTACCCTGTTATTGGGTAAATGCTGGCCCAGCCAGGGGCCATGGGGCAGCAACTGAGCCCTTCAGCAGTCCCCAGAGGGGTCAGGTGCTGCTTGCCCGCCCAGGTCTTCTCAGCACCTGAGACTTCACCCGGCTATCATCTCTGCTTGGGGCCTGGCACCTGCTGGGGCTGGGGTGGGGGACCTCTGGGGTGCTTTCATTCACACAAAGGCCACCCTCACCCCTTACATCTCTGATCTTTCCTACTGTCTCCCCTCACCTGCTCTGGTCCAGCCACACTGACCCCTAACACACCAGCCATGTTTCCACTCCAGGGCCTTTGCCCAGGCTGTCCTGCCAGACTGGAGCATTCGCCTCCCAGATGGCTCTTGGCTCCCTGTTTCTTCTCGCCTTTGCTCAAGCCTTACCTTCTCAGTGAGGCTTACGTCGGTTAACCCCTTCCCCAACCCTCCATCCCTTCTTACCCTGCACCCCCCCCGTACTTATAACCTTATATTCCAATTCTTTATCGTCTCTTCCCCACTAGAACGTAGGCTCCATGAGAAGAGAACTTGTATTTCTTCTGTTGTATCCCAAATATTTGTCTGACGAACGAAGGAGGCCGTGAGTAGGGATCAAGATCCCCCTTCCACAGGGAAGGGACTCAGCAGCTGACAATGGCTGGGGCTGAGGGTGTGAGCTTCGCCCACCGCTTCCTGCTTCCCTGACTTGACTTACCCGAGGTTTGCCCCAGGTTCCCCGGACCAGGACCGCTGTAATGGGTGGCCCCGGCACTGACTAGGAGCCTCGACTTTGGTGGCTAGATGTGGGTTACCAGTGGCTAAAGTCCGCGCGTGCCCACGTTCAGCAGATGAAAATCTAGCTCTGCCTCAGCCTACAATGGTCCCATAATCAAAGGACTTAACCAAGGCTCTCTCTGTTCACATGGCAGCGAGGGCAGCCGGGGAACTCAGGGAGCGGCTGGGCCTAGCTCTCCGCGCCCCGGCAGCCCCGCCGGGGTCCCGAAGCCCCCAACCCCGCCCCGGGTAAGTAAGTCCCGCGCCGCATGCGACCAGCGAGTAGTCACGCCCGGGTTCAGTTTAGCCTCCGACGGCAGCCGGAATCCGCCAGGACGGTGTAGGCGCCTCCTGCTGCTGCCGTGGTGCGGCGGGAGAGAGGCCCCGGCGGGCAGACGGAAAGGAGCTGGCGTTTAGGGAGAACCACAGACTGCTTCCCGTGCATCCGTTCATTTAATCTCCCATACACATCCCATGTATAAAACCCTAATGTGAGGTAGACATTATTTTCCCCATTTTGCAGCCGGGGAAACTGAGGCTGCGAAGATGCAGCGACTCCTCTGTGAAGTGGAGGGGCTGAGGCTCGAAGCCGGGACGACCTGACAGCTCCCTCCGCCCGCGCCTCGGCGGCCGTGCTCCCAGCGACCTAGCGCGGCAGCAGCTTGCGGAAGGCCGTGCCCGGCGCGAGCGCGCCGCGCGGGGGCTGGTCCGGGATCATGGCGGCGCTGTGCTCGGCGCGCAGCACCAGGCGCGGGCACGCGGCGCGGAGACGGCGCAGGCCGGCCGCGCTCACGTTGCGGCAGAAGTCCACGTGCAGAGTCTGCAGCGCGCGCCCGTGCGCCGCCACGGCCGCCAGCGTGCGGTTGGTGACGCGCGCGCAGTTCTCCAGGCGCAGCGCGCGCAGGCGCGGGCAGCAGCACAGCAGGCGCGCCAGGCAGTCGTCGGTGACGTGGCCGCAGCCCGACAGCGTGACGGACGCCAGGTTGGGGCACCTGTGGGAAGAGCGAGGTGACCGGGGCAGAGGCCGAGGAGGGCGTCCTCTGCTCCGCCTAAGGCCCGCCGCTCCTGGCCCCTTCCTGGGACTCAGCGGCTCATTAAACCAGACTTTGAACCAGTTCGGTCATGGTCGACGAAGCGAAACCACAACAGACTCCAATTTTTATAATTCGAGTGATGCGGGATGGAAAAAATTACAGGTCAAAGCCCTGGAATGGGAGACTTGGAAGAGGCGTGGTGAGCCCTTTCAGGAGCCTGAGGCGTGACACTGGCAGGACCGCAGAGAGCGACACACGTTCAGTGCTGCAGGATGGACTGCCACCTTTAAGTGGGCGCCACAGTTCGGGCTCCGCTGGCAGTCCCACGGGCAAGAGATTTGGTTGCTATGCAGCGCATACGCTGCCCTTGTTTTCTAAGAGGGAGATTAAGTTTCTAGCAGGGCTTCCACCCGTCGTTTTTCCCACTGCAATTATGCTTTAGGTTCACCCCAATTCTAAAAATCTGGGTCTGTTTCAGTGCTGCTTCTTTGGCCATGGCTGCTGGAAAGAACCAGTTCCAAGCCCTGCATTAAACCCACCTAACAGCCTTGGACCCGTTTATACCTGCACAAACAGGCTGAGCAAGTTTAAGGCACTTGCTGGCAATGATGCAGCCAGGATTTGAACCAGGGCTTTCTAGCCTGTTTTCCCTGCCATCTGCCACCCACCACAGCTTAATCTGCATCAAGCACAGAGACTGACCTTGTGTGGTTCTTGGCCCTTAGGCCCAAGAGTCCCCAGTGAGAGGCCACCCAGAGAGGCCCAGAGGCTGCTGTGGACCGAGGGGATGCTGTTTCCTGGAGTGACCACTGTTGTTTCTTTGGTTCTCTGGACTTGTTGTCTTTGGGGGTTAGGGGAGGGTGGCATTTGTGGTGACTGCCCCAATCTAGCCTCAAGCTGAGATCCCTGAATATCCCTGGCAGGACTTGGGTGGGATAAGGGATTTCCTTGGCCTGGGGTGGGGGTGGGTGGGTGCTTAGTGGCAGACCCATCCTTACCCTTGAGATGCAGGACATGCCTCTGAGTAGCGGCTCTGGGTTCTAGAGCCCTGGTTTCAGCTCAGTTAACCAGGGGCAGTTACTGCACCCCCACATGGATGCCAGCCTGGAAAAAGGAACCAGAGGCAGCGAGGACCAGGCCCTGAAGTGTGTGTCAGACACACAGGTGGCTTGCCCAGGAAGCTCTCCAGCGTGTCTGCTCCAGCCACAGCAGCTACTCCCCACATCTGCTCCATTCCATACCCCCAGGTTCACCTGCCTTCCCCTCTGCTGTCACATCAGCCCCCTGCACCTCCAGTTTTGTAAACGAGGAGGCTGGTCCAGAGAGCGCAAATGACTTGCCTGTGCAGCTGTCGCTTAGCTCTCCTGTCCCCTCAGCTTGTCATCAGAAACCCTTGCCCACCAAGGACCATGGCGTGGGGCCAGTGGTGACATCTTGGCTCTCTGACTCATAACAAATGTTTGGACCTTGCTGGGCCACTTCCTCTCTGTAAAGTGGGAGCAATCGACCAAGCCATTTTGATAGCAGAACTCTTGCCTTCCATATGGGAGACCTGAATTCCCAGCCAGCATACCTCAGGTGCAGCCACCACCTGTCTGTCAGTGAAGGCTTGGTATTGCTATGATGATGGACAGGTTTCAGCGGAGCTTCCAGACTAAGACTAGGAAGAAAGGCCTGGTGATCTTCTGAAAATCAGCCAATGAAAACCCTATGGATCACAACGGTCTGATCTACAACCAGTCATGGGAGTGGTGCAGGGCCGGGCAGCGTTTCATTCCGCAGTCGCCTGGAATTGAGGGCTGACTCCTTGGCAGCTAAAGACAGCAAGGCCCAGAAGTCAGAGTAGGGAGTGCTAGGTATTACCGAGAGGTGGCAGGGAGGGAAGGGCCTTCACCTACTGTAGCAAACCATCAGGTAACCTGAGACTGGGGGCAAACTGCACCACTTCTCGGAGCCTCTGTTTGCTCACTTGAAAATTAGGCTAAGATTTCAAATTTAGGCTCTGACACCCTCCCCTAGAACTACTGTGAAGATTGGTAAGCCTTGCTCCCCTTCGGCAGCAGGATTTTGCTGGCCTGAGGTCAGCTTCCCAGGGGGAGAGTGGAGGGGTGACTGCTGCGTCTGGCCTTCCTAGGCCGTGACCTTGAGAACCCAGGTCCAGCTGTACCCGCCCTGCACCGGGTGGCTGCCAGGGAGGACATCTGTCCAAGGACAGGAAGAGCTGAAGCCTGTTCTTTCTGCAGCAGAAGCAGGTCCAGGACCTGCAAGGCTGGAGGATTAGCAATGGTTTCCCTGTGATCTTATCCCCTCCTGGGGACTACACCCTGGACGGGGCCTGGGGCATCTGACTTGGGCCTAATCTGAGGTGCCCAGGTGGAGCCATCTTGGTCTGCTCGGTTGCGCTTCCTTGGCCCTCAGGAGTCTCCCAGAGCTCTGGAAGCCAAAGAGCCCGCCCAGCTGCAGGCAGGCAGCCTACCTGTCGCACACCTGGAGGAGGAAGTCATTCACCAGGCTCTCGTGGCGGCTGCAGATGCTCCTTTGGAAGGCGCTCTTGAGCCAGTCCTCGATGCTGCACACCTGCACCCGGCTGGAGTGCCAGCAGATGGAGAGGCTCCTGAGTGCTGGGCCCAGCAGGAAGTTGTCCTTCTGGAGTTCTGTGAGGGAGCGGAAGTGCAGCAGGGGCCAGAGCGCTGGGTCCTCAAACACCTCTTGGAGCTGCGAGCAGGTCCTGGCGAGGCTCTTCCTGCTGTCCTTGTCCAGGAAGGAGAAGAGGTGCAGCAGGCACTCGTGGTTGAGCTGGGTTATGTGCATGGTGAGCCGTGCGGCGGCCCACAAGTGCTGGGCTGGGCCCGTGGGACCTGGCCTCCTTGCGCTCCTCCTCCCAGCTCGGGGCTGGTGGACATATATGGTTGAGGAATGGTGTTTATTTTTGGCTAACAACTGGTGCTGAAGCTCTGAGGAGGGGGAAGACAGCAAGCCAGCCTGCAGACAGACGTGCAGCCGTCTGTGGTTCAGCTTATGTTCAGAGGGATTGAAATCCTGGCAGACAAGCAGCCTATTGAAGTTACAGAATGTCCTTAAAAGGGATTTCTTTCCCTTTTAACTGACAGTGGCAATGGAGTTTAGCAGAGAACTCTTGGCTTTTCCTGGGGCATTTTCATTCAAGGTGGCTGGCCAGACCTACTCTGTCTAGGCTTGCAATCTGCTCACTGGGAGGGCCTCTCATGGTAAACACGAGCTGTTTTCATTTCCTAGGACATCACTCCACCCTTCCTAGGAAAAGGCCTGTTGTCTGCAAAGGGCCAAGAGTGACAGTTCTACCATCAGAGCTGTCAGCTGAATCCACGGGCAATACCTCTTTTCTCGTGACACCTTTGCTCAGTCCAGTGATGATTTCCAGGCGAGCCGAGCACCTTCCAGTCCTGTTGCCCTGCACTTGACAAAGGGGTTTCCTCGACCTCCTAACCTGCTGTTGTTATCTTGTTTCATAAAAGATTTGGCTTAAGTAGCTTATCTTTAAGGTCCTGTGCATGTGTGTACATGCATGTGTGTATTTTAAACTTGCTTACTTGGTTTTACATGTTCCCAGTTACGTTGTTCTGCTGTCTCCAGCCTGTATTTCCCAAAATGACAGGAATGGATGAGGTAGCTTTTTCTTAATACAAATTGCTTGGAAATTATTTTAACCTATCCTTGCCCTTTGCAGCAGCCACTTTAGCATTCCTTCTTTGTGACTTTGGGTGGCACTCACGGTTAAGTGCTTGGCTGCTAACGGAAAGGTTGGTGGTTGACTTACCTGGAGGCACGTTGGAAGAAAGGCCTGGCAATCTGCTTCCAAAAGATCACAGCCACAAATGCTGTATGGAGCACTCTGCACACACATGGTCACCATGAGTTGAAATCGACTCGTAGGCAGTGGGTCTGGTTTTTTTATTTTCTTTGTGATTGCCTTCAGTTCCTTTTAGAGAAACTGGTGGGTCTCTGTGCCCCCTCCCAGACTTACCTCCAGGCAAGTTGCCTGGAGATGCGGCCCGTCAGGTTTTCCCTTTCTGAAGTGTCAGAGGTCTCACAAGATGGTGGGTCCAGTTTCTAATACTGCATCACCCCCGATCCTATGCCTCTGCCCTTAAATACTGTGAACTCCTAGCTTTGTTTATTGTTGGTCTGGGGAGGGGGTGTTGTGGGGAGTCTCTGACAGCAAAGGCTGCACCCCCAGCACAATCATGAGATGAGGACGGCATCTCCTCTGCCAGCCCTGCCGACACCACCTCAGCGGGCACCTGTGTGTTCTCCCGCTTGATTGGAACGGAAAGGAGCAGTAATGGCGTTTCCCGTCGTGTGGGAGAGTGCACGTGAAGTGGCTACACTGCACCCTCTTCCAGAACACCACCTGCGTGACCAGGCCTGGGCAGCTCTGCCTTTAAAGGTGCCATGCAGCTAAGGAGAGGGCCCTACTCAGAGCTCCCTCCTGAGAAGCCGGTCTCACTGACGCACCTGTGCCCCCAGGAAGCCCTCTCCACCAGTGTGACAGAAGCGGCAGCCTTTTTACAAAAAAAAATCAAGAAACTAAAAGGAAGAATTTTTCAAAGAAAGGGTAACCAGCTACTGGTAATACTGCAAGCTAATCATTTTAATTGTTCAAATTCCCAGCTGCCATCTGAAGCCCCTCTTGGGCTCTGGCTGGTTGTAGTTCACCCAGAAGGGAAGCTGCGGCACCACAGGTGGGCTTAGCCAAGAGCCTTATTCTCACCACCTTCCCTCCCAAGTCCTTTCCAAGCCGTGGCTTTCAACAGAGGCCTGACCCCGGGAACAGGCGGCTCTGTTCAGCTCCTTAAAAGGCAGAGCAGTGTAACCATGCCCTCCCCAGGACAGTCGTTCATCATGGCCCCCCGCTGAGGAGTCATTGCTTCATCGTGGCTCCCCAACCCCGAGACCTCCGTGACCCTTGGCTTCTCCAGGTGGGCTGTAGGAAGCATCCCAGAGGACGAGGGCGGCCCCAGGCGAAGTGCATGCTGGCGGAGAGGGGAGCCAGGTGAACGGTTCCCACAGACCTTTTCAGTTCCATCTGAGCTGTGGGGTCTGGCCCGCAGCCACAGCCGCTGATGAGCGCAGCCATCTCAGGGGACCTGGACGGGGATGACTGGAGCTGCAGGCACCTTTGTCTTTGATTTTGGAAGACAGGAATAGGCAAATGAGAGATACAAGGGATGTGGAAATGACACTGTCCTGTTTCTTTTTGTAGGGGAGTCATGCCAGTGAGAGGTGATATACTGGAGCTTTTTACCTTAAAGCTTATCTGTTTATTTCTAACAATAGCATTTACTTATCTGTCTTACTTTAAAAGCCAACCAGTATCCTTTGATCTGAGCCCCAAAACTGGTCCCTCAGGACAGAATTCAGCTCTGAAGCAAGGGGACCTCCTTTGTATAAGCTCCATAGTCACAGGAGAGACAGGATGATTTCATTCGGCTCCTGACTCAGCCACCCAAGGATCTCCTCCCAGCCGTCACCCTGCCCATCCTGGCTGCTCCGTCCCGGCCCAGGTGGCACAGCAGCCCCAAATTGTGGGGACTCCGTGAGAACTGCTACCCAGCGGTGGACTCTAAGGCCACAGCTTGAGCAAGTTCAGCATCACTTACTTGGCTCCATCCACTGAAAGGTGTTGAGAAATAACAGTCAAAGGAGACCAGACCTTTAATGATACTTTCCATAAACAGTTCAAGTCGGTGAAGCATAAAAAGGATGTGATTACAACTTAAAATGAAATCGGTCACTTGCACGATTAGTCCCCTCAGCATCATACACACTAGGTTTTAATGGCAAATGATGACAGCACACCAGCGCTCCTGGAGGGCAGTCTGGAACCCATCATGCTCAGACTCGGGAAGGGTGCCATGCCCAGTGACGAGATGCAACGACCTGGGACCACAGCAGGACACCGCCACGCACCCACTTCTCCTGCCGGTGCTGCAGGTGTTCCGTGGCTGCACCCCAGTCACCAGGGTACATGACAGGCTGCTGGCACGGACTTCACGCCTGAGCCTTTCTGGGGCCACGTCAGCAACAGGGGCACGTGAGAGGATGTAGGGCATGGTGGAGGCTGGGGTGGGGTAAGTATACCTAAAGAGACTATGTACACTAAACCAATGAAAGGAGAGGCTTGGCTTTAAGAAATAAATACTCCCCGAGCCCCAGAAACCAGGCTGCTGAGTAGGTTCCACAGGTGGGATACCCAGTGAACACTTCCCCGGGGCCAGTACACTTCCCTGGTTTAATTCTATTACATTTATCATCACTATGCACTGAGCAGAATACAGTGGATACGCGAAGGTTTCTCCACCATGGAGAGAGATTTGTGTTGCCACAAACTGTTTCTGTCACCCACCCGTGTGGGAGGAATTCTAAGAAAGTTTTCTTGTTCCAAGGAGCCACGTGACTCGGCGTGAGGCCCTGCCTCAACAGCGGCTCTCTGAGTGAGAAGCCACATCCATGCTAGAGACAACATGGCACCAGGGGAAATCCCTGAAGAGAACAAAAAGATCTGCTTTTAACGTAGGTGTGGTAAGGCTACACAGTCAAATTTCTAAAATACAAATAGGCACGTTTACATCACTGGTGTTCAAGTGCACAACTCAAATGGATCCAGTCACTTTTCCAAAGAGCCTTCATTACAGCATCCAGACATTTTTGCTGAAGTCAAGTCAAGCAATCAAAATCTACACAAATTCAAAGAGGAGACGTGTTCATCTCTTAGGCCAGTGGTGCTGCCTGGCAGACTCCTTTCCCAACAAAGCAGCCCAGCCTGTTGCCAAGTTCCACTTGGTATAAAAAGAGATTTTCTTCACCAGAATGAACACTGCCCAAGTACTTATCATCCTAAGAGCTGCCCACCCGGAGAGATTAGTGAGAGATACAGCTGTCCACCTCCTAAACAAATGAGCCCAGAGTCACAGGAGATATTTAGCAAGGTCAGAGGAGACTCATGTTGCAGGTTCACTTAGACATGGTATTAATATACTGATATGGTAGATCATATCATGCCAAACTGCCATTTTTGCACGTAAAAAAGTCAAATATCATAATTTCATATTTAGCAACTACTTTAAATACATGTTTCTCTCTTAATTATCTCCGAGGACCCTTTGTTTCCAAGTTGTTAGACCGAAACTCTAGTGACAGTGTAGACAAGTGCTGTCCAGGAGCACTCTGTGATGAAGGGAACATTCCCGACCTACACTGTTCAGTGCCCCGTGTGCCACTAAACACCTGGGATACGGCTATTGTGACTGAGGAACGGGAATTTTTTAGTTGAAGTAGTCACACGTGGCTAGCAGCTACTGTGTGGGACGGTGCAGTTTTAGGCTGAATTGCAATTTTCTGCTTGGTACCTTAACCGTTCATCTAGCAGGTGTGTTCTGCTCTGAGAAAGGTGTGGGATCACCCAGCCAGTGGCAAGAGCCACATCTGCTCCTGCACCATCAGACAGCTGAGCCAGGCAGAGACCACCAGGGACCCTGACCTTCTTCTACATTCATACAATTAAGAGATCTTGACCGTTTCTTCCTATAATAGAAACAACAAGATTACCAAGAAGTCTGGTTGGCTGGCTTGCTTAACAGGAAGCTCATTCTGTCCCTCGTAACAGCTTGTAGAGGACTGAGGAGGAGAAAAACAACGATTCAGGCAAGAGATGAACGTGAAAATGGTAGGTGGGCCTATGCCGATTTCAGAAATCCTACTCTCTAATTGCCAAGTAATGCCACCAAAGCACACCCACTATCCTCGAGTCAGTTCTGATTCACGGTGACCCTACAGGACAGAGCAGAACTGCCCCATAGGGTTTCCATAGCTATACATTTTTATGGAAGCAGACTGCCACATCTTTCTCCTGTGGAGCGCCTGGTGGGTTTAAACTGCCTACCTTTTGGTTAGCAGCCAAGTGCTTTAACCACTGCACCACCAGGCTCCTAAATAATGCCACAACTACGCCCAAATCAACAGAATGCCTTAGGACACCTACAGAAATCACAGTGAGCTTCTTTAAATGGAATTTCTGTTCCAAATTTCAAATTGAGTTAAATCTAAATAGGGTTTGTACCTATTTTTCTTGAAAACACATTTTAAAGCAAAGACTACTGAACTCAAAAATAGAAACTCTACTTGTTCCAAGTGAGAATATTTTCAACTTGCTCTGCTCTCAAGATAGGCCAATGACAGTTGTTAAAACCCAAAGTAGCAAAGACTCTGCTTTCCTTCCAAGAAGCGGCTCCACAGTGACCACCTGAGGTGTACGTGAGGTTAGCATCTCAACCTCAGATGGCTGAGCACCAAGTAAGACTCAAGTGGACCTGCAATTATTCCCGGTGCTACAACTAATGGGGCAATTAGGCGCTGATCCAAAAAGGCAAAGAGCCATCACAATTTTCCGTCTCTGGATAACACTACTGTGTAGCTGAGTCACAGATCATTTAAACATTAAATGAATTTGATCTATTTAGGACTTTTCTGTACTCTCATCCTATCTTTCCCGTTTAAAAAAAAAAGAATACCCCCAAACCAAAAACCCCAACAAATAGAGTAATTCTTGAATTTACAGTACAGGTACAACTGAACCAAATTTATTTAGTTAGTGCTAAAGGATAGCAGCCTTGAGAGACACCGAGAGCAGCAGCTACCTGGTCTACTTAACGATATGCCCTCTCAGTTCTCTGTTACAGGCAAGAGGAATGACTACTGAACAGCCACTGTGAAATCTCGTGGGCCACACATGATGTGCACACATGACCCTCTGATTTAGAGTCAACCTGATCTCCATCACAGCCATGACAAGGCGGCAGGCAGTTGTGTTCTCTTCACAATCAGGAACGTATCTTGCTTTCTGCATGTGAGAGTAACAAAAGCATTGATGTAAATGTGCCTCAGAGTGAGAACTGAAAACATGAATATAAAAAAGTCAAACAGAACTAAGTTCTTGAAACTACATATAAAAATTGAATTATTACAACTAAAAGCAGCAAATCAAAACATCTGCTGAGGTTTTCTGGTAGAACTAAAAAAAAAAAATTAGTTGGTGCCCATGTTCAGTAAGTCACTACCATTGACAAAATAAAACTAAACCCGAAGTAGGAAACTGAAAAGTGCATAATGAAATTAAATCTTGGATCAAGTATTTATGGAAAATTGGAAATGTCTGTCCGGTATAGTTGACGAATAACGATTTAGAGGAGGTATTAAAGTTTATCGGATCCGGCTTTGGCCTGACGTTCCACATAAAAAAGGATGTAGGCCTTTGCCTTCAGCACGGTCTCTTCATCAGTCAGTGTTACAGTACTGTCATTGAAATGGAACCAGCGACCTTCATGAGTTGCAAATGCTGTGTAATGCCCCGAGCCGACCCTGTAAAGAAAAGGCAAAAGATTAAAGGAAGAAAAAAAAGACTACAGAAATCACAAAAGGATCTGTGAAACCATATAATCTGTCAGATATATAATAGAATTTAATAAGCACTATAATTAAAGAATAAATCTTAGAGACTCTGTTAAAGATGGAGCTGCTTACATACAACCAAACACCTCATGGAAGGTTTAGGGTCACGGTTTCACAGTTAATTGGCCTAATACCATGTTTAGTGGCTCTGTTCTACTTCCTAGTTTGTTGCATAGTGCCTCAGGTCTTAAAAGCTTGCAAGCAGCCACTCGAAGTACAAGAATTGGTGTCTATTCACCTGGAGCAATAGAGGAAGAATCAGAGTTGGGAATAGGAGGAGGAAATGGAATGTGTGGCCAGCTGCCTCCATGAGAACAACTGCCTCCTTTGTCATGAGACCAGAAGAACTGCATGATGCCTGGCTACCATTACTGAACATTTTGATCAAAGATTCCACAGAAGAATTCTGATCAAAAGGGGGAAAATGGAGAACAGAATTTCAAATTTTCATGGACTCTAGGCTTTCTGGAGCCATGGAGGGTGGATGAACTCCTGAAACCATTGCTCTAAGATAATCTTTAAACCTTAAACCAAAAATATTCCCTGAAGTCTTCTTAAAACCAAACAATAGTTTGGCTTAACTAGTAAAGAATGTCTGCCTTGAGCATTGTGCTCTTTTAAGATCTAGCTATACAGGATCAAACTGACAACAGCAACTGGAAAGATCAGATAGGAAACTTAAGAGGGAGTGAGTTTATGTTAATGGAGGAAAAACTCAGAAAAGGTGGGTGTGGTGAAATGAGTTCCTTTATGTGGCCTTTTGCCTTGGCTCTTTGGAAAAAGAACCTGAAAGATTTTTCCTCTGAGGAGTTACCTTTGTCCTGGTTTTCTACCCCAGAGAGTTTGTTACTTTTATCCAGGTTGATTGATATTTCCTGGTATGCTGTGAACAATTTGGTTTGGTACTTTTTGTCTGGCCCTGGGCTGCAGCCTGCCCTGTGATTGGTTTGTACCTTGCAGGGATTGGTCAATAAACTATGCAAATAAAGTGACTACAGACCATACAAATGAAGTGTCTGTAGCCTACTATGCAAATTAAGTGTCTATGGCCTACTGAGAGGTGATTCGTCAGTTCGTGACCCTGATGGGAGGGCTATACCTTGAAATTGACAAGGAGTTGCATATGTGAGCAACCAACCCCACAGAGGTTTGAGACAGCAGGAACCAGGAAGAAACAAAAGAAAAGCCAAGAGAAGAGCAGCAAAGAGGCAAGGAAGCTCCTAAAAGAGCTGTAACACAGGTCAAAGGCTGTAACATTGAAGACAGTGACAGGCCCAGAAGGGGCTCAGCAGCAAGGCCAGCAGCAAAAGGCCCAGAAGGGGCACGGTGGCAGAGTCAGTGGTGATAAACAGCAGAGCCAAGAGGAGCCTGTCCCGGGGGGGCCGAGAGGAGCCTGTCCCGGGGGGGCCGAGAGGAGCCTGTCCCGGGGGGGCCGAGAGGAGCCTGTCCCGGGGGGGCCGAGAGGAGCCTGTCCCGGGGGAGCCGAGAGGAGCCTGTCCCGGGGGAGCCGAGAGGAGCCTGTCCCGGGGGGGCCGAGAGGAGTCTGTCCTGAGGGGCCAAGAGAAGCCTGTCTCCTCAGGGGGCCAAGAGGAGCCTGTCTTGAGAAGGCCAAGAGGAGGCCTGCACAGCTGAGAGAGCTGTCCTGCACTGAAGAAGGGAGACTTTGCCTACCTACCTCCTGACCCTGATCCTCAGTTGTGGCCTGTTGCTCCTGATCCTGAGTTGCACCCTGTTGCTTCCTTAATAAACCATTTAACCGTTAAGTATGTTCTGTGAGTTCCGTGTGGCCCTTGCAATAGATTATCAGAGTCAGAAGAGAAGTAGAGAGGGCCATGGGAGGGACGGCTGGTGTCAGAATTGGTAAAAAGGTTGGAGGGTGGACGTATGTCTGACCTCCACCTCATGGGAATCAGCTTTGGGCTGATCCTGGTCATTATCCCCCCTGAAGTTGGACAGGTTCTGATGATACTACCGTACCATTTTACCAAGGGTGAGAACGACTGCACAGCTCAAAGACTAATCAATGTCACTGGATTTTACATGTAGAAACTGGTGAATTGGTGTATGTTCTGCTGTGTATATTCTCAACCACCACCACCAATAAAAAAAAAAAAAAATGTGTATGTATGTATACGCACACACACATAAATGAAAAGACAGAGGTTGTGCAGGACCGCAGATCTTCACTGTGCTGGCCACCTGGTATTTCCCAACCACAAGAAGCCCGCTGACATACTCACCCCGAACCGTGGTGCACCACCACAGCGGCGAGGTCGTAGAGGCAGTTCTCTGGGCCACTGTTCTCAGGCTACAGAACAAGGGAGAAGGCGCCCCCCAGGACTGAGTTAGGAGCAGTGGTCAAGGAAGTCAGTGTCCCCTACCTCCATGACCTCTGTGTGAAGGCGTAAATTTACTGAAGAACCGTATTTTCATAGTGCTAACACAGGCAATCACCTCACCTCTAACAAGTAGCATTTCATGTCTAGACCTCTCAGGGGAAACTCTACATATGTGTCGACTTTGTTTCTTAAATACGCTGTCCAGTGAAATCTTTTCAAATGTAAGCACAGCACCTGGGGAACGGAGATAAGGACAGAGATTATGAACAAATACTACTTTACCTTTCAATCAAAATTAACTACAGGATACTACTGTCTCTCAAAAATATTTTAGGTTCCCTGTTAGTTTCTTGAGAGCCCTGGTGGTACAGTGGTTAAGAGCTATGGCTGCTAACAAAAAGGTGGGCAGTTCGAATCCCCTGGCTGCTCCTTGGAAACCCTATAGGGCAGTTCTACTCTGCATTGTAGGGTTGCTATGAGTCAGAATTGACTGGATGGCAATGGGTTTGGTTTTTATTAGTTTCTTGATCCTTGATGTTCTCAAGGGTTTAGCTTTTACTGAAAAAATCCCAGGGGCGAATACAGAATATTTCACATAAAGTCTTAAAAAACCGTTTTGTCTTCTCATCAGATGTAAGTATTTTTCTTTTGAAACTGTATCATAACTTGAAACTCAAAACTTACCTTGGGTAGTTTTTGAATCCAAAACTTTTTAGTGGACTTTTGTTTCTTTTTGCATTTGTGACACATATATAACTCCGTTTCATCAAGTTCTTCTAAGTCAGTAAAACTGCGAAGACAATCTGAAACAAAATTGACGTGGCACCATTAAAACAGGAAGCCTTTAACAGAGGTGCTGTGCTGCTGAAAAACGCCTGCAAACTTCAAAGCTGAACAACCTAGGTTCAAATCCTAGGTTTATTAGCTACGTGTCCTTGGAAAAGTCAACCTTTCTCAGTTGCAAAGTGGAGACAAGAAAAGTAACGACTTTGGAGACCTACTGTGAGGAAGAGAAATGTGTGTAAAACATCTGGCATCGTGCCTGATGGATGATCAGCTGGTGACAGATGATGTTAGTGTTGTGTTTTTGCTATTATTAATGAAAGAGTTAGACCAGACAGTTCCCGTACGAGTGGTTTTGTGATGTGATGGAAGTCCCAACAGCAATTTTCTCTCAGTATCTTAAGAGTACAGAAGACAAAGCCCCAGTTCATAAAAGAAAGTCCAGTTTTGGACCAACCTTTTCACAGGCATGATTTATGAAAAAATAAACACAGATTACAGAAGGCTACCTTATCAACCACATCTTCTGCTGAACCATCAAGGAATCCTTTGTTCCCGACTCTCTACTCTTACCTGAATGAGCCACACCTGCAATTTGCTTTTAGAGATTTAACTGTGTAATCTAGGGGTTGGTGAACTATGGCCCCCCCCCGCCAGCCCCAGCCAGCAGCCTGCTTTGTGAATAAAGTTCTGTCGGTGTATCGTCTGGCCGCTCTCACGCTCCAACAGCAGAGTGGAGTAGCTGCGACAGAGACCTGTGTGCCATAAGCTTAAGACACGTAACAGAAGAGGCAGCCAACTCCTGGTGCAGTCAGTGACACGTTCAGAAGGCTACATAAAACATACGTACTATGCTGCAGAGAATAATATACATTCTGAGAATAATAATGTCTGTTGTTCTGCTTAGAGAAAAGGCTGAACACCCATGTACACATACTCAGGTTAAGAAATGGATTCTCTCCAGCACTTGAGGAGCCTGGGCCTCTGGGAATGGCCCCCATGTGGCCGAGCTGGACGTGGCCGAGCTGCACGACCATGTGCGGGACCCTGTCAGCTGAATCCTGTGTTCCTCGTCCCAGTCACGAGCCCCTCCCTCGAGCAGAGTAGCCACTATCCTGACCTTTGTGTTAATTAATCCTTCGCTTTTCTTTAGTTTGGAAAATTGAGTAGGAACCACACACCCAGCTGTAAGGAAGATGTACTCAAGAGTTCCCAGGTCAGTGTCAGCCTTGGCTTCCCTGAGTGGGTAAAGTCAGTGGGTAAAGTCTAGCAGGGCTGAGGTGTGGGCCAGGTACTAGATAGTCCAGCAGGGGTCAAGACCTTTGCTCACTGATCCCAATACCTGGAATTTGCAGCCCACACCTGTTTCCCTAGCTCCACTTCTCCTTTAGCCTTTTCCAAACACCAGGCTGACAGCGGCCTTCCTCCCTCCAACTCTGTCCTAACAGATGCCATGAATACAACACTGCCATCTTGCTATGTCATGTCAAGGAGGGCGACAACCAGAGAGTACACTGTTTAACACTGCATTTCCTGATGCAAGTCTCACACATTAAACCCAAATGTGCAAACTTATGGGGATGCTGTCCTCTGGGGCCTCCCAAATCCCACGTCTGTAAGAGCACTGACTACGTCACAGACTGGTTGGTGCTGTGAATCTTTTTAGACTGATTGCTGTGGTGCTCGTAAGCTCTGAGGCTGAAATCATGGCAGCTTTCATCAGCTAGGATTTGTTACATCATGCAAAGAGCTGTGGCCTTCGGTGGTGGTGGGGGAATTAGGAAAGAAGAACGAACACAATTTTCCACATTTAAAATCAACACCTGCTTGAAGTTTTCCCAGACAAAGGAGAGGGCAGCAGGATGACAACTCTGAGGAGCTCTGCATCAGCCCCTCCACCCGCTGACCAGGGGGCTGTAAGGTTCACCGGGAAGATGTCTGCCTGGGCCACACAGTAGTGCCACACAGAGACCACTGGGCGTGGGGAAGACATTGTTCCCCCCAATCTGCCCGGGCCACACAGCACTGCCACACAGAGACCACTGGGCGTGGGGAAGACACCGCTCACCGTATCTGCCCAGGACACACAGCACTGCCATGCAGAGACCCCTAGGTGTGGGGAAGACACTGCTCCCTATATCTGCCTGGGCCACGCAAAGACCACTGGGCACAGGGAAGCCTTTCTGCCTCCGCTTCACCTGCCTGCACCACTTTCTACACGGGCCCCTCCCATCATGTGAAAGCGTGTGTCATCTGGAGGATTACTAACAAGTTAGTAGGTGAGACTGTACATCTTCTCTGTAATTGTACAGGTCCTCTAACTTCTGCAATCTGACATCCTTAGAACCGTTGAGATTATTCAAAGAATGAACAGATCAACACTTCACAGGAACGCACTCCAGTTTTGGGATCAAAACACAAAGTGCAGAGCACAAGATGCTCTCCTGCTTTTTCTCCCTCTGGGGGGCCACTGCAGCTCCACAGCAACCCCCCAGGAGGAAGTGCAGGCCCTGTGGGCTCCACCGAGTAGCACCACAGCACGGGTCCACAGAGCCCAGCACCCAAGCCTGGCCATCACCCCTGTCCTTTTCTGAAAGCCAAAGTGCCTCTCTGTGGCCCCCTCTCTGTGGCCCACTTCCTGTCCTCCTCCTCCTCTGGGGCCCCCTTCCTGTTCTCCTCCTCCTCTGGGGCCCCCTTCCTGTTCTCCTCCTCTCTGTGGCCCCTTCCTGTCCTCTCTCTCTGTGGCCCCTTCCTCTCTGTGGCCCCTTCCTGTTCTCCTCCTCTCTGTGGCCCCTTCCTGTCCTCTCTCTGTGGCCCCCTTCCTGTCCTCCTCCTCTCTGTGGCCCCCTTCCTGTCCTCCTCCTCTCTGTGGCCCCCTTCCTGTCCTCCTCCTCTCTGTGGCCCCCTTCCTGTCCTCCTCCTCTCTGTGGCCCCCTTCCTGTCCTCCTCCTCTCTGTGGCCCCCTTCCTGTCCTCCTCCTCTCTGTGGCCCCCTTCCTGTCCTCCTCCTCTCTGTGGCCCCCTTCCTGTCCTCCTCCTCTCTGTGGCCCCCTTCCTGTCCTCCTCCTCTCTGTGGCCCCCTTCCTGTCCTCCTCCTCTCTGTGGCCCCCTTCCTGTCCTCCTCCTCTCTGTGGCCCCCTTCCTGTCCTCCTCCTCTCTGTGGCCCCCTTCCTGTCCTCCTCCTCTCTGTGGCCCCCTTCCTGTCCTCCTCCTCTCTGTGGCCCCCTTCCTGTCCTCCTCCTCTCTGTGGCCCCCTTCCTGTCCTCCTCCTCTCTGTGGCCCCCTTCCTGTCCTCCTCCTCTCTGTGGCCCCCTTCCTGTCCTCCTCCTCTCTGTGGCCCCCTTCCTGTCCTCCTCCTCTCTGTGGCCCCCTTCCTGTCCTCCTCCTCTCTGTGGCCCCCTTCCTGTCCTCCTCCTCTCTGTGGCCCCCTTCCTGTCCTCCTCCTCTCTGTGGCCCCCTTCCTGTCCTCCTCCTCTCTGTGGCCCCCTTCCTGTCCTCCTCCTCTCTGTGGCCCCCTTCCTGTCCTCCTCCTCTCTGTGGCCCCCTTCCTGTCCTCCTCCTCTCTGTGGCCCCTTCCTGTCCTCCTCCTCTCTGTGGCCCCCTTCCTGTCCTCCTCCTCTCTGTGGTCCCTTCCTGTCCTCCTCTCTGTGGTCCCTTCCTGTCCTCCTCTCTGTGGCCCCCTTCCTGTCCTCATTCTCTCTCCAATGCAACCGAGGTCCTTTCCTCCTCCCAGCCTCTGCTTGTTTTCCAACATTTTCTTCCTTCGTGTTTGTCTTCCTGTCTGCCTTCCCGAGGTGCTTAAACTTGCAGGGTGGCCACACAGTGGTCTCACAACTAATTTATGCACAGAGCATGCAGAGTTCTCTCCTTTTCATACGATAAACAATGAGATACCATGATAAACCAAAAAGAAATAGAAGACACAACCAGGCCCAGCAGACAATTCATAGACAAGCAGTACAACAGAGCTTACATCTTCAAACACTCAGTTTAAGAAATAGTGGCCCAACTGACAACACCCTTTTTGTGTCCTCACACCCCGCTGTCACCACGGGCTCAGAAGCCCCACGCCCACCGCTGCACCCCAGCCAAGGGGGTGGGTGTCCTTAGGACTACAGCTTTGTCAGAAGACATGTGCCCCTGGGGAGCCTCTCCTGAAAACCCACTGCCTATTTCTAACAGTTTTTAAAGGGTTAAAAAAAAAACCCAATAAAACACAAAGATTCTAAAGTTTCAAGTGATGTGTTATAAAACAAATTTTAAATCACTGTTTTTAAATATAAAAATCCTTAACCACAAGTTATTTCTACATTGTGGGCTTATAAAACCCATTGCCGTTGAGCTGATTCTGACTCATAGTGACCCTTACAGGACAGAGCAGAACTGTACCACAGGGTTTCCAAGGAGTGGCTGGTAGATTCGAACCGCTGGTCTTTTGGTTAGCAGCTGTAGCTTTTAACCACTTCACCACCAGGGCTCCTGAGGGGATGTTTATTCCCTTCTTTGTAGAACATTCCTCAAATTCTACAATGAGCGTATATTTCTTTGTAATAACAAAAAACACGGAACTGTTCCCACCAAGTTGATTCTGACTCACAGGCGCCCTATAGGACAAGGCAGAACTGCCCCACAGGGGTTCCAAGGCCATAAACCTCACCAAAGACTTACACGTCTTCCTCCCTCAGAGCTGGTGGTAGGTTTGAATGACCAGCTCTTCTGGCAGCAACAGAGCACTTAACTCACCATGCAACCAGGGCTCCCTCTTTGTAGTAAGGAAACCCATACTGAAACGTGTACACACACATTTTTTTAAAGAGGACGACCACTTAGACACAGCATATCCTTGACATTCACGGATTTAACAATTGCCCTGGCAGCACAATAGTTAAGTGCTCAGCTGCTAACCGAAAGGTTGGTGGTTTGAACCCACCAACTGCTCTGAGGGAGAAAGATGTGGCAATCTGCTCTGTAAAGATTAAAAAAAAAAACAAACCCAGTGCTTTCGAGTCAGTTCCAACTCCTAGCGACCCTGTAGGACACAGTAGAACTGCCCCATAGAGTTTCCAAGGAGCGCGTGGTGGATTCAAACTGCCAACCCTTTGGTTAGCAGCTGTCACAGCCTTGGAAACCCTGTGGGGCAATTCCACTCTGTCCTATAGGGTTGCTATGAGTCGGAATGGACTCGCAGGTAATGAGCTTGATTTTGCGGTTTAACTATTTGAGAAGCCTCCATGACCCAGAAATATTCTACAGTGCAAGTATACGTGGCAGCATGCAGACGAATTTCGCCTCAACGCTCAGCCGTGGAAGTGAATCACGTGGCCAGTGAACAGGACTAGCTGCCCCGCACGCACACCTCAGGAAAGCTTCGTTATTCGCTGCCTAACCTTCGCCTTTCTCATTAGGGATCTGATGCAGCTTAAATTTTTCACTCGCATTTTATTGCATTTCCTGAGGAAAAAGTATATACATATGCCATGGTGGTTTCCAGAACTCTTTAAAGATCCTCAAGGGTTTCACGGCATATGTTGCACAATGTCCGCCTTCCACATTATATAAACTGCTTTAAGAGCATCCCGATGGAGGGCAGGGACTAACACTGGTGTGCTGACGTTATTAGATCACTTTTACGTATTACATAAATTTAATTTTAAAAAGCAGTAGACGGGAAGTATGCATAAGTTAATATATGTTTTGTTTTACTCCCCCCAAATCAGCCTGCTGCCATCGAGTCAGTTCGGACTCAGAGCGACCCTATAGGACAGAGGAGAACAGCCCCATGGGGATTTCTAAGGAGTGGCTGGTGGATTATGATCTGTCTACCTTTTGGTTAGCAGTTTAACCACTGCGCCACCAAGGCTCCATCCCCAAAAGAAGTATTATATAATTACATAATTATAAAGATGAGACACAACAGATTAAAAATAAAAAAAAAGGAATTCAAACAATAGAAAAGTGGGTGAAAAATAAGTTCCAGTTCCATTTCTTCCAGAAACTGACCCGACCCCCTCCCCGGCAATCACTGCTAAATTAACAGCTAGGACCAGCACAGCGCACACGCTCCAGGGCGCAGATGTAGATGGACCAGCATGGCGCTCTAGCTTCAGTGCGCAGATGTAGATGGACCAGCATGGCGCACACCCTCCAGGGCGCAGATGTAGATGGACCAGCATGGCAAACACGCTCCAAGGCGCCGATGTAGATGGACCAGCATGGCAAACACGCTCCAAGGCGCAGATGTGGATGGACCAGCATGGCGCACTCGCTTCAGTGCGCAGATGTAGATGAACCAGCATGGCGCACGTGCTTCAGTGCGCAGATGGTGATGGACCAGCATGGCGCATGCGCTTCGGTGCGCAGATTTTTTTTTTTTTTTCCCCTCTCTCTCTCTCCCATAAATGGAGTCACTGTACATCTATACTTCCATGTACATATAAAAAACCAGGATGAGTTTTTTTACTCTTCATTATGTAATAGCTGTGTTTGTCTGGCCATAGCTACCGATCAACTTTTTCTTTATTTCTTGTTATATAAACCCGTTGCCTTCAAGTTGATTCTGACTCATGGTGACTCTATAGACAGAGCTGCCCCACAGGGTTTCCAAGGCTGTAATCTTTACGGAAGCAGACTGCCACATCTTTCTCCCGAGACTGGTGGGTTCAAACGGTCAACCTTTCAGTTAGAAGCCGACTGCTTAACCACTGACTCACTTGCTACCCAGTACAATTTATTAAACCAGTGCCCTACTGATGAGCACTTAGGTTGTTTTTCATTTTTTTGCAATGACAATAAAGTGATTTAATGAACATCTCTGTACATTTATTATTATGCATGTTTACAACTGAAATAACTGTCCAAGGAACTGACATTAAAAATGTTGGTCATTACCCTCAAACAAAACTGTACTACCTAAATACTAATACCAAGAGACAGACTACCTACTTCCAAAACCATCACTAACAGTGGATATTATGTATCTTTATCATTTTCACCAATCTTGTTTTACTAACATTTTCTTGACCATAAGTGAGGCTTAATACTTTTTTCACATGTGAAATTATCCAGCTGCCCTTCTTTTCTTCCTCATATACTGTACTTTCCCCAAATGCTCTTTCTCATGTTACAGATATCCGTTTCAAGCTTATCATCTCCTTTCTCGTTGTCTATGGTGGCCTTCAGCATCATGCAGTTAAACTTACAGATTTTTCCCTTTATGGTTTCTGGCCTTGGTGATACACTGTGAAACCTGAGAGCTGGAACTTGACGGGACTGACTTGTTTTTCTGGGTCTTGAAAGTTTCCGCCTTTGACAGGGTGCAGTCTGACCACTTTGCTATAGCTCGTTTTAGTGGAAAACTCCTTCTCTGACAGGTTTCCGCCTTACACAAGTACCAGCTTTCACAGTTACTGGATTTAGAAAGCTCTCCACTGCACGAAGATCGCAAAATTGTTTCCCTGTAGTGCCCTCGTGGTTTTATTTTTCATAAAACCTCATGGACTTCTTGAATTAATTTGGGAAATGATACGAGGTATGAATGAAATTAATGTTTTCCCAAATTAGTCTTCATTTACAGATACCATTTACTAATTTTTCATTTTCCCCACTCATTTAAAATTTTATCTCTGCCATAAAATAAATCCCCATGTACACGTTTTTGTACCAGCACATGCTATTTTAGTACTTCCAGGACATTTCCTACCCTACCCTATCTCTCCCTGCCCCCTCATCTTCATTTTAAAAACGTTTTTAGCTCCTTTTCAGAATTTCTGCTTCCAGGGGAACTTATAAACCAATCAGAAAAAAGAGAATATTTTGGGGGAGAATGGACATTTCTATCATATTGGATCTCCCCATCCAAAAATATGACATGGCTGTGTTTATTCAGCCTTTTATCTGCCCTTTGGCTAAAGCTTTCTAAATTTTCATCATCTAAATTTATTCTTTAAGTACAAGTAATGTTTGCGTTTTTACTGCTACGGTAAACAGGACCTTTTGTTATATGTAAGAAAGCAGTTGGTTTTTTGTCTAGTTTCTATATGGCCACCTTACTAAACTTTTTAGTCCAATGTTTAAAACGTATTTATCAAAATAGTACTGTGTTTGATTTAAAAAACAAAAAAATTGAGGGGTCTTAGAAAAGCAGGTCTCCTGCACAGTCCTGTTCCACAGAGGCAATTATTGTTACACATTCTTCCATGATTTTCCAGCTGATTCTCTTGAAATGTTCTAGACATGTGGTCAATTCATCAGCAAATGTTGACCAATAGGTCTTTCTTGTGTCTTGCCTTGGCCCTCCAGGAGAAGGTTGGGGGACACTGCCAGTAGCAGGCCTCCTGGCAGATTCCTGACTTTAACCGAGGCTGTTAGGGCTTCACCAGGAACCGTGGTGACCACTGATGGCTTCTGACTGCAATCCGCGTAAATTTACATTCCTTTTCCCAGCTTTCCAAGAGCTTTTTCTTCTTCTTTTAATCAGTAATGGCTTTGGAATTTGATCAAAACCTCTCTGAGCATTTTGTCTTCTCCTTTAACCCAATAAATTACACTTTCTAATATTAAATCATCCTTGCAATTACTGGAATAAATGCTACTTGATCTCGGTTCGGTGTTGTTTTAGTACAGTACGTTATGGGATCCTCCTTGTTAATATTCTATTTAGGATTTTTTTTGATCTATAATATTAGTGAAATTGAGTTTTTTTTTTTGATGCTATCTTTGTCAGGCATTAGAACTGGGTTTTTTAGCCTCTCGTAATATGCACACCTTTGGTTAAAGAACTTCAGTCCCCGCGGGTCTTTCTCATCATCACCTTTCCTTTTAAAACCAACCTTAACGATTCCATATCCAAAAAGCACACATTTCTTGTGTACACTGAGACTTACCAGGTAATCCCACATCTCCATCTCCAGGTCAGAAAGAAATGGGTATAAATCAACTAAAATTCAACACACCGTGGGTGTCCAAGAAAGAAATGCCTTTACTTGGTAATTCAAGGGAAAGATGTGGCAGTCCACTTCTGGAAAGATTATAGCCTTGGAAACCCTGGTGGGGCAGCTCTGCTGTGCCCTACAGGGTCGCTGTGAGTTGGAATCGACTCGGTGGCAGTGGGTTTAATTGAAAATAGTGGCAAACTAAAACAGAATGCAGCTATCAGGGGCTGTGGGAAGGGACAGTGGGGAGGGACTGCTGAAAGGGCACCCAGTTTCCGTTTGGGGGGATGGCAAACTTTCAGAAACGTGTGGTGGTGATGACTGCACAACACGGTGAATGTAATTAACGTCGCTGAATTGTACACTTAAAAATGGCTAAAATGACAAGCTTTTTGTTACATATACTTTACCACAATAAAAAAAATTGCAAAAATGAGGAATTACCAGACCCTATTTTTTTTATCATTTACTTTTTTAAGCTGACATTAAGCTATTTAACAAAATAAAAATCAGGTCTGAGAATTCAAAGGAAAGCCAGCTAAGAACACAGAAAACATGCTTCCAGCCAAACCCTAAACCCCTCGGGATGGTCTGGGCCCCCTGAAGCTCATCACAATCACACCAGATTGTAACGAGTCTATGCTAAGAAAAATACTACCTTGGATGTGAGGCAAGTGCCTCTGCCTAGCTGATGTTCTCATATGTACTACCAACCAACCGCGCATTTTGTGTCAGACACGCTCCTTCTGGACGGCTCAACGCAAGGTGAGTCTGCTTGGTACTGCAGTATTCTGGGATAGGCAGTGACTGCCATGCTATGGGAGACACAAGAACTACATGTACCACCAATCAGGATGGGGGACATTGTACAAAGGGCGAGAAGGAAAGAGGCCTTGACAAACCAGTGTCTGTATCTTCCAACCAGAGGCCATCTGGACCTACAGAGTATTATTAAACATTGAAGAAGTATTATTCAAATATATATATATTCATGTGTTTATATAGAAGAATGGTATTTTATATTTCGCTAGTGTCACTATAGGGTCACCATGAGTCGGAATCATTGGTTTTTGTTTTTTTTATGTCAATATTACTATAATTCTTAAAGAATTTATAAAAATGAAGTCATAGTCCAATTTAAATTATATGCTTTGAGGCTAATTACTTTAATAATTTAATTTTCCCTGATTTCCTATCTAAATGATCAAATAGTATTTGTTTTATGATTAAATTAGCATGTATTCACATGCCTCAGACGTAAGGAGATAATGATCTGACATTTGATATTATGCATATTATGACATTTTCTTAATCTCAAATAGGCCAAAAAGGTTTTGGAGGAACATCCTATGGCTATTATACATTTTGGGGGGAAGTGGAGCGGATAGGGCTTCCTTAAATTTCTTCTGTATTTCTGTTCAAAGAAGGCATTCAACACCAGTTGGGTAGGAAGGGAAAGAACTGACAGCGTCCACAAAATGCTTTCACACACAGAGCTGCTTTGCTCTCATTTCTTCCAGTCATCCAAGGTCTTTGATAGTCATTCCCGGAGGGATTTCAAACTACCAGCAACAATTTTGCTGCTGTGCTTTTAAAAAGCAAATGCCTCACAATGCGTACAACACCTGTGACACGGAGACGCCTGTCTCTTAGAAAGTTCTATCTCTACTAGTATAATCTGATTCCAGAGCAGCACTGACGAACAGAACTTTCTGACGTAATGGAAATGTTCTGTATCTGTGCCGTCCAATACAGTAGCTGCTGAGCACCTGAAACGTGGTTAGTGTGTCGGAGGAACTGAGCTTGTTTTAATTAATTAAAATTCTAATAGCCACATGTGACTCGTGGTTACCTACTGGACAGTGCAGTTCTAGACCAATAGAATCTTTTGTTTTTTATTTTTTTTTTTAAGATACAACACTCACATATATATGTATAGTATTTTTTATTTCAATTTCATTCGTCATTTCATTCATCATGTCAATACCCCTAAAAAAGCTGAGAATGAGAAAAGCATTACTTTTAGTGAACATACGATGCAGAACAGAAATTGCTATTTACCCTCAGTGTAGAGTTACTTCATGATAGAAAAAAGACTACGTCTTTTCTTTTCTATTCCAGTTTCTTCTTTTTATGACTAACAAGATCAATAACTGTGACTGTGACCCATCGGTACAGTTATGTTCAGCAGTAAAATTTTTAACAAGGTCTCCTGCCTTAATACTCACCAATGAAAAAAAATGTTAAAAAATCTCCCAAAGTAAATGTGAATTTTAATAGTCTTACAGTTTAGTAACAAGGCTTCAGCCTTAACCAACAGTTTCCTGTGTTTTCAATAATAGATTTTCCAACAGAATATCCACACAGGCTAAATAACACAATAATTTATAAAACTTTGCTGTTTTTTTCCTTCTGTGGATTTTAAAATGGTGCTTGAATAAATTCTACCTCATTTGATCAGAAAATTTTTTGCTATAGACTTTCAATTTTAAATCAAGTATTTAAAACAAAGGGAGAAAATGGTGAGAAATATTTTATGCTTGACCTAATTATCTAATGAAATCCTTATTAAATGGAGTTTTTTCAAGTAGGAAAAGAAATTCAGGCTAGACTTGTTAAGTTACAACCCAGATTCACGAAGGATATTAACCACGTACGTGCTAAAAGGAACTTATAAACTTATTCAGCTATTTAAGGCGAGGAGAAAAAAATTCTAGAACGTGAAAGTGTCTTTACCTCGTAGTGAACAAACTGGTCCATTTTCTTGATTCTTAGAGCGCTTATTTCTGAACTGACTTGGAATATCTAATGAAAGATCTTAAAAGAAGATAGGAAAACAGAGCCATTAAAAAAGCATATGCTCAGTAATAAATAACTTCAAAAACATGTATTTCTAGAGATTTATCTCTTTGCTATCTAAGTCTTCAAAGGAAACATTAAAATTAATGTTTTAATAAAATATCATATATCCACAAGCCAAATATGTCTTACCTAGGAATGGGTCGAACTTTCTAGATTCTGTCCCACATATGAGGCAGTTAACCTCATTCTGGAGAACACCTCCAAATATAGCCGTGACAACAGTAGATGCTCCATTTCTAAAGAAAACACACACAGGAAAACATCTCAGTAAAAACCACTCTCTTCGACATTTGAAAAACTGAAACAAATATCTGCAAAAGCCCCTGTAGGTGACTGCTTTGGGGGAATATGTGCATCACTTATATTTATTTAAATTACAAAATAATACAAAAACTTCAAAGCTATACAGACACAGACGAAATAAAAGAGTAATGCAATTGGAAGATCAAATCCCTCTCTAAACCCATTATTTTCTCCAGAAGTAACTAACACGGGTGTGGGACTACCCTTCAGACCTTTGCTCTCTATTAATTAGCATATCACCTACATGCCTATACTTGGGCCATGATGACCCTACCCCCAACACACACACAAACACACACACACGCAGAAATACACCCACTCTTCACTCATCAGCATGGTTAGGTTCCAAAGACCAGGTCGTTCTGTTATGTAAAAACAAAGGATGAGCGCATCAGATCACAAAACAGAGGATGACTACATCATTACGTAACTGCCAACCACTGAGAATCATGGCCCAGACACGTTGACACATAACCTTAATCATTACAGCCTGCGTTCCTCTCGCCTCGCACATTAGCATTCGTTACTGCCAGATGTACACTAACACGCTGAGTAGATTTTTTACTATTGTCGCAAATGCGAAACATTGACTAACGAGATAGTTGGTAAGTGAGGAGTAGGTGTATCTCTCTCAGAAAACAGGAACCTGCCTTGTATTTGAATCTTTGGAAGGTCTATTACTTTACTTTGAACAGCCTTAATCAGAGATCCTTTTAGATATTTTTAGATAGGCATCTGTCAGATTTGGGGAAAAGAAGGTAAAGAAATTTAATACAGATTCAGTAATTTTTATTTCTAGAGGTGTGACTTTATAATTGAAAGTGCTGAATGTTACTATAAACAAGCCTTTTTAAAAAGCCCACTTTAAAAAAAAAAAGTGTAAGTACCGTATTTTTACTCAAACGTGGCTTCTGCGTCTGTTTGCCGGTCTTGCCCTCCCCCCATGAAGTATTTCTGTAAGCGCTGTGCTGATTTTTTTCTACAGCAACACGTGAAAGAGGATTGGCATGGCGGTGGGAGTGTCTCATGAGGGGAGGGTGTGGCTGGCAAACAAACACAGAAGGCGTGTATTATCTGCAAAAAAATACGGTAATTTCCTTGTAGAGGTCAAGAACAGTGGAAACACCACTGTTCTAATGTTACCTCACCTTTCCATGCCTCAACTTCACGTCTGTAAAATAGGGATTACAGGAAGAGTATCCACCTCAGTGGCCTGGTGTGTAGGCAGAATGAGCTATACATGCAAAGTGCTTTTAGAGGCGTGCTGAGCAAAAGGAAACCACTTAAAAATGTTCACACTACCTTATTAGCATAAAGCTAAATCATGCTTGCTTCTGGCTTTTTTTTTTTCCCCCTAGAGTGTTTCTTGAACATGGACTGCGATCTTTCTGACAGCTGCTCAGTACACCACAGTATGGACATACAACAGACAGAGGAATGATCGAGAAAGTGCACCATGACAGCCAAGTAACGCAAACACTTGCTTAGACGGCACTTCCTACGTGCCAGGCTCCATTCCTCTCCATTTATCAAATCAGTGAATCCTCGCAACAACTCCATGAGATGGATACTATTAGCCCCATTTTCAGACAAGGAAGCTGAGGCCCAAAAGGTAAGTAACTTAGCATAAGTCACTCGGGTGGTCTGGCCTGAGCATCTGTGCTGGTAACACTATACAAGATTTAACCAATAAGCTAGCAGATAGTGAGGTTGTTTTTGCTAAAGTGAACAGTGCTACAACAAACACCTGCATGTTAGTGCAGTAATGCAGTTATTTGAGTCAGTAAATGCCTCTTTTTGCTAACAGCACTTTGAGGTGGTTTCTGTCACTTGCAATCAATGAACCATGCTTTCTCAGCTGCTCTGAATTAAACCTACGAGACAGATGAGGCAGACTAAACCTAATCAACCAATTCTATCATTCTAAAAGGCTGCCTCCTTTTCTAGGAAACAGCTTCCTTCCTTTCCTGGCAAAAGAAACATATTGCAGCTTTATTAAAAAAAGAGGAGCTCTGGCCTTGGTAAATAAACATGGAAGCTACACTGGGCACTGCAGGACATGCAGGCCATTTCAGCTCTCAGGCTAAATATCCGTGCTGTGAACAGAAGACACGCCAGAAAACACCAACTGAAAATGAAGGGGCTATAATTGATTCTTCATGCAGATGTTGTATTTTATTAATACGGAAATGGCTTTTATTAAAAAACCAATATATCTCAACTCAATATGGTTCTTCCTTCATAACCTTCCCCTCTGAGAAAAGAATACCCACCAAGTCTGGCAATAACTTAACGACTGATTTGTGTGGTGGCGATCTGAGGTGTACCATGACTTAAACAAGGCTCGTAAATAAACTCTGAAATGGCTCCATTTACCGTAAGTACACGTGAAGTGTGTTTCAACGTTGACTACTTGGACAGGTTCTTATGCTGTTAAACCAGTTGCCCTCCAGTTGATTCCAACTCACAGCAACCCCACTGTGTGTCAAAGTAGAACTGTGCTCCCTGGGGTTTTCGATGGCTGACGTTTCAGAAGCAGATCACTGGGCCTTTCTTCTGAGGCACCTTTGGGTGGACTTGAACCTCCAACCTTCTGGTTAGCAGCCAAGCATGTTAACCATCAGCACCACCCAGGAACTCCCTTATGCTGCTAGAGTCCTTTAGAGTGGCACTAATGGTTTTCTATGTACCAAAGGGAAGGAATTTGCCAGTTATTTCTACCACACCACCACCACCACCACCCCATCTTCGGTAGGGTGGGGTGTGCTTGTACAACTGAATACAAATGCTGCACAGATGACATTTTCCTAATTTTAGTGACTATGATCCTTACATCCTGAAATACCTCCTCCAGTGACTTCAAGGAAATATAAGGGATTCAGAACGTAGTCAATTTGGTGATATGCTTTTCACTTTTAACTCATTAATGGAATTTGCAATTACCATTCTTTAAAATATCATGAAATAGTATGAATTAATACTGAAAAATTCATTAGGTACTAAAATAGCACGCTATGAGTATTAGAGGAGCCCTGGTGGTAAAAGCGCTCGACTGCTAACCAAAAGGTCAGCAGTTCTAACTCACGAGCCTCTCCACAGGAGAAAGATGTGGCAGTCTGCTTCCGTAAAGATTTACAGCCTTGGAAATCCTATGGTGCAGTTCTGCTCTGTGCTATAGGGTCGCTATGAGTCAGAATTGACGGCAATGGTATGAGTATTACAGTGTGTGTCCGTAAGGCTGTCCTAGGCATCATAATAAAGACACATACCCTCTCACTTCACACAGACTATCTTTGATACAAGTCCAGTTCAATATACTTTGTGTATGAGTATGCCATCATAAAATACATTTTACCAGGTCACAGGCCCTTTGGTTCTAAACTGGATCCTAATTGGAATCACAGCTACCAAGACCTGGGGAGGGGACAGAGGGGACAAACACCTCAAGAATTACTGCAATTCATATTGGCTGCACTTCTGATACTGCCAGATTGGCTATGAGGCTGAGGGTGCCTTGCTTCATTATTAAAAAACCTAGTCTTACTAAAGGAGGCCTGGTGGTGCGGTGGTTAAATGTTTGGCTGCTAACCAAAAGGCCGGCAGTTCGAACCCATCAGCCACTCCTCAGGACAAAGACGTGGCAGTCTGCTTCTGTAAAGATTACAGCCTTAGAAGCCCTGTGGGGCAGTTCTACTCTATTCTATAGGTTCGCTATGAGTTAGAACTGACTCAATGGCAGTGAGTTTGTCTTTTTTTGGTACTCTTAGTAAATCAGACTTAGGGACTGCCAGACAATACAACAGCGACCCTATATAGTACGTACCCTTTTCTTTCTTTTCAGCTTCCCTGCACAGCTCAGTACCGACAAAACTATTCAAAAACTACAACAGAAGGAGGGCACTATTGACCGAAATCGAGGCTGAAATAACAGTAAGTCATCCCTGCCTCAAGGAAAACAAATGTCTGATCTCAGCGTAGGTTTGCAGCTGTTAGTACGGAGGAAAGCAATCCGGAGGGCTTGTGTTCATTCAGACTGACAGGCAAGAAAAATTCTGAGGACTTACAGATGCCTCAATACCATTAAAGAAGAGACATACTTTAGGAGAATCTAAGTCCAAAATGCGGTTTCAGGAAAATTCACGTTTAAACTTTTGTTTTTAGTGAACAAATGCAATTATTTTGGTATATGAAAATCAAGTCTTCCACCCATTGCAAAGTACATCTGTGAGAAAACCTTTTAAATGCTAAATCATACACGTTTTCTATTATTTTTTTCAAGCTTAAAAATAATTGACACTAAGTAACAATTAGAACCACCACACCAGTCACCATGGAGTCCTTTCCAATTCCCCCATGTGTGGCAGAGTAGAACTCTATTCCACCGGATTTTCCGTGGCTGATTTTTTTTGGAAGTAGATCACCAGGTTTTTCTTCCCAGGTGCCTCTGGGTGGACTCAAACCTCCGACCCTTTGATTATCACTGAGCGCATAACCATCTGTGCCACCCAGGGACTTCTAAAAACCAGCACCATTCCAGCATGTAAATACAAGATGCCGCTGGGCTGGACGCAGGGGGCACATTTAGTTCACTTGGTCACAAAGTTCAAGTACACAAAAGTTGCAGCAAACATCCAGGACACCCTCTCTCCCACCAGTATAAGTTTAGTATATAGCAACACCAACAGAAATGTCTGAAGCCAGTAAACCATTAAAAGGAAACTAAATCTTACATGCAGCATTTGTTACTTGCAGACAAAGTGGAATTCTCCTGCAGAATCGCTGAGCGGGAAACACCATTGAAACCGCCCTGGAGTTCCAAGTGTAGGTGGTCCAAAAGGTAGCGCATGAACTCATGGGCGTCCTGCTGCTGATAGCCCCTTAAAACAAACAGAACACTCGGTCATTGGGAGGCTCTGCCACCCACTGCAACAAACAGGTGGGCAGAGAGCTGGAAATGGCTGCTGCAGCTCTGTGCTCAGCAGCACCCAGGGCTCCTCAGCTTTCACCTCCACGAGCTTCACATTTTACACAGAAAATCTCCTTTCAAGAAAAAATTCTAATACTTGAAAGTAAGTTTGAAAACTAAAGAATATGAGAGCTAGTTGGCCTTATGGTCATCTCTTCAACAGACCCCTCACTTACCCAAGTCTCCTGGACGGACCCTGAATCTTTCCACTGTCCCACTGAGCCCCTCCAGTAGGTGCTCCAAGGCTGAAATTCCACATCACACCTTTTCCAGAAAACTAGGTCTAAACCACCACATTAAAACAATCTGCCTAATGTACATTAATGAATCCTTCCAACTGCACCCTCTCTTTTATATCAACATACATAATTTCTGACATTTCCTCCACCTTTACAAACACCGCTTTGGGCCCACGTGAGATCTGGGATGCTCAGCTGTTCTACAGATGTAGGTTATGGGCTTCTGTTTCAACTTGTGATATTTACCTGAAAACATACAGTCCCTGCTTCGAATTTTTCTGAGTTTGACTAAAAGACATTTACCATTCCATTTTTAAATATTATTTCTGAATGCCTTTCTAAATATTACTTAGTAAGTATGTTAATCTCAACAAACTTTAGCTTTCTTTTAAACTACTTTTTAACAGTTTCCTCTGTAGTCACTGCAGGTTTCTCTCATTCTCTAGTGAGGTTAAAGGAGACACTCCTTACATTTGGGTGCAATGTTTGTTTTCTACACAAACTATTTCAGTAATGTCACCCACGCAGTTGTCTGTGAGCTAGGGAGGAAATGGACTGGTGACGAACCAACTGGTGTCACTGTGGCAGACAGCCAAAAGAAGACAGAGGGAAGTAACATTGGATCCAATTTTAACACTGTTTCTCACATTCACTTGTTTGTGACTTCAGATACTACTAGCCTTTCTCCTCAATGTCTACAGGGAGAGCAACAGAAAATCTACGTCATCAAGAGGCTGTGAGCAATACCGCTGAAGACCACACTGCAAATACGAAAAGCCTTGCTGATCATGACACTCCCCTTTGAATGACAGGGCTGAGAAAGGGAATGCTGCCAAGACGCAACATATAGAAATGTGGTGGAAACTGTCTCTTCACAACCATTTTTGGCACAATGAAAACAAATCACGTTTATCCAACTCTTAAAGACAAAGAAATATTCCAATAAAGAACAGTCAAAGAAAATGGTACTTTTGCTTGCCTGAGTGAGAAAAACAGAGATCCCAAATAATGAGACAGACACCACCAAACAGTGACACACACAGGTAGTGGTGATGCCCAACGTGCTGAGCTGTGCATACACCTGGGCACTACTGACTAGTCTCTGTGTGTTGGCAGTGCCAGGACATGATCTGCAAAATGGCAAAGGTCAACAGAGAATATCATAGGCCTCTACAGGATCAAATTTTATCATTCTTGAACAAATTTCCTCTAAAATTCCTAGGACACATTAGAATTTAGGTTGTTCAGACTTAAAATATCTTTAACATTCATAAAAGCATTTCAAATTATTATTCTGTCCCAAATATCTGCAAAACCAAAGTCAGCTAAATTCAGCTATTCCTATTCAGTATCTGGCATCCTATCATGGCTAAGTTTCTTCAAGACAAAAATGCCAGAAAAGAAGGATGACAAAGATGAAACTTTGTTTACAAACACACAAAAAACACACAACAGCAAAATTCCTATCTAGAAGAATAGTGTTTAAATATAAAATATCAACAGTATAGTATTTTTAACATCCTTCGCTATTTATAAATGGCCTAAAAAATAATTGTTAGATTAAAATATCACATGCAAAGATATACTGTCTACAAAGCCAAGCTAGTATATATACAAGAATTATGTTTAATTAATTTATTCACCATCATTTCTAAGCATGAACCACAACCAGAACTGATAAAAACTAAAAAAAAAAAAAAAAAAAAACCCTCTGTTTTGGGAAGTTCACGCAAATAAATTAAATCACATTGGACACCAAAGTAGAAATAGCACATAAATGACAAGAAAAGCATGGAAATAAACATCATGACCTGAGCTAAATTATCAAGAGACTTTCCTGGAGAATGGTTAGCATTAAGCTGGGTCCTAAATAAGAGCTAGAGACCACAGAACAGGAAGCATATGACATACAAAAATACCATGGCAACAAGACAAGGTCGTGTTAAGGAAGGCAAGGAGTAACAGAGACTAGCAGAGAGTACCATCAAAACCACACGGCACATGCCCTCTGCCCAGAAGCTCCTCTTTTATGTACCTGCATCTGTATGTGTAAGACTATTCACAGCAGCACTCTTTGGGACCGCAAAGGATCAGAAGCAATCTGTGCAACTATCCATAGGGACTATTACCTAAATTAGAACACAGCCATAAAGGGGAATATTATACGGCCATATTATAGATTGAGGAAGCTATTTAATTTTTTTTTTTTTTACTGCGATTTAAGTGAACGTTTACAGAGCAAGTTAGTTTCTCATTCAAAAAGTTCTACACAAATTGTTTCCTGGCATTGGCTGCAATCCCAGGTTTCTCCCCCTTTCCCTTTCCATCCCAGGTTCACTGTGTCCATTTGTCCACTTTTCCTGTCCCCTCCCACCTTCTCAGCTTTGTTCCTGGGCAGGTGTCCCCCATTTGATCTCATATACTTGACTGATCTAAGAAGCATGTTCCTCATATGTGTTGTCTTATACTGAAAAAACAAACCTGTTGCCACTAAGTTGATTCTGACTCACAGCAGCCCTAAAGTGACCTTATAGGACAAAACAGAACTGTCCCATAGGGTTTCCAAGGAACAGCTGGTGGATCTGGACTGCTAAGCTTTTGGTTAGCAGCTGAGCTCTTAACCACTGTGCCACTAGGGCTCTGTTTGTCTTATAGTACTGCCTAATCTTTGATTGAAAGGTGAACTTCGGGAGTGGCTTCAAGTCTGAGTTAGAAGGGTATCCGGGGGCCACAGTCTCGGGGGTTCCTCCAGTCCCCGTCAGACCAGTAAGTCTGGTCTTTTTTTGTGGATTTGATCATTTGTTCTACATTTTTCTCCCACTCTGTCTGGGGTGCTCTTTTGTAATCCCAGTTACAGCAGTCGGTAGTGGTAGCCGGGCACCATCTAGTTCTTCTGGTCTAGGGGTCACATAGGCTGTGGTTCCTATAGTCCACCAGTCCTCTGCACTAATTGCTCCCTTGGGTCTTTAGTATTTTTCTGAAGAAGCTATTTATACTAAGGTGAAATTATCTCAAAGTAGGGAGAAAAAAGATGGTATGTTACCATTAATGTTAAAAATTAGATACACATATAAACACACATATTTGCTTGTATATATACACAGAATATCACTAGAAGGATACACGGAAATCTGGTAACTATGGTTGTCTCCAGAAAGCAGAATGAATGGCCGGGAAATACCGCATGAAAAAAACTTTCATTGCATATCCTTTTTTGCCTTTGAATTCTGAACCATATGTATGCATTGTGCCTACTAAAATATAAATTTTAAACTATTAAAAAAAAGGACAGAAAAGGCTGGGTAGCCTAGAAGTCACAGAAGTGTGGTAGGCAAACACAGATTTTGGGAAACCTTGAAAGTTCAGGAAAAATCTCCCTGCTAAGTAACTGGCTTTTACTTTGAGTGCAAGAAGTGAAATAACAGCCTTGATGATTTCTAGATCCGAAGCTATTGAAGATATTTAGAGCATAATTTTCCTGGATTTGTTTAATAAATAAAAGTTGTTCCTGCTTCTACTTGCATGCTTGTATTTCAGAATCCTCATATTTCATTCCAAGGTGTCAAATTCTCTAGACACTTCCCCATGTTAATCAAGGTAAAAAGGCTTTCTAAAAAATAATTTCCCTTGGGATTATAAACGTAGAAACATACCCAGTGCCGTCGAGTCGATTCCGACTCAGATTGGCCTTAAGAAACGTAACTCAAGACTAACGCCCTTCCATATATGCCTGTTGTCAGACCCTCACCCTGCGTACCTGAGAGGAATAAGCCCGCCCCGCCTCACACCTGGGCCTTGTACAGTGATCCTGCACTAAAGCTTATTAAAAAAAAAAAAAAGTTTATTATTATGGATTATATTATCCATAATATAATCTCCAGATCGAGATCTAACCAAGAGAAAAAGTATTCATGGATTACATGAATGGGAAACAGTATCAATTAGTTGCAGAACTAAGAATACAAATGCATCCTATTTCCATCAGTGACTAAGAAAACCTCAGAGTTCAAGTATATCAAGAATCTCCCCCAGAAACTCCATGCCCAGTTCCTCAATTTGATTACCTTTTCTAAAAGTTCTGTTTCTTCATTAGCAGGAATATCAGAATGTGTAAAACTAATCAGTTAAAAACTAAATCATGCTCAGCTGGGCTACAGAAACTAAAACGGGCTGAGATGTGTACAGATTTGAATGAAAAGTTGCACTCTCCTGAATAAAATCATCATACTTCTAAACTTCCAATTAAGAATGAGGGAACCTGGTCACCATGAGAATGAAGAAGAACAATAGAAAGTTGGTTAGTGGGTCTCGTGCGGACAGATTACTGTTAACACATCTATTATAAACCAACTCCACAAAGACCTGGGCTCTAATTCTGGTCCTAACAACTACTAGATGTACATGATGAGACAGGTGCTTCCCTTCCCTGAGTCTCAGTTTTGTCTTCTTCGAAAGGGAGATAACACTTCCTACCCTGGCCAGAGCTTTGTTGTTGTTTTTTTTAATGAAGATCAGATATACCCATTGCTGTTGAGTCAATTCCAACTCCTAGTGACCCTGTAAGACAGAGTAGAACTGCCCCACAGGGTTTCCAAGGAGCAGCTGATGGATATGAACTGCTGACCTTTTGGTTAGCAGCTGAGCTCTTAAGCACTACGCCACCAGGGCTCCTGAAGATCAGATATAAAAATTAACTAAAGTGCTTGGCACATAGTAGGCATTCAATAAATGGAAACTACTATACATAATAAAAAAATGTAAAGATTAAATCCTTATCAAGAATCGAGTTAGGTGATCATATTAAAAATTTTATATTAAGTCTAAGCCTGCTTAAAGGTAACTTAACGGTCATTTCCACCCTTCCTACTTAGAGTCAAGAAACTAAGAGTCACACAAAATTAGTCTCTGCTGAGAGGGGATTTAAATGGCATGATACATAAAAGAAGTTTCCTTCAAAACAAAGCCTAGAGGTAACAGTAGTCACTCATGTCAGAACCTCAAAGTTAGATGCTTAAGCAACCCAAAAATTACAATCCCATGGAGCTGTTACCTTTTATGCGTTTCTCTCTATATTAACAATATATCTAAATCACAATCTGGCAAAAGGGCAAGGTGTACTGCTAAGTTTTCCTACAGTGTGCTGGTTTTTTTACAAAGAAGAAAGGGATGTATATGAGGTACTAAAACCATGACTGGCGTCTTCGTTATCTAGTGCTGCTATAACAGAAATACCACCAGCGTATGGCTTTCACAAAGAGAAATCTATTCTCTCATAGTTTAAGAGGCCGGAAGTCTGAATTCAGGGTGCCAGCTCTGAATTTCTCTCTCTGTCTGTCCTGGGGGAAAGGTTTTCGTCATCAATCTTTCCCTGGACCAGGAGCTTCTCAGTGCAGGGCCCCTGGGTCCAAAAGACACGTTCTCCTGGCTCTTCTTGCTTGGTGGTGATGAGGTCCCCTGTCTCTCTGCTTGCTTTTCTCTTTTATATGTCAAAATGGATTGACTTAAGATACAACCTTACCTTGTAGATTGAGTTCTGCCTCATTAACATCACAGAGGCATAAAAGCAGGATTGACAACACACAGAAAAATCACAGCAGATGACAAAATGATGGACAATTACACACTACTGGGAAATATGGCCTAGCCAAGTTGACACACATTTTGGACGGACACAATTCAATCCATAACAATTAGTAAGAACCATGACTTGCTTCAGCAGAAGGTGGTAAGGCTGTTGTCAAATGCCCGCAGCGCCCTAAATCTGCTATTACTCGAATCTCCACCGCAACGTCTAACCTAGGAGACAGGAGTCCTCTGAACACGGGAGCATGTCCATATTCATGCAAGGTTACAGAGAAAGCACGAATTCAATGGCTACAGTAGGATGTGGCTCAGCTGCCTTCTGTAGAGCGAATCCTCATGGACTTAACTACAGTCGTCTAAGAGGCTCAGAACCCAGACCAGTAACAATGAATATAATACCATGGATTTTACAGATTACATCTGGATTTTTTTAGTTGGAACAAGAAAGTATATGCTGGTGATTATTCATTATAAGACTTTGAAAGAAACAAGGAAATGCTGCCAGTAACTTTTCTAGAGCATATAAGTTATTTATAAGTGCTTTGTTTTTATAACAACAAGATACCCTACCCTTTGTTAAAGTCATTTCTAACATCTATTATTTAAACAAACATGTTGGTTTAGTCAGATACATTCAACTTCTGCTCTTCTCAAAAACAAAACAAAACAAAAGACAAACCGGTCTTTATTATTTAGAAGAATACCACTTCACTGAAAATTGTTTCAGGAGCAGTATCAAGAGTAACATTAAGGTTTTAAAATACCCCTCAAGTAAGACTTACCTAAAGTTTGGCATAATCTTCCAAACAACATAAAATAAGGACTCTGGACTAAATGCAGTCGGGCTGCCTTGCCATAGAGCACAGAGTGTCTTTCTAAACTCTTCCACCAACGACCTGGAAAAGAGAAAGATGATACCTGTAGCATTACCGAGAGGCTACCATTGCAATCCATAACGTCCAACTGTCTAAAGTGCATAGCAGACCAGTCAAAAGTGAAAACATAAAAAGGATTTGGTCTTTTCTGAACTAAGTCTGACAGTTCTGTAAAAGCATCCCATGAACCTTTGTGAACAGCAGTAATTACGGACAAAACTAGTTCTTTAACCATATGGCGAATTTTGAGGGTGTCAAGTACTGCTATACTTGTACACTCTGAATTTTTTTTTTTAAATCCAATAAAGCAGTGGATAAGTCACAAGCAAAATGACTTAGGAATGCAGACTTAACAATTAACAAGTTAAACAGCTAAGACAAGTAACAGGTTCTTCTCCAGCTCCTGCTCTTTTATTTCTCCCCCACAACAAGAGGCACTTTCCAGGCCTCCGTCTGTGACTACCTCTCATCTCTGCTGCAGAAAGTTTGCCACAAAACTTCAACACTCAATCCTACAGCAAAGACTCTCAACTCCAAATCTCCAGACCAGACTTTCTCATGACCACTTTTCTCCAGGTTTCTCTGGCTGCCAAAAGGGCTTTTCTACTGAATGGACTCTTATCACTCCAAGGTCAGTGTGCATACACTATTCAGCACCTGCTCTTTGCCTGTTCCACACGCTCCCTCCATTCTCCTCTTCTTCCACAGGAATCAAACTTCCATTTCTCTGCTGTGCGCGTGACCTCCCAGAGTAGAGGACTGTGAGTTTGTCCAACTTCTGGGAAATTTCCTTACAGGGAAAGAGCACTCCTCCTCATTAATCTCTTCCTTCTTCCGGCTGGCTGCAATGAGGACGTAATGGCAGAGCTCCAGCACCATCTTGGACTATGTGGATGAGAGCCCCACCCCCCAGGGCTTTTGAAACAGAAAGCTAGAAGCAGCCTCATGACTTTGCGAAACAACCCTAGACAGATGACCTCCAACTTTTACATGAAAGAATAAATCAAGGATGTTTAAGTCACAGTCAATTTTGGTTTTCTATGCAAGTAGCTAAACTGATACACCTCCTCAACTTCGATGATCACATCGGTTGACGTAACCACCATACTCTTGAATACTTAATTGATACCCCAGAGAAAGCGCAACATCTTCTTTTTCACCCCTTGTTATCCTGTAGGCCCCTGAGGCACAATGTTTGACTGTCCAGTACCTGAACCCTCTTCCTGTGTTGGGAAATTCCCTACCTTGCCAGACTTGGTGAGAGCCAGGGCTCGCCTCCCACTGCAGAAGCTGAAGAAGCCAGATACCTGCTTTCTCAGCCTCCTTCGCAGCCAAGACCTGGGCTCTGCCCATCTGAATCAAGAGTTAGCGACACAAAAAGGCAGGACAGCACCGAATCCTCTCTGGTGGCAACAGCGTCATGTGGAGTCCAGGGGCGGCAGTAACAGCAGCTCACCAGCTCCAGCTATGCTGACAACATGAATTGTAGTATCACGCCACACGGCAGTGACAGGCATGTCCTTATGGGACAGTTCCGTGGGGTGACTGTGGCTATGGTGCTGGCTGCCTGGACTCCAGACCTGGCTTTCTCCCCATCTGGTAATGGCTAGCTCACCAACAGCCCTTCAACAGATATCCTTCTGCCTAAAGTGGCCCAGAGGCAAATTCTGCAGCTTCTAACTAAACCCAACTCCAACCGACACTAACACAACCAGTACTACCAATTCTTCCCTTAACTTTCATGCACGTGCATTCTCCTCCTCTTCACTTCACTGCTCCCCCTCCCACCTGATTACTGTAAGGCATGAGACCTCCTCGAGTGCAGGCGCACTCAGGCTCATCCCACATGCTGCTCCCCGGGAGATTCTTCCAGAACACTGCTTCTAGTGATGCCACTCCAGCCTTGCTCCAATGCCTGGCTTTCAAGTCCCCTCAGATTGTGGCTCTGTCCCTACTGCCCACTGTTCCAACGTATTCTGTCCCTTTCTCCTTCAGTCACCTAGTCAGGATGGTGTCAGATTAGAAGATACCTTTTCGGAATATGCGAGAATGGGCGTACGTGGGAGCGGGAATGAGCAGGCAGGGAAAGCTTTACACTCAATACACAGATCCTAAATCAGAGCCCTATTATCAGTAATGGTAAGATACAGAAAAAAAAAGTCTCCCTTACAATCATGAAATATGATAGACCTTCTAACCCTGAGACAGGTCTGGGCCGCCCTGAACTCGAATACAGGGTTGGCCCTTAATAATTACTTATCTACTTTTTTCCCCTATTCATATCAACTAAAAGTTGACTGCATTGCCTTGTAATTAATTTGCTGGCTACAAATTCATTGTATTTTCCAAGACAGGATTACCCAAAAAATATGACATGTTAATTCACACTGACTAAACTGCATTTCATATATCCTAAACCAAAAAAAACAAACCCACTGTCCTTGAGTCGATTCCGACTCATAACGACCCTACAGGATACCGTAGAACTGTCCCATAGCGTTTCCAAGGAGGGGCTGGTAGATTGGAACTGCAGATCTTATATTAGCAGCCAAGCTCTTAACCACTACGCCACCAGGTCTCCGTTTCATATGTAAATGTCATCAATTTTAGGATGCCCAAATTCGAAAAGCCTCAGTAAGTAGAGTGCTAAATTTATCCTGCCTGTTATGGTAAATAAGAACAAAAGAACTCCAACATTATTCAGACTGCCAGCTAGATATTTAAGCACAGTCTTTAGAAAAAAATTTAGAATTTTTATTTGTGCCTCTTAACTCATGTAACGCAATGAAAATCACCAGTAAGAGTCATTTGTTTTGTAGCTCAAAGCCAGAAATAACATATTCTTATAACTCACACATTGTTATCCCCTTGGCTCCTGGTGTGGTAAGTTCGCCTTCCTGCCGTTTTCCCATTCCTTAACTCCACAGCGGGCAGTTCTTTGAAATAACAGCAAAACTGCTCAATGTTACTATTTTAAAAGGAAGAAAATTATATAAAAAAAGAATTTAATAGGACTGCAAAGAAAGTTCTATGAAACCTACATATAGATTTTGAAAATGCAATCATTCACTTATCTCATTTAAATTGCACTCAATGCAATCTCTTGCATTGAGCTTCTTCATTAAATTTCTTCATTAACTCCAAGACAAACAGTATAGACAGATGACCAAAACTCTGACCAGACAGAGTAAGATGACTCTTACTCTGTTCAAGACTCCTCAACCCTCCCCCTACTCCCATCTATAGGTTATCACCATTTCTCTTTTCAGGGTGCTTATTTCCAAGTATTCGATAATTTACTAAAGTAAAAAAGACCATGAAACCAACCATATCATTTAGATATACTATTGGAAACCCTGGTGGTATAGTGGTTAAGTGCTAAGGCTGCTAACCAAAAGTTTGGCAGTTCAAATCCACCAGGCACTCCTTGGAAACCCTACGGGGCAGTTCTATTCTGTTGTATAGCATCGCTATGAGTCGGAATCGACTCAACAGCAATGGGTTATACAGAATAATGATCAGAATTCAATAGAAACTAAAATTCCTTCTTTGAGCAAGAATACATAAGCAGAGAGGCAGCACCTTTAGGGAAAGATCAAATACGGCTTCTGTGCCTTATTAACAACGTGACCTTGGGAAGGTAATTTATTCTGGCTTTTAATGTCTCATTAAAATCTAAAAGTACACATCTTTAAAAATAACTTCTACTTAACATAGCTCAGCTTTCCTGATTGTTTTAGTACTACTTTTACGCTCTAAAAATTTTCCAAACACAAAATCTTATACATATGACTTAACTAACGATTGAAATAAGCTCTCTGAACAGGGCTCCCTGAAGCCCAGGCGTTGGCAAACTGCAGCCCACTGGCCAAATCCAGCCCTCAGCCTGTTTTTGGATGGCCTGGTGTTTCTGTTTGGCCAGTGAGCTAAGATTGGTTTTCTACATTTTTTAATGAGTTGTTTAAAAAAAAAAAACTAATGAAAATATGTGACAGAGACTGTATGTAGCCTACAAAGACTAAAATATTTACTACCTGGCTTTTTACAGAAAATGTTTCCTGACCCCTGCTTTAGCCTACTGAAAAAACAACAGGAAACAGTAAATAACAACAGCTAGCATTTATGCTGGGTATTGTCCTAAGCACTTGCATCAATTATATTATTTACTCCTCCCAACTACCCCATGTGGCAGGAACTACATCCCCGTTTTTACTGATGAGGAAACGAAGGCACAGGGAAGTGTGGTAACTTACCCTGCTGGCCACAGGACTACAGTAAGTGGCAGAGACAGGATCTGAACCCAGAGCCTTCATTAAAATATGTTACCTGAGTGACTGAAGGATGGCATTCATAAAACATGTGTTCCCCAAATTCCGAAGGCCTGTGGCACAAATGGCAGTGGTGCTTCCCTGTAAAATGGGACAAGAAGAGAGGCCATTAGTAGCACCAAGAGAAGGTCAACTATTTCAAAAAGCAAAGCAAACAATAGCCTCTATCTGAAAGTCTAGCAACAAGCCAATTTGGAACTGGTCCTTTTCTGTGCAATTAGTATTTCAAACAAATGCTTCTCATCTCTACCTAAGCATCTAGATATTTTTAGAAGGCTGTTTCCAACCCTGGGATTGCTCTCAATGGGAGAATCTTATGGAGTTTATGAGGAAATCAGCATTAATGAGTACCAAGAAGCATCGTCGTAAAAACAAACAAAACAAAACCACAGAAAAATCCTAACAGAAACAAAATTTAAGGCTTAATGCCTTTATAACACTCTATTAAAACACTAGAAATTGAAAACATATAAATATATGCTCCAAAGTACTTCTGTCCCCAAACTTTTAAGCCATGCATAAATGATCAGTCCATGTTTTCCCAGTGATGGTATATAAACCTTGAAAAACTATCAGAACTTCTCTTAAAGACTACACCTTGGTTTTCTGATTAGCTCTACAAATGCACTGTGACATCTGAACACTGCACTAAGAGGTGAATCTACCAACCCCACCCAAAGCATCTCTGCCACGAGAGTACTCAGCTCTTCCTCCCACCTAATCCTAACGCTTCAGTGTAGCACCTGTCTAAACACAGTTGGCATGGCAGTAGAGGGATGGATGCAAGGTAAACACAGCTTTATCTAAAATTATTTAGTCATCTTTACAATTTTGTTAATCCGCTGATGGCTCACACACCATTGTAACAGATGAAGGTTACCAGAATGAGGAAGCATATTCTTTTAAGATGAAATTGTATGAATGAAGTCCCAAGAAATAAAATTTACTACAATTTCAGAACCATGTAACTTGCACTAGTGACCTGTAAACAGAAGGAGCAAGGATCTCTGGGATCCTGCAGAAGTGAACTCACAGGGTACGTGAGTAGATGGAACAAGCAAACGGCTCTGTAAGGCAGAGTCATTTAATGGCAAGAAGACAGTGACAGGCAGACTCACGGGGACTTAGCCACATTGAGAATCATTAGTACAAGCGGCAATCATGTTGGAAAATACTCTAAATCCAAGACATACATTTATAAAAGTTAATAAGGCAACATTAAATGTTAAAGTTATAATAAAACAGTGCCTAGATCTCAACTTATTTTGAATAAATTTTAATTACTTACATTTACTTTTAATAGCTTGCTGTTTAGTGATGAGTTTTCCAAAAGTTTTCTTTTCCTATGCCTATCGGCTGTGAAAGCTGAGCTATTAAAACACAAACACACAAACAGATGGTCAAAAAGGCATTCATGTGACAGGCTACACCACAGGTTAGGGAGTAATCTCCAGGTGCCCTAAGGGACTAGGGCATGGCGCCAGCCTGGCTGCTCCATCAGTCCATGAAGTGATCCATTAGGCCCACAGGGCCCACAAGTATTGAAAATGACCGAAGTGTCCACTTCCCTTGGAAACCCCACTGCTTTCGGTGTAGTCCACTGCTGGGGGTGGGAGCCTGGCTGGAAGTTGCCAGCACCAGGTGCTTCCAGCAAAGCTGGCCCGGTAGGTGGAGACTGTGAGACACTCACTCCCTCTCCACCACCACTCTATCTGCCTAATTAACTGAGAAGCTTCAAAAATGAGAAGACCCATTCCTCCCAACAAAAGGGGAACCCTGTCTGATAGGATTATTCTAAGATTTAACATTAAATCTCAAAAAAATACTACTTCTTTCTTAATTTTGATACAGATACATTTTGGTCATTTGTCTTAATAGATTATGATATGATCTGGGCTCAAGGAATGATAAATAAAATATATAATATTAAATTATATGAATTTATTTGTTTCAGCTCTACTGCAATGAGTATTCTAAAGCACAAAAATTCTGAATTAAAATCATTATTCAGTATTTTTCTTGATCAAAGAGACATTTTGTGTAAAATTTATCAGAACGTAATTCCTATCTTCAAAGGGTCACTTTAAAATTACACATCGGGAGAAGCAATCCAAAGGAAATAAAAATTATGGTTAAACCACACAGGCTTCTAAATCTGACAATTCTTTCCCGTCGCTAACAGTGCCCGGCTAATCTGAAGGAAATCTGTAACTATTTTTCTTTCCAACATTTCCAAATGAGATATAATGTCTTCAGAGCATCAATCAATATTCCCCCAAAACATGACTGCAGGACTGTGTGCGCATGTCTGAGCGCTGCTGATTCCAAGGAAGACAGAGAGCGAATTCTTTACATTATCGTGCTAAATTATTCCTTCACAAATTCTGTAAGTGAAGAAGTTGAATCATAACCATAGTATATGTACACTTAGCAACAATGCCTAATAACTTTCAGTTTTGATGTATATAAATAAAGCATTTAGCTTTTTAAAATAAAAGTTTTTAAACTTTACCCTGTTTCCCAGAGTGGCAGAATTCTCTATCTAGATCCACACTAGTACAGTAGCCACGTGTAACTATTCAAATTAATTAAACTTAAATAAAATTAACAACTCAGTTCTTCAGTTGCACGAGTCACTTTTCAAGTGCTCACAGCTACATGTGACTCCCGGCTAGCATACTGGACCACACAGATTACAGAACATTTCCATCACAGCAGAGGCTCTAATGGAGAGCGCTGCTCTAGATGATATGCAGAACAATCTCAACTTAATAAAACACAAATGCAATAATTGTTTTTAAATTGTAGCTTCTACTGGAGATTAAAGCCTGTATTTAAAAAAAAAAAAAAATTAATGTAGGTAATGTTTTCAACAAAGGAAACAGAATGCAAGGTAGATTTCTTGGTGAGGCCAGTTAGGAATGACGACAAGGTGGTCTGTGACACCTTTTACCTGATGAAGTGGTCGATGGAAATGAAATATTTGATAACTGCATATCAGGGACTGAACTATGTCCCCCCAAAATATATGTCAACTTGGCTAGGCCGTGATTCTCAGTATTGGGTGGTTGTCATCCATTTTGTGATCTGATGTAATTATCCTCTATTTTGTAATGTGTTCTAAATTCTAACCTCTACATGCCAATAAGGCAGAATCAGTGTAGGGTGTATCTTGAGTAACCGCCTTACAAGAGGGTTGAGTAACAGCCTTACGAGACTCAAGTCACACCCTTACTCAAGTCACACCCTTGTTTGAGTCACACCTTTTATCTTAAAAAAAAATGTTACAAGAGATAAATGAGAGAAGCAAGCAGACACAGGCGGGACTTCGCCACCATCAAGAAAAGAAGAGCCAGAAGCAGAGCACGTCCTTTGGACTTGGGGTCCTTGCACTGAGAACCTCCTACACCCAGAGGAAGACTGATGTCAAGACACATGGAGATCTCCAAGGAACACTGGGCCTACAAATATTGAAAGGAGACAATGACCTTCCTTCCAGAGCCAAAAGAGAAATCTTTCCCCTAGGGCTCTTGTCCTGAATTCAGACTTCTAGCCTCCTAAACTGTGAGAGAATAAATTTCTGATTGTTAAATCTATCTACTTGTGGTATTTTTGTTATAGCAGCACTAGGTAACCAAGACATTGCACAACACATGCAGGTTCTTAAATGCCCTCTTCTCCCTTTGGCTTCATTCTATTAATTTGTTTGGGATTAAGATGGTAGTCTTTTCTTAAGAAAAACTATAAGTGGCAGAAAAATATTCTGCTTGTAGCTACCCATTTCTATAACAAAGTTAGTAAGATATTCACTATTCATTTCTATAACAAAGTTAGTAAGATATTCACGATGACAACACCATACCAAAAAGTGATGTTACATAAGTCATTGCAGGAATCTCCTACTTGACAGTTAACTGTAAGCAATTTCAGACAAAGTGGATATTCGGATCTGTGTCTCTAGTCCTAGTTAGGGCTCATGCCACTGAGTTCAAATTAAAAGAAAGGGTGTAATCACTTCAAAGAAGGAAAGAGTCAAAAGATGACAAGCCAAAAATACTTAAATCCAACGTGGTTTAATTATTTTAATTTTATTAAGAAATAAATTTTCTTTTATCAGCTTTATAATCTACTTAGTCAAAAAGACAGGCATGAAGACACTGGTTAACCAAAACCATACAGTGCTTCACCTGAAGAAGTGAGCTTTACATTACTTCCCCTCAGTATATAATTTTAAAATATTCTCTTTTCTTTACATTTAAGTTTGCTAAGGGACCCTGCTTTGGGCATGTTCTCACAATAACTTTTATACAACAACTGCTAAGATAAATTAGATAGCCCCGGATGGTCTGGACGACTTACATGCATTTATTTCACTTGAGTCAGTAGGCCTTCCAGAGCCATGGCTCTCTCTACAGTAGCGTCAATGGCTATCTGGGTTTCTGTTTATTGCTTGAATTTTAAGTTCAGTGAGTATTATCTAAATACTCTATTTGGCTACAGCAAGAACATCTACTCACATAAATAATTTCTTGATGATGACCAAGCATTTCACAGCTCTTTGTAACTTCAAATGATACACTGCCCCATACTAGAAGGGAAAAGTAAAACCAGGATCTCGTGCTATCATACGGATGCAAAGTGGACAAATTACATGATCATTAAACCTAATTTCCCTTAAAAATAATGCCTAATCTTAGTGTTTCTAAGCAGACCTGATAAGACACTTGACATGGATTTTCTATTATCGAAGGTAACTCTATAATGATTCATATTTGTTTTCTGCCCCTTTCTTGTACCCACGAACTCTCTCTTGCAAATAAACTAGCTTATAAATCGGAGCACAATAACTAAAAAACTCTTGTGCCCCTGGATATGGTTTATGACAAATACTGAATGGAATAAATACTGAGCTACAAACATTAACTATGGATACAGTTTCAAGTATCTAAACCCAAGATTTATTTTATCAATATTTCAATCACATTAAAAACACGATGTAGATCAGCCATTGCTAGTACAATTGTAAAATGGTGCAGCCACTGTGGAATACAACTCGGAGGTTCCTCAAACAGCTAAACACAGAATTCCTCTGTGACCCACCAATTCCACTCCTAGGTATACACCCAAAAGAACTGAAAGCAGGAACACAAATACATGTACACCAACGTTCACTGCAGCGTATTACTCCACCATAAAGAGAAAAGAAGCCCCAATACATGCTACTACATGGACGAACCTTGAAAACATTAAACTGAGTGAAATAAGCCAGTCACAGAAGGACAAATAGTATACAATCCCACTTATATGAAATATCTAGAATAGACAAATGTAGAGAGACCAAAGTTTATTAGTGGTTACCACGGGTGTGGAGGAGGGGAAGAGAAGTGGCCATTGCTAGGGGGCACTAAGCTTTTGTTAAGGGTGATAGAAAAATTTGGATAGTGGTGATGGCCACACAACATGATGAATTAAAGTAATGTCACTGAACTGTACACGTAAAAAATATTTCGTTTTATATATATATACTTACCATAACAAAACAAAAACCTGGATATGGTAAGAAAGCTCATAAACAAAAATCCCACCCCAAAATTCTAAAACACCCCTCCACCCATCCCATTCCTTGCCTTTCTCAAGGCCTACTACTTACTTTTCCAAGTTCTGTAAGTGTTCTCGGACTTTCTGTACCAGCCCCAGCTTGGTGTCGTTAACCACAAAATCGTCACAGCGATAACTGCAAGGAAAGCACTGGTCAGTGTGTGTGAAGAGTCTGAGGGAGTCACTTGAAGGGGCCGCCGCTGCCAAGCCGATGGATCGCGTGGCTCTGCGGGCAGTTACCTCGGTGGCAAGTCGACAGGGGGCCTGGACCCCCAATGGAATGCCGTTTCAGAGCCTGTCTGAAGAGCCACGTGGGCAGCGCACACTAGCTGCTTCTCACATTTTTACTCAAACGCTCTTCAATTTCTCCTAAAGTGAAACAAGCTGTTACACGTGTTACATTCCTGTTAGTGATGCATAATACATGGAAAATGAGATGAAAAGCAGCAAGTCTACGCATACAACATTAAACCTAAAGCTTGCAGGGATACGTCCCAACAGAAATTACTGGGGAACTGCAGGGCGGGGGGGATGTAAGTGAAAAGGGAGGAAAGGTAATTAACAATCTATAGGAATATTTGAATTTTAAAAAGACTTTAAAAATAAAGTTGTATATCTTAACCATAATTTAATTAAAATAAATTGAATTCAGATGAGTTGGGCTACCGACTCTTTTCATCCTGAGGTGCTAAAAACGGAAGGATAAACAGTAGCTAAATCTTTAGAAAACTGAGAACTGCCTTGAAGGTCTCTAAGGCTTTTTAAAAAATTGATACTGTCTGTGTGCGTTTTAACAAGTCAATAAGCAATTAAGATACGGAATCACACATAATAATTTTTAACTGGTACAAGAGCATTCAATTTTTTTCCCGGGATAAGGGCAATTTTGACAAAACAACTTAGGAGCCGGCACCAAGACACTGTCTTGGTAAAACCATATTTCACTTTTATCACTGCATCCCATAAGACGCTGCGCTACAGTGCACGTGCCGGGTGTGTGCGCTATTTCTAGTGCCCTGGAGAAGGACATGATGCTTTGGTAAAGCAGAGGGGGTCCACGAAAGAAGATGGCCCTCAACCAGATGGAGTGACACAGTGGCTGCAACAACGGGCTCAAACATGGCAACGACTGCGAGGATGGCGCAGGACCCGGCAGTTTTATCCTGTTGTACATGGAGTCACTATGAGTTGGAACCCACCTGACGACACCTAACAACAACATCACCAATCTAGTTCATGTCATTGGAATGACTTGGTTCAAAGGACTTTGCTGTGTAATAAATGTAACACTGTCATGTGCCTGTTTAAATACTTTATGCAGACAGCTTAAGTTACAGTGACCGCTATGTAAACCATAATTGGTTATTAAATGAAATACAATAGAAAAAAAGTAACTTCCAAATGAAAGTATACTACTGAGGTAGAATAGAGAGGAGATAAAAGATTCGAAGAAGGTTATTTTTACAAAGAATGGAATTGCAATTTGCTGTAGTACAGCAAAATGAAAAAGCTGTTGGTGTCAAAAAGTTTTAAGATGCTAAAGTGAACAGTATTAAGAGACACTCAGCAAATGCATACTATGTGTGTATGTGTGTGCGCGTGCACGTGTGCACAGACACACACACAGGACAGAACTGACTAAATGGGGTTTTCAAGGCTATGACCTTTCAGAAGTGGATCGCCAGGCCTTTCTTCTGAGGCATCTCTAGGTGGGTTCAAACCTCCAACCTTTCATTTAGTGATCGAACACTTAACCAACTGTACTACCCAGGGACTCCAGAGCAAATGTACATTAATACACAAGAAGTTGCCTCTCAACAGTCAAAAAATAACCCATGAAATTACTCATCTGGAATCGGAACAAAAAAATTTTAAACAATTTTTAAAGGATTTGAGCTTGTAACTTTGGCCAGCTTGTATTCTTGTATCAGACAACCATTTTTAGATGACGAGATGAAAAACTAAACCGTCACAAGTAAAACAAATCTTGTTTTAAAATTATGAGGAAAAGATTAAAGAGTATTTTACAAAAAGTCAAAGATCTTAATTGAGCCACCACACAACTGTTGGTGAATTCTAGACCTCTCGACAATATCACAGAGCAAGTAAACCAAAATGTGAAAAAACTGCAAGTACCTTCTAGTTTTACAATGTAAGAGATATACTGCCCAATTAATACTTTGGGTACATTTTATCTCAAATGACTTCCAAATTCACAAAGACATGTTTTCGTCTATTTGCAACCTTTAAAAAAGGGTCTCATGTTGTAGATATTTTTGAATCATTTATATCTGTCATTTTCAGCTAAATATAAAAAAGTTTCTATCAAGACAGACAATGGGTCAGCTATGCCACAGCAAAAATAGATGTATTGGGATTATTTCCCTCATTTGTTCCACTGTGTGACACAAACTGAAAATATTTGTGCTCAATTTTCTGAAGCAGATTATCATGGATAGTTATTAAAATGCTATGAATCATCACCGGTTTACAGAACTGTTGAAAGAAACAGAAGACAATGAATTTAACAACTGTGTGTTCTGTGCCAAGGCAATTGCTTGAGTCATGGAACAGTAGCAAAAATTTACTGGACTGCTCACTCCAATTCAAGGGTTTCTCGAAGGAAGTACGACCGTGTGATTTACATACTTTCACCTATGCCACGCTGGACATCAATGAGCTAAATATGAAGATCCAAGAAGTGAAAAAGTTTATTTGTGACCTTGCTAGACAGGTATGTGAATTTATGTTGATACTGAAACTTTTCATAACACAAATCAATAATAATAATTTTACACATTCTTCTACATGAATCAATATGCAGGAGACTTTAACTGTGATCGAGGGCATTATGTAAATCGGCTACAAAACCTACAAGAAAAACTTGAAGAACACTTTGTTGTTATGGATAAATTTAAGAGTTTTTTTTTTCAGTCTATGTAACACTTCTCTGAAATCAACGTGGCACTGAGATGTCAGAGTCCGTGAATTTACTTAAGTTGAACAGAAAGTTTTGAAACTGATATGCTTTTGCTTCGGAGTCAAATCAATTGGTCTAAAAAGATGAGCTAGTTTTGTCAATATGAATGTGAATATTAAAGAAAAACGATTTTTTGGTAATTGATTTACTTATTGGAAAACTTTTAATAATGTTTGGAATAGTGTGAATCTACTTTAATTTTTATGACTCTAAATACGGATCAAATATTTCCACTGAAAATTTAACATCTGAACATATGACATTAAGTGTAAAATACACACTGTATTTTGAAGATTTTACATGAAAAAAAAGAATGAAAATAATCTCTAATTTTTATACTGATTACATGTTTAAAGGATAATATTTTGGCTATATAAAGTTAAATAAGATACATGATTAAAATTTATTTCACCCTGATTCTTTTTGCTTTTTTTAATGTGGCTACTAGAAAATGTTAAATTAGATATATGGCTTGTACTACCTTCTGTTAGCTAGCAACAATTCTAGAGAGCTCACACATGGTTTAAAACCACAACCTTAGCACAGGTGAGTATACAGGTATGCATTACATGCATATGTCTACAGATAAACCCATACGTGTGCTATGGTTTTGATTTTAAACCATGTGTTAGCTATGCAAAATTGTTGTTTCACAAAGAGTGATCACAGGAGGAAAAAAACACGTAAGGTTAAATGAAGTCTTTTACATTTTAATCTTAGGGTCCTCAAACAAGCCCCTGAAAAACAGATAACTATAAAAAAAAATTAAAAGATTTTCTTAAGCCAGTGAAAACAAATCCTGCCAAAATAAAATTTGATTCTTACAATTTAGTACAATTATATTTATTGGTCGGATACTAGTGATATTATAGAATTTTATAGCAGTAAGGATCCTACTCCCTGGGCTAGCAGACCTAGCTAACAAAAATATTACAAGCCATATACGCACATGGTCCAGTAAGTCTGGCCTTTTTTAGGAAACTGAGGTTTGTTCTAAATGTTTCTCCCATTCTGTTCAGGACTACCTATGTGTCCCTGATCAGAACAGTTGTTCGTGGTAGCCAGGCACCATCTAGTTCTTCTGGTCACGGGATAGATGAGGCCATGGTTCCCCTGGGCTATTAGTCCTGTAGACTAGTTTTTTTTTTTTTTTTTTGAGTCTTTGGTTTCCTTCTTTCTCTTTTGCCTTAGACGAGTAAAGACTAATAGCTGTATTTTAGATGGCTGTTCACAAGCTTTTAAAACCCTCGACACTACTCACCGAAGTAGGATGTAGAATAGTGTCTCTATGAACTATGTTATGCCAACTGACCAAGTTGTCCCTTGAGACTATGGTCCTAAGCCTTTAAACCCAGTTAACCAATCCTACGAGGTTTGTGGTTATGTCTGGGAAGTATGTGCTACTCTGCCCCCACGAGCTTTAAGAGTAGTCTGTTTAAAAAGTTAAATATTTTTTTCTTACCATTCATCTTTATAATCACTAAAACACAGAACTATAAATACTGACATGGAAAAATGTCCACAGCATTTTGTTAAAAAAGCAAACTGCATAAACAGCATGTGTAGTATGATCCTTTATTTGTGTGTCTTCCTACCCGATTGGGTGTTCAGGCAAACCATTAAAAGGACTTTTTCTTAAGAGTGGGATTTTTGGAGACAGGTGATGAGGCTTTCACACCACACTTCTCTATCATTTGGATTTTTTAATCAAAAAAATTTGAAGACATTTAGCAAATATTGTAGACAATTAAAGACTGAGTATATCAGCAAGGAAAGATCAGAACTGTTGTCTGTAAGGAGAGATAATCTCATCACTATTCATGAAGTGTAAAGTGGTATAAGCTCGTTAAAAGACAATGTGGCAGGAATGATCAGAACAGGAAACGGACAGCATGGAGCCTCTGACCCACCGTGTCTAGTTCCAGGCTCTCACAGTCTCAAACAGGGACATCAACTTTTCATGATGTAACTTTTGCACTGTCTGAATTTATCACACCATACTAGTGTTGTTTTATCTTTGTCAGAAAAGTACCTACATCCATAAGCTGAAACTTCTAGGAGTGTCTGGCGTTTGGTGAGGCTCAATAAACGTTCCCTTCTTTCCTCTGCAGACTGTGACCTGCCACGTGCACACTCCTCTCCAGGAAACCTAGCTGCCTGCACACCCCATCTGGATTTCTTCCCCCTCCCTGTTACAGGTCAAAACACAGGAAGTGGCAAAGGTAAGAAATCAATGGAGAATCTGAACAATTTCTGGCTACTTTAGTCTTCAACTGAGACACTGCTTTCACACTGAAACTAGTCCACTAATACTGGTGTTTTATGAAAATCCCGAGACAAACAGAGGACTTAAAGGAAACAAGTTCTAAAACTCTCTACCTGTTTGACGACAATTATCTTAAGCTACTTGGTCAGAACTGAATTTACTTCTAACACCTGAAAAAAAAATTAGCCACTCTTCTTAACCTTCCCTTCAAGAAGATTACACTAGAATAAGAAGTACAAAAAGGTGCCTAACTTATAGGTTGTGTTTCCAATACGTATAGACTGGTCCTCTGCAACTTGCAATATGTCTTAGTCACTAGTGCTGCAACAGCAGAAATACCACAAGTGGATGGCTTTAACAAAGAGAAATTTATTGCCTCACAGTAAAGTAGGCCAGAAGTCCAAATTCAGGGCATCGGCTCCAGAGGAAGGCTTTCTCTCTCTGTCGGCCTTCTTATCAATCTTCCCCCGGACTAGGAGCTTCTCCACGTAGGGACCGCAGGTCCAAAGGACGTACTCTGCTCCGGGCACTGCTTTCTTGGTGGTATGAGGTCCCCAACTCTCTGCTTGCTTCCCTTTCACCTCTTGTAAGATAAAAGGTGGTACAGGTCACACCCCAGGGAAACTCCCTTTACACTGGATCAGGGACATGACCTTGGTAAGGGTGTTACAATCTCACCCTAATCCTCTTTAATATAAAATTACAATCACAAAATGGAGGACAACCACACAATACTGGGAATCATGGCCCAACCAAACTGATACACACAATTCTGGGGGGACCATTCAATCCATAACAGAATACATTTCCCATTTTGAAATAAATGTTATAAAAAAAAAGTATGGTTAAATGCCCTCGGTGAAGATATACCTGTTTCCCAAAATGTAACTGAAATCATATTATAAAAAATTCTACTCCTTCTTTGTTCTTTACGTGCTACTGGCACCGAGAAATTGTGAAGGGAGGATCTGGGCAGGGTTCAATAACTTGATGAGAACTTCAGTAGAAGAGAAGGTTCAGGGTCCGGATTCTCTTTATATACGTAAGACTTCATGTGCTAAACAAAAATCAGGAACTGCCAACATTAGGTGACTAACTTTTTATACTATTAAATTTATATTTAAACAAGTTTTCATTTAGCAATTTTAGGTGATTCTTCAAGTAAAGATGAGCTCTACTAATTCTATAGGATCGTGAGATTATCAGAGAAAGACAAAAGCTCATTCCTGTATTAGTAGAAAGAACTATGGAAAAGAACTGAAGTAATTTGAGAATTAAAGAGAAAAAATAGTATTTATAAATCATTTTAGGTAACACAGTAGAGATGTTAGATAAGAAAACAGTATAAAAACGCAAGGTGTGGGAGAATTTTGTCTTGCCTTATTTCTAACACCTAGCACAAGCTTCACTGTCATCTTGGCCATGTCTAGATTAGTCTCAAACTCAAATTCCTTAAGCCAAGTATGATCTTAAAGTAGCTTTAAATTTCTTTAAGCCAATATTTAATAAAAACCCATTGCCGTCAAGTCAATTCCAACTCAAAGAGACCCTATAGAACAGAGTAGAACTGCCCCATAGAGTTTCCAAGGAGCGCCTGCTAGATTCGAACTGCTGACCGTTTGGTTAGTAGCCATAGCTCTCAACCACCACACTACCAGGGTTTCCAGTATTTATTTAATAAACTCCTAATTAAATGCATGGCACAGTAATAATGTATATACACACACACATACATACCACTGTCAGGAACAGAAGATACACCATTATTTTCACTACCTTGCACTAAAAGAATACACATCAAGTAGCCGGTAAATTTTCATAAGAAAAACAAGTTATAAAAAAAAAAAAAGTTATACTATTATATAATTAAGGGGTAAAAAAATTGATAAAATCGCAGCTTAAGTTATTCCATATTCTGCTTACTTTAATAAACAAAAAAGTGAAACTTTTCCATTTTATCACTACATTTCTTTTGTGCTCATTTTTAGATTTTGATTTACATTTAATTGCTAGCATCTAAGCGTGCCTAATCCTTGTTATTCTTCCTCCTATAATCTCCCAAAAACCTGTCTTTTTTCTCCTCCCTTTCCACTAACACCCTATTCTGCACTTGGGTTATTTCCTCTGATGTGATCTCTCTTTTCCCTCCCTTCCTCAGTGACTCCCACATCCACAGCCATCTGTAGCCAAATTCAGCTAAATTTGACAGTCCCCACAGAGACGGCCTCACCTAAATTTTCTTCTCTCCTGCCCTCTCCGCCCATCTTCCCTCTTACCTCAGTGTTGTCCGCTTTCTTTTCTATTTGAGCCCTCATCTCCTATCCTACCAACTCCTTTACTCCTCAACATTTTCCATTTCTTGGTATTTGTTTAATAGCCAAAAGTATTCCTCACTTGAGTACTCCCATCCTTACTTTCTCTCCTCATCTTTCAAAAACGAAAACGTTCAGTATGGTTCAATCATTTTCTGGCCCTAAAATTTAATGTGGGTTTACTTCCTTTTTAAAATTCTAAATTTAGAACACTTCTTCCCTTCCTATCTTTGCCCTGCACTCCTTATGCCCTCTAGTTCTAAAAGACAGAACAGCGGTCTACTAAGAGATCTTCAAACCATTTACATAAGGCTCCTAATCAAGTTACAAATAAACTACAAAACTCGTCACCTACTATCCGCAAAATATGTATTTGTATTAATTACATACATACAAGTACTTCTAAATTATTATGTGTATGTTATAAAGATTTAAGAGAATGAGTTAGAGATGAAATAAACTATTTTAAGATGTTTCATTATTCCTGATCATCTTATACTATTATTAAACTAGTATCTCAAAGTACAATATACACATAGAGTGAGGTTCAACATTAATGATACTGGGTATAAACTGGTACTTCGTATACTCTTCCTGATAATTTTTTAACTTTTTGTCCAACTTACTAGATCTGAGTCATCCATGATTTTACTTGTTGTTAGGTGCCACTGAGTCGGTTCTGACTCAGAGTAGCCCTGTGTACAAGAGAAGGCAACACTGCCTGGTGCTGTGCCATCCTCACAATCGCTACTATGCTTGAGCCCATCATTGCAGCCACTGTGTCAGTTCATCTTGTTGAAGGTCTTCTCTCTTTCGCTGACCCTCTACTTTACCAAGCATGGTGTCCTCCAGAATTTCTACCTTGTTCTATGTTTGATGTGCTCGGAGAAGGAATGTATGCCAGCTTGCCTTTTTCTTGTTAATGGTGTGTACGTCATCAACATCACCATGTGGTATTTTTTGCAAAAACCTTTTAAAATGTTATGTCCATTTGATGAGGGCTGATTGGTTAAAACTAAGTAAATCCACATTAACTAAGCAAACAAACTGTAATACACTGCAAACTGTAAAACATGAACAAATGGTGAGGCTAACATCTGTAGAAGTCCTGTTTAGAAGTGTGTAGTTCACTGTAGTTCATAACACAAGGCCATCTAATCTACACACCACTGGCAGCAGGCATACTCAATAGTTAACAAAGCTTAATGTTTTTCAGACAAAAATTTTTAATAAAAATGCTAATATTTTCTTTCCATACTCAGTATATTATATTGAAGACCACTGCATTAAAAAACAAGGACGCTAGCACATAAAATAGCAGGTTCTAAATAAATACTTCTCTATTAATAAAAGTAACATATTCATTATTCAGATTTTTTAAATGTTTCACAATTATGTTTGAGGACCATCATGTAAATTAGACTCTGTCCCAAGTAAAAGTTTTAAAGATAAAATAAAAACTTGGGGGACGACTGCTTATAATCCCAGGATTTCTTCACACGAGATCTATACCTTTAACTTGAACTGTTCTTAATACATTTAGTCCTAGGTATAGTTTACAGTTTTTGCCATTAGGTGGTGTTTGTTTTGTGATTTTGTCATTTCCAATTCTGACTGATGACTGCTAATAAAGAGAAAGCTATTAGTTATTGTATATTTATCACACATCACCATTCCATCTTCTCTTATTAATTCCAGTTGTGGTTTTCTACTAAAGTTCCCTGGATTTTCTAGGCATTTTATCATAGAACTTAAAAATAGAAATAATTTTTCTTCTTTTCCAATGTTTATCCTAATTATTTCATTCTTTGTCTTACTGCAACAGCTAGAACTGCCAAAACAATGTTTAATAATAACGATGATGATAATGATAGGAGATATTTATTTCTGTCTTGTTTCTGGTTGTAATAGAAATGGCGCTAGCACTTCATCATTTAATATGTTTCTGTGTTTTTTCTTTTTGGTAAACTATTACATTTTAATAGTTTCCTTTTATTCCAACATTATTAGGTTAAAAAGAAATGGCTCTTAATTTTTTTTTTTTTTTTTTTGCTTCTAATGGTATAATGGAAACCCTGGTGGTGTAGTGGTTAAGAGCTACAGCTGCTGACCAAAACATCAGCAGTTCAAATCCACCAGGCACCCCTTGGCAACTCTATGGTGTGGTTCTGCTCTGTCCTATAGGGTCGCTATGAGTCAGAATCGACTTAATGGCAATGGGTTTTTTTTTTAATGGTATAATAATCTACAGCAGATTATTGACAAACTTCAGCTGAAACTGCCTCTACTTCTTAATTACATGATTTTTCTTTTTGATACATTTTACCAGATTAAATTTGCTTTAAGGTATAATTTTTTGTGCCTATTTTAACTATCCAATATAATAGCCACTAGCCACATGCGGCTATTTAAATTTACATTAATTACAATAAAGTAAAACAAAACATTCATTTCCTAGATTGGATTAAGCACCTTTTCATTGCTCAAAACACTCACCATAATGACAAAAACTGTACACTGTAACCCAAAAAAACTAAACCCGCTGCTGCTGAGTCCATTCTGACTCCTAGCAACCCTATCACACAGAGTAGAACTGCCTCACAGGGTTTCCAAGGCTTTAACCTTCATGGAAGCAGATCACCATATCTTTCTCCCAGAGAGCGGCTGGTAGGTTTGAACCACCAACAAATGTTAGTAGCTGAGTGCTTAACTACAGAAGGGCTCCTTCTATAAAGATCTATAAACCATACCAAAACCAAACCAAACCCAGTGCCGTCGAGTCAATTTTGACTTACGGTGACCCTATAGGTCAGAGCAGAACTGCCCCATAGAGTTTCTAAGGAGCGCCTGGCGGATTCGAACTGCCCACCCGTTGGTTAGCAGCTGTAGCACTTAACCACTACGCCACCAGGGTTTCCTCTATACCCAGGAATAAATGTGTTAAGAATGGTACAAGTTAAAGGTATAGATTCTTTATGAAGAAAACTTAGTCTTACAAGCAAGCAGTCCCTCCCCTCCCCCAAGGAAATTTTTATTTTATCTTTGAAACTTCTACATGGGACAGAGTCTGATTTACATGAAGGTCTCAAACATAACGTAAATAACAAAAACAAAAAAACACTGAATAATGGATACGTTGCTTTGATTCTCATCCTTATTTTATTGCTCAGTTACTACCGTATTAGACGGCACAGATACAGAACATGTCCCTCCGCAGAGACAGCTCCACTGGACAGCACTGGGAGAAGTCTCCTAGTTAGAAACTCCCAGTCTGAAACCAAAAGACTAAACAAACCTATTCTGCATATGTAAAATGTCTGGATGCACAATGCTAAAAAAGGAAACACAAGGAATGGGGAAAGAGTTTTATTAAATCACGCAGAAAACTTTTTGTGAGTGATTTATGCCCAAAACCACCTTAACACAAACTATTTCTCTTGCCTTCTTGAGACATCTCTGTTTAAGACGCCAGCAGTTAAGGCCCAGTTTAGTCTTTGTGTCTGGCGCCTGATTTCGAAGCACCCCACACTTACAGACTTGTCATTTTCTACCTGGAAAACCATCATTTCCCTCTGGGAATTTCCCTCTAAGCTAATGGTACCACATTCACCCAAAAGCCCAGGCCAAGGCATCACTCTTGGTGCTCCTCCTCCCCTCACCCTCCTCATTCAAATCATAAGTACTCTGGATTTTAATTTACAACAATTAACCCTGAGAAAGAGGGCTAGAGTTTGAGGCCTGAGAGGAGATTTTTTTTTTTTTACTGTTCACGTGTATAATTATTTCAATTTAAAAATATATATTTACTAATCACTAGAAAGAGCTTTCTAAAATACAAATATGGTCAGGCTTTTAAAAGCCGTTAGTGGTTATTCACCATCTACAGCTGTAGTTTTCAATCACAGACACAAAATCACATATCTTAAAAGTGTATCCAAAATATCTTCCCTATGACTGAAATGTAGAAACAATTCACTTTTTCATAAATTAGAAGATATTCAATACCATCCTTATAGTATCACCTCACTTTCATTACAATATGCTTTCCTGAGAGGATGAGTTGGCCAGTGGGGAGCTAGCCAAGAATCTTGCCAAGCCCTTACTTGAGTTTTACATTTGTGACTGGCCAGCCTACAGAAGAATACCTAAACTTCTTACCTTGAATATTGGGCTCATTTTTTTTTGACCCTACAGTGGCATCACTAGAGGCATGTGGGAGGTGCAGATCACACCTCCTGACACAGTCAGAGGGGGTGACACCAAAATGACCCCAGGGTCTACCGCAGCAAAGGTGAGTGGGCTGGCACTCTCGGGGAACGGACCATCAAGGCAATGGCATCACTAGGGTTGGTGTACTGGTCACCCAGTGTGACATCTCGTCACCATCCCCCCCCACCAGTCACAAAGGTTGGTGTCACCCAGTGCAGTAACTTGTCACCTCCTGTCACTGGGCGGAGAGGAGGGTCTCCACCTTGGCCAGTGAGAGACGGAAGGAGCTGCGGGAAGGGTTGCTGCACCCACAGAGGATCCCTACCCCCCACTGGCTTGCCTCGCCCACAGAGGTCGGGGTGACAACATGAGTTACCACACTGGGTGACACCAACCCTAGTGACACCACTGTGGCCCTGCCTATATTTCAAAGCCTGTCAAGACTTGAGCCTGGGTATTCTACTTCAGACCCAGGGCTCTTCCTAAGACAGAACCTTGTCTCTCTGAACAGGAATTAAGTTCTTAATTTCTAGAATCTCCTCTCTACTTTACCCCTGAGCTTCTGGCAGATCCTGACTTTAACATTATTACTCTTCTCTGCTTCATTTACATATATACCTTAACTTCTGCTCTTACTTTAAAAGCCTACATAATCCACCAGGAGCCACAAAAGAATAAAATCTTATCTCAAAATACAGATTAAGTTAATAAAAAAAACTAGTTTTGTGTTATCTATTTCAATTTCTGGTAACCATATAATGCTTTGTTTTATTCTTCATGTGCTATGGGTAACTTTAAATTGTATCATTCCATGAGATGAGAAAGGATTAATCAATGAAGCAAGCTGAGCCTCGTGCATGAAAAGCAAGAATTAACTCTTCACAACTCTTCTCAATTTCTTCCACAGTTATTGGTCCATAAGTTTTCTGGTTGGAATCAATTTCGAAAATTTATATTTCTATGAAAGTTATTCATTTTATCCCGATTTCCATTATTTCTAATTTCTTTCATACCTATGGTTATTTCTCCTTTGTTACTCCAAATTTTTTTTTTTTATTTATCCTGTTCGCCCTTTTCTCTTGGTTAGGCTTAAAACCCACTGCCACTGAGCTGATTCCAACTCATGGCAACCCCATGTTTAGAGAGTACAGCTGCTTTATTGGGTTTTCTTGGCTGTAATCTTTACAAGAGCAGATCTCCAGGCCCTTCTTCTGTGGTGCTACTGGGTGGGTTTGAACTGCCAACCCTTTGATTAGTAGTTGAGTACAAATCATCTGCACCACCCAGGGACTTTTGATTAGGCTGGACAATGGTTTCTTTTGTTGAAATCATCCTCTGAGTTTATCTGCCAATGCTACTGTTTTACTGTTTTTCTTTTTATTAAATATGTTTAGCTTTATTAATTCCTTTGGTTCTGCTCTCTTTTATTCTGTTACTTTTCTTTCTTCTGAAGCTGAATGCTTAGTTTATTTTCTTTTTAAGTGCCCATGAAACCTTTAAAATAATTGATTATTTATTAGTTCTTAAAATGAAAGCATTCGTAAGATCCTGAAAGCAGGAACAGCACAGGCCATATGCAAAAAAAAAAAAAATGGAAATGAGCAACAATAGTAGAAATTACAACTTGACCACTTGGAAACAGAGTCTCTCCCAATTTTTAAATCAAAGGAAATAAAAGAGTAAACTGCAGAACATCTGTGAAATAATAATGAAAACAATGCATATTAATATATATATAGAAGACAGTTAAACCTGCACACAAAAGGAAAATTCTTAGCCTAGAATTCCCATTAATAAACAATAAAAAACTGAAAATAAAAGGAGAATGTTATAAATCAAGATACATTGTCTATATTAAGCCCAGAGGTGGAAAAAGCAAATAGAAAACAAGCTTAAAAGGGAAGACAGTTCTGTTCAAGTTAGTCTTTCTTTTTACTCTTAGAAGGCCACTTTACCTCAACAGGAATGGATAGTTAGAACATAGTCAGACTAAGTCAGAATGAGGAATTTAGACAATGGTATTTATTTTATATTGTATAGCTTTAATCTTTGTTTAAAACTTTATTTTAGACAAACCTAATTACAAATACACATACAAAAAATATTCCCTAAAAGCCAAACAGATGAGATTTTAAAATTATCTCTATCACTATTTTTCTTCTATTCAAAGAATACAAAACTGAGAGATTTACATATGTGAAGGGTATACATTTTCATATAATAGAATCAGCCTAGTGTTTTACTTCCCCCCCTTTTTTTTAGCACAATATGAATTGAATGTGTTATCAACTAGCTTCTCTTAAGAGTATTTTAAGACTATTTTGTATAAATAGCTTCCTCTACCAAAAGCTGCCATTTTTCCTGTTTTCATTTCTCACCCAAAATGTTACCACCTCACTGAGTGTATCACACCCAAGACAGAGAAAAATCCTGACCTCTTTCTCAGCTTTTAAATTCTAAGTTGTTTTTCATTCCTGTTGCCAGTGCTATTGGAACTACCCAAGCAATAAGGTTATGCATCATATTCTTGAAAAACTAGTATTCCCAAACCAAACTATCCTTCGCTCTTCTGAAAGAAGAACTCATAATATACTGAACCTGATTTTTCTATGCAACTGTGAAGAAATCTTTCCATCACCAGTCCTTTATCTACTATAAAGTTACCTTTAAACAGGAAGTTATGTATAATACTAATATAAAAACAAAACACAACAACAACAAAAAAACCTTTGTGCAAAAAGTACCCTTCCAGAAGGGGGCAGTGTCAGGTCCTCCACTAAGTTTTAAATTCCTTTCCCTTCACTTGTATAACCTTTTGACGCCTAGAGGTAAATGTGACCTCTGGTTTTATGACGAATGACAGATGCAGAATACTGAAGGAAAAAAAAAAAGCATTGATAATATAATGGCTTAATCTATTTCAAACCAAGAAATGTTAAAACCCAAAAGAACTCGTTTAGAAAATAAGCCTATTTTAAATTATCTGTTATTAAATTCTGATGTGTTGCCATCAAATAAGCCAGTTATGGAAAATTAGAAGAATACCTGTAGAGAAGCCCCACATTCTTTGCTAAAAGGAGACAAATACCAGCTTACTAAAGAAGAGCCTTTTACGTTTTCAGACCACCTTTGTTACAAAGTTTCCTTTAAACTTCAAAACACTATTTTTAAATAAAAAGCTTCCCTGTTCTCTAATTTTACAACACTGAAAATTTGTGTCCAAATAGTTCACAGGTATAGTCAACAAAGACTTTCCTCTTTTTTATTTGTAATCACAACTGCCTTTGGAACTGATCCAGTATCAATTTAAACCCACAAATAAGAGCTTTACTTTTATTAATTTTAAATAAAATTGCTATTTATTACAATTGTTTAAAATCTGAAATACAAGTCTTTTTTCTAGACAAACGAATCGGTTAGCATTTTATAATATTTGTTTGAAGGGAATGTTTTAAAACATTACCTGCCTGAAAAGGAAAATTCCAGTATTTAGTTTTAATATCCCTTTTACACTTTTATATTCTCAAAAATTGTTATTGTTGATAAGGATCAAAGTTGCCAAGACAATGTCAAAAGTGAAAAAATTCTATTTCTTTAGTATTTTACATCTACTAATCCAAATGTCTATCTACATAAGAAATCATATTAAAGTTCCTAATTTTAATCTTTGTTTCTTTTCAATCACAATACTGTATCCCATACACAATTCCATTTGTACTGGTTAGGGAGGGAAGTTAGGGTGGGAGGGAAGGAAATGTTACTTAAACAATAAGCTGAACACTTGCCCTTGCGTGCAAATCTTGGGAAGATTTTCATTTGTATTGAAATCTTCATTTGCCTCCAACTTGGTATCATGTTGATCTGATTTATCCCCCAAAGGGATGAGTTCCTGTCAAATCAAAATTATCCCTTTTGGTATTGGTATCACTTTCCCTCTTTTGGAATAGTGACCTGTTTCATGTTGTTCTGCTTGGTTACTATGTGCTTCTTCTAGATGTCCTGTTTATATCAGAACTGAGGGTATCCCTCTTGCAAGAGAAAAACAATAGCTCATCTATGCCATGATTAAGGAGCCCCAGTGGCACACTTAAGCACTCGGCCACTAACCAAAAATGCTGGCGGTTCAAAGCCACCCAGCGGCTCCATGGGAGAAAGACCTGGTGACCTGCTTCTCTAAAGATTACAGCCTAGAAAACCCCATGGGACAGTTCTACCCTGTCACATGGGGTCAATATGAGCCCAAATTGACTTGTCGGCACCCAGCAACACAATACCATGATTTAGGTCTTCTTCAGGGAAAAAGCTCTGTGGCTCTTCAGTCCTCCAAGATGACCAGAGGACCCAATATTATTGACCTGGTATAACTTTCCCCACTTCTGGAAGTTAACAAAATTCAATCTTTCAAACACACATTGTCTGCTCTGCACAAGATACTGAGTACTACAGCAGATATGGAGATCTGACATATGGCTCCTGCAGCCCCCAAGGACATTTACCAAATAACTAAGTGTGCAGCAGGAAATTACAAGTATCCCAAGAACTATAAGGTCAGCCAAAATCATGGCCAGCTACAATTGAGGCTTGGGGGAGGGGGGTGGAGATCGGCAATAATTTCATAAAGGATATGCAAAGATAGGAGAAGGTAGGGATTCTTGGTAGGGAGAAAATAAAGACAGAAAAACTGTGAGTCTGAGAGCATCTCACAACCTCTCTAGAGCACAGAACACTGGGAAAGGGGCTTTAATATTAGCTAATGTCAGAATATTTCAACTACAAGCACAGTAATTCATAATCAAGTAGCTTAAACGCAATATACCAATATTTTATACCTGAAGCAAATCATTCCGTCTAACCACAAGGAAAATACGTAAACTGAAGTGAAATTACGGGAAGTGCACTGGAAAATCACACACACACACCCTACAGAAAGAGGAAATTTCTTTTTATTTCTTAATTATAGTGAGGTGTGGGAAAATGTTAATCTAAACCACAGCTTCATTGGCTTCCAAGTATCCCAGGTTCCTTTTTGGCCGTGAGTGTGATGAGGGTGATTCCCTGGCAGTTTGCTCTAAAACCCATAAACGAGACAGTAATGTGACCAGCTGCGGCTCCCTTCCTGCCTTTCAGAAGCTCTGGGTGTCTGCACACTCGCAGCTCTGTATAACTTCACACAAAAGGCTGGCACCTGGCCAAGAAGCCTCCGCCATGGCATATATTTCCCAAGGTTTAAGATCTGCCAGTTAATTCCAATTCAGTCATGAAACGACACACACTTTAGCGCACCATACCAATATAAAACAAATGAAATTCCAGTTTCTGTTTAATAAAAGTATTCCCTCAAAATGCAATATATAAAGAATATAACCTACATACTTAAGGAGCCCTGTGAATATAAGGCCACTCCACTGTTTTTAAAATCTCCTCAAAGAGCTGTTTCCTCATAATCTTACAAATTGCAAGAAAACCTACTGGAAACTTACAGCGCACAGAGATTTAAGTGTATTTCCAAAGTTCCTATTAAGCAATTCATATACATTGCTAACTGAAAATCAAGAGTGCAAAATAAATTAAAAAAATAAAAATAAAAAACAGAGACTGAATGTTTTTGACTCCTGGTACGTAGAAGTTGGCATGCCCTATGATTGTGAGAGACCTTGAGAATGGTCTTAATCTCTGTTGTCTGAAGCAGAAATACAACCACATGCAAACGCGTGGCTCTGTAAATTCGGCACCTATGTCACTCTCATATATGAGGTTCCCAGAGGAATGGGAAATACAAATGAAAATACTTCAACAGACTGGCTCCTGCTTAACTCTCGTAGGAAGCAGGTTACATAACAGCAACTAACCAAAAAGTGAACGCTAGCTCTTGTGTGCACATCTGGGGAAGATGTTCATTTTTATTGAAATCTTCACTTATCTCTAGCTTGTCTCCCTTCTTGACCTGGACACCTTCTTCCATACAGAGGATCACTGAAACAGTAGTGATCTGAATGACCAAACCTTAAGATATTTGATCCAGTAACCAAAATTGAATGTTAAACCTGTAAAAATTTAAAAGACCTAGCAAACTCCCGACCTTTTCTTCCCCTCTTTGATGGAGACATTTCTATGATTCAATTATCAATGAAGGACAGTGTAAAAAGGATAGGCACCGAATGTGTGAAATCAAAATGATCTTTGGACTTCAAGTCCCCATCCCTGTCCAGTACTGCCTTTGGGTGACATTCAAGAGCTGTCTGGCAGGGGAAAAAGAAACCCAAAGGGTGCCTTTAAACATAAGCCTGTTTTCTCCCCCTTTAATGTCAACAACCTCTTGAACGGAAACCAAACTGATTAAAACAAATAAAGAATTATTCATCATAATTTATTAGTCAAGGAAACAAATGTGCTTTACATTGAAGTTAAAATGGCAATAATATATTGACCTTTTGAGTATACTAAATAGATACGGATTGTTAAATATCACTTGTAAGCTAAATAACCCAGCCTAGTTCTAAGCAGCCACAAAAATAGATATCTACTTTATCGTCATTTCTATGAAACAGGCACGTATATTATATCACAAAGAAAGAACAGAGCCTTCAACCTCCTTTTAAAGAACATAATACTTAAAAAAAAAAAAAAGACTAAAAGGCTACACAAGAAATTCTTAACATTTACCTCTAGGGAAGGAGAAGGAGAGAAGAGAACTGGGCTGGGAGAAAACTGTCAAAACGTTTTTGTTTTCTTTTTTTTTCAATATAGAAGTCAAAATTTTGAAGCTTACATGGCAAAATGTTAACTGGAGAGAAGGCACATAGGGTTTATCATATCATCTTTCAATTAATAACAAAAACAACAAAGATAGAAAAAGAATGATAATGAATGGACACAAAGAAACAGATACTTCTCATTTCCCTGAAGCTTACTGGGATAGACAAGAAGCAGGGGGTGGGAGAGGAGAGGAGGCCTAGAAGTTGAAAGGAACAATGCAAAGTAAAACCAGAGTGAATAAGGGTAGGCATTCCTGATGGCTCCAGTCCCCTGTGAACCCTTAGGAGACTGAAAGGGGTCATGGCAGCAGCTTAGAGGCTGGGAGGGGGTGGGGAGCTGGGAGAACACTTGCACATACCAGGAAGGATTAACATTTCTAGAAAACATTAACTTACCAGTACGTACTGTAGCTACTGCAATCCATACACACCGTGTGCTGAGCTTTGTCTTGCTTTTCTGACTTTTTATGATTGGTTAAGGGTACCTGGGCATCTTCATAATGTTTTTTTGCATGGCCGTTCACATACCTTCCAAAAACCAAATGAAAATTCATTTTAACCTAAATGTTGCTTTGGAAGTTAAAGTAGTAAGAAAATTACATGTTAATCAAAGCAGAATGAGAAAGAACACTCTTAAAGAACATTCAATCATTTTGTGATTTCTTAAGCTGAATACTTAAAACATGCTCCTTTTTTTTGCCATTAACTATTACCGTCAACTCTTAAATATACACAAGACTAGGACCAGGCAAGGAAGGGCATTATCTATGCAAATCAGCGTCAATACCATTGATATTATCACTCATATAGACTCCTTTGCTGATGCTTTTGCTACAGTTTTTTTTAAGCTTTTTCTTAGACCAGTAACTCCCAACTCAGGCTGTCATCACAGACCAGCTTTGTAAAGTGCTCAGCCACTATCCACAGGGCCACATGCTCCACCTACTCTGATTGCTGCTTAACATAAAACCTGAGAGTCAGATATGGAAACAAGATAATCTTCCACCTCTGTCTCATTGATATATACGGCTTCAGATCTTTTATTTCAACACCTGAATAATCGGCTCCACTCCTACTGAAAGGGGTTTGTTTAGAAACGATCCACACAAAACACAAATCATTTTAAGCTTACATAAACTGTTATTTCTCTACATGGACAAAGATAATAAAAGTTGGCTACCTTCATAAAAATCTGTAATACTTTCCAACTCTGATTTATTAAATCATTGCATTACAACAAGCAAAATGCAGGTTCATATATGCAGATGGTATGCACCCAAATTCATCTACACCTTCACCAAAATGGAAACCCTGGTGGCATAGTGGTTAAAGGCTCCAGCTGCTAACCTAAAGGTCGGCAGTTCAAATCCACCAGGCGTTCCTTGGAAACCCTATGGGGCAGTTCTACTCTATCCTATAGAGTCACTATGAGTTGGAATTGACTCAACGGCAACGGGTTTGCTTTTTTTTTTTTTTGGTTTTCACCAAAATACTGCACACTGTTGTAACTGACCACTACTGTGAAGACCCTTATCAAACAAAAATCTCCCAGTTCCTAGATATAAGCCAATTTGTAGAAAACATCGCTGACTTGAAAAGTCAGAACAGTCAAAACAAATGTTGGCCAAATGGTACCAAAATGCGCAGGTTCCGGGAGTTCAGAGGACGATTTTGCCATAAGGCCCCTTAGCCGCATCAGGAGTAACACTTACCTTGGGGAAAGCACAGTAGTTGTGGAAAGCAGGGAGGATCAACTTTAAGCCCAGTCTCTACATTCCAGGAAAGCTGGAAGCATCAGAGCACTGCTAACCTCAACTCAGAATCTGACCCTGATCTTTTCCCATTTTATTCATAGTAGCAAAAGCAACTAACGTTTGGGTATTCATGGGTCCTCTGTCCAAAAAGTGGACTAAAATACATTTTAAAATAAAATCATAACTAAGAGTACAAGCTCTAAAACTAGACTGCCTGGGTTCAAAAGCAGGCTTTGTCACAGCCTGGCCATGTGAGCTTGGGTGAGTTACTTAACCTGTCTGTGCTTCGTTTTCCTCCTCTGTAAAATGGACATAATAGTACCTGTATCTCATGGGTTGTTGGGTAGTTAAGTAATCCATGGCACACAATAAATGAATGAGTGTTAGCAATTATTTTTATTAGTATTCTCCTTTACTTGCTTAACTACTATTTATTCGGAATCCAAAGAATATAATTGCTTAGAAAGTGTTCACGTTAAGCACATACTGCGACATGTTACTGCATGAAACAGGAAACACACAATATTTCACTTAAAAAGTAAACTCCAGGGCATCATATAAGCTCAACATCTAATTAGCTCCATTTTCTACCCTTATATATAGTGTATTTACTGTATTGTTGTCATACTGTACGCCATGAAAAACGATAGCAATGTTTATGATGAGGAATACCTTCAGAATCAGAGAATAATAATAATAATAAATGGCATTACCACTTTCTCTTCTCTGAAAACTGATCAACTGTGTAAAGTACATACAGTTCATTTCATCGTGAGACCATAGTGTCTGAATGTACTGGATATTTAAATGTTACCGTGTATCTCAGTGACCAGATAAGAAGCATGATGACCACTGACATTAAGATCAGCAATGTTTTGGCTAATACTCAAATACATCAGTCAGAAAGTAACAGCTTCGTTTAAGCTGGCTAACATAAAACAAGTGTTTCCTTTATCTAGTTTTAGATTTTAACTAGACACTCTGACCTGCAGCCCAAGAGGAAGTGTCTCAAGCTACACAGAAGCCACAGATTTCTAATGACAATCTTAAAAATTCAAAAACTTAGATGCAACGGTGTCATGAAGACCAAGAGAATATATAACTGAATGTGCTCTTGATAAACTATTTCTCCTAGCTGAAAGGGTGTTCGGTTTAAGAGTTCTCTTCAGACACGTGGCTTAAAATCACTGAAAAATCTGAACACGTGGCAAGCCACGCCCAGGCACCCAGGATAACAGAAAATTAACCAAGCAGCTGTGTAAAATGGAGATCCAAGTCCAGGCTACTTTATTATCTGTTTCATCTATTTAATCGTGTTTCTCCGAAACCATGCTGAATTTCTAAATTTTAGATTGCTTGTAACTGGAAACAGCCTACCTGCAGAGACTAGAAAATTTCTACTTTATTTTTCCAAAACATGCTTAGAGAATTGTTTGTTGCTTGCTATTAAGAACACTGATCTCTCCAAGTCTTGAGAGCTTGCCAGGTCTTTTCGTTGGCACATGACCTTCAAGATTTAGGTTGTAGAGCACTATGAGACGGCTGGAGAACAGAGCTACATCAATTGATTGCATTATAATTCTCACCTCTCAAAATCTAGGAGAGGAATCTGTCTCTTCAAGTGCAGAATTTAAGTGCTTCTACTTTTCTTCTCTTTTAAAAAAATGTTATCTGTACAAAGTATTTTCAGGTTCCCCAAATCCTAGAGATTTCAAAACCACAACAGCCACAATTAAGATACGCAGTTAACATTTTCCAAAGGTACTCTTAAGTGTACACGGAAAAAACACTCAATTCCAGGACTAAAAATATGTGAAAAAACAAAAGTTAACCAAACCAAGATGCTTTCTTCATGCAATGAGGGTTTAAAAATAACAATGGGGGAAATATTTCAGATAAATACAATATAGATTTAAGCCGGTATGACTATGATTTCCCATCTGCCTGTTGCAAAGCTATTAATTTCTGAAGCACATTCCAAGTGCATTTTCTAAGCTAAAAGAGCAGTAAAAATAAATGTGCTACTACCAGGCTAAAAAACACAAAGTTTGATATTTATTTGAGTTTGTGTTAGAAGAAAAGAGCTACTAAACTAACACCATTTTGAAGCCAAGAACTGGGAAGAAATGCTCAGGCTTGAACTGGGGGAGAGGAGGGCTACGTCAATTGGAAGCAAAATGTTTTAATGGAACAATGAAACACTTGGCACATGCTAGACAGGCATTAAGGAGCCCCGCTGGTACAGTGATTAAAGCACTCAGCTCCTAAACAAAAGGTCAGTGGTTCAAACCCACTAGCTGCTCCACAGGAGAAAGATGCAGCGATCTGCTTCCATATAGGTGACAGCCTTGGAAACCGTATGGGGAGTTCTACTCTGTCCAATAGGGTCACTATGAGTCGGAATTGACTCAGCTACAGTGGGTTTGGTTTTTGGTTTTAGACAGGAATTAATAATGAACTCTATGAGATCATTTTCAAAGAGAATTCCTTTGTAAATATTTTGGTTTTTTTCAGAAGAATGATATCTGGGATTCATTTCAAAATAAATCAGTAAAGGCAGGGATCGGGCGTAATGGGTGAAACAAGACTAGTCATGTGTTGATAACTGTTGAAGCTGGGTGATGAGAACACGGGGTTTAATTATATTAACTCTCTATTTTTGTATATGCTGAAATCTTCCCCTAATAAAAGCTTTAAAAACTACCACGAGGTAAGCTTTTAATTCAAGATTTCGAAGTTCTTGTTTCATTTTCCAGTCAAATATTACTAGATTCTCTTGATCATCAAAAGAATTCTTCTGAGTATCAAAAACAAGGATCTTCCCCCCAGATTCTTCCCAGTTGTGTCACTAAACAAAGGGACTCTACTGGAAAAGGGAAGCCCGTGGAGAATTATACACTATGATTACGAGATTGTTCTAAACAAGTTCAAATCAACAAAGCTTTGGCATAAAGCTGAAAGGCGAATTAAAAAAGCAAAGCAGGGTAGTGAATTAATAAGTTCGTCACCTACCTTCCACAGTGGACACTTGAACAAGTCAGACAGACCCAGGGGCTTTTGTTGGATCGGCACACTAATAAAAAGAAAAATACACAATATACCAATTGTATCATATTATTTCCCAATTTCTCCCCTAATCTGCAACACCATACCCTGTGATTAAGCTATAAATACCACGGTTGCTTAGGTGTCCTGAAATCACAAATCCCTGCTTTGTGAGTACAATTATACAAAAACAGCTGTCTAATTAAAGCTATATTGAAAAGAATTTCAACGCACGTCCACAACGGCTGCTCATTTTTAATTGTTGATTCAACTCAAACAGCTCACCCACAAGTTAGAAACATATACATTTTTTCTCCTTTATTACTTATTTCCTTTCACCACGGTCTCCGACGAGTTAGCAATAGGCTATTTGCCCAACACATTTTATAAAAGTCCAGCTTTTTTTTAACTCGTGTGTCTTTGCCATACAGGTCATATACCAATATAAATGACATCTCTCCGAGCTTATTTAATAAAAGGTGTAATAGGATAGGGATACATTTAAGAAGACGAAGCCCTGTTTTCCCAAATTAATGTCTTGGTGTCATAAAATATAATTTTAAATATGACAGTTGCACCTAAATCTTGCTGAAGGTGCACCAGGACATAATTACATCAGTTTAAGTATTATGGGGGTGGGGAGGCAAGAAGGGGTACCGAAACTTTTTAAAATATTGAATACAATTTCACTTGCTATTTACCTGTTTGATTAAAAAACTCAAGTCTATATGACAATGATTTTCAAAAGGGGAGGGATATAAAAATCATCTGGGAAGCTTTTTCAAAGCACATATGTTCTACCAGGTAGATATCTAAGTAGGGACAGGGACTGGAGGGCCAAGAACACGCACGATCTTGAGAAAAGCAGCTTCCCAGGTGACTCCTAGCTGATCCTTGGGAAACACTAGTCGGCTTCCCAGGGGCATAGGAGGGGCATCGTAGCACAACCAAGCGCTTAGGATTATAATAAACCCACTGCCTGGCACACAGTGGGTTCTCAATACTTGTATAAAGTCAGTTCAACTTTCTTAGTATAGGATACCAAGCTCCTCCAAGACGTGGTGACCACCTACACCCCTCTTGCCTTATCACGCACCACAAGCAGGCCCTTCTCACTGCTAAAAAAAAAGAAAGAAAAAGGGAAAGGACTCATTGACAAAAGCCCACACAATCTGTAAATTCAAAAACATTTTCCATTATGAAGAACAGTAATTTTTATAAGACTTATTTAACGTATCTAGGCTTTCAAATATGTTAAATTCATGAATTTGGAACTAAATCTATTACACATAACTCATCAATAAGATGTCTCTCTCCCTTCCACAGCATTAGCATGTTGTTGGAGACTGTTCTCTTTACATGGAAGTGAATTTATATGGCAGAAGGTCATGACGACTTCTATTTAAACAATTAAAGTATTTCTGTGAAATGTCTTGAGGAAGCCGCTGTAAATCCTTTCTAATGAGAGGGGATTAAGCAAATCAGTTAAACTAATGTTAACAACAACAACAAAGGCAAGGTAGAAATGCCCTGCCTAAGTTTCTTCACACAGATGGACGTAACTTAATTTTCAACAATAATTTCAAAACAGCTTTCTGAGACAGAGAGAAGAAAAGTTTTGTATAATTAACTGGTACACCTATACAAGCAGAATTGGTGGGCAATTCTTCTAAACGGTTTTGAAGCTTTGGTCTTGCTATCAGTATTTTTCTGAAACTTTGTACAATCTTTCCCCTTCCTCATTCTCGGGTACTGTTTCAGAGTTTTTGTCCCTCCCTGAGCTCTCACCAAAGATGAGTTGTAAAACTCGATCTAAATCTACAGAGAAAAGGGCAGAAGGGGAACGGGAAAAAAAACGAGAACTTGTAAGCTTTTCACACAGTTGCTTTGCTCTGCTTACTCTCATATCAATTATCTTTGCAAGGAAAAAAGAAAAACCCAAACCATCAAAGAAATACACATGATAAATTCAACATCTCAGGAGGTGGAGAAGTGAAGTTCCCTGAAATATCTCCCTAAAAGTAAATGGTATCGATATGCTTATTATGCCACCAACCTCAGTCGTATCACTGAAGGGTATTCAACAAAGGTTTGTGACTTGGAAGGAGAATCCATCTATGGCAGACTTACCAACTTATTCATGCTAGAACGACAGTGCTTAGACCAGTGACAAACACACACTCAAATGTCTGTTGAGGGAACTGAATCAATAAAAACAAGAGACTGGTTTTTAACATGACACATTATCATGCACCTTAAGATTCTGTCCTCTTCAGTGCGTCTGTTAAACCTCAATTTTAAAAAATGAGCTAGATCTGTATGTTTTGTCTTGGAATAACGATCCAGATATATGTTGAGAAGAGGAAAGCAAACGGCACAAAAAAAAAAAAAAGAGCAAAAGTTGAAAACTGGTGGCCCAGAGCAGCAGACAAGATAGCTAAAATGCCTTCACTAGGTGCCTGGCACTTTTCTAAGTACTTTATATTATCTTACTTAATCCTCAGAACAACCCAAAGGTAGTATTATCATCGCCACTTTTAAGATGTGGAAGTGAAGCACAGCGAGACTAAGTAACTGGCCTTAGGTCAAAGAGCCAGTAAGCAGTGGAACCTGGACATGAACAACACACAGCCCAGTGATATACTGCCCAAGGATCTCACCTGTCTAGCCAGCACAAAACCCTAAACCAAACCCATTGCCGAGGAGTCAATTCTGACTCATAGCACCCCTATAGGACAGAGTAGAAACGTACTCTAGGGTTTCCAAGGAGTGGCTGGTGGATTCCAACTGCTGACCTTTCGGTTAGCAGAGGAGCCCTTAACCACTAATATTTCTGAAGATTAAAGCTTCAAGTGGTAAAGTCCCCTTCAAGCCAAGGGCTCCACCTTTCCTTAATACGTTAATTATAGTACCATTGTTTGACTTGTTATTTACTATTGATTCCCAAAAAACCAAAAACCAAACCCATTGCTTTCGAGTGGATTCCAACTCATAGTAGCCCTATGCCAGAGTAGAAATGCCCCAAAGGGTTTCCAAGGAGTGCCTAGTAGATTCAAACTGCCGACCTTTTGGTTAGCACAGCCACAGCTCTTAACCACTATGCCACCCAGGTTGGCAGTTCAAACTTAGCAGCCGCTCCACAGGAGAAAGATGTGGCAGTCTGTTTCCATGAAGATTACAGCCTTGGAAACCCTATGGGGCAGGTCTACTCTGTCCTATAGGGTCACAATGAGTCGGAATCGACTCCATGGCAATGGGTTTGGTTTTGGTTTTGAGGAAGAGGGAGGAAGTCTCTGGGTGGCGTGAACAGTTAAGCACTCCACCAGCGGGATGGTTGTTGGTTCAAACCCACCCCAGGGCACTAAGAAGACAGGCCTGGTGGTCTGCTTCCAAAAGGTCACAACTTTGAAAACCCTATGGAGCAGTTCTACTGTGCACACATGGATTGCCAGGAGTTGGAACTGACTCAACAGCAACTAACAATGAGGGTGAGAAGAGGAGGAGAAAAAAGAGAAAAGGAGGAAGGAGGGGAGAGTTTATTAGTGAATAAATAAATACCTCACACAACTTGACTAGAAAAGAACATCATGGCTGGTAAAGCAGAGGGTCAGCAAAAACAAGGGAAACCCTCAATGAGATGGACTGACACACAGTCACAATGGACTCAAACATACCAATGATCATGAGGATGGTGCAGGACTGGACAATGTTTTGTTCTGTTGTACATAAGGCTGCCAGGAGTCAGAGTCAACTTGGAGACAACTAACAAAAACATGCAACTTAAGACAGGGATGAAGAGACAGAATAAAAGGAAATATAGTACTGACTTCCCAAATGTCAGAAACATTTTAATAAATCTGAAATCGACTTCACTTTCTGAGTCAAGAAATCCAATTTCTTCTATCATGAACATTTACAATGAGAAAGTGAAGACTTAGTCTCTGCTAGGACACCTGGTCTTGGCTGTTTAAACGACAGTGGTCTCTGAAGGCTTAGCTTAGTATGTTCACATCAGACAAGCACTGGAAAGGCTAGGAAGCTACAGAAGATGAGGTATGATGGGAAATCCAGAAATCATTTATTGCAATATTCTGGGGAATATTCACTCTGTTTATATATGCCTTATGCAAATTAAGAGCCCTTAATGAACTCAGGACAATTATAAAATACAATGAAAAACATCAACACCATTAAACTACCTCTGAGTTATTGGTAAAAGTAGTAGAACTGGTCATAGCATGAATAAAAAAATACTACAGATAATCTTAAAATCATTTATTTTAATCGCCTTCAGGAGAACTATCTTATCATAAAATGTAGCCTCAATTTACAGACAGCTGAGTTCCAGAAGTTCATCTGTAAGATGACACTATTTCCCATGGCAACAGTATCAGAGATTTCCAGGCTCTTCTATAAGACTCTACATGAACCACAACATAGCTGAAATATAACACATATACAATAAAACCACACTAGTTCATAAACATTTGTTTACATAAGTATTATAAATATTAAATACATTTAAAATATTTTTAAAGCTATGAATATACCGTCTTATCTATTCAGCAAAACATAAAAACATTACAGAGATTTTTGTTTTCATTATTTAATCTTAAAAGCTGGTACTGAGAGAAAGCAGGTGATGAGGATGGAAACTCACAAAAGTTCAAACAGATAAGTATGGAAACTTACCAGGGCTCTTCATTACCTAGTTATACTTCAAGGTGACGTCAAGGAAAAGGAAGCCACGTACTCTCACACTAACCCTACACTTGGCCACAGGGGGTCATGCGGAGTCTCATAAACTGAGTAAGTTTCCTCTTTTTTCACTCAGATGATAAAATTTCCTCAAACCAAGATACTCTCGCCTCTAGCAAATCTCCCCATTTGCCTGGGTTCTTCCAATCTGACCCCAGCCTGTCTCCTCTCAGCCCCTGGGCATCTCAGACGGGAAGCTGGCACTAACTAGGCTCCTTCTCTTGCCCTTCTCCTTCAGCCATGACCTCAGAGCCTCCCTGTGGCCCTGTGTTCACCTCAGCCTCAAGCTCTTTAAGTTGTGAATTCAAGCAGGAGTGAATAAAGAATCTTGATCCTCTCCTGAGCTGGGCCTTTCTCCAGAAGGTAGAGTTATAACATATACAGAGGGGTTGGGGGCGGGGGGGATCCCTAAAACATGCCTCAGACTCGTGTCTTCTTCCTAAAGCCCCCAAATGCTTTAACTCTTCTGGAAGCCAGGACGTGAGAAGTGAAAGTGCACAGAGACAGAGGGAAGGCACCCAAGAGATCTACAGAGCAGAGTGGGCTGACCCTGCTATTCCTGTAAGGGAAATCCTCTGCTCCTTCAGCACAGCAAATAAAGAAGGGCAGGGAACTAGGGGGTCTGTGCTGGAAGCGGCCTATCTACACGCAAATGTTTTCAGGTTGTGTTCATAAGACAAGGAGGAGTTTAAGAGACAAATGGCACCCACAGTGAATATAATGTTCTTTCTACATATGCAGGGCCACCGCTGATCTTCGGTACCCTCCTGGTGTCCACTACATAGAACCCAGGATGAATAGTACATTTGATATGCAAGGCCTATCACCAATTACTCTAAACTTCTACTTTTTTTAACAAAACATCAGACACTACTGCTTTATGATACAACATAGTCACCGTCCCTACAAGCACTAGTTCAAGCACACGGCCTGAACAGGTAAGCTATTCAGAGCGCATCCATTATTCAGGAGTTGCTTCAACAGGGAGAGAAGGCCCTGTATCTTCTCAAGAATTCAGAAAGGTGAGGATCTGATGACCAGACTGTCATCCTGGCTCTATTGTTACAGTACCAGCTACAGAACTGAGCATCTCACTACCATTCTGGGTCTGCTTTTTTAACCTAAGATGAAGAGTAGGTGGTGATCCTTCAATTATAAAATGATTCAAACAAAAAGCATGACAAGGACAGGCAAAAATTAGATGGAACAGTCATGTCATCCTCCCCTATAGACAAAATTCTTCCAATTCCATTTTCTACCTAATTTTTTTCAAGGCTTAGCAAAAAGATCACTAATGTAGCATTATTTTCTAAATAAGCGGTTTTCAGCTTTTTTCCTGCCTCCTGCCAGCCTGAAAGACAGACACAGTCCCACCATATTGCCCATCAGTAATAACTTGCTGTAACAGCAGGGGTCGGAGGTGTGGAATCACTGTTCAAAACCATTCTGGACAAGCATGCTGCTATGACAGTGAAACTCGAGACACACCCCCACCACACACACACACGCGCACACACACACACTCAATTTTCAAAGTGCAACATTAAAAATATTAGCAACCAATAAGGAAACACCCATGTGTTTTTTTTTTTAAGCAAGTTCATTTTTATTTACTTAGTATGTATACAGTACATACTACGTGCCAGACACTACTGTAGCCACTCTATGAAAATCACTTCACTCCATCCTCATGACGATCCAGTGAAATCCACATTATTTGGCTCATTTTCTAGATGAGGAGACAGGCACAGAGAAGTTACATAAGTTAGTAAGTGGCAGAGCTGGAACTCAAACTCAGACAATGTTTAAAGGCACAGACTGTTGCCAAACAGTCCAGAAGAATGCCACTTTTTGTCTGGGGTCTTAGATGCTAGCAAGCAGCCATCTAAGATGCATCAATTGGTTTCAACCCACCTGGATCAAAGGAAAATGAAGAACACCAAGGACACAAGGGAATTATGAGCCCAAGAGACAGAAAGGGCCACATGAACCAGAGACTACATCAGCCTGAGACCGGAAGAACTAGATGGTGCCCAGCTACAACTAATAACTGCCCTGACAGGGAACACAACAGAGAACCCCTGAGGCAGCAGGAGAGCAGTAGGATGCAGACCCCAAATTCTCATAAAAAGACCAGACTTCATGGTCTGACTGAGACTGGAAGGACCCCAGTGGTCATGGCCCTCCACCTTCTGCTGACCAGGACAGGAACCATTCCCAAAGCCAACTCTTCAGACATGGATTGGACTGGACAATGGGTTGGAGAGGGATGCTGGTGAGGAGTGAGTGTCTTGGTTCAGGTGGACACTTGAGACTATGTTGGCATCTCCTGCCTAGAGAGTAGATGAGAGGGTAGAGGGGGTTAGAAGCTGGCGAAACAGACACGAAAAGAGAGAGTGGAGGGAGAGAGCAGGCTGTCTCATCAGGGGGAGAGTAATTGGGAGTATGTAGCAAGGTTTTTTTAGCAAGGTTGTGTGAGAGACTGACTTGATTTGTAAACTTTCACTTAAAGCACAATTAAAATTAAAAAAAAAAAAAAAAGAATGCCACTTTTGTGTCTGTGTTATTTACCCCACTGGTTGAGTTGATTTCAACTCACAGCGACCCTATAGGGCAGAGTACAACTGCCCCCACTGGGTTTCCAAGGCTGTAAATCTTTACAGAAGCAGACTGCCACATCTTTCTTCTGCAGAGCAGCTGCTGGGTTCAAACCACAGACCTCTCAGTTAGCAGCCGAGCACTTAATCACTGCATCACCAGGGACTCCTGTCTGTGTATATACCTGCATGTAAATGTTTAAAAGTCTGGGAGGTTATACAATAACCGTTACCAATTATATAAAAAGAATGGGATTGGGGATTGGAGCTACGTGGACCTATTTTCACTTTCAATTATACTGTTTGAGTTTTTTCAAAAACCATTACTATTTTTATATTAAAAATTAATTTTAAAATGTATTAAATTTGAGGATATTGGTATAAAAAAAATAGAGTTACACTAATTACACAGATTTATTCTACATTATCATGAGTGGTAAATTAAACCAAAATCCAAGATTACAACTCTACGGGTTTGTAAAAATATGATCAATGAAAACTTTGAAGTTTTTGAAGCTGTTATTAAAAAAAAAAACCAACTTTTCATAAATTATCAATAGTGAAAGTGTTGTCCTCTTAAAATTGGATAGGGCAAGTATCATCCTAAAAAAATCTATAGATTTTACAGTACATGTAAGTGGAAATATATTCCAGGAGTAACTCAATTTACCCTCAGTGATGTATCTGTAGATGTTTAAGAACAAGGCATATCATCTTCGTATCATAAATGCCCTGTGAACCACATGCTCGCAAACCTATTCTGGCTGAAAGTTCTGAAGTCTATCTTTTCTGTCTTCCTCTGTGGGAAAGGAGTTGGTAAAGTCACAAAAAGAGAGCAGGAACTGGGCCATAACGTAGTCCAGAAAAGAAGAAATCAAGCTATTCTAAGCAATTGCCAAGGTATTAACGGAGCAAGAACACAGCCCAAATCACTGTCTGGTACACACCCCTCCCTCCTCCCCAGTGTTGCTCACTCTGGGAGCAGGTATCGGATTCCCAGGGGACAGGCCAACAGGAGATTTCTTGTAAAAAGCAACAGAGGTACCCAGGGCCAAAGGAGTAAGCCTAGGCAGACCTTGGGAGACTAAGCAGAGGTCCAAATATGAGGAGAACAGACCGAGCGTGAGCACCAAATCCATAAATCCAAAGCGATCAGAAGTGGCTGGTTGAGACCAATAGCCAAGATCACAAGAACCAAGAGTTCAGGGCCAAGGCAGAGAAGGCAATTATGAAGCAAAACTTATCTCGGCTGCTTTTCCTCTTTCCTCCATGAGAATCTTTTCCACCTTCCTCCTTCTGGCAGCTCTCTCTTGCCTCTATCCCTTATTCCAGTCTGGCAATCAATTATTCTCTCCTAAATCATTAAGTAACTAAACTATTTGCTGGTAAAGTCACAGTTCAGCATTTCTTATAACCGTTTTCATTTTTCCCTTTCTGCTTAATGGCTCTATGGTAGACTAAAGATGGCCAGAAATTCTTTGACAATCCCTCCTGTTGGGAGTCAAGGACTATGTCCTCATTCCTTGAACCTGGGCAGGCTCTGCAAATGCCCTAATCAACTGAATACAGCAGAAGTGACATTGTGCCAACTTGCAGACTCAGGCCTTAAGAAACTGACAGCTTCTCCTTGCTATTTACTGCTTGGAATGGTTGTTCTGGGGGAAGCCAGCCACCATGCAAAAAAGTCTCACTACCCTGAGACCAACATACTATGAGAAGCCCAAACCATAGGGAGAGACCTTGGAGAATGTGACACCATGTGAACAGAGAGAAAGTGTAACACCAGGAGCACAGAGATACCAGACGTGTGTTAAGAAGCCATCTTTAAAGAGGATGCTCCAGGCCAGGTAATCCAGCTGATGCTACCCCAGCGAAGTTCTTCCTGTTCATGACCCACAAAACAAAAATGGTTGTTTGAAGCCACTAAGATGCAGGACAGTTTGTTACACAGCAATAGATAACCACAACACCACCTGCAGAGGGAGGCGTAGTCAGTGGTATAACATCACCCACCCCTGCCAAGATCGGCAGGTCGAATCCACTAGCCAGTCCTTGGCAACACTATGGAGCAGTTCTAATCTGTCCTATATGGTTGCTATGAGTCAGAATCGACTTGACGGCAACAGTTACCCCTGCCAAATAACTCACTGGACTAACTGACACCATTTTCTTGTAAACTTAAGGATGAGAACCTTCACGAGGTTCTTCTACCCCAACAGGAATCAAAACTATCCAAAGCCTAGACTATCCCCACTACATCAGAGGTGGTGAGGGAGAAAAGGCATGGCAGATGACCCTCAGCTGAGCTGCCATTGTCCTCTGAACTGGCTCTTTCTACATCTTAACAACATTATCTTAACTCAAATCCAGATGTGCAGTCACTCCCATGTTGTTGCTGTTCTCGGTGCCATCGAGTTGGTTCTGACTCATAGCAACCCTACGTACAACAGAACAAAACACTGCCTACCTTCCCAACCTTTCCCATGTCACGGCGTGCAGAATAAATGGTAACATAAACAGAAGAGGCTGCTCAGGGTCAGAGGTGGTCTGATTGGAGCTCCAGTCACCCCTGGGCTGAGAGGATCATTATCTCAACACACATGTGATCCATTTGCGGCCCCTGTGATGACAAGCTATGCTAGCCAGTCTTCCCCATGGTTATTTAGCAATGCAGCAGGTTTCCCTTCTACCCTCATGCCTACTTATTGGGACAAAGATTAGAAGTCATCAATCACCTGAGACGGCCAGCAGGGTTATCAGAGACTCCAAGATGCCGTTCCTCTGAGGAGCTGCAGTGTATAGTACTCAACAATACTTTGGGACCTATCAGAGAAAATGAATGCCCAAATCCCTGTTTCTATCATACCTATGTCCAATTGTCTTGTCCTACTGCCATTCTATAACCCCAGGGAGCAGCCAGGCAACAGTACTACATGAAAGAACCTAATGTGAACTAAATTAAAAGAAAGAGAGAAGCACCAGAAACAGCTGGGTCTGAGCACTTAGGCGGTAAAGCAGCATTAAAGAGTACATAGAAAGAATAGTAAACTACTTAAAATGGATTCAGGCCCAGAACATATGATTAGCTACTACTTAACTAAAAATGTTCTCAAGGCCACTTCTAGCTCTCTGATTTCAAGATTTTCCAGGCAAAAAAATAATTACAATAAAGTATTTCACTTCAACAGCCTTGAATACATTTGTAAGACCACAGGAGACAGGAAGATAGAAGCAAGCAGGCCAACAGCTTCAAGTTTTAAAATAGCTTACACATTACTGCTCAAATAGTAAAACAGCTAAAACTTTTATTCTTCCCTGAAGATACTCAAATAGTACGAAAATATATTTGCACAAGGATATTCACTGCAGCATTATTTGTAATTGCTAAATACTGGAAACAACCGAACGCCCACACATAGGAGACTGGGTGAATTCACTGTGCATCCATGAGAGGAGTACTATGAAGCTGTTAATAAATAAATAAGCGAAATAGCGAGCAAAGTCCAAAAGAATACACAGTTTGCTACTTTTTGTTAAAGAAAGACAGAAATAAAAGATTCATGTATCTGTGTATTTTTACAAAAAAGAAACACAGTAAGGATATGTCAGAAATTAATGAGATTGGTTATCTACAGGGCTGGGTGGGCATGAGCGGAAGGGCCGGGGAAGTGACATTTCTCAGTACATCTTTTTATGTGGTTTTGATTTTTTGGAACTATGTTAATGTTTTATATACTCAGAAACTTAAAATCAACAAAGATGAGGTGAAAAAAAATCTAAAGTGGAAATCAAACACAAACAAATGAACCCAACTGTATGTCAAGTACATAATATAAGTACATGGGGGGGATAACCCAAATAATTTTTGAACATAATATTCAGACAAAAAGAACTGTAGACAAATACTGCTCTCTACTTACAAAGTTGGTTGGTTTGTTTGCAGTGATACGGATGAGTGGGAGACCCTGCATAGTACAAACGGTTAACAAGCTCAGCTGCTAACTGAAAGGCTGGGGGTTCGAGTCCACCCAGAGGCACCTCAAAAGAAAGGATTGGCAATCTATTTCTGAAAATCAATCACTGAAAACCCTATGGAATGCAATTCTGCTCTGACACAAGTGGGATGGCTATGAGTTGGAACTGACCTGATGGCAACTGGTTTGGTTCGGCTTTATGGGTTAGCAACTCTGGAACTACTTTCTTTGACTACAGAAATAAGCAAATTAGTATGGGAACCAGGTTGTCACTGATGGAAAAGGGCATTACAAACATGGAAGGGATGAAAAGCAGACCTGTGGTTTTAAATTGGAACTGGAGGTATCAATAGAACTCATGGTTCAAAACCACACACACACAGATCTATGTGTATCTGTATATTAATATGTATTAGCTCTTGTCTGCTGAGAGATCACAGTTTATAAGTATTATTCCCAAACAATAGGAATGAGGTCTACTTCAAAAAACGGCCATTTCCAAGGCTGAGGCAAGACAAACATCTTAGTATGCCTGAAAATGAGAAAGAGCTCAAAGAATTACGCAGACATGTCAAAATCACAACTCTGGGGGATTCCCACTGGCCAAATCTGAGATAATTTGAACATCAAAATAAATAATGATAATAACAAAGTATCACGGAATAAAATAAAAATCTATGAGTCCATACTAATATAAATAAATGAATTTTAAAAATAGGGGATAAGAAAAGCTTTCTTACATTAGAAAACCAATTAATATAGGTAGAAAGAATGAGAGTTACAAAGTCGCCGTTTTACAACCATCCTGGTCATGACTGACATAATCAAAACCCTCCAATGGATGCTACACCATTAGGGGAAAGTCTAGTGATGATGGTAGCACAACACAGTGAATGTAATTAATGTCACTGAACTGTACATTTAAAACGGTTAAAACTGTAAACTTTTTGTTATATATGTTTTACCACAATATAAATATCTTATTCTTTACTTTCAACTAAGAACATGATTATTTTTTAACAAAAACACAAAGAAAAGGATTAAATTACCAATGTGCAAAGAGTCCTACAAACCTGACACTAGCTTCCTTTACTGATGGCTGATGAACCAGTCCAGTAAAAGTGTTCCCAGATCTTAACAGCAATGGTGCAGATGACCTTCTAACTATGTTTCTTTCACAGGCATTCATTTCCAAAGCCAACGCCTGGCTTGTGATTTGGCTTTCCTAGCAGAGTCAACCCCCTTGGCTTGCCTCCCCTCTTCTGACTCCGATAAAAGCAACAATATTTTGCTGTGTTCATCAGAGAAGGTAAAATCTGAGTATGGGCTTTCAGACAGGTTAACGCAACATTTCCATTTTCGTGATTTAACTCTCTAAATCATAACTAGTAAGATTCATTTCTGAAAGAACTAGCATTACGACAAAGCGTTCTGCCATAAAAACTGGATTTAAAATGATAAATTTCATTTAAATATGGACACAAAATTAAACATGACAGACGAACTTCTCATTTACCTCCTCTTCCTTCTAAAACCTCACTAAAATGATAAGAAAGGAATAAAACAGACAGAAACTCATAAGGATAACGAGAATATGTGAGGCAACCAAAACAGACAAAAGGTTTCAACTCGTTTTGGGAAGTCAGGATGAAGCTAGAGGAGATGACAACCTTGACAGTGTACAGGAAGCTACAACCTGATGGCCAGCAAAAGAGAGGGGAGGAGGTTCTGGGCTCAGGGACACCCGGCACAGCAGAGGGCAAGGGTAAGGACAGTACCGAAAACCAAGGAATCATGGAGCGTCCTGAACCGTGATGTCAGCACATCAGCTGCCAGGTGTACGTCTGTCCACAGGAGGAAGGCTGAAAAATTGAAGGGTGCCAGAAAAAATGCTCCATACAGACTTCTGGTATCTTCCTGCAAAGAGAAAAGTGTGTGCCACCTGACCTCACAGTGAAGACCACTGGGAAATAAGTCCCACCCTCTTACAGAGCTTTTTAGGGCCTCACTCTTATGTAAACAGACAGCCAAGGATAAAACAGACTCTTGAAGAAAATGTCTAAAAGAATTAATTATAAAAAGAGGGACCCCGAGGAAACAGAAACAATGCATGGGGCACAGACAATCTTCGAGGGGGAAAAACCTCCAAACAGCTGGAGCGATAAAGAGAAGATACTGCAAAACAACAGGGTGTATTAAAAAAAAGGAATGGTCTGAAAATGAGAAAAAGGTCTTGAAAATTAAAAATACGATAAACGAAATAAAATTCAATAGAAGGAGTAGAAAAGAAAATCAAGGAAATATCCCAGAAATGAGAACCCAAAGGCAAAGAAATAAAAAGATAAGAAAATTAGATGTTCCACCAGGCGGTTCAACGCTCAATTTTAGGAGTCCCAGAAAGAACAAACAAATTAGGGGACGTAAAGGGTTCTGTCAAATTTACAACACAGAAAACTTTTTTTAACTTAAGGATGTGAGTCTTTAGATTGAAAGGTCCCTTGAGTAGTACCCATCACAGTAAAAGAAAAAAATACCCATGCCAAGACTCATCATTTTGAAATTTCCGAACAGCAAGGATAAAAGGAACATTCTAAAAGCATCCCAGTAAAAAATATATAAACAAAAGGAACGGTAATCAGGGAGACAGCAGGCTCCTCAACAGCAACCCTGGAAGCCAGGAAGCAGTGCCTTCAGACTTCTAAGGGAAATGAATTTCTACCTAATACTCTACACTCAGCCAAGCAATCAAGTAGCAAGGTACATACAATAAAAACATCTGACCTGCAAGGGGTCAAACCTTTACCTCCCATGAGAAGGGATGATATATTTCAGCAAAAGAATGGCATAAGCAAGAAAGAGAAAGACACGGAATCCAGGAAACGGGAGACAGGAGAGACCAGTGAAGAGAATCGCAGGATAAAAACTGTCTCGTAGCCCCAGGGAGCAATCAGTTGAAACAGGAGCAAGAGGACAGAGGACTCTGAGAAGCAGGTTTTCTGAAAAAAAGTGGGACTAAGAAATCAATCTGTTTAAGCACTTGGAAAATTTTACAGACATTTGACAAATATATATGTACATCTCAGAGAAGCTGTGTAGGAGGTAAACAGCAATTAGGTAAAAAAAAAAAAAAAAAAAGAGGCAATTATTAACTCAAGGAAAAATAAAATGTTGAACAAGAAAGAAAAAGTAATCACCATATTAACCCAAATTGGTGATCTTATATAGGGAAAGGGAGAGCAGGGCAGAGGAGAAGGCTGGAATAAGCACCAGTGTTCTCATTTACCACAGCAAGATGCCAGCGGATAACGTCTAAACTCAATAAATTAAGGAAGAGCAGTGTATTACTTAGAAGTACGCAGATAAATATGAGAGAGAGCTAAATAAAGCTAAGAGCAGTTGTCCCTGGACCAGGAGAGTTGAGGTTGCGGGAAAAGAGCCTGCTGTTTCAGGTTAAGCCCTTTGGTACTACTTAACTGTGTGTAAGTATCACTTTTCTGAAAACATGACTTAATCTTCAAAAGGTAAAGTGATTCAACAGTCATATCAATTCATGAAACTGCCCAAACCGTTTTTTTTTTTAGTTATAAAAAAAGGGTGTATCTAAAATCTGTCACACAGTATAAAACTTACAATAGCAGTTTATCAGTGGAGGCCAGGCACTTAGAGGCCCCTCTGTACTGCCAGTCCACTTGCAGAGCTAATAGTATGTGTCCTCTACTAGCCAAAGTAATTTCAAAGCTGGTCAAAACATGTCATCTATATGTTAACAGACCCAGATACCTACAGAGCCAGAAAAGAGAGGGCAGCTGGCCCTGCTGACTTCCCACATGGAGGCAAATTCCCATCCAGAAGGCTGGTCCCCCCACTGGCTCAAGTATTTTATTTTTAAATGGATTTCTGAAATCAGTTTTTCAACATCAGATGGAAACAACGTATGTGAAATGACATTCTCAAAACTATAATGCACTAAACAAATTTGTTATTATTCCTTCTATTATAAACTCAGACTTGTTCAGACTTACTTTGGAGAAACACCCCTAATGAAGCAATTTACGCTGTATCTACCCTCCAGTCTTTATTTAAATACTGGAACTGTGCCCTCTACCTTCCAAAGGAGGAAAAAGGGGAGTGGGGGAAGGTGCAAAACCACTGAAGCCAAAGCGAATTACTAAAGGAGTCGGAATGGGCCATTTCTGCCTTTGGAAGAACAGACACAAGTAGCTACAGAAAAATCACCAAGAGTTTATACTGCTTCAAAAATAACTTCTCCTATGAAGCTAATTATCTCATGGCAAAAATCATAAGACTTATCAGAGAGAATGGAGAATGAACACAAAAACCACGAATCACTTAAGAAAAATTCTGACATCTATTTAATATATTTACATAGCAAGATCTGATGCAATTCCATGCTCTTGCCAGGAACCTGAGTGAGCACATACATGGTTAAACAGTAGTGGCATCTTCAAAAAAAGTCAATCAAGTCATAAATGTAAACATCACACAACTATTGTTTCAGAACAACAGTAAATAGGCAATATAAGAAAACACAGACTGATCTATTTATTTATGGGAGCCCTCCATCCTCCAAATAAATAAAAAATTAAGAGGCTTAGGAAGCTATTATATCAAAGACTTTATTCGGCGAACAATAGGTTTTACATTCGCACTGTACGATTCTCTTCTTAGTTTTTTGTGATTACGTAATAAAGGCTAACACTAAGGCACGAGGTCAAAAAAAAAATCACATTTGTAGTAATTACTGGTGTGCTGGGAAACTCTATCCTTATATAATCTGGTTTATTTATGAAGAAACAGAAAAAATACATAAACTGGGCATATAGTTATACTCTGCTTAAAGGGCTGAAACCCGTTACTATCCAGTCATTTCCAACTCAAAGCAGGACCCTACAAGGCAGAGCAAGACTGTGCCATAGGGTTTCCAAGGCTGTAAATCTTTATGGAAGCAGACTGTCACATCTTTCTTCCGCCTTAAAGGGCTAGACACCCAACATTCCAGAAAAGAGGCACCTGCAAACCCTAAAATTAACTATGTATTAAAAAAAAAAAGTTGTTCTATTTAACAAAGGCCAAGAGTTATTTCTTTTTTTATAACCAACAACACAATTTTCAAATTTGAAAAACCCCACAAAAGCCTGAAAATATATTTTTTAAATGAGGCTAAAGACTACATACAAACGAAACACTCAAAATGGCTAAAATGAAACTGACGTAGTTAAGCTCCATGCATTAAATTCCCATGGCATGAATGTTCAGCTCTGGCAGTAACTTCACATAAATAAAGGGCAACTTGAGCCCTTCAGTTGTCGAAGGGTGATTTTTCCAGTGTTAAAGCATCTCGCTATTAACATCCAAAATAATTTGAACGGGGAAAGAGAGTTTCAATTAAGTTAAGGGGTATTCTACCGTATGAAACTAAAATAAAAAATTACAGCCGATGTAAAAATGGCACAAGGGTGGCGTCTCACCTCCTCTCACTTCGCAAGACGGAAGGAGAATCAAGATCAACAGCCCAAGGCTGATTCCTACAAGCGGAGCTCAGACGCACCTCCTATGTCCAACCTTTTTACCAATTCTGACACCAGCCGTCCCTTCCACGGCACTTTCTACAACTCTGCTGGGTTCGATAATCCATTGTAATGGCCACACAGAACTCACAGACCATACCCACCATTATGGGGTTTACTAGGGAAGGAACAGGTTACAATTCAGGTTGAGGCATGCTGAGAATACAGTTCTTCCAACAGGACAACCTCTTCTCAGCTGTGCCTGAGGGCAGGCCTCTCTCTGGTCCCTGGCCTCTGCCCTATTCGTGGGAGTATTACAAAGCTCTTTAGCTCTGCCGATAAGTGCCCAGGGGCATCCCACTCCACAAGGAAGCCTCCTGCCTGAAGGCACCAAGCTCTAGCTCTGGGGCTGGCAAATCTAGCTCCAGCCAGTGCCCAGAGGCACCCTACTCCGCCAATAAGACTCCTGCCCGGAGGCGCTCAACTTTCTCACTCCACGGACCAGGAACGCAACCATGCCATCTCCTGTTGCCGTTTTTCTGCTGCCATTTCTCACTGTCCTCAGTGTCACAGCTCTCTCTCTTGGTCTCCTGGTTCCAGGAGCTTCTCAGCGCAAGGAGCCTGGGTCCAAAGGATGTGCTCCACTCCTGGCTCTTCTTCCTTGATGGTGGTGGTGAGGTCCTCCATGCTTGCCTCTGGGATGGCTCATTTTAAGCCTAGCAGGATGGCAAAATTGATCAATCCCTCATTAGGGCTCCATATACCTTATTTGCATGGTTCCACTCAAACGCTGTATGTGAGTCACAAAGACTATGGCTAGAAGAGCCACAGTAAGTATTTCATTGGACCACAGTCAATCAAAACATAAGTGCCAGCCCCACAAGTCCCAAGGTTATACAGAAGTTCTTTTTCAAAATGCTTTTTAAAATGTCTAATGTCATATCTGCCACTTCTGAGTGGCTCAGCTGGTTAGTTAAGCTAACTGAGAGGCTGGTGGTTCAAGTCCACCCCAAGGTGCCTGAGAAGGCCTGATGGTCCACTTCTGAAAAATCAGCTACTGAAAACCCTGTGGAGCCCAGTTCTACTCTGACACACATGGAGTCGTCATGAGTCAGAGCTGATGCAATGGCAACTGGTTTGGTTTTAATACCATATTAGAACATTTTTCCAACATGTTACTTTTATTCTGGGAAACAGTCAATCACAGAAATTTATATTGCCTACAAATTTCAGCATGATCTTCGAAAACTCTGATGAAACTATTATTACCATCCCAACATTGCACAACAAATGTTCAAAACAAAGAAAGGCATGGTAATCTATTATTTAAAAAAAAAAAAAAACCAACAACTGAGAATGCACAGTAAAGACAAGAATATAAAGAAGCTAAAACAGTAACTTCTATAATCATTTACAGTAAGTTTTATAATCACTCAAAATAAAACTGCAGGAATATGACAGTTAACTGCCGTCCTGCCCTTCCTGGTGGTTAAGATGGAGTAAAAGTAGTTCACAAAATTAAGAGTCTTCGGAGGCGGGGGGCGAGGGGGCACGAATAAACAGACAAGCAGATTTCTACAAGGTTGTCTTAAACCCAGCTGGAACAGACAAAGCAAAGATATCGGGACTGAATGTCTACTCCAGAGTAGAAAACAGCTACGCCATCCTAAGGCAGATCACAAAATCTGAAGACAAAATCCAGTTGGTTAGTGATATCTGTTAAAAGACACAATCTAGTGCATTTTAAGAATAAATTCTCAATTCTTGCCTCAAAAGGGTCTTGTAAATTTTAATTCGCTAGCATTTATTAATTGTGAAGCATTTGGCTAACACAAACACTTAAGACAATGGCAAACTTCATTTTTCAACGTCCACTGTTCTTAATCTCCACAATAGTTTTCAAAATCTGAAATAACCTTCCTAAATTCATCTGGATTTTAGACATCTGTAAACAGCCCACATATACATACTTTTCAGGGTATCTGAAGAGACAGGAAAATCTGTTTTAAGCTCTGCAGTTTAAAGACCATAATTAACTTTTACAGGAAATACAACTGAAAAATCTTAGAATGTAACTACATGGCAGCAACAAAGCATGTAGCAAAGATCCAAATCAAAATGCCCTCCCTTAAGAATTCTCTCCCTTCCCCATCCACCCCACAGTAAACCACCTGCAGGAAGAATCTCTGCCAGAAATAAAATGAAAAGGGGGGGGGGGGGGGCAACTGCAACAAGAGAAGCACGGGTCAAAAACACCAAAAAGCTACCTACATTTTATCCCTAACTACGTTGAGGAGGCTGATTTAATGCACGTGCTAAAGTACGGTCAGCCCTCTGTATCCGTGGGTTCCAAATCCTTGGATTCAACCAACGAGTCAAAAATATTCAGGAAAAAAAAAAGACTTTTTTCCTTGCCATTACGCCCTAACAATACAGTATAACAACTGTTTACATAGCACTTACATTGTATCAGGTATTATAAGTAATCTAGAGATGGTTTTAAGTATACGGGAGGATGTGCGCAGGTTACATGCAAATATTACGTCATTTTACGTAAGGGACTTGGGCATCTTGGGATTTTCGTATCCGGCAGGGTCCTGTATGTAAATCATGGGTAACTAGGGATGGCTGGATGTAAATTTCAACCTTCAAAAAACTTAGATCTGAGATGTAAGGAAGTTAAGACGTCACAAAGTGTTGAAATGTTGGAAAATAGTTGTTTTCCAATTGTACTACCAATTCCTTGTTCCAACTTGCCTATACTGTAATCAATAAACAAACCTAACCACATGTCACTGAGTCAGCTCAAGACAACCCCACGGGTGTTAGAGTATAACTGTGCTCCACAGGGTTTTCAATGGCTCATTTTTCAGAAGCAGCTCACCAAGCCTTTCTGTGAGGTGCCTCCGGATAAACACAAACCTCCAATCTTTCGGTTGGCAACCAAACACGTTAACCATTTGCACCACTTGAGAATGTGGAGCTTAAAATTAAAACTTCCTGTCAAAATTTTTCGAAAGAATTATTTCAATTATGTTGACTTTTTTATCATTGAAATGATCATGTATTAAGTTACCAGAATACAAAATAAAAATCCTGCTTTTAAAAAGGCAACCTAAAAAGTATGATTTGAATGGTATTTAAATTGAATGGTATTTGAGTTTAAGCTCTGGGGTATCTCTAATGCCAACAGCAACTTGAGCAACTCTCTTAATCTTTGCCTCCGTTTCACAATCTGTAAAACAGGAAGAACTACATGGAAGAGTAGTTAATTAAATTTGTCAGGATTAAATGCTAGCAAACTACTCTGAAGTTACTCTATGTTGTTCTCAGCACTCCTACTACTCGGAGCACGAATAGATGAGAAAACATCTGGAATTACTAGATACTAACATCTGCAGACTCAAAGCAGTTAAAAGATGATCTTTATTTACAAGTGTCTAAGCCAAAATTCATTCAACAACCACAGAAGAGTTCAGCATACAATTGAAATGAGCAATTTTTAGGTAAATTTCCTTTTAGTCAGAAATACACCTACTCTTATCTACATTCTCAAAACAGACTATTACACACAAATCTCAGAACGCCTTGCAAGGGGGCGGCACAAGACATTCTAGGTGAGACGCACAAGCTGCGACTGTTGTTAATGCTATTCTCAGCATTCTAAACTGTCAATCAAGACAAGCTTCATCATAAACATACCTCAAAAAGAACTAGCCCCCACTGAGAACCTAAACAGGGTATTAATAAACATAAAACACCAAAATATATTAAACAATATCTATTTTCCACTTCAACATTGATAAGCTACCAACTAATTCTACTGTTGAACAGAAAACCTGCACATACATAGGTTGTAAACCGCAGCTTAATCAAAGGACTAATTTTTTTAAAAGGAAGGAAAAAAGCATAAATCAGGCTAGAAAAGGGGGGAAAAGCTCAAAAAGAAACAAACAAAGCAGGTAAAGGGGAGATACACACATAAGTTATTCCCCACACATGTCAGTTACTCCCCAACGGAAGAGGGATTCGATTCAATTTTAAAACAGGAATTTAAACGACTTACTGAGCTACAAACTAAATTACTCACGGGTATGCTCACTGAGCTACAAACACTATAAAAACACCAGTACTTCTAAACCTAGTTTGAAGGATCCGAAATTAATCTATGACATTCCAGCTGAGAATGAAATCGCATAAATTTCAACAAGGAAGAGGTAGGATATCCCGAAACCTGAGGTGAACGTTCTAAAAGCCAAGACTGAAGAGAAGGAATTATTTTGAGGACAACTCAACATAACTCAGCGAACCAAAGAGTCTGACCTCTTCCCCACAACCGCCATCCCTTCTGCTGCTTCGGCCATGAAGGGTGGTGTCCTTTGCATATTACTAAGTATACTATTTGGAAAATAATTTCTGAGCCATGTGTCAAAACTTCTTCAAAACAACAAATGCTAGATTTCAGCCTCTTCAAACGCTCACATGGAGCACATACTAAATTCTGGATCCTTCATATGCACAACCAATTATTTACAGACTCTGGAAAGAAAGAAACTGAGGCAGCTTTAAGTTTGGGGGCTGGGAGGCAGAAATACTGCCAGAAAGACTTAAGCTTAGATACTTTACAAAAATAAAAAAAAAGCTTAATTTCTTCAAAAAGCTATATAAAATTCAAATACTAATATTCAGAATATGAAAAGTTTATCATCTGCCCACTGATTTTAACTGCCTCATTCAATTTGGTAATAAAATGTCCACCTACCTATCTATAACACAGAACATCAAAAGAATACCACTCTATAGATGATCATTTGCTCACAATCCAGCCAAAGTTTACCAACTAAAACGCTGGGAGTAAGGACTGGTGCAGACATTTTGGGTGAAGCTCCCTTACTATGCATTTATTTCCAACAGAAAGTTAATAACCATCCCAGCCATGATCTACATGGAAGAAAGTTCCTTCAATCATTAAGCAAATATTTACTGAGTGCCCTATTAAGTGCTTAATAAATACTCCATCGAGCGGTACTAAAAAGGAGTAAATGCATTTGATCTAACAACGAACAAATCCCTGATTCTTTCTAGAAAATTCAGTCTCCTGAGCAAACAAGACTCTTCTCTAGCTGTAGGCTGTGAGAGCAACACAATACAAAACATCCCATGATTCCATCAAGGTGATTTCTCACCTCTATCACAAGCTGATCAGTCCATCACAAATTTATTACCACTGACAAAGGACCAGTAATCAGCACCTCATCCCACTGAACAAATCTTTTATAAAAGGGTTTCTCTCCAACATCCACTCAAAACTGCAGAACATTTACCTCACCCACATCTACCTTCCTGGGTAGAGTAACATGAGGGCTGGTGTGGATTGGAAAAAGACACCCTCAACTCTTTGGAGAATTAACAGGAAAAATTCTCATGCCTATGCTATTAAAATGTCTCCAACTTAACTGATTAAATAAATAACCCAAACCTCTGAAATTCAAAAGCTTGGCGTAATAGCATTGGGTCTTTGGCTTTCCTTAGTTATTAAAAACATTTGTGTTTACCCCCTTAGACTATTGCCCTGGGATACCCTTTAAGCTTGGAACTCGTAGTCACCTGTAAATCAAAAGACAGCGTGGCTCATAAAATAAATAATACCACCTGTGAGTACGGTGCTTCTCTAAACAATCTAAATGAAACCTAATGTCAGCATTTACCCTAGACCAAAGGTGACAAGGTAATGGGGACAAGGAAGCTAGATTAATGGAAACAGAACAACCAGAATGGAAATGGGATGAAAACGCCGACATACTGTGAAAAGTGTAGCCAATGTCACTGAATAATATGTATAGAAATTGTTAAACAAGAAGCTAATTTGCTATGTAAATTTTTACCAAAAACACAATAATTTTTTTTTTTTTTTAAGGTGTGTTCAGGGTATCATCTTCAACAATTTGTGTTCTCTGTATTTTGCTACTGGTTCAACTCTTTTGCCCACAAAAATAAGGTATACCCAAGTCTCCTGTTTCTGAAAATAACATCTGGTATGTACACATAAGAAAAGGCTTGAGAGAATTTCCTAGTTTTTATTTAAAACTTTTTCATTTAAAACTAGAATGCCTTTAGCAAAGATTAAACATAAATCATCTTTTACCTTATAAGGAGATTGCTATTTTCAACATTTACCTTAAACCATAACATGGATTTATCTTGTAACCAACTAGCTTCCTGTAGCTCACCAACTAGACTGTAACTTTTTTGAAAGCAAGGGACTAGTGGATCCCATGATCTGTTTCCCAGCAAACACATTTCAAAAACTCTGCCAGTCTCTTGTTAGCTGCTGTCATAGCTGAGTCAGCCCCTGCCTCATGGAGACCCCATAAACACTGCTAGCCTTACAACCAGAAAGATTTCTCTAAAATTTTAAAGCTATTTTGATAAGAACAGGTTTGTACTTAATACCAATGGCTTCTCAAAGTGTGTCTAAGACCCTCCTGGGGTATCCGTGAGGTCAAAACTGTTTTCATAAATAATACTAAGATGTTACTTTTATTGCCCACGCTCCTTCTCTCACAAGGATGTGTGGGGTTTTCCAGAGGCTATGAGATCTCAACTGACTGAAAGGGCTGGCAGATAGGGGAATACAGCTGACTTCTATCAAGCCACACAACAGAAAGAGTTGCAAAAATGTAAAATAATACCACTCTTCTCACGGAGCCTCAGCGGGGCAGTGGCTAAAGCAACTGCTAACTGAAAGGTCAGTGGTTCGAAACCACCAGCCGCCCTGTGGGAGACAGATGTGGCAGTTCGCCCCCGGAGAGGTTCACAGCCTCAGAAACCCTGTGGGGTCGCTGTGAGTCGGAACTGACTCAACAGCAGTGGGTTTGGTTTTTGGTTTCTCATTAAATTTTTTTTGTTTTGGAAAACACAGTACTTTTACATAAATTGTTATTTATGTTAACAGAATTTACAATTGTTATTTGTAAATGAATTATTACACATTTTTTTTAATTTCTCAGTTTTAATTCCTAGTATGGTAAATAAATATCAATAGATGTAAGCCACACAACCAAAGACTCTCTGGGTTCTCCATAATTATGTTTAGGAGTATAAGGGGTCCTGAGAACAAAAAGTCTGAAGCCCCTGTAGTACACAATTACATAAGGCAGTACCTTCCACAGATAAGAGACTCAGGTTTATTCTGAAGTATAATTAACTTCTGACACCCCCTAATCTCATTGAGTAATATCTCCCCGTAAAGCAGAATTCAGCAAAACTGAGCCTGCCGCAGGCCCCACTGAAGGGGCTTTAGATATTTATACATTTAGAGTCTTCTTTACAAAGGTGTTCTGACCTATATAATACCACCTATATTTTTTTATTACTTGAATAGTGTATAAGATTTTCTCCAAGTTTTCAGAAAAGTTACCTGGTTCATCATATAGCAAGGTGTATATAAGTTTTTATGTGAGAGACTGACTTGATTTGTAAACTTTCACTTAAAGCACAATAAAAATTATTAAAAAAAAAAAAATTACCTGGTTCATCCTAACAGCAACCTGTGAAGTAAATGTAAGGTATTATTTATTTATTTACAGATGACATAATGAAATATATACTCTGAGCTACCTGTCCAAGGATGTACTGCCATACACCCTAGGATGCTGGTCTTTTGCCATTTGCTTGGCTACCTTAAGGCTGCCTCATGCTGTTGTAACTGTAAGCTCCCAGAGAAAACAAGGTAAAGGCATTACTTTTATCATCCTGATGCCAAAATAGGGATCCCACCCGCCCCCACACACCTTAATAAGAACGTAACCAGACTCAATACCCAGTCACAGCATTATTCAAAACATTAGCGGCCTTTTTAGTCCCCTATCAAAAAAAAGAAGAAATCCAAGAGTGTTGGAGAACAAATACCAGAACATACAACACTCCAAGGTGATGAGGTAGATTAGGACTCACGGATTTACTAATCATTTAATCACTGAAACAACAGGCAGGCAAGAAAAAGATCAAGCTCAATACAATGACACTAGATTATACCAACAAATACATGCCAATATGTTAAAATGGGAGGCCCACGTGAAATGGGTCCAATTCACACAGTGTGGACAGAAGAAATAACCCTCACAAAGTTGAGAAACTAGATGTATTGGTTCCACAAATCCAAGCAAGTGGCTAGAACCACCCCTGCTAACCTACATCAGAGGCAAAGTTTGTGGCAAGATACAAAACAGGCCATCCTAGCTCCTGGATAAAAATTACCCCTCCTTTAGGGCTAAACACACTCCTTTGTTCATGTTATCTGCACAAGTCTCTCAGTTATGCTCCACTTTAACTTATTAAGTCCCTCAAGGATGCTCAATCTTCTGCATCTCTTTTCCACAGTCAAGTGGACTCCCTGACTCGTGGAGGCAAGGCTGACTCACAACAGGATATGGGCCACTTGCATAACTCTTTTCCTTTTTTAGATGCATGTGCCCAGTGAAGCCATTTTTAAGTTTGATGTGATTTTACATAGGAAAAGCCAGGAGTGTGGTAACTGTCCATTTTTTTCCTATATGTGATTTACGGCGGGATCAGCAAGCGCGATTTTATTACTCCTCACAAGGGATGCCTTTCCTAGTGTTTACTTCGGTCATTCCTCTTTCCCTCAAAATCTTTTTTTGGGAAAAGCAAATGAAAAGTTACAGCTCCAGCTACCGTTAATGCGTCACCAATTTGTAAAGCAATTTTATACACCTTCTTCCTCGTTCCATCCTCAACCCTTCACTGTTGAGGGTACATTTATAGGTCAGAACTAATATCTGCAAATGTCTGCACCCCCGCAAAGAATTGCAATACGGCACTGAAAAACCAATTAACTGTTTGCTCTTGAAAGGCTTCGTGCAGAAAAAGCGATCCGACTTTACAAAGGCCGGCACGAGCACCAAACCTCTGTGAGCTCCAGGAAATTGCAGTTACTGATGTTCCTTATCCCAGGGCACCTTTTTCTTTGCGCCGCTGTTTTTCTCCAAGGACATAACCACCTGTCAAAGTGGTATGGCGTTCTCCAAAACTACCTTCCCGGCTCCGGCCCACTAGGAGAAACGTCACACACCTAAATGGCATCAGGGCTGCTTTCGTCGATTTCTCCCAATGAACTTAAGACTTTTGAAACGCACACGGCAAATTTTACGCTATAACTCCATCTACCACTGACCATCTGTGAGCTAATAAACAAAGACTCTCGCTGCTGCACCAGGGCCCGACCAGGAAGTAATCAAAGCCGTGTGGCCGGCGCGATCCTAAGAAGTCGCCGGAGCAGACAATGAGCGGGCAGGGGCTTCCAAAGGGACCGGCAGGAGGAGTTAAAAAGCCCGAGCTGGGCGAGCAGAAGCTTTACACAAACCCAGCCAGTGTCCGGGGCACGGCAGCGCGGGGCTCCCGCAACCATCCCAGACGGCCCCGAAGATCGCAAAGCCCGACTCCCGCCGCTCGTCCACAGCAGCTGCGGGCGCAGCCTCCGAGCCTGTCCGCAACCTTCGCCCTCGCCGGCTGACGAAAGCCCGGCCGCCCGCGCTGGGAGCGCCCGAGCCCGCGGAGGAGGAGAGGAAGCGCGGCCGGCGGCGGAGACGGGCCCGGGCGCCCCGCGCCAGACAAAGCTGCGCCCTGAGCGCGCTCGGCTCCGGCGGGGGGCGCACCTCGGGCCGCCACACGTGCGGCCGCCGCGCCGAGCCCGGCACGCTCCCGGCCCCGCCGCCACCAGCCAGCCGGCCGGCGAGAGCGCGCGGCCCCGGCGCCCAGGCGGGCGCGCCCGGCCCGGGGTCCCCGCCCGCCCGCCCGCGCGGCCTCCCCTCCGCCGGCCGGGCCGTCGGGCCGCGGGAAACAAAGGAGCCGCCGCGGCCGCCGCTCCCGCCCCTCCGCGGCCCGCCGGCCCCGCCGGCCCTCAGCCCCGGCCCGGGACGCCCGCCCGCCCGCCCGGGGCCCCTAGACGGCAGGCCTGGCGGAGCCGGGGCCTCGGGTGCGCAGCCGCGCCGGCCCGGACCGCACTCACCGCTGCAGCACCAGGACGACGGGGAGCCGTTGGGGAACTTGGCGGAGTCCGGAGCGATGCAGACGCTGGAGCCGAGGTGCGGACACTCCATGGCCACGAGGAGGACCGAGACTCCGGGGCCGGGCGACGTGGGGGCGGAGGCACTCGGGAGGCTCCGTCTGGGCTCGCTCCTCGCCGGGCGCTCGGCCGACGGCGGCTGCGTCCCGAGCCCTTGCGTCAAAGAAAGCAAGCGCTTCCGGGCGCCGGGTTTTCCCGGCCGCCGTTTCCCGACGCGCCGCTCCGGAGAACGTGGGAGTCCTAGATCCGGGTTCTGCCGCTACCCCTCGGCTGGGGCTTCCGCCTTCCCAGGCCGGCCCCGCCCCGCCCGGCCCCGCCCCCATCAGGCCCCGCCCCCAGCCCCCCCGCCGAGTGGGGTCGGGGCGCGCTGGCCGGCGGCCCACAGTCGGGCGGCGCTCAGAGTTACTCCCCAAGTCCGCGGTCCCCCGCGCCTGCTGCCTCCCTGGCCCCGGGGAGGGTGGGGCGCCGAGCCGGGCACGGCGGTCCTGCCGGCTGCGTCTCCCGCCGCCGGGCGAGCGCCCCCAGGCCGAGAGGGCTGGCCCTGCGCGGTGTGGGGCGGCCTGACTGCACCGCGGCTCGGTGGTGGCAACCCGGCCAGGCGGCAGCGGGAGGAAGGGAATCACCCAGGCGGGCGGCCGGGCGGGCGGCACTTCGGCCCCGTGTTACACGCGAAGAAACCCGCCCAGAGAGGCCGAGGGCTGGCCCGGGCGGCCCAGCGGACTGGCGGGTCTCAGGGCGGCCGTGACTGCTGCCCTGACTGGGTGCTCGGCGCCCTGCGGCCCTGACTGGGTGCTCGGTACCCTGCGGCCCTGACTGGGTGCTCGGCGCCCTGCGGCCCTGACTGCAGCCCTGACTGGGTGCTCGGCGCCCTGCGGCCCTGACTGGGTGCTCGGCGCCCTGCGGCCCTGACTGCAGCCCTGACTGGGTGCTCGGCGCCCTGCGGCCCTGACTGCAGCCCTGACTGGGTGCTTGGCGCTCTGCGGCAGGTGCGGCCTGGCCCTGCGCCAGGGGCTGAGCACGGGGCCCCGCCAGCCACCTGGCTGCTGGGTGGCTGAGCCCAAAGGTGCGCCTAAGATCTGGGTTCCGACCCTGCCTGTGGATTCGCCGTTGGAGTTGCATTCCTCGTCCCCTGCTGGAAGCTTAAGTGAGATCCACATAACCTGAGTCTGCTACCTGAGCCCAGAAAAAAGAAAAAACCAGGAGATAAAAACAGAAGGGCTCTAATATTTGTTAAACACCCACTGCTATCACCAGCCGGGCGCTTTGCATACAATTACCTCGTTTAACCAGGCAACACCCTGCCCGCTGCTGTTACCGCCCCTTTCTACCGCTGGGAAAACCGAGTCTGTAACTGATCAGGGTCAGGATGGGATCTCTGCTGTCTGGCCTCTTTTTAGAAAGTCGCTGGGGGTAAAGTCCAAGCTTCAAGAGGCCGTTTGAACAGGGGTTACTTCCTAGGGAGCTAAAGACCTCTCTGGGGCACCGTCTTGGGGGCGTCCGGGGCCATTATAAATACTGCTTCAAAATTGGGGCTCCTTGTAAAACCCGGCGGAGGAGCAACCGGGCTAGGAGGCGAGCAGCGGCAGGGAGGAGGCTGATGTGGCAATCCTGCAGGCAGGGCGAGAGCAGGAAGGAAGGTCAGGAAATGATTAACCGGGCAGCGTAGTGGTTAGAGCGGGGCACCTCCCCGCAGTGCAGCCTTGGAACCCAGGGACGTCCCCTCGGTCACTTCTCCCACCCCTCCACTGCCCGCCCTCCCCCATGACTTGATTTCTTCCTCGCATTCCTTTCCCTAATGGTGTCCATCCACCTGGGGCTATCCTGGCGACCCTTTCCTCCAGTGAAAGGTCCCCTGTCGTTTTCCAAGTTTTGATTACTGTTGGAGGCTCGGTCCTCGGATTTTATGGCGGTAAGGAATTGTGGAAAGTGTGCCTGCTGTGGAAGCATGGGTTCAAATCCTGGTCTGCTGCCTACTTGATGGCTAACCGGTAGGCAGTAAGGAATTGTGGAAAGTGTGCCTGCTGTGGAAGCATGGGTTCAAATCCTGGTCTGCTGCCTACTTGATGGCTAACCGGTAGGCAGTAAGGAATTGTGGAAAGTGTGCCTGCTGTGGAAGCATGGGTTCAAATCCTGGTCTGCTGCCTACTTGATGGCTAACCGGTAGCAAGTGTCCTTAGCCCCCCCAAGACTTTGGTTCATCTGTAAGATGGGAAAAATCATACTGATCTCACAAGACAGATGTTAGAATTCATGAGGATTGCCTGCTGGTAGTAGGTGGCCAATAAATGACAGGTTGTTGCTCTTGTTATTTAATGGCATAGGGTGAGAGCATAATTCCCTGGAAAGGAAGAGGATAAAGAGCATAGAATAACACCTGACGTTTGCTCAAGCTCTTCCACACCTTTCCACCTATCATCCTGTTCTCTTGTTAAGGCCTGACTTGAGCCAGACTTCTCATCTCTCGCCGGAATACCTCCTCCAGTTAGTATCCACATCCCCTGCATAGGCCATGGAGCACGCCCTGCCTTTTTCATGCTGGTAGGTGCTTCCTTCTTCAGCCTTTCAGAGATTCTGTTTCCTTATCCTCTAGACCTCAGCTTGAACACCACTTCCTCAGAGAAGCCTTTCCTGACCTTGCTGCACCCCCAGCTTCCCTCCACTCTTCATGCATGTGATTCTTTCTTTAATGTCTGCCTTCCACTTGTAGAAGGGTAGCAAACAAGTGTGTCTGGTTCCCCGCTCTCTCCCTAACCTAACCTGCGGAAGGACCATGGAGGGTGGCCAGTAGATAAGTGTTCAGTAAGTGAATGGATGAGGGAGTGAGTGATCAGCGAGCAATGTCTACCATGTTCAGGAGCTTAGGAAGTAACCTATATACACCTAGTATTTGCTTCCTTGGAGGGGATCTCTAAATTTCCTTTCAGCTCTGAGTTTATGATTTTAATGGAACCAGGAAAGTAAAAGCACCTTGTAAATTGTAAGCTGTTCATTTGTTTTTTAGTTTTTATTAGTGGCTTCTCTCCAACTAATAAAAACTAAAAAAAAAAAAAAAAAAAAACTCGACGGCACTGGGTTTTTCTTTCTCTCCAACTAGAATGAAAACCCCTATGAGCAGGGGCTCTGGTTAGTGACTCCCTAGCTACAAGAGTCCCTGAGAGCAAAATATGACTGTCAGGGAGTTGGGCAAAATCAGAAAGGCCTTTCTGGAGCTTTCGCTAGAGTCCCCCCGGCCGAAAAAAAAAAAAAACACAGCGAACTTTCCAGTGTCTTTGAAAGTTTTCGTAATTAAGATTAAAAAAGAAGAAGAAGAAAAAGATAGAAACCGCAGTGAGTGTGTCATGGGGAAGACCACAGGGCACGCTGGGAAATCTGCTGTTCCAGTCCCTGTTTCTTCAGCTGCATTTCAGGGAACCTTGGCTTTCTTGTTCTTGGCCTGCATCACCTTGGCACTGAAGAGCCCTGACATATCAGTGCCGTAGTGATGATGCACCAGCCTCTTGTTCCGGTGTGAGGGGACGCCCGGCTGCCTGCCGGGGTGGAGAAGGGGGGGGGGGGCGTGGGAGGGTGCTCCAGATGTCAACTTGCCCACGTGTTTTAAAAGTTTGTATTATTCAAAGGGAAGGAATGCACAATTTTTAAAAATAATTCGTTTTTGTTGAAAATGTACACAGCAAAACGTATGCCAGTTCGCAATTCCTACATGTACAATTCAGCGACGTTGATTACATTCAAGTTGTGCAACCATTTTCACCCTCCTTTTCCGAATTGTTCCTCCCCCGTTAACCAAATCTCATTGCCCCCTAAGCTTCCTATCTAACCTTTCAAGTAGCTGTTGTCAATTTGATCCCATGTAGATGGAGCTCTTTAAAAGAGCAAAATCTCCAGGCAAACAGGAAGCCGCAATTTCGATCATACTATCAAATGGTTCTCGTCTACACCTATCTATTTGCCTATCTATCTATACACACATATTCATATATATTTGAAGGGATGGGAAGAGTGGGGAAAGACATATGTTGCCATTGGGATCATGATCAGGAAAGGTCTCAAGGTTGCTGCAACCTTCCTGTAGCCTTAAACTTGAGAATTCTGACAAAATTCTGAGGAAGCTATAGGTGCTGCTGCTTCATGGGGGAGGAGTAGGAGCTGGCCAGGTAGAAGGGAAACAGGTAGGGGAGGACACAGGTGTGAGGAAACATTTTTTCTATAATCAGAGAACTATTTAGGTTCTCTTTCTCTCTCTCTATATATAGCAAAAGTGACCAGGCCCTGGGGAAAACTAACTCTAGCCACCCCACTCGGACAAGGCTTATTGGAAATACCTAGAGGACTGGTTTAATTATAGTAGAAATTTTTCTAGGAGCAGAGCCTCCTTGGGAAACTAAAGTTAGATCAAAAGGAGGCTTGGTGAGTATTCAGAGTGTTGGTGGGAGGAGGGGGAGTGGGGGAAGCTGCCGCTCAGGGACTCTTCTATCACCTGGCTGAATTTTCCTAGCAGCACGTATCTGATACCTCCTCGCTTGTTTTCTCGTGTATTGTCAGTCTTCCCCATGAGAACAGAGCTTGCAGTCCTGTGCATTGCCTGATTCCAGCTCCTGGACTCCAGCCTGGTAGATGGCAGGCCCTGAGTAACTATTTGTTGAATGACTTAATAAATGAATGGTAGGGATGGACTTCATCCATGAGCTGTCTTCCCTACTCAGGAATGTTTGCAGTCATTCTCCCCAGTTTTTTTTTTTTTTTTTTTTTTTCCATACAGCCCTTTTGCATCATCTTACCCAGAGTTCCTCAGTGGTGCCCCATCTCTGCCAGGATAAAATAGAAGCCCCCTGCCTGGCATACATGAGCCATCACCATCACCTAGCATCTCTGTCACTGAAGCTTTTTTTTTTTTAATTGTTCCAGCAGAACCTAAATGGTTCTCTGAGTATGTAACAAATGCTTCCTCACGCCTGTGTCCTCCCCTACCTGTTTCCCTCCTACCTGGCCAGCTCCTACTCCTTCCCCGTGAAGCAGCAGCACCTATAGCTTCCCCAAGAAAGCCCTCCATCACTCACCCAAGCAGACTTCTAAGCCCCCTCCCATTCTGTCCCTGCAGCTTGTCACGTAGTGTCCTTATTTGTGTTTATGTATCAGTTCCCCTTGCGAGAAGGTGCTTTTCATCTGTGGACCCTCAGCCTCGGCTTCAGCAATAGCAGATACAGGCAGTGCCAGGTTAGGAATGTCTGACTTACGTACAACCCGTAGTTACGAACCAGCCCTGTAAAGCCTATTATATTAAAAATTCCGGGTACATACAATGGTTTGTAATTACAAACGGGTGCTACTTTGCAACGTGCATCAAACGTTTTTATTATTACTGTATGTTAAAGATGTTTCAGTGTATCTGGAAGTGTTTCTTTAATGGTTTTTTATGCATAGAAAGATACATCATGTACTAAGACAAACATTTGACTAACTAATGTTAGATACAAACTGTACCTAAGTGTTCGGACTTATATACAAATTCTATTTAAAGACAGACTTGGAATTGGAACTAGCTCATAATCTAGGGGCTGCTTGTATTAAAAATATATATACAGTCATGTGTCACTTAGCATCTACAAAACATTCTGTGAAATAGGGCGTGATGTGATTTGGACCTCGTGCGAACATGTCTCAATCACGAGCAACAGCTTTTACTGATTTTCCACCTCTGTGTCATTTAATAACCTTTTGTTTCGCTTCCAGATCGATCCTTCTCCTTTGCCTTTTGCTGCTACTCTCGCTAGCACTGTGTTTGCTGCATTTGGAAGACATGGTACACTTCACAGTAATACTTTCGAAAGAAAATTAAACAGAGAGAGAATGCTGCAACACTCAAGAGACGCTTGATACACAAGATTGGATACTGCTGCCTACAAGTCAAAGCATACACTGCTATATGGACTATTTTTTATCTGTAAGTAGGGAATGCTCACATTAAAATAACAAGAGGAAGTGCAGTACATACATCAGCTAGCAACACAGGCATTTATTAGGCTGTCAAGACATACGTGTTATAGGTTATGTGTGTACTGTACCATTATATGCCTGCAGCACAGTCGCTTTGTATGCAAGAGGCATGAGATACACATGTTGTATTTGGGAAACTGTTGTGTTCGCTACATCCAGTTACATCTACTACGTCCCATTCTTCGATTGGGATTTCTGAGCCCTTTTATACCCTCATGGGATCACGGATGTATATGTGGTCAGACATTGCCTGAACGGACGTTATGTGGCACATGACTGTATTTGTTGATCTAATGTCCTTGGAAATGCCCCTTTTCAGACTGATTATACCCATAATTAAGTGTAATGGCCCCCTGGTTATGCAGAGAAAGTATTTCAACTACCTAAAAACAGAAACTTCCATTTATTTTTATCTCAACTAGGCACCAAATATTATGTTGCAAAACTAGCAACTGGTCTTTTATCAAAGATAGAGTTTCACCCCTCATACCCATGGTCAGCTGAATGAGTTTTCAGTATTACATGGAGGGAGGTTGCCGAAGTTCCTAATAGTGAGGAAGACTCTTAGAGACCACAGGATACAGAAGAGCCTTCTGACTAACTAAAGGATCATTTATGTTCAGTGCCATTTTTAATAATTATTACATCATCAACATCTTAATTTGCATTGCTTTTTTTTTTTAACTTTTGAGTATTAAAATGTGCCTTCATATACATTTACAGAGGTGATGACCCATATTGCAGACACAGCACTGACAAAGCAGCAGAGCAGTGTGGCTGTAGCACCCAGCAACACTTTGACGGTGGACTAATCACTTCTGTCTCTGGGCCTCAGTACTCCCATCAGTAAAATCAGAGAGTTGGGCTAAATATCACCAAAGGTCTTTCCAGAGAGAGCATCCAATGATCCTGTGACTAGCTCACGGCCACCTAGTGACACAGGAAGAGGCAAGGTCGTCTTTGTATCCTGTGGCAGAGACTGCTAGCCTTTCACCCTAACTTGGTTTCCTGTTCCTCCTGAGTTCTCTCTAGAAGTCTCTCAGCTTCCCTTGTAGTTCGGCGCGGCCATGTTTTCATCAGTGGCTTCTGAGCAGAAATCACAAGGATCAGCTCCAGCTGGCGCGGTGGACAGCTGCCCTTGACAGAAATACTTCAGTGTCCAGTTTTGTTTATCAACACATAGAGGAAATGGGAGAAATATATTAGGCCAAGCCCAGAAAGAAATGTGGATCATTGAGGCTGCCAGTCTGCCTTTCTCTGTGTTTCCTCTTCGACCATTTGTTCATTCATGAATCTTGGCTGAGCTCCTGCCACCTGCCAGGCACTGAAGACACAGAGACTTGGAGCACAGAACTACACTGGTCCACCTCTATTGACATCTCTTCCACACGGTCAAGACGGAATATGTCGTGATACCACTCATTCCCCTGGGCTCACTGGATGCCTGATTGGACTTCAGAGTGAGTTTTAGCCAAACGTAGCTAGGCCAGGAGCTTTAAGCCTTTTAATTGTGCAAATGACCTCAGAGAGTAAAGGGCCTGGCTTGGTGCTTGTGTAGAGTACACTCTCAATAAATGTCCGTTTGTTTCCTTGAGAATTTGGCAAATAGGAAGAAGGGCTGGGAGATGAAGACCTGAAATCATTGATTTTAGTAAGTCTAGATTTTTGCCCTTTTAAAGGGATCTGGGCCAGAGCATTTGTTCAAAAAACATCACTGATGCACTAGGTGCGTGGGATACAAAGTGAACAATACACAGCCTCATCCTCAAAGAGCCAAGGGAGAGGGCAAAAGACACAGACCAGCAAACAGGCAATTGCAACACAGAGTGATAAGCCGAGGAGAGGAAGTACAGGATGTTGCTTAGCCACAAGCGAGGGCAACTAGCCCTGGCTGGTGGGTGGGGTTAGGGTGGGGGTAGGAGATCAGGCAAGGCTTCCTGTAGGAAATGACATATGACCTGAGACTTGATTGACACTAGGAGTTAGCCAGGTAATGTGTCTGGAACGGACATAGTGTCCCAGGCAGAGGGAACAGTATCTGCAAAGGCTCAGAGGCTCAGAGAGGATCTGAGACTGCCAGTCTGGTTGGAGACTCATGTGCAAGGGAGGGAAGACTGAGCGTTGAGGCTGGCAAGGTAGGCAGAGGACAGATGGTAAAGGACTGCTGAAGGACTCTAACAGAGAGCTGCCAACACAGAGAAATCTGGGTCCCCAGGATTCTGGCATCTGTCAGGGTTTTACTTGGCCAGGTCCTAGGAGAGGGGGAAAGAGCACAGATGTAGAAAGAAGGGGCTATAAGACAGGATAAATAAAGGAGCTAACAACTGTTACCATTACCTGTTGCCATCAAGTCGATTCTGACTCACGGCGGCCCCAGGTGTTACATGTGTTGCAGAGCAGAACTGCTCCACGGTGTCCTTGGCTATAATCCTTACGGAAGCAGATCACCAGGCCTGTCTTCAGCAGTGTGGCAGGGTGGATTTAAACTGCCAACCTTTAGGTTAGTTGTTGTTGTTATTTGTCTTTGAGTTGATTCCAACTCATGGTGACCCCATTTGTGCAGAGTAAAACTGCTCCGTAGGGTTTTCAAGGCTTTGATCTTTCAGAAGCAGATTGCCAGACCTGTCTTCCACGGCGCCTCTGGATGGGTTCGAACCCACCAACCTTTCGGCTAGTAGTCAAGTGCCTAACAGTGTGTACGCCACCCAGCGGCCTTCTAATAATTATTCAACATCTACAGATGTTCAACTTCATCAGTCATCTAGGAAATGCAAATTAAAACCACGGTGCATGGTGCATGCCTAGCTAGAAGCAAGTAGGGAGGGATTAGAATGTGGCCGTGACTCCACCCACCCTCATCACAAGTTGATCCCCCAGAGCCCATGCCCCTGAGGAGCTTACAACCCACTGCGAGGGAAAGGCCAAGATACTTTAAGAAGTAAAATTTTAGTGAGGCAAAGATACTGGGCTTAGAGAATGTCCACCTTCCATGTCTGCCTCCTCTTCTCTCCCAGCCTTAGTCTGACCTGACAGTTCAGCTATCCGGAATATTCAGATAGTTAGCCAGAAAACAGATTACTCAAATATCCAGAACATAGATTTTCACAGCCCCAGACCCTTCCAAGAGCCAATGAATTCACTGGGAAAAACAGGCTTTAGACCCAATCAGGCTGGAGTTCTGCCTCTGCCTCTGCCCCTGACCTGTCCCGAAAACCCTATGGGTCAGTTCGACTCTGCACACATGGGGTCACCACTAGTGGGAATTGACTCTGTGGCAACTACCAACAAGAAGCAGTGAAACGCGTACAGCACAGGTGAGCTTTGTATATGTGCAGGGTATCTCTGGAAGGATTCATATAAACCAGCCACAGTTGGCTCTGGGGAAGGAGACTGGGTGGGAGAAGGGAAAGGGAGAGAAGTTCACTGTACACCCTTTTGTTCCTTTTGAGTTTGTACTAAAATAAATAAATAAATAAGTAAATAACATTTTAAAAGTTTTTTAAAGCCTAACGTGATTTCGTGCTCAAAGCCATTTATACAGCAGTGGGAGGGAGAGGTGGGTTTGACTCCCAGGTAGTCCTGTTTGTGTGTCCTAAACCAAGCTACCTACCTTCTCTGAAGGAGTCCTGGTAATACAATGCTTAAGTGCTCAGCTGCTAACTGAAGGGTCAGCAATTCGAACCCACCAGTGGCTTCACAGGAGAAAAGACCTGGCAATCTGCTCCCGTAAAGATTACAGCCTAGGGAACCCAGTCCTGCTCTGTCCTGCAGGGTTGCTGTGAGTCGGCATGGGTTAGACCACACAAAACAACAACAGACCTTCTCCGAGCCTCCTACTTGTTGCTGTTGAGTTGATTCCGACTCATGGTGACACCAAGTGCACAGAGTAGAACTGCTCCATAGGGTTTTCAAGCCTGTGGCTTTTCTGGAGCAGATCATCAAGCCTGTCTTCCGAGGTGCCGCTGGGTGGGTTTCAACTGCCAACCTTTCAGCTAGTAGTCAAGTGCTTAACTGTTTGTGCCACCCATGGACCCTGAGCCGCCTACCACCTAGCTAAAATGGAGGTGATGATCCTCCATTGGTGGTTGTGAGGGTGACGGGTGAAACCTGGCAACACTTACAGAGGCTCTGTATGTGCCAGGCACTCTTCTGAACATTTTCTGTGTGTTGTCTCATCCTCAGGGCGACCCTAGGGGAGGGACACTACTCTCCTCCTCCTCATTTCACAGATGAGAAAACTGAGGCCCAGAGAGGCTGAGGCACTTGCCCCTACCTCCACTCTGCTGCCTCTCAATAGAGAATTCTTAAATTTCAAACATTTTTCAGATTAAAAAAAAAAAGCCTCAGAGAGCAGGCTGTCTCATTAGGGGGAGAGTAATTGGGAGTGTGTAGCAAGGTGTATGTGGGTTTTTGTGTGAGAGACTGACTTGATTTGTAAACTTTCACTTAAAGCACAATAAAAATTATTTAAAAAACAGAAGTCTCATGGCAGGCTTTTGGATATGGTGACAGGCTTTTGAGGGGAGTGTTGGTTAAGGAATCAGCAAAGCAGGTAAGGAGACGCAGCAAGCAAGAGAAAGAGAAGTCGATTTCTAATGAAGGTAAGGATTTTGCAGTCAGAGAAAGTAGTTGAATTGTAGCCTGCTTGTAAGCTTTTTTTTGTTTTACATTTGATTTTTATTTTTATAATTTATTTTATTTTTTGTTGAGAATGTACACAGCGTAAATATTAATTTTAAATTTTGAATTATATATTGTAGGAGGACACCATGAGTTGTTCAGGACTTAGGGTCTCTAAAAACTGTAAGAGGCTGGAGCAAACTTTGAGGCAGGGCTGCTTCCACCATGTCTCTCAAATGCATCCTACACAGAGTTACCTTCCACTGTGTCACTGATTGTGCCTGTGATCGTTCTTGTTTTTGGTGTATGTGCTGTCGAGCTGATTCTGACTCACAGAGACTCTATAGGACAGAGTGGAACTGCCCCATAGGGTTTCCTAGGCTGTAAGCTTTACGGAAGCAGATCACCAGATCTTTTCTCGCAAGGAGCAGCTGGTAGTTTCAAACTGCCCACCTTTCAGTTAGCAGCCGAGCACTTAACCACTGTGGCACCGTAGAAGGTATTTTTATGGTTGACATCTTGATATTAACTTGTCTGTGGTCATTTACCTCTTTTTCATATAACTGAGTCAAAAAACAATTCTAGTGAATTGAATGCTGCAGGCAATTGAGTTCTCAAGTTCATTGAGCTTTTACTGAATTTTTTGGGGAAAAATTCACCTGCACTTCCTTAAAAAAGATTTTCACAGTCAGGGATGAGGCTGAATTTGTACGGGGTGAGAGCACTTACTTGGTCCTGGCTGAGCTGAATAGCCTCTCTTTCACCAAGTCCTTATCCCCTGCTAATGCGCAGACCCTCCTCCGCCCCCAGGACTCTCTGTCCCCTGCAGCCCTGGACCCTCCTCATTTCCTGCTGGGCCCCCAGGAAATACCAAGAAACTCCCAGCTCCCACAGCCTTCAAGTGGCGCTAATGCTAGCCTGATAGGGAGCTACTAGAATGCTAGGGCCCACCCTCCTCTTTGTAGCCCCCTTAGCGTCCAGCCTGGCAGCAGGCAGCGCCCAAACAGGAGGACCATGCAAAGGCTTCAACCCCACTGCCAGTTAGTTCTCAGGGCAAACTCCCACCAGCTCCTTCCTGCCTGACCCCTAGCAGCCATTTTCAGCAGCTTTTCCTGCTGCTCCCAGGAGCAAGCCCAGACCCTTCCATGGATCAGAGATCCCCCACACTTAATCCTGGCTGACCGGCCGGCCTTGCTTCTCTCTACACCCTTACAAGGCCTGGTTGCTGAGAAGATCTTGAATGCTCTCTACCTGGCTTCTCCCTCAAGCTGTTTCCTCTGCCTGTTTTACTCTGGCCTGTGCACATCCTCACATCTATCAAGGCCCAGGGAAAAGCCCATCTTCCAGAAGAAGTCTCCCCAGCATCCATCTTTTCATATTCTATCTATGCACACACACACTCACATACACGCACACACACACAACTCTCACACACACACACCCACAGACACACACACACACACTCACACACACACACCCACACACACCCTAACACAGAGTGTCACAGTGGGTTAATCTCCCGCCTTCATCCATATTCCTATTGGGTTCTGCCTGTATCCCTGAGATGGCACTTCTCTCTTTCTGCTTTGGAGTAAAGCTCTCCATGTTCTTCGTGTTCATACAACCTCCCGGGTTAGAAACTCTCATCCCTCCCCACCCCCTACCCCCAGTGCAAGAGCTACCCAGCCCTCATTCATCTGCATATTTACCGAAGTACCACTGGCCTCAGGGCATTGCACATAGTAGGTTCTCAGGAAATGTTTGGCACTTGAGTACTGTGACTTGGTGGACATAGCCTTAGCTTTGGCAATGCACAGAGCTGGGTTTGAGTGCCATTCCACCTGCTAATAGCTGTGTGACCTTGGACAAGTGACCTACCGTCTCTGAACCTCCATTGTCTAAAACCTATAAAATAAGGGCTTTAATAGTGCCTACCCATCTTCAATCCACCCATAGGGAGCCCTGATGGTACAGTGGTTAAGTGCTTGGCTGCTAACGGAGAGGTTGGCAGTTTAAGCCCACCAGCCGCTCTGTGGAAGAAAGATGTGGCAGTCTGCTTCCATAAAGATGTACATCGTGAAAGATCAGAAGATATTTATGCAGGCAGCTCATCAAACCCCACAGAGGGTAGATCCCAAAAGAAAGTCACCGAGACATATCATAATCAAATTTGCCAAAACCAAAGATAAAGAGAGAATTTTAAGAGCAGCTACGGATAAACAAAGTCATCTACAAAGGAAAGTCAATAAGACTAAAGCTTGAACAACTCAGCAGAAACCATGCAGGCAAGAAGGCAATGGGATGACATATATAAAGCCGTGAAGGAAAAAAATTGCCAACCAAGAATTACATATCCAGCAAAACTGTCTCTCAAATTGATGGCAAAATTAGGGCATTTCCAGACAAATGGTAATTAAGGGAATTGGTAAAAACCAAATAAAACTACAAGAAATACTAAAGGGAGTCCTCTGGTTAGAGAATAACATCAGATAACAACCCAAGACTAGAACACAGGACAGAACAACCAGATATCAACCCAGATAGGGAAGTCACAAAAATAAAGCTAAAACACTGAAAATAGGGAAACAGACATCAATATGTAAAAGATGACAACATTAAAACAAAAAAGAGGGACTAAATAACGTACTCGTAGAACTTTCATATGGAGAGGAAGTCAAGGCAATATCAAGAAATAAAAGATTGGTTTAAACTTAGAAAAATAGAGGTAAATATTAAGGTAACCACAAAGGAAACTAACAATCCTACATATTAAAATAAAAAAGAAGAAAAACAAAGACTCAGCAAACACAAAATGAACAGTGAAAAAGATGAAAAGAAAATACATAAAGGAAAACAACTCAGCATGAAAATTAAGTGGAACAAAGAAACTCAACAACATACACACAAAAATATATCAAAATGACAGCACTAAACTCATGCCTATCAATAATTATGCTGAATGTAAATGGACTGAATGCACCAATAACGAGATAGAGAATGGCAGAATGGATTAAAAAAAAAAAAAAAAAAAAGACGTACAGCCTTGGAAAACCTATGGGGCAGTTCTACCCTGTCCTATAGGGTCACTATAAGTCAGAATCAACTCGATGGCAATGGGGTTGTTTTTTTTACCCATAAGATGATGAGGATTGAATAAGATAGTGTATAGGACACACAACTCCAGCCATTCGTAAAGTAGGTTCCTGATAAACATGAGTCACTCCTCCCAATTCATCCTACACACACTTTGAACTTTTACTTTTGCCCGGCCTTCCTGAAGTGGTATCTGGAGAGAAGGCTGCTAACAGTGCCATCACTAGGGTTGGTGTCACCATCCCCCAACGGACCTTCTCCTCTACCATGCAGAATCCTTAGTAATATTTATTACCAAATTTAATCATAGAATAATACGTGACAAATATAGTTGTAAATTGCTTTAATATAATATTTCTTAGATTATATGACTACTAACAACAAAAATTGTTTTCTAAAATCTTTCTACCTTGAATCACATTATTGGTTATAACATTATTAGTAACTGAACGGAAACCTTTTTTGATTTTTCTCCTTCTTTTCCTTTAAAAAAAATTTTTTTCCTTTAATTAATTCATTCTCAAAACAATTATTGTTATAGGTTCACAAATACCACTTACGACAATATTGTAGCTAAAACGCTAGAAAATTAGACAAAGTCAGTGACTATGAAAACACCCCCGGCAATGAAAACATTGTAGCACATACAGACGAAACCACATGATTCTATGATTCTAAGCGGCATGGCAATTTTGTAATTGGGTAATAATGACGGCTCTGACTAGAGCACATTAAAAAAAAAAATTAGAAGGTTGAAAAAGTAAATTAGCACAGAGTGTTAGCCTTGTAGGTATATTCATGGGTGTAAGCTGGGCTTGGAGCCCTGGTGGTGCAGTGGTTAAGTGCTTGGCTGTTAACTAAAAAGCTCAGCAGTTCAAATCTACCAGCTGCTCCTTGAAAACCCTATGGGGCAGTTCTACTCTGTGCTATAGGGTTGCTATGAGTCAGAATCAACTTGACAGCAACGCATTTGGTTTTGGTTTTGGTAAACTGGACTATCCAAAAATGTTTTTGTAGTTATAACTAATTACAGGGATATTTTTATAAAAAAACAATAAATTTTTGCTGGAATATTGCACCAAAATTTTATAAACAGTCATCTTGGTGTCACCTCTTCTGATAGTGTCACCCAGTGTGGTCTGTACCCCTGTACCCCCCTAGTGATGCCACTGGCTACTAGAATGTTCACATGGGAAGGCAAAGATGACCTCCATGTAAGCCTGGCCCTATTACTGAGTGGGTGAAAAAAACTGAAGGGATTTGAAGAAAGGAGAGGCAGAAAGCTGGCAGCCCTAGGGCCTATAGGAGGTGGGGCCACACCCTCCCCAGCTAAAGAGGTCAGACGTTATCCAGGAGATCAGCTCCTCCAATCTCCAGGCCTCTGCTAGAGATTACAATCCACTGGAGATCTTCCCCCAAAGCCATCTTCATACTTTGATTTGGGGCAGGGTTGTAGGAGAACAGGAAAGGCAGCTTGGAGCAGGGAGAGAGAGTTTTCAAAAGGAGCTTGGCCAGTGTGTCTCTGGCCCTGGGGATGAGGGGGCAGAAGTCCTGGAGGATTGGAGGACAAGAGGGCCTCCTCCTCTCTGCTCACGTTTGCTAAACATCCTTCTTTTCTTACCTTGGTTCCCAGGAGCAGCCAAACTGGAAAGAGGCGGTGGGTTCAGGGTATAGGAGTGGGGTGCAGAAGGGAAAAGCAGTGGCAGAGCACTATCATGTTTGGCAGCTGTGGCTCTCAGCGCAAATCATTAAACGGATATTTTGATTCACTCCAGTCTCCTGAGAGTATGGGCAGGGCCACCAGCTTTGCTCAGAGCTGAACTCCCCTGAATAAACTCATCTACTTCCTCCACCCTCCATCCCTTCCTCCACCCTCCATCCCCACTAAAAAAAAAAAAAAAAATCCATCCCCACTAGCCTGTCCAAAATCTAGGTCCCTGGGATGGGGCGGCTTGTGGGATGGAGGTGGGGACAGCAGTGGTTGAGTGATGGGATTATGGGAGATGTTTTATCTTGTCCTCTGTTTTTCCCATTTTGCATATTGTAGCTGCATTTGTTTTATGATGAAAAAGTAGACTTGAGCCCCATTCCCAGCCTGCTTCCCGGGGGGGCGGGCGGGGGGAAGAATTTCGAGAATTACAACGTTGTTGTTGTTCTTTGCTGTAGAGTGGATTCCGACTCATGGCGACCCCATGCGTGCAGAGTAAAACTGCTCCATAGGGTTTGGAGGCTGTGACCTTTCAGAAGCAGATAGCCAGACCTGTCTTCCAAGGTGCCTCTGGGTGGGCTCGAACTGCCAACTAATTTTTTAGTCTTGTGCCACATGAGGTATAAATTATGAAGACTAAGCAAACATGACCTGAATTTCGTAATGCAACCGAATAAACTTTGTCACCATGTTACTCTGATGTGTCAACTGTAATGCACGATCTGTGTAGCCAGGCGTAAGCAACGGTGCTCATAAAACGCTCCAATTGGTATTACTCGGGTACAGCCAAACCCAGCCTCTGTCAGGGCGCTGGGGCAGGGCAGGTGGGAAGCAGACCAACAGGGCTGCGTCTTTATTGGCTTCAAAAGGTTTTTGGATCCATGACCAGGGACCCCACTTTGCTGGTAGAGAACCCTGTGTCCTGGGAGCTCCGAGGACCTCTGGGTGACAGATGTGCAGGCCTCCACACGTCGGCAGCAGAGCGGGGCAGTAACTGGGGCAGCTTGGGCTGCACAGAGGAGTTTGTAGAGTAGGAAAAGGAACTTACCCACCCCGACAGGAGTGAGGCTAACAACCAAACTCTCCTTTCCTTCCCTTCCGGAGTCAGCCTACTAGACGTGTGACAAGGATACTCCTGAAACGACATCAGTAAAGATTATTTGGGCAGTGGAACCATGGCCTTTGGGAGAGCTAGAGGAGGGAAAGATTGATTCACACAACAAATGTTTATCAGCTAAGCATAAGTGAAGTCCTCTATGTACACAAAGGAGTCCTGGTGGCACTCCACAGGAGAAAAGACCTGGTGATCTGCTCCTGTAAAGATTACAGCCTAAGAAACCCTATGAGGGAGTTCTACTCTGTCACACTGGGTCACTGTGAGTCAGCATCGACTCGATGGTACCTAACAACAACAGCATACACGAGGTATCACTTCTTCCTTGCATCAGCCTCATGCAGATGTTACTATCCCCATTACACAGATAATGAAGCAGGCTGACCAAGGTTGACTGCCCCAGGGTCACACATCTAAGTAAGCAGCGGGAATGGGATGGCGGGTGGGGATGGGGATTCCAACTCAGTTATGTCAGACTCTCCCCAGACAATTTTCCCCACAATGTGCGTTGCAACATAGCTGACTTCATGCTTAAAGGCTGAGTGACCATTAGTAGCTACTCTGGGTCTCCATCTCCTGGTTTGTAAAAATAAAGTGCTCAGGAAAGCTGTTTCCCAAGTGTACTCCTAGCGCTGGTTTCTCTGACATGGCCTGTACTTTGTGAAGGCTTTGCTGGACGAATTCTCTCTCACTTGCCACCTGCTGGCAGAGCTACACTGGGGGCTCAGGTCGCTCCTAGATGCGCCCCCTAGAGGACACCGGTGGTGCTGCAGGAGCCGGGGCTCCTCCTGAGAGTCAACGCTGCTCTCTGAGCAAGCAGTTAATGATCAGCCGTTTGGTGGGAAATCAGCATTAATGACGGCTTTACCGTTTTTAAAAAATGGACCTACAAAACGTTCTCATAGCCCTTCCCACGCTCACCTGGGAAATGCCGCCGGAATAGTTAATGACGGGTAGCATTTGTAGCCTGAAGAACTACTGGCTCTCTGAGTCGTATTTTAAAACTGGATTATATGTTTATTTCCTACGCCTCAGTTTCTTTTAGGCCCTGGAAGACCACGTATTGATCCAGTGCCGGTTTTGTAGAGCTACGGAACTCTTGATAATATGTGAAGAATATTCAATAAACATTAAACCCCCCTTCCCAGCTCCCCAGCTCCCAACCCTGAAGGGAAAACAACTATTAGCATTCTTCTCTATCCTTTCAGAGATTATGACTGTTGTGTACGCACACCTATACATACATACATGCATATATACATACATAGTGTTTACAGTGTTACAAATGTGTATATACTCTGTGTGTTACACATATTGTGTAACCAAATTATATCTATATATTTGTACACAAATGGTCGCACCCTTCTGCAACTTCCTTCTTTCACTTAACAAAATATTTTGGATGGTTTCAAATCAGTTTTTTTTTTTTTAATTGCGACAAGGTGTTCCATTGTATAACAACAAAAAAAAAAACCCGTACGTAATAAATCATTTGGCACTTGGGCACAAATATTAGGATGATAAATTTCTGGGAGTGGAATTGCTGAGTCAGGCAGTATATGCATTTTTCTTTTATTGTATTATGGTAAAATACACAGTTTATAGTAAAATATGGATAGTTTAGACACTTAGGTTGTTGCCAGTTTTTTACCGTAAATGACATGGTTCTGGTGTCTTTAATTAGGAACTTGTTAGGGTTATCTGACTGTTGTCTTAAGTTAATTTCCTAGAATTGGAATCGAACAGTAGGCACTCTTTAAGGAGCTTAATACACAGGGAGTTGTTTTCCAGAGAAGCAGTCCCTGATGATGTTAGCAGTGGCCCTGCAGGACAGTAAGCCCCGCAACGCCCCCACGGCAGCCTTGAACTGAGGGCTATTTTGTTTTAAGCCTTTGCCATTTAAAAAGTAAAAAGAAAACAAAAGTCTTACTGTCTTAAATTTCTCTGACTTGTAATGAGTTTGAACATTAAAAATTGTTTTCTCATGTTTGTTGGCTATTTATTTTTCTTTCCTCTGAAGTACTTTTTTTGACCACATTTTGACGAGTTGAGTGGTGAGCATCAGCCAGTAAGGAATTGAAAATTCCTACAGACTGCAGAAATTGCCTTTCCACCCTGCCAATGACCCCGATAACACTGGTTCCCTGTGGTCCTTGGAGAATGCCGGTAAGGCTTGGATGAACAACGTCTTCTTGGTGTGACTGTTACCTGCGATAGTAGGCAGAATAATAGCCTCCCAAAGATGTCCGGGTCCTAATCCCAGAGCCTGTGGGTATGTTAGGTTACATGGCAAAGGGGAATTAAGGTCGTAGATAGAATTAAGTTTGCTAATTAAATAGGGAGATTATCCTGAATTATCCAGGCGTACCCAATGAAATCACAAACCAAAGAAAAAACAAACCAGTTGTCACTGAGTCGATTCTGACTCATGGTGGCCCCATGTGTTGCAGGGTAGAACTTCACTTCACAGGGTTTCCAAGGCTGTGACATTTGGAAAGCAGATCGCCAGGCCTGTCTTCTGAGGCACCTCCGGGTCAGTTCAAACTGCCACCCAGGGATTCCTAATGTAAACACCAAGGCTCTTAAAAGTCGAAGAGGGAGGCAGAAGAAGAGAGTCAGAGAGAGATAGGTCTCCAGAAGAATGGTCAGAGAGATATAATATTGCTGGCTTTCAAGATGGAGGAAGGGGCCATGAGCCAAGGAATCTGGGCAGCCTCTAGAAGCTGGAAAGGCAAGGAAACAATATCTCCCCCAGAGCCTCCAGAAGTGAATGCAGCTCCGCCAACACCGGACCTTAGCCTGGTGAGACCAGTGTCGGACTTCTGACCTACAGAACTGTGAGACAATAAATCTGTGTTGTTATAAACCACTAAGTTTGTGTCATTTGTTATAGCAGCAGTGGCGAACTAACACACCTGCAGAGTATGCCAAAGCCTATCCCCATAGAATCCTGGAGTCCTGTGCTTCACAGGAGAAAAAAGAAAAAACAAACCGAACAGTTGCCATCGGGTCAGGCTCATAACAACCCTATAGGACAGGGTAGAACTGCCCCCACAGGGTTTCCAAAGAGCAGCTGGTGGATTCGAACCACCGACTTTTAGGTTAGCAGCTGTAGCTCTTAACCACTGAGCCACCAGGACAAGAGAGTAAAAGGAAAACTTGGACCTTACCTCTGGTTTCCACACTCTTCCATTGGCCAGTATTAAGCTATGTGAGCAGAGGGAGGTTTTGAGGCCAGTTGGCTCTCCCTCCAGAGAGATATAATAAGGAGCTTTGGACCAGGAACGGGCAGATTCTGGACCCACTGCCAACTTACCCAGCACCCTCATTCTGGCCTTCAGAGTTGCTTTAGTTTTTGTGCCATTTCATGCCTGAGTAAATGCGCATTTCCAATTTGCTTAATGGTGCCTGATTCTTCTACAGTCACATGGAATTGCTATGGCTACTTTAGAATGTAGCAGCAACCGGCATGGAGGGATATAGTGGGATATAGGAGAATTCAGTAAATGATTAAAAAAAAAAGGGGGGGGGACCTGACTTCTCCGTTTAGCAATATTCATAACTAGACGTGAGTCTTTGAGAAGTGACATTCTCTCTAGAACTCGGCTTGCTTATCGAGAAAAGAAGGGATTGGATACAGATGCTTGTTAATGGCTTCTGACCCTGATTTTCATTGGTGCACTGGTTATTTTCTTACTGTCTTTCAGCTCTAAGGCTACCCTTTTACATTCTGCTCTGTAATGCTAAGGCCTCTTGAAGGCTGGTTTCGTGTTAGGGTCTGTGAAGGGAGGCATTAGTGGGAAATGGGGAGTGGGAAGATTTTTTTCCTATTCTTGTTCACTCCAACAGCAGAGAACAGCCTCTGCTTCAGCCTCTAGCTGCTTTAGACACTCCCAACACCAGCCCCCCATTTCGGCTCTCATATCATATTTTTAATTTCCAAGAGCTTTTTATTGTTTTCTGAACGTTCTTTTTTAAAAAATAGCATCCTGTTCTTGTTTCGTGGATGTAATATTTTCTCTTCTCTTTCTGAGTATTAAACTATAGAATATTTTTTCCCTTCTCTTCTCTGCCCATCTCATTTCCTCTGATGTTCCTGAGTTCACTGTTTTGTTTTAGTGGCTGTCTTTTATATTAAAGAATTTCCTCAATTGTGTGATTCTTGGTTATTTGTCCTTATTGAGGAGTGGAGCATCAAAAAGCTCACTGGAAACTGAGAAAGAGTATGTAGGTTCTTCGTCAGAAGACTTCAAAGTAGGATGGTTAGACAGCTACTCTGCGGTTTAGTTATGTGAGCTTTAACGGTCCTTCTGAAGTCTTTTCTCTTGGTCAAGTTTCTCCTGAGGAAAAAAACTCCATTCTCCTGCCTAATGGGTACACACCTGATTGCGTGCACCTCAGGAGTTAAGCCAGAGAAGAAGCTGGGCGGCGGAGGGCGGGAGATGGGGGGCAATACAGGAACACCAAAATGGGACATTCTTTTCGGAAAATAGTTGATACCTCAAAAAAGCATTCAAGTACCATTATGTGGAAAATCTGTGTTCAAGACCAGTGAGTTTGCTGGTAAGGGCCTCTGGTTACCTGATGTATCACCATATTAAGCCCCGGTGGCGCAGTGGTTAAGAGCTTGTCTGCTAATCAAAAGGTTTGCAGTTCAAATCCACCAGCCACTCCTTGGAAACCTTATAAGGCTATTCTACTCTGTCCTATAGGGGCACTATGAGTCGGAATCAACTTGATGGCAATGGATTTTTTTTTTTTTTAAATCACAACAATGAACTATGTTGCTATGAGTTGCAATCGACTCGATGGCATTGGGTTTTTGGTTTGAGTATGGGTATGTGTTTGAAGTGTAGATACAGAGCGATCCTTTAATACACCCTCTCATCTCAGCCATCATTGGCCGTTGCGATGGTACCACTTATACTCTGACAGAGAACATGGTATACAACGGGAAAGAGTGTGTGTGTGTGTGTGTGTGTGTTGGGGGAGGTGGTAGTGGAAGGGGCTGGGCCTCTTTGGGAATCAATTCCGTTCTTAGGAAAAATGAGTCATTGCCTACTTCCCTAAAACCCAGAGGATCTGTGTTGATAGGGCTCATTCCAGTGGCCTATTTGGTCCTGTAAAACTCAATTGTTCTTTCCTCCCTTCTAACGGGGGGTCAGAGGTGTGGGAAAATTTTGCCTTGAAATGTTTTTATTCCAGCAAGAAGGCTCAGTTTTGAACATGAAATAAATGTACTTGTTTTAGCTCTGTGCTCCCAGACATTAAAGGGAAGATCTTTCATATATTTCCTGAATTCTCAGTGAGCTCCTGTTTATTAAGTCCCACTGTCTGCAGAGAGTTTTATGACAACATAAACATGGTTTCAAAACAGGAAGTTAGCTTTTAGTCATTGCTCTGAAATCGAGTGCTTGAGAAAATGAGAAGGCTTCAGCTGGAGAATTTAACGTGGCAGAAGTCGCAACAGGAAGTCAGGTGACTCTGGCTGTGCCTCTCTGTTCACAGCTTTTGGACATGTTCGTTCGTTCGTTCGTCCATCTCTTAAATACCTACTTTGTGGGTGGCCTCGTTTAACATGTCAGTTCATACCAATCGCATGAGCTACTCAAAGTGCAAGGACTCTGCTAAGCCATAGACTTCCCCTGTACAAAGATGGGAGAAGTGGTTTCGTTTTCACTGATGTAAAATATTTCCTTGTGTGACTGAACCACGATCCACTTACCCATTCTCCCATGATGGCCAGTTGGATTGCTTCCAGTTTTTTCTCTATTACAAGCAATGTGCAGTGAACAATCCTCTACATTCCTGCTGGGGTACCAGTTCAGGAGTTACCCTAAGGCAACTGAATTTTACAGGACCAAATAGGGCCCATGGGGAACCCTCAGGCCCTTTTAGTGGATCCATGAGGTCAAAACTATTTTGATAATACAGTGAAACCTGTGAGAGCTGGAACTCGATGGGACTGTCTTGTTTTTCTGAGTCTCGCAAGTTTTCTGCCTTTGACAGGGTACAGTCTTACCATTTTCTATCACTCTTTTTAGTGGAAAATATTTGGGTTTTCCTCCTCTGACAGGTTTCTGCCTTACACAGGTTTTGGCTTTCGCAGGTCTTACTATAATTTTCACTCATTTTGTCAGGCATACACAGTGGAGTTTTCCAGGGGGTGTATGATATAACCACAATTATCTAAAAAATCTATTAAAATAGTCCTCCTTTTTCCAACTGCATTTATATGTGAGGCTGAATTTTCCTCACGTACTTCAACCAAAAAACACACTGCAATCATTTGAATACAAATAGGAGATTCTAGCTATCTTCTGTTAAGCCAGACAGTAAAGAGATTTGTAAAATGTAAGACCATGCCATTTGTCTCCTTAAGTTAAGAAATGTAATTACTTTTTGTAATACATGTTGCTAACATGTAATAAGTTTAGTTTTGTTATTTTTTAATGAATAAATCAATGAGGCCAGGGGTAGCTCAGTGGTAGAATTCTCTCCTATGTGAGAGATCCAGTTTGATTCCTGGCCAGCACACCTCATACGTAGCTACCACCTGTCAGTGGAAGTTTGCATGTTGCTAGGATGCTAAACAGGTTTCAGCGGAGCTTCCAGACTAAAACGGACTAGGAAGAAAGGTCTGGAGGTCTACTTTTTAAAAAATTAGCCAGTGGAAACCTTACGGATCACAATTGCCCGATCCACAGGCAATGGCGATAGTGCAGGACCAGGCAGGGCTTTGTTCTGTTGTCCGTGAGGTTGCCATGAGTTGGGGGCCGGCTCGACAACAGCTAACAACAGCCACAAATAAATATTTTTTTAAATTTCAGTTTTAATTTCTGATATGGTAAATATTGATTTACCCACATGAACAAAAGCTCTCTGGGAACTTCAATAATTTTTAATAGCACAAAAGCTTCCTGAAACCTAAAAGTTTGAGAACCACCGCACTGGAGTATATACCTAGGCGTGAAATTGCCAAGTCACAGGGGAAGTGCCTGTCTATCTTTACACGTAAACCTACAGCCACTGGAGATTAAATTCAGTTTGATATCATTTATACAGATACCAAAGAAGCAAAATTATACATAACTAAGGAATGCATACGTATTTACTAAAACTGGAAAGAAAAAAAAAAAGGCACACAATCCAAGAGCCAAATCAAACCCACTGCCATTTAGTATATTCCGACTCATAGTGACCCCGTAGGGTTTCCAAGGCTGTAAATCTCTATGGAAGCAGACTGCCACATCTTTTTTCCGAGGAACTGCTGGTGGTTTCGAACCGCTCACCTTTCGATTATCAGTTAATCGCTTTAACCACTTCACCACCAGGGGTCCTAATCTAAGATAGTGGTCATCTTTTATGGGGAGGCTGGGGGATGGGATAGGGAGGAGAGAGATTACTTCTTAGAGTGCTTTATAACTTACATATATGCTGCCTTTTTCTTTTATATATATTAAATATTATGCAATCTTTTTATTATTTTTTACTTACTAAAAATAAGACAGAAAACATTTCTGCCTTCAAGAGGCTCCCAGTCTGCTACTGAGGTTTGAGTGGTAATCACACAGCTCTCCCCTCTGAGTTCCAACTGCGAAACAGACACAGGGGTCAGATAGGGCTAAAAGAATGGCTTTACTGTTCACAAAGCTGGATGAGAGAAATGTGGAGACCAAATGGTGTCCTCCTCCATTCCCACCTAATTCAGTTGGTCAGATGTGTAACAGCCGGGGACCGCTCTTCAAATGGCAGGACCTACCTGGTGGGCTCCCATGTGGAGGAGAGGGCAGGAGAGAAGCCACTGAAGAGGGAGGGAGACAGGGGCCTTCGTTTCTGCTGAGGAACCAGAGGGAGAAAAATAAGCCTCCAGCTTCTGCCTCCTGGATGAGGCACACCCTAACCACCAGGATACAGAACAGGAAGTGACACGTGCTGTAAGAGGGTCAAGAGCAAGTGGGCCCTGCCAGACAAAGTTACTGCAGCTAACAGTGTGACAGAAGGCTTCCCAGAGGAGGCCATCAACATTTCTCCTCTGTGTGGAAGATGGGTGGTGGGATATGGGCAAGTAGGGGAGCATGGTGGTATTAACACCGAGGCTGAAGTGGAGGGACTGGTCAGGGTGGTGAGGCCTGAGCTGGGGCTTCTGTGTGCATCACTGGACATAACTAGCCCTTCTCTGGACCTTAGGGTGTGTCACTCGGGATGTGAGTACATCGGCAGTGCCACCAAGTGGGAGAGTGAGGTGGGGTCGGTGGTGGGGCATGTGAGGGGCAGCAGAGCTGGCTTGGAGCACGGAGGAGCCTGCCTCCTCCTTAGATGCTGGAGAATCTATTTCAGCTCCTGAACCCTGGCCAGGCACAGGAAGACACCAGCAGGCATAGGGATCCCATGCTAGAGCAGAGTCTCCGCCTCACCCCCTGGAGGACAAGGCTGGGCTACATGGCCATTAGGTGGCCTGGGTTTTCATCCTGGTGGCCCTGCCCAGCTGGAGCAACTGGAGTCCCATTCAGTGAACACCTGCCTCTTGAGTCTCAGGGTCTGTTTTATCTGCATCATTCTCTTTATTTAATCCTCACAACAACCCTGTGAGGTCAACGTCAACATCTCCGACATACAGATGAGGAATCTGAGGGTGAGGGAGGGTAAGCAATTACCCAAAGTTATGCAGGTGATAGGGGATGGGACCTGTGATATTAGAACCCAGTTCTATCTGCCTCCAAAGGTGATGACCTTTCCACTAGACTGCTTAACCCTTCTGGGCCTCAGTTTCTGCTTCTGTAAAATGGGAATAACACCTACTTCACAGATTCGTTGTGGGAACTAATTGCATAGCCTAGCACAGCAGCCGCACCCTAGGCTGCCCCACAGGTGTCTCTCTGAGCTTGACTGCTCTCAGCTATTTTCAGAGCAGGGACCTATCCAGGGAGGACAGGACCGTGGTTTATGTGTCACAGCTGATTTCACATCATTAATTCTCTCCTGTTTCTGATAGTTACTTCTTTGTTTCTCACTGAGAACTGTGGGGGCTCCTCCCCTCACCCCCTCTTCGTCCTCATTCACATTCAGGCTCTCATCAGAGACTCACGCTCTTGACTTGGTCCAGAGCCAGTCATTTACCACAGGCAGAGACTGTGAGAAATCAGAGGGGACCCGAGGACCAAAGCACTAATGAGAGAAACACCCCACACTACCAGAGCTGGGTCTTGGCCCTACGCCTCTGCTCCTCTCAGGCACAGGGAGAACTGTGGGGTCATCTGGCCTGCATTCAAGGGGCTGGTGGCCCTTCTTTATAAGGCTGGTTCATAGCCTGCTGGTTCAGTTTGGTTTGATTCTATTCGATTAGACGTAATTCCTTTCAACAACTAAGTGCCAGGTGCTGGGCAAGGCAAATGTGTTTAGGCAGCTGAGGCTCCCCAGAAAACACCTTTGTTAGTGACATAGTTCCCCAAATGGTGTCTAATTAGCAGGTATTTTTACTGCAATAAGTGACAACACGAGAGGGAACTGGAGCCTACGGGAGTTTTGTTCTTGTGGACGAGTCTAGTTCTCTGCCCTTCACGCGGAGGCCTCTGAGCCTCACTAGGGAGAACTCAGCGCCTCACCCCAAACAGGCCACAGAGAGCTGTTCCCTGATGCAGCCTGGAAGTACGTGTGTTTGTGTGGAACAAAAAAAATCAAGGGAAAAAGGGCAAATCAAAGGGGAGCAAACTGTTCATTCTGTCAACTGGAAATTTCCAATTCTGAAATCCCAGTTAGTTTTTAATACGTTGAAAATACATATTCATCTATTTTGAGTGAGCAATAGTGTCACAGAGTACAAGAAGGTCAGCAGTTACTCTAAAGCAAAGATGAGAAGATAAGGGGGCAGGGAAACTAGAATACTGGAAATGGAACAACCAGAGGGCACTTAAAGAGATGTTGACACATTTGGAAAAATGTAACCAATGTCACTGAACACTTTGTGTAGAAACTGTCAGATGGAAACCTAATTTGATGCTGTGTAAACTTTCACCAAAAACACAATAAGATATTATTTAAAGAGAGAGAGAACAGGAGGAAGGAAAGGAATCAAGGGTAGCTGCTAAAATAAAATGTGTCAAGTTAGTAAATTGCAGGAGAAACTATACATGTAAGCCCAGACCTTACAAAGAGAGACAAAACAAGCTGAAGAAACCCTCCCAAGCAGAATTGTAAGGATGTTTACATTCTTGCAACCACAAATGTGAGTAAACTTAACAAAACAGAGTTAAGGCGGAGGCTCTGTGCATATTCCCCTCCCGGTTGCCCCGGCGATGGAACGTCTGCCTTCCAGTAATGAAATCATACCTCAGGGAAATCCACAGCACAGAGTGTTTCTGGGGCTACACACTCGCTGCTCCTCCCTCCAACTTTGGCCTCGTAAATATAGGAACAGAGTGTTGTCGTTAGTTACCTCCCGGTCAATTCCGACTCCTGTGTGACCCCATGTGTGCAGAGCAGAGCTGCTCCATAGGGTTTTCAAGGCTGTAACCTTTCGGAAGCAGATCTCCAGACCTGTCTTCCAGATTAGTCCAAAACCAAACCCATTGCCACAGAGTTGGTTCCGACTCCTAACGACCCTATAGGTCATAATAAAACTGCTCCAAAGGGTTTCTAATGTTGTCAGTGTTTACAGAAGTAGACTGCTGCATCTTTTTCCTGAAGGGTGGCAGGTGGGTTCGAACTGCCAAACTTTTGGTTAGCACCTGAGCTCCTAACCGCTGCTCCACCAGGGCTCCTTCTCTTTGCAAATGTCTGCGGCCACCCCTCTTTTACTCACTGGCACCCTTGTGTGGAAGGAAACCTGAGGAACCCAGAGCTGGGCAGTGTCAGGAGCTTAAGCCGTGAAGTGTTTGGTATCAAAGCGCTTGCACCAGCTGAGTGTCCCCATTCATACCTCAGGAGGGGCTAGAAGGAGTAGAGCCTGGAGTCTGCTCATGAGTTAGCTAATTACTTCCTGAGCTTGTCATGAAGAAGGCAAAAATGAGTAAGAGGAGATCCCTGGTCTCAGGTGAGGAGAAAAGAAGGGATGTGTATACACAATGAGTCATGGTATGGGGCCACGATGAGGTGTGTAAACACTACAGGGACTTCTTTCCTCCTCCTCACTGTTATTCTTACAAACATCATATTTTTATGGAAAAAAAACTAGCAAATGTGAAAATAAACATAAGGAAAAAATTTAAGTCCCTTGAACTCACACCAGCCAGACGGAGCCATCATTACCATGTTGGAGTACTGTGTCTTTTCAGACTTTTTCCTTATGCAATAATGTGCATGGCTTCAAAAACAATGCTCGCGCTCTGTTTCTCCCTCTCTCTCTATTTTTTTCTGAAACAGAATTACACTATATATGTAATTTTTACCTTTAGCATCTAAGAAAACATCATTAGCATAATTTCAGCTAACACATATATATTTGTGTCTATATCTATATCTATCTATCTATATATATATCAGTCTGCATTGCATCTATTATTTGCCGTTATAGTAATTTAGCTATAACCAAGGTGAGGAAATGGGAGTTCCTGACCTTTCCTCCACGTCAGGTGAGGGAGGCTCCAATAGGGACCCTCAGAGAACTTGATACGTTTTCTTGCAGTTTGTGGATCCCGGGTTGGTGCTGGATTTCCCCTGAGAAATCTAAAGGGCAAATGCAGGCTGGCTGGCAGCTGATGGACAAGTTAAAGCAGAAGGCTGGGCTGGGATCAGTCTCCACTCCTGGCATTGTCACGGGGAAGGATGCTCAAGTGTTTCCTAGGGGCCTCAAGCTCGCTCCCTCGCTTGCTCACCGAAGAGGAGGTTGCTCTGTGATTACATCAACATTGAGCTTACAGCAGGTAAAGGAGCTCAGTCTTCGATGATAATGGGACCTGCTGAGTCTGAGGAGCACATGATGCCTCCCAGCCTTGTGGTAGGAAGATGAATCTGCTCCTTGTGTATAAGACGAACGGAGGGAGGGAGACAAGAGGTCAGGACATCACCCTAGAGACTGTTACCAAGGTCTGGTCACTGAGGAGCTGACAACAAACCTTCTCTCTTTCCATGAAAGTTGCAGGATCTGGGTTCAAGTCCTCTCTCTACCACTGATTGACCTTGAATCGGTCACTTCACCTTCTGAGCCTCAAAGTCTCAAGGGCGACATGGGCATAAAAACCACCCCAAAGGCTGTCTTGTGGGTTTGTGTGAATGGTCACCCCTCGATGTAGGCAAACAAAAACTAGCTTATTCCTGTAATCGCATTAATCCTTCTTGGCAAATTACCCCTCCATGGTCTTAGAGCAAGCAGCTTATTTGGGTCCCTTTCAGGTATTCCACTTGTCCTTCCAGAGATTCTGTAGTTGAACTGGCTCTTAAAACCTCAGTCACAGGCACTTTCTAATCTCAGGGTCCTTTCCTCCTGCTGCTGCTGCTGCTGCTTCTCTACAGGATGGGCCTGTGCCTGGCTTTGTGGGGGCGCGTGTGGGGAGGGGTGGAGCTGAGAGGAGACAAGTGACTGCCTGTTGACAGCAGTGGAAGGCTGCCTAACTGGTTCACGGTATCTTTCCTGGGGCCTGTCCTGCCAACACCACTGCTGGCCTGCCTCCTAGCCGCAGCCTCATCGGTGCTGCTGGGAGGAGGGAGGGCTGGGTTCTCGCCTGCTTCCATCTGGGCCCACTGTAGAGGCAGTCTCCTCGGGCAGTGTCAGCCTGACCCTGCCATGGAGGACTCCCAAGGGGCAGCGGTGTCTGTGTCCTGTAGGACTAACTACTGTCCCTCTAGTGTTCCCCATGGTGGTAGCTCAGCCAAGTGACCACCCAGCAGCCTGAGGATGAGGGGTCTTGCCCCCCACCATGCCAGTTCTTTCCAGGGTCCTTTCTCATGTCTTCCCTTCTCCTGATCTTCCAGCCACTTACGGTGAACCATTCTCCTGAATTCCAAACCAGAATCTGCTCTCTCACATGCCACTAGCTGACTGACACACATTTAAATCCCCTCCCCACCCCCTTTCTGGCTTCATGCTCAGTTTTTCATTGATTCCAGGCTAACATTTTTTTCACTGACTCTGTGAGGCCAGAGGACACTCGTGGTTTGTGGCTCTTCCCATATTTGTCCCTGACCTGCCATGGTCACCCGGATGGACTCTTAGAGTCACTGAGGAAAAAAGGATGGCAGAGGGAGAGGAAGGAGAGACCTTCTTAGCTTCTGTCCCCAGGCCAGCCCTTGTCAGCTTCAAGCACACCCCCCAGCCCCTGTGAAGTGGCTGGGCAGCACCTCAGGCATTCTGGCTCTTCTGGAAGGCGGTGCCACGTGAAGACAGATATAAAACCAGTTAGGTCTTTTCAGACTGGAATGGGGAAAGTCAAGGGGCTGGTCTCAACCGCCTCCTCCCCACGTAAAGCTAAAAGTGTCTATGACACCAGAATGACAATGTAAGAAGTGACTGTGTTCCCTCCACCAGCAAGAACCCCCTTCCTCTTTTCTGCATGACGAAGTCCCACGCTTCCTCAACCCCTCACCTCCAGGAAGCCTTGCCCACTCCCAAGTAGAAGCTGGGACTCTCCTCTGTGCTCCCCAGGGAGCTGTTACAAGGTCCTTGGGATGTCAGACATGGAAGGGGGAATGCCCAGCCAGTGCCCTCGCCCTCTCTGTATAGTAACGTCCCTGGGAGGGTCACGGGCATTACGTGTGTTAAACATGAACGGGCCCTCTAAGCTACAGAGCACCACATAGTGTTAGGATATTACAAATCATACTTGTCTGGCTGCTGTTTAGTTAATTGACTGCACCTGTACCTGAACTGTGAGCTCTTTGGAGACAGGGATGCTTCATTTAAAACACACAAAAGTAGCCTCAATGCTTGGCATTCTGGGTACACAAGGAGGCACCTGGCAGACATGGCAGACAGGTGAGCTGCCTTTACTCAGGCCCATAGCCTGAGCAGGAAGCCAGGCACCTGGCCCTATAGAGCAGCCCAGGTTTGCCTGCACCCAGGTCCCTGTGATCCTGATGCCTTGGCCTGCTCCCGGGAGCTCTTCTACCACCTCTACCAGCCCTACCAGCCTCTTGGCATCTCCCATCTGCTCACCCAGCACTTGACCACCATGTCTTCTCCAGCTCCTACAACCTGTCTCCTGCCCGTACCACACCAGTGCTTAAACCAGACCCGCCATTGCTTGCCCAGCACTGGCCACTGTATGACTGGCCCAGGTTTTGTCCTGTTAAGCCCTGCTTTGGGGATAGTGCATGTCTCAAAACTCAATAAATATGTCAGACTTAGGGAGAGCGTAAATGCTGCGAACGGATGAACCAGCAGTAAGGGAAGGAGCCCAGGCCAACGTGGGTCCAAATGTCCGCTCAGCCACGTACTAACCATGTGATCATGACCAGGTGCTCATCTTCTTAGAATCTCAGTTTTCTCAACCGTACATAGGGATGAAAACAGAACAGGCCTGCCTCGTAGAGTTACTGTGAAAAGTAAACACCATGACACGTGTTAAGCCCCCAACCTTGTGCCTGATCCGTGGCAGATTCTCAATCAATACTTATTTTCTTCCTTTCCCCTTTTCCGCTAAGATCTCTTCCAAGTCTAAAGGTGCAGGGCGTCTTTGAAGCACATGTTCCCTCGTTAAACTATAATGTGGGCTGGTCACCAAGCTGCTAGAAAGTTTATCTTCCCAAGACAAGCGAGGGTCCCAGGCAACACAGACAAGCTCTGGGTCCCACACTGTCCTGGAACAGATTTCTCATTCCCCGTCCAAAGTCCGGCAGATAAGGAGAGGGTACTGTAGGTGACTGGAGTTCATGACCACACTTGTCAAAGGAGATGAAAGCCCGTTCAGGCCACAGAGCTGCAGCAAGGAAGCGGAAAGCCCAGGAGGCCTGGGAACAGCCCCTGGAGCTGGGGTTCTAGGTCCAGGGCTCAGAAGGCCAGCAGTGACCTTAGAGGAGACCAGGATGTAAACACCTGGGAGCAAGTGGCCCCACCAGGAATACTCTGTGGCTGGGTTCGGATGAGCCTGCAGTGTCTAATGGGCTTCCAAAAACACAGAGGGTAGGAGCTGAGGGCGTCATTTCCCTTGGCCTTCTTCTTTAGGTAGGTGAAATGGGTAGATTTTGACGATGCTGAACTGCACAGAAAAAAACCAGGGGCAGCCAGGGCAGTCAGCTTGCTGCTAGCCCTTCAGATAGTGGTTCTCAGAGTGAGGCCCCCAGACCTGCAGCATCCGCATCCCCTGGGGGATTTGTTAGAGTTGCAGGCCTACTGAATCAGAAACTCTGAGGGTGAGATCAGCAATCTGTCTTTTAATAAGTCCTGAGTGACTTTGAAGCACACTAGAGTTTGAGGACCACTGACTTGGCAGATGCTTTTGTTCATTTACTTGAAAATTTCTTCCCATCTTATGGTAGGAGATGGCATGTCCACAGTGGAATGAACGATCACAGGCTTTAGAGACAAGAAGGCCTGAATCCAGATCCTGCCTCTGCTCCTAAGTGGCTGTGTGGCCTTGGGCAAATCCCTTAACCTCTCTGAACCCCAGTTTCCTCAACGCTAAGATATCTACCTTGCAGGGTTGAAGTTAAGTTTAAGGGGTTAAACATTAAACATTTAGCAGAGCACCCGGCACTTAGGAGGTGACCACCATCATCGTTAACCTAAATGCTACAAGGAGCCCCGGGTAAGTCAGGAGTGTAATGCATTTAGGGAACTTCATCAGTCCACACAGGGCCCATCGTGCTTCACGAGTGTTTAATATGCTGCTCAGGATGCTACTCTATGCCAGGCATTGCCTGGTTAGATCATCCTTAAGCTAGGAATGACTTAAAGGTAACATTTAGTTTTCAAATTTGATGGGGGAACAAATCCCTATCTAGTTGGGATACACCAGGTGAAACCCCAACGAGAAAATCCACTCCCATCATAATATAACCTAGATGTTTTCTCACCCTACCCACTTTCCCATTTTCCTTCTAGATTAGTCCCTTAAGCACACAGTAACACCTGGCAAATATTTACTGAGAGCTGAATGAATGGATTGGCTCAATTTGACTTTAAAATCCCGGACTGTTGTGCAATAAAAGGACCAAATTTGGACCGGGCCTTTAGCTTCCCGGGGTGGAAACATGGCAGGCCTGCCTGCAGCACCCACACGGGTAAAACACTGAACTGTGTTCCTTAACTGTTGACACCACCCAGGGGCTCCTGTCAGGAGGTGACCCAAACCAAACTCTTTGCTGCTGAGTCAATTCCGACTCATAGCCACTCTCTAAGATAGGGTAGAACTACTCCACAGGGTTTCCAAGGTTGTAATGTACACAGAAGCAGGCTGCCACATCTTTCTCTCATGGCGTGGTTGGTGGGTTCGAACGGCTGACCTTTCGGTTAGCAGTTGAGAACTTAACCACCACGCCACCAGGGTTCCTTTACCAGGAGGTACAAGAAGCCAGTTTGTTCTATTTTGGGCAGTGTTAACTTTGGCCACTTGGTTGATTTGTTGAAATGTCCAACTACTCCCTGGCCCACAAGGCCCTTCTCAAGGGCGAGGAGGGACTCAGGCTGATTCATCCTAGTGTCCAGGTACCTGGGGATGAAGGGTGCAGGGAGGGGAGGAACAAACACGGCCTGACCCCCCACCCCCATGCGCTGGGCTCTGTGGCTGCTTCTCAAGTCTCGCGGCAAGCCTGTAATTTCGGTTGTTCTGCTCATTGCACAGGTGTGTGCAGTGAAGATGAGTAATTTGCCTAAGGGCACTTGGCTGGTAGTAGCAAATCCAGATTCAAATCCAGAACTGTCTGCCACGTCCCATAACACTACTGCCCTGGAGCTAAGAGATGCTCAGTAACATTCGTTGCTTTGAATGTATGTTAAAAATTTTTTTTAAACAGAAAAACCTAACACCAACACCACTAAACATCCTTTTACATCAGCGAGGGTGCTTTTTATTCACTTATCCCTTCAACAAGCATTTACAGTGGGCCTACTGCCCCATAGAGTTTTCAAGGAGCAGCTGGTAGATTCGAACTGCCAGCCTTTTGGTTAGCAGCCGATCTCTCAACCACTGTACCACCAGGGCTCCTGCTATGCACTGTTATAGGTAATTGGGACACTGCAGTGAAGAGTTCACTCTGCAAACCCAGCTAGAGTGACAAACAATAACAAGAAGGCTAGAGGTACTGCAGTTCCAAACAAACAAAACCAGACCTGTTGCCACCCGGTCGATTCTGACTCATTGGCGACCCACTGTGTTACAGGGCTGACTGAGTTCCACAGGGTTTTCTTGGCTGTAATCTTTACACCTTTCCTCCATGGTGCTGCTGGATGGGTTTGAACTGCCAGCCTTTCGGTTACTCTAGTGCAAACTGTGCCACCCAGCGGAGGTCCAGGATTGGTAAATTTAATGGCTCGGAGATATCCTGGCTAAGGTTTAGGTTTTCTGAGATTCTCTTAACTTTCCCTTTGGGTCTGCAAAATGTTCACTTCCGTTTTAAGCAAGACATTCTGAAAGGAAACAAAAAGGACATTTCTTGTCGTGGTCCCTTTACATGAGCAAAGAAAAGTCTTGCTAGAATCCTCTGAGTACACTTCCCTTCCACCTCATTGTCCAGAGCCATGTCACCACCAGCCTGTGCCTAAATCCATCACTTGGCAAGGGGAATGGACCGCCATGCCTGGTTTAGGCAGCCCAGATCTGCGTTGCGGCCCTGAAGGGTAACTATAGTACGGCAGGTATGGCGGTAATGCACTGGCCCTGGGCAAGTGGTGCCACTGAGCGCTTTCTATTAACCTGGAACGGCCAGTGGCCCCTCTATGGGAAATGGCATCTATGGCAAGCACTGAAGCTGCACCCCTGTCCAAACACCTGACACCCCTCTTTTAGGTAACTGTACCATAACATCTGCTCAAAAATACAAGTCAAGCTCGTTAATCTCTTAATTAACACATTACCATGCTTGAGGAATGAGGTTGAGCTGTGCTGGGTTAACAGTGGTGCCACATGCCCGGGGCCAGTGTGATACTCTAGAGATGCCACTGCAACTACCCAGACCACCAGGAGACTCAGCCTTCCCTGAAGGACTTGGGAGGGTGAAAAAATCGCAACTTTTAGGAAGGAAGGAGGGGGAAATGCCGTTGAGTAGACAACTGACAATATCTGTCAACTCTTCCATCCACTAATTTACCAGATATTTACAGACCCTGTGGCTTCTTGGAGCCCTGGTGGGGCAGTGGTTAGGTGCTATTGGCAGTTTTATCCGCCAGGTGCTCCCTGGAAACTCCACGGGGCAGTTCTACCCTGTCTTACAGCGTTGCTATGAGTCGGAATTGACTTGACAGCAACGGGTTTGGTGTTTTTTTTTTTTTGGTTGGTGGCTTCTTGGAGCCCTGGTGGCGCAGTGGTTAAGAACTGGGCTGCTAACCAAAAGGTTGGCAGTTTGAATCCACTAGCCACTTCTCGGAAACCCCATGGGGCAGTTCCACTCTGTTCTGTAGGGTCACTGTGAGCTGGAATCTACTCAGTGCCAACGGGTTTGTTTGGGTTTTTTTGGTTTGGTGGTTTCTTAGAAACTCTTGTTTATACAAATATAAATTTGCCTCTTTGCTATTCTTTATATTCATTATATCAAGTTCTACTTCCTTTTACTTACTGTTAAGTCTTATAGTGTGTCTCTCTCTGCCCCTAATTGTTGGGCATTTGGGATGCCTCCAGTTTTATTAAGCAATATAAAAATCTCAAAGCTCAGTTCTAACCGTCTCTCTATGTACCTTTGTTTTATTTTATAGTTTTATTTCTTTGTTTCCTTGGAACACATTATCCAAGCCGGTGTTCCAAGGTCAAAGGGTATGACCAGTTTTATAACTTGACATGGTGATTTAAAGAGCATCTAACCGAGGGTTCAGAAATATCTTTGTCCACTTGTTCCCAGGCAACCGTTGCTGGGGAGCTGGGAGGTGGCATGATGTAGTGGAAAGAGAGTGGCCATCGGAGTAAGGGGGGTTGGGCTCGGGTCTGGGCAACGTTACTCAGCTAGTGGTTGGGCACTTGGCAGTCTCTTAGCCTTTCTGAACTCTGGTTCCCCAACTGTAAAATGGGCGTGATGCTATCTCTCAGAGCATCAAGCACGGTAGGAGTCCATTACCTACGTCTGTTCCTGACCTTGGCCTGGGGCCCTGACCACCTTAGTCACATCCTCACCACCTTTGGGGAGGGTGTTCTGGGGAGCAGAACTTGAACAATTAACCGCCAGTGTCATGGACCCTGCTGGTTCCCTCTTGTAAGGACATGTGTAGACTGCCACCTTCTGGTGAAAAGGGCTCGTGTCCAGATGACTTTGGGATTAAACTGCTCCCCCTTGTGTCACTGTGAGGAATTGCCCCAAGAGTGAAGCCGCGGAAGAAGACGGGAGAGGTTTTCCCAGCCTGGGCTGGCCCTGGTGTGGGTGGTAGCTTTAAGGCGATGTCCTTCTCCGGTCAATGAAACTCAGAGAGAGGAAGCTGCTGGCTTTTGAAAAGCTGGTTGTACATGAAGATTGGTTTGGGTTTGGAGACTGTGAAAGAGCAAAAGAAGAGATCTTCATCAGTGATTTCTGAAACCTTGTCCAGGAGGCTGAGAGTGAGTTGTCAGCCAGCTAATTCGTCCCCACATGTTTACAGAGCACTATCACGTGCCGGGCACATGATTTGGCAAACAAAGTTGAACCAGACAGGCCGAGTTCCTCATGCCTTCCTCTAGTGGGGAAATTTGGTGATAGTTCACTCTTTTTTGTTATATGCGTTCTTTTATTTATTTAAATGAAAACAGAAAATAGTATCTAAATAGAAAATTATTAAAATAATAATTTAAGTAAAATAAATAATTTAAAGCACAATATTTCACCTCCAAACAAGACAGCTATTTTTCATTAATTTTTTCATTCTGTGAATTATTTTTTTAATTGTGCTTTAGATGAAAGTTTACAGCTCAAGTTAGTTTCTCATACAAGAATTTATACACACATTGTTATGTGACCCTAGTTGCTCTCCCTGTAATGTGACAGCACACTCCTTCTTTCCACCCTGGATTTCCCGTGTCCATTCAACCAGCTCCTGTCCCTTTTTGCCTTCTCATCTGGCCTTCGGACAGGAGCTGCCCATTTAGTCTCATGCGTCTACTTGAGCTAAGAAGAACACTCTTCGTGAGTATCCTTTTATGTCTTATAGTCCAGTCTAATCTTTGTCTGAAGAGTTGGCTTTGGGAATGGTTTCAGTTTTGGGCTAACAGGGGCCGTGTCTTCCGGGGTCCCTCCAGTCTCAGGCAGACCATTAAGTCTGGTCTTTTTACTAGAATTTGAGTTCTTTACCCACTTTTCTCCTGCTCCGTCAGGGACTCTCTGTTGTGTTCCCTGACAGGGCGGCAAGACAGCTATTTTATTTCAACACTTTCCGGGCCTTGTACACTGGCCTGCACATTTGTTACAGAGCTATAATCATAATGCATATAATATCCTGAAGTTTGTTATATTTTACTCATAATAAATATTTTTTCTATGTTGCTATTTAATCTTCGTAATTATCCTTACAGCTATGTAAGAGGCAATCGTGGGCCTGTATCGAAATCTATGTAGCAAATCCCTTAAGCATATGGGTTGTTTTGGTTTTTTTTGTTGTTGTTATATTAGCTATTATCAATATCAACTTCTTTATGCAGATTAAAAAACTGCGTTACTCTGAACCACCACTGCCTCACCATAAGCAATTATATAACCTAATACAATAAACCGAGATGGAGGATGGAGACAAGATGGAGGATGGAGGGTGGATACAGGATGGAGAATGGATACAGGACGGAGGGTGGATATAGAATGAAGGGTTAAGACGAGATGGAAGGTGAAAACAACATGGAGGATGAATACGAGGTGGAGGATAGATACAGGATGGAGGGTAGAGACAAGATGGAGGGTGGATACAGGATAGAGGGTGGAGACAAGATGGAAGATGGATACAAATGGGGTAGATACAAGGTGGAGGGTGGAGACAAAATGGAGGATGGGTACAAGATGGTAGGTGGATACAAGATGGAGGATGTAACACATAATAAACAATATACAACGTCAAAAAAAATTGTGTTACTTCTCAGTAATCATGAATATGGTTCTTCCTATATGTTGCCATATCACTTCCCAAAAGAACTATTACTAATTTACAGTGCTGCCAGTATCATATCAGTGAGCCAATTTTGCTGCAACCTCAGGGGCACTGAATATGGTTAACACATTTTTGAGAAATTCATATTTTTAGGTGGGGTCCCAAATTTGCTTTAATCTGCATTTCTTTGGCTGCTAGTAGGTATGCACTTTTTTGCACAGGTACTGTTTATAATTGCTCTTGTGTGAAATGTCTGTTTAGGGTGTGGTTAAAAACTTGAATGAGTTCCTTGTTTGATGTCTTTCCTTAGAAAAGGGAAAGCAACAGCAGATTTCAGGACTGCAGTCCAGGGAGTCAGAATGGTGTTTACTGTGTTATTCACCAGGTTAATAACTCCTTCTGGAATCTTCCTAAGAAAGAAAACCCAGCTGTTCCTAGAATCTCTGCGAGTCTCTTCCGCTGCCTAGAACTACTAAGTGAGAAAAGTGACTAACACCTTGGCTGTGCTTGACATGACATGATTTCCCAGTGTTTAGGAAAAACGGTTGGACGGCAGCCTCGTTTACAATAATGCAAATGGAAATTCTGTGATTGCGGAGTTAATTTGTTTCCTAGTGACTCTGAAAAGTATAGAACGTTCTTGAGTGTCAGAGTCGGAAGGGTCCTTATGATCTTGTCCAAACCCCTGGCCTAGAGATGAGAAGTGACTTGCCCAGGCTGACAGAGCAAACTAGAGGAGCTGGCTAGCTCTGGGCTCCTCTGTCATCTGTCCTTAGTGTGGTGTGAATGAGCCTAGCCTGCTTGATTATTAGAGCAGAGCTCTGGGAAAGCTTTCTGGGTTTGGAGTGGTATGCCTCTTCTGCATACTTTGGGCCTTTCCTCTCTGGAAGCTCAAAATACTGTATCACGCAGGGCCCCAGGCACAAGTCATTCCTCCTGGAAGGAGACTGCAAATGTTAGGAACTCGGCCTTGTGAGGGTGAGCAATCTTGACTCTGTTAGTGAGGCTTTTTAGTTTAATACCTCACCGGTCTTTTTTGGGATGATTAGATAAGAACTAACATTTGATTAGCACATACTGTGTACTAGGCAAGGAGCCCTGGTGGCGCAGTGGTTTAGCACTTGGCTGCTAACCGAAAGATGGGTGATTCGAACACGCCAGGTGCTCCGCAGAAGGAAGATGTGGCTGTCTGCTTCCTTAAAGGTCACAACCTTGGAAACCCTGTGGGAAAGTTCTACCCTGCCCAGTAGGGCTGCTATGACTTGGAGTAGACTCGACAGTGGTGGGTTTAGATTTTATTTTGTTTAGGAGAGGGGCGCTTGTGGTGGAATCTCTGCCCACCACACTCCAAACAGAGGCAGCAGCTGTGGTGGGTGGAGCACTTGACCAGGAGTTCTCAGACCCAGTCCTGGCGGTGCCTAGTCCTCAAACACATTACATCACCTCTTTAGGACTTGGTTTCTTTCATTTTAACATTTGTTGTTAGGTGCCGTCGAGTCAGTTTGACTCATAGCGACCCTATATACAACAGACTGAAACACTGCCAGGTCCTGCCCCATCCTCACAATTGTTGTTATGCTTGAGCCCATTGTTGCAGGCAGTGTCAATCCGTCTCGTTGAAGGCCTTCCTCTTTTCATTGGCCCTATACTTTACCAAGCATGATGATCTTAAAAAAATATTTCTTTGGTGACAAATTCATTCATACTCAAAAAAAAATAAAAAGTTGCTGTCGAGTTGATTCCGACTCATAGTGACCCTATAGGACAGAGTAGAACTGCCCCATAGGGTTTCCAAGGAGCGCCTGGTGGCTTCAAACTGCCGAACTTTTGGTCAGCAGCCGAACTCTTAAACACTTCGGTATCAGGGGTCCTCGCTCATACTAGAGTAAGAAAAAAAAACCTTGTTGCTGTTGAGTTGATTCAGACTTAATGGCGACACCGTGTGTTGCAGGGTAGAATTGCACCATAGGTTTTTCTTGGCTGCAATCTTTATGGAAGCCAATTGCCAGGCCTTTCTTCTGTGGCACTGCTGGATAGGTTTTAATCATCAGTCTTTAGGTTAGTAGTTGGGTACAAGCCATCCGCACCATCCAAGGACCATTCTAAAGTATACGTAATAATCATAATTTAAAGAATAATAAAACCAACCTACATAAAAATACTGAGCTTAAAAAATCACTAGTAGCTGTGAAGCCCCTATGTGTCCCTCTGTGAAGTATCCCCTTCACTCTATTACCCTCAATTTTGTTTTAAAGACTAGCCTTATAACAGAAGTATTACCCCTCAGCAACACACTGTTTAGTTTTTCCAGTCTCTGAACTTTTACAAAGGGAATCACATTGCAAGTATCCTTTTATAACGTCCCTCTTGAATCTGCGGCCGACCTGTGTTGACAGGCGTGACTGTGGGTCATTATCTCCCCCGCTCCATAGCAGTCCACTGTGGAGATGCGCTGTTGTTCACTGACCCGCTCTACTGTGAGTAGACATTTTGGTTGTTTCCAGTTGGGGACCATTATAAACAAAGCTTGTTGCATGTGTGTAAGAGTTCATATCGAGAAGTGGAATTCCTGGGTCATAAGGAATACGTGCCTTTAATTTTTATCAGAGAAGGCGAAACTGTTCCGAGTGGTTGTACCCATTCACACCCCCACAGCCCTGTGTGAGAGTCCTCCTTGTTCTACATCCCTGCCCCTGTCTAGTATTATAATTTTTTCCAAATCTAGTGGCTGTGAAGTGGTATCTCATTTTGCTTTTAGTGTGCATTTCTGTCATTACTAAGCGGGTTACACCTCTTTTCAAGGAGGTCCCCAGGTGGCACAAGTGGGTTTGCAATAGGCTACTAACCTAAAGGTCAGCAGTTCGAATCCACCCCGCAGTTTCACAGAAGAAAGACCTGGTGATCTGCTTCTGTGAGGACTGCAGACAAGAACACCCTATGGAGCAGTTCTAGTCTGTAGTACGTGGGCCACTATGAGTCCGAACGGACTTGACAGCAACGGGTTTGGTTTTTTCGTTTTGGTGGCCAGTCATGTGTCTTTGCCGCTAAAATGCCTGTTATGTCTGTCGTCCGTTTTCAAAGTCAAGTTGTCTGTTCTTGTCTTACAGGTTTGTAGTAGCTCTTTATAGATCCCAGACACTAATTCTTTGCTAGTAACATATATTACAATTATCTCCTCACAGTCTATGGCATGCTTTTTCACTCTCTGTGTGATGCTGTTGATAAATCGTTTTTAATTTTAGGGCAGTTGAACTCAATCTTTTCTTTCATGGTTTTTATCTTTTGTGTCATGTGCAAGAAATCCTTTTTCTTTTTTTTAACCGTGAGACCATAAAGATAGTCTCCCATATTTTATTCTAAAAGTTTTAAAATTCCAAATGTCTGTTTTAGGATTGTTCTGTCCCTGAGTTCCTGAACCTTCCCACAAAATGGCTCTGGAAGCCTGAGGTAATTTTTATTCCAGCGGGCCTCCCCTCTGCACAAAGGCTTTGAGTTCTGACGAGTGCACAGAGAAAGACTCTCTTCCTGTTCATGGACAGGACTGGCAGGAGCCGCTCTCAAAGGCCCCGGGTGTCCTGTGAGTCCCCAGCTGCTGCCGGCCCCTAGGGGGCGCCTGTGCATCAGACACAGGCTCACGCAACCCTGCCCTCAGCCCCTAACTGGGGCGCCCTTACCTCCCTGCAGGCTGTAAGGCAGCACCTCTGCTTTGGCTGCCACCCTCCTGCTACTCTCCAGGTGCCCATCCTCACCTACTGGGTCTCCAGGTGTCTGCTCTCCCTACCCTCACCCTGGGTCTCCAGGTGCCTGCCTCCCCCACCCTCACCCTGGGTCAGAAGGTGCCTGCCCCCCCACCCTGGGTTTCCCTTCCAGGTGCCCACCCTCACCCTGGGTCTCCAGGTGCTCACCCCCCCACACCCTAACCCTGGGTCTGAAGGTGCCCGCCCCCCCACCCTCAACCCGGATCTGAGCCTCTCAAGCTGGGGACTGTCTTCCTATTCTTGAAGGAGCCGCACAAAAGCCCCCTCTCAGTCTTGCTTTCAAACCTGTCCTCCCACCTCTTGCCCTGTCTCCTTCTTAGAATCCTCCCAATTCCTTACCATCTTTTAATGGGTCCCTCAACAACAATTTTTTACTGGATCAGATGCTGCTATGGTTTAAACCTGCCCCAAACCCCTGCAGCTTATGACTACAGGCTCCCCAAAAGTTCAAAAACACTTAGGGAACCACAAAAAAGTCTAAAACCTAAAGCTGAGTGAGGCATGGTGTCTTTTGCCTGCTTGAGTGTTTGATTTTGCCTTACTTTTTCAGCTCCACCAGTTTATGTGGTTGTTATTGTTGTGTGCCGTCTTGTCCATTCTGACTCGTAGAGACCCTATAGGACAGAGTAGAACTGCCCCATAGGGTTTCCTAGGCTTTTTCCTAGGTTTCCTGTAATCTTTATGAGGGATCCCTGGCGGTATAGTGGTTAAGAGCTCGGCTGCAACCCAAAAGGTCAGCAGTTTGAATCCACAAACCGCTCCTTGGAAACCCTATGGAGCAGTTCTACTCTGTCCTATAAGGTCACTATGAGTCAGAATCAATTCGATGCCAACAGGTTACTGAGGTATTTGGGGTTACCATTAGTCAGGGGCCTACTCAACCAACCGTAGCTAATAACAACAACAACTATAGTTTAGTATTTTAAACAACCAGGATGGCTCCAGTGGCATATGTAAGCCAAACATCCTCCCTGCACTGCAGACTTGTGATGGCTGAGGATAGAAAACAGGTTGGTGTTAAATCATGGAGGGCTTTGAAGTCCAAGGTGTTTGGTATTTCCAAAACAGAGATGAAAATTCATTTTCGGAGACAAAGCTTAGGGATGCCCCCAATAAAGATCCAATAATAAAAGAATGGTTACATAAACAATAGTGCACCTGTATGATAGGATATTCTATAGTCATGAACATCAAGCTTCTGAAGATTTTTTAATGACATGGGAAGATAAATGAAAAAAATACAAAACTGTGTATAGCACATAATAGTGACTTAAAAACCCGTTGCATCGGTTCTGACTCATAGTGGCCCTATAGGACAGAATGGAACTGCCCCATAGGGTTTCCAAGGAACACCTGGTAGATTCACACTGTTGATCTTTTGGTTAACAGCCATAGCTCCTAACCACTACGCCACCAGGGTTTCCAATAGCAACTTACAAAAAAAAAAAAAAAGGAAACCCTGGCGGCGTAGTGGTTAAGAGCTATGGCTGCTAACCAAAAGGTGGGCCATCTGAAGCCACCAGGCGCTCCCTGGAAACTGTATGGGGCAGTTCTACTCTGTCTTACAGGGTCGCTATGAGTTGGAATCCACTAGACAGGTTTTAAAGACAGGTTTTAACAGCAACTTAGTGAAGAAAAATCATATACAGTGATTAAGACTAGAAGGACAAACATCAAAATGTAAATAGTTATTTTTGGATGGTAGTATCATAATTTGTTTTTCTTTTCATCATTTAAAATTTTCTGTGTTTTGAATTTTCCTACAATGAGCACATGCTACTTTATAATTAACAAAATATAATAAATGTTATTTTATAAATGCAAAGCTTAAAACATGGAGTGTGGTGTGGTGGGTGCCATTACTGCTATTTTCTTCTTTTTTTCTATGCAGGTGAACTTCATTCTCATTTTTGCAGGATCCAAGAACAGAGCGCCCACCTGATTCGGTCCACAGTGGCTAAGTACCAACTATCCCTGGGGTATCAGACTCTGCCTGCTACTGAGCAGCTGACTGGAAAACCCTCCTCAGTTGCTGTCATTGGTTCTGTTGCAAAACACACTGGTGAAAACACTACATTTGACTCGGTAATCCATTTTTGGCTTTTCCCTCTTCATTACTGCTAATTACTAAGACATTCTTCTCTGAACTGAGCCATGTAAGGAAATGTATACACAGCACACATGTTTTCCCAGCTTGTGATTTTTGGGCTTCACCTGTAATTCCACAAACTCCCGGAGGCTTCTGGGATCCCAGACTGACTATCTATACCAGGAAATCACATGACCTCATTGTTGTAGAACCATGAGCTACAGAGGTGTGGGAATGCCAAAAATTGGCCATAGAGCCATAGGCAATGAGAATGCATCCGGACGTAACTTCTCAGGCCCAGAAAGAGGAAGGCAGTTGCCCAAGGTCACACGGTGAGTCAGTGTCAAGTAGGAACTTGAGCCCAGGTCCCCAGAGTCCTGTGCGCCGATGTCACCATCATAGGCCCTTAGAAACTGACTTTCTTAGGTTCTGGTCAAATCCATTTTTTTTTTTTTTTTGCCTACTCTTCAGAGTCTGCACGGCGATACGTAGTTTGGGTTAAAGTTCATTGAATTACTTCTCTTTTTTATCTACTCATTTTCATGGCTCCCTGGGTCTTTCTTGTTCAGATCCAATTTAGTATCAAAACATTTGTCAAGAACTTCCCTGAAAACAGTTTGGCAATTCCTCAAACAGTTACACATAGAGTTCCTGCCATGGGTTGAATTGTATCCTCCAAAAAGATATGTTTCATTTTTCTACAAAATTACCTGTGGTTGGGAACTTGTTTGAAATAGGGCCTTTGAAGATGTTATTATTTAAGTTAACAGGAGGTCATACTGGAGTAGGGTAGGTCCTATCCAAGGTGAGTGACATCCTTATAGAAAGAGACGAAGAGACACAGACGCAGAAGGAAGACAGCCACGTGAAGGCAGAGGCAGAGCTCAGAGTGAAGCATCTATAAGCCAAGAAACGCCAAGGATGGCCAGGAACCACCAGAAACTAGAAGAGACAAGGAAGGATCTGGAAACTGTATGGGAGAGCATAGCCTTGCAAACACTTTGATTTCAGACTCCCAGCCTCCAGAACTACAATAAATTTCTGCTGTTTTTAACCACCCAATTTGTGGTACTTTGTTACAAACATCCTAGGAAACTAATACAATTCCCGTATAACCCATCGATCCCACTCCTGGGTATATACCCAAGGGACATGAGAGCATTGTGTCCACACAAAAACTTGTACACAAATATTTATAGTATCATTATTTATAATAGCCAACTCATATGTTCATCAACTGATGAATGGATAAAGGAAATATGGTTTGCCCATACGATGGAATATTATTTGACAATAAAAAAAAAATGAAACACTGATACATGCTACAACACGGATAAACCTTGAAAATATGCTAAGTGAAAGAAGCCAGTCACAAAAGACCACATATTATATGATTCTATTTACAAGAAATATCTAGAATAGGCAAATCTATAGAGAAAGAAAGTGGATTGGTGCTTGTCAGGGGCTAGGGAGGGAGGAAAGTGGAAATGACCGCTAATGGGTAGGGGGTTTTTCTGGGGGGCTCTCCTGGCAGGGGGTGTGATGAAAATGTTCTGGAATTAGATAGTGGTGATGAAAATAACCAAAAGCCACCAAATCATACATTTTGAAAGTATTAAATTTTATGGTATGAGAATTGCTTCTCAAAAAAAAAGATGGTCTTTGATTAAAACCTAAGGAAAATAAAATTGGAGAAAAGCCACAATGTGAAAAGTATTATAATATAAAGACCTACAGTTTGGCTAGATTCTTGAGCCTAAAAGAACATTTATAAGCCGGCCTTTACTCTGAGAAGCAGAGTGGAGTGGAAAAGGTCCTATTTTAGAAATTAGCTACTCAGATAAATAATTAGAATCCCAGCTCCTCCACTAACCAGATACATGACCTTGGTCAAGTTTATTTACCTTTCATCAACCTCAGTTTCTTCATCTGTCAAATGGGGATAATAAAATCAGTCTTGTAGGTAATGGCAGTGCCTGGCACTCAACATTTAGTTGCCTTTGGTTTCCCCTTCTCATCGCTTCTCTAATATCGACAGTCACCCAAGTAATATGGAGGTCACGTGAATCCTCTGGCAAGTATAAGCAAACCTCTAGACACAAAGGTCTGGAAACTTTTCTCAGTGGATGCTTCTCAAATTGTAATGTGCACAGGAGCCATTTTTTTTCGCCTGCTTGTTGTTGTTAGTTGCCACCGAGTCAGCTCTGACTCATGGTGACCTCGTGTACAACAGAATGAAACATTGCCTGGTCCTGTATCATCTTCACAATCGTCAGTGTCCTTGAGTCCATTGTTGTGGCCACCGTGTATTTTGACCGACTTCCAACCTATGGGGCTCATCTTTGAGCACTATACTGGGCAATATTCTGTTGTGATCCACAGGGTTTTCATCAGTTAATTTTCGGAAGCAGGTTGCCAGACCTTTATTCGTACTCTGTCTTAGTCTGGAAGCTCCATTGAAACTTGTCCACCATGGGTGGTTCTGCTGGTATTTGAAATACCAGTAGCATAGCTTCCAGCATCATAGAAACATGCAGGCTACCACAGTGCAACAAACTGATGGATGAGTGATGGTCCTTCCCATTTCCTTTTCTCAAGCTCTATAGGTTTAGTGACTAGGGCAAGGCTTCTCAAACTTCAATGTACATAGAATCACCTGGGAGGGATCACAATAGAGGGTCCTGGACAGAGTGAGAGAAAAATGTAGAACAAAATTCAAATTCACAAAAAAAGGCTAGATTTACTGGTCTGAGAGAGACTGGAGAAACCCCCAAGATTATGGCCCTCAGACACCCTGATAACTCAGAGCTGAAGCTACTCCCAAAGTTCACCTTTCAGCCAAAGATTAGACAGGCCCGTAAAACAATCACACACATAAGGAACGTGCTTCTTAGGTCAATCAAGTACAAAAGACCAAATGGGCAACACTTGCCCAAAAACAAAGATTAGAAGGCAGGAAGGGACAGGAAAACTGGCTGAATGGATGTGGGAAACCCAGAGTGGAAAGGGGGAAAATGCTGACACATTGTAGGGATTGCGACCAATGTCACAAAACAACTTGTGTATAAATTTTTTAATGAGAAACTAATTTGCTCTGTAAACTTTCACCTAAAGCACAATAAAATTGTACAAAAGGATCACCTAGCGATCTTGTTAAAATGCAGATTCTGATTCCGTAGAGCTGGGGTGGACCTGAGATTCTGCATTTCTAACAGTCTCCCAGGTGATGCTGATGTTGCTGGTCCCTCACACCTGATGGCAAGGTACGAAGTTGCTGAAACTCTTGCGCTAGAATGATCTACAGACCCTTCATCAGGTGGCAAACTTTTGATATCTATGTAAGGTAGATAGTGATCAAAGAAACTACTATGGCTTTGTAACCAAGCTGCTTGCAAAGATAGGATCTGATATACCATCAAAGGCTTTTTTTAAAGGCCTTTCAGGTATCCACGGGAATAGCCTTTCACAAGAATCTAGAGTTGACATGTGAAACACTAATTTGAACCATAAATATTAGTAGCAATATGTACAGTTTATGGAGCATCAACATTTTCCAAGCATGGTTTGCAACTAGTATCTCCTTTAATCTGCTTATGTCAAGTCTGTGAGGTAGGCTGGACTCAAACATCAACGGTCGTGAAGATGGCACAGGACCGGGCAACATTTTGTTCTGTTGTAGGTAAGGTCACCATGAGTTGGAGCTGACTCGACAGTAATGACAACAACAACATGAGGTAGCAGAGTAGGAAGGATTATCCTCATTTTATAGATGAGAAAATTGAGGCTGAGGCAGCTTTAATGATCTGTAAGGGCCACTTGGATTGTCCCTGGGCGAGCCTGGGCATGTGGAAGACCACTATTCCCTCCACCTGGGTTCTGTGCCCTCTTGGCTCAGCATGACATGTGGGAGGGTGCTATCCAACTTCAGATCTTCCCTCAGGTCTGGTATATAAACATAGCAGCTTTGGGGATAAAGAGGCAAGAGAGAGAACCCCAAGCAAATGGTATTAACAGATGTGCGAGATCACAGAGAAAGCAATATTTCTCCCTTCCCTGCCCTCCCCCCCAGCCCTGGCCTCACCCCACGATTCAGGATTAAAAAATGTCACAGTCTTGCCTATCCTAAAACAAGTATGTTTGGGATCCAAACACCCATCTTGTTATCTTCCTGCCCTGGCTGTTTATAGGAAAGCAGGAAGGCTAAAGGTCACCAGCCTCCAGCATGCCACCATCCACCCCTCACACGGCACACCCCAGCCTGCCTGGTTTGGCCACCCGAGAGCTCTCAGGCCTTCAGAGAGTGGAGGTTCAGGCAGAAACAAGTTCTCTTCAATGTCTGGAGGATTGTCCAGTCAGTCAGGTAAGAGGCACTCTTAAGTCTAAGGATCTGATTCTCAACCTTGGAATCACCTGAGAAGGTTTAAAAGTATTGATGTGGTTAAAAAAATATTGTGGTGAGGTCTAGGATTTTTAAAAGCTCCCCAGGTGATTCTAATGTATAACTGTGGAGTTAAGCTCATAGATTTACATAGATTCCATGCCCTACCGCACTCCCAGTACTGTCCACAATGCCCCGTGTATAGAGACTGCGTTCACCCTGAAGTAAAAATTAAATTGGAGGAAAAGTGCTGTAATATGAAGGCCTACACTTCAGCTAGATTCTTTTTCTCTTGAGAAAAGATGTCAAAAGTAAGTTGGAGATAGTATGACTCTTCACCCCTAAAACGTCAGCACGTAAATTGTAAGGAAAGGATGTTCTCTTCCATAAGCACAATCACCAAATTCAAGAAAATTTAATATTAATACATAGCATATGAATTACACTCTCTGTCTTAATCAGCTAGTGCTGCTGTAATAGGAATACCACAAGTGGATGGCTTTAACAAAGAGAAATTTATTTCCTCACAGTAAAGTAGGCTAGAAGTCCAAATTCAGGGCATCGGCTCCAGGGGAAGGCTTTCTCTCTCTGTTGGCCTTCTCATCAATCGTCCCCCAGAGTAGGAGCTTCTCCACGCAGGGACCCTAGGTCCAAAGGACATGCTTTGCTCCTGGCACTGCTTTCTTGGTGGTATGAGGTTTCCCTGTCTCTCTGCTTGCTTCTCTCTTTTATATCTCAAGATAAGGCCTTAAGACTCAATCCAATCTTGTAGGTTGAGTCCTGCCTCACTAACAAAACTGCTGCCCGTCCTCCCTCATTAACATCATAGAGGAAGGATTTACAACATACAGGAAAATCACACAACATACAGGAATCATGGCCCAGCCAAACTGATACACCCATTTTTGGGGGGACATAATTCCATCCATGACACCCTCCTTCCATTTCAAATGAACTTTTGTGTACAAAACATGTGGTGGAAAGCAGACTGGTTCAACTCTTAGCTCTACCACCTGCTACTCAGAGGGTAGTCCAGGGAGGGAATTGTGGGCACAGACTTGGGAGCCGGCCTTCTGGGCTTGCATTCTGACTTCACTGGTAACTAACTCAGTGACTCTGGACACACTGCTAAACCTTCCTAAGTCTCAGTTTTCTTCTCTATGAAATGGGGCTTAGGTTGTTGAAAAGATACAGGTCCAGATGGGGACACAGGTGTACAACCCTGAGAATGAGTGTATCCTTAAATGTTGTGTGTTGGGCCCCTCGCTGGCCTCACCATAGTCCCAGTCTGAGGGGATGCAAGGAGATAATTCAATTCCAGTGCTTAGCACAGCACCTGGCACTTGGCAAGTGCCCAGTAAATGTTGATTAGTCATAAGAGGGAGCCTTGGTGGCACTGTGGTTAAGAGCTTAGCTGCTAACCAAAAGGCCAGCAGTTCGCATCCACCAGCTGCTCCTTGGAAACCCCGTGGGGCAGTTCTACTCTGTCCAATAGGGTCGCTAAGAGTCAGAATCAGCTTCACGGCAACGGGTTTGGTTTTTTAATTTTAGTCATAACAGCTGGGTCTAGAACTTTTATCTTAGCTCTGTCAAGTCCACTGTATTTCATTCCACTCTATGATATTAAATTCCACTCTTCTCCATTCCTTTCCCGATGATAGCGGTTGAATCATTACACAAACTGTGCATATTCCCCAGCGGACTGGGAGCACTAGAAGGCGACGTGTATAGCTAGTCCTGGTACTGTTTGTGGAAGATGGAAAGAAAGGGAGAGAAGGAGGGGAGAGGAAGAAAGGAAGGAAGGGAGGGAGGAAGGAGAGAAGGGATTTCAAGTCATACTGTATATTAGCACCAGGTTCTGGTTTTATCCTACAAAAGTGGATAAGCAAAAGTTACTCCCTCCTATGCGCTTTGTAATTTTCAACGAATACTACCACTACCATATTAAACCAAAAAAAAGGGGGAGAAGCAAACCAAAGCCATTGCTGTCAAGTAGAACTGTCCCATAGGGTTTCCAAGGAGCAGCTGGTGGATTCAAACTACCAACCTTTTGGTTAGTAGCCAAGCTCTTAACCACTGCACCACCAGGCTCCACTACCATATCATGTCATTACAATACAGTGGGGCAGGTGCCTCCTCAGGGACATTTACACAGCAGGAAGGGAATCAGGGCCACCTTTCCTCGGAGGGCTGGGGACAGAGCTGAGCTTAGGCTGGGACTTGGTGAAGGACTGTACCTGCTAGAGACAGGGGAAGAGCCTCCATCCAGGAAAGAATGTTTGCAAAGATACTGGCAAGAAAAGACACTGCCTGCTTGGGGGAAGAGCCAGGTGTCCCCCCTCCTTGGTCTACAGAGTACCTGGAGGTGGGAAGGGAGATGATTCTGGAAATGGGGGTTGCAGCCAGTTGTAAGAGTTTTCAGTGCCCAGATAAGGAGTGTGGACTTCGTTGGCTCAATGGGGTGCTCCGACAGTCTTTAAATAGATTATCAGACATAATACTGGCCTCCCAAGATGTTCCAGGCTTACCTTGTGTCTCCCAGCTCCAGTCCTGCAACCAGCCATTCCTCAAAGGAGCTGGTTCCTTTTAATGGAGAATGGCGTTTAGAAATCAAGATCTGGGTGCTGGGTGTGCGATAGAATGTATTTTAGAAAAATAAAATAAACTCAGCTGATCATGTGGGGCAGCTGGACAGGGAGCTGGACAAAAGACCTCTCTCCCTTCTCTGTCTTTACCAGATTGGACACTCGGGGCTTTTACTCACACACACTTGCTTCCTTGAGCTGGGCTGGCTGGAGGAGGCCAGATGGCAGAAGTGACGGAGCATTCTTTCCGAACTCCTGCCCTCTTTGCTGTCTTCTGGGTGTTGAAGACCCATGGGATCCTACCTTTGGTGAACCTGAGGGCTGACTCTGCTCTGAAATGTTCCAACTTTCCCTACATTCAAAACAACGACCTCTCCCCTGATCCATCTTTCAATGTGCTCCCTTCTTTGGAATTAGGAGTAAGAAGATTTGGGCCCAACCTCTGGTTTCTCTGCTGTGTGACCATGTGCAAGCTAATGTTTCTGGGCCTGAGTCTCCTCATCTTTCATCTGGAGAATAATATTTTGTATCATAAAATAAATTAATGTATATGAAACTGCTTTGTGAACCACAACACCTCCATAGAAATGTAAGGGGTCATTATCACTATAACTGAACTCCTCTGACGGATTAGTAGCTTAATAAGTTAACGCTCCCAAGTTACCAAGGCAGCCTGGAGAGCTGGGAACCACGTTGGAGCCAGAGAGATCCCATCTGCCATTAATCACTTGTGTGACTTTGGGCAAGGTCACCTCGCCTTTCTGGGTCTTAGTTTCATCATCTGTAAAGTGGGGGTCACAATACCTACCTTGCAATTTTGTCACTGGGTGTCTGCTGAGCCCCAGGGTTTGCTGGGCTGACCAGGACTGGAGTTGGAGGTTGGAGGTGAGGGCTGAGCATGGAGTGAGAGGGCTGCCCATTCAAGTCACCTGGGGAGCTTTTGAAAATGCCAATGCCCAGGTTGTACCCCAGGGCAATCATATCGGAATTTTGGGGGGTGAGATCCAGGCACCAGTATTTTTTAAGCTCCCCGGGTGATTCCAATATTAAGCAAACTAACACACCTAACTTCTGTCCCTTCTCTTCTCTCCTCTCCCTTTGGGTCCTGACCCAAAAGTGTGACTAATGGTGCCAAACCTAGACCTAGGGGTGAGGTGGTGAGGGAGGCATTTCAAGATGGGTGCGACTTTCTCTCCTTGGGGCTGTCTGTGTCCTAAGTGTATTTAGGTCAAAGTCATTAAGTGACATCATTTGAAAGCTAAAAAGGTCAGATTACAGCATCATGTTGATGTCTCACTCTCACCTCCACCCAAATACAAAGGAGCTTATTTAAAAAAAAAAAACCTCTACTTAATGGTAGTTATACACTGAAATGTTGTTGAAACTGCCTGTTCAAAACATAAACAATATACTTAAATGTATAATGAGCACATTATGCATTTAAGCTGGGATTAGAAGAATTGTCATTCTGACCACATGCTGTGCTGTCAGGGAGTGGCTTCCAGGAGACCACATGGGTCCCCTCCAGCTAGGCCCTTCCATGCTGGGCTGTTCCCTAGCCCACATTTACATAATGTGGGCTTGGGGATTACCACGAAGCCTTGTGTCTCTGTTATGTTCAGGATGGCACACTCTGAGGGAGTAGTGTCCTCCTGCTTTGTCAGGTGACAGGAGAAGCAAGAGCAAGGCCCAGGAGTCTTGGCTCCTACGATCCCTTTCTGCTCCTTTGAGCAGACATCTTGGCTTTCTGGAAATCTTCTCTTTTCCTAGGTAAATGCCTGGCTCCACCTGCAGTGAGCTTGCTGGGTAGACGATGTAACTGTGCAGGTGGTTCTCCAACTGTCTAGGTGGCAGGACACCTGGAGGTTGTGGTGCTCCTTCAGCTACTGTTCACTGATTACCTACTATGCACCAGGTGCTTTATGTGCACTGTATCTGATCTTCCATACACCCTAATCAACCAACCAACTGGTTACTGTCAAGTTGAAATGACTCATGGCAACCCTATGTGTGTCAGAGTAGAACTGTGCTCCACAGGGTTTTCAACGACTGATTTTCAATAGCAGTCAGTTCTGTTTAAATATGCCTAGGAGAGGTGAAGAATATCCACTTTTTCACTCTTCACTGCTCAGATGTGAATACTGAGATCACAGTTAAGTCCCGTATATATGACAGTTAACATCCCTTCGATGTGTGTTGATCCAACATTTGCCTCATATAGGTGGCCACGTTTCAGTGACATAGCAGAAAGCAGAAAGTGTGAAAATAGCTTCAAATTCAAGACACCATCTTTCATGATCAGAAGAAACAAGTCACATCTCAGATTCTGAGAACTTTCAAAGTTGGGCACAATAGAGTTGAGGGCAGTTGTCATAATCCCTTAAATCTGTGCAACACTTTCAGTTTTCAAAGCATTTCCCAGAGTTTTGGGCGGTGCAAACGGTTAAGTACTTGACTACTAGCCAAAAAGTCAGTGGTTCAAATCCACCCAAAGGTGCCTGGTTAGACAGGCCTGGCGATCTGCTTCTGAAAGGTCACAGCCTTGAAAACCCTATGAAGCAGTTCTACTCTGCACACATGGGGTCACCATGACTTGGAATTGACTCAACGGCAACTAACAACCAATAACAACAACAAACATAAGACAAGGAAAAAAAAAAAGGCATTTACCATATTCATTGCAGTACTCTTGGGAGAAAGGCTGGGGGTGGGGGCTTCAGTTATAGCCATTCTACAGATAAAAATCAAATGACACATTGCATTGGGCAAAAGACCTCTTTAAAGTGTTAAAATCAAAGACGTCACTTTAAGGACTAAGGTGTGCCTGACTCAAGCCAAGGTGTTTTCAATCGCCTCATATGTGTGTGAAAGCTGGACAACGAATAGAAAGACCAAAGAATTGACGCCTTTGAGTTATGGTGTTGGCGAAGAATGTTGAATGTACCATGGACTGCCAAAAGAAAGAACAAATCTGTCTTGGAAGGAGTACAGCCAGAACGCTCCTTAGAAGTGAGGATGGCGAGACTTCGTCTCACATACTTTGGACATGTTATCAGGAGGGACCAGTCCCTGGACAAGGACATCATGCTTGGTAAAGTAGAGGGTCAGTGAAAAAGAGGAAGACCCTCAATGAGATGGATTGACACAGTGGCTGCAATAATGGGCTCAAGCATAACAACGATTTGTGAGCATGATGCAGGACCGGGCAGTGTTTTGTTCTGTTGTACATAGGGTCACTATGAGTCAGAACCCACTCGATAGCACCTAACAACACAGATAAGAAACTGTGGGCTGTTACTCAGCAGAACTGGTGCTACGACATCAGGTATTTCCAAGAAAGCACGCTGACTCCAGTGGTGCAAGAGCAGAGACTGAATCCGCTCAGTCACTGAATATTTACTGATCACCGACTATGAGCTGGGCACTGTGTTACGTGTTAGAAGAACAGTGAGCAAGACGGCCATGGTGCCATCCCTCATGGAACCCACAATTTAGGGGAGCTTGACTAGGGCATCAGTCTCCAGTGCCAATTTGTTCTTCTGCTTAGGGTGGCTGCTCTTTACAGCTTAACTTCAGTGAGGAATCTCTCCCACACAGAAATCCTTACTAGGAGCACACTCTAGAAAAGGCAGCTACTTTTGCTCCTCAGCAGACAATGGGCTCCTTCAAGCCCAAGGCTTGCGTCACCTCATTCAGCTTGGTCAGTTGGTGCCCTTAGAAGGCTGGTGAGCAGAACCCCACACGTGCTGTCTGTCATGGCTCAGACACGCGGGGGTCTGTAGGGCCAGCCCAGAGCACAGCAGCCAGAGGCCAGCACTCACTGGTTGGTCAGTGCTAACACAGGAGCCTCCCTGATGAGCGTTCTCTTAACCACAGGTGGAATTAGAGACCCTTGGCCACAGGACTGGTGACTTCTGTAAATCAGGTGTTTGGAGGTGGAAAGTGGACAGAAGGGAGGCTGGGGAGCTATTTTAATCTTGTCACAGCGGCTTAAAACACCAGCTTCCCTTGTGCCTTATTTAGATAAATAGTCTTGACCTAAAAAAAGGCAAAGCTGTGACTCAGTTGAGCTCCCGAGTTCCTCAAAAAGCTCTGGGCTCTGTCTAGGGGCTATTTTGAACATCTTTAGATGGTGGGAGGTGTATACCATTCTTGGGCAACTGAAAGAACTTCTGGAAACCAACTCTCTGGTTTTTTGGTTAGGATGAAAAACACTGGTGTCTAAGGGTTTGCTGTTTTTGGTCTCTTATTTTTAAACAGCATGTGTGGGGGGTGGGCTTGCAGACACACCACCTTGAGCCCAGAGACCAGATCTCACCAGGGAACCACATGTGGTATGTGAACCAGGGACAGCTCCTTTGGGGAAAAGCCATGTGGCAGGGGAGTGAGTAGGGTAAACACTTTCATTCCAAACCCCTTCTTATCACCAGGCTGGCCTGAGGAAAAGTTGTGGAGAAGGGTTTGTGTCTGGTGTTCTCTGGTGTCCTCTGGAGCTCTCTGATGACTGTACCTCCTGCTCCAGACCCCACTGTTAAGTCCTGTCCATGCCTTCCTTTCCCAGAAGGCACGTCATGTTCCAAAATTCTCTCTTCACTCATCTCTTTAAACTGTTGCATATTATTCATGTAGAACCACCAGTTGTAAGAGAAAAATGCGTCCCCCACCTTGGCCCAATGTCCAGGCTGCCTGGGGTCAGAATTTAAGTGGGATGCCCAGACAAGGAGAGGTGGCCTGGTGCAGGGGCAGAGGTGTGGGTTCTGGGGACTTGGGTTCAAATCCCACCCATGCTGCTTCCTGGCTGGGTGACCTTGGTCTAAGGCTCTTAACCCCTTTGAACCTCTGTTTCCTTTTCCATGACAATTGCATAGGCCACCAATCCACAGAAAATCGCTATCAAGGGATTCAGGCAAATGCAAACAGTCACGGAGGGCCTGGTACAAGTTTTGGAATTGGCCTTTGGTTGCTATAAGTCAGCGCCAGTACCATCCAACCACCCACTCCAACGGTGGCAGGCTTGACTAAGCTAGAGGTTAAGATAATAATTATTGCAGTAATAACCAAGAGTGTGTGTGTAGGGCTTACGGTACCAGGCTACCTGCTTTGTATCTGAGTTCTTCTACTCCCTGGCTGAGTGATATTGGGCTGGCATCCTGGTTTCCTCATCTAGAAATGAGGACAGTAACAGTACCCACCTCGGTGTTGTTGTGAAGATTTCATTGAATCAACTCATTTGTTGATGCACGTGAAGCTCTTAGAACAGGACCTGGCATCAAACAAGCACTCAGTAGGTATTACTATTACCAGAGGTTTACATTTGTACAGAACGCTCGGATACAGCATCTAATTTGGATTTGATTCCTCCAACAATCCTGTGAGAGACAAGGACTCACATCTGTTTTATTATTCACCTGAGAGGAGAACTCAGGTTTTCTGACTCCAAGACCAGCTCTCTTTCTCTTGTTCTGTGCCTCATGGATGAAAATTCTCTTGAAACACCAACCCTGTCACAGTCATGTCACAGGGCGGTATTTTTATAAACTTTTACCAAGGGCTGGCTAAGATCAAGCAGAGGCTTAGGTGTGATTTTGGGGTGGTGGGCTCCCCACTCTAATGTCTACAGCTTTGCAGAGCTGCAGAGTCAGGTGTGACCCTCCAGGTGACAAAGGTTCTGCAAAGATGACCTCAGAGGTACCATTAGGAACAGTCAGGGCTGTAGGGAGGTGAGAAAGAGGAAGTAAAAAGTCAGGTGATTTCTTCCAACCAGCAGTATTGAGGGAGTTGCTTCAGTAGAGTTTGGTTGTTCTTATTAATGACCACTCAATTAAAAAAAATAATAAAGATTTTGTTAAAGGCAGAATCCAATATTCCAAACTAAAATACACTTCCAGAAATGCAGAAGAGCAAATACACCTAGAATCTTCTACCTGTGGAAACATAATGACACAGCACTGATTGCTTAGTTCTATTTATTCTACCCACCAACCAGCTGTCAGTTTGTGGTGGCTTGCATGTTACTGTGATGCTGGAAGCTATGCCACCAGTATTTAAAATACCAGCAGGGTCACTCAGGGTGGACAGGTTTCAGCTGAGCTTCTGGACTAAGACAGGCTAGGAAGAAAGGCCTGTTTAGCCAATGAAATTAGCCAATGAAAACCCTATGGCTAGCAACAGGATATTATCTTACATAGTGCTGGAAGATGAGCCCCTTAAGTCAGAAGGAACTCAAAATACACAACAATGGATTCAAGCAGACCAACGATTGTGAAGATAGTGCAGGACTGGGTAACATTTCATTCTGCTCTACATGGGGTGGCCATGAGTCAGAGCTGACTTGATGGTAACTAACAACATTTATTCTGCTCCCTCTTTCCACCCATCCATCTGTCCACACATTTACTCTGTCATCTACCCAGTGCCTAGCACGTATTTATTAAGCTCTGACTCGTAAGGCCACAGCCACAGCTAAGAACAGTAGCCCTGGCCCTCTCCTTGGCATGAACCTGGCTAACGGCAGCAGCTTGGCTTCCTTGGTTTGTCCCTTCCCTCGCTCCTCTTTTAAGCCAGGCCTATGCCCTCAGATGTGGTCATTACCCAGAGAACGGCTATTATTTTGTTTCCATATTCAGCCCACCTGGATACCATGCATTTAATTCCAAGGTCCCATTGGACCTTTTTTCTCTTCTTCTCAGAAACAGGGCCTCCCAAAGCCATGTCTTGGGTCCTCCCCTGCCACACACAGCTGGTTACACCCACACACTTCATCAGAAGACCCTGAGACTCACGCCCACTGTGAGCGCTGAATGATACCTCCCTTCAGCCACGGTGTCAGGCATCCGTAGTGTCAGGCATCCACGGTGTCAGTCAACCAAGATGACATTCATCCGAGGTATCATTCATCCATGGTGTCAGGTATCTGCAGTGTCAAGCATCTGCAGTGCCATTCATTCACGGTGTCATTCATCCACGGTGTCAGGCATCTGTGGAGTCAGGCATCTGAGGTGTCATTCATCCACAGTGGCAGACATCTGCAGTGTCAGACTCCACAGTGGCCGGGTGCATCAGCTGCCTGAGTCAGGTGGCTGTCAGGACAGCAGATGTCCCCTTCTTTCCATGGACAAGGGGGTAGAGGTGAGTGGGGGGGAGTGTGAGGCAAAGCAGAAAGCACACAGCACCAGGAGTCAGGAGACCTGGGTTCTTATTCTATCATATCTTATTATAGCATAGCATATACCTGTCATATTAGGTTATACATCATAGTCCCATACCACTGCCATCGAGTCGAATTCCGACTCACAGTGGTCCTACAGGACAGAACAGAACTGCTCCATAGAGTTTCCAAGGCTGTAAAATCTTAACAGAAGCAGACTGCCTCATCTTTCTCCTGCAGGGCCCCTAGTGGGTTTGAAGCAGCAGAGTGCTTTAACCACTGTGCCACCAAGGCTCCTTATATCATTGTATATTACATATATTTTACTGAGGTAAAATACATATAACAAAAAATTGCCATTTAAACCCTTTATGTTTACAATTCAGCGAAATTAATTACATTCACCACGGTGTGTGACCGCCACCACTGTCTATTTCCAACGTTTTTGTCACTTCAAACAGACACTCAGTGCCGCTTAAGCAGTAACTCCCCCTCCCCGTCCCTGCCCTGCCCCCAGCCCCTGGTAACGACAAATAGACTTTTGTCTCTAAGCATTTGCCTAGTCCAGGTATTGCATATAATTGGGATTATACAATTATACAATATGCATCTTTTTGGTCTGACTTAGTTCACTTAGCATAATGTTTTCAAGTTCATCCATGCTGTAGCATTTGTCAGAACTTCTCTCTTTGTGGCTGAACCATAGCTCATTGGATGGATATTCCACATTTTGTTTACCCATTCATCTGTTGATGGACACTTGGATTGTTTCCACTTTTTGGCTAGTGTAGATCGTGCTGCAGTGAACATTCATGTACAGGCTTTTGTCTGAATACCTGTTTTTCAATTCGTTAGGGTATTTACCTAGGAGCAGAATTGCTGGTCATATGGTAACGCTATGCTTAACTTTTTGAGGAACTGCCAAGCTGTTTTCCACAGTGCTGTACCATTATGGTATACCACCAGTAATGGACAAGGGCTCTACTTTCTCCGCATCCTCACTAATACTTGTTATTTCCTGTTTTTCTGATAATAGCCATCCTAGTGGGTGTGAAGTGATATCTCATTGTGGTTTTCATTTACTTTTGCCTAATGACCAATAGGAGTCCCTGGGTGGTGCAAACTATTAACGTGCTTGGCTGTTATCCGAAAGATTGGAGGTTTGAGTTCCCCGGAGGCACCTCAGAAGAAAGGCCTGGTGAGCTACTTCTGAGAAAGCAGCCATTGAAGACCCTATGGAGCACAGTTCTACTCTTACACTCATGGGGTCACCATTACTTGGAATCTACTCAACAGCGGCTGGTTAATGACTGACAACGCTGAGCATCTTTTCCTGTGGAGACCTGAATTCTTGTCCTGGCTGTTGTCCTGGCTCTGTCAGTAACTAGCTTGCTGTCAGACTGCAAGCCAGCAGCTTCTCCTTTCTCTTCCTCAGATTCCTGATCTGTGTCTCAGGGATGGACACCTGCCCTTGTCTAGAGGGACTAGGGAGGACTGCAAGAGACAATCATGGATGTCACACTTTAAAAGGTCCTAGCCGTACTCCCAAAATAGTTACTATGGTTGACGGATGGCTATAGGGACAAAAGAGAGCCGTGGGGGTTCTTGTGCCTGACCCCTACCACCTCCTCCATGCTTTATGGGGCCCTCAAAACAAGATGAGTCACATCTACCTTATTTTGTCTGGGGCTGGACATTCATGTCCCGGTCACTTCCAGAAAGGGTTGAGAACCCAGGAGTCTGTCACACGACAAGTTCATACAACTCACAAGGCACATACTTAGAGATGATGTCACCACTGCTGCCTGTGGTTGTAAGAATGCCACATGGCCTTGACATCTTTAGCAACAGTACTTAAAAGGCACCAATGTAAGAACATTAATCCATGTAGCTAGGTCTTTTTATGCCTCTTTTTTTCTCTGCCTGAGCATACATCTCTGTTTCTTCCTGTATTTATTTCACTTCATCCATTTTTAGTCACTTTGCCTTTTTCCCATTTCCCCTGGTATTTCCCCCTTAAACTGGACATAATTAAAAAACAAGGTTAAAGCAACAACTCAAGGTTCATTGCTCTTATTTATGCTTATTGAGAGTTTTAAGTACCCTGTTCTTATTTTGAAACTGGATGGGTAGATGATTTTTGTGAATGGCGAAACCATCAAGCGACAAAGCTTATTCTTAATCAACGTGCTAGAATTTTTACAACAGAATGACTTGAAGTGGCTTGCACAGGATTCTTTTGCAGACCTCAATGAGAGAAAAATCTCTCTTTGAGGGAAGATGTTTAGAAACAGCTAAAAATGTGTTGGGTCTCTCCGCACAGCTTTAACAGCTCTATCCTCAACACTTTCTACAAAGGCTTTTCCTCCCATTTCCCAGGGCCTGGGGCAACCTCCTGTGGCTCCAACCTGAAGACCCTTCCAAGCCAGCCTGCTCAATTACACTGGGTCTGGGGAGGTACTGCCCTTATTGTTGTTGTTAGGAGCTGTTGAGTCATTTCCGACTTATAGCTACCCTACATACAACAGAAGGAAACACTGCCCGGTCCTGCACCATCCTCACAATTGTTGTTATGTTGGAGCCCATTTTTGCAGCCACCGTGTCAGTCCATCTCGTTGAGGGTCTTCTTCTTTTTCGCTGACCCTTTACTTTACCAAGCATGATGCCCTTCTCCAGGGATGGACTCCTCCTGATAACATGTCCAAAGTACGTAAGGCGAAGTCTCACCATCCTTGCTTCTCAGGAGCACTCTGGTTGTGCTTCTTCCAAGACAGATTTGTACTGCCCTTAGACCTAGACAAGTGGGTCACTCGTGCTGGGCCTCTCACTGGCCCTGCTCTGGCTCTCTGACTCTACCCGTCCCCATGGGGTGAGGAGCTCACGGGGCCAAGTGGCTGTGCCCCCTGGGAGTCCATACCCCCCTTCTAGACCACCCTTGGGGTACCAAGAACCCCAAATTCCCTGCCCAAGCATCCTTGAGTGTGATTTCAGGGCCTGCGTGGCCTCTTCCTCAGTCTCTCCTTCCAAGGGCAGCTGGTGGGGTGGTGGGGCGTACGGGCTGGGGTGGTGAGGTACGTTCACCCAGGGCCCCTCATGGTGTGACCGAGCTGGGAAGTGAAAAGAAAATGGCTAAGTAGGAGACCTACAGGTTGGCAGCTGGAGGCTTTCCCCTGCTGTCTTAGTCATCTAGTCCTGCTGTAACAGAAATACCACAAGTGGATGGCTTTAACAAACAGAAGTTTATTCTCTCACAGTCTAGGAGGCTAGAAGTCTGAATTCAGGGTGCCAGCTCTAGGGAAAGGCTTTCTCTCTCTGTCAGCTCTGGGAGAAGGTCCTTGCCATCAATCTTCTTCTGGTCTAGAAGCTTCTCAGCACAGGGACACGCTCCAATCCTGGCTCTTCTTTCTTGGTGGTATGCGGTCCCTCTCCTTTCTGCTCACTTCTCTCTTTTATATCTCAAAAGAGATTGATTGACTCAAGATATAACTTAATCTTGTAGATTAAGCCCTGCCTCATTAACATAACTGCCTCTAATCCTGCTTCATTAACATCAGAAAGGTTAGGATTTACAATACATAGGATAATCATATAAGAACACAAGACAGTGGACAATCACACAATACTGGGAATAATGGCCTAGCCAAGTTGACATACATTTTTTGGAGACACAATTCAATCCATAACACCTGCTGAGAAGGCTTGGAACTTTGAGCAGTGTGAAATTTCTAAATCCGAACCTAGAATTCCATATTGTTATAAAAGTATACTTGTCAAGGCCACCAGGCCTGGGTCCTGTAGGGCCTCACTGACTGTGGTGAGGACTTTGGATTTTATTTATGGTCATGGGACATTGCTGGACAGTTTGAGGCAGGGCAGCAATAAGACACCACAAACAGGGACCACAGGGGCTGCTATGCAGACAGTGGACTGAGGGAGGCCAGGTTGGAAGCCTGGAGACCTATTAGGAGGCTGCTGTAAAAATCCAGGCCAGAGATGCCAGTGGTGGGACTGGGTCAGGTGTTCTCAACCAGAGCTGAATTCAGGGAGTTGATGTACCTAGATGGGGGTAGGGTGGGGTAGAGAATACGTGTGTGTGTGTGTGTGTGTATACACACATATATATACATACATGTATGTATGGAGCCCTGGTGGCGTAGTGGTTAAGTGCTTGCCTGATAACCAAAAGGTCAGTGGTTAAAACCCACCAGCCAATCTGAGGGAAAAAGATGTGGCAGTCTGCTTCTGTAAAGATTTACAGCCTTGGAAACCCTAAGGGGCAGTTCTACTCTGTCCTATAGGGTCACTACGAGTTGGAACTGACTCGACAAGCAACGAATTTGGGTTTGTTTATACATACATACATACATATATATATGTGTGTGTGTGTATAGTTTTTATTTTCATTAACCCCTAATTCAATTTTAGCATTCCTTTCAATGATAAATGTAAGCAATAAACCAAGCAATACCAGCCATGCCCGTGACGTGGTCACCACTAGAATCACAGACGTCTTTACATTACATGACATGACATATAGTTCCTGCAGGTGTCTGGAAATACTGTTTATGCTTATCACTACTTTGAAATTACAATAGTTATTAGACATCCCACTAGATGTTTTTATTTAATGTGGTGATAAAGAACTACATATATCAATATCTCCCCAACTTATTTTTTAAAATATCTTAATAATATCTTTCAATATGATTGATGCCCTATATACTTTATTTGACGCATTTAAAACATTATTCTGATAAACGGGTCCATAAGTGCCTGGCACAAAAGGAGCCAGGAGTAGGTGGGAATAGCGTCCGTGGTGAGAAACGGTCGGTCAGGGTCTAGGTGTGTCTTTTAGGGAAAGCTGGCAGGACTAGGTGCCCATTTAGTGTGGGCTGGGAGAGAATAGGAGGAGTTAGGACTTCTGGGCTTCTGGCCTGAACAGATGATCAAAGCTGACACTGTTATGGATGGATGAGAGGCAGGTGAGGAGGAACAGGCCTGGGGGACAAGGCATGAGAGTTCCACCTTGGGCATGTTGGTTATTGGCTGTCCAAGAGCAGACATCAAGTAGGCAGTCACATATACAAATCCAGAGCTCAGAGAGGCACTGGGGTTGGAGATTCGGATTTGGGAGGCATTAGTCTACAGCCTGTATTTAAAGCCATAGGAGTGGATGCAGTAAATATTGTTGCACCCATTTTCTGGATGAGGAAACTGAGGCCCAGACCAACGAAGAGAGTTACCTACTATGGGCAGAACCAGTGCTATAAGCCTGGTCTTAAAGAACTACAGTGCTTCACCAGGTTGAAAACAATCTAGTGTGGTAGATGGAGACCCTCGTACAAGGGACACTCCGAAGAAGAATTACTGGACAGAAGCAGGCCCCATGTTAAGTCTGGTACCAGAAAGACAAAACACAGGACATTTCCTTCCATCTTGACAAGTGGAAAATCCTTCCCCTGTAGATGCAGTGACTGCTCCTGTTACAGCGTATTTCAGGCAGAGAAACTTCAGAAAGGTGGCAATTTAAGTGCACAGCCAGAGACCTCTTCACCTACAATCACTCATATTGATGCTAAACCTCAAATGCTGTTTACCAGAAACACAAGGATGGTTAGTCACTTTGTTTCAGACTCGAACGCCAGATGCAGCCCTGACGTGACTGACTGGGCCTCAGTTTCCTCATCTGCTAACCAAACAGGTTAGACCAGGTGCAGTGAACACCCCTGGAGCCCTAAAACCAGGTTTCCCTTTACTCTGAATTTTCTGAACTTGCTTTGTCTTTCTTGAATGCCCTGGAATTCCAGGGAAGGTCACCAAGGAGGCGGGGGAGGGTTTCACTGCTCTGAGGTGGAGCAAATCCTTCTACATTTTGGGGCTTCCATCCTTTTTTCAACTCCTGACTAAGTGGGGGGACCTTTCAGAAATGGCTGGAGAGATGAATTTTGTGATTACAGAACATTATGGACATAATACAAAAAGCCCAGAAGAATCCTTTACTTGGATCACCATAAAATTGCTTCTCAAGTTTTTTTAAATCACATACCAAAAAAAATAAAATAAAATCCAGACCTATTGCCGTCAAGTTGATTCTGGGTCATAGCAGGACAGAATAGAACTGCTCCATAGGGTTTCCAAGGAGCGGCTGGTGGATTCGAACTTATGACCTTTTGGTTAGCAGTGGTAGCTCTTAACCACTGCTCCACCAGGGCTCGTTAGACCATGGGTATTTGCACAGAGACAAAGTGTGTTGTGTTGGGGATAGTGTAGGCTTTGGAGACAGGAGACCTGGCCCCAACCTTAGTGCCCCCACCTTCCAACTGTGTGACCTTGGGCAGTTACTGCTTGTCGCTACCACTGAGTGCCTACTAAGCGTTAGGCACATTGTAGGAATGATTTCTTCCCAACACCGTAATCATCTCCATTTTACAGAAGAGAAAACAGACTCAGTGCAGCTCCCCAGCTAGTAGGTGGCTGGGCTAGGATTTAAACACAGGCGACTTAGATGACTCCGAGGTCTATTTTCCTCTATGTCTACATCCTCCCCTCAGCACTGTGTGTGGGAAGGCTGGAGGGAGGAAATGCCTTTGATATACATCAGACATATTATTATTATTATTACCAGTTGCCATCGAATGAGTTGACTTTGACCATAGAGACCCCATTTGTGGCACAGTAGAAGTGTGCTCCATAGGGTTTTCAATAGCTGATTTTTTCAAAAGTAGATGGCCAGACCTTTCTTCTGAGGCACCCCTGGGTGGACTTGAACCTCCAACCTTTTGATTAGCAGCTGACTGCATTAACCATGTGAACCACCCAGGGATTCCTAGTTGCTCAATAAAAGTCAGTTTCCTCTCATTTCTGTGCTAAAACAGATAACACAGGCTGGCAATTCAGAAGACGATTCTTTCTATTCCTTCTCACCCTCCCCTTCTTTCAACCATTTAATTCTCCAATATTAGAGCTCTGAGGAATGTTAGCTGGAAGTCAACACCCCAAGCCCCTCGTCCAGGAATCTGTTCTGTCCCAGGAAGCTGCATGGATCAGCAGGGCCAAGCTTTGCCCTCTATATGCGGATCTGTGAGAGGAGCATTTCTGCTGATCTTCAGATCAGCTCACATCTGTGGAGAACCTACTGTGTGCTGACACGCACTTACTGTGCATCCACGAGCACGACAGTGAGCCTACAAGCACTCATTGCACACCAATCGCCGCGCCCAGCACTTTGCATGCACTGTCTCACTTCATCCTCACAACAAACCCGTGAGGAAGATGTGGTTGACATCTCTATTTCAGAGACAGGAACCTGAGTCAGAGAGAGGGCCTGCCACTTTCCTAAGGTCACAAAATTCACCAGTAGCAGTCAGGATTAGAAGTTAGCCTTACTCATAATTCTTGGTGCCCTTAGAAAATAGACATTTCTTTGGGCAAACTGGGGTTTGCTCATCTGCTCCCAGCTGTCCTCTTGGCCCTCCCTCCAGCCCAGTAAAACAAAAACAAACAAAACATAGATTATTTTAAAATGAAGGTCCCTAGGAGTTTGGGAGAGGCCAGAGATTTAAGCAAACAGCCATTGTCAAAGGGAAAGTGCTTTGTGTTACACAGCAAATGCCATGTGGACAGCCACACCCTCTGCCATAGTAATTGTACCCCTAGGATTTCTGCAAAGGCTATATTTAACATAAGCAAAAACATAATTTATGTTGTTTCTAAATTTTAGATATTGAAATAACTTCAGTATATTTATCATAAAGTTATTTCAATATCTAAAATTTAGAAACAACAAAAATGTCCAAAATAAGAAAATGGTTGGTGAACTGCTATGCAGTAACGTGACGGAATATTATGCAGCCATTAGAATAATGATTATTTAGACTGCATAAAGAAAGAGAAACACCTATGGACATACTACATATGGTGAAGTGAAAAAAGCAGATTATAAAATACACCTGCAATACAATTGTAACTAAGCGACATATGCACACATGTGGGAAAGATCTGGAAGGAATTAATGAAAGTGAAAATGGTAGTAGTGTTAGGCTGATGGAATTATAGGTACTTTTTTTTTTTAAAGCAATACCTGCACCAACTGAGATAAAGAGGATCATAACAGAATATTATGAAAAATTATACTCTAACAAATTTGAAAACCTAGAAGAAATGGATAAATTTCTAGAAACACACTATCTACCTAACACGAACAGAGGTAGAAAACCTAAATAAACCCACAACAAAAGAAGAAATTGAAGATGTCATAAAAATCTCCCAACAAAAAAAAGCCCCAGCCCAGCTGGCTTCACTGGAGAGTTCTACCAAAACCAGTTCAAAGAAGAGTTGACACCAATTCTATTTAAATTATTCTGGAACATAGAGAAAGTAGAAATACTTCCTAATTCATTCTATGAAGCCAGCATAACCCTGATACCAAAGCCAAGCAAAGATACTACCAAAGGGGGTAAAAAAAAAATTACGGAACAATATCCCTCATGAATATAGATGCAAAAATCCTCAACAAAATTCTAGCCAATAGAATAAAACAGCACATCAAAAAAATAGTACATCATACCAGGGATGCAAGAGTGGTTCAATATGAGAAAATCAATCGACGTAATTTACCACATAAATAAGACAAAGGAAAAGAATTACATGATCATCTCAATTGATGCAGAAAAGGCATTTGATAAAATCCAGCACCCTTTCCTGACAAAAAACTCTCAGCAAAATAGAAATAGAAGGGAAATCTCTCAACATAATTAAGGGCATATATACAAAACCAATAGCCAACATTATTCCCAACAGAGAGAGATTGCAAGTATTCCCCCTGAGAATGGGAACAAGGATGGCCATTATTACCAATTTTATTCAATATTGTACTGGAAGTCCTAGCCAGAGCAATAAGGCAAGAAAAGGAAATAAAGGTATCCAAACTGGTAAGGAAGAAATAAAACTATCCCTATTCATTGATGACATGATCCTATACACAGAAAATCCCAGAGATTCCACAAGAAAGTTACTGCAACTAATAGGAGGGTTCAGGAAAGTAGCAGGGTACATACAAGATAAAAATACAAAAGTCAGTTGGATTTCTCTACACTAACAAGGAGAATTTGGAAAAGGAAATCAAGAAAACAATGCTATTTACGATAGCCTCCAAAAGGATAAAATACCTAGGAATAAATCTAACCGGGGACGTAAAAGACATACAAGGAAAACTACAAAACACTACTGCAAGAAACCAAAAGAGACATACATAAATGGGAAAAACATACCATGCTCATGAATTAGAAGACGAAACATTGTGAGAATGTCAATACTTCTGAAAGTGATCTATAGATATAATGCAGTTCCAATCCAAATCCCAACAACATTCTTTAATGAAATGGAAAAACTAATCTCCAACTTTATATGGAAAGGAAAGAGGCCCCAAATGGCTAATGCATTATTGAAGAAGAACGAAAGAGGAGGCCTCACACTTCTTGATCTCAGAACTTACTATACAGCCATGGTAATCAAAGAACCTGGTACTGGTACAATGACAGACACATAGACCAATGGAATAGAATTGAGAACCCAGAAGTAAATCCATCCAGCTATGGACAGTTGATCTTCAATAAAGGGTCAAAATCCATTCAATGGGGAAGAGACAGTCTCTTTAACAAATGGTGCTGGCAAAGCTGGATATTCATTTGCAGAAAAACGAACAGGATCCATACCTCACACCATACACAAAAACTAACTCAAAATGGATCAAACACCTAAATGTTAAACCTAAAACTATAAAGTTCCTGGAAGATAACATAGGGGCAAAGCTAAGGATCCTAATTTATGGCATAAATATACTATTAAACATAACTAAAAATGCACAAACAACAGAAGATAAACTAGATAACTGGAACCTCCTAAAAATTAATTGCTTATGCTAATCAAAAGGCTTTCCAAAAGAATAAAAAGATAACCTACAGGCTGGGAAAAAAAAATTGGCAACAACATATCTGACAAGGGTCTAATCTCTAAAACATATAGAAAACTTCAACAACAAAAAGACAATCCAATCAAAAAATGGCCAAAGGACATGAACAGACGCTTCACTAAAGAGGACATTTAGGTGGCTAACAGACACGTGAAGAGATGCTTTCGATCATTAGCCATTACCAAAACCCACTGCCGTTGAGTCTATTCTGACTGATAGTGACCCCATAGGGTTTCCAAGGCTGAAAATCTTTATGGAAGCAGGCTGCAACATCTTTCTCCCTCAGCGCTACTGGTGGCTTCGAACTGCCAACCTTTCAGTTAGTACGAAAGTTTTGATCACTGCATCACAAGGGCTCGCTAGCCACAAGAGAGATGCAAATCAAAACCACAATGAGATATCATCTCACCCCTGCAAAAATGGCACTGATTAAAAAAAATAACAACAGAAAACAACAAATGATGGTGAGGTTGTGGGGAGATTGGAACTCTTATACAATGCTGGTGGAATTGAAAATGGTATGGCACTTCCTCCCAAAGCTAAAAATAGAAATAGCATATGATCCAGTAATCCCACTCCTAGGTATGTATATGCTAGAGAAATAAGAGCAGTGACAGAAATAGACATGCACACCCATGTTCACTGCAGCATTATTCACAATAGCCAAAGATAGAAATAACCTAAGTGTCCATCAAAGGATGAATGGATAAACAAAACGTGATACATACAATGGAATACTATGCAATGATAAAGAAAAATGATGAGTCTGTAAAATATCTTATAACATGGATGAATCTGGAGGAAACATTATGCTGAGTTCAATAAGTCAATCACAAAAGGACAAATATATGATACCACTTTTATAAAAAGTCAACAATAGGTTTACACACAGAAAGCAACATTCTTTGATGGTTACCAGGGATACGAGGGGGAGGGAGGGAGAATTACTCACTAGATAGTAAACCAAACAAACCAAATCCGTTGCCATCAAGTCGATTCTGACTCATAGCGACCCTATACGGTTGACTCGATGGCAACAGGATAATAGACACATGTTAACTCTGGGGATGGGAAAGGCAATACACAATATGGGGGAATCAGCACGCCGTGACCAAGGTAAATGAAAACACTGAGAGGTAAGCAGGAATGAAGGACAACTGTGATAAATGTTACATACAGCTCTGCAACAACAGTAATAACCACCAAAAATTTGTGAGGGGTTACATGGGTGGATACGTATGCTATACAGGTATGGGAGAGTGTATAGGAGAACATGCGTGTGCACGTATAGGTATGGTTGTGGGCATTTGTATGTACATATGTGTATGTGCTGCACATATTGTCATACATATAATAGAGCACATAGGGACACCGTTAAGGAAGCTTCCTAAACATATCCAAACACCTCGTGGGACTGAGTTACTGGGTTTGAAGGCTCAGGACTGTAGTCTCAGGGGACATCTAGGTCAACTGGGATAACATAGTTCATAAAGATAATGCCATACGTCTTAGTTTGGTGAGTAGGGTCTGGGGTCTTAAAAGTTTGCAAGAGGCCATCGGAGATGTAACTATTGGTCTCTAGCCTGAGACCAGAACTACATGGTGCCTCGCTACCACTACCAACAGCTCTCACCAGGGACACAACAGAAGGTCCTGGTTAGAATGGGATAAAAATGCAGAACAAAACTCAAATTCATAAAAAGACCAGACTTACTAGACTGATAGAGACTGGAGAAACCCCCGAGACTATTGCTCTAAGACACCCTTTTAATCTGGAACTGAAGTCACTCCTGGAGGTTGCCTTTCAGCCAAATAATAGACTGGTTTATAAAATGAACAATAACACTTGTGAGGAATGTGCTCCTGAGAACAATCAACTTTAAAGAAAAAAAATTGGGCAACTTTTATCCAAAAGCAAAGATGACAAGGCAAGGTGGGGCAGGGAAACTGGAGGGATGGAAATGGGGAGGCAGGGTGGAAACGTGGAGAGTGCTGACACATTGCAGGGGGCGGAGGGGGACAGCAACGAATGTCACAAGAACAATTTCTGTGTGTATTGAATGGGAAACTAACTTGCTGTGTCAACTTTCACCTAAAACACAATAAAATGTTAAAAAAAAAAAAAAAACCAGCTCATGTTAAAAAAATTCACACAGTAAAGAAGGTGTGACATTGAAGGTATTTCAACTCTCCAGTGGTAGTTCCCACTACATTTTCTCATGGGTGAGTTTTTGAATTAAAACAAACAAAAAAAACTTTTAATGCTATTTTTAGTTAAAAAAACAAAGCAGAACAAATCAGTGACCAGTGCCCATTTCTTTCAGATCATTTGGGTTCTTATAATAAGATTTTACTTTGTTTATTACCATTTTTTATTACAAAAAATTTACAGCATAAAAAATATAGAATAGAATGGTCATATATGTACCCAACCCGTTACCAAAACCCATTACCATCGAGTTGACTCATAGCAACCCTATAGGAGAGAACAGAACTGCCCAATACTGTTTTCAAGGAGCACCTGGTGGATTTGAACTGCCAACCTTTTGGTTAACAGCTGTAGCTTTTAACCACTACGCCACCAGGGTTTCCATATATACCCATGGCGGGGGGGGGGGGGCGGGGGGGAGATATATGTACCTAGTATCCATTATAAAAAAAAATGAAACAAATACACTACAGTCGAGGCCTCCTGTGTACTCCCCCAGTCCCACCTCTCTTTCCCTCCTTGCCGTCATGACTCTCCTGAATTTGCTGTTTATTATATTTTTCTACTTTTATTCTGTATATTAAAACAAACTCTTGCTGTCAAGTAAATCCCGACTCATAGCAACCCTATAGGAGAGAGTAGAGCTGCCCCATAGGGTTCCACGGAGCAGCTGGTGGATTCAAACTGCTGACCTTTTGGTTAGCAGCTCTTAACCACTGCGCCATCGGGGCTCCTACTCTGTATATACCCATACCCATTGCCATCAAGTCGATTCTGACTCATAGCAACCCTATAGGACAGAGTAGAACTGCCCCATAGAGTTTCCAAGGAGCGCCTGGTGGATTCGAACTGTTGATCTTTTGGTTAGCAGCCATAGCACTTAACCACTATGCCGCCAGGGTTTCCAGTCTGTATATCCAAAAAAAATACCCAGTGCCATTGAATCGATTCTGTATGTAGCTCTCAAAAATGCTTGCTATTGTTTTGCGTGTTTGCACGTTTAACTTTTTCTATAAATTATGCTGTACTGTATGTATTTCCCTGCAACTTGCTTGTTTCATTCAATACCATTTTTGTGAGATTTATCCATGTTGAAGAAACACGGGTGGCCCAGTGGTTAAGTGCCAGGGCTGCTAATTAAAAGGTCGGCAGTTCGAATCCACCAAGCACTCTTCAAAAACTCTATGGGGCAGTTCTACTCTGTCCTATAGGGTCGCTATGAGTCTGAATTGACTCGATGGTAACAGGTTTGGTTTATCCATATTGAAACAAATAGTTCATTCATTCTCACTGCTGTTTAATACCCTGTCAGTACTTACCATTTCCCTGCATACAGGCCCAGCTTCCCACAGCCAGTGTCTGCCTGTCATTGCCTGAGGGCTTTCTCTGGTTGCTGGAGCCCAAAGGGAAGGCTTTAACAGCCCAGGGGAGCCCCGCCCGCACCAGTGACTCATGGAGCGCCCTTGCTCTTCAGGTGGGATAACTCTGATGCATGTGCTCTACACTGCCCCCTAGAGTTTCCCAGTGGGACTGCGCTCTGGTTAGTTGCCTTCATCGGTAACCTGTTTGGTAGTTGTCTCAGGCTGGGTTCCCCAGATGCTGATGCTAAGCTGAAGTTTGTGGTGCAAGATGTTTATTAGGAACCAATACCTGTGAGAGGAAGGAGGCAAAAGCAGGACTGCACAGAGAGAGAAGTAGAACTGTGCTGCTGACCCAACAAAGCCTCAGCCAAGCCAGCACGGAGCTCTGGGCCTGATATTTCCTGGCAGAGTTGTCTTGTGTTGGGCTGAGAAGGCAGGACCTTTCAACCCCTGCCTTGCTTCCTGACCAGATGTGGGCTGCTCTGGGGAGGATGTGGCCTCTGGTGAGGGGCTCCCTGCAGCTGAGGCAGCCTCTGAAGGAGTTGACAGCTGGAGGCCGTCTGCTGACCATATCCCAGCACCTGGGCAGAGAGTCCACCCTGGATCCTTGCGGGGGATCTGGGCCGCACACTTCATGTCTCCCACAACAACACACCTTTTACGGTTTCCTTCCCTCCCCTGTCAGGTGTTTGAGGCCACCTCCCCAGTAAATGACCTGTACTTGTATCCTCGCTTTAGCGTCTGCTTTAGGGAACTCAAACTAAGACACTGAACAGATCTCATTTATTTATCCATTCTCCTATTAATGGACATCCAGAATGTTTCAATTTTCTTGTTGTTGTTGTTGCAGACTACTTTGTAATGAACATTCTGTACAAGTCTCACTATGCACATGTGTGAGGGCTTTAAGGTAAATGGCCAGAGGCAAAGTGGCCGGGTCACAGGGCACGTATGTGTTCAGCTTTACTAGAGCACTAAACAGCTCTCCAAAGTGGTGGCTGTAAGTGATTTGAAATGCATTACCAGTCAGAGCTTTCATGGCCTAGAAGAATTACTCTCTCTCCCTGATGGCTTTTACCACAAAAGACCAGCATTACCGGGCATCTCCATTGTTTGCTGGACAAAGGCAATGCATGGTGCTGGGTTTGCCGACATGAGCACGCTTTCAGGACTGTTGAGCTGCTCAGACCTCCAAGTCTGGGTTAGCTGGAGACAAGGAGCAAGGCCACTATTTTTTTTTCAACCATTGACAGGCTGCGTCATGATGTTGGTACCGCAGAGTGAGATGGTCTTGGTGTACCAACTATTATCACTCAAGAAGCATATGGAATGGGCTCTGTGGTAGACAGAATAATACCACCCCCCCACCCCCCACCCATCACAAAGACAGCCATGTCCTAATCCCTGGAAACTGTGAGTATGTTATCTTACATGGTGAAGAGCCTTTGTAATTAAGCCAAGGATCCTGGGAAGGAAGATTACCCTGGATTGTCTGGCAGGCGCAATGTAATAACAAGAGTCCTTCTAAGATGGAGACAAGCAGGTCAGAGTCAGAGAAAGTGATGTGATGATGGAAGCAGGGGGAGAGAAGGGGATGTGATGACATAAGGAGAGAGATTTGAAAATGCTACACTGCTGGTCTTGAGAAGGAGGAAGAGGCCACAAGGCAAGGAATGCAGACAACCTCAAGAAACTAGAAAAGGCAAGGAAAAGGATTCTCTTATAGAGGCTCCAGAAGCAACACAGTCCTGCTAACACCTTGATTTTAGGACTTCTGATCTACAGAACTATAAGATAATACACTTGTGTGGCTTCAAGCCACTAAGCCTGTGCTAATTTGTTACAGCGGCAATAGGAAACTAACACAGACCCTAAGCACAAACCTATGAGAAAGCCCTGCTGTTATCCTCACCTCAGGAATAGCCCAGCTTCATAGCTCTGACCACCATGCACTGCCATTTATTTTTCACATTGTTAGCAGCAGGCCATCACAGTGCTCAATTTCAAGGGGCACCATGCACAGGGAATGCAATATTTCACTCTAGGTGGTACTATTCACATGGCATTACCTGTGAATGGTGCCCACTGGGGTAATTTAACACTGCTGTCCTGGTCACCAGGATAATCTTCTGGCAAGAATTCCTCTTAAAAATGAAGCTGAGTTTTATATCTTTGCTTGGTCGTTGTTGTCTTGTGCTGTCAAGTTGGTTACAACTCATGACAACCCCATGTGCAACACAGTAGAACTGCTCCATAAGGAAAATGTTTTATAAACTCATTGAGGATGGGTGACAGGGGGCAGAGTAGCCCAATGGAGAGCTAACCTACTGTGCAGCAGAAATGTTGGGAATTTGGGCAAGGAAGAATAGCAGAGAAAGAAAGGAAGAGGGAGGAGAGAAAGAGGACCAAGCAACTTGGCTGGAGCCCAAGCTGGAAGAAAAGACAGAAGGACATTTTAAGAATTGGGAAACCTAAAACTCAAATGGAAGAAGCTTGTGTTAGTGTGATGTGAACACATCTGTTCCCCAAATCTACAATAAAATCAGCCCCACAACCAACCGCCTGTGTGAGTGGCTTCTTCCTTTGGAGGAAACCAAGGAAAGAGGCTGAGTTCACACAAGCAACCAGGAAGGCAGAGCTTTGAGTGACCAGGAGAACATAGGCATCTCTAAAAACCCACAGAATTCTTAAGCCAGGCAGTGGGCCTCCCAGTTAGGGAATGAGGATCAGAGAAATTTTACCCAAATATTGAGGGACAGAGTGGCCCCAGCTGGCACCTAGGTTACAATTCTAAAACACAAGCCTGACCGTGTTAATCTCCTATTTTTTCAACAGCTCTCCATAGCCTTTAGCAGAGTCCTAGGTTTTTAACTTTGCATATGAAGCCCATCATGATCTGTCTGCTGCCTATCTTTCCTTCCAGCTTCACTTTCTCCCCCCTTACCCAAATATAACAATTACCTCTACCATGGGATCAGGAAAGGCTTCATATAAAAGGGAACATCATTTGAGTCGGACTCTAGAAGCTGGGAAGGGCCAGGAGATTGGTGGGAGATAGGGTGGGAAAGGGTATTCCAGACAGGGGAAACAGAGAAGAGAAAGACACAGAGATAGGAACCTTGTGTGTACATGGAAGGGAGCAGGTGGTTGAGTTCAGCTGGAATGGAAGGTACAGAAAAGGAGTGGGAGAAAGTGAGCTGCTCTCCTGGGGGCCTGATAATAGATCAGAAGATGAACTCAGTAACTCTGGGGGCCAAGGGGAAGGAAGTGTTTCCTAAACATCAAGTTCTCTTATAACTAAACAGAATTAGGTCAAAAGATTTCCACAGTCTCAGCCATCCTTTTTATTTTTGTATAAACAACCTACACGTTTTTGCTGCAAGAATATTGCTGCTCTTTCATCACACAGAATCAATCCAGAGCAGAATCCTTTGACTTTTATAGTCTAACTGAGATAACAGCCTCAACAGAGAGGAGAGCTGATTTCTAGTCCAATCCTGGGATATACTCCAAGCATGGAAGGTTGGAACATAAGGAAATGATATAAGCCACCATAACTGGATAATAGTGAAGAATGGACAGAGCTACCAAGGGACCGACTGACCGACCACCCACCCACCCACCCATCCATCCATCCAACCATCCGTCCATCCATCCATCCGTCCATCCATCCATCCTCCATTTATTCATCCATCTATCATTCATCCTTCATGCATCTACCCATCCATTCACTCATTCAAACAATAAATAGTCATTAACATGTGGGGTGGGAGGCAACTTGTGGCTTGATGGCTTAGCTGTTTACAAAACTCTAGTTTCCTGCACGTAGGTTCTCCTGAAAGTGCAAGGGCTTATTTTTGGTCCTTATAAATCCAAGTCCCTGATTTGTTCATTCAGATCTTAGATATTCCCGGCCCAGAGCTTGCTGTGCGCTTGCACACAGCAAGTATCGTTTCGCTTTTTCCAGGGAGTGAGGCCTTGTAGGCAGAGGAGGGGGCTCAGCATAGGGACACAAGTCTTCAAGGTCATTTGTTCCCCATCCCCACCTCTAGCTCCCGAACTTGGATTGCCTCTCTTGACCCTAATCTGTCTGTTTATAAAATCATTCCTAGCTGCTTTGAGATTTGCCAGCTGACTGTTGCCTTAAGAACTGACGAATTTCAGACTTAGAAAAAGACAAAACACAGAACAATCACGGTTTTTAGCTGAGAAGACATCTAGTCCCTCTGAGTTCCACTGTGGGGTCTCTCACTGGGCCCAGGTGTGCTTACTGGTCCTCTGGGCCCAGGGTGGCCAAAACTCCTCCCCTTGGCTTCCCGGCCAACATGGGTTGGCATTAGCAGACAGTACTAAATACAAGGGCAGTATCACCCTTGGCAAGGTCCCTGGGTAGTTCAAAGGATTTGCACTGAACTACTAACCTAAAGGTTGGTGGTTTGAACCCACCCAATGTACCACGGAAAAAAGGCCTGTCGATCTGATTCTGTAAAGGTTACGGCCAAGAAAACCCTAGGGAGCAGTTCTATCCTGTAACACGTGGGGTCGCCATGAGTCGGAATTGACTTAATGGTGACAGGTTTGGATTTTTGTTTTATTGTCCCTAGACCAGAGCAATTGAGGCCTCTGTCCTGTACTTCTGCTTTAGTGGCCTCCACTCAGGACTTCCTCTGGCTGCACCCCTCCCCACAGAGTGAGGGCAAGGAGCTAAGGGGAGCCAAGGATAAGGAGCCCCTTGGAGATCAGGCTCTGGGGACCTGGGGCCTCATAATTCTCTATTGAAAAGACCCCAAGCCCTCTTCTAGGGTCTTTGGTGAACTCTTCCCAAGTCCACCCTCCCAAAGGTGGGCTGTGCATTAGATGTGTGCACCTGGGGGCCCAAGCAGGGGCCAAGCGAGTGGATGGAGCTTGGGCGGGTCATTGGCACACATGCATGCAAGGTCCTCTGTGGTCAGACCAGAACCGGAAGTGCAAAGGGGCATGAGCTGTGGGCCAGAAGTTCCCATTTAGACTCCAATCCTGGCCTCTGCAGATGTTAGAGCTGGGCCTGTGCAAGGAAGAACAGATGGTTAACAGTCAGAGAAAATCCCAGAATCATGACACCAACACATTTTCCAGAGCCCCCATTTTGGTGTAGAGAGAAGGGTCCCCAAAGCCCTTGCGTTGATAAAACTGGACATAAAGCTAAATTTATTTTAAGAAATTAGAAAAATATTGATTATCCCAATAACGGATTAATTTGTTTTTAAAATGATGGTAATAACAGTCCTTACTTTATTGTGAGGAGAAAACGAGAGTGTGTGTGGTACCTGGCAGAGGAAAGTACGTAATACAAGTTAAGTTCTTTTTCTATTTTTCTCCAGCCAGTACCCAGGATAATACGCAAAGCACTACTTTCTCCTTCATTTCCCTTGCACCATCAGGTGGGATATGGTTAATCAAAAACAGACACTGAGATATTTTTAAGTGTCAAGTTAAGACAAGTTAATGATTGTTCTCCTACAATATGAGAACAAACTGTAGTCCAGTAGCAAAAAACACTGGTTTTGTACTTTCGAGAGCTGCCCAGATTCCCTTAGGGCTGTGTACCAGGTAAGGTGCGAGGACAAGCTCAGAATCCGAACACCAACAATGTCACAGCCCAAGTCAGACCCCGGCTCTCTGGTTTGATTAGAATGTGATTTAATCCCAGCTGTGTCTGAAAAGAAAGGAAGGGCTGAAAAAGCAGGCTGATGAGCTAGATAATTTGCCTAAATATCAAACCACATGCCCTGCAGACAACAGTATTCACATGCCTGTGAAGCTGCCAGGGATGTGGCTCTGGCTGGAAATCACAGCTCTCATCCTTACACACAGGTAGCGCTCTGTCGTTTCCAAAGGGTGCCCCAGACATGACTTCACACCATCCTCCCACGGAGACTGAGCAGTGCTTGTCCACACAGAGCACCCAGAGATGCAGCCCGCAGCATTCCCCAAACTCTGATTTTGAGAGCTTTTAGAGAGAATGGCAGTGGCCTTGTGGGTTGAGTAGAGCAGCATGTTCTCAGTAAGCCTCCTGTCATTGGCTGCCGGGATTCAGCTGAGACGCACTTGCAAGACTCCTAACAAGAGTGGACACCACTACCATTTGCTGAACATTGTGATCAAAGACTCTATAGAAGAATCCTGATTGCAACATGAGGGGGAGAATGCAAAACAGAATTTCCAGACTTTTCTGGAGCCATGGAGGCTGGATGAACCCCTGAAACTATGGCCCTGAGATAATCTTCAAACCTTAAACCAAAAATATCCCCTGAAGTCTTCTTAAAACCAAACAATAGTTTAGCTTAACCAGTAAAAAAAGGTCTGCCTTGAGCATTATGCTCATTTGGGATCTATTTATATGGGAGCAAATTGACAACAGCAACTTGAAAGGTAAGATAAGAACCTTAGGGACAGTGGGTTTATGTTAATGCGGGAGGAACAACTCAGAAAAGGAGGGTGAGAATGGTTGCACAGCTTGAAGAATGTGATTAATGTCACTAAATTGTACATGTAGAACTGTTGAACTGTGCATATTCTCGACAACGACAACAATGAAATAAATAAAAAAAAAGAGTAGAAGCCACGATGCCTTCAGGAAGTCTGCCCAACTCCGTACTCCAGCCACCCCTGAGTGAGACCTCTCCCATCAAGGCCCAGCTAACAGGGAGGCCATTCTTGTCCTCATGAATACCCCAAAACCAAACCCACTGCTGTCGAGTCCATTCCGACTCATAGCAACCCTGCAGGACAGAGTAGAACTGCCCCACAACTTTTCCAAGGCTGAAATCTTTAGGAAGCAGGCTGCCACATTTTTCCTCCACCGAGCAGCTGGTGGGTTTGAACCACTGACCTTTCGGTTAACAGCCAAGCACTTAACCACTCCATGGAGAAGGGGTTTAACCTCTCCTCTGCTTATCCTGGAGGAGCAGCTGCTCCTCACACGGGTGGGCATCAGGAGACCCACACTGTGAACCAGAGACGCCTGAAAGGGAGCCTGGTCTGTGGGTCTGGTCAGAGGGAGCACCCCTGGGCAGTAGGTACCTCTGACAGCATGAAGCCAGGTGCTCAGCAACCTCATTGTGGGCATTTAGGCTGGTGCGCTCAGAAGGGGTGCAGAGGCAGGCAGCCAAATGAACCCAAATGATCTCGACCACCATTTGCAAAGTGCTTCCAGGGACAGCCGTAAATTCTCCATATATATTACCTCATGTAATCCTCACAGCACCTTGCACTGGTTTTTTTATTCCCATATCACAGATAAGGAAACTGAGGTTTAGAGAGATGAGGAAATTTTTCCGAAGGCATGCACCTGGGAAGTGGTGGAACTATGAGCTTGCTATCAAAAAGTGTGCTTTTGGAAGGGCAGAAGTGCAACCTTTGGGTCAGAGGGTGCTCTCTGGACATTGTCTAACCAGTTGTTTTTGGGTCAATTCTGACTCACGGTGACCCATGTGTGTCAGAGTAGAACTGTGATCCAGTTTTGATGGCTGATTTTTCAGAAGTATATTGCCAGGCCTTTCTTTTGAGGTGCCTCTGGGTGGACTCAAGTCTTCAACCTTTCTGTTAGCAGCCAAGTGCATTAACTGTCTGCGCCACCCAGGAGCTCTGGCTTTGCCTAGGCAGCCTCTTCTCACATCTGAGATTTTCCCACTTGCAAACACTACTGCTTTAGTTTCCACAAAACTCACTATTGTGACAACACTCATGGCCCACTTCCAGGTCCCCAGAGACACAGTGCCAGCCTGGCATGGGCTCCTGGCCCAAGGCCTTCTCACAGCTTCCGGAAGCCTCTCTGTGGTTAATAAAAGCGAGCCTGGGAATGTGCCCTGTGCAATTTGCCAGAGTTTCCCTCTTTCAACAGCACATAGAGCTCCCGCTGGGGACATGCTAGAAATAAAAAGCCCATTCTCCCATCAGCACTGAGGGGCAGGGACAGCCCCTCGGGGCTCAGCAGAGCTCAGGAACCAAGGCCCAGGTGTTTTCTCAAAGGACAACACACCTCTCTCCTTATAGCTCTGTTTTAAGCTGCCTTGCCTTTTCCTTTTAAAGAAGGAAAGACTCTATGAATGCCTCCTTCCCAGTCCTGGAGACAGAAGATGTCCCCCAGGGGCCACAGTGGGCCCAGAAAGAGTGCAGAACCCAAGGCTCAGGGCCCAGGACTGATGTTGGGCCCTGAGCTGGATGGGGGACAGAGCCCTAATCAGGAATGCTCTGAGCCTTTCAGGGAGAATGAGCTCAGGATGCTGCAGAGAGAGGAGGAGGGGTGAAGCCAAGGTTACAAGAGCCAGAAAGTGAAGGTGGAGGAGGTAAGGCAGCCAGCAGAAGCCAGGTGGAGCAGGAGCGTGGGAATCAGTAGGCTCCAGGTGGAAATGCCTGAGGGTGTACAGGAATTTGGCTGGTGGCGACAAGACGCATGTAGACGCAGCTGCTCCTGGTTGCTGCTCCCATGGAGTTATCAGAGTGAAGAGAGAGAAAGAGGCCACTCCAGTTATTCACTAAACCAAAAAACCCCATTGCCATTGATGATTCCGACTCATAGTGACCCTATAGCAGAGTAGAACCGCCCCACAGAGTTTCCAAGGAGTGGCTGGTAGATTCAAACTGCCAACCTTTTGGCTAGCAGCCAAGCTCTTAATGCCGGTGCCACCAAGGCCCCAATTATTTACTACTATGAGGCATATATGAGGCCCTAGTGGCACAATGGTTAAGAGCTCAGACTGTTAATCTAAAGGTTGGCAGTTCAAACCCACCAACTGCTCCTTGGAAACCCTATGAAGCAGTTCTACTCTGTCCAATAGGGTTGCTGTGAGTCAGAATCGACTTGATGGCAACATTTTTTTTTTTTTTAATGAGGCATATTGTACAAACTAAACTTAAAAACAAAACAAAACAAAAAAACCCTATAGGACTAAACACAAACTTTATACACTCCACTTTCCTTTCTAGTCTCACCTCCAACATTTCTCTTTATTGCACATCTTACAGCCCATTCAAAACAGTCCGTGTTTTCAACATGGATGAATCTGGAGGGTATTATGAGGAGAGAAATAAGTCAATCACAAAAGGACAAATATTACAAAACTCATGAAAAGGTTATACACAGAAAGAAATAATCTTTGATGGTTATGAGGGAGAGAAGGGTAGGGAGGGGAAAACACTAACTAGACAATAGATAAGTGGTAACTTTGGTGAAGGGTAAGACAGTACACAATACTGGGGAAGCCAGTACAACTTGTCCAAGAAGGTCATGTAAGCTCCATAGACACATCCAAACTCCCACTGGGATCAAGTCACTGGGATGCAGGCTGGGGACCATGGTCTCTGGGGACATCTAGCTCAATTGGCATAACATAGCTTATAAGGAAAATAGTCTACATCCTACTTTGGTGAGTAGCATCTGGGGTCTTAAAAGCTTGTGAGCAGGCAATCTAAGATATGTCTACTGGTTCCACCCTATCTGGAGAAAGGCAGAATGAAGAAAACCAAAGACACAAGGGAAAGGTTAGTCCAAAAGACTAATGGAACACAACTACCACAGCCTCCACCAGACTGAGTCCAGCCCAACTAGATGGTGCCTGGCAACCACCACCAACTGCTCTGACAAGGATCACAATAGAGGGTCCCAGACAGAGCTGGAGAAAAATGTAGAACAAAATTCTAATTCACAAAAAAAGACCAGACTTACTGGTCTGACAAAGACTGGAGAAACCCCGAGAGTATGGCTCCCAGACACCCTTTTAACTCAATACTGAAGTCACTCCTGAGGTTCACCCTTCAGCCAAAGATTAGACAGGCCAATAAACCAAACAATAATATATGTAGCTCAACCATGTATATGAGACTAACTGGGCACACCAGCCCAGGGGCAAGAACTAAAGGTAGAAGGGGGCAGGAAAGCTGGACAAATGGAAATGGTGAATCCAAGGTCAAGAAGGGGAGAGTGTTGACACGTCATTGGCAACCAATGTCACAAAACAATATGTGTATTAACTGTTTAATGAGACACGAATTTGCTCTGTAAACTTTCACCTAAAGCACAATTTAAAAAAAAAAGAAAAGAAAAAGGTCTGTTTTATTTAATATGTTGCACTTCCTTAACTCTATGGCTGATTAAGCCACTTTCTCTCCCTGGAGTGCTGTTCACTGGCTCTCTGCCAGTGGAAATCCTACTCATCCGACCTGAACAAACAAGCTCTGTAAGAGGTACAATCAGGACGGATGTGGAATAAGAGCTATCAAAGAAATGTGAATTATAATAACAACAGGGATCTTTTTGATTATTATTATTGTGCTAAGTATATATGTAACAACCATTTTGCCACTTCAGCGCTCTTCACATGTACAATTCAGTGACATTAATTATATTTATCACAGGTATTATTTTATAGCTATGAAATCAGCAAATAATAATAAATAAATAACCACCGTAATGATGTCACTGTTTTGGTGAAGCAGGTAAATTTATCCCTGACAATGTAAATGGAGCCAATATTTTGGGGGGAAAATACAACAATATATTTCAAGAGAGATAAAAACATTCATTCTCTGACCCATCTATTCTACTTTGGAAGGCTGAACTAAAGAAAATGAAATTAAAGATAAAGCTACATGCATAAAGATACCCTTTGCATGGTGATTTTTAATAGCAAAAAAACTGGAAAGAGCCCAAATAACTCACGACAGGGGGTTGTAAAGGAAATCACACGTACCGACAAATGGAAATTATGTTGATTAAAATTATTTAGTGAAAGGAAATGCTTATAACATAGTGCTTAGGAGAGCACAAAGCTGTGACTGTAACTGTAGAAAATCACATTCATGTATGGATGAGGACAGGTAAGGGAACACAGAAAAGGAAAATGCTACTTACTGAGGCATTATTTTTATTAGGGTGTCGTTGATGTAATAAAAATTTCCTGGAGAAAATGCTACTCTTCTTTCAGAACCCCTGATTAACTTTTTTTCCCACCTGGTTTGTGGTCATTATTACACTGTCACTTGAGTGTGATTATCTGTGTACTGGTTTTAGCCCTCTGTATACCAGAACTTGTATTTGCCTGGCACATAGTAAATGTACAATAAACATTTATTAAATGAATTGAACAAATGAACTATTGCTAAGGATGATACCAAAACCAAACCCTCTGTGGTCGAGTTGATTCCGACTCATAGCGACCCTATAGGACAGAGTGGAACTGCCCCACAGAGTTTCCAAGGACCCCCTCGAGGATTCGAACTACTGACCTTTTTGGCTTAGCAGCCAAACTCTTAACCACTGTGCCACCAGGGCTCCAGGGATTATATTATCCACAGATCACTATCTCTATTCTCTAGCCTCCTACCAAAAAAACGCTCAGAGACATACATACCTATGTTATTTTTAAAAAGCTTCCTGGGAAGGAAAATCCACATTAAAAAAAGTTAACACTTTCAATCTGGAGTGACCCATAGATGCAGGCATGCAGGCAACAGCTTGGAAATCTTCTGAGGCTCTGGGACTTACTTACCTTGGCCTTTTAAAGCAAAAAGGTGTTTAAAAATTGAAGACATATTGAGGTTTGCCATTCGGCAGCTGGATCCCAGCCAATGGGAAACTATCCGCTGATCTACCTGGAGCCCCAAAGCTACTCTATCTAAGTTAGGGCCCGTCTTCTATGAGCTTAAGTGTCAGGACGGGCGAGGAGATAAGAAATGTGATCAGATGGCACAGGCTTATCCCTCCCAAGAGAGTAACAGGAATTTAACGTCCAGAGTGCCCTTACTGCGTGCCGGGAACTCTGCACATCAGCTCATGTCATGATCCCATTTTACAGATAAAAACCCGAAGTTCCAAAGAGATTATATAACTCACCCAAGGTCAGTCCTCCACAGCAGCCACGGACGCATAACCATCCCTTCCCAGCATGCCTTGCCGCTCAAAAAGCGCCATGTTGTGTGTTTGTCCAAGCGAATGAAATTTCAGGTTCTTACTTTTCCCTTTCCCTTTTTTCTTTTTCTGGAGACCAATTAACGATTTTTCAGGATCCTGGGGGCGTAGAGGGAAGAATCTCTTACTACTTACCTCACTTTCCCCTAGCCTGCGATTTTACTCCACGCTCTTTGAAGCCACTGGGGTCCTCAGTCATTTTCTTCTCCAGAAAACCATGCACTCCCTTTCATCAGTGACTCTCCTGAAGCCTGAGTGTGTAAATCAGTTCTAGGACATGTTTTCTTTCACTGAATACAGCCTCATACATTCAGGGTAGGATTTGGGGATTAAAACAGCAGTTGGTCCAGAATGATTTTCTTTTGAAATTATACTAATTTCCTATTACTTGGAAAAAAAAGCTTTTTCACAAGTGGTGCTTTTTAATAAAATGGGTTTACCCTAGGTGTGTTCCTCCATGGCTCCCCCCCCCACACACTTTTTTCCATGCATTTTGTCTATGGTGGAAAACTGACTTCTTTTTTCTCTTTGTCCTCGCTGGATGCAAGTAACAATAACATCTAATTAACACCCAGGCTTCATTCAGGCAGAGCCAGAACCTCCCTCCATCTGCTATTTTGCTATAGCTGTCTTCCCTTTTGCTCACTTTCTTTTGGCTTTATTTTGTGCCCTTCAAACTGTCTTCCAGAACCACAAAATTTCACATCAACTAATAATTAGTTTAGAAAATAGATGGTGCTTAATTAAGTCTCAAAGTGCAAAATCCTTCCCATTCTCTTTGTCCTGGGCTTACACAGTTAAACTTTCAAGTGGTAGCAGATGCTTCCTGCCGGGCATTTGATTTCTAGCTCTGTGTTTCATCATCACCTCTAAAAGGGAGTAGATTTTTTTTGCCCTTTACTCTTCCATTTTAAAAAAGGATATTAAAAAGGTTTAAATAAAATTAAAACTTCTGCATAGGGGGTGGGGCAATAGTTTAGTGATTTAAAAAAAAAAGTTGCCACTGAGTGGATTCCAACTCATGGTGACCCCATGTTTTGCAGAGTAGAACTGTGCTCCATAGGACTTTCAAAGGTTGTGGCCTTTTGGAAGCAGATTGTCAGACCTTAATTCCAAGGTGCCTCTGGGGGGGGGTTGAAAGGCCAACCTCCCGGTTAGTAGTTGAGTGCTTAACCATTTGTGCCACCCAGGGACTCCATTTTAGTGGTTGATGCTTTTATTTATTTTTTTCTTTTTTAGCCAGTTGAGGGAAATTGTGGAAGTGAGACTACCTTTTCTGGGTTTGCTGTATGTTATATACATGTCAAAGCATTTAATGAAGACTTTAATGTATGTGTTTGGTAGATTAAATGTAGTCACAGATTCTTTGCAGCTCCTCCCACCAAGGGGGGGGAGTCTATTTCCAGCTCTGAATCTGGGCTGCCTTGTGACCTGCTTTGACCGATAAAATGTGGCGGCACTGACATCCTGCAAGTTGTGGTGCCTAGACCTCCAGAGGCCTTGCTGCTTCTGCCTTTGCCCACTTGGAACCCTGCCCTGAGACCTCCATATTAGGAGGATGACGGGCCATGTGGAGGGAAACTGGGGTGCCCCAGCTGCCACCCAGCACCAACAGCGGACATGAGTGAGGTCGTCTTGGAGCATGCAGCTCAGCCAAGTTTCAGCTGAATGTAGCTGAATGCATGAGCTCAGGTGAGACCCGCAGAGCAGCCACTCTGCCACCCAGCAGTATTGTGAGAAATAATATGTCATTTTAAGCCACTAAGATGTAAGGGAGTTTGCTATACAGTAGTAGACAAGTGAAACAACGTGGCATACCCAAGTCATTGTCAGAGTGTGTGTGTGTGCGCGTGTGTGTAAATTCATGTATGTGCATTATCAGGGAAATGTAGTTTAGATTTTAACGGCAATTGCTTTCTTTGGATGTCCCCCTATACAGGGTACAGATTAGAAATGGAATTTTTAAGGAATAAATGGTGGACAGTCTAGGAGTTTGCAATATCAATATCGGGCAACTAAAACACACACAGATTGGAAATATATATACAAGTATAATACTGCCTCTTCCAGTACCTAACCAGTGCCTGTGGGCACAGCGACTGGCTTTGGTCCTGCTGCCGCCCAGGACTTGCCTTGGTATGTAAGTCTCCCTAATAAGCTCCTTTGCTGCCACCTTGGAGTTGTCCACCTCTTTCTTTGGTGACTTGGCACCCTCCATTTTTGGAGGCAAATTTCACACTACTGGTCCATGCCTGGACAATCCATGTTGATGCGGGTGGAAAATACTGGACTCTACTCTTGGAAAAGTGAGATGTCCATTCTATGAGAGTCAAGCAAAGGAATTGGGATTACCCAAGGGGACAGTAGCATCAGTAAGTTCCATTTCACACTCACTCCAGGGCAGACACAGTCACCTGCCCTACTTACATTGTTTCTCTCTCTCCTTTTCTCCAGAACAAATATGTTCAATGGGTGTACATGAGGTGATTCCATTGTAATGATGCCTTCGATTATTGCAAAGCAGAAGGCAGGTCCATATTGTGTGGCTCAGCACTGTCCAATAGAAATGTAACGAGAACTATATATGTAATTTAAAATTTTGTAGTCACATTTAAAAGAAGTAAAAGGAAACAAATTTTAAAATATTTTTATTTAACCCAATATATCTAAAATACCATGATTTCAACATGTAATCAGTATAAAAATTCTTAAAGGCCAGTTTATTTTCTTTTCTTTCATACCAATTCTTGAAACTGATGTGTATTTACAGTTACGGCACATGTTAATTCAGACTACCACATTTCCAGTGCTCAGTAGTCACATGTGGCTAGTACTTACGGTATTAGTGCAGATGTACTTGTCAAAATTTGACCTGAAAATAACACACTGATAACGTCTTGGTGTTTCAGTCTTAATAAATGAGTGTTGTGAAGGGGTTTCATATGTGTCAGTGAGACTAGAGGGAGTCTTTGCACAGGGGTCTTCAGGGCTGCTGGCTGATGTAGGGGATATAGCACCAACTAGGTTGGGAAGCTTGATAGAAGATTCCAACACTCCAATCCCCTTACATAATTTTAGGAAGGTCATTTAATCCCTGACCTCTTTAGGCCTCCCTTTCCCTCTAGGTGGACCATGTGGGTCACTTTTCCCTCTTGGGTGGACTGGGAGTGTTTTAAGGGCCCTTGCAACTTTGATGATCTTAGGGTCTCCATCTTCCGTGATCAGTCTGCCTTGGGGGTAAGGATGGTGGCCGGTCCTCTGCTGAGGCAAGGGCTGCTCTTTGCCTTTCCCAGACGAGCACCAGGGAGCCTCTCATTAGAAATAGACTCCTGCACGTCCTGAGGAGCCTAAGCATAAACGCTTGGTTCTTTTAGTAGGACCAGGATTCCTGCCCAAGGCCAGGCTGGCACCATAGAAGTCCACAGCTGGAATGAACCACAAACCAACTCTCCTGGGTGGCATAGTCCAGGCAGTGCTTTATTTAGAGGAATCCACACAGAGATGCTACAGTTCAGTCTGAGCATATGATTATATGGTTTTGGTGCCATGTGGCCTTATAGGAAGTCAAGAGTGCTGACTGAAAATCTCAACTCACACCAAATGCCCTGTGCCCTGCCTCACTTTCCCCTTTTCTCAAATTGGTAGTATAGCTATGACTTATCTTGTAGGTATGATGGTTCTATCATTGTTTCCAAATTCCTTTTAAGGCAACACAAGCATTTACTGTAAATGCTACATAAATCCAAGATTTCAAGTATCTCTGGGTTGAAACCAGTTTTAAAGTCAGGCAAGATCTCAGGCTCCATCCTCTTCTCTTCTGTGATGATCCAGCTGTGCCAAGGAGGACATGAAGTCATGGCTAGCCTGGGAGAGCCAAGGAAAATGACGAGAACTGGTAATTCTTTTTATTCCTCAGCCCTTGTTGAAAAGAGGTGACTCAGTATATCCCTGGAAGGGAGGATTTGCTCAGCTTTTAGCATTTCCCAGGATCCTTTCTGAGGTGGCACCAAAGGGACAGGCTCTCAGCCCTATTGCTCTTCTTTAATTACGGGTAGAAAGGTTAATTATGGGTGGAAAGCACAAGGAAGGCTCTCTTTCTAATGTAAATATCTACCTACAGGAAGGAGGGGACGCTTTTTTGGGCATTCTGATTCTTGGCAAATTGTCCTTGGACATAAATCTAAAGTTAAAACAGTGCTATATCCATCTTGTGTTATCTCTTTAAAGAGACACCAAAACCCAAAAAACTAAACCTGCTGCCATCGAGCCAATTCCAAATCATAGCCACCCTATAGGAAAGAGTAGAACTTCGACCTGCTCCATAAGGTTTTCAAGGAGCAGCTGGTGGATTCCAACTGCCAACCTTTTGAATAGCAGCAGAGCTCTTAACCACCGTGCTACCAGGGGTCCTTAAGGGACACATCACCACCTAAGCCACCAGGCAGGCTCATCACAGAAGTTACCTTCTCTCTGACAGCTCACCTTCCTGGAAAGTCTTTCTTTGATCTTCTCGAGGTTGTGACATTTATTTTCAGGTATTATTTTTAATTTAAAAAGTGCTTTTAGTTCAACTAAATTATATGTATGTTGTTGTTGGTAGCTGCCATCCAGTTGGCCCCTGACTCATGGTGACCCCGTGTACAATGGAATGAAATGCTGCCCAATCTTGTACCATCCCATCCCTATGACCAGTTGTGGATCAGATCATTGTGATCCATAGGGTTTTCCTCAATTGATCTTCAGAAGTAAAGCTCCAGGCCATTCATACACACACACACACACACACACACACACACACACACACATATACATATATATACATATGAACCCTGGTGGTGCAATGTTTAAGCACTTGGCTGCTAACTGAAATGCTGGCAATTCGAACCCACCCAGCAGCTCTGCAGGAGAAAGGCCTGGCTGTCTGCTCCCCTAAAGATCACAGACAAGGGAACCCTATGGTGCAGTTTTACTCTGTCCCATGGAATCTCTATGAGTTGGAATTGACTCAACGGCAACAAAAACAACTATGTGTGTGTATGTGTAAATATATATTTCACATATAGTATGTGTGTGTGTATATATATACACAAACATATATAGCATACACACATACATAAAAATCTGGTAAAAATTCAAATACTATAAAAAGGCATTCAGTAAGAAAGTGTCTGTTCCATCCCAGCCAAACACTAATGTGTTGCCAGTCCCTAGGTGTCACTTCAGAGCTATTCCATGCATAAAAGTGAATATGGTCAGGCTTTTTTTTTTTTTTTTCAATATAAAAAGATGTACTGTTTATTTTAGAGCCACTTTAACTTAAGACAAGGTAAAAAGGTAGAAACCTGTGGATTAAAAAGAGAAAAAAAAAAAAAAAAGGCCTGGGGTATAATTGTTTTAAATGATGTGTTGATGTGTTGAGTTTAAAAATATTTTGATGTGTTCCAACGCATGGAAAACAAGATGCTGTGAATCACTGTCCCAAACAAACTGTCCAATATGATTATATATTTGTTTGTTCACTGTGTCAAGGTCATCTTAACAAGTTTACACAATAATATACAGACAACAGAAAGCCACCCAATAAACTGGAGTGAACAGGGAGGGAGAGGGGAGGAGCAGAGAGCCGACTGCCTCAAGAACTACCACTTTGGGGAGAGGTGTTGAGAAGGACAAGAGATGAGAGACTGCAGAGGTGGGTAAACAGAGCTTTAGACCGGCGCTTTCCAGTAGGATTTTCTGTGATGATGGAAATGATCGTGTTCTGTGCCATCCAATATGATAGCCACTAGCCCCATGTGGCTACTGAACACTTGAAATGTGGCTATTGGGACTGAATCTTCAACTATATTTAATCTTAACTAATTTTAATTTAAATAGCTACATGGGGCTAGCGGCTATCAGACCGTACAGTGCAGCTCTCGGGGTTGCAACATCATTGGGAGCCATCGGTGAGCATGCAGAGAGAACAGGAGGAGGGGCAGGATAAATGAAATAAATGAAGGGAACGTAAAAGCAGAAGAAAAAAGGAAGGGAAAGAGAGGAAAAGGGAAGAAAGAGAAGTCGTCGGGCTTTGTTGGAGGAGAAGGAAAAAGGAGAGAGAATAAACAACAAGGACAAGTAGAAGAAGCGAGAGAAAGAGACAGGAATAGAGTAAGATGCAAATCAATAAACTAAGAACAACCGCCTTAAGTGACAATGAGTGACCCCGGTGTCATTGGCTGTACCTTCCAGACTCAGACCACCGGCGATCTGGAGCAGCACAGGGAACAGCCTAGGGATGATGGCTTCGTTCTGGAGTGACACCCCTCCTGCTGACTTTGGGAGCTCTTAGGACCTTAACTACCTTGTCTGTGCAGGGGGCCGGGATTGATGATCCCAAGGACTCCTCCACCCTAACTCGTAAAATAAAAGAACTCCATATGAAATAAAACAACTAGTTCACTACAAGGAAAACCCAGTTTTGATGCGCCACTAGGTGTCACCATTAGCCAAAATGAGTTTTTACTTTTTAAAATTTTTTAACCTGCAGAATTTGGTGAGTTTTCTTTTTGAGTGTGTAGCTACTGTACGCCATTTATTTTGCTATTTTCTCACTTTGCCACACCAAAAACAAAGTGGTTTGTCCTCTAGGAGTCTACCCAGCAGGGACACACCGATTTTATTTTCTTTCCAGTTAAAACTACTAAATGCCACAGGCACGAATTGTGTGTGTGTGTGTATGCTCATTCATTCATTAAATATCTACTGTGTGCCAGGCAGGGACCCCATGTACAGCTGCACAAGCTGTACACTGCACACAATTCCAAAGGGGCATTGTTCACATAGACACAATGTGGGCGGTGCTCCCTGGAGTTGTGCTGCTGGAGGACCCTACACAACCCTGGTCTGGGCCACAGGGACAAAAGCATGAGTAAGACATGGGCCCTGCTTTTTCTTTCCTCTCTGTTCTTGGTCTTAGGAAAAGTCACTAGCTCTAAAACCTGCTTTGTAACTGGAAATGTCTGTGCCTTATATAAATTTTGAAAGTGATACACACCACACATGGCTTTCCCTTCCATCCTCGTAACAGGGAGAAGCTTTCATAAGAAGTTTAATTCCTTTTCAGAGAAGTAATACCCCTCACTGAGAATAGTCTATGAATAAAGCGATGTACTAAGTCAGCTAGAAATGTCAAGTCATGGCCTTTGCCCTTGAGGAATTCAAAATGAGGCTTGAGCACACCTAAGATCCAGAATAATATTCTTAAAATTTGCATATCTTAACCTGACCTCTGAGTAGACGATGAGGAGCCACAACTGAACATGGGCCTGGTGACCAGGACCCCTAGATTCTAGGCTGACTAGGCTTTCTTGCGGAGAATGTATCAGGTTTTGCCACATAAGAAACCATTCCCAGACTTAAGTGGCTTGAAAAAACAGATATTTTTTATTTCTCACAACTGAGTCATTTGGTCATTTCTTCTGACTGAGGTTGCCTGGTGGTTGTCTGAGGTCTACAGGTAGCTCAGGCGAGGTCAATGGCCTCACTCAGAGACCTGGAAATTGACAGGCTGGCTGGTCTAGGGGGACTCAGCTGGGATGGCTTGCTTCTGCTCCATGAGCTCTCTAGTCCTCCTGCAGGCTACCCCAGGCTTCACACAGTGGTCTCACCATGGCGGCCTTGGGGTACCAAAGAGCAACAAGAGAGGAGAAGTGCCAAAATGCAAGTACTTTTCAAGTCTCTGGTGTGTCATGTTTGCTTTTGTCCCATTGTCCCAAAGCAGACTACTTGGTCAAGCCTGGAGTCAGTGCGAAAGCTATTACAAAGATGTAGATACAAGAAGGTGTGAACAAATTGAGAGTCGTTTCTGCAACCATCTGTCGAAGAGAATTGATTTATCCTTATCTCAGTTTTACCCAAAAGGATAATAATACCTTCTGTACCCAATCCCCAGGGATGCAGAAAGCATAAACACACAGAAGAAACTGCCGCATAGTATTCAAAAGAAAGGCACAATATCGTATATTTATGTTTTATACACAATATATACAGTATATTACATATTTATAAATAATTTAAGGAAAATTTTTAATTTTAGTTCAGCTTATCCATCTATCTTTTTCATGTCTCTTTCACAGTATATAATAATCTACCTGTGGATCAATTAGTAAATCAGTGAAAATTCCTATCAAACATAAAGATAATTTCAAAAGGAATTTCCATTTGTCTTCACAATTTTCACCTGTGAATAGGTACATCTTTACAGGCTGTGTATAAGAACATCACTACCTAAGGGTATTAGGATTATTTAGGAACAGAAGCTCAGAGATGGTTGGCCATGTGCTGACCTCCCCAGCTTTCCCCTAAAAGCTAGACTTTGCAGGTGTATTTTATCTAAATAATTGCTCTGTGCTGTGCAAGTCAAATACCTGTTACTATAGTACTGTGCTTGGTAAACTATAGGGCTGGCAGAAGAGAGATAGACCCTCAGTGAGATGGATTGACACATCAGCTGCAATGATGGGCTCAAGCAGAGCAATGATTGTGAGGATGGCACAGGACCAGGCCGTGTTTTGTTCTGTGGTACATAGGGTTACTATGAGTCTGAACTGACTTGATGGCACTTAACAACAATGGTAGTGCTCAGGGGACTTATCAGCAAAGAGAATGGAGTTTATAATGTCTGTTCTCACTCCCATTTGCATGTTGCTGAGTATTACTGAAGGTAACGTCTTTATATTTCATGTGCAACTCTACTGGAATCAATATCAGGCAACAGCGTTGCTCATCCTTACTGATGACTTCTCCACAATTCATGATTGCTATCATTCAGTTTGACTCGACAAAAATTTATTCAGCATCTATTATGTGTTAAGAACTGCATCAGAGATAAAAGTATGAATAAAACACAGTAGCTTCCCTCCCATCTAATAGGATAGTCAGATGATAAACAACAAAATATAAGGCATATTAGACAGATAAGAGCTCTGGGAAGCACTAAGGAGGGAGTGATATGGGCTTTGGGATGAACTACACAAGACTTACCAAGAATAATGACCATTGTTCTGAGTCTTGAAGAATGACTAGGATTTCTCAACATGGAGAAGTGGGGAGAGAATTCCATACAAAGGGAACAGTATGGTAAATAGACAAAGGTTTAAAGTACAGGCGTGTTCAGGAAAAGGAGAGCACCCAAGATGTTTGAGAGTGGAATGTGTTGTGGGAAGTAGAAAGGGAGGAGATGCCCGCTTGTCAAAACCTTTAAAAACTATACTGAAGAGCTTGCAATGAAGACGTTCAAATACCTTGGGTTAGAGAATTCTCATGATGGTAACTATTTTAGAAAAGCCACTCAGACTTTTGAATCCTGACTAAATTGTGACCCAACAAGGTGTCCCAGCTATCTCCTTCAGCCCAGCCCTGGGGATGCCTCAGAAGTGAGAATTTAATAGAAAAACTACGAGAAGCCTCTGGAGGGACAGCAAATAGTTAGGTCCTAGGTTATGTGTATATGTAACTGCAGTATAGATAAGAAGAGGGAAAAGAGCCACATATGGGGACGTAGGTGTGGGGGAAGTGAAGCTTTTTTCTTGGACTCTTTTTCTCCCCTATATTTCTCTGGGCTGATCGTGATCTACCCAACTCCACTGTAAGACAGAAAACAGAATTACTAGTCCTGTACCAGCTGGAGATAGAGCTTATGGGTACATCAGGGCAGGCTTAACTCCTAGGGGTAGGAAGGAGATAATAACAGGTACAGATCAATCCACATTCCCTTTGAGAATAGAAGCTGCTACTACTCAATGTAGTGATCCTGGCCAATGCAATAAGACAAGAAAAAGAAATAAAAGGTATAAGGATTTGAAAGGAAGAGTCAAGACTGTAATTATTTACAGGTGATCTGATTATCCACATAAAAAAATTTCACAGAACTAACAAAAAAACTTTTTGGAGCTAATATTCATGTTAAGCAATGATATCAGGAACAAGATCCACTTACAAAAGTCATTAGCATTCTTCTACATCAGTAATAATTAACTAGAAAATAAGATACGTTTGACAATATTGACAGAACTATAAAGTACCTAAAAACTGACTTAACCCCCAGAAATACCAAAATAAAATTTTGGAGAAAAATGTAAAGGTGTATTAAAGGACATAAAATAAGACTTGAATAAGCAAAGAGATAAGCCATGTCCATGAATAAGACTATTTAACATATAAAGATAATTTTCCCTCCCAAAATTAACCTACAATTCAGTGCAATTTTAATATGATCCCAACAACAATTTTTAAGAGAATAAAAAAAGTATTCAAAAATTTATATGAAAGCAAAAAAAAGCTCATAAGCAATTGTGCCAATTTTGAAAAAGAGCAAAGAGGAAGGACTTGCCTAGTATACTGCAATGCGATAGTAATAAAACACTATGAAATTGGCACAGAAACATGCATATAGATTAAAGGTCAGAAAATAGCACTCAGAAATGTGTATGTGTGTGTACCTCATGTGTAGAAAAGAAGGCACCACAAATCCATGAGGAAATGATCGGTTGCTTAGCAGATTGTTCACTATAATGGAGAGAAATTAAGTTGGATCCCTATCTCACATCAGAAAGAAGTGTGAATCCGGTTGGATTAAAGATATAAATGAGAGAGGCAAACCCTCAAAGCAAATAAATAGAAATATATTTAGGAGAACATATTTATGACTTTCAAGATGCAGAAGAAATTTTTTTAAAAACAAGATCCAGAAAGTACAACCATAGTCCAAAAAAAAAAAAAAAAAATTTGATGGATTTCACTGTGTCAAAATTAATGATTTCTTTACTGAGAAAAAAATATTTGTGACTTCTAAAACCAGCAAGAGATTATTACCTAGAATATATAAGAAAGCCTTATAAATCAATCAGAAAAAGACAGAGAAGTCAACAGAAAATGAGCAAAGGATATGAACATGCAACTTCCACAAAGGAACCTAAAGGGCTTATAAGAATTGATAATATGCTCAACCTCATTAGTCATTAAGTGTTGTTGTTGTTAGTTCCCACTGAGTAGATTCCGACTCATGGCAACATCATGTTACTAGATAAGTGAAATTAAAACAATAGTGAGATACCTCTTTTTTCACCCATGAGATTGGCAAAAATGAAGACGTTGGATAAAGCCAAACTCTGGCAAGGATCGCATGTTCTTCTGGTGGGAAAGCAAACTGGTGGAGCTATTCTAGGGTCCAACCAAGCAATACTTGTGAAATTACATGTACATAGCTCTTGTGACTCAGCAATTCCACTCCTAGGTGTATGCTCCAGAGAAGCTCTGGCACAAGTCCTGAAGGATTATGAACAAAGGTATTCACCTCATGGCAGCAGGGAGTTGGGGGCATTTGCTAGGGGAATGGATACATAAATGTGTAGGTGTACACTCTGCAATACTACACAGTGGTTAGAAGCAGTGAACTAGACATACACACAGATGAGAATCCATCTTAAAAACAGAGTACTGAGTACAAAAAACAAGAGCGAAATTAGCCATGTACCACAATATCATTTATATCATTTAAAAACAAAATTCAAATGGGCCACAACTACCACAATCTCCACCAGACTGAGCCCAGGACAACTAGATGGTGCCTGGTTACCACCACAATAGAGGGTCCTGGACACAGCAGGAGAAAAATGTACAAGAAAATTCAAATTCACACACACACACACAGACCAGGTTTGCTGGTCTGACAGAGACTGGAGAAACCCAAAGAGTATGGCCCCTGGACATCCTTTAACTCGGTACTGAGGTCACTTCTGAGGTTCACCCTTCAGCCAAAGATTAGACAGGTCTATAGGGCCAACCATCATGATAAACGGGAAAAGACTGAAGTTGTCAAGGACTTCATTTTACTTGGATCCACAACCAACACCCATGGAAGCAGCAGTCAAGAAATCAAAAGATATGTTACATTGGGCAAAACTGTTGCAAAAAACCTCTTTAAAGTGTTGAAAAGCAAACATGTCACCTTAAAGACTAAGGTGCACCTGACCCAAACCGTGGTGTTTTCAGTCACCTCCTATGCATGGGAAAGCTGGACAATGAACAAGGAAGATCGAAGAAGAATTAATGCCTTTGAATTGTGGTGTTGGCGAAGAATATTGAACATACCATGGACTGCCAAAAGAACAAATAAATTTGTCTTGGGAGAAGTACAACCAGAATGCTCCTTAGAAGCAAGGATGGAGAGACTACATCTTACATACTTTGGACATGATGTCAGGAGGGATCAGTCGCTGGAGAAGGACATCATGCTTGGTAAACTAGAGGGTCAGCAAAAAAGAGGAAGCCCCTCAATGAGATGAGTTGACACATTTGCTGCAATAATGGGCTCAAGCGTAACAACGATTGTGAGCATGGTGCAGGACTAGGCGGTGTTTTGTTCTGTTGCACATAGTGTCACTATGAGTCAGAACCAACTCGATGGCACCTAACAACAACAACAACAGAACAGGCAAATGTATAAAGATAAAAGTTTACTAATGGTTTTCCAAGATGCTACATCAGTAGCATCGATATCACCCAAGAACTTGTAAGAAAGGCAGTCTTGGTCCCACCCCGGTTCTACCCAATCAGAGACTCTTGGAGTGGAGCTCAGTAATCTGTGTTTTAACAAACCCTCCAGATGATTCTTCAGGCTAACATCTGAGAACCACTGTAACAATGTGATGTCTTGGATTTCTTCAAAATAATTAGGGGGAGGTGTAATGGGTTTGTAGGAGTATAGACGAAACAAGACTGGCCATAAATTGATAATTACTGAGCTGGATAGCAGGTGCATAAGAATTCATTGTACTGTACGCTCTACTTTTGTATGTGTTTGGAAGTTTTCTATAATAAAGTCTTTAAAAATTCAACCCGTTTTCTCTACCGTGCCCCCTAATCAATCTCTCCTTATTGTTGTTGTTAGTTGCCATCGAGTTGATTCCAGCTCATGCCGCGACCCCATGTGTGCACAGTAGAACTGCTCCATAGGGTTTTCCAGGCTGGGACCTTTCAGAAGCAGGTTGCCAGGCCTTACTTCCAAAGCACCTCTGGGGGGGTGGTTTGAGCCAACCTTTGGGTTAGTAGCCCGGTGCTTAACCATGTGCGCCACCCACTCTCTTTATTCCTCTCATTCTCCATGTTTTCTAGTTCTCATCCGTCTGGAACATTTCCTCCTGGCTTCGGAAATGGTGGCTTTTCTTGTTCTACTTATTTGCTTCAAGTTTTCCAAACCTTACAGATTCCTTCAGCTCTTGCCTGCTCTCCCTGTCCTCTCAGCTGAAGTTTTTGAAGAACTGATCTCTTAGAACGGCTTACCCTAGATTCTATTCTCTGAGGCTTCTAAGGACCACCTATTGTCAAAGGCCTTTCCTCTGCATGTGTAGTTGTGATCTTTCTGCTGCTTTTGTTGGCACAGTGAGTCAGCATCAACTCGACGGCAGTGGGTTTGGTTTTGGTTTATTGATGGCCTTCCTGTCCTTACGCAGTCTATCACTTCTTTTAAAAAAGAAAAACGCTGCTTTAAAAGTTTTTTTTTAATTTGTGACGTTGTCATTTGGAACATATTTGTTGTTTTTAAAAATCCAAACAGTACAGAAGTGTAACAAGTAACAAAGTGTCACCTTGTTTCCAACACACTATCTCTATAGTTTACCTCCTACTGCTCTAGCTAAAAGGAGGCCTGGTGGCACAGTGGTTCACAGCCTTGGTAGCCACATGGGACAGTTCTACTCTGTCCAATAGGGTCACTATGAGTTGGAATTCACCCGATGGCAGCGCGTTTGGCTTTAGGGCTCTAGCTAATCCCTCCATAAGGTCTGAGTTAATTCCTTCTCTGGCCTTTGCCTACTTATAGGAAAACCTGGTGGTGTAGTGGTTAAGTGCTATGGCTGCTAACCAAGAAGTCAGCAGTTCGAATCTGCCAGGTGCTCCTTGGAAACTCTATAGGGCAGTTCTACTCTGTCCTATAGGGCCACTATGAGTCGGAATCGACTTGATGGCAGCGGGTTTTTTTGTTTGTTTGTTTTGGCCTCTGCCTTAGATTCCCAGACACAGTCGTTACTGTACAAAAATGGAAGACCATGGCCCATTGATTCTTCAGGTTGAAGGATGGAGGATGTTAAAGGGCGAGGAGTAGATGAAATAAAGAAGAAGAGAATGAAAGGAGAACCAGGGGATAACTGGGAGGATGGTTGGCAACTGCCTGGAAGTGGGACAAGGAATTAAGTCTCCCTGGTGGATGTTTGGCTCCAATGACTCCCCCAACCTTTTCTTCAATAGAATGTCCTCAGTTCTGGGTCATGGCCCTTGACCTCCTTTTGAAGTTGTGAGGCTCAGTTGTTGCCATCGAGTTGGCTCCATCTCACAGCAACACCATGTACAACAGAGTGAAACACTGTCCGGACCCATGCCATCTTCATGATCGCCGGCATCCTGAGTGTATAGTTGCCTTCCAGCTCACGGGGCTTGTCTCCCAGCACTGTGTCGGACAATATTCTGTGGTGATCCACAGGGTTTTCACGGGCTAATTTTCTGAAGTAGATACCAGAGCTTTCTTTCTAGTCCGTCTTAGTCTGGAAGCTCCACAAAAACCTGTCCGCTATGGGTGACCCTGCTGGTATTTGAAATACTAGTGGCATAGCTTCCAGCATCACAGCAACACCTAAGCCACCAGAGTAGGGCGAACTGACAGATGGGTGGTGAGTGAGGCTCAGAAGCTCCTTTAAAGGGCTTATTGATGAAATTCTGCTCAGCATGTGACTTTAGAATGAAGGCTCATTCGACATGCACCGTAGCTTCCTCTGCTCCTTGGCTGTGGACCTGTCCCCATCTTCTTGGGCTCACTTTCCATGTAGCCATCAGTATGTGTACACTCACTGCCTTGTCCCCGAAGCGCTCAGTCCAATGACTTCACCAACAATCTACCCATTGTCCTATTCATCTGGATCTTTCTAACTGTATCTTCGCTGCTCTTCCAGGAGTATTCCTAACCTTCTTAAGGAAATCACTCAAGAAACTTCACGCCCTTTTATAAATTTCTTCTTTTCTAGGCTTCATGACTCCTTTAGACATGGCTTAAGATTTTTGTCAATGTTAAAATTATTAAGACTATGCAAAAATATGGGAAAATACTTATGATCCACTGTTAGTGAAGGAAAGAAAGTGGTGTACAAAATATGGTATATTTACTGGGTAAATACTTTTGTTGACACGGACAAGAACAAGAATGAAGAGTTGTTGTATCAGGTAGGATACTCTCTTCGTCGAATCTTCACAAAATTGCCATGCAACTCAACCTCAGGGGAGGACCAGAGAGTTATGGTCTTTCCCTTCACTTGCCTTTTGTCTAGACAATGGCTACAAGTTAGCACTGTTCCTCCCCTTACTCTCCTCTGCCCCGTTTCCCAGTTCTTCCCATTGCCTCTTGCTGACAGCTGGTTCTACAAGGCCAGCTATGACTGGATTGTTCTTACTTGCTCTCTGGATTGACTTCTTTCCTATGATGTGGGCTCGTGTTAACTTGTTATTTTCTCCCCCCTCAGAGGTGAAATGAGCCCAGGGATCCTTCTTACCGCAGACATATCTGATGCCTCCACTAGAAACGAACAAACAACTCTGTCGTTACACACATCAATGAACTTTGTAATTACGGAGTATGGGCATCTTCCTAAAGGTCTCAAAAGAACTTTACAAATTCTCACCGCAGTTAAGTGGCACAGTTCCTATCACTGTTCCCCACCAAGGAAACAATTTAAAGAGAGAGAGCCCAAGTTTTGGAGGTTCTAATTTTCTATTCTTGGAACATGATTATGCTTTAAGGACTTTGAACGAATTTTGACATCATTTCTACCACTCACAAAATCCTGTATTGTGGAGAAAACAGAGATACATACTATCAAAAACGAGTTCTGCAGATCAGTGTTAAAAAAGTTGAGACACAGACCTAAGTTATTGTTGTCAGCTGCTGCTGAGTCAGACCCCCGACTCATGGCAACCCCATGCACGTGGAACAAAACGCTGGCTGGTCCTGCCCCGTCCCCAGGGTCGGTTGGGGACTGGACAATTGCGGAGTTCACTGACAGATTTTTCAGAAGTAGATCACCAGGCCTTTCTACCTAGTCTGTCTAGAAGCTCTGCTGAAATCTGCTCAGCATCAGAGCAACACTCCAGCCTCAACCCACAGACAGGGCGGCTGTGCATAAGGTGCATTTGTTGGGAATTAAACCTGGGTTTCCTGCACTGAAGGCAAGAATCCTGCCACCTAACCAGCGATGCCTTTCACATAGATATAGGTAATGCAGTTATAATTTATTCCACTGTGAAGTGAGCCCTAAACTCTTATCTCAAGGAACAGGGTGGGGTGGGCATAAAGAAGTTAGTTCCGACAACTGATGACTGCCCTGACAGGGAACACAACGAAGAATCCCTGCTGGAGCAGGAAAGCAGTGGGATGCAGACCTCAAATTCTCATAAAAAGACCAGACCTAATCGTCTGACTGAGACTAGAAGGACCCCAGAGGTCCTGGTCCCCAGACCTTTTGTTAGCCCAAGACAGGAACCATTCCCAAAGCCAACTCTTCAGACAGGGATTGGACTGGACAATGGGATAGAAAATGATACTGGTGAAGAGTGAGCTTCTTGGATCAAGTAGACACATGAGACTATGTGGGCGGCTCCTGTCCGGAGGGGAGATGAGAGGGCAGAGGGTCAGAAGCTGGCCGAATGGACACAAAAATAGAGAGTGGAGGGAGGGAGTGTGCTATCTCATTAGGGGGAGAGCAACTAGGAGTGTATAGCAAGGTGTATATAAGTTTTTGTATGAGAGACTGATTTGATTTGTAAACTTGCACTTAAGGCACACTAAAAATTAAAAAAAAAAAAAAAAAAAGAAGTTAGCTCCATAAGTAAGATTTTGTCTTACTTACTCGCCCTTCTCAGTGGGCACACCACACAGCCTCTCCTCGGAGAAGTGTCTCTAGTTTGCTAGCTGTGTTGCACTGGGTGAGAGAACTATAAAGCCTTGGCTGCCTACCTGCTCTGCAGGCCACCAGATACACCTGAGCCTTTTCTCAGGGCTGGGGAGGAAGCTGGATACCTGCCAGGGCTGCTCTGGCCAGAGAGGCACCTTGATTTGTCTGCTGGGGGAATTCGTTGGCCTTCACCTGTCCATGACACAGAGATAGCAATGTTACCTGAACCAGCTTACTGAGCTGTCTGTCAGGGACTGAAGCTTATGCAAGGTGGCCAAGCTCAGAGTCCAAATTCCAGCTGGCCAAGAAGCAGAAGAAACATACTACATGTGCCTAGAACCCTATGCCCAATGGCGGCCAATGTCGCCTGAAATGCAAGCAACTGGGGATTGCTTGCCAGTTTGCTTTGCAGACATCTGAAATGAGGGGGCAGTTCATAAATTCCTGCAACTGTAGAGAGTTAGAATGTCTAAGCAAGAGGAAATTACCAGCCTGTCCCAATGGTATGGGGCATCTCTGAGCTCAGCTCCAAAATTCTACTGATCAGGTATTTCCTGTGGTAAAGTGATCCCGAGGCTACTGCTTTAGGAACGTCATTACTTCAGTAGGAAGACTGATCTGTTGTGTCCAAAGTCACATTCTTGGAGAACCAATGTGCAGAATTGGGGTGGGGGAGGAGGGGTAAAGTGTTGTCTGGAAATCTTCACCCATTCTCCCCTGAAGGTTCATGGAAATTGGTGGGGTTGCTCAAACCAGGGCTGAAACTGTGGGGCAAAATTGCCTCTCCCCCTCTAGCTGATGAGACTCTTCTATAGTAGAGAGCTTCCATTTACATAGCGCTTACAATTTTCAAAGGAGCCCTGGTGGCACAGGACTGAAAGCACATGGCTGCTAGCCAAAAGGTCTGCAGTTGAAGCTCTCAGGGAGAAAGATGTGGCAGCCTGCTTCCGTAAAGATTACAGCCTTGGAAACCATATGGGCAGTTCTACTCTGCCCTGTAGGATCACTAAGAGTTGGAATCGATTCAGCAGCAATGAGTTTATTATTGCCACTGTGCTAAGCTCTTTACATGCCTACCTTATTATGTTTATTTCTCCCTACTGTCCTTTGAGGTGAACTTACTCTATGGCCCTCACCTCTTCAGCCAGGAGGAAACTGAGACTCAAAGCAGTGAGTTGACCAAGGTCACACAGGGAACAAGTGGTGGCGCTGAATTCCAACACCCAGGTTCTGTGACCCCCAAGCTCTTTCCTCTATAACTTCGCTTCTCTAACCCCGGGCGGAAGTGGTCAGATTTGCTGTTAAGACTTTCACTTTAGGTTGGCACCTGTGAGCTTGCTGGAACGTGGTCTGAGACTGCACTTTGGTTTAAAACGTAGGGGTGAGAGAGGACAGTGCTTCAGGCTGAGAACAAGAACAGGATCTGGACCAAACTCCTGAGGTTACAGGAGAGTGGATCCAACCAGTGGGTGCGTAAGGAGAGATGGATTGGGGAAACCTTAAGCTACTATAAAGAGTCCAATTACATCTCCCAAGCGACCTTGGTGTCAGCTAGCCTTGGTTTCAGAATAGTTAACCTGGAAAGGGGTAAAACGTATTAAATGGTGTCAGGGCCTGGGTTAGACTTGAGCATTCCTTGAAGGAATCCAGTTTTCACTTTCTTAGATTAAAAGCTGAGGCCAAACCTCCTTCCTTTCTTTTGTTTCAAGTCTACTCCTAGGAATAATATCTTATGTATGTCAAGACCTTTAAATTTTTTCAAAGCACTTGCACATATATAGCCTCACACTCCTGATCTTGTGGAGCTACTTAGGCCTTCTTATTCTGATTTATAGATCAGGAAGCCAAGTCTCATATCAGGCAAGAGGCTTGCAAGAGGTCCCAGTAACAGTTACTGGCAGAGCTGTGAGGCCAGCATTCTTTCCTCAGAGTCACGCTGCCCTCCAGCTGATCCTGTTTGAAATGGAGCACAGAGCTAGGGGGGCACACAGGGTTCATGACTCCAAGCCACAGATGCAGAAGGCCAAGAAACCAATGTGAATGGAGCTACAAAACTGACGATATTTTCAAAGACCTGGACATTTGCATGGTACCAATGGGTTCACTCAAGTCTTGGCCTAGAGGTTCATTCAACCACTACCCAATTAAAGGACGCTCCTGGGCCTTTTCTGTCCCCTCCCCCTTCTCTCCTTCCTTCCTTCCTCCCTCCATTCCCTTCCTCTCTGCCTCCTTCTCTCCTTCTCTCTCTCCCATTTGCCCCCTCACCCTCTCTCTCTCTGCCTCTCTGCTTCCCTCCCCACCCCCTTTCCTTGGTCAAAGCAGAGCTCATTAATGTAACAAGGAACTACGTGGCTGGGCTCATATTCTCCTTCTCCTTTGCTGGAGGACTGTGGAATCAAAGCTCTGTGGTCTAAAGTCCCTCGTCTCACCTTTTGGTAGGTGCTCTATGCATTGATCGGAGTGCAGGGTCCTCAGTGCCCTCTGGGGAGAAGGGCAGACCGTGGCCCATGCTCAGCATTATTTGATGACCAGAATTGGCACACTGTGCCTCTGATCAACTAAAAAGCAATCACAGCACCTAGAAAACAGGAGAATCCACATCTCAGAGGGATCCAGAAATAAAACTCCCCCATTGGACAGCAGTGGAAAGTGCCTGCCTGGGCCTTGGTGATGGAGAGCTGTCTGAGTTGAGAATTCATTCTCGGCCACTCAACAGCCTCATGAACTTGGGTAAGACAAATCTGAGACTTCTCCAAGTCTCAGATTCCTCATCTGTAAAACGGTAATCGTTACACTTTCCCCACAAGGTTATTGTAAGGATGAAGTGTCAAGCACAGTGTCAGGCAAACAGAAGGTGCTCAATAAATATTAGCTCTCCTTCCAGCAGTCCTTTCTTTAGCTTCATGGTTCATTCCCACCTGAGTAACACTACTGAAGAGTTAATTCTTAACTTAAAAAAATGAAATTCTATATGCTCAAACCCTCATGTCTGAAAGGCCAACGATTAGCTTACGTCCAGGGCAAATCCCGCCAAATAACCCCAGCTTCGGGAAAGAAGGGCTTGGTATTAGCTGTGCATTCCAAAGGTTTTATGAAATCACAGAATCCAATCTTTTCACAGATCTTTGCTGGGGCCTGATGTCTTCTCTCACTACCCCAGCGCCCTGAAGGTGGGTTCCTCCTGTTATACGTCGACCTTCCATTGCACCTATTGCAACTGTAATCACATAGTTATATGTGAGATTATTTATGCCCTCTCCAAGAGCTGAGACTATGCCTAGCATAGTGCCTGGCACATAGAAGGTAAATGAAAGAATGAACCAAAAAGGTTCCACTTGCCTTACCTTATTCCAGCTGTAAAACAATTAAGCTAACGGCCCAGGGGCTGGGGTTACCACCCTTACTTTACAGATGAGGAGACTGAAGTTCTGAGAGGCTGCTCCATTGTTGAGGTTATCCAGTAAGTAAACAGTGAGGCAAGTCCTTCAGCCCAGACCTCTTGACACCTATCCCGCACTCTCCTCCACACTCCTCTGCCCTTTGACTCACCAGGCTCGCCCTCATGTCTATTCGGATGTGACATTTTAGAGGGGCACTGCTCCCTGGAGCCTTCTGTCTGGGTGTACCATTTGGTGGCCAGCTGTCACACTTCCAGTGCAGAAGGTCCACATTCCACCCTAACCTATTGAGTCATATGTAATGGACAGGTTGACAACAGTGACATCTGATGATGGCAAAGCAAGTCTTCACATGTTAATTCACAGAAGTCCCAGGAAGCCTCTGGCCAGGAAGGGTTCCCATAGTTGGGAACTTAACCTGGTTAGGTTTGTGCTGTTTGTTGGGGGCCTCTTGACATCCAGCTTAAGCATTGTTTTCTTGAGGTTTGGTCACTCCTTCCCTTTCTGTTTGCTTTTTTTTTTTTTTTTACTCTGATCCCTTAAGAATGAAAAAAAAACCACTCAAGCACTTAGGGAAACTGGGTCTCAGTTTATATTCTCAATTCCCTTTTAATTGCCATCCATTCCTTATGAATTAACCAGGTCTCTGATCTAGACACGCAGGAAACATCGCAACCCTCTCCTTTCTCTCCACCAGACCCTGATCACAATCTAACCTTTCTGTTCTATTAAATCCACCCACCTTCCCCACCACCCCCTTCTCTTAACCTCCATATCTCTGGGGGTCCCTGGAGAATACTTAGAGGGGCATGCCCGAGGAGAAACTGAACTCAAGGTTTGGCCAGACTTCATGGGAAAACCCCTGGTATGCGAGTAACAAACTGTGTGAGTGGCCCTGTTTACTTCAACTAGTGGTGAGATTTGGGGCAAGTGATGTCACCTCTCTGGGTTCAGCTTCTGCATCTGTGGGCTCACAGTGGATCTTACCCAAGCTCTGTTGTTCTTCTTGCACATTCCATTTCCTAAGCAGACTTCCCCAGATCTTACAAATCAGAGAACCAATGTCCTAAGAGGCTCACTGGTCTGAAGGAGCTCACTCATGGCCCTGGATCAGGAGCTGCCAGCAGAAAATGCCATCCTGAAGCCTACTGTGGTCAGGACGTGTTTGTAACAAGATTGTCTCTGTAACTACTTCCTTAAGAAAGCTCAAAAGCACTTTATTAGCCCAAACAATAGTTGAGCTGACAGGGGCAGAACAGTGACACGCCTTCCACTGTGGGTGGCATCTGCTTCCTGGTGGCTCTCGGCAATTGGCCAAGTGGCTTCAGCAGCAGGCTGAGGCCAGCCCAAGAGTCCACTTAGGCTGAGGGGTCAGGTAGATCTGGGAGAGGTGTGGGATGGTCTGGACACTGTGACCCAGAGAAAGAGGGTGTGATGGGCCAGGTCACAAAACCAGCGGTCATGTACCATGGCTGGGGTGGCCAACTGTCAGCCAACCACATGGTCTGAGCAATATTGTAGGGAGCAGGGTTACCAAGCAAGAAGGACACAACTCAGCACAGTGAACAGTGCAGACACTCAGAGGCTCCAGGGAAACCAGAAGCACAAAGGACATTGGTGGTAGGAATGTCAAGTGGCAGTAACAGCATCAGGAAGATCTGGGGAGTACTGGGGGCAGCAACCCTGGTGAAACAGTGGTTAAGAGCTATGGCTACCAACCAAAAGGTCAGCAGTTTGAATCCACCAGGTGCTCCTAACTAAACACAAAGGGGACCAGAACCCCGTGTATATGACTAGACGTCTATGTGCACATATTAAAGGATAAGATATGAGGGGAAAAGAGGACAGAGGTGAGCAACGGTGACGATAATATGCACTGGAAACAGAACTCAGATCTGATCAAGATGCACAATGTCTAATGCAGTGCCTGGCATGTGTTAGCTGTTCAATAAATGAATGTAAATCCCTTCTGCCACCCCAGAGAAGGGATCCCCTCGCCACCACCCCCAGGTTCCTAGTGACCACGGACGTCTATTGTCCACTAGAATTAGCCTTGTCTACTTATCTGTTGTTAAAAACCCATTGCCGGCCGTCAATTCTGACTCTAGAGAGAGACCCTATAGGACAGAGTAGAACTGCTCCATAGGGTTTCCAAGGAGCGGCTGGTGGATTCAAACTGCCCAGCTTTTGGTTAGCAGCTGAGCTCTTAACCACTGCACCACCAGGGTTCCATCTGTTATTAGTTATTTATTAGGTGAAATTCTAGTCGCTAAGTGTTTTTTTTTTTTTTAAGTGAAGTTGTGCGCGTGCTCCCCCCCACCCCGCCCAGTGCTATTTATCTATTCTCAACTGATTTCTTTGTGTCTAAATTTCCTAGATAAGAACCTAATCAGGAAGCACCGAACGATCCGAAGGATCCGCAGAAATTCTGGATCTGAATGCAGCCACCGAATCCCTAAGGCGTGCCCAGTCCAGGCAGGCACTGCACTTGGGCCCTGAAGGAGGCTCTTGTCCAAATGGCATTGCTCTCCGGGGGCTATTGAGTAGCGGCAGCGACGGAAAAGGCCGGGGAAAATCCCTAGAGGCTCCCCTCCGGATAGGGCTGAGGCGAGGGATCTCACCCAAGCCCTTCCGCTGCTCCCCCACGAGAACTGGGGACTGTCCCGCGGAGCGCTGAGACTCTGGCTACAACTCACCTTGGACTGGGGACGAGCCCTCGGGTAGGCAGGGCGTTCTTACCCCCGCAGGATGACATCATTTGTTTGGGGCTGAGCCGCTCCATAAAAGCAGCCAGCGGGGAGCCGGGAGCCCAAAGACAGGACGTGCTCGCCACGCCGCGGGGCTGCGCGCACGCGGTCCCGGTGCGCGCCCCGGCACTCTGAGTGCTGCGCGACCCCGGAGTTAGCAGGAGCGGGAGCCGCGGGGCAGCGGGCGCTGGCTGGTGTCTGAGCTCTCCGAAGATGCCCCACTGCAGCCTGCACGCGGCTGCTGTCCTGCTGCTTGTCGTCTTAAAGCAACAGCCTTCCAACCCAGCCCCAGTGAACGGTAAAGTTTCTGCCTCTTTCTTTGCTAACAGTCCGGAAGCCCAGCCACTCCTGGCCAGAAAGATTCCCTGCGGGACTCTTTAAAGACTAATTAAAATCATTACTAGGGAGCGGGGAAGAACATGCACAAGGTCAAATACCACGTTTTTAGAGAGGATGCTTCGTCTGCCTCTGGAACGCACAACCTAGTGCTGTTGGAGGAAGCAGACTGTCTTTCTAACGGTGTGTGGTTCTGGTTTGGTGTTAAAATTCGTTGTGTGTTCTCTGAGCACCCCCAGCTCAGGAGCTGGTGGCGGGAAAACCTGGTAACCAGAGAGGAGAAAAGGAACCCGGGTTTACAATCTTCTGCCCCAGCTCCACGTGCATTTGAGAGAGAACTGACTGGCATTCTGCTACCTGTGACCACCAGAAACGGCTTGCAGAGCCCCCAGCGCCGAACCCCAGACAGGGATGGGTGCCTTTCTTTGGGGGGTGAGACTTTTTACCATTTTAAAAGTTTTACCTCCAAATCAGAGGAATGATGCGGCCCACGCTTAATCATTGTTTTCCTCCCGAAGGGCTCTCTCTACCTCTCTGAACGTGCGCTCGGGCACACACACACCCTTTAGTTCTCAGTGTAATTAGTGCTCTTAACCCCAACGGCTGGAGGCTGAGGGTGCTGAGTTGGGTGGGAGGGTGGTGTGGGGTGTGGGTGGACCTGAACTGTGGGCTCAGGGCCAGGCAGGGCAGGGAGTTACAGTGAATGGCCAAGGGTCAGGCTAGTTAATCTTTTGGAACAAGAGAAGGATCCCAACCGTTTGCTTGTCTTTCCAACAGCTGGTCAAGCACATTTTGGGGGGAGGGTAGATGGTGACTTTTGTGGAAACTTCCTGAGTAATGGTTGGTGGCTCTTGCAGCAGCCAGCAGCAAATTAACCAGTAAGCAAGATATCCCATGAGTGAATGAAATTGTGCACTACAGATTAGTAAATTAAGCCCGTGTGTACATTGCTTATTGTGTAATTCATCCCTGCGCCTTGCCCTTGACAGAGTTTGCCCTAAGTTGCAAGCCCTTTGTGAGGGCTCTGAGGCTCTAGCATTTGTAGATTGATTCCTGGACCCAGGTTGGGTTGAGACATTTATAGAGGGATCAAAAGCAATTGTAATGGCTGAAAATCGATTCTGCCTGGCTGGGCAGTGGTGGTAGGAAATTGGTCCTGGTCAGCTGCCTAAAGGCTCTGTGCCTTCTTTCTGGGAGGTCACCATGCCTGCGTGTGGAAGGGCAGGAGGAGGCAGGCAGCCTGGCTATGATTGGCTTTGAGATTGTTTTAATTAAATTCTAATCCACTGGCTGGCATGATGTGCTTGATATTATCTCCCTCAACTGGCTGAGGACAAACAGAATGTAGTGGGAGAAGAAAGGAGCTACATAAAAGTTGAAATTAATTTTTAAAACTGCAAACTCTGACATGTATTCATTCCCTTCTCCTCTAGACAACCAAACTGGGACCCTAGCTTGACTAGAAATCACGTTCTTAGCTCCAGGCTGCCTCAGGACAAAAGAGAGAAGCGGCTGTTCTTTGGCCCCATGCTCCCTCTCACTCTGGAGCAGCCCCCCTCCTTTCTCTCTCCTCTGCCTAGTTTTCCCGCCTTCCCTTCCCTGCCCTCCCCCTCCCTCTCCCTTTTCCTCCTCCCCTGCCCTCAGTGCCCTCCACCTCCCTCCCCCTTCTTCCTCCCGTGCCTCCTCTTCTCTCCCACTCCCTCTCTTCCCACCCCCTCCCTCCTCTCCCCTTTCTTTCCTCTTCCCCTCCTCCTTTGCACCCCTTCTCTCCTAATCCTTCAAACTGAGGAATGGGGAAAGCTTCTGGGGTGAATTGGTGGGGGTGGGGGCAGGAAATCCACTTTAACCTACACTGAATAGCCAGCCAGCCTACCCCTAGATTCTAAGAACACACTTTTTATTCTATTATTTCTTATGCCAGTTTCTTGGCTTTTTAACTGCCTCATAGGACAAAGTCAAAGCAAAAATCACTGGTGTACGGTGTCAGAATTAACCCAAGATTGGGTTGAAGCAGGTTAAACTGAGAAGTGGGCTGAAGTGTGGTCAGGCGACTGCCTGAGAAAAATGCCTGAGATGGGGGGGGAGCAGTGCATGAGGTGAGGTCAAGGGTCTTCTGGAATAAACTTTGAAATTCTTAGTTGCTGTGGCGGTTTGAGGCGTTTTAATGAATTCTGCAGAGCCTGCCCTGCCTGTACCTAGTGTGGGGATGGTGGGTACTCAGGGAAGGTTCTAGCATCAGGACAGGAAGCAGCCAGGCCCTAAACCCCTGACCTGGATCTTTATAAATTCCACTTCCTCAGTGGACTCCCAGGGCATTCTCCCTCCCCAGTGTGAGCTGGGGCTGCAGGTTCTAACACGAATTGGGGCTTAGCCACCCAAGTCTCCCAGGTAGAGCTAATGACCTTGTATGGGAAGGGAGCAATTTCCCTCCTGTAGCCCCTGGGGAATTGGCCTGGTCGGCCTGGCCTGCCAGTTTAATCCTGTTGAGACTCCTGCCCCTACACTAGAGGCTGGAAACCAAGAGGTGCCATTTCTAAATGAAGCACGCACACCTGAAAGGCTTCCCAAGAGCCATTCTAAGCTGACGTCTTTACCAGATGAAACCTCCTGACTCAGAGCATCCTTACTTCATTTTACAGGGCTGTTTCTCCCCACCCTCCACCTCCTGAGCCCCTCCAGGCCTTTCTATTTATACCTGGAGCACCAGGTCTTAAAGACCTAGCAGCCTTGCTTGGAGAAAGGAGGACAAGAAAGCTTGCTCTGGTTGCTGCTGCTTTTCAAGGACAAATCCCCCAGTTTTGTGTCACCACCTGAGGTCTTACGGTCCCAGATGCTCACTAGGCAACATTTGTCCCTGAGCTTTATAGACTATTATGCTGATGCCTCATCTAGGACATCATGGTTGGTAAAGTAGAGGGTTAATGAAAGAAAGGAAGACGCTCAGTGAATTGGTGTCGATTGACAATGAGGGATTGACACAGTGGCTGCAACAATGGGCTCAAACAACAAGGATTGTGAGGATGGTGCAGGACCAGGCAGTGTTTCGTTCCATTGTACATAGGATTGCCAAGAGTTGGAACTTACTCCACGGCACCTAACAACAACAACATCTAGGATGACGGCTATAATAACGGGGAAAACCTCAGCTTGGAAAGCTTTGGAGAAGATAGCAGCAGAAGGATGGTGAAGCAGTGGATTGGTTTTGGGGTGGACAATTGAAACTTTGGGCCAGGGCAGAATGGCTCAGAAGGCAGAGATGGCTTGCTGGTAGCCTCCAGGATCACAGAGTGGCCTGTGCCTTCCAGGGAAGAAGTGAGGATGAATTGCTGCTACTTGTGAAATTTTACATACTGAGCTCCAAGCGCTCTGCTGGCTAAGTGGCAATTATCCGGTTTCACGTGTCTTGGAAAGCCACGATGATACTTCAGTAGTGAACCCCTCAAACAAAATGCGGACAGGAAATGTCGAGAAAAGAGATTTGACGTCTTGGGTAGCTAGGTTCCAAGGCATGCTTCCTTTGTTCCTTTTCACTATCGTTTGAGGAACAGGGCTGGTAGCGAACTTGGGGGTCACACAAAAGTTGGTTTATTTATGGTTCTAAATATCTTCACCCAGTTGTTATTTCAGAGGAGGTTAACCTTGGGACTGTTAATACCCTTGGAATGTCTAGCAGGTTTCAAGCGATCTGTGGACTTTCTGAAATTAATTATGCATGAAATTTTGTGTGTCTAGACTTATGGGAAGCCCTGGTGGTGTGGTTAAGTGTTACTGCTGCTAACCAAAGGGTCGGCAGTTTGAATCCGCCAGGCACTCCTTGGAAACTCTATGGGGCAGTTCTACTCTCTCCTATAGGGTCGCTATAAGTCGGAATCGACTCGATGGCACTGGGTTTGGTTTTGGTTTGGGTTTGGGTTTATGCTTATGGACATTTTTAATGGGAAAAAGTCCACAGAACCAGCGACATTACTAAGGAGGTGTGGTGGGATGCAGGCTGTCAGAGGGGGTGACACCAGAATGACTGTCCATAAAATTTTTGTGAAGTGTTTCAGTGGAAATTTATTATTTTTTATTAAAAATTCCTGTAGTTAGTTATAACAGCAAAAAATTTCATAAGCCCAGCTCACACATACCAATATACCTACAAGGCTAAAACTGTGTGCTGATTTACTCTTTGAACCTTCTAACCTTCGTCAGAGCTGTCATTATTACCCAATTACAATGATTCTCGGAATCATGTGGTTTTCTCTGCACATGCGACAAGCCCGTGCTGTTTTTGTTGCTGCCAGTATTTTTATGGTCGCTGATTTTGTGAAATTATTTGGTGTTTTAGCTACAAGAGTGTGTTAATTATCATGGGGGGGGTGACACCATGAGTCACTACATTGGGTGACACCAAGACTGCTGACTGTACTGCCTAGAACTCATCAGATACTCCAAGGGAGCTGAACCACCCTCTGCCCCCCAGAGATTTAGAAGGAGGTTCGAAGATTCTCTGAGTTCACAGGAAGTAATGGTAAATGTGGAGAGGCTCTGCCCTGACCCTTGGCAGCCACGTGATCTTGGGCAGGTCACTGCACCCCAGTGGACTTCCATTTCCTCACCTATAAAACAAGGTGGTGAGGGTCAGGTGTGTGAAAAAGACCTAAGTCCTCCTCTTCCAGGGTGGGGTGTCAATAAATAATACCTAAGCCTAAAAATCAAGAAGGAGCAATATAAGCATGTTTTATAGCGATACGGAGATAATACCAAAAGAATCATTTAAAAAGGGTCAAAGTGTTTGCCCTTGGGAGTAGGCGAATAAGTAGATAGCGTCAGGGTACTGCTGGGGTATTTTTGTTTGTTTTCATAAAAAGCTTTATAGAATCATCTAACTCTTAAAACCATGCGCAGGTGTAAGTTTGATTAAACATACTAATTAAATTTTAAGATTAAAAACAAAATTAAGCTACTGGTCCCATCCTATCTGGAGCAAAGGAGAATGAAGAAATCCAAAGACACAAGGGAAAGATTAGTCTGAAAGACTCATGGACTGCTAGTACCACAGCCTTCACCAGCCTGAGCCCAGAAGAACTAGATGGTGCCAGGCTACCACCACCGACTGTTCTATTACAATAGAGGGTCCCAGAAAGAGTGGGAGAAAAATATAGAACGAATTCAAACTCACAAAAAGAAGACCAGGCTTACTGGTCTGACAGAGACTGGAGAAACTCCGAGAGTTTTGCCCCCAGACACCCTTTTAACTCAGAACTGAAGCCACTCCTGAAGTTTACCCTTCAGCCAAAGATTAGACATACCTGTAAAACAAACAATAACACACGTGAAGAACGTGCTCCGAGGTTCAACGGTGTATATGAGACTAAATGGGCGCACCAGCCTAAAAGCAAAGATGAGAACGCAGGAAAGGACAGGAGGACAAATGAAAAAGGGAAACCCTGGGTGGAGAAGGGGAGAGTGTTGATACATCGTGGGGTTGGGAAAACAAATCTGTGTATTAATTATTTAATGAGATACTAATTTGCTCTGTAAACTCTCACATAAAGCACAATAAAACAAAAACAAGATTTTAAAACAAACAAAAACTCTCCCCTGAAGTCAACTTTGAACCAAATAGTAGTTTAGCCCAATTAGAAAAGAATGTCTGCATTAAGCATTATACTCTTTTAAAGAATTACCTGTGTGTGATCAAATTGACCACAGCAACTCGAAAGATAGATGAGAAGCTTAGGGGGGCAGTGAGTTTGTGTTGATGGTGAAATAGTGTGGAAAAGGTTGTCAAGAAAGATGGTGCAACTTGAAGAATGTAACCAACGTCATTTAGAATATGGTAAAGTTATGTTTTGTTGTATATAATTTCACCAAAAAGTAAGTAAAGTTACTTATTACATTAGAAAAATTAAGTAAAAACACAGAGGCAAAGAAATTAAACAGCACAACAACAGCAAAAGGAGGTTGCTGCAGTTGCTGTTGTTGTTGGGGTCCTTCCGACTCATCGTGACCCCATGTGATAAAGTAGAACTGCCCCATAGGGTTTTCTTGGCTGTAATCTTTATGGGGAAACCCTGGTGGCGTAGAGCTTTAAGTGCTACGGCTGCTAACCAAATGGTCGGCAGTTCAAATCCACTAGGCGCTCCTTGGAAACTCTATAGGGCAGTTCTACTCTGTCCTATAGTGTCGCTGTGAATCGGAATTGACTCAACAGCACTGGGTTTGGTTTCTTTTTTTTTTAGTTTGTTTTAATCTTTATGGGAGCAGATTGCCAGGTCTTTCTCCTTCGGAGCTGCTATATGGGTTCACACCACCAACCTATCATTTAGCAGTTGAGCGCTTAACTGTTATGCCGCTCAAACCCAAACCAAACCTGTTGCTGTTGATTCCAACTCATAGTGACACTATAGGACTGAGTAGAACTGCCCCATAGGATTTCCAAGGAGCAGCTGTTGGATTTGAACCGCTGGCCTTTTGGTTAGTAGCCGAGCTCTTAACTACTGTGCCACCAGGGCTCCTATTACACACTAAAAAAGCCATTGCTGTCGAGTCGATTCTGACTCATAGTGACCCTATAGGACAGAGTAGAACTGCCCCATACGGTTTCCAAGGAGCGCCATTACATACTAGGACCCCTTAAAAATGAGATTAAACCAGCTTGGGTGGGGATGGGGCCAAGGGGAGAGGGAAGCTCAGTCCTCTTTCAGCTTTTAAAAACTACCCTTGGCTTGAGTAGGGAATACCCAGTTGAGATGCGAGCAGATTGCTTCAGTCAGTCAGTTTTACTGCAGACCGATTCTCAAGAGAGAAAGGAGCTACACCTTTGCAAGCCAAGAACCACAGGGCTGTTGGGAGATAGCAGGAGAGAGGGGTTTAGGAGCTGAGTGGGCCCCTCCTTGGCAGTGTGCTTGGCAATACCCAGAAGAATAAGTCTCAATTCAGGGTCCCTTTTGGAGTTAGAGACAGGGGTGGGCAGGCTGCATAAGGAGAGTGCGGCTCTGAAATAACCTTTTAAATATACATTTTTGATGTAGGAACTAAGGACCTTTATGTGTGGAGGAGATGGAGGGGGAGGTGACTTCCGTTGTATTCCTGGCAGAGTGTCTCCTACCCTCCTACCTTCCCTGGAATTCTCCCGGAAGAGAAAGGGAACATCCTCAAAGAAACACTTTCCTTTTGAGATTAGTTTTCTCCCTTTTGTGTATGGATGTGAGCTGTTCTTTAGGATACGTTGTCAAGTGGAAAACAGCAAGATGCAGAACAGTTTCCAGCAGGCTAACGTTTGTGTGAAAAGGGGGAAGAATAATATAAATACATATGTGTGTGTAATGGTACTGTGAGAGGGTTCACAATAAACTGATAAAATTAGTTGTCTGTAATGGGAAGCTTGGAGCCCTGGTGGCACAGTGGTTAAGAGCTTGGCTGCTAACCAAAAGGTCGGCAGTTCGAATCCACCAGCTGCTCCTTGGAAACCCTATGGTACAGTCCTACTCTGTCTTATAGGGTCGCTATGAGTAGGAATTGACTCGATGGCAGTGGGTTTGGTTTGGTTTTAATGGGAAGCAGGGAGACAGGGCGGAAGGAGGAGCTGTCACTGTGTACCCTTTGAGAGCTTCAGGGTTTTGAGCCCTGTGAATTTATTACCTATTCAGGCAACAAAGTCTTCTCTAAAATGTCTGGGAGGCTTCTATTCAATAAGACCCCTCTGTAACCCATCAGCCCTGCATGAATGTCACTGTCCTTGAGCTTCCCTCTGAAACACAGCTGCTCCAAGAAGCAGTTACACTGACATAGACTCAGAAAAGGTTTTAATTTCTGGACATCCACCTCCTGTTCAGTCTCACTCATTTCAAAAAGCATCTGTAGTGTTTTCTTTAATTTGTTCAAGTTCAGTTGTACTTACTTGCTTTGTTTTGTTCTTTGCAGGATCCAAGTGGACCTACGCTGGTAAGTAGAGATTTTCGGTACTTTCTGAGATGGCTGTGTTGAAAGAGAGCCACAAACGTCATGCTCTGTGGAGGTTATTTTGGGGAGGGTGGAGAAGAGTGGTTCTTGCATTGTGAAAAGAGTGTAGTCAGGCTTCTTTAAAGAGTGGGTCCTTGCAGACTGTGGCCTCTTAGGAGCACAGGTTGCACACAGCACTTTCTCCAAGCAGTAGAGCCTGGTCTCTGCACTTGAACTTGGGAGTCACAGTGTAAAGGCCTCCAGAGCCCTGCAAGAATTTCTAACACATCTGCCAGGTGAAGATGCCCAGGTACCCCCAGGTGCCCTTGAGCAGGAGGGGGCCTCTCTCCCTGCTAGTGCATTTACCCTGCAATAAACAAAGAATAAAGGGCTTCTTTCTGAATGTTTGGCTCAGACCCCAGATTTTAAGCCGTCACTGTGCCTAGAATTAATTGTTGTTGCCCTGTTTTTGAGGGATTGATGGATTAAGTGGGGATGATCAGTCCTTCTCTTTAATGGAGAGAGAGGAGCATCAAGACTGCCATGGGGTTTCTGAGGGATTGGGTCAAGAATGATGTTAGCTGTCTCTGGTTTGGCGAGGCTGGCAAGAAAACAGCTGGAAATCGACTTAGCTGGGGCAAGATAGGAAGTCAGTCTGTGTTTTAGGAAGAGTAAGGAACTCTGGTGGCGCAGCGGTTAATAAATTAGAAATTTGGTCGTTGGTTTGAACAGGAATGGGAGGCCAAGAGCCTGAGGCCCCTGGCAAGTGCTGGAATGTTACTGGTGTCTCTTTAGGGGCAGAGTCATGGAAGATACACAAGGTAGTTTATGATGATGAGCATGACGGTGGAACTAACTAAATTTGTTGCTCTGGAGGCATTTGCGGCAGACAGAGACGCTGCCTTGGGATTCATTGGCGGTGGCATGGTGACGACAGGGCTTCGATCCGGTTCGTTCTGGTTCGAACCCCAGCTGGGAATTTGCATTTCCACCCCAGATATACTGAATCTTGCTTTCCCCATCTGTAAGCTGAGGGAGGGATTGTCTAGATCATTCTTTTTTAACCTATAGCTTGTGGTCACCTATACTGGAATGGTTTCCAAAAATGCACATTTCTGTCCCTTACCCTGGACCTGGGGGAGGGAGGGAGCCTGAAAAACCTGTATTTTTAACTCACTCCCCAAATGATTCTTATGGATACCGTTAGAGATGATTTTCCAGACCTTTCTAGCCCAAGAGTCAGAGGTAACTTGCCTTGTCTCTTTTACTGGCCTCCCAGGTACAGGGGAAATACAAATTAAGTCTCTTCAGGACTCCCTGTGTTGTGTATTGAATTGTGTACCCCCAAAATACGTGTTGTAAATCCTAACCTTGTTGCCTGTGGTTATAATCCTGTTTGGGAAAGGGTTGTCTTTGTTATGCTAATGAGGCAGGATTAGTGTAGGGTGTATTTTGAGTCAATCTCTTTTGAGATAGAAAAGAGATTTAACACAACCCGGAAGAGGGGTGCCAAGCCACATGAAGGGCACTCAGGAGCCAAGCCCAAAGAGACAAGGACCTTCCTCCAGAGCCGGCACAGAGAGAAAGCCTTCCCCTAGAGCCGGCACCCTGAGTTCAGACTTACAGCCTCCTGAACTGTGAGAAAACAGATTTCTGTTTGTTAAAGCCACCCATTTGTGGCATTTCTGTCATAGCAGCACTAGATAACTCAGACACCCTGCCTCTCTGTTAACGTCCCCCTGGGAAGAGCGAGATGATGGTTCTGGAGAGGAGAGAGACATTGTGTCAAGAACGGGTGGGAGGAAATTCCTACTGCCTCATAGCCGTGTCATGGCATTCCCTGAGGGAGGGCTTCTCTGTTGAACCATATCGACCAGCCCAGAAGCACGTCTTCCCGGCCGCTGGCTCTGGCCAGGCCTGTGTCCCTCTGTCTAGCATGGTTAGAGCAGCTTTGCTGAGGAAGCACAGGGCAGAGGCTAGTGACTCCCACCATGCCTGGGGTAAGCACAAATGCGGATTTGGTTTTTCATTAATGAAATGATGTGGAGTCAGCCCTAAGTGACAACGAGAGTGGAAAAGGACAGCTAAGGGGCAAATAGGTCCCAGCAGGCAGCTGGCAGCTGGCACCTGTTCCCAGAGTCTCACATGTAGAGAGAAACCCCAACATAGTGCTGTGGGGCAGGGGGAGATGGTTTCCAAATGGTGAGGGCTGCCCTGAATGGGGCAAATTCAATCAAATGCCACGTGCTGGTGTTCCCAGCTGCTGAACGCAGCTTCTTTGCACGTAGACACTGCTGACTCATCCTGCTCCAGGGCTGCCTGCTGTCCGGAGCACATGGTAGGACTTCTAGAAGTACGTGGAAAGGAATCTCTATCCCCCATCCATCCCCCACACTGAGTCACCAGGGGTGGATTATCCAATAGGCAAGGTGCTTACCGGATCATCTGGACTGAACAATTTCACATTTTGTCACCACATCAAAGACTCTGCTTCTAGGTATGGCTGGCATCTGTCTCTCCCAACCCCACAGCACCTTCCTACAGAATCAAAGCCTCTTTTCCAATTTACAGTTCCTGACAGGGGCAGAGAACCCAGTAATCAAGGTAAGCACGGGCTTACTTGTGCTTACTTACTAATCTGTAGTGAACAATTTCACATGAAAAACTTGTGGAATTGTTCACTACAGATTAGGAAGTAAGCACAAGTACACTCGTGCTTACCTTCCTTATTGGGTAATCCACTCCTGGATGGCTCCCTGGAGGAGGAGGACCATCTGAATGCCAAGATGGGGCCAGCCCTGCTCCATGTGGCCCCTCCTGCATGGCTGATGCATGAAGCAGCCGCTGGACGTCTGCTGGGCTTTAGAGCTGCTGTGAGGCTCCATTTCATGAGAGAGAGAGAGAGAGAGAATGGGGATGATGAAACACAGACTCCCTCACCCCCACCACTGGAAACCAGCCCCAAATCAATCCTTCTGAGCCCTGGCAGCTTTACCTTCTCAGAAATGAAAGGCAGCCGCATGTCAGGTTGTCATGTGAGCAAAGGATAAACTGCAGCCTGCTGAAACAAGTCTATGCTGTTAGAAGTCATAATAGTGGGTGCCCTTGGAGTGGTGGAGGCAACTGGAAAGAACCATGAGAGGGGTGCTGGTCAGGTTTTGTTCCTTGATGTGGGTGCTGTGTTCCGTTTGTGGAAATTCATCAAGCTGGTCACTTATGGTATGTACACTTTTCTGAATGTATATTATATTCAGTTAAAAAGCTTTGAAAATTCCAGCCGTCTGGAGAGTCACCTTACCTAAACAGTTTTTAAGGCAAAAAACAAACAGAAGCCGTGTGTTCAAAACAACAAAGCAACCAAAAAGAGTAACTTACTGGAACTAACAACTCAAGAATACCTCGTGTGAGCGGAAACTGGGCACGGTGTTCCATTCCGGACATCAGATGCAGGCTTGGTGCTCCTCTGGTGTGAGTTCAGAAATAAACCAGCATCACAGTTTGCTAGCGATCTGGGAGAAGTAAGGCAAACCTTCAAAGGACATGGACTGAGGGAGCTATGAAATCGGCACTGAGCCCCAGAGATGAGGTTTGGTCTTAGAGAAGCACAGGGTGAAGGAGCCCCACCTCTCTCCAAGTCCCAACCCTCGGGCATCCATGAGACCACCCCAGGAAAGGTGGTGGCTTGGCCAGGGTGCCAGGCAGCGGCTACAGCTTCTCCTCTGTGCCTGGGCAGCTCTCAGCTCTGGCTGGACTTGGTGTGACCCAGGACCCGGCCACTGCATTCCTCAAGCTGCCCCTTCCTCCACTGTCTTAAAGAATTTCCTCTGAGAATCAGGATGGGATCCTCCATCCTGGCAGACCTCATCCTCAGGCCCCCAGTTCTCCAGGCTCCCACCTCCTCCTACCTTCTATCTTGCACCTGCTGGACTATTACCAAAACAGAAAACCAAACCCACTGCCGTTGATTCGATTCTGACTCATGGCGACAGAGTGGAACTGCCCCGTTGGGTTTCCAAGGCTGTAAATCTTTACAGAAGCAGGCTGCCACATCTTTCTCCCTCAGAGCAGCTGGTGGGTACAAACCACCGACCTTTCAGTTAGCACCTGAACACTTTAACAACTGCACCACCAGGGTTCCCATTGGAATATTAAGTTGCTATAAACAAACTTTTCCTAGGGCTCCAGACACCCTTCCCAAGCCCTTCCCAAGTACTCAGAACCAGAAATGAAACTCAGGGAAGGCGACTAGGAAGGAGAGCCCTTTACTGCTTTGCCTTAGCGGAGATGAAAGCACCGCATGGTCTCTGGAGCGGAAAGCAGTTGTGGTTAGAGCTGAAACAAAAAGCCACGCCGGCTGCCGGCATCTGTTCCGGCTCATGGCAACCCCACGTGTGCAGAGTACAACTGTGCTCCGTGCTCCGTGCTCCGTTGTGTTTTCTTTCTTTTTGGACTCAGAGCCCCTTTACGTTCTCTCTCTCTCTCTTTTTTTTTATTGTGCTTTAAGTGAAAGTTTACAGCTCAAGTTAATTTCTCAGTCAAAAATTTATACAATACTGTTTTGTGACATTAGTTGCCATCCCCACAATGTGACAACACACTCCCCCTTTCTACCCTGGGCTCCACAGGGCTTTCAATGACTGATTTTTTGGAAACGGATCACCAGGCCTTTCTTTCGCGGCACCTCTGGGTGGACTTGAACTGCCAACCTTTCAGTTAGCAGCTGAGTGCTTAACCATTTGCACCACCCAGTGACTTCTAATTAGAGCTAAAAGGAGAGCCTAAAACGGCAGGTAGGGAGCACAGGGAATTAAAACGCTGATTTAATTAAGGAGACTGTTGTCTTTACAGCAGATAGAGAGGCATAACCACCTCAAAAAACAGCAGTGACCTCTCCCTCTACTCCCAGCTGCCATCCTGAGGATAAATGAGAAGAGAGCTAGAAAAGGCCAGAACATGTTTGTCATAGCAGGGAACTAACCCCCTGTCCCTGGGCCCCGTGGATTTCACTAGAAGCTAGCAATCCAGTCCACTATTGTTTGTTAAATGTGCTCTGTAAGTCAACCCAAACCCGTTGCCATGGAGTCCATTTCAACTCATAATGATCCTAGAGGACAGGTAGAACTGCCCCACGGGGTTTCCAAGGGTATAATCTTTACTGGCGAGCCCTGGTGGCGCAGTGGTGGCACAGAGGTTATGCACTTGGCTGCTAACTGAAAAGCCAGTGGTTGGAATCCTCCAGCTGCACCGTTGGAGAAAGATGTGGCAGCCTGCTTCCGTAAAGATTTAAAGCCGTGGAAACCCTATGGGGGCAGTTCTCCTGTGTCCTAGAGGGTCATTATGAGTCAAAATCAATTCGTTGACAATGGGTTCGATTTTTTTTTTGGCAATCTTTACGGAAGCAAACTGACATATCTTTCTCCATTGGAGCGACTGGTGGGTTCCAACCACCAACCTTTTGTCTCGCAGCCGAGTGCTTAACCACTGCGCTACTGGGGCTCCTTCTCTGAGTCCAGGACCTCTCTAACTGAAGCTGTGACATCCAGGGTCTGTATGGATATGATGTGGTCTGCCCACTCGCAGTTATTTCTCATCTTTACTGTGCTACAGAGTTGGGATTTACGTGTGTCTTGGAGAATCTTGGCCTGTAGCAGCCCAAACCCCAAAAATCTGTATTTTAATGTTCACAGCTGACCTTACCAGCTGGGTAAAGAGTTTGCCACAAGGTAAGGAAGCTAGCTAGCATTATTTCTAAAGGCAGGTGTGGTGGGCTAGGAAAAAAAACCCGTTGCTATCGAGCCGATTCCAACTCACAGTGACCCTATGGATCATAGGAGAACTGCCCCAAGGAGTAACCAGTGGATTTGAACTGCTGACCTTCTGGTTAGCAGCCAAGCTCCTAGGGTGGGGAGTAAGAGGAAGCATGGGCGTGGGAGGAGGAAGTGGAAAGTGTACAGACTTTGCGATAAGGTAGGCCTCTGTGGGAATATCTTCAAGGCCGCTTTCTGGCTGTGCGGCCTTAGGAAAGTAACTTAGCCTCTCTGAGCCTCAGTTTCCTCAACTACAACATGGGAGTCATAGCATTGACCTCAGTGGTTCTCCAAGGGTGGTCCTGGACCAGAAGCATCAGCATCACCTGGGACTGGGGATGCCCTTCTCAAACCTCCCCAAACACTAAGGATTAATAGTGAAACACAGGAAAGGAGACTGGGAAGAAACTCCTTTACCTGTTAGCCTTTCGTTACAACGAAAATGCTGTGTGACCTTGTCAGAAATTCAGATTCTCAGGCCCCATCCCAGACCTTCTGAATCAGAAACGGGGGGTGGGGCCCAGCAGTCTGTGCTTTCACAAGGCCTCAAGGCTCTGGTGGTGCAATGGTTAAGTGCTCAGCTGCTAACTGAAAGGTCGGGGGTTCAAGCCCATTCAATGGCTCTGCAGAAGAAAGACCTGGGGATCCGCTTCCATAAGATTAAAACCTGTTGCCATCAAGTCAATTCCAACTCCTAGCAAGCCTATAGGACAGAGTAGAACTGCCCCGTAGGGATTCCAAGGATGTAATCTTTACAGAAGCAGGCTGCCACAGCTTTCTCCCACAGAGAGGCTGCTGGGTTCGAACTGCTGGCCTTTTGGTTAGCAGCTGAGTGCTTAGCCACTGCACCACCTTTCTATTACGATTACAGCCTAGAAAACCTTATGGAGCAGTTCTGCTGTGTCACATGGGGTCTCTATGAGTTGAAATTGACCTAATGGCACCTTTTTTAACAACTGGGTGATCCTGATGCTTACTCAAATTTGAAACCCACTGCTCTGCTTCATAGAGTTGTGGTGAGGATTAAATAAGGCAATGTATTCCTTTCAGGAAGTAGCTACCACTTACTTTTTGTACTTCTGGGTTTCATTGGGAAGCTGCTGTCCCACTGATAATACGTGCTGCCGGCAGGCAGGGAGGGCCCTGTATAACAGCACGAAAGAGAAAAAAAAAACAGGTGTGTGCTGCTAATTACCATTTTTACAGGGTATTGTAGGAGGTTGTGCTGAATCATTGAATTTTTGGCAGGAAAAGCATGACTGGAAAATTTTTATTTGGTACATATAGGTACCACTGGACTCCGAGGGTACGATTTGTGGAATGAGACAGAAAACAAAAACCGTATAACCTACCAAAAATTCAGACACGCTCAATGATTCAGCATGCCCTCTATTACTGAAAACACAGAGTATTCACAAAAAATTAAAAGGAAAAAATACTTGGGTCACAAAAGGGATATGGGAAGAGGCCCACACCGTGCCTGGCCCAGAGATAGCACCCTGTAAGGTTAATTGTCACTTTTCCCCCTTCAACGCAGCTTGATGAATTTATATATGCTTCCCCCCTCATTCTTTTCTGATGGAGAATAAATTAGCTGGTAAGGTAGGAAAATGCCCTGTGGTCCACAGGAGTAAACACACGTGACTGGTATTATTGTTGGAAAAGATCTGCTTCTTCAGGCTTTTCTGGATTGTCTGAATTTTTTCAACGAGGAGGGTATTTCCCCTTTACAAAGAAAGGCTTGGATGAAAAACAGGAGGGCTCCGAGCCCTATGGGCTCCTCAGGCTGGAATGTCCTTTCCAAGCTTTGTCCTCGGGACCAGGGTGAAGTCAGATCTTATCTCCCTGGTACCTTCCTGGCATTTGGGACCAGACACCTGGTTCCAAGGCCATGTCCACCTCAGCACTTGGCTCAGGTCTTCTGGAGAACCTTAGCTTCCACGCCCAGCCCCTGAGGGCTGTGCTGCCTTCCTACCTGTGTCTCAGGGCTGAGCCTTAGGAAGCTTGGAGCTGGGCTCTGAGGGCTCTGAGCTACATCAACCTCACTCCATGCATTGACCCTCATCCACCCCAGGCAGAGAGTCAAGCCTTGAACTGCAGAAAGTGAGTGCTGGTGTTGGCGAGGGGTGTGTCCTGCCAGGTGCCCTGTGGCCTTGCTCTGCTCAAACTTGCCCCTTCTGCTTCCTGCTGGTCTCCAGCCCCAGGAATTCAGGTGAGGGCTGGGTACAGCGCCCCTCCAGGAGCCTGTCAAAGCCCTTGGCAGACCATCACAGCATGAGGATAGAGAGAAGCCTGTGGGCTTTCTCTTGATCCAGCTCAAAAGAAAACTTTAAAGCTAAAAGGCCAAATTCAGAGCAGACTTCTGAAGGCTGAGGAGGCGGCTCTAGGCAGGGACTGGAAAGGCAGGTTTTCCATGAGGAAGAGAACAAGTCAGAGAATGTTTCAGCCAGGGTTCCTGTCATGGATTGAATTGTCTCCCCCACAAAATGTGTGTCAACTTGCCTAGGCCATGATTCCCAGTATTGTGTGGTTGTCCTCCATTTTGTGATCTGATTATCCTCCATTTTGTGATGTTTTGCAAATCCTCGCCTCTATGCCCGTGGTCATGGTCCCAGTTGGAAATGAACAGTCCATTGTGTTAATGAGGCAGGATTAGGTCATGTTAATAAGAATACAACACTCTTAGTCAGGTCACAGCCTTGATCTGATGTAAGGGGAGTTTTCCTGGTGTATGGCCTTTACCACCTTTTATCTTACAAGAGATAAAAGGAGAGAGAATGGAGCAGAGAGGAGAGGGACTTCACTACCACCAAGAAAGAAGAGCCAGGAGGTTCTTTGGACCTGGAGTCCCTGCCCTGAGAAACTCCTAGACCCAGGGAAAGATTGATAACAAAGACCTTCCACCAGAGCCGACTGAGAGAGAAAGCCTTTCCCTGGAGCTCGCTTCCTGAATTTGGACTTCTAGCCTCCTAAATTGTGAGAAATTAATTTTCTGCTGGTTAAAGCCACCCATTTGTAGTATTTCTGTTATAGCAGCACTAGATAACTAAGACGACTCTGGTTCAAATCTCTGCTGAGAATTTGCATTTCCATCCCCAGATATACTGAATCACAATCCACACTTTAACAAGATCCCCAGGTGATTTTTATGTATGATAAATCTTGAGAACCATTGCTCTACTAGTGGCTCTCAGAGCTGGTCCCTAACCAGCAGCATTAGCATCGCCTGGGAACTTGTTAGAAATGCAAATTCTCAGCAGGGGTTGGAACTGGAAAGAACTGATTCCAAGCCCTGATTTCAGCAGGATCCCACGGTCTCTGCAGAGGAATTTCCCTGGTTGAATACCATCTTCCTCTGCAGTGGCAGCCATGTGATGAAGGCAGCAGGCACCATGGTGGCTCACACCAGAGTCACAGAGACAGACTCTCCCAGAGACCACGTGTGTGTGTGCATGGGTGTGTATGTGTACACACATGTGTGCATGTGTGTGGCCAAGAAAGGGCCAGTGCCTGCTGTGAACAAATATCGTATTCCACTGACTCTAAGGAGCACATTTTCCCACGTTTTAACATCTCTGAATTCAAGATATATCTTATAATCAATGGCACCCTAGAAGCAATGAAATATTGTTGCTGTCCCATAAATACTGACTGAGAAGCACCATGTTAGGTGCTAGGAACACACAGAAAGGAGCTGAAATAATTAATTTCAACAATTAGGTAGTGAAAACAGTGGGAGAAGAAAGGTGTAAAAGCAGTGGTCCATATGTAGCTATCTTGTCCGACACACGCAGATGAATGGTGAAGAATCATACTAGATGTTGAACTATAATGTTTTCCATCTTTCAGTCAATTCACAGTTCTCATAGACTTTTTGGTGGTATTGGGTCTGTGTTAAAAGTATTTGTAAACAGTAATTCAGGCGCTATTTTTTTTTCTCCAAATTACCGGTAGACAAATTGTTCCAATCATTTTTACGTAATTGTTCCAACGGGTTAACCACAAATGTCACAGTATTGAAAGAGCAACCACCCTTCATTTACTCAGAGTCACTAGGTGCTATTTTTTTACTTATAGAAGTATTCCTTTAAGGAGCAAGCTTCCCAGTCACCTGACAAACATTTGACCTATGCCAAGCAGGAAGGAACAAATCCATGAATCCTGGCTGCCGCCTCCTGTGTTTGTAAAGGCTGACTCAGAACTGCCATAATTCTAAATAAAATGGTTCATTTGGCTTATCTTAATTTTTTTGTTTTGTTTGCTTTAACAGTTTTATTAAGATGTAACTCACATACCGTAAAATTCATCTTCTTAAAGTGTGCAATTCGGTGGTTTTTAGTACATTCAGAGTTGTGCAGACATCACCACCATCTAATTTCAGAATATTTCCAACAACCCAGAAAGAAACCTGGTACCCGTAAGCGGTCACTCTCCCTTCCCCCACCCCCCGAAGAACCTAGGCAGCCACTAATCTACTTTCTGTCCGGCCCCTCCTTGGACCTCTTGGTTGCTCATCTTCTGAGAACTGCTTGAGAAGCAGAGAAAGCAGAAAAGGTGACCGTGAAGGTTGTGAAACAAAGATGTTTGTAGCAAACCTAACGCAGTCATGCATTGACTGTTTCCCCTTTTGGCTTTGGCCACCAGGAAGCCCAGAGGCAAATTGGTGGCTCTAACTTGAGTAATGCCTTGTCTCACGGCCTGCAAATCTAAAGACTCCCCCTTGGTGCCCTTTCGAGTTTACGGATATTTTTCCTGGCCCGGAGCCAAAATGTTATAACAAATTCATTTCTGGGATTTATATCCAGAAGACACCTTAGAGAAGTGGTACCCTACGCTTTCACCACAAATGACCCTTTTATATCCGCCCCCGCCACCATGAATACTGTGGTTTAAAAGATCGATTTTAAGAAAGTAATATATTAATGAAATAGTTAATTTGTTTTTCCACTTATTATTAGTCAAAACCAATCAAAGCTTTCCAATTAGCCTGAGATAATTGGTTCACAAATTGTATTTATTTCACAAATATTGAGTGAATATTATATGCCAAATATTGTATTAACCAGCCAGCTGCTGTCGAGTCAATTCTGACTCATGATGACCCCATGTGTGTCAGAGTAGAATTGTACTCTGTGGGGTTTTCAATGGCTGATTTTTCAGAACTAGATTGCCAGCCCTTTCTTCTGAGGCATGTCTGGGTGGACTCGAACCTTCAACCTTTGGTTAGCAGCCGAGTGCATTAACCATGTGCACTAAGCAAGAACTCAAGTATTGTATTAGATACTAAGGAAATGATGTACAAAGCACTGTCCCTACCATTGTGGGACTTAGAATCTGGGGGGAGACATAAGTAAACAAGGCCTTACAATACAGAGAGATGAAGCACAGGTGAGAACGTCCTAACCTAGCCTTTTGGGGGAAGGATTAGAGAAGGCTTCCTGGAGGAGGTGATGTTCAAGCTGAGGCCTGAAAGACACATAAGAGCTGACCAGGCAAAGGGGTAGGGGTGAACGGGCATCTGAGGCAAAGGGACAGCAAGTGCAATGGTCAGTTAGAAAGTTGGTGCCTTCTGGGGCTTCGCAAGGACCTTAATAAGGAGGGTGGGGGTCTGGGGAGATGGGCTGGGGCCCACGTTTGAGGAGTTTGTGAGCCAGCTGAGGAATTAGGACCTCATTCTGGAAGCAGCAGGGAACTGCTGGAGAGTCCTAAGTAGAAAACTGAAGGGTCAAATGAGTATTTTAGATGGATCATCCTGGCTGCAGTGTGGAGAAAGGATTGAGTGTGAAAGACTGGATGAAGGGAGACCAGAGGGATCGAGGGTGGGGGGGCAGAGGGTGAGGGTCTGTACCAGGGGAGGGGCAACAGGGATGCTGACCCACTGGTAGAATTCAGCCGGAGGTGTAGACACCCAGCATTTTAACTGGCCTGGCCTGTTCAGCCTGACTGATGAGTGCCCCATCTCTGATGGGCTTTAACTAGCGACCACGTGCTATGGAGAATGCCCACTCATGGAGACCCCATGTCTGTCAGAGTAGAACTGTGCCATGTAGGGTTTTCAATGGCTGATTTTTCTGAAGTAGATCACCAGGCCTTTCTTCAGAGGTGCCTCTGGGTAGACTTGAACCTCCAACCTTTTAGTTAGCAGCTAAGCATGTTAACAGTTTGCACCACCCAGGGACTCCTTGTTGGGCTTTACAGAGTATTATAATCTGCATTTAGACTACCATGACTGCCTAGGTAGGTCCCTGGGGTGGGGGGGGGGGCGGGGGAGGGGACACTGATATAGCCAAGCCTCATCCTCTTTTACAAACGAGACCAGGAAAACTCAGAGATGTCAAGTGGCCCTAACAGAGCATGGGAAGCCAAGCCAGGAGCAGACTTGGGTCTCCTGATTCCCACCTGAGGCCCTTCCGTGGTCACTGGGCAGGTTCTTATTTTATGCCAGGGGTTGAACACGCTAAACCAGACATGCATCAGTTCATTGTATAAAAGCCTTTGAGGAAATGCAGTGGTTTTTTTTTTTTTGAAAGAAAATAATACAGATTTGTTAGAAACAAATGATGCCAAATTATTGGCTTCTTTCCTCTCATCAGGATAAAAGGCTTAGTGGTTAAAAAAAACACACACACAATAGACTTAATACCTGTTGACATAAATAAACATTTGATATGGTTTGTTGCGACACACTCAGTCTGGGGGAACTGTGGATCAAGGACCAATGTGGTTGCTAGGAAGAGAAGTCAACGGTATTCATGGCGTGAGGCTGGGAAAGATAGGGCAGGGGGGCTCTCGAGGGACAATCCTGCATTAACGCCCCCTTCGGACCTGGCAGGTGGGTGAGGGTGGACAGCTAGGGGAGTGCGGTGATTAGAACAGGAAAGAACAGCTTTGGAAAGGAGAGTGGAGGATAAAGGACAAAATAAATGAAGAAACATGCCAGAAAAGTATATCAAAGTGAATGGGACTGGCCTGCAGGAGCAGGAAGAAGTAATCTGGTGAACAAACAGCAGAAGACAAGAGCTCAGGCTGTAAAAGCTGATTGAAGGCGGAGGCTTGATGGGGGTGCCCAGACCTTCTGGTTGTCCAGAAAGGACACACACAGACGAAGACACACATACAAATATGTGTGTGATCACACCTGCGTTCATACGTGTATCCACACCCGCACACGTTCATGTCTCCATTTCCTACAAAATCAACTCAAAAGTCTCTCAGCTGGTTTCTGAGTTACACAGATACGGGACTGATTATACCCCACTGCCTGGAGCTGTGCTTAAGTGAAGTTTTTTTTTTTTTTTTAAGGGCAATATATTTGTAGCAAAACATTTGCCATTTCAACCGTTTTTAAGTGTGCACTTCAGCGACATTAATTACATTCACCGTGTTGTGCAATCATTACTGCCCTCCTTTTCCCAGTTTTTTCATCACCCCGAACAGGAACCCAGTAGATGACTGCGCATCTCACCCCACCCCACCCCCAGCCCTCGGTAACCACCAGTAAACTTTGATCTCTGTGTTGTTGTTAGGTGCTGTTGAGTTGCTTCCGACTCATGGCGACCCCATGTACAACCTATTGTAGATCTTCCATGTAAGTGGCATCATACAGTATTTATCATTTTGTGCTTGACCTGTTTCACTCAGCATAATGCCTGTAAGGTTCGTCCACGGCACAGCGTGTGTCAGAGCTTCATTCCTCTTTACGACTGAATAATTTACATTGTACGTATATAACGCAGTTTGTTTATCCATGCATCTGTTGATGGACATGTGGGTCGTCCCCACCTTTCGGCTGCAAAGAACACTGGTGTACACATTATCTGTTTGCGTCCCTACTTTCCGTCTTTTGGGTCTAGGTGAAGTCTTAAAGAGATTCCTCTTTGCTTCCTGCGGGCAAGTCCCCTAGTCTCCCTGGCTCTCTGTGCCTCAGTTACCTCGTCTATTAAATGAGAGCCGGTAGCCCTGGGTCATGGGGTCATTATGCAGATTGAATTAATTAATATATGCTCAGCATGTACAACAGGGGTCTGCAAACCATGGCCCGTGGGCCAAGTCCTGTTTTGTAGATAAGATTTTATTGGGACACGGCTATACTCATTCTTTTGCATGTTCCACGTGGCTGCTTTCACCCTCTGACAGCAGAGTCGCGTAGTTTCCATAGAGACTGTATGGCCTGCAAAGCCTGAAATATTTACTATCTGGCCGTTTACAGGAAAAGTTTGCCCATGCTGATATGGAACGATGCCCTGCACATAGGAAGTGCTTATTAAATGTTATCTTAAAAAAAAAAAAATCATTGGGCCTTGTGGTTTAACAGAACTTAATTGGAGCTCTGGAATGACAAGGCAATTACAGCCTAAAAGGAAAATCTAAAACAGACGTATTTGTTATCCTCACTCACTGAGGGCATCGATGGTACCCTTTCCTGCCTGCCACCCTCAGACTGGCGTGAGATGGCCCCTCGCATGCAGGCACCAGCCTAACCATATTCTCCCAGCCTGAGGCCAGCCCATCCCCTTCTCTGCCCAGGTTGATTGACAGGAAGAACACCCTATTGCTTTAATAAAACTCTCCTCGGTGTGTTCTTGTCCCTCCTTCCACAAGGCCCCAAAGAGGCAGTCACTGGGCTACTAGTTCAAGGCTCTCAGCTTCAGCACTATTGGTATTTTGGGGCAGATAATTCTTTGTCCTGAGGGGCTGCCCTGTACGTTGTAGGGTGTTTAGCAGCACCCCTGGCCTCTCCCCAGTAGATGCCAGTAGCAACTCCCCCAGTCTGGATGATAAAAAATGTCTCCAAACATTTGTCCCCTGAGAGGCAAAATCATCCCCGGTTGAGAACCACTAACCTAGTCTAAAATAGGAGTCCCTGGGTGGTGCAAATGGTTAACACGTTCCGAAAGAAGTTGGCGATTTGAGCCCACCCAGAGGTGCTTCGGACAAAAGGCCTGGCAATGTACTTCTGAAAAAAATCAGCCATTGAAAACCCTATGGAGCACAGTTCTACTGTGACATGCTTGGGGTGGCCATGAGTCAGAGGCAACTCAATGGCAACTGGTAAGTCTAAAACAGCATCATAGGTGGGGGCAATAGCAATCCACCCCAAATACATATTTAGGTTCAAATCTGTATTTAAGAAAAGATTCTTCTTTGCAAGGGCACAGTCCCGCTAAAACAAAAAACCCAAACCTGTTGCTGTTGAGTTGATTCCAACTCATAGCAACCCTACAGAACAAAGTAGAACCACTCCATAGAATTTCTAAGGAGTGGCTGGTGGATTTGAACTGCCAACCTTTTGGTTAGCAGCCGAGTTCTTAACCCCTGTGCCATTGGATCCCTAAACAGAAGACTCAGCATCTCAGTCTGAAGCACCCACACTTGGGTTGCTACAGCTGGGGCTACGGTTCCACAGAGTCACTGGGTAGCTACCTGCCTCATGTCTGTCACTACAAAGGTTTATCAGAATGCTCCCTCCGCCAGCACAGAGAAGGAGCGACATCAGAGCAGGAGCTAAAGAGGAGGTACCGCTCTAGCAGACAGACATGAAAAGGCCACAGCGAAACAAATGCTAAGGCCACGTTCAACTTAGATATCCAGGTTTTTCCCTGACCCCCTGTGTAAACACCAAATCACGTTTCTTATCCACAGCCTCAAACTTTTGACAAAGATGAGGCCTGAGCAAGTGGGTGGGGAGAGCAAACGAGGGAGTGAGGAAGAGGAGACAGCTGTCCCAATGGCTGAAATCATCCGTGACATTTCCAATCGTTCTCTGTCAGGGAAGGAGCCCATCACCAGGGCGGTCTCTGGCCCTGGTATTTGCTCTCTCACCGATTTTCTTTTAACGCAGAGAGCATTACAGCATCGCCCTGTAGGGGATCTGCCTTGATTACCATCATCATTTGAAGCTTTTCCTTTTCATTCAGGAACTTGTGACAAATAACAGCCTCGTTGACCCGGTCTCTTGTTTTTGGAAAACCAGGGTGTGTTTTCTCTGTCTTCCGTTTATGCCAACTATCCCCCAGCCCTATCCACAGCTTGTTTTCTAAAACCAAACAGGGGAAGCACCAATGTTTTATTTCAGTCAACAGCTATTTTATGTAAGAGAACTAATAGCAATTTAACCCAAGTCAATTATGTAAACAACAATAAAAACAATCCTGTGAATGGATAAACAAGATGGTATATTCATACAGTAGAATATTTTTTGGCCATAAAAAAAAAAATGAAACACTGATTCACGCTACAACATGGATGAACCTTGAAAACATTCTGCTCCCTGAAACTATGGTCCTTGGACGCTCTGCTAACCCAGAACTGAAACCATTCCCGAAGTCCACTTTTCAGACAAAGGTTAGACAGCCCTATAAAACAAAAAATAACACACGTGAGGAACGGTCTGCTTAGTTCAATCAAACATACGAGACCAAATGGGCAGCTCGCATCCAAAAGCAGGATGAGAAGGCAGGAAAGGACAGGAGCTGGATGAAAGGGGAAGTGTGCTGTGCTGTCACATCGTGGAGATTGCAGCCAATGTCACAAAACAATATGTATAGAAATTTTCAGATGAGAAATTAAGTTGAGCTGTAAACTTTCACCTAAAGCACACGCATGCACACACGCACACACACACGCACACAAAGCACATGTGATAAGGTTACAGGCCATTAGCTAGCTGTCAGAAAAATGATGGAATATGGCAGAGTTTACTTATTTCTTTTTAATGGCTCCAACATTTCACCTGAAAAATTGCTCCCGGAGCTGTATAATTGGGGATAACAATTAAATGACAGTTTCCATTTGTTAGGCAAAAAAGGAAAACATTCTGCTGAGTGAAATAAGCCAGTCACAGAGGACCGCATGTGGTATGATTCCATTTACGTGAAACGTCCAGAAGAGGCAAACCCACAGAGACAGACTACAGATTAGTGGTTGCCTGGGCTGACGGGAGCGGGCACTGAGCGCTTAGCGGCCACGGGGTGTCCTTTTGGGGTGATGAAACTGTTCTGGAACTGTGTAGTGGTGATAGTTACACAACACTGTGAATGTGCTAAAGGTCAAACTAACGGTGAGTTTTTATGTTATGTGTATTTTACCACTGGAGAGTAAAAGGCCCTGACTCCAACTGCTCTTGATCTGATGAGGGCTTTATAGAGGTGGTCCTCAACCATGGCTGCTCATTAGCATCTGTTGGGCAGTTTTTTAAAACCTCGCTGTAACTGGATCCCACCCAAGACCAATTAAACTGGAATCTCTGGGGCCAGGACCTGGGGCAAAAAGTTAGAAGCTCTCTGGTGATTCCAGCGTACAGCCGGGGTTGAGAATCACTGCTCCAGAGCAGAGGCTCTCAAACTGTGGCCCCCGGACTGTCAGCATCAGCATGACCTGGGAACTTGTTAGCAATGCAAACTCTGGGGCCCTCCCCAAAGCTACTGGATTAGAAACTCTGGGGGTGGGGCCCAGCAATCAGGTTTCTGATTCTAGCTCAAGTTTGAGAACCACTGCTCTGAGTGTAGGAGCCCTGGTGGCACAGTGGTTAAGAGCCATGGCTGCTAACCAAAAGGTCAGCGGTTCAAATCTGCCAGCCATACCTTAGAAACCCTATGAGACAGTTGTACTCTCTTCTGTAGGGTTGGTATGAGTCAGAACTGACTCCACAGCAATCAGTAACCCTATATTAAGACAGAAGAAGACGGTGTCTGCAGGTCTGTGTATTCAGAGATGGTTACTGGCCCTTGTCTGAGCCTGGAGCCTCCTAGTTTCATTGTATTTAGAGAGGGCGCAGCAGGATGCCCTGGTAAGGGTGCTGGACTTAGCATTTTAACGTCTACCATTATTCCTTTGGGAGCCCTGTTGGCACAGTGGTAAAGAGCTACGCCTGCCTACCCAAAGGTCGGCAGTTCAAATCTACCAGCCACAGCTTGGAAACCCTGTGGGGCAGCCCTACTCTCTTCTATAGGGTCACTAGGAGTTGGAATTGACTCCATGGCAACGGGTCAGGGACATGCTCCAGAGAAAAGAGGACCCACCTCTGATTAATTTGTGACATCGGCAAAGGAGAAACTTCAAGGTCAATTTGATTCCTTGGCCTCCATTTGTAAGTGATAAAACCACAAGACCTCATCCATCAATTATTAACCCACAGCCCTTGTAGTCTCCTTTCCTCGTGGGCAGGAGGTTATGTCTCTCCACCTGATGGACAGGAAAATGAGGCAGCATCCAGCGGAGTGTGGCCTTCTGCTTGTGGGAACTCCAGACTACCGACTGGCTGAACCCACTGGTTGTCTAAAGAAGCCATATAGTTTTACTCAACTTCGGAAGTGAACTGCAGGAGCTGTACAGTATTTTTTAATTCCGTGGCCAAATAACATCCTGAGGATGTGTGACTTGGAGGTGGATTTAGTTAGTTGGGGACATGAAGGCTGCCTTCCCCTCCGAATGGGATCCAGTGGCTTAGCTGTGTTCTCTGTCGACTCAGAGACCAGGACTACAGATGACCCCAAGAGACCAGGACTACCAGCCCCCTGAAAGGAAGACCTTTCTAACAAGCAGAGGAGTTGAGATAAGCAGATGCTGCACGATTCCTGCTCAGCATTGTCACAGAGCAGGGCCCATCCCTGGATAAGATGAAAGAAATTGAATCTTAGGTTTTTTCTGAGTGGATGCATCACACATAACTGAACTCTACAAGCTTTCTGCTGCAGCTGGGCCTCTGAGCTGGCTGTTTCTGCTACCTGGAACACCATTCCTCAAATTTTGCATACAGTTGGCTCCATCCCATGCTTTAAGTCTCAACTTTAATGGCACCTCCTCCAGGAAGCCTGCATGCACTACCCAGTTCATAACAGGTCCCTCCATTTCTCTCTGTCACAGCCCTTGTTTAGCTCCTTCATTGCACGTGTCCCAGACTGTAATTATTTAATCTGTACATTGGTTTTCTTGCTTGTTTATCTATTATCAGGTTCTTCACTAGAGTGTAAGCTGCACGAGGACAAGGACCAGAGCTGTTGTGTTCCCCAGTGTGTCTTCAGCACCTAGGACAGTGCCAGGCACAGTCGCTTGTTTGTTAAATAAATGAATTAACTTCAGAACTAAGTAGCACTCCAAAGACAGTATTTAGCGACTTTCTCCTTCATTCAACATTTAACTGCTCATTTCTTATTGCAAATATAACCTGTTTTATTAAATTTATTCAAATCTGATACACGATCTGTGATCATGTTCACGTACATATGCACTCCGGACTAGGTACATTTATATTATGGTCCTATCCCCTTACAGTGTGCCTGCAGATGCAAGCAGTTAAGCTCTTTCTTTCTTTTTTTCTTTTCAATTGTGCTTTAAGTGAAAGTTTACAAATCAAGTCAGTCTCTCATACAAAACTTTATATACACCTTGCTATATACTCCTAGTTGCTCTCCCCCAAATGAGACAGCACACTTCTCTCCACTCTCTATTTTCGTGTCCATTTCGCCAGCTTCTGACCTGCCCCCCCACCCGTGCCCTCTCATCTCTTCTCCAGACAGGAGCTGTCCACATAGTCTCATGTGTCTACTTGATCCAAGAAGCTCACTCCTCCAGCATCATTTTTTATCCCATAGTTCAGTCCAATCCCTGTCTGAGGAGTTGGCTTTGGGAATGGTTCCTGTCTTGGGCTAACAGAAGGTCTGGGGACCACAACCTCCAGGATCGTTCTAGTCTCAGTCAGACCGTTAAGCCTGGTCCTTTTACATGAATCTGGGGTCTGCAACCCACTGCTCTCCTGCTCCCTCAGGGGTTCTCTGTTTTGTTCCCTGTCAGGGCAGTCATTGGTTGTAGCTGGGCACCATCTAGTTCTTCTGGTCTTAGGCTGATGTAGTCTCTGGTTTAGGTGGCCCTTTCTGTCTCTTGGGATCATACTTAACTTGTATCTTAGGTGTTCTTCATTCTCCTTTAAAGCAGTTAAGCTCTTGGCTGCTAACCTAAAGGTAGGCTGCTGGAACCCACCCAGTGGCTCCTCGGAGAAAGGCCTGGCCATCTGCTTCCATAAAGATTACAGCCAAGAAAACCCTATGAAGCAGTTTTGCTCTGTAACACACGGGGTCATTGTGAGTCAAGGGCTGACTGGATAGCAGCTAACAGCAACAACTACATCCCTTTGTAAAACAAACTTGGGAGATTGACCAAAAGCATTCATTGTGCTGGTGTTTTAACTATTGGTAGTAAAAAAGGCATGTCAACATCTAGAATGTAAACCTTGCCACTGCAGCTTTATCTGTTGGGGCGAGCTTTGAGCTGACTGCTTTGGAAGCCCATAGCCCATGGCCCATGACCACTTCCCAGGCAGCCATTTGCCCTGAGCATTCACACAGACACTGGGGTCCCCCTCAGAGAGGAGCGTCAAACCTTGGCTACAAGTGAGGATCAGGATCAGGAAGCATGTGGGCAAAGCCTTCCTTCTTCAGTGCAGGACAGCTCTCAGCTCCTCTTGGCTAGGCAAGCAAGCAGGCCCTTCTCTGCCATGCACACTCCCTGAGGACAGACCTCCTCTCAGCCCTGGCTTCTGCCCTGCTTGGACAAGTGTTACAAAGATCTGTAGCTCTGCTGACAAGTGTCTGGAGGCACCCCACTCCACCAGGAAGCTCCCTGCCCAAAGGCGCTCAGCTCGATTGCTCTGAGGGTCAGCATGCCCACTGTAGCTGCCTCGATCCGTGGGCTAGGAAGCCCACCACACCATCAAGGTCAGTCTCCTGGTTCTTTTCTGCCACTGGACTGTGCCATGCTTGCTGCCACTTCTCACTGTCTCATGCCTTTTCTGGTGTTACATCTCTCTCTCTGGCTCCTAGGTCTAGGAGGTTCTCAGCACAGGGACCCTGGATCCAAAGGAATTGCTCCACTCCTGGCTCTTCTTGATGGTAGTGAGGTCCTTTTTTTCTGCTTCTGGGATTGGCTCCCTTTAAGCCTCACAGGATGGCAAAACTGACTAACCCCATGAACTTTATTTGTGTTATTAGCCGGCTGTCCAATCCCCTTGGGGGCCATAAGCACCTTGTTTGTGTAGTTCGATCCAATCATTTTCTGGGGGTCACAAGGCTATGCATGGCTAGAAGGGCCATATTAAATAATTCCCTACACCTCAACCACCAAGAAATGTCACTGGGCAGCGCGTAGGTCTGAGGGACTAGTTGTTTTTTGGTCCAGACTCCTTCAGATCCAATCCAAGTCGCAAACAATATTTTCATTAAAATTTTTATTAGTATTGAGCACATAGGAAAAACAGTGAGAAAGAGAAATGAGTGAGAAAGCAATCGAACTACATAAATTCTTGTCTTCCAAGGAGATCTATATGCTTTTATTATTATAATATATGGCATAATGTATATGTGCCAGACTTATAAATATAAGAAATTACTCAGCCCATAAAATTTTTTAGTTACCCCTATGCCATGTGTGCAGATTATAAAATAAATAAAATTATCCTTCATTAACTTGCATAAATTGTTATTTGCCCAAGGCAAGAATGAGTTTGTACACATATATGTACAAAGTAAATACACCTGTTTTGGAGAGAGAGATGAAAGGGGAACCCATAAATAAAAAGAAACTTAAAAAAAAAAAAAAAGTTTTTTTTTTTTAAGAGACATATCAACTAGTCACAGTCCATAGGCCTTATTTAGATCTTGATTCAAACAAACAAACTGTTAAAATAAATGTATGAGACAATCAGGGAAATTTGAACACTGACTGGATACTTGTTAACATTATAGAAATATTATTAAAATTTTTGAGATATGAAAATGATATTGTGGCAATTTTTCAAGAGTTCTTATCTTTAGCGATACATAAACATGAATAGATTTTCTTCAGTCTAACCCAGGGGATGGGGAATGGGTGTGGGTCAGGGTACGGATGAAACGGCCATGACTCAAGTGGTCAGGAAGGGGGGTATACATGAGGCCCCTTTTACTGTACTAAACTTTTGTACATGCTTTGAAATTTTCTGTAATTAAATTGAAAAGCAAGATGCAAAGTATCTTAAGAAAATAGCCAAGTATAAGTTAATTAAAAATATATGTATCACATCACCTTTTTCAGGCTCACTGGCGTACTTTGGCTTGCACAGCCCAGAAGGCGAGAAATTTAGACTGCTCGTCTTCCCACAGCTAATGCTTCTCCCTGCTCACCTCTGTAGTCTTGCTGGGTTCCAGAACTTCTGGCTGAGCCTTTTCACCCTGTGGATCTCATTTCCAGGCAGGTTGCAGTGTTCCGATCTGCCCCTTCTTCAGCCCAGGGTCACCGTCCACCTCTGGGGATTGGATCCTCTTCCCACTGTCTTCTCAGCTCCAGGATTCCTTAATGATCTCCTCTTTTTCCTGTATCCAGCCCTCCTTCTCTACTGCCCTTTTCCTTCTGGAAAGAAGTCTGCTAAGTCTCCACTGAAAAACAAAAGCCTTCTCATTACCCTCACCTCCCTGTAACTCCACGCACACATTCTCTCATCCCCTTAAGGCTAAGTTTCTGAAATGAGCTTAAGAAACCCTCTAACTCAATTTGTTGAGTGTTTACTAAGTGCCACCACGTGTTCAGACATGGAGGGGGTGAAAATTTCTAGTTTTCATTCCAGTTTTCAAAAATCTTCCTAACGTGTAAACATAGTTCTAGTCTAGAGATAGTGTGGTAATAGTCACAGGTGAGACAGTTAAATGACAATTCAGGTCACAGCCTGAGCAGGCTGGCCAGGAAGTTCAGGGCAGGAAGAGAGTGCTGTGGGCTGGAGTAGCTTTGACAGGACTTGAGCTGGACTTTGAGAGGGGGACAAGATTTGGAAAGGCAAGGAGGAAGAAAGTAGATACGCTAAGCCAAATCTTTAGCAGAAGGACACTTGTGAGGTTTGGTGAGCAGAGCTTGTTCTGAGGATGGGGGAAGCTGGCCTAGCCCTAAAGGTAGACAGGGGTGGTGGTGGAAGGCCCTGGGTGGTACAAACAGTTAACACACTCAGATGCCAACCAAAAGGTTGGAGGTTCGAGTCTACCCAGAAGTACCTTGAAAGAAAGGCCTGGCCATCTACTTCCAAAAAATCAGCCATTGAAAACCCTGTGGAGCACAGTTCTACTCTGACACACATGGGTTCACTGTGAGTCGGAATCTCCTCAACAGTAGCTGGTTTAGGAAGCAGTGTGAGCACCTTGGAAGGCCTTGACAAGCTGAGGCATTCTGGGGCCCTGAGAAGGGCTACAGTCTTTTCTGGATTTGTTGGGGAAGTGGGTGTATAATAGAGAAAGGGAGTGTGGGGAGAAGGTGGCACCACAGAAGCAGAGCGTCAGCAGGACTAATCTGAGTACAATAGGAACGTGAGACTGGCAGTGTGACAAGGAGAAGCTGCAGGCCAGTATGCCAGCGGGGAGCCTTTGCGTGTGACTGGGACAGCCTGACCCAGGGTGGCGGTAGTGGTGAGGGAAACTTAAGACTCCATGACTGACAGGCGAAGGACGGATGAGCCAGCCGTGGCTCTGAGATTTTCAGCCTGGGAGGATGTGGGGCCACTTAGCGGAGGGCTATCTAGGGAGCGGCAGATACGGCAGGTGCCTTGGGTGCCATGTGTGCCCTGGGCGCCACTTGAGGTGGACGCCAATGAGCGGTTTCTATTGGCCATCACAATTTCCATCACCAGCTGTGAGAGATCAGTCAGCAATTTCACACTAATTGCCCCAAGCGCTATTTCCTGTTGCTAGGACCCTGGCGGTTGGTCTCTGATGAGGCAGTCCACCACCAGATTGAAATCTAGGTCACAAGACATCAACTAATTGCAATATGTCGACCTTATTTGGATCCTGAATATTACAAATAGAGTGGTAAAAAATTACGAGGTAATTGGGGAAATTTGAACTCTGGCTGGATTTGCTAATATTCAAGAATTGTTAGCTTTCTTAGGTGTGCTAATGAGCTTGTAGGAGCCAAGGTGTTGCAATGGTTAAGCCCTCAGCTGCTAACGGAAATGTTGGTGGTTGGAACCCCCCCGGCAGCTCCGCAGGAGAAGGACTTGGCTATCTGCTTCTGTAAAAATTACAGCCTAGGAAGTTCTAGGGGGCAGTTCTACTCTGTCACGTGGAGTTGCTATGAGTCAGAATTGACTCGATGGCACCTAACAACAACGACATTGTGGTTTGGTTTGGTTTTAAAAGAGTCTTTATGTTTTAGAAATACAGCCTGAAATATTTACAGATGAAATATATCTGGATGTGTTTCAAAATCATCCAGGGCAGGGGAGCGTGGGCATGGAATAGAAGAGGCAGAATTGACCAAGAATCAAACCTGGGTAACAAGGGCCCAGTCCACTCTTCTCTCTACCTTTGTATACGTTTGATATTTTCCATAAGAATATTCTGCACCTCAGATAATGCAAGTCCTGCACCCTGGGCCTCATCACTCCCACTCAGAAACCACGAGAGCATTTTGAGCTGTCCCCCGTTGTTAATGTCTTGTTATATTTCAAAACAGAAATTTCGTCCACTTTTTGCCTGGAGCAGAAAAACTCATGACCTGAAAAGAAATATGCCTTGATTTTTTTTTTTTAAGAAACTGTGGATACACATGATCTTGATCATGATTGTGGGCAGAAATCCAGTCAACTAAAGAGGCAGAGTCAGAACTTCGAAAAGTTGAATTTTCACGGTGGCTGGAAATAAGTGTTTCTTTTAGAAGAGTCAGCTCTGACTGCAGCCTGCTGGCAGTGGAGCACTTGGCTTGAGTGGGAAAACTGAGAGTGAGTTGAGAAAACACAGACCAGCTGCAGCTGCCCGCACAAGGGACAGTGTTGCTGTGGGTACCAAGTGATGTGGGCCCAGGCAGAAGATAGGGCAGCAGAAAGGAGCTGGCCCTCGCCACCCCTGGTATTGACTGTCCTGGTGCCCATGCCAAGAAGCCCTGGTAACGCAGTGGTTAAAGTCCTCAGCTGCTAACCAAAAGGTCTGTGGTTCAAACCCACCAGCCGCTCGGTGGAAGAAAGATGTGGCAATCTGCTTCTGTAAACATTACAGCCTTGGTAACCCTATGGGGTAATTCTGCTCTGTCCTATAGGGTTGATGAGTTGGAATCGACTCGATGGCAGTGGAGATGGGTGGGTGTTCACGCCCATGGCACCTCCATCTCTCATTTACAAACCACAAAGACAAGAGGCTGCTCAGACCATGTCCCCAGCTGTGCAAAAGGAGGGCTCTGGCCATCACATCCTGGAGAAGGGTCCTGTGAACTTCTGGGAAGCCACATACCCAGCAGGCCATCTCTCGGGCTACAGGACAGAAACCAGTTTCTTTTTCAATGAGTGGTCCCAAGAGAACGAATCCTCACACAGGTAGACTAGAAAGCTGTTGTTCTGTGCTATCAGATCTTCCAACTCATAAAAACCAAAAAACCCGTTGCTGTTGAGTGAATTCTGACTCATAGCAACCCTAAAGGTTTCCAAAAGGAGCTCCTGGTGGATTTGAACTGCCAACCTTTTGGTTAGCAGCCATAGCTCTTAAACACTGTGCCACCAGGGTCTCCCATTCCAACTCATAGTGGCCCTATATGACAGAGTAGAACTGCCCCATAGGGTTTCCTAAGCTGAAATCTTTACGGGAGCAGATCACCATGTCTTTTCTCCCAAGGAGTGGCTAGTGGGTTCAAATCGCCAACATTTTGGTTAGCAGCTGAGTGCTTAACCATTGCTCCACCAGTGGTCCTTAAACTAGAAAGCTGGGGGCTAAATTTTGAAACTTAGCAAGTGATCTCATTTTCCTCCTCTTCGAGGGAAAGGAAGTATGGGAGGAATAGGGAGGAATAAACCAAAAAAAATCAAACCCGTTGCCGTTGAGTCGATTCTGACTCATATGGACCCTATAGGACAGAGTAGAACTGCCCCATAGGATTTCCAAGGAGTGCCTGGTAAATTTGAACTGCCAACCTTTTGGTCAGCAGCTGAGATCTTAACCATTACGCCACCAGGGATAGTGTTAATATGGGTGCAGGCTCCCCTGGAGAAGAGCAAGCACGAGATGGGCATGAGGCCCTGTTCGGGAAGCAGGCAAGGGCTGGCTCCGCCCAGGCATTGTGGGAAATGCCAGGATGAGTGAGACAGGCCTCACCCTCAGGGGAGCGTAGGAGGGGGAGACAAGTGCACACAAGAGCTCCAGGATAAATACCGAAACGGAAGGGCATGGAGGTCCTGTGACCCAGGCAAAGTAACCCTGAGTAAACTGAAGCCCTGGTGGGCAGTGCTTAAGAGCTCAGGCTGCTTAACCAAAATGTTGGCAGTCAGAATCCACCAGCCACTCCTTGGAAACCCTATGGGGCAGTTCTGCCCTGTCCTGTAGGGTCAGAATCAGTTCGACGGTAATGGGTTAACTTTGGGCAGATCACATAATCTTAATGTGTCTTCTATAAAACGAGGTGATTTTTTTTGATAGTCAAGAAATAGTATTAGAGTGTAAGTTTAATTTACATTTCTCTATTATACATGATGATAATCTTTTTTCTATGTTAAGAGCTGTTTGTAATTTTTTTATTGTTGTAAAATAAATACATACAGCACATTTGCCAATTCAACATTTTTTACACGTACAATTCAGTGACACGAATTCCATTAACCACGTTGTGTCACCATCACTGGTACCTGTTGCCAAGTTTTCCATCACCCTGAACAGATAGCGCTTCCTGAATCATGACTCCCCCTGTGAAACGGGGTGATTCTTGCCTGGCTTGCCCCCTAGAGTTGTAAGGATGGAAACTATTAAAATAATAATGATAATGATGATAATTGAAAAGCAGGAGGAGGCAGAGGAGGGGAAAAGGCTTTGTAGACCCTGCTGCTCAGGGATCCCTGGTGGCCTATGACTGATGCTCAAGGACAAGTGGCCCTGTGGATGGCAGCCAAGACTGGGTGGCAGGCTCTTGATGCAGAGAGCGATGGCTGCCCGCTGTGCTGCCAGCCCCAGGAGCAGCAGCACCCTGTACCCTCGTGATTCTTGCCTGGCTTGCCCCCTAGAGTTGTAAGGATGGAAACTATTAAAATAATAATGATAATGATGATAATTGAAAAGCAGGAGGAGGCAGAGGAGGGGAAAAGGCTTTGTAGACCCTGCTGCTCAGGGATCCCTGGTGGCCTATGACTGATGCTCAAGGACAAGTGGCCCTGTGGATGGCAGCCAAGACTGGGTGGCAGGCTCTTGATGCAGAGAGCGATGGCTGCCCGCTGTGCTGCCAGCCCCAGGAGCAGCAGCACCCTGTACCCTCGTTCTCATAGCTGGCTCCACTGGGCACCTCGTCACATGTCCAGGAACTGCGCTGGCGTGAGTAACCTCTCCAACTCGTTCAAAATTGCCTAGTGTAGAGGGTGAAGGTGCTAAGTCCTAGTCATCTTGATGGAGCTCAGAGCTTGAGAGCCAGAAGGGACCTTCAGAACATAATGTCCAACCCTCCCTGTTGTACAAAGGAAAACAGAGACTCTGGCAGGGAACGTGACCCGTTCGAAGACACACACTTGAAGCAGTGGGGGAGGGAGACGTTTCAGCTGGTTCTCTGCACTGTCCCAGCCCCTTCTAGCTGCTTCTCTTTCCAAGGAGGGTCTGCCAACAGCAACTCTACTCCCTTAGTGCCCTTAGTCTTTCATGTTCCAAAATACCCAATTTGGCCCCTACCAGTTGCCATTGAGTGGATTCTGACTCATGGTGACCCCGTATGTGTCACTGTAGAACTGTGCTCCGTAGGGTTTTCAGTAGCTGATTTTTTCAGGAGTAGCCCGCCAGGCCTTTCTTCCAAGGCACCTCTGGGTAGACTCAAACCTAACCATTTGCACCACCCAGGGACTCCAATCTGGCCCAACCTTCCAATAAAGAGTTTTTAGGTTTTTTTTTTTTTAAATAATTTTTCCTCATGACCATTTCCCAAGCTCTCTGTTCTTTACAGTTTTTAATTCTTTGGGAAATGTTTACCAAGTGTCTATTATGTGTGTGATCTTACTCATGACATGGGGTCACAGAGATGAAAATGAGACATCCCAGTGGCGCAGTGTTTAAGAGATACTGCTGCTAACCAAAAGGTTGGCAGTTCAAATCCACTAGCCGTTCCTTGGAAACCACATGGGACAATTCTGCTCTGTTCTGTAGGGTCATTATGAGTCAGAATCGACTCAACAGCAATGGATTTTTGGTTTTTGGCCTTCCAGGAGCTCTCAGTTATCCCTAACACACCCTCTTGGCGAAATCTTTGGAACCTCAGCTCTGAGGAAAGGAAGCCTTTCGTTTAGCCCTGTCCCCTTAGTCATGTGTGTAAGGGGAAATCGTCTCATCGTTATGAGTCTACTTCCTGAGCGTTTCCATTCATGTCAGCCTGGCAGCTACACCACCCTGGCTGGGGCCCAAGTGCCATTTGAGAGCAGCCTCACTCCGGGAAGTCTTGCTGCCGTGCAGCTGTGCCTCTTTCTGACCCTCAGGATTTACATGATACATCACTCTTGCTTCATCTCTTGTCCCGGGTGTCCCTGGAGAATTCGGTTTTGCCCTCAGCTGACTAACCATCTTAGCCCAGTTAACCCCTGGAGTGCCTACTTGGGCGTGCTTCAACCCTCTTCTCTGCCAGTCGCCACCTTGGTGTGGCTGAGCTGCCGTGAATTCAGAGCCTAAGGCCTTGGAAATGAAAACAGTATAGCTCAGTAGATACTCTGACTGACGTATCCAGTGAAAGGTTGGACTGGAGATTCTGAAATAATTTTCAAGCTCTAACATTTCCAAAAAGGCATGTCCAAAGTTTGACAGTCTGATAAATTATAGGTTTCCAGTGTGACAGGGCCTAGAAGATCTAAGCCTGAGACCTACTCCTCTTAGCATTTTAAATGAACATAGGTACCAAGTGGAGTCCCTGAGTGCTGTACACGGTTAATGCACTCAGTGGCTAACTAAAAGGCTGGCTGCTCAAGTCCACCCAGAGGCACCTTGGAAGAAAGGCCTGGTGATCCACTTCCAAAAAATCAGCCATTGAAAATCCTATGCAGAACTAGATGGTACCCGGTTACCACCAGTGACTGCCCTGACAGGAAACACAACAGAGAATCCCTGATGGAGCAGGAGACAAGTGGGATGCAGACTTCAAATTCTAGTAAAAAGGCCAGACTTAATGATCTGATTGAGACTGGAGGGACCCCAGAGGTCGTGGTCCCCAGACTCTCTGTTAGCTCAAAACTAAAACCATGCCCAAAGCCAACTCTTCAGACAAAGATTAGCCTGGACTATACGACATAAAACGATAGTGGTGAGGAGTGTGCTTCTTAGCTCAAGCAGACACACGAGAATATGTGGGCAACTCTTGACTGGAGGTGAGCTGAGAAGGCAGAGGGTAACAGGAGCTGATTGAATGGACAAAGGAAATACAGTGTAGAGAGAGGAGTGTGCTGTCACATTGTAGGGAGAGCAACTAGGGTCACATAACTATGTGTGTTTAAGTTTTTGTATGAGAACATGGCTTACTTGTAAACTTTCATGTAAAGCAGAATAAAAAAACAAAAAAAGAAAGAAAACCCTATGCAACAGAGTTCTGCCCTAACACACATGGACTGCCATTAGCTGGACAATTCCTACTGGACAGCAGCTGATGGTGACTGTCACACTCTTAGGTGAGTGTCCCTAGTCAGAAGATACAGTGGAGGAGGTGGTCATCCTGAGGGGCCAGATAGACATGTTTACACTCTTGTGAAACAGTGCTGTGGTCTGTGAAAGAGTTCTATGGAAGAAGTGATGTTCCTTCCCCTTTGCTCTAGTTAACCCCCTTCCTTGTGCCAAAATACTGATGAATGGCCCCACATACCAAAGCTTGGTTGCCAACTCCATGGCACCATGGGCACAGGACACCATCATTCTACCCAGTCGTGACAAGCCAGTGACAGGCAGTCACCGGGTTATGAACGGGTTATGTTCCTAAATCTGTCTTTAACTCGAATTTGTAGGTGAAGTTGGAACAAGTACATATAGTTCTTATTTAGGGTCAGTCAGTCAAATGTCTGTCTTAGTATATTGCATATATTTTACCTTTATATAATGTTTTCTTGAGTGTCACGAAGTAGTGTGTGCATTCGTTATTGTGGACCATTGTATGTATTTAACTCAGATTTTTAATATAATGTAGTATATAATATAATGTAATAGGCTTTATGGCAGTCCCTTCTTAAGTACAAATTGTCCATAAGTTCGGTGTTCGTAACCCGGGAACTGCCTGTATTTGCTTTTCTGGGGAAACCTCAGCCTGAAAACCCACTGAAGTACTTTGGGAGGTAATCTTTTTAAAATAGCTTTACATACTTCAGGAAACCCTGGTGGCTTAGTGGTTAAGTGCTACGGCTGCTAACCAAGAGGTTGGCGGTTCGAATCCGCCAGGCAGTCCTTGGAAACTCTATTGGGCAGTTCTACTCTGTCCTATAGGGTCGCTATAGGGTCCCTATGAGTCGGAATCGACTTGACAGCAGTGGGTTTGGTTTTGATTTTTAGTTAACATTCTTCAAAGACTTTTCCCTGTGAGAGTAGAAAAGTTTATCTGAATGTGGGGGTTGTTTATTTACATCTCAGAGGATTTTCTTTGTGTAAAGCCTGTTCCTCCTCACTGATGGTTTGTGGATTATGGTGTAATAATTAGTTTATAGAATTGTTACACTCTTCCCCAGCCTAAACCCTTGCACTTAGCTCTGTGATTCCAGGCCTGTAATTACCTGACGTTTTCTAGCCTCCGCATTAGGTTAGGTTCCATACTTGCTTATATGTAGGTATCAAGAGTCAATGTCCTCTAGGCTATGGGGACCACAGTCTCAGGGAACATCTAGCCCAATTAGCATAACACAGTTTATGAAGAAAATGTTCTATATTCTACTTTGGTGAGTAGCATCTGGGGTCTTAAAAGCCTGTGAGTGGCCATCTAAGATACTCCGCTGGTCTCACCCCTTCAGGAGCAAGGGAGAATAAAGAAAACTAAAGACACAAGGGAAAGATTAGTCCAGAGGACTAATGGACCACAACTACCACAGCCTCTACCAGACTGAGTCCAGTACAACTAGATGGTGCCCAGCTACCACCACTGACTGCTCTGACAGGGATCACAATAGGGGGTCCCAGACAGAGCAGAAGAAAAATGTAGAACAAAATTCTAACTCACAAAAAAAGAACAGACTTACTGGCCTGACAGAGACTGGAGAAACCCTGGGAGTATGGCCCCCAGGCACCCTTTTAGATCGGTAATGAAGTCACTCCTGAGGTTCACCCTCATCCAAAGGTTAGACAGGCCCATAAAACAAAACAAGACCAAAGAGGAACACCAGCCCAGAGGCAAGGACTAGAAGGCGGGAGGGGACAGGAAAGCTAGTAATAGGGAGCCCGAGGTCAAGAAAGGAGAGTGTTGACATGTCGTGTTGTTAACATGTCGTTAACCAATGTCATAAAACAATATGTGTACTGTTTAATGAGAATCTAGTTTGTTCTGTAAACCTTCATCTGAAGTACAAAAAAAAAAAAAAAAAAAAACCCTCAATGTCCTCTAAATTTTCCTTTCAAGAAGATCACACCTGTAAATCCAGCAGCCTCAAAATCCTACCTAGAGCTGTGGTCCAACCTGGGGCAACCTAGTGGATCCAAGAAATTCTTCACTAGAATGCAAGCTTGAGTGGGTAGGGGCCCTATTGTTGTGTTCACCATGGTGGCCCCAAGGCCCCCAGCAATTCCTAGCTCAGAGTAGGTGATCAATAAATAGGTACCAAATTGCTGAAAGTTAACAAGTCTTCCTGTGAAGAGGTTGTGTGTTTTGTCAAAAAATGAACGATGTACAAAATAAAGCAGAATTTGGGGGGCTCTAGTCTTTGGCATGGGACTGCTCTAGTCCTCTCCCACATCACTTTAAGAGCAGGTGGTCTTGAAGTGGAAACCCTGGGGACATAGTGGTTAAGTGCTATGTCTGCTGACCAAGAGGTTGGCAGTTAGAATCCGCCAGGCGCTTCTTGGAAACTGTGGGGCAGTTCTACCTTGTCCTATAGGGTTGCTATGAGTCAGAATTGACTCGACAGCAGTGAGTTTGGTTTTGGTTTTGGTTGGTCTTGAAGGGTTCGCTGGCCTTATTTTGTAGGCTGAGATCTCTGGACTTTGAAGCATTTATCTCTGGAGGAAAGGAGTCATTGTACTGAAAACAGGGGGTGTTTTAGTTCCTTAGTGCTGCTATAACAGAAATACCACAAGGGGTGGCTTTAACAAACAAGTTTATTCTCTCACAGTTTATGAGGCTAGAGGTCTAAATTCAGGGCACCAGCTCCAGGGGAAAGCTTTCTCTCTCTGTTGGCTCTGGGGGAAGGTTCTTGTCATCAATCTTCCCCTAGTCTAGGAACTTCTCAGAGCAGGGACCCGAGGTCTAAAGGATGCGCTCTGCTCCTGGCTTTTCTATCTTGGTTGTAGGAGGTCCCTCTCCTCTCTGCTCGCTTCTCTCTTTTATAATTCAAAAGAGATTGACTCAATATACAACCTAATCCTGTAGATTGTCTCCTGCCTTATTAACATAACAGCCTCTAATCCTGCCTTGTTAACATCATGGAGGCTAGGATTTACAGCACATAGGATAATCAGATCACAAAATGGCGGACAACAACACAATACTGGGAATCATGGCCTAGCCAAGTTGATACACATTTTTGGGGACACAATTCAATCTGTAACAGAGGGTGAGGAAAAAATCCTGTACGGAAAACTGACAATCTTGGGTTTGAATCTCTCCTTCCAGGACCCGATGGAGAGAGGAGCTGGTTCAAGAAATACCCATCCTGTGGGGGCCTGCTGCAGTCCCCCATCGACCTGAACAGCGACATCCTCCAGTATGACGCCAGCCTTGTGCCTCTCGAGTTCCAAGGCTACAATGTATCTGCCAACGAGCAGTTTATCCTGACCAATAATGGCCATTCAGGTGAGTAGAGACCTCAAGGGCTTGAGGGACATGTCTGAGCTTCCCTTGACTTCCTGCCCTGTTCTCTTCCATTTAGCAGGGAAGGGTGCAGGGAGGTCCCTGAAGGATGCCTGGGTGTCTCTCACCAAGGGATGCTGGAGGTCCTGGACCTGGGTGTTTATTTCTAGGGCCAACGTAACAAAATATTATAAACTTGGTGGCTTCTAAGAACAGAAATTTATTCTCTCACAGTTCTGGAGGTTGGGAGTCTGAGATCAGGGTGTCAGCAGTGTTGATTTCTTCTGAGGCTTTGAGGGAGAATCTGTTCTCCTAGCTCCTGGTGGCTCTGGGCATTCTTTGGTTTGCAGCTGCAGTGTCACATGGTGTCCTTCCTCTGTCTCCCTGTCTCTGTGTATCTTCTCCTCTTTAATGAGGATACCAGTCATATAGGATTAGGACCCACCCTACTCCAATAAGGAAACCCTGGTTGCATAGTGGTTAAGAACTATGGCTGCTAGCCAAAACCGTATGGGGCAGTTTTACTCTGTCCTATACAGTTGCTATGAGTCGGAATTGACTTGACAGCAACGGTTTTGGTTTTTTTTTTTCTACTCCAGTAAAGGAGCCCTGGTGGCACAGTGGTTCAGTGCTCAGCTGCTAACTGAAAGGTCGCCAGTTGGAACCCACCAGCTGCTCCATGGGAAAAAGATGTGGCAGTCTGCTTCCATAAAGATCACAGCCTTGGAAACCCTATGGGGCAGTTCTACTCTGTCCTATAGGGTTGATATAAGCTGGAATCAACTCCGTGGCAGTGGGTTTGGTTTTGGTTTTTTTCTACTCCAATATGACCTCATGTTAACCTAACTGATAACATCGTCAAAGATTCTATTTCTAAACAGGGTCACATTCACAGGTTACAGGGGACTAGGACTTCAGCCTATCTTTTTGAGGGACACAGTTCAATCCATAGCATCTCAGGAGGTTCTACCAGGATAGCACCTCTCAAAAAAAGCTCATCTCTTGGGATGGGGGAGGGGATAGGCCTGAGTACCTTGGCCCATTGGCTGTACTGCTGGTGTGAACTCTGGGACATCAGGAATTACTCACGGGGCCACGCAGTTTAGTGGGGAGCACCCAGGCTTTGGAGTCAAACAAACCTGGATTTGAATCCCAGCTTGACTACTTATGAGTCATGAAACTCTGGGGAAAGAACTTTAACCTCACTGAGCTTTCATTTGGAAAATGGGTATACTGATAGCTCTCTCCCTGGGTTGCTGTGAAGACTAGAGAATTTGTATGTCCAGACCTAGCTTGTAGTAGGTGCTTCATAAATGGCAATTATTACTGTTGCTGTTAGGCAATTCTAAAGCATGGAAGGTACCTCATTAAGGTCCTAGCTTTATAGCCAGTGTCTAATACATGAGTTGGTAGCCCTGGGGGCAGCACAGTGCTTAAGAACCAGGCTGCTAACCAAAAGGTCAACAGTTCAAATCCACCAGCTGCTCCTTGGAAACCCTATGGGGCAGTTCTGCTCTGTTCTATAGGGTTGCTATGAGTCAGAATTGACTCGACAGCAATGGGAAAAAAACAGATGGATTATGTAAATTAGCGTCTCACCCACGGGTCTAGTATCAGTGTTTTTGCATCACTTTCCAAGGGGAATTAAGAAGGTGCTGGTACCACCAGAGTTGCTTTGGGAAAACAGGGACATTCGCAAGGAAAGAGCCCAGGTTTCTGACCTGCAGGCTGCATCTCTGCAGTCTCCACCTCGCTGCATCCACGTGTACCCCTCTGAGCCTGGGCAGGTGTTGCATACCTGGCTGCTCTCTAGCAGCACTCAGCTGCCTGTGGCTCTAAGGCTGCCTCTCTCCTCCCCACAGTGAAGCTGAGCCTGACCCCAGACATGTACATCCAGGGCCTCCAGTCCCGCTACAGCGCCACGCAGCTGCACCTGCACTGGGGAAACCGGAACAACCCCCACGGCTCAGAGCATACCATCGGCGGGAGGCACTCTGCTGCTGAGGTGAGGGGAGCCAGGCTGGCAGAAGCTGTGGTCACTGGGGATGGGTGGGCTGGGACCCCTTCATGTGGTCTGTGTGCAAATATGATCAGAGCACAAGATGGGGGCTTCCTGCATGCTCTGCACACCCACCCCAGGCCTGTCAGCGGCACAGGAAGCTACAGCCTCTTTGGCCACCCTGCAGGCCATCTGTGGTGTCTTGGTCCCTTCAGCTTTTGAACATGCTGAGCTTGACACTGTGACCTTAGGTGAGTGATGCTACTCAGGAGGCAGTGCTCCCAGGGTGGTCCAATGGGACCCGCATGCTCCTTTTCTATTTGCACTGACTGAGATCTCATCAGCTGGTCTGGCTGACACATCCCACTGCTGAGTCACACTGGGTTAATTGCTCCCCCAAACTTCTCAGTCTTCTTCCTAGGTCATGCTGTTTCCATGTATCTTTCTCATCCCATCTTTCCTTTCCTGGGCCATGGGTTGAGCTTTGGGACATGGGGACCCAGGTCCAGAGCCGCTCTTCTCCCTGGCCACAAATTAAGTGATGACTGGCATTATAATGTGCACAGCATGAAGGTGACCACAGACTTGCAGAGGGATAGCTCGGGATGTCAGCACAGCATCCTGTTGGTCACCCTGAGGTGCTAATCCAAAATGCCAAGAGAACATGGCAGGAGGGGGAGATTGTTCCTGTACCACAGTGTGCAGTTTGCAGAGTGAGCTTGGGGCTATGGTTTTGAACATTGATAGAGCAGTACGAGGAGGTAGAAGTCCTCAGGTAGTGCAAACAGTTAAGTGCTCATCTGCTAACTGAAAGGTTTGAGTCCCAAGGTACCTCAGAAGAAAGGCCTGGTGATCTCCTTCCATAAAATCAGCCATTGAAAAACCCTATGGAGCACAGTCCTAATATGAAACACATGGGGTCACCATGAGTCAGCGTCGACTCAGTGGCAACTGGTTATTGCTTTTTTTTTTTTTTCTGCAAGGGATAAATGCTACTGCTCAGCCCAGGAAGCCCGCAGTGAATAATAACCTGTCCATTCTCTGTTCCTAACCACTGAACTGCTTGCTACCTCAGCTAATTGTAGGTCTAGTGTCAAGAATGGAGGGGACATAGTTCTGTCCCAGATCAGATGGCACTCCTGGAGGTTCACACAGTTCAGCTCAGGCCCCTCTCTGAACCTTGCAGGACTGCAATTTCTTTTAGGCAATTGCAATGTGAAGCCTTCACCTTCCCCATGAGAAATAAAGAAGGGGTTACAGTGTAGGCTGGAAGGGTTTGTCATTTTGAAATATTTATTTTTTTTATAGTTACTGCAATTTCTGCCAGTAAGCCATGTTCCCAGACTCTTGGTCTGGTGAAGATGGACCATAAATGCCAATAAAAGAGAGTCCTATCAGGTGACCCTAAAATGGCAGCTTTCCTATGCAGGGTCCTTGGAAGAGTAATAGTTCTTCTGGATTTAGTTTCTATTAGAGTCTTTCTCACTTTGCGGGATTCCAACCCATGTCACAAAACAATGTGTGTATACATTTTGGAATGAGAAACTAATTTGCGCTGTAAACTTTCACCTAAAACATAATAAACAAACAAACAAAAAAGACTCTTTCTGAATGATCCCCTCTGTAGGGAATTCCCTATGCCCGTATTAGCCTTTACTGCCTCACGATCTAATCTGAACACGAGAAGAAAAATGCCAAGACAGACCACAAGCTCAGAGATCAGCCATAGACGGAATCAAGGACCTAGGTGCTTGGGGTTTGAGCCAAATAGAATTCTATTCCAGGCCAAGATGGTGTGGGGCAGTGTGGCAGGATAGGTCCTTTGGAGGGAAAGTCGGTGAAGTGGAAACCCCTAAGAAATCCTTAATAGAGGACCACATTAAAAAAAAAAAAATGAAATATACCCCCAGAGTATGGCCCCTGGACAGCTCAGTAATGAAGTCACTCCTGAGATTCACCCTTCAGCCAAAGATTAGACAGGCCCATAAAACAAAACGAGACTAAAGGGGCACACCAGCCCAACAGAAGGACTAGAAGGCAGGAGGGGACAGGAAAGCTGGTAATAGGGAACCCAGGGTTGAGAAGGAGAGAGTATTGACATGTCATGGGGTTGGCAACCAATGTCACAAAACAATATGTGTACTAATTGTTTAATGAGAAGCTAGTTTGCTCTGTAAACCTTCATCTGAAGTATAATAATAATTAAAAAAAGGATGAAATAATTTGAGCTGATTTTTAAAAATCAGAAAGGGCCACTTGAAAAGGTCAAAATGGGGAACTTGAAACTGTATTCAATAAAATACACTTGAATTCTATTTACAGCCACATAACATGGAAAAGAGGTGACTGAAGTGAAATGAAAGAAACAGATATAAAGTCTCAGTATTTGTCATAGTCCCAAGAGGCAGAGAATCTACAAAAATGCATTAATTGTCTAGATATATAGCAGGGCTTTGAACTGGTCTTTCTGGTTGACCACCTGCTGAGAATTTGAAATTTCCACCCCCAGATATACTGAATCTGAATCTACATTCTAAAGATCCTGATTCAGTACATCTGAGTGGAAAGGCAAATTCTCAGCAGGGGATTGAACTGGGAAGAACCAGTTTGAAGCTCTGATTTCAACTCATGGCAATCTCATGTGTTGCAAAGTAGAACTGCACTCCACTTGAAAAATCAGAAGGAGGAGAAATACGCCAAAGCTTATTCATGGCCAGTATAAGAACCCCCTCATTCATTGATTGGGTCATTCATTCATTATCTATTGTGCATCCGCTATGTTCCAGGCACCGTATCAGACACTGAGGGTACAATGAGTGAATAAGATAGACACAGTCTGCCCAGGTGGAGTTTACAGCCTAGCAAGGCCCGTGGGGGAAACCCTGGTGGTGTAGTGGTTAAGTGCTATGACAGCTAACCAAAAGGTCAGCAGTTCGAATCCACCAGGCACTCCTTGGAAACTCTATGGGGCAGTTCTACTCTGTCCTATAGGGTTACTATGAGTTGGAATCGACTCAACAGCAATGTGTTTGGTTTGGTTTTTTAAGGCCTGTGGGAAAAGGGGAAAGTAGGGTGTGTGAGAGGAGGCTCAGAGAGGCCTAGTCTAGCCTAGGGGGGCTCTGCCCTTCGGTTTGGAGACTCGAGTCTCCTACACAAGTGAAAGGTTCCCATGAGTCGCTCATCCCTTGATGGAGACTTCTCTCCCTCTGCAGCTGCACGTCGTCCATTATAACTCGGATCTGTATCCCGACGCCAGGACTGCCAGCAACAAATCAGAAGGCCTTGCCGTCCTAGCTATTCTCATCGAGGTAAGAGCTGTTTACAGGGTTTTTAGGTGAAATTTGGAGCAGGAAGGAGATAGGGGTACGGCATTGTGTTCCACGCACACCTGTTGGCTGGGTATATGTGGCCCTGGTAAGCTGCTCCTGTTTGGCCGTGTCTTGCCTCCAGAACAGGGGATCTTCCCCTCTAGGGCTGCTTCTCTCTTGGCCTGGAGGCAGTGCTTTCTGTGGCAGAACAGCAGGCAAGGGCATGTCCTTGGTGACACTGGAAGTATGAATCCCGGTCTCAGCTCTCTGGCATAAGGAACGGAATCACCCAGTTGGAGAGCCTGGTAGGGGAAGGTGGTTGTTCAGTGCTGCCCCCACCAGATGCCTGAACCCCTGATACAACTCCCAGTATCCACACTCCGTCCTATGTATGGACCCTGAAATAAATTCTTTCCTTAATCCTGTACCCAGGAAATGGAAATATCTCCTGATTCACTTGCATTTTTTTCCCTAATAAGACAATATGTACTTCCTTTCCCAACACACTTCCTGTCTGACTTAGCTTGCATGAACTCAGAACTCCCTTAAACTCTGGCTTAGATGAACATGTTAGTCGTGGCCTTCAGGCTCACAGCCACATAATCAGGTGCACAGCTAGTACCCTGGGACTCTGAAGCCTTGGTGCCATCAGCTAAAAAAGGACGTCCTAACTCCCTAATAGCCTAGTGAGCCTTCATAATTGTCCTGGTGCAGTGGATTTTCCAGGGGGGACCTCCATAGCAGGAGCTATGTACCCCCAGCTAAGCCTGCCACTAGCATTTGCCAATCCACGTTCAGCCTGTGGAATTCTGTGCCAGCCCAACAGTTCAATCCACCTTCCTGGTCTCTGTTGTAGAGGGGCTCCTTCAATCCATCATATGACAAGATCTTCAGTCACCTTCAAGATGTAAAGTACAAAGGTGAGTGGTCCTCGGATGCTTATTCACTCTCTGTTGGAGAAGGGTGTAGTCACCCCTATGTCTGTCAGTGGAGGCTTGTGTATTGCTATGATGCTGAACATGTTTCAGTAGAGCTGCCAGACTAAGATAGACTGGGAAGAAAGACCTGGTGATCTACTTTGGAAAAATCACCCAGTGAAAACCCTATGCATCACAACTGTCCAGTCCACAACTGATCATGGGGATGGTGCAGGTCCAGGCAGTGTTTGGTTCTCTTGTGCATGGGGTCATCGTGAGCTGGGGGCCAACTCCATAGCACTAACAACAACTACATGTGACCTTAGGAAGAACAACTGCAGGGCAGGTGCCTCTGTGTTCACCAGGCGTAGGGCAGCAGGTTGTTGAACAGTGTCGTGACCAGGTCCTTGGGCTGAAAGGTCCAGAACGGGGCTAGTTCAGGTTTTAAGGCTCAGTCATATGCTCAGCTGCCCTCTGCCCTATGGAGTGAGGCTGACACCATTACCCCCCGACGTGTCTCCCCAGGCCAAGAAGTGCCCATTCCAGGTTTCAACGTTGAGGAGCTGCTTCCTGAGAGGCCTGAGGAGTACTACCGCTACAGGGGGTCCCTCACCACACCTCCTTGCCACCCCACTGTGCTCTGGACTGTTTTCCGAAACCCTGTGCATATTTCTCAGGAACAGGTAACTGCCATGCCTGTCTAAGTCAGAGCCCACTCTGTACCTTGGACCCCACCACTGATCTCCTCACTTAGAGTCTTGTGGCAGCTGTTTAAAATCTCCCCAAATATCGAAAGTGTCCTGGTAAGCCGGAGTTCCCAGGTGGTGAACATGGTTAACGCACTTGGCTGCTAACCGAGAGGTTGAAGGTTTCAGTCCACCTAGAAGTGCCTCAGAAGAAAGGCCTGGCAAACTACTTCCAAAAAATCAGCCATTGAAAACCCTATGGAGCACAGTTCTACTCTGACACACATGGGGTCTCCATGAATTAGAATCCACTCAACAGCAATAGTTCTTGGGTGCTGCAGCCTGCTTGCGGAAGTCGCACGCTGAGCTTCAAAAGTGGAGCTATCAAGTCAAGCTAAGAGAATGAATACTTGTGAAAAAAGAGTTGTGAAGTTGTATTTCCTAGTAGAGCCCTTAGTGGTTGGATGGTATTCACTTCCCAGGTGGGAGAGAGCATGGTTTCTTTACACGGGCAAATTAAAGACAGGATTGGGTTAAGTCATTTCACAGATGGGGAGGCTGGGATTCTAGGGATGAGTAAATCAGGGTCCCTGCCCTCAAAAGAAACTCACAGGGTTTAAGGCAAAGCTGGGGGATAAAATCCTTAGCAATCATTTCTAACCTTCTCATTTTATTGAGGGTTAGAGAGTTCAAGAAACTTTGGAATCACTCGCTGGTTAGTGACAAAGCTGAGACCCAAAGCCAGGTCTTCTGAGTACCAGGTCACTGCTCAACCCTCTACCCCACAGTTGAAATCCACAGAGAAGAAAAATGGCTGTAGTTGGAGACAGGGCCAGGGCAGTGCTGCACACAGGCTCATGGTCTCCCACCTTCCTGCGGCTGCCTGAATCCAGGACAGCCTCAGTGTCTCTCCCTCCTTCTGACTATGCGTTTCTGATGTCAGTAACCCAGATAAATGGCAGGGGTCGGCGGACAGGAATAAAGGCGTGATGAATCAGAGATGAAATGTGCGGGGAAGCAGTAACATCCTAACCCAGAAACTGCCTCGGAAGCAGATTATATAACCTATGTGGGTGTATGAAAATTACGTGGAGCCAGGCATCAGACAAGGAGCCCTGGTGGCACAGTGGTTAAAGCGACCAACTGCTAACTGAAAGGTCGAGGGTTTAAAATCAGCAGCTCCAAGGGCGAAAGACGTGGAGTTTGCATCTGAAGAGATTTACAGCCTTGGAAACCCTATGGGGTCTCTATGAGTTAGAATCGACAGTGGGTTTGGTTTGGTTTTTAGGCGTCAGATGACCTGTGAAACTCTTGCCTCCCTCCTTTTATTCCTTTCGATGTGACCGTCAGAACAAGCCCGGAGGCTCCCTCTAATTTAAAGCCTAGTTATGATTCAGGCTCATGAGAGGAGAGGCTGAGGAGCCCCCAACCCCCTAGGTAATCAGGAACCAACAGCATTGGCCTTCCCTGAGCCTTGGGAGGTGGAGGCAGACCCAGCAGTGCCCATACCCCCGGGATGTGCACAGCAGTTCTCTGCCTTTCCCGCTGCTTTCTAACATGCCACCACCGAGCACCACAGGGGCTGGTTCCGGGCTCTTCTTTCAGGTGGGAAGCGTAAGGGCTGGCAGCTCTTTTCCTGTCGTCACTGGGCCTTCAGGGTATGTTTCTGCTCTTTTCCTCAGCTGCTGGCTTTGGAGACAGCTCTGTACTGCACAGGTGTGGATGACCCTTCCCCCAAAGAATTGGTCGACAACTTCCGGCAGGTCCAGAAGTTTGACGAGAGGCTGGTGTACGTCTCCTTCCGACAAGGTGAGGAGATACAGTGTTTTGGGGGGAACATGGTGCCAAGATGTCCATTTTGTATGACTCTGGGGCCTTGCCCTCTGTCTCTGCCATCTGTGCTGCTAGGAGGTTAGTTAAGGGACCATTGTGACATCTTGTGGAAGGGAAAGGTGATCAAGGTCCCTGTGGACTAAGTGATAACATAGCTCTGAGGTAGGACAGCGAAGGTATATTTCTGGTCTTGCCAGCTGAAGACAAGCTGCTTCTGGTGGTCCTTAAAACAGGTATGGAGAAAAAGACATTGGCCAGATCAATGGGTGCACACCAGGTACTAGGAGATGTATTAATTTGCTCAAGCAATGAAACCACATCTGGAACAGCAGCTGCAATTGGAGTCTCTACCTGGTTAAGTTTACCAGAATTCACTGTCATTCTCCACGATCTGTCTGTTTTTTGCACAGGCCAAATATGCAAGTTGAATGAGGATGTGGTGGGAATCACCACCCCTGCATCTTTCAGCCCTTTGTATCACTTGTGGACTAAACTGGACCAGGTGTTCATATTTAGAGAACTCATTAACCCACCTGTCAGAGAATCGAGTCTTCGCTTCTCACCTGGTGCACCTCTCTTGTTGCTCCTTTCTTAGAGTGTGAGATTATAACTATCACCTACTAAGCTTAGTTGAACGTTGTGTTTCAAGGTCCTTGCAAGAAAGCTCTGGAAACTTGACCTTCTGGACTGACTACACATGTGGTCAGAATTACATCCTTCTCTTTCAGGTACTGAATTAAGACCTGCCTGAGAATCTGTGGTTTGTGTTCCCTTCTCCTGTTACCATTAGTTAAACTTTTCCTCAGTTTCTCTGCCTGAAAACTGAACCTGTGAACAATGGCCCTTCCTAAAAATTGAGAATGTATATGCTGATGACTACCAGTTTCCTTTCTAGGAAGTGCCTAGAAGCACAGAATTACCTCCTTTGTGATCTATTCTAGATATAGCTTCTTCTTTTCCAGTTCTTTTAAATGGAGTATATAGTATTCAAGGGTTAAATTGAAGCACTTCAACTTTTAAATAATATTTAATAATATTAAAAACCTAAAAACTCTGCCTAGTGATATATAGATCAGGTAGAATTCTGCTTGTGGTGCAAGGACTCTATTATCAGCTGTTTTCTGACCTGGTCTACACAAGGCCATGTCAGGGGGAGAAGGGCAATACTCTCCCTATAGTCCATAGAGGGGCCCTGGTGGCGCAGTGGTTAAACATTTGGCAGCGAACCAAAAGGTCAGCAGTTCAAGACTAAACCAAAAGCAAGGAAGTTTCCTGAATACAGTTGAATGCTTCGAAGGCCAGAGTAGCAGGGACAGAGGTCTGGGGACCATGGTTTCAGGGGACACCTACGTCAATTGGCATAACAAAATGTATTAAGAAAACATTCTGCATCCCACTTTGTGAGTGGCATCTGGGGCCTGAAAACGCTAGCAAGTGGCCATCTAAGATGCATCAATTGGCCTCAACCCACCTGGAGCAAAGGAGAATGAAGAACACCAAAGACACAAAGTAAATATGAGCCCAAGAGACAGAGCCACATAAGCCAGAGACTACATCAGCCTGAGACCAGAAGAACTAGACAGTGCCCAGCTACAACCGATGACTGCCCTGACAGGGAACACAACAGAGAATCCCTGATGGAGCAGGAGAACAGTGGGATGTAGACCTCAAATTCTCATAAGAAGACCAGACTTAATTGGTCTGAGACTAGAGGGATCCCAGAGGTCATGGTCCCCAGACTTTCTGTTAGCCCAAGACTGAAACCATTCCCAAAGCCAACTCTTCAGACAGGGATTGAACTGCACTATAAGAAAGAAAATGATACTAGTGAGGAGTGAGCTTCTTGGCTCAAGTAGACACATGTGACTATGTTGGCAGCTCCTGTCTGGAGGAGAGAAGAGAAGGCAGAGGGGGACAGGAACTGGTTGAATGGACATGGGGAATACAGGGTGGAAAGGACGAGTGTGCTGTCTCATTAGAGAGAGAGCAGCTAGGAGTACATAGCAAGGCGTATATAAATTTTTACACGAGAGACTGACTTGCTTTGTAAACTTTCACTTAAAGTACAATAAAGGTCAGCAGTTCGAATATACCAGCCGCTCCTTGGAAATCCTGTGGGGCAGTTCTACTCTATCCTATAGGGTTGGTATGAATTGGAATCAACTCCACAGCAACGGGTATGGGTTTCTTTTTTATATAGTCAGTAGAAGGAGCCCTGGTGATGCAACAGTTAAGCACTCGGCTACTAACTGAAAGGTTGGCAGTTCAAACCCACCCAGCTTCTCCAGGGGAGAAAGACTTGGCAATCTGCTCCCGTAAAGATTACAGCCTAGAAAACCCTATGGTGCAGTTCTACTTTGTCACGTGGGGTCACTATGAGTCAAAATCAACTCAACAGCACCCAACAACAACATAGTCAGGAGACTCAAGTTCAAGCCCTGGCTTTGTCTTCTTCTGGCTGTGTGATGTGGGCCAATCACATCCCTTCTTTGGCCTTGGTTTCCTCAGCCACAACGAGGGGGTTGGACCAGGTCATCTAATACCCTTTTGGTGCTGCTGTGTTGTGATTCTAAGTGGACACTAACAACTGCCAACCCTGGCTTTACATTGCAGGGACATGGTTTGAGGACAGTTACAGAGGATCGGAAGAAACCGGGCAGGAACTTGAGTCTGACATGCAGAAGGAATCCCCACTTGTAGCGATGGGGATAATTAGCCATCTTCTTAGACCTGCTGAGGTCTAAGTTGCTGCTTGTAGCAGAGCGCTTCAGTAGACCCCTTAGTCTGGCTGAGGGAGCTTGGGGGGCCTCTAAGCACTAAGCTGTAAGCTCAAAGACTGACTCCTGGCTTAGGATATCAAGATCAAAGCCCAAATGCAGCTTTGCCGCTGCCCCCTCCCCACACACAGCTCCCCAGAGCTGTGACTTCCGAGAGCCCGAGCTGGGCCCCGCTCTCCTTGGTGAGAGGATCCCTGGCAGTCCAAGGCAAATCTGTTCATTTGGAGGCTGATTATAGAAACTTGGCCACACTTCCCAAAGACATAGGCAGCAAAGGGGTTCTTTCCCAAGGAGAAGGCAGCCTCAAGAGAGCAAAGCCCCAAAGGCCATCCTCCCAGGGGTGCTGCATTCAGGTGGGCCCTCCCACACTCAGCTTGGAGTGGCCTCAGGCTGTAACATACCATTTAGGGTTTATGGTGCCAGCCTGCATGTCAGTATGAGCCTTGAGCAGTTTGGACACAATTATTTGGTAGACTCTTCCACTAAGGCATGATTGTAATCAGGGTCTGATTTATTCAGGGTTTTCTCTGGACGTTAACAAGAACTACAGAGTCAGAAAATTCTGCCAGGAGCAAAGTCATGTTCAGAAAATCCTTTTTGAGGGAAAGTATGTGGACTTTGGAAGGAAGATCTAAGGTTTAACCAAATTGGGGCAATTGGGACTGAATCATTTAACCTGAGCCTGCTATGTACCTAGACTGTGATAGGTTCTGAGGGTTAGAGAAGGAGTATAGGACCTGGTTTCTGTTCTCAAGGGGTTAACAGTCTAGCTACAACTTGGCCCAAGGGCAGGGCTTCTCAGCCTCAGCAGTATTGATTGACATTTTGAGCAAGATAATTCTTTGTTGTGGGGCTGTCTTATGCATTGTAGAATGTTTAGCAGCATCCCTGGCTTCTACCCACTAGATGCCAGTAACATCCCTCTGGTGGGGGCAACCCAAAATATCTTCACACATTGCCAAATGTCTCCTGATTGAGACTCGCTACCCTAGGAGTTGTACAGTAACTGTCCTAGACCCTGAATTGAGGGTGTTTTGTTGTTGTTGTTGTTTAAACTCTTATCATAGGATTCTAGAAGTGTTATATCACATTTCCTGGTCTTTATTCTGTTATGGGATGACATTTTCAGTCCCATAATAGTTATCCTGAAACAGTAAGGTGGAAGTTACTAACGTAGAACAAACAAACCCAAGGGAATCCTTGTTCCTCATCTTCCTTTAGAATCTAAGTGATTTTCTTTTTAATATAACTGTGTAGATTGAAGGCTAAGAGAAGTGAGATGAGAGAGAATTACCAGGGTCTCTATGAGTCGGAATCGACTCGATGGCACTGGTACTGGGTACAGAGACGAGAAGCCCACGAATCCCTTTATTAGGGGACCAGATGCCTCTGAAGCAGCATCTTTCTTCAGAATGCCTCATTCACTCCCTTTTGTACCAACTTTTTCTTTCTTGTATGTTGTGTTTCTCTTCGCCTTTGGTTAAAATATCCACTCTTCATGAAAAGGTAGAAGTCATGCCAGGCACTTTTTTCAGCTCTTAAAAAGTGCCTCTTCCAAGTGGTGCAAAGGGAAGTCTTGATTTATATTTTGGAAACGAGATTCACTATCCTCAAAGTGGGATTCTGGCAAGGGGGTCATCTGCTGGGACCAGTCCAGACTTCCTTAGGAAGTCAGATGCCCTGTGTGAGGAAAGGAGAAAGAGGGCAGAGGCAGCTGCACAGTCCACAGGGGCCAAGGCTTAGAACTTTGACTTGATCCTCGGTTTCTTTGAGTTGACCTCTTCTTGGCCAATGACGTCAACCAACACTGGGTCTGGTTGGTGATGTGTAATAAGGCAAGCAGGCATCCAACCTGAATGGTCATATTACCCAGCCCTGTTTTCAACATGTCAGGATGATGGAAACTTGAGGGACAGAAGGAAGCCAAACAGTTTCTATAATCATGTCTTTAGTGGGCTTGCTCTGAGCCACTGCACGTCGCCTGGCACAGAGCCCAGAGGCAGCTGAGGCACACATAGACAGGAGTGCTGGACGGTAGAGGAGCAGGGTTCTCACCAATGGCAAATCTGTGGAGTGGCACAATTAAAATCTGCTTGACCCTGAATGACCTGGATAGTTTTATAAAACTTAAACAAAAATCTTCCAAAGGTAAGATGGCTAATTATCTAATCATTTTATACTGGATTGTATGCTTTGTGGTTATTGACCTTGTGTTTCTAAAAGTTCCTATTTATAAATAAAAACTATCAGATGGAAGTGTAGCATCAATTCTTCCAAAGGACTGACCAGAGGAGTTCCCACCGTTTAGTACCTAGGCCTGGACACACGGGACTGAAGAGTGAGAACCAATCGTCAAATGTGCTAAGAACCAACGCCCTAGTTCCTTCATCTAAGCTAATTCAATGAATCGTGTTTCCTGCACATTCCCCAGGTTAGGCATTATGGGGGCAGGAAGCCCCATCCTGGATGGTCATCTTGCTCCCAACGAGCCTTAGCACAGAGCAGAGCAGTGCAGGAAGGACAGCTGGGAAAAGTGGTTGGGCAGAAAGCTGGAACTGCCTTTATGCTTTGGGCCCAGCTGATCTTTCCAGCATCATCTCCTTGCAGCATCCATCCGTGCCTTCTAGGGCCCCTGCCACGCCAAACCACAGGGCCTCCCTTAACATAGCAGGGGCGTTCAAGGCATTTGTACACACGATGCACCTTTGGGATGCCTTTCCACCTCTTCCACCTGGAAAATTCTTTCAAGACCCCACTCTAATCCTCTCCTCTCTGAAGTCTCCCTGATCGCCCTTAAGGTGGCTTCCATCCTTCTTTAGTGCTGCAGAACATCTTGTTCATCCCTCTTGTGGTACTTTTCAGTTTGAAAAAAATGTATATATTACACACACACACCACACACAGCACACACACACACACACACACACACACACACTGCAAGCCTCTTAAGGACAGGGATGGTTGACCTTGTCTTCATTTTTGACGCCTGGCATTGTGCCTGGTGCTCATTACAGGCTTGTTGGAAGAATGTAACCCACCCACCTCTCCTGCCTCTCCCCTGCAGGGTCTTGTCTGCAGAATAATTTGAACCTAAGCCTGGCCAGTAGTCAAATTTTAGTTTGCTTAAGTCGTATTTTGCTTTGTTATCAATTTGCCAACAAATCAATCACTCCACCTGTTTAAGAAAAATTAAAGATTAGAACATAGCTGTCAAGCTTTGACGGTCTAGGAGGGAGTTGTCTAGAGAGGCCATCCCGCTTTCAGATTGCTGTTCTGGCCCCAGTCCTAGCCACACGCCACCATTACCTTCAGCACAGACAGGTTTGGTCATCGGAGGGAATTTGGAATACTCGGCACCCAGAGCTGACATTATAACCCATGCCAACTGCACTTAGATTTAGGCCCTCGGAGCAGTAGGCTTTCTGTTCTGGGCCTGCATTCCTGCAATCTGGAAGGCAAAGCCCTCAGTCCCTGTAACAGTTGAATGAAACCAGTTGCCTTATGCAATCTGCTGGTACCTTTCTGGAAGAGTCCTTTGTAGAAATAGTTCTTTGTTGGGTTGCATAGTATTAATAAGGGAAAACTCCCCAGTTAAATACGTCCTCCAAAGGCGGGAATGCTGTGTGGTTGTTGAAGGCATCTCCCTTGCTTTCTTTCCAAAGCATCATCCAAAGAGAGAACTAGAATTTCAGTTACTTAGCTCTGCAACTTATTAAGCACGGCAATAGGAGTTTTTACCGCCTTAAGCTGGTTTTTGGGTGGGAAGTTGGATTTTATGTAAACTATCAACCCCCTTGATAAACCTAATCTTTCCTGGCCTCTTTTACAAAACTGGAGACTGCTCGAGACCTATATAAGGCCCCTGGGTGGCTCAAATGATTTGTACTTACCTACTAACTAAAAGGTTGGAATTCAAACCCACCCAGCAACACTATGAAAGAAGGGCCTGGCAATCTGCTTCCATAAAGATTGTTTTTTGGTGCCGTCAAGTCAGTTCCAGCTCACAGCGACCCCATGTACAACAGAACAAAACACTGCCCGGTCCTGTGCCATCCTCACAATCTTTACTGTGTTTGAGCCTACTGTTGCAGCCACTGTGTCAGCCCATCTTGTTGAGGGTCTTCCTCTTTTCTGCTGACCCTCTACCAAGCATGATGTTCCTGGTCTCTCCTGATAACATGTCCAAAATACATGAGATGAAGTCTCTCCATCCTTGCTTCCAAGGAGCACTCTGGTTGTACTTCTTCCAAGACAGATTTGTTTGTTCTTCTGGCAGTCCAGGGTATATTCAATATTCTTTGCCAACACCGTAATTCAAAGGCATCAATTCTTCTTCAGTAAAGAAAACGTTATGGATCAGTTCTACTCTGTAATGCATGGGGTTGCCATGAGTCAAGAGAGAGCTACATATGTTATGTCTTATCACTATATAACATGCCAGCCACAAAAACAGTCCATACTTGAATGCTTTGAAAGGAAAAGGATGGTGTTCCACATCAAACAGAATCACAAATAGATCTAGAGAATACGAGACCTTCGTTCTAGGAACCACAAGCTGTGCAAGCAAGGTGCTTGTTCATCCTGCTGGACCGGTCTGTGTTTACACTTGAGGCTTCAGGAGACCTCAAAAGCAGTTAACCAGCGTCCCGTGGTCCAGCAAAATGGCAGTGGAAGATGCAGCTCTTGCCGCCTTGGAGCCAGCCCAGAACAGGTAGCAACGCCTTTGAGGCAGGTGGCTCACCCACCTCCTCCAGCTGTCTGTACCTTCCTGAAGGAGGCCTGTGCCAATGGATTCTTCTGTATCTGTGTGATTTCCTTCTCTGTGTCGTATTGTCCGATCTCTGCTCTCCCTGACACGTGACCCGAGCACTGTATGGTGACCAAGAAACTCTCCCACGTCTCTCCTTCTGTTGAGTTGTCAGCCAGTGGCTCTCATGGGCGACCTCTATGAACCAGCGTGTCTCTGTCTCTCCTGCCTGCCTCGTTGTTCTTCAGTGAGAACTGCCTGTCTTATTCCTCATTTGGAAACCGACCATTTCTAATTTGAATCTGAAAATAAGTTTCTCTGGCTGTGCCCTCTCCCTGCATCATCTCTGATGCCTGCTCTTCACTGTCCCAGAAGCTGGGTCCTCATCTGTGAAGCTCTGCTGCCATGCAGGCTTTGGCTTCTCCCTCTGGGCTGTAGTTCCTCAGTGTCCAGCCTTTGCTTCTCCCTGTAGTTAGCAAATGCTTTGGCATCTGCCTCGATGGGCCCAGGCCCTGTGGACTTGGTCTACCTCTGCAGAGAAGCCCCACTTCCTTGATGGTTGGTTGGTGCTGTCTCTGCCGAGAGGGGACAGTCTTCCTGCCCTGAGCTTCATGAGTTTTTAGAATATTAGATGACACCTTTACTGTCAGTCCTCTTCCTTAGTGGCTAACACTTTTTGCTTGCTCAAAGTTGCTTCGTTTTGTTGCACTGAAGCCTTTTCTCAATAGCATCTGTCCCAGTCTCTGGGGCTTTCCTTGTCTCCATGGCTTCTTGGTCTCATTTTATTGTCTCCAGGGAGAGGCAGTTTAGATGCTTACAAGTCATCATTTAGGAGCAAGAAGTCCGGGTGAGAGCAATGGATTAAATAGGTAGTCCCCTGGCTTATGAAGTATTTGAGTTACAGTGAACTTCACTTACAACCATCTTTTTTTTTTTTTACATCTTATCATTAGTAATATATACTACATATAACACTGCAGCTAGTAATTTGCTGATGTTATTCTCAGATGTTCACTCACAGATGTTCAATGATATGATTTACTGTTCAAAACATTGCCATATCATAGGCTGTGAAAACTAAAAAAAAAAAAGAGGTATTCAACTTACGTCAGAATCGACTTACGATGGAATGGAACCCCATTGTAAATTGGGGACTGCCTGAATGTGATTGTTTTTAGGGCCAATTATAGCTCAAAACACTGCACAGTGAAGCAGAGAGCAGACCCTCTAGATGAGCCACAAGGCTGGGTCCTGCGCCCTTGAGAAATGTCCCTTCTCTGGGGGCCTTGCTTTCCACAGACTTCACTGAGCTCCCTAAGACCACAGCGTGAAGGACCCTTTCTCCATCCACGGATCGGGCTGCTCCGCTCTTTGGGGCTGTCTGGCTCTCAGGATGTTTGAGGTGACTTTGAAAAGGACGACTTTAGAAACCCCGCCAAGTGGTGAGGCCCACTGGTCACAGCCTCATGTGGTGAGAATTGGTTTGGCACCACAATGTCTGGAGCTTCAGGAACAGTGAATAAAAGTATATTTCATCGAAGGGCTTGGAAAAGAAACCATAACTTTTTTTTTTTTTAAGATCCTGAGGACGAAGGCCTCTGGATACCTTAAAAAAAATCATAATTATGCTGTGCAGAACCCCAGAGGGAACAGAGTGTGTGCTGTACAAATACTTGATGCTCTCCCCAGGTGGGGACTCATGTCCTCAGCATCTGCCCAAGCCACAGACTGGTCCTTGTGTTTAGCTTATGAGAAGGGGTCTGGACTATGAATCTGACCAGGGAAACCACTCTTTCTGCCACTTGGGAGGCTGGTGGCAGATGAGAGCAGGACGAACAGGCCACCCTGGCCTTTGTGCCCGGCTCTTCATATCTACTGTACTCATCCTCACGACAGCCTGGGGCCACCTGGGCAAGCCAGCCCAGGGCCTCCCATGGCCTAGCCTTGGACCACTGAGGCTTCACAGGCTGAATCTGAAATTGCAGAAGAGGACAGTAGGAAAAGGATGCAGGGCTGATGGCTCTCGGGGGATCAGCCAGACTCTGGTCACAGGACAAGAGAAGGGGGATGATCAAAGCCTCACCCTACAGCCTCAGGCCTGTTCCCAGGGGTGTTGAGTACTCTGAGGATGAAGTCCCTGGTTCTCTGCTGGCATCTCACAGTTGGCCAGTGTTCTCCCAGGGTCTCAGTCACCTCACAGGCTCTATGGGTGGCGGACTTTCCTGCGTTTTGGGCTGGGCGGCCACCATCTGCACAACTCTGGCTTCCAGTGTGATTTAGAAAAAGCACCTCCTCCTGCACATACTAGAAGTTTCATTGAGACCAGAGGATATGTGTGTTTTAAACAGAGACTCTTTAGACAGAGGGCCTGTTTGGGAGAATGGGGAAGAGGTCTGAGAACCTGGAAGAAGCTTCAAGGCTGGGCTCCTCTGTCTCACTCAAAAAAAAAAAAAAGATGAACTCATACATGACTCTCCCCAGGGGAGGTCCCTAGTGGGCCAACTGTGGGCCTTCGCCTTACACAGCCGGCCACTATTTCAGCACCACTGAGGACTCGGCACTGGGGTTTTGGGAGGACTCTTCACTCACCTCCTTCATCCTAATGGAAGCTCACTGGAAGAAGCCATAATCCTCAATTGTCTGGTTCTGTGTAGCAGAGAAGGGAGGCTGGTATGGAGGAGGAATTTCTCGAGTTTGTCCAGGAATCCTGAAGCAAAAATAGAACTGAACCATGAAGACAAGACTGGATACAGGAGGGCTGGGGATGGGGGAGTCTGGTGGCAGGTTCCAGCTGGGCTCCACCAGCCCCACCCAGCCAGAGCCTGGCAGATTCCTTTCTTATGAAGAGGGGCAGATACCAGAAAGGTCAATAGTAACCTACTCAAGTAAACTCTGATTCTTCTCACCTCCTTCTTTGGCCACGTTGTGTTAAAAACTAAAGTCTTGCCCTACCAAAGAGACTGTCGTGATAGAGGAGCACCAGCAGGAGGGAATCAAGGTATGACTCCCTAGGCAGGCAGTTCTCTCTACCCCATCAGGCAATCACCTGAGCCAAGGGTTAACTATCCCTGAAGGTTTGCATAACCCCGGTACCTCCAACCAACCAAAGGTAGAGCTTTGCTCAATGTACTGGTCAAATCCAGCACAGTTTGACTCTGGGTTAATTCCTCTCTTTTCTTTCCTCCTTGGAAATGCAAGACCTTACCTACACAGGACTGAGTATGGGTATGTGGCTGGCCAGCCGGCCGTGCATGCTGCAGCTGGGTGATCGCTGTGATTCTGGGTGTGATCTGGGCCTGTGACCCTTCCAGCCCACCCTCTCTGCTTCTCTGTGCTGTTGCTCCAGCTCCTGACACCCTCCTTGCTATGGGTCTTACTATCAATTTACTCTTTGATTCAAAGATGAACTGCCAATCAAATGCTTTCCTAATGAAAGACCTAATCACACTATAGCATGGGCACATTGAGGGAGCCTATCCAAGACCTTATGTTGGCCATACTGGGAGGCCATTGCCTAAAAATGCACCTGAGCCCAGTGCGGGCCCAGCTGGGGGACCAGCTGTGGACCTTGACGATGGGGTACTGGTTGTTTGGAACTGCTTCAGATTGTGCAATAGAGTTTGGGGGCAAAGCTAATAAAGAGGCATCTAATGGGCCTTAAATCCAGCAAGCTATGACAAAGTAAGTTCTCATTCTGTAGCCCAGGGTTCCTCACAGTGTGGTTCATGGACCACCTGCATCAGCATCACCTGGAGGTGTTTGGTTAAAATGCAGACTCCCAGGGCCCCCCCACCAAACAGATTGACTCAAAGTCTCTGAGGGCTGGGCTCAGAAAGTCTACATTTTAAACAAGCTCTTTAGATGATCCTTGTGCAAGTTTGAGGACCCCTGTTGGAGAATTACCCTAATTTGCAAGTGGCCCCTCTAAGCACTCCAGGCATGTCCTGCTAAGCCAAAGACCAGGATCCCAGAGTCTGAGAACAGAGCTGGGGAAATAGCACCTTTCTGTGGATGATCGGGCACTGCCACTTGATTTTACACCCGTGTGCTGTGGGAGGGGACGATGGGCAAGAGAAGATGGTGATGTAATGTGGTGTGTCCACTGCCTCTTCACCAGGCATCATCCTTTCTGTGGCCCTGGCCAGCGTTCTTGGCATCTGTATTGTCCTGGGAGTGTCCATTTGGCTTTTCAGAAGGAAGAAGAGGTGAGCTTTTTTTGATTTGGAATGGGCGTGGGTGGCTTATATGTCCATGAGGATTTGTCTGCCTGAGAAGGCAGCCTTTAAGCCTACAGAGTGAAGGCCCCTATCTCAACGGGGCCAACATTTACCCTGGCAGTGCTGTTCCCAAAACACCGGTGCCCAGGCCTCTGTTGCACGAGATGCTAGTTGTTCAAGGGTCACTGTGCAAAGACTTGGAAGTATGTGCACAGCCTTGCTGCCACTGCCAATTAGCTGTATGACCTTGACCAAGTCTCTTGATTTGGGTAATGTCCCATTTTCTTAAACACAATTAGTCTGTCGTCTTACTAAGATTTACATCTGGTTTTTCTTTTATGAATCCAAAAAGGAAAATGAGGAAAACCTGATCTCTCACTCAGATTAGCTATTGATGCCCTTTGCCCATGTTTTTATTGTCATGCTTAGTTTTTCCCAAAGCCTAATTAATTATTCCTGGCATGAAAGAAAAAGTCACCAGGAACCCTATTATGGATTCAAAAGTTTCAAGAATGGGATGATGAGACCTTTTTCACAACACAGGTCTGGAATTGTCAGGTGTTAAAAGAGAATAGTTGGGAAATGAATAGGTTCTGTTTTGGTTAGTCCCTTACTGGGGGGCATTCTCTCCCAAGACCAACAGAATTGGGGGAAGGTCCCCAAGAGAGGAATCTGACTTCTAAATCGCATCTTATTCCATCGCTGAGTCAGGCTGCTCCCTGGCTCTCTCTTGCCTCTTTGACTAACAAGACTTCTGTGTTCTTGTCCCAATAGCAAAAAAGATGACAGCAACAAGGGAGTCATTTACAAACCAGCCATCAAGACGGAGACGGAGGCCCATGCCTGAGGTCCCTGGCATTCCCAGGCACGCCCATGGAAGGACCTTGCTTTGGATGCTACATACTTTGGCTCTATGGACACTTGAAATACCTGAGGGGGCTCTCAACATGCAAGCAGCTCAGACACTCGAGGCCTCTAACTGGGAGCCCCAACACCCTGGTGCCAGGGCCAACCACGGCGTGATCAGGAGGCAGGAACTCTGAGCTATTTGCCACATCTGTGTGGGAATCATTGAGTGGTCTGTATTCTGGGGTCACAGACCAAGCCTCCTGCTGGTGGGCTCTTACTGGCTGGAAAACACATTCATCTGGATGTCCACTCCAGTGTGACTGCCATTGTCCTGGAAATTCTGCTTTTGCTGTGAAAGCCTTCAGAACAGAATGTACACTTTCTGCTTCAGTTTTGCTTTGGAAACTGCTTCTTTCCTTAGGGGAGGGGTTGTCTCCCTCTGATTTCTTCTGCTCTGACAAAACCTTTAGCCTGACCTCACAACAGGGGGAGGAGGAGTGCGGGGCGGGGCTGAACTGCTACAAGGGTCAAGTGGTGAGAGGCAAGAAGACCAGAGCTATACTTTGTAATATACTAGGGACATTTTCAAAGTCCTTTGGGTCAGAAGCACTGACTAGGCCCTACAGAAAGGCTGTTTCAAGTTCCATTTCTTAGTGGGAAGGGAAGGGAGTCAGAGAGAAAGAGAAAATACATGTGGGCTGGGAGACGCTCACTTTGCAACCAGAATTTCTATTGAAGTCATTTACCAGCCACAATTGGGGAAGGTCAGAATATGAAGCCGAAACCCAACCCCTTCTGTCAGTGGGCCAGCTGTGTTTTGTATTCTATAGATTTTATTTTTAAAAAGTAGGCTGTTCCTTGAAAATGTATTGCTGCTTTCACCCCTCTAAAATAGAAGTGAGTTCTGAGATGACCCAAATGGCTTTGGAATCTAGAGGAAATAAGCAGAAGCAGAATGATTGTAGAGCTTTGTCTCTTTTGCCCCAATTCCACTTCCACCCACCTCTGTAGGGAGAGGAGAAGAAGGAGGCACGGGCTGAGGCAGGGCACGGGAAGGTCTGGCTTCTTTGGTCCTTCCTTTGCCTCTCGCTACTGGGGGATCCCAAGTATCTTTGTTCTATTTCTTTAGTATTAGCTGGTAAAAATGGTAAGAACCTACACCTATTTCTTTCACAGCCATTCTAGAATTTCGCTGTATTATTGACGCTATTAATCCCATTTCAAGCTCAGACCCAAATTCCTCTCCCCATCACCTAAACTCTCTGTAGGCTTCCTGACCGGACCTCAGGAGTAACTCCGCTGGGGGAGCTGTGGTCCACAGCAATCCCTGTCCCTGTGCCTCAGACCGGAGGCTACTGTGATGACGGTCCATTCAGCACTTCTGTATTTATTGTAAGAATGATTGTAATGCAGACATATAGTGTAAATATGAGAAATTCTAAATAAAATGTTTTTCACATCAGACTGATTTTTTTTATTTTTATAATTTTTATTGTGCTTTAAGTGAAAGTTTACAAATCAAGTCAGTCTCTCACACAATAACTTACATACACCTTGCTACATACTCCCAATTACTCTCCCCCAAAGAGACAGCCTGCTCTCTCCCTCCACTCTCTCGTTTTGTGTCCATTTCGCCAGCTTCTAACCTCCTCTACCCTCTCATCTCCCGTCCAGGCAGGATATGCCAACATAGACTCAAGTGTCCACCTGATCCAAGAAGCTCACTCCTCACCAGCATCCCTCTCCAACCCATTGTCCAGTCCAATCCATGTCTGAAGAGTTGGCTTCGGGAATGGTTCCTGTCCTGGGCCAGCAGAAGGTCTGGGGGCCATGACCACCAGGGTCCTTCCAGTCTCAGTCAGACCATTAAGTCTAGTCTTTTTATGAGAATTTGGGGTCTACATCCTATCCCACTGCTCTCCTGCTCCCTCAGGGGTTCTCTGTTCTCTTCCCTGTCAGGGCAGTCATAGATTATAGCCGGGCACCATCTAGCTCTTCTGGTCTCAAGATGATGTAGTCTCTGGTTCACGTGGCCCTTTCTGTCTCTTGGGCTCCTAATCACCTTGTGTCCTTGGTGTTCTTCATTCTCCTTTGATCCAGGTGGGTTGAGACCAATTGATTCATCTTAGATGGCTGCTTGCTAGCGTTTAAGACCCCAGATGCCACTCTTCAAAGTGGAATGCAGAATGTTCTTAACAGATTTTATTATGCCGATTGACTTAGATGTCCCCTGAAACCATGTTCCCCAAACCCCTGCCCCTGCTACACTGGCCTTCGAAGCATTCAATTTATTCAGGAAACTTCTTTGCTTTTTGTTTAGTCCAGTTGTGCTGACCTCCCCTGTACTGTGTATTGTCTTTCCCTTCACCTAAAGTAGTTCTTATCTACTATCTAATTAGTGAATACTCCTCTCCCACCCTCCCTCCCTCCCCCCTCTTGTAACCACAAAAGAATGTTTTCTTCTCAGTTTAAACTATTTCTCAAGTTCTTATAATAGTGGTCTTATACAGTATTTGTCCTTTTGCAACTGACTAATTTCACTCAGCATAATGTCTTCCAGGTTCCTCCATGTTATGAAATGTTTCACAGATTCCTGTTCTTTATCGATGCGTAATATTCCATTCTGTGAATATACCATAATCTATTTATCCATTCATCCCTAGATGGGCACCTTGGTTGCTTCCATCTTTTTGCTATTGTAAACAGTGCTGCAATAAACACGGGTGTACATATATCTGTTCGTGTAAAGGCTCTTACTTCTCTAGGATATATTCTGAAGAGTGGGATTGCTGGATCGTACAGTAGTTCTATTTCTAGCTTTTTAAGGAAGCCCCAAATTGATTTCCAAAGTGGTTGTGCCATTTTACATTCCCAACAGCAGTGTATAAGTGTTCCAATCTATCCACAGCCTCTCCAACATTTATTATTTTGTGTTTTTTGGATTCATGCCAGCCTTGTTGGAGTTAGATGAAATCTCATTGTAGTTTTGATCTGCATTTCTCTAATGGCTAATGATCGTGAACATTTCCTCATGTATCTGTTAGCTACCTGAATGTCTTCTTTAGTGAAGCGTCCAGACTGATTTTTGGGAGGTAAAGTTAAAGCCTTTATTGGCAAAGCACTCACTCTGAAGTGACCTGTCTATGGTGTTAGGTCACTAATCACAATGAATGAAGAGTTCGCCAACAGCTAATGTCATTCACGCCAAGGTCTCAGAACCTGCCTTCAAAGGAAAATACATTGATGTACTTAAGATGCCTGGGTGCCACTGGACTAAACCAAAAACTAATAAGTTTCCTAAACACAACCAAACACTTGGAGGGACAGTGCAGCAGGGGTGGAAGTCTGGGGACCATGGTTTCAGGGGACATATAGGTCAACTGGCATAACAAAGTTTATTAAGAAAATGTTCTGCATCCCACTTTGGCAAGTGACTTCTGGGGTCTCAAAAGCTAGATGCATCAATTGGTCCCAACCCACCTGGAGCAAAGGAGAATGAAGACCACCAAAGACACAAAGAAAATACGAGCCCAGGAGACAAAAGGGGCCACATAAACCAGAGACTCCATCAGCCTGAGATCAGAACTGGATGGTGCCCAGTAACTACCAGTGACTGCCCTGACAGGGAACATAACAGAGTCCCTGATGGAGAGGGAGAAAAGTGGGATGCGAACTCAAATTCTAGTAAAAAGATCAAACTTAATGGTCTGAGACTAGAGGAACCCCAGAAGACATGGCCTCTGGATTCTCTGTTAACCCAGAACTAAAACCATCCCCAAAGCCAACTCCAGACAAAGAATAGACTGAACTAGAAGACCTTAAATAATACTTGTGAAGAGTGTGCTTCTTAGCTGAAGTAGACACATGAGACTAAATGGGCAGCTCCTGTCCAGAGGCGAGGTGAGAAGGCAGAAAGGGACAGGAGTTGGTTGAATGGACATGGGGAATCCGGATGGAAAGGAGGAGTGTGCTGTCACATTATAGGGAGAACAACTAGGGTCACATAACAGTATGTGTATAAATTCTTGTATGAGAAACTAACTTGAGCTGTAAATTTTCACTTAAAGCACAGTAAAAAAAAAAAAAAAAATTTAACAGAAAAAAAATGTTCTGCTGCCAACCAAAATGTTGGTAGTTTGAATCCACCAGCCACTCCTTGGAAACCCTATAAGGGCAATATAATAGAGGCTAGTGGCCCTCGCTTGGTATTTGCCTCAATAGAAATAAATTTAAATAATCTTTGAATTAAAAAAAAAAAAAAACAAAGATGCCTGGGTGGCACAAACAGTTGTGTTCAGCTGCTATAACATAAAGGCTGGCAGTTCGAACCTACCCAGCAGTGCCAAGGAAGAAAGACCTGATGATCTGCTTCTATTAAGATTATAGCCAGGAAAGCCTTATGGAGCCAGGCTCTACTCTGTAATACATGGGGTCACCATGAGTCAGAACTGACTTGATGGCAAAGGGTTTGGGTTTGTTTTAACTTAATCACTTTACTGAGGATGAAGGACTATGATGTGTGCAACCAGGCATCTCACACCTTGTCACCTAATGGGGCTAGAAAGTCTACAGCAAGCAGGGAAGGGCTGAGGCAGGAGGCAGATCTGGGCTGCGCCTTAAAGGATACGTCAGATTTGGACAGATGTTGGGTAGAGAGGGAGAGAGTCCTCACCAAAGCGACATGGGCATAGAGAACAGCTCTTAAGTCTCTTTTTACTCCTGGAAGTGCCCAGCATTGCACCCAGGAGGTGGACAGTATTTGTGGCCTGACCACCTTATTTTGGATCCTTCTGGCAAACATGCCCGCACCCTCCATGTAATGTTCTGTCTCAACCTGGATTTCACATTTCGCTTTGCTAAATGAGGGGCAGCCCTGTAAAAGCTCCGAATAGGTACCATCACTGTTTGTGTGAGTTACCTGGAGAAGCTTCCAATCCTCATTTCAGTTGCCCCAGGACTGAGATACGTGAGCTGTTCAAGGGTAATTGTGCTCCAGTAGGTGACACAGCAGCTGGCCCAGCTTTGGGAAAGAAGTGGCAAGACACAACCCTCCAGATTCTGATGGTCTCTCTGGTCGGCACACAAGGGTTCTTCATTTCTCCCTCTTTGGCAACCTCCCAGGTCTCAGAACAATTTGCAGCAATGAGGACACGTGGGCGGTGAGGTGCAGGGATGGGGACAGATGGGCAGTGAGGCGCAGAGATGACGATATGTGAGGCGCAGAGTTCCCACGGAGCACTTATGCCTTGCATTTGCTCCCATCCTACTGGTTGGGGGTGGGGAGGACATTTCTTGGAACCAGCAAGGAGGAAGAGCCATCATCTCCCCTCCCTCTCCACAGCCTTTCTGGCAATTCCCCAAACCCAAGATTCACCTGGGTTGACGAACGGGGAAGTGTGGTGACAAGAGCCTTGGGTTGGCAGAGGAAACTCAAGTTCTCCTTTAGTTTGGCCATTGCCTTCCCACCTTGTTGTGTTTCTGGGTGCTGTCAAGTCAGTTTTGACTTATAGTGACCCCATGTGACAGAGCAGAACTGCCCCATAGGGTTTTCTTGACTGTACTCTTTACAGAAGTAGATTGCTAGATCTTTTACCTGCAGAGCTGCTGGGTGGGTTTGAACCACCAACTTTCAGTTAGCAGCCAAGTGCTTACCCATCGAGCCACCAGGGCTCTGCCCTCTCATCTAAATCCAGCTCAATGAACAATCTAGAGCAGCCCAGTCCAATTTAATGAAATACAATGGAAGTCACATCTGTAATTTTAAATTCTCTAGTAACCAAGAAAGGAAACCCTGGTGGCGTAGTGGTTAAGTGCTGCTACTGCTAACCAAAAGGCGCTCCTTAGAAACTCTACGGGGCAGTTGTACTGTGTCCTGTAGGGTTGCTGTGAGTCGGAATCAACTCAACAGAAATGGATTTAATAACCCCATAACCAAACCTATTGCTGTCGAGTTGATTCTGACTCACAGCAACTCTATAGGACAGAGTAGAACTGCCCCATACAGTTTCCAAGAAGCAGCTGATAGATTAGAACCGCCAACTTTTCGGTTAGCGGCCAAGCTCTTAACCACTGTACCACCAGGGCTCCAAAGTCTCTAGTAGCTACACAAAACAAAGTAAAAGAAGTCAGTGACACTAATTTTAATAACATATTTCACATAACCCAAGGGATCCAAAATACCTTAATTTTGACATATGAATCAATATTTTAAAATTCTACATTTTAATTTTTTACAGGAAGTCTTTGAAATCTGGTGTGTATTTTATACTTAAAATATACCTCAGTTCAGATGCTTGATGCTCACCAGAAAGTCTTGATCTATATTTAAAAAAAAAAAAATTAGGTTTCATTAAATATACAGTTGAAAATACAGATTCACATACCCAAGTCGCTGCAAACATACTTAAAAATCTTCCTATCACTGAATCAAGTATTAAAATTACATTTATTAAAACAAAGACACTAAATAGAGTTTCTCAGGCTCACCAGCCACATTCCAAGCAACCAGGAGCCATATGGGGCCAGTGGCTACTGTAGTGGACAGCACAGATATGAAATGCTAGTCATCTCCTTGGGATGCCCTTTGAGGGGGTTAAACCTAGAAGACTTTCACCCAAAAAGAAACCCTGGAACAAAGCTTTGGGGGATGGGGGATGGGGGATGGGGGATGGAGGATAGGCCAGGTCAGGGAGAGGGATATGGAGAGAAGGAGGGCAGAGGCAAGTCAGGCCGAGGTGGGCAGAGCGGACTTAGGCCTACTTACTTCTTTACTCCTATGACGACTTCTCCCCGCCTGGTGTCCCAGACACGCCCGGCCACACCCTTGGGTCCATGTACTCAGTAGTGACTTGGTCAAGGGTGACCTGACCCTTAGCAGGAGCTCGGCTGCAGGCCTGTGGGTGCCTGGATAACTGCAGAAGGACCCTCCTGCAGGACCCCTGACAGGTGCTCACAGCTCCCCACCTTCCCCCCCAAAGGCATAGCTAAAGTACAGCAGGTACTGCACATGTCCTGGGTGCCACTTGACGTGGGGAGATGCCACTGAGCAGTTTCTATTAACCTCATACGGCCCAATGTCTTTCCTGAAGCATGGTGGCAGAGGTGTAGCAAGGGGGGGCTGGGGGGACGCCTGCCCCTGGGTACAAGTCCAAAGGGGGCGCCAGATGAGGTGCATAATGACGTTCCTCCAGGCGCCTCAGATATGAGAGGCACCTGACCAGGGACGGATTATCCAATAGGCAAGGTACTCCATGGACTTACTGTGTTTATTTACTAACCTCTGAGGCCCTGGTGGCACAGTGGTTAAGAGCTCAGGTGGCTTTCACATATCTGATGTGGTGAAAACCAGGTGAAATTGTGCACTACAGATTAGTAAGTAAGCACAATTAAGCCTGTGCGTACCTTGCTTCCTGGCTAAGGCACCCCTGCACCTGACAGCAGGACGGGGTCGGGGGTGGGGGGAGGCTATCTGCTCACGCACTGCTGCCATCAATATCTATTCATCTTGAAATTGGGGCAGGGGATGCAAGTTAGAGATCGCCCCTGGGTGCTCATTACCCCTGCCCCCCCCCCCCCCGCCACACACACACACACTATGCCCCTGCAGGGGTGCGATTTCAGGGCTTGCCATAGGTCTATTTTCCATAGATACACCTCTGTATCCCCACACACCGCCTGATCTCTTCGGAGCCCTAATGTTCCTGCAGGGGGCAAGGCGTTTCTACCCTTCCACGGCCTGCCAACCCTAAGGGGCAAGGTTCTGGCAAACTCTTCAATGTCTCAAACCGTGTCCCCCCCCCCCGCAAAAAAAAAACCATTGCTGTCAGTGGATTCCAACTCACAGCGACCCTACAGGACAGAGTAGAACTGCCCCATAGGGTTCCCAAGGCTGTAATCTTTATGGAAGCAGATGGCTACATCTTTCTCCTTCAGAGTGGCTGGTGGGTTCGAACCTCGGGCCAGATCACTTAAATGGTTAGCTCTGTCTATCAAGATGCCAGAACTCTTGAGACCAGCTTACAAGAACGAAGGTGACCTCTGCAGCTGCCTGCCAGGAACAGGAGGTGCCACTTGCGCAGTCTTCATGGGGCAGGGCCACCTGGGCGCTGCCATCCACACCTGAACCCTCCAGATTCAAGAGCCACAGGGTGTGAGGCCCAGACCGTACCTCAGAGGAGGGTCCCCATGCTCCACCCGGGGCCCTTTTATTATAGAATGATTGGGCAGAGATAAGGGCAGTACTCTGTTGTACCAAATTATTCACCATAAAAAAATGATTGCAACCAGGTTGGCTTCGTGTTATGACTGCAGGTCAACCAGGAATTAAGTAATGCCTCTCACTTGTATGCGCTTCACTGTTTCAGTGCACCTTCACGCCATATGGCAACAGCCCAGGGAGAGAGGGAGTGTTGCCCCTACCTTGTAAATGGGAGGTGAGTGCTCTGAGCCAAGTCCACAGCTCTGGGATCATTAGTGACAGTGCTAGGCCCACTCTACAGCTCCAGTGACAAGCACTTCCCTGTAACAGAATTTGCCATACTGATGCCAATCATCGATCTGCATGCTCAGAAAATCCCATGGGCTAAAGGCACTAAAGACATCCGTGCCAGCGATTTCTGGACAGTCAGGCTGACCTCCTGCCTCCAATCTGTGTGCAGCTTCTTCTGCTCAGGAAAAGTCAGACCAAGGACGGCCAGTTGCAAGTCAGCTCAGCTCCTGGGATGTCACCCTCACTTCTTCATTCAGCAAACCAAATTCCCAGGGACACATTCATTGAGCTTTCTCTTTTCCCAAGGCTGAACTGGAGAGAGAGAATAAATGCACGCACACACATACCATATAATTCCACTTATTTAAAATTCTAGAAAATGCAGACTAACCTACAGTGACAGAAAGCAGACCAGTGGTTGTTCAGAGATGAGGCGAGGGCACAGGTGGGGGGCTGAGGAGTTTCCAGTGGGCAGGAGGAAATCGTTGGGGTGATATATATGTTCATTATCTTCATTGTAGTGACAATTTCTCCATATATGTCAAAACTGTTCAAATTTCACATTTTAAATATGTGCCGTTTATCTTACATCAACTATGCCTCAATAAAGCTGTGAGAAAAAACACACATGCACAGCCAAGTGACACCTTTCCCATCCTGGAACGTCCATTCAGAGCTTGTTGCCTGTCCATCTAGAGGGAGAAGTCTGGCCGGGGCTGGCATAACACTTCCCTTGGGCTGGCCCTTCGGGTGGAGGCCCAGAAGGGAGCGTGATCTCTATTCACGTGCCCAGCTACGGCCTCTCAGTGTTGTAAGTCAAAGACATCACTTCTGCTTGAGTTCACTCATTTCAAACATTAACTTTTAATTACCTGCAATGAAAACAACAAACAAAGGGCCTGTGGGTTCAAGGTCAGTCTGAGCCCTCTAAAGTAACTCAGTGTCACTGATGATGGTCAACCAGCCTCCCCTGGAAGAAGCAAAGGCTTTTCTAGCGAGGGAACATAGCCAGAGAATTCATCTGTGAAACGAGTTTCCCAAGCCACCTAGAGACCTGACAACAGATCTCATGTGCTTTAGTTTCTCTCCTTTCCCAACCACCTGACACATAACCATTTGAAAAGTCTTCCTGAATAAGGTAAATCCCTTTGGTGGAATACTAGCTGGCCATTAACAAGCACTGCACCACAGCTGATCACCCTCTCAGCCACTGAAAGAAATCTGGATGGGTTTCCCTGCTATCATTCAAAGTAATTTTCAACTGTCTGTCTCATACCTCTTCACTCAAAAGCAAAGATTTAATAAGCAACTGCTGCACCCTAAGTACAGGTAAGCGCTGGAGATTCACCCAGGACTTAGACAGGGTCCCTACATTCAAGGAGCTCATAGTCCCAAGGCATGTGTGGGGGTGGGTGGGGGTGGGGAGGGGACACAGACAGAAACCGCTAAATTTATAGAAGGGTATGGAGCCCTGGTGGTGCAGTAGTTATGTACTCAGCTACTAACTGAAAGGTCATCGGTTCAATCCCACTAGCTGCTCCATGGGAGAAAGATGTGGCAATCTGCTTCCGTAAAGATTTACAGCCTTGTAAACCCTGTGGGCAAGTTTTACTCTGTCCTATAGCATCACTATGAGTCAGAATCAATTCCACAGCAATGTGTTTGGTTTTATGGAGTTGCCAGGAGTCAGAATCGTTTGATGGCAACTAACAACAACATGCACAGAATGCTATGGGTCTATCAACAGAAGAACAGCTAAACAAATTGTTGTATATTCATAAAATGAAGTATTACTGAGCAATAAAAAGTTGGAAATTATTAATATATACAAAAACACAAATGAACCTCATAAAATTATTGTGTGAAAGAAGCTAAATACCAAAGAGTACATTTTATATTATTCCATTGGCATGAAGTTCAAGAACAAGCAAGGATAAATGTATGGAAATAGAAATCAGAACCAGTGGTAGCCCTTGTGGAGGCGAGGGGTGAGGTGGGTTGTAGGGCAGAAAGGAGCAACAGGGAACCTTCTAGGGGAATGGAAATGTTCTCTATCTTGATTTGGGCGGTGGTTATAGGTGTGTACACATTTGCTAAAACTCATCCAGCTCTACACTTAGAATCTGTGCATTTTATTGTGTGTAAATTATTCTTTTTTTAAAAGTTCTAAAGGATCACAGTGGAGGAAGCCACTTGCTGTTCTGAGTCTAATCAGGAAGGACTTCAGAAAGGAAGTGACGTTTGAGCAGGACCTTGAAGGGGAAGGTAAGTACAGGACGCCTCAGAGAAGGTTGGGCAAGGGAGGATGGGGAACAGTGGGAGGCAGGAAAAAGTGGTTGGGATCAGATTGTGAAAGACCTTGAATGAGACACAATGCCTTCTATCAAGGACACTGAGAAATCATAGAAGTGCTTTGATTATGATTTTGTCTGATTACATATATATGCTCTTTTTGAAAAATTCAAATAATTATGTATAAAGCAGAGCCAAAACAAAACAAAACAAAAAAAACGCAAACCTGATGCCACCGAGTCGATTCCAACTCATAGAGAACTGCCCCATAGTGTTTCCAAGGAGCGGCTGGTGGATTCCCACTGCTGACCTTTTGGTTAGCAGCCAAATGCTTAAATCACTGCACTATCAGAGATCCATAAAGCAGAAAGTCCCCCATAATCCTATCTTCCAAAATAGCCATTGTTAACAATTTAGTGTTTATCTTCCCAGGCTTTATATATGTGGGTGTGTATTTTTATAGTTATCTTTCAACTTTGTATAAAATGGAGTAATAGGACACATTGTGTGCTCTGTGTGGGCTAAGATCATGCCTGTCTTCATTGTTATACTCTCAGAATCCAGCACACTGCGCATATTTTGACGTAAGAAATATTTGTCTAATGAAAGAATGGTCTATACCTTGCTTGCATTTTCTAACATATTCTGGGTGTCGTCCTTCTTTTTTAATGGCTGTGCAGAGTTCTGCTCTTCGATGGTATCTTAATTTCAATCCTTCATTATATACATTTATGGCAAATTCTTTACTATTTACAAGACAATACAGATCCTTGTGTACTTGGATCTGTACAGGATAAATTCCTAGAAAAGGAACCACTAGTTCCAAACATGCACATCTTCAAATGTTATAAATACTAATAAGTTTTCCTAATTACATCCCAAAAGGGCTGTATTAATTTGCATTCCTACAACATGCTGTTTCTACCATATGTTCAACAACCCGTGATGTTATCAATCTTTTTCATCTTGGACAATCTGATAGCCTAAAATTTACTTACTTGTTTGGCATTTATTAGTGACTTAACATTCTGCCTATGTTTATTGGCCATTTGAATTTTATCTGTGGATTATGTTTTGTTCTTTTATCATTTTTTTGCTGCATTGTTAATTTTTTTTCAATTACTGAAGCTTCTTATACATTATATGTGATAACCCTTTGTTATACATGTCAAGAATATTTGTTGAGCATGCCTCTTACTATGCAGTTTTTAACTTTGTGTAGTCAAATTTGCCCATTTTTCCCCTTTGTGGTTTATAGCCTCGGTGTAATGCTGAAAGACTCTCTCCACCTTAAGACTATAAAACTATTCTAATATTTTTCTAGCTCTTTTATGGTTTTTTTTTTCATTTGAATCTTCGATACATGTAGATTTTGTTTTATACACTCGACGGCACTGGGTTGGGTTTTAGTGAAGGTAAGGACCTACTTTTATTCTTTTTTGCAAAATAGAATCAAATAATCAAACAGGCCCATTTACTGAATGGCTGATTCTTTCCTCACTGATCTAAAATGTCAATTTTATTATACGCTAAATTCCCACACATACATGGCTGGTTGCGGAACTCTCTATTCAATTCCATTACTGTAGATCTATGATATATTTTGGTATCTGGTAGGGTAGACAAACATTTTAGATATGTTTTATTCTCTGAGAGTAGCATTGTCAGCGACCCAATATGGTTCAGATAAATTAACCAAGAGGAAGCAAATTCATTCATCATGTAAAAACTTCAACTATTGTTATACAGAATATTCTTTCATAGTGTGTACAGGCATTTAATATGGAGAACTGCCATTTCACTCACATTTCATTCGGTTATAAGAGAACAAACAGTTTTAAGTATAATGATTCTATATTAATTGCTTATAAACACACTTTTGATAAATGTATACGATTTTCTAATTTTTTTTCTTTTTCCCTATGTTTGTTTCTGGCTACATTTACTGAAATGCAATTTTATATCTGTTGAATCTAATAATAACAATTTGGGGTTTGCATTTTGAATGTCTATGCTTTAACACATTTTTGTCATTCATTTTTGGAAATTAACAAAAAAAAAAAAAAAGGTCCTTTACCGCAGATAGTTTGGGAAGCAAACTAGATCTAGAAAATTACCCAATTTCAGTTTTCCATTGTTTGTTGCTGGTATAAACAGGACTCATCTTTGCATTCTGACTTTGCATCCTGTGACCTTGACAAACTTGCTTACTAGTTCTAATAGACTTTTTGTAGCTTCCTCAGGATTTTCTACACAATCATATAGCCTGCAAATCAAGAGTTTTATCTCTTCCTTCCCGACCTGGTGACTTTCTTTTTCTGGCCTTTTTGTGCCGGCTAGGATGGTAAGTCTGTGGTAATGGTGTGGAATTGCTAGTTTAATACTCCCTCTCACTCCTGATATTTGTAATTGGTGCCTTCCTTCTTCCTTATTAATCTGGCCAGAGCGTTAGCAATTTTATTGATTTTTCTCAAAGAGCCAGCTTTTTGTTTCATTGATTTCATCATTCTTCTGCCTCCCTTTTTTTTTTTTAATTTATGCCCGTCCCTTTATTATTCCTTTCTCCTGCTTGCTCTAGGTTTATTTTGTTCTTTTTTCTAGCTTTTTAAGTGGCAGAACTTAGTTTCTCCAATCACTGACTTTCATCCTTTTTACTTACCTAATATGAGCATTTAATGCTGAAACTTCCTCTCTTCCCTCCCTTCTCAGGGACTTTGCTTCTGCAGTCATCCCCCACCTCCTGCATCTTCAGTTTTTCCCTTTCTACAGAATCATTCCCATCTTCACACAAGCACGATGCTATGGTACCTACTGGGAGAAACAAAGTCATGCCCCCTCTCTGGCTCCCACTTGCCCCTCAGGCTACCACCCCATTCCTCTACAATATGGTTATCTCTATTCTATGTACTGTCTCTACTTCCTTATTCCCTTCTCCCACTGCTTTCAGGTGTTCACCCTCAACTCTGCATTGAAATTGCTTTCATCAAGGTCACCAACAAGTTCCCTCTCACCATATGCAATGAACAATGTTCAGTCCTCATCTTGTTTATCAGCACCATTGGGCAGCCTTCTTCCCTGGCTGCCAGGCTCCCACACTCCCCTTATTTCCTTTTTCTTCCTGGCTACTCCTTCTCCCCTTTCCAACCTCTCAACTGATGTTCCCTAGGGGCCAGTCCTCTGCCTCTTCTTCTTGACTTACACCCACTACCCAGGTGCCCTTCATCCACTCCTAAGATTTTAGCATCATTTTATGTATTCAAGCTATTCTAGCCCATATAATTTCCAAGTGCATTTTGTAATTGCCTTAAAATAATATTTATGTGTTTTAACCTGTGAAGTTAGATTATATTTCCATGAGGACAAAGATCCCCACTGTGTTGTTCTTTTCCATCCATTCTAAGTGTCTCGGCAGAGAGCCCTGTGCGTGATAAGCCCAGAATGCATGCTGCAAACCCCATTTCTGACTTTGCTCGAGCACTGAAAATTATATGGCTCTACTACTAGGCAGAAGTGGGACTCGCAGTAATCCACAGGTATGTGATAAGTACCACCTACAAATCATTCAGTCTTAAAGCCAGAACTTGCTCAGGGCTCATGATCTATTAAGGTCACCTTATCAAAAAACGAAACTGGTTGCTGTCAAGTCCCTTCCTACTTATAGCGACCCTACAGGACAGAGAAGAACTGTCCCATAGGGTTTTCAAAGCTGTAATCTTCACAGAAGCAGACTGCCACATCTTTCTCCCATGGAGCCGCTGGCAGGTTCAAACCGCTGACCTTTCAGTTACTAGGTAAGTGCTTAAGTACTGCGCCACCAGGGCTCCTATGGTCACCTTAAAATGTGTCAAATTCCCAGTCTTTCTGTGGAGTCTGAGGCCACAGGCCACGTGAGTAGTTCCTTCTATTCAGCATTTTCCACGAGGTGAAGGTAAAACACGCACTTCCTTCCAGGGGAGAAGTCCCGTGTGTCGAGGCCAGTCACAGAGAAATCCCTGTTCCAACTGAACACCAAAAACAAAAAACCAAACCAAGCCCATTGCCATTGAGTGGAGTCCGACTCATAGCAACCCTAGAGGGCACAATACAGCTGCCCCACAGGGTTTCCAGAGAGAGAGGCTGGTGGATTCGAACTGCCAACCTTTCGCTTTGCAGCCATAGCTCTTAACCACTAGACCTCCAGGGCTCCTCTAAATACCAAACAAATAACAACGACCAAACAAACAGCAGCTGAATTAGAGCCACAATTTCAATGTGGATGGCCCAGTGGAATTGCTGCACACAGATCTGGGCTGTTACCCAAGGAATGTGCGCCTCTCCCCTGGCGTACAGGGTCTGAGCAGAGAGCCCTTGGTCCTTAGGGATATGTCGTCCAATAATACAGTCAAAATAAACCTGTAACAGCCTCATTTCAAACCAGAGTGAACAGGCAGCATATGTTTTTGTTGTTGTTGTTGAGAATACACACAGCAGAACATACACCAATTCAACGTTTCTACATGTACCATTCAGTGGCACTGATATATTCTTCGAGGTGTGGGACCATTCTCACCCTCCTTTTCTGAGTTGTTCCTCCCCCATTAACAGAAACTCACTGCCCTCTAGGGTTCCTATGGAATCTTTCCAGTTGCCCTTAGCAATCTGACCCCATGTAGTTAAGAGGGCAGCATACGGTTTTCAGTTTCAGGTTATAACGATTCCCTACGTATCCCGTCTGATGGTTGAGACCAAGCTCAGGTCCTCTGCTTCACTGTCTTCGCACAGGGGAGGAGACGCAAAGAACTCTATAGGCCAGTCAGTGTCACTGAGTGGAAACGAAATCACACACTCCTCAACAGACTGCCAGCCGGCCACTATTAGATGACGTTTTATAAATCCACTATTTTATAATTACTTCAGGGATTTTGCAAAGTGGGATGACCGGATCTCTTCCACTTGGTTTAAAACACTTCAAGGAACTTCTCTGCACAAACCGTCTTGTCTCTGAACAAACAGAAATGAAACACACCTCATGAATTTTAAGTCAGGTATCAAAGGCTTTCTCTTTGAAAAAGGACTCAGAACTGATCAGTGATAACAGACAGAATGTACAGACAAGTTTTCTAAGACAAAAACTGCAGGAGTAACAGATACTGAGGGATGCAGACTCCAAAGAGGAAACATGGGAACGAGTGGTGCCAATCAATCATTTTATTGTTCACTGAGAAACACAGGTCTGCAGAGATTCTGCTGTGTTACGTATGGAACGCAAGGTTTGACAGTGGAAGTAAGCATGACATAAGAGTAAAACTACATAAGTGTTACATATTTTACAAAGAGATAGATAGTACCCACCTCTCTTAGCATTAAATTTTAATAGAATGAAGCATTACTTTTTAAATTATTATAAAATAATTATTATATAATCACTAAATGAGAAATGTATATAATTACTAAATGAGAAACGTAAACACTGCAGTCATAAACAAAATATTTGAAGCAAACCATTTTAAAATTGTTTTGTTTTGGCATCTTCCTGTCTACCTGGAGTGAGGGATGGTGGGGCCCAGGAAAAACATGGCTAACACAAGCCAGCCCTCTCACGGGGATTCTTCCCAGAGAGGCCGGCTGCTGATGCCCGAGCCAGGCTGCTGCCCTTGCTGGTCAGCTAACGGAGCGTCCCCGTGAGCCCTCGCTGACTGCACATCCCCCATCTGCGGCCAGGTGAACACCAGGGGAAAGAGCCCTAGGTCGGAGGAAGCTTGTGTCGCCACTGCACATACTGCTTCAACTCTATGGAAGAGAACACCCAGCACTTTAGGTGTGAATCTGCCATTCACGCAAGCATTACAACGTGCTTGAGAATGAAAATATTCACATCGGGAACACAGCCATCTTCTATGCCATCGGCAGGTACCATCATGTATTCCTTTCCGCCGTCACTTTCATCAAGATGCTCAAGACTGCTATGACTGTGCTGCCCGTCAGAAGGCCAGGGCAGAGTAAAACAACTTCTCCAGTTAGGACTATTCATTCGAATGAATTAAGAATAAATACAGAAGAAGAAATAAACATAGCTTCTATTAGACAGCAGCGAAATTCATCTCTATCATTCACACACCAATGCGTGCCAGCGCTGTGACAATACAATTTCAAGGTCAACTTTAAGGACAGCCACAACTTCCCTCCAAACAGAGAAAATCCTGCCTGGAGGACGGCAGACGACATCCCCACCATCTTCACCTCACCAAACACTTACAGGGCTCAGAAAGCTCATTATAGATAACAAAGGCCAAAAAAAATACACACACAGTAACAGAGGAAGACACACCCTCTGTCTGGGCTTCCCTGGCATGAGGCAAAGCAAGACCCTCGGAAACACGAGTCCTGAGCTGACGGTGCTCACATTCCAAGAGGGACTGGCGTTACAAAGCTCCTCTGCTCATGGGCAACCATGGAGTAGCAAATGAGTTCCTGAACTAAGACAACAGTCTCAGTGTCAAAGTTCCTTCTCACCTGAGAAGTTTTTATAAATGAGCTTTTGCAATAGCCCAGCTTCTTAATATTAAGCTATTAATGTGCAGAAGACATCCTCAGAGCTTAAATACGTAATATTCTCAGATGTTCTATACTTTCCAAATCAACAACAATTTTTATCTATCCGTTTAAGACATTTGTCATTGAGTAGTAATTCTACTCATCAAAGAGTACCATGGTCTGATAAGAATTAATTCCAGTCCAGTGAGTATCTTATTCTCCTCCCCTTAACTCTGCATAGTAAATTCCACTCTTCGGTCTCTATGTCTTCGACTCTTCTAGTCCAAGGAGAATGCTCTGTCAAGCTGGGAAATTACAAAAGCCAATGGAAGCGCTGGCATTAATGCTGAAGTAAACTTTAGGGAATGGCTATAATTGCTTACAGTTTACAACCTTGCTAGAAACCCTTCTCCTGTGGAATCGCTAGATCGAGATATTCTAGTAAGAAACACTGGGGAGAGGCGGGAATGTTGTTCACTGATAAAAGTCTAGTTCACACATAAGGAAGTTCTGGTCCCTGGAATGGCATGTGGCCAGCCCAAAAATGTTGGCCACGTTTCTGTTTTGAACTTGCTCGTCAATCTCCAATTCATCTGTCGTTGTCACTGCTGAGCCCTCTCATTGCTGCTCCTACGTCTTTTGGATGCTCTACTGTGCATGTGGGACTTGCTGAAGGATCGTTTTAATGTGTTGGTATTTTTCCTTTCACACTACCAGCTCCCCCAAAGCCATCCACTGAGAACAATTTCTAGCTGGTATAGGCACAACTCACTGCCATTTCTTTACAAAGGAAATCAAAGGGTTGTTTAGAAGCTGAATGAACACCTTGGGTCTTCGTATAATAAGAATGCTGTATTTGCTACCAAACCCCACAGAATTTACTAGATCTAAGGACTACATGGGTTATATAAAAGCATAAATTTGGCAATTTAAGATATATTTTCAATTGTATACTACTCCATTTTGGGGAAAAGTGTTATTGAGTATAGCATCACAGAAGCAAAATAAAAGTTTCAACATCACCCTGATGGCTTTACTCCAGGTTTGGGTTAACCATCCTCCAACTCCAGGGAAGTCTGTCCTGAGCACATCACTTAGCTCCTAGCACATCATGAGGTAAACACTGGACTCCACCTCCACTAACCCAGCGACAAGCACGCCAATGTTACGCACTACAGCTGATGGCCTTTGGGCAGAGCCATGAAAAACCTTAAATGGAGCAAAGACTGCACGAAATAAGTTTGATCCTGTATCGCCTTCCCAGGGAATCAGAAAGCAATTTTTTTAAAGAAACTGAACCTACGCTCAAAACCAATGTAATGCCTCAAAAAGAACAATCTAGAATGGGAAAAACTTCCAGAAATATAGCTTATTAATCAGTATCTCACTTTGGCTAAGTCATCGTAGGACAGACGGCATATTTAGAAGCACAGCCCACCATGTTCTCACACCACAGGGTGCGGGTGACACAGGTGAAGGCAGATCACAGAGATGATAGCCCTTTAGCCTTCTGTGACCTCAGAATATGAAAAGACAGAGGCTAACCAGAATTTGACATTCAGGTATTTGCTCGCCCAGCCCAAGTTAAGAGGCAGCTGAGCTCCTGATTCTTACTTCCATACGGCATTCTCTGTAGTTCCACTCACGGGCCCTGGTGGTTCAAAAACACCAAATGCCCAAGCCAGGTCAATCTGGAGGGTGTGGCCTTCTTTACGCTCCCAGGCAGTTCTAATGTGCAGTGGGATGCACGCCAGTGATGGATCCTTTCGGGACAGCTGTGGCATGAAAGCCACATGAGTGGGGCTCATATCTAGATAGTTTCTTTTTTTTCTAAGTTCCACCAGGAAACGAGACTTTTAGAAAAAGGCACAGTTGTGCTTCCTCCCAAGAAGCAGCCTGCTGCTTGGGAGGTGCTGCCCCCCAGAGGTTATCTGGAACGCTGGCTGAAAAGAAGGAAGTCCTTGTCTTGGCAGAGCAGGCAGAGCTTCAGGGTTCGGCAGGAGCCTCCAGCAACGAAGAATGCCCAGATACCCATGAGCACCATGATTGTGTATGATAACACCAGGTTTATCCCATACTGAGGACTTAGGAAAGTCTGCAAAGGAAAAAGAAATCAGCTTGGGTAATAACGGCAAACTTATGAAACACGTACAGTAACCCAGATGAAGGATAACATGGAATGCTTTCAACAGCTGGGTCTCTTTCATTGAACATACAATGTCTGTCGCTGTTGAGGAGCCAAATCCAAAAAGCCCATTGCCGTTATCGATTCCAACTCATAACGACTCTATAGGACAGAGTAGTCCTGCCCTATAGGGTTTCCAAGGCTGTAATCTTCCCAGAAGCAGACTGCCACATCTTTCTTCCAAGGAGCAACTGGCGGGTTCAAATTGCCAACCTTCTGGTTAGCAGCCGAGTGCTTAGCCACCGCACCACCAGGGCTCCTTTGTTGAGGAGCACTGAGACCACAAAAGACACACAGAACTAATGAATTAACCTAGTCAACAAACACTGCCCTCTAGGTCCTGTGCTTTGCTGTGTTCAAATGGGAACGCTAAAAGATAGTCAGAAGTCAGAACCCACTGGAAAACCCAATAGAAGATATATGTTCTATAATCTGGGCCCCGATTTAAGCTCATTTCTGTTAATTAAACTGGCTTTTAGAATTTGCAAGAAAATAAGTCAAGCCCAAATTACTTTAGGTAATGGGATGCCCTTTGTATTGAAGAGGACATGAGGGAATCGCATCTCTTTTTCAGCTTCCAAACTGCTGTGGGTCCCAGAAGTTTATTCATTGAAGAAAACTGGTGAGTGCCACAATGTAGCAGGTGCCACACTAGGTCCCGGGAACACGAAAGTGAGGCCCAAAGTCTCTACCCTAATTGAGCTTATATGCTAGTAAGGGAGGCAGCTAATGAATAAGTCAAATAATTACAAATTGTGATGATTGCTAGGACAGAATAATTATAAGTGTGGTGATGCTAGGATGGGTAGGAACACAGTGATCTACTTAGTTGGTCAACAAGGCCCTGAAGAAGTGAAATTTGAGACCTCCAGGAGGGGCTGAATGAGCCATGCAAAGATGGAGCAGGACATTCCAAAGCAAGGGAAGCACATGGACAAAGGAGAGCAAAGAGCTTGGGGCAACTGAGTCCCGAGGTCAATGTTAGTGATGTGCACAGATGGGGCGGGCAGTGCATGGGACGAGGTCAGAGAGGAAGGCCTGGACCAATAACGTTGTGGGTCACAGTAAGGAGTGTGGATTTTATCCTCTGAGCAAAGGCAGAACCACAGAAGGGCTTTAGGTAGGGGAGCTGAATGACCTGATTTCAATTTTTAAAGTAGATTAAAGAGGTCTATGGTGAAAGCAAGGAGACTGATCAGGAAGACATCATACTGGATGCGGAGCACACAGGAGGGTGGTGGCGCTGGTGGAGGAGGAGAGACTGGATGAGGCATCTGTGGACATGACAGGCACTGGGCACTCTCTGTCCTCATCACAGTAACTCTACACCTTAAATCACCAAATTCTAATTTACTTTATAGAATAGTAAGTGCTTTTGTATTTTTCTTGTTTCTTTTAAAAATATTTTTTCTCTTTTAAACAAAACGTTTCATACATGATTGTTAAAGAAAATCAGAATAGATGAATGAGCAAAATAGATAAAATTTTAAACTATTAAAATACAGATAGGTCAGTATTTATTAAACAGAACACAAAAAGTGCACATCATAAAGAAAAAAAGATAAATTAGACTACATTAAACTTAAAAACTTTTATTCATCAAAGATAACATTAAGAAAATGCAAAGGCAGACCACAAAGTAGGAGAAGTTATTTGCAGTACATACATCTGACAAAGGATTCTTTTAAATAATACATAAAGAACCCTCAAAAATTAAAAAAGAAAAAGACCATCCAATAGAATGATGGGCAAAAGATTTGAACAGGCACTTCACAGAAGAATTATCCAGGAAGCCAATAAACATAATGAAATCCTTAACCTCGTTAATCATCGGGGCAACACAAATTAAAACTACAAGATGACACCACGGTATATCCAGCAGGATGGCTAATGTTAAAGGGAATGCCATATCAAGTACTGGACAGGAGGTGGAGAAACTAATTCATGAGTTACTGTTGGGAGTAGAAATCAATACAATCACTCCGGAAAACTGAGTGGTATGAACAGTTGAACACATATACACCCCACACCCCAGCAACCCTGCTCCAAGGCATACATACAAAAAAAAATGCGTACTTATGTTCACCAAGACACATACACTAAAACGTTCATATTGGTACCAGGCATGGTAGTTAAAAACTGGAAACACCATCAATGGCTCTCTGCTATAGAATGGATAAATTCTGGTATAGTCATACAATAGGATACTTACTGCAACGTACGGCTGTTGTTGTTGTTATGTGCCATCAAGTCAGATATGACTCATAGTGACCCTATGTACAACAAATGAAACAGAGCCTGGTCCTGCGCCATCCTCACAATTGTTGCTATGTTTGAGTCTATTGTTGCAGCCACTGTGTCAATCCATCTCATTGAAGGTCTTCCTCTTTTTTACTGACCCTCTACTTTGCCAAGCATAATGTCCATCTCCAGGGACTGGTCCCTCCTGATAACATGTCCAACATACATGAGATGAAATCTCCCCATCCTGGCTTCTAAGGAGCATTCTGGTCCCTCCTGATAACATGTCCAACATACATGAGATGAAATCTCCCCATCCTGGCTTCTAAGGAGCATTCTGGCTGTACTCCTTACAAGGCAGATTTATTTGTTCTTCTGGCAGGCCATGGTATTTTCAATATTCTTCTCCAACACCATAATTCAAAGGCATCAATTCTTCAGCCTTCCTCATTCACTGTCTGCCTTTCACATGTATGTGAAGCAAGTGAAAATACCATGCAAGGTTTGGGTCAGGTACTCCTTAGTCCTGACATCTTTCCTTTTTAACACTTTAAAGAGGTCTTTTGCAGTAGATTTGCCCAATGTAATACTTAATCTGATTTCTTGACTGCTGCTTCAATGGGCATTGACTGTGGATCCAAGTAAAACGAAATTCATGACGAGGTCAATATTTTCTTCAATATCATGATGTTGCGTATTGGTCCAATTGTGAGGATTTTTGTCTTCTTTGTGTTGAGGTGTAATCCAAACTGAAGGCTGTGTTTCAAGTCCTCTTGACTTTCAGCAAGCAAGGTTGTGTCATCTGCATATCACAGGCTGTTAATGAGTCTTCCTCAAATCCTGATGCTACAATCTTCTTCATATGGTCCAGCTTCTGGTTTTACTTGCTCAGCATATAGACTCAATAAGTATGTTGAAACACTACAACTTTGATGCACACCTTTTCTGATTTTAAACTACCCAGTACCCCCTTGTTCTGTTCAAAGGACTGCCTCTTCGTCTATGTACAGGCTCTGCAGGAGCACAATTAAGTGCTCTGGAATTACCATGCTTTGCAGTGTTACCCATAATTTGTTATGATCCACACAGTCGAATGCCTTTGCATAGTCAATAAAACACAGGTAAAAATCTTTCTGGTATTCTCTGCTTTCAGCCAAGATCCACCTGACACCAGCAATGGTATCCCTTGTTCCACACCTCTCCTGGCTTGAGCTTCTGGCAGTTCCCTGTCAATATACTGCAACCACTTTTGAATGATCTTCAGCAAAGTTTAGCTTGCATGTGATATTAATGATAGTGTTTGATAACTTCCTCATTCTGTTGGATCACCTTTCTTTAGAATGGGTACAAATATGGATCACTTCCACTCAGCTCGTCAGGTAGCTGTCTTCCAAATTTCTTGGCATAGACAAGTGAGCGCTCCCAGCGTTGCATGTGTTTGTTGAAACATCTTGATTGGTATTCCGTCAATTCCAAGAGTCTTACTTTCCCTGGTGCCTTGGGTGCAGCTTGGACTTCTGCCTTCAGGACCACAGGTTCTCAGTCATGCCCTGAAAGGGGAGTGACTAGATGCGGTACAAGGAGGCCCCGGCGGCCCACAATGTTTTAGCTCTCATCTGCATGCCACAGTTAGGTATGTATGTGTTCATGCTGCGAAAACTCATCAAGATGTACACTTTGGATTTGTGTACTTTTCTGCATATATGTTATTTTTAATTAAAAAAATTACTTAAACAGCCATTCTCTGAAATCTGCCATTCAGAGATAACATTCAGATATGAGGTACTGAGTTGTGAAAACCAGCCTGAGCACAGAGGCGGTACTTACCAGGGCTGACACAAGCAGATGGGTCAGAACGACTACAAGAAGGGCGCACCACCTTTTCTTCTCACAGCCATCAAAAAACACAATGCCCCAGAAGATGTGCAGCAGAATGATAACCAGCGTCATGAAAGCTGAAAGACAGCCAACCGTTAGCACCCAGTCACAGAGACAACAGACACCACAGCCCATGGACCCCGTCTGTAACAAACACATAGGCCCTCAGGGTCCATCACGCCGCCAGGAGAGATTAAACACATCTGACATACTGGGGTTGGACATACACAGGACCTAGGCACACATCAGCTCCAATGGTAACTCGAAGCAACATTTCTGAACGAGGGGTCCCCTCTGCATAGCTTCTAGTCTAGAATGTGAAACAGAAAGGCAACTTGAATCTGGTTTTAAAGCCACTCCCCTGAGGAATGTCATAAACCCATTCTGATAGCTAACTAGCTTCCAACGACCCCCCTGTTAGCCTAATTAAAAGGCTTTTCTCAATTAAAAGGAGTGTCTTCAGTTTAAAACCAGTCCCCTCACTAAAGTGAAGTTTCTCCTTGGATTTTAAAAGAAAAAAGACCAACGGAAGTATAATATTAAAAATTACAATCTTTAAAGAGAGAAATTGATAGCAGGTATCTTGTTTTGATTTTGGGGTTTTCTTATCCACAAAGCCAAATATTCACTTTAAAGAAATCCTTGACTGAAATTAATCCTCCAGAGGCCTTTCTTTTACCCAAAGTTGCAAATCCTTTTTTTCTTGTTTGAAGCCAGACTTACTAAATTTGAATTTCAACGAGATATAGCCTGGGTGGAGGGCCAGAGACCATCTGTTGTTGTGAAGTGCCACTGAGTCACTTCCTACTCACAGCAACCCTATGTAAAACAGAACAAAACACTGCCCAGTCCTGCGCCACCCTCACAATCTTTACTATGTTTGAGCCCATTGTTGCAGCCACTGTGTCAATCCATCTTGTTGATGGTCTTCCTCTTTTTCGATGACCCTCTACTCTACCAAGCAGATGCCCTTCTCCAAGGACTGGTCCCTCCTGATAACATGTCCAAAGTATGTAAGAAGTAGTCTCACCATCCTCCCTTGTAAGAAGTAATCTGGCTGTACTTCTTCCAAGACAGATTTGTTCATTATTCTGGCAGTTCATGGCATATTCAATATTCCTCACCAACACCATAATTCAAACGCATTAACTCTTCTTCCGCCTTCCGTATTCATCATCCAGCTTTTGCATGCTTATGAAGCAACTGAAAACACCATGGCTTGGGTCAGGCACACCTTAGTCCTCAAAGGGACGTCTTTGTTTTTTTAACACTTTGAAGAGGTCTTTTGCAGTAGATTTGCCCAATGCAATACGTAGTTTGATTTGTTGACTGCTGCTTCCGTGGACATTGATGGCAGATCCAAGTAAAATGAAAACATTTCCTGTTTATCATGACGTTTTTTATTGGTCCAATTGTGTGGATTTTTGTTTTATGTTGAGGTGTAATCCATACTGAAGGTTGCAGTCTTTGATCTTCATTAGTAAGTGCTTTAAGTCCTCTTCAATTTCAGCAATCAAGGTTGTGTCATCTGTATATCGTAGGTTGTTAGTTTTCCTCCAATCCTGATGCTGCATTCTTCAGATAATCTAGCTTCTTGGATTATTTGCTCAGCATTTAGATTGAGTAAGTATGGTAAAAGGATACAACATTGATGCATACCTTTCCTGATTTCTAATTCCAGGTCTTTGCACATTTCATTATAATATTTTGTCTTCTCAAGCTGCCCCTTGAAATCTTCCGTTTAGCTCTTTTACTTTATCATTTCTTCCATTCACTTTAGCTACTCCAAGTTCAAGAGACCATCTAGCAACCTAATGTTCAAAGGTCTCAGTATAAGAAGGAGGGCAGGGTTCAATCAAACACGGTAAGATTAGCCAATGGTTGATCTTCTAGATTTCTCTCTCTTTTTCTCTTTATAAGCCTCATTGTACCCAGCCTCTTTGAGCCGTTTGCTTTTTCTGGAATCAAAATGGTTTCCCTATAGGCATATTGGAGCCCTGGTAGCATAGTGGTTAAGAGCTCGGCTGCTAACCAAAAGGTCAGCAGTTCAAGCCCATCAACCACTACTTGGAAACCCTATGGGTCTGTTCTATTCTGTCCTATAGGGTTGCTATGAGTTGGAATCAACTTGACGGCAAAGGGTTTTTGGCATATGTAATTAGAATAAGTACTCAAAATAAGCCTTATGTTCAAATTTTGTTGAATTCTGATTATTTTTAACAATAATTTATAAAATTCTTCTTAAGCAACTGGCACTGAATTTGCTGAGCACACACAGGTTTTTCTGTGAAATACTGCCTGTGGGTGTGTATCCTGGCCCCAAGGCCCATTAAAGTGGGCAAGTTCCATATTTCTGCAAGTTTTAATATGAAACCAAGAAAAGGATTTCCCTTTTTGACCACATAATAAGCTACCATTGGCACCCACCAGACTGGCAAGAATTTAAGTCTGACAATCTTCTTTTGTACTGCTGGTAGGAAGGCAATCTAGCTTTACCTCGGATAGTTAAAGTCTGAAGTCTCTATTTCACTCCAGCAATGCCACAGCTAGAGCTACACCGAGGCAGTTAGTACTCAATCAATAGATCGTTAGAAACCCAAATTATCAGGATCCTCCCCAAACTTCCTGAATCAGAAACGATGGGGGTGGGCCCAGCAATCAGTGTTTAAATAAGCCCTCAGGTGTTGTGATGCACTCAAATTTGAGAACCCCTGCTCTAGAGAAACTCTTACACATGTGCACAAGGAAGTTGCTGAAAGAATATTTACACAGGCATTGTGTGTAGTAACAAAAAACCGGAAACCGCCCAAATGTCCATCAACACCAGAATGGATAAGTTACAGTGTATTTACACAATGGAATTCTATGTGACATACAATATTAATAATCTCAAGAATATAAGGCTGAGCAGGGGGAAAAAAAGTCAAAAAATGCATATGCTAAACTGAAAAATTTAACTGAAAAACTTAAAATTAGCTTGTGCCTAGAGAAATGGTAGCAATGGCAGTTACAAATACATATAAGATAACGTAAGTATTTGGAGTTATTGTTTTTAAACACTGTATAATAAAATTGTTTAATAATAATTGTATATTATAAAAGTATATAATTCAACATTTATGCTCCAAAGAATGACATTATAACATGTAAGAAACTCTCGCACACAGTAACAGCTGTTCTTTCATTCTATAGGGACACATTCACAGTATGGTCTGTCAGCCACCCTAACTTGGTTAAAGACTTGAAAGGATTTTATTCTCTTTGAATTTCCCCTTGAATTTGAAGAAAATACAAATTCAATCCCAAACTGCCAGCACAACTTTTACTTTCTTTCAAATGAATCATTTAAGCTTAACTTCTCAGGAGAACAGTGTTTCACTAAAGAGAATTAGCACCATCTAGTGAAAGACGCCAACCACTTGTCTGCCAGCGTGTCGCACTGTGGTGGCTTCCGTGTTGCTGTGATGCTGGAAGCTATGCCACTGGTATTTCAACTACCAGCAGGGTCACCTGTGGTGGACAGATTTCAGCGGAACTTCCAGACTAGGAAGAAGGACCTGGTGATCTACTTCTGAAAAACTGGCCAGTGAAAACTTTATGAATAACAGCAGAACACTGTCTGATATAGTGCTGGAAAAAGATGAGCCGCTCAGGTTGGAAGGCACTCAAAATATGACTGGGGAAGAGCTGTCTCCTCAAAGTAGCATTGACCTTCATGATATGAAGTAAAGCTTGTGGGACCTGCATCTGCTAATGTGGCCATGACTCAAAACGAGAACAAATAGCTGCAAGCTCCCATTAGTAATTGGAACGTGAAATTTATGAACTATAATCTAGGAAAATTGGAAGCTGTCAAAAATGAAATGGAATGCTTGAAGATCAATATACTAGGCATTACTGAGCTGAAATGGACTGGTATTAGGTATCTTGCAGCAGATGATAATATGGTCTACTATGCCCGGAATGACAAATTGAAGAGGAACGTCGTTGCATTCATTGTCATAAAGACCTACCCTGATGTACAACGCTGTCAGTGATAGGATATAGTCATATGCCTACAAGGAAGACCAGTTAATATGATTATTACTCAAATTTATGTACCAATTGGTAAGGCCACAGATGAAGAAACTGAAGATTTTTACCAACTTCTGCAGCCTGAATTGATCAAATATGCAATCAAGAAAAAAAAAAAAATTTTTTTTTTTTTTTAATCAAGAGGCGCTGATAATTACTGGTGATTGGAATGCAAAAGCTGGAGATAAAGAAGGATAAGTAGTTAGAAAATATGGCCTTAGTGATAGAAACGATGCCAGAAAGCCCGTAAGAACTGAAGAAAAAATTCAAGCCTCAAGTTGCAATACTGAAGGATTCAAGAGTAAAATACTGAACAACACAGGAAGCATCAAGGGAAGATGGAAGGAATACACAGAGTCACTGTACCAAAAAAAACTGGTCCAAGTTCAACCATTTCAGGAGGCAGCGTACAATGAAGAACCGATGGTACTGAGGGAAGAAGTCCCAGCTGCACTGAAAGCACTGGCGAAAAACAAGGCTCCAGGAATTGACGGAATGCCAACTGAGATGTTTCAACAAATGGACGCAACGATGAAAGTGCTCATTCATCTATGCCAAGAAATTTGGAGACAGTCTTCTGGCCAATGAACTGGAAGAGATCCATATAGGTGCCCATTCCAAAAAAAGGTGATCCAGCAGAATGCAGAAATTATCAAACAATATCATTAACATCACACGCAAGTAAAATTTTGCTGAAGATAATTCAAATATAGTTGAGTTGGTAATTCAAAAACCATCCACAGGTAAGTGCCAGAAAATTTATGCCAGATTCAGAGGAGGATACAGAATGAAGGATATGATAGATTCCGACTCCTGGCGACCCCATGGGTGTCAGAGTAGAACTGTGCTCTGTAGGGTTCTCAAGGGTTGATTTTTCAGAAGTAGATCACCAGGCCTTTCTTACAAGGCACCTCTTGGTGGGCTTGAACCTCCAACCTTTCAGTTAGCATCAGTTAGCAGATAAGCATGTTAACCATTTGCACCACCCTGGGACCACAATTTCTACGAGAAGAATGATATTTGAGGACCAAAAAAAAAAAAGACCCTGCTTTTGTAGCCGTGTAACAGACGAATCTAAGAACATATAAAAACTGTGGCAATAACACTGCCTCATAACTGTTTTATTAATTTATTAAAATAATAAATTGTAATAGACTGCAATAGACTTTAAAAAAAAAACCAAAAACCAAACCCACTGCCGTCGAGTCGATTCCGACTCATAGCAACCCTATAGACTTTAGCTACTAATATTAATACTTGTTTTTAAAACCTAACACTTCTTTTATAATCATTAAAAAAAAATCTGCCAGAAATATTCTAACCATGAATGTTGAAAAGGAAGACAATTTGCTACACTGGAGGCACTAAGTATGACCCATCAACACACTTTCTCCTCCTCCAACTTGTAGCCAGATTATACAGAGCCTTGACTTTAACCTGTAGACCCTGGAAAGCCATTAAACATGTCCCAACAGGGAAGAGGAGTCTAGTAGCTGCATACAGGATGGATTCACGTGGAAAGTGTGTCAAGGAGAGAAGGCGGGCCAGTTGGGGGCTGATGGTGGTAATCTAGAGAGATGACAAGGCCTGAACTGAAACGGAAATAAAGAGTCTGCTGAGAATGGAGAAGACGTGTCCTCTTGGGCTTGGTGACCTCTGCAGCACGTAGGATGCCACTGGATCACCGGAGCAACTACTATCTACACAATTTCATTTAATATTGGTCCTATTTCCTTACAGCCTTTCTAACATTATCTTAAACCTTTACTGAAAGTCTGATTCACTATTCGTTTACTCATTTGTCTTATTTCCCCTACTAGAGGGTAACATCCTTGAGGAAAGAAATTACTTTAGCATAAATGTAAAATAAAAGGTGACTTAATTAAAGAATGCATGCAGGGGGTCACTTATTTCACTGACATCAATCTTGTGGTGATAACGAGAAATACAGTGGGCTTCTTCCTATTTTTTAAGACGTGTCTTATGGAGGAGCCCTGGTGGCGCACTGGAAGAGCTCGGCGGCTAACCAAAAGGTCAGCAGTTTGAATCCACCAGCTGCTCCTTGGAAACCCTATAGGGCAGTTCTACTCTGTCCTGTAGGGTACCTGTGAGTCCAAATTAACTTGATGGCAACAGGTTTTAAGATTTTAGGAAGTCTTATGGTAATTATGTATATTATGGACTGAATTGTGGCCACCAAAAATATTGTAAATCCTAACCCCTTGGAATAGACTCAAGGACAATGGGTTGGGTTATACCTGTGTTATAATCCCATTTGGGAATGGGTTTTCTTTGTCATGTTTATGAAGCAATACTAGTGTAGGGTGTGTTTTGAGTCAATCTCTCTTGAGGCATAAAAGCTGCAGATTAAGCAAGCAGAGCTGGGGCAAGATAGATACCAAGGTATATGAAAATCACCAGGGAATAAAGACCGCCGGAGCCAACAGAGACAGCCTTCCCTAGAGCTGGCACCCTGAATTTGGACTTTTAGAGCCAGCGCCCTGAGTTCAGAATTCTAGTCTCCTAAACAATGAGAAAGTAAATTTGACGAACCTACCAGTTTTGGTATTTCTGGTTTGGCAGCACTAGATAACTAAGACAATTACCAACTCTCAAATCTGTGATCACTGCATCAAGACATTAATTTTTATCTGGTGGATGAAAAAGCAGTTTGAAATGAGTTGGTCCTTTTATACTGCATCTTTGGTAAAAAAGATCAATTTATCTATTATCATTTTTTCCTTATTCTCAATTTCAAGATTACATTACACTGTGTATCCCGAAAAGGGGCCAGGATGACAAATTAAAGGCTGGAGATTATACTGAAGATCCATACACCTGCTCCTCGCTCATCAACTATCTGGTTACCTGACATTTCCCATGTATAGGAACAGTGAAAAATCTGCTATCCGACTACTTGGCTTATTAACGACTTATGTCTGATGTAACAAATGCCAAGGTGTGAGGCGAGGGTAACACTGGCTGCAATGACGTAACCAGAGTTGGTGTCACCTGCCCCCAGGGACCTCCTCCTGTACCAGCCCCAGCCTTTGTGGGTAAAGCGCCCTGGGCTCCTGGGACTCACCTCCTAATGGTGGCACAGGTGCCCAGCCCCTGGCAGCTTGTGGCAGCTCTCAGCTCTGGGTGGCACAGATCGACCTGTCTGGGAACGGGGCAGCTGCACAGGAACGACCCCTGGCCTCCAGCTCAGTGCTCCCACGCAGTCCCGCCCCAGACCTGCACCCGCTGTGCTCAGGTTCCTCCAGCATGGCTAACTCACCTGGCTCCGTAGAGCCGTGCTCTGGTACTGGCTCAAGTGCAGAAACTAGCTCTCCCAACCCGGTGTGCCAGAGAGGGGCAGGGAGTAGAAGGAAGGAGGGAGACGCAGTGGGGGAGGAGCTGGGAGCAAGGGGAGAAGAATAGGGGAACAGGGTCAAAAAGGAGGATGGGGCTGGAATGGACTTGATGCGGCAGGTGCATCACCCACCAGCCCCGAGGCATGCAGAAGAGTGAGAGGGGACACCCTGCATCCCCAAGTCCCTGGGCTCAGCCAGACTCCTGCCTTTGCCTGCCAAGAGTGCACTACGGAGAAGGTGAACAGAAGTTAAAAAACAATTTATGTAATGATGCAGTCATTCACCATTTTGTGATCTGATGTGGTCATCCTCCATCTTCATGTAATGCTCATCTTCGCATAATGACCTGGTCTTTGGAACCCTACCACGTCTATGAGTGAGGACTGGGTGTACGTATTACTGAATACTGAAAAAGCACACAGCCTACAAAAATTCACTGCTAATGGGATCACAATAGAGGGTCCCAGACAGAGCAGAGCAAAATGTAGAACAAAATTCTAACGCGAAAAGAAAGACCAGACTTGCTGGACCTACAGAGACTGAAGAAACCCTGACAGTATGGTCCCTGGATACCCTTTCAGCTCAGAAATGAGGCTACTCCTGAGGTTCACCCTTCAGCCAAAGATTAAACAGACCCATAAAACAATATGAGACTAAAGGGGCACACCAGCCCCGAGGCAAGGACTAGAAGGCAGGAGGGGACATGAAAGCTGGTAAGAGGGAACTCAAGGTTGAGAAGGGAGAGTGCTGACATGTTGTGGGGTTGTTAAGCAATGTCATAAAACAATATGTGTATTATTTAATATGAAACTAGTTTGTTTTGTAAGCCTTCACCTAAAGTACAAAAAGAAAAAAAATTCACTGCTAACATTTCACCCATACAGGCAACACCGTTAGTATAGTAAAACCAGAATAAATTTTATGTAAGCTAAATTCCACTCTAAAATTCTAAAGTACTTTAATCAAAATTTTTATTTTCCTAGGTCCTTCACTTTGTAGTGCCAGACAGTACTCTGCGTTTAGAGACATAACACAACTCTGAACTCCTAAGCCAGTGAATTCCCCTACAGTTGGTAACTTAGACATGTCCCAGCTCCTGCCCTGCCTTGATGCCCTGCTGAGGTGAAGCTGTCGCCTCCTTTGCATGTTAACTGTTCTCCTCATGAAATGAGAATGGACCCTGAACTGCTTCAGAGAAAAGACTGCAGATTGAATAGCTAAAACTTGTAAGTTGTTATCCAGACAGACCAGAAACCTGAAGACTCACAGCTACCCAGCACCTACCTGAATGAATGAAGAACTGGGGGGAATCTCCATGGATCCCCACCGTGCCTGGCCCCAGGGAGTCGGACAGGGTATTCACAAAGGAAAATACTCCACTCATGATTCCAAAGCCCAGGCCAGAAACTGAAGAGAAAGAAAACACACCGTTCAACCCTTTTCACACAACGATTTCTCTTCAAATCAAATTTCCAAGGACAGGGGAATACCATTTGGTTGAAGGGAAAAGGGCAAACATTAGAAAGATGGCTCTGAAAAGGTGGCACCTGGCTGGCTGATGGAGAGAGGAGGTGGGGAAAGCAAAGGAAATGCGTGATGGAACCTAGCAGAGAAATAAAAAAGGAGAGAAAAGGGAGTTCTGGAAAGGCAGAAGAAACAGGTGATGGAGAAAAGACACGGGGCTGAAGCTCCAGCTTTGGCTTATGACAGAGTCTGCAGTTAGTCTGATGGCTAAGCGTGGGAACTGAGCTGGATGTGTGGCTATGTACTTTGAGGAGTGATCCCTGGGCCAGACTGAGTGACTCCACCTAGGGCCCAGTCTTTAAACATAATTCTGAAAAAAAAATATGCAGACGCGTTACCTGCGTTAATATTGAGTTCTCCTAGTACAGTTGGAGTCACAGTAAACACCCAGAGAAGTCAGCAGATACATCACTTAGAAACTGCTAGTTAACTACAGTGTTGTTGCTGTTGGGTGCCGTTGAGTCAATTCTGACTCACAGCAATCACACGTGACAGAGTAGAACTGCCTTACAGGGTTTTCTTGGCTGTAATCTCTATGGAAGCAGATTGCCAGGACTTTCTCCCACAGAGCTACTGGATGGGTGCAAACCATCAACCTTTTGGTTAGCAGACAAGCGCTTAACCATTTGCACCACCAGGGCTCCTTAACTGGAATGTATACAGGTTAAAAACCTAGCTTTCAAACCTGGTTGCTTGTTAATAAACATATAGATAAGCATTCACCTGAAATTGCATTTCTATATATAAGGGCCTTGGAAATTGGAAAGTTGGAAAAATAAACAATGTGTACCAATAGGCCAAGGCAGAAAAAAATATTATTTGAAATCCACAAAGGTACAAAAGATAAAAATGACTGATTTTTTTTAAGGGCATCATCCAGTCCTAACTTACCATAAGCCAGCAATCGCATAGAGGGTGTTGTCTCTTCTGGGTTTATGGCTTTCAAACCCTCGTTGGCTTTTCTAAAATAAAATCACACATGTAATTTTTTTTAAAAAAAGAAAAGAGGTAGAGAGGACATCAGCCAGAAATTTAAGTGACTCTTTTTTTCTGGAGAAGTAACCAACATGAATGCCCAATTTTCCTAAATAAACAGATGTTTACTTACCCGTCACAATTAAAGGCTAATTAGAGCTTATAAGACATATATAAAAGTAATAATTTCCATCAACAAATGCATCAATGTAATAGAATCAATAAATTTTGGAGGATTTCTAGTTTATATAAATTGCTCAGTAATGACCAAGATTTTTGGTATTTGGTATAGCAAAGTGCTACTATCACAAATATATTACTGACAAATTCAGAAGTTTAATAAACTTCCTCATTCTGTGTCGTAAGTTTGTGGGAGGAAACGTCTGTGACACTAACAATTCTCAGTGTTAACATCTGAAACCCTGTTGGCGCAGCAGTTAAGAGCTCAGCTGCTAATTAAAATGTTGGCAGTTCGAATCCACCAGGTGCTCCTTGGAAACCCTGTGGGGCAGTTCTACTCTGTTCTATAGGGTTAGGAAGTAAGAAAGTAAAAAACATGATCAGTTTCCATGTTCCTGACGGTTAGAACACAGGACTGATGATGTGTAAGTGGCAGTGTTTGTAATTCTGACCATTTCGCTGAAATGGAAAATTCTTCGTTTGCATTTATTATTGTGTTTCCAAGAACGAGAACAAAAAAATTCAACTTCTTTAAATATAAACTTTGAAAAACTACCGTTTTTCTTACTTGTTCTGATTTTTAGGAAGTATTAAATCCACAGGGTTACTAAACCCATGTTCTAAATTGCAGCATTCTATATTAGAAATATTGTTTTTTTTCAAAATTAGAACCATCACATATGAAAATTCAAGGCCAACATGTCTCAATGGTGTAGCTGACAGGAAAACCCAATTCAATTAGAGTACAGTGCCCAGTTAAGGGTGGGAAGGGCCAGGGCTCTCTGAACTAGTTAGACCACTGTCTTAGTCACCTAGTGCTGCTATAACAGAAATACCACAAGTGAATGGCTTTAACAAACAGAAATTTACTCGCACGGTCTAGGAGGGTAAAGGTCTGAATTCAAGGTGCTAGCTCCAGGGGAAGGCTTTTTCTGTCAGTTCTTGGGGGAAAGTCCTTGGCATCAATCCTCCTCTGGTCTAGGAGCTTCTCAGTGCAGGGACCCCAGGTTCAAAGGACGTGCTCTGCTCCAAGTGTTTCTCTCTTGGTGGTGTGAGGTCTCCCTCCTCACTGCTCGATTCTCTCTTTTATATCTCAAAAGAGACCGACTCAAGATACAACCTAGTCCTATAGATTGAGTCCTGCCTCGTTAACATAACTGTCTATAATCTTACCTCATTGACATCAGAGAAGTTAGTATTTACAAAACATAGGATAATCACAACAGATCACAAAATGGTGGACAACCACACAATACTGAGAATCATAGCCTAGCCAAGTTGACACCCATTTCGGGGGGAAATAGTTCAATCCACAACCACCGCCTGCAGAGTACTGTGTTAGTTCCTGAGCACAGGCAAACATCAGGCACTGACCAAAAGGGGCATGTCTAGGGGAGCAGAGACTGAGAGATTTGATGCACGTCTTCTGGGGTTCTGGTAAAGAAATGAGGAATATTTAGCATTGAAAGGCATATGAAAACAACCATGTGGCAAAAATTTCATGGACCTGTGTGGCTTGTGCGGGGGCGGGGGGGGCGCAGAGGCAGGAGTAGGCAGATTTTGAGCATCATAACAACATTCCTCAGTTAAAATTGCAGGACGGTAACTGCTGCATACCAGAAACGTTCGGCCACAGCCTGGTGTCCATCTGTTAGGGATGTTGCATTCTTTCAGAAATTTAAACGTTATCTTTCATACGTGCTGCTCTTTAATATTTCCAGGAACTAATGGGAATTTCATTTTTAAACCTTTTCTAAGATATGAATTTTGCTTCTAAGCAATGTGTCCCTAGCTTTCAATGTGAAAGTTAAATTGCCTCATTATTAAAAAGGAATCCAATCATCTGCTGTGAAAAGTAAAAAACACAGAGGGCCTAGCATTTTGGCAAGAACGAATGATCAGAAGCTGATCATGAGCGATGCTGTTGAGGTTCTGTCTTGGTTACATCTGTGAAATCCCAGACAGCCTTAATTACCTCGTTTGCAGAAAAGATAGAAGATGGTGGGTCAGTCAGCTACTAACTAACTATTACTACGTAATCAAGCCAGCCTCGTGACTGCCTGAGAGAAAATACTGTCCAAGTTCAAGTGGTGTCTCCAAGCAGTGGTTTCATGTGAGGTTCTCATGCTCCACAGATGATCTACTTTTTGGCCCAAAAAGGGAGCTTATACCAAGGCTTCTTGTTTTTAAACATTTTTCTATTATAGATTTGAAACCATATGAAATATTATAAAATGAACCCCTATATTGCCCTAATTCAGTCAAAATAATGATAGGTGTAATCTCCATAATAATTTTTTGTCTTAGGTGGTAGCAAAGAGAAGTAGATATAAATTCTAACAACCTTGAGTACCGGAACTGTTTCTGTTGTTTAATGACTAATTCCCTAATTTATATTTTCTCCACAGCTTTTATTGCTTCTAACATATAATGTATTTTTTTTGTTAATTCATTTGTTGTCTATTTCTTCCCCCTAGAATATAAGCTCCATGGGGGCAGGGATTCTGTCTCTTAGTCACTGATGTATCCCCAGTACCTACGATAGTGCCTGGCAATGAGCAGATACTCAAGAAATGTGAATGAATGAGGGAAGGAATGTCCACAGGTTAATAGTCAATATTTTCAGGCTGAAAATGTATCAATACCTTGCCTTGGAATTATGCAAGGAGGCATGGGCCCTCAACTACCACACTAATGTCTTGAACTACTAAACTGTAATTCAAATCTATCTGGGGGGAAAAACGGCAAAGCAGATGTTCAACTTACTTTAATAGCCTGTAATATGCAAACCGGAAGGCTTCTTGGATAAGGACTGAGACCAGCACCCCGAAGATGAGCAGGTATTTCTGTACTGGTCCATCTTTGTGGCCAGTAATGGTCCCCGCGATGAACCAAACAAGGGAGGAAAGCAGCAGAGACACCAACCAGAAGAAAGCTCTGATAATAAGGGGGGGGGGAAGTTACAAGTAAACATTAAGTACAGTATTAATAATGGTTTAAAAAGAGAAAAATCTTGCTTAAAAGAACAGATTTCCTGACTCTTTAAGAACCGCCCTCCCCCCCAAAAAAACCCAAACCCATTGCTGTCTAGTCAACTCCGACTCATAGTGACCCTATACAGCAGAATTGCCCCATAGGATTTCCAAAGAGAGGCTGGTGGATTTGAACTGCTGACCTTTCGGTTAGCAGCTGAGCTCTTAACCACTAATGCCACCAGGGCTGGAGAGGGGTGGGGGGAGTGATGCTCTAGGTTAGTGGCTCCTACTCCCCATGTGGTCTGAGAGGAACATGGGATTCTAGTACTCTTCTTCAGTGACCATGCTATTTGCAAGTACATCAGCAGACTCGATCTGCCAAAGACTGTCAGACTGGAAAACGATTTGCTACTTTTCCTCATCAATGCTCCGCCCATCAAGGATGTGCCAAAACAATAAAATACACCACCAGTGGCTACTGCAATTTTTATATCATTAAGCTACCAAAAATTATTGATTTAATGGTCAGATACCTGCAAATGTAATAGTGTCCTTTCCAGGAAAGTGTCTAACCAAACCAAAACCACTGCCCTCCGGTCGATTCCCGCTGATTGGCTGGTGGGTTCGAACCCCCAACCTTTCACATTTAGCTGCCAAGCGCTAACCACTGGACCACCAGGGCTCCTGAAAAATGTCTACACATCTATTAATAGAATGACTGGTATAAAATCCAGAAGGTGAAAACCTGGGCTCTGCTCCAGATCAGTTATCCAGGCTTGGTTTTTGTAACAACCCATGTTGACTCTAAAGATCACAACGAGCTTTACAAACCTTTTCTCAAACCTATTATTTCATAAACTGACACAGCCAATGCAGCACTTGCAGTTGAGAAAAGGTGGGACTCCCTGGCCCAGCTTGGAAGCCAGACTCAAAGTCGGGGAGGGAGGGAGGGAGGGAGGTCGGCGTGTGCCCCTGGAAGAGCTGCCAGACAAGTGAAAACTGGGATTCCGGCCACATTCGCACCAGAGCCCGGTATTTACTAAACTCCGGGAAAGATGCACGGTCACGTGTTTCGGTGTTTTCACAGGTCTCTACCCTTTGGCAGCACACCTGAATCACCTGGGAACCTAAAACACACGGGAAGCCGGATTCACGGCCCCAGCGTCCTGAGTCTGTTCACCTGGGGTAGGCGTTGGGCATCCGTGTTTGAAGGGACCGGGTCCCAGGTGATTCTAACGGGCAGGGTGGGAGACTACGGCCCTAGCTAGATTCTGTGGCCTTAGCCTTGTTGCGATTACAGATACCTTTGTGAATCTGAGAGAAATTAGGGACTTTCTCTCCAGAAAAATGAAAAACGCACGTAAGAATGAATTCATCCACAATTTTAGGGGCTTCACGACCCATTAAAGCCCACCCATGGACCCCGGGCAAAAGGACCCCGCAGTACGCGCTCCTTCAGCGCCGCAGCCCCTCCGAGGAGGCCAAGGGGCCCGGCAAGCGGGGCCTCCGCTCCCCCCGACCCCCTCCCCTCCCAAGCCCCACAGGGCCGAGCGGTCTGGTGCGGACGCCAGGGGTCGTAGGGGTGCCCAGCGGGGACAGGGTCTCGGCGTCCGGGCTTGCCGGCGCAGCCGCCTCACCCGGCGATGAGAAAGATGATGCGCAGCGGCTCGGTGGCGATGGTGAAGATGTAGAGGGCGAATGCAGGCCCGAAGGCAATGAACGCGCAGCCGAAAAACACGGCCGCCGTCATGGCGACCGCGGAAGCGGACCCGGGCTCCCCGTTAGGGACGCCAGATGCGCGGGCGCAGCCAGAGCCGGGCGCGGGGCGGAGACGGGCGCTGGAGGGGGCGGGACAAATGAGCGGGGCGGGGACATGAGCGGGGCGGGGCGGAGACGGAAGCTGGAGGGGGCGGGGCAAACGCGCGGGGCGGGGACATGAGCAGGGCGGGGCGGAGACGGGAGCTGGAGGGGGCGGGGCAAATGAGCGGGGCGGGGCGGAGACGGGCGAGGGGTGCGCAGGGGGCGGAGCAGTGAAGGGGCGGTGCAAAATTCTGGGCGGGGTGGGGCGGGGACGGTCCCTGGGATGGGGTGGGGATAGGAGCAGGTCTGGACCCAGACGGGCGCGGTCAGAGTGAGAACGGGTGCGGGTCGGGGCGGTGCAGGAGCCGGGCGGTGCTGGGGGAGGAGCGGTGCAGGGGGCGGTGCGGTGCCGGGGGCGGTGCCGGGGGTGGGGCGGGTCGGGGCGGTGCAGGGGGCGGTGTGTGGTGCCGGGGGCGGTCCGGTGCCGGGGGCGGTGACAGGCGTGGGGCGGTGCCGGGGGCGGTGCGGTGCAGGGAGCCGCTGCCTCACCGCGCGACCTTCAGTGGAAACGTCCCCCGGTGCAGGTCCTGATGCAGAGGCAGACCCCTGCCGACTTCAGGGCCCAAGCCCCAGCCTCTTGCACATTCATCGGGTCACAGAAGCCGTATGCCCTGAAAACTGGGGAAGATTCCGGGTCAACCAAAATACCGATTTAACGCAGGACTGCGGCAGGATTCCATTTTTAATAAAGGATTCTTTTTAAACCACATTTTCATTTGCATGGTTCCAAAAACTCCACGCTCCATTATCCCGGGCTGGGATAACGGTGTCCCGGGAGATAACTCACTGATGGTAAAAGGACGAAATGGTGGAAGAAGCTGTCCTTCTAAAGATTGTTTTGGTAAAGTGGTTTTATTTTTTCCAAGTCTTTGAAGAAGTTTTTCAGACATTCTCTGGCCATCCTGTGACAGTAGTAACAGAAGCCTGTTTACTTCTTACGAGCCCCCTCCATCAATATATAAACTCCGGGAGGGTCAGAGGCTTTGTTTCGCTCTTTGCTGTATTCTCCGCACCTAGACTAGCTTACTAAAAAAAAAAAAATCTGTTAAATGAAATAACTTAAAAAGTATTTACAAACATCTGCTACTTTGTATTAATTCAACAAGATTTGAGGGTTTTAAAAAGTAAAGTCAGAAGGTTGAGTTTCCTGGTCATTCGCATCTAAGATAGATTTTTCTGCATGTTGAAAAGCAAACCAAACCCGTTGCCGTGGAGCCGATTCTGACTCATAGCGATATAGGACAGAGTAGAACTGCCCTGTAGAGTTTCCATGGAGCAGCAGCTGGTGGATTCAGACTGCCAACTTTTTGGTTAGCAGCTGAGCTCCTAACCATCGTGTCACCAGGACCTCAAAAGGGGCACAGTAACACTACTTACCTCACGACGTTATTTTGAGGATTGAGCCAGGCACAGGTAAGTGCTATGTGTTAGCCACCCCTACTCTTTAATACCCATGATGAATGAAGCTCTCGGAGGGTCAACATGGAAGAGACAAACACCAGTAGACAAATTGGAGACCTGACTGAAGATATTTTGCCACCCATTTCTGAACATGGGCCTTCAAATAATACAACTACAGTTTTTATTTGTATGGCAAAATGTCATCTTTGACCTCCTAAAACACATAATTTTCCACTTATTCCACAGAATAAACAAGGCTTTAATATAACCAGGGCCTGCCATTTTGAATTGTCTGTTGTCTGGTACCTGTCAAAACTCAGGTTGAGACAACAGTTCAGGGTGATGCAGTCTGGTCCACTATTAGAGGGATTCTCTTGGTCTGATCCTGAAACAAAGTTATCAAATGCAACCCCACTACTTTCACTTCATGCAGAAATGGCTTCAGAGAAGCATAATATACTCTATAACTAAAAAAAAAAACCGAAACCCCTTGCTGTCAAGTCAATTCAAACTCATAGTGACCCTACAGGGCAGAGAACTGCCCCACAGCGTTTCCGAGAAGAGGTTGGTGGATTCCAACTGCTGACCTTTTAGTTTGCAGCAGAGCTCTTAACCATTGTACCACCAGGGCTCCAGTGTACTTATGTTAAAAAAAGAAAATTTCTGTCAAGTTGATCCTGACTCACATTTTATACAAGAAATGGCCATTTACATTTGTATGCATATTTTATAAAACTGCTCCATTCCCACTGTTCACTAGCCATTATAGACCCCTACTTTACTCTCAAGTTCAGGATGAGAAAAAAGTTTGATTTCTCCTGACAAATTTGTACACTCAGTTTGAGAGCTAATTGATCATACCCCGGCTTTACCTTGACTCCCAGGAAGCAAGGAGCGGAACTGAATACTCAACTACAGCAACCGTTCTTCCGTGGCTTTCCCTCTCCCCCCAGTGACAATTATTGCCATGACTTCAGAATATGACTTATTGTCTTACCAATATTTTAATGATTTGATTATCTGTGTGTCTTGGTTAAAGCTCCCTCAAATACTTTTTGGAAGTAGGCAAGGTAATAAAAAATAAAATAATACATGCAACAATGTTTTCAACCCACCCTCAACATGCGGAGCTGCAAGTTGGGGGGCCTCTGCATTCATGTATCTTGACCATATTTCAGTTCGGTCTTAGTCCCCAAGTCCAGTCCACGGAGGAAATCGGAAGGCAATGTAAAATGTGGTGCATCTGTCCGCCTAGTTGTGAAGATATCTTCAAGTGATGTCTGTTGGAAGAGTCAAGCAACCAGACCAAACTGGGGAAATCACTGGTAAGACAGTCATCATCAGCATTCAATTGTTTCAAGCTTTCTGTGAATACTAATGCCACGTTACATTTATAAGATGCATTGTTGTTCTACAAAGCACTTTTACACTTATTCCAACAATCCTGTTTATAAGTGAGTAATCTGAGGCTGAGTAGCAATGCTATTAAGTTTTTATAAGCTATTAATTTCTCCCAACGAATGAAAAACATACAGTAGTAAGCAACGTTGAGAGTTAAATCCCTGAAAGGTGATGGGGGAAGAGGTAGGCAACACTATGAATATTCGCTACCAAAACTAGATTGCGTCCAAAAGTCCTTCACAAGCTTAAAAAAAGAAAAACGAAAAATTGACAACCATTGCACAGAAGAGCCCACGAAAGCTGAAGCAGCACCAGAGTCCAAGCGGCAGCGTCAGACCCAGGTAAGACCCCAGGGAAGTGAAGAAGTCTGGGGGCCCCCAGGCCCACCGCTTAGTGGTTCGAATCTCTTTCAGGTGCCCCATTTGTGTGGGGTGTTTGTGGTTGGCCACAGTTTGATGACCATAAAGGATGCTCGGTAGTTGGGGGTTTTGATTTGTTTCCAAGAAGAAGGAAAATGAGAAAGGTGTAATGGTGAGGGGGAAAATGTAGAGGGAAGGAAAAATAAAGAACAGAGACGTCCTGTCAGGGTTTATGGCATGCTCAGTTTATATGGCATTGACTCTCCTCCTCTCAGGCTGCAGAAGCACAAAGAGGATGGCTGACAGCCCCCCAAAACACTGCTGTTTGTCCAGCCAATGCCAAGGTCGCCGCAGTCCTCTCCAGGATGAACTCTAGAAGAGCCTTTTTGTAAAGAGTGACAGGAGGGTCTGGGTGGGTGGAACATCTGACTTCTCTCAGCCCAATACCTGTCCACCACCTTTGGTTTGAGAAATACCAACAGACAATGAGAATTCCTCCAAACTTGGCAAAGGGAAGGGACAAGAAGTAATACCTGGTTTGAGCCATTTATCAAGTGAGGCTTTTACATTACTAATAACTCACAATATACTAAAGAATGCATTTGAGCTTTATTTTGTTTTCTGGCTGTTCTAATGGATTTATATTTATTCAACCAATTATTCATCCATTTAAAATATATATTGAATGCCTGCTAGGTATGAGACACAACCCAGGCAAAGAAACAGATGTACTCCTGTCTCCAGGAAGCTCACAGTCTAGTGGGGACGCCAGACAGGCAAGTATAGATGTCATGAAAAGTATACGAGAAGGGCATACAATCCAAACTTAAGTTTACTAAAGAAGGTAGCACCCAGTCATTCTTCAGGCCTCAGCTTAGGCATTAACAAAGCTGGGAAATGGGAAAGAGATGGAACGACAAGCGCAAAGGCCTCAAAGAGAAGGAAAGTATGCCAGTCCTCGGTGGGGTATAGGTTGGGGAGAGAGAGGAGCCTAAGGTCGTTTTAGATGAATACTTTTCTCTGTGAGGCAGGAGATCAAAGACGTGTCTTCCAAGAATAGGAGGTAGGAAAGCTTGAGAAGAATCCCAAAGGTATGAGATGGTTGTGGGGATAAAGAGAAAAGGCTAGGCTAGGAGCCAGGAACAAGCACAGTGGCAGAACATCAGTAAGGAGGCCAGGTACAGTCAAATTGTGTTACTTGCTAAAATATCTCAAGTCAATTGTGGTTAGGGGAAACCTTGGTGGCATAGTGGTTAAGTGTTACGGCTGCTAACCAAAAGGTTGACAGGTTGAATCCACCCGGTGTTCCTTGGAAAACCCTATGGGGCAGTTCTACACTGTCCTATAGGGTCGCTATAAGTCGGAATCAACTTGATGGCAATGGGTTTTTTTTGGTTTATCATGGTTAGGGGGCCCTGGTGGCACAGTAGTTAAGCGTTTGGCTGCTTACCAAAAGGTCAGCAGTTCAAATTCACCAGCTGCTCCTCGAAAACCCTATGGGACAGTTCTATTCTGTCCTGTATGCTTGCAATGAGACAGAACTGACTCGACAGCAACTTCTTTTTTTTTTAATCATGGTTAGAGTTACACACCCAGCAAATTGGAAGAAAACGATCTAAAATGTGTAATCCATTTCAGTGAGTCATGAGTATTTTCATTATGTAGTCTTTATTTTAGATGAACATTATTGTAAAAAAAAGTTCACCTGGAATAAAATCCATTAAAAAAAACAAAACACAGCATCAGTATCAGTACACAGTTAATGAATCAGCTTAAACAAGTTTAACCACATGACAGGTCCACTTTATCTGCAGGAGCTTTTCACAGTAAGCCGCTGGAGCAAAAATAAAATATGCTTAACCATACACAACAGGATAATTTCAAGGAAAAACTAGATATTTTCCTTTAGGGGCATGATTTTAGTCAAACAGTTTATGGTATTTTGGATTAAAGGAACTGCGTGTCAGCTGCAAACAAAATAAAATCTAGCAATAAGGCCAAAGGAATGAATGACAGTGATTAAATTCACATTTTAAAAAAAAAGTTAGAAAATGAAATCAGAAGTTCTATTAGTTCTTGGCAACAAGAAATGTAACTGAATGTGGCACAAGCGTTTCAAAAAACAAAGTAAAATCTGAAAACATCTCTAAAATAATTTTCATTTCAGTTATTTAATTTTTTCATAATGAACATGACAGCCATTAATTGCATTAGTCTAAAAAAAAAAAAAGACTGATTCTATTTGCAAAACTGTGCTAGAATTGGAAAATTTTATTAAACTATCCTCTAGGTCAAGGGATTTCACTTCAAGGCTTTTTCTTTTTTTTTTTTTTATTTCCCTTCTGGATATAACAAGAAGGAAAATGCAATCTCTTTTCTGTTAAATTTTTTTTTTCTAAAAAGCCTGATTACAGACACGAGTGCTTAAAATCTGAGCTAAGTAAGCCAACATAATGCAATGTGGTTTTAAAAATTTAAGCTTAGAAATTCACCTGTAAAGATTAAAAACTAAATTTATTAAAGAATCCAAGTCATGAACTAGAAAAAATGTCTGCTCAAATGTATTACTTACTGATCACAGGAAAAACTTTATAAGCCTTAATACAGATTCTCAGCATTCAGAACCTGTAAAATTGAGTTATAATCTCTGACATAGAAACTTCTGCAAAAATGTATCTATATTGCACAGCTAAATTTATTAATGGGGACAGGGAGAAGATACTTTTTTTGCGCTACTGGATGTGACATGTATGTTCTATTCTAAACTAAAATTCCTCCTACCTTTCCCAATGATGCCTTTAGTTCAAAACAACAGATATAACCTAAATTTCATAGAATGCTTACAGGCTGGCTCACTGCTTTTCTACCAGATATTAGAATACTAGTTAGTTAAATGAGGTATAATTAAAAAATAGTCCTTCAAAGTAAAGAGTACATGGTCTTCTGAAAATTTACAACAAAGGCTGCTCAAAGTGTTGCCTTCGATAGCAAGAAACCCGGCAGCAGCACTAACTGATGCACAGGTGGATTACTCTCTCATCATCTGTCTGAAGTAAAATAAGTCCCCGGTGAAACATTCTACAATCACCTGCTTTACATGCTACTGAGTTACAGCACAGTTTCATTGTCGGACACTCTCAGACTCTGTTTGAAAAGGGCTAGTCCAATCATCATCAGAAGTCAGCACGCTGATAATAAAGTGCAGCCACCGAAACACTAACACTGCTGCAAAAGTTTTCATGTACCTGATCCGTAAGACCACAAAGACGTTCACCCAAAACTAGAATTCTTCCGTTTCAGCAGGGAACAGACAATTATCTGTCACTAAATTCATCTACGAATAGAAAAAATAATGCACTGTATGTACATTATTAAGCAAAGTGGAGTATTTATTGGGTCGCTTTACCATGCAGAAAGTGAAATTTCCTATGGTCTTAGCTCAAATTATATACAATTTAGCAAAGCTAAATGTAAGAAAATAGCAAGGACATTTTATTTCTATATAACAGAGCATATACACCCCAATTTGCTACTACTTCAAAGAGCACTTTTAGACTCATCTAACTTTTACAGGCTCTTTCAAAGGGAAGTTCATGGAGACTAGTTATTAACCCATATAAGACAAGAGAAGAGAGAAGAAATACAACAAAAGCAAAGCATTCTGTTAAAAAAAAAAAAGTTAACCACACCACAGAATATGTCAGTTTTGGTTTGCAGACAAGCCCTGAGATATCAACCAAAGTGTTAAGACACCAAATAGTCAGAGGTAAATTACTAAAAGAAGTACATTCATACATGGTGCCATGACACTTGCCTCTTAGAAAGTATTGTTACCATCCAGAAAGCTTAACTGCTTGGATATTTTTGAGAAAATCAGTGAATACAGGATGTCTCTAAGAAATTCTCTTTCCTTCCCAAAAATGTATCTAATTCAAAGATGGTGGACTTAAAATCAACTTTCAGTTGGGGAACTACTGATTCTACTGGGCCAAATGTTCCTTAATTTTAGTATATAAACCTCTGCTTTAAATAGTCTACTCTTTTTTAAATAGCCTAGTTAACTACAAAAAAAAAAAAAAAAAATTCAGGGACACTGAAATTGGTCAATAATAAGTTTAGTATACTGTATCCATCAAAAATAGATCTAGTACACTTGCTGCCGCTAAATTGTGCGTAAGTTTTCAAACAAGTAGGAAAGGCTGATTGGTCCAAGCATCTAACTACATATCTTAATTTGAAGCAGAATTCTCTGTGGTAACAAGCAATCCATTTCCACCTCAATTCTCCATTCTTAACTATCAAGCATGGTGGTATCCTTCATGAAGCAAAATAGGCATACCAGGAAAAGTAATTATCAACAGAATTCATGGCCCTAATCACCTCTTTATCATCCCCTCTGTTATGACACTGAAGGCTACATTAACAGCAATGACATACTGATCTGAATTTTGGCACATAAATTAACACTAAATACCTTTTTTTCTTATGTGATAGTTTCATCCATAAAATGTATACCAGTACCATTGCTCAGCAAGAAAGGCAGCTAAGCTTTTGGGTGGCTTTGGCCTAAACAACCAGACCAAGTTCTGTAACAACAAACCTGAACAGATGGAGCTGGGTTCTACAAGTAAACAACTGTTTTAAAACTGAAATCTTGCTCATCTTTTTTCTAACGAAAAGGCAGACCTTTCCTAGAGGTTGCACTAAGTCAATTATTTTCATTCTTTAAAAATAACACTCTCCCCTCCAAAAAAAGGAAACCAAAAATTATTATTATCACCATCACCAAGAGCTATCTCTATTAAATGTCTGTCAAGTTAATCTCTCTCCCTACAGGTAAGCTTTCTGCACCCTAAAATCTAAATCTAACTTCTGTTAACTGTTCAGACAGGGATTATGGTAGGAATTAGGCGATGTAACTAAATCAGCAAGCTAAGGGGTCAACCTAAGAAAAAAAAAATAGAGTATCCTAATATGACAACACCACAAATAGATGCTGAAATAAAACCCTAAATGGCACATCTCTCTGCTTCTGTAAAATTTCACCTCAAGAAGTTCACAATTAGAAACAGACAACAATATTCAAATATGTTATGTTTTCGATAACTGAGGAATTACAACAGATCCAACAAGGGAGAGAACGGTAGATAAAAATCCTAGAAAAAGTGACAGGAAAGATTCCCAGATGCAGTTTCTATAGATTAGGCAGAGGTGAGCACCTTCGAAAGTGATCCTTTCAGCCACTCAGACACTCTGTGGCAAAGAGGTCTAGAATGAACCAAAGCTGTAAACAATCTGGAGAAATAAAGAAATTGTCGCCTCTACTGATGGGCATTCTTATGAATCTTTAGAATAAATTTTACCACAGTTTAAGGATTTTTATTTAAGAAAATCACAAACCAGAGTCCTGAAATAAATGCTATCAATGCAATAACATCTGGCCATAAGAACTGGACCAAATGTTCTTTAATTTTAGTACATTAACCTCTGCTTTTTAAATGTTCTGCTCTTTTTTTAAACATTCCCCAGTGCACAGATCTGTCTAGAACTTTGTGAGACCAAACTCCACACCTACGAGTCTAAGATTGTGCTGTAACTGGGACAGGCTAACACTGATGTGCAAAGTGAAAAGAAAGATAGCAGCTTCTGCAACAGGCAATAAAACAAAGAAAAAACAAGGTTAAGTCCTGTATGTGTCTCCACTTCATTGCTTCCGTGTTTGAAAAAAGGAGCCTGTTATTTGGCTACGCCCAGAGGCTGAGTCCACTTGGCATTTTGTGTCGAGAGGTCTAGGTTCACAGGTGCTCTCAGCAGCAGCTGGGCGGTGATATTCTGAGGCTGGATAACCTGTGCTTTCAGAGAAGCAGGAAAGGTTCCTCTCGGTTGGCTGCAGTCTCTCAGAAAGAGTTCATCAAAGTAGCGAACAGCGGAAGAAACTGGTCTTCTTTGATCGGTTTTCTGTTATTTTCACCGGTCCACCTGCCCCTGATAAATTGCTGTCATTCTAAAAGATAGAGGGTAAAGTTACCAAGAAAGTTTCATGGTTTAAGCCCAATTACCTAAAAATACCACACCATATCTTAAAGTATTCACTAAAAAAACAAACAAACAAAAAAAATATTTTATTAGAAAGGGACATAAAAGGGACTGGACAGTGGGTGGGAGAGAGATGCTGATGAAGAGTGAGCTAATAATATCAGGTGGACACTTGAGACTGTGTTGGCATCTCCTGTCTGGAGGGGGGATGGGAGGATAGAGAGAGTTGGAGGCTGCCAAAGTTTTCACGAAAGGAGAGATTGGAAGGGCTGACTCATTAGGGGGAGAGCAAGTGGGAGTAAGGAGTAAGATATATATTAACTTATATGTGACAGACTGACTTGATTTGTAAACGTTCACTTGAAGCTCAATAAAAGTTAATAAAAAAAAAAAAGAAAGGGAACTAGCAAATCTTCAATGTGTCTTTTTTCTTTGGAAATGATGGATTAAAAGGTGAAAAATGTTTTTAGGATAACACATTTTATATTAATAATATATTGGATAGGAAACTCCCATTTCTAGTCCAGAGAAATAGTCAATGGAGTGGACAGTTTCAAGGTTAAGGATGGAAACAATATTAAGATACTGGTATAGACAATCCTGTTGTTAACAAGATACTGTTGTTAAAGGTAAGAAGAGTTGGTAACACAAGGTATACAATTATATTCAGGATTTGGGTTAAAACAAATTTCCAAGGTTGACTTAATGGTTCATCACTGGAATATTTTCAAATTTACGCAAACACTGGCAATTTCAAGATCATAATTACACGTAGGTAAAATGTTCATCATGTGAAAACTGAACTAGATAATTTCATGGCAAAAATTTAATTTGTGCCATTATTAATTTTAATTATTCTGATCAAAATCCAATTAAAGACCACTTAAAGAGCCAGATGAAAGAACTGACACAGCTGCCAGAAATAAGAACCAAAGTTTAACCAGATGACTATGTAAGTCAGCGAAAAAAAAAAAAAAACAAGTTTAATGTGACTACATAACGTAGCCTTTTGATCAAAATGCTGAATAAAAACTATCATAATGAAAATAAGAACTATAAGCAATACCAACCATTTTTCTGTTGAGTTTTGTCATTATATCTCGTGCAAGTGTAAAAAATGCCTAAAAAAAAAAAATCATAATTATAGAGTTAAAATATAGTTTGGGACAGAAATACAGAAAATTCTCATCCCTTCACTGTACAATATATTCCTTTAGAATTTTTAACTGAGAAAAGAACACAACTGTAATCATAGTATGCATATGTTATATCCCATCTTTCATTTACGTCATAAACATTTTCCAAAGAATTTTCCAATGTTATCAAGCTGCCATTCATTCATTCCTCAACATTTCCTACACATAGCTCCTGGTAGAAGTTCCTGATATGACACTCGTGGAGTTAGGAGTAGCTTCCTCAGTAGACCAAGAGCACCTCAAGGGCAGAAGCTCTGGCTAAGTCACCCTTGCGTCCCCAGAGCAGGGCATACTGCCTGATCTGGGAGATGCTAAATATCTATTTAATGAGCAAATAAATGATTATATATTATTTCATAGCTCTAAAATCTGTCTTCATAAAAATCTCTACCTTTTACTCCTGTACTTCGTTCAAAGTGCTTTTATTCTTACACCTGAGACCCCTTATTATGCTTCACATCTTCCATGTCTTCCAAACCCATGGCCAGCGAGTTGATTCTGACTCATAGCGACCCTGAAGGGCAGCGGAGGAGAGCAGAGACCTGCCCCATAGGGTTTCCAAGGCTGTAATCTTTACGGAAGCAGACTGCCACATCTTTTTCCCGTGGAGTGGCTGCTGAGTTCGAACTGGCGACCTTTCAGTTAGCAGCTGAGTGTTTAACTACTGCACCTCCATGTCTCCCCAGTCCAAAATCCAACAGTTCCTGGAGCTCAGCTAAATCCCCCAACATGGAAATCAGCTTACATGGAAGGGAGGCGAATCTGATTAATCTTGGCGGTATGTTATCCATAGTGCCTCTTGACCTAAACCAAATGTTTTTAAAACCCATCCTCATTCTACTCTAATTCTACAGAGCCAAGGACTCTTGAAGCTTCTTAGGCTGTCTCCATGCTATGTCAGACTCTGCCGCCAGCCACTCCTGCCATCCAAATAAAACGTTCAGGAATAAAGATTATTTCAAGTCAAATGGAAACAATATGACGACTCCTCTTACTACTTTTTATCTGCAGTTTAGTGTCACACTGGTGACCTGGGAATCCAGGTTTCTAAGTAAGCCCCATGCCAATTTTTATGAGGTTAGTTTTAAGCTCTGGGAAAACTGCTAACTTTTGTAGAACACCTGGCTAGAATAAGCAGCTTTTACACTTCCACAGCTCCATGTCCTCTCTAAGCCACAGCTGGGATGGGGTGGGGTGGGGGTGGGGGGCAGGCACTAACTGACACCTAAGCCTGTTCTGTTGGGCCAAGGGTAGGAGCTCATTCTGTGGGAGAAAACCTATGTCGGCCATCTTGGTGGCGAGCTCTTCTCCACCATTCAAGTTCACTGCAGAGGCTCTCCCCTCTCTGACAGTGAAATCCTCCTGTAGCAAGCAGAAGGAAGCATTTTCTGCTTATATGTGCTTGTGTAAATAAATCAGCGGGGCTTCCTGTTTCCTAACACCCATTAGCCAACCTGAAAAAAAATGAGTGCTAATTGTTATTTAAAACAAAAGAAAAACTTCTGATTAGCATCCCCTGGCCAATAAGGTCCTTTATGTCTTGATATTTACCCAAGATGTATGATGAACAGTGAATAACCTAAGCAATTAAATGTTTATGAAACCATCGATATATTGTTAAGTGAATTACATGAATTAACACACATTCATACATAAACATGTATTACTTTTATGATCAATTTAAAAAATGCTTTTTAAAAATAAAATATTAACAATTCTGCCCTTGGTGAAGAAAACAATTTGGTTTTCTTCAACAGCTAACTTACTGTAAACTTACATTAAAGCTACTCTCTGATTAACACACAGTCTGATTTCTAGTAACTGCCATTGTGTTAACAATGTATCGTGCTTAATCTAGTCTAAATATGTATGCTAAGGAAATCTCTTCAATAAACCAACAGTTTAATGCTGTCTTGAGAGTACAGGTATGAAAGCAAGAGTCTTCTGCTACGGGCTACTACAGCTGTTAGGTGCCATCGAGTCAGTTCTAACTCCTAGCAACCCTCTGTACAAAAGAATAAGACGCTGCCTGGCCCTGTGCCATCTTCACAATCATTGCTATGTTTGAGCCCATTGCTGTAGCCACTGTGTCAATCCATCTTGCTGAGGGTCTTCCTCTTTTCCACAGACGCTCTACTCTACCAAGCATGATGTCCTTCTCCAGGGACTGGTCCCTCCTGAGTGATGATAACAGGCAGGGGACACTGCTTGGTCTGCTAGTCCAGCAATTCCACCTTCCCAAACAAAGGGAAAAACTGAACTTAAACAGAACTTCCATCTTCTGTTCAGTCAATCTTAAATGAGTAATCTAATACAAGCTCATATGGAAGCTGGGTGCTAGAGATTCAGCAACCAGGGCCCACATAAAAGTCAGAAGCATAAAAGTTCACAAAATGGAGGTGGGTCAACAAAAGGCTTTCAGTGTTGCTTGAACGTAGGCATCTGAGCACTAGTGCCAGTGCATAACAAGTCACCAGACATTTCCTTCTTACCTCTTCTACATTTGTACTGGATTTTGCACTTGTCTCCAAGAACTTAATCCCATAGTCAATTGCTAACTGAAAGGCAAAACAGAAACATTAAAATCCAGTGAAAGTAGCTTGAACATATAAAGCATTTATATTTTTTAGGCTTTTCAAAGTCCTAAAGGTAGAGTATCTATTTTAGAACTTCTGCCGTTTTCCAATTTCTTTACCTTCCTCTATGATGTTTGGAATTTAATCATCTTAAGTTAAAATAAGGTACAACTTCCCCTTAAAACATTTTAAGTACTTCTTTCTGTTCTGTTGAGCTTTTAGCTCTCTCATATACTTACAAGAAAAACTACGAGATGGATACCCTCTATACCATTAACTGGAGATTCTTTGGCCTCTTTTATCTGCTCCCAAAGTACAACTCTCCAACAGTTATGTGATGGTTAAGGTTATGTACCAACTTGGCTGGGCCATAATTTTCAGTGGTTTGGCAGATATTATGTAATCATCCTTCATCTTGTGAACTGATATGAGCAGCCAATCAGTTGCAAGGCCAATGAGTTTCCTTGAAGGTATGACCTGCATCCAATATATACGGATGTTCTCGCTAGGCTCTCTCTCTGGATCCTGCATCTGACTCATCCTCCTCTGACCTAGGTTCTTGGGACATGAGCCAGCGGCCAGCAGCCTGCCCCCTAACCTCCAGATCTTGGGATTCACCAGCTCCCATAACCCCATGAGCCAGCAGCCTTCCGCCTGACCTGCCAGTTTTGGGTTTGTCAGCCCCTGTAATCATGTGACTCAGGAGAAGCCTTCAGCCTGACACCCAACCCACGGATTTGGGACTTGCCAGCCTCCACAACTGCATAAGCCATTTCCTTGAGAGAAATCTCTCTATATATATTTATATAGTGACACAGTGGTTAAGAGCTTGGCTGCTAACCAAAAGGTCAGCAGTTCGAATCCACCAGACACTTCTCAGAAACCCTATGGAGGCAGTTCTACTCTGTCCTTATAGGGTTGCTAGGGGTTGGAATTGACTCAACGGCAATGGGCTTGGTTTTGGTATATATTTATATATATATATATATATATATATGCTTCATTGGTTTTGCTTCTCTAGAGAACCCAGCCTAAGACAAGTTACTATATTGATTTTAATAAATTGGCAAATAATAGAAGCAAAAGCTTAAAATATCAAAGTATTCATTGCTTTGATTTCTATTGATTGAGACAAATTGTGAACTCTTCCATATTTTAATCTATTCCCAAAGAGCTCCCAGTTCATTTACAACACCAAGATTAAGTGATTGTTTTTAGGGGAAAAAGTTTGCTGGTCAGAATGAAAAACAAAACGCATTTTGCATGTATCACTAAAAAAGGCCAAAGCAAAATTTCAAGACTTGAAAAGTGAGCAAAATGAAGCTTTTCAGTCAATGTAGAAAATATCACAGAAGTTTTTAAATAGGTACATAAGATACTCTTTGGCTTCACAGGGCACAAAACAGAGACCTGTCTATAAATGACCTATAACAGCCTCCACAGCTTGGTGAGTCACAAATAGTGTATTCACAGTGGCCTACAACTAATGTGTACTAAAAAATTCTTTAATAAAATAACAAATTGGAAAAATGATTACTGCTGAAATGTCACCTATCCTATTTTTTCAAAGAGAATGAATTACTTTAACTTGAATACTGGGCATTTTCACACAGATATAAAAAGAAAGCATCTGAACTCTCAGCTGCAGGAATCTTGAAAAGGACCAATTTGTACCTCCCAGAAAACATGAGCGAATTCCTTAGGAATGAGTCATGACCACACAGTATACGGGCTGGACCTGGAATACTAATTCACGCCATTCAAGTATGGATTACATGTCTCTGCTGGGGATAATGTTAAAGAATGAAAACAGATTTTTTAAAAAACCTTAAATCAATAATTAAATAACAGTAAGAAAATACATGCTCAACATGAGTAGATTGAAATCTTCAAGTATGCAATTCAAATTTACCTTCTCGCCTCTTTCTTTGGAGACTTGTCTTTTGTCATTCATATCACATTTGTTACCCAGGATCATTCTTTCAACATCTGAAGAGGCATGCTTCGGGGAGAAAAGAGGACGTTATAAAAAGGGCCTGAGAAAAATCGTGTTCTGCTAGACAAATGCTAACCTGTCAGAAACGCACCCGTAAATTTAATAAGACAAATAATCATTCACTCAACACGAGGCCTGATTCAGAGAAAAGTTAACAAGGTGGCAGCAGGGAAGCTCTGGCTTGAGCGCCTCCACAAAGTCCGTGCAAACTATTTTTCCAAAGGCTGTGGAACTTTGTTCTTGTGTCTCTTTTTGCACAGGAACAAACAGAAATAAAACGCATGGTTATATAACCACAAAACACATAAACATACGTTAGTGTCAGAGGAGGAAAAAAAAAAAAAAAACTGGTCCTCAGTGACTCAACGGGAAAGGTATTCTGGATTCCCAACCATTTAAAAAATGAATTCAGCTGGATTGATAAAGATGTGTACCAAATTATTTCAGAGTCACAGTTCTTTCTGAAATGGGAAAGACACAGAAAAACCTTAATTCCAATCAAGCAGGAATTAAGCCAAAATTACAGACCCAGCTTTAAAATATCTAAGATGGATAAAAGGTTTGAAGGGCAAAATGTTAAATTGCCGGGGTAAAGATAAATTTTTGCTCGCCAAACAGCCCGACAGACAGCACCTGGGGATCGGATGGTTTAGTCCGGGCTCTCCTTTTTAAAGGCTGGATGACTACAGGCAAGTCACTTTTCTCTGGCCTCAGTTGCCTCATGTGTAAAATGGAGATTTGGATTAAGTTATGTCCAAGCTCTGGTCCAAGTTTTAAGTTCTCTGAGCTCTCTCCTCCATCTGCCCCCACCCTCAGACAGGCAGAGGAGGCAGGCAGGCAGCACAGGACAGAGCCCTCCAAGGTGGCTGCCCTGCCCCGCTTCTCAGCAGCTCAGCTGCTCACAGAGACAGGTGGAGCCTGGTAGGAGCTCCCAGCAGGGCTTGTCTCCGGTGCCACCACCTGCTTTCCAGACTTACCTCTTCAATGTTTCTTATCCAATTTTTAATATTGTCAAAGGATTTTTCATTTGTGATGTCGTAAACCAGCATAATCCCCTATAACAGAGAGAAAAACGAAGATCTCTATTTGGTGTTTTCCATTTTTAAAGCTGTGGGATATTAATGTCAATGTCCTCCTTCCCCCCAGAAGCCTTTTATTAGTTTGTCCTTTTTTCCCCTCTTTGTAAAAGGGGTTCACAATAAATTTGAAGAATACGGAGAATTAAATAAATAAAGTCTTCCACTGTTTCACTATGTAAATAAATAATAACTGTTAACATTTTGACTGTTAAACTTTAATGAATTGTGGTAACGGAGATGCACCCTTTCTACCTGGCCTCACATGATAAGAATCAGCACCAACAGGCACTGAGCAGAGACGACACTGAGAGCAAGAGGGAATCACTTCTACTGCACACTTGTTTAATCCAGACAGAAACCGTGTCCCTTCCTACTCTTCTAGTAAGATTGAAACCATAATGCTTTTAAGGTTGTTTCTTTTTATATGAGCTGACTAAAATGTCACTATTTATCTAAGTGAATCACAGACACTTGTATATAACACACTGCTATACAGGTTTAATGGAAGGCCTTGTTGTTGTATTTTTTTTTTTAATAATTTTTATTGAGCTTTAAGTGAACGTTTACAAATCAAGTCAGTCTGTCACATATAAGCTTATATACACCTTACTCCGTACTCCCACTTACTCTCCCCCTAATGAGTCAGCCCTTCCAGTCTCTCCTTTTATGACAATTTTGCCAGTTTCTAACCCTCTCTACCCTCCTATCTCCCCTCCAGACAGGACTGTTGTCATGTTTTTAAGGACCCATGTCTGGTATTTCTGAAGAGTCCACCTTCCGATTGCTTCAACTAACACCTGTAGGTTAACTACTCCTAAATCTACATCCCTAGACCACGCTTAAGGAGCCCTGCTAACCGTAAGGTCAGAGGTTCAAACCGACCAGTGGGTCTACGGAAGAAAAGACCTGGTGATCTGCTCCCATAAAGATTACAGCCTAAGAAACCCTATGAGGCAGTTCTACTCTGCCCTATAGGGTCAATATGAGATGGAATTGACTCGACGGCACACAATAGACCACACTTCTATATTAAGTGCTACACCCACTATCCATCCATCCATTCAATAAGTAGTGGGTACCTGGAAACCCTGGTGGTGTAGTGGTTAAGTGCTACGGCTGCTAACCAAAGGGTCGGCAGTTTGAATCCACCAGACGCTCCTTGGAAACTCTATGGGGCAGTTCTACTCTGACCTATATAGGGTCACTATGAGTTGGAATCGACTCGACGGCACTAGGTACACTGTGTAACAGATATTATGCTAGGTACTGCCAGCAGTAAACAAGATCAACAAGGTGCCTTCCTCTCGTGGATGGCTAGCAAAGGAAACTGATGATGAACCATCAATATGCAATTAATTATAATTTTACAACTGCTATGAAGAAGCACAGGGTGCTCTGAGTGCATATACTAGGGATGTAACCTATGCTGGGAGGATTAGGGTGGTCAGGGAAGGCTTCCCTGTAGAGAACAACATCAACGCCAAAGCCTAAGGACTGAGTAGACTTGAACTGGACAGAGGGGTCCGGGGCAAGGTGAAGAGGGAAAGCCCACAGTGCCTAGCACACAACAGATGTGTTATAAATATCTTGCAGTCCATGAAAGCTCAGAGCCCAATGGAAAGCAAGGCAGCTTGCCAGGAGTGCATAGATCACAGAGGAAGGGCACACGATGAGGCCGAAGAGGTAGGCAGGGGCCAGATGTGCCTAAAGACCACAGACTGGACATAAGCACCTAGATATTCCCCGTAGTCACCACAAACTCAACTAAGTAAAACAGGAGGTTGTCTTCTTCACCTTCAAATCTTCTATTCCTCTCATCTTGGTGAAAGCCAATGCCTAACCAGCCAGCAAGCCAAGTAGACACCTGGGGGTTACTTTTCCCTCCATAGTCAATCGGACACTAAGTCCTACAGCCCTAACTACTTCAGCATTTCCAGAATTGGATATCTGGCAGACTCCAGTACAGTACTTACCAACATGCTGCATACCCAAACCAACCAAAGGAACCCTGCCATAACTACCACTTACTGAAAATGGTGCCCACCAGTGAGAACACATGACCCAACAGAGCCAAAAGACTATCAGAGCAGGATTTCCTGAAGATTTATGTAAGGCTGCTTCTAGGCATGAGATGTGCCACTTTTTTCATTGCTTATTGTTGGCTGCTCTTTCAGCAAGCAAGCATTTATGGAACATCTACTATGTGTCAGGCACTACTGTAGGCACTGGCTTTACAGCAGAAAAGAGAGATAAAAATCCCTGCCTTCAAAACAGCAAAGACACGACTCTAGAAGAGCAAAACTTTCTAATTATTTGAAGTTCTGAAGCAACGTGAAGAAGGACTAGGCAGTAGATATGCGAAGGCGGACAATCCCCAAATCTAAATTAAACAGCATGTCTCCACGACCTCATCTTTCATTCCACGGACTAGAGCTAGGCATTCGAGCTGGACGTTTGCTCCACATTCTCAGTGCTCCCACCCACTTGCTGGTGAAAACAAGCACTGACGTGATGTCAGCACACCCCTCCCAGAGAACAAATCATGGTCAATAGAAAGGCTGTGTGCATCGAAAGCCTCTAATTGGAACTACCTGTAAACAACTCCAACTCGTCCCTGTGAAGGTGTTCTTTTTGGTTTTTTTAAATTTATTTGGTGAAAATATACACAGCAAAAGCTACAGCAGTTCAACAATTTCTACTCGGACAATTCGGTGACACTTGAGTATATCCTTCAAGTTGAGCAGGTCTTATTTATCTCTACAGTCCTTCCTGGGGGGAAACCAACCAACCAGCCTCTTCAGGCATACAAGATAAGTCAGTCCCTCCCACTTTGATTCCAATCTAAGCAAAACAGAGCCACTTGCAACTCTCTTTCACAATCTTATTAGGGTGGTGTGTGAATACACACATACAAAATGCTTAGTGGTGTGTAGTACAAAGGTGACTAAGTTTAAAAAAGGGATCCCTAATCTTTTTGTGGAGCCCTGGTGGTGCAGTAGTTAAGAGCTTGGCTGCTAACCAAAAGGTCAGCAGTTTAAATCCACCAGAAGCTCCTTGGGAACCCTATAGGGCAGTTCTACTCTGTCCTACAGGGGCACTATGAGTTGGAATCGACTCATTGGCAACGGGTTTTTTTTTTTTTTTTTAATCTTTCTGTGGGGATGATTTACTGTTGCCCAAATAATTGAGGCTGAGTGACAGGTGGGGAGGAGGGAAGGGCAGCATGATAATGAAGGGGTTGTAGAGTCTGATCACGCCTTCCTGGAGACAAGGGGATGGCCAGCCAGCATCCCCTTCAGCTCCATCACCCCTGGCACCACTCCTGGGAGCAAAACAGTTTTTCAAGTAATGAACTGGGTGTGGTGGCAGCTGATACCCCACAAACCATAGGTTGGCTTCATGATCTCAACTACTAAACCTTCAAAAACTTTCTGAGCATAATGGGTTTCACTGAAATTCAAGGCTTCGACTTGTGAGGGCTTAGGCCTTAAAACCAGAGGTAAAAGCCCTGGTCTGGACCTGACGTTCTAGGGGCTAAACTGCCTTATTTCCACTGTACTCCCAGACCACACAGCACCTGCACAGAGCTGACATGCAATATAAACCGGTTGTTGAATGGCTCAGGTATCTCAGATGGAAAATAACCAAGCAATGAAGTTATGCTAACAAGGATAAGGTCAGGATGTAACACAGAAGGACTGGGTAATCAAGATTCACCAGACTCTAAGCCCCCAAATCACAGATCATTTAGCTACTTCCTGGTTAGCTGGCAGAACGCTGGCCAAGGAGCCTCCACGCATAAGCAGTGGATGTTGTAGAGGTGGCAAGAGAGAAGGGGTGATGGCACTGGGGCTGAATGACAAGAAGGTGCTGAAAATGAATACTGAGCCACGGAGGCTTGTGGTTTGCCAAGATTTTGCATAAGGTCTTTAGAAGAAAAAATCACAAAAATATACAATCACCTCAACATGTGGAGGAGATCTAGAACATCAACAAGCCAACCATCTGATTATTATTACGAAGACCAATGGCAAAGTATACAGTTACCAAACATAAACATAACAAAAACCCCTTTAAATGTCTTGTGTTCATTATCAGTCTATTTCCCCCATAGTACTAGACCCCAGCTTGAATGCTATGATCCTGCCAAATGAAGGTTCATGTTTGACTTTCACCTGAAGAGTTACAAAACCCTAAACCACACTCACCATGGCTCCTCTGTAGTACGCTGTCGTAATTGTTCGGAATCTTTCCTGACCCGCTGTGTCCCTAAAATTTGAAACAGAGAAGGAATGGCTTTAAAAGTCATGACCAGCATCACTGAGGAGAGACCCTAAGCAGCAGGAGCTATATAACACTGGTCTGCTCACAGGCGCAGTGGTTTGAAGGGTACAAGGGAACCCACCATGCGTCTGCCATCTGGAGGCAGTGTGGCCACAGGAGCCTGTTGGGAGCTCACAGTGACTTGGGTGAAAAACTTGGACTTGATAGTAAAAGGCAAACCCTGGTGGCATAGTGGGTAAGCGCTACAGCTGCTAACCAAAGGGTCGGCAGTTCAAATCCACCAGGTGTTCCTTGGAAACTCTATGGGGCAGTTCTACTCTGTCCTATAGGGTCGCTATGAGTCAGAATCGACTCAACGGCAACGGGTTTTTTTGGTCTGGATGGTAAAAGCAGCCACAGGGAAATACAGGGGCCCTGTGAGGAGCTAGCAAGTTGTACTGGTTCAAACACATGTGGGAGGGAATACAGAATAGTTCTGAATTCTGGGGACTCCTGGAGGTAGTTACAATCCTTTTTGTAAGTACTTAATGATTAAGACATTTTGCTCTCATGATTCAAAGCGTGATTTCTGCACAAAGCAAGCTATCGAGCTAGACTTACTACTGTGTCAATTCCGTTCAGCAGAGCACACTAAAATGGATCTCAAGAACTATTTCAGCTGTGGGCCTGTAGTTGAAGGGGAGGCTGGAGTTGAATGTGTAATCCTCGGCAATGTCTCCAAAGTCTTTTAAACATGAACAGCACCTCAAAATTGTGTAACCCTTTCATATATTCTTGTTTTTTAGTGGATGGCATGCCATTAAAACACATTCGAAAAAATGCAAACCTGCCTAATTACATTTGTAGAAGCAATCCAATTAAAGGAAGATAAATTTCCTTGATTTTTGGAAAAAACAATATTCCCAAATTTGCCACTTACAGCCAAAACTAATTCACCACCTGTGCTACTAGGACAAACTAAATTGTACAATTTTATTGCAAGAGAGCAAGAGGCATCTGTAGAAAAGTACGAGAAGTCTAATGCATAGCAAACTCAAACAACAGATCAAGGACCAAGGGCAATACAGTAAATTAAAAACCATCAATAAACACATTAACACTTATGTCTACTTTACAAAACACTTTCAAATGGTCTCACATGATGTGTGCACAGCCTGGCACAGCGGATCTTACCATCATCCTCGCGCTGAAGAAGAGGCGGCAGGCTCAGGAGGGCTGTGGGCCCAGCTCTGCACGAAACAGCTAATCCACTTGGATGAGACTCCCAGATCCTAGGCCTCAGCTGTTCGATGCAGGGCCAGGACTCACCTTATCCTATCATTCTCTGACTGACAGGACTACATATGTGCGCACTTGTTTAGTACACGGAAAACACGCCATGGGGAAAAGAGAGGCCAAGCACCTCTGAGCAGACGAAGACGAACCGTATTCTCTTGATTCTAACACACTACTGACTTAGACCCATTTGGCAGCGTGGATGGAGAAGCCCTACCACACTGAATGTGGGTCGTGAGGACCGAACAGGCACTTCTGTGCTGCCGAGGGCAACACTGACTAGACGGTGCCATGATGTTCTGGCTGCTCTGTAGTAAGTCCTCACTAGCTGATCATCCTCAGGCTCCTAGAAACACTCAGGAACCTGTGCTCCTTATTGCTATGATCAGGACTGCAGAGCATGGAATCAGGAATTCTCTTTGGTTCTCTCTTAAAAATAGTTTTTATCTCTTTAAGATTTTTGGCTTCCTACTAAATACCAACAGATGAAAAGGGCAGCCTGTGGTAACCGTCACCATGTTTTCCAGTAAAGCACACAGAGACCCACTATACGAGGCTACCCAGGAAGCTGATGGTCTGTTCCAGGATATATGGTACTGTCTCGTTTTACCACTAAACCTCACGTATGCTCTCAGATGGACGTAACCACTCTAAGGTCCACTTTCCTCCTCTGTAAAAAAAAAGAGCTGGTGGATTTCAATATAATGTTCAAATTCCACCCCAGTTCTGAGATTCAAAGAGGAAAAACAGCCTAAGGAAAAAGTTGACATCCATTTCTCTACTGTTCAGCCCTGCCACCTTCTCAGTCCATGCCCTCTAAATGTCTAAATTCGGTCTACGGCTGCCATCATCACACAGTAAAAAACAGTAGATCAGCAAATATCACCAAAAACCTTCCTCAAGGCCCCAAAGCCATATGGCGCCATACAAGGCACTGCACTGAAAGTAGTTAAACCAGCTTTGTTTTTTTGCTTTCTATGAAGTTAAAGAAATCTAAGAGATCCTGAGTTCAAGCTAAAAACATTCAACCTAGTGATCTGGAAGAACCATATTTATTAACTGAAGTTTGAAAAATTCTTCAGGAATTCACCGGCCATAGGTAGGTGATCACAAGGAGATCTGTGCTTTGCATATTACAGCACTAAAGATGTGAAACATAACTTTTTCTCCCTTATTTCCCAGTCCAGTGGTCCTCCTCATTTCTTTATTTAATGAGAATAAGCAAAAAAAAATCATAAAATTTCAAAGCTGGAAGGGAACCCAAAGGTCATCAATCCAACGCATCAATTCATAAATGAGGTTAGCAGGCCCAGAGAGGGGAAGCACCCGACCCAAAGCCACCTGAATTTAGGGGCGGTCAAGGCTAGAACCTAGAGCTGTACTTGCTGCTTAGGGTTCTTGCCACATGACCACTTTGCCTTGTTTGAATTCACAGCTGCAATAACTATGAAAAAGTAACTTACACTCTTCAGAATTTCATTTCTTCTCCTATAAAATTAAACAGTTTTGGATGAATGCATGCTCAGATCTCTTTTGATGTCACTCCTCACTTTCCCACCCCTGGTGGAGATACCTTAGAAGGACGCTCAATACTTAACCTGTTTTCCCCTTGTTTCTGATTTTAGAGAAAAGATCCTTTAGCTACCACAGGATGCCTCTAACTTCTCACAATTCACATTTTAATGTCCACTTCCAATTCCTGATGGAGAAGCTGTGTGTGTGTGTGTGTGTGCGTGTACTTACCATATCTGAAGCTTAATTTTCTTTCCATCTAGTTCTATTGTTCTGATTTTAAAATCAATTCCTGCCAGAAAAACAAAAAAAGACATGCTAAGTTTCTTCAACTATAATCCAAGTCCTCTTAGGAAAAGCACAAAGGTTTCTATTGAGAAAAAGTTCTCCAACGCACTGGAAAATGTGAACACAGAGAGGGTGTGAATGGTATGTTTCCTCTGAATGCAGGCCGGAGAAAGGAATGCTAATTACTCTGCAAAGAATTCCCACACATGTTAAATACAGCGTATCAGATGCCTCATTATTTTGACACAAATGGATCACATCCCCCAGAGGTACATAATTTAGATAGACTGAGAACATGCCATATTTTCTACTTCCTGAAAGACACAGAAACAATGTTTCCCACCCCTACTCCAACCCTTCCTTAAAGAAGGGTGTGGGTCCTTTTAAAATGCCTTCCTCTGTCTCTGTCCACTCCATTCTTCAGAATCTGCAACTGGCTAAGGGGGGACAAAATACACGCAGTCCTCATTTATTGACATGACCAGGTTGTTATGTGAAAATCAGCGTTACGCAAAAATGGAGGATGACCACATCATTACATAACTGCTAAACCACTGAAAATCATGGTCCGGCCAAGCTGACACATAACCATCACAGCCAGTGTTACTCTTGCCTCGCATCGCAGCCTTCGTTACTGCCAGATGTACGCTGTTTATGCATTTGAAAGAGTGGGATAGTAGTTGTTTTTTTTTTACTGTTGTTGCAAATGCAAAATGTCAGATAATGAGATAGTCAATAAATGATGAGGAGGTATATCATCCATTTGATACACATAAGGGAAAGTCTACACATTTATTTTACATAGTTACCAAGTATTTTATATATATATGTTAATGAACGTTTTCCACAACTTACTGGCTAGAGCTGAAGTAGCTACAGTGGTTTTTAGCCCTGGCTGCATGTCAGAGTTACCTGTGGAGTTTTTAAAACTAGTAATGCATTTAAAAATCCTGCCCCTCCTCAAAATTCTGCGATTCTGATCTAATAGGTCAGAGGTAGGACCTAAAGGTAGGACCTAGGCACCAGTAATTTTACCATTTCCCCAGTGATTCTAACCTGTAGCCACAGTTGAGACTCGCTGGATGGGGATCCAATAGGTAGCATGTGAAATGTGTAAGTCATCTGAGGCTCTGGCACTTCAAAGGTTTAACCCTCCCTCTACTACTTCCCTCCCACCTCTCTCCTCTCACTTCTTCTCCACACCCCCACCCCCAACCTTATTTAGCAGATTTCCACTACAAAGAACTACAAAGCCCTTTACAAATACCAGCTTGTAACTCTTCAAGAATAAGGTGCTTTCTCTCTGAGGGGAGCAGTCAGTGGACACAACATGGTTGCTATTTGCTAAACCCTCCTCATCTGGTTGCTCAGCTTTTGGACTTTTCTGTTCTTTTGCATTCTATACAGAATCCCTTAAAGTGATTTCTAAGACATTTCAGGAAAACATGTAAATTATGTATCCTTTAAATTAACTCAAACATTAACTGCATTTTTTGGGGGGGGGCGGGCCTTCAACAGCTATGTTACTACAATGTTTCTACATAAAAATATTGAGAGCAACTGAAAAAGGCTGCTTCCCCGCTTCAGCTTTATATAACGCTTAGGCATAAATGGGTAAGCCCTAGTGGCGCAGTGGCTGAAGCACTTGGCTGCTAACCAAAAGGTTAGAGGTTCAAACCCACCAGCCGCTCCGTGGAAGAAAGATGTGACAGTCTGCTTCCATAAAGATTTACCGCCTTGGAAACCCTATAGGGCAGTTCTACTCTGTACTATAGAGTCACTATGAGTTGGAATCAACTCGAAGGCAGTGGGTTTGGGTTTTTGGTTTGGTAGGCATAAACAGATTGGATTTTTTGCTTTTTCTCTGTATCGTACTGTTCCCCCAGGGAACCTTCTTAGGTACTCTAAGGAATCCTGACGTAGGGAACAAACACACCCAAGCTAAAGCAGCAGTCCAGCTTCTCAATCATTCTTTTCCCTCACTAATAGCTACGTATTAACAAACACAATCTGATACCCAATATCCCCAGGTTATCTGGCTCATATTTCCCCTTCAGCATCACAGGGTCTGCAATGGCAAAAGCAAAACTTAGCAACACAGAATGCACGTTACCGTTAGCATCAATGGGCCTCCCCCCAACAGAATCTACTGATGCCATCACTCATTTGGACTTAATACATGGAACCACCATCCACTGCTAGTAGGAATGTAAAATGGTATAGGCACTATGGGAAACAAGTTTGGCGGTTCCTCAAAAAACTAAACATAGAATAACTGTATGACCCAGCAATTTCACTCCTAGGTATATACCCAAAACCTTGAAAGCGGACTCAAACAGATACATGTACACCAATGTTCACAGCACTATTATTTACAACAACTAAAGGTGAAAACAAGCAGTGTCCATCGACAGATGAACAGGCAAACAAAATGTGGTACATACATACAATGGGATATTATTTGTCCATAAAGAGAAACGAAGTGCTGATATATTTTATAATATGGATGAACCTTGAAAATATGCTGAATGAAACAAGTCAGGCAAAAAAGGACAAACATTGTATGATTCCCCCTTATGTGAAGTATATAGACTAGGCAAATGCACAGAGACCAAAGTTTATTAGTGGCCACTAGGGGCAGGGGAGAAGGGGAGGTGGGGGGTAGTGATTACAGGGTACAGAGTTTTTGTTACGGGTGATGAAAAAAAACTGGAAGCAGAGGAGATGGTAGCGCAAGCTGATGGATGTGATTAATGTCACTGAATTATACATTTAAAACTGGTTGAAAGCAAATTTTAGGTGATATATATTTTACCACAAAAAAATGATTCAACACACATTGATTTTTACTGTGATTTATCTTTTTATGTAACTCCAAAAGCAGCACAACAAAGACCCTCTAGGGATCCTCCTTGATCCTGCGTGGTTCCAGCATCAAGAGCAACGCCCATCACCGGGTAGGCACTCAATAAATGTTTACTGCTATTAATATTTTCTTGAAAATTCAAAACTTTCAAAATATCTACTTTACACTTGGAGAATAAATTACTCGATTAGAAGGTTAACGTCCACCATTTCATTGTTCAGTATGGTAAAAGCGGCGAAAGCCGGAACCCATATAAGGCTGAAACCATCAAGAGAAGGAAAACTCAAATACTTTCCACCAAAACGAGCGACAGGAAAGTGATAAGACTGCACCCTGTCAAAGGTGGAAAACTGGCGAGACTCAGAATAACAAGGCAGTCCCATAGAGTTTCAGCTCTCACAGGTTTCACTGTAGTTCATTTGCATTTTAAATAAAAGATGATGTATGTCAAAATGCCAGTTAATACTTCTTTTATTCTGGTTTATTAGGATTATAACTCCTGTTCTTTCAAGGTTGTTTTTTGTCTGCAGTTGGAGTAACGGGCAACTTTACCATCTTCATTCAACAAAGCTATTTTGAGGCTCTCTTAAAGTCTCACTCTGCATTCATTGAAAACATTTAGGAAACCTGCTACTGACCTATCCTTCTGTTATTCATATTTGTTAGAAGTATTGTTGTTATTAGATGCAGTCGAGTCAGTTCCAACTCACAGAGACCCTATGTACAACAGGACAAAACACTGCCCAATCCCGTGCCATCCTCACAATCATTGCTATGCTTGAGCCCATTGTTGCAGCCACTGTGTCAATCCATCTCACTGAGGTTCTTCCTCTTTTCCACTGACCCTCTAATTTACCAAGCATGATGTCCTTCTCCAAGGACTGGTCCCTCCTGCTAACATGTCCAAAGTACGTGAGACAAAGTCTCGCCATCCTTGCTTCTAAGGAACATTCTGGCTGTGCTTCATCCAAGACAGATTTGTTCGTTCTTCTGGCAGTACATGGTGTATTCAATATTCTTCACCAATACCATAATTCAAAGGCACTAATTTATCTTCGGTCTTCCTTATCCATTGTCCAGCTTTTGCATCCATATGAGGTAACTGAAAATACCATGGCTTAGATCAGGCGCACCTTAGTCCTCAAAGTGACGCCTTTGCTTTTTAACACCTTAAAGAGGTCTTCTGCAGCAGATTTGCCCAATGCAATACATCATTTGATTTCTTGACTGCTGCTTCCATGGGTGTTGACTATGGATCCAAGTAAAATGAAATCCTTAAAAATGCCAAAATTTTCTCCGTTTATCATGATGTTGCTTATTGGTCCAGTTGTGAGGATTTTATTTTCTTTATGTTGGGGTGCAATCCACACTGTAGGCTGTAATCTTTGATCTTCATCAGTAAGTGCTTCAAGCTCTCTTCACTTTCAGCAAGCAAGGTTGTGTCATCTGCATATATCACAGATTAAGTCTTCCTCCAATCCTGATGCTGCGTTCTTCTTCATAGAGTCCAGTTTCTCAGATTATTTGCTCAGCACACAGAGTGACTAAGTATGGTGATGGAGTAATAATACCCACCCATGCATGTACTCATATAACCAGTTGTTGAGAGGGCCTATTTAGACAAATTAGGTAATGTGTACGGATGTGCTTTGGAGACTGTGAAATTCCATACGAATGTAAGAGAATACACATTCAGATTCTATTATCCTACTGCTGTTGTCATGTGGTGCATGGATGACGGTAACATCTTCCTGCGAGGCCATGCCAACATCTCTAATTCCCCTACCTGCCGGTGCTGGAATAGCTTTCAACAGTCCCTGTGGTAATGTCACTGCACTATCTAAGAAGCTGTGGATTTAACTTCTTCAGCCTGGCAATACCAGTCTGTGCAGGTGCACCCATCTCCTGAGGATACTGCAGCCTACACCGTTCCCTCACTGTCCCCTCAGCACCACTCTACTTAGGCCTTTTGTTTCTCTTCTCCAATGGCGTGCATGGCCACCCACTCTCCACCACTCTCCAAAGGTACCGCTCCACCCCTGCAGTTCTCTCTCCTGTCCCTGTAATTCCTGTATGTAAGTTAGATGTTCGTAACCCAGGACTGCCTGTAACAAGCCCAATGGTGAGGTGGGGTTCAGGGCTGGCTCAATCCAGTAGCTTTAGCTCATTTTCTCTGCACTTCCCCTGGCTCTGCCCTCCTGGGAGTATTGCTTTCATCCTCTGACAGCAGTTCCTGACCACAACAGCAGAACTGAGAAGAAAAGAGATCCCCTTCCCCTGTGGCTCTCTTAAAAGTGAGGAAACATTTCCCCCAAAGCCTCCAGCAATCTTTCTGCCGTGTCTTATTGGTCTAAATTGGCTCCCAAGGCATTTCTGGTCTTATAACTATGAGAATGTCGTGTTCTGGTGAGCTGAAGCTGAGTTCTTGAACCAGTCCCTGCCATGGGGAGTTACCTAGACTGGATTAATCTAAACCCATCCCTAAATCTAGATTAATCAAGACCAACCCCCAGAGCTAGGCCACTTGCTCAATCCACAGGGATGCTACAGTAGGAAAGACAAAGGAAAGGCTGTCAGAATCAATCATGATATCCATTACAATACTCAAAAGTGTCTAATTAATAAAATTTCATATTCACGGCTCTATGAAACGGACAGCTCATGGTAGTGGTCACTCCCACCCAGTTACACATGTTGTTGAACTTAGTGATGACCTACAGTACTTCTCGAAGGGAACTTTGTCTAGTGTTCTGCCAAGAACCAGAAAAGAAGAAAATAAAAAGGACCATGAGCAATCTATGTAGCTGCCACATCTTTGCATTAAACTATCACCTTCACTAACAGGAGAGTCCCCAGGTCCACAATTCCAAACACCTGGGTGTCTCCTCACCCCAGAGGGTTACAGACCACAAAGGAGGAGGGAGCTGTCATGCTGACAGCAGCAAGAACCACAGCTCATCCTGACACTCAGGAGGAACCTTGGTTTTTGTTGTTTTTTTTTTTTAATTTAAAAAAGGACTACACAATTCCCAAAACCACAGCTTCTAGGGGGTGTTAAATTTAGGGCAAAAAGCCCTTCATATTTCAATAGCCTTTTAGACAGCATCATATTTTTGGCAGCACATGATACACTGATTCATGTCCAAAATGACAAGCCTGAGTCATCCCAACTCATAAGCAATCCATGGCCCACAAGCCTGCATGAGGCCGAACCAGCCCGGCAACACGGCCCAGCATCTAATTTCAGGAGACAAGCTTCGGGAATTGCATCTGTGTGGCTCAAATATGTCCCAACATTCATTTTTTTGATGGCTTTAAAGCAGTGCCAATCTTACCATTAATATTTATCCAGTCAGTAAAATAGCAAATCTAAGTTATAAGAAAGCATCCCCAAAGGACTCAGTAAAGCCATTTCCATTTTTAATTTAAATATTATACATATATATATGTATGATTACATATACACACACACACACACACACACATACACCCCGAGTTGATTCTCAGGCTGAAAGTATACTCATAACCGGTACACATAAGAAGGCAGAGAAGCAAGTGTGAAAGAGAATCACAGAATTCTAGACCTGGAAAGAACCTTCCAGGTTACTTAGTACAGGCCTCCCTTTGTGGCTAAGAAAACCGAGGCCCAGAGAGATGAGGCAACTTACCCAGACTCACAAAGACCAAAACAAAAAGTAATTAAAATAAAACGTTGGCATATGAACATCCGGCCTTCCCGACGAGACATGTAGGAGAACGTCGTCTCCTTTTTGAGCCTCGCGGCAAAACAGTGGCAACAACTGAGATGTCTACCAACAGGAGGACACCTAGGGAAACGGTGGAATACACCTCCGGAGAGAAATGTAGGCAAAAGGATCAGGGCGGGGACCACCGGGGACTTCAGCTCTGTCTATAATTTATTATTTCTAAAGCTGAGTGCTAGGTACATCAATGAGGAAATTTTCTACATTAGCTATACTTTTTTTTTGCATGTCTCAAATTTAAAAAAATTTTTTAAAAAGCAAATCCTGTTGTTGTCATTTTGTGCCACAAGTGGACTGCAACTCATAGCGACCCCACGTGATGGAGTAGAGCTGTCCCGTAGGGTTTCCTAGGCTGTAATCCTTATGGAAGCAGGCTGCCAGGTCTTTTCTCCTGTAGAGCTGCTGGTGGATTCCAACCACCAACCTTTTGGTAAGCGGCTGAGCACTTAACCAACTGTGCCACCAGGGCCTGAAACTTTTCATCATTTTTTAAAAAGCAAATAATAAAAATAGCATTTAAAAACTGGAAAATTGACATGTGGAGGCATCCATTCATTAACGGTGGTAGAAAAACCAAACCAAATTTTAGAGATGGAAAGTACCTTAGAAGATTTAGTTGGGGGAAAAGCTGACACCAGCACCCTTGTTTAATATAAAGAGTCTGTGAGCCCTTGTTGACCAGGTATGGGGTGACAGCAAGGCTGGATATAATTCAGAAAGTGAGGGGCAGATCAGCAGACTGAGGTAACAAGGAGCACTAACTCTCATGGCAAGCAGGGGGTTCTGAGAACCCCACCTCAAGGAAAAGGAGCTTCGCTCTGGGCCAAGATCAAACTAAGAATATACACTTGGGCCACTATGTTGGGGGTGGTACTTTGGCAGGAGGAACACAGGGGTTCTGATTTCCCATTCTAACGGGAGAAGGAGGAGGTGGGGTGGGACGGTTCAAAGGCCTCTGCCCTCCACCCTCCACCTCTCCAGAGAAGGCAAATGGTACTTGAGGCTCAACATTGTCCAGGGAGACCCAAGGGTACAAGAGCTGGCAGAGACCTGGGACTGAGGCTCTAGTAAGAAATAGAGAGTGAGCATGCCCAGAGCACTGCTAATCAGATATTTCTGATTAGCAAGTGACGTAGTTGGAGGCAGCTGGACGGAAGGGCTTGGCCAGCAGAAGAGAGGGAAGGAAACTTTGAACTTGGCCCAAACCCAGTCAACAGACCTAATAGGGAAAGGGAACTTGTAATGAGCAGTATTGGGCCACCTTTTGGTCCACAAATTAGAATACTATTTAACACAGAAAAGAAACAGGCTGCCAAACTTCTACACTAAAGCTGAATCAGTCAACAGATACTAATACTACAACCTTTTCTGTTTCAAGAGAATAGGGAGGTTGACCCTGGGTTTGTGGATTAGTGAAAGGATACCAAGGAGTGTGGGAAAGAGTACAGAGAGGGCCTTTTCCTGGCCTTCAGAACTCTCTCTCTCGAGGGCCAGCCAATTCTCCTGACCTTCAGCATAAGCTGTGACTTGATGCATTTTTGCCCTGTGGGTGCTGCAGCTAAGGGCTCACAGAGCTCTTTCTTCTCTCTGGGTTGTGATCCTGATCTGTTGCCTGGTCCAGGAACTCAAGAATGGAAAACAGCAGGGACTTTCAACTGAGGGTTTCTGCACCTGCTTCCCATGGAAGTTAAGAGACCAATCTGACTCCAGTTAAGAGAACCATTAAAAAAAAGAAAAAAAAAATAGACTTCTGGGTTGGTCAGTCTTCCAGTGAACAACAGCTGTAAGCTTTCAATGTTGGGATCACCCACAATGCTGCAAATCAACAGATACAAAAGCACCAGTTATCATGCCCTTCAACCCACTTTAAGAAGCAGAAGTTTAAGACCATGTTTTTACAATTGAAAAAATGTACTTTGCTTCAAAAGTACATTGAAAATAACATCTGCGATCCCAGGCTCTCTGAATATGGGTTATATGTGGTTTATCTATTTACATTTCAGAGATCTTCCAGAAATAGAAAACAAGGTTCCCAAATATTGAAATCCACTTTAAAGAAATGCTACATTGACTTCCTTACTCAAGATTTTTATTGTTGGCAAGAAAGATACACCGTGGATCCTGTCAGTTTTGGAACTTTCTTTGCTAACTACATTTTGTTGATGCTTTTTTTTGGTGGACTTTTAAACATAGAGATTAATGAAACTGCAGAGTAGCTGGCCTTGGGATAATTGGTTGAGATCTCTATTTAGAAAAATGATTACTGAAATAGAAAAAATATGAGTCACAGATTGAAGCTTTAAAATATGTTTTTTTCCAAAATAGACAAAGGACTTAGAGAAAATGTGTAAAAGTAGAAATAAAATTAAGATGGCATTTAGATTAAAAGAGTTCAAGGTATTGTTTTTTTAAATAAAGATACATCCTACATGTTCATAACAGAATATTTGTACCAAGAAACAATTTATTTTGCTGCATATATTTAGAACTGATTTTTGTTTACGTTAAAATTTACAATCTGTTGTTTTATTTGAAAATTGCAAAGTCTGAAGTTTAAGAGGAAAACACATTAAACGTAAGTTGAGAGAATTTTAACCACAGTTTGAAAATGATCACTGGTAGTTGAATACATTGATATCAGTTTTGTTAAATGCAACAGAGGAAAGGGGAGCATTTTTCATAAGGTGGACTAACAAATTGTCTGCAGACATGACTTGCCCTTAAAAAGGACACCTGATATACTAAATAGAAGACAGACTAGAAGCTTTCAGATTTCTTTGGTTCTTCTATCCTGTAAAAAAAAAAAAAAAAAAAAAAAAAAACCGTTGCTGTCAAGTTGATTCTGACTCATAGCGACCCTACAGGACAGAGTCAAACTGCCCTATAGGGGTTCCAAAGAGCAGCTGGTAGATTCAAACTGCTGACCTTTTGGTTAGCAGCCAGGCTCTTAACCACTGCACCACCAGGGCTCCTATTCTATAAATAGGAAGTGGTAAACTGAATCCCATTTATGGTATAAATCAACAGTGGCATACATTACCACTTCCTGCTGAAATGGCTGCACATTTTAATGTTGTTTTAAAGTTTTCTACTTGCTACCGAATTACATTCAATTCTTGGCATTCTCTCTAAGACCAAACCTGATGCGGTCGATTCCAACTCATAATGACCCTGCGGGACAGAGCAGAACTGCCCCATAGGGCTTCCAAGGAGCGGCTGTTGGGTTCAAACTGAGACAGCTGTACCCATAAAATCTAATCATACCAACAAAAGACAAGAAACTCATTAACTAATTTTAGAAATTAGGAAGGATTTCCTAATTTTTCTTTGAGCCATAAACACTTGCAATGACAAATACAAAAATACTACAGTTAGGAATAGTGTTAAGTAATATCTATATTTGAGAGGCTCAAAGGGCTTTAGAGATTAAAATATAATGATCTAATTAACCCTCAAACATTTTTGGAGAATGAAAGGACAAGATAACAATGATTACAGGTCAAATGATAACTACTAAAATATAACCATGTGTTGAATCACAAATAAAAAGTCTCTAAATGCTAGAACTACCAAAATGTCAAGAGAGAGAAAAAGAGAAACCGCAAACAAAGTATAATAACACAGCTACAACAACTCAGATAAGTATGCAGAAACACCTATGAAAGACTGAGAATTTTAAATGTGATTAAGGAGCCAGCAGAGATTATCCAGCATTCAGTTCACCATTTGAGAGTGGCCAAATGAATGCATGATGTCTCTTTTGCAATCTTGCACTTTCAAGAGGAAATGTGTTTCAAGTGTTACTCAATCTGGAAGTAGCAATGTGCTCGAAGATGTGAATTTTAGAGATTTTCCATGAGCAGATGCTTTACTTTCAATAAAATCTCTCTTTTCATAAAGGGCTAATATGTGATTTAAACTTTCCTGAAGAATAAAAGCTTGAACACCTCTCAGATTTCCACTCCTTTCCTCAATCTTAATTCATGACCATTTCAAGAACCAAAATGCTCCAAAACAAAACCAGTTGCATCTGCTCCATCCACTGTTTCTGAGAAAATATACCTCTGGAACAGGAAAACCCCTCCAGTACGAATCACTATTACTTTCTTACGCCTGGAATTTCCTTGTTTGCATTTTAACAAATCAGGGTCAGGTGAAGGGAATACTGGGGTCACTTAAGAGGTGAAGATTAAAAAAACAAATCCCTTGTTTCATGTACTATTGCTATGGGAAAACCTTACCATCAAATCATTTTGGAAAAAATTACAACTACATTCCAATGATGTTGCAGCAAAAATGCAATGAAACTGATCCTGTGGAACTTCCCAAGTATTGACCATGTATCATATTTTCCATTCATTTAGAGGCAAGTGAAAGCTAAAAGAAGAAGAAAATATGTATATATACACACCCACGCCTCACTTATCAACATGGTTAAGTTCCAAAGACCAGGCCATTATATGAAAATCAGTGTTACACAAAAATGGAGGATGACCACATCAGATCACAAAAAGGTGAATGCTTACATCACTACATAACTGCCAAATTACATCATTATATAACTGCCAAACCACTGAAAATCATGGCCTAGCCAAGTTGACATATAACCTTAACCATCACAGCCAGCGTTGCTCTCACCTCGCACACACCTTGGCACTTGTTACTGCCAGACAAATGTCATTAATGTGCAAAATAGTCAGATAGGAGATTTGCTATTATTGTCATAAATGTGAAGTGTCAGATAATGAGATAGTTGATAAGTGAGGAATACCAAACCAAAAAACCCACCGCCGTTGAGTCAATTCCGGCTCATAGCGACCCTACAGGACAGAGTAGAACCGTCCCATGGAGTTTCCAAGGAGTGCCTACTGGATTTGAACTGCCAACCTCTTGGTTAGCAGCTGTAGCACTTAACCACTACGCCACCAGGGTTTCCAAGCGAGGAATATGCATATACGTATATATGTATAATAATAGAACTAAATAACAGCATTACAAGGTGCAGCTAACTAAAAACAAAGAATACTTTTTTCTCTTTTAGAATGAGCTCTTAAAAGATGTTGTTATCCATGTCGCAAATCATATAGCAACTAGAGCTGAAACAAACTTTAGCTACAATTTTATTGTTTTCCAGAAAAATTCCCAAATCACTTTACTTAGAAAGATTTCAACTCAGACTGGTGCAAAATGTAAAATTTAGTGATTTCCTCACCCAGTTAATACAAATCAGCAATATTTGGGGTGGGAGAAGGATCTGCACCAAACTGAGGGAGGCAGAGAGAAAAATCTAATGTCACACTCTCTCTCCCACCCACTCATCTGCCCCCTCCTCCGTCCTCTTCTCCCACTGACTTTTCTCTAAATAAAAGGAAAACGATCAGTCTTTGTATAATAAACAAACACAACTGCAACTCAGAATGCTCTGAATCTCGTTAGCAAGAACCTTTTCTTGATCAAAAACCAACATCAATGCCACAGCATTAAGCAGTACTTACAGCAAACTGCCGCCAGTGTGACAGATGGATAATTATAAGCGATGGCTAATGAGTAGGGTTAAAACAAACAGATGGAGTATATGCAAGTAAAAGGATGAGACAAAAACCAACAAAAATGGCACAAGCAGAATATAGGTTTTCCCAATTAAAAATGAAAAACTTCTACCAGTGATTATATCTGCCCGATGTGTCATCAAAACCCCCTATAAGACAGAAGTTTGAAGCTGACGGCATTCTGTAATCTTCATGCATAAGGTGAACGCTTCCGCAAGCCAATTATGCCTATCTATGCAGCCATTAGACATTTTTCAAGCTTTATAAAGTGATGAAGGTTTTGTCTCCTACTACTTCCTTGGATTGGCTTTCAAAACAGGACATAGTGTTGCCCCTGGGTTGGTGAATCCAAAACCTTCTCTAACCTACATTTCAGACCTAGGGATGCAGTCTGGGCAGAAGACAGAGCTAGAACATGTCATATTTTCTTCTGTTTCCCTTGTCCTCCAGCTAATTGCCATTTTAAACTGCAAGCGCATAAAAAATGAGCAATAGCTATATTCAACACATAAAATAAATCAGTTGTCAAAATATGCTACAGTGAACTTCACATTCAATCATTATTCTCCCAATTTCCAGATCTTTGGAAGTGTTTAGGAAGGGGGGAGGGGGGAGAAGATGAAGGGAAAAGAAAGCCTAAACGACATTCATAAGAAGCTGCTTTTAAAAAGCCATCCTGACATTGTAATGGCTTGAAGAATCATTCATCGCCACATATAACAATTTTTCTAAAATTGACAAAAGAATTATTTCAAATTGTATTTGATCAACTTGTGATTAAGAAAACCAAATTCAAAGTGGAACATTAAGGCCCCACCCTCCCATAACAAGTAAGAGGAAGAACGTGTACTGTTTCCACCAACCCTCCCCCAGTCTTGGATAGGAGAATTAGTCACCTTACATTTTCCTTTACACACTTCTTTCAAAACGGGTAGTTATTTCCAAACCCTGGGAAACCACGTTAAAGATCTCTGAGTGTCTGTGAGCACTTGTCTTCGTTGGGCGGGTTTTTTGAAGCGACAAATATAAAATATGCTTTTTAAACAGGTTAAAAACCAGGCAGTCGCCCCAACTGACAGGCATGCAAAATACAAAGACTCATCTAGAAGTCTCTAGCATGGGCAAAAGCCTTATTTCCCCACATCAGACTACCTGGGAATGAGTGGCCAAGACCTACATCTTCTCTTAGTACGGGACAGACCAACTTCCTTGAAAACTTCCCCTAACGCCTGCACCCCTTACTTCCCAAAACTGGGGTAATCCATTTAAGGCTCTATGTCTTTTTCACCATGAAGGAATATTCTGGGGCCATTAAAAAAAAAAAAAAAAAAATTTTTTTTTTTTTTATTAAAAGTAGTTGTTGATCATTATCAAGATTATACAGAAACTTGAAAGTAGCAAATGCACTATGCTGCAACTATTCAGAAAATACACATGTACAGAAAGCAACACATAAAACAGTGAGGTTATGTTAGTGTGTTAATGCTAGAGCAAAACTATGAACTCAATTTTTTAACTTAATTTTCTATTATCTTTGCATTAAGCAATTCTGAAGAAGAGATTACACATTCTGTTACACATATAGGAGCCCTGGTGGTGCAGGGGTTAGAGTGCTCGGCTGCTATTCGAAAGGTCCGCCGTTTGACCCCACAGCTACTCCGAGGGACAAAGATGTGGCAGTCTGCTTCTGTGAAGATTCACAGCCTTGGAAACATCATGAGGAAGTTCTGCCCTGTCCTTCAGGGTTGCTGTGAGTTGGAATCGACTCCATGGCAATGAGTTGGGGTTTTGGTATTCCACACATAGAATATTACACATTCCACAATTATAGTACTCACTACGATTATACTTCAAATTCTGGATTAAAGAAGCTTTTGGGCCTGCCCTCACAAAATCTTACTATTCATTATAATGTTGTTTCTATGGAAGGAAAAAAAAAAGCACTAAGAGCACCAAACAACCAATTCACACTCCCAGATGTGAAAGAGTCCCTGTGAACTGGTGACTACAACCATTATTACCGACCAACTAGCCTGGACAAATCTGTTCTTCTTTCCCTAATTCCTACAATCCCACTTTATTTGCTGTCACCTGCAAGACAATGTGTAGGAAACAAAGAAAGGGATAAAAAGAAAACGTGCGCCACTTTCCATGACGCTTCTCTGTAGTGTCTGTACCAACAAGTCCAGGAGGAGGGCGTCATCAGCAGGTTTCGTGTGTCCTGGCTATCCCTGTCCCCAATTAACACAGATAATTCTGAGTTTGCCATGCTATAATTTATTAATCATATCCAATTAATCTAATCAGCTGTAAAACAGGAGAAGGCAACAGCGCATGCTTTAATAAAGTGAGCTCACTGGGTCTGAAAGCCTGCTCCGCTGAGGACCGTGGTGAATTCCCACCCAGGCGAAGGGCAAAAGTGGCCCTGGCGAATAAGTCACTTTGTACTTTTAACTCGTCGTTCTACTTGTAAGGTCCCATGTTACAATGAGGGGAGGAAAAAAACGCCGTAAGTGTACACGGTTTATTTAAATTAAATTTAAGGGTGCAGAGGGTGGAGAATTCCAGGCACAGTGGTTAAAGGGCCCAGCTACTAACTGAAAGGTCGGCAGTTCGAACTCACCAGCTGCTCCATGAGAGAAAGATGTGGCAGCCTGCTTGCGTAAATATTACAGCTTTGGAAACGCTACAGGGCAGTTCTACTCTGTCCTATCGGGTTGGTATGAGTCGCAATGGGTTTCTTTCTTTTTTTTTTTTGAGGAGGGGCTGGGGGGGGGGGTAGATGGAGCCAGAGTATTGCCATACATAAACAATTGAGAAAAAACAAAATTAAACAAAAAATACCCTTGAACATCAAGTGGGGAATTTTTCATCTGCAGTTGAAAAGTTGGTGCTCTACAATGTGAAATTCCTCTACCCTATTTCCGACTGATCCAAAAGGACCTTGGCAGCACCCAAACTGTAACCCTAAGTTACTAACAGGAAAAACGAAAACAGAACTGTCCACTCACATGATCGCAGACATGCTGTAAGTTCAAGGATATCCTCAGGCAAGCCCAGGGCAGGGTTTCCACATCTGTTGGCCACAATTTCTTCCCCCGTCTGGACAGCACAGCCATTAGGTCAGGAAGTACATACATCAGAGATGCAAAGAAGTTATGAAACCTGATACGCAGTGACTGTGTATTTTTAACCCCAAATGGTCTGTCAGCAGAACGAGGAGTGTGAAGAAAAATGTCACTGGCCATTTTGGGAAGAAAGAGGTCACAATCACTGGGCTGCAGCTCTTAGCGTGAATTTCTTAAAGTACCAGAAGAATGCAGAAAAAACCTGTGCATTCAGCAAACCTGATCTTTAATCTCCTTCTGACAAGCAATACACCTTTGCAGGCCTGAAGGCTGACGTCCACGTTCCATCCAACAGCCAAATGTGGACTTCCTGTGTGAGATTATGGAGCCTGGTAGAACAGTGGTTACAAGCTCGGCTGCTAACCAAAAGGTCGGCAGTTCAAATCCACCAGCTGCTCCTTGGAAACCCTATGGGCAGTTCTACTCTGTCCTATAGGGTTGCTATGAGTTGCAATCGACTCGACAGCAACAGGTCTGGCTTTGGTATGTGAGAAAATGAGGCTGCAGTCAGAGACCTGGCAGACTTGGCCCCTTCTCAGACTTGAGCTGTGTGTGAGTATAATCCATTTCTCAAATTATGGAACACTAGGGCCGTTTTATTTTAAAGACATAAAAGATATGGCTAAAGAGTGCTCAGTCAAATGTTATAGCCACAATGAGGCTTAGCTTAGCCAAATGCAAGTCACATGTATTGAAAATAAGTTGACTAATAAAAGTGCAAATTTCACTATTTGATTTAACAATCACTGATTGAGCACCTACCATGAGCCTGGAATCTCTGGGTGCTATAAATGGTTAATACCAGCTAGGCTGCTAACTAAAAGGCTGGAAGTTTGAGTCCACCCAGAAGCCCCCTGGGAAGAAAAGCCTGGTGGTTACTTCCAAAAAATCAGCCATTCAAAACCCTATGGAGCACAGTTCTCCTTTGACACACTTGGGGTCACCATGAGTCAGAGTCGACACAATGGCAACTGTTCTTTTTTTTTTTTTCCATGAGCTTGGTGTTACACTAGGCATTGAGGAACACAAACATGAAAAGTCTGGGCCTAAAGGAGGTCCTAAGCCAGTAGTTACTAAAATTTCCTAGTATGAAAATCCCACTCCACACTTTTGTCTTTTGCTGAAGATCACACTCTAAGGTTCTGTCTTCAGAAGCAGGAACTACCAACAGATGATGAGGCAACAGAAAACATGATTTCCTAAAATATGAAACTGCCTGCTTTAATGCTGTCATTTCCACAAGCAAGCATATAATTATCTTCCCAAAGGCTGCGAGTAAACAAGCAGCATTTGTCTATCACAAATGGTAAAAATGGTAACAGCAATTTTCCACTGCTATTTAGAAACAAATTTGGCTTCAGATTTAAGAAAGTTAAAAACAAAAAAAGTCCTCACTATACCACCACTTTCACACTCCATCCTTGCCCTCACTATACCATCACTTTCACACTCCATCCTTGCCCTCACTATACCACCACTTTCACGCTCCATCCTTGCCCTCACTATACGATCACTTTCACACTCCATCCTTGCCCTCACTATACCACCACTTTCACACTCCATCCTTGCCCTCACTATACCACCACTTTCACACTCCATCCTTGCCCTCACTATACCACCACTTTCACACTCCATCTTTGTCCTCACTAGACCACCACTTTCATGCTCCGTCCTTGTCCTCACTATACCATCACTTTCATGCTCCGTCCTTGTCTTCACTATACCACCACTTTCACACTCCATCCTTGTCCTCACTAGACCACCACTTTCACACTCCGTCCTTGTCTTCACTATACCACCACTTTCACACTCCATCCTTGTCCTCACTAGACCACCACTTTCACACTCCGTCCTTGTCTTCACTATACCACCACTTTCACACTCCATCCTTGTCCTCACTAGACCATCACTTTCACACTCTCTCCTTGTCTTTACTACACCACCACTTTCACACTCCATCCTTGTCTTCACTATACCACCACTTTCACACTCCATCCTTGCCCTCCAGTAAAGTGAAATTCTCTGTGAACTCTAAGAGCTGTTGTGACTAGTTGAAAGTCAAAGTTACCAAACATCATTTTTACAAAGCATGATAATACATATTAAAAACCACATCAGTTTTAAGTTATATTTAGAGAGGGCTAGGGGCTCAGCAAACCTCTGTAACTCTGCTGTGGAGTCCTGAGTCCCTGACTCCAAGGTCCTTTGATAAGCATGATGACATATATTAAGAACTACCACTTATTGTGTAGCTACTATGTACCTAGGATAACCCTCGGAAATCATTATGCCCCATTTTACCAATAAAGAACGTGAGGCTCAAAGAGGCTAAGTCACTTGTCCAAGATGACAAGCTCATAAGTGGCAGAGCTGGGGTTTTAACCCACGTCTACCCAGCAGCCAGAATGCTCCTTAGAGGTGAGGATGACAATACTGCATCTTACATACTTCGGACATGTTGTCAGGAGGGATCAGTCCCTGGAGAAGGACATCAATGCTTGGCAGATTACAGGGTCAGCGGAAAAGAGGAAGACCCTCAATGAGGTGGACTGACACAGTGGCTGCAACAATGAACCCAAGCATAACAACGATTGTAAGGATGGCGCAAGACCGGGGAAGCGTTTTGTTCTGTTATGCATAGGGTCACTATGAGCTGGAATCGACTCGGCGGCACCTAACGACAACAACAACCCAACTCCAATGCCCAGTGGGCTATATATTAGCCAAGGGTGCGAAGTCTGTGGATCAAGTGGTATGTGTTGCCGTCAAGTGGATTCCGACTCGTAGCAACCCTACGGGACAGAGTAGAGCTGCCCCACACAGGGTTTCCAAGGAGCAGCTGGTGCATTCGAACTGCATACCTTTTGGTTTGCAGCTGAGAGCTTAACCATTCACCCTGGAGATACTAGCTCAGATAACCAAGATTTGGGAGGAACGGGTTTCCAGTAGAGAGAACCTAACTCCAGGTCTTCTCTAGGTCACAAAGGAATGGAATCTACTCTGGGTGGACCTGAACACCAGGTATTATTAGTTCTTTGAGCCTCTGAGTATGCTTAGTACAGCCACTGTGTAACAAATTCTTATTTCTAGATTAGTCCAAAATAGATCATCCTGGCCTCTCCGGTTTTTTTTGTTTGTTTGTTTGTTTGTTTTTACTATGAGCTTGACGCTATGCTAGTGTCTTCCTGGCATCTTTCAAACTGGGAAAGACTTCATCTATGTCAGTCTGTTGTGAATCAGAGTGAGTTTCTCCCCCAGGGCAAGGCCCAAAATAAAGGCTGTTCAGGAGAAGGAGTAATAGGAAATTGTCTGCTCATTCAACTGAAATCATCTGCTGTTAGCCGGTGAGACAGGAACTGTGGCATCCATTGCGCCAAAGGGAACATGCTCTTGGTTCTAGAGAAAAATCAGGAAGAACCAAAAAAGTCTGAGGATAGAATACCTGGGGTATCATCAGTGGTCAAATATACCTCCTGGACATTTAGAGGATACCTTTTAAATATATATAAATGTCTTCTGACATGAGATGTATGTTTTATATAACTTTTCTCTATTTAATTGTAACTGCATCCTCCAACTCTGAGTTTATAATATGAAAAAATGTGGGAAACAACTGCAAAACCAAAACCCACTGCTGTCAAGTTGATTCTGACTCACGGCAACCCGACCGGATGGGGTAGAACTGCTCCATAGGGTTTCCAAGGAGCCCTGGTGGCACAGTGGTTAGGCACTCAGCTGCTTAATCAAAAGGGCGGTGGTTGAACTCAGCAGCCACACCTCGGGAGAAAAATGGGCAGTCTGCTTCCATAAAAACTGACAGCTCCGGAAACCCTGTGGGGCAGTTCTGCCTTGTCTAACAGGGTCATTATGAGTTGGAATCGACTTGATGACAATGGGTTCATCTTTACGGAAGCAGACTGCCACATCTTTCTCCTGCGGAGCAGCTGGTGGGTTCAAACCTCGGACTTTTTGGTTAGCAGCCAAGCACTTAACCACTGCACCACCAGGACTCCTTGGAAATAACTACAAATGCTCATAAAAAATTAACATACTACCAGCTAGTAGACAGTTCCATGACATCACTGAGGATCCCAACATACTTGATTAAAGCCTGATAGTTTACAGTGCACTGTTTTGTTTTGATCATCACTGATAAACCTGAAAATGTAGGTATGACAGGAATTACAAGTACCTCCATTCAGACAGATGAGGCAACTTACTCAAGGCCTCAGTGCCATAAGTGCCAGGGCTGGGATCCTAACCTGGGTCTGAGAGACTCCAAATCCACTTCTCTTTATACTACATGACACTGCTTCATTAGGACACATTTTGTGGGATAATGGGTTGTTTTTAAACCTACTTCTGCGGCTGCACCACAGAAAAGACAACATAGCACAAAAGAAAAAAATCCTTTTTTGGAACAATGTATCAGTCACAGCCTAGTGCAGGAAAATAAACCATTTCAGGTATTTACAACAGAAGGAATTTAACATAGGGAATTGGTTACACAAGCGGGGAAGATGCTGAGAGCCAAATGAGGGATGGTAAGAGATTTAGCAACAGCAGGAAGCCACCACCTCTCCTAAACCAGAAAGAGAAAAGGAAGAGAGAGTGTTACTGGAACTGAGGGTACAGAGTCACCGGGCTAGAGAGTAGAAACACAGAGGGCTGTCTGCTAGGAGCTGGGGCCCTGGAAACACAGTTTCCGCTGAAGAAGCCACTTGAGGCAGAGAGGGACAAGGAGATATACCCTGGCTTCTCCCTTTTATCTTCCCCTCCAATTTTCTGCCTGAAACCGGCTGACCCAGGAGCCTGGGCGGGGAAGAGTGAGGAATGAATCTGAGGGAAGACGGACCAAGGACTACTGCTAACCCTCAGCTGTGAGAATTAAATGTGACTGTTGTAAAGTGCTACAGCTGCTAAGCAAAAGGTCAGCAGTTTGAATCCGCCAGGCGCTCCTTGGAAACTCTACGGGGCAGTTCTACTCTGTCCTATAGGGTCACTATAAGTCGGAATCGACTTGATGGCAGTGGGTTTGGTTTTTTGGGGGGTTGTAAACTGCTGAAATCCTGGGGTTGTGTAATTTAGGAAAAGCTAACTGATACATACTTACACAAATAATATCAAGGAGTTAAGTAAATAAGCAGACCGAAAAGTAAAATAAATGGAGAATCAAAAATGACATAATGCTAACAATTATTTCCAATACTTGCTTGGGGGCAAACATTTCCACCATTAATCTGTGAGCTGAGGTAGCTGGCAAGCATATGTATAGACGCCCAGTCGTGCCCTGGTTCTGAAGAAGCATGCTCAAGAATCTGTCTAGGAAGGTGGAAGAACCCCCGGCTAGAGGTAGAAAGTGGCCCTGGCCGTTACTGACTTGCAGCTTCACATTCAGCTGGGCAGTTTGGCACAGGATGACCCAGTGAACTGGGAGTGTCATATGCTGGCAAGTCAGGAGTTAGGCCTTCCAAAAAGGAAGTCTGTCACTGAGTCAGCAATGTTGCCTCCTAAGCCAGGACTCAAAATAACCTATTGCTGTCAAGTCAAATCCAATTTACAGCAACCCTACAGGACAGAGTAGAACTGCCCCATAGGGTTTCCAAGGCTGCAATCTTTACGGAAGCAGGCTGCCACATCTTTCTTCCACCGAGCGGCTGGTGGGTTCAAACCGCCGACTCTTCAGTTAGCAGCCAGGCGCTTAGTGACGCCAAGCTTTTTGCTTATAATTCCATCACAGTACAGCCTAGGTAGCTATTGACAAGTCCCTCCCTTCTCCCAAAGTAGGCTCTATGCACCGCAGGATGGGGAGTGCCTAGTTAGCTTATGTAACTCCACAATTACCCACCTTAAACTAGTGCATTGCCCCACCAAATGTATTCAACCTTATTTTTCACAATTCCTCAGCACACACCCTCAGAATACACACATGCCTTCCTCATGCTCTACTCTCTGGTATTCCCTGCCTCTAAGCCTTTATCAGAAACCCTGGTGCCACAGTAGTTAAGCGCTATGGCTGCTAACCAAAAGGTTGGCAGTATGAATCCATCAGGTGCTCCTTGGAAACCCTATGGGACAGTTCTATCTGTCCCATGGGGTTGCTATGAGTTGGAATCAACTCGACAGCAATGGGTTTGTTTATTTTGTAAGCCTTTTTCAGGATACTCCAATTGTCTGGAATATTCTCCATTCCTCCATCTGAATCCCGACAGTGGTTCAAGACCCAGTAGCTCTACTTCCTCTGTCTCCAGTTATCCCAGCTGTTTCTACTCCCTCTCTACCCTAAAGTCCTACAGAATTTAGAATAAATATTAGATTCAGCATTTAGTTATTCTTGTTTTTTCATATGGTAAACTTGTGTCTCAGCAATTTTGAGCAGAGAACCTAGCACAGTGCATGGCTGACAGGGAAGGCACTCAATAAATGCTTAAAGGGACAAATGAAAAAACACGCCCCTCAAAGCGGGAGACATTTCTTTTACTTATGAACACCTTCTTTGGAATCTTCCTCCTGTTTGCCAAGCACATCACGGGCACTTGACACTGATTGATTACTTCCAAATATAATCAGGATTATTCATCTTCAAATTGATCCTATTGGAATGTGTCTTAATGACTAACAAATTAAGTTACATATTTGGTTAACTTTAGATGATAAATACAAAAAACAACCACACTGAAACATTTCAGTTATTAAGAAAAGTCCTAATCAGGAAACAATAGTAAGTACTGAACATAAATAAAGTAGATGTCTTCTCATTTTAGGATGGAGAAAAGACAGTACTGCAGTCTCTTCCAGAGAAATGGGATGGAATTAAAGGATGTGCTATCATTGTCTCAATTCCTATCCTTAAAAATCACATATTAATTTAGACAGGTTTAGGGGTCCAGTGCTATTAAAAAAAAAAAAAAAATCCACATACAGTGAGATAAACATCAATTCTGTAATTCTATTAGGAAGACTAATACATGGGCTACCATCAGGGGAGAAAAAAAAAATGGACATTTCATGTAGGCTGGAAAGTTTCACTTTCTTCAGAAACCCTAATTTTTTATACTTGGTCAACAATCACAAAACGCTATGCTGCAGAAGCCTCTGTGACTGTGGGAATGATTGCCATCGCTCCAACAACTGGAATGGCTTCCAAGGTCCACGATGAGAGAACAGAAAGGGAGAAACCAAAAAGGAGAGAGACAATAGGCTCATTGCCCAAGAGACCCTAACAAACCCATGGCCATGCAAGCCAGGAGCCAAAGCCTCCATCAATAAAGGCTGGACAGTGAAAAGGCCCAGTTATCCTTTCGAAAACACGGGATCTGTCCAATCAAATCCAGCCTTCACAGAATTGTTGTTTTTTAAATGAGAAAAGTCTTCAGCAGCAAAACCAGCCTAGAGCAGTGACTTTCAAGCTTTTTGACCCAAAGTTAAGAAATACATTTTATATCACAACACAGTACACATATACGCGCTTACATAACTAAAACAAAAGTTGCGTAAAATAGCATTATGACTCTTACTCCTTGATGCTGTTATAACTATTCTATTATGTTCTAGTTAATCCACTTCCCCATTACAGAAAGAAAAAAAAAAAGTTGGCCTGGACCCAGTAAATTGATTTCATGACTGAATAATGGGTTACAACCCACATTTGAAAAACACTAGCTTAAAGAACCTTCTGGAAGTCAACCAAAGGCCACATTCTATTTCTCTCTCTCTCTGTTTTCCCCTCCTTCTCTTCTTTTTCTCGGTTGCTGGTAAGAAAAGGCCACTCTAGCTTCACTTTTTTAATATATTTTTTATCATGTTTTAGGTGAAAGTTTACATAGCAAGTTCAGTTCCCATTTAACAATTTGTTCCGTTACATTTTTCACAATATGTCAGCATTTTCATTATTTCCACCCTTTTCGTTCTGTTTCCATTAATTTGGCTTCCCTGCCCCTCCCTAGCTTTTCATCGTTGTTTCAGGGTAAATGTTGACCGGTTGGTCTCATATGGTTGAATAATTCAATGGAACACAGTATTCATGGGTGATATTGGTTTATTTTATATTCAGCTTCACTTTTTAATCAGAGAAAAAAACAAAACACTAACATCTTCATCTTTATTAGCACAGGGCCTAGCTTACAGTAGGCACTAAACTATTTGTTAAACTTCAGAGACCATTAAAAAAGTATTGTTTTTCTCTATTGGGTGGATAAAATAACATACAGGAGTGGGGTGGGGGGTAGCTAACAGTAAAAGAGAAAAGGAGAATTCTAATAGTGGAAATATTGCCCTGGCAACATGTCCAGTTTTTTGAGCATGACTTTGTCAGGGGTTCTGCTTCCTCCGTCACCTGAGATACCTGGATCCATCAAGAAAGAAAGGTCCATCACCAAAGGGCAGAAGAATTCAACAGAGTCTGGTAACTGACCCTACTCCAAATGAGTGACATGAGACTATACCCTTTAAATGAGGGAATAACTGCCTGCAAAATCAAGGACTGCAGGTGAAATCAGCGCAGAATGGCTTGAGCACAAAGCGCACCAAAGAACAAAACACAGCCAGACAAGATGAGCATCAGGTTAGATAGCTCTGTATAATGGGATCAGTAATGTCCCCCAAGATCCTCTCCTGAGACACCCACAATTATCTCCATTTTACACAAGAGGAAACTGAGGTCCAGATAAAGTTAAGTAACTTGCTTATGATCATATACCTAGAAAGTGAAGGGGCAAGGATAATGAACTGAACCATGAGATTTCAAACTCTCATCTCCCAGGGGCTCATTGCTCTGCCAGCATAAGGGTTATGAGCATAAAAATAAAGCACAGATAACCAAACACACAACATACATGGAGTATCCATCCGAAGAAAGGAAGGGAAGGGGGAAGGATGAAGGAAAGAGGAAGGAACCAAACCTTTTAAAGAAATACATTATTTCAGAAAACAGAAGCAGCCTCCCTTAGGTTGGTATCTCAGTTTAAGCTCTGTAGTGCTGTCTATTGGAATCATAATTATTAATATGTAAACTTTGTGCTGTCAATCTAGGGGAGAGAATCTTGCCACTAGGAACAACTTCAAAGTGAGAGTTTCCTCTTGATACAAAAATTTAATAGATATTAAGTTGCATGAATACAGAAATCTACTGAACCCTCCTCCAAAGAGCTGCCTTTATCAGATTTTTTAGGTTTGTTTAGATTTTAAAAATGTCCTCGAATTAAAAAAAAAAAAAGCTAAGTCAAAAGAAATCTACTATTACTAAAGGAAATGCTTTAAGTATACATCAGGGACCCCACCCGCTTGCACACTATTACAGACTGAACTGCACCCCCCAAGGGTATGTGCTACAGATCCTGAACTCTGTGTCTGGCTGTGATTCTGTCTGGGAATGGGTTAACGAGACAGGATGAGTGTGGGGTATGTCCTAAATCAATCTCTTTTGAGATATAAAAGAGATCAAACATGCAAGTGACAGAAGCAGAGGTGGTAGGGGAAGATACCAAGCCACGTGAAGTTTGGCCAGGAGCAGAAGCTCTAAACAGACAAGGACCTTCCTCCAGAGTCGAAAGAGAAAGAAAGCCTTCTCCTCAAGGCAACACCCTTAATTTGGACTTCTAGCCTCCTAAACTGTGAGAAAAGAAATTCCTGTTTATTACAGCCACCCATCTGTAGTATTTTTGTTATAGCAGCACTAGAGAACTAAGACAGAATTTTCCACCCCTTGGCCCTCCAAAATTCCTGTCCTCGCCACATGCAGAACGCACTCACCCCATCACATCATCCCAAAAGTCTTAAATTCCCTCCAAGTCCAAAATCTCATCTTCTGAATCATCTAAATCAAACGTGGGTAAGGCATTAGGGATAGTTTATCCTGGGGCAAAATTCCCCTTCATTTGAGAACCTGTGAAATCAAGAACACAGGTTATCTGCTTCCAAAGTACAATGGTCGAACAGACACAAGTTATACATTTCTACTGCAAACAGGTGAAATTAGAGGGAAAGAAGAGGTAATGGCCACCAAGCAAGTCCAAAACCCAGCAGAACAATTTACATTCTCAAGGCTTGAAAATACCCATCTGTTCTCTGAGACCACCTAGGCAATGGCCCTGCCCTTCAGACTCTAGGTGTGAGCCACAATCTCTGGATTTTGGGTGGAGGTCCCTCAGCTCTGGGCTTCAGCTCTGCCTTCCAGGCCCACTGGGATGGCAACTCTGCTCCCTCAGCTTTGGACGGCCCCATTCTCCTAGTCCATTTGAATGGCAACTCTAGTTCCTTAGCCCGACAGCCTCCATTCTTCTGCTCTTGGGCATGACAACCCCTTAGCCTCAGCTTTGTGCAGCAGCCCCATCCTCTTGACCAAACTGAGTGGCAGACCCACACTCTGGGACCGAGTTGGTGAAGATCTGAATCTTTAAAACCTAGGAGGCTGTGGCTCTACCCTTTGACACCCCAGAAACCATGGCCCACCCTTTGAGACTCCAGAGGCTGTGGTCCCACCCTTTGAGACTGGGACAACTCTGCTTCCCGTGCTCCTTCCAACAGTTCTGCTGATCTCCAAACTGTTCCAGGGATGGCTCTTTTCTTTTCTTGGAGGATAATAACTGTAACTCCTTTGGCCTGTTTCCTGCCTGTAGAATTCTAAGGAGCCAACAGTGTTCTCTTTTTCCATTCCTTCTCTGTCCCGTTCAGTCTAAGCTGATGGGTTTTCTGCTGTGGTAGTTGATTAGATTCATCAATCACAGGCTTAATCTCTTTAACATAAGGTTGTGTACCCATGACCTTGGTGAAAATTCTAGGGCATGTCTCCTCAGCTTGTACAACAGAATTTTTCAAATCTTTAAATTTTGCTTTCATTTTACACAGTTCATTTTTAAGTCTATCTCCTTCCTCTCACGTTTTACTATAAGTGACAAGGTGAAACCACATGGCCCCTTTAAGATTCTTGCTTAGGAATCTCCTCAGCTAAATATCCAAGTCATCACTTACAAGTTCTATCTTCCACCAAACATCTGAACATAACTGAGACAAGCTCTTTGCCACTGCAGAAAAACCATCGCCCTTCTTCCATTGTCCAGTCACATGTTCATCATTTTCTTTTAAGGCCTCGGCAGGTGCACATTTAACTTTCACACACACATTGTCTAAGATGACAGAGACTTTCTCTATAGCTCTCCTCACTTCTTTCTGAACCCTTATCAGAACTGCCTTTGACGTCCATAATTCTACAAACAGCCTCTTCAAGACAATCCAGGCTTTTGCTATTAGGCACATTAAAACTCTTCCAGCTTCTACCCATTACCCAATTCCAAAACTGCTTCCACATTTTTAGGTATCTTGTTAGAGGGGCACCCCACTCCTATTACCAAATTCTGTTTTAGGCTGGGTTCTCTAGAGGAGCAAAACCAGTGAAGCATGTATATATGTATAGATAAATACAGAGAAATTTATTGCAATGAAATGGCTCACGCAGTTGTGGAGGCTGGCAAGTTCTAAATCTGTGAGTCAGGCTTCAGGCTGGAGGCTTCTCCTGACTCATGGGATTGCAGGGGCTGACAAACTCAAAATTGGCAGGTCAGGCAGAAGGCTGCTAGCTCACAGGGTTGCAGAAGTTGGCTAATCCCAAAATCTGCAGGTCAGGTGGCAGGCTGTTGACTCACGTCCCAAGAACTAGAGGCCAGAGGATGACAAGTTGAATGCAGGATCAAACCAGTGCGAGTTTTGCCAGAGTGCCCACTGGATGCAGGCCACACCCCCAGGGAAACTCCCCTTATATGAGCTCACAAAATGGAGAATATTTAGAATAATACTGAGAATCATGGCCTAGCCAAGTTGACACATAACATTAACCATCACTTACACTGAGCGTCTTCACATTACCAATTGAAACCCTTCTCAAACGTGGGGAAATTATTCACAGCTGTTCAAAATCATTAGCCCTCTGATCTTTCATTTGATTTTGAATGGCCATAAACAACTCCTCAAATTTGGCCAAGGACCTGTAATTCTTATACACAGTACCACAAAGCACTAGTTTTGGTCAAGGCACAGTTAATCCAAAAATAGTACATAGTGAAATAAAAGTGTTCTTAAATGCCTAAATTACCATTAAAATAAAGATCAGGAAATATTAGAAAATTCCAATAAAAAAGCCCCATATTCAACTTTTTACGTAAAAGATCTTTATTTTACATCTTATACCCCAAGAAAAGAAGCATAAAGAATAGGCCAACGACACCATGTAATCCTCAAACCACAACAGACCTCTGCATGTACCATCTCTTCAATAACCTCTCAGACAAGTTAAAAAAAAAAAAAAAAAAAAAAAAGTTGCCATTCCGTCAATTCTGACTCATGGCAACCCCATGTGTGTCAGTAGGGTTTTCAATGGCTTATTTTTTGGAAGTGTATCACCAGGCCTCTCTTCTAAGGCACCTCTGGGTGCACCTGAACCTCCAATCTTTTGGTACATTAGTATTCCTTTCACCTGACTGATTATATAGTCCTCTGATGAGATGTTTCTCAGGATGGAAGAGATGAGCTCTTTCTAAAGAGGAAGGGAACTACCATGAGCTCAGATAATATAATAAAATGAAAGAAAATCAGATTCAGTGGAACTAAGAGAAACACAGATGTAATCAACCCATGCACAGCTGGTCAGAGCACAATTTCTTGCAGGGAAAAATCCCCCCTTGTGACAGCAGTGGAGACAACTGCATTGACTTTATCTTAGGACTAAAGAAGGAAGAATACTTTGCAGGTTAAACTTCTCAATTAGTGAGGCTCAGTACTTAAAAAACGGACTGAAGCATTTATACGGACATTAAAAGAGGAGAAAAGTGAGAGTAGGTAATATAGATGAAAAATCAGAGCAAAGACAGATACATCTTGTGGGGCTGTGTAAGATGCTGAACCTAACATGCACTCTCAGACAGCTTCCACTTTTAAGGGTAAACAGGATACAGATCCTCTTTCCTCACCCGATGTCCCCTGCCTAATTCCCACTTCCAAATGACAGCAAAAAGTAAAGGACTGTGAAAGTAAGATTGAGTTGATAATTCTAAAACTAGCTAAAATTAATAAAAAATTATGAGGACCGAGGGCATTTTCCAAAATAAACTAGGAGAACTTTTCCCTTCAATAGTCCATTTTACAACTAGTAAAGTGCATCACACAGGGACTTCCAAGTCCTTAGGGGACCACGAAGAATGTCACATGACAAAGGTGTTGTTGTGTGCCTCGAGTCGATTCTGACTTATAACAACCCTACAGGATGGAGTAGAACTGCCCCACAGGGTTTCCAAGGCTCTTATTTTTATTGAAGCAGACTGCCACAACTTACTCCCATGTACAGGCTGGTGGGTTCGAACCACCAACCTTTCAGTTAGCAAGCCGAGTACTTAGCCACTGTGCCATCATGGCTCCTTATGACAAAGGTATATAGTATTAAAACAGTTAAATTTTTACATAAGCATAAAAACTCTACTTTCTACTCATTACAAAGTGGATATTGACTAGAAAGTAGTTTTTCACTGAAGATCGTGGAAAACCAGCAGTTGAGTGAAAAATTCCAAGACAACTTTTGGAATATTTTAATCATCAGAATGGAAGTATACAAATGAATTTTTTAAAATAAAATCAATACATCAATGAATGAGATGTAATACAAAAGTACCCTCGTCCCACAAGGCAAATGTCTAAATCAGAGATAAGAGAAGGGTTGGACATAAGGGAGGAAGGACCCTGGGACTGAATTTTTAAGAGAGGCTCAGCTGATGCCTTCAAACTCCAGATTCCCAGGGCCCTAGCTGGTGGTTTGGGACAAACATGGTATTTGGTCACAAAAAGCAAGAGTAGGGTATCTGCCATGTCTGGAGTGGGGAAGAAGCTCAGAATCCTGTGGAGGCCGCAGACACGTGACTATGAAAACAAGCAGAGGACACAAGGACACAAGAGCTCTGGACGCTCCATTCAATTTTTTTTTTAATAATTTTTATTGTGCTTTAAGTGAAAGTTTACAAATCAACTCAGTCTCTCACACAAAAACCCATATACACCTTGCTACACACTCCCAATTACTCTCCCCCAATGAGACAGCCCTCTCTCTCCCTCCACTCTCTCTTTTCGTGTCCTTTTTGCCTGCTACTAACCCCCTCCACCCGCTCATCTCCCCTCCAGGCAGGAGATGCCAACATAGTCTCAAGTGTCCACCTGATCCAAGAAGCTCACTCCTCACCAGCATCCCTCTCCATCCCATTGTCCAGTCCAATCCATGTCTGAAGAGTTGGCTTTGGTAATGGTTCCCGTCCTGGGCCAACAGAAGGTCTGGGGGCCATGACTACCGGGGTCCTTCCAGTCTCAATCAGACCATTAAGTCTGGTCTTATGAGAATTTGGGGTCTGCATCCCACTGCTCTCCTGCTCCCTCAGGGATTCTCTGTTCTGTTCCCTGTCAGGGCAATCATCGGTTGTAGCCGGGCATCATCTAGTTCTTCCAGTCTCAGGATGACGCAGTCACTGGTTCATGTGGCCCTTTCTGTTTCTTGGGCTCGTAATCACCTTGTGTCCTTGGTGTTCTTCATTCTCCTTTGATCCAGGTGGGTTGAGACCAACTGATGCATCTTAGATGGCTGCTTGCTAGCGTTTAAGACCCCAGACACCACTCTTCAAAGTGGGATGCAGAATGTTTTCTTAATAGATTTTATTATGCCAATTGACTTAGATGTCCCCTGAAACCATGGTCCCCAGACCCCTGCCCCTGCTACGCTGGCCTTCGAAGCATTCAGTTTATTCAGGAAACTTCTTTGCTTTTGGATTAGTCCAATTGTGCTGACCTCCCCTGTACTGTGTGCTGTCTTACCCTTCACCTAAAGTAGTTCTTATCTACTATCTAATGAGTGAATACCCCTCTCCCACCCCTCTCCCTCCCTGCTCTTGTAACCACAAAAGAATGTTTTCTTCTAGTTTAAACTATTTCTCAAGTTCTTATAATAGTGGTCTTATACAATATTTGTCCTTTTGCAACTGACTAATTTCACTCAGCATAATGCCTTCCAGGTTCCTCCATGTTATGAAATGTTTCACAGATTCCTCACTGTTCTTTATCCATGTGTAGTATTCTTTTGTGTGAATATACCATAATTTATTTATCCATTCATCCGTTGATGGGCATCTTGGTTGCGTCCATGTTTTTGCTATTGTAAACAGTGCTGCAATAAACATGGGTGTTCATATATCTGCTCGTGTAAAGGCTCTTGTTTCCCTAGGATACATTCCAAGGAGTGGGATTGCTGGATCGTATTCTCCATTCAATTTTAACAACTTTAATAAACAAGAAAAATCAATATAGATACATACGTGTGTTCTGCAAAAAATATTTCCTCTCGTTTCTTTGCAGGGGAAAAAACCTAAAACACCACTAGTATACGCAATTTTTAAGTGAGGGGAAAAATTCAGAAATAGAAACTCTCAAAAGCAGAAACTCATACCTCAAGGGTTACATAAGACAAGAGAAAAGAACTGCTGCTGAAATTGGAGGCAGGAGGCCGGGCCCTGGTCATATCCACTGTCAGATGCAAAAGCTTCCGAAAGTGTTACAGGCTGAGCACACCCATTTCCAAGGAATTTAACAGCATCACCGAATCCTTTTTCAATCTGAAAAAAAGCTCTTCGATCGCTCCCACACTAGACTACCCCGAAAGGAATGACCCATTTGAATTTTTAAACACTGGCAACTTCTACATTTTACAAAGTTGCTGGAGAGAAAGAATGTACACCAGAAAGCCATTTTTGTTTTGTTCTTTAGACCAGATATGAGATATGGGAATGAATCGAAAATTATTTGGAGACAGAATTTAGTCATTTTAAGTTTCAACACGCATGTAAACAAAAGGCAGCTGGAAACAACTCATGTAAGAATTCCCCATAACCAAAAGGAAGGGTTTTTTGGTTTTTTTTTCTTGGTGTCCGTATTACAACTTACATTCGCAACTTAAGCTTTTGTCATTGTTTTTAAAATGAAAGCTGTATCATCTATAGTAATAAATGCTCAGCCTACTGAATTTTAATGAGGGGTACATTCTGGTTTTAGACATCCATTACAGTGACCAAATGGAGCGCAGCGGTTAAGAGCTCAACTGCTAACCAAAAAGTCAGCAGTTCAAATCCTTGGAAACCCTATGGGGCAGTTCTACTCCATCAGAATCAACTCAACAGCAACAGGTTTGTTTTGTTTTGATTTTGGTTTTGGTTAGTGTGACCGAACAGACTTGAACAAGAAATTTTCTAGGCAGTACAGTGGCTTTTCTGGGCATTTGGGCACTATTTAGGGGACCCTGATTACAAAGCAGCAATCCACTGACCTAGGTCACATTCTGACAGCTCCCTCCCCACATCCCACCTCCACACATATCCACCTGTTTTTGGTAGGTGATACAGTGCCTAGAAGATATTTATCTCCATTGGATTTTATTTGAAGAAGTCAAAAAGCAATTATCCAGTACAACTTAGTTACAACCCCAAGTACTGGCTAGGAAGCAGAAAAAAAGAAAATTAATTTAACCTATATACAGGTTGAAATAACCCTATGGGGCAGTTCTACTCTGTCCTATAGGGTCACTATGAGTCGAAATCAACTAGAGTGCAATAGGTTTGTAGGTTTTTTTGGTTTCACAGATTGAAATTGTCCCTAGTTTCAAAAGAGAATAGTCAGAGTCTAGGGAGTTCTCATTTGATTCCAAAGGGGAGGGAGAAAGGAAGGAGGGAAAGGGAGAAGGAAGAGAGGAGAGAGGAGGAAAGCAGGGATGGATGGAGGAGGTCTCAGACACTAGAACATGTGTGAGGTTTCCGCCACAGTCTTATAAAAACCTAACATGAACCTCAGAGCTGACTACTGATCAGGGCATGTGCTTTTAATTATATTCTGGAAATGTGCAAGCAAGCAAGGAAAAGTTATATCATGATTTTCATTCACATTTATCATTCCCTTACCTCGGGAATACATAATCACACACAGACATCTGCGGACGATTAAGTATGAACGTGGCCTTTCAAGATCAAGTTTAAGAGTTCTAGTGTCTTTCTTTTTATTCATACACCAAACATGCGGCAATTCAGGAGAGCTGTTTTAGTGAAGAGGGAAACACTTGGGGAACTCCACAGGCTGTCTCTCCACCACATATGAAAATTCTATAAAAATTTCCTCAAAGCCCCCCCCAACCCCCGTTTTCCACAGTAAAGCTCAGGGGTGACATCTCTTTTCCCTAGCTAGTTACAAGAATCATTTTGTACTTTATAACAATTTTCTTGTATGAAGTCTGTATTTTTTCCTTGAATTGAAAGTGATGCCAAATTATCACTACTATATCTTGACTCTTCTGATCCCCAGTGAAAATTTTCCCCTCTCCTGGCTGCAAGTGACATTTTCTGGCATGAAAGATTTCTAAGCAAAATGGGGTTAGACTAGAATAAATATGAGTCACAGCTGGACATGAACTGAAACAGAAAACATACTGGTAAAATCCCTGCCTGACAGCTTTATCTCACAGCCCTGGATGTTTAAAATTGATAAACGTGGTGCCATATCCAAGAACAACCTGGATATCAGGTTTTCATTGTTGTTTGTTTTTAGGTGAACTAGTCCAGCATGCTCTGCTTGTTACATACCAAGGATGCTTCTACTCAGAAGGCAGGGCCACAACGCACCATGCTACTGAGACAGGGCAGGGCTTTGAATGATGCTGAAAAACCGACTAAGAGCATTTCATTTTCGGATAGGATACAGAAGAGCTGTACTTGGTCAGCTGATACGTGACAATCGAAGGAAAATGTGGTGCTGGTCAAAAATCTACCAAAACCATAACTGGATTTGTTGTTGTTGTGAGGTGCAGTCAAGTTGGTTCCGACTCACAGCAACCCTATGTACAACAGAATGCAGCACTGCCTGATCCTGCGCCATCCTCATGATTTTGGTTATGCTCGAGTCCATTGTTAAAGCCACCGTGTTAATCCATCTTGTTGAGGTTCTTCCTCTCCTTCGCTGACCCTCCACTTTACCAAGCATGATTTAGCTTGGGATTAATTCTGAATCCTACCACACTCGCTTTTACTTTTTACCAAGTGCATTTAATAGAATATTTGCTAAAAACAGTATCAAGAAGCTTTATAAAGGAAATTTCAAACTAAGATTCTCTCTGAAGTCTTGCTTAAGCATTCTTTCCCATTGAAATGGACATTAAAGTTAAAGACGTGATAGGGTTAACTAAGCCTGTCTGTGAGAGAGATGGTGAGTGTATACAGACCAGGGTGGAGCGTGTTTATAACACCCCACCAAGTGAGACAACAATCTCCCAACCTCCCAACACGTAAAGGGGCAAGAATTCACTCAGTTTGGCTCTGGTTTCAGGAACATCTGTGAAACATTTCCCCCTAATCTCAGTAATTTCTATACTTCGGATCTGCAAAGATATTCTATTATTTGTTCTCTTGTCAAAAAAGAAAGGTAGGGCCATAGAAGCCAAAAGAAATTTTAATGCAAAACACTTACGCCAGTGAAAGCAGAATTGATCTTTCACCTTTATTGGGGTTTTTGCAGCAAGACACATTGTGGTGTGATGCAGATCACTCATCTGGGGGTATTGCCTGGCACCAGAGTCTTCCTTAGGCTGAGTTAAGGCCCGGCTCTTCCAAACTAACTAGAACCACATCACATAGCACTGTTAATATGCTGTCAGAAAACGCCTGAGGTGTAATGTTAAGCCTTTATTCTCTTCAAGAGACAATTTAACTCCTCATCTTTTATTTATACACCAGTCACTCATAACAGAAAATCAACCTACAGCCTAGAAAAAGCAGGCCAAGAACTGACCAACTGGTCACTGCCCACAACTGCAGCTACCACCACTGCCATCAGGAGAAAAGACGAGGGAGAAGGCAGTGGTACGTTCTTCCTACTCCTTTCGGGGTCTTCTGTGTGCGAAACCCTGCCACCTTCCCCTAGCCCAGAAGGATCTCAGTGCTTCAGGGAGAAAAAATTGAAAAAGGGCTCCACAAAAGTTGGAACTGGTGGTAGAAGGTGCTTCGACTGTACTGAAGGTTGCCTCAGGCACATTCCAGGAGGCCTAGCTGTGGGAGCACTACCCAGGTTTGCTTTTTCACGATTCAAACTCAGCACCAAAAGATTTTGGGGAGAGAGGTTAGAGGTAAATGAAACAGTAAGAAAAACTGAATTCATAAAAATTTTTTAAAAATGAATAATGAAAGCAACAGACTGCGTATGGCACAAAGACGGTGTTCACCTGGTCACTTTCAGAGAAAGCCTCATTTTCTAGATCAACCAATGTTCACAGGGTGCAGCTCTAGAGATGCCAGAGGCAAAGAAACATAGCCTGTCGCCTGAGAGAAAAGAAGATTTTCAGGGCCTCCTCTGTCAAAATGAAATCAAAATCAACTTTCCAACAAAGGTTTCACAGAAGAATGTCAAGTGACCTGTGTAATTTCTCAACTGTAACCGCCATAACCACAGCAGACCTGAGTCCCCTCTGAGATGTCTAGCAGTCTAAGATGATTTTATCTTTAAAAGAGAAACAAGCAATCATTCCTAACACATTTCAGTACGTACTCGTAATTCTAATTTCAGATTCATTAAAAAAAAAAAAAAAAACTAGCTAGTACCTTTAGCTTGGACGAAAGTTGTACTTAACCAAATTATTTCATCGGTATCACCCTGAAATTTCAGGTCAATGACAATTTTCTGAGCACCAAAGATGTGCCAAGCAGTGTTTGGTCATGCAAAGATAAAACAAGCCTCTCTCCTAAAGAAATATACCATGGGAGGGAGTGGGGAGCTGGGAAGACAGCCCTGATTGTAACACAGGAAGAATGCGGTAAGTGCTATGCAAAAGTCCCAAGTACGAGGGTACAGAGTACCACCGAGGCAGTCCCAAATACAAGGGTACAGACAGAGTACCACTGAGGCAAGCATCTTGGGGGATGTGGTGGGGAGGGTTCTGAACAGGCAAGTAGTACCTGAGGAGCCAAAGAAAGAAAGGCAGGACGTCAACAAGCAGAAGCGAGGTGTGTTTATGAAGACATCCATTGTGGGTAGAGAAGCAGTTCCTAGACTTTTTACTTTAGTGAGTCACTAAAATCCCACCCACCCCCCTCCACCCCTGTCACACACACACACACACACACACACACACACACACAGGTCAAGGGGCAGGGGATGAAAGAAGTTGAAAGAAGGAACACAGTAAGCTACCCGTTGCCATCGAGTCAATTCCAACTCATAGTGACTGTATAGGACAGAGTAGAACTGCTCCACGGGGTTTCCAAGGAGCAGCTGGTGGATTCGAACTGCCCACCTTTTGGCTGGCAACCGAGCTCTTAACCACTGTGCCACTAGGACTCTGCCAGAGTAAGCTAGAGACTATATATTCATATTCCCTAAAATCTGCTTGAGGAGAAAAGTAAGCTGGAAATAGTTTTTCTCTCCTCGGAGAAATAAAAAAATTAGCAAGAATTCTATTGCCTTTTTTTGGTAAGGTAAACAATGATCATCTATTATCACCATCACTCCATAAATAAAGGAAGTCTTTTATTCTAAAAAGGTAGGAAGCATATCATCTCAGAAACTAAAAATGGCATTCCTTCTCATGAAAGGGCAGCTAGCAACCTTACACCGATCTGGTGGAAATGCTGCCGGGCTTCACTGGGCACAGGTGTTTAGGGATCCCTGGTTTAGGGTATAGGGCTTCTGTAAGGAACAGAAGTAGGCACAGCTGGAAGAATGGGCTGAAGCTACACTGTAGGGGATGTGGAATGAGAGCCCAGGGAAAATACATTCAATTAGGCAAAGTGAAAGATCAGACTTTTAAGGGGAGGGAGGCTTAATATGATGATAAAATCAGGACTATGTTCTAAAACTAATCCGACTAAAGTGTGTAGGATGGAATGCGAAGGAGCTTGAGTGAGACTAGAGTTGGTAAAACCAAAAAAAAAAAAAAAGCCATTGCCGTCGAGTTGATTCCAACTCACAGTGACCCTACAGAACAGAGCAGAACTGCCCCATACGGTTTCCAAGGAGCATCCGATGGATTTGAACTGTAGACCTTTTAGTTAGCAGCCATGGCTCTTAACAACTAAGCCACCTAAAAAGATACTGCAAAGCCCAGGTGAGAGGCGTTGAGGGCCTAAGTTAGGACAGTAGAAGCAAGAATGGAAAGGTCTTGGCAACAAATACTGCAGTATGTAGGGACTGAGGAAAAGGAGTCAGAGATGACTTCCAGGTTTTGAACCTAGATAAATGAAGGAGAGGGGATGATAGTGATGTTAACAGAAGTATGCAAATTCATGAAAGGGTGTTACGTAAGAGGAGAAAATGAATTTCTTTTGAGGTGGGACAGGCAGGGTAGGAGTTTGGGAGAGGCTGAGGAAATAACGAGAGAAATTTAGGGGGTCATACTGGTTCACTGACAGACAATATAGACCAATGGAACAGAACTGAGAACCCAGAAACAAATCCATCCATCTATGAGCAGCTGATTTTCAACAAGCGGTCAAAGTCCATCAATGGGGAAGAAACAGTCTCTTTAACAAATGGTGCTGGCAAAACTGGATATTTATTTGCAGAAAAATGAAACAGGATCCATACCTAATACCACACACAAAAACTAACTCAAAATGGATCACAGACCTAAATGTAAAGTTCCTGGAAAATAATACAGGGACAAAACTAGGGGACCTAACTTTTTTCAGTAATAGATTGCCAAACACAACTACAAATGCACGAGCAACGGCAGACAAGTTAGATAACTGGGATTTCCTAGGAATTAAATATATACATTCATCAAAAAACACTTTATCAGAAAAGTAAAAAGAGAACCTACAGATTTGGAAAAAAAATCTTTGGGAATGATATGGCTGATAAGGATCTAATCTTTAAAATACATAGAAAACTTCAACAACAAAAAGACAAACAACCTGATTAAAAAATGGGCAAAAGGCATGAACAAACACTTCACCAAAGAGGCCACTGAAGCAGCCAACAAACCCATGAAAAAATACTAACATCATTAGCCATTTGAGAGATGCAAATCAAAATTACAATGAGATACCCTAAGATCTCACTATTTTAAAAAGACAAGAATAGGCATACATACAGAAAGCAACATTCTTTGGTGGTTACTGGGGAGGAGAAGGGAGGAGGAATCACTTTCTAGATAGCAGACACTTGTTAGTTTTGGTGATGTGAGAGGCAATACCAAATAAGAGTGAAGTCTGCACAGCTTGACGAAGATAAAAGACGACACTAAGAAGTACACAAGAATAAAGGATGAATAAGAGTAAAGAATAAGGATAAGCCACAACACATACAATTCTGCAACAATAGGAATAACAACCAAAAATGTGTGTGTGAGGTCACTGAACTGTACATGTAGAAATTGTTGAATTGGTATACGTCTTGCTGTGTATATTCTCAACAACAACAAAAATAAATTATATTTTAAAAAATATGTGTGTGGTTACATGTTAGATATGTATGCTTATTTATGTATAGGTAAGCAAATATGAATATATGGGTGTGCAAGTACAGGTGTTTTTGTACACAAGTGTATATATATGTCTGTGTGTGTGCTGCATATATATTCATATACAAAATAAAGCATATAGGGAACCCAGTTACGGATACTTCCTAGGCATAACCAAACACCTCGTGGGATTGGGTTACTGGGTTTGAGGGCTTAGGACCATAGTCTCAGGGGGCACCTTGGTCAATTGGCATTAGCCTAGCTCATAAAGATAATGTTCTACATCCTAGTTTGGTAAGCAGCATCTAGAGTCTTAAAAGCTTGCAATTGGTCACCTAACATACAAAAGAGAGTTGTATCTTAGAGAAAGAAGGAAAGAAAAAACTCAAAGTATAGTACCAGGCACCATACTAGGTATAAGGGATACAATGGGTGGCAATAACACTGGTGCCCACACTCATGGAGTTTACAGTCTGGCAGAGAGAGTGACATCACTGCAATAATCACAAAGGTGGGTGTGACCGCAAATTGTACTGAAGTATCTAATTTCCAAAAGATTAAAAAAAAGAGAGACTAGAAAAACACTTGGGAAATGACTTCACTTAAAAGGAGAAATGAGACTATGAATGGAAAGGGAAGGCACAACTAGAAGAGTAGGAAGTAAACTTAAATAGATACAAGCCTGAAGCCGGTGGAGGACGAGTTTCCAGGAGCAGGTAACAGCACCAAATGCTGCCGAGAGGTCAAGGAGGAGGAGGACTGAGAAGAGGCCATGGGACTGCTCAGGTAGGAGTGGTGACCTGAGCGCAGGTTTGAAGGAGGTGGAGCAGGACTTGGAGGAGTTAATGAGTGAGGAGATGGCAGTAAACTGCAGGTGGTGAGACTTCTCTTTCAAGAAGTTAAGTAAGAAAGGGAAGGAGATGGAGAGATGGGTGACTTGAGGAAGCAGCGAGTTTCTGGGGTCTCCTTATTAGAACAGGGGCGGTTTCAGCAGGAATGAAAGCAGAGCAGAAAGGGCCAGTGGAGAAAGAGAAAACAGGAGATGTAGGGCAGGAGGAGAGTGACTGCCAAGCCTGGTCCCAGGAGAGCGAGAAGGTATTAGATACAGAACATTAGCCAACAGGTTAGCTCCTCGGAGAGAAGGGGAAAGGAAACCAGGGAAGTGAAAATACGCAGAAACTAGAGATGTCAGAAAGGATGCTAAGAAAGCTCTTGTTGGGGGGTCAAGGGGTCTTTTCAGGAAAGCGGGGAGGGGTGGAGAGGTGGGGGAGTGAGGGGCCATCTGCTGCGATCTGAATGAGACATGAACAGCTGTGATTTGAGGACGCCGCCATCAGCTGTCAACTGTCCGTTCATTCAACAGACATTTCCTGAGTGCCACCCTGAGCCAGAAACTGTGCGTTTATGCGCGGTCATAAATGAAGTGAGCAGGCATTTGTTACTATAGATAAATACCCTGGGTAAAAGAGAACAGGTTGATTTTATCACCCTCACATCTAGAAAAAGACCATAAGCAATAACAGGTGATAATTACGCATCCTTTGAAGGAGGACACTGGGTTTGAAGCTTACGTATGTGCAAACGGATGAGAGCTCACTACTGCAGCAGCCCTAGACCCATTCTGCAGAAGGAAATACGTGGTGTTAGTCCATTTATTCCACAGATGAGTACTGTGCGCCTGAGCAGCAGATCAATGGGCTCTGAAGAGGCAAGTGACGGTACTGCCCTCAAGGAGTTGTGATCTGTCCTGCAAGCTTCTGCTCTTTCCACCATTTTTGCTCAAGACTGAGCATTACCTGAATCCGCCATAGCAAATCTTAGTGATTCATTAGAAAGTAAGACTCCTACCATCTGAACATTTTTAACAAGATACTTTTCTGGATGCAACATAATTTTAGGTAATGGACTGGACAGAGGGTTCCATGGCATGGTTTTTTCAGTACCATTAAACCCCAAAACGAACTCACTGGAAACCACTTCACGTTTAGAAAATTATAAATCAACCATGTCACTTCTCTGCATGTAACCCTTTCGCGTATGTTGTTCCTGTTAGTTGGTGTCAAATCCATTGACTCATGGCAACCCTATGTGTGTACCTATTTTAAAAAAAACACACCAAACCCAGTGCCATCAAGTTGATTCCGACTCCTAGCGACCCTATGGGACAGAGTAGAACTGCCCCATAGGGTTTCCAAGGCTGTAAATCTTTACAGAAGCAGACTGCCACATCCTTTTCCCACAGAGAGGCTAGTGGGTTCAAACTGCCAACCTTCTTGGTTAGCAGCCAAGAATTTTAACCACTGTGCCACCAGGGCTCCTTGTATGCACCTATTTTTTTTAAAAAAACCCATTGTTGTCGAGTAGATTCTGACCCATACCAACTCCACAGGAGGGACTAGAACCGCCCCACAGGGTTTCCAAGGAGCGGCTGGTGGACTCAAACTGCCAACCTTTTGGTTAGCAGCTGAGCTCTTAACCAATGCACCACCAGGGTTCCTGTGTGCACCTATAGTAGGATTAAATCCATCTTCCCTACACTGGCCCTTGACACCATTCATGACCTGGTCCCTGCCACCTGTCTAATCTCTTCCCATCTTGGTCATTGCTTTTAATGTTTAAAAATATTTTTAACCTAGTGCAAAAGTGCCTTGCCTCATCTCGCTGGCTCAAAGCACATGCTGTTCAAAGCCAAGCCCAACATGGCCTCTATGCCTAGTTTGTACGTGTAATCATTCATTATGTACATTAACTATCACAAGGGGAAAAGTGCTAAAAGAGTGTGGAAAAATCATGCTTTATTCATATACTGGCACATTTACTTCCCTACTTCTCTTGATGAGACAGTTTAATGATGAAAAAGAAATTAATAGCATGTATCTTTTTTATCGATACTGTAAAAATATGATCAATGGCTTGAGATTAATGAATCATCATTTTGATTATTAGGTAAAGAAAAGCCTATTAACTAACTTTCAAGTTGGGTGACCTGCTCCATTAAAATCAGCCAGGGTGTTTCAAAATTTAATGTGTTGTTCAAATTCATGTATGCAAACAAACTCATTCAAATTCAGGAGGCTCCACTCAGAAACTCACCACACTTAAAATTCAGGCCCCAACAGAAGACACTGAGCCGGAATTTGTAGACTGAAACATTTATCCTTTCTAGACAGGGCATTCTTTGCTGGCTTTTGTTTTTGTTTTCACCCTAAGTAGGAATTTGAGATGCCCTAAGAGTCTGCAACAGTTGGAAAGCCACAAACAACTTGCTTCTGAATTGCACTGACATGCTGCACCCAAGGTCAAGGGCTGCTTTCGGATACCTTCACTCTGGGAAGGAGGTTAGGGACAAGCATGTCTAATTCTAACTTTATAGGCGCATGTGGGCCTAAACTCTAAGAACTAATTTTCTAGAAAACTGAAGCATACCCCATTAAGTCTCTTATCATTTAGGAGCCCTGGTGGCACAGTGGTTAAAGCACCCGGCTGCTAACTGAAAGGTTGGTGGTTTGAACCCACCAGCCACTATGTGGGAGAAAGCTGTGAAAGTCTGCTTCTGTAAAGACTTACAGCCTTGGAAATCCTAGGGGGCAGTTCTACTTTGTCCTGTAGGGTCGCTGTGAGTTGGAATCGACTGGATGGCACTGAGTTTTTTGGTTCTCACCCTTTTTCTTAGCCTGACTGTGCACTCAGCACTGTGCTACACTCCCCCATTAAACCACCTGCTGACAACCTTCTGCAGAGAAAAGGGAATGGAGATCAAGGAGGCTGAAGAACTTGGAGAAGTCAGCCAGCTGGTAGGGGTGGTGCCAAGGTTCACCTGCACTACACAGCCTCCCTAAAGGTAACAAATGGGTTTTTTTAATTATTATTCTGAGTCACTGTTGGGGAAGAAAGTCACGGTGGTTGGAAACACAGGCTCGAACCAGGCCGCCTGAATCCCGATCTGAGCTGGTCCTACACGTACCCGCTACAGGACCCTGAGACATTCTTCAACCGTCCTACCGCTCCACTGGAGCCCTGGCCGCGCCGTGGGTAAGACCTCAGCTGCTAAGCAAAAGGTTGGCAGTTTCAAATCCACCAGCTGCTCCTCGGAAACCCCTATGGGGCAGTTCTACTCTGTCCTGTAGGGTCACTATGAGTCAGATGGGTTTGGTTTTGATTTTTTGGTGGCGTAATGGTTAAGAGCTTGGCTGCTAACCAAAAGGCTGGCAGTTCAAATTCACCAGCCACTCCTTGGAAACCCTATGGGGCAGTTCTATAAGGTCGCTATGAGTAGGAATCGACTTGACAGCAACGAGTTCAGAGTTTTGTGCCTCCATGGCTTCATTTGGAAAACAGGGATAATTATGGAATGTACCTAAGAGGTTGTTGTGAGGATTCAATGGATTAATCCATGAAAAATGCCTAGGATGGTGTCCGGTAGCACTCAATAAGTGTTAGGTCTTCTCATTAAAAGCAAGTAATAATGTAATAATGAAGCCCCATCGGGACCTACCCTCCCCACCCTCAGTGGACTGGGACTGACTTCGCTCACACACACATTTTTATTTTAGTGTCTCCCAAGCTCTAGACATAGTGTGCACGCAATTATGCATTCTCAATTCTCAAGACAAAACAGAAATCCTGCAAGGGAGTTACTGTTCTTCTTGTGCCAATTAAGAAATGGTTAAATCATTTGCTTAAGGTATAGGAAATAGTAGAACCGGGATTTGTTTCCGAAGTCTACACCATGTTATTTTGAGTTCTTACATCCTTTTTTCCATTTTGTCCCTGAGTCCATTGGTGATCACTTAGGATCAGGGTTTTAGAAGGCGCTTTAGAGTGTATCTAGCACAACATTCCTTTCTTACATTTGAATAGAAGCCCAGGAATTATAATACTGATTTGCCCCAAGTCACAGAACAAATGCCATTTCCACAGCACCACACTGCCGCTTTTTCCTTTCAGGTGTTGGTGGCCTGCCCCTAGGAGGCCCTCAGCCTTGCTTCTAATCTTTTTTGTGGGGTGGGCTGAGAGAAACCAATGACTGGTATATAAATCACGAATGAAGGCCACGTGAGGGCCCAGGACACCACTATGGGGCAGGTTTTTGAGTTTCAGCACATAGACACTGTTATGTCAAGCCTACCCGCTCCTACCTCGCTGCTTCCTGGCTCACAGTGCCCTTGTGGAGACTTAAACAAATCAGGTGTCAGTCTAGTCTACAAAGCCACTGGACTCTGAGGAAAACTCTACCAAACAGGGCTTTACAAACAAAATGCAGTTATAATTTCAACCTCAAAAAAAGGAAAGGGCAAGCTAACATCAAGTTTAGACTTCATTTGTCAAAGGAAGGAAGCTCGCAATTAAGGTAGCTGTTCCTAGCACATTACAGTCTATTTAAGCTGCACAACACACAAGCATAACAAACCAAGGGCCCCACATGGAGAGGCAATGTGAGATTTCCGATATAATTACTTCCCTTTCCACAAGAGCCAGATTCGTCATTAGACTCTGCCCCTGCTTGCCCCTACTCCATGTGCACAGATTTGAGTACATCCTCAGGGGAATGCCAAACTGGCCTGGGTTAGGAGCCAAGAGGCAAGCCTAAACCAAAGTCCCCTGGCCTTCCAGTGCCAGCAGGCAATGCGCTGCGTGCCTGCATTAGCTGTTACAGGGCTGATTTCATTTGTCCACTCAATGAGCCTCTCAAGGGTTGGTGATCAGTTTCCACAGGTCTTACAGACCACTGGAAGTGACCTCTCCTGCTGGCTACATGCCCAACACACTGAGTCCCACAGAAAACTCCAGGATCCACGCTGAGAGAGGTCATTTGTCTTGGACAGAGTGTGGTCCAGGACCAAGGCTTGGATCCTCTACTGAATGAAATGACCAAGTCAATTACCCTCTCAGAACCTTAGTTTCCTCATGTAGAATGTAGAAATAATAACCTCTTTCCATCTTAGATAATAATTGAAAATCATAAACAAAGTTATGTAAGTGAAAGTACTTCGTAAACAGTAAAGGTGCAAGTACAGGAAAGAGTCTTCTAATAATCTCATCTGCTAACTAGTCTCGCTGCATAAGACCCGCCAGTGGCTCCCCACTGCTCTCAGGTTGAAGTCCAGCCTCTGCAGCAAGGTTTAGAAGCCCTTCACAATCTGCCCTCTATTTATCTTTCAACTTTACCTCATGTCACATCCCCCACTTCACTCTAGGCTTCAGCCAAACAGGACGTCTTTGAGTTCCTCCAGAAGGCTGTGCTGTCTCTTGCATCCACAGAGCCGCTTTGCCTGGAAAGCCCTCCCTGACTCCCAGCTAACTCCTTCTTTACATTCAGATTTTAGCTCAGATGGTGTTCATATCCTCCTAGAAACTTTCCCCACCCTCTCCTCTACACTTTCTTAACATCTTGTATTTATCCCTTCGGAGCCCTTATCATCACTGTTAGAACTGCATGGATACTCATCACTCTTGCCTCTCTGAAAATGCTGTAGACTAAAAAATGCTGGTGACTGAATGAGTGAATTTAGTAAAAACGACAATGACTTGGTGTTCGACGTTATTGGTTGACTAACAAATCGCTACAGCTTTCCCCAGGGAACTTCATAAACAATGAATCCTGGGAGTCTTGAAGAGCAAGGTCAAATCTCACCCACCTCCAGCAGCTCCTTTCTACTGATTAGGAAATAAAGGTCCTGAGAAGCTAGAAGACTTGCCCCAAAGTCAGATGGCTAATCAACGGCAGGAAACCCTGGTGGCATAGTGGTTAAGAGCTACAGCTGCTAACCAAAGGGTCAGCAGTTCAAACTCATCAGGCGCTCCTTGGAAACTCTATGGGGCAGTTCTACTCCGTCCTACAGGGCTGGTATGAGTCGGAATCGACTCAACTGCAATGCGTTTTTGGTTAATCAATGGCAGAGACATGCTGAGATCCTAGATCTCCTGGCTCTCAATCCCTGCCCTTTCTCCCACAAAATGGTGACTATGTCCAGAATGTATGCTAAACCGTCAGTGTTTTCTTCATAACAAGAGAACTGAAGGCAGATGACGTCTAAAAGAGACTTGAAATCAGGAAGCCAAAGTTCAAGTGCTTACTCTCTGATCTTGGGCAATCACAGCACCTCAGGCTTCTCATCTGTCAAATGGAAATTTAGCAGTGGCATACCTAAATAGCGAAAGACTTCCCATTATTTTAGATTAGTTTTCACCTACCTCACCAATTTTTATGTGAAGATAATGAAAATATTTGAAGATGCTTTACAAATTTCTTCTCAAACATTTTTACAACTTTCAAGCACTTATTTTTTTCTGGTGATATTTAGCTTCATTGCTCATCTTAAGCGGTAGGATTCAAAAACATTAAGCAGTCTCTTCAGAACTATAAAAACATTAAACAATTTACAAGATGAATCAACTAATGCTATTACATCGTCCTTCTGTCTTCATGTCATCAACACACTAGTGTCCACCTGCAAAAGGAACCTTCACCCATAATCATTAGCTGAAGAATGAAGGGGACAAACCCATTTTCTGTAGAGACACTGCTTGATTTCACAGACTCATAGAATACTTCAGCCAGAATAGACTCTGAATACCACCAAAGCTTGCATTTATTTGCCTTTCATAGTGAGAAAACCAAACCCATTGCTGTCAGAGTCAATCTCAACTCAAAGCAACTGCCCCATAGGGTTTCCAAGGCTGTAAGTAGTTACAGAAACAGACTGCCACATCTTTCTCCTGCAGAGTGGCTGGTGGGTTGGAACCACAGACCTTTCAGTTAGCAGCCCAGCGCTTTAACCACTGTCCCACCAGGGCTCCTCGATGAGAAAACAGGCCTAGACTAATTTCTTTGGGAGGGCCTTGTGCCATGACCAACTGGAAACATACACTCATTTTTTTTTTCAGAGCACTATACATTTCATTTGTAATGATTCAGAGATGATTTGAACAAAAAAATGTGGTGAATCATATAAAACAAATTAAAATATAAGTTTATATATTAATGAATAATGTTAATAATAATACAAGTTTAAAATGTAATGGTGTTTATCAAAGTTGAAGGGACAACATGGAGACACAATTCTGACATACATATAGTAGCCCAGCATTCAACCAATGTACCGCCCAAAAAACCTGTGCCGTCAAGTCAATTCCAACTCATTGTGACCTTTATACACATATATGTTATATACTTATACATGTAAGTATATGAATATAATTAGTCATAATACATTGATATGTTTACATATAATGCACACATATATAAACATATAACTGTAATTAATATATTTTATATATCTAATTTAAGTGTAATGGAATTTTATGGAAGTAAAAGAAATGATTTCACTTTTCCCATAAATTTTTCATGTTCCTGTAAGACTGGAAAGTTTCAAACAATGGTAAGTAAACAAATTAGGAAACGTACCCACTCAGATTATTTCGTTTGTGGACAACACCGTATGTAATTGTTCATTAACTGGCTGCGATCCAGCCATGTACCTATTTTCTATTATCTATTTTTTTTTTAGTTCTAAACAATATAAGAGAGGGATGGTAGTCAAAGGTCGCTATTAATTCTCCCACTGTTTTATGCATAAGTTTCTAACTCTTCACCAAATAGTTCACTGTGACTGCTAACAAGTAACAAAAGAGGCTGAATGGGTAGCAAAAGAGACTGAAGGGCGGGGAGGGGGGCAGTGTTTTCTTCATTCTTCTCTTCCTCCCCGCTCCCCAGACGCTGGTCTGAGCGAGGTTCTAATGGGCAGTGGTCTGAGTCATTCCCAAATGGAAGAGTTAATCCTCAGTAAAAAATTAATTGTTTTCCATGCTGTCTCAAGATTTTATTCAGCAGAGAAGTGAAAAATTTCTTGTAAAGAACCATCAACAGCTACCCCATCCAAATTCACACCCAATAAACAAATCACTGCAGGGTTACTCACTGACATCTCACAATGCAGATTTTTTTTCTGGTAATGGATTTTGTGTATCGTGTGTGTGTGTGTGTGTGTGTGTGTGTGTGTGTATAAGATCAGAGTATTTTGCAGTATCTATTCCAGATAAGCAAATATTGCAAGTTTTAAATAAATCACCCTATATCTCATGTCAGAACTTGGTCACGCATCTTCAGAGATCTTCTTCCACTTTAGACATCAGGAAAATATCTACATGTTATTAAAATAATTACTGCCAAGTTCTTTGCCAAAGTATGCACAACTATAATGTGATACGGAGGAGCCAAGCCAGTCCCAACTCTGCCAGCAGAAAGCTGAGCAACACTGCACATCGCTTCACCGTTCTGTGGCTGGTTTTTATCGTGATGAGGAGAGACTCTACACATAACCCAGCTTTCACAAAGTGCTCTGAAATCCTGCAGTGCTGTCACGGACTGCAAGAAGCACTGTCATGCAGTATATGTTAGTGACTGCAAGCCTCAATTTGATGAACATGCTACAGGCAGAGTTTTAGCATTTTCCCCTGTGGGCCAAGAATTAAAATTCTGGACTGAGGAAGATGAAAGCTCCCTGGAAAACGGCCAAGGGTTCAGCAACAGGTAAATACCAAAGTGCCTAATTAAACTGATGCTGAGTGCTACAGGTAGGAGGGCAAGAAAACACTCCATCCCAGCCAAGCGGCAGGCTCTTGCTGTTTCCACCAGTTTATGTGGCTTCCCAAAGGAAGTCCCGTGTAACTAAGCAACAAAACAAAAGCAGACTTATTTCTTCCTCTAAAGATAATCGGGCAGCTACTTCCTTTAAAGTTCTCATTAATTCAATTCGAAATAAGAAAAACCCAAAAGTGCAAACCTGAACACATGAAAAGGACACCTTTCAGGCACAATATATCCAGTTATGATGCACCAAGAATATTTTTAATTCTGAAATTTAGCCATAACAGTTGGACAACAAAAAGCTACATGTGAATTTTACAAAAGGGATAGCAAATGATATGGTGTTGGTATCCTTCCCAGGGCAGACATTAGGGATCAATTACAGCTCAGACAGGTCCTCAAAACGCTATACAACACAGCATCCCTGACGCCCACTACCAGTCAGTCAGAATCGGCACTGATGTTAAGCCTATCTCATCCTGGCTTTGAATACTCTTCAACATAGCTATGCCAAGATATTGAAATGGATCTTTAAAGAAAGCCACTGTGTGGCAGTTTGAAGACTAAAATAAAAGCTTCACTTAAGCCATAAAATAATTTTTCTCTCCTGTAATGAGGACAGAAAACATAACTGCAAACATCAGTTTTACTCTAAACACTATGCAATGAAATATTCAAGCGGTTCTATATAATAAATGTTTATATACATCTTTTTTTTTTTAATGGGATTTGGCTTTATTCAACGCAAATGCCGAGCCCAGCTCCAACGCGCTCAGTACCCTGTCACTCCAACAGTGCTGGGCAGAACACAGACACACACATAGCTCCATCTGCTAATTAAAACTGGGTTTGGAACTATTAATAGGCATCTGTTGTATTGTTTCAAGCTAATGGGCAGAGACAAAGCTGAAATGGCTCTTTTAATGCAAACCCAGTGATTTCACTCATTTTCTATTTGGTATTTATGTTAGTGGGGGGTTGGAAGCAGGGAGTTAAACAGCTTATTAAGGACACTGACAGATAAGTGAAATGTCTTTCATATTCCAAAGCATCCTTTTAAAACAGACTGTCAAAGGACATGCAGCGTTTTATATGGGGGAAATACCATTTTTGTGTTAAGAATTCAAATGAAACACTTTTAACCATAACTCTGACCTCGTCCAGTCATCTGTAATACCACAAAGGATAGTAACAGTAACTAAAATGCATTAGCGTTCATACTGTATGTTCACAGCTCATTCGTCCATCCATCCGTCCAGTCAATTAGTCATTTAATACAGGCCTTGGAGAGTTAAGAGGTGATTAAGACTTATTCCTGCCCTAGGAAACTCACAGCAACCCTGAAAGGTAGGTGCAGTATTTTTAACACTCTATTCTAATGAGGTCCTAGAAGGACAATTGACTCCCCAAAGGCCATAAAGCAGGTAACAGCAGACGCCACGACATGAACCAGATCTGAGCCCAGATCCACTGTTCTTCCTAAGTCACCATACTACCTCCCTAACACTTAACATGAGCCAATACACTGCATCTGCCTCGAAAAATTTAATTATTTTAGGGCTTTTTCATGTAAAACACCAGCTCTGATAAAGGATCCATTTTCAAGTACTGTAACCACCACACCAGCCTGGGAACCCCTATGGGGCAGTTCTACTCTGTCCTATAGGTCACTATGAGTCAGAATTGACTTGACAGCAACAGGTTTGGTTTTCTCAGCCATCGTGACCAGTTTGTAAGCAGGTCGCTCATAGACTACTGTTTTTTTGTTTGGTTTTGTTTTGTTTTTAATTGCTAAATAACTTAGGTTTTTATGAGACACTTTCAGCATGTCTTGAAATATGAGAAGATTTTCCAGCATGGAAATGGTAAAGCTACAGCTGAAAAACAGCTGTCCCCTCAGACAGGATATATGCTATCCAGTTTGCCAGGATCCACACTACTCCCTATTGCCTCCTGCTCTGGGCCCACTCCCCTTGTTCACGGTTCCTGCCAGATCCCTTTGAGTTTGCAACTCCTGACCTAGATAGTAATACTCTGTAATCTTATCCTGATTCCCTTTTTTATCTTTCTGTGGCTACTTACATTTCAGAATCTTTGCAATATTACACTCCATGATATTATTCACCACCTAAAATCTACTTCCCCATCCTCATTCAAATCCACTTCTCTCACCCTGCTATGAAAGCTCTTTCCTGCAAAATTTTCCTGAGTAGCAATTCTAACACACACAAGGAAGCTGGTCCCCAGGACAATGGTGTACGTAGGCAGGCTGACCTAGACTACAGCCAGCCTCAGGCCACAACAGCAGCTGCCCAGCTGTCCACTTCTGGTTCTATGGTTCTTTTCGGATTTAGTTACTGGGCTCATCTCAAATTCAGCTCCTAATTTCTCCCTGTCTTCAAAGACAAAACTTATGTTCCTTTAAAACAATGTTCACGCCTATTTCTCTCCAGCTTTTCTCAGTGGATCCAAACAATCTAGCTGCTGTTGCCAAGAAAACCTCCTCCCCGAGTTGCTGGCGTGCAGAATAGCTGGTAGAGCTCCTTATTAAATTACACTTAGTCTTAAGACATAGCCATATCTGTATCCAAGACTTGGTCTCCTCACTCCCAGCCTTACATTCGTTGAATGGCTTTTTTCAATCATTAGAACACTAATTTAGGAGATGATTTTAACCCTTTATCATCAAGCATTAAATTCTACTCTTTCTGAAACAGTGTGGCTCTCAAAGCCATCATATGCATTCTAAAGGGGTCCTAATGGCAGTCTACTGACAGCTTTGAAAGAACACAATGACATTAAAATAAGGCATTATGCAAAAAATATTCAATTTGTACTTGAATGTTCCTTGCATATTTTTGTTTGAAAAAATGAAACCAAGGAATACAACTGTGAAAATTAAAGTCAACTTGCTCTACGCATCTGGGCTGTACTCAGCCAAGTGTTGATATCATCTTGGATAAAAATGTAAATATGACAAAGTTTGTTTTTCAGTCAGTAAGTCTGGATAAAAGCTTTGAATTGCAACGAACCAAAAACAGCTTTTAAATGTAAGCCAACTTTTCCTGTAAAGGGCCAGTCAGTAAATATTTTTAGGTTTTGCAGGTCACATATGGTCTCTGTCACATATTCTTCTTTGTTTTCTTTCATTAACAACCCTTTAAAAATGTAAAAAATCATTCCCAGCTTGTGGACTGTACAAAAACAGGTTGTAGGCCACATTTGGCCCACAGGTGGTAGTTTGCCAACCCCTGATCTTACAGAAAGTCAACCTGAGAAAATATACAATGTTAGAGAATAAAACAGCTAAAAGTGCTCTGATGAGACTGTGGTTGTCATCCAGTCAATTCTGACTCATAGCAACCCCAAGTGACAGAGGACTGCCCCATAGAGTTTCCTAGGCTATAATCTTTAGGGGAGCAGATCGTCAGGTCTTTCTCCCGCAGAGCAGCTGGTGGGTTCACGCCCCAACTTTCAGTTAGCAACCAAACACTAAACCATTGCACCACCAGGGCTCCTTCTGATGAAACTAGGCTTCAACAATTGCCAATATGCCACTCCTAATGTGATTTCAGTAGTTATTTTGTACACGGAATGCACTTTGATCTCCTTACCTGAAACTACATACACAGAAAGAAAGGGCAAAGGACGGCCATGTCTGGAGTTACCCAGCGCAATGTGTAGGACTCTGAATCACTGTATTTGCATTTACTATTTCCCTGAACAGACTCGGCTAATAGAGTGGGGACAGCTTAACTTTCCTCACATATGTGCAAAATCTAATTCTTCCCTGGAAGAGGATCATACTGATCGAAATAGCAGCAGCTCCGTATTTTGAAAAGTAACACAGCCTTGGATTTGGGGTCTCCCTTGAAGCTCTGCTACAGCCAGCTGTGTGATTCTGAGGGCATCGACACAACTTTAGTTTTCCTATTTACAAAATTGGGGCAGGGGCAGAAAATAGGTAATTTCTAAGACACTTTCTGCTGTCCAACTATGACTATACTAAATAGTGAAAGCACTCAGGAAATACCCCAGCAGGAAGCCGGGGGCAGGGGCAGGAGCCAGATGGCAAAGGGGAGAAGATTAAGTTGCCCCGCTAGAGGACAGAGCTGGGTCTTCTCTTTAGTTCTACCAGCACCTTGACTGCTACAGGGCCATTCCAAGACGTCAATTCGTCCTCGTGTCAACGTTAAACCCACGTTCCACAGGAAATGTACATACAGCTAATTGTATTGCCAGTTCCTAGTTGTCTTAACGTCACATCGTACAGACATTTAATTAAAGGTGAATTTTGATTATAGAAGTGGCTTTTGTTCTGTTTTGAGTTCGTCCAAAAACTTTTTCAGTTCTCAAACATTTGAACTGAGAGGCTCGTTGGCACTGGGCGTACCGATTCAAATGGATAAAACAGACCTATTCAATAGTTCACAAATACTGTCTGAATGATGGACCAGAAGGTCCTCAGTAAGTCAGAGGAAAGAAAATCTACCCCATCCCCACCCCCAAGAACAGAAAGGCAATAAGGAAATGAGGGGCCCCCGGGATATGAGAGAAGAAGGCATCTGTGAGACAACTCCATCTGGAATCAAAATAATTGTCTCCTTCCTTTCATGATGGCAGAACTCCTATCAAAACAGTGACTAAAGACAGCAGATACCCCTTTTTAAAACTACTTACACTTTGACAAAGCAAAATTAAGACTTAAAATGTATCTTCGACAGAGGAAACAGGCACGTATACGTATCTACCAAAACATACGCAAGCAAACCCTAGGCGTTAAGAAATGGGTCTTTGCTGTGAAGCAGACCTTAGCGAGTACTGTCAGCAATATTGTGGCAGACCTTGTCAAAGCCCAGTCAGAAAAGCCCAGGAGATTACACACCTAGCTACATCAAGAAATAATCACTACCGGGAGAAGACGGACCACCAACTCCCACCTCAATAACTTCAGATCACCTGGGGGTGAGTCTGGAGGACTTGGGGCCAGAGGAGTAGATACTACTGCTAGAGATATTAACACTCCAACCCTACGTTTGTGAGCAGTGAAGAGTCTGCGAGATTTTTCACTAGAATGGTGTTAATATTCACCTCATTTTCCCAACTTAATTTCAACTGCAAAACATTAGGTTTCAGGTATATAAATTCTTCTGCCTTTTGAAAGCAGTATGCTACCACTTCCTGTCAGAGGTCTGGGGCTAAATAAGGGGCATGGGATTTCCCCTCCTTCATGTCAACTGAAGACAAAGCTCATAGCCTCTTCTTACCATATCCACCCCACAGGAAATATAAAGACCAAGGTCTTACATGCAATTCACTCTATTTAACATCCACCTCCTCTTCTGAACCGTTTTAAGACATTGGTTTTCATGCTGTAATAACTGCAACCCTCCAGAGAACTCACATTTCAGTCATTTAAAAAAAAAAAAAAACCAAGAAAGATTTTTAATCCTTCAGATGGAAAAGTTATTTTTAAAAGCTGCTGTTAAAAAAAAAAAAAAAAAAAAGCACTCTTATAGGAAATGTGGGACAAAAATTAAGGCAAAAAAAAGAGAGAGAAAAAATTAATAGAAGTATTGCAAACAAACAAAAGTCATCCAGAGAGCACGCAAGAAATAGCACCAGTGAGACTAATTCACTCACAGGGCAGAAGGATACTTCTGGGAGACTCATACAGAGAATAAACAAAAGACTGCCCGCTCCTTTAAGACCATCTGTACGGCATTATACATTCAATAATGAAAAGGGATGGTCTGGGCTTTTGAAATTAGTACCTACATCAAAAATTAACGCCCCTTAGTTCCTGTACCAGCTTCCACCAAATCTCTTAGGAATATACTTGAGAGATGACATTTAAAATCTGCTTCCTCAGAGAAGAAAAAGTTCCACTCATGACTGACTGCCAAGAACTTGCAACTCAAACTTCCCTAAGCCCAGACATCACAACACAAATGAGGTTGCTAACCACCCAATCCATATGAAAAAGACCAAAACAAGCAAACAAACAAAACATAGCCTTTTCTAATACTTGATTTAAAGAGCACTCTAACCTAAATATTCCTTTTGAAAAAAAGATAAATTATGCTTTAAATACACAAATATTTGAACACAGCTACTACCGAAGTACTAGTCCCCTAGTTTTCCCCAACCCAGAAATTCATGGTGAAATACGCTGAAAGAACCATAGGAAAGAGGCCACAAACATCACCCAGACAACCAAAAGCTGAGATTCTTAAGGCGCTTAATTAACTGCAGCTATTCGGGAAATGATGTTAAGGTCACTTCTAAAGGCAGCTTAAAACCAACTTTGATTTGCTCTTCAGTTTATTGCAAGTTCGAGATCTTATTTACCTGAACACAATGGTTTCCACTGCAAAAGCTGGAAGGACAGCTCCCAGCCAAGATCAGGAAAAAACTCTTCAATCAATTGGAAGAAATGGGGGCGGGGGGTGAGGTGTGTCACATGTTGTGATTCCTTTAGAGAATAATAATTAGAACCAAAACAAATACACAGGGAGGCAGGGAGAATGTAAGATCAATTTGTTGGCTGAGAAGTTATGAAACATTTCAGCTTTAAGCATTAAAAAACTGAGAAGTATTGTTTCTCGGAAGACAGCAAAGGAGTGAACTGTATTTTCCTGAGCACACCATTCCCCAAAATCACCAATTCCCTCAACACCCATTAACATTCACAGAACAATTTAATCCTTTTTAGACATTACTCTATCATTAGTCACTTTTTGCTCTTCCTCCTGCACTTGATCCAGCAGTGTTCCCAGTTACTGGAGAAAGTCCTGCTCTGCAGAGCTTTCCATTTCCTCTCTCTTTTCCATCTTCTTTCAACCTCTCTTTGCTATACATCCTGTTTCTCTTTTCCTTTCTATCTCAAACCCAGCTCTCCTGTACTTTCTTTACCAAGTGTCCTCAACCTTCCCTCTAGTCCCCTAAACTCTTCTTCCACCTGCAATTTTCTCCTGCCCCTCCCATGACACCTCTGTCCAGACCTCTTGGAGACGGTACCCTCTCGTCCCTCACCTCCTGATCACTCACCCCACTCAACTCCCTCCCGATTGCTTGAGTCTCACCTCTCTTGTCCCTTGTGTCCTCCGTCCCTCTACTTCATATTTCACACCCCTCCCACTTCCCCCAGCCCTTCATTTCCCCCGGCCCTTCATTTCCCCCTTCACATCTCCTTCCTCTTTCCTGTCTTTTAATCCATTTTCACACCCACTATCCTCTTCCCTCTCCCCATGAGAGTCCTTGTGTGCCCCGACTTTGTCCTGCTAGGACCCCTCCCTGTCAGCCCCTCAGCCCTCTCATTTCCCCAATATCTCCAATCCTTGTTCCTCTGGTTCCCCTTTCCCTTCCCTTGCCCCCAAGTTCCTCCTCTCCCCCAGCCCCACGTCCCCGCCCGTCCCTCTCTCTCACGCCTTCGCCCTCTCTCGCTGCCCTCGGCCCTGCCGCCCCCGGGGTCCCCTCCCGGAGAGCCCAAGCCCCCCGCCTCTGCCCGGCCCCCTCGCTCCCGCCCCCCGTTCTCACCCCGTCCCAGACCGCGGGCCCTCCCTCACCGATGGTGGAGATGAAGGTGGTGTTGAAGGCGTCCTCAGAGAAGCGGAACAGGAGGCAGGTCTTGCCCACCCCCGAATCGCCGATCAGCAGCAGCTTGAACAGATAATCGTACGTCTTCGCCATCTTCTCGCTCCGGCCTTCTGACCGGGGAGCGAGAGGAGGCGGCGGGGACAGGCGGGGAGGGAGCCGCGGGCAAGGGGGCGTGCCCGCCGAGCCGCCACCGCTCGTCCCGCCCCGCGCCCCGCCCCGCCTTTCGGAGAAGGCCTGCGCGCCCCGCCCCGCGCGGCCAATCCGCAAGGACTTCGTCATCATCGCCCGCGCCCCAAGGCTTCGTGGGACTTGTAGTTTCCTGGGGGAGTCTCGGGCGTGCCCGACGCGGGCTGTCGGGCCAGCACCAGGGAAGAGAAGAGGCTTCGCTCCCGGCGGGTGACCGGGTGGACGAGGCGTTTCCACCCGAGCTAGGAGGGAACTCCCCGAATCAAACTCTGAGCCTTGCGCCTCCGGGACTTAACCTCACCGTTTCTTTGTGTGCAGGCGCCTTTCAAATCAAGGACCTTGGCATCTGAATCCCGCGGCTCCCACATCTCTTCCGTTTGGACCCGGAGCAGAGATTCTTTCTTTCCTCCGCGCTATTGTGGCGCAGCCTGCGGGTTATCTGTAGGGTTTATTATCCGACTTCTCCAATTCCTGCCCAGCAGCACCTCTAAGCCACCACCAGCTCTCCTATCTCCATGTCACACAGTCCAAAGCCACATATGATGAGTATTTTAGAAGCTCTGCTACTCAGAAACCCCCCTACACACAGACGCGCGCGCGGGCACACACACACACAAGGATGCTTTTAAAAAAAAAAAATCTGGGATTGAAAACATTAAGGGTTGTGCTACAAGTTTGTGCCCTACAAAACTGCAAGCATCATGTGAGGCAGGAACTATGACCGTGGGAATTTAGAGAGTAAGATTTGGATTTTGGCTTGGCTCAACCACTTAATTGGCTGTGACAAGTCACACAGGCTCTCTGCACCTCATTTTACTCATCTGTAAAACGGGTATAAAACAAGCTACCCCCCTCCACACACACACACACACACACACAGCGTCGTAATGAAAATTAAATGAAATGATTAAATGCTGCATGTGAAAACACTGAAACCTATAACCCGCTGTAGAAATGTGAGTGGCGATAGTCATCATTTAGTAAGCTCTCACTTAATGGGCAATGAATGAAGAAGGCAAACAGCATTCTGTCATACTAATTTAATCCTTTATTATTCACTGTCTTGGACTAATTCTTTAATTGTTTGTGGGTATATTCAGGCCTTTTTCATTCACTTATGGCAGAAATCCAACCAGATCAAACTCTTGTGAAAGGGGCATTTACTAGCTCAGATGATCCAGAAAAGCAGGCAAGTAGCTGGGGAGTCGTCAGTGGTGCAAATGGCTAACAAGCCTGGCTGCTAACCGTGTTAATGAAAAGGATGGAGTCCACCCAGAGGTGCCTCAGAGGAAAGGCCTGGTGATCTGTTCTCAAAAATCAGCCAGTGGAAACCCTACAGAGCACAGTTCTACTCTGACACCTGTGGGATCGCCGTGAGTTGGTGGCCACTGGGATATAGCTGAAGAGTAGCTGAGGACGTCTGTGACCAGGACCTCCATTCTGTGAGGGCTTTCATCTCTCCTTCCTTCTGAGTTTTAATTTTTAATATGGTAATATCAATAGTTAAAACTCGCATAAACAAAAGTGCTTTGGAGTCCTCAATAATTTTTGAAAGGATAAAGGAGTCCTGAGACCAAAATACTTGAGAACCACTGGCTTAGACATATGCCTTAGGTATAAGGAGACACCTTCTGGAAGGTTGGAGGTTATTATGGAAACCAGTGAACTCAGCCATTAATGGAGTAAGGAAAAACTTGGCCAGAAAGCTAAACAAGACTGCAAGCTTTTCTAAAACAAATATTGAGTGCCTTGTGACTTCAGGTACAATATCAGTGATATTCCATCCTGAGTCTTCTATGTGGATAGAAGATGGGAGGCATCGTCATTAAGTAACACATTGATCATGCAGTACCCAGAGGGCTGCTGCTGCTACTGCTAACCTAGTGCCTAATTTCTAGAACCTACTTGATGAGAACAAAGCTCTGATGAGGTCAAGGTTACAGTTTTCACCCCCTAATTAGGAGGGGGAAAACCTTGGTGGACATAGTGTTTAAGAGTTACATCTGCTAACCAAAAAGTCAGCAGTTTGAATCCACCAGGTGCTCCTTAGAAACTCTATGGGGTCCTACAGGGTCACTATGAGTCAGAATCGACTTGATGCCAACAGGTTTGTTTTTTGTTTGTTTGTTTTAATGAGGAGGGGAGGAGCCCTGGCAGTGCAGTGGTTAAAGCACTCAGCTGCTAACTGAAAGGCTAGGGGTTTGAACCCACAGTCGCTCCACAGGAGAAAGATGTGGCAGTCTGCTTCTATAAAGATTAAAGCCTTGGAAACTCTATGGGGCAGTTTTACTTTGTCCTGTAGGGTTGCTATGATTTGGAATTGGCTCTATGGCAATGGGGTTTTTGGTTTAATGGGGAGAGATTCTGCCCTCTGGCACAAGTTAAGTTCCCTTGCCTCAGCCAATCCTTGGGCAAGCCTGTGAACTTGGCCCCAGCCAGGGTCTGAAGGCGTGTGGTCAGCTCAGTGGTACATTTTCATCTTCATTCCTGGAGAAGGAAAAAAAAATCTTCAAAGATAAGTGGAATCTTCTTTATTTTCTAAAATGTATGGTTATTAAAATAACTTCCAGTCCCACCTTCTGCATGCAACTATTTACATTCTCTTTCTGTATGACCAAGAACACACTCATGTGGTAAAGAGCTTACATTTAGAAGGGACGCTAGAGTTAGGGATTTTAAAGTCCCTAAATTTCCTTAGGGGAATTTCATTAACTAATGGGAATTTAAAAAAAATCATTGTTTTATTTTTACTTCCCTGGTGTTGCCCTACTACCAAGTGTATACAATATTGGGACTTTCTAGCTGTTAAGGTTGTGCGCCACCATTAAACCATTCAAGCATTTTGATATATTGTCATCACTTCAAGAAGAATCAGATTTTTTCCCATTTGATGTAAAATTGACTTTCATGTTTTTGTATATACTTTCATATTTGCACACAGCATATTATTTAGTGATCAGATCGGGTGGTAGTAACTGAGGACTATTGAATCTAGGCACTTTGCTTAAAGGACTGGACAATACATGCGTCAGCAGAGCTGAGGGTGCCTCAGCTAACAAGCTGTCCTTGTCCCTTCTTTCTCCATGTGGTACCAGTGGATCTTTTTCTAAAAAAACAAAATCCACATTAATGTGTTCTGAGGAAACCATATGGATACTTTTTGCCACTTGACCAAACTCACCTTGGAAAGGCTACATCACTACAGACCACTAGGCAGACCAGCACATTCCATTTGATTCAGTAACTATTTATTGAAACCTTTTTCCATAGGATTAGGAGCCCTGGTGACAGAGTGGTTAAGACTTGATGGCGGCGAGTTTGGTCTGTTTTTTTTAGAGGGTTAACATTGTATACAACAACATGTCTACAGAAGTCTAGATGTCCAAGGATTTTGCTGTCTGTGGTTTTTGTCAGGCCGGCACTCTTTCCTCCTCCTTTTGGGAAGCATCTCCTCACCCACTGGTGGCTGTGAGGTACTTCACTCCTCCAGAGTACTGAGATGGGCATATGACTCAGGCTGCATTAATCTGAGTTCTTCCCTGTGAATTTTCTAATGAGGCGGGGTCATGATGCTGAAAGGAGATATGCCTGCTGTGAGGTCTGCTGAGCTTCAGGCTGAGTTCGATCAGGGCTTTAGTTCCTTTTCCTGTTTTCTCTTGTTCCTGCTCTTCTCAATAGATTTACTTTATCCTTGGGCTGGCTTTCCTGGTGGCAGCAAGCCTCTTGGTAGTGTTGCACAATTCCAGGGTAAACTACCTTCTATGGTAGTTTACTCATCCTGGGTCAAAGACCCCCTCCCACCCAGAATCTACAAACATATTCTCGAGGGTCTGTGTGTTCCCTATAAAGATTTTTCAAATTAATATAAGCATTTTTAACTGGTTTAAATTGCTCCAAGGTGCTTCCCTGTCTATAAGTGCAAGAAATGTCACCTTTCTTAATTCTTTAAATCAAACTACATTTGTCAAAGGCTGGCAAAACCAATATCAGTCATTATTGGGACTTTTTCTCCCCTTAATTGGATCCTACATGGATCCAGGACTTTACATAGCCCTAGAAAATTAGGGGTAAAGTAGCTTCTGGTCATCAGTCTGCACTTGTCTGCATTGATGTTTCTGCTCAACTACTCTCCAGTCCTGGTCCTCGCCCTCTGTCGAGCATAGCTGTCCCAAAGAAGTCCTACATGATGGTTGTCTTTACTGCTGATGGCTCAGCTGTCAAACAAGTCCTCTCTCTGTTGTCTAATAGTTTGTGGACCTCTTTGTCTTCCCCCTTAAAATGTGAACTCTTTGAGGAAAGAGACATTGCTGATTTCTTGCTGTGTTCCCAGCATGCCTGGTATGATGGCTTTCACATAGTAGGCACTCAAATAAGTTGTTGAATGAATGACGTAAATGAGTAAACATCTGTCATGCCAGCATTCCAGTTATTTAAATAACATCTGGGCCACCTTTAGTTTATTGTTTGCTATAAGACCTAGGTATTTGTGGCCTTACCAATACTTTTCTGATTATACTCTGCTTTGTATTTATATGTTATTCAACTGTAAGTATACTCTTCATTGTTGTCTCTAAGAAATCAGTGTGATTATATATTACTTCTCTAGCTTGTCATGATCACATTGAATGATAAACCCTCAAAAATACCAGTTTCTCCTATCACCTCTGTGTGATCCAAAAACATGCCATTTGTTTAGCAATCTTCCAGTGGGATAATTCTCTAATTATCCTCATCAAAGAGGGACAAATTGTACTCTTTCCACCCACTAGTATTTCCTGAGCAACTGCTGGGTGAATAATGTCCACTTAAACACATATCCATTAAGCTGACACTATGGAACCAGCTCAGAAAGGCTACCTGAGGACACATAGAGATCTAGCAGTGGTCCCTGCCCTCAGTTTGCTTCCTGACTAATTGAGGGCAAAGTCCATTGGTAAATGAGAGACCATTAAAGGACTGGTATGCAAAGCATTGATTCTGATGGGCCAGTGTCCATTCTGATTGGTCAGGCATCCACTCTAATTGGTTTGGCATCCATTCTGATTGGTTTAATGTCCATTTCGATTGGTTGGGCATAGATTCTGATTGGTCAGGGTTCCAATGTGAATGGTCAAATGCTCATGCCATACTGGTTGTTAAATAGTTTCATATCACCACTTGATACAAAAGCTAAATAAAAATGAGATAATACCAAAATTTTTTTTTGCTACATGAAAGTACAGTATCTGCTTGACTAACAGATCTCTACAAACCAAGTCAGTCTGGGATAGAGAGGTTGGGAGGAAATCCTGCATCCTCAGCATGGGTTAATGAACATGACTCAATGAAAGACTGTCTCTGGGATAGGCCCTGAGAATATGAATGAGGGTTAGGGTCAGTGCCCAGATGAAAGGGAAACTCTTCTTGCCAGAGGTGGAACAGGGCGGGGTAGGATGGGAGGCAGGGAGTTGGGGTGGGTGGTCTAACCACTTACAATAGAGAAAAAGTCACCCTAGTTGTAACTATTCTGAGTGGCTCATTTCTGGATAGAGACCACCCCACATAAAGGAGAGATGTAACAGTTTGCCTGGAGAGTAGAGCTCAATATTTCACTCTCCTTAAAAAAGGGCTTAGAAGAAACCTATTCTAATGAAGCCTCTTGGACTATTTCTTTCTCTAGTAATAAAACTTCTGACAATAGAAATGTTACTAAAATTCATTTATTTCATTAACCCAGCCATTGCTACGTAGGATCTTGTGTCAAATATGGCATACCTGTGGTAAGTACTATGCATTTTCGGTAAAGTTTCTTGTAAGCTTGAGTGATTAAAGAAAACCTTTTGGGGTAAACTTTAAAATGGACTCTGGTCCGATGGCTAAGTCAAGGTGTGCTGAAACTCACTATTGGCATCATAATAAGTATTGGGATGCTTTAGATAGCAAATAACAAAAAACTCAAACTGGCATAAATAATAAAGACATCTATTTAATCACATGCTAAAAGAATCAGATATAGGTTTAGCAACAGGTGTGGCTTAATTCGGCAGCTCAAATGACATGCCTGGGACCTGGTTTATCTCTCTGTTTCTTAGCGATACTTCTTCAGAATAACACTTTTTCAACAGGCCCACCCATGTGGTTGCAAAATGTATTTCTGTAACTCCTGGGACTCTGTGTTTCCAGACTCAAACACAGCAGAATAGGGAGAACCCTCTTCCCCAAGAGCTCAGACAAATGCCCTGGAATTGAGTTCCACAAGCCCTGACTGCACTTCTCTGAACCCATCACAGGGGTGAAGAGAACGACTTTCTCCAAGACAATGACCAGTCGGCCTGCGTCATTCTAAACCACAGGGTTCTGTCAGAAATGGTGAGGACAGAAGACAACACCAGGAAAGCAATGAAAACTACTACTTGTGCTTCAGTGTCAAATGCGTATCGATATTCACGTTGAGTATTGAAAAGTGGCTGACTATGCTCAAATTTCTGGAGAAGTCATGGAGCTGAATCTAGGAAAATTCTGACTTGTCATTCTCCTGAATGACTGAATTGACACTGAACTGAGAAGAAGGACCAAGAAGGAAATATTGTCTCTTTGAAGAGGGTTTAAGTGATCCAAAGCCAGAAATCACATGTCACTCAAGCACTTGGACATCTGGTCCCTTTTCTACCCTACATCGGCAACCAGCTAAGGTTAAAGGGCCTGTGAAAATGATGGCAGCCTCGAGCTTTCTAACTTCTTTATTAGTCTCTGATAAGTCTGTCCTGTTTCTTTATAATGGAAAGAGAATTGGCAACCTCTGTTTCCAGCTCTGCCACTAACTAGCTGTGTGACTTAAACAACCACAATAACCTCTCTGTGCTCAGTTTCCTCATTGTAAAACCAGGGGGGCTGGATTATATAATCCCTTTCCATCTATAAAATCCTCCCGTTCTTGGATACAAACTCTCATAACAGATGCCCTGCGCAGTAAGATGGATTGCTTTCGTGTGGTCTTTCTAGCCATGGTCTTGTAACTTCCACCCAAGTGATTGGGCAGGACTGTGTAATAGGGTAATTGTGGCCCACCAAGGGGATTGGTTAGTTTTCCCCTCCTGCTGGGCTTGAAATTAGCCATCCCAGAGGCAGCAAAGAAGAGAAGAGCCCACCACCACCAAGGAAGGAGAAGGTGGCAGGAGAGAACCGCAGGAGATGGCAAAGCTGACTGCCTTTACGCAGAGCCTGAAGCCCAGGGAAAGGTGTGCCTGTAAGCAGGGCTGGGAATAGGCTGTCCTGATGGAAGAACTGTATTCTTGAGTGTCCTTAAGCCTGAATCGTAACCTGTTACTTCCCGAATTAACCTCATAATCGTGAGTATGGTCCGTGAGTTCTGCGTGGCCATTGCAACGAGTTATCGAAACCAGCCGAGAAGTAGAGAGTGCCTGGGGAGGGACAGTTGGTGTCAGAACTGGTAAACATGGCCGAGAGAGGAGGCATATCTGACCTCTGCTTTACAGGAATCAGCCCTGGGCTGATGATCTTGGTTCTCCTTCCCCGTTTTGAGGTTTGCGGAGGTCAGATACCGTTCCCACACCATTTTTTACAGCCCCTGAGATCTGCCCTGGGGGTTCTGGTCTGAGACATATTGGTTTCCCCAGGCCACTCAGGCACCCCAGTGAATCAAGGGAATTTATCAGTAGCCTCAGAGACTTTCCGGGTCCCATTGAGGCCATGCAGGGTGTGGAGCTGGGAAAGAAGCCCAAGACATCTAGTTCCTTGTTCTAAGTAGCATTCAATTCACCCTTATGACTCAGTTATCGGCACTTCTCTCTTTCTACAGAGTGCAAAGTTTCAGCCCTTTTTGAGATGGCAACAACAATTTATTGTGTTGGTAACCTACTGAGTTAAAAGAAAAATAAAATTCTGCTTTGCATTTTGAGCCAGTTCCAATTAGATTTCTGCCTCTAATTCCTACTTAATATGGATAATCATTTCCTGAATAACTTTTAGCCTAGATTCGTCCCTCCCTAATTTAACAGCAACAAGAGCTTATTATAAACAGAGCTAATTAAGGAACATGAACCTATATTAAAACACCTATACCTCTGAGAAATTTCTCGCTCCCACTTTTCAGATAGAACGGAAGAGTTAATATGAAATCCAGAAGAACTCTTTGGTTACTCAGTTCGAAGATTTATGATTATAAACGATCATGACAGCCTAACAGAATGTTGAAGCTACAAGGCTGAATAGGTGGGTCTTTGGGGCCAGGATGAATGTTTCGGTTAAGAAGCACTGTTCATGAAATCCCAGTCATGTAGTCATTTCCCATCTATTACTTTCTGAAACCCGAATAGCTATGCAGCCTGATTAGGCCCATTTTGGGGGATTGTCACGATGTCTTGTTTCTGCAGTGAAAGGCCTCACTCGGGGTTGCATATTCATTGAGGATTTTATGACACAGAGAGGTTTCCATATGTCTCTAGAGCAAAACATTTGTGTTTGCCATCTGCTGCTCAAGAGTAGTTTTCTTGAAAAATAATGCAAATAGCTCGGTCCTTTAATGACTTTGGGGCTGGGCTCTGTCATACTTGGGGCTGTGAGACAGCCACTGCTGGGTGAAGACTGTTGTTTACTTAGCCACCAACTTAATTAAAGAATTCTGTACAAACGGCATGGAAAGAAACTGAAGCCTAAAATTATTTTTGGCCTTCTAACTCGAGGCAAAGACCCTTGTGAAATGACACATGAGACTTTCTAAGCTAGCATTCAGGAGAAGCTACAGGGATCTGGGCCTTTAGGGTCAGTGTAACACACATCAGTTCTCTTTTCCTAGTCCTGACACCAAAGGAATTTGTGACTCGTATGTAACACTTAAAACAAAAACAAAGGATCTTCTTGAGCTCAGGATCAAAAAAAGATCATTTACTCGGAGTCAGGCAGAAGCTAATTACCTGGGTTTTGGACTTTGTAGCGTCTGCTTCCCCTTCAGCTTCCTCTTATTAGCTTCTTGAACTGTGCGTGTTTCTCTCTTCAGTAGCACCTCCACTAGATTATGGAGAAGCACGGATTTCAAACCAGTGTTGGTCAATTAGGAGCCACGTTTAACCAACAGTGGTTAACCAAAAGTAGAAACACCATCGCTCAGGGATTAGGTATAGATTTCAATTATTGATGACCTCTCCAGCTCTCCTCATAGTGAAAGTTTATTACTGGAGTTATTGAATAATAGGATGTAAGAAACAGATAGATGAAATGGACCTAGTTTGGCCCCTGACTAGCTGTGAGATCCTTGGCAGGACACCTAACTTCAAAGGACCTCTGACCTCAGAGGCTGTTTTCTGCTTTAAGATAAGCAATGAGATTGTTTATTCCAATGTTTCCCGCAGAGCGTACTTAGAACACTGAGCAACCTAGCAGATGTTGGTATGTGATACCAGAAGAAGGTATTCCCCGGGCAAACCCTTTTGAGAAGTGCTGCTATAGTAGTGTTTTGACTGTACGACTTTTCAGAGCCGTTGATATGCTGATGTGCGTTGTGAATTTCCACAACTGGGAGCTACACACAGCTTTCCCCATGCTCTTACCCAAAAAACAAAACAAAAAAACCAAACCCGATGCAGCTGAGTTGATTCTGACTCATAATGACCATATAGGACAGAATAGAACTGCCCCCATAGGGTTCCCCAGGAGTGGCTGGTAGATTCAAACCGCCTTCCTTTTGGTTAGCAGCCAAGCCCTTAACCACTGCGCCACCAGGGCTCCTTACTCCTGCCCATGGAACCTTTTTTGATGGGGCATCTTAAGTGACCCATGTTCTGCAAAATATATGTTTGGAAACCTGATTTAATCTAACCCCTTAGCTTTAGATACAAAGACACTAAATTATAAAGTCCTACTGTCAAGAAGAAAATCAGCATGTTCACAGGAAGCTGTAGGGAAGGAAGGCAGCCTCTGTTACCACAGTTCCTGACAAACTGGACTGAGGACTATCCTCAGGTTTCCCCAGAGTCTGAGGTCGGGGCTCCCTTCTGCCCCACCCCCCTTTACACCCACAGAAAGATTAGCCAAAGGTAGTGGTGGTGGGGAGTAGGGTGCACGCCATGATGGCTATTTCTTTCCCACCTGAGACAGATGCTTTACCACAAGTCCTTGGGGACTGGCAGACACTATATTAAACTGAAATGAAAATCACCTTATATGCACGAGTAAATACACCCAGAATTCTGAAAGTGCAAAAAAAGAAAAAAAAAAACCCCAGGTCCTTTTTTGTTCTTTTTTTAATTTTTATTGGGCTTTAAGTCAAAGTTTATAAATCAAGTCAGTCTCTCACACAAAATCTTATACACACCTTGCTATTTTTATATACCCCTAGTTGCTCACCCACTAATGAGACAGCACACTCCTTCCCTCCATCCTCTATTTTTGTGTCCGTTCGGCCAGCTTCTGACCCCCTTTGCCCTCTCATCTCGCCTCCAGACAGAAGCTGCCCACATAGTCTCATGTGTCTATTTGATCCAAGAAGCCCACGCCTCACCTGTATCATTTCCTATTCTATAGTCCAGTCCAATCCCTGTCTGAAGAGTTGGCTTTGGGAATGGTTCCTGTCTTGGGCTAACAGAAGGTCTGGGGACCATGACCTCCGGAGTCCTTCTAGTCTCATTCAGACCATTAAGTCTGGTCTTTTTATGAGAATTTGGGGTCTGCATCCCACTGCTCTCCTACTCCCTCAGGGGTTCTCTGATGTGTTGCCTGTCAGGGCAGTCATCAGCTGTAGCTGGGCACCCTCTAGTTCTTCTGGTCTGATGTAGTCTCTGGTTTATGTGGCCCTTTCTATCTCTCGGGCCTATAATTACCTTGAGTTTTTGATGTTCTTCATTCTCCTTTTCTCCAGGTGGGTTGAGACCAATTGATGCATTTTAGATGGCTGCTTGCTAGTGTTTAAGACCCCAAACGCCTCTCTCCAAAGTGAAAAAACCCAGATTCTTAAATGAACAGTCTTCATGCTGTGTTTTTGAGAAAAAGACTAATGTCAAGTAATTAACCTAACAGTTTTTTTTTTTTTCCTTTTGTATTGCTCTGTATTTTGAGTGAGTTATAGGATATGTTAGAAGGTCACATCACACCCAGCTAATTTCCTGCACTGACATTTCGAGTGCCGTAAAATGATCAGCACAGTAAAATATTTTTAACAATGAATTATTTAAACTTCTTGAGGGCACGAATTATATTCATATTGTATCCCAATAATTAACACAGGGCTTGGTATCTAATAGGCAGTGGCAATAAATAGGTTTGCATTAATTAGTAAATTATAATCTAATGATTGCTTGTTTGTTAGTTGCCATCAAGTCAGCTAAGATTCATAGCCACTTTATGTGTAACAGAACAAAACATTGCCCGGTCCTGCACCATCTTCATGATAGTATGTTTGAGTCATAATCTAATAATTAGACTTTAATGAAATTAAACAATGGTATCTACCCCATTGCCATCAAGGCGATTCCAACTCACAGCAACCCTATTGGACAGAGTAGAACTGCCCCATAGGGTATCCAAGGCTGTAAAGACTGCCATGTCTTTCTCCAGTGGAGCATCTAGTAGGTTTAAATGCCAATCTTTTGGTTAGCAGCTGAGTGCTTAACCACCGTACCACCAGCCCTTAATAGGACTAATGGTTTTGTGCCTTTTCAAAAACCTCAAAGATAGATTCCTTGATCTATCAAGGTTAAAAAAAAACAAAAAACCAAACTCATTGCCATTGAGTCAGTTCTAACTCATAGCAACCCTATAGGACAGAGTAGAACTGCTCCACAGGGTTTCCAAGGAGCGGCCAGTAGATTTGAACAGCCTACCTCTTGGTTAGCAGCTGTATCTCTTAACCACTGCTCCACCAGGGCTCCTTATAAACAGGGGCTACTTAACACTCCTTATTTAGCATCTACTGTTTTCATATATAATTGCCCCCGATGTGCTGTTTCCTTAAGGTGGTAGTAGTAAGAGGGGCCATTCTTCTATTTGACTTTTAAACACATGAACACAGACTCAGAATTGGGATGAATCGACAAAGATCAAGTCCTATCTTTCAGTAATTGCAGAAATTCCCTTACAGTCACTCAGCCTCAGCTTAAGCATGCCCAGAGATAACACACATAATAGCAACTGTGAACAAATGTGTGACCCTAGAGGGCCTTCTGAATCACAAGAGAAGGGTGAAGTCATGATGGCAAATGATAGTTGTGTTCGATACTTTCATTAATTTAATAAAAGCTGTTTTTTAACATCTACAATATATAACCCCCATGTGTCAGTTTCTCGTACTGTGGGGGCTTGCATGTTGCTGTGATGCTGGAAGCTATGCCACCGGTATTCAGATACCAGCAGGGTCACCCATGGAGGACAAGTTTCAAATGAGCTTCCAGACTAAGTCAGACTAGGAAGAAGGACCCGGCAGTCTACTTCTGAAAAGCATTAGCCAGTAAAAACCTTATGAATAGCAACGGAACATTGTCTGATATAGTGCTGGAAGATGAGCCCCCCAGGTTGGAAGGCACTCAAAAGATGACTGGGGAAGAGCTGCCTCCTCAAAGTAGAGTTGACCTTACGTAGATCAAGAGGCAGTTGTTTGGACAGAACAAGGGGATGCTGATTAGTTTAAAGTCAGGAAAGGTGTGCGCCAGGGTTGTACTCTGTCGCCATACCTATTCAATCTGTATGCTGAGCAAATAATCCGAGAAACTGGACTATATGAAGAAGAATGGGGCATCAGGATTGGAGGAAGACTCATTAACAACCTGCGTTATGCAGATGACACAACCCTGCTTGCTGAAAGTGAAGAGGACTTGAAGCACTTATTAATGAAGATCAAAGACCACAGCCTTCAGTCTGGATTGCACCTCAACATAAAGAAAACAAAAATCCTCACAACTGGACCAATGAGCAACATTATGATAAACGGAGAAAGGATTGAAGTTTTCAAGGATTTCATTTTACTTGGATCCACAAGCAACAGCCATGGAAGCAGCAGTCGAGAAATCAAAAGACACGTTGCATTGGGTAAATCTGCTGCAAAGGACCTCTTTAAAGTGCTGAAGAGCAAAGGTGTCACCTTGAAGACTAAGGTGCGCCTGACCCAAGCCATGGTATTTAGAGTCACATCATATGTATGTGAAAGCTGGACAATGAATAAGGAAGACCGAAGAAGAATTGGCTTCTTTGAGTTATGGTGTTGGCAAAGAATATTGAATATACCATGGGCTGCCAAAAGAACGAACAAATCTGTCTTGGAAAAAGTACAACAAGAATGCTCCATAGAAGCAAGGATGGCATGACTGCATCTTACATACTTTGGACATGTTGTCAGGAGGGATGAGTCCCTGGAGAAGAACATCATGCTTGGCAGAGTACAGGGTCAGCGGAAAAGAGGAAGACCCTCAACGAGGTGGATTGACACAGTGGCTGCAACAATGAGCTCAAGCATAACAACGATTGTGAAGATGGCTCAGGACTGGGCAGTGTTTCATTCTGTTGTGCATTGGGTCACTATGAGTCGGAACTGACTCGATGGCACCTAACAACAACAACACAATATATAACGCAACTTGCTAGGTACTATAAGGAGAATTAAAAAGACAGGAAAGAAAGAAAAGACCAAAATGTGTGTCAGAAGAGACTCTGAAACACTCTGCAACGTAAAGCAGCTAAAGCAAATGGAAGAAATGATGAAGTAAAAGAGCTGAACAGAAGGATCCAAAGGGCATCTCGAGAACAGAAAGTAAAGTATTATAAGGAAATGTGCAAAGACCCGGAGTTAGAAAACCAAAAGGGAAGAACATATTGGCATTTCTCAAGCAGAAAGAAAAAATTCAAGCCTCAGTTTGCAATATTGAAGGATTCTGCACAGTGGTTAAGAGCTCAGGCTGCTAACTCAAAGGTCAGCAGTTTTTATTCACCAGCTGCTCCTTAGAAACCCTATGGGACAGCTCTACTCTGTCCTATAGGGTCCCTATGATCAGAATCAACTCGATGGCAATGGGTTTGGGGTTTTTTTGGACAAAATATTAAATGATGCAGGAAGCAACAACAACAAAAAAAAGATGGAAGCAATACCAGAGTCACTGTACGAAAAATAACTGGTTGAAGTTCAACCATTTCAGGAGGTCCCAGTTGCGCTGAAGGCATTGGCAAAAAGCAAGTCTCCAGGAATCGATGTAATACCAAATGAGATGTTTCAACAAACAGATGCAGCAGTGGAGGTGCTCACTTACCTATGCCAAGAAATTTGGAAGACAGCTACCTGGCCAGCCAATTTGGAAGAGATCCATATTTGTGCCCATTCCAAAGAAAGGTGATCCAACAGAATGCAGAAATTATCGAACAATATCATTAATATCATACACAAGTAAAATTTTGCTGGAGATAATTCAAGGACGGATTTTGAAGAAGAATTGATGTCTTTCAGTTAACGTGTCGGCAAAGAACATTAAATATACCATGGACTTCCAGAAGAACAAACAAATCTGTCTTGGGAGAAGTACAACCAGAATGCTCCTTAGAAGCAATCATCGCAAGGCTTCTTCTGATGTACTTTGGACATTTATCAGGAGGGACCAGTCCCTGGAGAAGGACACCATTCTTGGTAAAGTACAGGGTCAGCCTACGAGAGGAAGACCCTCAATGAGATGGGTTGATACAGCGGCTGCAACAATGGGCTAAGCACAGCAAGGGTTGTGAGGATGGCTCAGGGCCAGGCAGTGTTTTGCTCTGTTGTACATAGGGTTGATATGAGTCATAACCAACTCAGTGGCACCTAACAACAATATAACGAGAATAAAGATGAAAGTGGTACAGATCATCCCTAAGTAGCCTGTGGTCTTTCAGGAGAGGCAGGTACACACATGTATAATTACAATACTAGGTAGAATTATTATATGCTAGTAATGCACTGTTATGTTTGTTTATAGTTCTTTCAAAATTAGTTTATACATGTTTCAAAACTGGTAATGTATAATTAAGCAGATTACCCAGTTTATCATAACACTCCATTCCCTAAGAATTCTGAATAAATGGAAGGTTCTAATGCTTGGTATCAGTGACACTGGGTTTCACTAGCTGTCATCAACACCACTCATCTGTCAGTTTGTCGTACTGTGGTGGCTAGCATGTTGCTATGCTGCTGGAAGTTATGCTACTGGTATTTCAAAAGCCTTCCCATGGTAGGCTGGTTTCACTGGAGCTTTTAGACTAAGATGAACTTCTGAATATTAGCCAGTGAAAACCTTATAGATCACAACAGAATACTGTCCAATATAGAGCTGGAAGCTGAGCCCCATAGGTTGGAAGGGACTCAAAATATACATTGGCCACAATAACGGACTCCAGCGTACCAATGATCATGAAGATGGTGCAGGACCTGGCAACATTTTATTCTGCTGTACATGAGGTCGCCATGATTTGAAGCTTGTCCAATGGCAGCTAATAACAACAGTAGTCACTGGCATTGCCAGAGAGCCAGGCTTCTCACTAGATGGCAGGACAGGCTCATTCCAAAAAGATCTTGTTTAACTAGGGTCACATAACAACGTATGTATAAATTTTTGTATGAGAAACTAACTTGAGCTGTAAACTTCCACTTAAAGCACAATTAAAAAAAAAATCTTGTTGATCAGCGCGGAGTCACTTACTTAGGATGCACGACTGAGTTTAACTGGATGGGCAAGGAGAATGAATTACAAGACAAGGGAACACGAACTGTGGTGGGATAAGCTACGGAGATGCTTTCAGGAAGCCGGACACTGGTGGGAGGACAAGAGGCAATAGCAGACAGGCCAAGTCATCAAGCAGCAACCAGAAGTGGGGTCAGTATGGGCAAATGAATCGTTCCCGGCTTTGTAGAGTAACTCTGAACAAATGGTGGATCTGTGGGGGACAGAACTGAGGGGACGAGAGGAGGACTTGCTGCCCATGTCACAAAAGTGATCACCTCTTGATGGTATGAACCGACTATTTCATTTTGATTCAGGCTGTATTTTTACCTCTTTTTTAAAAGCAAAACTTTTTTAAGGAAATTAATTCATGTAGCCAACCGCCAAAGATCATTAAGGACATGCATCTTTTATATATCAGGAACAACGTTGTCAGAGAAGGTTGGATTAAAGGCCTTGCCTGACTCAAGAATCCAGAATTCAGTCCTGTTCAAAAGATACACGTTTTAAGCATTTCCTTATTTACACCTTTGGTCATGAGAATTTGATGATGAAAATACTTTTTATATGTTCCTCAAAATTAAATATAGTATTCATCAAAGAGGATATTCAAATGGTCAACAGTGTTCAACATCATTAACCGTTAAAAAAAAAAAAAAAAAAAAGCCCACTGCTGTGAAATCAATTCCGACTCCTAGTGACCCCACGAGGTTTCCAAGGCTGTAAATCTCTATGGAAGCAGACGACCACATCTTTCTCCCATGGAGCTGCTGGTGGTTTTGAACTGCCGAGCTTTTGGTTAGCAGTCGAGCGCTTTAACCGCTGCATCACCAAGGCTCCTTATTAGCCATTGAGTCAATTCCAACTCATAGCAACCCTATAGGACAGGGTAGAATTGCCCCCATAGAGTTTTCAAGGAGCAGCTTGTGGATTCAAACAGTCTTTTGGTTAGCAGCCAAGCTCTTAACCACTTCACCACCAGGGCTCCCATCAACCATTACCAAAAAAAAAAAAAAACAAACCCAGTGCCATCGAGTCAATTCCGACTCATAGCGATCCTATAGGACAGGGTAGAACTGCCCCATAGAGTTTCCAAAGAGCGCCTGGCGGATTCGAACTGCCAACCCTTTGGTTAGCAGCTGTAGCAGTTAACCACTACACCACCAGGGTTTCCATCAGCCATTAGGGGGATGCAAATCAAAACCACAATAAGCTACCACTTCAATCCCATTAGAACGGCAGTAATCAAAAAAGGGAAAAACAACGAGAAACTAGAACCCTCATCCATTGGTGGTGGGAATGTTAAAATGGTACACCACTGTGGAAAACAGTTTGGCATTTCCTCAAAAAGCTGAGCTTAGAACTACCGTATGACCTAGCAATCCCAATCTTAGGTATGTACCCAGGAGAAGTGAAAGCAGGAACGCAAACATAAACCTGTACAACATGTTCATTGCGGCACTTTCACAATGGTCACAATGGTCACAATAGTCCAAAGGTGGAAACAACTGAAATGTCCATCAACAGAGGAATGGACAATCGCAATGTGGTATGCACAGGATAGAATCTTATTCTGCCGTAAAGATAAATGCAGGCTTGATGCAACATGGATGAACCCTGAAAACATCATACTGACTGAAATAAGTAAACTGTGAAAGGCAAATATTGTATGATCTCACTTACGCGAAATAAGCGAATACAAAGAAACCACAAACTATTAGTGGTTACCCGGGCGGGAGGGAGGGGAAAGGGGATGTTTTTGCTTAGGGGGGACTCACTTTATGTTAAATAGTGGTGGACTAATTTGGAAAAGGATAGCGATAATGGTCATACACCATGAAGAATGTAACCAACGGCACTGAGTTTTATGTGTAGAAATTGTTGAATCGGTGAATGTTTTGTGTTAGACATTTTCACCACAATAAAAAAATGAAGTGTAGTAATAATTAATTGAAACAAAATTGAGATCCAGGTTAACAATAAGAAAACTCATATTTTTATTGTGATAAAATATATATAACATAAAATTTGTTCCAATTCTAAGATTTTAGAGGCTGTCTTTCAGGAACCTAGGACAAAGACAACATTCTTTGAGTAAAGCTAATCATAAATCCCACATATGTCCGTTCCACATTTTGTTTATCTATTCATCTGTTGATGGACACTTGGCTGTTGTGAATAATGTCGCAATGAACGTTGGTGGTCAAGTATCTGAGTCTCGTGTTTCAAGTCTTTTGGGTGTATACCCAAGAGTGAAATTCCTGGGTCATATGGTAATTCGGTATTTAACTTGTTGAGGAAACTCATGATTTTAACCTCTTTGTGTCACAATCCAGGACTGAGATCATGACCCTGACTCTAGCCTAGGTTTTTGATGAGGCAAATGATGTGGACCTCAGTGTCTGTTTTGTCCTACAGCTCCTCACAACCTTGTCTGACCCAGGGACTCTCCGGAAACAGCAAGGCAGCACATGCCCAGTGGTCCTGGGAGTGCTGCTTTTCTTCTTCCTTCCACGTCAACCATTTTGGGGGCGACAGTGCTAGTGGCCACCGAAGATCACTATCTAGAATTTTGATATCTGGCTTTCTCATGGCAGTTCAACCTTTCCAGTGAAATATTTAATTACAGAGCATATTCACTTGGTTTCTGGCCCTTATATCTACTTCCCAGAATAAGTAAGCTATTTGTCGGAGGCAGCAGATAAGACACTTAAGACAGCTCATGTCTCTGTGTTTACAGTTGAGGCAGAAATTATTTATGGTATCCAGGTTTGTATAGACTCTACTTATTAACTTGCACTTCCGGCCTATTTATTGTTTGGGCGGAACATCTGGCTTATTTTTTATTTGGTCACATATCATTTGCTCTTAAATCGTGCCAAGAGGGGCACCTCCTCTGAGCCCCCCTATTTAGAGAGCCCTACCCTTGCCCTGGTGGTATAGAGGTTAAGAGCTACGGCTGCTAACCAAGAGGTCGGCAGTTCGAATCCATCAGCCACTCCTGGGAAACTGTATAGGGCAGTTCTATTCTTCCTATGGGATTACTATGAGATGGAATCAATTTGACAGCAGCGGCTACCTTGCCCTCCTCTGGTCACTTTTTCCCCTGGGGCCAGAGGTCCATAGGCCAAATGGATTTACTCAGAACCATGCCTCTTCTCGATCACACTCCAGGCACCCAGAACCCAGAATTCCCTGACAAAGGCCCTGCTTCCAGGACTGGTGGGGGTCTTTTCCCCTGGCCGGTCCTTCCAACGGTGGACTGCACCATTGGTGTGGCATTGTAGGTGCAACAGCGGCCAAGAGGGACTGGGTGTGTGGCCAGAGCCTGGACATGTGTGCTGGGATCTACACGTATGTGTGTAAGTCCCTTCATGATGCAGGACAGGCCTGGGGGTGGGAAAGAAGGGGAGCAGCCTTGGGCCAGAATGGCTCTCCCTGAGCCACCACATTCTGGTGTACGGTTCTGACGGGCCAGAATATTCTAATTTCAAGCCTACTTTCTGGGTCATTATAAAGGTATATTTGTCAAGGTAGGAGACTAGTTTGTTAGCTTCAACTGTAATTTTTAAAAAATTTTCACATATGGCTTGTGGGCCTCCATTTTTCCCCTTGCCCCAGGTCCCACAAATGTGGAACTAGAGTTGTTCTTGGAACAGACTGATTCTGAATTTATTTAAAGTTTAAACATAAAAGATCAGTGCAGGTAGAGGGTACACTGCTTTGTCACCAGTCACATGTAGCATTGTTGCCAAGCAATGTTCCAACTACTCCCAACCTCCTGGCCCTGCTCCCTGGCCTGACAGGAGAAACTGTGTGTGCAAGTTGTACTTGTGGATTTGTGAGCTGTGTGTGTGTGTGTGTGTGTGTGTGTAGTATACATAGAGAACCAGAAATATATGACATGGCTGTTTTCAAATAATGCAAGTATCACATATGTTCTGGTCTAGATGGCTGCTGGTTTCCTGCTAAGCTCTTCTACCCAGATGACTTCCTTAAGCTGCTTGGAGTTAAGAGCTAGGTACTCTGAAGGCCTCTTCCAGGCAAAGAAGAATTAACTAGAAAGGGAATCAGGCCAGGCTTCCTTGATTGAACACCACTTCAGCAAATCCCTAAGCCTTCCTATCTGTTTTGTCAGCTGTAAAATGAGCAGGATAATTCAGCCCTACCTCAGAGGGCATCTAGTGGCAGGTGTAATTAATGATCGTGATGGGCTTTGTAATGTCAAGTCGTGTATAAATGAAAAGCAGCACTGTTTCATCCAAAGTCAGCAGAGCCTGGAGTGCATCCTGCTTTCCACTGCCTTAGTTAAGCTTATAAGTCCTGTTCACAGACTGCTGTGGACTTTCAGGGTTCAGAAAAGCAGCGCTGGGCAGGGCTCATGTTACCTGCACAGAGAAGGGTTTGGTAATAGGAGTGAGGTGAAGAGCGAGTAATCAGAGCACAGCTCAGATTTCTGGACAGGCAGGCAGTGCGAAGATCCACTGGGTCCGGCTGGTGGCAGGTGATGGACTGGTTTCTCCAAGCAAAGTACAAAGAACAAAGTGTACCCGTTATCCCTGGGACTGTTCTGGAAAGATCCTTGGGATCTTAAGTGTCACACTGAGGGGACAGTTCTTTCTGATGATCTCCCCTGTGCCTTTCCCTATTGTCCCTGCCTCGGTTTGCTGGCTGACAGTTCGTGTTGGTGTTGTTTTCTTCAGGGACTGTGTTTACTGAAAATAAGCAACAAGGAATCCATTTCTAGAATCCATTCCTTTCTTTAAAGTCTTGAGTCTTACTCTCAAGGGTCATATTCCCTGGCTCACTTGAAGACATGGCTATAGGATTTACCAGAAGTCATACTGGTCCTGCTGAGGATCACATCTGGGAATTGTTCGTTACTTTAGCTAACACAGAGCCCTGGTGGAGCAGTGGCTAGGGGCTTGGCTGCTAACCAGAATGTCAGCGGTTTGAATCCACCAGCTGGTCCTTGGAAACCCTTTGGGGCAGTTGTACTCTGTCCTCTGGGGTCACTATGAGTCAGAATCAACTCGACATCAACAGGTTCTGGTTTTAGCTAACGTGGAGGCCTGGTGGCACAGTGGTTAAGAGCTCAGCTGCTAACCAAAAGGTCAGCAGTTCAACTCCACCAGCCACTCCTTAGAAACCCTATGGTGTCAGTTCTACTCTGTCCTATAGGGTGGCTGAGTCAGAATCGATGCGACGGCAATGAGTTTGTTTTTTTAGCTAACATGGGGTTTCTGTCTCCTTCACACAGTTCCCCTACTAACATTTACATGCAGCAAGTCATAGCTCTTGCACATTTATTGGACATGCTCACTCCTTCCCTTCATCTCCTGGAGCCATGGTGTTTCTCAAACGATACATTGTAGCCAGCTCTGGGTTGGAATTATTTTTATACAACCTCCTCCCTAACATTAGATAGTCTGGAGCTCCTTGGAAACCCTGGGAGGGTCTTAATCATTTTAACATTCCCCATGACATCAGAGCCTTCCTTAAAAAAAACAAAAAAATACTTGTTCAAATATGTGGAAAGTGAAAAGACTTGAGTGAGGAAAACAACTGTCGTTGAGTGCCATCAAATCAATTTCGACTCAGAGCGACTCCATGTGACAGAGTAGAGCTGCCCCATAGGGTTTTCTAGGCAAGTTGTGGAATGATGTCAGGGATATCATCCATAAAGAAAGCAAGAGGTCATTGAAAAGACAGGAAAGAAAAGACCAAAATGGATGTCAGAGGAGACTCTGAAACTTACTCTCAAATGTCGAGCAGCTAAAGCAAAAGGAAGAATTGATGAAGTAAAAGATTTCAGAAGATTTCAAAGGGCGACTCGAGAAGACAAAGTATTATAATGACATGTGCAAAGAACTGGAGATGGAAAACCAAAAGGGAAGAACATGCTTGGCATTTCTCAAGCTGAAACAATTGAAGAAAAAATTCAAGCCCCGAGTCGCGATAGTGAAGGGTTCTATGGCGAAAATACTAAACGACGCAGGAAGCATCAAAAGAAGATGGAAGGAATACACAGAGTCATTATGCCAAAAAGAATTTGTCAACGTTCAACCATTTCAAGAGGTAGCATATGATCAGGAACCAATGGTACTGAAGGAAGAAGTCCAAGATGCTCTGAAGGCATTGGCAAAAAACAAGGCTCCAGGAATTGATGGAATATCAATTGAGATGTTTCAACAAACAGATGCAGTGCTGGAGGTGCTCACTCGTCTATGCCAAGAAATATGGAAGACAGCTTCCTGGCCAACTGACTGGAAGAGATCCATATTTATGCCTATTCCCAAGAAAAGTGATCCAGCCGAATGTGGAAATTATAGAACAATATCGTTAATATCACATGCAAGCAAAATTTTGCTGAAGGTCATTCAAAAACGGCTGCAGCAGTATATCGACAGGGAACTGCCAGCAATTCAGGCCGGTTTCAGAAGAGGACGTGGAACCAGGCATATCGTTGCTGATGTCAGATGGATTCTGGCTGAAAGCAGAGAATACCAGAAGGATGTTTACCTGTGTTTTATTGACTATGCAAAGGCATTCGACTGTGTGGATCATAACAAACTGTGGATAACACTGTGAGGAATGGGAATTCCAGAACACTTAATTGTGCTCATGAGGAACCTTTACATAGATCAAGAGGCAGTTGTTCGGACAGAACAAGAGGATACCGATTGGTTTAAAGTCAGGAAAGGTGTGCGCCAGGGTTGTACTCTGTCGCCATACCTATTCAATCTGTATGCTGAGCAAATAATCCGAGAAGCTGGACTATATGAAGAAGAATGGGGCATCAGGATTGGAGGAAGACTCATTAACAACCTGCGTTATGCAGATGACACAACCCTGCTTGCTGAAAGTGAAGAGGACTTGAAGCACTTATTAATGAAGATCAAAGACCACAGCCTTCAGTCTGGATTGCACCTCAACATAAAGAAAACAAAAATCCTCACAACTGGACCAATGAGCAACATTATGATAAACGGAGAAAGGATTGAAGTTTTCAAGGATTTCATTTTACTTGGATCCACAAGCAACAGCCATGGAAGCAGCAGTTGAGAAATCAAAAGACACGTTGCATTGGGTAAATCTGCTGCAAAGGACCTCTTCAAAGTGCTGAAGAGCAAAGGTGTCACCTTGAAGACTAAGGTGCGCCTGACCCAAGCCATGGTATTTTCAATCACATCATATGCATGCGAAAGCTGGACAATGAATAAGGAAGACCAAAGAAGTATTGGCTCCTTTGAATTATGGTGTTGGCGAAGAATATTGAATATACCATGGGCTGCCAAAAGAACGAACAAATCTGCCTTGGAAAAAGTACAATGAGAATGCTCCATAGAAGCAAGGATGGCGAGACTGCATCTTACATACTTTGGACATGTTGTCAGGAGGGATGAGTCCCTGGAGAAGAACATCATGCTTGGCAGAGTACAGGGTCAGCGGAAAAGAGGAAGACCCTCAATGAGGTGGATTGACACAGTGGCTGCAACAATGAGCTCAAGCATAACAACGATTGTGAAGATGGCTCAGGACGGGGCAGTGTTTTGTTCTGTTGTGCATAGGGTCGCTACGAGTCGGAACCAACTCGACGGCACCTAACAACAACAACAACAATCTTTATGGGAACAGATCGCTAGGTCTTTCTGCTGCGGAGTTGCTGCTGGGTTCGAATAGCTGACCTTTCAGTTGATAGCAGAGTGTTTAACCATTGTGCCACCAAGGCTTCTGATGAAAATGATAGGAAGTGCTGATGTCCATTAGACAATTTCATTTTCAAGTATTTTTTTAAAAATATTCTTACTTGGGAGATATAAGTGTATCTTATTGGTTAAGATCAAAAGGTCTTCAGCTTTAGCCAGACCTAGCTTTGTGTCTTGGCTCTCTAAGTTACCATTCATGAGATCTTGGAAAATATACTTAACCAGCTCTGTTCCTTAGTTCTCGCATCTGTAAAATGGGGATAATAATACTATCTGCCCCATAGAGATATTGTAAAGATTAAATGAGATAATCCATGCAAAGTGCCTAGCACAGTGGCTGGGACAAAATAAATGCTCAGGTGACACCATTATCACCATCATTAGAGACTGTAGAGGAAGGAGTCTTGGCAGTTCTCAGAGCTTAAGAGTACAGCCTCCTGATTTAACAACCAGCCCTATAGTTGCCTCAGTGCCACACTGTTAGCCTGAAGCAGGAACCCACTTAGCCCAGAACCTCCAGATTGTCTGCTTTTAGACCCTAATTTCAGATTTTATTCTTTGGCCACTTGAAGAAGTATGAATAAGATCGTTTGCATTCAGACATAGTATGAGCGTTGTGTAAAATAGCACTTTGCAAATTAATTACTTGTGCATTATGCACAGTGATTTTGGTGGCTGTAAAATACACTGTTAGGGGATGTAAATCTTTGTAAATTGACTCATTCCATGTACGTTGTATGTCTTCAGTTTAAAACGGTTGCTCTTATCCACATGGGGTCTTCAGATCAGATTATTCTACATGAAAAGGTGTTTTTGTTGCAGACGCAACGTAGTGGTTAAGAGTTGGGCTGCTAACCGAGATGTCAGCAGTTGGAATCCACCAGGAGCTCCTTGGATGATATGCGGCAGTTCTGCTCTGTCCTATAGGGTCGCTATGAGTTGGAATGGACTTAACAGCAATGGGTTTGGGCTTTTTTGGGTTATGGAAAAAATGGTTTCAGTTGACAAACTATATCCGGTTAATGTGCAGTGTTTCAGGCAGAAGGCAAAGCAACAGTGAGGCAGCCGGAGGACTTAGGGCCGCCAGCAGCTGTGCCAAAGGCAGCAGTGACAGTAGTGTAGAGGGAGCAGGCACCTCATGGGGTTTCTGTTCAGCCTATGCCCCCTTTCCTAAAAGCTGCTCCCCAGGCCCCTACAGGGACCCAGGAGTCACTGTCACCCCAAGGTCCCCGATCACAGATGACTAGGGTAGACACTCTGTCTACCCTGAGCTGAGACAACCATGTTCTTTCTCCAGAGCATTTGGAATTGGGACACAGGCCTTCTGGTCAGTCACTACTGGCCCTTGAACTAGGAGAGCAAATAACAGGGGCTGGTGTGACCATTTCACTCTGTGCCCTGTGAGGGAGGAAAACTGGGCTACAGAGAGAGGAGACTGAAACAGTGTCCGGGATGGGAAACCAGGTCACCCCCTAGGGAAAAAGGAGAGTGGGGAGAGAATAGCTGTCTGGATTCCCAGTGGCCTCTCAGGGCTTTGTTCTGACCCCGGTAAGGCCCGGCTACCTTTCCTGCCCTGGCCCACATCCAGTACACGCTCCGCTTTCGCTCAGATGTATCTGCTACCTGAAACCCAAGTAGCCTTGGCTAAGTAGGTGGGGCTGGCAGAGAGGGAGAGGCTAAGCCAGGGATCCTGGTTGCACAGGAAAGGTCTGACTGGGGGCGCCCACCCAGGTAGCTCCATCTCACTGGCCTATGGAAATCAGACATGCAAACAGGTAATATTTTGCTAATGATAAAATTAAGTGGAGCCAATTTATGGTTATCCCTGAAATGATGTTCTCTCTTAGTCACTTCCTTATGCACTTTCTTGTATAATAGGAAAGGAGGTAGCATTATAGATGACACAGAAGTGTGTCTAACCTTAAATCCTTCTACAGGTGTGTGTTTACCTGTAGCTGTCATTGATCATGTATGTTGCAGTGCAAAAAACCTGGACAGGCACTGGTCTCAGTAATGACCAGTCAGTCCCCATTGCTGGGGCATTTGACACTCATTGTAGCTTTGGCCTGCCCCAGATTCAGGGGCAAATCGTGTCTCTAGCTGTAGGAAGCCCTGTTTTAGGAATCCAGGGGACATATTTAGGTTACCCTGTGACTTGTCCTGCTCAGATCAAACATCCTGGTTCTGGCTATTGGGCTTCTGCCTTGATCCTGGGATTGAGTCTCAGTTCAGATTCCCTGTTACAGGACCTGGTCCTTGACTCCCCAGTCTTCAGTCTCTGCCTACAGTACCTGCCTGGGTCCCTGGTCCCTTCAAAACCAGGCTCTACTTTCTGTCCAGGTAACATCTCTTCTCCCCAGGTAACACACCTGAAACACAGACCAAGCTGGGACCTTGCTACCTGCTGCCTGTTGGGCCTGACCCACAGCGCCAGTCTGGGCCACACACACTCATCTTCCCATCTCCCCACCACTCCACAACCCCACTTTCACCGCTGCCGAAGATAATATTTGTTTACTTATGAGACCCTACCTTTGGCTGCCTGCTGGATCTTTCTGACCCTGAACCTGTCTGGACCACCCCATCACTTATCATTACCCTGAGGGTCATGTGGTCCTGCAGCTCTGCCTGCCGGGTAGACCTCCTCCCACTGACTCCAGCTGGGCACCAGCCGGCATGCCGAGCACGCTGTAGGCTGGCGGGAAGGCAGTGTGGTACGCTGGAATGAGCGTGACGTGAGCCTGAATATCATGAACAGCACGAGTGGGCCTGGGTACCAGCACTTGCTCTTCCACTTGGGCAGGTTTCTTAATTTCTCTAGAACCCAGAAGGATTACTGGGTTATTGAAGGGATTAGAACAGATAATGTGTCTGGAAAAATTTAATAGCTATTCAATAGTTATTCAACATCTTTCTTTCCTGAACTTAGATTTTTTAGATAGCTTTGTTGTTGTTGCTAGGTGCTGTTAAGTCAGTTGTGACTCATAGCAACCCCATGTACAATAGAACAAAACAGCGCCTGGTCCTGCGCCATCCTCACAATCTTTGCTATGCTTGAGCCCATTGTTGCAGCCACTGTGTCAAACCATTTTTGTTGAGGGTCTCCCTCTTTTTCGCTGACCCTCCACTTTACCAAGCATGATGTCCTTCTCCAGGGACTGGTCCTTCCTGATACCACGTCCAAAGTACATGAGGCAAAGTCTTACCATCCTTGCTTCTAAGGAGCATTCTAGCTGTACTTCCTCCAAGACAGGTTTGTTCGTTCTTCTGATAGTCCATGGTATATTCAATAATCTTCACTAACACCATAATTCAAAGGCATCATTTCTCCTTTGGTCTTCCTTATTCACTGTCCAGTTTTCACATGCATATGAGGCGATTGAAAATACCATGGCTTGGGTCAGGCGCACCTTAGTCCTCAAAGTGACATCCTTGCTTTAATGAGATATAACGTATGTATCACACAGCTTAGCAATTTAAAGTGTACAGTTCAAGGTTTTTAGTGTATTCATTGCAATTATAGGACGGGGGATATGAGGCTTAATAACAGTTTAAAGACTTAGAATTTTAGTCAGGTACAAACTCAGGTAAATCAATAGTGTGATGCCATTGCATTGCATGATATCGGGCTATAGTGATACACAGAGGATGATCAGAACAAGACAAGAAATTGTTTCTAATCTTCTGAGCTGGCAGTGTGTTCAGACATTGATCATATTTTAGACGGAAATGGGCAAATTGGAGCATGTCCAGAGAAACGTGAAAAGGGTGCTGAGAAACTGCAAGTCTTACCTGTAGGAGCCAGTGATACTCATCCTGAAGAATAAAACCAATGGAGAGACGAAGCACTGTCCTCAGTCAGCTCTAGGGCTGTTGTCTGGACAATGAATGACATGTATTTTCTATATTCCTGCCCTAGACCAGAACCTCAGTAGGTGAATTTAAGCAAATGGCAAGCAGATTTTGACACAATATACAGAATAATTGTCGTTGTTGTGTGCTGTCGAATTGATTCTGACTCAGAGTGACCCTACAGGACAGAGTAGAACTGTCCCAGAGGGTTTCCAAGGAGCAGCTGGTGGATTCAAACTACTGACTTTTTGGCTAGCAGCCTGAGCTCTTAACCACTTCACCACCAGGGCTCATTAGAGCTGTCTAAACTTGGAGTGGCTTATCCTTTCCTGAAATTCTGTGTCTAATATTCTACCATGTTATTAGCAAGTCAGAAAGCAGCATCTTATAGAGCTCTTACTGTGCAACATGTTTGGACCAAAAAATTGTCAAGTAGGTCAACTCGTCAGGGCCAATCATCAGTTTGTGGGTTAGTCTAGTAGTCCATTCTTTCTCTCATTTTTCATTTCCGCTCCGTTTTTTATCATCGAATAGGGGAAAAAAAGCCCAAATGTACCAACATGAATATTTTATTAGTCGTTATGATGATAATGGGGGATACCCAAAAACCCAGCACAATGGGGGATAGTCCTAAAATAAGACTTTGGCATTATCTGATCAGGAGATGGTGTGCACTATTCCCAACTCCTTGGAAAGCAGCTTTGCTTCAGTAGCTTGAAACCGGCTATAGTGGGAATGTTTACATCATGGAAATCGGTAAACACTACGGATCAGCACCCCCCTTCCAAGAGCTCTTGTACCAATGCTGCACTGCTTCAGAGTCTATGCTACCCAATTACTACAGAGTTGGCACTGTATATGCCCCATAAGAAATGTGCCCCTATAAAAAATATTCTTAGAGCCAATGGTATTTAACTTTCATGTCAGGACAACTTGAAATCTAAGTAGTTCAATTTAGTTAAGTAGTTTAATATAAGTAGAATATTGAGGGGAAAATACTTGGGGAAGATGAGACTGACTCTCAACTGCCTTCAAGGCCACATTCTTTTTCCTTTACGAAAACCCATAAAAACTATGGTTTGTATATTCAAAGAACCAACTACACCCAGCTTCTTATGGAGTAACCTTGTAACAGACTAGGAAGACATCTCCAAGAGGGACGCCCTCTAGAAATGGAAAGACAAAGGTCTCTGTTGGCCAGCACTTGTCCTGCGTGACAAGCGGCTCCTTATGCCACCTATTGGGCTTTGAAAGAACACTCAGCTTTCCGTTCGAAGCTACAGGACCCCAGTAAGTGATTTCTGCAGATGGAGCAGTTTCATAATCTTCCTTAAGGCAGAATCATTGTAAAGACATTGCATTTTACAAATTGGTATTGTGGAAATCTCCATCCATGCAAGACTCCCAGACAGGGGTGGATTATCCAATAGGCAAGGCAAGCACAGTGCTTGTCTTGCTTACCAGATCATCAGTAGTGAACAATTTCACATTTTTTCACCACATCAAAGATTCTACTTCTAGGTATGGCTGGCATCTGTCTCTCTCCCAAACCCACAGCACCTCCTACAGAATCAAAAACTCTTTTCAAGTTTTCAATCCCTGGCAGAGACGGATGACCCAGTAAGCAAGGTAAGCCTTTGTGGTAAAAAAACATGTGAAATTAAGCACTACAAATTAGTAAGTAAGCACAAGTAAGCCCATGCTTACCATGCTTACTGGGTCATCCACCCCTACTCCCAGAAACAACTGATTTTCTTATCGTCAATGAGAACTAGGAATTATAATTGGCATTTATTGAGCACTTGCAGCTATGTGTTTTGCATGTGTTATCTCATTTTATTTTCATATAATCTTGTGAAATAGGTATAATTATTCCCTTTTTAGAGATGGGGTGGGGAAAACTTAGAGGTTAAATGGCAGTTAGAATTAAGTTTCAGTGCTCCTCTTGAACTGAAACTATCCCAAGTTACCTTCTAGCTAAATAGCAGGTTAGCTTATAAAGTATGAATATCACTCTTGAGTACTGTGCTCTTTCAAAAACTCATTTATGTGAGAACAGATGGTCAACAAATACTCTAGCATAGATGAGAAGGGAGGGGGCCAGGGCGACTAGGTTATTGGAAGTGGAACAACTAAGATGAAAATAATGAAACTGCTGACACAGTGTGAAGAATGTAACCAATATCAATGAGCAGTATATGTATAAACTATTGAATGGGATCGTATTTTGCTGTGTACACGTTCACCGAAAGTACAATAAAATATATTTTTTAAAGTTTCGGTGCTCCTAGGAAACAGGGTTTAAATTGCCTACTGCCTTCTCTAGACATTCCATAAATTGTTGAATAAGTTATTTCAGTGTGAATAAATAGAGCACTGTTCTTTTTAATACTTTGAGCCCTTTGACCCATTAGCCTTTTAACCAGTTATTATCTAATGGAAAAACAGAATGATTTTAATTTATTTTGCCTGTACACACTTTGCAAGGGAAGAAGAACTCATATCAGTATCTCACTAACCGTACAATAACTCTGAATTATTTTCCCAATTTTAGAAGCAAGGAAACTGAGGCTTGGCCAGAACTTAGAGGTCTTCTGGCCTTTTCATCACACCAAGCTGAGACAGAGGAATGACCAAAGGGATGCATCAAGAAGGGCGTATGGAAGTTATGACCAGAAGAGAAAGGTTCTGGATAAACTAGCCGTGGGACTGTCAGTGTTCAGAGAATGAGTGACCACCAAGGCAGTTATGTTGAGTATGTCACTCAATCAACATATTCCCAGAGCGCTTATTAAGCACACTTGGGAAGATGAGACAAAGTCCTGATCCTCAAGAAGCTTATGGACTTTTAGGGAAGAGAAAACACAGATACGAGGAAAGTGAAATAGCAGCACAAGAGCTTAAAACACACACATGTAAGACAATGGCGGTTATTAAGAAGTGATGACTGCAGATAATAAGTGCTGCAGGAGTTTGGAAAAGGGAGAGGTTATATTTGCATAAACTTATGCAGAGCTCAGCATCTTTATTAAAACATTTTTACTACAAGCTATGGGAACACAACAAAGTTTGAGAGAATACCTGCCTCAATGTAGTTCACTTCCTTCCCTGGAGACTCAGGCAGCTAGTACGAGGGTTTGCAGGAAGCAGTAACATGAGAGATGAGAACAAGGCCAGACACCTGATCATCAAGTCAGGCAGGGACTGGTGCTAGGAGATTTCACCTGGCTATTATGGAGCCTGTATATTTTGAAATGTTAATTAGTGATTTATTTTTCCCTGTTTCTCTAAGTGGAGGTAGCTGCAGTTCTTTCTGGATTTTGCTTATGCAAATTCTAAGCCCTCAGGAGAACTTAGAGAAGTATATCTATCTCAACTTGGCTGCTCACTGTAATCACCTGAGGAGCTTTAAAGTATACTGCCACCTGGGCCCACCTAGGATACTCTAATTTAATTGGTCTTGGCTGCCAAGTTTGGGTATTATTGACTTAGAGTTTTCTTAGAGGAGATTGAAAAAAAAAAAAGATTTGCTGGAATGGACAAAATACCTTGGAGAAACAGGCAGAGGGGAGCTTCCCTGGCCAATCTAAAGAAATACTCTTGATTTGTGGTCTTGGAATAGAAGGATTCTGGGATTCAGCTTCCTGACAGCCCCACAGGGAGGTAGGAAGACTCCAGAGAGAATGGTAGTGTGGTGTTTAGTAGGCCAGCACTTCTCACACTGTATGTGCACAGGAATCTCCTGGTGACCTTGTTAAAATGCAGATTCCAGCTCAGTAGGTCTGGGGGGGGGGGTGGCCCAAGAGTCTGCATCTCCAACAATTTCCTAGGTGACACCAATGCTGCTGAGGAGCTACAACCTGTCAGGTCCAAGGGTCCCACAGACAGTAACAAGGGGCATTTCTGTGGTGACCTGATGACTGAGGAGCAGACAGACCCTGCCAGGTCATGGCAGATCACAGATGGCCCACTCAAAAGGGGTGACTGAAGAGAGTTTCATGAAGGGATTATTTACAAGGTTGAGGTGGGGTTACTGAAAACTAACAAAGGATTGTGAGACAACACCCCTAAGTAGAAGGGGCAAGAGGGGAGGAAGTGGTGACCTGAGCCCCATGAGAGCTATAGGAAAGTGCCACATGAAGATGCTACTCCCTTTGCAGAAACATAGCCACTTGGGAGAAAAATAGACCACCAAGGACAGACTCAGGGGAGTAAATACTCAACACTGATCTTCTCATACCCTCTGATCTCTTACTGATGCCCCCCATTGGCCCAACCCAATTAGAAACCAGAAGGCAGGGAACTCTGTTGATGCAGTCCATTGGGGTCAGCCTGCTGGGCACAGAGCAGGGTGAAGGATAGGGAACAGTTCTGGTGGGGGACAAATGCGGAAGACCTAGTACAACCCCCAAGAATGAAATGAATTGTTCTGTCAGCCCATCCCAATTCCCACTGGGCTTTCCCTCAGTTCGAAAGTAAGTTGCTATGAAAAATAAAATGACACCAGAGTTTGGGTAGTCTTACCCCTTATAGATGGGAGCTTGATGCGGGTTGCCAAGAATCCTCACTGAATGGCAAGTGGATTGCAACCTCTAGAGTTGGAGCTTTTGAGACAATGGGTGTGACCCTGCTGGAGAACTGATGTGCAGAGAGGACGGCAAATATTTAGCTGATCCTGAGGTGGCCGAGGTCTGTCTAAGCACAATAGCAAAATAGGAAAACCAAGAGATTTGAATATATATATAGTCTTAGGCTGGGTTCTCTAGAAAAGCAAAACCAGTTAAGTGTGTGTGTATATATATGTGTGTGTGTGTGTGTGTGTGTGTCTGTGTGTCTGTGTATATGTATATGAAGAGAGAGAGATTTCTCTCCAGGAAACTGCTCATGCGGCTGTAGAGGTTGGCAAGTCTGTGGGTAAGGCGTTAGGCTGGAGGCTTCTGACTCACGTAGCTGCAGGGGTCAACGAACCCCAAAATTGGCAAAAAATATGGCAGGCCACGGGCTCAAGACCCAGGAACCGGAGGTCAGATGATAATAAGCCAAATGTGGGATCCAGAGTGAGCAAAAGCCAACAAATTTTGCCAGAATGTCCATATACATACTGGATGAAGGCCACGCCCCCAAAGAAACTCTCCTTACAATTGATTGGCTGATCACATCAAGGCAGTGATTATATTACATCACAAAAGGGAGGATAACTACATCATTATATAACTGCCAAACCGCTGAGAAGGTGACACACAACCTTAACCATTATATAACCCACCCGCCCTCTCCCCCCCGCAAAATCCGTTGCTGTCAAGGCGGTTCTGCTCATAGCAACCCTACAGCACAGAACAGAACCACCCCATAGGGTTTCCAAGGAGCACCTGGTGTATTTGAACTGCCGACCTTCTGATTAGCAACAAAACTCTTAACCACTATGTTACCAGGGTTTCCAACCATTATAATATATATATATATATATATATATATATATCAAACTTGTTACCATCTAGTCGATTCTGACTCAGTGATATATATAAAAACCAAACCCACTGTCGTTGAGTCGATTCCGACTCATATTGACCCCATAGGGTTTCCAAGGCTGTAAATCCCTGCGGAAGCAGACTGCCACATCTTTCTCCTATGGAGCTGCTGGTGGTTTCAAACCACCAACCTTTCCATTAGCCATCAGTTGTCTTAACCACTGTACCACCAGGGCTCTCTCTCTCTCTTTCTAAAATACACTATATATACACTGTGAAGCTCTAGTGGCACAGTGTTTAAGAGCTCAGGCTGCTAACCAAAAGGTCAGCAGTTCTAATCCACCAGCCACTCACTGGAAATCCTATGGGGCAGTTTTACTCTGTCCTATAGGGTCGCTATGAGTCAGAACCAACTCGATGGCAATGGGTTTGGTTTGGAGTTTATACATACATATAAAAACCCACAAACCCAGTGCCGTCGAGTTGATTCCGACTCATAGTGACCCTATAGGACAGAGTAGAACTGCCCCATAGAATTTCCAAGGAGCGCCTGGTGGATTTGAACTGCCGACCCTTTGGTTAGCAGCTGTAGCACTTAACCACTATGCCACCAGGGTTTCCTATACATACATATAATAAAATAAAAAAACAATTTGGAAATATAGTTGCAATATAGATGATCAACGGTTAATATCCTAAATATGGAACGATAAAGAGGAAATAGATGACCATCTCAGTAGAAAAGTGCTAATGGTCCATACACGTGAAAAAGGTACAATAGTGTAATATAGTGAAACACCATACAGCTCTACTGGACTGGTAGAGGAAAACATTAAAATGCCCAGTATTGTCAAGGCTGCAAAGAAAGAGGCATTTTCATACATTTACATCTGGGACGTAAATTAGTTTAACTTTTCTGGAGAGTACTTTAGCAGCTTATATTAAAAACCTTAAAGTATGCGTCACTTCTGACTCAGCAAAACGCGCCTACCCTTAGACTCAGTTATTCCTCCTATAGGAATTTATCCTAATAATCAAAGATGTACACAAAGGCTTATCTACAAGAATATTTGCTACAATGTTATTTTAAAAGAGAAAATTTGGGGGAATGGAGCATTAAATGCTAAAATTTGTGAGCTGGGTGGTGGCTACATAGGTCTTCATTATTGTATTAGTTTTTCTATTGCTACTGTCACAAATTACCACAAATTTAGTGGCATCACAAACTTATTGACTGACAGACACGTGTCTGTCAGTTTGTCGTACTGTGGGGGCTTGTGTGTTGCTGTGATGCTGGAAGCTATGCCACCGGTATTCAGATACCAGCAGGGTCACCCATGGAGGACAGGTTGCAGCTGAGCTTCCAGACTAAGAAAGACTAGGAAGAAGGACCCGGCAGTCTATTTCTGAAAAGCATTAGCCAGTGAAAACCTTATGAATAGCAGCGGAACATTGTCGGATATAGTGCTGTTAGATGAGCTCCCCAGGTTGGAAGGCACTCAAAAGATGACTGAGGAAGAGCTGACTCCTCAAAGGAGAGTCAACCTTAATGACGTGGATGGAGTAAAGCTTTTGGGACCTTCATTTGCTGGTGTGGCACGACTCAAAATGAGAAGAAACTGCTGCATTAATAATCGGAACCTGGAATGTACGAAGTATGAATCTAGGAAAATTGGAAATAGTCAAAAATGAAATGGAACGCATAAACATCGATATCCTAGGCGTTAGTGAGCTCAAATGGACTGGTATTGGCCATTTTGAATCGGACAATCATACAGTCTACTATGGTGGGAATGACAACTCGAAGAGGAATGGTATTACATTCATCGTCAAAAAGAACTTTTCAAGATGTACCCTGAAGTACGATGCTGTCAGTGATAGGATAATATCCACACGCCTACAAGGAAGACCAATTAATGACTATTATTCAAATTTACACACCAACCACTAGAGCCAAAGATGAAGAAATAGAAGATTTTTACACCTGCTACAGTCTGAAATTGATTGAACATGCAAACAAGATGCATTGATAATTACTGGTGATTGGAATGAGAAAGTTGGAAACAAAGAAGAAGGATCAGTAGTTGGAAAATATGGCCTTGGTGATAGAAACAATGCCGGAGATCAAATGATAGAATTTTGCAAGACCAACGACTTCTTCATTGCAAATACCTGCTTTCACCAACATAAACGGCGACTGTCCACATGGACCTCGCCAGATGGAACACACAGAAATCAAATTGACTACATCTGTGGAAAGAGACGATGCAAAAGCTCAATATCATCATTCAGAACAAGACCAGGGGAAGACTGTGGAACAGACCATGAATTGCTCATATGCAAGTCCAAGCTGAAACTGAAGAAAATCAGAGCAAGTCCACAAGAGCCAAAATATGACCTTGAGTATATCCCACCTGAAGTTAGAGATCATCTCAAGAATAGATTAGACACATTGAACACTAGTGACTGAAGACCAGACGAGTTGTGGAGTGACATCAAGGACATCATCCATGAGGAAAGCAAGAAGTCACTGAAAAGACAGGAAAGAAAGAAAAGACCAAGATGGATTGCAGAAGAGACTCTGAAACTTGCTCTCGATCGTCAAGCAGCTAAAGCAAAAGGAAGAATTGATGAAGTAAAAGTACTGAACAGAAGATTTCAAAGGGCCTCTGGAGAAGACAAAGTAAAGTATCATTATGACATGTGCAAGGAGCTGGAGATGGAAAACTAAACGGCAAGAACATACTCGGTGTTTCTCAAGCTGAAAGAACTGAAGAAAAAATTCAAGCCTCGAGCTTCAATAGTGAAGGATTCCATGGGGAAAATATTAAATGACGCAGGAAGCATCAAAAGAAGATGGAAGGAATACACAGAGTCATTATACCAAAAAAAATTAGTTGATATCCAACCATTTCAAGAGTTGGCATGTAATCAGGAACCGACAGTACTGAAGGAAGAAGTCCAAGATGCTCTGAAGGCATTGGCAAAAAACAAGGCTTCAGGAATTGATGGAATATCATTTGAGATGTTTCAACAAACAGATGCAGTGCTGGAGGTGCTCACTTGTCTATGCCAAGAAATATGGAAGACAGCTTCCTGGCCAACTGACTGGAAGAGATCCATATTTATGCCTATTCCCAAGAAGAGTGATCCAACCGAATGTGGAAATTATAGAACAATATCATTAATATCACACGAAGCAAAATTTTGCTGAAGGTCATTCAAAAACAGCTGCAGCAGTATATCGACAGGGAACTGCCAGCAATTCAGGCCGGTTTCAGAAGAGGACGTGGAACCAGGGATATTGTTGCAGATGTCAGATGGATCCTGGCTGAAAGCAGAGAATACCAGAAGGATGTTTACCTGTGTTTTATTGACTATGCAAAGGCATTCGACTGTGTGGATCGTAACAAACTGTGGATAACACTGCGAAGAATGGGAATTCCAGAACACTTAATTGTGCTCATGAGGAACCTTTACATAGATCAAGAGGCAGTTATTCGGATAGAACAAGGGGATACTGATTGGTTTAACGTCAGGAAAGGCGTACATCACAGTTGTATTCCTTCACCATACCTATTCGATCTGTATGCTGAGCAAATAATCTGAGAAGCTGGACTATATGAAGAAGAACGGGGCATCAGGATTGGAGGAAGACTCATTAACAACCTGCGTTATGCAGATGACACAACCTTTCTTGCGGAAAGTGAAGAGGACTTGAAGCACTTACTGATGAAGATCAAAAACCACAGCCTTCAGTCTGGATTACACCTCAACATAAAGAAAGCAAAAATCCTCACAACTGGACCAATGAGCAACATCATGATAAATGGAGAAAAGATTGAAGTTGTCAAGGATTTCATTTTACTTGCATCCACAAGCAACAGCCATGGAAGCAGCAGTCAAGAAATCAAAAGACACACTGCATTGAGTAAATCTGTGGCAAAGGACCTCTTCGAAGTGCTGAAGAGCAAATATGTCACCCTGAAGACTAAGGTGCGCCTGACCCAAGCCATGGTATTTTCAATCACATCATATGCATGTGAAAGCTGGACAATGAATAAGGAAGACCGAAGAAGAATTGATGCTTTTGAGTTGTGGCGTTGGCGAAGAATATTGAATATAGCACGGACTGCCAAAAGAATGAACAAATCTGTCTTGGAAGAGGTGTGGCCAGAATGCTCCTTAGAGAGGCAAGGATGGCGAGACTGCGTCTTACATACTTTGGACATGTTGTCAGGAGGGATCAGTCCCTGGAGAAGGACATCATGCTTGGCAGAGTACAGGGTCAGTGGAAAAGAGGAAGACCCTCAACGAGGTGGACTGACACAGTGGCTGCAACAATGAGCTCAAGCATAACAACGATTGTGAGGATGGTGCAGGATGGGGCAGTGTTTCGTTCTGTTGTGCATAGGGTCGCTATGAGTCAGAACCAACTCGACGGCACCTAACAACAACAACAACAAACTTATTATCTTACAGTTCTATAGTTCAGAAGTCTAATCCAGGTCTTACTGGGCTAAAATCAAGGCATTGGTACAACTGGCTTCCTTTCTGAAGGCTTTAGGGAAGAACCTGTTTCCTTGCCTTTTCCAGCTTCTAAGGCTGCCTGCGCTCTTTGCCTCCTGGTATCTTCCTCTGTCTTCGGTGCCAGGAACATACCATCTCTCTGGCGCCGCCTTCATTGTCACAGCTCTTTCTCTGACTTTCTTCTTCTGTGTTCCTCTTCCATTTTTAAGGAAACATGTGATTAATTGGACCTATTCAGATAATCCAGGATAATCTCCCCATTTTCAGGTCAGCTGATTAGCAATCTTAACGCCGTCTGCAACTTTAACTCCCTTTTGCTATGTAACCTAATATATTCAGAAGTTCTGAGGATTAGGACGTGGACGTGTTTGGGAGTCTTAATTCTGCCTATTGTAATTGTGTTATTGTACATACTTGTTATTAAGTGCCATCATGTCAGTTCTGGCTCATAGCGACCCTATGTACAACAGAACAAAACATTGCTTGGTTCTGCGCCATGCTCACAATTGTTATGTTTGAGCCCATTGTTACAGCCATTGTATCAATGCATCTTGTTGACGGTCTTCCTCTTTTTTTGCTGACCCTCTGCTTTACCGAGCATGATGCCCTTCTCCAAGGACTGGTCCCTCCTGATAACATGTCCAAGGTATGTGAGATGAAATCTCGCCATCCTTGCTTCTAAGGTACATTCTGGCTGTGCTTTTTACAAGACCAATTTGTTCATTCTTCTTGCAGTCCATGGCATACTCAGTATATTCAATATTCTTCGCCAACACCATAATTCAAATGCATCAATTCTTCTTTGGTCTTCCTTATTCATTGTCTAGGTTTTGCAAGCATATGAGGCAACTGAAAACAGCATGGCTTGGCTCTGGCACACTTTAGTCCTCAAAGTGACATCCTTGCTTTTTAACTTAAAGAGGTCTTCTGCAGCAGATTTGCCCAAAGCAATGTGTCATTTGATTTCTGGACTGCTGCTTCTATGGGCAATGATTGTGGATCCAAGTAAAATGAAACCCTTGACAACATGATGATAAATGGATCCCTTTATCATGATGTTGCTTATTGGTCCAGTTGTGAGGATTTCTGTTTTCTTTATGCTGAAGTGTAATCCATACTGAAGGCTGTAGTCTTTAATCTTCATCAGTAAGTGCTTCAAGTCCTCTGCGCCTTCATCAAGCAAAGTTGTGTCATCTGCTTATCGCCGGTTGTTAGTCTTCCTCCTATGCTGGTGCCACGTTCTTCTTCACGTGGTCCAGCTTCTCAGGGTTAGGTGCCCTGGAGTTAGTTCTCACTCATAGCGGTCCTGTGTTCAACGGGAGGGAACACTGCCCGGGGCTGCCCTTCTAGGGCAGAAAGAGGCCTCGCGGTGAACCAAGCAGAGCGGGTACTTCTTCAACACTTTTCCAGGACAAAGCAAACGCAAGGCACGGCCGTACCCCCAGAGAACCCGCACCATGGAAGCTGGGTGCACAAATACAGGAGCCTCTTCCACGGTCTCGGTGGCCCGTCTGGTTTTTGTTGTTTCTAATACAGAAAAGAACGAAGAATAGCATCGCAGCCCCGTGTGCCCACGCCGCTGTGCACCGAGAGCCGACGGGCCCGAGGATCCGCTCGCCCAGGGTTCGGCGCTCCCTCTCGACACCCTACACCCAAGGAGGGTCCTCGTCCGCCCGAGCGTGGCCCCGGGCACCGCGGCCCAGAGCAGACCGGCGTCCTAGCCCGAGTGCCCGCTGGAGGCCAGGCGGGCCGGTGCCCCGCCTCCACCACCGAGAGGAGCGCCTAGAGCGGACGTGCTCCCGCCGGGCCGCTCCGCCCCGCCCGCCCCGCCGTCTCTATCCCGGAAGTTGATGAGGGGCGCAGACCGCTAGCGGTTCGCCGAGGGCGTCGCTCCGCTTCTGGACGCGCTGGACTGGCGAGAGCGTCACCATGCCTGTGAGTTGTTGACTTCGCACTTGGGGCTTGTTTGGAGTTTCTCTCTGTCTGGAGAGGAGTAAAGGAGTGTGTTAGCCCGGCGGGTCCCCGAGCCCACGGGGCTGTGCCGTCCGTGGCGAGGCGGCTCCGACCGCGCAGCCTCTTGGCGCGTGGCGGGCTTGTCGAGACTTGCCCGGGCAGCACCCCGAGTCGGCCGGCCTGGGTGTGGAGCCGGGTGCCGCCCCGGGGTGCCACCTGGAGTGGGTGGCTAGGAGGGGCGCGGCTCCCAGAGTGATTTCCTCCGTCCCCTTGGTCTTCGGTGGGCGCCCGCGAGTTTGGGATCTTTGGGGTCTTCTTGCTTTGCCCGCTCTTCATGCGCCTCGCCCCCCGCCTTCTCTCGGAGGCGATTTCCTGCTTGGTTCTGTTTCAAAAACGGTCTCCGCAGTAGCTTTCCATACGAATCCCATCAAGGGCGGCCACGCCTGGGCCACTCAGCTCCCGTCCGATCAGATGTTGAACCCTGGGGCCAGAAATCACCTCGCGTTGTCATTCTCTTGTTTACGCGGCGGTTTCTGCCAGAGCAATCCAGGGTCGGGTTCACATCCTGGCTTAGCGCTGAAGTTTTGTTTTTATTGGCAACTATTAATCAGTGCAGTAAAGAAGAAGGGCGTTAGCCTTACCGTACGGTTTCCGATCGTCATAAAGCCGTTTTATAGGGACTTGGAGAAGGCAAACATTATACAAGTTATTAATGAAAGCTAACAGTCTTTAAAAAAATAAAGTATTATTGCCTCTGTTGAATGTGACCATTACTCTTGCATGTAATAATATATATTTCTATTTTTTTAATTCAGTTGGCTAGAGATTTACTACATCCGTCCTTGGAGGATGAAAAGAAAAAACATAAAAAGAAACGACTAGTTCAAAGCCCAAATTCTTATTTTATGGATGTAAAATGTCCAGGTAAAAAACTTAATTCCTTTTCTAAGGAAATTTCTGTAGGGATTGGTAGTTAGGCGTGTGTATTTAGATACTTCAGGACCCTCTGTTGAATAGAATTGAAATTACAGAAATAGAAACGCCATAAGGGACATTTTCACAATAAATGTGTTCAAACCATTGTAGAAACATTTTGGGGAGTGAAGGTGGGAATCCAAAGGAGATATGACTTACCAAGTCTTTAAGCTTTCCAAATGATTAGTTTTCTTTTTCACGATGCAATGAAAAGTTGTTTCTTCAGTTAAGCGCTGTGCCACCCAGTATGGTGGCCATTAGCCATACGTAGTTACTGAGCACTTGAAATGTGGCTAACCAGAATGGGGAAGTTCTTAAAGTGTAAATTATACACCAGATTTTGAAACTGCAGCATGGAAAATAAAACATTGAATATATAGTTGAAATTATAATATTTTAGAAATAATGAGTTCAGTAAGTGTGTTTTTACTTTTTAAAATGTGGCTACTAGAAAAGTTAGTTACTTATGTGGCTTGGTACTGAACAGCGCTGAAGTTCTTAATTCTTTACTGGATCTTTACTAGAAACATGTTTAACAGGCACTATGTTTTCTTTTCCCTTTTAACACTACCTTTTTTTTTTTAGGTTGCTACAAGATCACCACGGTTTTCAGCCATGCTCAGACAGTGGTTCTTTGTGTAGGTTGTTCAACAGTGTTGTGCCAGCCTACAGGAGGAAAAGCCAGGCTCACAGAAGGTATTGGACAGCTCTTATCATTGCCAGCTAAGCCACAGATGACGAATGTGTACATGCCAGAGGTTTTATTTTCATGATTACTGATTAATACACAAATCTTATCATCATTCCTCTTTCATGTTAACTGCAGTAAGAATAACAGGACCTGTATTAGTTTTCCATATACTGTAGAACTCCATATATTGTTGGTTTACACTACCATAATGGTATTTGAAATTTCTTGTGATATTTTATGGAGCTGTGAATTCCATGTTCTCGCTGAAAGAGCTACAAGAGAATTGAAACAAATCAAGATCTATTTTCTATCACCTGGTGAGATCTAAGTATGAAGTCAACATACAGTATGTTGAATTCAGAAGAAAAATTTAAGAGCAGTATTGTTCTTAAAAGTATACTTGCAGGGTTTCTGAAATTTTTAAGTGAAGCCAGGATCTTGGAATTTTGTGCCTTTATGCTAACAGATGGATAAAAGGGTACATCTGTACTAGTTTTCCTACTAGTTCTGAAAAGACCCTAGTCAAAATTACTTTCTTAAGAAAGTAATCCAGAATAGTTCCAAAATATGAAGAGTAAATCTTCTGTGTTTGAGAGTTTTTTAACTGCTGACATCAGGTCCATGGTCTTAAATAGACTCCACTGTAGCACTGGAGGAGCAGGAGTGATAGGTGATAGTCACACTAGAGGGGACCCAAATAGAACAGATCGATTATACCCAACTTCTACTATAAAAGGGTAAATAACCTGGATATGAATATTAACCTAATATTCCTAAAGCTAAGGTTTTTTTTTTTTTTTAAATAAAAATGTACTTTGTCACTGAAACTATGCCAAAGTTAGATTTCTGTTTAATATGCTCTTGTGATTCCTTTGCAGGTTGTTCATTTAGAAGAAAGCAACACTAATGCTCCAAACAAACCCCTAAATTTCTGTTATATCACAGAAGGCCTTATCGGTTCAGTAATTCTAGTTAATCTACCAAGATAATGTAATTAATGTTTGATTTTTATTTTTTTGGTAAAGTATACTGCAGTGATCTATTTTGGTGTCAGTTTTTTCAATAAAGTTTTGATTATGGGCAAATCCTCTTTTTTTCTTCTTTTTGTATGTGCGAATATATTATAAACCAAAAACAAACCCACTGCCGTCCAGTCGATTCCAACTCATAGTGATCCTATATAGTTCATATGTACTGTGTGCGTGAATTTGGTTTATATATTAAAAAAATGTATTCTGTGGTCACGGAATACAGGGTGGAGGGGAGGAGTGTGCTGTCTCATTAGGGGGAGAGCAGCTAGGAGTACATAGCAAGGTGTGTGTAAATTTTTGTATGAGAGACTGACTTGATTTGTAAACTTTCACTTAAAGCACATAAAAAAAAATGTATTCTGATTAGTTTGTGTTTCATAAGAGTAAAAACCAAACCCATTGCTGTTCAGTCAATTCCAACTCATAACAACCCTATAGGACAGAATAGAACTTCCCTATAGGGTTTCCAAGGAGGGGCTGCTGGATTTGAATTGCCGACCTTTTGGTTGGATGCTGAACACTTAACCACTGTGCTGCCAGGGCTCCTTTGTATGAGTAGAAGCCCTAAATTTTGATTTTCAGCCCTTTTCCAAATTGCTATGAATAGGACTAAATGATTACAAATGAAAAGACACCCATTAGTTTGCTAACTATATAGTTTTGCTATTATAGCTGAAAACAATATATGAATGTACAGTAAAACCTGCAAAAGCTACAACCTCTGTAAGGCAGAAACCTGTCAGAGAAGGAAAACATATTTTCCAACTAAAGCAATAGAAAAGTGATAAGACTGCACCCTGTCAAAGGCTGAAAACTTGCCAAGACCTGGAAAAACAGCAGACCAGCCGTTCTGGCTCTCACAGATCTCACTGTACAGGCATAGCTGGGAGATACTGCGGGTTCAGTTGCAGATCACCACAGTAGTGAATATCGCAACAAAGTGACTCACGAAATTTTTGGTTTCCTGGTGCATATAAAAGTTACGTTTATACTGTAGCCTATTAAGTGCAATAGCATTATGTCTAAAAAATGTACATAATTAAAAAATATTTTATTGCTGAAAGATGCTAACCATGATCTAAGCCTTCAGGGAGTGGTAATCTTTGCTGGTGGAGGGTCTTGCCTCGATGTTGATGGCTGCTGACTAATCAGGCTGACAACTGCTAAAGGTTAGGGTGGCTGTGACAATTTCTTAAAATAAGAGAGAAGTTTGCCACATTGATTTGACTCTTCCTTTCATGAGAGATTTCTCTCTAGCTGCGATGCTGTTTTATAGTATTTTACCCGCAGTAGAACTTCTTTCAAAACCGGAGTCCATCCTCTCAAACCCTGCTGCTGCTTTATCAACTAAGTGTATGTAATATTCTAAATCCTTTATTGTCATTTCCACAATGTCCACAGCATCTTCACCAGGAGTGATTCCACCTCAAGAAACCACTTTACTCATCCATAAGGAGCAGCTCCTCATGCATTGAAGTTTTACCATGAGATTGCAGCAATTCAGCCACATCTTCAGACTCCACTTCTAATTCTAGTTCTCTAGCTACTTCCACCACATCTGCAGTTACTTCCTTCACTGAAGTCTTGAACCCCTCAAAGTCATCCATGAGGGTTGGAATCAAACTCCTATTAATGTTGAAACTCTGACCTCCTCCCATGAATCACAAATGTTCTTAATGGATCTAGAATGGTGAATATTCCAGAAGGTTTTCAATTTACTTTGCCCAGATCTGTCAAAGGAATCACTATCTATGGCAGCTATAGCCTTACAAAACATATTTCTTAAATAAGACTTGAAAGTCAAAATTACTACTTGACCCATGGGCTGCAGAATGGATGTTGTGTTAGCAGGTATGAAAACAACATTAATCTCTTTGTATATCTCCATCAGAGCTCCTAGGTGACCACATGCTCTGTCAATGAATGAGCAGTAATATTTTGAAAGGAGTCTTTTTTTTTTTTTTTCTGAGTAGTAGGTCTCAACAGTGGGCTTAAAATATTCAGTAAACCATGCCATCAACAGATGTGCTGTCATCCTGGCCTTGTTGTTCCATTTATAGAGTAGAGGCAGAGTAGATGAAGTGTAATTCTTAAGGGCCCTAGGATATTTGGAGTGGTAAATGAGCATTGGCTTCCATTTAAGGTCACCAGCTGCATTAGCCCCTAACAAGAGAGTCAGCCTGTCCTTTGAAGTCAGGCATTGACTTCTCTCTAGTTATGAAAAGTCCTAGACGGCATCTTCCAATATAATGCTTTTTCATCTACACTGAAAATCTGTTATGTAGTGTAGCCACCTTTATCAAGTAGCTAGATTTTCTGAATTAACTTGTTGCAGCTTCTACCTCAGCACTTGCTGCGACACCTTGCACTTACACGTCATGGAGATGGCTTCTTCCTTAATCCTCATGAACCAATCCCTGCTAGCTTCAAACTTTTCTCCTGCAGCTCTCTCACCTCTCTCAGCTTTCACAGAATTGAAGAGAGTTAAGGCCTCGCTCTGGATTAGGCTTGGCTTAAGGGAACGTTGTGGCTGGTTTGATCTTCTAGCCAAACCACTAAAAGTTTCTCCATATCAGCAATGAGGCTGTTTCACTTACTTATCGTCCGTGTGTTCACCGGAGTAGCACTTTTAATTTCTTCTAAGAACTTTTCCTTTGCATTCACAATTTGGCTGTTGCAAGAGGCCTAGCTTTTGGCCTATCTTGGCTTTTGATTTGACATGCCATCCTCACTAAGCTTCATCATTTCTACCTTTTGATTCAAAGAGACAGACATGCAACTCTTCCTTTCAAACGAACATTTAGAGGCCATTGTAGGGTTACCAATTGGCTTAATTTGAGTATTGCTGTGTCTCAGGGAATAGGGAGGCCAGCAGAGAGGGAGACAGACATGGCTGGTTGGTGGGGCAGTCATAACACACAACATTTATCGATTGAGTTTGTCATCTTACATGGGTATGGTGTGTGGTACCCCGAAACAATTACAATAGTAACATCAAAGACCACTGATGATAGGTTACCATAAGAGATATAATAATGAAAAAGTTTGAAATATTACGAGAATTACCAAAATGTGACACAGACGGGAAGTGAGCACATGCTATTGGAAAAGTGGCGTGATAGACTTGCTTGACACAGGGTTGCCACAAACCTTCAATTTGTAAAAAATGCAGAATCTGTGAAGTGCAATAAGATGAGGTATGCCCATACTTATTTAATGCAGTAACAATCACAGTGTATGTAGCTCAGGGTCTTGGATTATCTGGGTGGGCCCAATGTAACCACATAAGAGAGAGGCAGGAGAGTCAGGATCAGAAGGAGATGTGACGATGGAAGCAGAAGGTGGACTGATGTGAAACCATGAGCCAATGGATGGCAAAGAGAAAAGACAAAGAGACAAACTCTCCCACAGAACCTCCAAAAAGAACGTGGCCCCACCGCCACGTGGGTTTTAGCCCCAGGAGACCCATTTTAGACTTCGGACTTCCAAAACTGTAAGATAATAAATTTGTGTTGTTTAAACGAAATTTGTTACAGTAGCAATAGAAAACTAATAACATGGCCCAACTATTTTTGGCCATATTTCTAATATGGAAAAACAATTTTTTAAGAAAAAGCAAATGAGAAGGAATTCTAGGACTACAGCAATTATTCTGGCTTCTTTCCATTCCCCAGCACCTCAGTAATCAGACGTGCATATTAGAGTAACAGTGGTACACAGCTAAACACGTGAAAGCCGGAAGTTGGCAGGACTGCCTTGTTTTTCTGGCTCTTCCAAGTTTTCTGCCTTTGACACGGTGCAGTCTTACCACTTTTCTATCACCTGTTTTAGCGGAAAAAGTTTGCGTTTTCCTTCTCTGACAGGTTTCTTCTTTACCTTGTTATCATCAAAATAGCAAAAATTTAAAGACAGTTTTGCCAGAAGAATGGAGAAGGGAAGAATATTTTCCTATATTGCTGGTGGGAAGCAATCTGTTACCCCCCTGTTAACATTAAAAATATTTATCTAACTAGCAATCCCACACCTGAAAATCTATCCCATAGAAATAAAGGCACCAGTGACCCAGCTGGAGCTGAGCTCACAAGGGCTTACAAGGACTCACAAGGGCTTACAAGGACTCACAAGGGCTTACAAGGACTCACAAGGACACATCACCCAAGCCCTGAGATAAAGACAATAGAATAATCTTGGAAAGTATCTTTTAGGGAACCTTTCACATAAGCCAGAACACAAAAGACTTTCCAATCATCTTTTTCTATTAATATTTAATGCATAGAAATTTGCTGGACCAATGAAGACCCTCCTGACTGTCGGTTACTGTAACCTGTACCAATGATTGTTAAGAAGGACAATTCAAAATATAAGATCACAGTTTCTAGCCAATCTATGAAAAGGTGAAGCTTTCAATGGTTTTGCCCATTTTGTAGTGTTAATACATACTGATGACTCTAACATTCTTTGGATTTGGGCAGACATGGCTGTGACAGCACGCTTGTCTGTTTTCCCATTCTTGCTTATTCTGTAATATTCTCTGGACTCTGACAGACATGGCTGTGGCAACATGCTTGTTTGTTTTCCACCTTTGCCTTTTTGAATATATGCTGAATAAAACTTTCTTTTTTCTTTACTAAAAATAAATAAAAGCACCAATATTAAGGGCATATTTAGATATATGGAAGCACTGTTTATAGTAGGGGGAAAAAACACAGAAAACCTAGAAACAAAAGAGTAACGCTGAATAAGTTAAGGTACTTCCGTGCCACGGACTTTCATGCAGCTGTGAAAAAGAAGTAGAGAACACAGTAAGAACCCCACATCACACCATATAAGAACTAACTCAAAATGAATCACACCCAAATGTAAGAACTAAAAGTATCTCTTACAAGGAAACATAGGCATGAATTTTTGTGACCTTGGATGAGACAATGGTTTCTTTGATACAATACCAAAACCACATAAAACAAAAGAAAAAATTGGACTTCATCAAACTTAAAATGAAAATAACCACAAAATGGGAGAAAATATTTGTAAATCATATGTATCTAGTTGGACATTTCTCCAAAGATGACACAAATGGCCAATAACCACAGGAAAAGATGCCCAACATCATTAGTTATTAGGGAAATGCAAATTGAAACCACAATGAGATAATACACCCACAAAGATGGCTATAATAAAAAATATGGACAATAACGTATTTATTATAGCAAGTTTCTGGCATAAAAGGATAAATAGCCTATATATTAATATTAATCTAATAATCCCAAAGCTAAACTTTGTGGTGAGGGTGTGGAGAGATTGAAACCATCATACACTGCTGGTGAGAATGTAAAACAGCACAGTTGCTGTGGAAGAGTTTAGCAATTCCTCAAAAAATTGAACATAGAGTTGCCATGTGGCCTAGTAATTCCACTCCTAGGTATTGAAAATGTATGTCTACATGAAAACATGTACACGAATGTTCATAACATCATTATTCACAGTAGCCAAAAAGTACAAACAACCCAATGTCCATTAAGTGATGAATGGTTAAACAAAATGTTGTATATTCATACAATGCAACCATTAAAAGGAATAAAGTTCTGATGCAGCTACAACATGGATGAACCTTGAGACCATTATGCCATGCAAAAAAAGTCAGACAAAAGGTCACCTACCAAATGATTTCACTTACATGAAATATCCAGAACGGGCAAATCCATAGAGACAGAAAGTAGATTCTTGGTTGCCAGGTGCTCGGATGGGAGAAGGGGGGAGATTCTTGGTTGCCTGGGGCTGAGGTTGGCTGCGGGAGGGAGGGAAAGGAAATGGCCACTATTGGGAATGGGGTTTCTTTTTGGGGTGATGAAAACGGTCTGGTATTAGATAGTGGTGATGGTCGCACAACCTTTACATATACTAAAAACCACTGACTTGTATCCTTTAAAAGGGTGGATTTTATGGTATGCAAACTGTGAACTATGTCTCAATAATGAAAATATATAATCAGAAAGAAACAGATAACACAGATTTTAGTACCTGGAAGTGGGGTGCTGTCGTAACAAAAACCTAAAACATGGGGGTGGATGTGAACAGAGCAGTGGGTGGAAGTTGGAAGGACTCTGAAAAGAGTGTCAGCGAAATCCTGAAGAGCCTTAAAGAAGCTGTTTAGAAGCCTTAGAGGAGGCTGTAGATGTGGACTTACAGAAAATAAGGAAAATCATTTTGGACATTGGTGGAAAGGGGATTCACGTATGTGGTGGCAGAAAGTTCTGAAAATAACGTGGCAAGTAGACAATGTGCCTAATGAACTGAGTGATCTAGCCAAGATTTCCAGACACAGTGTTGAATGTGCCTCCTGGCTTCTTGCTGCTTATACTAAAATGCAAGAGAGAGAAGCTAAAGGAAGAACTATTTTTAAAAAGGAGCCAATATTTATTTGATGGTTCTGAAAATTCCCTTTGTCTCCAGATGGCAAATGATGGTAAAATGAATAATTTCAAGGCAAAGATAAAATATAGGGTACTGCCAGGAAAACATGGTCTAAATATGAAGCCAAGGGTGTGACTGTAAAATCTTTTCTTACCCAAGATGGTGCCTCAGTGAGCCATTCAAACAACAAGACTTCTTAGATGCTATGGATGTTTTCTCTCAAGAAGCCCAAGTCAGAGAAGGGCTTTCCTAAAAGAGATTTTTGGGTATGACTATTGTCTGCTGGCTCCTATTAGTGTAATGTAGTGGTTAAGAGCTTGGCTGCTAACCAAAAGGCCAGCAGTTCAAATCCACCACTGCTCCCTGGAAACCTTATGGAGGCAGTTCTACTCTGTCCTAGAGGGTCACTATGAGTCAGAATCACCTCCACAACAACGGGTGTGGTTTGGTTTTATTGTCTGATGGGACAAGACCCATTAAGACTCATAGGAGACACACTAAGTTGTTTTTTTTTAAATCATATTGGTAGAAACACCGCCAACTTAAGAGTTGAAAGGACAGCAAGAGTACAAAGTGGAAAGAGGCCTTTGGACCCCAAACTTTGACAAGCAGAAAGCAGGCTGAGAAAACTACTCAACTGCAAACACAGGCTACATTTCATGAAAAAAGGAAAGATACCTCAGAGAGCAGAAACAAGAGCCCAGAAAGCATAGCTGAGGACTAAGGAGAATTATTTCCAAACTGTGAGTACTAAGCAAGGAGTGGTCAACCTGTATCCAGTTGGATTTCAGAAATTCTAAGGCCGGTGGCTCCTATATGCCTCCCATTTCCCCCCTTTCAGAACAGGTGGGTCTACAACAGTTACATCTGTTCCACGTTGTACGCTGCATACGTAGGGAGCAGATAACTTGCCCCTTTAGTTCATAGGTCTTTGGATCAAGAGGAACCATATTCGACTTGCTGCACTTAAGGAACTACTCCCAAGGAGCCTCATTCACACTCTGACCTGATTTAGATGACAAGACACTGGACTTTGAGCTGGTACTATAATGGGACGAAGCTTTTGGAGACCTTGGGAGGTGAGTATATTTTACACGGGGGAGGGACACGAAACACTAGGGGCCAGAAGACATAGTGTGGTAGCCAACCTCCAAGATAATTTCTAGTGATGATCCCACCTCCTGATACTCATACCCTTGTGTAGTTCCTCCAACACTGTATCAGGTCTATATGACCTATGGAATATGGAAAAAGTGACAGTATGTGACTTCTGATGCTGGATTACAAAAGACATTGGTTTCTGCCTTGTGCTCCCTTTCCGATCACTTGGCTCCGGGGGAAGGCACCTGCCATGCCGTTAAGACACTCAAGCAGCCCTATAGAAAGGCATGCATGATGAGAAACTGAGGTCTCTTGCCAACAACTAGTGAGGAACAGAGGACCACTGCCAACGGCCATGTGAGTGAGCCATCTTGGAAGCATATCCTCCAGCTCCAGAGAAGCCTTCAGAAGACTGCAACTCTGGCCAACGTCTTGTCGGCAATCTCACTAGAGACTGTGCCAGATCCACCCAGCTAAGCTACTCCTAAGTCCTGAGCCACAGACACTGTAAAATAATGAATGCTGGCTGTTTTAAGACAATAACCTGTTATGCAGCACTAGATAAGTAATACACCATTCCTCATAATCTCATTTCTGCTGCCATTTTAAAAGAAGAGTATTTGGAAACGTCTATTGAATGGGATTTTCTCTGTATTACAACATTCAAAAAATACATATTTTTATCAGAATATTTTATTTCAAGTGTTAATACTTTTTCAAAAAGTAAAAACAATGTAGTTACTTCCCTGAGTATAAAGAACTAATCCTACAATAAAAGACATTTACAAAATTAAGCAATCAGAGGCACACAATTCTCTGCATTCAATTATACTCTATTAAAAATGTATTCTTAAAAATCTCATGTCTTTAGAGAGATCAATATTTCAAAAACAAAACAGCTCATTTTGCACCTGTGATCTTAAGGTATCAATCTGATCTGTCTTTATCAAATTCCAGAGCAATCTTTAAGGCAGTGCTATTGAGGCCAACAGACTGCATGTTACATATGATGGAAACAACTATTCCTCTGGGGGGGACCTTGTTATTTGTAGCGTCTTCATCCAGTTCTTCAGGAAGAACCAGCAGGACACTACTGGCACCCACTGCACCTCCGGTATGAGAGGCATAATGCCGCTGCCTTCTACAAGAACCGTATGTTTGCTTCTTTTCCACAACGCCCCACGCCATCGCATATTTACCCTCTTTATCCCACGACATCTCTGTGTTAGGCACTGGTGTCCAGATCATAACCATTGTTTCGGGCTTGAGATACCCAGGCAGAAGATTTTCATTTGAGTTCTTGAATAGTCCAACTTGGTAACCATACAGCATCGCGTTCCCAAACTTCAGAAGGTCACCCACTGTCGAGAGAAATCCACCGCCAGCCCACTTGTAGGAGTTATCCACGTAAGGTGTGTTGACAAGACGTCTATTTTTATTGTAAACATAAAATCTAAAATGAAATAAGAACAGTCACTAACACTTTAATGTTCTCCTATTGACTTTACCCATGATAATGAATAGAAAAACGGGAACATGAGATGGACTGTATTTCGATGTAGTGATCACGTAGTCTCAGAACTAATCACTAGTTTTCAGTATGATACAGATCCCAAAAAAGCACAGATCACTGAGTAAGCTAGTCTAATTCCCTTCTGAGTTCAAGCAGAAAAGTGGTTTTTTGTTTTTTGTTTTTCCCTAGTGGCATGACCTGCCCATGCTGAGGGTACTTGATCCTCTGCATTCAACTTTTAATACCTGCAGAAGTGTACTGGGTAAGCTCACACACGAAATGTCTGCCTCATGCATATGCAGAAACACCTACAGTTGGGTAGAAATTCCTAGTCCTTGTGCTTAATGTTGAATCATGTGCCACAAATGAATTTGTAACTCTAAGCATACACATTGGGATGTTTTAGGCATAATGTTCACAATGGTAAGGAGACTAGATTTCCTGTACAAATATGCCACATAATTACCTGTATAGTGATGTGGTTCTTTCTCAGTGTGGTGGGAAAGGCTGGAGTTGGCAGACCTCACTCTGAATCCTAGCTCTCACCCTCACTGTTGTTGTTGCCATCGACTCTGACTCATAGCGACCCTACTGGACAGAGGAGAACTGCCCCGCAGGGTTTCCATGGCGGTAATCTTTACAGAAGCAGTCTGCCGCATCTTTCTCCTGCAGAGCTGCTGGGGGTTCCAACCATTAATCTTTTGGTTAGCAGCCAAGAGCTTAATCACTGAGCCACCAGGGTTCCTTCCATCCTTACTAGCCTAAGCTCATTTTATTTAGCATTTACACGGTTCTTACTATATACCAAGTGTTGTTCTATAAGACTATACAAATATGAACTAATTTATTCTTATAACAACGTTAGAAGGTAGGTACTGTTATAACCCCCATTTTACTGGCAAGAAAACAGGGTACAGACGGTAGAATAACTTGTCCAAAGTCACACAGCTTGTAAGCTGCAGAGGTGGGTTCAAACCGAGGCAGTCTGGCATCCCTATTCTAAGCTGCCTCTCCGCCTCAGCAACCTAATTTGTAAAATGAGGATAAAAATACTTGGCAGAGTTGTTGTAAAAGTTATGAATATCTATCTAAAGCACTTAGCATATTTCTGGTAGGTACTTAAAATGAAATCTGGCTCATGAGGAACCTTTCAAGATTCACAAAATGCTCTTGAGTTTTCAGTTGCTGACTCTCCACCTCTAACGCTCTTCATTTTCATTCTATGAGCTCTTCGTAAGCACTGTCAGACCTGAACCTCACCCTCACTTTAAACTGTGTTATTTCTGAGGTCTCAAACCCAGAAATTTCTTCCTGTCACTTTGGCTTCCCACCCTTCCAACTCTCTCCACTGAGACTGCCCTCATGGAGACTGCCATCTAGTTCCCCTGTCTCTTCCCTATTTTCTTGGGTCTTTTAATTCCTAGTGATTTCACTTGCTCTCTGCTTTAGCTTGAACTATATGACCATCCATTTCAACTATCAATTGTGGTCTCACTAGAAACTCTGTGTTCTTAACTCTTTTACATTATACTAATCTACCAATGAGCCCTGGTTGCACAGTGGTTAAGCATTCGGCCGCTAACCAAAAGGTCGGCAGTTTGAATCTACTAGCTGCTCCTTGAAAACCCTATGGGAGCAGTTCTACTCTGTCCTATAAGGGTCACTATGAGTTGGAATTGACCCAATGGCAACGGGTAATCTACTAATCCTCAATAAATCTAGATATCCCTTCCTTGGCTACTTATCTGCTAAGAAATACTATAGAAATTTATATAACGAAGCTGACTGGCCCACTTTGTACTCTTGCTAAGGGTTTTCATTGGTGTTACCAAATCTTTTTCATTCTTCTTCTGCTTATTCCCTGATATATTCTTCATAATACCTATTTCCCAATCTCTTCTACTCTCAATCCTCTACTCCTATCCCTCAGCCCCAGTCAGCAGATAACAATATTTTTTGTTTTACTGAAAGAATTGAGGCCATCCAAAATGAGCTAGAATTTCCATCTCTATCTCAAATTTATTTATATCATCCATTTTTTCTCCTTCTCTCTAGTCATTCCAGAAAATTTCCTGTTGCTTCTAAGACTAATTTCATTACCTGCATCTTTCTCCAACCTCTCTCCACCAGTTTTATTTCCTAGACTATCTTGTCTCCATACAGTCTATTCTCCATGCAGAAGCCAAAGATTGTGTCTCCTGCTTCTCCCATCCATTTGCCACCCTCCCATGGCTACCAGTGCAATGAGAACAAATGCTAAACTCCTTAGCATGGCCTACAAGACAATCAGTGGTCCTCAACAGAGATAATATCAACTCCTACGAGAAATTTTTGGAGATACTTTTTTTAGCTGTCACGATTATTAGAGGGCTCCACTGACATTCAATAGATAGGGGTCCAAGTACCCTAAATGTTTTATGATGCATGCAACAGTCCCACACTATGATACATTCTCCCACATCCTACAAGACCTTCAAATATCCCACCAGATATTCATGGAAGTAAAGAAATCTGTTTATAGCTAGCTGAGCCTAGAATCCTTTCCATTTTACATATACACAAAGCATTTCTTGCATATTTTTACTATACAATGAATTTTTCCCAAATGTAACCACCGTGAAAATAGAAGAAAGTCCGAATTTAACTTATCCAAAACTCTACTTAGAGTTGGTCGCTGTTTTAGAAAACCATGCCACCAGGAGCACAAGCTGAGGTACCAACACAATCCACCCGTATCGATCTGTATTTGCAGCTGTCACATTTACAGTACTTGGATGTATTAAGCTGTATCTGACTACCATGTCTTCTAACATTGTAGTGAGTCAGGTTCAACATAGCAAAATACCAGTTTATTGTAAGTTACATTCTTTTTATTTTTTCTTTATATTTCAGTTATTGTCTATTTTTAGAATTATGAATGTAGTTTATATTACCTATGGCTTTCGCTTCAGGGTATTAAAGGAGGCATTATGAAATACTTGTTAAATTAAGGGGCACTGGGGTCTACTGGCACTGAGGTTCACGGCCCAATACGATTTTGACCCTGCTTACCTTTTTTACCTCATCACTTACACTGCGACTCTGTCCTGCCTTTCATGTCTGGTTTATTTCTGTACTTGAACAAGGCAAGCTAACTTTCCTTATCATTTATATCTCAGCTCAATTAGCTAAAATGGAAAAAAACAAACAAAACAAAAACAAAAAAACACTGCCACCGAGTCAATTCTGACTCATATTGACTCTACATGCCAGAGTAGAACTGCCCCATAGGGTTTCCAAGGAGCAGCTGGTGGATTTGAACTGCCGACCTTTTTGGTTAGCAGCCAAATGCTTAACCACTGTGCCACCAGGGCTCAAATAGGCCTTATCTAAACTGTACATTTTAAACAGATCGCCACCATGTCCCCCCTTCCCTGTCACTTTATATGCCATTGCCCTGTTTTACTGTCTTCATATCAATATCTAAAATTCTTGTTTAAATTACTCGTTCACATGTTTGTCTATCTCTTCACACAGAATGTAAATCTCACAAGGGCAGGAACTTTATCTCCCTTGTTCACTGATGATCCTCGTACCTAGAACAGTACATGCCATATAGTACACGCTCATTAAATATGTTGAATAAAAAAAAGTATCATCTGCTTACAAATATTTAATGAAGACGTCTTGCAAGGCACTGGAAAGACAAGTGAACTACACGCTGTGGCTGCTCTCAAGGGGCTAGCTGGACGGTACTTCCTCAACTTCAATGCACCATAGGAATCACCTGGGAATTTTGGTAAAATGCAGACTCTGCTTCAGTAGGTCTGGTGAGGCCTGAAATCCTGCACTTTTAACAAGCTCCCAGGAGCCCTGGTGGTGTAGTGGTTGAGCATTTGGCTGTGGACAGAAAGGCTGGTGGTTCAAACTCACCAGATGCTCCTTGGGAGAAAGAGGTGGCAATCTGTTTCTGTAAAGATTGCCGCCTTGGAAATCCTACGGGGCAGTTCTCCTCTGTCCCACAGGGTCACCGTAAGTCAGCATCGACTCGACAGCAATGTGTAACAAGATCCCAGGTGGTTCCTAGTTCCTGGACCCCGGCTTGAGAAACAAGGTTGTGGGATAACTAGCAAGTTGGGTATGAAGAGCTCTCAACACCAGTGAAAGTGAGCATTGTTAAAATGGCCTGGGGAGCAAGCCTGGAACATTTTGGGAACTACAGAGTAGTTCAGTGTGGCTGAGGCAGGAGGTCTGAGGGGAAGGTGGTAAGACGGGATGCTAGGGGAGCAGATAAATGACTTTTTGTGCCATGCTAAGAACTCTGACTCCTTCACCTGAGTTCACAAAATGCTTAAGTTCCTCCATCCTCCAGGGTGAGAAAGCTTTTAACCTTGCTGCAGATTCTGGCAAGCAGTCCTCCCTCTCTCCTCCTTTACTGCCAAACGACATGGAATAATCCACACCTGCTGCTTCCGTAGACTCATCCTCTCCAGTCATTCTTCAGCTTTTTAAAATCTGGCTTCTGTTCCTCCATCGCTACTAAACAGCTCTCTTACAGGTTATCAAAGGATATTCTACTTCTCCTTTTGCAGTCCTCGTCCTACTTATCTCCTGTAGTACTGTTAGCTGGCATTTCCCTGACACTCCTCTCAGGCCATTGTGCCTTCCAATGACCAGCGGTTCCAATGGTACCAGGTCTCCAAAGCGATAATACCAGAGATAACTGCAAATCTGCACCTGGACCCAACCCGTCCCAGATTTACATCTGGATTTTCTGGAAGCATTGATACTCAAGTTTGGTTTGGGAGAAAACGAGTGAAGGACAGGAAAGACGTTCATCAGAATTCCCTGTGGGCCTCATCCCTCTCCCAAAATTATACCCTCCCTTCAAAATTCTTAACTTGGGAGGTGTTGTGGGAAGACATAATTTTAGAAATGACTCTTACTTCTTCCTCCAAGATTCGTATATATCCCCTAAAAGTTCAAGTCATGATATTCAGTGAAGTAGGGGTGCCGGTGAGGAAAGGGGCGGCCACAATTATGTGCTGTGAAGATTAAAAAAAAAAAAAAGTCTGCAGAGGATCTTAATATGTTTTTTTTGAGAACCAGTGACTTGATACGTAGTCTTTCATGTCTCAAAATCAGCATGTCTAAAATTAATCTCTTCCATACCTTCTCATATTTTTCTCTTCATTAAAACCCACATTATAAAATCTTGGATGATTCCCTTGTCCTCAACCCTCATGTCCAATATGATGCTAAATCCTATTCATTCATCCTCTGCTTTGTGTCTCAGCGTTTTCCTTTTCATCCCAAGGACCACTTCCATATTTAGGCCATCATTACTTTCTGCTTCAACTCTATTACACTTGTAATTTCAGCCAATCAAGTAAAATTAAATGTAAAAGAAGACACCTAATGGAAATACATTTTCTGAGAAATATATCTACTAGAGTGAACGTCAAGCCTGTAAACAAGGAGATAATTACCAGTGTGTATGGTAACAATAATTCAGCTTTGTGTAACTTTCTTGTAACAGTACAGCCTTTTAAACCACTTACATCCAGCTTGGAAATTACAACTCCTCAGTCATTTCTCCTTTAAGATACAGAAATACGGGGAATTCTAGACTTTAATCTAGAATTCCAGGCTTTAGGTAGGCAAATTCCAGATTTTAATCTCCTGGTTCCTTTTTAGTAGCTTTTCACGAAAATTTTGTCCAGCTGTATGGCAAACTTGACTATTTCAAGTTCTTAAGGAACTCCTGTTTATAAAAATGGAATATAGACACAAGTTCCTGTGTAAGGTATTGGGATGTCTTTATAACCACATAACGGATAGAATGATGCCCGATAAATGAACATCCTCTTCCTAATTATCTCCCGATTCTGTACAAGAACATTATCATATAACCATACAAATCTATGTCTACAACTTAGAAATTCGAAATACTTTCATTTGTTAAATACTTTTTAAATCCCTTTAGAAACAATATGTACCACTGTATTTTGTTATAAGAAGTTTAAAAACTTACAGAATTTATAATGCATATTATAAAAACCACTACCACTTTAACATTTAGTATAAACATTGTGTGCACCTACTACTGTCTCTACAGAGCCCGTCAGCTAAAGGCATAAAAAAGAGCTTGATGAGGAAACAGAGATTAATTGTGGAAGGTACTCTAGAAAATAAACAGATGGTAAAGGCCATATCTATGCTGTCCAAATATAGCAAACACTTTGGCAAACATTCATTTTATTTGGTTTTCGTCTCGCCCAATTATCAAATTAGAGATTTTCATTGCAAACACTGTGCCAAATACACAGAAAACATGAACAGGGTCTAATAATAAGCTAATGCATTGGCTAAGGATTCTTCTATCAACAAAGTATCCTTCAATGGCAGGGACATTGACTCCACTCCTTTGTGGACTGTTTGCCAGAAGGGTTATTTAGTTCAGGTGGCAGAGACTGCTACCTGCCTAGACAGAATCAATGTTCCCATTCTCCCATTTAAGAAAACTACAATTTTATCCAGGACAACAATGTACGTAGCTAAAACTAAGTTCCCTGCCACCTCCCTTACAGCTAAGCATGGCCTTGTGACTAAAATTCTGGCTAAACAAATGTAATAGTATTTTGGGGCAGGATTCTGGGAAACACCTTAAACACGTGACCAATACTGGAAGGCACTATTTAAAACACACACATATATATACAGAGAAGTGATAAAGAACATAAATACTTACTCTTGGGATATAAATAGCTCTATAAATTCTTGATCAGGATGTTATAAACAGGCTTAATTTATGATTATGCTCAAGTAGTCAGCAGACTAAGTAACAGTCAGAAACATTTTATTTCCTACAAAATGGTACCATAAAACAAGTGAATAGAAAACATGTATTCACTAAGTTTTACTTTAAGGTTTTTTGCGCATATCATGGAAAAGATTCCTTTCGCTCCCTCAACTCCCTATAAAGCTGGTGTCTTCATAACTCTTTTTAAAAAATACATTTTAAGAGAAGAATCAGAGTTGATCTTTATAGGCTCAAACAGATTCTGTCCCAAGTGAAAAACAAAACAAATGGGCAGAAAACTGTCCTAGGTAACAGTATTTCTCTCTCCATTTAGTGGCCTATTTTATTTCAGCAGCCCATTTAACCTAACTAAAATGTATCAACTATCCCATTACAGCCATTGAGTACTGCTAAAAAAAGCCAGAGCTGATTGGAAGCTTTAACACTAGAAATAGAAACCCACTGCAGTCTGGCAAAGAATGGGAGATAAAATGTCCTTTTCTTCTTCTCTACAGGTGGTGTTGTGTGCCATCCAGTTCAATTCTAGCTCACAGTAGGTACTCATTATCAAATGCCTAGATTTGCACCAAAGTAAACTCATGCATCTTGCCATCTTCACTAGAGAATTTTCTTTTATATTGAATTGACTACTTCCAGCATTTGCCAATTTTTCTTATGCTTCCCAGTAGAATATAATGGTGGATCCTAAAAAGAGTAAACATAGGAGCCTGAAGTTAAGAACCACAGGCAACTTAAAAAATTAAAACGGATTGCTTGCTGCTAACCTAATTTCTTTTGGGTCTGAAAAAATCTCTTTCAAGCCATAGACTGATTTGTAATGTACATTTAATCCTTTTAAACAAGCTGATAATTAAAAAAAAAAATCCATTATTTCATCCGTTATTTCTTTAGAAAGTACCTTTAAGTCATTTGTAAACCATGTACTAACTAACAGAAATATGCAGGGCTAAAGTATTAGCTGATTCATGAAATGCACAACCTTTCCATCAGCAATCCAAACAATAATAAGAGTAGAAAGGAAAAGAAAGCACAACTAACCATAAAATTCATTGAGTCTGTGGCTTTAAAATTCTCTCCCAATGCACTCTTCACAAATTACTAGTAAAAATTATGCCATTTGATATTATTTCATTTAAACGGTTTTCAAACTTTTTTAATCTCAACCCACAGGAAGGAATACATTTTTCACTTGACTGAGCATGCACACACACACACACACCCCTCTGAAACAGAAGTTTTATAAAATAATACAGCAGCAGAGATGGATGGTTGTCCACAAAATTCATTCTTCTCTTCCTCCTTAGTAACAGAATTATAGCAATGCATATGCCTGCTCAGTTAGAAACTACATTTCCCAGCCTCCTTTGCAGTGAAGTGTGACCACATGGCTAAGTGTTGCCAACACACGTGAGCAGCTGTGTTTTCTATTCTACTCTACTCCACTAAAGAAAGAAACACTGGTACTCAACCCACTAAATTGATTTTCCAACTCACCAACTGGCCATAACCTGCAGTTTGAAAACCACTATACTAGAAAAAAAAAAAAAGTAAAAAGAAAACCAGTAAAGAACAAAAATACTTAAACTGAATAATTTTAACCACAACTATAGGGTCGCTATGAGTTGGAATCAACTCGACGGCACTGGGTTTGGTTCGGTTTGGGTTCATCAAGAGATAATTGAACTGGGTATTTTATAAACTTCGTCCCTTCCCAACATTTAGCCTGGTAAGTGCCCCTTCATTACTATCTTTGTTTGCCCTTTCTGGATTAAAGCTTTCTGAAAAGTTTCCAAGCATTTGCTTTTTAAATATTTTTTTCCTTTAATAGTAAAACTCCAAATTACTTTAAAAAATGAATCTTTATTGCAGTTGTTAACACTGTTCAACTTAATTTTTTTTCATTTTCTGAAGCATCTCAAAATTTCCTTCACAAAATGAGCTAAAATATTTGTAAAATGATGAGACGGCTTTTAAAGGCAGTTGCTCAAATGCTTTCGTATGTGATTTTGAAATACACCAGTTCACACAAGGAATCTGAACTATAAATCACAGAAAACCCCTCCATAACACAAAGCATAGCTGAATTTTAAAGTATTAAAAAGCTAAAAAGCCAACTAAACCTTTCCCTATAATAGCAGTAAATGAATTAAATCATGGAATTATCTAAAATCATAGCATTTTTCCCTCCTTATTTTTAAGGATAAAAATTCTAGTTACTTTATCAAAGTCAGTGTTCAGAAGCCTCTCCATAAATTATATTACAACCTGTGCAACTGGCCTAAAATTTTCTTTGTATACCACACCAAATTTACATAAAGTAACTCCAGTTTGATATTTTACAGTTAAAAGCTGTAAAAGAAAACCGGGAGAAACGATGGTTTAAATATTTTAAATCTTAATCCCTATAACTAAAAAGTGCCTGAGTAAACGCACTAAAAGAGGCCTACCTAGAAGAGTCTTTTTAAGCCAGATATTTAAAATGCTCAATTACTTTAGTCAGATGGCGCTTAGACAATATTTTTATGACACCAAAAAACCAAACCCACTGCTGTGGAGTCGATGCTGACTCACAGCAACCCTAAAGGACAGAGTAGAACTGCCCCATACAGTTTCCAAGGAGTGCCTGGTGGATTTGAACTGCCGACCTTTTAGTTAGGAGGCGTAGCACTTAACCACTATGCCACCAGGGTTTCCATTTTTACGACGTACTGTGTTAAAAATCTAATGGCATGTGGCAGGGGGTCTACCTAATCCAACCAGAGGAACATTTTAATGTTCACTGTTAACTCAACAAAATGAAACATAAAGCTCTTTGGTTAAAAGTATAAACATATAGCTAAGCAACTTAATAGCTATTTACCCTTATAAACAGTTTTCTTTTACCTCTTGATATTTTATATACTTAATATTTTTAAAACAAGGTATCAAATAATGACAGTAACAAACTATAACTCATTGAATAAAATAAGAAGCCATGAGTGCATACTGATATGGATAAATACATAAATAAGGGAGAAGGGAAAGCACGTTCTTATAACAGAACATCAACTCATAAATACAGAATGAACAATGGAATTTAGCAACCATCACCAGCAGGTGAAAGTCTGATGAGAAACAGGATTTTACATAGTCCCAAAGTATTTCTCCATAACATACTTGTTAATTACAAGGGGAAAAATAGTAACTTTACAGAGGAGAAACCAGGCAGGCACCACCTCAACAAAGCATCAAAATTACCATCACCAATAATGGGACAAATTGACATTATGTGTTTCCTGTTATGACTGACTGAGAAGGATACATCATTACTTCTGTGGGATTCCTGCCAAGAGTCCTAGCCTGAATCTAAACATGAGGAAACACCAGACAAATCGAAATTAAAGTACGTTCTACAAAAACAAATAGCCAGTACTCTTCAAAATATCAACACCATAAAAGACAAAGAAAGAAAACACAGACTGAGGAACTAGGCTCCTGATTAAAGGCTACTAAAGAGACATGACAACTAAATGCTATGTGCGGCCCTGGACTGGAACCTGGACCAGAAAAAAAAAAAAAAAAAAATGTTTTCTTCTCTTTTATGAGAAAAGTCATTATTTGGACAATAAGAAAAATATGAATATGGTCCTCAGATTTGAAAGAAACACTGTATCAATGTTAATTTCCTAAAAGTTCTTGTTTATAGAAAATACACATTTAAGTGTTCAGGAGCAAGAGGGGTACCCTGTCTACAACTTAGTTCCAAATGGTTTAGGAAAAAAAACAACACAGATTAAACAAATGTGATAAAATAGATAGCATTTGGGAAATTTGGGTGAAGGATATACGAGGATTCTTTGTATTATTCTTGCAACTTTTCCGTAAGCCTGAAATTATTTCATAATAAAAGTCAGAACAACAGAAAATAATAAAAAGTAAACAAACAAAGCATTAACTAAATGATAAAAGAAAAAGGCTGACAGAAGAACTAATTAGAGATGCCCATGATGGGCGTTAATTCTGTGCTGGAATTAGTATCGCTGTCTTTCACTTAAGGGCACTCGATAAACACATTTTATTTCCCTCACTTTATAGATGGAAAAATAGACATGTAGAAAAACAGACACATTTGCTCCCAAATGTGTCAAGCTGATTTTGGAATGGAGACGAGGAAAATTACACACACCAGAAGGTATTCGTTTACCTTGCTCTATTGTAAATCACTGGCTCATTTTCCTCCTGCACAGTGGTCAGCATATCCAAGTCATGGAATATTTTCTGCATATAGTCCAAATATTTACATCCTGAAGCTCTTTCTACTATGGCTGCCAGTAAGGTATAGCCAAAAGTTGAATACAAAAACTGACTACCTTGAGACATCATTGCAAAGGGGGAAAAAAAAAGAAAATGCTTGATTATTATTTTAAAAATAATGTGAAATATTTTCCCACAGAAAACTGTCATACCTTTAAAATTGGAATATTTTAATTCAGCATTTAGAAAAAAGATCACCGACAATATATCAACAAATTTTGTCAGCTTTGCAATGGCCCTATCTATTCCACGTCCCTGACACAGGAATAATAAAATGATGATCAGTATATTTAAACTTTTATGTCAATCTGCCCCCTTTTACGATAATGAAATAAGCAAACAAATCCTGCCTCAAAACAAAACATAACAAAATCTTTCAAACTGGCAACAAAACAGGAAGGTGAAGAAAACCAAATTTAATTTCTTGCGTCAACTATTTTGTTCTTAATATACCTACTAACTGTTGAATAAGTGCCAGCTCTTATTTTAATATACGGAGACATAAAAACCTTGTTTCAAATACATATTAAAATACCTACACTGTTTCAAATATATACTTTCATATTTTAGATTCTAGAAATTTTAGATTGTATAATCTGTACTAAAAATGGGTTGGAACCTTACTTTTTAAGGTGAAGTCCATGATTATATTTTATTTGCCCTTACTAATTTTATCTATGTAATATCCATTCATGGAAACCCTGGTGGCGTAGTGGTTAAGTGCTACGGCTGCTAACCAAGAGGTTGGCAGTTCAAGTCCGCCAGGCGCTCCTTGGAAACTCTATGGGGCAGTTCCACTCTGTCTTATAGGGTCGCTATGAGTCAGAATCGACTTGACGGCAGTGGGAATATCCATTCATGGTTTAAAAAAAAAAAAAAAAGTTTTAAAAATGAAAATAGAGTAAAAGTACATAAACCTATCATATACCAAGTGTTTCCAATAGGCATCATACCAAAAAAAAAAAAAATGTATACATAGGTGTACATATACACACAAAAACAAAGATAATTATTTCTATAGATTAGCTTTTTGGGAAATAAAACAAAGTTGATGAACGCCAATTTCTTTAAAAAGGCACAAAATAAATTGAGCCATTGTCCACTTTGGTCTAGGTTTTCTTTGGAGGACGATTACTCCAATATTTCTCCGTAATTCTTCCATGAAAGTCTTAATACTGAGAATCAGCTAAATGACTGGGTAGTCTCAAATGAGGCTAAATCTAAATCGCTAAGGCTTTGTTAGAGCTACAGACTAAAAGACAAGTGCTGGACTGGCAATAAAACCCAAGTCACAATCATCAGCCTCATCTATCATTTTGGGTTTCCTGAAAATTAATACTTCAATAATGATGACTTTGTTAAGAGAAGAAATTAACACTCACCAGGTTTAAAGAACAAAGGATCATTTTTAAATAATCTTAAGGATTCAATTGAATTTTCAAACTTTTCTTTTAAATATAATTCGCCTTGTTCAAAATCATTCTTTTTCTTGCCAGGCTTTGAATTCCGGCCTTTGGCTTCATTATCCTGTTCTGCCTTAGCTTTCACAAAGTCATTATTTTCATTACTTTTGCCTCCTTTCTCTTTCAACTGTTTCTCCTGGTCAAATTCCATTGTCTCTTTCATCATCTTCAAGGCTTTATAAGCTTTCTCTTCTTTCACCTTTTTCATGTCTTTTTCATAGTGACGAATTCCACTTAAATGGGAAATCAGTAGTCTTGTTGTGACAGAAACCTAATTGTAAAAACACGAAAATTCAATTATGACATTAAACTGTACAACAAAAAGTCAAGAGCCTTTGCATAATGCCTCAGTGATCTTTTCCATCTTGAACCACAGCTGGAAAAATATGTCACATATAGCTTTTTAGCCCAAATTGCAGGAAAATACCCACCTGGTTATTATCTAGGTTAAAAAACAAAAACAATCTAATCCATTAAAAACAGTAAAAGATATCCAAAAAATCCTATGAAACATTTTGAATATAAATTCTAGCATAAACTATTTAACATGCCATTAGTAAAATGAACTCTGAGTTTCACTACCTTTTCACCTTCATATTCCTTTTCTGGAAACTCAGGAACATAATGTTGTACTGGAATATCAAGGTCCAGTTTTCCTGCTTCCCACAATTTGGCAAGAGCAACCATGGTGAGACTTTTGCTGATGCTGGCAATTCTCATAACTGTCTCTGGCTTACATGGTACACGGTTCTCAACATCAGCATAACCTAAACCTTTGGGGGGAAAAAAGCAAAAAGTCACTATTAATAGGCTCCACGGTCAAAGGAGTTATCAAAAACTGAGATAATACCATCTTAAAACATCCTGTGCACTTATCTAAGGAAGATATTCTACTTTTGTAAGTTAACCAAAACCGGGCATGTAAAGGATCAAAGTCTTAGCAAAATTGACAATTTCATGTCGTAACTGAACTGAAATTGAACTCTGGGGTCCTAGGAATTTTCCACCTGATTCAGACAAATACAAATTTTTCTGAGCTTATCTAAACAATTTAGCCATTCTACATTTTAAATAAATAAATTCACATTCTTTAAAGAAAACATCATGTTTCTTATTCAGACATTCTTGATTTTTTGCATTTCCAATGAATTCCTTAAAATAGCAACCCAATTAAAATGAATGAGAACAAATCTCCTGCAAGCCCAATCTAGCAATTTAATTCAGCTACAAACCAGACAACTATGTGCCTGCAAGGTCACTGTGAGTCAGAATTGACTGGATGGCGACGGGTTTGCTTTTGGTTTGGTATGGTATGCTACCGATTTAAGGCTTTCTAAGAAAATTTTAAAGTTTGGTTTACATCTTCAAGACAGAGTGAAGGTACGGAAATCTAAGATTATAAAGAATGGAGATTGGAAAAGAAAGGGTTATAAAGAACTGGGATCTGTTTTTAAGCTGTAAATGTGAATTAAATTGAAAAACATCTTCATAAAAACAAAATCCTCACAAAAAAAAGCTGATATTTACTTTTTTTTTTTTTTACTACAAACCAGGCATATTGATTAGACTATACTTATACTTGGGAGAAGAATCATTTTTCTTTAAAATCAAAACCCTGCTGTTCCCGTCAATGATTCCTAAAATTACTACTTTCTTTAAATAATGTCTAAAACATCGTTTCCTAAAAGTTGTTGTTGTCAGTTGCCATCTACTCAGCTCCGACTCGTGGCGACTTTACGTATAACAGAATAAAACTTTGCCTGGTCCTGCACCATCTTCATGATCACCGGTATGTCTGAGCCTACTGTTGCAGCCACCATGTCAGTTCATCTTACGGAAGGTTTCCCTTGTCTTCACTGACCCGCCACTTTATCAAATATGATGTACTTTTCTAGTAACTCATCTTTCCTGATGATGTGTCCAAAGTAAGGCAGTCAAAGTCGTGCCATCCTCACTTGTAAGAAACATTCTGGTTGTACTTCCCCTGGGACTGACTTGTTTGTTCTTTTGGCTGTCCATGGGTATATTCAATATTCTTTGCCAACACCACAATTAGAATGCATCAATTCTCTTTCAATCCTCCTTTTTCATTGTCCAGCTTTCACACGCATAAGAGGCAAGTGAAAAGACCATGGCTTGGGTCAGGGGCATCTTAGTCATCAAAGTGACATCTTTGCTTTTTAATGCTTTAAAGAGGTCTTCTGCAGCAGATTTCCCCAATGCGATATACTGTTTGATTTCTTGACTCCTTGTGTTAGTCATCCAGTGATGCCATAACAGAAATACCACAAGTGGATAGCTTTAACAAAGAGAAATTTATTTTCTCATACTCTAGTGGGTTACAAGTCCAAATTCAGGGTGTTGGCTCCAGGGGAAGGCTTTCTCTCTCTGTTGGCTCTGGAGGAAGGTCTCTGTCCTCAATCTTCCCCTGGTCAAGGAACTTCTCAGGCACAGGGACCCTGTGTCCAAAGGACATGCTCTGCTCCTGGTGGTCTGAGGTCCCCAACTCTCTGCCTGCTTCCCTTTCATCTCTTGAGAGATAAAAGGTGGTACAGGCCACACCCTCGGGAAACTCTCTTTACATTGGATCAGGGAGATGACCTGAGTAAGAATGGTATTACAATCCCACCCTAATCCTCTTTAACATAAAATTACAGTCACAAAATAGAGGAAAGCCACAAAATACTGGGAATCATGGCCTAACCAAGTTGGCACATATTTTTGGGGGGACACAATTCAATCCATGACACTGCTGCTTCCATGAGTGTTGACAGTGGATACAAGTAGAACAAACTTCTTGACAACTTCAATTTCTTTACCATTTATCATGATGTTGCTTATTGGCCCAGCTGTGAGGATTTTTATTTTCTTTATGTTCAGGTGTAATCCATATTGATACAGCAAGCAAGGCTGTATTATCTGCATATCGTATGTTGTTAAGAAGTCTTCCTCCAATCCTGATGCCCTGTTCTTCTTCCTATAGTTCAGCTTCTCGGATTATCTGTTCAGCATACAGGCTGAATAAGTAGGGTAAACGAAAACAACCCTGCCACACACCTTTTCCAATTCTGAACCACACAGTATCCCCTTGTTCTGTTCAAGCAACTGCTTCTTGATCCATGCACAGGTTCCACATGAGCACAATTAAGTATTCTGAAATCCCCATTCTTTTTAATATTATCCATAATTTGTTACGATACCAACAGTCAAATGTCTTCCCATAGTCAATAAAACACAGATAAACATCTTTCTGGTATCCTCTACTCTCTGCCAAGGTGCATCTGATATCGGCAATGATATCCCTCATTCCACATCCTCTTCTGAATTTGGCTTGAATTTCTGGTAGTTCCCTGTCAATGTATGGCTGAAGTGTTTTCTGAATTATTTTCTACGAAATTTTGCTAACACGTAATATTAATAATACCATTCTATATCATTATATTTCTTTGGAATGGGCTCAAATAAGGATCTCTTCCAGTTGGTTGACCAGGTAGCTATCTTCCAAATTTCCTTAGTAAGCACTTCCAGTGCTGCATCGGTTTGTTGAAGAATCTCAATGTTTTACCTATAGAATTCTTTGGTATTGCAGTTCCCAGGCTTAAATTTTCTATTCAGTTCTTTCAGCTTGAGAAATGCCAATCGTGTTCTTCCTTTGGTTTTCTAACTCCAGGTTTTTGCACATGTCATCATAATATCTATGATGACATCTTTTGAAATCTTCAGTTCAGCTTTTACTTCATCATTTCTTCCATTTGTTTTAGCTACTCTGTGCTTGATACAATTTTACAAGATCAACTACCCATTCATTGGAAATACCTTTTTTCAACAATATAAACAGCAATTATACACGTGGTACTCACCAGATGGCATACCAAGAATCAAATCAACTACATCTGTGGAAAGAGACAATGGAGATGCTTAATATCATCAGTCAGAACAAGCCCTGTGGCCAACTGTGGAAGAGACCATTGATTGCTCATATACAAGTTCCAGTTGAAACTGAAGAAAATTAGAGCAATTCCACAAGAGTGAAAATACGACCTTGAGTATATCCCGCTTGAATTAAGAGACCATCTCAAGAATAAATTTGACAAACTGCCTCTTCAAATCAGAGTCAACCTTAATGACGTGGACGCAGTAAGGCCTTTGGGATATTCATTTGCTGATGTAACATGACTCTAAATGAGAAGTAACAACTGCAAACATCCATTAGTAATTAGAACATGCAATATAGAATACCTGAATCAAAGAAAACTGAAAATTTTCAAAAATGAAATGGAACACTTAAAGATCACTATCATAACCATTGTTGCTGTTAGGTGCGGCTGAGTCGGTTCTGACTCATAGCAACCCTATGTACCACAAAATAAAACACTGCTTGGTCCTGCGCCATCTTCACAATCATTACGTTTGAGCCTGTTGTTGCAATCACTGTATCAATCTGTCTCGTTGAGAGTCTTCCTCTTTTTTGTTGACCCTCTACTTTACCAAGTATGGTGTACTTCTCCAGGGATTGGTCCCTCCTGATAACATGTCCAAAGCACATGAAACAAAGTCTCGCCATCCTCACTTCCAAGGAGCATTCTGGCTGTATTTCTCCCAAGACAGATTTGCTTGTTCTTCTGGCAGTCTACGGTATATTCAATATTCTTCGCCAACACCATAATCCAAAGGCATTGGTTCTTCTTCAGTCTTCCTTAGTCACTGTCCACCTTTCACATGCATATAAGGCAACTGAAACACCAGGGCTTGGCGCAGGAGCACCTCAGTCCTTAGAACGGTAGAGGGACTCAATAAATTGTTGATTAAATGAAAACAGGGAAGTACAGAACTCCTTACATCTCATCTACCCACGAGGGTTACCTACAAATTCGCAGTTATCACACTGTTCTATTACACCTTTTGGACCAATAAATCCAGTCCTAATAGAAAATTGGGGGCAGAAACAACCGACTTTAAGACTCCAATTTATTCCTTAAAAAAAAAACCCAAACCATGCTGCCGTTGAGTCGTTTCTGACTCATAGCGACCCTATAAGACAGAGTAAAACTGCCCCATAAGGTTAACTTATTCATTAGTCACATTTTAAATCTTGCTGTTATAGAAAACCCAATTCTTTATTCTGTTAGATACGTTTTCTCTACAATATTGTATGATTTTACGTAAACCGAATAGCATTTCATGGGATTCATTCCAAGTAGTGGGAACCCTGGCGAGATAGTGGTTGAATACTACAGGCTGCTAACCAAAGGTCAGCAGTTCAAATCCGCCAGGCGCTCCTTGGAAACTCTATACAGCCGTTCTACTCTGTTCTATTGGCTCGCTATGAGTTGGAATTGACTCGAGGGCAATGGGTTTGGTTTTTTGGGTTTTATTCCAAGTAATAAAACATCAAGACTTCATTAACCATCTGGCATAAAACAAACCACTAAATCAAAACTTTTCAGAGCCCACCTTCTGACCAGATTTCTTTTCCATCCACAGAAACTCCAACCACTATGCCCGGTGCACCCACCTCATCCTAGGTGCAAAGGAAGAAACAATAGACAATTCAAAGAAAGGGTAGATAACATCTCCCAGCGCTTTCACCTGGGACCTTCCAGGCGTCGACCGTTCCCTGGGCCCCACCCCCTCAGCTCGGGCCCGCCTCCTGCGTCTCGGCCCCGCCCACCGAGGCCGGCCCCACCCCTCCCCTCGGCCCCTCCCCGGCCCCGCCCCTCGGCCCCGCCCCGCCCCCTGGGCTCGGCCCCTGCCGACCGCGGTTCAGGTTTCGCCTGGCCGCTAACCAGGACGGGTGTGCCCGGACAGGCCCGGGTGGGGAGACGAGGGGGCGGTCCCCGAGAAGGGCGGTGACGCCCGACCCACTTAGGCAACCCCCGGGAGCCTCGGACCGTGGCCAGACGGTTGGGAAACGGGAAGTCTTTCTCGGAAGCCCAGGGTGGGGTCCGCTGGGCCTCGGGGGATGAGCACCGAGGGTCCCACTCCGGGGTGACGCCTGGGACGGGCCGTCGGGAAGGGGCGCTGGGCCCCGGCCACCCACGCCCGGCGCCCGCACCTTGATCCTGTGCAGCAGGTCGCGGCTGCTCTTGATGGCTCTGGCGAAGCGCTTGGAGAGGGGCGGCGCCGGGGTCTGCGGGGACCACGGGGCGAGGGACTGCTCGGGCTGCCGCGGCGGCTCGGCCTGAGGCGACGCCTCGGGGTCGGGGGCTGCGGGAGGCGGCGCGGGGGCTGCGCCCCTCAACCCGCCCGCCAGCTTCACCCCGAGCGCCAGCCCCAGCCCGAGCCCGAGGCCCCCGACCCAGCCGTGGCCGAGCGGCGGCAGCCCCGCGCGCTGGTGGGCTCCGCGCCGCCCGCAGCCCCAGGCCCAGCCCCCGAGGGTCGCGGCCCGCGCCGTCGCGGCGGCCGGGACCCGGTACATGGCGTCTGTGGGAGCCGCCGCCTCGGAGCTCGGGAGGCCGGGCGGCCGCGGCGTGCGGGGGAGGGGCGGTGACCGCGCCCAGACACTAGCAGTCGAGGCCCGAAGGCCGGAGCGCCGATCGCATCGAGCCCTCCCTTCCTCTTTCCCTTTTGTTCCCTTGTTTCATTCTTCATATTTCGTCATCCTTCTCTCTCTCCTTCTTTCTCTGTCTCCCCTCAGATCAAGAAGTGTGATCAGAGAAGCCTTCCTAGTCCCCGCCCTCGACCGCAGTTCTAGCCACACCTTCTTGCCCCCCAGTGCGCACACCTCCTTAATTACAGTACACTTGACACATTGTATCACTTGACATGCCTGACTTATCTCCACACTGTGACCTCCCGGACAGTCGTGACTTTCACTTTGGGATTCTCAGTTCCTAGAGAATGGCACTGAGCGGACGCTCAGCAGGCATCTCATTTCCCCTCAGAATGCTCATATCTCTTGCTATCTCACCATCCTTTATGTCTCGGTTCAGTTCCTTCCATTTCCCTAAGGTCTGGTTAAAATCTCTTTTTTCGGTAGGCCCACCTACACACCAAATCATAAGTTACGTCCAGGCTATACGTGATTTTTTTTTTTTTTTTGCAAGGAGCTTTGGTGGCGCAGTGGCCAAGCGCTTGGCTGCTAACTGAAAGGTCAGCAGCTGGAACTCAGCAGTTGCTTGGAGGGAGAATGATGTGGCCGTCTGCTTCTACAGCCTTGGAAACCCTGTGGGACAGTTCTACTCTGCCCTATAGGGTCGCTATGGGTCGGAATTGATTGGACAGCAATGAGTTTGGGTTTATATTTTTTTGCAGTAATTTTTAAAATTTTGCTTTTGAACTTTTTAATGCAAAAGTAACTTATAATTTACAATCAGCTCTGATTCCTTAGTATATCTAGATGATCACAGATCTTCGTAAAATAAGAAATCTAACCTTAAATTGGAGCCCTGGTGGCACAGTGGTTAAGAGCTTGGCTGCTAACCAAAAGGTTAGCAGTTGGAATCCACCAGCTGCTCCTTGGAAACCCTATGGGCTAGTTCCACCTCTGTCCTGTGGGGTTGCTGTGAGTCAGAATTAACTGGACTGGCAACAGGTTTAACCTTAAATTGCTACAAAATACAAAACATACAGTATATACAGTAATCCTAATTTTTAAACAATGAAGTTGCCATAATTTTGAAAATATTAAACCTTTGTCCATTCCAACTTGGCAATTTTCTTTCTATATTTTGTATTTGACATTAATATATATATTTTTTTAATTCTCAAAGATTTTTTGAGAGCCAATAGGCATTAGGCTTTTGGGCAATATGCCCAGTGTACAAAATGACCCTGTGTTTCCTCACAAAGGGAATGGAGAGAGTTCTCAGACTTAATAAGTTGTTATCAAGAGAAAAAGCTGCAAAAATTCTGAGCTGATAATTATTTAATGGGAGGAAAAGGCAATAAAGGTGAACACACCCAGTCAGAAGATACTGGAGCTAAATAATTGTAAAGTGCTGGGGCTATTCACAGAGCCCAAGCTCCAAGAGATCAAGGTCTTATGGGACTCAGAGGGTCTGGTACAAAAACTCACTGAGGTCTCTGGAGCAGTTAGAGTGCACAGGAGTTGGAGGTTCCCACCATAAGGGCCCTCGCTCCAAGCACATGGCAATGAGAGAGAAAATATAAAGAGAAAAAATGTAAAGGACATAGCCAGTGGTAGTTATAATGAATGCTCATGTTATCATTCCTTAAACTGTACCTGTATGTTTTATGCACTCTTCTGTACTTCTTCTCGAATCAGAAGTGGAACAGAAGCACAGAACCATGCAGAGGGCCAAAGGCAAGAGCTAACTCAGGACTGGGAGTCACATGAATCAGGTGGAAGAAAAGCAAACCACTAGAGATCTAAGTCTCACACCTTATATAAAAGTTAACTCAAAATGCATCATGGAATTAAATGTAAAGCCATAAAACTTTAAGGAAAAAAAAAGGAAATTTTTGGAATCTGGGCCTGTGTGAAAAGTCCTTAGACCTGACACCAAAAGCATGATCCATAGAACGAAAAATTGATAAATTGCACTTCATCAAAATTAAAACTTTTGCTTGGAGTAAGACCCTGTTAAGAGGATGAAAAGACAAGCTATAGAATGGGAGAAAGTATTTGCAAACCACAGGTCTAACAAAAGTATCTAGAATATGTAAAGAACTCTCAAAACCTCCCCAATAAAAAACCAAACAATCTAATCAGAAACTGGGCAAAAAACATGAAGAGATATTTCACTGAAGAGACATTTCGCTATAGATAGCAAATAAGCACATGAAAAGATGTCAAGCATCATTAGCCACAAGGGAAATGCAAATTAAAACCACAATAAGCTATCACTACGCACCCAGTAGAAGGGCAAAAATAAAAAATAGTGACAGCATATTCACAACAGCCAAAAGGTGGAAACAACCTAAATGCCCATCGACAGATGAATGGGTAAGCAAAACGTGGTACATGCATTCAATGGAATACTACTCAGCCAGTAGGAGACATTAAGTCTTGATATATGCTTACAGTATGGATGGAACTTGAAAACATTATGCTGAGTGAAATAAACCAATCACAAAAGGACAAATATTGTATGACCTCCTTTATATAAAAAGATAAGAAAAGGCAAATGTATAGAGAACAAAATTTATTAGTGGTTAACAGGGGTGGGAAAAGGGGGGTCAACGGTGATGGAAAAATCGCATTGATTAAGGGTAGGGTTGCTCAGCTGATTATTGTAATTGCTGTCAATAAGTTGTACACCTAAAAAAGTTCAATTGGCAAAAGTTGTGTGACAGATACATTTACAACAATGACAAGAAAAATTTAAAAAGAGTAGCTGCTGAGGCTGCTTATGTACAACCAAACACTTCATGGGATTTGGTTCCTTGATTTGGAGGTTTAATATCGTGATTTCTTGGGACATCCTAGAACAGTGCTTCTGTACTACCTCCTAGTTTGTTGTGTAGTGCCTGGGGTCCTAAAAGCTTCCAGCAGCCATCCAAGGCACAACTGGTCTCTGTTCACCTGGAGCAACAGAAGAAGAAGAGTCAGGAACTAGTCCTTTCTGCCTCATCCCTCACACCCATGTCCATTGTCAAGGGGTGGTGTGTGGAAAGGTTGTAGACACAAAATGGTCATTGGTGCACATTTCAAGAGTGTGGGCCCAGGTATGGGCCATGTAGCTGTGAGAGCCTTGGGGAGCCAGGCCCTCAGAAGGCGTGGTCATCTCTGAGCACTGAACCCCAACCACCAGAGACCAAGACTTTGCAGCCAGCGTTCAGTGAAGGCCTCCTGACTAAACTTGTTGCTGAAGGTGTGAAAAGTCCAGGAAGGTTCACCCCACCAAGCAGACTCTGTAGGCCTGGGGACCCTCATGGAGCACTACCACAGCTACGACTACAGACTGACAATTTTCTGGGGTTCTCGTTTAATACTAAAGGACCCCTGGTGGTGCAATGGTTAAAGCAATTGACCTCTAACCGAAAGGTTCGAAACGAGTGGCTCCAAGGGAAGAAGATGTGGCCATCTGCTTCCGTAGAGATTTACAGCTTTGGAAACCCTATGGGGTTGCTACGAGCTGGACTCGACCTGATGGCAGTGGGTTTGGTTTAATAATAAGATTGATATTGTACTTTCTACCAGTTTTGATGGGTGGGGAGCCCTAGCTGTATTTAATTTGATTTACACACATATACCCTGAGCCCCAGGGACAATGACATTTTTATTGAATGAATGAGTGAATAAGAAAAGTAATTCATATTTATCATACTCCTCAGTTCCAAAATAAGGTGCAGTGGATATTTGTCATTCTTAGGGCCCCCTCCAGAACATCTTTCCTTTATTTGGGGGGATTTCTTATCCCACAGTTCTATTCTGACACACATGGGGTTGCCATGAGTCTGAATCAACTGACAAACAACTGGATGTCTATCTCATTTAAGCATCATAGCAACTCTAAAGGTGGATAGTGCCATTATTGCCGTCTTATACATGAAGAGGAGCCCTGGTGGTGAAGAGCTCAGTTGCTAACCAAAGGGTCGGCAGTTCCAGTCCACCAGCTGCTTTTTGGAAACCCCACAGGGCAGTGCTTTGTCCTATGGCGTCGCTATGAGTCAGAATCGATTTGAGGGCAGTGGGTTTGGTTGTACGTGAAGAGATGGAAGCACAGAGAGGTTAAGTAATTTGCCCAAAGCCGCACAGTGGTGCCAGGAATTTACCTGCCCAGTCTCCCTTCCCTTGGCACAGGAGTGTGAAGTAAGCTCCAATCAGAGGCACCCATTTCCAGAAGCTGGTGATGCCATCAAGGGTGGGGGCCGAAACATCTGGCTACAGCAGGGCCCTTGGGGCATGTCCGGTGCCCGTCTGAGCAGCGGGTCTATCCCACAGCGTACTCAGGCTCTATTCCAGGTCAGACTCGGGACTCCCAACCCTCCACCTTCTGGGAGCTCCCTAATATTAAAAACTCCAGTACGTGTCTCCTTTGCACCTACTGGCCCAAAAAACAAAAACCAAAAACCAAACCCATTGCTGTCCAGTTGATTCCAACTCATAGTGACCCTATAGGGCAAAGCAGAACTATGCCATAGATTTCCAAGGAGCGGCTGGTGGATTTGAACTGCTGACCTTTCGGTTAGCAGCTGAGCTCTTAACCACGGAGCCACCAGGGCTCCACACCTGCTCTCCAGGCACAATTAAAAACAGCACCCTTTCCCTCTCAAATGGAACAATAAAACATACAGTCATCCTAGCCAATATGCTTTAATAAATTCCTTTTCCACTTGAACTGGTAGAGTTGTTACTGCAATTTGCAGCTAAGAACATGCCTGATACAAAAGACTCTTCAGAATCAGGCCCCTCTCCTTTCCTCCCCCATTTCCCTCTGAAGTTCTCAGAAAACACAGGGCTGTTAAATGCCCCAGGCCTTTGCACAGACTTTTCTTTCTTCCTGAAATATTATCTTCTCCAGCGTCCACCTGGAAAACTCCTGCCCCAGAGAGTGTCAGGCACCCCCTTCCTCCCTCTTCCTCTCTTACATTCTTCTACTGTTACAAAAAAACAAAAACCAGACCATTTATGGTACAGTCAAAACTGATCCATGGAGACCCCGTGTGTTTCAGAGTAGAACCGCGCTCCATAGGGCTTTCAACGGCTGTGGTCTTTCAGAAGAAGAGAGCCAGGTCTTTCCTCCAATGCGCCTTGGGGTACTTTCTTTAGGTCTGCTTTTTTCTTTCTTCCGCCACTGTTTAGCTTCTGGAAATGCTGGTGGTGTAGTGGTTAAGTGCTATGGCTGCTAACCAAAGAGTTGGTAGTTCAAATCCACCAGGTGCTCCTTGGAAACTCTATGGGGCAGTTCTACTCTGTCCTGTAGGGTCGCTATGAGTCAGAATCGACTCAACAGCAGTGGGTTTCTTTTTTTTTGGTTTTTGTTTAGCTTCAGGGCAGTTCAGCTGGGGGAAGGCGGTGCTTTGATTATTACTTTCGAGCTCAGTTATACATTTTTAAAAGACAAAAAAAAATGTTAAATCTTATCTAGCATTCCTGAGTGTTTAGGATAAGTCATTTCCCATTTTCCTTTAACCTGCCATAATTCCAGGGGGTTTTAAAAGAACAGCATCTTAGTTATTCAGTGCTGCTATAACAGAAAGAAATACCACAAGTGGGTGGCCTTAACGAACAGAAATTTATTTTCTCACAATTTAGGAGGCTAGAAGTCTGAATTGAGGGTGCCAGCTCTAGGGGAAGGCTTTCTCTGTCAGCTCTGAGGAAATTCCTTGTCTCTTTTCAGCTTCTGTTCCTTGGAGTGGCATCTGTCTTCCTTGTCTGTGTGCCTGATGTGCTCCTTTTATATCTCAAAGGTGATTGGTTTAAGACACACCCTACACTGATATGGTCTCATTAACATAACAAAGAAAGCCCTGTTCCCAAATGGAATTACATCTATGTGTATTAGGGTTAGGATTTATAACTCAGATTTTTGGGGGACGCAATTCAATCCATAACAAGCAGGGAAGTCTAATATTTAATTTCACATTGTCTACATCTTTGAATTTAAATCGTCTTCCATCTCTAAACCTTCAGTAAGTCTGCCATAGACACAAGACCTTGTCTAAGGTTTTTTTTTGTTTTGTTTTGTCTTTTTGCTTTTTTGGGTAACATCTAGGAAAGGGACTGCGTTTCACATCTAGGTTGATGTGTGCAAAACAGAGACAGCACTTGTGGGTCCCTGGGAGGATCCATAAATTCAATTAATTCAGTAAAAACAGACGAGCTTGGAACCAATGGTGACCATGGGCAACATGACACGCTGGATTCTTTGGGAAGCTGACACTGAGACAGAGATTAGCATTCAAGCAGTTTATTAAAAAGTGCTCCTGGGATGAGCGCTCACTGAAGGGGAGAAAAGGAAGCAAGATTGGGCAGGAGAAGTGCAAGACTGGGCAGGAAAAGAAGTTGGACGGCAATGCCATCTCAGCAAAGGCCTCAACGAAACCCATGGGGAAAACTGAAGCTGGAATGGTCCTTCAGAGTTATTTTGAGTTGGGGCATTGGGAAAGGGCATTACAGTCAAAATTAAAAAACAAAATTAAAAAAAAATTAAAAAACAAACCCTTAGAATTATGCTGAGTGAAAAACATCAGCACCAAAATGTTTCATATTGTATGATTACATTTATATAACGTTCTTCAGAAGACAAAACTGTAGAAATGCAGAACAGGTTCGTGTTTGCCAGGGAAGAGCTACAACTGCTAACCAAAATGTTCGCAGTTCGAATTCACCAGCTGCTCCTTGGAAACCCTATAGGGCAGTTCTACTCTGGCCTCTAGGGTCACTACAAGTCAGAATCCACTCGACAGTAACAGATTTGGTTTTTTGGTCTAGGGGTTAGAGACCCCCGGTGGTGCAATGGTTGAGTATTCAGCTACTAAACAAAAGGCCACCTGTTTGAACCCACAAGCTGCACCACAGGAGAAAAATGTGGCAGTGTGCTTTCATAAAGAATTACAGCACTAGAAACTCTATGGGGGCAGTTCTACCGTGTCCTATAGAGTCTCTATGAATTGGAATCCACTCGATGGCAATGGGTTATCTCAGGCTGTTCTAAGAATTAAAATCTCATACCAGCCTGGGCAGCCCTCCACCCCCATCCTGGCATTTGGGTGGTGGCACCTCCACTGGCTATGTGGGCACTAAAGATAAACGGGTTTAGAGTTTAGGGGAAGGGAAGGGAAGAAGGTAGATGTGGTCATAGAAGGGCCACACGAGGGACCCTTGTGGTGATAGAACTGTTCTGTGTCTTGACTGTGGTGGTGGATACACAAACCTACACAAATGAGAAAATTGTATCGAACTAAACATACACACACAGACACACACCAGTAAATACAAGTAAAACTGGGGAAATATGAATAAATGAGATAACCTATTGCTGTGAGCATCTATTTTAGTCTCATAGTGCTAAATAATTTCCAGTTGCAGACGTTAGAAATCCAGAATGCACCATAGAACACAGCAGATTACACTGTTCCTCTTGCCTGTGCTGCTCCAAGGGCCTTCTGCAATTCATAGCACCCGACGTACTTGCCCTGTGTGGAACATGATCCCACCTATGGTGCACAGGCTGCATTCAATTCACTTCGACTATAAAACTTCTTACAGAGAGTCACTACAGAGCCAGGCTTCCATGCTGGAACATACAAAGAGAGAAGGCCAGCAGGGCCTACAAGCTCACAGTTAGCAGGGAAGACAGGCGGAGAGCCCTTGCACATGGTTGTGCAAGGCTGTGTCCTGCATGTGGGTGCCTGCGTGGAGGCAATTGGGGCTGAAATCCTAAGCCATGCATCTAGCTGTGGAGGAAGGGGAGCCTCTTTCTAATATGCACAAGGAGCAAGGTGTGCTCCAGGGGTCCTGGACCAATGTACGGACTTCTTGTTGTGAGCTATCATTGGGTTGGCCGTTGTGAGCTATCATTGGGTTGGCCAGGGGTGGATTAACCAGTCAGCAAGGTACACACATGCTTACAGCAAGTAAGGTACAGATAGGCTTAATTGTGTTTATTACTAATCTGCAGTGCGAAATTTCACATGGGTTTCATCACAGTAAAGATGAAAAAACAGGTGAAATTGTACCCTACAGATTAGTAAGTAAGCACAAATAAACCGTGCATACCTTGCTTATTGGGTAATCCATCCCTGTTCATGGGGACCCTATACACAATGGAAGTGGGCCGCTGTGAACCACAGGGTTTTCATTGGCTGATTTTCAGAAGTAGATCAGCAGGCCTTTCTTCCTAGTCCTTCTTAGTCTGGAAGCTCCACTGAAACCTATTTAGCATCATAGCAACATGTAAGCTTCCACTGACAGATGGGTGTTGGCTGTGCATGAGATGCATTGGCCAGGAATCGAACCCCGGTCTCCCACATGGGAGGTGAGAAATCTACCACTGAACGACCACTGCCCCCAGTGTACAGACTTAGAACTCATTAATACAAGTGCCAGAATTGAGGTAGATCCCAAGAGCCGTGGGAAGACAGAAGGGGGAAGGTGATTCTTCCTGGGGACAAGAGTTAAGGAGAGTGATGGAGAAGGAGTAACATGTCTGAAGGGCCTTCCTCTCTGATTCTAACAATCAGAGTTTTCCTCTGGATTCTATGCACAGATAGCCTTATCCATTTATGAATAACCCTGTCTCAAGGTTTGGGGACTATCTTCCTTAGCCCATATGTTCTAGCCTTTCAAAAAAATCTCTCATTCTCTGTTGTCTGTGTTCCCACTCAGAGTCTGCCTCTCTGAAATTCATTCAGTAACTATGTCCTGGGTGGTGCAGTTAAGTGCTCAACTACCAGCCAAAAGGTTAGTGGTTCAAACCCACCCAGAGGCGCCTCAGAAGACAGGCCTGGCAATCTGCTTCTGCAAGGTCACAGCCTTGAAAACTCTACAGAGCAGTTCTACTCTGCACACCTGGAGTCCCCACAAGCAGGAATCAACTTGACAGCAACTAACAACAACTGTTCCATGAGAACCCATTTGTGTACCAGGCAGTGGGAGAGGGTCTGGGGACACAAGGGCGAGGGAAAGCAGACTTGCCCCTGCTCACAAGGAGCCGAGAGACCATTAGGGATGGTAGGTCTCCATCAAATAATCACACTCACGAGTGTGTAATTATAAACAGAGATAATTGCTCTTAAGGAAAGGACTTGGTTAATGAAAGTTTAAAGCAAAGACACCTGCTCTAGATCGGATTCTCCAGGGAGACATCCCTAAGGAAGGGCCATTTGAAGCACGTGTGGCTAGATGGCTGGAGGGGAGAGGTGGAAAGCTGGATGGCTAATGTGGCTGCAGGCAGAGAGGGAGGGGGAGCAGGGTCCAGAGGAGGCTGCAGAGGCAGGCAGGAGCCATGCGAAGGATTGAAGTTTTACCCTAAGAGAGAAAGTTTTAAGCAAAGGGAAAGCAGCGACCCAACCAGACCTGCGAGCTGAAATCATCACTCTGCTTGCAGTGTGGACTACAGGTTCTGGGGGAGGAGAGGTCAGAAGAGGGGCAGAGAAAGCGGTCCAGAAGCTTCTGGAATAGCAGAGCTGAGATACGAAGGTGACCTGGCCAGGGTGGTGGCAATGGAAAAAGGGAGAAGTGGCTGGTTTCATGGAGTAATTGGGAGGTGGAAACCAACAGCACTTGGTGAAAGTTTGAATTTAGAGGGCAAGGGAATGGCAGGCTCCAAAGGTGAGTGCCAGTGTGACGGCTTACATAATTTTCCGTGAACTGGACTGGTGTGTACATTCAATTGCAATGAAACATTTTTAGAAGGATGAAAGGCCAGCTCTTGTCGGTTTTAGGACAGGCCTGATGAGCCTGCTGCCTTCCAGGGAGGGGTTGCTTCATCCTCAGGAACCTCCCATGTGAACTTGGTGGGAACTTCTGGAAAAGGTTTACAGATTCAAATTCAGATCCTTGGGTGGCCCCACGCTTGCTGGATGTTTTTACCGTCAAAATCCCCCTACATTCTTTGTAGCAGGGGGAGGGACTGACTGTCTCTAAGCCAAACCACCAGCAAGAGGGGGCTGACCTTGGAGCAAAAGGCTTACAATAAATTGGAGAATTCTGGGAATCCAACCCCAAGAATGCTGGCCCCTTCCCCGACTTGTGACTGACTGTCTTTTGAACTTTAGGATTTGGCAGCCAGTCAAACCAAAGAGCTCTGGCAAAAGCCAAAGTAGTCGAGAACAGTCTCGGCCTCACTGCTTCAGACGAGAGTCTTTAATGGGCATGTCTCAGAATCCTTGCTCTTTTGCCTTTTCAGTGAGGACGAAATCTCCAGTACAATGAGAATGTACACAAGCATTGTTTTCTCAACAGGCTCTTCTGTAGCAAAGCATTTAGTTGCTTCTTTTGGAGAGAATTTCTAAGATTTCAGATTCAAGTCTCTGGTCCTAAGCATGCTGGTGGCACCATTTGGATTTCTGAGTTAAACCAAAAAAACACGTGCTGTCAAGCTGTTTCCGACTTATGGAGGCTCCACGTGTTGCAGAGTAGAACTGCACTTCAAAGGAATTTCAAGGCTGTGGCCTTTCTGAAGCAGATTGCCAGGCCTCTGTTCCAAGAAGGTTACTAGTTGAGCGCTTAACTGTTTGTGCCACTCAGGGTCTCCTAATTAAAGTCGCTTGTGAAAATGAGTGGGTCCCTTTGGAACATCTAGTCAGAATCTGCTACCCAAGGGTCAGAGATCTGGCCCCAGTTCAGCAGAGGGGTAGCGAGGGAGACCAGTGTGTACCCTGAAGGCTTCCAGAGGGAGAGCCCGGCAGTGGGCTCTGAGCCAGGCTGTTGTTTTTTGTTCAGTTATGCATTATGGGAAGGAGAGGGAACAGGGAAAGGAAATTAATGCTGAAAAACAGCTGCATCCAATGCGCATCTGAGATCTGCACACCTCTGAGCCCCAGCCCTTACCCCCAACCCCTATTTCATCATTTAAATCCGTGATTCTTAATCTCGGCTGAACTTTGAATCACCTGGGAAGGTGGCCTTCGTGGTGGGAGGGCTTTAAAAAAAACTGATCCTGTGATAATGACTTCATTCATTGCCACATGGTATGTGAGCCACCCCGACTCACCCCAATCATATCTCACCTGATGGCCCCTAAGGAAACTGGCCACTGCAGTCCATTCTCAGCAAGCCCCTGTTCTCCCACCTGGTCCACCTACGTAGCACACCTCCCTCCCACAGGGAGACTCTCGCCTGTGTTTCCCGTTTAGGCCCAGTCCCCACACCCTGTCTTGGCACTGGAGCCTTGTGTTCTTTGAGAACATGGCTACTCACCCCATGGCTCTCTCCTTTTTGGCCTCCCCCAATACCTGCCTCCAAAAGCCAGATCCTGGCTCTGACCTGCTAGGTCGGTGCCTGGGCCTCCCGTGGGGGCTGGGAGCAAATACTTAGATCCTCGTCAGCACTCTGTGAAGTAGGAGCTAACATTATCTCCATTTTACAGTTGAAGAAACTAAGCTCACAGGGGCCAGGCCATTCATACAAACCACCCAGCTCTGGGCTTTAATCCAAAGACTCCGTTACTCTATTTTTAGCTGTAGAACAGAAAAAAGTTATCACCCACTTACCTGAGTGGTGAGGATTAGAGAGACACAGTTGCAAATCTAGTGAGACTAGAGAAACAAGGCTCAGGTCATGGAGGGCAACTGAATAAATGGTGGACATTAAATATGGCTCCTAATGTTTCTACAGAAATCATGAAATCTCGGATTTTCTTTTATTTGCACGTTCCTTCTCAATAACCCATTTCTTTGCTCAGCCTCCCCTCCTGGGCTGGGGGTGAGGAGGCATCTTTCCATGTGGGTTCTACCTCAGCACCAGGAAAGGTTATCCAAACAGACTTTACTTGTCCCTTTCAAAAACATCTCTTGCCCTTGGGTTGGTTATTTACACAAAACAAAGCCCCCCCAGGTTCTGAGGAGCTGGCTTCCAACCTGGGTTCCAAACCCTGTTCAATATTTCACTCAGCCAACCTTTCCGCCATCTTAAAGAGAAGGAAATACTGTAACTCATGGGGCAGCTTTTCTTACTACCCCCAGAGCCATTCTGCACTTTAGGTGAAAAGGATGTTAGAAAACAATTCCAGGTGCAGGCCTAAAGGACTCAGCCGATGATCGTAACTGCCTCCGAAATCATCCTCCAGAGTATGTAGCCAAAGGTTTATCTTTTCTCTAAAGGATCATAACTTCCCATTTTTGTCCTAAATGGCTTTTTCTTATTAAGTTGTAAGATGCTGGTTCTCTGAGAAAATCTTAAGAGGCCCTTACTGTAATACTTTCAAGAAGCTTGAAGTGCAGCTATCTCAGGAGGGTGCTCTAGGAAAGAAAAGTTAGAACATTTTAGTGTGTCCGGGACTTGAATCACAGTTGGGAAAACAATTTGGGAACTTCCTAGAACAGCGTAGGCAGTCTCTCAGAGGTCTGCACCATCTGGATGGAGTTAAAGGGTCAGAAGCCTCTGGAAGGAAGCCCCATAGCCCCTTCCACTTCACAGTGTTGGTTTGGCTCTACCAGGCACCCAGAGGATGAATTCCATCTCTGTTGCTTACTGCTTTGTAGCCAAATGTGACCCTTTTTGAATCTTAGTTTCCTCAGCACAACTATAAGAGTGAAACCAAAAAAATAACCAAAACCATTGCCATCCAGGAGATTCCGAATCACAGAGGGCCTCCTTAAATTGTGCACCTTAGGTGCCTCATTCATCTCACCCTCGTCCTTCCCTGGATAACAATGTCTACCTCACAGGGATTTAACCCCCTGCCCCTGTTGAGTCCTTCCCTGGATAACAATGTCTACCTCACAGGGATTTAACCCCCTGCCCCTGTTGAGTCCTTCCTTGGATAACAATGTCTGCCTCACAGGGATTTAACCCACTGCCCCCGTTGAGTCGATTCTGACTCAAAGCTACCCTATAGGACAGGGTAGAACTGCCCCATAGAGCTTCCAAGGAGCACCTGGTGGATTTGAATTGCCGACCTCTTAGCAGCTGTAGCTCTTAACCACTACGCCACCATGGTTTCCTCACAGGGATTTATAAGGATTAAATTACATGATGTATGGAAAAGAACCTGGCACACCATATACATTCAATAAATGTTAGTTTTCTTTCTCTACTTCCAAAAATATCACCTCAGGAGGGACTATACCCTTAGTTGAGGAGCCCTGGTGGTGCAGTGGTTAAAGCACTCAACTGCTAACTGAAAGGTTGGCCATTGGAACCCACCAGCTGCTTCTTGGGGACAGAGATGTGGCAGTCTGCTTCCGTAAAGATCACAGCCTTGGAAACCTGTGGGGGCAGTTCTACTCTGCCTTATAGGGTAGCTGTGAGTCTGAAGTTACTCAGTGGCAACAGGCTTGGTTTTTTCTGATCTTGTGCCTGGTTCATGAGTATGGCACCAGCCCCAGCTACAAGTCAAGCGCTTATTCTCTGCTCATATTTACTTTTCTTTGGTCAGGAATTCTTCGAGGTAAACTAGTTTCAGATATGCATTATTTTGGTTTTTGTAGCTCTGTATATATTTAATACGTTTTGTTTTTACGTCTGTATAACAGCGATAAGCATAAGGGATTTACACATGATTCCATGTGAATATGTATTTAAGTTGTTGCTAGGTGCCGTCGATTCGGTTCCGACTCATAGCAACCCTATGCACAGCAGAATGAAACACTGCCTGGTCCTGTGCCATCCTTACAATCCTTGTTATGCTTGAGCTCATTGTTGCAGCCACTGTGTCAATCCACCTCGTTGGGGGTCTTCCTCTTTTCCACTGACCCTGTACTCTGCCAAGCATGATGTCCTTCTCCATGGACGGATCCCTCCTGACAACATGTCCAAAGTATTTAAGACGCAGTCTCGCCATCCTTGCCTCTCTAAGGAGCATTCTGGCCACACTTCTTCCAAGACAGATTTGTTCATTCTGTTGGCAGTCCATGCTATATTCAATATTCTTCGCCAACACCACAACTCAAAGGCATCAATTCTTCTTTGGTCTTCCTATTCATTGTCCAGCTTTCACATGCATATGATGTGATTGAAAATACCATGGCTTGGGTCAGGCGCACCTTAGTCTTCAGGGTGACATCTTTGCTCTTCAACACTTTGAAGAGGTCCTTTGCAGCAGATTTGCCCAACGCAACGCGTCTTTTGATTTCTTGACTGCTGCTTCCATGGCTGTTGCTTGTGGATGCAAGTAAAATGAAATCCTTGACAACTTCAATCTTTTCTCTTTTTATCATGATGTTTCTCATTGGTCCAGTTGTGAGGATTTTTATTTTCTTTATGTTGAGGTGTAATCCATACTGAAGGCTGTGGTCTTTGATCTTCATCAGTAAGTGCTTCAAGTCCTCTTCACTTTCAGCAAGAAAGGTTGTGTCATCTGCATAACGCAGGTTGTTAATGAGTCTTCCTCCAATCCTGATACCCTGTTCTTCTTCATATAGTCCAGCTTCTCGGATTATTTGTTCAGCAGGATTATTTGTTCAGCATACAGATTAAATAGGTGTGATGAAAGAATACAACCCTGACGCACACTTTCCTAACTTTAAACCAATCAGTATCCTCTTGTTCTGTCTGAACAACTGCCTCTTGATCTATGTAAAGGTTCCTCATGAGTACAATTAAGTGTTCTGGAATTCCCATTCTTCTCAGTGTTATCCATAGTTTGTTATGATCCACACAGTCGAATGCCTTTGTATAGTCAATAAAACACAGGTAAACATCCTTCTGGTATTCTCTGCTTTCAGCCAGGATCCATCTGACATCAGCAATGATATCCCTGGTTCCACGTCCTCTTCTGAAACCAGCCTGAATTGCTGGCAGTTCCCTGTAGATATGCTGCTGCAGCCGTTTTTGAATGATCTTCAGCAAAATTTTGCTTCGTGGGATATTAATGATATTGTTCTATAATTTCCACATTTGGTTGGATCACCTTTCTTGGGAATAGGCATAAATATGGATCTCTTCCAGTCAGTTGGCCAAGAAGCTGTCTTCCATATTTCTTGGCATAGACAAGTGAGCACCTCCAGCACTGCATCTGTTTGTTGAAACATCTCAATTGATATTCCATCAGTTCCTGGAGCCTTGTTTTTTGCCAATGCCTTCAGAGCAGCTTGGACTTCTTCCTTTAATACCATTGGTTCCTGATCATATGCCACCTCTTGAAATCATTGAATATCGACTAATTCTTTTTGGTATAATGACTCTGTGTATTCCGTCCATCTTCTTTTGATGCTTCCTACGTCATTTAATATTTTCCCCATGGAATCCTTAACTATTGCAACTCGAGGCTTGAATTGTTTCTTCAGTTCTTTCAGCTTGAGAAACGCCAAGCGCGTTCTTCCCTTTTGGTTTTCCATCTCCAGCTCTTTGCACATGTCATTATCATACTTTACTTTGTCTTCTCCAGAGGCCCTTTGAAATCTTCAGTTCTTTTACTTCATCAATTCTTCCTTTTGCTCTAGCTGCTCAATGCTCAAGAGCAAGTTTCAGAGTCTCCTCTGACATCCATCTTGGTCTTTTCTTTCTTTCCTGTCTTTTCAGTGACCTCTTGCTTTCTTCATGGATGATGTTCTTGATGTCATTCCACAACTCTCTGGTCTTTGGTCACTAGTGTTCGATGCGTCAAATGTGTTCTTCAGACGGTCTCTAAATTCAGGTGGAATACACTCAAGGTCATATTTTGGCTCTTGTGGACTTGCTCTGATTTTCTTCAGTTTCATCTTGGACTTGCATATGAGCAGTTGATGGTCTGTTCCACAGTCTTCCCCTGGCCTTGTTCTGACTGATATTGAGCTTTTGCATCGTCTCTTTCCACAGATGTAGTCAATTTGATTTCTGTTTGTTCCATCTGGTGAGGTCCATGTGGACAGTCGCCGTTTATGTTGGTGAAAGCAGGTATTTGCAATGAAGAAGTCGTTGGTCTTGCAAAATTCTATCATTTGATCTCCGGCATTGTTTCTATCACCAAGGCCATATTTTCCAACTACTGATCCTTCTTCTTTGTTTCCAACTTTCTCATTCTAATCACCAGTAATTATCAATGCATCTTGATTGCATGTTTGACCAATTTCAGACTGTAGCAGCTGATAAAAATCTTCTATTTCTTCATCTTTGGCCCTAGCGGTTGGTGCGTAAATTTGAATAGTAGTCGTATTAATTGGTCTTCCTCGTAGGTGTATGGATATTATCCTATCACTGACAGCGTCGTACTTCAGGATAGATCTTGAAACGTTGTTTTTGACAATGAATGTAATACCATTCCTCTTCGAGTTGTCTTTCCCAGCATAGTAGACTATATGATTGTCCGATTCAAAATGGCCAATACCAGTCCATTTCAGCTCACTAATGCCTAGGATAACGATGTTTATGTGTTCCAATTTTCCTAGACTCATACTTCGTACATTCCAGGTTCCGATTATTAATGGATGTTTGCAGCTGTTTCTTCTCATTTTGAGTCAGGCCACATCAGCAAATGAAGGTCCCGAAAGCTTTACTCCATCCACATCATTAAGGCCAACTCTATTTTGAGGAGGCAGCTTCTCCCCAGCCGTCTTTTGAGTGCCTTCCAACCTGAGGGGCTCATCTTCCAGCACTATATCAGACAATGTTCCGTTGCTATTCATAAGGTTTTCACTGGCTAATGCTTTTCAGAAGTAGACTGCCGGGTCCTTCTTCCTAGTCTGTCTTAGTCTGGAAGCTCAGCTGCAACCTGTCCTCCGTGGGTGACTCTGCTGGTATCTGAATACTGGTGGCATAGCTTCCAGCATCACAGCAACACACAAGCCCCCACAATACGACAAACTGACAGACACGTGAGGGATGTATTTAAGTAGCATTCAAATAAAACTAATTTTAGTAAGTCTAAGAGGTCATTGGAAACATTCGCCTTTAAAAGGACATGACTACAAACCCCAAATAATTCAAATTAATAGCATTAATATAAGGATGTTTTGCTGAAACTGAGTTGCCACTAGCAGAGTGGAAGCGGTAATGATTCTGATGACGAAGCTGCAGGTTGCTAAAGGACAATTTTGAAAAATGTGAAATTGTGACTCTCATGCAAATGTAAAAGACATGTGCCAAAGATTTTATTCAACTCATTAATTTATGAGGGAAATAAGACAATGTAAAGACCAGTTTAAAGCGTGTTTGAGGGGGTAGGTATTTATGATTGCTAGGTTAGATACTGTATTTGTTAATGTCCTTAAAGGACAATAAATTATAACCTTTGGAGTTTTCTTTTCTACTGGACAAAAGTTATTTGCATTTTTACCAGGCGAAAATCTGTAAGCTTACATGCAATTTCACCAAGTCTGGGGCTTTAATAAACAGTGAGTCAAATTAAGAGTATTCCCCAAGTTCAACAGTTCTTTTAGTGTGGTCCATGAGACCCTTAGGGGTCCTGGAGAAGGTTCCAGGGGATCTGTGTGTTCAAAACTATTTTCATAATAATACTACTACTGAGCCATTACTCGCCTTTTTCACGGTGTTAACATTTGAGTTGATGATGCAAAAGCAATGGTGGGTGAAACTGCTGTCACCGTCACACAGTCAAGGCAATAGCATCAAACTGAACTAGCAGTCATTGTATTCTTCACTGCTAAGGGCCTGCAGGAAAAAGGGGCGGGGGAACACCTGTCTCACTTAACAATGGCCTTGACGAAGCTGTAAAAATTCCTTTCATTAAAACTTGGCCTTTGAGTATAATTTCTTTTTTTTTTAATATTAGGGGTGACAAAATGAGAAGAATACACTAAGCTCTTTGGTGCATACCCACATACTACAGTTGCCTTAAGGAAAAGCACTTGTACAATTGTGTCATGAACTGAACTAGCTGCTTTCTTTTATGGAACACCATTACCACCTAAAAGAATAGGCTGATGGACAAGCTATGGCTCTTCCGACTTGGGAATTTGGCAGACACATTTTGAAAATGAACACTTTGGAGCCTTTGATTCCCTTCTTTCTCTTTTGCTCCATACCAGTAGAGACCAACAGTTAGTTGTATCTTAGGTGGCCACTTGCAAGCTTTTAAGACCTCAGGCACTACTCACCAAACTCGGATGTAAAACACTGTCTTTGTGAACTGTTACGCCAATTGCTTCAGTTGTCCCCCAAGACTATGGTTCCAAGCCCTTTGACCCAGTAAACCAATCCCGCAAGTTGTTTGGATACGTCTAGGAAGCCCGTAACTGTGCCCTCCATGAGGTTTGTTAGTATGTGGGTACATATGCAGCACACACAAATGCATGTATACCTACAGTTATACACATACACCTATACATGCACATACATTTACTTGCATGTATCTTCCTATGCACATGTGTACATATATATATATATATATATATATATATATATATATATATATATATATGCATCCATATCTACCTATATAACCACACACATATTTTTTGGTTGTTTTTACTGTTGTTGCAAAATTACGTATATTATAGCATTAACCGAAATTGTCCCTTTTTTGTGTGTACTCAGTGTTTTTTATTATCTTGGTCAAGTTGTGCTGACCTTATCCATATTTGGGATTTCTTTTCCCATCACCAGAAGTAACAATTGTCTATTATCTAGAAAATGATTCCCTCTCCCTCTCACTCCCATCCCAGGTAACCATCAAAGAACTTTGCTCTCTGTGTGTATATTTATTCTTGACTTTTTATAATATACTGAAAGCCATATAATATTTGTCCTTTTGTGATTGATTTATTTCACTCAGCATAACATCCCAGGTAGGAATCCCTCTTGATCATGATGTATTATTTTTTGATATGCTGTTGAATTCTGTTGGCTAGAATTTTGTCAAGAATTTTTGTGTCTGTATTCATGAGTGATATTGGTCTGTAATTTTCTTTTTTTTTTTTGTGGTGTCTTTGCCTGGCTTTAGTATCAGGATTATGCTGGCTTCACAGAATGAATTAGAGGTATTCCTTCCTTTTCTGCGTTCTGGAATAGTTTGTGTAGGACTGCTGTCAAGTCTTCTCTGAATATTTGGTAGAATTCCCCAGTGAAGCCATCTCAGCCAGGTCTTTTTTTGGTGTTGTTCAGAGTTTTTTAAAGGCATGTTCAATTTCTTCTTTTGTTATGGGTCTGTTCAAATTTTCTACCTCTATCTGTGTTAGTTTAGGTAGGTAATATGTTTCTGGAAATTTGTCCATTTCTTCCAGGTTTTCAGATTTTTTGAAGCACAATTTTTCATAATATTCTATCATGATCCATTTTATCTCAGTTGATTTCTGTTGTAATGTCACTCACCTCATTTCTTATTTTGGTTATTTGCATCTTCTCATTTTTTCCTCTGTCACTTTGACCAGTAGTTTGTCAATTTTTTTGATCCTTTCAAAGAACTAAATTCTAGTCTTGTTTTGTCTATGGTTTTTCTGTTTTCTATTTCTTTTATTTCTGCTCTAATCTTTATTATTTCCTTTTCTTGTGACTGTGGACTTCTTTTGCTGCTCCTTTTCTATTTGTTCGACTGGTAGGGTTAAGCTATCGATTTTGGCCCTTCTTTCTTTTTTGATAAGTGCATTTATTGCTATAAATTCTCCTGAGGACAGCTTTTGCTGTGTCCCAAAGGTTTGGGTATGTTGTGCTTTCATTCTCCTTTGAGAATTTTTAAATTCATTTTTAATTTGTTCTATTACTCAACAGTTTTTAAGTAAGGTTTTATTCAGTTTCCATGTATTTAATTTTTCCTTATTCTTTCTGTTACTGATTTCCAGTTTTATAGCATTATGATCAGAGAAGATGCTTTGTATTATTTCGATGTTTTTGAATTTATTGAGGCTTGTTTTGTGGCCTAAAATATAGTCTATTCTGGAGAATGATCCCTGTGCATTGGAGAAGAATGTGTGCTGCGGTGCTGTTGGGTGGTGTGTTCTGTATATGTCTATGAGGTCAAGTTGGCTAATTGTGTTATTTAAATCTTCTGTATCTTTGTTGAGTTTCTTTCTAGTTGTTCCATCCGTCATTGAAAGTGGTGTGTTAGTCTCCTACTATTATTATAGAGCTGTCTATTTCTTTTTTCAATTCTGTTCGAGTTTATATATTTTGGATATCTGTTGCTGGGTGCAAAAATATTTATTATGGTTATGTCTTCTTGGTAGATTGATCTTTTAATCAGTATATAATGCCCTTCTTTGTCTCTTATAATGGATTTTAACTTGAAGTTAATTTTATCAGAGATTATTATTGCCATTCCTGCTCTCTTTTGTTACTGTTTGCTTGATACATTTTTTTCCATCCTTTGATTTTTAACCTATTTGTGTCTTTTTTTTTACTTGAATCAAATGATTATCCCGCATATAAATACATATGTCTTCCTTGTTTTTTTTTTTTATTCTGCTTTCGATAAAGGCTCACAGAGCAAATTAGTTTCTCATTAAACAATTAATACATATATTGTTTTGTGACATTGGTTGCCAACCCTGTGATGTGTCAACACTTTCCCCCTCTCGACCTTGGGTTTTCCATTCGTGCAGCTTTCCTGTTCCTGCCTGCCTTCTTGTCCTTGCCCCTGGGCTGGTGTGCCCATTTAGTCTCGTATACATGGTTGAGCTATGTGTATTACTGTTTGTCTCATGGGCCTGTCTAATCTTCGGCTGGAGGGTGAACCTCAGGAATGACTTCAGTACTGAATTAAAAGGGTGTCCAGGGGCCATACTCTCAGGATTTCTCCAGCCTCTGTTGGACCAGCAAATCTAGTCTTTCTTTGTGAGTTAGAATTTTGTTCTACATTTTTCTTCAGCTCTGTATAGGACCCTCTATTGTGATCCTTGTCAGAGCAGTTGGTGGTGATAGCCAGGCACCACCTAGTTGTGCTAGACTCAGCTGGTGGAGGCTGTGCTAGCTGTTGTCCATTAGTCCTTTAGACTAATCTTTTCCTTGTGCCTTCGGTTTTCTTCATTTTTCCTTGCTCTAGACAGGGTGGGACCAGTGGAGTATCTCAGATGGCCACTCATAAGCTTTTAAGGCCCCAGTCACTACTCACCAAAGTAGGATGTAGGACATTTTCTTTATAAACTGTTATGGCAATTGAGCCAGATATCCCCAGACACCTATTTTTGTCTTTGTGTCTAAGGCGTATCTCTTCTAGGCAACATATTGGTGGGTCATGTTTTTTTTTTAATCCATTCTGCACTCTCTGTCTCTTGACTGGTGCATTTAAACCATTTACATTCAATGTCGTTATCAATAAGTATGAATTTACTGGTACCACTTTGTTATGCTTTTGTGTGTGTGTGTGGTATTAACAGTTTCTTTGTTCCACTTAATTTTCTGTGCTGAGGTTTTTGTTTATGAATTTTTTTCCCTGTCCTTCATTGTGGTTGATTTTGTGTTTACTGAGTCTTTATTTTCTTCTTTATTTTGCTAAGTTAGATTTGTTAATTTTCTTTGTGGTTACTCTGAAATTTACCTTTATCTTCCTAAGTTTAAAACAGTCTTTATATCTTGATATCATCTTGACTTCCTCTCTGTATGAAAGGTCTATACATACACCATTTACTCTCCTTGATTGTTGTGAAATTGTTGTCGTTTAGAGATAGACATCTCTGGTTTCCTGTTTTCAGCTTTATTTTACTTTTGAGAATTCTTTATTTGGGTTGGTATCTGGGTGATGCTGTGTTTTCCTTGATCTCTTTGAGGATCCTATATATGTCTTCTGAATTCCTTATCAGGTAGTTCTATTACCATTTCCTTCCTACGAAGGTTTTCAGCCCCTTTATTTAGGTCACTTCTTTGAGCCATTTTGTTTCTTCATATGGTTGGTTATTGTCTGCTGTGTCAGTGGGTTTGTTTTTTTTGGGTTTGCTGTGTCCAAGGCATTATGGTGTTAATTTATTTCTTTATTGATTATATGTATGTTTGCTTTGTGATTTTTTTTTTCTTCATATTTGCTTTATGTATCTGGTGCTTTGTTTCTTCTCTTTCTCTTTAGAATGCCTTTCTTTCTTTGGATTATTTTAACTGTTCTTTTTGTCGTTCTGGTCTATGTGTGACTTCTGTGGTGTCTGCCATCTGGGTATGATTTCCTCTGACTAGTGGGTATGGTGGGTTTCACCCACGTGTGAGTTTTCTGTGGTTAGGCTGATATGGCTTTTCTCACCGTATTGAGTGGAGGAGAGAGAGCAGCTTCTTTCTCTGATATTGGGTGACAAGTGTTGGGTGGTCAGGGTCCTTCCACAGCCCTTGTGGGATCATAGGGTCCTTCTGGCTGGTGCTAGCAGTTAGCGTGTTCTCTGGAGGTCAGGGCAGGACATCTCTGTTTCTGCTGTGAGGTATTGCTACCCAAATGGATGGGGTAGGCCCACTGTGCATACTGAATTGGCAACTTAGTAGGTGGTGGGGTATCAAGGGGTTAAGTGTAAGTGCAGATGGCCTGTAGGAAATATCTGGGTGTGGGATGTGTGACGTTGTAGCCGGGTGGACGTCGGATGAGGGCACTAGGATCTCCTGTTCATCGTTTGGCAGAGGTGCAGATGGCACCTGTCAGGATGTGACTGGCATTGCTGATGAGGTGAAGTGTCTGTCTGATTGGTCATGGGGCATGGGTGTAGGGAGCATTCTCACTGGTAGCTGAGTTGGGCACTATATGCATGCACCTCCGGTTGCTGGGTGGTTGGGGCAAGGGTGCATGGGTCACTGGCCACCACGTGGGTGGCATGGAAACTTGCACCACTGGTCACCAGGTAACCGGGGTGGCAGGGGTGGGGGAGGGGGCTTGCACCCCTGGTCACTGATCTGGCAGCAGGACCCATGCCAGTGATCTTGGGCGTGCAGGGGCAACTAGGGGTGGGTGGAGCAGGTACCGAGCTCCGGCACCTCAGGGAGGGGTGGTAAATATGGTCAAGCTTGCACACAGCTGCCACTGGCACCTCAGGGAAGGGGTCGTGGTCGGTTTCCTATGCCTCAGGGAGGGGTGGTGGACACCCTAGGGCACACATGAATGCATATGGCAGGTGGGTTGACTGCTTGCACTGGGTCGGTTCTGATGGGAGGCTCTAGTTGCTATTCTGTGGTTTGACTTTTTGCTTGGTGTCTCCCATATAAATGTCTGGGTGCCTCCACCAAGAAGCAGTCCCTGCACTAATTCCTAGCTTCCTCCCTTGTTGCACTCACCAGAGGGGCTAGAGCTCTCTCCTGGTCCTGTGCTCCTGCCCTTTACTCCCTACAAATGTGTATTCCCTGCAGTCTACATTTCCTCCTTCTCTGAGGCCTCGATGACTCAGTCTGTTTCATTTGCTGTAGTGGTATTTCTTTGTGGTTCCCTGGTTTCAAAGCTATACCACTCCTACGCTTCCCCCTCTCAGGGCCGCCCCATCCCTGGCCACATCCTGCCTACCTTGTTATTTCTTTCCAGGGTTGTTTGCACAGAATCTCTGCCACTAGCTGTGCTCTCTTTGGGGTTGCTCTCCTGGGTTCCTCACTCTGGGTTGTTGTTCTATGTCATCTGAAAATGGTCATGCTTCTCTGTACTGACAGGCAGGGTGCAGTCAATACACAAAGGTCTGTTTTTCCCCTGGCCTCTTTCTGCCTCTCCTTCCTGTCAGTGCTCAGTACGTTTTCTGAACTCTCTGTTTGATGTTCTGGGATCCAACGTTGTTTTTTGTGTCTGTTTTACTTAGTTTCCTAAGTCTTTCTTGTCAGGGGCTTGTTAGGGTGCACGTATTGACCTAATCCTAGGTATTCTATTATTTTTATGCTATTATAAATGGAATTGTTTTCTTAATTTCATTCCAGATCGTTCATTGCTAGTGTATAGGTATACAACTGATTTTTGTATATTGCTCTTGTATTCTGCAACCTTGCTGAATTCATTTATTAGCTCTAAAATATTTTTTGTGGACTTGTTAGAATTTTATATATAAAAAATCATGTTATCTATGGATAGAAATAGTTTTACTACTTCATTTCCAATTTGGATGCCTTTATTTCTTTCTCTTGCCTTACTGCACTGGCTAGAACTCCCAGCACTATGTTAAATAAGAGTGGCGAGAGCAGACATCCTTGCCTTGTTCCCAGTCTTAGGGGGAAAGCATTCAGTTTTTCACCGGTAAGTATGGTGCTAGCTCTGGGTTTTTCATAGCTACCCTTTATCACGTTGAGGAAGTTCCCTTCTATTCCTAGTTTGTTGAAAGGGTATTGGATTTTGTCAAATGTTTTTTCTGTTTCTGTTGAAATAATCTTTTTTTTTTTGTCCTTTAGTCTACGAACATGGTATATTACACTGATTTAGTTTCATCTGTTGAACTAACCTTGCACTCCTGGTATAAATCCTACTTGGTCTTGGTTCATAGTCCTCACTATATGCTGCTGGATTTGGTTTGTTAGTATTTTGCTGGGAATTTTTGCTTCTATATTCATAAAAGATATTGGTTTGTAGTTTTCTTGTGATGTCTTTGTTTAGTTTTAGTATCAGGGTAATTACGACCTCATAAAATGGGTTGGGAAGTGTTCTCTCCTCCTGTATTTCTTGGAAGAGTTTGTGATGGATTGGTGTTAATTATACTTTAAACATTTAGTACAATTCCGCAGTGAAGCCATCTGGTTTTTGTTATCATTTTAAAATGACTTGATAAGTAAATAGAATTTTCAGTTTTAATTTCCTATATGTAAATATTTATAGATATAATCCATAAACAAAAGCTCAATAATTTTTAAGAGTGTAAAAGGGTCCAATATAAACAAAAAATTCTCAATCCTCATCTGACATTGACAGGACATGCTGCTTGCCTTTTTTTTTTTTTTTGCCTTATTTTCAAGTTTTGGATACTTTCCATTGACAGGGTTCTTTCGAGTTTGGGATGTGTATATCCCCATGATAAATCATAATAAATGGAGAAAATATTGGAGTTGTCAAGGATTTCATTTTACTTGGATTCATAATCAACGTCCATGGAAGCAGCAGCCAAGAAATCAAACGACATATTGCATTGGGTAAACCTGCTGCGAAAGACCTCTTTAAAGTGTTCAAAAGCAAGGATGTCACTTTGAGGACTAAGGTATGCCTGACCCAAGCCATGGTATTTTCAACTGCCTCATATGCATGCAAAAGCTGGGCAATGAATAAGGAAGACCAAAGAAGAATTGATGCCTTTGAATTACGGTGTTGGTGAAAAATATTGAATAATACCATGGACTGCCAGAAGAATGTACAAATCTGCCTTGGAAGGAGTACATCCAGAATGCTCATTAGAAGAAAGGATGGTGAGAATTGGTCTCACGTACAACTTTGGACATGTCATCAGGAGGGACAAGTCCCTGGAGCAGGACATCATGCTTGATAAGGTAGAGGGTCAGCAAAAAAGAGGAAGACCCTCAATGAGATGGACTGACATGGCGGCTGCAATAATGGGCTCCTCTCCATCTATTATAGCCATTTTCTCCATCTATAAAATGGCTATAATACTATACACTCGGTCTGTCTTGTGGAGTCACCATGAAGCTCAAATTTGATAAAGGAGGTAAAAGTATTTTGAAAATTATAAAGCACTAGTCAAATGCAAGTTGGTAGTAAGACGGACTTTGACATCTTTAATAGTCACCGTCCATAATGATTCTTCCCTTTGAGGCTAGACAAGAGTGACACCTCGAACACAGATTCACATGGTGAAGATTTGGGAACACACGATACTTAAATAAAGGATTCTTTCTGCCAGGTGTTTTCCCCTTCTAGCTGCAATATATCATATTTGAACACTGTGGTGCTTCATGGGTTTTTTTGGCAACTTATTACTGATGGAAATGAGAAATCATTAATCTCTCCAAATAGTTCTATCATGGCTGCCTCCCTGTTCCAAAAAAAGGTGCTTTGTAGAGTGTTATTGTTATGAGGTGCTGTTGAATCGGTTCTGACTCCTAGCAACCCCATGTAGAACAGTAATTAGGTTCAACGTAGATATCTATACCCATGAAGACCCTTTTTCTTTTTATAATGTGACCACATTAAAAACAATTTGGACAAAAAGGAATAAATGGAATCCTGCTAACTGAATGGGGCTCTTGGAGTATCCACCTATTGCAGCCTTCCATATGAACAGACAGCTTAAATGGCTGCAATTATGTGGGACATTTGGTATCCTGCCTTTTTTCACTTAACATTATGGCAAGAGTTTCTCCATATGTGTACACAGCCTCTGTGTTTATCATTTTCATGGCCAAATAATATTCCATGAACTTAATCACGATCCCTTTTGGATCAGGATTTATTCTAGGTTTCTCTTTTGCTGTTATTGATAATGCTACAATAGCCAGCTTCTTAAGCACAGCTTTTTTTTGCCTTCATCGACAAATAACTTCTCAAGTGTAGAATTATTATCTCAAAGGGTATAAAACATCTTTATGGTTCTTGCAAATATATTTCTGTATTGCTATCCAGAAGGATTCCACAAATTGCAATGCCATTAGCCAGATTTTAATTTATCGACTTCACTGTAAACTTTCCAACATTGAGTGGTTTATAAATAGTTACTAATTTAAAAGTATAAAATGCTATCTTAGCATTGCTTTATTTTAATTTCTTTAAAGGAAAGACAATTTTCAAGTCTGCTTTTTAGAGGGGAAAACTTTTGGCACCAAAAAGAGAAATCCAGGTTGCAGACAGTATCTTCATTCAGGCACTTCGTCCACGCCAAGGTTGGTACCCAGCCTCCCTTTTTGAGAACAAGAACAGCCAGACTGCCCCTCTGACCCAACATCGCCTCCAGTCCAGTGCCTACATAGTATGTGGTTGAGCAGATAGTTCCGGAATAGTTGACACGTGCTCACTGAAACTTGCTAATAGAGAGAATACTGATGTTGCGGAATTTCCAAGCCACCAACATGAGTGAAGGATCCAGGAAGGAATATTTATTAGATTGGCCTCAAGCAGCTTGATCATCATCCAACTACTGGCACCTAGACCCAGTCAGAAGGAGTTTTCAGGCAAACAGAATCTGGTGTGATGCTCATAGCCACTTAGACAGAGCCAGGCCTCTTGGCTTGGCTATTTGCATCAGTTCCCGAGGGAACTTGAGGGCAGAAAGCCCACTAGTTTTCTCAGTTTTAGGTTGCTGGTTTGCTAGACGTTTTGCCCGAAAGAAGTGATGGGAAACTTGCGAACCAGCATCTTGGTCATACTCTGACAGTCCCAGATGGAAGGGACAATTTTAATTATGAAAGCTTTTACCACTTACAAAACCAGATACATTTTTCACTGTTTTACATTCTGGTTCAGATGCGCTTAATGAGATGCAAAAAGACTGATTGAGACTTCATCTTCACAAATTCAAAATCCTCTGTTTGCATTAAAAAAAATTTTTTTTTAATTTTTAAAATGCAAACAGAGGTGATTTTAGGCATTTAAAAACCAAAGAACCAAGCCCGTTGCGGTCGAGTTGATTCCGACTCACAGCAACCCTACAGGACAGAGTAGAACTGCCCCATAGGGTTTCCAAGGAGCAACTGGAGGATTGAAACTGCTGGCCTTTTGGTTAGCAGCTGAGCTCTTAACCACTATGCCACCAGGCATTTGAAGACGTTTAATTGTTCGCTGGATACTCTGGGTGGTACCAAAAGGTTAATGCCCTGGGCTGCTAACTGGAAGGTTGGAGGTTTGACTCCCAGAGGAGCCTCTTCTCAGAAGAAAGGCCTGGCAATCTACTTTCAAAAAATCAGCCACTGAAAACCCCTTTAGAGCACAGTTCTACTCTGACCTACAAGGAGTCACCACGGGTCAGAATCGACTTGAGGGCACCTGGTTACTGGTTAATTGTTCCCATCCTGGTTTGCCCTTTACCTACCTACCTACCCACTGCCGTCGAGTCAATTCTGACTCATAATGACCCTACGGGACAGAGTAGAACTGCCTTACAGGGTTTCCAAGGAGCGCCTGGTGGATTCGAACTGTACACCACCAGGGTTTCCTTTTTTTCTGGTGGGAAGGTAGATTGTAGATGGAAAATTCATATAGAGCTTTAACACTTGAAAGAGTCCAGTATATCATATGATCTTATTTCATTTTAACAATTGTATGAAGCAGATATTGTTAGTGTTGTCTTCTATCTACAGACAAGGAAACAGACTCCAAGATGCAAATACCTTGCCCCGTGGTGACGTGGGCCAGCAGTGTATCTTAACTCTCTTCTTCCAGCACTTCCAGTTCTGCTAAGGGTTTACCCTTCTTGTGTTTGAAATTGAGCCGAGGTTGGAATTCTTCTATCTGGCTGTAGATTGGATCTGGGAAAGACAGTAATAAAGATCGCGAGAGAATCATGCACGAAGGTAAGGGGAGAGGTGGCTGGATGGAGAATGTTTGGACAGCAGATGCCAGCAGTGTCCTTGGAGTTGGTGGTTGTCTAAGGGAAGCAAGGCCAATGAGCACCATGGAAGGCATGAACCTAATGCCTACCTTTGATCTCTCACCTGCCTCACCCTGCAGCCTCTCCTGCTGAGCCAGGTGGGCTACTCTCCATCTAGTGAGGCAGTTCCCATTCTCTGCAGTACATCCCTGAGGAGCAAATCAGAAAGAAGATTGGAAAAAAAGTTGTCCAATGAATTCCGGAATTAATTTACTATCAAAAGGCTAGATAATTAATACCTGGGCGGTGCAAACAATTAACGCACTAGGCTGCCAATAAAAAGTTCACTCAGAGGCATGTCAGAAGAAAGTCCTGCGATCTACTTCTGAAAAATCAGTCATTAAAAACTCTATGGAGCACAGTTCTACTCTGACACACAGGCGGTCGCCATGAATCAGAATCATTCAACGGCTATTGTTTTTGTTTGTTTGTTTACAGTTATGTGACCGTGGCACGTTGCTTTCCCTCTCTGTTCCCCCACATCCTCTTCTGTAAAATGGGGATAATAAGGGCCACCTGCCTCACAGGGTCATTGCCATGATTAAAGGGACACGATACATGTGAAATGCTTGGAACAGCACATCGTCCGGTTGCTCTGTGCACATACAGTGCACACTACTGAGTGTTATCAGTCTTTGCAGATGGCTTTATCATCTTCGGCAGGCTTTCCTAGCTGTCATCTCATTTCATCCTCCCACCGTATTTTGCGATGCAGATTTTATAAACATTTAATAGAGAAGGAAGTTTGATTAGCATGAGCTTTGAAGTCAGACTAGAACTCAGGCTCCTCCAAGGTGTGGGACCGAGTGTAAGTTATCTGAAGACTCAGTTTCTTTATCTGTAAGATGGTGACAATATTAACTGCCTTGTGGGTTTATTGGAGCCCTGGTGGCACAGTGGTTAAGAGTTCAATTACTAACCAAAAGGTCAGCAGTTCAAATCCTCCAGCTGCTGCTTGGAAACCCTGTGGGGCAGTTCTACTCTGTCCTGTAGCGTCACTACAAGTTGGAATCAACTTGACAGCAATGGGTTCGGATTTGTGGGTTTACTGGGAGGATTCAATAAAACAACCTATCTGAAGCCATCTAGTTCCTTGGATACAGTAAACAGTTAAAATGAAAGGACGTTTTAAAAGAAAATATGCAAGAAAGGCAAGTAAAATTACACACAATCCTGCTACCAAGAAATAACCTTCTTATCATTGTGGTGCATTTCTTTTCAGCATTTGCAGTAATGTGGCTGAGGTCGCATCCCATATATTCAAGTAATGTCACCAAGGTCCTGCAGCTAAGAAAGTGACAGAGCTGGGCTTACAAGCCGGGCAGGCCATCTTCAAGTCTGGGCTCCTAACCACTTCTCTACACAGCCTCTATGAAATCAAGGCTTAAATGCCTTCTGAGAAACTATGACAAAAATATTTAAAATGTTTCTAGTTTGAAAATATACACTTACCTTCAAAAGCATATAAAGAAACCAGAAATAGTCAAAACAATTCTATCATATAGTGAAGGCTGCAATTTTGACCAGAGAAGTAGTATTTTATAGGAAAAAATTTTAATTTCTACACATTTGTTTCACCAACATTTTGATTGTTAAAACACTATCGTTTAAGCAGTTACGACTACGGCTGGTAATTTTGGGAAAATCAGTGAATGTATCACTTGACAAATTGATCCGATTGAGAAATGCAGTGAACTGATAATTCATCAGATTGGGTCTTTGGGTGCGCTGATTGTTGGTAAATTGGCTTGTGTCTGTTGGACATGGAGTAGTGCTCAATATACACGCAGTCGCTGCTGACTGAATTAATGCATCAATGAATGAAGGAATGAATTGGATCTTGCCATAAAGGAAATGATCTTTCCCTCTAGAAATCAATGACCTTATATGATGATGGCATCTTAAGCCTCAAAAAGCTTTCTGAGACAGATTCTGGTTCTAGGATCACAAATATGGTTTGCATACCCCCCTCCCCCCCCCACCCTGCGTTCTGTTTCCCCCATTGGCTATGTCGTGAGAGCTGTGCTTCCCCGCTGGTTCTCAGGATTGAAGCTCACACAACATGGGGCTTGGAGTCAGAAGAAGCAGGTTTGAATAGCCAAGTCCCTTCACCCCGAGCCCTTTCCTCATCTATAAAATGGGGATAATTCTGATACCTGCCCCACCTTGCTCCCAGCATCACTGTCAGGATCAAATAAAACACGTGGAAGTTCCCCAGGAACGGCAAAGTGCTAGGTGGATGTTGGTTCACTGGGGGAAAACCATTAGACTTCAGAGTCCTATGTGACCCTGTCTGCTCTGTGTAGTGGCAGGGAGGCATTGAAGGGGCGTTTCCTCAGGGAAGGAGGGTCAGGCCTGGGCTGGAGAAGGGTCATTCCTCACCTTTGCACTTTGGTCTCTGCCTTTCTGATCACTGACAACCACAAAAGAGAGACACAGGGACCTATTAAACTGCCTTCCCCGGGTCACCTGCCAGTGAAGAGCAGGCAAACATCAGAGCGGCCACTTCACACCCAACTGCCTGGAGGTCACGGGCCTGGAGCCACTGGGGGTGGGGTATGGTGAGGAGGTGTCACTGGCCACAAGCACTGTGGGGGCCCTGCTGGGTCAGGTTGCTGTGGTCTGCTCAGCCTGGCCTCCCCGTCTCCACCACCCACAGCTCTGAACCCCCCTGGGAGGGCTCTGAGGGGTGTCTGCTGGCCACCTTTCCTGCCTCACAGAGAGAAACTCACAGTTAAAGAAGCTTGCTGGGGAGGACTGGGGGAGAGGAAATGCAGCTGGCCTGACAGGGGAGGGCATGTCACAGCATAAGCCAGGGGGCAGGATCAAAGACCAAAAAATGAGGGAGAAGAAAGATGTTTGGAAAGCACTATTTTTCTTTTTTTCCTCCCTTTTCTCGAGTGTATTCATAAGAGTGAAATCATTAAAGGAAAAAAAAAAAAAAAAAAGTCCTTCAAAGGGAATATAGTAAACGGTGTCGGTTTCTAGGGTTTTTGTGGGTGACGGCACATCCTGGCTGCCACCAGGAGACCTACAGCGGCTAAGTAATGTAGCCAGCTGGGGTTCAGGACTGAGAACCCCAGAGCCTTCTGGCCTCACACCTAGGCCACCTGACCTGTGATTTACCACCCACCCCTTCTGGTTCACTTCCTCTGTCATGAGTTACATTAGCCTCTCGGAGACTTAATACTTGATCGTTCATTCATTACGTTTGAAGGGTGCTCCTTCCTTCCAGAGAGCTTCGCATCCACCACCTAAAATCCCATACATTTAAGTAGCCCCTCAGGACTGAAACAGAGCCTGGTGGTGCAGTGGTTAAAGAGCTGGGCTGTTAACCGAAAAGGTCTTTGATTAGAACCCATCAGCCGCTCCAGGGGAAGAAAGGTGTGGCAGTCTGCTTTTATAAAGATTTACAGCCTTGGAAACCCTACAGGGGCAATTCTATTCTGTCCTATAGGGTCACTATGAGTTGGAACTGACTCCGCAGCAGTCGATTTATGTTTTTTTGGTTTTCAGGATTGAAAGCACTTGTGTAGTTTGACTCTGAATTGGAAATTATGTGAGGAGCTTGGGTCACGCAAGAGGTTTGCAATCGGCTGCTAACCTAAAGGTTGGCAGTTCAAGCCCACCCCACAGCACCACGGAAGAAGGCCTGGCCAAACACTTCCATAAAGATTACAGCCAATCAGGGGACATCTAAATCAACTGGCAAAATAAAATCTATTGAGAAAACATTCTGCATTCCACTTTGAAGTGTGGCGTCTGGGGTCTTAAATGCTAGCAAGTGGCCATTTAAGATGCATCAATGAGTCTCAACCCACCTGGATCAAAGGAGAATGAAGAACACCAAGGTCACAAGGTAATTATGAGCCCAAGAGACAGAAAGTGCTACATGAACTAGAGACTACATCATCCTGAGACCAGAAGAACTAGACGGTGCCTGGCCACAACCGATGACTGCCCTGACAGGGAACACAACGGAGAACCCCTAAGGGAGCAGGAGAACAGTGGGATGCAGACCCCAAATTCTCATAAAAAGACCAGTCTTAATGGTCTGACTGAGACTAGAAGGACCCCGGCAGTCAGGGTCCCCAAACATTCTGTTGGCCCAGGACAGGAACCATTCCCGAAGCCAACTCTTCAGACGTGGATTAGACTAGACAATGGGTTGGAGAGGGATGCTGACGAAGAGTGAGCTACTTGTACCATGTGGACACTTGAGACTATGTTGGCATCTCCTGTCTGGAGGGGAGATGGGAGAGTAGAGGGGGTTAGAAACTGGCAAAATTATCACGAAAGGAGAGACTGGAAGGAGGGAGCGGGCTGAATCATTAGGGGGAGAGTAAATGGGAGTATGTAGTAAGGTGTATTTAAGTTTATATGTAAGAGACTGACTTGATTTGTAAACTTTCACTATAAAAATTACTAAAAAAAAAAAGATTACAGACAAGAAAACCCTACGGAGCAGTTCTGCTCTATAACATTATGTGGTCACCATGAGTTGGAACCTACTTGACAGCGTTGAGTTCAGTTTTTTTTGTTGTTGTTGAGATTCCTCTAACCTAGTTATTACCCAAGTACTGGCTGGGGCCCCATCTCACTCCTCAGCGATCTGGTTCAACTTGACTTGGACCCCAATCCAGGGCCTATATCCAGGGTCTGTGTCCAGGGCTGGTTTAATAACTTTACAGGCCCCAGGACCTTTTAATTATGGAATCTGGGTTCCACATCATACCACACACATTAAGACATACCCATAAAAAAAAAAAAAAAATTTTTTTTTTTTTTTTTTTTTTACCTCACATTAAATGTGAGATTTTCACTGTGGGATAAATCGAAAGGGTTTTACTAGCCTTGCTTTTGACATTATTTGGCTACTAGTGATTCATTTACTGCATGGCTGGCTACGATTTCTGGGTTGTCATCACGCATGCACGGGAAACTTTACAGAGTGACAAAATCAAACCTTGAAATTATTTTCAAATGTAAAAATTTATAATACTAAAGTTAAAAATGAATAGTGTTGACATAATTATGTTTTATAGACATCTAATTAAAATGTGTTACTTTCAATTTTATAGTTTTCTTTTTATGTTTTAGATCTGATGATTTTTTTTCAGCTCTCACATGTTTCCACAGACCTTTGAAACAAGCTCATCGGCCGGAGGCCCTGTGCCAGAGGGGCCGGTTGACCAGATGGCCCTGCTTGTTGTTGCTGAAAGCCCTCCCCAGGCTTTTGGAGTGTCCTTTACCCCACTTCCAGCCTCCTTCTGATTCCCTGCTCCTGCATACCTCTTCATGCTGTTTTGGTTTCAGCTGATATCAAAACTGGCCACAAAGCTCAGCCCCTTGAATGTTTCCTACAAAGTATCCAACCATCTGGACATTTCATGAATTTGGTACTTCAACAAATTCTGAGGGCTATACGTACCTTGGAAACCCTGGTGGCGTAGCAGTTAAGTGCTACAGCTATTAACCAAAGGGTTGGCAGTTCGAATCCACCAGGCGCTCCTTGGAAACTCTATGGGGCAGTTCTACTCTATCCTATAGGGTCGCTATGAGTCGGAATCGACTCGAGGGTACTGAGTTTGGTTTTTGGTATGTACCTTGTTTTGAACTGAATTTTGTCCCTCCAGAATGTGTTGAAATCCTCACCCCTGTCCCTGTAAACACGACCCTGTTTGGAATAGAGATTTTCTTTTGTTATGTCAATGAGTCATGCCAGAACAGGGTGGGTTCTAAATCTAACCACTTCTGAGTTATAAAAAGAGCAGGATAGACACAGAGACACACACAGAGGAAGACAGACGCCAAGGATCACTGGCAGAGACTAGCCACTGGGAGAGAGGCTCACAGAAGGGATTGACATGGCTAAGGACCTGATTTGGACTTTTAGCCTCCAGAACTGTGAAAAAAATAAATTTCTGTTCTTTAAAGCTACCCACTTGCAGTATTTCTGTTACAGCAGCACTACGTAACTAGCACCTACTTTGAAACTTCTGCCATGTAATTGGCACCACCCTTGCCCACCTCCCTCACTCCACACCCTCTGAACTCCCTACAGCAAGGCCAAGCACTTAACTGGTTGTACCACCCGGGGACTGTTGTTGTTGCTTTTCTTGATGAAAAAGGAAAATGGCATAAAATACAACAGCCCTGTTTGGGATGGGCTCTTGACCTCAATTGCCCAGTGGGCATGGGTAGGCTGCTCTGCATTAAGCATCATGGCAGACAGAGAGAAGTCAAGCCTGGCCTCACCCTGGGGAAGACCAGCTCTTTCTGGCTAGGGGGAATCTTATTTTCTCCTTTGGACTTCCACCCCAGTGACATCTCAACCCACAGCTCCCTGAAGGACAGGTCCCCAGTCTATCAGAAGGCCATGGAGCCTTGCCTCACTCCTCCACAAGCTGATCACCACTACTGGCCCCACCTCTCTACAGCTCATTAACATTCTTAACAAAGAAGCAGCAAAAAATGGTGAAAAGAATGCGAGCTTTGCACCTAGCCAGCCCTAGTTTCAATCCCAGCTCTACCACTTCTGGGCTCTGTGTCTTTTCTGAGCCTCAATGTTGTCATCAATTAAAATGGGGGTAATAGTACCAATTCATGTAGTTGTTGCGAGTATTAAATAAGGTAAACAATTCAAAGCCCATGGAACTAGTGGCAGTCTGAAAGCAAGGTCTAGGGCACATGTCTTGAAGCTGTATTTTCATAGCATTTTATATAATATAAAGAAAATATCAATAGCTTGTACCAAAGATGGGAGTCTGGCGTGTAGTAGTTCCTCTATTTCTCTCTCTCTCTCTTTTTAAATTCGTGGTAAAAATACAGCTTCTCTTAACTTATTACTATCTCATTATCCAACATTTTGCATTTACAATACTAAAATGACGTGTATCTGGCAAGGCAAGAGTAACACTGGCTGTGATGGTTAAGGTTATGTGTCAGCTTGACTAGGCCATGATTCTCAGTGGTTTAGCAGTTATGTAATAATGATGTAATTTGGCGGTTATGTAATGATGTAGTTATCCTCCAGTTTGTGATCTGATGTGATCATCTTCCATTTTTGCATTAACACTGATTTTCACATAATGACCTGGTCTTTGGAATCTAACCATGTCAGTAAGTGAGGAGAGGGTGTATATATAACAAAACATTTGCCAATTGAACAATTTTTACTTGTACAATTCAATGACATAGATTATGTTCATCACATGTGCAACCATTACCACTATACTTTTCCAGAAATTTCCACCACTATTAATAGAAACTCAGTGTCCCCTAAGCAATGACTCCCTTTTCTCCCCTGGTAACTGGTAATAAACAACTGTCTATTTCATATAGGTAGGATCATATAATATTTGTCCTTCTGTGACTAATATATTTCACTCAGCAAAATATTTTCAAGGTTCACTCCTGCCGTGGCATGCATTAGGGCTTCATTTCTCTTTATGGGTGAATAATGTTCCATTGTATGTATGACATTTTATTTATCCATTCATCTGTTGATGGACATTTAGCTCTCTCTTGTTATAAAGGACTTGGTTCCACCCCACAGTAATTTGCCTTCATGGTTCTACCCACAACCCCGCCCCCACCAGCCACAGGAAGACAGTGTTGCATGATGGGAGGTGATGAGTGTCAGGGACCCTGGATTATAATGTGAACTCTGCTGCCCCCTAGCTGCAGGATCTTGGCCCACTTGCTTCAACAACCTGATCTTCATATTTGATTTCATGACTTTGGGAAAATTCAAAGTTCCTTCGCATCAGGAAAAGATGTGGAATTTCTTGTTTAAAATGCTTATTTCATGACATACACCCCACTACAGTATGAACCAAACTCTGTTGCCATCGACTCTGACTCATAGTGACCCTACAGGTCATAGTAGAACTGCCCCCTAGGGTTTCCAAGGAGGGGCTAGTGGATTCGAACCGCCTACCTTTTGGTTAGCAGCCAAGCTCTTAACCACTGCGCCACCAGGGTTCCACACTATGAGCACGGGGTTAGAACACTTCACTGCAGACTGGGTCAAGCAGCGTGAGAGCCTACTGCCTTCTGTGAACTCTGCTCAGTTCACATCCTGAAGGTGGAGTTGTTGTTTGGATTGTTTACTAGCAGTCCAGAGCATGCCTAGAAGGCTCGCATGCTGTTTTGGCCCCGAGAATTCTTTTTTACCCTGCTAAGACACTCTCTTTTCTGCTACAACTTGGACTAATGTGAGACTAACACAATCCCTCTGACAAATCCAGGAAAATCTAGAATTCCAGTGAACCAGGGAAAATCACACTGGATCAGACTTCATCAACTTTCCCCACTGGGAGGTGACATCCTGACTTGAAAATCCTTGTGCTGGCATCTCAGTCCAAGCGTACTTCCCTTGAAGATGGCCAGCTGCAAAACCAGAAGTTTGGGAAGAGAATCCAAGTGGGGTTTGGGGGGGGAGGCGCAAAATGAACAATTCAACATTTGCTGACAAACTTGGGGCTGGGGTTGGGGAGAATGGGAGAAAAGCCAGTTCTGGAGTTCCTACCCTGGCCTGTCCCTTCCCCCTACGCCTTGCAGTATGGAAACCATTTAGCTGAAGACGGATGGCTTCCTAGGCATATTGTTGGGAGTGCCCAGAGTAAATCACTTCCTTCTCTACTCCTGGGAAAAGATTTCTCTCTTGCTTGGGTCATAATTCATAATTCAAACAGTTTGCCTCCAGTGAGCTGAGACCTTGAGATTAAGTAGGGTGCGCACCAGCGCCTACAGGACTGAACTTGGAGAGTTAGATCAGAGAAGAGACAAGATAAAGAGCACGGGTCTCCAGAGCAATGCAGATGCTGTTTCAGACAAGCTTGACCCCCCGACACTCAGAGAGAGAACATTTCCACTTCTCCCAGCCTAAATAATTATTTTAAATAGAAATTTAAAAGTATTTAGAATAGGGTTTTATTCACAAGATTTCTATTTTTACCCAACTTTCTTGGAATCTGTGTTTATCTCCTAAAGTGAATATCACTTCCTTACTAAAGCTAGTTTACATCTAGTGATTTTATTAAAAAGGCTGAAACAAACTAATGGGATAATTTTAGGAGTACAAAGAGCCTCCCTTTAGAGTGGGGTCAACAAACTTCTGTAAAGGGCCAGGTAGCAAATATTTTTCTTTATGGCCTTGTGGTCTCTGTCACAATTATTCAACTCTGCTGTTTGTTGTAGTCCCTGGGTGGTACAAAAAGTTACCACATCTAACCAAAAGGTCGGAAGTTCGAGTCCACCCAGAGGCACCTCAGAAGAAAAGTCTACTTGCCAAAAAATCAGCCACCGAAAACCCTATGGAAGCAGTTTTAGTCTGACACACACAGGGTTGCCATGAGTCAAAATGGACTTGATGGCAACTGGTACTGTTTGTTACTGGCCATTAGTTGTAGCACAAACGCCGTCACAGACGTTACATAAACAAATGGGTGTGGCTATGTTCCAATAAAACTTTATTTATAAACCTTGACTTTCATATAATTTTCACATGTTATGAAATATTCTTCTTCTTTTATAAAATAATTAAAAATGTGAAAACTATTCTTAGCTTTCAGGCTGTACAAAAATAAGACAGTGGGCTGAATTTGGCCCTCAGGCTCTAATTTGCCAACCCCCTGGCTTAGAGTACTCCTGGGGCAAACTTGCAAAGAAGGTAAAATTCTGCTTTTGGTTAATGTAGTTCTTTCCCTATAGGGTCACTATGAGTCGGAATTGACTCGATGGCAATGGGGTTTTTTTTTTTTCCTCCCCTTATGGGCACTGGTATTTGAAAATAAGATAAGTGGGCAAGGAAAATGAAAGCCAAAGGAATAAATTCCTAGTAGGGAATTTCAAGAAGAGCAAGCAACGTATTTTGAAGAACATCCCTCATTTGATACCTTGTAAAAATGAGACTACTAACTGTACTTTCAGGCAGAATGCATTTCACCTGTATCAAATTCAACAGACTTTATTGACCTCTATTATATTCCAGGGATGTGATAAGTGCAGAGATGATGAAAAATACAGCCCCTGCCTGCTGGGAGCAGACAAATGCTATTAAATGATGAACAGTCTTTTCCATTTCACATCATCCACTCCTTGAACATTTTATTGAGCATCTACTACATGCCAGGCCCCGGGTGGGGTACCACACATCCCAAGATAAATAAGTGCTGAAGATGTTTATGATGAGTGACTTTCTTCCTCACTATCACCTTGTTATTTTCTTATTTTCTTGAGGGAGAAACTGAGGCACAGAAGGCCACGCTGGTTGTCCCTGATGGGATAGCAAACAAGGAGATCAAAGAGTGACTATCACCTGCTTTAGCAGGGCTGGGACTGGGGTGAGAGAGTGAGGCACGCGGGTGTAAAATTTAAAGAGACCCTTGCTGGCAAGTGCTTGTTGGACCTCAAGAATGAGCGCCTCCTTAAATTTTGCACCCTGATGTTTCAGTGAGCTCATCTGGTCCTGCCTGTGTCTTAGCGCCCTCCCCCCACCAAGAATGGCTAGTGGTCCTGAGGGGCTAGAACCCACAGTCTCTTTACAGATTCCTCTGTATCCCAGGTTCCTTTTCCCTTCCCCTCAGCAACACAATTTCCACATAGTCTCCTCCCTCCAGGGATTCTTTGCTCTGCCCACTCCCCTGGCACCAAGGAATCCCTGTTGCTGTGGGCATTTGTGGATTTTGGCTACCTAGTGTTTCTTTACGGAACCCTGGTGGCATGGTGGTTAAAAGCTAAGCTGCTAACCGAAAGGTCAGCAGTTTGAACTCACCAGCCACTCCATGGGAGACAGATGTGGCAGTCTGCTTCCATAAAGACTTACAGCCTAGGAAACCCTATGGGGCAGTTCTACTCTGTCCAATGGGTCGCTATGAGTTGGAATCAACTTGACAGCAATAGGTAGTGTTTCTTTGGGGGCAGGGTGGTGGCTCAGTGGTAGAATTCTCGCCTTCCACGCGGGAGACCTGGGTTAGATTCCCAGCCAAGGTACTTCATGCTCAGTGCCCACCCCCCATCCTGTCAGTGGGGCTTGTGTTTTGCTGTGATGCTAACGGGTTTTCAGAGTCTTCTCAGGCTAGGGCAGACTAGGAAGAAAGGCCTGCTGATGTAATCCTGAAAATCAGCCAGTGAAAACCACATACAGCATAATGGTCTGATCTGCAGTAGGTCTCAGGGTGGTGCAGGAGCGGGCAGCACTTCGTTCCGTTGTGCACGGGGTCACATGAGTCACCACTGACTCAACGACAGCTACCAGCAGTCAGTGTTTCCCCATCCCAAGGCCTCTGATTTCCTTGTGAGGAGTTAGTACCCGTTTCTCACTGTGTGGAGCCCTGGTGGCACAGTGGTTAAGAGCTATGGCTGCTAACCAAAAGGTCAGCAATTCAGATCCACAGTTGCTTCTTGGAAACCCTATTGGGCAGTGCTACTCTGTCCTATAGGGTCACTATAAGTCTCAATGGGTTTTTTTTTTTTTTTTTGGAGGGGGGGGCATCTCACTGTATACAGTTTTGTGAAACTACCCCTGGGGCCTCACCCTCCTGAGAGCCTAGGCTGGTGTGAGACAAGGGGTGCTCCCTTCCTGGACTTTGAATCCTAAGCAGAAGGAGTTGGTTTCTGTTTCCTGCCCCTTCAGTCTCTCTGAGGGTGTCCATCTGACACACCAAATCAGACCGCAGAGCTGGGGACTTGGAGTGTGGCCATAGGCCAGTGGCATGGTGTCCTGGGAGCTGGCAAGAAGCTGTGGAGCTGCAGGCCCAGGTTTTATCAATACTGCAGACTCACAAAAATACAGGAGACATAATACATAAGCCACAAGTGTGGCTAGTCTTTCCCCATTGTGAGTAGTGGTGGTGATGATGGCCCTGGGTGTGGATGTGTGAGCGTGTGCTGGGGGAAGGGGGGGCCAGCTCCTTAGGAGAGTCATGGTCACGGGGGAGAAGCCTGCAGAGGGCCTGGGCTAGCCTTGGGGGTGAGCCACGGCACTGGTGAGCTATAGGGTCAGCTTAAGGCACCCCTTGCACAAGAAAATATCACAAAAGTATAAAATAAGTTTTTAAACTGTTAAAAGGCAAAGATGTCACTTTGAGGACTAAGTTGCCCCCACCCAAGCCATAGTATTTTCAATCACCTTATATACATACAAAAGCTGGACAATGAATAAGGCAGACCGAAGAACTGATGCACTTGAATCATGGTATTGGTGAAGAATATTGAATACACCATGGACTGCCAGAAGCATAAACAAATCTGTCTTGGAAGAAGTACAGCCAGAATGTTCCTTAGAAGCAAGGATGGCGAGACTATGTCTTGCTTACTTTGGACATGTTATCAGGAGGGTTGAGTCCCTGGAGAAGGACATCATGCTTGGTAAAGTAGAGGGTCAGTGAAAAAAAGACCCTCAACAAGGTGGATTGACACAGTGGCTGCAACAATGGGCTCAAACACAGCAATGACCGTGACGGTGCATGACCGAGCAGTGTTTCATTCTGTTGTACATAAGGTCTCTATGGGTCAGGGCTGACCCAAGGGCACCTAACAACAATAAAATAACTGTAAGACAGACTAAGGAAATGCAGACTTTTTTCCATTGATGACTTTACCAATGCTACTACAGAAATACAAATACAAAATTATACTGATTTTTTTCTCATTTTTTGGGTACCCGTTTTGCTGATGCACTCATACATGGCCCTGAGGGATAAGCCAGCATCCAACCCACCTTTCATGCCAGCCCTGAGGCTGGGGGATGCTCCATTCAGCTATTTGGAGGTGCCGGCGATGGCACCATCCACCTAGAAGACCAGAGGGATGCACTGTCGCCAGCGAGGCATATGGGCTGAAAACTCGTGTGAGTCATTGCACCAAGGATTTCTGGAGTGCTTGCTCTCCCCATTCCTGGGCTCTGGGTCAAGAATGTAATTGAAGCCCTAGCACAATAGAGTGTGAAAGGAAAGATATTCCCTGGTGTTGTGTACACCAGCCAACTAGACCCATAGCAGATGCTCGGCTTTTGTTGCCGGTGCTGGCTGGGTCCCTGCGTCCTGCCCCACACTCCAAAGTCTCTGGAGGCAAAAGCCACAGCTCATGCAGGAGCTGAAGTTCATGTGGAGCTGCCCTGGCTGAGAGCAGCCTGCTTCCTCCTGCCTAAAGACGCAGAAGCAGGAGCTGCAAGCCCAGCAGAGGAAACCATGGGACAGCACCTTAGATGTTAGGGATTTCCCCAGAGGAGGACGATACTGTTAAATTGTTGGAAGTCAACTTCCAAGTGCCCTAGGTAACTGTCCAGTGTCTGAGAACAAGGTGAGCTAGGTTTTCACAGTGTCATTGAGAAGTCCCCAGGAAACCAGACTCGCAGAGGTAAACCCCCATCATGCCTTGGGGGAGACACAGAAGCTGGGTGCTCCTTTCTGAAAGCCACTGGGGGAGGTGGCTCCCTGGAGAGCTGGTGGTGGTTGGTCATTCAGTGTCTCCACCACCCCTCCCCTCCCACCTGAGAGGTGCTGTTCTTAGTATTCGCCAGTGCTAGACGTTAGTCCTGAGGGGCCATGAAGCCTTGCCTACCTGTGATTTCAGGGGGATGATCCAACTGGGCTACTCGGCTAACTGGTCACCAGGCATGAGCCATCCCAGTGAGTCAGCCCGAGAAAAACGAACATCCGAGGCAGCCTGAAAGGAGAAAAGACAGCACAATATGGCAGCCTCATGGGTGAGTCTGAAAGAGAGAAGGGTAGCCGTTTCTTTGAAGCCTGGGAAGGGTGGCTACCAGGGCTGGTGGCATGGATTTAAATAATACAGGTGTGTTAAATAGTGACACAGTTGTCCATGGTTGAGAGGTCAGTGTCAGGCACTACACTATCTTAATCACACCCCGAACTTTATGATGCAGGTACTGTTATTATCACCCGGGATTTTAAGCGCTATCCTATACCACCTCCTCAGCCAGAGTTTCCAGTTCCTTTATCTGGCCTTCCTCCCTCCATTACTGTTCATTACTGGTAATTAGGTCTCCCCAAAGCTGAGACAGGCATGGCCCTGGGCAGCTTCTGAGCCCACACCCACTATTCACTTTATCAACCTGGCACCTAGACAATGGTCCAGGAGAGAGCGGAAGGGCCGTGCAAACGAGGGTCCAGGAGAGAGCCAAGAGGCCACGTAGACAAGGGTCCAGGGGAGAGTGGAGAGGCCTTATAGAAGGGGGTCCAGGGGAGAGTGGATGGGGGCCGCATAGACAAGGGCCCAGGAGAGAGCAGAGAGGTCGCACAGACGCATCTCTTCAGGTTCAAGCTTGCATGCTTTGGGGGTGAACAGTTGAATGCAGCTAGGTTTCTTAAAGTCCTCTTCCCCAACCACAGTTTGCTTTTGTTTTAAGAACCCATAACCTGGAAATCAGAAAAGGGTTGTCTAGTCCAGGACTCACTACATATTGTAGTTAAAAAAAACAAGAGAATGTTTGTGATGAGTCAGAAAATAACAAATTGCAAAGACTCTCATCAGCCCTAGTTTTGACAGCAAAATGTTAGAAAATACCCAAATGATCAAAAACAGAATAACAAATTATGGAACATGAACCAGATAGAGTATCACATAATGACATCATGAAGACTAGGTTAGGAACATAGGAAGGGGCTTATGCAAAACATTTTGAATAAAAAATAAACTTTTGAATAAAAAATCTTATACATTCATGCAGGCAAAATTCATGGAAAATAAGTTTTTCTTCTTAATGGTGGTGGGATTATGGATGACCTTTTTTCCTTTATAGATTTTTCTCTATTGTTTTTATGATGTTTTGTGACACATAGCTCAAATGTACACCTTTGCATGGTGGCTTTTACCTTATGTGTCCATTTTGCTTATTTACCTTGCAACCTTGTATCCAAATAGGGCAAGGAGCTTTTCATTTGAACTTGCAAATTACTGCAAAAATTTACATATTCCTTTAAATATATAACATGCATCTATTACTATTACTATTATACAGATTAGAAGTAATTCTTCAGGCTAGAGTCTTTTTCATCCAAATTTGATGATTCCATGTTTATTAGTAATACTTTATCTTCTTGGGTAGGAGCCCAACTTAGGAAACCCAAAGGAGGGTCCCAACCTGAACAACTCATACTTCACAGTTGTGAAACCCGACTCGCTCACACACTGCCCCATTTTTCATCTTTTCTGGAAAGCTGGAAAATGGATTATCCGGAGACCCCTGGGCTCCTAGCCCATTAGGGAGGCTTGGACTCCGCTGAGGTTTCCGAAGCCTGGCGATCCCAGCACATAAACTTGCCGTCTTCTCCGACTACTACAGGAAGCAGCACTTCGGATTCTTCCCATGGATGAAGTGCTTTCCCAGAAATCAAGAGCTCCTCCCAGACCTCCCTAGAAGAGGGGAAAGTTGATTTTACAGTTTTTCTAAGAGTTTATGTAATTATTGATTTATACTCTTTGCTCTAAAGACTAAGAGATATTCTAGAATAAAAGCAAAGGTATGGTAAGACCAAAAATTAAAAAAAAAAAGTTTAAATGACATAAAACAGTGAATGGGAGGTGGTGAGAGGGGAGAAGCAAGCTACAATAATGAACCAAAAGACTTGGTGGCCAGAGAAAATAGAAAAACCAGAGTGTTTAAAAACTGGCAGAGTGCTCATTTCTGAGATTTGAGACAAGAGTGGGCTGTGAACTGCCCCTGGCTGAGGAGTCCCTGAGAAAATTACTCAGCACTCCCAAGAGCCTTTTCCATGGTTTAGGTGGTTAAAAAGCTTCCAGGAAGGTGGTGTGATGTCTGTTTTCCATGAACTGCTGTATCATTTACCCCCCACTTGCTGTGCAAACATATCCTGTCTAGTATCATTGTTTGACATGTGTACACATATTTGGTTGCTTTCTCTAGATTATAGATGCCTTGAGGGCAAGAAATGTATTTTAAACTTCTTCTGTATTGTCTTCCAACCCCCAACCTGAAGTTCCTATAATATAGTGTAAATAATTCTTAAATGGAAATGGAATTTAATGGTTAGTTCTTTAGGCTAAATTATGTATAATTTTAATTTGCATATATTCTCTCATCATTCGAAGAGAATATGGAAGTCCTTTCTGTGTCTGTGAAAGAGTAGGCAGAACAAGAGACAAGAGTAACAACACATTGTAGCAGGAGGGGGAAGAGAGCACACCAGCTGGAAACAGGAGACATTCCAGACAGGGGTTTTCAAGTCCAACATTCGAACATTCGCAGACAAAGACGAGGGCAGTTCTGCCACGAGTTGAGAGACTAGAAGCACTTCACTGAGGCACATTTTCTTTATATTTATGACATTCCTATTTCTAGGCAAATGACTCTGCCTTTGTCCCTTTTTAATTTATTGGGAAGGTGCTGCAGACAGCCCCGGAGTGTTCTAGAAGGGAGTGCTTTGTATGATGGCCGGAAAACAAATCCTGGGAATGGCAGTCTTCAGACTGAATAAGCCAGCAATTAATCACTTCCCGGCTAGGTTCCCCAGGCACAGCTATGCTAGCCATCCCACCCTATAAAGCCAGCACCCCCAGTCAAAACAAAACCCCCACTGCCCGGCTGCTGGTTCACATTTCTAATATGCTGTTTGCTGGACACAATACTTGCTCCTTTGCGGAATAATGGCAGGGTTCCCTTCAGAGAATGGGGTCCTTGGCCACAGCGTGATTGTAGTAGTTACTTGGCAATTGTTTTATTGTGGAAAGTGGTTTTCACAGTGGGTTTGGGGTGAGGTGGGGGTGGTGATGCAGGGTGTGGTCAGCCGATCATTGGAAGGGTCTGGGCTGTATTATTACAGTGTCTGGGGGTTTCGTATTGGATTTATGAGCCTAAGCGACCAGAGTTCCACTGGAAGGGAAGTATTCCAAACCCTTTTCTGAATATCGTCTGAGTTGTAAACAGATAAAGACTTTCCATCATATATTAAATGTAGCCTCCCCAGCCCCCACCAAGCCCCCAATGCCGCACCTACCAAGAGGAGCTGGATCCTTGGAAGAGAGAGCAGAGAACCTTGCCTCTGCCCCCCACACAAAGGGCTTTTCTTTTTACCTCTCCAGCCACTAGCTCTCCTCTCGAGATTCCACAGTGGTCCCGCTGAGCGGCTGTCCCCAGTGAGGGCAGAACTGCCTTCCTTCATGGCATTTACAGGCCTATGCTCTCAGCTGCTAACCAAAAGGCTGGAGGTTCGAGTCTACCCAGAGGCATCTAGAAAAAAGGCCTGGCAATCTACTTCTGAAAAATCAGCCACTGAAAGCCCTACGGAGCACAGTTCTGCTCTGACACACACGGGGTCGCCATGCGTCGCAATGGACACAGCAGCAACTGGTTTACCGGGTCACAGGCCTCAAGCAGTATTCTGGATTCTGTCTGCACCCACTCAGCAGCAAACCTAAATGCAGTCTGAGGACGGAGGAATAGAAACTTATTCTCAAGGGCTAGTGTCTTTTGGTTAAACATGAAATTTGAATCTAGTACTCTGAGACAGCCTTCGTCTCCCGTGCACAGGTGGTAGATTCCAGAACCGTTACTTGAGCATGTTTTGTTTCTGGGCCATCTGTCCAGTCAACAAACGTATTCCCAATGTGTTTTACATGCAGGGTAATGTTGCAATGCAACGTTCTCTGGGGGAATGGTACTGGGGGTTTTATTTCCTAAGAAAAAAGCTCCTTTCCGTTTCTCTGAAGATCCAGTGTTGCAGTGTGCTGTCAGTTGACTTTGACTCACAGTGACTCCCTGTGACAAGAGAACTGTCCCATAGGATTTTCTAGGCTGTGATCTTTTACGGGGCTGGATCACCAGGTCTTTCTCCCTACGAGAGGCTGGGTGGGTTTGAACCTCCAACCTTTCCGTTAGCAGCCAAGTGCTTAATCGTTGTGCCACCAGGGCTCCTTAAAGACTCATCACAGGGAGGAAAAAAGGCTCCAGGCTGAGGAGCTGAAAAGGGACCGGAGGAGGTGTAAAGGCGGGAGCAGCACCTACACTCTCCCCTCACTTAGTTCTCAGCCCCGTGAGGAAGTGCACACAGCATGTGAAAAGGTGAGATCACCCTCTTTTAAAGATGAAGAAATTGCTGCTCACGTACCAAAATCAGCCTGGGTCACAGTGAGCAGTAGAGCAGGATATGAACCTAGCCTCTCTAGCTCCCAAGCCCTGTCCCCCTGCACTGCCTTTGCTCAGCTGAACGAGCGATCGTGAACAAGCCACACGATCTCTCCAGGCCTTGTTTTCCTCGATGATCGCGAAGGCTCCTTCCAGCTCTGAATCAGCATTTAGGTTTGCGGCCCCAGCCTTGGCAGGCCCTGATAAGGCCTGGACTCTCCTCTTCGTTCTCCACAGCCTTGGTAACAAGTGGAAATAAACTCTAACAAGCAGCAGGAACCAGCCTTATTCTCAGGATCCATGCCCATTTGTCAAAAATTTGGCAAAAGTTGCATTCATATTCGTGAACTCTCAACAGCTTCATTGTTTGACGCACTAAATTTATGACATCTATCTCAGGAATGTAGCTCTGAAAACTCTCAGTGTCAAAAAGTATACATGGTGGAAGGTGCACTTCTTGTACTGCCTGACATTCCCAATTTCTCTCCAAACCCGTCTCCAATTCGGGAAATGATGGCTCCCTGAACACCCCAGTGCTTGTTTTGATTGGAGAATTCAATTTTTTTTTTTTTTCTCCCCGTTTATGCACCTGGGAGCCTGGTGGTGCAATGGTTAAGAGCTTGGCTGCTAACCAAAAAGCTGGCAGTTCGAATCCACCAGCTGCTCCTTGGAAATCCTATGGGGCAGTTCTACTTTGTCCTATAGGGTTGCTATGAGTCAGAATCGACTTGATGGCCATGGGTTAGGTTTTTTTTGTTTGGTTATGCATCTGTGGATTTTTTTTTAGGAGGCCTGTTGGCGCAGTGGTTAAGTGCTCAGCTGCTAAGTTTGGCAGTTCGAACCCACCAGCTGCTCCACTGGAGAAAGATATGACAGTCAGCTTCTGTAAAGATTTATAGCCTTGGAAACCCTGTGGGGTAGTTCTACTCCATCCTATAGGGTTGCTATGAGTTGGAATCGGCAGTGGGTTTTGGTAGATTTAAAAATATTTATATATCTACAAATAGTGTTGACAAGTTGAAGAGCTGGTTAGCATAGACTCAAATATTTGCACAAGTAAAAAGTTATTTTTTCTGGAGAAAAAAAATCGGGTCAAAAGTACTGAACTCTGGTGGATACATACCAGCGAACGATCTAAGAGCAATCTGGGGAATCGTTGTCTTCAGTGTCAGTGTCGAAAAGTTCAGAATGTACCCACAAAGCGCTTTGTCTTTCCTTAGCAACAGATTGTTGAACTCTTATCACCAATTCAAGCACGTTTTGAAGATGCTTGTCTTTTTACCCTGTGCCCTTTTCTCCGTGGAGAGCTCCACGTTTTACTCAGAATAAGGCAACTTTTCCAGCTGTTCATTCTGAAACGTGGGCCTGCTAAGTTTCAGCCATGGAATTTAGAGTATGAATCCTGAATTCTTTCCCTATACTTCACGGTTTTCCACAGGGTGACCATGTTGGCCTCAGCCTTGGTCCTTCCTCACGAAGAGCCCTAACCTCCGTCCCCTGACCTCACATGGTGGCGTGGTCAGAGGTAACTGCACCTGGACAGACTCACGTTCTCCCTTACATTAACCTGAGAGATGAAGTAATAATTCTTTGAGTGGGTATAACGTTCCATACTTAATCTCGTCTGAACCCAGGCAGGAAGTTAGGGGGTAACCCATTAACTCTGGCCACATCAGCTGCTAAGTGGTAGACTCAACCTACGTCTCCCAGCCTCATTCTCTCCCCACGACACCTGCTGCCCCATCTGCTTCTACCTCCTATGTCCACAGTCACTTCTCTTCTGCTGTGAAACTTTGAAACAAGTGGAAGAAGAATCCAAACGGGCTATGGAGCCACACAGGCCTGGGTTCGAAGCCCAGCTCTACTACTTGTGAGCGGTGGAACTCTGAGTAAGTCTGCTCAGCCTCTCTGAGTCTGTTTCTGAGTTAGCAAAATGAGGATCAATGTGAAGTCTAAATGAAACGACACAGGTAAAGTGCTTATTATAGGTTCTGATACATAAAAATGGCATCTGAGAATTTTATTAATAACCATCATCATCATTTGGGGCAAGGTTAGTGAAGTCTTTGCTTTACAACGATACATATTAATTGTCCTCTCTGGGGGGTCTTTGGCGCACGTGTGGAAATCCATTGACAGCAGTCGTTCACATTTATGGTGTATGCCCTAGGTGCCTGGCACTGTGCTCGGTGCTATAAATTACACACTTATTCCTCACAATAACAATCTTATGAGCTAGGTGCTATTCTCACGCCTATTTTACAGATAAAGGACTCAGATTTCAGAACTTTACAGGGCTTTCCAAGGTTAAACCAAACCACCAGTTGTCATGGAGCTGACTCCGACTCATGGCAACTCCATGTATGTCAGGGTAGAACTGCCCCATAGGGTTTTCCATGGCTGATTCGACTTATGGCAACCCCATGTGTGTCAGGGTACAAGACCCCCATAGGGTTTTCTGTGGCTGATTCGACTTATGGCGACCTCATGTGTGTCAGGGTAGAACTGCGTCATAGGGTTTTCCATGGCTGATTTTTCAAAAGTGGATCACCAGGCCTTTCTTCCAAGGTGCCTCTGGGTGGACTCAAACCTCCAACCTCTTGGTTAGCAGCCACACGCATTGACCGTTTGCACCACCCAGGGACTCTTTTCCAAGGTTAGGCAGCTAGTAAAGGGCAGGTTATGATGTGAAGCCAGGTAAAAGCTTGGTTTAGGAAAGGTTTCCAGGACTCCAGTGAGGCAGAGGCATTTTTTTCCCTAGCTGAGGACAAACAGGAGTAAGCCTAACGGTGGTGAAGATGTGGGAAGATCCAGTCAGGGTATTTATTTGCTTGAGCAAGGGGACAGCTTTTTACTAGTGGGCTCTGGAAGACAGAGCACAGGCTTCTGTTCCTTCCGCTGAGGAGAAATACTGGCTCATAGGGTATGGGAGAAGAGTTAGAGGTACTGAACACTTCTGAGAGAATATATTGGAACTTTTGTTTGTTCCCGTTTTACTGTTGGCTTTTTGTGAGAACGTCCTTTTTCCTCCTGCAGCACAAGTTAAACCAACTACTAGTACTGTTTGTACTGTTTTTGTTCACAGGGTTTTCATGAGCAAGAGAAACGACCTATGAAATTTTCAGTTTTCAAGTGCGAGAAAATGAAGATGTGTTGGAATTTAGACTCCATATGAGTTAGAAAGCAGACAATTCACCAATACCCTTTAAAGCAGGACTTCTAAGTGGAGTCACACTGCAGGTGGGAGAGGGGAGGCAGAAGCAGATCTGACGTATTAACCCACCATCTGTTGATGTGTGTATATGGTACCATTAAAGACTTAGATAAAATTTGAGGAAAAATCCCCAATCCAGTAAAACCACTGTTGTTGTTAGGTGCTGTCGAGCCAAATTTTGACTCATAGTGGCCCCGTATAACAGAGTAGAACTGCCCCATAGGGTTTTCTACCTGTAATTTCTATGGAAGCAGATCACCAGGTCTTTCTCCCGTGGAGTAACTCGGTGGGTTTGAACCGCCAACCTTTGTTCAGCAGCCAAGTGCTTAACCTTTCTACCACTAGGGTTCCTAAAAGGCACTGTAAAAGGCATACATGTCCGTGTAGATGTATACCAATAAGGTGAAAAATGACTTTGGGAAAGGGTCTTTCCTGCGCGGTTATAATTTCATTAACAGGCCAACGTGTCACCACCTTTAGTGCTTCCGCAGGGATAACACTTGACGCCCAGTTTTCTCCTGGACTGTTGGGGGGGGGTGTTCTGTTTTTAAGAAATCGTTGTCAGGGGAAGGGAGGTCAATCCCGCGATCCCAAGTTCACAACGCAAAACCATACAAATGACAGGACCACCAAATTTAGAAAATGTCCTACAATGTGCGTTTTATTCCATATCATTATACAATGTTTACATAGTTATAACTCTTGGGAAAAAAATGTTTTCTTTTTCTTCACCAACTGTATGTTGTGCCTCAATCTTTCACTTGAACGTGGAGAATCGCAAAGAGTGGAAATCCACATGGAAGGCTATTCTACCAACGGTCGTGAGCTGCAGTGTGCCAACAAGGAGGAAACGGGGATCTTACAAGAGCAGTGGGGCTTACAAACCCTTGGCTTTAGTGAATTCAGGCATACAGGGTGCACAGTCTCATCTTGCAGTACAACTCAAGACAAAATAAATTAGTGTTGGACAGAATTCTAAATTGTACAATATTGAACAAAAGGCCACGGGGGGACCTTCTGTTTAAAGTAGCACCGATCCACACCTGACTGCGTTTCCAACATTAACCTTCAGGTTGACTGTACTGTTGGCACTGAGTGGAAATCTTTCTGCCTCAGTGAGGACTCCTAGACTGACTAAGCATACTGCGTTGCTAACCTCTCTACACAGTGTGGCAACGTCAACCCAGGAAATGGCACATTTAAATCGTCGCCCTGATGCGGGCTTGCCCTTTTGTTGTGTTGTCCGCCCCCCAACATAGCTGGTATCGCGCGGCTGTTTCTGTGACAGTGGTAAAGGTAAGTAAAAATGCACTGAAGGGGTTTCATGGCAAGCAGGTGTTTTCAAAACAAAACAAGGAACAACAGAAACAAAACGAGAGAACGTGGTCGCAGCTAAGGAGGTTTTCACATGTTGTTTAACTCCAGTAAAGTCTGATCCAGCATCTGATGCATACTAAGGTTTTCTTCTTTGGCATGAGCCACTTTCTCTGTGGTGGGATTAGAAAATTCAGTCATGAATAGCTGCACTTGGACACGATGGTGGTCTGCACACTAGGCAGGCAACTATCAATTGCAAACACAGCATGAGACCATGGGACTAAGCATGCTCACAAGACACGAATCATTTGCAGACAAGGACCTAGGAAGGGGCAGTGCCTCTGACCCAGAGGAGACCATGGGCACGGCAGGGTCTCACAGGGCCGTCAGGTGCAGCCTCACCAGCAACCCACTCTGCGAATTAATAAATGCAGGCGGCGCTCGGTGCAGGCTCACTGACTGGGTGCCATGGGAACTGGGAAAGGCGACAATACCGCTCCAAGCACCGTTATACAAACGGGCACGTTAGCAACAGCAGACAGCTGAGTTACAGACAGTTACAGGTTCCAGGCGTTGTGCTGGAACACAACCTCACAGAAAACAAGGGTGATGTGAAGAGGGTTTCTGACAACTTTTCAAATGATTTATTTTTGTTGCTCATTCAAAAAAAGAATTGATTATGAACATGTTTCATGCACATTTCATTAGGACATTCTCTGAATATTCTTATAGTGTTCTATGTATTTTCAGCATGACATTTCAACAATATTCCATACCACCGTCAGACTGAACAATGCATACCTTTCAGACAACCAGAACTTCTGACATGAGCTCCTGTTTTCAAAAGCTATCTGCCCAAGCATAGGTACATTTAATCATACTTCAAACAGTATACCACACTTTGAGAAGATATGAATATGGAATATGAATAGATATATATACACACCCCCTCAGCTTTGGCTTTCTACTCAAAGCAGGACTCACAGTTCTCTGGGAAATGGAATACATTTTTCATGGTCCTCACTATGGATCAGTTCAAACAAGAGGACCTGCTTTTGCAAAGAGGAGTGCTGAACTGAATGTTATAAACATTTAACCGTGTATATACTATAAGCATTTTAGCATAAAGCTGTTTGGGGATTAGAGAGCACTTAATTATTCCAGGTGTAAGGAGGGATATGTAGGCAAGGCCAGCCTTTGGCCGATTCCTCTCATTTACACTGCTGCAGAAAGCCACTGCTCTCTGCCCTATGAGGTGAAGGTAAGGTGGTCTTAGATTTCCTGCATGTGGGCTTCATTCCTAGAATTCAGACCAAGTTCTTTCACCCTTAAGCTTAATCCTCATTCAAGGCCAGCTTTAGTTCATTAGTTAGACGGCGGTTTTGCTCAAGTTGCTGGTAGAGTTGATCTGTACAGGTCAGCAAGCAGTTTAGCAGAAAAGAAGAGGCAGAAGAAGAGAGGTTAGCCAGAGTCAGAGGAGTCAACAAACAGAGCACAGATTCCTCGGGCGGGGTGGCCGCTGGTCACTGGTGAGCAATTTACTCTTACCTCATGGTCATCTGTCCCATGTTCGGGGAGGATGGACGGGAAAAGGCCTAGGGAACTTAGGAAGGGGTCAGCGTTTTCCCTCTTGGTGGGGAGGGGAGAAAAAAGGAGCAATAGGATACGAGAAAGTCAATGTTCTTGTACCTCACTGAACCTCACTAGAGAACCACTTTGCGGAGTGAGCCGAATGCACTTTCTAGAAAGTCTTGGGACCTGAGGCAGGGCTGGAGGTGAGCCCAGCAGGTCACCCCCTTCTGGCTAGGACTCAGTGGAGATCTTACAGTGAAAGTTCGACCCTCTGGTTAAAGTTCGACTCTCTGTTTCGGCCTACCTCTTTCCAGAGCCCCTTTTATCTCCACTCATGGAGGGCTGGCTTTCCAGCAGGTAGTACCCAAACCTAAAACCAAACCAAACCCAGTGCCATCAAGTCAATTCCAACTCATAGCAATGGAAACCCTGGTGGTGCAGTGGTTAAGTGCTACGGCTGCTAACCAAAGGTTTGGCAGTTCGAATCCTCCAGGCACTCCTTGGAAACTCTATGGGGCAGTTCTGCTCTGTCCTATAGGGTCTCTATGAGATGAGGTAGTACTCAGAGGGGGTTATTTCTGCTGCATTGAATTTTTGGGGGTTCATTCCAATCTGACCCCCTGCTGAGAATTTGCATTTCTGCCCCAGATATACTGAATTACAATCTACGTTTTAACAAGGAATGAACTGGTTCGAGGCCCTGCCTCAATGGAATCGAAAATATCAGGGAAAATTTAAAAAATGGCTTTGAAGTAAAAAGGCCATTAGTGGGCTCCACATGCAAAGCTGGTCTGCTCCTGGCAAGACTGAATTACTCATGAAAGAGATTCCTGGGAAATAAAGATGGCATTTCAGGTAAGTCTGGAAGCAACTGGTTTCTCTGGGTTCCCTAAGAGATGTTGTGTTCATTAAAAATGTCAAATGACAGGCCCTGAATCACAGCAACGGGCCCTGTGTGCAGAGGAGACTGGGTGCTTCCATTACCAGAATTATGAAACATGTGGAGCTCTGGTTTTGAGCTTTGGATTTCTGCAGAAGCCCCTATTAAGTACAGGCATACCAGCAAGATGAAGGGCAAAATCTGGAGATGACTACCAGACACTGGTTTTAAAAAAAAAAACAATTTTTTTTTTACAGCTAAAAAACATATAAGGCAGAACCTTGACTCAACCCTGAGCTGTGGTCAATCGACCTTTTAAATGAAAAAACAAAAAGCTCCACCAAGTCAAGGGAGACTCGAATTTAGGATCACAGGGAAATAGACTTGTCAACCACAGCTAGCCCATGGAAGGGCTGCCAGGCACCCTGCACTCCATTCCTGTGCCCTTAGAAAGTCTCCTTGGTTACAGCAAACCACCTGGGGAGTGGAAAGCATGGGCCTTCTTTCAACAGGAGGAAGCAGCAGAACTAACCTCCTTGGCTTTTTCCCTAGTCGCCAGGATACAGGTGCAAATTCTGAACTCTTGTCCAGCTAAGATACACAGTGTGTGTTACCCAACTCAAGCAGCAACGCCAGCATGTATCTCCACTCAAGACTGATTTAGCCTTTACCTTATTTTTCTTTAAGGAAGATGACATTCTGGGCCCCTAGCGCTCAGACTCAGCAATGCTTTTGGTTTGGTCCAACCGAGGCTCCTGCAGCTACAGCTACAGCCTGGCTCTCTGAACTAGAAGCCTGGGCTCCAATAATTTCTTGGTGAACTCAACTTGCTAGCTGATCCTCCTGTCCGCCCACACATTCTTGGGCTGCTCCCGACCTGCCTTCCCAATCCATCAGTTTATCATCTCCCCTTGTCCAGTGGACTTACAGAATGTGTGACAGTCTCAGGAAGGGTTTGCCTCTAGTATTATCTGAACGTGTGTTAGGCAGAACTTTCTGACTTGTCATTTTGTCAACAGGAGGAAGCAGGATTACCCAGCGAAGGCACACTTCTACTACTCTGAATTTAAAAAAGAACAAGGTGGCCACCATGGTCAAAAGCAGGTGGAAGAAAAACAGGGAAGTACAGGAATCCTTATTCTCAAGGGAGACACTGTCCAGATTCTAGATTTTTAAAAATCTATTATATCACTACTAAAATACTTTAATTCACAGCTCTCATATGAAAAATATCTTCTCTCTGCTCTGAAGTCTTTGTAGAGTGGATGACACTATTTTCTGAGTTTGTCCAAATTTATTTGATAGAGTGGTAGCTCTCCTGGATTAAAACAAACTACACACAAAACAAATAAAGACGACCCATATTTAAAACACCGGAGAAATGGAGGCAGGGTGTTGAGGACAGAGAAATGTTGGGAATGAAGAAACAGGTGTCATGTCATTTTCAAGTTCCAATTTTAAAATGCGTGCTTTGGAAAGAAAAAAAAAATCACTTCATTCTTGCTTGTGAAGTGAAATAGGTAAACCCAAACAAAATAAACTATTCTGAACAATTTCAACCAAATGCTTTTCAGGAAAAACAAAACAATCAGAATCAACTTTAACGGCTATACTTCAAAAACTTCTACAAATGAAGAAAACACCTAATAAACCTGACATCTAGGGTTTCACCGTCACCATCAAGGTGAAGGTGGCTGAATAATGAGTATGCGTTTAAAAAATTTTAACTCTTTGTGCTATAAAGGGATGCTCAGCAGTTCAACTGTTTGAATCAAAGGTCTTTCCCGCTTTTCTCAATGCCTAAGTCCCTAACAACGTGGGATGGCTCCGAAGCCAGTCATCACGAGTCTTTCATTAGTTAACCATATTCTCTGATGCTCAAACAGGTCATTAACACAGAGGGGTCCCCACACCCCAAATGAAACCTCTGGCATAGGGGAGACACTGCTCAAACCAGTCTTCCGACCCCAACAAGCCATGTACCCTGCAGTGGTTCTCAGCCCGGACTGCATACCAGAACCACGTGACCCTCTAAACACCAATGCCCGGGCTCACTCTCACCTTGGAGACCAGAACTCTGAGAGGGGGCCAGGGCATGGGTATTTCTTAAAAGTTCCACAGGGAACCACTGCTTTAGAAACTCTTCACTTTGCCCTCTTGACATTAACATACAATCTTCAGAATGAGAAGGGGGGGGAAAAAAGCAGCCGCCAAAAATGACCCTTTATATGCATAAAGCAGCTTTGTAGCTTTATTCAGTGTTGAAACTAAAATGTCAATAAATAAGAAGTAAAAAGAAAAGCAAACAGAAATAGCTTCGGTAGTGTTTATTTTACACTGAAGGAGGAGCGTCTGTACAGGGGACAGCACACTGCGTGCCCGGCCCTAAGGCAGGACGCTAAAGAAAGGACCAGGGTCAGCTGGAGCAGAGACAACCTGCAGAGCTCAGAGAAGTGGGACATCCAGCTTGATGAAGGAGTCTTGGGAGAAGTGAAGCAAAGAAACTTATCTGCGAGAAGATAAAAGGTGGGAGAAAAAGAAAAAAGTGGCACAATGGAAAGAGAGAAATGAAAACCACACAGAGGAGAGCAGTGCTTGAAACACAGGTGAGAAGCAGCCATGCAAACACCATGACCAACCAGCTCACCTGTGAGCAGGTGGCCAGCCTTGCCCACCTGTCTGCACCTGAGGCCATTATAGGCCCCTTTGGGTCTAGGTTCATTCTAAGATGACCCATGAGCAGAATTTAAAAACACATTTTAAGCTAAGCCCACTTTTCAGAATATTTAATCTTACTTGCTGCTCAGGCTTTTCCCATAGAATGGCCCCATTTTTAGCACTGGGAAAAGCCTTGGAGACATGTGATCTGATCCACCCCTCAGTTACAAGGGAGGTAAGAGAAGGTGGAGTTTTCTCTAGTCTCCGCGGTGACAGCCATGTCTCTAAGGGGACTTTTTTTCTTTAAGGGTGGAGATGCTATAAGCTCCAAAACATTGGGCACACACCATACTTGTCAAGCTGCCACCTTCCTGTATGGGTAAAGGGATGACAGGTGGGCCTGGAGAAGGAAGTTCCAGCTTCAAGGGAATTCAGTGTGATATTGTTAGAAGGACTAACTCTCCGTGGAACATTCCAGGTTAGAATGTAAAGAGGCAGAGTAAGATCGATGTTTAAATTTGGTTAGTAAGTTAGGTGTGCATGAAAACAAGACCATCTACTCCAAATCCCACTGCCCCACAGCAGAAAACCTGGGGCATTAACTCCAAACTTCATACTGTATAATTTGTGTTTTACTTCCTGTTTCTTTGACCTGGGTTGTGGTATGTGTTTGTGTGGACATTTTAATTTCTATTACACAAACACAGAAAATTAAAGGTTTGGCTACCCAGGGGAGAGTTCATTCCTCTTTAGAATTCTCAGAAGCAAGCAAGAGGTGATCTTTTACAGCACCAAACTTCAGGCTGTACTGGATCATCCCAACTGCCTTCCGCGCAGGTCCTCAGTAACCTGGCCCTTTAGGGTTTCCGTAAATTTATATTTCTTTTATGAAAATGACCATATTTAATGAATCTTAGGAAACCAGTTTTGATATTTCTTGGGAAGTTCCTAAGAACCATTTGTGCCACCTTCTAATTTTATTTGCGCCTCGTTTTATTTCCTAAAAAGGATAGTGCTCAAGGTCGTTCATATTCCAGTTCATTGCTGGGTGGGAACAATCTAACTCAGAGGTTATAAAATAAACGGACTCTGAGAGGAAAACGACCTGGACAGACAGGTTTAATCTACTTGGTCCTCATGAGTAGAATGTGAAAACACCCCGACTGAGCTAGATGGTATAGGAGGCTGAACAGAAGGGCATACAGATGGAGATCACGGAGGCAGAGGAGGAGCAGTGCTGAGTGCCTTGTGTTAGCGTGAGGGCGCGGTGTGAGCAGGCAGGGTGGATAAACATTTACATGGAGGTCATATCGTTGAGAGCGTGGTCCAGCTCCTCGCTGATGGCTTTGTACTTCAGTTTCTGAGCGTACAGCTCGTCTATGACCAGGAAGTGGAAGGCAGAGGTGCAAGGACATGGAGAGTGACCAAGAGATGGAGGGTGAGTGAGGGTGGCACGGGCACCATCCCGACACAGCAGCAAGAAAAGGGCAATGCATGAAGGAAGTGGTGCCGCAGCAGGTGGCCAATGCAGGAGGCGTGCGTTTTGTTTTTAAAATAAATTGGAACAAAAACAAAAAGAACCCATTAGAAAATAAAATGAGAAAGACTTAATATGAAAATCATAACAAATATGGTAGGCATATCAACAGGCCATGTTAGGCCCTGAACAAAACCACAGAAGACTGTCTCCTAGACGGGTAATGGAGCATCTTTCTTTCATGGAGCTATATTTTAATTACACCAGAGTCGGCCGTCAGGCACCTGCAGCTATAAACAGTGGAAAAAATACATCCAAGGGCAGTGTTTTGGAAGAAGCAATTTGTGACTACAGTCTATAATCCTTATCTGGATCCACCTTCAAACCATAGACTTCCTGAACGAACTAGACCTCTGGGATATCGATTTCTGAGTTTCATTTAAACTACTCCTTGTGGTCTTCTCACCCAAGCTGCCCCATCGCTGACTGGTCCAAGGAGGCATAAAAACCACACTTCCTATGGCCTTGTTGTAGCAAATCTACATTTTTATTTTTGCAGCGATGACAGTTTCAAATTTTGCTACCTTTTGGCAGACTATTTTGCAAACTTCTGTCATTCTCTCTTCTCTACTACCTTATCTATTTGCACCAGTCCCTTCTCTGGCCGCTTCTGCCTATGGTGTGTATATTATATGCACTTTACTTTCGTTTTCACAGTGGGCCCTTCACAAGCCTCAGAGCTTGACATTTAGGATTTCCGTGAGATAGAGTGGGTGTTACCAAAATAATACTGAAATATCGTAAGTGTGAAATGTATAAGCGTAATCTCAAAACACAATGTCCTACTGGCCACCTCCTCCCTTCAGGACATAGAACATTTTGCTAAGATAATAACTCAGAAATGATTATCTGGATTAAGACCAGATGTGTCTAAAAACAAGCCCACACCATTCTGACAACAGGGAAAGGTCACTAAAGATGAGTCCCTCTCACCTACAACCACCTTGCTCACAACGAGAGCTAAGCCTGCCATACTTCTGCAGAGCAGGAAGTAAAGCTGGATGGCATCTGCTGTTACAAAGAGATGGGCCCCATCTGGTGGCTGACCAGTCACCTGGTAAGCAGAGGACTCGGGTCCAAGAGTTTGAGAGTCACAGAGAGAGAACCCCAGAGGACAGGCAGGAGGAATGTGCAAGAGCGAAGAAGCACCATCAAGCTGGGTGCATGTGGAGTATAAAATCACTTTGTCAGGTCGATCAATATTCAAACATAAAGATTAAATTAAAAACAAAACTTAAGATCTTACCTTCTAAGTCATCAATGCTTTTCTCCAATTTAGTTACTGACCTCTCTGCAAACTCGGCCCGTGTCTCAGCCTGCAATGATTTAACTGAGTCAAAACTGGGACATTTTAAATGTCCAGTAGCTACAAGTACATGGGGAGTCCCTGGGTGATGCAAAGGGTTAATGCACTTGGCTGCTAACTGAAAGGTTAGAGGCTCAAGTCCAACCAGGGGTGCCTAGGAAAAAAGACCTCACCATCTACTTCTGAAAAATCAGCTGATGAAAACCCTGTGCAGCACGATTTGACTCTGACACACATGGGGTCGGCATGAGTCAGAATCAACCCGAGAGTAACTTCTTTTTTTTTTTAAACAAGTATTAGGGGAAACTAGAGAATGAAAATCAAGCACAGCACCTATACAAGGAGACTGCGGGAGACAGTAGATGGCACCAGACATTGACTCTAAGCCAACCTTTGAATAGTCTTGACTTGGATCAGCTCAACTTTAAAATGAAAAGCTCTGACCATCTCCATCAAAACAAACTCACTGAATACGCAGTTGACTTCATCTCCAAAACTCTCTCATATTACCTCCTTCAGCTTGTCAGAAAGGACCTTGATCTCTTCCTCATACTTGTCCTCCTTCTGCGAGTACTGTAATTAGAAAAAGCATCCAGATGTCAGCCGCCGCTCATTCTATACGCATGTCTTCTCATAGAAAGACAGCGCCACCCCAGCCAACAGATGTTCAAGATCACTTCAAAGGTAATGGAACCTCTGATATTAAATAGCTCCCTACAATGTGTTCTCTGTTTTCTTGCCTATTGTTTTACACGGGAGAGGAATGAGATAACGTATCCATTTGGCATTTGGTCTAAATTAAATTACTGCAGATGACTCACACATCCAACAGAAAAGACATTCTCTATTTAAAAAAAAAAAAAGGATCTGTTATCTAACAACCATCAGGAAATCACCTTGAAAGGTTGCCATTTACCAAAATGCCTACAGGACTGTTGCTTTCATCAGCAGGGCCGTAGAAGAGAAGAAGCGGCCTCTTTTGAGCACCTTTTAAAAGATACCTTTCCCCCCGACACCATGCTCCTGGCCTACCTTCTCAGCCTGAGCCTCCAGTGACTTCAGATTGTTGGTCACAGTTTTCAATTCTTCTTCAAGCTCGGCACATTTGCTAATGTTTTCGATCAGAGGCAGAAAGGGTGGGAGACAGGCCAAAGGGAGGAGGAGAGAAAAAGGAGAGGGGTGGGAAAAAATGAAAACCAAGTCCTAGAGATGAAGGGCTGCCTTCAAGTAGCCAAATCACCAGGTATTAACATGCTCAATTTTGCATGGACGCTGTCCCCCAACCTTGCAACAGCAGAAGGCAGGGTGACGGAATCCAGTAACTCTGAAGTGTGATAATTTGGCTTCTTTTGTGGCTGCACCAGAGAGCATTTGTGAAGGAAAAAACAAAGGAGCATAAAGGACCAAAAGGAAGCTCCTAAAGCAGGATGTAAGACAGCAGACGGCGTAGTGAAGGCACAGTCGTTATGCGGACTAGCAGACATTGGAAGCTAAGAGACGTCTGGGTTGCAGTTAAACCTGAAACCCGCACATGAGCCATCAGTACCTTATCCTCTGCAGCCATTAATGCTTTCAAGGTCTGATCCATTATTCTTAATTGTTCTTCCAGCTGTCGAACTTGGCTGTTAGTGGACACAGGAAATGCACAAGGCCATTCTCAAAATCAGTGTGCAGGTCAGACATGCAGCGACGCACGCATTCACACACAGACACCCCATACAAGTCCTCTGGGTTCCATCTTGTGGCTCATCTGAGTCAAACAAGCACAGAGGAGCCCGGAGCTGGAACAGGTAAATGTGCAGCTGCCAGACGGTCATGCTTTTAGTCTCTGCTTTGCAGCACCCCACACACAGCCTCCTGGGACCGGGCCCGCTTACCCTTCTGAGAGCTCAGCCCTCTCCTCTGCACGTTCAAGGTCACTCTCAATGATGACCAGCTTACGGGCCACCTGCAGTGGGAAAAACACGAGACACACATCATGGGGCCTGAAAACTGCAGGAGTGGTGGTGTGAGGAGGGGGCCGAGTCCATCAGCCCCTATGGCTTCTTGTCTACAACCAGGAGGATTCTCTTCCCTGCAGACTGGAGAGAGGTAATGCCTCACCAAGAGTTGCCAACAGAAAGGAAACCAGAGGCTTCCACTCATGAGACCCAGAGCGGTAAGTTACGACCGGGCAGTCTTGATTTTAAGTCCGATTGACCCGGGTCAAGTCTGCAGATAATTAATTACACAGCAGCGAGAGACCAAAGGAAGAGGGATAGATAGAAAAGCCACTGTCCGACACAGCAGCAGGATGAGACACAGTGCATGTTAAGCTGAGAAGGTGCGCGCAGCTGAGAAGCTGCTGAAAATAACCCTAAGACAAGCGCCATCAATTCAGAGCTCTGTTCATCAACCTCCTTTTGCGGAGGAGGTGGAGAAAGCTGATGGAGGAGAAGGAAAGCCAGTGTAAGTTGACGAGATGGCTAATGAAGTCATTTGTGTTCCGTGGAAGACAGAACCTGAGAAAATAAGTGGCCCTCTGAGGCAGTTCAAAATGAGTGGGCATTCAGGGGCAAGGACTAGAAGGCAGGAGGGGACAGGAAAGCTGGTAACAGGGAACCCAAGGTCGAGAAGGGGGAGTGCTGACATGTCGTGGGGTTGGTAACCCACGTCATAAAACAGTACGTGTAGGAACTGTTTAATGAGAAGCTAGCTTGTTCTGTAAACCTTCATCTAAAGTACAATAAAATGTGGGCATATTGTTAACCTGGAGCTGATGATGATGGTGGAGGGTCAATGCTGTTTCAGGGGAGCCACGATCTGACACAATAAACAAAAAACTAAAGCCGTTAACAGTCACATTGGCTCTGATTCCACAGGAGGTTGTTTTGATGGTGACATGACAGGTGCTGACTCACCCATCAACCTGTGTTTGTTATGGGATTCGACCGCCCTTGCAAGAGAGAAGGGCAGAAAATGGTCTCCATGAATCCACCCAGCAACTGCATGAACAGGACTGCTGCATGGTCAATCAGACAGAAGACCTGCTGCACTGTGATAATGCAAGAAGATCCTTCCCCCAGACACAAGAGTCCCACCTCTCCCTTCTCCTGGCCAAAGGTCGTTTGTCCTACCTCTTTGCAGGGGAAAAAAAGCTTTGGTCTTTCCCAGTGCTACTGACTGGCTTCATGTAAGTCTGGGATCCCCTAGTAGCATCACATAAAAACCACTTGCCGGAGGCAAAGGAACCCTCCTTCTCAAAGCCACCCATTTCTGCCATGGAAGCAGACCACTGCTCTCAGGAATGCAAGGCTGGGCACTGCTCCCTGGCGCACCCAGGTCACTGGTGGGGCATCCACGAGGCGCTGGGCCCCAGGAACTGACCTCCTCGTACTTGCGGTCTGCATCTTCAGCAATGTGCTTGGCCTCTTTGAGTTGGATCTCCTGAATTTCCATTTTTTCCTCATCCTTTTGGGCTCGACTCTCAATGACTTTCATGCCTCTGAAAGGAAGGACAAGTGGGAAAACCCAAGATTTAGAGTCAAACTCCACAGACTCACTGCACTGCTGTGGTAGGCGAGGCTCCATGGGATGGCAGACCAAAACAGAGCACAAAGCTACTTTTATTTTCCAAATCATGAAGCAACACTTTCCAGAGCTGAAGGCAGAGAAAAGACACACGCTTCTCTCTGTTCACCATGAATGAAATCTCGGTTTGGGTACTGGTGCATCTAATCGGAAATGAAAGGTAACATGTTAGCATTCCATCCAGATCTGGGAGGCACGGATACAGGAAAAGCCAACAGGCTCTGCTTGCCAAACAAATACTGTGATTTCTTCCCTTTCCTGGTGGGCAGCTTCAACCTGAAAATGGACTAGAGCTAGAAGAAAAGGAAATTTATCTTCATGTACCTCTTTTGCTAGGGCCACAAAACTATTAGATCAAACCACATGAAATTGCTGACATGTGGCCATTTCAGATCTGTAAAAATGTCAGTTTCATATAGTTCAACCTAATACTTCAGATAAGAAACTGAGTTTTGCTCTTAACGGAATCCTTTATAAAACAGGTGTTGGGAGACAGGACTGACAAGATCTTCTAAGCCGATGTGTATTAGGGTTCTCCTGCATTGGTGTTACGCTCTATAAAGTGTTAATTAACCTGTGATACATTACACGTTTGCGGAACAACAAGTCATGTTAAAATGGGATTCATTTACCAAAGTCTAAGTAGGCAGTAAGATAAGTAAACCACTATTTTTTGATGAAGCACTAGAATATATCTTAGGAGACCTGAGTTCTAGTCTTGACAGGGCTACAAATTAGCTGTGAGACTTTGGGCAAGCCACTTCGGTCTCCAAGCCCTGGTTTTTCATTTGGCCTAAATGATCTCTAAATTCCTTTTTACTCCAAAAGTGCAACATTAACAGACTGCCTTTCAGGTTCGCTAACAAGGGTATCTCAGGAAGGAGTCAGCCAGGAAAGCAGTGCTGTGTGTATGCTGTCAGAAATGGCTAGTCATCTTAAAAGAATCCCAAAACTCTTGGTTAGAGAAGAAACGATACGCAGCAATGAATAGTGAGCTGACAACTTTAGCTAAAAAGCTATTTTAATCCTAAAGCCTGAACTGTATATGTGGGAACAGATGAAAATACAGACATAATGGTTGACTGTGCTCACCTGCCCTGGTCACAGCACAGGTAGAGACACAACTTCAGGGTTCTCAATTATGTCATCCCTCAAGCAGCAGTACTCTCTCTGGTCTCATGGAGCCCTTGTTGGAATGTTGGAATGCAATATGGCAAACTCATTAATGTGAACAGCTGAGTATATGAGAAAATGCCTTCTAAGCTGCAGTAGGTCGTGCTGCTCTGGTCAACAGTGGTCTTCCTTTACCACCACAAATCGGAATCTTAGAGCAATTAAGTCAGGCAGAGCCAGGTTACAGCAGGGGTGGGCTCAGAAGACATGCGTACCTGACTCTGTGTATGTGTGTGTGTCTTACCTGCCTTAAGTCCAAAACAATTTACTTTTGCAAATCATTATTTCTGTTTTATCTGTGCTTTTTCTTCTACCTATTTGTTAGGTTATTCAACAAACTGGCAGCCCATAATTCATTTATCTAGGTATATACACACATATAATTACTTTTTTTTTACTGCAGGCTTGCTCTGTGGTCAGAAGAACTGAGAAGACCAACATGCATCCCTGGAATTTCTCGTTTACACATCCATTTCCCTCATTGGATGGTGAGCTCCGTGAGGGTAGGAACAGGATCTTTTTCTTCTTTGTAACTTTGGGGCTTAGAAAAGTGCTTTGTACACAGTAGATGTTCCACTAATATTAAGCAAACAAAACCAACAAAGTCCGTACCTGGGATCAACTGAGGAAATGATCCCACCAAAAAAAAAAACCGTGAAATTCTCAGACCCCAAAGGTCAGAGGAGCCCTCCCGCTCCACTGGGAAGAAAGGCTTGTGCTAAGAGACAGGCTGGATGACGCATCCTCACCTCTCACTCTCATCTGCTGCCTTCTCGGCCTCCTCCAGCTTCTGCAAAGCTGTGGCCAGACGCTCCTGGGCACGATCCAACTCTTCCTCAACCAGCTGGATGCGTCTGTTCAGAGACGCTACATCGGCTTCAGCCTAGGCAGAGAGTGAAAGGCATTTCAGAGTTGGAGAGAAAGTGAGGGTGGTGCCTTTAGGAAGCGGCTGAGACTGAAATGCAGGATCTCAGACAGGAAGCCTGGGCCTTGGGGTGAGCTAGCTCTAAGTGCGTTGCAAGCCCTCATCAACCTGGAAGTTTTCAGATGTTCACACATCATTTACAGAGTGTGTGTCCGTATGTGTGTATATACAGACCCACAGATACAATTCTCATTGGGCAGATGGACCATGTTAGTTAGGAAACGCTCTCTCAACTTGGTTCCTTTCTTCTCGATTTCAATACTTTACTGATGAATGACAGCTTCATTACAGCCACCTCACTCGTGCTGGCCTAGGGTGTAGACAGAGCACAAGACTTACCAGGGCTCAGCCATGTAAGACAACAGCCAAATCAAAACCCATTGCCGTCAAGTCGATTCCGACAGCCAAAAATCCGACTCAGGAGTCTCATTTCTCCTTTCTCCCGGCTACTTTCTCAAAGAAGCCTTACAAAGGAACTAAGACATTTTAAAATTCAGTGGTTCTAAAATATACACTATAGAGAGACACAAGAAAGTCTACTAAATTTTCCCCATTCTTCTCCCCTAGTTACTCCTTTAGAATAACTGGTCTCACGTGAACAGGGCCAACACCAAGTTCCCAAGTGTTTTTGAGAAAGTCCAGTGTCATTTCTTACAAGTCAAAGTTGCTACAAGGAAAGTATCAAACTCCTAAGGAGAAAACCAACACAGATATACTTTTTCATTTGGCATCCAACTCTGAACTAAGATGTTTCTTTCTTGGGGATGCAGTGATCACCTACTACTAGAAACATTTGTCTCCCTGAGCCTCAGAACACTTCCACGAGTGTGACGGTCCATTAGACACACTTGGATTGGTGATCATCTAAATATTATGCACAGAAGTGGAAAGATGGAATTTACTAACCAGTGAGCATTTCCTCATCCTCATCCACTCTGCACCTAAGTTTATCCAGGGGCAGTGGGGCTTGCAGGACACTTGGGAGTTTTCTAAACATTAAAAGACATACTTAGGGACCCATGTTTGTTCTCTATATACATCCCTGTCTTTTCGACTAAGCAGTAAGCTTCTGAAGTACAAGGAATCACAGTTCCCTGCACAGACTATCGACTCAGTAAATGCCTATCGAATAAAGTGAGTAAAAACCAACCTAATTTAAACAAAAGCAACTTTCCTGGCTCAGGGACCCAAGGTACACAGTTTGAAATGCATGTAAAGTTAGGGAGAGGCTGCGATTATGATTATGTGATTGTGTCCTTGAATCCAAGGCACACGGGAACATTCAGCTCTTTTTGCATGTAGGTTTGTAACATTTTGAATGCAAATTTTATCTGGGGTTAGAGAGGGGATCAGAGCATCTCCAACTGTGGCGAGGGGCTAAGAAAGTATTTAAATACACTTATCTCAACAAAAAGTAACTATGCAGTAATTGCTTGATGGGAGGAGGGCCCAAAAGGAAACGGCCAAGTGAAATGAATCTGAGGAGAATTTACGACTGTGCTGGGCCACAAAGTTAATCATTATCAGCACACAGCTAGTGACTGGGCCCAGCTAGGTCTGACTGGCAGATAACCGTTTTTGTCTGTTTGTTTTTGAGGCGGGGTGAAGGCCACCGGGAGAACAAGTTTAAGTGCAGGCGACCTATCTTCAAAAAAAATCATTAGCTCTGCTTTAAAAAAAAAAAAAAAAAAGTGGAAGGACAAAGACATAAAGGGTATGATTTAGGTCGATTTTGTCATTTTTCTAAATTTTCCGTTTCCAGTAAAATTTTAATCCTTTTGTAAACCCAGGAAAAACAAGCCCCGCCCCACCAAAAAATAAAACAAAAACCACTCCCAAAACTCTATATAGTGTCTAGATCAAGCACTCAAAAGTATTTTTCTTTTGTCTTTTTTTTTTTTTTTAGATATGAAGGCAAATATCCTCATTACAGGTGCTGCCACCAGTAGAGAAACGTCCACAACGTTTTCAAACCATTTCTGTAGCCACCAAGTTCTAAGTTCCCTGTTCTCCTTCAGATACGGGCGCAAACCTTGAGGACTTTGTACTCACAGGAGGAAGACTGTTGACACCTCAGAGAAATAGCCCTTTAGATGAAAATCTGGTCTGTCTCCCCAGACCGCCACACACTGAGGGTAAGGAGACAGCACCCCATTTTGTTTCTGCCTCTGCTCAGGGGCTCTCCCTACCTGAAAAGCCTCCCCCTGATATCCACCTGTGTCTTTTCTTGCACCCCACTCTAACCCTTCTCTCCTTCAGCTCTTGCCTCGGTGCTCAGCAGAGAGCTGTTTTATAAATGACCCCCACCCGTTCCCACAGAAGCGTGTTATAGAAGCCCAGACTTCGTGACCTCAGGGGCTGTGTCCTATAGGAGCACCAGGCAGCAGGGCCTTGTTCACAGCACCCAAGCACTGATTCTACATGGAGACATGCGTCTAGGAGCCAGTTGGGAGCACAAATGCAGGGCTGGCACACACAGAGAGCGGACCTGGGGGCACCTGGCCTACCTGGGGAGCCGCCACAGGTCCTCAGAATGGGAAGAGTCCCTAGGCACCATTCACGTCAGCAGTTCCCACTGCTGGCTGGGCGTCAGAGTCAACTCCACTCCCAAAACCCACTGCCTTGTGAAGTCGATTCTGACTCATAGCAATCCTACAGGACAGAGGAGAACTGCCCACAGGCTTTTCATGGAGCAGCTGGTGGATTTGAACTGTTGACTTTTTGCTTAGCAGCTGTAGCCCTTAACCACTTGGCCACCAGGGCTCCCAGAATCAACTAGGAGATGTTTATTAAAAATACAATCGCCAGACTTCATCCCTTGAGACTGATTCGAGAGGTCTGAGGGCAGGAAGCTGCTCTCTAAGTAAGCAACCCACGCCCTCCAAACCCCACCCCACCCCTACTCTGAGAAGCTGGCAAATCCTGTGGGAACCAGTTATCTAGCTCATCCTTAAAAGAGAAGAAGGAGGGATCTTGGGCCCAGAGTGCTGAAGTACACTCAGTCACACAGCCGTCGGTGGGAGACAGGAAGAATATCCAAGGGCTCTGGCTCCAGTGTGCTGGCTCTCCTCTGTTCTCCTCATGGCCTCCTGGAACACCCCAGAAGCCTTGGAATTGGTGGTTCTCACCCCTGGTCTCTTCCCCCCTTCTGAAGTCAGAGTGGGAGGTTCTCCACTACCCTCCCTTCTCCAAACTCCAACTGAAAGACAGGCCTTAGGGACAGACCCTCACTAGGTCCAGGAGAAGGGCCACGGTACTGAATGCCAGCCACTAAATGAGTCATCTCCATCCTTTCTAAAATAACGCAGGTATACGATTTAAAACTCCACAAACTACCATGAATGGCTAACAGGGAGCTCACTTATTTGCCAATGCCTGCTGCCCCAGAGGTAGCAGAACAGGTGGGCACAGGTGCTGGTAGGTTAAAATTGGGTCTGGAGAGTGGTGTCTGGGGCATCTATTTCTAAGTAAGCTTTCCCTGGGAAAGCCCTGGACCCAGGCTCCTCAGGCCCTATGACACTGGTCTAATCTCGATTGTGTGGTTCCTTAGTTTAACGAAGGATATTTCTTTTTCTCTTTTTTCTTTCTCCTGATTCATTTTGCTGTCTTACCTTCACCAGCTTCTATTTCCTATATACGTTCTCTGAGTTCCTAGCCTATTTAGCTATATCCTAAAGTACCTGCATCCCAGCACCTGGGCTGTCTTAAGTACCGGTCTCTCCTCGTAGAAGCTCACAGCCCCATGACCACCTGTTATTTGAAAGCAGCTACAAACACCAAGGCGTTAGGGGAAGGTCAAGACCCCAGATGCAAATTATTCCTAGGCATGTAAATCACCCTTCAGGGACCGGGTTAGCGTTCCTCTGACAACAGCCTGTGTGTTGATATTGCCACTTAAGTCTTTCAGTTTGGGAGGCTTGTTTCTTTCAGTTGAAAACTGCTATTGTGTCTCAGCAAAGAGACTGCTGGATGGTAAAGGCTACCAACGTGCTCCTGTGGATCTTGGTAACGACCACCTAGTGCTCGGCCCACCACTCCTGCCTCTCCCCAATAAGGTCCTGGCTACCACACAGAAACGCGGGCAGGCCATCTGCCCCACTACAGCAAAATAACACTCCAGATCAGGCTTGGGGGAAAAAAAAAAAAAAACTCACAAGGCCTAGGTTTTTATGAAAACCAGATGTTTTAGCCAACACAAATAAATTAAAAATAACAACGACTTTTACTTAAAAAAGAAAAAAAAAAAGTATTCCAGTTAAGACTCCAAAGATGAAATACTGGTAGGAGAATAATAGGATATCCTAAAAAAATCAATCCTCTTGAATATGTTTCCAAAAGTCTTGCCTGGCAGAGTGGAACACGGAATGATCAAAGGCTGGGCCTTTTATTTCATGCAAACTGTGCTTATACTCTGAGGGTTTCACCCAATCTGCTGTGTAATACCAAGTGAGTACGGCCAAACTACACTTCTAGCCTTATATGGTAAGGAAAGGGGAAAAAAAACAGTGATGACATTAAAGGGCACTCCCAGGGATAACAGATAAACACAACCTTCGCTATCTGTGCCACAGCTATAATTTACAAGGCATATTTGTGTAATGAGGGAAAGTGGACAGGAACAGGGCATTGTAGTGCCTCTGCCTGGCCTACATGTGAACGTGGAGACTGAGCACATACATTCCGGTTCCAGCCGGCCTGACAGCGCCAGGCAAATACAGGCTGCACTCTTCTCCCCAGTTCCAGAAACACGCACCACAGCTAAAGTGGGAAAAGGCTGGCAAGTTTTGCAAACTGGTTATTTCCCATGATTATCACAATCCTGCTGGCTGCAACTTCAATTCTTGTTTGCTGGGAACTACCCAGAAAGGAAGGAGGACTGGTGGTGCAATGGTTAAGGGCTCAGCTGCTAACCAAAAGGTTGGCGGCTAGAACCTGTACAGGAAACCCTATGGGGCAGTTCTACTCTGCCCTATAGGGTTGCTATGAGTCGGAATCAACTTCTGGCACCTAACAACAACAAACCCAGAAAGGAGGATTGGTTCCTTCTTGGCTACTTTTTTTTTTTTTAAATAATGACAAAAAACAAACAAAACCCTAGTGGGTCACAAGACCTAGAATCAACCATTATGCATGCAAAGCAGTCCCATTGCAATCTTTTGAAGGGCCCACATGCCTTGGAAAAACAAACCAGGAGGAAAAAAGGGAAGGCTGCTCTTTTGAAGGTAAGCACTGGCTTATTACACCTATTAACTACAGCCCATCTGAACTTAAGACCAACTCCACAGGCAACTATTTTTTGCAGTGGCTCGTAAGTTTGTCACTAAACTTTTACCGCTGCTTGCCAAGAGAAACTATCACCGCTAATTTAACTCACAACCCAAACTAAAGTCTGACAACTACCAAGAAAGCACCTTAAATTAGCCACCTTGGAGTTCCAGTTTCAGAAGTTAGGAAAAACCTTGCGTGTGGAATTCTCCCTTCAGTGGCTTGACCCAGTCCTAACTTGTTGCATCACTAAGTTCTGCATCCGATCATCCAAACAGACTGCTTTCAAAAGTTACTTAAAAAAAAAAAAAATGCAACTACTTGAGCCACTTTTAACTATAACGCTTTGAAAAGAAGGAAAGCATTGTCTTTAGCCAATTGGCACAGGCCCAGTAGGGTTATAAAAATGATGCACTGAATAAAAGGTGAGTGTAAAAGTCAAAAAAGTGAGTTTTCTAAATGCATCTTCGGCACCTAACATCAATCACTATGCCAGGAGTCAATCAAAGGCTCTCCTCTGTACATCACACATGCCCATGTTCCTAGGCTGAGGGGAGTTTTCCTGACTTCCACCACTAAGAGCACCTTGGCCCATCAAACACTCTTTCCAGTCTGCCCACTTCCTCTCTCCGCTCAAGTTCCGAGAACACTTGCTGATTAAAATCCTCCAAATGGAATATTTTAAGATGAAGGAATTAGTGATGCCAAGTGCCATGAAGTTTTAATACCTGCTGACACTCAGAGCACTGACTGCTGTGCCAGGCACCACTGTAACCTCTGCACACACACTAACTCCTCCTCTAAACCTCAGACACTAACAGGCAGGCGCTGCTACTACTACCTGCATTTTCAAGTTTGGGGATGGAGGCACAGAGAGGTTAAGTAACTTGCCCAAGGTCTCACAGCTAGTAAGCAGGGGATCCAGGATTTAAACTTTAGCAGCCAAGATCCAGAGTTCTTGTTCTTATCCATTCTGTTTTATTTGTTCTCATGGTTCAAGGGCAGCTGCTAGTCAGTCAGAGAGGGTCAGAATTAATTTAACCCCCAGCCAAGTACAGAGACAACCGTGAGATCTTCGCTGACTTGTCCTCTAAAGCAAATGAGGAAAATGATCTTTTGCCTGTCAGTTTCCTTAGTCCTTTTGGGTCTGTGCTATGTCTGAAGCTTCTTCTAGTCAGGCCCTCCTCTTAGGAGGACCCGTTTGCTTCTGTGCATTTCATGCAAAACAGGTCCTTCCGTTTCTGTGGCCAGCCCTACTGCCATTACAAACATTATCTAAACAGAACGATTTACTCAACCCAGAACAGCCCCTTGCATTAAGCACAGCTGGATACCATATTATTGCTTGGCATAAAATTCCCAAGGTGTTTGAGCATCCTGATTTAAAACACAGACGCTCAAAATAAACAAATATCAAATACCTAAGCTGTCTCTGAAATCCTGTTCCTGATACATTTGCCTTAGGAGAAAGGAAGGAAGCCAGGTACTGCATTCAACAACGGGGAGAGAGAAGCTGGTAAAAGAATACACTCAGTAATTGCTGACTCTTAGCCAACTTTTTTTCAAGCCTCGGTAACAAAGGAATACCGGTATGCATCTGTGTAAGAAGACTCAGGAGGAAGTAAGGCTAAGAAAGGGAAAGGTAAAAGGCTGCACGCTACACAGTTCTTCCGTCACAACCTGGCTGTCATGTCTCACACCCCACAGGGAAACAGGCTCCCAGGAAACCAGGGCGTCAAGGCAGATGGCAGTTTAGCATCCCCAGGCCCCAAGCTCCTGCAGCCCCTCACAGACGACCTGCCAGAGCCCCTTCCCAAAGGAAACGATTTCCAAAAGGTGGGACCTCCCCGCTTCCCACGCTCACAGCAAACAGTGCCAGCAGCGGCAAGTGCACATCCCGGGGGACCCGAGGGCCGAGGCGGCACGCCAGCACCCAGGAAGCAGGGTCCTTTCCCGGGAAAGTGCTGCTTCCAGAACCTTCTCAGCACCACCCCTGCCTCCCCTCGGAGCTTTTGCTTCAGACCAGCGAGACGGAAAGGAAGGGCAGAGAGAGCCGGCAGGGCCCCTCCCCGGAGCCCGACGCCAGCTGGCCCAGGTGCGCCAGGTGCGCCTCCAGGAGTGGCGGCGGCGGCAGGTGGGCTCCCGGGGGAGGGGGCGCCGCCGGGTGGGTGGGGTGGGTCCCTTACGGTCTCCCTCAGCTTCCTCTCGAGGTCCAGCTCGCGCTGCAAGCTGCCCGCGCGCTCCTCCGCGGCGTCCGCCTGCTCCTGCAGGCTCCGGATCTTCCTCCGCACGGCCTCCAGCGAGCTGCTCCCCGCCATGGCGCGGCCGGCGGCGGGCGGGCGGGCTGCGCGGGGAGAAGCCGGCTGCTGCGCTCCGGCCCGTCGCTGCTGCCGCCGTGCGCCCCGCCCAGGCCCTCCGCGCGCCCGCGGCGCCCCCTGCGGCCCAGGCTCGGCCGGAAGCGCGGCTCCGGGAGGCGCGGACGAACCGCAGGCGGGAGCGCGAGCGCGGGGGCGGGCACTGGCGGGCGGGGCGCGGACCCCGGAGTTGGCAGCCCGCCGGGGGCACTGCGCATGCTCGCGGCTGCGGGGTCGGGGCGCTGCTGGGGCACCTGGCGGCATGGGCCCTGCCCGGGGTGGGGGGCACCAGAGGAGAGTTTTCACTTCCACTCGCAGCGTCCTGCCCCAGCGCCGGGGTGACCCTGGATAACGGACTTGGCTGCTGAGGGCGATGGCGCCGCCTGCTGGCCGCGGGAGCGCTCGGCTCCGGAGCCGGGGATTCCCTATGCCCGGGAGAGAAACAGAGCTTGCGTCTTGGGGGCGCAATGTGTCCTGCGGGGACTGCTCCTCGTATGTAAAGAACACGAGATCCTAACCACAGCAACCCGTGCCCCCAGCTCCCTAAGTGAATATCACAAGCATATATTGCAGAGTGGTTAACCCTCCCGTTCTAAATGCAGTCTTCCTAGGCTTGAATCTGGCTGTATGACTGGGCAAACTTGACTTGTCTGGACTTCATCTGTAAAAATACGGATAATATTAGTACCCTCCCCATAGGACGGCTGTGAGGATTATGAAATAATACGTAAAGCGTTTAGCAGAAAACCTCATACATAGTTAATAACTCAAATGATAGCTGTAATCAATAAATATGCAGGCACCCTCTTTGGAGTCACGAATCGATGGGTGGCGCACATCCTTACAAGCTTGGCTGCTAACCGAAAGGTTGGTGGTTCTAGCCTAAAGGCTGGCAGTTTGCATCCACTCAGAGCACCTCAGAAGAAAGGCCTGGCGATCTACTTCCAAAAGACCACAGACATCGAAAGCCCTATGGAGGGAGGTTTTCAGAGAAAACTCGGAAACATATGGAGTCACAGTGAGTCAGAATCAATTCAGCGACCGGTTTGGTTTTTGGTTTTGGTCTTATGAGTCAGCCTGGGGCTGGCAACCAGCTGTGTGATCCCAGGCAAGCCAACGTCTCTGGGATTCACTTTCCTTTCATAAAAGAATAGATTTGGTAATCCAATCAAGAGCCCTTTCTAGTTATAATCTCTGGTTTTAGACCTGCCTCTGAAGCCTTCTGCCATCTGACCGATTCTGGACTGAACTGGGATGCTGTTAAAGGCACCCCATGGAAGGCCACCGAATCCTACGAGAAGGCTCCTGGCTACAGCAGGATGAAAGCCACCAGTGGACACCATCTTGGGAACCATCCTTAGCAAATTATCCCCTTGGGCTGCTCTTTAAAATGCCTTCTTTGTCTCAGGGCTTTCTTTCCTCAGCTTTCTCACAGGAGGCCCTTATAGTCCGTTCCTAATGTGTTTAAGCGTAGGGATACTGAAGAAAAAAAACATGCTTGACAAACCCTGTCCTCTTCCTCCAAAGCCCTAACAGCTCCTTTGCTTGCCTGACTCATATTCTATGGCATTCTCACAGACTCGGCTGAGACTCACCAACGCCAGCATGAGCCCTCACATCCTGTAGGTGGAGCCTCTCGCTTTCTTTTGACACACTTCATCTGGTCAGGCCAGGAGGTTACTGGTCCTCCCTGACCTGCACAGACTGTGGGCCTCCAACAATTAGGGTGGCGGGAGTGGGTAACTGGGGTCCTCACGAGGAGCCAGGGAAGCTGCTGGACATGTGCAAATGTTCTAAGTTAGCCAACTAGTGATGTAATGTCCTGCATTTCAAACACCTGGGAAGGTCTGTTTCAGGTGAGTTCATTTTCATGCTGATGTCATTATACAAGAGTTTAGGACAATTGTTCTCAGCCTTGGCTGCACACTAGCAACACCTGAGTCTTTAAAAATACCCATGCCCCGGTTCCACCCCCAGGGAGTCTGATTTAATTGGTCTGTAGTACAGCCTACAGGTTGGGGCTGAAAAACTCCCCTGGTGATTTTGCTTAGATAAGAGTGAGAATGACTAGGAAGTGAAGATCTACCAAAACCCAAACCCATTGCCCTTGAGGCGATTTTGACTCATAGCGACCCTATAGGACAGAGTAGAACTGCCTCAGAGTTTCCAAGGAGCATCTGGTGGATTCGAACTGCCGACTTCTTGGTTAGCAGCCATAGCACTTAACCACTACACCACCAGGGTTTCCGAAGATCTACAGATAATGCAAATATCAGATACATTATACTTATTAGGGAAGGGGCTGGGAACCAAAGAGGAAAGAGATCCCTCAGTTCCCGTGAGACTACTTAGGAAGAACAACAAAAAATTCAACATAAAACCATCAGGTAGGCTACCACCTGAATTACAACCCTTTAGGCTAAGAAGAGGAAGAAAGGCCTGGCAATCTCCTTCAGAAAAACCAGCCAACAGAAACCCTATGGATCACAATGGTATGATCCCATCGTGCCTGGGGTCACCATGAGTCGAGGCAACTCAATGACAACCAACTCATATACAGACAGGCTAGGAAGAGCTCACTTCTGGACAAGGATTTGTAAAGTATGTAGGTAAATTAGCAGAAGACAAGATTTATAGAAAAATGTTTTTGCACTGGTGAGTACTGACTGTGAAATATCCTAATCCCATGTGTAATATGATTCTACCTCAGGAAGCTGACCTCTCCCACCCCTCCCCTTTCTCTAGGGACATTTGTCTCTTCCTCCTTGAGTCTTGACTATTTTTACTATTCAGGAATCCCTCTAAATATATTTCTTTATAAACTTCTTCAACATACCTACAGGTTTCAAATCACCCAAAGTGTCTCAAAGGGGAAGAGCATCAGTATACTACCAAAAAAGTGTGCCCCATTTAGGGAGAGTTTTCCAGAGGAAAAAAGAGCCATAACTCATTTTAAGAAGCTCCCCCTTTGCTAGCCTTGCCCCCACAGCTGGCTTTAATATCCTCTTTTCCACTTCTGCCTCACCCCATTCCCATACTCCCTTAAACAAGGCTTTTCAATAATGATATGATAGTGCTACATAGTTACTGTAATTATTCTCCCCCCCCCCCCCAAGAGTGGTAGTAGCATTTTTCTCCTTCTCTTGCCTTCAGTCTCACTGGGCTATTTTCAAATTCTCTGCATTCTTTTCCTTATAAGGAATATCTCTCCTTGATCTATCAGCGGCTCTTTTGAAAAAGCGAAATAAGCGTCCTGCTGGAGAATTTGGGGGAGACAGGCATCCTCCATAGAGCCATATAAAAAGCAGATACTGATCTGCATTATGCAAAATGGGCACAGAATTATGCCTGTTTTTTGGTTCTTTTTCTAAAGCCAGGTAGTTTATAACTTAAAGGTTTTTGCTAAATCAGTGTCTCCCCAAGCCCCCTTTTCCAGGCACCTTGATTTTTACTGAGAGTTTCTTTTCATCAAATTCTAAGTGTCCTATGTCTGGATTCTCATTTACAAAGTACACCCAGAGATACGCTTCCAGCCTTTCAAACCACAAACAACCTTGACTGATTTGGAGACCCCAGGCCCTCTGGTAATTTGCATTCTACTCAACAAAAAGATTCCGCCCATACACTTGAAGTGGGTCAGACTGGACACAGCTTTCCCTGATGCTCATAAATTCTTGGGATTGTTACCCATTTCCTAAGGAATTCTTTCCTAATCGAGCCTCTAGACTTAATTGGCTCCTAGAATGGAAGCTAACAGTGTGAAAAGAAGTCTGTCCTTTGGAAATGTAATGCTTGGCTTGATTTTTCATGGCAGATGAGGCAAGTGCTTCAGTTAAAAAGATTCCAGAGGGCACTGGACAAAGTGCTTGTCTGAGCTTTAGCAGTGGCTGCATCACCCCTGAAACTATGTGGTGGTTGTCAGAGGGCTGACAGGTGGGGGTGGGGTGAGCAGGAGGGCAGGGGGCAGCTAGCTCACTATACCATATAAAGCACTGAGCTATATATAACTCCCAGCTTACTTTCTGGATCCAGTGCCCTCAGACTGCAGACCCAAGCAAGTATCATCTTCCCAGGCAGATCTTAAGGGCTGGATTACGGCTTCCTTAGCAAGATGGGAGGCCTCAAGTCTCCTGGCTCCACCATCAAGCTCAGCCTTCTAAGTAATAGTACTGTGCCATGACATTATTTCAGTTGAGGGGCCAGGCCCTCTGTACCCTGACTAGACCCACCACCCCAAACCAGGCCTTCCCACCCAACAGCAATGGAAAAGGGGAAAAAAGGGAAGGAAACCAGGCTTTCTCTGCTTGCACAAACCTTGGTGATGACACCTCAGGGCTTTTCTGCCACCAGGGAGGCAAGGTCCACCTCCAGAGTCCAGTTTTAGCTGCTCTATTCTCCCAGCTTCTCCACCCACCCCTGTCCACCCAGGCGGGGAAAGAAGAGGGAGAAAAAGAGAGACAGGAATGGATGAAATTTAAATGTGTGTGCAGCAGCAGCCGGAGGCGGCCTTCATGCTCTGGGCGTGGCAGGGATGTGTGCGGGTGTCCAGCAGGAAGAGGTGACCCTCCTCCATTGCCCTGGCCCCTGCAGTGCCCCTGGGTGGCCACAAGGGCAGGAGGCGCGGGAGGCAGTGTTTCGTGCACTTACATCCGTGGCCTTTTTCTCAGCCAGCTCCAGCTTCTCCTGGGCATCTTTGAGAGCCTCGGAGTATTTGTCCAGTTCATCTTCAGTGCCCTTGAGTTTCTTTTGCAGCGATACCAGCTCGTCTTCCAGCTGGGAGTTCGCCGTGGGGGGCGGGGAGGGGGGTGCAGCAGGCAGCGTGACGCAGGGGAGGGGTGTGGGTGCACAGAACCAGAAAGACAGGGACAGTGGGAGAGAGAGAGAGAGACAGGGAGGGGGAGAGAGAAAGAGACAGAGTTAGCCTTTCGTGCGCCGCGCCGCGCCGCGCGCCCCGGGTACCTTGGCGGCGGCCTCGTCGGCGGCCAGGAGGCTGTCCTCCGCCTTGTGCAGCTCCTCCAGCACCCGGTCCCGCTCGTCCTCCGACACCCGCAGCAGCTTCTCCTTGGCTGCGATGTCGTCCTCCAGCTGGGGGGCAGCGGCGGGCGGGCGCGGGCGGCCGGCACGGACCGGGTGTTAGACACACACACACACACACAACACACACGCGACCGGTCGGCTGGGGCCCTTCGGGCTTGGGGCGCCACCAAGTTGGGGTTCAAGGGACCCTAGGTAACCTCCTCTCGCCCCCAGCTGGAACCGCACGCTGGCCCACCCAGCACCCCCACCTCCCCCGGGGCGACTCCTGCCGAGGTCTCAGCGGCCTCGAGTCTACAACTTGCGGGCGCAGAAAACCCCCCGGTCTCCCCGGCCCCGGACCGTCTCTTCGGTCCTGTCCCATCTTTGTTCTTTGGAAACGACTCCGCGACCCCCTCCTCTTCCTCCAAGTCTCCATCCCAGTTCCAGGTCCTCTAGTCCCCAGTCAAGGGTCCAGAAGAACTTCTAACACTTTCAGGACCAGACCTCCCCCACCTCCCCTGCCCTTCCTTCCAGCCCCTGGGCCCGGGTCACCCTCCCCGCCCCCCGCCAAGGGCTCCCCACTCCTGAGAATCAATGGCCTCTAGGACTTGAATTTACTTGGCGGCGAGGGGAACGTGAGAAGCGACTACAAAGTTAGAGGAAGGCCGAGACTTGCTCTTCCCATCTCCCATCCCAGACGCGCCCCTGACCGCCCCCGGGTCTCCCCGCCTGGGGGTCGCCAGGAAGGAGGCGCCGCCGGCGCTGGGGCGCGGACAGCGGGGAGGCGCCGACCTGCTTGCTCCGGTCTTCAGCAGCCTTCTTATCCGCCTCCGCCTGCTCGGCTCGATCCAAGGCGTTCTCCTTGTCGAGCTTCAGCATCTGCATCTTCTTCTTGATGGCGTCCATGGCGGCGGCGGCAAGGGGCCCCTGGGCTGCGGCAGGACGGGGGACGAGGCGAAGGCGCGGTCGGGCGGCAGAGGCGGAGTGCGAGCGCTGAGCCGCCGGCTGCTCCCAGATATGTACTTTCCCAAGGGGGCGACCGCATTCCTCAGGACAGCCAATACTTTTTTGGGAAAGCTTTCTTCCCCGTCCCCCTTTCGCCCTCTGCTCCCTCCGCCCTGCCCCCTCCCCGCTCCTCCCGCGGGGGCCGCGCGCCCATTCGCTGCCGCCGCCGGCCTCCGGGTTGACGGTGGATATGACTATATATGGGGACCCGAGCCGCCGGGGTGGCGGGGTGAGGCCGCCCTGCGTCCAAACCTGCGCGCCAGGGAGAAGGCTCCGGGCCTCGCTGGGGCCGAGCCGGGGCGAGGCGCTCAGCTCTGCCCTCTGCCCATCGCGCCCTCTCCTCCCGGGTCCCCAGGCCAGCCCTCCCTGAGCAGCGGGAGGTGGGGGAGCCAGCAGGACAGGGGGTGCGCGTTGCGCCCTGGACCGCCAGACCCCCTCGCGCTCGGCGTAAGGCTCCCGGGGCCCCAGCAGCCGCCACAGCCCGAGCCCCGGCCTGCGCACTCCGGGCAGCTCTCAGCCCACCAGGTGTCGTCCAGGGCGCTCACGGTCTGGAAACCGCCCTGGAGCAGAGAAAGGGAGAGCGAGAGGCAGGCGGGGAGCCATTGCTGAGACTCTGTCTGCTGGTGCGCCTCGGAAACCCGGGCCACACAGTGATGGCACAGGGAATGTCTTCTTCTTGCCCTTCTGCCCGTGGGGAGAGAAAGTCAAATACTTTAGGGACACAGGACCCAGTCGGCTTAGTTGTGTGTATGTGTGTGTGTGGTGCCTCCACGAGGGTAGGGTGTGAGAGTAGACGTGAAGGTGGTAGTGGAAGCCAAAGGGGAACATTGAGTTTAGACACAGGCTACTTGTTCTCTGGTCTCTACCCTGTCACCAGCAGCTCTGTGACCTTGACAAGAAACTCAGTTGTCTAAGCTGCCCTTTCTTCATCTTTAAATCCTGGGGGTAGATGACCCCTGCGGTCCCTCCGGTCTAATTTTTTATCAATTTTCTTACACTCATTTTAAGGAGTCTGCATCTTCCCATGCTCAGAAGCCAGGTTGCCAAAAACGTGGGATAACTGTCTTCCCAGCTAAGTCATTGTATGCACAGCCCTAACACTGAGGAGGAATAGACCTAGCTGGCTGGGTGCGCGCTGCTTGGAGGCGGAAGGACCTCCCCTTCCCCATATTATTTGTAACTCCTCCCAGCCGCCTCTTTTCAGAGCTTCTTGGAGGGAGGGAAAGGGGGGCTGCCTAAGGCCCTGTCTGAGACCTCGCAGAGGCAGAGCTGGTGAGGGTCTTGTTGACAGCCTTCACAGAACAATTCACAACCTGTACTACAAGGATACTGAATATTCCCCAGGCGGTGTCTGAGCAGACCAGGCAGGCCAAACAACTTGTAAGTCCTTCAGAGAACGATTGAGTTCCCCTCCGGGATTTTATCAGGTTTCCTCTACTAACCCAACTGCCCAGAATGGAAAAAATACCCTGATCTAATGGATAGAACGTGAGATCCGTGTGCATAGCATCAGGCTGCAAACCTGAAAAAACAAACAAACAAAAAACCCAAACCTGTTGCCATGGAGTTGATTCTGACTCCTAGGGACACTATAGCACAGAGTAGAATTGCCCCATAGGGTTTCCAAGGAGCTGCTGGTGGATTCTAACTGACAACCTTTGGTTAACAGCTGAGTTCTTAATCACTGTTCATCAAAGTCCTTCAACCACCATGTATCTAGGCAGCCACCGGGCACTGACAACAATCTGTGGTCCACACAAGGACAGGGAGCTGGCTCCGCAGCTTGGAGTCCGGCAGAGGGTAGGCAAGAGTAGGGACTCGGTAGTTAGACTTTGAGATCCAAACCTGGTCTGGCTACTTCCTCCTTGCAGTGAGGCCTTGGCGGTGTTACACTCTGTCTAAACCTCAGCATTCTCTTCTATAAAGTGGGGTTACAAATTCTTGTCTCTTAGGTTGATTATAACCTAGGATGAAAATGAGATAAATGAAAGACATTTTGTCTAGCACATGCCTAGTGCTCCATAAACTTGGCTGCTTGAGTAGCAGTGAGCAAGTCATTTCCTCTCTCTGGGCCTCAGTTTTCTCATCTGTAAAACGAGGCAACTGAACTAGAGAAAGTCCTTGAGTTCTAGGGAACACGTATTACAGATTTTTCTCATCTCCACTGCATCTAACATGGGCGAGGAACTCATTAAATTGTCTTTAAATGAACCAGTACTACAGATGATTCACTGAACAGGCTGTTATCGAGCACCTGTTGTATACCAGGTAGGCACTAGACTCTGGAATCCTAAATGAGTAAGACACATCCTTGCCCTCTGGCTGCTCAGCATGAGCAGGGCTGTGAGCATTCAGAGGAGGAAAAGGTAGAAATCACCAGGTTGGAGCAGACAGAAAAGTTCTTTCTGAAAAGGTGGTGGCTTTTCAACTATTTCAGAGGACTGGTAGCAGTTAGATAGAGACAAGGGGAATTGTATGGGCCCAAGGAAAGGAAAGGGAATGTTTGGTGGTGGTTGGATAGCAGGTTTATTTGGGGGTGAGCTGGGACATAAGACTGGAAAGGTAGATTGGGGCCATATGATGAAGGGCCTTGAATTTCAGGCTCAGATATTCAGACCTTATTGTGTGGTTTGAAGACACTCTTTTCTCTTCTCTCCGCTTCTTCTCCCTGCCCCACTCGCCTAGGGCTGTTTTCAGAAGTCAACGCCTATGGCGTCTACGTTTGGAAGTGAAGCTGAGACCACACCATTGATCACCAGACTGGTGGTTAACGTGGCAGGTCCCTGGATACAATCATTACCATTTTTCACCCCGTGGAGATCCTGACAGACAACCAGGCCTGACCCAGCTTCTTGGACCTTGCTGCCTGTGACCTCCTTGTCATCAAGGACTATCCAGCCAGTTGCCGTCAAGTCAATTCTAACTCATGGCAACCCCACGTGTTGCGGAGTAGGAGCCCACTCCGTAGGGTTTTCAAGGCTGTGACCTACCAGAAGCAGATCACCGGGCCTTTCTCCTGAGGTGCCTCTGGGTGGGTTCAAACTGCCAACCTTTCAGTTAGTAGCTGTGTGGTTGTGCCACCCAGGGACTCCATCAAGCACTAGGACAAGAAAAAAGCCATGACTTTAACCCGAATACCTTTTGTACTAGATACTTCTCACAGTCCCTGGCCTCTTATTCCCTCTGCTGGGGCGGGCGGGGGGTGGGGGGCGGGTTAGAAGGAAGAGAGCAGGAGTTCTGGAAAAATGTCTGCTTGTAGTCTAGGGGCAGACCACACCATAGGGAAAACGCCCTTTTTGCTCTTAAGGCTTCAACTGATGGGGTGAGGGACGCCCACATTATAGAGGGTCATCTGCTTTACTTCACACCCTCCGATTTAATCACATGTAACCACAGTGAAACCTGCCAGAGCCGGAACGTGGCAGGATTGCCTTGTTTTTCTGGATCATGGAAGTTTTCCACCTTTGACAGGGTGCATGCAGCCTTGCCACTTTTCTATCACTGCCTATCAGTGGAAAATATTTGAGTTTTCCTTCTCTGACAGGTTTTTGCTGGACACAGGTTCCACCTTTAGCAGGTTGTACTGTATTTCATAACAGTATCTAGACTAGTGTTGAACCCAACAACTGGGTACCATAACCCAGCCAAGGAGACCCATAGAATTAACCATGACAACATCCTCGGCCCAGAGCGTCTATGGGAACACCAAGAAAGTGCCCTGAATTTCCGGATTTCTCTTGTGCTTGGCATTCAGTGGTTCTCATAAATGTTTGTTGAGTGAATATTTATTGAATATCAGCAGTACAAGTAAGCAGGAGAAACAGTAGCCGGAAAGAAAGAGTGACAAAACTAGGCTCAAAAGACCTCATTTAAATTCAAAGTATGGGCTCTTATTTCATTTGAGGAATGTAGTAAATATTGTGACAAGGCAGAACATATATACCACAAGCATTTATTGAACACCTTCTGTATACCAGGCATTTAACTAAGGTTTAGGGAATAAAGGAAAATGGGTAAGAGACATGGGTCTTTTTCTCCAGGAAAAGTGTCTGAGTAAAACTTTTTCCCTGGAGGCCATTTAATGTGTATTTCCACCATGTTACCATGTCCCCAGTGAGCCTGAGGCCCCTGTAGCTGTGAGGCTCACATATCTCAGGCTTTCCAGGAGAGATTTAGTACTAAGTGCGCTGTCCCTTCCGCCATAAAAGCTCCTGTTCTTGTCACACTTCGTCTCCCAGCATTTGGTTAGAAAACAGTCAACATGAGCATAGTTTAACGTGACATCTCTGACAGGAGTGCTCGCCTGGATATGTACATTGGGGCTTGTTTGTTTAAAAAAAAAACAAAACCTCATTACCTAATAAAAAATAAAAAAAATATATATAGTCACACCTTATTTAACAGCAAACTCTCTACCTGTGACAGGGCTCCCTCAGAATCAACCCTGCTGACTCAGGCCGTTAAGGGAAAGTGAAGAATGTGTAATTAAACTGAGACCATTGTTTCTTCCACTGGGCTTTGGAATGCAACCTGTTATGCTCCTGGCTCATTGTCCCACAGAACAAGATACAGCCTGCTGTTCTCATACACAAGGGTTTTGTGATGCTTCCATCAAGGACCCATGGAAAATATGCTCTGGTTCTGGGGAGGGTTTGGAGCTTTGGGAGAGGCCTTTAGATCTTGTAGATGTTCTTCTCCTCTTCATCTTTGGTGCTGGGAGAATCCGGAGTACGGCGGCTACCTGGAGGGCTTGCAGAGGCAATACAATATTGTCCCAGGACAATAAAAGGCATATCAGTTTTCCTGCCTTACGTCTTGTTTTCTGTCTTTTCATCAGCAGCAGCTATGTCTAAATTCAATCAAGTCAGATTTATGATAAAATTTAACTGTCTCAGGAAAGACAATATCTGCTTAGGTAGAGTTCAAAAGCACTTTCAAGTTCATTATCTCACTTGATCTTCACAACCTCTTATGACAGTATCAGCATGAATGCCATTTTTCCCACTCTGTAGTTTAGCAACAACCATTAGTCTGCCAACTTTTTGTACTGTGGTGGCTTGCCTGTTGCTATGATGCCCGAAGCTATGCCACCAGTATTTCGAACACCAGCAGAGTCACCCATGGTAGACAGGTTTCAGCAGAGATTCCAGACTAAGAAAGGCCTGGTGATCTGCTTCTAAAAATTAGCCAATGAAAATCCTATGGATCACAATAGAATACTGTTGAACATAGTGCTAGAAGATGAGCCCCTAGGTTGGAAGTCACTCAAAATACACAATGGCATCGACAATGAACTCAAACATGCCAAAGATTGTGGAGATAGTGTGGGACCAGACAACGTGTGTTCTGTCATACCTAAGGTTGTCATGGATCAGCGCTGACTCAATGGCAACTGACAACGACAACAAGAATAATACGACAACAATAGATTAGAAAACTAAGAGCAGTCCCTGGTTAAAGATCACCCAACTGGAAGGTGGAAGCGCAAGAAGAGGAGCCCAGATATCCCTACTCCCAGCAACAGTCCTCTTTTCATTAACCACCCCAGCCTGTTTTTATGTTCAGATATGATTTCATAATTAAAGGCAGTGCATCACCGGGTAAAGACAAAGAGAAGAGGTCTCTCTACAAAGAAAACATGGTTAAATAGTGATGCTAATGAGGCCGAGACTGAAGGGGTATTTTATCCCACATGGGCCAGCTCAGTCACCCACCTAAACCCACCCACTCAGCCTCGGCTGATGGGAGAACCTGTCAGAAGTGTGGTTGGGCCAAGGGACCATTTTCCTACTCTTGTATTCATAGCCCAACACCGGACAGTAAAGACAACTTCATGAAACCAGGAAGGCAGGAGCACTGATTTTCTTCAGTAGCTGCCAGGGAGAGTTTGAGGCAGTCATTGGAAATCTACACCAGCTTCTCTCAAAACCCTTCAGATGGCAAAGGAATGAGCCACCAGGTCAATCCAGGCAGTATTTTTTGTGAAAAAATGAAGACAAGATGCTTGGTCAGGACAGCATCTAGTGTCTTCTGATGCCAGGGACTGTGAGAAATGAAAGTATCCACAGCCTTTGTAGTCCAGAGACATGCGCCAGCCTCAGGGGCCACATCTAAGCTCTGGAGTGGTTTTAATCATTATTTCCCAGCAAACTCTGCATTCTTCTCATGCTAAATGCCACCTGTTCATTTTTATATTTTTATACTTGGCTCTCAGGTTTCCACTGATGTCCTTAACAGGAACATATGTGAAAGTGACCACTGCAATCTCCCGAATGGCAAGTAGAGCTCCTCTCTTAGTCTCAGATGGTGAAATTCGATGGAAAAGCATCCGTGGATATGGACTACCTAGGCGCTCCAGCTCTAACTGATGCCTATCTACAACTCATCAGCTGCTATGTGAGGGAAGTTCCAAACTGGGTTTCTGAAGCTTTGTTCCTGGGTCTCTTCACAACAGATTTTAAGTAGAGATTATTTGGCTTGGTGGTCAATGACTTTTTTTTTTTTTTTTTTGATTGTGCTTTAGATGAAGGTTTACAGAGTGTATTAGTCATCTAGTGCGGCTATAACAGAAATATCACAGTGGACGGCTTTAACAGATGTTTATTCTTTCACAGTCTAGGAGGCTAGAAGTCCAAATTCAGGGCACCAGCTCCAGGGGAAGGCTTTCTTTCTCTGTTGGCTCTGGACGAAGGTCCTTGTCATCAATCCTCCCTTGGTGTAGAATCTTTCTCTGAGCAGGAAACCCTAGGTACAAAGGACGCTCTTTGCTCGCTTCCCTTTCCTTTTATCTCTTGTAAGACAAAAAGTGATGCAGGACACACCCCAGGGAAACTCCATTGGGTCAGGGATGTGATCTGAGTAAAGGTGTGACATCCCACCCTAATCATCTTTAACATAACCTAATCTTGCCTCTGAAACCTAATCTTGCCTCTGAAACCCTGGTGGTGTAGTGGTTAAGGGCTATGGCTGCTAACCAAAAGGCTGGCAGTTCAAATCCACCAGGCACTCCTTGGAAACAGTATGGGGCAGCTCTACTCTGTCCTATAGGCTCACTACGAGCTGGAATTGACTCGATGGACATGGTTTTTTTGTTTTGTTTTAATCTTGCCTCATTAACCACAGGCAGAGATTAGGATTTACAACACATAGGAAAATTACACCAATCACAAAATGGAGGACAATGACACAATACTGGGAATCATGGCCTAACCAAGTTTACACATATTTTTAAGGGACACAATTCAATCCATGACACTGAGGGAACAAGTTTTTCATTAAATAATTAATACACATATTGTTTTGTGACTTTGGTTGCCAACCCCAAGACATGTCAACACTCTCCCCTTCTCAACCTTGGGTTTCCCATTACCAGCTTTCCTGTCCCCTCCTGCCTTCTCCTCCTTGCCCCTGGGCTGGTGTGCCCATTTAGCCTCATTTTGTTTTATGGGCCTGTCTAATCTTTGGCTGAAGGGTGAACCTCAGGAGTGACTTCATTACTGAGCTGTAAGGGTGTCTGGAGGCCATACTCTCGGGATTTCTCCAGTCTCTGTCAGACCAGTAAGTCTGGTCTTTTTGGTGGTCTGTGAGTTTTGATCCTAGGTCACTGGAAATAGGCAGTGGACTTCCTTTTAATTATCCTTTCTTGGCTGACTAGGATAATTCTTCTCCACAGGCACTTACTACTGGGACCCTGGGTTCTCCTTAAGAGAGGCTGTTTCTCTGGGTTTAATGGAAATTACTATTCCTCAGTAGAAATGCTTCTTCCAGTGAACCATGTCTACCTCGGTAACTTCAGTGGAGAAGGGTGCCAGATCTTTCTTACTGCTTCAGGCTGAGGAAACTCTGTCCTTTTTCTGAGGTCCTGCTACTTGAGGAAGGAGCTCTGGGCTGCCGGCAGAGTCCCAGAAGAGGCTGGGTATTTTTAGCGTAGCCTTCTTCACTTCCCAGCACCTGCCGTGATCTGTAACCCAAGGGGCTACTTAAATGCCATCAAGATGACTGAGGACAAGGCAGCCTGAGCTAATATCCTAAAATATCACCCAAGGGAGGCTTTTCTTGCAGGAGCCATTCTGTTTCCGGCTCTTCTCCTCTCCTCATTCCTCCATGAACAGTGTGGCTGTTACAGGCCCTGGCTGAGGTGGGTGACATATATCCTGGGGAGAAGTTAGAAAGAACTGCTAGGTATATCTGCCATGATGCCAACCAGCTATAGCTGTGATGATGCCATCCTTTGCTCCCATCTTTAATCCCTCCCTCTACTGGTCATGCCAGATGGAGGCAACAAGAGAATATCTTCATATATTTTCCTGAAGCAGAGCCCTCTGGATATTCATGAAAATGTGTGAAGACGAGCAACAAAGTCCAGCTGATGTTTTAGATCAGATGATGATGGTGGCAATGCCAACCTCTTTCTCATAGCAGATATAACCCACTGAACTCATTATCCCCTAAAGATGGCACAAGCTGGAAATAGAAATATGTTCTCAAGAAGCCCAGATTCATTTGTGGAGGACAGATGCATTATGGGTCATGAGGGACAGATGCATTATGGGCCATGAAAGACAGATGCATCATGGGTCATGAAGGATGTTGAGAATGTCTTAGGGTATCTCTAATCCTAGTGTCTGACATCAGCCCATAGCCTCCACAGCATTCCTTGGTGCCACGGTCAGAGATGCAATACCAGGCTGATCACTTTGAGGGCTGACCCAGCGTGGACGTTCTTAGGTGCTTCTGCTGATTTCTCTGGTCATCCAAATTCTCCCAAATAGCATGCAAGACCTAGTTATGAAGTCAAGAGATTATTTTAAAAGAAAGTGAACCAGAACTTGCAATGGGCTTTGCTACTTTTAAAGTGGTCAGTTTTCACTTAGTTGAGTGAAATGCAAGATGTAAATCATATAGAAAACAAAACAAAAACCAAACCCATTGCCATCGAGTCGTCTCTGACCCACGGTGGTCCCGTGTGTTGCAGACTGGAGCTGCCCCGTAGGATTTTCTTAGCCGTAATGTTTATAGAAGTCGTTCACCAGGCCTTTCTTTTGTGATGCCACTGCTTGGGTTCAAACTGTCAACCTTTAGGTTAGCAGCTGATCGCAAACTCCTTGTATCACTCATGCTCCTTAAATCATACATATAGTGATATGATTTAGTAAAAAATGATATGTAGTACATATATAACACATATCACATATTATGATGATATCTATAATATTTGTATGTTTATATATGATAAATGATTTGGAAATTTACACATCAATCTGATAACTGAGTTTATTTTCTCTTGGGGAGGTTAGAGGGGGACTAGGATTGGAAATGGTAATCAAAAGAGAGTTTAACCACATCTTAGGATTTAATTTTTATAAGTAAAATACATTGGTAAATTACATGCTGAGAGTGCTGGCAATCTCTTATTTTCCCTTTATCGTTATTTAAACATATATTCTTGAGTGTATTACAGAAAATACTGGAGGACTTATAAAATTGTCTATGTCTCTTAGAGGAAGGAGCCCTAGTGGCACAGTGGTTAAGAGCTGAGGCTGCTAATCAAAAGGTTGGCAATTGGAATCCACCAGCCACTCCTTGGAAACCCTATGGGGGCAGTTCTACTCCGTCCTGTAGGGTTGCTATGAGTCGAGCCAGAATCGACTTGACAGCAATAGGTTTGGTTCTTTTTATAAGAAGGAAAATCCTCTTTGGCATTTATGTTAGCCAAAGGGGCACAGCATTTAAAAATGAATGAAAACAGAAAGTGGTCAATCGTCCTCAGGATGTCATTAAGTACCTAATATGTGTCAGCCATAACGCTGGGCATCAGAAATTTAAAAAATGAGCAACTCAGAAATCTGGCCATCCACAGGATCCTTTATTTCTAAGTCACTGTGTGTGGCAAACTCAAGTTTCAAACTACCCTCTGCAACTGCTGTGAGTGCTGGTTTACAAGTCACCCAATAAAATTAGTTTCATTACTTTACCATCTTGTGTTTGGACCAAAAGCAACATGCTCCCAGCTTGATCACTTATCAAATTTGCCACACCTGGTTTCTGACGACTTACGAATGTTTCCAAAACTCCAACCTACTTTCAAAGGATAAAGATTTGCCTCACTAGGCCAGAGTTACAAGAATGTTCTACAGAGTCTAAAGAAATAGAAGCTCCAAAAGTAGATTTCAAAAATAGTTTTGGAAAAACATACAAATAAAAGAACACACACCAAAGTGTTAACAGTAGTCTTTTGAAATTACAGTGGTGTAATGTCAAATTCTTCAGAAATACATTCTGTATTTTCCAAAGTTTCTAAAATGACCATGTTTTAGTTTTATAATAAGAAGGAAATCAACAAATGTTGACGAAGAACTTGAACCATGAGCAATAGTGCTTTATATGTAAATATGAAGCCTCCCAAAGAGACAATATTGAAAGGGAAAGTGCTTATAGCTCTGAATTACCTGTTAGTTTACTCATCATATTCCAGCAAGCTATTTCACAACCACAGGCTATTTGTGGGCTTGTCTTAACATCTCTCCTAGAAGGAACAGTCCTTGAGCACTGCCCCTCACCCTACCAGCACCCAGCTTAGGACTTCTAGAAATAATGCAAATAATAACAGTAGCCGACTCTCACATGATGGGTACTCTGTGCCAGGCACCGTTCTAACTGCTTTAGAATAATCAACTCATAACCTTCATGGAAGTAGTAGTGGTTCAGTGGTAGAATTCTGGCCCTTTATGTGGGAGACCTGGGTTTGTTTTCCGGCCCGCTCGTGCCATGTGCTGCCACCACCTGCCTGTCAGTGGAGGCTTGAGTGTTGCTATGATGCTGAGCAGGTTTCAGCGAAGCGTCCAGACTAAGAGGGACTAGGAAGAAAGGACTGGTGATCTACTTCCGAAAATCAGCCAGTGAAAACCATATAGATTACAACTGCTTGATCTGCTACTGGTCATGGGGACGGTTCAGGACCCAGTAGAGTTTTATTCCATTGTGTACAGGGTTGCCGTGAGTTGGCGGCTGACTCGACAGCGATCACTGCCACCACCACGGCCACCACCAACAACAAAACCTTCATTACAATCGACAAGGTAGGAACTTTTGTCTTCATTTCACAGATAAAGAAACTTAGAGATTAAGTAATTGGCCAAAGGTCACCCAACTTGTAAGTGGGAAGGCTAGGTCTTGAAAGCAATTCAGACAGGCTCTGGAGTTCATGTTCTTAACCACTAGGCTATATCAACTCTCACAAATGTCTGATGGGGGTAGAGTCAACACAGGCTTATTGAGTGAACAAATGTTTAGCGTCGCGTGCATTTAAAGCAGTATCTTGGAGTTATGCATCGTCGTTAGCAGGATTAGGAAAGCCAGCAGCGAGTATCTTCTCAGCTAAGAGAAGACAGAAAGCAGATTGCCCTGTTTTCACCTTGCTCCCTCTCCTTCAGCCCTGCAGTCTGGGAGAGGATGGTGACTTCATGGCTGGGAATGGACACTTTCCCCTGGGTGTGTGGTCAATAGGGCAGCCAGTACTCACATCCTTCACTCCTCCAGGGCAGCAGCTTGAGTTGTGACTTCTCAGTCATCAGCCAACTTCCTCCAAGGCGTGACTGCCCGAGGTTGCGCTCTGGCTTCCTGGGTTCCTCGGTTACAGGGAGCCCAACGTGGGCTTACTCCTTGGGTTGTTGTTCTTGGCACTCACTGAACTGGTGGCCAGGTCACACGAGCCCTCCTGTCCAACCTAACACCAAGTGGTCCACGTCAGAGGTCAACACCTTGTTTGGGGTAAAATGTGTTCTAAGGCTTTGGAGTCTGAACTGGATGAAAGGCCTTTGTCTTTCCCAGCCTCAGTTCTTCCTTTGGGGATAAGAGTATCTACCTCATAAAATGTTTAGGAGGACTAAGTGTGATGACAAACCTACAGTGTCTGTCACTTCCCCTCCAACAATCATAAATGGGAAAATCAAATCCACTAGGCCCTCCTGTAAACTCTGTGGGGCAGTTCTACTCTGTCCTATAGGGTTGCTGTAAGTCGGAACCTACTTGACGGCAACAGGTATCTACCCCTTGGGAACTCTGGTGGTGTACTGGTTAAGAGCTCAGCTGCTAACCGAAAGGTCGGCAGTTCACATCTATCAGCTGCTCCTTGAAAATCTTATGGGGCAGTTCTACTCTGTCCTGTAGGATCGCTATGAGTCACGATCGACTCAACGACACCCAACAACAACATCTACCCCTTGAAACGAACAAGCTCATTCATCTTGATGACCCAAAACCAAACCTACTGCCATCGAGTCGATTCCGACCCATGGCGACCCTATAGAACGAGTAGAACTGCCCCACAGAGTTTCCAAGGAGCCCCTGGCAGATTCAAACTGCTGAATTCTTGGTTAGCAGCCGTAGCACTTAACCACTATGCCACCAGGGTTTCTGTGTCTTCAGTATGAGCCAATAATTAGTTGAACTAAGTATTTCCTGACTTACAGTTCCCACAGGCAGTAGGTTGAAACCACTGTGCTTGTACCGTTTTGTGGAATTGAAAAGCACTACTCTAAAAGCACGGGCTTTGGAATTCGACCAGCCAGATTTTGCCACTTACTAACTGTGTGCCCTCAGCCAATTACTAAGCCTATCTGAGCCTCAGTTTCTTCATCTTAAAAATGGGGACAATAGCAGAACTGACTTCGCTGGGTTGTTGTGATAATTGAGTCGTTAATGCAGGAACGCCACAGTGTCTGCCAGGCAGAAAGTGGCCAAAAATATTACTTGGACAATTATTACAAAATTATCTCAAGGTCCAAGGCATGTGCACACACACATATGAGCAGTGTGTGTGCATAAAACATTGGCCAAAGACTTTGTCAGCACACCGCCTGGGGCTGACTTCTTGGCAATGAGCTCGATTCCCTTTCTCACTAAAGTTTTCTCAGAACACCAGCTGCCCTTTGGTGATTTGGGCCTTGACTCCTATTGCTTTCCAAGCCACTTAGGTTATTTTAACTCTATTATCACTTGTGTGAAAATGCTAGGGAAGGGGGCTTGAAGTCCTGCTCAGAGCTCTATCACGGACTCTGGGGGCAAGGCAAACCTTTTTGTGTGTGTGTGTGACTTTTATCAATGCATAAAACCCTGGTGGCGTAGTGGTTAAGTGCTACGGCTGCTAACCAAAGGGTCGGTAGTTTGAATCCGCCAGGCGCTCCTTGGAAACTCTATGGGGCAGTTCTACTCTGGCCTATAGGGTCACTATGAGTCGAAATCAACTCAACGGCACTGGGTTTGGTTTTTGGTATCAACTCATAAGATACGTGCTGAGACGTGCGTACAGCATATGCATACAGCTCACTGAATTTTCACAGACTCAGCACACCTGTGTAACCAGCACCCAGATTGGGGTCAGAACATTCCCAACCCTCAAAACCCCCTTGTGCTGTTATGCCCCCTTCCACAAAATATCTTCACTATCTTGACTCTTGACACCTTAGGTTAGTTTTCTCCTGTTTTTGAACCTTATATAAATCTACCCCTAGTTTTGAGCTACTCAGGAGCCGTTTTTCCCCCAAATCTAAACTGTGATTAGGTCTCCGCCTGACTTGGTTGGTAACTCAAGTTTTCAGCAAACTTCTATTCAGCAGCAGCTCTGTGCAAGGTGCTGTGCTGATTAACTAAAGAGACAGGTGAAGGAAGTCCAGCATTTCAGGTGTGTGTTTTGCAGTGTTCCTCACTGGGGTCCCCTCGCTGAGCTCACTGTCTCCAATGAGGCCCAAGTTTCCCACACTCTCCCTTCTTCTCTGGCTCCTTCTCCATCTGTGCAGCGAGCCCTGTGAGAGCCGGAATGCGACAGGACTGCCTTGTTTTTACGCGTCTCAAATTTTCTGCCTTTGACAGGGTACAGTCTTACCACTTTTCTATTGCTTGTTTTAGTGGAAAATATCTGCATTTTCCTTCTCTGACAGGCTTCCACCTTACACAGGTCCCAACTTTCGCAGGTTTTACTGTATATCCTATTCCATTCGCTTCCCGGGTCAAGATCCCAGCTGTGGAGTCAATTCTGACTCATAGTGACCCTGTAGGACAGAGTAGAACTGCTTCCAGAGGGTTTCCAAGGCTGTAATCTTTATGCAAGCAGATATCACATCTTTTTCCCTCGGAGGGCCTGGCCGGTTCGAACTGCAGACCTTTCCATTAGTAGCTGAGCACTTTACCGTTGCTCCACCTGGGCTCCTTAGTGCCAGTGGTTACCTACCGGCATATCTGATTTCCATTTCCAGAATTCCAAGACAGAGACCTTGGTTGGCCTGGAGCAGTCCATTCTTGGCCATGTCAACTGCAGGTGGAGGGCTTAGGTACACACGGTGACAAAGTGGCTGCGGAACCACCTCCTGAAAAGAGAGCTGTGCTAACAGAGGGGGAACAGCAAGGGCGTTGCTCAGAACTGGCCCTGCCAGCCCTGATTTCCTTCTCAAATGCAGATCCTTGACCCAAAGTCTAAACTGATTTATTGTTCACCCTGTACCCCAAGTTTGAGCTAAAGCAGTTAGATAACATGGTTTATGCAGGGTCAGGGCCAGTGCTCCCCAAACTGCCATTTGAGGGACATTTCCAGCTCCCATGCCATGAAGGCATACTTTCCCCCAACTCTGAAGATTAGTGTGGCTTTATAGACACACATGCTCTGCAGCCTCTCCTCTGAGGGAGGGACCCGGCTCCTGAGAACCAATTTCCTGGACACAGGGGCCGCCAACTGCTTATGATTATTGTCATTATTATTGCCGAGCACTGGAATTCCTCCTGCCCAGGTTCCAGAAGTCACCCATGTGGAAGGCATGTTTGCAATGGCGTCCTGAATCCCACACAACCTCATGGTCAGAGTGAAGCATAGAAAGCTGGGGGTATCCAGGCTCTGCTTCTGACATGTGCGTGGGCAGAGGTGGGAGTGGGGACCTGGGCTCAGCTTGGTTTACAGACAGGATCTCATTTAACCCTCATGCAAGTCAAGAGGGAAACGCTCTTACTACTACCCATTTTTATGAACGTGTAAACTGAGGAAGAAAAAGGTGCAGTATAACACAAGTAAAGCCCATTATCATTTATAAAGTACTCTCCGATCATCTCTTGTCATCCTCATGAAGCCCATTCTACAGATGAGCTCACTGTGGCAGAGCTTATGGGGCAGAGCACAGACTCAGAACTCTGACTCGGATCCCTGTGTTGAATCCTCCAATAACTGTAAGAAGAAGCCCCAGAACCCAGTGCCGTCGAGTCGATTCCGACTCACAGTGACCCAGAAGGGGACAAATGCCTTTGGCTAATCCAGGTGAAACTCTGCGGTGTTTCAGCCAAAGGTGAACTCATATACAGATGGAAACAGCTGGGGAGGATTTCAAGGAGGAAGTAATATTTAGACCTCATTCTTGAAGGCTGAGTAATAATTAAAACCAGTTGCTGATGAGCTGACTCGGACTCATGGCAACCCTATGTGTGTCAGAGTAGAGCTGTGCTCTATGGGGTTTTTGATGGTTGATTTTTCAGAAGAAGATTGCCAGGCCTTTCTTCCAAGGCTCCTCTGGGTGGACGCAAGCCAATCTTTTGGTTAGCAGCCAAGCACATGAACAGTTTGCATCACCCAGGACTCCAGGCAGTAACTGGACAAACATAATTTGAAGGAAGGTCATTCCAAGAGGAGGGACCGACATGAGCAAAAGCCTGGGGAGGGGGTGTGTGTCTAGGGAATAGTGGGAAGACAGCTGATGGGCTGGGAAGACTGATGGGGTAGAGGGTGAGATGATACCGAAAAACCTGTGGGCCTTGCACATGGGCTGTGGTAATTGTCCTTTTGACAGGTTGGGACAGATGGGGCAGTAGGTCAACAACCCACAAGAGGTGTCTGTGACCTCAAAATCCCCTGACGGCATTTCCTCAGCTTCACTGGGTGCATGTGGTTAGGGACAAGTAGAGATAGGCTGGGGTGCCATGTTATTTACAAGGACCAGGGAGATCCAGCAACTTTCTAGAAGAAGGAACAATAAAACTTTTATAGACCATTACAGAGTCAGATATCTTCCTAAGGTGGAGTCCAATTGTGTGTGTGTGTTGCAAAGGTTGTAGGTCAGAGAGGGTAGGGAGCCAGCCAACCAGAGGGTAACAGCTGGGCATGGCTCCCTTTGGGAGTCACATTCTGTTACTTCTACCCATTCTATTTGTCCCATGGGTTGGTCCCAATTAAAAAAAAAATACTACCCCCCCAACCCCCAACTCATTGCCATTGAGTCAGTTCCCACACAGTGACCCTGTAGGAGAGAGTAGAACTACCCAATAGGGTTTCCAAGACTATCTTTGTGGAAGCAGACTGCCATATCTTTCTCCTGCAGAGTGGGTGGGGGGTTCAAGCCACCAGCCTTTTGGTTAGCAGCCCAGTGCTTAACCACTGCACCACCAGGGCTCCTTGGGAGAAGACCACAGAAGGGCATGAATAATAGGAGGCAAAGCTCACCGGGAGCCGTACTAGAGACTGCCTATCACACCAAAGAGCCATCCGGCCCAAAAGTCCAGGAAGAAAATAAATTTTATCTATTAACAACGTATCTGTTTATTACTCTAGCTCCAATAGCAGTGCCTAGTACATAGTGGGTGCTGAATAAATATTTAGTGGATGGAATGATGGCGTCAGCAATATAATTTCCTTCAAGAAGTGCTTTATAGTTTGTAAAGTACTATTTCAGACCTTGTAAGATTTGATCCTCACCCCTGTGAGGCAGATAGGGCTGGTATTAGTAATTCTGTTTCATAGAAGACTAAACGTAGCCTCAGACATGTAAAGCAATGCCAAAGTCACATAGCCCTGAGTCGGATGCTCTTTCCCCCAAATCTGTTCCCATCACACAATCGTGCTGTAAGCCCAATTCACTGGCCGTTGTCAGTGTTCACTGGCCTTGAGGTGGGTGTCTTGACATGCAGGTGAAATAACCCTTGGGAGGCTGGGCCAACCCTCTTTTATGGTGTCAAATATTTATTTTAAATAAACACAGAATGCTTCTTCTGAGTTTCTTTTATTTGCTCATGACTAAAACCAGTTGCCATCATTTGTCTATCAGTTTGTCGTACTGTGGTGGCTTGCGTGTTACTGTGATGCTGGAAGTTATGCTACCAGTATTTCAAATACCAGTAGGGTCACCCATGGTGGACACGTTTCAATGGTGCTTCCAGGCTAGGAAGAAGGATCTGGCTGTCTACTTCTGAAAAAAATTGGCCAGTGATAATTTATGGACAGCAGTGGAACATGGTCTGATACAGTGCTGAAAGATGAGTCCCTCAGGAAGGTACTCAAAATACGACTGGGGAAGAGGTGCCTCCTCGAAGTAGACCAAAACCAAACCAAACCCATTGCCATCGAGTAGATTCCGACTCATAGCAACTTTATAAAAGAGGAGTTGACCTTAATGACATGGATGGAGTCAAGCTTTTGGGACCTTTATTTGCTGATGTAGCGTGACTCAAAATGAGAAGAAACAGCTGCAAATATCCATTAATAATTGGAACGTGGAATGTATGAAGTGTGAATCTAGGAAAACTGGAATTCGTCAGAAATGAAATGGAACACATGAAGATCAATATCCTAGGCACTAGTGAGCTGAAATGGACCAGTATTGGCCATTTTGAACCAGACAATCATGTGGTCTACTATCTGGGAAGGAAAAATTGAAGAGGAATGGCATCACATTCATTGTCAAAAAGAACATTTCAAGATTTATCCTGAAGTACAATGCTGTCAGTGATAGGATAATATCTACACACCTACAAGCAAGACCAGTTAATATAACTATTATTCAAATTTATGCACCAAAGATGAAGAAATTGAAGATTTTTACCAACTTCTACAGCCTGAAACCGACCAAATATGCAATCAAGATGCATTGATAATTACCGATGATTAGAAAGCAAAAGTTGGAAACAAAGAAGAAAGGTCAGTAGTTGGAAAAAATGGCCTTGGTGATAGAGCCAATGACGGAGATCAAATGGTAGAATTTTGGAATACTTATTTATTGCAAATACCTTTTTACAACAACATAAACGGTGGCTGCACACGTGAACCTTGCCAGACGGAATACAAAGAAATCAGATCTACTACATCTGTGGAAAGAGACCATGGGGAAGCTCAATATCATCAGTCAGAACAAGGCCAGGGGCCACTGTGGAACAGGCCATCGATTGCTCATATGCAAGTTCAACTTGAAGCTGAAGAAAATTAAAACAAGTCCATGAGAGCCAAAGTATGACCTTGAATATATCCCACCTGAATTTAGAGACCATCTCAAGAATAGATTTGATGCATTGAACACGGATGACCAAAGAGCAGACGAGTTGTGGGATGATATCAAGGACATCATACATAAAGAGAGCAAAAGGTCATTAAAAAGACAGGAAGGAAAGAAAAGGCCAAAATGGATGTCAGAAGAGACTCTGAAACTTGCTCTTGAACATAGAGTAGCTAAAGCAAATGGAAGAAATGATGAAGTAAAAGAACTAAACAGAAGATTTCAAAGGGCAGCTCAAGAAGACAAAGTAAAGTATTATAATAAAATGTGCAAGACCTGGAGTTAGAAAACCAAAAGGGAAAAACATGCTCAGCATTTCTGAAGCTGAAAGAATTGAAGAAAAAATTCACTTCTCAAGTTGCAATATTGAAGGATTCTATGGGCAAAATATTGAACAACAGAGGAAACATCAAAGAAGATGCAAGGAATACACAAAGTCACTGTACCAAAAAGAATTGGTCTACATTCAGCCATTTCAGGAGGTAGCATATGATCAAGAACTGATGGTATCGAAGGAAGAAGTTCAAACTGCATTGAAGGCATTGGCAAAAAACAAGGCTCCAGAAATTGACAGAATACCAATTGAGATGTTTCAACAAATAGATGCAGTGTTGGAGGCGCTCATTCATCTATGCTGAGAAATTTGGAAGACAGCTACCTGGCCAACTGACTGGAAGAGATCCATATTTGTGCCCATTCCAAAGAAAGGTGATCCAACAGAATGTGGAAATTATCAAACACTATCATTAATAGCACGCACAAGTAAAATTTTGCTGAAGATCATTCAAAAACAGTTGCAGCAGTACATTGACAGGAACTGCCAGAAATTCAAGCCAGATTCAGAAGAGGACGTGGAACGAGGGATGTCACTGCTGATGTCATATGGATCTTGGCTGAAAACAAAGAATACCAGAAAGATATTTACCTGTTTTTTATTTGACTATGAAAAGGCATTTGACTGTGTGGATCATAACAAATTATGGATAACATTGTGAAGAATGAGAATTCCCGAACACTTAATCGTGCTTATGAGGAACCTGTGCATAAACCAAGAGGCAGTTGTTTGAACAGAACGAGGGGACACTGGGTGGTTTAAAATCAGGAAAGGTGTGTGTCAGAGTTGAAACCTTCCACTACACTTATTCAATCTGTATATTGAACAAATAACCCTAGAAGCTGGGCTATATGAAGGAGAAAGCAGTATCAGGACTGGAGGAAAACTCATTAACAACCTGCATTATGCTGATGACACAACTTTGCTTGCTGAAAGGGAAGAGGACTTGAAGCACTTACTGATGAAGATCAAAGACTACAGCCTCAGTATGGATCGCACCTCAACATAAAGAAAACAAAAATCCTCACAAGTGGACCAATAAGCAACGTCGAGATAAACAGAGAAAAATTGAATTTGTTAAGGATTTCATTTTATTTGGATCCACAATCAAAGGCCATGGAAGCAGCAGTCAAGAAATCAAACGATGTATTGCATTGGGCAAATCTGCTGCAAAAAGACCTCTTTACAGTGTTGAAACGCAACGATGTCAGTTTGAGGACTAAGGTGTGCCTGACCCAAGCCATGGTGTTTTCAATTGCTTCATAATGCATGTGAAAGCTGTGCAATGAATAAGGAAGACTGAAAAAGAGCTGATACCTTCGAATTATGGTGTTGGTGAAGAATATTGAATATATTGGAAACCGTATGGGGCAGTTCTACTCTGTCCTATAGGGTCGCTAGGGGTCGGAATTCTGGACTGCCAGAACAGTGAACAAATCGTCTTGGAAGAAGTGAGGCCAGAATGCTCCATAGAAGCGTGGATGGCGAGAAATCATCTCACACATTTTGGACATGTTATTAGGAAGGACCGGTCCCTGGAGAAGGATATCATGTTTGGTAAAGTAGAGGGTCATTGAAAGAGAGGAAGTCTCTAGACAAGATAGATTAACACAGTGGCTGCAACAACGGGCTCAAACATAGCAACAATCTCTGTTGTATGTGGGGTAGCTAGGAGTCAGAACTGACTCCACAGCACCTAACAACACGACAACATAACAAAACCAGTTGCTGTCGAATGGATTTCCACTCATGGTGACCCCAGGTATGTCAGTGTAAACGGTGTTGATTTTTCAGAAGTGGATTGCCGGGCCTTCCTTCTAAGGTGTCTTTGGTGCACTTAAACCGCCAGCCTCTCAGTTAGCAGCTGAGCACATGAACTGTTTGCACTACCGAGGGACTCATGCCTGAGAGCCCCTAGATGGCTTGTTCGAGAGAGGCTGGATGGCATGCCCCAGCTTCATAGCCCCTCACTTGCATGTGCCCATCCAAGGCAATTCCTGGGTGAAAGCCATCTACCTATATGTCTTAGTCATCTAGTGCTGCTGCAACGGAAATACCACAAGTGCATGGCTTTAACAAAGAGAAATTTATTTCTTCACAGTAAAGTGGCCTAAAAGTAAAAATTCAGGGCATCAGCTCCAGAGGACGGCTCTCTCTCTCTGTCGGCTCTGGAGGAAGGTCTTTGTCCTCAACTTTCTCCTGGTCAAGGAGCTTCTCAGGTGAAGGGACCCTGGGTCCAAAGGAAGCACTCTGCTCCTGGTGCAGCTTTCTTGGTGGTATGAGGTCCCCCGTCTCTCTGCTTGCTTCTTTTATATCTCAAGAGATTGCCTCAACTGGCATTCCTATCTTGTATTTTGAGTCCTGCCTCACACAACTGCCAGCCATCCTCCCTCATTAACATCATAGAGGCAGGATTTACAACATATAGGAAAATCACATCATACGGGGAAGCATGGCCCAGCCAAACTGAAACATACATTTTTTTGGGAAATAATTCAATCCACGACACTATGACTTCGATTAACAAACTGAAACAAGCCGTAGAAACTGGTAGCCTGTTGTTAAACAACACTCACAGTCACTCATGATGACGCAGCTGAAGCATTCTTTAAGAACATTAGTAGGTTCTCAGACTAGGTTCATATACAGTCTACTTCCTTAATCTCACGGGAGAAATTGCCCTTCCATGGTACCTGAAGTTGTGGACATTTTCAGTATTTTCCAACAGTTATATTTTTCCTTTTCAGATTTCTCTCCTAGATGGAATATTTTAAAAATAGATGCTAACTTGATTTTTTCTTTCAAGGCAATGATTTTTCCTTCCAAGGCAATGATTTTTCCTATCTAAAGAACTGAGAGAAGATTCAGATAAAGTTTAATAGATTATGAAATTGATTAAATCCACCTAAAACATTCTGATAAAGTAAGTAACAAATTATACACTCAGCTATAAAGAGAAAGGAAGCCTTGGTACATGCTACAATGTGATTGAACCTGGAAAACATTACGCTGAGCGAAATAAGTCAGTCACAAAGGACAAGTACTGTGTGATCCCACTTACAGGAAGTATCTAGAACAGGCCAATGTACAGAGATAAAAGTTTATTAGTGGTGACTAGGAGTGGGAAGGAGGGAAAAGGGGAGTCATCGTTTAGGAAGCTTTGATTATCTGTTTATGGTGAAGGAAAACTTGACAATGGACAACTTGATTAACATAATCGGTGCCACTGAATTGTGCACGTAAACAATGTTGAATTGGCAAATGTTGTGTTTTATATACACATATTTTACAATAATAAAGAATATCATAACAAAAACAAATTTCAGATCATGCGCAAAGCAGTAACTCATTGAAAGAGAGAAGGAAATTTTCACGCTAGCTAATATATAGGGTCTTGGGCTGTTCATAATCCTGAGCCTAGAGAGTGGCTCAGTTGGATGGGTGGAGGTCTTCCCCAGGAAACACTTCCTCCTCTCTACCCAGGGCCTATGGGGCCCAGCTCCTAACAGCCTTGCCCAGCCAGGGGACCCCAGTGAGCTGGGGCTTGTCTGCAGGCTCATGACCACCCAACTCCTCCTATGACCCATGCGACCCAGCCTCTCTCTAATGAGCCAATTAGAAGTTCTTGGCATGAGCAAACAAAAAGAAACCCAGAAGAAACATTCTGCGGTTATTTAAATAAATATCTGCTCCCCCTGGCTCCTCTATCCTTGTTCAGTTTCAGAAGACCCTTTGTCTCTGGATTTGTCCAGCTGAAGTTATTTTTCTTACCCTCTGTAAGGAGAATTTTCCATTTTTCTTTCCGACAAGAAAATAACTCTTGGGCCAAAGGAACTGTGAAAATGTTTAGTCTTCAGAAAGGCTCGCAGACTCTCAGGATGGTAGAATCCCTGCAACCCAACTTGACAGAGCGCTGTTGTGTCATTTGTGACATAACTTCTCTGCCTTTTTTTCCCTTGCACACCCAGCACCCCATTTCAGGCCCCCACAATTTACAGTAACTGTCCTCTGGGGTGTCACAGGAGATTTGTAGGAGCAGGTGCTGCTGGAACAGCACACAGTCAACTGGGCAGCTCGTGTGGAGCAAGAGAATGGGTGCTGGCTCTAGTTCTCCTGCTGGGTGATCATGGCCAGGGGCTTTCCTGTCCTCATGCCTCAGTTTCCTCAGTTGTGAGAAGAGTGTGATGAACTAGATGATCTCCTTCTAGGTGTAATGATTTATGTGTTTCCCTGGAAGGGGGCAGGGTGAAGCCAGGATGTGGGTGGTGAGAATGGAGTTCGTAGTTATTTACATGAAGTGTTGAAGGAAGACGTTTTCTACGTATTCTCTGAGGGGACAGATGACCTTATGTTTAAAGTGTATTATATTCTCAGTGAACTGTATCATGCCAGACCAACGGATGGCAGGGTAGCTTGGAAGGGGGGAAGCAGGGTTGTGATCATCAGAGAAAGGTTGACGAGCACCTGGCTCGGGAGGACAGTAGCTGAAGCTATCAGTCAAGGCAGTTCAGGAAGAGAGAAACCAGGGGAATAGTTAGGTACCAGGATATAGTCAGAAGGACAAGGTCAAAATAAGACAGGGGAAGGAACTGGGCAGAACACCTAAAAAAAACCAAAAAGCAATGACTGACTCATGGCAACCTCAAGTGCGTCCAAGCAGAACTGTGCTCCATAGAGTTTTCAGTGCCTGATTTTTTGGAAGCAGATTGCCAGGCCTTTCTTCCAAGGTGCCTCTGGGTGGACTCAAACCTCCAACCTTTCAGTTAGCAGCTGATCACGTTAACCATTTGCACCACCCAGGGCAGCAACATAGCAGCATCTAAAAGAGCTTGCACCCAAGGCCCCTTCTGTCCCAGCCAGGAGTCTCTTCCCTGCCTCCTGCTGAGCCAAGTGCTGATGATGGGGCTCCAGGTCCAGCCACCCCACCATTTGTGTGCCCACCAAGTGTCCCAAGGGAGACACGTGAGTGTGGCCAAAGTGGGGAGTGTGGGATGGAATCCAGAGTAGGCCCTGGCAGGAGTGTGTTAAACCAAAATTGACTGACATGGAAAGAAACTCGGCAAACCACAAAGAGGTGTAGCATTGCAAGCTGCATAGCGGGTCACGTCAGGATCATCAACTTCAGGGTGGAGCCATGGACGGGGCAGTTCACGTAAGCATTCAGTACATTTCCAAATACATCTCTTGCCTGTTCTCATTGGAAATTGGAGCATTCTGAGATCTCTGGAGAGCTAAATCACGGCTTCTGGACTTGGTTATGGCTGTTGTGGTTAGTTATTTTCCTAATGACAAAACTCCTGGCATTGAAAGGGGCTGAAGACTGAATCTTTACCTGTCAACTATTTAACTTCCTTCTCACCCCAGTGTTGCATGCATCGTTGTTTTTCATGCAGAACTGTAATTTTTCTGAAGAATGGAATGACTTCTGCAGACCAGGATCCACTGACAGGCTCGAATTTCCTTACAGCCTTTTTTAGCCTTGATTGTTTTGTAGAGGTTGGAAGCCCAGCAAACCTGGGGATGATGGCTTTGTCTATTGCTCTCTCCTGGGCAGACCCTGCAGAAGGAAAGTAACAGGAAGTTCAGGGTAACAGTGGAAGGGAAAGATGGATAACGACATTGCTGTATTTGGTGCTGAAACAGGTTGGCAGCCATCGAGTGTCCTCGAAATTGCTAACTGTATTGATTCCTGATTCTTCAGAGCCCCCATGAGTGAAGAGTACACCTACAGCTTGGATCGAGGTCTTCACTTAGTGGATGGCTTTCTGGACCTCTCTGTGGCTAATGTCCTCCTCTTGGGAGTGGGAACAGTTACCTTCTGTGCCCGGAACACTGTTGCCTCTGCCTGGAATTTCCTTTATTCATCTGGTAAAACCATCAGAATCAGTTGCTGTCAAGTTGACCTCAACTCATGGCCACCCCACATGTGTCAGCATAGAGCTGTGCTCCATAGGGTTTTCAATGGCTGATTTTTCAGAAGTAGATTGCCAGGCCTTTCTTCCAAGGCGCTTCTGGGTGGACTCAAACCTCCAACCTTTCAGTTAGCAGCTGAGCGCATTAACCGTTTGCACCACCCAAGGACTTCAGTAAAACCATAAAACCAACCCTGTTGCCATCGAGTTGATTCTGACTCATGGGGACCCCTAGGGTTTTCTTAGCTGTAATCTTTACAGAAGCAGATTTCTGGGCCTTTCTTCTGCAGCACCTCTGGGTAGGTTCGAATTGCTGACCTTTAGGTTAGTTGTCAAGCACAAACTGCTACCCAGGGACCTTTAGTAAAACCAGATTCACCTTCCAAACCATAGCAGATGGGCTCTTCCTGTTACCTCCTTGCAGTCACCTATTCTGTGTTCCATTTTAGGAAAGGGATAAGACTCTGGGTGATATGCAGAGAGACAGATTTTTCTATTTTGAAAATACAAAGTAGAGGCAATCGTTTGAGAGAAAACGCTTTTGAGTTTCCGAAGTATAGGCTTTTCTTTTTTTTTTAATTGAAGTAAAATTCACATAACATAAAATTAACTATTAACCATTTTAAAGCGCACCTTTCAGTGGCATTTAATATATTCACAGTGTTGTACAACCATCACCTCGCTCAAGTTCCAAGACATTTTCATCACCCCAAAAGGAAACCCTGTGCCCATTAGGCAATCACTCCCTATTCGCCCTCCCTCAGCCCTTGGCAACTGTGTGTCTGCTTTCTGTCTCCATGAATTTACCTTGTCTGGGTATTTTATATAAATGAATCACACAATCTGAGAAGCTGAACTCTATGAAGAAGAACGGGGCATCAGAACTGGAGGAAGACTCAATAACAATCTGTGATATGCAGATGACACAACCTTGCTTGCTGAAAGTGAAGAGGACTTGAAGCACTTACTGACGAAGATCAAAAACTATAGCCTTCAGTCTGGATTACACCTCAACATAAAGAAAACAAAAATCCTCACAACTGGACCAATAAGCAACACTGGAGATAAACAGAGAAAAGACTGAAGTTGTAAAGGATTTCATTTTACTTGAATCCACAGTCAATGCCCATAGAAGTAGCAGTCAAGAAATCAAACAATGTACTTACTGCATTGGGCAAATCTACTGCAAAACACCTCTTTAAAGTGCTGAAAAGCAAAGCTGTCACTTTGAGGACTAAGGTGCGCCTGACCCGAGCCTTGGTATTTTCAATCGCCTCATATGCATGAGAAAGCTGGACAATGAAAAGGGAAGAATACTGAATATACCATGGACTGCCAGAAGAAGGAACAAGGCTGTCTTGGAAGAAGTACAGTCAGAACACTCCTTAGAAGCAAGGATAGCAAGACTTCATCTCACATACTTTGGACATGTTATCAGGAGGGACCTGTCCCTGGAGAAAGACATCATGCTTGGTAAAGTAGAGGGTCAACAAAAGAGAGGAAGACTCTCAACGAAATGGACTGACACAGTGGCTGCAACAATGGGCTCCAGCATAGCAAAGACTGTGAGGATGGCATAGGACAAGACAGTGTTTTGTTCTGTTGTACATAGGGTTGTACTATGAGTTGGAACTGACTTGACAGCACCTAACAACAACAGGAAAAGATACGTCATTTTACATCAACCTGTTGCATTTGTACTATCTGAGAGGAAGAATTTGATAAGTTAATTAGTTTACCTTTATTCTTATCTGAGTGTGTCCACTGCTCAAGTCCTGCTCACACTCTGGAGGGAGGAATCCATCTCCAACTTTGGCAGCAGCACAACCCACAAATTTTCCTGGCATTTGGACACAGTTTCCTTTTGATTCATAAGATACGACTCTATGTGAAAAGATGTGGAGAAATGTTTTCTGGGGCCTGAATGGTGTTGCTTACGAGAGTGGATGTCTAAGGTTAGGAGTTGTGCTGGCCAATGCTGAGCGCAGGATCCTGGGTGACAGAAGAGCACTCATATTCTGTAAGACATTCATTTATTTTGTGTTTGTGATATGTGAGCCCTCTAGGGCTCAGAGATGGGGTCCCTCTTACCCAGGTCAAAGTGCAGTAGGAAGGGATGAAGGACAACTCAGCAGATACCATCGTGGATGGATGATGGCTAAAGATTAGACACTCGAAATAGAAAAGAAGCTGAATCATGATGTTTCATTTTTGAACACTCCTTTGCAAAACCTTGTTTGATCTCGCTATCGACAGAATTAATCACTGTCCTTGGAACCACTCCTATGCATATATATATATATATATATATATATATATATTTTTTACAGGTATCACCCTGCAATATATAATTTTAAAAATACGTTAGCATTTGTCTCCCAGCTGGGCTGAGACCCTGAGAGTGGACATGATGTCTTAATTGTCTCCATATTTCCGGCGTGTCCGACAGCGGCTGGTATTTCATAGACATGTGGGCAGAATGGAGCAAGGAGTGTGAGGAGCCTGTGCTCTGGAGCCAGACCACCTGGGTTTGAATCTTGGTCTCACCATGTCCCGGCCGTGTGACCTTGGGAAGTTTCTTAACACCTCTGAGCCTCAGTTTACTCATCTGAAAATGGAGATAGTTCCGCTTCCACCTTTATATGGTTGTTCTGAGGCTTAACCATGATGTTGTTGTTGTGTTGTTAGGTGCTGTCCAGTCGATTTCCGTCTCGTAGTGACCCCATGTGACAGGGTAAAACTGCTCCAGAGGGTTTTCTAGGCTGTGATCTTTATGGGAGCAGATCACCAGGTCTTTCCTCCTACGGAGCCACCGGCTGGGTTTGAACCCCCAACCTTTCGGTTAGGAGCCAAGTGTTTAACTGTTGTGCCACCAGGGCTCCTTTTACAAATGATCGTATTTGTAAAAATATTTAGCACGATGTCGGCTGTTGTAGTTTTTGATTATTCATCACTTAAACAAATATCCAAACTGAACCATCTCCCTGCCCAGCTCCCGGCGCTGACATGCAGGTAAGCCGGGTAGTACGTGCCAGGCACCTGCAAGCCTGTAAAGTCTGCTCCAACAGGAGGCGTTGTTATTAGGTCAGTTTCTAAACTTAAAAGGGACACTGAGTGTGTGGAATTTCTGCAGGTCTTGGAGCTGGGAGGAAGGATTAAGGAATCCATCTAAGCTGAAAGAGTCTCGGGACAAGTGAAAGGTAGTCTCAGTTGCCAGCTCTGCTCCTGGAGGGTGACGTTCTCTGGCAAGTATTTCCTGTCGCTGAAGGAGTGGTGGTGACGGCCCCTGTCCTGAAGCAGCTCCCAGCAGGAGCAGAGGGTCAGGAGCAGAGTGTAACCGGACACCTGTCCACAGTGGGCCGGGACCTCCGCTGCCAGCGAGCCAGCGTTCCTGAGCAGCAGATCTGGCCGGGCTGGCTCAGCTTCTGGGATGGTTGTGCCCTGCCCCTCAGGTACAGGGCACATCCAACCGCTCCCCCCGGAAAAACACACAGGCTGTTGCGTGGCTGGCTTGTTCCTCTCAGCCAGCGACTTTCTCAGTTGTCTGCCCGGGCCCCGGGAGGTGCCTCAGTGTTTCATTGCCCCATTGTTTGCTGTTTTGGGCCCTGATACGCAGGGACTAGGTCCGCGGGTGGCGCAAATGGTTCGTGCTAGTCTATTAACCTAAAGATCGGCGGTTGAAGGTCACACGGCTGGGACATGGTGAGATCAAGATTCAAACCCAGTGGCACCGCAGAAGAAAGTCCTGGTGATCTGCTTGAGCCAAGATTACAGCCAAGAAAACCCTGTAGAGCACTTTTACTCGAACACACGGGGTCGCCATGAGAATCCACTCAGTGGCCGCGGGTTTAGACAGAGTCTGCAGTCTCTGTCCTGTGCCAGCCAGGGGGCAGCCCCTCAACCAGTATTTAGTGAGCTCTGATGACGCTCCAGGCACTGGGCCAGAAGCACACGGACAGAAAACACGTAAGAAGGCTCTTTGCTCTGAAGCAGGTTACGCTCTAGTTTGTAAGAGACATCGGATACTCCTCAGCCATTCAATGTGATAAATGGACACGCCAAGTGTCAAATGAGCATGTACGTTTATTGCATGCTTGACACTCAGCGTGCCGAGGAGGGGGGCCCCAGGGCTAACCAGGGTATCAGAACAAGTGAGGTTTCTTTCCATGTGAGGATGGCGCCCATTTATCTTCAGTGCCCACATAACCAGTCCAGGTGCCACCATGCAATTGCCAGCATGGGCGTGGAAGGCTGTTAGACTGTCGCCCAGGCTGGTCTGAGAGTTTAAGTCTTAGGGCAGGCTGGGCTGACTCGTTGCCTTTGGATCGATTCCGCCTCATAGCAGCCCTGTAGGAAGGAGCAGAGCTGCTCCAAAGGCTGTAAATCTTTGTGGATGCAGACTGTCACACCTTTCTGCCATGGAGCGGCTGGTGCACGTTAATCACTTTAACCACTGTGCCACCAGCACTCCTGAGCCTGGGGTTGGGTTTGCAAATCACTTCTGCTTTACAGATGGGGGTTGTTGTTATTGTTGTTGTTAGGTGCCCTCGAGTCAATATAGACTCATAGCGACCCCATGTGGCAGACGTTTTATTGTGTTTCAGGTATAAGTTTACACAGCAAATTAGTTTTCCATTCAATAAGTTATACACAATTCATTCCGTGACATTGGCTTCTGTCCCTGCAATGTGTCAGCGCTCTCCCCATTTCCACCCTCCCTTCCTCGTTTCCATCTATCCAGTTTCCCTGCCCCTCCTTGCCTTTTCATCTTTGCTTTTGGGCAAATGTTGCCCATTTGGTCTTGTATAGTTGACTGTTCTAAGGAGCACATTCCTCACGGGTGTTCTCGTTTGTTTTATAGGGCAATCTATTACTTGGATTAAAGGTGACCTCCATGAGTAACTTCGGTTCCAATTCCAGTTCTTGGGAGTTCCTCTGGTTTCTATCAGTTCAGTAAGTCTGGTATTTTTATGAGTTTGATTCTACGTTTTTATCCCATTCTAACCAGCATCTTCTATTGTGTCCTTGGTCAGAGCTGTTGGTAGCGGCAGCTGGGCACCATCTAGCTCTGGTCTCAAGGCAGACTAGAGGAGGCTGTGGCTCATATGGGCCATTAGTCCTGTGGACTAATACCCCCTTGTGTCTTTGGTTTCCTGAACTCTCCTTTGCTCCAGATGGAAAAAGACCAATAGCTGTATCATAGATGGTCACTCATGAACTTTTAAGACACCAGACACTACTCACCAAACTAGGATATAGAACTTTATCTTTATGAACTATATTAAGCCTATTGACCTGGATGTTCCCCGAGACTATGGTCCTGAACCCTCAAGCTGGAATCTTAAAGGAACAGATCACCCGGTCTTTCTTCTGCTGGGTGGGTTTCAACCTCCCACTTTTTGGTTAGCAGCTGAGTGCTTAATCATTGCGCAATCAGGGTACTAAGATCCAAAGAGGTTAAGTGGATATTTCAGGTTTGCCCAGAGCTGAGCCTCAAGCCCATGTCTCCTGGCTCCAAATTCGCTTTGCCCCTTGAAGGCAGCCCTCCTAAATAGGTTAGGATTTGATGTTGGCGATGGGGTGTGGGTGGGGGCTGAGTGCTCAAAGACAGGAAAGGCCGTGGCCCTGAGGGAATGGGATCACAGTTGTCCTCACAGGGCCATGGAGGTGAGAGCGCCTCTCCCAGAGGCTAGCTTGCAGAGGTGTGCTGCCTGGGAAAGGCAAAGCCTTTGGCAACGCACACTGTCTGAAACGCAATGCCTCTAGCTCCCCAGCCTTCTGCAAAGACCATTTTCTCTCTCCTTGCCAGGGTTCTGGGAGCTGAGGGCCCATGTCACTCCATACATCAAAGGCGCCACCAGGCTTCCTGGCACAGCTTTCCGAGGCTTTTAACCAACCTTTGACACTCAAATATCTTTTAAAGAAAAAGCAAGCCTCAGTATTCGGCAGGAAAGGGATTAACAGGATCAGTCGGGGGATGACATCATGGTATTTTTGTTGGCACGCTCCCAGCTCAAGTGTGAGGAGTCTGGGTGTGGAGGAAGGCTAAATTTTGTTTCCTTTTCAACTGACTGGGCTGCTCTAAATCCAGGTCTGTAAAATCCAGGAGCCAGAGGGAGCCAGGAAGGCTGAGGGTGGCCCTCTGGCAAGGCCTGAGGAGGTGAGGACACTGGGACTGCAGTGGCCGAGCAGCTTTCTGCCGTCATTCTCCAGGGGCCCTAAAAAAAAAACCCCAAACCCTTTGCCGTGGAATCAATTCGTACTCATAGCGACCCTATAGGCCAGATGGATTCCAGTTGCAGATGTTTTGGGTTAGCAGCTGTAGCTTTTAACTACTGCGTCTCCAGGGCCTTAGGCGGTAGGAAAGGAAAGGGCCCATTTGGTGATCAGGCCCAGAACTTGCAGAAAGGTGCCATCCAAAGTGGGTAAACATCCTGGTACCTGATGGGGGCAGACTGAGCCTCGAGAGCCTAATCTTGGCCCATTCACACAGAGGCCTCCAGGTGATGGCCACGATGCAATGCCCAGAACGACGAACGGGGAGGGCTGTGGAGGATACTCACACCTGTGGTTTTCAAACTTGCTATTTTTTTTACTTAACACATGAACTCTTGCTTGAAATGAGATATTAAATGTGCTCCACTGCATACAGCAGTCTGGTGAAGTGTAGTTAGAGGCTTGGAGCCTCCGGGCTGGGCCTCCTGACTCCTGCAGCTGCTGCCTTTGGAACCTAACACCACAAATACAAATTGAAAACCTCTGATCATTCATTCATTCATTCATTTGTTCATTCAGTACACACTTAGTGAGTTCCTGTACTGTGCTTGGCACTTTTGTAGGCATGGGGGAAAACACTGTGAGCAAAATCAGGGACAGGCCCTCCTTGCCCTCGGGGGATGTACAGTTTGGTGTGAGAAACACACGTTAATCAATCAAATAAGCACACATATAAATGTAACACCCCTTCCCCACTCATTCGATTTGTGAAACTCATTTGTGAAAGCACCATATTCTTAGTCGGGCGTTCAAGGCCGTGCACTTACTTACCAAGCTCCAAGCTACATTTCCAGCTTCGCCCCACATTTCCCTCCCACCTGCATCCCCAGAACCATCCAGACCCTCGGCACACATTCCTCTGGGTGTAACTTGCCCCTTTCTGCCCCCAGCATGCCCTGGGTTGCCTCACAGTCATCCCACCCACTCCCAGAAAGCCCAATGACAAGCTCACCTGTCCAGAAGTCTTCCCCAGGTAGAGGTCATCCTGCGAGCTCTCTTCAGGCCTGCTCAGTGCCGCTGCCTGGACCAGAGGGGAGCCAGGGAGGGGCAAGAGGAGCAGGAAATCTTTCTGGTTCTGCTACAGAGTCTGAGATGAGTCTCTCAGCCTCACAGAGGAGCCGGTGAGCTCACCCTTTGTATCACTGGAGCTCCTCAGGTATACAGCACATCTCTTCCACTGGACTGTGAACCCCCTGAGGGCCAGGATTGATCTCTTCTTCTCTGCCTGCTCCCCGTGCCTTGAGCTCAGTAGAAGCCATCAATGCCATTTTGTTTATTGACTAGTGCATTTTGTTGGGTCTCTTGGGTCAGGGTCTCTCCCTTGCTCAATGTTACCTCAGGGCTGGTTCCAGCCTGGCTGCTCTGGGTTTTCTTCTCAGAAGCCTGAAGGCGCTCCTTTTGGGATCTCATTCATACCCCCCAAACATTTATTAAGTGCCTACTGTATTCCAGGCCATGTGCTAGGGATGCGTAGGACCTAGGCGAGGAGGCAGACAAGGAAAACAACAATGACCGTATCATGTGATGGGTGTGCAGAGCTGCTACTCAGGTGTGGGGTTCCCCCTTTTCCTTTCTGGGTCCTCCAATCTATGGAGTGAGCAGAAGGTTGGTGATGAGCCTGTGTTTCAGGAACCTTCCTTGGTATTGGGGGGTCTGTCTCCTGGGACCTGGAGTCACCACACACTTGAGAGGCTAGTGATCCCTCTTCTCTGAGGCCAGTGAGTAGATGGGGTGTTCTTTTGCCACCCCAGCTCGTTGGTCCTCCTAAAACCGCTGTATCATGCTGTGTAGGCATAAGTTGAATTCTCTATTGAAGGGCTGTGGCCATCTCAGAGTTATAATATAGAAGAAGAAATGTCAGATTTCTTGTTAACTTGGGCTTCCTTCTGAATCTGAAAAGAAAGGCACTTAGAATTTTAGGGCTATCACAAGGAGGGTTCCCTGATGACATTCTCTTACACTTGACCTGGTTCCCCAAGCTCTGAGCTTCTCCCACACTTCAGCAAGGGTTCAGGTCCTCAACGATCCACCCACCTCTCTTGAGAAGGCTCTCCCCATCACCAGAAGTTTCTAACTCTGGATCTATTCCTTCCCTCCCCTCCTTCCTATACCCCTGCTGCAGAATATTCGTTCTGAGGTATCACCCCTTCAGCCATTTCCTCATCCTCTCCAACTCGTCCAGCAGCCGCTCAGATCCTAGGGACCAGAAGAGATCAAGGAGGGAGACATTTCAAGTTCTGCAGTCCATGGTCAGTGGTGGATGCGGATCCCTCTTGTTGGGTTTCTTCTCAACACTCCCGCCAGTTTGACCTGTAGGCATGTGGGCTCTATGATCTAATAGTTCTATTTAGTTATGACTATACTCCTCTCCCCCAAAAAACCTGTTGCCGTTGACTTGATTCTGTCTCATAGTGACCCTAAAGGACAGAGTAGAACTGTCCCACAGGGCTTCCAAGGAATGGCTGGTGGATTCAAACTGCTGACCTTTTGGTTAGCAGCTGAGCTCTTAACCACTACATCACTTTGGGGTTTAAACTACACACACAAAAGTCAATATTATGCCGGAGCTGTCCTGCACTGGCTTATAAGACCTGATTGGTAAATTTTCAGGAATTTTGCAAACTGCTTGTTAAATACTGCCATTATTAAAAAGTAACGGTCTGAGTTACCTAGTGCTTCTGTGACACAAATACTGAAGGTGAGTGTCTTTAAAGAACATTTATTTTCTCATAGTTCTGGAAGCTGGAAGTCCAAAATCAGGGTCTGGGCCTTGTCAATTCCTGCCTTGTTGGTAGCCCTGGGCGTTTCTTGGTTTGTAGACCATCCTCACGTGGCAGCTGCCTTCCCCTGTGTGTGTCTCCATATCCGTTCTGGTCTTTTTATAACTCAGATTAGTTCGGATCCAGCCGACACGGTATGGCCTCATTAACATAACAAAGGAAAAATGCTATTTCCAAACAGAGTCACAGCCACAGGTTCAGGGGCTAAGAATTCAATATATATTTTTAGGGGGCACAATTCAGTCCATAACAGTAATTTGTATAAACTTGCAATTAAATACAGTGTATTGAAAACTCACCGTTTCCTATTTTATTACACCCTGGTGGTGCAGTGGTTAAAAGCTACGGCTACTAACCAAAGGGTCAGCAGTTCGAATCCACTAGCTGCTCCTTGGAAACCCTATGGGGCAGTTCTACTCTGTCCTATAGGGTCGCTATGAGTTGGAATCCACTCAACTGCAACGGGGTTTTTTTTGTTTGTTTGTTTGTTTACTATTATTACCTATGTTCTTGAAGTTATTTACAGCTATTCATGATGGTAAATACATATGTGTGTGCCACGCATTCAGTGAAATCATGTTGGTAGCTTGAAATCAGCCACAGTGTGAATATTTACACCATGGAAATTGGCAAACACACAAATCAGGGCTCCCTGCCCCCACGGAGAGCTGGTTGTTAAACATTTACCAGCACTCCCCTGGAGAAGGCCCTGTCTCCTGGATTGGCTCTGCACCCTGTCTTCCCCACACTGCCCGTCAATTTTCAGGGCAGTGCTTGGCTTCTTACCTGACCTGCCTGGGGCTTAGTAGAGCTAGCAGCCCCTAATGGTAGCTCCTTTAACTACTCAAGGAACGACTGAGTCACTATCTTAAGGGACGGGAAAGTAGACAATTTTTCCAGAAATGAGAGGTATACCTTGGATACTTGGTGAACACAGATTCCTAACTACTTGGAAAGGTGGACTTAGGGAAGCTTCTCTGGGGAGCTGGTGCTTGAACTCAGGTAGCCTTCACATTCCTGGAGGATGTGGTAGGTGAAGCCATGGGATATTATAAACCTGATGCCTCTCCTTAGACCATCAGTTTGCTCACCATCTAGTTCTTCTGGGCTCAGGCTGTGGAGGCCGTGGTTCATGTGGTCCATTAGTCTTTTGGACTAATGTTTTCTTCGTGTCTTTGGTTTTCTTCATTCTCCTTGGATCCAGATGGGATGAGACCAATTGATGTATCTTAGATGACCACTCATAAGCTTTTAAGATCCCAGGTGTTACTCACCAAAGTAGAATGTAGAACATTTTCTGTATGAACTATGTTATGTCATTGATGTAGATGTCCCCTGAGTCCCAGTAACTTGGTCCCTTGTTTGATTTGGTTGAGTGTAGGAAACTTCTCTGACTGTGCCCCTTTGTGCTCTATTATATGTACGAACACACATGCTGCACATACACATTTATGTGTAAAATATCCACAGCCTAACCGATATATGTGCATGGGTATACGCCTATATGCCCTCTTTTTCCTATTCAGCATATGTATCTATCTATGTATCTGCTTGTAAATGACCATTTGTTTTTCCTGTTGTTGTAAATAATATGCTGTATTTTGGATTTTGGGGGACATATTAGTGAAGATCAGGAGGAAAAGTTTGGAGGCCTATAATTTAGTATAACCGAAAACCCATTCCCGTCAATTCCAATAATTTTCTGGAAATCAGTTTGGTGGTATATATTAGGAGCCTTATAACATTTAATCTTATACTTCCAGAAAACAACTCCTGAGATCATAAACCCCAAAGCAGAAAAAGCTTGATTTATTTCATAATGCCACTTACAATCGCAAACCTTTTGACGGCAAGCTAAGATCCCAATGATTGGGAGACTTCATGGATTATCCTTCTTTATGGAATATTATGCAAAGAGTAAAATAATGCCTACTTTATGAAATTAAGTGAAAGGAGCAGGACATATATAAATGAATATCAAATACATAGGATGATCTTTACTATATAAAAGCCACAAAATATGCACAAAAGAAAACTTGGAAGGAGATAGAGCTAAAATGTTAACAGTGGCTTTTGGTAAGTGGAACTATAGGTAAATTTTTCTGTCTAATTACTACTTCTCCATATAGTCCAAGTTTTTGAAAAAATATGCTTAAGGGTGGGGGGACTAAGCCACTTATAGGATTATTTACCTATCTTTTACGTCCATTCTCTGGCTAGGGCTACTGCCGTTTCAGAGATGGTCCCAATTCAACCAGTCTGAATGAAAGTCTCCAGGAGAGAAGTCTGAGACATAATGCTGTGTGTGTGTGTGTGTGTGTGTGTGTGTGTGTGTGTAGGGAGTGTCAGGTGAATGGCTACCGAGGAACGCTATCGATTGATGGGAGTTCCTCAGAAAGAGGGCCCAAATACAGTCCCAGGGGGTTCCAGGCCCTGCCTGCATACCACTGCCATGCAGTGCTTGAAGACACATTGTCGTCCAAGAGAAATGGCCAGCCTGGCATCTCAGGTTACAGTCCAGGGCAAGGAGGAGAGAGCAGAGAGTTTCCCCGGGGGCGGGGTGCCTCCTCCTGGATGTCTTCAGCATGGTCCTTTTGGCTGTCAGGGTTCTGAAATGCCCTGGTCAGTAAGTAGCATTGGAGCTCTGAGGTAGGCAATGAGCTAGGTGCTGAGGGGATGGAAAACAAGGCTTGAAATGATATAAACTAATAATAACAGCAATAACCATAATAGCAAAATAGCTATTTCCTGAGCACCTACAATGCGTGTGCATGCAATGACATGTCATATGAATCATCTCATTTCAGCCTCATAACCACCTTAGGGAAGGCGGAAATGGTCCCCATTTTGTGGATGAAGAAACAGACTCAGAGAGGTTAAGTAACCCGTGAAAGGTCTCCCAGCTGGAATTCACACTCAGGTCTGGCTGATTCCAACACCCCCATTCTTTCAATGCTGCTGCCCTGATTCCCCACGGAAGGAGGCTAAGTCTACTCACCCCTCCCCTGCTTCACCAGCTCTGTTCAAGTGCTGGGTAACAGGGGATGTGGCAACAAACCAAGCAGTGGTTCCCTGGGAACCACATACGCTGTTTGCACTTGCTTAAGTCAAGTTCATCTCAGCCTTCTTTGGGGTGTCACCAGCAACCAGCCAGAGCCGGAGAGGATCCATGGGACGTGCTGAGATGCTAATGTATATACATGTGGTCTATTGTGGCTTCATGGACCAGCCAATACTTTATTAAACAGTCATGCTGACTGTTGTCGCTAGTTGAGTACAGTTGGCTCCTACTCATGGTGACCTTATGCACAACAGGACAAACCATTGCCCAGTCCTGGGCCATCTTCATGATTCTTTCTATGTCTGAGTTCGTCGCTGTGGCTATTGTGTCAATCCATCTCATTGAGGGTTTCTCTCATTTTTTGCTGATCCTCTACTTTACCAACCATGATGCCCTTTTCTAGTGATTGGTCTTTCCTGATGATGTGTCCAAAGTGAGCAAGAGGAATTCTCGCCATCCTCACTTCTAAGAAGCATTTTGGCTGTATGTCTTCTAAGACCCATTTGGTCACTCTTTTGGCAGTCCTCGGTAGAGATTAAAAACAAAAACAAAAAACCTGTTGCCGTCGAGTCGATTCCGACTCATGGTGACCCTTTAGAACAGAGTAGAACTGCCCCAAAGAATTTCCAAGGAGCACCTGGTGAATTTGAACTGCGGACCTTTGGGTTAGCAGCCATAGCTCTCAACCACTATACCACCAGAGTTTCCCAGTAGAGATTACTTTCGCATTAATAGGAAAAAGTATTATTAAGCTTTCCCTCTTCCCCCTGGCTCGCTCTCACTCTTAGATTTCAGTCTGGAGCACATACTTGTGGTTAAATTATTAACCCCTAAAACAGGGTAGAAATCATGACAGCTATAATGCCTAAATACACACATACTCCTTCACGTCATAATAATTTGCTGAAAATGCTGACTTAATCGCATTAACCTAATTGCTAGGTTGAAATAATGATGACAATGATGAGAGTAATAATAAAAGCATTGCTTTCAAATTATTCTGAGAGATGTTGCAACATCAGCTGCCATACAGATTTCTCAAGAAATAATTTGCATTTTAACATCAGATCACCTTAGACAAACGGCTCCCGGGGAAGATAAAAAAATTATTTTTTTGATTTTTTTGGGGGGGAAGACAGGCGCCGGTTTTTAATGAGGTTTTTCCTTGCCCAGACTGAAATCCTACTCCTCTCTAGAAAGGCAGGTGAGTACTAATTTCCAGGTAGGGTTCTGGGCAAACTTCCAAATTTCCAGACTTCCAGGAAGCAGAGGGGTAATATGTCCAAGACCACACAGCCAGTGACTAGTAGATCCGGGGTTGGAACGTGTCCTGTGTGATTCCAAGGGCTATGGATGCCCCACTGCATGTCATGCTGCTGACATGAAGGCCAGCCTCACATTGCTGAAGGAGAGTCACCACGCTGTTTCTCAGTCCCCACGGCTGTATTCTGATCAGCAGACCCTGTTATATCTACGTCCCCGTGATAACACAGAAATGGAAGTGAGTGAACCAAGGTCTGGGTACAAGTTCCCAGCAGAGAAAGCCAAAAGCTGATAAGTAAGCAGAGCTTTTAACACCCCACCCCCCAGAAAATGAAATTCACCAGAGACTGGATGACCCCTTCCAACTTTTTTTAGTGTCTTCTCAGAATTGACCACTTGCTGTATTTGGAAATGGTTTCCCTTTTCTCAGGGATATTTGCCCTCTGCCAGAGCCTGTGAATAAGCAGACATAAAGAACCTTAGGTCTTGCCACAGTTTCTACAAACTACTCTTTAAATATTTGTTCTTACTTCAGACAGGTTCTACTCTGCTTTGATTTGCTCCCTCTGCAAGGGGCCTGGGGACCCAGATCAGAGAGGCAGAAACACAGGGCCATGCAGTCATCATAGAGAAGAAAGGATGTTAACATTCAGTGAAGGTCAAGGATGGATGCAGGGCGGAAGAACTTCAAGAGCCTTTGATGAGGTCAGCCACAGAGAAGGCAGGTGGTCTAGGGAAGAAGGGACATAAGCTTCTGAGGTGATGTTAGCATTCAGTGAAGGTCAAGGATGGGTGGAGGGCGGAAGAGCTGCAGGAGCCTTTGATGAGGTCAGCCATGGAGAGGGCAGGGGGTAAGCATAAGATTACCCACAATTCCACGGGCTTCCCCTGAGTTCCTATTGCTGTGAACAATGCCCAAGGAATGATAACCCTGGTGTTGGATGTCCCAGTGATCTTGCAGGGGTAGAGGTGTGTCCTTGTCTAGAAGGGTGACATTCCATCTCAGGATGGGAGTATGAAGGAATGTGAGCAAATTCCTGCAATACTGCAGCCGTGTGCAGTAACTGGACTGTCATCAGTGCTTCTGGAGTGGGCACCCCGGGCTGACCAGATAGCCTTGCTGCGTGCTGCTCAGGATTTCATTTTCAGTGGGGGCACATGAAGTGGGCCATCCCCCTAGAGGCATTTTTCAGAGTGAGGACCACCGGAATCAGAATCACCTTGTGGGGGTGGGGGTGGAGGTGGGGGGATTGTGTTTGTTAAAAATGCTGATTCTGGGCCCCAACCGAAACTTACTGAATCAGAATCCAATAGGAAGACCCAGGAATCTGCATTTTCAATAAGGAGCCCAGGAGACCTTGGTACTCAGTCTCGTCTGTTCTTCAAGGGCTCTCTGTAGGCACCTGAAGCTTCCTTGGAGGTAGCCTGGCTGGTGGCAGGAGGTGCATGTGAACTAGTAGATGGGGCCCTGGACTAGGCATTTCTGGTTTAGCTTTGCCTTCGGCTTGCTGTGTGATGTTGAGCAAGTCACTTCACCACTCTGGGCCTCATTTCCTTTGTCTGTTAAATAAGAGCCACCCAGGGCTTCTTAATGGAGGAGCCAGGGCCAGAACCAAGGGCTCAGTCTCCATTTTGGGAATACGCATTTAAAGTGAGAGTAGGACTTCTGAGAGGTACTAACTATGGCTGATGTTTATAGCAGGCTTACCATGTGCTGCCGCTGTTTGAGAGATTTATGTATGTGAACTGATTTTCTTTTCACCACAGCCCCATGAGGTAGATTTTTCCTCTTCCCATTTTACAAATAAAGGAATTGAGGCAAAGGAAGATTAAGGTCACTGTTATGGATTGAACTATGTCCCCTCAAAATGTGCTCTAAATCCTAACCTCTATGCCTGTAGTTATAAATAATCCCATTTGGGAATGCGTTGTTTTTGTTATGTTAATGAGACAGGATTAGTGTAGGGTGTGTCTTGAGTTAATCTCTTTTGAGCTATAAAAGAGACTGAACACAAGTTAGCAAGGAGGAGAGATGCCAAGCCACATGAAGATCGCCCAGGAGCAGAAGCTCAGAACAAGGACTTTCCTCCAGAGCCAACAGAGAGAAAGGCCTCCCCTAGAGCCGGCACCCTGAATTCAGGCTTCTAGTCTCCTAAAGGGTGAGCAAATAAATTTCTGTTTGTTAAAGCCCCCCACGTGCAGTATTTCTGTTATAGCAGCACTAGATAGCTAAGACAGCCACATTAAAAAAAAAAAAAAAAAAGACAGCCACATAGCTGGTAAGAAATGGAGCTGACATTTGGACTCCAGAGCCGTGGTTCTTAATGACAAAGATATACTATCTCTCGGCCATAAATGTCCTGCTGTCACTTGGAAAAACCGGCCACAGCTGAAAGGCTCTATCACCTGGCAAATGTAGCAGTTGTCTCAATAGACGTGACAGGTATAAAGCTAGAAGCAGAGGGTAAAGTGGGTAAAGGGCAGAATTGGAGCACCAATAAACATCTGTTGACTTACCACCCAAGACAACATAGCCCTACCCACTCCTACATGGTTGTAAAAATGTGACTTAGACGGTGGGAATTTAAAGCATCGTGACAGGTGGGTGGCAGAAATCTTGAGGGGCAAGGGGACATTTCAGAGTACCTGCCCTTGCCCCCAGCATCTCAGTGGGTACCGGCTTTGACTGTACCCTTTTCTTTAGGGAGATCTGAAGGCGAACTAGGCTAGTCCTCGTTCCAAAGCTGCAAAGACACATTCCTGAAGTTACAAAACCACCACAAGCCACATTACCTTCACCAGAGTGACTTGTCCAGTAAATAACACCAGGGCCTAATTTGGCCTCAGGCAGAGATGAGGCCAGAATTTTCTAGTGGGTAAAGCAAGGCCCTGCAGAAAGCTAGATGACAACGAGGGCTGCCTTCTGCTTCTGGGTCAGCAAGGGGCTGAATTTTCCATGGAAGTCAAGACCCTTGTTAGTGACAATTGCCATCTCATGGCCTTCTCTGTGTCTCTGCATGCTCTCCTGAGAGAGAGGGGACTCTCTTTCTTGCCTGGAATCAACTCACGTGCTCATGATAAGGTCTCTAATCTCCACCTGCAGCCCAGGCCTCTCTTGGGAACCCCAGACCATCATATCCAACAGCATCTTGGACATCTCCATGTGGAGGCCCTACTGGCCTCTCAAACTCAACTTGTGCCAAACTGAATTGAGTCTACTCACCCCTACCCTGAGGAGAAGCCCTGGTGGCACAAGCAGTTAAGCACTTGGCTGCTAACAAAAAGGTTGGCGGTTCGAACTCACCCAGGGGCTCCACAGGAGAAACACCTAGCGATCAGCTTCTGTGAAGACTACAGCCAAGAAAACCCAGTGGGGAAGTCCTGCTCAGTCACATGGGGTTGCTGTGAATTGGAATCAACTTGATGGCATCCAACGACAACACCCCTACCTCAGCCCTCTCTCTTCTCTCTTGGCTAATGGAACCATGGTTGACCAGTCCTCCAGCGGTTTCCATTTCTTACAAGGCAAGCCCAGGCGCTTTGCATGGAAACCAGAGATCCTGGGGAGTCAACCCCACCTACTTTTCAGCCTCACGCCCAGGCCTTGGCATTCCAGCCACACCTGTGCTCTTTTACACGTTGGTATCGTTTCTCTTTCAATTTCCTTTGCTTAGAGTGCCCTTTCTCACTCTGGCAGGTTGATGGCTCTTTCTTGTCCTTCAAGACCTGGCTCACCTCCTTTGAGAAGCCTTCTAAGATTGCAACCATCCCCCTGCCCCAGGAGAGTTCCTCTCTCCTGGAAGCTCCCAGGGTCCTCTTCATGGCCCACTAGCACAAGCATTTCACTTTGCACTGCTAATATCTGTTCACATGTCCTTCCCACTGGACACCAAGCTTCTGCAGCTCCTGTTCTCACTGCCTCGCAAATTCTCAGGAGATGTGGTTGAATAAATTAACACATGGTTCAATAAATGGGTTAGGCTTTCTGGGAAGATGAGCCTGCAGTTTAAGGAGTGCCTCAGGATTTTACCCAAAGCATAAAATTGTGGTGTAGGGAAGGACAGAGGCTGGGCAGCCCAGGACTCTGCAGGTGTGTGGTTCTCCGTGAAGAGTGTGGCCTCTAGGCACCCGGGCCCACCCTTCCACAACCGGTTCCTTTCCTGCTGTTCCAGATCCGAAAACAACCCACCCACCCTGTCTGTGAGGCTAGGACTCTTCCTTTGTTCCAGTCCTTCATGAATAACTCCCCGCCCTCCCCCCACCCCCCCGCCCGACCCAGTCTCTTCCAGGGAGCCTCTCCCAACTAAATGGAACTGGGAAGACAATGTGAACTTTTCCAAAGCTCCAAAGTCAAACAGCCCTCCTCTCTGTGCATCACAGGTTAACTGATAGGGAGATGAGGTAGAAGCACAAAAGGGGGCGGGCTGTGCCCCTTAGTCCTGTTAGCAGCGTCCCTAAGCACCCCCCTCATTAAGATCACCTGCAGCTCCCAGACTAGGCCTGCTGAATCAGATTTTCGGGGGGGGGGCGGGGGAGGGGGCCTGAATCTTTGTTTATAACAAGTACCTCAGGCGTTTTTAAAAATTATCAGACAAGTTTGGGAAACACTGTGTTTGAATTTAAGAGCCAAATAAACCAGATAAGCTTCTGTGGGCTCATTATGTGAAAGTGCAGCATTTATTGAGCACTTTTTTTTTTTTTTTTTTACTGTATGCTTGGCACAAGTTAAAGCCATTTATATACATTAACCCCTTTGCTCTCTATAACAACCCAGTGAGGGAGGTGCTGTTACGATCTCTACTTAACAGATGAGGAAACGAAGGCACAGAGAAGTGAACTGATTTACCGTGGTCTCCCAGCTAGGAACTGGAAAGCTGGGATTAAAATCCAAGCAGCCTGGATTCTGAGTCCAAGTTCTTAACCTACAACACATACAAGATCAGCGTTGCTAGAGCAGGAAGGAGCGTGCTGCTACATGCTGTAGACAATGAGCAAATACCCACTGAAAATGGGAATTGGAAACAGACACAATGGGGAGGTTCTATTTATGAGTCTCTTAGAGCGCGCTAGTAACTTGTTCCCTTTCACACCATGCCAGGGGAGCAATTCTGGGGTCCATGGTCCTCTTTTGCTTCTGCAGATGAAGAAGTGAGGCCGAGACAGAGCAATGGTTGGCCTTCTAATTGCTGGTCTGGGGCACCCAACTCCATCTAGCTGATGGCTGGGGCAGTCTACAATCTAATGGTCCACATTCACAGGCAGGGTTTTCATTTGCTGGTGCTTTTCCTGTGTGTCATTGACTTAAGGCTACAGGGACCTAGTGCAATAAATAATTTATGGAAATATAGAAATATGTAGCGATAACCAACCAAGAGGCCGACAGCCTAAAGTTGACTTCATGTTCCCATCCCAGCACACCTTTGGTGGCTTAATCAGATGGCATCTGGTTGGCTGAACTGTACTGCTCTGGGACCTTGGGTCAATGCCTCTGTCCATCTCCTCTCATGTCCTCTCATGGTGAATCCAGCTGAATTTCAGAACATGCTCCAGGAAAGCTTATTGCCATAACTGGTCCTTAGCTTTCTCAATAGTAAAATGGATTTAACAATATTAAAGTCTACCTCACAGTGTTGTGAAGAGCAAGTGGAATTGATATGTGAAAGAAGTTTGGAAAGTCTGATTTAACTGTGAATTGTTGTACCGCCCCCTTCGTCTGCTGCACAAACTCCTATTCATCCTTTAAAACCCTTTTTAAATGTCATGTCCTCTGTGAACCCTTCTAGAAGATTAATCTTCACCTTTATCACACACTTTATAGATAACTCTGTGGCACTTATCACTCTACGTTTCACAGGTTATTAGTCAATGGCTACTGGGCCAGGGGCTGAGCCAAAAGTTTAATATAATGTTCATCTTCCCATGAGAATCAGAACTCCTCAAGGGCAGAGGCTTTAAGTTGAATCAATGTATCCCTGATCATACTTAGAAGAATTTACTTCTGGGATTTTTCAGCAACTAAGACGAGACTAGAAGAAGAGAAAGTCAGGTATTATATTGCTGAGTTTTGAGTAACAATTGGGAATTTATTTTAAAAATTGTGATCATGGGGTTGGGGGGAGAACAGTGAGCAAAGTGGGTGGGGGATGGAGCAGGTGGTTTTAGAATGCAGGCTAAAGGATGGAGGAAAATTGACTGGGCCTCACAAAGGCACTTCGAGGTGGAAAGTCAGGCTGCTTTGGAATGAAGTCATTGAGGGTGGAGGACCAATGCCATGTAGCCCCATGAACTGGGGAGAAGGTTGAGAAAAATCCAGTCAAGTATGGTGGGTAGGTTAAATAAAGAACCCCAACCTGATCCATCTCAAGGTTCAGAGTTTTTCTGCATCCTTGACATTCCAAAGGACCCACTGAAGTGAGAAAATATTTCAGAATTAGAAACACTGAAAGGCATAAACTTGGAATGGAAGACAGCTACGGAAAACAGTGAGTGTCTTATTGTGTAGGGCATCAGCAATAGGGTATAATTAATTTGTAAGCCTTTTAGTAGAATTTCAGAGGGGGAAGAGACTTTCTACTTAAGCAGGTACAATTCTGATAACAAAACCAACAAAGACGATGTTTCCGAAATGTACACCTCAGACATGAATTCTGCAAGATGTTAATAGAAATTATGTGAAATAGAGGCTCTGTGGTCAGCTGTTTTCAGAAAAACTGAATATGCAAGTTAGTCATGAATTCTTTTTCTTATTTAACTTTAGCACATCTCAGAGTCTTTACTTGGGGACATACCTTGTGAATCTCCAAGAGAAGTAGGCCATTTCCCAAACCGATTTCAACACAGAACTTTTCTTCTCTTTCCTTTTCTGGGAGTAGCACAACTCAGAGCAACAGTGTTCCATAGAACACATTTTGGGACATATCGCTGTAAACCAATCTCACTTGTGTACAGAGCAGATGTGAAAATCCTAAATATAATTGTCTTAGGCTGGGTTCTCTAGAGAAGCAAAATCAGTAAAGCATATAAATATATATATATAGAGAGAAATTTATGTCAAGGAAATGGTTCATGTGGTTTTAGAGGCTGGGAAGTCCCAAGTCTGTGGGTCAGGCTGGAGGCTTCTCCTGACTCATGTAGCTGCAGGAGCTGTCGAACCCAAGATTGGCAGATCAGACAGCAGGCCTTTGGCTCACAGGCTGTGGAGGCTGACGAATCCCAAAAATGGCAGGTAAGCTGCTAACCCAAGGCCAAGAATCCGAGGTCAGGTGGACAGGAGCCAGCTGCAGGATCCAGAGGGAGCAAAAGCCCTTGAACTTTGCCAGAAAGTCCACTTATATTGGATGCAGGCCATACCCCCAAGGAAACTCCCTTTCAACTGGTTGGCTGCTCATAACAGATCTCATCGTGGAGATGATTACATTATATCAGATCTCATTATGGAGGTGGTTAAATCATTATATAGCTGCCAAACTACATCATAGCTGCCGAACTGCTTGAGAATCATGGTCCAGCCAAGTTGACACACAACCTTAACCACCACAATAATATTAATGAATAAAATTTAATAATACATTTAAAATATTCACCATTGCAAAATAGGTTTAAATCCAGAAAAATAAAGATATCCTTATATTACAAAATTATGAAGGTAATTCTTAACATCAACAGGTAAAATAAGAAAAAAAGTGACAATCTCAACGACTAATAAAAATTTATGTGGTAAGTTTCAATACCCATTCCTGAATTAAAAGCCTAAAAACTAAGATTAGAAAAATACTTCCTCAATGGAATAAAACTAATCCATAGTAAATTAAGATAAAATCACTGTACTACTGCTTTTTTTTAACATGGTTTTTGACACTGTATAGTAATTCATGAAATAACAATTATACATAAAAGGAGAAGAGAAAATTATCATTATGTGCAGATGGAACAAGTATCTTCCTAGGAAAAGGAGGAATCAATTGAAAGAATATTGAAGTTATTCAGAGAGAAGAGAGTAGTTAAATGCAGGATCTCTTTTCCAAATCAATAGTTCGTATTAGAAGCATTTAGAGAAAACAGATTCCATTGCCATTAGCCAGCAAAACATAAAATAGTAAAAACCTCAACAAGAATGTATAGGGCCCATTTGAAGGAAACTGGTGAACTGCATTAAAAGATATTAAAGAACATCTGACTAAATACAGAGCCACAGGATGTTCCTAAATGGGAAAGCTGAATATTGTAAACATGCCAATTTTCTCTAATTAGTTTATAAATTGAATGAGCTCACAATCCAGAAAGCATGGGGATTGTTTAATTGTTTATCTCAGTGAGTCTAAAATTCATCAGGAAAAAAATAGTTGAAAATTTTTTAAATGTTGAAAAAAAAGTGGTTTTAGGATATTTGACCCAGCTAAAGACACAAGGGAAAGATTAGTCCAGAGAACTAATGGACCACATTTACAACAGCCTCCACCAGACTGAGTCCAGTACACCTAAACGGTGCCCAGCTACCACCACTGACTGCTCTGACAGGGATCACAATAGAGGGTCCTGGACAGAGCTGGAGAAAAATACAGAACAAAATTCTAACTCAAAAAGAAAGACCAGACTTGCTGGCCTGAGATAGACTGGAGAACCCTGAGAGTATGGCCCCCGACACCCTTTCAGCTCAGTAATGAGGTCACTCCTGAGGTTCACCCTTCAGCCAAAGACTGAATAGGCCTATGGAACAAAACAAGACTAAAGGGGCACACCAGCTCTGGGGCAGGGACTGGAAGGTAGGAGGGAACAGGAAATTTGGTAGTAGGGAACCCAGGGTTGAGAAGGAAGAGTGTTGACAAGTCACAGGGCTGTTAGCAATGTCATACAACAATGTGTGTACTAACTGTTTGATGAGAAACTAGTTTGTTCTTTAAACTTTCATCTAAAGTTCAATTACCAAAAAAGGAAAAAAAAAAAAAAAAAGACTATTTGACCCATTAGGGATTACTGCCTCTTAGAATAAAACAACAATAATGTAAGCACTGTGGTACTGCGGTGGGAATTGGTAGGCACAGCAAGGATGCAAAATGATCTTGAAGCCAATTCTAGAATGAGCACACACACACACACACACACACACACAGAGTGTACACATACATGTAAAGACATCGAACTGAAAGGAAATACATTAAAATGTTAATGGAGTTTTGTCTGGATGATGGGGCTATGGGTTTCGACTTTCTTCTTTGTATTTTTTTTTTTTTTGTCCTTTCCAAATTTTCTATGATGGACATTTTAATTGTCTAATAGGAAAAACAATAATGTGTGTGTATATTTCAAGAATGTGCTCTCTTGAATATGAAGACCCTGTGTTCGCTGCCAGACTAATCTCTGCCTCCAGGTGTGAGCTGCTGTGAGTGAGGAGGGGTGGTAATGAGGGCCCTGGTGTGGGTGGGTGAGGGTGACAGGGCCTCTGAAGAGAGAAAAGGGCACAGAGCAGAGGGACATCAGAAGTGGTAAAGATGAACGTTGTCAACCTCACAGTTTTGCCCTGACTGGGGCTTAGGAAGCCAAGGAAGCGAGCAGCAGTAAGCCAAGAGCTATTTTCCTTGGCCAAAGAGCTTGTTCCGAGGTGATAATGCTGCCCTGAGGGTTATGTGAGAGTGAATGGAGAAAGAGGGAGAGATTCTCAGATATGACCTGCAAAGTTTGCTCCCTGTGACTGCCATAAAATCCGAAGGTGGAAAGATTTACGGGAGTATTTGCAGAAGTCGGCTCTAAACATTAGGTGTGAGCTGAAGTTGTTCGTAAACATCCCCATGGACTGGGGAGTTGCAACTCCTTGTCTGAAGACTTGCTCCAGAGCGAGCTGCTTGGGAACGGAGGGACCAAGAGCTGTTGGCAGGCCAGGGCTCCAGCTCCTCCCCTCTGTCACCCAGGAAGCAGAGGCGCAGCCAGGGGAGGGTTCAGAGGGGGCACTTGGCCCGGGGCCCAAGTCCAAGGGAGCACTAGATGAGGCGCTGAATGACATTCCAAGGCACCACAAATATGACAAGAACCTGACTGAGGCAGCTGGACGAGAGGGGGGAAATGTTTCTGCTGACATATCACTGCTATCAATGTCTATTCATTTTGAAGTGTGCGGGGTCCATCTTAGATTGCCCCTGGGTGCTCGAATTGGGGGTGGCGCAATGTAGAGATTGCCCCCTCGGCACTGTTGCCCTCCCTAGACTCTGCCAGGAAGCAGTGTGCTGTGTGGCAGAGGTACCCCCCGCCCCGTGCAAGCAGATGGACCGGGATTCAAACCCTAACTCTGTCTGGTCACTTGCTGAGTGACCTTGTGCACGTTACTTAACCTTTGCTAACCTCAGTGTCTTCCTCTGTGGAACGGGGATAGTAATCCCTACTCCCCTTGCCTCCCAATTAGGAGTTCCTGGGTGGTACAAGGAGCCTTAGTGGCGAAGTGATTAAGAGCTTGGCTGCTAACCTAAAGGTCGGCAGTTCAAATCCACCAGCAGCTCATTGGAAACCCTATGGGGGGAGTTCTACTCTGTCCTTAGTGTCGCTGTGAGTTGAAATTGACTCAACAGCAATGAGTTTTAAGTTTGAATTGGAAGAAGAAAAATGAAAATGAGAAGTAGCTTTCGAGCCATAATTTCCTCTGTCTAATTCAAACAGATGTTAAGTCCTATAATTTCTGGAATGGCAGGCCTGGAGATTGTGGCCAGTCCAGACATTTGGGGGTGTGTGTGGGGCGGGGAGAAGGAACTGCTCAGGACACTGTAGGGATTACAGGACACTCAGCTTCGCTGCCCCTTGGTTGGAGAATCACAGGCTTTCAGAACTGAAGGAGGTCTCAGTGTAACAGGGAGATAAGAAGCTGAATAATTGGTGCCCCAAACCCTGCAGTGAATTAATGGATGACTCCCAGAGGAGCAGCCAACACAGTCTCCTTCCCACCCCACACCGTGTGCCTCTGAATTGGTCTGGGAAAAAGGAGTTAGCAGGCCCTCGTCACAATCTGGCTTCCTGTTTCTTTCTCTTGTCACTGTTGCTCAACATTTATGAGGGGGTTGCTTGGGGCTATTTAAGAGCCAAAAAAAGGAAAAATTTCTGAGAACATTGAACCTTCCATGGCATTAATTTTCTTAAAACATAATTTCAGGGAGATATCTAAGAGAGGGAGAGAGGAATGAGGGAGGAAAATGCAAAACAAAACACCAGACCAAAAACCAACCAAACCATTACCATTGAGTTGATTCCAACTCATAGTGACCCTGTAGGGCAGAGTAGAGTGCCCCCATAGAGTTTCCAAGAAGCAGCCTGACGGACTCGAACTGCTGACCTTTCGGTTAGTAGCCATAGCACTTAACCAGTACACCACCAGGGTTTTCAAACAAAACACAGCAAGCTCTAACTCCAGAGGCACCTGCAAAACCCAGTCCCAAACACAGGAGGAAAAGGGATGCTAGAGAAAGATAGCCCACAAAACCAGCAAGCAGGAGAATGCATTTCAAAGTGACACAAAGAGAAATAACCTCCTGGGCGGGGTGTGTGGGAGGGATCCAGGAGATGTGTAACACTACCAGGCAGATGTGAAGCAAGACCAAATGGATATGACGAAGAACCAACTATAAATTCTGTTAGTGAGAAACCAGGTTATTGAATAAGCTCAGTGATCAGGGTTATAGTTGGGCACAGCTGAAGGAAGAATGAGTGACATGAAAAAGAGTCCTGAGGAATTCACCCAGAGTATACACAAAAAATTTTAAAAAATATGAAAGAGAACTGAGGAGAAATTTAGGCTTGATTGAGAGACTCTAATATATATTTAACTGAATACCCACCGCTGTCAAGTCGATTCCGACTCATAGTGACCCTATAGGACAAAGTAGAACTGCCGCATAGAGTTTCCAAGGAGTGTCTGGTGGACTTGAACTGCAGACTTTTGGTTAGCTGACTTAGCACTTAACCACTATGCCACCAGGGTTCCCATTTAACTGAATAGGAGTTCCAAATGATGGGAATAGAGATGGCGGAGAACAACTGTTTGAAGAGGGGATGGCTGAGAAATTTCCAGTGTATTGGGCAATGCAAAGCAGTGTTTCGCCAGGTGGACTTGTGTGGAGCCTCAGCCTTTCTGGCCAAGCCAGACCCACAGCTGGTTGCTATTTATGGGCCATCTATGTTAATCCCACAACCACCTTCTGAGGCAGGTGTGATAATTCCCATCTTCAGATGAGGAACCTGAGAGACCCGTGCTTGGGTGGAGAGGCTTGCCAATGTCACAAAGGCATAAATGGTGGATCTCAGCTTCAGTCTGAGGCAGCAATCTCCAAGTCAAGAAAGGGTAACCAACTCATCTTGGTTTGCCCAGGACTTTCTTGGTTTTAGCACTAAAAGGCCTACATCTTGGCAAACCCTCTGCCCTGGGCAAACCTGGATGGTTAGCCACCGTAGGTCAAGGGTGTGGGCTTTGGAATTCAACAGATCCTGGTTTGAGTTCCATTTCTACATTTACTGCCTGTGTGCCCCTGGACAAATTATTTAACCATTCAGAGCCTCAATTTTCTTATCTGCGAAATGGTAATAACACCTAGACAATATGCAGATTAAATGGTGGTTCATTTAAACCTCTTATCGGGGTACCTGGCACCTGACATGCATTCAATAAACGTTAGCCGCTATTATTTATATCGGTGAACACATTGGTGGTTCAGGGGTAGAAACCTCACCTTCCGTGAGGAAGACCTGGGATTGATTCCCAGCCAACGCACCTCATGTGTAACCAGCGCCCGTCTGGCAGTGGAGGCTTGCATGTTGCTATGTTGCTGAATAGGTTTCAGCGGAGCTTCTAGACTAAGATGGACTAGGCAGAAAGGCCTGAAGATCTACTTCCAAAAATCAGGCAGTGAAACCCTATGGATCGCAATGGTCTGATCTGTAACTGATCACGGGGGTGGTACAGGACTGGGCAGAATTTTGTTCCATTGTACTTGGGGTCGCCATGAGTATGAGGCTCCGTCAATGGTAGCTAACAAATGGCAAAATTTATATCATTGCTACACAGTTTGTGTGCTTCTCACTCTGCTGCCTGCCTTTGGAGGGTAGGGCCAACTTCCAGAAGCCTTGAATGGCAGGACTGATGGTATGAATGCCATTCATTAGGCCAGTAGTTTCGAAACCTGACTGCTCACCAGACTCAGCTGGGAGCGTAGCTGAAAACCTAGATTGCCAGGATAAACCCAAAAAACGTTGCCATTGAGTCGATTTCGACTCATAGCAAGCCCATAGGACAGAGTAGAGCTGCCCCATAGGATTTCCAAGGAGCGGCTGGTGGATTTGAACTGCTGACCTTTTGGTTAGCAGTCGAGCTCTTCACCACTGCGCCTCCAGGGCTGCAGATTCCCAGGACACAGCCCCTAAAATTCTGATTCAGCACATCTGGAGTAGGTCCTGCTGGTTTGTAATAAGAGGTCTCTGAAAATGATTTAAATACCGCTGAAACTTTAGGCAACGTTATAATCAGTGTGCTGCTGGGGAGTCTTGCTGTGTCTGAATGTTTTGAGTTGTGGCAGGCCTTAGCTGCGGGCTGATTGTGCGAGGTTCGGCCCTCTCTGAGCCAGGAGAGGAGAAAAGCCCATTGTTTGTTTTTTCTTCCTAGAACTGAAGCCTGCTGGAGGGTGAAGCAGCTTCCTGAGACCCCCAAAGAATTCTAACGCGCAGGGCCGTTGCAGAACTTCTTCTTCACCATCTGCAGACCTGCGGTCCCCACCATACTCCTGGATGCTCTCCCAGGCTCCCACCTCTGCTGAGGAACATGTTCCCACCCCACGACTTCATCAGAAATGGCCCCTTCCTTCAGGTCAGGACTTTCTACTGAAAATTCTTCATGCACAGAGTTCCCTCCAGCCAACTGAGAGTGGGCACTGTGTTCCCGTCAGTTTCCTCTGAGTCAAAAGGGAGGCCCTGCTTTGGGATGCCAATCATTCTTGAGGGCAGCCTGGCTCAGGGCAGGTTTCTTAAATGTTTGGAGACTGCAGAACAGGAAACCATGTATTTTACCCAGAACATCTGTGAAAATTTTCTTACATTAGCAGACCAAAAAAATCAAATTAATTTATGCTCCCACCCCCATTTTCCTCCAAACTGAAACATATTCCATGGAACAGAAAGGAAACCGTGAAATCAGACATCACTGCAATGAAGAGATAGTGCTTTATCTTGTCTTACTAACAGGATGTATGTTACTTTGAATTGTTTCTTCTCTTGTGGCACACCTGTGGTGGTTGGAGAAACCAGTGTTCTGCTAAAAGATAACTAAGGAGTGCTGCATAAATGAGAAAGGTGTGAACTGGGAGGCAGAAGAATCTGGGATGTTGACATGGCTTTGTCACAAATGGTCCAATGACCTCCTGTAAAGGTGGCCCCTCTCTGGGTCCAGGTTCCTTCTCTGTAATAGGTGGTGAGGGTGGGTGGGAGGTAGCTGGGTATGGGGGTGGGTGAATTAGTTTAGAGCTTCCATGTCCAATGCAATGGTCATTAGCCACGCATGGCTACTTAAACTTAAATGTAAATTAATTAAAATTCAATAGAATTCAAAATTCAAGTTTTTAGTTGCGCCAGTCACATTTGAAGTGCTCAATAGCCATGTGTAGCTAGCAGCTACCATATTGGATGGCATGGATGAAATATTTCCATCAGATGAAATATTTCCATTGCTGCAGAAAGTTCTATTAGATAATGCTGGCCTAAATTAAGATGGGAAAGTCTACAATTCCATACAACTACTCCTTTCTAACATTGCAAAGAATGAGAATTCCAGAACACTTAATTTTGCTCATGAGGAACCTGTACATAGATCAAGAGGCAGTTGTTCGGACAGAACAAGGTGGTTTAGAGTCAGGAAAGGTGTGTGTCAGGGTTTTATCCTTTCACCATACCTGTTCAGTCTTATGCTAAACAAATAATCTGAGAAGCTGGACTATATGAAGAAGAATGGGGCATCAGGTTTGGAGGAAGACTCATTAACAACCTTCGTTATGCAGATGACACAACCTTGCTTGCTGAAAGTGAAGAGGACTTGAAGCACTTACTCATGAAGATCAAAGACCACAGCCTTCGGTTTGGATTAGACCTCAGCATAAAGAAAACAGAAATCCTCACAAATGGACCAATAAGCAACAGCATGATAAATGGAGAAAAGATTGAAGTTGTCAAGGATTTCAGTTTACTTGGATCCACAATCAACGCCCATGGAAGCTGCAGTCAGGAAATCAAAAGACACACTGCATTGGGCAAATCTGCTGCAAAGTACCTTTTAAAGTGTTGAAAAGTGAAGATGTCACCTTGAAGACTAAGGTGCGCCTGACCCAAGCCATGGTGTTTTCAGTCGCCCCCTATGCATGTGGAATCTGGAGGACGAATAAGGAAGACAGAAGAAGAATTATGGTTTTGGCAAAAAATATCGAATATACCATGGACTTCCAAAAGAACAAACAAATCTGTCTTGGAAGAAGTACAACCAGAATGCTCCTTAGAAGCAAGGATGATGAGACTGTGTCTTATACACTTTTTTTTTTATTAACTTTTATTAAGCTTCAAGTGAGCGTTTACAAATCCAATCAGTCTGTCACATATAAGTTTACATACATCTTACTCCGTACTCCCACTTGCTCTCCCCCTATTGAGTCAGCCCTTTCAGTCTCTCCTTTCGTGACAATTTTGCCAGCTTCCCTCTCTCTCTATGCTCCCATCCCCCCTCCAGACAAGAGATGCCAACACAATCTCAAGTGTCCACCCGATATAATTAGCTCACTCTTCATCAGCATCTCTCTCCCACCCGCTGACCAGTCCCTTTCATGTCTGATGAGTTGTCTTCAGGGATGGTTCCTGTCCTGTGCCACCTGAAGGTCTGGGGACCATGGCCGCCGGGATTCCTCTAGTCTCAGTCAGACCATTAAGTATGGTCTTTTTATGAGAATTTAGGGTCTGCATCCAAAATTTTTTTTTTTTTTTTTTTATCCCACTGATCTCCCGCTCCCTCAGGAGTTCTCTGTTGTGCTCCCTGTCAGGGCAGTCATTGGTTGTGGCCGGGCACCAACTAGTTCTTCTGGTCTCAGGATGATGTAGGTCTCTGGTTCATGTGGCTCTTTCTGTCTCTTGGGCTCTTAGTTGTCGTGTGACCTTGGTGTTCTTCATTTTCCTTTGCTCCAGGTGGGTTGAGACCAACTGATGCATCTTAGACGGCCGCTTGTTAGCATTTAAGACCCCAGATGCCACATTTCGAAGTGGGATGCAGAATGTTTTCATAATAGAATTATTTTGCCAATTGACTTAGAAGTCCCCGCAAACCATGGTCCCCAGACCCCCACCCTTGCTCCACTGACCTTTGAAGCATTCATTTTATCCCGGAAACTTCTTTGCTTTTGGTCCAGTCCAATTGAGCTGACCTTCCATGTATTGAGTGTTGTCTTTCCCTTCACCCAAAGCAGTTCTTATCTACTGATTAATCAATAAAAAACCCTCTCCCACCCTCCCTCCCTCCCCCCCTCGTAACCACAAAAGTGTGTTCTTCTCAGTTTTTACTATTTCTCAAGATCTTATAATAGAGGTCTTATACAATATTTGTCCTTTTGCCTCTGACTCATTTCGCTCAGCATAATGCCTTCCAGGTTCCTCCATGTTATGAAATGTTTCACAGATTCGTCACTGTTCTTTATCGATGCGTAGTATTCCATTGTGTGAATATACCACAATTTATTTACCCAGTCATCCGTTGATGGACACCTTGGTTGCTTCCAGCTTTTTGCTATTGTAAACAGAGCTGCAATAAACATGGGTGTGCATATATCTGTTTGTGTGAAGGCTCTTGTTTCTCTAGGGTATATTCCGAGGAGTGGGATTTCTGGGTTGTATGGTAGTTCTATTTCTAACTGTTTAAGATAACGCCAGATAGATTTCCAAAGTGGTTGTACCATTTTACATTCCCACCAGCAGTGTATAAGAGTTCCAATCTCTCCGCAGCCTCTCCAACATTTATTATTTTGTGTTTTTTGGATTAATGCCAGCCTTGTTGGTGTGCGATGGAATCTCATCGTAGTTTTAATTTGCATTTCTCTAATGGCTAATGATCGAGAACATTTTCTCATGTATCTGTTGGCTGCCTGAATATCTTCTTATAGTGAAATGTGTGTTCATATCCTTTGCCCACTTCTTGATTGGGTTGTTTGTCTTTTTGTGGTTGAGTTTTGACAGAATCATGTAAATTTTAGAGATCAGGCGCTGGTCGGAGATGTCATAGCTGAAAATTCCTTCCCAGTCTGTAGGTGGTCTTTTTACTCTTTTGGTGAAGTCTTTAGATGAGCATAGGTGTTTGATTTTTAGGAGCTCCCAGTTATCTGGTTTCTCTTCATCATTTTTGGTAATGTTTTGTATTCTGTTTATGCCTTGTATTAGGGCTCCTAGGGTTGTCCCTATTTTTTCTTCCATGATCTTTATCGTTTTAGTCTTTATGTTTAGGTCTTTGATCCACTTGGAGTTAGTTTTTGTGCATGGTGTGAGGTATGGGTCCTGTTTCATTTTTTTGCAAATGGATATCCAGTTATGCCAGCACCATTTGTTAAAAAGACTATCTTTTCCCCAATTAACTGACACTGGGCCTTTGTCAAATATCAGCTGCTCATACGTGGATGGATTTTTATCTGGGTTCTCAATTCTGTTCCACTGGTCTATGTGCCTGTTGTTGTACCAATACCAGGCTGTTTTGACTACTGTGGCCGTATAATAGCTTCTGAAATCAGGTAGAGTGAGGCCTCCCACTTTCTTCTTCTTTTTCAGTAATGCTTTGCTTATCCGGGGCTTCTTTCCCTTCCGTATGAAATTGGTGATTTGTTTCTCTATCCCCTTAAAATATGACATTGGAATTTGGATCGGAAGTACGTTAAATGTATAGATGGCTTTTGGTAGAATAGACATTTTTACTATGTTAAGTCTTCCTATCCATGAGCAAGGTATGTTTTTCCACTTAAGTATGTCCTTTTGAATTTCTTGTAGTAGAGCTTTGTAGTTTTCTTTGCATAGGTCTTTTACATCCTTGGTAAGATTTATTCCTAAGTATTTTATCTTCTTGGGGGCTACTGTGAATGGTATTGATTTGGTTATTTCCTCTTCGGTGTTCTTTTTGTTGATGTAGAGGAATCCAAGTGATTTTCGTATGTTTATTTTATAACCTGAGACTCTGCCAAACTCTTCTATTAGTTTCAGTAGTTTTGTGGAGGATTCCTTAGGGTTTTCTGTGTATAAGATCATGTCATCTGCAAATAGTGATAACTTTACTTCCTCCTTGCCAATCCGGATACCTTTTATTTCTTTGTCTAGCCTAATTGCCCTGGCTAGGACTTCAAGCACGATGTTGAATAAGAGCGGTGATAAAGGGCATCCTTGTCTGGTTCCCGTTCTCAAGGGAAATGCTTTCAGGTTCTCTCCATTTAGAGTGATATTGGCTGTTGGCTTTGCATAGATGCCCCTTATTATGTTGAGGAATTTTCCTTCAATTCCTATTTTGGTAAGAGTTTTTATCACAAATGGGTGTTGGACTTTGTCAAATGCCTTTTCTGCATCAATTGATAAGATCATGTGGTTTTTGTCTTTTGTTTTATTTGTGTGATGGATTACATTAATGGTTTTTCTGATATTAAACCAGCCTTGCATACCTGGTATAAATCCCACTTGATCAGGGTGAATTATTTTTTTGATGTGTTGTTGGATTCTATTGGCTAGAATTTTGTTGAGGATTTTTGCATCTATGTTCATGAGGGATATAGGTCTATAATTTTCTTTTTTTGTAATGTCTTTACCTGGTTTTGGTATCAGGGAGATTGTGGCTTCATAGAATGAGTTGGGTAGTATTCCGTCATTTTCTATGCTTTGAAATACCTTCAGTAGTAGTGGTGTTAACTCTTCTCTGAAAGTTTGGTAGAACTCTGCAGTGAAGCCGTCCAGGCCAGGGTTTTTTTTTGTTGGGAGTTTTTTGATTACCGTTTCAATCTCTTTTTTTGTTATGGGTCTATTTAGTTGTTCTACTTCTGAATGTGTTAGTTTAGGTAGGTAGTGTTTTTCCAGGAATTCATCCATTTCTTCTAGGTTTTCAAATTTGTTAGAGTACAATTTTTCGTAATAATCTGAAATGATTCTTTTAATTTCATTTGGTTCTGTTGTGATGTGGTCCTTCTCGTTTCTTATTCGGGTTATTTGTTTCCTTCCCTGTATTTCTTTAGTCAGTCTAGCTAATGGTTTATCAATTTTGTTAATTTTTTCAAAGAACCAGCTTTTGGCTTTGTTAATTCTTTCAATTGTTTTTCTGTTCTCTAATTCATTTAGTTCAGCTCTAATTTTTATTATTTGTTTTCTTCTGTTGCCTGATGGATTCTTTTGTTGGTCACTTTCTATTTGTTCAAGTTGTAGGGACAGTTCTCTGCTTTTGGCTCTTTCTTCTTTTTGTATGTGTGCATTTATCGATATAAATTGGCCTCTGAGCACTGCTTTTGCTGTGTCCCAGAGGTTTTGATAGGAAGTATTTTTATTCTCGTTGCATTCTATGAATTTCCTTATTCCCTCCTTGATGTCTTCTATAACCAAGTCTTTTTTCGGGAGGGTATTGTTCATTTTCCAAGTATTTGATTTCTTTTCCCTAGTTTTTCTGTTATTGATTTCTAGTTTTATTGCCTTGTGGTCTGAGAAGATGCTTTGTAATATTTCGATGTTTTGGACTTTGCAAAGGTTTGTTTTATGATCTAATATGTGGTCTATTCTAGAGAATGTTCCATGTGCACTAGAAAAAAAAGTATATTTTGCAGCAGTTGGGTGGAGAGTTCTGTATAAGTCAATGAGGTCAAGTTGGTTGATTGTTGTAAGTAGGTCTTCCGTGTCTCTATTGAGCTTCTTACTGGATGTCTTGTCCTTCTCCGAAAGTGGTGTGTTGAAGTCTCCTACTATAATTGTGGAGGTGTCTATCTCACTTTTCAATTCTGTTAAAATTTGATTTATGTATCTTGCAGCCCTGTCATTGGGTGCATAAATATTTAATATGGTTATGTCTTCCTGATCAATTGTCCCTTTTATCATTATGTAGTGTCCTTCTTTATCCTTTGTGGTGGATTTAAGTCTAAAGTCTATTTTGTCAGAAATTAATATTGCTACTCCTCTTCTTTTTTGCTTATTGTTTGCTTGATATATTTTTTTCCATCCTTTGAGTTTTAGTTTGTTTGTGTTTCTAAGTCTAAGGTGTGTCTCTTGTAGGCAGCACATAGATGGATCGTGTTTCTTTATCCAGTCTGTGACTCTCTGTCTCTTTATTGGTGCATTTAGTCAGTTTACATTCAGCGTAATTATAGATAAATAAGTTTTTAGTGCTGTCATTTTGATGCCTTTTTATGTGTGTTGTTGACAATTTCATTTTTCCACATACTTTTTTGTGCTGAGACATTTTTCTTAGTAAATTGTGAGATCCTCATTTTCATAGTGTTTGACTTTATGTTAGTTGAGTCGTTACGTTTCTCTTGGCTTTTATCTTGAGTTATGGAGTTGTTATACCTCTTTGTGGTTACCTTATTATTTACCCCTATTTTTCTAAGTAAAAACCTAACTTGTATTGTTCTATATCGCCTTGTATTACTCTCCATATGGCAGTTCAATGCCTTCTGTATTTAGTCCCTCTTTTTGATTATTGTGATCTTTTACATTTTGACTTCCATGATTTCCTGTTATGTGTATTTTTTTTTAATTAATCTTAATTTGTTTGTTTTTGTGATTTCCCTATTTGAGTTGATATCAGGACGTTCTGTTTTGTGACCTTGTGTTGTGCTGGTATCTGATATTATTGGTTTTCTGACCAAACAATATCCTTTAGTATTTCTTGTAGCTTTGGTTTGGTTTTTGCAAATTCTCTAAACTTGTGTTTATCTGTAAATATCTTAATTTCGCCTTCATATTTCAGAAAGAGTTTTGCTGGATATATGATCCTTGGCTGGCAGTTCTTCTCCTTCAGTGCTCTGTATATGTCGTCCCGTTCCCTTCTTGCCTGCATGGTTTCTGCTGAGTAGTCTGAACTTATTCTTATTGATTTTCCCTTGAAGGAAACCTTTCTTTTCTCCCTGGCTGCTTTTAAAATTTTCTCTTTATCTTTGGTTTTGATGAGTTTGATGATAATATGTCTTGGTGGTTTTCTTTTTGGATCAATCTTAAATGGGGTTCGATGAGCATCTTGGATAGATATCCTTTCGTCTTTCATGATGTCAGGGAAGTTTTGTGTCAGGAGTTCTTCAACTATTTTCTCTGTGTTTTCTGTCCCCCCTCCCTGTTCTGGGACTCCAATCACCCGCAAGTTATCCTTCTTGATAGAGTCCCACATGATTCTTAGGGTTTCTTAATTTTTTTTAATTCTTTTATCTGATTTTTTTTCAGCTATGTTGGTGCTGATTCCCTGGTCCTCCAGATGTCCCAGTCTGCATTCTAATTGCTCGAGTCTGCTCCTCTGACTTCCTATCGCGTTGTCTAATTCTGTAATTTTATTGTTAATCTTTTGGATTTCTACATGCTGTCTCTCTATGGATTCTTGCAACTTATTAATTTTTCCACTATGTTCTTGAATAATCTTTTTGAGTTCTTCAACAGTTTTATCAGTGTGTTCCTTGGCTTTTTCTGCAGTTTGCCTTATTTCGTTTGTGATGTCTTGAAGCATTCTGTAAATTAGTTTTTTATATTCTGTATCTGATAATTCCAGGATTGTATCTTCATCTGGGAAAGATTTTGATTCTTTTGTTTGGGGGGTTGGAGAAGCTGTCATGGTCTGCTTCTTTATGTGGTTTGATATGGATTGTTGTCTCCGAGCCATCACTGGGAAACTAGTTTTTCCAGAAAATCTGCTTAAAAAAAATGCAGTCAGATCCCTATCAGAGTTCTCTCTCTGGCTCAGGCAATTCGGATGTTAATGAAGCCGCCTGGGGAGGGTGGGGAAGGGATCAGAGAGATAGGAGAGTAGCACCTCAGAATATAGCCAGAGTTGCTTGTCTTGTTTGGAATGACTATTATATCTGAGATTCCCGCGGGGCGTGTCGCCTATGTGTGCTGGCTGTGTGGAGATTGCCCCTGGGGGGTCTGGCCCACTGAAGTCACGGTCAGATCCTCCGCTGCCAGCCCCACGCCCAAAGTCAAGGTTCCAGTGCTGGGACGGTGCACTCTCGACTCCAAAATCAGTCGCTGCCTCCCGGGGACTTCTCGTCCCACCAGCTGCGTCGCCATGCCGCCCCTACGAACGGGCTGGGCCCTCTCCCGGGGTTAGTTCAGGTGAGTGGAGCAGCTCCCCGTGCTTGTGCCGTGACCGCGTGTCCTGGCTGGGACACTGCTCTCCCCGCTCCAAGACCAGTCGCTGCCTCCCGGGGACTTCTCCCACCAGCTGCGTCGCCACGCCGCCCGCGTGAACCTGCTGGGCCCCCTCCCAGGGTTAGTTCAGGGGAGTGGAGCAGCTCTCCATGCTTGTACCGTGCCTGCGCCCAGTCAAAATCCCAGCAGGACGGTTCCCCGGCTGGGACGCTGCTCTCCCCGCTCTCCAAGATCAGTCACTGCCTCCCGGGAACTTCTCCCACCAGCTGCATCACCACGCCGAGGAGGCTGGGCCCCCTCCCGGAGTGAGTTTGGGGGCCAGGGCTGGGCCCCTTGTTTATGCCGTCTGCTCCCCTGGGCTCTGCCCTAAATCGGGCGCTGAAGGTTACCTAACTGGTACGCTGGCTCCAGGCTCTGAAAACAATCGCTGCTTCCCCGTATTTGTTTGTTTTCCGTCTCTAAATCTGTGTTTGTTGTTCAGGGTTTGTAGATTGTTATGTATGTGATCGATTCACTTGTTTTTCTGAGTCTTTGTTGCAGGAGGGATCCGAGGTAGCGTCTACCTAGTCCGCCATCTTGGCCCCGCCTCCTGTCTTATACACTTTGCACATGTTGTCAGGAGGTACCATTCCCTGGAGGAGGACATCATGCTTGGTAAAGTACAGGGTCAGGAGAAAAGAGGAAGACCCTCAATGGGATGGATTGACACAGTGGCTGCAACAATGAGCTCAAGACTAACAACGATTGTGAGCATGGCACAGGACCAGGCAGTGTTTCGCTCTGTGGTACATAGGGTTGCTATGAGTCGGAATTGACTCGAAGCCACCTAACAACAACCACACTCCTCTCTATATTGTGCCCATGACAGACATTGTTAATCAATCAAAGCATTCTTTTCTGTTGTGCACTAAAGTCTCTTTACCATCTTCTTCAGAGATCTAGCTATGATCAATTGATCTGGAATATGTATGTAAGACAAACCATGTGCTTTTCAGGGGCCAGATCTGAGTTCTTAACCTTTTTGTGACATGGCCACTTTGACAGTCTGGTTAAACTTATGGGCCCTCTATTCCCCCTCAGAAAAATGTTTTTAAACTCATAAAACAAAATACAAAGGACTGCAAAAGAAACCAACTTATGTTGACATACAGTTTTCAAAATATTGAAAGGATAAAAGTTTGACATGGTAATAGATGTATTTCTTTATTAATGTATTAAATTACTTGGTGGCATAGTGGTTAAGTGCTACAGCTGCTAACGAAAAGATTGACAGTTTGAATTCACCAGGCGCTCCTTGGAAACTCTGTGGGGCAGTTCTACTCTGTCCTATAAGGCTGCTATGAGTCCAATTTGACTTGACAGCACCGGGTTTGGTTTTTTGGTTTAGTGGCAGGTAATTTTTGACTTATAATTTTATAATACTTTTTGAAGTAGTGTTGAAAGTAAATGATATTTTGAATTTTTTAAATAATTTATTCTATTTTTGGTGTTGTTGAGAATGTACACAGCAGAAATACACCAATTCAACAATTTCTACATGTACAATTCAGTGACATTGGTTACATTCTTTGAGTTGTGCAACCATTCTCACCCTCGTTATCTGAGCCATTCCTCCCCCGTTAACATAAACCCACTGCCTCCTAAGGTTCCTGTCTAATCTTTCAAGTTACTGTTGTCAATTAGATGATATTTTGAGATTTCAGCAGTAGCTATAATGAAATATAAAAATAGCTCTGATTTCTTTGGTGAAAAAGTCACTGATACTGCCCACACTACCGTGGGTGTGTTGCTTCCATCTATAATGGAAGAGAATGCTAAATTCAATTAGTGGTTAGTGAAAATAAAGATGTAAACTTTTCCCATCAAATTCATAGACCGATTGAATTCTATTGACAGAGCCCTTGGAGGTCCATGGGCCCCAAGTGAGGAATCCCGGAACTAGATGATCTGCGAAGTCCTTTCTAGATTTCCCATTTTATGAACACCTAAAATAAATTCCTCCAGTTTGCACATGCATGTATGGAATATCAGTGTGTCAGGACTGAGGTCCCTCACTGTGCTCCCCCTCTTCAAGAGCATCCCATGTAGTTTAGGAGACTTGGTGGACAGGGAGGGGACAGGGAGGTGGAGAATGAAAAAGGGGTCAGAGGAAGACTGGAGAAATCTCTTCACCTCTGTCACTCCCTGTGGTAAAGATAGGGAACCAAACCAAACCAAGCTCGTTGCCAGTGAGTCAATTCAGACTCACAGTGACCCTACAGAACAGAGGAGAACTGCCCCATACGGTTTCCAAGGAGCAGCTGGTGGACTTGAACTGCCAGCCTTTTGGTTAGCAGCTGAGCTCTTAACCACTACGCCATCAGAACTCCAAAGATACGGAGGAGAGGGATTAATCATTACTGCTGACCCAGCTGACCACAAAGTCATCCCCTCCAGAGAGAGTTCAAAGCTAACAGCATGAACTCAATGGATGGAACTAGAAACCCAAATGGTCAGTAGCTGCAAAGGACACCCCCTCCTTCCACCGCCCACCCCCAACAAAGGCTCTTTATGTTGTCACCTCCAGTGCTTTGGGGACAATTTTAGGTCTTTTAAAATATAAATGGAATGCCCATTAGTGAAAAAGAAGTTTCTACAAACACCAATATCACAAACACCAATGATAGTGAGGGAATAAATATTTATAGCCTGGGCTCTGTCACCAATATTTTCTCATTCTTACAGAGCCTGGAGCCAGACCTATGCCAATGAAAATTGATTTACACAAGAATTTCTTTCCAGTTGATAAGAAACACGTGCCTGCCTCTTTCTTCTGGAAATCCTGACAGATCACAAACTCAGTCAAACATACAAAAATTGGCTGGCTGCACCAGCAATACCCAAATCAGACCGATTTCCCATCAATCACCATTTCGGGATCTTGGAGCCAAGCAGCAAACATCCCATCTGCAGCCTCTGCTCTGGTGAAATGTTCTCCCACGCCAGCCAAGGAACTCTGCTCTACTTCTCTGATAGAGCCGCTCTTTATTTCATTCTTTCAGATCTTTGTCATTCATTTACTCATTCATTCATTCGTTTTGCAAATAATTACTTAATAGTTACTATGTTTTCAGCTTGGGATTAGACATTGTGGGAATGGGAACTAACATTTACTGGGCACCTTCCATGTCCAGGCACTGTTATTATGCCTTATTACATTTAATTCTCACAACCACCCCGTGGTGTTGGAATTACTGTCCTCAGTCCTAGAGATGAAGAGCCTGAAGCTCAGAGAAGTAAAGCAATTTACTAGTTAATTAACTAGCTATTAACTAGTTAAATAATTCCCTAGAAAGGGAATGATACGATATTATTCTAAGTCCGCAGAAGATTACAGTCTAGATGGGGAGAGGGTGTAGACAGAGCTGAGGATAGCTAGAGCTGGATCAATAAAATCCAGCTATATAAGAAATAATTCAATAACAATGTGAGACAGGGTGACTGCATTTTGAAATGAGGGAATAGATAAGAAAGGTATAAGATGTAAAGATGATTGTGTACTGGATGGTCAATGAAGGTGGTGGGCCTATATCAAAGGCTGGAGAAGATTTGGATACGGGGAAGGGAATGAAAGAGGGGATTCCAGGGCGTGGGGTGGTGGTGAGCAAAGGCTTAGAATCAGAAATGCAAATGTAATTTGGAGGTTGGGTGGGGTGGGTGGGGTGCAGCACACCATGAGGGTACACCTGTCCAGAGTAAGGGTATCTGTTATCACAGTGCCTTGTATGTTGTTGTAGTAGTTGTTAGGTGCCATTGAGTCAGTTCCGACTCAGAGTGACCCTGCGTTCAACAGACCGAAACACTGCCCAGTCCTGCACCATGCTCACAATCCCTGTTATGCTTGAGCCCATTGTTGCAGCCACTGTATCAATCCATCTCCTAGAGGTTCTTCCTCTTATCGCTGATCCTCTGCTTTACCAAGCATGATGTCCTTCTGCAGGGACTGGTCCCTCCCGATAACATGTCCAAAGTATGTGAGATGAAGCTTCTCCATCCTTGCTTTTAAGGAGCATTCTGGCTGTACTTCTTCCAAAACAGATTTGTTCATTCTTCTGGCAGTCCATGGTATGCTTAATATTCTTTGCCAAGACCATGATTCAAAGGATGAATAAGGATCAGTCTTCCTTATTCATTGTCCCGATTTCGTATGCATATGAGGTGATTGAAAATACCATGGCTAGCGTCAGGTGCACCTTAGTTCTCGAAGTGACATCTTTGCTTTTCAACACTTCAACAGATCTTTTGCAGCAGATTTGTCCAATGCAACATGTTGATTTGCTGACTTTTTATTGTGAATCCAAGTAAAATGAAATCCTTGACAACTTTAATATTTTCTCCATTTATCATGATGTTGCTCATTGGTCCAGTTGTGAGGATTTTTATTTTCTTTTTGTTGACGTGTAATCCATACTGAAGGCTGTAGCCTTCGATCTTCATCAGTAAGTGGTTCAAGTCCTCTTCACTTTCTGCAGGCAAGGTTGTTTCATCTGTATAGCGCAGGTTGTTAATGAGTCTTCTTCCAATCCCGATGCCACATTTTCCTTCATATATTCCAGTTTCTTGGATTAGTTGCTCAGCATACAGGCTGAATAAGTATGGTGAAAGGATCTAATCCTGATGCACAACTTTCCTGACTTTAAACCATGCAGTTCTGCTCTGTTCAAACAACTGCCTCTTTGTCTATGTACAGGTTCCTCATGAGCACAATCATGTGTTCTGGAATTCCCATTCTTAATAGTGTTGTCCATAATTTGTCATGATCCACACAATGAAATTCCTTTGCATAGTGAATAAAACACAGGTAAACATCTTTCTGGTATTCTCTGCTATTCAGCCAAGATCCATCTGACATCAGCAATGATATTCCTTGTTCCATGTCCTCTTCTGAATTTGGCTTGAACTTCTGGAAGTTCTCTGTAGCCACTTTTGAATGACTTCCAGCAAAATTTTACTTGCATGTGATATTAATGATATTTTTCAATAATTTCTGCATTTAGTTGGATCACCTTTCTTTGAAATAGGCATAAATATGGATCTCTTCCAGTCAGTTGGCCAGGTAGCTGTGTTCCAAATTTCTTGACATAGATGAGTGAGCACTTCCAGCGTTGCATCTGTTTGTTGAAACATCTCAATTGGTGTTCTGTCTATTCCTGAAGTCTTGTTTCTCACCAATTAATGATATCATTCAATAGTTTCTGCATTCTATTGGAGCCCTTTTCTTTGGAATGAGCACAGATATGGCTCTCTTCCAGTCAGTTGGCCAGGAAGCTGTTTTCCAAATTTCTTGTCATAGATGGGAGAGCACCTCCAGCACTGTATCCTTCTATGTAAAAAAAAAAAAAAAAAAAAAAATTCTATGTAGTCAATACTAAATAAATGCCGATGAAGGGACAATCGGATGAGTAAGAGAATGAGACAGTGAGTGAATGATGTGTAGGTGGGAGTGGAGCTGGGGAGATGTAGTGGGACTGGGTTATAGGGGGCTTTGATTGTCAGGCTGAGGAGTACATGTCCACTCACAGGAATACACTGGAATTCAGATACTCTGGAGATAGATTTGGTCTATGTAGAAGGTGGTTAGATAATTATTCCTGATTCTTTATAAAGCATACCCTAGAGTCAAATACACTAACAACAGAAATTGAAAATCCAAACTAACAAAGAATGCAAGTAACCAGAATATTTTTTAAAAGTATAACCCTGTACAGAGCTCTGGTGGCTCAGTGGTGAAATGCTGTGGCTGCTAACCAAAAGGCTGAGAGTTTGAATCCACCAGTTGCTCCTTGGAAACCCTACAGGGCAGTTGTATGTTCTACTCTGTCCTATAGAGTCGCTATGAGTTGGAATCGACATGATGGCAATGAGTTTGTTTTTTGTTTTTTCATAATCCTTTACCAAAAAACCCCAAAAACCAAGCATCCCGTGAAGTAGAGTGCGGTTAAGTAAATTATGGGGCGAGACTGTAGATCAGTGAAGAGACAGTTGAGGCAATGATGGTGAATGTTATGACAGCTGACAGTAGGGCTGGAGAAGAGTGGATGGATTCTAGAGACACACAGAATCTGCAAGACATGGAGACTGATGGATGTGAGATGAGCGGGAGGTAGCGGTATTAGTCTCCTTGGGGTGCTGTAACAAAATACCATAAACTGGGTGGCTTGTAAGAGCAGAAATTTATTGTGCTCCCACAGTCTGGGAACTAGAAGTCAAAATTAACATGCCAGCTAGGCCATGCTCCCTCTGAAGGCTCTAGGGGAAAGTACTTTCTTGTCTCCCCAGCAACTGGTAGCCACAGGACTCCTTGGCTTGTAGATGCATCATCACATGGCTATGCTTCCTCTATCTGACTCTGACTTGGATATTGGGAAGGGCATGTCTCTTCTTTATGATACCACTCACATTGGACTAGGACCCACCCTACTCCGATATGACCTCATGTTAACTTAACCAATAACATTGTCAAAGACCCTATTTCCAAACAGGGTCATGTTTACAGGTACCAGGAATTAGGACTTCAACATATCTTTTGGGGGGTACAATCTAATCCATAACAGTGGTGTTAAAGATAATTAATGTCTGGCTTTCTGGCTTGGGCAGCCAAGTGAATAAGTATGTTGTTTACTGTGGTGGGAGACCCCAGAAGGAGGAGCCGGTGTATGGGGGAAATGATAAATCCCAGTTTGAGTCTGATATCTGACTAAAGATCTTCATCAAGTAGTTGGCTATATGAGCCTGAAGCTCAGGAGAGCTATTTGAGCTAGAGATATAGATTGAAAAACCACTAACTTATAGCTAAGGAGCTCTGGTGATGCAACGGTTAAGCTCTCAGCTGCTAACCGAAAGGTTGAGGATTCGAACCCAGCAGGTGTTCTTCAGGAGAAAGACTCGTTGATCTGCTCCTGTAAAGATTACCACCTGAGAAACCCTATGGGGCACTTATACTCCATCATATAAGGTTGCTATGAGTTGGCATTGATTCAACAGCACACAGTAACAATAGCTTATTGTTGGTAAGTGAAGGCATGGCAATGGATGAGATTGCCCTGGGAGCATGTGTAGAGTGAGAAGTGAGTCAGAGGCTTGAGGAAGCCTAAAATTTCAGGAGTGAATAGAGGAATAGGAGCCCAGGATGGAGATTGATAAGGAGTGGTCAGAGAAATAAGAGAAAAACCAGGGAAGGGAGATTGTGGTCAATAGCATCAGACATACCAGGAGGTCAGGTAAGAAAAATACTTCCCAGTATCCATTGGGCTTGGCAACAAGAAGGCCATTGGTGACCATGGCAGGGGCAATTTCCATATAATGGTGGGGACTGAAGCCAGATCAAGTGGTTTGAGGCGCAATTGAGAAGTGAGGAGCATAGACAAGTTGTTTAAGAAGTTAGGCTGTGAAGGGGATGAGAGTAATAAGATAGCAGCTGAGAGGGTTAAGGAAAGATTTTGTTTAAAATGAGACAGACTTGAACATCTTGAAATGCTGTTAGGAGGGGAGCCAGTGGGAAGGACAGGAAAGACCTGGAAGGAAATATGCCAAAATGTTAACAGTAGTTACCCATGGGTGATGGAATTACAAATGATTGATATTATCTTCAAGAGGCCTTTGAATGTTCAAAGACAAGCCAAATTATGTTAATGGAGTTTGCATATTGCCTATTTTATTGCTACCAAATCCTCCAAAATGTGTCCATTTACATACTGCATCACTCAGATATGCAGAGACCTGATGAATGGGAATATCCTACTGCCTGACTACACTGGACAGCGGAGGGCTTAGCCTAAAGCCAGCGTTCGAGATGGCCCCAATGATCCCTATCTCCTCTTATTCAAGCCTTTGTGTAATCCCTTCCCACGGTGAGTCAGGGCTGGTCTGTGTGACCAATAGAATATGGTAGATGAGTCAATGTGTGCTTTTCAAGGCTAGGCCATAAAAGGCATTGCCGCTTCAGCCTTGATCTATTGTATTGCTTGCTCTGGAGGGAACCAGCTGCCATATCTTAAGGACAATCAAGCAGCCTCATGGAAAGGCCCACATGGAAAGAAACTGGGCCCTGGCCAACTTGCCAGTCATACAAGTTCGCCATCTTGGAAGTGAATCCTCCAGCGCCTGGTCAAGCCTTCAGATGCAGCCTCAGCTTACATAGGACTGCAACCTCATCATAGGCCCTGAGCAGAACCACCAGCTGGGCTGCCCCCAAATTTCTGATCCATAGAAATCACTAAAGATATGAAATGACTATTGTTGTTTTAATCTGCTATGTTTTCAGGTGTTTTGTTATGCAAAAATAGGTAACGAATGCAGGCTCCTTACACCTTTTACAGGGCCTATGGGGGGTGGGGGTGAGGGGGCTTCAGCCACTAGAAGACAGTCTGGATTCAACAGCACTTCAAAAATGAATGTATCGAGTGGGTAGGAGAGAGATGCTGATGAAGAGTGAGCTATTTGTATCAGGTGGACACTTGAGACTGTGTTGGCATCTCCTGTCTGGAGGGGGAATGGGAGGATAGAGAGAGTTAGAAGCTGGCAAAATTGTCACGAGAGACTGGGAGGGCTGACTAATTAGGGGGAGAGCAAGTGGGAGTACGGAGTAAGGTGTATACAAACTTATATGTGACAGTTTGACTTGATTTGTAAACGTTCACTTGAAGCTCAATAAAAGTTAATAAAAAAAAAAAATGAATGTATCGGCTTTGTGTTAGAGTTCAGTAATTAGCCACATGCTCAGACATCCTTCTATGTGTGTAGCACAACCTTTACTATTCCACTAAAAAAGACTGATAACACCAGTTATTTTATAGATAACATTTGGCGTGCGTGTGTTGTATATGACTCAGCTAGGAGTCAAGTGTGTGCGGAGGTTTCTGATGCCATGGTTTCAGGGTATAATTTTGGTGGAAGTGGACTTCAATAGTTTCAGACTGCATAATTGATGACATTCCACTTCCATGACAACTGCTAATTAATCATGCCTGTTAGCATGAACTTGTAGCTGGTGGGGGTGTGGGTCTACTTAGGTCACTTGGGAGAGCAAATTATGTTAGGCTTTCATCTTGTAAAATAATTGGGGGTGGGAGGGAGGGGTGAGGTGGGGGTGTGCCTCCATGGAAGCAGCAGACCATGAATTCGGCACTTGGGCTTGTCAAAAGCTCCCTAAAGTAAGTAAGGTCTTTTTCAGTTGTTTTCCCACTGGTGGCACAGTAAAAACCCCCAAACCAAACCAGGTACCCTTGAGTCAATTCTCACACATGCTGACCTCATGTGTTTCAGAGTACAGCTGTGCTCGATAGAGTTTTCAACGGCTGATTTTTCCAAAGAAGATCATCAGGGCTTTCTTCTGTTTTGCCTCTGGGTGGACTTGAACCGCCAACCTTTCCCTTAGTAGGCAGCACTGAACTGCACAACCCAGGACTCTTTTGCTGGTACAGTACCTGGCACATCATATCGGCTTATTAAATATTTCTTGAATAAATAATGTTTGAATAAATAGTAATTCCATTGCTCCTCCTCCCTCACTCTACTCTTAGGGTTTTGTCAAAACTCTTTAGAAGATCTTTAGCTCTGTGGAGGGGAGTTGAGGAAAAGTGTTTCACAAGGGAGTTGAAGCATGTCCATGGGGCCAATATGACAGTAGAATTAAGAGTGACAACATTTTGGCTACCCCTCTCCGCAGAAAGGGAAACTGGAGGGTATGGAATTGGGCTTCTTGCACAGAGCCGACTCCTCTTTTGGAGTACAGTGGGCCAGGCACTCAATCAATGCTTGTGGAATGAATCAACGGAAGGCCAACAGGGAGTGTGTTCCCAACAGTCATAGTAGCAGAGGCTCTGGGGGTACCTGGGACATCTGAGGAAAGGTCTAGTGTGCAGGTGTGAAGGGACTCAAGTGAGATGGATTAGGCATCCATGAAGGCCCTCTGATTTTGTTTTGGGACTGACGGGTAGAACATGGCAGATGGGAGATGCTTTGGTTTCCCAACAAGCTTGGCCAAGTCTCCGTCTCTCCTCCTGAAGCCAGTCCGTGGATTTGTGCCTGGCCATTGTGATCATTTCCAGAAGGAAGCAAAAATATTGTTTACACCCCTGCATCCTTGCCACTGCAGGGCAGGAGAAGCCACTTGCTAGGCCAGACAAAGGCATTCCTGGCTCACCCTGGGGCATTCTTTGAGCTTATCACCTGGACCTGATGACAAGAGGCAGGAATTGTCGTGGGACTCGTGGGCCAGGAAGCTTTGGCAGATCAGAGCAGGGACCCAGATCATGTGGATAGACACACTGCTGTTCCCACCAGCAGCTCTTTAACTTCCATGATGACCTAAAGAGATCAGCCTGAGAGATGGATGGCTGGAGACTGGTGGAAACACTTGTCCTGGATTTGGGTAAACTGGGGACACCAGGCTGCCTACTGTTGGAATGTTTGTAGCAAGAACACTTGTTTCTGAAGGCAGGTACCTCATAATAACCAATGCTTCCCTTTCCAGTTATAAACATCTGAGGCCTCTGGTTCTGCAAGAGGACAACACAAGATTCAGAACAACTGTGAGTCCAGGCCTGCCCAAGGGCTACGGGTGAGTTGGGCAACATGGTCTCTGGTGCTGTCAGGTGTCTGTCTGTGGAGCACATTTTAAATCCATAGATGCCCCTGTGTTTACTCCTCTATTCTATTAAGATCTTTCTGTAAAGGATCTGTCTTAGATTGGGCAAAGCAAAACCAGTAAAGCATATAAATACATATATATATATATATATATATACACACACACAGAGATTTATATTAAGGAAATGGCTCACATGGTTGTAGAGATTGGAATGTTCCATGTCTGTAGGTCAAGCTGGAGGCTTCTTCTGATTCACATAGCCACAGGGGCTGGTGAACCCAAGATCAGCAGGTCAGACAGCAGGACTCTGGCTCACAGGCTGCAAAGACCAATGGATCCTAAGATCAGCAGGCAAGATGGCAGGTAAGCTGCTAGCCTAAGTCCCAAGAATCAGAGGTCAGATGAACAGGGGCCAACTGCAGGATCCAGAGTGAGCAAAAGCCCACAAGCCTTGCTAGAAAGTCCATCTATATTGGATGCAGGCCACACCCCCAAGGAAACTCCATTTCAACTGATTGGCTACTCACAGCAGATCCCAGCATGGAGGTGATCACATTATATCAAATCTCACCATGGAAGTGATCACATCATCATACAACTGCCAAACATATACGTCATAACTGCCAAACCACTGAGAATTACAACCCAGCCAAGATGACACACAGCCTTAACCATCACAGGATCTGATCTCAGTCATGTATAACATAGCGAGAATAAGAACAGCCCCATGGAGATTCTTTTCTCTGACTGTGGCTTTAATGACTTGAAGTATTACGAGGCAATCTAATTTGATTAATCAGAGGCCACAGTAAAAATATCACTTAATTCCAAGAAATTCTGGTCTTGGTACTTTAGAAAAAAATAAACATGTCTACTTTTTCAAAGTACTTTCAAAGTACATTATCTAACTTCATAACCATCTTATAACTTTGGGAGGTAAGCTGGATAACTCTTTTTGTCCCCATGTTGCAGAAAGGAAACTTAGGCGGAGAATGTAAATGACATGCCCAAGCTCCACGATGAATTAAGAGGCTGGCATTAGCATGAAGAGCTCCTACTCAGACACAAAGGTCCTTCCAGGGGACCGTGCATTTCTGTACACGCCAAAAACAGCTCCACCATTGGCCTTTTCTGCTGTGTGCCAAGTTCTTCATGTCTGTACTTCTTTTAATCCACACAACAATCCTAGTAGTAGGTGATGTTGCCCCCATTTCACAGATGTAGAGATAGGGGCTCAGAAAATTTGAGCAACTTGTCCAATTTCTCATAGCCAGGAAGTGGCAGTGCTGAGATTTCAATTCACGTCTCTCTAACACCTAGCTGGTGCCCTTGCTCTTACCAGTATGAGTCCGTTTTCAACCATGGTAACCCCATGGGTGTCAGAGTAGAACTGTGCTCCACAAGGTTTTCAATGGCTGATTTTCGGAAGCAGATTACCAGGTCTTTCTTCCAGGGTGCCTCTTGGTAGACTTGAACCTCCAATCTTTCGGTTATCAGTCAAGTGTTTTAACCATTTACACCAGCCAGGGCCTCCACTTTGCTCTTTGTGGGTCATTTAGAGATTCCTGGATCCCCAGCCCCATCTCAGCACCTGAGCAGAGGGGAACAAGAATTATACCCAAGTCTGTAGCTCCCAGGCCTCCAGCTCTACAGGAACAGATGACAGGTGACATATGAGGGCTTTTCCAGGTCCCAGTGGCACAGCGAGTTTCCACATGATCTACTGAGTTGGTTGGAGAAAAAAAAAAGTGTAACTTTGGCTTTTTGAGATCCCATCACATTTTAGTGATTAAAGGCAGAGAGGAGCTAAATGAATAGATAAACAGATACACAAAGAAATAGATAAGTAAATAAAACAAACAAACGAATCACAGAATCAATTTCCCGTGGAGAGAAGGGGCCCAGCCCCTGCTGCACTGTTTATTTGTATAGGATGGCTGATGGAATTCCTCGCCTGGAATGCCTCGGGTGACGGTCCTCTGAATTCCTTGTCTGTGCTGTCACAAGACAGTGAGTCTTGTAAGATCAGGAAAGGATTTCAGGCTGTGCTGCCGACTCCCCACCTCCACACTCTTGCCCCACCTCCATGAGCCTGGTAACTAGAAGGCAAAGGTCATAGCTGCTGTAGAAAACCTACCCAGCAATTCATTGATGTAGTCAGAAGTTCTCCCAGCTCATCTATTTTCATTCATTCATTCATAAAACATTTACTCAGTGTCCATTTGTACAAGGCATCATGTTAAATGTACAAGTAATAATAATGATAATAACTAGCTAATACTTAGTGACCCTATTATCTGTTGCCTCACATGCTTGCGAAAGCTGGACAATAGAAAAAGAAGACCGAAGAATAATTGATGCGTTTGTATTGTGGTGTTGGTGAAGAATATTGATTACACCATGGACTGCCAGAGAAACAAACAAATCTGTTCTTCTAAGCCAGAGTGCTCCTTAGGAGCAAGAATGGCTGGACTTCATCTTGCTTACTTTGGATACACCATTAGAAGAGACCAGTCACTGGAGAAGGACATCATGCTTGGTAGAGGGTCAGCAGAAAAGGGGAAGACTCTCAAGGAGATGGATTGACAAAGTGGCTGCAACAATGGGTTCAAGCATAGCAATGGTTGTGAGGATGGCTCAGAACCAGGCAGAGTTTCGTTCTCTTATACATGGGGTCACTCTGAGTCAGAGCTGACTTGAGGGCACCTAACAACAACAAGAACTACGTCCCCAGGCACTGCTGTAAACGCTTGACTTATAATAACTCATCTCACCCTCCTACGATTCCTATGAGGTCGGTAAGCTCTCCCCCCTTCACAGATTAATAAAACGAGGCACAGAGAGGTAATGTGTCTTGGCCAAGGCTACATACAGGTTTGCACCCAGTCTGCCTGCATGCAACGGAGCGCTCTTACCCATTAGGGAACACCACTTCCACAAAGGTGAGTAAGCCTGACTGACAGAGGTATGGACCAATGCCTGGGAGTGCTGAGAAGAGAGGGACCATCTGCCTAGGAGAGGCTGGTGGTGAGCGAAGTCTTCAGTCAGGAGACAGCTTGTGACCTGAGAGTTCATCTCAGCCTTGAAATGCTTTATTGTAGTATGATCAACGGCTGCTCCCTCATCTCTCCATGGGAATGGAGTAACAGTAAGGACAACAGTTGGAGTAGTTTAGTGGTAGGAGCAATAGCAGTAGCAGCAATGGTAATAATAATGACGACGCAGTGCTTAATTCACCCAGCGTTGTGGAATGGATCCAAGACTCTAGCTCTGCAAGTTTCCCTGGTGTCGTTGGTGTTAGTTGCCATGGACTCTGCTCTGACTCACGATGACCTTATGTATCACAGAACATGATGTTGCCTGGTCCTTCGCCATCCCTGATAAATGAAGCCTAATCTTTAAAGGGTAACATTGGTGCTGGCTGCAGCCTATGTTATGTCTTTTAAGCCTTTCAGTGATTCGCTGGGGCAACTCTTACTATTCCCATTGTGCAAATAAGGAAACTGAGACACAGAGTGTTCAGTAACTTGCATACTTCAGTGGCCTGGTTAGGATGGAGCTGGACTTGAATCCCAAATCTATGGTCTTCCTATTTCACCTTGCTACCCTTTTTAATTGAAATCTTTCTAAAATATGCCACATTTATACCTTCCTTAGTGAACAGCTGAGCCTGTTCTTGCTGACCCCAGCCATCACTGTGAACACCAAGGCATGACCCAGTAATCAGCTTGAGCTATCACTGACTTGGCCCAAACTGCCCTGTGCTGTCTCCTTCCCCCGGGATACTTTTACTTTTGGTAGTTGTTCAGTTTTATGGGTGATAGAGTTTTATTGCCCTATAAATAGCCCAGCGTGTTCTGTTCTCAGAGTTGTTGTTTTTTAGATTCCCACCTTGTGACCTTCTTTATTCTCTGTCACCAGTTCTTGAAGCCAGTTGCCTGTGCATCTATTTCCACCACCTCCATGCACCCAGACCAGCATGACCCCTGTCTCTGGAATTTAGGGCGGAACGAGATAAAGGTTGCCCAAGAAAACCAAGGATTGTGTTTAAAGTTAAGTCGGATATGATCTGTGCCCAAGGAACAATAAAGAGCATGAGGTCTGTGGCATCTCTTTAGATTGGGCCTCCCGGCTGTCTTGCTTCCAGATTTATACCTCCCAAAAACACTGCGTTGTAGGTGGACAGAATGCTATTTCCACAGCTTGACAGAACTGAAGACAGAAACTCAGGGATAATAAGTGATTCGCTTAGGGTCACACAAAATTATGAATTGGAACTTCAAATCAGATTTCTTACTGCCTAGCTTCCTGCCATTCTCATTGGGCTAGTGACCAATCAGACAAGATGGAGTTGAAAAGGTCCTTGGAGTCAGAGCTTGTAAGTTTAAAGGGTCCTCAGACAACTGCCTTGTCTCAAAAGCTTCTCTGTTGTGGACACCACAGCTACTCTGTGAGATGGCCATTCAAAGCCACTAGAGCTTATTAATGCCATGTTGTTTTTGTTGTTGTATGCCGTCCAGTCAATTTCGACTCATAGGGATCCATAGGACAGGGTAGAACTGTCCCATAGGATCTAAGGAGTGGCTGGTGGATTTCAAACTGCAGACCTTTTGGTTAGCAGCCTGGCTGTTAACCACTGCGCCACCAGGGCTCCCATTAATGCCACAGCAGTAATTAATTTATCATTCATTCATATGGGTGTCATATTTCAAGTGTTTAAGCCTTTAAGATTCAAATGAAATAGCTTCAACCTCGCTTCAAGTGTGGTGGGCTCCTCATTCTCCCTTCCCACTCACCCCTCATTTTCCTGTGGATTCTGCTAGGGATTAAGTTTTCCTCTGCAACCTTGGGTTCTGAGCACCAGCTTCTGTTGAATTAATTTGGTGGATGGACCAAATCCTGTCCCTGTTCTGTCTGGCTTCACTCCAGATGGGCAACACAGCTCCATCTCTTTCATTTCCCAGAGAAAACCCTGCCAACGCAGGGTGCAGCAGATCTCACTGAACACTGAGAACAACAGCAAGAGATGGTTACATCACAGTCTATAAGCCACAGATTCAAATATTAAACTTTCTTGTTCTTAAAAAGTCCCTTGGTCTGTTGACTCAAGTTTCTGCCATGTTTACTGGCCCTCTCCCCTCCTCCCCCCACCCAAAGTTCATTTCTTATCTTGAGCAAGAAATTCTGCTCTCTCTAACCCTACTTCTCCAGATAACACTTTTCTTTCAGTCACATATTCATTTATTCAACAAGGATTAAGCAATATCAACCACAAGACACCATGCCAAGTACTGCTGAGGATACAAAGATGAGTTAGACACAGATCCTGTGCCCCCAGAAGTGATAATCTTGTAGAGGAGACAAGACACATACTGTTCACCAGAACAAATGGTGGAATGTGTCTAGAAATTGAAATTTGTAGGAAGAGAGGCCATGCTATAGGTGATCTGATGACCTGGGTCCAGAAGGGATTGGACCTTCCCTCAGAGGGGGAGGGAAAATCTGAAGTCTGAAGCAGGACAACTTTGGTGAAGTGCCATAGCTGGGAACTGAGAGGAACTGAGGGGTGGCAGGAAGGGCCTGAGTACCTGGAGTACAGCACCCAAAGAAGGAAGAAGGGCAAGAGAAGTCCATGGATCAATATTTATCCCTCCCTCTCCCCACCTCCAAATCCTGACTCTCCTATCAGTCTGGGCTATGGGAGGAGTGAGGAGGGAAGCAGGCCCCCCTCCTTGGGTAGCATGGCTTGGACCTTGTGGACTGTCTGATAACAGTTACCCTCAAGGTCATCAACCTCAACTCTGTACGTAACTATTAGAGGAAGCACCTGGCACACGGCAGGTGCTCGAGGTCTATGTGCTAACTGAATCAGTGGACGATGGGCAGTACTGACCGTGGGCTGCTGAATCTTTTGGATTTGGTACAAGATATCATTTTTCCCCATGAAAGGGTAGAAAGATGTAAGAACTGGGCTTGGGCTCATGAGATCTGGGTTTTAATTGTGGCTCTTTTACCTTCAAGGTTGGGCAGGAAGTCACTTACCCATTCACTTATTCATTTCATTGATTCATTCAATGAGCACTAAGAGTACCCACTCTCTATCTGACCCTAGGCAATGAAAGTCAACTAGGAGCTCAAGTTTTGTGGGACAGACAGTAACATACCCAAATGACGAAAATGTAATTTTATAAGTATTAGACCAGAGAGGTTCTGTGGGATTCCTCACAAGTGTTGTGGGATCAGAGGCGATGGCGTGACTGTCCCAACCTCCCTTTGACCAGCCTACCTGGACAGTCTAATTTAAAACAATATCCTTGGATGTATTTAAATTATTTATACCCCTCAAAACCAAACCAAGCCCGTTACTGTTGAGTCGATTCCAACTCAGCAACTGTCTAGGACAGGGCCGAACTGCCCACAGGGTTTCCAAGGAATGGCTGGTGGATTCGAACTGCCGACCTTTTCTTAGCAGCCGAGTGCTTAACTACCGTGCCACCAAGGCTCCATTTATAACCATGACACTGGAAATAGTGAACTCTGCTTCTTCATTCTGAGAAGTATCCTTGCACCAGGAGTACTATGTAGGATATATGGATTCCATTTAAAGAAAAAGCATAAACTGGGTTTTCTTTGATCCTGTCCACTTAATGGACCCCAGGTGAATTTGGGAGGAGGGTACCCCTGTAAGTGGGAGAAGGCTCCAGCCGGCTGCCGAGGAGGGACATCCGGTGCTGCGTGGAGTGGAGTGTGCAGAAGACAGCCGAGCTCCATCTCCACGGGCTGGGGCTGCAGTAGTGACACGCACTCCTTGTTCCAGCCAGGCACTGGGACTTGGATTCTGTTTTTATTATGCATGTGTGTACGTGTCTGTATAACATATGTTCATGTTGAAGAAAAGACTGCAAGGACACACACCAAAACGTTGCAAATAATAGCTGCTGGTTGAGCCCTTGCTATATACCAAGCGCTCGTTAAGTATTACTTCAGTTAATCCTCATAACAAACCCATGCGGTTAAGTAGTACCCTGTTTTACAGACTAGGAAAATGAGGCAAAAAGAGGTGGAGTTCTTGCCTGAGGTGGCAAAGTAGCAGATAATGAACCTGGCTGTTGACTTGAAGTCCCAGTTGCCACAGAGAGTATCCTCAACAGGTAGGATATTGGGGGACTTTTAATCTCTGGGTGGTTTTTAATTTTTTCTTCTTGCTTATACATATTTTATAAATTTTGTTCGATGAAGAAATATTACCTTTGTAATCAAGGAAGAGAGAGAAAGAGCGAGAGAGGGTTGAAACATCTCTCCCCTTTCCCCATTCCTTCAGAACCAGCCTAGGGGATAAGGAATCCCTGGGTGGTGCAAATGGGTAAAGTACTCGGATGCTAACCAAAAGGTTAGAGGGTCAAGGCTACCCAGAGGCACCTCAGAAGAAAGGCCACTGGAAACCCTATGGAGCGCAGTTCTACTCTGACACGCATGGGGTCACCAGGAGTCGGAGTCAGCCTGATGGCCACTGGTGGTTTTTCTAGGGGACTAGCTCAAGTTTTCTTGCGTCCATCCTCTCAACATTCCTGAGGTACCACCAATGTCTGGCCCTCTGCCAGAGATGTTGTCAGAAGGAGCTGACAGTATAATGCGGGGTTTTCTTCTCTAACAGTGGGGTTTTGCCTTTTAAGATGAAAGAGTCAGGATCACTAAGAAGATAGAGGTGGGTCAAGATGTGAGTGTGGCCCACATGACTTTGGTTATTAAAGACATATACGTAAGATTAAAAATAGAGGAGCCCTGGTAGTGTAGTGGTTAAAAGCTTGGCTGCTAACCAAAAGGTCAGCAGTTCAAATCCACCAGCTGCTCCATGGAAGCCCTATGGGGCAGTTCTACTCTGTCCTACAGGGTCGCTAGGAGTTGGAACTGACTCAATGGCACCTAACAACAATAACAAGATTTAAAATAGCCAGATTTCAGTGTTAAAAATAATTCCCATTTTTGAAGAGCCCAATTAAGGTAGAAAAAGTTACTGAGGAGAAAAGAAAATGAAAATAAGAACGTGGAAGGCAGCTGCCAGGAAAGGAGGTGTAACATACACGCAGGACAGACTGAAACGACTGTAGACAAATGCAGGTGTAACTGCAGCAAAACAATTGGAAACCTAGAAGAAATGGGTGATTTCTTGGTGAAACATTAGTAGCATCAATACGAGATGAAAAACTTGGACAGGTCAATGCCATAAACTTATATACAAACTTGATAAATTTAGGGCAAAACCAAAAACTAGATAATCTAACACGTGCATAAAAATACTAACCTATCCTTACAAATCTGGGATAAACCCTTTGGGGCAAAGTGTGCTATTCTTTTGATATAATGTTAATGTTTTATTTAGGCTTTTCCTCCTTTATTCATCAGCTGATTAAAGGAGGAAGACATGTGATGAGATCAACAGAGGCTGACAAGGCAGTCGATAAAATTCAGCGGCCTTTCTCAATAAAACCCTGAGAAGAGTGGGTGGAAATAAACATTACCACATTATTACAAAAGGTGACACACTAAAAACATTTCCATTTAAATGGCTACCGTTCACATTATTATTCAGAATTGCTTTGGAGGTTCTAAGTGGGTGCAAGAAGACAAGAAAGCGACATCGTTTGTATAAAAATTTTGGCAAAAAGAAGAAATAAAATTGCCCCTTTTTGCTGATGCTATGATTGCATTCAGAAAACCCAAGTATTCCTCTAACCCAGTTCCATCGAGTCCTAGAGTTGGTAAAACAAACAAACAAACAAACAAAAAATACAACCAAAATTAATTAAGAAGAAAAAATTAGTCTGGGTACTGAGATAAAACCAAAAAAACCAAACCCACTGCCGTAGAGTCGATTCTGACTCATAGCGACCCTATAGGACAGAGTAGAACTGCCTGACAGAGTTTCCAAGAAGGTGCCTGGCAGATTCAAACTGCCAACTTTTTGGTTAGCAGCCGTAGCACTTAACCACTACGCCACCAGGGTTTCTGGGTACTGAGATAAATACCTTTTAAAAAATAGAATTTCTCTCTATACTAACAATAGACTAGCCATAGAGAGAAACGGGAAAATAATTCATTCATAACAGTATCAAAACTAACAAACTTAGGAATAAATTTGAAAAGAAAGGTCCAAGAACTATATGAAGAAAACTTAATATTATATTGAAAATCTTAAAGAAGAGCCAAATAAATGGAAAGATGGCCCATATTCTTGGATAGGAAGATTAACACAATTTTAGTACCATGTCAATTAGACTGTCAATGATCACAGTCCTTCTGAAAACAAGGGTTTGATTATAGCATTGAGAAGTATAAAAAGGGAGACGGGGGCTTGACAAGATATTGAAACCTGTCACAACACCTGAAAATCAAAGGCAGCCTAGTGTCAGCACAGGAAAAGACAAATGGGACAATGGAACAAAAAGAAAGCCCCAGAATACTCACAGTGTTTATGTGACTGCAGTATATGACAAGGGTGACATGTTATTTCAGCTGAAATGACTGTTTCTTTAACAAACAGCAATGCTATAACTGGCCATTCATCTGAAAGAATTGAAGCTGACTCCCTACCCCGAACTGCATTTGTAAATAAATTCTAGATCAATTAAAGGCCTAAGTGTAAAAAAAAAAAAAAAAAAAGAGCAGAAAATCTGGGACAACACATATAACACCTTTTTAACCAAGACAACAACCAACCCCAGAAGCTATAAATAAAGATAGACATATATTTTAACATTAAATCTGAAAACAAGTATACAACAAAGGATATCATGAACAAGATAAAAAAGCAAATGATAAACTGGGGGTCGCATCACATACGACAGATAAAGAGTTAAAATCTACAATGCTTATTGTCGTTGGTGGTGGGTACCATTGAGTCAATTAAAAAAAAATTTACTGTGATTTTGGTGAAGGTTTATAGCACAAACTAGTTTCTCATTCAAAAATTTATACACACATTGTTTTTGCGACACTGGTTGAAATCCCCACAATGTGTCAGCCTTCTCCCCCTTTCCACTTGGGGTTCACTGTGTCCGTTTGTTCGGTTTTCCTGTCCGTTTCTGCCTTCTCATCTTTGCTTTTGGGCAGGTGTTGCCCATTTGGTCTCGTATACTTGACTGATCTAAGAAGCATGTTCCTCATGTATGTTACTCCTCATGTATGTTATTGCTAGTTTTATAGGCCTGTCTAATCTTGGCTGCAAGGTGGTCTTCGGGAATGGCTTCAGTTCTGAGTTAGCAGGATGTCCAGGGGCCATAGTGTCAGAGGTTCCTCCAGTCTCTATCAGACCAGTAAGTCTGATCTTTTTTGTGAATTTAAATTTTGTTCCGTATTTTTCTCCTGCTCTGTCCGGGACCCTCTATTGTGATCCCTGTCAGAACAGTTGGTGGCGGTAGCCGGGCACCATCTAGTTCTTCTGGACTTAGGGTGGTGGAGGCTGTGGTCCATGTGGTCCATTAGTCCTCTGGACTAATATTTTCCTTGTGTCTTTGGTTTTCTTCATTCTCCATTGCTCCGGATGGGATGCGATCAGTAGATGTATCTTAGATGGCCACTCACAAGCTTTTAAGACCCCAGATGTTACTCACCAAAGTAGGATGTAGAACATTTTCTTTATGAGCTATCTTATGTCGTTGACCTAGATGTCCCCCAAGACCATAGTCCCCAGCCCTCAGCCCAAGTAACTCATTCCCTCAAGATGTTTAGATGTGTCTAGGAAGCTTCTATGACTTTGCCTTAGTCAAGTTGTGCTGACTTTCTCTATATTGTGTTGTCTTTCCCTTCACAAAAGTTAACACTTGTCTGCTAACTAGTGATTTCCCCTCCCCACTCCTCCCCTTCCTTGTAACCATCAAAGATGATTTTTTTCTGTGTGTAAACCTTTTCTTGGGTTTTTATAATAGGGATTTCATACAATATTTGTCCTTTTGTGATTGTCTTATTTCAGTCATAGAATCGTTTTTGACTCATAGTGAGCCTAGGTGACAGAGAACTTCCCCGTAGGTTTTCTAGGCTGTTGTTTCTAGGCTACACTCCTCTGGGACATGGAAGCAGGGCCGCTGACTGCTGAGACCCCGAGGACCCATTGTGCAAGCATGTTCCTGGGTTCCGAACACTTGGCAGTGCAGCTCCGGCGTTTCCTTGGCTTCTGCTCTGGGCCTCCTTTCAGGAATTCCGGGAGAGAGAGAGGAGACAGCAGGAAGCAGCATGAGCTTGAAGGTCCCCTTTTGGGGCAGGAGACCAAGCCCTGCTGTAGCTAGCACAGAAGAGAGAAGGAAAGTTTATCATGGACAGGGCTGAGCCACTGCTAAGGGAGCTCAGGTACTGATGGGATAGAAGAATCTCTCCTTATGTGGGGGTGATTACTCCAGCGCAGTCACGGCTCTACACTGCATCTGAAACATGAAAGCTCTCAAAGACAGACCACTACAGGACAACTCTGCCTGAGGGGTGCCGCTTCTGACCTTTCGCAAGTGGTCTTCTCAGCTTTGGGGGACACTGGCGAAGTCTCCCATAGTGCCTTGCACTAAGTAGTTGCTCAATAAACACGTGGTGAGGTACGTCCTGCGTCTTCCCCAGAACGCAGGTGACAGGCCACACATGAACCCCCCTGCCTTCACTCACTTGTCAGCACGGTCTCATTTATCAGATTAATTCACAGAACTACTGCAAATTACTAGAAAATTTCCCTCTGATTCTCTGGGGTGCCTCAGGCCTTGGCAGGATAAGACAGGAGCAGATATGTTTTGAGGCCTGGGGCAGAGGAGAGAAGGGAAGAAGGCAGGAAGAGATAGAGAAAGGGGTGGAGGAAGGAGGAAAGAAAGCCATTGTAGAAAGACTGGGAGACCTCAAAGACAGCCAATGGTAAGGGCAACGATAATGATAATTGCCATTAACTAAGAACTTCCTAAGGCCTTGGGAGGAATCCCTGGTTGGTGCAAATGGTTAATGGGCTTGGATGCTAACCGAAAGGTTGGAGGTTCAAGTCTACCCAGAGGTACCTCGGAAGAAAGGCCTAGTGATCTACTTCTGAAAAATCAGTCACTGAAAACCCTGTGGTGCACAGTTCTACTCTGACGCACACAGGGTCAAATTGACTTGAAGGCAACCAGTATTGGTGCCAGTGACGATTTGAGAGACAGATCATTTCCCCACTTGCTCTGCAGGGGTGTTTGTGGGGTTACTTTCAATTTTAATTTTGAACCCCCAGGTCCGTAAGCAGCAGGAAGGGATCACTGGGCCCATGACAGATACTCCTTGCCCTGGTTCAGTCTGTCATGCCTGGGGTGCTAACAGCTGCATCTTTTGGTAGGAGATTAGCATCCAGGTAACACAGGAGGAAGGGCCCTGCACACCTATCAAGGCAGGCGGCTTTGTCCAGCCAGCAGGGCAGGGCAAGGCAGGGAAGGCTTTAGGGGAGGCTGGGTGGTAAGGAATCAAGTGCTGCCAAACCTGAGAGAGGGCTGAGCCTGAGCCTGAAGCCCCGGGCCAGGTCCTTTCAACGCAACTCTGAGTTGGCCTGGGGAAATGACTTCACCACTGGCCCCAGCCCAGGTCTCATCAGCCTAGGACTGCCCTGTTTCCTGCTCTGGGCTCTTCTCCAGCAGGGCCCACTGGCCCACAGGTCTGCAAAGGAACAGGCCCGCCTCCTCTAAGAAGTCTTCCAAGCTCCCTGGGGGTAGGGCTCTCCCCCTGAGCTGTGGATCCCAGTGTAAGGGGTTTCTAGGTAAGGCCTGACACCCCCTTCTCTGGTTACTCCAGCACTTAGCAAGGTGCCTCGGAGGCCTGTGGGCCCTCAGGGAATGTTTGAGAACCTACCTTGAGGTCAGTGTTGGGTGCGAATCTTGCTTCTGCCTCCAATCACCTGTGTGTTTGTAAGCCAAAAGTACCCTCTGAGCCTCAGGTTCCTCTCCTATGAATTGGTGACAGATACATCTTAGAGTAGCTGTGAGGATCAAAAGAAACAAAGAATGTAAAGCACTTGTAGCTCAGTGCCCGATGTGTACAGGGTGGCCACTGGGCCTGGAAATACAGGGCATATTACTATGTCATGTATTGTAATGCAAGGACAATAAACCATTTACCATGCTTTCCCTGTGTTTCAGGACTTTGTGGTCGCCTAGTGACAGCCCTCAATCCATGATCACTGTTTCCTTTGTCCACCCACAGTAACAACCAGGGACTGTGGGTACCCAAATGCTCTCTGCCTCCTGGAGCCCAGATTTCCCTTGGTTGTTTACCCTCAAAGACACCCCAGCCTGACCCTGCTTCTAGGAAAGGCTGCCTCCCAGGTCTGTTTTCGGTGATCAAGGAGGGAGCGCAGAGGCAGCTGGGCTGTGGGGACGCCAGCTCAGGGCGTCAGCTGCTCTTTGGGAATTGGGCAAAAGCACATATTAGAGACCAATGAGGTACCTTTTACTGACATGGCATCTTTGTGACCCCAGGAATCAAAATTTGGGCCTTATTGCCGTCTGCCTCCTGTGCACAGATTTCCAAGGTTAGGGAGAGTCAGGACAGTAGGCTGACTCTGTAAGAAAAAAAATACCAAACCCAATACCGTTGAGTTGATTCTGACTCATAGTGACCCTATAGGACAGAGTAGAACTGCTCAATAGAGTTTCCAAACAGCGCCTGGCAGATTCGAACTGCTGACCTCTTAGTTAGCACTTAACCACTACGCCACCATGGTTTCCGACTCTCTAATGTTTTTGCTGAATCATGGGTCCAGCTGTCCTGCGAACATTTATTAAGCACCCATTTTATGTTCAGGATAACGCACTACACCCCGTTGCACAGGTGAGAGGGGAGAGATGGGACCGTCCTGAAGGAGCTCAATGCCTGTTTAGGGGGTAGTAGGAGAAGGCATCCAGACTAAACTGGAAGACCCACAGGAGGAAGGGACCACCCAGGCCTGGGGGCTCAGGGAGGGCTCCCCAGGGGAGCCCGGTCTGAGTGAACTCTTCACTCTTTGATGGAAACATCACATTTGGGATCATTTGGGAGAACACTGCTGGCGGTGGCAGCAGGTATTAATAACCTGAAAGCGAGCTCCTGGTTTGGACTTCTCGACCAGGGGTCAGCAAACTTTTCCTGTAAAGGGCCAGTGGTGAATACGGACTCTGTCGACGTTCAGGCTGCTGCTGCTTCCTTTTTAAACCTGTGAAAACCATTCTTACCTCACAGGCCATGGGCCAGATTTGGCCTGCAGATGCAGTTCGCCAATCCCTGGTCTAGAGAATTTCCAGAAGCTGGATATCATTGTTATTAACAGTAACAAGAGCTCACACTCAGTCCTGGTTTAGTGCCGGGTAGTTCACCATGCACTTGACCTACATTATCCTACACAATACAACAACCCAGGGAGCTAGGTACTATTATTACACCTTTTTTGGGTGAGCAGCTGAGACTGAGAGAGGATAAGCAGCTTTCTCAAGGGTACTCAGCTAGAAGTGGCAGAGGCTGGATTTGAAATTTATTCTCTCACAGTGTTAGGAGGCTTGAAGTCCGAATTCAGGGGGCTAGCTCCAAGGAAAGGCTTTCTCTCCCTGTTGGCACTGTGGGAAAGTCCTTCTCATCAATCTTCCCCTGGTGTAGGAGCTTCTCAGTGCAGGGACCCTGGGTGCAAAGGCTGTGCTTTGTTCCTGGCTCTTCTTTCTTGGTGGTAGGAGGTCCCTCTCCTCTCTGCTCGCTTGTCTCTTTTATATCTCAAAAGAGATTGACTCAAAATACAACTATTCCTGTAGATTGAGTCCTGCCTCATTAACATAACTGGCTCTAATCCTACCTCATTAACATCATAGAGGTTAGAATAGGAGGATAGGATAATCACATCAGATGACAAAATGGTGGACAACCACACAATACTGGGAATCATGGCCTAGCCAAGTTGATACACATTTTTGGGGGACACAATACAATCCATAACAATAAAGAACTCAATCCTGGCTTTCCAGCGACTTCTCTATACTCCCAGGTCCTTCCGTATCTCGGAACCTCAGTTTAACCATCTTTGAAATGGACGTGCATGGTACTAACGGTTGCCTTGCACCTCTGACTTCTCATCTCGAAGGCATTCTAGCAGAACTGTGATAAAGGTCTCTTTTATTTACTTTCAGCAGCTTCTGGGGGCATTCATCAAATGACAGTCTGGATTTATTTATTCACTCAATACATACACGGCTTCATTTTTACAAGGAGCCGATACGTATGAAAGATGGCATATGGTTATTTTTTCTTCAAAACCGGTAGAAAAACAGGTATCGCCTCTGAGAGTACACTTAAAATGATATCCGTTTTATCATTTTCTTTGCTATTGAACAAATTCAGGGAAGAAATTAAAATGTAGAGAAAAAAATAGATTTGTAACTTCCTTGAATGGATTACTTTGTAATTGAAGACAGCCTGATAAAGTAAAATATACACACACACCTGCCGGGCACAGCATGAAAGAAAGGGGTAATTTCTGGACTGTTTTCCCAAGGGTGGGCCCTGCCTCAGCAGCAGCTGTGACAGGCCCTCCCTGGGCAGGAGGCACCTGTTGGCCACTCAGTATGTCTGTCTCCCTGAGGGGTGTGTCTGAAAAGGTGTCCAGCTGAGGAACTGCTTGACTGGGGGTCCCTTGGGGGCAGGTCTGACCCTGGAAGGCATCTGGGGGCAGCTGGTGTCTCACCCTGCATGACACCACTCGAATCTGGTCCACACTCTGCTTTGGGGTAGCAGGCGGCATGGAGTAAAGAACGGCACCCAGAGTTAGGTATCAGGGGACTGAGTCTTGACCTCTTAACATGCCATCCTCTGAGCTTCAGTGTTCCAATCTGTAAAGTCGGGGGTTGGATTGTAGCCTCCTTCAGGTCTCCTCCAGCTGTGACATTCTTTCCGTCAAAATCAGTCACTCCCACAGGAACAAGACTGCACGTGAGAAGGCCGAGGTGCAGATTCAGGTTAGCACATACCTGGGGGTTGGTCCTCTCCTCCAGCTTTAGATGAGGTTCCTACTCAAGGCTAAGCCCAAACCAGACCGTGAAGTAGGCAACGTTTTGCTTGGGGAAATGGCCAAGAGTAGGGGCAGGTTCACACTCCTCCCACCTCTTCTGCCAGCATGACCTCAGGCAAGTACCCCCGAAACAGACCTGTAAATCTGGGGCTGTAATTTCTACTTTGAAGGACTGTTGTGAGGTTTGAATGAGAAAACATGTAATATGGCTAATACGGTACTTAGCACATAGCAGGCACCCACGAAAGGCTAGTTATTTTTACCACATGAAATTCTCCGCTTTCTGCTCCCCACCCACCCACAATGGGTGCTCAGTCTCCTTGAGGCTGCTCTTCGTATTCAAAATTAAAAAAGAAAAAAAAAAATTTTTTTTTTTTTTCTTTTTTATTAGCTCTTAGAAAAGGGCGTGAAACTCATTCATGCTTGAGTGGACATAACTGATAATAGCTACAATGTCAGAGGCACTCTTTCCCCCCAGCCATGGGGACTTTAATTTTAACTAGAATCAAGGCCTTCATCTTTGGGTATCAAGTTCTATCTCACCCAGAGTGGTGAGATATTAGTTCAGAACCCTCTACGTCATATTATGGTATTGTTCAATTGCTTTAGATACTAGTAAAATAGGCCCTGACTCTACTATACTCCCATCTTGGACTTTGGGAGCAGCCGTCCTCTAAAAAGCTTAAAGGATGACTCCTGGAATATTCATTTTCATCCTGGTCTAATCCCTAAAAAAACCCAAAGAAATCTGCTCTAAAACCAAGCTGTCTGAGCATGAGTTTGGTTGACAGGCCGACAGTTAAGCCACGTTTGAAGTTCAGGGCATTCCTAGGGTACAAAAGAAAGAAACCCAGCAACTTTCTTCAAAATATTTAAGGCAGACCAGGCTGCTGGGGTCTCCCACTGACAACCTTTGTTGTGGGAGAGTTAACAAATCTTTCAACAACAAACTTCAGCAGGCCCTCCTGTGGTGAGCAGGAAGCCTATGGGGAGCTCACACTGATTAAATCAGAGACAAGACATGTAAGAAAGAATTCATGTGCAATCTATATAATCTAGTTTTATACAGAATTGGGAGCCCTGGTGGCGAGTTAGGAAGCACACATAAAGCACTTTTACTGCCTACTGAAGTACAGTGAAACCCTGGTAGTGCAGTGGTTAAGTGCCATGGCTACTAACCAAAAGGTTGGCAGTTTGAACCTACCAGCTGTGGGGCAGTTCCACCCAGTCCTATAGGGTTGCTATGAGTCAGAATCCACTCGACAGCAACAGGATGTACAGTGGTCACCTTGAGGAGAAGCTCTTATGTGATTGTTTGAGTTGCAAGTTGAACTAGCCGCCTTTTATATGGAACACCATTTCTACTTGAAAAAAATGGTGGACACGCAGACGCTCGTTCTTTAGATTTGGCAGACAATTTCTTGAAAATGGATGGAATGGATTTTGCTACTGACCAAACTGGAATAACAGGATCTGAATTTATCCTCCCATCTTAAACAGCCAAAAAAAAACAAAACAGACAAAATGTAGGAAACAGCAGTCTTTGGACACTGGATGATAGGCAGCCAGGGCAGCAATCCCAAGAGAAGAGACACCAAGGAGGAACGTCCTATGAGTGCCCCAGCTCACTGTCTGGGGCTTCCAGGCCACAATGCGTGGGTGGGGGTGGGGCCCAACAGAGCCAGTGGTCCCCCTGAGTTGAAGACACAGTTGAGAATTCAGGGAGGCCAAGGTGGCCAGAATTCGCAGCACAGAGTCCCAGAGAAGAGACAGCTGCAGAGACAGAGTTCTGAACACACCAGCGCTCCGTGGGAGAAAGATGTGGCAGTCTGCTTCCGTGAAGCTTACAGCCTTGGAAACCCGATGGGACAGTTGTACTCTGCCCTATAGGGTTGCTATGAGTCAGAATCGACTCGACAGCAACAGGTTTGATGGTTTTGGGTTTGGTGGCATAGTGGTTAAAGCTCTTGGCTGCTAACCTCAAGGTCGGCAGTTTGAAACCGCGGGTAATGTTTTTTTTGGTGGTAAGTGCAAAGAAGGAGTGGAGTGAGGTGCTATAAGCAACGCCAGAAGGCCCCCAAACTTCTCTGGAGAGTGGTAGTCAGATTTAGTGACTAAGGAAAACTGAGCAGGGGTTGGCCAGGCAAAGGTGGGCTGGCAGGGATGGCTTCAAGGCAGAACACACATCACAAGGCAAAGACTTGGAGGTGGGGAGGAGCCCTGTCACTCTGAGGAGCTGAGGAAGGCTAATTGGGTGGGGGTGGGAGAGGCTGGGATGAGGCCGGGGCTCAGCAGGAGGCAGCCCCAGAGGCTGTGTCAGCTGCTTTAAGGATTTTGACTTCTCAAGTGTTTCTTTTTAGAAAGACTCAGGGCTGGGACCAGACGGCTTTGGCAGCGTTTCATTCCAAATCATAGGTTCTTTTTATGATTCTTTGTAATTCTGCTCACATCAAAGTCAAAATTGCCTGCATCTGGACGGCCACTCGGTCCAGGCCAAATTATAGACATTGTCGTTGGGCTGTCCAATAGCAACTCACCACCTCCTCCCCACAACACCAACCCTGAGGGCTTGGCCAGAGCTCGTCCTGAAACCCAAAGCAAGTCAAGCGACACGGGTGTGGGCTGGCAGAGGAGTTTGTCATACCTCAGAGGGCAGCCATCAGGGATCTGTCCTGGAACATCGCTGCCAGAGCATGTTCGGTGTGTGTGGGTGTGCTCCCCACCACAGGTCAGAATGGCCCTTAGGCCATTTTCCAGGAGTGGGCGGCTGTCTACCAAGCCTCTCATCCAGCGACTTCCAGGGAAATGCCCACCACCAGGCTCAGTCCCCAAAGAGACATGATCTGTGTCATTCGGTTGGGCTAGAGCTCTGTTCCTGGGACCAACTGGGGAAGGATGGATGCGGGAGGGTGTGGGAGATCCAGTAGTTAGCGCACGCCTGCCCATCCTGTGCCCGGCACTGTGCTCCTAGGTGCTCTCAGACACCTCATCAGTCCAATCCTTCCCACAGCCTGGCTGGCAGATCTTAGAGTTCTAGGACAAACTAGGCCCCCCTGGTTTGGGGGTGCTGTATTCAGAAGTAACATCTGCCCTACATCCAAATATAATTAACCAAAAACCAAACCCGTTGCTGCTGAGTCAATTCCAACTCATAGCGACTTTATAGGACAGAGTAGAATTGCCCCATAGGGTTTGGCACAGTGGTTAAGCGTTTGGCTGCTAATCAAAAGGCTGGCAGTTTGAATCCACCAGCGGCTCCTTGGAAACCCTATGCGGCAGTTCTACTCTGTCCTATAGGGTCGATATGAGTTGGAATTGACTCAACGGAAACGGGTTTAATCTTTACGGAAGCAGATCACATCTGTCTCCTGTGGAGCAGCTGGTGGGTTCGAACTGCCGACCCTTAGGTTCGCAGCTGAGCGCTTTAACCACTGCACCACCAGGGCTTTTAGATATAATTGAAAGGCCATTTAAATCTTTTCTATTGTCTCTTAAAAAACATCAAAGGAAGATTATACATCCACGAAGCACAGCCAAACATTTACAATTCTGCGCCACCACCTGTCTCCCCCCACTCCGAATTCTCTCATCGCCCCCTCTCAAAACTCCCCCAAACTCTCAGGGAACCCGCCTGGCTGGCTCTTCCCCTCTCCCTGCCCACCTCTCCCTTTCAGAGTAGCTTTTTGCTCTTCCCACTGACAGTGAATCCAGCCCCCACCTTCTGTTCAATTCTATAGGCACATCTAGAGCCCATGGCTACGTTTTGTGAAGCCTTTGCTGTCTGGGAGGAGGGAGAAGGAGAAGGCCAGAGAGTTGTAAAACCAAAATCTCCAAGAGGCTGGCAGGTCCGTGCCCTCTGGAGTGTTCTGCCCACCTCCCACCCTGAATGGCCAGGGAAGGGAGGGTACAGAGCCCTCTGACCTGAGGAGGGCAGGCAGGTGGGTGCTGGCCTCTCTGTCCCTTCATCTAAGCCTGTGGGCTGGCTGTAGCTTACAGGAGATGAAGGTCCCTTCACCTCTGTGGGGCCTCTGCTGAGGGAGTCAAGTGATCAGTCAAGAAGAAACAGAGACCTTGGCAGGAAATCCACTGGGGATGAGAAGAAAAGATGGGGAGTCTCCTGTACTGCTAGAATTGCTGTTTTCCCCTCAATCTCCTCCTCAGTCTGATAGACCCCTTGGTGTCAGGGGCTATGGTTCCACTCACTTCTTTCCTTTCTTTTTCATCCTTTCCCAGAAGACTGGGCTTTACGATGCATCTTGATCTCATTATCAATGTCTGCATATTTGACTCACCTGGGAAGCTTTTACAAAAGGGTCTCCCCTCCTTAGACCAATTAAATAAAAATCTTTACGGTAGGGGCAGTGACGTCACTAGGGGGTGTGGACCACACTGGGTGACACTGTCAGAGGGGGTAACACCAAAATGACCATCTATACAATATAAATTTCAGCAGAAATTTATCATTTTTTTAATAAAAATGTTCCTGTAGTTAGTTATAACAACAAAAACATTTTTTGTAAGCCTGGCTTACACATATCAATATACCTACAAGGCTGGAACTCTATGCAAATTTACTTTTTGAACCTTCTAATTTGGAAACTCTGGTGGCCTAGTGGTTAACTGCTACAGCAGCTAACCAAAGGGTTGGCAGTTCGAATCCACCAGGCGCTCCTTGGAAACTCTGTGGGGCAGTTCTACTCTGTCCTATAGGGTCGCTATGAGTCGGAATCGACTCGACGGCACCGGGTTTGATTTGGTGGTTTTGGAAGGAGCTCCAGTCAGAGCTGTCGTTATTACCCAGTTACAACGCTGCTTTGAATCCCGCGGTTTCATCGGCACCAGCCATAAGCACGCCTGTTTTCATTGCTGGCGGTGCTTTCATAGTTGTTGATTTTGTCAAAATTTCTGGTGTTTTACCTCCAATATGTAGTAATTAGTATTTGTGAACGTATATGAATAACTTTTTTTTGAGAACGAAGTAGTAACAAAAGGAAAATGAGAAAAATAAAAAAAGGCTTCCTCTTGGTTACTAATAATGTTGTAACCAATAATGTGATTCAATGTAGAAAGATTTTAGAAAACAATTTTGTTGTTCGTAGTCACATAATCTAAGAAATATTACATTGAAGCAATTTACAACTATATTTATCACATATTATTCTATGATTAACATTGATAATAAACAACCAAGGATTCTGTACGGTCTGTGAGGGGAGGCAGTCCGTGGGGGGGTTGACGCCATGAGTTACCACACTGGGTGACACTGACCCTAGTGACACCACTGGGTAGGGCCCTGGCAACAAGGCCTGGCAGCACAGCGGTTAAGCACTTAGCTGCTAACTGAAAGGTTGGCAGTTTGAACCCACTCAGTGGCTCTGTGGGAGAAAGACCTGGCAATATGCTACCGTAAAAATTTTACAGCCAAGAAAACCCTATGGGGGCAATTCTACTCGGTGACACATGGAGTCACCGTGAGTCAGAATCAACTTAACGGCACCTAACAACAACGTGCCGCGGCATCAGCATTTTTTAAAAAGCTCATTCAAGGGCATTCTAAGGGGGAGCCAGGGTTGAGAGCCATGAGACCCAGGGACTAAAGCCCAAACAGTTGCCATCAAGTTGACACTGACTCATGGTGCCCCGAGTCATGGTATCCCTGACTCACGGCGACCCCATGTGTGTCAGAGTAGAACTGTGCTCCACAGAGCTTTCGACGGCTGATTTTTTGGAAGTAGAGCCCCAGGTCTTTCTTTGGTTGGCAGCCAAGCGTGCTAACCATTCACACTACCCAGGTTCTCTCTTTTAGGACTGGGAGGGGTCTTAGTGATTTTCTGGAGGCCAGGCCCATGGGGACACACTCAGAGAGTGGGCCAGGGTGGCCCTGAACTTGGGGTTGGCCACGAAATGGTCAGAAGCTGTAGAGCCACGCAGCTAGTCTGGAAGTTTAAAGCACCCTCCACCCCCACCCCAGCCCGCCCCCCAGCACCCTGCCTCCTCCTGAAGGCCTGAGGCATCTCCTGAGAATGGAGGACAGAGGCCATCACCTCTCCAGCTTTCCCAGGCGGCATGTCTGCTGCTCCAGGCTGGATTCCCAAACTCAGGGGTTTTTTTTTTTTTTTGGCAAGTTATTAATCCCTATTAAGTAAGCCATTATTCTCAATTAACTTGATTGCTTAAATAGGCAGTGCAAAAATAAATAAATAAATAAAATAACAGAAGAAAGCCTTTCGAAATGAAAACTTCTCCTGGGGCCCAGACAGGCTGTGTGGTCTTTGTGAACCCAGTAGGAGTCAGAGGTTCTGAGTTCTGTTCTGACCCTCTGCCAAGACCTGCCTGGAGCATAGGATTGCACATTTTGCTAAGCCACGGGTCCAAGAATGGGTGTTCCAGGTACGGGGCATTTGCTATGTAGATGAGCAATTTTCAAAGAGTTAGAAAAAAAAAAAAAAGAATAGATTCAAACTTAAAACCATACTGAGCAGTCTGTAATTTCTCTCTGCCACAGACTGCATTTCATAATTGCGCTCTTGTTGTTAGGATTGTGTTATGCACATTGATTGGAATCACACAGAACTGTAAATGGTAATCATTAGGCATTCCAAATTATTCATTACTAAATGGATTCATTATTAAATGAACATGTTTCTAAGACTCGGAGCTGGCCTGCCAATAGTTTCTTTGACTGTTGCTTTATATGGATGCGTGTTCATTGTAGCAGTCTTGAAAAACAGAAAAACACAAGGAAGTCAGACTAAATCACCGTTAGGAACAGCGTTGCATATGTTTCTAGTTCTCTTTTTTCTAAACAATAAAATCTCATTCAATATTATCAGGGGCAGGAGGGAGGGGAAGAGGGAATCATTGCTCAGGAGGCACTCAGCTGCTGTTATGGGCAATAGAAAAATCTGGAAACAGTGGTGATGGTTGCATAACTCGATGGACATGGTTAATGTCGCTGAATTGTACGTGGAAAACATGTTGAAATGGCAAATGTTTTGCTATACATACACTTACCACACACACACAAAGTAGAACCATTTAAAAAAGGAAAATCTCTGATGTGAAGATAAGTGGGGTGGGGCATTTGGCCTGGATGACTTTTAGGTCCCTGTGGCGGGCTCTGTGAGTCCCTGGGCGGTACAAATGGTTAAGGTGCTTGGCTGCTAACTGGAAGGTTGGAGGGTCCAGTCTACGCAGGGGTGCCTCCAAGAAAGGCCTGGAGAGCTACTTCTGAAAAATCAGCCATTACAAACCCTAGGGACCACAATTCTACTGACACACACAAGGTCGCCATGAGTTGGAGCTGACTTAACAATAACTGGCTAGTAGACTCTGTGGTGGCCAGTCCATCCTCTGTACCGTGGGGATACCCACTCCCACCCGCCCTGGCTGCCGTGAGTGTTGGCTGCTGATGGTTCACTGTTGTGTCCTCTGGAGAGCTGCCTGGACTAAATGGGAGCCACCAACTCTGAACATGCCTGGGAGGTTATCCTGGGAGGTTATACCCTTCTCCCAGGGCAGCCCACAGCCAATGACACTGGGTACACAAACCTGGCTCCCCTGCCTCCAGGTGGAGCAACTTTGTGGGTACATTGATGTCCCAGAGCTCCCTGTGGGATCAGGCTGAGGTCAGACTTCAACTGACGCCACCTCTGCGTGTAGTGTCTTCCCTCCCTCGTCCTACTTCCTTCACTCTTAAAAGTTTCTCCCGAGAGCCCTTCCACAAGAACTCCTGGGGTAGGCTCTGCTTCTGGAGGACCTGACTTGTGACCACTCCTTTTGGCTCTAACACTCAGAGACCAAGGTGCGAGCCTGGAGCCTGGCTACTCAAGTGTGGCCCATGGACCCGCAGCCTCTGTATCTCCTGGGAACTTGTTAGCAATGCAAAGCCTCAGGCTCCACCCTAGACCCACTGAATCTGCACCTGCATTTTAACACGCTCCCTAGGAGATTTGTACACACACACTGCCTGGTCTTGTGCTATCCGCACAGACATTGCCATGCTTGAGCCCATTTCTCCTGTTGATGGGCATTTAGATTATTCCCAGCTTTTTACTGGTCTGAACAATGCTGCAGTGAGCATTTTTGTACCTGTCTCTTCATGCACACGCTCGCGGGTCCTGGGTGTGTGCGCCTTCAGTGTTCACACATAACTTCACGCACACGGTCTCACATTTAATCCTTACAAAGCCTCAGTGAATTACACTAAGTATTATTATCCTTATAATAGTCATGAAGAGGCTCACCAGGGTAAGGAACCTGGCTTACTGAGCTGCTAACATGCAACTCCGTAGATCAGCATCAACAGGCACGGGTTCAAGGGTGGCTTGGAATTTTCTGGTTGTGTGATTTGGGGCAAGCTACTTAAACGTGCTGAACCTCAGCTTTCCTGCTGCACTGGGAATTATCCCATTCTTTCCTTATATTGTTGGGAAGATTAATTAGATAGTGGATATAAAAAGCTCCCAGCCCAGAGTCTGGCATGTAGTAACAGTCCAATCAATATTACTCATTGGGAATGACAGATGCTCAAAAATATTTTATATGAAAATAATGGATCATATGGTTTCCTAGTTTTCCAAGGGGAACATTCTTTCTCCCAAATTTTTTTGAAACAAGCATGATTATATAAAACAAAATTCCTCAGGACCGTAAGAGTACACCAGCTTCTCTGACTGATGAGCATGAACTTGGAACGGAGCCCAGAGAGCAGCAGCGCCATTAGGCGGGTGCAGGGTGCACACTGCACCCCCTGACATTATCAGAGGGGTGACACCAAAATGACCCTGGAGTCACTGGTAGGCCAGCCAGCGGAGCTGAGGGAGGGTGGCCAAGGCAGTGGCGTCACTAGGGTTGGTGTCACCTGCCACCCTGCCACCTGCTAGCCAGTGTGTGAGCGACCGGGCCACAGCACCCACCGTTGGGTGGGGAGGACAGTCTCTGCCTTGGCCAAAGGGAGATAGGAGGAGCTGCGGGGAGCTTCGGGGAGCTGCGGGGGGCTGCAGGGAGCTGCAAGGGGCTGTGGGGAGCTGTGAGGGGCACAGCCAGGAGGGGCCGGCGGCCGTGAGGGGCTGTGTTCAGCCCCGCATGTGGGGGTGGAGTGGGGCCAGGCCACTCCGCTCATGGGGGAGGGGGATGGTCAGCCGGCCGGCCCTGCCCACCCCAGGAGTGTCTGACACTATGGGTTACCACACTGGGTAACACCAACCCTAGTGACACCACTGTCAGAAAGGTGTCAGAATTCATCTGACCCTCCCTTTTGTTAGAATATGTATTTGACTAAATAATATTCAGGTGCCAGAGGGGCCTCAGATACCACCAGAACAGGGACACTTCTGTAAGGTAAAAAACTTACCTACTTTTTTTTTTTTCTTTTCCAGCCATTTTCCAGACTCTCTTTGGGATTTGTTTTTCCTCATCTGCACAATGAGCTAGGAGAATAGATGTTCCCTGGTGGCGCACTGGTTCAGAGCTCGGCTGTTAACTGAAAGGTCGGTGGTTTGAACTCACCAGCCGCTCCACTGGAGAAAGCAGCAGGAGTCCGCTTCCATAAAGATTACAGCCTTGGAAACCCTATGGGGCAGTTCTACTCGGTCCTATGGGGTAGCTGAGTCAGAGCTGGCTCTACGGCAACGGGTTTGGTTTTGGTTTAGAAGGCTATTCCTAGATTTAAAACGAAACAACTTGATGATATTGGTCTATGCAACATAGTGTGTATTTAGGCACAATTAGTCTCTTTCTGGAGAGATGCCCCATGGGACCTGTCTTAGTTACCTAGTGCTGCTATGATAGAAATGCCACTGGTGGGTGGTTTCAACAAAGAAATTTATTCTCACACGGTTCAGGAGGCTAGAGTCCGAATTCAGGGCACCAGATCTAAGGGAAGGCTTTCTCTCTGTCGGTTCTGGAGGAAGGAGGTCCGTGTCTCCTTTTAACACCTGTGGGCCCAGCATTCCTTGGAGATCTCCATGTGTCTTGGCATCAACCTTCCTCTGGGTCTAGGAACTTCTCAGTACAGGGATCCCAGTCCAAAGGATGTACCCCTCTCTGCTGGCCTCTCTCTTCCTTTATCTCTTATAGCATAAAAGGTGTTACTCAGGCAAAGGTGTGACTTGAGTGAGGATGTGACTTACATAAGGCTGTGACTCAAAATACACCCCACACTGATCCTGCCACATTAACATACAGAGGTTAAGATTTACGGCACATCACAAAATGGAGGATAATTACATCAGATCACAAAATGGAGGGCAGCCACACAATACAGGTATGCATTGCTTAATGTTCACGATATGTTCTGTGAAATAGGATGTTATGTGATTCGGACACTGTGTGAACACTATTATTATACACAGGAGAGAGGCACGCAGGATGGTCAGTGGGTGGGCCTGGGACCTGCTCAGCTGTCCCTGTGCCAAAGGACCACACAAAAACTTTGGCTTGGCCACCACCGGTCCTGTGTGGTTGCCACCCAGCCCCTGCCACAGCGCACACTTGCTGTCCAGCTGGCCACCTCCAGGCAGGCTGCCGGCTCCCTTCCCTCCCCCCGTCCCTGCCTGCCTTCTCCACCCACCATGGGCCCTCAGCTATTCCAGCCTCACCTGCTGCTTCTTCCCCAGCCACCTTTCCTGGTCCTCCTCCCACCACCGCTGCAGCAGGGACAGCTCAGTGGCTGCCACTGAGGGAGGAGCTGCGGTCTTGGGCCTGGGCATGACACGCAGGGCAACCTGTCCAAGTGGGGCAGTGGCCTCAAGGGGCAGTCCCTTCAGCAGCTCTGGTGGTGTCTGTGTGGTCTCCGATTGAGGTGAGTACGGTGGGACAGGCAGCTGCAGATGGGTGCCAGGACCCCTTGCCCTGCTACCCCAGAGCTGGGGTTGATGCAGGACTGGAGAGCTAGTGAGAGACATATAGGATCTACAGTGCTTAGCAAAGTATATCTGCTACTTCCTATTCTTGGCTCCGGATTCCTGAACTCTATTATAGTCTTATGGGACCGTGGACATATATACGGTCAGATGTTGCCCAAACGGATTTTATGGGGCGCATAACCTGTACTGGGAATCATGGCTTAGCCAAGTTGACACATTTCTGGAGGAGTGGAAGACATAATTCAATCCATGACAGGGCCTTTAATTAAATATAGATTATTAAAACTAATTTCAATAGCACTTTCTCTCAAGTTTCTTGCTGTAATTTTGTTTAAATCTAAGTTGCCAAAAACCCAAAAAAAAAAAAAATTTTTTTTTTTTTTTTTTTTACTGAGTTGATTCCAACTCCTAGCAACTCTATAGGACAGAGTAGAACTGCCCCATAGGTTTTTTAATCTTTATGGAAACAGACTGCCACATTTTTCTCCTGTGGAGCCAATCTTTTGGTTAGCAGCTGAGCGCTTTAAGCATTGCATCACCAGTGCTACTCTTAAACACAAGTTAACCAACCCAAACCCACTGCCGTCGAGTTGATTTTGACTATAGTTAAAATAGTTAGGATCCTTTAAAACAAGGCTTGGGTTTCCCACTTTCTTCCTGAAATGTGCTGGGGAGAATACACAGTACAATTGAGGCAGGATCGACTTTAGAATCGGACAAGCTTGGGTTTGAATCACCGCTCTGCCATATGCAGACTGTGAGCTCTGGGGAAAGCCACGTGACTCCTCTGAACTTGCTACCTCACCTGACCAAGGAGTGCAGAAATACCTCCCACAATGCTGCGGACAAGATCCAAGGAGGTAATGTACATGACACAGCCTGACACGTAACAGGAACCCAGCGAATGCTAGTCCTCTTCTTCCTGCTCTTCTCCCACTACATTTAAGGTAGCCACCGCTCTTTGCACCCCACCCAAAAATAAAAATAGTGAATTGTTTTCTTCTTCCTCCAACGGCTTCAAATGCAGTGACTTGCCCTGTCTTCTCTACCTGCTGACACTTGCAAAGAGGACGCGTTTATCATCTGCAGTACCCTTCTTTTCCCAGCTCTGCCAATTTCTCGGCAAACCGCCAACCCCTTATTTTGTGGCTGAGTTTTATAATTTGCAAGTTGATGTGGGCATTTCTCACGCCTTGGAAGCTACCCAGGGGTGATCTTCTCAGGTGGTTTATCGAAACTGCTGAATTCTGAGTCTTTTTGCCAAGCCCCTTCTGCAGGATTTGCAGCAAGTTTGTGGGTTGGCAAGAGATATCCCACCCTTAAAACTACCACTGAGTATGCAGGGTAATGCACCCAAGGCTCCCGCAGGGACTGCCAGGTTGAATACAACACAGCCCCTCCTCCTCCCAGCAGGCAATGCTCTCAGTGGGACCTTGGTAATCAATCAAGGTGGCCATCCAGATGGCCCGTGAAGGAGGGACGGGGGCCACGGGTGGGCGGGTGGGTAATGAAGCTCCAGCAGCCCTCTCCCAGCACATGGTTAATGCACGAGGTGATATTCAATCGCAACCCAGAGCAGCAGTTGGGAGCAGGAAAGAGCAGCTAACTACGCTCCAGGCTACAACTCTAAAGACCCCGAGAATCAGCGTAGCTGAACGGTGGCTCTGGGCTTGTTACCCAGTGAGTTATCTCTGGAGGCCAGAGAGGGTTTCCTAAAGACTGGGTTAAATAAGCGGCGTTCTTCCCTTGAGCTAGCATCTGTCTCCTACCCCCTAGCGATGTCACAGACGTGTCACTTTCAATCCTAGACAACTTTGGAAAAGGCTGGCATATGCGAGGGAAGTCAGGCATGAGGAGCTGGGCAGGACAAGAACTGGATGGATAGGAGCACCATTTAAGACAAAGGTTGGGGTCTAGAACCCACTGGGGTAGGGGAGGTAGCCACCATGTCAGAGGTTGCTGCATTCCACCAAGCTGGGTGCCGTGGCTGCATCTGAATAGGTAGCTGACTTGGCCCTGCCTGGAGGCGGTCCATCCATCTACCTTGGTCCTCAAGAGGCCCAGCTGACTCCTCTTCTCCAGCCCTAGAGACCTCTACGCCTTCCTGGGAGGCTGAGGGGGAAGCTGTTCCATGCCCTCAGGGTAGGTGGGAGCACTTGTCCAGACATGGAAAAAGAATGCCCCATATTTCAGGCTTCTTTTCCTTCTGATTTGTTCTCTAAGATCAGAGAGGGGAGTGGTCGCTGGATAGGAGGGAAAGCTATTCCAGGAGGAGGGAAAAGTGTGTGCAAAATTTCAATGGCAAGGGAAGCATCCTATATGTGGGGACCTGCATGGAGTTCAGCAGGGCCTGGACATGTCTAAGTACACCTGTTCCAGACATGTTCCTCTCCCCCTCCATCTGCCGTGTCCTCACTTGAGTAAGTGGCAAGGCCATCCTTCTAGCCTCAAGTCACTCAAGCCAGACCCTGACTCAAGCCATCCTGACTCCACTCCCCACAATCCCCACATTCAATCTCTCAGCAAATCTTGTTTCTACTCCTCGAAAATTTATCCAGAATCTGACCAGAATTCTACCAGCCAGGTCTAAGCACCATCCATGGTCTGCCAGCTGGTCTCCCTGCCTCTGGCACGGCTCCTTTTGAATCCATCCGCCACCATTTATCCTGGGTGATCTTCTAGAACATGTTACTCCTCTTTCAACTACCCTACCTCGATTGTTCTCTGTACTGAACAGGATAAAGTAAAATCTCCTTAGTATAGCTTATAACGCTTTTTGTGATATGGCCCTGTAGGTAGCACGGTGGTTAAATGTTTGGCTGCTAATTGAAAGGTCAGTGGTTCGAACCCATCAGCTGCTTCTTGGGAGAAAGATGTGGCAGTCTGCTTCCATAAAGATTTACAGCCTTGGAAATCCTATGGGGCAGTTCTAATCTGTCCTACAGGGTCGCTATGAGACAGAATAGACTATATGGCAGTGGGTTTACTATACAGCTAGGCTCATTTTTCACACCTTCCCCAGCCCCCATACCATCCAGCCTGAGCCGTGTCTTGTTCTGAGCTGGTCGAGCCATTTGTGGGGAGCTGCTTCTGAAAACCCTCCATCTGAGGCTTGGTCAAATAGGTCTTAATAATGTTCCAGCCTCCTGCCCTCTGCTTTCACCTCTGCTGCCTCCTCAGACATTTTCCAGGCCCCATATCCCTGGATGTCTTGGCTGGCCACCCTACTTCTAGAAAGTCTGTGGTCTTCTGGCTTCCAGGACAGTGCACACTCCTGACTCTCCGTGTCTCCTCTCCTCGGCCCACCCTTTGAATGTGGGAGGGTTCCGTTCTCAGTCCTAGGGTCTCACACTACCTGCTTTCCCTGGGGGGCCAATAGCTCTTCTATGCATTTACAAATGTATGCGTGTGAGTGCCCACACGTAGGTTGTTTCTTAAAACAAAAACGGTACGTAATATATGCATTGACTGTGTTCTTTTTTTCAGATGATAGCACCACTACCCTAGTACCCAAGGCAGAAGCCTGGGAGTCATCACTGACTCTTCCTATCAGTTTAACCTTCTCAATCATTCTGGAATTGTCCTTTCATCTGTATTTCAGCTACCTCTGCCCACTCATCACCCCCTGCCTGGATTTAACATTTTCTAATTGGTTTTCTTATCTCCAGTCGGTCCTCTCTTAAATTGATCCTCTATACTAGTGATTCTGTTTTAATTTTTGTTGTCGTTGAGGTAAAGTTCACATAACATAAAATTCACCATTTTGACCATTTTAAAGATTACAATTTTGTAGTTCTTAGCATATTCACAATGCTGTGCAACCGTTCTCACTGCTGAATTCCAGATTATATCACGCCAATACAGACCTCGAAGTTTGCTGGGTTGTGAAATGAAGTTAGTGGTTTCCAACGACTATTAAAAAATTAAAAAAAAACAAAGGGGGGGCCCAGGTGGCACAGTGGTTAAATGCTTAGCTGTTAACTGAAAGGTCAGCAGCTCTAACCCACCAGCTGCTCCGTGGGGAAAGATGTGGCCGTCTGTTTCCGTAAAGATCACAGCCTTGGGAACCCTCTGGAGCAGTTCTACTCTGTCCTACAGGGGTGCTATGAGTCGGAATCCACTCAATGGCAATGGATTTGGTTTTGATTATTTTTGTCTTGTTTTGTTTTTTAAAAAGGAAATGGTCCTAGAACAGAATACAATACAACGCAATAGATCAGACCATAGGGTAAAAACGGTAACTATTGTCTCATGAAATTTCTGATTCAGTTAGATGTGTATATATACATTTGTGTTCACAGTGTGTGTACTGGGTCATAATGTAAAATGAATTTCTTACCAGCGGTCACGATGAAAAGAGAGAAAAGCACAGTGAGTCTACACCGTGCAGCTAGAGTAACTTTAAACTGTAAATCTCAGCATGTCACCCCCCCCCATCTAATGCCGGTCAGTGGCTCCCTAGCCCTGTCACCCATTAACTCAGAAATGCTTACTGAGCCCCTACCGCTTGCTAGTCACTGTTCTTGGCACTGGGGGTGGGGGATAGCGGTAAGTAAACAAGGCAGACGAAACTCCCTGCCCTAGTCCAGTTTATGTTGTAGTGGGGAAAACATAAAAAATTAGAAAATTAGATAGTATGTTAGAAGATTATAAGTGCCCTGACAAAGGAAAGGAAACCCTGGTGGCATAGTTGTTAAGAGCTATGGCTGCTAACCAAAAGGTGGGCAGTTCAAATCCACCAGGCGCTCCTTGCAAACTGTATGGGGCAGTTCTACTCTGTCCTATAGGGCTGCTATGAGTTGAAATCAACTTGAAAGCAACAGGTTTGGGTTTTGTTTTTCTTTTTTTTTTTTGAGAAAGAAAAATCTAACAGGGTAAGGAGGTTTAGGAGTATATCAGGAGTATAGAATGTAAGAAAAAAGGTGTGGCAATTTGGAATGGGCCATCAGCACAGGCCTCATCAAGAAGATGGTCTTTCAGGGAAGACTTAAAACGACTGAGGGAGTGAGCTGTGTAGGTACCTGGGAAAAGAGTGCTCTGGGCAGAGGCCACCCTCAGTGTAAAGGTCCTGGGGCAGGAGCTTCCTGACTTACTTGAGGAACAGGGAGGAAGTGGGAGCTGAAACTGTGTGCAAGGAGAGGCACTGGGAGGAGGTGAGTTCAGAGGGACAACAGAAAGCTGGGTCACGTGGAGCCTGTGGCCATTGTGAGGGCTTCAGTGTTCGCTGTTGGGAAAATGGGGGGCCATTGCAGAGCTTTGAGCAGAGGAGTGAATAATCACTTTAAAAGGCCCATCTACAGGATTAAGTTCAAGTTCTTCAGGGTGAGGTTCACGGCCCTTTATATTTTGTTCCAGCCTGCAGACCCAGAATCTTTTCTGCCTCCAGCAATACCAAAACTTTCTCATTTTCTTCAGGCACCACCATGTTTCCCACCTCTGGGGCTTTGAGTCTGATGCCCCATCTGTTGGAGAGCCATCCTTCCTCACCTTCCTTTTGGCCTGCCTCACCTCTACTTGTCCTTCATCACACAGCCCCCTCCCCCTAGGGTGGGCAATGTGTCTCCCATTCAACCCTGTGGCTCTTCTATTTATCTCTATCAGTAAAAACCCACTGCCGTCAAGTTGATTCCAACTCATAGCGACCCTATAGGACAAAGTAGATCTGCCCATAGGGTTTCCAAGGCTGTAATCTTTACATAAGCAGACTGCCACATCTTTCTCCCATGGAGCAGCTGGTGGATTCAAACCACTGACTTTTTGGCTAGCAGCCAAGCACTTAACCACTGCGCCACCAAGGCACCTTCTCTATCAATAGTTCATTGCACCGTAACTCATGTGTCTGTTTCCTTTCCCATCTCTGATCCCCAGGATGGACGGGACCTTGCCTTTTGCATCTTTTGACTTCTGTTGTCACCAACAGTGCTGTGCACAGGTCAAAGGCACAATATACAATGCTTGTAGGATAATCTTTTGCTGATGAAGACTCAGAAAAAAAAACAAAACTTTTTTTTGACTCACTGAGGTCTAAATAAATTGTCTGAGGCCATGCAGACTGTTGGGAGGGAAGCTGGGCCCAAGCCTGGTGCTTCTGACTCCTTGTCCAGTGCTCTTCCCATACTCCGAGATTCTCCTTTCCTGGGATTCTCTGAGGCCTTTCTTGGGGGTGGGGAGTATGGTTCCCCACTTACCCAGAGGAATTTCATAGATGAGACAAGCTGTGTGGTGGGAGGGGTGGAGATGGGGAGCACGCAGAGAGGGGCAGCTTGCCTAGTTACTCTGCTCATTGAACTTGGGAGTCCACTTGCAGCACCTGGCTTTGCACCAAGTGGACACCGATACCCGGCTGCACCAGCAGTATCTCTTCTCAAAGGGTGATCCCCTTTCACCCAAAGTGCTTCATCAACATTACAACCAGGGCAGGGGCCAGGTTGGGCATCCCCACGGCCCACAGTGCAGACGGGGTGTACTTTGGGGCAAACCTGGGGGCTCCACTCAGACATCCAGGGGGATCCTGCCCCAGGCTGCTTGCCAAGGCCTCAGGGGCTAGGAGGGAAGACAGGAACCTGTCCCCTGCGTCCCTTCTCCTGTCGTGAGAAAGACTCAGACATACCCACGGGAGGGGCCATCCTAAACAGTCGCTGAAAATGAAATAAAACTTCACACACCATTCCCCCATTCCCCAATTCCCCCCATAAAATCGGCAGCTTTCTTTTTCCCCTGTCTTCCAGAAGGCAACCACAGACCACAGTTTCTGCACACACTGTAGAGCATTCTTCCAATGATCTTTGTAGCCTAAACTAACAGTTCTTCCTTCCCAGGTCCGTGTCCTTATGAATATTCCCAGGTGAGGCCGCCAGCTACTGATTTATTTACAAGGGGGTATCACTTCCTGCAGGTGTGCTTGGTGTCTGAGAGAATGGCTGACTGCGGCCCGCACCCGACTCAGCCTCGCCATCTATTTTAGATGAGGGCCGAGTGATTCACTCCATCTCTAGTTTCAGCTCCAGCCGAGCTAAAATGATTTCTGCTTTAAAAATGTTCAGAATGTGAAAAATTAAAAACTATGAAGATGATAAGCCTTGTTCTTCTGGCCGCCCCCACATCTCATCATATTTGAATGCTATCGTAGGAAAAGGGCACTTGTATCACACACTGTGGCTGCAACAGGAGGTTCAAGCACAACAACAATTGTGAGGATGGTGCAGGACCGGGTGGTGATTCGTTCTGTTGTACACAGGGTCGCTATGAATCTGAACCCACTCGATGGCACCCAACAACAACAACAATCACCATCAGACCAGTTTTATTAAAACTAGTAAAAACCAACGGCCACAGAGCTGATTCTGACTCATGGTGAGCCCATGTGTGTCACAGTAGAACTGCGCTCTGCTGGATTTTCAATGGCTGATTTTTCAGAAGTAGATCAGCAGGCCTTTCTTTTGAGGTACCTCTGGGTAGACTCCAATCACTTTATTCAAAATCCTTGCCTACCTTCTCATTCCTTCCCAGTAACCCCATTTGGGATTTCCCAGAGAAACACGCACGTGCCTACACACATGCCGGCCATTTCCACCTATGATTTCAGGAGATGCAGGGGAATGAAAACCAAAAACCCACTGCCGTTGAGTCAACTCATAGTAACCCTATAGGACAGAGTAGAACCGCCCCATAGGATTTACCAAAGAGCGCCTGGTGGATTTGAACTGCCAACCTTTTGGTTAGCAGCTGTACCTTCTAACCACTATGCCACCAGGGTTTCCAGGGGAGTAAAGGGCAGCATTATAAAGCAGCAAATGCTGGAGGAGACCAGAAGAGGAAACCATCCCAGGGGATGGGGCCACTGGGCCACATGGACATGGTGGTAGCTGGGGCTTGGACCCTGGGTTGGACTTGGCTACAGAGAGGAAATGAGAGGGTCTTCTCACTGGAGAGATGGTTAAAGGTAAAGACTCTGAGATTCAGACGGCATGCCTATGAAACAACGGAAAGAAGGAGCCCCTGGCTGGCACAGGTGGTTAAGCAGTTGGCTACTAGCTGAAAGGATGATGGTTCGAAGCCATCCATAGAGAAGCGCCTCCAAAGACAGGTCTAGCGATTTGCTTCTGAAAGGTTACAGCCTTGAAAGCACTACTCCACGGTCGCCAGCATTTGGAAGTGACTTGATGGCAACTTACAACTCCATCCTGGCCACTGTGATACGTGCCAAAGGGATACAGAGGTAGGTAAGGTAAAGCACCTCACCTGAGGGAGCATAGAGTCTAGGGGGACAGGCAGCCAATCCTGGGGTATTGCTAACCATAATACAAGCCACAGTGAGCAACATCAGGGAGCCCTGAGCCAGCAGAGGGGCTGGAGTGGATGGGCTGAGAGTTCTTGGAAGTCCTCATGCCAGGGCAGGGAGGTCAGGCTAGCATGGCAGGAATGGGGCAAGCCAGGCCTTCCCACCAGTCCCAGGCTGAAAGTTCTTGTCATGAATTGAATTGTGTCCCCCGCAAAATATCTGTCAACTTGGCTAGGTCATGACTCCCAGTATTGTATGATTGTCTAGCATTTTGTCGTCCGATGTGATTTCCCTATGTGTTGTAAATCCCATCACTATGATGTAATAATATGGGTTAGCTGCAGTTACACTGATGAAGCCTACAACATTACACAGTGTCTTAAGCGAATCTCTTTTGAGATATAAAAGAGAGAAGCAAGCAGAGAGACACAGGGACCTCATACCACCAAGAAAGTATCACTGGGAGAAGAGCGTGCCCTTTGGACCTGAGATTCCTGTGCTGAGATGCTCCCAGACCAAGGGAAGACTAATGGCCAGGACCTTCCTCCACAGCCAACAGAGATAGAAAGCCTTCCCCTGGAGCTAGTGCCCTGAATTCGGACTTCAAGCCTACTGGACTGTGAGAGAATAAAATTCTCTTTGTTAAAGCCATCCACTTGTGGCATTTCTGTTATAGCAGCACTAGATGACTAAGACAGCTCTGCTGCCCTCTTCCACTGGGGGCTGGCCACTGGGGCAGGGGCTGGCCTGGGCTCAAAGGGGCAATGTTTCAATCAGAGCTTTCAGGGGTCCTGAGTGCCCAGGCAGCCCCAGCCCCTCAGACCAAACACAAAGCAGGATCACATCTCGCTTTCTGGCGCGGTGCTTCAGCTGACTAAAGTAACTCGTGCTAGCAGCAGCTCTTTCTGCAGCTTGTGGGCTGGGGACGGGTACTCCGAGAAGGGCAAAAAACTGCTAACGAGTGAAATGTGAGGATGCTACGGTCTGACTCAGCCAGGGAGAAGGGGAGACGTATGTTCTGAGAGGCGCTGAGGTGGGGTGCCCCTCGGTTCTTAGGTCACAGTACCAAGCACCAGGGAAACTGTTCATGAGTCCCAGGACTCGGGATGCCCTCCCAGGTGGGGTGATCTCTGCAAATGGACTGCCCCGAAGGACAGTCCACGTGGCAGCTTCCGCTCCTGCAGGTTCCTGAAACTGCCCCTTTACTTGGCTCCAGCGTGGTCCTGCACTCTCTGGTCTCAGGATCCTCCTGTCTTGCCCGTTGGGTGTTGATCTGAATGTGCACCTGATAGAACATTCCCGGTGCTCCTCTCCAAAGACTGCCTTATTCTGTGGGTGGAAATTTGCTGATGAAGAGGGATGCCATCATTCCTACTTGTCCACATGCTGTCCACCCACCCAGGCTCATCTCACCCCACTTCTTCCATTTAGAGGTCCCTGGGTGGTACGAGTGGTTTGTGATCAGCTGCTAACCTGAAGGTTAGCAGTTCGAACTCACCCAGCAGTGCTGTGGAACAAAGGCCTGGCCATCTGCTTCCATGAAGATTACAGCCAAGAAAACCCTATGGAGCAGTTCTGCTCTGTAACGCATGGGGTCACCAAGAGTTGGAATCAACTAGAAGGCAACAGGTTTGGTTTTTGGCTTTTCTTCCATTTAGAGTCAGTAAGGGAAATGGAGCCCTGGTGGCACAGCGGTTAAGTGCTCGGCTGCTAACCACAAGGTCAGTGTGGATCAAACCCACCAGCTGCTCCGCAGAAGAAAGATGTGGTGGTCTGCTTCCTTAAAGATTTTAGCCTTGGAAACCCTATGGGGCAGTTCTACTCTGTCCTACAGGGTCGCCGTGACTTAGAATTGACTTGACGGCAACAGGTTTGGTTTTTTTGTCAAAGGAAAGGAAGCTCACTTTTTTTAATGGGTCTGGCACCATGCTAAGCGCTTACCAACATCATTTCCTTTCATCTGGACAATATTCCCAAGAGACAGGGATGATTTACCAGGTGAAAAAACTGAGCTCAAAGAAGATAAATCATTTGCCGCCGGCCGCACTATTAGTTAGGGTGGAGCTGAATTTTGACCCCATGCCTTTTGTGGTATTGGACCCAATACCGTCCACGACTGCCTCTTGCTCTGGGGCGGGGGGGGGGGGGGGGCGGTGGTGCGGCACTGAGCCTGAACAACTCACCTGGAGATGGGCATCATGTTACATTCATGTCAAATGGAAGCCCTCTTATCCTACATGATTGCGACTGGTAGTTGGTTAATGAACTGAAAAATTTGGTTAAGGTGGGGTATCATAAAACACGACACATATAATCTTACTTTGATCAAGACCCCTTCTTTAAATAGGAGCCCTTTAATGAAAATTCTCTCTGATGGTCTTAAATGAACTGCACTCCTAATTTCCAGTTTGGGTTTTTATAAAGGGGAGTGAGAACCTAAGATATTCGTGAAGCAATTTGAACACAGGATCCTTCTAGGTTTATAGGAATCTCCTCCTGCGTTTTGCAGTACCTTGCCTGCCCCTCATTTGACAAGTGTTTTCAGTGACTCGCCTCTGCTAAGGTTTGCAAAGCATTCAGGGACTTTGTCATAAAACAGCAACACTGCTTTTGTTCCATGCTCCTTTTTGCTTTGTGTTCCTTTTGGTTAAATTACAAAATTACAGTGTCAAGGGTAAGTGGCAGAAAGAGATCTGGGAAAAAAAATAATTGACTCTCTGTAAACATTTTACTCATCCATAGGAGCAGAAATGTGGAGACATAGTATGGATAAGCTCCTTGCTGGGAACGTCAGTCAGTATATCTAGTATGGAGAAAGGGGGCTGGTTAACTCAGCCAGTCAGTTAAGAGGGGTTTGGTTAAGAGGCTCTGTACAAGACTTCAGAGAAGGATTGAAATGAAGCTCAAACATAAATACCCACTGCCATTGAGTTGGTTCCGACTCAGAGAGACCCTGTAGGACAGGGTAGAACTTCCCCATGAGGTTTCCAAGGCTGTAATCTTTATGGAAGCAGGCTGCCACATCTTTTCTCCCACGGAACAGCTGGTGGGTTTGAACTGCTGAACTTTCGGTTAGCAGCCAAGTGTTTACCAATTGAGCCACCAGGGCTCCTTTTCAAAAATAGATTAAAAAACGAAACAAAACTGTTGCCAGTGAGTTGATTCTGACTCATAGCGATCCTATAGGACAGAGTATAACTGCCCCATAGGATTTCCAAGGAGCAGCTGATGGATTCAAACTGCTGACCTTTTGGTTGGCAGCTGAGCTCTTAACCACTGCGCCACCAGGACTCCTCAAACGTAGATAAAAAAAAAATACTAAGTGTAAAAGGATTTAGTAAAGTGGTATTCATATATCAGGAGGAGTAAATGAAATAATACATGTTGTGATTAACCTGGCACCTGTACTAGGGTAAGCATGTGATAAATAGCAGCTAATATTATTATTTTCATAACTGTCACCCTGGGTGGCACAAACAGTTAAGCGCCGGACGTAAGTGCTGGACTTAAGTGCTGAACTATAACCCGAAAAGTTGGTGGTCTGAAGCCACCCAGAAGCACCTGAAAAGACAGGCCTGGAGGTCTGCTTCTGAAAGGTAACAGATTTGAAAACCCTATGGAGCACAGTTCTACTCTGCGCACATGGGGTCGCCATGAATAGGAACCAACTTGACAGCAACTAACAACAGTAACAGGTAATATACAACTAGAATGGAATATGAAAAAATGATAATAGCTGTGTTGAGGTGGGAGTATAGGTGATTTCTTTTCCCTTAATTTGCAAACTTTCTATTTTGTTGATATATTTCGTTATAATTTTAACAGTTTTATTGGGACATACTTTACTTATGAAATTCACCCACTTTAAGTATACAATTCAATCATTTTTAGTAAGTTTACAGAGCTGTGTAACTGTCACCACAATCCACCACCTATAAAGGTCCCTCATGACCATTTATAGTCACTCTCTGTTTGTACTCCTGCCCCAGGCAACCACTAATTCACTTTCTGTCCCTGCTTTTAGGTGCCATCAAGTGGGTTCTGACTCATAGTGACCCTATGTACAACAGAACAAAACGCTGACTAGTCCTGTGCTATCCTCACAATCGTTGTTATGTTTGAGCCCATTGTTGCAGCCACTGTGTCAATTCATCTCCTAGAGGGTCTCCCTCTTTTTCACTGACCCTCTACTTGTCTTCCAGGGACCAGTCCCTCCTGATAACATGTCCAAAGTACTTGAGACAAAGTCTCACCTTCCCTCCTCGCTTCTAAGGTATACCTCTTCCAAGACAGATTTGTTTGTTCTTCTGGCAGTCCATGGTATGTATATTCAGTAGATTTGCTTTTTTTTAAATATAAATGGAATTATACAATATATGGTCTTTTGTGTCTGGCTTATTTTAGTTTATAATTTTTAGGAATTAAAGAAAAAAAGGCTTGCCTCTGCCACTGTAAAATAAAAACAAAACCCAAAACAACACCTGCCATGTTGTTCTTTATACTTCCACCGAACTTACAGGTATGAGCCAGGGTCCTGCGGGACAAGTGGCCCACTCATGGCGGCCAAGTGAAGAGAGTTTAATGAAAGAACTGCTCACAGAGGGGCTGGTAAGTTTAAGGGACCTTCCAGTACAGCGTCCAAGGCCTAGCATCAGTGCGAAGTTGTTCCTGCACTGAGGCCTAAAGGTGTAGTAAGAGGGAAGAGAGGTGTCACTAGAGGCTGGAAAGAGTTGGAGCCATGATGGAGGGGCCACACGAGGGGAGATGTGGCTCCAGTAGAGAAAGCAGCCAGGGCAAAAACCATGGTGTGGACGGGAGGGAGCTGGTGGCTGGCGGGAATAAATATCCCAACCTCATTCATTCCCTGTCTTCCAGCTGTTTTTTTTATTTTAAATTATTATTATTTTTTAAATTGTGATTTAGGTGAAAGTTTAGTTTCTCATTAAACAGTTAATACACAAATTATTTTGTGACATTGGTTGCCAACCCCGTGATGTGGCAACACTCTCCCCTTCTCTACCCCAGGTTCCCTGTTTCCACTTGTCCAGGTTTCCTGTCCCTTCCTGTCTTCTCATCCTTGCTTTGGGGCTGGTGTGCCATTAGTCCCGTATACATGATTGAACTATGAAGCTTGTCCCTCACGTGTGTTATTGTTGGCCCTGTAGACCTGTCTAATCTTTGGCTGAAGGGTGAACCCCAGAAATGACTTCAGTACTGAGATAGAAGGGTGTCGGGGATGATCTTTGGTGCCTCCCGTTGGCTGAACTCAACTGGAAGGCAGCAGCATAGAAACCCAGGTGATACAGTCCACAGAAGTCAACCTCGTGGGCAAGGGCAGGGCAGAGAAGGGCCCTAAGGGGCCCACGGGCAACCAGCACACTACTTTCCAAACTTGTCTCCCGGCCCTCTCTGCTATCTCAGAACTGTACACTAAACTACTCTGAAGGAAGTACTCGGAACCTTTTCCACATCCACGGACTCTGGCGTTCCCTTGCCTTCATACGTGCTGGTGTCTGAGCCTGGGAAGCTCCTTCTTTCTGCCTTCAACCCCTGCTCAGATATCTCCTTCCTTTGAAGCCATCTCCAGATCTTCCCGGGGAGGTGGGTGCTCCCACCGTCGTGCTCCCACCTGCGTGCTCCCACCATCATGCTCCCACCTCCATGCTCCCACAAAGTGCTCCATTCTTCCAGAAGAGCACTAGCATATTTTACTGCGATTGCTTGTGGCATGGCTGTCTCTGACAGGAAGCCATGTTTCCCTGGAGAGTGATGGTTTTATTCATGCCTGGAATAGGGCCTGTCACATGGTAAACCAGTTTCCCTCGAGGCGACTCCGACTCATGGCGACCTCATGTGTGTCAGAGTAGAATTGTGCTCCACAGGGTTTTCAATGGCTGGATTTACAGAAGTAGATCACCAGGCCTTTCTTCCGAGGTGCCTGAAGGTGGACTCAAACCTCCAACCTTTCGGTTAGCAGCTGAGTGCATTAACTATTTGCACTACCCAGGGACTCCTATCACATGATAGGTACTCAGTAAATATTTGTTGAATTGAACAGTATATTCTAATTCTCTTACCTTCACCCCAATGCTGTATACCGGCTCAGAGCATGGGGTTTAATACGCCAGTGAGTAACGAGTAATTTCAGATTTTAGAGTTTCTCTCTGAGATAAGTTCATCATGGCCTCAGATTTTAAATACAAAAACAGTCCAATGATGGTGCAAAGAGGTGGTATGAATGTGTCTTTCCTATGGGTGCAAAGCGATTTCCTCCCGGTTTTAAGCAGCTTCAATTGTCTCCTCTTCTCCACAGCCCTGTCTACCCTTCAGGAGGTCAGCCTTGCTAATCTTTCTGCCCAGCCCTGAACAGGACTTGTCATCTCTGGTTAGGGAGACAGAGACCATGCATGAAACAGATCTGACACAGCGTATGTAATATCCTTAACAAGCAAAACAGTGTAAACCCAAAGCACACATATGGTACATACAGCTAAGGAGACCTAAACCAAGGGGAGGAACCCGCATTTGGAATTAGACGTTTCTCCTGCTTAGCTGGTTCTCAGACTCTTGCAAGCTCTTCAGAGGAAAGAAAAAGACACTCACCAAGTTTCACACTCAGACACTTTGTAATAGCCGCTTCTGTGTGCAGTCTTGAGGCCAGTGGCATTTCCTGCCTGGCCTCTCAGTGAGCATTCCATCGGGGGCACCGTCCTCCAAATACTGTCCCTGGCAGGGAAGCTATCACCTGATGTCCAGCCTTCCTGCTCGTTCATCCAGGGGATGCTCAGGAGGCCACAGAGTTGGCAGAAAGAAGGCTGGAAAAATTCCAGACGCCTGGCCCCAGGGCAAAGTTAGTTCTCTGGAAAGAGGAGAGGGGGTGAAGTTTGGGAGGGTAACTACTGGCTTCCTGGAAAAATTCTGAATGGGTGGGATGCTACCAAGATTACCGTGACAATGTACATTTTGGGACTAGTCCAGAGAGGCAGAGCCATATCCCAAAAAGATTTTCCTTTCAGAAAACCCACGTTTGAGTCCTGGCTCTGCCATGTATTGGCTATAAGACCCGAGGCTTCTCGGGAGTCTGAGAGCAATATCCTGCTGGCTCCTTCCTAGGAAGGCATCACACAATGGAAAGGGCATGGCTTTGGAATCACAGAGACCTGCGTTCCAGTGTAGGTTTTCTGCTATTTTCTTGATAGGTGAGCCCACTTTTACATAGAAGCAACATTTTCCAGCCTTCCTGGTAGCTAGGGGAGACACTTGACTATGACACTGAGACTGTGAGTAGAAGTGAGTGCCCTGAAAGTGAAGACACCCCATCTTTGCCTTTGTCCACTGTCTGGAATGCAAACTTGAGGCGGGGGTGGGGGGGGGGTCAGTTTGGATCATGCAAGTGCCCCCAAGTGACTGCCAAAGCAAACACAATTCTTGGATTTTCAATTTCAGCTCAGGAGCAATGCAGTTTCAGCCCAGGCCTCAAGGAATTCCACACATAAAGTTCTAAGCCACATGTACTCACAGGAAAAGATAAGACATGGGCTGGGGAAAATACCTGCAAATAGCGTATCTGATAAAAGACTTGTGTTTAGAATATACAAAGAACTCTGTTACAACTTGATAGTACGACGACAAACAACCCAATTAAAAAGGGAGCAAAAATTTGAATAGACATTTCACCAGAGAATATGTATGAATGGCTAAAAAGCCCATGAAAAGATGCTTGAAATCATTAGGGAGATGCAAATTAAAACTACAATAAGATACCATTTCACACCTACTATAATGGCCATGGAAACCCTGGTGGCATGGTGGCTAAGAGCTATGGCTGCTTACTAAAAGGTTAGCAGTTCAAATCCATCAGGAGCTCCTTGGAAACCCTATGGAGCAGTTCTACTCTGTCCTATAGGGTTGCTATGAGCCGGAATTGACAGCAATTGGTTGTTGTCATTGTTTTATATAATGGCTATAATCAAAGAGAGACAACAAATGTTAGCAAGGATGTGGAGAAAACATGTGCACACAAAAACTTGTTTGCAGCAGCATTGTTCATAATAGCTAAAAGATGGAAACAGAGTTTGGAAACAAACCATCTACCAGTTTGTGAAAGAATAAAAAAAACATGGTATGCTCATTCAGTGGAATACTGTTGATCAATAAAAAGGAATGATATTCTGAAACATGCTACCACATTGACGAATCTCAAAAACATACCACGTGAAAGAAACAAAAGACCATATATTACCTAGTTCTGTTTATATGAAATATCCAGAAAAAGCAAATTTATGGAGGCAGAAAGTAGTTCAATAGGTCCAGTAAGTCTGGATTCTGTAAGAATTTAAAATTCTGTTCCATGATTTTTTCCCTTTTGATCAGGATTCATCTATGGATTCCTTGATTAAAGTGTTCAGTAATGGTAGTAAGGGAACCATCCTGTTCTTCTGGTCTCATAGCTAAGGAGGCAGTAGTTCATGGAGGAAGTTAGACCTGCAGTCCAATTTCTTCTGATTCCTGGGTTTCCTTCTTCCTCTGCTGCTCCAGGAGAATAGAGACCAACTGTATCTTGGATGGCTGGTGGCAAGCTTTTATGACTCCAGGCACTATCACCAAACCAGGGAGCAGAAAAGTAACTGTCCAATTGACTGCACAGTCCTACAAAGCCATGACCTTGAACCTTCAAACCAATAGAACTAATCCCATGAGGTGTTTGGATGTACTTAAATAGTATCAACAACTTTAGCCTCCACCCCCTTTTTTAGCTGATGTCATTGTAAAATTATACATAACACAGTATTTACCATTTCACCATTATTCTGGTGTACAATTTAGTGATTGCAGTTACACTCATCAAGTTGTGCAATCATTACCCTTAATTGATGCCTATTTTCCCATCATCATAAACATAAACCCATTACTTCCCAGAGAATAATTCCCTCTCTCCCTTCCACCTCCCGCCCCAGGAACCACTAATAGCCATTGGTCTCTACATATTTACTTATCCATGTCTTTCCATTTAAGTGAGGTCATATAGTATTTGTCCTTTAGTGACTGACTTATTTCACTCCGTATAATGTTTTCAAGGTCCGTTCATGTCGTAGCATGTATCAGGACTTCATTTCTCTCTATGGCTGAGTAGTATTACCTTGTATGTATGTACCGCATTTTGTTTATCCATTCATGTGTTGATGCACACGTAGGTTGTTTCTACATTTTTGCTACAGTGAATAGTGCTGCAATAACCACCGGTGTGCATGTGTCTGTTGTGTTGCTACTTTTAGGTCCCCAAGGTATATACATAGGAGTCGAATTGCTGGGTCATATGGTAGTTGTATTTTTAGTTTTTTGAGGAATTACCATACTGTTTTCCACAACAGTTGTCCCATTTTACATTCCCACCAGCAATGGATAAGGGTTCCAGATCTCCCCACATTCTTGCCAACATTTGTTATTTTCTGTTTACTGCCATTTTAGTAGGACTGAGGTGGTATCTCAATGTAGCTTTGATTTGCATCTTTCTAATGGCTAATGAAGGCTCCCTGGTGGTGCAGTGGCTAAGTGCTTGGCTGCTGAGAGGTTGGCAGTTCGAATCCACAAGCTGCTCCACAGGATTAAGATGTGGTAATCACTTCCATAAAGATTACAGCCTTGGAAACCCTATGGGGCAGTTCTACTCTGACCTATAGGGTCGCTCTGAGTCAGGATCGCCTCGATGGCAACAGGTAATGGCTAATGTTGATGGCCATCTTTTCATGTTTGTTGGCCACTTGACATACTCTTTAGTGAAGTGTCTGTTCATGTCCTTTGCTCATTTTTTGATTGGGTTATTTGTCTTTTTGTTGTTCAGTTGCAGAAATTTTATATATATTTTAGATACTGGACCCTTATTGGATATATTGCTCTTGAAGATTTTTTCCCAGTCTGTAGGTTGTCTTTTTATTCCTTGGTAAAGTCCTGTGTTGAACACAGTATTTAATTTTTATGAGGTCCCATTCATCTGTTCTGTCTTCTGCTGCTCACGCATTTATCGTTGTACTTGATCATGTGTCATTAAAAAACTTAGGTCCCATGGTTTAAGGGGACTTCTAAGTCAATTGGCAAAATAATTCTATTATGAAAACATTCTGCATCCCACTTTGAAATGTGGCATCTGGGGTCTTAAATGCTAACAAGCAGCCATCTAAGATGCATCAATTGGTCTCAACCCACCTGGATCAAAGGAGAATAAAGAACACCAAGGTCACACGATAACTAAGAGCCCAAGAGACAGAAAGGGCCACATGAACCAGAGACCTACATCATCCTGAGACCAGAAGAACTAGTTGGTGCCCGGCCACAACCGATGACTGCCCTGACAGGGAGCACAACAGAGAACCCCTGAGGGAGCAGGAGATCCGTGGGATGCAGACCCCAAATTCTCACAAAAAGACCATACTTAATGGTCTGACTGAGACTAGAGGAATCCCGGCGGTCATGGTCCCCAAACCTTCTGTTGACCCAGGACAGGAACCATTCCTGAAGACAACTCATCAGACATGAAAGGGACTGGACAGTGGGTAGGAGAGAGATGCTGATGAAGAGTGAGCTATTTGTATCAGGTGGACACTTGAGACTGTGTTGGCATCTCCTGTCTGGAGGGGGGATGGGAGGATAGAGAGAGTTGGAAGCTGGCAAAATTGTCACGAGAGACTGGAAGGGCTGACTCTTTAGGGGGAGAGCAAGTGGGAGTACGGAGTAAGGTGTATACAAACTTATATGTGACAGTTTGACTTGATTTGTAAACGTTCACTTGAAGCTCAATAAAACTTACTAAAAAAAAAACCTTAGGTCCCTTAGCTTCGCCCCTGTAGTTTCATCCCTGTATTTTCTTTCAAGAACTTTATGCCTTTAAGTTGAACATTTAGGTCCTTGATCCATTTTGAATTAGTTTTTGTGTATGGTGTGAGGTGTAGGTCTTGTTTCATTTTTCTGCATATGGAAATCCAATTTTGCCAGCACCATTTGCTGAAGCATAATGAAAGACTTTTAAGATGCCTCTCTCAATAATTGATATGATAAAGCAGAGAAAAGCCAGAGTAAAGCTGACTTTTATATAGATTTGAAAAGCACAGATAACAATTTTGATCGAATGGATATGTATCTATAGAATTTGAGAAACAGCTGGATAACGTACATTCTTTAAGTGCACATACGGATGACTAACAAACCTGACCATGCTCTACACAGGTGGTAAGGCAAAAAGAAAAGCAAGAAGGTTATTAGCTCAGAAGGCAAGAGGGTGGTTCCCATGCAAGGGAGCAGGGGGGTATTAGTAGAATTTGCTTTTGATGAGGAAGGAACAGACAGAGGGCTTCTGGGTGCTGGTAAATATCCTCAGTCTTGACCTGGGTGGTGGTTTCACCAGTATCCATCTTATAGTAATTTGTTAGTCTGTACATATGCAGGTTTCTACCAACTTCTACAGTCTGAAATTGATCAAACATGCAATCAAGATGCATCGATAACTACTGGTGATTGGAATGTGAAAGCTGGAAACAATGAAGAAGGACTGGCAGTTGGAAAATACGGCCTTGATGATAGAAGTGACGCCGGAGATTGAATGACAGAATTTTGCAAGACCAACAACTTCTTCATTGCAAATACCTTTTTTCAACAACATAAATGGCAACTTATATGTGGACCTGGTGGCTGGAAAATACAGGAATCAAATTGACTACATCTGTGGAAAGAGATGATAGAAAAGTTCAATATCATCTGTTAGAACAAGGTCATGGGCCAACTGTGGAACAGACGATCAATTGCTCATACGCAAGTTCAAGTCGAAGCTGAAAAAAATTAAAACAAGTCCACGAGAGCAAAAATACAACCCTGAGTATATTCCACCTGAATTTGGAGACTATTTCAAGAACATATCCGATGCATTGAACACTAATGACTGAAGACCAGAGAAGCTGTGGGAAGACATTTAGGGCACCATATATGAAGAAAGCAAAAGGTCATTAAAAAGACAAGAAAGAAAGAAAAGACCAAAATGTATGTCAGAAGAAACTCTGAAACTCGCTGTTGGATGTACAGTAGGTAAACCAAATGGAAGAAAGGATGAAGTAAAAGGGCTGAAGAGAAGATTTCAAAGGGCAGCTCGAGAAGACAAAGTAAAGTATTATAATGAAATGTGCAAACACCTGGAGTTAGAAAACCAAAAGGGAAGAGCATGCTCAACATTTCTCAAGCTGAAAGAACTAAAGAAAAAATTCAAGCCTCGAGTTGCAATTTTGAAGGATTCCATGGGCAAAAGTTTGAATGATGCAGGAAGTATCAAAAACAGATGGAAGGAATACAGAGTCACTGTACCAAAAAGAATTGGTCGACATTCAACCATTTCAGGAGGTAGCATATGATCAAGAACCGATGGTCCTGAAGAAAGAAGTCCACGCTGCACTGAAGGCATTGGCAAAAAACAAAGCTCCAGGAATTGATGGAATATCTACTGAGATGTTTCAACAAAGGATGCAGCGCTGGAGGGGCTCACTCATCTATGCCAAGAAATTTGGAGGATGGCTAACTGGCCAACCGACAGGAAGAGATCCATATTTGTGCCCATTCCAAAGAAAGATGATCCAACAGAAATTATTGTACAATATCATTAATATCACACACAAGTAAAATTTTGCTAAATCATTTGAAAGTAGCTGCAGCAGTACATTGTCAGGGAACTGCTGGAAATTCAAGCTGCATTTAGAAGAGGACATGGAATGAAGGCTATCACTGCTGATGTCAGTTGGATCTTGGCTGAAAGCAGAGAATACCAGAAAGATGTTTAATTGTGTTTTATTGGCTATGCAAAGGCATCCGACTGAGTGGATCGTAACAAATTATGGATAACATTGTGAAGCCTGGGAGTTCCAGAACACTTCATTGAGTTCATTCGGAACCTATACAGAGACTAAGAGGCAGTTGTTTCAACAGAACAATGGGATACTGCATGGTTTAAAATCAAGAAAGGTGTGTGTCACGGTTATATCCTTTTACCATACTAATTCAAAGTATATTCTCAGCAAATAATCTGAGAAGCTGGACTATATAAAGAACCTGGCATCAGGATTGGAGGAAGACTCATTAGCTTATGATATGCAGTTGACACAACCTTACTTGCCAAAAGCAAAGAGGACTTGAAGCACTTACTGATGAAGATCAAAGACTACAGCCTTCAGCATGGATAAAGATAAAGAAAACAAAAATCCTCACAACTGGACCAATAAGCAACATCATGATAAATGGAGAAAATATTGAAGTTGTCAAGGACTTCATTTTACTTGGACCCACAATCAACGCCAATGGAAGCAACAGTAAGAAATCAAACAATGTATTGCATCAGGTTAATCTGCTGCAAAAGACCTCTTTAAAGTGTTGAAAAGCAAAGCTGTCACTTTGAGGATTAAGGTGCACCTGACTCAAGCCATGGTGTTTTCAATTGCCTCATATGCATGCAAAAGCTGGACAATGAATAAGGAAGACCAAAGAAGTGATGCCTTTGAATTATGGTGTTGGCAAAGAACACTGAATATACCATGGACTGCCAGAAGTACTACTACTTAGAAGCAAGGATAGTGAGACTTTGTCTCATGTACTTTGGACATGTTATCAGGAGGGACCAGTCCCTGGAGAAGAACACCATGCTTGATAAAGTTCAGAGTCAGCAAAAAAGAGGAAGACCCTCAACGAGATGGACTGACACAGTGGCTGCAACAATGGGCTCAAACATAATGACTGTGAGGATGGCGCAGGACTGGGGAGTGCTTCGCTCTCTTGTACACAGGGGTCGATATGAGTCAGAACCAACTCGATGGTAGCTCACAACAACATATATGAAGAAGCCCTGGTGGTGCAACAATTAAGTATTCAGCTGCTAATCAAAAGGTTGTCAGTTTGAACCTACCCAGCAGCTCTATGGGAGAAAGACCTGGCAATCTGTTCCTGTAGAGATTATAGCCTAGAAAACCCTATGGGGCAGTTCTACTAGAAATTGATTCAAAGGTACCTAACAACAAAATATATGGATTATGAGACATTTCTATATATGTATTTTCCAATGAAAGAGGGAAAAAGTAGATCATATAACATGCTACGCTTCTCCAATCACAGCATTTATCACCAAATTATAACTGCTTAGTAAACTATCAGTTGGCCCCGGTACAGTGAAAGCTATGTGAAAGAAGGAGCCGTGTCTAATTGTGTCCTCACTGCCATGCCCAGCACTTAGTAGTTGCTCAATAAATGTTCAGCGAGTCAATAGCAACCTGGTACTATTTAAAGAATTCTCATCTTCAATGCAGGAGACTCAGGCTCAATTCCCAGAGAATGCACCTCACGAGCAGCCACCTCCTGCCCCCACCGCCCCGTCTGGTCAGTGGAGGCTTGCACATTATTATGATGCTGAACAGGTTTCAGGGGAGCTTCCAGACTAAATGGATTAGGAGGAAAGGCCTGGTAATCTACTTCTAAAAATCGGCCAATGAGAACCCTGTGGGTCACCACGGTCTAATCTGCAACCAGCCGTGTGGGTGCTATGGGACCAGGTGGTGTTTCATTCCGTTGTGTGTGGCGCCACTATAAGTAGGGGCCAACTCGACAGCAGCTAAGAGCAACAACAACAGTAACTATTTGAAGTTAAGCCTGGGCTTGTGAAACGCAGCTGCTTTTACAGTAATGTAACATCTCTGCAGAGACCAAGGATGGACACACTAGTTGAATCTGCTTGGCCCCGTCTCAACGTGTTATGTTAGACAACTTTGTGGTGGGAACTTGCAGCCCAGTTGGAGGACAGCTTCATGATTAAGTGACTCCACGATTTAGAACCTTCAACTTACTGATACTCAGTGCCATGATGTTTGGCAGGAGCTTCTGGGGAGACGTGCCTGAGTGGAGCCAACCCCTGTCTAGAGAGGTCACTGCAGAGACTTTAAACAGTGACAATAGCCCCGGGGTTTGTTTACACTCATGATTCCTTACTTATGACCCAACATCAGGCTGCTGAACCCAGCTTCCTGGTAAATGATAACAGCCTGTCTCTCCTCCGTGAGCCCTGGGGAACAGGGAGATAAGGAGCAGAGAGGTCAGGAGGTTGAACAGTCTTTTTTTGGGCAGGCAAGTTGTGGTTTAGTGATTCAGGCAGAAAGTCTGGATTGGATTTCTGCCTTCCTGCCTCCACAGGTCTGCAATTTGGTCTCTGATTAAGCCTGAGTCAAGTTAACCCAGCCATGGTCGAGCCGTGAAGAAAACTTCAAGGAAGTTTAAATAGCCTGCTTTCTGTCTCATGCATATGCACTTGGTGTTCATTCATTCAACAACCATGTATTGAGCTCCTATAGTGGGCAGGCACTGTGCCAGGCACCAGGGATAATGTCCAGTAGGGGAAAGACATGTTACCTTTTCAGACTAGACTGGTATGGACGTTGTGCAACAAACAGTAGACATGGATAAGGTGGAACTGATCAGCACATCTCTGGATACTGGTTCTGGAGGGTTCCCCTAGAGGCTGAAAGAGGTAGTTCTAAGAGCAAGGAAAGGGCGCACCTGATTACATTGCCAAATTTCTCATGGCAAGTACTGGAAAAGGACGGAAAATGTAAATGCTTACCATGTAAATTTCTAGGTAACTAGGCTATAAAGGGAGACGTAGATATTTGGGAAAAGACTCTAAGTTTTTAAAGTAATGTCAGCAAGACCAAGTATTCTTTCTAAAGAGCCATGCCTTGATACCACTGTTACAGACGGCATGCTTCTCCATGGCCCCACTGCGTTACGGAGCGCACTTATGCTCAAACTCAGTGCTTCGGGGGTAGGATACAGTCATGGCCGCTCATCACTGCAAGGCAATGGGCTCCATGCTCTGATCTGGCTCCATGCAACACTGTGCTTTTGGAGTTCATCTGGACACACTTTTATTTGATCTCTCCTGCCAGGAAATACAAAGGCATTCAGTAATCCTGTGAGAAGCATGTCTGTTAACTTCCAAATGTTGACGCTGAGAGGTGACAGGCAAGTACGGGATTGCTTATAAGAATCAGATGCATTTTTCATCATTTATGAAGTTAACCTTCTTAGATTAAAACTTAGAATTCCCACTGCATGTCATGCTAAGCAGGTGTTTTTTTTTGAACAGTACCTGGAAGCGTTTGTATGGAACACAGGTGTTTCTGACTGTGTATTTACTTAATCTAAGTTTCATTTTTTGGTGTTTTGCACCCTTATTTGTTTAATCATGGGTTTGAAAGTTTTAAGAAGTATAAAAATAACCAAACTGTGTAGAAACTTTGAGAAGCCATGGAAGAAATGTTAATTAAACATTAAAGGAGAGAAGAGATAGACCGCAAGGCAGATCTGAAACTCCACAATAAAGATGAACAAAAAACTCTGAAAAAGGAGAATAACTATTGGAATTGAGAAGACTGAGATGCTACTTAAAAAAAAAAAAAAAAAACCTGTCACTGTCAAGCTGATTCTGACTCATGCGACCTCATGTGTTACAGAGTAAAACTGCCACACAGGGTTTCCATGGCTGTAATCTTTACGGAAGCAGAATGCCAGGCCTTTCTTCCATGGTGCTGCTGGGTGGGTTCAAACCGCCAACCTTTAGGTTCGTAGTCAAGTGTAAACCGTTTGTGCCAGCAAGGGACCTTTTTGAGATGCTATAACCAAAAACCAAAACCAAACCTGTTGCCGTCAGGTCAATTCTGACTCATAGTAACCCTAGAGGACAGAGTATAACTGCTCCATAATTTCTGAGGAGCGCCTGGTGAACTTGAACTGTCAACCTTTTGGTTAGCGGCTGTGGCACTTGACCACTACACTACCAGTGCTTCCTGAGATGCCACAGGACTAATAAAAAAGAAGTGCCAGGTACAAATATTGAAGCAACATGGAAAACTTTAACACAGGATATTCACGTTATGCCTTTGATTTCTGCACTGAGCAGTACATGGTGAATGCTGCACTAAAGGCCGGCAGGGCAGGCGGGCGGGGGGGGGAGGGTATTGTCAGACTCAGGGTTTTATAAGTAACCATGGCAACAGTGTGATATCCAAGTCAGAAGGCAGGGTGGAATCCAGGAGAATGGTGTGGAGAAGGTCGCATGGTCCAGGGGTAGCGATGAGGTCTTCACCAAGGCAGGTGCAGCTGGGATGAAGAGAAGGGCCAGTCTGATGAAGCTGGTGTCAGATGGGTGACAGAGGAGAGCCAGACAGGACCAAGATTCTAATGAGGGTGAGTCCAGGGCGGTCAGGGTCTCAGGCTCAGGAGCAGACCCGGGATGGATTCTGTTTGGGCATGCCAGAGCCCTTGTGGAAATGGCAAAGGGATTGCCAGGGAGAAAGCTTAGAGCAAGGAGTGTTTAAAGAGAAAGCAGAGGAAGTGGGACAGCGGAGGAGACCAAGAGAGATCAGTCAGCCTTATGAGGTTACTTCTCACCATCTTGGCAGAGAAAACAATTCCCCTTCACTGAGGGCTCCAGTGTCCTGGCTCCTTGGCCTCCGTTACTTCTCTTCCCCCACCCCCTCTGCATTACTGAGTATCCTGGATGCTTTCCCACACTGTCCTATGTTCACCGTGGATGCCCAGCTCTGGTGGAATTGGCCCCTGGGCTCTTTCCCTTGTTCCGTGGACCAGCAGTGATTCTTGGCTCGAGAGGGGTGGGTAGAATGGAGTGACCCCCTAAGTGACCCCTGGTGCCCTACCCAGCTTCTGTTTATGATTCAGGTCTTCATGGGAGCTTATGGTTTCCTGGGCCTAGAAGTAGTCATCTTGGGGTGCTGTTTCCCGTAAGTGTCTGTGGCTCTCCTAACAAAAATGCACTTTGGAAAACATTTTTACACTGTGCCTGTAATGTGGTCTGAGCACTCAAGACCAAGCTCCCCGAGGGAACTGCCTTAGTCATCACGTGGTACTGTAACAGAAATACCACAAGTAGATGCCTTTAACAAACAGAAGTCTATTTTCTCACAGTTTAGGAGGCTAGAAGTCTGAATTCAGCGTGCAGGCTCTAGGGGAAGGCTTTCTCTCTCTGTCGGCTGTGGAGGAAGGTCCTAGTCTCTTCAGCTTCTGCTTCCTGGTATTTTGGAGATCTCCACATGTCTTGGCATCTCTCTCCTAGCTAGCTTGTTTAATCCCTTTTATTTCTTAAAAGACATTGACTCAAGATACACCCTACACTAATCCTGTCTCATTAACATAATAAAGACAGCCCATTCCCAAATGGAATTGTAACCACAGGATAGAGGTTAGGATTTACAGCACATATTTTTGGGGGACACAGGTCAATCCATAACAGGAAAAAAGTCAGGATGTTGCTCAGGATTAGTTAACAGGATAAGTCTTTGTCAGAAATATACACCCTTGAGGTCTCAGCCTGTGGCTGTGTTCACGGTGTTTAGCATAAGAAGCTGGATAAACTTTTACAAGTGTCTGCTCTGTGCCAGGCACTGTGCTAGGCCCTGGGGGTGGGAAATGGCCTGGCCACCCTTCTCTGTCTCCCTTTCTGTTTGCCCTGAGGGAGAGGACAGGCAGAGGCATGGAATCAGTGATGGCAAGTGTAGCTCATTTTGGGAAAATCCTAAGCAGACAGTTAGGAGTGAATCCATTACAGAGAAATAAAAAAGCAAAAAGAACACCACATGAAAAAGATTTGGATGTCAACCTTCCCTAAAACCTTTGAGTTTTAGACCTTAAAAAATACATATATTTCCAATAAGATTATTTTTATACTAGTAAGTTGCTAGAAGCTTCCCTTCTACTTGGGTTTGAGGGACAACCTGGATTAAACGCTGCAGCTGGGTTAACATGAAACGCAGCACGATGAACCGAAGTCTGTGTTTCTTTCAGTTTTGCTACAAGTTCACAGGCCTTTAAGTCTTGTTTAAAGTGGAGTATTTTTACTGTAAAAACTGATTTGTAACTATTTATGTTTTGATGTTTAAAAATGGCCTGTCTACCACAGCGTAACTGAGTAGAATCTTTGGATTATTTATCCATGTCTGAGGGAAACCTGACTATGTGGACTCAAGATTAGACATACCGCTGCCTTCAAGTTGATTCTGACTCATAGCAACCCTACGGGACAAAGTAGAACTGCCCCATAGGGTTTCCAAGGAGTGGCTGGTGGATTCAAACTGCCAACCTTTTGGTTAGCAGCTGAGGTCTTAACCACTGCACCACCAGGGCTCCGGATTAGACATAGGCACCATTATTCAGCTGGCAAAAGCTTCTCTAAGTGCTAGGAATGGTACCTATAAGAAAATAAATAACCTCGAAAATACTGGTCTTGATATCCTTTGATCCAGCAGCAGTTCAACCTTTGAATTTATTCCAAGGAAAATAAATAATTGTGAAAACACATATGGATAAAAATAATGACTACAGTGTGGATTATAATACTGAGAAATTGAAAAGTTAAATGTACAATAGGGAATTGACTAGTCAATTTAACTTTTCAATTATTACTAACCAGGCAAGCAGCCAATAACCCCCAATGCAGGACTCTCTTGTATCAGTTGGTGGGGAGAAAAAGACTTGGATGTGAAGCCAGAGTGAAGCCCCTCACTCTTCTTGGATAAAGACCTTAGAGCCTGATTATGGGGAAAGCTGGACCTACTGACTCTGAGTCCAGTTCCCCAGCTGGATTCATAGATTACTCACCCAATTTCTGCAAAGGGGAGAGAAAAAAGAGGCTGGCTCCATGTGACCTTACCACATGGAGACAGGAAGGCAAGGATAGGTCAAGTGAGTCCTCCCCACAGGATGTGACCTTTAACCCTTTAAACCCGCTCACTACCAAAGTGTGGCCCCACACTGGCTTTACCAGAAGAGCTACTTCTGCCCTCTTGAGAAGAATGTGAGTATGAGAGAGAGAACAGGTGGATATGTTCCCACTAACACGCCCTGGGGGGAGGGGGCTGGAAGCTTCCCCCTCGACGGGCCGTGGCAGGAGTACTGAAAGGCAGAAGGACAATCCTCCTCCCTCCCCAGTATATATTAATTAACATGGAAAAAGTACTCAAGACACAGTGTTATTTATATTTTCAATTACTTTTTTTATCATGTTTATTACCTGAACAAAAAAAAAATTAAAACTACTGGCACAGTGGTTAAACTGATCGACTGCTAACCGAAAGGTCACTGGTTCAATACCACCAGTGGTTCCGTGGGAGAAAGATGGGGCAATCTGCTTCTGTAGAGATTTACAGCCTTGGAAACCCTATGGGGTTGCTATGAGTGAGAATCAATTTGACCTCTGTCTTAGTCATCTAGTGCTGCCATAACAGAAATCCCACAAGTGGATGGCTTTAACAAAGAGAAATTTATTTCTTCACAGTCTAGTAGGTTACAAGTCCAAATTCAGGGCATTGGCTCCAGGGAAAGGCTCTCTTTCTCTCTTGGCTCTGGAAGAAGATCCTTGTCCTCAATCTTCCCGTGGTCAAGGAGCTACTCAGGTGCAGGGACCCCTGGCCCAAAGGACATGCTCTGCTCCTGGTGCTACTTTCTTGGTGGTGTGAGGTCCCCAACTCTCTGCTTGCTTCCCTTCCACATCCCCAGGGAAACTCCCTTTATCTTAGATCAGACACTGGACAACAGGCAATGAACGTCAATGATCCCCAAGAGACGGGAAACAAATTAGGTGAGCCCTACAATAATGCCATCTTACTGCCTGGAGAGAGTTTCCAGGCTGTGGTGCAGGGAAGGGGGACATAGGCGGAAGCTTGAGGATCTTCCTGAGATGAGCCAAGGTTTCAAAGAGGCCAAGATAACTAGATTTCACAGGGCAGAGTGCTAGAGAGGAGACAGGTGCACAAAGAGAAAACTCCAGAGGTCTGCAGAGTAGTCAGTTTGAGTACTGGTCAGCATGTATGTATGAGGAGACTACCCAAGGCCAGACAACGAACCACCCTAACAGATTAGACAGACAATCCTCGAAGGTCACACAAAGTTGAAAATAGTGCCTGTTGCCAGAAGCCAGACTGAGAAAACTCGTAATTCACAGGGCACTGAGCAGAATACCCAGGAAGATTGTTGCCTGAGAAATGTTGAATAATTAATCCTGTATGGGGCTCTGCTGCAGGTTCGCCTAACAAGAAAAGTCAATCAATTGAAACCAGCCCAGAACCAACACAAATGTTAGAGTCAGCAGAGAAGAACATTCATAAAAACAGTATTCCATATGATCAAGAAGCTAAAGGAAAGGTTGAACAAGTTAAGTGGTAACTTAGGGAATATAAAAGACTCCAATCAAACTTCTAGAGATGAAAATACAATGTCTGAGATTGTATTAATGGCAGATTAGACACGGAGAAGAAAGATTAGTGAATGTGAAGACATGGTAAGAGTTACTTTCCAAAACGAAACACAGAGAGGGGAAAAAAAAGGACCAAACAACAACAGAAATGAACAGATCATCAGTGAGTTACGGGACAATTTTGAACAGTCTAATACAAGCTGACAGTCTAATCAGCAACCAATCACCGGGATGGTGCAGGACCAGGCAGTGTTTTGCTCCATTGTACACAGGGTTGCCACAAGTTGGGGGCCAGCTCAATGGCAGCTAAAAACAACAACAATATAAGTGGAACAGGAAAAGTCACCAAAAATGTTCTAAATTTGACAAAACCTATAATCCCACATATCCAGGAAGTACAAAAAACATGAGGAAAACTACACCAGTGCATATCATAATCAAATTGCTCAAAACCAGTGATAGAAATTCTTAAAAGCATCCGGAGAAAGAAGACAAGGTGCACAAAGAAACAAAGATGAGAGTGATGGCAATTATTCTGTCTGGAGACAATGCAATCAAGAGTACAGTGGAGCAACATCTTTAAAGTACTGAAGGAAAAAAGAAAGAAAGAAAGAAAACATCAAACGGGAATTCTATAACCAGCAAAAATACTTTTCAAAAAATGAAAGTGAAATAAAGAATTTTTCAGACATACAAAACCTGAAAGTAGACTTGTACCACAAGAAATGTTAAAGGAAGTCCTTCAGGTAGAAAGAAAACACCAAATAGAAATATGGATCTATACAAAAGAATGAAAAGCACTGAAAATGATAGCTATGTGGATAAATAATTGTTGTTGTTGTTAGGCACCGTCGAGTCGGTTCCGATTCATAGCGACCCTATGTAAAAAACTATGTACAACAGAACAAAACACTGCCCAGTCCTGCGCCATCCTCACAATCATTGTCATGCTTGAGCCCGTTGTTGCAGCCACTGTGTCAATCCATCTTGTTGAGGGTCTTCCTCTTTTCTGCTGGCCCTCTACTTTACCAAACGTGATGTCCTTCTCCAGGGCCTGATCCCTCCTCATAACATGACCAAAGTATGTGAGACATAATCTTGACATCCTTTGCTTTTAAGGAGCATTCAGGCTGTGTACTTCTTTCAAGACAGAATGTTTCGTTCTTTCAGCAGTCCATGGTATGTATAGTCAATATTCTTTGCCAACACTGCAATTCAGAGATGTCAATTCTTCTTCAGTCTTCATTTTTCATTGTCCAACTTTTAAATGCTTATGAGGCGACTGAAAACACCATGGCTTGGGTCAGGCACACCTTAGCCTTCAAGGTGACATCTTTGTGAGTAAACAACAAGATTTTTTTAATCATCTAAATCTCTCTGGAAGATATCTGTTTGAGCAAAATTAGTAACGGTGTAGAGTTTATACAATATGTAGAAGTAAATATATAAATAAATTAACACAAAGGCCAGGCAGGAGTGGAGAAATAGTGTCAAGTTCTCATGCTAAACGTGAAGTTGTCACTGAGTCAATTCCAACTTATGTTGACCCCAAGTGGTCAGAGTAGAACTGTGTTCCACAGGGTTTTCAGTGGCTGCTTTTTTCAGAAGTAGCTTTCCAGGCTTTTCTTCCTAGGTTCTGCTGGTTGGACTAAAGCCTCCAACCTTCCAGTTAGCAGTCAAACGTGTTAACTGTTTCCACCACCCAGGGACTTCCACTTGTCCTTAGACAGTCCTGGACTGTCATCAGTTAAAGATGTATACTGTGTGCTTTCCTTTGGGATGGGTAGATGAGAACAGATGGGGATGAGAAGGCACAGGCTAGGAGCACCTGGGATCACAGCAGCAGGTGAACGGCAGGGCAGGAGGTGGACACCGCCCCCGCAAGGTCGGGCAGCCTGCAGAAACGGGGAAGTAGGAAGAAGCCAAAGCCAGCCTTGAGCAAGCCACAATTTCTAAGACTCAGTCCTGAATTTTAGAGTGGCAAAGGGGTCCTGTTTGGTACTCCCTCTCACAGGCACCACCTTTAGTGTTCACGTGTGTGTATCACCTGACCCTAACAAAAGAAGCTTCCCTATTCTCAGAAGGTGCCATATTTCATTTGATATTTTTGAGGCCAAATACCAAAATGTTATAAGGTAAGACATATAGATTGAGGAAATACTCTGTGAGATTGAGGAGCCATAGAGAATTAGCAGTGAAAGGAAGGCATGCTTCAAAGACCAAGTCAGAGTCAACACTGAGAAGGTCAGATTTTACAAAATAAAAGTTTAATCAATACTCGGCTTCCAAAATTGCCAGGGAAATAACACAAAGAAGTCCCATGGCTACTTTGTATGCCGGGCTTCTTTCATATAAAACATCTCACCAGGAGGCGTAAGAAGCCTGCCTTCTCTTCATTTCCCTGATGGAAAAACTGAAGCATATAGATATGGATTTGCCCAAGGTGTGATCAGTAATCAGAATCAGGTCTAAGAGTCGTTTTCTTCAGTTTTAATTCAGAGTTCTAGCTATTTTTCAATTGGTGGATCTTTAAAACTCTTTATTAGAGTATAATATCTAGACAGAAAAGTGAACCAATGAAAGTTCAGAAACTGAACAGACTGACGTAGCCAGCATCCAAATCAAGAGACCAAATATCCCCAGTCCCCTAAGTTCCCTCATGCCCCTTTCCTGTCACTACCTGCCAAAAGTAACCGCTGTTGTGACATCTAAGAGCATAGAATACTTTTGCCTCTTTTTCTACTTTATATAAATGGAAAAATAGGTACATGTTTTGGCTTCTGGTTGCTTTCACTAAGCATTATTTTTGTGAAGTTCATCCATATTATTCCATATTCAGGTAAATTGTTCATTTTTGTTGCTGTTTAATATCCTAATATTTAATTATATCACAATTCATTTATCCCTTCTACCAAATGTCATGGGCATTTGGGTCATTTCCAATACGGAACTATTACAAACAGTGCTGCTTTGAATGTTGCTCTAGGTGTCTTTTGATGAATATATGTACAGAGTTCCGCTGCATATATACTAAGGTCTTAGGATATATGTGTATATATAGTGCCTGGATGGCACAAAAGGTTAAGCACTCAGCTAATAGCTCAAAGGTTGGCAGTTGAAATCCACCCAGAGGTATCTTGGAAGAAAGGCCTGGTGATCTCCTTCCAAAAGATCACAGCCACTGGAAACCCTGTGGAGCACAGTTCTACTCTGAAATACATGGGGTCACCATGAGTCAGGCTCAACTCGACAGCAACAGGTTTGTTTGTTTTTTAGTTTAGGATAAGTGTATGTTAAGCTATGCTTTAGTAGATACTGTAATGGGAAAATTTAAACCTTGTTAATCAAAGCTTAAAAATCACCTGTCTATAAAATTTTGCGTTTATTTACATATGATCGTCTGTCTTATATTGCTGGAAATGCTCCTGACTTAACCTTGCCTTGTATCTCCATGGTGCTGGCTACCCAGGGCTGGGTACAGAGTACTCGCTCTGTGAATACTTTCTTATTCAAATGTACGAAGAGCTGCATAGACAACATCTCTGCTTCCAGGAAAGGACCACTGACTCAGAGTCACAAGGGAAGAACACAAATGTCTCAACAGCAAGAACAAGATTGATTTAAAGACTTAGCAGCAGAGGACATGGCTCACAAATTTGCATCCTGCTGAGTGCCTATACTTAGTAGGTGCTCAATGAGTGAAATCAAGATAGGAGTGATTGTGAATTGCTTATAACATATAATGTTGTTGCTGTTGTTAGCTGTTGTTGGGTTGGCTCCTGACTCAGGGCGGCTCCATGTGTTACAGAGGAGAATTGCTCCATAGGGTTTTTTTTGGCTGCACTATGGTCGGTGGTTCGAACCAACCTCTCCGTAGAAGAAAAGACCTGACAATGTGTTCCTGTAAAGATTACAGCCTAGGAAACCCTACTGGGTATTTCTACTCTGTCCTCTAGGGTCACTATGAGTCAGAAGCAACTTAACAGCATACAATAACAACAACGAGAACAACAATTTTTACGGAAGTAGTTTGCCAGGCCTTTTTTCTGAAGAGCTGCTGGGTGGGTTCAAACTGCCAATCTTTAGGTTAGCAAGTGATTGCAAACTGGCTGCACCACCCAGACTCCTTATATAACATATACCTCAAAGGAAAGTGCATTTTAAGATGGGGAAACAGGATGGATATAGAACTGGGTGGAAGTTGGAGCAGAACACGCATTAACCCTACTCATAGAAAACATTTCATAAAAGTAAAGTATTATGGATTGAACTATGTCCCCAAAAAATGTATCATCTTGGCTGGGCTATGATTCTCAGTATTACATAATTATCCTCCATTTTGTGATCTAGTTATCCTATGATTATCCTCTACAATGTTAATGAGGCAGGATTAGAGGCAGTTTGGTTAATGAGGCAGGATACAAGCTACAGGATTAAGTTGTACCTTGAGTCAATCTCTTTTGAGATATAAAAGGGATTAAACAAGCAAGCAAAGAGAGGGACCTCCAACCACCAAGAAAGAAGAGCCGGGAGTGGAGCGTGTCCTTTGGACCCGGGGTCCCTGCTCAGACAACCTCCTAGACCCGGGGAAGATTGATGCCAAGACACATGGAGATCTCCAAGGAATGCTGGGCCCACAGGTATTGAAAGGAGACACGGACCTTCCCCTATAGCCAAAAGAAAGGGAAAGCCTTCCCCTAGAGCTGGTGCCCTGAATTTTAGACTTCTAGCCTCCTAACTGTGAGAGAATAAATTTCTGTTTGTTAAAGCCACCCACTTACGTTTTTTCTGTTATAGCAGCTCTAGATAACTAAGACAGAAAGCAACTTCATTGTTTTATCCATTTTTCGACCACTTCTTCCAGATCCTAGATTCCTCACCCTGATCCTAAACAAGTGAAAACTGAACAACAGACAAGTCTGAGGGGCTGGAGGTGAAACTTCATTCCTCCATAACTACATGCAGTGGGAGAAGCAAGATTTGAAAAAATGTTATTAATACCAAAGACAAGTTTCTCTCTCTAAGTGAACCAACATCAAAGATCAAGACAGGACATGGAGGAGGAGCTAAGGGGGGTGGAGGGACATGAGACCAATGGGAGGCCTGACCTGTAACCCAGGCTCCTTTGGAGGCATTAAGGCTGAGCTTCTCTGTCTGCACACCGGCAACAACACACGAACAGGTTTAAGTTACAAGAAACGAAGATGAGATGCTTCCAGGCTTTTCCTGAAAGGGCTTTTTGGAGAAAGGAGTGCTCTGAAAAGAGATCTTAACTTGACAGCACCTGAATCCCCCATATACCATCAGTCCATACAGACCGGGAGCAAGTTGCAGGAGCAAGTTGTGCTCCTCTTTGCAGAGGATGGCAAGACAAGGCAGCGTCTTTCATCCATTTCAGAACCAGACGGAGTGAAATGTGAACCTCTGGGGGCTGTGCTCCATGCCATGCTTGACAGCTCACGGGAAATCCAGCTTCTGCCAAAGAAAAGCCAAGCATTTCTGGTCGGCACCCAAAGGCCTTTTCTAAACTTTTCATCAGCAACCAAGAGAGTAATAGAAGGTTTCAAACCCACTCTGTAAACCTCAGCATCTCTCTTTCCTTAAAATCAGAAAAACCAAAGAATACTTTCTAAATGGAAAAAAAGCTCCAAGTAGAATATCGTGGCTTTCCTGAAACCGAGGATGGGGGGTGGGTGGGGGGAGGTGGAGAGTGACCCCTTCTCAAGGCCCTGTAGTCAGGCCTGGCAAACCCAGCCCCATGTGGGCTGTCATGGATTGAATTATGTCCCCCCAAAAATGCGTGTGTCAGTTTGGCTGGGCCATGATTCCCAGTATTGTGTGGTTGTCCTCCATTTTGTGATTGTAATTTTATGTTAAAGTGGATTAGGGTGGGATTGTAATACCCTTACTAAGGTCACATCCCTGCTCCACTGTGAAGGGAGTTTCCCTGGGGTGTGACCTGCACCACCTTTTATCTTACAAAAGATAAAAAGGAAAGGGAAGCAAGCAGAGAGCTGGGGACCTCATACCACCAAGAAAGAGTGCTGGGAGCAGAGCGTATCCCTTGGACCCAAGGTCCCTGTGCAGCGAAGCTCCTAGTCTGGGGAAAGATTGAGGAGAAGGCTGACAGAGAGAGAAAGCCTTCCCCTGGAGCTGATGCCCTGAATTTGGACTTTTAGCCTACTTTACTGTGAGGAAATAAATTTCTCTGTGTTAAAGCCATCCACTTGTGGTATTTCTGTTATAGCAGCACTAAATGACTAAGACATGGGCTTTAGAGCAAAAGGAAAGAACAGGCAAGGCTGGGAATGTGGGGGGGATCGGGTGAGGAGTGAAAGGAAGAGAAGAATAGAGAAGTACCAGGAGGGTCAGAAGAAAATGAACATTTATTGAACACCTTTTACTCTATGCAGGTTTTTAATAAAAAGTATCTTATTTAACCCCCAAAGCAACTCTTAAGACAGGTAATGTTATTCCTATTTTTATGGGCAAGGAAATTGACGCATGTCTGAAATCTCATGGTCAGAACCCCTTAGCCCTGGGCAAGCAGGACCCCTACTGTGGGTCCCATGCTTTAGGGCCCTCCTCTGGCCACTTTCTTCCCCAAGGGTCCCCAGGGACAAGGGGATGTGTCTACCCTGAGCCTGTGTACCCCCTACTATACATGCTCAGGGGCCTGGGATCTGGGATTTCCTGCCTGGACAGCCCCAAGCCTCCTTTCAAGGCCCCTACGGGCCTCTCTCCTGGATGGGATGTCCGTGTGTGCACCTTCAGGCCTCAGGAGTGGCCAAGGGGGTGCTGTTCACAGGGTGTGTGGGATAAGTTGTCATGTAAGGTCCCTTATAAGGACACAGCTGGGGGCAGGGGGTATGAAGAGAAGGGAGGTCAGGCATGGGCAGGGGAGGAGGCTAGGGACAAGGTATCCTCATTCCAGCATATCGGGGCAGAACTCCAAGGAATCTGAGAATTCTAAATCAAAGCTGGCCTTCCAGGTCTTTATGAAAGCATATTTGTCAGGATTAGAGGGTAGAGCTATTCAGCACTTTGTTATCTTTATATGTATTATATATAACTTTTTAATATTGAGACATATGGCAAGGGGGCCTTCACTTCTGCTCTTGTCTGGGTCCCTGAAGCCTCAGTGGTGAGCCCCCTACAGCCAATAAGAGGTGGAGCTGGCGGGAACCACGCCCAGCTCTGTCCAATGCCGAGGCTGAATGCTTGGCCTGCCCCATCACGCCTGACCCCACAGGGAAGTCAGGGGCAGGATAAGCACTGCCACGTGTTTTAGGGAAATTGTCTCATTTTATAGATGGAAACCCCAAGAATTTCCCATGGCAGATCCTGAGCTGCCATGAATTCACTACAGGATTCTTGGAAAGCCACTCACCAATCTGGGCTCACCTCCATCTTCTGGGAAGTGAAGGGCCCGGATGACCTCTAGGGTCCCATTCAACTTGAAGACGCCAAGATTCTAAAGAATAACAAAAGCTGCCTCCTAACAGTACTGGGGGGTAGGGGGGGGCAGGAGGGAGTAGAAGCCTCAGCAAAAGGTCTCTTAAGATTGCAAACTGCTTTGAAGAATAACAACAATAAATAACAATACCAAGTCTGTGAAGGTAAGGGGAATAAAACAGATGGATCACCTCAGACAACTGAAGGGCCAGGATGCTGACCTAGGCTGTTGATGTCTTGACAGGGCAGGGGGCGGAGAGAGCAGGAGGAAAGATAGTTGATGCTGAACTGGAAACCAGCACCTTCCAGCAACAGAAAACAAGAAGCACAGGAGAGCCTGCCTTGTGGTCAGTGGGGTCTGGCCCCGGGAGGTAGCCATTCTGTCACTGCCCGTGGCATGTTCCCTGTGTCCCTTGGAGGGGAGGGGCGAGCAGGAAGCATGGTGCACCCTGGGCAGAAAGGGGATGCACTCGGCCCCCTGAGTCAGCCAGAGCCCAGGCTGAGGGAAGGGAGAGGTCAGGTCCAGGGCAGAACCCTGACTGGCTCACTGGGGGACTCCTGGGTGTCAGCCCTCCATAGTAGGCCTGGGTCATGGTTGGTGTTTCTGCCTCTCAGCTTCTCTTCATCCTATTCTCTCTCCCCATGGAGATTCTGTCTCCTCTTCCTTCAGTTTAATTGGCTCATTCCTTAGCCTGAAGAGGCAGCTTGGCGCTGAGATTCTCACTGGGGGCACGTCCACCTACGGAGCACATCAATCTCTTGTCCCCTACTCCTGAGCCACTGATAATCAAGTCCCAGGGAGGCATAACCCACTTCACCATGAGACTCAGCGCTGAGGTGGTCCGCCTTCCCCACAGGTCTGTGTCCTGCTCCTAGGGTATGCCAGGGAGGGGTACAGCTTGAGAACCACGGGACAGAAGAGGCCTGGGCTCTGGGGCCAGATGATCTGGGTTTGACTTCCAGCTGTGTGCCCTTGGGAGAGTTTCTGAATCTTTCTGAGCCTCAGTTTTTCTCATCTGTAAAAAAGAAAAAAAAAAAATCTGTAAAAAGGGGACAATAATTTTCTATCTCATAGGGTTGTGGTGGGGATAAGATGAGAAAATATATTCAAAGCATCTAGTCTAGGGCAGAGTCCCAAATGGGGACTCCTTGAATATTATTGTGTCTTTCAAGAGCAACAGACCTGGAATAGAAAGAGATTTCAAAAGAAATCTTCCATGTGGAGTCCAGTCCTCCCTTTCTGAGAAATTTCTGTATAACTTCTCCTCTGAACCGTGTAATTTAGCACTGAATTACGTTTGCATTTCTCTCTGAGTCAGATTATGTGTTTCCAGGGATTTGTCCATTTCGTCTAGGTTATTTAATTTGTTGGCATACAATTGTTCATTGTTGTTGTTAGGTGTTGTCGAGTCAGTTCCGACTCATAGCAACCCTATGTACAACAGATTAAAACACCGCCCCGTCCTGTGCCATCCTCACAATTGTTGATATGTTGGAGCCCATTGTTGTAGTCACTGTGTCAATCCATCTCGTTGACGGTCTTCCTCTTTTTTGCTGACCCTCTACTTTGCCAAGGAAAAGCTTACATTTTTCTTCAATTCTTTCAGCTTGAGAAATGCTAAGCATGTTCTTCCCTGTTGGCTTTCTAACTCCAGGTCTTTGTACATTTTATTGTAATACTTAACTTTGACTTCTGAATCCACCCTTTGAAATCTTCTGTTAAGATCTTTTACATAATTATTTTCCCATTCTCTTTAGCTACTCTATATTCAAGAGTAAGTTTCAGAGTCTCTTCTGACATCCATTTTGGTCTTTTCTCTCTTTCCTGTCTTTTTTATGACCTTTTGTTTTCTTCATGTATGATGTCCTTGAAGTCATCCCATAACCTGTCTGGTCTTCAGTCATTAGCGTTCAATGCGGCAAATCACCCATGGTGGACAAGTTCCAGCGGAGCTTCCAGACTAAGGCAGACTGGGGAGATGGACCTGGCAATCTACTTCTGAAAAAAAATTGCCAGTGAAAACCTTATGAATAGCAATGGAACATTGTCTGGTATAGTGCTGGAATATTAGCTTCTTAGTTTGGAAGGCGTTCAAAATACAACTGGGGAAGGGCTGTCTCCTCAAAGCAGAGTCAACCTTAATGACGTGGATAGAGTAAAGCTTTCTGGACCTCTATTTGCTGATGTGGCATGACTCAAAACGAGAACAAACAGCTGGAAACATTCATTAACAATCAGAATGTGGAATATACGACGTATGAATATAGGAAAATTGGAAGTTGTCAAAAATGAAATGGAACACTTGAAGATCAATATCCTAGGTATTAGTGAGCTGAAATGGACTGGTATTGGTCATCTTGAATCAGACAATCATATAGTCTACTATGCTGGGAATGACAAACTGAAGAGGAATGGTGTCGCATTCATTGTCAAAGAGAACATTTCAAGATCTATCCTGAAGTACAGTGCTGTCTGTGATACAATAATATCCATACGCCTAAAAAAAAAAATTTTTTTTTTGTTTTTTTATAAGGAAGACCAGTTAACACGACTATTATTCAAATTTATTCACCAACTACTAATGCCAAAGATGAAGAGATTGAAGATTTTTACCAACTTCTGCAGTCTGAAATTCATCAAACAGTCAATCGAGATGCACTGATAATTACTGGTGATTGGGAGGCAAAAGTTGGAAATAATGAAGAAGGATCAGTAGTGGGAAAATATGGCCTTGGTGATAGAAATGATGCTGGAGATCACATGATAGAATTTTGTAAGACCAATGACCTATTCATTGGAAATACCTTTTTCAACAACATAAATGAGGAGTGTACAAGTGGACCCTACCAGCTGGAATAAGCAGGAATCAAATACACAACATCTGTGCAAAGCCACTATGGGGAAGCTCAGTATCATCGGTCAGAACAAGGCCAGGGGTCGACTGTGGAACAGACCTTCAATTGCTCTCATGCAAGTTCAAGTTGAAGCTGAAGAAAATTAAAACAATTCCACGAGGGCCAAAGTACAATTGTCCGTTAAAAAAAAAAAAAAAAGCCCCGTTGCCGTCGAGTCAACTTTGGCTCATAACAATCCTATAGGACAGAGTAGAACTGCACCCCAGGGTTTCCAAGGAGTGGTTGGTGGATTCGAACTGCCGACCTTTTGGATAACAGCAGAGCACTTAACCACTGCGCCACCCAGCTGCAGTTGTTCACAGTATTCCCTTATAATCCTTCCTATTCTGTAAGGTCTATAGTGATGTTTCTTTCATTCCTGATTTTAGGAATTTGAGTCTTCTCTCTTTTTTCTTGGTTAGTCTAGCTAAAGTTGTGTCAACTTGATCTCTTCAAAGAAAGGTTGCTTTTAACCACAGCTTAACTCAGTTTAATCTTATTAAGCACTTGAAAAGAGAAAGTATATGCCTATCCATCCTTTTTTAAAACCTGCAAGTCACGCCAGAAACTTTTACTGAGGATGTACTATACATGTAAGCACTGTTGGAGGTGCTATGGATGTCCGAAATGAATAAGACACATTGTGTACCCTGTGGTACAGCCTTGGGTAGGGTGAGGGCCTAGGAGCTAGGGGCTGGGGCCAGGCTAGGACAACAGCTAGATAGTACAATGACATATGGCTGAGGCAGCCAAGTGTGGCTTCACAGGCTGTGCACTGCACAACTGCAGGGTCCAGTCACATAGATTACAGGACATCTCACTTGTGCCTACAGAAAGCTGGGCTACAAAGCATGGTCCTGGGTAGTGCTATGACAGAAACAAGTCTAGAAGGATCTGAAAACACAAACTTCCATTATAAGGACCATTGTTTCCGGCTCTGTGTGTGTTGGGGGAGGAGGATCAACATCAACATTTATTCCATCAACACGTCCTCGGCACCGTCAATCTGCACCTCCCTCCTCTTTTTCTTTGGCAAAAATTCCCACTTTCTGACAGAGCGTCATCACTGCCAGAAGGATTCTTGGCCCATAATTCTTTGACATGCATAAAACTTGGCAGACTCCCAGGAAAATGAGGTCATTTTACAAAAACTGTGTAATGATTGGTACCTGCGCTTTCCACAGTGGGCAGCAAGGTGGGGGCTGGGAGGGGAGGAGGGTGTTACCTGGGGCGTAGTTAGGTCAGTCCAAAGCATCCAAGCTAGAAGCCTCTCCTGGCTTGGGGAGGTATAAGAGACAGGGGTCTTTTACCCCTCCAAGTGTGTTTCACGCTGTTGACAGAAAGCCTTTTGACTGCCACTCTGGGAGGATGGCTGGCCGACTGCTTTGCTCATCAAATCTGAGTGAACTTATTTTAGAAAAGCATTTAACGCTGCTGCTGACAGATCTCTCCACTGTGGCTCACACATACCTGGGCTGAGGGCCGGGGCATCGGAGTTGTCCCCAGTAACTTTAGCTGCCTGGGGAGAGTGATCTTGAGAGAGAGAGCCGTGTGCACGCTGACTGCTGGCGTTGCCAATCCCCATCCTCACAGGCCAGCAGATTAATAGCTGCTGGTTTTCACCTCACCTAGACTCCTGAGATCTGGATGCCACCTTCTGCCAGAAATGCCTGGGTGAAGTAGGTTTTTACACGATAGTCTGGGCACATACAACAAACTGCTTCTTGATTTAAAGAAGCAATTTCCCTGAGGTTCCCTGAGGTTCTAATGCTTCCCTTCGTGAAGCCTATCTTTCTGGGCTGTTTTTAAACTAGCAACGTGTGTGTCTACAGAAGTGTGTGAGGAGCTTAGGTGTGAGGTTTGCTGAGAGCGAGTCTTTGGGTGGTGCACATGGTTAATGCGCTCAGCTACTAACCAAAAGGCTGGAGGTTCCAGTCCATCCAGAGGTGCCTCGGAAGAAAGGCCTGGCAATCTACTTCAAAAAACCAGCCATTGAAAACCCAATGGAGCACAGTACTACTCTGATACACATGAGTGGCCGTGGATTAGAACTGGCTCCACGGCAGCTGCTCGTGGTAGTGGTTTGTTGTGAGAATGAAAAAATGGGACATATTTTTGGCCTGTTAAAAGCTTTTCTACTGTAGGGTTTGGAGGTCTGCCTGATCAAATGCAGAGAGGAGGGTGTAGGGCAAAGTGTGGGGTGCCGGAAAGGACTGACAACTCCTTGTTTGGCTTTGGTTCTGCTTCTACTGTGTAACAGCTCAGAGGTCTTGGCCAGACCACATCACTGCTTGGCTTTAGCTTTTCATCTGTTCGGTGGGAGTGACATCTGCCTACGCTTTGGCACCAAGATCAAACAAGTAAAAGATAAGCTAAAAGTGGAACAGCCTCATGAAGGGTTACTGCTATGTAGCTGTACAGTCACTGCTGGATCACTCTTTCTTGTGCACTCTGATACTACTCTGCAGGGTATGTGTGAAAAATCCAATAAATTCACCAGTTAATGTGTTTAAGAACCTGCTATATGTCAGGAGCCATGTTTGATACCCAGGATATAAAGATAAATATTAAATTATTTCTATTTTCAAAACTAATGTTTGTTGGATTTTAAGTGCTTTATATACACATATGGGAGCCCTGATATTGCAGTGGTTAAGAGCTCAGCTGCCAACCAAAGGGTTGGCCATTGGAATCCACTCACTGCTCCTTGGGAACCCTATGGGGCAGTTCTACTCTGTCCTATAGTGTCACTAGGAGTTGGAATCAACTCAATGGCAATAGGTTTGGTTTGGGTATATGCACTTGTGGACTGTATATATATAAATTAATGAACTAATGTGAACTTGACTTCCATCTGCCTTGGGAACACAGGCTGGATGTATAAAACCACGCGTGCATGCGCTCACACACACACACACACATGCCCTCCCCTACTCCTTTCCTGAAATGTGTGGGTATTGCTCTTCTGCCTGCAGCTGATGAGCACTGAGGTGGAGCACAGAGACCACCAGGGTCATACAGTTAGGCGCGAAGATGGCCGCCTTGCAGACAGAAGAAGGTCCAGTGCAGTCAAGGTGTAAGCCTTTGAGAGCCTTTGAAGGTTGCTGGTGTGGGAGGCGGAAGCCTGGAATCAGTCGGTCTGGGCTTGAGCCCCAGCCCTGCCAGTTATTAACTGTGTTACTTTGGACAAGTCACTTCACCCCTCTGAGCCCAGGATTCCCCGTCTATCCAGTTTCCCCAACCTCAGAGTGCTCTTGTGAGGATTAAGTGAGGTCAGATGGCAGAGGAACTCCTAAACCCAGATCCCTCCTCCAGCTGCCTGGGGATCTCACTTAGAAGCAGTGGGAGTCAATCATTCATTCATTCCACAAACATTTATTGTGCACCTACTATGTGCCAGATACTGTTCTAGATGTGGGATACAGCATAGAGCAAAGCCTGCAAGACTGCTGCTCTCCTCGAGCTCATATCCCAGCCTTGATGGAAAAGACAACCCCTCCTTTATTACAGGGGCTCTTTCCAAGGGCACAAACCAAACCAGTTGCTCTTGAGTCGATTTCAACTCACGGCATCGCCATGTGTGTCAAGAGTAGACCTGTGCTCCATAGGATTTTCAACAGCTGATTTTTTGGAAGTAAATCACCAGGTCCTTCTTTCACAGTGCCTCTGGGTGGACCCGAAGCTTCAACCTTTCAGCTAGCAGCCAAGAGCTTTAACCATTGACACCACCCAGCCTGTGCCCAAGAACACAAAGAACCTTGAAATCCTAAATAAGAAAACTGACTTGGCTCTGTTTCTCTGACGTGGAGTAGTTGGGTATTTTGCAGACAGTGTCTTATTTTAACTGCTGTCTGACATCTGGGAAAGAATTTAGTCATGACTTAGATTTTAATCTGTACCCAGTGTTGGCTTTTCAGATGAAATGGCTGTTCTCAATCTGCCCCAAATAGAAAGTTTACGAGAGTCTCCCTGACAGAAGGACATGTGATATGGAACGTGTCTTGTCCACAGTTGTACAGCCGCGGGCACTGGGGGTTACCAGCCACATCAGCCAGGGGATCCCCTGGAGCGGTGCAGGGAGGGGCTGACCACACTCCTCCCCTAGGGCAGGACTAGTGCTGGACGCTGAGGTGGGGCAGGCCACACAGCATGGCCCAAGAGCTGGGTTTCCATCTTGTCTCTGCCACTTGTTGGCTGGTGACCTTGGGTAGTCCCGGCTCTCTGCATCTCAGTGGCCTCATCTCCCAGTAAGACTGTCCTTGGTGCCACCTACCTCAGGATTTTGAGGGGGACCAAATCAAGTAATAAATGTGTTTCTTGGAAAAACAAACGAACAAGCCACACAAGCAACATTCAACAAAATCCTTTAAGGGATATTTCACTTTCTCTTGATACTGCCATTATCTGCTTTATGCCCATCTTTTTCTGAGGCACTGATGTCCCTCTGTAGAGGAAAAAGACCTACTGCAGAGTTACTGAGCTGTGTCTCCGGATCAGATTTTAGGGAGTCGCATTTGCAATTATAAATCAAGGAGACTGGAGGGAGACAAAGGAAATACGTGGGGTGGAGGCGGAATGGGGAGGAGGCAGAAATGAAGGCTTTACCTCCTGTTAGAGACAAATCACCAGACTTTGTTACAAAGGAAGGAGGTGAAGCCAGCCAGGCCAGAAGCCAGTCTTGCCAGGCCAGGACAAGCACCTGTCCCTCAGCAGAGGGCTGCCCAAGGCCACATGTATGGCCCTGTTGACCACGTCCTTTATTGTAGAAGGCCCCTCCGACAGGGCTGGCTCTCCTTGCCACACAGGGGTCGGCTTCCCAACTGGAGCCCTGGAGGCCACAGGCCAGCCTTGGTAAAAGTAGAAGTCTCTGCTTATTCTAGGACTTCTGTTCGAGGAACAGGGGAAAAGTGCCCTTAAAAGAACTAGATTATAAAGTTTTCTCTCTCTCCACTTGTCTTGGTGGTGGTTTTTTTTTTTTTTTTTTTTTTTTTGCTCTTTATTGTCATTCTAATAAACATTAAAATTTTAAATGATTAGCATGAATTTTACTGTTCTTTATATTGTGCAATGCCGGTTTTAAATGCATGTGCAAAAAATACCCTCCCCCCCCAAAAGAAAGGCCAAACTCGCTGTTGAGCTGATTCCCGACTCACAGTGACACTGAAGGACAGAGTTCAACTGCCCCAAAGGGTTTCCAAGGAATAGCTGATGGATGTGACATTTCGGTTAGCAGCCCAGCTCTTAACCACTGAGCCACAAACAAAACAAAACAAAACAAAAACCACCCAAACCCGTTGCCATCGAGTGGATTCCAAATAGGACAGGGTAGAACTGCCCCATAGAGTTCCCAAGGGGCACCTGGTGGATTTGAACTGCTGATCTTTTGGTTAGCAGCCATAGCACTTAACCACTTCACCACCAAAGTTTCCGCAATGTCACCAGGGGTGGCTCCTTAAATGCACATAAAAATATTTAACTCACACGTGGACTCACTGAACTTCTATCAGCGTATGTGGTTGGCTGAAACTGGCCAAGAACCTCAGTCAGGAAGGATATGATAGGGCACCTTGGTTGTTCCTTCTTAGAATGCCATTGTCTTCTCTCGTGTCAAACCAAGTTCTGATTCAAACGGAAGGAGAGCATGGCCTCTGGAGGGCTTCCAGCGTTCACACTTACCCAGTCACAGACATAACACGCTTATTTGCACACGCTGTGGTCCACCGGAAGTCTGCGCTCAAGGGCTTCCGATGATTACAAGCAAATGAGCAGCAAGGATAGTGGACACATAGATTGGGAGGATCTCTTCTCCCCCGCATGCTCTGTTGTCCACACCTGTTGCCATGGAGTCTATTCTGACTCATAGCGACCCTAGAGGACAGAGTAGAACTGATCCATAAGTTTCCAAGGAGGTCCTGGGGGATTGCAACTGCTCATATTCTGGTTAGCAGCCAAGCTCTTAATCACTAATCCATCAGGGTTTCTCTGTTGTCCCTAGGACCTCACAAAACACAAATCCAAAGATAAAATTATTAAGAATTTCAAGATGGCGCCAGGAGAGTAGTAAACCCAGCACGGGGCCCTTCGGAGCTGGCCCTGCTCCTGTCTGACTGAAAACCCCAATCGACACCCTTCCGCCCCACCTTTCTTCATCTTCCTAACCATGAGCTTGTTTTGAGCAACATTTTTCAGGAAGTCGAAGCAGGTAGTGGCTCCATCCATTGAACTGTCTCAAGCTACACCTAGAAGCATGTGCAGATTTCCTCATGGAAACTACCAAAACAATAACAACAAAATCCCGTTCCCTTGGAGTGGATTCCCACTCATAGAGACCCTACAGGACAGAGTAGAACTGCTCCACAGGGTTTCCAAGGCTGTAATCTTTACAGAAACAGATTGCTACATCTTTCTCCTACTGAGTCGCTGATGGGTTCAAACTGTTGACCCTTAGGTTAATAGCCAAGCACTTAACCACTGCACCACCAGGGCCCCTTTCATGGGTTGTACAGCCCTGGTAGGGCACAACATCCATGCCAAGCTGAATGTGGTGAGGAGAGGAAGCCAGACTGCAGCAGGAACCCTCATTCGCTGAGTAGGAAGCTCAGGATTTATATGCCCCGCTTCATTCAGTGAGAGGCTGAGGGTGGAAAAGATGGGCATTCCCACAGGCACCATGTCACGGCCCCCAGGCTGCGGTGGCTCCAAGAGGAGCTCTCTAGGGAGTTATTAGACAGTCACAGGACTTGGCCTTGGGCCCAGAGCTGAGTGGACACCCGCCACCTGCTCCCCACCCCCACCCCGGAGCACTCCTACCATCTCTGTGGATTGAGCTGCCATGTCTCTTGAAGCAGTAGGCCTATCACTCTATCAGCTAGAGTGGCTTAGACAGGACCCCTCCTGGCAGTAGCCTCCAGGCCAGTTCTGGCCCTCCTACCTCCCCTGGGATTTCCAGTGGTGTGAGGAGAAGCTCCCCTTTCTACAACCCCCACCTTACCCAGGTGCTGCCTAGGGATTTTACATGCAACCCAAGCCAGGGAAGTGCAGCAGCTCCCTTTGATGGGGTGGGAGAGTGTGGCAGGCAGAGCAAACAGCCCTTTACCCTTTGATCTTAAAGGAAAGAGAATAAAGAGGGCTGGAATTTGTTTTCTTTTCCAAAGACATTGATTTTGTGTCTCAGTTATAAATCTGCAACATTGAGAAAATAATGCTTAACATCTCCATAGGAGGGAGACAGAGGAAAAAATGCAAAGACTAGCCTTCTAATGACCATAATATCTTTCAAAGTCCCTGGCTTTGTCACCTACCATCAACTTGACCATGTGCAAGCCCTGTACTGGCTAGGCCTCTGTTCCTCCATCTATAATATGGAGACATGGTCTCTACTCTGCAGGTTGTTGTTGGGGATTAAGATTACATAGTTTGTAAAGTGCCCGGCACAGTGTCTTGCACAAGGCAGGCCTCCATAAATGGTAATGTTGTATTGCTGTTATTGTGGTTAAGGTGTGTCAAGTCGGTTCCAACTCATAGCAACCCTATCTGTACAACAGAACGAAACATTGCCTGGTCCTGCACCATCCTCACAATCGTGGTTATGCTTGAGCCCATTGATGCAGCCACTGTGTCAATCCATCTCATTGAGGGTCTTCCTCTTTTTTGATGACACTCTACTTTACCAAGTACGATGTCCTTTTCCAGGGGCTGATCCCTCCTCATAACATGTCCAAAGTATGTGAGATGTAGTCTCGCCATCCTTACTTCTAAGGAGCATTCTGGTTGTACTTCTTCCAAGATAGATTTGTTCATTCTTTTAGCAATCCATGATACATTCAATATCCTTTGCCAACACCACCAAAAGCGTCAATTCTTCTTCGGTCTTCCTTATTCATTGTCCAGCTTTCGTGTGCATACAAGGCGACTGAAAATACCATGGTCTGGGTCAGGAGCACCTTAGTCTTCAAGGTGACTTCTTTGCTTTTCAACACTTTAAAGAGGTCTTTTGCAGCAGATTTTCCCAATGCAATGGATCTTTTGATTTCTTGACTGCTGCTCCCATGGGTGTTGGTTGTGGACGCAAGTAAAATGAAATCCTTGACAACTTCAATTTTTTCTCTGTTTATCATAATGTTGCTTATTGGTCCAGTTGTGAGGATTTTTGTTTACTTAATGTTGAGGTGTAATCCATACTGAAGGCTGTAGTCTTTGATCTTCATTAGTAAGTGCGTCAAGTCCTCTTCACTTTCAGCAAGCAAGGTTGTGTCATCAGCATAATGCAGGTTGTTAATGAGTTTTCCTCCAGTCCTATGCCCTGTTCTTCTTTGTAGAGTTCAGCTTCTCTGATTATTTGCTCAGCATACAGTTTGAGTAGGTACAGTGAAATGATACAACCCTGACGTGCACCTTTCCTGACTTTAAACCACACAGTATCCCCTTGTTCTGTTCGAATGACTGCCCTTGACCATATATAGGTTTCTCAAGAGCATAATGAAGTGTTCTGAATTCCCACTCTTTGCAATGTTATCCGTAATTTGTTATGATCCACACAGTTGAATGCAAATAGATGTCAGAAGAGACTCAAACTCGATCTTGAACTTAGAGTAGCTAAAGCAAAAGGAAGAAATAATGAAGTAAAAGAGCTGAACAGAAGATTTCAAAGGATGGCTTGAGAAGACAAAGTATTATAATGAAATGTGAAAAGAACTGCAGATAGAAAACCAAAAGGGAAGAACATGCTCAGCATTTCTCAAGCTGAAAGAACTGGAGAGAAAACTCAAAACTTGAGTGCAATAGTGAAGGATTCTATGGGGAAAATATTGAACGACAGAGGAATAATCAAAAGAAGATGAAAGGAATACACAGAGTCACTATATCAAAAAGAATTGGTTCAACCATTTCAGGAGGTAGTGTATGATCAGGAACCAATGGTACTGAAGAAAAAAGTCCAAGCTGCACTGAAGGCACTGGTGAAAAACAAGGATCCAGGAATTGACGGAATATCAATTGAGATGTTTCAACTAATGGATGCAGCACAGGAAGTGCTCACTTGTCTATGCCAAGAAATTTGGAAGACACCTACCTGGCCAACCAACTGGAAGAGATCCATATTTATGCCTATTCCCAAGAAAGGTGATCCAACTGAATGCAGAAATTATCAAACAATATCATTAGTATCACGTGCAAGTAAAATATTGCTGAATATCATTCAAAAGTGGCTGCAGCAGTATATCGACAGGGAACTTCCAGAAATTCAAGCCAGATTCAGAATAGGAAAAGGAACCAGGCATATCATCGCCAATGTCAGACGGATTCCGGCTGAAAGCAGAAAATACCAGAAAGATATTTACCTCTGTTTTATTGATTATGCAAAGGCATTTGACTGTGTGGATCATAACAAATTATGGATAACATTGCAATGAATGGGAATCCCAGAACACTTCATTGTGCTCATGAGGAACCTATACATGGATCAAGAGGCAGTTATTCTAATAGAACAAGAGGATACTTCGTGGTTATTGTCATAACACCTACCAATTGATATTGAGTCGACCCCAACTCATGGCTTCCCCATGTGTGTCAGAGTAGAACTGTGTCCCATAGGATGTTTGATGGCTGATTTCTTGGAAGTAGATGGACAGACCTTTCTTGCGAGCCACTGCTGGGTGGATTCAAACTTCCAAACTTTCATTTAGCAGCCAAGCATGTTATCAGTTTTCACCACCCAGGGACCACTGTTATAGCTGTGAGGGGGGTTCAAGAGCTGCTGAAAAGCAGGGTTGCCTCCCTTGAAGCAAATAGAATGGGACAATGACCTTGGTCTTCACCAGTTTCACCATTTTCTTTTAAAGAAAGCGCCATTGTAACAGAGAACAGGAAACAGAATTTGACCCACAAATACTTCGGTTTACCAACTCTGCCTCAAGGAAACTTCCTGGTCAACGCTCTCCTTCTTAATAAGCTTATGGGAACTGGGCTATCTCCCTAAATCTCTGGAGAGCCTTTGCCTGCCTGGCAGAGATGGAACCTTTCCAGGCCTGCAGGAGGCCATCTCTGATGGAGGAGCTGGATGGGAGGTGGGCAGCAGGCTCATGCAGGCAGGGGGCAGCTGAGAAGGAATCAGGGGCATCGTCTTTCAGGATTGGGGGCACCTTATAAGCATCCATCCCCTCTGCCCTCACAGAAATGCCATGTGTTTTGCAATTAATGCGCAAAACGAATGCCTTTACAGTCCCTTTTGTTCTAAAATGTGTGCTTGGGTCAGAATGTCCCAAATTCTCCAGGGCCCAGCTAGACCAGTCTGACTAGCATGCCAGGGGCAGGTACATGCAGTACACTGCAGAAAAAACACTTTGAGAGCTCCAACTGGGACCCTCTGCAGTGAAATTGCCTCTCGGTGGCTTGAGTGAGAAAGGAGGAGAAGAGAATCCCACCCTTACGTGCCCAGGTCCACTTTCCTAGCTCGGGCCCTGGAAAAGAGCATGTGCCTGGTTGGTGGGCAGCTCACCAGGTGCAGCGCATCATCTGTCTAATCAAGTATTAAAACGCTTCCTCCCCGACCTGCCCCTGCGGGCCCCAGGCACACCGGCACTCTCATTAACCTGCACTGGTAGGTGACTGTCGAGTGAGATGTGGCGGCCACTTTTTGAGCACAGGTGTCACCAGCCAAATCCTCTTCCCTTAGAGTTTCTTGGCCATTCCAGATCAAGGAAGGCCCCAGCCAGTCAGGGCTGCCTGCTTGTTATCCTAAAACAAAGGCCAAGGAAGGCAGTGGCTGTGCCTGCATCCAGACTCCTCCAACCCCACCCGCAACACACACACCACCTCCAGGACTGGGGGTAGAGGGTAGGAGCATCGGTGGATTGGAGGTAGGAATGTGTCAAGTGTAGCAACCACAGCACAGGGCAAATGGAATTGGTACGCCCTGTGAGACAGGGAAGGAGCCCTGGTGGTGTGGTGGTTAAAGCAATCAACTGTTAACCGAAAGGTCAGTGGTTCTAAACCACGAGCAGCTCCACAGGAGAAAGATGTTGCAGTCTGCTTCCATAGAGATTTACAGTCTTGGAAATCCTATGGGGTCACTATGAGTCAGAATCAACTCCACAGCAGTGGGTTTGGTGTGAGACAGGTGTCTGGCTTACCTTCCAACTATTCCAGGAAGCCTTCTTTGACTTCCCCAGACAGGAATTTGAGCCTTCTTGGAGGATCATACAGTACAGATAATCCGTACAGTATGGGTAACAATGTACCCACGGTTAGGAGCACAGGCTGTAGAGCCAGTCTACCTAACCTCAGTGCTTGACTACTAGCCTGAAAGTTTGATGGTTCAAACCCTCCCAGAGGCACCTTGGAAGACAGGCCTGGCAATCTGCTTCCAAAAGATCACAGCCTTGAAAACCCTATGGAGCAGTTATACTCTGCACACCTGGGGTTGCCGTGGGTCAGAATTGACCCAAAGGCAACCACCACCACCAATAACCATTCACAAGCTGTGTGGCTTTGGGCAAGTTACTTAACTGCTCTGTACCTCATTCCTTTAATTATAAAATGAGAATAGTGGAAATACCTCTCCATAGTGTTGCTGTGGACAAGTACGTGATCTATTACCTATAAAGTGCTTGGAGTACTGCCTTGAACAGAGCAAGCATTCAACGAGAGGCTGCTATTGTAATTACATAATTTTGATTATAGAATATCTTGTATTTATTGATTCAGCAAATATGTATTAAACATCTACTTTGTGCCAGAAACTGAAGTAGGATCTGGGACTAGAGTGGTCATTGAGATAGAACGTCTTCGGCTTCGTGGAGCTTTTACTCTGTTGGTTGAGACTGTTGTTATTGTGTGCCATCAGGTCAATTCAGACTCCTAGCCACCCTATAGGACAGACTAGAGCTGCCCCACAGGGATTCCTAGGTAGGAATCTTTATGGGAGCAGATAGCCAGGTTTTTTCTCCTGTAAAACGGCTGGTGGGTTCCAATTGTCAACCTTTCAGTTAGCAGCTGAGTGCTTTAACTATTGTGCCACTGGGGCTCCTTAGGCTGAGAGTAGCAATAAACAAATAAATACACAAGACAATCTCAGAACCACCAAACTGCATGCTATTGTTGAGAAAAAATTATCCAGAACTTAGAAACAAAGCAAGAGAGTACAGTAGGTCCTTTCATAGTCAGAAGGGGTATTATTTAACGAGACCACCCAAAAAGTAATTCCTTCTCTAATGGGTGTGCCTGCGTTTGACTTAAACACTGAAATCAAACCCGTTGTGGTCAAGCCAATTCTGACTCATGGAGACCCCATGTGTTACAAAGTAGGACTGCTCCGTAGGGTTTTCTGGGCTGTAATCTTTACAGAAGCAGATTACCAAGACTTTATTCCATGGGGCTATTGGGTGGGTTTAAACCACCAACCTTTAGGTTAGTAGTCGAGGGCAAACCGTTTGTAGTGCCCAGGGACTTCATGTTTGACTTACCTATTTATTATTTTGTTAGAGCCCAGATGCTAGGAAGTTACATGATAACTTGTAGATTTCTAGGAAAGGTTATCCCAAAGATTATGGTTTTTATTACCCTCTGGAACAGTACACTTTTGTATCTAACCTAAACCAAAACCAAAACCCCACCACCATCGAGTCTATTCTGACTCATAGCAACCCTGTAGAACAGAGTAGAACTGCCCCATAGGATTTCCAAGGAGCGGCAGATAGATTCAAACTGGTGACCTTTCGGTTGGCAGCCGTAGCTCTCAACCACTGCGCCACCAGGGGTGTGTATCTAACCTAGCAATCTTACCTTAATATTTTTTTTATGTCCATAAATACCAGTTTCTCAAATGCTCTTGGAACCATTGTTAACATCTTACTTGTTCCTTCATTCGTGACTTAATAAACCTTTGACCTGTGATTATTCTATATTTGTATGAGAGTTGTGTTTTCAACTTTTTAAAATTATACTTTGACCCTGAGAAACATAAGGCAGGACAAGGGGATACAGTGGCTGGGCTGGTAGTTTTTTTGGCAGAGAGTTTGGAGAAGACCTCTTTGCAGGGTGAAGTCTGAGCAGGAACTCGGTTGATGAGAAGGAAGCAGGTACCTCCAGGTCCAGGAGAAGAACCTCCTGGCAAAGGAATGGGCAGGAAGGATAAGGTGTGTTCCGGGGGCAGCGAGGGTAAGGACAGAGTGGAAGAAGATGAGGTCCAGAAGGTTCCAGGTCAGACCCTGGAGAGCCTTGCAGGCCGTGCCTGGGGGATTGGGCCCAGGTTGAAATTGATGTTGAGGAATATGCTGTCTTTGTAATAAACAAGAAAGCAACCTCAGGCCGGGGCCATGCTTCCTGCTTCCTTGGGTCCCCAGTAGTTTAGCTCAGCAAGGCCAGTTGATGCCGACTGACCTTGGCCATTTGCCCCACCCCCTTCCAGCCTGAAACCAGTTGCTTCTTCCTCACCAGACCTTTGACTTTGCCCAGGCTGCAAGACTTTGGGGGCAGGGGATGGGGTGGCCTCAGAGCAGACAGGAAGGGAGGGACGAGCGCTGGGCTGGGGGATCGGGACCAAAGGGGGGAGTTCAGCGCCCCCAAGGGACACAGCAGTCAGCTGTGGCCACCTGTGTGTTGAACTGAGTCAAGGTTCTGGTTCTAGTGCTTGTTCAGAGGAAAGCAACCACTTGACTTTTCTTGTAAAACATGAGTGACTGTTTCCAGCTCTAAAACCCTCTAGGATTCCCTGAACAACCCCGACTTTGCCGTTGAAATCTCCCCTCTTGCCCATAATTGAGACCTTGGGGCTGAGCTACTGAACAGCTCCCTCTAGTGAAACTGTGCGTTGCTGCTGTCACCCCTCTGGGGGAAGGAAGAGCTGGGGCCACCAAGGGTCGGGGGCTTTTCTGCAGAAGACAGAAGTGACCCTATTCCTCAGAGCTCTGTTGAGTTCCTACTGTATACTAGGCTCTATCAGCTGCTATAAGGTACTGGTAGTGTCGTGCGAGCAGAGCCAGAGTCTGTCTGGTCCACTCTTGGGGCTCAGCATACAGTATTGCCTGTCAAGTACTAGGCTTTTTTTTTTCTTTTCTTTCAATGACTAAATGAAGAAACAAAGATAAACAAGACACAGTGTCTGGACCTTAACTAAATCAGTGTGGGGACCGCTCTGGGTTACTTCAGAGTGCTCCCATGAACAGGAATTGATCTTTTTCAAATTAAGCCAACCTCACAGGCGGCTGCGCATAGTGTTAAACAGGGCCTCAAACTGGTTCATTCCAGTTTGCATTTCTAGCCAGTTCCTGGGAAGTTATACATAAGAATCACCTGGGGGATCTTGTTAAAATGTAGATTGTGATTCAGTATATCTGGGGTGGAAATGCAAATTCTCAGCAGGGGTTGAAACTGGAATGAACCCCTGGCATTAACAGCTGGAAATCTAGAGTAAGACTGCCTGGGTTCAAATCCTGATTCCCGCTTATCAACTTTGTGGACTGGGGCAAGTTACTTCATCTCTCTGTGCCTTAGTTTCCTCTTCTGTAAAACAGGGATCTCTCATAGTGTTGTCACGAGGATTAAATCAATTAAAATATTTTAAGCACTTAAGAGACTGCCTTGTGCGTCCTAAGTACTATGTCAGTGTTAGGTCAATAAATAAGAGAAAACTTGTTAAAAAACAGAGCAAGGTCCAGCAATGGATCTAATTAGGTGCTGGGCTCAGAGCACTGTGGATTCTCAGGTGAGTCATACTCGGAATTCAGGGAACACCTGAGTGTCTGAGGTCGTGAAGGGCGTGAGAACCACAGGGAAAGGCAGGTAAGCAATCTGTGGGCTGAAGGAAGAGACCCCAGGACCTGCAGAGCCGAGGGCTTCAGTGATAGGGAACCCTTTGTACTGTGGCTCAAAAGCAGAGTAAGGGCGGATGGGGGCTGGAAGGTGGTAACAGCTTTTGCAGCGAACAGTCAATAAACCAACCAAACAAGGCTAGAAACAATGCCATGTTTGTTGTTGTAGAGAAAGGGGTATAGGACAGTGACTCCAAAATTCCCCAGGTGCAAGGGAACGGTTCGGTGGGGCAAGGGAGTTCTCCAAAGCAGGACAATCCCTGGAAAAAGAGGCTGAGCGTCCTGGGGAAGGAGGACAGCAGGGAGAAGGGACGGAAGATGGGGTGGGAGGATAGAAACCATGAGTATAGAGACGTTTAGAGGCGATGAGGAAAGATGAGCAATTCTGACCTGATGGTTTTGCTTTACAATAAAGGAGTTAAGAACACCTGTCCAGGGGTGAGGGAGCGTGGGGCTTGAGAAAGGCAAAGTTTGTAATAAGCCTCTGTCAGGTCTGTTGAGAGAGCAAGAAAAGCAAAGAAGTCTTAGTGTTAGAGGCCCCATTGGTGAAGAAGTGCAGGGATCAGGGTGGGCCAGGGTTGCACAGCTAGGCAACAGAAGACGTGTATTCATGTGTGTGTGTGTATGGGGAAGGGAGGCTAAGCCACACTCACTGCCACTCAGCTTTCCTACAAGGACTCCAAGTTCTGGGGCTGTGGGAGCTGGCCCCTCTACCTAAGAGTAATTCCTCATCCTTGTACAACCTCCCAGAAACTCTGGAGGGACATGGGGGCCACCTCCCAAGAGCACATGGAATCCTCCCGCTAGCCCCAAAGGGCTCCTGTGCTTAAACCTTTGGAGCATCCTCCATCTGTCCTATATATCCTGTTCCTTCTCCATGCTTCCTCTCGGGAAAGCATCAGTGACCAAAGAGAAGTGTAGCCGCTAAGTCCAGAGGCTTTCTTGAATCCAAATGACATCTCTCTTCTACAGCATTTCCCATGGTTATCTCACAGGCCTCAAAGCAGGCAGTGGTTAAGTGTCGTGACTTCACTCTCCAGGTGGGAAAGTTGTCTAAATTAGGTTCTGTGTCATCTGCTGGAGGCATCGGACTTTCTGCACAGCATCTTGCTATCAAGGCAAGATGTCTGTGGCTTTGTGGTCTCTACTGTCCTCTGCCTCTCACCCCACAGGGCCACTCCTATCATTACCCCACTGTGTGGTTCCAGGTGGGTACTAGGCAGGGATAGCAAACACTGGAAACACATGTCTCATCAAGCCCTAATCTGGCACCAATGGCAGATATCAATAATCAATCAAGCCCTGTTTCTCAAGAAAGCGCTCCGGGCAACATTGTAAAACCACCGCAGATGGAACGCCAGGTGGATCTTTTCTTTTTTTCCCATCTCCAACGTAGGGTCCATAGCTCCAGGACCTTTTTCCTTATTGACCGTGAAGTGGGATGACCCTGGGTAAAACTATGAAGGAGTGAGATATTTTTGGTCTTTAAGCCCCTCTAACCACCAGCCCAGGAGCCCTGGTTGTGCAGTGGTTAAGAGCTGAGCTGCTAACCCAAAGTCATTGGCAGCTTGAATCCACCAGTCTCTGGGAAACCCTATGAGGCAGTTCTACTTTGTCCTGTAGTGTCGGTATGAGTTGGAATCAACTCAACGGCAATAGGTTCCACCCCCTCCAGCCCTGGTGGCACAGTGGTTAAGCGCCTGGCTGCTAGGCTGCTAACGGAAAGGTCGGCAGTTGGAACCCAGCGTCTCTGTGGGAGAAAGACGTGGCAGTCTGCTTCAGTAACGATTACAGTCTTGGAATCCTATGAGGCAGTTCTACTCTGTCCTGCAGGATCCCTGAGTCAGAATTGACTCGATGACAGTGGGTTTGGTTTGCGGTTCACCCCCAACTACTCTCCCACAGGCCTCCAGAGGAGTTTCCCTCCCAACGGTCATCTGTGTCCTGTCCACCCACTCTCCCCTTCAGTGTCAGGTCACAGCTAATCTGATCAGGTGGCAATAATGGGAGGAGCAATGGATTCCAATCATAGCCATGCCTCTGTGACTTCATCTCTGTGAGGCCATTTTCTCGTCTGTGTTGTTAGTCTCCATTGAGCCGATTCCTCTTCATGGCAACCTGTGTGTCAGAGTAGAACTGCTCCACGGAGTTTTCAAGGCCTTAACCTTTTCGAAGTAGATCCCCAGACCTGTCTTCTGAGATGCCTCTGGGTGGGTTCAAACCGCCAGCCTTTCAGCTAGTAGTGGAGCACTTAACCATTGGCACTTTCCGTGGCCTCCTTCTCACACCTGTAAAGGATAATAATAACGCCCACCTGTGGATCCTTAGCCACAGGCATAAGGAAGCAAATGGAAGCCAGGAACTGTTTTTGTCTAAGAGTTTTTCGGTTGTTTAAGTATTTTCGTCAACCTAAGGAAGTTCTACTTTTAAATGACCAGTATCAACCCTCCCAGACATTTTGGCTTCGGCTTTCTGGGGGCACACGTTTTTAGTCTGAAGGAATAAATCTCACGGGGGAATTTTTAGCTTGTAGAGACATTTGGGGCCAAGCAAAGTCTGGTGCCACCCTTCACGGTCTACCCCACGCTGCACAGAACTTACATTGGCCTGGTGCTTACTAGCTGATAAAGCGGTGGTCACTTCCTTTCACGGCTGCTCCATCGCTACCTTAGCAGCATCAGCATTGCTATTCCCGTGTGATCCTGTAATTTTCCTACCTGGTAGACACTGCAAATCCTTTCCTTGGTTTTGTTTTTTACCAAGGGATCAGATGGAGGGAATACATACAGTGGATGAAAAGGGGAGTCCAGGATGAAACGGCCCAAGCTTGGGGGCATTGCCCCCATCTCTGCAACCCGGGCCAAGAGAGAGCCACCAAACTGAGCCGAGGGTTATTTTTAATCCCAAAGATGCAGCGCTAGAGAACCAACAGCTCCAGCCCTGGGAGGACCTGCCTAATGAGTGTGGTCCTGAGGCGTCACCATGCGTCTGTTCCACGTTGCCCCAGGGCCCCTAGAAAACAGACCTGGGTACACTGCCTATTTCTACACAAGCTGACTTTCTGTGTGCTCTGTTTGCCACAGGGTCCCGTGAGGATGCGATGGGAGCCTGGGCGCTCCCATCTCAAATTGCCCGGATGCTCCCAACTTCTGCTCCACCTGTAGTTCTCGTTCCTCCACCCCAACCACCCAGAGCTAGTTTTTTTTTTTTTAATTTTATTGTGCTCTAAGTGAAAGTTTACAAACCAAGTCAGTCTCTCATACAAAAATGTATATAAAAAAACCCATTGCCTTGAAACTTATGTACACCTTGCTGTATATGCCTAGTTGCTCTCCGCCTAATGAGACAGCACACTTCTTTCCTCCACTCTTTATTTTCGTGTCCATTCGGCCAGCTTCTGAACCTCTCTGCCTTCTCATCCCTTCTCCAGACAGGAGCTGTGCACCTAGTCTCATGTGTCTACTTGATCCAAGAAGCTCACTCTTCACCAGTATAATTTTCTATCCCGTAGTCTAGTCCAATCCTTATCTGAAGAGTTGGCTTTGGGAACGGTTCCTGTCTTGGGCTAACAGGTCTGGGGACCATGGCCTCTGGAGTCCTTCTAGTCTCAGACCATTAAGTCTGGTCTTTTTACAAGAATTTGGGGTCTGCATCCCACTGCTCTCCTGTTTCCTCAGGGGTTCTCTGTTGTGTTCCCTGTCAGGGAAGTCATTGGTTGTAGCCAGGCACCATTTAGTTCTTCTGGTCTCAGGCTGATGTAGTCTCTGGTTTATGTGGCCCTTTCTGTATCTTGGGCTCAAAATTACCTTGTGTCTTTGGTGTTCTTCATTCTCCTTTGCTCCAGGTGGGTTGAGACAAATTGATGCATCTTAGATGTCTGCTTGCTAGTGTTTAAGACCCCAGACTCCACTCTCCAAAGTGGGATGCAGAATGTTTTCTTAATAGATTTTATTATGCCAATTGACTTAGATGTCCCCTGAAACCATGGTCCCCAAACCCCTGCCCCTGCTACATTGGCCTTCGAAGAATTCAGTTTACTCAGGAAACTTCTTTGCTTTTGGTTTAGTCCTGTTGTGCTGACTTCCCCTATATTGTGTTGTCTTTCCCTTCACCTAAAATAGTTCTTACCTACTATCTAATTAGTGAAAAACCCTCTCCCTCCCTCCTTCCCCACTCTCATAACCATCAAAGAATATTTTCTTCTCTGTTTAAACTATTTTTCGAGTTCTTATAATAGTGGCCTCATACAATATTTGTCCTTTTGCAACTGACTAATTTCACTGAGCATAATGCCTTCCAGGTTCCTGCATGTTATGAAATATTTCACAGATTCATCATTGTTCTTTATCGATGCATAGTATTCTATTGTGTGAATATACCATAATTTATTTATCCATTCATCCTTTGATGGGCACCTTGGTTGCTTCCATCTTTTTGGCAATGTAAACAATGCTGCAGTGAACATGGCTGTGCATATATCTGTTTGTGTAAAGGCTTTTATTTCCTAGGATATATTCCAAGGAGTGGGATTGCTAGATCGTATGGTAGCTCTATTTCTAGCTTTTAAGGAAGCGCCAAATCAGTTTCCAAAGTGGTTGCACCATTTTACATCCCCACCAGCAGTGTGTAAGTGTTCCAGTCTCTCCACATCCTCTGCATTTATTATTTTGTGTTTTTTGGATTAATGCCAGCTTTGTTGGAGTGAGATGGAATCTCATTGTAGTTTTGATTTGCATTTCTCTAATGGCTAATGATCATGAGCATTTCCTCATGTATCTGTTAGCTACCTGAATGTCTTCTTTAGTGAAGTGTCTATTCATATCTTTTGCCCATTTTTTAATTGGGTTATTTGTATTTTTGTAGTTGAGTTTTTGTGGTATCATGTAGATTTTAGAGATCAGACAGTGATCAGAAATGTCATAGCTAAAAACTTTTTCCCAGTCTGTAGGTAATCTTTTTACTCTTTTGGTGAAGTCTTTGGATGAGCATAGGTGTTTGATTTTAGGAGCTCCCAGTTATCTAATTTCTCCAGAGCTAGTTTAAAGTATCAGGTTTTTCCCTCTTTTTACTTCTTCTCCCTTACTACCCCCTCCCTTTCTTTCTTTCCTTACTCTTTGCAACACAAATAGCCCATGTTCATCTTAGGAAAATGAGCAAATAGCAATAAGCAGAGTTTTAAAAATCCCTGCATAACCCCCCTGTGTCCCCTCATGCAGTGAGTGGTGGTGGTGGGCATTTGGTAATATTTGGTGGGTATTTTCTTGCCCTTTTTTAGTGCATATTTACATAAAAGGTACTTACTGCTTCCAAACACAGAATGACATCCAAGTCTGGCACTAAGGGAACCAGGAGGGTCACTCATGGCTGAAGGTTCTCCAGTTTGGATTGCTAATGTTATCTCCAGATGAGGTTCTGTAGTTGTTTTTGTTATTGTGTGTGTGTGTGAAAGAGTGAGAAAAGTTAAAAACAGTAACTTTTCCATATAAACATTCAAAGTATGCCACATTTTTGTGCACATGTTTTGGCATTTCTTGATATATATTTTTTTAATATACACACAAGCCTTAACACATAGACCTGGCCCGACATCTGTAGACCTCCAAGAGGCCCTGGCGTAATGAACTTTTTGACCCTTAACACTATACTGTGAATACATTTTCATACCAATAAATATAGGTTTGCATAAGGCATTCCACTATTTGCTTAGTATCCCACTCTGTAACTGCCCAATCCTTTGTTGATGGACATTTTGGTGGTTTCTAAACAACATGGACACGGACATCTTTGTACAATTACCTTTAGACAGTTGTCTGATTATTTCTTTTGCATAAATTCTATTGAAAAATTCTTATTGTATTACATAAATTCTTTTCTATAGAAAAGGTGTACCAACTTATAGCTTCTCCAGTTGCGTGTGAGTGGATCATAGAGTTTTTTTTAAAAGAAACCGTTACAAGAGAAGAAGGAAAGGAAGTGAGAGCACAAGAAATCAGCCAGCTAAGTCCCACCCTTATTCCCCCAGGGTGCAGTTCTGGACATGGACAGACATGGACCCAAATCTTGGCTCATTACTTACTCGCTCTGTGCTCTTGATAAGTTACTAAACCTGCTAAGTATCCATTTCCTCCTTTGCTAAACAAAAAAAGTAGTGGGGTGTGGGATGGTGATACCTGTGTGCTCAGTGGCAGGGCCTCGTTAGGATTAAAGGGGACATTTCAGGGAAAACATTTAGCATAGTGCCTGGTCCCACAGCAGTGTTCAATCAAAGTGACTTTTCTCTCCATCCTTGCTTTTTCCAGGAATCTTTTTGCCTGCATCAGGCTTTGTTCCAAAGGTCACCTGACTCAGAAAAACCCTTGACATACTGGTTAAGAAGTTAAGCAACTTGGGTTTAAAGCCTTGCTCTGCCTCTAAACAGTTGTGTGAAATTGGGCAAATGTCTAACTTCTCTGTGGCAAAGTGTCTTGTTTGTAAAGCAGGGACAAAGATAGGACACACATGGGCTTGGTGTGAGAATTCAGTGAGATAATACAGTGGAGCCTAGCACACAGTAAGTGCTCAATAAACATTAGCTGTTATTCTGCTGTGTTAGCAGTATTCTTTCGATTGCTAGGGAGTGCCTCTTAAGTTTCAGGCACTCTGCTAGCTTCCTATATGATGTGGGCAAAGTTCACTAATTACCTCTTACTTCCTTCAGTTAGGTGCTCAAGGCAGTTGGGGTAATGAGATGGGGAATAATTTCAGTTGATTGGATATCAGATTTAACACGTTTGCCTTATGGAATTACTGACATATTGGAAAGATATTGTTATAGACTGAATTGTGTCCCCTCCAAAATATGTGTTGTAAATCCTAACCTCTATGCCTGTGGTCACTATGAGTTGAATCAGCTCCACAGTGGCAGTGAGTTTCCTTTGGGTCTATGCCTGCAGTTATAATCCCATTTGGGAATGGGTTATCTTTGTTATGTTAATGAGGCAGGATTAGCATAGGGTGTGCCAATCTCTTACAAGACATGAAAGGAGCAGATTAAGCAAGCAGAGATGGGGGAAGACAAATACCAAGCCACATGGAGATTTTCAAAGAACCAGGAAGAAGAAGCTGAAGAGACAAGGACTTTTCCCCAGAGCTGACAGAGAAAGAAAGCCTTCCCCTAGAACTGGTGCCCTGAATTCGGACTTCTAGCCTCCGAAACTGTGAAAAAATATATTTCTGTTCATTGAAGCCACCCACTTGTGGTATTTCTGTTATAGTGGCACTAGATGACTAAGACAGATGTTAAAAGCCATGTTGCTGTATTTGAGACTCTCAGAAACCACTCCAGTTGTTGATGGTAGGTAGATTCAGTACATGGGGGTTCATTATGCTATTTCTGCCACTTTTACGTAGGTTTGAAGTTTTTCATAATACAAAGTTTATATATATATGACATATATATGAATACTTATATTCAGACATATATAACATACATATCCAAATATATATTCAGATAGCTACATATTCAGTAGAAGCCCATATCACTCTAGTTTAGTTTCATCTTTTTATTTTTTTCTGAATTGTTTCAATGTACATTTTTTACAATATTCATTAATCCTTTTGTATTAATAAGGACAATAAAACTATTAAAAATACATCCCCCCAGAGACATACCAGGGCTGATTTCAGACAGGGTCCTCACCCTGGGCTGGCCATATTCCACTGCACTGGTGATGGGCAGGATACCCAGGGGACAGGTGATAGGGACAAAAAAGCAGACGCTCTCATTGGCACCTCGCCCCGTGTCCCTCCACCCCAATATGGCTTCCAGCCCTCACACTTGTCCTATCTATGTCAAAGCCCAGCATTCAGTGACCCCATTAAGACTCCAAGACCAGAAGTGATGGGGGTTAGAGACAGCCATCTGGATCAATCACGGATCTTTTTGCTTCAAGGTTAGGGGTCCCTGGTGCCTGTCCCCTCCCTCTTCCAGGCCAGCTCTCTCTCTCTGATCCTGACACCCCTCCAGACTTTTGGCAACAACACAGATATCATACTCTTGTTGCTCCATAGGACCAAGTTCACCTTGCTTTTTGTGACTATCCAGATGTTTTGGTTGGTTTTTATTTTTACTATCATTATTATTATGACTAATTAAAGCTTCCATTTGTAGAGTGATTATTGGGTGCCAGAGACTGTATTAATCGAGTGCCTAACTTTATCAGCATTACCTCATTTAATTTTCACAACAGCCAATGAGGTAAGTACCACTATTAACCCATTTTACAGAAGAGGAAACTGAAGCTTGCAGAGACCAAATGACTCATCCAGGGTCATAGAGCTGATAAATGGTGAAATGGAGCTATAAATCCCAGCCTGTCTGATTCCAAAGCTCATGCTGTTACCATTATGCTACTTAGAGATTCTTATCCCATTCTCAGAAAGAAAAAGGTAGAAAAGAATGCCTAGTTTTTACTAAGGAGTACCTGACAGGTGCAAACACTTAAACGCTGGACTAAAAACCAAAACCAAACCAAACCCATTGCCGTCGCGTTGATTCCAACTCATAGCAACCCTATAGAACAGAGTACAACTGTCCCATAAGGTTCCCAAGGAGCACCTGGTAGAGTTGAACTGCCAAACTTTTGGTCAGCAGCTGTAGCACTTAACCACTCTACCACCAACGCTGGACTACTAGCTGAAAAGGAGCCCTGGTGGGCCAGTGGTTAAAGCACGCAGCTGCTAACTGAAAGGACAGCAGTTTAAACCCATTGGCTGCTCCGGGGGAGAAAGATGTGGCAGTCTGCTTCTGTAAAGATTACAGCCTTGGAAACCCTATGGGGCAGTTCTATTCTGTCCTGTAGGGTGGCTTTGAGTTGGAATTGACTCAATGGCAAGGGGTATGGTTTGGTTTTTTAGTACTAGATGAAAAGTTGGCAGTTCAAACCCATCCAGAAGGGACCTCAGGAGACAAGCCAGGCAATCTGCTTCCAAAAGGTCATAGCCTTGAAAATTCTATGGAGCACAGTTCTACTCTAATACACGTGAGGTCACCATGAGTCGGAATAGACTGGACAGGAACGAACAACAACAAAAAAAACATAGTTTTCACCAGCTGGTGAAAACGAGGGGAATCCTCAGTGAGATAAACACAATGACCCAAACAATGTACTCGAACATACTGTTATGGATTGAATTGTGTCTCCCCAAAAAATGTGTGTCAACTTGGCCAGTCCATGATTTCCAGTGTTGTGTGATTGTCCACCATTTTGTCATCTGATGTGATTTTCCTATGTGTTGTAAATCCTACCTCTATGATGTTAATGAGGCAGGACTCAGTCTACAAGATTAAGTTGTGTCTTAAGTCAATCTGGTTTGAGATATAAAAGAGAGAAGGGAGTAGAGAGATAGGAGGACCTCATACCACCAAGAAACCAGAGCCAGGAGAACAGCACATCCTTTGGACCCATCGCCCCTGCACTGAGAAGCTCTTAGTCTAGCGGAAGATTGATGACAAGGACCTTCCCCCAGAGCTGACAGAGAAAGACTTCCCCAGGAGCTGGCGCCCTGAATTTGAACTTGTAGCCTCCCAGACTGTGACAAAATATATTTCTCTTTGTTAAAGCCATCCACGTGTGGTATTTCTGTTATAGCAGCACTAGATGACTAAGACACATACCAATGATCATGAGGATGGCCCAGGACTGGGCAGCGTTTCACTCTGCTGTACGTAGGGTCACCCTGAGTAGGAGCAGACTCCACCACCACTAACAACAGCTTTTTACTATACCTACAGTTCTGTTGTTGTTTTGTCTGTGTATCATAATCAGAGACTACCATGATGTGGAGACCCTTGCTATCTGGGCTACATGGTCTTCCACGACAGGGCCCTAAGGTGGCTGTCATGTGTGTTTCTAAACATAAAGAGAGCAATCCAGCAGGCAGAGGATTGTCAAGGTAAGACATTGCCTCTGGAAGTCAGTACACATGGTTCTGCCTCAGCTGACACTCAGCAGCAACTCTTTCCGCCTCTCCAAGCCTCAGTTTCCTCATCTGTAAAAGGGGATGATAAAACCTAGGTCACAGGTAACAAGCACATTAAATGAAGTAACGAATGGAAAGTGTCCAGCAAAGGTGATGTCTAACTAAAGCAAAAACCAAACCCATTGCCACTGAGTCCATTTCTACTCACACTGACCCTATAGGACTGAGAAAGACTGCCCCATAGGGTTTCCAAGGCTGTAATCTTTAAGGAAGCAGACTGCCACATCTTCCTCCCGCAGAGTGGCTGGTGGGTTTGAACTGCTGACCTTTCAGTTAGCAGAGGAGCTCTTAACCACTGCTCGACCAGGACTCCTTCTAACCAAAGCCAAAACCAAAACCAGAAGAACCAAATGCATTGCTGTCTAGTTGATTCTATTCTGACTGGTAAAAAAAAAGGTGTTCCTTTTCCGAATTCCCTGGGGCCACAGGGAATATCCCGAAGTACGTGGAGTGGGGGAAGAACCTTAGTGTGCATTATCTCCTGCACGCGGGATTGGGGGGTGCCGGGTGTGAACCATAACAACTTTTCTGCTGGATATTGAATTGTATTTTGAAAGCTTTGGAGTCAAGTGTGGCCCCTCTGCTCCTCCGCCTCCCCTGTCCCTGGCTGAGCAAGCTGGCCCCCTCACTACACACCCCCTCCCCGCTCTGCTGTCGACCCCTTCGTGCCCCTCTCCCTGCTCTGCTGCTGGCCCCTTGGCGCCCCCTTCCCCGCCGCACTCAGCCAAGCAGAACTTGGCACCCAGCCCTGCCTCCTGCCTTGCCTTGGGCCACAGGTGGTCTCAAGGCCCACAGGGGCGTCAGCACTGATAAGTTGGCACCACTGCTGTACACCACGTTTTCTTAAAGCCAACTGGAGTCAAATGTATTCCACCCCCATCTACCCACCGTAGACAGACTAACACACAGACAGACACAGAAACACACACACAGTGGTGCAGACATAGACACACACAGAGACACAGAAACACAATCACACAGGCACAGACACACTCGGAGGCAGACACACAGAAATATACACAATCACACAGAGACATAGACACAGAAACACACACAGAGGAACACAAACACTGACACACAGAGACAAAATCACATATAGACATAGAAACACACAGAGGCACAAACAGACACAGAGACACACACAGAAACACAATCACACAGACACAGATACACACAGAGACACACACTCAGAGGTACAGACATAGACACACACACAAAGGCACAAAGATGGACACACTGACACACAGAAACACAATCACAGACACACTCAAAAGAAGCACACAGACACACACAGAGGCACAGACAGACTCACTGACACACAGAGACAGAAACACACAGAGGCACAAACACAGGCACACACACACAGACACAACAGACACACACACAGAGATGCCCACAGAAACCACAGAATACACCCCCCCACTTCTGCCCCTTGCTCTAATGAGGGTAGGTGAGAAGGGTCCTGAGACCCAGCTCCTCCTCAGGCTCGTCCAGTGGAATGTTCAGCTCTGGGCAAGTGTCCAGGGCCCACAGCCCCCAAGGCTGAGTCATGCAGACGGTGGGTTCCCGAGTCGAAATCTCCAGCTCGGTCCAGAGCAGGCCTTTCAAAAACCTGTAAGCCGCCCTAGGGAGTGAGCACTGGTTCCCACAGAAACTCAATTTGGTGGAGACTGATTCTCGCAGGGTGCTTTTAAAGGCTCATCTGGAGGCAATTTAGAATTTAAATTACCAGGCTAGAAGACATTTTTACCAGAAGGAGGACTGGGAATAGTTATATCATGTCAGTTACTGATCGACCATTTCCAAGGAATTAAAAAAAAAAAAATTAAGACCTGTTTTAACAAATACATTAGAAAAATTTACTTCCAGATTTGGTCATTATATTTGATTTTTAAATCAAATTATACTTAGACTCCACCTACCAGGATCTTAGAAAATTCAATCCCAGCCCCTTTCCAGGGCCCCTCCCTCTCATTTCATACAGAACTGTGAGGCCTTCCCCTCCCTCTCATTTCATACAGAACTGTGAGGCCTTCATGGCCCCAGGAATTTAGGGGTAGTCACTGCTGAGTTGCTCATTGTCCAAGTCCAGGTGGGCCAGTTAAAGGCTTTTGCTGCTGCTCACAGCATATACTCCAAACTGAAGGCCACAGTGCAGGTGTTCAGCCCCTTGATGCCTCTTGTCCACCCAGCCCCTCCCCAAAGGCCCTGCCACTCCCAGGACAACAGGTCGGGGGTGGGGGGCACACCTAGTGAGGCCCAGCACCCAAGGATCCTGCCATCCATTGAACGACTTCTGGGCCCTAGGTCCCCTTCCCCAGCCCTCATCACCTCTAACAATCAGTGTTAAGTCCCCAGACTTTTAGAAAATCAAAGGAAGGCCTCTAACTTTCCCCTGAAGCAAGAGAAACCCAGCCTTCCGAGACACAAAGGCCTCTTAAGTGGAAGAGGGAAAAATACCTCACATTCCTTTCCAGTGAGTCTACAGAAGAAAAACAGACGTGGTTAATTTCTCAATCACAGTAGCCTGTCATTTAGTCAATAATTACCTGATTGGCTTAGTAATCTGCACTCTTTGGTGAGTACAAAGAGCTGTGATCCAAAACAAACCCTTCTTTGGATAAAGGTCATGAAACCTCTTGGCTTCTACAATTTTCAGAGTCTCTCTAGAATACTCCTGTTTGGGCAGAGACAGATTCAGACCTGCACAGATACTATTTAGTAGCTTGGTCATAGTAGCTTGGTCTTGTCAATCTCTTTATAAGACAATGGCATCCCCATTTGAGGACTGGTGAGGCTGAGATCATAAGTGACTCTATAACTTAAGTCACCACAGGCTAGATCCAGCTCACATGCAACACAAGGTGGTATAGTTTATGGTTAAGGCGAAAGGCTATAAAGTCAAATAGACTAGAATTTCAGTTCTGGGTCCATCACTTCTTAGCTGTGTGACTTCAGGCAAGTTACTTCACTCCTCTGGACTTCTATTTATTTCTAAAATGGAAATGATAAAGTGCCTCAGGATTACATGAGAATTAAATATTAGTCTTCCAGCCAAGATGGTGGGGTAAATTCATGCCATGAGGAACACCTTCTGCTTTAAATCATAGTAACGATAAATAAGATGCAGACGAAAATTAAAATGACACAGCCACATTCAAAAAACAATATCAACATCTTTGTGGACAAGTCTGAGACACAGACTATAAGGCAGCCCCTGGGTTAAGATACAAGATACAATCCGTAGTTTCCAACCAAACCCCGTGAAGCATATTATATTAAAAAACTCAAGGTGCATACAATGGTTCCTAATAACAAAGGCGAACTACTTTGCGACGTGCATCAAAATATTATTATTATTATCACTGTATTATTGTGTTCAAGATGTTTTAGTGTATCTGGAAGTGTTTCTTTAGTGTTTTTATGCATAGAAATGTAGACTGTATACTATATACTAAGATAAACATTTGACTACCTAATGTTAGATATGAACTGTGCCTAACTGTTCCCACATAAGCACAAATCCGACTTAAAGACAGTCAGGAACGGAGCCAGTTGTAATCCCGGGACTGCCCGTGTAGCTTCTCAGAGGGTCCCTGGTGGGAGTGAGCCCCATTTGCTCGTGGTAATGATTAGCTTTGTCTTCTTCTCTGCTTCATTCTTCCAGTCTCCCACTCCTGGTCCTGGAATCATTTCTGAAAACAAACAAGATGCAGACAAACCCTTGTCTCAAACTCCTGTTTGGGGGAAGTCTAGGCTAAGAAAAGGAGAAAAAAAGAAGCAAAGAAAAGGTGTAGTAAACAGAAAACAAAATGATACGGCAGAAATATCTTAAAATTTATTTGTCATTATAATAAATGTAAACAGATTACCTATTAAAAGACTATCAGATTACATAAAACAAATGAACAAAGTTTACAGAAGATACACCTAAAGCAAAACCACGAAGATTGAAAATAAAGAGAAAAATATTATACCAGGCAAATGCTAACTAAAAATAAACATGTATAGAAATATTTATATCAAACCAATTTAACACCAAAGAATTATTAGGTAAAAATAGGGACTGTACATTAAAGCAACAATGATGAATTTGTATGCATCTAACATATTCGTGAGCCCTGGTGGCGCAGTGGTTAAGAGCTTAGGCTGCTAACCAAAAGGTCGTCAGTTCAAATCCACCAGCCAGTCCTCGGAAACCCTAGGGGCAGTCTACTTTGTCCTATAGGGTCTCTGTGGGTCGGAATGGACTCGATGGCAATGGGTTTGGTTTTTGTTTTTTTGGAACATACTCATAGTGAATTCTTTCTAATATATTCGTACATCAGGACCTGATAGATCAAGCAGACTAAAAATCAGCAAAGTTCTGTAAACTTTGAGCAGCTAATTTAATATGCCTGATCCAAAATATATGGAACCTGGCACTCAAATAGAGAATGCAAAGTTTTTTCAAGTACATGTGGACCGTTTAAACAAAATAAGTCTTAACAAACATCAAATAATTTGTAGCATACAAATCATATTTTCTATCCACAATCCTATTAAATAGAAAAAATTACCCCTAAATATGTTGTGAATTAAAAAAATCTTTTTATTAAATTACAAGCTATGTAGACTTGAACAGCTATGAAAGAACTATATAACTTTCCGTATGCAGATAAAGCAGTACCTAAACGCACATTAGGGAGCCCTTGGTGGTGCAGTGGTTAAGCACTCAGCTGCTAACCTTAAGTTCAGCAGTTCAAACCCACCAGCCGCTCCACAGGAGGAATGTGTGGCAGTGTGCTTCAGGAAAGATTTACAGCCTACGAAACCCTATGGGGCAGTCGTGCTCTGTCCTACGGGGTCGTTATGAGTCAGAACTGACACGATGGCAACAGGTTTAGAGGTACATTTATAGCCTTAAATATGTCACCGGAAAAACAAGATTGATAATAAATGAGTTAAATGTTTAATATGAAAGGCTAGAAAATGAATGATATATTCATGAGTAATGCTTGCCACACAATAAGTACCAATAAAAGAACGTACATGATACCTGGAAATTATGGTTGTTGTTATTTCATCTATAACTTTCCTTGTAACAGAAGTTTCCTTCCCAGGGCTAAGTAAAAACTTTATAGGTAGCTATGGTATGCCAAGATAGAAATATTTCTGTGCCTAAAACAGTTTACCATGTGTGTGCTGGGACTTCAAAAATTAACTTTCATATTGTTTTGTATAGTCTAATAAGATTCCAGGAAGACAAATTCCCTGGGCCCAGCTTGGTCTCCTCTGCCTCTTTGAAGTAGGAACACGTTCCTCATCCGTTGACTGGCCTAGAGACTGGACCCAGGAGCTCTGTAGTGACATGACGAGCATCAGCAGGGAAGCTAGGCCCCTGAAACACCTTAATAACATCCAGGGAGTTTCCTTCTGAGTACTTTTTATGGAAGGAAACAAGACTTAAATAATTAGGGGTGAGAAACAGTTTTAATTTTGGTAGAATCCAGATTTCTGGGATCCATGGAGTTGGGGTGACCCACCCAGGCCACTGCTCTGAGATAATCTTTTGAACCTTGAGCCTTGAGTAGACTGGTCTCCTAAAAGTCACCTTTAAGTTAAACAATAACTCATTGCTGTGGAGTCTGACTCCTAAGGACTCTGTAGGACAGAGCAGAACTGCCTCAGGGAGTTTCTAAGGCTGTAAATCTTTATGCAAGCAGACTGCCACTTGTTTCTCCTGTGGAGCAGCTGGTTGGTTCGAAGCACCCCTCTTTGGGTTAACAGCCCAGCACTTAACCATTTTGATACCAGGGCTCCTGTCAAACAATCCTCTTGTTAATTAGTAAAGACTGTTTTGCTTTAGGCATTGTGCTCTGTTTGAAGAATTATCTATGTGCAGTCCCTTTCAAGAAGCAGAAACCCTAGGGTCAGACTGAAAGCTGTGTTTTAGGGTAAATTGTTATTATGTAAACACTGTTCCAGCCCTGTTTCCATGACCACTTCAATAAGATGGGGCATAAGGATCTTTGGATGTTCTCTCACCTCTGGAACACTTTGATTCTTTAGTCAGAATTATTGCATGATTTTCAAATCGTATATTAAATAAACGTCAAATCAATTTATATTATTGGCTTAATATAATTTCTGTTCTAACAAGGGTTATCATAATTCTTTCCTATGGGTCCTGTTAATGTACCACTTGCCTAAAATTATCCTTCATAAAAGAGGGCATGGCCTTACGATCTCAATTACAGGGCGTTCTCTCAGTAACTATATTTTGAACAACACAATACTCTTGGGGGACTGTCTTTAATTATCTAGTGTTGCTGTAACAGAAATACCACAAGTGGATGGCTTTAACAAAGAGAAATTTATTTTCTCACAGTCTAGGAGGCTACAAGTCCAAATTCAATGGGTGTCAGATCCAGGGGAAGGCTTTCTCTCTCTGTTGGCTCTGGAGGAAGGTCCTTGTCAACACTCATCCCCTGGTCCAGGAGCTTGTCAGGGCAGGATGTACTATTCTCCTGGCTCTTGTTTCTTGGTGGTATGAGGTCCCCGTGTCTCTCTGCAGGCTTCTCTCTTTTATATCTCAAAAAAAGATTGGTTTAAAACACAATCTAATCTTGTAGATTGAGTCCTTCCTCATTAACATAACTGCCACTAATTCTGCCTCATTAACATCACAGAGACAGGATTTACAACAGGTGTGGAAATCACATCAGGTGACAAAATAGTGGTCAGTTCACACAAAAGTCCTGGCTTAGCCAAGTTGACAGGTATTTTGAGGGGACACAGTTCAGTCCATGACAGGGAATATACAAAATCCTGAAAAAACACAATCGATGCTATTTTTAGATTGCTAAAATCACTTGGCAGAAATTGTTTAAAAAGAAGCAAGAAAATTAATAAAATTTAATAATTATTCCCAGGGTTAGGCCTCACGGCAAATAACCCTTTTAAAGATCATTTATCAAGATGATACTGAAAAAGGTTATATTATAGAAATCACATATATACTCACAAAGGGAGTTGAAAAACAAACATCTGTCTTACGTTATGTAAACAGGTACGGAGTATGGGTTCCAACCTCAAACCTCCAACCTTTTGGTCAGTAGTTGAGTGCAAACTGTTTGCGTCACCAGGGATCTTTAGGAAACTCTTTAGACCCAGACTAGCGACAGGAAAGGGGCTTCGTCTTCTGGACCCTTGGGCACTGATGGAGCCTGAGGGAGGAAAACTTGTAGGAGAAGGAGCTTGGTTCTCATGTCACTGACCTCCCTCTTCTCCTCTACCCCATCTCTAAGTAGACCTGTTTCTCAGTGGGACAAACGAACACAACACATTCCAGCCTTCCCTACCCCTGGATACCAGCAACACCCACTGATCCTTCTCGGCAGTCAGGCAACTATTACACACAAGCGCACATGCACTTACGTAGTACTCACACATAGACATACGCACACACCCACACACACATTCACAGAGTGCCCGCTCTGGTCCCGACACTGTGCTTGGCACTGGGGATGCCGTGGTGAACGAGACAAATACAAATCACTGCTGAACGCCCAGACTGGGCCTGCCCTCATCGCAGACAGACACACGTTGCTACTGAGAGCATGTCACGGTACCCAGCGAGGAACGTGATGATGACCTTCCACCTGGCTTCCCCTCTGGAGCAGCCGCAGAGCTGATATCCTGGGGCATGGTGTGAGAAGACAAAGCCCAGCGCAGCAGACAACTTCCCTAAACTACGGGCTGGAAGGCATAGGGCGCCACAAGGGAACATGTGGTTTCTCTCCTCATTCAGGGGGTCCCCAGGCTCCAAGGAAGGCAAGGAGGGAGATTCCAAATATCACTCTTCTCCGCAACCCATGAAATAGTTGGGTGTCTGCAAAGGGCTCCTTTTAGGACTTCTAGGAGCACCCTCCCCACTTCCCTTCTCATCCCTTCCAGCCGCCAACTCTGTGAGGGGCCCGCACAGCAGCAGTCTGAACTGGACAACAACAACAGCAACTGAGGGCGTCAGGCCTTTTAAGAGCTAGTTTGAACATTAGGTGGTCCTCACCTTCAGCCTCTCTGAGCAGGATGTCCAGAGCACACCTCTTGGGTCCCTGAAAGGAACTCAGAAGTCCCCACTGTGGGGTAATACACAACCATTACCCTTGCCGTCGAGTCAGTCCCGATTCATAGCGACCCTATAGGACAGAGTAGATCTGCCTCACAGGGTTTCGAAGGCTGTAATCTTTACTAAAGCAGAGTGGCTGGTGGGTTCGAACTCCTGACTTTTTGGTTAGCAGCCGAGCGCTTAACCACTTCACCACCAGGGCTGCTTACACAACTATTACCCTCCTGATAAACCTTGTACAGGGAAACCCTGGTGGCGTAGTGGTTAAGTGCTACAGCTGCTAACCAAGAGGTCAGCAGTTCGAATCCGCCAGGCGCTTCTTGGAAACTCTATGGGGCAGTTCTACTCTGTTCTACAGGGTTGCTATGTGTCAGAATCGATTCGATGGCAGTAGGGTTTGGGTAAACCCTGTACATCATTAGATCCTGGAGTAGCTGAACATAACGATAGACTTTTTCTTTTATGAAGTCTGCTAAAAAGTAATAATAATAATAATTAAAGAGTCTGGGTGGCGCAACTGTTAAGCACTCAGCTGATAACCGAAAGGTTGGCAGTTCAAACCCACCCAGCAGCTCCCAGGAGAATGACCTGGTGATCTGCTTCTGTAAAGATTATAGCCTAGGAAATACTATGGGGCAGTTCTATCTGTCACACAGGGTCATTATGAGTCAAAAATTCACTCAACGGCACCTATCAACAACTAAAAAAATTACCTTATAAACTCACATAAATGTCAAAGCAGCTCCATGTCCAGTAACGCAGCCACATGAAGGCACATGCAGAGGCTTGGCAAGGTGATAAACGACCTTGGTTGTTTGTTTTGTGGGAGGAAGATTGTTGGAGTTGAGCTCACAAACTACTCAAGGAAACCAGGTGGGCCACTGAAAAACTGCCTGATGAGCAGGCGTGAACCCATCATGGTCAGAATTACCCATTTATAGCAATTCTGAAATCTATCACAAACCCTTCCTTAGTAAGGTTAATGAAATTCTGACACACGTACGTGGAAGACTACAGAGTTACTGCAAAACTCTCAATGTTGTTGTTAGATGCCTTCGAGTCAGTTTTCGATTCACAGTGACCCCATGTGAACTGCACTGCCCCATAGGGTTTCCTAGGCTGTAATCTTTACAGAGCTCTGGTGGCACAGTTGTTAACAGTTTGGCTGCTGACAAAAAGGTCGGCAGTTTGAATCTACCAGCCTCTCCTTGGAAACCCTATGGAGCTGTTCCACTTTGTCCTATAGGGTTGCTCTGAGTTGGAATCGACTGGATGGCAATGGGTTTGGCTTTTGGTTAGAATCTTTATGGGAGCAGATCGCCAGGTCTTTTCTCCTGAAGAGCGGCTGATAGGTTTGGACTGATGACCTTTTGGTTAGCAGCCCAGTGCTTAACCACTGCACCACGAGGTTAACCATTGCTCCACCACCTTAACCTCCCCATAGCTGGTCAGAACCCAGGTAGGATGAAGTTCTGAATACAAGTATAATGAGTCCAGCCTCTGTGCCCCCTCCAAGCCTTTGCTCCTGCCATTCCCTCTTCTAGAAAGTCATCTCCTCCCTTTTCTCCTGGCCAACACGTAGTCATTCTCAAGGGCCAGCTGAAGTCTTCAAGATTAAATCTCGGGATTGGTGTTGAGACAGATTTAAATGATACCTAGTTCCATGGTCTGTTCCCTTCTAAAACTGAATTTCTTCTATAAACTGCTCACCAGATGGTTATCTGGCCTGAGTTTGAACACCACCCATGACTGGGGACTCAGAGCCTCCTGAGACAGCCCATTCTACGTCCATATGGTTTTGTTTTTATTAATAATAAAAATTTTTTTTTTTTAATTTCCATATATTTTGTGTCAAGATGTGCCTGGCAGCTGTCACGTGAGCATAGTTATCACAACCGCCTTATCAGGAAAGTGCACTGATTATCTTCTGATCCCATTTTACAGAGGAGGAGATCAAGTCTGAAGGAGGCTCAAAGGCCTGTGCAGGGTCACAGACTGAGAACCAGCGGAGCCTGGATCTCTAACAGGGCCTGCATCCTTCACCACACACTGCATTCTCAAGGACTCCTGAGGTGCAGAAATGTCTCACCGTGTCATAGCTGTAGTCCAGGTAAGGTTGTACGATTGTGTACTACTGCCGAATTTCCTCTTGAATTCTCACAGTGCCCAGAGTCTGTTCTACACATGATGGTGCATGTAACAGCCTAAACGAACAGTCTCTCATTGGCTATGGCCTTCATTTCCTAGTGATGTCATAACAAAAGATACCATGAGTGACTGGCCTGCAAGAACAGAACTTTATTTTCTCACAGTTCCAGAAGCTGGAAGTCCATATCCCCAGTCTTGGCTGTGTTGATTCCCTCTGTGGGCCCCTCTCCTGGTTTCTGGTGTCTGCCATTGATCCTTGCTTTCCTTTGCTTGTAGACAGGAACTCACATGGCATCTTTCTTGCCCCCGTGTGTGTGTGTGTGCATGCACACATGTGTGCATGTCTGTGTGCATGTGTATATGTGTGCGTGTGCGTACGTCTATCCTGCTCTTTGTATAAGATACCGGTCAGAAGGGAATGGGTTTAGGATTCACCCTACCCTAGCATGGCCTCATTGACAGAACAAAGGAAAACTATTTCCAAATAGAGTTGTATTTACAGGTTCAGGGGTTAGGATTTCACATATCTTTTTGGGGGACGTAATTCAATCCATAACAGTCACCATTTCAAGCATTTAGTTGCACTCTCAATGAAACTAAGTTTCTGGAAGGTGGGACCACATCCTACTCTTGTTTTGTGTATTTAATTTTTGTGTATTTAACTTTGAAGACTCTGTATCATTTTCAGATTCCAGTAGAGACAGCACCAAATAAATGTAAGGGGTCATTGTTACTGACTCCTTCCGCTTGGAATTCGCTGCATCTGTGAAAGTGAGATTGTCTGAGGCAGAGCTTCACTTAGAAAAACGGGAGTTGGATGAGTTTTCCTTCTTTGGACTCGCTACTTTTTACCCAGTATACCCAGATTCTGTGCAGACGCACAGGGCAGAGAGGGGACTGGGAAACCTGGTCCCAGGTGACCTGCAGAGGGAAAGCCAACAGACTTGTGACAGGAGACGGGCTTATTAAACAAACCTCCCTGACAGTCCCTCTCCCATCTTTGGCAGATGCGGCTCCAGACGCGCTGCCAAGAATTCTAATGAGAAACAGGCTTTGGCTCTCGCTCCGTCCTTCACCTGTAGATTTCTAAGCAGAGATGCCGCCTTCCGCTTCGGCTAATAGTCCAAGAGTGGCTTGTTTTAAATTCTTCCCTGTAGGACTCGGGGCTTTGAGAGTCAGAGAAAACAGTTCAGATTTTCCCTCCTTTATACTTCAAGCAAAGCACGGGGTCAAAAAAAGAAAGAAAAAACACATTTGGTGGAGGGTGGGGCCTACCACCCACTGGAAGTTAATTAGCAAAGTCCTTAAACTGAAAGACAGCAGAGGGATCCCAGTTTGCAAGGAGAAACCTTATGGTGTTGTGGGAATGTTCACAGTTGGAGTCCCTGCCCACCACCTGCAGACTTCTGCAGTCAATGAGTCTATCATGAAGCAAAGGCATCCAAGACAGGATCTTGGACAAAAAGATGTAAAAGTGGGTTTTGATCCCTTAACCTGAGACAGAGGTTGTGAGAGAGGTTTGCCAACTTCCACCATCTAGGATCAGGAAATGCCATAAATTTTCACGGCTGCGCGGGATTCTAAGGCAAAAGTGGTTTCTGCTTGTGGCCAGTGATCTGGCCCCGCCTGGCTGCCCCACAGCTTCCCCATAGCCATGCCCTTGTCTCCCTTGGGCTTGGTTCCAGCTGCCCTGTTTGTTCTCTTTTCCACAGTCTTTGCTTGGCTCAGACTTGAGGTGGGGGGCGGGCAGTCCTGTCTTCCTCACAGGCCTTCCTCTAAGCTCCCTGGAAGGACGCTCTGCTTTCTCTTTCTGAGTTTGCATATAATTGTGGAAAGATCAGAGTCCCTAGTGGTGTGAACAGTTAACATGCTCAACTACTAAGGTTTGAGTCCACCCAGAGGTGCCTGGGAAGAAAGGCCTGGCAATCAACTTCCCCCAAATCAGCCACTAAAAACCCAGTGGAGCATAGTTGTAGTCTGACACACTTGGGGTCACCATGAGATGTAGTTGACTCCGCGGCAACTGTTTGTGGAAAGATCATTCTTTTCTATTTCCCGTGTCATCTGTCTCTTTAAAAAAATGAAGTTTTTAGAAAGCAATCAGGATTGAGATTTGCTAAAAGTGCTTTGGACTGTAATCACTTTAGGGTAGCGGGGAAAACAGTTCTTTACTTCCCTTGGGCTCTGCCATCCCAACATCCACTCCACAGCACAACGCTCCCTTGGATGAGTCTGCTTTGCTCCTTGAACCCAGTTCCATCAACAGCCACGTTTGCCAAGACAAACAAAAAGACCTGAGAAGTAATTGCCTTGGAGCCCCTCGAAGTTGTTCAAATAGCGCGCTGCCCTACCGGGCAACTGCTATACTATAACGTTATGGAAAATCAAAAGTTGGGAACAAAATTGGATTTTAATGTGTTCAAAAGTGTGGAGCCCAAATATCACATCAAAAACAAAAATACTTAAAAAAAAAAAGACTGGAAGGAAACATTCCAAAATGTCCTAGAGGTATAAGGGGATGAGAATGAGCTTGGGGCCAGCTGCCTGTGCTTGGATTCTGCCTCCCCACTGTGAACTGTGAGGAAGTCACTGAGTCTTCACCAGCCTCAATATCCTCATCGGAAAATAGGAATAAGGCTTCTCCCCTCTGAGGATTCTTGTGAGGATTACCACATTTTACCCAAATAACGCACCCACCTAAATAACAGCCCACACATACGTGTATAACACGCCTAGGAAAATAATATGCTGGGGGTTGCGCACTGGCAAAAACGTATAAGCCCGCGTTACTTGAGTAAAGTACAGTAGATGCAGTGACTTACCCAAAACTCCTAGCATGGTAGTAGCCCTGCCGCAGATTTTCTCAGCCTTTTTTGTGCTACACCAGAGATTTTTCTTTTTCCACTGTTCTGAATTTTCTAAATTTTCCATGATGTGCATTTTAGTATTATAATGGAAAAAGTGAACTTAAACAAGGTAATGCTATTAGTTCAGTCCACCCAGATGGGATGTTGTATCTGAGGTGGGAAAAGATCTTTACTGAAACATCTAAAGGCAGCCTAAAGCTTTTGTAATAATTGATCTAAAAACACAATTGTTTTATCCTGGTAGAACAGACCAGGGAGGCCAGTGGTGCCTCAGTGGTAGAATTCTCACCTTTCATGGGGGAGACCCGGGTTCGATTCCCAGACAGTGCATCTCATGCACAGCCACCACCCTTCCGTCAGTGGAAGCTTGCGTGTTGCTATGATGCTGAACATGCTTTGTCGGCACTTCCAGATTAAGGTTAGAAAGAAAGACTTGGCGGTCTACTTCCAAAAATCAGCTAATGGAAACCCTATGGATCACAATGATCCAATCTACAGCCAGTCTGGGGGATGGCACAGGACCGGGTGCATTGTACATGGGATCACCACGAGTCAGTGGGCAACTTGACCACAGGTAAAACCAACTGGATAGATCCAGGCGGAGACCTGCCAATTACTCAGCATCAGACCTCAATCTGCCATTTCAGAGAGAAGTTTCCCTTTCTTAGTAACTGATGGCTACTCTAGGCAGCACATTTCAGCATTGCTATTTCCTTCTACCAGGATGTAAGGATCTCTGCATTCTGCTTTGAAAGATGCCCCAGCAGGCCAACTGCCTCAGAGAAATGAGAGTTCTACTATATTCTCTGAAATGACAACATTCCTCTCATCAAACTTTTTCATTAACAGCCTTTTGTAACCCCTTACATTCTTAGCAGCAGCTTTGAGGAGTTCCACCTGCTTTCCATCAGGATTTCAACCCTCTGCCAAAACAAACATGTGTGATAAGTTGATGCTAAAATACCATGACACACTCCTTGGATTTACTAGCATTTAATAAATGAAGGAGAAAGCTTTGCCTTTTATAGCCTTGAGCCTCCCAGGGCCTGAGCAGACGTAGCAGCTGACTCCCACTAAGCATTCATGACTCACTGCCTTCAAGTCTAGGAACAGGCATCTCAGATCACTGTGTTGTAAGGGCAGGAAGATCCCTCGCCTTAGAAATGGTAGGTCCAGGGTTCTCAACTCTGGCTGCAGATCAGCATCAACAGTGGAGCTTTTTAAAAATACCCATGCCCAGGCCCTCGCTTCAGAGATTTAGATTTAATTGGTCTAGAACAGAACCCAGGTATTATAATTTTTAACAGCTGTACATGGTCCTCTCATGTGCAGACAAGATTGAGATGCGGTGTGATGAATCGCTTTTGTGTGGCCTTTTTAGCCACAATCTTGTAACTCTCACCCAGGTGATTGGGCAGGCCTGTGCAGCTGGGTTACTTGTAGCCTACCAAATTGATTGGTTGGTTTTGCCATCCCACTGGGCTTGAAATGAGCCACCCCACAGGCAGGAAAAAGAGCCCACCACCACCAAGGAAGGGGAGACCAGCAGGAGAGACCCACAGGCCATGGCACATTGGGCTTCCTGGCCCATGGAGTGAGAAGGCTGATTGCATTTGTGCAGAGACTGAGGGCCAGAGAGGCGTGCCTGCAAGCAGGGCTGGGAAGATGCTGTCCTGATGGAAGAACTTTTTCCTGTGTGTTCCTGAGCCTGAATTGAACTGTTACTTCCTTAAAATACCCCATAGTCATGAGTATCGTCTGTGAGTTCTGTGTGGCCATTGCAATGAATTATCAAACCCAGCAGAGAAGTAGAGAGTGTCATGGGAGGGATAGGTGCTGTCAGAATTGGTAAAGATAGCAGAGAGAGGAGGCATGTCTGACCTCTGCCTCATAGGAATCAGCCTTGGGCTCTTGACCTTGATTCTCCTTCCCCCGTGTGAGGTTAGAGGTCAGACATCACCCCCATGCTGTTTTTACAGAGATCTTTTCAAACTGATTTGGATCAAATCATTTGATGGGAAGAATATGGATTTTGAAATAGGTAGTAATGGATTTGAATTTACCATCTGAAAAGGATAAGCTATGTCATTTCAGTCAGGTTTCTTAAATTCTTTGATTCTCAGTTTCTTTGTTTAAAAAATGGGACTGACACAGTGGTTGCATCAATGGGCTCAAGCATAACAAGGATTGTGAGGATGGTACAGGACTGGGCAGCGTTTCGTTCTGTTGTACATAGGGTCGCTATGAGTCACAACCAACTTGACAGCGCCTAAAAACAACAACAAGGAATCTTAAAGAATGTGATTAAAACTAATAAATGAACTTAGCAAGATTGGAGGATATAGGTCAATATCCAAAAATCAATGAATTGCATTTCTATATACTATCAACAGACTATTGAAAATCAAGAATTAAAAAACAGTACTGTCTTAGTTATCTAGTGCTGCTATAACACAAATACCATAAATGGGTGGCTTTAACGAACAGAAATTTATTTTCTCACAGTTTAGGAGTTTAGAAGTCTAAGTTCAGGGAAGGCTTTCTCTCTCTGCTGACTCTGGAGGAAGGTCCTTGTCTCTTTTAGCTTCTGCTCCTGGGTGATCTTCATGGGGCTTGGCATCTCTCTTCCCCCATCTCTGCTTGTCCACTTGCTTGTTTTAAGCTCTTTTATATCTCAAAAGAGATTGATTCAAGACACACCCTATACTAATCCTGCCTCATTAACATAACTAAGATAACTGATTCCCAAATGGGATTATAACCACAGACAAAGCAATTAGAATTTATAATACATATTTTTGGAGGTCACAGTTCAATCTATAATATTCTACCCTTTGGGCTTCCCCCCACCAAAAAGTAAAATTCATGTCCTCACCACATGCAAAACGCATTCACCCCATCACATCATCTCAAAAGTCTTAAATTCCCTCCAAGTCCAAAATCTCATCTTCTGAATCATTTAAATCAAATATGGGTGAGATGTTAGGGATATTCCATCCTGGGGCAAAAGTCCTCTTCATCTGAGAACCTGTGAAATTGAGAATACAAGTTATCTATTTCCAAAGTACTATGGTGGAACAGATACAAGGTAGACATTTCCATTACAAATGGGAGAAATTGGAAGATAATTGCACAATACTGGAAATGGAGAACAATGACATCAGGTCACAAAATGGAGGACAATTACACAATACTGGGAATCATGGCCTAGCCAAGTTGACACATAACATTAGCCATCACAAGCACCATTTACCATAGCACCAAAAACCGTGAAATAGGTATAAATTTTACAAAATATTGCAGAATTTATACACTGAAAGAGGAGCCCTGGTGGCACAGTGGTTAAGTGTTCAGATGCTAAACAAAAGATCAGTGGTTCAAACCCATCAGCTGCTGTGGAGAAAGATGTGGCAGTCTGCTTCCATGAAGATTACAGCCTAGAACACCTTATGAGGCTGTTCTACTCTGTCCTACAGCATCAATATGAGTCGAAATTGACTTGAGGCAGCAGGCTTATATGCTGAAAACTACAAATCACAAATGCAACAAGTTAGAGAGGACCTCAACAAATGGGACGATCCAAAGGTTGGAAGACTAACTATTGCTAAGATATCAATTCTCCCCAAATTGACTGATGGATTCAATGCAATCCTAATCAAAATCTCAGCAGGCTTTTTTTGTAGAGACCAACAAGCTGATTCTAAAATTTATATGGAAAGGCAAACGGCCTAGAATAGCCAAAACAACTCTGAAAAAGAAAAATGGAGGCTTCATACTACCTCATTTCACTACTCATTATGCAGCTGGAGAAATCAAGACAGTGGTACTAGTGAACAGAACAGAGAAGAGAGCCTAGAGCAAGGATCACACGTACATGCTCAACTGATTTTTTTTACAAAGGTGCAAAAGCAATTCAATGGAGAAACAACAATCTTTTCAACAAATCATGCTGGAACAATTGGATATCTGTAGGCAAAAAAAGCGAACCTTGACCCATATCCCATACCTTGTATAAAAATTAACTCAAAATGCACCATAAACCTAGATGTAAAACCAAAAACTATAAAGCACCTAAAAGAAAACCTAGGATAAAATCTTCATAACATTGGGTTAGGCAAAACTTCTTAAATATGACAACAATCTCTAAAATAAAAATTGATATATCTGGCTTCATCAAAATTAAAAACTTCTGCATTTGCAAAAGACACCGCTAAGAAAATGAAAATAAGTCACAGACTAGGAGAATGTATTCCTAAAAATACTTATCGAACAAAGGAATTATATTCAGATATTATAAAGAACTCTCAAAATGCAGTAAGAAACAACCCAACATAAAAAATGGGCAAAAGATTTGAGCAGACACTCCACCAAAGAGTAGATGTAGATGACAGATAAACTCATGAAAAGATGTTCACCAGTATTAGTCACTAGGGAAATGCTAAGTAAAAGCACAATGAGATACCACTGCACACCGATTAGAATGGCTAAAAACAGCTTGACAGTATCAAGTCCTGATGAGGATGGTAAGGAGTCCTGGTGACACAGTGGTTAAGCACTCGGCTGCTAACCAAAGGTCAGTGGTTAGAACCCGCCAGTTGCTCTGCAGGGGAAAGATGTGGCAGTCTGCTTCCATAAAGATTACCCCCTTGGAAACCCTCTGGGCAGTTCTACTCTTTCCTACAGGATTGCTATGAGTCAGACTCGCCAGCAACGGGTTTTTTCGGTGAGGATGGTGAGCAGCTACCACTCTCATGTTTTATTAGTGGAAATGCAAACTGGTGTGGCCACTTTGGAAAGCAATTTGGTGGTTTCTTACAACATTAAATATACACATAGAATATGACCCAGCAATCTTACTCCTAGGTACTTGTCCAAGAGAAACAGAAATTTGTTTTTACCCAAAAACTGTAAACAAGTATTTTTAGTGATTTTATTCAAAATCACCCAATGGGGGGAAATAATCCAAATGTTCATTTGCTGGTGAGCAGATAAACAACCATAATACATCCATGCAATGGAATACTACTCAGCAATCAAAAAGAACATGCCATGATACGTGCAACAACATGGATACATCTCAAATGCAAGGCTACGATCCATATGATTCTATTTATGTGACGTTCTGTAAAAGGGAAACTTAATGAACAAAGGATAGATCAGTGGCTGCCAGGGGCTAGAGGTGGAGGAAAAGGATGATCACACAGGGGTACAAGGGAGGTTTCTGGGGTGGTAGAACTGTCCTATATCTTGTCGTGGTGGTGGTTATATGACTGTCTGCTTTGTCAAAACTCATAGAGCTGTACATCAAAAAGTTTGAATTTTCCTGTATGTAAATTATACCTCAATAAAAGAAAATTGGTGGGGTGTCTTTGAAAGAAAGAAACGTATCTCTCTTTACATGTACATTGGCTTGATTCAAAGGTAGGAGTGGCAGGTGAGGGTGATTCCTCCCCAAGGTCAACCAGAAAGTTAAGTGAACTGTGTCAAGTAAATTAGACCAGTGGTTACAAATCCAGGTCCCTGGAACCCTGAGGGTTTATCCAGGGGTGAATTATCCAATAGGCAAAGGTAAGCACGTGCTTACCAGGTCACCTGTAGTGAAAAATTCCACATTTTTTCACCGCATAAAAGACTCAGCTTCTAGGTCCGGCTGGCATGTGTCTCTCTCTCAGCCTCAAAGCACCTTTCTACAGAATCAAAGTCTTTTTCCAAATTTATAATCCCTGACAGGAGTGGATGACCCAGTAAGCAAGGTAAGCACCGGCTTACTTGTGTTTACTTACTAATCCGAGGTGAACAATTTCACATGGGTTTCACCACATCTTTGATTTTTATGATGAAAAACATGTGAAATTGTTCACTACAGATGATCTGGTAAGCAAGGTAAGCACCTGACTACCTAGCCTATTGGGTAATCTGCCCCTGGATTTATCTGAAGAGGTAGTACTGAGACAAGGGAGTAATTTTCCACATTTAAAAAAAAAAAAAAAGCCTAAGGAAAATCATGTTTTATCTGAGATGAAGTTGCCCAGACAGGCTGAGTAGAAGCTCAAGTTCATTTACTTTTGGCTGGGATTCCCTTTTCTGCTGAGTATATCGAATTCATAGAGAATTTAAAAATCTTACATGTAGCTTGGTGGACAAAAAGAGAAGAGGCCCATGGTGGGGGAGGGGGATTATCAAATAGGTGTTTGTGGTGAAACGTTGTGAATGGCCAGACTAAGCCATACCTTTGAGGAAGATGAAGGAACACTTTTTTCTGGGAATGTCTGAAAACTCAAACAAGTTTTTATTGGCCTAAATTAGCTGTGGTATCGTTCTGTCTCATGGCAGGGGTCAACCAGTTGGCCCTCCCATCTCCAAGCCGGATCTCTGCAGTCTTGTCGGAGCTCCAAACCAGAGCTGTGTGTAAACCAGAGACTGGCAAAGACACTCGCCCTGAGTTCTCAGCAATGCCATGTGTCACTCCCCTGTCTAGAGCACCTTCTTCTGAAGGAAAAGAAGTTCATTTCAGAGTCAAATCAGAGCCTCTTCACTGATGACCAGTGGATCAGTCATATGCTTGCTCATCATAGCAAAGAAGTTAGGGTTTTGCATCAACCAACACTAGAAAAAGCAACACTGGACACTGGCTAAGATGGAAGGATATGGGAGATTATGACAGCAACCTTAGACCTACCTGCACTCAGGCCAGTTATTAACAGGTTCTCCCCTGCTCGGCTTGCATAGAGCTCAAGGGAGCTTAATAGGGTTAGGAGTAAATGCCTTGCTGTTATTTTTAACTGAGCTCAGCTCTTGTGAATCTCTCCATTGTCCCTGCCAGAAACCTTTCATAAAGGGAGGCACCTGCCCTTGGACACTGAATAGGCAAGACTAAACAGTAATCTGTCTGAAGTCTTACCCAGTAGTAGCCCATGGTGCTGGGTATGGGAGACTCTGGGCAGTGTAAATGGTTAATGCTCTTGACCGCTAACTGGAGGGTGGGAAGTTCGAGTCCCAACTGAGGCACCTCGGAAGAAAGGCCTTGGCAGTCTACTTCCAAAAGGTCAGCCACTGAAAACCCTGTGGATCGCAGTTCTACTCTGACACACATGGGGTTGCTGTGAGTAGGAATCTACTTGATGACAATTGGTTTTTCCTGGTTTAGGAAATTCGTGGCCTTTGAGGCTGGAGAGACTTGGCTTTGAACTCTGATTTATTGACTTAGGAACCTTGGTCATCTTGTCAACCTGTTTCTTCATCTTTAAAATGAGGCTAATATTACTATTACCTACCTCACAGAACCATTGTAAAGATCAGAGATCATAAACAGAGAGTCCCCGAAGTGGAACTTAGCACCTAGTAGATGCTGCATAAATAAATGTTGGCTGTAATTAATTAATAAACAATTAGAAGAAGAATAAGATGTACACACTCTCACTTTTGCAAGTTTCTGAGACTGGGCTGTGCCTTTCAGTTGATGTCGACAACAATCTGTTAGCAGCAGCTAGAGGAGTGAGTTGTGACATGGCTGTCATTGCTGGACTATGCAAACTTAGCAAATCTCTCCAAATAAACCACAGAATTGGGAGCTGGGGAGGCTGCTGTGTTTAATTCGTGCCTTGTGGAAGATTATCACTCAGACACTGGACATCCATCTGTCCAAAGTGCCTGGCTGACTTTCAAACTCCAGTGATATGTAATTCAATTACAGAGAAAATGAGGCCATGAGTTTAACCAAATAGGAAATGCACACGAAACCTGGCCCTTAACTGTCTTTACTAAGTGTGCTCAGAAGTTCAAGTTCGTGGGCACAGGCTTCACAAATCTACATTTCTCTGACACTATTTTAGTGCCAACTGGGAAGAATATTTAGTCCCTAAATGGGAAACCTTATTACTGATTTTAGATGGTGATATTAAAGAAAATGGTATGTAATTGCATAAATAATTACATATTACTAACAGTTTAAAAGTTGTATAATTTGATGTGCCATTTCTTTTTTTTTCTGAAAATCTATATTAAATTGATGGTGCATCTTACACTTGATGGCATCTTATAATATATAAAATATGGTAATACTAAACCACTTCTCCCGTTCCTGGGTGGTACCACAAATGCCATATTGATGTTTGCGGTGACATGGCTGACTGAGCTGATTCAAAATTAGCAGTCGCAGGCAAAATATGTGGCCAATGAACAGATTCAACCTCATCAATCAAGACTGTTTGTCTTAGTTATCTAATGCTGCTACAACAGAAATACCACAAGTGGGTGGCTTTAACAAACAGAAATTTATTTCCTCACAGTTTAGGAGGCTAGAACTCCAAATTCAGAGCGCCCGCTCTAGGGGAAGGCTTTCTCTCTCTGTCGGTTCTGGAGGAAGGTCCTTATCTCTTCAGCTTCTGCTTCCTGGGTCTTTGAAGATCTCCCTGTGTCTTAGTATCTATCTTACCCCATCTCTGTCCCTAGCTTGTGTTTAATCTCTTTTATATCTCAAAAGAGATTGACTTAAGATACAACCTATACTAATCCTGTCTCATGAACATAACAAAGACAACCCATTCCCAAATGGAATTATAACCACAGGCGTAGAGGTTAAGATTTACAACACATGTTTTTGGGGGGACACAATTCAATCCATAGCACCATTGGAAACATGTAAAAGTTTGACAATGCCAAGTGTTAGAGTGAATGTGGGCTCACAGTACCTCATATACATGGACAGCCATGTTGGAAAACAGTTTGGTATTATCTCCTAAAGTTAAATATGCACATACTCTACAATCCAGCAACTCCACTGCTAGTCCAAGGCAGTGGCCAGGTCAGTTTCCCTCCGGACGTCCACTGCACTGGGGTATGCAGCAGAAATGTGATATGCATACTCTATTTTGTCACACAAGATATTAGAAGGATGTACTCAAGGGGTGAGATCTAATAAAACTAGTAATTTTTACTGCTTCTTCAAGCTTATTCTTCAAGAAATTGGCTAATTTTTACCGAGCATGTACGGCAATGAAGAACACAGCGACAACCAATACAGCTTGGCGCCACCGCCTTAATTGGTGCTGCGTTGACTGCAGTTTTACCCGCTGTTGCTTTTGTACCATCATGCGAATGTCAGTGCAGTGAAAGAGGCAAATGATGTCGTAGAATTATTATGAGAACAGTATTGGCCTCGTAGATCTCCTGAAAGGATCTCAGAGACCCCCAGTGCTGATCACGCTGAGAACACTGCTGAATGGTATACCCACATATGGATATAAAAAAAACCCCAAAAACCAAACCCTTGCCATCACGTCAATTCCAACTCACTGTGACCCTATAGGACAGAACAGAACTGCCCCAGGGGGTTTCTGAGGAGCGGCTGGTGGATTCAAACTGCCAACCTTTTGGTTAGCAGCCAAGCTCTTAACCACTGTGCCACCAGGGCTCCATATATGAATAGACTACAATTTAATTATTTGTTTCAATGTTGGTAGACATTTGGGTTGAAGCTCTTGCAAGTAGTCAGCTTTTAAAACATATTTTTTTCTCACCACTACATAAAAAATGTATTTGACCTAGTGCCTGACATACCCGTTCCCCCCATTGCCATCAAGTCAATGTCAACTCATAATGACTCTATAGGACAGAGTAGAATTGCCCCATAGGGCTTCCAAGGGTTGGCTAGTGGATTCAAACTGCCAACCTTTTGGTTAGCAGCTGTAGCTTTTAAGCCCTACATCATCTGGGCTCTGCCTGACATACAGTAGGCACTTCATAAATTTTGATGATTAAACTTACAGAATTGTTCTCATTATGTTCTTTTCAGGATTCCCCTGTACTCATCCTATATAGCGCACAGTAGGATCTTTATTAGGAGCCCTGGTGGTGCAAAAGTTAAGCTTCTGGCTGCTAACAGAAAGCAGCTCCACAGAAGAAAGATCTGGCAATGTCCTCCAGTAAAGATTAAAGCTTAGAAAATTCTATGGGGCAGGGTTTTACTCTCACATGAGGTCCCTATGAGTCCAAAATCAACTCAATGCCACCTAACAACAACAACAAGGTCTTTATGCCTAGATGATAACAAGGCAGTTTATCAAAAAAACATAGAAAGGAAGAAATTAGTTCCATTAGGAAAGGTAGAAACTAGAAAATCCACCCCTCCCCTCCCCCACCCTGGGCACATGGCGTGCTCATCCCAGGCTGTTCTGGAACTCTTCCATAGTTGAGGGGTGGGGGGCGGGGAGGCGGGGGGAACACCAGGAGGAACTGCAGGTTCTGGTAACTGCTGTCCATTCTCCACAGAAGGCAGCTCTCCAGCCATGGTAAGGAGACACACTGAAAAAGGCTGTCCCCTGAGGTGTCCACTGGGGCCTCCCTTTGCCAGGTGCCAAGATCCAGAAGGCCCTGCTCCCTGCTCTCTAACAACCAGAATATGGAGGTTGACAATTTGGGACTCAGATCCTTGAAGGAGTTTTGCAAAGATGCAGAGACAGCTGAGAGATGATTCGTAGCAGTGGGGGGTGCTTCTTTGACATGACTTTGACCTGTTGGCTGCTGTCCTGCTCTGTTGGTCTCTATTTCCTAAGACTTGTTTCTCCAGATTTCCTGCTGATTCTGGGAACTCCTCAAAATCTTATCTATGGATTCCTTCTCTAGTTAAGTTGGTTTCTGTTACCAGCGCCCAATAACCCTGCACCATCATCAAAAGCTTATTGCTAAGTATCTTCTCTCAGGGGTGGGTAAAAGCGAGTCTGTGACCCAGTGGGCCATCTTAGGAGTCACCAGCACATTGGGGTCAGCTCTTTTCCTTCCCCCTTGCAGTTCCCCTCTCCCCATTAACCTCTCCAGGCCTCACCTGGGCACACATTCACCCTTCCCATCAGGCAGTACCCTACGGCAGAGTGAGGTGGTATCATGCCCTCAAAGCCTCCTTGCTCCCATGGGCATTAGTCATTTCTACTCCCACTCATGCTCCCAGCACCTTGTCTACACCTCCATCTTGTGACAAGTCACATTCTCTTCCAGCTGTTTACCCATCTGCTGTCCCATCAGTGACTGATTCATGAATGGTGACCCAGAAAGCAGTGATGGATCCATGAATGGAGACCCAGGAAGCAGTGAGCAATCCATGAATGGCGACCCAGGAAGCAGTTTATACCTTAGCTGGCCCTAGCACAAAAATGCACTTCTCATGCTCCTATGAGAAACCCAAGGGCTGATCAACAGAGTTCTATAAGAAGCAGGCACTTTAAAGGCGGGTAGGAGCCCTGGTGGCGCAGTGGTTAAGAGCTCAGGCTGCTAACCAAAATGTCAGCAGTTTGAATCTACCAGGCACTCCTTGGAAGCCCCACGGGGCAGTTCTCCTCTGTCCTATAGGGTCGCTGTGAGTTGGAATTGACTTGTTGGCAATGGGTTTGGTTTGGTTTAAAGGTGGAGGGTTGGCTTTCCCAGAAAACAATGTGAGGGTTTGCTTGGGGGAAGGTCTTTCATTAGATCCATGGGACTTTTCCGACCAGGGGAGCTGGGACGGTTGGAGCCAGCCACCAGCTCTATGTCCAGCCTGAGAGAGTGGCTCCAGCCTCTGGGGACACAAGGAGGCAGCTTGGTGGACTGAAATCCATTTTACTAGAGACAGGAAACCTTGAGTGTCCACGGAAATGTATCTCTACCAACTGTCCACCTCAGAATCCTGTAACTGCTGGGGAAAGCCAGCCAGTCCAGAGAAAAGTGATAAAGATTCTGGTCTGAGGGACTTCTCTGCTGCACAGTGACACTCATGTGACAACTCAAACAGAATACTAGAGGCTTTACCTGCACACGGATTCCGCTGTGTAAAGCACCAGAGATGGTAGTGCTGGGGTCAGACACGGGCCTCCAGCTCCTAAGGCTTCATTTGGCCCTCTTTGGCGGCCAGGCCGCCCCCCGTGGCCTGCTGTGGTACTCATTTACCTGGCAACTGCTGAAAGACCCGTTGAGGGCAAATACTCGGGGTATTCCTGGGGTGGCCTCCCATGACTGCAGGACTAGGAGGGGTCCCAGAGGTCATCCAAGCTTGTATCTGGCAGTTTTCCTAACCCTGGTCTGGGCAAAGCTGCCCCTGGGTGGTGCAAATGGTTGAGCACTTGACTACTAACCAAAAGGTTGGTGGTTCGGACCCACTCAGAGGTGCCTCAGAAGAATGGACTGATGATCTGCTTCCCAAAGTTTGCAGCCTTGAAAATCCTATGAGCACAGTTCTATTCTGTACACATGGGGTCACTGTGAGTCAGAATCAAATCAATGACAACTGGTTTGGGGGTCGGGCAAACAGCTGTTCCTGGAACTAGCTTTACAGGGGAAAGCATACCTCTTGGGCCCCGAAGTCAGGGTAGCTCTCTTCTTTGTCATGATCCAAGCCCAGGGAAGGCAGGACCCAGGGCCCATCACATCATGGCTGACAGGTTGAGGGATTCCTTCCCACAGGACACATTATTAAATATCCTGTTAAGTGGCCATGATCGCAAACACAAGAAGAATTTCAAAGGCTGTTCACCTCCTAAACATTAATGATTACCAAGAATGGGCTCCTTACCCCCAGAAACCAGAGCACAGAAGGTAACTGAGCCGCAGAGTCACTTAATGGGGAGTGTCTTTAGGAGCGAGAATTAAAATTAAACAAACTGCTGTGCTGATAAAGATGACAGATTTGTGCCTTTCCAACCTGAAAGCAAGATTCCTCAAGAACTCAAGACTGATGGGCAGTTAATGCCACTCACCATTACTGCTTATTCAGACAAAGGCCAGGAAAGGGGGCTCGCGGCTCCAACGCCTCTGCCTGTCCTGCAACACCATACAGCAGAGCAAGCCTGGGCTGCAACAGAAGACCTGGGTTCTAGAGCCCACTGCCCCATGGAGTGACCTTAAGCTCCCCTGTCATCCTGTGACCCTGTTTCCTCGTCTGTAAAAGAAGGACGTGGGGCCCTGCCGTGAAAACCCCTAAGGTGTCTGTGAAGCTCCAGTGAGACAGGCAAGGGAAGCGATGTGTGACGGCAGAGAATGGCACAATGAGAACTATTGTTGGTGTTATTTTTGCTTGCAGAGGGTGGCCGTCCCTGCCGGGGAGGTGGCATGCAGAATATGCCCAGCTGGCAGGGAATGTAGGCCACCAGGCCTGGCAGTGGCCTGCCATTCCAGACAGTGTGCCCTGGGGCCCAGTGTCTGAATAAGAGAACGTGGGACTGCCTGGGGTTGTGGACACTCACCCCAGCCTCCACCTCCCACTCCACAAAGGGTCTGAGGGGTAGCTATGGGTGCTCCCAATCTCAAGTTCCTCCAGTCTATTGCGAGCTAGAAAGCTGACCTGACTCTGAGGTTGGGGTAGGGGACTAGGGGTGTGGCCAGGCTGCCTTGACTATTTGCTGTGGTAATGCCAGGGGCCCACAGGTGGCCACATCTCTCCGTCACTGCCCTCCTTGCTGGGTAAGCTGAGCTCCTGTGCCTTTAAATTTGTTTGACATCTTTGCGATTGGAAACAGAGCTCCCCATGGAAGGCCGGCAGTAGCTATGGAATGCTGTGCTAATATAAAACCCTGGTCCTGGGTGGATTTAAACGGATACTCCCACTGTCGGGCTTTGGAGTGAAATCACCTATTATGGTCCTAGGCAAAGTCCTAGATTCTCTGGGCTGATCCTTCCTCCATGTGGGTTAGCAAGAATAGAGTTGTTTTTCCTCTCGGCCTCTGCAGGCCCATCTTTCACCTTCCGCTGACTAACCAACCCTGAAGTTCCCACCCGGATCTGGGATTGAGAGAGCACAGGGCTGGCGGACAGATGACAGGCATGTTCTGCCCTGAGGCTCCTCTAGCCTAGCTCCTCACGGGTGTAGTGCCCTCTATTGATGGCAAAGTCTGAACGTCAGCCAGGCTTCCACTCAATACTCCTATCCAGGCTGCCTCCCTCCCGTGGACCATACAAGAGGGTGTGGTGACCACTGTCATGCGTGCAGAGTGGGGTCCTTCTGTGAGAGGAAGGTCCCTTCTTCCCACTGTGGGTTCTCTCATTACAGCTTGAGGACTCTCCAGCTACTCTCCTGCTGGGTCTGGCCCTGCCATGGTCAAGTCTTCTGTTCAAAATCAGGCTCTGGAGTCAGAGAGAGTGGGACTCAATCCTGGCTCTGTTGTTTAGTGGTTGTGCCAACTTCATTTGCCTTTGGATAATTAATGGAGGAGTTCTACTTGGAGACTGGAGCTAAGCAGCCCCGTACTTCTTAGTTCTGTGATGTTTTGGTGCCTTCATACATTGGCAACCTGGGTCACTGGCTGGCTGGCCCGGTAGCTAATTGAGCTCCATTAATCATAAACGGTCTGATGTCTGTTAGGCATTTTAAGGAGCCCTGGTAGTGCAATAGTTAAGCGCTCAGCTGCTAACAGAAAGGTTGGTGGTTTGAACCCACCCAGGGCCTCCTCAGGAGAAAGATCTGGTGATCTGCTCCTGTAAAGGTAACAGCCTAGAAAACCCTGTAGGGCAGTTCTGCTCTGTTACATGGGGTCGGTATGAGTTGCAATCGATTTTATGGCACCCAACAACAACAGCAACAACAGCAACAACAACAACAACAGGCTTTTTGAAACACTTGTGGGCATGCCCCCTTCCCCATTACTGCTCAGCTGGGAATGACTTCCCTACCAGTTTCGTCACAATCTTCACCTTCTCTGAGGAAATCAGGACTTCGACTGGTTGGAAACAATTCTGTCACATCCTACAGAAACAACAGCAGCATAAGCGTTGCATAGCAACCAAATCTCCTGTGTGCCACATTTTGACCCAAGTAGGAAACAGGCAGCACTCAAATATGGCAGCCAACTTTGCAGTTTTGAATGTATGTACCTCTCCACAGTCTTGCCAATAATCCAATCTCCTGTATCAGGCTCCTGAAAGTTTCCTGATGTGTGAGACTGGATTATTGGCAGGATTAAAGAGAATGAAGAAAATTAAAGACACAAGGAAAATATTAATCCAAAGGACTAACGGACCACATGAACCACAGCCTCCACCAGCCTGAGCCCAGAAGATGGCGCCCTGCTCTGACAGGGATCACAATAAAGGGTTCCAGAGAGAGTGGCAGAAAGATGTGGAGCAAAATTCAAATTCACAAAAAAGACCAGACTTACCAGTCTGATAGAAACCAAAGGAACCCTGAGAATATGGCCCCTGGATACCCTGTTAACGCAGAACTGAACCCACTCCCAAAGATTAGGCAGGCCTATAAAACAAAAAACAACACACGTGAGGAATGTGCTTCTTAGATCAATCAAGTACAGGAGATGAAATGGGCAACATCTGCCCAAAAGCAAAGATGAGGCAGGAAGGGACAGGAAAACTGGACAAATGGAAATGGGGAACTTGGAGTGAAAAGTGGGAGAGTGCTGTCCCATCGCGGGGATTGCAACCAATGTCACAAAACAACTTAAGTATGAATTTTTGGATGAGAAACCAATTTGCTCTGTAAACTTTCTCCTAAAACACAATAAAATTGAAAAAAGAAAGAAAGAAAATATTTTATATCCTACTTTGGTGAGTAGCATCTGGGGTTTAAAAAGCTTTCAAGTGGCCATCTGAGACACATCTACCCCACTGGAGCAAAGGAGAATGAAGAAAACAAAAGACACAAAGAAAATATTAGTCTAAAGGACCAAAGGACCACATGAACTACAGCCTCCTCCAGTCTGAGCCCAGCAGAACTAGGTGGTACCTGGCTACCACCACTGATTGCTCAATAGACGGTTCCAGAGAGAGCAGGAGAAAAATGTAGAGCAAAATTCAAATTCACAAAAAAGACCAGACTTACCGGTCTGACAGAGAGTAGAGGAACCCCTGAAACTATGTCCCTTGGACACCCTGGTAACTCAGAACTGAAGCCATCCCCAAAGTTCACCTTTCAGCCAAAGATTAGACAGGCTTACAAAACAAACAATAACACATGTGAGGAACGTACTTCTTAGATCAGTCAAGTATACGAGACCAAATGGGCAACACCTGCACAAAGGCAAAGACGAGAAGGTAGGGAGGGACAGGAAAACTGGACAAATGGACATGGGGTACCCGGGGTGGAAGGGGGAGAGTGCTGTCACTTTGTGGGCCTTGCAACCAATGTCATGAAACAATTTGTGTATAAATTTTTGAATGAGAAACGAATTTGCTCTGTAAACTTTCCCCTAAAGCATGCGCGCGCGCACACACACACAAACACACACACACACAGAGCAGTGCACTAGGAGTGCCTTCACCCGTTCATCAGTGTGGCGGTTAAGAACAAGGGCTCCACTGGGACACACACACACACACACACACACACACACACACACACACACACAGAGCAGTGCACTAGGAGTGCCTTCACCCGTTCATCAGTGTGGCGGTTAAGAACAAGGGCTCCACTGGGACACACACACACACACACACACACACACACACAGAGCAGTGCACTAGGAGTGCCTTCACCCGTTCATCAGTGTAGTGGTTAAGAACAAGGGCTCCGCTGGGACAAACACACACACACACACACACACACACACACACACACACACACACACACACACACACAGAGCAGTGCACTAGGAGTGCCTTCACCCGTTCATCAGTGTGGTGGTTAAGAACAAGGGCTCCCCTGGGGAAAGGCATGAAACATAAACACAATTTAATCCAACGGTAGAATCCAGGGGTGGAGGGAGATAATACCCCCATTTGTTTTATGAAAAATAAAACGTCATAGTTAAAGACAAAAAATAAAACATAATGGTTAAAGATACAAATTCTGAGCTAGGCTATCTAGGTTCACTTCCCAGATCTACAATTTCCTAGCCGTGTGAACATGGAATAAGTACTTAACTTGATTATGCCTCAGTTTCCTCAACGGTAAAATGGGATTGTTGTTGTTGGGTACCATCATGTAGATGACTCATAGTGACCCAATGTGACAGAGCAGAACTGCCCTATAGGGTTTCCCAGGCTGCAATCTTTACAGGCAGGAAACATCAAAAGATGGAAGGAATACACAGAGTCATTATACCAAAAAGAATTGCTTGACGTGCAATCATTTCAGAAGGTAGCATATGACCAAGAACCAAGGGTACTGAAAGAAGATGTCCAAACTGCACTGAAGGCATTGGCAAAAACAAGGTTCCAGGAATTGATGAAATACCAATTCAGATGTTTCAACAAATGGATGCAACACAGGAAGCCCTCACTTATCTACGCCAAGAAACTTGGAAGACAGTCACCTGGCCAACCAACTGGAAGAGATCCATATTTGTACTCATTCCAAAGAAAGGTGATCCAACAGAATGCAGAAATTATCAAACCATATAATTAATATCACACACAAGTAATTATGCTGAAAATAATACAAAAATGGTCATAGCAGTACATTGACAGGGAACTGCCAGAAATTAAAACTGGATTCAGAAGAAGACATGGAATGAGTGATATCATTGCTGATGTCAGATGGATTTTGGCTGAAAGTAGAATATCAGAAAGGTGTTTACCTGCGTTTTATTGACTATGCAAAGTCATAACAAGTTATGGATAACATTTCGAAGAATGGGAATTACAAAACACTTAATTGAGCTCATGAGAAACCTGTACATAGACCAAGAGGCAGTTGTTCGAATAGAACAAGGGGATACAGCATGATTTAAAGTCAGGAAAGATATGCGTTATGGTTGCATCCTTTCACCATACTTAGTCTGTATGCTGAGTAAATAATCTGAGAAGTTGGACTATATGAAGAAGAACATGGCATCAGGAGGAAGACTCATTAACAACCTGCCATATACAGATGATACAACTCTGTTTGCTGGAAGTGAAGAGGACTTGAAGCACTAAATGATGAAGGTCAAAGACCACAGACTTCAGCAAGGATTGCACACCAACACAAAGAAAACAAAAATCTTCATAACTGGACCAATAAACAACATCACGATAAACGGAGAAAATATTGAAGTTGTCAAGGATTTCATTTTACTTGGATCCACAATCAATGCCCACGGGAGCAACAGTCAGGAAATCCAGCAAAGCACTGCATTGAGTAAATCTGCTGCAAAAGACCTCTTTAAAGTGTTGCAAAGCAAAGATGTCAATTTGAGGACTAAAGTGCGCCTGACCCAAGCCATGCTATTTTCAATCACCTAATATGCATCTGAAAGCTGGACAATGAACAAGGGAGACCAAATAAGAACTGACGCCTTTGAATTATGGTGTTGGTGAAGGATATTGAATATACCATGGACTGCCAGAAGAACAAGTAAATCTGTCTTGGATGAAGTACAGCAAGAATGCTCCTTAGAAGCAAGGACGGAGAAACTTTGTTTCACGTACTTTGGACATGTTGTCAGGAGGGACCAGTTCCTGGAGAAGGACACCATGCTTGGTAAAGTAGAGGGTCAGAGAAAAAGAGGAAGACCCTCAATGAGATGGACTGACACAGTGGCTGCAACAATGGGCTCAAACACAGCAATGACCGGGCTGGCTTCCTTCTGTTGTATGCAGGGTCATTATCAGTCAGAATCAACTCAATGGCACCTAACAACAGTCTTTATGAGAGCCAGGTCTTTCTCCTGCCAAGCTGCTGGGTGGGTTCAAATTACCAACCTTTTGGTTAACAGCCAAGCACTTAACTTTTATGCCACCAGGACCCTTTAACGGAGTTAGTACATACCTTATAGGATCGTTGTGAGAATTTGATGAGTCAGTATATTTAAAGGGCTTAGAACTGTGACTGGCATATTGTAAGTCCTTCATAAATGGTAGCTGTGATGAGGAAGATGATACTTATAAAGCACCTTAGTATATAATCAATACTCAAAAAACTGGTAGCTGTCAAATATCAAGATGTCTACCATACAGATCCACTTAGAATCATGACAGAATGTCTGTTTATACATGAAAACACAGAGGCTCTGAGAAGTCAAGAAATGCGCCTGAGATCACCCAGCCAGAACTAGAACCCAGCCCAGATTCTGTCCCCTGCACAAAGTTAATTAGCTGGACCACAAAGTCTTACTCCTTGCCCTACTCTGCCCTATAGGTTTCAGTGACTCCCCTCCCCAAGAAAATGCCTTTCCCCTGCTGCTACTGCTGCCCCTGACAACGCCATGGGGCCTCTTGTGGGGGGCCAGAGGGAAAAGTCACAGCCTGAGCAAAGCCCAACCCAGTCTGGGATGTACCACCCAGTCCGAGGCGCAGGAAAAGAGCCAAGGCTGCTGGGCTCCCTCCCCTACCTTCTACTCCTGGAGTCCTCAGCTCCATGCTAATGCCTCCAGACAAAATAGTTAAGGATTTCCACAGCCAAGTGATAACTGAAAAAACAAACCCACACCACACCACATACCCTAAATACCAGACATTCCTCAGATGGTTCGCTTCCTAGGTGACTATCCACAGACTTCTCTAGCTTACCAGTGGCAGACATCTTAGAATGGGGGGTGGGAAAAGGGGTGTAAGAAGGGAGGAAGGGCCTGTGCTTCAGCTGCTCATCCCAGGGTCTAGAAACAGAACTGGGAACTCTTGTGTCTAAGGAAGTCTGTTATCATTTTTTGAACCCACCAAGCAAGCCATATGCTCAAGTCCAGGTGTTACCAACATCACACTCCAGAGGCATGCCCCAGGTAAGAGTTGTTCACATCTTTACTGAAGACCTACTATGATTAGGATTCACAAGAGAGGACTTGAGCTAACTCTTGAAAGTGGGAGAAATGGGGTTTTCTTTGGTCACGTTTTCTAGATCGTTTTTATATAGGCATGAGGGAAAGGCGAAACAAAAATGTTGCATGCCTACTATACGGCCCAATGTTTGCTGGCCTTTCCCCACACGAGTAGGGTCAGCTAGGGAGTTCTGGTAGCAAACCCAACTTAGACTGGCTTAAACATGGTGGAAATGTATTAGGTTAGAGATTAAGAAGCCTGGGAAAATTAAGGTTCTAGTTCTAATTCTAATAACAAGCAGATCAACAATGCCACCAAAGATGCAAAGTTTGATTGTCCTTGAGGTAGGCTCCATCCTAAGACTGGTCCTGCTTATGGTCAGATGGTTTCTTCATTCACCACTGATGGGGATGAGAGGCTGATGCCTTCAGCAAACTTCTGCTTTCATCTCATTGGCCAGAACCAGGTGGCATGCCCATTTCTGACCCATCACTGGCAGGAGGAATGGTGTTATACTTAGACCAGTCAGGTCCACTTCTGACTTGAGGTCAACACCCCCCAAATATTGCTGCAGCTCCATAGGGGAGTTGGAATAGATATTGGGGAGTCAAGCACAAGGTCCACCATATAGCCTCAGTAGTGGCGTAACGGTTAAGTGCTTGGCTGCTAACCGAAAGGGTAGCAGTTGAATCCATCCAGCAGCTCCATGGCAGAAGGACATGGTGATCTGCTTCCATAAAGATTACAGACTAGGAAACCCTGTGGGGCAGTTCTACTCTGTCACATGGGATCGCCATGAGTAGGAATCTATTCAATGGCACACAACAACAAGGCTTCTGGAGCTAAATGACTTGCTCAAGGCCATATCTATCTGAAGTCCAAAGTCTACATACATTTTTAATCCCAAGCACCCTTTTGAGGGAAAACAATGGCACTGTGGTAGGAAACTGGCTTTATCATTGAAATCCTTGCCCCTCTAGCCTTTCCCGTCTCTTCTAGACAGGCTTCACATTCCGCTGGGATTCGGGTTGCAGGCACCATTTTGTAAGGATCAGCTCACATCATCTGAGGTCTTTCAATACTCCAGTAACAACCCTCTACCGACTGGAGCCCACCTTCAGAGGTGTAGCAGGGGAGAGAGGCAGAGGGGAGCACTTGCCCCTGGAGCAAGTCCAAGGGGGCACCAGAGGAGGCACAGAATGACATTCCAAGGCGCCACAGACATGAAAGGGACCTGACTGAGGCAGCCGGAAGAGGGAGGAAGGAGTTTCTGCTGAGACATTGCCGCCATAGCCGTCTATTCATCTTGAAATTGGGGGAGGAGGGTGCAACTTAGAGATGGCCCCTGGGCACTCCTTACCCTACCCTCACCAGCCTCTGCCCACCTCCTGGATTTTGCTGAACCATGGCAAATGTTACCAAGAGGTTTCAGGATGTTTAGGATCAAGTTGTGTTTCCTTGCAGCTGTTTTAGGAAGGGGACCCTAGGGAAGAAATGTTTCAGAGAAACTATTTTAGGCAATTGTGTCGCCCTGTGGCCTGGTGGGGCAGGGTGACCGGGGAAGGAAGGGGGCGGCTAGGGTGGGTGGTAGCTATTTGGGAACAAACTTTTTTGTATGTTGAAGTTCAAATCAGCCAGAGTCCAAAATAGCTGATCCCCAAACAGGTCATAAGCACTGGTTGCAAATTTCGGGGTCTAAATTTTATCACCCAGCGATCAATCTTTATTTGATATCTAGTATGTCCAAGACTCCGTTTGAGGTGCTGGGGAGGCTACGTGTGACAAGACGTGATCCCTGCTGTGACCTAGTTGTGGCTGCCACACAGAAGAAATATTACCTAGTAATCCTAGACAGCGTGTGCTGCCTGTGCTAAGGGGGCAGGGCGGCAGACAGTAATTCCAGGAGGACTTCAGAGCGGACGCCCAAGGTGCATCCTTGGTTTGTTGTTGATTTTGTTGTTGTTGTTGGTTTGTGACTTTGGAGAGACCCCGTCTTTTACAAAATAGAGCAGCTCCATAGGGTCTTCTCGGCTGTCATCTTCCGGAAGCAGATCGCCGGGTCTGTTTTTTCCCTGGTGCTGCTGGATGGCTTCAAACCACCAACTTGTTGGTTACCAGCCAAGTTGCAAACCGTTTGAACCACTCAGGGACCTTGTGGTCCTTGGGACATTCAGCCCTCAAAATATATTGGGATTTAAAGAAGTGCTCTAAGGTAAAAAAATAATAATAATAAAAAAAAGTGGGGCAACACTGTATATTATATGCTCCTTTTAAAGACTCACAGTGCATACTAGCATCTTATAGGCCTTGAGAAGTCTCATGGTAAATAAACCTGTTTAACTTCTATACCTTGATTCTTAAGTTTATTTGCCAATGAAATGCCCCCTTTTTCTCCAGGGAAAACAGAACTGCTGTATTTATTCAAGTCCCATGCAACCACACTGCCCCCTGTGGTCAAAACCACCCAGGAGGGATAACAATGAGAACGGCAAACTTGGGGGCAAAGGGCTTTCCTCTAGGTAACAAAGAACAGCCCTGATGGGCAAAACTGGGTTTACTAGCAAATATGGGTCCCCCCATGATGAAGACCAGAGAACTGGGTGTCATATTACTTCATGGTACCCAAGGAACCGCCCCGGTCTGTCAGGTGAGCTGATGGTGAGCCCGGGCACGTGGTGAATGTGGCCGGGGGGCAGGGGGGCAGGGAGGCAGGGGGGCAGGCAGCCTGGGGTTGGCTGGTCTCTCCTCTGCTTCCGTGACCCCTTCCTCCTTTTGGATGAAGCCCTGATTTCAGGGTGCCACCAGCCCTGCCAGGCAGCCTCCAGTCACCAGTTCCAGGTCTTTTCCTGGTCCTCTCTCCACCCTCCCCTCCCTTTCTTGCCTTAGTGCCTTGACCCCCAAAAGTTCTCTCCTCCTTCTATCCACCAGCCCCAGCCCAAATGCTTCCCATCCTTTGAGGGCCTACTGCAGCTCACCCCTCCCCATCCCATCCTCCTGGAGAGCCTAAGTCCCTGCTCCCTCCCTCACTGGAGACTAACTTTCCCCAGGGGCCTAAGGTCTTCAGCTGGAAGACCTTTTATTCCCTGCCCATCTCCTCTCCTGCCAGGAGTCCTGGGAGCTGGGACACCACTACCCACCCTGCCCCTGGAGCTCCTAAAGCCTCCCCCCTCTGGCTTTTCCCCAAATGCTGCTGCAGTATCAGGGTGCTGGGGAGCACTGGCCCTCGTGCCTAGCTCAGGACCCCTTCCCACCTAGGACCACCCCAAGACCCAGGCCACATGTACAACATGTTCATCCTTTTGTTGAGTCTAGAACATTCGTTTTGGGGCTTAAGAGAATTAAACTCCACTTTCTAAAAATAAACTGCAGGGTCTTCTGAGAGGCCCCAACAGACAGGAAACTCCTAACACAGCTGTACAAGCTCAGGCCTGTTCCCGTCCCTCCCAGGTACCAGCCCCACAGCCAGCCCTGGGCACGGAGGGGCTGGGGGCTTCTCACGCTGGGGAGTTCAGGCTGCAATCTTCTGTTTAGGCAGAGAATGTTCACGAAAAACACGTGGCCAAATTTCTCCACCCCGTTTGTTACCCTTGAGTGTTGGTGTTTGAGACTCTCGACAGAAGTGTGGTATGAGAGAAAAGACCTGAAACCAGGATTTTAGAGACACTGGGTAGGAATAAAGCAAAGCAAGGCTCTCAATAACCTGCAGGATAAATGACAAGCTCCTAAGCACAATTTGTTCAATGGTCTTCGGGACACACTCCCCACCCTTACATACCACACACCTGGGCTCTTCATCCTCCCTGCTGCCCCTGTGCAACCTTCCAACATAGGTAACAAGCATGGTCAAAGAGCCCCTGACATAGGTCAACATGCATGGTCAAAGAGCCCCTGACATAGGTTAACATACATGGTCAAAAAGCCCCTGAGCTCCTTGTCCACGAAGCCTGCTTCTTTAAGGAAAATAATTGCATTTTCCTACTCAAGGTGGTGGCGTAGTGATTAAGAGCTGAGGCAGCTAACCAGAAGGCTGGCAGTTTGAATTTACCAGGTGCTCCTTGGAAACCCTATGGGGCAGTTCTACTCTGTCCTATAGGGTTGCTATGAGTCAGAATCAACTCAATGGCAATGGGTTTGGTGTTTTGGTTTTTACTCAAGGTTTATTTCTACTTTGGATTTCCTCTGGTGCTGGGAAAGCTGAATGGAACCCAGTGGTACCTGGTATCCTGTGGCTCTGCCTGTCATACCTCCCACCCCCAACAGCGTCTGGGTAACTATGGAGCTGGCGCTCAAGGAAGAATTTCTCACACAATAAGGACACATTCTCCCTCTCCTCCCCCTTCCTCCCATTCCCATCAGACCTTCACACCTCATTGCTTTAAAACTTTATTTCTGATGAATAAAAAATAATAATTTATGTGGCCAGATCAATAGGGCAAAGACATGGTGACACAGAGCAGGGCTTAACTTTCCTGTTTTGTTTTCTTCTGGATTTTGCAGCCTTGTGAGAAGGTGGCTGAGTGACATGCAGCCTTGGGTACTGTGGACAAAGAGACGTGCATGGAGTGACACACATGGATGCTGACTGCAGAGGTGGGAGGTGGGCCCAGAGAAGGCAAAATCCAAACCTTTTCAAAGAAATCTTTCATTCTGCCCATTCTTAGTGACCTTAAACATATCATACCATCACAAGCTCAGAACGATGGAGCAGCAGTCTTGGGAACTTTAAATGTGGTATTTTGGGACCCCTTTGAGGAGGACACCTTCTCCCATCAGTAGCCACCTCGTGAGGTAAGTACTTGGCGGAGGCTGTGGAGAGGGGGTACTGGGCCCCCATCGCGGCTGTCAGGATATCTTGAGTTTCTGAACTCTGGAGTACTGCCTCCTAGCCTGGATTGAGCATTTCCCCTGAATGTCTTTGGCTTTGCCAAGGCTCCCTTGGGTCAGCAGACAGGATGCGTCCTCGGGAGTCTGAGTGGCAGAAAGAGCATGCAGAGAGCTGGCGCTGGGGTCCTGAGGCCAGAAACCCTGAGGTCCTGCCAGAGCCCAGGCTGCAGAGGTGGGAGAGAAGGTTGTGGGGTGTCATCCACCAAGTGGGAAACCAAGCTTCCCCTTCCCTGGGGGAGAGACCACGGCTTGTTCACGACCATCACCCTGTAGCCTGGGTTGTGCGTGAAGTTTTAGTCTTTGGGATCACTTTGGAGGTGGGGTTTACACTTTTGGGGGAGTTTGCAAAATTTCTTTTTTCAGAAATGGCTTTGGTTGCCCGTAAACTCACTGACTGAAAAAATACTCCCCAAACAAGTAGGTAACACCTGTCGGAAGCCCTATGGGGCTTTCTATGATAAAAACACATGCTGTAGCTACACGGGTTCATTTCTTAGGGCCTGTGTGCAGACCACAGGTGGGCGGCCACTTCGGAGCTGACCTGGAGGGCCCAGGTGACCGGCCTGGGACTTGAGGTGCCTGGCTGCATACAGCGGCAAGGCCATACCTGACAGGGTTCATGGCAGTTTAAACCAGGGCTGTCTGCTCGTCCCAATGTGGCGCATCTTCCTACCCAAGGTGGCAGTTCCAATCTACCAGGTGCTCCTTGGAAACCCTATGGGGCAGCTCTACTCTGTCCTATAGGGCTGCTAGGAGTCGGAATCAACTTGAAGGCAATGGGTTTGGTGTTTTGGTTTTTACTCAAGGTTTATGCCTACTTTGGATTTCCTCTGGTGCTAGGAAAGCTGAATGGAACTCAGTGGTACCTGGTACCCTGTGGCTCTGCCCAAAGCCCTCTGAAAGGCAAATCCAAACAAAACGCAAACTCCTGGGTCACTGGGTCACGCTGAAGTCCGTTCAAGGTCATTTCTGGACCACCAGAGACAACAATTTCTGGGTACAACAATTCAAAGTTAATTCTGGGAGAGAAGGCGCACATCCCCACACCCGCTCCCAGAGAGGGGTCTCGAAGCTCCTGGGCTGAGGCCACCCTGAACCTGAGACCAGCCTTGTGTTAGCAGCTCACACCCCGAACGCACTCATACCCGCATTATCTCCCTTGGAAGAAGACCCAAGAGGCCCCACAGAGCCATCCTGGACACTTGCATAATAAGCACCTATTAAATAATGCTCAGACAAAACACAGCCCTTCAAGCATTTTATGAAATGAGAAGAGACTGCGCCAGGCACGGGGCCATTCATAGGCACGCATGCAGGGTGGGCGGGGACCAGAGGGTGAAAAGCCAGGACCACACCTCGTGAAAAATGGGAACCGACTTCCAAACCTCTCCTAGCAGCAGCCAAGGGCAGACCGGGGGATGGTTACACAGGTCCCACAAAAATAAACTGTTCCGTGCCTGCTCTTCAGTTGTAAAGACAGGCTTTTCTGTTTGGTTCGTCTCTGGAGGCGTTGCCAGTTTTCAGATGCAGCAGAGGGTTTAAATGACTTTGAGTCATAAGCCAGCAAGAGGGTAGTCACTCTCTGCCCGATGCCTAGCTCCTGGGATGCCTGGATATGCCTGGGACATGTGGAAGGGGAGACGCCTGGACGTAGCTGGAAGATGAGAGGGTGCAGGAGTGGGAGAAGCCTTGGGGGGCTCCCCAGAGTCCTGCCAAATGAGGCCATTAACACATCCTGATTCTGAGCCTTTGGGTCTGACATGAGTCTCAGAAGGTACCTCGTATCCCTTCTTGGGATACAGGGGAGCTTCCCCAGTCAAACGGGCACTCAGAGTTTCATTCTCAGATGGGGGGTGGGGGTTCAGGCCAGCGTGGGGATGAAGAGTTGTATTGCTGTTGTTGTTAGGTGACCTCAAGTCGATTCCAACTCCTGGCGACCCTACAGGACGGAACAGAACTACCCCACGGGGTTTCCTAGGTCTTTTCTCCTGTGGAGCCACTGGTGGGTTCGATCCACAGACCTTTGGGTTAGCAGCCAAGTGCAGCCAGGGCTCCTTGAAGAGCTGTATTAGCTTTTCCCTGTGTGCCCAGGGCTCCGCCAGCTCCTCTCTTCTCCAGAGGTCAGGCCTCCCTACTCCACTTTCTACACTCTCCACTTGCTTCGCATTTAGACTGTATTTCCTCTACTTGTCTGGAAAAAAAATTCTATTGTGCATAGCAGTTGCAGGACTCTAATACGGGAAACTGTCAGAAGTTCAATATTTTAAAACCCTAACATGGGCCAGGATCTGCTAAAATGGGGTCACTGGGCAAGGTATATAAGAGTGACACTTTCTGAGGACCAAGGTACCACCTTTTCCCTCTGGGTAAAGTTTTAAAATGATAAAAATGAAACAAACAAAAAACCCACTGTCACTGAGTCTATTCCAAATCAGAGCAACCCTACAGAACAGAGTAAAACTGCCCCATAGAGTTTTCTAGGCTGTAATCTTTACAGAAGCAGATTGCCACATCCTCCTTCCACGAACAGCTGGTGGGTTTGAACCACTGACCTTTTAGTTAGCAGCTGAGTGGTTAACCACCTGGCCACGAGGGCTTCTTATTGAAATGATACTGTGGATGAAATATGAAACGTGAGATCACATCAGTACAGAGAAGTAGAGAATGACTGTCTAACCAAAGTTTTAAAAACCAGGTACCTCCATTAACTCATCTTTCAAAGACACTACTCTCTGAGCCATTAACCCTTCATGTACTGTCTTAGGTAATGGCTCAGATTAAAAGTAAATTCAAGGTCTTAAAATGCCTTCTGAGGAGTGAGCTCTGAAGAGAGAAAACGAGGCAGATGGAGGCACGAGGTATGAAAATCTGGGACTGTGATATCCAAATAATGGACTCTGATACAGCTGCTAACCAAAAGGTTAGCAGTTCACAGCCATCAGGCGCTCCTTGGAAACTCTATGAGGCAGTTCTACTCTGTCCTATAGGGCCACCAGGAATTGGAACCAACACAATGGGCTTGTTTTTTTTTGGGGGGGGGTTCACTTATTTGATAACAAGCAAAACCACTTTGTTAAAGGTTCACGTTGATTTTAGGAATATTACAATGCTGGAAAAACAACTTCCATCTTGGCAGAGAGGACAGATGATTTTTAAGCAGACGCCTTTCAATTGTGAATTCTGACCATTTTGAGAGCAGAGAAGCTGATATGGAACCCGAAGATGGGGACACCGAGGAATTTCTTTATTTCACCTGGATTCCCACCTTGAAAGCTTCAGGAGGAGCTTTGCACTGACTGTCATTTGGGGAACATGGGTCCATACGGGTGGATTTTTAGGAACTGCACCAGCCTCTGCAGAGTAAGGCGCCCACAGGCTTTATTCCAGCCCCTGCTCACCCAGCCCTGACAGGCCTGCCCACCCTCTGCCCTTGTGATTATGGAGGAACAAAATAATCATTCAATTTTCTGGGCCACAGAACACAAGATGGGTCTAGATGGAACAAGGAGCTTACATACTGAGGCAAGAGAATGTGCAAACAGGAGTGGTAATCCTTCACCCTCTGGGGTGAGCCAGTGCGAGGTACGAGGTACGGGAGGGGGACCCACATCACCCCTGGAGTCCATGCTGCTCGTGTTTCTGGCTTTTATTAACCAAGTCCAGCTCCAAAGTCCATCTTCTCCTGAGAAGGAGGAGAATATCACGAATATCCACAACACCGATGACTTCCCCCGCGCCACTCTTCTTTTTTCCTATCAAGATGTCACAGAAAGGCCCAGGTGCAGGCCTAGAGAAGGACCAACAAAAGCAGAAGCGTCTGAGAACGATGTAATACTGACTTCTCTTTTTTGGTAACAGTCCACGAGATGTGCACCCCTCTCTCCTGAGATACGGTGAGGTGTGAGGGGAGGCGGCGGAGGAGCTATGGGTGGGACACTGTACCATGTGATGTCACGATCATGCAGCCGGTGCCCGACAGGACAGAGGAGTGAGGAGGGGCGCTTGGGGCTCTAGGCTCGCCCCAGGGGAGGCGGGCTGTTTCCAGGCAAGTGCCCGGCCTCTCAGGAACACTGCTGTCCAGTCCTGTAGGGCTGGTCCCTGGGGCTTGCCATCTTGTCTCTGGCTCTAGCCTTCGTCTTCCCTTAGCTCCGTGGGCAGGAATTTATACTGCTGCTGGCGGATCTGGGCCAGCTTTTTCCTTGCTTCTTCCAGTTCTCGTTCTTTCTTGAGCATTTCCTCCTGGGCAGCAATGATCTAGAAGAAAAGCAACAAGCTGGATGGAGCGAAATCTTTTTTAGGAAGCGGCCTTCTCCTGCACTGCTTGCCTTATGAGCTCCACACCCCAGCTTTAGTGGGACACTGCAGTGTACCAGGAATAGCGCTCTCAGCTCTGGAGACCAGCCTCCCAGCCCAGGTTTCGGGTTTGGGACCAATGACCCAGACGGCCCAAGGAAACAAGCTGACTTCTGGCCACTGACTGAGTAGCAAATCAGCAGTTCTACTCTGTCCTATAAGGTTGCTATGAGTCAGAAATTGACTCGACAGCAATGCATATGGTTAACTGAGTCCCTGGGTGGTGTAAATGGTTAACACATTTGGCTGCTAACCAAAAGGCTGGAGGTTTGAGTCCACCCAGAGGCACCTTGGAAGAAAGGCCTGGTGATCTACTGCTGAGAAATCAGCCAGTGAAAGCCCAGTCGAGCACGGTTCTGCTCTGACACACACGGGGTCGCCATGAGTTGAAATCAACCTCACAGCAATGAGCTCGTTTTTTTTTTTTTTAACATTTTGGGGGTAAACGCCGTTCTGAATTTAATCACAAACCTGAGCAATGCCCCCTACAAATTTTGTTTTCACTACAACATCATCATCGTCAGCTTTGCCAAATGCAGCCTTCTGGGCGGCACGAACAAGATTGTCTGAGGCTCTTTTCACGGCATTTCCTGCCGCCTGGAGAGGGAACAAAACAGAGATTACAGCATTAAAATGGAACAGCAATCTGGATATGGACAGAGCAGACATGAAGGTACAGTTCATGAGACCAATTCCTGAGAACACCAGTCAATTTATCACACAGAAGTTCTAATCAGTGAGTATCCATCTGTCTGTCCATCTACCCACTGATTCTACCCATATTGGCACCTACTGTGTGCCAAGCATGGCTTATTCACAGATGACTAAGATACAGTTCCTGGCCTCCACAGAGCACACAATCTTGAGGGGAAGAGAGCCATTAAAGAAATGACAACAGTGGCAAAGTGAGACGTATGTTACGAGAGACACACTGGGAGCTGCTTCCTTGGCCGAGAAAACCACTGTCCCTGGGCCCCAGTTCTATTGATATATTTCAGGGCTTGGCTCAGGCATCACTGTTTCCTGTTCACCTTGGCCTTACCCTCCCTCTCTGAGCTCCTGGAGAGCTCTGTAATGGCCCCTTTGCAGCCCTGACCGCATTGTGGTAGCCTGTCCCCCTCTGAGACAGCAAGGAACATGACGTAGGGCGTAGGGCTGTGACTTGACTCCTTGCACAATGGCTGTCCACGGTGGTGCGCACTGAAGGCTTTGGCAGGAATGAGGGGCTATGAAAACACAAGTGGGGGAGCATCTGCCCCTGTGTGAAGGGCTTGAAGTTCATAGCGATAGGGGCTTCACAGATGTACTTGTAAAATCACAGCTGAGTCTTATGTCTTGTGCTCAAGAATGGACAGTTATTAAAGACAGCTAAAGAAAAGCTTTTCAATATGAAGTCCAAATCTTCATGAAGGGCTAAAGCCCATACTGGCTCACCCTTCACGTTCACGAAGGGTGGTCCCAGGGACTTGCCTTTTGCCAGCTGTGGACTGGAATTTTCTCCTAATGGTGATCAAGTTTTGTTGATCCTCCCATATTTCTGTGCCCAGCCCCTCTCAGGATCAAGGGCTTTTGCCTTGGGGTTAGCCATCAGAAAGTTAAGCGGTTTTCTCATTCACAGCTAACTGGCCCATCAAGTGTCTTAGCATTTGTCTTAACCCATGTTTAATCTCTTTTGTATCTCAAAAGGGATTGACTCAAGATACACCCTATGATAATCCTGCTTATTGACATAACAAAGACAACCCATTCCCAAATAGGATTATAACCCCAGGCACAGAGGTTAGGGTTTAAATCACGTACTTCTGGGGCACATGATTCAACCCACAGCAGCACCCGATGGGGCCTAGGAGCACTTGTACAGGAAAGGAAGGGGAAGACAATATTTGATGAGTAGCCATCATGTGCTTATTCTCAGGATAGCTCTATGACGTCAGAAATCACTAGTCCATTTTTCAGATGTGGAAACTGAGGTTAAGTAACTTGTCTAAAGCTCTGTAACTGGTAAGTTGTAGTGTCAGGATTTGAACACAGGTCTGTTTAGCCCAGAAAACCTCTAAGGCTCATTGTAAGGAACTCAGACATGACATCACAGCATCCAGTTAAATGAGAAACAATTATAAAAGAATGATGCCGTATTATATCTGTGTAAATCTTCAGGATTTACACAAAGAACATTCATATCCATTATCCTATCTGACTCCCATAAGAGGCAGAGCACATATCTTTACCCTCATTTTACAGATGAGGCAACTAAGGCCTGATGAGTTTTGAGTGATATATATATAAGGATCACCTTATGCATGGCTGAGGCAGGACTGGAACCCAGGTCTCTGATAATTCATGATGTTTTCCTCTGAAGGGTTCTAACAACCCACAAATTACAGACTCCCATACATGTTGCTCCTCAAATCCCATAGGATTATCCCAGGAGTCAACTGGGGATGAGGGAGGTGGGTCAGAGAGAGGCTCAGGAGGACCAACCAATAGAAATGCACTTTGTGACTTTTAAAATAAAGCTAGAGTTACTCCTTTTGATAGAACTGTCCAAACGTTCCACCCATTTATGATTTTATTCCCTGTCTTATATGAACATATATTGTTAGGCAAGATAAACAATCTGCATCATAATACTTATAGTAATAAAAAATCCAGAAAACTGGAAATAATGAAAATGTCCTAAGTATAGGGAAATTATGACACAATTACTTGATGTAATATCATGCAATCATTAAAAATGAGGCTTATGGAGAATGGACCAGTTAGCTTTGCATAGAGAACTTATGAAGCCTTCTCTCCAAGGGAGAAAATAAGTCTGATAAAATGTTAAATGAAGAAAAGCAGACCTTATCCCATTATGATTACAATGAGACAGAATTATTCTGTATGTAGATTAAAAGCAGCCAGAGAAAAAAGTGAAAGCATTTGAGGTGTGGAGATGCTGAGGCTATGTGATTTTTCTTTCAAACATTCTTTTATTGTGTTTATAATTTTTTTTTTATCATTAAAACAATCAGGAAAAAATAGATGCACTGGGGAGGACTTGTCACCTTCACAAGCATATTCTCTAAGCTCTGGGAAACCCGAGCCACAGTCTCATGGGAATTCCTCAGTCCTTTCACCCCCTTTTTTAGCAAATGCTGAAGGAGGGTCAGCTCTGAAACATGTGCCATGTTAGGCATGAGAGAAGCAAGGACGAAGATGTGGTACCTGCACCTAAGATGTCACAGCCTGGCCAAAGGCAGACATCCAAATCAGCACAGTGGCATGATGTCATGGGAGCTGTAAGGGTGGCCTGGCCGGGGGCTCTGGCAGGACAGAGGAGGGACTGATGGCCTGCGGCCTGGGAGTCAGAGAGGGCTTCCCAGAAGAGGTGATACCGGACATGAGTCACGAAGGACAAGTAGGAGTTGGCCTGTTTGGGCTGGAGCAGGGAGAGGGTCAGGACCTTCTAGGCAGAGTCAAGACTTGAGTGAAGGTCCCAAGGCCTGAGAGTAGGCGGCGCAGGTAGAGAATGTCAGCTTGGTGGCGCAGACGTGCAGGATGCATGGAAGGCCGCGGAAGAAGATGAAGCTGGAAGGTGGGACGGGTTGGCTGATGGAGGGCCTGGAGGGTCATGCCAAGGAAGTGGGACAATCCCCTTTGGTGACACTTACCCGCTCCAAGAGGAGAATTTTCCCACCAGCATCAGTGACCATTACCTGTAGCCGCCTCATGGCCTCCGAGTCCTGATCGGCCTTCACCTTGCAGGCCACAAGCAGCTGGGCCGTGGAAGCTGCGACCTGCTTGGCGGATGAGATGAGCTTCTCCTCGCTGGCGTGTCCTTGAACAGAGGCGTTGGCTGCCTCGCAGAGATTGCTGGTTGCTGCTGCCACCATCCGGGCCTGGGGACGGTTAACGGACAAGTGACCCAAGGCCCAAGGCTCTCCCAGGGGACTCACAAAGCAAATGGGGAGGAAGGAGAAGACTCACGGCAGAAATCAGCCCCTGTGACCACTGTCCGTCGTCTGCCGCGTTGGCAGGGATGGAGCCGACCTAGAAAGTGTAGTTGAGAGAACTTCAGTGACAGCTGGGAGGCCCAAGACCACCAGCAGCCCCCTCAGGCCTTACCTTGCCCTGGGACTAGGGGGTACAAACATCTTGTTGGACACGTAGCACTGCCCAGTGCTCCCACCAACAGCACCAGCCTGAGGAGGGAGCACCCTGGCCACTGCATGACTGTAAACAGGGCCTGGCTAGTCTCCATTTGGGCCCCGAAGAATCAATGAGAAGCACTGAGACCGGCTTCTGTTTAGCTGCCCCACACCACATGTCTGTTGGGGTATTTGGTGGTTCAGTGGTAGAATTCTCGCTTTCCATATGGTCAACGCACCTCACGCGCAGCCACCATTCGTCTGTTAGTGGAGGCCTGCATGTTGCTATGATGCTGAATAGGTTTCAGTGGAGCTTCCAGACTAAGATGGAGCAGGAAGAAAGGCCTGGGAATCTATTTCTGAAAACCAGCCAATAAAAACTCTATGGATTACAATGATCAGATTTGTAACCAATCATGGGGATGGTGCAGGACCAGATAGGGTTTTATTCTATTGTGCATGGGGCCATCTTAATAGCAGAAAACAACACCTGCACTTCTGAGAAGTCACAGGGAACAATGAAACAATGGCTGGCTTTCCATACTCACTTCCTGTTGACCTTTTCCCATTTAAAACATGGGAGTCACAGGTCTTATCTTGCAAGGGCAGAGCCATCGAGGTCTCCTGCAAACTTAAATCTCTCTCGCAAACTTAAATCTCTCCCAATTACTGGCTCTGAAAACTTCCACATGACTCTTCTGGCAGGTGATGTTAAAAAAGGATGGGCGCCCTGCTCCACACAACTGAGTGCAGAGCTTGGTCTTGAGGAAACACAGGTCATCTTGCCAGGGGTGATGGGGAGGCAGATGCAGGGATAAGATGATCTTATTTCTATTTAGAGGTCATGGCAGCACGTGAAGCATTTCCTGTCCAGACTCGGGAGGAAACACCTTTACACCTGCAGGAGGTGCCTGGAGCGGTAAGAGGCTAGTATCTCATTTTAAATATGAAACGGGGGATCCATCAGCAATGACAGGCCCTATTATGGGGCTTGCTGAATGTCAGGTAAAATTGCAAGGTTATATAAAAAATAGTTCACCCAAATCCAGTGGAAATTCCATTACCAACTTATTAAATGCCTGAACGTAAATTCCCTGGAGGATGGGGACCCTGCCATATTCAAGTTTGATTCTGTAGTATCCAGCGAGGTGTCTGGCACATATCAAACCAGTTACCATGGTGTTGATTCTGTCTCATGGTGACCCTACATGTGTCAGAGTAGAACTGTGCTCCATAGGGCTGTATTTTAATGGCTTATTTTTTGGAAGTAGATAGCCAGGTCTTTCTTCCAAGAAGCCTTTGGGTAGGCTCAAACCTCCAACTTTTGATTAGTAGCCAAGCACCTTAACCCTTTGCACCACCCAGGGACTCCATCTGGTGCATTAAAAAACAAAACAAAACAAAACAAAACAAAACAACCCATTGCCATTGAGTCGATTCTGACTCATGGTGACCCCATGTGTTACAGAGTAGAACTGCTCCGTGGGGCTTTCTTGGTTGTAATCTTTATGGAAGCAGGTCACCAGGCCTTTCTTCCGCAGTGCCGCTGGGTGGGTTCTAACCACGAACCTTTAGGTTACTAGTCAAGTGCAAGCTGTTGGCGCCACCCAGGGACCTTGTCTGGCATAGAGGCGGCTCTTTAGCAAGGTTGAAAGAAATGGAAAGTTTTAGGTAGAATGCTCCTCTCAATGACTCATTTCTGGTCTTTACTTGTTGACTGGTCAACAAGTACCTGCTGAGTCCCCATGATAAGGTCAGCACTCGGCTAGATCTACAGGGGATAAATGAAAAGCGTGACAAGAGAGTACATGCCAGCTGGGGAGGTGGACACGGATCAGTATTGACTACCACGTGATGGTTTGGAAAGAGGAGCCTAAGTGTGGGGCGTAGACTAAAACATGGCTGTGCTCGCAAGAAAGGAAGACTTCCTGGAGGAAGGTGAACAGCCTCTGGTCTGGTGTAACTTCCTGTCTGTGTTACAAGTTCTCAGGTCAAAGCAAGCATATCCATCTATAAGCATGTTGGCAGCAAAGGTTTTCTGATATCACATAGAAGTGACTGACCATCACGGTGACCCAATTTCTCAAACCAAAACTCAGGCCTACCACCTGACAGGATTTCTGTAGGGTCTCTTTGTTTGAGAGGCTCTCTGCAAGGCGTACTTCAGATGGGGCAGTTCAGTGCTATATGGGACTATAGGGTAGATGGGATATTTTAAACGGGAAGACCTTCTCATACCTAGGATTAGTCTACTGTGGTCAGCTCTCATCAATCAAGTCACCCTCGGCTCGTGATGACCCGGCATACAACATAACGAAATGCTGCCCGGTCCTGTACCATCCCCACGATCAGTTGTGGATCAGACCATTGTGATCCACAGGGTTTTTATTGGCTGATTTTCAGAAGTAAATTGCCAGGTCTTTCTTCCTAGTCTGTCTTAGTCTGGACACTCTACTGCAGTCTGGTCAGCATCATAGCCACACGTAATCCTCCGATGACAGATGGGTGGTGGCTGCGCGTGAGGTGCATTGGCCGGGGATTGAACTTGGGTCTCCCGCACGGAAGGAGAGAATTCTTCCATTCAACTACCACTGCCCCCCCAGATTAGTCTAATGTAATCCTTTGGCTCTTTAGAAAAGAACTATGCTTTTACGGGTGGGCTGAGATGAAGCAGATTGAAAAATCTCAGATTTAAAGCCTTTTGGTCAATGTGCTCCAGAAAACGCGAACAGTGCGAAGTTGGACAGCATTCAGCTCTCCGGTCCTACACAGTGAATGGAGCCATTTGGATTTGGGAAAAGGTAGCAGAAAGCCCCTAACTGCGGTGCTCACAAAGTCATCCTCCAGGAAAACAGGGCAGTTTTGTCTTTAAATAGCACACAGCACAGCGGGAATATAAACACCTAGCTCAGGACCTGATCACTGCTTGGATGGGAATACCTTCCTTAACAAGAAGCAGCTGAGAGGCCTGGAAGCCAAACCATTCTGTGTGTCAGGTTTAAGCAAACAGAGTTTACCGTGAGTCAGGGCAAGAACTGGCGTTTGGGTGAGGGAAGGCGCGGTGTGTGTTGCCGTGGTCGGGCCAAAAGCTCTCCATCTTTCCCCTGGCAGCTCTCCCTACATGTTCCACCGCTTGGTCGCCAGGGCTCACCTACCTTGCCTTGGGCCACCAGCTCCCTCTGGGCTGCCGAGGCTGATTTGACCAGGGCACTCGTGGCAGCAGCAATCGATTTAGCGGCTTCCAAGATCTGTTCTTCAAAATCCAGGGTCTCATCTGCTTGCTATAATCAAAAGAAAACAGTGTCATATACAATTCATCTCCACAAAGGGCACTTTCTACCAAACTACTCACTGCTTGGTCCCCTGGCTCTCCAACCTGCATGCTGGTTTCTGCTGACGAACTACACCCAGGGTGGAAATGCCCAGGCTGGCAGGCTGCTGCTTCACCTGCCGCCTCCCTGCCCTATTCTAGAACATAAAAGCTGTAAGCATTGCTGTGCGACGCGAATTTTAAAACAGAAAATTCTAAACGGCTGACTGGTTTTCTGGACCAGAATCCTAAAGTAAACATAAAATCACGACAAATACAACATGCTCAAACAGTGTCATCAGCATCAATGATAAAAAAAAAACAAAAAATAATACGCAAAAAATCAAATGAGTGGTGACGGTATTTTCCCAGAGCTTAAAGCTAAGAAAGTGGGCTGAAAAGAGGTAAAGATGGCTGTGGGTTGTCAAATGGCTTTTTTTCTTTTTGTGGGAAACACAAAAGCAAAACAGCATTTGCAGTTCTGTGGCCGGGCAAGGAGAGAGTTATATGCCAGCCACAGGTCACCCAGTGGTAGAAAAGGAATCAAGGCAACATGGCGTCAGGGTAGAACTCTTAGTCACCTGGAGTACGGAGGCATGGCTCCACCTTGGGAAGACCACTGGGCACCACTGCGTAGGTGCTGTCAGGTCATCAGGATTCCCATCTGATTCACCACTACCATGTCCTCCGTGGCCTAAAGAACCCAGGAAGTCGAGGAGAAATTTTGGGGGCGTAAGGCAAGTGTAAAGACTGTAGTCCCGGGGTGGGAGGTGGAGCATCATATTTTGGGGTTGTCAGACTAGATGCAAGGAGCCCTGGTGGCGCAGTGGTTAACTGCCTGACTGCAAACCGAGAAGTAGGCAATTCGAACCCACCAGCTGCTCCATGGGAGAGATATGTGGCAAGTCTGCTCCCATAAAGATTTACAGGTTTGGAAACCACGTGGGGCAGTTGTACTCTGTCCTATAGGGACTGCTATGAGTCAGAATTTGACTTGATGGCAATGGGTTTGTGTGTTTGATTTTTTTTTTTTTGGTATAGGGTTGCTACGAGTTGGAATTTGGCTCGATGACAACACTTTCTGTTGCTGTTGAAGATGAGCTCCAAGGTCCCCTGTGGCAGTAACATTCTATCACCCTAAGACAATGTGGTGAGGTTCCATATGGAATGTTACATGTTGACAACGTAGCCAGCACCATTTAGGCATTCAGAGAGGAGGGTCAGACATAACAATACACTTTCAAAAGCGCCTGTGCTATGTGCCAACATTTTCTTAGGCACTTCCACATACATTAACTTAATTCTCCCAAAAAAGAAACACAACTTAATACTGTAGTTATCGTGATCCTTATTCCCTCAGTGAGAGGGAGGTGGACTACTGGGCCCAAGGGTCACGTGGCAGCAGGAAGCAGAACGAGAATCTAAACCTAAATCACGCTGACTCCAAAATGGTGTTCTTCTTGCCTGGGCCAGCCGCTAAGGCATCAACAGGAATGATTTAGCGAGACGATTCCAGTGTCGGAGGCTCTAAGCAGCTTTGCTAACAGGCCCATGTGAAACATCAGGCAGGAGGGATACCACTTTTTTCCAGTTCCCAGTTTTTAACAGGATCATTTTGAGCCATAAAGGATGCCGGTCTCATTTCTAACAGCCCATATTGACAAAATAAAATTTCAATGTACACCTAGTGGCTCTGAAGACAGACAGATGGCAGCATCTGGATGTTCTCAGAGGCTGGATATTCTTTATTTCTGGCAGAGTCCTGCTCTAGGACCATATAGAACAGAACTGGATTCAGTTCCTCTGGACTGATTTGGGGTTCCTTTATTATTGGGGGGAGGAGGTGCTGGAATGGTGGTGAACAAATTTGTTTACTGAAGTATGAAAATGACTCATTATAAGATACTCTGGCATAAAAGGTACTCAGACATAGATGCAGAAGAAATTATATTAGGCTCTGATGTATTTGTGTATTTAATGACCTTGAGATTAAGAGCTTGTCTGGAAACTCATTCTGCAAAATAAAGTCAAGCATGTAACAGAAAAAGGCACTGGAGAAATCAGAATTGTTGAGTCACATGGGCCCTAGGACCTGTCTTCATTTTGCTGATGAGGAAATGAAAGCCCTTGGTGGCTAATCGTAGTCTCCCAGACTTGCGTCTCAGGTAGGCTCAGCGACACCATGGCTTCCAAGACTGAGTTTATTTTATGGTGTGCAATCCTTGGTGAGCAGATATCTAACTTCCCAAACTTTAAGATTCACAAAAATGGAGTTTCCTTAAAATTAAGTGCTAACTCTTCGCATGGATGGATCTGACAGAACCATCTCATCACAACTGATTTGAAGGGCCTCTCCCACGTCTTCCGCTGCCTTGGGTTTTTTTTTTTTTGGTACAACACATGCTTGAAATACTCAACTTGGAAATAGGTCTGACACCCACAGATTTTTCTTGCAATGGCAAGTGCTGTAATGCTCTTTGATGAATGCTTATTTTTCTTTCCAAAGCATCTCTGTTTTCAAATGGACACAGAAAAGAGTCTTCTCTCTGGAGACATGTGCTCTGACCAGAAAGCCACTAGAGAATTTCTCAAGAAAGTCACAACGCAACTCCCTGGGATGGCAACAGGGATCGGCAGAATGAAGGGGAATGTCAGGTGCTGTGCTCTGGGCAGGGTCCCATGATGACACCTGCCTCTGCTTGCCGGATCCAATGGTGGAAAAGAAATCACCTGTATCTTTCTGTATGCTCACCAGCCCCCTCTCGCCAAAAGTAGACACTAACACTTAATGTATCCTCACATACAATTTCCAATCCAAGAGTAAATGGGATCTCCCCAAGCCAAGGAGACTCAGTTCCCCATTACCTTTATCTCCCACCAGCATCCAGAATGGAATCTGAAATTGGGGTTGTGAGAGCGGGAAGAGAACGGAAAGAGGACCTAAGGGTAACCACATTATAAAAAAGGAGAGAAACAGAATCAACTTGGTTTTTGAAGGGCTTTCCTAAATAAAAGGATCACAATTAAAAAGCAGGATTTATTAATAATCTCCACTGTAGCTGGGAGAAAAAGAACAGCAAAGTGGAGCTGCTGTGAGGAGACCCTGGGGATGAATCATGAGACCAGGGTCCCGTGAACCCCTGAGGCCAGGTTCCTCTCACTGGGCTCTCATTCTCATCTACTCACCAGAGAGTGAGTTGGTTGGTCTCTTAAGATCCTCTTCAGCTGAGATTTTTTACTGACAGGACCCGGGTTTCTCAGCTCGTAGCTCTGGCTTAGGGAAGGTTTAGGACAGTCACATCCTCATTCCTGGAAATAAGACCCGGAGGGATTTCTAATGGAGGTGGCTACGGACTTTGTCGTTGTTAGCTGCGGTTGAGTCAATTCCAACTCACGGCAACCCCACGTGTGCAGAGTAGGACTGCCCCACCGGGTTTTCAAGTCTGTGACCTTTGGGAAGCAGATCGATAGGCCTGTCTTCCGAACCGCCAAGCTACCACAGGCACCACCCAGGGGTCCTGGTTATGGACTGCTCTGTGGGAAATGCTGGCCTAGACTAAGAAAAACAAACTCCAGTTAACCTGACTGTGATCTCCTTCAAGGCTCGGACTGTGTTTTATTCAGTTTCTGTCCCACTAGCCCAAAATTGGAGCCCTGGGGGTGCAGTGGCTAAAAGCTCAAGTGCTAACCAAAAGGTCAGCAGTTCGAATCTACCAGCCGCTCTCTGGAAACCCTATGGGGCCGTCCTACTGTCCTATAGGGTTGCTATGAGCCGGAATCGACTCAACGGCAACAGGTTTGGTTTGTTTTTGGGGAATGCAAAATCAGGCAGAGAGCAGCCCACGTGGTAAGCATTTGTTGAATGAATGTCTGCATTAAAGAACGAGTTTCTGAAGTCCCACAGTTCAGCCAGAGGACAACTTACATGGTAAGAGAAGGAAAAATACGTAGAGTGAGCGGCCATATTAGTAACTGTCCATTCCTGAATTATGGGGACAAATGTACAGATGGGTGTGCCGGCTCCTGTCCCGTCTAAGGCTGTGGGTTGTTAACTGTATACTCTGCCTGGACCCCTCAACTGGCACTCATAGTTTGTGATGTTTGGTCCTGCATACAGATGTAAATAAAGTGGCAGTCTGCTAAGTGGCACTCTTAAAAAAAATAGTGCTGGGAAGAAGTGTAAAGAGATGCAGAAACAAAGACTCCGCGGATGGCGCTTCCCTAATGAAGGCTTTAGCTGCAGCCTCCAAAGGTTGAATCTATGTTCTCATCCTTTACGCTCTGTTCTCTTTGCCATCCCAATGTACCTGAAAAGGCTACTGCTACTGGGCAGGTCACCGTAGCTCTTACTGTCTTTCCTGGACTGTCTGGCAGACTCTAGCTGAGGATGGATTTATTCTCAGTCAGCTTTGCTTTTTGGTAGCTTTGAGAAAGATCTCAGCACCCATTTGCTGGCATTTTCCTTCGGCTGGTCTTCTACAGAGCTCACCTTTTAGAGTTAGAGGGCTGATGAGATTCCTCTTGGGAAAGGCTTCAAGGAGCCAAAGGCACCCATAAGAGGTGGCCAAAGGGTCACTGCCCTGGATTTTGTCTCCTTCCCCGAAAATCTCATTTAAGGGTCTGCCTTGCTGACAGCTGACACACACAGTGATGGCTTTTCTCACAATTGGCTAAATAAGCCAAAGAGCAACTCATGGCATCATCTTTCCAGCTAGCAACCGTGCTTTGTTCTGTATTAACGGAAAGGCTTACAGAGGGTTTGCTATTAAAAACAGGCTTATATAAGAAACCTAAAAAAAAAAAAAAAACCTTTGGCTATAGTAATCTTTTTTTTAAAGTGTGAACATTTTGCAAGTAATCTGAATGTTCTTAGGGAGGGGGAAGAAGCAAACCCCTAGAACTCACAACAGGAACGAGGCATTTTTCTGCTACTTGAAGCCTGAGCTGGAGCAGGGATCTTTCTCCTTTTTTGTAGTGGGTTTGGCTGCTACTAGTTTGCTCCTGGTATTGAATTGCGAGGCGTCTCGGGGGAGGCCTTAGCCTGTACCCTAAGACCCAAAGTGTTCACGAGCCAGATCAGCTTCTCTTTTGGAGGACCTATAGATGAGCTGGAGCCCTGGTGGTGCAGTGGTTAAGATCTTGGCTGCTAACCAAAAAGTCAGCAGTTCGAATTCAGCAGCCACTCCTTGGAAACCCTATAGGGAATTCTACTCTGTCCTGTAGGGTCGCTATGAGTCAGAATTGACTCGAGGGTAATGGGTATAGGTGGGTTGGCCCTAAGAGGACCAACACCGTCACCAGTTCTGATAAAAATGAAATGTCCCAGAACAAATGCAATGGCCAAGACTGCAGAATGGACAGCTGGCCTAGATCCCTCAGGCTGGCCTGATCTCAGGAAAGACTCCAGGGAGACCATGAATGGACCAAGTAGGTGCCAGGGCACCTGCCAACAGGGGAGGGCCCAGCCTCTGCATGCAGATGTGGAATAAGTGCAAGCTTGTGCAACATCCATCCAAAAAGCCTGAGCTCGCAAAGTCTGCGCCATTAGCATTCTGGGAGTGGTTTTCCCATGGTATCCACTGTTTTATGACTTTTTCTTTCCTAAAATGAAAACTAAAACCACTGAAATGGACTTTTAATCACTACTTACACTTAATAAGAAAAACAAAACAAAACACTTTAAAGACTGTTTCATTCTCCAAAATCAAAACAAAACAAAAAGCCAATAACAAACAAAACCCCCAAAGGGTACCTGAGACATAGAAAGCATGGGCAAAGAAAAGATAACAGAATTCTTTAAAAAATTTAAGATAAATTTGCTCCATCTTAAGCGCCTCCAATAGGAACCTTAGCTGTTTCTGGGAGCGCCTGACAGGACCTACCGTTCCACATGGCAGGGAGTCACTTGGGAACATGTAATGGCCGAGTTCCCAGTACACCTCTGCTTTTCACTCCCTGTGTCTCCTGACCTGGTACTGAGCAGCAGAAGATGAGCTTGAAGCCAACAACTTAGCCATATAGAAATGCTGTGTTTGCTAATCCTTCTCCCTGGACATGGCTGCCTTTCCCCACTCACCATATGAATCGATATAGAGAGTGCTGGTCAACAGCAAAACTGCCGAAAGACATAAGGAAGTCACATTCGTTTAAATAGACAAACTTCATCTAAAGTCCTCTCAAGACCACGTTTTTCTTTATCCATGGTGACGCTGGGGTGTCTCTTCTCCATCACGTCTTAGTCAGACAAGCTTTAACTGAACTCAAAATGAAAAACAATGTTGGCACGAATTCAGGTAGCATCTTGAAAACAGCCCGAAAGAGCCTCTGCTGACACACACAGACCACTGCTCAGCTCCCACTTGGTAACTCCACAAGCCGGGACCCCAACACTACTTTTCCCTCCCTGGGTCATCGTTTCCTGCTGCCACTGTCTGAGTCCGACACTGTGCGTTTCACCTGTAGGCTCCTGGGAGACGGCTCCTACAGATGTCCTGCTTAAACCATGTCATGGATTGAACTGTGTCCTCCCAAAATATTTGTCAACTTGGCTAGTCCATGATTCCTGGTATTGTGTGACTGTCCACCACTTTGTCATCCGATGTGATCTTCCTGTCTGTTGTAAATCCTATGCTACGATGTTAATGAGATGGGATTAGCAGCAGTTATGTAGACTCAGTCTACAAGATTAATCTGCAACTTCAGCCAATCTCTTTTGGGATATAATAAAGAGAAGTGAGCAGAGAAATTGAGGGACCTCAAACCACCAAGAAAGCAGTGCCAGGAGCAGATTGCGTCCTTTGAACCCGGTCCCTGCGCTGAGAAGCTCCTCGACTGGGAAGATTAATGACAAGGACTTTCCTCTAGAACCAAGAGAGAGAGAACGCCTTCCCCTAGAGCTGGCACCCTGAATTTGGACTTCTAGCCTCCTAGACTGTGAGAGAATCAGCTTCTCTTTGTTAAAGCCATCCACTTGTGGTATTTCTGTTGTAGCAGCACTAGATGACTAAGACACCAGCGGCTGGCCCCCCACGTGGGGCTGTCGCTTACACACACATCCTTAGGAATGCTCTTTATGAAACAGCGTTTCTCCTTCAAAAAAAAAAAAAACTGAGCTATTAGCAAAGTAGCTCTGTTCCCAGAAAACAGTGCTCACGAAGTCTTTTGTTGGGAGAGCTTAGAATAAGCTCACACATACTTCACAGTCAAAACCAACCAAAAGAAGACTGTTAGGTATCAGAAAAAATTTTCTTCTATATCATAATCCCCAATTTCTGGCTGCAGCCAATTAGGCTATGGATTTATTCTGTGACTGTTCGTTTATTCTAAATATTATCAACCTCCACTGACAAGTTAACCCATAACAGGAAACTCAACAGACAGAGTGCAGTCCACATTACATGACCTGTATTACAAATGTTTAGGCCTCACCAAGGTTCCCATAAAGCCCAATAACCCGCCATCCACACAGCTGGCGTGGCTGATATGGTTTATCCATGTTGTCATTAGGACCGGAGAGGAAGTTACGGACAGCTGGTTTGTGCTTCTTGAATTTTAACTGAAACCTCGATTAGGAAAATCACTAAATTGTGGATCAAGATAAAAATGGAACCAAAATGAAAACAAAATGTAAATCTAAGTGTGTTTGGAGGTTCTAATTCTGACTTTGATCCTATGCCACAAACTTGGGTTCAAACTTTCCATTTTTCCCCCAAGCATATTCCTTAAAAATCCATTACTGCACAAATCTAAGTTGTACATACTATCTCAAGCCCTTATGAAACATTGATAACCAAGATTTGTTTCTACAATAATCAAGTAATCCAGCGATACTGATACAGGTGTCAAATGTTACAAGAAATGGAATATACAACATGATGATTTAAAATCTACTTGTGATTTTATCATGTTCTTCCCTCTTCCTCACAAACTATATTAGGCACCCCCGGAGACAGGGCAAGACACTGTAGGAATATGTTTGATATATAGTTGGATTAAATAACAACCTAATATATCAAACATATCACACAGAGGCCTGCAGAAAAGGCATCCAGGTATGACTGCGCTTGAGACTAGACAGTACGGAAGGCTAAAGCTGTGGGGGTAGTCACCCACTGCCACAACTCCTTTACCTGTCTTTGGAGTCACAGGTCTGTCTGTAAGTGTGGAAATGGCGCCATTAGCAATACCATGTACCAGGGCTCACTGATATTCTCATTTTGCCATCACACCATCTTCCCAAGCAAAAGGTGAATTCAACAGTGCAAATTTGTTTTGTTAATTCATCTCTAGGAGATTCCAGGCAAAAAGAGATGCTTAAATTGTAAGGGCCAGAGATGGACTACGCTAGCCATCATCTTCCTAAAGCATGGACCATCCCACGTTTAGTACATGTACAGCCAAAGCAAGCACACAGACTGTCCCATGTTTAGTGTATGTACAGCCAAAGCCAGCACACGGACCATCCCACTTTTAAAACAGGCAACCTGAGAATGTGAGCAGAACAACTCACATAAAACCATTGCCTCTCCCAAAACTATTCCCCCCAACAGTGCAAATGCCCCCCAGTTATGGAAGGAGGGAATATTCACTTTATATTGAGAGTATGTGTATGTGTGTATGCACGTGAGAGGTATTGTAAGGATAGGGGTGTAATAGCAACTATTTATAGTATCCTTGGGATGTTTGGGTTTTTTGCTTTTAAAGTTATAGGAGAGGGTGGGGGAGAAACAAATAACCTCACAAGCCTGGCTGATTATGGTATCAGATTGGGGATTTTTTTTAACTGGGGGAAAATTCCTTTATGAAGGCAAAGGTATATTTTATTTCACATAGCTATTACTGTAATGTGGATGGCACTCCCAGACAGGCACAAACCCTGTGGTTTAGGTGTCTTCAAAATGGTTTTATAGAAAATATAATCCTTGTGGCGGGAGCCTCTGGTTATGGGCAGAAAAAGGATTCGGACCATCCTAAAAGACTCTAGAAGTGCCAGGCATCCTTCCTAATACAGATGAGACTGACCTAACGTAGGTACCCCGAAGTGTTAACACTGACCTGAACCGAAGGAATCCTCAGCGTTCCTGTGAGAACCCCACTGTACATGCAAAGGCCAGGCGGTCCTAGAGGATTGTAAGGAGTGCTCTCCAGCCCCTGCCACCAGCCACCACTAATTCTTTATGTGCTGTCATTTGGAAAACACCTGTTTTGTAAAACTTCTTCCCCATCGCTCCAGCTCCACCATGATTCTTGTGGTTCCTCATCTGTCTCCTCCTTCATACATAGCATTTTTTATGGAGTTGTCATCATAATGAATATATAATTCTGCATCCTGGGTTTTTTGTTTTTATTTGCTTTCACAGCATAAGTATCTTCTCTTCACGCTACACAGTCCTTTTGACCGTTATTTCAAATAACCTCACAACACGTCTTCAAGGAGACACCTAGGTCACACCCAACTTCTCACGGCTACAAACAAGGCTGCAAAGAGCAGGTGTCTCACAGACACAGAGCTTTCTTCCTCTGTTGGGTTTCTTCAGTGGGGCAGATTCCCAGAGGTGGGATTAATGTCCCAAAGAACATGGGTAAACCACAAACTGCCCCTCTGACACTGGGTCGGCACAAGAGGACTGATACTGGACTGAAACTGCCACCCAGTGCCTTCACCCACTCCTCCTAGCTCAGTCATGGCGGTTGGGCCCTGGCAAGGTAATTCACCCCTCAGAGCCTCTGACTTGCTGGGATGATAGCAGTACCTGCCTCGTGGGCTTGTTGAATGGACCAAACGTGTTTATCCAGGTAAGGTACCCAGAAGACTGCCTGGCACATACCTGGTGCTCAAACAGTGTGAACTATGTTCTTTTCTTTTCATTTTTTATTGTTGTTCAGGCCATCAGCTCAGGAGCCTACAGAGTAATTTCTATTTCAGGCCTCTTCCTAGGAGGGGGTTAAAGTCTCCAGTAGCTTATACATGTGATGATGGTGATGACAACGATGTGATACAGGCAGCATTTACTGAGTCTTAGTCTATGTCATCGAATTGTTATTAAAAATTCTTACATCATCTCATTTTATTGTTATAACCACAATCCTACAGGGGAAGAACTCTAATAACTTTTCAGCTCAGGAATCACGAGGTAAATACACGGCTGGACAGAGGAAACCAGGACTCAGAGACACACAAGAGCTCAGAGGGACCCTGCAGATGGACAAAGGGAAAGAGCAGGAATTCCGGGAATACGGTAAAGGATTAGTTCTAAGTTAGCATCAGGTGAATTCTCCAGAAGCAAAGTGTCACTGACATGGCCTAGGCATTCGCAGACAGACTCTTTCCTGAGAGGCTGCTTTCGATAAAGCACATAAAGAAAAGGAAAAACAAATTAAATTCCAAACCTCTAAATCTTAGTCAATGGTTGCTTCTGAAGTTCAAGGCACATTTCCATTTACCATTAACTTGATTTACAAAGCAGAAACAAAGGCATAACTGGGAAAAGGAATTTTCCTTCTACCCATACTTTGCTCTTAAGCTTGTAGGAAAAACAGTGACAATCTCAAACAACCCAGGACCCTCAGCTTAGAGGCCAGCAAAGAAAACGCCGGTGAATCCAAAAATCAGAAGCCAAAACTTGTGAACTACATCTTGATGAGGAATTAATTTTTTAAATGCCTTTACCAAGGATAGGACAACTATGAAGAGATTGAGTCTAAGAGTTCCACAGTGTTAAGAATGTTTCCGAGCTTATTAGACTGACCACATGCTTGTCTATTTTACATACAGCACTGGCCCAGGAACCGCTTTTGAATGGTTTGTTAGTATCCATCCTTTGGTCTTACAAAAAATGTGAAATTTTAAGCACATCTAAACTGGGAGATTCAACTTTTTTTTTGATAGGAAGAGCCAGATTTTATCTTTTTTAATGTACTCGGGTCCTCGGAAGGGGTGGGTAAGGTTTATAGGTACTAGTGAGAACTTGCTTGAATAGAAAGAAGATGAGGCCCCTGGATCACATTTTCATGTTGAAGATAGACAATGGGGGTGGGGTGAATGTGTGTGTGTTGGGGGGTTACAACTTCTTAACAGAGTTGACCTTTGCCCCTGGACAGCCCTGGCCCATAATCCTTTTATTTAATAGTTGTCCTCCTTACTGCCTAATCTAAAAATATCTCTTTTTTTATATGGTCGTTTCTCTTAACGTATACTCATGATCTCAAGTTCTAGATACTTATCTAGTTGACAGAAATAGTTGGAAAAAACCCATCAGCCAACCACAATCTCCACCACTACTGGAAAAGTCTGTTAATGGATACACTTTTATGACTCACCTGCCCTACGTTGAGTTTAAGAAAAGGACAGACCCAGCACTGCTATTTCTCTGTAAAAAGCATAATGGAAACCAGAAACTCAGAGGCTGAAAACTTCATATTCAGTAACAGGGAGTTTCTAAGGGACGTATCTAACACCTGTTTCATATAATAGAACAAATCAAGGTTGTAAACGCCCCTACTCTTCCTCTGGATACCCAAAGGTATTGTTATGGGTGGTTAGCTTGAAAGAATCACCCACTGGTTTTTTCCATGCCCTGTAGAAAGGTGATCGGCAGGTAGGACAGGTTTACAGCTCGATGGTGCTTAGAATCCAGTGCTAGTCCAACCACCTGGAAGGAGACAAGCGCGTGGCAGTACACCTACCCCACCCCATGGCCATTCACCAGAAGACTCACTGACATCAGACAAGCAACCAGAAGCGGATACTCACTTTTGGTTTTGCTCTTGGCTTCAGTTGCTCTAACTTCTTAGCAGCAGCCTCAATGGATGCCGCAGCCCCCAGTAATTCTGTTTCTGCAATGACAGTTGGGTCTTCTGGGTCCACCCACTCTGTTCCTAAAATCAGTCCAAAAGAGGGTCATTCTTGATAGCTGCAGACCACAAGGTACTTAATTAAGAACGACGTCTGGATGTGCATGGAGGGTGACTCCGTAAGCCTACTGCCTGCTGGCATTGTCCTAAGCGATTATCTCACTAGCTCTCACAAAAGATGATCGGGATGCAGGAGGCCTTCCTGATCCTGGGTTTCTAAATCAGTTCTCTGTACACCTCTACCACAGGAGCAGCCATCAATAACAGCTTCAAAAGTCAAGATCTCATGGACAAGGCTCGCTGGAACCTTATTCTGACTTCCAACTTCAAGCCCATGAATGCAAGTCAGCATCCTCAGGAGACTCTAGAATACGCCGACCTCAGAGATTGCCATTCTTTTCTCCTGAGAACACATAATAGCCACTCACCTCAAGTCAAAGGGAGGAACATTTGTGAGAAAAACTTTTTCCCAGTGAGCTGACTGCTTTCTTTTGGCCATGAAGGGGTGTGCAAACAAGGCACTTGGCACCATTTTCTAAACATGAGGGCATTATTTGAAGAATGAATGTTCTGATGAATGAGAACGTACATAAAAATAAATGGTAGGATCCTTAAAGAGAGAAGTGAGTGGTTCTCAGCTGATTATGCTATGTAAGTGGAAGTACTTTAAAATAAAGACTTGAGAGAAGACTTGCTTCAGGGGAACATTAATTTTTAAATCAAATCTATACTAGTTTGCTTAAAAAAAAAAGTACCTCACTATCCTTCTTCTCACCGTATTTGCCAAGAAAGGGCCTCCGTTAGCTGTGCTTTTTTTGCTCCGCTCAGCCCACCATGCTAGCACTGCCTCAGGGAGGTGCCGGCGATGCTGACCCAGGGACAAGAATATGCGAGAGACTCCTACTTACCTTTCATGGCTTCTGCCGCCTGGATAAGCTCAGTCACCGCTCCAGCGACTCGCTTGGAGAAAGCAGCCAACTGATGCTTGAGCTCTGGGGTTGGTTTCTGAAGAATCTATGGGTAAAAAACAAGTCAAACGCGTAAGGGGGAGGGGGTGGTAACCACGTGAAGCACACCCTTACTGGTGGGAGTGCGTGTGACATCCTGCGTGTAAATTGCGTCTTGACCCAAAGAGACTTCAGAATCTTGAGAAGGAACGCTGAAAACTCCCTGGGCTTCAGCTTCCTCGTGTGAGAAATGAAAAGTTGGGCCCAGTCAGGGGTGTCTCTAAGGTCCCTTCTGACACATTTCCCAAATGTCATAAAGGAGGTGAAGTCCTAAAGATGCATAAAACAAGTAACATGCCTACAAAAATTCCCAAGGGTAAGAACATTCTGAGTGAGCGCAAGAGCCCCAGGCCAGCCGGTGCTTGTGACAAAACAAACTGGGGTCACAGGGACTGCATGACCCAGGTGGGGTCTTGGAGACAAAAATCCCCAAGTGAGCAACAACTACCTGATCTGGAGACTCAGAAAGAACAATCTGTTTCCAGGGTTTCGATCTCAAGTTCTCCTGGGAGAAGTACTGCTCATTTGCCCTCTTTTGAACTAATTCAAAGGTTTTTAAAATTTGTTTCTCATTTTTTTTTTCTAGTGGCAAAAAAGGTACTGAAAACCTCAAACTCCCATCCAACTTGAAGGATACCCCCCACTGACTTCTCAAATTCTTCAAAGAACAGACCTTGGAAATGGGACAAGAGCTCCTCACGGCCCTCCACCATGGTTTTCAATTCAGTTTGCACCATCCTCATCCTTCCTAATTTTCCAAATTCCTCTCCCAACACTCTTTTCTGTTCTTCTTCCCCATGTTTCCCAGCAGTAAGGTTCAGATTTAGAAATTTTAAGGTAGTCAGGAGGAAAGTGCCAGAGCTGCCTGTCTTGGGACAGTTCTGGAGCCTCTGAGCAGGGGATGAAAAATGGGCTTTGGAAATGGAGAAACCTGTGTTCAAACCTGGCTTCACCTGTTACTGGTTTATGACACCGGGCAAATTACTGAACCCCTCAACCTGTTTCTACATCTGTAAAACCAGAATAATACCTACTCCTCCCAGGCTGGTGTAAAGATCAAATGGAGTAACACATGGGAAAAAGCTTGCACAGTGTCAGGAACACAGCAGACATTCATTAAACGTTCATTCTCTTCTTAGTGTCCCATGCCCTTTTTCACCTGGTTAGCTAAGTCCCTCTCTCTCAGAAGTCTGCAAAAATGGACCCTGGCCTGACCCCACCATACTATGACTACTAGGGAAGCTTAGTGAAAAAAGTCTAGGGCTGGAGTGTTAAAGACACACCCAGCATGGAGGACATTACGTTATACACTAAACTGATGAGTCGCTGGTTTTAGAGCATCACGTCACACGCATCTATACCCATCCTCCCTCCTCTTGCATCTTCTAACTTTATTCTGTATTTGCGATCATTCTAAGATTTCAGCTGGTGTGTTATTCTTGTTCTCTCACCCTAGGCCGTACACATAGCACAGACCTGTGGGTGAGTGAAAATGAACGAATGAATGAATAACAGACTGACACTACTGGAACAGGTCTCAGTGTGACAGCTCCCTAGGCCAGTCTCAAAAGGACATTAGAACCAAGGAGAGGTGGTGGGTAAGTGGGGAGCTTTTACTTCCTAATACAGCAAGTGGGCAAAGAGTTCAGTTAAGAACAGGTTCTGAAGTCAAAATACCTGTGTAACCCTGGACTGGTTATCCTCTCTCTAAGCCTCAGTTTGCTTGTCTATTAAATGGGGGTAACAACAGTCCTTTCCTCATAACTTAAGTTGAGATTATGTAAATTAATGCCCACAAAGGGCTTCAGACAGAATTGGTCTGGTGTGTGGCCTGGGCACCTGGATTGTTTAAAGACCCCCAGGTGATTTTCATGCAATCAGAGCTGTGGACCACTGCTTTAGGCTCACATGGTGGCATCTACTACTACTTAATTTTAAAATTCTTGTACTGTATGTGGCTGAAACAGTATCTGCTACAAGGCCACCAGGTGGATAATGATTATGGCTTCAGCGTCTGGATATCTAAGCGATCCACTGGAATCATTAAATGGTGTCTCTACAGTGCTTAAACCAACACAAATAAGCAGAGTTTAGGGTATGGTGGTGTCTTATTTACCTAGTGTTGCTATGACAGAAACACCAGAAGTGGATGGCTTTAACAAACAGAAATTTATTCTCTGAGTCCAGGAAGCTATTAGTCTGAGTTCAGGGCACCAGCTCCTGGGGAAAGCTTTCTTTCTCCATAGGTTCTGGGGAAAGGTTCTTGTCATCAATCTTCCCCTGGTCTAAGAGCTTCTCATGCTCTGTTCCTGGTGCTCCTTTCATGGTGCCATGAGGTCCCTATCTCTCATTTTGCTTCTCTCACCTTTTATCTCTTGTAAGATAAAAGGTGATGCAGGCTACATCCCAGGGAAACTCCCCTTACAGGGATCAGGGCTGTAACCTGAATAAAGGTGTTAAATCCCACCCTAATCCTTCTTAACATAAACTAATCTTGCCTCATTAACCACAGGAAGAGTTTAGGATTTACAACACATAGGAAAATTACATCAGATGACAAAACAGAGGACAACCACACAATGCTGGGAATCATGGCCTAGCCAAGCTGACACATCTTTTGGGGTGACACAATTCAATCAGTGACAGGTGGGGAAACTCATACTTAATGGTGAAAGACTGAATGCCTTCCCCCTAAGATCAAGAACTAGGTAAGGATGTCCGCTCTCATACCTCTATTGCACCCTACACCAGAATTCCTAGGCAGTGCAATAGCGAAGAAAAAGGAATAAATGGCACAGGGATTGGAAAGGAAGAAGTAAAATTGTCTTTATTTGCAGATGGTATAATCATCTATATAAAAAATTCCAAGGAATTGAACAAAAAAAGCTACTAGAACTAATAAGTGAATTTAGCAAGGTCACAGTACTCAAGGTCAATATACAAATGTCAATTGTATTTCTATATATTAAAAGAAAAAAAAACAAACCCACAGCCGTCGATTCCAACTCATAGCGACCCTATGGCATTAGCGAGAAAAAATTGGAAACAAATTAAAAAAAAATACCATTTATAATATAAAAAGTTATGAAATATTTAGGCTAAATTTGACAAGAGCCGTGCAAGACCAGTACACTGAAAACTACAAGTATCTTTTTGAGAAAGATTAAAGACCTAAATAAATGGAGAGATGTACCATGTTCACGGATTCAAAGAGTCAATATTGTTAAGATGTTGATTCCCACCAAACTGATCTATAGATTCAATACAATCTCAATCAAAATTCCAGCAGGATTTTTTTGTAGGAATTGATAAGATAATTCTACAATTTATTTAGAAACGCAGAAAACTTAAGATAGCCAAAACAGTTTTGAGAAAGAAAAAGTTGGAAGTCTTAAACTACTTCAAGACTTATTATAAAGGTGCAGTAATCAAAACAGTGTGATACTGGCATCAAGATAAACTAAATCAAAGCAGTAGAAAAAAGTTCAGAAATAAATCCATACATAGGGCCAAATGAATTTCACTAAAGGTGCCAATGGAACTCACAGGGTAAGTTTTCAACAAATGGCGTTGGAACAATTAGTAGCCATATGCAAGAAAATAAGCCTTTTCTTTCATTTTAGGACCATGACTGTTTCCTCACAGTATATGTATAAGTTAACTCAAAATGGATCATAAACCTAAATATAAGAATAAAAACTACATAGAATAAGAAAAAATCTTAGTGACCTTGAGTTTGAAAAAATAAAAAAGATTTCTTAAATAGTACACAAAAAGCACAAACTATAAAATAAAAAAATTAATGAATTTTGACTTCATCAAAATCAAAAGTTTTTGATCTTCAGAAGACACTGTTATCCCTACAACGGGATGCTACTTGGCAATAAAAAGGAATGAAGCACTGATACATGCTACAGCATAGGTGGACTTCAAAACTACCATGGCTAAGTGAAAGACACCAGGAACAAAAGACCACAAACTGTATGATTCCATTTATATGAAAAGTTCAGAACAGGTAAATCTAGACAGACAGAAAGTAGATCGGTGGTTACCTAGGACTGGGAGTAGGGGGTGGGGGGAGGAACTGTTAATGGACATGAAGTTTTTTTTTTTTTTTGCAATGATGTTCTAAAATTATATCATGTTTATAGTTACACAACTTTGTAAATATACCAAAAACCAGTGAATTGTACACTTTAAATGGGTGAATTTTGTGGTGTTTAAATTATATCTCGATAAAAAAAAAATTTTTTTTAAGGCCATTTAAAAGAAGAAAATAAACATGGCATGCAAATGAAAGATTAGCACAGGAAGTAGGACTGTAATTTAAAAAATAATTGGACAACTTTTGCAAATGGACATGTTCAGTTTATCTCAAATGCTTAATATCTGAGATACATGCTTTTTTTTAAAATAACTTTTATTGTGCTTTAAGTGAAGGTTTACAAATCAAATCAGTCTGTCACATATAAGCTTATATACACCTTACCCTATAAAAATACTCCCACTTATTCTCCCCCTCATGAGTCAGCCTGCTCCCTCCTTCCAGTCTCTCCTTTCATGACCGTTTTGCCAGTTTCTATCCCTCTCTACCCTCCTATCTCCCCTCCAGACAGGAGATGCCAACACAGCCTCAAGTGTCCACCTGATACAAGTAGCTCACTCTTCATCAGCATCTCTCTCCAACCCATTGTCCAGTCCCTTCCATGTCTGATGAGTTGTCTTTGGGAATGGTTCCCGTCCTGGGCCAAGAGAAGGTTTGGGGACCATGACTGCCGGGATTCTTCTAGTCTCAGTAAGACCATTAAGTCTGGTCTTTTTATGAGAATTTGGGGTCTGCAACCCACTATTCTCCTGCTCCCTCAGGGGTTCTCTGTTGTGCTCCCTGTCAGGGCAGTCATTGGTTGTGACCAGGCACCATTTAGTTCTTCTGGTCTCAGGATGATGTAAGTCTCTGGTTCATGTGGCCCTTTCTGTCCCTTGGGCTCATAGTTATCGTGTGACCTTGGTGTTCTTCATTCTCCTTTGATCCAGGTGGGTTGAGACCAATTGATGCATCTTAGATGGCCGCTTGTTAGCATTTAAGACCCCAGATGCCACACTTGAAAGTGGGATGCAGAATGTTTTCATAATAGAATTATTTTGCCAATTGACTTAGAAGTCCCCTTAAGCCATAGTCCCCAAACCCCCGCCCTTGCTCCGCTGACCTTGAAGCATTCAGTTTATCCCGAAAACTTCTTTGCTTTTGGTCCAGTCCAGTTGAGCTGACCTTCCGTGTATTAAGTATTGTCCTTCCCTTCACCTAAAGCAGTTCTTATCTACTAACTAATCAGTAAATAACCCTCTCCCACCCTCCCTCCCTCCCCCCCTCGTAACCACAAAGGTATGTGTTCTTCTCAGTTTACACTATTTCTCAAGATCTTATAATAGTGGTCTTATACAATATTTGTCCTTTTGCATCTGACTAATTTCACTCAGCATAATGCCTTCCACGTTCCTCCATGTTATGAAATGTTTCACAGATTCGTCACTGTTCTTTATCAATGCATAGTATTCCAATGTGTGAATATACCATAATTTATTTAACCTTTCATCCGTTGAGGGACACCTTGGTTGCTTCCAGCTTTTTCCTATTGTAAACAGAGCTGCAATAAACATGGGTGTGCATATATCTGTTCGTGTAAAGGCTCTTATTTCTCTACGGTATATTCTGAGGAGTGGGATTTCTGGGTTGTATGGTAGTTCTATTTCTAACTTTTTAAGAAAACGCCAGATAGATTTCCAAAGTGGTTGTACCGTTTTACATTCCCACCAGCAGTGTATAAGAGTTCCAATCTCTCCGCAGCCTCTCCAACATTTATTATTTTGTGTTTTTTGGATTAATGCCAGCCTTGTTGGAGTGAGATGGAATCTCATCGTAGTTTTAATTTGCATGTCTCTAATGGCTAATGATTGAGAGCACTTTCTCATGTGAGATATTAACTTTTGTTTTACTTTCATGTATATCTAATTCTATCTGCACATGATTTTTCTGTTTTTTCAACTCTCTGCAATGCTGTCATCTTCTTTTTTTTATAATATACATTTGTCACCCCCTTCCCAAAACACTGTTATGAAAAGAAATAGCCTGAAATTATTTGCAGAACACATATCTGACAAAGAATTTACATCTAGAAACTCTAGAGTAAGTTCTCTAAAAACTCAGTAATAAAAAGATAAACCATCCAATAAAAATGGGCAAAAGATCTGAGCAGACACGTCATTGAAGATATAGGGGTAGGAAACAGACACAAAAAAGATGATCAACAATGTAAATTAAACTATAATGAGATACCACTACATACCCACCAAAATGGCTAAAATTAAAAAAATGGACCATACCAAGTGTTGGCAAGGATGTGCAGCAACTGGGACTCTCATACACTGAGGGTGGAAACGTAAAAGAGTACAACTACTTCAGAAAACAGTTTGGTAGTTTCCTAAAAAAGTTAAACATTCAACTCAGACATGCCACTTCTAGGTATTTACTCAAGAAAAATAAACATATATTTCAATATGGAGACTTGTACATAAATGTTCTTAGCAGTTTAAACTCGCAAAAAGCCAAATGTCCATCAACAGTTGAACAGATAAGCAAATTATGATATATCTGTACAATGGAATACTTCTCAGCAACGAAAAGGGACAAATTCTTGATACACAACAACAAGGATGGAATTTAAAATACTGACACTGAATGAAAGAAGCCAGCCAAAACGAGTACATGTTACATATAACTCTAGAAAACACCAACTAATCTATAATAACGGAAAGCAGATCAGCAGTTGCCTGAAAATGTTTAGGGGACAACAGAGACAGTCATGATTTTGATGGTGGTGACAGTTTCAGAGATGTGCCCATACGTCAGTACTCAAAGTATGTGCTGCGTATTGTGTATCAGTTACGCCTCAATGAAGCTGAAAAGCAGGGTTGAGGATATGGTGGGGGGACTCACTTAAATTACCAGAGTCGCAGTTAAAAACTCACAGCTTTACAAAAAGAGCCCTTGATGGAGAGAGAAAGTGACCCTTCTCTGTGTACTACGACCTGCGAAGAAAGGAAGAGCTAGATGGTAAAGCACCCCAGCTTGGAAAAGGTGGGAGGAAAGCAGTTCTACGATTTCTAATAGCAAGCAACAGACAGAAAAAAATTAAACTTCTGCTGGGAAGTGAGTGTAATTTCAGCTGTGCCAGAGATCCCATGCCTTGGCTTTACATAAATACTGAACTGTCACTGCTGCAGAGGCAAAGTGACTGCTTCCTGTCCTACAATCCAAATCCCCCGTGATGAACTGGCAAATAGCAAACACATGAGGTCAACACCACTCAAATGGGCACCTCTCAGGCTTCCTACAGCAGCTTCCAATGCAGCGGGGAGCCGGCTCAAATTAGATTCCGTTGTTGAGACTGGACTAGATTCTCCAAAGTAAAGGATTTGGAGTCTCCAGATGCTAAAGGGTCCCAGCCGGGTGTCTGGGTGCGAACGCTCTTAGCGGTTTAAAGAACGTTTCCTGTGTATGTGCTGATGGATCTTTGAGGCAAGAAGGGGGAGGCAGGAAATGGCCCAGGGTGCACAGCTCAAAGGGGCCCAAGATCCCCCAAAATTAAGAATGCTAAAATCATGTCAGCCATTTACCTCTAAAGTGAGGAAAATAAGAACGGAATTGGGAAGGAGTACAAAATTATTATTAACGTATTTCTTTAAAACATAGGAGTCCCAAGCAAATAGGATGAATGTTAATTAACAATATTAGTTACAGATGGTGGCACATGGCTGTTGCTATTATTATCTGTATTTTTAAACCTTTTCCAAAGTAAAACTAGTAAGACATACAAACCAAACAAAGGTTAAGGGTTCTTGACTCTAAGGTATTTTAACTGAACGAGCACACTTTCATGTGCTTAAATTTAAGAAAAGCAGCCCACTGAAGATCCCTTAACCTCCTCCTGCCACCTGAGAGGGGGCTGAACTTATTCCTGTAAATCGCTGGATACTTTCTCTGAACCTCAATTTGTAAAAAATGGGCAATTAACTGGCCTTTCTCCAGGTTTCAAGAATCTTACCAATTTTATTTGAAGTTGTTAAACACAAGGGATCGATTTTTCAAGAGCAGGGGCAGTGCCCCGGGTTAAGGAACAATATGACTTATGGACAACTCAAGCTGGCCCCTTTAATGTTACGTAAATTTGCCCTCACTGTGAAGTGACTGAAATACCCCCTGCTTGCAAAAACTTCTTCATCACAATCACCTTCACTTGCTGCAGCTTTTAAATCACTGAAAAGGCCTGGAAGTCTTTTCTTGCACTAAGACGGGGCTAAGTAAGAACCATGTGCACCTGTTGTTCCCACTTAAGGACAAATTCAACTGAAAGACACGAATGGATCTCGTTTGTAGCCCGGGGACTGCCCATACCAGGAGGATTATCATAAAGATCTCCTGGAATGGTCCTCATTTATGCTGACTGTCTTTTCAGAATGGAGCTACCTGGTCATCTGATCACACATGGTCTTTCCGTAAAGATCCAAGGATGGGGAGGGGTCAGTAAAAATTGCTAGCTTATTGCTTTTTTTAATCCACCACCCTCAAATGCCTAATCTTAGTATTCTTCTACCCTAAAGATAATTGCAACAAAAACCTGATGTTCCTATAAATAAGCAATTTGACTATCACTTTCTGTCTCAATAAATCCCCTCAGAAAATGAACACACATTTCCCGGTTGGGGTCTCCTCAGCCTCGTGGCCCCTGGGCTTCTCCAGTGTGGAATATCTTCCCTTGCTCTCGGACTCATTTTAGCCCAGGTCCCTCTCAAAGTCTGCGTTGGAAAGGAGTCAGGGCTGATAATGTGAAATGTGAACTTACTTTTAGCATCAGGCCCAAGTAACCACAAATGTCCACAGTTTGTCACAGGGATTCTACAGTTTTCAGTTAGTACCCTGTGTTATCAAACGTTTATGATAACCCCCTGGAAGCACCTTATTCTTGCTATAAAATACCCTTCAAAGAAGATGTTTTAGCTTTCTGAGGGGAACTAAAACAAAAGGCAGGAATGAACAAACAAACACACAAAGCTATTCTCATTCCTACTACCTTGGCAGTCAGAGTTATCAGCACTCGTCACCATCAAGGTACAAAATCATTCTTCTCGCAAAAGACCAGAAAGATTCCTGTATGTTTTATAAAAATAGTCCTAATGTCATTTAGCTTCTCTTCCTGTTAAAAAATTCCTTTGAGCACCAGTTACCTTCATTTCATGCCATAAACCAAATAGCCATGGGGAAATAGGACGTTTGCATTTCTGCTACAATTACGTGGCACAAGCACAATAATTTAATTGTATAGAAGGATGAAAAGAAACACAGGTGGCAGGCTTTGAACAGACACATAAACCACTCGAGCTTGCAATGCATAAGGTTGACGAGTCCTGCTTCTATAGTAAATACAAGAAGGAACCCAAACAAACTGAATCAGCTAAAATGGGAGCAGGCCTGCGGAGAAGAACATTGGGTGGCAAACTGCAATCTGCTCTAGCCCAGGCCCTGGAAAAGAAGGCAGTGGTCCACACACCTCCTTCCAATTTCCGGCCCCCACAGGCACCTTGCAGATCAAACCCCCCAAATTATGTGTGATGTTGGGTCTTCCTGTGGCAAGTGCCCTGCTTCCTGTGTCTCAAAAAGCTGCTGCTGATCACTAGGGCTTAGGTCTGTCAGAGAGATGAAGCAGCTGTTAAGCTGGGGTCTGTGGATGTGTGGACTGGGAATGGGTCCTTAATCAATTGCTGTCGAGTCGAGTGGACTCATGGTCACCCCATGTGCATCACAGTAGAGCTGTGTTCATGGAGTTTTTAATGGCTGACTTTTTGGAAGCAGATCACCAGGCCTTTCTCCCGAGGCACTTCTGGGTAGACTCGAACCTTCAACCTTTTTGTTAGCAGCCAAATGTGGTAACTGTTTGCACCACCCAGGGGCTCCTAGGACTGGTCCCTCCAACACTAGAACTTCTCTAATGTTCACAGAGGCCCTGGGCCCCTCAGCCTCTCCTCAGGGGAGGAGGCCAACCATTTGCCCACCCCCTTGGATGCCATCTTATTTTGCTCACCCAAAGAAGATGGGCATGGAGAGGAGAGGTGAGGAGGGGGGAGGAAAGGCTTTGGCAAAAGAAGCAACTGGTTCCCCGACAGTGGGAAAGGGTTTAGAGTCCACATGAGGTCAGCGAGGGAAGCCATCAGGGCTCCATTTTCGTCCTCTCCTGGGGGAAACTGCTCAGGACAAGGACAGGCACCTGCCCTTGTTCACAAAGCAGCACTCTTCTCCCCATTAGCAGCTGCGTTTTCACCGGAGCGAGAAACGGGAGATCTTCACTCCATTAAACATCTTAAAGGCTGTCCGTCCCTTTTCGCCCAGGTTTCTGGATTTGTGGGAGATGAAGCAGGCACGGGACTCCTCTTATGCAGCGGCATTCCTGTTAAGTGGCTCACCAGAGCAAAGGTGGAGGTGCCAACCCCATGGCCCTGTGTACAGGGGCCTGCACCCACAGCTGTGGCTGGTCTCAGGACCCTCTTTCTCCTGGCCCCTGACCACCCTCCCCCCACAACACTGCTTGAATCAGGTAGTACGGTGCCATTTATAAAGCCCAGACAAGAAAGTGTGGTCATGTGGCTATTTATGAGACAGGGTCATGACTTGAGCCTTTTAACCTAAGCCTAACACTGTGTCCACTATACTTTCCACTTTCAAATATAACCAGGATCCATGTAACTAAGAACATATTGTTCCATTACAGAAACATTTCCTTTTGGAAGCCTTGCTGGGTTCATTCTCTACTTTGCATTTCCTTCTAGGCAGGCTCACAGGCTGAGCAGCTGTTAACTATTCCAACACATACAGCTAGCCTGGCTGGTAAGGCTCTTGTCTGTGAACGTTGACTGGCTAACAAGCTCTTTTCTTGGCCCGGCTGTGATAACGCTGGTTTCTATTCATGAGGGCTCAGGCCTAGGGAGCCCAATGGTAGTAATCCCAGACTGACTACTCTCCCAAAATAGACTTCTGCATTGACCACGGTTATCTGGGTGAAGAATAAAGCAATGATCTCTTAAAATACCTAAAATGCTTAACACAAGGTAATTTTTCTGTGAAAATATATACAGCAAAACCCACTCCCATTCCACAGTTTGTACAGGTAAGCATCAGTAACATTGGTTAGACCCTTACACTGTGTCAACATTCTCCTTATTTCTGTTCTATTGTTGCACTTTCATTAACTTAAATCCCTGCCCCCCAACGTTCTCATCTACACTTTAAAATAGCTGTTGGCCATTTGGTCTTATATAATTTTTTTTTTTTTAAAGAACACAATACACAAAGGTGATGATCTTTACTCTTTGGGCTAAACTGTTGCTTAGTTTAAAGGTGACTTCAGGGGATAGTTTCAACTCAAGGTTTGAAGAGTAATTCAGGGCCACAGTCATGGGGCTCCTCTGGATTTGTTTTTTAAGAAGACAGTGAGATGTTAGAATAAGCACAGAGCCAGGAATAATAAGAATTGGGATTCAGCCTCAGGTCTGTCAACGAGAAGCTGGAGTACCTCAACCAAGAGGTCCTCTGGGTCTCGGATCCTGCCTCTGCCCAGCCAGCCTCAGGCAGATGTGTACGGACAAAATGAAAAAGCTGTGTGAGAATGCCAAGAAATGAAAGGCTGGACTGTCCTCCTCTAGGTACATTCTTTGTGTATCTGCAGGTGGCCTTTTGGACTCTTCCTTTCAGTTTTGGGAAAAGCAAGGGCAGTGATGGGAGTTCTCCTCTGGGGGTATCTCCAATTCCAGAACACACTCATGACCTGCCCAGAACTCCCACATTCTAAATGTGGCCCCTGGGACTCCAAAGAGACAAGTACACTGCTCTGTTTACTTCTTGGTTTGGTCTTTAGGGTCTGGAGGGAGTGAAGTCACCCCAGGAGCTGGAAGTGCGCACAAGACTGAGGCTCACCTGTAAATATCTGCTCAGCCATGACCCCATCCCTCCCATCCCTCTAGGTGTCTTCATTTCAGCCTTCTTAATCCAGCTCCATGCTGGGCACAATGGGCTCAGGGAAGGTCACTGCAGGAAGGTCACTGTGGTGTGATCTAAGCCATTCATTCGAAGACTGGAAAAGGTTGAGAGAGGCTACAAGGTCACCTGTTACACTGGTGATGTTTCTCCCTAACTTGTCATGGAGGCTGGGGTGGCTTTCAGGAGAGCTTTCCCTGTCCTCCCAGGATGAGTGGGGTCTTCACCACAGGACCTCCTGACATTTCTGCAGGGATGGCACTGACCACCCAACCTGCTTTGTCCTTCACTTTGCCCACATTCTTCCTCTTCTTACATCGCCCCCATTTTGCCTCTTTGAGGCATGCAATGGAGGAGTTAGGCTCTCCTGGACTCCAGCTTCCTCAGACTACACTTTTATCTCTATGTGCTGGCTCAGTGCAATCTGAGAGAATTTTCCACCCAGCCCAGTCCCAGCCGTACGAGCGGTCCCAGGACAATGCCCTCAGAGGGGTTTTCCTGGGGAAAGGACCATCTGCATCGAATCAGCCATGCTGCACCCTCCCCGCATATGACTCTTCCCCAGCCCTGGCCCATGCCCCTGCTCACCACCAAGACATGCTCAAGGAGGTCCAGGTACCCGAGGGTACACTCCGTCCCGAACCGCAAGGCTCTGGTGCGCACCTCCTCACTGACATCAGGGTGGAAGGACGCTTGCTGGGGAGAAAAAGGATTATTGACATCTTAAAATAGGAGCAGCCAACTGACGAGTGGAACAAGGCGGCAAGCTGGGGTACCTACTTTGCAGGGTTGTGTAGCCCTGCACCCAGAGAAAGACTGATTCCAGAACTGACCCTGCCTTGACCCCAGTGACTCCTTCGAGGAACCCTGCCTTGACCCCAGTGACTTCTCTCAGGAACTCTGCCTTGACCCCAGTGACTTCTCTGAGGAATATCCCTGACCCTGTCGTGACCCCCTGGCTCCTCTGAGGAACCCTCTGACCCCTGGCTAGAAGAGCTGTCCTTCCTCCATGTTCTCCTGCTACCTCCTGTTTCCTTAGCAGGTTGTCTGAGCAGTCTGTCTTGACTTTGTTAGTGCCCTGGGGTCAGATTACAGAATAAACTGAGTCTATCTGGTTTCTCCTCCCTTCTTTTTTTAAAATGTAAAAAAAATCCACATGTATTAAAATGTCCAGGAAAGGAGTCCTGCAGGCCCCTCCCTGCCCACAGCCTAATTCCATCCAGGTTCTCAGCCCTCAGCCTGACCAGGCTGCAGGTGCGGTGAGGATTCTCTTGAACAGAGCCCCCTGACTCCTGGGAAACCACATAGAGTGAGCTCCCCAGTCCCCTCAGAGGCACCACAAATAACTGAGACCAATTATACACGATGAGATAAGCAAACCAGGACATATGGTAAACATGGCCTCCTGCACATTTTTCTCATGCGCGTGACCTGCCAACTTGAGTCATTCATGATCTATCATTTCAGACAGTATACCCATTCACAGGGTTGCCAGAGGAAATGCAGAACGCCCAGTTAAACTGAATTGCAGATAAACAATGAACAATTTTTTAGAGTAAGTCTGGAATGCCCTGTTCTTTTGCTTGCTACATCTGGCAGCCCTACCCATTCAGCCTTCCATCTTTTTTACAGCCTCATTCTGCAAAGAACTTGGGCCAGGGGAGCAGGGGGAGGGGCAACTTCCAAGAACACATAAAATAGAAAACTGCAAATAAATCACTAACCGGGACCAATACAAAATACACATTAGGATAAAAGGTCATGGCCAAAGGAAGTACTGACTGGTTCCCATGTTTCTTTCACTCAAGCACCTCGCCCTATGAGTGGGAACACCTGTGGGTTCTCCCCTCCCACAACATCCCCACCACAGGAATGGAGCTATTCCAGTGGCCAGTGTCTGTCACTCATGAGCCTGGTTTTGCTCTCTGAGGACTAACGTGCGTCAGAAACAGGAGCCAGAGGTCAGGGCCATAATCTGAACCACTTTCTCATTTTAGTCATCCGTGTATCCCTGTGTCTCTAACCGCATGCACAGGGAAGCATGTCTGGTTTGATGAGACACCACTGTAGACAGACACGGGCTGTGACATGACTCAGTGTCACCTCTGTTAGGTTATGTGCAAGGCCCTTATTTCAGGGTCATGAGAGGTGACAGTGAGGCACTCCTGTACAGTGCTGGTGGCTCTGTAACCTGGTAGAACCCTTTGGAAGAGCAACCTGACAACAGTTAAAATGTCATACCATTTGCCTCATGAATGCAACTTCTGGGACTCTCTCCTAAGGAAATAATCCGAAGTTTTTTTTTTTTTTTCCACAGAAAAAATGGAAACCCTAGTGGCACAGTTAAGAGCTACAGCTGCTGACCAAAATGTTGGCAGTTTGAATCTACAAGGTGCCCCCTGGAAACCCTATGGGGCAGTTCTACTCTGTCCTGTAGAGTTGCTATGAGTCGGAATCAACTCGATGGCAGTGGGGAAAAGGGCAGGGATAGAAAAAACAGATATGCCCAAAGATGTTCACTGCATTATAGCTTATGATAAAAGAAATTATAGACCATCAAAATATCTGCTAATAGGGGAAAGATTATATTCATTAACAGAGTATTTGGTAGTAGTTATTTTATAATGACTCACAGCAACACAGAAATTGTTAAATGAAATAAAAACCCATTGCCGTTAATTCCAACTCAAACAGCAACCCTGTAGGATAGAGCAGAACTGCCCCATAGTTTCCAAGGAGTGGCTGGTGGATTTGAACTGCCCACCTTTTGATTAGCAGCCGAGCTCTTAATCACTGTACCACCAGGGCTCCTGTTAATTGAAACAGTGGATGTAAAATTGTATCTACCATGAACATATGCACATGAAAGAAAGGCCAGAGAGAAATGTACATTAACTTAAAAACCCACTGCTGTTTAGTTGATTCTGACTCATGGCAACCCTATAGTACAGAGTAGTTTTCAAGCAGCAGTTGGTGGATTCTAACTGCCGACCTTTTGGTTAGCAGCCTAGCTCTTAACCGTTACGCCACGTTAATTTAGAGTGTAGGCACACCTTTGTGTCTGCCTGAGGAATTAGGAAATCCTCCCATTCTGAAAAGTCTCTTTATGGAAGCTGGTTGCCACGTCTTTCTTCCACAGAGCAGATGGTGGGTTCAAACAGCCGACCTTTCAGTTAGCAGCCGAGTGCTTAACCACTGTGCCACCAGGACTTCTTATGTAATTTACTGCACCTCCATTTTTGGCCTAGCCACCCTGTCACTCAAGGAGCCCCAGTGGCACAATGGTTAAGCACTCGGCTGCTAACTGAAAGGTTAGTGGTTCAAACCCACCCAGAGGCTTCACAGGAAAGAGACCTGATGAACTACTCCCGTAAAAATTACAGCCAAGAAAACCCTACGGGGCAGTTCTACTCTGTTATACAGGGCCACTAGGAGTCAAAATTGACTTGATGGCACCTAACAACAACACCACGTTACTGCTCAGCTCCAAAGTTCAAACACGGCAAGTTGACCCTTCTCTTGGCATAAAAGGTTCCCTTCTTGATGTACCACTCAGAACCCCTGGTTCCCTATACACCTTTCTGTACGCACACTCTTTCTCGCAAGCTGCCTCACTTTCTTTCTGCAAAGGGGTGGGAGATATAGCAGACCAAAGGAAATGTAAGTATCGATAACTTTATGAAATACATTCTATCCTAACGGGAGTCTCAGGCTCGGCAGTGACACCTGTCATCTCGGCTTGTGAAGCTGACATACAGCACTCTGGCTAGTATTCTGTCCTGCAGAATCAGGATGGTCTGATCCAGGGGCAGTGTAATGGAGAGGGACTGAGCCTGGACAAACAGCACCTAGCCATTTCTCTACTTCACCACCTCCCCTGAAAACAGGACAGCCTGCATTACAGAGACTTGGAAATCTGAGCTCCTTCCATTCTACCCTAATCACGGCCTTGTTTTCTGTTTCGCTTCCCTTTTTCATTTCATGTCTGTGACATGGGGACAACAATGCCTGTCATTCATCAACCACAGCGACCTTGAGCATTATGGCTGGGGGGCCACAGGCGGTAGAGAAAGACTGGATGAGAAATCAAAAGATCAGTTCTGGTTCTGATGGCAAATAGCTATGTGATCTTGCTCATGCCACACCATCTTTCTCAGCCTGTTTCATTATCTGTCAAATTGGGATAATCACACTTGCCTTCCCATCTAGCACCAAATGATCTAATATGTACAACAGTACTTGCAGAACCATGAGGTGCCTTGCACGTACAACATGATGGCATTCGGGCCATGTTCTGCCAGGTAGGTTCTATTCTGATTGAGACTGCAATCTGTTTGGATGGATTCCATTAAGCATGTCAAAATGGCAAATACTTGTGGCCTCAGGATAAAGTCCAAACTCCCTTGCCTGGCATACATGGTCCCTCATGAAAATGGTCCTACTTACTTTCCCACCTTAGTCCTTCACTGCACCCTCACTCTCTAACCTCTATCATGTCCAGGAGAACCATAAATGTGGTGCTGTGTCCCATGGCCAGGCCCTTGCACACACCATTCCTGCAGCCTCCCTCTCTCTTCACCAAACCAAACCTAAAACCACATCCACTGCCGTCGAGTTGATTCCAACTCATAGCTACCCATAGGACAGAGCAGAACTGCCCTATAGGGTTTCCAAGGCTGTAAAATCTTCATGGCAGCACACTGCCACGTCTTTCTCCTGCAGAGCGGCTGGTGGGTTCGAACCACCAATGTTTTGGTTAGTAGCTGTAGACTTTAACCACTGAACCACCAGGTCTCTCTTTACCAGTTACCTCCAACTCATTCTTCAAGGTCCAGCTGAAATGTCACTGGCTCCAGGTGGCCCTCTCCAACTCCAAGGGTTAAGTTTCCTTCCCGCAGTTAGAGTATCTGTGGCTTCACACTATCTAGCATTTACCATCCTATACTTGACTGGAAGGAGCTCCTTGAGGGGGCAACTGGTCCTCTTCTATGCAAGATCCCAATGCCTTGCAAACTGCTTTGAGCATAGCTGGTCAGTGCTTCATATACACCAAGTTCCCTGAATGGACTTCAGAAAGCACCTAACTTCCAGGAGGAACATATTTACCACAGTGGGCTTAGGTGGACTTCCTGCAATGAAGAGCACAACAGCAATGGCTCCAAGACTCATGTCTATTCATTTGGTGCTAATCCTGGCCTTGGCTCTCCATCTATTCTACCAAGAGGCTACTGGCTCCATGCCAGGTCCTGTGCCTTGATGTAGGGACACAGAGAGGAATAAGAGCCAGGTCTTGCCCCCAGGAGCTCCCAGTCTACAGACGGCCAGATCCCCAGCACACAGACACAATCACAACCCACTAACCAAGCCAAGTGCTCCAGGACTACAACACAGGGCCCAACTGCCTCTCCTTGCATTGCAGGTGGGAGGAATTTGGGGGGTAGGTGGGCAGTGAGCCATTTGAGCTCGAAGGGGAGGATGTGGGTTGGACATACAAGGGGCTTCAGAAAGAAGGGCACATGTATAAGAATGCCCACACAGTCTGGAACAAATGGGTTTTTTCACCTGTTACCCCAGTTCAAGGCAGCCATCAATATAACACTTCTTTTTTCTCTGTTCTAGGACCTCCATTTCATACCCCATAACATATGCTTCTACAACATCTTCCAATTATGGGAAGGGTTTATGTAGCTAGATCTTGAAATTCTCAACAGAGGACCCTTTAGGTCAAGGGCAAACCAAAGACCTCCACTACAGGCAGAATCTGTGCTAACCTCTCCCCACATTCTGTTTCCATCATGGAGAAAGAAAAGCTGTTGGCTGGGAGTCAGGAATCCTTGTTCTAGTCTTGGATGCTTCACTAACTAGCTATGAGGCTTCAAGAAAGACACTTGCGTTTGTCTCCTCATCTGTAAAATGGAAACAATTTGTGTTTTAGCTAAGTAATAGAACTTTATAACCAGGTGAGATCATGGAATCATGAAAGACGCTAAAAAATGTCTGACAGCATAATTTCATTCCCAAATCCAGGGACCCAACCCCTAGCTGGTGACAAGGGCATAAACTAAGATCATCACAACTATCAGAAGACTTTGGACCTATGCGTCTGGGTCACAAGAGCCATCCCTTCCATGGGGCCAGGGTCTCCCACGTTTGTGCGGCTTTCTTGCCAGCCTCTCCTCTTTTCCTCAAGAGCTAACTGCTGGCTGTGGCATTGACTGCATCGGGGCAAACTTCCCTTCTTCTCTAATGCTGAAGTCTTCCATGTCAGATCCTCTCCCAGGTGCCTCCTTACAAAGAAGCCACATAAACAGGTTTTAAAGGCCCTTTGACCTGTGCCTCAGTGCCTCAAAAGGACATGTGTAAAGTAACAAGTTCTTCTTCAAGTAGAGAAAGTATATAAGTAGGAAAAAGTGGTTCACCTCAGCCTGCAGTTGCACGCAGTCATGATGGCCAGACCCCAGCACAGAGTCATCAATCACATTTTCAAGGGTGAATGGAGGGGTTAAAGAAGGTCTTTTATTTAGATAAACACCTTGGCAAATGGCCGCTTCCGTGCTTATCTTTCAGCCCACGGTAACCCACTGGCATTGAGGTTGGGCTGCCTGGCTCCTGGACACTGATCTTGGCATTAATCTTGTTGGCTATAATGGCAGCTGACTGGCCAGAAAACAGTCTTATGTGGCTCTAACTCAGTAAAAGAAAAATGACCATTGAAGTTGAAAGAGTAAAGTGGGTGGAGTAGAAGAGGGGGCTGTGGTACATTTGGGAGCAGAAGGTATCTGGGTAAGATCTACCTACAGCAATAAAATCCAAGGAATACGAGCTTCAATTCGGGATATCCACTGCCCTCTCTTTCCATTAAAAAAAGAAACAAAAAACCCTCAGAGTTCTAGAGGCACAGTTTCTCCCATTGAGGCTCTTCCTTGAGGAATTATTTCTCCCTGAGTGCTATAGGTACAGAGCCCTGGTGGTGTACTGGTTAAGAGCTCTGCTGCTAACCAAAAGGTCAGCAGTTCAAATCTACCAGGCACTCCTTGGAAACCCCATGAGGCAGGGATACTCTGTCCTGTAGGGTCACTAGAGGTCAGAATTGACCTAACAGCAATAAGTTTTCAACGGCTGTAGGTACAGGGGACTAAAGGATTGACAAATTAGACTAGTGAAAGCCCTGTTAAGATGTGGGTGATAACTTTCAATCTCTGCAGTCTCCCCAATGCCTTTTCAAGGCCGTGTGAAGCCTGTGCCGGCTTCTGAGGGGCCCTTGAGAAGCCATCACAGTTGGACTTCCCACCAGCTCCTCACACAGAACTCACTTCACCACAGAGAATGGCTCTATTCCCTCAGACTCCGAGCTGTAATAGCTGGTTTTCAACTTCTGTGATAAATCTCCACCCCGTGCCCCTTGCCATAGTGGGAAGGGGATCATCCATCAGTCACTGAGTTGAGTCAGTCCCTGGGGCAAGGCTGGCCTGACAAGGGTGAAGGCCCGGGTTGGAGACGCTTAATAGACACAGAGGGATGTGGGGGCTATTGCGGCTCACTCTCTCTCTTAATTAATAAAAAATAAAGGTCACGTGGCACAGGTTGCCATGGCTCCCTTACCAAGCACGGGGCTCAGGGCAGCTGCCCTAGCTGCCTACCCAAGGATCCGAAGAGTTCCCCCAAGGTGTCTGACGTAGATGGTGAAAACACAATCCCCTGGAGTTGTTTTGTTCCTCGACCTCACTTCCTCACACAATGATCGCAATGCCTCTCCTAACACAAAATGGCCAACCTGACGGAGGTGGGAAAGGGTCCAGGCAGAAGAGTGAACACAGTTTTCACTGGGAAGACTTGGGATGAAATGCCACCATCCCTGCCTATGGTTCTCAGAGTGACTTATATAGCATTCTCTGCAAGAAGGCTTCCTGCCTATTTAGGAAGAACTGAAAATAAAAGAAGTGAGGGAACTAAGTCAGCAGGGCAGAACCCACCCCTCTCAAACACAAAGCCCTCCCAGGAGTCATTCCCACAGCCGACGCCTGTGCCATCAGCATTCCTTTTATTACCAAGACCCCTTCTACACGTTCCAGCCCCTCCCCTTTTCCAGACTACACCAAACCACTCAATCACAAGAGAGAACTGTCTGTCCATCCCAAACAATGCCCAGGCCTCTACCTTGCAAGCTGTCAGCATGTCTGACACGGCTTTCCGGCTCAGGTTGGCGGTGGCTATCACGTCCTCCTGTCTACATGAGTTCCCGGCTGCCACAGCCTTGGCTGTTGCCATGGTGATGCCTTTTGTCATCCTTATCGATTCTTCAGGTGATGATGTCTTTTCAGGTACCTCCTTTGACTGGAACACCTGGAAGTTAGAAATAGAAGGGGTAAAAAAAAAAAAAAAAAAAAAATCAAAAAGGGAAAGACAAAAGTGATTGATTCCTCTCTGACCAGGCTTGCAGCTCACTGTCTGAAAACTGAGCCTGTAACTGGAAGAAACCAACAAATGGCAGGAAATTAGAAATTTAATTTGACTACGGTAATACCATTTCAAAGTTCTTGCACCGATAAGCTTCTAACCTCCATTCTCAGCATTCGCGGGATAATATGGTGAGGGAGCTGTATCTACAGGGTTGGCCCGACCGTCTGCAGAAACTGACACCTAGTATTTGCAGACTCTCCATCCCAGGAAAGGGTGCCGTGTGGCTTCCCATTCTCTCTCCCCATCTCTCCTGGTGCTTCTGCGGTTCCCTGAAACTCCGCCATCCCGATGCCAGTTCTGGGGCAGGACTGGCCTGGATGCACCACTCTGGACTGTCTCTCTCTAAGGGGGTGTGGGGGTGGGGAAATGAAGCAGCCAGTTCCTTCTATTCTTAGTCTGTCTTACAAATATAACTGCATCATCGTGCAGAGGCGTTCGTGTGGAGCGTGCCACAGTGACACTGTGAATTATTTAACCACACACACACATACACACACACACCCCTTTAAAACAAAACCAAACCCTTTGCTGTCGAGTCGATTCTGAATCATAGTGACCCTACAGGACAGAGTAGAACTGCGCCATAGGGTTTCCAATGAGCGGCTAGTGGATTTGAACTGCCGGCCCTTTGGTTAGCAGCCAAACACTTAAACCACTTGTGCCACCAGGGCTCTCATACCCCTGCAGAGAAGCGGAAATAAATGAACCATGGTAAGCAGCTGTCCTACTTCAGAGCCCCACCTGTCCGTCAAGTCAGCCGTCTCTGGTGGAAGCCCATCTGTCTTGTCTCTCTAACATAAAGGATGGTGCCCTGGCTGTGTGCAGAATGTGTCTCCATTCCTGCAGATGAGGATGCCAGCCCAGTGTGTGGTGCTCTGTCCTCAGCCCTAGGCAGCCCCGTTTGCAGGAAAAGCTTCCTAGAGCCCTGCCCTCAGAGAGAAGGGAGGATCCAACCAGCATTCTAGCCCTGTGCTAACTGGTCAAATACCACCACCACCCTGGAAATGGGCAGCTATAACTAAGCAGCCCAATACCAAAAATCTCAGGTCTACCCTGGATGTTAGAGTGGAAGGAAGGCCCCATGTAGAGTCCTCCAAACTCACTCTGCCTTTGTGGCACACGCTCCTTCAGCGACCTCATACATGCATGTGGACACACACACTGGGTGAACCCTAATGCTGGTCAACTTAGATCGGCCACATGTCTGTGATTTCCCAGGGCAGCCCCAGATGTCAAATCTCCTCTTCTGGTGTCACTGGTAGGCCCACCACACTTGTCACACGTGTGTCCAGGCCTTTGGAAGGAAACCCCCCAGCCTGGGCAGCCAGGTGAGTGCCAGGCAGCAGGGCTTAAGGACACCTGTGTTTGTATGGTTGCAGTTTCTCCTTGAAAGTATGAACCAAGCACTACATCAACCAAGGCTGGGCTCATAAGGACAGGACAGAAGAACCCAAGCCTCCATCACCAAAACCCAACAGACTTGCTTATTTCAAGTGCTGACCCTCAGGGGTATGTGACCTTCACAAGTGACGTTCTGAAGATGCAGAAAAGTGACGGCAGAGGCAAGCCAAAAAATAGAAAAGGCTGAATCTGTGATAGATGTCCTATTTAAAAAAAAAAAAATCTGTTGGGAACCATTCATCTTGGCATATTTCTATTTGTGGGGATTAGGGTAGATAAAACCCGTATCACAGCAATGCTAGGACATCCCCCCTCTAAATGCTGAGACAAGGGAAACAAGAACGCAGGGTTCATTCCTCTGAGATTAGATATCTCACAAAGAAGGGAGCTGGGTTGTAAAGGGAAGTGTCCCAGGTAAGGGCATCGAGCCTCTCCCCAAATCCACAGGTGAGTGGCAGCATTAGCTGTTGTGGAAAGCAAGAATGAGTCACAAGAGGAGCTGTGCGTTGTTACCCATCGTCCATGTGATCTCAACCCAAGGCAAGTGCACACAGCCAAACTGACTTTTCCTCTTGCCAGGAATCTTCTGTAATGCTTTGGTTGTATGCTGTAATTTTAGTGGAATTAAAGCTAAAGAGCCAAAAATGATCCATTTCATTTTATGCCTTATCAATTACATCTAAAAATCATCCAAGTTTTCAATTACAGCAAGCTATCAGCCAGCAGGTGAATGAACCTCCCTAGATCTATGCACCGAGTAAGGCCTCTCTCTGCTAAAGTCTCAGAGGAGCCTGTGCTGGGCTCTCAGGTGGGCTACTTGTTGGACATTGGTGCCCAACGGGGGAGGCAACTGCTAGCTTTTACCGTGAGCTCCTGCTTGATGTACTCGATTGTGGCCTCCAGTGCCCGTGTGCCTCGGGTGGCCTCGTCCTCCACGGCCTTCACAGTTTTGAGGAGGGAGGTGACATTGGTCACCATCACCTGTGTAGGGAGAGAAGCCAAGAGAGAACAGGTCATGTACTGTCTGTGGTGTCCTGTGCCTATTCCTTTTGGTTCTGGATCTAATACCATGAGCAAAGCCTTTTTTCTTTAAGTGAGAAAAGCACTCAGATGTGTATTCCCCCAATATTCTGGCATCTGCTTCTCTCATTCCAGCACTCCCCCTGCATGCTCACCCCTAGGGGGGCCCCCAGTCTACCTTGGCAGCCCCCTTCAGCTGGTACATGGAGGGGTCATCAGCGGGCTTGCTGGCAGCTCCCTTGGTAGCGCCAATGAGATCTGAAAGGGCCTTGGCCACATCTTTGATGGCGTTGATCAAGACTACCTGTAAGAGTGGAGCCCAGGTGAGCAGGGGCCAGGGAGCCACCAGCTGACTGCACCCAGAGGAGGACAGAGCCACAGGCAGGCTACGGGAGTCTGGGGTAAGAAAGAGGAAGGTCTCTAAATCAGTTGTTCTCAAGCCTTCCACACAGTGGATCACCTGGGGAGCCACCCTTGGAGATTTTGACTCAGGAGCCTGGGTGAAGATCTGGACTTTTAAAAGCTCCCAGGTGAGGCTGCAGCTCAGCCAGAGTGGGGAACTTTGGTCTAAATACCCCTCCTAGCTGGCAGCAATGCTGATAAATGTGTATGAAATGATGGAGGCAGCTAAGCAGACACCTGAGAGGCAAAACACTCCTCACTGTGTTCCTGAACCAGTGACTGAGAAATACCGAGACTAAATCTCGACCTCATACCCTGGTCTGCAAAGCCCCACCCTCCTCTCCAGTTTCGGTTCCTGGGATTCTCTGCCTCACTCTACCACCCCAGGCTCTTGTCTTCTTTCCACTTGTTGATGACCATAACACACTCCTGACTCAGGGTCTTTGTTCTTGCTGTTCTTTCTGCCTGGAATCTGGCTCCTTCTCATCTTTGGGGTCTCAGATCAAAGGTCATATCCTCAGAGACCCTTCCTGACTACCCTAGGTCTAGGCCCCACTCCCCCACAAACACTGAATCACTCTCCATCAGATCGCCCTGCTGCATCTATAGCATGCACCGGTATCTGCGACTACTTGATCAGTTATCCACTTATGCACTGTCTGTCTCCTTCCCTCAGATGGGAACTCCTGGGGGGCCAGCCTGAACTTCTTCTGTGGTTTGTTTCACAGTCAGAACAGGGACTGACACATAGCAGCCACTCAGTAAATACTCGTGGAGTGAACGAATACATAGACATGTACCCACTGGATACGATATATTATTTATGTTCATTTTCTAATTTAATGGAGACTGTTGGCCATTTGACAGGAGACATTTTTTCTGTGTGCTGGACTTGGAATCAGAAGGACCAGCCATACTCAGGAATTACATGATACTGGGCGTTGCGTTTAAGTCTGAGTAGCTGTAATAATGACTCCAACTTCTGTAACGATAACAACAACTTCCATGTATTGAGGGCACTGCTCCAGGTGCTGTGCCAGGCACTCTACACACGTCATCTCATTTAATCCTCACGCCGCCCGTACAGTGGGAACTGCAATCCTTATGTCCACGCTCACAGAGTGTGGAGTTCCGACGCTGGTCAGAGGATCCTAAGGGCTCTGGTCTTAAGCTCCACACAAAATTCTCCAACTCCAGCTCCTCCTCTACAAATGGGATTAGCAAAGTCAGCCCCGTCTATCTCACCACATCGCCAAGAAGATAAACTGGGACAACATACACGAAAATGTATTGTTGTTGTTGTTGTTACGTGCTGTTAGTTAAGTCAGTTCCAACTCACAGCCACCCTATGCACAACAGAGCGAAACACCGCCTGGTCCTGCACCATCCTCACAATTGTTGCTATGCTTGAGCCCTCTGTCATTATGTCAGTCCATCTCGTTGAGGGTCTTCCTCTTTTTTGCTGACCCTCTACTTTACCAAACATGATGTCCTTCTCCAGGGACTGATCCTGCCTGATAACACGTCCAAAGTATGTGAGATGTAGTCTAGCTATCCTTCCTTCTAAGGAACACTCTGGCTGTACTTCTTCCAAGACAGATTTGCTCATTCTTTTGGCAGTCCCTGGTATATTCAATATTCGTCTCCAACACCACAATTCAAAGGCATCGGTTCTTCTTCTGTCTTCCTCATTCATGGTTCAGCTTTCACATGAACACGAGGCAACTGAAAACACCACGATTTGGATCAGGCGCACCTTAGTCCTCAGGGTGACATCTTTGCTTTTTGACACTTTAAAGAGATCTTTTGCAGCCGATTTGCCCAATGCAATGTGTCTTTTGATTACTAAACGTATTAGAAACCCTAAAGCCCCAGACACCTGCAAGCATAGCAACACCGTGCCTTTGTGGGCTCCTGCCCTCTCCCTGCCTCCAGCTCCATCCTGTGCCTTCTCATGCACAAGGCACGGAAACCTCAGCCAACCTTCTGAGTCCACAGGTCTGCACAGTGTGTCATGTACAGACGGGGTGTGCTGATTCCTGGGATCACAGCAGAGAGGGCAGAGAAGAGGCCAAGGCCCACAAAGAGAAGTCAGCTGCCAGTATCTAGGATATAACGCTCCATCCCAGGACAACTGACCAATGAGTGAGAACATTTTTCTAAGGGAATTTTTCTTCTCTTTTTGTTTTTATTGTGATAGAATATATATAACATTAGCCATTTTGACCCTGTACAATTCTGTGAGGGTTTTTTTTTTTTTTTAATTAGGTGCTGCCTCATTGGAAGTTGGTGCTTCCAGATATCGAGACCACTTGGGAGTGAAAACTTTACAGCAATTCAGGACATTTCTCTGTGTTCAGAGATTTAAATCCCCTCTGGCCATTCACTTTTCCCAAAGTTGTATCAGGCAAGGAGAGAGGACTTCTGCTGCATGATTCCAATTCCAGGGACCATGTTTTCAACTTTTCCTTCCTTAATGGGGGTGAAAACAATACCATAGGCAGGGATTTCTGGGAATACTAGAGTTCCAGAAGGCAGCCAATTTGAATTCTGATGTTATCAAAAAGACATTCAGCAGAAGGAATAAAGGGGAACATGAAGAATGTTTCCCATAGAGCTAAGCCCCACTAGAGGATGTCGGAAAGGGTAGGGCCACCGTGGCATGGGAGCAAAGCTGTTGGCCTTGCATTAACCAGCTGTCCACCCAGGCACTGGATGGTGGCTTCTATCCAGCTTTGGCCAAATGGACCAAACAGACTAGTTTGTTACGTATACTTTAAGCAATGAAAGCAGACGCATTTACCATTTGAATGTGCTGGAATAGAGAAAACAGGTTTTTTTTTTTTTTAGTTTTCCATTCTATTTATCGATGGTTGTGGCTGGCTGATGGTGCAAAAACAGTTGAACAAATATTTGTTGGGTATCCCCTATGTGCTGGGAATTGTATTGGGTGCTCAGGTTTTAAAGATTAATAAACCATGATTATCGTCCTTGAGGAGCCCTCCTGGGTGGTGCAAACAGTTAAGTGCTGGGCTATTAACCAAAAGGTTGATGGTCTGAACCCACCCAGATGCTCCTCGAAGAACGATCTGCTGAAGTAGTCCCAAAAGGTCATGGCCATATAAACCGTATGGAGCGCAGTTCTATTCTGAAACACATGAGGTCGCCACGAGTTCGAACTGACTCGATGGCAACTGGGTTTTTTTGTTTGGACTGTCCTTGACGAGCTTACTATCTAGAATGGGAGACCAAAGAACAGGCAGATAATATCAATGTATTTGCTAAATCGGCAGTTGGAGATTACAGGAGCTCAGGCCCCTCCTCCATCTCTCCAGCTCCTCTCTCTACCCCACTTCCGCGTCAGACTTTCAAGTACGTCGTCTGTGTGGGCTGACTTTGTTTCTTCATTCTTGTCAGCCTGCTGTCTACTCCACACAAACAGCCCTTGCTGGGATCACCAATGTCCTCCACGGCACCAGGGCCAATGGCCAACTCTCAGACCATCATCTCTCTTGACTTCTCAGCCGTCTCTCCTTTTAGCATCACGCCCTCCTGGCTTTCCTCCACCAGCTGCTGCTGCTATCTTTCACAGTGTCCTTGGGTACCTCTTCTTCTTAATATGGTCCTAAGTGTTGGGTTTCTCAGGGCTCTGCCCTGAACCCCCTTCTTTTCCCACTCCATGGTTTTCCTGTCCTGCGGCTCTAGTCACTATGTATATGGCATCGATTGCTGAATCCCCACGTCTGTTCTGAGCAAGCAGATGCCTACTTGCTAGTTTGTCTCACTGGCACTTCCAAGTCGACATGCCCCAAACTATCCTTGCTGTCATCTCTCCACCCTTCCTGTGGGGACCTCACTTCAGTACATGGAGCCACCATCCACACACTGCTCCAGCCTGAAACATGGGAGTCACCCCTGACTCCACCCTCTCCCTCACCCCCCACTGCCTTCAATCAATCACCAAGCCCAGTCGAGCCTTCCTCCTGAATTTCACCGTAATCCGTCAGTTCATCCCTATCCCTACTCTACCACCATAGCCCATGACGCTATCTCGCTTAGGTAACCGCTTTCTGTGAGGGAGGCCTGTGTTCAGTTTCTGGCCAATGCACCTCATGCACAGCCACCATCCGTTTGTCGGTGGAGGCTTGCATGTTGCTATGATGCTGAACAAGTTTTGGTGGCGCTTCCAGGATAAGATGGACTAAAAGAAAGGCCTGGTGATCTTCTTCCAAAAATCAGCCAGTGAAAACCCTATGGATCACAATGGACTGATCACAGAACAGCATTTCGTTCCATTGTGGATGGGGGTAAACATGAGTTGGGGGCCAACTCGACGGCAGCTAACAGCCATAACAACCGCTTCCTACAATCACAGGCACATTTAGACACATACTGTTTACTTCAAAGTTCCTACTTTGCTTTTAGACCCTGAGGCTGGTGTACACCATTCTGTGGGAATTGGACGAGGACCCAGCCCCCAGACCCCACCAATACCTGTGTCTCAGGGTCATCTGAGCCCAGGCTGGCTGCTCCCAGCTTGACCACCTCGGCGAGCTGGGTGATGGTGGCTGCCGAGGACTGGGCTGCCTGGGCCAGCTTCTCTGGGGTGGATGCAGCCCCGGATACCAGCAGTTTTGTGTCTTCAACCAAGGCTTTGGCTGTCTTTAGAATATTCTCCCTGAAAAAGGGGGTGAGGGAAGAAGACAGGGAGACACAAAGGACAAAACTTGATTACTTGTAGTTAAGACGGAAAGAAATCCTTTGTAGGGGGCTTTCATTATAGCGCTTAGAAAAGGTGGAGTGCTCCCCCTATCATGTGGCTTTCATCTTCCATGTATATAAACTGGAGAAAGGAGAAGAAAGCCAACAGAGTATGCAAGTACTCAGTTAACATACAGTCTCAGTGAAAGATTCAGGCCCACCAATTTGGCTCCCTTCTTCTGAAGTAGTGAAAATGCATTTTCTTTAATATTTTAACATTATAGAGAGAATACATTTTTTCATTTGTTTTAGTATAACTGTATAAGCTGTGATTAATCTCTAGTCTTTGGAAAATGGTTCTGTTCAAAATATAGCTGAGCAGCCTGTTCAAAGGCTCTTAAAACATAATAAATACCCTCATACCTTACAACACGTTTTCCCCTATTCAAAATAGGTGACTGAGAGCTTGACATGACTAACGCCATAATGATGCTCTAAGTAATCTCTAAACATTTTTTAATTGCACCAGCTGCACCGGTCTCTTCCAAAGGGGTGCGGAGCTATCTCAGCTCCTGTGGCCTTGGTCTCTTTTCTTCTTTTTTTGTTCTCTTGAGAAATGGCCTTCAGCCTGCAAACCAACAGGAAGGCTTTCTTTCTTGCTCCCTATCTCAGCCACAGTGGACTTGGCAAAACAGCTCCACTAGCCGAGAGATTCTTATGAGAGTTTTTCAGTCTGTTATAAACATACTGATGAGAGTCCAGATGCCTGGCATGTTTATCTTTAGTTTAATAAAGAGTTTTTGTAGTTGTTTTGTGATGTATAAGACCATCTGTGAACTACCGTGCTCAAAACATTAGGTAACTCTGATCTTTCCCATATAAAAACCTCCCATCAACCCTTTAGGGCAGACAGAATTTGGGAGGAATTTAACCCCCTCTGTCTCTTGAATACCGATATTCAATAAAGCCTTCTTACTGCTTACCTCCTCCGGTCTCAGTGTTGGCTTTGCGGCAGGTGGCTCGAACCCGCATTTAAGGTAACACCTCTAGCCCTATATCTAAATAAAAGGCCAGTCTCTTCTGTGGCTCCTATGATCCCTTAAAATACTTCATAGGGACAGTGAGCCGTGAGGATGCATCAATTGGGGCACCCTGTCTAGGACGTCAGAGCCCAAGGGGTTGGATTCTGGAGGGGAGACAGAGCACTGGGGGCTCCTCCCTTAGTCTAGCCCTAGGATGGCAGAGGGAGGAAGAAAGGCGCTGGACACGTGGCGAGGATGTGTGTGGGGGTCCCCAGCAGTGATGGAGAGCCCCTTGCACCAGGCTCCCGAGCGGAGGCTGAAGAGCCAGCGTTATCTGCGTAAGCCAGGGAGAGGCAGCAGGCTTGGAACCTCACTCTCCAAAACTCAAATCAAAAACCAATCCCCTTGCACCCTCTAGGTCAGGGCAGAACTGCCCCATAGGGTTTCCAAGGAGAAGCTAGTGGATTCAAACTGCCAACCTTCTGGTTAGCAGCTGAGCTCTTAACCACTGTGCCACCAGGGCTCCCCCGAAAACCCAGTAAGGCCTAAATGTGCCTGCTCCTGTCACTCCCAATCCCACTGGGGTTGGTGGGAAAGCAAGTTAGAGGAACAGCCCTTTCCGGCTTGGAAAGTGAAAACTTAAAAAAAAAAAAAAAAAAAAAAATCCTCCACTGTAACGGTGGATTTGGGGCTGTGAAGGGCAAAACTCAAACCTAACTCTGTTTTTACAGTCAGCAAAAGGGACTTATTTTGATTCCGTGGTTCACTTTCCCCACTGAAGCATCTTGCTGTAATGAAAATGGATAACCACACTCTGGCACTGAACAGCATCTCTAATGTTGATTATGCAGGTTCAGAGCCTGGGCAGCCTGGCCCACTCCCTGCCCAGAAACCTGGCGGGGGGCTCTGCTCCCGTACCTGTGGTCTGCGAAGGTCTCGTTGTTCTCCGCGTTCAGGGTCCCTGCAGTTGCAAACATGATGGTGGTGTCCAGGTCGGCGATGATCCCAGACACGGCAGAGGCCGCGGTGATACATGCCTGGGTCCCCTTGTTCCCAGCCTGGAGAGCAGACAGCACCAAAGACACCTGCCGGCAGAAAGGGAATGGCAAGGGGCGGGTGAAATGGAGAAAAGGTAAACCAAAGGTGCGGTAACTCTGAAAACATGAATTTTCTCTCCTTTTGTCAATGTACGTGAAGGGATAAGAGCACGCATTGAGAATCAGACTCAGTCTGAATCCCAGTTTTGCCATTTATATAGACTTGGGCAAGCTGTTTCACCTCTCTAGGCCTCAGTTTCCTCATCTGTAAAATGGAGCTATTCTTGCCTGTAGGTATATTGGGGGGATTAAAAAAAAAAAAAAAAAACCACCAAATCCATTGCTGTAGAGTTGATTCTGACTCATAGTAACCCTATAGGACAGAGCAGAAATGCCCCGTAGGGTTTCCAAGGAGCGGCTCGTGGATTCGAACTGCTGACCTTTTTGGTCAGCAGCTGAGTGCTTAGCCACTGTGCCACTAGGCTCCACTGGGAAGATGAAGTGGGGGAAAACATGTAAGGAGTCAGCTTGGCAGGTAAAGACTTCAATAGAGGGAAGGTGCTTTTAATTACCTAATTACCATTATGTTTCTGAAACTACAAAGAGGAATAAGGGGTTAGGTTCCTGTGAAAGGCGGGACAATTTATCTTTATCCTCTTGCCATCTCTGTTAACGGACCCCAGGGAGGCTGTAGCCCAGAGGGGGTCTGCATATGTAACACCCCCACCCCTGCCACTGAGTAATAATCCCAGTGACCCGAGGGTCCAGCAAGCTGACTGAGGTGTTCACTCCAGGGTCTTCCTTATCAGAGGCCCTCTTCTTCGGCCTCCCACCCCCCTCACTCCATTCCCACAAAGCAAACCTGACCCTCCTCCACCCTGCTTGCAATTCCCCCACGTCTCTGCAGAGGAAGGAGCTCCCCACCAAGCATTCTCACCCTCCTTCTCCCAACTGTTCCTCCTCCAATAATATAAACTCATGCTCCCTAAGCTCCCAGTCTTCTTGTCAGTTTGATCCCAAACAGATAGTTCTTAAAAGATCGTAATGCTCAAGGCAGACATTCTTTACTCATTAAGCTAAACTACTGTTTGCTTTAAGGAGCCTTGGTGGCTCCCTGTTTAAGTGCTCAGCTGCTAACCGAAAGGTCAGCGGTTCAAACCCACCAGCCACTCCTTGGGAAAAAGATGTGGCAGTCTGCTTCCGTGAAGATGACAGCCTTGGGGCAGTCCTACTCCAGCCTGTAGGGTCACTCAGTTGGAACTGAGAACAGGTCTGGTTTTTTGGTTTATTGGTGGCGTAGTGGTTAAGTGCCACGGCTGCTAACCAAGAGGTCGGCAGTTCAAATCTATAAGGAGCTCCTTGGAAACTCTATGGTGCAATTCCACTCTGTCTTATAGGGTCACTATGGGTCAGAATTGACTTGACGGCAATGGGTTTCGTTTTTGGTTTGGGTTTGGCTTTAAGACTTCAGGATGGGAGCACTGTATTGATCTCGATGAGCAGACACCTACCATGCTTGATTGGCCTGACCCAAAGGTGACTGTGAATGTTCTCGCGACCAGGACAGGGAGTCACAGCATCAGTAAGGGACCCAGACTCAGCATTCCAGATGTCTCTCCCTCCTGTGTCGCTGCACCTCAGCAGACGCAGGATGCAGCCTGGCAGGAGGGGCAGAGGGGCCGGCCCACAGGAACGATTTCCTCCTTTCCTGAGTTAAATGCCACTAGCTCCCATCAGGAGAAGACAAGCTGGGCTGGCACAGCGCTGGCCTGGGAATGTGGTGTCCAGTTTCTGGAAAGAACTCCCACAGAACAGGTGCCCATGGCCGTGACAAGTAATCAGAAATCTGGGGAGACATTCCCATCAGAGTGAGCCCTGAAACAAGGTCCTGCCCAATGGGAAAAGTGCGCAAGTCAGCAGGGGTTTACTGAGCAACTACTAGGTTCCCTGGGTTGGAAGACACGGAGGTAAACAAGTCAAGGGGTTCATGGTGGTGATGGGGGTATATAATCACAGCCAGCACCTGTGAGGACATGACAGGTGGGGACGGGAGGGCAAGGGAATTAGAAAGGCAGCAAGAAACAGCCGATAAGGCTAGTTGCTAAGAGCCAGCCTCCTCCCCACAGTATACCTTCTCCAAGTGTACCACATCAGGCCCCCTCTGCAGCATGCAGCAGGCCAGGCCAGCCAAGGAAGACCAAGGTGCTCGGAAGCCCCACGCCCCCTCCCAGTGCTCCCACTACAACGAGGTCTTCTATGGGGGAACCTGGCAAGAGAACTTCAATAACAAGGAAAGATTTTGAAAGTCGAGAAAAGTGCCCTCCTCAAGCTGAGAGATTTATTTCCTCGTTCTGCGGAGTCCAGGGAGGCCTGGAGGCTCCTGTGGCTTTGGGAGGCCAGACTGCACTTGGCCTCCTGGTTGAGGGCGGCAGACAGAGCGTCCTCTGTAGCAGTGGCTTCCAGTTGAGGAATCCTCCCACCCGACACCCAAGTCTCACAGCCAAGTCCCTAAAACAGGATGAAGTTCTACGTCCTACGGTGTAAAGTGAAAGGAGCGGGGAAAGCCACAGAAAGCCCGGGCTTCCAGGAGCCTGCCAAAGTGTGCATCTGAAAAATGATTCAGAGACAACAGCAAAGCAAAAGATGAACACCCTGCGGGTGAATGTGACAGCTACCGGGAATGAAAGGATGCTCCGGCCGGAGCCTCGTTAACCAGAGAAGACTTCTGGGAGCAGTGAGCTTACAGGGAACAATGGCTACTGCTTATTACATGTTAAACTAGGTGTCTGGCACTCTGCCAAGCACTGTTACATATACCATGTTCAATCTTCGAAACCCTGTGAGCCAGGTGGTATGACTTTATTCCCATTTTACAGACGAGGAAATGGAGGCTTGGACAGGTGAAGTAACTCAGCTAAGATCTTCAGGCTTATGCACTATACTGTGTGATTGTTTCTAAAACCGACTGCCTTGAGGGTTAGAAAACCTAGTGTAAGTTCTAGCTCTTCCACAAAGAAGCTGGGGGACTTTGAGCAAGTCACTTAACCCCCACCCCCCTTTCCTGTCCTGTCTGCAAATAAAGAGGATGCGTGAAAGGAACTTCAGGTGCTTCTTACCCAGCTCTCAGCCACCTGGGAGCCTCCTTAAGAAGGATGACAAAAACCCACTGCTGTGGAATTGATTTCAACTTGTCAGAACAGAATTGCCCCATAGGGTTTCCAGGGCTGAAATCTTTATGGAAGCGACTGGTGGATTCAAACTGCCAACCTGTTGGTTAGCAGCTGAGTGCTGACCCACTGCACCACCAGGGCTCCTTAGAAAAGGGGGCACAAGTTATCAAAAGGTTTCCAAGGGAGAAGCTCTAGTTCCACCCTGCAGCAGGCTCCTGGCTGCTGATTGTGACTCTGATATTTATACATAGGGCAGCCCTTCAAGGTCACCCACCAGGGACCCAACCTTTATGGGACAGTCACTCGGTCCCTCAATTTCTCAGGGTCTATCAATCACCCCAGTTCCCTGGTAGGCCCCATCCCTGGGAGATGAGGGAAAAAGATGACAGCTGCCTCGGCTGATTTTTGGTTTAGTTTCCCACTTAGGTCCTTGATCACAGCCATTAACCCAGAGAGGCCGGTACCTGAGGCTGTGTCTGAGGGAGCCTGCTCCTTACCTTCTCGGTGACGGCACGGGCACACTCAATCAGCTCCCTCTTGGTGTAGCTGTCCGTGGGACAAACCTGGAGAGCCCCTGCCTTCTGGACCAGGAAGATACAGCCGTGGCCCAGGTCCTGCACCCGAGTGCGGATCTGAAATCCAATCTGTGGAGACAAATCCAGGATGGGGAAGGAGCCGCATCGTGAACCCTGCCGTGGAGGGCTTCCCTATGTGGAAAATTCTCCTCCGTCCCATGGGAGCCTGGCTAGGAAAATTCCACTCGGATTGGAAGCCTGTGTTTAGTGAAGTATGGAATTTGGTTGATTTTGCTTCCCTTTTCAGAGATTGTGAAATGCCCACAGTCCCATTAAATAAATATCTCCTTGTGCTATCATGATGCCGTCTCAATATTCTGTTGCCTTTTCTGGTTCACAGCCTATCTGTGTCCTGAGCCACCGGTAAGAATGTTAATGAGATGAACTTTATGGGATCATTCAGCTATCCATTCAGCAAGCATTTACTGAGCTCCTACTGGGTGTTGGAACCTCATTTGTCCCTCCTAACAACCCTACAGAGCAGAGTTATCGGACGTTCAATATCTACAGATTTGTATTAAGTCTATTTTAGAGTGTTCAAATTCTTGCAAAATTGGTTAAGTTTACCAATTAGCACACCCCCTGAGATGGGTCATCCTAAGCCCAGGCCTCCTTTCTACCACATCAGGTTTGTGGTTTCCCTAAAAAGGTACATTTTTATAGCTAACGGCTCAGCAGGCATGCATTTTTTAAATGGCCCTGGTTGTCCTAAGTTTCACTGCCAGCTGAGAAACTAAATGAGCTCTGCTAAGGATAAGCTGCCAGCTGTCTCCTTTAAGATATAATTCCACTGCCACCTCCACAAGTCTGCATCCCTCTGGCTCTGTTTCACATTAATTTGCATTTTGGTCTGATCAATAATCTGCCCTCCAGCCCAGATAAACAACTAAAAGCAAAACAAAAATTAATCATGAGCCAGTAAGCGTTATTTTCAAGAATCCACGATAGCCAGAAACTGTGGCTTAATCCTCCAGCATCTACCAAGAGCATTTACTAAAAGATCTCAGGTGCTGTGGATAAAACTTGGGAGCTTCTAGTCACCTGGATGCAGTTGTCTGATACCATCCCCATGAATCCAAGTTTGAGGAAGGGTGACTTTGGGGAGTCTGTGGGGCTGCAAATGCTCTGTCTTATTATTGAACACACGCTGCTTTTGGGGAAAAGTGTTATTCCCTTAACTTCGTAAGGCCTAAAACACTTTCAAGTTTATTTAGTAGAAAATTTTCCTGATCCAGGAAGTAGAACTTCTGCCCTTTGGGGTGTCCTCCATTGTACATTGGGAGTTGCAAAAGTGCCTCCAGTGGGCAGGGGTGTCTTGCTGACCAACTCCATGTAGGATGCAACATGAGTGCCACCTCTGTCTTGTACAACATGGTGACCCTGCAAACATGTCTGGATTAGTGCAGCAATGAGGAGGGAAAAGACACTCTCATTCAGCACAAACAGTGGTAATTGCCATTCAAATGTATGTTCGCTGGACACGTTCGCCGGTTTAAAAACAAGGTCAAGCTGAAGCCGGGAGATGCCCCCATTAAAGTTTTAAACTCAGTCAGGCTCTCAAGTCCTTTGAGATCCATATTCTTTAACCCTAAGTATTCAAGGGTCAGTCCCTGAGTGGTGCAAAAGGTAAAATGCTCAGCTGCTAACCGAAAAGTTGCAAGTTTCAGCCTACATAGGGGCTCGAAAGAAAGCAGGATTCAGAAAAATCAAGCACTGAAAACCTTACACAGCACAATTCTACCCCGACGCATATATGGTTGTTTTTGGTATTCAAGGATCAGAGCTAATCCAAAGGCCAAGAGTTCTGCATTCAATGATGACCCCAGATCTCTAAATGTTAGGGTGCCATTGGGAAAGCCAGGGGAGGAGGAAATGGGAGAGGGCACATTTATAGAATCTCAACATAAAAGAGACCTCCCCCTTTTACAGATGAAGAGACTGCGGTCCAGAAGTGATATAACTTAGCCAGGATCACACAGCCGGTCTTAACCAGAGAAAGATGGGAATCTAGTCTTTAATTCCAAGCACGGTGCTCTGGTAGACCAGTGCTTTTCTAACTTATTTTCCCCTTTAGCAGAAACTTTTTACCCCCAAATAGAATTTCATGTGGAACCTCAACATGCAACATAGAATATGTTATCAGTAAGCACTTCCTTTAAAATGCATACCTGCGACTCTGAAGTCAACAACGAGACTGAGTGAACCAGAGTTTTAAAGATGGGCGTTATGAAGGCCAGTTGCTGCCTCAGTCGCCAACTTATTTCTATATTTTGCTTTGGCCGCATGGTGCTGAGAAAACCCTGATCTGTGTATAAATGACAGCAAAATGGAGTCGTTTTCTCCACAGTTACACAACCACAGCAACAACGACAGAAGCAGCGTTAGCCTGGGGGGGAAGGGGGTCTGCAAAAAAACCACCCAGAGCTGGGTTAATGTGCTGGTGTTGCTAGGTGCTGTCCAGTTGATTTTTGAGTCACTGTGACTCCACGTGACAGAGTAGAACTGCCCATAGGTTTCCTAGGCAGTAATTTCTACAGGAGCAGACTGCCCGCCCACTGGGTAGGCTGGAACCACCAACTTTTCAGGTAGCAGCACAATGCTTAATTAACTATTGCGCTATCAGCCCTCCTTGGGCTCATGCACTAGTGGCTCCAAATGGTTGACACTGACTTAGACGAAGCTCAGGAGCCCATGCAGCTTTTCCTAAAAGTTTTTAAAATGTTAAATTACGTTTACAAAATGAGCCTCGAATCAAACGTGCAGAAGCCCCAAAGCCCCCGCCTGGGTCAGGTTTCTGAAGAACCTGCTTTGAACCATTGTGCTGAAACATCCAGGCTCTTAAACGGCATTCCCCGTGTTTCTTCTGCTCTCTGCAAGGAGGGGAGCCTGAGCTTCCTGTTTGCAGAGTGCCGTGGGACAAGCACGTGCCTCTTAAATCACCCTGGGGCTCGAGGGACCCGTTCAGCTGCCTCAAACTTGAGACCTATGCATAGACGCAATAAATAGTGGAATACACCCTCTGCAATGCCCTCGTGGTCCCTTAGCCCCATCCTTTCTCAAGAGGCAATACTATAAAAACACACCAGTGCCCCGCTGCTCAGCCCCTTTCTTGGAAGTGGCATGAGACATGCAGCAAAAAACAGTTGCCGTCAAGTCGATTCTGACTCAGGTGAGCCCAGATATGTCAGAGTAGAGCTGTGCTCCAGAGGGTTTTCCATGGCTGAGTTTTTGGAAGTAGATCACCAGGCCTTTTCTCCAAGGTGCCCCTGGGTGGCCTCCAACCTCCAACGTTTTGGTTAGTAGTCGAGTGCATTAACCATTTGTACCGCCCAGGGACTCCACATGCAGCCAGGTCCCCTGTAAATCCAACAGTGGACTGGCACAAGGCTCGTCGGGGATGAAATTCCAGTTAAGGAGCTCCAAGACAAACCAGTACCAGAAAGGAAAGGGCTGCGACTAAACTAAGGCAATGACTGCAAAAGCCTTGGAGTTCCTAGTCAACCCAGGGCTCTGTCCCGACAGTCCAGTCTGTGTCGGGTCACAGCAATTACCTTGTAGGTGCCTGTAGGCCTTCTTGAGGCTTGGCCATGCAAACCTCTCCTGTACTCAGCTGGACGATCCTTTTTGATCAAGGACAAATGGCAACAGGCTTTCCTAATAAAGATCCATCTCTGTTGCTACTCTTTTCCATAAGCATGTGGGATAGCTGGAGCTCTTAAGCCACAGATAGCAACATAATCCACATACTCTGTTGGCAATTCCACAGAACATTCTGTACTATCCAAGGGCCATTCCAGAAGGGAAGGCAATGTTAAGGCCACTGAATAGATAAGGGGTATTAAAATGCTAAGCTTCTCAAAGCAACACGACACTTAGAGCAAATATGACCAGCCCAAAAGGAAATCCAACTTACAGCCAGCCCAACGTCCCTTATAAAGGAATGTACTCAAAGACATAAAACTTGGGGTTTTAATTGGCAACCTTATTAAGGCATCCCTCTCACGTCAAGAAAAACCCTCGATTCCCTTCTTCCACAGATAAAAGTTAAAAGGAGAAAAGTTGTCTCTTGGTTTTGTGCCTTGAGGGAAATGAGAAGCTTGGCCTTTATGGGGCTTCGGATGGAATTTCAACTGTAGGAGTCTAAGAAATACTGATCATTTTCCTTATTGCATAAATTAAACAAAATATACTCAAGTCTTTTGTTGATTTTTCTCAAGTCTTCAAACACATTTGAAACAGATCAAATATAATTTGCCTGGAAGAGCCTGAAAATGTAATAACAGAAGATATGTAGTGGGCTTTATATTTTCTCCTTAGAGAAAATGGCCTACAGAAGCCGTCCATCTCTTCCCAACCACAGAAGGTGTGCCTTGGAGTGGAAAATTTTAGCCAAATCTGGAGTGGACATCCATCTATCTCCCTGGGGAAACGAGCCGTGGTGCTCGCCACAAGTGCTGTAACAAATGTTCCTGCCGGCTTTTAAGACATCCAGCGTCACGAGTGGTTGCAGCAAATTCTCCTGGGGCGAAAGCTCTGGTCACTTAATCTTTTCCTCAGGATTTACATTTAGGAGTTACAGCTCATGGGATCTCAACGTCTTTCTTCTTCTTTTTTTTAAAGAGGAAACTAATCCTAAATTGCAAAACTGCTGGAGGGTTTTTCACTTTTCTGAAGAAATTTCCACGGTGATATTAATAAACCTTTGGATTTCCACCTGAAAATAAGTGGCCACAGCTCCTGCTTGATGTTCAGACAGCAAAGCTGTGACTTGCTGTGTGATTGTCACAGTCCTGGAGAAGACCAAAAGGTTGACTCGGCACAGCAGACTACTTGTTTGCCCTGGATATAAATATTTTCACATGCTGTGATGTGAGGCCCTCTTGGGTAAACAAATAATTCCAGGATCTCAGAACAGAAAGCTACATTGCTTCAGGGATCTCCCCTAACCTTCTCTCTTTCCCCTCAAATATCTGTCTGGCAAACGCACACAAAGAATTTCCCTTAGCGAGCCACTGGTAATTTTATATTCTCTCTGCCTCCTTTCACTCCAGGTCATATTGCTCTTGTGTCTGGGATGTAAAAATACATTTTAAAAGGTAACGGTGAAAAAACAGAGCCTTAATGAAAGAAAACATCAGCTGCTACAAACGCCAAGCCAATAGCCGAAGTAACTTGCTATCGTGCTTTCAGCGATACAGCTTCTTTCCTGGCTGCCTTTGCATTTTGTATTTTGCTTCCACGGTCTGGGCTGCAATAAGGAAATCTGCTGGTTGTACAGGTAGGGAGGCTGGCGTGTAAGAACCTGGATGTGGAAAGGGCTGCACTCAGACCATCAGGTCCTCTCTTAAACACTCTGGCCGGCCAGCATTTCCACTACCCGAGGCAGAGGGCTGCAGATTCCATTTTGAAAGGTCTCTGGAGACAGAGAGCCAAACCTTTCTCACAATCTCCATCTCTTTCCGTTTCCAGTTCCCTCCCAAAGTAAACACTTCTTCCTTCTGCCAACCAGACATTTCCTTACTGTAACTTAAGCTCCTTCAATCTTGTTTATGGATTTAAAAACTACTTATTAATCAAATGCATTGAGTGAAACGACCTTACTAACACAGAATGTCTACTTAAAAAAGAAAAGATAGAGGTGGGCCTGTGTAAAAAAATCAGCAGAATCCTGAAGCAGGTCGTTGATAACTGTTCCTTTTTGGCAGCGGCGTTACAGACTCATTACAAACAGAATTGTTCATGCTGCAGCCTAAATATTCAACCATTCTAAAGTCTCAAGTGCAGGCGCTGTTAGAAACTTAATCCCAAGCCAGGTATCTACACATGTATGTCTGGTTCTCTTCACATGCACTGTCATGACACGTTAGAAGGTGATTTTGTTTTGGGTCTTCATTTCCACAGCATCTCTGGGAGTCTTTGTTAAGACACACTTAGACCTGATTCCCAGCAGAAAGGGTGGCACTGAGTGACTCGGGGGACAATAAATGTCATCACAAGGAGAAGGGAGGACTAGTCACAGCCTTCTGCCTTGACAGCCAGTTCATTGGGGAACTTCTCGAACAGGGTTTGCACTCAATAAATGAACGTAGTTACCTTCACCTTCCCAGTGGCCCCTACAGTCCACTCCATTATTTCTTGTTTTACACTGAGCTTTCTTCCTCTAGAGAGCCATGTAGCTCCTTGGGCCCGGGGCCCCTTCTATGTGTTACCACTGACGTGGGTGCAACCAGGCACCCTAGGGCCCACACGTCCTGTGTGTTTCTCAATGCACCACTTGATTTCTCAGCAGTTCAGTGATGGAACTCTTAGAAAATGGCTTTAAGGCCAAACGTTCTGCCCAACTCTCATGGGCCCAGGGATTCTGAGGCAAAGTCTATGCTGGCCACTAAGTAAAGCTAGTTTAGGGAAGCCAGGCAGGCAATGGCGAGGGGAGTCCATGTATGAAGCATGGGGGGGGGGGGGGGCAGGGGATTGGGCCAGGTCTTAGAAAGCCACCAACAATATTCGGTAAGACTGTGGTTCATGGAAGCAGCCTACACAGCTCTTTCTCAAACGGGGCAGAGCTAAATCCCATACTTGACCCTGCCGAGATTCCTGTGAGCCTTTGAAAAACGTAGAAATTCCGGGGACATGCTACCTGGGAATAAGAGACTAGAAGAGGATGGTGATGGCAGTGTGTGGCTCTGCCCCTGGCAATTCCAGACTTGGGCATGTTATGAGGGGCAACAGAGGATGAGTGGGGGGCTATGTGACCTGCCAGAACACTGTAAGCAGGGTCCTTCTGTCTGAAAGCCCATCTCCCAGGTGGCCCCAGGTCTTAGTAGGTCACTCAGAAAGGGCAGTCAGCCTTGAGCACAGGCTGGGCCCTGGGTCTCAACCTGGGGGAGTTAGATTAATCCTGGTGCTAGCTACTGGGCTGGGGTCTTGTGGAGCTAAGCTACACTGAAACCGCTGGGAGTGGGCATCCATGTGTTTGCTTCTTAAAACAGGGGCCCTAAGATGGCAGACCTCCTCTGGTTCCGCCGTAGCTGCTGCCATCTGGCCCTGGAGAGCCAGGTGCCCATAGTCACTGGTCATTTGTGAAGCCAGGCCTCCCAACTCCTCCGGGTTAGTAACCGACTTAGTCATCTGAAAAAAGAAAACAAGCAAGACACAAACACACACACACACAGAGAAAAGCATGAGAACAATGTGTTAATACCACCGGAAGCCAAAGGGGTTGGTTCACTTTGCAGCCCCTGGTAGGGGAAAGCCTGGGACTGGCATTGGGGCTGGACGCTGGGGAGTGCCGTTGAAGCGAAGCCCATGCTGCATCCACACGACAGGCCCGAGCCGGCACAGGGCTCCTCCCAGGTTAGCGAGACGGGCACCATGCTCAGTGCTCAGGCAGTGCAGAGGGGAGGCTGGGCCACGGTGCCCACCCTCTAGGAGGAGAGAACAGCAGCTTCCAGCCAGCCCTGCCCTGTGAGGTCACCCAGAGCAGTTCCCCAAAGAAACCACAAGGGGGCACCAGCTGATCTGTGCTCTAGGATCCCAGTAGCAGGTCCCACACAGGGCAAGAGAGGGCATGGGGACAGGGCTGGGAGGGAAATCATTAATGACAAGTGACAAATAAGTAAAACGTTTTGGAGAAAGAAATTCATAGAGGATGCAGCTTTGTGGTAAATCTGTGCCAAAGAACGAGAAGGTTTCAGCCACAAATTTGGGTTTACTAAAGCCCAAACAGTCATGTTTTACCTATTTATGATCAAAATGTTCAATATTTTCTCTGTTTTATAGAAATTGATATCTCAGTTTATCTTACTTAGCTAGAGTGCTAGTTTCTAGTTTTCTTCCATTAGCAAAAACACCTCTCACTTCTCACAAGAGCACGCTTAGCCTGCCTTTGGAAAGATATCATGGCCCTCTGTTGGTGAGAGCATCTCTCCCCTCCTGTCCCAGCCTTTCTCTCTCTGGATGACAGTACTGTCTCTCTCTTTGTGACACTGTAAGACCTTGATTTTAAAGGACTTTAAAAACCTGTTTAATGGCTCACATCCACGTAGGCAGGACAGGAATGTCCGGGCCGCCCAAGGCACGTTTACAAGTGCATGTCACAGGCTTTAAGGCTGAGACTGACGCGTAGGCTGCTAAGGAAGGATGCTAGACCCTGAGAGAGTGAGGCTATTCCAAGAGCTACTCCATTTGAGCCCTGCCAAATGGAAGAACAGTGATTCTGGGGGGACCCTGATGAAATAAGGTGGAGTTCTCTCCCACTCAAGGCTTCAGGCCAGCGGCTACCTCCTAGGCAGCAATGCAGATCGAGGCTGGTCTCTTTAAGATGCTAGACACCAAGGGTCTAGAACCTAGCCCGAGACATTCCTGAATACCACGAGGCCGCTGGTGTTCTGGTTTAACCCTCCGCTGCCCTGTGCTCCCTGTTCATCTGGACTCAGCATCGTGACAGCTACCTGATTCCACCTGCGATCTGTCCTATTTGCTCCCCTGAGAAGGGCTGGCTGGAGCCCAACTCCAGCCTTCTCATGGTACACCGAGATGGACTTCTCTTCTTCCTCCTCCCACAGCCCACCCTTTTAAGCCACCACAAGGCTGCACAGTCACAGAGTTTCTATGAACTGAGCAGCAGCTTCTGGGAAGGCTCTGTGGTCCAAGCTCAACCTCTAGTGGACACACGATTACATGACAAAACCATTCAGAGAGGCCTGGATGGGGTTAGACAGGAAATGTGCGGGTGCCTCCAGTTAGGAAGGTCCCTCCCTTTCTCAGCTCAAGCTTATGTGGCAAGAATCAAAGAGGCTGCTTCCAAATTTTATCCTGTGACATCTGAGCCTTCAAAAGCTGAGGAGAACTTTCTACATATTCCTATTAATTCTTTGAGGACACCATTTGTCATCTTGGGGAAAGCTTTTTAACAATCAATTTACCATTCACTGTCTCTCAATTGCAAGTATACCTAAGGGTCCATACAATTTTGACTGCGTTACATTTCAGCAAAAAAAGAAAATTACCTGCAAAAGTTACATGCCTCCTCTTGTCAGGAAAAGATTTCATGTAACCAGACTGTTTCATTTGGCCTGGAAAATGGCAAGACCCTTATTGTCCAGTTATTATAATTTGCTTCCATCAGACAATGTCTGCTCTGTTTTATCCTAAAACGTCTTCTCTTGCACTGCAATTTTAATCTATAAACCTCTGAGAGGTGAATAGGACGTTTTTCTTTTTCCTCAACTTCACCTTCCTTCTCGTTTCCTCCTCCATGCTCATTTGCTCTCCGTCCTTTGTTTCCCTGTCCTCATGCCCTAGACCCGATCATTGTTCGATCCCTCTTGCAGCTTTTTTTTTTTTTTGAGATGATGATTCCAGCTGACTGGGGCTTTTAGGCCACAGGCAGCCAGAAAGACCAGAGTTAAAGGGCAGGAGCTGGGGTCCAGGAGAAACTAGAAACAAGGAGCAGACCCTCATCTTTCCCACATAGACCCTGACTTGAAGGCTCAGTGGTGTGGTGCACAAAAGGGCAGTCAGCAGTGGGGAGGGTGGCTCTTTTTCTTCTTACCATTTCCTGAGCTGTTACCGCTATTGCTTTGGAGTATTTAACCCCAGTCGTCTGATAGTCAACAAATGTTCCCTTTGGTTCTGGAGGCGAGCCTTCATCCAGCTACAGAAGAGAGGAAAAGAAGCCAAAAGTCAAAAGCAGCATGTGGAAACATGGACCGTATTCATTAGAATCAGGAACCTTGAAGACTGGAGAGACCCTCAGAGATCTTCTGGCCCAGAGTTGGAAGAATTCACCCACTTCTGTGATGGGACTTCATCTGAGGTACACACACGGCACTCAGGGTATGCAGGCAAGGAGAGGCCCCAGTGGTGTCTGGGAGGAGTTGGAGGGCTTTCTAGAGGAATGGATGGTCCAGCTAAGTTGTACCAGGTGAGGAGAGGTCTGCCATGTATAAAAGCAAGGAATGGTGTCCCAAGAAAAGAGAATAGCTTTCAAGTACTCGGAGACGTGAGTGAGGCTGACACCTTTGGGAAAGTGCAATGTGAGGGAAGGTGAGGTGAGAGAGGAAGCAGAATCCACACCACAAAGAGTCTCCCTAGGAACGGAATGGCCCACAGAATCTGTTCCCCAGAACCCTTACATACCTACGTGGAGAAACGGAAGGAACACACATGCAAATACTGGGAATATTCATTGTTCACCTAAGCACAACACGAATTGAGAAAGGGCAAGGCCACTGTGGGATGGAAGAGCTGGAGACAGTGGATGTGTCTCTTGAAGGGTTTGGGACATACTGATTCAGAAGACTTGCATTTGAAACCTGGTTCCAGGATTTGTTAATGAGTCTCAAACTGGTTACTTAAACCCTGTTAGCTTCGGGTCCTTCACTGGTAACTTCTAAGCTTTCCAAGGTTGCAGCCAAGATCAGCTGAGTCTATACCTGGCCGAGCTACACAAAGGAAGAGGTGATGACTATGACCATAAAAATGACGAAGAGGATAACGTCAATGATGAAGAAAAGGCCACCTATCTGCACCACCATTATTACTGTGACTGTTACCACTGGTTGCCAAATGGTAAGACAAATACCAATCAACATAGAAGAGTCAGTATAGTGCAGTCAGCCTGGGGGGTTATGGAGACACTGGTAGAAATGAAGCTGGATCTGCTTTATGAAGAACCTTGAAAAACATGAGGAAAAGGGTGGGCTCTGGAGTAGGGATATCTTGGAAAATGTGCCTGGCTGCCGTGTACCAGGTAGTCTGAGGTCAGGGAAGAGACCGCAGGCTAAGAAGCCAACTGGAAAAATGTTAGATGGAGACGCCAACAAGTGCTCCATGACATGAATGGACTCACGATACAGGGTGGGTGGAAGGAATGTTATCACTGGGTACATGAGTGGCTGCAGGGCCCGTCAAACTATCAACACAAGCTCCAGGCTGGGTTCTTTACGTTTCTTCATCAGGGAGAGAGATGTTGCCCAATCTCTCTGTCAGAGCATGGGACTCTGCTACTCAAATGAGGGCTAAGCTGTGGACTCATTCATACAGCACACACCGACTGAGCATCTTCTGTCAGGCAATGTGCTGGGAGCCTCTCTCGCAGGAGACGTGGCACAAGTACAAACAAACCAGGATGCTGAAGCTAGAGGGCAGCTTCAGACATTCGGTCCAGTGGCCGCCGACCACCATGAGGAGCCTTTTACCAGTTTGAAGAAAAATGAGACTAGAACAAAGAGACGAGTTTTTTAGGATTTCAAACTGAATGAGTTGAAAGAACTTTCCCTTATTCTGAGATTATATCCTTCCTTTTTGTGTGTGTGCCAACGTGAACTTCCTTTTATGAAGTACTTAAGTGACAGCAGGGAAACCCTGGTGGCGTAGTGGTTAAGTGCTACGGCTGCTAACCAAAGGGTTGGCAGTTCGAATCTGCAAGATCCTCCTTGGAAACTCTATGGGGCAGTTCTACTCTGTCCTATAGGGTCGCTATGAGTCAGAATTGACTCGACGGCACTGGGTTTTTTTTTTTTTTTTGGTTTTAGTGACAGTATAAGATAGCAGGGTTTGTTGTTGTTTTATTTAATTCCTTTTCTTGGCATAAAAAAAAGAAAAAGAAAGAAAGAAATGATATTGGGTCATGAAATGCCAAGGTTGAAGAGCACCATCCTCATTGAATTCTTTTATTCTATAGGTGGAAAAAGCAAAGCTCAGAGGGGTTAAGTGATTTGTCTAAGGTCATCCAGAAAGGTGATTACTTCCTAGTAACCAGTTAGCTCCCAAGCCCTACTCTAAATTCTAGCGCTTGGATACAGAGAGAGAAAATATCAGCAAGAAGTCCGCAGCAGAAACACAAGGGTGTCCAGGACTGCATCTAAGTTAGAATCAACTTTGAGCACCCTCGCGTTTTTCTGCCAGTCATTGCCTTTGAGAACTCCGGACAATGTTTCTAATAGTTTACCACTGTTCTAACCAGTTAGCCGAAACTTTGATAGGAAATGTCAGTTTTCTAATGCCTTGCTGCTTAGGGGCCCAAATGACCTGAAATACCACTTACTACAAAGTTCTCCAGTGATGGGCAGGCTAGGTGGGCTGAGTAAAAGGAATGAGAAAGAGGTGTCATGTGATCCTTGGGCAGGTAAGAGTTTAAGGTACCAAGAAAGCCTTGATCGTATACTTTGCAGAATAACTGGAGGAAAAACTTTGTTCCTGGTCTCTCTGGGTCACGACGGCAGCAATTCCTAATTATCACTAGGGGGTAATACCAGACTCATTTCCTAGCCCTTCCAGAAGAATCCAGTGTGTCCGGGCAGAGAGAACAAGTGCTACACCACTGGAATCAGGCACAGGCGCTGCCTTCCCTGCTGGTATCCCGGCACAGTATGCAGGGCTCAGAGGTTCTGAACAAAAGGCTCCAGGAATCTGACTGCTGTCTTCCTAGGATTTATGGAACTCTTGTCTACCAAGACAGTGTTTCCGGAAAAACATATTTTCCTAATAAGAAAAAGTTTATCATTTAAATTTCTAATCTGTACCAAGAAACCTTGCGCTCCATTACTGAACACCCTTAGTAGAAAAACCAAAAACCCACTGCTGCCGAGTTGATTCCGACTCAAAGTGACCCTGTTGGACAGAGTGGAACTGCTCCATAGGGTTTCCAAGGCTGTAATCTTTACGGAAGCAGACTGCCACCTCTTTCTCCCGTGTAGCACCTATATGGATTTGAACTGCTGATCTTTTGGTTAGCAGCTGAACGCTTTAACCACTGTGCCAGCATGGCACCTTTCCCTTGGTAGATACACATGGCTTATTTTCAAAGCTCTGGTGTTTGGATGTCCCCAAAACCAAACAGACCCACTAAGACTTATCCATGGGCCTTTTGAAAGAAGGAGATTTCATTCATTTTCAGAACTGTCTACATTTGAAGCAAGAGAAGCCCACACCAGGAATTAACCGACTGCTTTGACATGGCAGAGCCTGGGGTCTCTAGAGGAAGACACAGTATACCAGCTTGAACTGGTTACTTTATCAGGCTGATAATGACTGCACACTGTTTAAGGATAATTATTATAATTATAGTACCATCTAGTTTCAGGCTATCATCTCTTTAGGGAGATATGAACAACCAATCTTCTCTAAATTAGCAATTAAAGACCAATTATTGTCCTGAAAAACCGTATTATTAATTTCACAATCTGACAATGGACATTTCAAAACATATCCTATGCTATTATAGGATGGCAATCAGATGTTGATGAACAATTGTTAATTCTAATGATAGAAACTGACACGTCTAGTGGAAGATTCTTTGGGGGGAAGGAGCAGACGATATGGAGTTAAACTGTCTCCAATCGTATTTCCCTACTGAACTGACTCAACTGATGGGTTACTACATGAACAAAGGATAATCATGTCATTTTTTTATTTCCATTGCCTACAAGAGCTCACCAAGGCCTTTTTCACATACGATTTAAGTGGTTTCCCCATCTGGCTATATACTAGTACCAGGAAGAAATTTTTGAAGTGCAAATACAGATTCCTAGCCTCCACCCCAGAGAGAGTTCCAATTGAGCAGGTCTGGGGTGGGGACTGGGAATCTGCATTGTGAAAAGCTTCCCCAGTGATTCCAAACACCAGCACTCAGGAGTCCCTTATTTCATTTCGGATGGGTTCCCCAAAAGAACCCTCTGAGGCAGACAGGGGAGATAAATGGTTGTTTCTATTTTACAAACAAGGAAGCCAACGATATCTTCTCCATCTCCTTTTATTTTCCTTGTGTGAAATTAGAAGGAAGGCTGCCATGGTTTACAGAAGTGAGAATGAATAAGTTGTTGGACACATTATTGAACATTTGAACATTCACAAGAGAAAGAAGGCTGTTGGTGTCAGCCTTGACCTCGGTCAGCCCCTTAGAGAAAAGTACCTGGGTGCTAAGTCTGAGTGAAGCAGAGGGGGAAACGGAGTCAAAAACGGCTATAGATTGAATTGTGACTCCCCCTCACCAAAATATGTATTGGAATCCTAACCCCCCATACCAGTAGACGTTATCCTGTTTGGGAATACGGTTTTCTTTGTTATGTTAATGAATCCATGCCAATGCAAGGCGTGTCTTAAACCTAATCACTCTGAGTGATATAAAGAGCAGATTAGACACAGAGATACAAACACAAGGGGTGGGCGCGGGGAGGGAGACAAGTCAATGACAGAGGAATGCTCGCTGAGACCCTGATGACTAATTTTACATTACTATATTCAGTGTGAATTTTAGCTTCCAGAACTGCGAGAAAATAAATTCCTGATCTTACAGCCGCATTACTGAAGTAAGTCAAGGACTGAAGGCAAGCGCCTGGGAGCCCAGACCCACCTTGCTCATGGCTTCTGCTATGGCGTCCACCATGCCTCCCACCAGCCCCACTTCGCTGGCTGCCTCGTTCAGTGTCACCATGATGTCGTCCACGGCCTCCTTCATCAGCTGGGCAGCCTCCATGATGGCGTCATGTGTGTGCTGTGCCTGAGGAGGAAAGGGGAGAAGAGACTTGTGAACTGTTTGTATAGGCAGAGGAAAATGGTGCTCAGTCTTTTAATAACCACTTTGCTTGCGTTAAGAAAAAATTTACAAAGCAGAATGCAAAACTACATCCATGGTTCCTCAAAAAGTTAAACATAAGATTACCATAAACCAAAAAAACCCAAACCTTTTGCCATCAAGTCGATTCTGAACCACCCCATAGGGTTTCCAATAAGCGGCTGGTGAATTCAAATTGCCCACTTTTGGGTTAGCAGCTGAACTCTTAACCACTATGCTACCAGGGCTCCAGGATTACCATATGACCCCACAATTCCACTGCTAGATATGTACCCCAGGAAACTGAAAACGGGGACACAAACTGATACCTCTATACCAATGTTCACTGCATCATTATTCACAGTTGCCAAAAGTGTCCATCCACAGACAAATGGATAAGCCAAATGTGGTATATCCGCACAAGGGAATATTATTCAGCCATCAACAAAGGAATGAAGTCCTGATACATGCTACAATATGGATGAACTTTGAAAACACTATGCTAAGTGAGAGAAGCCAGACATAAAAGGCCACATAAATTGTATGATTCCACTGATGTGAAGTGTCCAGAATAGATAAATCCATAGAGACAGAAAGCAGATGGGCAGTTGCCAGGGTCTAAGGGAAAGGGGAACAGGCAGTGATTGCCAATGGATACGACATTTTCTTTTGGGCAATGAAAATGTTTTGGAACCAGACAGAGGTGGTGGTTGTACAACAATGTGAATATGCTAAATGCCACTGAACTATTCATTTTAAGATGGTGAATTTCAGGCTATGTAAATTTCACCTCAATTAAGGGAAAAAAACACCTACGTACACAGTACGGAGCATACCAATATAGTCTATATTTTTCCTTTCCTTTACATTATGCATGTACATTTGTTTGCAAAATAAGTAAAAATCAGAAAGATAAAAACTTGTTGCCATTGAGTCGATTCCTACTCATAGCAACCCTATAGGACAGAGGAGAACTGCCCCATAAGGTTTCCAAGGAGCAGCTGGTGGATTCGAACTGTTGATCTTTCGGTTAGCAGTCGAGCTCTTAACCAGTGCACCATGAGGGCTCCAAACTGAACAGAAAAACATACAGAGAAAGAAAACCACCCCTTTACAATCTGGAGGAAAGCAAAACTGTAGTATCAAGCAGGGTCTTATGACATGATCAATTTTATGTTACTGTGTTCAAGGTAGTAGAAAGAGGTTTCCAGGAATTCCTAAACATACAAGTTCACACATTTAATAAAAAAGTAGAAAATACATGGTGAGGACAAACGTACTTCTCTTCAGAGTTGTCTGATACACTATAATTCCTTTTCTGTAAATATGGAAATATTGGTAAAAAGTAGAGAAAAGAACGTGCAGGAGGCCTAACATGCTTTGGGATTCTGTCATCAATTACTTTGCTCTGAGGTTGGAGGGACAAACGAGGGAAGTTGTCTAGGGCAAGATGCTCTGCAGGCAAAGCCCTGAGTAATGCTGCGCTCCCAACACCGTGCACCTCGGAGATGCTGTGAAGGCTGCAGGCATTTCACACGAGTGTCAACACTGAGTGGGGGCTCAGTAACTGGATGGACGGGAGGATGAAACAATGACGGCACCAGGCTCCCTGATAAGGCACCTCAGCGCATCAACACGCACCTCAGCGCAGCAACACGTCGGGGGAGAAAGCAAAGGGCCTGGGTTTAGAAAACTGGGTTCTAGTTCTTGGCTCCTCCGCTAACTAGCTGAGTAGCCCTGGGCATGGCGTCCTCCTGAATAAAATGGGAATAATTACAATAGTGCTCTGCAGTGAGAGTCTGATGAGGCGATAAGGGCGCATGTACTTTCTAAATGACAAGTCAGTGCAAACCTCAGTTACGCCATCACTGCTAAAGTTAGATGGTGACAACCAAAAATAACCTTGAGGAGCAAAGATTCCAAGATGCCTTGAATCTTTACCAGACTGGTGTCCACCTTTTCTTGCCGACTTCTCTGGCCCTCCATGGGGCCAGGAGGAGACAGCCTCCCTCTCTAGACTGACTTCCCCTTTTCCTTGGCATGGAGGTCTAGACTTCACCTGGCTGGCCTCCTCAAACTCCACCATCAGGCCCGAGTCCCTCTCTCACCCTCTGCCTACAGTGATGGGTTCCAATGGTCTCTTCTCCCCTCCATCCAGATCCTACCTCTCCTCCCTCAAGGCCCAGCCCAAACCCACCTCCTTTCAAAAGCCCCTCTTGGACGACTTTATCTACATACCCACATGTCCTTTCCTTTGGATTTCTACAGCCCTGAGAAGCAACTCCGGAATCAGAGTCATCAAGAGGTGAAGTCTATTTCCCTTCCCCTGAACCTGGGTGGGCTGCCTTAGTGTCTGCCTTGACAAACAGAATGTGGTGGCCGTAACAGCTGCAGACTTATGACCTCTTGTAGTAGTTAGGGCCGTGGTGTCAGCCCCTGACTCATGGCAACCCCACGCACAGTGAGAGTGGACCGCTGTGATCCACAGGTGATTTCTGAGACAAGGTCATAAAAGAAGATACAGCTCCTACCTGACCCCTTTTCCTCTCCTCCCCTGGCCGTCTACCTGCTCCTCTCCCTCCCTCCCTCCCTTTCTCTCTGGACATGTGCCTCTGAAGCTCCAGGTAAGAAGTCTGGCTACCTGAAAGCTGTGTGCTGGAGAGATCACATAAAGACAGATAGGGGTACCTGAGGAGCCCTAGCAGTTCCCACACCCAAATGTCTGCGTCTTCTCAGCCCAGATACCAGACATGTGATGGATTCACGTCCTGGCTGCCATCTGATGACAACTGCCTGAGTGACTCTAGAACCACCTAGCTGAACTCAACCAATCTGCAGATCCATGAGAGGGAATAAAAAATGTTTTGCTGTGGTGTGTTTAGAGCAGCAGCTAATGGAAAAGCTCCCGAGAAGGGCTCCCAACCCAGTTGTGGGGCTCAGGGGAGACTTCTAGGGGGTCGGGGGTCGGGGGGTGTCCAGGTGGAAGCTGAGACCTGCAGGAAGAATCCATGTTGATGGTGCAAGGAGGGGAGATAAGGCAGCAGCTCCCACGCAGAGGAAACAGCCCATGCAAAGGCCCATATGGGAGAGGAATGCAGACTGAGTAGCATGAGAAATAACGTATATAAAGTGTCCTGCACTGTGCCTGGACACGGCTGCTCTCCACCTTCTGTGACGTTTTACCCACGCCAGCCCCATCTCAATGCACCACGTGTTCCCTGCAGACAATTTCCTCTGCTTCCTTGTAGAAACACGGTGTTTACAGGAAACAAAGGGTTTGACAAAGTCACTGGGTGACTTAGCAGCCTAGGGGAAGCCAAGGTAATGGGTGAGAGTTATTAATTTTTATTTTCAGTGATATTTTCACAAGGATAACCTCCACAGTCTGTTGGTGCCGATTTCTCCTCTGGAGGGTCATTTAGAAATAAACGGGACCATTCGTTTTTAGGCTACAGGCCCAGGGACAGAGCTGAGGGGACACAGTGGGGGGGGGGGTGGGGGGGGGGTGGTGTGAAGAGGACTGGGCACCCTTCTTGGCCGGCGGCTGACCGTGTTCACTCAGGCTGTGATGAGGTCTCTGGTTCTCCCCCAGCTCAGCACCTGCCTGTACTCACCTGCACGCCGGCAAGAAGCCAAGGGTCAGTGCGCACTCAACACAACTCAAGAGCCAGCCCTGCGCCCAAGGTGAACTTCAAGCTGGCTTTAAGACCAGCTTTAAAGTCTATGTTCTTGTATCTTGGGTCAGGCTTTTTACTGTTTCACAGACAACGTGTCACCCTGTGACAGATGGGGAACCAAGATAAATGTAATTTCAAAGCACATCACGGCCGCAACAGCGAGGACAGCCGCTGGCATTTAAGAGGGGCCCACTGTGCCAGGCGGCGTGCTGACCACTTCTGCATACCTCTCCTGTAACCCTCATGCTGGACAACCGTCCAGGGACCAGTGGCGGTCATGGCTTGGAAATGGGAACTTAAGCACTAGAACTTATAGACCTGGTGGGCTAACGTTGCCACCAACCAGCTGGCTGTCTTTTAAACCTATGCCACTAGTCAAAGAAAACAAGTATACAGGTCATTATGAGCCGAAAATGACTCAACGGCACGTAACAACTGAAAAATTCTACCACCCATCTGTCAGTGTGTGGTACTGTGATGGCTTGCGTGCTGCTGTGATGCTGGAAGCTATGCCACTGGTATTTCACATACCAGCAGGGTCACCCATGTTGGACAGGTTTCAGTGGAGCTTCCAGACTAAGACAGACTAGGAAGAAAGATCTGGTATCTACTTCAGAAAATCAGCCAATGAAAACACTGTGGGTCACAACAGAACACTGTCCGACCTGGTTGCTTTGGATGTGTCACTGGCAGGGGTCAATCGCTAGAGGAGGACATCCTGTTTGGTGAAGCAGAGGTCCAGCGAGGGTGAGGGAAACCCTGAGTGAGATGGATTAGCACAATGGCTGCAATGATAAGACTTGAACATGCTGCTGATTGTGAGGATGGCGCAGAACTGGGCAACGTTCCGTTCTGTCGTACATGGGGTTGCCATGAGAAAACTCGATGGCAGCTAACAACAATGCCTCAAAGCAGGTATTATCCCATCTACAAAGGGGACATTTCAGCCCATCCCTCCAAAAATGGTGCTTTTAGATGAGGCAAAGCTGCCCAGGCACCAGGTGGCAGAGACCAGGGGCCTCAGGGACCTGCTCCGCACAGTTGGCCTGAGGCCCCTTGCCCGAGGTCCCCCTGCACTTCCTGGTAACAACCTGGCCCTGGCTCTCTCAGCCCCTTCTCCCGCTGAACTTGCTGCCTGTTCATAGTCCTGACATTTGCCCCTTGGAGTCCCCAGGGCACAACACTGCAGTCCAACTGCTGGCAGCTTACCAGCAGATGAGCCCAGCCCAGGGACCACAGCCGGCCCCAGGTCCATCCACACAGTGGCCGTGGGTGCCTGACCCACCTCAGGGGAAGACAACCCCTCAAAAGACCCGGAACATCACAGCTGTCCCTTGGTAGGGAGAAGCTGAGGAAGTCAGTACATGAAAAACGGTAACTCTTCTGTGTGATTTAGATAAAAGAAGAATTCCAGGACGGGGCTGTGTGAGTCATGGGAATTGGCCCTGTCTGCTGAACTGAGAATCCATGGGAGGCCAGAAGAGTTCTTCAAGATGGCATCTGAGGAGATGAGAAATATGTCGACCATGGGTGGCCACCCTCGGGGCAGCTGTGTCTGACTGCGTCACTGACTCTCTGAGGGATGAGACGGAGTAAACTGGTAGTTTAGGCTGATGGCTGATTTCAACACGGACCAGTTACAGAGGGTAAAACACAAAGTGTAAACTGCTTTATTTTAATGATATTGCTATTGTTTTTTATTGTTAGGTGCCACCAAGTTGGTTCCGACTCACAGTGACCCCACGTACAACAGAATGAAACATTGCCCTGTCCCGCGCCATCCTCATAATCGTTGTTATGCTTGAGTCCACTGTTGCAGCCACTGTGTCAATCCATCTTGTTGAGGGCCTTCCTCTCTTTTGCTGACCCTCTACTTTACCGAACATGATGTCCTATTTTGATGATGCAAGTCTAAAAAGTGACTTGCCCCAGAGAAAGCATCTTGTGTAACATACATTCTCATTTATACAGAAGGTGAAATGGAAGGTGTGTCTTTCCACTCAGAACAAGATGGCTGTTGGTGACAAGAAAATGCCAGCAACTCCTTGCATTCATATTTAAACAAAGCATACTTTGGGGGAGAAGTGAGCGCTGCTTGCGGAGTATCTGCTTCCCATGTGGGCTTAAAAAGGTACCAGAAAAGACAAATGACATTCTGATACATGCTGTGACAGGGCTGAACCTTGCAAACATTGTGCTGAGGGAGATAAATCAGACATAAAAGGAAAAATAGTGTATGGTTCCACTTATCTAAAATATCTAGAATGGGCAAATATATAGAAAAGAAAGTCTATCAGTGGCTACCAGGGGTGGCTGGGAGGGGAAAATGGGGAGGTATTTGGTCAAGAGGTACTGAGACTGTTAAGAGTGAAGAAAAATTTGGAAATGTTAGTAGTATTGGATGTACAATATGGTGAATACAGTTAATGTCACTGACTTGCACATGGAAAAATGGATGGAGTGGCAAATGTTTTGTTACATACATTTCACCACGCACACACAAAAAAGTGTCAGAATTTTGGGGGCAGTAGCAGCAAGTTACATAACTGCTCTCTGGAGTCCTAGGAAAGTTTAAAGGACACTTTCCCCCAAACCTTAAAAACACACCCTTTTATGGTGGTGGTTCTGCCACATGATTAATGTAACTGCTGTCACTAAACTATATGCCTGAAAAATGCTGAACTGGTGAATATTGTGTTATATACATATTTACAACAACAACAACAACAAAAAGTAAACAAAAACACACCCTTGCTCTGGGCTATACTGGAAATAAATTGCTTCCGTTTGTCTCCACACGCTGTTCACGGCTCGGAACGCTCCAGAAGGCCTGCCTTCCTTCCCTCCACATGTTCAAATTTCACAAATCCTTAAAGGGTCAGCTCAGTCCACCTCTCCTATGAAACATCTACCAATTACTCCGGGCTCGTCCAGGATCTTTTCCTCTGAACTTCAAAGACAAATCTTGTCTTAATTACACAGCCAAGTCTCAGATTGTACACGCTCGCTACTGAGCACAATAATGTCAGACACTCAAAGACACAGCAGGACCTCAGCTCTGGCACGTTTAAACGACCACAGCAGTCGGGTAAATGAGTCAGTGGGCAGTCAGGTAAATGAGTCAGTGGTCGCAATGATGAGGCCATTTTTATAGATAGATTCTGGCGGGGCTCCTTGTTACACTCCTCACAACACAATACATGAGAAAAAATCCAATATCTTTCTTTTTTTGGAAATGTGTCTGAAGCCTGCTTCCAAGGGAGCCTTATTTCTATATTACATTTCAACCACAAAGCCCTTTATAGAAGGCATAGATATCACAGGGGAATGGACACTGGGAGAAGGCTACAGGGAAGCAGGCTTCGACTTTAGCAGAGGGAAAAACCAACTAATAATTAGGACTGTCCCAGAGTGGACAGGGCTATGCTTTCACTGGAGTGTTGCAGGAAGCGGAGGGGCCCATCAAAGATGTTGCAGGGAGAAGGGAGCTGAAGGCTTGGGAGAGGGAGGAGTGCAGAAGGAAGCTCAGTGGTAGAAAGTAAGGCTGCCCAGCAAAGACCTTTGAAATGCATGAGATTCATTGAGCCTGGGCTAGGGGGCTGCCACTGTTTTTTTTTTTTAATACACAGTGTGTCAGGTTCTGCTTTAGTTTCCTCTGGCTACCTGTTAGGGACTGAATTAAAAAAAAAAAATTATGCCCCCCCAAAATGAGTGTCAACTTGGCTAGGCCATGATTCTCAGTATTATATGGATGTCCTCCATTTTCTGATTTGATGTAATTATCCTTGTCGTCGTCATTAGGTGCCGCTGAATTGGCTCCGACTCATAGCGACCATACGTACTACAGAACGAAACACTGCGGGTCTTGCGCCATCCACACAATCATTGTTATTCTTGAGCCCACTGCTGCAGCCACTATGTCAGTCCACCTTGTTGAGGGTCTTCCTCTTTTTGGATGACCCTCTACCAAGTATGACATCCTTCTCCAAGAACTGATCTCTCCTGATAACAGGTCCAAAGTATGTGGGACATAATCTGGCCATCCTTGCTAATGAGCATTCTGTAATTATCCTATGTGTTGTAAATCTTAACCTCTATGATGTTAACGGGAAACTCTGGTGGGGTAGTGGTTAAGTGCTATGGCTGCTAACCAAGAGGTCGGCAGTTTGAATCTGCCAGGCGCTCCTTGGAAACTCTATGGGGCAGTTTTACTCTGTCCTATAGGGTTGCTATGAGTCGGAATCAACTCGATGGCAGTGGGGGAGTGGGGGGATGATGTTAATGAAGCAGGATTAGAGGTAGTGATGTTAATGAGACAGGATGCAATCAACAGGATTAGGTTGTATCTTGAGCCAATCTATTTTGAGATATAAAAGAGAGCAGAGAGGAGACGGATCTCATATCATCAAGAAAGAAGTGCCTGGAGTGCACGCATCCTTTGGACCTGAGGTCCCTGCACTGAGAAGCTCTTAGACCAGGTGAAGATTGACGACAAGGACCTTCTTCCAGAACCGACAGAGAGAGAAAGGCTTCCCTGAGAGCTGACACCCTGAATTCGGACTTCTAGTTTCCTAAACTGAGAGGGAATAAACTTCTGTTTGTTAAAGCCATCCACTTGTGGTATTTATGTTACAGCAGCACTAAACGACTGAAAGGAAAAGCAATCCCTGTATCTATGGATGTAATCCTATTTGGAAATAAAGTTCCCTTTGTTATGTTAATTAGATCATTCTTGAGCCAGGGTGGGTTCTCAATCTAATCACTTCTGAGTTATAAAAGAGCAGATGAGAAACAGAGACATGCACGTGAGGACACACAGATACCATGTCTGTGAGACTGTCTACAAGCCAAGGAACCAAGGACTGCCCAGGACTACCTACAAGAAAGGAATCAACATGGCCAAGACCCTGGTTTGGACTTGCAGCCTCTAGAACTGTGAGAGAAGAAATTTGTTCTTTAAAGCCCCTACTTGTATTTCTGTTACAGCAGCACTAGGAGACTGAGATGTTTCCTAACAAGTTACTGTAACCTGAGCAGTTTCAAACAACAGAAATTTATTCTCTCACAGTTCTGGAGGTCAGAAGTCTGAAATCAGGGTGTCAGCTGGTCCATGTTCCCTCTGAAGCCTCTAAAGGGGAACCCTTCCTCCAGCTTCTGGTGGCCCCAAGTGTCACCTGGCTTGTGGCAGCATCAGTCCAATCTCTGCCTCCACCTTCATGTGGCCATCTTCCCTGTGAGTCTGTGTCCCTTCTCCCTTCTTATAAGGACATCAGTCATAGTGGGTTAGTGGCCCACCCACTCCAGTATGACCTCATGTTAACTTACCTAATTACACCCATAACGATCCTGTTTCCAAATAAGGTCACATTCTGAGGTTCCAGGAAGAACGTGAATTTTAGTGGGACACTACCTATCCCAGTACAGGCACATTATCTCATTTAATCTCTTCAACTATTCTAGGCAGGTATTCATTATGAACCCCGTTGTTTAGATGAGGAAACAAAGGAAGTAATTTGCTAGCAAAAGGCAGGATTGGAGTTTGAATCCAATTATGTCTGACCCCAAAGCTTGTGCTATTTTTCACCCAATCAAAGCCACTGACAATTATTTAGTAACCATATTTTAACTCCATTTCCTCTGCAAGGGACGTAGAATGCCTATCACCTAGCAAGCATCTAGTAAACATTGCTCAAAGAATAACATCCAATTTGATTAGGTCTGGACATCACACCCTTAGGAAAGGCCTGTAAGCAAATTTCTAATGTCCCAGGCATCAATGTGACAAGTCTGTCAGGATGGCGGACACTGCAGGCTGAATGAGGTAGGAGTGAGAGGAGAGAAGGCCTCTCTTGCCTTCACTCATCACATGTTTTAGTTCATCACCCAGAGCACCTGGACATTTACTGAAAACTATGTCATGCTGGCTTTCAGCTGGCATTTGCAAGCACATCTTTATAAAACTTAGAGTGCTAACTACCTAAGCTCCAACAAAGAGGCCCCTTGGGATAAAAGAACATTCCACAAGGAGTTCTGAACTTGCAGTCTAGGCAGAGAATTCCTACTTAGAATCATTCTGCTGGGACTGCAACTCTCACAGGATGGGACAGAGGCCTGCAGAGGTAAGAAAAAACAACTCAGAACTGGGTCAGAGGATGCGTTCTGGCTCCACCAGTTTGGGGAGGGTACAAAGGTGGCTGGCCTCAGGGCTTTGAACCGGTTTGAACTGGCTCAGTCATGGCCAATGAAGTGAAACTGGAACAAATCTGAATTTTAAAAATTTGGGTACACTGGGCCAATAACTAGAACGGGAAGAATTACAGGCTGAAGCTGTAGAATAGGAGACTGGGAAAAGGCACAGCGAGCCCTTTCAGGAGCCCGATGCTTGAGACTGGATTATGGGCAGAACTGTGGAGAGGGTCACATATTCAAAGCAGTGCTGTCAGACGCCATCTTCGAGCAGGGCACCACTGTTTCTGATTCTGCTCAAAATCCGATGGGCAAGAGATTTGGTTGCTATGCAACACTTACGCTGCCCTTGTTTTCTAAGAAGGAGATTAGGTTTCTAGCAGGGCTTCGACCCGTAATTTTTCCTGTTCTGGTTCACCCAAATTTTAAAAATTTGGGTTGGTTCTGTTTCCTTCGCCATGACTGAACCAGAAGAAACGTGTTTGAAGCCCTGGCTAGCCTGACTTTGGGGCACTATCACTAATCTATCCAGTCAAAACAGTGCTCTTTGTTCTTCTAGCTCTATCTCATCAATTCAGCAACTAGATTTATTTTTCCCAAAGATTCTGAACAACCTGGGGCAGGGGCCAGCTCTAAATTTATTTAGCATCCCTAGAATCAGGTTCTAGTAACTGCTGGATGTATGAATAAAACAGTCGAACATTGAAAGTGCAAGTCCAAATGAGGCTGCTACCAGGACGATGTTTCTAAACTAGATCGTGTCATTCCTCTGCTTAAAGACCGTCCATGGCTTCCCACTGCTTACCATACAGACCAAACTCCGTAGGGTGGGAGAGCAGACCTGTCACCATAGAGTCCCAGTCTATTCACTCTCCCAGCTCCCTGTACCTCTCTACATATTCCAGACACATCAGATGGCTTGTTATTTTCTGAAGATGTCACAATCTTTTTATAATTCTATCTATGCCACACAGAAGCAGCAGTCAGGAAATCAAACTATGTTCTGCATTGGGAAAATCTGTTGCAAAAGACCTCTTTAAAGTGTTAAAAAGCAAAGATATCACTTTAATGACTAAGGTGTGTCAGATCCAAGCCATGGTGTTTTCAACTGCCTCATATGCATGTGAAAGCTGGACAATGAACAAGGAAGACCAAAAGAGAATGGATGCCTTCGAATTACAGTGTCGGCGAAGAGTACTGAATATACCGTGCACTGCCAGAAGAATGAACAAATCTGTCTTGGAAGAAGTACAGCCAGAATGCTCCTTAGAAGTGAGGATGGCGAGACTTTGTCTCATGCATTTTGGACACGTTACCAGAAGTCCCTGGAGAATGACATCACGCTTGGTAAAGTAGATGGTCAGTGAAAAAGAGGAAGATTCTCAACGAGAGGGACTGACACAGTGGCTACAACAATGGGCTCAAACATAGCACCTGTGGCTTTTCTTGACCCTTCTCCAGCCTTGGCTTGGGACAAGGTCCACTTTTGTTCCCATAGTGTTTTCTGGTTAAGAGCACTGACTGAATCCTGACTCCACGTCCACTTGAGATCGTGGATAACTTAAGCACTCTCAGTCTAGTTTCCACATCTGCAAACTGGGAAGTTACCTATCTCATAGAATTTTTTTGAGAATTAAATAACGTAAAGATATAGGAAACAGAGAGTCAGCACTCAGTAACTGTCAGCTATAAGATCACATCACCACTCATCTGTCAGTTTGTCATACTGTGGTGGCTTGTGTGTTGGTGTGACATTGGAAGCTATATACCAGTTTTTCAAATACCAGCAGGGTCACTCACGGTAGGCAGGTTTCAGAGAATCTTCCGGACTCAGAGAGACTAGGAAGAAAGGCCTGGCAATCTATGTCTGAAATTAGCCAATGGAAACCTCATGGATCATAACAGAACACTGTCTGAGACAGTGTGGGAAGATGAGCCCAAATACACCAACGATCGTAAAGAGGGAGCACGACTGGGCAATGTTTTGTTTTGTTACACATAAGGTCGCTTTGAGTCGAAGCTGACATGAGGGCAACTAACAACAAGAAACCCTTGTTTTATGCTTCTGACTCAATCCAGAGTCTTCTCTGCTATACCATGCTACTAATTTGAAGGCATGAGAGATGTAACATAAGCTAATGATAATACATATACATATACAGAATGCTACAGCTTGCAAATGAGTGTCATATACAGATCTTCACAGTCTGTACTCTCTCAAGTCAGTATGCTTAGGTGAGGCCCTATTAAGATTAGACTCATGAAGCGGTGCGGGCTGCTGGGATGCGCAAATAGTAGGGGGAGCCTCCAACCTCCTCGCCAGGTACCAGAGCACTCATGAAACAAGGTCTACTATGGTTTCCCAAGGAAAGCAATTGCTCTGACACAAATGTCGCCCCCGAGAGAAAATGACATGCTGTCACCAGGCTAGAGAAATATTCCACTTGCAAAGTTGAAGTGTGATTTTCATATCAACCTACTGTCCCCACAGCAACAAAACCAAATGCCACAGGTGAACTTTAGTGCCTGGGATGAAAATGACATTCACTTGCCCAAGCCAGGTTTCAACACTCAGCAGGTGCCCAGCAGGTATTACAGCTTCTATTCCTGTAATAATCACACAATACGATTTTCCTCCTCAAGGACACTTGCCCACACTTCTGTCAGAAAAAAAAGAACTTACAAATGAGCTTTGATTATGTACATTTCTGGCTCTTCTCCTAATGATCTCCTAATGACCACCTGATAATGGGAAATCAAATGCCACCAAGCGAGAACTGAAGGTATTTTTCCTGGAGCAATACTGTATAGCAGGAATGTGTGATGGCTTCTTAGAGGTTTTAAGTGAATCCCCAACACCCTGACCTGTACCTTGGGGTTCCCACCACCTTCTTTGGCTGCATACAACATCTGCAGGGCAGACTCTGCAAGCGTCTTGGTCTGGTCCAGCACTGTCATCTGCTGCTGATGGTCAAGGATCTTGGAGGCCACACCAACTGCAGCCAAGACCAAGGGTTCAAAGTAGCTCGCCAGCTGTGTGACCTTTCAAGAGAAAAAAAAATCCACGGATGCAACCTGTAAGTACATGGGTCTCCTTCAGGGTCACCAATGGCTGGGAGGGGGTGGGAAAGGGGATGAATGACTCACAGAGCACAAATCTATTAAATTTACTTTTGAAAGTACTTGCTGACTTATGAACTCTTGCTTGGTTTTTACTTCCTTTGGGGAGGTATACACCTCACCTATGATGATGGTGAAAAACCCAGGGGCAGATTAACCAGTAAGCAAGGTACGCATGGGCTTACACTGAGCAAGGTACACACAGGCTTAATTGTGTTTAATTACTAATCTGTACTGATTTTTTTTTTTTTTTTACTGAGCAATTTCACATGGGTTTCACCACGTCTTTGATGACAAACAGATCAAACTGTGTGCTACAGATTAGTAAGTAAGCACAAGTAAGCCTAAGCATACCTTGCTTATTGGGTAATCCATCCCTGGTAGAAGTGCTAAGAAACTCACTCTGAGATTCAGAGTTACGTGTGAGCACTGAATTCAATTGTACAAACTGTCGGTTTTGCAAATAAAATGCATTTTAAAGAACCAAAGGGGAGTGCCTTAGAAACTCAGAAGGAAGGGGGAGCAGGATAAGAATGGGGGGCAGGGGAGCTGAGAAAAGATGCCTGAGATCTAACGCACCCTCAAAAGCTTCTGGGAAGCCAATCCCATTGCCTTCTGCCCCACGGAGAATGAGCATTTCAACCAAGCAAAAATGATATCAGTTTTGATGTTCTGCCCATGATCAGCTCAACCTGGGGGGGGCTGAAGGAGTGGGGAGTTAGGCTCTGCCCCCTGGGGGGGGCGCAGAACATCCACATATATTCTTTGGAATTCTTCTGCATGGGAGATTTGTATTTTCTCTCTATTTAGTCATTTGGTCATTTATTTATATCGGTATGAACTAATTGATAATTATTTTATACTTTGGGTTATAATCCAATACTACTTTATTTTATTGCCCCAGTTGGACAAAGGCAGATGAAGTGATGTGATTTTCCCTTTTGTCTGTATCTACGAAGCACTGATGGTTCAATGAGGGCAACCTTCCATGAGGGAGACCTGAGTTCAATTCCCGGGCAACGCACCTCATGTACAGCCACCACCCATCTGTCAGTGGAGGCTTGCATGTTGCTGTGATGCTGAACAGGTTTCAGCAGACCCTCCAGACTAAGAGAGACTAGGAAGAAAGGCCTGGTGATCTACTTCCAAAAATCAGCTAATGAAAACTATGGATTCTCAACAATCTAATCTGCAGCTGATCATGGTGATGGCGCAGGACGAGGCAGTGCTTCGTTCTGCTGGGCATGGGGTCGCCATGAGTCGAGGGCTGACTCGAGGGCAGCTAACGACAACAACAGGGAGCACAGCAAGAGCCCTACAACCTTCTGTTCTGGAAAGATGTGACAGAACAGGAAACACCCTCACCTGGGTCGATGCAAAATAAGACAGAATTTGGAGTATCTGATACATGACGTTGATTCCCTGGATCTAGGGTGTCAGCGGAGGATCTGCATTTCTCATCCCTCCCAAGTGGTGTCCTAGCTGCCGAGCCAGGACAGCCCTAGATGCTGTAATAGGACATTTAAAACAATGTGCCAGTAACTCTCAGGCAATGACTCCTCTTGAAACGTGGTCTCATAGACTTCCTTTGTCCAAAACTCCTAGAAGGTGAGAGACTTACTTAGCCAAAGTGTCAAGAGTAAATTTATAACTCAGTGACACAAACATATTAATTTTCTTTTGATGCTACCCACTAACCCAGGAATTAATCTTCCAACAGTATCTGTGGAGACAAAGATATTGCCCTCTGAAGGAGTCTAGAAATGCTTCCTTATGAAATTCCTACTAAAATTAAAAGTAACTGCTGAAACATCTGGTTTCTCTAACTTGGTTTCCTTGTCCTCTAATTTAGTTTCTTAGTGCTGCTGTAACAGAAATACTCATGGCTTTAATGAACAAAAGTTTATCTTCTCACAGTGTAGGAGGCTAGAAGTCTGCATGAATTCAGGGCTCTAGGGGACCATCCTTGTCTCGGATTCTCTAGCATTCTACTTGGCCTCCCTCGGGTCCCTGGTGATCCACACTTGGCATCTATCTTTACCGGTTTGTGCTTGTTGGCTTCTGTGCCTATTATATCTCAAAAGTGATTAGATGTAAGACACACCCTATGCTGATATGGCCTCATCAACATGACAAAGAAGGCCCTATTTCCAACGAGGATTACACAGGTATTATATAAAAAAAAAACATTGCCATCAAGTCCACGAAGTAGACCTGCCCCATAGGGTACCCAAGGAGCGGCTGGTGGATTCCAACTGCCGACCTTTTGGTTACAGGAGCTGAGCTCTTAACCACGTATGGGGGTTAGGATTCCAACACATAATTCTGAGGAATGCAATTCAGTTCCTAACACCGGATGATAGACGGCTGAGCAAGGGCCCCAGCTTGCCAGCCTGCAGAGTCCTATCCTCCAGACCAGTCTCCAAACCCTCTTCACACAGGTAGACAAGCCCTTTTCTCATTATGAAGGAACTCCGCTGAAAAATGGCATTTGCCACACTCAAGGAGGCAGAGAGGCACTGGTCATTTTAGATCTCACAAACCTCACCTCAGAACCAGCAGAAAGCTTAGCAGACCCTGATGGTATTCTGTAATTTAAAAGAGCAATATTGATTTTTTTAAAATCGATACCTGCAGAAAAGATTTTGGCTGCTGGATTTCTTGATCTGCACCTTGAAACAGACAGCTGCACTGACGAATGCTAGGAAACCCTGAAGGTTGTTAACAATCCAACTCTGACCTCTCCCTGATGAGGCACAGGCCACAGGTCAAGCCAACTCTCCTCAAAGGATTTGCAAAATGAACATCACACAGTCAAAACATTGTTTGACACTTAAGAAAGGTAGGTGTTAATTCTCAGTGATGGCTCCTCTGGAGGGGCCTTGGAGGAAGAAGGCTTTGCTCATCCAGAAGGGACGTCTGCAAGGATTCCCTTCTTCACGTGTAAGAACATAGTAGGGGCAAACACAAAATTGCTGACTCCTGGCGACCCCACGCACAATGGAATGAGATGCTGCCCTGTCTTATGCCATCCCCATCAACAATCCTGCAGCTCAAACAATTGTGACCCATAGAGTTTTTATTGCCTGGTTTTTTGGAAGTAGATCACCAGGCCTTTCTTCCCAGTCTGTCTCAGTCTGGAAGTTCTGCCGAAACCTGTTCAGCATCACAGGAACGTTCAAGCCTCCACTGACAGATGGGTGGTGGCTGTAGATGAGGTGCACTGGCTGGGAACAGAACCTGGGTCTCCCAGATGAAAGGCGAGAATTCGACCACCAAACCACCACTGTCCTCTTAAATGAAAAATAACTCATTGCTGTCAAGTTGATTCCCACTTAGTGACCCTATAGGAGAGGAGAACCTCTCCATAGGGTTTCCAAGGCTGTACATCTTTGCGAAAACAGACAGTCACGTCGTTTCGCCGCAAAGCGGCTGGTGGGTTTGAATCATCCGCCTTTTAGTTAGCAGCCAAGCGCTTTAGCCACTGTATCGCCAGAGCTTCTTCAAATTCAAAATAAACTCAATGGAGTAGATTTTTCTGCAGCTTAAGCTACCACTGGACCAAGATGCAGCAGCTGGCAGGACAGGTGCTGGGAACAAAGTCAATGCACACCTCTCTCCTCTCCCCTGAGCACGACACGCTCTCAGCAGGGTCCTTGGTGCACGTTACCTTGTGTCCCAGCTGGGCTGCTTCTCCCCGAGCTGCTGTGGTGATGGGGTCGATAAGGTGTCCGATCTCCTGTACCACTGAAGTCAGCTGCTCCTGCAGGGCCTAATAAGGACACAACTGTCGAGTTCATCTCACAAGGAAAAAGGCCCATGTGAAAGGTGAGGGAGCCCCATGAAATGGACATTCAAAATGCCTGTGCTTGTACCATCAAGCTGCTGCTCCACCCTGCTCTCCCCAGTGCTGCCTCAGCTCCCCTGGGCTCCAAAACCCCAGAGTGCTTCCTGTGAGAGACAAGGGGCAGGTCTAAGAAATACTTGCTTGAGCCCTTCCTGATGGTGCCTGATCCTTCTACTGGCTTCTTGATCTCACAACCAGGAGTGACAACTGATGCTATGCATCTTTACTGGTTATTCAGTGTGACTACTGAAAAGTACAGCAGCTGTGGTTTTCCAAGAAGGAAAGACAACTTTGTGCAAATGGAAGACCTAATGGTGGGGGCTGAGGGAACATCCAGGTCGCCAAGTCCTCCAGAACTAATAAGGTCTGAAGGGGAAATGGGAGTGACATAAAATGAGATCTTCTGTTGAATGCAGGACTACGTTCTAAACAGTGCCCTGTGAAATGTCAGTGAGATGCCCCTTGAGCTCAGCCTGGGCTCTAGTTTACTTTATTTGGTGATGTGGTCACAAACATTAAAGATGGCACCCTCAAGGTAGTTCCTCCCAGGTTTGAGAGACAGTTTAATCTCTCTACCTCCCAAAATTGAACTCCTGTTGAAAAGCGATGGGGCAAGATACCCAGAGGATGTGGTGAGTGTGAGGGGTGGGGAATCCAAAGGTGAAGATTATTAAAACATCATATGGATACAGAAAAGTACACATGAGTACACAGCTTGATGAATTATCACAAAATGAATATGCCCCAAAACCAACATTCAGATCAAGAAGCAAAGATGACTGACAAGCAGCAGGATCACATTGGCTGTAGGAATTTCATGGTAGATTCACTGTTAGGTGCAGGATTAAGAGTTCAGAACATTGGATGACCCCTGACACAGTGAAATGAGACTCTGGCCTTTGCTACTTTCCTATAGAACAATGCTATCTACTGACTGGGGGCTGGGAGTTTAGCAAGAGCAGTGGCCTAACGTGCAAACTTAAAACAAGGTCCTAGAAAAAAAAGAAAAGGAGGAAGGGAGTGGGGAGAAACTTCCAAGGATCTTATTTAGTGATAACTTACTCTCTTCACATTCAACTTGTGATTCCGGTCAAGAACACGAGAATATTTCAGCAATGTTGACTTAGTACAGAAGTTTATTAAATTAAACATAGAATAACTAGGAAACACACGCAGTCAGGGGGGGGGGGGGATTTTCTTCCTAGTGTGGCAATTACATGCTTAAAAGAGAATTTCAACTTATGATGTCAGTGAACTGCAAAGAAAACCATAATGCTATGTAAAAGATGACAGATAAGAAGACTGCACACTGTAGGACTCCGTTTACATAAAGTGGAAAAAAAAAAGAAAGGAACAGGACTGATGTGAGAAGTCATAGACGGTATGCTCTGGGAGGGATGTGAAAGGATGGAGGCACGAGGCAGCTTCTGAGGTGCTGGGCCTCTTTCTTCATCTGGGTGCTGATTTTGGGGCATACTCCTTTTGTGATAATTCATTAGGCTGTACACTTGCACATACTTTTCTAGGTCCATATAATGTTTTATGTATAGGATCATGTCATCTGCAAATACAGTTTTTCTTCTTCTATTCCAATTTGGATATCTTTTCTTTTTCTTGCTGCATTGCTTTGCCTAGGACTTCTAGAATGATACTGAATAGAAGCAGTGATAGCAGGCATCCTTATATCACTCCTGTGCTCAATGGGAAGGCTCTTAGTCTTTCTCCATTGAGTACATATAATATTGGCAGTTGGTTTTTCATAGATACTATGTTTTAATAAAAAAATCAAACCAAATCTGTTGCTGTTGAGTTGATTCTGACTCATAGTGACCCTACAGGACAGAACAGAACTGCCCCATAGGGTTTCCAAGGAGCAGCTGGTGGATTCAAACTGCCGACCTTTGGTTGGCAGCCGAGCTTTTAATCACTGTGCCACTATTAAAAAAAAACAAAACAAAACCCAAACCCATTGTCGTCACGTCGATTCCAACTCATAGCAACTCTATAGGACAGAGTAGATCCGCCCCATGGGGTTTCCAAGGAGCAGCTGGTGGATTTGAACTGCCAACCTTTTGTTTAGCAGTCAACTCTTAAGCACTGCGCCATCAGGGCTCCATTATAGCAGGTTATGAATAATAATTCTAGCATTCCACAAAGGCTGAGAATGTTTACTACTTTATTTTCTTGGAAACGGGTGAGTGAGGGGAGAAGCCTCCTCTGCTGATGTGTTAAAAGTGAGTATGGTAACCCTGTCTATGGGAACACTCTAATAATCTAGCATTGATAATTTCTCTACATTCCAGCCACACATGAACCCTCTGCTCCCGCCAGTCCATTTGTTCTGTCAGCAAACTCTCGTTCTCTCCACTCGCATTTGCCCAGACCCTCCAGACAGAGAGCTGCCCAGGGTAGTTCTACAGGGGAAGTCTGTCCAGTGAGGAAACTCCAGGATCAAAGCCTTCTGATCGCACACCCTCAGCCCCCAAAGCCTGATGCTGAGATTCTTCAGCATGTCCAGAGGCTTCTGAGTGGCACAGAGCCCAGCATACCTCCACGGAGATGTCATCCCTTGTGGCCAGGCTCTGACTGACAGCTGCCAGTGAGGCCTGCTCGATGTCCCGGATGCATCGGTTGATGCCATCGATGGAGATGTCGCACTCCCTCTGCCCCGGGGCTTTGTCTCTGGAAGGGACCGCACAAGTCAAACATGGGCTCAAGTCCACAACCTGCCATTGCGTTGGCGGGCCAGGGCCTCTGTCCACTTCCCGCCCACTCGATCACCTTATTTAAGGAGTAAATCCCTGATCCTCGCTTGGCAATGCCTCTCTGCCTAGCCTGTGCCTTTTGTAATTTAACACCTGAGATAAATCTACTTTTCCCTGGAGGAAAGGATATGGTGCTGCCCTCCATTTCAGGCTGGTGCGCCAAGCAACTGCACAATAAAATTGTTTGAGCATGGATTCTCCATTCACTGACTTAAGCACGGACCCCTTGTAATAAAAAGGTCAGCACCATTTTCAGTGCAAACGTATCATGCTCACTGCATTAGACATTATCCATTATCTGGGCTCTCATAGGCATTAAAATATTTAGTAGATTTTTCTTTGCAAGAAAAATCATTAAGAAAGTTAACTGCAGTTCTGGGTTTGAAAAGCAGTTGAGAAACAAAATATAACAAAGGAAAGTGATGCATTCCATGCCCTGGGGAGTTAACTTTGGTCAAACTGAGAAATGTTGTATCTACTCAAGGAATGTTTTTCAGGGTCCTAAGATTATGAAGGAGTCCCTGAGTGGTGCAAACGGTAATGCGCTCAGCTACAAACTGACTGCTTGGCAGTTTAAGTCCACTCAGAGGTGCCTCTGAAGGCCTGTCAATCTACTTCCAAAAACTCAGTCACTGCAAACCACATGGAGTATAGTTCTGCTCGGACATACATGCGGTTCCCATGGTTGGAGCTGACTCTATGGCACCTGGTGTTTAAGATCACCAAAGACTTCAGAGTTACCACGGGGGTTTAGGACATTCTTTTTCTCTTATTTGCAAACGAAAGGTACACAATAAAGGATTAACTTTCCCCAAAGAAGGGTTTGGCCTTGGCCCCAGCTCCTGGGAGGTAACCTCTAACTCTCGGAATATCTTGCCTGCTAAGAGTATTTTTGTTTATTTGCGGGCCTTGGGCCACACCAGTTAGTCTATGCTAACAATGTGATTTATTGTGGGAGCCTTGGGCTGTGCGGTATCTGATAACCTCTGGAGGGGCTGGAGACTGAGGTCAACGAGACATAGTCAACCATGTCTATACGACCAACTCCAAATAACCTGGAAACCAAGGCTCAGGGGAGCTTCCCTGCTTGGCAATACTCTGTGAGCGTCGCCATGTTGCTAGAAGTGTGTGCCACCTGCACGACTCCACTGGGAGAGAACCAGAAGCCCTGTGCCTTGTGTCTCCTGGACCTGGTCCAACATGCCTCCTCCTTTTGCTGATTTTAATCTGTATCTTTTCCCTGTACTAAACAGTAACCATGAGTACAATGGCGTTTCTGAATTCTGTGAGTCTTTCTAGCAAATCATTAAACCTGAGGGTGGCCTTGAGGACCTCTCAAACCTACAAAAGGTAATCCCAAATCTTGCCAAATGATCAGTGGTGCTCTCTAAGTTTCTAGGTATAGACAGTATGTACCATGATTGGAAGGACTGAGGCTAGAGCGTCAGGCCTGGGTGTAACTTTGGGAATGTTACCTAAATTCTTTCTGCCTGAATTTTCTCATCAATCAAATGGAAGTACTGGCAGTATTTGCTTTAAGAGGTTGTTGTAACAATCAAATAAAATAAGGTAAAATGCTTAGAACAGTATTTGGCATACAGTAAGTACTCAAATTAGCTATTACTATTACGACCAGAGCTACCACTGGTAGCAGAAAGACGAAGAAGATGAGGATAACGACCAGCAACATTATCATCAAGTAAAAAGCCCAGTGTGCTTGTCCACCCCACCTTGTTCAGAGGCAGGCCAGCAGCTATCTCCGCATGGGAAACTGACCTGATGGATGTGATGAGACTCTTGATGGAGTCAGACACGGTGTGGGAATGTCCGGCCAGCACGGACCAGGTGGGTGGGTCTTTGGGGTTGATGGCCAGGGAGCGGGCAGTGCGGATGAGGTATGAGGAGCTTTCCAGCATGGTCTTGGCAGAGACCAGGATCGGTTCCTGTGCCTGGGAGCCCTAGGACCAAACAGCAAAGGGTAAGGCATGCAGACATGAGTGGGTCCTGAGAGGTCCCATGATTTACCAGGTCACTAGCTCTGTCCTCTGGAAGGAGACACAGAGGGCAGGGACCTGTGGAGGCTGGCTTACACAGGGCCTAGATTGTGGGCACTGAGATCTGTGTTTACTCCTTAAATAGCATTTTGAGCATGACGCATTTCGAGACAGACACATCCCTAATCTATGCAGAGAGGTTGTTCTCAACACAAAGCTAAGATGTTACTTCTCAAGCAATGTGCAGAGATTGAGTTTCATTAACTCTCTGCACATAGCAGCAACAAAAATAACAGTACCCTACATATCGATAGAGAGAGCGCTGGAATTTTAACCATTCTCACTCATTCAGTACCACACAAAACTAGCCAAAGACCTCAGGCTTACTCTGTTGCAAAGACTCCCTACCTCAGAGCTGATCTGGGCGGGAACACTGACAAACTCAGGGTTTGATGCGAATGCCGTCAGGTTCTCCACGGCTTCGATCAAGGGCGCGGTGGCAATACGGCATTTGTTACGGTTGTCTTCAGAGAAATCCCCATCCAGGGCCTGATGGGAGAAAACACGGAGATTTCACTCCAACAAAAAGCAAAAATCACTCCTGGGGCACAGCAATCATCTCCCAGTGAAGGCAGAGGGCTTAACGAGAATATTGAAAACATGCGCTGACTTCATAAACAATAACATTGGAGAGGACCCTGCCATTAAGCACAGGGGCCCCAGTAAGCAACCATAAGAAATAAAGCTGAACACATGGCCCACAGGATAGCTGACGTCACACAGAGTAAACACCCCACCTGCACAGGACAGAAACATACAGACTGAAGTACCCACCTCTCTTCATTTCCTTTGATCCATTTTGTCAAACCTTGCAGCTGAACCAATGTCTTCCCCACTTTTAAGACTATAACCTTGGGTTTCCTCCTCTTGTGGGTTAAATCGTGTCCCCCAGAGAAAAATGTGGATGGAACTTCAAATCCTTAAAGAATCCAGATTTACTGGACCTTCTAAGGCTGGAGGGGCCCCCAAGACTACAGCCCTGAGTTACTCTTAACACCTTGAATTCAACTACCCACTAAAGCCAGCTTTAAACTAAGTAGCAGTTTAGCTCCAAGAATAAAGATTGTCACCCTTGAGTATTGCATTCTTTTGAAAAAACTATCTATATAAGAAAAAATGGTCAACGGCTATTTAGAAAGCATAGATGAGAAGGTTGGGGGAGAGAGTTTAAGTCAGTGGGAGTGAAACAACTAGGACAGAATAACAAGAAGGTTGGCACAAGGTGAAAAACGTAATCAATGTCATTGATCATTATATCTAGAAACTGGAATAGGAGCAGGTTTTTCTGTATACATTTTTACCAAAAATAAAATGTTAAAAAAAAAATTGTGTCCCCCAAAAGACATGTTCAAATCCTAATTCTCATTACCTTTGAATGTGACCTTATTTGGAAACTGAGTCTTTGCAGATGTTATCAAGTTAAGGTAAGGTCATACTGATTTAGGGTGGGACCTAACCCCATGACTAGTGTGCTTATTAGGAAGTGAGGAGACACATAGGGATAAGAGAAGAAGGTCAGTGAAGATGAAGGCAGAGACTGCAGTGAGTGCCTACAAATCAAGGAACACCAAGGATTGCTGGTAACCACCAGAAGCAGGAGTGAGGTATAGAACAGATGCTACCTCAGAGCCTCCAGAAGGAACCAACCCTTTTAACACCTTGATTTCGGATTTCTGGCCTCTAGAGCTGTGAGAAATAAATTTCTGTTGTTTTAAGATATCCAGTCTTTGGTAATTTGTTAAGGAAATTACTGTATACCTCCTTTCTTCATTGTCACTCAGATTAAACCTATTTCCTCCCAAACTATAAAGACATACTGTATAGCACTTTTAAGATGGTAGTTTTCCTGATATCCCTGAATGACTCTGAGAGAGGTAGGGCGTACGTACAGCCATTTGGAAATGAGCACCATGGGTTCCAATAAGAAGTAGACTATAACTGTTGTTGTCAGCTCCCATCGAGTTGGCACTGACTCATAATGACCCTATGACAACAGAATGAAACTCTACCTTGTCCTGTATCATCCCCATAATTGGCTGCAGACTGAACCATTGTGATCCATAGGTTTTCATTGGCTTTTTACACCAGGCCTTTCTTCCTAGTCCACCTTAGCCTTGAACCTCTAGTGAAACCTATTCAGCATCATAGCAACACAAACACAAGCCATCACTGACAGAGAGGTGGAAGCTGTGCATGAGATGCGCCGGCTGGGAATTGAACTTGGGTCTCCTGTAGGGAAGGCAAGAAAATTCTACCACTGATCCACCAATGTTCCCATAGATTATAACTATCCCCAACGGTATGGACAAATTGCACCAGCATAATGCTTAGTGAAGAGGCCAGGTACAAGTGTACCTACTGTATGATTCCATCTGTGTAAAGCACAAAAGCAGGTGAAACTAATACAGGGTGTTAGAAGTCAACTCACCTTTTGGGGCAGGTAAAACTGGAAGGAAACCATTCCACTGTGTGGATCATAACAAATTATGGATAACATTGCGAAGAATGGGAATTTCAGAACACTTCATTGTGCTTGCACAGAACCTGTACATAGACCAACAGGCAGTTGCTGGAATGGAACAAGAGGATCCTGAGCGGTTTAAAATCAGAAAAGGTGGGTGTCAGGGTTGTATCTTTTCACCATACTTATTCAATCTGCATGGTGAACACATAATCTGAGAAGGTAGACTATATGAAGAAGAACTGGGCATCAGGATTGGAGGAAGACTCAATAACAACCTGCGTTATGCAGATGACACAACCTTGCTTGCTGAAAGTGAGGAGGACCTGAAGCACATACTGGTGAAGATCAAAGACCACAGCCTTCAGTATGGATTACACCTCAACATAGAGAAAACAAAAATCCTCACAACTGGACCAATGAGCAACATCATGATAAATGAGAAAAGACCGTAGTTGTCAAGGATTTCATTTTACTTGGATTCGCAACCAACACCCATGGAAGCAGCAGTCAAGCAATCAAATGATGCATTACATTGGGCAAATCTGTTGCAAAAGACCTTGTTAAAGTGTTAAAAAGCAAAGATGTCACCTTGAAGACTAAAGTGCACCTGATCCAAGCCATGGTATCTTCAATCGTCTTATATGCATGCGAAAGCTGGACAACGAATAACGAAGACCGAAGAAGAATTGATGCCTTTGAATTATGCTGTTGGTGAAGAATATTGAATATACCATGGACTGCCAGAAGAACAAACAAATCTGTCTTGGACGAAGTACAGCCAGAATGTTTCGTAGAAGGGAGGATAGAGAGGCTTCATCTTACATACTTTGGGCATGTTATCAGGAGGACCAGTTCCTGGAGAAGGATATCATGCTTGGTAGAGGGCCAGTGAAAAAGAGGAAGACCCTCAACAAGATGGACCGACACAGTGGCTACAATGATGGCTCAAACAGAGCTCCAATTGTGAGGATGGGGCAGGACTGGGCAGTGTTTAGTTCTGTTGTACACAGGGATTGCTATGAGTCAGAATCGACTCGATGGAACCTAACAAGAAGAAGAAAGCTGGAAGGAACACAAGCAGGGCTCTGGGTGACGGCAATACTCTGATTCTTCATCTAGGTGTATGCAGCTTGAGAAAATTCACTGAGCTGCACACATATGCATTTTTCTCTATGTATCTTATGCTTCAGTATATATATTTAATTAGCAGCAGGCATTAAGTGATCAGTCACAAAGGTGATTAACGGCCGGATGGACGAGACCCAGGAATGTGGCCCGTGGCCTGTGCCAGGCTGCGTAAGGGTTTATGCTTGGATTTGTGTCTCTCCAGTCCTGGGACTGCCCCTCCTCATGCACAAGACTGTTAGAACCAGCAGACTGTGACCCAGCCCAGCAGCCCTGCCTCCAACAAAGGGCCACACTTGAGAAGAGCAGTTACATTTGGAGAAGAATGTAAATTCCCTTGTTAAATGAGTAATTAAACTTTTAATTTAACAGCCATGAACAACGTATAAACACCAATTTACACAATTAGTGAACAAAAATCCAGGGTCACCAGCACTGCAAAACACACAGGTTCTGAGATGGGAGCCATCTGTATTTTTCAATAAGGCAAGAGTCGGTACAAAGGCTACTTCTGAATAACAACCACATTCCGATCAAGCCTCGGCAGCTTGGGACAATAATTATACGTCCACAATGCTAATAATTCCTGAGGAATTCCACTAGCCTGGCTAATATATCTTCTTCGCTAATACCGGACCCTGCTTGTCTCTGTGTTCGTGTCCCTTCCTCATTGGTCTCTGTCCTAACTTGCCATTCTTCTGTTCCGCCATTCTTCTAGGCCCAGTGGAGACCCTACATGCTCTCTACTTCTTGCTCACGTACATGGCCTCATTTCTAACCACTACTCACGGATTTAGTAAACACTGAATCAGTGCCTGCTACCTGCTGGACAAGTAGCCCCACTGGCGCAATGGTTAAGGACTCAGCTGCTAACCGAAAGGTTGGCAGTTTGAATCCACCCAGCGGCTGCACAAGAGAAAGACCTGGCCATCTGCTTCTGTAAAGATTACAGCCAAGAAAACCCTATGGGGAAGTTCTACTTTGTCACATGGGGTTGCTATAAGTCTGACTCCACTGGAGGACACCCAACAACTACCCTATGCTAGGCATTGGCAGGGTAGGAGTGAACTGTTCCAACAGTCTAACCTCAATGTACTGCTAACATCACCCTCTCCTTGAGATCAAGCTCTACCAAACTTTAGAGCAATTTGGGAACAGCAGTGGGAGGCAGGGTGGGAGTCATAGCAGGGTCCTGACATGAGTGGATCCAGCATAGGCAGACCAGTGAAACAGGCAGCTGGCAGGCATGGAGCACTGACTTTGGGGTCAAAAGGACTTAGGTCCTAGTTCTGCCAGAGGCTGTGTGACCTCCACCAACCCGAGTCCTTCCAGTTGGCAAGACATGACTTGTAGCTCAATGAGAGATGCTAAGTCCCCCGCTGGGTACGGCTCACCCTTTTCCTGCTTCATACCTATCTACCCTCTTTTCTTCCATTCTCTTCCCAACCTTCCAGGGCCCTCTCAGCCTGGCACTTCCTGTTAAGAATGAAGGCATCTAATCAAACCACCAACGCTTTGTTGAACTTACTCAAACTGAAAAGATGACTACTTGGGGAAAATCCCAAGGAACAGTTTTCTAATGGTACCATTTCATGGAATACACCAAGAGGGGTAATGAAGGGTTTTTTTCTTGTTTTGTTGTTGTTCTGAGCAGGAGCCCTAAAGTCACATATCATATAGTCCATCACCGTTCAGAGAACAGAAAGAAAAGCCCAGTGCTGTGGAGTCGACTCAAACTCAGGGTGGCCCCATGTGCTACAGACTACTGAGCGCCACAGGGTTTTCTTGGCTGTAGTCTACACGGAAGCAGATTGCCAGGCCTTTCATCTGACACACTGCTGGGTGAGTTCGAACCGCCAACCTTTAGCTTCGCAGTTGAGCGCCAACCACTTGAGCCACCCAGGGGCCTATTCACAACAACCACGGAATAGAAAGGCAAGCTATTTCAACCAGTCTTTTTTACCTTCCAAAAGGAAAAGCTATTTCCTCCCAAAGAAGACATTTAGCGCCAGAAAGGATGGTTTGCACAGACGCTATTTCACTTCTGAATGATCTTTGCACTCTGGGCATGACTGAGCCATCCCAGCAAATTGAATTCCTAATTCCCCAGAAGTGAAATTTTAAGCAGGCACAGAAGTTTCCCTGTAGTCTGTCACAGAATGCTGGGCTCACCAGCCGTAATGGGGAAGAGTCACTTAACCTTTTTCTGTAACTTTTCTAAAATTATTTCTTTCAATTGTTTTCCTTCCTTATTTTTTTAAGCACTAGTCTGCTTTGCAAACAGAAACAAGACATTAACAAAGACCACCTTCTCTGAAGGAAAACATTTCGATAGAACAAAGTCAGCTACATGTATCCTGCCATTACATAGCTCAAAGCAGGAAAATAAAGTATTTATAAAATACAAGGTTTTTTTCTCCTCATTTTTTTACAGTGCTAAAAAGGTCATCTGGAATTTTCACCCTTATAGATGGAAGCAGTACTTTACGCACAGGGTATGCCCATGCCTCGTCCAGCAGGGCACTCCCCACCCCTGGCCAGCTCCTCTCGACCAGCCACAGCTCTCACTTTGCAAATCTCACAGGGATTCTGGGAGAAACAACTTCTGCGCAAGAATCAAAGATTCTTCATCTCTCACACAAAGATTAGACAGGCCTATAAAACAAAAAATAACACACGTGGGGAACGTGCTTCTTAGTTCAATCAAATATACAAGACCAAATGGGCAGCTCCCGTCCAAAAGCAGGATGAGAAGGCAGGAAGGGATAGGAGCTGGACAAATGGACACAGGGAACCTGGGGTGGAAAGGAGGAGCATGCTGTCACATTGTGGAGACTGCAACCAGTGTCACAAAACAGCACGTGTATAAATTTTTGAATGAGAAATTAACTTGAGCTGTAAGCTTTCACCTAAAGCACAATTAAAAAAAAAATTGGGAAAAAAAGAATCCTAGGTTCATGGGCTTGGATGCTAGAAGGCACCCTAAAGGTCGTTAATCCCAGCCTCCTCTTTTTCCAGACGATAAAAGCAGCATCTAGAAAGTGGTGTGATTTGCCCGCGGTCACACCTTACCGGCACACCTTAAACCAAAACCCAAGACTTCTGTATCCCTTCTCTGGATCCGTAGAGAGAGAATAAGGCATATGAGAAACTTAAGATTTTTTTTCCCTCTTTTTCTTTTGAAGAAATCTACTTTACCAATGCAAACATAAGGATGACCAAGAAAATAAGCTTAGAGCCAAGTGAAATGTGATCAAACAGAGCTGGTTTGGGTGTCCTGGACACACTGGCAGTGCTTAATTGCAAAACACTGAGTTTCAACTCCCCTGTGGGCGGCAGGACCATGTTCAACTTCTCAGAAAAACAAATGCTGCTGTTGCACGATTTCTACTCGGCACTCAAACCTGGGCACCTGCACACTTAGAACGGCATTCCACCCTACACATCTGACCCAAGACCTGGTAATGAGCTGATGGAAGGGCAAAGCAGGCAGCTGCACCCACGGTGACCAGCAGAGAGGGCGGCCTGACTAGGGACTCGGGTCCTTCTACCTTGCCGGCGTTTACAGCAGTGCCTGGCGTGGGCACGGAATAGGGGTACAGGTATTTATTGTTGCTGGGCCGCGTGTTCGGATTGGAAAGAAAGCCATTAGAACAGATTTAAAATTCCTGGAGTCATGCATTTTATGTGAGTGCTGAGAACCGAACCAACAACCAATCAGTTGGGGTGGAGCCAACTCCAACTCATGGCAACCCCACGTGTGTCAGAGTGCTCCACAGGGTTTTCAAGGGCTGATTTTTCAGAAGTAGATTGCCAGGCCTCTCTTCTGAGGCACCTCTGGGTGGACTTGAACCTCCACCCTTTCAGTTAGTAGCCGAATGAGCGTTAACCGTTGGCACCACCAGGGATTCCAGTGATACCCCATCGTGAGGGAGTCTGCCTCCTGCTCCCTTGTGCTCTGCCAGGGGGGCTTCCCGCCCTTTTTCATGACTGTAAGAGTGTGGCAGCTGGGATTCAGGATCAGGCATTTCCTCATGGATTAAAAAAAAGCATAAAACTTAGAGAAAAATGCAGCTCCGAGGGCGGCTGTCTGAAGCTCTTAGTGAATGAAATAGTCATTTGATTCATTTGTTTCTCTCTTTGACAGGATTCTTAACTATTCCTTCAAACAGGAAATCTCTTCTGTATATATATACACATATACACACGACACGCTGCAGTGGAACCACTTTTTCCATCGTCCTGTTTGTAAATTAAAAACGAAGCTCTGAGCTCCCGGCAAACCCTGCCACGCTCTGGCAATTGAAAAACCAAGCACATTTTGACAACTGAGGGGCAGTGTGTTTCTTTCTGTCCCTCCTGCACAGCTTCTGATCCCCAGGATGTTCAGAGGAGGGAGAGGCCCTTATCTTCTCTGTGTTATAACCACCCTGCACTCCGCCTCTGGCGTTTCCGCACAGGCCTACCTTTCAGGCCATCACAAGAGCTCATTTGCTGCGGGGTATTGCAAAGTGGGTTGGGTTTGACACTGTGAGGAGAATCAGAAAAGACAGTGAGATCTTACCAGATGGGTCAGAATTTAAAACCAAGGAGGAGACAGAAAAGAAAGGGGCTTCCGGAGATTTTTTCTTTTTAAAAATACGGTTTCTTTCCATTTTTCTCCTTTAATCCATCTAAACATAATCTGGTTTTTAATGATCAGAAAATAGCCAACTTTAACTGAGATCAGGAAACTATACATTTAACTGGTATAAATTAATTATACATCAACCTGCAATGATGTCTCCACTTTCAGCTATATTGCTGTTTTTCTATCCCTGTCTCCCCGAGACGCACACAAAAGCACTGTGAACACATTAAGGTGTTTCTCTCAGGCTGAGAACCTGGGATGCTGATGGTCTCACCAGGGCAAACGTGTGAACAGTGCGCCAGGACTGAGAGCAGCCAGAGCAGAGACTCTGGGCCTGGGCTTGAATCCCGACCCACCAATCACTGGCTGGGTCACCTTGGGAAAATTCCTTAACCTCTTTGTGCCTCAGTTTCCTGTATCTAAATGAGGATGATAGCCACAGGGTGGTTGTATGGATTAAATAATATACACGAAGCACTTGGAACAGGGCATTACGTACAATAAACATTAAAAAACATGTTATTAATTTCTAATACTATGAACCATGCTGGCAACTGCCATCAGGATCACAGGCCCACCTGGCGTCACCCTTATTTATTCAACTTCAAGCTAGCTTTCAAAAGGGCAGCTAAAAGTTTTCTTTTTCTTTCTTTCTTTTTTTTTTTAAGACTCTTTGTTTAAACAGCTAAGGAACTTGAGTGAGGTCACCGCCCAGTGCTCTCGCCAGCCAGCTTCCAGCTGCTGTGGGGAGAGATATTCTCTCCTCTGTGGTTGCTTGGCTCATCCTGTTGACTGATTTCTCCATGATTATACTGGCTTTTGAGAGTGAAAGGAAAAGAGGTGTATAGTGCCACGTCCTCTGGAAAGAACTGGGAAAACCTCATTTCTCAGGACATGTCCCAACAACAAAAACTAAAACCACTGCTGTTGAGTTGATTCCAACTCATAGTGATCCTATAGAATGGAGTAGAACTGCCCATACGGTTTCCAAGGAGTAGCTAGTGGATTCAAACTGTTGACCTTTTAGTCAGCAACCAGGCTCTTAACCATTGTGCCATCAGGGCTCCACCCCCGACAACAAAGCAGATAAAAAAGAGCTGCCATCGAGCCAATTCCAACTCATGGCAACCCCGTGTGAGTCAGAGTAGAACTGTTCTCCATAGGGTTTTCAACGACTGATTTTCCAGAAATAGATCACCAGGCCTTTCGTCCAAGGTACCTCTGGGTGGACTTAAACCTCCTACCTTTGGTTAGCAGCCAAGCCAACTACAGATTTGCACTACTCAGGGATTCCACAAAACAGATCCAAACTACCAAACCCACTGCCATCAAGTTGATTCCAATTCATAGCAACCCTATAGGACAGGGCAGAACTGCCCATAGGGTTTCCAAGGCTATAATCATTATAGAAGCAGGCTACCACATCTTTCTCCCGCAAAGCAGCTGGTGAGCTGAACCATCAACCTCTCGGTTAGCAGCTGAGCACTTAAGCACTGTGCCACCAGGACTCCTTTCACATAGCAGATACCCCTACCTTAAAAAAAATATGAAAACCCTTAAAGAAAAAGTGTTAAGACCTCCAATGCCTTTTCCTTCTGTGTATCAGGACGGCACTGGGTTTGGTTTTTTTTTGGTTATCAGGAAAATAAAACCAGTGTACAAACAAACAGAAAGCAAAGACAACAACAGCTGACCCAGAACTGTTACACTGCCTTCCATGACAATGCTCCAGAGTGTTAGTGCTGGGTTCTTTGTCCGTGGTCTGATGCCCAGGTGGTGGCTGTTCTCCCGCAAGGTCAGCTGCCCGTTGCCTGCCTGGCTCCAGCTTAGGGCCAACTGTGCCCGTGGTTTTACCACCCACCTACAATTTTACAGCCCCATTGTTCCAAACCTCTCCTGTCCTCATTCTCACAAGGACACCCATTCCCCCAAAATGGCCTAGAGCCACGATACTTCCCTAGGACCCTCCTGCTCCATAATTTCCTAGGGTATGGAATTACTAGAGTAAAATGGGTGATTTGAAATTTAAAGTGAGATTAAAAGAAATACAAATACCCAAAGACATTAAAATCTTTCATCTAGGTCTTTGACCATCTGGTCTACCCAAAGTCAGGAAATCTGGACTAATTCTACTTGAGAGGCAGCCCTGATCCTTCAACAAATAATTTACAAGGAAAAAAATGAATAAATGGAGGGGAAAGTCTATACATTAAAGAAAAAAATACGTCAAGTATACGTCAACAAAGCTGTTTAGAAAGAAAAGGACTTGAACTATCAGTGGAAAGGGAAGGTAAGAGAAGGAGGAAGATGGACTGAGACAACTAGGGAAATCTGAATGCCGACCGGACAGTGGACATTAAGGAATTCGTGTTAACTTTGCTTAAAGTGGGATAATGGTATCATGGTGATATGATTTTTCACTTTATTGCACAGAGGCACATACTGAAATATTTACAGATAAAATGATATTGAAGACTTGCTTCAAAGTAACCGGAAACGGTGAAACAAGATTGGCCAGGAGTTGATAATTGTTGCAGCTGGCTGAACAGTGGCTACACAGGGTTTGTTGATGTTGTTTTGTCTATGTTTGAATAGTTTCCATAATAAAAACGAAATGCTTCATGCAATGTCAACCATGACTCCATATCCTTTAACACCTGTCTTTTTACATAAAGCTCCCCCTGCCACCTACCTGCAGTCTGTAATACAAAGATTAACTGGTTATCAACATGGAATGTTGTATGTTTTTAAAAGCTGATGCTCCATTTTTTTAAAATTAAATTTAAACATGTGTAAACAGAATATATATTGCAGAGATTAAACTGATGGTTTTTTACATTAAAAGTGACTTTTCCACCATCCCCAATTCCCTTCTCCCTCCACCCACCCTCTCGATCCAGATACTCCTAAGAAGAACAGCAGAGCCATCTACCCACCCAGTCAAAACCACCCCAAGTAAATATATAGTTCAAGTAAAAACAGGGGTTTCCTATCCAAATTACTCAGAGATTCTATGGCCAAACTCTTTCACCAGATTTCTGTTCCTAAGTTCCTCATAAACACAAACTGGGGACTCCCCTCCACCCCCTAGAAGGTTAGCAGAGCAAGGCTCTTGGTTTTTCATGATAAATTTTTCCACTAGTAAGAGACTCTTCACAATGACATAGTCATGAGAGTGAATTAGAAATAAGTCTTAGGAGAGCAAAGCTTGACTCCTGCACTTCTTTCCTCTGTGCAAGACGACATGGGGATTAGCAGGGTCCCCAGTTCACTGGCCCACCTTTATGGTCTTCACCAGGTTGGCGGTGCTGTTGGCGACTTCCTTGGCTGACTGGACAAAGTGTCTCTTGGCCACTGGGTTGGCCGTCTTAGAGGAGGCGATGCGGCAGGCGTTGCACAAGGCGGAGGTGTGCTTGGCGACAATCGTGGCAGCTGACAGAACCTACAAAGCATGGGGCTGAGCTGGGGGCACCAGATCAACCTAGTCTCTAGCCTTGAATCTCTCTTCAACCCACCATGCCCAGAGCCAGTGTAATGACGATGTGTATTCTAGCTCTGCTGTCCCAAGCCCCCCCCAGGAAAGGAGAGGGAACATTCAGTGAGGGAGAATTTAAAAGGAGAAGGTAAGGAGGTGCTGAGGTAGCAACGAGAGTGAGCTGGGCTCCAGATAGTCTTAAAGGTGATGCAGTGAGCTATCCTTTGGGATCCCTACAGGGTACAGAGTCTAGATCAGCACTGCCCAATAGAAATATAGTATGAGCCACACATAGAATTTAACATTTTCTAGTAGCCACATTGGAGACTCGAGATAAATTAATTATGATTTTTCACTTTATTGCACAGAGACACATACTGAAATATTTACAGATAAAATGATGGTGAAGACTTGCTTCAAAGTAACTGGAAAAGGTGAAACAAGATTGGCCAGGAGTTGGCCAATTAGGTAAGAGATAAATCTAAGATATTATCATTTCATCATACAATCAATATTAAAAATTATTAATGAGACTTTTTACAAGTTTTCTTACACTACGTGTTCAAAACCCAGTGTGTATCTTACATTTACAGCACATCTCAAATTGGACTAGCTACATTTCCAGTGCTTAATAATCATACAGAACCAAACCAAGCCAAACCCACTGCCCTTGAGTCGATTCCAACTCATGGGGGCCCTACAGAATAGAGTAGAACTGCCCCACAGTGCTTCCAAGGAATGCCTGGTGGATTCAAACTGCCAGCTTTTTGGTTAGCAGCCGAGCTCTTAACCACTGTGCCACCACGGCTCTTACCCTATCTGAGAATCCAGGTCTAGGAGATGCAGCTGAGGTGAAAAAAAGAAACACCAGGAAGCTGCCACTCCTGCCTCTTCCACAGATGGGCTGCAGGCACCTTATCAAGGAGTGTGGCTCAGGAACCCCAAAAGGCTCCACCTTCCACCCCATCCTCATCTGCTTTCCTGAATCCACCTGTTCTAGTTGCTGAGACTGAACACCCCTGCAGCCTTAACTGGCAGGTAACGAATCCCAGCTGTACCAACGCCACAAACATCAGCTCTCAGGCTGGTCCAGATGTCCCTGCACTGCCCCCTTTACTTGGGTCTTCCTCCTGCCTCAAGAGTGCTAGTCCCAGGATTCACTGCAGATGTTCTACTCCGAGGCTGCTATGGGGGAGAATCACCCAGTAGGCAAGGTAAGCATGGTGCTTACCTTGCTTAACAGATCATCTGTAATGAACAATTTCACCACATCAAAACAAACAAAAAAAATCAAACCTGTTGCCATCGAGTAGATTGCAACTCATAGCGACCCTACAGGACAGAGTAGAACTGCCCCATGGGGTTTCCAAGGGGCGGCTGGTGGATTCAAACTGCTGACCTTTTGGTTAGTAGCCAAACGCTTAACCTCTGCGTCACCAGGGTTCAAAGATGTGGTGAAACCCCTGTGAAATTGTTCACTACAGATTAGTAAACACAAGTAAGCCTGTGTTTGCCTTGCTTACTGGGTCATCTGCCCTGTCAGGGTCTGTAAATTTGATAAGAGGCTTTGATTCTGTAGGAAGGTGCTGTGGGGTTGGGAGAGAGACAGATGCCAGCCATACCCAGAAGTGGAATCTTTGATGTGGTGAAAAAATGTGAAATCGTTCCCTACAGATGATCTGGTAAGCAAGGTAACCACCGTGCTTACCTTGCCTATTGGATAACCTGACCCTGCTCTGCTACTCCATACCAGACAGTTCTCGTTTCTTTCAGCACACAAGACCTTGGCAGTGAATGGGACCCATGCCACCCTGGTATTAGAAGTGTCCTAAAATGTCTCTCTGGTTCCCTTCTGCACTGTGGATTCTTATCCAACGTTGAGGCCAGCTCAAAGCTGCCATCTCTGTGAAGTGATCCCTGATATCCCCCAAAAGAATTCATCACATCTTCCCCTGAGTCCCTGGCTTTGTCATCACACCCAGATCACCGCATTTTCCAGGCTTTGTCCACGTCTGCCTCCTCCATTAGATTAAGAGCCAGTGGGACGGGGTTCAGGGCTGACTCACGCTGACCCTTAATACTGAACACAGAGCCAGCCTGCACTGAGTGGAATCATGAGACTCCTGGTGAATCTCTCTGTGATCACCTTATTCCAGTCCCTCGTATCATTAAAAAAAAAAAACCCAAAAAACAAAAACCTGTTGCCACTAAGTTGATTCTGACTCATAGCGACCCTATAGGACAGAGTAGAACTACCTCATAGGGTTTCCAAGGAGTATGCTGGTGGGTGTGAACTGCCGACCTTTTGGTTAGCAGCCAAACGCTTAACCACTGCACCACCAGGGCTCCACCCTCGTATCATAGCACCTAATTCCCACTTGGCCACATTTTACAATACACCCCACTGTCACTATCTACAGTGCTGCATTTATCTGGCTCTGCAAGCTCTGAAAGAGTAGGGTTTTTCACTAATTTCTCACCGTCCCCATCGCTCCTCTAGAATTGCTGAAAGACTCACAAACTGCACATCCTCCCCAAGTGTTACCTGTGACGGGCTGCTGCCGGGGTCCACCAGGTTCTGGCATGCCATCTGGATCGCTTGGTTCGCCCTGGCAAACTGGATAGGATCCACAAGGCCCTGGTGGCCTGCCTGGCTGTTGGGATCAGAGATGCCAACCAGGTAGGCAGCCTGGAGAGTGAGAGGAAAAGCCACAGCTCAGGCTCCAGACTCCAGATGAACCCGTGGTGGACAATGGCCCTGCAGTGGGCAGGCAGCAATCCTGCCCGGGTGCTCGTTCGTGCAAGCTGGTCCGCAGAATCTCATTCCTCTCCCAATAGAGGGGCACTGGGATGGACAGGCTGAAGCCAGCTCGGGCCAGTGACATGCTAGCAGGAGTCTGCTGAGGATTCTGGGAACAAGGCCCCCTGTTCTTAAGAGCCACAAGAGGCTCTTCTGCAGAACACGAGTGGGCATGGAGGAAGCCCTCACTGCTCCTCTTACGACCACGAGGGTGCTTAGCCTAGGCCTGAAGATGACCCCAGTTGGCAGCAGGAGAGTCAGAAAGAAGTGGGTGCAGACCAAAGGTACAGTGCTGCTAGGTGAGCCAACCCTGGAGCCACCCTACCCATGGGCCTCTCCTCTTGTAGCCTGTTATTGTTAGGTGCCATCAAGTCAGTTCCAACTCACAGCAACCCTATGTACAATAGAACAAAACAGTGGAAGACCTGTGAGTCAGGGCACCATAGACCAGCCACTTACCTGGGCCGCAGCCTCCGTCAGCCCACAGAGAGCCTTGGATGCAACCCCTACACACTCCCCAAAAGCAGGGAGGTCCCCAGTCTTGGCGTTCTGTGAAATCCCTGCCATCGACTCCCCCAGAACCTGCAAAACGAACAGGCAGAGATATTCTCTGTGCAGCATTGCTTAAAACCACGGGGCCAAGGAGGCCACACTTCCAGCTTCAGCATTCAAGGTCACTTAATTGACAACATTTGCCATTTTTCTCCTTTATTTGCATGAAGAAGAGCTTCAGGAGGATTATACCACTTCCATGCCATAAAGAGAAATGATTAATGAAAGTATGAACCTTTCATCTGAAAATTATCTACAGTCCAAGAAGATATACTTAAGACACACAGATCAATAAAGTAAAATCCATATGGCGCATGCCTCGGGTGAATGGTCCAAACTGAGAATTATTGCTTCCCAGAACATAAGCTGTAGGTGAACTCACGTCCAGAAGCCAGATGATGCAACCTTCCCAGTATTTATTTACTTATTGACAGTAAAATTTAAATACATGTTTGTTAAGAAGTATATGTAATAATAATCTAAACACAAACTAAGGACGCTTCCTAAATTTTGTAAGCATTTTTCCTTATTTTGAAAATCAGTGGTGCATTCTTTCATCAGGGGAACTTACATCACAACTGAAAGGGATCCTAGTGTTTAGAATCCAACCCAGAGGGGTCAAGGTCACACAGAAGGTCATGTGGGTGAGGGCAGGGCACCCACCCCCAAAATGGCATTTCTCCTTCTATGAGCGTCATCAGGAACCAGGAGGGAGGGCCCTATTCTTCTGGGTCATAGATGGTTAAACTGAAGGGTGTTCAACACATACCCTCTGGAGAGGCTATGGCATTGCCAAGCATAAAACCTAATACAGAGTTCTATTCATTTGCCAATATAAGTCATCTTGGATGGGGCAATGAAATAAATTCCTTCAAGTAAAATGCTACTTAATTACTTCAAACCAAACCAAACCAAACCCATTGCTGTTGAGTTGATTTCAACTTACACCAACCCTACAGAACAGAGCAGAACTTCCCCACAGAGTTTCCAAGACTGTAATCTTTATGGAAGCAGACTGTCACATCTTTTTCCTTTGGAGCAGCTGGTAGGCCCGAACCACCAACCTTTTGGATAGCAGCCAAACTCTTAACCACTGCACCATCAGGGCTCTACTTAATTGCTTAGATATACAAAATAATGCAGCTTACATAAAGACGGGCAAAGCAAAAACTTGGAATGTTTATTTACAGTATTTTCCCCTCTTCTAACCCAGCATCCCTCCTGGAGAAAAAACAGATTCTTTGGATCTAAGTACACAAACATATGCATCATGCCCTTAGTGTGTCCATTACTCTGTAAGGGGTGCTGGACAGAACAAACTAGTCCAACACAGACTGGTTCAACACAAACCCAGCGCACCTGATGTCACCCCGATACAGATGTCTCCCCAAAGCTAATGTAAAAGTGACGTAAACAAAGGAGTTCCAGGTACAAAGCCTTACGAAATCCATTCACCTCACTCACATTTCACTAAACTTTCTGATTTTGAGGGATTCTCAAAAGACGCTGATATGATTACCATAGATGAGTGGTTCTCAATCTTCTTTTGTTTTTATTACTACTCCCCTAAGGAGCCTGTTAAGACTTGTTTTCCCCCCAACTGTCATCCCACCCCACCCCCTGAATCAAATTAAATACTAAGAAATAAAATTTTGTCAAGGAGGTTTAAAGTTTGGAAGGCAATAAACCACTGTAATATCTAAGATTCTCTACTCCCCTTAGAATGCGTGCCACAGGCAGATGACAAAAGGACACACATGAGGGTCTCGCATAGGCCAAAGCCACCGACGACTTCCCGCAGCAGCTCAGTCCCAGGTGTAGAAGACACCTGAGTTGATGCAGCATAAGGCCCACCTGTGATATGAGACAGAGCGGTGGCTCTCCAAGCTGGCTGCTGGGTACGCAGCTTGGGCATCACCTAGGGGCTTGTGAGAAGTGCAGACTCTCAGGTCCCACTCCAGATCTGCAGAATCACAAGCTCTGGAGGTGGGGACCAGTGATCCAGGTGGCTCTGATGCACACTCAAGTCTGAGAAGCCTTGGAACAAAGTCCATGGCGTTATGATGCCTGCAGCCATTCAGGGTGGTCACACGCAGATGCACATGAACCACTTCTGGGTTTTCACCCACACTGAAGAGTAACACTGACTGTGAATTACCACCCAGACACACCTACCTTAGAGTTCTCCATCACACTCTCAATGCAGTCAAAGTAAGAGAGGTCACTGACAGGTTCATTAGGATTATCCAGCATCCCCTTCACAGTCTACAGAAGAAGAACACAACTTAAAAAGCAAGCAAGTTTTTGTAACATATGTTGGTACCACAATTCAAAAATATGAAAATAAGAACAAAAGCCCAAGCAAGTGTTATAGAACAAAAGAAACTCAGTATAAAATACCTGTTGTCTACTTCCCCTCCACACACAGAATTATGGACATAAGGGCTCTGGTCTTGATCACTCATTTACCCAGAGTCCTGAGAGGAACTGAGATCATGATATTCATGAGGTCAGGTTTCCTCATCACATCTAGCAACATGGCACAGACAAGTGTGCCAGTGGTCTTACGTTAGCTCAGCTAGAGGTAAGAGTCTTCTGTTCCCGGTTTTGAAGGAATAGAAGCATTGTATCCAAAAAAGGGAAAGATTTCCTTTTTCTTCAAGAAATGTGAAGATCAATGCCAGGCAACATATTCATGGTTAATTGGCACAATTTCTCTGCTGGGTTAACTCCAAGGAGTTTAAATTTCAAGGACCCATTCATTCATTTCTTCATGCCCCAAAATTGTGAGAACCTTTAGTCTTTCAGTTCTGGAACTTTCAGTGGGGAGGTATGAAAGAACGTAATTCACCAAGACTGCCCACTGGGATGGTTCATTTGTTTGTTTTAATAAATTATTTTTTAGAGCAGTTAATCTTTCATTAATGTAGTGTACTTGTTACAAATGAACCAGTACTAATATAGTGAAGTCCACAGTTCCCATTAACGTCCATTGTGTTGTACAGTCCTATGGGTTCTGACAAATGCGTGCTGGCATGTGTCTGCCATCACAACAGCAGGCTGAGTGGTTTCACTGCCCTTCAACGCCCCGGTCCACCTATTTATCCCCCCCGCCCCATCAGTGGAAACAACGGATCTTTTTACTGTCTCCATAATTTTGCCTTTTCCAGAAAGTCACAGAATTGAAATCACACAGTATGTAGCCTTTTCAGACTGGCTTCTTTCACTTAGCAATACACATTTAAGGTGCCTCCATGTCTTTTCATGGCTTGACAAGTTTGTGTTTTTTAATTGCTGAATAATACTCCACTGTATGGATGCACCACAGTTTGCTTATCCATTCGCCTACCGAAGGACAGCCTGGTTGCTCCCAATTTTTGGCAATTTTGAGTAAAGCTGCTATACACATTGTGTGCAGGTTTCTGTGGGCTCATTTGTTTTTAATTTAAAAAGTATAGAAAATGTTTAGTCTGGTTTAGGCCACCCCAAGGAACTGGGGTGCCTCCTCTTTGTCTCCAGGCCACTGGAAACCGTTGCTTGCCTTGCTGTTAATGACCTCTGATCACCACTAAAGAGGGGCTTTTCCAGGGGAGGGAAACCTGGACGTTTATCTCTTCAGCCATCTCCCCACTGTGAGGGAAGGCACATTAAGTCCCAGGCTTCCAGGAAGCAGCCTTGGAGGCATAACCAACACAGAGATGAGGCCACTTGAGTTACAAAGGGTTGGAGGGAAGTAACAGGCGAAGCTGCTGAGCTGTTCAGTTAAGGACATGAAGGAAAAAGGTCAGGGTAAAGAATGGGTTCATTTCACTGAAGAACCTCCTCCCACTCTTTGGATAATCAAACTTGTTTTAGCAACAGCAACCCTGAAGCAGTCATCACTTTGGTGACCAAGGGTATCATTAAGGGGCAGAGTATTTGCACCTAGGCCAGCAGAGCTCACTTAGATCAACGGCCCCCATATCATTTATATCTGCAAATGTGAACAGGCCAGATTAGGGCAGTAGTTCAGCCATCATAAGAATGTTCTCAACCGTGTTCATAATGCTTCAGTCCCGTGATAAGAGGCCCCACCTCACATCCACCAGTGCACAGCAGCCTATTTGCCTCACAGAGGGGGCCCCAATCAAACGCTTCAGCAGCTGCAATGGGTATTTCCACCACACCAGCCTCATGATAATCACCCAGGAGATGAAAGGCCCATGGGACACAACCCGTATCTACTGGGTGCCCATTTGGCTGTTTCAACATAAGCTTCATTGGTTAGAATTGCTTACACACAAGTGGGCATGTTGATTTTACGTTTACCCACACACATTCTATAGGCATAAATGAAGTTTCAATTACAAGTCAATCAGGACTGTGAATATAAATTGAAAAGCACCCACAAATGTGTTCTGGGCCATCAGGGGCCCTGAGGCCACCTTGATTGTGTAGTAAAGAAGGGTCACTCCTGTGTTTTCTCCTGCATGTTGCAAAATAAAATGTACAGGGAATTCGTTCTCAGTCAGCACACCTACACCAGCCTCTATTTCTCTCCCAAATGCCCAGAATAATCTCTCCAAAACTTTCCAGGTAGAGACTGCTCATCTTCAACCTACATCCAACACCACAGGCCATACCTTCTGAAAACAAGAATCTTTTAACAAATATAAACCTCACCCCACTTAGATTGAAACTTTGGCCCCCATAGTCTACCAGGAAAGATAAAAAGCAAGGACAGAGGAGAGGAAAATAATCCTGGAGGGGAAGAACAGGACCACCAGTACAGCTTCCATCATGTCGACTCCAACTCACGGTGGCCCCATGAGTATCAGAGGAGAACTGTGCTCCACAGGGTTTTCAGTGGCTGAATTTCAGAAGTAGATCGCCTTTCTCCTGAGGTACCTCTGGGGGGACTCAAACTTCCAACCTTTTAGTGAGCTGGGTGGGATAACCATTTGCACCACCCAGGGATGCCTAACAGGGGCACCCAAACCAAACCAAACCCATTGCCATCAAGCTGATTCCAACCCACAACAACCTCATGTGTTACAGAGTAGAACTGCTCTATAGGGTTTTCTTGGCTATAATCTTTACAGAAGATTGCCAGGCCTTTCTTCTGTGGCATCGTTAGGTGGGTTCGAACTGCCAGCCTTTAGGCTAGTAGTCAAGTGTAAACTGTGCCACACCCTGTAAGTCTGCAGCAGCCTCCTCTGGGCCTACCTCGAGCTCACGGAGGGCGTTGTCACACTCCTTCTGGCCAGGAGCTTGCTGCGTGCACAGCGTGATGAGCTGATTGATGCTCTCTGTCACGGCTCTGTGAGAAAAACAGACAAGGTGTTTTTTAAAAGACTGAAAGTACATTCCACACCAATGCTTTGCAGATTCACCAGCAACACAATTAACTTACTCTGTGAGCTGGGTGCCCAGTGAAAGCTCTGCCACAAGTCTGAGGCTCCAAACAACAAATATAAACCACACCCAGGGAAGATGGAAACCTTTCAAGCAAAAGAGAACCCCACCTTGCTTCATGTTATTCATTTGCTATACCCTTAGGGGGGCACATACATAGTTCTCTTAAGAAAGCATGACTCTCTTTTACTATGTTCACGAGAAAGAATTCCCAGCGAAGTTCCAACTAGAAACCCTTCATTAGCAACCCGCCAGAGTTAAGATTATCTGCAGAAGCTGTTTTGGGATACAGGAGACGTAAACTCTGCCTACGATTTCAAAATCTCCACTTGCCATTAAATTCTACATGACTGACTAGTTCCTAGAAGCTGTCCCAAAATTATTCCTTAAAATAGCTATTTTCTTTGTTAACATTAATAGGAATAAATGAGAGACTCTTGTGTGATTTTAGATGGGTTTCTACACTTCTTAGAACTTAAAAGGCAACCCAGATTTTTTTCTACATTGACACCCTTCTTGAGAAGACCCTTCTTAACCCTGTGTCAGATTTAGGAAGACCGTGATCCATTTGGAGTTAATTTTGTGTAAGGTGTGAAGTTTGGACTGAGGTTCTTTTTTTTATTTTCTGGAATCCAACCGTTCTAGTTTTCATTTGATGAAAAGACTATCCTTCCTCTACGGAATTGATTTTGCACCTTCGTTGATGATCAGCTGGTCAACTGTATGGGGTCTGTTTCTGGACTTTTATTTTGTTTCATTGATCTAAGTGTTTACCCTTTGCCAATGCCACACTGCCTTGATTACTGTAGCTTTATAAGTGCTCTTAACGTTGAGTACCCTTCCACTTTATAAATGAAAATCCTGAGAAAGACGAGCTAACTCCCCAAGGGGATGCTACAAGTAAGGAGCAGAAACAAGGCTTCAATCCATGTCTGCCTGGCTCCAAAGCTGGAGTCTTCACCACTTTCCTGCAGGTCATAATTAAACCACTCTTTGGCAGGGTCTCGTGTTCCATTCACAGTTACTAACCATTACAGTTAAAGGGCAACTTAAAATAAATGAAGGCCCACGTTGCTGTTAGCCACTAACGCTGCCTAATATACAAGCTGCTTCATTTTATTAAATTGGCTCTGCAGCTTCCCACAGAATATCAGATTAGATGGAAAATGATGTGAATGTACAGAGGCTTAACTACTCGATGAGGAAACATGGCTTTGGATTTTAAATTCACCTAGGGTGATGGGGAAACCCTGGTGGCGTAGTGGTTAAATGCTATGGCTGCTAACCAAAAGGTCGGCAGTTCAAATCCACCAGACGCTCATTGGAAACTCTATGGGGCAGTTCTATTCTGCCCTATAGGGTCACTATGACTCAGAATCAACTCGAGAGCAACTGTTTTTTTTTTTTGTTTGGTTTTAGGGTGATGGGTTGGGAAGAGGAAAAACATTCCTGAACTCAAGAAAGAATCCCCAAATCGTTTTTCCAAGAGTGACTCTGGTGATCTATTTATCTGGGGATGCGTGCTCAATTAAGGTGCCATTGGAAAGTGCTGTCTTCTACATGGTACAAAGCAAAAGCGATGAGTCAGTGAGATGGCAGGACAATGCCTCGTTCCAACCCCTCGGAGGAGGTGGTGCACAATGAATGCATTTCCAGCGTCCCTCAGAGTCCAACACCATGTTCTGTGTGGTAGCCTTCCAAACACCTGAGTGCACAGGCTGGCTTGTGTCCACTTAATTAAGGATGCAGAATGCCACCAACTAGGATGCCATGACCATTTGCAGACAATTTCCACATATAACAAAAGCTTTCCATTTAGCTTATTTCTTTCAATGTTTCCTGTTTATCTGGGTTTTCTCTTTAAACCTCATTTTTATATGAAGATCTTTCCACTAAAAACTAAGTGTTTACAGCTGGTAAATCCAGAGGGTATACAGCTGTTCACAGGCCTGTTCTTTTAACTTTTTTGTAGATGTGAAAAATTTTCAAATAAAAGCGTGGGGTAAATACATCCATACAATGGAGTGTTTTTCCACGGTAATAAGAATTAACTATGAAACGGCATGGAGGACCGCACTGCCGAGAGAAAGAAATCAGTCTGAAATGCTACACGTACTGTATGATTCCAACTACGTGACATTCTGGAAAAGGCAAACTATAGGGTTGCTATGAGTCGGAATCGACTCGACAGCAGTGGGTTTATAGAGATAATGGTTAGATCAGTGGTTGCCAGGGACCCAGCGGCTGAGGGAGGGCATGAATAGGTAGAGCACAAGGCATTTTGGGGGCATTTTTAGGACACTTAACATTATGTATTCATCAAAACCCATGGACCATACGACACAAAGACTGATCCCTAATGCAAACTATAGAACAAACCCAAAAACCAAACCCGTTGCCATCGAGTTTATTTCTACTCATAGCTACCCTATAGGACAGAGTAGAACTGCCTCATAGGGTTTCCAAGGAGCGGCTGGTAGATACAAACTGCTGACCTTTTGGTTAGCAGCCGAGCTCTTTACCATTGCAAAACCAGGGCTAACTAAACTTTAGTTAATAATGAATCAATATCGGTCCATTGATCATAACAAATGTACCAGATGAATAAAGATGTTAGTAAAAGGAGAAACCGTGTACAGGAGGGAGGAAGCTATATGGGAACTCTCTGTACTTTCTGTACGCTTTTTCTGTAAGCCTAAAACCGCCCTAAAGAATAAAGTCTATTAAAAAAACAAACAAAAAAACCAACTAAGGGTTTGTAGTTGTATAATCCATAAAAGTGTCAGCCCAGCACTGTATGTCTGAACGAGTCACACAGGTAACAATGATCCTTAACTAAGTAGCGTCATGCAGGTATCATCCATCCCTGTAACTCATTTCCGAGTGTGGGTTACATAGCCAGACAATAAACTAAGAGGCCCAAAAGCAAATGTTCATGTAGATTCGACAAGGAAAAAAACATTATGTTTCAAACTACAGCATTTATTTATAAAAGCAAAAGATTAGAGGCAACTCAAATACGCAACAGTAAAGGGCTGGTTAAATGAAAGTACAGCCCACAACAGAATTCCATTTAAAATCATACTGTATATCATGTTACAATGCCATGGAAGAATATTCATGATAAACAAGTAAAATAAAAATGACAGCAGTACATACAGTATGAGCCCATTACTGTAAAAATAAACGTCCACATAAAAATACGACAGAATGACATATGTCAAAAGTTAACTGATCTTTTTAACATTTTTAAAGCAAAAATTTCAATAAATCTACTAAAAATATGAATAAATCAACTTACAGTATCATAAAAATATGCCTGAAATTAGCAGGGATTTCCTTCTGTTCTATATAAATCTAAATAGTCCTGGTAGAAATTTTTATTTTTCACATTTTTAATGGTAAAATCTGTACAGGTTTATTTTTTTAAAAATACAAAAAAGTGAAATAACCAAAGTCCACCAGCCAGAGATAATATTTCCCTGTACTTATTCTTTATCTAGGCATATCTATCTACTTCCACATTTTTAAAAATCTCAGAGGTTAAAAAGTGCTTTCTAACCTAAGAACTGCTTAGTGTTCAGAGATATTGAATCAACTCAACCAATGTTTGGGAGCCCTGGCTGGAAATTTTAAAGAGATACGCAATTGGATCAGAGGTAGGGGTGGAAGATAATCCGACAATTTGTGCTTTCTGTTTACCTACTAAGCACATACCACCTGAGAAGTAGTTTGGAGGAAAAAGCAGTATAAGACATTTCCCTTCCTCAAGGGAGACAGGGAAGACAGAACAAAACAAAATCTACCTGCAAGTATTCCCTGGTCGATTCTGATACATAGCGACTCTATAAGACAGAGCAGAATTGCCCCACAGGGTTTCCCAGGCTGTAACCTTTAAGGAAGCAGACTGCCACATCTTTCTCCCAAGGGGCAGCTGGTGGGTTCAAAGCACCAACCTTTCCGTTAGCAGCCAAGCTCTTAACCACTGTGTTACCAGGGTTCCTTTGCTGTACACAAGACATGGAGATTAAAAATAACATAGTTAACAAGCAGCAGCCATCTAAGACACAACTATCGGTCTCTTCTAGTCTGCAGCAAAGGAGAGGAAGGAGTACTAAAGACCCAAGGGAGCACTTAGTCCAAAGTACTAACGGACCATGTGACCCCAAAACCAGAAGAACTAGATGGTGCCCAGCTACTACTCCCGACTACTCTGGCTGGGATTACAATAGAGGGTCAAGAACACAGTGGGAGAAAAACGTAGAACAGATGACCAAATGCACAAAAAAGACCAGACTTATTGGTCTGACAAAGACTAGGGGAACCCCAAGACTATGGTACCCAGACATCTTTCTAACTCAGGCTTGAAGCCATTCCCGAAGTTCATCTTTCAGCCAAAGATTAGGCAGGCCTATAACACAAACAATAACACTTGTGAGGAAGGTGCTTCTTAGATCAGTCAAGTATACGAGATCAAATGGGCAACACCTGCCCAGCAACAAAGACGAGAAGGTGTCTTGTCTGTACAAATGGACACAGTGAACCCAGGGTGGAAAAAGAAAGGGGGAGAGTGCTGACACACTGCGGGATTGCAGCCAATGTCGTGAAACAATTCGTGTAGAAATTTCTGAATGAGAAACTAATTTGCTCTGTAAACTTTCACCTAAATCACAACATATATATATATAGTTTAACTATATGAATCAAATTGACAATAGCAACTCAAAAGGTTAGATAGGAACCATAGGAGACAGTGAGTTTATATTAACGGGGGAGGAACAATTTGCAAATGAAGATGAGAATAGTTGTACGACTTGAAGAATGTCTTCAATGTCATTGAATTGTACATGTAGAAATTGTTGAGTTGGTGTATGTTTTGCTGTGTATAATTTCAACAACAATAAAAATATAATAATAGAGCTTAAGCCTCTCTCGGACAGCAAAGAGTTGTAATCTAGCTGGAGAGGTGAGACAATGAAAACACAATAGAAAGATGCTGAGCAAGAGAAGGCAGTGATGGGAATGACACCAGACAGGACATGCTGGATTGCTGGCCAAGCAGGGAACTCGCAGGGAGCACAGGAGAAAATTAAAACCCCGGCTGGGTGGCACGGACTGTAAACAGAGTGGACTGAAGCACCCAGAAAAGTCAGGCCTGAGAAAGATCCTGACTTGGATAAAGGGAGAGAACGTTCTGGATGAGACCACAGGGAGAGAAAGGCCCTCATTTATGTGCTTGTATTTTGAGCAGTAGAGGTGCCCCCTCCTTTGTGCCGTTTGCTGTGCTGTCCTTCTTCACAGTCTCTGGAGACAGGAGGAAGCCTGCCCAGCAGGAACCTCAAAGTCAAGGGCACCCAGGGAGACAGAAGCCACTTGTGAATTCCTAGGGAGGCCTGGCAATCTACTTCCGAAAACCAGCCGTGAAAACCCTATGGATCACAGCAGTCTGATTTACAACCAACTGATCACAGGGATGGCGCAGGGCCGTGTAGTGTTTTGTTCCATTGTGTGTGGAGTTGCCAACTCAATGGCAGTTGCTAACAGGAACAACAACAACCCTCAGAGGACTAGAGAGCAGCTGGAGATCCTGGGTGCGGGGTGGGCTGGACACTGGGAGCTGTGGGGTGGACACCTTCTCAGACTCTTTCTGGCCAGTGAGCTGCGTAGTGGCCCTCATGGAGGAACTCAGAGGTGGGACACACCCCCTTCTTTTTTACAACTGCGACTGCTTGTCCTATTCCTTGGCCAAAAATCAGGAAGCACCAGAGCAATTCCCAGCTGGGTAAAGGCTGATGAATGCTTGACAAAGGGTCGTCAGCTTCAGCCAACTTGTCAGAGAAGAGCCAAAGCCCCACAGGTTACAAGAAGCTGGAACACTAACAGTAAGTGAGTTCCCCCAAGGCACCGGAAACCCAGGGCCTGGCATCCTCAGATGCACCTGGGCTCTGAGACAGAAGTAAGAGCCTAGGAAGAAGACACGTGCTACTTCTTTGGAGCAACCCTCTCTTCTCAGAGCTGTTTCAGGTCTGGGTATTGCAGTGGCATCTCTGGGGCCTGAGGGACATCCATGTGAACAAAAAGCAGGACGTGGCTGCATCCAGAACAGGGAGGACAGTGAGACTGCAGAGCAAGGGCAACGGTGATGAGACACCTGCTGCTCAGCTCCTCGTGCACTTAGTGCAGGACGTGGCTGTGTCTAGAACAGGGAGGACAGTGAGACTGCAGAGCAAGGGCAATGGTGATGAGACCCCTGAAGCTCAGCTCCTTGTGTACTTACTACAGGCCTGATACAGGGCCCAGAATGAAACAGGGGCCCATGCTCTGAGGGTGTGTCTCCTGCCCCAACTCCACCAGGCCACATCTCTGTATGCCCAGCACCCGGCGCTGGCCTACCTCATATTAGGCATGCAATAAATATCTGTAAAATGAACACATGAAACAATGAATTTATGAACAAAAAAAATGAATGAATGACCATAAAACCCACTGCCGTCGCATCGATTCCGACTCATAGCGACCCTATAGGACAGGGTAGAACTGGCCCATAGAGTTTCCAAGGAGCACCTGGCGGATTCGAACTGCTGACCCTTTGGCTAGCAGCCGTAGCACTTAACCACTACGCCACCAAGGTTTCCGAATGACCATATGACCTAGCAATTCCACTCCTAGGTATATAGCCAAGACTTGAAAGCAGGGATTCAAACAAATAATTGTACATTGGTGTCCACTGCAGCATTACTCACAATAGCCAAAAGGTGGAAACAACCCAAGAGTCCATCAACAGATGAACAGATAAACAAAACGTAGCGCTATTCAGCCATAAAGAGAAATGAAGTACTGATACATGCCACAGCATGTATGAACCCTGAAAAACACCATGGTGTTGTCAGGTGTTAACATCATGATAAGTGAAATAAATCAGACGCAAAAGGACCAGTACTGTGTGATCCTGCTTATATGAAATACCTAGAGTAGGCAAATGCATAGAGACCAAAGTAGACTAGTGGTTACCAGGGACTGGGGAGAGGAAGGACGAGGAGTTACAGCCTGGTGGGTACAGAGTTTCTGTTGGGGATGATGAAAATGTTCTGGAAATAGTGGTGATGGTTGTACAACATTGTGAATATAATTAATGTCATTGAACTGTACACTTAAAAACGGCTAAGATGGCAAACTCTTTGTTATGTATATTTTACCATGATAAAAAAAAAAAAAGAATGAATGAAGGAACCCTGGCGAGCAGAGCTTCACCTGCCTAGAGAAGCCTGCCTGACTCACCTGACCTGGCCGGAGCTTCTGCTGGGAAAGCACCCCAGGGAGAAGGAAGCTGGTCAAAGCGTGCCAAGGAAGCCAAGCAGAATGTGCCGGCATCTTCTCCCGACAGCTTCCTCCTCAGGCAATCGTTTTCACGTGACAACTTTTAAGTGCTTACTTGGGATAAAACCAAGGGTGGGGAACTCCTTGTCACACTGCTGAATGCCAGGACTGAAGGCAAAGTTTTTTGTTCTTTAAACTAGTCTCTGGCTTCCTTCCTAATGTCACCACTAGGGGGCCTTCAGGTCCCCCCTCGGGCTCAGGACACCAGCCACTTTCCTTGAGGTCTGTGCTTCCTTCCACAGCTGGCTTTCACAATGCCAATTTACACTCTCCCCTTCCCCAATTGAAGAGAGTGAATAACACATTTCAAGTCCAGGACTGTAATTTTGAAACGATGCAAAAAAAAATTGGAGATAATGCAAAAAATCTGTGTTCAGATACCTGGAAACGTCAGTTACCTTATCCAGAAGGTCTTTGTAGGAAAAAAAGCGATCGAGAGGGTTTTGTATGAGAAACAGCCACTCCACAGAACAGCCATCCCCCCACTCTCCGCACCCAACCCCCATCACCGTCACCACCAGGGGGGACGGCACTCGCTTACAGGAATAACGACAAACAAAACAGAAGAGGGAGGTAGGGAGATGTAAGGAGCCCTGGTGGCGCAGTAGTTAAGGCACTAGGCTGCTAACCCCAAAGGTCGGCGGTTGAAACCCACCAGTACCCTGAGGGAGAAGAATGTGGCAGTCTGGTTCCATAAAGATTTACAGCCTTGGAAGCCCTATGTGGTCCTATAGGATCGCTATGAGTTGGCATTGACTCGACAGTAATGGGTTTGGTTTGTTTTTTGGGAGATGCGAAGATATTTTTTCCAGTTCCCTAGTAGGCTCTCACTATTGTTTGAGGCTAAAATGTATGAGGACAAAGGAAGAAGCTCAAGGGTGTTCAAGGGAGCTACTCTGACATTGTCTAACTTCCCAAAGAAAATAACAATCCAAGCCAAGAGGAAACTAGAGACAGGTTTTAACTATTCCTACCATGAGATCTTACCACTGAGGGCTGCAAGCAGTTCAAGATGACCTAGTACACATCCTCGTCGTGCTGACGGGAACGTCTAGAGAGGCTGAATGACCTCATCCATGTCACTGAGTTGCTCTTGTTGTTGTCAGCTGCTGTGGAGTTGGCCAAGCCCAGGCACGACAGAATGAAACTCTGCCGGGTCCTGTGTCATCCTCATGGCTGGCTGTGGATAAGACCACTGTGATTCATAGAGTTTTCACTGGCTGACTTTCAGAAGGAGATCTCCAGGCCTTTTTTCCTAGTCTGTCTTTAAGTCTGGAAGCGCGACTGAAACCTGTTCAGCAGCATAGCCACACACAAGCCTGCACTGACAGAAAGACAGGTGGCTGTGCAGGAGCTACATTACACTGTCCAGGAGTCAAATCTGGGTCTCGAGACCCACAGAGAAGGCAGGAATTCTACCACTGAACCCCCACTGCCCCCATCACTGAATTAGTCAAGCATTAAAGCTTAGACTAGAATCCAGGTCTCCTGATTCTGGAAACTTCTGGAACAACCACTGAGCTCCCAGTGTGGAATTACATGAGAAAAAAAAAAAAAAACAAAAACACCCAAATAAGCAATCAAAACCAAGTCAAAAAACAACAAAACAAAGCAGAATTAAAGCTATGCTCTTCAAAACTCACTAATCTGCACATCTTGAAAAGGTTTCCAATCAGTCTACAGCCCCTAAGAGTCCTGCATTTAATCTCTTGCTGCTGTCAGCTTTCCTATATATAAAGTCGAGCCAAATAATGCTAAGAAAACACGCCTGCACCACCACAGAATCCTAAAACACCCCATGGGTTCAGGAAAAATGAATGAGGGATTACTAATGTAAGATCTTCCTCTGCCTGCCAGGGCAATTTCTCCACACACCAGCGTTCAATCACTAGGTACTCAACTTAATCACCACAGTGGCCTGGGAGCAGAAACTATGGTGGGTTACCCACTTCCCCGGGTGGAAACCACAGGCCAGAAGGACAGTGACATCATCCAAAACTCAAATTCATGGTTTAACATATTTTCCAAAACAATGAAAAAAAAAAAACTGTATTGGCAATGCTAACCCATTCATTCAAAACTGAAGCCCTTCTATAGGGGACAAAGCCCTTCTACAGAGAACGAAGTCCTTCGACATGGGATGCACTGAACATGTTAAAAATCAACCTAATGAACACTGAGGCCAGATGCATAGTAAGCGCTCAGTAAATGTCTACTGAGTGACTAGTTGAGCATTATTCTCTATACTTTCAGTATTTTCTGATTTTTTTTCAATGAGCACATATTACTTTTATAATCTTAAAGACATAAAAGTACTTTGAAACATCTTAAGGGTGATGGTTGAACAACATGATGAAGTGAGGTTAACATCACTGAATTGTACACGTGAAGAATGCTGAAGTGGCGTACGTATTTACCACAATGGAAGGTTAAAAAACAGTCTATTTAAGCCGCTGTGTTCACCAATCGATGGGCGCCTGAAGACTCTGGGCAAGTCTCTACCAAAAGGCTGGATGAGAAGACGACAGACATTTTACTGGGGAGAGCACATAAAAATGAGGCTGTTTTATAAAACATCAGAGCCCCATGGCTCTCAGCTCCACCTCCGACGACGTCAGGACAGCACCGACCCCAAGCTCAGCAAAAACAGCATGATGTCAGACACGTCTCCCAACCACACCTGGAAGCACCTTTTGCCCCACTCTTACCTTGCCGCTGCTGCCAGGAGGTTTTTCGCATTGGGGGCGCCTGGATCTACAGAGAGAGACTTGGCAGCTAACAACAGCTTGCTGGATGCCATAGAGATGTTCTTGAGGTTTCCTATCACTTGGATCTGGTCTTCTTTGGTCTGGAAGGCGACAAGGTGCCAGAGTAATTAGGGACTGTCCGTCTGTCCTGGGAGCCGTTCAGGGAGCTAGGAACAACATCCTGAAATGGAAGCCAGTTATCCGCACAGATCACCTTCAGCCCAATTAGCCTGCGTTGCCCAACTCTCTGGCTGTGTCTGCCTGTCCCCAATCAGATGCCCAGATCGAGATGCTGGCAACAGGGGCAGAAATCCATTCCCCAGCCAAGAGCTGTGCTTTCTCACAAGTGAGGCATTAAAAGAGGAGAGAGAGTGTGAGTGAGCACACAGACCCAGCAGCAATCCCGGCATCCTGCTTAACAATGCCAGGGTTGTCAAACAGCTTGTGTATCTCGGCCTGGCACAACCGGCCGGCACCGCCTCGATGTCCACAGCTGATCGCGTCCCAGAAGTTACTGAATCCGAGCGAACACATTTCTCACCTGGCTTGCCATCTGGGAAACAGCCCTTTGTGGATAACAGAGCAAGAAACACTCCGAAGATCTTTTAGGGAGTTCATAGGAGCTCAGAAAAAAACAAAAAATACAGCTCTGCAAGCTGACAACAGACCGGTCATGTGGCCTTGTTCTAAGCAAGGTATTTATCTGTTCATCGGGGGGAGGTAATTTTTAATCATCTGACACTTTTAGACAGTGCCTTCCATGGGCCACTGAGTCTGAGTCTCAAATACGCGCTCTTCATTACACCACATTCTAAGAGCTGTCTTAAACTCTGCTAAACATTCTCCTCCACCTCCCTGTACGTAAAATGATGGACTGTGCTGGAGGATCCTGGGAAGAATGACCCTTCATCACAGGACGCATTTCACACATGAGCGAGGAGCGATAGCATCTCTGGATGCCATTCCTGCGAGGTCATGGAGTTTCCTGAGCAGCTAAGCAAAGGCAGTGAGCTGTGTCCTGCTAACAGGTTCCCTATTCTTACTCGCCCACTCAGCTTCCAAGGTGGACAGCCCACCAGAGCAGAGAGGTCAACTCCACACACCCACCTGAGCCTGGCCAGCCATCTCAATGCCAGCATCGAGGAATTCGTCAAAATCATCACTGAACTTTCCAGAGGCGGCAGCCAGCTCCCCACTCTGGCCCCGGGTGGCATGGACCACTTCCCCCGCAGACTGGTTCAGATCAGCTGCTGCCTGGTTCAGTTCACTCTGGGCTTCCTGGAAAGGCTTCGTGCTTGGCGGTAGCTACAAGGAACAGGAAGTATACCCCATGGGAAGTTTAACTTTGCACCAGAGGAATAAAGGAAGGTACTGAGGAGGGAAGACAGACCCCCCCGCCGGGGATTCACCTGAATCATCAAGACTAAAATGGTTCTTCCCCTGAACTATGGTCCCTGAACACCCTGCTAACCCAGAACTGTAACCATTCCTAAAGCCCACTTCTCAGACAATGATTAGATAGGCCCATAAAACAAAAATAACACATATGAGGAAGATGCTTCTTAGTTCAAACAAATATATGAGACCAAAAGGGCAGCTCCTGTCTAAAAGCAGGATGAGAAGGCAGAAAGGAACAGGAACTGGACAAATGGACACAGGGAACCCGAGGTGGAAAGCAGAAGAGTGCTGTCACATTGTGGGGATTGCATCCAATGTCACAAAACAGTATGTGCATAAATTCTTGAATGAGAAATTAACTTGAGCTGTAAACATTCACCTAAAGCGTGCGCAGACACACACACACGCTAAATGGTTCTGTGTTTTAAGTTGCAAAGGAAAAGGCAAATTGGGAGGTTAAATAGAATTCCCAGAGGAAAGGTTAGCTGCTCAGAGATCCCAGAGGGGAGCAGACTGCAAAAAACAAACAAAAGCCATTTGCTATTGAGTCGATCCCAGCACATGGCAACCCTATGTATCAGAGTAGTGCTGTTTCATAAGGTTTTCAAAGTCTGTGACTTTTCAGAAGCAGATCTCCAGGCCTGTCTTCTGAAGTATCTCTTGGTGGGTTTGAACTGCCAACCTTGCAGGTAGTAGCCAAGTACATAACCATTTGGGCTACCCAGGGGCCTCACTCACTTCTAAAGTGAAGCCCGTCCCAGGTGCCTCTTCCCCAAGCCCAGACCCTCACCGAGTCCACAAGCAGCTTCTTGCTGGACTCGCCGATGCTCTTCAAGGCCACATCCACATCCTTCTGCCCAGGGAGGCAATTCACGCAGTTATTCAAAGAGTGTGAGACAGCTTTGGCCACCTGAAAACAGCGGGGGAGAGAAGCACCCTAAGAAAGCAGTGCCTTGACTTTCAGCACAAACGTTTTCATACATTTGCCGAGCATGAGAGGTAACAGTACGCAGGGTGGAAACAGAATGGGGATTCTGGCCCCATGTTCCAGGAGCCTCGTCCCCAACACACGTTAAGACAGGGAAATTACCTGCCAGCATCTATCTGACACTGTTTACTATGTTAAACTACCTGTGCCCAGGCCTCTGGGCCAGGACCTAAGCTACATCCTCTCACTGGGGTTCACATCCTGTCTTGGCAAATGGCCTGATAGTGACACAGCACATCTCATAGGCCTCCCAAAGCCAGGGGAGGTCACAGCTTTGTGACTCAGACATGGGCCTCACCAAAATCAGGTCAGGTACTAAAACAATACCTAATGCCAGGAGAAATGGAAGTATCTCCCTTCTTGAGGGCCCTGCTGAGGTCACTGAGGTGGCAGTAAGCCTTGAGTTCTTGGATCACAGTTAGCTAGCCCTGTGGTTGACTTCTGCTCAGCAACCGTATGGTATAATCATTCCCAAACCTCACCCTGCCCAGAGTGCTCACAGTACTTCCCAGCCAACTTGCAACTGGCCATGTGCTGCCTTTTAAAGGATTCTTAAGTGGTACCCTTTTATAGTCTTTGGTATCCTAGGTTGAAGGGTAAGGTGTTTAGATCCAGGGTGTGTCATTCCCCTTAAATCTAATCCATCTCCTTCCCGGCCCCGAGTCTAGAATTTTGCCTGGACAGTGTGTAGTCAACTAGCTTCATTAAGAAGTTAGAGGATCATCTGCAGGGGTTAACTGAGAGTCAGGGTTAAAAACTTGGAGTGGCCGGACGTAGTACGTCTACTTCACCTCACAGGCTAGGAAGGAATGCAGTTAGGCATACACAGGCCCAAAACAAACATGCTATAAATGCCCTGGCTTGTACACTTCCAAGGACAGATTTCAACAAAGCCCCCACCCCCGCCATTCTCTGTGTTGACTGTGAGTTAAGCAGATCTCACCTTAAAGCAGAGGGCTACCAGGCAAGAATTTAAGAAGTGGCGATGGTGCATGACCAGCACTGTTAGGGCACTTTGGAAGGTTTGGAAAATACCCATTAAGCCAAAGTGTTGACATCCAGAAAAAAAGTGCCCCAAAGACAGCCTACCACCGTGTTCACATTAACAAATATCACCATTCCCAAGGCTGGGCCTCACCTGAGCTAGCCTCTGTTGGCTCTCGGCATCTCCAGGTGCAATCAGGGCCTGTTTGGCTTCTTGAATGAGCACGGCCGAGCCCTCCATCACGTCTCGAGCCGAATCTAACATGGCGTGCGAAGCTGAGGGGTCACTGGTAGATGCGGCCACCCCACGGGCAGCTTGGGCCAGTATTTTCAGAGCTTGGGCTGTCTCTCTAGCAGCCACTCCTACGGACAAAAGCCCACCAGACCTTCTATCAGATTCCATTTAAAAGCCACAGTATCTTTGGGAGTAAGTCTCCAGATGAGGGCTCCCTTGAAAGAAGAGGATACTGTGACAGTACCTGGCCATGGTGGGCTCCAAATCACTTCTTATAGTATCTGAGTTACGTGCTTCTCAAAGTAGTCCACCACTGACCCTTGGCCAATCCAGGGAGAGGTTCCTAACAACCACAATGCTAAATACAATTCCTCTCTGGCTCCCCTTGCTTCCTCTGCCTCACACGTCCCTAGAGCTGAAACTCGAAGTACATGGCAGGTGAACACAGGTTTGTGGGAGGTTATTTAAGTTCATTTCTCTTTCCTGGTTGCTTTTTTGGGGCATAGCTTACATATGCTAAAATTCACAAATCTGTAAGTGCAGCTCAGTTACTATTTGATGTATGTGTACATCCACATAACCACCATCCAGATGGAGATACAGAACATTTCCATCACCTTCTGAGCTTCTCCAGCCAACACCTCCCTCGCACTGGGAGTAATCACTACTTAACATCTATCGCCTTAGACCTGTAAACTTCCTATTAATGGAACCACACAGTTATGTATTTTTTTGCGTCTGGTTTCTTTTTCTGATTATAATGCTGTGAGATTCACCCATGTTCTTACATGTAGCAGTTCATTCTTTGATTCTAGCTTTGTAGTATCCCACTACATAAACGCATCAGATCTTATTTTTCCACTCTTCTGTTGATGGACTTTCGGGCTGTTTCCAAATTGGGGCTATTATGAACGAAGCTACCAAAGTTTTTGTGTATGCTTCCTGGTGGAAAATGGACTCCTTTCTCTTGGGTGTAATCCTAGGAGTTTAATCGTTGGGTCATAAAGTACATATTTAGCTTTAGGAGATAGTACAAACCAATTTGTCAAGATGGTTTTACCATTTTATACTTCACCATCAATTTATCAGAGTTCCAGTTGCTCTATATCCCAGTCATCGCTTGGTATCATCAGTTTCTTAACTGAAACTTAACCATTCTGACAAGTGTGTAGTTGCATCTCACTGAGGTATTAATTCGTATTTCCCAAATGAGTAATGATATTGAGCACCTTTTAATATGCTTATTGGCTATTTGGATGTCCTCTTTTGTGAAGCGCTTTCAAATTTACTTCTAAACAGATAACAGAACTTGGGGAAAAACTATGACGAGAAAAGAAAAAAAAAAAATTTTTTTTTTTTTTAAGGAATCGTTTAAATTGACAGCACCATCTCATGCAGAATAAACATGAGCCATACTACATGGCACCTAGTCCCCATCACACCCAAGAACAAGGAGAAGGTTAGCCATGCCAGGGCACACAACAAAACAATCTAAGGACCACAGCAGAGCCAACCTCAGGGCTCATCTCACCGAAGCACTTCACAGGTGTTTCTCCAACACCGAGAAGTTTCTTCTCCACAAGCATACCTTTAGGAGCAGTGCCAGGGCTAGACCTGAGGTTTCTTAACTTCCAGGTTAGAATCTCTGCTCAGTGCTCTTTGGGACAGAGAGCTACAAGGGCTTCTCGTTAGAACAAATAATATCCATATGAAGAATGCACAAATCAATCTCTCCCACACACTAAACCTGGAAACAACTATTTTCTAAAGGATTTAGCTGGACGGTCTCCAGGCGCCTATTGAGTGTGGACTTTACCAGCAGGCGCTTTAGCTGAGTCGGCACAGATGCAGTAGGTGGTCTGCTTGTTATTGAAGATGAGGCCCCGTAATACAATAAAGACTGTGAGAGGCCCCAGATCCATAAAACAAGACAGCTTTGCGGCGCCGCAGACTTGCTAATCTGTAAATATTTGGCAAGTCACACAGCTGGGACATAACTCTACAATCTAATCAAGGCGAATTACAAAGCTGCCAATTTACCATTTATCACATGGCACTTCCGAGGGCAGCTTACAGAGTGAAAACATTTTAAATAAAGTGTGTGTGTGTGTGTGTGTGTGTATGACAGAGAAATCCAGAAGAGAAAACACAAAGTTAAGGTGAAGGAGAGGAGCAGGGGGAGCAAAGCGGTCATTCCACTTTAAGCTTTTGCACAGGGTTGGAAGATGCTGTTGCTCAGAAGAGTGCCAGGCGTGGCTAAGGCACCATCATAGCTCTGACTCGGCCGGTGATTAGCCTGGACTACTGCCTCTCTCTGGGTCTCAGTTTCCCACAAGTGCTAGGAGAGGTGGAGATCCCAGCTGTGACCATTAAAGACTCTAGGCTGTGATTGCTAGATCTCTCCTCTTGCCTTTCCACTCACCACAGAGATTTCAGAATCCATTTCAATTTGAGTTGTACCCAAATTTGGGAGAATAAAACATTCATTATTTGTAATTAGAACAGAGATGTTTATGCAAAATTCTTTTAGTGAAAAATCTTTTATAGACTCCAACAATTTCAAAAAGACAGAAACCAGAAGAGCTATATTCCAAGTGCCTAAGGTTGTCTACGTGTTTCCAGCCGAAGACTCACTGTGAAATCTCAAGGCACATCAAGGATCCCCCCTCTGGAGTGGAACTCATACCATCAAAAGAATGAAACAAGGCCGCTAGGGGCCAAAGAGAGCCCAGTGACCACCTAAGGCTGAACATGGCTAAATTCACAACAACATCCTCAAAGGTAACCACTGCCAGGTCAAGTCTCCTAGTAAATCAAACCACTGCCATCAAGTTGATTGACTCATAGCTACCCCACAGGACAGAGCAGAACTTCCCCATAGGGATTCCAAGGCTGTAATCTTTATATAAGCAGATTGCCACATCTCTCCTCCGCGGGTTTGAGCTGCGGACCTTTCAGTTTGCAGCTGAGTGCCTGCACCACCAGGGCTCCTTTCCTTGCAAACACCTTCAAATGAAAGCACTCCTGCAGTGAAGAAGTATGCAACCTGACGCCCAGAGCTGCCTGTGGGGAAACACTAAAGCAGACTTTTGTTTTGAAAACCACAATCCTTTGAAGACAGAGATTCCTTTCATAGTCTTCCTGCCATCTGCTCCTTAGATTCAGTAACAGAGTCTTAAGAAGAAACATGAGTGATATGAAATATAGAATTCCTTGTAACCGTTGATCTTTATCAGAATTCACGCAGACTGTGTGTCATAACACTACTGGGCCATATAGCAAGCTCACAAAGTAACAACTAGGATGGCACAGATTTTTAATCTGCTCAGAGAATCTGAAGAGGGTTCTGTCTCTCCAACTGTACTCAGCCAAGTAGAAATATATTTTGAATACTGCACTGGCCAGACAAGATGATCTACGATAGAACATAGCCCAGTGGCGGCTACTGGGTAACTTCTGGATCCCCTGCATATCTGTTTGTGGACAAGGGAATTGAGACCCAGGTAGAAGTTTTCTGTTTGCTTTCTCTTTCCTTGCTTCCCACTCATTCTTCAACTTTCCTGAAATTGCCTTCAGCAAGGAGAGTAGTCACCTTTTTCTTCCTAAAATCAATGGATGCTTCCTGAGTCCCTGCCTCACATGGCTCTCTGGGCAGCAGGTGCCTCTCAGGTAACAGTCTCTGGCTCTAGAGACAGCCCACTCTCCTGGCGATCTCGCTTTCTCCATGGTGGGATGTTCCCATTTCTTCCAAAGGTTTCTACTGCTCAGCCACCTTCTTAAATAGTTGGGTTCCTTGGGGTTATATCTGATAAACATTTTCTCCCCCTGCTACTCTCCCTAGACAAGCTGATTTATCTCCATGGTTTCAGTCATTATCATTTGACTAATAATTTCCCAATCTATATCACTGAGTTCCATAGCCAGATGTCTAGCTGCCTAATGGGCTCCTGTACTTGGATACCCTGCAGTCACATCAAACTGAATACACTGAAAGCTGAACTTGGCATCTCTGGACTTCACATCTGTACACCTGCCAATGGTCCTGTGTTCCCCATCCTGGTGACTCGGAGAACGCTTCATTCAGTTATCATGGCAGACACTCAGAGTCATCCCTGTTACCCTCCTCACCCCCATCCCTACCAGCTTCTCACCTGTCACCACGAACTGTCAAATCTCTATTTTATTAATCCATCCCTTTCTCTCCACTGCAGGCCACTACCCATCCCTTATTGGGATTAATACAACACTCTCCTTGCTGGGCTCCCTACCTCCAGCTTTGTTTCCCTCCAATGCATTCTGAACATAGGAGGTAGAGCAATCTATCTAAAAGGCAATCTGAACTATATCCACAGTGGAAAACACTTCAATACTTCCAAATGCCCTTAGGTTAAATTCCAAATTATTTAAATTGGCTTCGAGGTCTTTTAGGATCTGACCTGGCCTTCTATTGCAGCCTTATCTTCCTGCTCCTGGGCTTCGGGCCTTTTACTTGAACCTTTCTCGTTTTTTCAGTCAGCCTTCTTTTCCCTCACCTCTGGGACTTTACACGTGCTCCTCCTACCTCTACAACTACCTTTCAGTGCCCCACACACAAGACTGTGCTGCTTCCAGGACGTTTTTTCCCAAACACTATCTAGACCTCCTGTCATCCTGGATGTTACCAGTTACCAGATGATGCAACTGGTAACCAGCCTTCCCTCCACTGAAGATGCATGTCATCACCTACACAAAATCTGGCAAGATTTCAGGAATATGTGGAAATGTTAGAATCTCATATTCCCTACACTTTGTAAGCATTTATACGTACTTTGTCTTCCCTCGGAATGTTAACGGACTCCTAAACAATTCTCAAAACCCTGATCAGGTGTCAATTCTGTCCTGAAACTTTCCCTTACCCTCCTGTTAGGGCGGAGTTGGACATTCCTATTATTGCAGGCGGAAACCCTGGTGGCGGGCATAGTGGTTAAGTGCCACAACTGCTAACCGAAAGGTCAGCAGTTCAAATCTACCAGGTGCTTCTTGAAAACTCTATGGGGCAAAGCCAACTCTTCAGACAGGGATTGGACTGGACAATGGGATAGGAAAATGATACTGGTAAAGAGTGAGCTTCTTGGATCAAGTAGACTATGTTGGCATCTCCCGTCTGGAGGGGAGATGGGAGGGTGGAGGAGGTCAGAACCCACCCAGGGTTTTGCAACGCAAATCAGTCTGCTTCTTGTTGGCTTACCTACACCTGGAGACCCTCATGTCTTTACTTGGGTTTATCAGTTACCACTCATCTGTCTCTTTCCATCTTTGAAAATTTCATGGGCATCTTACTTGTTGTCACCATCTCTCCTGTTCTCTTTGGTCTTTTTTATTCCTTCAATATCACAGGATATCAGGAGTCATAGGTTGTCCCAGGAGGCTATACTACTGTTTGTTTATACTCAGTGACCCATGAATAGTTTGGAGTAATGTGTTTTTATTGTGTTTTTAGTCTTTGTATGCTTAAAAAAAAAAAAAATTTTTTTTTTTTTACGCTTAGTATCAAGTGCAAAATAAAATGCTTGAAGAATACGTTGAACTGCTAAAAAAAATGAAGAAAAAGAATCACGTTTATTATTAAAAAAATGAAACCACCACTCTCCCCCATACCGCCCCCACACAAGTGGTCTGCACCTGGCCACGTGGCGTCCTGAAGGGCTGGGGAGCCTCACCTGTGTAGTGCTCATTGCCTTGAGCAGCACAGGTGAGCAGCTGTGCCATGGAGGAGCCCACTGCTTTAGAGGTACTTCCCAGGTCCTGAGCACATTTTTCCAGCTATAAAAATATTCAAGGGGGAAGAGAGTTTAAAAGAAAAGAAACATCCACTGAGGTCTTAGCATACATCAGAAAAATAATGCACATCAAATGTAGGGCTTTAGCTGTTCCCCACACAAATCATGGATGGCAGTAAGAAGGAGCAAGGTGATACAGAGGAAGGAGCCCAAGCTTTAGCATAGACAAACCTCGGTTATTTCTGGGTCCAACCCCTTTCTCCCCCTCCTAATTACTAGCTGTGTGAGATGGGGTAAGCAACTGAAACTCGCCAAGCCTTGGTTTCCTGAGGCACTCATAATACCTAGGCTCAGAAGGTTTTCAGGGAATTAATGTAGGTACTCGACAAATGGTAGCTATTAGTATTATGCTGTTGGAAGCTAATTTAGAAAGTCTGCAACAAATCCTTAGTGGGAATTAATTATGCCTTGGCAGGAAGTGGGCAGACATCCAGCTGCACCACCTTCCTGGCATGTGGGGCCATTAACATTGTTCAATTTGATCATTATACTTTGAGGAGTTCCAACTGAAAGGAAATGCAATAGAAATGGAGGCTTGCAGTGGTAAATGAGATTACAAAAATGGGCAAAGTGCTGGTTTCGCATGAACAGCATGTCATCTTGCTTTGTAAACTGAATAAATAATTCGGAGAACAAAGTCAGCAATGGCCCAGGGTACGGATAATGATTTGATTATAGATGAGGCCAACATTTGGGATAAGAACTAGGCACACAGCAAGAGTGCAGATAGGGATCAGAGAATATGCACTGTTACCCTTGTGACACGTTTCCCAAGAGGTTCTACTAAAAAGTAGAACTTGGTTCATTACAGCCAACAATATGTTAAAATGCACTACACACATTTTGGGGGGGGAGGGCAAACAATTTAAAAAAAAATTACATGGTTGTGACTTGCATTCTAACTGTCCAGCTGTTTCATGCAAAGGCGGAGTTCCTGTTAGACCAGCCTCTTGGGCTCCCTGGGGTTTGTGAAAAGACACCTGGACCACTTTTCAAAGCTGCTGGGCCAGGAGCCAGTCTTGACTCTATCACTAGCTGGGTGACCTTAGTTAAGCAACTTAACCTCTCTGAGCCTGAGTTTCCTATTCTTTACAATTAGGGGTAACTTGCTTATCCAGCAAATATTTTCTGAGCACTTCTATGTACCAGACATGGTTCTATGGTAAATTAGATGTCCCTGCAGTCTTTTTGTAGCCCTGGTGGCACAGTGGCTAAGAACTTGGTTGCTAACCAAAAGGTCAAATCCACCAGGCACTCCCTGGAAACCCTATGGGGCAGTTCTACTCTGTCCTATAGGGTTGCTATGAGATGGAACCATCTTGACGGCCACGGGTGGGAGTCCTTTTATATTCTAAAACTCTTTAGTTCATTCAAAGAGCAGAATTACTTATGGGTGATCAAGAGCATGGCCTTTGGAGTCCTACAGATCTGGATCCCAATGCTGGTTCTGCCAGTAACTGGTAAGTATCACTGGGAAAAATAGCGACCACCTCTCTACTCCTGTTTTCCCAGTGCATAAAATGAAATGAACAAAACTTTCCCATAAGGTTACTGTCAGGATAAACTACCCATAAGGTTACTGTCAGGATAAACTACACTGTGTGTGTGTGCGTGCGTGCGTGCGTGCGTGCGTGCGCGCGCGCGCGCTTAGTACAGTGCTTAATAACAGATGCTGACTAAGCGGTGGTATTTTATGAGCAATGGCCACGAACACGGGAAAGAAGGTACGTGTAAATGAGGTGGACTTGTAAAATTTTCGTCCGAAAAACCAAAAAACCCTGATGTAAGCATGAGGAGGTATCATACTACGATCAAATTAGATCTCTTGTGCCATGATTCCACTTTAATTGCGTGCCTTTATGCTGTACTGAGGTGCTTTGCCACTATCAATTCCAGGGCTTTGTATCAAGTAAATGCTTTTAAAAACATGACTGTTAAGTATTTTCTGAGCTTATAACTTCACTGCCGACCATTTTATAGATAGAATATATAGATACATGGAGACAAGACGTGCGAAGGTAAGGGACGTGCCCGCAGCTAGGTGAGGATAAAGCCTGATCTAGAAACCACAGCTTCTGGTTGCCCCACCCGCACTGGGAATCTCTGCAGAAAAAGGCTGCCGGATTAGCCTCAAACACCAGTATTTGTCTTGTTTATGAAGAAGCAGGGTAAATGCTAATCCACCCCTTTCCATTCCCAGGAAAACACAAAGAGAAGCAACACTAGGGGCCCTCAGGGTGATCTCTATCTCAACGCAGTTCTAAAGAAATGTGGATCTCCTAGGGCTCTGCATTCAAAATGCTGGAAATCCAGGCGCACTAAACCCAACTTCTAAAAATACCTGAATATGAACTTAATTAAAGGTAGAACCCCACCCCCAGCTGACTTTAAAATCTCACCGTTTCCCCTGGCAGTGGCTTCAGCTGACTCTCTGCGGCGGCCATCTTGGCATCTTGCAGCTCATTCTTGAGTGTCTGCACAGTGCTCAGAGCTGAGTCGATTTCCATAGGACCGCAGGCTTCGTGGGCCTGCGAACAGAGGTGGGGATACTGTACACCGTCTGCTGGGGAAAAGGGTTCCTGACACATTGCAGCATACGAAATGCCGTTCTGGGTACACCCAAAGATTCTCCAAATCTAGCAGTAGACGGTACTTCCCGAGACAGCAGAGTCATCCTCAGTCAGGACCTGAGTCCTAACTACTGAGTCAATCACGTATGTCTCATCACTAGGTTTATTTAAAATCTCCTTGAAGATGTTTTTATCCGACATGCATTTGCCTCTCAGACTAAGAGGATCCTTCATTTGCTGTGTCTGGGCTCTAGAGACAGGGCACCCAGCTAGCACAGCACAAGTGCACAGACAGGCTTGGCAGGCAGGTGGTGAGTGGATGAATGAGCCCAGGACTCTGGGGACAAGTCTATCAACCATATGTACTCCTTTTACAAATTTCTAGATGATAATTGTCTTTTCATACTTGAGTTTATATAAAATTTTTTCTTAGTAATTTGTTCTACTTACTTCATTCTCGTGATCATTTAGAACATTGGTCACCAAATGCGTTGATCATACCACCCAATCCATAAGTTACTAAATTATGTACACATGTAACTATTGATGAGTATATTAACTGCTGGTAAATCTTAATTTCTTTCCTTTCTTACATAATTGTAACAACAGCAGCAGTAAATACTAACCAAGTGATTTCTATGTGCCAGTGTTACTATATAAGTAAACTGAGGCACAGAGATGGTAAATAACTTGACCAGGTCACAAAATTAGTCAACAGCAGAGCCAGAAATTGAATACATACAGTCTGATTCCAGAGCCTTCACTCTTACACTTAGACTAATACACACACACTCACTCACCCCATATTTTTACACAGATAACGTGCACCCCGTGTTTGTTTGCCAGCCGTGCCCTCCCCCAGGGAGGTATTTCTGTAAATGCGCTATGCTCATTTTTTTTTTTTACAGCAACATGTGGAAGAGGATTGGCATGGCCGGCACGTAAACGTAGAAGGCATGCATTATTTGTATAAAAATATGGTATAAGTTTAAAAAAATACACTGTAAAGCTCCCAAAGTGTCTTCCTGTACTCAGTGGACAGTCTTGCCCCAAGATGTCGCCATTCTGGAGCAGCTGTTTAATGTTGGTGTGTGTCTATGTATCACTGGTTAAGGTGTGGATGTTCAGGTTCCACCATCAGGGATGATGTTTTGGTTCCTTGGATGCAAAACTCAGGACTCAGCATTTTAATAAGCACCCCCAGACGATTCTGGTGCAGATGACTTCAGGACTTTGCACTGAGAAATACACATCCAAAGACTTTTTTACTAGACATTGTTCAAAGCTCTGCATATTTTTCTTTGGCTATGTAGTATCAGCTCTTATTGAGAACCCAGATCACCTTCCACGTTCGTCCCTCACCCACGTATGAGGCTGCTGGTTTCCATAAACCCGCTACAATGAGGGAAAAATGATCCATGCTAGAACGTCAGGCTAATATCACATCAAACAGTGTAATGATGTGATCTTTTTTGTAATTAATCAGTTCCAAAGACAGAAACTCGTTTAATCCATAATTCTCTTCTACTGAGGACCATGTTAAGGTGAATACCTCCATGTAAGATGTGAAAACCTGTCAGGGCAATATAAAAAGGTAATAGAAATGACCCCCAAAAGTAGATTTGCTGCCTAAATAATTGTTATTAAGTTCACAAGATGATACCTAGAAGATATGGCCACTTATTTTGGTCCACAGTTTACCTGGCACCAAGAATCTGATGACTAAAAACCTCCACTCTAAGGCTGTGAAAATGGATCATTTCTCAGTATGGGAGGAAGGGAAAGACTGTGACCTAAAGTAGTTTAATGAAAGTCATCTGTAAACAGAAGGTGATAACCAAGTCCAAGAGATAATGGCTAACATTAGTAAAAGCCAATCTACAATGGTATCTTCATTGGTCATGCAAATGGACAGGTAACTCTGCCAAGAAACATGTCCAGCCAATGTTTAGGCCCAGGTCCACATCAGTGGTGAGAAATGAAAACCTCCATCCCTGATGAGCTAACTGCTCTGAAATGTCCCACTTGCCTTCTGCGAGGCGGTCCGTAGCTCCGCCAAGCTGGTAGCAAGGTTCTTGGCACACTGGCTCAGCTGCATGGCTGCAGCCTGGTCACTCACAGTGGGCACCGCAGCTTTGGCAGAGGACACCATCTTGCTTCCAGGCTATAGAAAGAGGAGCAGAAAGTAAAATGGCTCCCAGGCAAACAAGTCAGAAGAGTAGAGACCAAACAGCAATGCTGCCATGTCAGTTAGAACTTATTCCCCCGACCCCCCTGGCCACAAAAGGAATATTAAAACCATCTACTTTCCCTCAAAAAACTGTCATCCTAAATTAGATACTCCAAGGCAGTACCTTCTAGGAATTTCTTTTCTTTTTTAAAAAAGGCACGTGTTGGGGAACAGGGGACCCTGGTGGCACAGTGGTTAAGAGCTCAGGCTGCTAATCAAAAGGTCGGAAGTTCGAATCCACCAGTTGCTCCTTGGAAACCCTATGGGGTAGTTCTACCCTGTCTTATAGGGTCGCTATGAGTTGGAACTGACTGGATGGCAACAGTTTTTTTTTTTTTTTTTAATGTATGCAGGTGAGGCAGGCAAATAGTGATAGTTGCTTGAAAGTCTTATTTACAACAGATTTCAAAGAGAATGCCTTATTGAATAGGGTTTCTTTGCATATCTTGGAATAGTTTGTTAATCTTTGCCACAAATATACCCCATAGACTATTTAGAAAAATAGACAAAATGAATCAAAAAAACTACCTCACAACCCACAAACCAAAATGACTTCACCGTGAATGGATGTCTGCGCATGTGTACATATACATACATGTTTTCAAAAACAAGATCATGCTATTTATGCTCTTTTACAATCTCCTTGAGTCCCATGTTCTATCTGTTACATAGCCGTATAGTATTCTATTAGGTCCATCTACCAACATTTCCCAGCCCTCTATTGTCAGGCATGATTCCATTTTTTTCCAAATAAACAATGGTGCAATAAACACTTTTGTAGCTAAATCCTTGAACACATTCAAAATTTTCTTTGAATAAATGCTTAAAAAGTGGAATTTATGGATCAAAGAGTATGTGTAATTTTAAGGCTTTTAATATATGTGATAAAGCTGCTCTTTAGTAAAGTCACCACAATTTAAGTACCAGATCCTAAATATTAAGGACAAAGCTAATATTTTTAATACCCAAAGAATTCATGAGAACTGAGAAGAAAAACCAGCATATGGGTGTGTAAAAAGCATGAACAGATAATTAACACAATGAAAACATATAAAAAATGTTCAACATTATGAAAATCAAGGAAATGGAAAGCTGGATAATAAAAATTTTACTAAGCAAATTGGCAAAATACACCTTCTCTTAAATGCTTTATTTTCCATCTTGGAAAAGATGTACTAAAAACTGTTCTCCATATACCACTGGTAAAAGTTGAGATTCATTCAGCCTTCCAGAAGGTCCATTTTACAGCACATATGAAGGAAGTTTAAAATGTACAAGCTTTTTGATATGGCAATGCCATTTCTATTCATCTTTAACCCTGATGTTTCTACCAGGCCAAAATTAAAAGAACAAAAGAAAAGGAAAAAGACAAAGGCAAGGACAGAGTGGAACCACAAGCTCGTCTGTCCGCCCGCCTGCCCACCCGGCCATCCGTCCATCCATCCATCATACTACCTTACAGCCTTGCCAGCAGAGAGGACAACACAACTGTTGTAGGCTCTCTAACCACCCAAAAGGAGCCCTGATGGTGCCATATAACCAAAAGGTAGGCAGTTCGAACTCACCAGCCGCTCCAAGGGAGAAAGATGTAGCAGTCTGCCCCCATAAAGACTTACAGCCTTGGAAACCCTAAGGGGCAGTTCTACTGTGTCCTGTAGGGTTGCTATGAGTTGGACTCAACTCCACGACAATAGGTTTGATTTTTTTTTTAACCCCCCAAATGAAAAGAGAAACACAATTCTCAATGCCCAAAAGATAAAAATGAGCTGCTGGTAATTCTATTTCTAGGAATTTATCCTAAGGAAATAGTTCAAGAAGGTAACAAAGATTTGACCATACATATTTTTATTGCATCACAGGCTGTTTATGATGATAAAATTAAATATTGTATTTTTTTTTTTATATAAATGCTCGTAAATGTTACATGGAAAACACAAAAGCTCTATAATGAATTCCAATTTAAAAGACTATATACCTACACACACAGACACGTGTATATAACTCTCATCAACACTTTCCTGGTGAGTCTCTGCATTTGCAGTTATGGCCCTTAGAAAGCTAAGGAAATAGATGCCTCACTGGATTCTAAAACTACAGGCTGAGCTAGAAGGGGTTGAGGAGAGAGTCCCCGATCCCATTAACTGTTCATGAGACACAGGTAGACAGAAGTGCTGATGAAGTACAGAGATTTGAATACAGCAAGCATGTAAAAAGGGGGTTTTCTACAACTTAATATTCTCATTTTAATCAACTATCTTAAAATGAATCTCTCACCCCTACACAGCCTGACAATCCTAAGTGTACCATTCCCACAAAGAACAAGCACGTCTTTGGAGAAGATGCGTTGGCCACTTCTTTTTTCCCAGTCCATGAATTAGGCATGAGGTATTCTGGAAACTAGCAAACTTAAAGCAATAACTAATACTAAGCTCTTCATCAAAGCTCTCAACTTATTACATGTCTTCTTTCTTGGAGGAGAAATAAATATGATACTCCCGAGAAAAACGGGTCACCTGCTGTCCCCAGGCAATTTCCCTGCGAAGTCGCATTGTGCTTTGCCAAGCTAAATCTACCTCTCCTGAAAACGGAAATAGGAAGAGAAGGCCTTTGAAGGCTGCTTTACGGCAGAATTTGCTAAGGCTGTGAGATTCATTAATTTCTCTTCCTAAGTGGGGTAAGTATAATGGGGACTCCCTGCCCAGCTCGGGGTTCTGGGAATAACTGAGGAGAACAGTTCCATGTTACCTGGAGGAAGTTTTGGCTGGAGATGATGAGGGCCAGCTGGGCACTGAGGTCTTCTGCTTGTGCTTGGCTCCCTCTCACCCCCTGGACCAGCTGAGGTATATGATCAGCCACTGCCTAAGGAGGCAAGGAAAATTAAAGCTGAGCACTCCTACCACGGTGGGATCACCAAAATAGGGTGGAAAATGGTCCAAGGTGATGTGTTTTTTGGATGTGCTAGTGTACTTTTTTTTTTAGTGTACTTCTGAAAAATCAGCCATTGGGAACCCGATGGAGCACAGTCCTACTGTGACACAAGTGGGGTCACCACGGACTGGCATCGACTCCACAGCACCTGGTGGTTATGCATTCCTGGACGATGTATGTGCTGGGCCTCGACTCCAGGGCACCTGGCAGTTACGCGTTCCAGGATGACGTCTGTGCTGGGCCTTGGATTTACACAGCATGTTTAGCCAGCTAAGTTCTTATAAACACTGAATCTTATCCTCAGATACTTTTGTCCCACACAGGCTCCACCCTGTGGTTCTGAAGGTCCCAAGATGCTCAGCAAAAGACAATTCTCCACAATGAGGCATTAAAAGAATTTCCCAGTTGCAACTCATACCACCTTGGCTCATTGGGGTTTCAAACTTAGAATCAAAGACTATAAATTTATAGGTGGTTAAACTGAATCATATGGTTCCATGATCAGAAGAAAGTGAGAGAAATGCTCAATGACTGGCTTATCAAGCGCTTTTTCTCCATTTTACTTTGTAGGTATACACAGGGTCTGATTACCTAATAAGCAAGGTAGGCACAAGCTGAATTATGCTTTTACTCATCTGTAGTACATAATTTCCCCTGATTTTCATCATGTCGATGTGGTGAAAACCCATGTGAGATGGTGCACGACAGATTAGTAAGTAAACACAAGCTGTGGATCCGCCCCTGAGCATACATTCTATCCATCCTGCTCCTCTTTCTCCATTCAAAGTAGCACCTCTCATTTCTCAAACTGGAAAACCCAAAGCCCAGGGGAAATGAGGGAGGCTCAGCGTTCCCGAGGCATGACTGCTTTAAGGTAACGCTTTCCCATGCTGCTTAGGAGATGAGCCTCCCACACGTTCTTCCACGTTTCTCCTGTGTCCCACGCCCCATTTGATTAACCAGGCTTTAAAAAGTCAGCATAGATGCCATCATCACTGACGCCACGTGCATTCTGACCTGGAGACATGTTTTCTTTAGGATTCCCCCTTGTAGCAAGGGTAAAAAAAAAAAAAATCTTTGCATGGGATTTGTCCCAGGGCCCCTTCCAAACTGCTGGTCCCAGCAATTGCGTGTCCCTTTCCTCTCTCCATTGCAAGCTGATAAACTGTAATCCTTCCACTCCTTAGCAAGGACCCTGAGAGGCCTAGTATCTTCAGTCTCTTTGCAAAAGGTAGAGTGGGTACCTCATCTGGCAGCATTTTCTTGGACTGGTGTATCGTGTGCTTCCTGAGAAGCAGGGGCCGAATGGAGGCCTCAACAGGAAAGCAGCTCCACCACAGCTGGCGCCTGGCTCCCTGCACAGCATCCGAGGACAGGGCCCAGGGCCTCTCACATTGCTCAGGCTTTGCTAGAGCAGACTCACTCCTCGACAAGGTGGCTGGCCCTGGAAAACCTGGCATCAGGACTGGAGGGCTCCAGAAAGTTCCCCTCAGAAGGAAAGCCATTTCTGAAGTAGAAGCGGTGATGAGTCTCCCTTGTGAATCACTGTTTCACAGAGGAGATTTGAAGACTGAGAAATAGGGTGATTACTCCTCAAAGCTCAAACTCAATCAAATATGCCTCTCCACCTAGTCCTGCTACCAACTGCAAATACTTTCAGGAGACTCCAGTCAGACACACTGCCAATATGTGGGCAACGGCTACTTAATTAGATTTTGTGTCTGGTACAACCTGAAGGCCTCGAGAAAGAGGTACCTGGGCCCTTACAGAAGGTGACACAAGGCTGATTACTGCACCCTTTGTAGGGAGCCAGCCTCATCACAGCGCCCCTGGTCAACGTCACAGAAGAACAGGGACAAAAGGGTAATAAGAGAAAACACCAAGGCATCAAAGTCACTGAGGTGTCATACGTGACAAGCAGGAAATCCAACCCTACTCGGAGAGTACAGACGGACTGTGGAGGCCCAGCTCTCAAAGAGAGAAAGGTGCTCTGGAAACCCAACACTTTATTATTATTTCAGAGCCTGAAAATGGCCTGTCATTGATCCTCTCTGATCTGGTCTCTCAAAGAGAAGAAAAGAATCTGGACAAAGAAAAGACAATGCTAGACAAAGACGCATACTCTCTCTCCAAACCAGGCCCTGCACTCAGCTGACAAAAAGCAGACAAGGGTGCACCTGGAATATGGAAGCCGGTGCAAAGTGGATTAGGGGACATGATGGTCTGCATTAACCAATTACGCGGGCACCTGGTGCTCTAACGCTATCAGGGTTGTCTACAGCAGACTGCTCTCGGTCAGCCGGGCCCTCACCTTACAGCTCTGGACCAGCTGCTGCTGGGCTGCAGGGTTCTTGTTGGAAACGGCGGCGTTCTGGGAGGCCGCGATGGTCTGCGTGGCTGCAGCTGCAGCCTGCTTGGCTGCAACCTAGAAAGGAGAGAGGGAGACACTGGCCTTAGGGTTTACATGTGCAAACATACACACACGCACAAGTACGCACCTCACGTTCATTAAAGGTCTGGCACTGGCCTGCTCACTGATGACAGCTCACTCACGGAGAAAGAGAACTCTGGGAACAGACTTTGACTTTTAAAATTCATGGACGATTCTTATCTTTGTTTGCTTTACATTCTCTGGAACAAGTGATAAAGACAGCTACGCTTGAAAGCTGAGGGACCCACGTTCATTTGTCTTTTTCAAAAAGGCAAGGAACAATTCCAAGGCCACGATGGCACTGATAAGCAACACCAAGTCTGGATGTTTTTAGGGGAAAAAAAAAATCAAGCAGCAGAGGCTGTTCTCTAGGTCAACCAAACGCTGGTGCTTGGGCCTTACACAGTGCAGGGACCTTGGTTCAGAAATACGTTGAAATGTCCCCTCTGGAGTAATTAATTGGGATTATTCTCTCGTGTGCTTCCAAGAACAAAAATGCCAATTTTCCAGAATACAGCTGACTGCATAGGCAGGGATTCCTCACTAAAGCACAGGTTCTCAGTCCCAAACCCACCAAAGTTTCGTGTCGTGGTCTCCTGCATACATTCATGAGAGGAATGCTATTTTTTTACATAGTCTGGGCCTATTCCTAATGTTCTGAAAAATGACAAAAATATTTCTTCCTACTCCTTGCCATACTCATCCACCCGACCCCGATCCCCCATCTCCAGTCTTCCAAAAGGCATATATTCTATGGGTGCCCTGGAAAAGTCATTGCCTCCAACAAAACAGATACACTCTCAGCTAAAGGGCCTTCCTGAACGTGGCCATCCTTTATGAAAAATAATCAAAGGCTCCATCAGTCCTGGCTCCTCTTAAGAAAATTCTGAATTCTATTCTTGAATATTAAACCCTTTAAGAATTTTAGCTTCATGGAGTTTCCATGAAGCCAGAACTGCGACAATTCCTCAAATCGTGTCAATGCTTTCATCGAGCCTAAATCATGAAGCCATGTTCCTAACTGGATTTTAGCTTCCTTTATCTGAGCATCACCTTGTTAATCTGATTTTTTGTTTTTTCAAATAAGTCTTTGCAACTGAAAATAGAAACCTAGAAAACCAGCCTCTTTGCTGACCTCTAGTCGGTTGACGATCTTTTTCTTAATAGCATTCTGGGCGGCGGCATTTGTTGCCACGCGGAGACCTTCAGCGGCTTCTCTCAGCCTTTGCTGCTGGTCCTCATTCTCTGGGTTGGCCGCAGCCCCCTGCAATTGTGAAAATAAAGATCCCAAAAGGTCCAGGGAGCAGCATGCCCCAGATACTGAATTCATGCCTTCTGTCTTTTCCCCTCGTAACAGAAAGGATTTAGAAGGGAAAGCTAAGATGTTTCCTCTTATAACAAAGGATGTCTATGAGGGGATGTTTCCAAACTGCACCGCTAAGCAGCAGAAAGCCTGCGGTAATAATTAAACACTTGAGATCCTAGCTTTGGTCGTCTACACAAATGAACGTGTGGTCAGAAACCCGTGGTTTAAACAAAAGGACATAAGCTAAATTTCCCCTCTGCCTCCAACAAGTCTCTCAAGAAGAATTTAATTTTAATTGACATGAAAGATCCTCCTTTAGTAAATGTGAAAGGGTATGATTCTACCATGAACACGTAGGCTGGGGTGGAGGAAGTGAGGGAAAGGGATGGGAATGCCATCCAAAATGAGGATAAGGAAATGTTGAAGAAGGAACACGCCTAGGGATCATTCCCAGAGAGACTGGGTTGGAAACAAAGTGGAGCTGGTACGCAATGGTACCAAATCGTGGGAGGAATACAAGACCTGTTACCTGGCAGGGAAGAGGAAGGCACACAGCCCATCGACACACCATCCGTTTTCTAACCCCACAGGCCCTTTCAGTATGTGGCTCTGGTTTAAAGTGTCTCAGGGATCCAAGAGGCTTTTATTTAGATGGATGAGATTTTCAAGTAGGGAAAGGCTAAAGGTGATGTAGGGGAGGGTATAACTTTATTTCACAGCAATTCCACACAGACTTACAGTACCTTCAACATTCACCTACCACCTGCAGTCAAGCCCTCTCTCACAGCACCTAATGGTTTTCTGACCAGTGAGTGCTTAGTGTGTGTAGGTCCGGTTTCTTTCTTTGAACACTTCAGGGCAATAATATTTGCTCATAAGGCATGGAAGGCAGACAGCAGAAGAAAACAGGCCGATTTACCAAAAAATGTTAATTTTCTGAAAGTCTAGATTTTCCAAACAGCCCATTTGCCAAATTTACCATTTTACAAGAAGGTATTTCTTTGAATTGAAAACCCTGGTGGCATAGTGGTTAAGCGCTATGGCTGCTAACCAAAAGGTCGGCAGTTCGAATCTGCCAGGCACTCCTTGGAAACTCTATGGGGAATGCTATGAGTTGGAATAGACTCAACGGCAGTGGGTTTATTTCTCTGAATTATTTGCAAAAGTTATGGCAATTCATACTGGATGGAGCCGTTTTAGCACTGGCAACAGAAATGCCTTGACAATCTTCTTGAATAGAATCTTCTATTCTTTCAAACTTTAACCACTTTAGTAATCCTGATTTGTGTTTCCAGCAACTGAAAAATTATATTTCTGCATTTCATGTGTGAAAAGATTGTTCGGGCCACTTTTGAGTTCTTTTGCATGTTTACAAAAGTAATTTTATTTTATTTTTCCAGTCATCAGGTATTCTTTAAGCTACTCTTATCAATGCCTCCAGTGGTACAACAAACTTAATTTTGTATTTTGAGCAGCTGGTAACCCACAGTTCTGCACTAATGTGGGTGCTCTGGGTCCTTCCTCAACAATGGCTTTTTTATGGTAAATATGCAGCAGATATGGGGCACTAACCTTGGCCTGAAATCTGTTACTGACCATGAAATATATTTTTTTTCTGCACATTAAGCACATTCTTTGGAAGTCTAACCATTCTATGTTCTTTCAACAAATAAACCAGTCCTTAAAATACTATTTTAAAGATAAAGTGACTTCAAACTAAAAGTTTAAAAAGTTTACAAAATCACTTAATGCTGTCCCATCTAATACAAATAATCAAAAACAATGTAAACACATAAAAGAAACGCATTTCTGTATTTGGTAAATTCAGTGAATTGGTTTAGAGAGCACCATACATCTGGGCCTGGCTCAGTCTTAGTTACAGGATGTTAGGCTTAATCTTTTTGAGTTTTAATTTTCTCATCTGTAAAATAAGGGGTTAAGTAGGTTTTGTCTAAGGCTCTCTCCAGTTTATCAAAGAACATTTTGCAAACGTAATGGTTTGCTTGGAACCATGTTTAGAGTTAAAAGGAAAAAAAAAAAAAAAAACTAGCAAAACCCTTAAAAAAAAAAAAAACCACTACAAAAAACCCTAGTATGTATGCATGCATTGTGTGTGTGTGTGTGTATACATATGTGTGTGTACGTACACACACACACACACACACACAGGTCAAAACGGGTCAGGGGACGGAGGAAGGAAGTTCAGACCTTGCCTGCTCCTTTGGTCTCTCCTTCACCGCAACCCATGAGGTCTCTCTATGAACTATCAATCTCTTTGGAAACACAATGGAGAGTTCAGACAACCAAGATTCTCTACACTGTTCACTGTGTGTCAATATGCTGTAAGGGAAGTGATGCACATACTTGTTTGAAATACACTACTGCTCCACTGGAGGCCAGGGAGGTGGGATGAGATGCGGGCCTGTTAAATGAGCCTTATATGCATAGAAATACATAAAAATTTTATCTTGGTGGTGATGAAATTGAGTGATTTTTATTTTCTTATTTACATTTATCTGGATTTTCTATAAATTCCACCAGAAGCATGTGTTACCTAAAAAACAAACAGTAACACACGCTCCTTTGTTCAATTAAATATGCAAGACTAAATGGGCAAGTCCTGCCCAAAAGCAAGACGAGAAGGCAAAAGAGACAGGACCTGGACGAACGGACACAAGGAACCTGGAGTGGAAAGGGGGAGCATGCTGTTACATTGTGGGGATTGAAACCAATGTCACAAAACAATATGTGAATAAATTTTTGAATGAGAAATTAACCTGAGTTGTAAACTTTCACCTACCAAAAAACAAAAACCCTAGAGCACAATAAAACTAAAAAAAGAAGCATATGTTAGTTGCATAATCTAAAAAATCTGCTTTATCTGTTTAAAACAGTCCTCACCTAGAGAAACACACATCAGAATCTCCTGGAGACCCCGTGCACGTGCACGGGCACATACAAAGGTCCCACCAGTACCCTGGGGGATCTGGATCTTTGGGGGCAAAGCTGAGGCATGTGCATTTTAGTATGTTTCACAAGAGGGCTCTGAAACAGACCCCTGGCTTTTACATGCATCATGCTATAGCAAAGCTGTAAAAACTCATAAAGCTGACTCAGCTCTTTCTTCACACTCTTATCTTAGGTAATTTCTAAAACTGCCACCGGGATTTGAGGAATAGCAAAGCAGGAAACACTATATTATGCGAAATCTTGATAGGAGTTTAGCTAAGAAGTCAAATGGAGGACAAAGTAACATTAAGGAGGGAAACAGGTACAGGCGAATTTACTGTTGAAAACCTCAGGTTTAAATTAATCACCATTTTCAATACAGCCGAAGGTGATGACCCAATGGAAAAGAGCTCTTGCTAAGCAGGGCACTTTGCGGTCTACAGCTGAGTCAGCATCACTCTCTGGGCATTTCATTCATAAACTCCCTGTCCTTCCCCTCTGCCACCTGACCAAGGTTACAAAGTCATATAGGCTTTCAACAACAAAAATGTACACCTGGCTAACCATCCTCTATCTTGATGGTACCTTCCAAATCTTCTTTTTTTTATTATGCTTTAAGTGAAAGTTTATAGTTCAAGTTAGTTTCTCATACAAAAATTTATACACACACTGTTTTGTGACCCTAGTTGCTCTCCCTATAATGTGACAGCACACTCCTCCTTTCCACTCCGGATTTCCTTTGTCCATTCAACCAGCTCCTGTCCCCTTCTGCCTTCTCATCATGCCTCTGGACAGGAGCTGCTCATTTAGTCTCATGTATCTACTTGAGCTAAAAAGAACACTTCTCAAGTATCATTTTATGTGTTTTGGTCCAGTCTAATCTTCGTATGAAGAGTTGGTTTCGGGAATGATTTTAGTTTTGGGCGAACAGAGAGTCTGGGGGCCATGTCTTCTGGGGTCCCTCTAGTCTCAGTCAGATCTTTAAGTCTGGTCTTTTTACTAGAAGTTGGGTTCTGCACCCCACTTTTCTCCTGCTCCATCTGGGACTCTCTGTTGTGTTTCCTGTCAGGGCAGTCACTGGTGGTACCTGGCACCATCTAGTTCTTCTGGTCTCAGGCTGATGGAATCTCTGGTTTATGTGGCCCTGTCTTTTGGGCTAATATTTTCATTCTGTCTTTGGTGTTCTTCATTCTCCTTTGCTCCAGGTGGGTTGGGACCAACTGATCCATCTTAGATGGCCACTTACTAGCTTTTAAGACCCCAGATGCTACTCACCAAAGTGGAACGCAGAACATTTTCTTAACAAACTTTGTTATGCCAATAGACCTAGATGTCCCCACACCCCTGCCCCTGCAACTCTGTCCCTTGAAGTGTTTGGCTGTATTCAGGAAACTTCTTAGCTTTTGTGTGTTGTCCTTCCCTTCACTTAAGCCAAATCCTAACTGTTAATAATGTTCACTTCTCAATCAAACAAACCCCCATGCGATACCTTTGCAGCTTCCACCATTCGAGCAGTAGAGTCAGCTAAGAGCTTTGCTGCTGCCAGGAGCTTCTTTGAATTCTCCATGTCAATTTCAGCTTCTGCGTCTGACCTCATGGCGTTGACCAGGTCTGAGGTGGCTTGGGCCAGGACCCGGGCCTGGCGCACCATTTCACCTAGACGTGGGATAGAAGGTAGTCTGTTTTTCTGCTTTCTTCTAAAGTTCAGTTAAAACTGAACTGGATTTACTTTCAGTAAATATTGTTTACCTCACTTTAAGAGCCCACTTACACAAAACTCCCCATAGCAAACTCTCTGAATTATGAACAGAGAAATAAATTACTTTCAAAATTTGGATTAAATTATACCACATAAGTAAAATCCACTAATCTGTGCTATTTGGCTCTGGCGAATTGGAAGCATGGACCCCAGTTTCATGCTTAAATGCTAAGTTCCTTTGGCCAAGAGCTCTCTCTCCCATTTTTCTACTTCCTTGCCTGTTTCTTCCCAGGAATGGTGTTGACCTTACATTACCAGCTGCTTGCTGTTATTGTAGCTACAATTTCATGGAAATCTGTTCCAACTTCTTTTTGGTAGTAAAATAACAATAATAATAATAATTATAGCCAACAATAAAAATAAAGCAATCCAAATTTAAGGGTTTCTTCCTCTCCCAAAGGCCATTGGAGAAGAACGCTGATGCAGCGTAATATTAGGAGGAAAAAAAAAAAAACTTTTATAAAAATAAAAATGTGTCAAATGCAATGTGGTGTCTTGGACTGGATCCTGAAACAGCAGAAGGACAACAGTGGGAAGCTGGTGATATCTGAATGAGGTCTGCAGCTTCGTCCCTAGGAACGTACCAAGGCTGATCCCTCAGGTTAAACGTGCCGTGGCTGGGTGAGCTGTTAAAACGCAGACTGTGGAGGGGTACACAGGAACTCTGTATCACCTTGGCAACTTTTCTGTAAATCTAAACCTCCTTCAAAACTGAAGTTTATTTAAAAAACAAAAGCAAAAGCATAAAAAAAAAAACTCTGGAGACTTCCTATCTTCTTAGACCACTTATGGGGGATACAGAAAAGCACAAGATAGTTTTCTGAAAAATACTGGTTATAAAGTACTGCTCTGTGCTGGTGAGGAAGTGGGAAAGAGATTATTATAAACTACTGGTAGCGTTGCAAATTTTGAAACCTTTCTTGAGAGAAATCTCATAGAAACTTTAAAAACAAAAAATGTACAAGTCCGTTGGCCTGGCAGTTCCACTGACAGGAATTTACTCTACCTGTATGCTCCCAAAAGTATACCAAGATATTTTCACAAGAATGCTCACTGTGGTATTATTTTTGTAAAAGTAAAACAAACAAAAACTCAGAAACCACCTAAATGTCCATTAAAAGATAACTGGTTACGTAAGCCAAGACCCACCCACAGAACAGAACACAATGCTGTCACTAAAAAAATTCAGGTACAGGTTGGCATGGACAGTCTCTAAGACAGAGTGAGTGAAAAAGGTGCAAAAGAGTGAGTATGGCACTATCCCATTTATATAAAGAGTGAATTTTGTGTGTGTGTTTGACTAAAAAGTCAAGTCAAACCCACTGTCGTCAAGCTGATTCCAACTCACAGTGACTCCCTGAGTTACAGAGTAGAACTGCTCCATAGGGTTTCCTTGGTTGTAATCTCTACGGAAGCAGATTGCCAGGCCTTTCTTTTGAAGTGCTGTGGCGTGGTTTTAAGCCGCCAACCCTTACTTACGTTAGTTCTGTCTTAAACCTGTTTTTGTCACTCAGGGACCCTGTATACAGCAAGAAGGAAAAAACAACTTTCTCGTCAGATAAGACCGAAACTGAGGATTTATATGGGGTAAGTTTTTTTTAGTAATGATAGGCTAGAGTCCCTGGGTGGTGCAAATGGTTAATGAGCTTGGCTACTAACCACAGGTTGGAGGTTCAAGTCCACCCTGAGGCACTTCAGAGGAAAGGCCTGGCGATCTATTTCTGAAAAGTCAGCCACTGAAAAGCATATGGAGCACACTTCTACTCTGACACTCATGGGGTCATCAGGAGTCAGAACTGACTCAATGGCAACTGGGTTTTTTTTTTTTTTATGATAGGCTGGGTGTGCGAAGACTTATCCTTTCAATTTACAGAGTGAAGAAAGTATTTACTGTGAACCTACATCTTTAAAAAAATTAAGTTTTTTTTTTTAAGTCTTTTAAGTGTTGCCATGGAAGGTACATTATGGGTCTTCCTCTTTTTCCCAGGCTCAGGGAGAAAGCCTCCAAAGGACGCTGATGAAAACTTGTCCCTGCCAGTGACACAGGCAGCCCTCACCTTCCCTACACACAATCTTGACCACCAGGGAGCCCCACACTGCCACCCGCAGCCCTGCCCTCACCTTCCCTACATACCCCCTATGCATCCCCAGGGAGCCCCAGGCTGCCACCCACAGCCCTGCCCTCACCTTCTCTATGCACCCCCAGGGAGCCTCATACTGCCACCCACAGCTCCGCTCTCACCTTCCCTACGCACCCTGAGGGAGCCCCACGCCGCCCACCCGCAGCCCCACCCTTACCTTCCCTGCGCACCCCCTGGGAACCCCACACTGACACCCGCCCTCACCTTCCCTACGTACCCCCAGGGAGCCCCACGCTGCCCACCCATGGCCCCGCCCTCACCAGCGTCGCCCATGGAGCTGAAGATGCTCTCGGTGACACACATGATGGTGTCGGTGGCCTGGTCGTAGCGGCCAATGGGTTCACCATGGCTGGCAAACTGTCGCACATGCTGCAGGAGGTCGTGCAGGGCCTGGCTGACCACGCTGGCTGCCGCGCTGACCTGCTTCAGGAGCTCGCTGTCATCGGTGGCCGCCTGGCAGGCGCGGACGCAGTTCTCTACCGATCGGTCCACGAGCTTGCCCGCCTCAATCAGCTGCTCCTGGCACACAGGGGAGCTGATGGTGGGGCTCACCACCTACAGAGAGAGCGTAGCAGGTCTTGGGCCCTGCGGGATGACCCCTGGTGCCCACTGTCCAGTAACATTTCTGCTGAGTCCCTTCATGCCTTGGGCCTCAATTCCTAAGGTAGAGGGCCAGGGATTGAAGTCAGCCATTGCTAAGGTATCTCCCACTTCACTGCTCTGTCTCCATGACTTTAGATGTTCTGCTACTTAGTCTATATCTCAGTAATGATACATGATAATCCATGTTATTGATGACTTCTATAGAGAGAAATTTCCAATATTTACCAACATGCCACTTCCTTTTAGGATACACTGAAATGAGTCTTCTGAGCTGGGATAAGCAAAATACATAGAGGAATTGTATTTCTATTTCCACAGATACCTGGAACTCTGCCTCATGGTATGTTAAGGAATAGGGGGTCTATCAGTTATCTGTGGATCCTAAGAAGGTAGACAAGGAAAACAGGAGGGAGACCAGCAACGATATCCCCCCAATTAATGGTGCAAATCCCACCATATGATATGAAACGCCAAGCTGAGCCAGATCATGGATCTGAGCCACATGACATGGCACCAAGTCGAGAAAGGAGTCCATCTCTTGAAGATCACTTCAGCAATGACATAATGTGTTGGAATGCAAAGGTCACGTGGAATCAGACAGACCTGAATGATAATCCCGATTCTGCCACTTTTACTTCTATGGCCTTACATTATTTACCTGACACCTAAGGGCATCAGCTTCCTCATCAGTAAACTGGGGATGATAGCGCTTAACGTGCGGGCTTGTTGGGGAGATCTAATGACCATGCGCCCCTTAAATGGCAACAATTCACATTCTCACTCTGACACTGTGCAGTGTCGAAAGGGCTCTCAGAAGCTCTGTGGATCATTCCTGAGCCCATTTATGCTGCCGCTGTGCATAATGCAAGACCCCGTTGTGTGCAGGCACTGTGTATAGATGCAAGTAAGACATACGAGATGTCCAAAGTGGGGCACCGAGATCTGCACGTAGAAACTGCAGGAAGACACAGAAAAGTACCAACTGCCTGAGGACTCGTGCAAAGAACAAAAGATAAAAGCAGAACCGGACAGCTTACGCTAAAATCCTATCACATTACCTCTGAGAAGACACTTGAAGCAAGTGCTAAGCCTTGGAGTGATTTTAACAAATTTTGTCCCCGTGCCCCCCGAATGACTGGAGGCAGGCGAGAAGAGCATGTGACACTTTGCAGAGGGCTGGGCGTGCCAGCTGGCTTACCTTGGCACACGCCACAAGCTGGGAGGTGGAAAGGGCACACTGGGTGGCAGCAGCAATCACCCTGTTCTGTAGGACTGTATCCTCGGCCACTTGAGCAACATTCTTCGCCTTCAGCACCAACATGGCAGCAGCATTGGCAACAGCTTTGGCCAAACTCATTAAAACATCCTGAGAAAAGGGAACCAAAAACTGTTCACTTATATTTTTGTCTAATCACCCACCACAGCCTAAACATAAAAAGTGGCTTCTCCCAAAACATTCTACTGAAATTCCATTTGCTCTTTTCCCTCTAGCACGTTAAAATGTTATATCTCTCATACATCCATTAAGCAGCATAGGTTTAGACCTGAAATAGGTTAATTTGGGAGAACCCAAAAAACCCATTGCCGTCAAGTTGATTCCCTTTCATAGGGCAACCCTAAAGGACAGAACCGCCCCATAGGGTTTCCAAGGAGCGGCTGGTGGATTTGAATTGCTGGCTGTTTGGTTTGCAGCTGAGCTCTTAACCACTGTACCACCAGGGCTCCAGATAAGTGTTTTCATTTTAACCACTGATCCGCATCCATGCACTTATTTGACACTAAGAATCTTTGCCAATTCACATGGTCAGTGTGGTGGATCGGGAGAAGCTTGAAAATATATCCGGACGCCACCAATACCACGTTCCGTGGGCAGGTTATAATTCACAGCCACCAAGTCATTGTGTCCCACTGTAACTTGAAAATTTATCTCTTAGGTTTCTACTCTGCAGAAGGATTCAAGTTCTCATCAGAAATTCAGCCACGTCTCTGCCTGCAGAGGGCAACGTTGGACGTGCACACACAAATAGCTGGCATCAACACCTATAGCTCAAGAGCCAAGAAACCCTCTGAACATAAGCCAGTTATTCTCAGCGTTCTGTAGCCTGCTGGATAGGCATTAAATCATTATGGAAAGTGGAAAGGGAGCCTACATAAATAAACCGGCTACACGAAGACCTAACTGAAGATGCAAGGAGCTCTGACCACTTAAAGATCAGTTTACGCTTCCACTTGATGAAAAGGCATCTGTGCGCAGGATGGCAAATCCTTTATTTACCCTACCAGATCTGTCACTCCCTGGCTTCATCTGAAGAATTTACCACTGTTATATTTAATTTATTTCTTTAATTTTAATATTGAAGGCAATTTATTTGGCTTGGAAATGCCTTCACATACATATGAATTGTTTTTATTTTGCACAAGCGTGTCAAGGCTTTCTCCCCCCATGAGAAATGCGGTCAGGAGTCTTTATTAATTCATCAGATAATAAAAAGCACTTTTGATTCAAAATCCAAAGGGCACCCAGAGTCTTTACAACAAGATGTTTTATGAGAAGGCATATTGGAAACAGTGCTAAGCCTGGGCAGTTTCACACAGAGCAGGGGCTATGTACCATCAACCCGTGAATCTACCAAGTCAGCTGATTTTAAAATGGACAGAAATCAAACACTATAAAAGCAGCAGCTTAGTTTAGTCTTTTTCTTAGGTCTCTGTTGTCTGCTCAGTATTCAAGGAAAAACCAAAGTCTACAATGTTGAAACCTGAAGATGCCTTTGGGGTCTGCCTGGCACTTGGCTACCACACAGCTCTTAGAGATGGCTCCCAAAATGGTCTGCAAAGTTATAGTTCTTGGACACATATCTCAATGTCCTGTGAAAACACAGAAGGAGTGTCACAAATTATTAAAAAGGTTTTTAAAAATAACTTTCCAAAGTGGGTCCTGGTATTCCTTCGTTTTATATGAACGCATCTTTTCATACAAGGACCAGGATTTGGTCATGTAGAATCATGATTGTTACAAAGAGCTTTATTAGAATCATTTCAAGAAATCCTGTTCTTTCTATTAATTTTGGAAAAAAAACAAAAACAAAAACCCGACCATACAGTTAGAAAAAGAACACGATAATACAGCTAGAGTTGCTGACAAGGCCTTTGTCAAACTTATCAACAAAACCACTATTATGTAGGCCGTGTAAAATAAATCTTTGTTAACGCTGGGAACATGCAGTACACATTGAGAATCCAAGAAAAGTTCCAAGATAGGATCTCAAGAATCAGAAAAATAGAGAGTAAGAAGTCCACCGTCAGTAAACCAGGGGCTACCCGCAGGTGGAGGAGCTTGTAGTATCACCGTACAGGCGCTGGTGTTTACCTAGAGCCCTTACAGACAGGGAAGACATTCCCGTCAGGCCTTTCCATGTTAACAAAGCCTGTGCAGGCCCACTACCCTGAGCCCAAGCCTGCTTCCCTAGTATGTTTAAACAGAAACAAACATCAGGAAGCAGAGGCTGCATTCATTCTCTATGAAGACCATCTGTCAAAGGCAAAACAGCAAAGATTAAAAAAATACAAGGAGCATGTGATCTCTTAAGCCACAACTGTGACTTCCCTCTTCACCTTCCCAAAAGCTGTAGGGGAAGCAATCAGGTTTTCAGGGATTAAGTGAGTCACTTCAAGACAATTAAACCTAGCACACCAGCAGCTGAATCTCACATTCACCCAACTGCTAAATAGGTACCTGTCTACAAAAGAAGTACCTGCCCTCATGCAAAAAAGTAAAGGCTAATAAAATTCTACAGAGTTCTCAAGTAGCTAACTTGGCATTAGATTTGGAAAAAAGCATCATCCAGGGAATTGGGGCTAAACTGTGATGTTTTAATTAGGATGCAAAATTAAGACGTAAGAGAAGGAAGCAGACAGAGAAGCACTGAGAGGATATGCTCATCTCAGCCTGAACCTCCCCATGGGAGGCCTCTGCAGCTCCATCTCTGGTGTCTGGTGGCTGGGATGGAGGGAGGCAGGCAAGATAAGTTCCTGTCTGAGCTGCAGACCGGTGATACTGGCAGTGCATTGAGCCAGCTGCAAACAGTGGCTACAGCTGCTCACCAGAGGACAAACAACACATGTCCCTGGCATTGAAAAAGAAGAGTCATGAAAAAGTCTCTCCATCATTCTAGTGGTTTTGGATGGGACACGGAAAATAGGACCACCTCTGAACACAAAGAAAAGCCTAGACTACGTGTGTGTGCACACATATGTGGGTGTGCACGTGTTTTCACTCTGCTATGCGGACTCAAGATGAAGCAATTAAAAAACACCCCCAAATAAATAAAACAAGATTGGTTAACAATTGATAATAGTAAAAGTTGTGTGGCAGATATATGGGGGTTCATAACACTGTTCTTTCCACCTCTGTGTTTGAAGAACGCCCAGAATACTGACGAACGATGAGAAGACATAAGTACATTTCAGTGATACTGCACGATATACATGGAGTGAGACTCCGTTAAAAACGTTTTAAAAACAATTAGCATAAGAGACCTCCCCCCAAGAAAATGCACCTCAATCTCATTTTTGACAGCTCAGGAAAGATTTGGTTTGTTTTTCATTACATTCTCCCTGCCTGGGTCTATGCTATCTCTTAGACCTTCTTCCACGATCGCAATGCTGCCACTATCTTACTTGGAACCGCTCATCGGTCTCATTCTCTCCGATCTGTCTCAGAAGATCCCCACTGGCTTGTCCGATACTTCCAGCAGCAGTCAACACTGTCTGTCGAGGCTATGAACAAAGAACATAGCTTAGTTGGTAAGAAAATGCATTTCCCCCTTGGTGTCATCAGACATGGTCGTGCAGAAAGAGCAGAAAGGGTTCCTCCTGACCTAAGTGAGGATGTCACCGGCTGTCTGCCAGACAGGAGACATAAATGTCCTCGGGAACCTTGGGCAAGAAAATGCCCAATGTCTCAGAAACCAGCAATAGGTGGATAGATTTGAATTGTTCAAATAAAGAGCCTGGTTTCAATGATAAGAAAGTAACATGTGCTTCATAGAAATTAGGGTGCAAACTCATATCCCCATTAAATTGCATTAGTCATGTGTGTTAGTTTCTGGGGTTGCACTGAAGCAAGTATCCTTAGTGGGGAAGCTTCATAGTAAGAGTTCAACCAATCCCCAAGACTGAACAATAGCTTCTGTGCTAAGTTCAACAACATCCAAACACTGCTGTACAGTAACCCACCCCAACAGGATGGAAGGACAGCTCAGGAAAAAGAGGCTCATGGTACCCAAAGGATGCATTTATCTCAACAGAACCTGAGTGACTGCTTGTCTCAAGAGCTCACCTCTCCAGAAGTAGGCTGTACAGCTTTCAGCAAGTCCGACACTGCCCCAGCGAGGGTTCTTGCAGCTCTCAGCAAGTCCTCCCCACTGCCCACCTCATCATCCATGAAGGCCGCCAACAGCTTCACGCCCTTGGACATCTCCGTCAGGTTGGAGGAAATAGTAGTGATTGCACATCCCACTGCTGTGTAGTCGGTATCTGCAGGGTCACCTGGGGTACAGAGGGATCATCACCATCAATCAGGGGCAGTGAGGGCTGAGGAGAGCCCAGCTGGGAAGGATGTAAGTGGTCCTGGTGAGATTTTCCAAAACCCCACACTGGTAGGTGCTTATCACCCATCATCCTGTGTCAAAGCACTGATGAGCTCAGTGAGATGGACAGCTCCCTGTCCCCAGGTCCCCAAGGTGGTGGTGCTGGGGTTAGCTGCCGTCAAGTTGACCCCTGACTCATGGCAACCCCTTACACAACAGGATCTGACCGTTGTGATCCACGGGGTCTCCAAGGTGCTGGCTTCCTCCAAGGTGCTACCCCCCTTCAAAAGGTCTTCTCATCTTGAAGCCTCATACACTGATACTGAGCAAGAGCAGTCCTATGTATTAAATTGTGTCCCCTCAAAATATATGTTGGGATCCTAACTCCCGTACCTATGAATGTAATCAATGTAATCACCTTCCATAATGCAATCTAATGTAATGTAACCCACCAATCAGTTGAGGTCGTATCAGTGTAGGATGGATTCTAAACCTAATCACTTCTGAGTTATAGGAAGAGAAGCATACACACAGAGAAGTAAGCACATATTGGGGAAGACAGATGCCATGTGAGGATCACCAAGAAGCAGAAATGCTCAGGGACACCAACAAGGATGAAATCCACATGGCCAACACCCTGATTTGGACTTTCAGCCTCCAGAACTGTGAGAAAATTAATTTCTGTTCTTTAAAGCTACTCACTGGTGGTACTGCTGTTACCGGAGCACTGGGTAATTAAGACAAAGAAAACCAAAACCCGCTGCCACCTAGTCAATTCAGACTCATGGTGACCCCATAGGTCAGAGTACAACTGCCCCATAGGCTTTCCAAGGAGCAGCTGGTGGGTCTGACCTGCCAACTTTTTGTCAATAGTTGTAGCTCTTAACCACCACGCCGCACCTTTAAAACGCCAGAGGAAGTCTCAGCATCTCACAGCCCTTTTCATTAGGGCCCAGTAAGCAGCTCAGTGAGGTCGGGGGTGAAATGCTGCAAGGGGGAAAAGCCAAAATATTACCCTGCTTTCACTTGATGGCACAAGGCTGGGAACCATGGTACGCCAGAAGAGACCAGTGCCGGACAAGATGGAGGAAGTCAGATATGGTAGACCTAATCACTCAAAGCCAGACTTTAAGTCCCAGAAGCGAGAAAGCAGACTGAATATACTTGAAGAACATCCAGAATGTTGACGAACAATGAGAAGTGCTAACTAAGTGCTTTGTAACGGTGATGCACAGCATAGACAGGAAGGAATGCGACTTTCCCTACATTTCTCTCGGGTCAGTGGGAGAAAATGCCTGAGGTGCTCCAAGTTCCTAAAAATAGACCATATTCTCATACTATGAAAATCTGTTGTTTCATTTCAGAGGATAAGAACTTTTTTTTGGCACAAAACACGATACACCACAAATTTTTACCCAGGGACTTACCGGCTGTGAGGTTAACAACTGACGCTGTGCCAGCAGTGATGGCATCAACTTGAGAGTGAATTTCATGTTTGGATTCGTCCACTTTGTTCTGAACCCACACCCGGGACGCCTGCAAAACCAGACAACTGCATGACACAATCACAGCACAGAATTACCCAGGAAACCAGAGAAGTCGCGCCATCACACCAGAAGGGGGTTTTGGCTACACTTTTCTTCCCGGGCCAGCAACTGATAAGGCCCTTAAGACGCCTTCGACAATGCCCTTAGTAGGTGTCTTCTTGCCTGGTCATTGGTGCTGAATGGCAGGGAAATGCTTGGCCACCCTTTGCCCCCATTTTTGAGATCTTGTGGAGAAAAATTCTCTGTGGCTTTATTTAGGTAAATTCCATTGAAAAAGAATGAGGAGAAACATTAAGGTCGTATATGGCAATATTACTGTACATTAACACCAACAGTTACTGCTAATTTTCGTCTTGTTTTTAGGGAGCAGAGTTAACACAAGTGTGTTTCAGCTCCCTGGTGTTCTCTTTCAACACAGGTAGTGTCTCGTTTATAACATGAAACACCTCTAGATGACAAAGTGCCATGCTTACATAGATGTGGCACCTTTCCTGGTAGGACTGCAAGGAGGGGGTGTCAAGCCCCCTGTCCTGATCCAGCTCTACCGTTAACGAGCGATAAGGCCTTGGGTAAATCACATCCAGGTCCTGTGCCTTAACTTTCTTTCAGGGCAAGCGTTCAATGGCCTTTAAAAACCTTTCTAGCTTTTTATACTTGATGTTGATGTGAACCCATAAATAGCAAATTCTCTGTTTTCCGGCATTTCAGACCTTCGGCAATAAACATTTACGTTGACAATGATGACCCTGCGGTGATGTGAGGTGCTGACCTGCTTCCCAAAACATCCCCCAAATGCTAATCTAGGCCCAGGATGCTCCTACGTTTTACTACACTCTCATTCTGTGAAATGTCAGGAACATGAAATGCAAATATCACAAAACTCCATTTCACAAATCTTGCTGGCTGTGGGAGTCAGCCACATAGACTTTCATTCTGAAGTTCCCCAAGTGTGAGATTCCATGACTACAGGACTTGAGGGAAGCAGCACAGAGGATAGCAGAAACCTGCCTGCACACAAGTATGTGCATGCAGCCAGAGCCCTGAGGGAGCATGTGGACAGCAGCTGTCCCGGATGGACAATCTGCGGCTACAGACTGCATGCTGGTTCTCCTCCAACCGTGGCACCAGGCTTTCCACGGGGGCTGCTGGTTAGAATCACCCCAGGAGATGAAAAAAAAAACCAAGATCCAGGCCCCACCCCCAATGACACATTTTTTGGTCTGAGATGGGCTGAGAATGACCTGATAGCCAATGCTTCCCAAACTGTAATGTGCACACAAAACAGCTGGGGACCTTGCTAAAATGGAGATGCTGAATCAGCAGGTCTGGGGTAAGGCCCAGGACTCTGCATCTCTCGCAGGGCCCTGGGTACCCCCAATCCTGGCGGCCTGTGGACCACAGTTTGCATAGCCAGAGGCTAAATGATCTTATGCTACAGCAGCTACCCCCAAAGGCCTCTTCACGAACTGCCTGGCTGAAAACCTCAGCAGTATTAATCCAGCAACCTCAAAGCCTGGTCCCCTCAGGCAGGGAGCACCAGCAGCACCTGGAACTTGATGGAATGCAAATTCTCAGGCCCCACTCCACCCCTACTGAATCAGAAAGAATGGGAATGCGACCCAGCAATCTGTATTTTAACAAGCCCTCCAGGGGAGTCTGATGCTCACTGAAGGTTAAGAGCCACTGGTAGTAAGAATACTAACAAAACAGCTGATATGTATTGAGCTCTTACTACATGCCAGGCACTGTGCTAAGAACTGTGTGTGTGATTGAGTCTTCACGACAACCCTATATACAGGTGAGAAGGTGGAAGCCTGGAGAGGGGAAGTTGCCCAGATGCACACAGCCAGTGGGCAGTGGAGCCGGGATTTAACCCCAGGTTACATAGCTCCAGAGCCCTTATATGGTATTGCCATCTGCCAGTAGCACCCCATGACTCTCTCCTTTGGGTGCAAGCTGGAGACAGGGATTCGCCTAGTTAAATCCAGACAGAGTGCGTACACTTGTGTTCTGGCGGGCTGAGACCCTGAATGAAAACCACGTGGACAATCTTTACCATATCCTGTCCGAGAGGTGGTAGTGAGTCGAGCTCACTGAGGTCGTCTTGGGCCTGCTGGACAGCATGCATGCTGGTGTTGATGGTCCCCATGAGGGCCTGCTGGGCCGAGGTCTGCAGAGACAGAAGAACACAGGTGGGTCATACCACGCTCCGAGGACTGACACAGAACAGGGCAGAACTGAACTCTGGCCTTCAGGTAGGCTCGGGGTACATTTCAACAGCCACCTAGACCACCCCTCATTTGAACTTGGAGGCCAGAAATAGATATTGCATTAACAGAATACTAAATGAGGTTTTTTTGCAATAGAGGGAATAGAGTTGGAAGAGTGTGGAGAACCTCGTTAGCTGACAAGAACACTCAGCAGGAGCCCTTTCAGGGGTACCAGGTGGATCTAATCCTTGAGTTCAGAGTACAAAAGATCTCATGCATAGGAAACGTGTGTTACGCCAGACCTCTTCTTGACAAATACTTAAGGATTCCACCCAAACCTACAGGCAACACACTTCTTCAGACTCAAATTATTTCTGAGATATGAGGCTCTCATGCTTTCAGAAAGGTACTGCCCAATAGCACAGTATTCCCGAGGCAGGGCAGACTGACAGCCAGGCAGAAAGGAACCAAGGATCTGCTCGGCTGAAACGTCTAGATCACGAAAGACCTGGTCTATTTCAAAGACTCTCTGAGGAGTATCTGGGCCAAGGAGTTTCACGCTGGGAAGGCAGGGGAGAGGTCTACCCTATGTCAGCAAGTCACTTTGAGAGGCGTCTACTTCTCTTCCAGCCACTGAGGACACCTCTGATCTTAGACAGGCAGTTATTAGTCACCTGGTTAAATGAATGCATCTGGTATTCACCTTGAGTGACCTCTCTGAGTGGGGGCAGCAAATGATGGTTAACAAGCCAAATCTGGCCCCCTGCCTATTTTTATAAATAAAGTTTTATTGGAATAAAAAAAAAAGAAGAAGAATGCATCTGGAAGTTAGGCATAGGGAGTGCACCATTGGGCAGACCAAGGTTCAGATGAGAACCAGTGAGCATGGATGACACACACAAGCTGACCCCTTGCTGGGCCCCTCTCTGTCCACCAGAGGCAGCTACTGACGAGCAGGGGGAATGCACAGGAAGGCTCACCAGAGGGGGCATGTGGCCGCGGTGCATCTGCCCAACCGTGACCTGCTGCTGCGGCGAGGGCATGCTGCCCACATTGAAGGTCTCAGGCCCACTGGAGCCTGAGCGCATCACGGCGGGCAGTGCTACGGAGCCATGCTCCACCTTCCCAGTCCGGTTGAACTGCTGCTGCAAGATGGTGGACCTGCAGGGAAAGGGGGCTTGGTCACTGTGGAGAAGCCACCCACACGGACTGTAACTTTAAGATACCTCAGGTGTCACAATTGGTTGTGGAGGTCATCTCCAAAGAGGCACAAACAAATGGAGGGTTACAAATGAAGCAGCAGGACTAAAATGCTCCGGTGGAGGAACCTGAAATGAATCTTTTTATATAAATCAGTAGTACGACTGTAACGTTAAAGAATTACTCCCAACTTATCCATTCAATAGCTTCATGGGATTGTGCCATTGGCTGTTCTTTAAAAAAAAAAAGGATACTCCTATGACAATGTTCTTCAGGCGTAAATGAAGATTTTGGATAAATTCATTTAGGTTTGATAAATCCTACCTGACAGACCATGCGTTCATCAAACATCTACTGTGTGCCAGGTTCCATTCCAGGCACGGGGCATGATATAGAACATTTACCCTTAGTCTGAAAGAGGAAATATGGAAATGAACTTGAAATCTCTCAGGGCCTTAGCTCCCCTCCCCTACGTCCAGGGCCATTGACCACGAAGAATGTTTAACTGTCTCTGGAACCTTGAGGATATGACAGACTTTGGTACCTATTCCAAATGATTTCAACTAAAACCTGGAAAGATTTCTAGGGTGTCTAGCCAAAAATTATAAACTTTCTACTTTGTGATATTTTCTTAGACCAAATGGTAAGCGCAAAGGAACCTTGGCTATATGAGGGTCAGAAAGAAGTCTGAGGGTGCCCTATTGGCTTCAGGAGTGGTTGACAGACCCACCGGGAGAGTCTGGGGGAGACTGTGTTTTGGGGTGAGAACTGGAGTTCAGCTGCATTAAGGGGGAGGGGCCTCTGACCCACAGTTCTTGAGCCATCATAGATCACTCCTGGTTGCCCTGGACAAAGCTCATGAGCCATGGGGACTGCTAGGACACCAGGCGATAGACATCTGTGGAGAAACATTCCCTTCTGCAGAGCAGGTGGCACTACGGAGGTGGATCTGGGGGCCCTAGCAGGAAGTCAGCTACATTCTAAGGTCATTATAGGAAGAAGGTGAGGGTCTAGTGATGGGTCCTACACTGGTTCCATTCTTCCTGCTTGCCTTGATCAGACCCCAAGATGATGTCCTAGGCAGTGTGAGGGGGCTACAGGGACCCCAGGCAGGGGAAGGTCCAGGCACTCTGGATCCAGATCCTTAGCTGCCCCTACTGGAAGTGCAAGCACAGCTGTTGTTAGGTGCCCTCGAGTGGGTTCCAACTCATGGAAACCCTATGTACAGAAGAATGAAACACTACCTGGTTTTGTTCCATCCTTGCAATTGTTGCTATGTTCAAGCCTATTGTTGCAACCACTGTGTCAATCCATCTCCTTGAGGGTCCTCCTCTTTTTTGCTGACTCTATTTTACCAAGCATAATGTCCTTCTCCAGGGACTGGTCCCGCCTGATAACATGTCCAAAGTACATGAGACAAAGTCTCGCCATCCTTACTTCTAAGAAGCATTCTGGCTATACTTCTTCCAAGCCAGATTTATTCATTTTTCTGGCAATCCATGAGATAGTCAATATTCTTCACCAACACCATAATTTTAAGTACAGCAGGGTACTCTGAAATGAACCACTCACCCCGCCAGGAAGCACTAGCTTGCTAATTTCCATCTAATGGTCATCAATCCCTCCAAGGACTTGACGTGCTTTGCTACAGAGTAGCAAGTACTTGAAATGCATCACATCGAATTTGGTTCCAACTTGTATGTTAATAGGGGACAAATGGAAAAGCACCTTCAGGATAATAACGAAGCAAATTGTGAGAATGTGGTAGGAAGGATAGAGAAGTTACAGAAACAATTACTATGGCTAAGCAAGTTCAATGTATAAGAATATGCTAGAACTTTCTGGGAATGTACTATGGGAAATAACACAAGATCTGAATCTGAGTCTGGGTTCTGTCACATGTATGTATCTCAGCTGACTTCCATGAGCTTCAGTTTCCTCAGTCATGAATTGGGGATGGTAATTTCAGGGGTACTTCTCACATAGGCGGTTTTGGTTGGGATCAAATGAGTCAGCATGTTAGAGGCACTGGGTATAGTGTAGACCAAAAAAGTTATCACACTCCATCTGACATAAAGGGGATACCCCCACAGGTTTCCCAACAAGTATCACTTAACTAGTTATTGCTTAATTTTAACAAATCTGTTTCCATCTATGAAATGGGGCTAAATTTAGACTGTTCCAAATTTAAAATAATAATGATGATAATAACAATAACAAATATTTACTATGTGCCATGCATTTTCTGTGTGCTTTATTAGTAACTCAATAGTCAAAGCAAAACCTACAATCATCAAAACAAAAGTACCATCATTATTTTATAGATGAGATCATAGGGATGGAGAGATTAAGTAACTGCCCCAAGGCAATGCAGTTAATTAAGAGGCAGACGCCAGACTGGAACCCAATTCAGGAGATTTGAATCACAAATGAACAGGACCCACAAATGCTTGCTGCCTCCAAAGATGCACTGAAATACCACACTGTCCAGTGTCTGAGATCCCTAGCCACCCACAGCAGATACCCACGGCAGTGACGCTGCTGGTCTGGGGACCAGGCTTTGTGTAGCAAGACTTATCTATCCCAGCACTATCCTGTGCTCCAGCTGATGGCCTTGGGGCAATAGGCCCAGGGCTGGCAGGGGAGACCTGGCCCTGCAGGGGAAGGCAGCTCTGTAGCTCTCATCACATACTCACTTTTTGGGGGAGACAGACTCTTCTAACATAGTTGACTCCTCATCGCCCTCTAATCCAAATCGATCTTTACTTTGTTTCTGGAGGTAAAACAAGACACACGTGAAAATTAGCAGATCTAGACACAAGGAACTTTTATAAAAAGACTTCTTTTTTTTTAAAAAAAAATTTTTTTCTTGTACTTTAGTGAGGTTCACAGATCAAACTAGTGTCTCATTAAATAGTACACATATTGTTTTATGACACTGGTTAACAACCCCACGACATGTCAACACTCTCCTTTCTTGACCTTGGGTTCCCTATTACCAGCTTTCCTGTCCCCTCTTGCCTTCTAGTCCTTGCCCCTGAGGTGGTACGCCTCTTTAGTCTTATTTTGTTTTATGGGCCTATCTAATCTGGGGAGTAACTTCAGTACTGAGATAGAAGGGTGCCGGGGGGCCATACCCTTGGGGTTTCTCCAGTCTCTGTCAGGCCAGTAAGTCTGGTCTTTTTTGTAAGACTTTTGAAGGTAGCCACAGCAAGCAAAAAACGTTGCCGTTTATCCAGCATTTCTTTAACTTAATATTTCCTTTAAGTGATGAGTGAGTAAAAGATCGTAATAAAAAGGTCCATTATTTACTATCTCTGATGTCTTCTGTATTTATTACTGCACAGACTTAATTGTTTTTCAAAATAGTATTTTATCCTATTTTTGATGAAAGTTTACACAGCAAATTAGGTTCCCATTTAACAGTTGCTACACAAATTGTTCAGTGACATTGGTTACATTTTTCACGATGTGCCAATATTCTCATTTATTCCATTCTGGATGCTTCATTTTCAGGTATCTGGTTTCCCTGTCCCCTTACCCTTTCATCTTTGCTGTAGAGTAACTGTTGACCACTTGGTCTCACGTAGATGATTTTTTTAAAGGTACGCAGTACTCACTGGTAATGTTCTTTTATGAGCCAATCGGTTATTTAGCTAAAAGGTGACCTCAGGGGGTAGTTTCGGTTCAAGGTTTATGGAAAATGTCAGGGCAATAATCTTGGGGATATCTTAATGATTTTTCTAATATTTTATTTTGTTGTCATTGTTGAGAATACACACAGAACATACACCAATTCAACTGTTTTTACACATACAGTTTAGTGACATTGATTACAATCTTCGAGTTGTACAACCATTCTCACCCTCCTTTTCTGAGTTGTTCCTCCTCCATTAACACAAACTCACTGCTCTCTAAGGTTCCTACCTCATCTTTTGAGTTGCCGTTGTCACTTTGATCCCATATAGATAGTTCTCAAAATAGCATAATGCTCAAGGCAGACACTTTTTACTAGTTAAAGCTAAATTACTGTTTGGTTTTTTAAGATTTCAGGGAATATTTTTGGTTTAAGGATTAAAGATTATCTCACGGCAAAGGTTCAGGGGTTCATCCATCCCCCATGGCTCCAGAAAGTCTGCAGTCCATGAAATTTTGAAATTCTGTTCTACATTCTCACCCTTTTGGTCAGGATTCTTCTTTAGAAGTTTTGATCGAAATGTTCAGTAATGGTAGCTGGGCACCATTCAGTTCTTCTGGTCTCATGGCAAAGGAGGCAGTTGTTCATGGAGGCAATTAGCCACACATTCCATATCCTCTTCCTATTCCTCACTCTCCCTCCTTCTTCCTCTTGTCTGTACAGACTTACTGTATTTTTATGAAAATAGTATGTGCCTTCTACGTTTGTTTGCTGATTCTGCCTCCCCCCCACAAGGCACCCTCACATGTGGCACATGTTGCTGCAGAAAAAAATCAGGATAGCGAGCTTGCAAAAATACCTTGTTGGGGGAGGGTGCGACTGGCAAACGAATGAAGAAGGTGAGCGCTCTCTGCGTAAAAATACAGGAATTTTGTTGTTGTTGTTATTAGGTGCCATGGAGTTGATTCTAACTCACAGCAACTCCATGTGACAGAGTAAAAGTGCTCCATAGAGTTTTCCTGGCTGTAATCTTTATGGGAACAGATCCCCAGGTCTTTCTCCTGCAGAGCTGCTAGGTAGGTTTGAACCACCAATCAGTGAGTTAGCAGCCAAGTGGTTAACCATTTGTGCCATCAGGGCTCCTTAGACTCAGTTTTACACAGTTAAAATCAAGAATGCACATGTTATATTCTAATAGATCTTGGTTCTTTGAGTGGGTTGTATCTTGAAGCCTTGAGAAATTTCTCTGCAGTATCACTATGGCATATAACCCCAATAGATTTGGTTAAAAAAAAGACATGAAAAACATAAATACTTCCAGCCTCTCAATCTGGGTTTCTACAGAGGCAGGAAAGCACAGCACAGCTACCTGGAGAGGAAGATACTGAGGGGTCGGCTAGGCCCATTCGTAGCCAAGCGATGCGTTCCTGCTTGTTACCTGGCAGTAAATGATACAAGCCTGGGCTGCAGCCGCAACATCAGAAATCTTGTAGGACCTCTAGAGTCATGCTCAAGTAATCCTAGTATCAGAGATTAAAATAGTAAACCACGTCTTTCAGATAAGGCTGTTGTTTCTTAAGGTATCCATATCAGCTATAGCCCTTTAACACAGTATCAATCAGAAATACCTTTTTGAGGATGATGTCAATGTAGCCTGCAATCAGCTGGGATATTTGTTCTCCCTCAGTGGTTTGTACTGAATAGTAGCTTTCCTGATACTCCCCAAAATCCTGGGAAAACAAAACAAAAGGACAGCATTAGAAGAAATATAGACACATTAGTCATTTTAAAGGCTAGATGGTTTAGTTCCAAAACAAAGATGGCATATGTATACTTTCCCCTGCTCTTCCTGACCACAGCCCAAGCGCACCCTAAAAGGAGCCTTTCTAGTGCTCTGAGGCCCACGCTAGGCCCTCTTTTTATCTCTCACTGTTTTAGAATTCCTAAGAATTGTAGTATCTTGAGGAGAAGTGTTTTCCCAGCCTGCCTGGAAAGAGAACATGGGATTCGATTCCACCTATACAGAATATCTACAATAAGCAAATTCAGAGATAGAAAGCAGATGAGAAGTTTCTGGGGCTGGAGGGGCGGGAATGTGGGGTTAATAGTTACAGTATTTCTACGTGTGGTGATGAACACGTGCTGGAGACAGTGGTGATGTTGTGAACGTTATTGGGATCGTAGTGTGTGCCGTCCAGCTGATTCCAACTCACGGCAACTCAATATGACAGAGTAAAACTGCCCCAATAAGGTTTTCTTGGCTGTTATCTTTAGGGGAACAGATTGCTAGGTCTTCTCTCCCATGGAGTTGCTGGTGGGTTCGAACAGCCAACCTTTCGGTTAGCAATCAAGTGCTTCACCAGGGCTCCTTGCGAATGTAATTAATGCCACGGAATTGTACACTTAGATGGTTAAAATGGAAAATTTCACGTTATATATATTTCACCACAATAAAAAAAATTAGAGAGAGAGATAAAATGATAACAGAAGGCTGAGTCCTTTAGAGAGGAAAACAGAACGTTGTCAGGAAGGTAGAACACCTGCCCTGGTAGGGGGCTCTTTGCCAGTTAACAAGCGGAGGCTGACCTACTCAGAAGCCAGAGGGAAAATGATGGCCAAATAAACCTAGGCTGCTGATATCTCTCCCACTTCTGCATTAGTCCCCTTCTGCCCATGAACCTCCAACATCTTCCTGTCTCCATGCTGGTTCTTGTAGGCCAGGTAAACCCAGGGGACTTGGATTCGTTCTTCCTCCTGCCCCCCAGCACCACCCAAGGCCATGCCGGCCCCCGAGCTGGCCTCCCCCAGCCCCTACCAGCGTGAAGCTCTTGGGTGAGGCCGCCCAGCGCTTGACTGTCGTGAGTGGCCACTCCTGCAGCACTTCCTTGGTCTTCTCGTCCACGCGCATCACTGAGTCCTTGGTGACACCTAGCAGGCGAGGCACCAGCTTGTTCTTGCCTTTCATCTTTTCCTGAAACAGGAGACACCAAGAGTCACTGCTCTTCACCTGAGCACACCTGATTTTGCCACACAGTCAGTGACTTTGGAGGTTTTGAGGCTGGGAGAATAACTCACTAAATTAAAGGGATGGAGTAATTAGAAGGAGCTGAAAGAGAGGAACCAGACCACAAAGGTGTTCCTTCGGGAAAGAATGCTACTCTAGGAATGCCGCTTACGTGAAACAGCCATTTGGGTTTTTGTTTTTTTTAATTAATACTCAGAAACGAGGGAGGTGCACAAGGGGACCCCTACTGATACTAATTTGAATTGACAAAACCTCTATGGAAGAAAATGAGTTAATATCTATTCAAAGCCTTACAAATGTTCATACCTTTGATACATCTCAGTTTTAGGAACTTAATTCTTTTAAAAAGTCATAAATATGTGAAAAGATTATGCTACAAGAAGGCTCATCAGAGTTTATCATAGTGAAAAACTAGAAACAACAATTTCTTAAATTGGTAAGTTTTTTTTTAATTGAACTTTAGATGGTTTACAGAACAAACTAGTTTCTCACCAATTAGTACACACACTGTTGTATGACATTGGTTAACAACCCACAACATGTCAACACTCTCCCTTCTCAACCCTAGATTCCCTATTACCAGCTTTCCTGTTCCCTCCTGCCTTCTAGTCCTTGCCCTAGGGCTGGTGCGCCCCTTCAGTCTTGTTTTGTTTTATGGGCCTGTTCAATCTTTGGCTGAAGGGTGAACCTCAGGAGTGACCTCATTACTGAACTGAAAGGGTGTCAGGGGCCATACTCTCACGGTTTCTCCAGTCTCTGCCAGGCCAGCAAGTCTGGTCTTTCTTTTTGAGCTAGAATTTTGTTCTACATTTTTCTCCAGCTCTGTCCGGGACCCTCTATTGTGATCCCTGTCAGAGCAGTCAGTGGTGGTAGCTGGGCACCATTGATAGGGAAGATTTTATAAGTGAAAAATGGTATATCCAAATAACCGACTACTCTGGAACTAAAAGTTATATTACAGAAAAACAGTTTCATGGAAATAAATTACTCAAAATATATTTTAAAATAGCAGTACATATAGCATGATCGTATGTGAAATTAAATTTCAACAGGCATACATACATTACATTTAGAAATGGTGGCGATGATAATCCCTTGTGATTTGTATTATTTTCTTATGTTTTTCCTTATTTCCAAAATTCCACTTAATGCATATATGTATATTTCTATTGCCGTTATGGGGGAAAAAAAAAACTTTTTAAAATACCAATACCTGAAACCTTGCTGTTGTTGTGTGCCCATCAAGTCGATTCTGACTCTGTAGGACAGAGTAGAACTGCCCCATAGGGTTTCTAAGGAGTGGCTGGTGGATTCAAACTGATGATATTTTCGTTAGCAGCCTGAGCTCTTAACTGCTGTGCCACCAGGGCTCTGAAACCTAGCAAGTATTTAAACAACTATTCTCAGAGGAATATACATATACATTCACACACTGGAGCCCTGGTGGCACAGTGGCTAAGAGGTCAGCTGCTAACCAAAAGGTTGACAGTTCGATTCACCAGCTGCTCCTTGGAAATCCTATGGGACAGCTCTACTCTGTCCTGTAGGGTCTCTATGAGTTGGAATCGACTCGACAGCAAATCGACTCGACGGCAATGGGTTTGAATTTTGTTTTTCATACACATGAAGTCTATATCTATATGTGGGTGTATGTATACACCCCCACACAGGGCACAGGCACTTATAACAAGGCCGCTGCATGATATTCCATGAACATTATCCCATTCCTCTTCAGAGTACTCCGCAGAAGTTGCTATCATCATCAACCCCATTTTGCAAAGGAGGCCAGTCTCAAAGAGGTACCCTTGCGCAAGGCAGACACTGGTGAATGGTAAAGTCATGATTTGAACACACATTTGAGTAGCTCAAAAATATCTGCGATTTCACAAGCAGACTGTCTACCACAGTTTACTGTCTTCCAATGGAAGTAACAAGTAAAAGGCAAAAATGAGCTCCCTGCGAGGGCCCCCTGGGCATTTCACAAGCCCTCAGACGGTAATGGTCACAGCACACCTCCAGCTTCTCCCAGAAGGAGGTGATAATATCAGGAATAAGAGTGGGTGTCAGAGGAGAGGAACATGAAAAATGTGAGACTTCCAAACCAACCCAAAACTATACTTGTGTGCCATCCAGTTGATTCCAACTCATAGAGACCCTATATGACAGAGTAGAACTGCCCCACAGAGTTTCCAAGGAGCACCTGGTGGATTCGAAGTGCAATCTTTTGGTTAGCAGCCATAGCCCTTAAATACTACATCACCGGGATTTTCAAGTCTCCAAAAATCACGGAGAAGAATCAGATTCTCTGTGCAGGGTGATCCAAGCCCATTCATCTCATTTGGATTCGGAAGCCATACAAAGCCTTAGATGTTGGTGCAAACCCAGCTGCTGGGGCCCAGGAAGGGATCGGAGATGAAATACAGTTTGCATCTATTGTCTTCACTCTTTCCCTCTGCACCTCTCCCCAGAAAGAGGCTTCGGGGTGAGGGAACACAGAAGCGTGATGTAGTTCCCTGACTGTTGTCGAGAGCATTCTAGCATGGGAGAGGAAGTCACAGCAAACAAGCAAACAACTTTCAGTGGGTAGTCCATCAGAAAGGTCACAGTTAGGGAAACGGATGTAACCAGGGGCGGGTTATGCAATAGGCAAGGTAAGCACAGTGTTTACCTTGCTTACCAGATCATCAGTAATAAAGTATTTCACATTTTTTCACTACACCAAAGAGTCTGCTTCTAAGTTTGCCTGGTATTTGTCTCTCTCCCAACCCACAGCACCATCCTACAGAATCAAAGCCTCTTCTCAAATTGACCCAAGAAGCAAAGTAAGCACGAGCTTCTTTGTGCTTACTTAATAATGTATAGTGAAGAATTTCACTACAGATGATCTGGTGCTTACCCTGCCTATTGGATAATCCACCCCTGGATGTAATAAACTCAAAAATACTGAAACTGAGCAACAGAGACCACCGCGAAGTGAGAAAATTACTTTAGTTCCTATCCACAAAATGGAGCCTTCATGGCACAGTGCTTAAGAGCTATGGCAAGCTACCAGTGCTAACCAAAAGGTCAGTAGCTCAAATCCACCAGCTGCTCCTTGGAAACTCTATGGGGCACTTCTACTCTGTTCTATAGGGTCGCTATGAGTCAGAATTGACTCGACGACAATGGGTTTGGCTTTTTTTTTTTTTTTTAACGGATACCAACCAAATGCAGAAGAGCTAGAAAAGGTAAAACAGGGAATAGCTCAGATCTGTGTTAGCCAAGTGGGGATTCCCCCCTTGTACCAGTACCTGCCTGCAGTCCTTGGTGATAGAGGTAGCATTTTAGCAGATGGTCACAAGGTAATAAGGCTCCCTCTTCCCACCTTCCTATGCAGGACGCCTCACTCCACCCCATAACTCCTCCTTTCCAACATTCAACTTTGCAGACCAGGGTCCTTTATCTCCAGTAGAAAAAGGCAGGCTAAGGCAGCTCCCAGTAAAGACCTGTCTCTCTCAACTGCCCTTCAACAGCTGGATGGTCACACAAACCGTGGCACATCCATACCGGGGAATACCACACAATGATAAAAAGGGAGTAATCTACTGATACACATAGCAGCTTGGATGGGTCTCAAGGAAATTATACTGAGTGAAAAACTGCAAAAAGATTACATACTGTATGATTCCATTTATATGACATTTTTGAAATAACAAAATTATAAAGCTGGACAACAGATGGGGGCTTGCCAGGGTTAGGGATGGGGATGGACGGGGTGGGGGACAGAAGAGGCAGGAAGAGGTGTGTGTGGCTATAAAAGGGGAGCCCAAGGGGTCTTTGTGTTCGTGGATTAATAGTTCTTTATCTTGACATAGTGGTGGTTACATAAATACACACGTGATAAAACTGCACAGAACTAAATACACACACACACACACACACACACACAAATGAACACGTGTAAAACTGGTGAAATGTGAATAAGGTCTATGGATTGTGTTGTTAGGTGCCCTTGAGTTGGTTCTGACTCATTGTGACCCTACGTACAACAGAATGAAACACTTCCCAGTCCTGTGTCACCCTCATAATGGTTGCTATGCTTGTGTGCGTTATTGCAGCCACTGTGTCAAGCCATCGCATCGAGGGTCTTCCTCTCTTTCGCTGACCCTTTACCAAGCATGATGTCCTTCTCCAGGGACTAGTCCCTCCTGATAACATGTTCAAAGTACATGAGACGAAGTCTCGCCATCCTCCCTTCTAAGGAGCACAATGCCTACACTTCTAATGTCAATTTTCTGGTTGTGATACTGTACTAGTTATCATTGGAGGTAACCTGGTAAACGGTACATGAGACCTCTCTGAATTATTTTTGTAAATTCTTGCAAATCTATAATTTTTCAAAATAAAATTTCAAATACTGATTCTGTGTATCTTGTTATAAAATAAACAATCACACTGACAAGCACCATATTTTCACACAAATAACACTCACCTTTTGTGTTTGTTTGCTGGCTGCATCCTTCTCCCATAAGGTTTTCTTGTAAGGGTGCCAGGCTAGTTTGTTTTTTTTTTTTACAGGAATACGTGGAAGAGGATTGGCATGGTGGCACCTGTGAGGGTGCCTGAGGGGGGGTGGCCAGCAAACAAATGCAGAGGATACATGTTATTTGCATAAAAATATGGTAACAATAATTTTGTTCCTTCATTTTTATTCTTTCATGTTTATTCATTTTTATTTTATTTAACTTTTCCCCTCATTTTTATGTCTTACTGCGCTTCTCAGAACTTCTAAAACAACGTTGAAGGGCAACAGCAATGCCTAGTAGACATGTTTGTTTTGACCCCAACTTTTACATGGTTCTCTCTAGCATCTCTTTGTTAAATATTCTGATAATAAGTTTGAAACAGATACTCTATCATGTTGAAAAAGTATACTTCCATTCCAGCACATTAGAGATACTTTGATAAGGATGCAGTACTGGACTGTATCAAAAACCTTTCTGGCTTTAAATAAAAGCATTACATGATGTTGTTTTACTTGCTCTATAGATGTGATTTACTAGGTTCGTGAATTCATATATTTTTTTTAATTTTATTGTGCTTTAGGTGAAGTTTACAGCTCAAGTTCATTTCTCATTCAAAAAGTTTACACACATATTGCTTTGTAAAACTGGTTGCAATCCCTGCAGTGTGACAGCATCTGAATTCATAAAATTTAATCCTTCCATAATTCTTAGTTCTCCCAGAAAAACCCTATGCCTACTGCTTTTAAAACAGGGCAAAGTATGGTGAACTGAATTACATTTATCAAGAAAAATTTTAAAAGAAAATGATGTACTACATGGGACCACTGAGCAACAAATTATGAATAATGTCCTATTAACATTTTATAAAATGACAATAAACTAACAAAAACCCAAATTTGAATATTTGATACATATATAAAAGTTTCTAGTACTGCCTACCTTTCTGACCCCCTCCTCTCTTCAAAGAGATGATAATTAAAAAAAAAAAAAAGGAAGGAGGGAGGAAAGGGAGGTGGGGGAAGGGGGAAAGAGGGGAGAGAGAGGGAGGGAGGGAGGAAGGAAAGGAAGGAAATACCAAAAAAGGGAAGCACTAAAAGAAGGAAGGAGAGAGAGAGAGGAGAAGGAAGGAATAAAGGAAAGAAGGAAGCTCCTGTCACTTTCTTGCTCTGCTTTCAATAATTTTGTACAAGAAGAGTCTTAGTTTGACCAGAAGCTCCACCTCTTCTTCTAACTCCACGTCTAATCCTACAAGCTATGTGCAGATTTGTCTTTGGAAAACAAATTTCCTTTTTGTACAGTTTGCTGTTCGATTCTGTTCCTGTCTAATTACATGTAGTGCGCTGTGTGCTATTTATAGTTCTAAATTCACTGACTTGTACACAAGAGGCACGTCACTGACACGGACTATGTGAAGTCTAACTGTACTAATGGAAAACGGTGAGAACACAAGAGATGAATTTCATACACGAAGGACTACAGGAAAACTCAAGAAAGCAGATGGAAATCGATGCCAGTATTACTGGAAAAAAAAAGTATTACTGGACGGACTGAAAATTTGTTTAATTTTTGTTCTTAGGAGGTTTCGGAAGTCACGTACCACTGGTTGCCCTTTGGAATAATGAATGAGAAAGCAGCTCTTTCTACTAAAACTAGCAGACCCATAGATCTCACAGTGTGTTCACATTGTGTGTGTGTTGGGGGTCGGGGGAGTGTCTAGGATGATGAAAGTGGGTGATCACATCTCAAACAGGGCCACTCTAGCTAAGGCACATAGTGTAGTGGTTGGAAAGATGGGCTTTGCAGCCAGAGAGGCCTGAATTCAAGTCATGGCTCCTTCAACTACTAGGCTTACGGGCCCAGCTGAGTCACTGACCTCTCTGGGGCTCCATTTTCTCATCAATGAAAAGAATCGTCATAGTTCTTCCATTGGGTTGTTAATAGATTCAAATGAGATCTGCCTGGCCTGTAACTGTTTACTAAATGTTAACACTGTCATTACTACATTGGGATAAATGGAGTCATTATTGCCTAGAAGGCACTCAGTGCCACTAAAAACTCCACTGATTGTTTAATACTTCCACTAAATAGAAAAACTAGACTTCTAAACTATTTTCCATAAAAACAATCAATTGATGTATGCTTTCTCCATTCTTTTCTATTCTCCATAGGAAAGGGCCTCAGTGTTTTCTGTTGTAAAACTGAGAGCTGATTTCGTTGCTATAACTAATGACCGCGAAGTACACACCTCTCTTTAGTATAAAATCTGTTACTCCTCGTCCCAGTGAAGGAGCTTGCTCCATTGAGAAGCAGAATCAGGATAAGCATCTACATTCCCAAACATCCTAGTGTCCAACATTCACCTCCTTCCTTAATCAAAGCAGCGCGTCTCTGGCCTTCTGACTTCGGTCCCTGGAAGCAGCTACAACATAGCTGATTATGCTCTGGTTTGCAGCAAGCAACACCAGGAACCACGCCACACAGGGGAGCACTCTCCTGGCCCAAAGTGAGACTCAGGAGGCCCAGAATCACAGCAAAACAAGTGGAAACCAAAGAGACCTATTGGCTGGATAACTAGAGTATCTGAGAATAGAACGAGTAAAGGGGTGATGGAGCTACTAAGAGGATTTATCAGTCAACTTAAGAATGTACCCACTGAGGACCAGACTCTTACTAGCCTACAGGTTGAATTTCAAAGACACACCTCTTTAGGTGGTGCATAATGGGACAAACAATGCCCATAAAAACAAATCCGAAGGCCATGAAAATCCCAAATAACTATACAAAAGTACACACGGTAAGTATCATATTTACCGAAGAATCTGAATTAGTTTGTGGGTCAACAACCTTTACTTGGTTCCGTGGACTCCTGATATTCATCCAGGAAACATTCTTAAGAGAGAGTCATAACAAGGAAAGCTGAGCTTACTCCTTCAGTGACTTTGTGGCAGTGACAGTGTACCAAGCCACCACTCACCTCCTCGAGGCTCATGTACTTCATGTCTGAGCCATGGGCACCACAGGCCAAGGCTCTTTCTTGGGAGGAGCGGGAATCACAGAGCCTACATCTGCAAATGCTAGGGGCCGAGGCACAACAAACCAAACTGAACATCAAACACTTAACAAAGATAAAGAGGTGGCAGAGATAAACACGGCCTCCACCCTACCCAACTCACCTTCACCAGGAAAAAGGACACACCATACGTCCGCAGGGACCGGGCGAGTTTGACGTACTTGGCCTTGGCTTCAATTTCACTCATCTCTCCACAGTTCTTGTGCTCCTGTGAAAGTAAGAGTGGACAGGACAAGTCATTGTGGCTCTGCCGGCTGGCGGGCTTGCTATGACGTAGTTACTATGCGGGGTGCATGTAGTGGCTGTGAACAACCCGTGATGTTTGTGCCAAAGACCGGCTCCGTGACATGAGGCTCCCACCCAGACTGAGGGTCAGAGCACACAGAAAGTGCTTAACTTGAGCTCGAGCCCAAACACCCTACAAATTTCACAACTATATGCAACAATTCATTTGCTTGTACGGTGCAGCAGGAACAGAGTCCATAACTGTAATCAGATATTCAAAGGACTCCGTGTTCCAAAAGGGTTCAGAAGCAACACTTTCATGACAGCTAGAAAGATGTTCTTCTCAGGAGAGGTATCATTCTAATCTCCATCCAACATATATTTTTTCCAAAGAGCAGGATATATAAATGCCTTTTTTTTTATATCACTGTGCTTGGGGAAAAAAATCCTGGATAAAAAATGTGTTTCACATACTTGAAATGTATATTTCAATTCGAATTTATATTTCAAGACCGAAGACGACTTTGATACCTTGAATTCATCAGAGTGACTGTGTCACAGCCAAGCTTTTCCTACTGGTTGCTTAGAATGGACAAGTTTTGGAACTTTAGAATAAACCTGGATTTTTAACAAAGGCACCAGTTCTCGCGTTTTAGCTTCTGGAAAAAAATCTCTAGACAATGAAGCTAGTGACCCAGGGCATTTTAATGGCATAGCGTCTTCCTTTAATGCTACGAAGAAAGATAAAACCAGAGCCCAAACCAAAACCGTTGACCATCAGCTGATTCTGACTCATCGCGACCCCATGTGTTACCGAGTACAGCTGCTCCACAGGGTTTCACTGGCTGTAATCTTAAGCAGATTGCCAGGACGTTCTTCCACGGCGCTGCTGGATGGGTTTGAATCCCCAACCTTTAGGTTGGCAGGCGACCACAAACTGCTTGAGCCACCCAGGAACCTTGCTACCAAGATAATGCCTCTTGAAATTAAATGTATGCACATTTTCCTCAGAGAGGCTAAGTAACCTTTAGCAAGAAGGTATGGATTAAGATAATAAATCTGCCCAAAGTGGAACTGTCAGCTTCTTTACTCTGGAGCCACTCATCATTTATTATACAAGCAAAGTACATGCACAGGATACAAAACTACCATTGCTGAGGGCTCTCACCCTAATAAATGAGGATAGGGAGGAGGGGAATAATAAATTCTGCATGTTTCCAGTACCTGAAATATCCTCTTTTCAGCTCCTCTCTGCTTGATATATTCTTTGGGCAGGAATTCCTTTAGGCTGAGAGGGAGAAAAAAAAAAAAAGGAAGGCATTTATTATGTTCTATGATGAGAAGCAAAAAAAAAAAAGAGAGACTTTCCATAAAGCCCACAGTTAAGTCACGAACTCACCCACTCTTTTATGGTATAATTCGTAACAGACGGCCATATCCCACAATGCATTTAAATAAAGACATAAATAAAAAACCAGTCTGATTAAAAAAAATGGTTCAAACTAACATATTTAAAGAAGAATTTCTAGGATACACTGTTAAGTGAAAAAAAAAAAAAACACAGCCTAAGGGTATGCAATATGCTACCCTTGGTAAGAAAGGGAATTTTTTTTTTTTTTAAACAATAGAAGAATAAATCTAGTCCTATAAAAAAATACTCCTCTATGGGGAGACCTGAAAAGGAGGGCCAAGAGAAGAAGGATGGAAATTAGGCCTCTGAATGTCTCCTGAATTACAGTTTTGAGTTTGGAATCAGATGAAATCACAAAGGAGGGGGAAAAAGGCAACCTCTTTTTTTTTTTTTTAAACACCAAAAGCAAACTGAGACAAATGAACTTCACAGTATATCAAGCTGGCAGCGTAACGACATGGAGAATAAGGATTTCAAGTAACTTTGAAAAGTCTTTGGACTACACATCCCTAGTGGGATTCATCTTAGAGAATAAACCACAGCAGACTTGTTAGTAAAAATCGTGATATCATTATTTCAGAATTAATGCCCTACCCACCTGCCCCCCCCACTCTCTCTCTCTACACATGCACATATATAAAATTAGGATATTACATTATAAATAGGAATGCTATAATATAAAAAGGATAAAGCAAATGATAAATTATATTAGTTGTTACAAACCAAGATTTTCAGTATAAAATAGATAAAAATAAAGCAAAAAAAAAAAAAAAAAGTTGAATAAAAACCCTGTAATCTTTCATCTGAATTAGAAATACTGACCTGAACTCCTGATTCATTTTCCTGACTCGTGTTTCTAAAGAAACATCTATTTTTTAGTTAGAGCCAACGGACAGCCTGGAAGCAATGACAACCTGCTGGCAATGAGCACCTTCGGTGCCTTGGCTATGTGGTTTTCAAATACCATTTCCCACCAAAAGGAACCTGGCATCCTTAGAGAAATGGCTGACTCTAGGTCTGGGGCATGAAAGGTATAAAATGTTCCCAGGACTTCATGTGTCTTAGATTGAAGAAGCTATCAAAATGACACTGGAGTCATCATCAAGGAATTCCCACTAGCAAAAAATAGGATGATTTTAGAACTTTATACTAAAGAAGAGAGAGCAGAATAACGTGCCCATCACCCAGCTTCAACAATTACTAAGTCAGAGCCAATCATGACTCGCCTGCTCTCCCAAAACTAGTCAGTGACAAGTTGATGGGAAACTTTGTAATGGGTAGGTTAGTCTGACAACATCTAAACTCAATGATCAATTTTTATATTAATAAGAGTGGGAAAACCAGAGAACCTACACCTCCTGGCTGACACAACAGGAAGTAAAACAGCACCATTTAGGAAGTATTCATGATAATAATTAATTAATTGAATGTGAATTTAATTAAGCCCCTAGATCTAAATATTTATAAAAGAAGGAATAGAAGAACATATTAAATGCCACCATGAGAGTACAATGAGCCCAATCCAAACAAGAGGAAATTCTACAAAAATAACTCAAGGTTCCTCATAAATAAATAGCTTTGGGAGTGGTGTTGAAGAAGGGAAAATGGTAGCAGATTTAAAAAGATTTACAAAACATATCTATTACAAAGCTACCGTAATCAAGATAGTCGGGTACCGGTATAACAGGGATCACAGAATAGGCATAGAGATTAACGGAATAGAATTGAGAGCCCAGGCTGACTTTTTATAAAGGTGTCAAGACCATTCAATAAGGAATAATAATAGCCTCTTCATCAAATCATGCTTAGACAACTGGATTTCCATAGGCAAAAGTTGAATCCCTACTTCATACCATACACAAAAATTAACTAAAAATGGATCACAAACCTAAATGTAGAGCTAAAATTATAAAACTCTTAGGAGAAAACACAGAGTAAATCTTCATTGCCTTAGGTTGGGGAAAGACTTTTTAGATATGACAACAAAAATACATATAGCAAAAGAAAAAAAAAGAGATAAATTGGACTACATCAAAACTAAAAACTTTTTTAATGGAAATGACTTCATCAAGAGAGTGAAAAAACAATTCACAGAATGGAAGATAATATTTACAACTCAACCTGACAAAGGATTTATGTTTCAAATATATGAAAAAAAAACCCTACAGCTCAATAAGAAAAAGACAAATAATCTAATTTTCAAAAATGGACAAAGGATCTGAACAGATGTTTCCTCAAAGAAGATATATAATTGGCCAATAAGCACATGAAAAAATGCTCAATATCATTAGCTATCAAGAAAATGCAAGTCAAAACCATAACGAGATACCACTGCACACCTACTAGGATGTCTACCATAAAAAAGACAGACAGTAGCAAACGTTGGTAAGGGTACGGAAAAATTGGAACCTCATATATGGCAAGTGGGAATGTAAAATGACACAGATGCTCTGGAAAACAGTTTGGTAGTTCTTCAAAATGTTAAACATCAACTCCACTTCTAGGTACGTACCCAGTAAAAATGAAAGCGTATTTCCTTACAAAAACGCATCTGAATGTTCATAGCAGCATTATTCATTAATAGTAAAAAAGGAGAAACAACCCAAACATCCATCAACTGATGAATGGATGAAATGCGATTTATCCATACAGTGACATACAACTCAGCCATAACAAGGAATGAAGTGCTAATATACACTACTACATGTGAGAACCTTGAAAACATCATGCTCCATAGAAGAAGCCAGTCACAAAAGAGCACATGTTGTATGACTGTATTTATGTGAAATGCCCAAAACAGGCAAGTCTACAGAGACAGACGTAAATTAGTGCTTGAGAGGGCTAGGATGGGAGTGCGTAGAACGGCAGAGACCAGTAACAGGTACACGGTTTCTTTCAAGAGGTACAAAAATGTTCTAAAATTATATTGTGGTGATGGTTGCAGAATCCTGTAAATCTACTATAAAAACACTGAATCGTACACTTTAAGTGAATGAACCGCATGGTACGTGAATTATAATCTCAATGAAGCTGTTAAAAAGAACATATCAATCAAATACGATACATAGACTTTGTTTGGATCCTGGTGTGAACCAAGTATAAAATGACATTTTTGAGACAACGGAAGAAAATTAACCAGGTTGAGTATTAGATGACATTAAAGAATTATTGCTAATTTTGTTTGTTGGTAGGATGAATTTGTGGTTGTGATTTATTATTTAAAAAAAAAATCTTTTATCTGTTAGAGAAACATACTGAAGTATTCATATATGACATGATATGTTATCTTAATTTGCTTTACCATACTCCAGTGAAAAAGACGGGGAGGGGGAGGCCCAGGTTCTGGGTCCATTAAGACTTGAATAATGATCAATCTGCAAACACTTCCTTAGACAAAGGGATTTCAGGGATCTGGGCCTGAGCACCAGCAGAACATTGTCTCATCAAGAGACCCCAAGGCAGCTAGCAGGAGGGATCTGAAAAATACCCAATCAACAGCAACTCAGATGATCATGATTAAGCAACCTGGACAAAAATGAGTGATTGAGAGCGCTGGAAAGCACCAGTATCACAAAAGAAGAAGCTGAGTCACAGACAGGTTGAGTGGCTGCTAAGTAGCAGAGAGTCTCTGACCTCCCAGACCAAGTGTGGATCCACCTGAACACACAGCCATTTCAGCTTTTCCCTCATGAGTACATTTAAAATAACAATGAAGAAGCACCAATGTGTGTGCTGCAGCTGTGGGCCTCTAAACAGTCGCTTCCATGCCATCAGCAAAAAGAGACCTGGCTAAGGTTACCAAAAGTACCCAGAAAAGACTTCACACCAACCCCCCTCAAAGCAATAATAACGTTACTGGAAGCGTACCACATATGATAGTGTCCAGTGGCCGGCCAGAGCTAGAATACACTGGAGATCTATGTCAAGAAAGTTCCGTGTTGCTACAGGCTGCCCTGCACTCAACTCTGCAAAACTAACCCACGCACGTCGGCCTCCCATCCATTCTTCAGTGGGTACTGAAAAATATTCCCAGAAACTTGCACGAGGGGTATTACCCTAATGTCTCAAAAACAGATTTTGTGGCAGCTTATTTTAAAGTATTACATGAAGTGTGTGTGTGTGAGGGGGAGAGACACACTCTCCCCAATTAATCCGCAAAGCGCAGGGTGTCAGCAGAAAGAGGGGGCCCCCCCGCAGACAGCCTGTCATCGCTGCCTGCCAGGCGGCAGTGCTGCAGTTCCAGCTCAGTTGTTGTTGTGATTCCCAATTCCGGGTTTGGAAGGCTCCTGAGCATCTGGGACACACATACAAGTGAAATCTGTCAACCTTCTCGGAGAAAATGGGTCAGGTTGTCAAACCTGATTGGAAAATTTTCTCCTAATTAAGCAAGTTCTGGCCAAGCAAAGTCCCACCCTTTTCCTCCTCCAATGTTCCCTCCCTAAAAGGGCCAAAAAACCCAAACCCAATGCCTTCGAGTGGATAGCGACCCTATAGGACAGAGTAGAACTGCCCCATAGAGTTTCCAAGGAGCACCTAGAGGATTCGAACTGCTGACCCTTTAGTTAGCAGCTGTAGCACTTAACCACTACGCCATCAGGGTTCCAGTCATCTAAAATTCCTACATTTAGATCTCACTCCTCTTCAGAACTCTCCTGCCAGCCTTGTAGGGGCCGTCCTTTCTGAACACAGTGGTAATAACAGGCCCTCCGCTTCACCAATGAGCAGACTTACTCTCTAAAACACACAGGAGTTTGAAGTTTATAGCCAATGGACTCCCTTCTCATGAGCCCCAGGCTTCTGCTCCAGGCCAGACAGCACCCCTACCAAGGTGTACTTCTTTGCCAATCTGTGTAGCTGGTTACATACACCCGGCCACTGCCATCCAGTCGCTTCTGACTCACAGTGATCCCATAGGGTTTCCAAGGCTGTAAATCTCTATGGAAGCAGACTGCCACATAGTTCTCCCTCGGAGCCACTGGTGGTTTCGAACCACTGACCTTTCAGTTATCAGTCAATTGCTTTAACCACTGTGCCACCAGGGCTCCTTGTTACATACACAGATTAAGTAATATACTGACATATCCCATAAGCTACTAAAACATGACCAAAAGGGAGCCAATGAATGCTTCCTAAAGGTCAATACTTACGAAAAGCTATTAGATAGAGGTGAGAAAATGGCAAAATGCCAAAAAGCATCAATAAAAATAAAAATTCTGTGCTCAAACTCATAGATGACACACTAGAGATGTGTACCTACAAGAAAGATCGTGTAGAACCCCAATCGGGGGACCCACACCCAGAGAAAAAACTTCCGCCCTGCATCAAAAGGTTGGGACATGAATGCCTAGGTTTAAAGTTAAAATAAAACGTTTCAGAGATGTAGATATCATTTGTTAGGATTCTGCACTTTGACTTTTGGGATTATCTAAATCAACAGTCCAAACCAGGTTGTTAAGAAGGTTTCTACTATCAACAATAACTGTCACTTATTCATCATTCTTCGGGCATTTTCCACGAGTAAGTAGATTAAGTAAATTGTAACCAAAGTCCTAGGGAAAAAAGAAAAACATCCCATTTTGTGAGAGGAATCTGAAGCTCAGGGAAACCTAAGTAACCTGCCCACAGGCACAGCCAGCAAGTCAAACCTCTTGTCTGTGGGCTCTGGGGACTATGCTCCTAACCAAATATCCTTTACTCAAACGATATCATGTTTATTAGTACTTTAGAATCTTTACATGAGGAACGGAGTAGAACAACAGCAATACCCAATCAAATGATGACAAGGACTATTGTGATGGCAGTCAACTTTCTAGAAACACCCAGAAGCCCGATGTCAGGCAAGGGGAAGTCATAAACCCATTGAAGGAGGGGGCCTGGATTCAAATCTGGATGTTCATTAAAATCTCATTCTCTTGTGTAAAACCTAAACTGCCTCTATAAGTTAATTCCAAAAGAGAAGGCTGAAAGATGTGTTCAGGTCTGGCAATAAGTATACGAGTATACGAGTATACACGGAGGCTGCTGTGATTCGGGGTAATGTTAACTGCCTCTCATCTGTCCCAGAGCTGTCACCAAGTAACTGTGTGACCAAGAGCTAGTCACTACCTCTCATGTTGGTTTTATCACCTGACAAGATGGGAGGACTCCTACTTTGTAGAGTATATTGCTCATATATGAACTAAAATTAAGGGATGGCCTCTCGTTCCTGAGGGTATCAATGGGAACAAACAAAGCAGGTTAAGTGTCTACCCAGCACAAGGTGGAGGAATGGAGGGAAGAGAAGGTAGAGAGGGGCAGCACGGTGCCACCAGCTTTGGATGGCAGTGGCACCCAAAGGCCACTGGAACACCCAGGTTTACTATCTCCAACCTTTTTGTTTAAACACCAAATTATTAACAATAACATTTCAATTTTGTATTAGCACTACCCGAGAACATGTTAGAAATGCAAATTCTCAGGTCCTACTACTCCCCCACCCACTGCCTTCCAGCTGACTCCAACTGTTACGGAAGCCCACTGCCACATCTTTCTCCCTCAGAGCGACTGATGGGTTCAAACCGCAGATCTTTTGGTTAGCAGATGAATGTTTTAACCACTGAGCAACCAGGGCTCACTGGCCCACCCCAGACCCACTGAAAAAGAGGCTCTGAGGGCAAAGTCCAGAAGTCTGTGTTTTAACAAGCCCCCTGACTGACTGGATGCACACCAAGGCTTGACAACCACTGACACAAAGTGTTGAAAGATCACATTATAGAATCAGACACACCTGGATCTGAATTCAGACTCAAAGATCCACAATTCAAAATGTCTGTGTGATTGAGAGTATTGGTTAAGTTATGGTTAACGGTGATGACAAAGGCAGATGGAAGCACTGAGGGAGCAGAGAAACACCTAGGGTGGCAAGAACAACTGGAAGGCATCAAGATGGCATGGGAGAAGCAGGGTCTGACTCAGACACAGTAGTTTTGTGATCCTGAATGATCCCGAACCAATGTAAGCGTGGGCACCACGCAGCAGCTCAGAGGCAGCTCAGGGCTGGAAGAAATTCAGAAGTTCCTGGTTTGAAAGTTCTGGAGTTTGGAAACAAGCCAGGGGCAGGGGGAGGTGCCAAGCTTACGAGGCTACTGCTAGGAGGAAACAGTGAAGGCACCACCATCACGCGGTCATAACCTCCCAAGTGGAACAGGTGAGCTCAGGGCTGCCAGGAACACAGGACAGAAGAGAATCATAAAGAAACAACAGTGCAGAAAGGGATGAAAGTGATCTTTAATTGTATTTTACTTTTAATTTGTCTGCAGGTGAGCAAATAGAAGGTAAGAATGAAAAACAAAAGCTGTAATGCCTGTTTCACTGTTAGTCTGAAAACAGCATCTACAGATAAATTACTCTGACAAAAGTACACAGGAGGTGCGTCTGACACAGATGCCAGGAGAAAAACTGACTTAAGACCTCCTACTGTGTCAAAAGCCTTGCTTGTTGACGACAGAAATATCTTCAGCTTGTAGGGAAAAAAAATTCCAAGTCCACTCTCAATTCTTGCCCAACAGAGATTCACAGCCTGGGTTGCTTTGTTTTTCTCAGCAAAATACTTCAGAGGAACAGGTGAATGCTTTCTATGCACAAGCCCTATGAGGGGCCGCCGTAATCGGGGGTGAGAGAGAAGTTCCCACAGCTGGCTATCCGTCTACCTGCACCCAACCACTGGGCTGTTTTCCCCCTGTAACAGAGAGACTAACAGATCAGGCCAAAAAATGGAAACCTTTTGTCCGAACTCCAACTCCTATTAATTCTGCCTCTGCCACGTGTTATACACCCAACCTTAATGAATACATGCTTTTACCACTGTCACAAAAAAAAAAAACCAAACCCACTGCCATCGAGTTGATTCTGACTCATAGTGACCCTATAAGACAGAATAGAACTGCCCCATAGAGTTTCCAAGGAGCTCCTGGTGGATTCAAACTGCCAACCTCTTGATTAGCAGCCGTAGCACTTAACCACTACGCCACCAGGGTTTCCTTACCACCCTAAGTCCAGACTATTGCAACTTTTTTTTTTCTTAAAGAATTGCTAATTGTGAAACATTTCAGATATACATAAAGTATAAACCTCATAACTCATATATCTACCACCGAGTTTAAATACATGTTAAAATGCTATCATATTTGCTCTGTGATAACACCCTCTCCGTTTTTAAAGAAACAGAGCACAGATTTAACTGAAGAACCACACCATTCTTCCTCCCTATAGTGCCCACTTTCTTGACACTTATCTCCACAGATATGTCAATACGTTCTAATAAACCATATAACCTGTTTCTTTTTGTGTGTATTTTAAAATAGAACAGGTTCATATTCTAAAATGTTTCTTCTGTAAAGTACTTTGTTTTTATATATTTCAGTTTGTGTCCATCTGATGGACATGAAATACTATATCCTTGCTTATTCTGCATTTTCCAGATTATTCATTAGGTTGAATATCTTTTCACATCTTTATAAGCCAGCTGAATTTCGTCTTCTCTGAAGTGTGTATTGATTTCCGGGTTATCTTTTTCTCAGAAGATCTTTTTTCTTCTTAATATCTTATCAAACATTATTAAATATTAAGGTCAACATTAATTATTAATTTGCTCTCTGGTAGCATGCATTGCAAATATGAGAATTCCTTCTTCCAGTCTACAACTTCCTTCTAACTTGGTGATGTATTTTGCCCAATAAAATATTTGAATTTTCGTAACTGTAGATTTATTTATTTATCCATCTTTTTGACTCCTATATCACCCTACACCAGTAATACGGTGCTTCAGTTACCAATTTTATAAGAAATTGTAGTATTGAATTATGTGACTTCTCTATTTTCTTCAATTAGTCTTGGGTATTCTTGAACCTTGACTAGTCCATACTAATTTTTCACAGCCTTATTGAGAGATTCACATTTTTTTCTTTAGAAAATGATTTTATTTTCAGATGGTTCCACAGATTATTTTTTCAGCGGACTGTTTTTTAAAGTAGTTTTACGTTTATAGGAAAAAATAGTGCAGAAAGTACAGAGTTCTCATATATAGCCCCTTCTGCCCCCTATATTATCTCATATTAGTTTTAAGACTACTTTTTCTCATTACTTGATAAGTGGAATTTAGTTTGGAACTGAACTGAATTTATAAATTTGGACAGAACTGCTTTTTATAATATCAAGCCTTCCTATCCGTTAACATACCAAATCACTCAATTTATTCAGACCTCCTTTAAAGTTCTTCACCAAACTTTTGTCATTTTATTAGTAAGATCTTGAAAATCTTTGGATAGCTTCAGTCCAAGATTAATTATACTTTTGGTTGCTATTACTAAAAAGGTATTCTTTAATTCAAAATGCATTTTGTAATTGTTGCTTAATTATGTATGAGAATACTATTTGTTACATAGTTCAGAGACCTTTAAGCTCTTATTAGTTCTAAGAGTTTAGATTGACTGAATTATTGATGTAAATAATCACATCACCCACGACTAATCACAGCTTTGTTTTCCCTTTCCAATCCTGGTATTGTTTATTCCTTTTTCTTACATTATTGCACTTGTTAGGATATCCAGCATTGTTTTAACAAGAAGCTCTGACAGCGAGCATCCATGTCTGATTCCTGACATTAAAGGGACTGTTTCTAACGTTAAACCATTCACTATAACATTTGCTGTAGAAACCTGCTTTAGTCATCATGTGCTGCTATAACACAAATACCCCAAGTGGATGCCTTTAACAGACAGAAGTTTATTCTCTCACATTTTAGGAGGCTAGAATCCAAATTCAGGGTGCCAGCTCCAGGGGAAGGCTTTCTGTCTGTCAGCTCTCCGGGATGGTCCTTGTCATCAATCTTCCCCTAGTCTAGGAGCTTCTCAGCGTATGGACCCTAAGTCCAAAGGACAAGCTCTGCTCCTGGTGCTTCTTTCTTGGTGGTATGAAGTCTCTCTTCTCTCTGTTCGCTTTTCTCTTTTATATCTCAGAAGAGATTGACTCAACATACAACCTCATCCTGTAGATTGAGTCCTGCCTCATTAACATAACTGCCCCAAATTCTGCCTCGTTAAGATCATAGAGGTTAGGCTTCATAATACACAGGATAATTACATCAGCTCAAGAATGGAGGGCAACCACACTATACTGGGGATCATGGCCTAGCCAAGTTGACACACGTTTCTGGGGACACAATTCAGTCCATAACAATACCCTTTAGGAGATTATGGTGTGTCATGAGGTTTATCTGTTTTTCTTTTTTAATCACGGTTATTGTATTTTGTCAAATTCTTCCTCTCTAGTTAAGACAACTGTATATTCTCTCATCTTTAATATAACATAGTAAATTACATTAAAACTCTTTTTAATGTTAAACCCAACAAACTCAAATATTACCTTCTCCATAAGGCTTTCCTTAGACATCCAGTCTAAAATGGCAAATTCCTCCCCACTCGCTAGAACACATACACATCCCCTATAAACGTTTCCTGCTTTAATTTTCATGTTAGCATTCATCATCGTTTAATATATTAATGCGTTTTACTTGTTTATTATTACTTATTGTCTCCCTCTCTGCACTAGATCAGAAGTTCCCTGAGGGCAGGATGTTTGACTGTATTTTACACTGTTATAACTCCAGTGCCCAGAACCTGCCATACAGTTGTTGTTAGGTACCTCTGAGTTGGTTCCAACTCATAGCAACTCTATGCACAAGAGAATGAAACACTGCCCAGTTCTGCACCATCCTCACAATTGTTGCTATGCTTGAGCCCATTGTTGCAGACACTGTGTCAATCCATCTCCTTGAGAGTCTTCCTCTTTTTCACTGACCCTCTACCAAGCATGATGTCTTTCTCCAGGGACTGATTCCTCCTGATAACATGTCCAAAGTGTATGACACATAGTCTCACCATCCTTGCTTCTAAGACAGATCTGTTCATTCTTCCGGCAGTCTACGGTATATTCAATATTCTTCGCCAATACCACAATTCAAAGGCGTCAATTCTTCGGTCTTCCTTATTCGTTGTCCAGCTTTCGCATGCATATGAGGTGACTGAAAACACCATGGCTTGGATCAGGTGCACCTTAACCCTTAAGGTGACATCTTTGCTTTTCAACACTTTAAAGAGCAGATTTACCGAATGCAATGCGTCTTGATTTCTTGTACTGCCGCTTCCATAGGTGTTGACTGTGGATCCAAATAAAATGCAAACCTTGACAACCTCAATCTTTTCTCCATTCATCATGATGTTGCTTATTGGTCCAGTTATGAGGATTTCTGTTTTCTTTAACGCTGAGGTGTAATCCATACTAAAGGCTGTGGTCTTTGATCTTCATTAGTAAGTGCTTCAAGTCCCTCTTCCCTTTCAGCAAGCACGGTTGTGTCATCTGTATAATGCAGGTTGTTAATGAGTCTTCCTCCAATCCTGATGCCCCGTTCTTCTTCATATAGTCTAGCTTCTTGGATTATCTGCTCAGCATACAGACTGAACAGGTATGGTGAGAGGATACAACCCTGACACATACCTTTCCTGACTTTAAACCATGAAATATTCCCTTGTCCTGTTTGAATGACTGCCTCTTGATCTCTGGGCAGGTTTCTCAGGGGCACAATTAAGTGTTCCGGAATTCCCATTCTTCGCAATGTTATTCATAATTTGTTATGATCCACACAGTCAAATGGTTTCCTTCCAGTCTACTTCAATAATTTCTCTTAATTATTTCCTTTCTTCTATTTTGATGTTCTTCTTGTATCAGTCATTCTCTGAGGCATGTTAAATTCGTCCATGAAAATATTCCACTAACTCTGATATTGTCCTGTAATTATTTCTCCTTTATGCATTTTAAGGCAATGTTGTTAGATGCATACGAATTTGTGATTATTATACTGTACTGGTGAATCATTCCTCTGTCTTTATAATGATCTTCTTTATCCCTACTTGTGCTTTGTTTGCCTTGAAGTCTATTTTCTGTAATATTAAATATAGCTTCTCCAGCTTTGATTTAACTAGTAATTACCTGGTCATTTCCCATGCCTGTGATTTCAATTTTTCTTTGTCCTTAGATTTTAAGTATTTCTCTTGGGAACAGGAGATCCTTGTACTTAAAAAATAAAATAAAATCTATTCAATATGAGAGCTCCTGTCTATTAACTGGTGAGTTTGATTTACTTATATTGGCTAGGATGGCTAATATACTTGGATGTATTTCTACTATCTTATTTTGTACACTTTATTTACAATGCTTTTTCTGGCTTTGTTTCTATTATCTACCCTGCACAACAACTGTTGTACTGGTCAGGTTGTTTATACTCCTTCTTTTTTCTACATCTACTAGTTTGGAAGTTATACCATCTTTTTCTATCCTATTTGGCTACCTGCACTTTTTCCCCAACATCTTATTATGAAAATCTTCAAACACACAAAGAAGTTGAAAGAATTGTGCAGTGAAACACTCTCTGCCCACCACCTAGAGCTATCTTCCATTTATCACTTACACTTGATTTAAGGTCTAAAGTTTATCAGCATTTCCAATCTCCTCCCATATAATAAGGTCCACAGAAGACTTTGACTGCGATCACTTACTTCTGAAAGTCTTCTACCTTGTTTTAAGGGTTCTGAAATTAGTCTTTATTATAATGTGTTTTGTCACTGTGGCTGTTTTAAGAGCTAATTCTTTTTTGGATTTTCCTTCTCTTTTACCAAATTTTTTGATCAGTGTTGCTTCCTGCACCATACTTTTCTTGGCTTTCTAGAAACAATTCATAGTAGCCCCCCCAGTCTCCACTGCAATATCTGGCATCCTAAATAGACCATCCTGCATTTTAAAAGAGTTATACGGCTGGACCTTGTTGAAATCATCAGAGCCAAATTTTGACTCTCCATAATAACCCTTTCATAAGTTTATTTGCCAAGCAGTCTGTAGTCTGGAAAACATCAAGGAGCTAGTACAGTGTCTCAGTATCTCCCTTATACCTTCCCTCTACCTGGCACAGCAGACCATGCTCAGGATGTCCTCAATAAGCAAAAGAAAAACAGACAACACGCTTTCTGCGAACACTTTCTCAATATAGTGGGGCATAAAGTATATACCTGCTTATTAGTTTACACATTATTTATACTTCATTCTCCAGTAAAATGCCCCTTTCTGGGATTCTCTGAAGGTCACCTGAGGAAAACAGTCCTATAGATACAGCACACCAGACTTGATTTGGGAGAGCTGGCTTTTTTCCTGGCTTCCAGCTCTCACCAGTTTTGCACCTTATCTCTGTCTCTTTCTGGGACCTGTTTCCCAATCTCTACAGCAGATGAAATGCCTTACATAATCTTTAAATGTCTGAAAACTCAGAAATTTCAGTCACTCATTTCCATGATTCTGAATCCAGAAATTGTTAAAGAGACTGAAGAAAGGTAAAAGAAACTCTAATAAAAATGTTCCTAGTATGCTGACTTTGAGCAACAGTGCTAAAGCAAATTTTCAAAAAACTGAAAGAAACTTACTCATTAAACACACCTCTCCGTACCTCGTTCAGAAGTGATGCGACTGAAATCTCTGCCTGACCTTTCTCTTCAATCTGACTCTGTGAATTGTTCAAGCGGATGTTGCTGTTAGGTGCCATCAAGTTGATTCCGACTCACAGCAACCCCATGTGACAGAGCAGAACCGCCCCACAGGGCTTTCTAGGCTGTCGTCTTTATGGCAGCAGATCACCAGGTCTTTCTCCTTCAAGTGCACAGCACATAGGAGAGCAAGATGGGAAAAGACATAAGGCCTGGAACACACGGCCCAGCCGGTCACCAGGGCCAGCCCAGGGGTACACAGCCCTGAAAACAGGACCCACCTATCCAATTTACAATCAGGGAAATGGGGCCTCGTGGTTTAATTAAAAGGAGAAGCACATCCTGTGAAGTTTTACCTGTGTAGTACGCACAATAATGTACACAATTAAATATCGACATTAAACGAAAACACCTCATTACCCAGACTAGATTTGGTTTCATTAAAAAGTAAATCAAAACTCCTAAGGAAAAATTGCCAACAGGCACAATACGCTTGCTTTAATAAGGAATCTGAGTAAGACTACCCGTACCACCAGAGGCGTGAGCTTCATAATGCAGCCCGAGAAACAAGAAAGCCAACTGAATAAAACTGCTTCACCTTTGCTATCTCAGATTATTATAGGAAGGGACATTATCAACGACGGTAAGTACACAGCATCGTGCAGGACTGTAAATTACAGTAACACGGCTGAGGCCACTGCTGGCCCTCTGATGCCAGTGTGCCAGCTCAGCACCAGCACTCAGCAGGTACATACCGTCCACTGTGAGCTGACAGGCACACCCAGGGATGCTAGAAAAGAGACAGAAGGATTTAGTAATCACATTTTTATGTACAATTTTGCTGCATATCGGGAGACCAAGGATAGCAGCAAGTATGCCCTGAACGCAGGAATGCCTTTGAAAATGACAACTCAATGTTACAAGGCAGAAGCCATATGCAGAAAAATTCTTTAAGTAACTGTGAACGGGGCAGCGGTGGTTCAGTGGTAAAATTCTAGCCTTCCATATAGGAGACGTGGGTTCGATTCCTGGCCAATGTACCTCCAGCCACATCTATCAGTGGAGGCCTGTGTGTTGTTGCTATGATGCTGAACAGGTTTCAGCGAAGCACCCAAACTAAGACAGATTAGGAAGAAAGTCCTCGCAATCTACTTCAGAAAATCAGCCAGTGAAAACCCTACAGATCACAATGGGTTGATCCCATCATGCATGGGTCTCCAGGAGTTGGGAGTCAACTTGACAGCAGCTAACTACAACTGCGAGGAAATCACTTCTCCTCTCTCAGCGCCCTACCACATCCATCGCATAAAACGCTGCTTTCTCAGTTCCCAGTGGGGGCCTAGAGAGTAGTTGCCCCAGCCCTCAGGAGAAGAGGCATCAATTAAACGACCAGGATATGATCATACAACCAGGCTCGGCCACCAGCTGAACAGTTACATTGGAATCTGCTTCCCACCAGGGCCACACAGGTTTATTGCCGGGAAAGTGTAAAAATAGGTAAACACTTTTTTAGAAAATGTTTGATTCATAAATCTGCCCTCTAGTCTCTCCTATTCTTCAGCAGTTTTTCACAGAAGCAGAGAGAAACAAAGAATGTTGGCTCCTCCAGGGGCTAATGAGTTTTTGATGTCTATTTATCAACTTCCATGACCATAAACCTCAGGTTTATGACATCAAATGTATCTAAGGGACCAGCTGTGAAGTTAGACTGTGGGAACAGGGAAACTACTAAAAACACGTGTGTGTTTGTGAGTGTATGTGTGTGTGAGTGTGCGGTCTTTTGTAAAGCATCTGTGGTGCCACAGAACAGAGGGAAAGGCCACTTTCCCATGGCTCCTGTAGGAAGGAAGCCATGTGGGCCGGGAAGAAAAGAGTCCTGATGAGCCCTTGACCATACAACTCGTGTGGATAATATACAACTGAGTAAGTGACAGGAGCTGCCGAGAGCCATCCTCAGAGTCAAGGTCACAGCCTGGTATGTTGTAGGACAAAGCATAACATTAGGAAGTCTCCTAGGGTTTCATTAAGCCAGGGGTAGTTTTTTTTTTTTTTTTTTTTTAACAATTCAGTTTAGAACAAACAGCAGCTTAAAGTCGGGTTTTCTTCTTACTCCAGGGCACATGCTGGTCCTGACTGACTTCTCCCACCAAAGTCAAAGGGGGTCAAGCGTCTAGTTACATTATCTTCTCCCCTTGACACCCTTGGACACAATATAGCTCATGGCCTACTCAACATGTCTCATGCTGCATATCCTCCATCAAAAGCTCACGTCCTCCCACCCCCAATGGGCATTCACATCAGGTTCCAAAAAGTCTCCACAAGTCACTCGCTAGGTAACTGCAGGATGTCGACCATGAGTGAATTTTTTTTTTGGAGGGGGGGGCCTCATTCACATGTTTCATCTGCACCTCCATGATGGGATCTGCTGTGAGCAGCCAATCAGTTGAAAGGGAGCTTCCTTGGGGGTAATGGCTGCATCTAATATAGGTGGACTTGCTAGCAAGACTTTCGGGCTTTTGCTCGTTCTGGATCCTGCAGCTGGCTGCTGTTATCTGACCTCTGGTTCTTGGGACTTGAGCTACCAGCTTACCTGCCGATCTTGGGATTTGTCACCCTCTGCAGCTATGTAACTCGGGAGAAGCCTCCAGCCTGACCCATTGACTTGGGACTTTCCAGCCTCTACAACCCTGTGAGCCATTTCCTTGATATAAATCTCTCTCCCTCTTTTTATGTATATATATATAGACAAGTCACTGGTTTTGCTTAAAGGAACCCAGCCTAAGACACCAACTAAGGCCCATGTTCTGTGGGGCCATGATGAATCAGAAGGATTAGCTTTCTCTTGACTCTTGAAGTCTGGAGCCAGAAAGACTCGCCCCCATAAATTTATAAAAAAGAATGAAAGGACAGATGAGCAAAGAGAATGAACTGAGTATTTAAGGTGCACATCACACTTTCAGAGCAACTAAGAATCCACAAAGTTGTAGTACAAAAACATGATGTCTTCTTGTCTGTACTCTGGGGCCCCAACGCAGAAGTCTGAGAAAGTTATTAAAGATGACAAAATGTGGTCCATTATGAAGACAGAATGTTCTCACAGGCAGAAGTTTCGGGGTATGGAAAGAAGTGAGTTCCTCAGCCCCAGGGGCATCCTAGAACAGGCTAGAGAGGAAATCACACTGCCTGAACCTGAAACAAATAACCTTCACAGTCGTCACTCCAACAGAATTTCTAGTTATTCTGCTTTTCCCATTACCTACAAATATGATTACATATTCAAATGAGCAAAAAGCTAACGTTTTCATGACTGACTAACACTTGGGTGTATGTTTTCAGCAGCTAGCTCAAAAACGACTCGAAGGCAGTGGGTAGCTCAAAAATGAATAGTGGGAAGAAAAGAAAAAGAAGAGGAGAGGAGATACAATAATAAATAAAAGGCCATTTACTCTAAGAATCCAGGTTTATGCTTATGATCCACATGAGGTCCAAACTGGATCTGGGCTTGAAATCCACCAAATTCACAAGCCTTTTCAAAGGAGACAGGGTGGGAGCCGTTCAGGATGTCGTCCCGAGCCTGAAACACGAGAGAAGGCAAAAGCATCAGGGGTGGGGGAATGACCCATTCTGTCCACCGACAAATCCTCCCCAGAGCCCGTGTTCTCTGTGAGCACAGGGGATATGTGCCAGCCCCCGCAAGGATGCTTTCAGCATGCTGTGTATGATTGTAGCACAGGAGAATAAATAAAGGCAAAAGGAAAACACGTCTTTGCCCCACACTGCCCCAAATAGATGGAAAGCATCAACAGTGCCTGGTACACCAACAACTAAAGCATGATTACAGTCTAAGAAGGTAGATGGGATTGTGAAAAACAGAGGCAAAAGAAAATCCTTGTTCAATTAGCAGATCCATAGAAGCTGGGATAGAAATATGATTTACTTTCTATGACCCCTAAATAAATCATAAAGCTAGCAGAAAAAATAATCTAGAGGTAAAAATCAATCCAACGCCCACTCCAAGATAGAGGAGATTGGGGGGTGGGGGAGACAGATGGACAAACAGGCGAGAACACTCAAGATACTTAGGGGGACTGACAAGCAAACACACAGTCCTAGAACTGGAGACTCACTATGTCTGAGGTCTTCCTTCCCAGTTCTCCATCCATCAGCACTACTGCTATTTATCCCTCTTCTTTGTGTCCTTCCTTTCCCTAGTTAAATGACCCCAAAATACTCTCAGACGTACCCTCTTGGCTATTGCTCTGAGCCTTAAACAACAAGCACTCTCTCACTGTCCTGTTATTTCCTGCCTGCCAAGCTCTTTCCTCCCACCCCTCCTTCCAGGCCATTCTTCCATCCACTAATTCAGAGATCAGCAAACTTTTCCCATAAAGGGCCAAGGAGTAAATATTTTTACACCTTGGGGGCCATACGTCTCTGTGATCTCTGTCATGACTACTGAACTCTGCTCTTGGGCAGCCAAGAGCAGCCACAGAAAATACGTTTAAAAAAAAAAAAGAGCTGCGTGCCAGTAAAACTTTATTTATAAATAGAGGCAGCCAGTATGGCTATGTCTATGGACTGAGAGGTAAATAAATGGAAGGAGGGAAAGAGAAAGGGGAAAGGAACTGAGATGGGGAGAAAGAGAGAAAGATGAATTATGTCTTCCTTGAGATGAGTGAAACCTTGGGCACCATCTAGTGCAAAGCTCACATTTTACATACTAGGGAACTGCAACTTCGGTAAGTTAAATGACTTGTCTAAGTTTTAACAATTAGTTAAAGATAAAGACATAAAAGGTTACTGAGAGGCTATCTTTCAGTTAATGAGGAGTACTGATTTTCTGCTGATATTCTCTTATGTTCTAAGCTGCCAGGTAAGAAAGCTGTCCTATGTTTGAAGTAGTGAACCCATTTGGTCCAATACAACTGCCTCTCAATGCCAGGCCAAGAGGAACTGTACCGGCCAACGGGTCCCAATCTGAGACCAAAGAGAGGCCAACAGAGGTACCACTCTGGACGGGCAGCAGCTCGTGTCAGACATCAGCCTGAGCTATAACCAGAACCGTGTGCGGAACCCATGAGCAATGCCTGCTGGAAACTGGCTTCCGTAACCATGATGGAAGCCGGGGCTCCCAGGAAGCTCATCAACGTCAGTGCTGGGCAGTAAACACTGTACCTGGACATACAGCAAGTTCAGCTGCACAGGGTCTCGCGAGTCTACATTCTGATCAGAGTAAAAGAACTTCCGTCTAAGCAGCAAGGTTTCGTTTTCATCGACTCCTTGTTCTCTGAAGGTTCTGCTGTGATCGAGCCAGTTCACTGCAACACAACAAGACATACGAAAATGCTGTTTAGACTTCCTCCTAACTGAAGGGGGTTGGCCACAACAGCAGACTAATACAGATGCTGATTTCTATACAGTGTTAGTATTTTCTTATATCAGAACTGTTCTTTTTAACCTTGAAAAATAAGTTCACATCTACCATATGATGAACTAAAAAGGTAATGAGAGAAAATTCCCAGCCATTCCTACAGTTAGCTACAGCACTGCGACTGAATTTATAACACGCCCTTCTCTTGGAAAAAAAGAAACAACGACATTAGTGCTTTGTGCTAAGACAACCAAGTCAGGCATTTCCTTTTACATCAAGAGTAGATCTACAGCCCATCTCATCAAGTGAAATAATTTATAAACTCTGAGCATAATGAGTTCTCTCTGAGCCTAATTAGAAAAGACAAGAAAAATGAAAGTAATGGGCTGGGGAGGCTGAGGGAACAGAACACTCCAGGGTGAGGATGGCAGGAACCCTCTCCATGGCCCGGCATGAACTTCACCCATTCTGAGAACCTTCTCCTGGTATCTGTTGTTGTTGTCGTTGGGTGCTGTCAAGTCGATTCCAACTCATAGTGACCCCATGTGACAGAGTAGAAATGTCCAATAGGGTTTTCTAGGCTATAATTCTTATGGAAGCAGACTGCCAGGTCTTTTCTCCCACAGAGCCACTGGGTAAACCTCCACCCTTTTGCTTAGCGCCACCAGGGCTCCTTCCTGATCTCTAGGCCCCTGGAATTGATCACTCCTCTACACTTGCCACAGCTCTCGCACCTACACTCCTCCTTGGGCTTTACACACATATGTGGGTAAGTATTTATTACCAGCCTCATGAGTTTATAAACAACGTTAGCACAGGGAACGTGTCTGATCTACCTCAACTCCCACGATACCTCAGAGAGTATTGTGTATATATTAATAAATCCGCAGGATGTGTCTCCTCAAGTCTCACTTAGAAAGAAGTAAGCTACTGGAAATCACACGAGGCAGAAAGAAAACGGAAGGGACAACAGTTAAGAGGAAATGACAACTCTACTGAAGAGCACCAGACACAATGATGTCTTCCCAATGCAACGGCAAAGGCAACAACAGTGAGGAAAGGGAGGGCCTGGGGAGGTCCAAGTGAGCTGCGGCACGAATTAAGATCCTCTCTGTGGAGGCTCAGGCAGCAAGTTACACACAGCATGGGCTTTGGGACACTTAAGGTGTACCTATATTAATGGTAGCCGTAGAAAATGACTTTCCTGTGATAGATCACATTACTGTTTTGTAACCTCTAAGGAAATAATCTAGGCACAACAGTCGTCAATGGCTGTTAACTTCTAAACGGAATACATAACACAACATAAGGAGTCATCTTTATTTTAAATATATGTGTATGCGTGTCTATGGGCACATGTACATATATGTGTATATATGTGTATATACACACACGCACGCATGCACATTCACACACTTGAATCTGATTAGGCCTCCAGTTTTAAGGAATTACAAAGAAAGGGAAACATGTTAAATGACACCACGGATATGCAATCAACAAAATTCAGACTGTAGGAAGTACTATACAACCAACAATCTGGTTTCTAAACGCACACGCACACACACAAATTGCAATGGGAAAATAAAAGAAGACAGAGCCCACTGATTAAAAGTTAAGCAACCTATCACCCAATCTTACTTGGATCACAGTTCAATCTTAAAATATTTTCGGAAGACAAGAGAAAAAATGTGAACACAATTTGTATATTTGAAATTAAGAGATTTTAAACTTATGGAATGTATTAGTTATTTTTTAATCCCTTAAGAGTCATTATATTTTAGTGACACAAACCTAAATACTTACAGATGAAATGAAAAAAAAAAAAAAAAATACACCCTGCTCTGTGTCACAGAGATGATGGGAGGGGTGAAGCTTGGAAAACCTGGGTACCTGTATCATTTCTCAAACACTTACAGTCATCATCTGTGTGAAGCTTGGCCTTCAGCTTCTCCATCTTCCTCTCATCTCGTAACAGCGTCCTGTCTTTCTTGAGTGTACCTGTCCCTTCCTCTTTCTTTTCTTCCATAGTTTCTTGGATTAAAGAGTATTCTTCATAGTTGGTTATTCCTAAAAGTACAAATTGGGTTATAATCATAAATGATTAAGTTGCCAACAACCCCTTCCAGCCTGAGGCTCAAAATACCCCAAGAAGTTCATGGTGGCAAAGAAGAGAAGGGGCCTTATAAACAAGAGGGCCACGAAGGTGGCCTCGTGGAGCACATGTCAAGTAACTCTGGATAAAACACAAGGTTTTCCGCTAGTTAAGTGACATTCAAAATGTCACGTTCAAGTCTTTTGTCTAATTTTCGAGAAACAAGAACATAGAAGAGATCATGCAAAGGAAGGCAAGACACTGTCAAACCAAAGTGCCTGAAGGAACCTTTGCATGAAGAGAAAACTAAAGTAGACGAGGCTACTTCCTTCAAATATGTGAAGGGCTTGTTGTAGCAAGGAGGCCGACTTGTTCTCTGGGAGAATAAGGCATCCCGGAGAACAGCTGCCTGAGTGTCAGTCGCAGAGGCTGTCACCACCAGTGTTCAAGGAGATACCGGATGTCTGTGATACTGACAGAGAATCCCAGCAATGGCTGGGAGACTGAACCCTAGGACTTCCAAATCATTACTCTCAACTTAAAAATTTTTGAAAGAGGAAAAAAAAAAAGCTGTCAATTATGGCTTAGTGAGCAGTTCAACTTGTTGCAATACCAGTGTGCGAATCTGCAAATCAGGAGGATGCAGACACTTTCTTGGGGCTGAGCACACATCAGTGTATGAAGACACATACAAAATTGCCTAGGCATCAAACGGGGTGAAAAAAAAGAAGAGGGAAGGTGTAAAAATTAAAAAAAAAGAAAGAAACCTAGGCATGTGACCGCTCACCTATTCTACTGCAAATGGTAACTAGGAGTTCCCCAACGGTCTTGGAGTCATCCACCATCACCGTTTTCACAGTTCCATCCAGCATCCGGATTTTCTGAGGTCTCTGTTTCTTTTTATATTCCAAAATATCCTAGAGCATAAATCAAACACATGCTTCACAATGGTCATTTCGTGGGTCTAGACACAACACTGATTGGGATAACAGATAGCTAACCTGGACACTCTGAAAAAAAAAAAACGAATTTTCCCTTCCACTTCAGTTTGCCATAGAGTCGATTTTGACTCATGGCGACCCCATGTGTGTCAGAGTAGAGCTGTGCTCCACAGAGTTTTCAAGCAGATTTCTTCCAAGGTGTCTCTGGGTGAACTCAAACCACCAAACTTTTGGTTAGCAGCTGGGCACCTTAACCTTCTGCACCACCCAGGGGCTCCAATGCTAAATAATTGCTTTAATATGGATTTCTGTAAAATCCGATGGTGAAATTGTACCCAAAGAAGTAATTTTTACAGCTCACAATTACTGAAAACTACCTTCTGTAAAATGAAAGTGTCCTTCTAAAAGTCAGGGAATGGTCTGCTTTGGTGAGAATTAGCAGCAGAAAATTCTTACTTGCCTTTTTAAAAGACAGTGGTATGTCTCTCTAGCTACCGCTTACACTGTTATCAACAATTTTTACAAAATATATGTGATGAAGGACATATGTCACACCCTTGAATTCTTCACAGTGGTAGGATGTGGTTTCCATGACAGTGTAGAATCTATACTAATGGCCAGACCCAACACAGGTAATAAGTTTGGGAGTTATTTTTAAATATGAAACTTCTTTTTTACTGCACTTGTTAAAAATGGAATTCTGCAGAGGGAAATTAATTGGCATCACATACTTCTCTCTCACTTCGTGGGATACTGACCTATGTGGTAAGTCCAGTCCACCTTATGTTCCAAAAACCCAGTATCATGGGAGTTAAGCTGAATAGAAGGCTTTTTGACTCATTATATTTCCATAACAGAGCCATTTTTGAGTTGTTGTTACTATTACTGATAGTGATTAACCTCGTATCTCTAACTGGAAGTTTATTGAAAAACAAAACGGCAATGATTATTCAATCTCCAACTAACTTGGGGATTACATTCTAGTTTCCCCTCCATGCTAACCTTACCTTCCATCACCTCTACACACAGAAGAGGCAGTATTTCACCTAGTAACTACCAAACCCAGCAATGACATGTAGAGATCGCTTAAAATACTAACCCCAAACTTCTTCAATCTTTCTGTGCTGTTTCAAGAATTTGGACTGCTGATATTTTCTACCATCACCTGGAAAATCCTTACCAAGGTACATTACATCAATAATAAATAAAATGTCCTTGAATCAAAATAGATTGTTGGTTCTCTCTTTTTATTTGAAGCGTAATGATGTTGGTTTCTCTGGAAGGCCCAAGGACAAAGAAATTTTAAAAGGTGGGGGTGGTCAACAGCATACCCCATTTCTCAACATGTAGTAATCCAGTGTTCTGCCTGCTTCCAGCCAAATGCCTTTCCTGGGATCTTCATCCGAAAGGAACAGCCCATAGTCAGAAGCTGGGGCAGAAAAGGAAAGAAAAAAGACAAAGTAGAGATGAAGCCACCACTGACTTCCAGGTCCTGAGCCTGCCGACTTGGCAAGGATGTGGGTACTCTCCTTCACCAGAGAGAAATGTTTTGTTCTGACACCACCAGCAGCTGTGGGGACTAAAGCAGACCAGTGGGAACAAGGGCTCAGCAGCAAAAGTAATGCCCACAAACAGGGTTCAGGTTTCTTAAAACCAGTAGGGTGCAGGTTGTATCTAAAATTCAGGGGAAACACCAGGAAGCACACAATCCAAATTTATTTCTAACTGAACGTGGCTTTGTTCCCTATCCTGTGCTATAAAAATTAGGCCAGGAATCGATGGAGAACGACAAGACAGCCATGGAGAAACCAAGAGAGGGGCCGCTTAAGCCTAAGCCCACCTAGGCCAAGGGGACTGAGGGGCAATCACACCTGGAATGAGCCCTCCACCATCCCAACATAGAGTTTGAAAAGAAAGGCAGGAGTTCCCTATGAGACAAAGCTCCATCCCTCACTACCATCAAATTATGAGAAAGGTCAGACACTTAAGCTCCATGTCCTTCATCCAGTTCCTGTTAGGTCAATTCTGACTCATGGCGTCCCCACGTATGTCAGAGGAGAACTGTGCTCCGTAAGATTTTCAATGGCTGGTTTTTCAAAAGTAGATTGCCAGGCCTTTTTTCCAAGGCCCTCTGTGTAGATGCAAACCACCAACCTTTTTGTTAGCAGTCAAGCACCTTAACTGTTTGCACCAACCAGGGACTCCATGTTCTTCATTAAAAAAGAAACCCATTGCCATCGAGTCAATTCCAGCTTATGGAGACCCCATGTGTTACACAGTAGAACTGAGCTCCTTAGAGCTTCCTTGGCTGTAATCTTTATGGAAATGGATTACATTCATTTCTTTCATTACATCCAGACCTTTCTCTGTGGCACCACTGGGTGGGTTCAGACCTCCAATCTTCCAGCTAGTAACCCAAAACCAAACCCACTCCCGTTGAGTGGATTCTGACTCATAGTGACCCTATAGGACAGAGTAGAACTGCTCCACAGAGTTTCCAAAGAGCGCCTGGCGGATCTAAACTGCTAACCTCTTGGTTAGCAGCCGTAGTACTTAACCACTACGCCACCAGGGTTTCCCTTTCAGCTACTAGCTGAGTGCAAATCATTTGTACCTCCATAAAACCCACTTAATCCAGCCCAGGAAGTACAAGGGGATGGTGGCAGGAGGGAGCAGTGTCATCTCCTGTCTAAAGACTTCCCTCTTCCTTAATATGATTAAAGGACACTTCAGAGACCCAGACAAGGGTCAGAGCTTCTGCTGTGACTCAGAAAAACAAAAAACAAAACAAAAAAACAACCAAACTTGAAGATCTTTAAAAGTTTATACATTCACCATAGGTATATAGCAATCAGACCCAAAGAAACAGAGGGAGAAAAATCTGGGACAAAAACAAACAGAAAAGTAAAGACAAGGGATACCATCATAAAACCGGATTTGGAGTCGTGTGGAGATGTAAGCTAACTTTATTTTTGTTTCCGGGTAGTGGGGAAATACAGTGTTTTTAATGATAAAAATAATCCTTGACATTAGGTTTGATTTGTAAGCTTCCTGTTTATTTTATTTTGGTAGAATATATTTAACAAAACAACTGCCATTTCAACCATTTTTATAATCTTTCTATTTTTAAGATAAGTTTTATCCTACTTTCACACTAAAGGCCTGCCAACTTAGAAACGATCCCAGCTTCTCAACTATCAGTCAAATAAAAGAAACGTGAAGAGAAAGGAACGGGGAAAACCAAATTGTTTGAATGGCTTCTGTTTAAACTCAGATTAACAGGGGTCAGTGGTTTAACCAAACACCAAGCAAAACACAGACCAGAAATGATTTTTTTTTTAAGCTTTGAGGTAAAATTTACAAAGCCCCTTCGAAGTGCTTGGGATGTAAGACTTGCCCTAGGCAGCAGAGCCAGCCATTTAGGCCTGTTTTAGACAGCTGGTAGTGGGAAGTTTTCATACATGGGAAACAGGGTCCAGGATACAGACACCCGACAACTGTCAACAAGTTTCATTTGTACTTTATTGGGAAACGGAAATGATACACCAAAACGTGATCTGCAAACTGCAGGGCATGGTTCTGATGACCACGAGGACAACTGTGACTTGATGATGATGGTGGTTCAACAGTGGGTGCGGGTACCGTCATCAAAAGCCTCACACAGGAAGCAGGGAGCACCTGGTCTAAGAAGGTACTTCACTTAAAACATACACACTGCTGGGCTTGCAGACCACTCAGAGCTTCCATTTCTTTAGCTACAAAAATGCAGACTGTATCAGCACATTCTGAGAAACCGACAATAACCAATGGCCTACCTTGGCCAGTTTGTGCCTCGGGCACCCGCTCGCGAATGACTCGACAGGCGTCGTACACTGCTGTCGATGGTTCAAACTGCATGGTCTTCACCACGTTGCAGTGGCGGACGCAAATCTTTAGGGACAGGGCCACCATCTTCCTGGATGATTTGAAGGCTCTCACTTACAATCCCTGAAAAACACCAAGAGACAAATCCTAATATTCACGATAAATACCTGTCTTCAGGAAAACACGCTGGACTCTGAATCAGCTTTAAAAACCGAAAGAGAATAAAGCAGCAATTAAAGAGAATGCTTCCATATAAAAACGAATTTTAATAGGTTTTAAAAAATGAAAAGGAAGACAGCAGCAATGTCTAAGGAGTGGCCAGCAGAATCTTTTGGGAGGAAGGAGTCTAACCCTGCTCACCAAGCCTCACCTCTCAATGGCCCTCCTTCCCTACTTGAGGTTTCCTAAAGACAGCCCTAAAAAATACCAGTTGCTGTGGAGTAGAACTGTGCTCCACAGGGACTTCAGTGGCTGATTTTTTGGAGGCAGATCACTAGGTCTCTCTTCCAAGGTGCCTCTAGGTGAACTTGGACCTCCAGCCTCTCAGATAGCAGCTGAGTGTGTTAACTGTTTCTACCACCCAGGGACTCTGAAGGGTCCTAGAAAGTGGAATTCCCCAGATTAATATCCTCAAGGTGAGACAGAGGCAGAGAGCCTTGGACATCCACAGCTGTTTCCTGAAGATGCTTCTGTCAGCAGACATAGCCTCCCTGGGCTGCCTCTCCCTCAGCTGCTGAGGGGCAGGGAAGAATCGTGAATGTCCCCTTATGTACCCCCATAGCAGAAGAGCCCCACCACACCACACACCAGAAGACTTGGTTTCTAGGTCCAGTTTCATCACTAACAAACTGTGTAAATTTGAGCAAGTCATGCTGGCCACTCTGTCCCTCTATTTCCCCACAAATAAAGGAGCCCCAGTGATATCAGTCCTGTGCAATTTAATAAAGAATTGAATCCGGAGGGGAGATCAATGCTAGGCCAGTGCACAGCCCTTACTAAGGAGGCCAGAACAGCCAATTTTAAACACTAAGAGTGCCAAAGAGCTTCACACTGTTTCAGGGTCTCAAAGTGAATAAAGTACCAATTCGATTTTCATTTGATTCAGACAGACTATGAGGATATTTGCTTTTCTTCCAGTTCAGTGGTTTTAGGAAATATTCAGGTTTAGGCTGGGTTTGAATTATCTTGTAAATGTCTTATTTTTAAAATATAACTCCAAGCATTTAGTGCATTTCATTTGAGTTGGTGGCTCATGGTTTATTACTTTGAGTACCTAATCTATTTCATGGTCAGAATCCCCACCCCACCCCACTCCCAACACTCACCCAAGTCAGCCTCTACCATATGTATGCCTTGGAAACAAGATGGCGGCAGAAAGGAAGTTCACTGCCCATCTTCCCTGTACCTCAAGAAGCAACGCAGACTTAACTGACTGACTGTCTTCCTGGCAAACAAAACAAGACACTTCATGGTTAGTAGCTAATGAATCCTAGAGCAAAACCGAAAAAAAAAAACCAAAACCTTTGCCATCGAGTCAATTCCAACTCATAGCGACCCTACAGGACGGAGTAGAACTGTCCCATAGAGTTTCCAAGGAGCACCTGGTAGATTCAAACTGCCAACTTTTTGGTTAGCAGCCATAGCACTTAATCACTGCAACACCCTTTAAAAAACTCATTGCTGTCAAGTTGATTCTGACTCATGGCGACCCTACAGAACAGAGTAGAACTGCCTCCTAGGGTTTCCAAGGCTGTAATCTTTATGGAAGGAGCCCCGGTGGCACAGTGGCTAAAGCTGGGCTGCTGAAAGATGGGTGGTTCGTAACCACCAGCGGCTCCTCAGGAGAAGGATGTGGCAGTTTGCTTCCGTAGAGATTTACAGCCCTGAAAACCCTATGGGTTTCTATGAATTGGAACTGACTCAACAACAGTGGGTTCTGGTTTTAATCTTCACAGGAACAGACTGCCACATCTTTCTCCTGAGGAGCAGTTGATGGGTTCGAACTGCCAACCTCTGGGTTAGCAGCCGAGTGTGTAACCTCTGAGCTACCAGGGCTCCTTTTAGAGCAGCTAAGACAACATAAATTCACAGGAATTTCAAGCTCACACACCTTTCTTGTCTTGTATTAGAGAACCTAGGGGTAGTAGGCTCTGAACCTGCTTCCTAGACCCAGCTCCCTTTACAGCTCTTTCCCACTTAAGGATGTAAATGCTAAGAAGCAATAAAGTGGCCAGGGACAGAAATATCAACAGGCTGACCTGGGCTCCAGACAGCAGAAGGAACCTCCAGGGCTTAGCGTCCTAGCATGTTTGATTGCTGGCTTCCTGCAAGTAGGTGACTGGGTCACCTGAGTATAGAAGGCATTGTCAATGAACGCTCTGGAGTCCAGGGCAGGATTTCCATACAGTTTCATGAAGCAGTGATTCGGGTCACCCAACTCTGAGGTCATTCTGACCTCTGCTTACATTCTGAATTCCATCAGTATAAATATGAAAATATGTCTTACTTGAGAAATGTCAAGACATGCTGCTCAACAAACACGAGCTGTGTTTACTGGGCGTGTATCCAAAACTAAATTCACCTCCTACAGCGCGGGCAGTGGCCGGATTGCTGACACAGCAGAGGAATTGAAAACAACTGACAATTTTCAACTTACAATATTATGGACTTTTAGAGCCTGCAAGGTGTCCCATGCCTCTTCTTACAGGCATATTTGACCAACCAATTAATCCTCTAATTTGAGGCAATAAAACTCTAGATAAATTGACAAATTTGCTGTGATGTAGACAGCTCTGCAGGTTGGTTGTCCCTTGGGGCCAGTGACAAGGGGTTTCCTGAACTGCTGAGATTCTTGAGCATGGCTGGGGGTGACAGTCAGTGGGGAAGGCCATGGAACTTGATGTTAATCCTGGATGCTGTTTACAGGATGACCAGAGAAAAGGGGATGGTTAATTTCTTCCCATCTATTCTACTCCCTGGGAATAGAAAGAACCAGAGGTGACACTGCAGTAAGGCTGCCCTTCCCAGACTAAAAACTGGGGCTTTCTGAAGAGCAAATGTAGTACTAGCCCAGCGCTTAACCATCTGCACAGCCCAAGGATTCCTGAGGTAACTCCTGAATCTGGCCATGCAGAGGTCTCTTGTAATCGAGGTAAGAGGGGACAGTGGAGGGTGGAGCCAGGAAATTGCAGGTTCAGGAGAGAACGGGAGGAAGGAAAAGGGGGAGAGAGGAAGGACACCTGAGGAGGTCTGCTGGAAAGAGGGCAGAAGAATAGGCGGAAGCTCTGATTTATGCTTTTAAGGCTTTTTATTAAACGTACGCCATCACCCAATTGCTGCAACCCCACAGAAGTATCTACCTAGATAGGGTTTGCACCTTATTATGGCCTTAGAGACAGTTCTAGGAAAGCTAAGGGCTCTTTCTGGAGACAAAGAAGACCTCAGTACACGTGATCTCCATTCTGGACCCGGCCCATGTGGCTGCTGCCTGGTTCCGTCAGAGAGAAGGGAGTTGGGGGCATCTTGGTTCATGGAAAGGGTGCTAGGCTGGGAGCTGGTGGTCCAGATTCAACCCCTGGCCTGCTGATCCCTTGGCCCTTTGGATCCATTTCTGCCCTGTGGAGAGCAGTAAGTTACTAGCTTTTTAAGGAACTTCCAGCTGGTACCTGATGCTTGGCCACCTGTTCCCATCAGATGCTCTTGCCTCTTCATCCTAATATGTCATTAGGAAGCCACTTAATGGCAAAAAAAACTGCCTTAGCTCAGGGTAAATGTTCAACAGAACCAAGAACACCAGAGATTCATTATGGATTCGTGTTTTCAACTTTCCCACCACCCAAAAACAACTACTGCAAAAAGCAACAATACCGTGACATGGGAACAAATTACACAAACACAACCCAGTCATTTGCAAAGAGTACTATGCACTAGTCTAAGACGAGAGGGCTCCAGTTTCTTCTTCTCCCCAACTCCTTGTTTCATTATCACTCGCTTTTCCCAAGCATGAAACATAACTAACAATTCCCTTCTTGGGAGTGTTAAAAAATGAAAATCAGGTAAAAATGTTTCATAAAGTACAAAAGTCTATATGAAGGCAAGGGCTTTGTATTATTATCATGCAAGATGATCACCCACAGAGGAAAACTTCAATGAGGTCTGAAATCAAAGTACATGGTGATTTCATCACAAACCCAAAGGGAATCCACCAGAGAGCTGTGTCTAGCACCCCTCATAATGGAGGGAGACACTTGCAAAACGGAAACTTGTTGGAATTAACTACCCTGACTTACCTAACGGCAAAAAGAAGGTAAGATTAACGCCCCCCCCCCCCGCAAGAAAAGGATTAAAGCACATAGCAATTTAGAAACATCAGCTAAAGAGTAGGTACTTCCCACACCTGTGAGAAGCCGCACTCTACATTCACTAAAACTCTTGAAAAAATGCTGCAGCTCAAAGAACACACCTTGATAAAGATCTACGCTGTCTTGATTGGTGACATCGTTTTCAGGGCAGCACAATATTGGCACAGCCTGTGCTGACCCAGCCTCCACTTCTCCATACCCTAGCCCCTTTGCAACTTCCTGCCTCTCCAAGCTTTTCGTGGTACAGACTGAGCCTAGGAGAGCAGACCAGGTGGCCTTTCCCAGGTAAAAAAAAAAAACCAGTTAGGCTGCAGGAAAGTACAAAGCCAAATTTGTGCACAATTTTATGAGTTTGTGATTGTTACTTCTTTCACCCCAATTTAAATGTATACTATCTTACTGGATCTTTGGTCTTTTTTTTTGGGGGGGGGGTAAAAAGACAGGGTATAAACTCGTAAGGCATGCGTTATTCTCCCTTTCCATAATCTCCTCCCGCTCTGCCCACCTGTCCCTGACTACACGTGTGAAGGCAGTCTGGATCAACACAAAAACCCTTCTGTGGCATCTGCTGTGGCTGGTGTGCCAACCAACCCAGTGGTGAAACCCAGACATTCTCCTTTTAAAATAAACATCTTTCGGTCCCCAGGAGCTGTAAACAGCCCAGGACAATGGCAGCAGTGCAGACTGCCCAGGCTAAGCCGGGTCCACTTAGGGACAAACAAGGCCAGCTCCAGCCAACCTCCTCCTCTCAGAAATAAATGCCCGTCATTGGTCAAGATGAGCAACTACCCTTTGGACATTAGCCCTGATACATGAGGGCCAGGAAGCACTCCAAGCCCACCCCTTACCAGCAGTGACCCTGAGCTGGTTACTTACCTCTTCTCTGCCTCAGTCTCTTCCTCTGTAAAATGGGGATGATAATGGATCTACCCATGAGATTGTTGGAAAATGTATGAACGAATATATATCAAAGGCACATAGACAGCACTATGTGTTTTTTATTATTAGTCATGGGAGTTGAAGAAACACTAAGAACAGCATACTGTATTCAGCCACCATCTGAGCTGCAAAAGTTGTTTTACTGTTTATTTCACATTTATTATGCAGTAGGCCCTGTAATAGGCATTATGGACGGAAGCAGGCAGGATTCCTGTCTACATGGGGCTCACCCTTCAGTGGCCCTTTATTCACTATGGAGCCCTGGTAGCACAGTAATTAAGCATTTGGCTGCTAACCAAAAGGTCGGCAGTTCGAATACACCAGCTGCTCCTTGGAAACCCTATGGGTCAGTTCTACTCTGTCCTACAGGGTTGCTACGAATTGGAATCAACTCCATGGCAATGGGTATGGTTTATTCATTATAGAGCTCCTGTGTTCATTCTTGTTCAAGTCATAAAACATGCTTTTCCCAAACATAAAGCTGTCTGAGGAATGACAGCTGTGAAGCTGGGATATTTGCAGAGCAGGTACTTCCTAGAACCTGAATTGCTTCTCCGGCAGTCACTCTGATTCCCCCAGTCCAGGAATTCAAGAGGAAAGGAACTTACCCTCTGGGCAAGGCTAGTATCACCGCTGGCCCTTTCCTAAAGGGCTGTCAATGGAGTCTGTCCAGGGCAACCTACGGGTGGCATGCGTGGAGGGTCTCCACAATCTACTGTGGGCAGGGGTACTGTGTCAGGCTGGCAGGACACAGGGCCAGGTCACTACACCTCACTGGGGCTCTGGGTCTCAGCAGAGTGAGGGCTGACATATCCCCCACTCTTCCACCTCTGGCCACCGCGTCTCTACCGTGACCACTGCAAGACTTCGCACCCATTGTAGATGGCTATGCCCTCTTCCCCTCTTCACACGTGCTTCTTGTCTCAGCTGGTAATACACAGCCCTGTTTGCTAACAGGCATCACACAACTGACCGTCAGTATGAAACGTGGACCCCTATAAAGCTAGCATTTATCTACGTTTACATCTCAACCTTTTGTAGACAATTCTGCTCTCTCAGAGAAACCCCAGGAGGGAGCTTGCCCTTCTCTCCACCCCTTACCTACAGCTGCAAGGGAGGAAGAGAAGGATCTGCTCTGCCAGGTACTAACCCATCATGCAAGAGGTCAGAGTGACTCATAGGCACCTCAAGAGCAAAAGCGAGGGCCTCATCCTCTGTCTCACTCTCCTGAGCTATCCGTGTTCAGGGGCATTAGGGCTCCCCTTGAACATCAAGTGTCCATTCAGTCATAGACAGGTATCTACTCTGACAGCATCTAGGAACGCAGGTCATATCAACCCTTCCCTGGGAGCCAGCTGCTTTAATTCAAGAAGGTGAGGGAACAGAACGTCCCACTTTGGACTCATCTCCAGTCTAGCTTTCTCAGGGAGCCATGTTGTCTGGGAGTTACCAGGCCCTCTTTAATAATCTTGTCTCCACACTGGGCCCCTCACATCTCTTCCCAAATGGTAAGGACCTGGAGGGCAGAGCCTGAGTAGAGAGGTTGCCCCAGTCGCCCACATCCACCACGCGTGGGAGCTGCATCCAATATTCAGCTCAGGAAAACAGTAAGTGAACCTCACTGACATGTTTTTAAACATGGTTAATGAGAGCCCACTTACAGAAGGACAGAAATGACCAGGCTTCCCTTTGCAGCAAGTAAAGACACAAGAATACCAGAGAACATTCACCTAAGGATAACATTCACCTAAGGATCACGCTTTAGTCTTCTTTCACGGTGGCATAAGAGGCCAGGTCCATTGTAATAACTAGAAATAACCGTCACCAGAAGGTCAAGTGGTAAAGAGCAGAGAAGAAATGACTCACCACCACACAGGTGTGAGCTTAGCAGCGGGCCAGGCAGGTTAATAAACATCCCAGCCAAGTGGTTGGCAGCCAGGGCTGCTCTGCAAGTCTGCATAGCCCTAAATGTTCCCCTTAACCCACAGGACAACCACTGGGTATTCTTGCCTGTCCGCACACACCAGCAATAAGATCTGTAACACGATGGTATCAGGAATAAACTCACCATTAGAGATTCACCTCCCCCACTGAACTCTGAGAGCAAGGCTGCACATTACAGTCATCTTTTAATTCAAAAGGCCCTACCACAATGCCTAGCACACAGCAGATGCTTAATAAATACTGGTGGCATTTTAATATGTGCTCCACAGAAATATTTAAAAACAGACTTTTTTTTTTTCTAACTTAGTCATTAGGAATTATCCACACTAACATCATGACAACAGGATGAACAAAGGGCAAATGTCCAAGCAGACCAAACTATTTCTACTCACCAACAAGCTGTCCCAGGAACCTCATGGCTTCTAAGATGAATTTCTCCATTTTGGCAAATGAGAAACTCAGAAAAAAACCAAACCCAAATCAGAGGGATTGGAAACTCCCCAGGGCAGGGACCATGTCTATTGCACACCATAAAGTACCTGCCACAGAACACGCAAAAACCATTGCCGTGAAGTTGATTTCAATTCATAGTGACCCCGCAGGACAGAGTAGAAGGGACCCATAGGGTTTCCAAGGAGCAGCTGGTGGATTCGAACTGCCAACCCTTTGGTTAGCAGCCAAGCTCTTAACGCACATTTATTAAATGCATGAATGAAGGAGCAAGCCAGCGTTTCTACCTCCACTATGAGAAACAAAGCGAGTACCCACAATATGCAATAGAGAATGATGGAAAAGACAGTTGATACTGTTTTCTGGTTCTAGATATTTTTCCTGAGGAAACCACCACATTGAAATTCAAACCTGCCCAAGGTCACGATGGTTGAAAAACATAACCAGGCCTTCCTATACCACCACGACAAACAGAGAAGGCTATGCACATGCTATAGTTAGACCTTTGATGGACTTCTCTGGTATGGTTTAATGGTGTCCCCCAAAAAGAATGCTGAAGTCCTAATCCCTGTACCTGTGAATGTGACCTTGTTTGGAAATAGGGTCTTTGAAGATGTTAACAGTCAACATGAGCCATATTGGAGTATGGTGGGTCCTAATCCCATCTGAGTGGTGTCCTTATGAAAGAGGAGACAGACAGACAGAGGGAAGACAACTGTAAGCCAAGGAATGCCTGGTGCCGCCAGAAGCTGGGAGAGACGAAGAAGGATCTCCCCTAGAGCCTTCAAAGGGACCAGGCCCCTGCTGACTCCCTGGACTTCTAGCCTCCAAAACTGTGAGGTAATAAATTACATTTCTGTGTCTTATAGGCCACCCACTCTGTGGCATTTTGCTGTGGTAGTACCAGGAACGAATTTGCCTTCCAACTTAGGCCCATCCCAGTCAGCTCCCACCTCAACCTGACATTGGCACCTCAAATCTCATCACTGAGCGCATTACTGGGTCAGAAAGGTTTGTTCCCAGTTAGACACTGCTATGAAAGTAGACATTCATATTTATCACCCATGGCTGTCTTAAAATGGTAGGTTTAGAACCTTTCAGACAAATTAGCACTTTACTAGAGATGAAGCCTCGGTAAATAACAGGAAATTCTGAGGAGAGAGGGAGTGTGTTGTAGATCAATCCAGACCTCAGGCTGCAGAAAAAGGGTAGTGAGCAGGACTGCGAAGGGGCGGCAGGCGGGGACACGTGAGGGCGGTGAGCAGGGACACACGGGGAGGCCGAGAAAGGACACGCAGGGGAGGAGGGCAAAGAGCAGGGCCATGCAGGGTGGTGAGTAGGGCCACATGGTGGGGAGGTGAACAGGGCCATGTGGGGGGGGGGGGGTGGTGAACTGGGCCGTGTTGGGGGGATGGTGAGCGGAGCCACATGGGGCCAGGTGGGGGCGGTGTACAGGAACATGCAAGCAGCAGACCATCTGGAAGGATGGAGAGCTTTATAATTTTGCTTAGAGCTCATTTTTAATGCACACAACATTCTGAAATGTGTGGGCAATCAGGTCCAAACTCCTCTGCCTAAGGCCAGGGCGTCCATCCACGCCTAGCCTCATCTACCACATCCCATCTCCCACATCTCATTTAAACTGCTGTGTTTTGGATTCCTGCAAAACTGCCCCAATTATTTTAGCCTGTCTGAAAGACACCACCTTCCTCTCCGGTTTCCCGGTATTACTCACCCTTCAAGGCCCAGGATCAACCTTTGCTTCTAAACTGGTCTCTGAAATCAGCCCAGCCCAGGGATCAATCCCCACCCCCGGACTCTCAAAGGCTCCTCTGCAGCCCTCCAGCACTAGCCCCCTGGGCGGAAGTCACTACCAAAACGAGCCCGAGATGCTGTCCCTAGTGCCCACCCAGCACCAAATGGCAGAGGGCACATTCATATATATGTCTTCTCACTGAATGTGCTCAACAGGCTAGATGATAAAACAGATTTTTTTTTTTTTTTTGCCTCCCCATTTCACAGATTACGACAGAGTCTGGGAGGATCAATGACTTGCTGGCAGGTACATACTGCTGCTTTTTTATTGGACCACTAAGAAATCTCCAGCAATTGCACTGGTTCACCTAAGGTTGCCAAGACAGCTCAATGAATCATTCATACGTCTTAGCCCTCTGCAGTCTACCTCTCAGCCCTTCTCCTATGTTTTCTCCCTCTTACAAGTTAAAGAAGAAGAATGATATGAATTAAACTGTGATTTGAAACTTTTTTATACTCATTAAAATGAACTGAGGCTTTTTATAAAAATAGATACAAGAGAAATATTTATACATTCAATGCTTCCCAGGCAAACCTAGAAGAATGTGTGACAAAAACTGGATGCAACCAGTTAACCATTGCTTTAAAACAAAGATGGAATGTAAGGGGACAGGGAAGCTAGATTAATGAAAACAGTACCACCAGAATGGAAATAATGAGAATGCCCACACATTGCCAAGAATGTAACCCATGTTACTGAACAACTTATGTAGAAATTGTTGAATGGAAGCCCAAACTGCTGTGTAAACCTCCACTGAAAACGCAGTAAAACATTATTTAAAAAAAAGCAAGAACTAGATGAAGTCCTTTTCCAGTCCCCCCCTCTCATGCATATTCCAAAGAACTGAAGAACATCTGCTAAAGCAGAGTGGATTTGGACTGTGAAATGACAGTATAAACTGGCATTATCATGTTTGGCTTCACTCAGAAACTAGAGAAATCTCCCACTTCCCGGGTCCGTCTCCCCACCCCCTCCGCCCCCCCACCCCCACCCCCCGGATCTCTCCAGTGAATCAAAAGGCAGCACACCGACAACATTATAAACCACTCAAACAGGCAACAGTCCTGGTTTTGGCAAAGAGGACTTACGAAGAAAAAAAAAAAAAAAGAAGGAAAATTAAAAACATATCCTTGCCCTTTATCTGTTACTTAATCCATTAGCCACAAATCAAAAAGGCTTTTCTGTTAGACCAGACCTAAAAATCTGACACATATTTGGAGAATTGAAACAAACCAATGAACTTAACCAGTTTTTACATTTCTGGAGGCTCACAGTCTATCTCTGTATTATCACAGCAGCATTCACACAACAGATTAGATTTTCCAAAGGATCCTTGTTTTTTATGGCCACTCATTCCAAGATCATCCCACTTTATAGTCAAAATTTTGAATGTTTTGAGTAAACTAAATGTAGCCTGTAGCATCTCTGATCTCAGACTTACAAGCCATCAAGTCCGACTCTGTGCCAGATACATAAATCCTTGCTGTAACTTTCCTATTCTCCTGAATATAAGAAGTATTAAGTGCACGTATTTTAAATGTTAAATAAATAATAACAGCAGCTCACATGTATAAGTGATTACATGCTAACTCTAAGCACTTTTTACAGGCCAAGTCCCTGAGTCTTCAACATAACCACCCCATGCCGAGGCGTTCAACTTCACCCAGGCAAGGCAACCAGGACGCAGAGTGGTCATGTGACTGGATAGAGGTTGCTGGGCTGGGGCTCTGCCCCCTAATGGGTGCCATTTAAGGTCAAACGAAACATGCAGAAATAAATACAGTGCATGTGTATGAGAGCGGTAAGGTGTGTGAAATATTTATTCTTGATAATGTTATTTTTATTAATAATTGAACTTTCGCTTCTTGCACCATTAAATGCCATACACTGCACTAAGCACTCAATGATTCTATGAGAACCCATTGCCGTCGATTCTATGAGAGAGGGATCCTATTATCCCAGAAATTTCAGGCCTAAGAGAGGTGTGTCTTGTGAGTAACAGGGAGTCCAGGAGGAAGGTGAGGTTTAGACCCAGGTCCGTCTGAATCCAAACCTCCATGACCCATCCCACCCCACCTTAAGAGAAGCACTGCCAACGTCTGTCACATCTCCTTCCAGGGATATGCATAGTGTCAGGCATCTCTGTATCCTGATGTTTCCCCATTCTGATTACAGAAATCATTCCCCACAGCATTGCAAGCTCCTTAGAAGAACTGTTTTTAATAAATTTATAATATTGCAATGGAAAGCCCCATAATCTGCTTGGCTGCACCTTTGGCTTTTTATGTGTGTGTGTGCGTATGAGCTACTTGCAAGTTTTCACTATTATAAATAAGGCTGCAATAAAAATTTTTCTGTTTAAAACCCCTTCTGTTCTTTATTTCAGGTTATTTTCTTAGGCTAGATTTCCTCATCCTCCCTCGCCTCTCAAAGGAACCATCAATATTATTACAGAGCAACCCAGAAGATATCAAGGCACCAAGAAAGAACGAAATCTGAATGTACAGCTATCAGCAGTCTGATTTATGGATTAGCTAAATGAATATGCATTAACAACTGGGAAGGCCAATAATCAATATAAGCTTTACAGTTCAGTCTACCCCACAGAACGAGCCTGTTCTCAAGGGCTCAGGCTGCCAGGGACCATATGAAGAGACAGAGTGACAGCAGAATGAACAGGGGGCAAACATCCGGCCTGGGCAACCAACCAGATTTATAGAAAAGAGGCAGAGAAAAGACAGATGTTTAACATAAATTTTAAACTATACTGCCAACAGCAGAAACAACTGACAGAAAAAGAAAGGACTGGGCTAGAATTTACCTCCGAAGTCACGTGAACGATCACAGAAACTCTGTGTGCTCAGCTCTCTGCACGCCCAAGCTTCTAGAAATGCCAAGCAGATCGAACCAGAATTTAAAATGGATATTAACTAAACTGAAGTGCTCTGGTGGAGTATCATCTTCCTATACTTAGAAAAGAAAGCGAGATCAAAAGTCTTGCCTATCCATCAGTGAGTTATGGATATGATCTACATTTCCAAGTGACTGAGAACAAATCAAATTTAAGCCTGTATACCTAAATATTACTTCATTAAGAGCACACGGGAGAAAAAAGACCTGTTTCCATGGGGCAGGACCTGAAATGATAAACAGACTCTCAACAGAGACATTTCTAGAACATACCCAAAGGATTATTTTAAAATAGGGTCTCATTTACTATAATGTCTCTGCAGCCTGGGCTTGTTCTTGAAAAACTTCAAAAATACATATAAAACTTAGGAAGAAGTGAGAAAGATAACAGAGGACATAAAAAGGCCAGTCAAGGGGGAGACAGAGACAAGGATTCTAAAGAAAAGGCAAGACTGAAGAATCCCCCAACTTTGAACGTGCCAGCACCTCATCGACAGGAGTTGTGTTATAATATTTCGTCAAATGTAGTATTAGCCTGTAGAATTGGTATTTGCCTTGTCCCTCAACATAACACCTAACTTAGTTTAAATATGGTTCAATTAGGATTTTAATTAGTACTATTTCCCCAAATGTGGTTCTTTAAACATAAGTTGACTAACCAAAACCAGGTGCCATTGAGTCGATTTCAATTCATGCTGACCTCTCATGTGGAGAGCAGATCTGTGCTCCATGGGGTTCTCAGTGGCTGATGTGCTTGGAAGATAGCCAGGCTTTTCTTCCAAGGCACCTCTACCCATTACCATTACCCGTTGCCGTCGAATCGATTCCAACTCACAGCAACCCTGTAAGCCAGAGTAGAACTACCTCATAGGGTTTCCAAAGAGCGGTTGGTGAACACGAACTGCTGACCTTTTGGTTAGCACCTGAGCTCTTAACCACTGTGCTACCAGGGCTCCAAGGCGCCTCTAGGTGAACTCAAACTACCAACCCTTCTGTTAGCAATCAAGCGCATTAACTGTTGGCACCACTGAGGGACTCCAAGTTGACTAACGGTAAAGTCAAATGCATGTAATAATCTATAAGCATAAAGGTAGGTGTAACAAAACCAAAACCAAGGCAGTTGCTGTCAAGTTGATTCTGACTCACAGTGACCTTGTAGGACAGAGAAGAACTGCCCCATAGGGTTTCCAAGGAGTGCCTGGTGGATTCGAATTGCTGACCTTTTGGTTATCAGCCAAGCTCTTAACCCCTGCGCCACCATGCATGGTCATGTGTATACATACATATTCTGCCCAAAGGTCACAGAACTAGTGAGTGATGAGGGTGGGGCTCTAAGCTGGACACATCAGCCTCCAGGTCCACAGCCTTTCTCCAAAACCACCATACTACACCAATCCAACAGAAGTACATTGCGATGTGGGAAATGCTTGTGCTATTACAATGGTATGGCTGAAACTATGTAGACCTTAGGGTTCATACAGGGAAATATGGAAGAGACTATATATGCAAATGGTTCACAACCACTAACCTAAAGGTTGGTGGTTCAAACCCACCCAGTGGTACCATGGAAGAAAGCCCTGATGATCTGCTTCCGTTTAGATCACAGCCAAGAAAACCCTCCGGAGCAGTTCTACTCTGGAACACGCAGGGTCGCCGTAAGTTGGCATCTACTCGGTAGCAATGAGTTTTTATACACATGAGTTGGGAGTTGATTCGATGGCCGCTAACAACAACAACAAATGTGAGTTTAACTGCAGTGGGGCAGCTACAGTATTTGGTTTGGTTTTACATAGTTTGCTTTATTTTGGCTTTTATTTTATTCAGGACTTAAAATAAATATATCCAACTACAACCCAAGATCACTATCAATTACTCCTGATGAAGGTATATGGCTTTCTTCCTTGTAAGATCATCCCCTCTGTTATATAAGGGGACAGGAAGTGCCTTAGGTCTTTTTATGCCAAGTAATTCCATAAAATATTCCATTCCACAACTGAGTCATTTTCACAACCTTCTGTGGAATTTCCCCCCATTCAACACAACAGCTTAAAATTGTGGACACAAATATCTAGGACAGAAATATTTCAGGGACACAGGGAGCATCAAGTCTCACATTTCAGGGCTATGGTGAAAACGACCAAGGGTGGGATGATGATCACTCAGTAACCATCAGCCACTTTCCAGTGTTTCAGATAGATCCATGCCTGATGGAGTGGGACCAGTCCTGCACTCAAGGGGGCTGAAACTCTCCCGGCACACACATGACCCACACTCAGGACGAGAAAAACATTCCCAGGGGGTACGCAAGGAGTTCTGAAAAAGTAAGCACGATGACAAGAGGGCCAAAAGTATTCATGGGGGAAAAGACAACTTTGGACTGAGCCTGTTAGGAAAGGCATTAGGTTGGAGGTGAGATATAAGCTCAGTCTTAAAGATGGCCTGGCTTTGAAGAGACACAGCAGAAGAGCACCCTGGACAGCCTCAGGCAAAGTTACCCTTCCTGGCTGGGCAGGTTCTCCTCCTTGTTCAAGGCTCACTTTGCCACCATCTGTCTTTTTCTCTCTCCCACAGTGCTACCCACCCGGGATATAACCACGCATGACCACTGTGACTCCTGGGCCTACACTAAGCCTGACAGATGAGTAGATGCTCAAAAAGGAAAAAAAAAAAAAAAAATGGAGCCCTGAATGAGTAATGGAGTCCGAGCCTGCTTCCTACATGTAACTGTGAGCTCCTTGAGGGCCCACAATGATCTCTTATCTTCAGCACCTGGCAAATTCTCAACAAGTATTTGAGGAACAGGTGGAAGAGATTCTGCCATCTGATTTTCTTTCCTTTTTATTACTGAGGAACAAGGGTCAGAAAGAAAACTAAAGATCTGTGAAGGAATCAGGCCAGTTCCTCCAAGGGACCATTCAATAAAGGTGTACAAAGATCTATAGCTATCTTAAGACTGCTGCCATCTCCCATTGATTTTAAAGGCTATTCTAGCCACTGTCTTGACTAACACTGAACTCCTGGCAGCTGTGTGGCTTTGGCAGAGTTAGTCCCCCTCTGAGTTTCAGTTAATGCAAAACTCACGTAAAATAGCACATAGGAAAGAACTTCTGATTTGCAAAGTCTAGTGACAATACTGGAGCCCTGGTGGTGCAGTGATTAAGGGGTCAGCTGCTAACCAAAAGTTCTGCAGTTCGAATCTACCAGCTGCTCCCTAGAAACCCTACGGGGCAGTTCTACTCTGTCCTATAGGGTCGGTATGAGTCAGAGTCGACTCAACGGCAATGGGTTTCTTTTTAATGACAGTATTAGCTGCTATTATTATTTTTAATACTTAGTATGCTCTGCTTAGATAAAAACAGAGAAAATATGGAGTTCTAGAAGGCATTCCTTCCCCCAAAGGCAAAGAGTTGACAGGCTTCAGGCTGGTGGAGCGGGCAGGAAGGGCAATGTCTCTTCATTAACAACCAGCTCTTAATGTGCCCTGCTTTCTTTTTCCTATACAGTCGCTATGAGTCAGAATCGACTCGATGACAACGGGTCTGGCTTTTTTTGTTGTTGTTTTCTACAAAAGGTGGCTGGTGATATAATTTTAGAGGTAAAAACCGTTAAAGCCAGGGAGGTGATGTGGCTACTCCAATTCTAAAATCTTATGCAAAACTGATTAAAAAGAGACAGACAGACAACCAGATTTCAGTCCTGGCTCTGCCTCTCAATATGGCAGAAAGCCAACAGGTAAGCAAAATGCTTGTTTCTTAAAGAATGCATTCACCCCTACATTCGTTAATTCACCCACATATATCACTGAGCACCATTTCCTGGCCAGAGGTTGCTCCTACAGAGAAGGCCTGACCCTTCCTTCCCAGAGCTCCTGCCTGGTCATGGGGACGGAACCAAAGAGCCATACAGGGTACAAGTGCTACACAGGGAGCCTAAATTACTCCAGTCACAAAAGACTTTTCAAGGTCTAAGTGATTCTAGGATGGCACGCAAGATGAAGGGGAGACTACAAACAACTCACAGCACCCATGAGTACTCAAGGCCACTCTCCATGGCCCCACCCACTACTGTCCTCGTAGGTTCTCACATCACCCCGGCTCCCTCTGAAACTCAAGTTTGCAGGTTTTATCATTGCAAAGAGTACCATTTGCCATCTAACTGAGTCATTTCTGACTCACCGTGGCCCTATGTGTGTCAGAGCAGAACTGTGTTTCATATGCTTTTCAATAACCGATTTTTCAGAAGTAGATCACCAGGCCTTTCTTCTGAGGCACCACTGGATGGACTTGACCTTCCAACCTGTCAGTTGGCAGACAACCACGTTAACCATTTGTACCACCCAGGCAGGGACTCCTTATCATCATTACCGTAATACATATAGAAGAGACAATGAAAAAAATCTCACTATATATTCTACTTTGGTGAGTAGCATCTGGGGTCTTAAAAGCTTGGGAGCAGCCATCTGAGATACATCTATTGGTCCCCATCACATCAGAAGTAAAGAAGAATGAAGAAAACCAAAGACGCAAGGAAAATAGCAGTTCAAAGGACTAATGGACCACATGAACCACAGCCTACACCAGCCTGAGCCCAGAAGAATTAGATGGTGCCCCGCTACCGCCACTGACCACTCTGACATGGATCACAATAGAGGGTTCCAGGCACGGTGGAAAAAAAATGTAGAACAAAATTCAAATTCACAAAAAAAGACCGGACTTACTGCTCTGACAGCGACTGTGGCCCCTGGACACCCTGCTAACTCAGAACTGAAGCCACTCCCAAAGTCCACCTTTCAGCCAAAGATTAGACAGACCTATAAAACAAACAATAACACACGTAAGGAACGTGCTTCTTAGTTCATTCAAGTATATGACACCTAATGGGCAACCCCTGACAGAAAATAAAGAAGGCAGGAAGAGACAGGAAATCTAGATAAATGAACACAGGGAACCCGGGGTGCAAAGAGAAAAGGGGAGAGTGCTGACACATTGCAGGGATTGCAACCAATGTCACAAAACAATTTGTGTATAAATTTTTTAATGAGAAATGAATTTGTGCTGTAAACTTTCCACCTGACACAATAAAAAAAAATTAACTTGGACAAAAATTAGCCAAAAAAAAAAAAAAAAAATCTCACTATGAAACCACTAAACTTGAAAAGATAATCCACCAATGGAAGGTCGATTATTCTGCTGCAGAAGCATCTTGACCTAAATAAGGACTCACGGCATGAGCTCTCTGGAAAAGTCAGGTGTGGGGTCTTACTGTGTCGTGAAGATCTCATGGGATCATGGCCTTTAACCTGGGTCTCTGACCACATATGGCCACAAGGGCCCCAGACGCATGTGTGCTCAGTCTTTACTATTTTAGTGGAGCTCAACTTTTTCAGGGTCCTGTTTTCATATTTTCTGGCCCAGATGTGTTTTGAAAAGCTTTTATTTACCCCAGATTGCATGCATTTATAATAATCAATTTTCCATTTTCTAGTCATCAAAGACTGATCACATATCAGCAGGCATAACCGCCACTGCCAAACTGGGCAGCTGGAACAAGAGTCAGGTAAAAGAGTACAGACTCCCTCCACTTGCCGCCTACTGCCGCATTTCTGAGATACAGAAAACACGCTCAGGGACCTCCACGCAAGGAAACGCTGCTTTGCTTCTTTGCCCTTCAACTGTCCAGCCCGACCACCACCTCCCTAACAGAGAACTCGGGTAGGGACTACTTCCAAGCTCCCTGCCCAGGCCTCCGCCCTCCCCAAGAAAGGCAGCTGGGTTCCCACTGCAGGTGGGCTCTGGGCTGCTCCGGGGGTCTCTATCAAAGCAGAAACACAGATGGTGCCCACCCAGGCAGACAGATCTGGGAGAGGAGGCATACAGGAAATGGGAGACCAGGACCAGGGAGGGATAGGAAGCTAAGGGACATGCAGAAAGCAGCAAGGGGAAGAAATATGTTTGACTTTCTGAGAGCATCCAACTACTGCATTCATGTTTCCCCTGACTATTACTATGTTGGATGAGAAAAGGCTTGCTATAAGATGGCAGTGCTGCAGAAAAAGCTATTTATTATAATAAAAAACCCTGTTCTGAGTTTTCTTATTTAGTACTTATCTTTTGAAAGACATCTAGAAAATTTACAAAGATTAAAAAAAAAGTCTCTCCATTCTTTTTCTTCCAGTGGTGAATCTCTTCATGAAACACTCTGAATGCCAAGAGAAAAAGGCATCATGTCAGGAAAATATAAATATTTATAGACAGCATTGTTCCATCACCCCTGAAATGTTAAACAGCTATTTCTCCATTCTCTTCTTTATCGATTTAGTTACGTGGTACGTGATCATCAGAAAGCAAAAGAAGAGAACAGTGGAGCAGGTTACAAGGTTGTGCATCAAGTAAGTGCAGATCAAAAAAAATATTCCTTCAATCTCTCTATGATACGGCTACAGAGAGCGGGAACAGAAACGAGAAATCAATGCTGAAAGACACCCCGCCTCAGCCCAGCAGAGAGCGGCTGCGCAAGCACCTGCTTCTGGAAAGGAGAACCTTCAAGTATGTGGAGCTCTTCCACCCACATGGAAGCTTAGGTCTAAGCCCCCCAGGCTGCCTGTGGAGCCAGTGGGAAGCAGCAGACATAGTGGGATGGATTATAAGACAAAAGTCCCAAGGAGCCAACTCCTCACTCAGTTCTAAAAATGCTAGGATGACCTTCTTCAACTTCATTGCCCCCTTTAGACTGGATAACTTAAGGCCCCCTCCTAGTACCTAAACTCTGGCTCTACCTGTATGACCTTTCCTCCCCAGCGATAGCCAACCTGCAATAAGCAACGACTATGAGGAGCCACTGCCATATATCCACAACTTTTCCAGCAGTAATGCAGGAGCACCCATTGTTTTATCCACTAGCTCTATCTGCTTTTAACACTAAGAAATAGCTTTCACCTAACTTTCCCCTGAGGATGGAGGTGGGAAGAAAGACTAGGGAATTCTAAACCCAAGATTAATTTAGGAGTGATGAGAGAAGATTGCAACTGAACTTTTCCCAGTGGGTCTGAAATAACCTTCAGTAACTGTAGAAATCCAGTCTTCATGAGCATTAATTCAGGTGGGGCTCAGAGCTCTGTAATTTTCAAATGGCTAGCCAAGTATAGTAAAGACATCACACACTGGGAGACAACAGCATCAAACTGACAAAATCAATTAAATAAAAAGTTACTGGATGCCAGCTATATGGCCCACAGTCTGTTAGGCCCTAAACGGGTATAAAGATACTAAGATACAGTCCCTCACCCTGAAGGGCTCATCAACTGGTTTGAGAAATAAGTCTGGTTTTACAGGAAGCATTTCAATCTCAAGGGTGAAGTGGCTACACTATATTGTTGTTCTTGTGTGCGGCCAAGTCGATTCCGACTCATAGCAACTCTTTGTGATAGAGTAGAACTGCCCCATAGAGCTTCCTAGGCTGAAATCTTTATGGGAGCAGATTGCCAGGTCTTTTCTCTCAAGGAGCTGCTGGTGGATTCTGGCCACTGACCGTTCTGTTAGTAGCTGAGTGCTTAACCATTGTGTCACCAGGGCTCCTTAAACTATGTTAGTCTTATAGGAAGAAGAAAAAAGTCAGATTTCTTTGAGGATATGCATCTTATATGTTGAAGCTAACAGGGCTAAGGAAATATTTAAACGGGGGCACAAGCTACCTGTGACACTAGATGGGATTGTTGTTGATGACCCTTCTGGCAACTCTTTTTCTGTGTATTATACAACAAACAGTTGCTTCACCAAATAAACAAAAAAAGATAATTTCCTGAGTTTGAAGACAGAGAAGAGCATCTCTGAATTAAGACTGAAGGGAACAAGGCGTTAAAATGGTCTAAGTACCCTGAATTACCTTCAGTGTGTTCATATATTTTCTAAGGAATTTTTCCAAGGCTTAAATGGACTAAAACTCGTACTTTTAGCTGCTGCCTAATAGGAAAATAGGCTCTCGAGCTTATTTTGTCCCCATTACCTCCACATTTGCCTTTTGTCGGGTCCTAGAAACACTTTTTTTTTTTTAGAAACACTACCCAAAAAAATGAAGAAAAGCAAAATGTACTCAAAAGCATATATTTGGGTACATATGGAAAGACGCATAGAAAATATGCAAAATCATCCTATCAATTATTCTCCAGGGAACAAACATTTAATTAACCTCTGCACTGAGCCAGGCTCTTGCAAACAAAACAAAACTGCTGCCCTCAGAGAGTTCATGGCTTTCACTCACACAGAGCTGCCTCAAAATGTCAGGACAACTTTGGAAAATGCCTCGCTGGAGGGGGAAAAAAAACCCAAAACTAACAGACATCAACACAGAAGGGCAACCCCAGAACACGAAGTTTGAAAAACTAAAATTAGCTAGGTACACTGAGATATCTTCCAAATCTCAGCTCCGGCATATTCTCTTAGGAGCAGAACCATCTTGGAATTCATATATCTTCAGAAACAGTCCTACCTGGCTGATGTGGAAGTACCATCTCACAGAGAAATGGGAACACCATTTACTGATCATCCATTATGTGCCAGGCATATAATGTTTATCCCATTGTTATGGCTTGAATTGTGCACCCCAAAAATGTGTCAACATGGCCAGGCCATGATTCACTACATTGTGTGATTGCCCACCATTTCGTCCTCTGATATGATTTTCCTGTGTGTTGGAAATCCTACCTCTATGATGTTAATGAGTCAGGTTAGAGGCAGTTATGTTAATGAGGCAGGACTCAATCTACAAGATTAGGTTGTATTTTGAGTCAATCTCTTTTGAGATATAAAAGAGAGAAGCAAGTAGAGAGCCAGGGGGACCTCATCATCATCAAGCAAGATGAGCCAGAAGCACGTGGCCTTTGGACCCAGGATCCCTGTGCAAAGGAGCTCCTAGACCAGGGGAAGACTGATGACAAGGACCTTCCCCCAGAGCCAAGAGAGAAAACCTTCCCCTGGAGTTGTTGCCCTGAATTTGGACGTTTAGCCTCCTAGACTGTGAGAGGATAAACTTCTCTTTGTTAAAGCCATCCACCTGCGGTATTACTGTTATAGCAGCACTAGATAACTAAGACAGAATTTGGTACCAGGAGAGTGGGGTGCTGGTCTAACAGATAACTACAATGTGGAAGCAGATTTGAAACTGGGAATGGGTAGAAACTGGAAGAGTTTTAAAGTACCTAATAGTAAAAGCCTAGATTGCCTTGAAGAGACTGTTGGTAGAATTAAGAATTTCAAAGACAATTCTGGTGAAGACTCAGAAGGAAGTGAGGAGAGCTGTAACACCAGAGATGGCACAGATGAAGCAGCAGCAGAGAAACAGAGGCTGCAGAACCAGAAGACAGGCACAAGACAGCACTGGAGCCGAGCCACGGAGAAAGAGAGTTGAGTACCTTCCAGCCAAGGTTTACTGGTGGAGTGGGGTGTCTCCAGGCACTTATCAGTACAGTTAAAGAGCTTTGGAACACATGCTCGAGCAGGGCAGATGTTGGGCTGGCCCAAGGGTCTGGTAGGCCGAGAGGCCAAGAAACAAGGAAGCAGAAGCTGAAGAGACAAGGAACACAGGAAGCAGAGCTGCCTCAGTCTCAAAGGGTGGGGCCATGACGTCTGGAATCTCAAACGGTGGGGCTGTGGCCTCTGGGGTTTCAAAGGGTGGGGCCACAGCCTCCTAAGTTTCAAAGAACCAGATCTTCACCAACTCGGTTCTGGAGTGTAAGGTTGCCTTCCATGAATGCCAGCGAGATCGGGCTGGATCTGTTGCCCAAAGCTGAGGGGGCAGGGCTGCCAAGTCCAATGGGCAGAAGAACAGGCCTGCCAGGGTCAAAGGGGTGGAGTCACCACTCAGATAGACTAGAAGAATGGGGCCACCCAAAGCCAAGAGAATAGAGATGCTGTTCCAGCAGGCCTGGAAGATGGAGCTGAATGAAGCCCAGGGTCAAGGGGGCTTCCACCCAGAATCCAGAGAGTATGGCCAACATCCAGAGTCTGGAGGGCAGTGTCACTGCCTAAAGGGTCTCAGAGGACAGAGGATTATTTTCAAGCCTGGAGGGCTAATGTAATGTGTTCTGCTAACTTGCTTGGTGCCTGTTATCCCTTCTCTCCCTTCAATTTCTTCCATTTGTAATGGAAATGTATACCTTGTGCTTGTTCCGCCATTGTGCTTTGGAAGCAGATTAACTTGTATTCTAGATTTCACAGATGAAAGGGAATTTTTCAGAAGATAAGATTTTGGACTTGGAGTTGATTTAAGACTTTTGGGATGACATGATGGGGCAAATGTGTTTTATATGTAGCAAGGACACGAGTTTTGGGGGGGCCAAAGGGTGGGATTTCCAAATTTCCAAATTGCTATGAGTCGGAATCGACTAGACAGCACTGGGTACTGGTAAAGGGTGGGATGCTATGGATTGAATTGTGTCCCCTAAGAACGTGTGCCAACTTGACTAGGCCATGATTCCCATTATTGTGTGATTGTCCACCATTTTGTCACCTGATGTGATTTTCCCATTTATTGTAAATCCTACCTCTATGATGTTAACGAGCATGACTAGAGGCAGTTATGTTAATGAGGCAGGACTCAATCTATAAGATTAGGTTGATCTTGAGTCAATCTCTTTTGAGATATAAAAGAGAGAATCTAGCAGAGAGACAAGGGGATCTCATAAAAAAAAAAAAAAAACCCAACCCCACTGCCGTCAAGTTGATTCTGACTCATAGCGACCCTATAGGACAGAGCAGAGCTGCACCATAGAGTTTCCAAGAAGCGCCTGACAGATTCAAACTGCCGACCTCTTGGTTAGCAGCCGTAGCACGTAACCACTGTGCCACCAGAGTTTCCTCATACCACCAAGAAATTAGTGCCAAAAGCAAAGCGTGTCCTTTGGACCTAGGTCCCTGCGCTGAGGAGCTCCTAGACCAGTGAAGTTTGATGACAAGGACCTTCCCCCAAGGCTGACAGAGAGAGAAAGTCTTCCCTTGGGACGGTACCCTGAATTTTGACTTCTACTTTCTAGACTATGAGAGAATAAAGTTCTGTTTGTTAAAGTTATCCACTTGTAGCATTTCTGTTATAGCAGCACTAGATAACTAAGACACCCACTGATCTCATTCAGGCACCATGTAAAGTCAGTGACACCTAGGAAGTGGCAGAGCCTAGATGAGGTCCATCAGACTCTATTATGCAAAACGTCTGATACAAAAATTAGAAAATTGAGAGTTACGTGGCCAAACAGGTAATTCTCAAGACTGTCCTGGGAAACCTTGCAGGGCAAGGAATTCCTGAAGCGAAAGAAAGTGGAGTATCATAATTATATGACCAAATTCCGTAAGGCTATTTATTGTGATGGTTAATTTTATATGTCAACTTGGCTAGGCTATGGTGTCCAGTTGTTTGGTAAAACACCAATTACTGTTATAAAGTAATTACATATGATTAAATCATTGGCTTCAAGTAAAGCAGATAACATTTCCTACTGTGGGTGGGCCTCAGTTGATCAGTTGAAGGCCCCAGAGCAAAAAATAGACATTTTGCCAGAACACTCTTACTCTTTACTCTTCTCCTCACCTGACCTATGGATTTTGGGATACAAGCCTATAGGGGTCTCTAGCCTATCGCCTGACCTATAAGATGTCGGACTTGCCAGCCCCTCACAATCATGTGAGCCAATTTCTTGAAGTAAATCAATCAAAATCTCTCTCTCTGTGTCTCTTTACATATATATGTATGTATTATATACATACATACACATACACACACATCACAGGTTCTGTTTTTCTAGAGATCCCTGATAAGACAGCCACCCAGAACCCTCTGCTAGACTCTATAAGCAACAAACCACCTTCTACTCTACCATTTGGTCTTATGAGTTTCTAAATAAAAAACTCCTCTCAAGAGCCATTCCTGAAATATCAGATCCATCTCTCACTTTACACCTTCTTAATCACAACAAACAAGGGCTTATGGAAGGGAGGTTCAATATCTCATTTACGTGTTGACATACTTTCTTTCCCCATGCACGGTACACAGGAATGGCCAACCCAGCGTCTAACTGCAGACCCTCATTACGAGGATAAATTATTAAACCTCAATATCTAGAGCTCCCTTTGAAAAGTACCTCTCACTTAGGATAGATTAGAGAACACATATGGTCTCTACTTATAATTCACACATACTTAATAATCCAAGGAGCCCTGGTGGTGCAGTGGTTAAGTGCTTGGCTGCTACCTGAAAGATCAGCAGTTTGAATCCACCAGCCACGTCAGGGGAGAAAGATGTGTCACAGTCTGCTTCCGTAAAGATTTACAGCCTTGGAAGCCCTATGGGGTAATTCTGCTTTGTCTATAGGGTAGTTACGAGTTAGAAATGACTGGAAAGCAATGGGTTTGGTTTTGTTTTTGAGTTTTATAATGTTGTTGCTGCTGTTGTTAGGTGCCATCGAGTTCATTCTGACACACAGCAAACCCCAACAGAACGAAACATTACCCAGTCCTGCACCATCCCATGTTGGTGAAGAATACTGAATACACCACTGACTGCCAGAAGGATGAACAAATCTGTCTAGAAGCAAGGACGGTTAAGACTTCATTTCACCTACTTCGGACGTGTCATCAGGAGGGACCAGTCCTTGGAGAAGGACATCATGCTTGGTAAAGCAGGAGGTCAGCGAAAGAGAGGCAGACCCTCAACGAGATGGACTGACACAGTGGCTACAACAATGTGCTCAAGCGTAGCAATAATTGTGAGGGGTTTCGAGGGGTTTCATAACAACACTCCCATTTAATTCAACAAACACTTATTGAGGTCTACGATATATAACGATCTGAGTTTAGCATTAATATTATTTCAACTTTCTTTCCTGTTTCAGTGACACTGTCATATTGGGACTTTGCCTAGACACACATACACATGCAAAACCAAACTCGTTGCGGTCAAGTTGATTCCAACTCAAAGCGACCCTACAGGACAGAACAGAACTGCCCCATAGGGTTTCCGAGACCATAATCTTTATGGAAGCAGACTGCCACATCTTTCTCCCATGGAACAGCTGGTAGACCTGAACTGCCAGCCGTTTTGGTTAGCAGCTGAGCACTTAATCACTGTGCCACCACGGCTCTGACTTCTATATCAGGGTTATGAAAAATGAGAATGTTTCTATGTTGTCAGTCCATATGTGATTCCACTCTTCTTGTAATTTTCTCTATTGAAACTAAAGTCACAGCATGATTTGAATCTTAATGGATTAAATTCCAAAGCTAAACACTTCACAGCTCCACATGGCAGGAGCAGACACATAACAGGATTGCTACCTGGAAAGGATTAAGTGAACACAAACTGAAAATTGTCTGATAGACATCATTTATGCTGAAGTTTTAACAAGTGGATTTCTTAAATAAAAAAAAAAGAAGAAATTAGGAAAGGCAAAGAGAAGTAATATACTTGACACTGACCATGGAAATGCATAATAACCAATTTTAAAAACTCAAATGAATAAAGGTAATTCTGGTATAGCTAAGAAACAAAATCCTTAATATGCATGCAGTATGGCTCTTCCTTTTTTAAAACAATGAATCATACACAAAACCGTTCAGCTTCTGTGCTAGCCTCTAAGCATAATGGTAGCTATTAAAAATTACTACTCTATGTATATAAGGTAAAAGCAGAAATAAAGACTTTGCTTACCTAATTCCCTTCTTGGCTGGCTCCCAAGATTCACCAATTCCCTCCATCCGGAGGACAAAGACAGCAAGACAGAAATGACATCCCTATAAAATCCCCTTACGATTAAACCAACTGCGGTATTTGGGGTATAACTCCACCACTCCAGAGGCAGAATGATAGAGACAATTGAACATCTAGCCTTCCTGCCTGCACAGCCAAGAGGATGGATCATCCCCTTAAGAATTCTCTTTTGCCAAGAAACAAAATGGTCTAACTACTGGAACTGCATTAGCCTTCAGTGGTAATGAAATTTTAAAAGGGATGTGTAATAAAGGCGTGGCTAGCATAAGCAAGCATAAAACAAGAGGTTTCTTGACTCTTTTGCTACCAGAACTTACCTTAGTTCTTCCTCTCAACCCTCCAAATACATCTACAATCCTATTTTAGTGGGCAGAGTTGGACATACTTATGATAATGTAACTGAATATCTGCCAAGAGGAAACACATTGGTATTTGTCCTTGTGCTAAAACTAACTCCTAACTATTCCCCTCACGTTTTGCCTCTACGTCAACCACCCTGCATCAAACACCAGTCACGCCATCTTTAGCTTCATCTACACGTCAGCTTCACACCAGATGTCACTTGTTCCAACCGAAAGCTCACATTTATAACTTCCCAAGGAGCATTACATGGGCCTCTAAGACTGGGCGTCCTTGGACAAGACATATACCATCTCCGAGCCTCGCTTATTCTCATCTCTAAAATAAGTGACAAGCACTAGGTGATCTTGCAGTGGACTTTCAGCATCTAGTGCCACCACGTCTAGGTGCCCATCCAGGCCGTCGGCCTGCCTGTAGCAGGGAGAAGGCTAGTTTCAGTCTCCGGTTCTCAGGTTCAATTGTCTCGTGGGATTCAGACTTTATAATAGGGAAAGAAAACCATAGAGGGCCGTAGTGAGCATCTTCACTTGTCTCCCAAACTCAAGTCAGTAATTGTGCTTCGGCCTGCCTGGGTCACTGCCATCTTCCAAGGCTAGAGGCTGAGTCTTGGCAGACGTCGATAAGCTATTTATGTTAGTATTCCAGGCAAACCCAGTAAAAAACCCAGTGCCGTCAGGCAAAGTGGGCCTTAAATACCTATTTTTGTTTTTTATTTTGCTTATTCAAATGGATGAAAAGCAACACAAGTAATTGTATTTTCCTAAGCCATAGAGAACGCAATTCTAGCGAACCCTACGTGGGATTGTCACGCTGTAAAATTATTTGAGAGTCAGTCATTTTAAAAGCCTCAAACGCATGGCCAGCTCCTGTTAAAATGTCTTAGGTATGCTCATATGTGCTAATATCATATATGCATTCTTACACATGCTGTCATCCCAGGTGCTTGAAATCCATTAGGAGGAACGAAGTCCGGGCATGCAGGCAGCCTCATGCTGTCTAGCTAGCCCCCCAGAACATGGGAGGATATGGCACCTGCCTGTTGTTCAGTTGGAATGCAAATGCCGTTCACAGAGAACTCAGGCCCTGTGCTCCAGTAGCCTAGACGTACTCGGCCTCGTTCTCCGGCACAGCCTCATATGCACTGGCCAGTCCTCCTTCATTTAGAACCCATCCCCATCTGCCCACTCCATCTCCTCGGCAGTCTCCAGCAAAACGACATTACCAGAGTGCAGACTGAAAGGCAGGCTGGTGACACAGAAGTCTAGAACGGGCTGGATTTGAGACAGAGTCTTATCCTCCAAAAACTCCCCCTGCCCACCAGCCTGAGCCTACATCCCTCGTCCTGTGAACATATGGTGTGGGAGTTCCCATCCTTTCCCGTCCTTGCAGGGCACACAAGCCTAGCAGTTTGCAGCAGCTGCCAGCTTCCTCCCGGCTCTCGGGCAACACTGCATTCTAGCAAAATGGATGCTGACACCAAAAGACCATCTTGTGGCAAAAGTTGTTTCTCATACTCCTTGCTCTAACCACAGCCTACGCTCTCTCACCTTTCATTAATTAGGTCTCTGATACTGAAAAAGCCTCGGCTTACACTGCAGCCACCAGAGTCTGGCCATACTCCAGGGTAGGGGCCTCTGCTTTAGGCCAATGCTCTGAAAGGGTCGAGCTGGGAACAAGATGACTCCAGCTTGGAAGAGTTCTCTGAAGGCTTCATTTAGGCATGAGTAACCAGGAAAAGTAGGTCAGGGGCCTGAGTCACAGTCTGAAGGCCGATGGGCACATTTGGGAGTGAAGAGCTAAGCTCCCCAGGTCTGTGTGGTTTGCAAGATGCAAGCAATGACATTTGCAGAGGGGGCCCCTGTTGCTGCCCCCACTGCTACCCCCACATCAGCTCTGATGTTTGAACAGTGACAACAAACACTCCTGCACCTTCCAGTCACCCTGAAAGCCCAACAATTTTCCCCTTAGGCAGCCGAAAGCAGCAGCAATCCAAAGATGTTATCAGCACAAGCGGCTTCTAGGCCACCCTGCTCTAGCAGGCCAAGGCAATGGTTTCTGATTAAGACGGGTTTGATCTCTCTTAGTCGCATTTACTTTTCTTATTTGGTCAGTAGATGTCACATTAATGTGTTGTTTTAGCCACTAAACTTATCTAAAAAAAAAAAAAAAAGCAAGTCCTCTACTTACCTTTACTTTTATCACGTGCTTATATACACACTTGTACAGGGACACACACGATGCACACCACAAGAATGCATACCACACACATATACACACAACATTCTTTCTCACACACACACAGACATATACAGGATTGCTGAGGGATTGACTCAGCACTCCAGTGCTTTCAAACAAGTGTTTTAAGACAACCTGACAAAAAAGCAGAGGAAAACTGTCAAAGCTCATCTACTTCTTCCTTCTTTGTTCTTCCCTCTTTAACTAAGATGTTTTTCTTTCCTCTCTGCCCCTAAAAGAGAAAATCTCGCTCTCTTCAACAGCCTAACGTCTGAGACGAAGCTATAAACGCACTCCCTTGTCCTCTCTCACTGGAGACCTTTCCACTTCAAGGCCCTCCTGGGCCAGCGCACACCACCCTTCTGTGAAGACGCAGGAGGAAGGTTCGCTTGGAGGGCACAGGGGGCTTACTCTATCAAGTGAGAAGCAAGGATCTTCCTGTAGTGCCACCATAACTTAAAAACCATCAGAAAAGTAACACTTTAAACCATCTACAACTAATTTTCTCTAACTTGGAAACAAGTATGGACAGCTGGGATGTGAAGCTGCAGGCCAAACCATGATCTCCCTAGACCTTCTCTTACTGAAGTTGGGTTGTTTATAGGGGGTACGGACAGCTGGGACGTGAAGTTGCAGGCCAAACCATGGATCTTTCTGGACCCTCTTTTACTGAAGATGCATTGTTTATAGAGGGTGGGTTGGGTTGAATTAGCAATTTAAAACCAATACCAATACATTATTTCCCAGTGGAATACAAAGTTCACATGTCAGGAGACCTCTTTAACAGGGCCCATAAGCAATATCCTCGGGCCCCTGTGGGTTAACAGATCCCTCACTCTCCTCTGTACTTAGGGACACAGTGAAAATCCTGGATCTCAGCCATCATAGTGTTGACACTAAGGCATAAATTACAGTAGTATCCCAAGTAAAGACAACTAAGGGCAGATCTGACATTCATGGTGAACTTGATGGGTGAGCCTTTAATGTAATGACAAGTCAATTGGTCTTCCAAATGAGGACCCATATACCTTCCTTAGAATGCTGTTGTCAGGTGCCGTTCAGTCGGTTCTGACTCATATTAGCCTTACATGACAGAGGAGAACTGCCCCCATAAAGTTTTCTAGGTTGTAATCTTTACGGGAGCAGATCATCAGGTTTTTCTTTTGCAGGGCTGCTGGGTGGGTTCGAATCGCCAACCTTTGGGTTAGCAGCTGAGTGCTTAACCATCGCGCCACCAGGGTGACATAGTCTGCTGGAAGTTCACTTTAATTCTCTCTTACCTTTGCCCAGGTAACCTCGGCCTAGAGTTCTAAGCCTACATTTTTCCTCCTGTTCCCAGTCTACTCACCCTCCAAGGTTATCTTGAATGTTACCACCCCAGAAGCTTTCCTGAAGCTCCCTCATCAGCATGAACTGCTCCCTCCTCTATGATCCCACGCAGTGGTCACACTTCTGTGGCATGAACTCCAACACCACCTGTACAGTGGCTACGTGTGGGTGAGACTTTCCCTATAAGTTTATAAAAACATATTCATGTTTTTGCCCCACACTAATTTTCATAATCCCGTTGGTCATAAATTTGATAGAAAGGATTCTAGTTAAATTTTCATGAATTAAACTGGTGTTTGGGAGTAAGGTTCACGAACTTATACTGGTATGTACACTATCTTTCAAGCTGCTTGAGGCTTTTGTAGTCAGCAAGATGCAGTCACAACTAAGCACTAGGCTCTTGTGTTTTAAAAAACCAAGATTTTCACTCCTGTACTTGGTCTCCAACTAGATTGAGGCCCTCTGAAATGCCAGGGTTCAAAATGACCAACTTTGAAGTTAAAACTGATACAGGAAAGGAAGAAGAAAAAAAAAAAACTGGACTAAAAAGAACATCAATTTCTGTCACAGAAAATGAACAATGAAAAGATTCTTCAGGGCAAAGAGGCTGGTTAATATTGTTCAAGGTCTATTGTGAAGCCCACCCACCACCTGTCTATTAGTTTGCTGTACTCTGCTGGCTTGTGAGTTGCTGTGATGCTGGAAGCTATGTCACCGGTATTTCAAATGGATTACGTATGCATCTCTAGAAGATTATAGCTATTTTTAAACATAATCACCATCAACTGGTGATTTCCAAATCTTCTTCATTTCACCAACTAAAATTATGTACTACAAAACCCTCCTATTATCCAAAGTCTGGCAGAAATGTCACTTTCTCCATAAAATATTTCCTGATTCTTTCATGTTCCACTTCTCCCCCTAAAATGATTTGATCTCACTTCTTTGAAGCTTTGGGCACTTTGTTTACAGACCTTGGGAGTCAGATAATTCTGTTTTTTCTTTACTTAATATTGTTTTGGAGTTCGTAGGTGACGTAAACTGTTAACATTCTTGGTTGCTAACCGAAAGTCTGGTGGTTTGAGTTCACCCAGTGCCTTGGAAGAAAGGTCTGGTGATTTAGTTCCAAAAAACCTAAGGAAGATCTTGAAAATCCTGCAGAGCACAGTTCTACTCTGACTCACACGGGTTTGCCGTGAGTCAGTGTCAAATCAACTGCAATTGGAAAAAAAAACAATAAATCAACGTCAGTACCAACTGAGATCACTATTTGGTGTAGACAGTCAGCTCTGGGGTTATTGTTAATATTTACTTGGCCAAAAATTTAGAATAAAATGTTCTTCTAATTGTTATTTCTTAGTAAGTTGACTATTTTCATCATTAGGGAGTTCTTCATTTGACTCAGAACCTATTTATCTTTGATTTTGCTGTATCTTTTGGGTTCATGTGTTTCATTTGGGGGTGAGAACACGTCTGGCGAGAGAATAAAATGTGAGGGAAGGGCTTATCAACTGGGAAGGGACTCACTTTCTGTACTCAACTTCCTGCTGGTTTTTTCAGCTTTCAGTTGGGTTTTCCAGACTCTAGAGAAAAACTTCGAGGTCAAAATTTGGGAGGCAGGAAGGCAAGGAGAAAAAGGAGTCTCCCAGTCCCCAATCTACGTCTGCACATGGACAGACTCAAAGCATGCATTTCTCCACCCACCTTCCCCATGATCCTTCCTTCCGGTTAGTGACCTCACTGTCTTGCTCATTCGCTATTATACACGAGAGCTTGTGAGTTATAGAAAATACTCAGATCAATTAAGTGTGGTTTATATCCTCAAGTTCATGATAATGTAGTATAAGGGAACTGAAGGGCATAAGATGATTCACAAAACACAGACTAAACAAAGCGTCCAAAGCTTCAAAGAAGTGACAGCACATCTTTTCGGAGGGATAAATGGAAACACGAAAGAATGTCCACGTCAGGAGTTCCTGGGTGGTACAAAAGGTTAAAGCACTTGGCTGCTAACCAAAAGGATGGATGTTCAGGTCCAATCAGAGGTGCTTTGAAGGAAAGGCCTGGCAATCTACCTCTGAAAAATCTGCCACTGAAAACCGTATGGAGCACAGTTCTGCTGTGACATACATAGGGTTGCCGTGAGTCACAGTTGATGCAACAGCCACTGTTTTTGTTTTTTTGTTTTTTTTTTTTAATTAAAAGCAATGCTTCTAAGGATTTTCAATGCTATAGGAAATAACTATCAGGTAATTAGAATGGGGGGAATCAGGTAGCGGTGAAGCACACTAACCATTTGTACCATGCAGGGACTCCTGAGATGGGTTAGCTATGATTTCAACTTTAGGTATCCTGCATTTCCATAACATGAAGGTCTAGTATTTCACACATAAACCAGACAGTGATCTTACAGGCCTTATCTTTGCAATGCCTGCAGCAAAAGCTCATTCACAGCTTTATACTTGGTTTTAATAAATGAACTATGACCAGTCACTGGGTGAGCTGGAGAGGCAGGACTAATTTTCCCTTTGATTTGTGAGTCACAAAGATTTTCAATGAAAATGAAACAAATGATTTTCAGCATGTGCTCAAACCAATAACATCCACCATGATTTGTTGTTGTTGTTAGGTGCCACTGAGTTGGTTCTGACTCATAGCAACCCCGTAGGACAGAGTAGAACTGCCCCATAGGGTTTCAAGGAGTGGCTGGTAGACTTGAACTGCCAACGTTTTGGTTAGCAGCCAAGCTCTTAACCACTACGCCACCAGTGCTTAGTCATAAAAAAATCACGCAGGAAATAATTCTGAAGTGTTATATACAGTATTTACCTACACTCACCTAATTTGGAATATCCTCTTCCAAAGAGCTTTGCTTCCACAGATACGATCATGTTTAATTCTTTTCCACTCCAGCAAAAGTTTATTGGCAGAAGGCTTAGTTCAATCTCGACTGCCCATTCAGATAGTCACTCCGTATGGACATTAAGTAAACCAAACCCACTTACTGACTGCACTGTGAGGAGCAGGGGCCATATTGATCATCCTGATTAGCCCTGTCAGCTGGAGCAAGAAAGACTGGCTGGCGCTCCGGGCCAGCTGTGCAGGGTACACAGCCAGAGACAACGGGCAACATCGACGGCCTTCGAGCAATTGGTCTGGGCAGTGATGGATGCTATGTGGACAGCTTATGGCCTTATTAAGGATATAGAGCTGGTCCAAGAGAAATCCAAACTCCATCTTCTTTGATTAAGATAAAGCTGGTTTGTCTATGACACACTACAGGTCTAAGGAAGCTTTTATCTCCCAGAGTTCACTGACACAGAAAAAAAATCAATTTATGTATTAAATAAGTAAAAAGCAACTTAACTCAGTCAATGTGTGTGTGTGTGTGTGTGTTTAAGAGGGAAACTATAAAATACTATTTGTTTGCATTTTAAATTAAGAACAGAATACATAAAATTCTTCAGTAAATACAAGTAAAAATGATTGAACTCTACATGATTTAATTTATATTAATTACATCGTTTAAAAGCAGAAAGGGAAGAGAGGGGAGCCCTAGCCTTCCTGCATTCTCCCCATGCACACCAGGGGCCAGTGCTCAGCAAGGACAGATCAAGCCTTTGCCCTGCAGCCTGGACTGAACGAGGACTGGAGGCGAAGCTCTCCCCCTCCTCTGAACCGGAAGGAGTTTCTCCAACTTTGCTATTAAATGGTTGCCCTCAGAAATCATTCAAAGAAAATTGTTTTTTCCTCCTACATTTACACACATATGCACACACACTCACTCATTCATTCACTCACATCCTTCCTCATTTCTTTCCTTCTTTGCCCCAAAAGTATTACTTAATTGTCTGACACGGAGTGAGTCATTTTAACTCTCTGATCCTCAGTGTGCAAATTAAGACAAATTATCATTTCTGCATTAAGAGTATTAATGCTCACAAAACATAATGCCTGGGAGAGTTCACATGCAAAAAGTATTAGTTCCGTGTCCTCTGCTCCCTGCTGCTGTACTGGGTCTCAGACCCAGAAAAGCCTGCTTCATGCATGGCATCTCTCAGGAAACATGGCAGAACGTGTTTTCTACTGGTCATCAGCAGGGTTTTCATGGGTGTGCACAAACAACATCTACAAGTACTAATGCAATTCTGTATTGGAAATGGTTTTACATCCTGAGCCTATTTGTTGTTGAGAGGTCTCCTTGGTAGAACTAAGTAGAAAATCTGAGTGGTGAAATCTCGCCATGACTCTGTAACGACTGCTCATGTTAGTGCTACCCACAGCTGCTTTCGAGGCGTGAGGTTCCATTTGTTGCGACAATTCCTCAGTTACCAGGGAGATCATCACAGCAACCAAGCGGCCCCTATTCCAAGACATGGAGCCAAAGAGCATGTCAAAGTGCAAGGCTGCAGAGGCTCAATAATGTTTCTCAGCCTTGTAAGTACTTCTGCCACCACTTTATGTGAACATATCACCACTGCATAACTGAATTTACAACATGAGAACCGAAACTATCTGGTTTGAAGCTTTCAATGTTACATTTGAACGTATGGGGCTAGAAGCACACAGAGGCTGAAGCAATGCCACCAAGTTAACGAACATTTATGTCCACTGACCAGAAGTGTCATTTCCCCCTTTAAATACACTGTTTTCTTTTCCTTTCATTAACTGTGTATTGACTTCTCTTTCTCCCCATCCTAATAGCTTGAACCATTGTGATGGTTAAGATTGTGTGTCAACTTGGCTGGGCCATGATTCTCGGTGTTTATATGTGACCACTCCCATGATTGAATCTGCTGTGAGGAGCCAATCAGTTGAGAGGGAGGTTCCTTGGGAGTGTGGCCTGCATCCAAATATAAGCAGACATTCTGGCGTTTTTGCTCACTCTGGATCCTGCACTGCCTCCTGTCCACCTGACCTCCAGCTCTTGGGACTTGAGCTATCAGCTTATCTACAGATCTTGGAATTCATTGATCTTCACAGTCTAAGAGTCCACTCTCAGGCCTGCCAATTTTGGGTTCGCCAGCCCCTGCAGCTACGTGAATTGACAGAAGCCTCTATCCTGATACACAGACTTGGGAAGCTTCAGCCTCTACAATCTCGTGAGCCGCTTCCTTGATGTAAATCTCTCTGTATATATATTTATACACTTTACTGGTTTTGCTTCTCTACCCAGAACTCAGTCTAAGACAACCAGACAAAAACTCAGTGCCATATATATATATATATATATAAAAACAACAGTTGCCATCAAGTGGATTTCTACTCACAGCAACCCTATACTGCATACTATATACAGTATACTGTACTCCAAATGCTGTTTCCCACTGAACATTAGAAAGGACATGGCTGTACAGCACCATCCTGCATTCTCTGCAAGCTTTTTCTCCTCATTGGGCTTTCCAACTTGTTCGTTGGCACTCCAACCAAGTCCCTGAGCTCTAAGAGTACGAACAAATAAATACATAAGAGACACAATCAATTCCTAAGTTCCAAGGTGCTACAAAGAGGTAGGTTTAAGGGATCTGAAAATTCACTTTTGATGGAACAAAAAAGGCAGACCACTCCCAAAGGTTAAGATTAAAAAGACCATGGAGGCTCCTTCCAGTGGTATAGGATTGTGGTAAGATCTTTTGCAATTTAATGACCAAGATAAGATGGAAGGTGCAACCAGACACAGGAGCTTCCTGCATATGGAAAATTTTACTGTGTTGATTACAAACACTGTAGGGTAAAACCTTCCTGAAATTGGAATACCCTCAAGCTGAAGGTCAATAAGAGGTTGACCTTCAGTGTCTACCATTTTGTGTTGATTGATACACTAGTTTCCAAGGCCTGTGTAACAAATTACCACAAACTGGGTGGGTTAAGACAACAGGAGTTAATTCTCTCACAGTCATGGTGGCCAGAAGTCCAAAATCAAGGTGCAAGCAGGGACATGCTCCCTCCAAAAGCTCCAGGCGAAAAGTCTTCCTTGTATCACTCCAATCTCTACCTCGCTCTTCAAAGGGTCTTCTCTTCTGTGTCTCTGTGTTTTCTCCTCTTATGAGCATACCAGTCATTGCATTTAGGGCCCACCCTAATTCAGGCTGCTCGCATCTTAACTTTTCATGATTTACATCTGCAAAGACCCTATTTCTAAACAAGGTCACATTCTGAGATTCTTGGTGGACATGAATTTTGGAGGGGAGCACTACTCAATTCACTACAGTTGTAAATGAAAAGCCAAGTAGAACTCTTCTGGCGAGAACTACCCTTCTAGAACACAAGAGAGAACCCCTGAGGGAGCAGGGGAGCAGTGGGATGCAGACCCCAAATTCTCCTAAGACCAGACTTAATGGTCTGACTGAGACTAGAAGGACCCTCGTGGTCATGACCCCCAGACCTTCTCTTGGCCCCGGACAGGAACCATTCCCGAAGCCAACTCTTCAGACATGGATTGGACTGGACAATGGGTTGGAGAGGGATGCTGGTGAGGAGTGAGCTTCTTGGATCAGGTGGACACTTGACACTATATTGGCATCTCCTGCCTGGAGGGGAGATGAGAGGGTGGAGGGGGTTAGAAGCTGGTGAAATGGACACAAAAAGAGAGAGTGGAGGGAGACAGTAATTGGGAGTGTGTAGCAAGGTGTATATGGGTTTTTGTGTGAGAGACTGACTTGATTTGTTAACTTTCACTTAAAGCACAATAAAAATTAAAACAAACAAACAAGAATTACCCTGATATAAAAACAACACTTTCTGAAGAATTATGAAAACACAGAATACTATATACATAGCCATCACTGAAACAGGGTAAGGCAGTAAAAACTGGGGAACGGAGCACACGAGAGACCTCATCTAAAAAGATTAACTGAAATTGAGGAAACAGAACTCACAGTAATAAGCAAGCCCAAACCAACAGTTCTGTAACACTCTCACCCTTCTGTGAAGGAACAGAGCTGAGCTGTCAAAGCCAAACGTGGAAAGTAAATGAAGGTAAATGAAAATTTCAGAAAGAAAGTGCAGCACTGCCTCCCTTCTCGTACCTTCAGCTCAAGAGAGATTTGCAGCCAACACATGCTGTGTTTCTACCAGACTCATCGCTATGCTCAGTTAAAAAGTCATTTCAGCACCCAGGCAACATACACGATCCAAACTGAGAACAAAAAACTGACTTAGGAGAGGGCACAGCTAGGAAGACAAAATTGTTTCTCCAAGTTATGCGAAAATTAAAAGTACAACTATTCAATCTTCCAAACTAATTTTTATGTTGTGAGCTTAAGTTGTAGGGCTAATATACTCAACCCAAGAAGGAAAGCCATTTTACCAATACATGTGCGTGTTTCCTTTTTTTTTAGCCGGACCAACACCTCTATACACATAAAGCTGGGAAAGGCTTCCAACATCTTCGGCACAGTATTTCATTTTAAAAACTAATACACATCAGAAGAAACAAACCAGAAAGCTTCAGAAAACGCTTACATGTCTGCGAGTTCTCTAGGCTGAGGAATCAACAACAAACAAAACGTGTTCACATTAACAAAATGTGTTTCCAAGAAGGAAAACAGGTGGTGGTCTGATTCACTGAGATTGCTGTCTTCTGTCATTCCTCCCAGTGGATGGGCTGGAGGCGTAGGCCTCAATACATCAGTCACAGCTAGCTGTACACAGCCAGGACTCTGGGCTCCAGTGGAAATGTTATGTCTCCATGAGAACCTCCAACAGTGCACACAGAAGCCTTTTCAAATGCAACCAGCTCACAACGATGACATTCACACCCCTGCCTCCACCAGGAGCTCCTCCTGAGTCTTTGTCAACAGCAGGGACCTATGATCTAAGCTGTCTACTCACAGCCACAGACGCATGTGTCTGCTGCCTCACCTTTCTGTTGTTGTTGTTGTTAGATGCCATCAAGTTGGTTCCAACTCATACTGACCCTATGTGCAACAGAGCAAAACACAGCCCAGTCCTGTGCCATCCTCATGATCATTATTACATTTGAGCCCATTGTTGCAGCCACTATGTCAGTCCACCTCCTTGAGGGTCTTCCTCTTTTTTGCTGACCCTCTACTTTACCAAGCATGATATCCTTCTCCAGGGACTGGTCTCTCCTGAAAATATGTCCAAAGTATGGGAGAAGAAGTCTCGCCATCCTTGCTTCTAAGGAGCATTCTGGCTGTACTTCTTCCAAGACAGATTTATTCATTCTTTTGGCACAGTCCATGGTATATTCAATATTGTTCACCAGCACCATAATTCAAAGACATCAATTCTTCTTCAGTCTTCCTTATTCATTGTCCAGCTTTCACATGCACAGGAGGTGATTGAAAACACCCTGGCTTAGGTCAGGCACACCTTAGTCCTCAAAGTGACATGTTTGTTTAACACTTTAAAGAGATCTTTTGCAGCAGATTTGCCCAATGCAATGTACCTTTTGATTTCTTGATTTCTTGCTGTTTCCATAGGTGTTGACTGTGGATCCAAGTAAAATGAAATCCTTGACAACTTCAGTCTTTTCTCCGTTTATCGTGATATTGCTTATTGATCCAGTTGTGAGGATTTTTGTCTTCTTCACATTAAGTTGTAATCCACACTGAAGGCTGTAGTCTTTGATCTTCATTAGTTTAAGTTCTTCAAGTCATCTTCACTTTCAGCAAGCAAGGTTGTGTCATCTGCCTAACCAAAAAAAAAAAAAAAAATTTTTTTTTTTTTTTTTTTTTTGGTGTTGATGAGTCTTCCTCCAACCCTGATGCTGTGTTCTTCATACACTCCAGCTTCTTGGATTTACCTTTCTGTTGTTGTTAGGTCCATCGAGTCGGTTCTGGCCCTACTGCATATACCAGAACAAAACACTGCCTGGCCCTGCACATCCTCACAATCATTGTTATGCTTGAGTCCATTATTGCAGCCACTGTGTCAATCCATCTCATTGAGGGTCTTCCTCTTTCTTAGGAGGAGGCAGTAGGGAAGAGTGGGGAGCAAGGAGACAGAATTAAATAACATTTGCAAATCTTGTACCAGAAGATAAAGTTGGTAAAGTTGGACAAAGTCCTATTAGAGTAATCTAAACAAAATGTGGATGAAGGAATATGAAAAAAAAAAAATTCAAATTAAAATAAACCCACTGCCCTAGAGTCAATTCCGACTATTTCCCAAAGTCTTGGGCCACTACTACATACCATGCGGTTATTAAAGGAGTCAAATGCATACCTAAAGAATCAGCTGAAAGATAAATTCAACTTGATAGTCCAGCTTCACCCAAGATGCTCATCTCTTTTCAGAAAGGACTGTTCATGTAGAAGACAACTCTCTTCCTTGTCTTGTATTTTAAATATTATAGAGTATGTGTCCACTAAATATTGTTGTTGTTACTTGCCACCAAGTCAGCTCTGACTTACGGCGACCCCATGTAGAACAGAACGAAACGCTGCCCAGTCCTGTGCTATTGCAGTCGATTGATTTCTTTTGTGAGGCCTCTCACGCAGGTGACTGGGCAGGACTATGTGATAGCGTAATTGTGGCCCACCAAGGGGATTGGTCAGTTTTGCCTTAAAAGAGGGCCAATTCCAGAGCAAAGAAAAGAGCCCACCACCACCAAGGAAGGAGAGATCAGCAGGTGAGACTGGCAGGAGACAGCACGGGGGCATCCTGGCCCATGAAGCAAGAAAGCTGAGTGCCTTTCGGCAGAGACTGAGGGCCACGGAGAAGCCTATGCCTGACCCACGAATTTGGAACTTGCCAGCCTCCACAACCGTGTGAGCCATTTCCCTTACATGGTTTAGTTCGTGAGTTCTGTGAGACATCACAGTGAATTAGGGAACCCAAAGATGGGAGGGACGGTGCTTAGGGGAGAGGGAGTAGCTGATGTTAGAGATGATGGAATGGTACAGTAGCTTGGAAAAGCTGGACATTTGGGCCATCTTAACCTCCGCCTCACAGGAACCAGCTTTGTGGTGATCTTTACAAAAAAAATTACTTGTTTAGCCATCTTCACAATTGTTGATACAATCAGGTCCACTGTTGCGGCCATTGGCATTTTGAGTGCCTTCCAACCCAGAGGCCCATCTTCTAGCACTATATCAGACAAAATTCTGTTGTTATTCATAGGGTTTTCATGGCTAATTTTCAGAAGTAGACTGCCAGGCCTTTCTTCATAGTTTTAGTCCGGAAACTCCACTGAAATCTGTCCACCATGGGTGACCCTCCTGGTATTTGACATACCAGTGGCATTGCTTCCACCATCACAGCAACACACAAGCCATGACAGTATGACAAACTGACACACGGGTGGTGGCTCTAAATATCAGATGGCATAAATCCTTTCCTTTATAACTTTAGCGCTGAAATCTTTCACCTTTATGCATTTGACTCAGAAACTTAAGGAAACCAAAACGAACAGACACCCCAGTGGAGAGCCATTCAAAGTGACAGATATTTCAGACAGACGGGTGGCAGCAGCAGCCCCCGACTCAGCAGTCAGAAGGTGACAGTGGCAGCCAGGGCTGTGGCCATGCCACGCAGCATGTGACCCAGGTGTGATGACCAACACAGGGCAGCTTTCAGGGGTATGGCAAGGGGTTGGGGGGCAGTACATCCCCCTGCTTCCGTTATAGTTGAGTTTCTCTTTCCTCTAGTCTGCTAATGCAGCCCTGGTGGTGCAGTGGTTAGGTATTTGGCTGCTAATCGAAAGATCAGCAGTTCAAATCCATCAGCCACTCCTTGGAAATCCTATAGGGCAGTCCACTCTATCCTGCAGGGTTGCTGTAAGTCAGAAAGGACTCGACGACAACGGGTTTGGGGTTTTTTTCTGTTTTTTTTTTTTTTTTGGTGTGAAATCAATGTCAAGTGGGTGCCTCCGTACACGAGACCAGGAAGGTGAAATGTCAACATCAGTTAGCCAAGGGAGTACAGACTGAGAAGCTGCAAGCAGAGAGTGATCACCGAGACGGGTCCAAGGCACGGCTTAGGAGGCAGACGATGCCAGGGATGGGCTAAAAATTACTGCAGTCATCTGCAGCCGGGTCCTCTGGGTTCACCCGTAACACAGAGTTGGTGACACAGACCTGTACTGGCCAACTTTCTGCCTTCTGCTCTGACACATTTCAGCTGCTGTTCTATTATCTCCAAATACATAAAGCTGACAGGCTAAAGTCAGCTGACCCCACTCCCGAAAACGCCTGTGCACTGTGATTTTAAATTGACTGTCCAAACTACCTGAATTCCATAAAGCCCCGCAATTGACGTCAGCCCCTAAGAGCGACATTTTTCCGGGCATGCAGCACCACACAGCTGTGTCCCCTTTAATAAGTGGTTAGAACATCCTGCAGGCAGCTGCACACTCAGGTAGCACCTTCTCCTCCACGGGGGCCGGTCCAGATGGCAAGGATCACGCAGACCAGAGGCAGGACAGAACATGCAAGCTCTGCACGACTCTTTTGGAAAAAGTCCCTATTACTCGTCAAGTGCTTTCTAAGAAAGTGAGAGACTAATAAGACAAGTCAGATGGGATGAGAAAGTGTTTACAAAAAAGCACCACTATTAAGGTTGAGTCCAATGATGTCAGGGGTCCCTGGGTGGTGCGAATGGTTAATGCCCTCAGCTGCTAACTGAAAGGCTGGCAGTTCAAGTCCACCCAGAAGTACCTTGAGAGAAAGGCCTGGCAATCTGCTCCCAAAAGCCACTGAAAACCCTATGGAGCACAGTTCTACTCTGACACACGTGAGATTTCTGTAAGGTGGAGTCAGCATGATGACAGCTTTTTTTTTTTTTTTTTTTTATAATGATGTAAAGAATCAAGGAGACAAATTTTCAGGGGAGAGAGCAAAGGCACTCCAATTGCACACCAGAGTCCCAGGGACATTAGCCACAGAATGTGAAAACTGGGGAGAACCTGCACTAGGAGCCTGGGACCCAGAGACATTTATTCAGGAAGAAAATATGTTGAAAGCAATAAAGAAAAAGTTGCAAAAAATGAAAACTAGCCTGTCAGATAGTAAAACAAAATATAAAGTTAAAATAATTATAATATCATGTTGCTGGGACTAGGTAAATAGACACAGAGAAAAGGCACAATGTTCATATGGAATAAAAACAGGGAAATGAAAGAAGATTCAAAAAGTGGTGCTGGGCAAATTGTTTACGTGAAAAAAAAATAACTTAGGTCATATTTCATACCTTCTACCAAAATAAAATCTGCATGAATTAGATGGGGAGTTGGATTTTAAAAACAATAGGATTTATGCACTTGCCTGAGTCAGACTGGGAAAGGTCTTCCTAACTAGAAACAATGCAAGAAAAATCACAAGGATTACCACAATATAAAAAGTAAAATCATTGTAAAATAAAGTCAGAAGAGAAGCAGTGAGCTTTGAAATTATGTCTGCAAAATATGACAAAGAGTTACTATCTACCAGAGAGATAGTATTGACAGCTAAAAACAAAATCAAGTATTCTATTTTTTAAAACAAAGTTTTCACAAAGGAACAAAAGCAAATGGAAAGACTCAGATGGAGGTGAGGCTGGGTTCATCCTCAATGACACCTTGAAAATGCAAACTCAAACACAATATCCCATCATGCTAGCAGGGCTCTGAACACTCATCATGTTGGCCAGGAATACAGCGAAATGCACGCTCCCCTCCACCGCAGGTACAGTCGTCTCGGCCATCAAATGTGGTGCTATTCTCTAAGGCCTTAAATATAGTCACACTCTTTTAACAGGTAATTTAATCTCTAGGAGTCCATTGGAAGGAGATAATCAGAGATACGTATTTTTGTTCAAAGGAGTCCCTGGGTGGTGCAAACAATTGATGCTCTTAGCTGCTATCCAAAGGTTGGAAGTTCAAGTCCACCCAAAGATGCTTTGGAATAAAGGCCTGGTGATGATCTTCTGAAAACTCAGCCACTGAAAATCCTACAGAGCACAGTTTTAATCTGACACACAGGGGGTCACCAGGAATCAGAGTCAACTCAATAGCAACTTTTGTTCGAGAACATTCATCACTGCTTTGTTCACAAGCAAGAGATAAAATGATACAGACTACACACACATGCACACATAAAAGACTAAGAGAAAATCCACCAGAATGTTAACAGCAAATTTTACTATCTTTAAATTCTGGCTTTATAAATAATTTATAATTTCCTGTGTTTAGATTTCCTACAATAAACATGTACAATAATAGACAGTCTCATAATCAAACTTCTATTAACCACCTTGTCAAATTTAAAAGCAACTCTTCTGTGAGGTGGCTCCACCCATCACTGAGGCAGTTTGTTTGTCAAGCCAGTTGTATTTATCATGTGATCGAATCGTAAATGTAATATGGGCCACAAAAATGTGAGTACAAAAAGAGAGTTGCTGTTTGTAAGAAAACTCAGTAGAATGCTTTGATGAGCCCCTAAAAAACAAAACTGCTGCCAAATCAGGGGAGGACCAGACAAATGTAAAAGGGTTAGGGGAAATGTTTTTAAATACAAAAGGAGTCTGTACTCTGATTTCTTCTCAAATACCGTTTAAATTCACACTCCATTTTAAAGTAACGAAAACTGGGAATGATAAAGCCCAAAGAATGGGAGAGATTTATGGTAGAAAGGAGTCACAGAACTTCAGATTCAGAGCAGTTTGTTAAAGGCGTGCACGTATCTTAGGCTAACTTTTTCTATGATCTTCAGCTGTAACAGACATTTTTGGTAAACTAATAATGATGCGTCTGCTTGTGTCAAATAAGAGGGCTTTCTTTGCTTTCCTTTACAACAGAGGAGGAAATGGTCTGAGCATTAGTTAACGTTTTCTAGAATTTTATACAAAAGGAATCATAGAATATGCACCTACGGATTGATTGTTCTGGCTTCTTTCACTCAGCGTAACTATTCTGAGATCCCTCCATGTTGTTGCACAATCACTTGTTCACTCATTTTTATTGCAGGGTCACATTTCCTTGCGTGGATGTAGCACAAATGATTGATCATTTCACATGCAGATGGACATCTGGGTGCTTTCCAATTTCAGTCTGTTACAAATAAAGCTGCTGCGGACATTCATGTACACGTCTCTGTATGGGCACACACTTATGCTTCTCTTGGGTAAAGACCAAGGAGTAGAATGGCTGGGTCAAATGGTAGGTGACTTCTGAAGAAACTGCCAAACTGTTTTCCCAAAAGGTTGTACCATTTTACCTTCCCACCAGCAATGTCTGAGAGTTCCAGCTGCTCTTTGTTTTGAAGGACGCAGGATCCCGTCCATGCGATACATATTACATATAGTTCTGCCCATTTCATAGGGACTAGAGCACAAGTTGGCCATTCTAAATAATTATAAAAATGGATTTTAAAATTTCTGCCCTCTCCCAATTAAACAGATTACAATGAAAAGCAGCAAAGGACATCAATCAGGACAACAAAAATGTACTGAGTGTTTTCAATGTGCCCGATTCTGTGGACTCTATCTGACAAATACCCTACAACCTGATGAGATCGTACCCCGTTCCAAACCCGCTGCCATTGAGTCGATTCCTACTCACGAGAGGGTAGGTGCTAAAATTAAAACCGTTGTACAGATGAAACTGATAAAGAGAGAGGACAAGTGAGCCACCCTTGACCACAGAGCTAATAAATGGCAGAGTCAGGATTTGAATCTGGAAGTCTGAGCTCAGTGCTTCCAATCTGAACTACCACACCATAGATTCTGCCACTATCTACATATTCCTGAATACCTGCCATTTATATGACAAAGCTATGAACTAGCCCTCACATTTCTTTCCCGTTCCACCTTAGAGAAAAATCCTTTAAAATTTTTAAGAAAGAGGCTGGGTAATACGCCCTGGAATATCATTTTGAGCTTAAGAGTCAGAGCAAATGCTGAACCCTTACAATGCCAACATTTCTGCAGCATACATCATCATCAGAGAATGACAGAAGGGATGCTGATTAATCCAATCCAGTGATGTCAACTATTAAGCACAAAAGATGGTTCTAAGCAGCAAGAAGCCATTATTTCAAAGAAAATGGTTTATGTTTAAGAGTGCTCTTCTGGTGAAAAGAGGGGGAAAAAAAAATCTCACAAGCAGGCAGACTCATTATCCAGCATGTCTCGGTCTGCTGTGGTTTTACAAAATCCAATTCAGTTACTTAAAGGCCTTACCATAAGGACCCAGGGCTGCAAGATAACCAGGTCAGCAATGTGCTGTGTTTTAAGAGCTTCTTGGCAGTTGTTGCATAGTTCTAAAAGGCTAAAAACAGAGGGTAATTGTGCAGCCACCTCTTTGTGTAAAGAGAACCTAAGAGCCCAATGGAGACTGAGGATAGTGCTTGCATCAAGGGTCAAGCAGAAAAGCAGGACTTCCTAGCAGCAGCAGACTGTGACATCGACCCATGTTTTACAGAATATTGATTCACATCAAAAAAGAGAAAGGCTGGAAAAAGTAATCAGCATCCCCCAGCACTCTGGCAAAAGGGAAGGAAATTGCTCTACTAGCAAGATTAGGTATAGCTAGAGGAAACTTAGAGTGAAGAAGGATTGTTCACTACTACTGGGTACAAAGCCGTGGGGTGGTAGAAACGGTTAACACACTTGGCTGGTAACAGAGAGGTTGGAAGTTTGAGTCCACCCAGAGGCACCTGGGGAAAAAGGCCTGGCGATCTACTTCTGAAAAATAAGCTATCGGAAACCCCGTGGAGCACAGTTCTACTCTGACACACATGAGGTTACCATGAGTCGGGGTCAACTCAATTGCTCATTCAAGTTGGGCAAAGGACTTCCATTCCGGAAAAGATCACGACACTAAGTCTCAGATAGTTATTCACCACCGACATCAGTGATACCTGGACTAAACACAACCAGTGAGCTAAGCCCTTCTGAAACACCCTGTCTCATTTAATCCTCATAAACATTATGGGAGGCAGGCATTACTCTTATCTCCATTTTTCAGATCATTAAATGATTCACACAAGTTACGTGACTTGCTCCTGACCACACAGTGGTTGAGCTAGGAATCCAACACAACTCTCTTCGACACCAAAGCTGATGGTCTTACCTACAAGTTACAAAAATGCTCCAAAACCTTCAAAAACTCTTGCCAGAACGATCCCTTTGTGTGGTGAGGGCCAGAAGGCTTCATGCAAGAAGGAGACACAAGCTTTCCAGAGAAACTGGGGGAGGAGGCAAGGGTGTTGAAGGAGAAGGGAAGACCTTCAGACCAAGGCTGGGCAGTCCCTTGGTGGGATGTGGTCAAATGAAGTTCACAGTTAGCTACCAGTTTCTTGCATATGCCAGGCCCTGGGGATACAGTAATGGATAACCAGACAGGTCCAGGTGCTCCAGGAACTGACCAGCTGTCCAGGGATACCTCAGACAAGAGTGGGGTTCCCAGGCAAGGCCATATTCCTGAAGCTCTGGCACACCTCATGACCCCATCATCCACACCTGAACCCAGAAAACAATGGGTGTTTCTATTTCCCAGACAGCATGGTGGTGCCATAAGTCAATAGCATAAAGGCAGTTTCCAATTCCCAACAGCTTAGAAAATACCATTTTTTCCCTTCAATTTGAGGATACTTACATGACGTCAAATTTTGAGAATAAAGGGAGGCTTTTTTTTTTATAAATATTTTGAAATCACCCTATCGCAAATCAGCATACCAGATTAAAAATGTGACCATAAAATATAATCACGCCCCTTGTTCTCCTTCCCCTCCTCTTTCCTCCCTGGGCAATTCAGTCTTAAAGCCATCAGGTAGGGAAGACTAAGGTAGACATCCAGGCCAGCCATGGTGGGTGGGAAGGGTACCCTGATGGCCCAGAACAGGGTGTCAGGGCCAGAGTCGGGGGAGGAGAGCATCCAGGCAGGGGGCCACACGGCACAGAAGTCAGAGTGCCAGTGAGGTAAGTATGGTATCCCCGTAGGAGGTAACCTGGCAGGGAGTGAGTTGAGGTGAACACGTGTGCATGGCGGCAGCCAGGCATGGACCAATGGATTCCAAGCGGGGACGAGGGGTAAGGCTGGGCATGAGGAAGATATCCACATGGAGGAGTCAGGGTGGGGGGAGTGGAAATCAAACCCCAGTTGGGGTGAGCAGCCTGCCACAGAAGGAAGGAGCCCAAGTGGGGTGATAGGACAACTCATGGAGGGTGGCAGCAGAGATGGAAGTTTGGTGACATAAAAAAAGATTGATCAGATAAGTAAATGTGGTAAGCACAACGGGGACCAGGTTTCTCACTGTAAGAAAAGGGAGTTACAAATATGGAAACAGAAACAACTGGAATGAATCTATGGCATTAAATCAGAATTGGAGGTATTGATATGAATCATGGTTTTCAATAGGTAGGTAGGTAAATAGACAGACAGATGGGTAGATAGATAGGTAAACAGGTAGGTATGCAGATGGACTGAGAGATGATAAACATTAGATATACGTGTGTGTATAACAGTGGTTGTAGTAGTAGCACTAGCACCAATCTGCTGTTGAGTCAGCTCCAAGTCACGGCAACCTCATGTACAACAGAATGCATTGTTGCCAAGTCCTGTGACATATTCACGGTCATGGTATGCTTGAGTCCATTGTTGCAACCACCGTGTATTTTGAGTGCTCTCCAACTTTGGGGCTCATCTTCCAGGACTATATCAGACAATATTCAGTTGTAATCTACAGTATTTTCATTGGCTACTTCTCAGAAGTAGGTAACCAGGCCTTTCTTCCTAGTCTTAGTCTGGAAGCTCTGCTGAAACCTGTCCAACATGAGTGACCCTGCTGGTATTTGAAATATTGGTGGCATAGCTTCCAGCATCACAGCAACACTCATGTCACCACACTGTGGTGGTAGTCATTATGTGCATGCACAGACACATTCCCCAGCTCTGCTGACTGAGACAGCCTGGGAGCAGTGTTATCCCAACAGCAAGGAGGATGCTTAGTGCCCAGATCTAGACTTCTAATGGCCATTTTCTAATAAAAGGAACCAGGGCTCTGTGGAAAAATGGCTGATCCCAGGGCTGGGGAGGGAGAAACACAAGATAATAAGCCTGGTACATCTTCGCATTCCAGAAAATAAGGCCTTGCTCAAAGAATGACAGAGACGTGCCAAAACACACAGGAGCCAGTGTGAAAGGGCTTCCACGAGGCCAATCAAGAACAACCTGAGCATCAAATTACTGACAGTAACAGAGTAGAGCGTGCTGAAGAAAACACAAAACCATGAGTTCATAGTGATATAAATGAGTGAATACATAAATGGAGAGTTTGATGAGGAACGGGATATTTATATGGTTTCAAAGTACCTCACCACAAAATATGCATCCCCTGAAAAGAGGAAAGGGTTAACTTCACAGAGGCAACACCTGGCAGACGCCACCTCAATCAACTGATAAGGTGAGCATCACTAGTAATGGGGCAAATGTAAATTGTGCACCACGTGATGGGCTGCAGAAAGAACGCAGCATCATTCCCAGTACTTTCCTGCCGAAGATGCATAATCTGAATTTAATCACAAGAAAAGAAACAAACCCAAACTGAGGGATATTGAACAAAATTACTGGCTTCTCATCTTCAAAGGGTCAAGCCATGAAAGTCAAGGAAAAACTCACATACTGTTCCAGACCGAAGGAGACTAAAGAGCTTGACCATGTAAATGCAACACATGATTCCGAACTCGATCCTTTTGCCATAAAGAAAATGACTGAAGCATTTGATGAAATTCAGTCTGAGGATGAGATAGCAGTAATACACCTATGTCAATATCCTGATTTTAATGACTAGATTGTGGTTATGTTCAAGAATGTCAATTTGCAGGAAATGCATGGTAAAAGTTACTGGAGGAGGGAGGGTGCATTGGGGCAGCAATTTACAGTCAGATGGTTCAGGGAATAACATTTTGTGTGTGTGTTGGACCTTCAGTTTTGATGGAAGTTTGTGATTGTTTTAAAATTTCTATAAAGTATTTTTAAACTAAGTCTGCATACCAGAGAACAGTATGTATAACAAGAGAAGAAGCATGGGCAGGGCATTCCTCTCTATTGACTCCCCAACTACCCCTAAAGTACCCCCCCACCACAAGGCCTCTGTCCTCCTGCACCCAGCACGGTCCTGCGAGGGTCCTCTGTACTGACAGACCTCCCATTATCACCCACCTCATGCTTCATCTGGCTCCAACCCAGCACTGCCCTGGAACCTGTTTTCCCTGCTGGCACAGCAGGTATTGTCCTTCCAGACCTTCCCTGGCTGCAGCAGCACTGGACAATGCTGACTGCTCTCTTGTTGCCGAAACACCCATGAGAGTCTCCTGTGGGACTCTAGTGGGCTCCCTCCCCTCTCTCCTTCTCAGCCTCCTCTGGAGACAGGCGTGTCTTTCGTGTTTAAACAGTGTGTTCTTTGTGTCCTCTCCTAGTCCCCCCTCCCCGCATACTCCACACCCTGCCTAGTCCATCCTATCCACTCTTGGGACTTACACCCACCAGATCTACAGGCATAGGCCTGGCTCCTTATCCAAGTCTACACCACATCACCTCAAGACCACTCACGAGCTCATCAAGTTCATCTTATTCAAAAATGAATTTACCACATGTCCCCTGCCCCCACCTCTCCCAAACCTGCTCCCCTCCAGGGCCCTGATGTCAGCGTCGCCACTGTCCTCCCAGCTGACAAAGCCAGAAGTGGAAGAGTCATCCTTGACACCACCCCTCCTGCATGCTCACACCCAACCTCCCGAATCCTGACCACCCCAATGCCTAGACAGTACTCAAATCAGTCCTCTTCCCTAGTCTAGGCTACCGCCATCTCCTACCCAAGGTACGGCAATAGTGTCCCATACATGCCCCATGTCTGTCAGTAGTCCCACTAAAGTTCAAGTCTGACTATCTCCCACCCAGCTTAAAACCCTTTAGTGGGTTCTTAGAAAAAAATCTAAACCCCTTGCTGAATTACAAGACCTAGTTATCAGCCCCAGCTCCCTACCTTACCAATTATATTAATTATATTAAAATATTTTGTTTCCATCTTCCTGACAATAATGTCCCCAACATCCAGCAGGATGCCTGACACTGTATGGATGTTCAATACATGTTTGTTGAATGAAAGAAGGAATGAGTCAATGAGATTGGGGATGGTGGACCAATTTAGTATTTTTTTAAATATTTAATCGAGTTTTTGGTGTCAGCAACTTAGTTATTTAACACTGACTCAAATCTTCAGATATACGAAAGTATTAAAGTATTTACTTTTCAACACAGACGTTAAAAAGTATTAAACACATGACTCTTAAACCTTGGCAAAGGTTTAACAAATATGTCAGAGAAGATTTGCAAGAAATAATTAACAGCTCTAGTTCAAGGTCCTATAGGGTCGCTACGAGTTGGAATCGACTCGATGGCACTGGGTTTCTGGGAGTTCAAGGTCCTTGAGGTTAAGTGTTTAAGAAGGTAGGGAAAACACTTGTTCACAGCCAAGAAGGCAGTGGTTGTGCCACAGCTTGCTGTCACATGTCACCGCGTGACTCAAGACCACTCTACATAATGTGTAGGAAACACTGCCCACAGTGTGCTGGCAATAAAGCCAAATGGTGCGCCAGGTCTGCTCCGTGTCAGCATCAGATAAACTCTAGGGATTGAAAACCAAGCTGTAGCTACAAAAGCAAATGCGGACATCTACAGAAACTCACTTCGCACGTGACAATGTGGAAGGATCTTTGCTAACCTTTCATTCATTATTCTTTGTCCTTTTCCTAAAACTCCACTAAGACACAATCACTCTGGAAGCTTTGATGACAAATAGAGACCAACATGTTCCTAGCTACTGTCAATTGCTTTACTTTGTACTGCTGAGAAGTCCAAGGAGAGACGGTATCAAGGTTTAAAAAAGAAAAAAAAAAAAAAACAGGCAACAAAAATTACGGGCGTTTTAGCTTAATCCGGTCACTGAAATGGAATCAGTAATCTAATTGGGCGGGGCGGGGGGGAGCAAGCTACCATCATCCTTTCAAGTCTCAAATGGAAGTCCTGATTTTTAGATAACAAAGATACTATGACTTCTATGACCTCTTGACTGCTCTGATCCCTATGAAGTATTAAGAGAGATCTTTTCCCTAGAGGAAACGGAAAGTCTAAAAGGAATCCAAGAGCGTCTGAAGGGCAGAAGAAAGCCCTGAAAGCATAAAAAGAAAGTAACATCCAAGGGTCCCAGGACCACAAGTGGTAAATCACTGCTCTAAAGAGATACAAGCACCCTAACCGTATGGAAAAGCCATCAGCAGATGAGAAGAGGGCTGAGGATTTGCCAGTCACCAATGATGATACTGATGATGATGATGGCTGTGGTGATGAGGTGATAACAGTGACTATGGTGGTGGTGGTGACAGTGATGATGATGATGGTGATTATGGTGGTGGTGACAGTGATGATGGCGATGATAGTGACGATGGTGATGATGGTGGTGCTGGTGACAGTGACTGTCATGGATTGAATTATGTCCCCCAAAAGATGTGTGTATGAACTTGGTTAGGCCATGATTCCCACTATTGTGCGGTTGGCCTCCATTCTCTGATTGTAATTTTATGTTAAAGAGGATTACAGTGGGATTGTAATACCCTTACCAGGTCACATCCCTGATCCAACATAAAGGGAGTTTTCCTGGGGTGTGGCCTAAACCACCTTTTCCCTCTCAAGAGATAAAAGGAAAGGTAAGCTAGCAGAGAGTGGGAACCTCATACAAGCAGCACCAGGAGCAGAGCGCGTCCTTCAGACCTGAGGTTCCTGCGCTGAGATGCTTCCAGACCAACGGAAGATTGATGCATCACAAGGACCTTCCTTCAGAGCCAACAGAGAGAGAGAAAGCCTTCCCCTGGAGCTGGCACCCTGAATTCAGACTTCTAGCCTACTGGACCGTGAGAGAATAAACTTCTCCTTGTTAAAGCCATCCACTTGTGGTATTTCTGTTATAGCAGCACTAGATGACTAAGAAAGTGACGATGGTGCTGGCAACGATGGTGGCGGTGGTGGCACTGACGATGGTGATGGTGATGACGGTGGTGGTGGTGACAGTGGTGATGGTGATGGTGGTGGTGGTGACAGCAGTGATGGTGATGGTGGTGGTGGTGACAGGAATGACGGTGATGGTGGTGGTGGTGACAGTGGTGATGGTGAGAGTGACGATGGTTACAGTGATGATGATGTTGACGAGGAAGGCAGCAGCCCACTGTGGAGCACTGCTATGTAAGCCAGGTCTTGCACTGAGCACTATCTTACAACGAAGACTATGAGGAGGGTGCGATTAACTCCATCCTACAGCTGAGGAAATAAGTTCAGAAAGGTCAGCACTTGCCAAAATCTGGAAATTTACTAAGTGGTAGGGTTCGGACTTGAACCCAGGTCCATCCAATTTCAAAATCAATGACCTTCCGTTTGAAGTACCCTTTCTAGTAACTTGCTTGTGAATGACCGTTTCCACCTGGAAGAAAAGGATGTGTCCACTTAAAGTCAGAGAAGAACCTGGTAGTCAGGATCTCTGCTGGTAATACCGTGGTGAACAAATGCTGTATCAACGACCTTATACTGAGGTTACCACAATAAATGTTTAAATAATAGATGAACAGAACGATATTTTGACCTACCATCCCATGTGGAGAAAATGAAATACTGTTCTCTACGGCTGGATTTCACCAACACTGAACTTTTTACTATTAAAAGGCATTCCTTTCCTAGTATTACTCTAAAGGTAGCATTTATGTGCAGTGTCTTCTTGAAATGGTAAATGCTGCCTCACCAGACTCTCTCCATGAGCAGCAACGCTATGAAGTAACACTAGTTAACTCACAGCGCTGTTACAATGCTACTAACACCAGTTACTATTAGGATTATGGAGGTCTGTCAAAACGTATCACAGATCTCCAAGAAAGATACACTCTGATATTCTGTCCTTCAAATGCCTGTCATAGCACGCACGTATGAAGAGGCATTTAATGAAACTGGAAATTGTGGCAAACAGTGTAGATTGCCTCACTACAGACATGGAGCGGCTGTGGACCTGAACATTATTTTGTCCAGGCTCCTTTGCTGCTATAGGCCCAAGTATGACTTGTTAGCTGCCATCGAATCAGTCCCAATTCATAGGAACCCCCATGGACAACATGATAGGGCCGTTGTGATCCACGGGGTTTTCACTGGCTGATCTTCTGAATCAGATTGCCAGGCATTTCTTCCTAGCCTATCTTAGTCTGGAAGCTCCACTGAAACTTGTTCAGTATCACAGCAACACACAAGCCTTCACTGATAGAAGGCTGGTGGCTGCACTTGAGGCGCATTGGCCAGGAATCAAACCTGGGTCTCCGGAACGGAAGATGAGAATTCTACCACTGAACCACGGCCTCTCTACAAATGAGATGAGCTCATGGATGACTCTGATCTCGAACTGAGTCAGAGGGAAGAGGCGTCCATGAGAAAAGAGCTCTATCCCAGAGCATGCACAGTGCCGGAGATAGCACTTCACAGTGGTGGGCTCCTGATTCAACAGCCTCCCAGGGAAGAGCAGAAACTGTCCTGATTCTGGTATAAGAAAATGGTTCCAGGGGTGGGGAGTGTCCTGGAAGTTCAACCCAGAGTTTGTTCCTCCAAGCCACCCAAGGATTCTGGAAGCACAGACCCCTGGATTAAATCTACTTCAGCTTCCACTGTGTCCAATACAGGAAATGCGAACAATAACAAGAAAGCTCATTGCTTTTACTAGTTTATTAAATTGATAAAACATTAGGTATAAAATGCTAAAGCCACAAAAGATAAAGAAACAAATCCAATTTAGTTTAATTATATTTTTCTAAAATATACTTTGGGCTAGAATAATTCATATAAACTATAGTATCACCCAGTTTTATAAACCTAAACCTACACTGTAATCCACCTCATTCATAAACATGAGATAACTTGACCTACTTTCTAAAAGATATTAGCCCCTTCTTGTCTGCATTAATCTGCAGTGACATTTTAAAAGTGGCTCTAATAATTTCCATTATATGAAAAATAGATTTTTCATTTACATCATCTTTGATTTTCCTCCCACAAACAAAATACTGTTTTCTTGATAGTCAGCCCACAAATGTAGCAAGAAACAAAATGCACGGGGCAGCCGGTACAAAAGGCTTGCTTTCCAGTGGGGCTCAGTATTGGGCTTCCTGGTAGGGAGTGAAGGAAGGAGGAGGAACAGGGGAGGAGGAGGAAGAGAAGGCAAGGAAGGAGAGGATTTTGCTGTAAGTCCACACACCCATGCGGAGAGGTGGGTTTGGCTCTCTCTTTGTGCATAAGCCACAGAAAATGACAGAGTACAGCTTTTAAAAATAAATATAAATTCCACATCAAATAGTATAATGAGCTCCATGTTTCCCAGAAGTTCTGCAATCTCAGGTAATAAGAGGAAAAAGAAGAGAAGAAATCTCCTTCCCACGACCACAGCCTCCATCCAACTTCAGTCACATGGTGAAATTCAACAGCCTCCTGAGCCTGGCCTCCTTTGCTCTAACAAACCCTCCTCGATCCTCCCTCAACAATCCTTTACAGCAGGTCATGTCTATGCTCAAGAATTTTCTATGGCTCCCAAATACCTAGACCAGAGATTGGCAAACCATGGCTTCTGAGCAAAGAATGTTTTTTTACAATTTTAAATGGCTGGGAGGAAAAAAAAAAAAATCACATGAATAATAATGTTTCACGACACATGAAAATTATACGAAATTCAAGTTTCAGTGTCCGTAAGTTTTTACTGGAACACAGCTGCCCTCATTAGCTTACGGATTGTCTGTGGCGGTTTTTGCACTTCAACAGCACAACTGAGTCACTGCAACAGAGGCTGTGGCATAAAATATTTACTACCCAGTTCTTTACGAAGAAAGATTACCCGCTCCTGGCCTGGAGTATAAGCGCCACAATCCAGGTCACTGATTTGAAATCTGGATTTGATCAATCTTCCTATGCCTGGTGTCCTTCTACTTGAAAATATAATACCTCCTCCACTGAAGCGCTCTCCCTTCATTCCTTTCCTTTTCCTGCTCTGAAGCTCTGTTTACACCAATCCCAACAGCCTGGAGGTATCCTTCTCTCTTCCCAAAAGGAGTCACAACTGCCACGAGGGTAAAAAGAAAGCTGGTTCTGAACATGCCCAGGGCTCTTGTCTTAGCACTACTGGTAAAAGGAAAAGATGGAAACAAGCACAGGTTGAACGAGTTGGTGCAAAACCACAGCAAGGACCCTGGAGCTGTAGGAAGGAGTGAGGGCTACGGCAGTCCACCACTATGGATAGATGAAATGAGAACAGCCAGGTGGGGAAAAGTATACACGGTACGCTACTACTGATCTAAGAAGGGAGGGAGACAATATGCAAATACACTCACATTTATTTATTAAAAAAAAAAAACAAAACAAAACAGGGTAAGGATGTTGTTAGGTGCTGCCAGGGCGACTCTGATTCATAGCCACCCCACGTATAACGGGATAAAATGCTGCCCGCCCTGCACCATCCTCACAATAGTGTTATGTTTGAGCCCGTTGGGGCAGCCACTCCATCAATCCATCTCGCTGAGGGTAAACCATAATTTTTAAACTGTTACCTATGGGGGGACAGAAACAAGATGGCGAGGAGACCGGGGTAAAAGAAGCCTCTGCATATGCCTTATTCTATAGATCACGACAATATTATACATAATGATTAAAAAGTTAAATGAAAAAGAAGACAAACAATCTGTAAAACAGAAAAGGAAACCAATGAACCTAAGTGTATCCAGTTGGCAGCCTGGTCACACAGACAAGAGCTGTTACAGACATCTTTAAAACACAGGCTGCTGCACATAGTGTGGGATAAAGCAAACACAACAACTTGGTGGTGTCACTGAGAATTAGGATTTGAGGCATGGGTGAAGGGATACAGGTGTAAAACTGGTGAAAAAAAAAATTTTTTTTTTTTTATAACTGGTGAGGCCAAGTCAAAACCCAGTGTATCTCAACTTCTCCTGAGGGTATCGGTATGAACTAATAATTGTGTTTTATCTTTTTATTTACACACACAGGCCCACACACACATGCACACAGAGAAACACACACATATATATCCCTGGGTAGTGCAAACAGTTAAGAGGTGACTATTAGCCAAAGAGTTGGCAGTTCAAACCCACTCAGAAGTGCCTCACAAGACAGACCTGGCAATCTGCTTTCAAAAGTTCACAGCCCTTGAAAACCCTGTGGAGCAGTTCTACTCTGCAGACTTGGGGTTGCCATGTGTCGGACTCAACTCAACTGCAACTAACAACAACAACATACGTATACATAAAAACCATACTCGTTGCTACTGAGTCGATTCTGGCTCATAGTGACCCTACAGGACAGAGCGGAAGTACTCCATAGGGTTTCCAAGGAGCTGCTGGTGGATTCCAGCTGCTGACCTGTTATACATATATGTTCATACGTACAGATCCTACATATTCGTGTACATGTATACACATATATGTTCTTCCCCTGGTGCTGTCCACTGCAAAGATTCAGAAACGATGATGAATCCAGTAGTAATAAATGCCAGTTTCCATATTCTGGTTTGTAAATACTCAAAAGAACCAGGGCTCCTTGGAGAAGTGACTGATTCACATCTGGGTCAAAAAATAGACAAAACAAGCCTAAGACACTTTGTCATATCAGAAAGCAGGCGCCTATCGAAAAACAAAAAAGTCATATCAAAAGCACTCAGGAGTGGACTTGAATAAGTTCCAGCTGGCCAAACAGGGGACAATTCGAGGATAAGTAAAAAAAAAAAAAAAAAATTTTTTTCTTTTTTTTTTAAGAATACTAAAGTGGAACACATCCATTACATTACACTAAACACAAAAAAAAACAAACTCAAAAGAAGCAAATACAAATAAACCTCACTGATCACTTTTGGAGGGCAGATATTTTGTTAGAGAAAAAACTCGTTTTGAAAACTGAAGGAAAATTATCCAGCATTTATCTTAACTTTCCTATATACACCTCAGGGTAAACAAAAATTGGTGAGAACATGTTTTCCTTTATACAAATATTCCAGTATATAAACAAAGAAGGAATGATGGAATATCACTATTTTGCAATCACTAATTTTTTTTAATGCTTTCAAGGATACAGGCAATGATCATCAATGACCAAAAATATCACTAAAAGGGAGACCACCAGTCACTGTGGATTTCCTAGTGAAAATGCACAGCCTGTCTATGATGTATTCTTGCCCAACCCCCCTAAAAAAAAGCTGGCTCTCACCAAACCCCAAGATATAACTACCAAATCACAGAAATACAAGAGACAGAGGAACATGTCAATTGGCACCACGGAGAAGCAATCATCCAAATTCAGACTGTAAGAAACTCTACGGCAGGGTTTTTCAACCTCTAGGCTATTGATATATAGGCTCACTGGGTTCCAGCAGCATCTCCCTGTTGTGACCACCAAAACTGTCTCCAGAAATCACCAGATGTCACCAGGTTGCAGTACAGGAACTTCATTCTCATTTGAGAACCTCTGCTCTATAGGACAAACAACCCAGTTTTTTCAACAAGTACATCCCAAGAGGGGGAGGAAGATGGATGGGGAACCTATGCATTAAAGGGGGCTTACCAACTAATTGCGATGTATAAACATTTATTTGAATGCTGATTCTAAGAAACTGTAAAACAAATTATGAGACCATTAAGGGAATTTGAACATTAACTAGATATTTGATGATAAGGAAATGTTAATTTTCATGTTTAGGTGGGATATGGAGCCCTGGTGGTACAGTGGTTAACGGCTTAGCTACGAACCAAAAGGTAGGCAGTTTGAATCCAGCAGTCACTCCTTGGAAACACTAGAGGGAGTTCTACCGTGTCCTAGAGGGTCGCTATGAGTCAGGATCAACTCAACGGCAAGGGGTTAGTTGGGATATGACATTATAGTGGAGTTTTTAAAGAGTCTGATCTTTTAGAGCTATAAACCAAACCCATTGCCATCTAGTCAATTCCGACTCATAAAACCAAAACCAAACCCAGTGCTGTCGAGTTGATTCCGACTCATAGCAACTTTACAAGATAGAGTAGAACTGCTCCATAGAGTTCCCAAGGAGCACCTGGTGGACCTGAACTGTTGGCCTTTTGGTTAGCACCCATAGCACTTAACCACTATACCACCAGGGTTTCCTTTAGAGATATATACTGACATACTGATGGAGGAAATTTTTTACTGATGGAGGAAATGATAAGGTAGCAAAAATGTGCTTCAAAATAATGGGTGGGGAGGAAGATGAAACAAGACTGGCTAAGAACTGGTCATCATTGAAGCTGGGTGATGAGCACATAGTTCACTATACAATTCTCTTCACTTTTGAATATGTTTGAAATTTTGCATAATGAGAATATATGAATTAATAAATCCAGAGACTGTTCTACCCACCATTCTTCTTCATGAGCAAGAAAGCCCCAGAGTGACTATGGGAGGAAATACAAGGATTCAATGTTCCTTGGGAGTCCCTGGGTGGTGCCAACAGTTAAGCACTCAATTATTACCCGAAAGGTTGGCGGTTTTAGCTCACCCAGAGAAGTCTTGGAAGAAAGGTTTGGTGACCTGCTTCCAGAAGTTCACAGCCATGAAAACCCTATGGAATAGTTCTACTCGGCACACGTGGAGTCGCCATGAGTCAGAATCAACTCCACGGCAACTGGTTTATTGTCCCCTGGGTGTGTTCAGCTTCTAACTGCTTCTGCGGGAGACAGGGGAGGGAATAACTGGATGCTGAATGTGATTCTATTGTTTACACACAGCCTTTAAATATGGGAGCCACTACTCGGCAACCAGCTATTCCAAAGATGCAAGTAAAGCCCTCTGCGTTAGACTGACCAGGAGATGGAATGCCCAGCACCAGCTGCCACAGAGTCAACTGCAACCCATGGCAACCTATGTTTGTCAGAGTAGAACTGCTCCACAGGGTTTTCAGTGGTGGTTTTTCAGAAGTAGATTGCCAGGCATTTCTTCCAAGGCACCACTGAGTGCACTCAAACCTCCAACCTTTTGGTTGGCAGCATTGGGCACTAGGGACTCCTGGGAGACGTAACAATGGCCTCCCATGTGGCACCTTCTTAAGGGATGTTCAAGAGTTGCTATAAAGGATTTCTGCCTTTGTGCAGAATCTAGGAGTTCACCTGGAGTAAAATCTGACGATATCGCACTGCAACTTCACCGCCCCTGAAAGGAGCCCAAGTCCCTGTCTAATTTCTGTGAGCTGCCCCAACAGCCCTAAGCAACCCACTTCAGGACGTCATCCTAGGTGAGAGAAATAATAGACTTCTATCTTGTTTATCCCACTGTACTAGTCTTTTCATCTACAAACAGCAAAATTGACACCAACTAGCCCAGAAATAAATTCTACCTTGACTTTGTAGTTAGGAGCCCTGGTGGTAGAGCAGTTGAGAGCTTGGCTGCTAACCAAAAGGTCGGTGATTTAAATCCACCAGCCGCTCCTTGGAAACCCTATGGGGCAGTTCTACTCCATCCTACAGGGTCGCTATGAGTCGGAATCGACTCGACTGCAATGGGTTTTTCTCTTTGTAGTTAGTAGTTGGTTACTTGAACTACCCCACGAGAAGTACACCTTTCTTTATCTGTACTAACCCTTCCCGCTCATGTGTCACTTACTATGCTTATGTGTCACTTACCTATACTGCTATGCACTGTGGTCTTTCTGGAAATGTGTGAACAAGAACAGGACAAGGCCCAAGTCATTGCATCCTCCACTGATCCAATTTTATTTCTTTCTTTCCTAACTTAGGGTATTAGATACACTTCTTATGAATCTAACCTTCTGAGAAGAATGGCTGGCAGAGAGAACAAGAGCTGCGCCTGCACGGAATTTTCCAAAGAAACAGCGAATGAACTGAGCATCCTGGACAGCCTGGATCCCCTGGAGCTGCTCTCCTGAGTCAGTCTTCACCCCTTAGAGCAGATGTAACTTACTTAGGGACCTTCAGAATCAAGTAACGGAACAGACTTTTTTTGACATCACTTATTTCCTTCTTTTTTATAAAGGGCTGGGTTCAGCCCCAGCTACCTTTTGGAAGCTATATTTCTAGCCATTGGATATACCTTTTGGCAAAGATTTAAATTATCCAAACAGATTTTTCTCCCTAAATCACTTTTAACCAAGATGCAATAACTGTGACTACTACTGATTTTTATATAATGGAACCAAAAGTATCTTGTGAAGATTACAACTCTATTTTCTCAGCTCTATCCCACCCTTACAACCAATCAATAAATACAAAAATAAAAAACAATTTTTAAGAAGACAAATAATCCAATTAAAAATTGGGCAAAAGATAGGAACAGACACTTCACCAAAGACTTCCAGGCAGCTAACAGACACATGAGGAAATGCTTGCAATCACTAGCCATTAGAGAAATGCAAATCAAAACTACAATGAGATACCATCTCTCCCCTACATTACTGGCACAAATCAAAAAAACAGAAAATAATAAATGTTAGAGAGGTTACGAGGAGATTGGAACTATTATGCACTGCTGGCGAGAATGCAAAACGGTACAACTATTTTGGAAAACGACATGGTGCTTCCCTAAAAAGCTAGAAATAGAAATACCATATGACCCAGCAATCCCACTCCTAGGAATATATCCTGGAGAAATAAGAGTCGTCATATGAATAGACATAATGCAGCACTATTCACAATAACAAACAAATGGAAACAGCCTAAGTGTCCATCAACAGATGAATGGATAAACCAGCTACGGTACATACACACAATGGAATACTACGCAACCATAAACAACAATGATCAATCTGCAAAACATCTCACGACATGGGTGAATCTGGAGGGCATTATGCTAAGTGAAATTGGACAGTCTCAAAAGGACAAATACTGTTTGAGATCACTATTATAAAAACACATGAAAATGTTTCCACACAGAAAGAAACAATCTTTGATGGTTGGGAGGGTGGGGAGGGAAAAACACTAACTAGGTAAGTCGTAACTCTGGTGCAGGGTGAGACAGCACAGAATACTGGGGAAGTCAGCACAGCTTGACCAGGGCAAAGTCACAGAAGCTTCACAGACATGTGCAAAATCCCTGAGAAACTGAGCTACTGGGCTGAGGGCTGGGGACATATAACTCAATTGGCATAACATAAAAAAAAAAAAAAAATTGTTTTTTTTTTTTTTTTAAGTCTATATAGAAAATGTTCTACATCTGACTGTGGTGAGTAACAACTAGGGTCTTCAAAGCCAGCTGAAGCAAAGGAGAATGAAGGAAACCAAACACACAAGGGAAAGAATAGTCCAAAGGACTAATGGACCACAACCACCACGACCTCCACCAGACTGAGCTCAGAATAACTAGATGGTGCCCAGTTACCACCACTGTCTGCCCTGGCAGGGATCACAACAGAGGATCCCAGACAGAGCCAGAGAAAAATGTAGAACAAAATTCAAATACACACATGCACACACAAAAAGACCAGGCTTGCTAGTCTGACAGAGAATGGAGAAACCCCAAGAGTACGGCCCTGGATTCCCTTCTAACTCAGTGCTGAAGTCACTCCTGAGGTTCACCCTTCAGCCAAAGATGAGACAGGTCTACGGGGCCAACAACAGCACACATGAGGAACATGCTTCATAGCTCATCATGTATGCAAGACTAATGGGCACATTAGTCCCTAAGCAAAGACGAGAAGGCAGGAAGGGACAGAAAACTGTATGAATGCAAACAGGGAACCTGGGGTGGAGAAGGGGAGAGTGTTGACACATCGTGGGGTTGGCAATCAATGTAACAAAACAATTTGTGTATTAACTGTTTAACGAGAAACTAATTTGCTCTGTAAACTTTCACCTAAATCACAATTAAAAAAATAGACGATTTCTAAGGGGACTACAATCCTACCATTATGAGAAAAAAAAAAAGAATGAGCCTGCTGGAAGTTGATACCAGGGAAACCTTGGACTGCTTCTTCTTATCAAATCTGAATGTGAGAAATCAGTCTTCATCACCACTGCAACAAAATATATATTGGCCCCCCACCCCCACATATTCCTTGGGGTGGTTCAGTGGTAAAACTCTCACCTTCCGTGCAGGAGACCTGGGATCTATTCCCACCCAATACGCCGCATACACAGCCACCACATTTCTGTCAGTGGAGATTTCGTGTTGCTACAACGCTGAGCAGGCTTCAGTGAAGCTTCCAGGCTAAGACAGACTAGAAAGAAAGGCCTAGTGATCTACCGGGAAAATCTGCCAGTGAAAACCATACGGACCACAATGGCCCAATTCACAGTTCATTATGGGGACGGTGCATGACTGGGCAGCAATTCATTCAGTCATATATAAGCTTACTATGAGTCAGAGTTGACTAGATGGCAGCTGTCATGGACTGAATTATGTCCCCCCCAAAATGTGGGTATCAATTTGGCTGGGCCATGATTCCCAGAGTTCTGTGGTTGTCCTCCACTTTCAGATTGTAATTTTCTGTTAAAGAGGATTAGGGTGGGATTGTAACACCCTTACTAAGGTCACATCCCTGATCCAATGTAAAGGGAGTTTTCCTGGGGTGTGACCTGCACCACCTTTTATCTCTCAAGAGATAAACTGGAAGCAAGCAGAGAGTTGGAGACCTCACACCACCAAGAAAGCACTGCCTGGAGCAGAGTATGTCCTTTGGACCCAGGGTCCCTGCACCGAGAAGCTCCTAGTCCAGGGGAAGACTGATGAGAAGGCCAACGGAGAGAGAAAGCCTTCCCCTAGAGCTGACACCCTAAATTGGACTTTTAACCTACATTACTGTGAATAAATAAATTTCTCTTTGTTAAAGCCATCCACTTGTGGTACTTCTGTTATAGCAGCACTAGATGGCTAAGACAGCAGGTATCTAGTCAACTAATTTTAAAGATCAGACCACTGCCCCTTCAAAAACACCAAAACCTGAAGGTGTTTTTACAATAGTAGTCATGGCTTCTCCTGGCCACCAGCACACCTAGAGATCAAACTGTCCTGCCTAAAGCAGGAAGTTAGCGGGCTATGGGAGTGAGACATCCAAAATAAACCAGGTTTCTCAGAGAGATGGGGTGACTGAGAGCCCAGGAAGCTGGACGATGAGTTCAAGACAGCTGATACAGTCTAAAAGGAAGGATCCATTTAAACAGGTCCCACTGAGGAGCACAGGTGTCACGACAGCCCACCACACAACTTGGTTCCCCTGTAAACAACATCTACCAAACTGTAATACAGTAACATTCAGAGCCAAGTTTTAGATAAACCATGGAAGGCTTAACAAAGACTTAAGTAGATTTTTGACTTGTTGCGACACCATGTGACACAGTAGAACTGCCCCGTTGGGCTTTATAGGATGTAGCCTTTACAGGAGTAGATGGCTAGGTCTTTCTCCTGCAGAGCCACTGGGTGAGTTCGAACCACCAACCTTTCAGTGAGTAGCCGAGGGCTTAACAGTTGTCCCAAGAGGGCTTCTTTAACAAAGACCAAAGAAAAGAATGTAAATATTGTGTTACCGTTAGCTGCCTTTGAGTCAGCTCCAACTCACGGTGACCCCATACATAATGGTACGAAAAGCTGCCCAGTCCTGCATCATCCCTACGATCGGTGGCAGATCTGTCTCTTGTGATCTATAGGGTTTTCACTGACTGATTTTCAGAAGCAGATAGCCAGGCCTCTCTTCCTATTCTGCCTTAGTCCAGAAGCTCCACTAAAAACTATTTAGCATCATAGTAACACACAAGCCTCCACTGACAGGTGATGGCTACACATAAAGCGCACTGGCTGGGAATCGAACCTGGGTCTCCTGAAATTCCACAACTGAAATACTCACGTCCTCACAATATAAACATCGCTGACTGGGATGATGTACACTGCCAAACATTGAGAGTATGGAAGTAGGCAGGAAAGACACAGTGCCTATGGAAGAAGGGACAAGAAGCGGGAGCTGCCCGGGTCATCCAGGGTGCAGAGGAGCAGCAGAGGGACAGCCAGTGCGAATCAGATGCGGGAGAAAGGGAGGCAGGGCAGTCAGCGTGAGCTAATCAGCCACCACGAGCACCATGGATGGGGTCTTCAAAGCCGATCAAGTTTGAATTCATGTATGTTTTGCTGTGCATATTCTCAAAAACAACAAAATAAATACTACTTAGGAAAAAATGTGGTAAATGGAATTTTTTTTTAAAGGTGATAAAGTGATTATGGCACCACAAGGAAAATATTTACGTATATGGAAATAGTCACAGAGAGAGCTAAAAACACCCACAGAGAAAGTGGCTCCTCTGAGGATCCGTACCAAAGGGACAAAGGAAGGTCGGCTATGACACTGATGTCTTTCATTATAGATTTTTCTGTAATGTTTTAGATCTTGAACTACTTTGACTTAATTTGTCTTAATGGCAGACTTTCTAGAAAACCTTTGCATATAAGATCAGAGCAGTGGGATTCTTCTCAGCTTTTACCAGGCCTTCTTCAGTGGTACGTGGAGACCCTTGCAGATGGATTTATGGTGTGTTTAATTTAGTTTAATCTCAGTGAAGCCACGTTTAAACTCTACAAGTGCACAGTTATTTTATGGCTCTGGAAAGCAGTCCAGTTCTGACCTGTTACAAACAGAGCAGAATGGCTTTGATGACCATTTTAGATCTGGAGAATATGGGATCTCACGGCTAGGAAGAGTGAGTTTTACGGGTGCCAGTTCCATCGGAGACAATTTAAATGCAGGCGAAAGTATTCCAGAGCTGCTGAATCAGTGAAATCCCATCAATTCAAAGACAGCAAAGGCTCAAACCTTTAGTTCTCCAGGGAGGCTTCTGAACATGGAAAGAAATTAACCGATGAACATAATTAGCTGAAAAGCTCAAGGAAACAGCACATTCTATCACACCCATGGACTGGGAAGTGTAATTATGAAAAAGAGTCGGGAAATCGTTATTGTCATTGTTCTAAAACATTTACTAAGCTTCGACAGCAGAGCAAGGAGCCCAGCACACATCCAGGAACAAGCTGTGCTGGTGAGGTCGCTGAGTCACTCAGGGGGTCCCAGTTAGGGAGCAAGTAAAGTGCCCACAGTAAACAAGGGGAGTCATCCAAAGACACCGGCTGGTGGAGGACGGCTGGAAAACAAGAGCCCGTAACGGGTTACATTTTCAATGAAGAAAAGGAAGTATAACCAAAACCAAACCCCCTACCGTCGAGTAGATTCCGACTCACAGTGACACTACAGGACAGAGTAGAACTGCCCCATAGAGTTTCCAAGGAGCACCTGGCAGATTCGAACTGCCAACCTTTTGATTAGCAGCTGTAGCACTTAACTACTACGCCACCAGGTTTTCCAAAAGGAAGTCTAGGGACCACTTATCTTCACTGATGTCATACCCTGAAGTGACTGATATGGTACGACAAATAGCTACATCGATCCTGCTTGGAATTTTACAGATTCAGTACCCTCCCAGAAATGGTAGGGGAACGAGAAATTCCTAGAGAGCCAAAAACAATGTTTTTCATTTAAAATAGGTTTTGAAATATTTTTGTTAAAAGCCTGTAGGGATAAGTTCAGAATATTGTATTTACTCTCAAATCGGGAATAATATCATGCGCCATTAAGTAAAATGTTAAATCATTTATTGTATGCCCTCCCCATCAATCTCTCTCTCTCTCACACTCATACACACACACACACACACACACACTCATGCAACCCTTTAAAGCATCACATTGTTCTTGTGAAGTGCTAGTAGCTCCAGGCTGTCTCAATGTCTTCACTGCTCATCCCTACAAGACCTCACCCAGCATGCCCTGGTCTTCTGAAAGGCTCAAGGACATGACTGATGGGTAACATCATTCGTTCATTAAATTTTATTCAGACTTGAACTGGTCCAGATCCCTCAGAGCAAATTCTGCTTCCTGTGGTTTATATCAAAATTAAAGCACCTGCTGGCATTTATTTATGACTTTAGACACTTTCAGAAATTACAAGAATTGTTGACTTTAGTAATCTCTCATAATACTGTACATTTAGGACAAATTTTTATGGCTGTTATTTGATAAAGCATTTTGATAAAAAGGCCAGTGAATAAATATCCCTTGGGTGGAAGCAACTCAATTGAAGCCGTAAACCAAGAGTAATATTGACAGAAGAGAAAATAACCAGGTAAGTCGTCAAATTTCATTTAAGTTTCCCAGAAAATAGAATTGTTAAAAAGAAAAGGCCAGAAATCACTGGGGGAGGATTTCCAAAGGACTGGACCACCATGTTATAATCCCAGCAGACCACACAGAAGGCTCTCTGCAGTAGGTGGTACTATCCCTTCTCCATATTATCTTACTGTCCTGACACCTCGGTCCATGTTCCTCTGCCCTCCTCCCACCCTCCCTCTCACAAGCATCCCCACACCTCAAGGAGAAGTAAAAGGAAAGCAGTATTTCATTCTCTGCAGACCCCTGACATTAGAGGCCACCAGGCACATTCCTCTCAGAACTGAAATCCTAGAAAATGTGTATTGATATGCTTCCTGTCCACTCTGCCCAACTGGACCAGCCCGTGCCTGCTGTGGGCACCCACCCCAGGATACACAGATGGCCCCAAGGGCAGGACAGCTACTTTACCCTTCCCTATCCTCTGTCCAGGTGAGGTGCTGGTGGTTCAGTGGTAGAATTTCCACCTTCTACACAGGAGACCCAAGTTCGATTCCCAGCCAATGTAGCTTATACACAGCTACCTGTCTGACAGTGGAGCCTTGCACGTTGCTGTGATGCTGAACAGGTTTCACTGGAGCTTCCAGACTAAGATGGACAAGGAAGAAAGGCCTGGCAATCTACTTCCAAAAATCAACTAATGAAAACCCTATGGATCGCAATGGTCCAATCCACATGGGGATGGTGCAGGACTGGGCAGGGTTTTGTTCTGTTGTACATGGGGTCACCATGTGTTGAGGGCTGACTCAAAGGAAAAAAAAAAAAAGGTAGCTAACAACAACCCATGTGCATACGCTCCCCACACCTTCAGCGTAGAACTTTGGGGTCCATGAACTCAACCCCTTTCCAGGCTGGAACTCTTCACACTGGGGTGTTTGCTCTGGTTTCTTGGGTGTTTGCCCTAGCTCTCAGCATCCCCACACCACAGGTAGACACCTACCTGACAGGTATTGTAGGTAGACATCTAGTCAAAGGCTGCCCCACAATGGTGGGAAGGGAGGATTCTATGCTTCTATCAGACTGCTCAACACACTGTTATAGACTGAATTCTGTCCCCCAAAAATGTGTGCAAACCTGGCTAGGCCATGATTCCCAGTATCATGTGACTGTCCACCATTCTGTAATCGGATGTGATTTTCCTATGTGTTGTAAATCCTACTTCTAGGATGTTAATGAAACAGAATTGGAAGCAGTTATGTTAATAAAGCAGACTGGATCCACAGGATTAGGTTGTTATGTTGTCAATCTCTTTTGAGATATAAAGGAGAGAAGCCAGCAGAGAGGAGAGGTGCCTTCAACCATCAAGAAAGGAGAGCCGGGAGGAGAGCACATCCTTTGGACTCAGGGTATCTGTGCTGAGAAGCTCCTAGACCAGGGGCAGATTGATGACAAAGACCTTCCCCCAGAGCTAACAGACAGATGAAGGCTTTGCCTACAGCTGGTACCCGGAATTTGGACTTGTAGCCTCCTAGGCTGTGAGAAAATAAACTTCTGTTTGTTAAGGCTATCCACTCGTGGTGTTTCTGTTATAGCAGCACTAGATAACTAAGACACACACCTATCACGTTTTCATTTTCACAATGACTATAAGGCAGCTCAAGGTGCATTTAAAGCTCCAGCAAACAAGCCATTTTTATTCGGGGTTCCTGACAGAACAACGCCACCTCCTCTGCTGTCTGGCCTCTGGCCTCTCTGACTTAGTTCAATTGTGCCAGCTGTCACAGCAGTTTCTAGAAACAGGCAACATATAACTAGAGTGCATTTCTTCCCTGCTTCAGAAGAACGATACCGACTTAGAGACAGTCATGTACCCAGACATCTCCCAGATGCCGGTGCTCAGAACGGCGCTTAGTCAGCCTATGACTGGCAATCACTGGTCTGCAGTGATAGGAGAAAGGTGCTTGAATAAATAGTGCTTTTCATAATGCTAAATATGGACAATTTACAGACACATTTATTACATTTCTACTTTTGGTATTAAAATATTTTCCTTTCATGAAATGATGTTAGTAGATGGTAATTATGTTGTAGAAATAAATATTTTATTTTTAAAAATTCCAAACACGTGAGCAGAAAGAATACTACATAAATAAATCGTGACACCCCACGTTGCCATTGAGCTTTAGCAATTATCAACTTTGGTTATATATAGCATTAAAAAAAATTAGCAAGCCTATGTTGGTCTTGAATTTTTTGCATTTTTTTTTTTAATACCATAAGATCCAAAAGTATGGAACAGCTAGGCTAGGCCAGCCTACACACTGCACAGATGAAGACGGTGAGACTAACTGAGAGGGACTAACCTGTTGTGCAGCTGGCCAAGAATGGAATGGACATGTCTGGGTGTGCCACGATATAGTTATTACAGGCTAGCAGCATAAACCAACCCCTCCTCCCTTTTTTTTAACCTCGTCAGACTTCAATCTAGACATGCTCAGGGCCTGTGGAAGTTCCCAGCACACACATCCCTGCCCAGAGTACTTTGCACACACAAGGTGGGTCATGCAGCCCCAACCAAAGGAGAAACCAATAATCCACAGCTAAAGGTGGCGTAGCGGTTAAAAGCTACAGCTGCTAACCAAAAGGTCAGCAGTTCAAATCCACCAGGCGCTCCTTGGAAACTCTATGAGGCAGTTCTACTCTGTCTTATAGGGTCGCTATGAGTTGGAATCAACTTGATGGCAGCAGGGTTTAAAGGTGACTTTAACTCATGCTGCAGCAGTCATCTATCAGCCTGGAGGGCTCCAGGAACCAACCAACAGTTCCAGTTCAAAGACTATTAGAAGTCTCGACGTTAATTCCCTACCCAGGACCTCCACCAAAAATAAATCAATAATAATGAAACAAACAGGTGTGAATAAATGAAAATTCCTGAGATGAGGAAAAAGCAGCCATTCTTCCCATCTTCTAGGCCTCAACTATCACCCCACCAGGTGGAGAAGTCAAACCAACATCACTGAGAGTGAAAAAACCAGGCCCTGTACACATCTGCCTCAGAGAACCACCACAGTCCAGATCAAACAAGAGGGTGTAAGCGACAGGGTTTTAAAATTTCTTAAAACTACACCAATGCAGGTTAGTGACTTATTGATAAGAATAAAATACCTTTTTTAAAGGACTTACCTAATTTCTCAGTTTATGTAAAGAGTCGAGTTCCCTGAAGATATCTGAAGCATCTGGGAAGCCGCCAGCAGCAATACCTAAAACAATAATAAAAATCAACAGAATCAAGTAATGTTACAGGCGTCAGTTTTCTGAAGAAGTCTCAATCTATACATTTGGCCATTTCCCCCACACAAGCATGAAAGGAAATTGCTCAGGAAACAATGAATTTCCGCTGCAACACACGGGCTGGGAATTTCCTTTACCAACAGGGAATTGAGGTCCCAAGACACTTATTTCGAAGACCAAAATTATGTCACTATTGGCAAAGAGGCAAAACGTATTCTTTTTCTTCCCTGTGGTAGGAACGCTTAATGGCTGTGAATCTGAACAAAAGCCAGAGGATATACATTCCCCCAGCCTCAATAACACCTAACGCAAAAATCTCAGGCACTGCATCCTGATTCCTTCTAAAATTAGCCAACATGCGCGGTTCTTGTCTTGTTCCTTCCCCTGCTTAGTTCCTCTAACAGGTCTGTGAAATGGCCCCTTCTTGCTTCAATTATTCTCATGTTGTTCCTGGTTCTCTGCGGCTTTGCCAACTGACCATAGAACACTTTACTCCATGGAAACCCAATTTGAAGCCATGTATCACCCACCAGGAAGCCCTGGCCACATAGTGGTTAAGTGATATGGCTCCTAACCAAAATGTCTGCAGTTCAAATCCACCAAGCGCTCCTTGGAAACTCTACAGGGCAGTTCTACTCTATCCTATGGGGTCGCTATGAGTCGGAATTGACTCGACAGCAACGGGTTGGGTTTGGTTTGGTTTAGAATCACCCACCATACAGTCAGAATCCCTGCGTGGTACAAATGGTTAACATACTCGGCTGCTAACCTACAGGTTGCAAGTTTAAGCCTACCCAGAGACGCCTTGGGGAAAAGGCCTGGCGATACACCTCCGAAAAAATCAGCCATTAAAAACCCTATGGAAGAGTGGCAGAATGAATTAAAAAACAAGATCCGTCTATATGCTGCCTACAAGAGACACACCTTAGACTTAGAGACACAAACAAACTAAAACTCAAAGGATGGAAAAAAAATATATCAAGCAAAAAACAATTAAAAAAGAGCAGGAATGGCAATATTACTTTCTGACAAAATAGACTTTAAAGTTAAATCCATCAGAAAGGATAAGGAAGGACACTATATAATGATTTAAGGGACAATACACCAAGAAGATATAACCATATTAAATATTTATGCACCCAATGACAGGGCTGCAAGATACATAAAACAAACTATCAGCATTGAAAAGTGAGATAGACAGCTCCACAATAATAGTACGAGACTTCAACATACCACTTTCGGTGAAGGACAGGACATCCAGAAAGAAGCTCAATAAAGACATGGATGATCTAAATGCCACAATCAACCAACTTGACCTCGTAGACATATACAGAACACTCCACCCAACAGCAACCAAGTATACTTTCTTTTCTAGTGCACATGGAACATTCTCTAGAATAGACCACATATTAGGTTACAAAGCAAGCCTTAGCAGAATCCAAAACACTGAAATATTACAAAGCATCTTCTCTGACAATAAGGCCATAGAAGTGGAAATCAATAACAGGAAAAGCAGGGAAAAGAAATCAAACACTTGGAAACTGAACAATATCCTGCTTAAAAAAGACTGGATTATAGAAGACATTAAGGATGGAATAAAGAAATTCAGAGAATCCAATGAGAATGAAAACACTTCCTATCTGAACCTTTGGGACACAGCAAAAGCGGTGCTCAGAGGCCAATTTATATCAATAAATGTACACATCCAAAAAGAAGAAAGGGCCAAAATCAAAGAAGTATGCCTACAACTTGAACAAATAGAAAAAGGGCAACAAAAGAAATCCACAGGCACCAGAAGAAAACAAATAATAAAAATTACAGCTGAACTAAATGAAATAGAAAACAGAAAAACAACTGAAAGAATTAACAAGACCAAAAGCTGATACTTTGAAAAAATCAACAAAATTGATAAACCACTGGCCAAACTGACAAAAGAAAAACAGGAGAGGAAGCAAATAACCTGAATAAGAAATGAGATGGGCGATATTACAACAGACCCAACTGAAATGAAAAGAATCATATCAGATTACAATACTCAAACAAATTTGAAAACCTAGAAGAAATGGATGAATTCCTAGAAACACACTACCTACCTAAACTAACACAAGCAGAGGTAGAACTACTAAACAGACCCATAACAAAAGAAGAGATTGAAAAGGTAATCGAAAAACTCCCAACAAAAAAAAGCCCTGGTCCGGATGGGACGGTTTCATTGCAGAGTTCTACCAAACTTTCAGAGAAGAGTTAACACCACCAGTACTAAAGGTATTTCAGAGCATAGAAAAGGACGGAATACTACCAAACTCATTTTATGAAGCTACCATATCCCTGATACCAAAACCAGGTAAAGACACCACAAGAAAAGAAAATTATAGATCTATACCCCTCATGAATGCAGATGCAAAAATCCTCAACAAAATTCTAGCCAATAGAATTCAACAACATATCAAAAAAATAATTTAGCATGACCAAGTGGGATTCATACCAGGTATGCAGGGATGGTTCAAAATTAGAAAAACAATGAATGTAATCCACAACATAAATAAAAGACAAGAATCACATGATTTTATCAATTGATGCAGAAAAGGCATTTGACAAAGTTCAACACTCATTCATGATAAAAACTCTCAGGAAAATAGGAATAAAAGGAAAATTCCTCAACATAGTAAAGGGCATTTATACAAAGCCAACAGCCACCATCACCCTAAATGGAGAGGGCCTGAAAGCATTCGCATTGAGATCGGGAACCAGACAAGGTATACCCTTTATCACCACTCTTATTCAATATATGCTGGAAGTCCTCGCCAGAGCAATTAGGCTAGATAAAGAAAGAAAGGGCATACAGATTGGCAAGGAAGAAGTCAAAGTATCTCTATTTGCAGATGACATGATCTTATACACAGAAAACCCTAAGGAATCCTCCAGAAAACTACTGAAACTAATAGAAGAGTTCAGCAGAGTACCCGGATACAAGATAAACATACAAAAATCATTTGGATTCCCCACGCCAACAAAAAGAACATCGAAGTGGAAATCACCAAATCAATGCCATTTACAGTAGCCCCCAAGAAGATAAAATACTTAGGAATAAATCTTATCAGAGATGTAAAAGACTTATACAAAGAAAACTACAGTACACTTCTGCAGGAAACCAAAAGAGACTTACATAAGTGGAAGAACATACCTTCCTCATGGATAGGAAGACTTAACATTATAAAAATGTCTGTTCTACCAAAAGTAATCTATACATTTAATGCAATTCTGATCAAAATCCCAAGGACATTCTTTAATAAGATGGAGAAGCAAATCACCAACTTCATATGGAAGGGAAAGAGGCCCCAGATAAGTAAAGCATTACCGAAAAAGAAGAATGAGGTGGGAGGCCTTACTTTACCTAATCTTAGAACCTATTATATTGCCACAGTAGTCAAAACAGCCTGGTACTGGTACAACAACAGATACATGGACCAATGGGACAGAATTGAGAATCCAGACATAAATCCATCCACGTATGAGCAGCTGATATTTGACAAAGGTGCCAAAAGAGTTAAATGGGGAAAAGACAGCCTTTTTAACAAATGGTGCTGGCATAATATAAAATCTAAAATAATAAAGATCATGGAAGAAAAAATAGGGACAACGTTAGGAGCCCTAATACATGCAATAAACAGTATACAAAACATTATAAAGAGTGTAGAAGAAAAACTAGATAACTGGGAGCTCCTAAAAAATCAAACACTTATGCTCATCCAAAGACTTCATCAAAAGAGTAAAAAGACTACCTACAGACTCGGAAAAAGTTTTTAGCTATGACATTTCTGATCAGCGCCTGATCTCTAAAATCTACATGATACTGCAAAAACTCAACTACAAAAAGACAAATAACCCAATTAAAAAATGGACAAAAGATATGAATAGACACTTCACTAAAGAAGACAGTCAGGTAGCTAACAGATATATGAAGAAATGTTCACGATCATTAGCCATTAGAGAAATGCAGATCAAAACTACCATGAGATTTCATCTCACTCCAACAAGGCTGGCATTAATCCAAAAAACACAAAATGATAAATGTTGGAGAGGCTGTGGAGAGATTGGAACACTTATACACTGCTGGTGGGAATGTCAAATGGTACAACCACTTTGGAAATCGATTTGGCGCTTCCTTAAAAAGCTAGAAATAGAACTACCATATGATTCAGCAGTCCCACTCCTTGGAATATATCCTAGAGAAATAAGAGCCTTTACACACCCATGTTTATTGCAGCACTGTTTACAATAGCAAAAAGATGGAAGCAACGAAGGTGCCCATCAACAGATGAATGGATAAATAAATTCTGTTATATTCACACAATGGAATACTACGCATCGATAAAGAACAGTGAGGAATCTGCAACATTTCATAACATGGAGGAACCTGGAAGGCATTACGCTGAGTGAAATTAGTCAGTTGCAAAAGGACAAATATTGTATAAGACCACTATTATAAGAACTTGAGAAATAGTTTAAACTGAGGAGAAAACATTCTTTTGTGGTTACACGAGGGGGTAGGGAGGGTGGGAGAGGTGTAGTCACTAATTAGGTAATAGATAAGAACTACTTTAGGTGAAGGGAAAGACAGCACGCAATACAGGGGAGGTCAGCATAACAGGACTAAACCAAAAGCAAAGAAGTTTCCTGAATAAACTGAATGCTTTGAAGGCCAGTGTAGCAGGGGCAGGGGTCTGGGGAGCATGCTTTCAGGGGACATCTAAGTCAATTGGCATAATAAAATCTATTAAGAATACATTCTGCATCCCACTTTGAAGAGTGGCGTCTGGGGTCTTAAACGCTAGCAAGCAGGCATCTAAGATGCATCAATTGGTCTCAACCCACCTGGAGCAAAGGAGAATGAAGAACACCAAGGGCACAAGGCGATTACAAGCCCAAGAGACAGAAAGGGCCACATGAACCAGCAATTACATCATCCTGAGACCAGAAGAACTAGATGGTGCCTGGCCACAACCGATGACTGCCCTGACAGGGAATGCACCAGAGAACCCCTGAGGCAGCAGGAGAGCAGTGGGATGCAGACCCTAAATTCTCCTAAGACCAGCCTTAATGGTCTGACTGAGACTAGAAGGACCCCGGTGGTCATGGCTCCCAGACCTTCCCTTGGCCCAGGACAGGAACCATTCCTGAAGCCAACTCTTCAGAGATGGACTGGACTGGACAATGGGATGGAGAGGGATGCTGGTGAGGAGTGAGCTTCTTGGATCAGGTGGACACTTGAGACTAAGGTGGCATCTCCTGCCTGGATGGGAGATGAGAGGGTGGAGGGGGTTAAAATCTGGCGAAATGGACATGAAAAGAGAGAGTGGAGGGAGACAGAGGGCTGTCTCATTAGGCGAAGACTAATTGGGAGTGTGTAGCAAAATGTATATGGATTTTTGTGTGAGAGACTGACTTCATTTGTAAACTTTCACTTAAAGCACAATTAAATTATTTAAAAAAAAAATCATTAAGGAGATTCATACTCCTCCAAAAATGGACAAAGGAAATTTTTTAAAAACGAGGTCCTATTTTTCACCTATCAGATTGGCAAAGATTTAAAAAAACTCACAATAGCCAAGATATGGACACTCTCATCATTGGAGTATAAAGTGGGAAAATCATTCTAGACCCCTGGGCAACTGCGGCAGAATGTAAAATAGCACGCCCCACAGAACAAAGGCCTAGGGATCTGCTTCCGTAAAAGATTTCAGCCCAGGAAACCCCATGGAGCTCAGTTCTACTCTGTAACACATGGGTTGCCGAAATCAGAATCGATTCCGATAGCAACAAGTTTGGTTTCTTTCTTTCTTTTCTTTTTTAATCCAGCAACCCCACTTCTATGAATTTACTCAAAGCAGATAACTGTGTAAGCAGAAAGATGGATACACGTGACATTGTTCATAATTGAGAAAAAAAAAAAGGCCCACAAATAGAAGACATGTTAACTAAATCACATAGACATTGCAACTACTGATGGAGGTCTGTATTTACTGATGTGAAAAGACACCCGTGATAGACTGCTGAGTGAACAAGTAAATGGCCATGTGCAGAGCAATTCCATTTGTGTGTGTGTCTGTGTGTGTCTTCCTGGGTGCCCTGAGAGATATCTAGGAGGATGTTTATCCAAATAGATATGATTACCTCTAGCTATCAGAATTTTAGATGATTTTTTTCTTCTTTCTTATATTGTTTGAATTTCATAGAGTAAGCATGAATTTTTTTTTTTTTTTTTAAGAAAACAATGGCCTGGTTTAAAATTATTAATGTAATGCTCAAGCGTTAAGTAACATACCGCTTAAATTCCTACTCTCCTTCTCTGTCAACTTTCCTCCCTGATTTTACCAGCACTGGCACCACATGTGTGCTTACGGTGACTTTACCAGCATCAGCACCACACATATGCTTACTGTGACTTCACCAGCACTGGCATCACACGTGTGCTTACAGTGACCACAGATGGGGAAGTTTCTCCTCCTCATCTCCAGCTCCTATTCATTCCTGAGGGCCACTTTGTCCCTGCCTTCGGCTTCCTTAGACACCCCTGTATCCTAATTATAAATCTCTTTTTTTACTGAAAGCTAGCTCAAGTGAGGTTGTGACTTACGGCCAACGATGGCAGTGATGGTTAGTTGCCGTTGAGTTGATTCTGACTCACAGCGACCCCACGTGTGCAGGGTAGCACTGCTCTGCAGGGTTTCAAGGCTGTGATCTCTTGGAAGCAGGTCACCTTTCTTCTGAGGTGCCTCTGGGTGGGTTCGAACTGCCAACCTTTCATCTAGTGGTTGAGCACTTACCGTCTGCACCACCCAGCAACTCCATGACCAGTCCCACCTAACAGTGTTTCATTTTATTTCTCAATTTCAGATTCCATCTGAAAACAGGACAATAAATCCTGTAACCACATGAATGAAAATTATCGTACACAATTTCCTCTAGCATTTATGACCTGCAGTTGTGGTGACAGAAGCAAAAAGCTCAAAGCTAATACAAAAAAGCCTAAAAAAAAAACTATTTCAAGAGACAGGTAGATTTGTTCCTGACTAACAAGGGAATTGATGAAGAGACTATTTGAATAAAAGTATAACAAAGGAGACATAATTGTCCAGATGGGCTATTCCTCTGGTTAAAAAATTCTCCATTACAATATGTTTAGCCATATCACAGATTTATTTTTACGAGATTATACTTATACATGAAAAGCTTTTTTTTTTTTCTATTTAGACTATAAAATACAGAAATGTATCCCCATAACAGGGCCATTATGTTCAATTTATTTCCGGCAAATGAATTTACTCTTCTCATTGTCTTATATTCAAAAGTTCACAAGTTCCATGTAATATGTGAATCCTCATAACACTATCACTATAAACCTGGCTAAAAAGCCCTAATCCCTTGTAGATGAACAGATCTCTTTATAGGTGTGTCTGATGTAAAAAACAAACCTAATTAACCCCCCTCATCTCCTGGCAGCTCCTTCTCCCAAAAATAATTTCGCTAGGAAGTAGACAGAGGATAAGAACCACTGTTCAATTTCAGAGATGAGCAATCACAAGACTCCCGGCAGAACTGACAAACCACAGGCCACCCGGTGCCAACCACTGGCCTCTCTGTTCCGGCCCTTCCTCAGTGCGGGAGCATTTTTCTCAATAGATGCTTGGGCAGAAGGGGCCAAATAAGTTCACACTGAGGAACACCAGGATTTATGTGACCAAATAGCGCAGGAAATGGCACGGTGGTTAAGACGGAAGTGCTTGATCCTGGTTTGTCACTTACTAGTAGTCATTCATTTGGTGTTATGAACTGAACAATCCCCAAAAAGATGTGCCGAAGTCTAACTCCTGTAACTGTGAATGTGACCTTGTTTGGGGAAACAGTGTCCTTCTTTGAAGATAGTATCAATGAGGTCATATCAAAGGAGGTGAGTTCTAATTCCTTTGGACTGATGTCTTAAAAAATGAGAGAGCAGACGCAAAGGGAGACACTCAGAGGGAAGACCCCATGTGAGGTTAGATCTACAAGCCATGGAACTCTGAGAGATGCCCAGGGCTACCAGACACTGAAGAAACTGGGAGGGGTCTTCCCCTAGGGAGACAGAGAAGACAGTACGGTCCAGCCGATGCTCTAAATTCGGATTCCTGGCTTCCAGAGCTGAGACAATAAATTTCTGCTCTTTAAAGCCGCCCACTTCATAGTATCTTGTCATGGCAGCCCCAGGAAGCTAAGACGTTGGGCTCAGTCAAGTGACTTCACCTCTCTGCCCTCAGCTTCCTCCTCTGTAGCAATGCCCATCAAAACGGCTGTTGTGAGTATTAAAGGAGATAAAATACCTAAAGCAAAGAGAAATACTCAGTAGTCCAACGTGATCTTGTTTGACCTCCAACTGGGTACAAGCAGTGATGGCAGCAGCTCCTGGTAGAAACGCACTGTTGTCTGATCGTAAGAAGATCATAACGAGGCATCTCTAGACAACTCTCTCTCTAGAAAACCCTGGAGATGAGATACGTTTCCACGTAGGTACACCTACCTGTTTAAAATGCAGATTTTAAGCACAGATAAGACCCTTTCAAGCAAATAGAAACTTATTTCAAAGATACAGGAGCTTTACCTAAGGGAACCTTGCAGTAAATAAAGCAACCTTCTCCAGATTATGATACAATAAACAATTTGGCAGCTTCTGAGTTGCATCTTTTCTGGGGTATTTTAAGAGGCACAGGTAGATGTGACCAAAAGGCACAACATTTACTGCCTAAAATACCTGTCAGGATATTAAGGCAGGACTTACCTGCTTCTGTATCCCAGGCCACTTCCTACTCTCCTGGCAAAGCTTAAACATATCCGTTACCCTCTCAGAGTCCAAGATTGCTCAACTTTACAGCAAAGATAACAAGACCAAGTTGTTTCCGTTGTGTGGATGGGACGAGAGAACACAGGTACAGTTTTTAGCACAGTGCCCAGAACACGGTCTAAGAGTTCAGCAAATTGCACAACTTCTACCAATCATTATCTTAACAGCAGTAAAAATACAATACGTTCACACAGACTTTAGAAGACACATGCTGAATAATCTGACTGATAGCACACAAGGCACATTTTCAGTGTGAAAGGGTCTTATGAACTCGTTTTCGACTTTTCCTTGGCGTAATACCCACAGGAATGTGGGGTCAAGTCGAAGAGGAACTGAAGGGCCAAGGGGGTCTCGGCCATGAGGGGCGTGCACAACGCTCATGGATGAGAAACCTCACTACATGTTCCAAATCCCAGGAAGCCAAGAACACATTTTCTTAAGGTTTCCTTAAAAGGCAAAAAGCCGCGTGTCGCAGCACTGAGCTTTGCCCTAACCTCACCTGTACGAGCAGAGAAGTCAGAACTGGGCCCACCTGGGCACCGCCCAGGCTGCTTTTGCTGCCTCAAGATATAAAAGTACTTTTCTAACACAAGACCAAGCAAAGAAGAAAAGCCCACTAGATGTAGCTGAGGATGAGCAGAGTATACTCTTGACTTAAAGTTATCACTAAAGTTTGACACATTTATTGCTTGAAATCAGAAAACCCAAGAAGCAAAGAAATAAACCAAATAGTTCTTCAGGAGCCCTAAGTAGAGATGAGAATAGACAAAGAGAGAAAAGAGAAGAAGCTTTTAAAACAAATTCTCCCAACTTCTTCTAATTTCCACAGCTTCGCAAGAATTCATCTTACCTGTTTTTCTTCTGAAAACTTCGGAACTTTTTCAGTGGAAGTGCAAAGTTATGATCCAGGTAAGAAGATACCTGACTCCAAGGGGCAGCCACTCTATTCTCTGTCTGTGGCTTCCCCTCACTGACTCCTAGAGAAAGCCTGGGGACTGGGCGGGGTCCAAAGAAAGGCATCCAAGCACAAGCCCACAGCCTCAATACCCAAGTCCTTCAGAGATGAGAAATGGCACGCTACCTTGCCCTTTGCAAGGAACATCAGAAAAAGGAAGCCTGGGCCCTGGTGGCGCAGTGGTTAAGAGCTTAGGGTGCTAACCAGAAAGTCAGCAGGTTGAATCCACCACCTGCTGCTTGGAAGCCCTATGGAACTGTTCTACTGTGTCCTACAGGGTCACTATGAGTCAGACTCGACTTGATGGCAATGAGTTTAGTTTTTGGTTTTTATACTAGAAAAAGCTTCAGAAATCCCTTGTGTCTCTCTAAAAGCAGCATCCCAGCAAAGTAGGAAATAAGAGGTGTTAACACAGAAAAAAGATGCTCAGTATATGCATGGGAAATGTTAGTTTAAACAAAGTTAAAGGAGCTTCTTTAATGCGAAACATTTCAGATGCTTTAAATGCTAACGTGGATTATGAATCAGTGGTTCCAACCTTATTTATACACAGCTTCCTTTATTTCCGTGGTCTATGTCTTGGGACAAGTGGCCCACACAACACACTTTGGAAAGTAACACTATAATTAGTTCCTCACACAAATGATTACTGAGGGTCCACTTTACCTCCTATACTCACAATTAAATAATCAAGCACCAACCAACCAAGTGCTGCCGAGTCGATTCCAACTCATAGCAGCCCTACAGGACAGAGTAGAACTGCCCCATAGAGTTTCCGAGGAGCGCCTGGCAGATTCGAACTGACGAACCTTTTGGTTAGCAGCCGTAGCACTTAACCACTACGCCACCAGGGTTTCCTGACCAAGCACAGTCCCTGTAAATGATTACTTAATGATGGAAACACCACTAAGACAAAGTCACGAGAAATTTGTGTTTACTAGAAGGGCAGGGGAACTGCTCTAATTCTGCTGCTTTTCATAGCTAGAAATACTGACAGACGCTATGAAGTCCTTATTGTTCTAACTCACTGTCTCCCTTCTCTCAAACTTTAAAAAAAAAAAAAAGTCAGTTACTAATATGTGCATCTAGACTGGAATCCCCATGACAACAGCAACTCGACTTTGTCAAGTCTGTATTGCCAGCCCTCAAACAGTGCCAGGTACAAAAAAAAAAAACAAAACTAAACCCATTGCCGTCAAGTCGATTCCAACTCATAGCGCCCCTATAGAACAGAGCAGGACTGCCCCGAATGGTTTCCAATGAGCAGCTGGTGGATTCGAACTGCTGATCTTTTGGTTAGCAACCTTTTGATTGTGCAAATAAAAGAATGAATAAACTTTTTAAGTATATCATCAACTCAATATTTTATGAACTGGCCAAAACACACATTCTATATTATTATATTTTAAATTGATTATAAAATACTCACTCTAAAATTTTTTTTCATATTTCTCTTTTCTCAAAGAATTTTTGCTTTCCCCATTTCATTCCCACCATAATCTCCCATCCTTTGCAACCTTCACACATACATATGCATGCACACACACAACACACACACATGCATACACACACAAACACGTGTGCACATGCACACACAACATATACACATGAGCGCACACACAACACACACACAGAAGGGAAAAGGGTATTTTTCTTTATGACTTCTGGGTTAGAAGGAACTTCTTGTCTCTAGACCAATCACCATAGTCGGCACATTATTATAGCCAATTATTTTCCGTAAAAGCCCAATTAAGTAACATTCCAATGGCTGGGAATTTCAGTTAGTCAGAATTTTTTATACAGAGGGTCTCCTTTGGGGATAGGAAGAAGCAGCCACATTGATCTTTTAGGAGGATGCAACTACACAAAAATAAGCTTTTATCACTCATTTGCTCAAAAAGCACTGGAGCAGGAAATATAGTTACCAAGAAATATACTATTAACTTATATTTAATATTCTGTCGACAGCAGTGGGTTATTCTGAACACAATGTTCAAAATAACCCTGAGATGTTATAACATCTTCAAATAAAAACTCTTTTTGTGAAACACAACTCATTATGACAAATGTTGTGCGCTATCAAGTCGACTTCAACTCACAGTTGCCCTACATGACAGAGAAGAACTGCCCCATAAAAAAAAATAGGGTTTCCTAAACTGTAATCTTTAAGGAAGGAGCCCTGGTGGAGCAGTTAGCACTTGGCTGCTAACCTAAAGGTCGGTCGGTGGTTTGAACCCACCAGCCATTTTGTGGAAAATGTGGCAGTCCGCTTCCGTAAAGATACAGCCTAGGAAGCTCCATGGAACACTTTTACATTGTCTATAGGGTTACTATGAGTGAGAATTGACTGATCAGCAACAGGTTTGATTTTCCTGAATCTTTACGGGAGCATATCACCAGGTCTTTTCTTCCACAAAGCCACTAGGTAGGTTTGAACCGCCAACCATTTGGTTAGCAGCCAAGCGCAAATATTATAGAACCTGGCAATGCCCTTAAGGGAAGGGCTTTCTGATTCTGTGATTAACCTCACCAGAACTTCAAGGCCCCCAGTTAACCCCTCCTTTTCCTCTTTCATTCCCAAGGACTCACTCTTGTGCCACATATCTGATGCCTTTGAATAAGCTGCCCCATTTGGCCTGTTATCAATCAGAAAATTACATTTTAGATTTATGCCTTCTTTCCCATCCCCAGGAGCCCCAGTGGCACGGTGGTTAAGAGCCTGGCTGCTAACCAAAAGGTTGGTGGTTCACACCCACCAGCTGCTCCTTGGAAACCCCATGGGGCAGTTCTACTCTGTCCTTTACGGTCACTATGCAATCAACTCGATGGTAATGGGTTTTCTGGTTTGGTTTTCCCATCCCCAAAGCAAACAAAGGTTTTTCTGAGGCATAGCTATGACAGAACTGAGCAAAACCAGTTCCCTGCTGACAATGTGCATTTCCACCCCAGGTATACTGAATCGGAATCTACAGTGTAACAAGATCCCCAGGTGATTCTCACGTATAACTTCCTGGCAACTTGTCAGAAATGCAAACTCTCAGCAGGGAACTTGTTAGAAATGCAAATTGTATAAATTGTTCCCCTATCCCTCCACCCTAAAGTGCAGCATCTGTCACTCTCACCCCCACTTGGACCCACAAAGTCACAGTGACCACCACCAGTGGGACCCAACCCACACAACAGGTGTCACTCATCAACCATGTGAGCATTTCCTTTCAGGAAGCTGGAATGAGAGGCTGCAATAAACGAGCAAGAAGGGTGAGGTGTTGCCAATACCACCCAGGCACCGAAGCCAGGGAAACCCCCACAGGGCCTCACCACTGCAAGCCAGAGTCTGGGGAGAGGTTCTATGTGGGACAAGGTGGGCCTGGCCCAAGGAGCATCCACAGAGGATAGAGGGAGAGCCCTGGTAGCGCAACTGTTGAGCTCTCAGTTGCTAACCAAACGGTTGTCAGTTTGAACCCACCCATCAGCTCCATGGGAGAAAAGACCTAGTAATCTGCTCCTGTAAAGATTACAGCCTAGGACACCTTACGGGCAGTTGTACTCTGTCTTATGGGGTCGCTATGAGTCACAATTCACTCAACAGCACCCAATGACAACAGCTGGCCTGCATATACCAGAGTGCTCAAGTCAAACAGGGGCTGCACGCAGAGCTCCATCTTGCTACAAAGAGTCCCGAGAAGTCTCTTCCTGCCCCTCTTACCCTTGCTGCCACCCTGGCCTTTCACCTGAGGACTACTTCTCCATACTGACACCTCGGGAGTTGCTCCTATAGAGAAATGACTCAACTGAAAGACAAAGACAGAATGTACCTTTCCCAAGTGGCAGCCCTCTGGCTTTCCTGACCAACGGAAAACCTGTCACCTGTAATGAAATATCCCAGGGCTGCAGCCAGAAGGACTGGGCATGCTATTTAGGAGCCGGGCTCCTGTGAACATGCCCAGCGGCTCAGTCCTCCCACTTTCGGAGCCTGGCTGCCTGGGTGCTGTGCAGGGCTTCCAACCGGTTCATTCCCATTTGAACTCCTGCTGAGAATTTACACGTCTAACAAGTTCCCTGCTGATAATTTGCATTTCCACCCCAGATACACTGAATCAGACTCTATAGTTTAACAAGATCCTCAGGTGATTCTTCCGTGTAAGATCCTGGGAACTTGTTAGACATGCAAATTCTCAGCAGGGGTTGGAACCAGAATGAACTGGTTGGAAGCCCTGGTGCTGTGAGCCAACACCCATAACATAAAAGCTAGAAGAATCAAGGTGCATGTGAAATTTCCTCAGCCTCTTGGTAATCTCAGAGACCACGAACAAGAGCATGGGGTCACCTGGGAGGACGTCTGGCTAATCAAGAACAAATTAGCTGCTCGGGTATACATAACGTGGAAATCAAGGGCACTTATTTTTGGTACACAAGAACCTGATCACTTGTCCCTGATTAGCAGCTACTATATCCCTCAGAATTCATCTTCCAAAAGCAATTTTGGCTGTCTTAATCTCTTAACACATGCAATCTGGTTTTCATAAACTGCTACCTGATATATTTTCCAAAAGGCAACATGTCTCTTCTCTTTCCTCATCTGGCCATATCTGCTACAGGACATTTCATTCAAAATCCAAACACCCCCTCCCCCCAAAAATTGTGCTTTTGTCAATGGAATTCCCTCCTTCTCTGGATGCACTACAAACATTACTTCTCAGTCTTTGTTTCCTGTTCCTGATCTGCTGTGCCAAGTCCCTCCTTTTCCAAGAAGCCTTCCGTGCCTTCTGAGTTACCCTACTATTGCCATTCTCCAAATTTTCATGGGTCTTCTAGATTTCTCTATATGAACTGGCCATGAATTCAATCATGTTGTATTCTTTCTAATACTCATTCCACAAATCTATAAGACTAGGAGAAATCAGGTGGGCTCGGTGTCCAGCACACGGCCTGCTGGCAGGTCACCTGAGGCCAGTGGCTTCCTCGTTCCCTTGCTGTGGTGCCCAGCAAGTGTGGGCAGGTCAGGCCCTCTGAGACTCATTTTCCTTCTCAGTAACGGGCAGACACAAAGGTCTCCCCTGAGAAGGCAGACTCAAGGACCACGTGCACACAATGTCTGACGTGTAATATGCCTGTAATAAACACAACAGCCCTCTCAGTCAGTGTGTGTGGACTCTTAACTCTCTAACTAGAACCAAGTCTCTGTGACGGCCCAGTCACAACTTCTACCTTTCCTGTACTTCCTCAAGGTATTTTCACAGTGGGGGATACGTAATAGACAGTCTTCAAATAATGCTTTCATGTTAATGGCGGTCATCACGGGATGATGGGATTTCAGAACTTTTCCTTACAACTTCATGCATCATATGAATATTTTTTAACTTTCTATTAAAAATTACCTAGATTGTCATATATGTAATCATTTCACTTGTTTTTTTCAGGTCTTTATTGTACGATGGATCACTGGAAGCACCTGACTACTCCACCATCTTGGCCTTGCCTCCTCTCCTTAATTTTTGTATTAATTCTATTTTGAAATGTTAATATTTTTAATATATTGGGTTAAATAAAATACATTATTAAGATTAATTTCATCTTTTTCCCCCTTTTAAATGTGGCTACTAGAAAATTTAAAATTGTACATATGTCTCATATCCTATTTCTGGGACGATGCGCCTCTAAATCTACTTTCTTTTCACAAGAGCAAAGAACGTTTCATAACTAGTGTTTGAACACAAACCTAGAGTAGAATTAATTTATTTGGACTTTTTTTTTTTTTTTTAGTGTTTTATTGTATTTTCGCTGAAAGTATTCACAGCAAAAGAGGTTTTGGACTTCTTTTTTGGATCTTTTTAGTTTTGTGTACTTCCCCTAATGGTTTCTGCCAATTCCCATTAAGATTTAAATATTTAAGTGTTCCAGTAAGACAAAGGCGGCTACCTTGAGCACAAAGTGTCACGTGATCACCAGATAGACAACCCTGTCCAGCTGAGAGTCAAAATGAAGAAACAGCCCTTGAAGACTTCATAATCTAGGTGGGAAGACAGATGCTACCTTGAGTGAAAATATCAAGGATATGAGCGTTCAGCAGCTTAAGCCTCAAATGATTCTCACAAGCAGTTACTTCAGTTACATTCAGTCTCAAAACTCCTTCCTTAACCCTGTGCCAACACAGCAACTCCTAAGGGCCTCAACTCTTTTCTGTCTTAGACCCAGAGTTAAGGGCACTGAGAGGAGGTCAGGCAGCCTACATTCCCATCCTGCTTCCACTGTGAACAAGCTATACTGAGCCTGGGCAAGTTCTTTGCCTCTAGGCCTCAGCGCCCTCATCTGCAAAATGAAATGACAACACAAACCCTTCAGGGTTATGCAGAAGATCATTGTGTTGTTAAGTGACACAGGGATTAAGATAAATTGTGGACTGAAAACAGAGATACCTCAACCAGGGAGGGAAAGGAATTCCTGGAGAGAGATCCTCTTGGAAAAGACTGGGGGGAGGGTGGGTTCCTCCATCCAAGGGCTCTTCTCTCAGACTAGAACATGGGTAGTTAGAGAGTAGGGGGTGGGCAAGTGGCACCACAGGGAAGCCTGTTTTCCATGTGAAATAGGAGGACTCCCTGTAGAAAATGTGGCTGAGGAGAAGGTGGAGTTGGCGGGCTTACCGAGAGTGGAAAAGTCTACAGGCTCCCTGAAGAACAGGAGTGTGCGGTCCAAACCAGTTGCTGTCGAGCTGATCCCGACTCATGGTAACCCCATGCGTGTCAGAGAGAGCTGTGTTTCCTAGGGTTTCAGTGGCTGAATTTTCGGAAGTAGATTGCCAGGCCTTTCTTCTAAGGAGCCTCTTGGTAGTCTCGAACTGCTGATCTTTCCATTAGCAGCTGAGCATTTAACCATGTGCACCACTCGGGGACTCTGTGTATGGACCAGGGGCAGCTCAAAGGAAGGCCACATGAGAAGAGGGCCTAGGCGAGGGCTGTGTGCCAGTGCTGATCTTGACTGGTGGACATGGAGGGCTCAGCCAAGCCAAGGGCCAAGAAGGCCTTAATTCCTAAGGGTTCAGGGTGAGGGCATCTGTGAGAGCACAGATCACCCAAGGGAGGTGAGGAAAGAAGGAAGTGAAAGCAGGGGCTGCCTCAGGGCGGGAGGGTGGGAGGAGGTTCCATCGGGTGGTTTCAGTGAGGCCAAAGAGCAGGTGATGTGGTGCAAACTGGACACTGCCATCAGGGTGAACAGAAAATGTGAAGAGGGGCACCACTGTTGGGGAAACTGGGCTCAGGGTGTGGTCATGAAAACCATTTAGTGAGCTAGAAGGGAAGCCAGCCAAGGGCTGATTTGGGCAGAGTTTCTGTGCAAGGTGATGAAAAATTTCTAGAAACAAAGAGGTGGTAGTTGCCTAACATAGTAAATATAGTCAATGCCACTGAATTGTACATTCAAAAAATAGCAAACTTTGTTATACGCCTACTTCTCACTTACCTACTATCTCACCGTTATCCGGCACTTTGCACTTACAATAGTAAAAATTTTATTTTGTGCACTAACGACATATGTTTGGCAGTAACAAACGCTTGAGGTGCAAGGCGAGAGTAAAGCTGGCTGTGAAGGTTAAGGTTGTGTGTCACCTTGGCTGGGCCATGATTCTCAGAGGTCTGGCAGTTACGCAATGATGTAATTTTGGTAGTTGTGTAATGATGTAATCGTCCTCCATTTCGTGATCTGATGTGGTCATCCTCCATTTTTGCATAACATCAATTTTTGTGTAGCAACCTGATCTTTGGAACCTAACCGTGTCGATTAAGTGAGGAGTGATTGTATAATTATTATTATTATTATAAAAAAGAGTCTATGTGGAGGCCAGGTTGTTAATAGGTTCACCTGTAAGGGCATCATAGCTGCCAGCTATGAAGAAATTGAGGAGGCAGGATGGTCAGTGAGCAAGGGACCAGTTCCTTGGTGACCCGGACATTGGTCAGAAGAGGATAGCACAAGGTCAGGGAGGGGCCATTCGGCCAAGACAGGGAGGGGCACAGCAGGAGGCGGCAATGGGACCACAGAGGAGCAGGACTCAGAAGGGCCAGTATGGAGTCAGGAGACCACAAAACCCTGCTCCAGCCCCCAAGGCCTGTGGAGGTGTAGGAGGCCTGCTGGGGCAACAGTGACTGAAAGAAAGGCAGACGAAAGGAGGAGGCTGAGGGGGGCCTGCAGTGAAAATGCTGAGCAGACAGGCAAGAAGAGCAGGGGGCCGCCTGGGCCCCGCACCGAGGTGGTTCCAAAGCAACGTCAAGCGGAGGACAACAGTACGGAGGACGTGGCAGCTCTCTGGGAGCTGGAAGTGCTACTACACGAGTGTCCCATCTTGACTGCTGCCCCGTTCCCATTTAACGCACATCCCTTCCCGAGCCCCACCGGGAATTGTCAGCTGGCTCCGCTCAGGCACATTCTCAGCTTAGCACACTCCACACCCATCCTGTTGCATTAATCCTAAGGCCACGCGCCCCACTTGTGGAGATTTGCACGTGTACCCTGGAATGAGTCTTGGGAAGCAGTGTTCTGGGCTCAGTTTTGTGAATGACAGAAAGCTTACAGCATTGGGCAAGCTCTTCATGTATCATGTTTTCTTGTACTTCCAGGAACTCTGGCTAGAACCACAGCTACTGGCACAGAAAATCTGGCAGAGGATAAGCTAAAAAAGCTTCATCCCTCCTCCAAAAAAGACTTCCAGCAGCCCACTCAAGGGCAAGCATGTGGGGAAAAGCCAGGTGACTGGAAGCTCCTGCCAGCTGAGTGGCTCCCGTGAGAACACAGCCGCGCCCTACGGAAGAAAGAACATAAGTTATGGAAAGAGAAGAAAAGCGTGCGTCTTCTTCCTTGCTCCTGCCAGCTCCGGGCACAGCACTAAGCACTTCCACGCATTAGACATGAAGAAAAGAAAAGGTGGTTTCCATAACTATCCTGCCCTTGAGCGCTTTCATTACATGGAGAGGTAGGACAGACTAAAAGAGACTTAAGAGGCAGACAGACAAAATGCCGTAGCTATTTAACACGTGGAAATGTTTAGCTGTAATAATGGCCCATTTATTTGTGTGTGTGATAATAATTACACTTAAGGAATGACGCTCCAATCTTTTAGAGTTACATGCTGAAATATGTACAGATAAAGGATATGATGCTGAGGATTCAAGGTAATCAAAGGGGCGCAGAGAAGGGGTGGTTCTATGTTAAACAAGGTTAGTCACAAATTGATGATGGTTAATGGCTCATGATAAAGCTCATGATGCTATTCTTTCTACTTCTGCAAGTTTGACATTTTCCATAAGAAAAGCTAAACAAAATAAATAAATAGGAGGCAACACTTGATGGTAAAGTACTTTGTTCTTAATTGAGCTACTATGATGATATTACTGTAACAAACTTATAACTCTGATTAAAAAAAAATTTTTTTTTTTTTTAATGATAAAAAAGACTTAAGATTTCAAAGGCACACCAGCAGGTCTGTGAGGGACAGACTTTCCTTAAATTTCCTACAGAAGCAAGACAGGCTGGTGGTATGGATGTGCAGGCACGCTTGAGTGGGTCCAGGACTACATCTTCCCAAACAGCATGTCACCTTGACAGAGAGTTCAGCTCCTTCCCCCAGTGACACCAAGTAAGCCTGAGTGATTCACAGGCATGATGGGCAATAGACTCCTGTCATGCTTTGCTGATCAGCTGAGGAACCAAGCAACCGAAAGGTACCAAGTGTCAAGCCTATCACATGGGTACCCTCAATGTGACCGGAATTCCCCATTTTAAAACCACCAAAGGAATGTCAAGAAGCCACAAAAGGAGAATAGCTGATACCTGCTATAGAAGTTAACAGACAATCACGTAGATTTGATCATCAGCAGCCACCATCACTTCTATGGGACCCACATCCTGTGCCACATTGAGCACAGCTGAGTTGGAAAGAGATTATCAGGAATAAGAGTCAAAGAGACCCAACCACCACTCCTTCCTACACACACAGAGATTCTTTTTCCATTGACAAACTCAGAACATCTTGCATGCCACCAGCAGTACACTCACCACTTTGGGAAGGATTGGCTTAAGCCAATGGCTCTCAACTAAGAACAAATTTGCTCCCCACACCAGGGGACATTTGGCACTGTCTGGAGACGCTTTTTGTTGTCATAACAGGGGAATGTGCTACTGGCATCTAGTGAGAAAAGGACAAGGATGCTGCCGAACAAAGAAAGCACAAGACAGCACCCCACAGAATGAATTATCTGGCCCAAAATACCAATGGTGCAGACAGTAGAAGTCTGGGCTTAAGGAATTAAGGATTAAAGGAATATACAGAGAAGGTTAAAGACCAAAAAAAAAAAAGCGAGCCTTTTTTAAAAAAAGTTCTTTACTTACGAATTTCTAGCAATATATTTTAAACCAGACTTGGCATTAGATGCTGTGCCCTCTGCTGTAGCTCCGGTTGTGTCCACTGCTGCAAGAGGGGTCAGACACTTGAGAGAATATAACTGCCAAGACAAATATGTGCTTTTCTCCAACTGCCATGTTTACCCAAGATTATTCTGTTCTTGGTGAACTGAAGACCAACTCCTTGTTGACACTCTTGGAACACGGCCAAGAAACAGTCTGGCACCCTGCCCTGTGGTGGTGAAGGGGGAACGGCATCGTAGAAGGCCAATCCCTAAAAGCCACTGGGCTTTGGGATGGAACTACATTCATATCTACAGGGCAATCCTGTTAACATTTTCAACAGCAGTGGAGAGTCTGAGAAGAGGGAAGCCAAGGGCAGTGGCATACGGAAAACCAAGGGAAGGTAGAAAAGAAGGAATTACCACCAAAGAATTAACAGTGCTTTGATCCGAAGAAACCCTGGTGGCATAGTGGTTAAGAGCTATGGCTACTAACCAAAAGGCTAGCAGTTCGAATCCCCCAGGCGCTCCTTGGAAACCCTATGGGGCAGTTCTACTCTGCCCTATAGGGTTGCTATGAGTCAGAATCGACTCAACGGCAGTGGGTTTTGATCTGAAGAAGGTAGAAAAAAAATCATGCATAATTATTGCTCAAGGCCAGAAGAGACTGTCTTTAGCTTAATTATTAACCCTGAAATATGACCCTCAACTGACCTCCACAGTGAGCAACAATAGCTTCTCATTTGAACGGTACTGTTCACTTACACATGTGTGGAGTGTTTGCATAATAAATTGGTAACTGAACTTCAGCCTAGATGATCACAGAATTTTTCCCACGTGCCACAGAGCTACTATGCTTTTCACAGCCATTCCTCTTCTCCAAAGGAGCTCTGGTGGCACAACAGTTAAATGTTCAGCTGCTAACCAAAAGGTCAGTGGTTCGAACCCACCCGAGACTCTCTGGGAGAAAAGACCTGGCAATCTGGTCCCATAACAATTATAGCTAGGAAACCGTATGGGCCACTTCTACCCTGTCCTATAGGCTCACCGTGAGTCAAAACTGACTAACAGCAGGCAACAACAACCTCTTCACCACAAAAATTCAGCTGTAGCTTCAATTATGACCAAGTTCACCTGCTAATAAGCAGAGAGGGATTTCTGACTAAAGACTGTACCAACTTCACAGGTGAGCTTCAAACACCAGCTCTTCAAGAAAAGAGTGGACACCAAAGTGTACCCCAGAAGGTGATCCTAATGTCTGGACAATCCCAGGCAACAAATACTTAGGCTAAGGCCTCTCTTCAAGTAAGAATTTCTCAATCTCCCAGCTTCTCCTGAAAAGGAACTGAGTTGCTAGAGGCAAAAGGTCAGGCCAGAGATGGCTGTTACGTTTCCCTGCCCCAAGTGTCTCAGACTTTGGGGTACAGAAAGCAGTGTCAGAGCAAACCTTTCACTCCTCCCATGGAGCACAACCCAACTTGTGGACCTTGTCAGGTGTTCTGTAGTAAGTTGAATGATGGCCCCCAACAAGATATGTCCACATCCTAAATCCCAGAACCTGTTAATGTGACCTTATTTGAAAAATGGGCCTTTGTGGGTGTAATTAAGTATCTTGACGTGAGATCATTCTAGGTTGCTGGTGGACTGGAAATCCAATGGCAAACGTCCTTAAGAGACAGAAAAGGAGAAGAAACAGAGAAAGCGGACAGGCCTTGTGAAGATGGAGCCTGAGACTGGAGTTATGCTGTCACAAACAAGAAGGCCTGAAGCCAGAGGCACCACTGAGGCAGGGCAGGTAAGGCACATGGCCTGGGGGCTGCATGAGGAGGGGTGCTAATGGGCAGTTTCTATTGGCCATCATGGTTTCCACCACCAGCCATGAAAGGTCATTCAGCAATTTAAAACTAACTGCCATAGGCACTATTTTCTGTAGATAAGCCCCTGTCTGAAACCACCAGGAGCTAGAAGAGGCAAGGAAAGATCTTCCCTAGAGCCTTTGGAGAAAACGTGGCCCTGCCAACACCCTTATTTCAGGCTTGAAGCCTCCAGAACTGTGAGAAAATAAATTTCTGGTGTTGTAGGCCATCTAAACCAAAAAAGCCAAACCCACTGCCATTGCGTCGATTTCCACCCATGGTGACCCTATAGGACAGAGTAGAATTGCTCCGTAGAGTTTCCAAGGAGCAACTGGTGGATTAGAACTGCTGATCTTATTGAATGGGCTTAGTGGGGCTATGGGTATTTATTTCCCTCTCTTTTGCTTTTTAATTTGTTTATGCATTTTCTATAATAAATACATATTACAATTACAGTAGAAGAAAAGTTAACTTCATATTTAAAAAAAAAAAAAAAAAAAATCAAGCTTCCTTTTTGGCCGGAGTTTCTTAGAATGGCAAAGGGGAGCCTTCACAAATGTGAGCTTACCTCCCTCCTCAGCCTCCTCACTGCTTCCCCTCCACCCCATGCATACCCTCTGGTCGCACTTAATTACTTCATCTTCCTAGAATCTGCCTTGTACCCATCACCTCGGTGCTTCTACACACACTGGCTGTGCTTTCCTACTTCCTGCTCACTGGAATGTCAGCTCCAACAGGGCATGGGTTTGCATCTGCTCTGAGTCACTCCTGTAACCCCAGTGCCTAGCACAGCCTCTGCCACATCGTTCCCAGTCTACTTGGCCTTGAGTCAATTCTGCTCACAGGACCCCATGTGTGTCAGGGTACAACTGTGCTCCATAGGGTTTTCAGTGGCTGATTTTTTGGAAGTAGGTGCTATCTAGTCAGTTCCAACTCACAGCGACCCCTATGTACAACTGAACTAAAAACTGCCTGGTCCTGTGCCATCTTCACAATTGCTGTTATGCTTGAGCCCACTGTTGAAGCCACTGTGTCAATCCATCTCATTGAGGGTCTTCTTCTTTGTCGCTGACCCTCTACCTTCTCCAGGGACTGGTCCCTCCTGACAACATGTCCAAAGTACATGAGACCTAGTTTCACCATCCTTGCTTCTAAGGAGCATTCTGGTTTAGCTAGGTCTTTTTTCAAGTTTACCTCTGGGTAGACTCAAAACTCCAACCTTTTGGTTAGCAGCTGAGCCATTAACTGTTTACACCACCCAGGGGCATATCATTAAGGCACAACAAATGTTTGACAAATGAATGAACAGAAAAGCATTTAAGATCCTCTGCCCTATAGTAGGAAACCCTGGTGGTGTGGTTAAGTGCTACGGCTGCTAACCAAAAGGTTGGCAGTTTCAATCCACCAGGCACTCCTTGGAAACTCTATGGGGTAGTTCTGCTCTGTCCTATAGGGTTGCTATGTGTCGGATTCAACTCTACGGCAACAAGTTTGGGTTTTTTGGCTCTGTAGTAACATTTTCTCCTGTCACCTGCCTCTCTTGCCCTACTTCCACCCCCACCAAGAGTTAACTATTTACACTTCTGCATTCTCACAGAACATTACACATACCCAGTCTAACAGGACATTGGCTGTTTTATTTTAATTAATTCCTTCACCACGTTAGCAGCAGCCACAGCAGATATACTACCTGTGTTATTTCACCCATTCCTCACAATAACTCTACGAAGGTAGCTATTATCATCACCCGCATTTTAAACCCTCCCCCCCAAAAAAACCAAACCCATTGCTGTTGAGTCGATTTTGACTCATGGCGACCCTATAGGTCAGAGTAGAACTACCCCTAGGGCTTCCAAGGGATGGCTGGTGGATTCAAACTGCTGACCTTTTGGTTAGCAGCCAAGCTCTTAACCACTGCACCACCAAGGCTCCACCCCCATCTTACAGATAAAGAACTTGAGGCACAAGAGATTAAATAATATACACTCCCACAGTTAGTAAACATCAGCGCTGTCCAATTTCAATGTCTGGGCCCTGACGGTGCTATACTGGGGATAAATGCCATTTTCTGTATCTACCCTCCAGAAACCCAAAACCAAACCTACTGCCACTGAGTCAATTCTGACTCACAGTGGCCCTACAGGACAGAGCAGAATAGCCTCATTGGGCTTCCAAGGCTGCAATCTTTACACAGGCAGACTGCCACATCTTTCTCCTGAGGAGAAGCTGGTGGGTTCGAACGACCAAATTTCTGGTTAGCAGGTGAGTACTTAACCACTGCACTACCAGGGCTCTTCTATCCTCTACAGTGCAGCATAAACTTCTTGAGGGCAGGAAAGACATATTTCTACTTCTTAAAAGCGGGCCAACACTACACATGGCAGACATTCAAATACCTGCCAATGTGGGACGTAGGTATTGTCAACAGGACTATACAAATTCACTATTTAAGACAACTCCAGATGGGCATGGTTGGAAGTTTACAGGGTCTGCCTTGAAAAACAGCAGTAATCAAAATAGTTTCAAGTTCACCCAAATGAACACACGGCTTCATCAGGAATTTAAGGGACCAACTGTTGCCAGACAGTGCCCTTTAAGCAATCCAGAAGCACTTAACCATGAAGTGGTATGTTAATTGTGGTTCTTAAATATCCCTTAGCAGAGATCCCCTAAAGCCCTCTACTGGGCTGGAAACTGGTGTCACAGACCGTATTTCTAAAAGCTCTTTCAGACATATCTGTCAGTCTAGTGCGATTTACTGTGTCTAGTGCAATATACTTTCAATAAAATCATGTTTCCATATTTTCCCTATACGTCTGTAAGTTACCTGACTGCCCATTATTCTAAACTAATGAGATTTTATTGAACCAAAAGAATACTGCAAATGCTTCTCAAAATGGTATTTATAAATTTTACTCAACCCTCGCAATCAAGAGAGGCCACTCAAAGGGAAAGACATTTGTCACCTGAGTGTGAGCTGAGATGTCACCTAGCATGAAGACCCTAGGGTTGCCACCTGTGGCTCTCAAAAGGTCGCCGCCTGTGACTGTCTAAGGGTTGCCGCTGGTGACTAAGGGTCGCTGCCTGTGACTGTCTAAGCGACAGGCACAGATTAGCAGCCCCTACAGGCACCTCTCCTCCGGGGGCCAATTTTGGCGGAGATGTTGGGATATTTACAAGCATTTCTCAGTATATGTGTGTCAAAGGTGGGCAGAATGCGGCGTCTTACCTAACATGGGGAAACTAACGTGCTCAGGCAAAAGCCACACAAGAGCATGAGTGGTAAGAAGAGGGATATAAAGCCTATAGCCCAAAACCCAAATCCACTGCTGTCGAGTCAATTCTGACTCCTAGTGACCCTACAGGACAGGGTAGAACTGCCCCCATAGGGTTTCCAAGGAGCGCCTGGTGGATTCCAACTGCTGACCTTTTGATTAGCAGTTGTAGCACTTAACTACTACGCCCCCAGGGTTTCCACCTATAGCCCAGGAGGGGGTAATTTTAGCACAGCCTCCTAGAATGGTCAGAGAACTTCATCTCTCCTTTCTCATCCACCTCTGAAACCTTCGTGGTTGGCAGGCTGACTTCAGCTTTGCCACCAACGTGGAAAAAGGCCCACTGAGACTGTGCCAATCACTGTGCCATTGACGGGCCTTCCCGTTACCTGTGACTCCAGCCTCTGCAGCCCGACAAGAAAACCAGAAACATCACTGCCTGAACATGCTTCATGGATGACTTTGATCAAGTCTACAGGGGTCAGTCAACACGGTGAAAAGTCCACCGGACGAGGACAGTGACAGTCCCATAATGAGTCATGTCTGCCTAGTGCAAGCCCTGGGCTAAGACTTCTGAATCTCTCTCAATTTCCTCATCTGCTTAGAGCTCCAACCTGTGACAATGTCAGGAGGCATGAACTAGTCTAAAAAGTCAAATCGACACCACTAAGGATAGGCCTACTGTCATTTTAATAAACTGAAATGTCCCTTATGGACTTATATACTGCATCCATGACTAGTGATGGCACATGTGGCCCTGGGCCAGGTGCTGAGGAATACAAAGAGGAGGAAGGCCTGGCCTCTGCCTTGCAGGGAGAAGAGGGACCCATAAATGACTAAAGAGAATGTGATGTGCACTTGGGGAGACCCATGGAGTTCTGGGGGGGGTCACTGGCGGGTAAGCAGAAGGAATCGCAGACTTCCCACAGGAGGGAAGCTTGGCCTGACCCTGGAATGACGACAGGTTGCTGCTTAACCCAGGAGAGGGACGGAGAATCCAGCACAAGGAACAGCATACGCAAAGGGGGCATGGACCGAAGGGCGCAGGAGGAGGCACAGCCAGAGCCGGGTGGGCGCAGGAGAAGGCACGGTCAGAGCTGGGTGGGTGCAGGAGGAGGCACGGTCAGGGCTGGGTGGGCGCAGGCACCGCCACCTGTGTTATTTCATTTTATCTTCACCCTGGTGGCACAGTGGTTAAGAGCTCGGCTGCTAGCCAAGAGGTCAGCAGTTCAAATCCACCAGCCACTCCTTGGAAACCCTATGGGACAATTCTACTCTGTCCTATAGGGTTGCTATGAATTGGAAACAACTCGATGGCAATGGGTTTAGTTTTTTTTTCTTTTTTTTTTTTAGTTTTGCTCTAAAGGAGCCCTGGTGGCACAGTAGTTAAGCAATCAGCTTCTAACCGAAATGTCAGTGGTTTGAACCCACCAGCCACTCTGCAAGTGAAAAATGTGGCAGTCTGCTTCTGTAAAGATCACAGCCTTGGGAACCCTGTGGGGCAGTTCTACTTTGTCCTATAGAGTCGCTAAGCGTTGGGACTGACTTGATAGGAATAGGTGTTGGCTTGGTAACCGTGACCACATCCCACATGACAAGTGAGGGCTAAACTCACAGATGCCAGGTGTCAGAGGAGGGTCTCAGTGACCTCCTGAAGCACAGCGGCAGGGGCTCCTGGAATTTTAAGGTTAAATGAAGAGTTAAAAGACAAACGGGCAAGAACAAACCAAAATGGCTTTTAAAAATCTTGTTTTTTCCCCAAACAATAAGGGGATTTATTAAATCACATAACAAATCTAGGTATAGATACTTCTTGTTTGATTTTTTTTTTTAATTTTATCGTGCTTTAAGTGAAAGTTTACAAATCAAGTCAGTCTCTCATACAAGAATTATATACCTCTTGCTATATACTCCTAGTTGCTCTCCCCCTAAAGTCTTTTTTTAAGATTCTAAATACACAGGGCTATAATAGAAACATACTGATCTGAAAATAGGACACACGCATTGGCTCTAGTAAAAAAAGTAAATTTAAATTGTATAATTTGCTTAAGAGACGATGTCCCCAAACCATTCAGGCATGACTATTATGTGCCAGGTAATAGGAATTTGAAGATGAATAAGCCACAGTGCCTAGCCTCAAAAACCAGTTGCCATCAAGTTGATTTCAAGTCAAGGCGACCCCACGTGTCAGGGTTGAACTGTGCTCTGCAGCATTTTCAATGACTGATTTTTGAGAAGCAGATCCCCAGGCCTCTCTTTGGTGGCCTCTCTGGGTAGATGAGAACCTCCAACTTTGATTAAACCATGTTAACCATTTGTACCAAGGGACTCTCCTCAGCCTCAAGGAACTTGTAATTTAAGGAGGAAGACAGAGAAGTAACGCTGGGTGGTAAAAGCTAAAACAGGTGAGCAGGACAGGATGAGTAAGGGGAGTCTTCTCAAGGGAGGGGAGGGGAAAGGAGAAGGAAAGAAAAGGGGAAGGCAGGCACTGCGAAAGGAAACAGCAAGTGCAGAGTTCCAAAGGAGGCAGGAACTCAGAAAGGCTGGGCCCAAGGGGTCAGAAGTGGCAGGAGAGGGGTGGGGGACCTGAAGAATAGGGACAGCAGCAGGCCACCAGACATGGTGGCAGAGAATAAGCCACTTTTGCAAGAAAAGAGGCTTTTCATCTAAACATTTTACCCTACCCCATATAAAGCCCCAGCTCATTATGGCTCAGTTAATGCTCACAATTGTTTCTGGAACATCCCACCCCTGCACACACTTTCTGCTCAGTAATGCAGGGGACGGGGAGACTGAGCCACAGGAGTCCCTAAAGGGTTTCATATAAGGTAAACTCACCTGGAAAATGGCCCCATGGCTGGGACCCTAAAGAAGGCATCCTAATTATTCCGCATAAGGCTCTCCGCAGTTCTGGGGAAGAAGGCATTAACTGTTTGGGATTGGCTTAAGCAAATGTGGACACACCCGCAGAGGAGGGGCCCCGTGGGGTGTGTTACATTCCTGTGAAAACAGGGCCCAGGCTGTAATTTGTGTGGTAATCAGACCAGAGATTGGACTGCTGAACTGTTTCCCATTTTACAATATCACACTCCTGCCCAGGAAGCCCCACCCAAGCTTTTGTTTGGAATTCTTTTCCTTGATTAGGTGCAAGTCCTATTATTCCTGCACTCAAAAATAAGGCTGGCCTCTGATGAGGTCGCAATCCCGGCTTCCGTGAAGGAGGCTGGTCTCTTCTCTCTCGTTTCAGGATGACGGTTTTTCTGTTTTTCTTTTCCTACTCCGTAAAGGGAGAATGGGATCAGAGACATTTTGTTCAAATGGAAAGGTAAACCTTTTTACCTTCTGGAAAGAGCCCCATAAGTCAAGGAGAACGCTCCCCAGGCTGTGTCCACAGCTCCTCACAGCCTCCTGGCTTTGACCACTGAGACCGCGGCTCCGTGAAGCCAGGGGCAAAGGTGACCTCCAAGCTGATTACCAGATCTTACAAACGCCCTTCTTGGTGGAGCTGCCCCTCGTCTACCAGTTGGCAGGAAAGGCGGAACTGAGCGGTGATGCCCTCTGGTTCCATTCATTATGCAATTCAGCTGGGATCCAACCCCAAGGACCGGCTGAGAAACAGGGCAGAGGTCATTGTCCAGACAGCTGGAAGGTTTATATCCAGAATGGCAGACAATTCTTACAACCAGAATCAGAGTTTGTACGGAAATTTCACTTGGAAGCATCTAGTGTTAGAATTGGGCAAAAAGATGAACATCTTAATTTATCATTTAGCAATACCTTGAGCAATGTTAAGAGGCTTGTTTTGTGGTCTGCTCAATGCAAAGGGGCAGCCTTGCATGCTATGGGACACGTCCTGCCTCTCTACCTCACCAAAGTGGCCTTGGCAATGATGGATCCCTGACTCTAAGTCGCCTAACCCGCTGCCTGGCCAAGGACCTAATGCTAGTGTGCCCAGCTCAAACAAGATGAGCTCTTTTCCTTGGCCAATGGAATTGTCCCCAGTCAATCTGAGCCATTCTACTGAGCAGAACTCAAGCTGGGAGGCTGGACAGTTAGAAAGTCACAAAGACCTGCAGCTGGGGCAGCCACAGATGGCTACAGCTACAGCAAACTAGCAAGTAATCATAACCCTGCAAGTCCACCTGCATAAGAAGAATATAAACTATACCCCAAAATACAGACCTAGGACGAAGGATCCGGGAACAGTGCCTTGAGTGCCTCAGTCCCAGGGGTCCTTTGTTTCCTGTCCTGGGATACCTCCAAAGACACACAAAACCTTCCCTATTTACCTAAATGGTGTGAATGGGTTTCTATTGCAACCAATGACCCTTGACTCAAATAAGCACACAATATGCGTCTGGTAGAGTCAATGAGTGGTGCAAATGGCTGACGTGCTCGGCTGCTAACTGAAAGGTTAGAGGTGCGAGTCCAAACAGAAGTGCCTCAGAAGAAAGGCCTGGCAACCTACTTCTGAAAAATCAACCACTGAAAACCCTATGGAGCACAGGTCTATTCTGACACAGAGGCGGTCACCATAAATTGGAAGTGACTTGACAGCAACTGGTCTATGTGCTAGGTGCTATGACAATAGTCCTATCTCAGAGCTGGTATGAAAGACAAAACCTTTACTGAATAACTGCAGCACAGGGCAGCCCAGATGCATTAAAGTGCCAGTGGTGTGGAATGCAGAGCACAGCTCGCTGTGGGGCTATCTGCCATAGAGAGTTCCCTAGGGGCGACGGGACTCCAATCTGGACATGGAGAGTAGAAAAGGGGTAGCTGAACACTGAGGACAACACTCAGGATCCCACCAGGAAACCAGGCTTTACCACCACAGTTCCTCCAGGCTCAGCCCACATCCGCTGGCCTCAGTTACTTAGACCGTAGCCCACGCAGAACTGGGAGAGGCTCTCCTGGCAAGCTCTCCCTCCTCAATTTCTGGTGATCCTAGGAAAACACAGCAATCCCCAGAGGAAGCTCCTTAGAGCTTCTTAAGAACTCCTCTGCACGCTGAAAGACTAGGGAAGCCAGGCAGCTGGAGAAGGGCCTCTGAACTGCTCAGCATCAGCAGCCCAAGGGGAGGGGGTATGCCTTCACAAGGGTTCCGGTGAAACCAGGAAGTCCCTCTTGAATTTGTGTGGTAGGTGTTGGGGGTGAGGGTGGGGTGGACACAATCACGTCCTTAAGAAGCTAACTGATGCCATTGTGTTCATTTCAACTCACAGAGACCATACAGCACACAGGAGAACTGCCCTATAGGGTTTCCAAGGCTGTAAATCTTTACAGAAGCAAACCGCCACATCTTTCTCCTAAGGAGCTGCTGATGGGTTCAAAGCGCCGACCCCTTGGGTTGCCGCCGAGCGCTTTAACCACTGCACCACTGGGGCTCCTTCATCACATTCTTACAGACTCTAAACGCTCTAAAGCCTACAGAAGATCGGCAAGGAGATCGTTTTTAAATCTTCCCTGAGGACGGTGACAGAGCTGGAATATAAAATGCCCAAAGTTCTGTAAGCAAGACCAAAATTTCTACATCAAAAAAAACCCAACCCAAACCCACTGCTGTCAAGTCAATTCCAACTCATAGCAAACCTGTAGGACAGAGTAGAACTGCCCCCATAGGCTGTAAATCTTTACAGAAGCAGACTGTCACATCTTTCTCCCATGGAGCGGCTGGTGGGTTGCAACCCCTGACCTTTTGATTAGCAGCCAAGTACTTCAACCACTATGGCACCAGGGCTCCTAAATTATCATACAACCAAACATAATTTATATTAGTAAAATGAATTACAATGATGGCTTCCAAATTTTTTTTAGCAACAGTCTTTTCTTCAAACGAAATTTTACTCAGAAGCCCGATAAGCAACATGGATTCAGAAAAGCAGAATTTCACTGGATGAAATCGGAGGAAGAGATCTGGAGCTCCACCACTTCACAGCTGCCTCTGAGGTGACATAATTAGCTTATCTATTACTTTTGACTCAATAATTTTTAAATCTTGCACAACAAGAATTCAAATATTGTTAAAGGCATACATAAAAACCTTTTTTACCAAAAAATGTTACACGAAAGAACACTTCAACTAAGTCCTTTCATAAATATTCACAAACTAAAAATTAGTAGAGTTTTAAAAAAAAAAAAAAAGTTGCTTACTCTTTCTCAGGAATTAAAATTAGAGAAGAATGTGGAAAACTATCTGAAATATTGTCCTGTAAATGTTCTCCTTAGTACCCCTCCCAAAGATGCTGTGGAGGGGACACCCCGCACCTGAAAGGGTGTGCCTCCAGGTTTTTGATGATTGTCTGAATGCCTTCACTAGTAAACAAACAAAGATCATCCCAAGAGTAGGCTGAGAATCTCAGGGGAAGAGATCTCATAATTTCCACTCTATTTGGAAGGGTACTCTTTTTAAGTCAGAGAGAGCTTACAAACTTCAAAATTCTGTCAATTTTTCATAACATATACAGTGTAAAAGATTTTTAAAAATCCACATCTCTGCCAAAACCTTGAGTCTTCCCCACACCTGGAAAGAAGTCTCCAGAAGTCTTGCTGGGTGATGAATTTGGGAACCAGGCACAAAGTTGTCATGTAAGTGATACTCCCTTATTGGGAAACAGAATCCCATGGAAGGACCTTAAAAATCTTCTGGGTGCACCTCACTGTTAGGTGAAGAAAATGACATCTGGCTATTGGGCAATCCATCCCCTCAGCTCAGCCAGGATGGGATCCCAGTCTTTCCACTCTTTCTAGAAAACAGTCCCTCCTGGCCTTGATAAAGTCAAACTTTTTCCTTTACCATTTCTACTAGTAAACACTTAAAGCCTTTAAAATATAACCACCCCACCATCCTAGAAACTATTCCGCTTATTCAAAGGTCTACCATTTTCTTGAATATTTCCATCCATCAAAGTTTACTAATGTTTTAGTCTTTTTTTTTCCTAATAGTATATTTATTTTCCATCTCTAACTCATCTCCAGTTGAAACCATAGCTGTGTGATATAAGTAGGGTTTAAAACTTGAAGTTCTATATCTAGTATCAACAGCTGGTACAGAAGGTTTCATTTCTTCACCCTAGACCAAGGAATCTCATCTACAGGAATTCTAGTCATACTCCAAGTTGTCCTTGCATTTCCTGAAACAAATGTCCTCTTTTCTTCTGCCATGGTGGTACTGCAGGGGTGGGGGGGTTAAAGAGCCATTCTGACACTAAAGTGTCCCGTACACTGTAACCGTCCCACAAATATCTGCTGTGCTGATTTCTATTAGCATCTAGACTGATCCTGGATAATGTGTAACCGAGTGCATCCACTGACTGACTGACTTTCCATCCAAAAACTGAATTCTCTGAAACCCTCCATCATGTCTAGTGCAAGAAAATAATAAAATCCTGAATCTATTATGCTACTTCAGCAATAAATAAAAATAGATTAAAAGGTATTTATCACAGCTAATCGCTGAGCACAAAAAATAAACAATAGCTATTAAACCAAAGCATCTTTTACATAACTTCTCTTGACAACTTAAGTATTTTAAAAAGCATTTTACAAATAATGAGGAAGCAGGTTTCCACCTAAATCATATGAGGTAACACAGAGCATAAGGCAAGGCGGGCGAACAGGCAAGCGTTCATTCCCTTCCGTACTGCATCGATACTGTAACAAAATACGAGCATCAGTGTAGTTCTACCTGCATTTTCTAAAAGGCTTCAAAAATGATACACGTGAAATTAGTAACACTCTTGAGGAAGAAGGAGGAAAAGGTGCGAGGACAGAGAATTTTAAGCGGCATTTTAAACACATCTGTATCGTGTGAATTTTCTGTAATATGTATCAATTTTGTCATTATTTTAAAAATAATAAGAGGAAAATGCAACATAAATCCGTCAAAGAGGCATTGAAACTACCATTGTAGTAAATTACTTGTGGCACTGTATCTTGGTTCAACCTTTTTCGACCCAACAATTATTAGACAAGTTTTCTATAATGTGCCTGTTATTTGTTTATAAAGAAAGGCAACCCAGTTTTATATACATATAAAAAGTTATATACATATATATGTGTATATATATGTATGTGAGTATGTGTGTGTATATATATATATACTGGAAACCCTGGTGGCGTAGTGGTTAAGAGCAACTTCTGCTAACCAAAAGGTTGGCAGTTCGAATCCACCAGGTGCTCCTTGGAAACTCTATGTGGCAGCTCTACTCTATCCTATAGGGTCGCTATGAGTCAGTATTGACTCGATCACAATGAGTATGTGTGATATATATACGTATCACATTAACTCATTAAAATACAGGCTTTCGAAACGTAGGCCAGGAAAACACTAGTGTGCTTTAACTTTTAATAGAAAAAATAAAATTCTCAAAAGACAGATTAACAGCAAAGTGAAAATATAATCCATAAAAAGTTTTCCTGGCTATGCTAACTCAGTGGTTCTCAACCAGGGGTAATTCTGGTCCCCAAGAGGCACCTGATGATGTCTGGAGATATTTTTGATTGTCAAAATTGGGGGTGGGGAGGTGGGTACTGGTATCTAGTGGGTAGTGGCCAGGGATGCTTAAAAATACCCAACAATGCACAGGACAGATCCCACAACGAGAATTACTTGGCCCAAAATGTCAACAGTGCCAAGACGGAGAAACCCCGTGTTAACTGAGCAGCTATGGCAATATTTTTAAGTGAATGTTCCTATACCTTCTATCAACCCACACTTTACTGCTTAAAATAATAATTTGCTAAATGTCAAGGAAGAAGACGCTCTTACGCTTCACTGCTTGGTAGCTTTTTATTTTCAAACTTAACTAGTGAATTTTTATTAAACACAATTAAGACACAAGGCAATTATAAGCTATACTGAAAAGCACAACTCTGGGATATGTAATTTTGCCTATATAATCTCAGTCATTTCCACTGAGCTTGCACTGGTCACTGGGGTGACTCAAACAATAATGTAAAAACTAAGCATACAGCCAGTCTGAAACCTAGGACCTATTTTAATACCAGGTTAAGTAAAAAGTGTCACCGCACAGGAAGTAGGAACTGTAATCTATATAGTACACTGTCTGTGAGATGGAGAACCCAGCTCACTCCAAGAACCCAGCTTTCAGAATAAGCCAAGAACTGCTTGAGAAAGAAAAAGTGTCTTGCCAAGTCTTAATGATTCTACGAAAGGAGCCCTAACTTAAGTGGCCCTCCAAATATCCTTAACTGTATAGAAGCCATTCTCCCCAAATAGAGATTCAGTATTACACATTTAGTCTTAAATCAATCCTATTCTTAAATAATGAATCAAGCAATCTTTAGAATGGCCTCCAAGGTTACTTAAGTACATTCCACAATCATTGTATTAACACAATAATTCCCACCTGGAAGGCTCGCCAGTTGACTAAGAACTGTACTTGGAGATTGGAACCTGAATTCTCAGTTGTATACATTTAAAGCCAAGTGATTATTATTTCAAGAGTCTTATTCTAGAAAGATGTTTTTTAGCTCAGCTGTTCAAAAACATGGCTGAGATATTACTTCCTGACCCACATATGCTCTGCTGGAGATTATATATATGTTCCTCTGTCAGTTGTCCTCCCTCCCTACAGGATCCCGCTGGTCACTCAGACCCAGAAACTCTCCTCCATCCTTTCTCAGCCTCCTTGGCCACTCTTCCCAGACTCTGGTTCTTCCCCTACCTCGCCTACATTTGCAGCCTCTTTCCTCGACCACCCCAGCCCTGCACCCACACCCCGTGATCCAGGCCAGTCTTTCAATCACCACCATCAGAACTACCTAGGGAGTTGGTGATCAAGATGCCGATTCCCAGACCACATTCCACCTACTGATCAGAATCCCTGGTGAAAGGGTGAGAAACTGCATTTTCATTCTACCTCCTAGTAATTAAGGACCAGAGCCCCAGCCACAGAAAAACATTATGGTTTCCCAAAAATGGCATCATTGTATCCTTGATCCATGAATCATCCTTCTCTCTTCTGAAACACTTACCTCTTACCAGGTTATGGTTAAGGCCAGTGGCAAACCATTAACATTCTTATCATCAAGGACATGACAAATAATATAATAATCCCCAGTGGATCGTCTATAGGACAAAGTAGAATCACCAGAGGTGACTTACTCTAGGATTCAAAATAAAATAAAAATTTTATTTTATTTTAAAGTCACCTGTAATTTTGCCCTGGAGTGGATGTTTTTTATTGTTAACCCATCCTCTACCCTCTCATTCCTTTCTACTTTTTTAGATTTTCCTTTGGGAAACCACTATGTAGCAGCCACAAGACTTGGGTGGTATTGGCCCTAAACTAAACTCCAGAGGTAACTGGCGTAAGACAATCAGCATCATCTCATTCCTTTTCTGATTAGTTCTGGGATGAGCATAGGCCCTGGCCTAAGCACATAGCATTTCCCTGGCCACCATAATGGTTAATACTGGTCCAATCAGAACAAAGCTCACGTCTTTTGTCTGATAATTATGCATGTGAACAAAGAAGAGTGTATCCCTGGTTGCTGCTAGCAGCCATTTTGTGAACATGAGAAAAGCTAGGGAGACGAAGACAGACAAACCCTAGAGAACCATTTCTGTAAAATGAAAAGTGGGAGTTTTTTAGTTACTGAGTCAAAGCACTGCCTTTACTGTTTAAGCCAATTTAGGCCTTTTTTTTTTTTTTTTACCCAAAGGGAGGAACCCTGGTGGCAGAGTGGTTTAGCACTTGCCTGCTAACTGAAAGTTCCGAGATTCGAACCCACCAGCCACTCCTCAGGAGAAAGATCTGGCAGCTGGCTTCTGTAAAGAGGTAAAGCCATGGAAACCCAATGGGGCCGTTCCACTACATCCTATGGAGTCACTATGAGTCAGAATCGAATCAACAGCAACAGGTTTGGGGCATTATCCAAAGCATCATGATACCTGCCCTTCTCTACCTTTCAATCTTCCACTATTCCCTTAAGACTTGTACGAACCTACTGCTACAGGAGTAGGTACAGCCGTACCCCAATATGCCTCACCTAATCCCACCTCCACACCTGTGTCTATCATTCCCCTGTCTGAAATGCTCATCCCTTGCTCTCTTTCTTATTCAAATCCAGCCTGATCTAGGCTCAGGCTGGAGTCCTAACCCCTAGGGCAGGCACTGAGCACCACGGTTCTCTCATCTTCTCTAACCAAAATCCATTATCTGTACTAGTTGCCATCTATATCGGACCTGGTACTTTTACTTACCCTTTCACAGTAGAGTCTCCAGTTGGATGCAAGCTCCCTATACTTCTGCAACTCCAATGGCTTCACACACAATGTTTTACGGTTAGCAGAAAACCAACAAATGCTGTTTAGGCAAACTCAAAATGTGATTTAGACCTCCTGATCACTACCAGTCATGCCCTTTTAATTCACTTAGCAATGCAATGGGTAGGAAGGAATTTAGATGCAACATATTTCAACATTGCACAGTTGCCCATGGTCCTGTAAAATTTCACAACCAGACTGGCAGTAACAGCTGGATGAGGGTCTGAAATTTTATCAGGTTGGCTTCCATTCTGTAGATTGCTGAAGTCCTTCCAATGAAGATGCAGACAAATTTGGTAGGGTCTAAAGAAGAAATCTCACACTTTTCAAACATCTGTATAAAATGAGACTGGGCCAACACCAGAAAGGAAGATGTGAAAGCACAGTCAGAGGCGTGCATAGCACAGCAGGCTCTGAACACCTCCAGGCCCTTTATGTTCCCTTTGGCTTGTAGTTACACATCCCTTTACAGTACTCCCAGCATACATCTACAACATTTAAATAAGATAAGTAGAATAAACAGAGGTTAGTGTTTATCTCTACTACACAGGTGGTCAGGAGGTAATGAGGAAGCTGAGGAACCATGTCAGAATCCGGCACCATTCCCATTAAAGATGACAATAGGAACAAAGGGGAAAAGGGAAAGGAAGTGAGTGTATGTTTGTGTGGGCACGTGTGTGTACATTCAAACACAAGCACAAAGGCATTGAGGCAGCCCTGGGGTCAATACCATCCTAGCTACTTGAGGGCCAAGCCCTTTCTATAGTGGTATAGCAGGATCCTACCTGAACAACAATTTTGACACCCCAGCTGGGGTTTCCCCAGATTTTAGCAAGTCTATATTATGACCACTGAACATGTTCTTCAACAAGTCATAGATATGAAAAGCTACCTGACAAAATTAAAAAAAAAAAAAAACCCAGAATAAATGACCTATGGAGTAAACAGTACCTTACAAACATGTATAGATCCATAATAACTGAGATCTTACCAGCTAGTCTCCCCACATAGGAAGTAGTAGTTTCTCTGAGAAGTGGCTAGGTCCAGTCTCTCAGTGCTGCTTCTTTATCCTCTTTCTGCCCTGGGCCCTGATTAACACTGTCCTCTTCCTGGGTCATGAATAGGTTCTGAAGAGCTACATACACTGTCTGCAGGACCTTGCAAACAAACTGCATTAGTATAGATCAAGGACTTGTCAAATGGAATGCTGCATGTCTCCTCCTGGGCTTTGTGCATCGCATTACCAGGAGGACTTCCTTTCTGTTACTGCTCTAGTCTGCAAATGCTCTCAAAGCTGAGCTTCATCATCGGCCACGTGGCTGCTAGAAACAGTTCTCAGAGCTCCACTTGCCCTGAGGGTCTCCCCTTGGCCACATGGCCAGCGACTATCTGGTCTCACCTCCCATCCACACCGGCCTTAGTGCAAAGACAGCCTGACGAGCCACTCAGACCCTGACCTGTGTGTATGCTAAGAGAGCCTCTCTATCCGGTGCTCGTGGCTGGGAAGGAAGAACAAATTGTACAACCAAGTGATGCCAGGAAGACTGTCTCCTGAGACGCCATAAAATCCAGACTCGTTCCCTCTGCTTCTCCTTTCAAAAACATCTCACTAGTTCACAACTGTGGGGCAAGAAATGAAATAACCAAAATTGATATTGGGAAAGCAGAGGCCTGAATCCAAAGAGCTGCTGTCCCATCAGAAGAAAAGCAAACCAACCACGACAACAAAATCTCTGACCACGATCTGACATCTACTCCATGGATCCTGCACAGGGGCAGGTCAGCCATACCCCAGCTCACCTGTCGGGCTCATTCTCAAAGAGGAGGTCCCCAGCAAGAACCTATTTCAACACCAAAGACACAAGGAAAATATAAGCCCAAGAGACAGAAAGGGCCACATAAACCAGACTCCATCAGCCTGAGACCAGAAGAACTAGATGGTGCCCAGCTACCACCAACAACTACCCTGACAGGGAACACAACAGAGAGTCCCTGATGGAGTAGGAGAAAAACGGGGTGCAGAACTCAAATTCTAGTAAAAAGACCAGACTTAATGGTTTGACTGAGACTGGAGGAACCCTGGAAGACATGGCCCCTGGACAGTCTGTTAGCCCCAAACTAAAACCATTCCCGAAGCCAACTCTTCAGACAAAGATTAGACTGGCCTATAAGACATAAAATGATTCTCATGAAGAGTGTGCTTCTTAGCTCAAGTAGACACAGGAGACTAAATGGGCAGCTCCTGTCTGGAGGCAAGATGAAAAGGCAGAATGGGACAGGAGCTGGTTGAATGGACCTGGGAAATACAGGGTGGAAAGGAGGAGTATGCTGTCACATTATAGGGAGTGCTCTATATAGGGTCACATAAATGTGTGTATAAATTTTTGTACGAAAAACTAACTTGAACTGTAAACTTTCACTTAAAGCACAACAAATTTAAAAAAAATCTATTGCAACAAAGTCAGGTGATTTGCAGCAACTACTTTTCTTTATCACCAGCAGGTCTGAAAAGAGCCCCCCTCGGAAACTGTGAGGACTGACATCAGTGCCTGCCTCCTCCCCACACAGTCTACCAGGCAGACCAGTCTACCACCTCAATATCAGAGGACCTTCTCTTCCCCCAGAAGCAGAAACAGCTGTTTCCACTTCATCCAGTCTCCAGGCATCCTGAATGTTCTGGCCCAACTAACAAACTACATGCCTGGCTCTCCTGCTTCACAGAACTAGCAGAGTATAGAAACCAAAAGCAAACCCGTTGCCATCAAGTCAATTCCAACTCGTAGCAACCCTGCAGGACAGAGCAGAACTGCCCCATAGGGTTTTCAAGGCTGTAAATCTTTACAAAAGCAGACTGCCATACCTTTCTCCCATGGAGCAGCTAGTGGGTTTGAATCTCCAACCTTTTGGTTAGCAGCCAAGTGCTTAACTACTGTGCCATGAGGGCTCCACTGCAGAGTATAGAGACAAAACAAAATTCCAAAGACCTGGGATTAGTAGACATAGACAAGCCCCACCTGGTGCTTTCCAAAGCATGTTGAAAAACTGACAAGATCAGTTAGGATACAAAGAGCCTCAACTTCTGGGTCTCTATTCAACACATATTAGTGCCTAGTTGGAACAAGGCACCAACAAAGTACCCCAGCCAGGTTAGACCCGTACAAGAGTCCTGAGATGGTGATTACCCAGTGCACACCGAGCGATATGGATTCCAGGCTTCTGTCCAAGAGCAGGGAACAATTGTTCATTATTGATTCACTTGAGCACAAAAGGGCTATGCAAATTTGCAAAAGATTTGCAGCTTTGCTGTACCTGGAACCCTGCCAAAAAACTCAGGCAAGAGCACCCGGGACACACACACACAGAGTTGGGCAAGAGACACTAAGTATGCAAAGGAAAGGTTAAAGAGAGGTTGCTCACTGCAAAAGTCCCCCATTCTGTTAGCCTATCCTCCCCCTCCCCTCTGCTCTTTCCCCCTCCACAGAAGAATGTGGGTTTTTTTTTTTTTTTTTTAACTTAATCTTCATTGAAACAGGCAATTTATGGATGGAAGCGAAAAAGAAATGTACTGTTTTTCAGCCCCGATTTTTTTTAACATATCAGTCAATACAAAAAAACACATAACACACATCGTGAACTGCTCCCAATGTCATCCCCAAATCTCCCCTGACTCAACAGAGCTATAAACGCAATCACTGTGTTGCCACTGTGGATAAGCAACAAGGAAAACCAGAACAAAGCTAACTTGTCGTGACGCTGTTAATCAACGTCTATTCCAACTCACTGTGGAAACACTAGGCTGTGAATTTCCTGGTAATTCTTTCTACTCAAATGTGTTTTTACTGGGTATGTCTCCCAAAAGAGTAGATGCTCAGAAAAGGAGAAGGGACAGAAGAGGAAGCGTGGGGTGGGGCAGTGGAGGGTGGGTTCAGAATGGACGCTCCAGGAAGTGAAAAATGTTCCCAAGCAGATCTGAACGTGGAGCCCGGTCAAGGCTTTACAGAGAATTCAGTGTCTGTTGTTTTCGGGAAAACGTGACCCTTCCTTGTCATTCCCTGCAGGTTCTTCTCTCAGGTGTCTATGGTGATAAGCTGTTCTAGGAATATAAGACCAACCCCATGCCTTCCTTTCTGCTTATTATTAATTACAATCTTATGAAAAGACTCACAGAAATTCGGCTGGGGAGGCAGAAGCCCTGTGGGAGGCACAGACCACCAGAGCTGGGATGTTCAGAGGAAGGGCAGCAAGAGCTGGAGGGGGTAAGAGTCAGGGAAGGGGCATGGAGCTGACCTTGGAACACCTGGTACACCTGTTACTGTGAAGATCCTTCCACAAGTTTTAAAAAGTTCTGGAGGAACGAAGAATATTATTAAGGAATGCGAAGTTTGCATCCTTTAACTTAGAACAGGATGAAGTGGAGATTAACCAACTCTAACAACACAAATGATGACTGTACAGAGTATAAGAGGTAACCCATCTTATATCTTACATGGAGCATAAAGGGATCCAGCATGATGCCCCATTACCTCTAAGAACACCAAGGCTGAAAGGAGCTCAGGGCCCACCCTCCCTTCACACCAGCCCTAGGCTCTGAACGTGGACATTCTCCAAGGCCCCACCCACGCCTCATAATCCTCCCTGTAGATGCCCTATTGGCGTCCTAGTGCAGCACTGAGCACAGCTGAAATAGATTTGTGCAAATATTTAATTCATTCCACATCATTCCACAACTATCTGCCAAGGCCCTACTATACGAGCCAGGCATGTGATAGAGCTTCATGTCACATCTGTCTCCCCATTTAATGAATGCCTATGTCTCCCGCTAGTCAGAAGCCCCATATGGGCAGAGACCAAGTGTACACTGCATATAACTGTATCTCCAGCCCCTGACACAGAGCCTGGCATAGAAGGCACTCAGCAAATATGTGCTAGCTTAGTACAGTCCAGCCCTCTTGTCCAGGGACTGTTGAGATACTGAGTTTCTGAACAATGAGGCAACATGAGCAAAGTCACATGCCTCAACAGTGACAGGCAAAAAAGAAGGATCATGGCTTCCTGGCAGTCAAGGCTATTAAACACTGCTTTCAGAGAACAACTCTAAAGGAGACATCATTTGGATGACAAGGCTTTGGAACTGGACAGAGAACACTTCAGTCAGCCTGTCCCTGCAGCAGACACCTATGATGGCCTTCCTAACACTCATCTCCTCCCAACAGACAGCCTTGCTGTGTTTGTGTTTCTGAAGAAGCTTCAGGACTCTGCTTCAGTACACATGTCCTAGGCCAAGCCAAGCCGTGGAGCCCAGGGCTCAAACATAGCAATGATTGTGAGGATGGCACAGGACTGGGCAGTTTCATTCTGTTGTATGTGGGGTTGGAACTGACCACACAGAGTCCACAGATTTACAGACTTTACTACTCTACACTGACACACCTTAAACAAACCAAAATATGATTCAATGAAAATCCAATGTTTACAAAACATTTCAAGAAGACAACCAGTATATGAATGAGAATACTATTGAGTGTCTTTGGCTCATTCTCTTCCCATTTCAATCCCTCGCCCCCACTCCACACATAAGGGGTACCTGGGCAAATCAGGTTCCAGTCAGGTGGGCCAACATCACTTGAGACCCCAGGATTGGGACTAGTTGGCAGGGATTATTGTCTGGGCAAGAAAAGCTCAAAAAAGAGATATAGATATATCCTTCAGAGCACCTCCTAGGTCAAAACCAGAAAAGCCAGATTGTCCAAGAGTCTACAGGGCAAATTCCAGGCCAGAAACAGAAGAAAGGGAGAAGAAAGTCAGGAGAAAGAAGTACCAGAATGGGGAGGGATAAATGAAATTAGGCAAAGACAGTGGCCAATAATAACAATAGTCAATAGTTACCAAGCACATCATTCTGCATTCCGGGAACAAATCTTATGTGGTCACGGTGTATGACTTTTAACATGTTCTTAGATTCTACTTGCTAGTGTTTTGTTGAGGATTTTTACATTTATATTCATAAGGGATAATGGCCTGTAGTTTTCTTTCCTTGTGGTATCTCTGTCTTATTTTGGTACCAGTGTTATGTTTGCTTCATAAAACGAATTAGAGAGTATTCCTTCCTTCTCTATCTTTTGAAAGAGTTTAAACAGAATTGGTGTCAATTCCTCTCTGAATGTTTGGTAGAATTCCCCAGTGAAGCCATCTGGTCCAGGACTTTTTGCTGTTGGGAGGCTTCTGATAACTGATTTGATCACTTCACTTGTGATGGGCCTACAAAGGGCAATTCTTGATTCACCTGTACTCCCCCTGGCCAGCTTTCACCCTACAGTCAGGGAAACACACACGAGGCATCTCACCAAGCCCAGCCAGAAATCTGAGTCATCCTCTTAATTTAGACTTCACAAGCTCATGGCCTGGTACCTATAGTGTGCATAGGAACAACATCCATCACTCTGTTCTGTCATCAACAGTGACCCCAGCAAACATGGGTGGGACAGCACTGAGTTGCCACATGTAAAAGATTAGGGAAATATCTCCATATCCCATTAGGAACATATGAATTTATCTTGGCACTCCTGTTGCCTAGATTCCTTGGTGATTTCCCTCATAAGTACATTAGTTTTGTCTTTCCAACTCAGTCATATACTCTGACCCTGTGAATCCACCGTTCAAACCATTCAGGGTCAAATCTCAACTGCTGCCCCAAGGTGAAGAGGCCTGCCATATTCTGGCACTTGCTAATGCCTCAAATATGTCACCACTCCAAATACTCCCAATAACACTGAGCTCCTTATAGTTCCAAAGTCCAGCTCCTGGTCCTCTGCAAGTTTTTTCTCACTTCATGGCTGTATGAGTTGAATTATGTCCCCCTAAAATGTGTTATAAATCCTAACCTCTATGCCTGTGGTTATAATCCCATTTGGGAATGGGTTGTCTTTGCTATGGTAATGAGACAGGATTAGTATAGGGTGAGTCAACCTCTTTTGAGATAAACCAAACCAAACCTATTGCCACTGAGTCAATTCTGACTCATAGCAACTCTAGAGGACAGAGTAGAACTGCCCCATAGGGTTTCCAAGGAGCGTCTGGTGGATTTGAACTGCTGACCTTTTGGTTAGCAGCTGTAGCACTTAACCACTGTGCCACCAGAGTTTCCAAATATAGGAGATTAAACAAGCAAGTGAAAGAAGCATGAGATGGGGTAAGATAGATGCCATGACACATGGAGATCTCCAAGGAACCAGAAAGCAGGAGCTGAAGGGAAGGACCTTCCCCTAGAGCCAATACCCTAAATTCAGACTTCTAGCCTCCTGCACTGTGAGAAAATAAATTTCTGTTTGTTGAAGCCACTGTGGTATTTCTGTTACAGCAACAGTAGAGAACTAAGACTACAGCCCTTGAAATGTCTTCCCACCTCAACACCACCCACCATGGTTCCCCAGAAATCTGGCTATGGCTAACACTCCCATTTTACTTCCTCAGAAAGCCTTTTGTGATCACCTGTCCCACCCAAGAAAGGGTTAGGTTCCTCACCTCTGTACATAACGTATTCTAGGATAAATAACACATATTAGTACATACAATATACACATGTACATATAATCATATCTGTACACATACCACATCATTTTACAGTAATCGGTTCTTAGGTCTCCCACCCCCAATTTTATGGAACATTCTTTGAGGGTTGGGACTATATAACTAAGGCATGGCACATAATAGGCCTTCGGTTAATATTAAGTAAAACAAACAAATGCAAGGCTGGACAGATGGATGGATGGACAGATGAACGGACGGATAGCAAGGAATATACCTTAAACTTCTTTAAATCTCTCCCAACAAGTGCTTCATGCCGGGTAGATGCTTAGGTGTCCAAGTGATTCATACTCTGTAATGCCCTCCTTGGGTAACCACCCACCACACGCCGAGCTGCCAGTTTCACAGGTGCCCACTAACGCTAAGGCTCAGGGGTTTGACAGACAAGCTCACTCATACCCTTCCCAGTGATGCTGACTGTAATCACGCCCCCTGTAAGGTCCTTATCTGAAACAGGGTGCAGACTCCTAACCTCCTGAGCATCACCTCCCACTGAAGGCATGCTAAAACCACAGTCATGTGTGCTGTCCTTCTCTGGACTTGGGCCAACTCGGTGACACATCTGTTAGAATGCTGCCATCACCACCGTGAAGACTATTCAAGGCACAGTGGGTCAGGGTACCAATAACATCCACCACCCAATCTGGGCATATGTGTCATTTAACACGACAACCCTCTCCCACTCCCAACATCCTAATAAAATACTCCCAATAACCCACACTTTGTTCTACCAGCACTGCCTTGGAATTCCTTTTTCTTAAATACCAGTTACTTTCATTAAACAGAATTTTCTTTTAATTTTACTGTGCTTTAGGTGCAAGTTTACAGTGCAAATTAGCGTCTCATTCAAAAATTTACACATAAATTGTTTTGTGACACTGGCTGCAATCGCACGTTTTATCAGCACCCTCTCCCTTTCCACCCGGGGTTCCCGTGTCCATTCATCCAGGTCTCCTGTCCCTTCCTGCCTTATCCTCTGGCCTTTGGGCTGGGGCTGCCCATCTGGTCCCAAGTACTTGACTGACCTAAGAAGCATGTTCCTCACGTGTGTTACCATTTGTCTTACCAGCCTGCCTAATCTTTGGCAGAAATGCGGGCTTCAGAAGTGGCTTCGGTTCTGAGTTAGCAGGAGTCCGGGGGAAATTTCATTTTATATGTTCCCCAAACTGTCTGCTTATAATCTGACTAAGTGTGGAAGGGATTGGGCAGAGACAGAAAGTCACCCAATCTTCGCCTGCAGGTGTGCTAAAACAACTGCGGTTAGCCTTAAAATTTAGATTCCACTGGCATTCACTCCCCAGGGTTAATTCCATTTGCAAATTTCAACAACTGAATCACCCTGAAACCACAGTGAGAAGTAAGCTCCAGGGTACTCTAAGGCCTATTGTCCTTCCCTTGAAGAACAAAGGTTCTTTACTATTGTAATTGCCAGGTTATAAAGCACTTACCTTCTCTCCAGAGTAAATCAAATCTGATATATTTTCCTCTTGATTGTTTCTTTCAATAATATTTTATTGTGTTTTAGGTGAAAGTTTACACAGCAAATTAGGCTTCTCTTTAACAATTCTTATACAAATTGTTCCATTAGTTACAATTTTTACAATGTGTCAGCATTCTTATTATTTCCATTCTGTCTGTCCTGTTTCCATTGATCTAGCTTCCCTTTCCCTTCTTGTCTTCCCATCTTTGCTTTTGTGTAAATGTCGACCTTTTGGTCTCATATCGTTAATTGTTTAAGGAAGCACATTACTCAGGAGTGATGTTGTTTATTTTATAAGCCAATGTATAATTTGGCTGAAAGGTGACCTGAAGAAATAGCTTTAAGTTCAAAGGGTATATTACATGGATAGTGTCAAGGGTTCCTCTAGTCTCTACCGGTCCAGTAGGTCTGGACTTTTTTTTTAAGAATTTGAGTTTTGTTCTACATTTTTCTCCCATTCTTTCAGGGGCCTTCTATTGTGTACCCAGTCAGAACAGTCAGTAGTGGTAGCCAAGAACCATCTAGCTTTCTGGTCTCAGGTCAGAAGAAGCCAATATTCATGCAGGCTATTAGTCCTGTAGACTAGTTTGAGTCTTTGATTTCCTTTGTTCTCTTTTCCTCCATCCGAGGGAGACCAACAGTTTTATCTTAGATGGCCACTTGCAAGCTTTTACGACCCAGATGCTACTCACCAAACCAGAGTGTAGAACGTTATCTTTGTGAACTATGTTGTGCCAACTGACTAAATTGTCCCCTGAGACAATTTAGTCAAGTCTTTTAACCCATTATGCCAATCCTGCCAGTTGCTTGGATATATCTAGAATGGCTCATAACTGTGCCCCCTATGTGATTCATTTAAAAAAAAAACAACCCAAACCCACTGCCGTCAAGTAGATTCCAACTCATAGCAACCCTATAAGACAGAGTACAACTGCCCCATAGGGTTTCCAAGGCTGCAAATCTTTACAGAAGCAGAGAGCCATATCTTTCACCCATGGGACAGCTGGTGGGTTCAAACCGATAACCTTTTGGTCAGCAGCTGAGCATCTGAACCACTGTACCACCAACACTCCTTGGTTTGTTATATATACGTGCAGCACACACAAACGTGTATACACACACACCTACAGATACACCTCTCGCACATGCATTTACACACATATGCCTTCCTATACCTACACGCATCCATATCTATCTATGTAACCATACACATATTTTTTGGTTTTTACTCTTGTTGCAAAATTGTATCCTTTATAGCATTTACTGTAATTGTTCCTTTTTCTCATGTACTTCTTAGTATCTTTCTTTACCTTGGTCAAGTTGTTGTGACTTCAATCATATTTGGTAGTGACTTTTCCATCACCAAAAGTAACAAGTATCTGCTATCTAGAAAGTGATTCCCCTCCCTCTTCCTTCCATCCCTGGTAGCCATCAAAGAACGCTGCCTTTGTGTGTATCTATTCTAGACTTTTTATAATAGTGGGGCCATATGATATTTGTCTTTTTGTGATCACTCAGCATAACATCCTCCAGATTCATCCACGTTATGACTCACGGACTCCCCAGTATTCTTCATATTGAGTAATACTCCGTCATATGTATGTACCACAATTTGTTTACCCATTCATCTCTTGATGGGCACTTAGGTTGTCTCCATCTTTTTGCTATTGTGAATACTGCTGCAATGAACATAGGTGAGCATATGTCTATTCGTATCACTGTTCTTTTGTTCCTAGGAGTGGGATTGCTGGATCACAAATTATTTCTACTTCTAGCTTTCTGAGAAGTACCATACCATTTCCCACAGTGGTTATACCATTTCACAGTGTCACCAGTAATGTATGAGTTCCAATCCCCCCACAGCCTCACCAGCTTTTGTTTTCTTCTGTTTTTGATCATTGCCATTTTGGGAGGGGTGAGACGGTATCTTACTGTAGTTTTGTCCTTTATATTTTTTTAAAAACATTCCAATTATTCTTAGAACATATAACCATTTTTCAGAGTGACGGTCCTAGGTTTATCCACTCAAAAATGGCCTAAATATATCAAGTAGGTATGCTTTCCCCCCACATCAAAAGAGGTTGAAGGGGAAGACTGAAGTTCCTAACTTACAGGTAAAACTAACCTCATTTTACCTCCTAGGAAATGCATATCGAACCCTGTGGATACAGAAATCAAACTAAAACCCCAAATCTAAAACCGAGGAGGAAGGATGATCTAAAGGGCCCTGTGGGTTGGAGAAAGAATTTGCTTCCACATCCCTGAAGAGGCCTTTCCACTTCATAATTTGTAAATAATTTATTCATCTGGGACAGAGCTTGAGTGCCAATCTAACTCTTCGAGCTCCGAGGTCTTGGACAAGTTATGTGACATCTAATGCAAAATACTGATGATAGCAATACATTGCGGGTACCCTCTAAGAATTAGGGCTAATGTGGGAGAGGTCCTCACAGGTGCTCCATAGCAGACAATCATAAAAAATAATAATAAACCCTGTGTTATTCTGAAGCTCTCGGTAAAAGAATGGAGGTGATATTCAAATGGCAAAAACAAAGAGTCCAGGAGGAGAGTCACTATGACAAAAATGAAGTGGGTAAGACATTTTTGGAGACACCCGCCAACATCACTAAAAGGAAAGGGCTCTTCAGACCAAGAAATCCCTAGAATAAAGGAGACAATCAATCAGGCTTGAACTTGATGGTGCTACCGCTTAAACCACCCTTTGTAACCTTCCCATCTGTCATTAAGCCTCCTGGATGAACCTAACGAACCACCAGGTAAACAATCTAAGACTCTGAGCTAAGAGTAAGGACCAGCTGAGTGACTGAGCAAATGAATCAGTTCCTCCCTCGGGGCTCGGTTTCCTCATCCGTAAAATGGGGTTGTCCTAAACATGAAATGAGATACTCTTCTTTAAAGCACTTTAGAAGCCTTACATAAAGCACGGTATTACCCTGCTTTCCTGGAGCTGAGCAGCTCTGGGTAAGCTGGCTAAGCTTCTAGGCTAAGAACTGCCAGAAGATGAGACCCAACCTTCAATTATTTCCTAGAGGTTAAGGATGTTCCTTGAATATCAATTATTTAGACAACACCTTCTAAAAACTACAATTACTACTTCTACTCTTAGAAACAGGTAAGTTAAAAAAGGATTGTCTACAAAGCCTGAGCAGAGAGCACCCATCCGTTATTCCTCACAGGTCGCCTCACTCCCACAATTAAAAGCACGGCATATCACGGGGACTTACTGGGACAAACTCACCGCCACAGTCCTGCAGACTGCGAGATTACAAACCAAGGGATTACAACTCTGTCCACAGAGGAGAGACAAAACAAACATTCACGGAGATCTGTGGTACTTTACCACAAGTAGGCAAAAGTACAAAAGCGTATGAACAGTATTTAACCATCCTCAACAATCCGTATCCACTAATAAGTCATTTTTCTTGATCTCTTCTTTTCAAAAACGTACCCAAACTGGTAACACAAGAAAAAATGAGCTATCAGGAGCAACTGCAGCAGAGAACATGGACAAGAACCATGGTATTTGACCAACCAACCAGCTGCCTTCAAGTTGACTCCAACTCATGGCGACCCTATGTGTGTCAGACTGTGCTCCATAGGGTTGTCAGGGGCTGATTTTTCAGAAGGAGATCTCCAGGGCTTTCTTCCGAGGCACCTCTGGGTGGACTCGAACCTCCAACCTTTTGGTTATCAGCCAAGTGCATTAACCATTTGCACCATCCAGGGACTGACATTTGACCAAAACTCAAACCAAACCTGTTGCCATCGAGTTGATTTGGACACATAGCAATCATATAGGACAGAGTAGAACTGTCCGATAGGGTTTCCAAGGGGTGGCTGGGTTAACACTTATAGCTCAACCAAACCCAGCCCATTGCCGTTGAGTATATTCCACCTCATAGAAACCCTATTATCAGAGAATCGTTAGAGAAGCATGGTTCTCACGCCTGACTGCCCTGAGAAACACTTGGATGGCTTTACAAAAGCCAATACCTGGGCCCCGCCCCCACATAGTCTGGCTTAAATTGTCAGGGGTGTGGCCTGGGCACCTACAGTTATAAAAGCTCCCCAGGTGAGTCTACTGAGCAGCCAGAACTGAAAACCACTGACTACAAGTGTCTCCAGGCTGCATACCAGATAAGGGCTAAGAAACAGTGATGAAATTCGCCCTTCTGTTAAGATATTGGGTTTCAGGCAGTAGCAGCAATAAGAATGGCAGCAGTAGCAAAAATCGTAACAAATATCCAGGGAAGGCCATGTGTTTCAGTCTGTCATTTTAAGGAGAAAAACTCCAAAAGTGCATTAGTAAAAATCAAGTGATGGGCATCTTGACTGTGGTAGTGGTTACATCACTGTGCATTTGGCAAAATTCACAGAACCGTACAGACACACACAGTTATATGCAAATTAAGAATACATTAAAAATATACAGAGAAAATAATCAAAGGATGTATTCATTTAATCCAGTAAAACTTAAATTTGGCTCAACAGTAGAATCCCCTGGAGAGCTTTATAAAGGACTGATGCCCAGGCTGTGCCCCAGACCAATTACATCAGGGCCTCAGGGAGGGGGCTGAGCGTCAGTCCTTCCCAGCCGATTCCAATGGGCAGCCAAAGGCTGGGCATCACCGGTCTAAACACACATCCACAGAGATGTGGCTCTCAGCCAGTGTAATCACATCTAAGCTTAATTTCTACTCAGCTGGGAGAGTTCACAGAAGTCTACCAAAGTTTCCAAATATCTTTTTTTTTTAATCAGCTTCCACTGGTTTCAGGGTAATGGTATAGCCCATGAGCCAAATATAAGAAGCACTTGATACCCACCAGTACCATACTACATTGTCTCAAAACCTGCTAACAACCTTAAAACAATAGCTCTCAAACATCAGAACCACCTGAATGGCTGGTTACACTGGAGTGCTGGCTCCACCCAGGGACTGTGATTCAGGAGGTCTGGGATAGAGCCCCAGAACGTGCAATTCTGACACGTTCCCAGATGCTGCTGCTGCTGCTTAGAGGACCAGTGTTGCAAAAAAAACTGAACTAAATAAATGGTCAGAAACAAGAAAACCCAGTGGTCGTATTGAGCCAGACGCTGGTTAGGTCAACAGTGTCTGGTGCCCTGAGATGCCTGGTCAATTCCAGGGAATAAATGGATGCTTAGGAACCGACCTTCAGAAAGCACCAGGATATCTGTGCATCACAGAAAAGACTACCTATTGTAGACATTTGCTACTTAGTGTGGTCGACGAACCAGAGGCATGGCACCACCTGGGAACTAGTTAGAAAGGCTGACTCTCAGGCTCTACCCGACACCTAGGGCGTCTGAGGCCCACGGGGCCCGAGGGGGGCCCGAGGCCCACGGCGTACGAGACATACGGGGTCAGAATCCACTTTAACAGAATGCCTAGGCAATTCAAGTGCACCTGCAAGTTTGAGACGCGCAAATCTCAACTTCACTTAGCTTCCAGTGAGTTAAAATTTTTCCTCTGAGTGACACACAAAGTAGCTTGGCTCTTCCTTCCATAATGTAAAACCTGAGCCACTCATCACTTGGGGATGCCCCCATTTACTCTGAGGCCATGATTCACAAACGGACTGCCTTCAGCAGAATTACCTGAGCCTGTGGTCTGAAAGACACCCAGGTCCCTGAGCCCCATCTCATCCCTCTTGAAGACTATGACTCAAGGATGGAAAAAAAATCCACAAGAGTAAACACGGCCACTGCTGCAGAGTCGATTCCAACTCACAGTAACCCTACAGGACAGAGTAGAACTGCCCCACAGGGTTTCCGAGGCTGAAGACTTTAGGGAAGCAGACTGCCACATCTTTCTCCCGAAGAGCAGTTGGTGGGTTCCAACCGCTGACCTTTCCATTACCAGCACAGCTCTTAACCACTGTGCCACCAGGTGTCCTTATTCATAATTGTACTGGAGGGAAATCTCCCATGTTTTCAAGTTGAATGGGGAGGCCTAAGTATGCCACATAACCTAGAAACCATAAAAGATAAACTCAACCAAATCTTGTTTTTAAACACTCTGCATGGCAAAACACACTACCAACAAAGTGCAAAGTGAGAAAAATCACTTGCAACTCAAAACACTAGGCTCTTGATATATTAAGAGCTCCAACAAATTAGATAAGAAATTGACCAGCAACCCAACAGCAAAAGACACAAAATACGAACAATGGTGAGGAAAAGGCAATAAGGCAGTTCTTCAGCAAGTGAACAGGTGCTGGGCCTCACCTATAAGAGAAACACAAATTAAAGCTACAGTAAGACACTATGTTTCATCTGTCAGAGAGGCAAGGATGAAGTCTAACAAGGGCAGTGGGGAAACAGGACTTGCATCTCTCCTCCAAGGAGGTAACTTTGCCAGTATCTATCACACTTTTCAATGCATACTCCCTTTGAAGCCAACAACTCTACTTCTGGAATTTATCCTACAGAGACGTTCACACACATGCAAAATACTACACCTTCAAGGATATTATTACAGTGCATTCATATGACAGAATACCAAGCCGCCATGGGGCACAGGGGAGGGGGGCAGTTAAGTACTCATGTGCAAAAACACGAAAAACCATACCCGCTGCCATCGAGTCGATTCCAACTCATAGCGGCCCCACAGGACAGGGCAGAACTGCCCCATAGGGTTTCCAAGGAGCAGGTGGTGGAATCCAACTGCCAACCTCTTGGTTAGCAGTCTTAGCTCTTAACCACTATGCCACCAGGGTTTCCATTCATGTGCAAAGACCTCCAAAATATATAAAGGAGCAAAATACTGAAAAGTCAATGTGGTATACTAGCACTTGTGCATAAGAAAAAAGAAGGAAAACACACACAAGTGTCTGTATGTCGCCATGGACTATCTCTGGATGGACATAAAAATCACTAGGGAAGTTTCCATCTAGGTGAGGAAATTGGTGCCCAAGAGGGGAAACTGGCTATCTCTGTATATCTACTGTATATTTGCCCTCTGTACACGTACTGCCTATTCCAAAATAAATTTCAGTAAGTAAAACAAGAGAATAACAGAGAGGCAGGGAAGGTGGGGACCAGTGGGGCTGGGGGAGAAGACACAAGCTGGGTGTTTGCAAAGTTGCAGTGGGAGTTCTCCCCTACATGGCTCGTCCGTAGTAACCCGACAGTATGAATTAAAATCCTTGCAAATGTTACTGCTTCAGCCCCAGGACTCTACTTCTGATAATCCATCCTGAAATACTCAAAAAGCTTGCTGAACAATGACGTCCCTCAAAACATTACACATAATAATGAAAAATTGGAAGCCACCGGTGTAATGCGTATTTCTTGTGCTTAGAATACTGTTCTGCTAGAGTAGAAGGTCAGCGAAAAAGAGGAAGACCCTCAACACGATGGACTGACGTGGTGGCTGCAACTACGGGCTCCAGCACAACAACGACTGTGAGGATGGTGCAGGACCAGGCAGCGTTTTCATTCCGTTGTACATAGGGTCGCTATGAGTTGGAGCCAACCTGAAAGCACCTGACAATAACAGAGAGAACAAGAAAACAAATGAGATGGATGAAACTCATACGATGTATGAAGTGCAGATAATAGGTAAGCATATAACTTATGAGACATGTTAGCTATAGATAAAGGAAGTACAACATACGTGTTCTGAGCAAAGATATAAAGGGCGGAAGAACCAAGTAGTCACCCAGTATTCATGAGCATACTAAATCAGCCACCCATTGGTGATACCCATTCAAATAAAAACATGGAAAAAAGAGTTGCCACTGAGTCGACTCCAACTCATGGCGACCCTATGTGTGTCAGAGTTGAATTGTGCTCCATGGAGTTTTCAATGACTATGATCTTTCAGAAGCAGATCACCAGGCTTTTCCTCCAAGGCGCCTCCGACTTGATTCGAACCACCAACCTTTCAATTAGAAGCCAAGCACTTAACTGTCTGCACTCATCACAGACTCCATTCAAGTGGTCATTCAGTATTCACGAGCATCCTAAATTGGCCACCCACTGGGGATACTCATTCCGACCCAACTTGTCATCTGCCAAGACGGGCAAGGCAAAGCTCTGGCTGCTCCAGAGGCTGTCAGTGAGCACACCTGTGGCTAGGTATTTCTCTGACAAAACCAGGATGTGCGGGTTCCAGGCACCTTCTCTCTCCTAAATCTCGTCAATTTCAAACGAAGTCCTGGTAACCACACCATCAGCAGGGAAGGCTGCTATGGCCGAGAGAGACAGGACACAGTGCACTGCCTGGACCAGGATTCAGGTAGTCTGGACTATTCACCCCAGTGGAGTGAAGTGTGTACCACGGACAGATTACCCGATAAGCAAGGTACTCACAGACTTAATTAATCCGTAGTGCACAATTTCACCTGGTTTTCCATATGTCAAAATGCTCATCTATGCTGAACCCCATGTGAAATTGCTCACTACAGAGTAGTAAGTAAACACAATTAAGCCCCTGGTACCTTGTTTACTGAAGCCAGTACACACCATGCTTACTGGTTAATCTACTCCTGGTGTTAACCTACCCTGTCTCCTCCCCTTGCTTCTCTGTGTTTAAATTGATTCAAAAACTGAATGATGCAATCATCTTAATTTGGTCTGTGAGCCTTTCTGTTTGTGACTCCTGGATTGTGTCCCTGTAGGCTACCATAGCATCATGTCAAATAGAGGGAATAATCAGGTTAACTATGATACATCCATTTATCAGATTCAGTCTCAATTTAACTCACTTTTATACAGTTTGGAATAACAAGCATTTTCCATACTAATTAAAAATATATAAAACTGGACAGATTATAAGCTATACAGAAAAAAACCTCATTTTACTGAAATTATATATATATACACAGATACACACACACACAGGCAAGGACAGATTATCAAATAGGCGCAGTAAGCGCCTTGTTTACCAGATCATCTGCCGTGGACAATTTCACATTTTTTTTCACTACATCAAAAACTTTGCTTCTAGGTATGGCTGGCATCTCTCTCTCCCCCAGCCCCACAGCACCTTCCCTTCCTCCAGAACCAAAGCCTCTTTTCAAATTTACAATCCCTGGCTGGGGTGGATGGAAACCCTGGTGGCTTAGTGGTTAAGAGCTACAGCTGGTAACCAAAAGGTCAGCAGTTCGAATCCACCACGCGCTCCTTGGAAACCCTATGGGGCAGTTCTACTCTGTCCTATAGGGTTGCTATGAGTCATAATCGACTTGAAAGCGACAGGTTTGGTTTTGGTTTGGTGGGGATGGATGACCCGGTAAGCAAGGTCAGCATGGGCTTACGTGTACGTACTTACTAATCTGTAGTGAACGATTTCTCATGTGATTTCAGAGATGCTCTGGTAAAACGATCTGCTTACCTTGCCTACTGGATAATCCACCCCTGTATACAAGCAGGCCCCAGGTTACAAACGAGATCCGTCCCGTGTCTTTAAGTCGAATGTGTGGGTAAGTCAGCACAGGTGCGTACAGTTCTTATTTAGCCTTACTGGGTGGGTAATATAAGAAAGGCTCGAAGCCTTCTCAGCGATTTAAAAGCCGCGTGTGCAGCAAGTGAAGGTGATTGTGATGCAAAAGTTGTCGTAAGAGGGGGTTGGTTCAAGCTTTCAAAGGAACATTTATATAATATTAAAGGGCAGTAGGAGTTGTCCTCAAGTCGGATGTTCCTAACCCCAGGACTTACTGCATACACATATCCATCTGTGAAAAAAAGATTTTACGGAAATGCATTAAAATGTTAACTTGTTAAGTGCTGTCGAGTCACTTCCGACTCATAGTGAGCCTACGTACAACGGAATGAAACACTGCCCAGTTCTGAGACATCTTCCCAGTCGTTGTTGTTTGAGCCCACGTTGCTGCCACTGTGTTTATCTACTTGAGGATCTTCTTTTTCACGACCCTCTACTCTACCAAACATGATGTCCGTCTCCAGGGAATGGTCCCTCCTGATAACATATCCAAAATATGTGAGACGAAGCCTCATCATCCTCGCTTCTAATGAGCATTCTGGCTGACAGATTTGTTCGTTTTTCTGAAAGTTCATAGTATACTGCATATTCTCTGCCAACACCATAATTCAAAGGCATCGATTCTTCTTATTCCCGTCTTCCTTATTCATTGTCCAGCTGTCACATGAATATGAAGTGACTGAAAACACCACAGTTTGGGTCAGGTGCACCTTAGTCCTTAAAGTGACATCTTTGCTTTTTTAACACTTTAAAGAGACCTTTTGCAGCAGATTTGCCCACTACAATGCATCGTTTGATTTCTTGACTGTTGCTTCCATGGGCACTGATTGTGGATCCAAGTAAAATGAAATCCTTGACAACTTCGATCCACTTATCATAATGTTGCTTACTGGTTCGGTTGTGAGGATTTTTGTTAACTAACAGAGGATATCTTCAAAGTAAGGCATATATTCAAATAATTTTTCCTTATTTTATTTTTCTGTATTTTCTATGTGTTACTTTTATAATCAAAAAAATAATAAACTTAAATATTCACAGAGAAAAATACTAGGAGGAAATCTATCAGAATGATTAACAGTCACTGTGGGACTTGGGATAACTATTTTATTCTTCCATTTTTATAGTACTTTCAGTAATGATCACCTTATACTTTGATAACCAGAAAGACATTCTTCCCCTTGAGAAGGAGAGGCTGGCAGTGAATGAGAACTACAGCTAAGAGCCCAGCCCTGGATTGCGAGTTAAGCCTTAGCTGTATTCAGCCGTGGTCTCCATGCATCGCAGGTTAAAGTAAAATCTGTGAGAGAGAGAGCCTTCCTGTCTCGCTGCGGGAATAAGACAGAAGAAGGTGTCTGCAAATTCCCAAGCTGGGACTCATCTGCCACTATTTCCCTGAGAATATGGGGTAATTTTTGCCTATGACAGACATTTTGCTACCAGTACACAAGCCTAGTGACCCTTCCGACCTGCTCAAATGCCTCCATCCACCAGGCAAGGTTTGCTTCAGCACCCAAACACAGGCCAATGGCGTCCTGATGTAGAAGGGTAGGGATTTTATCCCCAACCCCAAGAGTACAGGCACAAAGGCAGCACGCCCCGTGAAGGATGCCACACTGACACACAGCATCACCTCCCTCTTACCATACATATACATGTCCACTATTAAAAAAAAAAAAAAGGTTTTAAGGAAATGCATTAAAATGTTAACAGTGGTTATCTCCAAGTAGGGAATATGTTCAACTCTTTTTCCTTTATTTTTTGTGTTTTCCACATGTGTTACTTTTATACCCTGAAAATTAAACTTTTGAATAGTCACAGAGAAAAACACTAGGAAGAAATCGATCAAAATGATATCAGTCACCCCATCTTAGGTCATCGTCACCTAAAATGACCTCAGGGAGTCAAAAATAAACTCTAGATTCTGGCACCCAACACCTGATTGTCGCCAATTCTGCCAGCTACAAGTGGCATTCCTACCTACAAGTCCAAAATCCAGCCCATCCTTCAGAACCCATGTCCCCCAAATTTCCCCTCAGCAGCCTTGGCTGGTACCATAAGGGAAGGTCATCACTCAGTGTCTCCACACGTGTGTTTGTGTGTACATGTATGCATGCACATATATTTAGATACATATGTACATATAGGCTCTAGTAAACTCTATACAGACCGTGCATTGGTTTTTGTTGTTAGATGAATGCCATCTAGTCAATTTTGACTCATAGTGAGCCCATGTGACAGAGCAGAACTGTCCCACAGGGTTTCCTGGGCTGCAATCTTTACAGGAGCAGATCATCAGGTCTTTCTTCCACAGAGCTACTGGGTAGATTCAAACTGTCAACCTTTTGTTTAGCAGCTGAGTGCTTAACCATTACACCACCAGGGTTCCTTGTGTATTGGTGTATCACCTCCTATGCATGTGAAAGCTGAACAGTGAATAAGGAAGAACAAAGAAGAACTGCTGCCTTTGAGTTGTGGTATTGGTGAAGAACATTGAATATACAACAGTCTACCAGAAGAACCAAAAAATCTGTCTTAGAAGTACAGCCAGAATGCTCCTTAGGAGTGAGGATGGCAAGACTTTGCATCACGTACTTTGAACATGTTATCAGGAGGGACCAGTCCCTGGAGAACGACATCATGCTTGGTAAAGTGGAGGGTCAGTAAAAAAGAGAAGACCCTCAACGGGATGAACAGACACAGTGGCTCCAAGAATGGGCTCAAGCATAGCAATGACTGTAAGGATGGCACAAGACCGGGCAGTGTTTCGTTCTGTTGTAGATGGGGTTGCTGTGAGTCAGGGCTGACTCGATGTCACCTAACACCACCACCACCACCACCACACACACACTACAGCACCCATACTCATATATACGTAAGTCCTGTGAGCTCTCCACTACCTGACTTTCAGGTATTCACAGTTTGTCTGTGCAGACAGACAACAAGCTCCCTGAGAACAGAGGTAGCCTCTGTAACCCACAGGTTACCTCTCACACAAAAAAACAGAGAACGTTTCCAAACTTCCAGACAAAAGAGGGGATCACACGGGGTAGAGTCTGGGAGAGCTTCCTTTTGGCATGGAGAGAAGATGCCCATGCTAGAGAGCTAACGTGGGATTTTAAAGTTTTGCTTCTGTTTAGAAGCAGAACACCTTTATGTAGACTATTTTTAGGTTTCTGGAAAAATGGCACAGAAAGTACAAGGAGTTCCCATATACTTCGTTTCCGCCTCTGCACATAACAACAAACAACAACCAGTCACTGTCAAGTTGATTCCAACTCATACCAACCCTACAGGACAAAGCAGAGCTGTCTCATAGTGTTTCCAAGGAGCAGCTGGTGGATTTGAACTGCCGACCTCTTGGTTGGCAGTCAAACTCTTACCCACTGTGCCACCAGGGCTCCCCTTGACACACAGTCTTCTATTATTAACATCTTGCATTCCTGTGGTACGTTTGTTACAACCGATGAGCCAATACTGATACATGATAGTTAACAAAGCCCACTGTTTACATCAGGACTCTCTCTGTGTGTAGCACATCCCTATCGGTTTTGACAAATGCATAACACCACATGTCCACCATGACAGCACTGTGCAGAATAGTTTACCACTCTACAAATACCTTGTGCTGGAGTGAAACACCTTTAAGATCTCCCAGGGATCCAGCACAGCAGAGGAGAATGTCTCTTAACCCACTGAGGGAAGGGCCCTGAGATCACTGCGACCAGCCAGGCCGTACCACAGGGTTGGGTGCTAGCACAGGCTTCAGGTCTCAGAGGGGACTGTGCGGAGATAGAGAAGCAAGCCCCCGATGATACACGTGTGTGTAGTCTGTGTGGGTAATGCTGAGCTGGAGTACATGAACAAGATGCTGTATGTGTGCATTTTTTCTTCTAAGAAAATGCACCAATGTTTTCAGAGTGATTGAATTGGAAATTAATAGTTTTTTATTTATTAAATATTTTGCTCGTTGGGTTTGCTAATGACTATATCACTCACATAAGGTAAAATAAAACCAACCAAACCTGTTGCCAGAGAGTCAATTCCAACTCCTAGCGACCCTACAGGACAGAGTAGAACTGCCCCACAGGGTTTCCAAGGAACGGCTGGAGGATTTGAACTGTTGACCTTCTGCTTAGTAGCTGAGCTCTTAACCAGGGCTCCACCAGGGCTCCAAGGGAAAATAATGAAAGTAAAAACAATCTACGTGATGGACCACACCATTACTAACCCCCTCTTCCACCACTAGTGCGGGATTAGCCTCTAGCTGACTTCTCTTGCAGCTTCTCTGGCAGCAGAGCCGTGGATCCAACATGGCACCACAAGAGTGCTGACAGAGATCATCAGAATTTGTCAGAAAGGGACATTGACAAAAGTGGCCATGAGCTAGAGAGAGGGGGTGTGCTGTGGAGTTGGGGGGCAGCATCTGGCTGGCCGCGCCTCTTTTGCTAAGCAAAGCTTATGTGCTGTTGTCACCAGTCTGGAACTTAGTCTCTTCATCCCTAAAACTATATAAGCCCTAAGGGCTTTCAGACGAAACAGCCCACACCAGTCTCATCGAATGTCCTGTTTTCTGCAAGGTATTTGGCACTTTGTTACTGAAGGGTAATAAAGGGAACAAGGTGGGAAAAGCCAAAGTTGGCAAGAAAAAAGAAGGCTGCAGTAAATTTTCACCAATTTCTGACACCTGAGGAAAAGAGCAAACTGGATTCTAACATTACCACGGAAAAGGAACTGTTCTACCAATGACCTAAGAAAATATGGCCCGGGGGGACGAGGGAGGGGCTCCGGGGCTTAGTGAACGACCCCATTGCGGAAGGGAACACAGGACGTATTCAGTAAATGCTGTGGAGCTGAATTACATAACTCTGTGTGTGGGAGTTGAGCCCACGCCGCCGGACTTAAATCATCTCTAAGAGGTTAGTATACATTTCTGGGAGGTCTGAGAACATTTTACACTTCACCCTCGTTTTGTGGAAGAACATGCCTTGCCTAGGGTCGCGTGGCTGACTTTAGCAAATTAGTTTTAACGAGCAGATTAAACATACCAAAGAGGCAGTGCAGGGCTCCGGCTACAGGAGTGAGGTCTGGAGCCAGGCAGGACAGGGCTGGAGCCGTGGGGCCTTGGGCTAGCCCTCACATTCCCTAAGCCTTGGTTTCCTTATGTGTAAAGCTGGGAGAGCAACAGAGCTCTCACAAGGGGGCTGTGAAATGAATTAATCCACATACAACCTTGTGCTGACTCTGAAGATGACTACCAAAAACCAAACCAAACCTGTTGCCATCGAATCGATTCCCACTCATAGCAACCCCACAGGACAGAGTAGAACTGTCCCCATGGGGTTTTCAAGGAACGGCTGGTGGATTCAACCTGCCGACCTTTTGGTTAACAGCCAAGCTCTTAACCACTGCACCAGCAGGACTCCATAGCTAGACGAGAGCATGAATAATGACATCACAGTCATCTATGGAAACAGCTCTACTCTGTCCTATAGAGTCAGTATGAGTTGGAATCGATTCGATGGCAACAGGTTAGTCTAGCTATAATGCTGAAAGCTACGCCACTGGTATTTCAAACACTAACAAGGCCCCCATGCAGGGCATTTCAGCAGAGCTTCCAGACTAGGACAGACCAGGAAGAAAGGCCTGGCGATCTACCTCCAAAAATCAGCCAATGACAACCCTATGGATCACAAAAGAATACTGTCCAACACAGAGCTGGACGATGAGTCCCCTAGGTTCGAGGGCACTCAAAATACAGTGGCTACAACGATGGATTCAAGCATACCAACAGTTGTGAAGATGGACCAGGCACATTTCATTCTGCTGTATATAGGATCGTCACGAGTCAGAGGACAGCGACTAACGAAAACAAAGCCTTGCTAACTTTATGACTTGGGGTAAATCATTTGAATTTTGAGGATCTTCTTTTCCTCGAGTGCAAAGCAAAGGGAAGAGGATCCTTTCCAACTTCAAAAGCTGTGACTCTAAGCTCCCCTCTCTTTAAGTGGTTAGGAGCTCACAGTGGCTAGAGAAAACCAACTTGAGCTTCCACATCCACTGTTCCTCAAACGTCTGAAAGAATGAACGAAAGCAAGCATATAGCCCAGGTATAAACGTAGCCCACCTGGGTCCAAACACTAAATCTGGAAGTTGTAGGTGACTACAGTCTCAATAAGCTAAGCACAGAGCTGTTTAGAATACATAACTTCATCTCTTCCTTATGAGCGTTTGACGCCTGTCTGAGGCTCAGAGAAGAGGTGCAATTGGATCTTGTCCCAGGAGACACAGCTCTCCCTGGCTCCTCAGCCCCGGGTTCTCCCTATGCCGAGCTGTCTTACCACCACTGTGCGGATAAGACCTGCCAGAACTTCCTTCTTCACACTCACATCTACCACTTTAACAGCTGCCATCAAGTTGCCCCAACTCATGGCGATCCCGCGTGTGTCAGAGTAGAAATGTGCTCCATAGAGTTTTCATGGCTGGTTTTTCAATAGCAGATTACCAGGCCTTTCTTTCCAGGTGCCTCTGGGTGGGCTCAAACATCCAATGTTTTGGTTAGCAGTGGAGTGTGTTAACTGTTTGCACCACCCAGGTCCTACACACACACACACACACACACACACACACACACACACACGAGCAATTCTGAGAACAGGAATTGTTACATTAAGAGAAAATTTCAGAGTATAAAATCCTCCATTTACAAAGCTCCTATTCACAGCTTTGTGAAAAGCCAATGATTTTAATTTATTCAGCAGCAAGACATTTTTATTCCCCAGCAATGAAAAGACTATGTTATCAGGGCACAGGAATGCTGGAGGAATCCAGAATTCCCATAAACCAGGAGTCCCAGGTGGTTTTCTGGGCTCTCCCTCCTAAGGGAGTAGCAGGGTAGGGACTTTAGTTTACAAAATGCCTAACTGGTAAGCAGAGTGGTTCCCATGTCAAACAACCCCTCCCCTAAAGCCCCTTAAAGAAAACAGAAGTTGCATCTAATCCCTAGTAACCCGGGGGTGGTCCAAACCGACCAGCTTTCTATAGGACTCTGCTTCCAAGTGCCTGGCTGATGAGTCAGCCCCCCAAGACTGAGCTCCTCACAGCTGGGCTGTGTACGTTCAATATGGGAAAGGCATTAAAGAAAAGAACATCTTCCACTGATATAGCACTGTGCAATCTGCTTACCTTTGCGTCTTTAATTTCTAATTGGTTTCCAATTTTTTTAAGTGGCCCATATGATACACTGAATCTTTAAAATGTATTGAGACGTGCATGTAGTCAGTTTCCAAAAATGTTCCACATGTGCCTCAGAACATGTTTTCTCCAGTTACGGAGCTGTGTTCTCTACCTGTCCACCAGATCAAGCTCATTAGTATTCTACATCTTCGCTGGTTTGTGTTTTGCCCATTTGAGATATCAGTCACTGAAAAAAACATGTTAAATTCTCCTACTCTGCCAGTAAATTTTTACTCTCTCTCTCTGTATACATGTCTGTATTAAAACCTAGATGATTAGGGCAAGCAAGTTTAGTTATTATATATTCCAGATGTACAATGTAGCCCTATGGTTAAGGTCACAAGCAGCTTCAGAATTGGACAGACTTGGATATGAGTCCCAACTCCACAACCTGCTCGTAAGCCTCAATTTTCTCATCCGTGAAAAGAAGACAGCAATACTTGCTACCTCAGTGGGCTGTTGTGAGAATTAACTAAGAAATTGCATGTAATATACTTAGCATAGTGATCAGTACTAAAGAATGCTAAAACCAAAAAACCAAACCAGTTGTCACGAGTCAATTCCAACTCCTGGCGAGCCCATGTGTGTCAGAGCAGAACTGTCACCTCCATAGAGTTTTCAAGGCTGTGACTTTTCAGAAGGAGGTCGCCAGGGGGCTTGAACTGCCAACCTTCTGGTAAACAGTCGAGTGCTTAACCATTTGCACCACCCAGGGACTCCCTAGACATGCTAGAAATGCTAGCTGCTAATAAAGTGGTACGCAACCTGCCGAAGATTGTACAGTCATTTACTAGGATTAATCTAGAACTTTCTGACTCCCCATTCTTGCAAATCAAGCCACATGTTGGCAAGGGAGAAGAGGCAGATTATCAAAAGCCTTCATTCTAGGGCTTTACAGGGGGGAGTGCAGGACTACGCTACAGTCTGTATCTTACGGACAGGGTTAATTTACACATCAGATGAACATTTGATCTTCCACAACTTAATTGCAGTTGAGCCTGTTCTCTCTCAGATTTATTTACCCTTGCTGCTGGCTTGAGGGCTCTGCTGAAACAGCTGTACAGTGATGCACTTTATAAACCTGCTTCTGAGAAACACTCGGCGTATTTGAAGCAGGCCAGAGTTAGTATCTAAACGGCAGATAACTTCCAAGGGCTTATCCTAGCCTTGCAATCTACAGAGTTGTGTGTGGGTAAAAGCAGAAATGTGTATATTAAAGTAAGTTCAGGACAGACCATCCATTTCATCAGCAGCTCCCAAATCCTCTACAGCATTCTCCCACATCCCAGCAGGGGAAGAAGGTCTTTGTCAAAGTTAATTGCACTTCAGAGGGAGAAGATGCTATTTTCTTCTCAGCTTTTGAACTCTGAAATTGACACTTGGGAGTCATTCTGTCCTCAAAATGTCAGCTGCAGGGGAAAAAAAACACAACAAAAAAGGCAGAATAGACCAGCAAGAAAACCTGCCAAGCAAAAGAACATTCTTAGAAAGCCTCAGGGGTTACAAGTCAAGAATCTGCCTTTAAAAAAAAGAAATACCACTCCTGCTGAAAAGCAACTCTTGCGACTAAATTCACCTCCAAGTTCATCAGAAACAGGTAACTACAGAAAGCCCACAGGGTGCTTGGCCCAGCTGCCAGGATTCAGCACACACCCATTCACATGCTGGTTTTGCCAGTACCTTCCTGGGAAGCTGACCCCATGTTTCATTAATAAGACCAATAGACCACCACAGCTGAGACCCTTATTTGGAAAACAATCCCTTGATGAAGTGTAGAAACCAACCAACTGTACAGTTTGTCAATCTCAGAAAAAAAAATTCTTATAGGATTTACTGACTTAAAAAACCCAGAAAACTGGCATAAATTCCCTCTTTTATTGCTCGGTATTTTCCCACTAAAACAGAAGGGGAGATTATGTCAACCACTGACAGTTTCTGTTTTCTTTAATCCTTGAGAGTCCCATCACCATTTGTCAAAGAGCCTACAGCGTCAGCCATCCGAGTCATGCAACCAGAAATGGCCATGCTAGCCCAACTCCAGGACCCTCATCCCAACCAGTGCTTCCAAGGTCGTTTTCTGCTTTCTTCAAAACTCCTCTGCCGTCTGACTGAGACGAGAAGGGCTCCAGTGGTCATGGCCCCCAGACCTTCTCTTGGCCCAGGACAGGAACCATTCCTGAAGCCAACTCTTCAGACATGGATTGGACTGGACACTGGATTGGAGAGGGATGCTGGTGAAGAGTGAGCTTCTTGGATCAGGTGGACACTTGAGACTATGTTGGCATCTCCTGCCTGCAGGGGAGATGAGAGGGTGGAGGGGAGTGGAAGCTGGCAAAATGGATATGAAAAGAGAGAGTGGAGGGAGAGAGCGGGCTGTCTCAGTAGGGGGAGAGTAATTGGGAGCATGTAGCAAGGTGTATATGGGTATTTGTGTGAGAGACTGACTTGATTTGTAAACTTTTACTTAAAGCACAATAAAAATTATTAAAAAAAAAAAAACTGCTCTGCCGGAGGCACAGCCCGGACAGGAGAAACCCAGCCACAGGTGAGAAACACAATGGTGGGATGGGATCTGCAATTCATCACAGAACTATTTTTACTTATGATCACCTTTCCCTTCAGGTTTCGGGTCTGCAGTTTAAGTACCTTTGGCTCAGAACTCAAAGGACTCAACACACTTCACTGGCCGCCATCTATGTGAAAGACGAAGAAATGTCAATGCAGAAAAAGGGGGGGAAGGTGGGGCCTAAAAAGTGGAATACTGGGTGCCGAAAGCAGAATACTGGGTGACGAAAGCGGAATACTGGGTGAGGAAGGGGTTTTGGAAATGACAGCGGTGGTGGTTGCCAACATGGTAAATGTAATTAATGCTACTACTTTTGAGATAAATATCTTTAAGAGATAAAATGGATAATAAACCATGCAGCTGCTTTAAAAAGTGACCTACTCTCTTCTCCTTCCTCCTGCTCAAGTCACCAAAAAAAAATCCCATTGCCATCAAGTTGATTCCAACTCATAGTGACCCTATAGGACAGAGTAGAACTGCCTCATAGGGTTTCCAAGGAGCACCTGGTGGATTCAAACTGCCCACCTTTTAGTTAGCAGCCGTAGGTCTTAATCACTATGCCACCCAGGTTTCCTATCCAAGTCACCAGTGCCTCTAATTTAACCCTTCCCATGTCTCTAACCCTCATCCTGGCAAGGACAAAGTACACATAGGGTTATAAAAGTACATATTTCCTCTTGAAAATTAAACAAGTACATGAAAATTAAAACTTCTCTAACAAAACAACCAAGTAAGAGTGAAAGCCATGAAGGAAATCACTTCCTAAATCATCCTATCTCCCTCAAGGAAAGTGACTAGTTTAGGGGAAAAAAGTTCTGATTTTATATCCTAATAAAACATAACATGCTAACTGTAGAGAGCCGCGAGTTTACTTGTGGTTATCGGCGTAGGAGGAAGCGGGTATGGGGAGTCACTGCTTAGGGGGCACTGAGTTTCTGTTCATGGGGGTGGGATCATTCAGAAACAGGTAGTGGAGATGGTTACACAGCACGATGAATGTAATCAATGTCCCGGAATTATACACATAAAAAATGTTGAACTGGAAACTGTTTTGTTATACATATTTTTACCACAGTAAAGGAATAATATTTTTTAAAGTATGCTCAAAACAAAAGTATAACAGGCTAGAGGAACAAATTCAAACATAATGCCATCCCCAGTCCCCAAAAATAGCCCCAGTGAAGAGGTGAACAGTTTGGCAAACGTTATTTCAAACGTCATCCATGCAAATGACAACTACCATCAACTGAGCCCTTGCTCAGCTGCACATGTGCCAGGTACAGCTCTAATTCACCTGGATCTTATCCCTATCAGGTGGATATCTCCACCCACTTTATAGATGAGGAAACAGGCTTGCTATTTGCACAAATCCCCTCTCCTTCCCTGCTAATAAGTACAGCTATAAACAGGCTTTAAACACAAAAAACTATTAATTGAATAATACTAACCCTCCTATCCTGCAAACTGATGCTCCTTTTCCCACTTAACAACATATATGGTCATCTTCCCATGCTTCTACTCCTTACCTGATAGTTTCAAAGAAGAAAAAGGAAGGAAAGGTTGTGCCATTGCCCAGAGGCAGGTAGGAAGAAGAGAAGCTGTTTGCCATCCGCATCTCATGCAGTAAAGACGGACCTATGAAGGCTGCCCTTTTTAGCCAATCAAAGGAACTCTGGGTGTCTGCGTATGTACGTGCACTCAAGTACATGCAAATTTCACTTGGCTCTTGTGCCTTCCACACACTTCAGGGGGAAATTCCAGCTTCTTCCCAGAAATGGGGAGATGGACGTGACAACACTTCTCTTCTGAGAGAGCAATTAATGAACACGACTTTGAGGTGCATGTAACTCTAGAACGCTAAAGATTTCAGAACCCCAAAAATGGCAGCTTGTGCCTCAAACATTGTTTTTTCTTGTTTAGATACTAACTAAAAGACACTTTAAAACATTCAGGAATTTCCTCAGAAATACAATTTCAGCTTCCCGTGTACGTAAAAGACTCCCTTCTAGAGCCCATGCTTCCTTGAGAAGCATGTAGCCAGTTGTATAGTAGTCCACTACCATACAGAAATTAGTGGCCACAAATTACACTCCTTCTTCTGCTCCACTGACAAAACCCACTTTCCTCTTTTCCGTATCTCACGTTCTGGCCTGACTCTCGCAGCTGGGAGGCCCTGCATCAGCCTAGGAAAGTAGGAGAAAACCAGAGTCATCAATTCACAATTCTCCAGTTTGCAAAGAGGCAGAACTTTCAATGTTTAGCTTATTAATATGCTATCATTTCCTGCGAATAATTTACAATGAAAAGGCACAGGAAGCAAATTTCCTCAGTGCCTCATTTATGAGACTCCAGAGATGTACCTTAAAATATGGGTATCAGCAGTAAGAAAAAAAAAATACGGCCCAGGCCAACACTCCTTGGACTTGGTTTCATTAATATTTGCAGTATTTACCAACATAGGCGAGAAATAGTTGCCTACTCTCTTCCCCAAGAGCGCTGGGCTGGCCAACCCAGAGGCTGGGATGATGTCGACCTTTTACATAAAAAGCACAGTCAGGAGAGGAAAGGGTTTGCCTGGTTTAAGAGCTCCAGTTCTGAGTCTAACTGTGGGTTCTGGAGCCCACAGACCGGGTTCACCCAGCTCTGCCACTTTTGCTCTATGACCTTGGCCAAGTTACTTAACCACTTGGTGCCTCAGTTTATTCATCTGTAAATGAGACTAACAGTAGTAATCACCCCTTGGAATCCTTGTGAAATGTAAATAAGTTAATACTTCTAACCATGCTTGGAACTCTGTGTGGTACATGTAAATGCTCAACAAATCTACAACATTATTACTAATCATTATTGATTATTTATTCTTTAAGTATTACACAAAAAGGGCTATATCGGCATTCACTGGCACCCTGCCGTGCACCATACTTTGGCATACATTATCCCACTTAGTCCACAGAGCACTATAATGAGTCAGAGAGGAACTTGAGGCTCAGGGAAGCTGAAAATCTTACAAATAATCATATGGCTGGCAACTCGAAATTTGAACCCAGATCTGTCTGTCTTCAAAAGTTACGCTCCTACCATACAACCCAGAAATCCCACTCCTTGGAATATACCCTAGAGAAATAAGAGCCTTTACACGAACAGATATATGCATACCCATGTTTACTGCAGCTCTGTTTACAATAGCAAAAAGCTGGAAGCAACCAAGGTGTCCATCGGCGGATGAATGGTTAAATAAATTGTGGTATATTCACACAATGGAATACTACACATCGATAAAGAACAGTGACGAATCTGTGAAACATTTCATAACATGGAGGAACCTGGAAGGCATTATGCTCAGTGAAATTAGTCAGATGCAAAAGGACAAATATGGTATAAGACCACTATGATAAGATCTTGAGAAATAGTATAAACTGAGAAGAACACATTCTTTTGTGGTTACGAGAGGCGGGAGCGAGGGAGAGGGTTATTTACTGATTAGTTAGCAGATAAGAACTACTTTAGGTGAAGGGAAGGACAATACTCAATACACAGAAGGTCAGCTCAACTGGACTGGACCAAAAGCAAAGAAGTTTCCAGGATAAACTGAATGCTTCAAAGGTCAGCGGAGCAAGGGCGGGGGTTTGGGGAGGGCTTAAGGGGACTTCTAAGTCAATTGGCAAAATAAAATCTATTATGAAAACATTCTGCATCTCACTTTGAAGTGTGGTGTCTGGGGTCTTAAATGCTAACAAGCAGTCATCTAAGATGCATCAATTGGTCTCAACCTACCTGGAGCAAAGGAGAATGAGGAACACCAAGGTCACACGATAACTAAGAGCCCTAGGGACAGAAAGGGCCACATGAACTAGAGACTTACATCATCCTGAGACCAGAAGAACTAGATGGTGCCCGGTCACAACCGATGACTGCCCTGACAGGGAACACAATAGAGAACCCCTGAAGGAGCAGGAGAACAGTGGGATGCAGACCCCAAATTCTCATAAGAAGACCAGACTTAATGGTCTGACTGAGACTAGAAGAATCCCAGTGGTCATGGTCCCCAAACCTTCTGTTGGCCCAGGACAGGAACCATTCCCAAAGACAACTCATCAGACATGGAAGGGACTGGACAATGGGTTGGAGAAAGATGCTGATGAAGAGCGAGCTACTTGTATCAGGTGGACACTTGAGACTGTGTTGGCATCTCCTGTCTGGAGGGGAGATGGGAGGCTAAAGAGGGTTAGAAACTGGCAAAACGGTCATGAAAGGAGAGACTGGACGGAGGGAGTGGGCTGACTCATTAGGGGGAGAGTAAATGGGAGCATGTAGTAAGGTGTATATAAGCTTATATGTGACTGACTTGATTTGTAAACTTTCACTTAAGGCACAATAAAAATTATTTAAAAAAAAAAAAAAAAAGTTATGCTCCTTCTTCCTCCCCAAGTCCTGTGTTCCTCCCTCAGGCACAGTAGCTAAAAAGGAACATTGTTAGCCACTATTTAGCATGTCTACTATGTGTTAGGTCCAACGTAAGTGCTTTACGTATACTCTCACTCCACATAGCAACATTACGGATAGGTAAAATCACTACTCCCATTTGACAGATGAGAAAACTGAGGCTTAAACAGTTGAAATAATTTCTCCAGGGATGTGAAGTCCGTAAGCAGCAGAGCTAGGACAGGGCTTTAGAGTTCCTCATAATTGCTTCATTAAAAGAAAGAGAAGGAGGAAGAGAGGAAAGGAAAGAAAGCAGACAGGCAACTGCCCAACAGGTCCAATAGACCCTTGGCCATCAAATCAGTACATTTCATACAAGAGTTTGCAAGTCTATTTGTTTTTAAAAGGAGGTAGTGTGGCAAGCCACAAAATTCTTAATTCTCTTTTAATAACATTAGCAGTGTGTTGACTTCATAGTAGAGAAATAAAGAAAACTGAAACACTGTTTCAGAGTAAAATAGAGAGGTTTATTAAGGATTTAAAGACAGTTCAAACTGGGAATAAGGCGGCTCATAAAAATGAAACAACAAAGTTGGAGGTACGATAATCACACAAACATTTTTATAGGGTTTAGACAAAGAATGGGGCCTAAAAAGTTCTGATTGGTTTACAGCAATTGAGGTCAATCAAAGGCAGGACAAAGCAAAGTGTGATTTTAACATTATTGGATACATTAATACAGCTGGAATACATTGGCTAAAGGACATAATTGTAAGGTATATGGTCAGGGAAGGGGTCTCAGGACCAGCAACAATGACATGACAATGCATGATGGATACTGTCAGGAACAGGTTGTTAAACATTACCTCACTCAGAGCATAAGATTTCCTGGGAAGATCTGAAACAAAGAGTTTCGATAAGGTTTGGTTACAGACCCCAGGATACACGTAGTATTCACATTCAAAGAAAATCATTTCCTTAATGACAGCGTTGATTCCTAAGCAACAGGGTTTGAATCTGTGTGAAAAGTTACACTGAGCCTTAGCATTAGTTCAGCTATTTTACTTTAGGTCAGATGCCTCTTTTAATTTTATATCCCATTATCATTCCCTTCTTTTGATTAAGGATTTTGAAGAACATCCTTTGATCACAAATATGTACATACTCTGTTCTGCACGGGTTTGTCAGTATGTTACTCTCAGGTGGTGGCTCAACCTTTGTAATTTATGTCTTTTTAGTTTTTTGGTGTTAAGTCCCTTTTTTCCCATACTTGGGGACTACTGGTACATTGGTTGCTGTGCGGTTCCAGTAAGTTCATCATGTTATGGCTGTGCAATCATCTTCAGTGATCTCGGTATGGGGAACAGATAGGGTGTGGCCACACTGGAGGAACAATCTGACCTACTTTCTAATGGCTAATCTAAGTCATAAGGCTTTTTTAGTTTTGGGTTCCCAAATGCACTGAGGTGAAGTGGGGTTCTCAGTTTCTATGGTAGATGTGCATTTTATATTCCATATCAACTTAGAAAAAAAAAATACAAGTAGAATCCTCAAATAATCCCCAGGGCAAAGTTCTTTTTGATAATAAATAAATAAATGGGCACAAAATTAAAATGTTGTAGGAGGGATAATTATCTAGATTCATCGTAAACAGTAATCGTGACCTCATTTTTCTCCACTACCCAACAAAATGAGGTAGGAGTAGAGAATCGTACCCCTAAGCAAACTTAAAGACAAAAGCAGAAACAATTTTGCTCGGAATGTCTTTATGCTTGTTTTTATAAGGATTTATCTCAGTTATTCTTAAAATAAAAACATGAAACCTCAAATTTTATTCCAAACAGAACAAATGCTTCTATCCTGATCTCGATTTTCTATTAACAACAGTTTGAGATATGAACAAAAAGGAACAAATCTTCATCTAAAGTAAATATATATAGATACAAATATAGATATATAATGACAGGAAAAAAAAAAAGGAACAGGACAAAGAGAGAGAGATGAGCCTCAGAGGAGTAAAGCTGGACAAGCAGATAGAGAATAAATCAGAAGAGAGGCACAAGCACATCAAGGGAGATAATCCGAAGGTGCGAAATGGGACAGAGATCATGATAGCAAGGGGTTCCGTATACTCTGAATTAGTAGCATAACCTCTCTTCGTCCTTGGCTTCAGGAACGTCCACTCTCACTGAAATCATATTAGCTCATTCATCCATAGTCACTGATTTGCAATGAAATAATAACAGTGAAGAGGTGCCCAAACGGTGAATGAGCAGGGGTGGTTGGGCAGTATCTTGCATTCTACAGCATCAGTTAAAGCAGTACCGTCACTTGATGGTCCGAATGAAACGCGTTTCCCTCCTCTCTAACAACCTAAATCTTTGCAATAAAATACAAGGCTAAGTTTATCAAAACGCAATTCTACCTCTTTATCATGCAATTGCTTACCTCACCTCCTACTTGAAATCTCACACACACAGCTCAAAAAAAAACCTCTCTGCTATCAAAATAATGAGAGGCACAGCTACTAGGCATGATTGCATAGCATCAGACAAATGAGCAGTGATATGATTGATCACCTGCCTACCAGAGTCTCTGTCTAATTAAGCAGGGTGTGTAGAGACTGAGGGTACTGAAGGCAGGACACCAGGCCTTGAGCTACAGGAAGAAAAGAAACAGGCGGAGGGGGTGAATCTTGCAGCTGCAGCAGCTGTCTAGAAGCAAACATGTCCCCAAAGTTGAAATCAAAGAACTTGAGCTAATTATAGGTCACTGCCAACACAGTGCAGTGAATATGTTCCCTTGTCTGATGGATATATTTTGTCCCATTTGTAGTCAAAACAAACCTCAAATGAAATTGAGAATTCTTCAGGCAGAGCTGCAAAACTCCTAACTGGATGTCAGCTTAATGTGATTAGGACCAAAACAAACCTACAACCCACAAAAAACAGTGAGAACATAAACCAATGAAGAGAGGATATTATGTGCCATTTGCAAAGAGGAGAGACCAGAAAAATCACATATTATCCTCTCTCTAATTGAAAAGCTCTCATTGCCAAAAACTAATAAAAAATTGTGATCATATCAAGCCCTCTTTTAATACGTCCTTTCCCTCAATCAATAAATAGTAATTTAAGACATGCTGCAATAGGGATGGCAGAAAAAGACAAGAGTTATACTCAGACAAGTCACTTTCCCTCCCTAAACCCACGTCTCCATCTGTAAAAAGAGTTGGTGACACTGCACAATCCCCAAAGTAGAGTGGCTTTCTCACATTTCTTCCAGTTGAGGAGTCTCCCCCACTGAGTCTGATTGGCTCTCTGGGAGTCACAGCCATGTCATATTCCAGCTGCCCTTCCCACCAAGGATCTATCTTATAGAGTAAGTCTGCTGAGCTCCTAAGGGGTCGCAGCAGGGAGGTACAGGTTTCAATGAGACACATCGGCAATTGTAACTGGCATGCAGCAGGCCCAGCACTCATGAAGAGAAGGCAGAGGGTACCCACAATAGGAACGCCAAGCATGTCCTGCCAGATTTATTTACACTTTATGACCTGTCCACCACCAACAGAATTCACAAGAGTCTGATACAGAAACACATTTATGTGGAGCAGTTAAAATGAAGACAAAAAGGTAAAATCGTAGGGGGAATTTTCTCTATAACACTTATCACTTAGTCATTGGGAACAGGTCTACACAGATAAGCTCAAGGATAATTTCTTTTATATGAGTAATGATGCTACAAACCTTCTAGTGTCCTTTCCTTAAGAAAGGAAATTTGTCAGAAAGTTTACTAAAATTGACAAATAATAAGACCCTGGAGGGCTTATAACTCAAAGAAAAGGAAGAAGAAAAAGCTTAACTTCCTGCACACTGGTGCCTCGAAAAATAAGACCACAAGTTGCTGGCTTTTGGGAACAGTCAAAATCTGGAGACTACCTGTCTTAGTCATCTAGTCCTCCTATAACAGAAATACCACAAGTGGATGGCTTTAACAAAGAGAAATTTATTCTCTCACAGTTTAGGAGGCTACAAGTCCAAATTCAGGGTGCCAGCTCTAGGGGAAGCCTTTCTCTCTCTGTTGGTTCTGGGGGAAGGTCCTTGTCATCAATCTTCCCCTGGTCTAGGAGCTTCTCTGCACAGGAACCCTGGGTCCAAAGGATGGGCTCTGCTCTCAGTGCTGCTTTCGTGGTGGTATGAGGTCCTCCGATCTGTCTGATTGCTTCTTTCATATGTCAAAAGAGATTGACTCAAGATACAATCATCTTATAGATTCAGTCCTGCCTCATTAACACAACTGCCCCTAATCCAGCCTCATTAACATCACAGAGGCAGAATTTACAACACATGGAAAAATCACATCCGATAACAAAATGTTAGACAAGCACACAATACTGGGAATCGTGGCCCAGCCAAGTTGACACATTTTGGAGGGACAGAATTCAATCTATAACACTACCCAAATTTCCATGACAGCAAAATGGATAAAAAATTGCAGTATATTGACACAATCCATCAGTATATAGCAGTAAGAATGAACCAGTAGTGAATCCAGCAACGGCATGAATGACTCTCACAGACATAATGTAGGGTGGGTTAGCCATCGACCACGTAGGTTTAAATAAATAAATAAATAAATAAAATAGAAGATCGTAAAAGCCATAAAAAATAGAAATGATATAATCTCAGCACCGGAATGGGCCTCAGATTTTCTTGAGCAAGTAGCTTCATTTGACAGATGAGGGAACACAGGCAGGGGTGGTTGGTGGGTGCAGCGGGAGTGGGGAAGGCTTGCTCAAAGTCACCTGTGTTCTTAGTCACCAGGTCAGAGCCTCTGCACCACACCTGCCCCCCCAACAAAAAGTCACATCTCTGATCTCTCTGATGTAAATGAAATCTGTAAGAATAATGGGCCTAGCATATTCACTTTCTTCTGGGAACGAGTATTCAATTCCCCAGTTTGTTAATTTCACATTCAAATGGGATAAAGATAGCAGCTGATTTAATTCTTCTCATTAGAAATGCCAATTATTTAGTGACATGTCTGTTGAATACTCACTCAAGGATTGCTGAGAGATTACATGCAATTTACAACTCTCCAAGTCTTTGACACTTTAGTTATGATCACAATCTAACACAAAATTAATTCCCACATTTTAGAATAATATACCATGCTCACTGATACAATTTCTGTCTTCTCTCTGTTAAAAGTTGATGCCCAGGAACTGCTAAAATCTCCTCTATAATACTTGAAGGTCAGATTATGTTTACATACTAATGCCTACTTCTGAATTAATTACCACTCGTAATTAAACAGCTCATCTGCCTAATACAACTCATGCAAGACCTTTGAGAAGAGAAAAGCCACGCTGAAACTGTGTTCCAAACATTAGACATACTGTTTAATGGAGGCTACTGGGAAAATTTCTCAGGAGCAGCAGACATTTGACCTTTTCAGCAGAATTATATTTCACCACCACAATGGGAGAAGTTTTAGGGCTATTTTTTTTTTTCATAATACTACAGGCATAATGAAATCAGAAAAATCCTCATTCACAGTCTATTTAAGTTTTGCTCTCAAGTAATGAAAAACAAGGGTCTCTAGGAAATTAATTATGGAAAAAAACACAGAAAAGGCTAGAAGTGTATGCATATTAGGCTAGCAGCCTTAGAGGGATTTGTGATGGGAGGGAAAGGAGTACGTCACTGCGTGTACACTGTGCGTGTATCTGTGTGCCTCCAAGTAAGTGGAAGAATATGAATTGTAAGAGCTTGAGAAGATTGTCAGCCCCCAGTAAAAACAGAAATCAGTGAAAGAGAGCCAGAGTCACAGCTCCAACAGGCAGGGCTACGGGCTCTGATGGCAGTTTAATCTGTAGGTACAAAATGCCATCCATACAGGCTCTGGAAAGGTTTACAATTCAATATTTTGTTGTTGTTGTTGTCAGGTGTTGTCCAGTTGGTTGCTACTCATAGCAACCCTATGTACCACAGAATGATAACAATGCCCAGTCCTGCCTCATTCTCACAATGGTTGTTATGCTTGAGCCCAATGTTGCAGCCAATATGTCAACTGATCTCGTTGAGGGCCTTCCTCTTTTTCGCTGATCCTCTCTAATTTACCAAGCATGATGTCCTTCTCCAGGGACTAGGTCTCTCCTGATAACATGTCCAAAGTATGTAACACAACATCTCACCATTTTTGCTTCTAAGGAACATTCCAGGGTGTACTTCTTCCAAGACAGATTTGTTCGTTCTTTTGGCTGTCCACGGTATATTCAATATTCTTCCCAAACGCCGTAATTCAAAGGCATCAATTCTTCCTTGGTCTTTCTTATTCATTGTCCAGCTTTCAAATGTGTATGAGGCAACTGAAAATATGATGGCTTAGGTCAGGTGCACCTTAGTCCTCAAAGTGATATCTTTGATTTTTACCACTTTAAAGAGGTCTTTTGCAGCAGATATGCCCAATGCTATAAGTCATTTGATTTCTTCACTGCTCCTTCCATGGGTGTTGACTATGGATCCAAATAAATGAAATCTATGACAACGTCAAAATTTTACCTGTTTATCATGATGTGCGTTAATGGACCAGTTGTGAGAATTATTGTTTTCTTTACATTGAGGTGTAATCCATACTGAAGGCTGTAGTCTTTGGTCTTCAGCAGAAAGTGCTTCAAGGTCTCTTCACTTTCAGCACACAAGGTTGTGTCATCTGCATATCACAGGTTGTAATTGCATCTTCCTCCAATCCTGATGCCCCATTCTTCTTCATATAGCCCAGCTTCTCGATTATTTGTTCAGCATACAGATTGAATAAGTATGGTGAAAAGATATAACCCTGATGCACACTTTTCCTGACTTTAAGCCACACAGTATCCCCTTGTTCTGTTCTAACAACCACCTCTTGATTTATGTACAGGTTCCTCACGAACACAGTTAAGTGTTCCGGAATTCCCATTCTTCGCAATGTTATCTATAATTTTTTATGATCCGCACTGTCAAATGCCTTTGCATAGTCAATAAAGCAGAGGTAAACATCTTTCTGGTATTATCTGCTTTCAGCCAATATCCATTTGATATCAGCAATGATATCTCTTCTTTTAGGTCCTCTTCTGAATCTGGCTTGAATTTCTGGCAGTTCCCTGCTGACATACTACCGCAACCATTTTTTAATTATCTTCAGCAAAATTTTACTTGTGTGTGATATTAATGATGCTGTTAGCTAATTTCCACATACTGTTGGATTACCTTTCTTTGGAATGGGCACAAATATGGATCTCTTCCAGTAGGCTGGCCTGATAGCTGTCTTCCAAATTTCTTGGCATAGACAAGTGAGTGCTTCCAGCATTGTATCCGTTTGTCAAAACATCTCAATTGGTATTCTGTTAACTCTCAGGGCCTTGTTTTTCACCAGTACCTTCAGTGCAGCCTGAACTTCTTCCTTCAGTACCATCGGTTCTTGATCACATGCTACCTCCTGAAATGGCTGAATGTCAACCAATTTTTTTTGGTACAAAGACTGAGTATTCCTTCCATCTTCTTTTGATACTTCCTGCATTGTTCAATGTTTTGCCCACAGATGCCTTCAGTACTGCATTTCAAGACTTGAATTTTCTTCTTCAGTTCTTTCAGCTTGAAAAATGCTGAGTGTGTTTTTCTCTTTTGGTTTTCTAACTTCAGGTCTTTGCACATTTCATTATAATACTTTGTCTTTTCAAGCTGCCCTTTGAAATATTCTGTTCAGGTCTTTTACGGGATCGTTTCTTCTGTTCACTTTAGCTACTCCACACTCAAGAGCAAGCTTCATAGTCTCTTCTGACATTCCTTTTGGTCTTTCTTTCCTATCTGTTTAATAACCTTTTGCTTTCTTCATATATGTCCTTGATGTCATCCCATAACTTGTCTGGTCTTTGGTCATTAGTGTTCAATGTGTCAAATCTATTTTTGAGATGGTCTCTAAATTCAGTTGGGATATACTCAAGGTCATACTTTGGCTATCATGGATTTAATTTTCTTCAGCTTCAACTTGAACTTGCATATGAGCAAGTGATGATCTGTTCCACAGTCAGCCCCTGACCTTGTTCTGACTGATGATATTGAACTTCTCCATCGTGTCTTTCCTCAGATGTAGTCAATTTGATTCCTGTGTATTTCATTCAGCAAGGTCCACATGTATAGTCACCTTTTATGTTAGTGAAAAAACGTACTTGCAATAAAGAAGTCATTGGTCTTGCAAAATGCTATCATGTGATCTCTGGCATTGTTTCTATTACCAAGGTCATATTTTCCAACTATCGATTCTTCTTTGTTTTCACTTTCACATTCCAATCACCAGTAATTATCAATGCATTTTTTAAATTAATTTTTATTGTGCTTTAAATGAAAGTTTACAAATCAGGTCGGTCTCTCATACAAAAATTTACATACACCTTGCCATACACTCCTATATCAATGCATCTGGATTGCATGTTTGATCAACTTCAGACTGCAGAAGTTGGTAAAAACCTTCAATTTCTTCCTCTTTGGCCTCTGTGGTTGGAGCATAAATATGAGTAATAGTTGTATTAACTGGTCTTCCTTGTAGGCATATGGATATTATCCCATTACTGACAATTTTATATTTCAGGACAGATCGTGAAATGTTCTTTTTGACGATGAATGCAACACCATTCCTCTTCAAGTTGTCATTTCTGGCATAGTAGACCATATGACTGTCTGATTCGAAACGGCCAATGCCAGTTCATTTCAGCTCACTAATGCCTAGGATATCGATGTTTATGCATTCTAATTCATTTTTCACAACTTCTAATTTTTCTAGATTCATACTTCATACATTCCACATTCCATTATTAATGGATGTTTACAGCTGTTTCTTCTCATTTTGAGTTGTGCCATATCAGCAGATGAAGGTCCCAAAAGTTTTACTCCATCCACATTATTAAGGTCGACTCTACTTTGAGGAGGTAGCTCGATATTTTGAGTGCCTTCCAAACTGTAGGGGCTCATCTTCCGGCACTATATCAGACAATGCTTCACTGGTATTCAAAAGGTTCTCACTGGCCAATTTTTTTAGGAGTAGATTGCCAGGTCCTTCTTCCTAGTCTGCCTGAGTCTGAAAGCTCCACTGTCCACCATGGGTGACCCTACTGGTATCTGAAAACTGGTGACATAGCTTCCAGCATCAGAGCAACACACAAACCACCAGAGTATAACAAACTGACAGGCAAGTGGTGGAATCAATGTCTACTGAACACCAATTTCATGCAGAGCTTCTTCTAGATCCTATTTGCAAACTGTGGAAAGAGCTAGCATTTATGCAATGCTCTCCGTGTGCCAGACACTTTACAAGGCCCCTTACGTGCTTGTCACATTTGACTTTTCATTCTCTCAACCACCCCACGGCACCAGAGTGATGGGCGATTTTACAGATGGGGTAACTGGAGGTTGAGTGACTTGTCCAAGAGCGCACACCTCATGGGCAGAAGCAGCAAATGAACCCAGGGCTACAGAGTTATTAGGTGCACTCCCTCCGTTGCCCCACACTGACCCCAGGCTACAGGATGCTCCCTCCCCAAGATGAAGGAAGAAGGGATCTATTAATACAAAGCAAAAGGACACAAGCACTATGGTGAGACAACATGTAACAGGGGCTTAAGCAAAGAAGACACAATCTCCCACCTGGCAGGAGGCAGAAAGTAGGGCAGAAAAAGCTCCACAGAAGAGGAATCACTAGAGCTGGCTTTGGGAGACTAGTTGGTTATCAATTTTGACACTGGGTAAATAAGCACAGCAAGCAAAGGAAAAACATGACAAAGACTTAAGAGCCTACAGAGCAGGAAAAGAGGGTATTTTGACTGGGCTATACAGCCATGCGTGGAGAGATAAGGCAAGGTAAGGAGGATTTTGGTCACACTTCGGTATTTTTTTTTTCGGTAAGGACTCAGGATGGCTGACTGGGTTTCTATTTCATCCATTCAGGAAGGAAGAGTCTTGGAGGGTCTTGAGGCAGAAAGAGCAGCTGGAGCAAGAAGCAGGGCTTGGAAGTCCTCGTGTACAAGCCAAAGGCTGGACACATTAAAAGGAGAATGTTGAGAGACTGGAGGCTGGGAGACCAACCGCAGCCATCGAGGAGAAATTAGGATGCTTGAATCAGGATGAAGGCAAAGAAGACTTGATGTGATGCAGTGTCTCAAGAAACTGCAGCTGGAAGTGGCAAGAGGAGAGACAAGGAAGAGCTATGAAGGCTGAGCATTCAATTTTGCAGGCCAGGTGAACAGGAAGCAGATGTTGTTACCAGTGTAAATAATGAAGAACATCAACGTAGGTCTGAAGATGTCTACACAGTGCTCCTTCCAAGACATTCTGACCCAAACCATGGTGCAGTCTAGGAGACTTTGGAGGATGGTTCCTCTGTCCAAGAAACCAAGAGATACTGTGGACAAATCACATCTGGAGGAATGTCCATCCCAGGACTTAAGAAGAGCATGTGGTATCATTTATACCATGTATTTGATTTCTCTGGGGGTTGTCTACTTTCACATCTAAAACACACATTATATTAATTCTCTGAGCATTGTTTCAAGTCCTGGAGGGATCCAGTGGGCAGAGCAAGGTCATCGATTGGGACCAGGTGCTTACACTCTACCCTGTGAGGCCAGCCAGCCCCATGTCATTACCACAGAATTACCCTGGGCAGGTGAAACATCACCATGGATGAATTATGGGGATAAAGAAACAGAGGGCCCCATACGGATCCCCAACCACAACACCGTAACTTACAAATTAAATGACATGCTAATTCCTGGGTCCAGCACAAAGAAGTAGTATATCTTACTGTCTGTCACACAAGACCCATATATTATACATACATTATTATCACATACACACTTCTACACTGTCTCATTACCTGAACTATGTCAACTACTGCATAAGGAAGGAGCACTGGTGGTGCAGTGGTTAAGTGCTCAGCTACTAACTGAAAGGTCAGTGGTTAAAACCCACCAGGAGCTCTGTGGAAGAAATATGTGGCAGTCTGCTTGCATAAAGATTTACAGTCTTGGAAGCCTTATGAGGCAGTTCTACTCTGTCCTATAGAGTCACTAAGAATGTGGATCAACTTGAAGACAACAGGTTTTAGCTTCTGAATTGCATATGGTAAGCATCAGCATGCCCCCGCTGTACAGCTTAAGAAACCGAATCTCAGAGAGGTTAAAAGACTTGTCCAAAGCCACAAAGCTACCAAGGAGCACCCAGCTCTGATGGACCCTGAAGCTCCCAGCCTCCCTCTGGCTTATTGTACCACAGGGCCAAGGGACCTGAACCACCCTCCTGAGCCCCAGAGGAAAGCAGCCAGCACCTCCCATATGGGCATGAACACTGAAAACCAACCGTTTGGAGCACTGAGGCCACATCTACTTTGGAAGGTGCTTAACAAAGAACATCAAAAAAAGGAGAAAATGCAGACTATTGGGAAGTTTCCAACCTTCAAACTTTTCCTATGTAATAACAGTGAGCCCTGGTGGTGCAATGGTTAAGCATTCAGGTGCTAACCAAAAGGTTGAAGATTCGAGCCCACCCAGTGGCTCTGTGGGAAAAAAGACCTGGCTGTTTCCTTAAAGATTACAGCCAAGAAAACCCATAAGGCCGTTCTGTCCTGTCACACGGGGTCACTATGAGTTGCAATCAACTCGATGGCACCCAACAACAATATGTAATACAATTTTTTTTTTTCCACACAGTTTACAGAAATAAGATTTTTAAATACAGAATTAAATTGAAATATCCCTATCCAAACTCCAGCCTAAATGTTTCCTTTTCTGGTTGTGAAGTTAACAGGGTATGAAGACTGAGTCAAAAGTCACCAGGTTCTCTCTTTCTCAAGGGAATGCAGGTGGTAAGAGGTGGGGAGGGAGGGAGCTCCAGGAAAGGAGGTAGGAGATGGCCCAGGCAAGTCCACCAGCCTCTCCTGGCTTCAGTAGTCCCATCTGTAAAACAAGGCATATGGGCAGCCACAACGTGACACATCCTCAAAACCTGTTTTCTCTCTGGCACTGTGTGATCAAAGAGGGGGGCGATTCTCTCCCACAAAGCACACATCGTCCAGGCAAAAGGTGCACCTTAACAGCTTATAACTCAACACTCCCGCTGTTGTGTTAGAAGTAGAATTTCAAGCCTAAACCATTTTTTTCAAATCTAGATTCTATGAGAAGACACCCTGAAAGTCTGTTAAGTCAAACAGATTTGAGATGCCAGCTGGGTATGTTTTATTTATTACTATCACAAGATAAAAATTTATAAAATAAATAAAGGAAATAGAATCCAATCAGTGGAATAACATGTAACAAATGCTGTTATTCAGGACTGGCTAAACAAATAGGCCCTACTGTTGAGTTGAGGTATTAATATATAAGAATCTTTTTTCTTTTTTTTTTTTAATGAAATTCTTAGAGAAGAGAAGCCAATTAATTTTCAGTGAAAAGCTAGGCCAAGATACTGAACCACTCTAAAGCCATCCTTGTCAGCATGACTAATATATGCAGAAAGGAAGTATAGGGTAAGGGTTAAGATCATCCTGGAACCAGCCCACGTGGGTGTAAATCCTGGCTCTACCATTAAATAGCTACGGGAGCCTAAGGAAGTTACTTTGCTCTCCATAATTTGGTATCTTCATCTGTAAAATGGAGACAAGAATAGGACCTACCTCTTACAGTGGTGTATCTAGGGTATTATACCGGCCCTGGGCACCTGGCACTACTGAGCAGTTTCTATTATACAGGTAAGGCCCAACGACCTTCCTCAAGCATAGTAATGTGTTAATTAAAAAATTAACAAGCTTGCCATAAACACAACCAAACTCCCTGAGGGACCAAATTACTGGGCTGTGGGGACCATGTCATGGGGAACATCTAGCTCAATTAACATAACATAGTTTATAATGAAAATGTCCTACATTCTACTTTGGTGAGTAGTGCCTGGGGTCTTAAAAGCTTGTGAGCGGCCATCTAAAAACCCCACTGATCTCGCCCCACCTGGAGCAAGGGAGAATGAAGACACAAGGGAAGATTAGTCCAAAAGACTATGGACCATAACCCCTACAGCCTCCACCAGACTGGGTCCAGCATAACTAGATGGTGCCCGGCTACTACCACTGGCTGCTCTGACAGGGATAATAATAGAGGGCCCTAGACAGAGCTGGAAAAAAGTACAGAACAAAATTCTAACTCACAGAAGAAAAAAGACCAGACTTACTGGTCTGATAGAGACTGGAAAAACTCCAAGAGTATGGCCTCCGGACACCCTTATAGCTCAGCAATGAAGTCACTTCGGTGGTTCACCCTTCAGAGATTTGACAGGCCCATAAAACAAAACAAGACTAAACAGACACACCAGCCCAGGGGCAAGGATGAGAAAGCAGTGAAGCTGGTAATGGGGAACACAGGTCGAGAAGGGGAGAGTGTGAACGCATCACGGGGTTGGCAACCAATGTCACAGAACAATATGTATATTAATTATTTACTGAGAAACTAGTTTGCTCTGTAAACCTTCATCTAAAGTACAATAAAAAAATTAAAAAGTAAATAAAGATTAATGAGCTTGACTTGTATTTTTCAGCTGATATTATGGTAAAGTTATCTAAAAGAGGTGTGTCAGATGGTTGGACAGGGGTGCAGTTTTAGTGTTTGCCACAGGCGCCATTTTCCATAGATAAGGCGCTGGCCATATCAGATTAATAGAAACTGCCCAGTGGCACCATGCACCCGGGGCCTGTGCAATACCTGCCATATCCTACTTAGACCCCTGACCTCACAGGATTGTTAGGAGGCTTATTTAGTAAAACAGGCACTGAGAGTACAGCCTGGCTCATGGTGAGTTCATCCATGAAAGTGTTAACTCCTACCATCACATATATACGCAAGAGTATCAAGTGAAGATCCTATTTAGAAATAACAGATTATTATTCTATTCACAGAAGGAAGGGATAAATGATGGCTAGGTACAATATGTCGTACTGTGATGGCCTGCATGTTTCTATGATGCTGGGAAGCTATGCCACCAGTATACCAAAAGGGTCGCCATAATGGACAGGTTTCAGAGGAGCTTCCAAACTAAGAGAGACCAGGAACAAAGGCCTGGCAATCTACTTTCAAAAATTATCCAACGAAAGGGGAAATAAATTGTGGTATATTCACACAATGGAATACTACGCATCGATAAAGAACAGTGACGAATCTCTGAAACATTTCATAACATGGAGGAATCTGGAAGGCATTATGCTGAGCGAAATGAGTCAGTTGCAAAAGGACAAATATTGTATAAGACCACTATTATAAGATCTTGAGAAATAGAAAAAACGGAGAAGAACACATATTTATGTGGTTACAAAGAGGGGAGGGAGGGAGGGAGGGAGAGGGCTTTTTATTGATCAATCTGTAGATGGGAACTGCTTTGGGTGAAGGGAAAGACAACACTCAAAACAAGGAAGGTCAGCTTAATTGGACTGGATTAAAAGTAAAGAGGTTTCCGAGATAAAATGAAAGCTTCAAAGGTCAGCGAAGCAGGGGCTGGGGTCTGGGGAACTTGGTTTCAGGGGACTTCTAAGTCAATGGGCAAAACAATTCTATTATGAAAACACTCTGCATCCCACTTTGAATTGTGGCGCCTGGGGTCCTAAATGCCAACAAGCGGCCATCTAAAATACATTAATTGGTCTCAACCCACCGGGAGCGAAGGCAAAGGAAGAACACCAAGGTCACACGACAACTAAGAACCCAAGAGACAGAAAGGGCCACTTGAACCAGAGACCTACATTATCCTGAGACCAGAAGAACTAGTTGGTGCCCGGCCACAATCAATGTCTGCCCTGTCAGGGAACACAACAGACAACTCCTGAGGGAGCAGGAGACCAATGGGATGCAGACCCCAAATTCTCATGAAAAGACCACACCTAATGGTATGATTGCGACTAGAGGAATCCCAGAGACAATGCTCCCCAGAACTTCTGATGGCACAGGACAGGAACCATCCCTGAAGACAAATCATCAGGCATGAAAAGGACTGGTCAGTGGGGGGGAGAGAGATACTGATGAAGAGTGAGCTAATTAAATCAGGTGGACACGGGAGAGTGTGTTGGCAACTCTTGACCGGAGGGGGGATGGGAAGATAGAGAGAGAGGGAAGATGGTAAAATTGGCATGAAACGAGAGACTGTAAGGGCTGACTCAATAGGGAGAGAGCAAGTGGGAGAAGGGAGTAAGATGTATGTAAACCTACATGTGACAGACTGATTGGAATGGTAAATGTTCACTTGAAGCTTAATAAAAATTAAAAAAAAAAAAAAATTATCCAACGAATCACAGAATATTTTCCGAGACTTCAACGTGCTTACATTGGATGCCTCATCAGGAAAGGCCAATTGCTGAAGAAGGACATCTTGTTTGATAAAGTGGATGGCCAGCAAAGGCAAGGGAAATCCTTACTGAGATGGACTGAAACAATCACAACAACAATGGACTCAACCATACCAACAATCATGAAGATGGCACAGAACTGGGCAATGTTTCATTCTGTTATACATGTGACTACCATTAGTCAGAGTGACATTAAATACAACAACAGCAACAATATACTCACCTTCACTGATCTAAAGTAATACACCTACTCCTCACTTATTGACTACCTCATTATTTGACATTTCACATTAACAACAATAGTAAAAAATCTACTATCTGATTATTTGGGGCATTAATGACGTATGTCCAGCAGTAACCAACACCGAGGCGTGGGGAGAGAGTAACGCTAGCCGTGATGGTTAAGGTTATACGTCAACTTGGCTAGGCCACGATTCTTAGTGGTTTGGCAGCTACATATTGATGTAATTTGGTAACTGTATAATGATGTAGTCATCCTCCATTTTGTGATCCGATATGGTCATCCTCCATTTTTGCATAATACTGATTTTCCCATAATGACCTAGTCCTTGGAACCTAACTATGTTGGTAAGTGAGGACTTGGTGTATTACCGAAAAAAATCTTAGGAGGAAAACATGAACCTAAAATAATTTTATACTAACTACGAATGCATGCTCAAAGTTTGGACCCACATATTCAAGGAGAATTTAAGACAGCAGCCTAAGTTATGAAAATACTACTTTGTTAGTCAAGTGTTGTTTTTTTTTTTTTTAAGAAATAAATTCTATTTCCCTAAATTTCTTTTCAATTTGGTATCAATTAGGTCACTTTTAATTCAAATTGCCCACTTTTTTTTTTTTTTTTTTTTTAAGGAATCCTTGCATCATTGATCTTCTATAGGGTTTATACAGTCACTCATCTAGAAAAAAAAAATCATATATTTAAATTTACCAGCATGACTAGCTGGTATATTCATTCATCTTGCACCCAATTAAGGCTTCTTCAGAGAGCCACTGTGGAAAATTTATATGCAACCCTATTCTTAGAAATTCCACCATTAAATTATATATATATGGAAAAGTACAAAAATCTATAGCCCCCCCCAAAAATTACCAAGGCTAACAAGTACATATTTCTATGCTAAAATGAAATGCTATAAAATAAGGAATATTTCATATAAAATTATGAATCTGGTTTTCAGGTATGACATGGGAACTGGGCTCATTATTTTAGAGAAACACCTCATATGTCTTCCTTGGAAGACAAAAGGGCAAAACTCCGCAAAGAACAGCTTGTTAAAGACATCTGTGCATCTCCTGCTAGTCCTGCCTACATTCTTGGGAAGACAACTCAATTGCTTACTAAGCATGCCACATTTTATTATGCTTCAATTACACAGCTTCTCTGATCAACCATGTTAACACTTAATTACCATGCAATTAATTCGTAGCACTAATGTAAGCTAACGGGCATTTCTACTTCGACCACAGCAATCATCAGACAGTTGACCCAAAGCCCACCCCTACATCTTCCCACCCACCTGTGCTCTGCCTCCCAGGCATGGGCACGGGTCATGATTATGAAGTTTCACAGACCTTCAATTCTTTTCCAACCTCAGCCCAGGCTGCCCAAATAAGGGGTAGAGGGTTCCCAGTGCAAATACCACCACTTGACAGGGATCTGATGAGGGGAGGAGGGCAACTAGAACATAAATGGGATTTTCAACTAGATGTGTGGTCACCAGACTTTGGTGTTCTATAGCAACAAATCTCCACTTCTTCCCTAAGTGGGGTGACTCATAACTCTGCCTTTAATGTCTTCACTTGAAAAAACAACCTCAAACCATCATTTCATAAAAACATCCATTTTAACCCCTAAAAAGTAGGGTGAACAACTTTTTTTTTAAATAAGTTTTATTGTGCTTTAAGTGAAAGTTTACAAATCAAGTCCGTCTCTCACATAAAAACTTAAATACATCTTACTAACCCAATGCCATCGAGTCGATTCCAACTCATAGCGACCCTATAGGACAGAGTAGAACTGCTCCATAGAGTTTCCAAGGAGTGCCTGGCAGATTCGAACTGCCGGCCTCTTGGTTAGCAGCCATAGCACTTAACCACCTTACTACATACTCCCAATTACTCTCCCCGCAATGAGACAGCCCGCTCCCTCCTTCCATTCTCTCTTTTCGTGTCCATTTTGCCAGCTTCTAAGCCCCTCTACCCTCCCATCTCCCCTGCAGGCAGGAGATGTCAACAGTCTCAAGTGTCCACCTGATCCAAGTAGCTTACTTCTCATCAGCATCCCTCTCCAACCCACTGTCCAGTCCAATCCATGTCTGAAGAGTTGGCTTCGGGAATGGTTCCTGTCCTGGGCCAACAGAAGGTTTGGGGGCCATGACCACCAGGGTCCTTCCACTCTCAGTCAGACCATTAAGTCTGGTCTTTTTATGAGAATTTGGGGTCTGCATCCCACTGTTCTCCTGCTCTCTCAGAGGTTCTTTGTTGTGTTCCCTGTCAGGGCAGTCATCGGTTGTAGCCAGGCACCATCTAGTTCTTCTGGTCTCAGGATGATGTAGTCCTGGTTCATGTAGCCCCTTCTGTCTCTAGAGCTCATAATTACCTTGTGTCCTTGGTGTTCTTCATTCTCCTTTGATCCAGGCGAATTGAGACTCATTGATGCATTTTAGATGGCCTCTTGCCAGTATTTAAGATCCCAGACGCCACTTTTTAAAGTGGGATGCAGAATGTTTTCTTAATAGATTTTATTATGCCAATTGACTTAGATGTCCCCTGAAACCATGGTCCCCAAACCCCTGCCCCTGCTTCGCCGACCTTTGAAGCATTCAGTTTATTCAGGAAACCTCTTTGCTTTTGATTTAGTCCAGTTGTGCTGACCTCCCCTGTATTAAGTGTTGCCCTTCCTTTCACCTAAAGTATTTACTAATTATCTACTATCTAATTAGTAAATATCCCTCTCCCACCCTCCCTCCCTCCCTCCCCCATGTCATAACCACAAAAGAATGTGTTCTCAGTTTAAACTATTTCTCAAGATCTTATAATAGAGGTCTTATACAATATTTGTCCTTTTGCAACTAATTTCACTGAGCATAATGCCTTCCAGGTTCCTCCATGTTATGAAATGTTTCACAGATTCATCACTGTTCTTTATTGATGCGTAGTATTCCATTGTGTGAATATACCATAATTTATTTATCCATTCATCCATTGATGGGCACCTTGGTTGCTTCCATCTTTTTGCTATTGTAAACAGAGCTGCAATAAACATGGGTGTGCATATATCTGTTCGTGTAAGGGCTCTTATTTCTCTAGGATATATTTCGAGGAGTGGGATTGCTGGGTCATATGGTAGTTCTATTTCTAGCTTTTTAAGGAAGTGCCAAATTGATTTCCAAAGTGGTTGTACCATTTTACATTCCCACCAGCAGTGTATAAGAGTTCCAATCTCTCCACAGCCTCTCCAACATTTATAGTGTTTTTTGGATTAATGCCAGCCTTGTTGGAGTGAGATGGAACCTTACTGTAGTTTTAATTTGCATTTCTCTAATGGCTAATGATCAAGAGCATTTCCTCATGTATCTGTTAGCCACCTGAATGTCTTCTTTAGTGAAGTGCCTGTTCATATCCTTTGCCCAATTTTTAATTGGGTTGTTTGTTTTTTGTGGTTGAGTTTTAGCAGAATCATGTAGATTTAGGCACTGGTCGGAGATGTCATAGCTGAAAATTTTTTCCCAGTCTGTAGGTGGCCTTTTTGTTCTTTTGGTGAAGTCTTTAGATGAACATAGGTGTTTGATTTTTAGGAGCTCCCAGTTAGCTGGTTTCTCTTCGTCATTTTTAGGAGTGTTTTGTATTCTGTTTACGCCTTGTATTAGGGTTCCTAACGTTGTCCCTATTTTTTCTTCCATGATCTTTATCGTTTTAGACTTTATGTTTAGGTCTTTGATCCATCTGGAGTTAGTTTTTGTGCAAGGAGTGAGGTATGGGTCCTGTTTCATTTTTTGCAGATGGATATCCAGTTATGCCAGCACCATTTGTTAAAAAGACTATCTTTTCCCCGATTAACTGACACTAGGCCTTTGTCAAATAACAGCTGCTCATATGTGGATGGATTTATATCTGGATTCTCAATTCTGTTCCATTGGCCTATGTGTCTGTTGTTGTGCCAGTACCAGGCTGTTTTGACTACTGTGGCTGTATAATAGGTTCTGAAATCAGGTAGAGTGAGGCCTCCCACTTTCTTCTTCTTTTTCAGTAATGCTTTACTTATCCAGGGCTTCTTTCCATTCCATATGAAGTTGGTGATTTGTTTCTCCATCACATTAAAAAATATCATTGGAATTTGATTCGGAAGTGCATTGTATGTATAGATGGCTTTTGGTAGAAGAGACATTTTTACAATGTTAAGTCTTCCTATCCATGAGGCAAGGTATGTTTTCCACTTACGTAGGTCCCTTTTGGTTTCTTGCAGTAGTACCTTGTAGTTTTCTTTGTATAGGTCTTTTACATCTTTGGTAAGGTTTATTCCTAAGTATTTTATCTTCTTGGGGGCTACTGTGAATGGTATTGATTTGGTTATTTCCTCTTCGATGTGAACAACTTTTTTTAATAAAAGGCAATTCTTAAGGGTGATAAAAAACAAATTTGGAAATGGATGGTGGTGATGGTTGTACAACATGAGGAATGTAATTACTGTCACTGAATTGTATGTGTGAAAATGGTTGAAATAGGAATTTTTTTGGTTATATGTATTTCACAATAAAAATGATTTTATGGCAATTATTTGTTTAATACCTTTATCTTGATTTTAAAAATACCATCCTTATTTTCCTCCTTCTGAATTTCAGATCACTTCATGAATCAGTGCTTTGGACAATACTGGATTAAATGGTTTTAAGGTCCCCTCCAAGCCTGACGTCACTTCAGCACAGTTTAACATTAAGCTAAAAAGAAGTGAAGTCATTCAATCATCTGTCACTAGTAAATGCGCAAAACAGTAGTTCATTCATTTCACACATGCTAAAGTGACAAACACATACACAAGCCTCCCCCGACCCCCACTTAAAAAAAAATAAAAAGCTACAGAGGAAGAGGGGCAAAGAGGAAGCATTCTGCTTTCCTGCTAGAATTTCTAGAAAGATTAATAACCTGTCTGAACGTCACTCTGCTCACACATGATTTCAAAAAGATGTTTTTCCGCTCTATAAGAGGAGTGGAATCAGCCGTTTTAATTTGGGGCCCTGGAGCCTAACTCTCCAGTGAGTGGTTATTTATAACCACGGAGCATTGCCCGTTTCTGCCCTATCAAAGCTTGCAAGACCCCAGGGAAAGGTCATGAGACAATGTCGCTTGTTTCAAATGCACTGGCAATTTTAAACTGCTCCACCTCTAGGAATGCTCCAGAAACACACTCGAGGGTTTCCTGGCAGGAGGACTTACATCACTTGCTGAAGCTGGGCTCCTAGGAATTCCAAACGTTAGTCTGAAGAGCTGGATTGCAGTCCTTGCCCAATTTTGTGAACACTTCCTATCCGTGAGGCACCACTGGGGATTCTCCTCACTTTTCTCCTCCCGCCGCACTCAAAAAAGGTATGACAGGGTCCAGTTTTCCAGAGGGAAACCTAGGCCCACACACAAGATGGAGCTGTAATAACTGCCCCGCTACTGGGACCAGCAACACACGATTTCAGGAGCAAAGGACGTTTCTTGTGGGAGAGATAATGACTGGCTGGATTCAACCTGGGCCTTTGGAGACACTTAGTAACAACAAGAGCAAGTACTAAGAAGTGTAGACTCCATTAGGGCTGGATGTTTATGGGTCTTGTTTGAAAGTGTTTTCCTCATGTCTAGAACAATGTCAGTCAAAAGTAAATGCTAAACAGACATTTGTTTGACAAAATAAAAAGAATGACGGAAAGAACAATCCTAGATCTGTCACTGACTTCCTCAACATGTAATTAGCTTCTAGGTTCAAAGACATTTGGTAAACGTAAGGACCAAGTTCAGGCAGCCCGAAGAAACAGATTTCCATACACACTCCCACCATACCCAGAAGCAGACGACGCCCCCGAACTGCACGTCACAGATTTTGTTTAGGGACAACGCCTCTCACCCTTTCCCACATAACAGTCGAGAATTCCTTGACTTGTGTTCCCTACAGAATTCATAAATCGATTCTTAACCCAGAATGTGGAAAAGGGAGATTGACATGAAGCTTCATTTGACATTTAACGTTTGTGCGTAAAATGAGACACAGCCAACGTTGTAGTTTTGAGAAGTCTAGGAAGCGCTAAAGCCTGGAGCCACCCAGATAAATTACAGAGCTGAGCCAGTCAGTGAGGACCCGCCCACCAACTGTGCTCCCTCCTCCCCCCAGCCCCCCAATTAAAAGCAGGTATGTCCCCCAGGGGAAGGAAACTCTGACACAGAACTACCCTAAGAAAACTCGCTAAACAGAAGGACTTCTTGCTTACTAATTTTTTTTACAGGACTCCACAAGGTTGTTTAAATGTCAGGATTTCCTAGGATGTTTTAAATATGTTTAAATTACTGTCAACTAGATTTAAGACAACTTTTGAGGAGGAGAGGATGGTGGGAGAACCAAAAACAACGCTCTGAACGCACCACCAAGAAACTCTTTTCTTTTTTTTAAACAAAAGACCTAGGATCATTCTTTCCTTCATTCTTTTTATTTTATCAACGAAAAAGAGGGCAGTGAGCTCTCTAAGTTTTTACTTAGGTCTATGATTCATCTTGAGTTTTTTTTTTTTAAAAAACATGGTGTAACATAAAGATCAAGGTTCACTTTGTTCTATATGAATACCCAATTGTTCTAGCATCATCTGTTGAAAAGTCATTGACTTACTTTGGTCCCTTTGAGGAAAATGTGTTGACCATATATGTGTGGACATGAACGTGTGGGTCTATTTCTAAACTCTCTAGTTGATTTCATGGGTCTAATATGTCTATTCTTACACCAATACCACACTGTCTTGATTTCTGTAGCGTCCCTGGGTTGTGCAAATGAAAGGTTGGAGGTTTGAGTCCATCTAGAGGCACCTTGACAGAAAGGCTTGGCAATCTACTTCCAAAAAAATCAGCCACTAAAAACCCTTGGAGCACAGTTCTACTGTGACACGCATGGGATTGCCATGAGTCAGAATCTACTCAACGGCAACCAGTTTTGTAGTAAACCTTGAAATCAGGTAGTGTAAGCTCTCCAACTATGGTCTTCTTTTCAAAATCATTTTGGCTACTCTAGGTTCTTTGCATTTCCATATAAATTGTCATTTTCCATCAAAAAACACCCTTCTGGTATATTGATTGATTTTGCTTTGAATCTATAGATCAATTTGTGGAGATGACATCTTCAAAATGTTAAGCCATCCAATCAATAAGCACGGTATATCTCGCCATTGATTTAAGGGACCTGTCAGAGTTAAACAAAAACATCCAAAGCTATTACTACACCTCATGTGTCAAGAAGAGAACACTTTGAATACAATAAATCTGTGAAATAATGTACAACTTTACACAGTTCTTTCATGAGCTTTACATGCAACAACTGGATTCAACTGATGGAAAAACAATGGCTTAAAAACGCACACGGCAAGAAACGGGCAGGTGTGGAACTCAAACCCAGGTTCACTTTTCCCGATTCCAGATCCTGGGGTCTTTGAGACTGCAGCAACCAAAAGAAACCAAACCCGTTGCCATCGTGTCGATTCCAACTTATAGCGGCCCTACGGGACAGAGTAGAACTGCCCCATAGCGTTTCCAAGGAGCGCCTGGTGGATTCGAACTGCTGACCTTTTGGTTAGCAGCTGTAGCTCTTAACCACTGCACCACCACTGAAAACTAGCGCTCAAAGGGATGCTGGCAGGAGACAGAACTGCTGGGGAAGGAGTGTGAGCCCTGCCATAGGACGACCAACTACTCCTAGAAGCTAAGGAGGGCTTCCAGGTTCACGGACAAGCTCACACGACACAGAACAAACCAATGAAAGGACAAAAATAAATTCAGTGCAGGGGAAAAAAAGCCTTCCAGAAAGGCCCCAGCTGGAGAGGAGCCCAGAGAGGAAATGGGGGCAGGACACAATATGGAAGCTCCAGGGAGTACAGCCAAGTATACACGCCTGGCCACCAAGATGCCTGGGAATTCCAAGAAGGGAAAGGCGGAGGGTGGGCCTTGTAATTTCCTTTTTAGTTCACGGGAAGAAAATCACTTGCCCTAGGGGCATGGTGCTTCAAAAGACGGTGACAGTGAGTAAATCCACTAACTACTTATGAAGTCTTTCAATGTAAAAATCACACTTGGGTTAAGCAGGGAAGTCAGTGCATAAGGCTGCAATAAGTGGAAGATTCAAGGTCAGGGTACAGCAATTACAAACCACACTGAGAAAGGTGGATAAATCCTGTTGATCACAGATGTCTGTGGATCGTTAGTTCACCTGTCAGACCTTGGGGCTGCTGACAGAAGGACAGAGGACCAATTCCTATGAGACTCAGTCAATCTGTTCCATGCTAAGTGGGTGACTTTCATTTTCTTCTCTGTATTTTTCTACATCTTACAGATTATCTACAATGGACCCATATTACTTTTGTAATAAAAAATAATAATAATAATATAGATTTTGTAATGGCTATAGAAGGAGCGTGTTACCTCCATAGTAGCAGAGCTCCAACTGGCCAATAAATCCAGACAATGTGGATCTGTGTGGCTGGGTCATGTGATATGAAGTATTTGGCCTTGGACGAGTGGGCAGCTAATAAAGTAATATTTGAAAACGCAGCAAAGAGAACTATAAAGCGAAACCTTCCAAGTTTCACAAAATTGTTTTCCTCCAACCCATCTCTGGGCAATATGACAACTAGAAGGAGAAGGTTAGCCTCGGAGTTGTTACCAAATATACAAGACCAGGCAAGGGAGACAGAGGCGCCATGAAAACAGAGAAGTCACAGACCACTTATCACCCAGCTTTGCTATTTCGCACTGACTTGCATGTTTGCAAGTGGCAGCTCTCACAGCCTTCCTCTATGTTCATGTTTCTAAATTCCATCTCCAAAACTGGATCCAGAGTCCCAGCTGATGCCTCTCTCCTGTCCCCCAGGCAGCCCAGAAGCCAAGCAATGGATATACAACATAGAGTCTTTATGGATCCATATCACTGTGACAACCGACTTCAGAATCAAGAAAGTGCAGCTGACTCCTTTCTGAAATTTGTGGTTTAATGGGATCTCGCATAGCACCAGGCCCAGAGCTTCCGGCGATGAACCGATAACCAGAGCCATAGAGCTATTTGTCCCATGTCACAGCCAATCAATGGCACAGGCTTGTTACTCTGGCTGGCTCCCGACTCAGTGCTTTTCCCATTATACCATAAAAATGTCCTTCCTCTTTAAACCAGTTGCCATCAAGTCAACTCCAGCTCATGGTGACCCCACATGTGTCAGAAGAGAACTGTGCTCCATAGGGTTTTTAATGGCTGATTTTTCAAAGAAGAACACCACGCCTTTCTTCCAAGGTACCTCTCAGTGGACTCGAACCTCCAACCTTTCGGTTAGCAGCTAAGCAGGTTCAATGCACCACCCAGCAACTCCTCCTTCGAAACCTCAAAACCTAAAAGCTGAATTCACATCCTCAAGAGAGGAAGTCAGCAATGCAAGCATTTGTCTTTTGGCTACTCCATGTTTTGAAAGCATTTGAGAAAAGCTGTTGCATATAGTAAATAAAAGCTACGTGCCTTTTCCTGGTGGGGGTGGGGGGACATTGTTTATTTGGTTTTAAAAAGAAAATAAAAAGGAAGTGGCAGTCTTGTCAAGGAGAATAGCCCGAAAACTTCTGTACAGTTTCCTTCAGCTGAGAAAGGCTGTAGCGATGCCTTCCAATCCGTGTACCAGACTGGTATATTCTTCAAAGGCAGAGATACCTGAGTTAAAGACTTCTACTGGGCCCACCATAGGCACAGGTCAAACAGAGCAAAGGGATCACAAAACCACACTCCATGCTCTGTCTCCATCCTGCTGACCCTATTCTGAACCCAAACTACACCTTAATTCGTTTTCAGCTAGTATCTTAGTCTTTAACCCTCCACAGACATAACTCCCATTTATTAGCTCCCTGCCTTGGAAATAAACCATCTAAAAAATGGTCGTAAGGCTAAGGAAGTTCTTTAAAATAAATCTTTAAAAATTAAATAAAAATATGAAAATTTCTGTCAGCCTTCATTAATCATAGCATCAAATATTTCACCATTTTAAAACCCTGTTGGTATCACTGCAGTCCAATTAAAGAAAAGACAGCTTCCAGAGGTCCAGGAACATCGGTCTGGATGCATCTCTCTGTCTTCTCCTTTCCAAGTAACTGGCAGTCACTTCTGAAACTCAGACGTCCTACACTGCAGCAGGTGGCCTTCCCATTCAGGCACTGACTGAAATGTGAAGAGCTCTAACCAAGGACTAAGGTTTTCCCAGGGCAATGTAAATGCAAGCTTCATTTTTCAGAAGAGCCATTCAGACAACTGAGGGTACCCAGCTAACCTCTTGGGAGGGTCACTCTTTCAGTACAAACCTAGCCAGGACGGAATCGACTGGGTTCTCAGCCACCAGTCACAGATATCCATCCCAGTCTTGGCCTGGGCTGGAGGCTTTTTTGACAAATCCAGGCAAAGAGAGACACATGGGGCCGCCTCCTCTATGCCAGGAGGAAGGGGAATACAAGGGACTTGTATACCCTGATTATGCCAACATAGATGGCCCAACCCACTGCTTTTGGCCAAATGCAAGCAAGGAATAGAGATAAAAGCTTCTTTTCTTTTTTCTTTTTTGAAGAGGAAAGACTGATACTATTTTTATTTGTTGTAGAACGGATTTTACAAAATAGTTGAAATATGAGGAGGTGATCAAAGATCAGTCAAAAAATGTGGAAATAAAAATCTCAGATGAATCAAGAGTAACAAAAAATTATGTTAATTTATAATGAATTTGTGATTTCTCTTTTTTAAAAAACGTTTTTAATTTTACTGTGCTTTTTTTTTTGGTAAAAGTTTACAGTACAAATTAGTGTCTCATTCAAAAATTTATAAACAAATTGTTTTGTGACATTGGTTGCAATTCCCACAAAGTGTCAGCACTCTCCCCCTTTCCACCCCAGGTTCCCCGTGTCCATTCTTCCAGTTTTCTTGTTTTCCTGTCCCTTCCTGCCTTCTCGTCTTGCCTTTGGGCAGGAGTTGCCCATTTGTTCTCATATACTGATTGAACTAAGAAGCAGGTTCCTGACTCGTGTTACTGTTTGTAAAGGCAGGCCTGTCTAATCTTTGGCTGAAAAGTGGGCTTCAGGAGTCTCAAACAATCCACAGAGGGTTCTCACCTGTCCTGTGCTCTGGCATAAGGACTACGTTCAGCCTTCTGAGAAAGGTCACTTGTCTTCTGCTTACTGGTGGCCTATAACACGCCCCAAAAGAACTGCACATTTAAGCAGAACGTTTTCTCAACGCCCCAACTTGCACAAGATGTGTTTTTCAGGGGCGCTAATTTAATGGTAAGGAATCAGGGGTCCTGGTGGTGCAGTGGTTAAGAGCTACAGTGAGCTACAGCTGCTAACCAAAAAGCTGGCAGTTTGAATCCACCAGGCACTCCTTGGAAACCCTATGGGGCAGCTCTACTATGTCCTATAGGGTCAATATGAATCGGAATCAACTCGATGGCAATGGGTTTGGTTTTGATTTTTACTGACGAGGAAAAAAAGTGCTCTGGCAAGACTGCAAGCCTCCTCAGGTTACCAAAATCAGAACAAACAAAATGGTGTTGACATATGGCCGGTGGCAGGGCCTGCATGCTCTGAAAAGATGGCCAAGAGCCCTTGAGGGAAGTGTCTTTAAACAATGCTATCTTTCTTCTGCATCTTCAACTGCTCAGGAAGAGTATGCATTAAACAGCAGGGAAAAGTTACTCAATTGAGGTAAAAAATGCCTTTCCCAACAGAGCTCCCTCAAGAAGGAATTACACCTTTTACCCAGCTCCACGAAGGCACTGGCGTAGCTTCAGACTGGTATGGCCCATACGCAGGCTCTTTCTCAGCCATTTCTAACAGAATTTTGTGTAACAAGCTCTTTCTTCCTCTGTCCCACTCTAGGTTTACCTACTAAGAGCCTGGCTCTGTTTAGGCACCAAGGATTCAAAGACAAGTAAGATACCACCCTGCCCTTCTGGAACCTAGGTGAAGCATTTTCAACCTCAGCAAAGGTACCCTCTTGTTTTACGGGTTGAAGTGCTGCCAACATGCCTCCCTCTAGACTGAGCATGCTGGAAACAATGAATATTTGTCTCCCAGGAATTAAGGTTCATTTTGCCCAGGAAAGCCCTGCTGTTTTTATTTTAAACAGGGCAAAACAACCAATAGCCACCATCCATTTGGGACATTCACTCCTCCTCCCTCATCTGAATTGTGATTTTAAAATATTTTTGAAGACGGAATTCTTGACGACTAGCAAATCATATCAAACGACACTCATCAGTCGGTACATTTGTGCTGCCTCCTTTTTCTCAATTTCTAAACATCTTTGTTTAAAGGAAGCCTGGTTTCGAGCCATAGCCCAGCCATTACTCTATCCAATTTTTTTCGGTAAGTAAGAACAATGTCCCAGGAAGCAGAAAGAACAGGCTGGATATATAAATGTAGATAAATGTAGGCCTAGAGAAAAAAAAAATCCAATCTCATCAGGTTTATTCCTCAGCTTATATAAAATCGACATGGCGTGGCTGCAATTTTGTCTTAGGAGGTACTAATGGCAAGGGTCAAATCTTCTCCATCTGTCACTGGTCATTTAATCAGCAATTATTTTAGACTCCACCACATTCCACCAGCAGATATCTACTCTGCTTGGCAATAACCCTTACACTCTTCGGGTATGTGTCAGTGCCGTTAATAGTTTTGCCAAATTTCTTTTAACAGTTTTTCATGCCCTCCACATACCTCACCCTCCTTCTTAAAATGGAATAGATTGGTAACATTATTATGCATCATCAAAAGAATTCAACTTTAAGAAGAACAAAACCCCCCAGTAAGCAGCTTTTGTAGAAAACTCCTCCGTTCGATGTTAGTGGATCTCCTAACACCCAGATGTACCCAGTGTTCCTATCACTGATACTCAGATATAGGCCAGACTTGTGGCAATCCAGGCCTCCAGAACACAGCCACGAACCCAGAAACAGTTTTAAAATTCCTGACAGACGCCCAGCTGTGCTCTTTCCTATAAAGTCAGCCCCTCTTGCCTAAACTCAGAACTCTAATTATCATGTACGCCTAATTCCAACAAACTGGTCAATTGTCCCTCCTGCCAGATTACAAGTAGCCATTAAGAAGGCAAGGAACGGCAGGCAAGTTGAAAGCAGGGAAATTGGCCACTGAGCACAAAGAAGGTGTCAAAAAAGCTTAGAAAAGCTCAAAGACTCAGCAAAAAAACTGCACAAGAGGCTTGGGGTCATCCTGCGATGGTTCTCAGCATTCTACTCAATCACTTACTCATCGCACCACAGTCACGAGGCAGCATAAAATGATGATGATTCTAAATTAGTAGGAAAAATACTGTCCCCCGCACACGATTTGAAACAGAAAAACACACGGCATATTTTAAACAGCTTTCCAAAGTGGTTTAAATGAAATTAGTCTAAGGGTTTTCAAGTGTTTAAGAATCTGCTAGGTTGAAAGTTCACGCACGTGAACCTCACCGTGAAATACCTCATTTTATAATGAAACTGGGGCTTTGTGATTTCACCATAAAGTACTTATTCTTCATAGTAATTTTACTCACCACCACCATCTGTCAGTTTGCATTTCTAACAGGTTCCCAGGTGATACCAATGCTGCTGGGTCCCTGGATCACACTCTGAAGGCCGACAGTTCTCAGTCCTCACTGACTGTTCTAGCCACAAAGGGGGCTCTTTAACAACTCAAACTCCAATTCTCACCTGAAACCTACTTAAACAGAACCTCTAGGGCTTGGGGTTTCCTGTAGTTTCTTTTTAAGCTGTATAGGTGATTCTGAGGTGCAGCCAGGCCTGCAAACCACAGTCAGGACTTCTCTCTGTTCAGCGCACACCTCACCCCAGTAAATGGATCAGTTCTCTCTGCTGGCCAGCAGCTTCCAAAGAGATCTGTGAGAACAGTGATTCAGGAAAAGGGCTCCCAGCTATGTTGGCCAGGCTGGTCTCTCTACCCATGATGATACTTGGAATCATAGCCTCTGTGGGATAACGTTCTGTTATACACTTGCTTGCTGGGAGTAGGAACCGACTCGAGGGCACCTAACAACCACATGGGATACCATTAGCAGTAGAAACCATCTTGACTCTACCCACTCACTATATTGGCTTTCTGGAAAGTTCTTAGATCATTATCATAGTCTGTTTAGCTTCAAAAAACAAAGAGGAAATTTGGATTTTTTTTTTTTTTTAATGCCCAGAAATTACAGATAAGGGGTCATCCCTGATGAAAGACTGGGAAGAAGCCAAAATGCCAGCATGCAATTAACCAGCCAAATGCCTCCAGGCTCCAATCTTTAAAGGGCTCTCCAACCACACCCCACCTCCCTACAAAGTATATTTTTGTTAATAAAAGGGATGGAGTGGAATGTGGTCATTCAGGGCTTTTACACACAAAATTGCTTCTAGAAAAAGGAAAAGTAATAACCGTCTTACCCTCGCCAGGTAGAACAGATGATAGGCCTGGGCCCATTTCATAAATACCAGCATTTCAAACTTCCCGAAATCTACTTTCTATTTAACAAGGTACTTCAATTCCTGTCCCATGTATTCACCCTCTTGGTACCAATTTCCACCTACCTCATTAAAAGCTGTATGCCCTGACCCCCTTCTTCCCTTGCTGTCATATACTTGGCTAGCAGAGGACAGGAAAATGTTTTAACTGTAACGTCTCCCTTTACTCCTAAACTTGGAAATATTATTCCTACAAGAGGGCTTCTAAGACTGGTTTCAGGAGTGCTGCCTTCAGGGTCAATGATAAGGGCCATTTTCTGCTTCTCTCAAGTGGAATGCTCTGGGGACAAAGATGGGAAGCTTTGTCAACTGTGTGTGGATAACTTAAAAAGAAAAGAGGGGAGCAAGGTGGGGGGGAGAAGAGGAAGAGGAGGACAAGGCGGGCTGGGGAGACAAGCGGAGGAAGAGGAGGAGGAAGAAGAGGACAAGGAGGGAGGTGAAGGAGAGGAAGAGGAGGATGAAGTGAAGGGAAATCAGAGAAGAGGACAAAGGACACAGCAGGGGAGAAGGGGAGGAAGAGGAGGAGAAGCAGCAGTTTATAACCCCTACCACATGTCACAAAGTATGAAGTTCATCTCTCTATTCTTAGGTCCTTGGGTCCTCCTTAGGAAGAAATGAATGATTGGATAAATGACTGGAGATAACAGGATGAATAGCATCCTGTCCTCCAGGATTTCTAGCTAGAAGACTGAGAAGGCATCACACGGTACAACTGCAAATGCAATGAAAGAAATTCAGGCTCAGAAGCTCAGAGTCACACAGCTAGTAAGAGGAGAAGCCTGGATCTGGCCCTGGGTCCTCTGATTCCACATCAGTGCGGTCTCCTTGACACTATATTGCCAACATCACTGTCTCAGTAATGGCGTACGCAGCGTTATGGGAACAGAGAGAAAGAAGGGCTGAGTCGGGGGTGGGTGATGGGGAAGGCTTCATGAGAGGGCATCTATGAGCCCAGCTTGAAGGGGAGCTGAGCTGGCTTGGCTGTAAGACAGCAAGGTGAACTCTTCAGCTGTATTTGAGTAAATCTGCTTAGCGTTCCCTCACCACCTACCAGAATTGAATCAGCAAGGGTGAGGGGGAACAGGGCAATGTCTGTTCAAATTAATGTCTTTTTTCCTCTTTCTTTAAAAAAAAAAAAAAAAACTTTATCCTTGTCTACTAGGACTGGGAAGAAAGGGGCAAACACCTAGGATATGCAGAAAATATGGACACAGATCTTATTTTTCAACTAAAAAGAAAGTAAGGGCAGTGGAATTCAAAAGTTACAGATAATTTATCACATACATGGAAACGTGACTCTTAAAACGGAGAATCATCCAGAAAGCACCCACCCACACACCTGGGCCTGAACCTCTGCCATGTGATGATTTTTCCTTCTTAAGGGAATAAAGGTTACCATTTTCTAAATAAGGTCACACAGTCCTTTCCCAGTCAGATATCTGCTCTGAAGAGAATGAGCAACGGGTACAAATGCCCTGCTTGAATGGACATCTCCCTAATCTACTTCTGGAAAGGCTCAGCCTTTTGTTTAAAACCCACAAGGCCCTGCCAGCTGAGGTCCAGCCATAAGCAGAGGCTGTAATTAAATTTCTCCAAGGGCCCCCACCCTCGGCCCTGGAGACAAAAGCCTAGAGTGGGAAGCTGTAGGGCTAAGATGCCTGCCCGGTGGCTGTGTTCACCCCAGCTCCAAGGCAACACACCGTCTGAAGGCTCAGGAAACTGGACAACTGGAGATGCCAAAAGCATTGAGGATAAAAGTGCACGTGAAACCTACTGGCCAGCCTCACACCATTTGGCCTCTTCTTAGGATTAAAGGAATCACAGCAACACCTAGACTGAGAGAGGCTGCATCCCTAATTTTGACAGATCTAAAAGCAACCTTCTTCACCAGTATCTCCTTTCTTTCAGACAAGGATGTCTAGTGTTACTTAGTTACACTAGACTGAGAGCACCATGCACTGGGCCGGCTTATTATGTGAAGAAGCCATGGCTGTGTAGATATGGGGGACCTTCCTATAAGGACCAGCATATTATGTGAAGAAGCCATGGCTGTGTAGTTATAGGGGACCTTCCTGTAAGGCAAGTTTAGGACACATTTGCTTCTAGTAATAACCTGCTCAAACCCACCCTATACTCATAAAAATAATAAGAGTAGGAAGAGGGAGGAGAGTCATTTACTGAGTATTTATTAGGAGCCAGGCATGGTGCTGGGTGCTTTACAAGCACTGTTTGATTAATGCCCTTCTCACAACAATCCTACAAGGTGGGTGCCTGACCTGCATTTTAAAGGTGAGGCTCAGCAGTTTTGTCACTGATCTGCAGTCACAGAGCCATTAAGTGGTGACAGAAGGATGTGAACTCAGGTCCCTGGGACTCCGGGCTGGGAGCGCGGCTCAGTGGCTTCTCACACTATTTAACATTCTCGGATGAAAGCTCATCTTCTGCAGAGTTAGCCGTGCAGCAGCTGGCCGACAGCTGTTCAGGAACAGGCTTTGGATCATGATTTAGGCCCCTTAGCTGGCTCTCCAGTAAGACCACAAACATCCTACTCAGCACCCCAAAGAAGGCAAGTGGGGTGCACAAATCAAATGCAGTCAGTTATTTCCAGATTTTCAATCCTTGCAGTACTTGAACCCCTGAACAGGAGGGCCCCACCAATACTCTAACCAACCCTAGAAGGGCGGCCAGAACCTCACCCTGAGCCATTTACTGGCCTCCTGACAAAGCACCGTCTCAAACCAGCTGCCAAGGGCCATTCGGGATGTAGGAATTCACAAAGTTCTCAGACTACAGGAATTCCACCAACAGAAGGCGGCTCCTTTCCTCACTTATTCTGAACAGGTTACTGCAAATAAAAAAAATCTTATTTGCACATTTTCATTTATAAATTTTATGATTTTTAGAAATTTTGAAGCAGAATTCATTACAATTTTACGAACTGAGGCTATCTCCAGGCAGTAAGATTCTAAGGGTAATTTTAACTTTCTTCTATTGGTGAAGAAACCCTGGTGGTGTACTGGTTAAGTGCCATGGCTGCTAACCAAAAGGTCGGCAGTTCGAATCCACCAGGTGCTCCCTGGGAACCCTATGGGGCAGCTCTACTCTGTCCTTTAGGGTCAGAGTTGATTTGACAGCAACGGGTTTGGGTTTTTGGGTCTATTGATGAGAATTTATCTCTAATAGCATACATTATTTATATAATAAATAGAAGTCATAAAATCAATCTGAATAACTTAGATTGCTCATGAAATTGTGCTGGACATTTAATAAGTTATTAAAACACACACATACACACCAAAAAATCTGAGGGGAAAACAATTTCCCTACCAGTCCCATCCTTATCCCCTCTCAGTTCTCAGAAGCCAATCACTGGCTTTTTTTTTCTTGGTGAAGTGAAGCTTTATCTGCCTGAAAGTACATTCCTGAACATGAGAAAGAACTCAGGGTACACATTCATGGAAGGATGGAGAGACCCCTTTCTAGCAGAAAGAAGGGAGAAAGGCAATGCTCAGACTGTTAGTAAGGCCTGGTCCAAGCACCCCACAGAACTGTCGTTAAGAGTCAGATGTGCAAATTGTCTCAAGAGCGATCTGACAAAAAGTATCTGGGAGACACACATATACCAATGTCAACCCATCTGTTACAAGGTCACCAACTCTGAAGCAATCAGAAAAGGCTTCCGGGCAATAAACTAAAACAGCCACAGTTAACTCCATGCACTCAAAGTCACATGAGAAGACAGCAATCTCCCTAAGGCCAGAATCTATCAACCTGGTTATTGGGTGTGATGGTTACGGTTGTGTGTCAACCTGGCTGGGCCATGATCTTCATGGTTTGGCAGTTATAACAGTTTGGCAGCTTTTTAAGGATGTAATCACCTCCATAATGAGATCTGACGTAATGTGATCACCTCCATGATGTGACCTGTTGTGAGCAGCCAATCAGATGAAAGGGCATTTCCTTGGGGTTGTGGCCTGCATCCAATATAGGTGGGCTTTCTGGCAAGATTCACTGGGTTTTGCTCACTCTGGATCCTGCAACTAGTTCCTGTTCATCTTGACCACCAGTTATCAGGACTTGAGCTAGCAGCTTACCTGCCATCTTACCTGACAGTCTTGCAACACGTTGGCCTCCACAGCCTGTGAGCCAGGGGCCTGTTGTCTGACCTTCTGATCTTGGATTCGCCAGCGCCTGAGGTTGCATGAGTCAGGAAAACCTCCGGCCTGACCCACAGACTTCGGACTCCCCAGCCTCTACAAACATGTGAGCTATTTCCTTTATATAATTCTCTCTATATATATTTATATGCTGCACTGGTTTTGCTTCTCTAGAGAACCCAGCCTAAGATACTGGGTATACCTGGCAACTTTCTGAAGCATGGTACTACACAAACAGCACAGATACGGGGGCTCCTGAGACAGAGTCAGAGACGGGAGCAACCCATCCCCCCACCAGTCCAAAGGGTCAGCAAAGCACAGAATTCTGAGTCACAAGGAAAAGGTAAAATGATGATAATTACCTGCCACTTCTTAAAGCAGGGACTCATTTAATGTACTTCACCCAGATTTGCAACAAAAATTGAGAACACTTTGGCTTGTAACTGAGAAAAACTTCAATTATTTAGAACACCCACTCATTCTGGATTACCCCTTCCCAAAAGACAACAAAGTCAATGAGACACCATCACATTTTCATGGTATTAAAAAACCTGTATTTTATTCTAGTTCTTCTCAAAGCCTTATTCTTTGCATTTTCTAGACATCCTGTCCATATTCTATCAACCTCAGCTTCCCTCTGCACTCCCTCCCCAAAGCTCACATCACACCCTAAGCCCACAAGACCACGTTTATTTACCATTTTTGTACTGGGGACACAGGACTCTCATGTAGCCAAAGACTCTTCCTCATACAAGAATTCCACATGTACAAAAGCAATGACATAAATCGGTGTCTTTAAAAATTAAGAATGTGCACAGCCCTGAGAAGCTTCTGCTAACACCAAGGCACAGGATAAACCCACTTAGTCAATCCCAACTCATAGTGACCCTATAGGACTGAGGGTTTTCACGGCTGTAAATCTTCACAGAAGCAGACAGCCACATCTTTCTCCCGCAGAAGGCTGGCAGGTTCAAACCACTGACCTTTTGGTTAGCAGGCAAGCGTTTTAACCACTGTGCCACCAGGGCTCCTAAGGAGTTAACTTATTAGTAGCCTTTTGGGGAGACGGAACATCTCCAAATCTAGTTTTCAGAAGGCTGCCTGTAATTTTTACTCCAGTTCAGGCACAAGCAGAGCCTCTGGGAATATATGCCCAGGCATTGTTATTTTTTCACACCAGCTGTCTCTGGGATGTGCTGAAGGTCTGCTGTTCCTGCCGATGCCTCTGAGGACACGAACAAACATGTGTCCCAAGTCACATGGAAATAACCTCCACAAGTAAGTTCAAGCATTAACAACTTCCCAGAACAAATCAAAAAAATATTTTGAGAAACAAATGAACCCATGAAGCAGTTTAATCTTAGCAACCAAAAAAACAAACAAACCTGCTGCCGTCAATTCCTACTCATAGCAATCCTATAGCACAGAACAGAACTGCCCCATAGGATTTCCAAGGCAGTAATATTTACAGAAGCTGATTGCCACAAGTTTCTCCCACAGAGCAGCTGGTAGGTACAAACCTCCAACCTTCTGGTTAGCAGTCAAGCACTTTATCCACTGCACCACCAGAGCTCCTTAACCTTAGCAAGGTTAAAAGAAAGGTCAGAAGAGGGTGGTTAATATATCTATCAAGCTAGCTATCATTTTAAAAGCCCATAAAATAAGGCTTATAATAGTAAAACCAATGCTACAAGTAGGCCGAATCCTTGCCAAAGATCTATTATTTACTCTGTATGAGGGTATTAGTTATCTATTGCTGCATAATGAATTACTAACTCCAAAACTTAGTGGCCTAAAACAAACAGTGCAATTTCACTCCTATGTATATTCTAAAAAGAACTAAAAACAGCAAGTCAGGGAGACACATGCACACCAATATTCACTGCAGCATTTTCACAATAGCCAAAGGGTAGAAACAACCCCAGTGTCCGTTAACAGGGGAATGGATAAACAAAATGTGGTATATCCATCCATACCGTGGGATAATACTTGGCCATAAACAGAAATGAAGTCCTGATACATTCTACAACGTGAACAGAACAAACCTTGAAAAGTTTGCTGAGTGAAAGTCAATCACAAAAAACCCAATATTGTATGATCCCACTTTTAGGAAATATCTAGAAGAGGCAAATGCATAGGCACAAAAGTTTATTAGTGGTTACAGGGGCAGTCGGAAGAGAGAACGGGGAGTTACTGCTTAACGGGTACTGAGAGTTTCTGCTTGGGGTGACGAAAAACTTTCAGAAATAGATAGTGGAGATGGCTGCACAACATGATGTATGTGATTAATGTCACTAGATTGTACATTTAAAAATGGGTAAAAAGTCAAACTTTTTGTTACGTATATTTTACCACAATTGAAAAAAAAAAAACATTTATTATCTCATGGATTCTGTGAGTCAGAAATCTGAGTGACTTAGCTGGGTGGTTTGGGCTCAGGGTCTTTGATGTAGTTGCATTTGGGTTGTCAGCAGGGGCTGCAATCATCCGAAGATTTAACTGGGGTCTGGAGGAGGATCCAATTCCAATATGGCACATTGACGTGGAGGCCTCAGTTTCTTCCCATGTGGGCTTTTCCATAGGCTGCCTGCGTGTGTTCACGTTATGGCAGCTGACTTTCCCCAGGGTAAGTAAACTAAGAGAGAGAGCAAGGAGAAAGCCAAACTGCCTTTTATGACTTTGTCTCTGAAGTCACTTACCATCACTTCCGCTTTGATCTATACATTAATGATTCACTTCTGAGTCCAGCCCACGCTCACAGGGAGGAGAATTAGGCTCTGTCTCTCAAAGAACAGAGTACCAAAAAATGTGTAAACATATTTCAAAGCCACCATCATCAGGTATTTGGTGTCTGGAGGGGAAGAGGTGTTAATAAATAAAGTTCTCCAGTATTTAATTAGCTGCATGAAAAGATTCAGGGAATGCTTCTTAAGAGTGAATGGTTACACAGTACATGTTCTGAGGCTGGTCATTTTAAGGAGCCCTGGTGGTGCAGTGTTTAAGAGCTCAGCTGCTAACCAAAAGGTCAGCAGTTCGAATGCACCAGCCGCTCCTTGGAAACCCTGTGGGGTGGTACTACTCTGTTCTGTAGGGTTGCTGTACGTCCGAATAGACTCAACAGCAATAGGTTTTTTTAGGTCATTTTAAAGGTACCTATGCGGTGTCATATGTGAAAAGCTACACCTGTGTAGACCTTTTCAGTTTGGTTTTTCATAGATGACAAAACATAAAAAATTCCAAAGAGAAAATACAGAAAGAGGTATAAGAGGAACCATGTGTATACACACTTTTATGTCCTTCGAGGAGCTGGGTGACTTGTATCTATACTGTCAATCAGCCAGTCTTAGAACATTCATACTTTCACTGTCCTCTTTTTGGAGTAAGTCAGCAGCTCAGTAGATAAACTATCATGGCACTAAGCTCAATAAATATTTTGAGATCAACTCAGCTATTTAGCTCTTCATTGTATTCTGAAAACAATCACTCAAGCAATACTAGCTTATAAAGACTTCCCATTTGTGTTTCATCAAATGAATTTGAAAATTTTTCTAATTAGCAGTGCTGGACAGCCATTCAACAATTACTCAAGCTCCCCCACAAACAGAAACTCTGGCGATTTTACAGGGATTCTCACAGTCTAGTTTCACTGGGTCCTGCTGATTCTGCAGGGTAAGCATTTGCTGCCAAACCATGAACCTGTGACCTCCCGTCCCCACACCGCTCTCCAAGGCTCAGCTCAGACTCCCTTGTCAGTCAAGCCTTTCCTGCCTCTCCAGATAGAGTTCCCCATTCCTACTCCCACCACCATCTGTAGTTCTTCAGCAGCTTTCTGTGCCAATCCTAGGTAATTCATCACGTCTCACCTGAGCCACCTTTATTTCTGGGCCCCATCCCGAGCAGTCTGTAAGTTCCTTGAGATCAGGGACTGTGTCATACTCCTTTATACATTCCCTCAATATTTTAACAGGGTACTAGGTAGGATGGTCAAGATACATTTTTGTTCATAATGAGCATTTATTTTTTGAGGGAACATTTGTCATATTTCATTTAAAAATAATACTAAACTTTCCCTATTAATCCTAAACCGAACTACATGTGGTCACTGTGTTTGCTTTTACAATGTAATGACAAGTGGGAACAACAGGTATCAGCAGGGTCAAATGCCTGATGTAAAACAATTCATAAACTGGAAGAAGCTTGAGAAGCACTGATCCAGGATAATACCGGCCATAACAGAACTGACCACTCCCCATTTGTCAGTGTGACGTCCTGTGCTGGCCTGCACATTGCTATGATGTTGGAGGCTATGCCACCAGTAATTTAAATACCAGCACAGTCATTCGTGGTGGACAGGTTTTAGTGGAGCTTCCAAACTAAGATAAACTGGGGAGAAAACCCCATGGATCGTTAATAGAGTATCATCCAAAACAGAGCTGGAAGATGAGGTCCTTGATTGGAAGGCCCGACACAATAGCCTCAACAACAGCCTCAAACATACCAACAATCATGAAGATGGCACAGGACCAGGCGACGTTTTGTTCTGTTGTACATGGGGTCGCCATGAGTCAGAGCTGACTCAACGGCAACTAACAACAACAATCAAACTGAAAATCTCCAAAGCTCCAAGGAGCCTCGTCCCTTCCACATGGCAGCCTCCTGAGTCCCAAGAGTCACCTCTACAAGAAATCTCATAACCATTGTTAGAACAACCACCGTGAGTCTCACCAGCCTGATGTGTACACATCATGCGAGTTGACTGAACTGAACTCAGCCCAAGGAGCCAAAGTCAGAAGAGAAGTGACCCACAAAGGAGAAAATGCAGTGGCATCATCTTGACCATTTACAGAATTGCCAAATGTGTGCTAGGAAAAGGTGTGTCTGTGCCCAGATCTGTCTTTTCCACTCCTTGGAAATTCCAAGGCAGCCATGGTAGTCAGACATATTCAAAGGGAACTCCCTGCTATCACTGCATTTGTGTTTCTATGCCAGGATGGACCTCACTCTTACCACAAGGGCAGAGATAAACCTGTTGCCATCGAGTTGATTCCAACTCACTATATAGTGACCCTATAAAAAAATATAGTATAGAGCAAAACTGCCCCATAGGGTTTCCAAGGAGTGTCTGGTAGATTCAAACTGCTGACATTTTGTTGAGCAGCTGAGCTTTTAAGCACTGCACCACCAGGGCTCCAGGGCAGAGGTAAAGCTCTGTTCAAATCTCACGCAATTTATTCCTCACAACGAGCAATCTGGGGCAGTAATCCCTCCACCTGTACTCAAGAGTACACCTGCTGAGAACAGAGGTGTCCCCCTTAGGAAAATCCAGTATACAAAAAGCACTTTCAAACCAGACCCTTCCAAATACTTTAGAGGAGAAAAGTGTCCTCTTTAAATGCCCAACCTCTCTAGAACAGGTAGATTAAATTATGCAAATTCAACTGCGTATTAACAATGGGATCCAAGTTAATATCGCCAATAATGGGACAAAATGACATCATGTCCTCCTGACGTGAGGCACTGAGAAGGATACAAAACATCATTTATATAGGCAGTCTCCAACTCACGACATAACACACGTTTCCACAAACCATACTTAGCACTTATGACTGTCTTTACTTTTTTTTAATCTCATCATTAGTCCTATGTACGACATACAATGTTGCAGCATGTAATTTGCTGATGTTATCAATCTCAGACGTTCACTGTTATGATTTACTGTTCAAAACACCGCTGTACAGCAAGCTATGAAAACTGGAAAAAAAAAAGGGATTCAACTTACATCAGAATCGACTTACAACAGGGTCCTCGGAACGGACCCGGTCCTAAGTGGGGGATAACCTGAATAGCATTCTACATCTCATCATGAGGAAGCTTATAGTGAGGGAACGTCATACAAACCCAAACTACAACAAAATAACTGCTCTGTATGCTTCAAAACGGTCAACATCACAAAAGGCAAAGAAAAGCAGAGGAGTTGTTCCCAACGAAAAGAGACTAAAGAGACTGCCAACTAAATGCAATGTATGATCCTGGATGGGATCCTAGATCAGGGAAAGAGTTGCTATAATGGACAGTACTGTGATAAGTGGTAAAATTTGGATATGAACTGTATATTATGTAACAGTACCTCCATGTTGCAGTTATTTTTTCACAAATAACACACCCACATAAATAATGTGCCCACATATATAAGGTTTACAAAAATAGGGAATTTCGTGGTTGGCAAACAAACATACAGCACTCATGTTATCTGCATAAAAATATGCAGATGTCCTGCTTTTATGACATGAGCCGTGGTTATGAGAGAGAACATCCTTGTTCTTAGGAAATATTTGCTGAAATATTCAGGGGTAAAGGAACATTATGTGTGTAACTCACTTTCAAAGGGTTCAGAAAAAGATAACATGTATACAGAGATTGATAAAGCAAATGTTTATAACAGATGAATTTAGCTGAAGGCTATGCAGAAGTTATTTGCATTCTTGCAACTTTTCTGTAAGTTTGAAATTGTTTCAAAATAAAAGCTGTTTCAAAACAACACAAATTCAAATTCAAATTGAAAGAAGTATTTCCACATTAACATCTGTTGAATAAGGTAAGGCCACCATACAAAACTCAGGTGCTACCATCTACCCCACCCTCAGACACAAGTGACCATGCCCCTCATCCACTTCCAAGCCAACGGGACAGCTGGTCCAAGCACAGCTATTCAGATGTATCTCTTCAGAATGGGAAATGAGCAGACACAGACTGAGCCAGGTAGCTGTGAGGAGCTGGGCTAAGCAGAGGAGAGTCTTAGGGGTGAGGTCTCCAAAGGAAGTGTCTGAAAAAGAGCTGATCTGGTGTAAATAAGCAAGAGAGTGAAGCTACTGCACAGAAAGATCCGAGAACTGCTTCTCTCATAGAAAAGGGGAAAAGGACAGAGAGAGAGAGAACTGAAAACCTTGATGGGTCCCAGTGGGCTCTCTCGGGCACATAGGAGGTGCTCAATAAAAGCTGCAACCAGCAGCTACATTAAACATCCCCACTCACTTCATTTAAGCTAGTGCGCCTGAGAGTCTGTTCCTTGCACACAAAGAACCTTGGCAAGGACAGACCCCTATTAATACAGTAAGATAAGCAGTCAACAAACTATCACACAGCAAGGCAGAGGTCATGGGGTCCCCTCCTTGCTTCCGCCCCTTTTCCCAGAGGAGGGAATAGCTCCTTCCATTCTCCTCATGCCCACAGTCTCATACCCGGAGACAAACTGGCTGCAGTTAGGGGTACAGCCTGTGACAGAGACCACTCCGACAGGAGTCATGCAGTGCGGGCAAATGACAGGAAGGAAGGAACTAAAGCCCTGACCAGTCACGAGACCTGGATCCTTGGACTTGTTTCTGTCACTCACCTCCTTTCCACGTGGCAAGCCACCACACTCACATGACCCTGCAGCAGGCAGAATAATGGGCACCCAAAGGCATCCACATCCTAATCTCCAGAACCTGTGACTACACTACCTTACGTGGCAAAAGGCCCTTTGAAGGTGTGAAGTTGAGGATCTTGAGATGCGGAGATGATCCTGAATTATCTGGTGGGCCCGATGTAAGCACATGAGTCCTTAAAAGCGGAGACCCTTGGCCGGCTGTGATCAGAGGGGAATGTGACAATGACAGAAGGGTCAGATGAAGCGGAAACACAGTTGGCTCTGAAGATGGAGAACTGGGGTGTAAGCCAAGGAACACAGGCAGCCTCTAGAACTTGGAAAAGGCAAGGAAGCGGATTCTCCCAGTCCCCTAGAGCCTCCAGAAGGAACGTAGCCTGCTGACACCCTGATCTTAGCCCTGAAAGAACCGTGCTGGACTTCTAACCTACAGTCTTGTACGATAATAAATTTGTGTTCTTTTAAGCCACCAAGTTTGAGGTAATTTGTTACAGAAGCAATCGAAAACTAACAGAGGTCCTATTCCCTCATCTGGAAATGAGTGAGTCTTCATATTCTTTTGAGAACTGGGGTTTGTGGAGCCTACAGTCCCATTCACGCTGCCAGTCCCTCGGTCTCCGGAACCCCTGGGACATCACGGGATGACTTTAGGCCCTAAACTAGATGACCTCTAAAGATAACTAACAAAGCCAATGACCTCCATGCCAGGCTGAACTTGCGTGGTACCATCTGTCCTTGTTTTGTACCATATTTTGCCACCAGAGCTCTAACCTTTCTTTTTTCAGTAATAAAAATAAAACATGTCCTGAGTTACTAAGTAATTATCAGGACCGGTGGCACAGAGCACAAGGATCCAAGTTGCATCCACTTCATCAGGTTAACTTTCCCCTGCAACCACAACCTCCCTTTCTCTCTTCCTCTGATCCTGGGGTGAAATCCACACAAGCATCTTCCAGATGTCTGAGTCAGCCTCCCCACCACAGGCCCAACTGCAGCAGCAGCTGGCTGTGAACTCAAGGCAGCAAAGCCCAAGCCAGCCCTGGGAATTCAGCTGCTGCGCAGGGCTCCCCGACCCTGTCACTTTGCCTAACAACGTCTCCCTGAAACTGCCCTTTTGTCTCCTGGGAGCTGTCAGCTGGCCCACAGATACTCTGTCAATCGTAACCCATGGGTGTTGTGACACGTTTCCACCATGAAGCAGAAGCTACTTAACAGATTGCCTCTGCTCTCAGAAGGGCGTTGCAGAGTACTTTTATCACCAAAATACTCCCACTGAACAAAACATCTGGAGGAGACAGCTCCTGCCCTGACTACTATGTGGTTCCGCTAACAAGGATCATTCCAAGCCTCGGGACTTTGGTGGAGGTGGACTGTTTTGCACTAGAGCCTGTTTGGAGCTCCCATTGCTTTATTCTGCCGATACCGGCAGGGTGCGTGGCCTCAGCAAGTGCATTTTCACGGAAGGAGGACAGACAGATCCAGAAGAAAAGAGCTGCCGTTGCTTTTGACACCTTCCTTTCTATCGACTTAATAACTGAGGCTCACCAGACAGGCCACCCAGGAGATCTGTCCAGAGATAGGGAATATCACCTTAAAGGAAAAAACACCTGTAAACTATAAAAAAAAAAAGTAAACTATAACACAGGCAAACAGCAGTGGTTAAAGAAATCCTCCCCCCCCCCAACCTTGTGTTCAGGAAAACAGCTTACTGCCAAGTAACTACCCTCCCCATATGACTTAGCATGGGCCCCTGTTCACCTGTGACAAGGCCAGACACCAAAAAACCAAAAACCAAACCCACTGCCGTCGAGTTGATTCCGACTCATAGCGACCCTATAGGACAGAGTAGAACTGCCCCACAGAGTTTCCAAGAGGTGCCTGGTGGATTCAAACTGTTGACCTTTTGGCTAGCAGCTGTGGCACTTAACCACTATGCCACCAGGGTTTCCCTCCAAATTCCCATTCCTTATCTCATAAATGCACAGCTGAATTGCTTGTCTCCACTGAGCAATCGGAAACAAAATGCTCATTATCCAAACTTCAGTCAAGCTGCTCTCCTTCTCCAAGTTCCCATACTCTGGCCCACCCTCAGCCTGAGCCAACATGCTACCCTCTGTAAGATCCGTTCCTGGAGACATTGTCCCTTCTTCCCACTTCCCCACGTCTGGTTCTTCCCATCCTTGTTTACATGCAGAAAACCAAAAAATCAAACCCGTTACCATCAAGTCGATTCCAACTCATAGTGACCCTCCAGGACAGAGTAGAACTGCCCACGGGGTTTCCAAGTCTGTAATCTTCACAGAAGCAGAGCAGCCATGGGTTGGAACCACCGACCTTTTGGTTAGCAGCCAAGCACTTTAACCACTGCACCACCAGGGCTCCTTTTGTTTACTCTCAGTCTCTATACTAGAAAACTGTTCTTTCCTGATGTTCGAGGCACCTGCCGATCCTGAGGTCAGAGTTCTCTCCTCCTCAGGTTGTAGTGGTTCCGTTCCCTCTTTTCTTTCTGAATAAAGCCTCTCGTCAAAGTCTGGATTTATTTTTTATTTGACGAAACTGAAGACTTGCACTAGAAACGATTCAGGCCCCAAAGAGAGGTCTGACCTAATCACCTGGGATCGAGACTTGGCCAGACAGGGCGCAGGCTACGATAGAGAAGGAAGAAGCCTGTCCAGGAGTAGGCAGGTCAGCACAGCTCCCCACCCCCCCACCCCCCCCCAGGGAATTTTATCAGCCCTTTATCACCCTGTCATCGTCCAAGCCTGTAAAACCCAAGACCTGCCACAGATGCCTGCCGGATGACAGAGAGCAGCTGTGACTCTGCCTTGCAGAAGTGTGTTTCCAGCAAATGTCACAGGGGACTTCTGGGTGCCTGGGGGACCCTGGCAGCAGACAGTCCAGCATGGCCTCTGCACGTACACAAAGGAGCTGATCTCAGAGCAAGAGTGGAGGGACACTGGGCAAGGGACAGAGGCAGAGGCCGCTCCAGGGCTTGACAGAGACCAGTCCCACCCACCTACTCGCATCTTCACTTCCAAACATACTGGACAAGAAGCGACTTCCAAACACACTGGACAAGAAGCGGTGGCTCCTGAGTACCTACTAAGCCCCACTGGGAACAAAGGTGAAGGGGAGGAACTCAGAAAAAGAAGCAATCAGGGAAGGCTGGGAGAGTCCAGGAGGTGGCATGATTAAGCCTCAAACAGGGAATCACAGAGCCAGAGAGCATCCTGGCAGCCCCCAGGTCTCCGGGTAAGAAGGCTTTGTTTGAAGCCCTATGAATTCCCAGGTCTGGCACAGCTGTGTTTTTAAAAAGTCCTTTTATTTTTATTTAGCTTTCAAAATAGCAAAAATTTTAAGAATTAATAACCTTCTGTGCTAGTGAGGGGTCCTTACACGGTTGTCAAGGATATAAGTTGTATCATCTTTTGAAAAAGGAATTTACGAAGGGCATATCCTTTGACCTTGAAACTACAGACACACCCACACTGGCCTACAGATAAATGTTAAAGAATGCTCATTGCAATGTTTAAACAAACAAACAAAACGAAGTGGGGTGGGGAGAAAGAGGCCCAGCAACAGGGGACTGAATCATTAAATAACAAATAGCGTAAAGAAATAAAACCATTCAATATGGGATAGATAAAAACCTTACGTCTGTATTAACATGGAATAAGTGTCTGAGGTATATTAAATTTTAAAAAGCAGTACACAAAAACATATTATGATATTATTTTTGTTAAAAACCTACACTTTCTCACACACACAGGGTCATAAGACCCTGCACAATCCTCTGAACAATCCTGACACCACCTTGAAAATATTTTTCCATCTTACAAAAAAAGCAAACGGGACTAATTTGTCTATTGCTCTTTAGCCATGTAAGATTTCTCTGTGCAAGCGCAGAGAATGAGTAAAAACTTGCAAATTCCAAACTAGCGGTCCCTCTGGTGAGGAATCATCCTTTTTAGTTTTAATTTTTTGTTTTATGTTTTTTATTTTAACTTAATTTCTTAAAAATAAGGAAAAAGATGCCTCTCAGGGTCTCGAATGAAGGAGAGAATGATGATTGGATGTTACCACGGACCCATCATTTCGAATGAGGAAAAGTAATAAAACGGGTCAGAACACCCCCATTTGGTGGAACCGGGGTACATAAGTAGGAGGGCTTCAGCCATGGGCTGCAGGCAAAACGCTCAGTGATTCCAGCCCCGCCCCCTCCTGCGCTGTCAGCAATGCTGGCTCTCGGGCTGGGACATTCTGGACAACTGAGAACCCTGCCTGAGGTGAGGAAGGGAGCCAGGATGGCAAGACAGTAAGTATGTGAGTACTGTTTACACTGCATCTGAAGGAAAAAAAGGCCTGAGTCTCTGTCTCCTAACCCATTGCTATAGCCATCAAGTCTGTTCTGTCTCATGATGACCCTTGATTTAGAAAATAATGTTGGAGTCATTATTCCCTGTCCTTGAGCATAGAGAATGCGACCTAGCTGGAGCTGGGCTCACAAGGACTCACAGGGACACATCAACTAGGCCCTGAGATAAAGAAAGGAGAATTATTTTGGAAAATATCTTTCAGGGAACCTTTCATGTAAGCCAGAACACAAAAGAATTTCCAATCTTATCTTCTTCTATTAACATTTAGTGAACAGAAATTTGCTGGACCAATGAAGACCCTCTTGACTGTCATTACTGAAACCTGTACCAATGATTGTTGAGAGGGACAATTCAAAATTTAGGATCAGAGTTTCTAGCCAATCTGTGAAAAGGTGAAGCTTTCAATGGTTCTGCCCGTTTTGTAATGTTAATATATAGTGGTGACTCTGTAACTTTCTTTGGACTCGGGCAGACATGGCTGCGGCAGCATGCTTGGCCGTTTTTTTTTTTTTCCCGTTCTTGCTTATTCTGTAATACTTCCTTGGACTCAGGCAGACATGGCTGCGGCAGCATGCTTGTCCGTTTTCCCATTCTTGCTTACTCTGTAATATTTCCTTGGACTCAGGCAGACATGGCTGCGGCAGCATGCTTGTCCGTTTTCCCATTCTTGCTTACTCTGTAATATTCCCTGGACCCAGGCAGACATGGCTGCGGCAGCATGCTTGCCCGTTTTCCCGTTCTTGCTTATCCTGTAATATTTCCTTGGATTCAGGCAGACACTAGCCCTGGCAGCATGCCTGTCTGCCTCCTACTTTTGTCATTTTGAATACATGCAGAATAAAATATTCTTTTTGCTTTACTAAACTCTGATGTTTTTTACCCTATAACACCCTACAGGACAGAGTAAAACTGCCCCATAGGGTTTTCCAAGGAGCGCCTGGCGGATTTGAACAGCCGACCTGTTGGTTAGCTGCCATAGCTCTTAACCACCGCGCCACCAGGTTTCCCTGTGTCTCCCAGTCTCCTGAAATTTACACTTCCCATAATTGTGAATTTTTTTTAAGTGCAATCTAGCACTTAGGAGGGGGCAACAGCCCGAGCCTGGCAACCCTAAAGCAAGTAACAAAGGCCCACGAAAGGCTGGAAACACTGCCCAGTGCCCCGAAGGCAAGCAAGGGGGAAGATGCTCCCCTTTACACACTTTTGTCCTTTCTTAATGTTTTTAAATGTCAAGGAGGTTGTAAATTGCTGTGTAGCTTTTATTTAAGAAAAAGGATGTTTTAAAGAAATACCAACAATGCCTATGTTATAGGAAAGAATGTAAAATGCTTTAGACGGTCGCCCAGCATCCTCCACCCCACAGCTCTCTCCCATTACTTCCGATAATTGAAGACCCCAGAGAGGAGGACTTTTGAAGCCCCCAAAAGGCAAGGAAACACCTACCCTTCTCTTTTCATCTGAAAGGTTGTCATTAGAGATCAATCTTCCCACTGTTACCACTTCTGGGTTTGTTGAAGTATTCATCAGCAAAAAAAAACAAAACCAAACCCATTGCCGTAGGGTTGATTCTGACTCACAGCAACCCTATAGGACAGAGTAGAACTGTCCCATAGGGTTTCCAAGGCTGTAATCTTTACGGAAGCAGACTGCCATATCTTTCTCTACAGAGAGACTGGTGGGTTTGAACCTATGACTTTTTGGTTAGCAGGGAGACACTTAACCCTTGCACACCAGTTAATTCATCACTCTACAAAAGGCTGGATTTAGATAAGCAAGTGAAAGAAGGAAATTCCTTTGATGGGTTTCTTTAACAAATGTTTACTGAAGCTGAAGGCCAGAAGTACAAGGGAAGATGAGGCATAATCCTGCCTTCAAGGGGCTCACTGTATAAAAGGCAAAAGAGTTGGCTTCAGACAACGGGATAAGTGCTCAGTGAAAGGAACTGAGCCAGACACAGAGGGCATGGAAGAACAGGAGGCTTCAACCCATCCCTGAAGAACAAGTCTCCAAGAACTGTGAGATGGGCTTTACCAACTTCCATCTGTTCCTTAAAACAACCTTGCAGAGTAAAACTCATCTCCCTCCTTTCACTGGTAAAGAACAGGCTCAGGGAAGAGCAGCAACTCATGCAAACACCAATCAAACCCACTGCTGTCGAGTCAATTTCGACTCACAGTGACGCTATAGGAAGGACAGAGTAGAACTGCCCCATAGGGTTTCCAAGGAGCGCCTGGTGGATTCCAACTGCCAACCTTTTGGTTAGGAGTCACAGCACTTCACCACTACACCACCAGGGTTTCCAGCTAATTAGGGATGCCCATATGAGGAAAACGAGGCCCAGATAAATGTGCCCAGGCACAAGGTTATCACACTGCAGAGCAGGGATGTGAACCTGGCTTCCACTCGTTCTAGAGCTTTGCTTCTGGATCCTGGCAACGTTCAACTTAGCTTTGCCTTTGCCACTGGCTTGGCCCAGCCCAGAGCTCAACATATACATGAAGCCAAAACGGAGGAGCATAACTGAAAACTGAAAACCTGTAAGAACTGGGAGGCAGCCACTGGCCACAATGTTTTTTAAAAATTCCCAAGACTTGCCTGTTTTCTCATTTGACTAACAATAAGTAATGGCAAGAAAATCTCAATTAATTAAAAGATTACGGAGTGGGAATCCAGAGTGAAAGGTTTACAGGGGCTTTCTATGCTATCTCTGCACCTTTTCTGTAAACCTAAAACTATTCTAAAATTAAACATTTATTTAAAATATAAATAAAAAAGTATCTGATACAGAATAGACAAAATAACCCTGAAGAGAGCAAGATTATTTAGAGATTGTCTTTGATACAGAAATTCCATGGAGTGGCAAAAAAAAAAAAAGAATCATTCCCCAAACCCTCACCTCAGGCCTCCAAACCCCGAAGTTGTCAAGGACTAAGTTGTAACTGCAACCCTCAAACCACCAGCAGCTGTTATGCCCCCTGCCCAAGTGGTGGAAGGAGAGGTGGGACAAGGAGCCAGCCCCCCCAAACTGAGCACCCACTTTTTCTCCTCCCTGCTTATTTCTGCCCTGCATGGACCAAGTTCCTCCCCTAACTCAGGGGCCAACATGCTGCCAAAGCAACATTTTAAAGATACCACACAGGGAAGGGCCATACCCAAGGATTTTATGTCACAGGGGATAGAATATAGCACATATAAATAACCTAGTCTTGCTACTAGCAGTAAAACCCTATTCCCAGTTAGGATCCTGAAAGAAAAAGAGGACCAAGGAGACAGCCCTGGCCAGGGGTGCGACAGACCACACCAGCTGTGTGACTCTGACCCAGTAAAGCTGCTTTTCCCCCTCCACCTCAGTCTCCTCCTCTGATAATGGCAACTATGTCCGCCTCTTGGAGTCCCTGGATGGTGCAATTGGTTAACATACTGCTAACCAAAAGGCTGGAGGTTTGAGGCCACCCAGAGGGCGTAAGGAGAGAGCCTGGAGATCTACTTTCAAAAAATTAGCAACTGAAAGCCTTATGGAGCACAGTTCTACTCTGACACACATGGGGGTCACCATGAGTCAGACTGGACTTCATGGCAACTGGTATACCTGCCTTCTAAGCTGTTGGGAGGGTTGAGGTATAAGAATATGTGCCAAGTACTTAGCACAACACCTAATGCATCGTAGGTACCCCATAAATGGCTGTCAGAACTGTTAATATTATAATGGAGATGAAAAGGAAAAGAATCTGGACCTGTGTGTTTGGATCTGGTGGTACAACAAAGAAGCTCCAGGGTGGCAGAATCAGAAGACCCCACAACCATTCTGACTGCCAGGGGACAGAAACGCTGTATCTGGAAGCACAAGCTGCTGTCTCCGCGGCCCTAAAGCTGCGTGTGAGAGGCTGGCTGTGAGGGCAAAGGTCCATCAACCAGGCCCAGTTGGGTTCTGCAGCTCCTGGACACTACGCCTCTATGCCTGAGATTCCACGAGTCTGTGGCTGCTCATAAAGTAGAAAAATGGAGATTACTCACGTTTTCAACAGGTTGATCCCGGAACTTGTGGGCAGCCGAGCATTCAAAGGGCCAGGAACCACATCCAGATGTTACCCTGCAGCAGCGCACTGGAGGAGAAGAGAAAGATGGCGTGTGTCAGTGCAGGTGGCACCATTAGGGGTGAGCGTCATCCTCCCGGAGCTGACCCGGAGGTATCAGGTTATCAAGAGAGCTGGGAAGGAAAATGCCCAAATAGTAAACTGTCTCAGGGTAACCTACCATACAGTGCTGAGGCTGGCAACCCTCTGACTTCGATGCCCCCAAACGACGGCTCCAGAGCACCCTCTCTCTGCAAACCCCACAATGTGGAGTCCAGGCACATAACCGCAAAGGGCCCTTGACGATGACCAAGTCCAAACTCCGTTTATAGATGAGAAAAACCAAGGCTCAGAAAGAACACAGGCCCAGCCCCGAATCACTACTATCACCACCAGATGCCACTGAGTAGATTTCAACTCATAGCATCCCCAAGTGTTGAACTGTGCTCCACAAGCTTTTTAATGGCCGGTTTTTCGGAAGTAGACAGTCAGGCCTCTTTCTCCCTAGACACTTTTGGGTGGACTCAAACCACTGTTTCAGTTAGCAGCCCAGCACATTAACCATTTGTAACTCCAAAATCAGCAGTGGGTAATGGCAAGGCCAGGAGCAGAATTGCAGAATCAAATCCATAAAGCTTAAATTTACCTGTAAATTACCTTTCTAGTAAAACTCAGTTTCTAAACAAATGTCACTCTGTTTGGTTCTTAACCAAGAAGAGACAAAGTAGCCTGGAGGTCCAAGTCTTAACCGTTTCTCTAGTTCTCTCTCCTTCATCCCAAGACTTACCTTCACCCAGCCAAACTGAAACTTCTGATTTTCTTCAAAAACAGAACTGCTCGCATTTGAACAGGGGAAAAAAAATCTAGAAACTTTGGAGAGAAACCTGAAGACTTAAAAAAAAAAAACTCAACTTATGAGACGAGAAGCTCTTTGCCAGTGCATTAGGTTTACAGACCCCAGAGAGCAGAACCTTTCCAGGAAGCTCGGGAAGACCATAAACAGGAGTGGGTTTCAAAGCCCAGTAGGCTAAGATTGTTGTCTGTGCTTACTTGGTAAAATGAAAAGGATGATCAAAATGCTAATTCTCTAGGAAATGAGGCTTTTGATTATTGTTTTGTTTTTTTTTTTTTATTAAATCTTCATTTAATTATATATTTAAACCGTAATCATCTAAATAATCAGCTCTTGCCCGGGTTCTAGTTCCAGCTGGCCCCGACGAATCAACACAACCTTGGACGATCACCTAATGGTACAGGACCCCCATCAGCTCATCCATAAAATGAGCAGCCTGGACGAGATAAATCTCAGGGGCCTTTCTGCTAGAAAATTCTAAAATCCCCTTACACCTTTGGAACAGAACTGAAAGTACTCCACATGAAGTCCGCTTACATGAAGTATACTCTCCTACTCTGAAGAAATAAGTGTCAGTCATTCTAAACTAAAATTACTCTCTCTCTTAGGAAATCAGGGTAAAGTCAAGGAAACAATGGTTGTATTCTGTTTCCTGTGAGTTCCCTTCAGCAGGGACAAATCTTCCCCCACCCTCACTAAATGGGTATTTGGATGTGTTTCCCCAAAGGTCCATTATTATTTACAAGGCAACAGATAGGGTTTCTTTTGCATAAAATGGAACTTAGGCAGTGAGGTCATTTGTTTTGAAACTACAGCAACCATTCCAATTTTTGTTTCCATTAAAGCATTCTAGTTACTCTGGGTCAAGAGAGGGATATGCAGATTTCAGAGAAAATGCAAAGCCTGCTCAAAAACATGCTCAACCCACAGCAGGTCAAGGATTCCACATTGGGCAACCCAGATTGTAACTTACTGCCCATTTCCTGTTCAACAGTCAGGCTTCTCAATGTGAAATGCCTGTGCGGACTGTACTCAGACTCAGCAGGACCAAACCCATCTCAAGAAAGCTTTGCCAGCCACAGATGAAAAACAAACAAAGAAAAAATCTACCTGTCATGGATTGAATTGTGCCCCCCTAAAGTATGTCAACTTGGCCAGGTCATGATTCCCTTCTATGACTGTCTACCATTTTATCTTCTGATGTGATTTTCCTATGTGTTGTAAATCCTGTCACTACGGTGTAATAAGATGGATTAATAGCAGTTATACTGATGAGGTCTACAAGATTAGATAATGTCTTAAGCCAATCTCTTTTGAGATATAAAAGAGAAAAGCAAGCAGAGAGACGGGGGGGGGGGGGCCTCATACCACCAAGAAAGCAGCACCGGGAGCAGACTCCATCCTTTGGACCTAAGATCCCTGCACTGAGATGCTCCCAAACCAAGAGAAGACTGCAACGGGTTTGGTCTGGTTTCGGTAGCATTTGTGGTGGAAAAGTACGACTCTTCAGCTAGCAATGCTAACAACCCTTTGTGAGCCCTGTCGTTCTCAGACACTAGAGGCCTTTACCTCAGAGTTTCGGTAGGGACCTTCCCTTACAAAGCTTGGTGCCCAATTTTTCAAAACTAAAATAATAAGAATAAATAACAAACAGAAACAGATATTGCTTAGGAATGCACGCACCGGTAATAAAACAAAGAAAAGCAAAGATCGGTTGAAACGAAGAGTTGAAATTCAGGTCTCTTTTGGGGACAGGAGCAGGTAGCAATTGGGAAGGGGCCCAGAAGGGACTTCTAAGGTACTCGTAACCTGGTTGTTGGCTTCCCAGGGGTTCGTTCTAGTCTTTAAACAATACCTAACATTTTACATACTCTTCTGTATGCCTAAAAACCAAAAAACCAAACCCACTGCCATCCAGTCGATTCCGACTCATAGCTACCCTATAGGACAGAGCAGAACTCCCCCACAGAGTTTCCAAGGAGAGCCTGGTGGATTCGAACTGCCAACCCTTTTAGCACAGATCAAAGCAACTTTTTTAAAAACACAAATTCATATAAGTGAGAGGGACCTCCAAGAGTTGTTCTCATTCCAGCCACATTAATAAGACTGTGGAGTAAGCCCAGTGCTTGTCAAGGGGTGGGGCTCGACAGTGAGAAGTTCTGGCTTCAGGGACAGGTCTATAAATACACTTTCACTTTTAAAAGTCCACGCCCTGGGGTGGTCCTGTGCTCAGGGTTGAGGCCACTCTGTCCTCAGATGCTGCCCATCAGTCTGGGAAAAGCTGGTGTTGGGTTTCTGAGAACCCAACAATCTTTCCTCTTGCATGCTCTGCATGCCTATTTCCTGTGGGACATTCTGTTACTATGAACATTCTCGTTAATCTATCCTTAACAGCTGAGAAAGAAGAAAAGGACCAGACACATCAGTGGAGTTGGGAGGAACATTTGGCCACCTCCCTCCTCAGCTGGATGCAGAGGCCTGTGTGCATTCCTTACACCTTCTCCTTCAGACACCTTGTCGTTCCTCTATTTTCCTCACGAGAATTTTGCTCTTTCAATGAATAGTCAAGTCATTCATTGGCTAAAGTAATAGTTAAGGGTATGGAGACATAGCCCTTCCCGCACTTACCAATATTTTCTTGGCCAAATGAGTACGGAAAGCATGCTCCTTTCCTACTAATTTGAACAAGACTATCTCATCCAAAAGACTTGTTTTTTATTTTTTTTAGAAATCTCACTAGTAGACAAAGTTGTCGTTTACATTTATTAGTTAGAATAATCAAAAGATGACACCATGACATCAAACAATCCCAGTTTTTGATAGCCCATGTAAGTGCATGGCCAATGCATGGTGGTACATGCCATCCATATGGTTAAGGCTGTACGCCAACCTGGCTGGGCCATGATTCTCAGTCGTTTGGCAGTTATGTAATGATGTAATTTGGCAGTTATGTAATGATGTTGTCATCCTCCATGATGTGATCAGCCAGTTTTAAGGGGGGGTTCCTTGGGGGTGTGGCCTGCATCCAATACATGTATTGACATTCTAGCCAAGCTTGCTCAACTGCTCTGGATCTTGCATCCAGCCCATCATCCGACCTCTGGTTCTTGGGACTTGAGCCAGCAGCCTGCCATCTGACCTGCCAATCTTGGGTTCATCAGCCCCTGCAGCTATGTGAGTCAGGAGAAGCCCCCAGCCTGACACCTGATCCACAGACTTGGGGCTTGCCAGCTTCTACAACTGCATGAGCCATTTCCTTAAAATAAATCCCTCCCTCTCCCTCTCTATACATAGGTATGCTTCACTGGTTTTGCTTCTCTAGAGAACCCAGCCTAAGACAGAAGGAAATATTTTATTTCCTCCTCTCTTGTTGAGAGTCTCCTCTACTTCATAGCTGATTAACATAATTGCTGTCAATAAATTGTATACCTGTAAAAAGTTGAATTGGCAAAAGTTGTGTGATACATTTACAAAAAAAGACAAAAAAAAAAAAGTTGTTGTTGAGGCTGTCTATATACAACCAAAAACCTCATGAGATTTGGTTCCTTGATTTGGAGATTTAGGATCAAGGGTTCACAGGACATCTCAGTAAATTAGCCTATTAACGTTTGGTGCCTTTGTTCTCCCTCCTAACTTGTTGCATAGTTCCTGGGGTCTTAAAAGCATGCAAGTGACCATCCAAAGTACAATTAGTCTCTATTCACCTGGAGCAACACAGAAGGAGAGTTAGGAACAGGAGGAAGAAATGTCACTAAGTGCCTCCATGAACAAATGCCTCCTTTGCCATGAGACCAGAACTGGATGGTGCCCAGTTACCATTACTGAACATTTTGATCAAAGGTTCTCTAGAACATTCCAGATCAAAAAGGGGAAAATGTAAAACAGAATTCAAATTCTCATGAACTCCAGATGTTTTGGAGCCATGGGAGCTGGATGAACCCCAGAAACTACTGCCCTAAAATAATCTTTAAACTTTAAACCAAAAATATTCCCTAAAGTCTTCTTAAAACCCAACAGTACTTTAGCTTAACTACTAAAGAATGTCTGCCTTGAACACTGTGCTCTTTTAAGATCTATCTATACGGGATTAAATTAACAACAGCAACTCAAAGGACTAGATGGGAACCTTAGGGGGCAGTGAATACATGTTTACAGGGGAGAAACAACTCAGAAAATGAGGGCTAGAATGGTTGCACAACTTGAAGAATATAATCAATCAATGTCACTGAAATGTACATGCAGAAACTGAAACAGGTGTATGTTTTTGCTACATATATTTTCAACAACAAAATAGTAATTTGTGTGAAAGATACAATCACAGCTATAAATAATAAGATCTCATCTGAAAGAGCTATACTTGTTTTTGAATGGATAAGTTTGTGTATTTTATGGTTTGGGTATGTACACCAATATAAAAAGAAAATCTCATGATCTTAATGGGACACCTGGGTTTAAAAAAAAAAAAGTCTCCCCAACGCTTCTCCTAGCTAAAAACTGCAGTTTAAAAAAGAAAAAATAATACAGGCTCACTCTGTAATACGTCACTTCCTTCAAAAGTAAAACATCCCACTGAATTTTGCCATCTCTCCTGTACTTAAGACACATAGGGCTTTTCTCTGTGTGTGTGTGTGTGTGTGTGCTTTTGTGTGCGTGTGTATGTAAGCGCGTGCCCAACATTCTTCTTCACTGACTCAAAACAATAGCTTTATAGGGAAACCATTGCTAAGACCTCAGGAAAAGTGAAGTCCTGCCAATTCCAGAATGACAAAGAATCTTAACAAATAACATGGGAACAAAATGATCTCATGCCCCTTTCCCACTGAGACTGTGCATAAGTAGGAGCCTTCTCAAATTCTGATCGCTCACTTCTATAGACACAGTCACTGTTTCCATCCTATGGGACACATGTGTGAGGATGACCGAGCCAGGAAACAGACTGCAGAGGTAGCTCTTTGATGTTCAACCCAGACAGGCCACCGAGCCGAGCTCTGCAGCCAAGGAGTGGGCTGGAGAGTAAGACCCTGGCTTACACTCAGGGCATTAGTCACCACGGTCAACAGTGAGTTCCTTTAAATCATGAGCCTGGGCCAGGACAGAAAGTGGACCCTCTGATAACAGCACTGTATCTCTAGGGCACCAGACGGTGCTAAACCTTAATTCCTAGGAAATCACTCTAGCAGGCCTCACCTACACCCTGGAGAACAACAGCAGGAGCTAGTCACAGGCTCTACGCCCCATGGTGCCTCTGCCCCACCTCAACATTATCTCACCAGCAGGCTCGAGTGGCCTGGAACAGCAACATGACAAGGGGAATGGCACACATTCAGTCCTAAAGGGGAGGCCAGGAGGCACTTGTGATACTGGGCTTCACTAGACCCACTGGCACAGGGGTTAAATCACTTGGCTGCTAACCAGAAGGTCAACAGTTGGAACCTACAAACTACTCCGCAGGAGAAAGATGTGGCAGTTGCTTCGGTAAAGATTTACAGCCTGGGAAACCCTATGGGGCAGTTCGACTCTGTCCCATAGTGTCACTATGAGTCAGAATTGACTCAACAGCAATGGGTTAGCCCTATTCAAAGGGAGCTCTGGTGGCACAACTGTTAAGAGGTCAGCTGCTAATTGAAAGATTGGCGGTTCAAGCCCACTGAGTGGCTCCACAGGAGAAGGGCCCGGTGATTTGTTTCCGTGAAGATTACAGCCAAGAAAATCCTACAGGGGAGTTCTACTCTGTCACATGGGGTCACTATGAGTCAAAATCAATTCGATGGCACCCAACAACAACAAGCCCCACTCATTTGCCCTACTTCATTTATTTATTATGCACCTAAGTGCCAGGCACTGTGCTAAGCTCTGGGAGACAAAGAAGAGGCCACCACCTTTTAAGACCAAAAAGCTTTGGAGATCCCTCCCACACACAGTCGTAGTTGTCCTTTTGGTATCCTTGCAGAAAAGGTGTATCAAGACAAAAAAGCTCTTAAATGAAATCATTTTTTTTTTTCTTATTGTACTATAGATGAAGGTGTACAGAACTGGTTTCTCATTAAACAGTTAGTATGCATACTGTTTTATGACACTGGTTAACAATCTCATGAGATGTCAACACTCTCCCTTCTCAACCTTGGGTTCCCTATTACCAGCTTTCCTGTCCCCTCCTGCCTTCTGGGCTAGTGTGCCCCTTTAGTCTCATTTTGTTTTATGGGCCTGTCCAATCTTTGGCTGAAGAGTGAACCTTGGGAGTGACTTAATTACTGAGCTGAAAGGGTATCCGGGGGCCATACTCTCAGGGTTTCTCCAGTCTGTTAGGCCAGCAAGTCTGGTCTTTCTTTTTGAGGCAGAATTTTGTTCTCCATTTTTCTCCAGCTCTGTCCAGGACCCTCTATTGTGATCCCTGTCAGAGCAGTCAGTGGTGGTAGATGGGTAGCATCTAGTTGTACTGGACTCAGTCTGATGGAGGTGGTAGTAGATGTGGTCCACTAGTCCTCTGGACTAATCTTTCCCTTGTATCTTTGGTTTTCTTCATTCTTCCTTGTTCCCGAACGGGTGAGACCAGTGCAGTATCCTAGATGACGGCTCACAGGCTCACAGATGCTACTCACCAAAGTAGAACGTAGAACACTTTCTTTATAAACTATGTTATGCCAATTAAGCTAGATGTTCCCTGAGACCGCGGCCCCCACAGCCCTCAGCCCAGCAATTCAGTACCTCAGGGAGTTTGGATATATCTAAGGAGCTTCCATGACCTTGCTTTGGACAAGTTGTGCTGGCTTTGAAATCATATTTAATTAATCCCAATAGCCTCTATATACACTAGAAAAACAGCAAAAAAATAATTCCAGGACATTACTAATTTATTTTGCAGGTAATACCTGACACTCAGGAATTATGGATTCCTCGAATAACTTTCACAGCCCATAAAATAGCCTCTGTTCTGCCCCAAACAGGTACTAGGGTGAGGAAAGAAATAAAACACAGGCTACACTTAGAGGTCATGCTGTTTTGAAAGACACTCTAAGTCATGTGTGAAGATAGAAAATGGCTTTGCAATTAGCTCTAATGAGCTTCACCTCCAGCAGTTAGGTGGACTCATCCAGTGCACAGCCCCACCCAGTGCCTCACAGTTCTCCCACAATCCCCTTCACAGGAAGCCTCCACCGTTGCCCTTTTCAGGCTGTTGTTGTCTGTGCCGTCGAGTCAGATCCAACTCACAGGGACCCTATGGGACAGAGCGGAACTGCTCCATAGGGTTTCCTAGGCTGTAATCTTTAAGGAAGCAGATCACCAGTTCAAACCGCCAAACTTTCAGTTAGCAGACACCAATGCTCCTGCCTAAACCAGGATCTCCTTGAGGGCACAGGATGCCCTTTCCTGCTGGCATCCCCAGCACTTTACACAGGGCCTGCCACCCAGTAGGCTTATAATAAGAAAAGGGAGAGAAGAGGGGAAGGATGATCCTTTACAGAGGAGTTTGCAGGTAACTAAGATGAGCAATAATAGAATTTGAGGAGGGGAAAGGGTGTGGATGGACCTTTTCTTGTGAGCCTAGTATAATCCAGAGATTTCACAGTCAGGCTGAAAACTCAAGACTGTAATAAAGACACAAGGAAAAAATTCAATAGTCTTCCCAAAGACCCAGCTCCCACGAGCAGGCCATCAATCAGTCAGACAGAAGCAGAAAAATGGAGAAACAGGCTCGAAGGTATTCTTTTGCTTCTGTCTTTTCCTTTCTTGTGCCATTCTGCCCTGCTCACAACCCTGCTTTTTCTACCTGCTTTCTTCCTTCTAGGGGTCCCTGGGTGGTGCAAACAATTAGGAAGCCCAGCTACTAACCAAAAGGTTGGAGGTTTGAGTCTACCCAAAGGTGCCTTGGAAGAAAAGCCAGGTGAACTACTTCAAAAAAATCAGCCATTGAAGACCCTATGGTGCACAATTCTGACACATATGGGGTCGCCATGAGTTAGAATCAACTCACTGGCAACTGGCTTCCTCTTTCTCCCCTGTGCTTGAAGTTTTTCACTTCATTCAGTCTAAAGTTCAAATCTCTTACACGGGATGCAAGTCCTTCATACTTAAACTCCCACTTGATTTTCCCTTACTCAATCCCTATTCCCACCTCTCCAAAAACAGACAGACACACATACCGCAAACCAGTCCCTAGGGTGTGTCTGGTGTCTTAAATGCTTCCTAGCCCACCACATCCTGCTTTCTACTCACCCACAGACCTTGGGGTCTGTGCCCAAGTCATTCCTCCCCCACCTCATCTATCTGATATAAATCTGTCATTATTGCTGTTAGGTGCTGTCGAGTTGGTTTGACTCATAGCGACCCTATGAACAATAGAATGAATGAAACACTGCCCGGTCCTGTGCCATCCTCACAACCATCGCTATGTTTGAACCCATTGTTGCAGCCACTGTGTCAACCCAACTCCTTGAGGGTCCTCCTCTTTTTCACTGACCCTCTACTCTACCAAGCATGATGTCCTTCTCCAAGGACTGGTCCCTTCTGATAACATGTCCAAAGTACATGACACAAAGTCTCGCCATCCTTGCTCCTAAGGAACATTCTGGCCGTACTTGTTCCAGGACAGATTTGTTTGATCTTTTGACAGTTTGTGGTATATTCCATATTCTTTACCAATACCATAATTCAAAATGCATCAATTCTTCTTCAGTCTTCCTTATTCATTGTCCAGCTTTCACATGCATATGAAGCGGCTGAAAATACTGTGGTTTGGATCAGGTGCACCTTAGTCCTCAAAGTGACATCTTTGCCTATTAACACTTTAAAGAGATCTTTTGCAGCGGTTTTGCCCAATGCAATACGTGGTTTGATTTCTTGACTGCTGCTTTCCAAGTAAAATGAACCCCTTGGTAACTTCAACATTTTGTCCATTTATCATGATGCCGCTTATTGGTCCAGTTGTGAGGACCAATAAATGTACTTGCCCCAAAACCCAGATCATATCCCCTCAGCCACCAAGACACTGCCTTGGATCCTCTCCATCAAAATTAGTCTTCCCTTCCCCTACACTCCTGGGGTCTTTGTCCCACCATGAGAGACCTCATGTCAGAGAGTTATCTTCTGCATGCCTCTCACCCTCACTAGAATGAGTTCTTGGCAGGCAAGGATGCTGCTCTCTTTATTTTCGTATCCTATACAGCATCCAACGAAAACTCTGGCAAAGAGTAAGGATTCAAATACCTACTGAGTCGTCTATGGCTGAGCACTTCAAGGGTCCTTGTGGGTGGCAATCAGAGTGCCAATCCTAGAATCAAACCAAGTACACAGGCAGCCAAGACAAGCATGCCCCACCAACATGAAGTATTCAATCACATTGGTCCATCTGTTCAGGCTCTGTTTCCTGATGGCTGAACAACTAGACTTACACTAAAAACTCAGTGTACCTCTGGGACCTACCAAAAAAGCAGGCAACTTGGGAACGTACGGTCACGTTTTTCTTTATAAAGAACACAGCTTCTGGGTAAGTGGCACTGTTAAAGAAACTGAATTTATAAATTCACCTAAAAATCAGATTTCTTTTCAGATCACACACACACACACACATTAGGTAGTCTAGAATTCAGACAGCTCCCTAGGTCAAAAAATGTGTTTACTTATGAACTGATACAAATGCAATGTTCTTAACGCTCATCTCAGATAAGAAGTCTGCTTACATGCTCCAAAGAAAATAAGGGAACAATATTTGACCCCAGGCAAGAAGCCTCTGAAATCCATTTTCCAACACACAAATGTTTCTCATTTGGTCCAAGCTCTGTTTCAATTACATGCCAAGAAAAGACAAAGAAAACCCCCAATTCCACCTACTCTTGCTTTCATGAAAACATTATAAATTATCTTTACTACGTCACATAACATAACCATTGCCAAATGGTTACAGGAGTTGTTTTCTAAACAACTGCTTTATTTGTAGATGTCCATCTTGCTCATATTTCTTATTTCTCTTCAGAAAACAGCATGAGGCTGCATCTGAAGCCTCTGAAATTAGTTTCTAGAAAAGTCTTACACATCAACATCCAAAGACAAGCTCCTCTGTAGCATTAAACAATTTCAGGAAGAAAAACTGACTAAATGGAGTTTGTCAGTGAGGTAACTTCTCCCGGCTAAGTAAATCCCAGCTGCCAGGCAGGATGTGCATAGTTTTACCTTTTCCATGGAACCCACAGGCTAACTCCCTTTTCACTTGCTATTAGAGAGATTCCAAAGAAATTCATATCAGCATGCTATCCCCCCTCCTTCAGCGCATTTCTCAGATTAGGTGAGGCTCTTAGGTAACATCATTTAAGCTTAAAGGGTCCCACAACTGCACCAGACCCATCCTCATTTAGGTTTTGGGTGTGGACTTACACTCCAGAATGGAGGCCCTAAGGTTTCCAATTTACCCCAAAGGAGGGAAAGAAACCTTGAACTTACTGACTTACTTAAAGTTAAGACAACATTTATTATTGTTTTCCATTCTTCCTAAAGTCCTCTTTGGAAGTGGGTATATGGATTTATAAAAGACCCTATACCAAGAATGTATTTTCTCTGCTCCAACCAGAAATTTAAATTCAGAAGGAACTTTGACATTACACAGCCCAAGGCTTGCAAACTCTCCCACCATCGTTCCACTGAAGACAGAATGGGGTGGCCACATGGCATCGGGAAGCCACACACAGCAGGCATAACGTTTCTCTCATTCATTTATGAAGCTCTGTGTTCTATCTCAAATTCATGCAAATGTTGTACTTATTCCATAGTATGTGCATTCTTACTTTCACACGAAAATAACTTTTTGTCTTCCAAATTCCCTGAGTAAAAATTAACGCCCTAGTAAGATGTCTTAGGTTTATCCTACGGTTTTTATATACTCAGGCTCACCACTCAGCATTTCATCCCATCTGGGAAAACAGGAATCTTGTCTCCTGCAGACAAGAAAGAAAACCAACAAACCAAACCCATTGCCGACGAGTTGATTCCGACTCATAGTGACCCTATAGGACAGAGTAGAACCTCCCCACAGGGTTTCCAAGGAGCGGCTGGTGGATTTGAACTGCTGATCTTTTGGCTAGCAGGCGAGCTCTTAACCACTGCATCGGACAAGAAAACTACTATCCAAATACGCTTTGTGACTTGTCCAGGAGAGCTGGAGACAGGACCAGGTCTCTGGACTTCCAGTCTGGGCTCTTCACCCTTTTCTGTCCATCCAGTGTTAACTCACAAAGCCACGCTCACTCTGAAACTGACCCATACATCTGGTCTACCTTTAGGTAGCTTTACGTTGGTGAGTGTTCTCCCCCAAGCTTACAGAGGGTAGGTTCACAACATGGGGGCCTGTTCTTCTCTGGCTTTCAGTTGCCAAAACCTTGGCTGCCTTGATGACCCTCTCCACCACCACCCACCGTGCAGGCTGTCCCCCTTCACACTCATCTGCTAAAATTAAAAGTACTCAGTAGGAGACAAGTTAATGGAGCCAATACTATTAGCATCCAAAATCTGAAATTAAAGGCCAAAATCCAATCCGAGATTAAACCTACTCAAGAGAAGCTGTCATTCCCAATGCAACATGGTTCAGGCCTACATCTGCGGCGTCCCTATAAATGGCCTCTGGGCCACTGTTACAGACTGAAAGAGCTGTAGTAAATAATGAATTTCTTAGCTCCGCATTTCATATTTCAAAGTGAAAGGTAGGAAAAGAGCCATGCCAATATAAAAGCTGTACTTGTGAATTCCAAGGGGCATCATACACCTAGAGCAGTGGCTCTCAACCAGGGTCAATCTGTCCCCCAGGAGACATCAGGCAATTTTTGGAGAGATTTTTTTGTTGTCACAACCGGGGCGGGGCGGGGGGGAGCCCTGATACTGCCATGTAACGGGTAGATGCCAGGTGTGCTGCTAACACCCTACAGTGCACAGTATAGCCTCCCAACAAAGAATTATCAAGGCCAAAATGTCCACGGTGCTGAGACTGAGAAATCTGTACCTAAAATGTAGGAAGGAGGAAGATGAGGGGGTGAAGTCATGAGCCTGGTTCTTCCTCTGGTCGGCTGCTCTGTCAAGGCCACCACCTGACCACCAAACTGGATTTAAGCGTCACTCTCAAAGCTTTCCAGAAGAGCAGTTCAAGTCTGAAGCTGCTGCCTCTTGCTGTAACACCCCCGTCAGGGGCCATTTCCCACCAGCCTTCTCAAAGCCCTACCACATGTCCCCTGGAAAGAGAGGCCAAGCTGAAAGCCACTTGTTCCTCCACATCACCACCCACCACAAAGTCCCTAGTGATTTCACAGTTCAGATAAAGGAAAGGCAGAGGCCTCCAGGACTCGATTTGCTCCTTCCCGCTCAACTATGATTCCGTTCAGTCAACAAACGAAGCAGAGACATGGAAACTTCATTTTGAATTCTATGTTCTGCCTAGCAAAAATGTGTAAACAAAATAAATAAGTAAACAAACAGCTCTATAATAATTTTTTTTTAATAGTATGGCTGCAACTATACTCAGTGTATGTATAAAGTTGTTACGTTTTCAAAAGACTTGGCAATCGTAAATCAGTCTACTTACCCTTTCTTAGGAGAAAAAGTCCGTATTAAACCATTGTTTCGTGGTTAGAGAAAACAGGCTACATCAAGGCCACCTGGTCACTCCCAAAGCCTCTACGGGCCCCAGCTGTAAACGTCAACTTATCTTAAGCTGCCAACTTAGCTGCAAAGCTGAACCCTCCACGAACAATCCAATCAATGGTCTCTAGATCAGAGCATACAGAAGCAGTGGCTTTAAAAGTAAAATTCTTACTTTCAGGAAAAGGAATGCAACTTGCCTGACTGGGGGAGAGGGCTGGCGTCTTAAACTGCCTCCGTGGATCTGCCTCTGCACTCTCTCTGGAAAAGTCTAGGAAAGAGAACCACTTCCCCAGGCTGATTGCATAGGAATCCCATTACCTGCCCGAGGTCAAGGGTCCTAGGCTACTAGAAAAGGTGAAAGAGGGCTCCCAGAAGAGAACAGAGAAGTAGCTGGAATCTTCTAAGGCTAAAAAAACAGCACACACCCCTGCTGCTACATAGAAGAGCTACAGGGCTCAGCACGTTTCGTCTGCCTCAAAAAAAAAAAAAGCTAACAAGTCTCCCAGTGCATTCGTCATTCATAAGGCAAATGAGAGAGGAAATCCCAAAGACCATTTAAAAAAAAAAAAAGACGAGTGAAAACTCTACAGAGCAATCACACAAGCACCCACATGCTCTGAGTTGGAAACGGAGGGTTAAGGTCCTGGGGCCAAGGCGAGTACAAATCTGAAATTATAACGAAGATGCTGAGGGATTTAGTCACAAGCCCACCCCTTTTGCCATCAGGAATGGCAAAAATGCAGAGTGCACTTGGAAGCCACAACCCTTTCATTTTCCTCCTAACTGTGCAAAGAATTTGCATTTAAAATGAGCATTTCATCAGACCTTCCAAGAATGCTCCATCTTTGGCTGCTAACATGTACCAGAATAAATTTTTTTTACCACAGCATCGCATATTTCTAATTAATTAAGGGAAACAAAGGTTGTCTGGTACCTGAGGGAAGATCACTTCTACCTAATTATATCTTACCAAGTCAGGTGCCAGATCAACTCTGAAAATAAAGTCAAACTCACATTAACAAAAAGAAACAAGGAAAGAAAGGTTCTTCCTGGTAACTAGACGCCCCAAGAATCCAACTTTACTTTCTATGTAATTTTGCATTTACAAGTGGTAAACAGATTTGCATGAGACCTAAATAAAAAAACTGTTACTAAAGAACACTTGGAAGGCTTCTTATTATTCAACACCTGAGGGGTTGGTCTTGACTGTCAACCGGGAGCAGCACAGGGGCTGGCGTGCAACTGAGGCAGAGGGCCCCAATGGCAGGGAAGCATGAGGGGCCACCCGGACAGGAAGATGGCAGCTGACACTCGTAGGATCTGTAAATTGACACCAGTTCTCAGCATTTGCATCCAAAAAACTGAACTGTAATTTGGTTTTGGGATACAAAGAAAAAAGGAAATAGGGGACCCAGAGGGAAACAGCCTACAACCTCTCAGCCGCCAGAGGTGAGGGTCAGATGAGGGAAAGTCAGTGGGTGGCTTTAGCCTTGCTCCGTGGAGGGATGGTTTTAAGTTTATTAAATGCAGAAGAGTCTTTTCATCTTCTTTACTCATTAATAATGTTGGAGGGTGGAGAGAAACACTGGGAAAACATCAGCAGACGTTCAGCAAAGGGTACCATGGACATCGGGCTGGGGGAAGGCAAGAGGCAGCCCTGTACTGAAGAGGGTACCCCAAAAAGCCACAGCCCTCAGGGAGCCTGTTCAGCAAAAGGGCTCTTGGGAGTATGAAATGGCTTCAGTGTCTCCTCCCACGTCCTCCTCCTTATGGGGGTGGCTGCGCTGCAGTCAGGACAGATTTTTCAACAGAGCTAGAAAATTCCCAAACAATTAAAGATGAGACACAAGGAAACAGGCAAGGGGAAAAAAAATCGCCACGGATGCTTGTCCAGCCTACAGCCTCCATGTGGTTTCCATTTCCATCAGAGCCCCACACCATGCACGCTTTTTATTCCCTAATCCTGGAGGGAGGCCTGGACCCGCTGGCAAGACCATACCCACAACTCCTGGCCATTTCCTCCTGCTCAGGTCACTCCACCCTTCTCCTAAAAACAGAGTGTCCCCCTGGCTGAGCCGACTTCTGTGCTTCCCCAAGGCAGGACACTGCCTCAAATATCCAAGCCTGGCAAACACCCAGGCTGGGAATTTGGATGCTCAGGGTCTTGGCAAGATCAATCAATTGGCTAAAAACCAAAGACCCAACGAGTACTGCTGGCTTCCGAATCAGAGGGCCCAAACAGCATGTCCATGCAACTCCATGATGTCCCTCAGTGGACAGCCCACCGGCTTTCCAGTATACCCGACCTGGGGTCGGGTGTGGACAGCACAGATCAGAGCCCTGGCATGCGTCTCCTGGTGCTTTCCTGGGGGTTTCACTGCTGGGCTCCTTCATCTTCTTCTACTATTTTGCTTGTAAAGAAAATCCACATAGCCTCCCCTTCTGACTCCTACAAAGAAAAGTTAAATTTTCTGTGACATGACTTCACTGATGAGGCACTGGTGGCTCAATGGTAGAATTCTCGCCTTCCATGCAGGAGACCCAGGTTCGATTCCCGGTCAATGCATCTCACGCACAGCCACCACCTGTCTCTCAGTGGAGGGTTGCATACTGATATAACCCTGAATAGGTTTTAAAGGAGCTTCTAGCTTAAGATGGACTAGGAGGAAAGGCCTGGTAATCTGCTTCTGAAAATTAGCCAATGAAGAACCCATGGATCACAAGGGTCTGATCTGCAACTGATCACGGGGATGACGCAGGACTGGGCAACGTTTCATTCCATTGTCCATGAGGCCACTATGAGTCAGCTGCCTCAATGGGAGCCAACAACAACTACAGCATTAGCTTGGGTAGGTATAGTTGGCACTTGGACATTTTCTGCACTGACCAGCTTTCCTCTTCAGGACTTCTGCGCGTGCGGGTCTCCCTGCGTGGAGTACCCCTCCACAGCACCTTCCCTAGCTGGCTTGAGCTCACCCTGCAAGTCTCTGCATTAAGGTCACCTCTTCAGAGATCCATCTAGAATAGCTGCCCCTCTCCCATAGCTCTCTCTGGCTCCTCCCACTAGGCCTTGCTGGTCTTGCTCCCTGCTGTCACCCCAGCGTGCAGCACAGGGCTTGGCGCCCAGTAGATGCTCAAAAACTATGAGCTCGGGGAATGAAGGCACCAGGAAAAGCAAATCAAAACATATTTGTAATACTGCACCTAGGTACAGACCCTCCCATGTCAAAAAAAAAAAAAAAAAACTAATAACAATGTTCATATCAGCTTTATTCATAAAATCCAAAATCTGGGAACTACCCAAATCCCCATGGCGAAAGAAATGATGATTAACCGTCGTGCACTGATGTAATGGAACGCTACACAATGCTGAGATGGACAGACCCACGACTGTGTCCTGAGGACTCACACATGTGCATGATCTCACACACATAACACTGAACAGGCGCAGCCAGAACAAGAGGGCACGCTTGATGATTCAAGTTCAAAAACGGGTAAAACTAAGACAGGAGCATGATTACAGAGGAGGGGGCTGGGTTTTCAAGGCTGTGACCTTTCAGAAGCAGGTCACCGGCCTGTCTTCCTCCGGGCGGTTTCCAACCGCCACCTTTCGGCTAGTAGTTGAGCGCTTCACCATTTGCCACCCAGGGACTCCCTAATAAATATTAGTAGCTTTAAATTGAAACAGGTGGCAGGAACACCTGGGCAGCATCTGAATCCAGCAACTGTGCTCAGAACCGACCCGAGGCCCAGGGTCCCTCCAGAAGCAGAGAACAATAATCATGGGTCACCTGCTGCCTCTTTCCAGGAATCTCCCCTTTCAAAATTGCCTGGTGAAAACTGATCATTCAAGGGGAAAGGCCTCTTGGAGGCAAAGGAACAAAGCAATGAATGGCCTCTTGGCTCCGTGCAGAGCTCAGGACCTGAGACAGCTAAATGGCCCCAGGCCAGCCCTGACCTGAAGGCCATACCCCAAAAGAGAACTAGGAGGAGGAGGACTGAAGCAAAACCCTGAGCGTGCCAAGACAACCACTAAGACCGAACCCAGAGTCCATGACAGGCTTCTACCTTCTTTTGCATTAAAGGGTCCAAAAAAGTTTTGATGGGCTGGTTGTCTTACTGTCAACCTGCAAAACAGAAGTTCAAACCTGACTCATCCAGCATATCTGAGTGCCTCTGTACGTACGTGTTTACATGCAGACACATGCACACACGTGCGCACACACAATCCTACCTCAAACTCTAATAAATTTTCCTCTATTGAAAATTAATTTCATAGAATATTCAGTGCTTGAGTAGTTTAAAAATAGTTACTGATTTATAAAACACCTTTTATAATAAAGTACATTCATATTTTGTTATCCTGTGTATGTTTCTATCCTGGTAGCCAAGACAGGCAGATAAATTATCTCCATTTTCTTTTTTTTTTAAACCAGAACCAACCACTTCCCAAAGAGCTGAGTGATCAGGGCACGTAACAGAACAACGAAGACTCCCACTTGACTCCCGTATCAGCCTCACCCTTCTTTATCCAGCGTTGTCAGTCAAGCCCTCCCCCCCTTTGACAGGTTTGAGAGGTGTTCTTGGAATGCTACAGAAAAACCATAACCAACCAAAAATGTCTCTTTATTGACAATTAAAAAACGTCCCATTTTTCATTAAGGCCAGCTCGGGATGGGAAATGAGAGGCACAGGGGAACCGGGCCCTCGATGGAAAGACATCTCTATAGCTGTATGCCCACCACGAGGAGTCGGGGTGGAGCAGGGAGGACATGACCCTGCCTGATGCTCAGCACAGAGAGAAGTGGGGGAAAGGCCAGGCATAAGAGCAAGCATTGTCCCTACTCGCCATCTCTACGTAAGCCCTTGCTCCGACTCAGATGCCAGAGAGGCTGCGGCAAATCCACTCTGGAGCTGCCAGCCAATAAAGGCTCCATTGTCAACTCATATTCCTGTTTCCACATCCCAAGACAGGGAAGCTGAGGCCTGACAACTCTCGGTAAGGGACAGTCAGTCAGACCTGAATGTAACAGGACATGTCCACGTCATCTGGAGAAACAATTTTTTCCAGGTTTCTGGCAGACCTGCTTCCAAACCACGGAGAATTATACAAGCACAGTGGTTTGAGTCATTACCAGCCACACAAAAGAAAAATACAACAGGCACTCTCCTTTGGGTGTTCAAAGCAGGAGGTAAGGAATGAGGGGAACAACAACAATGATGGGCAAAGTCCGTCTTCACCACTCTCCCTCCAACCCACCAGGGCTCCCTTACCTGGCTACTGGCTCCCACAAAGGTACCGGCATGCGTTTGCCTATGCACACACCTGCACACCTGTCCTTTGTCACGTCCCTCTGCTTGTCATGGCTTTAATAATCTAGATACAATGGAAAGTCCCAACGCAGAGTACCCAGCTTCCTGCCGCTCCACTGTCCCACACTCCACTGTCCCGACAGTAACTGCCCCTAGGCAGAGCACTCCTCCCAGGAGGCCAGGCATTTGTAACCTGCCCCCCACCTCTGCACAGTCATCGGCCATGGCCCTGAAGAATCTGCAGCTCAGGAATCTCCAGGAAACCCCATGGACTGTTTGGTGCTGTGGAGTCAGCTCCGACTCATGACAACCTTGTGGACAGATGAACGAAATGCAGCCTAATCCCACACTAACCTCAGGGTCATTGGTACGTTCGAGTCCGCTGTTGTGTCCACGGCGTATTCCGAGCACCTTCCAACCTAGCGGGCTCATCTTCCAGCACTGCGTCAGAAATATTCTGTTGGGATCTGTTGGCTTTTTACCGGCTAATTTTTAGAAGTAGATCACCGGGACTTTCTCCCAGTCTGTCTCAGTCTGGAAGCTCTGCTGAAACCTGTCTACCATGGGCGACCATGCTGATATTTGAAATACCAGTAGCAAAGCATCCAGCATCATAGCAACACGCAAGCCACCACACTATGACCGACAGACAGGTAGTGGTCACCGAAGGTAGACAGTGCCACGGCAAGCGGAAGAGTGTACCGTGCGTTCACAGGTAGTAAAACTAGCTCGTGAGGCATGGTGCCTGTCGTATCCTCTCCACTCCAGGTCCCTGTCCTGCAGCCCGGTGACCTAACGCTAAGATGGCAGGAGCACGTGCTCCCTCTTTCCTGCCAGAGGGCAGAGGAGGGGTGTCTCAGTTATCGAAGGCTCCTGTAACAGAAACAGCACAAGTGGGTGGCTTTAACTAACAGACATTTATTTTCTCACAGTTTAGGAGGTCAGAAGTTGGAATATAGGGTGCCGGCTCCAGGGGAAGGCTCTCTCTCTGTCAACTCTGAGGGAAGATAACTGTCTCTCCTCAGCTTCTGCTCCTCGGTTCCTCGGCAGATCTTTGTGTGGCTTGTATCTTCCCGTTTGTGTTTCTTTCTCTCTGCCTAATCTGCTCTTTTTATAGTTCAAAGATGACTGGCTTCCAATACACCCTACACTGATATAGCAGCCCACATGGCACAATGGTTAAGCACTGAGATGCTAATGGAAAGGTTGGTGGTTTGAACCCACCAGCGGCTCCGCGGAAGAAAAGACCTGGTAATCTGCTCCCATAGAGACTGCAGCCTAGGAAACCCTATGGGACAGTTCTACTCTGTCCTATAGGGTCACTATGAGTCAGAATCGACTCCAAGGTACACAACAATAACAACACTGATACGGTCTTAACATAACAAAGTCCTATTCCCAAATGGGATTACACGCACAGGCATAGGAGTTTAAGATTTATAACACACATTTTGGGGGGACACAATTCAACCCGTAGCAAGTGGACAGAGCTAAGGAGCATCTGGGCAGTTAGGCACTGGGCTGGACAGTACCCTAAGGCAGTGCCAAGCCCGAGGGACAGAGACGACCCTAAAACCTTTACGTATTTAGTCTCCCAGGAAGATCAGAGCCTCTGAAAACAAAGGGACTGTGATAAGCCCTTATTCCCATCCTCAGCCACTAGGAATCTAAAATTAACTGGAGAAAGCATGTACTCACCTCTGTCTCCTACCATGCACCTGATAAGTATTGCTACCTCCTTTGGCAATAACGTGTCTTGGGAGTGCTAAAAATACCACGTAAGCCTACCCAATGTGAATTATGAATACCAGGAATAGTTTCAGGGTTTCCAGGCATTGGCTATGTGACAGGGATGTCAAGTTCAAAGTCGCCTGTGTAAGACACAGTCTCAGAGAACATACAAGTCCCTCAGGCCCAAGTCCACGTTTTAAACGGTGGAGAGGATCCACTCGAGAGCACAGCTACCTCCCTCTGGGCTGAAGCTGCTGTCAGATGAAACGCTTTTCACCTTCCGTCAAACTGCTGGGGAGTACAAGGCTAAGGAACGTAAGAAGTCTGAAATTACAGAAAAGGACAAAAAGAGTTTTGCTCTTTGTAGATATTTATATCTGAGTCCAAGCTTTCAAGGGATAGGCCCTTGGGAAGGGAAGGCTGGAGAGGCAGCAGGTATAATGGATGATCCTGGGTTGCTGTTACCTGTCTCACCTGGGGCTTGTATCCAGAAGGTACTTGTCATGGGTTGAATGGTGTCCCTCAAAAATATATGTATCATTTGGCTAGGCCATAATTCCCAGTATTGTGTGGTCATCCACCATTTTGTCATCTGATGTGATTTTACTATGTGTGGTAAATCCTGCCTCTATGATGTTAATGGGGTGGGGGGGGGATCGGTGGCAGTTATGTTAATGATGCAGGACTCAATATACAAGATTGGATTGTGTCTTGAGCCAGTCTCTTCTGAGATATAAGGGAGAGAAGGCAGTAGAGAGACAGGGGACCTCATACCACCAAGAAAGCAGCGCCAAGTGCAGAGCGCATCCTTTGAACTTGGGGTTCCTGTGCAGACAAGCTCCTAGTTCAGGGAAAGACTAATGAGAAGGACCTTCCTCCAGAGCCGACAGAGAGAGAAAGTCTTCCCCTGGAGCTGACACCCTGAATTTGGACTTCCAGCCTACTTGATTGTGAGGAAATAAGTTTCTCTTTGTTAAAGGCACCCACTTACGGTATTTCTGTTATATCAGCACTAGATAATTATGACAGTGCTTAATAGATATCTGTGGAATGAACTTTCAGTTCTCTGGGTCTCAGGGGTTCACAAGTGCAGAATCCTAACCCCAAAGAGAGGCAGTGGCAGTTCAGTGATACAATTCTCGCCTTGTGGGCAGATCAGGGTTCGATTCCTGGTCCATGCACCTCATGTACAGCTCCCACCCGTCTGTCCGCGGAGGCTTGCGTGTCGCTATGATGCTCAACAGGTTTCAGCAGAACTTTCCAGACTAAGATGGACTAGGAAAAAAGGCAACCTGCTTCTGAAAACTTGCTAATGAAAATCTATGGATCACAGGAATCTGATCCACAACTGATCATGGGCATGATGCAGGACCAGGCAGTGTTTCATTCCACTGTACAGGGGGTCACCACGCACTGGGGCCAACTGGATGGCAGCCAACGATAACAACGCTGGAGCTGGGCTTACCACACTGACATGGTCAAGGAAGCTTGTCTAAAAGCAGAGCAAGCTGGGACACACCTGAATGCGGGTGAGAGGTATAGCCCTTGGGGCACAGAGAACAGGTGAGGGAGGGAGGATGAGGGAAACTGAGCTCCAAGGACAAAACCCAGGGAATGTAGGTATTTGCAGGAGACAGAAAAGGGAAAGTAAAGAAGGATAATCCAGAGAGAAGGACATCAAGACAGCCTGGTATCAGAGGCCTCAGGGAGAGAGGGTGTTAAAAGGATGATAAACCCAGAAATGTTGAAGGCAGCCTGGAAGAAGGGCACCCGAGAACAAGCTGTGAGATTTGGCAATCAAAGGGTTGTTGGAGGCCTTCCAGAATGGTGTTTTGGTGCAGTGCTAACAGAGGAAGGTGAAGAGTGGCCAACAGGAAAGTAGGAGCAGGAGGTATGGGTTACTTTCAGAGTCTGTCAAATGACATCTAACAACTGCATACCAGGCCAGTGGTAAAAGTGTCACGCCCCACACAGTTCACGGTCCCAGTCCTTTAAAAACCTCTGTGCCTTCCCACCTTGCTGTCTTTGTTCATTCCGTGTTTCCCATTCAGAATGCCTTTTCCACGCCTGCTTCCTGACATCTTATGGATCCCTCAAGCCTTGACTAAGGCTGCAGCTCCATGAATCTGCTGAGCTCCCTCCCCACTCCCACTCCCCCCTTAACCCACCCCCCCCACCCCTGGACCTATCATTTCCCTTACTTATTGGGTACCTCTCTTTTGACCTGCAAATTGCAGGTTCTTCCCCCTTCCCCGTCTAATCACAAATTCCTTGTAGGCAGGGTTGGGGTCATGATAAATGACGAAGAAGCTGAAGTCATCAAGGATTTCATTTTACTTGGATCCACAATCAAGGCCCACGAAAGCAGCAGTCAAGAAATCAAATGATAAATTGCATTGGGCAAATCTGCTACAAAAGACCTCTTTAAAGTGCTAAAAGGCAAAGATGTCACATTGAGGACTAAGGTGAGCCTGACCCAAGCCGTAGTCTTTTCCATTGCCTCATAAGCATGTAAAAGCTGGACAATGAAAAAAGAAGGCCCAAGAATAATTGGCGCAGTTGAATTGCGGTACTGGTGAAGAATACTGAATATACCATGGATGGCCAGAAGAACAAATGAATCTGTCCTGGAAGAAGTAGAGCCAGAACGCTCCTTAGGAGTGAGGATGACGCAACTTTGCATCATGTACTTTGGACATGTGATCAGGAGGGACTAGTCCCTGGAGAAGGGCATCATGCTTGGTAAAGCAGAGGGTCAGCGAAAAAAAAAGAAGACCCTCAATGAGATGGACTGACACAGTGGCTGGAACAACGGGCTCAAACATAACAAAGATTGTAAGGACAGCACAGGAAGGACCAAGCAGTGTTTCATTCTGTCATACATGGGGTCACTGTAAGTTGGAGCCAATTCAAGGGCATCTAACAACAACAGGGTCGCGGTCTTACTGCTTCTGCATTTCTCCCAGCAGGTGCCGTAATGCTTTCTACACACACAAAAAAAAAAAAACTTACAACAGACCCTCAAAAGAGGGCAGTTTTCATTAAGGGCAGTTATTTTCTTTTTCTCTGCTTTTGTTCAAATTCTTTGTGCTCAATAAGAAACATAGCTGCCCATCACACAACCCCACGTCAAGTATTTTCCCAATGTGTTCAATTCTGTCACTCTCTCCAGGAGAGCAGGAGTGGGGGTGAATCAGTGTGGAAGGACTAGGGGAAGTTAGACAAAACATGATTGTATCTCTCTTCTCTATCCTTCCTCCACATGGTCAGGCCAAGGCACGGCCTTGGGGAGAAGGCCCCAGGACCACCCACTCAAAACTTTATCCCAAGGAGTTCAGTCCTTACTAGGCCACTCTGGGTCACTCTTTCTATAAAGAATTGCATGAAAGAACCCAGCCGTTCCAAGGTCTGGGCCAAACAAAGGAGTGGACCTAACTGCCTAGAACAAGACTCTCCCTCTCGCCCAAGCTGCTGTCCTCCTCAGCGTCAAGCTGAAGTCCAAGAGGGGTGAGTGAGAGGGAGACTGGTGGAGGCGGTACAGCAGACACAGCACCCCACTTCTTGAAATATTTGCTCCAAGGCACCACGCAGATACCCCACACCTAATAGCCACACCTCAAGTGATCTCACGCCCCATGAACGTGTCCCCACCTGGCGTCCTGAAGTTCTCACTGAGGTTCCCGTCCAGAGCCTTGCAGGAGACAGGCCTTCAGGTGCCATTCATCCACAGCCCAGCTAAGCAGAAGCCTCCAGGAAGCCCAGGAGCCAGAAGCCCCATGCATTGAGATGTCAAGGGCGCACAAGCCAGGGCCTGGCGCCCTGGTGTGTGCAGATACTAGCAGTTGAAGCCCACTCTTGGGGTTCAGAGGTCCCTCCTTTCTCCCCTCCCTGTTTCCCTCCCACACAAGCAATTGCTTGCAGGCTGCTCTATAAACTGACACCAGTGGAAAGGAAACATCCGGATTACAACCAGGGTTGACTCATTAAATATCACGCAGCAGTCCCTTAGGGGAAGAAAAAGGCAAAAATCGGATACAAATTGCTAGGGCTTCAAAACCCCAAAACAAAGTGCAAATGCCTTTGCTCTGAACAGAGCGTCGTGTGCATCCCTCTCCTCCAAGCCCAGGAGACCCCTTTCGGCAGGCAGCCCCCTCCTGCTCTCCCACAGGCTGCAGGGTCAGCAATCTGCTTCTGCAAGGGGGTCCGGCCCAGGGAGAATGTCACCAAACAGTGATGTTTTCACCCACCCATAGGTGGCTACAAGAAGGTCTTGCACTGTTGCCAACCCGAGAGCTCCCATCTGCTGTACTCCCAAACGCCAAGGAGAAAGCAGACCAGCCGCTGGAACCCAAACACAAGGAGGAGAGGGTACATGAGAAACATCCACAGAGAACACACAGAGCAAAAAAGCAGAAAGGTTTTAAGTACCGGTCAGACTTACTCAAGGCAAACACCCAGCATCAGTTGCATTTTTGTGGAATTCTCACACGGAAGGCTGGCTCAAAGGGGTGCCAAGGAGAGTAACTTGGACGACAGTCGACTGTTAAACAGGAAGGGACAAGAGGGAAGCTTCGAGTCATTTCAGTTATCCACACTACATAAAATCACCTCTCAGCAGCTGGCTCCGTCAGTCAATAAGCACAAACCATGGCCAGATGTAGACACTCAGCTGGCTCTGGGTCACTTCTCAAAAGCTCGCTGCCTGTGCCCCAGCTAGCAGCCAGTTATCCCAGCATCTGCCCAGGAGTAAATGACCTTGTATTTGGTCACATACTTTTGGTATCTGGCATCACTCCTGCCATGTGTGGATCATATTCTGATCAGTAAGTACTTACTGACCGTGTATCTACAGACATAGCCATCAGAAGTCTATGTGATCACTTTAAAGTCATAGTTTGAGGCTCCAAGTCTTTAATCCAAACCAAACCCACTGCTGTTGAACTGATTCCAGCTCATAGCAACCCCATAGGGTTTCCAAGACTGTAAATCTCTACAAAAGCAGATGGCCACATCTTTCTCCCGTAGAGTTGCTGGTGGTTTCAAACCACTACCAACCTTTCAGCTAGCAGTCAATCGCTTTAACCACTGAGCCACCAGGGCTCCTTAAGTCTTTAATAAAAACCAAACCTGTTGCCATCGTGTCGATTCCGACTCATAGCAACCCCACAGGACAGAGTAGAACTGCCCCACAGGGTTTCCAAGGAGCGCCTGGTGGATTCGAACTACCGACCTTTTGGTTAGCAGCCAACCTCTTAACCACTACATCACCAGGGCTCCAAGTCTTTAACAGTCTACCAAAAATAAGGTGACGATGCCAAATCACCTCTCCCACTCTGCCCTCAAACCTACCCATTTTTCTTTGCTGTAGCTGACTATATACATACTGCCTTTCACTGATGACCACTGTGGTTAACTTTTTGTGTCAGCTCAGCTAGGTTATGGTGCCCAGTTGTCTAGTCAAACACTCATCTAGGTGTTTCTGGGAGGGCATCTTGTAAATATGATTTACATTTACAATCAGTTGACTCTCAACGAATGAAATTACCCAGGATTGAGTGGGCCTCACCCAACTGGTTGAAGTCTGTAGAGTAAAAACTGAAGTCTCCAGAGAAAGAAGGTATTCTGCCCCAGGACTGTAACTTAGACACCCTGCTGGAGTTCCCAACTGACCACCTGGCCTAGGGTTTCACTCAAGACTCAGGAATCTCCAGCACGCAGCCTGACCTACACACAGATTTTGGATTTTCCCCACTATTACATGAGCCAATTCCTTAAAATCAATCTCTCATGTTCTCTCTTATACATGTATATGTGTATATACACACACACACACACACATATTTGTTGTTGTTGTTTGTTGCTGTCCAGTCAATTCTGACTCATGACAGCCCTATGGCGCTGAGCAGAACTGCTCCATAGGGTTTTCAATGGCTGTGGCCTTTCAGTGAACCATAGTGGTGCAGTGGTTAAAAGCTACAGCTGCTAACCAAAAGGTCTGCAGTTCAAATCCACCAGCTGCTCCTTGGAAGCCCTATGGGTCAGTTCTACTTTTTGCAGGATGGCGATTTTTCAGAAGCAGATTGCCAGGCCTGTCTTCCGAGGTGGCTCTGGGTGGGTTTGAACTGCCAATTTTTTGGCTAGCTAGGTCAAGTACTTAACCGTTTGTGCCTCCCAGGGACCTTTACACATACATATAAAAGCTCCTGTTGGTTCTGTTTCTCTGGAGACATCTAATTCAGCCACTTTATTTTGTTTACACCATTGGGTTGCCAGATTTAGCAAATAAACAAAATATCTAGTTAAATTTGAATTTCAGATAAACAACAAATAATTCTTTAGTGTAAGTATGCCCCAGCTTTATTTGGGACACAATTATACTAAAAAACATTCATTGTTTATCTAAAATTTAAATTCAACCGGGCATCTGTATTTTATCTGGCAACCCTAGTTCATTTTCATTCTAGGGAAAACATTGAAGCCTGAGAATAGCTGGAAGCAAACTCAGGACTGCCAGCTGTTGACTCATTCTGCACAGAGAATCAGCTAACTCTATGCACTGGCCTTGCCACTCTGGATAGAAACAAGGACCAGCAGAGGTGGGTGAGGACCACCTCCACAGGGAGAGAAAAGTCAACTCGATTCTCCTCTACTTTACTCAAAGGGCTTAATAAAAATATCCACTCAGAAAAACATGAACTTGTAAACACCAACCAATTTTCTTCTCACTTCCACAGTTCAGCTAAGTCTTCTCCTTTCTTACGTCTAATTCACCTTTAACTTCAAGGAATAGGTTATCTGCGTCTAGGAATCTGACAAAACTCACAGGGAAATCAGGTCAGCAAGATACAGGTGAGAAAAGACCAAGACGGAGAGTCCATGAAAGAGGAGCAACATTGCCTCTTGGGAGGCCAGTTCTTGTGCCCACCAGCTTCCCATCTAACTGAGCCTCAGAGTCTCCCTGCAGACACAGCCCTTACACCTGCTTTTTCTTGTTCTATAGAATCTGGCATCATCAAGTGCTCAGCTTTCAGCAGGCTCCAGAACCTTCCAGAAACGGAACCCAGGGGAGTCAATAAAGCTAATCTCTGCTGCCATCAAGGAGATCTGCAGGCTGGTGGAAGTTGAGGCTTCCATGGGGAAGAACTCAAGCCTTCTCTTCAGTATGAACAACTCCCTTCTCTGAATGAGACAACCAGGCCTTCAGGCTCTGAATTCACTTGCAGACAAGTGAGGAAACCAAGCAATGCGTGATGGTGATTTTTCTGAAGTCAGAAAAACAAATTCCATTCATTCAGGACCAAGAATTCTTTCCCGCCCATTCATACCCTGAAATCACACACATACGCACAAATACCAACTCCAGGGTCATGTCAAATAAACATCTAAAGCTGATCTAAAGTTACAGCTCACCTGCCTTGGAGGATAGTTACCTAGTGCTGCTTAACACAATTACCACAAGTCAGTGGCTTTAAAGAACAGAAATTTGTTATCTCACAGTTCTGGAAGCTAAAAATTCCAATCTAAGTCTTGGCCTTGTCAATTCCTTCCTTGAAAGTAGTCCTGGGCACTTCTTGGTTTATTGGCTTGTAGACGATACAAGCCCCCCATTTGTGCTTGTCTCTGTGTCTAATCTGTTCTTTTTATAACTCAAAAACTGATTAGATTTAGGATACACAGAGGTTCACGTGCACTGGCCTCATTACCATAACGTTAGATTGCGTTGAGGAAAGTGGTTATATTACATTACATCACATCTATGGGTATAGGAGTTAGGATTCCAAAATATGTGGGGCGGGGGGAGAGTGGACACAATTAAACTCAAAACAGAGGGTGTCTGCCATAAAACAAGATTTGGGGACTTCAGCTATGGCTCAGGCATGTACAGTCAAAAGATGAAACATTCAGAAAGAGCCAAGGCTAGCAAGTATTCTCAAAACCCAGGAACCTTTGAAAGCATTCAAAGTATGGTTTGGCCAGGCCAGTGCTTCCTGACCACAGCCCCATCAGTCCCTGGCCAGGTAATCAGAGCTGTGTAGACAACTCCTCCAAAAATCCAGATTCTCTTCAGCGGTTCTTACTTGGCCACCCCAACCCAGGCCTGGCCAGCTGCTCAATGGCCACAACTGCCCTTCACACTGCACACCAGATTCAAGGGTCAGTCAGTGCACTCAAGAGGCAGGTGACAGACCCAAAGGGCACTCAGTAGATCAAGGGGGCAGTCAATGGTCCCAGAGGGTAGCCAACAGACTCAGAGAGAAGTTGGCAGACTCAGGGTACAGACAATGGACCCAAAGGCAGTTGAAAAACTCAGGGAACAATTGACGGACTCAAGAGGCAGTCGATGGAGACTGTGGTACATGTGGGTCTGAAGCAGAGATTCTCAAACCTCCATATGCCTCAGAATTCATACCAGTCCCCATCCAAAATGAAGAGTCACTCCTCTCCCAGACTTCACGCTCTGACTAGAGTGGGGCTCAGGAATCTTCAAGATGCCCAAGAACCCCAGGCAACTCTAAAAGAGGAGATCCTCAGACCACACAATAAAAACACCAAGAGAGGCAAGATATGGCCTTGAAAGATGTCATGAGGACTACTAAATGACGTAGGGGAATATTCACAAGATAACGTTAGGTGTAAAAAACTGTATATTCTGTAGCGATATATCCAACACTAAACATGTATTTATGTACAAAATACACTTACTTCCAAGTTAACTGATGAATAAGTCTTTGTTCTACAAGCACTGTGATCTTGCTATACCATCAGCTTCTGAATCTGCATTCTCAGCTATACCTGTAATACACTAGTGTACCTGAGTGTCACCAGTTTTCTTCTGTCTCCTACTCCACCCGTGGACAGGATTCAGTGTTAGGGAGAGAGTGGGCAGTAGGGAGAGGAGCATTCCAGGCTAGGGGTCTTTTCTGAGCAAAAGTCAGAGGATGAGGATACCAAAGACCCAGTGAGAGGTCAGCTGGGGAGCTGGCTGGCCAGAGGAGAGATTCTGCAAGGGACGGTAGAAATACATTAGAAAGGTAAGTTAGGGTCTGGCCCCCCTCCTAAGGCTTTCTGTATCACCAAGGCTTCTGTTGATTAGTTAAGCCACTTTATTTCAGGTCTTGAAAACTAATGCTCAGTGACATTTTCCTACTGCCAAAGAGTCTAAATACCCAGCACTCTGATTTTAATATTAAGATCAGTTACTACTGGGGCCCATTGAAGGTCTGTAAGCAACAGAGTGACCACAGCGGCACACTGTTTAACTCCAACACAAACCAAATGCTCTCACAACCAGGACAGCAAAGGACCAGCGAGAAGAAAGCAAGGGGAAGTAGTGATTAAAGAAAACGAAGACCAAAAACATCATAGAGCCACGTACCTCTGATTGTGAATACTAAGCCTAGAAAGATGGCTACTTCCCAACTTTCTCTTGTCCCTTCTATGCATAGGTTCAGGCGTTTTTTTTGTTATTGTTTATTTTGAAAGGGAATTTGGCACAGTGGCTTTCAACACTGGAGTGGTCCCAATAGGGTAGACGTAGCCCAGGGATATCTAAGCTCTCCTTGCCTTCTGCCAGTTCACCTTCATCCTGGCCTATCAAGCATCTACCTCCATCCAAAAGCTCCTGGACAGGGAGTGAGGAGAGGGAAGGAAGCCAAACGGACACAGGCCACCCTCTAAAAGCAAGGGATTCGGGTTAATGCAGAAGATTTCCACAGACCTGCACATGTAGACACTACAGCACCAAACACCCGTCTGCTGCTTAACTACCCGGCATTCCATCTGAGCCATCTCCCTAAGGCTCTCTGCATCTCTTTTGATAAGTTAAGCCACTTCATTGCAGGACTTGAAAACACTATTTTTCCTGCCAAAGATTTTAATACCCAACACTGAGAATTTCATACTAAAATCAGTTACCATCTTTCCTACACTTTAAATACCAATTTGCCCCCTAAAACTGCAAAGCTGAGATACCACTAAGGGCTGCAGAAGGAGTAAGAAGCCAGGTGCCCTGCAAATCATGCAAACAGTGCCCTCTCTCCCTGAGGAAGAAGATCAGCAGCCCCTTAGATGAATAAAAGAATCTGGAGGAGAATGGTGATCTTCCAAAAAAAAAAAAACCAAACCCATTGCCATCGAGTTGATTCTGGCTCATAGCAACCCTATAGGACAGAGTAGAACTGCCCCACAGGGTTTCCAACACGCAGCTGGTAGATTCAAAATGCTGACCTGTTGGTGAGCAGCTGAGCTCTTAACCACTGCGCCACCAGGGCTCCAAGCCCTGCTAATAGGAAAAGTTGCATTTTAACGTTTTAAATTAGGTCAGTACTTGGGCTCTGGTGTTAGACTTTAAAAGCAGTTTCTTGCTTCAGATTTGGGATCACAAACTGTTAGGTCTAGGGGCTCCTCCCGAGAGCCAAAGCTTATTTCTAGCATTTTGTCTCTTAGTTAAATAGCTATGCTACCCCTTATAAAACAATCAATGAAAACTCAGCATTTCTGAGATTAAAAATAAGCTGCATCATATGATTGAAACATAAATGTCTTTCCCCTCCACGGATTTCAAGTGTTCCGGCCCTTAATCAGGAGTAATCAACCTGTCATCTCTCTGTAAAAAATAATTCCACACGGGTATCTGAAAAGAAACACATGACCAAGAGGGCCCTGGAGAAGAGAGCAAACCCACAGCAGAATACAGAGAAGAGACAGCCCAGCCCACCCAGTCCACGCATGATTCTTCCCTCCCCGGATCACTCTAATATGATCATGCATTTCCATAACCACATTTGCAAATGAGTGACTCAATTCAATAACTGCTACCTAATTCTATAAAGAGTTGGGAGGTACTTGTTTGAGGGCAGCTATAATGGAATTAGGGCCTTAACCACTGAGAACTCTCTTACTCTTCAATGTCGAGGGCCGTGAAGTCTATAGCATGGATCTCTAAGCCCTCCCCAGAGTAACCCTTCACCCGAGATGTCCAATGAAATCTAATATAAGGTGGTCTATGCAGGATCAATGCGGCATTGGTGGTTTAGCGGTAGAATTCCTGCCTTCCACATGGAAGACCTGGGTTCGATTCCCAGCAGTGCACTTCACGCACAGCCACCACCTGTCTGTCAGTGATGGCTTACAGGTTCCTATTATGCTAAACAGGTTTCAGCGGAGCTTCCAGACTAAGAAGGACTAGAAAGGCCTGGCAATCAGCTTTGAAAATTAACCAATAAAAATATGGGTCACAACAGTCCAATCGCCAGCGGATCATAGGGATGGTACAGACCGCGCAGTGTTTTGTCCCATTGTACATGGGGTCACTGTGAATCAGGGGCTGACTTAATGGCAGCTAAGAGCAACAGCAACATGCAGGCCCACAGGCTACATCTGGAGCCAAGCTGGTTCTGCTCAAAGTTCATCTCCTAAATCCATGGCCCTGGACCTTGTTGAGAATACAGATTCCTAGGCCCCTCCCTGAAGGGCTCTGTGTTATTGGCCCTGGGGAGGGGTGAGCCCAGGTGACTCAGAGTAGCCAGTCCTTGGACCAGCATTTACAAGCTCGGTCCTGGCCCACATGGGGTGAGACATAGCCAAGTTCTATTTTGGTCCCATGAGCCCCTGCACAGTAGCATGTCAGGCAGCATGAAACTAGAAATCAGCTTGTTGCTGTTGGATACCGAGAGAGCAAAAATAGAAAGGCACTCAAGTTAGGGGCGGTGGCGGGAAAGTCAGCATTCCCCTCGTGCTCATGGGAGACTTGGAATTTGAGAAGGGTTAACTCTACCAAAGGAGAACTTTTCAGGAGGAAGATGAGCCTGAGAGACTTTGAAGACATTGTTAGGGGTCCTTTGCTCCATCCCATTAACTTGCCCTGAGAATTCAACAACAGCCTGTTTCTATACGCTACCTCCCCGTTCTCTGTAGGTATGCAAACACTTCCTAAGACTCAGTTCAAGCCAACCACCTCCATAAAACCTTCTTGGTCAGTCAGGCTGAAGACACCTCTCCCCATCAAACACTCGTAACACACTTAGCACTAACAGCAAGTTCCCAAACTGTGTTCTGTTCAATTAGTGAGTACTCCATGCTTAAAAAAAAGGGGGGGAGGGGGAGGCGGGAAGGCTTCTTGGACAATAAAATCTGGAAAACCAAAGATAATACAGATAGGTATTCATTATGGAAATTAGCTAACTGAAGGCTCCAAGAAGGTCTTTAATAAATAAACTGTTTAATTCTGTTTGACCAACATTTTCTAAAAATTGATCTAGGAACCCATTTGTCAAGGAAAACCTACTACCATCCTGCAGGGTTGATGATCCATGGAAAAGTCTGGGAAAGGCTGATCTTTCCACTCATCTAACAACTAATTATGCCACACCTTTAGCTTGCTATTTAATGGACTACACATTATCGTTAAGTAGAATATTCATTTGAACTAGGAACATGTTTTACAATGACTAAATTCCTTGAAGCCCCGAGTCTAGCCCTTGTATAGTAGACACTCATGTATAGTAGAGACACTCACGTATAATAGACAATCATGAAATTTTTTAATTTGAAAGTTCTAGATCCAGTGGTAAAAACTACAGATGTATATCAGAATATAAAAAAACTAAACCTTAGAGAACATCAAATAACGTTCCATTCATATATAGATATACATACACACACATATATGGAAACTGAAGTCCAGAGATGTAAAATGGATTGTCCAAAGCCACGAAAAGTTAATAACAGAGTCGTGACCTGAACCCAGGTCTTCCGAATCCCTATTTAGCATTCTGTCTCTTCTAAGTCTTACTCTTCCAGGCTCTCCAACCAGTTTTCCCTCAGGTAAAGGAATAGAGAGTGTTCTAGTGATCTGAACACCAGAGACAGTATGACATAGTCAACTACAAAGTCCAAAGAACTGAAATACAAAAAAAGAACATCCAAGAACTACCAAAGCTTGTTAAACAGGAGTTAAGCACTCTTTGAAGAATCCAGAATGCCTATTAGGACTTTTCAAGGCTTCAGAGCTCAGTATCAAGAATATCAAGAGGATTAACAACAAAAAGACAATCCAATCATAAAATGAGCAGAGAACTTGAATAGACATTTCACCAAAGAGGACATTCAAATGGCCACCAAACACATGAAAAGATGCTCAATATCATTAGTCATCAGAGAGATACAAATCAAAACCACAATAAGATGCCACTTCACTCCCACTAGGATGGCTAAGATAAAAAATAAATAAATATGTTGGCAAGGATGTGGGGAAATCAGAACCCTTATCCATTGATAGTGGGAATGCAAAATGGTACAGACATAGTGAAAAACAATGTGGCAGTTCCTCAAAAAACTAAAAATACAACTACCATGTGACCCAACAATTCTACTCCTAGATATACCCAAAAGACTTGAAAGCAAAGACTCAGAGACTTGTATAACAATGCTCACTATAGCACCATTCACAACAGCCAAAAGGTGGAAACACTCTAAATGCTCATCAACAGATAAACAGATAAAACAAAATGTGGTATACACATACAATGGAATACTACTCAGCCAGTAGAAGGAACAAAGTCTGGACACATGCTACAGTATGGATGGAGTTTGAAGGCATTTTGCTGAGTAAAATAAGTCAATCACAAAAGGACAAATATTGTATGACCTCACTTATATAAAAAGACAAAAAAAGGCAAATGTATAGAGACCAAAGTTTATTGGTGGTTACTAGGGGCAGGAGGGAAGGGGATGGGTAGGTTAACAGTGATGGGAAAATTGTACTGATTAAGAGTAGGGTTGCACGGTCAATTATTGTAACTGATATCAGTAAATTGTACATTTGTAAAAAGTCAAATTGGCAAAAGTTGTATGATAGATATATTTACAATGACAAAAAAAAAAGAATGACTGTTTACATACAACCAAAAACCTCACAGAATTTGGTTCCTTGGTTCACAGATTATGGTCATGATTTCATGGAACATCGCAGATAAACGGCCTAATAACATGTTTAATGCCTCTGTTCTACAAATCAGGAGGTAGAAATGGTTGAGTTGGTGTATGTTTTGCTGAGTATATTCTGAACAACGACAAAATAAATTTTTAAAAATATGCTTACGCAGCCATTTTCCTTAGAAGTTCTATTATGCAAGAACAGACGTATACAAAGAGATCAATGTTCACTGGTAGCTACCAGGGAGAAGGGGACGGGAGGGGGAAGCAAGCTTTATAAAAACCCAGCCCAGTGCCATTACATGTATATTGATAATTGTTATTTTTGGTGATGGGAAAAGTGACACCAATGTGGGTGTGGTGAGCACAGCATGACCAAAGTAAACGATGTAGCTGAAAAGTGCTCATGAGAAAAGGTTGCCTATACCAAGCAATTTGACATATATAAGATGGTAACACCTCCAACAAAGTCTAAAAAACGAGCCTAGGATCACATATGGATAGGTACAGGAATATATACATATGCGGGTAGGTACAGATGTACTCATACATGAAAACAGATAAAAATATCTATTCATACATGTAAACACAGGTACGTGTGGGCAGGCACATATATTCACTGAAGACACAACTACAGATACTCCTCAGACATAACCAAACACCTTTCAAGATTGGTTTTTTAGGTTTGAAAGCTCAGTCATCTGGCAGCTCAGTCAACTGGCATAATAATTTACAAAGTTCATGTTCTGCATCCTCGTGGAATGGCATCTGGGGTCTTAAAAGCTGGCAAGCATCTGTCTGAGACACAATTGTCCATCTAAAAAAAAAAAAAACAACCTTTTTTTTTTTTTTTTTATTTGTCAGGAGTGATAGAGTAAGAAGGTAACCAAAATCTCAGAGAAGAAACAAGTTTACAAGGCAGACAGCCTACACGAGCCACAGCCTCGGCTACCCTGAGACAAGAAGTACTAGATGGTGCCCAGCTACCACCACTCATGGATCTGACTGGGGTCCCAAAAGATGATCCCTGATAGAATGGAAGAAAATGTAGAACGAAAGTCAAAATCTTTAAAAAAAGGCTATACTAACTGGACCACCTGAGACCAGAGGACACCCTGAGACTATTACCCTGACATACTCTTTAAACCTTGAACTGAAACTACCCTGAGATTACATTTTAGCAGAAAAGCAGAGTAACACGCAAAGTAAAGGATATTACCTGTTAGATTGGTGCTATACTAAAAAAACCACCTGTATGAGTCCAAAAGGTCAACATTTACTCTAAAGTAAAAATGAGAAGATAAGGGGGCAGAGAAATTAGAGTACTAGAAATGGAACAACCAGAACCCCATTAAAGAGAATGGTAACACACTGTAGAAAATGTAACTAATGTCACTGATCGACTTGTATGAAAACTGTCAAATAGGAACCTAACTAGCCGTGTAAATTTTCACCAAAAACAAAGTATTATTTAAAAAAAAAAAAAAAGAAGAGACTATCAAGAAGAGACTGTGCCATTTGTAGTGTCAGAGCTGAATAAAACATTTGATGGTCTATTGGAATATTTCACTTAAAATTTCAGCATTTGCTTCTTAGGGAGCTACATTTATATGCAAAAGGCCTCATCACATTCAAACAAATGCTAGTTAAGGGTGTGTGTGTGTGTGTGTGTGTATGTGTGTGCACGCACACACATGCATAGATGTGTAATCACTGCTTGTCCCTAAGTGGTCCAGTGATGAAACCACAATATTTCTTCTTATTCCTCCACTAGCCTAAAAGCATCACGGGATCAACATTAGCACATTGTCTTAGTCATCTAAACCCACTGCCGTCAAGCTGGTTCTGACTCATAGCGACCCTGTAGGACAGAGTACAACTGCCCCACAAGGTTTTCCAATGGGCATCTGGTGGATTCGAACTGCTGACCTTTTGGTTACCAGCCACAGCTCTTAACCACTACACCACCAGGGCTCCTTTTAGTCATCTAGTGCTGCTATAACAGTAATACCACAAGTGGATGGCTTTAACAAAGAAAAAATTATTTTCTCACAGTCTAGTAGACTATAAGTCCAAATTCCGGCCATCAGTTCCAGGGGTAGGCTTTCTGTCAGCTCTGGAGTAATGTCCTCATCATCAATCTTCCCCTGGAGTAGGAGCTTCTCAGTGCAGGGACCCCAGGTCCAAAGGACATGCTATTCTCCTGGCTCTTGTTTCTTGGTGGTATGAAGTCCCCACATCTCTCTGCTTGCTTCCCTCTTTTATATCTCAAAAGAGATTGCCTTAAGACACTACCTAATCTCATTAACATAGCTGCCACTAATCCCACCTCGTTAACATCACACAGGTAGGATTTATAACATAGGAAAATTACACCAGATGACAAAATGGTGGACAATCATACAATACTGGGAATCATGGACTAGCCAAGTTGACACACATTTTGAGTGGATAAAATTCAATCATGACACTCTGTGTCTACCCCTTTTACCCACTCAAGAAGACTGGAATACATACAAGGGAAAAGCAACTTTATTATAGAAATTACCTTGCTTTCTATTTTTCAGTAAATCATCCCCAAAGTTTAGTGCCTTAGTCACTACTTAGTAGCAAATTGATTCAACATTCCTCACTACTGGTTGTAACACATTAGTGAGTCACGACACTGTGGTTAAGAATTGTTGACTGAACTACTTACTAACAGCCTTACACTGCTGTTGGAAGAGGAGACAAAGCGAAGAAGGCTAAGAAATGATTTTTCAGAAAGTGGAAACACTGACTGACTCAAAATTTTCAAAGTATATATTACTGCGTTTTATGAGATAAATTATTTATATACTAGGGCAGTAATCACAAGTTCGGGAATTCAGGAAATTTCAAGACAAAGGCCTTATAAAAATCAGGAAACTATTACTGCTATGCTTCTTTTACGGAACTTGCTTTTTGCCTTACATTATAGCCAAGTACCACACCATCCTCAAGATGAGGTCATCTGAAGACATGATCCACATCGAATTTGTTACCTTGTGTAATCGCTAAGGTTGTGTGTCAACTTGGCTGGGCCACGATTCTCAGTGATTTTGGCAGTCACGATGTAGTCTGGCAGTCTTATGATGATGTAATTACTTCCATGATGAGATTTGATATAATGTGACTACCTCCGTGATAGGATCTGCTGTGAGTAGCCAATCAGTTGAAAGGGAGTTTCCCTGGGGGTATGGCCTACACTGAATATAAGTGAACCTTCTGGCTTTTGCTCACTCTGGATCCTACAACTGGCTCCTATCCATCTAACCTCCAGTTCTTGAGCTAGCAGCTTACCTGGTGTCTTACCTGCCAATCTTGGGATACACCAGTCTTTGCAGCCTGTGAGCCAGAGCCTTGCTGTCTGACCCGCCAATCTTGGGTTCCCCAGCCCCTGTGGTCACGAATCAGAAGTTTCAGACTGTCCCACGGAGTTTAGATTTTCCAGCCTCTACAAACTGAGTAAGTCACTTTCTTGACAAAAATATCTATATATATTTATACACTTTATTATTTTCGTTTCTCTAGAGAACCTAGCCTAAGACACCTTGCCTTAGTTACCTTGAGCTGCTAGAACAGAAATACCACAAGTAGATGGCTTTAACAAACAAATTTATTCTATCACACTTTAGGGGGCTAGAAGTCAGAATTCAGGGTGTCAGCTCCCAGGGAATGCTTTCTCTCTCTGTGGGTTCTGGGGGGAGGTCCCTGTCATCAATCTTCCCCTAGTCTAGGAGCTTCTCAGCACAGGGACCTTGGGTCCAAAGGATATGCTCTTCTCCCAGCACTTCTTGCTTGGGGGCATGAGATCCCACTCCTCTCTGCTCAATTACCTCTTTTATATCTCAAAAGAGATTAATTCAAGGTACAACCTAATCCTGGAGATTGTGTCCTGCCTCATCAACATTAACCGCCTCTAATCCTGCCTCATTAACATCACAGAGGTTAGGATTTATAACACATAAGATAATCACGCCAGGTCACAAAATGTTGGACAACCACACAATACTGGGAATCATGGCCCAGTCAAGCTGACACATATTTTTGGGGGACACAATTCAATCCATAACACACCTCCATGGAAACAGCTAAGGTTACCAATGACCGTGTCATTAAAGACGGAGGCCATTTCTCAGTCCTCTTCATCCTTGCCCTCTGAGAACCATTTAAAATTCCTGAGCTTGCCCTCTTTCTTAAGGCTTGCCAAGCTTCTCTTCTCCGTTTCTGGCTGACCCTTCTCAGTATCCTTTGCATGCTCATCCTGCTCCACCACACCACTAACTGTTATAATCCCAAAGCTCACATTAGTTGTTGTAGTTGTTAGTTGTCATCAAGTCAGCTCCAACTCATGGCGATCACATGTATAACGGAACAAAACACTGTCCAGTCCTCTGTCATCTTCCTGATTGTTGGTATGTTCATGTTTATCGTCATATTATTGAGTCAACCCATGTCACTGAAGGTTTCCCTTGTTTTTGTTGACCCCTTATTTTACCAACCATGATGTCCTTTTCTAGGTCTTTACTGATGACCTGTGCAGAGTAAGTGAGCCAAAAGTCTTACCATCATAACTAAGGAGTATTCTGGTTGTTTTTATTCTAAGACTAATTTGTTCTTTCTTCTGGTAGTCCACCACTTATTCAATATTCTTCATCAACACCACAATATAGATTCATCAATTCTTCTATCTCCCGTTTTTATTATTCAGCTTTCATATGCATGTGAGGCAACTGAAAAGACCATGGCTTGCTTGGGTCAGGCACACCTCAGTTCTCAAACTGGCATCTTTGCTTTTTAGAGCTTTAAAGAGATCTTTTGCACCAGACGTGCCCAATACAACACATCCGTGAACACTGAGGTCCTCAGTAAAGGTTTGTTGACTGGATGGTGAATACTGTTCACACCAATGAGCTGCTAGAAACCAAATTCTCCTCCTATAAACCCAAACCCACTGCTGTCAAGTCAATTCTGACTCATGGCGATCCTATAGGACAGAGTAGAACTGCCCCGTGGAGTTTTCAAGGACCACCTGGTGGATCAAACTGCCAACCTCTTGGTTAGCACTTGACCACTACGCCACCAGGGTTTCCTCTCCTCCTATTAAAAAAATTTTTTTTTTTTTTTACAGGCACCCTATAAAGTGATCCCCACACTCTTCATCAGCAAGTGAGGTAGGGAAAATGAGAGAGGTGAGTTTACACCTCTCACCACTTCTCTTCCCAGGACACCTGTCTTTTTGCTTGGGGCTTAAGAATTTTAGTGGATCTTTATTAGGTCTCTTTTGAGGTAGATGGGAATGGCCTTGAAGAAGCCCTGGTGGTGAACAGTGAAGTGCTCAGCTGCGAACTAAAAAGGAATATTGTACCCATTTTTCAGAAACACAGAAGTACTTTAATAAAGTAACAATTTCACCTGTGGGTCTTTCATATGATTCTACTTCGAGATTTCTAAAGTCATCTCCACCCGCTCTCAGTTGTGAAAATGCATCCCTCTCCATAACTGACCCAAGGAGTACATAATACTAAGCTAGAAGTCAAGCCCACCCTGTGGGCAAGTTCGCAGATCTGTATGGTGTAAATATTCCCACAGAGCCAATCCAAGCTGTCAACGTGATGTCACTGTGTACTGAGTTGAAAAGATACACCTTTGGATCCCGTGAGCTGGTACAAGCCAACTAGGCAGTTAACGCCATAACTTCCTTATTCGGAGAGTCCTTAACTCATACCTCACCTCTAATGCACCATGGGGTGTGAGATTGTTTTGCAGGAAAAAAAAAAAAGTACTCTGTAAATAAAATTTGGGGAAACTGAGTACCATATCCCTCTTTTGAGAGATTCATATGCTAAAGGCTCTGACAGTTCTGCAGTTAAAAAAAAAAAAAGCCTAATCATAATTTAGCTCAGCCTTTTCTACTTGTATTCAGAGGTGAGTGGGGCTCTTATGGAGCCCTCACTAAGAAAAATTATATGAAATTATGAAGAAAAAATTAGGTACAGGGCCTTGGAGAGGAGCCTGTATGGAAGGGGTCCTGAAGCTTAAACGTCAGAGCTTCGTGGTGAATCCCTCCCCACTTGCACTGAGCCCTTTACACTCACCAGCATCTGACACACCCCTGGCTCTAAGGCGCCCACATCCGGAAACACCGTCCTGGAACATGACTACGGAATGGGCAGGAAACAGAGAAAGTACTTCGAGAGCAGGCTCTCTATCACGCAACAATTTGATTATATCCAGAACCTGGCTTTTTTTCCATGGGCTATTCTCCAAAAGATAGGAACAGCCTTGTTTTGTAGGCCACTTCCTTCAGTAGTGTTCACTGCAATAGGCATCCATTCGTGCTCCCCATGTTTGCTGAGCACTGAATGCAGAGGATATAGAAATGGGTGAAACTGCCACAAGAAGCTAAACTTGTAAAGGGATAAGAGATGTACACCCCATCACATGCTGCTTGGCGTGACAGCTCCATTTTAGAAGAGAGGTATCCATCACAAAGAGAAGCAAGGTGGTCAATAATTCCCGCTGTGGTGATCCAGGAGGCCACAGCCAAGGGCAAGGCAGGGCTGAGGGGCTGGGGAGACCAGAAGAAGAGAGGGGTTGCCACAGAAATGTTCACCAGAGCAGAGAAGGAAACCAGCAGTGTCCTTTCCATCCTCAAGCACCAACTACACCCTACCACCCTGGGTGGCACAAACAGTTAAGCACTCTCAGAAAACTAATCAAACAGTTGGAGGTTTGGGCCCACCCAGAAGCACCTCGGAAGAAAGGACTGGCGATTTACTTCTGAAAGGCCACAGCCAAAAACCCTATGGAGCAGCTCTACTCTGCAACACATGGAGTTGCATAAGATGAAATCAACTCAATGGCAACTGGTTTGGTTTTTCGTTTGTTTACCACCCTTTAGATTACAAGTATAATTCTGGAAAACAGGAGGAAAAAATGCCATACCATTCAGTTGTATTTGCGAATTCACAGACAGGGCGCGTGCTCTTGCCAAGTTCACAACAGCAAGAAGAGGGGAAGATATGCAAGGATCAGAGGCTATGTGTTCTCTGTCTCAAGTTTAAATGCAAGTCAGTTAAAAACGCAAAGTATACCACAAACCCAATGTTTTAATTCAGCATTAATTAGATGTTAAAATCTACATTCCACCTCTGAGAGGTGGAAAGAATCAAGTTCAGGAGAGACGTAAGGCACACAAGACTGATGACACGGGTTAGCAAAGGTATAGAAGTGAGAATGAACCAGGGATGGACGACACAGCACCTAGCAGCAGGAGGTGGGTTGTTCATGAGTATCTGCTGAGTGAATATACAAGAACACAACTGAACTGAGTGAATGAAGAGACTGTCCAGATTACTCTACCTATGTCTACGTCCAGCCACTACAGCTGGGGTCCTGCTTTGCTTGGTATTAGAATTCCTGTCCCAGCACAGAGGGCTCCTGCCCCTGGGATAACCCTGACTCTGAGACAGCTGAGAGAGAGACATGTCACCTACCTCCATGCCCCCCCATTAGCAGAATGGTCTCTGACTTCATCCCAAACCAACTTCTGAAATTGCAAGCTCACTGGAATAGAGGCCAAAATCTCGATATCCTCACAGGACAATGCACACACAAAAGAAAAAGGCTAATACTAGACAGAGGTTTTTACAATCAGAGAGTCACTGACTTGGCCATTCACCAGAAATATTTATTCCCACTGCGGAACTGCCAGCGGCTGGAACAACCACATCTAAATCACAACCATTGTGTCGGATCCACCGAATTACTAAAGAAAAAGAAAATAAAGAGTGGGAAGTATGGCTTCGAGTCCAACATGTGTAAGCCCAGCTGCTGCTGGGAGGATCCAACTGTTTAGGCTTGGCCAGTCAGGGGACCCTTCCCCGGCCCCGCCAAGAGAGTGACACCCCATCATGAAGGGAAGATTCTCCAAGGAACCGCTTCCCTTCCCAAGCCCTCTGGACAACCAAGCACCTATTTCAGGTGCTGTATCATACACAGGGGAACTCGGCAGAACGAGGAGGCCCGACATGGCAGAGCCACTATACACTGGTCAAGGTGCCACACTAGGGTTTTAAAGGCATTTTAGACCCCTCAAAAGCCTGTGATCATCCTTATTCCCAGGCTCAGACCTAATGATAATGAATGCTAGCCCCACCCAACTCCCAAATTTCCTCTTGTGTCCCCTACACTGTAAACAACCACAAGGCTGACCAATAACATGCCAAACTGTATGGAACGAATAATAACCACTGCAAGCCTAGAGATAAGGAGATCACCAGTCCCTTGACGTTTAAAAGGATAATGACACATAGAGTAAAACCTTAACACATAAAGGTGCCCTTCCATCTACAGAGGGGAACAAGACAGAATGCAATCTGGATAGGAAAGGTCCTTTGAAATAAACTTAGCTTTAAGGTTGTCTTCAACCTGAAAGGTCACACATATTTCTACAGGTAAAGCTTAATAACCTCTGTTTAAATACCCTGCCAAATGTGCAAATGCAAGAAGGTGGTCTGGCGCCTCCCCAGTGCCCTGCTGTTTTCCATGAAATAACCACTACTGGACTAGGTCACGCCATGGGCTATTTCTAGAGCAGCAAACAATGGCTCTCTGCCAGACGTCCGGGAAGTAAGTTTTACTTTCTGACCAAGGCTGGCTTGCAGTGGTTCTCTGAATGCTTTCTGGCCCTGATCTCATCCCACTACATCCTCCCTAAAACCTGCCTTCCCCACTGAGCTGTCGGGAATCAGTGTGTGGCAGGTCCCACCAGGGGTGGGGGTGGGCAAGGGGATGGACTACAGATGTCTCGTGTTCCCCCTACACCCAAAAGCCTATAAATCGATTTGCTGCACTGCCAGTTGTAGCATAAATGATTCATAGCTGTGTTAATCAATACATTTTTGCAGATGCTGCTATTAACTCTGACCATTTCAAGGGGAAAACAGAGGAAAGGACACAGACATCACTGCACCGAGTTGGTGTGCACAGAAACACACGAAACTGTGGTTCTTTTTGAAAGTGCAGCTATACAGAAGAAAAATGAACCTGACCTAAAACAAAGGTATCAGTATCCTCAGAGAAGGACGAGGATTAGACAGACTCTCACATCAGTAAGGAGATGGCCACACACGCCTTCAAAGCAATAGTACAACGACTGTAAAAGTGGCGCAACGCATCAGACCTCCTCTAACTTCACGGGGAGGAGAGAGAATCAAAATCAACAGCCCAAGCTGACGTCTAAGAGGTGGAGGTCAAACATACGTCCACCCTCCACCTTTTTACCAATTCTCACACCAGCCGTCCCTCCCATGGCACTCTACTTCTCTGCTAGGTTTGATAATTCACTGCAGTGGCCACACAGAACTCACAGATTATATTCACAGTTACAGGGTTTATTAGGGAAATAACAGGTTATAATTCAGGATCAGGAACGACAGGATACAGTTCTTTCATCAGGACAGCTTCTTCTCGGCTGTGCCCACAGGCATATCTCTTTCTTGGCTCTCAGTCCCTTGACCCCTCAGACCCACAGCCCCTCTGACCCTTGGCCCCTCGGTCCCTCAGCCCCTTGGCCTCTGCCCTGCTTGGACAAGAATTTCAAAGCTCTTTAATTCTGCCAATAAGTGCCCAGAGGTACCCCACTCCACCAGTAAGCCTCAGGCCCAAAGGCACTCAGCTCTCTCGCCCTGTGGGTCAGCATGCCCACTGCAGCCATCTCACTAGATGGGCCAGGAAGCCCACCACACTGTCTGGTGCTGGCCTCCTAGTTCTGTTGTCACTTTCTGCTGCTGGACTCTGCCATGCTTGCCACCACTTCTTGCTGCTTCTCACTGCTACTGCACCGTCTACTGCTGTCTTCGGTGTTACAGTTCTCTTCATCTCCTGGGTCAAGGAAGTTTTCAGTACAGAGACCCTTGGTGTAAAGGACACATTCCACTCCCAGCTCCTCTTCTTGATGATAGTGAGGTCCCCTCCCCCAATCTCTGAGATTGGCTCATTTTAAGTCTAGTGGGATGGCAAAACTGACCCATCACCTCATTAGGGTTCCATGTACCTTATTTGCATTATTAGCAGGCTATTCAATCCTCTTGGTGGGCCACCAGCACCTTATTTGCATACTCCCACCCAATCATTTCGTAGGAGTCACAAGACCATGGCTAGAAGGGCCAAATTAAGTAACTCGCCGCACCACAATAACTATGACCGTTGCCCAAATTTACCTGGAACAGGGCAAAACCCTAGGGCCAGGGCAAAAGACACCTTTCTTTATATAATTAACGTTCCAGTTCACAAATGGCAAATAGGTAACAACATGGCAGAAACCTCCACTCCTAGTGCCGTGGCAGACATAACTAATCTATCACTGTACTCTTGACCATCAAGGCAGCCGTGCCTCCTGACTTCTCTCAGCAGCCACTATAACCACCAGGAGGTAAGACTGAGAACAAAATCCATTTGAATATCTGCTTAACTCCTAATGCTCCTGTTGATGAACGTATTCTTCAGAAAGTATCCCTAGATCTCTGGCAGGCTGTACACCAGCATGGAAGATGCTCCTTATGGAGCTCGTGATAGTATTTTTCCTAAAGCAGTTTATAATCCGTAAGAGATAAAACAAAACCAGACAAATAACAAAAAGCCAAAGTGATGAAAGTCCACGGAACAAATGTGCTGGGGATTTTATTGAAGCATTAGAAGATGTACATAAAAAAGAAATCGCGGGATCAAAATACCATGGAGCAAACAGCTGAATCTACCACACAGCCAATATACCCTATCTGAACAAACTGGCTCCTAAAAGCCCCCCAGCCTCCTCTTACAGGCTTGCTCCACCCACACTGGCCTTCACTAATTCCTCAAACATAAGCCCCTTCTCACCTCAGCACCCACATCAGGGCCCTCCCAAGGCAGCTTCTTCAACCTAGAAAGCTCTCTCATGCCTCTCACTGACACAGGCCCCTTAGTCCTCACACTGACCCTGCCGTCCACACCCTAAAGTCCAGCTAACGCTCATTCAGCCTATGTTGTTGCTCTTGTTAGGTGCCGCTGTGTGAATTCCAACTATAGCAACGCCACGTGACAACGTAGAACTGCCCCATAGGGCTTCCTAGGCTATAATTTTTATGGGAGCAGATCCCAAGGTCTTTTTTCTCACAGAGCTGCTGGGTGGGTTCAAACCACCAACCTTTCAGTTAGCAGCTCAGTACTTAACCACTGCACTACTAGGGCTCCATTCAGCCTGTAGGTTTCCATTTAGACACATTTCCTCAAGGGAGCCTTCCCTGATCACCCTCATGACCTCTCACCAGCATCAGGGAGAACACGCCTTCCTACTTCACAGCGCTCTTCTCAGCCTTCAATGACTTGTGTTAGAATTCCACATCCTGACCCAGCTTTCAGAGAGCTCGATGAGGGCAGGGCCGATGGCCACTCTGGTCACCACTGTATCCCAACACAGCGTGGCAATGAATTAACAGATTAATGGATGGAGGAATAAACAGCAAAGCAGACAAGTTCATTAGAACTGAAGGCTAAACAGGAGTTTAGTCGATTAGTGGTGCAGAGGAATTACTGTGTCATCTGGTAACTGTTTAATTGCTTGAAGAACTGCCAAAGTAGCCGCACCATTTTACATTCCCACCAGCAACGTCTGAGCATGCAGATTTCTCCACATCCCTGTTACTGTCCATTTTCTTACTCCAGCCATCCTGGTGGGTATGAAGCAGTATCTATCTCATGGTGGTTTTGATTTGCAGTTCCCTGATGTTATAGACTGAATTCTGTCCTCCGAAAATATGTGTTATAAATCCTAACCCCTATACCTGTGGTTATAATCCCATTTGGAAATGGTTTTTTGTTGTTATGTTAATTAGGCAATATCAGTGAAAGGTGTGTCTTAAGTCAATCATTTTTGAAATAAAAGCAGAGCAAGCAAGCAGAGATGGGGGAAGGCAGATCCCACATGGAGACTGCCAAGGAGTCAGGGATAGAAGCTGAAAAGACAAGGACCTTCTTCTAGAGCTGATAGAGAAAGCCTTCCCCTAGAACTGGCGCCATGAATGTGGACTTCTAGCCCCCTAAACTGTGAGAAAATAAGCTTCTGTTTGTTAAAGCCACCCACTTGTGGTATTTGTTATAGCAGCACTAGACAACTAAGACACCTGATGACTAATAATGTCACCCATCAAGTTTTAACATTATGGGGAATCGGACCTCCTGGAGCACACAGATAGGTTGGCCCCAGAGGCTTACGGCACCTGGGAGGTGATTTAATAAAGATATAAAGAGAAGTTACAAAGGAAAGTCTCAGGCTCTGTGTCAGGATGTCTTCTGGGTGCTTGTGGCCACCAACAGTTACCTCTGACAGTCTCTGAACGAATGGCCCAGGCCACAGCCTTTTCCCGGCTGTATTCTTCTTTCCAGAAAATACCACCATTCCTCTTTGAAGTTTAAACTCACATTAACCAGTTGCTACTGAGTCGACTCTGACCCACAGCAACCCCACGTGTGTCAGAGTGGAACTGTGCCTCATAGGGTTTTCAACGACTGATTTCCTGTAAGTCGATGAGCAAAACTTCCTTCTGAAGCATGTCTGGGTAGACTCAGAGCTCCCACCTATCAGCAGCCTAGCACTCAACTGTCTGCATCTCCTGGGGACTTCTAAACTCACCTTCAATCAAAAACCAAACCTGTTGCTGTCGATTCAGGCTCATGGCAACCCTATAAACGCACATAACCAGGCTGAAAACGCCCTGTCCCTCGCCCTGTTGTTGTTAGGTGCCGTCGAGTCAGTTCCGACTCATAGTGACCCCATGCACAACAGAACGAAGCACTGCCTGGTCCTGAGCCATCCTCACAATAGTTGTTATGCTTGAGCTCACTGTTGCAGCCACTGTGTCTATCTACCTCGTTGAGGGTCTTCCTCTTTTCCACTGATCCCATACTCTGCCAAGCATGATGTCCTTCTCCAGGGACTGATCCCTCCTGACAACATGTCCAAAGTATGTAAGAAGCAGTCTCGCCATCCTTACTTTTAAGGAGCATTCTGGTTGTACTTCTTCTAAGACAGATTTGTTCGCTCTTTTGGCAGTCCGTGGTATATTCAATATTCTTCGCCAACACCACAATTCGAAGGCGTCAATTCTTCTTCAGTTTTCCTTATTCATTGTCCAGCTTTCACATGCATATGACGCAATTGAAAATACCACGGCTTGGGTCAGGCACACCTTAGTCTTCAAGGTGACATCTTTGCTCTTCAACACTTTAAAGAGGTTTACCCAATGCAATGCATCTTTTGATTTCTTGACTGCTGCTTCCGTGGATGTTGCTTGTGGATCCAAGTAAAATGAAATCCTTGACAACTTCAATCTTTTCTCCATTTATCGTGATGTTGCTCATTGGTCCAGTTGTGAGGATTTTTGTTTTCTCTATGTTGAGGTGTAATACATACTGAAGGCTGTGATCTTTGATCTTCATGAGTAAGTGCTTCAAGTCCTCTTCACTTTCAGCAAGCAAGGTTGTGTCATCTGCATAACGCAAGTTGTTAATGAGTCTTCCTCCAATCCTGATGGCCCACTCTTCTTCATATAGTCCAGCTTCTCAGATTATTTGCTCAGCATACAGATTGAATAGGTACAGTGAAAGACCACAACCCTGACACACACCTTTCCTGACTTTAAACCAATCGGTATGCCCTTGTTCTGTCCAAAGAACTGCCTCTTGATCTATGTAAAGTTTCCTCATGAGCACAATTAAGTGTTCTGGAATTCCCATTCTTCGCAATGTTATCCATAATTTGTTATGATCCACACAGTCAAATACCTTTGCATAGTCAATAAAACACAGGTAAACATCCTTCTGGTATTTCCTGCTTTCAGCCAGGATCCATCTGACATCAGCAATAATATTCCTGGTTCCACATCCTCTTCTAAAACTGACCTGAATTCCTGGCAGTTCTCTGTCGATATACTGTTGCAGCCGTTTTTGAATGATCTTCAGCAAAATTTTGCTTGTGTATGATATTAATGATATTGTTCTATAACTTCCACATTCGGTTGGATCACCTTTCTTGGGAATAACCATAAATATGGATCTCTTCCAGTCAGTTGCCCAGGAAGCTGTCCTCCATATTTCTTGGCATAGACAAGTGAGCACCTGTTTGTTCAAACATCTCAATTGATATTCCATCAATTCCTGGAGCCTTGTTTTTCACCAATGCCTTCAGAGCAGCTTGGACTTCTTCCTTCAGTATCATCGGTTCCTGATCATATGTCACCTCTTGAAATGGCTGAACATTGACTAATTCTTTTTGGTATAATGACTCTGTGTATTCCTTCCATCTTCTTTTGATGCTTCCTGCATCATTCAATATTTTCCCCATAGAATCCTTCACTATTGCAACTCGGGGCTTGAATTTTTTCTTCAGTTCTTTCAGCTTGAGAAACGCCAAGCATGTTCTTCCCTTTTGGTTTTCCATCTCCACCTCTTTGCACGTGTCATTATGATATTTACTTTGTTGTCTCGAGAAGCCCTTTGAAATCTTCAGTTCTCTTACTTCATCAATTCTTCCTTTTGCTCTAGTTGCTCGATGTTCGAGAGAAAGTTTCAGAGTCTCCTCTGACATCCATCTTGGTCTTTTCTTTCTTTCCTGTCTTTTCAATGACCTTCAATGACCTCTTGCTTTCTTCATGGATGATGCGCTTGATGTCACTGTACAACTCGTCTGGTCTTCGGTCGCTAGTGTTCAATGCATCAAATCTATTCTTAAGATGGTCTCTAAATTCAGGTGGGATATACTCAAGGTCATATTTTGGCTCTCGTGGACTTGCTCTGATTTTCTTCAGTTTCAGCTTGAACTTGCATATGAGCAACCGATGGTCTGTTCCACAGTCAGCCCCTGGCCTTGTTTTGACTGATGATACCGCGTTTTTCCATCGTCTCTTTCCACAAATGTAGTCAATTTGATTTCTGTGTGTTCCATCTGGTGAGGTCCATGTGTATAGTCACCGTTTATGATGGTGAAAGAAGGTATTCGCAATGAACAAGTCGTTGGTCTTGCGAAATTCTATCATTCGATCTCCAGCATTGTTTCTATGACCAAGGCCACATATTCCAACTACTGATCCTTCTTTGTTTCCAACTTTTGCATTCCAGTCGCCAGTAATTATCAACGCATCTTGACTGCATGTTCGATCAATTTCAGACTGCACCCTCACCCTGAGAAGTACACATTTATATACCACTTTTGCCCTTTACTTGGGACCCACATCTCAATGTTCCTTTCGACATCACTATCTAAAAACAGAGACCAAGTGACAGAGGCTGTAGTCTATTTCAGAAATTACGTCAAACGCATCTAAAAGAGAAATCCCAAATGCCTGCCTGGCAAAGGCTTCTCCCTGGCTCTTAGCAAGACGCGACACAGATGCTTTTCTCTCCCCTGCCAGTTATGTTAGGGATTTTCTGGAGTCAGCAAGTTTCACAAGAAGCACAAAAATTCCGAGCCTGCATTCTAGGGTAGAAACTAAAGAAACTTAAACTAAAAAAAAAAAATCAAACCCCTCGCTGTGGAGTCAAACCCGACTCATAGCGACCCCACAGGATAGAGTAGAACTGCCTCATAGGGTTTCCAAGGAGCAGCTGGTAGATTCGAACTGCCCACCTTTTGGTTAGCAGCCATAGCTCTTAACCAGCCACCAGGGCTACCAAATACTAGTTGAAATACAAGTATTTAAATGACCTAAACAACTCCCGGTATACTGCCAGGAATACAATAAAAGCTCAATAAAACATCTCCTGAATTTTCTTGGCCTCTAAGAACCCAAACCTCAAAACATTCAGAAGTAAAATAAATTAAATATATACACAGTACACATTAACATACCTCTGTTTGTTCTCAAACTTTCACACGTTATCTCAATATGGTAGCCCTAGTGGCACAATGATTGTGCACTCGGCTGGTAAGCAAAATGTCAACAGTTTGAACCCACCAGCAGCACTGTGGAAGAAAAGACCTAGAGATCTGCTCTCATAAAGATTACAGCCTGGCGGTTCTGTTCTGTCCTGTAGGGTCACTATGGTTCAGAATTCAGTAGACGGCACACGACAACAACATACTCCGTCACATGGGGCCACTATGAGTTGGAATCAACTTGATGACACACAACAACAAAACATACATCTAGCCCAACACAAGTGTTGCTGAGCATAGAAAATACTAGTTGTTCAATCAATGTTAGCTAAATGAATGTCTTGGTGAAAAATGCCAGTTTCTCAGAAAATTGAGGAGCTGGAAGTAGAGATAAACACCTCATTCCCGTTTTCACGCAGATGGCTAGATTACAAAATCCACTGACAGATTCCAAGCCAATCCTAGCCCTCCGTAGCTCAGACATGACTTTAGACTTATAGAAACTCCTAACTCAGTGTCACTTTTTTATCTCACTGTCTCACGAAATCATAATCTCTTCAAAATGAGGAGTAATTCGAATCTATCAGCCGCTCCTTTGAAACCCTATGGGGCAGTTCCATTCTGACCTACAGGGTCGCTATGAGTCAGAATCAACTCGATGTCAACAGATTTGGTTTTTTGTTTCGTCTCACGTTAATTGTACTTCTTCTTCAGAGATTTCCTCTGATGAAAAATCCAATAAAGACAGTATTAGAAGAATAAAAATGTAATTGCACACACACACACACAGAGAGAGAGACACTGAAGGAATGCAGGCCAGCAACTACTACGCCAGGACAAGGCTGCCATGATTCTGAATCATACGCGAATTTGCCATCTGCACGTCTGCAGCTAAAATAGCAAGAGGTCCCTTCCCAAAGAGTGTACTTAAGTGTCCCACTAACCCACAGCAGGGGATGCGCCTGATCACGCCCAGGGCCAGGGGCCTGAATCTAGGTTACCCGCTGTGTGCGCCTATCCCCGTCATTTTGTTCACTTGAGATGAAATCCAGAAGTCATTAACACCAAGTGGGAGAGAGACATAGAAGTGGATAGGCACCATTTTCAAACCTTCCATTTTTAGAAATGTTTCACTGGCTTATAATGTATTTGTTTATTTAAGGGGCTGGCTGAAGCAATTTTCCCCCCTTTCCTCAGAACAATTATCCAAAAAGGGGAAGCTAAAGAAAGCTGCATAAATCCATATCTGCTGAGCTCTAAAGATTCCTTCAGCATCCAAACTTAAACCACTAAGCTCAAACAAACCACTTGTCCATGTTTGGTTTCAGAATTCCAGAGTCTGAGATACATGTGGACCTTCTGGACACAAGCCCTGAAAAACAAAAAAACAACCAGCGGGACAGTCACAGTTACAGCTCCCCAGCCCGGGAGGGGTCACGCTGGTGTTCTGGGGATACGAAAACATGCTTCAGTTGCCTAATTATGCAATTATCTAGCTTCATGTTTAATATGTCACCCGTGTACTGTCAAATTATATCCGCAAATACGCAGAGGAGAGAGTTAGGTTTAACTAGGTGTTTACCCCAGAGCTGCACCTCTGATCTCAGATTTAAAAACCTAGAGCTTTGGAATTAGATCATTTTTTAAATGCTCACTTTGATACATATGCCACCACCACCACTAGCAGCTGCCATCAAGTCAGTTTCAACCCACACCAACCTCACGTGTGTCACAGTAGAGCTGCTCTCTACAGCATCTTCAATGGCTGATTTTTTGGAAGCAGACTGCCAGGCTTTTCTTCCGTGGTGCCTCTAGGTGGACTTGAACCTCCAATCTTTGGGTTAGCGGCTGAGTGCATTAACCATTTGCACCACCAGGGACTCCTAATAAAAACCAAACCAAACCCAGTGCTGTTGAGTCGATTCCGGCTCATAGCGACCCTAATATATGTACCTATAAATCCAACTCATAGCAACCTTACAGGACAGAGGAGAACTGCTTCAGAGGGTTTTCAAGGCTCTGCAAGTAGTTCTCAAATGATTTTTATTTGTCTTTTGGGGTTGGCATGAGAATGATGACATCAGCAAAAATTAACATGCTTGAACACTGTATGCAGTACATATTGCTAACAATTAGATATACAGAAAAAGGACAGTTTTAAGTACAGTTTGCCATAACCCAGACGTGTACTAAATCAAGGACTACCTGATCTTTACAGAAGCAGACTGCCGCAGAGCAGCTGATGGGTTCAAACTGCCAACCTCTTGGTTAGCAGCTGAGTGCTTAAACCACTGCTCCACCAGGGCTCTTTAACATATACTCATACATATGTAAATAAACATACTTCTGTCTTCCACACACACTGTTGCAGGCCCCAGGAGGCTTGTGACCACGGCTCTGGGAGACTCTGGGTAGGCAGGGTCCCTCTGCTTAAACCAAGGGAGTCCTGCAGAGACTTCAGCTACCTGTTGAGCTATTTCACTTCAAGCCTCGCTCCGTCGTCCTGGGGCTCAACAGTCATTATTTCTCAATGAGAATCCAGAGTGGAGTATCCAGTCACTCGCATCTTCCCTTGCCGCTTGATAATCCAATTACCACCAGCATCCTGGAAGAGTTCCACTCCCCCATTTAAAAAAAAATTTTTTTTTTCTTTTTTTGCTTTTTCTGCTTTACAACCTTTCTCACCACCCTTCTGGAAGCCTCTGAGATTGTTCCAGACCAAACTGATCTCTCAGACTGAACAGAGAGCATCATTCAGTTATTGCCGCAATCGATTTACCTGAATTAGTCATACCCTTAAGGAGCTCTGGTGGCACAGTGTTTAAAAGCTACAGCAAGCTATGGCTGCTAATCAAAAAGATGGGCAGTTCAAATCCACCAGCTGCTCCTTGGAAACCCTGTGGGGCAGTTCTACTCTGTCCTACAGGGTCACTGAGTCAGAATCGCCTTGACAGCAAAGAGTTTGGTTTTAAGCAGCCCTGGTGAACAATGGTTACACCCTTGGCTGCTAGGGTGCTAACCGAAAGGTCAGTGGTTTGAACCCACCAGCCGCTCTGTGAAGAAAGACGTGGCAGTCTGATTCCTTAAACATTACAGCCTTGGAAACCTCACGAGGCAGCTCTATTCTGTGCTATAGGGTCGCTATGAGTCAGAAGCAACTTGACGGCACCCAACCACGGTAGCCACACCTATACTCTAACATTACTTTGAACTGTTTCCCGTGTCTAACAATCCCCCTGCCTGATATAAGCGTGGGGCCATGGTTCTCACTCTGCTCGTGATTCACACGGAGTTGAGTGGGAGGCACCAGTAGATGCTCAATAAATACTTGCTGGTTCAATCGGCTGAGCTTCCAGCCGTGGCGATGGGACTCCTCCAGTATGTCCCCATACTCCTGAGAAGTAAAGCCACCCATGCCCAAAAACCAGGGTGCAAATCATTACCTCAAACAAGTGCCATCTTCCAACACAAATTGCTACCCAAATCAATCCAGATTAAGTGTGATTCAGAAGACAAAAGCCAAGGAAAGAGAAAAAAAGCTGAATTTCTAACTGGGATCAACATTCCTCTAAGCAGGCAGACCTGGACAGGAAACGGCAGTTGTCGAGCTGCTTTTACTAGTCACGTTTTCTATGTTTTAAACTGAACCATGAATAAACTGACCCAATAAAACAGATAGACTAGTTCACAAACTCAAGTTCGCTTTCCACTTAAAGAGACAAAACAGTTTTTTAACTTCCCAGACAATGGTACATTCCCTGACATCAATTAAACTGTAATGGAACTTTCCTCCTTTGAAACGCCAATCGTAAATCATAGCTGATGCAAGAAGTCCGATAAAAGTATTCAGAATATGTAAAAACAGCTACAAAGATTTTATTTTTCCTTTTTAACCTTGTAAACTTCCATATATTCCCAAAAGCCTAAAAAAGAACTAGAGTAATTAGCTGTTTTGAATATCACTCAATGAGAATTACAGTTAAAAAATATATATATATGAAAACAGGAATGACTTTCCTCAAGTCGAGGCCAGGTTTCAGGAAATCTCTGCATTTATATCAATTATATAAAGATGCCAACCAGTGATCTTGGATAAATCACTTCCAGGCTAAAACGAGACAATGTTGTTGCTAGCTACCATCTTCTGACTCCTGGCGACCCCATGTGTGCAGAACAGAACTGCTCCGTTGGCTTTTCAAGGCTGTGACCTTTCGGGAGAAGATCATCAGGGCTGTCCTCAGAGGCACCTCTCGGTGAATCTGTACCACCAACCTTTGGCTAGTAGTCGAGTGCCTGACCTTCTGCACCACCCAGGGACTCCAAAAATACTTCTTAGAAAAATACCAAAAATACTGGCATTGCACTAACACCCAAATCAGACACACGGGCCTAAATCATCCTTGCCCAGAAAACTAACAGAAGCTCACACTCCAGCATTTCATCCTATCTGCTTCTGGATTATTTCTGATATTTACTTGGTATGCCTGATGTTTTACGAATTCACAATTAAAAATAATAACCAAATCTTGCTGTGCACCCCGACCTGGCAAGAGCCAGAACATCTTTCAGCTTCTACCCCCAAAATTACCCAGGCCTGCTGGATGGCCTCAAGAAAACTCCCAAGCTGCCTTCTTCTCCAGCGGCTCTGACAATCACCAGTGATTAAATGTACTGACCAGAGTGAATCTCTGCTGGACTAGGAGCCTGGCACACCAAAAAATAAGTGAATGAAGTCCTGGACAGGTCTAGACGGGTCCAAGAATAGAGTAGGAATGTCCTTAATGAGGCCCGAAACCACAATACAGAGTCGCTACACCCAATGACAACATACTTCTTATAAACTGTAACACTTTAGATTCTGAGGGCCTCTAAAGAGAAGGGTTCAAGGTGTTTCCACAAACCAAGCCTCCTGGCTTCCCGGTACATCAGGTCAGATATCCAGGGCAGGGTGGCCACACCCACATGGTCCTCCCGAGATTGAGATTGCTGCTTGACAACACTCTCCGCCTCCCTCCTGAGATGGCACCACGTCAGGATTACCATCCTCCCCCACCCCCGACCCACTCCCACCCTATGGTTGGTTAGGACTCACCGGGACCCTCAGGCCAGTGCAACGGGGTAGGTAGCCCAGTGCGGGTCTCAAAGGGAAGTTAGGCTGGCTGCATCAGCTTCCCCTGGGAAACTTTTCAAAACACAGCCCAAGATGCCAGCCCTAGAGGCTCAGATTCAGTCTGTATGGGTGGGTTTTAGAACTCTGCATTTTCAGAAACTCCCTCTAGTGATTCTTGATGATCAGCCAGTATCACGAACCAATGCGTGCTAAATCCTTGTTACTGATAACAGACAACATACAGCACCTCACCTACAGGATATAACCGCAGCACTCTCAGAATCCCCACACTTGCTGCTTAACACACATCCTCATCAGTCTACACTACCCTGCCCAGAGGCCCCTGCCCAGTCTCACCTCCCCTCCCAAGAGAAATAAGCACAAATAACTTCAAATGCACCCAGCTTGTTCTCTTCTCAAAAGTGGTGCCAGTTAGTAAATAAGAACTACTTTAGGTGAAGGGAAGGACAATACTCAATACACGGAAGGTCAGCTCAAATGGACGGGACCAAAAGCAAAGAAGTTTCAGGGATAAACTGAATGCTTCAAAGGTCAGCGGAGCAAGGGCGGAGGTTTGGGGACTATGGCTTAAGGGGACTTCTAAGTCAATTGGCAAAATAATTCTATTATGAAAACATTCTGCATCCCACTTTGAAATGTGGCGTCTGGGGTCTTAAATGCTAACAAGCGGCCATCTAATATGCATCAATTGGTCTCAACCCACCTGGATCAAAGGAGAAGGAAGAACACCAAAGTCACACGGTAACTAAGAGCCCAAGAGACAGAAAGGGCCACAGGAACCAGAGACTTACATCATCCTGAGACCAGAAGAACTAGATGGTGCCCAGCCACAACCAATGACTGCCCTGACAGGGAGCACAACAGAGAACCCCTGAGGGAGCAGGAGATCAGTGGGATGCAGATCCCAAATTCTCATAAAAAGACTAGACTTAATGGTCTGACTGAGACTAGAGGAATCCTGGCGGTCATGGTCCCCAAACCTTCTGTTGGCCCAGGACAGGAACCATTCCCAAAGACAACTCATCAGACATGGAAGGGACTGGACAATGGGTAGGAGAGAGATGCTGATGAAGAGTGAGCTACTTGTATCAGGTGGACACTTGAGACTGTGTTGGCAACTCCTGTCTGGAGGGGAGGTGGGAAGGTAGAGAGGGTTAGAAACTGGCAAAATTGTCACGAAAGGAGAGACTGGAAGGGCTGACTTATTAGGGGGAGAGTAAGTGGGAGTATGGAGTAAGGTGTATATATAAGCTTATATGTGACAGACTGACTTGATTTGTAAACGTTTACTTAAAGCTCAATAAAAATTATTTAAAAAAAAAAAAAATTGGTGCCCATGTTCAACAGTGGCAAGCATCCAGAGATTCTTCTACGAGTATGGAAAGCCAAGAGTAAGTGACCCACTATGGACATGCTGGGCAAGGGGTGAAACTGGATGTAAAACGGCCAGCTGGATGAGACAGCCTGCTGCCCGGGCAAGGCAGCCTGCTTCACATGCTCTCTCCCTCGAGCTAAGTTTACAATCCCGCCCCTACTGTTGTTCTTAAAATAAATTCTAGAGACACAAACATTATGCCTACGTTAAACACAGACCACAGAAACCAAGTAAAGAAGGAAATGTCTGTGCATCCAAAAAAACAAACAAAACCTTTCTGGTTATGAAACCTTCACTTTTCAACATCAACCATACCCCAGGAGCAGGTTAGCCGGCACTGGGGTCAAGCCCACCTCAGCCAGATGCGACTCCCCCTCCCTCTACCCGCTTCCCATCTCTCCACAGAATTCCTGACATTCACAGTAAAAATGCAAATCTATCCAGAATTATCAAACCTTATTTATCTTCTAACAAATAAGTGACTCTCCCATCCTTTCTTGGGAACAGACTTTGCAAGTTACAGGCCAAGACAGGGAGGTAAGTGGTCAATGTCCAAATGGGGAAGCTGTGGCCCTGATGTCTTCCCCCGCTTATGCACCTAGAGATGGGTGCTGTCTTCCTGGAAGCTCGTACTGCAGCAGGCCTGCCATTTTTATCAGTCATTCTACAAAGACTGACGCCATCTGTGCATCCGGTGCCAGGCCTGGCCCTGAAAACAACCCTCATGTAGCTTCCAGACAAGGAACTGGGCAGTTATAACAGGGCTTGAAGGGCAGTGGCAGGGGTCAGAGGCAGAACTGGGAGTCAGGGAGGCTTACCGAGGAAGAGGCCCCACAGCTAAGATCCCACTCACGTGCCCGGTGGCTGCTCAGGTGGGCATGGAGGGTGCCCTGGGCAGAGGAAGCTGCACAAGTGTGGGAGGGGCAGGGAGGGCAGGGTGCCCAGAGAACCAGACCCCAAGGGCATTGTCCAGTGACACAGGAGGGGCCGGAGGGATGAAGAAGGGGTGGTCTGACCAGATTTGCAGGTCAGAGAAACGCCCGCCCGGTGGCCTAGGGAATGACGTAGGCAGCCCGAGGAGGAGGCAGGCGTCTGTGGGGTCCACAGGGCTGTGGCGAGGAGCGTGGAGGGCATGTGTCTGACTCATGGAAGGACCTGAAAGCTTGGCGCAGAACTGCAATTTGGCCACATGTAAAAAGAGAAGAATGGAAGAGGGGGGAAAAAATGTAGGGCCTGGAAGGGAAGAAAGGAGGGAATATTTGCTTTTGTGAGCACAACAGAAAGTTGTTCTTTGAAAAGCTGGCATTGACTGCAAAAAATAACACACCAACTCAACTGCAGAAGTGCTGTGAATCCCATTCACGATGGAAAAGACAAAGAGAATACCCAGACAAACGGACACACGCCATTACGCCAAGACTTCCCACCAACTATATCTCTTCTGGAAATCCAAGACTGATATAACTGACAAGCCTCTGCTGACAAGACGTGCCCTGGAAACTTGGAAGTGAGGGGAGCAGGGTTTGCCCGCTGCTATGCCCCAGTGCCCAAAATGGAAAAGGGGTTCAGTCAAAATGGATTAAATCAGTAGTTCCCAGCCAGGGTGGTTCTGCTCCCTACCCCCAGGGGCACCTGGCAATGTCTGGAAACACTTTTGGGTGTCATAACTGGAGAAGGGGGTGTTACCTGTATCTAGTGGGTAGAGGCCAGAGACGCTGCTAAACATCCCACAATGCCCAGAACAGCCCCCTCACCCCTCCCCAACAAAGAACTATCCAGGCCAGAACGCCACTTGTGCAGAGGCGAAGAGACCTTAGGTTAAATGAATTAGAAAACACTGGTGTGAGCAGCAGGACAGGCACCTCCAGGCACCCCAGAATCTTGGCTTTGGCACCCCAAGGCTGGGCCTGCTACAGAAGAGGAAGGGGGCTAGAGGGTCAGGCTGACCACTCCCACCTCCGGCAGGCAAGGCTGAGCACGGCCAAGCCCTGTCCATCTCTCTCTAACTTTTCCCTCCACCACCTCCTCCTATGGTCTTCAAGTCCCACTTGATGGGCTCACCCCAAGCCACTCATGAAGTGGAGGGCTCCCATAATGCAAAGGTACTAGAAGCTTGGCCAAGAAGGAGGAAGGCAGCAGGATGCCACATGGACAGAGCTTTGTTTTTATGCCACTGACCGTAAGTCCAAGCAGGGTACCCCAAAGTTCCTGGAAGAGACATGTTATCCCAGCACTCCTCTTCAGACCCCTAATTCCTAACACCTGTGACAAAGGACAGCAGGATATGGCACAAAGACCTCAAAATCAACAGGCACAAAACCCGAGTGCCCTCTCCTGCCATCACTTACACTGCTCCACTGACGCACCCAAGCCAAAAACCTCAGTGTGCTCCTCAACATCCCCACCCAATCTCTCACAAAGGTCTGCGGACTCTGCCTCAGAAAAAGCTCTCTCAGTCAGCCCCTTCTCTCCCCTCTCTTCCCTTTAGTCACCACTTAAAAAAAAAAGTTCCATTGAGACAATATTGACCCATAGCAACCCCTGTGTCCCCTGTGTGTCACAGTAGAACTGTGTTCCACAGGGTTTCCAATGGCTGATTTTCCAAAGATCACCAGGCCTTTCCTCTGAGGTGCCGCTGGGTGGACTCAAACCTTCAACATTTCTGTTAGCAGTCCACTAGTGACCATTTGCATCACCGAGGAATTTCCTTGCCACCATCAGCCCCTTATCATTTCTCATCCAAATGATGGCACCCCCTTTGCAGCAAAGGACTCCTCAAACTTCCTGTGAATCTATGAAGGGAGGGGTCAGGAGGCATGTTAAAATTCAAATTTAGTAACACTGGGTGGGGAATGGAATCTGCCATTTTAACAAGAACAGAAAGGGCTTGTGACCTACATACTTTCAGGCCACACTTGGCCCAGCAGACTTTGGGATCTCAGTCCCCAGAAAGCAGGCACTGTGGTCAGCTCTGTGTTCCCAGCAGTCACCACAAGGCATGGCCTTACAGAAACACGGCTGCTGAGAGAATGACAAAATGCTGTGAATTGGTAGATCAAACGGAAACCACGGTGGAAAGAAAAGGCTGGATGGACAACTTGCTCCCAGCCACTCTACACCCCCCAGTGACTCCAGTGTTCCAACCAGGAGCGAGTTCAGGCAAATTTCCACACGTGAGCCACAGTCCTTACAGCAGGTTCCAAAGGCTGCTGTAACAAATTACCACAAACTGGGTTGGAGCCCTGGTGGCACAGAGATTAAGAGCGTGGCTGCTAACCAAAAGGTCAGCAGCTCGAATCCACCAGCCACTCCTTGGAAACCCTACGGGGCAGTTCTACTCTGTCCTGTGGGGTCACTATGAGTCAGAATCAACTCGACGGCAACAAGTTTGGGTTTTTTTCCCCCATTTGGGTGATTTAAACAACATAAATTTATTCTCACACTACTGTGGGGGCCAGAAGTCTGCAATCAAGGTGTTGGCAAAGTTGGTCCCCTCTGGAGGCTCTGAGGGGAAGTCTGTTCTATACCTGTCTCCTGGCTTCCAGCCATTTGCCATGATCCTCGCCGTATCTTGGCTTGTAGATGCATCACTCCAATCCCGGTCTCTCTCGTCACACCGCCATCTTCTCTGTCTGTCTCTGTCTCTGGGTCTCCTCTGCTCATCTTACAAGGACTCCAGACATACTGTATCAGGGTCCACTGTCCTCCAGTATGACCTCATGTTAACTACTTACATCTCCAAAGACAACACGCCCAAGGAAAGTCAACTCACAGGTACCAGGGGTTAGGACTTACATATATATTTTGGAGGGGAAAACAAGTCACCTGTAACAGTCCCCATGACCATAAAAAGAATTCACCAGCCAGTCCAGACCGGACGTGTGCTGGTCTGAAGGCTCTTCACACTCCCTCTCCTCCTCCTCCCACCACCCCCCGCAAGGCATCAGAGCCCACAGCAGGGGTACTCCTCCTCTCAGGCCACAGCCTCTTCCCAGCCCCCTGCCCACACCACCCCCCAGTCAGCCAAGAACAAAGGTACATACCCAGCTCCAGACCAGACTGGAGGTCCTCTGTATCTCCCGAGGTATCTGGTACAGGGTCTAATAAATGTTCGCTGAAATGTCAAAGGGCATCCCTGGGTAGTGCAAATGGTTAACGCACTCTGCTGTGAACCAAGAAGTTGGAAATTCGAGTCCATCCAGAGGCACCTTGGAAAAAGGCCTGGGAATTGAAAACCCTGTGGAGCACAGTTCTACTCTGACACATATGGGGCTGCCATTAAGTCAGGGTCCCCGGGAGTCAGAGTAGACTCAACAGCAACCAGTTAGTGGTTAAGATGCGTTACTGTGCTGGTACAACAGAAGACACATAGACCAATGAGACAGACTTGAGACCCCGGAAGTAAGTCCATCCACCTAAGGACAACCAATCTTCGGCAAAGAGTGGAAGTTCATTAAACAGGGAACAGAAAGTCTCTTTAACAAAGGATGCTGGCAAAACTGGATATCCATTTGCAGAAAAATGAAGCAAGAATTCATGCCTCACACCTTACACAAAAACTAACTCAAAATGGATCAAAGACCTAGATGTAAAACAAAAAGCTATAAAGACCATGGAAGAAAAAATAAGCCCTATACCTATAGAGGAGCCTTGGTGGCACAGTGGTTAAGAGCTCGGCTGCTACCCAAAAGGTCAGCAGTTTGAAATCACCAGCTGCTCCTTGGAAATTCTATTCTGTCCTATAAGGTCACTATGAGTTGGAATCAATGGCAACGGGTTTTGGTTTTACACTTGTGGCCGGAATCCCATTTCGGAGGAGAGCTTTCTTTGTTATCTAATGATACCATAATCAGAGTGTGTGTATGTGTATGCTGCCAAGTCGATTCCAACTCACAGCCACCCTATACAGCAGAGTAGAACTGCCCCTGTAGGGTTTCCAAGGAGCAGCTGGTAGATTCGAACTGCTGACCTTTTGGTTAGCAGCCGAGCTCTTAACCACTGCATCACCAGGGTACCTCTTAAATTTAAGTCACTTTTCAGATGTAAAAAAAAGCAGATTAGGCACAGAGACAAGCAAGCACAGATGGGGCAAGATGCCACATGAAGATTGTCAAGGAACCTTGGAACAGAAGCTGAAAAGAGAGAAGGACCTCCCCCAGAGTGGACTGAGAGAAAGAGAATCTTCCCCTAGAGACGGTGCCCTGAATCCAGACTTCTAGCCTCCTGAACTGTGAGAAAATAAATTCCTGTCCATGAAAGCCATCCCCTTGTGGTGTTACTGTAATAGCAGCACTAGATAACTAAGACAAACATTAAAATGAACTGGGGGGAGGGAAAGGAAACAGGTGAGATATTTCAGGTTGTACATGTCCCCTACTTTAAAGCTGCGATGCAGGCACTTGCCAGCTCCACATAACGACATGGCAAGAGCTGGTGAGTTACAGCAGGCATCACTTGTAAGGCACTACACCATGGACTTCGCCAGGCCTTCTGCCAGGCAGGGTCTCAGAACAAATTTTTTCACCTAAGTGAATCTGGCTGGGTCATATTTTAGTAGAGGCTTCCCATGTACCAGAGAATAAGTCAATTCCTATAACCAACTCTACCCCATCCTGTCCCAGCAAAGACACAGTTCCTATTCAAAATGCCATAAAAATGGAAGACCACAAAGTTACGAATGGTAATCTTAAAGCCTCCCTTCAGCTCTAACACAAGTCTGGGCTGAAAGCTGTCTACAAACACTGGTTTATTTTAAGGCGGCCAGTTAGTAAGGTCTACCCCACTACATGGATGGCAAGTTAAATACTGCAACTATTATTAAATGCAATGATGCAAAAGCTACAGACCAAGTGGATCCAACAGAAGAAAGAAGGCTGAGACTCCCAAGACTCTGGTGTGTCACCACTCCCATGAGGTTTCATTAAAACCAGGAGGACAGACCGTATGCAAGGTTTTTCACTCCACTTAAGCACATTTGTGATATCGTATCCATAGAAGGAGACAAACACCAAAGCAGGGAGATTTACTCCCAAGACCACAGCACTAATGGACTGAGACAGCTGCACGCAGTTCTCTCCCAGGTCTCTTGAGAAGCTCTCTTAGGAAATCCAACCCACTCCTATAAAATCCAGACAGCCTCTGTGGTGCTAAGGCAGGTAGTCTAGTGACTGGACCCCGCTGAAGTCAATGTCATGGCAAGGTCAAGGGTCCCCATGAGGAAGGGGGACTTGTGAGGCTGCCCGGTGGCTGCACATCCCCATCAGAGGTCTCAGGGCACACAGGAGAATATGCCGGGAAGCAGCCGCAGTCAGTCGGCTCCAGGAGTGAGTGCATGGCTGCTACACATTAGAATCACCTGGGGAGCTTTTAAGACCAAAAAGAGCAATGCCTGGGTCCCTGCGCAGCATTTCAGATTAAACTGGTCTGGGGTGGGGCTGGTCGCTGGTGCAGTTTAACACTCCCAGGCGAGCCTAATGAGCAGTCAAAACTGAGACTCACTGGCTGGTCCCCAGGAGGAAGCCAGCTATGCAGCTGGAGCAGCACATGGAGAGACCAAGGTGGCTACAATGGCTCATCCGAGGACGCGCTTGCCTCCATCAGAGCTCCCCCTACAGACCCCACTCACAGAAGACAGGACCAAGCTTCCCCCTCCCTGAGGTCTTCAACCACCAACTTCCCACTCACCTCTCCCTTCTACCAAAACCAAAAAACCCGTTGCCAGAAGTCAGCTCCGACTCATGACAACCCCATGTATGTCAGAGTAGAGCCTTCCATAGGGTTTCCAGTGGCTGGTTTTTCAGAAGTAGATCACCACACCTTTCCCAGCAACCCTCTCTTCTACAGCTACAATTCCAACTGCCTCCCTAGAGGGAAGTCCAGTCCACAGCCATCAGGAGGACAGTAGTGTTCAGCAAACTTCAATGCAGGTAGGTTCCCCACAACGACGCCAGCCACCACCATCTTTATGTTAAAAAAAAACTGTGAGAACATTTTGATCACAGATTTCATAGAAGAATTCTGATCAGAATTTCAAATTCTCATGAAATCTAGACTTTCTGGAGCCATGAAGTCTAGATGAACCATCCCCCAAAGCAATTTCCCTGGGATCACCTTTAAACATTAAACCAAAAATATCCCCTGAAATCTTCTTAAACACAAACAGTTTAGCTTAACTAGTAAAGAATGTCTGCTTTGAGCACTGTACTCAAAATCACAGATATTGAGCTATCTGTATCACAGATATAGAACTATCTATATGGGATCAAATTGACAACAGCAACTCAGAAAATTAGGAAACTGGGAGAGGGGCAGTGAGTTTATGTTAACGGGGGAGGAACAATTTGGAAACGGAGGATGAGACGAATGTGATCAATGTCACTGAATTGTACATGTAGATACGGTTGAACTGGTATATGTTCTGTGTATATTCTCAACAATAATTAAAAAGCCAGCAAGCACTTGCTACATGTAAGGTCTGCGCTAAGTGCTTCACACACATCATCTCATGGATTCCCATCACAATCCACTGAGGTAGTTACATCATCATCCCCATTTCACAGAGGAGAACACTGAGGAACTGACAGTCAACAATGTATCCAATGCCTCACAGCCAGTCAGAGGCAGAACCAGGATGCAAGTCCAGACACTAGGGCACCAAGTCTATGCTTCTGATCACTTTGCTACTCAAATACAATCTAGTTAAAATTAACGTCAAGGTCAGCCTCCACAGAGCAGGGAAGTTACCAATCAAAGCACAGAGACAATTAAAGCCCCGAATGTGATGTCTTTTAAATCAGTTGCTAGTGATGATGGCTGCACAATACTGTGAATGTAATTAAAGTCACTGAATTGTACTGTTATAAAATGGTGAATTTTGTTGTATGTATTTCACCACAATTTTTTAAAAATCAGTTTCATCAGTATAGATGGGGACGATTTTATTTTACTGACAGTTCATAGCAAAAAGATCTTGTTATTTCAGGTGACCACTCATTCATTCACAAATTTAAGGGGCACCTATTACATACAGGAAACTCTGGTGGCGTAGTGGTTAAGTGCTACGGCTGTTAACCAAGAGGTTGGCAGTTTGAATCCGCCAGGCGCTCCTTGGAAACTCTATGGGGCAGTTCTACTCTGTCCTATAGGGTTACTGTGAGTCGGAATCAACTCAATGGCAGTGGGTTTTTGTTTTTTTTTTGTATTATATACAGGTCAGGAATCCCTGAGTGGTATAAACACTTAACACACTTGGCTGCTAACTGAAAGGTTGGAGATTCGAGTCTACCCAGGGGTGCCTGGGGAGAAAACCCTGATGCTCTATTTCTGAAAAATCACCGCTGAAAACTGTATGGAGCACACTTCTATTCTGACACACATGAAGTCATCATGAGTTGGAATCAACTCAACCACAACTTTTTTGTTTATAGGTGAGATATAGAGCTAGGTACTGATGACAGAGACAAGCAGAGATACCACAGGGGACTCTTCATGAGCTAATACGACTCTGGACTCCTCAGGAACCACCTCCTCCTCCTGGGCAAAGCCAGCCTCAGACTGTTCTATGCAGGGCAGGCCATGTGGGGACCCTAGCGCAACTGTTCACAGGTTTGTCTGACTAACTGGCTGGTTGGCTGATATAGGCGTTAAAGAACACTGTTCAAGCTCTCCCCCACACCACTACACCAGCATTCCCCGGCATCCCGAGCTTACATGTCTTTCTGATCAGCCAGGGTCGATGGAACCCAGAAGGTGAAAAGTCCAGAAACCACACACATGACGAGGAGCTGAAGCTGGGTTGAATAAAGGCAACTGTATTTGTCCTGGATACAATGGTGTGAGGGGTGAGAGTGGGATATGCGGCTTTCTTGTGGGAGACATTTCTACAGTGCTGCCTTGGCTCGGGGGCAGGATTAGGACCAGTGGGTGGACAACACTGGGGGCAGGTGACATCAACAGAGAGAAGGAATGCCTGGTACCTCGAATTCGGAAACCTCTGGGGCTCCCCGTCTCTGGCTGCCCTGCTCTGAAAGCTGCAGAGAAAATGAGCTAAAAAAAAAAAAATTTTTTTTTTTTTTTTTTAAAGCTCAGATAATTAGAGGAGAAGACAATTACTATAATGCAGTAAAAACTGTAGTTTTAAATTAACAGCAACTTTTAAATGTTTTCAATCTTCTGGGCAAAACAATCTAAAGTCATACATCCACTTTCAATATGAGATCTACTCTAGGTAAGTGGGTCTCAAACTTTGGGTGTGCGTTAGGGGGATGGAGAGGCTTAAACAATTCATATTCCTGGCCGCACTTCCACCCCAGACAGCTGCATTCTAATCTTCTCAGCTGGCTCTACGGACTTGAGGCCTGGCTTTTACCATAAGAAACCCCTGTATAGGCAAGTCTGATACAAAGAAGGACTCCAAAAAAAAACTTTTCTGACCACAGTGATGGCTCCCTCTTCTAAACCTACCACCAGCAACACTCATTTTAAGTTTCTTATGCAGCCTTAGGAAACCCTGGTGGTGTACTGGTTAAGTGCTATGGCTGCTAACCAAAAGGTCGGCAGTTCGAATCCGCCAGGCGCTCCTTGGAAACTCTATGGGGCTGTTCTACCCTGTCCTATAGGGTCGCTATGAGTTGGAATCAACTCAGTGGCAATGGGTTTGTTTTTGTTTTGTTAATGCAGCCTTATATTGTTTTCCTTCATATGTAGACATATGCCTTAACCTCCCCAACTAGCAAGAAGCCATTTTACACCCTTCTCTATGCTCAGAAAACTCCAAGCAAGAGATCCCACACAAAAGTATGGCCCAGATAATATCTTCTGAGTAACTGATTAACACATACTCAACTACCGTATTTTTCTCAAATAATGCACCCACACATATAACATGCATAGTGTGCCTGGGAAAATAATGTGTGGGGGGGGTTCAGTTGCAAAAAAGTATAACGTGCGTTATTTGCATAAAATATGTTAATTATTGATCCAAAATTATTATCCAACCATGACCCAAAGTGACATGAAATTCTAGTGAAATTTTTTATTCAATGCAAACTTCACGTTATGAAAGTACTACCTTCCAAAATAAGCATTCTTTTTAATGTAAATAAGATTCACCTAGTCAGCAGGGTCCCTTCCATGGCCCACCACTCCTCTATGAATGCATTAAACTCTGGACCACTAAACATTTTATTTTATAAGGATCAGCACAAAGCTGGTTCCTATGAGGTGGAGGTTAAAGATGTCCCAAACGTCTAACTTTTCCAAGCTGCTGTATCACTCAGTCATCTCTAACACCAACTGCTCCCTCCACCTCAGCACTGTCCCCCCCGCCCCCCCCCCCCGTCTTTGGGTTCCCCAATTCCCTGCAACATCTCACAGAACGCACAAACCATATAAATGAAATGGCTCATGTGATTGTGGAGGCTGGCAAGTCCCAAATTTGTGCGCAAGGCATAGGCTTCTCTCTGGCCCTCAGTCTCTGCCCAAAGACACTCAACTTTCTCACTCTGTGGGCCAGGAAGGCCACTGCGCTGTCCCCTTCAGGTCTCTGCTGCCGGTTTCTCCTTCTCTGGTGGTGGTAGGCTCTCCTCTTTGCTCTGGAATTGGCTCTCTTTTAAGGCAAAACTGACCAAACCCCTTGGTAGGCCACAATTACCCTACCACACAATCAATCACCTGGGTGGGAGTTACAAGACCATAGCTAGAAAGGCCACACACGAAAGTAATTAATCCACCGCAACCACACAGCTTTGAACATGCCTGCTGTAAAGTGAGTCAGTGTTTTCTGAATTTCCCAGTTTCATAAAGCCAATTGGTTTTATTGTTCTTCAGTTGGGGAACCTAATAAAAAATCAGATCAAAGCAATGTTGGATCAACCAAGAATCGTTAAGGGGCCCTGGTGGAGGCCCATCTTTAGCGAAGTAAACCTGATAAAGGACAAGGATAAAATCGGATAAGGAGCCCCTTGGGCTGTCAGGAGATACAGAATGCAGATTTCTTCCTGGAACAGAGCATCCCAGATGGAAGGATGTGCTCTCTGACTCCCCCTGAAGGGCACAGTATTGAAATGAGCTGGGTGCCTTAAGCACTGTGCTCTTTTAAGAACTATATATATGGGATCATACTGATAAAAGCAACTCAAAAGATTAGATAGGAACCTTAGGGGGCAGTGAGCTTAGGTTAATGGGAGGAGCAACTCAGAAAAGGAGAGTGAGAATGGTTGCATAACTTGAAGATTGTAATCAACGCCATTGAACTATACGTGCAGAAACTGCTGAATTGGTGTATGTTCTTGCTGTGTATACTCCCAACAAAAACAAAAATATTAAAAAAAAAAAAAAGAGGTGGATGTCTTGATGGTTTAGTACTTGTAAAAGGCCAGCTTTGCTCCATAATGTAGGCAGGCCACTAAGGAAGACCCCAGGGAGCATGGCTCTCCCCAGGAACTCCTGGTACCAGCCACTTCCCCACAGTCTTCAAGCCCACTTCAACAACAACATCCCATTTGAACATGTCATCAGGAAAGATAAACCACTTGAAAAGGACATCAGAGTTGGTATAGATGGAAAAGAAGGGAAACCCTCAGTGCCACGTACTGACACCACAGTCACAATAACGGACTCGAACACACTAACGATTGATCATAAGGATGGCACAGGAGGGGGTGATGTTTCGTGCTGTTATACCTGGGGTCGCCACGAGTTGGAGCCAACTCAAGAGCAGCTAACAACAATAGCCCCATTTGGTCCCCACCAACCCATAGGTGGCATATCAGTAAGTGGCCTTCACAGATACGGAATCCCAGTCTAGCCACAGTGGGAAGCCTGTCCAAGATCCCACTGCTTTTTCCAAGAGAGACTCTTCTTTTCTCTCCATGTCACCTCAGGGCCCAAGGATGAGGGCATAAAATCAGCACATTTAATATCAGGCAGAATCTAAGACAGGCCAGAATGCAGGTAACCAGAGCACCAAAGCCAAGGCACTTGACAACTACGCATTGGTCTGAAAATGAGAATGAATGGGAAGGGGGGGCAGAGAAGTAAAAGGGAGGGAAAGGTTCTGATAACTTTCTAGTTTTTACTCTTTTGTCCCACTAAATACACAATTTCCCCAGGGGTGCCCCTCACTGCCCACTGGGCACGGACACTGCTGCAGCCAAGAGTCCGGTGCTAAATTTCTACTGCCAGGACTTACAGACCCTCAGAAGCTTTCTTAGCTGTAAATTCACCAACCTCCATCCAGACTCGACTTAAGTTTTTTAGAACCCAGATGCCAAGGCTGAAGTTCAAACCATAGGGTTGAATCCGGCAGGGAAAACAATTTTCTAATCAAGACTGAGGCAGCATCTGAGAAGAGATTTCTGTCAGTGAACTCTGTCATTTTACTGCAAGTTTCTCAGAGAGGCCTTGACAGCACCACAGTAAACTATTTTCTGAGCTTCTCTGGGCATTAGAGGAAGCATAACGCACTTGGTTTAAAAGGCACAGATAGCCTTCCCATTTTATCTAAAAACATCCCAGAAATACGCTGATGAGGAAACAAAGATGCTTCCTGAATCTGATTTGGAGGGGTGAGGACAGACACAGGTGCTGAAGGAAGCTGAGGAAGGAAGGAAACAAATTAATTGATCTTAATTTATAGAGGCAGAGAGGGCCAGACATAGACAGCAAGGATCAGACAGCAACTGCAAGTGCAGAATTATCCCCAGAGACCTTTCTGCCTTGGGGGCAAAGGAGGTGGCCTCGTCAAGTAGTGCTAACCCCAGACTCACTGCCATCAAGTCTATTCTGACTCCTAGTGACCCTACAGGACAGAGTAGAATTGCCCCATAGGGTTTCCAAGGCTGTAATCTTTTAGGAAGCAGGCTGCCAATCTTTTCGCCATTCTTTCAGTTAGCAAATGCGCGTTTAACCATTGCGCCACGAAGGCTCCTCTCCAAGTGGTGCCGCCAAGACCTAATATCTCCAAGGCACCCCCCAACTTGTGCTCCGAAGCTGGCTTGTAACCTGACAATCTGAGCAGAGAGAGCATTTCCCTCAGAGAAATAGACGGTGGTTAGATTTCTGGGCCAGGCTGCGATAGCTGTCTGGCCGTGGCTTTTCTGGTGGTAACGAGAGAAGAAATGGCAGTCTGGGGAGATAAGGGAGGGGAGTAGAGCCCCCAGGTCATGAGATCATACAACTCCTGTCCAACCCTCATTTTGCAGGGATACTGTATAAGATCAAAACCAACATCAGAGGACTGAGCCCCAGTCTCCTAGCAGCCTCCATGAGCCAAGAAACCAAAAAAATTAAGATTAAAACAACCCTAGTTAGAAAGATGCATGTGAAAGCTGGACAATGAATAAGGAAGACTGAAGAAGAGTTGACGCCTTTGAATTGTGGTGTTGGTGAAGAATACTGAATATACGCCACGGACTGCCAAAAGAACGAACAAATCTGTCTTGGAAGAAGTACAACCAGAATGCTCCTTAGAAGCAAGGATGGCGAGACTGCATCTTACATACTTTGGACATGTTGTCAGAAGGGATCAGTCCCTAGAGAGGGACATCATGTTTGGCAAAGTACAGGGTCAGCGGAAAAGAGGAAAACCCTCAACAAGGTGGACTGACACAGTGGCTGCAACAATGAGCTCAAGCATAGCAATGATTGTAAGGATGGCGCAGGACCAGGCAGTGTTGTGCATAGGGTCGCTATGAGTTGGTACCAACTCGGCGGCACCTAACAACAACACTTAGAAAGATTAGCCCAAAGGACTAATGGACCACATCTACCACAGCCTCCACCAGACTGAATCCAATACAACTAGATGGTGCCCCGCTACCACCACTGACTGCTCTGAGAGGGATCAGAACAGAGGGTCCCGGACAGAGCTGGAAAAAAATATAGCACAAACTTCTAACTCAAAAAGACAGACCAGACTTGCTGGCCTGACAGAGACTGGAGAAACGCTGAGAGTATGGCCCCCAGACACCCTATCACCTCAGTAATGAAGTCAGTCCTGAAGCTCACCCTTCAGCCAAAGACTGTACAGGCCCATGAAACAAAACAAGATTAAAGGGGCACATCAGCCCATGTGCAAGGACCAGAAGGCAGGAGGGGACAGGAAAGCTGGTAATAGGGAATCTAAGGTTGAAAAAAAAAAGGTTGAGAAGGGAGAATATTAATATGTCATGGAGTGGTTAACCAATGTCATAAAACAATGTGTGTACTAACTGTCTAACAATAAACTAGCTTGTTCTGTAAACCTTCATCTAAAGTACAATAAAAATAAAACCCTAGTTATCATCAAGCCAATTCCAACTCACAGAGACCCCATGTATGTCAAAGTAGGACGGTGCTCCAAAGGGTTTTCAGAGGCCGATTTTTCAGAAGGAGATCACCAGTTCTTCCGAGGCACCCCTGGGTGGACTCGAATCTCAAACTTTTGGTTAGCGGCCAAGCATGTTAGCTGTTTGCACCATCCAGGGACTGACTCATGAGCCAAGAGCAAGTCTTGAATGCTGAGATACTTGAATTCTGACTAGGGCAAACGGACAGGGCTGTCTCCCACCCAGACCTGACCTCCTTGAAACTGTTCTTAAGCCAAATTACACCTTCAACTAAAATGGGAGGGGATACCATCATGATATTTATGTGATTTAGCCTACAGTACAGAGGGAGGGGCACCCCCACTGATCACTCAGATCCTGAAAGAAAAGATAGAATTTAATTCCCTGAAAGGTGGTTTGGGGATGGTCTCTTAGATCAGTCTCCACGTCCCCAAATTCCAGCCAGGGAAAAACTCACCCTGGGTCACAGACCACTTGTGCTCCCCGGCTCTAGCCCTTATTCAAACTGTTCCCTTGGCTGGAAAGCCAGCCAACTGCCCTCTTCCTGGGGGTAACCCCTTCTCGGAGCAGGGATCCTGTTTTATTCTGCACAGCATGTTTCCGCAGCAGAGACCCAGGATGCAATAAGGCATCTGTGCAATGAATGGATACCTTCAACTGTCCTTTTTCCTCTAAAAGACAAAGTAAATACCAGGTCAACATTTAGTTTGTTTGAGTTGGAGACATTTGTTCCACGAGGAAGTGTTTCTCAAACAGAGAGCTCTGTTTCAGCTGCTACAATGAAAAAGTCCATCCAGGAGAAGTGCTCTCACCAAATATGTTTGCTATCACACGCCCAGCAGAAACACAGGTGAGGTACATCAGCGTCTTGGCCCTGCCCCTTACTGTGATACTTCCTCAGCAGAAACCTGTTTCCCCACAAGGTCCTCAGACGGGCTTGGCACCTCTCCCGTGGTCTCCCTGGGATCTGTCCATCTCTGTCTACTGCTGACAGAACATGACCACCAAAGGCATCTGAGAGAGGGAATGTTCTTACGTTCCCCCCTCCTCAAGTCACAGCTAGAGTTCGTGCTTCTCGCAGAGCCCAACTGGAGGTAGGCTGGCCTGCATTAATTATTACTGAGCACTAATGGAAATCTAACTTCATTTCCTCCATCAACTTGGCATGTTTTACCAGAAAAGAACTCAACCCAACACGAAACGCTTTGGGAAAGTCAACAATGCACCAGAATGAACCTCCAAACAGCTTCTGCTGCGAAGTCCTGTTCAGCAGCAGCTCTCAACCCTTGGCATACAGCAGAACCCCCTGTAAGAACACAGCTTCCTGGGCCCACCCCCAGAGTGCAGGGTTGATAGCCATGGAGAGATCTGTACTTCTAACGAGCTCCCACAGTGCTGAGGCTGCTAGTCCTGAGACCACACTTTGACTAAACCAAAAAATAAAAATAAAAACCAAACCCACTGCCATCGTTTCCAACTCATAGCGACCCCACAGGAGAGAGTAGAACTGCCCCGTAGGGTTTCCAAGGAGCTGCTGGTGGATTTGAACTGCTGATCTTTTGGTTAGCAACTGAGCTCCTAACCGCTGTGCCACCAGGGCTCCACCCTTGTACTAGCACTGCTGAAAACAGCACCTCAGCACCAGCTGAACGAAAGAGCCAGACCCTTTCTTTCTTACTGAACTCAGAGGCAAGATCGGTCCAGTGGTTCTCAAACCCAGTTCCCCTGGAACAGTGGTGTTCCGTTGGGGAAATCAAACCATGGCCTTCCCTTACCCCCATTTTCAAATCAAATTAAACCTCCCACTCTACTGACTACTTGCTTCTATAATCTAAATTACACACATTTTTGTTAATGCTTCATTGAGTTCAATACGACACATGACTGGAAAAAGTTATAATGGACAGGATTGTACAACAGAGTACAAGAGCTATGGACTTAAGTAACAATGTGTCAATATCGGCTGATCAACTGCAACAAATTAGCACAGGAACAAGACTAGACAACAGGAGAAAGCCTGCAGGTGGGGGAGGGGTATGTGGGAACTCTCAGGACTTTCCACACCATTTCCTTGTAAACCTAAAACTGCTCTAAAATATAAAGCCTATTTTGAAAAGATGTAATGGCCTAGCTGACATAGTCAACGCCACACAGAAGGACATCAAAAGCCAGTGCCCTTGGCCGATACCTCAAGTCCATTTTCCCCAAGGAACTGCCCTTGAGACTAAAAGCCAGATGCTCTAATCAGTCCACAACAAGCCCCTGGTTCCTGCCCTCAAAACTCAATATAGCAGATAATAAAAACGGACACACACATTAAACTATTTCTGACCCAAACAATGTGTGATCTAATGCTAAACTGTGTAACACAAACATTATAGGCTTCAGATTTTCTGCACAGGCAATCTGGGGTTTCAGCACACAAATGCACTCGTCATCCAGGCCCAGCACCCTGCGCCCCCCTCCCAATGTCTCTGCACTGGAGCCCTTGCAGGCCCCCTACTCAATCTAAACGAACCACTTAAAGTTTCAGCCTTCCCACTGTTTAATTTTAAAAATTTAATATGCACCTGTCCCTGTGGACCTTGGCAAGAGCGTGTGAATCCAGGCCCTGACTTTGAGCACAGACATTCTGCCCACTTTCAATGCAGAGGGGTCCCCTGTCCCGCTTCCCAGAGGCCACGCCATCTGGTGCTTCAAGCCAAGAGAAACACAGCCTGCTGTGGCATCTCCAGCACTGGGGATGTTTACCAGGCTTATGATTTTTCCTTGCTGACATTTATCCCTGTACTCATAAGGTGGACTGGCAAATGAAGCCAGCAGATTAAAATATTCTATTTCATGAAATGAAAACCTACCACCATGTTAGCTCTGAAGAGGGGGAGGGGGGAAGCTGGCACATCTGGAACCAATCACTAGAATTTTACAGTCTCAGCAGCTCCCATCCCAGAGGGAAGGCAGCAGAGCGCAAGGGACAGCACACGAGACTAACCAACAAAATTCCGGACGCCTGATCCAGGCTTTGCCACTCTCCCGCTGTGTGACCTTGGGCAGGGCCCCTAACCTCTCTGTGGCTCAGTTTTCTCTAGCATCTTCCAGGCTGTGACACCAGTGCTAACTAGTAATATGAGTCAAATGTCGATGAATGCATAATGACCTTTGCTTTTCCGCTTGATTTTATCTGCAAAGAGTCTACTTCTCCTTGGAGGAGACACAGGCATGGTTGGCTTCTCTCAGAGGCACATCCCTCCCCACCCCCTCCCTCTCCGCATGCTCTCCCAGCCCAGCAGCCATTCGGAGCAGGAGGGGTGATGAGAGAACCCACAGGAGAGCTCCCCAGATTGGCACTTAGCTCCCTCCAACTAATGTCTAACACAGCAGGCCTTTAGTTCCTCAAATAAGCTTCTAATTGTCTTTTCTGAAATGTTCATGGACGCTTCTATGAAGCCATTTGGCAAGTGCCTGGCGGGGTATTTTCTCTGACATCATGCTTGGAGGAGGGTTTAAGAGTTTGGAGGAGCATTAGAAAAACAGCACTCTATCCGACCCTGTTCTCGATGGAAATAAAACAGCTTTTTCAGGGACCCACCACTGGTGTAACGCAAACCCCACAGGTCTCCAAACCTCAGAACTGCTGACCTATACATTTGGATCTCAGGCTCCTCCCAGGGACAGTGAGAAGGTGTCCTGACAGGGTTAACAGACACTGGAATCCTGACACACTTGGGTGGTCCCAGCCCCATAAGGCGCTCTCCTGATTCCCAGCACCGCTCTTCCCAGCAGGGTGGTGAGGGCCTTGGCCTTACGGCTGGAGACAGACTCTAACAGTGAGTACGCTCCACTCTAGAGGGTGTGGAAAGAGCACTTCATTTGGACTCAGAAACCTGAGTTCAAATGCCAGCTCAATCATCTCTCCCGATTCCTCACTTATAAAGAGGCGGTAATCAGACCTCATTACCACACCGCCGTACTGGTTTAAAATGTTGACAAGCACCGGAGCCTCTAGGCCAGTCCTTCCTCAAGTTTAATTTGCATACAAGTCACCTCAGGATCACACAAAGTGCAGATTCTGACTAGGAGGCATGAGGAGGGGCTGACATAATGCATTCCCAACAAGCTCACCGGTGATGCTGACGCTGCTGGTCCACGGACCCCACTTGAAACAATTAGGATGAAGAGACTTAACAATCTAATCTTGTTGTTAGGTACCATCAAGTTGGATCGGACCCATAACAAGTGAATCAAACACTGCCTGGTCCTCCCCCATCCTCATGATCGCTGTTATGCTTGAGCCCACTGATGCAGCCACTGTCAACCCATCTCGTTGAGGGTCTTTCTCTAATGTTTGCCAGATATCCCTGGTAAGAATCACATGGTCCAGAAGAACTAGATGGTGCCCAGCTACAACTGATGACTGCCCTGGCAGGAAACACAACAGAGAACCCCTGAGGGAGCAGGAGAGCAGTGGGATGCAGACCCCAAATTCTCATAAGACCAGACTTAATGGTCTGACTGAGACTGGAAGGACCCCGGTGGTCATGGCCCCCAGACCTTCTGTTGGCCCAGGACAGGAACCATTCCCTAAGCCAACTCTTCAGACATGGATTGGACTGGACAATGGGTTGGAGAGGGGTGCTGGTGAGGAGTGACCTTCGATCAGGTGGACACTTGAGACTATGTTGGCATCTCCTGCCTGGAGGGGAGATGAGGGGGTTAGAAGCTGGCAAAATGGACACGAAAAGGGAGTGGAGGGAGAGAGCAGGCTGTCTCATTAGGGGAAGAGTAATTGGGCGTGTGTAGCAATGTGTATATGGGTTTTTGTGTGAGAGACTGACTTGATTGTAAACTTTCACTTAAAGCACAATAAAAATTATTTAAAAAAAAAAACCCATCAACTGGCACACTGAAAAAATAAAAATAAAGAATCACATGGGGTGACCGTTAACTACACAGATTCCAGGGCCCTAACCCAGACCAGTGCAGGCTTGGTGAGCCATAAATTTAACAAGCACTCAGTTGAGTCTTACTAGATCTAGCTCATCCACGTCCTCTTTTAGCCTCTGGGGGCCCTTTGGTTAACTTAAAATCTAGTAACCTGGACCTCGCTTCAGGATGGGGGGGCCTACAGAGCATATGCAGAGAGGTGAAGGTTCTCCCTAACTTTTCCAAGTCCTGGTACAACAGGTAAATGATAACGTGTGTAGGCTCTGAGCTCTGGCAGCCCCACGGGAACTGAGAAACAGAGAGCATACTACCCCAACACACCTGTAACCACAACTCAGCTCCTTGGTTAGAAAGCTCCTCTAGCCTCATTAGTCAAGGAGTAAAGCCGAATGGTACGCCACACAGTGCACTACTCTACTGTTCTCAAGACGATCCAAAGCAGATGTCGTCTCCAAGAGTAGAGCAGTGTACCCACCCTCTCTAACAAATAATAACTAATTACCATGTGCCCACAACAGGCTTTACAGCCGTCATCTCCCTGATCTTTATGCCTCCACCTCACAGGGATCAATCATTTGCCCATTTCACTGACGAGGATACCAAGGCGTACAGGGATAAGTGACTTGCCCAAGGTCACACTGTAAATGGAGGCCACAGAGTGACAGGCTGCCATAGCAAGTGTGTGGCTTTTTGCAACCCTCATCCTTCTTCTGATTTATGTTTATGCTTCCTGTACACTCATACCCTCCCAGACTGAGTACTTCTCGTGAGGGTAAGGCTCAGTCAGGCCCGTTTTTGTCCTGGCCTGTATCCACCACGTGTACCTGATACAAAAAAAGCCAAACCCATCGCAGTAGACTCGACTGTAATTCACAGCGACCCTATAGGACAGAGTAGAACCGCCCCACAGGGTTTCCAAGAAGTGGCTCCTAGATTGGAACTGCTAACCTTTTGGTTAGCAGGCATAGCTCTTAACCACTGTGCCACCAGGGCTCCTGCACCTAGTAGACACCCAGAAAAATATTGCCTCCTCAAGTACCAACTGAGATAATGCAGGAAGAACAGTTTTCAAACAAGTGTGAAGCAAAGAAGGCTCTAAGGGATACACTTCCATCATAAAAGGAATCTTTGCAAACTAATTCATAAAAAGGATGGCTAAAGTAGCAAGTTCTCCCGATGCATTTTTTTTGGCCAGGTTTATTGATATGTAACTACATAAAAGGAGCCCTGGTGGCAGAATGGTTAAGCCCTGAGCTGATAACCAAAAGGCTGGCGGTTCGAACCCATTCAATGGCCCCATGGAAGACGGCCTGGCCATCTGTTCCCGTAAAGATTACAGCCAAGAACACCCTACAGGGCAGTTCCACTCTGTCAAATGCGGTCGCTACAAGTCGGAATTTACTCGAAGGCACCCAACAACAATTATATAAAGTAAAATTCATCCTTTATAAGTGTACAGTTCTATAAATGTTGACAGTCTCTCCTGCATTTAAAATAGCTTATTATAACTCTAACTTTTCAAGAACACATGTCATATAAAATGACATGGGCACATATGGCCTAATGATCCAAAATTAATTTTAGCTCCCCTTTCTAAAAGCACAGGTCACCATTCTGCCCAAAGAAAGAACACAGAACTGAAAATTTTGCCTCCAGGGAAAAAAATCGATTTGTAGAAAAATCTGCCCAGCATGAAGCATGGATTTATCCAGAGCATGGTCCCTGCCATCACATCTCCTTTCCCCAGGACAGCCAGTCCCTCCTCCCAGCCCTCCCCCTCCCATATGAAAAACCCAGACTCCATATGAACACACACACACATATGAAAGCAGTTACTAATTTTTTTTTTTGGTATGAACACAGAGCCCAAGAACACAAACATGATTTCTACCAAAGGTCATCCTTTAACCGCCCGTGCAGTTGAAAACCACAAAGCCTCCTTGAATCCACTCCAAAAATCTCTAATATATTTCACGTAATACCAATACTCCAAAAGAATTTACCTGGACAAAGGAACAACATTTTTTGTTTTAAGACTTTTCTAAAAATGATTGCATAGCTTATGTAAAAAAAGGGGGGAGGGAGAAGTTGATTATTCAAATAGAAATCTAACAATTTATTAAAATCATAGCTCTACCACAGAATGAGGTCTTGGTACCTTCAGACTGGACAACAGCATTACAAGTCACAGAAGGGGAACAAATGCCACTGTAAAACCTAAAAGTAAAACACACAACCAGTTCTTAAGCCGTAGCTCAGTGTCACCCACACCTTAATGCAGGGCTTCCAACCAGTTCATTCCAGTTTGAACCCCTGCTAAGAACTTGCATTTCCACCACAGATATACTGACTCGGGATCTACAGTCTAACAAGATCCCCCAGGTGATTCTCATGTATAATAAATTTTGAGGACCACTGCTCTACTAGCGGTTTTCAGAAGTGGTCCCTAACCAGCATCATCAGCATTACCTGGGAGCCAGAACAAACCAGTTCTAAGCCTGCTTTCATGTACGTAAGAATCATCTGATCAAGAAAACTACAAATTCTTGGGCCCCACACAGACCTACTAAAATCAAAATCTCTGGGGCTTAGACTTGGACATCTACAGTCCTTGACCATAATTCTAGGTGATTCTGACAGTGGTGATCCAGGGACCGTGTTCCACGAAACACAGCATTAGCTAAGAGACAGCGTATTTTGTTAAATAATCACTACAATAAAAAGTCAGATAGTAAAATGATTCAGACCATGGTCCTGAGTATGGGTTACAATCTACAGGCTAATGGCCAAGGCTTAGCCATCTTTCAATTATTCGAAGACACTGTCATTGTAACACTAACAGATGAATGACACAGTGACAGCACTTCATTAATGGTGGGCTGCCTGGTACAATCCCGCTCAAAGGGTAGTCTCCAGACCACCAGCTTCAGCAACACCTGGAATTTTGGGTCCCACCCCAGACCCACTGAAAGAAAATCTCTGGAGGTAGGGCCCAGGAATCAGTTTTTAATTTCTCCAGGTGATTTTTCTGTGTGTGCTCTAGCACATTTTAGTCAATACAGTTCATAATGATCGATACTATTAAGTAATTATTAAATTACAATTTTTTATCTTTACTTTGATAAAGTACACGGTGTTGATTTGTTACAAGACCCTCTCAACTTATCCACTAGGGTCCCTCCCCACCCCCTGTGCGAGGTGCATCTGTGCTACACAGGAAGTCCAAGCCAGGTTAATCTTTCCATCAGCTGAGGGACGATAAGCATGACCCTAACAGCCACTGGTACGGAGGCAGGAGTACTGTACAAGATAACGGTCCCCTCTGGCTCTACCTTTCTAATGTCCCCCGCACTCCAATGAGCACCATCCCATAATGCCTCCTAGGGCCTCCCAGGCAAGTCGGTCTACAAAACATCAAATGGGAATTTGGTGATGGTAGTCGCTTTTCCTCCTAAAATATTACATGCATGGTAGAATGCATTACAGCTCACATTCTGGACTGCATCCAAATCTCCTAGGGAAACTTATTTAAAAAATATATACATATGTATAGATTCCTCAGTTGCAACCTCAGCTTCTGATTCAGTAGTTTTCCACAGGGTCCCCCAAATCTAAATTTCTAAGGAGTTGCCCAGGAGACTCTTACATATATCAAAGTTTGAGAATCACTGGTCTTCTGGGAGAAAACTACGATATGGATAGAAAACCTTGGCTGGAGTCAGTCTTACCCTGTATTTAGTGTATAAACCTGGCTACGCCTCAGCCAGGTGTTCCTCAAAGTAGAACAACAGCTGTCTCCCAGCATCATCAGGATGGCAATATACATGCAAGGCCTTAGTAACACAGTGTCACGTATATGTCAGCAGGAGAGGCAGGTACGGAATTACGAACGATTACCAACAAGGGCCCCCTCAGCCCTTGTTGTTGAAGGTAACTTCAACAACAAGCCTTCCATGAGACCCAGGACCGCCTGACCATCTGTCAGCTTCTAATTCAAGAGAAAAGGCCTTTCTCCTGGTCCCTCTGTAAGGGGCACTTGGTCACCTGATGCTTCTCAGTTCCAAAGGGCTTGTTCTAATACCTTTACCAGGAACATTTATGAAGCACCATATAAACCGCCTGTGAACTCAGAGAGCCAGCTCTGGGGCACAAGGTCTCGCTGCGCAGTCTCAAGCCTGTAGCAGCTGTCACAAGATGGAGGCCCTGAAACATCTGCAAACGCACCAGCAGAACCAGCCAGGGACCGACCATCCTTCATGAAGCTGTCCAAATCCATTCCGCACAGAAACCTCATTCTCGGGTTTCCTGTCAAAGCAGCATGTGGGGCCAGCTCTAGCTTCCCAGCAGCCTGTCTGAGGCTAAATCTATACCCCATCCTAGAGGTGCCCTCGGCACTCAGGCACCCAGGGTCCCTAATAAAGAGGACCCTTAAAAGCCCCCACGGAGATAATTTTCTCAAAGGGGATGCAGCTTTCATTCTCTAGTAAGTAGGACAAAACACACTGGGAAGGTGCCAGGAAATTAAATTCCCTAAGAAAATAAAAAGCCCTCTCTATACGCATTACAAGTGGAATTCTGCAGGGTTCCTCAGTAACCAGGGAGCTGCGGGAGACCAGGAACAATGGTGTCGACAAGAAGCTTGTCCTGCATCAGCAAACAGCCTTATCTGTATAGCCTGCAAGGCCAGTCAGGCTTTACCCTGCAGGGGGGCCGTCCCCAGTCCCAGACTTCCTTTGACCCCCATACACCTGTCTTGCGCAACCTCTCCTGGGAGCCTCCTAAACCAGCTGCCAGCGGGCCAGCTCCAACCCATGACGGCCTCGTGTGTGGCAGGGTCAGCTCCAACCCATGACGACCTCATGTGTGGCAGGGTCAGCTCCAACCCATGACGACCTCGTGTGTGGCAGGGTCAGCTCCAACCCATGACGACCTCATGTGTGTCAGGGTCAGCTCCACCTCATGACGACCTCGTGTGTGTCAGGGTCAGCTCCACCTCATGATGACCTCGTGTGTGTCAGGGTCAGCTTCACCTCATGACGACCTCGTGTGTGTCAGGGTCAGCTCCAACCCATGACGACCTCGTGTGTGTCAGGGTCAGCTCCAACCCATGACGACCTCGTGTATCAGGGTCAGCTCCAACCCATGACGACCTCGTGTGTGTCAGGGTCAGCTCCAACCCATGACGACCTCGTGTGTGTCAGGGTCAGCTCCACCTCATGACGACCTCGTGTGTGTCAGGGTCAGCTCCACCTCATGACGACCTCGTGTGTGTCAGAGGAGAACTGTGCTCCACATGATTTTTGGAAGTGGATCACCAGGACTTTCTTCTGAGGTGCTTCTGAGTAGACTCAAAGTGCCAACCTTTTAGTTAGTGGGACTCCAGGAGCCTCCCTAAAAAAACCGACTCATAGCAACCCCATAGGGACAGGGTAGGATGGCCCCATTGGGTTTCCAAAGAGCAGCTGATGGATTTGAACTGCTGACCTTCTGGGCAGCAGCTGAGCTCTTAACTAGTACTCCACCAGGGCTCCAGGAGCCTCTGTCACCTCAAACCAAACTCATTGCCCTTGAGTCGGTTTTGACTCACAGTGACGCTATAGAACAGAGTAGAACTGCCCCACAGAGCTTCCAAGGAGCACCTGCTGGATTCGAAAAATTGCTGACCTTTTGGTTAGCAGCCATAGCTCTTAACCACTATGTCACCTGGGTTTCCAAGGAGCTTCCCTAGAAAAACCCATTCCCGTTGAGTCGATTCCGACTCATAGTCACCCTATAGGACAGAGTAGAACTGCCCACAGGGTTTCCAAGGAGAGCCTGGTGGATTCAAACTGCCAACCTTTGGTTAGCTCTTGACCACTACACCACCAGGGTTTCCAAGGAGCCTCCCTAGGGAGCTTTAAAAACCTGTGTCCAGGCCCCACCTTGGAGATTCTGCTTTGGTGAGTAGGGCGAGGTTCAGGAACCAGCATTTTTAACAGGCTTCTTTTTCTTCCCAGGCAGCTCTAACCACAGCCCTGAATTAAAGGCAGGGTCCAGCAGGACACACTGAGAAAAGGAGAACGAACCTGGTGGTGGTCAGGAAACGGATTCTAGTGCCAGCTTCGCAAAGCAGCCTCACTCTTCTGGGCCTCAGTTCTTCCCCTGCCAAGAAGAAATGCTGACCTCCAGCCATTCAGGCCTCCTTTCTTCCAAAAAAAATAGACAGATAGATGATTGACTGATGGATAGATGACTGATAGATGATAGATTAGATAGATGACAGGTAGACAGATGATAGAAAGATAATAGATACATAGATGATAGTTGGATAGATGATAGACAGATACTTGACAGATGACAGATAGATGATAGATGAATAGATGACAGATGAACAGATAGATGACAGATGATAGATGAATCGATAGATACAGACAGATAGCTAGATGACCAAAAAACCAAACCCGTTGCCATCGAGTCGATTCTGACTCACAGTGACCCTATAGGACAGAGCAGAACTGCCCCATAGAGTTTCCAAAGAGCACCTGGTGGATTCAAACTGCTGACCTTTTGGTTAGCAGCCACAGCACTTAACCACTATGCCACGAGGGTTTCCTAGATAGACAGATGGGCAATGAAAATAAACTTCCCTGAATCCCTCTAAAATATCTCACAAGGCCACGTGTCCTTCCTTCTTGGGTGTGCTAAACTCAACTGCTCTGTAACAACACCTCAGGTTGCCCCTCGCTTGACATCTTACTCATGGGCCCAGCAACTTAAAGCCCACAGGGGAGGGGCCAGGAGTGCTCAGCCCAGCAGAGAGCCCTTCAAGGATAAAATAAAGCCTCTTAAAGTACCCAGGATGTAATCTCTCAAACCCAGGAGTAATCAGCACTCTCCTCTGAGGATCTGCCTCACGTGACAGTATCTTCACTTCCATCAACTGGGTCCTAGACACAGGTGCCAGGTAATTAAACGCTGGCTGTCCTGAGGCAATGCAAACACAGGGAAGAAAGGACTTCAAAGCCAAAGCTTCCCTTTATCTTGGGCGCTTGAGAGAGCTGAGCTGAAGGGCAGTACAGAACACCACAACCCACCTGCAGGAATTCACTCCTCCACAGCCTCAACCACTCCGAGATCCAGGAGGCTTCTCTCCTGTGTGGTCAAGTGGTCTCTAGGGATGAATGACTCACAATCACAGTTCACCAGATTATTGAGGTCAATGACAAACACTTCAGACCAGTCAATTCACCATCTTCAACCAGCAACAAAAGTTACCAAGCAGACTGCTTAAGTGCCTCTCCTCAGAGATAAAAATGAGAGAGGTGACCATCCGCCTCAGTCCAGCTGTCCTCTGCAGGCGCCTTCTGTCACTCAACAAGTGCTCAACAAGGATGTGCTTCATTCATTCAACACTTAAACCCTTAACTCTGAACATGTGACTGCAAACATGGCACCCATGAGATGCCACATTTCCACCTCGACATTACTCTCTTCCTTAGCACAAATCTGAGAAACACATTTTTCCTCAGCCCAGGCTAACCTCTGTAACGAGCAAGCTTTCTTCACCAATTATTAAAACTGTTTTGTTGTTGAGTACCTACTGTGTGCTGGGCATATTCTAGGCACTGGTAGAAACCTCAGCAGAGGTTGTATCTCTCATGGAGCTTATATGCTAATGCCGCAAGACAGACAATAAATGAATCACATAAATATTACCCAAGAACCAAACCAGTTGCCTTCAAGTTGATTCTGACTCATGGCAACCCCACGTATGTCAGAGCAGAACTGTGCCCCAAAGGGTTTTCAATGGCTGATTTTTCAGAAGTAGATTGCCAGGCCTTTCTTCCAAGGTGCCTCTGGGTGGACTCAAACCACTGACCCATCAGCTAGCAGCCAGGTGCTTAACTGTCTGCACCACCCACGGGCCCCTATATAGTATCAGGGAATGGTAAATGATATAAAAACAAAAAGGAAGAGACTTGAGAGTAGGGGCTGGGAGTGTCAGGGAGACCTCTGAGGAAGTGATATTGGAACAGATTCCTAAATAAAGTGGGAGAGAGTGCCTCCAACTTTTAGAAGTCAGGAAGACAAGATCCAACAAAAGAGCTGAAGTCTGATTGGCCAAGGAGGTAGGAGAACCAGGAAAGGGCATACCATGGAAGCCAGGTGAAGACCATGTGCTGAGTAGAGAACCATCAGCTGGCTCAATTCAGCGGAAGCTGCAGAAGATGACAACCAAGAGTTGGCCACTGGATTTGGCCACCTGGATATCACTGGTACCTTATGAAGTGTGGTTTTGGTGAAGGGGTGGAGCAAAAGCCAGGTGAGGGTAGATTCAAGAAAGAATGAGAGGTGAGGAAATAGAGTCAGAGTACATGACAATTCTTTGAAAAATATTTACATTGAAGGGAGTGGAGGATGGGAAAAGCACTGACTAGGATACAAGGGTCAAGGGTGTCTTGTGCTGCTGCTGTTCTTCCTTAAGATGAGATACAGGACAGCATGCTTCTGATGGGAATTACTCATTGGAGAGGGGGACACTGATGACGCAGAGGGGAAAGAGATACCAGCATGACTGAAAGCCTTGATTGCCAAGAGATTACAGGAATCAACGCCCACCACTGCAGGAGTGAAAGCAGCAGACGTGGCTAGAGCTACAGGTAGGTTCATAGATTTCGCAAAGGAAGATGAAATGAAACTAGTTTCTCATTGCTTCCTTTTTCTCAGTGAAGTAAGTTAGTTCATCCTCTGAGAGTGAGGAGGGGATGGAAACGTAGTGGACCTGGACGTCATAAATCAAAAGTGAGACGGTGCAGACAGCTGCGGGTTTTCTCTACCCAGGTTCAGCAGCTGGGGCAGAAGCAGGGTGGGCAGAGGGCATAGTTTAACCAGGTGGGCGATTCTCAGGAAAGAAAGGTGACAAGAGAGGGCAGAGGGAGCTGAGGGTGTCTGCAAAGGTCTGAGCTGAGTACAGGTAATATGAAGGCAAGGGTGACGGACAATGAAAAAGTGGAAGGGTCACCAGGTCAGAAGCCCTCACAGGGGGAAGGACTAGGTGAACTTGGGTACTAGAGGGAATGAGATGAAAGAGAGAAGATGAGGGTCAGCCTCAGATACTTGTCAAGATGGTAGTGGTGACAGTTATTGGTATGGCCATGTTTTCCAAATAATGGGTTGCAAGTTCAGTGGGTAGTGAAATCAATTTAATGGGTTATGGCCAGCATTTTTTTTTTTTTTTTTGATGACATAGAATAGAAAGTACAAAACTACATTACACCTAGCAAGGGTAAGTACTGTGTTTGAAACTTTTGTTTCAATTATACATGTGTGTTTGCACTGGATCATCAGGTAAGACGTATTTCTCCTACGGATTGAGGCTAAAAAAAAACTAAAAAATTTCACAGACACTAGCTTAGGGCAGGGAAACCCTGGTGGTGTAGTGGTTAAGTGCCACGGCTGCTAACCAAGAGGCGGGCAATTCAAATCCGCCAGGTGCTCCTTGGAAACTCTATGGGGCAGTTCTACCCTGCCCTATAGGGTCGCGATGAGTTGGAATCAACTCAAGGGCAGTGGGTTTTTTTGTGGAGTCTAGGGCAGCATTTTCCAACCTTGGCACTACTGACATTTTGAACCACATTAACTCTTTATTGTAAGGCTGTCCTGTGCATTGTAGGATGTTTAGCAGCCTCAACCTTGGCCTCTACCCACTAAATGCTAGCAGCACCAACCCAAATTGTGACAACCAAAAATGCCACCAGACACTGCCAAATGTCCCACAGGGGGCAAAACCACTGAGAACCACTGGTCTAGGGAAAGCTGTGGGAGGGATGGCTAATTAGGGAAGAGGAAAAGAAACCTGAAAAAGAGTTGGTCAAAGGACTGAGAGGCTGGGAGCTGGAGGGATGACTTCTATGGCTCTTCCAAAAAAACCCTACTGTCATTGAGTCAATTCCAACTCAGAGACCCTATAGGACAGAGTAGAACTGCCCCATAGGGTTTCCAAGGAGTGCCTGGTGGATTCAAACTGCTGACCTTCTGGTTTGCAGTTGTAGCTCTTGAACACTACACCATCAGGGTTTCCACATGGATGTTCAAGTCCCCAAAAATGCTGACAGGAGGATGACTGCAGCAGATGCTAAACTCTTCAAAGAATGAGGGCAAGCAACCCAGAGGCCTGGAGATGGGCGCTCCCTACCTTGCAGTATTACAGTCACCTGGGGAACTCAACCATCAATGCACAGGCCCCACTCTAAACCAACCACCTCCAAATCCCCAGGTGACTCCAATGTGTAGCCAGGGTGACAAACACTGCAGAGAGACCCATCCTACAAGGTCCAACTGAAATGTCACCTCCTTCTTGAAAATTTCCCTCTTTCTCCAAAACAGATGTCATTTCTCTCGTTTTTCATGCACCCCACCACCACTAACAATTCTGCTTTGTTTACAACTTACATGAAATCTATAGAAAAGAATTAGAGGCACTAAAATTCAGTGGCTAAGCTGCCTTGAACGTTGTGCCCTTCTAAAGATCAATGTTGCATCCAATTAGCAACAGCAACTTAAAAGGTTAGCTAGGAAGCTGAGGAGGCCATGAGTTTACGTTAATGGGAAAGGAACAATTTGTAAAAGGAGGGTGAGAATAGGTGTACAACTTAAAGAATGTAATCAATGTTGAAATGTACACGTAAAAATTGTTGAATTAGTGTATGTTTTGCTGTGCATATTTTTAACAAAAATAAAGTACATTATTTTTTTTTAATTAAGTGACTTATGTAAAAAAAAACTGCTTCTGTGGTAAAGAAGTTTAGAATGGGGGGGATCAGTGGGAAGGGGTGCCTTCGGAAAACACTCTTCCTGAGCTGTGGGTCATCACAGTCTCACAAGGATACCCAGACAAGCAAGGACCCCAGAGGAGAGTCAAGCACTTATCACTGTGGAGCATCCCTGGCAACTTGTCCCTCAGGTGACACTGCAATAAACCCTTGTTGAGATTAATGGCTATTTCACTTGATTTCCTCCCAAAAATGCATCAGCAATTACCACCAGATCACGATCAAATTTAAACAACATTTATCACTTGGTCACCATTTTATTCTTAGCTTCCCTTGAATGTAGTTAACATTTTATTAAAAGAAATCAATGACATCGAATCTAGAACATATATTGTGGGGAGGACAGGAACCAGAGAATTTCTAACAGCCCTCTCCTCCTTCCCATGAGAATCTATGACATAAATAACATTTACTACCCATGAACTTCGACCTTCACCATTGATTGAACATGTATCTATAAAAACAGTCCAGTTCCCAAACACCTACAATAGATATAGATGGTAAGTGATGTGACCCAAGTGTTCATTTTTCCCAGCTTGGTAAAACTGAGTTAACTTGCCCTGATTCAGATAACTGACTTTCATCCACGACAGGGTAGAAGGCTGGCTAGAATATAAGCACAAACCAAGAAACCCATTGCCACAGAATCAATTCTGAGTCATAGGACCCTGTAAGACAGAGTAGAACTGTCCCATGGGGTTCAAACTGCCAACCTTTTGGGTAGCAGCCGAGCCTTTAACCACTGTGTCATCAGGGCTCCTGAGATAAAGCACAAACCCAGTGCCCTCTCGAGTCGATTCTGACTAAAGCACAAGGATCTGCAAAACAGAGGCAGCTGGTTCCTCTAATCCAGTGGTTCTCTCAGTGTGGTCCCTGACCAGCAAGATCAGTGTCACCTGAGGCCTTGTTAAACATGCAATTCCCAGCCCCCACCCAAGCCCTACTGAAACTGAAACGCTGGGTTTTAACAAGCCCTCCCGGTGATTCTGATGCATCCTAGTTTGGGAACCACAACTCCAATCTGAACAATGGTTTTCAGATTGTGCAGCAGAGTTCTGGCCTCCAGGGTAAAGTGCTGGTCCTCCCTCTGGGATTCACACGGGTCACACGGTATGCACATTTTATGGGATGGAGGTTCCACTGCTTTTGAAAGTGCGGTTTTAGTTGTAACTAACTGCCAAGAACTCATAAATCTTATCAAGGTTTCAAAATTCATATTAAGAGGCAGGGATGAAAATGGTACAGGTGGAACAATGAGCTAAACCAGCCATGGTGTGGAAAGAGACCCGAGGGCAAATGCCAGCACAGTCATTAAACAGCACCTACCCAGGCCCCAGATGGGAAAACGAAGTTTGAGGGGATGCTGCTGCTCTTCAGGAAGACCCTTCAATTGGCCAGACCACTCTGGTCTTTCCTCAGAATGGGATCAGGGAAAGTCAAGAAAAAGAAGAACGCTAAGAGCTTTCATGCTCTCATTTTCACCACTATCCTGGGGGCAGATCCAGAAATAAACAGCTTTTCCTGAAGCCATTCTTTACCTTGAAGGAATCTGTTGTTGTTAGGTGCTGTCAAGTTGGTTCCAACTCACAGCGACCCTATGCACGACAGAAGGAAATGCTGCCTGGTCCTGCGCCATCCTCACAATCATGACTATGTTTGAACCCATTGTTGTAGCCACTGTGTCAATCCATCACATTGAGGGTCTTCCTTTCTTTCGCTGACCCTGTACTTCGCCAAGCATGATGTCCTTCTCCAGGGACTGGTCCCTCCTGATAACATGTTCAAAATACATGAGACAAAGTCTCACGATCCTCCCTTCTAAGGAGCTTTCTGGCTGCACTTCTTCCAGACAGGTTTGTTCATTCTTCTGGCAGTCCATGGTATATTCAATGTTCTTTGCCAACATCATAATTCAAAGGCATCAATTCTTCTTTGGTCTTCCTTATTCACTGTCCAGCTTTCACATGCATATGAGGCCATTGAAAATACCATGGCTTGGGTCAGGCTTACCTTAATCCTCAAAGTGACATCTTGGCTTTTTAACACTTGAAAGAGGTCTTTTGCAGATTTACCCAATGCAAAAAAAAAAAAAAGGCGTGGGGGGTGGACATGGAGGGAAGCAGGAGGGAGCTTCTAAAACAAAACCAAACCCAGTGCCGTCGAGTCGATTCCAACTGATAGTAACCCTACAGAACAGAGTAGAACTGTCCCATAGAGTTTCCAAGGAGCGCCTGGCAGATTCGAACTGCTGACCATTTGGATAGCAGCCATAGCACTTAACCACTACGCCACCAGGGTTTCCTACACTACTAAAAATTGGGAAATCTCAGGATTTGAGAAGATTGTTAACTGAAAGGTTCTAAAGAGATAAGAGATTGATGTAGAGGGCATCAGGCAAAGCAAGTCTGATATTTCCCAGCCTTAGTTTCCAAATGGTTCCTAGTGAGTTTCCCATTCCTTAACCAATTAATTTTTTTTTAAGTGTTTTCATATAGAAAAACAAGCTTGTTGAACCAGTCAACCAACTGGGGTATTCATCACCCCCTCCACACACCAATTTTAAATAATATTAAGTTTGCTGTGTGTCCTTCCACATCTTTCCCCAAGTCATACACATAGGGCCGCTTCTCTGTTATATCAGAAATAGGATCACACTATATACAGTACGCTGTAACTTGCTTGTTTTAATATATCATGGACTAAAAAAAGAAAACCAAACCCACTGCCGTTGAGTCAATTCTGACTCATAGCCACCCTACAGGACAGAGTAGAACTGCCCCCATAGAGTTTCCAAGGAGCACCTGGTGGATTTGAACTGCCAACCTTTTGGTTAGCAGCCCTAGCTCTTACCCACTACGCCACCAGGGTTTCCATATCGTGGACAGCCCTCAAACAATACTCCATAGTGTGGACCCACCGTATTTTATTCATCCTACAGATGGGCATCCGTGTTGCTTCTGGTTTGTTTACTGTAACAATGCTACAATAAGCACCCTCAAATCCATGTCCTTACACTGCAGCTATCTTGTGTAAAATAGGCCCCAAATGTGGGATTGCTGGGTCATATGGCATGTACATTCTGGATGTTCACAGAAACTGTCTGCTTTCCTGACAGGTTATACAACTTACACTCCTATCAACAGTCTGAGAGATTCCCCCACAGCCTTCCAGCAGAGGACTTTATCAACCTTTTAAATGCACCTCAATCCAGGGAACAGAAAACTACTCTCTCTTTGCTTGTCATTTGCATTTCGCTGAGAATCTTTTCATATGTTTACTGACCCTTTGCATCTCTTTAGTGTACTGCTTGTTTACATTCTTGTTCATCTTTCTACTGTGCTGTCCTTCAGGAGTGGATTACAACTCATAGCGACCTTATAGGACAGAGTAGAACTGCCCCAAAGGGTTTCCAAGGCTGTAAATCTTTACAGAAGCAGACTGCCACATCTTTCTCTCGCAGAGCCGCAGGTTAGGAGTCGATGGCTTTAACTATTTAATCACGCACTGCCCCCCCTCCCCATTCCAATCCAGGAGACACATAAAGTACAAAAGAATATCACCCTCTGGGAACACAGTGTGTGGGATGAGGGCAGTGGATGTCTTCTTAGCATAAATCATGTGGTAACCCCTCAAAAACATTTGCTGATCAAGTGAGTAGCACAGAATTCTGCCTGTTAAAAACCATGACTAAAGGAGTAAAACGGAAATATTTATCCCTTGTTCTACATATTCAGAACCGCATCAGTTCGGCTGAAATCAAATAATTGTTGGTTAAGAGAACAAAACCATGGTCTTGGCACTGCCTCTAAAAACCCACTGTGAAACGGACAGCAAACGCAGTCCAGTCCTAGTTCACAGCTCTGGACTCCCACAAATTAAGGCTCTCACAGCCAAAGCATTTTGCACTCAGCTTTGCCCACCAGCTGTCATTCAAATGGCACCTGCCACTGAGCCAAAGGTTGTTAGGACGGTCAATGGACAAAAGAGGCTTACCTTAAACATGCACTTGAAAATGTCTGACTCATGAAGAGTGTGCTTCTTAGTTCAAGTGGATACACGAGACTAAATGGGCAGCTCCTGTCCAGAGGCGAGATGAGAAGGCAGAAAGGGACAGGAACTGGTTGAATGGACACGGGAAATCCAGGGTGGAGAGGAGGAATGTGCAGTCACAGTATAGGGACGGCAACTAGTGTCACGTAACAATGTGTGTACAAATGTTTGTGTGAGAAACTAACTTGAGCTGTAAACTTTCACCTAAAGCACAACAACAAAAAAAAAAAGCACTTGGGTTTTTTGCCTCCCACTGGAAGAATTTTTGCCTTTCACACTCTGGCCTTTTGGGAGGGGTGTATGGAGCCGGCAGGGGGAGTCTGGCAGAGTTCAGATTCCTTAACTCTCCTAACTTCAGGCAAAACATGTGGTTATAGCCATCATCTATCCCCATTATTTGTAATAGTTTTGTTTGGCTTACGTTTTAACTAGGCTCCTTATTAAATATAAAAGTGATAGGATTAAAAAGTTCTAGGGGAAACTACTATAATTAAAAAGGCACCAGCTGGGTATGTTAAGCTGTAATTCTGGTCCTTCCTATTATATTTTCCTTCTTTACATCTTCTGTACCCAGTAAAAAATAACTTTGAATTATTTAACTCTTTTTTAGTACTTCCTGTATTGGCCAACAACCACCCAAAATCTCCAAGAAAACAAGGTGGCTCAGAAGTTCTAGAGTAGAAATGTCAGCTCACAAGTTTTAGACGCTGTTCCAAGATCTGGGCACACCACACACCACAACACACACACCACAAGGCCTACAGGCAGCGTTCGAAATGCATAGGGGTTTCTAACCTTTTGAAGTTACAAAATTGTCTTAATGGGAAAAACAATGCAAAACTCTTATCAAACCATGACGCTATATAGTAAGAATCAGGAAAGAGGCAACATAACAAAGCACAATTTATAACTTTGTCAAAAGAGGCATAAAAAAAATAGATAACTATTAAGGTAGTAAACAGGAATGACTATTATGGAGTTTGCAATAATTTCTTTTCTAAAAAATTTATCTTATTTAACTTAATTTAAATACATTTAGTATACACATAAGAATATATGTGACCTACATGTAGTTATAAAACATAACAGTACAATGAATAACCCCATCCTTAGATGCTTTTTTTTACTAACATTCTTAAAAACTTACATTGTTCACCACCTATTAAGGATCCCTGGTGGCGTAACAGTTAAGAGATCAGCTGTTAACTGAAAGGTTGTCGGTTGGAACCCACCCAGAAGCTCCTCAGGAGAAAGAGCTGGCTATCTGGTCCCAGCGTAGGAAATCCTATGGGGGCAGTTCTACTTTGTCCCATGGGGTCACTATGAGTCAGCATCGCCCTGACAGCACCTAAGGACACCATCACCTGTAACTACGCCTTACTGCTCTTAGGAACCAATGATCTGCCTGGGGGTAAGGGGTAGAGGAGTGAGGGTGGAGGGATCTGTATAATTTGATCTATAAAAGGTATTGGATTGGAAAATACTATGCACACATACTCCTATTCCTAAAACCTAACTCTGTGTGAAAACATTCTAGGAACAGTGTTTGAAAAACCTGAACAAACAGGTTCAGCAGTAGATGGACTGAAGCAACACAGACAGCCTATACCTCTGTGGACTATCCCCAGGAACTCATTCAGCACTCAAGGAAGTCCACTCTCCTTTTGGAGAGTGAAGCACAACAGCCCCAAAAACAGACTCTAAAAAACTCTTCAGTATCCTTCCTGGTCTCAGTGGGTAAGAAGGAAGGCACAGAGAAGCTGGGGGGTACCCCCTCCCCAAGTCCGAGAGGCCCTATGCTTCCTGATTCAAGGTACCACTTCTAAGACTGGAACTTCCCAAAAGGGATGAGGACTTTTTGTAGTTAGCTGTGGGGCCACTTCAGCAGTCCTGGAAGTTAAGATCTTGGGAGCTCAGTGGCTGACCACCACATCGATGGCACTTTCTGAATGGATGAGCAAAGGAGCAACCTAATTCTTGACATCAGAGGGCACATCTCCTAGAGCAAAGGCCTCGCCAGGCTTCTGGGGCCCCTTCCAGCCTCTCCAAAAATGAAGATCCAAAGGGCTCACACGACCTTGAGACAATCATTTCGGTAAGATGCCAAGGAGAAAGGCTGGCACGTTCCCGCACTCCGATGATTCAGGGCTGCAATCACGACCTTCCGCTGCCCTTTCGCAAAGCAGAGGACATTTCAAAACTCGAGATTCCTCACTGCACCACTCCTGAGAAGGCGCTAACTCCAAGCTCTGCAGAATGGAGGATAACACGCAACCTGAGGAATGCCACATACAGCTCAGCACAAGCAGGTAGTGTCAGAAGTCTAAGGGTTACGTAAGAGCAGGGGGGTGCTTGTAAATTACGTCACTTTTGGGGTCCATTTCTCCAGGAAATCACCCCTACTCTCTTGTCTTTACATCTTTAAAAACCCTAACACTGTAGTTCATTCCTCTCTCATCCTGTGGCAATAACCAGAGGTTAGTTTTCACCAGGAGACGCAGCGTCTCTGGCCCGACTCTCTTTCCCCAAGCCACCGCAGCTCTCCATGAGCAGCTAGAATCCAAGTTTCCCCACGCGTCCCTTGAAGCCCCAACTTCTGGAAACGCCCCCCCCTTTCCTCGCCTCCAAGAGCTGGCATCGCGGCGAGGGCCGAGCACGTAGCCGCAGGTGCCCCACTGCTGCGGTCGCCGCAGCAGTCCAGGCGGCGACTGTAGGCTCGAGCCCGTGGGCGGCTCCAGGCGACCGCAAGCCAGGATCCCGCCCCCATCCGGGGTGCGTCCGCTCCCGCAGGGGTTGAGCCCCCAACGCCCGCGGAGCGCACAGGCCAGCCCCAGCGCCCGGCCGTGGGACGCTGCCAGGCGCACGGCTCGGCAGAGCCGCCCGGCAGCCGTCGCAGCGGGGGAGAGGGGCGTGTTCCCTACGCTTCGGGGCCCGAACCCCGCGTCTCCGCAAGAGAGGAGAAGGCGCCCAGCCGTGTGCGCTACCCCTGACGGCGGTTTTCAGCCTCCGGCCCGGGCCGGGCGGGCCGGGAGGGCCGGGCGACGCGCTGCAGCCCGCGCGCCCTTGTGGGGACAGCAGCAGCGCGCGCCCTGCGCGGCCGCCTCCGCCTGCCTCGGCGTGCAAACTTTCCCGGCGAAAGCCGCTGCTGCCTCTATGCCGGGGCGCCGCGCCACCCCCGGGGCCCAGACACCGTTCGCCCCCTCCCCTCCGCAGCCGAGACCCACTGAAAATATGGCGCCCTCGAACGTCGTCCCTCGGTCCCCCAGGAATCCCGAAACGCCCGTCTCCAGGTGCCCGGGCTCCCGGCGCGCGCGAAATTCCAGCTTTTGGCCGGGGGAGGAGAGGGCGCAGCTCGGCCAGTCCGAGCCCAGCCGCACAGAACCCAAACCTGCCCTCGCTCTCCGGCCGGCGCTGCCCTCGTCCCGCAGCGGCCGGCAGTGTGCGGGCGGCGGTTTCCAGCTAGAGGAGCGTCCACTGATGGGCAGGTTTGACTCGAGGATCGAATTAGGGGCTCCGCACCGGGGGGGCTGGTTTTGCAAAGTGGGGCTGGAGTCGGGCGGCCAGTGCTGGAATGAAGCCGCTCCGCCCGCGCCAACTCTCCTGGCGGGGGGACCGGCCCGGTCGACGGGACACTCCATGCAGGCGGGCCGCACTTCAAAGCCCGGTTACCGGAAACCCACGGGGAGCCCGGAGGGGACCGGCTGCCCACCGTCAGGAATCCGCTCGCGGGCGCCGGCGGCGAGGCTGTCTGCAAGGCGCTGCGCCCGGGTCGAGTGCAGTGCAACATACATGTGCAGTGGACAGGTGCATTCATTTTATTTTATTTTTATTTTTATGCAAAAACCCCTCCTAGAACACCAAGCCTGAGAGCTTTGCGGTTTTGTTTTTGTTGTTCCCCCCCCCCCCGTATGTGGCACCTCTCACGAAATGCAAAAGGAAGGAAAAACCACCCACATTTTCCTTCGGTAAAGGGGAGGGAAAAGACACGAGAAATTCATGCAGCGTGCACGCAGCCGGGGAAGGGGGAACCCGAGCCATCCGTGCGCCTTACCGGGGGATGCATTTACTGTCTCATGGCACAGCGTCCGCCCCGCAGTGCAGCCGCCGTCCCCCCGCGCGCCCGGCCGCCGCTCGGCTCCCGCAGCCGCCTCAGCGCTGCCGCCGCCGCCGCTGGCTCCCGGCGCCCAACAAGAGCCGAGGGCGAGCGCGAGCGCACGGCCCGCGAGCGCCGGGAGGGCAGGAAGCGCGTCATCACTCAGGGACGGCGCGGCCTCGCGCGGCTCCGGCCCGGCCCGGCCCGGCCCGGCCCGGCCCGGCCCCGAGCGGCGCGGCCCGCGAGCTGGGCCGGCCCGGGTTCCCGGCAGCCTCTCCGGGGTCTTCCCCCGGGGCCAGGGGCTGGGACGGTCCGCGGGGAGACGGGGGCGCGGGGTGACCCCGGCTCCCCAGGACTCGGGCTGGACTTCGTAAGAGGGAATGGGGGGACCCTGGGTGCGCAGAGTGCCTCTCCCGGGACCACTGGCCAGGCCCTGGCAGGAGGACGAGCGGTTCCGACCGGAGGACCGTGGGTGCGGGCAGGAACTCGGCAGCCAGGCTGCCCTTCTCAACACACGTGGTATACTCGAACCCCGAAACTGGCTGGTCAGAGGTCACTTCGGAATTTAGAGACAGGCTATAGGGATGGGAGGAGCCCTGGTGGCGCAGTGGTCAAAGCGGTCGGCTGCTGCCCAAAAGGTCGCGGTTTGAACCCAACAGCTACTCTGCGGTAGAAAGATGTGGCATCTGTTTCTGTAAAGATTTAAAGCCTTGGAAACCCCTATAGGGTCGCTGTGAGTCAGGGTCGACTGGATGGCAGTGGGTTTTGGGCTTGCCTTGACAGGGATGGGGGCAGGGGTGTATTCCATTAAGTTAATAAGAAAAGAGAAATTTTTTCATGCCTGTCATACTCTTGAATAAAGCCAGTTCAGCCTCTTATGTCTACACAGCCATTAGGAAATGTAGGATGACATGGAACAATGTGAAAGTCATTAAGAGGGCGAGGAGACAAATCACAATATACTAAGTACCATATGATCGCATTTCTTTACAGTATATGGACAGAGGTGGAATAGACCGTAAGAGTAAGTAAAAGATTAAATAGGGCTCTCAGTGATTGATGGAATTGTGGGTGATTTTTCTTTTTCTCCTTAGTTCTATTTTGTAATTTTTCTGTAAGATACACTGCTTTTGTAATTTCAAAAAAAAAATTTTTTAATAAGAAAAGACAATAGGGGACTTCATTTCTGTCCCACTACACAATAACCAGGACAAACCTCTCTTCCCAAGAAACAGATAGCAAATCTCTTCAGTTACTCATAAATGAGACTACTGCAACATTTTAGTGTTTCTCGCTCAGAGCATGGAACTGCTGTTGCTCTGAACTGGAGAGAGAGTTGATGTAAATTGAAACTATCTTGAGGAAGTCCATTTGGACACTGGACAAAGCTAGAGGTTCTGAAGAGATTGGTAACAAGCTCATTAAATTAATGCTGCCTAAGTGGTCCCTTGGGTTCCTGACATGGAAAGACCATACTTACTTTTTATTTATTTATTTTTTAGCCTAAATGCCAGTGTTTATGTAAGAAGCTCATTAAGGGGGAGAAGAAAAATCAGTGCTAAGTAATTTTTCCTTCCACTCAGTCCTCAGCTCATAGGACTCATTGGCTTACTGTCTAGCTTCTCAGAATAAGGAGTTGTGATATTGTTTGTTTTTATCCCTGACTCTGGATTTCAAGATTTTCCGTCACTTAATCCCCCTGCTCATATATTCCTACACTTTTACATTCCCTGCCAGTGAGATGCCATTCAGTATTAGAAGATAAGCTTCATGAGAGCAAGGGTCTTATCTGCATCTCTGGTGTCTAAAAGAGGGCCTGGCACATAGGAGGTATCAATAACTTGTTTTATAAAAATAACGTATTTGTTCCTTGCCTAGTTCCCGAGACACAGGTAGTCCCTGACTTACGACTGTCGTTAAGTCAGCTCTGATGAAGTCAAATACTTCAATTTTTTTTTTTAGTTTTCATTGTTATTGCCTTCTATTATCAATATCATTATAAGTCACAACATTGAACATCTGTGAGTGAACATCTGAGAATAACATCACCAGATTACATGCTGTAACATTGTAGTGCTCACAATAAAATGTATTAAAAAAGAGTTGTTTTAAGCGTGGTTCATCACAATTCAAATATATCATAAATTGGGGTCTACCTGTATATGTAAAGCCATCTCTTCTTTCCTTTTAGACTGTCATCCTGGGATGGTAAAATCTTGTAAAGTTTAGCCCCGTAACTACTCCTTCAAAATAGCAACCAAATCCTAGGACATGGAGAATATTAGGGTGTGGGCATCTGAATACCTGTGCGTTTCTAATGCAATTAGTATTTTTCTGTGGCTCTCGGATCAATCCAACTCCTTCCCTCAGAGAGCAATGCTGGAATTCCTCACTTTAATCCTGGCTTCGAACCCATTGATTCTGGATACATAATTTTATGGAGCCTCAGTTTCTATAAACCACTCTTATGACCTCAAAGCCATTTACTGTTTCTTTAGAAAAACCAACTCATTCTGTTGTGTACAATATTTTTCAAAAACTTCAACAGAAGTAAAATTGATTTTACCAGTAGCCTGTAGTAACCGCTCTGAAATTGGGAATCCTCCTCTAGGCCTGAAAAGATAGTTACTTCTAAAGTTAGAGTCAGCTACTAGTAGCCAGTCTTTACTAGCCATAGTGGTTGTAGTTCATTGTAGACCAGCAGAAATCTGACTTCTTTTTAACACGGCCACATTCTTGGGCGTTGTCTCTACCTAGCAGAGGATGAACATGGCGACAGTTTATCTTAGGGTACCTAAGACCTGAGATTAAACTCACTCCATCTACGTGGTTTTACCAAGCCTTCACATTGTTCCTCTTCCTGCCAGGCAGATCATTAGAAATTGAAGATGCAGACATTTTGTGTAAATAAAGAATGCTATATTTGGGGATATAAGTCAAAGAGACAGCTTCCAAGTCACTTGTAATAAATACATCTGGAACTAAAACCCATTTTTTCCCACAAGCTAAAGCTTTAATTTCCAAACCAGACTGTTGCTTGGTGCTAAAGAGTCAGCTGCTAAGAGGATGCCCTCCTTGACCTTAACCTATTACTAACCTTAACTCCCTGTCTGGAGTCACCTGTGCTTAGTGTTCATCCCTGAGCAAATCAAACTGTCCACATTTAAGGGCAAAAAGAAATTGAACCAAGCATTCGTTCCACGTCTACTTATAAAATCATCTTTCGTGCCAAGTTAAAATATATACCACGGCTTCCTTGACACAGTACACCAACAGCTCATAAATGTATTTTCCCCTTTCAGAAACGGTTTTAGCCACTATCAGGAGCAAGGTGGAGATGGAACCATGTTTTCTAAAAATTGCTTTCTGTAGCCTGTTACTCAGAACCAGAGATGAAAACAAGCTACTCAGGCTTCTATTCTCACTCCACAGCTTTAGGTTTGTAGGACTCTCTCTGTCTCTTTCCTAATTATAAGCTCTAAGAGAGAATATTATCTAATAATTATAGAAGGGAATATTATCCAAGTGAAGTGCAGCATATAACTGAGAAGTTATTTTATTGGAAAGGCGGGTATTTGACATTTCCAAGAATTCATATGCGTTTGTTTTTGAGCTGTGTGTAAGTGTGGAGCCTCACCTCATCCCTGATGCTTCAGGATGGCATGATAGGTGCAGATTTAAGTGCCTTTTTTAAGGAGGAAATGGCTCATATAGATTCAGGAACAATTTGTTATCATCGTACCCAGCAAAGGACATGTTTAAAATTAATTTTACTTTTCCTGTGGTATACAAAACACACTGTACAAGGTTCTTTAAATGTCTCTGAAGAAACGTACTGTCTAGAAGAATACCAATAATTATTTTGCTAAATTAGATTTTCTTTAATCCAAATCAAATGGTTAATATAGACTGAGCGGTATGTGAGGGAGGATGTTACTTTTCAGTTGCTTGCCCACTGATTTGAGAAGACATTTGGGAGTTATGATACTAGGATTAAAAACCTTCTTAAAATATTTTTTACATCGTGGATGCTCAAAACTCTTTTACTAAATATGTGACTTTTAAGTCTCTGTGGTCATTTGGGATTTTAAAATAATGCTGTATATAATCATGTTTCCATGAAATGTTCCATAATACCAAAGTACGATAGAAAGACTTTAAACTTAAAAAAGAATTTTTTAATCTGTTATTATAGCCCAGTGCCCCTCTATCATTAAAATATGTTTAATAAGGTGGGGGTCTTTGGCTCTGGAGATGTGTTTATTTAGAGGGGCCAGAAAACTTTTAAAACATTTGGTTTAGGGATCTACCAATGAGTAAGAACTGTACTGTGTTAAAAAAAAAATAAAAGCAAAGAGATTTATTGAAGGTCCAAGAAAGTTCAAACCTGGGGCACATCTGATCTCAAAAAGTGAAAGGAAAGGCTCCAAAATAGTCAAGTTACAAAGGCATATATATGAGGTAAAATACAGTATTCTGACTGGAAGTTGGAAGGTTAGGTAAGGAGGAGGTGGGGCAACTGGGGGAGCTTTACAGTGATTGGTTGGAAACGTGAATGTGGGCTGTATGGATTGGCTAGTTTAAATACATGACTAAGGGGGGAGTTTACAGGGTGGTCACAAGGTAATTATCTCAAAATATTTCTTGAGGGTTGCTGAGGGGATTCCTGATAAGGGTCTTGCATCAAGATTCCCCGTTAGGAACATTCTTTCTACTAGGGACATCTTTGTTTAACCACAGAATATAGCGTGTAGGCAGAAGTTACTTAGGTATTTTTAATTTAACTTCAGGAAGGTAAGCAGTGACTTTGAGTCTACGTCAATGACAAATATATCCAGCACAATTGCTACATACCTATTTCTTTAAATCAGTTTAACTTATTGAATTGCTGCCAGGATCTGTTGTGTGCAAGACACTCTCCCTCCAAACTGCAGTAGATCCCATCTGAATAAAATAAAACCCTTGCCTTTCAGAAGGGCTGGCATTCCTTTTAAGATTAGAGAGGCCACACCAGATATTCCAATGGATTCTTTTGATAAGAGTTCCACATCTGCTTTCATATTCTTGTCAATTCCCTCAGAGTTAGAAGTTCTGGGGTTTAAAAAACATCAAAAAAAAAAAAAGAAAGAAATGTTTTTCTGATAAGGCTAGCTGTAGTCTCATCAGTCCTCACTCCTAGTAGAATTTTGCAAGATCAATAATTTATTCATTAGAAATACTTTTTCAACAACATAATCAACTGTACAGGTGAATCTCCCCAGATGACCACACAGAAATAAAATTGCTAACATCAGTGGAGCAGTGGTTAAGAGCTCAGCTGCTAACCGAATGGTCGGCCGTTCGAATCTACCCACAGTTCCCTGGAAACGTATGGGGCATTTCTACTCTGTTCTATAAGGTCACTAGAAATTGGAATCATCTGGACGGCAAGGGTTTTTTTTTGGTTACACCTGTGGAAAGTGATGATGGAGAAGGTCAACATAAGCAAAGCCAGGGGCTGACTGAGGGACAGTCCATTAATTGCTCTTGTGCAAGTTCAAGTTGAAGCTGAAGAAAATCTAAGTAAGGCCACAAGAGACAAAGTATGACCTTGAATACATCCCACCTGAATTTAGAGATAATCTCAAGAATAGATTTGATGCACTGAACACTAATGACCGAAAACCAGAAGAATTGTGGGAAGACATGATACATGAAGAAAGGTCACTAAAAAGACCAGAAAAAATGGATGTCAGAAGAGACTCTGAAACTTTCTCTTAAGCACAGAATAGGTAAAGCACATGAAAGAAATAATGAAGTAAAAGAGCTAAACAAAAGATTTCCAAGGGCAGCTCGAGAAGACAAGGTAAAATATTATGATGAAATGTTGAAAAACCTGGAGTTAGAAAACTGAAAGAGAAGAACACGATCAGCATTTCTCAAACTGAAAGAACTGAAGAGAAAATTCATGCCTTGCATTGCAATACTGAGGAATTCTGTGGGTAAAAACTGAATGACACAAGAAGCATCAGAAGACGATGGAAGGAATATACAGAGTCACCGTACCAAAAAGAATTGGCCATCATTCAGACATTTCAGAACATAACATATGATCAAGAACAGCTGATACCAGAAGAAGAAGTTTAAGCTGCACTGAAGGCATTGGCAAAAAAACAGGCTGCAAGAATTGATAGAATACCAATCAAGGTCCTTCGTCAAAAGAATGCAGCGTTGGAACTATTTAACTCATCTATGTAAGAAATTTGAAAGACAGCTTACCTGGCCAACCGACTTGAAGGGATCCGTATTCATGTGCATTCCAAAGAAAGAAGATGAAACAATGCAGAAATAATCGAACAATATCATTAATAGCACATCGTAGCAAAATTCTGCTAAAGATAACTCAAAAATGACTGCAGCTATTCATCCACAGGGAACTGCCAGAAGTTCAAGCTGGATTCAAAAGAGGATGTGGAATGAGGGATATCATTGCTGTTCTCAAGTTAATCTTGGCCAAAAGCAGAGAATACAAGATGTTTACCTGTGTTTTATCAGCTATGTGAAGGTATTTGACTATGCGATCATAACAAATTATGAACCATATCTGGAAGAACGAGAATTTCATAACACTTAATTGTGCTCGTGTGGACTGTAGGTGGATCAAGAGACAGCCATTCAAACAGAACAAGGGGATACTGCAAGATTCAAAATTGAAAGAGGTATGTGTCAGGCCTATATCCATTCATCTTTTTTATTCAATCTGTATGCTGAACAAATAATCCAAGAAGCCAGACTATATGAAGAAGAATGTGGTATCAGGATTGGAGGAAGACCCATTAACAACCTGCAATATGTGGATGACACAACCTTGCTTGCAGAAAATAAAGATGACTTGAAGCACTTACTGATGAAGGTCAAAGACTACAGCCTTAAGTAAGGATTACACCTGATGGAAAAAACAAAAATTCTCACAACTGGACTGATAAACAATATCGTGATAAATAGAGAAGAAATTGAAGTTGCGAAGGATTTCATTCTACTTGGATCAACAATCCATGTCCACAGAAGCAGCAGTCAAGAAATCAAACGATATATTGTGTTGGGCAAATCTGCTACGAGAGACCTCTTTAACTGTAAAAAGTGAAGATGTCGCTTTGTGACTAACGTGTGTCTGACCCAAGCCATGATCTTTTCAATGGCCTCATAGGCATGCAAAAGTTGGATAGTGGAAAAGGCAGACAGAAGAATTGATGCGTTTGACCTGTGGTGTTGGCGAAGAATACTGAATATACCATAGACTGCCAAAAGAATGAAAAATCAGCCTTAGAAGAAATGCAACCAGAATGTTCCTTACAAGCGAGAATGGCGAGACTTTTATTTGCTTACTTTGGACATGTCATTAGGAAAGACCAATCACTAAAAAAGGATACCATGTTTGGTAAAGTAGAGGGCCAACTAAAACAATGTAATCACTCAATGATTTGGATTGACACAATAACCACAGCGATGGACTCAAACATACCAACAATTATGATGATGGCACAGGACCAGGCAACATTTCATTCTGTTATTTATGAGGTGGCCATGAGTCAGAGCTGACTCGACAATTAACCAACCACAACAAAAAAACAAACCTATTACTGTCGATTCAATTCCAACTCATAGTGACCCTATGAGTAGAACTGCCCCATAGGGTTTCCAAGGAGTGGCTGGTGGATTTGAACTGCCTACATTTTTTTATTTTTGTTTTTCCAAAGTTTTACTTGTGTGTGAATTTTTTTAAATTGTACTTTAGGCAAAAGTTTACAGAACAAACTAGTTTCTCATTAAACGGTTAGTACACATATTGTATTATGACATTGGTTAACAACCCCACAACTTGTCAACAGTCTCCCTTCTCAACCTTGGATTCCCCTTTACCACCCTTCCTGTTCCCACTGCCTTCTAGTCCTTGCCCCTGGGCTGGTATGCCCCTTTAGTCTTGTTTTTGGGGGGGGGCCTGTCTAATCTTTGGCTGAAGGATGAACCTCAGGAGTGACTTCGATACTGAGCTAAAAAGATGTTGGGGGGCCATACTCTCGGGGTTTCTCGTCTCTGTCAGATCAGTAAGCCTGGTCTTTTTTTTTTTTTTTTTTTGAGTTAGAATTTTGTTCTACATTTTCCTCCAGCTCTGTCTGGGACCCTCTGTTGTGATCCCTAAGGTAGCGTGAACTGCTGACCTTTTGGTTAGCAGCTGAACACTTAACCACTGCACCACCAGGGCTCCAACCACAACAAAGGCACAGGGGAATAGCTGTGATCCATTTAGTCCTGTATTCTGTTGCCTGAGTGGCTCAAAGAGGCTGTCTTAGCATGGCCTAAAACCTTTCCAGTAGCTACATTGCATAGTTCTAGTGAACTGGCTCATCTTTTTTTTTTTTTTTTTATCTCACCATTTTGAATGTACTTTTACTTCCTGCCAGAACCACCTCCTGGAACTCCATCAGTTTAGGAAGTTTTTTTTTTTTTCCCCCTTGTGTTTTAGATGGTTTACAGAACAAATTAGTTTCTCATTAAACAACACACACATTGTTTTGTGACATTGGTTGCCAGCCCCACTCTCTGCTTCTCAAACTTGGGTTCCCCTTTTCCCCTCGTGCAGCTTTCCTGTCCCCTCCTGCCTTCTCCTACTTGCTCCTCAGCTGTGTGCCCATTTAGTCTCGTATACATGGTTAAGCTACGTGTATTATTGTTTGTTTTATGGGCCTTCTAATCTTTGGCTGAAGGGTGAACCTTAGGAGTGACTTCAGTGCTGTGTTAAAAGGGTGTCGGAGAGCCATACTCTTGGGGTTTCTCCACTCTCTGAATTTAGAAAGTTTTGATTGTCCTCAGTTTGCCTCAAAAGGTGATTCCACTGAGATTTGGCAGACTTTTTACATTTCCACATTATTCTGTCTTTACTTTTACAAACTCGAATTTTTCAGCATTAGTCAGAATCGCCTTTGGAGAGTTAGCATGGTGGAGAGCCATGCCAGAGATAAGAAGAAGCTGGGAGGCAGGTGAGGAGAGAGGGAAACAAGGAAATGTACATTCAGATGATTTTTAATCACCAGCTCTGAACATTATTCTTTTAATGTGGCCCCAGTGTAATCTGAAATAAGATCAAAACAAAAACAAAAACCTCCAGCACCAACTCAGTGAGTTGACTTTGTTCCTACCCCAAAATAAAATGGAAATAGTGGGGTAACATTACATTTGCCTTAATCAGAAAGATTATTTGCAAAAACATCATTTTGGTCTCCTATAAACTGAAGGGTTTTTCAATCTTTTTTATGTATTCCTATGTAACTCAGAACCACAAGCTTACTATGGAAAAATGGGGCTCTTTACAATAATCAGTAGAACGAGGTGGCATTTCTATCAGTTAGCTCTTTCACCTTATTCCGTACCATTTAATGAATGGCAGCACTGGAATGGCTACCCAGAGCCCAGTCTGTGGCTCTGTGCACTCGCCAGATAAAAGTTTTTTAATGTAGGTTTAGCTCTCTGTTTGTGTGACCAATTATAGGCTTCTCTGTGCACAAAAGAAGCAACAATACATGACGTGGTCTCACTGACAGTCTCGGAGAACATTTTCTGCATCTTTTCTCCCTGAAGTATTCATTACGGGCAGGAGGAAACCCTTGTCTAGACTGGTGACCCTGCCATCGTAGCCACAAGTGTATTACCCTGCACCAAAGAACAATGTACGAGGAAAAGATGTTCATTTTGTCACACTGGTTTCTCCATTTTCAGCCTCAAAATAGTGTGGGTAATTCTACTTCGCCCACAATTCCTTTAAAAAAAAATCGATCTTACTATTTATGCCTATCGAGTGTGTCATAAACTGTGGAAACCACATTTTACATTAGCTCCACGTCGGCATTACTGTATGAAAGCATACACTTGCTGGTAAGTACCTTCATCCCCTGAAAAGCTTCTCCACCATCTTAGAATTCTTTGAGTTGGAATATTTAAACTAAAATTCGTGGAAATATATCATCACAAGAATGAGCACTAAGGAGACTCAAATCCCTCTGCATTCCATTCAAATGAAGATCTTTCAAGAACCTTTAGTTTCAAGAGTTTGTTTTTTAAGGGTTAAGACATCCAGGTACATTTAGAAGCAGCTGATATTTTCACTTTGGGGAGGTGGGGTAGTTATATAACTTTCTAAATATAGCCTATTGGGAATTTTTCCTCTTTAAATCGTAGAGCCCATTCATATTTCCAGCAAGAAAGATTCTCACTCTATCTGAGATTAACAATAGAATTGTTTCTCCTTAGAGAATGCTAGAAAGATGGGAGCAATTCTCTCTGGGGAGGGCATCTCCAGGGGGACGAGCATTCCCAGAATTGCTGCTTTGGCCAAGCAGAGAAGCACTGGAGATGCAAGGGCCTGAGATCAGGAAGAATCCAAGCCCTGGCTCTACCTGAGTGGTCTGGGATGGGGTGCGATATGGAATGGATGGAGCCCTGGTCCCCTCACCACATCTGTGCTTCAGAAACAAGCCAGTTGCTATCACATCGATGGTGACCCCATATATGTCAGTATAGAAAAATCCATATTTTAATGCCTGATTTAATGGTTTTTAATGGCTGATTTTTTAGAAGTGGATCACCAGACATTTTTTCTGAGGTGCCTGTGGGTGGACTGGAATCTTCAACCTTTGGTTAAGGACGAGATTCAATCCAAATGACGCATTTTGCCAAACAAAATAAAGGCCCGACCTCTGTGTACCACAGACATCTCCAACACTACCCCACTGCAATGCACCCACTACATTTTTTATCTTTGCCTTTATACTCAACTCACATTACGTTATCTGTCTTCTCCACCAGACCAAGCTTCCTGATGGCAGGGACCACATCTTACTCATCTTCAAGTCCTTGGTTTTTACGGTAGTGCAAAGTCCAAACATCTGCTGAATGAATGACTGAAGGGATGAGAAGGTAGTAACTTATCAAAGGATTCAGATCTTTACTATTGACCAGTTCAACATTATCTAAGCAGCACTTTTGGTGCAGCCACAAGGCATTAGACATCAATTTAAATTGCTGGGAAGAAAATTAGCTGGAAAGTTCTAGAAGAAAAGGAGTCTCCTACCCCCACCCCAGCAGGCCATGCTGTCATTTGGAGGATAGTGAACACTGCTACAGTCTATGGTTATGGTTTACCAAGTCACCCAACAAAGGCTGGGTGCCACCAGTGCGGTCTGGTGTTGACTCTGGTGGTTTCTTACCCACATGTTCTTCAGTGTTTTTTGGAAACAGACTCAGAAACCATTCTCATTTCCACAAAATGAGTATGGCTGGAGCTGCTCGTTCCTTCAGAAGAGATGGAGGCCACCCACATTGCCACAAACAGACAAGCGATGAAATACAACTTGTTAGCAAGCAGAGGGAAATCTTTCTAGTCCCATGTCTTGATGGCCCATGTTTAAGGTTGAGACCAAAATATTTTCTTGAATTTAATTTTTATGCTATTAAGAACCTATTTTGGGGGTGGCGGCTAGGAGGGTGGTCTGTTCTTTACTTGACCTAGTTCTATTCAAGCTTAGTACAATTCTGTCAAAGTAATCACTTCCAATGGAGGCAGTTTACTGAGGACAATGAGAATGGAAATCAGAAACCTAGGTCTACTGGTGGTTCCACAGTAAATTCATGACTTTGAACGTGTCCCTTCATCTTAACAACAGTGTATTCTCAATCATAAATTGAGCAATTTGAGTTGAATAATCCATAATTCCACTTCTAGTTTGCTATGTCTCTAAACATCTACAAAACATATTTTCTGTGCCACTCACATGACACTTATAACTGACTGTAGCTAATGCAGAGCCTTGGTGGTACAGAGGTTAAGAGCTATGGCTGCTAAGCAAAAGGTCGGCAGTTCAAATCCACCAGCTGCTCTTTGGAAACCCTATGGGGCAGTTCTACTCTGTCTTATAGGGTCACTGTGAGTCAGAATCAACTCAATGGCAATGGGTTTGGTTTTTTGTTTTGGTAGTTAATGCACTTGTTTTGTCTCCTCAACTAGACTGTAAGCTCTTTAAGGGCAGAAACCCATCTCATGCTTTGTAGTGGATGCTGTGATGTGTCTACCAAGGCACTTGTTCCCCCTGCTGCTGGGAGTGTTGGTGGCTGGTGGCTCTCAGCTGGATCCTCCTCCATTCCTTCCTGGTTTGAGTGAAGGAGGAAAGGGGGAGCCAGTGCCCAATGACTGGATGGGCGATGTTGGTGAGGGGTGTAATAAAAGCCAGCATGGGACAACTCTGAAGAGCTACCCAGCAGCGCAGCTTCCCTTAGGCTCCGCTGAGGTCTTTGTGAATCACCGTAGTTCAACTTCTTCCTCTGTTTATCCTGCTGGCCTTACTCCCTCACAGGTGTGGTTCCTGAGAGCATTCCCCAATCAGTCTCCTGCAGGCAAATCTGAGTGTTTTCTGGGAGTTATAACTATGTTCTCTGTAAACTTCCTGTCTCCTCACACACTCCCGGCCCCGCACCCAATGTGCAAAGTGGTCTCAAATGGACTGAAGTCTAGAGGGGCCACCTCAGGGTGGGCAAGAAGCCAATGCTGGGAGAAGTCTCATTCTTTGTTTCCACAAATACTGAAGCTGACAGTGTTTCTCCCAGGGTCCACGTCTCCACTAGTGAAGCCAGGAACGGAGGAAACGCTCTCCATCGGCACAGCACCCTGTCTGTTTGCTCCTGCATGCCTCTTTTCATGTGTATGTTTGTTTAATTCCTGGCAGCAAATAGTGGAGACTGGGTCCTGTGCAACTTGACTGAGACCAGAAGAATATTTAAAGGTTGGCCGGTTTTCTTGTTCTTCTAGAGCCAGAGAAAAACCTTGGTTTTCAAACTGCTTCCTCTTCAAATGAAAACCAGGATGAAACGGATCACACAAGAGATGGTCTGGGATCCATCTGTGTAAATGGTGTCAAGGTGTTCAGTAAAGCGGGCTCTACCCCTCCATAATGGGGAGAGATTGCTATTACAGAACCCCTAACTCCCCCCATGTTCTCACATGTTTACTTGGTTGTTGTATGAGGGTTGTGTCATTTTAACTAGAGGAATTCAGGAGCAACCTACTCAGACACCCACACAGCTCTACCTTTATGGCCGATGAACTGTACTGTATCATCGTGTGTTAGCATAAACCTTTCAAACCAAGACATACTTTCGTTACTTTCCTTTCCACTGTACTGTGTCCTTCCATAGACGAGGATGTATCTGTGCCTGATTATTCTTTTTCTTTTTCTTCTCTTTTTTTGGTCAGGATCACAGACATTTGATATGATTTATAGGTGCACAGTCCTTTGAAATGGTAAGACAATGGACTACAGACTTGAGGCATATTTCAATAATTCAAGCATTGTCTGGTACTGTGTGATTCCAAGAGCAGAGAGGAACGGCCGACCCCAGAAAATCCAGCTGGCGTTCTGCCAAAGAGGAGCTGGCCCTCTCGGGGAGGGCCGTCATTATGGGACTTGGCTGTTTGTAAATTTAATAAACGACTCACATCTGCTTGTGATATTATGGAAGTCTATACTGAAAGTCCTGCTTGCACAAAGCACATGGTTTATTTTAAAAATCAATACCTTGTTTGTAGTATTTGTCCAGGTACACAGGAGAAATGCTACTCCTGTATTCACACATGTGAGCCTCGGCCACAGCGTTCATGTCCCACCTGTACTGTGATCACACGCCGTGTGGCTGGAACCTTGGAAATCATCCAGTCCTTCCCCATCGTGGCACCGGCTGCCCTCCTTTCCCTTTCCTCCCTCCCTTCCTTCCCCTCTCCTCCCTTCCCCTCTCCTCTTCCCTCCCTTCCTCTGTTTTCTTTCCTGCCCTTCCTACCTCTCTTCTCTCTCCCTCCCTCCCCTCCTTCCTTCTTTCTTGCTTCTCTTTTCTGGACTTGGGTTACTTACTGTCTTAGTTTTCTAGCTCTGCCATAACAAAAATGCCACACGTGGGTGGCTTTAAAGAACAGACGTTTATTATCTCACAGTTTTGGAGGCCAGAAATCTGAATTCAGGGTGTCAGCAGGGCTAAGCTCCGACTGCTCTAGGAGACAATCCTTCCTTGTCTCCTTGAAGGTCTGGCAGCCCAGGTGTTTCTTGGCATTCCTTGGCATGTAGAGGGATCCTCACATGGTGCCTCCCTCTCTGTGTGTCTCCCTGTGTCTAATCTCCCCTTGATAAGACAACACTTGGAAGGGATTAGGTTTAGGATCCACCCTAAGTATGACCTCATTACCATAACAAAAGAAAATTATTTCCAAACAGAGTCACATTCACAAGTGGGGGGGCGGGGGGCATAACTTCTCAGTTCCTGGCACATTAGCAGCACCATTGATCAGGGTGGTGTTGTTATTGTGTGCGGTGGAGTCGATTCCAGCTCACAGTGATCCTATACGACAAAGTAGGACTACCCCATTTGGGTTTCCTAGGCTGTAATCCTTACTGGAGCAGATCCCTAGGTATTGTCTCCTGTGGAACTGTTGGGTGGGTTCAAACCACTGACCTTTTGGTTAGCAGCAGAGCATTTAGCCATTGTGCCACCAGGGATGCTTGGGCCGGGCATAGTCCCTCTCTTATCGGCATGGGCTGTTTCTGTCCTCCCACACAGGCAACTATCCTGATGTATTTAATGGGCATCAGTTTTATTTCTATGCATTTTAAGAAATATCCCCTTTCCTTCCCTCCCCACCTTCACGCTGTGCCATAAGGCTTTTCCACATTGTTAAATCTACATTGAGTCCGCTGCTTCCGGCTACAGTGTCCCTCCAGGCCACAGCTTCTTGCCAGCCATCACACCCTGCCTCCACGTCACTTCGTCTGTCAGGGGTTCTGGGACAGCCACACTGGACTTGCTCTATCTAAGCAAAATTCATGTTTTTCTTTTTTTTCTTATTAAGCTTACAAGACAGAATAAGTCCAAGAAATATAAGCGATTTAGCAGTGGCTTCAATAACCTTTCACCTCTAGACAAATTGCTGGTATGATTTAATACAATACAGACGTAAAGTGTTCGAAAGCTGTTTTTATTCATTCAAAATGGACAGAGTTCTTTTAAAATGTTTTTCCAGCACAAAACTTCAGTTCCCAGGAGAAAAATATCTTCGCTGTTAAAACCAAAAAAAAAAAAATGTTGGCAGAAGGATGGAGGATTGAACAATTTTAGCAGTGTGTATCCAAAGGCTTTGATCTAACAATTCCACCTCTAGGAATTTATCATAAGGCAATGATAAGGACTAGGTGCAAAGATTCATCAAAGAATGTTCACTGCAGCACTCTTTATAATGTGGGGAAAAACTGGAATCAATCTGTATGCGCCACAATAAGAGATCAGTTGACCTATGAAATATCCATACTAATTAATTCGTTCGACATGTGTTTATTGACTTCCTCCTGTGTGCCAGGCCCAGGGCTAAATGCTGCAGACACAAAGAGGATGAGAACCAACAAAGTCCCATCCTCCTGGGAAGCAGTGACATTAAACGTGATGCCCTGGGAATACTCAAGGTATACCAGTCACCCAACCAACCAGTGGTCACGGAATAGATCCCAACTCATGGTGACCCCGTGTGTTTCAGAGTAGTACTGTACTCCATACAGTTTTCAATGACTGTGACCTTTCAGAAGAAAATCGTCAGACCTTTCTTCTGAGGCACTTTTGGGTGGATTAGAACCACCAACCCTTTGGTTAGAAGCTGAGCGCTTAACTGTTTTAGCTATCCAGAAGTTCTGGGTGATGTAGAGAAAACAAAACAAAACAAAAACAACCAAACCAGTTGCCCTGGCATCAATTCCAGCTCCTAGCAACCCTACAGGACAGAATAGAACTGCCCCCTAGGGTTTCCAAGGAGCAGCTAGTGGATTCGAACTGCTGACTTTTGTTTAGCAGCCAAGCTCTTAACCATTGCACCACCAGGGCCCCACATATACTATATACTATATGGAAACCCTGGTGGCATAGCGGTTAAGAACTAAGAGTCGGAGTTGACTCAACAGCAATGGTTTTTTTTTTTAATATACTATATCCCTGGTGGTGCAGTGGTTAAGCACTCGGCTGCTAACCTAAAGGTCGCAGTTCAAACCCACCAGCCACTGCATAGGAGAAAGATTTTGACAGTCTGCTTCTGAAAGTTTTTGCAACCCTATGGGGCAGTTCTACCTTGTCCTATATGGTCGATATTAGTCAGAATTGACAGGCATGGGTTATATACCATATATATATTGATATAAATAAAATAATAAATACCATAAACAAAAATAGCAGGCTACAATAACTGTTATTACAATGTACAAGGTTATATTTTTAGATTTATAATCTCAAAAAATATTTCGAAAAGTGCAAAGATTTTCCTATAAGCTCAGTACAAAATAACAGGTATAATTTAAAAATAACTACTCAAGGTATCACCTTGCCAGGGGAGCAGCAAGGGGCACCCTTGGAGGCAGTAATGACACCCAGGGGCTGCTGACCTGGGGGCATCTTAGCTCTGACTCCATCATTATGAGCCCAGGAATTCCTGAACCTCTGGGCTGGGAGCTGAGTGGTCTGAATTCCAGCCTATTTCTGCTAGAAGCTTGTGTGTGGAAGACAAGCTTCCATCTGTTCACGACTCCATTTCCTGCCTTGGAAATCAAGGCGCTGGACTTGAAGTCCCCTGTAGTCCCCTTCACTCCTAAAGTTCTACCTTCTGTCGTGATTGTATCTCACATGCTGTCATTTTCCTAGTTTTGTCTCAGTTGTGACATGTTTATGTTTTTTAACTCTCTGAATGACTGAATGGGGTCACGGCTCCACAAATCCACTTGCCAGTCTGTCAACTGTGGAAAGGACTAGAAATATATGATTGTCCACACAGCGAACAGTTAAGTGGTACTCTAACCAAACGTCCTTAGGGTTTTCTTCTCCAAATTGTATGTGTTATGAATAAGCAGTAAAGCTTATTCTCTGAATCACATGCCAAGCAGTTCAGATTTTTATATGTATTTCTCACGTTCTCTTCCTAGTAAAAAGGTTTACTTATAAAGATAATTTTCTTCTAAATCTGGATTTTTAAATTTCTCCTTATTTTAGAAGTAATGAGTCAAATGCTATTTGTAAGTAGGTTACTAAACCATTAGAACTCATGGAAACATTTATTATTCCCTTCTTTTATAATAAAATTGTCTTGGAACATCTTTTCTGATTGCTACTCTGCAATGATTAGACTTTGAGTGATCAAAAATCAAACATCGTTTTATTTTAGAAGACGGGCAGCACATCCCCCAAATGCATTGCTGTCGAGTCGATTCTGACTCATAGCGACCCTATAGGACACAGTAGGACTGCCCCATAGGGTTTCCAAGGCTGTAAATCTTTATGGAAGCAGACTGCCACATCTTTTTCCTGCAGGGCAGTACACAGTAATTGAGATAATATCTGGTGGAAATATCTGATGGGTGCTTGTCAGTCTTAAATTTCACTTGCTTCTTTGCTAATCTTTGCCTAGTGTTTCTGGGCTTCCTTGTAACCATTCCTAATTTTAATCAATAGAATATTTGATAATGGCATCCTATGTATATTAACTCAATTTCTCTAAAAGTGTAGTCTGTAGACTTTTGACAATAGAAACAACTCATCATACTCATTAAAAACACAGCTTCCTGTTCTCAATCCCAGATCTACTAAATCAGAATCTCTGGGGCTGGGGCCTTAGGGTCTGAATTTTGGACAAGCTCTCCAAGTGTTTCTTACACGCACGCAAAAATTTGAGAACCCCTGAACTATGTTATTTATGATTAAAATTAGCTGTTTTCAAATATTTTTTCTCCTCACTATGAATCTCGTTTTCCATTTGTCCAGCACAACATAATTCCCAATACTGATCCTGGAAATGGCATCCAATATTAACCTTTCCTCCCAGAAAATCATCTATTAATTTCCTCTGTGTATGTGCTTGTGTGTGTGTGTCTAGTTTTACCCAGAAAGATCCCATAACAGGATCTCATTTATCACCACTGGTCTTATAGCTGCCCCCGCCCCCACTCCACCGCCCAAAAAAAAAAAAAAAAAGGTTTAAGACCCTGTTGCCAGTTGTTGAGTTGATTCAGACTCATGGCAACCTAAGAAATCCTTATTGAGACAAAGCTGACTTTATTCTACCATGGAATCTGGAGTTAGGATTTTTTTAGGGTTAGAGAAAGACAGTTATTTAGTCTTTTATTCATTCTCGAGTGCTTCTCCTTCTTCTAAAAGAATAATATCTCGGCAGCTCTGAATCTAAGCGAGGCGTCCCCCTGACAAACAGCTGCCTGCTTTGACCCTATCGATGGAAAGAAAGTAGAAGAGAGAAAAGGCAGGAGCAATATCTAAAGTTGAAGAACAAATTTACACTCTTTTGATAAACAAATAATAAATGTCAAATACATTGGTCTCCCCTTTCTTATCCCAACCTCCCATCTACCTACTCTGGGTGTGATTTTAGCAACCAGAATCTAGTACTCAATTTTCTGACCAAATTGGTCTTATTATTACTCCCATGTAATAATGTCCATGGAAGCAGCAGTTAAGAAATCAAACGATGAATTGCATTGGGCAAATCTGCTGCAAAAGACCTCTTTAAAGTGTTGAAAAGCAAAGACATCATTTGAAGGACGAAGGTGCACCTGACCCAAGCCATGGTATTTTCAATGGCCTCATATGCATGTGAAAGCTGGACAATGAATAAGGAAGACTGAAGAATTGTACCTTTGAATTACGGTGTTGGGGAAGAATACTGACTATACCACGGACTGCCAGAAGGAGAACAAATCTGTCTTGGAAAAAGCACAGCCAGAATGTTCCTTAGAAACAAGGTTGGTGAGACTTCATTTCATGTACTTTGGATGTGTTATTAGGAGGGACCAGTCCCTGGAGAAGGATACCGTCCCTGGCAAAGAAGTTGTTGTTGTTAGGTGCCGTCAAGTCAGTTCCAACCCATAGCAACCGTACAGGACAGAGTAGAACTTCCCCACAGGATCGGCTCGTAGATTTGAACTGCAACCTTTTGGTTAGCAGCTGAGCTCTTAACCACTACACCACCAGAGCTCCTGGTAAACCAGAGGGTCAGTGAAAGAGAGGAAGACCCTCAATGGGATGGATTGACACAGTGGTTAAAGCAATGGGTTCAAATATAGCAATGATTATGAGAATGGTTCAGGACTGGGCAGTGTTTTTGTTCTGTTGTACGTAGGTTGGCTGTGAATCGGAACCAACTCGACAGCACCTAACAACAACAAAAACATCTCATAGTTTCTGTGGGTCAGGAATCCGTAAGCAGTTTAGCTGGTTGTTCTGGCTCAGGGTCTCTCATGAGGATACAAACAAGATGGCAGCCAGAGCTGTAGTCTCCTGAGGACTTCATTGTGTTGGAGGATTTTCTTCCAAGGTGGCTCATTCACATGCCTGGAAGGTTTGTGCTGGTTGTTGGCAGGAGGCCTCAGTTCCTTCTCACATGCACCTCCCCATAAGACTGCTTGAGTATCCCTACAACATGGCAGCTGGCTTCCTCCAGAGTGAATGATCCAAGAGATTAAGACAGAAGCAATGTCTGTTTTATAAGAACAATGTCTTTTGTAATCTTGCCTTTGGAGTCATGCTCTGTCCTTTCCACAATATCCTTTGGTCATACAGGTCAGCCCTATTCAGTGTAGGAAGGGTATGAATACCAAGAGGTGAGAATCCCTGGAGGCCACCTTGGAGGCTAGATATCACATCTTCCAGCTCACATGCTTCTTCCTAATTTTCCCTTTCCTACTCAGCACAAACCCTTCCCGATACACCACACACATGCGCACACACAGACACACACAAAGGCCCTGCACGCCCTCTAACGTCCCTACCCCAGAAACAAAAGAATCAGGAGGGAAAGGAAGACTCCTTGGGGTATAGGAATAGCGATGGGGCTAAGCTACAAGAGAAAAGGTGCCATTTAGAGGCGTCTGAAGGGAGCATGAAGGACATGGAGTCACTTTGGTGGTTGCCTCAGACTCTTTTGTTTTCCATTTCTTGGTCTGAGTTCCTTTTCCATGATTTTTAACATTTTACCAGCAGCCACACTAGAAAGATGTTTGAGATATTAAAAAATAAAACAAGAGGAAAGTCAAGTCAGGAAAAGTTACCTCTTCTTTTTTTTTTTTTTTTTTTCCTTTCTCTCTTTCTTTTGCCTTGTGGCGGAAGGCTGATGGCAAAGGGGGGAAGTAAAGTTTTTTAGTTCTCCAGAGAAACGTAGGTTACATGTGAAAATGCAACGTGATCCATCTGAGTTGGGGTAAGTAATCTCCTAGGCTTTCCTAGGCATTTTGTGGTACAAGATTGACTAGTTGTGAGACCAATTTTCCTGAAATCTTTTTTGGAACTGGAGGGGCAGGGAGGTAAGGATTATCATGTTGGAAATATATTGTGAAATAGATAAAAACTACATCTGTGATTTTTCCTCCACCCTGGTCATCTAGGATTTTAATAAGCTACTTTTGCTAGGAAACAAAACCCTGGACCAGAGCTCTGAATACCTGAGGTCTAATTTGATGTGGCCTTACATTGCATTAAACGTGTGGGAGGTCATAGCCTAGGCCTCACTCTTCCCACTGGAATACGTGGTTGATTACATTTTTCTTCTTTTGTATAGAGTAAGAGTAAAAATGTCAAATGGTCCCATTACTCCTGAATCCCTTAACCAAAGATTGAAGAATGGCCTGTTTAAGGCACAAAAGGGAATCAGTGAACAAAAAGAGGGAGGAGGCAGGGAGAAGAGAGAGCTGGCGTCATAGAAACATGCCAGCTGCTTTCTGTGCGAAGCAGCTGACTGTGGGAGGTGAGAATATGGGAAAGGCTGAAGACCTTGCCTCACCAAGAAGAGAGATGAAGTAGGGGTAATCACAGTGGTGGAAGTCTCACCTTCCATGCAGAGATTCAGGTCCAGTTCCTGGCCAATGTACCTCATGCACCGCCATCACCTGTCTGTCAGTGGGGGCTTGCATATTGCTGTCATGCTGACCAGGTTTCAGCGGAGCTTCCAGACTATGACAGACTAAGAAAAAAGGCCTGGCGATCTACTTCCGAAAATCAGCCAGTGAAAACCCTATGAATCACAATGGTCTGATCTGCAACCAATCATGGGGATGGTGCAGGACCGGGCAATGTGTTGTTCCCTTGTGTGTAGGGTCACCATGAATCAGGGTCAACTTGATGGCAGCCAGCAACAACAAAGCGTTTATGATGCCCTTTGGAAGCCTGCGATCTTCACCCATGCCTGTGGTCAGTGTAAGGTATGGCACATAAGTTTACTAAAAGTTGGCCTGTAAAGTATCCGGTATAGTTTATGTCTTTCCATAGGAGAATGTAATATAACTGGGCAGGGGGTGGGGGAGCTGGTAATAAAGCAAAGCTCAGGCTTTCACATGTGGTCATTCCTGGTTCAATCTATTTTCTAGAGCAGATTTCTGACATATAAAAACTACCCTTACTTTGGAGGCTTTTGTGGAATCTGGGACCTTTGTGGTATAATCCTCCTTCTTTTTTTGATAATGAAATACCTCAGTTTTACTTGTTTGAAAATATCTTTATTTCACCTTAGTTTTTGAGGGATCATTTTGCTGGCTAAGGAATTACAGGTTGACAGTTATTTTCTCTTATTCTGTTAAAGATAATATTTCTTTGTCCTCTGGCTTTCATTGTTGCTTTTGACACTTCACCTTTGGATTCTAGTTTTCTATGTGTGTATATATATATATATATATATATATTTAATCACTAAGCAGTTACGGGCATTTTTTGATAAAAAGTATTGAACTTTTTTCACGCATTCTTTTTGTGTATGTTTGATAGGAATCATCAGAAAATTCTAAAGCGATATCTCATTGCTGTCAAATCAGTTCCAACTCCTAGCGACCCTGTAGAACAGAGCAGAACGCCCCATAGGGTTTCGGAGGCTGTAAATCTTTATGGAAGCAGTTGCTATATCTTTCTCCTATGGAGTGGCTGGTGGGTTTGAACCTCTGACATTTCAGTTAGCAGCCAAGCGCTTAACCAATGTGCCAGCAGGACTCCAAAGCAATATATGATTAAAAACTAAAAAGAAACACGCAGGAGCCTGACTCTTTTCTCGTGAAGCTCCATGCAACAGAATCGCTCTAGGACTTAGCAGAAAGAAACTTCAATTTGAAAAGTCTCTCCACCACTTAGTGGCCTTAAAACAGCCACTTCCCATTTCTGAGCTTCGGTTCTTCAGCTGAGCAACAGGATTATAAGGGAATGGAGCCCTGGAGGCACAGTGGTTAAGAGCTACGGCTGCTAACCAAAAGGTCAGCAGTTTGAACCCACCAGCTGCTCCTTGGAAGCTCTGTGGGGCAGTTCAACTCTGTCATACAGGGTCACTATGGGTTGGAATCGACTCTATGACACACAACAACAAACAGGGAGTTAGGAGTATTTTGGTGGTGCAGACAGTTAGCTCTTGACTACTAGCCCAAATGTCGGCAGTCTGAATTTACCCATAGGCGCCTCAGAAGACAGGCCTGGTGGTTGCTTCCGAAAGGAAACACAAAAGATCAGTTCTGCTCTGCACACATGGTGTCTCCGTGAGTCGGAATTGACTTGAAGGCAACTAACAACAGCAAGAAGCAGGGAGTTACAACCAGGGGTGTCAAGTGCTAAGGTGTGGGAAGATTTTTCTTATGCTACTCCTGGATTCATCTCAAATCTGAAGCTAAGTAGCTTTCATAACCTGTAAACCCAAAAGACAGACGTGCTGGGTAATCTCAGGGCAGGATTGTGCCGTGGGATAGACCTATGACTGGGCTCAAAGGCAGGACGCCCTCTGTCACCCACCCCAGGAATGGTAGGATGGCCGTACCTCACCCACCAGTGCAACCATTGAAAGATTTTTTTCTCTCACGAGGTTTCTTTGGGGTAGTTTTGTGCCCTTAAGACCATAGGCTGGAGCCAGCCCTTGGTCTTATCTTTTTTTTTTTTAAATCAGTTTTATTGGGGTATAATTTACCCAGCATAAAGTTCACTCTTTTTAAATGTACTATTGAATGGTTTTTAGTAAATGTAGAGTTATACAATCACCACTGCAGTCTAGTTGGGGGACCTTTTCCATCACCCCCAAAAGAAACTTCATGCTGGTTTGCAGTCACTAAGGAAACCACAATCCTACTTTATATCTCTATAGATTTGCCTATTCTGACCATTTCATATAAATTGGATCAAACGATATGTGGCCTGTAGTATCTGGCTTCTTTCATCTAGCGTAATGCTTTTGAGGTGCATCCATGTTGTGGCATGTATCGGTGCCTTTTTGTTGCTGAGTAGTATTTCCATTGTATAGATATAAAAAAAAAATACCACACACATATTTATCCATTCACCAGTTGACGGATATTTGGATTATTTCCCCTCCTTGGCTATTGACCATGATCTCCTTTAGCCCTTCAGTGAGTGGGCTAGATTTCAGACAGCACCGATGTCCTTTTTTATTCCCCAAGTACAAAAACAAAATTGTGTCAAAGCCTTTAGCTGCATCCTCAAGGGAATGTGGGTTTCGTTCTCTATTTTCCCCTTGGGTTGACTTTCTCAGCTTGGTCTCTGCCTTTCCTGCCTCCCCCTGTCTCTTCTCTCTCTTGCCTCCCTGTGGTCTCTCTTAGCTGGTCAAAATGCGTGCTGCATGGCTTATTGGGAAGAGCCTCGAGTGACAAGCCAGGACCGTGGGGTAAGTCTGGATTTAAATCACTCTTAACTATACCGTTTCCGAGCCTTAGTTACTTCATTTGAGGAAGATGAACTAGAGCAAATAAATTTTATTCTTTTAGCGTAATCACTTTCTTAAAGATCCTGATTTGTAGTTTTAACCTCAAGAAATATAAGAACATTAATTTCTGTTCTTTAAAGCCACCTACTTGCGGAATTTCTGTTAAGGCAACATTAGGTAACGAAGACACCCCCTCCCAAAGTAATAAAACTCTGCTGATCGTCATGGGGCACTATGGGGAAAAGATAAAATATGAATGAGAGTACTTTATAAACTATAAAATTCCTAGCAAAGATGCCTACTGCCGTTGAGTTGATTCCGACTCATTGTGACCCTATAGAACAGAGGAGAGCTGCCCCATTAGGTTTCCAAGGCTGTAAATCTTTTTGGAAGCAGATTCCCTCAGCTTTCGTCTGTGGAGCAGCTGGTAGGTTCAAACTGCCGACCCTTCTGTTAGCAGCTAAGCACTTTAAACACTGTGCCACCAGGGCTCCTTCCCAAACAAAGACGTTAGTATTATCCATATTCCAAGGTTAGGTCAGACAGCAACAATGCAATTAGTATTGTATTTTTATATAACTTAAATTATTTTGAGCTTTTTCTAAGGTTCTCTATTGTTTTCCATGAATGTGCCATAGGGAGCAGTTCAAATCCACCAGCTGCTCCTTGGAAATCCTATGGGGCAGCTCTACTCTGTCCTATAGGGTTGCTATGAGTCAGAATCGATTTGATGGCAAAGGGTTTGTTTTGGTTTTTTGGTGCTGTAGGGATGACAAGAGGGAATTTAAACTAAGTAAACAGTTTTGTTCCATTATTAGAAAGACAGAAAACAAAAAGATGATATTCTTTCCTATAAAATTCATTGGAATTTATAGAATCATACAAATGTCACATTACTCTTTGTTTTGGAAATGAAATTAGTTTTTTTTTTTTTTTTTGCTTTACTTGGTAAGTACTCAATGTCAAATTAAGGTTTCTTAGTATTTCCCCATAATTCCTTCTAAAGTCAACCCTAAAACTTAAATCATAAAGGAAAAAGAGGTTTACAGTTCCATTTTTCTCTTCTTCAAGTTAGAAATGGCATTTTTGACAACTGAATTTTCACTTTTTTGTGCCAGACCACACATCACATCAATGTGAACTAAATCCCCATAAATTTCTTCTTCTCACAATACAGATCTCGTGGGTATCTATTTTGAACAAGTAAATGTCTTAAATCTTTGTTCAAATCTTCCTTCAAATTGCTTTATTGCACCTGCCTTTTAGGACGCAGGACTGAACATTCTTGTCTATTCTAAGAGATACAGAAGCTGAGGCAGTTAATGGAACACAGTGCAAGATGACCTGTTCAGTTACTAATTTCCATTTTACGAAATAATAACGGTGACGATGATTTGAGGTCCCGTAAGATTGCTGTCTTGGGCTTGTTGAATTAGAGTAGAGAGAGCTGTCAGCTAGACCTCATAAAGCCTGTTCCTTGGTTGCTGCATCTGATAAATTTGTCCCTGGTGACATGTACCCAGCTAAACCCATAGAGTGATGGAACGCTCTTCTTGCCTGAGCTTTCTCTTGGCCACTACCTCAGTAATATATCTGAATTTTGTCATAGGCATCCACCACAAATGTAATAAAGAGCTCCAAGTCAATTTTTTTAAATCATTTGAAATGTAGTCTTTTCTATTGAAACAAACATTGATGGATGTTCCTAGATTCCCGCCATCATGTGTGGGGGTGGGGTGAGTGAAGCAGAACGGGCAGGATTCTGTTCTGTTTTCCACAAGGCTGAAATTTTACAACATATGCCATGAAATCACACTGAGGACAAATAATCCCCAGGAATAAATTTACAGTGAACTGACCTACATTTCACATTAAATAAAACACACTTAAGTCATTAAATGAGTTTCTCCCTCTGGTTCATTGGTTCTCAGCGTGCTCTGGTCCTTTCTCCATTTGTCATATCGCTGGTGAAAGCCGAACATGGGAAAAGGAAGCTAAATCATCGCGTCCATTCCCTTACCAGAGCATGTTCCCCACAGAGGAATTTCTTTTTCTCTGGGATTGACCGGTTCTGCTCTTGATCTTGGTTAAAAGGCTGAGAAGCTACATCCAATGTATCGCCTTATGGCATTCTGCCAAGCACTGTGCACACAGCAATTACTTGCCCATGCTCACGTTTACCCAGGACTTGTCTAATCTTAAGAGCTTAGATTCAGCAGGATGAGAGCCCTCGACGATGGCTCTGGTGACAGTTGTGAGCAGCAGAGCTGAGATTAAAGAGGTTGGCTTTTTATAAAAATTCTCACATGAAGCTCACTTTTCTCTCTCTGAAGATACTCATAGAGTAAAGGTGTTGTTGCTGTTGTATGCTGTCGAGTGTTATGTGACTCCAACTCATAGCAACCCTGTATGACAGAGTAGGATCGCCCCATAGCATTTCCTGGTCTGAAGTATTTACAGGAGCAGAATGCCAGGTCTTTTCTCTCACTGAGTAGCTGGTTGGGTTCGAACTGCTGACCTTTCGGTTAGCAGCCAAGCACTTAACCATTGCCCCACCAGGACTCCTTAAAGGTGTTGTATGGGGGAACACTGTAGCTCTGCCTTGAGTAGAGTTTGTCACACTGACTGAAACTATTTTTAAACTTTTCATTCTTGGTGTCAAACATGTGGTGGTTTATAAAGCTGCTGGCCTGGCTTTGGAGAGTCTGAGAAACAAACTGGGCCTGGGAGCAGTCGAAGGCAATATGTTAACAAATAAGGTCATAGATTCAGCAATGCTATAGGATAGAGTTTGGAGAAGCCAAGAGGAGACCAGGACAAGCAGGACTCACTGTGTGTCTACAATGGCTGCCCCCAGAGCTCATGTCACCTTAGTTGGCATTACTGGAGGTATAGACAATGGGATGAAGAACGTGCACGGGGAAGACCAAACTATTTTTGCCCAGAATTTTGCACAGTACTTTAAGAGCTACATGAGCCAAGTGGAACATGTTCAAAGGTGAGCAATGTAAGAAACGTTATATAAAGAATTCATTCTATTCAAATAACATGCTCTGAGCTGGGTGCTGGAGATGTGGAGATGACTATGACACGCTACCTGTTCTCAAGGAGGTTACAAGCCAAGAATGACTGAAAGAACTGAGGGTTTGTACCTAGCTGAAAAGGAGACTCCAGGGGTTGGTATCATCACGTGGACAAGGAGTAAGTTCTCTTCTATTTGTGTTACTGGGGGTCTCTGTGTGGTGCAAACACTTAACCCACTTGGCTGAAAACTGGAAGGCTGGAGATTTGAGTTCACTCAGAGATGCCTCAGAAGAAAAGCCTGGCAATTTACTTCTGAAAAATCAACCACTGAAAACCCTACAGAGCATAGTTCTACTCTGGCACACACGGAGTCACTGTGATTTGGAGTCAACTTGACCACAACTGGTAACCGGGGTGTGTGACTAAGAAATAAGTCCAATGGATGGAACCAAGGAGACTCATTTTAGCTTGATATGAGGTTGAAATTTCCAACCGAGAATGGTGTCTTAAGTTGTAATAGGTGGCTTGAGGAAGTTGTGAGGTCCACATTCTTAGGTGTTTAAGAACAGGCTCGATGACCCCCTGGCAAAAATGTAGGGGTAGTAGAGGTAGTGCTGGGGGCACATACTTACTCATTCACTGTTCACCCCACTATGCACTACACATGGTCTCAATATTATGGATATACTGGTGAGGAAAATCAAAGTCCCTTCCCTTATGGAGCTTGCTTCTGGTGGGAAGAGAGAAATATGAATCAAATCATCACATGAATATATCCAAAACCACAACTGCGAAAAGTGTTTTGAAGGAAAGGCACGTGGTGTTATGAGAGCGGATGAAAGGGTGGTTGACGTAGTTGGGAGGTCAGGGAGGAGTTTGGTGAGGAACTCTGTACTGAGCCGAGCCACATGGGATGAGTGAGAGTAGAGAAGGGTGTTCCAGACAGAAAGACAGACTGTTAAAGGTCCTCTGGGAGGAAGAAAACTCTCAGATAATGGTGGGCCCCAATGATCTTGAAGGTTCCTTTTTTTTCAAATTTTTATTTATTTATTGAACAGGTAATGCATATGTGGAACAAAATTCAAAGATAAGAAAGAGCATGAAGCGAAAAATAAAAAGTTTCCCACCTGCTCTGACCTTCTAGAGACAGCCACTGTTGCCAGGTCATTGTGACCCTTCTGGTGCTATTAGACCCATCAACAAATATTCTCTTTTTGTCCCTTCAGAACTTGTAACGCATTTGTGATGGTTAATTTTATGTGTCAGGAGTCCTTGGATGGTGCAAATCGTTAAGTGCTAGCCAAAATGTTAGTGATTCAAACCCACCCACAGGCACCTTGGAAGACACACAGGGTTACCATTAGTCAAAACTGACTTGAGGGCGACTACCAACAACAACAATTTTATGCATCAATTTGGCTAGGGTATGGTACCCAGTTGTTTGGCCAAACACCAGTCTAGCTGCTGTTATGGAACAGCTACGTGTGATTAAGTCATCTGGCCTTGAGAAAAGCAGATTACCTTCCATACTGTTTGTGGATGAGGATCCAGTCTGTCGAAGGCCTGAAGAACAAGAAAGAGTTTCCCCAGGATGTGTGCTGCCTCCAGATTATACATACATATTTTGGCAAAACTCTGACCTCAAATTCTTCCTGTAACCTGACCTATGGATTTTGAGATACAAGTCTACAGGAGTCTCCAGCCTGCAACCTGACCCAAGGGTTTTGGACTAGCCAGCCCTCTCCTCCGACAATCATGGGAACCAACTCCCTGAAGTAAATCAATCTCTCTTTAACTCTCTCTCAATTTCTCTACCTACCTACCAGGAGCCCTGGTGGTGCAGTGGTTAAAGCACTAACAAGTGCTAACTGAAAGGTTGGCGTTTCAAACCCACCAGCCTTTCCACGGGAGAAAGATGTGGCAGTCTGCTTCCATAAAGACTTACAGCCTTCGAAACCCTGTGGGGTCTGTCGCTGTGAGTTGTAATCTACTCCATGGCAGTGAGTTTGGATCTCTCTCTCTCTGGTTCTGTTTCTCTAGAGAACCCTAAGACAACATTATATACCATCCTGCACCCCCTTAATCCTCCTAACATTATGTCTTGAGGTTTTTTCAATGCATTTAGAGCTGCCCTGCAGTTTTTAATAGCCACGTGATCCAGCGAAGGCAGCATCGTAGTTTGTTTAGCCTTTCTTCTACTGAGGCCACTTAGGAGTGAGTATTGGAAACAATGCAGCAGTGAACATCTTTGTACATAATTTTGCACACGTGTGAGTAATATCTGCAAGGCCAATGTTTGTTTTCTCGTACAAAAAAAATCTTTCTTAGCATTTCTGATCACAATAATAGTACATGCTTACAGGGCAATAGTTCAACATCGCAGAAATACAGAAGACAGGATGTGAAAGTGCCCAAGGCTCACACCCTCCATAATAACCGCGGTGACTATCAGTTTGTCCAGATGATTCCTAATTGAGTAGCTGAAAAGGGAGCAACACGTGGCATAAAGACCATAGAATAGATTCCAGATTGTCTTTCTCCATGGTTTGGGGCTCGTATGGGAGACAGGTCATAATTCTTCCCAGAGGGTATTCATGTATTTCTCTATTATAACAAGGGTTTTTAATGTGGGTTCCACAGATGGCTTCAGGACATAATTTATCAACATATATGTATTTTCCAAGGACGGGGTCTATAGCTTTGATCAGGTTCTTGGGGACGTATGACTTCCTCAGAATAAGAGCGTCTACTGCTAGCACTGGGTGCTTGCTGGGTGGGTACTGTTAGAAAGAGGCCGTTGGGTAAGTTTTGTTTCCATTTAAGAAGGGCATCACTCTTGGCAGGGGGCTCTTCCATGGGTCCCTAAATTCTTGCAGAATTTGGACAAATTGTTTAAGCCTCTCTGTGCTTCAGTTTCATCCATAAAAAGGGATAATAATATCATTGTAAGGATTAAAAAAATGAATATTTGTAAGCACTTAAAAAAGTTCCTGTCAAATAATAAGCCTTACGTACGTGTTGGTGAAATAACCTAGTTCCCAACTCCCTAGCCTGCCCCTACTCCAATGAGAATACTAAGGTTCCTAAGGAGAGAACAGCTGACTCTTAACAAGCAGCCCAGACTTCCTGAATAATTTCTAATCCCGAATCTTCCCCAGGGCAGTGTGCTAGCCCTCCACAGGGATCGAGCTGTATCTAGGTCATTTGAAGAAGTAGCCAGGCGAGAGGATGTTGAAGTCATGTGACAAAATGAAAGAAAACTTGGAGTTAATTATGCAGCTAGTAAGGACAGTCTTTTTTTTTTCTTAAAAATTTTTATTGAGCTTTAAGTGAACACTTACAAATCAAGTCAGTCTGTCACATATAAGCTTATATACACCTTACTCCATACTCCCACTTACTCTCCCCTTAATGAGTAAGCCCTTCCGGTCTCTCCTTTCATGACAATTTTGCCAATTTCTAACCCTCTCTACCCTCCTATCTCCCCTCCAGACAGGAGTTGCCAACACAGTCTCAAGGGTCCACCTGATACAAGTAGCTCACTCTTCATCAGCATCTCTCTCCAACCCATTGTCCAGTCCCTTCCATGTCTGATGAGTTGTCTTCAGGAATGGTTCCTGTCCTGGGCCAACAGAAGGTTTGGGGACCATGACTGCCGGGATTCTTCTAGTCTCAGTCAGACCATTAAGTCTGGTCGTTTTATGAGAATTTGGGGTCTGCATCCCACCGATCTCCTGCTCCCTAAGGGGTTCTCCGTTGTGCTCCCTGTCAGGGCAGTCATCGGTTGTGGCCGGGCACCATCTAGTTCTTCTGATCTCAGGATGATGTAAGTCTCTGGTTCCTGTGGCCCTTTCTGTCTCTTGGGCTCATAGTTATCGTGTGACCTTGGTGTTCTTCCTTCTCCTTTGATCCAGATGGGTTGAGACCAACTGATGCATCTTAGATGGCCGCTTGTTAGCATTTAAGACCCCAGACACCACATTTCAAAGTAGGATGCAGAATGTTTTCATAATAGTATTATTTTGCCAATTGACTTAGAAGTCCCCTTAAGCCATAGTCCCCAAACCCCCGCCCTTGCTCCGCTGACCTTTGAAGCATTCAGTTTATCCCTGAAACTTCTTTGCTTTTGGTCCAGTCCATTTGATCTGACCTTCCGTGTATTGAGTATTGTCCTTCCCTTCACCTAAATTAGTTCTTATCTACTAACTAATCAGTAAATAACCCTCTCCCACCCTCCCTCCCTCCCCCCCTCATAACCACAAAAGTATGTGTTCTTCTCAGTTTATACTATTTCTCAAGATCTTATAATAGTGGTCTTATACAATATTTGTCCTTTTGCCTCTGACTAATTTCACTCAGCATAATGCCTTCCAGGTTCCTCCATGTTATGAAATGTTTCACAGATTCAACACTGTTCTTTATTGATGCGTAGTATTCCATTGTGTGAATATACCACAATTTATTTAACCATTCATCCATCAATGGACACCTTGGTTGCTTCCAGCTTTTTGCTATTGTAAACAGAGCTGTAATAAGCATGGGTGTGCATATATCTGTTTGTGTGAAGGCTCTTGTTTCTCTAGGGTATATTCCGAGGAGTGGGATTTCTGGGTTGTATGGTAGTTCTATTTCTAACTTTTTAAGAAAACGCCAGATAGATTTCCAAAGTGGTTGTACCATTTTACATTCCCACTAGCAGTGTATAAGAGTTCCAATCTCTCCGCAGCCCCTCCAACATTTATTGTTTTGTGTTTTTTGGATTAATGCCAGCCTTGTTGGAGTGAGATGGAATCTCATCGTAGTTTTAATTTGCATTTCTCTAATGCCTAATGATTGAGAGCATTAAGGACAGTCTTTTACAGTTAAAAAAAAAAGAGCAAATTACATGAGATATATATGTGTGTGTATGTGTATGTACACATGTGTATATATACATGTATAACTATGTATGCACACATTTATGTCTTATTCTAGTATGAAATTATTTTTTATTTGAAGATTATTTCCTCCCAACACCTACAAAAGGACTTACCTCTAAACCCAAATATCTGAAAACTTTCACTTCAGGATATATAACTAGCAAGAACTGTGATTCCGTATTCTTTTCTTGGGGGCCCTGGTGGCACAGTGATTAAGAGCTTGGCTGCTAACCAAAAGGTCAGCAGTTAGAATCCACCAAGCTGCTCCTCGGAAACCTTATGGGGCAGTTCTACTCTGTCCTATAGGGTCGCTATGAGTCGGAGTCAACTCGATGGCAATGAGTTTGGTTTCTTTTAGGGTTTATTCTTTCCTTACCACCACCACCACCCTGCCCCCCAAAAGTATACTGTCTTAATTATTATAGAATAATGCAACTGAATTATGTTTTCTAAAAGACACTTTAGAGGACTGTTAAAAACACCTGTACGTTCTATTCCCAGCTTCTTTATTTTTCTCCTTGCCTCTCACAATGCAGTACAGTAGACCCAGCCCTACGAGAGTCCCAGTCTAGACTCCGGAGCCCAGTTCCTGCTCAGCCTGAGCCTGTAGATGAATTCACTTCTGTCTCACAAGTATTTAATGAGCACCTAGTCTACGCCAGGAGCTTTGAGTAAAACAAAGAGACATCAGATAGAGTCTCAGCCTCAGCTCATCTGTAAAATAAGACGCCTGAATTAGATGGCTATCCATCTTTCCCCAGCTCTGAGTTCTCTGAGTCCTGTGACACTGAAGTATAACCAAGCACTCATATGCAGCCAAAAACCCTTCAAAAATACTTACCTTAGTCTTCATTAGACCAAAATCGCTATCCAGATCCCATCCTCTCCACAGTGCTCCCTCTAGCCCTTGACATGTGTATCATAATAATGATGATTTTTTGTACAGTGCTCCATAAGCTAGCGAAAACTCTGCACGACAACCGTGAACATGGCAACCGTGAACCCAACAAGAGTTTTAGGCTTACAGAAAACTGCACAGAGAGTAGTGAGGGTTCTGGAATAACCCCTCTCCCCCAGCAGCTTCTCCTTTTAATAACATCACTAGTATGGTGTATTTGTTACAGTTGATGAGCCAACGTTGATACACTGTTAGTAATTGCAGCCCATAGTTTACACCAGGGTTCACTCCTTGTGTTGTACAGTGCTATGGATTTTGACAAACATGTAATATCATGTGTCCACCATTGCAGTGTTACTCAGAATAGTTTCACAAATGAGAAATTTCCTGTCCCTGTTTTTACAGATAAAGGAACTGAGGCTGAGAAAAGTTAAGGGCAGCAGAGCAAAGACTTGAACCCAGGTCTGACTTCCTTTTGGTCAGGGCTCTCTCCGCCCACATCGCTGTTCTACTTATGAAGTGCTACTAGGCATTGCCCCTGCTGTGTGCTTAAGTCTTCCCTCCATTCCACAATGGCAGGGCCAGTCTTTTACATTTCCTTTATTGTATCTACAACATCTGACTCAGGGGACCCCTGCTTCAGTATGGTGCAGGCCTCTCCCCACATCTGTTTGGCTGGGCTGGGGGCTGCTCTTGCTCAGATGGAAGAGTAAGCAGTTAATCAAAGCATCTGTTTGTCTGTTTCCTAGGATTCAAGTGACCCCAGATGTGGGGTCCCTGCTGCCTAGACTGCAGCCCTGCTGCCCAGGCCGGAAACTTGAGTCCAGGCTTCTTTGTCGGTCTTATCCTAGCATCAGTTCATTTGAACCCCCTGAAGGAAGCTTGTTATCAGCTCGACTTGTTCTGTTTAGGTTTTTGATCTCAGCAAAGATGAATGGATCATTTTAAGTGCTGCTGTGGGTGACTTTGAGAGGCATGTGGCCAAGGGTGCCGGGCTGGCCCCTCACCTCAATCATTCCTGTCTGTGATCCATAGCCAGGGTGAAGTTTCCCATACCAGTGAATAATAAAATGTGTTCCTGCTTAGGTGGCAGTGGGAATATGTTCCAAAGCACAGTCTCACTGAAGCAGACAGGTTGGCACAGGCATGACTGACCCTCATTTATGGATGAGGGAAAGGAGGGTAGAGGTGGGATCTCAGGGTCCATGGAGCTATTGAATGGCAAAGATGAGAGAGGAACTCTGATCTCCCAGTACCAAGCCCTGTGTTCTCCTCTTTCCACCAGACTTAGACCGCTCCATAGCTGGCCAGGTGTATTTTGGAGACTCTCTCTAGCCTTTTGGTGTTCCACACTCCAGGTTCCAGTGCCCTTCAAGAGCCAGGAGGCCCTACCTCATGATCACGCAAAGGCCTGCCTTCCCTTAGCTACAGACACCAGTTCTGAAATGGCCTTCTTCTCCCTCACTGTCTTCCTAAACTCTGTCTTCCTAAACAGCTCAAAAGGAAAAGCTGTTGTTGTTGGGTGCTGTTGAGTTGTTTCAGACTCATAGTGACCCCATGTGACAGAGTAGAATTGCCCCATAGTGTTTCCTAGGCTATAATCTTTATGGAGCAGATCACAAGTTCTTTCTGCTGCGGACCCGCTGGGTGGATTTGAACTGCCAGCCTTTCTGCTGGCAGCCGAGCTCTTAACCATTTGCACCACCAGGGCTCTTTAAAGGGCTTAAATTCATTCTCACACAGTTATGAACTAATGCATAATTATTTACTGTGCTTGTCAGGGATACTTGTGGAATCCCCAGACAAAGGACTCTCTAAAGGTGGAATTTCAGGAATTTTGGGTATACAAAATGCTAGGCGACTACTTTCTCCTTAAACCCTTTTCTAGATGCCTCAAAGCACAGGTGCCTGGTGGAGCTGGGAAGAGGGTGTTCTCATACCCAGGACATCATTTAGGTTCTGAGCCTGTGAGCAATGACAGTATGAAAAGTGAGCATTTAGGATACAGAAAAGCTGCAAATAACGTAAGTGCCCCTGTTATGCCGTTGCCGTTGAGTCGATTCCAACTCTTAGCAACCCTATAGGACAGAATAGAGCTGCCTCATAGGGTTTCCAAGGAGCGGCTGGTGGATTCAAGCTGCTTACTTTTTGGTTTGCAGCCATAGATTTTCACCACTGCACCACCAGACGATGAATTAAATGGTGAGACATGGCAGCTGAGAACAGTCCCCGTTGATGAGCCCTGTGCTCTGCATGTGGCTGAGTCATTCTAGAGCTATTTGACCATGATCCCAGGCCAGCACTGGGCCAGCCAAGGTGGTAAGTGATAAGTCTCTGCTCCAGAGTGGCCCTTCCTCACTCCTCACCCCCACTTGTCCCTGGAAGCCCAGGAACACTTTTACAGCAAGGGAGCAGTGGAGAATCCACCCAGGGAGCGCATGCCAGGCTATTAGCTTTTCAGTAGAAACTTCAGAGCGTGTTGGTTAATATATTCCTCCAAACAACAAAACTAAGAGTCTTCAGCCACCTCTCCAACCCACCACTGTTAGCGGGTCTTTGTAGACCTCTCTTAGCCTCCTGCTTCCTTTATTCCCATGACTGAAGTGTACACCGCAGAAACAGACTACCATGGATTGAATTGTGTGCCCCCAAAATGTGTGTTACCTTGGCTAGGCCATGATTCCCAGTATCGTGTGATTGTCCACCATTTTGTCATCTGATGCAATTTTCCTGTGTGTTGTAAATCCTACCTCTGTGATGTTAATGAGGCAGGATTAGAGGCAGTTATGTTAATGAGGCAGGGTTTAATCTACATGATTAGGTTGTGTCTTAAACCAATCTTCTGAAATATAGGAGAGAGAAGCTAGTGGAGAGACAGGGGGATTTCATATCACCAAGAAACAAGAGCCAGGAGAATAACATGTACTTTGGACCCTGGGCCCCTGTGCTGAGAAGCTCCTCTACCTAGGAAGGACCTTCCCCCAGAGCCAACAGAGAGAGAAACCCTTCCCCTGGAGCTGGTGCTCTGAATTCAGACTTCTAGCCTCCTAGACTGTGAGAGAGTAAATTTCTCTTTGTTAAAGCCACCCACTTGTGGTATTTCTGTTATAGCAGCACTAGATAACTAAGACACAGGCTCACCATTCCTGTTTGCTCTGAACTTCCAGCTTCATCCAAGAGTGCTCTCCCAATGCCTAGACACTCACTTCTACGCTAGGAGACCCTCCACTAGTGTGCTACCAGGAACCTCTGCTATCAATGAGAAGGCACTTACCAAACTTGACTGGGCGTTCACCACAGCTCAGGCATCCTGCCAAGGGCTTGGCATGGATCATCTTATTTAATCCTTATAGCAAACTAATGACTCAGCAACAGGCAGGGTACTGTTATCACCAGCTTTACAAGTGAGGAAAGCAATGCACAGACATTTAAGTAACTTGCCCAAAGCCACCCAGCTGGAAAGTAGAGGAAGTTGCAAATACAAACACTGTTTCGGGGACAGCCTTGTGCTTTTATCTTTGCAAGCTATAGATGAAATTCTTTGAAGTGAAATGATGGGGTCACACAGAAGGTACATAAAACTTTTAATACATCAAATTGCCCACAAAAAATGCCAGAACAAATTATATCCCCATCACCTATGTATGAGAGCTCCTGGTGAAATCCCTGCCAATACAGATATTTTCAATCTTCTAAATCTTTGTCAATGTCAATTTAGTAAAATCATCTTGTTTTCACTTCTGGTTTGATCTTGATTCTTGTTTCAACTTCCGTTCTTTAGTTAATAGTGAGATTGAGCGCGTTTTCATGCTTACTGGCTAGTTAGAGCCCTCTGCAAAGATACAGATGCTGAGTTTTTCAAAATGGAGCTGAATGTCCCTACAAAATCTGCATTTCCTTTATTCTCTGTTAGTAGATGGCATTATCATCCCCCAGTTTCCCAAAGTAGAAGCTCAGAGATGGAGTTTGCTTCTGTCTTCTCCCTTTCCCCGTGGCGTGTCAATCAAGTTGCAAGACTCTGCCGCACAAACGCTTCAAGGGTTGACTGCTACTTACCGTCCCCATGGCCTCTGACACGCCAGAGTGCAGCCTCTGACTATCATTCACCCAACAGTCCTTGGGTACCCCTGCTCATGTACCTACTGTGCAGGCCTTGTTCCATTTCACCCTCGATAACCTCATAGGCACAGTGGTTAAGTGCTCAGCTGCTAACCATGCAGGTGGGCCCTTGGCAGGGGTGGGGGTCACTTTATGATCTTCAGAGCTTTTGCTGCCCCCGTCAGGGAATGAATAATACCTCTTCCCTGCCCAAACAGCTGTCTTTGGTGGCCTCCTTGCTCCCGCTTCTGGCTCAAGAGTCTGCTTAGACCACATCCCCTTTCTATTATGGTAAATGTTTCACTCTATCCCGCTTTGTTGAATTTAACAGATTCGAAAGTTTAAAAATGAAGCAGCATTTGTTTTGTAATTTTCCTGAAGCCCTGCTACGATTTAAGCCTCTGCAGCTGGATCAGCATTTTTAACAAGGTTTTAGGATCTCTACCACAGTGTTTCCTAAAGCAACACCTCTCAAACTTTGTGGCGTGTCTGAATTACCTGGGGTATTTGTTAAAAATGCCCCTTCCTGGGCCCCTTCGCATGCCCACTGGATCCAAATCTCTGGAGCTGGGACCCAGGCGCCTCTGTTATTAAACAAGGTGCCCAGGGGATTCTGTTGTGTAACCTAGGCAGAAAACCAATGACCTGTAGGCGGCGAGAGTGTGGGCTCGCGGTCAGAGGCCTGGGTTATAATCCTGACTCTGCCATGTACCACTGAGTGACCTCGGGTAGGTTGCTTAACCTCCCTGTGCCCCAGTTTTCTTATCTGTAAATTGGGGCTGTTCTTACCTGGGGGAGTAGGGGTTGTTGAGAGGAATGAACAAGCAAATGCGGCAAACCCGCCTAGAGCAGCGCCTTCACACAATAAGTACTTAATAAATGTTCGGCATTGTTATTCTGTAAGGAGCCCTGGTGGTACAGTGGTTAAGTGCTTGGCTACTAACCAAAAGGTCGACAGTTCAAGCCACATCACAGGAGAAAGCTGTGGCAGTATGCTGCCATGAGGATTTCTAGCCTTGGAAACCCTATGGGGCGATTCTATTCTGTCCTGTAGGGTTACTGTGAGTTGGAATGGACTCGATGGAAGGGGTTTGGTTTTGGGGTTTATTGTTCTCAACCCTTCCCCCTCATGGTGGAACAGGAGATCCCAGGCCATCTTACTGTGGTTAGGGAGTTCATTTCCAGGATGGGGTCCTTGTGACTGTCACTGAGCAGGCCTAGAGGGAGGAGGTGCTAAATCGCTGCCTTACATGTGAGCTCTATGTTTTCACAAGTATGTATTTTATCTTCCCTCAAGTCAGGAAGCACCTCTGGGGCGACCTCTTGCTCTGCTCCTCTCTAGCCCACCTGCCCCTAGCAGGGCGCGCAGGGAGAGCCCAATAGAGCCAGTTCTGTTGCCCTGGTCCTTTCCTTCACCCAGCCCAGGCCAAAGGGGTTCTCTCCAGTATTTTGAATACTTCCTGAAACAGAACACTGTCCCCAAAGCCTTCTTTTCCCTGCCTCCTCACAGTGGGGACACAGTGAGTCCTCATCTCCATAGTAAACTCCCTGCACCTGTATTTGACAATAACGCGACCCTGTGCCTGGCACCAGGCTCAGCACTTTACATACCTCCTCCCAGCAGCTCCGTGAGACAGGTAATATCATTATTCCCATTTTTCAGATGACAGAAATAGGCACAGGGAGGCCCCACCACTTGCTTAAGTGTGTACACTAAGCTAATAAATGGTGGGGTCAGGACTTGAGCCTGGACCCTGGGGTCCACTCTTAACAGCCACGTTCCTCTGGGCAGGGGCCTGCCTCTGTCTTCTCTCGGTTAGCTGCATGCAGGGTGCTCTCAACTTGCCCTTTTTAATGATTTTATATTTATTCTTTTGTTCCAGGCTCCTCATGCAGGGTGTATAGGCTTGTCACTTTGACACAGTGCTATGATTGAGAGTTCAGGCTCTGTGTGAAGCTGAATCTCTTGCTAGCTGTCTGATCTTGGGAAAGTTAATTAGCCTCTCTGTGCCTCAGTTTCCAATCTAATGGAGTTATTGTGAGATTATGTACAGGGCTTGGCTCAGCACCAGTACTTGTCATTTACATATAACTGTTAGCCATTATTAGGAGCCCTGGTGGCACAATGGTTAAAAGATTGGCTGCTAACCAAAAGGTTGGCAGTTCGAATCTACCAGGCACTCCTTGGGAACCCTATGGGGCAGTTCTACTCTGTCTTATAGGGTCACTATGAGTCAGAATCGACTGGATGGCAATGGGTTTATTAGCCATTATTTGTCCTACGCCTTCATCTTTTAGGGCAGGGTAGGCAAACTATGGCCTGTGGGTCAAACCTGACCTGTTTTAATATGGCCCACGAATTAAGAAATTTTTGCATTTTTAAATGGCTGAAAAAAATCAAAAGAAGAAGAATATGTCAAATACTTCGTTTCTCATGTGAAAATTACATAAAATTCAAACGTCAATGTCCATAAATACAGTTTTATTGGAATGCAACATGCTCACTTGTTTACATGTCGTCATGGCTGTTTTCCTGCTGACGGTAACCATATGGCCTACAAAGCCAAAAATATTTACTATCTGATCTTGGCACAGAGGTCTTATTTTAGGGGCTCCTGCCTGGCTCCAGCCTAGGCTGTAAGTTAGGAGTTTCCCTCTGAACTTGAGCCCCTGGTGGTAAATTAGAGCACCAAAACCCAAACCAAACCAAACCCGTTGCTCTTGAGTTGATTCCGACTCATGGTGATCCTATAGGACAGAGTAGAACTGCCCCATAGAGTTCCCAAGGAGTGCCAGGTAGATTTGAAGTGCCGACGTTTTGGTTAACAGGTATAGCTCTTAACCACAGCGCCACCAGGGTTTTCTGGAGCACCAAAGCTCGGTGTAATTGCAGGCCACATTGGAAGGAATGGGCCATGGATTATTGCCATTACCTAGGTGTGGACACAGGGAGGCAGCAGGCAAAGCGTGTTAGGGGCAGAAAAGGTAAAAAGAAGATAAGGTCACCATATGGGACTCAAATAGACCTGGAGATTGCATCCTCTTCTCCCTAGCAGACATACTTCCTCACCTGGCTTCCCAGAATTTCCCAGCCTCCCTTGCATCTAGGTGGGGCCATGTGATTACATACTGGACAATGATAGGTAAGCACCTTCCAGAACACTTTCTTAAAAATAGCTAGCGAGGCAGGGCCAAGATGGCGGACTAGGTAGACGCTACCTCGGATCCCTCTTGCAACAAAGACTCGGAAAAACAAGTGAATCGATCACGTACATAACAATCTACGAACCCTGAACAACAAACACAGATTTAGAGACAGAAAACGAACAAATACGGGGAAGCAGCGACTGTTTCCGGATCCTGGAGCCAGTGTCCCAGTCAGGTAACCTTCGCGCCGGGCTTCTGGGCCCAGGGGAGCTGAACTCATAAATCTTGTGACGGTGCAAACAAGGGGCGCAGCCCTACCCCCCTGAACTGAACCCGGGAGGGGGCCCAGCCGGTCTGCTCGGGCGGCGTGGCAACGAGGCTGGTGGGAGAAGTCCCCGGGAGGCAGTGACTGGTTTTGGAGCCAGGAGTGCAGAGTCCCAGCTGGGGAACCTTGGCGCCGGGCTTTTGACTGGGCGCTGTCACGGAGCAAGCACGGGGCGCAGCTCTACTCCCCTGAACTAACCCTGGGCGGGGGCCCAGCCAGTCCACAGGGGCGGTGTGGCCACGCGGCTGGCGGGACGAGAAGTCCCCGGGAGGCAGCGACTGATTTTGGAGCCAGAAGTGCAGCGTCCCAGCAGGGGAACCTTGACGCTGGGCTTTGGACTGGCAGGGGAGGATCTGACCACGGCTTCAGCGGGCCAGACCCCCGGGGGCAATCTCCACACAGCCAGCACACATAGGCGACACACCCCTCGGGAATCTCAGATAAAATAGTCATTCCAAGCAAGACAAGCAACTCTGGCTATATTCCGAGGTGCTACTCTCCTATCTCTCTGATCCCTCCCCCACCCTCCCCAGGCGGCTTCATTAACGTTGGAATTTCCGGAGCCAGAGGGAGAACGGCTCCGGCTCCGCAGCGGCTTTGCTTCCCCCCCACCCCCGCCTTTTTTTTTTTTTTTTCTCTTTTGGTCTTTTCCTAACCCACTCTTCCAGCAGGAGAGAAGGAACCACAAAAAACCCAGGGACCAAAAATCCATCCCTAATTGGACTAAAAACACAGAACCAGCTACAGCCAAGCATATATGATCCAAATCTCGGACTTTCATCCTTACAGGGAACAAGGTGGCGGTTATAATGCAAAGGCAGTTCTGATAGGGATCTGCCTGCAGTTTTTTTTTAGTGGATTTTCTGGAAAAACAAGTTTCCCAGTGATGGCTCGGAGACAGCAGTCCATATCAAACCACATAAAGAAGCAGACCATGACAGCCTCTACAACCCCCCAAACAAAAGAATCAAAATCTTTCCCAAATGAAGATACAATCCTGGAATTCTCAGACACAGAATATAAAAAACTAATTTACAGAATGCTTCAAGACATCAGAAACGAAATAAGGCAAACTGCAGAAAAAGCCAAGGAACACACTGATAAAACAGTTGAAGAACTCAAAAAGATTATTCAAGAACATAGTGGAAAAATTAATAAGTTGTAAGAATCCATAGAGAGACAGCATGTAGAAATCCAAAAGATTAACAATAAAATTACAGAATTAGACAACGCAATAGGAAGTCAGAGGAGCAGACTCGAGCAATTAGAATGCAGACTGGAAAATCTGGAGGACCAGGGAATTAACACCAACATAGCTGAAAAAAAATCAGATAAAAGAATTAAAAAAAATGAAGAAACCCTAAGAATCATGTGGGACTCTATCAAGAAGGATAACTTGCATGTGATTGGAGTCCCAGAACAGGGAGGGAGGACAGAAAACACAGAGAAATAGTTGATGATCTCCTGACAGAAAACTTCCCTGACATCATGAAAGACGAAAGGATATCTATCCAAGATGCTCATCGAACCCCATTTAAGATTGATCCAAAAAGAAAAACACCAAGACATATTATCATCAAACTTGCCAACACCAAAGATAAAGAGAAAATTTTAAAAGCAGCCAGGGAGAAAAGAAAGGTCTCCTTCACGGGAGAATCAATAAGAATAAGTTCAGACTACTCAGCAGAAACCATGCAGGCAAGAAGGGAATGGGACGACATATACAGAGCACTGAAGGAGAAAAACTGCCAGCCAAGGATCGTATATCCAGCAAAACTCTCTCTGAAATATGAAGGCGAAATTAAGATATTTACAGATAAACACAAGTTTAGAGAATTTGCAAAAACCAAACCAAAGCTACAAGAAATACTAAAGGATATTGTTTGGTCAGAAACCCAATAATATCAGATACCAGCACAACACAAGGTCACAAAACAGAACGTCCTGATATCAACTCAAATAGGGAAATCACAAAAACAAATTAAGATTAATTTAAAAAAAATGCTCATAACAGGGAATCACTGAAGTCAATATGTAAAAGATCACAATAATCAAAAAGAGGGACTAAATACAGGTGGCATAGAGCTGCCATATGGAGAGTGATACAAGGTGATATAGAACAATACAAGTTAGGTTTTTACTTAGAAAAATAGGGGTAAATATTAAGGTAACCACAAAGAGGTATAACAACTCCATAACTCAAGATAAAAGCCAAGAAAAACGTAACGACTCAACAAACATAAAGTCAAACACTACGAAAATGAGGATCTCACAATTTACTAAGAAAAACGTCTCAGCACAAAAAAGTATGTGGAGAAATGAGATTGTCAAAAACACACATAAAAAGGCATCAAAATGACAACACTAAACACTTATTTATCTATAATTACGCTGAATGTAAATGGACTAAATCCACCAATAAAGAGACAGAGAGTTTCAGACTGGATAAAGAAACATGATCCGTCTATATGCTGCCTACAAGAGACACACCTTAGACTTAGAGACACAAACAAACTAAAACTCAAAGGATGGAAAAAAATATATCAAGCAAACAATAAGCAAAAAAGAAGAGGAGTAGCAATATTAATTTCTGACAAAATAGACTTTAGACTTAAATCCACCACAAAGGATAAAGAAGGACACTACATAATGATAAAAGGGACAATTGATCAGGAAGATATAACCATATTAAATATTTATGCACCCAGTGACAGGGCTGCAAGATACATAAAACAAACTTTAACAGAACTGAAAAGTGAGATAGACACCTCCACAATTATAGTAGGAGACTTCAACACACCACTTTCGGACAAGGACAGGACATCCAGTAAGAAGCTCAGTAGAGACACAGAAGACCTAATTGCTACAATCAACCAACTTGACCTCATTGACTTCTACAGAACTCTCCACCCAACTGCTGCAAAGTATACTTTTTTTTCTAGTGCACATGGAACATTCTCTAGAATAGACCACATATTAGGTCATAAAACAAACCTTTGCAGAATCCAAAACATCGAAATATTACAAAGCATCTTCTCAGACCACAAGGCAATAAAACTAGAAATCAATAACAGAAAAACTAGGGAAAAGAAATCAAATACTTGGAAAATGAACAATACCCTCCTGAAAAAAGACTGGGTTATAGAAGACATCAAGGAGGGAATAAGGAAATTCATAGAATGCAACGACAATGAAAATACTTCCTATCAAAACCTCTGGGACAAAGCAAAAGCAGTGCTCAGAGGCCAATTTATATCGATAAATGCACACATACAAAAAGAAGAAAGAGCCAAAATCAAAGAACTGTCCCTACAACTTCAACAAATAGAAAGTGACCAACAAAAGAATCCATCAGGCAACAGAAGAAAACAAATAATAAAAATTAGAGCTGAACTAAATGAATTAGAGAACAGAAAAACAATTGAAAGAATTAACAAAGCCAAAAGGTGGTTCTTTGAAAAAATTAACAAAATTGATAAACCATTGGCTAGACTGACTAAAGAAATGCAGGAAAGGAAACAAATAACCCGAATAAGAAACGAGAAGGGCCACATCACAACAGACCCAACTGAAATTAAAAGAATCATATCAGATTATTATGAAAAATTGTACTCTAACAAATTTGCAAACCTAGAAGAAATGGATGAATTCCTCGAAAAACACTATCTACCTAAACTAACACATTCAGAAGTAGAACAACTAAATAGACCCATAACAAAAAAAGAGATTGAAACGGTAATCAAAAAACTCCCAACAAAACAAAAGTCCTGGCCTGGATGGCTTCACTGCAGAGTTCTACCAAACTTTCAGAGAAGAGTTAACACCACTACTACTAAGCTATTTCAAAGCATAGAAAATGACGGAATACTACCCAACTCATTCTATGAAGCCACCACCTCCCTGATACCAAAACCAGGTAAAGACATTACAAAAAAAGAAAATTACAGACCTATATCCCTCATGAACATAGATGCAAAAATCCTCAACAAAATTCTAGCCAATAGAATTCAACAACATATCAAAAAAATAATTCACCACGATCAAGTGGGATTTATACCAGGTATGCAAGGCTGGTTTAATATCAGAAAAACCATTAATGTAATCCACCACATAAATAAAACAAAAGATAAAACCACATGATCTTATCAATTGATGCAGAAAAGGCATTTGACAAAGTCCAACACCCTTTTATGATAAAAACTCTCACCAAAATAGGAATTGAAGGAAAATTCCTCAACATAACAAAGGGCATCTATGCAAAGCCAACAGCTAACATCACTCTAAATGGAGAGAGCCTGAAAGCATTTCCCTTGAGAATGGGAACCAGACAAGGATGCCCTTTATCACCGCTCTTATTCAACATCGTGCTTGAAGTCCTAGCCAGGGCAATTAAGCTAGACAAAGAAATAACGGGCATCCGGATTGGCAAGGAGGAAGTAAAATTATCTCTGTTTGCAGATGACATGATCTTATACACAGAAAACCCTAAGGAATCCTCCAGAAAACTACTGAAACTAATAGAAGAGTTTGGCAGAGTCTCAGGTTATAAGATAAACATACAAAAATCACTTGGATTCCTCTACATCAACAAAAAGAACACCGAAGAGGAAATAACCAAATCAATACCATTCACAGTAGCCCCCAAGAAGATAAAATACTTAGGAATAAATCCTACCAAAGATGTGAAAGACCTATACAAAGAAAACTACAAAGCTCTACTACAAGAAATTAAAAAGGACATACTTAAGTGGAAAAACATACCTTGCTCATGGATAGGAAGACTTAACATAGTAAAAATGTCTATTCTATCAAAAGCCATCTATACATACAATGCACTTCCGATCCAAATTCCAATGTCATTTTTTAAGGTGATAGAGAAACAAATCACCAACTTCATATGGAAGGGAAAGAAGCCTCGGATAAGCAAAGCGTTACTGAAAAGGAAGAAGAAAGTGGGAGGCCTCACTCTACCTGATTTCAGAACCTATTATACAGCCACAGTAGTCAAAACAGCCTGGTACTGGTACAACAACAGGCACATAGACCAATGGAAGAGAATTGAGAACCCAGATATAAATCCATCCACATATGAGCAGCTGATATTTGACAAAGGACCAGTGTCAGTTAATTGGGGAAAAGATAGCCTTTTTAACAAATGGTGCTGGCATAACTGGATATCCATTTGCAAAAAAATGAAACAGGACCCATACCTCACACCATACACAAAAACTAACTCCAAGTGGATCAAAGACCTAAACATAAAGACTAAAATGATAAAGATCATGGAAGAAAAAACAGGGACAACCGTAGGAGCCCTAATACAAGGCATAAACAGAATATAAAACATTACCGAAAAGGACGAAGAGAAACCAGATAACTGGGAGCTCCTAAAAATCAAACACCTATGCTCATCTAAAGACTTCACCAAAAGAGTAAAAAGACCACCTACAGACTGGGAAAGAATTTTCAGCTATGACATCTCCGACCAGCGCCTGATCTCTAAAATCTACATGATTCTGTCAAAACTCAACCACAAAAAGACCAACAACCCAATCAAGAAGTGCAAAGGATATGAACACACACTTCACTAAAGAAGATATTCAGGCAGCCAACAGATACATGAGAAAATGCTCTCGATCATTAGCCATTAGAGAAATGCAAATTAAAACTACGATGAGATTCCATCTCACTCCAACAAGGCTGGCATTAATCCAAAAAACACAAAATAATAAATGTTGGAGAGGCTGCGGAGAGATTGGAACTCTTATACACTGCTGGTGGGAATGTAAAATGGTACAACCACTTTGGAAATCTATCTGGCCTTATCTTAAACAGTTAGAAACAGAACTACCATACAACCCAGAAATCCCACTCCTCGGAATATACCCTAGAGAAACAAGAGCCTTCACACAAACAGATATATGCACACCCATGTTTATTGCAGCTCTGTTTACAATAGCAAAAAGCTGGAAGCAACCAAGGTGTCCATCAACGGATGAATGGGTAAATAAATTGTGGTATATTCAATGGAATACTACACATCGATAAAGAACAGTGACGAATCTGTGAAACATTTCATAACATGGAGGAACCTGGAAGGCATTATGCTGAGCGAAATCAGTCAGAGGCAAAAGGACAAATATTGTATAAGACCACTATTATAAGATCTTGAGAAATAGTATAAACTGAGAAGAACACATACTTTTGTGATTATGAGGGTGGGAGGGAGGGAGGGAGGGAGAGGGTTTTTTACTGATTAATTAGTAGATAAGAACTGCTTTAGGTGAGGGGAAGGACAACACTCAATACATGGAAGGTCAGCTCAATTGGACTGGACCAAAAGCAAAGAAGTTTCTGGGATAAAATGAATGCTTCAAAGGTCAGTGGAGCAAGGGGGGGGGGTTTGGGAATCATGGTTTAAGGGGACTTCTAAGTCAATTGGCAAAATCTATTATGAAAACATTCTGCATCCCACTTTGAAATGTGGCGTCTGGGGTCTTAAATGCTAACAAGCGGCCATCTAAGATGCATCAATTGGTCTCAACCTACCTGGAGCAAAGGAGAATGAAGAACACCAAGGTCACACGACAACTAAGAGCCCAAGAGACAGAAAGGGCCACATGAACCAGAGACTTACATCATCCTGAGACCAGAAGAACTAGTTGGTGCCCGGCCACAATCGATGACTGCCCTGACAGGGAGCACAACAGAGGACCCCTTAGGGAGCAGGAGATCGGTGGGAAGCAGACCCCAAATTCTCATAAAAAGACCATACTTAATGGTCTGACTGTGACTAGAGGAATCCCGGTGGTCATGGTCCCCAAACCTTCTGTTGGCCCAGGACAGGAACCATCCCCGAAGACAACTCATCAGACATGAAAGGGACTGGACAGTGGGTAGGAGAGAGATGCTGATGAAGAGTGAGCTAATTATATCAGGTGGACACTTGAGACTGTGTTGGCATCTCCTGTCTGGAGGGGGGATGGGAGGATAGAGAGAGTTGGAAGCTGGCAAAATTGTCACGGAAGGAGAGACTGGAAGGGCTGACTCATTAGGGGGAGAGCAAGTGGGAGTAAGGAGTAAGATGTATATAAACTTATATGTGACAGACTGACTTGATTTGTAAACGTTCACTTGAAGCTCAATAAAAGTTAATAGAAAAAAAACTTTTAACCTAAAAAAAAAAAAAAGTTATGAATAATAGCTAAATAAAACTTGTTCTTGAAAAATTAAAAAAAAAATAGGTAGCATGTGGTCTTCATTTCTTCTTTATCCTGATGCCTGGAACATGGATGTGATGGCTGGAGTTCGAGCATCTGTTTTGGGCCGTGAAGATAAGAACCATTTCCTAGGGATGGCAGAACAGGGATCTAGAGGTAGGCTGGATCACTGAGGACTTTGAGGAACAGAACCACCACACCAGCGCTGAACTGCTTACCTCCATACTTTTACTTTGAGAGCCTAGCAGATGAGGATGACGGCAGCACCATCCTCTCACTTAGCACGGAGCCAGGCACGTACTATTATTCTTGTCTGCCACTGAGTCAATTCCTGACTCATAGCAACCCCACAGGACAGAGCAGAATTGCCCCATAGGGTTTCCAAGGAGCAGCTGGTGGATTCAAACTGCCAACCTTTTAGTTAGCAGTCATAGCTCTTAACCACTGTACCATCAGGGCTCCACACACATACTAAGAGGTTTTAAGTCTTTAAAAAATTTTTTAAGTTAGCTATTTTTTGTTATTATCCTTAATCATCTGATAGTTACTTCTGTACAGAAAGTAAGTATTACCTTTCTAATTTGGAGAAAAAACTTTAAAATGTTTGTTGCCCAGCATTTCACATTGCCTATAAGGTGAAGGCTAGGAGCCCTGGTGACACAGTGGTTAAAGCGCTCAGCTGCTAGCCAAAAGATCAGAGGCCCAAACCAACCAGCCTCTCTGCAGGAGAATGATATGGCAGTCTGCTTCCGTAAAGATTTCAGCCTAGGAAATCCTATGGAGCAGTTCTACTCTGTCCTATAGGGTCACTGTGAGTCAGAATCAACTGGATGGCAATAGGTTTGGTTTGGGTTTACAAGGCAAAGGCTAATTAAAGTTCTTAGTTTAGCCACAAATCCCCTTAACAATCTGGCTCAAGTCAACTTCTTCACATCCATGACCTACCGCTCTCACTCAGAAAACCTAGGCTCTAGCCACTGTGAGGTACCTCCCATTCCTGGAGCTCCCCAGGCATTGTGTGGCTCTATACTTTGCATGCAATGCCTTTTCCTTTGTTTCTGCCTGGCCTAGCTCCAATATCAGACCTCCAGTACAAACCTCTTCTGCACGGTCCTGTATAGTCTGGCCACTAGAAGAATGCTTCTGAAAGCTAAAAAGGTAAGTGAACGAGTGAGTGTTTGCATGGGTCCGGCTGGGTGAGGGGTGGGCTTCAAATCTTGGTTATCAGATTCTTTAACTAAGGCGAGATGGTAGAGGATGCTGACCTGGTTTCAGGCCTTGAGGATCTACTGAGACAGGTTTTATCAGGCCCAGGGAGAGGGGAGCAAAGGAGAGTGGGGATGGAAACAGGACGAGGGAGAGGGCACTAGAGAACCTCCTCTGCTCTCCTAACTCTCTCTGTAGGAATTCAGAGACTGAGTAGATCTGGGTACATTTCGTGAGTTAGGGCTCAAATCCTCTGCTTTCCTAACTCAGCAACTCAGCGGCCAATAGATACAGATACAACAGTATCCATCTCTATCTAAACGGATTTCCAAACTCAAGAAGCAAATGGGTTAGGATACCCGTTGCTGTCAAGTTGATTCCGACCCATAGCAACCCTATAGGACAGGGTAGAGCTGCCCCATAGGGTTCCCAGGGGGTGGCTGGTGGATTCAAACTGCCAACCTTTCGATTAGCAGCTGTAGCTTGCTGTAGCTCTTAACCACTGCGCCACCAGGGCTCCAGGCATTTATACTTTATGTTCTGGGACAAAAAAAATAAATTGCTATTTAACTTTATAAAATATTTGCCATCCAATATCTAAAGGAGAGCCCTGGTGGCACCGAGGTTAAGAGCACCCACAGCTGCTAACCAAAAGGTCAGCAGTTTGAATCCACCAGCCCCTTCTTGGAAACCCTATGGGGCAATTCTACTCTGTCCCACAGGATTGCTACGAGTCTGAAAAAAGTCAACGGCAATGGGTTTTTTTTTTTTTTTTGAATACCTATAGAGTTAATATTTTATAAAAACAAAATTATTAGGCTTAGAGAACTGATTTTATTATTTAAGGGTCATTTTATTAAAATATTGACATCTTTTAGGCCTTTTATATAGTTTATTCTATAGAATCAGAATGATGATAAAAGGATTTGTAATTTTTTTTTTTATGGCCACACTTTGGATGTTGAATCAAGTTCAATTTCTTCAAACTGATGTTCCATACCCTCTTTACTTGAATGGTGTCTGGCTGCTATTATTGAATATTTTGATCAAAGATTCTAGGAAGAACTGTGATCAAAAGGGGGAAACTGTAGAACAGAATTTCAAATTTTCATGGACTCCGGACTGTCTGGAGCCATGGAGGCTGGATGAACCCTGAAACTATTGCCCTGAGATAATCTTTATTTATTTTTTAAAAATAATTTTTATTGTACTTTAAGTGAAAGTTTACAAATCAAGTCAGTCTGTCACATATAACCTTATATACACCTTACTACATACTCCCATTTACTGTCCCCCTAATGAGTCAGCCCACTCTTTCCTTCCAGTCTCTCCTTTCATGACTGTTTTGCCAGTTTCTAACCCTCTCTACCCTCCCATCTCCCCTCCAGACAGGAGATGCCAACACAGTCTCAAGTGTCCACCTGATACATGTAGCTCACTCTTCATCAGCATCTCTCTCCAGCCCATTGTCCAGTCCCTTTCATGTCTGATGAGTTGTCTTCGGGTGTGGTTCCTGTCCTGGGCCAACAGAAGGTTTGGGGACCATGGATGCCGGGATTCTTCTAGTCTCAGTCAGACCATTAAGTCTTGTCTTTTTATGAGAATTTGGGGTCTGCATCCCACTATTCTGCTCTCTCAGGGGTTCTCCGTTGTGCTCCCTGTCAGGGCAGTCATCGGTTATGGTCGGGCACCACCTAGTTCTTCTGGTCTCAGGATGATGTAAGTCTCTGGTTCCTGTGGCCCTTTCTGTCTCTTGGGCTCATAGTTATCGTGTGACCTTGGTGTTCTTCATTCTCCTTTGATCCAGATGGGTTGAGACCAATTGATGCATATTAGATGGATGCTTGTTAGCATTTAAGACCCCAGACACCACACTTCAAAGTGGGATGCAGAATGTTTTCATAATAGAATTCATTTTGCCAATTGACTTAGAAGTCCCCTTAAGCCATAGTCCCCAAACGCCTGCCCTTGCTCCGCTGACCTTTGAAGCATTCAGTCTATCCCGGAAACTTCTTTGCTTTTGGTCCAGTCCATTTGAGCTGACCTTTCGTGTATTGAGTATTGTCTTTCCCTTCACCTAAAGTAGTTCTTATCTACTAACTAATCAGTAAATAACCCTCTCCCACCCTCCCTCCTTCCCCCCTCTCCTAACCACAAAAGAATGTGTTCTCCTCAGTTTATACTATTTCTTAAGATCTTATAATAGTGGTCTTATACAATATTTATCCTTTTGCATCTGACTAATTTCACTCAGCATAATGCTTTCCGGGTTCCTCCATGTTATGAAATGTTTCACAGATTCGTCACTGTTCTTTATCGATGCGTAGTATTCCAGTGTGTGAATATACCACAATTTATTTAACCATTCATCCGTTGATGGACACCTTGGTTGCTTCCAGCTTTTTGCTATTGTAAACAGAGCTGCGATAAACATGGGTGTACATATATCTGTTCGTGTAAAGGCTGAGATAATCTTTAAATCTTAAACCAAAAATATCCCTTGAAGTTTTCTTAAAACCAAACAATAGTTTAGCTAAACTAGTAAAGAATTGTGCTCTTTCAAGATGTATCTATATGGGATCAAATTGACAACAGCATCTAGAAAGATTGGGTAGGAAACTTAGGTGGCTGTGAGTTTATGTTAATGAGGGAGGAACAACTCAGAAAAGAAGGGTGAGAGTGGTTGCCCAACTTGAGGGCTGTAATCAGTGGCACTGAATTATATACATGTAGAAACTGTTGAATTGTTGTATGTTTTGCTGTGTATATTCTCAACAGCAACAAAACAAACAAATCTTCAAAAAATAATAGTAATGATCAAAAAAAGACTCTCTAATAATAAAAAAAAAAACTTATTATTTTTTTTTTTTAATATTACCTGTATTTTTCTACCCAGCTAAGTGGTCTGACTGGTCCCCACACCTGTGTGTTCATTTCTTGCCTTTGCTGACACAGTTCTCCACGCTAGGAACTCACCTTTCAAATATAATCCCTTCTTTAGAGAGAAACATTGCTTTTCTGAACTGCAATCCTTAGCATCTACACCACAAGCTTTAACACTACAGAATACATTTTATCTATTGTTTCTGAAGCATCATGTGTCTAAGCCTCATTCCTTAACAAAACTGTAAGCTGCTTAAAGATGAAGACTGGGCCGTCTTTTCTTTTTTTATCCTAATTCTTTATTCAGGGTCAGGCCAGTAGCAAGCTTTCGGTAAATATCTCTAAATCGCTGCTAAATTTGCTGCTGTTCAAAGGCAGACATTTGACTTAGAAGTGCACCAGGAGCAAATGGGAACCAGATATAATAAAACTCCGTGAAATGCAATTTCCTGTTTTGTGTAATGCTGGAATCAAATATTTCTACCATACCTCCTAGGAAATATAGAACAAATCAAAATTGAAAAATGCAAGGATACTGTACTGGACGGCTGCTAAAGAAACACAACTAAAGCATTAGGTTTTCCTAACTGTAGACCCGGGCAGGTGACGGGATCACAGAGTAAGGCCAGCAGTTCCGATCCGCAAAGCTCTGGACAAGCCCAGAGCCTGCCCTGCACCTGTGCAGGTGTGACCTCTAATGCAATTGTTTCCTTTTGAGACCTTTGGTTTGTTAACATTCAAACTGTTCACTGAAGGTGAGAGGCTGGCTAAAGAGTGACCTCCCAGGGGATGGCCAAGGCAAAGGGGCAAGGAACAGCTGCCAGCTGCTGTTCTGGAAGGCACTGGGTGGGTTTAGTCCGAGAGCTGTCAGCTCTATTCCTGCCCTTCCATATTCCTCTGCTTTGCAGCGTGGAGTGGCAGTGGTGGGGGCAAGTGTCCAGACTCCATTTCTCAGACTCTCCTGCCAGCTGCTTCTGGTAAGATTCTGCTTTGGAGAGTTACCGCCAGGAGCCAGGAAAGCAGGAGAAGAAATAAGCCAACGTTTTCTCCTGCCCTTGGTGAAGCCTCTGGCAGTGGGAACAGCAGCAGACATGTGGTTTCCTGGTTCCCACAGGATGTCAGAGCAGCCCCATCAGTGGAAGTGACAGAGGCAAAGTCCCCAGCAGGCTAGGGCTGAGTGCAGGCTGGCTTCTTCAATTCCCTTGCAACCAGTTCTCTGCATTCAATCCCTTTCTGCATGAGCTATATAGAGTGGGTTCTGTTTCCCTGCTAGACTCTCCGCTATATAGGTGCCAAGATTGGAGCCGGTGTTAAATGGTCCAAAACCTGGATGCTATGGACGGAACAAAGGGCCCAAGTGTAGAACCCAGCAGGGCAGAAGATGAGGAAATACAGGCAGGAAGGAGTGTTGGAGCAGGTCACTTCACAGATCTTCTCATGCTGTTCACACGCCAAGAAATGAATGCACAAGGGCCAGCAAGGAGCCTGGGAGGAAGGGCGCCCAGTCAGGGCCAGTGTGAATGAGTGTGTCAGGGCCTTTCCCCAGAAGGCGTTCAGTGGGAGGAGGACAGGGAGGCAGTGAAATCCTCGGAGATGGAAGAGAGGGGCCCACAGACAGGCAACTGGGTGGCCAACTTCCCAGAGGCACACTTGGCCGTTTCACTGCTGGCCTTGAAGCTGTAGAGTGCTGATGAGAAAGCGGGATTTCAGGCCATGGCTTAAGAACACACATTAGAGTAATCAGATTTGATGAGACTTAAGACGTTCAATTTTTGTTTGGGCTTTGAGTTTGGCGTTATCCAAAGAGAGGACCCTTTCTTTTCTTTCTCACTGTTTCTATTGTTAGGCTGGACCCAGTGACGTGATTCTAGCAAATAGCATACTGTAAGGGTGATGGGATTCACTTCTGAGATTAGGTTACAAAGACCATGACTTCTGTCTTGTTATTGGACTGTCTTAAGCTGGGCTCTCTAGAGAAGCAAAACCAATGAAGTGTACACACACACACACACACATATGTATACATATATGTATATAGAGAGAAACAGATTTACATCAAGGAAATGGCTCATGTTTTTTTTTTTTTTTTATGTGGTTATAGAGGCTGGAAAGTCCCAAGTCCGTGGGTCAGTCTGGAAGCTTCTCCTGACTTACGTAGCTGCAGGAGCTGGTGAACCCAAGATTGGAAGGTCAGACAGCACTCTTCTGGGTCACAGGCTGCAGAGGCTGACGAATTCCAAGATCAGCAGGTAAGTTGCTAGCTCAAGTCCCAAGACCTGGAGGTCAGATGAGGAGCCAGAGTGAGCAAAAGCCAGAGAGCTTTGCCAGAAAGTCCACATATATTGGATGCAGGCCACACCCCCAAGGAAACTCTCTTTCAGCTGATTGGCTGCTCATAGTAGATCTCATCGTGGAAGTGATTACTTCATATCATATCTCATTATGGATATGATTACATCATCGCATAACTGCCAAACTACATCATAGCTGCCAAACTACTGAGGATCATGGCCCAGCCAAGGTGATACACAACTTTAAACATCACATGCACTATCTCTCTGGCTCTTCTCACTGACTCACTGTGATGAAGCTAGATGCCCTTTTGTGAGCTGCTGTGTGGAGAGGTCCATGTGGTGAGGACCTGAAGGTAGCCTCAAGCCAACAGCCTGTGAGGAACTGAATACTGCCGTCAGTGACTTGAGTGTACTTGGAAGCAGATTCTTTCCCAGTAGAGCCTGGAGATGAAGGCAGCCCTGGCCAACACCATGATTTCAGCCTCATGAGAGATCCAGAACCAGAGGACTCAGCTCAGCTGCACCCAGATTCCCGATGTATAGAAACCACAGGGTAATAAATGCGTGGTAAGCCATTGGGCTTTGTGATTGGTTACACAGCAATAGCTAGGTGATAACAGACACGCTACCCTAGGTCCAGCCAGGTGAAGTCTTCTTCCCCAACTCCAACCCATCTGCAAATCCAGAGCATGGGCCTCATTCAGTGGATGGACAAGCATAAAGCACCAATGATCCACTCTGAAGATAGACCCCAAGAAGAGGCAGGATCCCTTGAAGAGGGGAGGAATACGAGAGATAAATAAACTAAGAGGGAGCAGGGGAGGAGAAACAATCAAACCCAAATTGAGGGTCGGTATGCAAAACAACCAGCCTGTGCTTCAAAATGTCAATGTCAGAGAGAAAAAAGGTCAAAGAACTGTTCCAGATTAAAGGCAACTCAGGAATACGTGACATCTAAATGCACTGTTTGCATCTTCTTGATTCCGACTCATAGCGACGCATTAGGACAGAGTAGAACTGCCCCACAGGGTTTCCAAGGAGCAGCTGGTAGATTTGACCTGCTAAACTTTTGGTTAGTAGCCAAGCTCTGAACTCCTGCGCCACCGTCTTGAATTGGAGCCAGTGTCAGGAAAAACAATGCTACAAAGGCCATTATTGAGACAACTGTAAAATGTGATATCTTCTATATATTAGGTAGTGGTGTTATGTCAATGCTAAATTTTCTCAGTTTTTTGATTGTATTGATTGTAAGAAATCTTCCTTGTTCTTAGAGATATACACTGAAGTATTCCAAAGGGACAAGATATTGTCAAGCGACTATCAAATGGTTTTATGTATACACACACACACACATATACAGAGACACAGAGCACAATGAGACAAAGTGTTAACAATTGGTGAACCTAGGAGAAGTCGATATGGACAGTTGGCTTGCTCTTAGAAGGGGAAGCAGGTTATGAGCAATGTGGCATCAGAACTGGTAGGAGGCCCATAGTAGACAAAACTACTATGGTGGTACCTCCAGGTACCAGGGTGGGGGACAGAGCAGGTGATGGGGCCTATGATAGATGCCACCAAGAATGAAAAGTGGAGACTTTTGCAGAGTACGCAAGTTGGCATCAGAAAGGGACAAGAATCAGATTCAATGTAGGAAAACTTACAGGAATGGAGTGCATCGGAGGACTCTGCAGGGTGCTGAGTGGGGTGTGGGATGAAAGCAGACAGTTGATGGACCTGGTGAATATGTGGGGTTGTCTTTGAATGGCATCCTTGGGAGGAGAGAGAGCACAGAGGAAGTGTCCAAAATTCTTGATCACCTGGCAAATAGTGGGCAAGATGATTTCTAATTATTTAAGGAGAGTTGAGTAAGTTTCAAGTGAGGCAATGAGCAAGGGGACCGTAGATTGTCAGACCGGTTGTAGCATAGACAAAGTATTGGCAGAGGCCTTTGCAGCCCAGCTCAGTTGACTGGCCTCCAGTGGAATCCCTTCTACCGAGGCAGTTAGCTCAGATGGAGGCCAGAAAAGCTGAGGCACTGAGGAGGATAAAAGGCAGCCTGGCTGCTCTTGGACCTGGGCTTGCATGTTGAAAGCCAACCCAGAAGAGGCTGTAACGAGACGGGCTAGGTGTTAGCTACACACTAAGGCATCGGGGATCGTGGAGATCTAGGCCAAACTCACAGCTTTTCTCACAGAAACCACTCCAACCTTCTTCACGGATGTGGGCAGGACAGGCAAGTGGCCCCTCCTAAGGAAACATTCTTTGGTTTTAGGGAGATGCAAGTGTGCAGGGGACAGGTTGGAAAAGGGCAGGGGTCTGCGGGCATCACTGAGTTTAGTCCCTGAGGGGCAACTCCAGGCTTTCAACCCAGGCAACTATGCTTGTTATCCAAGTATTAGCTCATTTCTGTGTCCAGGAGGCTGAGCGCATCCTTGTGTAATGATCCTAGCCCTCGCCAGGAATGCTGGGGCGGATGGGATCCAGGAGGCTAACAGAGGCATCTTTGGACAGCTGGCTAATCATCTCCCCTGGGGAGGGCCCAGGGAATGGTCCTTAAAAAAAAGAAAAACCAAACCCAGTGCTGTCGAGTTGATTCCGACTCACAGCAACCCTATAGGACAGAGTAGAACTGCCCCATGGAGTTTCCAAGGAGCGCCTGGCAGATTCGAACTGCCAACCCTTTGGTTAGCAGCTGTAGCACTTAACCACTATGCCACCAGGGTTTCTGGGAACTGGTCCTACACAGCTTAAAATGCACAGCTTCCCCCGAACCCAAGGAGAGCTTAAAAGGAAAGCTATAAGGTGCGGTGGAATTACATCAGGTGTGTATTTAACTCAGCAAACTCAGTTGTCTTCGCTAGCGGCTGCAATAGAGGCAGAGGAGTGAGAGAGGGAAGAGAAGGAGAGCAAGAGCCAGAGTGAGAAAGAAAGCAATGCCCTGGGGTGTTCCATTGTCTCTTGCTGTTGTACCCTTACTTTGCCCACACTTTTGAAAATACTCCTTTCATTAAGCTCTATTTAATCACCCTTACCAGGACCCTGAACTAGACCCTGGTGAAGGTTATTCAGACCATATGTGACACTGGCACCCTGCATTTAGAGGAATACGTTACCCCCAAAATTTTCAGCTCTAGACTGCCTCCAAATGGACCCTAGACTTCTTGAGCATGGGCTTTTATCTAGAGAACAGAGAAGTCCAACCCTCGCCAAGCACTTTACTCAGTGTCCAGGTATCTCCCACTGGGACCCGAGAGTTGTCACTGTGCCTGGTGTGTGTGGTTCTAGATTTATGCATTCCCTGCTCAGATCCTGGCCTCTTCACACACCGTTCTGGGTGCCGTGTGTGTGTGCTTAATGCTGAGCCGTAAGCCTGTGGTTATAGATGAAACAACCTCTCCTCCCACACGACTAGCCCCAGAGAACTAACGGCACATATGTGCTCAGAGAAGTCGACACGAGTGTACGCCAGTCTGTTACAGCGGTTAATGCCGGCGGATGCGATCATAGAGGACTGTTAACTCTCTGCTTTGTATATTCCATCTCGGTTAATTTTTTAAATTTTTATACTATTTTTATAACAAAAATGATATTGTTATTTTTGAGTACTATAAAAACACCTTGAAATTTTGCTTTGGATGGCATTAAACCTCTACATTAATCTGATAAGAATTTTCATCTCTAGAATAATTAAGCTCCTGTTCTTGCACCTGCTATGCTTCATGTATTCAACAGTACTTGTATACTTTCCAATAGCATTTGGTTATCCTGGTGTGTGGCACGTGTGTGCACGTTTGTGTGTGTGCATGTGTGTGTTTTAAGAACAGGATAACTTCGTGATGTATCAAATACCTTCTCTGTGCCAGTCACCACTCATTCACATGCCTCACTTCTAATACTATGAAATATATATTTACGGAAACAGGAGTCCCTGGGTGGCACAAACAGTTAAACGCTCAATTACTAACTGAAAGGTTGGCAGTGCGAACATACCCAGTGATGCCTCAGAACAAAGGCCTGGCAATCTACTTCCAAAAGGTCATGGCCATGAAAACCCTATGGAGCACAGTTTTACTCTGCAACACATGAGGTCACCATGAGTCAGAACTGTTTTGTTTTTGATGGCAATAGTAAAAACAGAGGGTCAGGGGTTTGTGGGGAATAGAACAAGGACTCAGCCCACATCCACATGACACAAAGCTTGTGCTTTCTCTACCACGTTCTGAAGTACATAAACTGGGGGGAGACTAGATACGCCATATGATACCCATTACATACTTCATGAAACTATTGCCCATTTAGGCAAGTGATTACAATCTGGAATATACTATACCTATATATACATTAGTATAAAGTTATGAATTGTCCCTTAAAACATGGAATATTTTTTTTAATTTAACTTCTTTCTAATGACTGTAATGGCCTATATGAACTACTCTTATTTCAAGGATTCTGGAAGTTAATTGGCATTACAAGTAATCGTTCTCAGGCACTTTTGGAATGTATTATAACTTTTTTCATTCCACATGCCAGTTGCCATTTCTTCTTTAAAGCTACTTGTTTTTATGACTATAAAGATAGTTCTCAGTGCTTCAGAACAGGCATTCTTGAGGAAAGCTGACAGCAGGTGTGTGATGCAGACACACCTGGCTCTCCTCACTGAGAGGCTCTGAGTGAGCTACAGAGTAGCCCCTTAGGGAGGCAGGTAAGGGCTTGCAGATGGAGTCAGATGGAGCTGCGTTTGAATCTCAGTTCTGCCCTTTCTTGCTCTGTGTCCTTGAATAAATTACTTTTCAGTCAGGAAAATAGAAACCAACTGGCTATTTTAACAGAGAGAGTTTAATGTAGGGAATTGGCCCTGGTGGCACAGAGATTTAGAGCTCAGCTGCTAACCAAAAAGTTGGCAGTTCAAACCCACCAGCCGCTCCTTGGAAGCACTACGGGGCAGTTCTGCTCTGTCCTGTAGGGTCACTATGAGTCGGAACTGACTCAATGGCAATGGGTTTGGTTTTTGGTTTGGTTAAATAGATGTTGGAGGATTGCAAAAGCAAAGAGTAAATACAGAGACTAGAACTATAGGAAGCAGCCACCAGGGGCTGGGTCATCAGAGTCTAGAAGCTCGGAAGAGGGACCTCATGGAGCTAGAGCCCACACTGAGGTGAAGGGCCATTGCTGGGGGAAGCTGAGAGGAACTGGAAGCAAGCTGAAGGAGCAAGTCTCTTCTCCCTCCTCCTGGCGCCTTCTATTGGTGGAGCCTGACAGAGCAAAGCAGAAGTGTGGTTTGCAGAGTTTCAGCCTGAAAGAGTCACGAAGCAGAATACAGAGGTTGGGTTTATAGCTGTCATGCTTGTCAAAGCTTCAGCTTCTTCAACAATGATTTAGAAATGACAGCAGTATTTTTTTTTTTTGTAATTGTACTTTAGATGAAGGCTTACAGAGCTAATCAATTTCTGATTAAACAATTAATACATGTATTGTTTTGTGACATTGGTTGCCAATCCCATATCAACATTCTCCCTTTCTCAACCTTGGGTTCCCCATTACCAACTTCCCTGTCCCCTCCTGCCTTCTCGTCCTTGCCCCCAGGGCTGGTGTGCCCATTCAGTCTCATTTTGTTTTACAGGCCTGAGAAATGACAGCAGTATTTACCTGCTTGCTGTAAGGATTAAATGAGATGATGAATTTAAAGTGCTTAGCCTAGCGTCTGGCAATTAGCAGTTCCCCAGCATTGATGGCTTGCTGTTAATAAATCGCATTAAGGCCAAGACATATGCCAAGGAAACCAGCGTCAGAATAACTAAGAGACGTTTATGTTACATGCAGGTCATTCATGCATGTGTGGAGGAATCAGCTGGTAGTGAGCAGTGTGAGTCAAGGAACAGAGGCAAATTCAGAGAGAGGAAAAAGGGGTCGAGAGAGAGAGACCAACTGCCTATGACCTACACAGGTGGGAACAGTGTCTCCTGTTTGTACATTTTTGGGGTAAACTGTTTAGCTGGCAGTTTGCGGAGGGGAACCTGGGTACAGTTGTCACTCGGTATTCCTGGCGGATTGGTTCTAGGACTCTCACAGATACCAAAATCCAAAGATGCTCAAGTCCCTTGTATAAAATGACATAGTATTTGCATATAACTTGCAAACACCCTCCCATATACTTTAAATCATCTCTAGATTAGTTGTAATACCGACTACAATGTAAATACTATGTAAATAGTTGTCATACTGCATTGTTTAGGGAATACTTATGAGACCCAAGGTGAACAATGCTCCAACACCAAGTGCTGGAGAGAGGCTGAGGACTGTGAGATGGCGGGAGGCTACAGCAGGGGATGCTGCCTGTTGCTTCATTCGTGTGCATTCTAAAATTTATTACCAAATATACACAGTTATCAAATTAAAATGTAAAAGCTATTTTGAAATTTTTTTTTTTTAAAGGAAAAGAAAAACTGGAGATTTTGAGGAGAAGCAGAATCCCATGTGGCGTGGGGACAAAAATTTAGGAACCCAAGGCATCTTTACACAGATGTGAGGTAAACTTGTCCAATTTATCAGTACCTATTCCTTTGTTGACTGGCTGAAACCTATAAGGAAAAATTCTGGTGAATCAAAATGAAATGCATGAGGCACACACGAGGAAACTATCCCTGGATCTCTACCTCTATTTTTCACTACTAAGTATCTCACAGGTCTCTGCAAGTAGTCTTAGGTAAAACAAGTCTTCAATGTATTTATCAATACAGAAGAGAGAAAGATTTAAAGTGGAAGTCTTTTTTGTTGTTGTTGTAAAAATAAAACATTTGCCAATCCAACATTTTTCAGGTGTATAATTTAGTGACAGCAATTACATTAATCACGTTGTTCAACCATCACCTGTAATTGCCGCCAAATTTCCCATCACCATAAACAGAAACCCTCTGCTTTAAAGTAGAAGCCGTTTAAAGAGAAGTCTAGTAAAATGAAGTACAAGTTAAATATTTGTATCCTGGCAGGAGCCTTTCTTTTTTTTGAAAGAATGAAAAACAGAGCAAATCTTGTTGACTGTGACATTTCCAGTTTCTGACCTTCATTCCTCCAAAGAGGAAACTTTCCACAGCTTCGTTGTCTCCCTCATGCAGTTTGAAGGCCTTTTGATCTCCTCAAATCCACCCTTTAGGAGCAGTCAGCTAATTAATCTTCTCCCAGAAGCATATGCTTTGGAAAAAAATGGTAATTAGGAGGTGAGCGAAAAAGCTTTCATCTCAAATATTTACTAATGAGTAGGAATGTTCAACCTACCTCAAAGACCCGAGACAGGCTTGAGAAGACTCCGACGCTCTGTCCACCCAAAGTCATCTGTGGCCTGGTTTCACAAAGCTCTTCTTTATTTTTTCTTTTCATCTAAATTTCTCCTCTATAGCATCATGTTTTGGTAAGCACTGGATTTTTGAAGTGGTCTTTGTTTTGATTCATTGCTTGTAACCATAATTGTAACCATTAAGTGAGGCAAGGCCAAGCTGGCAGATGAGAACAATTACATCTTCTACTTACCTAATTGGGGGCACCTGCTCCCCAGTCAGGTGGCCACAGGAGTCGTCCCCCAAGGCCCAAAGATGGGGTGGGGGTGGGATACCCAGGGGGCAGGTAGAACTTGAGGTAAACCTTACTGTTAGAAACTCCCCTCTATCCTTCTGAACATTTTCAAAATTAACTAATTTTTAAAATAGATAATACATGCACGAGGTACAAAACTCAAGATGTACCAAAGGGGACGCAGCGGTGCTAAGTGTATTTCATGCAGGCATGTTGCATATGGCTGTATAGGTAGTGCACTGCACAACTCCAGGATTGTGTGCAACTATCAACTTCATTCACATAGTCTCAAACTTTTGTGTATTTTTTCTAGATAAACTTTTTTTAGTATTATATAAATAATATATCCTCGTTGGTGAAAATGTGGAAAATACTGAGAAGTCCAAAGCATGTAAAAATAATCTATAGTCCTATCCAACCAGTGATAACATCTGTCTACATTTGGCTGCAGTTCCTTTCAGTTCTTTTAAAAACACATACATTTGCTAAGTGTATTAAGTAATACAATTGCATTAACTAATTGCATTTCTACTCCCATCTGCTAGCCACTTCAGTATCCTCCCAAAGGCAATTTGTAGCCAGTAACAGAACAGAAAGCTTTGCTCTATTCAGACAATACAACATTTGGATTGGGTCTGCCTAGGATAGCAAGAGTCCAACTTTAAAATTATCATATCCTGTTATTACATATTCCTCAACTAAAATCCTATGATTGGCCAGGGGGTGAGGCTTCAGATACAATCAGCAAGTCTCAGGACTTTCTGGAAACTTCTAGAAACTTCTGGTCAAAACCTATTCTCTTGGCCTTCTGGCATTTTAAAAGTGAGAGGCTACCAAATATCACAGGTCCACGAAGAAATTTTCATCTATGCATGTTGAAGTGGGGGGGGGGAAGGACAATGCAATATTTTTCAGAGTTTAATTCGAAGAACACTTTTTTAAATAATATCCTACTTTACGCTGTTAAAATAAGTTTTTCTTTTTGAAACTAAAGTTATAAAAACTATTTTCTGATTTATAAAAGTTAGCAACACTGTATCAGTGTCTCAAATTATTTTTGAAATTTTACTGATTCGTGAAATCCAGAAGTTTCAGGGTCATTTAACTTGATGTGAAATGAATGTCTTAAATCTCCTGAGGGAAGGTGCTGCCATTTTATTCACTGGCCTGGCTACCCAAGGCACTCAATATTTGTTGACCCTAACAACAACAACAAAAAAATTAGGTAGCATTTTGTATGTTTTTTTAATTTCATTTTTTAAGGGAAATTTATTTCAATAGCAAAATAGAGAAGAATTGATCTGGAACAAATTTGAAATTAAAAAAAATTGATCCTTCTCCATGGAACGTTTGAGAAGCATATCAGCTAAAGCCCTTTTTCCCAGATCTGACCACAGAAACCCTGTTATAGGCCACCCTGTTAATAACCTAAGGAACTAAGAGTTTTGCAGACTGTATTTTGGGAAACGCTATGCAAAAACTTAACCAGACTAGAATTCAATCTTTTTTTAATAGTTTATAAAAAGCACGTCAGAATTTTGAAGTGCCTCGAGTTCATGATTTAGAGAACACTTGTCACTGGGCTGCAGCAGGGTTGCCTTCTCAATTACCAAACGCTCGGAATGCGCAGATGACCAGGCGCCAGCGTCTGCAGTGGAAGGGCCTGAGGGTGAAGATTAAGGGCTAGCGAGAGGCAGGAGTGAAATTTGCAAAAGACAGAGGTATAAAAAAAGGAGCGATGTGAGGCGTCCGGCTTCGCGCTGATTAAAATTTCATGCTTAGTCAAATCTAGCACTCATATTTAAAGAAATTTGAGACTGTAACATGTTATGAAAATTTTATTTTATCATTCCTTCAAATCTGAGTTGAAAGGATGTTCTTTTTTTAAATAAGAAATGCTCTTATTTCCCCCAAATCACCTTTTAGTTCGGTGCTATTTTAACCTCTTCATTATAAATGCAGATTTGCGAAGTTAAAAGAAACCTGTGTCTCTAGATCATGGGAGAAAAAGAAACAGCTTTGCTTTTACATTTACCTATCTGACACCAAACCGAACATGTTGCCACCCAGTCAATCCTGACTCATAGTGACCCTATAGAACAGAGTAGAGCAGCCCCATAGAGTTTCCAAGGAGCAGCTGGTAGATTTGAACTGCTGACCTTTTGGTTAGCAGCAGTAGCTCTTAACCACTGTGCCACCAGGATTTACAAATCTGGAAGCTGTGTTTAAGTCTCTGTCAAGGTGCTGGCCATTCCCAGGTCCTCAGCCCTGGTTCCAGCCTTCTGTGGAAGACTGTGGGTGTTAGGGTGCTGGGACCGCCCACAGCTCCCTTCCCAGACACTCCTGTCAGCGGTGTTCTGTTAGGCCTGACAGGACCAGCAGGCAGGCAGAGGAGGAGCGGTTCGCTGCCTGCTCTGACTGCCAGTGGCACTGCTCTGGCATCTGATGACACTCTAAGCTCCGGAAGCTTGAGCTCCTCCTCAGCCCCAGCCCCAGAGCCCGGGCCCTTCCACAGTCCACCAACAACAGCAGATAGAGCCTCCTTGGGGACTTCAGCACTGGCCTGATGGCCTCTCTCAGGTGGTCCAACACTACACAGGACACCCCAGGCAGTGTAGCAGGGTGACTCCTCCTCCTGATTCTTGGGTTACCTAAAACAACAACAATAAAACCTCAGTTGCTAGCCAGTCTATTCTGAACTCTGTACACATCAGAGTAGAACTGTGCTTCAGAGGGTTTTCAATGGCTGATCTTTCAAAGACCACCCTTGGAAATATATTTTAAAAGCTACTCACAAGACATCCTTCTGCTAAAATTTGTACAAATATGCAACTAATCATAAAGCAACACAATTAAGCAAATAGGCTGCCAGGCCTTTCTTCTAAGGTGCCTCTAGGTGAACTCGAACCACCAATCTTTCTGTTAGAAGCCAAGGACTTAACTGTTTCCACCATCCAGGGACTCAACCCTTGGGTGACCTATCTTCCCCCTTTGCCTTTCAGCCCTTCTAACACTTTAGTAACTAGTTGCCTGTATTAAATCCCCACTGTTTGAAATACGTAGCAAGGTAGCCATCAAAAAACCATTATGAAGAAAAACTGGTATTGGCACCCTATTTAAATATTATATATATATATATTAAATTTAGTGTCCAAAAAAAGTCTGCCCTTGAAAATATATTTTAAAAGCCATTGACAAGACCTCCTTCTGCCAAAATTTGTACAAAAATGCAACTGATCATAAAGTCACAAAACATACAAATAAACAAAAACAAAAGTAGTTGGATAGTGGTTGGTAGGTAGAGACTCAGTAGCTCATCATATACACTGTAATAGGTACTGACTTCTAAAGCGTGTTTTCTTATGGTTTCACTTCAGAATGGGTTGAACAGGAGTTTCTTAAAGTGTGTTTCACAGAACACTGGTCTTTGCTTAAAAAAAAGCAAAACCAAACGTGTTGCCATTCAGTCGATTCCGACTCATAGTGACCCTGTGGGACAGAGTAGAACTGCCCCATAGGGTTTCCAAGAAGTGGCTGGTGGGATCAAACTGCCAACCTTTTGGTTAGCAGCCAAGCTCCTAACCACTGCACCACCAGGGCAAGAGAAGGGTATTTCTGTGTTCCTGTAAGTCTGGGAACTTAAGAGCATAATATATCACTGCTCTTGGAGTGTCACGATGTATATTAGCATATAAATAGCTGTGAGACAGGCTGCAAGGAGCCCTGGTGCACAGTGGTTAAGTGCTTGGCTGCAAACCAAAAGGTCAGTGGTTCTGAGCCCACCAGCCTCTCTGGGGGAGGAAGATGTGGCAGTCTGCTTCCCTAAAGATTTACAGCCTTGGGAACCCTATGGGGCAGTTCTACTCTGTTCTCTAGGGTCACTGTGAGTTGGAATCAACTTGATGGCAACAGGTTTGAGACAGGCTGCAGTAAAGATGCTTAATTTTGTTTAAAATTTTTTTTCCAAAATGTAATTAACCATGGGACTTTTTTCTGTTTATCAATAGTAAACAATACTGTAGAACTTATTACAGGCCAGGCATTTTGCAAGAATTACTTTCTTAATAATTAAAACACACAGACAGACACAAACACACAATTTATGTCACAGCCCTAAACAGCCATGGGTGGCCCTTTGGGTTAAAGGAGGCATCTGGTAAAAAGATATGCATTACATCTTATACCCTGCTTACCTCCTTACATCCTTTCACACTAAACCACATTTGACTTCTCAGTATTTTAATTATAAATGTTTCCTTGTGCAGTATAAACAGCATAAATAGAGAGTATAGGCTTTTCCTTAACCATATACTGTTGACACACTACAGCATCTACCCCAGAAATGGCTTTTCCTCACAGAAAGATACAAAGAACTCTTAGTGCTTGCCACATTTGTATTTAAATGCAACATTCACCTTACCGTGATAAGTAAAAATAACCCAAGTCCTCAAGGAAATAAAAGCTTTGAGCTACAAGGTAATAACTGGAGCACAGTAGTACAGCATCCTGCGTGCCCAATGGCCTCCTGAGCCAGCTTCCATCAGCTCTTGGGATCCACCAGCTCTCGGGATCCACCAGCTCTCGGGATCCACCAGCTCTCGGGATCCACCAGCTCTCGGGATCCACCAGCTCTCGGGATCCACCAGCTCTCGGGATCCACCAGCTCTCGGGATCCACCAGCTCTCGGGATCCACCAGCTCTCGGGATCCACCAGCTCTCGGGATCCACCAGCTCTCGGGAACACTGCGCTGTTTCCAGTGCAAGGAAACGAACCACAGCACATCACAGAAAGACTGCTTTCTGCTTTTAATACTAAAGCAAAATGAGTTCTTGGAAGCAGGAGCGGGGGAGTCTTTTATAATTTCTGTTTGTTAGTGTGTGAACAAGCCTTAACACACCCTTGTGCTGCTCCAGTGATGCTAACACAACTTGGAATTTGAGTCTGGGTGATCCCTCATAGAAGCCATAATTTGGATTTGGCTGAAAACCCTCAGTCTGATTCTCCCGGACAGGCTGATGATGGCGGCTGGCCAGAACTCAGGCCTGGCCTGGCTGAGCCTGTTCCATGCCCTCCTCCTGTTTTCCTCCCTTTGAATGGGCCTTTGATGAACCCATGCACTAACAGCTGTAGAGGTGGGGCAGAAGGGCCAGCAAACAGGTGGCCCCCTCTGTGCCTTAGTGGTGCCAATGCCACCAAATCGTCACCTGGCTGGAGAAGGGCAGTAGGGTCAGAAGGACAAAAATGGGGGCGAGAGGAGATGAAGAACAAAAGTGACAGGGCTGGTAGTCAGAGGCAGGAGGCTGAGAGCTGGGCAGAGCCTGCTCAGCTGCTTTGAAGGAGGGATTTGGCTTTTGGGGGGGAATTCCCAGCGTCCTTGAGTGCCACTGAATTAGGAGGGCTCATAATAGGTTAAAGTGGCCAGTCATTCTCTTTTTAAAATATGGCTGCCTATTTAATTTTCTCAGGTCCTGCGATCCAGAGTTTGAAGCTTGTTAGCCGTTACTGACTCACACAGAAGCACACAGGCCCCTCGTACTCACCAGGCTGGGATGTGAGTTCCCTGGTGTCTACATGACCCAGGCACTGCAGAGCTCTGAACCGGTTCATTCTGATTCAAATCCCTGCTGAAAGTTTGCATTACTACCCCCAGATATACTGAATCAGAATCTACATTTTAACAAGATCCCCTGGGTGAGCCTTATTTACCCATAAGGCTCACCTGGGATCTATAAAAATCATGGGGATCTTGTTAAAATGTAGATTCTGATTCAGCACACCTGGGGTGGAAATACAAATGCTCAACAGGGGTTTGAACTTGAAGGAACCGGTTCAAAGCCCTGCCAGGGAGCTCTGGTTTCACTTTCAGGCGGGCATGCCGAAGGCCTTGATTGGGAAGCTAGAGTGGCCAGGAAACCAAAAACCAAACCAAACTTGTTGTTATCCAGTCAATTTAAACTCATAGCGACCCTATAGGACAGAGTAGAACCGCCCCAGAGAGTTTCCAAGGAGTGTCTGATGGATTCAAACTGTTGGTCTTTTGGTTAGCAGCTGTAGCTTTTAACCACTAAAAAGAGCAAATCAGAAGAATACAGGATCACAGCTGGAGGGCAGCTGGGTAGGCTCCAGGGCTGGTAAACATAGCCCCAAGTATCCCCTCGTGTCCAGTCGCCTAGGCTTCTCCTGTCATTAATTCTTCTCAGGTGACCCTAAAGGGCAGTACTGGACGCCTCCGGCACTCTGCCTAATCTCTTTAGCTGTTTCTGCTCACCACCCACCCCCGCCCCGCCCGCCAGCCTCAGTGGCCTTTGACTTCCGGGACCTCTGACTTTTCTTTGGGGGACTGTGCTGGGCTGCTTTTGGCCATTTGGGAGGTCCCCCCATGCGACCTTTAGCCAAGGACTGAAGGATTCCAGCGTATGGAACCCTGCTCCCTTGTGGGGGTCCGGGACAGCCTCTGAGACCTAACTTACTCTCCAGAGCGCTGCTGCAATGTCAGATTGAGGCTACCTTCTGCAGGACTTAAGCCTGAGATCGTGCATTTCCCTGTCTTGCTTTGTCCATTTCCTTATCAGTTTCCCTGGAAACACATCCGTAATGAATGACTTGCAGGCGAATCCCATCTCAGTGTATGTTTCTGGGAACCCAAATTAAGACAGGCAGTTTCTAAAATCCGAGAGGCCCTGGGTGGCTCAAACTGTTAAGCGGTAGGCTAATAACTGAAAGGTTGGCAGTTTGAACCCACTCAGAGGTGACTCAGAAAAAAGGACTGTCAATCTACTTCTGAAAGGACACAGCCTTGAAAACTCTGTGGAGCACAGTTTTACTCTGCACACATGGAGTTGGAACTGATTGGAAGGCAACTGCTTTTGGCTTTGATGTCCCTGGGAGGGATGGTGCCTTGAGGGAGCATCCTTTAAGATATTAACAGAGCGGCTCTGATGATTCCATAAGAGAAGCCTTATCATAGAGCTTGCCTTGATGAAATGGGCTTAATAACAGTGAGTTTCAGTGTTCTTTCATTCCCCAGAGAGAGTCCTGTTGGGTTCAGGCACTGCCTAGGAATAGGCAAAGGCCTTTAAAGCTTTGTAGAGTGGAGGCTTAATGGAGAGAACTAAAGACAGTGGTAAGGAGCCTGGTAGCACAATAGTTAAGTGCTTGGCTGCCAGCCAAAAGGTCAGTGGTTCAAACTCATCAGTCGCTCTGCGGGAGAAAAGACCTGGCAATCTACTCCTGTGACGATTACAGCCTAGGAAACCCTGCGGGGCAGTTCTACTCTCTCATATAGGGTTGCTATGAGTTGGAATTGACTCAGTGGCACATAACAACAAAAGCAGTGGCGGGAGTTGAGGAAGCCTTTGCCCACTGGTGTTGAACACAGTGCCCAGGCATCACCATCAGTCAGCCATCAGTGGACCACTAGGCTGGCTCGTCAGGGTTCTAGGCCATGGAGTTCAAAGCAAAAGAGCTGCCCATGTTTCTGGCAACTTTTTCATCATTCCTCCAATTCCTTGTACAATGAGAAGGCAGATTAGGAGACATTTGGGGCTGTATTATTTTACTGATTTTAGCAATGTTTTTCACTATCTTAATAACATACCCTATGGCTGGACCTATAAGCAATATCTTGATAAATGGAGAAAATATTGAAGTTGTCAAAGATTTTATTTTACTTGGCTCCACAATCAATGCCCATGGAAGCAGCAGTGAAGAAATCAAATGACGTATTGCATTTGGCAAATATGCTCTAAAAGACCTCTTTAAAATGTTAAAAAGCAAAGATGTCACTTTGAGGACTAAGGCATACTTGACCCAAGGCATGGTGTTTTCAATCGCCTCATATGCATGTAAAAGCTGGACGGTGAATAAGGAAGACCAAAGAAGAATTGATGCATTTGAATTATGGTTTTGGCAAAGGATATTGAATATACCATGGACAGCCAGAAGAATGAACAAGCTTATCTTGGAAGAAGTACAGCCAGAATGCTCCTTAGAAACGAGGATGGCGAGACTTCATCTCACGTACTTTGGACCTTTGGACATGTTATCAGGGTGGATTAGTCCCTGGAGAAGGACATCATGCGTGGTAAAGTTGAGGGCCAGTGAAAGAGAGGAAGACCTTCCAAGAGATGGATTGACACAGTGGCTGCAACAATGGGCTCAAACATAGCAAAAATTGTGAGGATATTGCCAGACCGGGCAGTGTTTCATTCTGTTGTACATAGGGTCGCTAAGAGTCGGAACTGACTTGGCAGCACCTTAGAACGTAGCAGTCACGATAAAAAAAAAAAAAAAGCCTTTTAGTAAATAGTCTTTTCCTCTAGGTACACAGATGTTTTGTTCTTAACTATATGATATTGCTTTTTAAAATTTATGTGTGAACAGGTATCATTGTCTGAATATAAAGGGACACCTTTTGATTTAGGAAGGGTAGGAAATGTAAACAATTTATATCTCCAGGCAGGAGTGAGAAGTTATAGTTGAAATAGAAAAGTCTTGATACATGGAATCAATTCACATTTATGTTAAATAGTTAGGGATTAAAGCACAAAGAACGTGGTATTAATTTAGCTTACGTAAATACTTGGAGCCCTGGTGCCATAGTGGTTAGGAGCCCAGCTGCTAATCAAAAGTTAGTAGTTCAAATCCACCAGCTGCTCCTTGGAAACCCTATGGGGCAGTTCTACTCTGTACTATAGGGTCATTATGAGTCAGAATCAACTCAATGGCATCAGGTTTTTGTTTTTTTTTTTAAGTAGTTAGGGCTGGAAATATAGAGTTTTGTTTTTAAAATGTGAGGACATCTATTCTCTACATTAATTTTAAAATCCTAGATGGATATGATCACGCTTATACTTTTTTTGCTTGCTATGAGGTTTTTTTTTTATGAGGTTAGGAAATGGTAAGGATGTTGAAAGCACGTGAATCTTTTTAAAAATTCTTCTTTGTTGTTGTGAAGTAGAGCTCCAGGCCTTTCTTCCAAGGTACCGCTGGGTGGACTCAAACCTCCAGCCTATCTGTTAGCAGCCTAGCACGTTAACCATCTGCACCATCCAAGAACTCTGCACGTACCGTGGGGCACATATTTCCACCAGAGGATGCATAGTGCATGTGCACAGTTTGAAAAACAAAAATGAAAGCTCTGCCTGAGTGCTCAGGTGTCAGTATTAGAAAATAGAACTTGCTGTGTTGGCTGTCTTGAAAACCCCCTGGATAACCCCCCAATGCCGCCTTTCCTCCCCCTTTAGAGCTAACAGCTAACCTAAAGTTTGTGTAAGTCATCCCCTTGCTTCTCTTTATAGCGCTATGGTAGGCAGGCAGACTTCAATACGTTGTTTCCCTTTGCAGTTTTAGACCTCTTTATAAATGGCATCACAATGCATGTGTTTTTCAGTCACTTTTTGTTCTTTCAATACTGCTTTTGAGAAGTGTAAGCTGCAGTTTATTCATTTTCACTGGGCTGCATTATTCTGTTGTGTGATTATACCACCATTTTTAAAACTTATTTATTGTGCTTTAGGTGAAAGTTTACAAATCAAGTCAGTCTCTCATCCAAAAAGCCATACACACCCCGCCGTGCACTCCCGGCTGCTCTCCCCTTAATGAGACAGCACATCCCTCCTCTCCTCCCTGTATTGCCTGTGTCCATTCAACCAGCTCCTGTCCCCCTCTTCCTTCTCATCTCGCCACCAGGCAGGAGCCTCCCACATAGTCTCGTGTCTACTTGAGCCACAAAGCCCACTCCTCACCAGCATCTATGTCTATTTTATAGTCCAGACCAATCCTTGTCTGTAGAGTTGGTTTCGGGAGTGCTTCCAATCTTGGGCTATCAAAGTGTCTGGGGTCCATGACCATCAGGGTTCCTCTGGTCACAGTCAGACCATTAAGCCTGGTCTTTTTATGAGAATTTAAGATCTGCAACCCATTGTTCTCCTGCTCCTTCAGCAAAACCAGTAAAGTGCTTTATATATTTATATATATATATATACACCCACACACACATATACATCTCTGTATGTATATATATAAAGAGAGAAAAACAAAACAATTGTAGAGGTTAGAAAGTCCCAAGTTCATGGGTCAGGCTGGAGGCTTCACCTGACTCACACAGCTGCAGGGCTGACAAACCCAAGATCAGCAAGTAAGAGGGGAGGCCACTGGCTCACAGGCTGCAGAGGCTGACGAATCCCAAGATCAACAGGTAAGCTCCTAGCTCAAGTCCCAAGAACCAGAGGTCAGTTGCAGGATCCAGAATAAGCAAAACCCAGAGAGCTTTGCCAGAAAGTTCACCTGTATTGGATGCAGGCCACACCCCCAAGGAAATTCCCTTTCAACTGATTGGCTGCTCATAGCAGATCTTATCATGGAGGTGATTACATTATATCACATCTTATTATGGAGATGATTACATCATTACATAGCTGCCTAACTACATTATAATTTCTGAATCACTGAGAATTATGGCCCAGCCAAGTTGACACACAACCTTAACCGTCACAGCATCTTTATAGTTAATGCCAAGTTGTCTTCTGAAGTGTTGTACCTTTAAGCCCCAACTGGCAGTCCATAAAGGGGCCCTATTGCTCCATGTCCTTGACAACTCCTTGACAGATTTTAAAATTTTGACTGATAGAAGTGTGTGTGAAATGTTATCCACTTGGGTTTTGACTGGCATTTCTCTGATTACTAATGAGGTTGAACATATTTCCAGAAGTTCTTGGCCAGCAGGGCTTCTTCTGTAAAATGCTCACTCCGGGAGGTGGATTTCCTATGAAACCATGAAGTTTACACTTCAGGGTTCCTGCTTGCATAGACTCTTCCCAAGGTCCTGACCTCATTTCGTATTTACAACTTTGTTATGATTCTTAAAGAGAATCGTATTTACACTTTTATTAAGCTTGTTCCTAAAGTTGTATAAGCTGCTGACTCCACAAAACCTGGATATATCTCCCTGCTTGTTGCCTTCCCCCTTTCTGCCATGTTTGACCTTCTGATCACGTGTTCCTCTTTTTTGGGTTACTTTCCTGTATGGACAGCATATCCTGCAGTTGCTTCTTGCAGAAGGGTTATTCCATGTTCCTCCATGATTGATAATTCAGCTGGAGTCATGGATTGAATTGTGTCCCCAAAAAATATGTGCATCAGTTTGACTAGGCCGTGATTCCTAGTATTGTGTGATTGTCCACCATTTTGTCATCTGATGTGATTTTTCTATGTGTTGTAAATCCTATCCCTATGACATTGATGAGATGAGATTAGCAGCGGTATGTTAATGCGGCAGGGCCCAATCTACAAGATTGCATTGGGTCTTGAGCCAATCTCTTTTGAGATATAAAAGAGAGAAGCAAGTAGAGAGACATGGGGACCTCAGACTACCAAGAAACAAGAGCCAGAAGAATAGCATGTACTTTGGACCTCAGGTCCCAGCCCTGAGAAGCTCCTGGCTCAGGGGAAGAATAATGACAAGGACCTTCCTCCAGAGCCAACAGAGAGAGAAAGCCTTCCCCTGGAGCCGACACCCTGAATTTGGGTTTGTGGCCTACTAGATTGTGAGAGAGTAAACTTCTGTTTGCTGAAGCCATTCACTTGTGCTGTTTCTGTTATAGCAGCACTAGATAACTAAGACAGCTGAATATAGGTTTTTAGGCTGGAAATAATTTTCCTTCAGAATTTTGAGGCCTTTGCTCCATTGTCTTCTATTAAGAAACTTAAAGGTACCCTGGTGTCTGATCTTTTGTATGTAATCTGTTTCCTTCTAGGGCCTTCTCTTCTTTCTCATTATTCTGAAACTTCATGAGGATGTACCCTGATGTGGCCTATCATCTATCATGGTGGACCCTTTCAATCTAGAACTCGTATCCTTCAATTCTGGAACTTTTTTTGGTATGCATTGATGACTTTCTTCTTTTTGTTTTCTCTTTTCTTTTTCTGGAACTCCTGTTATTCAGACATTCTATATTCTATCTCAGTATCTTTTCTCTCCCATTTTCCATCTGTCTTAGTTATCTAGTGTGCTTATAACAGAAATACCAGAAGTGGATGGCTTTAACAAACAAAAATTTTTTCTCTCACGGTCAAGGAGGCTAGAAGTCAGAATTCAGGGTGTCAGCTCCAGGAGAAGGCTCTCTGTCTCTGTTGGCTCTGGGGGAAGGTCCTTGTCATCAGTTTCTCCTGGTCTAGGAGCTTTTCAGTGCAGGAACCTCAGGTCCAAAGAACGCACACTTCTGGCTCTGCTTTCTTGATGGTATGAGGTCCCTCTGTCTCTCTGCTTGCTTCTTTTATATCTCAAAAGATTGAGTCCTGACTTATTAACAAAACTGGCTGTAATCCTGCCTTATAAACATTACAACACAAAGGAAAATCGCAGATGACAAAATGGTGGACAATCACACAATACCGAGAATCATGGCCTAGCCAAGTTGACACATATTTTTGGGGGCCCAATTCAATCCATGACACCATTTTTTGTCATTTTGCTATACGTTCTGGAAGATTTTCTCAATTTAATTTTCCAACCCTTCTATCGAATTTTGCACAGGTATTATCAGATTTTTATTGACCAAAGCACCTTTTTTCATATGTTTTCATATATATGGGAGTGTATTAATAATAATAGGACTTAAAAAATGTTTTCTTCCTCCCATATCATCTGTTTCTTCCTAGTTGCTTTGTTTTGTTTGTTTTGATATCTCTCATGTTAAAAATGATGTCAAGCAATGCTTGGTTGTTTGTTCACATTTAAGAATAAGGCACTAAACAGCCGATTGGAAGTTTTAAACACATGAGTAAAAACCCAAACCAGTTGCTGTCGAGTCAGTTCCAACTCATGGCGACCCCGTGTGTGCAGGGCAGAATTGCTCCGAAGGGTTTTCATGGCTGTGACCTTCTGGAAGTAGATGTACCAGCCCTTTCTGCAGAGGCACCTCTGGGTGGGTTCAAACCACCAGCCTTTCAGTTAGTACTCAAGTGCTTAACCATTTGTACCACCCAGGGACTTTTAAGCATGTGGATAAAACTATAGAATTCAGTGTAAGGTGATCTGACTTGGTAATTTGCTAGGAGCCCTTGAAGCCCCTATTTCTGAGTTTCTTATGTTGGTCTGGTCAGATTCCCCAGAGAAAAGACATCCAGTCTCCTGCCTGGGGGTAAAGCCTGGCTGACAGCCTTTTAGAGCCAAGCGAGGGAAGCAGGCTGGAAACTCAGAATGTAGTGTTTGTACACTCACTTAGTCCTTTTGTTTTCCTACAGTCTCCCTCCTCACCTGTGCCAGGAGTCTCAGTTCTGAGACCCTCAGTTCTCTCCTCTCCAGAGAATAAACCTCCAGCTACGTAAGTGGGGGAGATGATCTAGGGCCCCAACTGCTTGTTATACAGCTTTTGACCAGTCCTACATATTTCAGCTCCCTGCCTTCACCCCCACTTCTAGCATTACTTGGGTACCCACGGTTCCCTTTTTTGTTCGTTTTAGGATTCCCCAGGGTAATTTGGATAGGTTCTCAGCTTTCGTCACAGCTGGTTTAAAGTACTACTTTCTTTTTTTCCCTTCTAGCGTCACATTTTTTTCTTTTGTCTCCTTTCCTGTTTTCCCAGACCATATTGTTTATTCCTTTTTAAAAACCCCTTCACAGCAGGTTTATTGTAGGTTTGAGAGGTTGTGAAATTATATGCATATGTTCACCCTTCCATCTTATACTGGAAGGGCTCTTAAAAAAATATTATTTTAATCTCTGCTGTATTTATGTCTTTTTCAGTTCCCTAATGTTGTTCATCATCTTCTTTTCCTTATCTGTCCCCCCCCAAAAGCTATCTTTCAGTTTTATTGATTCACTTTTTATTCCATTGATGTGTTCTCTAATCTTCATTATTTCTAACTCCTATTTTCTTAGTGTTTATTTTTGCTGTTCTTTTTCTAGCTTCTAATGTTAGTGTCACAATGGTATGCTAGAGCTGGCCTGTACTTGCTTGTGAGAGCCAATTGTTAAATAATCAGGCATTTTGAGAGCTAGTTGTTGAACAGTGGGCAGCTTGAAATTGGTCGTGGTGGAAGTATTTATACCAGGGAAACTGGCAAATGCTATAAATCGAGGCTCTCCCTCCTCACTCACCAGAGCTGATCTACCAAGACACCGTTAGATGATTAAATCATTAGCTTTCAGCCTCTCTTCCTTTTCTCAACTTGTCCTCCACTTCAAATCCCTTTTGGCCTCATCTGGCTCATTCTAGGCACAGCTGCAGTGACCCACTCAGCTTCTCGTGACTGTGACCTGACAGTGCCTTGTCAAAGGCCTGTGGCACTAACCTCTTACCTCCTGCCCTGGATGCTCAATCCAGAAATGTGGCAGAGTTAGCACCCTTTGGGGAAAACCTTTGATGGATGGTGGATGAGGTCTACGAATAAATGCTCCCCCCCTTTCTCCTCACCATATACAATTCAGAGATACTTTTCATATAGCTTCTCAGATGAGGATCAAGAAACCAGAATACCTTGAGAGCAGCCATCCAAGATACAACTATTGGTCTCTACTTGTTAGGAACAAAAGAGAAAGAAGAAAACCAAAGTCTCAGAGACTTTGGCTATGGCTATGGGTCATCTAACCTGAGACCAGAAGAACTAGATAGTGCCCAGCTACAACTACCAACCATTCTGATCAGGACCACAATAGTTGGACCCTCATAGAATGGGAGAAAAATGCAGAACAGGACTTGAATTCTTTAAAAGTCCAGACTTACTGGACCAGCTGAGACTGGAAGACTGCCTGAGACTATCACCCTGATATACTCTTTAAAACTTGAACCAAAACTGTCCTGAGGTCACCTTTTAGCAAAATGACAGATTGGCACACATAATAAAGGATATCATCCATGATAAGCACAATTAAGTGTTCTGAAATTTCCATTCTTTGCAACACTTAATTGTGTTCATGAGGAAAGTTTACATAGATCAAAAGGCAGTTGTTCAGACGGAACAAGGGGATACTGATTGGTTTAGTCAGGAAAGGTGTGCGTTAGGGTTGTACTCTTTCACCATACTTATTCAGTCTGTATGCTGAGCAAATAATACGAGAAGCTGGACTATATGAAGAAGAACGGGGCATCAGCATTGGAGGAAGACTCATTAACAACTTGCGTTATGCAGGTGACACAACCTTGCTTGCTGAAAGTGAGGAGGAATTGAAGCACTTACTAATGAAGATCCAAGACCACAGCCTTCAGTATGGATTGCACCTCAACATAAAGAAAACAAAAATCCTCATGACTGGACCAATGAGCAATAAACGGAGAAAAGATTGAAGGATTTCATTTTACTCGGATCCACAATCAACATCCATGGAAGCGGCAGTCAAGAAATCAAAAGACGTATTGCATTGGGTAAAACTCTTTAAAGTGTTAAAGAGCAAAGATGTCACCTTGAAGACTAAGGTGTGCCTGACCCAAGCCATGGTATTTTTAATTGCATCATACGCATGTGAACGCTGGACAACAAATAAGGAAGACAGAAGAAGAATTGACGCCTTTGAATTGTGGTGTTGGCAAAGAATATTGAATGTACCATGGACTGCCAAAAGAAGGAACAAACCTATCTTAGAAGAAGTACAGCCAGAACGCTCCTTAGAGGCAAGGATGGCGAGACTGCGTCTTACATAGTTTGGACATGTTGTCAGGAGGGATCAGTCCCTGGAGAACGACTTCATGCTTGGCAGAGTACAGGGTCGGTGGAAAAGAGGAAGACCTTCAATGAGGTGGATTGACACAGTGGCTGCAACAATGAGCTCAAGCATAACAATGATTGTAAGGATGGCTCAGGACTGGGCAGTGTTTCGTTCTGTTGTGCGTGTGGTCACTATGAGTCGGAACCAACTCGAGGGCACCTAACAACAACATCCATGATAATGGAACCCTGGTGGCATTGTGGTTAAGAGCTCGTCTGTTAACCAAAAGGCCTGTAGTAAGAATCTACCAGCTGCTCCTTAGAAACCCTAGAGGGCAGTTCTACTCTGTCCTATAGGGTCATATAAGTCGGAATCAACTTGACGGCACTGGGTTTCATTTGGTAACAGAATCTGTGATAATATTAAAAAAACATCTGTATGAGACCAAATGTTCAACAATTACTGTAAAGCAAAGATGAGATGATAAAGGGGGCAGGGAAACTTGGGTACTGAAAAGGGAACAATCAAAACGCAATGAAAGAGAATGTTGACACATTCTGAAAAAGGTAACTAATGTTGTTGGATAATTTGCGTAGAAGTTGTCAAATGGGAACCAATATGCTGTGTATACTTTCACTGAAAACACAATAAAATATTACTTAAAAATAATAATTAGAGGTAGAGGTGGGGCCAAGATGGCTGACTAGGTAGAAGCTACCTCGGATCCCTCTTGCAACAAAGAGTTGGAAAAACAAGTGAATCGATCACATACATGACAATCTACGAACCCTGACCATCAAACACAGATCTAAAGAGTTGACCTGAGTGACAGGTGAGTGAAAAGCTGTGCTCTGAACCAGTGACTGCTTCTGGAACCCGCGACCTGCTCCACAGCCTTGAGGCGTTGCGGTTGCCTCATGCCGAGTGGAGGGGCTGATAGTGGCTTGCTGAGGTGGGGCAGGCACGGGACACGGCCCTAACCCCTAGCCCCCCGGGGTAACATCTGTAGAGACTCAGCCAGTGCAAGCAGGCTGCACACTGACGGGGCTAACGAGAAAATGAGCAACCACAGGGAAGCAGTGACTATTTTCAGAACCTAGAGCCAGCATCCCAGTCGGAAAACTTTGATGCTGGGCTTTGGACTGGGTGCATGGGAACTGAACATGGCATCCTGAGACGGCGCAAACACGGGACACAACCCTAGCCCCCAGAAGTGACCTCAGGGGAAGCCTAGCCAGTGCACGCAGGCAGCGCAGTGACGCAGCTGACCAGAACATCCTGATATCAACTCAAATAAGGAAATCACAAAAACAAATTAAGATTAATTTTAAAAAGAAAAAAATGCTCAAAACAGGGAATCATTGAAGTCATTATGTAAAAGATCACAATAATCAAAAAGAGGGACTAAATACAGGAGGCATAGAACTGCCATACGGAGAGGAAAACAAGGCGATATAGGACGATACAAGATAGGTTTTTACTTAGAAAAATAGGGGTAAATATTAAGGTAACCACAAAGACGTCTAACAATTCCATAACTCAAAATAAAAACCAAGAAAAACATAACAACTCAGCAAACATAAATTCAACTACTATGAAAATGAGGAACACACAATTTATAAAGAAAAACATCTCAGCACAAAAAAGTGGAAAAATGAAATTGTCAACAACACACACAAAAAGGCATCAAAATGACAGCACTAAACACATACTTAATCTATAATTATGCTGCATGTAAATGGACGAAATGCACCAATAAAAAGACAGAGAGTCTCAGACTGGATAAAGAAACACGATCCGTCTATATGCTACCTACAAGAGACACACCTTAGACTTAGAGACACAAACAAACTAAAACTCAAAGGATGGAAAAAAATATATCAAGCAAACAACAATCAAAAGAGAGCAGGAGTGGCAATATTAATTTCTGACAAAATAGACTTTAAAGTTAATTCCACCACAAAGGATAAAGAAGGACGCTACATAATGATTAAAGGGACAATAGACCAGGAAGATATAACCATATTAAATATTTATGCACCCAATGACAGGGCTGCAAGATACATAAAACAAACTTTAACAGAACTGAAAAGTGAGATAGACACCTCCACAATTATAGTAGGAGACTTTGACACACCACTTTCGGAGAAGGACAGGACTTCCAGTAAGAAGCTCAATAGAGACATGGAAGACCTAATTGCTACAATCAACCAACTTGATCTCATAGACTTATACAGAACACTCCACCCCACAGCTGCAAAGTATACTTTTTTTTCTAGTGCACATGGAACATTCTCTAGAATAGATCACATATTAGGTGATAAAACAAACCTTTGCAGAACCCAAAACATCGAAATATTACAAAGCATCTTCTCAGACCACAAGGCCATAAAAGTAGAAATCAATAAGAGAAAAATCAGGGAAAAGAAATCAAATACTTGGAAACTGAACAATACCCTCCTGAAAAAAGACTGGGTTATAGAAGACATTAAGGAGGGAATAAAGAAATTCATAGAATGCAACGAGAATGAAAAACACTTCCTATCAAAACCTCTGGGACACAGCAGAAGCAGTGCTCAGAGGCCAATTTATATCGACAAATGCACACATACGTAAAGAAGAAAGAGCCAAAACCAGAGAACTGTCCCTACAACTTGAACAAATAGAAAGCGAGCAACAAAAGAATCCATCAGGCACCAGAAGAAAACAAATAATAAAAATTAGAGCTGAACTAAATGAATTAGAGAACAGAAAAACAATTGAAAGAATTAACAAAGCCAAAAGGTGGTTCTTTGAAAAAATTAACAAAATTGATAAACCATTGGCCAGACTGACTAAAGAAATACAGGAAAGGAAACAAATAATCTGAATAAGAAACGAGATGGGCCATATCACAACAGACCCAACTGAAATTAAAAGAATCATATCAGATTATAACGAAAAATTGTACTCTAACAAATTTGCAAACCTAGAAGAAATGGATGAATTTCTAGAAAAACACTACGTACCTAAACTAACACAATCAGAAGTAAAAAAAAAAAAACACAATCAGAAGTAGAACAACTAAATAGACCCATAACAAAAAAAGAGATTGAAAAGGTAATCAAAAAACTCCCAACAAAAAAGCCCTAGCCCGGACGGCTTCACTGCAGAGTTCTACCAAACTTTCAGAGAAGAGTTAACACCACTACTACTAAAGCTATTTCAAAGCATAGAAAATGATCGAATACTGCCGAACTCATCCTATGAAGCCAGCACATCCCTGATACCGAAACCAGGTAAAGACAGCACAAAAAAAAATTACAGACCTATATCCCTCATGAACATAGATGCAAAAATCCTCAACAAAATTCTAGCCAATAGAATTCAACAACATATCAAAAAAATAATCCACCATGACCAAGTGGGATTTATACCAGGTATGCAAAGTTGGTTTAATATTAGAAAAACCATTAATGTAATCCACCATATAAATAAAACAAAAGACAAAAACCACATGATCTTATCAATTGATGCAGAAAAGGCATTTGACCAAGTCCAACACCCATTCATGATAAAAATTCTCAGCAAAATAGGAATTGAAGGAAAATTCCTCAACATAATAAAGGGCATCTATACAAAGCCAACAGCCAACATCATTCTAAATGGAGAGAGCCTGAAAGCATTTCCCTTGAGAATGGGAACCAGACAAGGATGCCCTTTATCACCTCTCTTATTCAACTTTGTGCTAGAGGTCCTAGCCAGAGCAATTAGGCTAGACGAAGAAATAAAGGGCATCCGGATTGGCAAGGAAGAAGTAAAATTATCTCTATCTGCAGATGACATGATCTTATACACAGAAAACCCTAAGGAATCCTCCAGAAAACTACTGAAACTAATAGAAGTGTTCGGCAGAGTCTCAGGTTACAAGATAAACATACAAAAATCACTTGGATTCCTCTACATCAACAAAAAGAACATTGAAGAGGAAATCACCAAATCAATACCATTCACAGTAGCCCCCAAGAAGATAAAATACTTAGGAATAAATCTTACCAAAGATGTAAAAGACCTATACAAAGAAAACTACAAAGTACTAGTGCAAGAAACTAAAAGGGATCTACGTAAGTGGAAAAACATACCTTGCCCGTGGATAGGAAGACTTAACATAGTAAAAATGTCTGTTCTACCCAAAGCCATCTATACATACAATGCACTTCCGATCCAAATTCCAATGACATTTTTTAACGTGATGGAGAAACAAATCACCAACTTCATATGGAAGGGAAAGAAGCCCTGGATAAGTAAAGCATTACTGAAAAAGAAGAAGAAAGTGGGAGGCCGCACTCTACCTGATTTCAGAACCTATTATACAGCCACAGTAGTCAAAACAGCCTGGTACTGGTACAACAACAGGCACATAGACCAATGGAACAGAATTGAGAACCCAGATATAAATCCATCCACATATGAACAGCTGATATTTGACAAAGGACCAGTGTCAGTTAATTGGGGAAAAGATAGTCTTTTTAACAAATGGTGCTGGCATAACTGGATATCCATTTGCAAAAAAATGAAACAGGACCCATACCTCACACCATGCACAAAAACTAACTCCAAGTGGATCAAAGACCTAAACATAAAGACTAAAACGATAAAGATCATGGAAGAAAAAATAGGGACAAAGTTAGAAGCCCTAATACAAGGCATAAACAGAATACAAAACATTACTAAAAACGACGAAGAGAAACCAGATAACTGGGAGCTCCTAAAAATCAAACACCTATGCTCATCTAAAGACTTCACCAAAAGAGTAAAAAGACCACCTACAGACTGGGAAAAAATTTTCAGCTATGACATCTCCGACCAGCGCCTGATCTCTAAAATCTATATGATTCTGTTAAAACTCAACCACAAAAAGACAAACAACCCAATCAAAAAGTGGGCAAAGGATATGAACACGCACTTCACTAAAGAAGATATTCAGGCAGCTAACAGACACATGAGAAAATGCTCTCAATCATTAGCCATTAGAGGAATGCAAATTAAAACTACGAAGAGATTCCATCTCACTCCAACAAGGCTGGCATTAATCCAAAAAACACAAAATAATAAATGTTGGAGGGGCTGCGGAGAGATTGGAACTCTTATACACTGCTGGTGGGAATGTAAAATGGTACAACCACTTTGGAAATCTATCTGGCGTTTTCTTAAAAAGTTAGAAATAGAACTACAATACAACCCAGAAATCCCACTCCTTGACCCTAGAGAAATAAGAGCCTTTACACAACCAGATATGTGCACACCCATGTTCATTGCAGCACTGTTTACAATAGCAAAAAGCTGGAAGCAACCAAGGTGTCCACCAACAGATGAAAGGTTAAATAAATTATGGTATATTCACACAATGGAATACTATGCATCGATAAAGAACAGTGACGAATCTGTGAAATATTTCATAACATGGAGGAACCTGGAAGGCATTATGCTGAGTGAAATTAGTCCGTTGCAAAAGGACAAATATTGTATAAGACCACTATTATAAGATCTTAAGAAATAGTATAAACTGAGAAGAACACATTCTTTTGTGGTTAGGAGAGGGGGGAGGGAGGAGGGTGGGAGGGGGTTATTTACTGATTCGTTAGTAGATAAGAACTCCTTTAGGTGAAGGGAAGGACAATACTCAATACAGGGAAGGTCAGCTCAACTAGACTGGACCAAAAACAAAGAAGTTTTTGGGATAAACTGAATGCTTTGGAGGTCATCGGAGCAAGGGTGGGGATTTGGGGACCATGGCTTCAGGGGACTTCTAAGTCAATTGGCAAAATAAATTCTATTATGAAAACACTCTGCATCCCACTTTCAAGTGTGGCATCTGGGGTCTTAAATGCTAACAAGTGGCCATCTAAGATGCATCAATTGGTCTCAACCCACCTGGATCAAAGGAGAATGAAGAACACCAAGGTCACACGATAACTATGAACCTGAGACAGAAAGGGCCACATGAACTAGAGACTTACCTCATCCTGAGACCAGAAGAACTAGATGGTGCCCGGCCACAACCAATGACTGCCCTGACAGGGAGCACAACAGAGAACCCCTGAGGGAGCAGGAGATCAGTGGGATGCAGACCCCAAATTCTCATAAAAAGACCAGACTTAATGGTCTGACGAAGACTAGGAGAATCCCAGCGGTCATGGTCCCCAAACCCTCTGTTGGCCCAGGGCAGGAACCATCCCCAAAGACAACTCATCAGACATGGAAGGGACTGGACGATGGGTTGGAGAGAGATGCTGATGAAGAGTGAGCTACATGTATCAGGTGGACACTTGAGACTGTGTTGGCATCTCCTGTCTGGAGGGGAGATGGAAGGGTAGAGATGGTTAGAAACTGGCAAAATGGTCATGAAACAAGAGACTGGAAGGAAGGAGCGGGCTGACTCATTAAAAAAAAAAAAAATAGGGGGAGAGTAAATGAGAGTATGTGGTAAGGTGTATGTAAGCTTATACGTGACAGACTGACTTGATTTGTAAACTTTCACTTAAAGCGCAAAAAAAATTATTTAAAAAAAATAATTTAAAAAATTTGTTTAAAAAAAAACCCAGAGCATCTGCAATAGCAACACAAAATACATCCTCATTTGCTCTCAGTGCTTCCCTGTTTCATTCCCTCTTTCACTTTTACCCACTGGGGTCACACTGTCCAAGGCGATACTCTGCTTTGGTTGGCTGTGTTATCGTTGTTGTTGTGTGCATTGAGTGGATCTCGACTCACAGCCACCCTGTAGGACAGAGTAGAACTGCTCCATAGGGTTTCCCAAGCCATAATCTTTACGGGAGCGGATTGCCAAGTCTGTTCTCCCTGGGAGCCGCTGGGTAGGTTCAAACCGTTGACTTTTTGTTTAGCAATCAAGCGCTTAACCATCACACCACAGGGTTTTCTGGAAAACCTAGGCTAAGACACTTAGATTCTATTATAATCATTTACAGCTGTAAATTTTCTTCTGCGTACTGCTGTTAGCTGCATCCTCTATGTTTTGACATGAAAATCTTTTGGGGGTTGGGAGAGTTCTAAGACTTTCTTAATTTTGACTATTATTTTGTCGTTGACCTATGACTTATTCAGAGCTATGTCTTTTTTTTTTTCCAATATATAGATTTTAGAAGTTATCATTTTGTTATTAATCTCTATCCTAGTTACATTGTGATTATAGAATGTGTCTGTTAGATACCAATTCTTTGAAATTTATTTAGACTTGCTTTATCACCTACTACCTGATCAACTCTTACAAATGTCTCCTGTGTGTTTGGGAAAAAGTCTACCCTTCAGACTTGTAGGCACAGTGTTCTATATACTGCATCAAGATTTTTAGTTTTATTTTATTTTTCTCTCCAGATCTTCTCTATATTCACTGATCTTTTTATTGTGGTAACAAATGTAACAAAACATTTGCCAATTCAACCATTTTTACACACACAATTCTGTGGATTGATTAGGTTATGATGTTGTACAACCATCCCCACTGTCCACTTCCAGATTAGTCCACCACCATCAGCAGAAACCCAGGGCCCCTAAGCAATGTCTTCCCTCCCACTCCTGGTAACTACTAATAAGCTTTGGTCTCTATATGTTTGCCTGTTTCATGTCAGTGGGATCAGACAGTAGTTGTCCTTTAGTGACTAACTTATTACTGATTGTTTTTTGTGAGAGAAAGATATTCATATCTCCCACTATGATGGTAAACCAAAAAGCCAAATCCACTGCCATCGAGTCAATGCAGCTTTGTTGATTTGTCCTGGGCAGTCAGCTTTTGCTTTATGTGATCAGCCACAGTTAGCCAGACCTAAAGAATGCGGTTGAGGTCAAGAAAAGGATTGCTTCAACCCTTCACACTCCCCTGTCCTGTTCTAAGAGGAAAGATGTGGGTAAGCCTCAGCTGAGCTAGTTTTTTTTTTTTTTTTTTTAAGTAAGTACTGCATGAACAGGTAAGGAAAGCCTCATTTGTTGGCAATGAGTTGTTCCACATGTATATATGGATTTTCCGCCTAACGGGAGGTTAGTCTGATTAACTGTCTGAACCTTAAAGACATTAACTGTTTTACCTCCCCATCTTTTTATTTTGAAGAATTTCAAGCCTATATAAAATCTGAAATGCTAGTGTAATGAGACCACATACAACAGGTATAACCTTCTCCTTGGTTCGCCAGTTGTTAATGTGCTGCCTATTTGCCTTCCTCCATCTCATGTGTGTGTTTTTTTCCATGTATATATTTTTTGTGGAACCATTTTAAAGGAAGTTGTAGACATCATGACACTTGACCACTGTGTATTTCAGCATGCGTTGCCCAAGACCAAAGATACTCTCCTAAAAAGCTACCATACCATCGTGACATGTAAGAACATAATATCAATTCAATTAAAAAAAAAAATCCATTGCCGTCGAGTCAATCCTGACTCGTAGCGACCCTATAGGACAGAGGAGAACTGTCCCACAGAGTTTCCAAGGAGCGCCTGGTAGATTTGAACTGCTGACCTTTTGGTTAGCAGCCATAGCACTTAACCACTGTGCCACCAGGGTTTCCATTGATTCAAAAGAATCATCTAAAATACAGTCATTCGCATTTCCCACATTAAATCCCAAATTGTCCTTTGTAGCTGTCCTTTTAAATCCAATATTTTATCAAAGCTCACTTGCATTTGGTTGCCATTCCTCTTCCTGCTACCATTTTTTTTTTTAATCATTAACACATTGACATTTTTAAAGAGTCCAGGCCAGTAGTCTTGTATCTGGTTTGTCTGATTGTTTCCCCTAGTTAAGTTTAGGTTACTTTGGGCAAGAACACTACAGAGGTGTTGGTGTATATATCTTAATGCATCACACCAGGAAGCACGTGACATCATCTCCTCCCCTTTCACCCTCTCTGCCTGGTTTTAGTGGATTCTTTTTACATAGTCTGTTATAACCCATTACTGTCATTATTAATTTTGATGATCAGATTGTCCTGGATTTGATCGTGGGAACCTCTTCAAGCTGGCTCCTGTGCCCTCTGGCATGTCTCCATCAGTCTTTGTACATGTCCTTGTCCTTGCTTTCTGTCACCATAAGATTTTCCAGGCTTACTTTGTACTTTCCTGGAATCATCTATTTCTCTAAGGAGCCTGGGTTCCTTTTAATGAGAAATGGTATTTAAAAAAACAAAATCTGGACACTCCAGCTACTGGGATATCGTTTTTTCTAAATCCTTTTAGTGACCCAAACCCACTGTCATCGAATCTATTCCAACTCAGCGATTCTATAGGACAGAGTAGAACTGCCCCATAGGGTTTCCAAGTCTATAAATCTTTACAGAAACAGACTGCCACATCTTTCTCCCTCAGATCAGCTGGTGGGTTCCAACCAGCAACCTTTTGGTTAGCAGCACAGCGCTTTAACCACAATGATCGGTACCCTCCCACTGGATGGTAAGCATCTTTGGGGCAGAGACAGTGTCTTTGCGTCCTGAGAACTTAACAAATGATCAACTTATAAAAGTTCCTTGGTAAATGTTGACTGAATGGAAGGATGAACCAATAGATGAGTGGAAAGGTCTCAACAGGTGTAAACGGTGAGCTAACACCAACTAAATTAATTAGGACTGGATGCAGCATGGTCTTTGTTATAAAAGGGAAAACAACTTATGTACAAGTGTATAAATGTGGGAATCCTGGCTTAACAACAGTGACCTTGGAGATTTCATTCACGATGTTGCTGCTCAGAAAGCTCAAAACCCTGCTCCATTTAAAAAAAAAAAAATTTAGGCCTTGTTAAATACTTTCTGTATCTGTACAATATCCCAATAATTCACTGCCCGTTGCTCTGTTCAGACCACCCCTGAGTGCTATGACCAATTCCTGACCACATGCTTTCACAGGTACACTGGAGGGTTTGGGGGACGATGGCTAGGACGTTGAGGGGTCTGAAAACCACATCAAGAGAGAACAACCCACTTTGAGTTAGATCACATGTTTTTTATGTGACTGTCCAACAGAAAGATTCCATAACCTCATCCTTGGAGCTCATGTTGTTTTAAAGAACTTTTTTGTTCTCTAATAGATTTCTCCAATATTGAAGGAATATTCCACATATCTGTATGTGTGATTTCTGCATCACTCACCACTTGGCATAAAATAACCAATTTTGGAGATAATTCATATAAAAATGACTCCCTGATCAAATAAGGTAAAAAACCACCTAATAAACTACTCTTAGAGATTTACAAAGTGAACACATTAAAGGATCTGAGAAGAAATTTGGTTTAACTTTAATTCCGTACGGCCATGGAACCCTAACTTTTTATTTAGAACACAAGAAACATCGCTTCTCGCCAGGTTTCTGGGTAGCGCTGCCTTCTTGCCTCGTTTTTTGTCTCCTCCCTCTGGGATCATCCTCCTTTAATGCTGTTACCAGGAGACTATTGCCTCGAAGACGATTTTCTAAACACGACCACAAGGGGGCTCTGCTGGTCTGACAAAAGAAAGCGGCTGGGTTTTCCCAACCTCCGCCACGTTAGGGCCTCACACAGGGTGCGTTTGGGGCTGTGCTCTAGGTGGTAGGCCCTGGGAAAATCAGGGTCTACCTGTGTGCACAGTTTAAATTAAAACTATTGCTACCTGACCCAGATAGGTGAAGTTTCTAGAAAAACGTTCTAAGTGCTGGTATTCCTGAGTACCCTTCCCATATTTCCGTTTTGAGGATAAATTTTCTTAGAGTTCATGAGCGGGACTCTTTTCTTCCGGGTCAGTGAACAGCAAACCAGCTGCAACGTGGAAAGAGGCTTTTCTGGTGATGCCACTAGTTTCAACTAAGCATATTCCAGTTTTCTTTAAGGTCTCCGAGGATAAAGAGATGTTGAGGCAGGAAACCCGAGCCGGTGGCAAGCTCCTTTGCATCCTTACCTGCCGCTTAACTCTCAGTGCGGACGAATTCGTTTTAATTAGCACCAAAATATTCTAAATGCGGTCGTTTAATAAATGGGGAAGAAATTAAGTATTGTCCTCAAGGCTAAGAAAGGGATACTTCTCAGTGAATTGAAAGAGCTTATGCCAGCTGCGTTGTGGGTGGGCGAGAAGGTAATGGTCTCCAAGGTCTCTCTAACCTTGTGGTTGCCATTCTAAGGTTTGTGTGTTCATAGACGATACCCTCAGATTTGTTCAGAAAAATCTACCTCTTCGTGTTAGCTGCTGCTTTGTTACCCCGGTTCTTCCTCTGTAAGACCTCTCCCAACTCCTGGATATCATTCATTCATTCATCAGAAATATTCAACATCTACTGTGTAGAGTGGAAATCTGTGTAGAGTGGAAATCCTGGTAGCATAATGGTTAATTGCTAAGGCTGCTAACCAAAAGGTCAGCAGTTCAAATCCGCCAGGTGCTCCTTGGAAACTCTATGGGGCAGTTCTCCTCTGTCCTATAGGGTCGCTGAGTCGGAATCCACTGGATGGCCCCGGGTTTGGTGTGTAAAGCACACGTGCTAAGTGCTATAGGGGATTCAAAGACAACTGGATACAACTCCTGTCATGGAAGTTGGGGAGGGGTGAGATAGGCAAATACACAACAATAGGAAGTTATGAGCCAAAAGTTCAACAGTACAGAGAACATATGCTGAATACGGAACTTTCCGCCTGTAGATTCTAAACTACAATGTGCATTCCAGTGTGGACGAGGCCTCTTCAAAATCCTCTCCCTGAGAAAAGACAGTCTTTTCAACAAACGGTCCTGGCAAAATTGGATGTCCGCCTGTGAACAAATGAAACAGGACCCATACCTCACACCATATACAAAAACTAACTCAATATGGATCAAAGACCTAAATATAAAGCCAAAACTATGAAGTTCCTAGAAGAAAAAATAGGATCAATGCTAGAGGCCCTAATACAGGGCACTAACAGGATACAAACCATAACCAACAACACACATACTCCAGAAGATAAGCTAGATAACTGGGATTTTCTAAAAATTAAACACTTTTGCTCATTAAAAGACTTCACCAAAAGAGTAAAAAGAGAACCTACAGACTGGGGAAAAAAATTTGGTTATGACAAATCAGACAAAGGTACTAATCTCTAAAATCTATAAGAAGAAAATCCAGCACCCCTACAACAAAAAGACAAATAATCCAATTAAAAAATGGGCAAAGGAAATGAACAGACACTTCACCAAAGAAGACATTCAAGCAGCCAACAGACATATGAGGAAATGCTCAAGATCACCAGCTATTAGAGAAATGCAAATCAAAACCACAATGAGATACCATCTCACCCCAGCATTACTGGCATGAATCAAAAAACAGGAGATAAATGTTGAAGAGGCTTCAGGGAGATTGGAACTCTTATGCGCTGCTGGTGGGAATGTGATACAACCATTTTGGAAAACGATACGGTGCTTCTGTAGGAAGCTAGAAATAGAAATACCATATGATCCAGCAATCCCACTTGTAGGAATATATCCTAGAGACATAAGAGCCGGCACACGAATAGACATATGCACATGCATGTTCATTGCAGCATTGTTCACAATAGCAAAAAGATGGAAACAACCTAGATGCCCATCAACAGATGAGTGGATAATCAAACTGTGGTACATACACACAATGGAGTATTACCCAATGATGAAGAACAGCAATGTATCTGTGAAGCATCTCATAACATGGATCAATCTGGAGGGCATTATGCTGAGTGAAATAAGTCAATCACGAAAGGGCAAATATTGTATGAGACCATTACTGTAAAAACTCATGAAAAGGTTTATACACAAAAAGAAACAATCTTTGATGGTTACGAGGGAGGGGAGGGGTGGAGATGGAAAAACAGTAAACAGACAATAGATAAGTGGTAACTTCGGTGAAGGGTAAGACAGTACACAATACTGGGGAAACCAGCACAACTTGTACAAGGCAAGGTCATGGAAGCTCCACAGACACATCCAGACTCCCTGAGGCACCGAATTGCTGGGCTGAGGGCTGTGGGGAACCATGGTCTCAAGGAATATCTAGCTCAATTGGCATAACACAGTTTTTAAAGAAAATGTACTACATTCTACTTTGGTGAGTAGCATCTGGGGTCTTAAAAGCATGTGAGCGGCCATGTAGGGTACTCCACTGGTCTCACCCCTTTGGGAGCAAGGAAGAATGAAGAAAACTAAAGACACAAGGGAAAGATTAATCTAAAGGACTAATGGACCACGTCTACCATGGCCTCCACCAGACTGAGTCCAGTACAACTAGATGGTGCCTGGCTACCACCACTGACAGCTCTGACAAGGATGACAACAGAAGGTCCTGGACAGAGCTGGAGAAAAACAGAACAAAATTCTAACTCAGAAAGACCAGACTTGCTGGCCTGAAAAAGACTGAAGAAAACCCTGAGAATATGGCCCCGGGACACACTTTCATCTCGGTAATGAAGTCATGCCTGAGGTTCACCCTTCAGCCAAAGACTGGAAAGGCTCATAAAACAAAAGGAGACTAAAGGAGCACACCAGCCCGGGGGCAGGGACGAGGAGGCAGGAGGGAACAGGAAAGCTGTTAATAGGGAACCCAAGGTTGAAAAGGAGAGTGTTGACATGTCTTGGGGTTGTTAACCAATGTCACAGAACAATGGGTGTACTGACTGTTTAATGACTAACTAGTTTGTTTTGTAAACCAACTAAAGTACAATAAAAAAAAAAAAAATCCTCTCCCTGAGGTTGTCTATGCTCAAACATCTTTTAAATTGTCTACAAGTTCTCAAATAATTAGAGAAGGAAAAGATGGTTAGTGGTTGTGTCACTGTTTGTCCCCTGGGTCCCTGGAGGAGTGTTACAAGGTAATAATACCTAGAAGAAGACTAAGGAAATGCAAGTGACAGAAGCGTAGGCTATTAAATTGGCTGACCAAGGAACTGATTCCCTGCAGGGTAGAGAATCCTTGATGTTTCTGCCCAGTGCAATGTGGTATTTGCTATATTTTTTTTGCCGTTTTCCAAATGAGCTTTTTTTAATTCCATTTTTTTTGTTGGTAAAATGTTCAAACAAGAATTGTATAATGAACATGCATTGCCCGACACCGAGATTCAACCATAGCTAACTCTTCTGCCATATTTGCTTCCTCTTTGTGTGTGTTCCCCAAGTGCCTTTTAAAGATCTTTCCTCTCAAACTTGGATCCAGTTAAGGTTCCTGCATTGCATTTGGTTATGTCTCCTTAGTATCTTTTAATCTAGGACAGAACCTTCCTTTTACAAAAATAACATTGACCTTTTGAAGAGACTATACCAGTTGTCTGACAAAATGTTCCGCATTCTGGATTCATCTGATGGCTTCCTCTTGATCTCTTCAAACTTGTTCCACTGTCCCCACGTATTTCCTGTAAACTACAAAGTTAAGCCTAAAGATGTAGCTGAGTGCAGGGCCTCTTTGGTTCAGCTCTTCCAAAGAGCACGTCTTCAGTCTCCTGCCTGTTAGCAAGGGGAATTTGGGGCTTTGCCTACCACTTACAAAGACTTTCAGCCAGTAATAAAAAAAAGACAATAACAAACTTTGGCAAGGATGTGGAGAAATGGGAACGTAAAATAGGTTGGGTGGGGTGGCGGGGTGGGGAAGAATGAAAAATACATTACTGCTGGGAATGTAAACTAGTGCGACCACTTTGGAAAAACAGTTTGGCTGTTTGTTAAAAAGTTGAACACAGATTTACCATGCTACCCAGAAATTTCACCCGAGTACCTACCCAAGAGAAATAAAAACATAGGTCTACACAGAGACTTGGACGCGCGTTCACAGCAGCGGTATTCATAATTCCTCGAAGGTGGAAACGACCCCAGGGTCCATCAGTCAGTGAATGGGTAAATAAAGTGTGGTATGTCCAGACAATGGAGCATTAGTCAGTCATCAAAGAATGCAGCACTGATACCTGCTACAGTGTGGATGAACTTCAAAGATGTGATGCTAAGTACAAGAAACTGGACGCGAAAGATCGCATATTGTATGATTCCATTAATATGAGCTGCCCAGAATAAGCAAATCTAAGAGACCCTCAAGGAGATGGCTTGACACAGTGGTTGCAACAATAGGTTCAAAAATATGACCGTGAGGATGGTGTAGGACCGGGCAGTGTTTCCTTCTGTTGTACACAGAGTTGCTATGAGTCGGAACTGACTTGACAGCACCTGATGACAACATTGAGACAAGTGTAGATCAGTGGCTGCCGGGGGCTGGGGGCGGCAATGGAGATTACCTGTAAATGGGCAGAAGGGATCTAACTGGGGTGATGAAGATGTTCTAAAACTGAATTATAGTGATGGTTGTACAGCTTGATAAAAATGATTGAACTTTAACCAAAAATGAGTGGATTTTATGATATGCAAATTATACCTCGATGAAATAAAAAGAAAAAAGATGTTCAGTCAATTCCCCCCCCCCCCCCCCCCCGCCAACAAGCTGTGTCCTTGTGTTCGACAATACCCAGCACCTCTCATTTTAGGGGTCTGTGGTCACAATTGCCTTGTTTCTTGTGGGTCTTTCTCACGTTATTTATCAGCTCTCAGGTCCACTGAGTCAGTTATCACTTGCCCACTCATTTTCCAGCCTCTAGCACCTTACTGACATTTCTCCTTTCAGATTTCAACTCCAGCTTTGGACTTACACCCTTGTATTTTTTGACCACCGTTTTAGTGGGACTTCAGGAGGAATCTGAGATAGCCATAAGGGTTCAGTTCCCTAGGGTTAATGGGGCATCCTCCGGAGAACTGAGATAGAGGCAGCCCAGCACGTGAGCTTCCTCCTCCCCCTGCCGAGATCAGTGTGTCTTGGCCCCCTGTGTTGTGGATTGCTGCCCTGCTCCTTGGATCTCATTTCCATTGAATGCCCTGAAACTTCGCCTGTCATTTTCAGGGGCAATAAAATCAAGTCTTGCTGCACCAATGTTACAGGTAGAGCTGAGACGATTAGAAAACTGAGGATGGAATTTAGTTTTAGAAAATTTAATTTGAACAGGAGAAATGTTCATATAAAGAATTATTACACTACGATAGTGCAGTAAGTATAAAGATGTGAAGAGAACTCTAAGTGGTACCCTCGGGTTGAGGGAGAATACCCAAGAAAAGACCACCTTAGGAGGGAGCCCCCTCCCCAAGGCTGGGTTCAGACCTCATTGGGGAAGGTGTGGTTGCAGCCCATTGGATGGCAGAGAAGTTGGCTGTATTGCCCACGTCAAAGCTAGTCCGTAGTTACCAGACAGCAGGAAGCCGCCCTCTGGAGACAGGCAGCTGGGGCTGGCGGGGGGGCGGGGGTGGTGCCGAGGGAGCCAGGGAGTCGAGAAGGCGCTTGCTGCCAGGGTGGCGCGCTGCCTGCGTGCATGGTGTCCATGTTTGGAGGGCTATGGGAGACAACCTCTGGGGCGCAGGGGAGCCATGGCTGGTGGGTGAGCGTGCACAGGGAGTCAGGGTGGAGCTGCCAGCCTGAGGCCTGGAGTGTGTGGGTCTGCATCCGGAGGGCTGTGGCAAAGTGGTAACTGGGCTCGGGCGGGGCTGAGGCTGCGAGGTCGCCGAGGGACTGTGTCCGCTGGCCGCCCCGCGAGGGCAGAGCGCCGCTGACCGCTGTGCAGCTGGAGCATCAACAAGCCAAACGCAGCGCACAGTAACCTGAAAAGTTCTTTCCTCCTGTAGTGGCCTTCCGGCGCCCTCTACTGGTAGAGCTTAATATTATGCTCGCGGTAAGGAGAAATTCTTCGAGTCCAGGCGGTTATCACAGACTGGGGACTGAAAGGTGAATTTGGAACCGAGAGGTAATAAACAGATAACCAGCACAGACGTCTCCGCAAGCTGTTTCTGCAATGATTTAGGAGTGCGTTTGGCTACACTGCGCAGCTTTTCTGCATACCTTTCTAGTGCATCTGTCTGTGCTATCTGCTTATCTTTCAGCCAAAGTAGCCTTTGAGAATGAGTCAATCAGATTAGTTTCAATGCTTCAGGGCCATCCCAAAACTCATAAAGGGTGAAACAAGACTAGGGTTATTGATTTCGGAGCCATTTGAGTTTCCGTTTTTCTTGGCGATCATTGAGTTTAAAAAAAAAAGAAAGAAATGACAATTTAACAACGGATATCTCAGAGGGACAGGAATGCAACCTGAACCCTATAAATCAACTGCTGAGCTGGTAATATAGTCAGGACTGCATCTTCATTCAACAAACGACTGAAGGTCTCCTATTTGCATGACTTTGGGAGGCAGAGATTCGCATAATGTCCTTGTACTCTTACCATTTAGTTGCAAAGAGATGGCATGTACATAAATAATTACAAAGTAGCTTCTGAGGCTATTTCACAAGGGATTCGAACTATAGCAATTTGGAACCTTGGCGGTACAGTGGTTAAGAGCTTGGCTGCTAACCAAAAGGTTGACAGTTTGAGCCCACCCAGAGGCTCTGTGGGAGAAAGACCTGGCAATCTGCTCCTGTAAAGATTGTAGCCTAGAAAACCCTATGGGGCAGTTCTACTCTCTCACGTGGGGTTGCTGTGAGTCAGAAACAACAGAACACAACAATAACATGACACAGGACAGACCCTGGATTCAGATATTGACTCCACTGCATACTTTCTGTGAGCAATAGTGGGGATGCAAGTGGGGTGTTGTAGCAGAGACCTGAAATGAACAATGACTCCAACAAGATGGGTGTTTCAGATCATCTCTCAGATGAAAGCCTGGCAGCTGTCCTCTGTGAAGTCAGGGGTGCAGGCTCCCCTGCCTCTTCACCCTGATATCCTCATCACCTAGCTTCCATCTTGTGAGCCCAAGCTGTCCACACTCCCACCATCACATCTGCATCCCATCTGGCAAGAAGGGAAAGAAGGGGACTAGAAAGATACACTTACTCCTTGCCTTTGAGGGTACAAGGCTGAGGCTGCTCTCATCTGTCTCTTCTGTTCACAGCCCATTGGCCACACCGCCACACTTAATTGCTAGGGGATGGAGGATGTAGACTTGGCTGAGAAACTGTGTACCCAGCTCACAATCTGATGGCTATGTAAGGAAACTGATGAGGAGACAAGGAGCAGTCTGTCCCTCCTTGAGATCTTCATTAAGGAGCGTGACCTTTCTGAGCCTTCCTTTCCTCATTTGTAAAGGTGTCTGTTCTTATAAGATTTACATGAAATAAAGTTGTGTGTTGGCACAATGTTACTGCTAACCAGTAGTATTGGACTGAGTGTTAAGGGATGGATACATTTCTACTGGAGGAGCTGAGAGACGCTGCACAGTGGCCAGACTACTGGGCTGCTGGTCAAATCTGAGTTCTGACCATGTTCCTGGCAGTTTCCTGTGGGGGCTCCCAGAGCCTGCCCCACGCCCACATCAGTAGCTATGGCCTCTGAAATCACTGAGGTCACATAATGACTTCTAGCTCACTATGCTGTAACTCTAGTCCCAGCTCACAACATCCTAGGAAACTTTATTGACTGCCTGCTGCAAGCCTGGCTCAAATGAATACTTTTTGTTCAAAGCCCAATGTTGCTCAAAGGCCCTGTGCCATGTTGAATATTTTCCCAACCCTCCCTAGTTAAGTTTCCCTTTCAACATCATCATAACCCAGACTAATGACAAGGTGGCATTACTGATGGAAAAGTGGGCTCCTAATGAGACCTTCATCCCCAGTTCAGATGTATGCGTTCTTTCAGGTCTCATTGTCCTTCCTGTGAGTGCGTGCCATTCATCACACACCCTTGCCCATGAGCATCGAAAGCATCTATGAATGGACCTGCTGCTAGTCCTGACGTTTGACATCAGATATAATTGCTAAAATTTTCAGGTATCTTTCCCAGAGCCTTGCACCAGTTGATAAATATTAGAGTTACAAAGGTTTCATCTCGGATAGGGTAGAGGTAAGAGAGCCCAGCTCTAACTCTCTGACTATACCTTTAATCACCAAAGGAAGCTCTATGAATGTTTTAATAAGTTGAAAGAATGTGGATTTTCGTCAAGTGGTTTTGTACACACAAAGCGTTACAATGTTGTAAAGTGAGACTAAGGGAAGATAAACACAGGCCAGGCCAGCTTTTATTCCATGTCTCTACCCCCTTAAACTGAGAACCTTGTGGCTTTTGCCTCAATCTAGATTTCCACTCCATTTGTGTTATCTAGTCACGTGATCTTGGGTCAGCCATATAACCAGGGATGTTGGCAAAATATCTAATAACTGTTGTGAGGTGGGCTCTGACTCACCAGAGGATGGCTCTGAGGCTCCTGCTGTGCCAGGCATTAGTCCTTTACTTGCTGGATTACGGCGAGGTCCAGGAGGTCCTGAGGGAAGGTCTAGGGGAGCTGGGGCAAGGGGGGACCTTCTGAGGTTTGGGGCAATAGCTTTTTACCACTAGGTTTGGAATTATCTCAACTGGCACAGCTGCACTAGTGCAAAAGAACTACATATAACTGTTGTGAGGTTATGTTCCTCAGCTGTGAATGGGGATAGCATCTTTGCTGCCTGCCTGGTAGAGTTGCTATAATATCCATGTAAATATTCTTTGAGCACAGTAAAGCCCCAAATAACAGAAATGTAACAGGAAGGGAAGTTTGTGCTAGAACTGGATTAATAGAGTAGAGCTCAAATCCCAGTCCAGGGATTGACGCAGACCCAGGAAAAAGTTTTCACTGGTGCGATAACAGGAGGGAAGATAAGACCAGGTAATGATTTTTAAAGTCTACTTATTCTGTTCCGAGGCTTTTCCTTTATTCTGATGGATAGTCCTTCTGATTTTTTGGTGTCGAAATGTTTTTTATAAAATGACCCAGTAATACAAAGCAGCTTTGTTTTGTGAGTTTTTGTTAAACTTGTTTTACTAGGCTAAGTAAGATGTTGTCACATCCACATTTGTTCTTTTTTTTTTTTTTTTTTAACTTTTACTTGCCCATGAACTCTGAGTCTGAGACCAACTGGGCTAGTTCACAGTATCCTTAGGTTACCTTTTTTTTTTTTTTAATTATTTTATTTTGGGAGGTGAAAATAAATGCAGCAAAACATATACCAATTCCACAATTTTTACAAGTAAAATTCAGTGACATTGACTACATTCTTAAAGTCGTGCAACCATTCTTGCTATCTATTTTAGTTATCTAGTGCTGCTGTAACAGAAATACCACAAGTGGATGGCTTTAACAAACAAATTTATTCTCTCACAATTTAGGAGGCTAGAAGTCCAAATTCAGGGTGCCAGCTCCAGGGAAGGCTTTCTCTGTCTGTTGGCTCTGGGGAAAGGTCCTTGTCATCAAACTTCTCCTAGTCTAGGAGCTTCTCAGTGCAGGGTCCCCAAGTCCAAAGTACGTGCTCCACTCCTAGCTCTTCCTGCTTGGTGGTAACGAGGTCCCTATCCTCTCTGCTCACTTCTCTCTTTTACATCTCGAAAGAGATTGACTTAAGATACAACCTAATCCTGTAGATTGTGTCCTGCCTCATTAACATAACTGCCTCATTAACATCTTAGAGGTTAGGATTTACAACACATAGGATAATCACATCAGATCATAAAATGGTAGACAACCATACAACACTGGGAATCATGGTCTGGCCAAATTGACACACATTTTGGGGGGATGCAGTTCAATCCATAACACTATCCTTTTCAAATTATTCCACTACCATTAACAAACTCACAGTCCACTAAACTTCTTATCTAACCTTCTGAGTTACTATTGTCAATTCAATCACATATAATTCTTTAAAAAGAGCACAGTGCTCAAGGCAGACATTCTTTTTTTTCTCCTTTTTCTAATTTTTATTGTACTTTAAGTGAAAGTTTAGAAATCAAGTCAGTCTCTCATACAAAAATTTGTATACACCTTGCCATATACTCCTAGTTGCTCTCCCCCTAATGAGACGCATGCTCCTTTCTCTCCACCCTGTATTCCCCGTGTCCATTCAGCCAGCTCCCGTCCCCCTCTGCTTCTCATCTCCCTTCCAGACAGGAGCTGCCCACAGAGTCTCATGTGTCTACTTGAGCCAAGAAGCTCACTCCTCACCAGTATCTTTTTCTATCCTATAGTGCAGTCCAATCCCTGTCTGAAGAGTAGGCTTTTGGGAATGGTTCTTATCTTGGGCTAACAGAAGGTCTGGGGACCATGACCTTCGGGGTCCTTCTAGTCTCAGTCAGGCCATTAAGTCTGATCTTTTTACGAGAATTTGGGGTCTGCATCCCACTGCTCTCCTGCTCCCTCAGGGGCTGTCTGTTGTGTTCCCTGTCAGGGCAGTCATCAGTTGTAGCTGGGCACCATCTAGTTCTTCTGGTCTCAGGCTGATGTAGTCTCTGGTTTGCGTGGCCCTTTCTGTCTCTTGGGCTCCTAATTACCTTGAGTCTTTGGTGTCCATTCTCCTTTGCTCCAGGCGGGTTGAGACCAATCGATGCATCTTAGATTGGCGCTTGCTAGCATTTAAGACCTCAGATGCCACTCTCCAAAGTGGGATGCAGAATGTTTTATTAAGAGATTTGATTATGCCAGTTGACCTAGGTGTCCCTTGAAACCATGGTTCCCAAACCCCTGCCCCTGTTACGCTGGCCTTCGAAGTGTTCAGTTTATTCAGGAAATTTCTTTGCTTTTGGTTTAGTCCAGTTGTGCTGACCTCTCCTTTATTGTGTGTTGTGTCTTTCCCTTCACCTAAAATAGTTCTTGTCTACTATCTAATTAGTGAATACCCCTTTCTCTCCCTCCCTCCCTGCCCTGGTAACCATCAAAGAATATTTTCTTCTCTGTTTAAACTATTTTTCTAGTTCTTATAATAGTGGTCTCATACAATATTTGTCCTGTTGCAACTGACTGATTTCACTCAGCATAACGCCTTCCAGATTCCTCCATGTTATGAAATGTTTCATGGATTCATCATTGTTCTTTGTCATGCGTAGCATTCCACTGTGTGAATATACCATCATTTATTTATCCATTCATCCACTGATGGGCATCTTGGTTGCTTCAATCTTTTTGCTATTGTAAACAGTGTCAAGGCAGACATTCTTTACTAATTAAGTGAAACTATTGTTTGGTTTAAAGTTGACTTCAGGGAACAGTTCAGGTTTAAGTCTTAAAAGTTATCTTAGGGCAATAATTTTTTTGTGGGGGGGGTATCCACCCAGCCTCAATGGCTCCATATGGTATGGATTCCATGAGAATTTACAATTCAGTTCCAATTTTTTCCTCCTTTTGAATCTTTGATCAAAATATTTCAGTAATGGTAACTGGGCACCAACCAGCTCTTCTGGTCTCATGGCAAAGGAGGCAGTTGTTCATGGAGGCAATATGACACACATTCCAGTTCCTCCTCAGATTCCTGACTCCTCTTCCTCTGCTGCTTCAGGTGAAGAGAGATCAGTTGTGCCTTGGATGGCTGCTCACCAGCTGTTAAGACCGTGGGCCCTACGCAACAAGCTAGGAGGTAGCACAGAAGCACTAAAAACAATATTAGGCCAATTAACTGGAATATCCCATGAAGCCATGATTTTAGACCTCCGCACCAAGAAAACAAATCCCATGAGGTGTTTGGTTGTACCTCTCAGGTGACTTTTAACGTTACATCAAAAAAAAAAAGGAAGGAAAAAAAGTGAGTTGAATTTTATCAAGTGCTTTTTTTGCATTAGTCAAGATGATCACATCTTTCTGTTAATGGGATGGATTACTCAATTTTTAACCATTCTTAAATACCTGCAATAAATCCTACTTGGTTGTAATGTTTAAAGAAAAGGGGGGAGGGGAAAGAGAGGGAGCACGGAACAGCTGGCTACTTCTCCCACATTGTCAGGTATCCTGCCCTTGCCTTCTTGTTTTCCTGTCCTATGGTGAATGGGTTTAGCATCTTCTGGTCCTTCAGACTTCCAGGATGCCACTCAAGTCTAGATTCTTACTTTCTGTCCTCCTGCTGCAACGATTTGCACCTTCTTTCTTTTTCTCCAGTTAACCCTCCAAACTTTCCACATAACCACTGCTCTTCTATCTACAGTGACTATGTGGATGTAAACAGGTGCTATTCAACAAGTTTTCTCATTTCCCAGGGATGATGTAATGATATGGAGATTGAGCAGAAACCAGAAACACTGAGTCTCTACGAGGAATAGTTCACTGATCTACAAGAGAGGTGGAACCCATTTGGTCCCTCCTGGCTTCTTTCTAAGAGTTTGAAGGGCCCATCCGGGGTGTGACCCACACCCAGCTCTGCTGGGGCTCAGGCCAGGCCTAGGTACCCTCAGCTGCCATCAAGAGGAACAAGTACCATCAAGAGACTACAGAGAAAGGTGTTCTGAGTCCCACTGCTTGACCATACAGCTCTCTCCCTCAAAGCTGCCTCCTCTGGGCATTCCCCATTCCCTGACCATGGCCTACATCTATACTCCAAACCCAGGTAGAGCACAAATTTGACTTTCTCAGAAGGCTGACTCTTCTGAACACTTCCTATACAGTTCCAACCCAATCCGTGAGGCAATATGGAAGTCTCTAGGGACCTCCACTATAGTCAGAGAGGCTCAAGAGAATAAAAACCTCTGTATGTGTACATGGCCCAAAGATGACGGCAACGGCAGAGGGAGGTATGTCCCCAAACAGGCAGAATGAGAAACCCGCCCACAAACCAGAGATTTCAGAAGTGACGTTAGTCACCCCTCTTCTCTTACAGCACAGATCCTTGTGAGCCCTAGAGTTCAGTCTTTGTCACTGTATCCTCCTCTGGGCAGCCACTTAGAAAAGCAAAAACAAGGGGAGTTTTTTTTTTGTTTTTTTTTTTTCACCTTACCTCTTGCCAAGGATGACTGTAAACTGGTTGGGGCAGGTGGGATTATGTGAAAGTCAAGGCACTGAGTACCTAAGAGGAGCCTGCTGACAGCAACAAAAGGGGAAGGGAAGGAGCTGGAATACAACATCCAAACTTCGTAGACTTTAGGGCACACCTTGGGGAAGGTTCCCAGTGAAGGTGCTAGTGCTGCCATCGCAGCAGAGGGGGCAAGTGCCAAAGAAGATCAGACAAGGACTCAGTCTGACATTGAAATGTCTTTTCTTTTTATCAGATTAGATAGTACACAGTAGATGTGTGTGTGTGTGCACGTGTGTGTGTGTTGTTCAATGCCCTGGATAGATACTGATTTAGGAAAAGGAAACAACATATGGGAGTGAGGCTGCAGCAGAGTCATCTATGGTGGATAGGTTTCAGTGGAGCTTCCAGATTAAGACAGACTAGGAAGAAAGGACTGGCAATCTACTTCTGAAAAGTAGCCAATGAAAACCCTATGGATCACGAATATTATCGTATATAGTACTGTAAGATGAGTGCCTTGGTCGGAAGGCACTCAAAATGCACAGTGGCTGCAACAATGGACTCAAACATACCGATTGTGAAGATGGTACAGAACGGGGCAATGTTTCACTCTGTCGTATGCGGGGTCACCATGAGGCAGAGCTGATTCTATGGCAACTAACAATAAACAAACACATCGCCTTTGAGTCAATTCTGACTCATACTAACCCTATAGGATAGAGTAGAAATGCCCCATAGGGTTTCCAAAGAGCAGTTGGTGGATTCAAATTGCTGACCTTTTGGTTAACAGCCAAGCTCTTAACCACTGTGCCACTGAGACAGACAAGGTTAACTGTGCTGGTGGCTGAACAAAAGAACTTTTAAAAGATTATCATCTGGAAGTTGGGTGGACAGGAACCCACCCTGTCAACATGAGATGGGATTGGGGCAGCCTGTGAATTACTATCTCCTTCTCAGTGTCTTTCTAGTCCCCTCCTCCTTTGCAGGCTCCGTATGCACAGAGGAGCAGCGTGACTGCTGTTTGACTTTCCTTAGCCCACCGAAGATGGTGATGTAGTGCCGAAGATCGAGTGTGCTCGCGCTATATCCCATGGTAAGTGATGTCAGGGACTGAGGAGAGGACTCCATCTTGAATATCAGTGGGTTCCATCTTGGATTCCAGATGCTCGCGCAACCTAAATAACATGCACTGCCATTCTGAGAAGTGCCCCCCCCTTGAAAGAAGCCCACTAAATATTCATTACCCTGTTGTCTCCACCGAACCCATATAATAAGCCCTAGCCTTGCTTCCCTTTTCAAGTCGTCTTTTGGAGAGGCTTAGATCCGATCCCCCCTGACTCCTTTTGCTTGACTCAAGCAAAATAAAGCTTGCTGAGACAAAGTTTGTCTTTCACGTGTATTCCTACTCAGGAAAAGACAAGGACCCTTTGTGTCAAATTGGCAATTGGTAACACCACCAGGGCTCTAACAATAACAACAGCATATTTTTTAATCATTTTGCTCCTTGGCCCTGAATCCCAACATGGGTAGGTACTGTGTCTAGACACACTGGGCTTGTTTTCTAATCGGGGGCTCCTGTCAAGCCAGCTGAGGCTATAACTTCTCCTGAGCTTCCTGTAGATCCTGGCTGTATCAGTTTTTGCACTGGGTAGAGTGCGAATGTGCCTTGGTGGTGGGATACGAGGGAGTGACAACAAAATTTCTCTCCTACCCAAAAGTAAGGCTCCTGAGGTCAATGACCTCTCATTGAAATCTGCAATTTCATCATTATCTTAATTTCCCAAAATTAAGCAATTGCCCTTCAGCTAAAGGCAAACAAAAGGGTCAAAAAAAGAAGCTAAGAGCAGGTTTTGAGAGAAGAGGGAAAGAAAAGCCTGTAGGACAGTAGGTCAGAGGAAGGGATGCCCAGCCTGTGAGAGCAAACCTCCCATTCCGTTGTCCATGTCTTCATTCTGCCCCAATCTATTAAATAGGGTCACTATGAGTTGGAAACCCAGGTGGCATAGTGGTTCAGAGTTCGGCTGCTAACTGAAAGGCTGGCAGTTCGAATCCACAAGATGCTCCTTGGAAACCCTATGGGGCAGTTCTACACTGCTCTATAGGGTCACTATGAGTCGGAGCTGACTCGACAGCAATGGCTTTTTTGTTAAATGAGCCAGAACCAACATGAGGGCACATAACAACAACAACAACAACAACAAGGAGAAAATGTCTCCTGGGAACTCCCCCTAAGGAACAGAGAGACTTGTTAGTTCTAGACCTATTTCTGTCCTTCTATCCTTACTCTTGGAAACCTTGGTGGTGTAGTGGTTAAGAGCTATGGCTGCTAATCAAAAGGTTGACAGTTCAAACCCACCAGGCACTCCTTGGAAACCCCATGGGGCAGTTCTACTCTGTCCTTTGGGGTCACTGTGAGTTGGAACTGACGTAACAGGTTTTGTTTTCTTTTTTTGTATCTTTGTTCTCTGCAAACTTCTGACCTTATATGTCCCCCTGACCATCCTTCCTGCTGTCACTCTCATTTCTTGTCCTCCTCTGTCTCCCTTCACTGATTTACACCCACTGCCTTCTCTCTCTCTCTCCCCGTCTTTCTCTTGGTCTCTCAAATTGTGCCCTGACCCACACTTATAAGAACAAGGACCAACGAGAGGAGAGGAATAATTTCTCACAGATGAACTGCTCCTTTGAGCCAGGAGTGACTCTGCAGTTGATGTCCCATCCTCCTTTCCTGTCAGGCTCACACCAAATTGCTTTACCTCTTCCTCAGATCCCATCACTGTCCTCAGAGACAGTAACCTCTCTGCTCTCAAAGAAAGATGCCCAGTTCCCCTTCTAGAAGGCTATGGCAGACCTAGCTACTTAAAGACTGATTTCTTCACACACATCGTTGTCCTTTCTGTCAGAGCCAATGTCATCTTCCTCAATTCTAGTTTCAGGACTCTCTGTGCTATACCAGCTCAGTGGGCTAGAGTCTCTGCTGATTTCCACACCCAGCCGCATGGCAAAACTATTGGATGGTACGGAATATTCCAAGGGCAAGCCTGTAGGCTATGTCAAATGTTAGCCCTATTAATAGACAATCCCAATTTTTATGCAGTTCTCATGCCAGGTGAATACTAATGTCAAAATCCCTTGCTCCATTAGAAAGCAAAATGAGCTGTTCCACTGAACAGGGAATTCTTAGAGGCAAAAAAAAAAAAAAACCTATTAATTATTTTGTTCCTAAAGCCTAGCAATGAGTCTAGCACATGGAAGCCCTTCATAATTGTTAGTTGAATTGATTTCTCCAAACACATACAAAGGAAAAAATTGAAGTTCGTTTTCCATAGTATTTTATAGGTCTGGTAAGAAATAAGGAGCCCCGATGGCGCAGTAGTTAAGCTCTCTGGCTGCTAGCTGAAAGGTTGGTGGTCTGAACTCATCAGCCACTCTGTGGGAGAAAGATGTGGCAGTCTACTTCCGTAAAGATTTACAGCCTTGGAAACTCTGTGGGGCAGTTATACTCTGTCCTATAAGGTTGCTATGAGTGGGAAGCAACTTGATGGCAGTGGGTTTGGTTTGGTAAGAAATAAGGAGGAAGGCTTACAGTGGTGCTGCATACCCCAAAGCACAGAATGAGTGGGATCTGATTGTGAAGCCAGAGGACAGAAGGACAGCAGGTGAGGCTTGGCCCGAAGATGGTCACAGGCTTGCTTGGTTACAGCAGAATCCGTGAGTTGGGCACAGATGCTCATTTTTGAAGACCTCAACTGTATCTGAGAGAGGAGAAATCTGTGATCTGAAGACGGGGGACATCCCTAAGGGAGCAAGAAGTGGGTTTTCTCCAATAGTAGCAGTTAAGAGAGCAACTTATTAGGGGGAAAATTTACCTCAATATCAAATTAAACAGAAATCATCTACCCTCCGGTGGTCCGTATTCAACATATATGAAATTCAGTCAAACATATCCTCCCAATTGATGTCTTTCATATAACTCTTTTTTTCCCATAATAGTTTGAATTCTGGGGCTCCAACTTAAAGGCACCACACATTAGCTCTATTGATAAACTTCAGCAAAGGCAGCCTCCAGAGGTTCACTCTGTCATTCACACAGCTAGCTAGTATTGGAGTACCTACAAAGTGCTTCTCACTGTGTTTGACAGTGGGGAGCAAAAGGACAAAATGAAAGAGCAGAGGGTTGTCACTGACAGCAACCCCAGGGGGCTCTCTCCTGTCTGAGGTAGCTTCCAGAGCTGTTCCTCCTTCAGCTTCACCTACAATGATTTTTGCCCCTTCAAATGATCCCAAGTCCCCCTCTTGCCTAACCGCTCCCTCCTGCCCTGTGTAATTGTTTCTACATCCCATTTTAAATTGTAATAAAATGCAAATTTTGTCACATAAAATTGACCATTATTGACATTTCATACATTTACAATGTTCTGCAACCATGACCATTATCTAGTTTCTGAACATTTTATCACCTCAAAAGAAAATTCTGTATCCCCTCAAACACATACACACCGGTGCCCCTAGCAACAACTAATCTGATTTCTGTTTCCATAGATTTGCCTATTCTGGATATTCATAAAAATGGAATCCTACAATACATGGCCTTTTGCATTTAGCTTCTTTCACTTAGCATGTATTTAAAGTTCATCCATGTGGTAGCATATATCAGTACTTCATTCGTTTCTATGGCTCAATAAATATTCCATTGTATATATCAACATAAGAATCAACTCCACGGCAATGGGTTTGGTTTTTGTTTTTATGTTATATCACTAATCCATTGATGGACATTTGGGTTGTTTCCACCTTTTGGCAATTGTGAATAATGCTGCTGTGAACACGGGTGTACAACTTTTTTGTGAATACCTGTTTCCGATTCTTTTGGGTATATACCTAGCAGTGAAATTTGGGGTCATATGGTAATTCCATGTTTAACTTTTTGAGGGAACAGCCAACAGCTACACCATTTTACATTTCCACCAGCAATGGATGTCTCCTCACCCTCTGCCCTAAACCTAGAAGAATGGGGAGAAAAATTACCATCTTTAGGGTCGGGAAATGAACTATTAAGAGACTTCTTGACCAATGAGAACATGCCTACATAATCGCATTCTGGGAATTTTAGAAGCATCAAGAAAGTCTCAGTCCTTTAAAGAGCTAGTTAAGCCCTGCTACTAATAACTACTAGCACAGCATTGGAGGTATTTCTTTAGATGAAAGGACTGGATCCTCTTAAAAATTAAACACTCCGGCAAGAACCATGTATAGCAACACATCTTTTTTAAAGGCACATGAACAAGTTCTGAGAAAAAGGGGAGAGAGGAAGGTCAGGGGTAATGGGAAGCGGTTCTAGGAAAAGGGAGAAGAGTCCACAAAGGGATAGTTTGGGGAGATCTGAAAACAAACTTTCCCTTTTCAGAAACGAACACAGGGCAAATTCTCAGAAAGTAACCCAAGAAGACAGTGAAATTGTCTTCTACAAGCAGGGTGTAAATTCCCCTTAAAGAAGGTAAATGCCCAGACTTGTCCAGGACAAGTCATAAGACACTGGTTTCAGAAGGGCTACTAGAAAAATAGCTCTTTAGGATGAGCAATGAGCTAGGATCCAGGTTTCAGCCAAGCTACACTAAGGCTTTCCCAGTTTTCATCAGCCAGGAGGAGAGGATCACACGTTTGCCTGAGTCTAAATTCTCATCTAATGGAGCACCACCAGTTTTAAGCCTTTCAGTATAAAACCCATCAAGGAACTGGTTTCTGACCCCAATTCCAGCTCTCACCCCACAAATTTGACTGCCCATCCCTTTCCTTTTTTTTTTTTTTTTTTTTCCTACAGCCTGACCTTGGTCTCATCAAAACATCCTGAATTTTCATAAGCTTGGCATGTCTAGGTGGTTCCTAATGCCTGAACCCAAACACAGTAACTGCAAAAATTATCGGCAAGATTACATTTCAATCAAGTGTTCCTACTTTTATTGCTTTCAGATCCTAATTTACACCTTTTCCTTGTCTGATTTTAAGTGACTGGGCAGTTTTTCTGCTGACAACTGGATCTAAATCTGACTTCCATAATAAGCCTCTGACGGCTCCTCACCTTTGCCTAGCCCCTTATCATCTGAAAGAATGAACATTTGCACCTCCAGAAAGAAATGGGAAAACCGCAAGTGATCCGTGAGTGGGAAACCGGGGAGGGCAGGAGGAATCCCTGCACTTGAGGAGGGGAGGCACCTCTGTAGCTCGTTAATCGGGGATCCCTCCCTAGAATAGTGTTTGTGTAGATTTAATTCAGGGTTAAAGAAAGAAAAAGCCTACAAGCTTGTCTGCCTGAATGTGTCTTGAGATCCCTTCAGATGACTGAGAGAGAAGATATGGAAGAAAGGGATGGCCCCAAGTACCTACAATGTGGGCAGAGGGCTCTGAAGGAGCCAGTGGGAGGGCACGGAAAGATGAAAAGTCCCTGTTTCACAAACTGACGCACTGAGAGGAGGCCCAGTCATGCACCACAGGAGCTACTAACGAACAGAAGAAGCTCGCCCTAAGGCAACCAACCCAAGACCTGTTTCAATCAGGTCATGGAGAGAGGTCAGGTTTCAGAAGTGACACCAGGACTTTTCTCCATTTTAAGCCTAATTGGAAACCTTCCTGGCAATCACCAAGACTCATTTTCCCATAACGGAGCTGCTCAGCAGCACCTTCTTCAACCATTTCAGTCTGGGGTTGGAGTTCCACCTTTCACTTGACTAGAAAGGATGACTTGTGGGGAGTGCGTCATCTAGCACCCACCAAAGCAGCCTGTACCAAAAAAAGACTAGTACAGCAGGTCTGAGATGGCCATCCTTGGAAGGGCTGCCTTGTAAGGCTGGGGCTTGGATGTCAGGAGGATTCCCACCACCTGACTGGTAAGAGTAGTTCAATGCGCCTCAACTCTCTATACAAACAATATGGTTTCTGCCAAACACTTGCTTTCCTTCTGGGAGTCTGGGATTTTGGTACGTGCGAGGCAGCGGTGTCTATGTGACCAGCCCCCAATAACAACCCTGGGCACTGAGTTTCTAATGAGACAACGTGTCACGTGTTGTCATCACTAATTGCTGGAGAACTTGGGCACGTTCTATGTGACCTCCACTGGACGACATCTGCGGACTTGCTCCACTCGCCTTGTCCCTTTGCTGATTTTGCCTTGTATCCTCTCCCTGCAATGAAACAGATGCTGAGCTCTGTGAGTCCTCACAGTGACTCGTCATACCTGGGATGGTCTTGGGGACCCCAATATACCACCTAATTCTTCTTTTCCTTCATTTTGTTGAATCTCAGACTAGAAACACTTTGAGGGGCACTGGAAGAGAGAAGAAGCGGAAATTCTTTTCTATCCTTCAATCATCAACTATGAGAGAGATGCCTGGGGTATACTGTTTGTTCTAGGGACTATCCTTCAGTCGATGCCTGTTAACCCATTGCCTTCCAGTCGATTCCAACTCCCATTCTGCCTGGTGGTCTCTGATATTGAACCTTGATCTTTCTCTCTTCACTGCCTCCTTTTACTTTAACTTCTCTCTTTGAAATGTGATTCTTCCCTTTCCCTCTGCTATGGTATTGATCTACATTTTTTGTTTGTTTTGAATCTCTCTGTACTTGTCTCTGACACAACTTCACCGTTTGAAGATTTGTGTCTTCTTCTGTCATGCCCAAAAGCATTTAAAAGAAATCTCTTCCAGGGAAGAGAAAGCCATCTGACTACATGTGTAAAACTACTTGAATCATCTATCAGTAGGCAGAATAGGGGGAGAAAGCCATCTGACTACATGTGTACAACTCCTTGAATTATCTATTTGTGGGCAAAGAACAACATCTTTGCTTTTCCCTGCTAGGCCTCAGTGGGTCAGATGACTATCTAGATAATACTCACTCCTGTCAAAATCTGTGTTCCAACCTGGCTGCCTTCAAGCTCTCACAATTCTATCGACAATGAAGTGGATAGTTATAGGGAATCTAGACCTTGAACCAACACAATAGTAGGCCTGCTACTAATAACTACTAGTACACTTATTTGCCCAGTGTCCCTTTGGGGTAGGTACCATTATTGTATCCTCATTTTACAATTGAAGAAACTGAGAAACAAAGATTTTAATAAGTTGCCCAATGTCAGCCAGCTAAAATGGTGGCAAGATGTGAATTCTGGCAGTGTGGCTACAGACCCTGAGCTCTCTGTCTGCACCTCTCCCAGGTGACTGGAACTTCTTTGACAGGACTTCATTGGAGCTTCTTCATCCTTCAACAAAAATCATCAAAAAGTGGTTTCAAGTCCTACACCTGACCACCAACAAGGACCAGCCTTCCCAAAGGCAGGCTCCTTTGAGATCCCCTGGTTCCCCTGAATCAGCTTTCCACCATCCTGTTTAAAGATTTGGAAACCCCATGCCCCAGTGGTATGGAAAAAGGAAAAACCAGCCTCCCCCCTCCTTTCCAATAGGAATTGTTGCTACAAGGGCAGTAATATACGACACACGGGTTGCCGCCTCAGCCCCCAGAGGGTCTGCCACTCCCAGCAGTGTCTCCACAACTTCCAGACAGGCTCCAAGGCTTCCTGGTACGGTTTCCAGGGATTTCAGACAAAGGCTTCAAGACTCGCTTTTCCAGGTTTTAGGGTTTTGTGTTCAGATTTCAAGGCACTCCTGGCAGAAACTCTTAAGGCTTATTGTCAGGGTTTCCAAAGCTTCCACTCAGAGGCTACAGTGTTCGCTGGCAGAGAGGCCTTAAGATTCTCCTGTGGGCTTTTTAGAAGTTGCAGGCAGCAGCTTAGAGCAGTACCTTCTTCAAGGACTCAGAAAACAGCTGATTCTTAAGCATATGCATATGCTTCTTCAGCCACCTCCTTTCATTCATTCATTCAGCAAACATTTAAGGAGTTATCTACTTTTTCCAGGTTCTGTGCTGGGTAAAACTTCATAACATGTAGCACCAGCCTCAAAGAATACACAGACAGCTGCTCCCAGGATTGTCCTGCTGGCAAGGGCCTCCACCAGCTGTTCCTGTCTTCTGTCCCACGGGGTCCCCAATTTCTATAGGCTTGGTTCCCTGCCAGGGTGAACAGCTCAGAGTTAATCTTTCAGGTCCATAGCCAGGATCAGCTACTACTGTAGTCCCTTAGTATAGCAGTTCTGTTCCAAGCTCTTCCAAAACATTTATTTAAACCTCCTGTGGAATGGTACTAGGAGGGTCATTCCATATCACACCCCCTCCTCAACTACAAATCTTGGGCCCATTTAGCACTGGTTGGGCTGTACTCTGAGGCAGTCATAGGGATCTTCAAAGAGCAAGAATCTGAAATGGTCATTTAACCCAAATACCAGCCTTTCCCAAACCACTTTGCAGACCTCCTAGTCACACTGTCCACCACATTTCCAAATTCATTCTCGGAAATAGATTCCACAAGCCACAGCTAAAGAGGAATTCATCATCCAATGAAGTACATCTTGGCGTGGGATACGGGGTACCAGCAAAGTCCCCTCTCCTGCCCCTTTCTTCAAGATCCTTTCTTAGCCTGGACCCTTGTCCATACCTCTGAAATTCCAGCCCGTTTCAGGGCTCTATTCAAGGTGGGAGACCACTATTAAAATGAAAATTTCCAGAATGCTTCTGGCTCCAATCAGACTTTTTTTCTTCCCTACTGTGAGCAATCAGATCCCTTCAGAAAAGAGAGGTGAGAGAGAGTTTTGAAATATAGGAGGGAGAGAAAGGACGTGATGGCCCTGGGCACCTGAGAGTAAGGCAGGTCTTGTAGAAGTGCAAGGCACCCTAATAGACTCCCCTACTGGCCCTTAGGTCAACCCCAGGAAGAAGACCCAAGCAAGTACTAGCTCTGACACCTATCACCAGGGGACACATTTATCCCCCACTCTTCAATAGCTCAGAAAATCCTTGGTGGGGTCTTTGAAATATATATCACAGTGAACACCAGGAACTGGGAGAGGCCGTGCCTGGATAGAGGAATAATAATAACAGCCAACATTTATAGAGTGCTTATTAATTTACAAGCACTGCCCTAAGCACTTTACATATATTAAGCTTATTTTATTTGCCCAATGTCCCTTTGGGATAGGTACCATTATTGCATTCTCATTTTACAATTGAAGAAACTGAGAAACAAAGAGATTTTAATAAGTTGCCCAATGTCACCCAGCTGAGATGGTGGCAAGATGTGAATTCTGGCAGTGTGGCTACAGACCCTGAGCTCTCTGTCTGCATCTCTCCCAGGTGACTGGAACTTCTTTGACAGGACTTCATTTCCCTTCAGTCTTTTTTGTTCCTTCCAGTCAACTTTTCTTCCGTTATATTAGCATAGCTGCTGAAGACCCCTCTTGGTCAGGGATAGTCAGGGCTGGAGGGCTGTCCATTGTTCTTCCCTTCAGGCTTCCTGGGATGGAAATCTTCTCTCTCACTTTTCCATCCTTGGCCCATTCAAACTCTTCTAATCTGGCCTTTCCTCTGCCTCCCCCTCCTCGAACTTGAAGCCTTGCAAACATCTTTCTCCCTTTCTGTTAGAGCCCAGAACTGAAGGGAGAGCTCTGGTGTGGCAAGAAAGCCCACCCTCGAGGTCAGAGAGCCTGCATGTGGTCAGTGGGGCCTGGGTGTTAGCGTCTGAATCTGCCGTCTCCGGCTTCTTGTGGGCTCTTTGATATCCTCTACCCTCACCTCTGGTTCCTGGATCACATTGTCCTTCATTGTCCCTTTCTCTGCCATTGTTCCTTCCTGGCCTGTTTACCTCTCCCGCCCCACTCCCATCCTCTGCTTCTTTCCATCTTTTGGGGGCTGTGTCTATTTGTTTTTCCTCTGCCTTCTCTTTCTTCCACTACATTTATCTCTGGAATTTTTTTCCCAGTTTACTCTTTCTGTATATATCTTGCTAAAGTATTCCACATCTGTTTCTTACTGCTGTTTTTTTTTTTTTTTTTTCTTCTTTCACATAGACTCCAAGGGGGCCAAGAGGGAAGCAGGAGCTAACTACCCATGATAGACACATTCTCTTTAACATGCTGTAAGGACCCTTGTGCCTGTCTCCAGCCTCAGCTCTTGCCACTCCTGCCCTCCAACTTGGCGCTGCAGCCATAGGAACTCTGTTTTTTCTTTCAATGTGCTCTGCCCTTCGCAGGTACCATCCCCTCTGCTGGAGAGACCTAACTACCCTGAGACCACCATTCCACTGACTCCTGCTCATTCTTCAAGTCCCAGACACACCTTCCTTGAGGTAGCAGTTCCTGATACCCCCTAGCTGAGGTGTTTCTCTTATGTGTGCTTCCATCTGAATTTCTACTGGTAAAGCAAGTATCATGATGTGTGTTGTATTTACCTACTTACTTCTCTGTCTCCCCCATTAGACTTTGCTCTCTGAAGGCAAAGAATGGTGTCTTGTTCATTATATGCCCAAAGCAGTGCTCTAGCACAGGGTAGGTGCTCAAAAAGGATTTGAGAGCTGATCTGGAAGAAACAACCATTTTGTCCCACCCTAGCTCTATCTCAATGGGTTAGGAATGATCATATATGGGACATCTTGTCCCTATCTCCCATTGACCTCCTCCTTGGGTAGTGCAAGTTTCCGTCTTCAAGGAAATAATACTTTGAGCTGTGCAGGTCTTCATCTATCATCCCACCAGACTTACTTGCTTTCAACAGAATGCAGTAAGAAGGCTTCTCCTGGCATCACTTCCTACGATCTGTCCTTCCCTCACATTATCCTCTGAAGTGTTGCCTAGTTTCTACCTGATTTGGGGATTCTCTGAACCCAGATCTATATGCTTCCTCCTCCAAGTTCCAAGAGACTCAGGTCCCTCGAGGGCATTTCTTCTGAGTTTCTTGTGTCAGCCCCTATTATTTTTTTAAATTTTTATTGTGTTTTAAGTGAAAGTTTACAAATTAAGTCAGTCATACAAAAATTTATATACACCTTGCTGTGTACTTCTAGTTGCTCTCTGCCTAATGAGACAGCACACTCTTCCTCTCTACCCTATATTTCCCATATCCATTCAAATAGCTCCTGTCCCCCCTGCCTTCTCATCTCCCCTCCAGACAGAAGCTGCCCACATAGTCTCGTGTGTCTATTTGAGCCAAGAAGCTCACTCCTCACCAGTATCATTTTCTGTCTTATAGTCCAGTCCAACCCCTGTCTGAAGAGTTGGCTTTGGGAATGGTTCCAGTCTTGGGCTAATGGAAGGTCTGGGGACCATGACCTCCAGGGTCCTTCTAGTCTCAGTCAGACCATTAAGTCTGGTCTTTTTATGAGGATTTGGGGTCTGCATCCCACTGCTCTCCTGCTCTATCAGGGATTCTCTGTTGTGTTCCCTGGCAGGACAGTCATCGGTGCTGGGCACCATCTAGTTCTTCTGGTCTCAGGCTGATGTAGTCTCTGATTTATGTGGCCCTTTCTGTCTGCTGGGCTCCTAATTATCAGCCCCTATTAAAATCATTCTGGAAAGCGAGGTTGGGTAGAGATCTGGTGGGACCCTTTCAATGATCACCTTGATGGCTCCACCTCTTGGCAGAAAACTTAAAACCAATCACTTATCAGTGACCCATTGTTCCATAATGACACAGTGCCTTCCTCAAAGGCGGCACCATATCTCATTCCTTTCCCACTCTTCCAGTGCCTGGAACAGGGGATAGCAAGCCCTCATAACTCATTTGTTGAAACGTTTCTTGTGTGTGTGTGTGTGTGTGCACATATACATGCTGTCTAGATATAGACATAGATAGTTCCTCTACATAGAAAGGTTTCATGCATACACATACATGACAGGAAGGGGATCTGAGTCCTGGACCACAGACAGTACCCTGGCTTTTCCGGCCATATCTGAGAAATTGTGATTTTGAGACACGGGCTGGTTCTGAGAGAACCTAATCAGTTCTAAGCACCTTAGAATCATAGCTGTGAGTTTGTGTTTTTCTAAAGAAACATGTCCCCACCAGCAGCTGGAGCCAAAGAAAAACGACACCATCACCTGGCAAAAGAGCTATCCTAATGCCTTGCCTGTAGGATCGGTTTATCGAATAAATATTTGAACATTTTCCAGCCAATTCACATTTATTTCTTTGCAGGTTTCCTCACCCTAGAAAGGGACATATGAGACAGAGTATATCTCAAAGTTTCTATTACTGGCTTCACCACCAACCAGAGCTCCAGCAGGGCCCTGGTCTCTTGGCAGAGGCAGCTTCCTGCACTTGACCCTATACTAATTCTCCAAGGTGCCCAGTTTTTCCTTATCCCCTTGTGCCAGAGTCTTCAGGTGGCTGAGAGCTCAGTTACCCTCCCCATTCCACAGTGCCCTGAGCCCTGGACGTTACTGCCCTCTAAGCACTTTGAAGCTTTCTTGAGGAATGGACACAACATTTGGCGAGGGAAGATTCAGTCGTCTTTCTTTACATGATTTTCTTAGCTATTTTAGATATTTATTCTCCTACATGAATTCTAAGGTCATTTTATTTAATTTTGAACAAACAAAACAAAAGGATTCTTTAGCAGATATTTTTTAAATCTTCCACTATAACTGTATCTTTAAAATCAAGTTCTCTTTGCATGTCCAGCATCTCTTTGGGTGATACACTCAGCTCCCATATTGCTTGGTGTATGTAAGTTTTTGATATAATTTATTCAACTTAGCTTGATAATAATATTACTACTCGTGCCAATTCATGTATACATTTGCATCTGCCCATTTATTTTCAACCCTTTCGAAAGTACTTTGTTTTTGAGGGTGTTCCTTGTTAAGCAACATAGCAGTTGGCCCTCTGTATCTGTGGGTTCCACATCCGCAGACTCAATCAACTGCAGATTGAAAATATTTGGGGAAAAAAATTCCAGAAAGTTACTTGGAAGATTAGCAAACTTTTTTAGCCTATTGAACTCTTTGATGACTTCTTCATCTTTATTGATATCTGCAGGTGTGAAAGGACTTGGCTGCCTTTTTGCACCAGGAGAGGAGTTGGATATCTGCAGGGGGTCCTGGAACCAATTCCCCACAGATACCAAGGGATGACTGTAGAGCAGGCTTTTTTTTTTTTTTTTAACCTAATCTGACAGTCTCTTTCATTTTCATTCCTGCTTTCTAGCACAGGTTGATTTTTGCACTGTTTGAAGCAGTACAGTGGAGAAGAGGGCTTTATGAAACACAGCACATCTAGTCAGAAAGAACGCCGCTTCACCAATTTTGGCCTGGCTGAGTATTGGCAAGTGCTCAGTGACTTGGCCATTGGGATCTACCAGCAGCTTGGGTGGGTTTTAGAGAACATCCTTCAGCCAGTGATTGTCTCAGGCATGCTGGAGCATGCACTGATTTGGGCATGTCCGGGGTGAAGCCCATGGGGCTAAGAAAACGGACCCCCAGTATCGCCAATGAGGGCTCCTACATGCTGGACTCCATCCTCCAGCAGCTCAACTCCTTCCGCTTGGTCATGGGTCAGCAGGACACAGACCCAGAACGGATCAGGTAGGCGGTCGAGCAGATGTTCTGCATCGTGGGGTCCATCACCCTGAACAACCTCCTTCTGTGGAAGGATATGTGCTCGTGGAGTAAAGGTCTGCAGATCAGGTGCAATATCGATCAACTAAGAGAATGGCTCCGTGACAGGAATCTGATAAACAGTGGGGCTAAAGAAATGCTGGAACCCCTTATCCAAGCTGCTCAGCTTTTGCAAGTTAAAAAGGAATCAGATAAAGACACAAAAGCCATTTGTCCCACATGCCATGCTTTGACTACTGCCAGGATTGTCAGAGTGAATTTTTTTTTTTAATAATTTTTATTGTACTTTAAGTGAAAGTTTAAAAATCAAGTCAGTCTCTCACACAAAAACTTATATACACCTTGCTACACACTCCCAATCGAGTGAAGTTTTTGTATACTCCACTTAACAAGTTTGAAGGAAGAGTCTCTGTATCATTTATTCATACTATATGACGTGGTTAGGAAACCCTGGTGCTCTCGTGGTTAAGTGCTACAGCTATCCACCACATGCTCCTTGGTAACTCTATGGTACAGTTCTCCTCTGTCCTATAGGATCGCTATGAGGAGGAACTGACTTGACGGCAATGGGTTTGGTTTGGTTTATACGTGGTTAAGAGCTCGGCTGCTAACCAAAATGTTGGCAGTGCAAATCCACCACCTGCTCCTTCGAAACCCTATGAGGCAGTTCTACTCTGTCCTGTAGGGTCGCTATGAGTCAGAATCGACTCAACAGCAGTGGGTTTTGTTTTGGTATTCCTTGTTAAACAACATATAGCAGGTTTTTGTTTTCTTTTCTTTTTTTTTTTTTTTTAAATAATCCAATCTGATAGACTCTTTCACTTAAAAGGAGAATTCAACCCATTCACATTTCACAAAATAAACGGGACACTTTATTTCTTTCATCTTACTTTATGCTTACCATTCAATTGTATCTCTTTTTGTGTTTTCTTATTTTCCCCTTTCTCCTTGTTAATTGAGAAATCCTGCTGTATTTTTTCATTCCATTAGTAGTTATCTCCCAGTTCCTGACATCATGATCAAATACACCTTTCTTTACCATTAAATAAAAAGATCTAAGTATACTCCACTCCCTTGCAAGGAAAGATGAACACTCCCAGTTACTCAAGTACACCTGGCTTGAGGGTAAGCAAAGTTGGCCAGGACCTGAAAGCTGGGGCATCAGGGATCCCATCAAAATCTCTGCAGCTTTGAGAGACCAGAGCTGACAACTCCCAGTTATCAATGCCCCAAGACCCACGATTAAAGCTGGGATGCCTCTTTCAGACTTGATGTGTCTGCCATCAGACCCCTTACAACAGGTCAGATGCGGACAGGATTGGGAGCGAGAAGATGAAGAGGCTGGCTCAGGCCGCAAGGAGCGGGGCTATCAAAAGTGGAAAAATAGGCTGAAAGCGAACTTGAAGGCTGACACTTGACTGAGGAGACTCACTGCCTAGTAGGGGAATAGTGACAGGCACAGAAGCTCCTCAAAACCCAAGTCTGTTGGGGTTCTGGGGGGCAGGGGCAGATGGATGAGCGATCTGGGCTGTTATTTGTTTAGAGATGAAAAATCAGAGGCTCGAAGTTTAGAGAGCATGCCCAAGATTACACACCGAGTAGGTAAAGCTGGCCCTTCTGATTTCAAAGCCCAAGTCTTAAGCTTTAGATTACCCCCAAATTATTCTGAGTATTTCAGTAGCCTTAATTTGGAGTTGGGGCCTACACTTACCAATGAATGGGGAAGCAGCCCAAATGAAATATGGGGAACCCTTAGTGACAGGGCAAGCTGCTCCCCATTCACTTCCCTACATGCTTTTCTCTCTCTCTCTCTCACACACACACACACACACACACAGCTGTACCAGGTGGCTTGGCTGATCCCACCTTGGAGAGGTTTAATGGATCACTCAGGCTCCTCTGCCCTCCAAACCATGGTCAGAACTCCCACTGATCTTTTCCTCACCTGTCCCCTAACGCCCCCCCTCTTAGCTGCCCTGCCTTTCCCTCTTTCTGTTAGAACAGGGCTGTGCAGGTGGGGGTTGAGGGGGCAGGGGGCGGGGGTCAGGCCTGGGGGCATTAGGCGTAGTTCCCATGAAGAGCAGCCCTACCCTTCCTTTGATCAGGTTGTTCACTGGCTTTGCCTGTTCTTCCCTGGTCCTACAGTCTGTCGGTGTCTCTGGCACTCTTTGAATTAATTGAAAATATCTCTTAATTTTGCAATTCAAAAAGCCATAGATTCCATATTGTAAAAAATACAAATAAAACATAAAACACCCTTTCATCACTCACAAATAACCACTCTCATCATTATGGCTTCTCTCTCCCCTGGGAAAGCCTAAGAAACAAAGCTTCATTGTTGCCTTTTTGGGGTGTGTGTGGGGGGGGGCGGGATTATAAAGCCATAAGGTTTTTATGTAAGGGATTTATTAAGTTTGTACTTGTATATGTTGAGTCCACTGTTTAAGCCCTTAAAGTATTCAAATGACTCAACCATACTAACTTTGTAATTGCAGTTTAAATAATATAGGTACCCCCATACCAACCCATAAATATAGGTAGTATTTGATAATTATACCTGTAATCAATAAGTAAATGTTCATATAAAACGTTATAATCGTATTAGAGATACGAGTTTAATAAACTGAGCGGGAAACATAACACAAATAGTGGTGAGTATTGTTTTCCTCACAAAAGCCCTTCGGGCCTGAAGGAATGTCGTGATGACATGAGAGCACAGAAAATGCCAGAAAGACCTATAAGGGCCCAGAAACATGGGAGAGACAGGAGAGCAGATGCCCCAGATGGTGCAGGACAAGGGGGCCACACAGGGAGGTCTCAGGATGGCCACCTTCGCTGGGCGAGGTGCCTCTTTATCCCCAGGTGAGGGGACAGGAGTGGCCGGAGGCTTCAGAGCAGAAGCAGGACAGGCATGATAGGAGGGCACCTGAATAGAGCCGAGAAGGGGAAGGGAGAGATAGTTCCTTCCCCGGGGAGGACCGAGAGGTGGGAAACGGGCCGCTTCCCTGCCCTCTGGAGCCGGCAAAGTTCCAGACAGTCCAACTGCAACGTTGAAAAGGAGTCTGGGAGGAAGTGGAGGGGAGAGGCCCACCAGTCTATCTCCTGGGTCCAGTGTGGAGCTACTCTCCAGGTCCCAGCGGACCCAAGGTTAGACCCTCTCAAAGCCCCGCCGTCCCCAGTCCCTGCGGCCGAGCGGGGACACGGAGGAAGCCACGCTGGAAGCCACCTCAGGCGGGGCGGACCCTGGGGTGCGCCCAGGCGAGCTTCCAGGGGGCAGAGCCCGCGGGGCGCAGCTGGTGCTTCGTGCACAGACTCCACGGCAGACAAGCGCCCCGGCGAGGACGGCTGCCCAGGAGAGCGCCCCTGGAGGCTGCCTGGACCAACCACCGCCTCACCCCCGCCGGAAGTCGGCCGCCAACCGCCAGCGCCCTGCTGCGCGGCCGGGAAACCCCTGACAGGAGGTGCCGAGGCCGGAAGTGGGCGCCGGGCCCCTGGCTGCCGTTGGGGGGCGTTGGCAGCTTCCTGCTCTGGGGACGGTTAGGCGGGTGGGGTCACAGGGTCAGGCCCACTGTGTCTGCAAGGCTCCCTTAGGGTGGATGACGGCCACGGGGAGGCCCTGTGGAATCGGAGACCCCAAAACATTATTTGTTCCTGGGACCTTGAACTGTAGCAGAGCCGTGTATTCTTGTGGTGACAGTGACCTTAGGAAAAGATGAGACTAGGTTGGAGCTGTGCAAGCCTTGTCTAATAATGGGCAGACATATGTGGTGGCCTTTGGAAGGACCTGTGGAAAATTTTGAACCCTGTCATAGGAAAGGGTTATATAACCAAACCAAACCAGATCCAGCCCATTGTCATCTGTCCCTTCCAACTCATAGCTACCCTGTAGGACATGGTAGAACTGCCCCATAGGGTTTCCAAGGCTGTAAATCTTTACAGAAGCAGACTGCCACATGCCACATCCTTACCTGTGGAGAGGCTGGTGGGTTCCAACTGCTGACCTTTTGGTTAGGAACTGAGCGCTTAACTACTGCACTACCTTAGAGGGTTATATATATATTAAATGGGTAAGACTTATAGTCACAACCATAAATACCGAGCTAGAGCTGTGGATAGGACAGATAACCTCTCTTCACCTCAAGGATGGGGCTTTTCAGCCAGCTTTTTTTGGCTAGGACCAGGGAGTAGACATGCCCTGCACTTTGAGTGATCTCTTTGGGATCCGAGTCACAGGTTTAGTGAAGCTCAGAGCCGGTGAGAGTTCATCCTTCCAGCTCTTGATGCAACTGCATATTCCTGCCACGTCAGACAAGCCTTGGAGTTTCTACCATCTAAAAAAAAAAAAAGGACATAAATATTCTTCTGTCCCTTCTCTATCACATCTCATCTCTTAAAAGAATGCGTTTTCTCCCCACTTCCTGACTAGACAGGTAGACAAAACAATTCCCCAAATAACTTCTAAATCACTTTGATGTCATTGGAGAAGTCACTTAACACTGAAGTGTGTCCTTAGGTTCAAGTGATTAAACAAAAGAAGATTGCCCTCAGTGAGTTGCCTCAAGTGGGAGAGGTCACTTGTCTAGTGTGTAGACATTCCGGCCAGTAGACGAGGCTGGGTGCTGAGCTGCATGAGGCTCTCAAGTTTTTCTGTTAATGAGGTAAACATTTGTGGGGGTCCTAAATTGCAGCCTTGAAATAATAATTGGACTGAGTCTGGGAGTGGGACTCACCAGAGTTGCTGGACATTGTGGGGTTGGAAGGGGGTGCTTTTTCTAAAACCAGAACTGGGGAAGTGAGATAGGTTCTGGGTAAAAGGGAATAGGGCTGCCTTTAAGATCTGGGGTGGGGTGGGGGAGGGGGAAGCAGTCTTAAAATCGATTTTAAAATAGGTTAAAACTATATATGAATGAGTACATCCATGGTGCTCATAATTAGAGAAGACTTAGCACACTTGTTGGGAACCCAAAGGAAAAAAGAAGATGGGACCTCACCAGCTAGTCATTCCTGATCCAAAGTGACAGGTCTGCCATTAGAAGAAAGTGAGCTCTGCCTTTCTCCTGAATTAGCACTCTTTGTAATTGGTCATGAAATGTAGAAACGATATTGCAGGGATAAACAGCAGTTCAAATGTAATTTTAAGGGCTGCTAAGAATTTGAGCCATGTTAAGATTGAATACCCTTTGGCCAGTGGTGCCAGAGGGGCAGGGGTATTTGGTTCAGGGTGATACATGATCATCATTAGGCAGGTGCTGGCTGTTAATAGCATCTCCATGGTCTCCTTAGATCCTCTTCCTAATGTCAGTTATACATTCAGGTTTTGAAACGGAACGGTCATTTTTCGTAATTGGCTGTTTCTAGCTCTTAGCTCTCCCATCCATTTTTGCATCACTGAGGTGCCTAAGGTTAGCATGGGCTGTTTGTCTCCACGCTCCAAAAACCTGCCCTCTGTGCTGCTAGACTAGGTGGCAAAGCATGCTAGATTCTGGTGGGAACCCGGGGCTGAACTCTTAAGTATCTTAAGTTTTGTCTCCTGCCCCAATTTTGAGTGATTCTGAGGAGACCCAAACACTTTCTGACCCAGACTAGAGCTGGGAGAGGGAGAGTGCTCAGAGGTATCGGCTGTGTGGAAGGCTGGGTGATAATTAGAAAATAGGGACATGAGGAATGTGGCAGTCGTGTTGAGCAGGGAATCCCCTCCAACCCTGGGGTGCTAGTTAGTGCCTTTGCTGTCATGGGAAAATGGCACCTGTCGTCACCTCTTTGAAGCAATGTACTGAAAGGTAAAGCACCAGTTGTCCCATGTTGGACAAGGACACAAACCCCTAAAAACGTCAGTTCCTAAGTTGATGGTAATTGGAAGAGCTTTTAGGGTGACTCTGAGAAAGCCAGAGAATAGGCTAGAAAACACACAGATGGTAACTTCTCATCCTTTGGGATAAGGCCAGAGAGAAAGGAAATGAATGACTTCTGTCTACTGGACCGTTGGCCTTGCCTCTGTGGATGTTCAGATAATACTCTTCTTCTTAGCTATTTCTTCTCCTTTTGTTTACCTTAGGTCTGCCTTGTCTTCACCATAAAGAAAAATTGGAAGAAACAAAGAAGGGATGGCAAAAGTAGAGTAAGCAAAGGAAAAGCCAAAATTAGACACAGACAGAGAAGAAAAAAGATGGAGAAGTTAGGGTACAGCAGCTGAAATAGGGTACTAGGAGAAAAAAATGATTTAGGTAGAGATTACATGGCTTTGCAAAGGAAAGATAAACACTGAGGAAAGGACAAAGGCTAAGGAGGGAAAAGGCAGTGGCAGAAACTTTTAAGATAACCAGAAAAAGACAAAAACAAAAACCATTGCCGTCAAGTCAATTCTGAGAACTGCCCCACAGGGTTTCCAAGGAGAGCCTGGTGGATTTGAATTGCAACCTTTTGGTTAGCAGCTGTAGCACTTAACAACTACACCACCAGGGTTTCCAAGATAACCAGAGAAAAGTAAAAACAGAAAAGACTAAACTTTTTCCCCTCTTTTTATACTTTCCTCCCTTCAAACCCTAAGTGTCCACTATAAGCCAAGTACCAGCTAGGTAGTGAGGATAAAAGATGAACCAGACTCATTCCCTACTCTAGAAGAGCTCAAATGTAGTGGGGAGGTAGTGTCATGACTGACTGCAGGGTGTGGGGGCGAGAAATGGGTTTCCAAGGACTATCTTTCCTGTGTGTGGACAACGGGGGTGCTGAGATGTTTGGAGCTCCCCAGCATGGGTTCTGAAGTTACCTTTTTAATTGCAATTGAGCTAAGGGTAGAAGACCCACTGACTAAGTGGGATTCAGGTCCTACCACGGCTTCTTTTTGGGTGGTAACTGGGGTAGTGTTACAGGTACTGGACAGAATTCTGAAGTGAGTCAGAGATGGGATGCCTCCTGGGCCAGTGGGAAGGGACGTTACCAGCTCTCCTTTCGCTGAATTATCCTCTCTGCTGCTGTGGGTTGTCCAGCTGCAACTCTCCTTGGGGTTTCTTTTGGCCATCATGCTGTGGGAAAAAAGAAGGAATTTAAAATCACCCTTCTCTCAAAATAACAAAAAAGAAATTGAAGGGGAAAAAAAAGATATCCAATTTATGAGCCACTGAAGTCCAGGAAGCCTAGGACCATAAAACAAATACCCCTTGTGTAGGAGAAGAGATCAGGGTTCAAGGGTGAGTTAACGGTCTTTGCTGAGGCTGGGGTTGGGACCAGACGAAAAGCTCCTAAGCTCACCCCTTCATAAGATACCCTCTTTAGTACAGAAGCTATTGCACAGGTTTGAAAAACTTCCACACCCTCGCACGTATGTGCATGGTACAGGGAGCTTGCAGAATGTGGACCTTCCAAAGAGGTCAAAACTCATATATGTCTAGGCTTGGGTTTGCAAAGCAGACATTGAAGAGTGGCTATAAATTCCACCCAGACTTTTGAGGCATCAAGTTCAGTAGTTTAGAACTGGGTCATGGAACCATTTACTAAATGGTCTATTTTGAAGATATTCACACCTGTTGGAGCTAACTGGGAGGGACTTAAGGTCATAGCCAGAGCCCAAAAGAGACTGGAACATTGGCTCTGTTAGATCATTTTACCAAACATTTTTCAAAATGTTTGGTGTACATGGTTCGCTAATGAGGGACAGTGTTTTAATTGAATAAATATCTTTAATAAAACAGCACCACTGCCTTTTTCTCATTTTGCCATGACCTACTGAAAATTTTCACCTAGTCGCCCCAGGACTAGGACAGCATTTGATCTCTGCTAATCTAGCCCAGCTCTGCCTCCTGAGAACGGTGACATAAAGCCACAAGTCTTCCCCATCTTTGTTTTCTTGGAGAAGATGGCAGAGGGAAGAGGTCTAGGTCATCAAGAATGTGGCCTAAACTTTCTGGGGATTCTGAAATCTCTGGCTTATGGACTGACTAGTCATTTTCATACTGCCTTACTCTCCTGGGTGGTATTTCTCTAGGGCCATTTAGAACACTTCCCAGGGACTTAATCTTTTATAAAGTTTGGAAATGTGTTTGCTGGCTCTCATCTTTCCTCCCTTTAATTGGTGTATGGTTTCTGAACCAAAAAGCCTGCAATTCTATAATGATATACTTTCTGATATCTTTGCTTGGGAATAATTCTTGGAGAATATAACCATAAAGAGTATGGTGGACTCCAATCCAGATCTCAGTTTTCAACTTTGACTTTCTCCAAAACTGTGCATTGATCAATATGTCCACCAGAGGGCGCAGACACGCCAAAGAGATAGATACCATGCACTAATCACTCTGTCCTCCAAGAGTGCGCCCTCTCTCTCTGTCTCTGGTTATCACGCCCTCCCTGCTGTTCCTGTAAACACGTTTTCAGTCAGAAAGCACACACCCTACCAGCTCCTTGTGGGGCTGGGTGTTGCCGTCGGGTTTTGCCCCAGGCTTTCTTCCCTGCTCTGTCGGGGCTGCTCATATCTGAGATGGTATCCAGGGGACGCACAGGCCAACTTTCCTCTGGAACAGACGATTCAGGGCCCCAGTGGGAGTGTGTTGGTTGGGGGAGCAGGCTTCACTTATGGCACCCTCTCCCTAGCCCACCGGAAGGGGAAGCAGGCAGACCTGGACTGAATGCCAGGGAGATCTGTCCTGTTGATTTCAGAGGCCTGGGCTGTGGGGTGTGCACTGTGATCGCTCCTAGCCCCCTTACCATTTTTCAACTTAAAAAGAACTACTTTTGAAAGGGCTTGACATTGAATTTCCCCTGGGTAGCTTAGCAGGGGCCCTGATTCCAAACCTGAAAACATTAGATTTGTAGGGGTTCTGTGAACAAGGAATGAAAAGTGCGTGTTCTAGTCCTGGTACTGCCATCATTAACCGTGTCAACTTCGGCGAGTCTCCAGTCTTCTCTGGGTTGCAGTTTTCTCATAGGTAAAACTGGAACATCAGTACCTACTCACAGGGTTGTTGTGAGGATTCAAGGTAGTCTAATCTGAGGTACTATACAAATGTTTGCAATTTTTTGTTATGATTTAAGAGCCAGTTTTAAATAGGCCACATAGCAGATACACTGACTGCCTTTGTCTAGTTCTGCTACAGCAGAAATACCACAAGTGGGTGGCTGTAACAAACAAATTAATTTTCTCACAGTTTAGGAGGCTAGAAGTCCAAATTCAGGGTGACAACTCTAGTGCAAGTCTTTCTCCCTCTGTCGGCTCTGAGGGAAGGTCCTTATTCCTTGGCTCCTTGGTGACTTTCATGTGGCCTGATGTTTTATCTTCCCACCTCTGCTTGCTCCTTTTATATTTTGTAAGAGATTAACTCAAGACACACCCTACAGTAATCCTGCCTCGTTAACATAACAGACAACTCATTCCCAAATGGGATACTGATCACAGGCATAGAGGTTAGGATTTACAATACCTAATTTTGGGGGACACAATTGAATCCATAACACTGACATTTCTACCATCAGATAAAGGGTGTTCACCTATCATGTATTGCTATAGTTCAGCTTTAAATCCCTGGAGCAAAATGTTATGTTTTTGCACAAATATTTTTGTGTGGAGAGGGTCTGTGGCTTTCATTAGCTTCCTAAAGGGGTTCGTGATCCTAAAGTTAAGAACCAATGCTTAAGAGTTGAAAAGTTGGATTCAGTAACAGGAATAAATTTATTGCTTCCCAAAGATCCCTCTTAAAATATCTGCAGTAGAAATTGCAATGTTTTTTAGGTAGCAAATTTCTTAATGTGGCCTGATGACAATACAGAGCCTTTGAAATTCGGTCTAAAAATTTCAGACATACAACCATGGGTAGCCATTAGAATGTCCAGTTGCCTACAGTGTGAAGGTGGAGATAAAACACATTCTTAACTGTATGGCCTAAGAAAGTCACCTTGCCTCATGGAGTCTGTTACTTCCTATGTAAAATGAGAAGTTTGACCTTGAAGATTTACGAAGTTCCTATCTTGGATACTCTAAAAAAAGTGATCTCAAAGTTGAACTTGAATGGAGCTCTATTTGGCAAAAAGGGACTGGGCTTTGTACAGGAGGGAAAAGGAGTGAGAGTGAGGGAAAAAGTGTGAGAGTGCGGAGGAAGGACAGAGCAGCTGAGGATGTGGGCGCCTGGAGCCCCATCCTTGATGAACATGGAAAAGGGGCATGCAGTGGTGAAAAGCCTGGTAAGCAAGGGCAGGGAGAGAGCTGGGAGACCACTTCGTAAGGTCTAAAGGCTCTGAAGGACCAGAGACTCAACCTCCACGCTTCAGCTTGGGATCGACTTGCCAGACCTCAAGCTGCTCCTCAGTGAATGAACATATCGCCTTCAGAGACCTTCTAGTCCTCACAGAAGCAAATGCCTACAGCCTTCCCACCCCTCACATCATGTCACTTGGCTACTTCAGGAAAACACTCCTTCCAAACATCAAGACACAAGTGAGTCCAAGTGATGGCTAGGCTTTTTGAACAGGTTAAGGGAACCCTGTACTATACATTGTGGATTGACACGTTGGCTACAGCCATGGGCTCAAACACAGCAGTGATTGTACGGATGGCACACGACCCAGCAATATTTTGTTCTGTTGTTCATAGGGTTGCTATTAATCAAAAATGACTCAATGGCACCTAACAACAACAACAACATACCTATACTTTGGGGTAGATTAGAATCCTCAAGCCTATGTCAGCAGCTTTAAGCATAAACCCTTGTTAGGTTTTTGTGTTTTTTGTTGTTTTTAAACTGGGTTGAGACTCTTTGTGTATATCTAATATAACTTTTTGAAAACAGCTCTAATTGAGGAATATCAACGTACAATAAATTGCAGATATTTAAGATATACAATTTCATAAGTTTTGACATCTGTAATACCCATGATACCATCACCACAATCAAGATATCCATCACCCACAAAAATTTCCTCTTGCTTCTCTGTAATCCCTCACTTCCACTGTTAACTCCTCCCCTTCCCCAGACAACTACCAATCCACTTCTTGCCACTAGAGATTAGTTTTCATTTTATAGAATCTTATACAAATGGAATAAAATAATATGTATCTTTTGGCCTGGCTTCTTTCAGCATTATCACTGTGAGATTTGTCCGTATTACAGTGTATGTCAGCGGTTCATTCTTTATGATTGCTGAGTAATATTCCAACCAAACCCAGTGCCATTGAGTCAATTCCGACTCATAGCAACCCAATAGGACAGAGTAGAACTGCCCCATAGAGTTTCCAAGGAGCACATGGCAGATTCAAACTTCCGACCCTTTGGTTGGCAGCCGTAGCACTTAACCACTACACCACCTGGGTTTCTGAGTAATATTCCAATGTGTGGCTATTCTGCGGTTTATCCATTCACTTGTTGAGGCACATTGGGGTTGTTTCCAGTTTTGGGCTATTAAAAATAAAACTGTTAGAAACATTTTGTGTACACAAATGCTTTCTTTACTCTTGGCTTAGAACAGACCACAAAGGGAGAAATACGAAGAGTAAGGGAGAGAAAAAGAGATAGATAAAATGTTTATGCTTTCTAAATGGGTGAACATTTAATAACACACCTAAGAATACACTTTCTAAAGCAAAATCATCTCACCCTTTGTTAGGGTGACATGCCAAAGTTAATTTGAAATTGTTTTAGTTCTCACCTAATTTATGGAAGCACTTAACAATTTTTTCTTTTTTTTTTTAATGTGTGTGTGGATTCCCTGGATCCGACTTTCTCCTAGTTACTCCTCACACCTGGGCCTTCTCCTGACAGGAGACCTTCCTTGTCCTCACTCCTTACACCCTCCTCACTCACCCATTATGGGGCTGCCTCCTGACCCCTCCCACCTCATTATTACAACTAGACTGTATTCTGACCCCTTCCATCTCTTCCGTTACCTGCTCCTGGGCTTTGTCATGGTCCCTTCCTAACAACAACTCCTGGGCTGCCTCCTGCACCATCCCCCTCCTCGCTGGCCACACCTGTGCCTTTTGCTGACACCTTCCACCTTCCCCCTTCCTATACTTTGGCTGTATCCTGGCCCCTTCTATTCACTTCCTCACTTCCAATACCTGGGCTGCCTCCTGACTCCACCCATCTCCTCACTGCCACACCTAGGCTTTCCCCATCTCTCCTACGTCCTTACTTCACACAGCTGCGCCTTCTTCGCATCCCTCCCACTTTCCTCCCTACACCACAGTGTTCTGGGACCTCTTCCACTCCTCACTGCCATACCTGGGCTCCCCTAGATCCCACCCGCCCTCTCCTGGGTTGCCTCCTGACCACTCCCACCATCTCATTATGGCACCTCCTTTTTTCTCTTGGCCCCTCACACCTCCTCATTAACCACACCTGGCTCCTCCTGACCCCTCCCATCTGTAGCCAGTTGAAAAAATAATAATTTTTTGATAACATTTTAGGCTTTGCAGGCCATATGTGGTCTTTTTCACTTCTTCTTCTTTGCATTTGTTTGTTTGCTTGCTTGTTTTACATCCTTTAAAAAATAAAGACCATTCTTAACTCTCGTACAAAAATTTTGGCCTGGCCACCTGATATAGAAATGGTTTTTCCATTATTAAAGAGTTGTCAAAAAAGCAGCAACAGAGGGGTATATGGCCCACAAATTCTAAAATATTTACTATCTGTCCTTTTTCAGAAAAAGTTTACCAACCCCTTTGTTGAATATAGTTAAAAATACTTTGAAAGGAACATTACATTTTCATATACTGTCTATGGGCCAGATTAAATTAAGCAAAGGTATAAGTCAGATAAGGAGCCCTGGTTGCACAGTGGTTAAGCACTCGGCTGCAGTAGGCAGTTCAAACCCACCAGTGGCTCCACAGAAGAAAAACCTGATGATCTTCTCTTGTGAAGATTATAGTTTGGAAACCCTGTGGGGTTACTGAGGAGGAGGTTACACGTGGTTAAGTAACTTGTTGAATAAACTCATATAGCTAGTAAGTGGTGGCCTCACAGTCTAGTTCTGAACTGCCCTACGCCGCCTCTCTAGGACACTGGGTTCTCCTCCTCAGCTGCCTTGACCATCTGGCTCCCCCAGGTCTTCTAGGTTGCCACGAAGACCGATGGAGGTAAGATGTGACTGAAAAGTTCCGTTCAACATCCTTTTTTAGTGCACTACGTGATTTATACCAAACCCATAGCTACAGAGTTGATTCCAACTCACCATGAGTCTATAGGACAGAGTAGAACTGCCCCATAGGGTTTCCAAGAAACACACAAGCTCCCACAGTACCCAAGCCATGGTATTTTCAATTGCCTCATATGCATGTAAAAGCTGGACTATGAATAAGGAAGACTGAAGAATTGATGCCTTTGAATTGTGGTGTTGGCGAAGAATATTGAATATACCATGGACTGCCAAAAGAACTATTCCGACTCATAGTGACTCCATGTACCACAGAATGAAACACTGCCTGGCCCTTCACCATGCTCACAGCTGTTGTTATGCTTGAGCTCATTGTTGCAGCCACTGTGTCAATCCATCTCTTTGAGGGTCTTCCTCTTTTTTGCTGCTCCTCTACTTTTACCAAGCATGATGTCCTTCTCCAGGACCTGATTCCTCCTAATAACATGTCTAAGACATAGTCTTGCTATCCTTGGTTCTAAGGAGCATTCTGGTTGTACTTCCTCCAAGACGGATTTATTTGTTCTTTTGGCAGTCCAATGGTATATTCAGTATTCTTCACCAACACCACGAATTCAAAGACGTCAATTCTTCGTCCATCTTCCTTACTCATCGTCCAGCTTTGGCATGCATACAAGGCAATTGAAAACACCATGGCTTGGGTGAGGCGCACCTTAGTCTTAAAGGTGACCTCTTTGCTCTTCAACACTTTAAAGAGGTCTTTTGCAGCAGGTTTGCCCAGTGCAACGCGTCTTTTCAATTCCTGACTGCTGCTTCCATGGCTGTTGATTGTGGATCCAAGTAAAACGAAATCCTTGATAACTTCAATCTTTTCTCCGTTTATCATGGTGTTGCTTATTGGTCCAGTTGTGAGGATTTTTGTTTTCTTTTTGTTGAGCTGTAATCCATACTGAAGGCTGTGGTCTTTGATCTTTATCAGTAAGTACTTCAAGTCCTCTTCGTGTTCAGCAAGTAAGGTTGTGTCATCTGCGTAATGCAGGTTGTTAATGAGTCTTCCTCATTAAATTAAATTTGGAGGTAGCCAAAGAGCCTTCCCAAGTGTAGGTTGGTCTGGATCAATTGTAAATCAGTTTGTGTCTTTCCGGTAGCGTTTTACCCCACCTTTCTGGGGTAACCACTGACTGCATATTAATCATGACACTGAGCAGTATTAAAGATCAATAAATGAAATAACCAAAATCAAAACAACATATGCTTCAGTGTAAATTACCTCCCCAAGTCCATTCTTCCTAATGTGTACCTCCCAAGGGCACTGATGTTCAGGGTATGTTCTTCTGTCCACTGCTTGGTTCCATGCAGGCCTACACTTACTGAGTTACCCCTGTGGCCAGTTTCCATCACTGCCTTGTGCCAGGCCTGACTTTGTTCTCCAGCAGGCTCGTGGCTCTTGGCTTCCCCATCTCTGTATAGATGCAGTGCTTTCTCATCAAGCCTCTAGTTGTACGGCTGTACATGCATCCCAGTTAAGAAATATGGGTCTCGTTTTCCTTGCAAGGGGCCCAGGTTTGACATAACAGAGGTCACTTGCCAAAGCGACACTGTCGGAGGTTTCTTATCAGACAACCGCATTTTCACTTTCTCTTGGGCATTCAGGGAACTTATTTACTGTCCCAGGTGTCTAAAGCTTCTGCTCTTACTAAGACTTGTCCTTTACCAAGTATCCCAGGCCAGGTTCTGAAGTGGCAACTTATAATACACTAACAGCCTTTTAAAATCTGATTCCTAAAGTCTTCAGCTATTGGCTACTCAAATGTATTGTCTAAGTAAAGTAACTTTAGGTCTGCCACTCACCAGAAATATGTATTTTTGGGGGAAGGAATTTTTTTGTTTCTACTGTAGATGTAATAGATCTTAATTTTGGTGAATCCAGAAAATTCAGACAAATAGAGAAATATTAGAATCGACTCTAATCCAACCATCCTGAGTCCACTTGCAGGTAACATTTTAGTGGATATCCTCATAGTGTTTCCCCAGATAGATTTTTTTTTTTCCAGAAATGGTTTCACTTAATAAAACATTGTTGCATAGCCTTTTTTCTCTCTTCATTTTTTCCTGTGATTAGATCTTTTATAACATAAATTTTAACGATCTATAACAAATTTGCTGTTGTCCACAGGTCCCACAAGGGGATACTGATTAGTTCAAGAAACGTGTGCATCAGGGTTGTCATCTTTCACCATACCTATTCAATCTGTATGCTGAGCAAATACAAGAAGCTGGACTATATGAAGAAGAACGGGGCATCAACATTGGAGGAAGACTCATTAACAACCTGCGTTATGCAGATGACACAACCTTGCTTGCTGAAAGTGAAGAGGACTTGAAGCACTTACTCATGAAGATCAAAGACCACAGCCTTCAGTAGGGATTGCACCTCAACATAAAACAAAAATCCTCACAACTGGACCAATGAGCAACATCATGATAAACGGAGAAAAGATTGAAGTTGTCAAGGATTTCATTTTCCTTGGATCCACAATCAACAGCCATGGAAGCAGCAGTCAAGAAATCAAAAGACGCATTGCATTGGGTAAATCTGCTGCAAAGGACCTCTTCAAAGTGTTGAAGAGCAAAGATGTCACCTTGAAGACTAAGGCGCACCCGACCCAAGCCATAGTATTTTCAGTCGCATCATATGCATGTGAAAGCTGGACAGTGAATAAGGAAGACCGAAGAAGAACTGACACCTTTGAATTGTGGTGTTGGCGAAGAATATTGAATATACTATGGACTACCAAAAGAACAAACAAATCTGTCTTAGAAGAAGTACAACCAGAATGCTCCTTAGAAGCAAGGATGGCAAGACTGCATCTTACATACTTTGGACATGTTGTCAGAAGGGATCAGTCCCTGGAGAAGGACATCATGCTTGGCAGGGTACGGGGGTCAGCAGAAAAGAGGAAGACCCTCAATGAGGTAGACTGACACAGAGGCTGTAACAATGAGCTCAAGCATAACAATGATTGTAAGGATGGCTCAGGACTGGGCAGCGTTTCTTTCTGTTGTGCAAAGGGTTGCTATCAGTCGGAACTGACTCCACGGCACCTAACAACAACAACAAGTCCCATTCTGGGAGGACTATCATGTAGAAGATGAATGGATATCAACTAGAGACCCTGAGAACAGGGCTGCTTTATGTGATGTTTAGTTGTCACCTGGTGGGGAAGGCAGGTACGCCTTTGTGGTCAGGTATGGGATAGGAGAATTCTATCATGTAGGGCCATTTTTGAAACTGAGGGTTCTGCTTAGGAACAAATGGGGCCATTATATGCTCAGCACCAAGATGTGTCTAAAGGTTGCATTAAAACCTTCTTGAGATCTCTGCCTTCTCAAAATGTATATAACTCAAACTGATGCTAGGGCACTATAACAAAATATATTTTCCATGACATATGACCTCACAAAACATTTGTATGATACATTTACATCTTTCAAAGAAAACAATTTTTAGTTGTATATTTAATAGCTAAGGACTTCTTCATAGTATTTGGCATACAAAAATGTCATATTATTTAGAACTCTTACTTGTAAAGAGCAGCAAGAAGTGTTCTGCATTAGTCATTGGAGGTTACTTCACTATTTAGGCCCCGTGGAGTCCCTGGTGGCACAAATATTTAAGCATTCAACTACTAGTTGAAAGGCTGATGGTTCAAATCCATCCAGAGGTGCCTCAGAAGGCAGGCCTAGAGATCTGCTTCTGGAAGGTCACAGTCTTGAAAACTCTGTGGACCAGCTCTCTGCACACATGGGGTCGCCATGAGTCAGATTTGACTCGATGGCAACTAACAACAACCAATACACCACGTCTTAACTCTGAGAAAAGGGTTGGGGATAGATGGATAGCTTTGGTTTTCAGTCCATTGGGTTGCTTTGCAGATACCTTTGTCTAGGCTTTCAGGTTTCTTCAAATCCAGGCAATGCCTCCTGTGGTTCCACTCACCCTGGGCCAGGCTAGCTACGGTGACTTATCTGCTGTCAGTATTTATGCATGTGATATACAGTCTTTCCACGGGGCCATGCTGCTTTCTTCAAGATGCCTCTGCCTCTGGGATGCTGAATGTGAGTAGAGCGTTAGTCACCAACAGAAATGGAAAACCCTAGCTGTCATAGTAGATCCAGAATCCATCATTTCTTCAACTTGGAGGGTTGATCCTCAGGTCCTTGCTGGGCTTTTGTTATCCAACCAGAGATGGTGCAGAACATGGAAGGTTCTCTAAGCTGGCCCATCTTCACCTGGCTCACAATACACAAACACTAACCTTCACCTGGGAGCCAGAAAACAGGAATTCAGACAAATGTCTGATTGCTCATCTGTGAAGATAGGAGAAGCTTTTCTTTTGCTAAGGCATCCCAGTCAGTGAAAAGAAACAACTGACCCTGTTGCGTATGTTACTCTGTAAGTTGTTTTTCTATCACTCGATCGTAGCTTCCGTTTACTTAGCGTTTTATATGTCCCAGGCAATCATTCTAGATGATTTACATGTTTCTACTCATTTCATCCTCACAACAACCCTGATGTGTTAGGAATTCACAATTATTGCAAACGATGAGACAGGCACTGACAGGGTGAATTGCAGCCATGGGAATGGAATATTTGAATTCGAGAAGGTGGATAAAGTGAGGAAAGGGGATTGGAGAAAAACCTGACAAAAACCTCTGGGACCAGCATTTTAGAATGGGCAGAAGTAGAGAAGAAAAGCCAGCAATTGTTGATACGTGCACATTTGCCTAAAACTTGGCGAGTCACTGCTACTTCCTTGTGACAATTTGCTATGAGCTGCTCTAGCTGAGAAGCAAACTTCCCTGTATATTTCATATATACCCTGGGTGATGAGTAACTGAAAGCTTTGCTTTGGGAAAAGAACATAAGATTTGGAGTCAAGACCAGGGTTGGAGTAATTGCTCAGGCCAGAACTAGTTGTGTGATCTCCAACAAAGGGGCTTCTGAGTCTGAACTTCCTCATCAATAAAACAAGTATCAGATGGGCATGTTGTGCTGTGCACAAAGATCTGCTTATGACAATTTCATGGTTTAATATATTGCACTCGACTTGTAGCCAAAAAAAAGGGCAGTTTGATCCCACCCAGAGGTGCCTCGGAGAACAGGCCCAGCTATCTACACAACAAGCACGCCTATCTAATACTTGTTTTAATAGATGAGGAAGCCGAGACTCAGAGGACACTTTGCCGGAGATCACACGACTAGTTCTGGGCTGAGCAATTACTCCAGCCCTAGTCTTGACTCCAAATCTTATGTTCTTTCCCCTGTGTAAATAAGGTCAATGTTTGCACAAATGCTTAGAAGTACTGCGCATATTTTACCAACATAAAGGAGGCCATTCCTCGACACCAAAGGAGAAAGCCTAATGAGCTGAAGACTTAGAAGGTAACCACAGATCAGTCAGTTATCTGGAAAGACAAACGAAGAGTCCACACACACTCATGCAGGTGAAAAACAAAACAAAACAGAAGCAATTGATTTAATTAATCTTGATTTTCATTTGTTAATTCTAGAAACATTTAATAGTAATATTTAAAAAAAAAAACTAAACCCATTGCCGTCAAGTCAATTTCGACTCATTGCAACCCCGTAGGAAGAATAGAACTTCCCTACAGGGTTTCCAAGGAGCGGCTGGTGGATTCAAAGAGACAAACTTTTGGTTAGCAGCAGAGCTCTTAACCACTGCGTCCCCAGTATATTAATACTAAGCAGCATGCCATTCTTTGATGCTCTTTCAGTGTAGAAAAGGAACTCGTTTGTTTTTTATAAGTGGTTTTCCCAAAGCTGTATTTTGAAATGTAAATATAAACTTAATGTACTTGAGCAAACTAAGTAATTTTGAAAGTTTAGCATGGGAAACTTAATCCAAAGAAATTAATTTAGCAATATAACCAAAGTTTACCAAGCCCTATTATGTGCCTTGTGCTTTGTATATTGTGCTCTAATCCTCACCAAGTGGAGGAAGTAGGCAGGTACTGTACTCTCATTTTGTAGGTGTGATCGCAGCTCAAAGGGCTTTACTAACTTGGCCAAGGTCCCTCACATAGAAAATGGCGGAGCCAGGACTGTGAACCCAAGCGTGAGAAACTCCAGAATCCCCTGCACCTGTCTTCACTGTGTCAGGCTGTGGTGGATGATAAGTTCCCTGGTCTTTGTTGTGTAAATCACCTCAAATCTTTTTTTTTGGAACAAAAACCCATTGCTGTTGAGTCGATTTCTACTCACAGAGACCCTATAGGTCAGAGTAGAACTGCTCCACAGGGTTTCCAAGAAGCAGCTGGTGGATTCAAACTGCCGACCTTTTGGTTAGCAGCCTGAGCCCTTAACCACTGCACCAAAGTATGGTGTAAGTAAAGAGAATGGGTACACGTCCTGGAGGACAGGGATTCTATTACAAATGGTACACGATACTGTGCACAAGGATCTGCTTATGACAATTTCATGCTTTAATATATTGCACTTGACTTGTGGCCAAAAAAGGAGCAGTTTAATCCCATCCAGAGGTGCCTCAGGGAGCAGGCCCGGCAATCTACTTCTGAAAAAGGTCACAGTCTTGAAAACCCTATGGAGTAGTTCTACTCTGCACCCATAGGGTCGCTATGAGTCAGAATCAACTCAATGGCAGCTAATAACAAGAACAATAAAATTGGTAGGGTGTGTAAGTTTCAAGCCAAGGTCTTGGAACGAGGGCCTCTCTTTCTTTTACCTAGCCGGGTAGAGAGGAGATGGGTTCAGGAGAAGCGGCTTTCAGGGCAGGAGAGAATGGTTGTAAGTACACAGGATGACCAGCAGAGGGACCCCGCTTTGAACTGCGGCTCTGCTTTTACTGGGTAAGAGGCTTTGGACAAGTGGTTTATCCTCTGTGAGTCTCAGTTTTTGAATCTCTAAATGAGGGTTAATAGTTTTACCTTCTTTATGGGATGGTTTAGAGATTAAATGAGATATAACATAAAGATGAAGCATTTAATGACTTCCAGTATATAGTGTGTGTTCAGTAAATGTTAATATTATTGATGGAATAAACCAAAACCAAACCAAACCCCTTGCAGTCAAGCTGATTCCAACTCATAGCGACTCTAAAGGACAGGGTTGAACTGCCCCATGGGGCTTCCAAGGAGCACCTGGCAGATCTGTATGGCTGACCTTCTGGTTAGCAGCCATAGCTCTTAACTACTACGCCACCAGGTTGATGGAATAGTTTCTTTGAAATAACAATGTTCAAAGCTTTGAACACCATATGGTAGTGGGCCTTGTGTGGTCATAAGGCACAAAATAAGGAAACAACTGGAGCAGTCAGAGTTTCCACTTAAGTGCTGTTTTTCACTTTCTCCCAATGTGATTTAAGAGTCAGGAAGGAAACCAGGCTTCTTAACTGTAGAGACAGCCCGCAGCTTAGGGTTAAACGACGGAATGGCTGGGGTCTGTCCCTGTGTAAATAATTTCCCTGTATCTTACCTTCTCTTCTGTGGAATATTAATGCCTGGGAAACTAATGGTTTAGGAAGGCCCATTAGAAAGTCCCTTGGTCTGAACCTCGGTTTCTTATCTAGAAAACAGAAACAATGCATTCCTGTTTGGTTTGTTTTGGTTTGTTGTGGGAAAGAAACAGCCCAACGCGGTTGGAGAGCTATGCGGCTGAAAGCACCTGACAGTCATGAGACCCGAATGCAGATCAATTCGACACAATGTAATTCAGCAAATATTTGCTGAGCACTTACTACTTGCCTGGCATTGTATCCCCAGATGCTGGAACTGGATAAGAGACAGATTAGACTGCCAGGCTTGTCCCTTGGGTAGGACATCTGGGATGGAGGCAGACTCAGAATCTGGATTTTAATTTCATGTTGTTTTGTATATTCATGATAACAAAAGACCAAACCAGCTGCTGTAGAGTTGATTCCAGTTCACGGCGACCCCATGCGTTTCAGCGTATTAACCGTGCGCCGTAGGGTTTCCAATGGCTGTAATCTTTCAGAAGTCGATTGCCAGGACCTTCTTCGGAAGCGCCTACGGGTGGATTCAAACTGCCAACATTTTGGTCAGTAGCTGAATTCTTAACCGTTTGCACCACTCAGAGACTCTTTGTAATAGGCCCCCCAAACTCCTCTCTGGTTGTGTAAGGTCAGCTCCTGTCCTCAAAGAACTCACAGTCTAGTAGGAGAGAAAAACCCAAAATTCCAAAGCAGTGTACCAAATGCAACAATGACGGTACAAAGAGTATGGAGGGAGTGAGTCGGGCAGCTAGGTAAAGGTTCCGGAAGAGGGTGATGTCTGGGCTGAATTATGGAGAATAAATGAGACTTCCTGCAGGGAGAAAAAGCAAAAAAAAAAAAAAAAAGGGGGGGGCATTTCAGGTAACAGGAAGCATCACCTGCAAAGCCAAATAAACAGGAAATTGATAGTTCCAGGTTCTGCCATTAACTAGCTGTTTTTAACCTTTACGGAGTTTCCACAGGGCTGCCAAGAGGTTCCGGTTTGCATTTTCAACAAGTTCCCAGGAAGTTATGCCTAAGAATCAGGTGGGGGACCTTGTTAAAACATAGATTCTGATTCAGTATATCTGGGGTGGAAAAGAACATTCTCAGCGGGGAATGTGTTAGAAATGCAAGAAGGAACCCTTCGAAGCCCTGAATTTCTTCAAGTCCTCTGGGCCTCCAGTTTACTCATCTTGGAAAATGAAGGTTGAAAAGTGAAAAGAAGAGCTTCTGGATCCCTAAGCAACCCGGCATCTCCACGCTGGAGCAAAAGCCAGTGTCAGTGGAAAAATCAAGCGTCATTTGTAGGGCACAAGCGAGAGGCCTCAACTTCTGTGAAAGGATGACGGGCAGAGCCTGCAGCCATTCAGAAATTTCTGTTACATATTCAGTCACCCACTTCAATACTTAGGCCCCGTGCTCTTCAAGGAGGCCGCCGTCCAGCAGAGGGAGACAGACGCGCAAGAAAGTAGGACCTCGGAACCATGACAACCACGTGGCGGTTTGCTGTGGGTGCGTGGGAGCAGGAAAACTGAAGGCCCTGGGGCGTGCAGGTCGCAGGCAGGGTGACAGGATTTAACTCCTAGTCAGAGGAACTTCCTGTTTCCTCCGTGCTTCTCCTCTGACAGGCAGCAAACACGTTCGGCTGCCAGTTCTTTGGCAGGGCGACGGGGCGCCTTCGTTTCACCAGCCCCTTCCCCAGGCCTGTGGACGGGGCTCCCAGGGTAGAACCGAGGGTGGCTGTGGGCGACAGCTTCGCTCAGCCTTGAGCTCCAGCCGCAGGTCCCCGGCGTCGTCAGGAGGGGGTGGCCGGGAAGGCAGGCTGCCCAGTGCCACCAGGTGTTGGGCTCCGGGCCAGCTGGGCGGGGCTCAGGCTAAGGGTATAAGAGGCGCGTCTCTGTCCCGGGCGCAGTGCTGAAGCCGGCGCCCCAACCCAGACCGGGAGGTGAAGGCCACTGAGCCTGATTGAGTCCTTAAGCGACCCGAAGAAGAGGAAGAGGTCTGATTTCTATTCGTTAATTTTTTTAAGTCTCTATTTTTTTTTTTTTTTTTATGAGCGGGAGGCGGAGCGGGTTTGTGGGTGAGCGAGAGCTCGGCTCGGCCGGCCCAGAGGTCTGGGCTCTTCTGTAGCCAGAGGGTCAGGGGAAGGGTCCGCGGCGCCCAAGGCTGTCCGACAGCTCGGGTGCCCAGAACTCAGCAGCCTCTCTCCCCCGCAGGAGCCCTTCTTCCCGCCACTGCCAGCCCCAGCCTCGGAGGATGCGGCTCCTCGGGAAGTTCCGCGCCTCGGCCGCGGGCAGCGCGGCTCCGGAGCCGGCCTTCAACAACGTGCTCACCCCGGACCGCATCCCCGAATTCTGCATTCCGCCGCGGCTGCCCGCGCCCTGCGCGCCCGAGTCGCCGCCCGCCGCCGCCGCCCTGCCCCGGCGCTGCGCCGCGGAGCCGGACCTGTGGCCCCGCGGGGCGGACCAGGGCGCCGGCCGCACCGACTGGGACCCGCGCTCGCAGGCCGCGCTCTCCCTGCCGCACCTGCCCCGCGCGCGCACGGCCTACGGCTTCTGCGCGCTGCTCGAGAGCCCGCACACCCGCCGCAAGGAGTCGCTCTTCCTCGGGGGCCCCGGCGCCTCCGCGCTCCTGCCCCGGCTCCGGGCGCACACCTACGCCGGCGGCGGGGACGGCCCTCGCGCGCCCCCGGGCCGCCCGCGCGCCCCGAGCCGCGCCCCCGCCGCCCCCGGCCGTCCCCGCCCGCTCTGGGACACGCTCGTTTCCCGGCCCCGCGGCCACCGCCTTCTGCGCGCCCCCGACGGGCTGTTGAGGCGCGCGCTGCGGGCAGGGAGGAGGGGCGGCCTGGCCCGCGCCCGCTCGGTTTCCAGCGGTGACGAGGACCAGGAGGCCCCCGCCCAGGACCCACCCGCATCCCCGCCGCCGCGGCCCGAGCGCCTGCAGGCCGAGGGCACCGTGACTCTGAGCCGCGCCGGCGGAGCCCTGCGCCTGGCCGCCGAGTACTGCCCGGGCAGTGGGCACCTCCGCGTCCGGCTGCTGCGCGCCGAGGGCCCGGCCGGGGGCGCCGCCGAGCCCTGCGCCGTCGGCTGCCGGCTTAGCTTCGTCCTGCAGCCGCAGGGCCAGAAGCGCAGGGAGCGCAGCGCCGTGGTCCGCCGCAGCCGCAACCCCGCCTTCGACCAGGACTTCTGCTTCGACGGGCTCACGGAGGACGAGGTGCGCCGCCTGGCCGTGCGCGTCAAGGCCGGGAGCAAGGGCCGCGGACTGGAGCGGGGCCGCCTGCTGGGCCAGGGCGAGCTGCTGCTGGGCTCCCTCCTGCTCCTCTGAGGGCCCCATGCCCCGGGCCCTCCCCTCGGGGCGCTTTCTGCCCGCTGGAGAACTCTTGGACATTGACAGCTATTTGGTACAAAAATAAATGTTATTTATTCGTTTTCTAGTCATGATCTTGTTTTATTGACGTTTTCGTTCTTAGGTGTCTGCCTTTGCCATCCTTTAATGATAAGGAAGATTAAAAATAACAAACCCCTCCTCTACTCACTGCCCCCAATCCCGTTCTCCAAGCCGTTTTTACATTCAAAGGAAAACAAGACAAGTTGGCTTGGAGATGGAAAGGAAAGGAAGAGAGTACCCTCATCTATCTTTCCCTCCCTTCGTCATTTATATCAATACTGAAGAGTTTATAGATTTAAAATTTTTTATAAAAAGCGAAAGTTATTCAGAATCATGCCCAGTGCTAGGACTCCTATGTACAGCTTTCCATATAGTGATGTGGTATGGTGTCATATCCTTGCCTACATAGGCACACACACAGTATGTATACCTATGTATGAAGACATATGATGTGAGTGTATATACTTCGTTGTCATAGCAAAGTGAGAGACCCTCTTGTATTATGAAGATACCTTGGGAGGAAGTCTTGTTAGTGCATTGGGCTGCTAACCAAGAGGTCGGCAGTTCGAATCCACCAGCTGCTCCTTGGAAACCCTAGAGGGCAGTTCTACCCTGTCCTATAGGGTTGCTAGATGTCAGCATTGACTAGACGGCAGCGGATTTAGCTTTCAATTTGGTAGGAAAAGATTCCTTTTGCATTAAGAAGGTACATGATTCTCTTGAAAGCCAAGTCTTCAAAAATTGCTGATGAAACAAGCCGGAAGGTCTTCCAGTGGGTTGTCCCATAAGGAACAGATGTTCCCAGTGTTTCTTCCTTCCAGAGAAGAAGCCCTGGGACATCTTGCTATTTCAAAATAGAAATCTGTCCCGCCTCTGTGAACGACCTGATTGGGGGGGGGGCGGGTAGGGGGAAGCGTCATTTCTACCTGGCTATGTAAAAAAAAAAAAAATGTATTTAAGTTACATAGTAATTAAGGGCTTTCTTTGTAGTAGAATTTCCCAGGTGAATTGAAAAGTAGATTATTGGTTTCTTGAACACTGGGTTCTAGGTGAGTGTTTCTTAACCCAACTTGTTTCATTTGGACTTTAGTCCACTGGAAACTGATTATACCTGACAGTGTTTTGCTCTTTACTATAGCCATCTATGGTGCAGTGGAAAGCACAAGGAAGCCAAAGACAGATGGAGGGTCCAATCTTCCTTCTGCCGCTTGCCACTGTCTGAACTGGGGCAAATTAGTTCATCTCCCTGAGCCTCATTTCCTTCATCAGGGAAATGGAAGTATTAATACCTACTTTATAGGGTTTTTGTGATGATATGCCTAATATCCCAATAACTTTTAATACATACGAAATGTGGTAACACACCTGAAAAGTCTTGAATTATATTTATGAATAGGGGCCAAATAATGTTGTAGAAAATGAACTCCTTCACGTCTCCTTTCTTTCCACTTGTTTCTGCCTGGTCCTGGAGTGGAGTCTGTTGAAATAGATGGCTTCATGGGACTGAGGATTTAAGGAGGTCGGGAGTAGGAATGCAGAATCCTTCAGGATCTCCACGCAAGCAATAGTTTGGCACTCATTCTGCGTCAGAAACTCTTCAGCTTGTTATTATCAAAATGAGGTTCTGGGTGAGGATTTGGCCAGATTAAATGAATACAAATCCTGGGTTTTAGATACAATTTCAAAATGGACAAATTAGCTGTTAGAGAGCATCCAATCAAACTAGTTTTGAACTTGAGAAAACACCAGACAGGTGATTGCCCAAAGACATATAGCTAGAGACTGGCCGAGCTCATGCAAGAACCCAGTTCTCCTAAATTTGTTCACTCACTCAACAAATATTTGCTGATCCCTCACTTGAAGGCATAGTATTGAGCTTAGAGAATGCAACTATAAACAATACAGACAAAGATCCTGTTCTCATAGAACTTATTTTTAGAGTAGTCATACAATAACCAAGTTGTTACAGATTACGATAACTACAATGAAGAGAATAAACTACTGAGACTATTGAGACTACCTGGGCTGGGGAAGTGGCAGGGGGATGCTCTCAGGGACAGCGTGGTCAGGGAAGGTCTTCCTGAGACCTGAAGAAAGAATCACCCACAAGAGGAACTTAATTTATCAAAATAATCCCTTAATACATCCAAAATGGAATTTTGGATTTTCCCTCCTCAAATCTTCTCCTTCTCTAGTCTTCCTGGTGTCAACAAATGGCACCACCATCCCTTCTGTCATTCAAAGCAAAAACTTGGTATCATCCTTGACTCCTCTCTCTCACACTCCACTTTAAACCAAAAAAAACCAAACCTGTCTGTTGCTGTCTAGTGGATTCTGACTCATATACTCCACTTTACATGGATATAAATGCCACCTCTTCAGAGTTCATCCCTGGCCACCGTATCTAAAAATAGCACCATTGTCATTATCTACTTACACTGCCTTATTTTTCTTTATAGCATTTTTATTGCTACCTGACATCATATTATATCTGGATATTCCCATCTACATTCAAATATGTGTTGGATTCTTTCATATTAAAACAAAACACACCTCTTTTTACTCCACATTCTCTTCCAGCTACAGCTCTTTTTTCTTCTCTACTTTTATCAAACTTTCTTACTTTCTTGTTATCTCCTTCTAGTGTGACTTCTGCCATCACTATACTTATAGGACTGCTCTTGTCAAGGTCATTACTGACTTCTGTCTTGGCAAGTCAGATAGAAATAGCAAGTGTAAAAAGTAAGGCAGTGTAAGTAGATTAAAAAAAAAAGTTTTTTACTTTTTAAGTAGATAATGACAGTGGTTTTTGTTGTTGTCGTTATTGCTGTTTATTTCCTCTTCCCCTAGAAAGCATGCTTTATAAAGGCAAGGGCTTCGTCCATTTATTGCTGTATTTCCAGTGCTTAGAACAGTGTCTGGCATATAGTGGATACTCAATAAATACTGATTGAGTATTGCAAGAACATTGCCTGAATTGAGTATTAAATGAATATAAGAAGAGATTGAATAAATAGAGAAAGGTAGCAGGCCTAGGACCAAGGCTTGAGACTGTTCAACATTTAAAACTTCAATGGAGGAAGAGAAGCCAGTGTGTAGGAGAAAGAGAAGCAGCAGCCAATGATGTAGAGGAAAGACTAGGTAGAGTGTGGAGTCATGGAAGCCAAGATAGAAAAATGTTCCAAGAAAGAAGAGAAGTTTAATCAACTTAAATCCTGCTGGGAGGTCAAGAAAAATGAGAACAGAGACATGTCTATTGGAAACGGCAAGATGGAAGTCAGTGGTGACCTTGACAAGAGCAGTCCTATGAGTGTAGTGATGGCAGAAGTCACACTAGAAGGGGATAACGAGGGGATGGCGAGAAAGTCCACACTGAAATGTTAAATAAAAGTAGAGGAGAGAAAACGGGCTATACCTGGAAAAGACTGTGGAGTCAAAGGAGGTTTCTTTTGTTTTAATATGAAAGAATCCAACACATTTGAATGCAGATGGGAATATCCAGAAAAGCAGGAAATATTGCTAGTGAAGAGAAAGGGAGCCAGCAATAACTTTTGAAGCAGTCCTTGGAAAACCAAGAGGAGGTCCAGGACAAAAGGGGTATTATAGATTGAATTGTGTCCCCCCAAAATATGTGTCAACTTGGCAAGGCCATGATTCTCAATATTATGTAGTTGTCCTCCACGGTGTGATCTGAAGTAATTATTCACCATTTTGTGATCTCATGTAATTATCCTATGTGTTGTAAATCCTAAGGCTGCTAATTAAAGAGTAGGCAGTTTGAATCCACCAGCTGTTCCTCGGAAACCCTATGGGACAGTTCTACTCTGTCCTGTAAGGTCACTACGAGTCAGAATCGACTCGATGGCACACAACAACAATAACAACATGATGTTAATGAGGCAGGATACAATCTACAGAAGCAGAGCACATCCTTTGGACCTGAGGTCCCTGCACTGAGAAGCTCCTAGACCCAGGGGAAGACTGATGACAAGGACCTTTCTCCAGAGCCAACACAGAGAGAAACTTTCCCCTAGAGCTGGTGCCTTGAATTTGGACTTCCAGCCTCCTAAACTGTGAGAGATAAATTTCTGTTTGTTAAAGCCATCCACGTGTGATATTTCTGCTATAGCAGCACCAGATAAATAAGGCAAGTAGGTAGAGGCAGTATGCAAGAACCCATGTTTTTTCCATAGCTCTGCCGGCCATCCGCAGCATCATTTCATCCTAAGGCGGGTCACACTTACAGTCCTCGGACGATGTCTAGTAGCAACCGGTATGACCACATGACTTCTCATTGGTGTCCAGGCTGGAGAGAATGTCTTGCTTCTAAAAGCATTCCCAAAAGACTGAGGAAGAACCTTCCCAGAAGGCCCCTGTAAACTATACGTCGTATTGGCCCCAACTGGTTCGCATTCCCAATCATGAAACAATCCCTGCAGAGGGAAGGGTGTTATCCATAGAATTGTTGGTCCTATTTCTGTAGCTGGGGATGAGGTCGGCCTCTGCTGAGACAAATGCCTCTTCCTGGTAGGAAATAAGAAAGGGAAAGTAAAGTGTAGTATTAGTAAAGAGTGGGACATCTGAGGTCAGAAAGAACTAGATTCAAACCCAGGCTCTGCTAATCAACTAGCTGCATGACCTACGAACCTCTGTGAACCTCAGTTTGATCTTTTCTAAAATATTAAGTGTAAAGATGGGGAAGGGTAAACGAGATAGTTGCATTTCGTAACAGTGAGATTCGCGTGAACAGGGGTAGGCACCCCTTTGTTTTCAACGCCTCCTATTTAGCTCAGGCTGATGGCATAATTTTGCAAAATGGCTTTCATCCACATCTGTGGTTCTAGTCTTAAGTCTGTACAAAGGTCAGTCTGCTGGGGACATGTCTGGGTGGCTGCACTAAATGACACAAACACAAAGAATTGCATCTTTCCATCCCACTGGTTGTACACTTCAGACTCCATCTGCTGTGTTTCAGAGAGAAGGACAACAGCTCAGCTCAGGTGTGCTTCTAAAATCCAGCCAGAACTACAAGGAAGTGCATGAGTACATCCTATCAAGGCCTTGATGAGGTATCTTACTGTTACAAGATGCCAAAAAAGCCAGGTGTTGACCTAAATATAGCAAAAAATAAGATTTATTTTGCAATTTGGCAGCAGATCCTAATTTAGCAAAGAGCCAACGTCTCCTGCCTCTGTCTGTCTGTCTGCAAGGAGATGGAGACTGATTTATCAGGACTGTCCATGCATCACTCTGGATTTCCCTCTCTTCCTCCTCTTCCTCCTCCTCACCTGGGCAAGAACCACCGCATCTTCCTCCTCCACTTAGTCTGCTCTGGACTGCCCTCCTAGCCATTATCATTTAAAAAAATGTTTACATGATTTCAGGCTTACAGAACTCTTGCAAAAATACTACATTATCCAGGGACTCCTTTATCCTTATTGCAACCTATTATTATGGTCACTTTGCTGATGAAGAAGCTGAAGGACGGAGTACAAGTAACTTGCCCAAGGTCATATGATTAGTAAGGAGTAGAGCTTGGACTTGAACCCAGGCAGGCTGACCCTAGAAGTCCAACTCTTCACATTATTTCCTCCCTGTAGAAGACTTCAGACGTGAGGGCTGGGGTAGCCGATGTAGTCGGGGCAGATGGGATTGGGAAATTAAGGGGCAGAGGGTGACAGAGGGGAGAGAATATTAGAAATAAACTTTACCCAGCTCACAATTTCTTTTCCAGGCACTACCTTGAAAATGTAAAACCTGCACAGATCAAGGCTTAGAGAGAGTTTCCTAAGGCACCTTACTCTGAGGTATTAATGCTAATAACTGCAACCCAGGAATCAAATGTATCTGTCGATGTTCCAGAAATGTTTTTGTGAAGACAGGTATTATAAGGACAATGTCAAAAAATAAGTGGATATGTTCTTTTCAAAGGTACAAGTAAAAATAATCAGTGAAACAACTAACTTGAGACAAAAGCAGAAGATAACATTGAAAGGTGTGAATGGAACATCTGATGAGGTTCCGTGTAGATCACATGACAGGAAACTTCAACTAGCTTAATCAGTTCTCTTCTTTGTGTTTCCATTCCCCATAATTTGGTCATGGTCACAATGACATTTTTGTTCTAATCATCAGAAAGCCAAAAAGGAGATTAGGTGAGGAGGAGAGGGTGGTAACCAGGAGTGGAGGTTTATTGACCTACTCTGCACCATCCCACAAAGTTCCTTAGCCTGGACTTCGCTTTCCTTTTTTAACAGGCCACTGCTGGGCTCCTCTTGGAAAGAAAAGAGAATGCTTATGGAACATTCCACCTCCACTGTTGCTGCGGCATCAGTTCCAACTCATGGTGATCCCATGTGTGTCAGTAGAACTGTGCTCCACAAAGTTTTACATGGCTGATTTTTCAGAAGCAGGTCAGTAGGTCTTTCTTCCAAGGTACATCTGGGTAGACTCCAACCTCCAACCTTTCAGTTTGCACCACCCAGGGACGCCTATGGAACACTACAGAATGTTTATGGAGTGTTTACTTTGTGCTGCCTTCAAGAAACTTACAATCTCAGGGAGGAGAGAGACGTGTCTACAAGGCAAGTCGGTGAAAGGTATCCAGCAGAAGCAGATGCAAAGATGAAGGGCTGATTAGATCTGACTTTCAAGACTCTCTCAAGAGGAAGGGCTCATCCTGCCGCTCTTGCTTACAGTCTTCTTTCCCCCTCCCCACTCTCTGAGTGGAAACAGTGCCTGGGGCCCACCCTAAGGGGGTTTAACTCAGCTCACAGAAGCTTTCCTTCTGCACACTTTGAGGGCACTGTGTGGGAAGAAGATCCAGGTGGAGTGTTTGATTTTCATAGAGGTCGTACCAGGTGGTCTGGGTTTGCTCAGGACTTGAGGAGGCCTGGACTGATGGAAAGGCCTGGAGTAACCTGCATTGCCTGGAAGGCTGGGTCCTGGGCCAAGACTGGGAATGCAAAGAAAGAGGGTTTCACTGCTGGAAGGCTGGCTTACTGAGGGCTGGAGAGAGCAAGTTCAGTCTTTGGGGTAGGGAAGGGGGAAGACAGGGATTGGGGACAGAGTCCTAGTACTGGATTTGGACCCACAGAGCAGTTGCATTGAATCTGCTTGCCTATCTCCTCCCTTGTTTTCTCAAGATCTGTTCCCTGAAGCTTACGTGGGAGCTGAACACTCGTAAAATGGATTTGATGTTTACACCTTTATACATTACACTTTCTGAGATGTTTTATCATTCTGTTTGGTTCTCAACTGCCAGTGTTCCCACAAACTTTAGCTTTAACTAGCTTTCTCTATTTTTTCCTCCACTCCCCAAGCCAAATTTTTGCTTAATTCTTCCAATGGACACTTAAAAAAAACACTTACACACTCTTAAATGTAAAGAGCAAGATTTATTGCTTAAGGGAACACTCCAAGAATCTCCACTTCTAATTTTACTTTTACTCTTATGGGTTTCTAATAGGGAGGCAGAGTGATGTGAGATCACCTGGGTTCCACTAAGTCTCATCCACTTAATACCCACGTGACCACAGATAATTTATTTAAATTCTCTCGGCCTCAGTTTTTTCCTCTGTAAAGTAGGGCTACTAATACCAACAATACCCACCTTACTTATGGTTTCACTAAGAATTAGAGATAATACATGAAAAGACCCTGATAGTGTCTGACACATAAAAAAATCCAACAAAACCAAACCCATTGCCATTAAATCCGACTCCTAGTGACTCTATAGGCCAGAGTAGAACCACCCCATAGGCTCCTCTGACATATGGGAAGCATTCAGTAATGGACAGCTACTCTTACTGTCTTAAAAGAGGTCATTTCTGTACTTTTTAAGGAACTCTGATGGTGTAGTGGTTAAGTGCTTGGCAGTTTGAACCCATCAGCTGTTCTGTGGGAAAAAGATGTGGCAGTCTGCTTTTGTAAAGATTACACCCTTGGAAACCCTATGGGGCAGTTCGACTCTGTCCTGTAGGGTCACGATGAGTTGGAATCCACTCAACAGCAACAGGTTTGGTTTTCTGTACCTTTTAGTACCCTGGAAAGTAACCTACCACTCAATCCTGGTAATCTGTAACTTTTATTTTGTGAGAATTGGCTCAGAACTTAGCTTTCAGGCATATCCTGTTTTGGGGGAGTAGATAAATATTTCATGAGTCATTTGGTTATAAGAATCAAAATAAGCTCAGTTTTCATTATGAAATGAGATCTAGTTTATTGTTTGTCTTGATGCATCAGAGGCTAATTTCCATGAGATTGGGATCTGTCTTACCTATTCCTGTTCCCCAGTACCCAGAACAGCACCTGGCACATAGTCAGCACTCAATGAATATTCGTTGATGAATAATTGCAAGGTCCAGTTATTTTCAGTAAACGCTGATTAAGGAGGCAAGGAAACAAGGATCCATGTCTATGTATTTATGTTATTGCTGTTCTTAGGCGCCGCTGAGTTGGTTTTGACTCATAGTGACCCACTGTGACAGAGTCTGCCCCAGGATTTTCTAGGCTGTACTCTTAACAAGATCAGATTGCCAGGTCCTTCTCCTGAGTTGCTGCTGGGTGGGTTTGAGCTGCCAACCTTTTGGTTAGCAGCCGAGCGTGTAACTGTTGCCCTACAAGGGCTCCTTCCCTGTGTCTTTAGATTCTTTCTTTTGATAGCTCTGCCTGCACTGGTTGTCACTGTAAGTGTAAGTAGATGAAGGCCGCATCTTGGAGCCTGGGTGAGAGGACAGCAATGGCTGAGGTGTGATGTGCCCCAGGATGCGGGAGAAAGCTTCACAGATCTCTCCGTGGTACCCCCAGGGGGGCCTAGAAGTGGCTGAGAATGAGCTGGCCCACCCAGAAGGACCTGGTGTGGGAACCAGGAAGAACCAGAGTGAGTGGGCCCAGGGACCAGAGGCTCAGGCAGGGCATGGACATCAACATTAGTGCCCGGCCATAAGGACAGGGACCAGATGCGGACTGCAATGCCACTGCACAGCAGAGCTAGCCACCCCGACAATGGCTGTGGTCCAGACACATCCCCCAGAAGAATGTGGGTGAAAGATAGAAAGAGGTGGAAATCTTGATCTGACGAAGTTCTAACCCTGAATTCACCACATTTCAATACGGAATTACTGAGTTACTTTAGACTCACACACACACACACACACACACACACACACACACACCTTCCAGACAAAAAGCTTTTATGATATCCAAAGTCAAGTGTTTAAAATTTTGAAAATACATTGGTAACAAAACAAAACAAACAAAATATTAAAGCACGTGCTCTCTAAAAATCCTTGGGAAATGGTTTGGCAAACAAAATATTAAAGCATATGCTCTCTAAAAATCCTTGGGAATTGGTTTGGTCTGGCAGGTGTCAAGGTCACAGTTAATTTGATAACTAATTATTTATCAGAAATGCAACTGCTTGTGGAAATTAGAACCGGGTTGAACTTTGGTCTGAGCTGGCAGTTTCTGGTGAAGCGGGTGGCCGTGGTGGAAACCCGGGGTTGGGTTACACAGGCCAGGGTCTGGCTTTGTTTTCAGTGGGTGTTATGACTTTGAGGGTAATGACACACAGCTGCTGCAAGCAGGTTCATGGCACTCATGTGGGCCCCATGAAGAGCACCTCGGGACCCAATGGCTGCTGTTTCTTATGGTGTTGATTGTCTGCGGTTTTCCAACAGCTCCACAAAATGCATTGTTCAGGTGCCAACTGGGAACCTGGGTTGGGGGACACGGAGAAGATCAGGAGGGCAAGTGGCTAGCATGAACAAGAGGCTGGAGGAGGGGGAAACCTCTGGGCCTTAAAGAGGGGTAGGCAAGAAATAAAGAAAACAAAAATTCTCACAGCTGGACCAATAAGCAACATCATGATAAATGGAAAAGATTAAAGTTATCAAGGATTTCATTTTACTTGGCTCCACAATCAACACCATGGAAGCAGCAGTCAAGAAATCAAATGACACATTGCATTGGGAAAATCTGCTGCAAAAGACCTCTTTAAAGTGTTGAAAAGCAAAGATGTCACTTTGAGAACTAAGGCCCACCTCACCCAAGGTGTGTATTTTAAACCTCCTCATATGCATGAGGAAGACCAGAGAAGAATTGACGCCTTTGAATTATGGTGTTGGCGAAGAATATTGAATATACCATGGACTTCCAGAAGAACAAACATATCTGTCTTGGAAGAAGTATAGCAGAATGCTCCTTAGAAGCAGAGATGGCAAGACTTCACCTCACATACTTTGGACATGTCATCAGGAGAGATCAGTCTTTGGAGAAGGACATCATGCTTGGTAGAGGGTCAGTGGAAAACAGGAAGATCCTCAAAGAGATGGATTGACACAGTGGCTGCAACAATAGGCTGAAGCATAACAACGATTTTGAGGATGGTGCAGGAACGGGTAGTGTTTAGTTTTGTTGTACATAGGGTCGCTATGAGTTGGAACTGACTCAACGGCATCTACCAACAACACAACAAGACCTAAGAAAGAATTGAGGTGCTTCACAAGGCAACTGGCGCACACCAGCAGTAACCCAGTTATCAGACCTGGGCTAAAGTAGCTAGGAAGAGATGATGCTGAACCCCACAGTGAATGGCTGATCTGGTTAAATCTTTTTGCATCTGATCAAGATTGGGCCTGGGAATTGGAAGCAAGAGTGGCTCTGCTGGTGTAGGTTCTGCAGGCGTGACCAGGAAAAAGGCTGGCTCAGAGAGTCTACACCCAGCGTCTGCTGCCTTGAATAGCAATGCAAATTTTCACATGCCTCTGAGTTCCTATCAACCTAACCAGGCTGTGGAGGCCAGGGACCACGTTGCATTCTTTCTGTCTTTTTGTTGATGCTCAATAAATGTATACTATGGATTGATTGATCTTGGTTCCCTCAAGTAACAAAGGCTATTGAAAAATCAACTTCTGTAGTTTGCGGTATGAAAAGGAGTTATTGTCCAGGTTTCCCGTGTGACACATGGCAAGAGAGTAATCATGGAGCTGGAAGCAGGTCGCATGAAGCCTCACTGGGGAGGGGGCGTATGTGGGGGATGGAGGCTTGCGGTCAAGTCAGGGACCATGAGGAACACTTTGGGACGTTTTTGCTCCTCTCTGCCACAGACTCCTGTGAGCTTAGAGTCCATGGAGGTTAGGATTGTGCTGATGGACCTCAAGGCTCTGCCCTACTTCTCAGGTATTTGCAAACCTGGCACATGTGTCTTTTATTTTAGGGTTTTCTCACCAAATGTTCCACGTCCTCTGTCCTCCAGAAACCCCATGCTCTAGGACCCTCTTCCACCTGAACTCCTGAATCCCAGCAGTTTGAGGGCTTAGAACAGGGTCCGGGTCTCCCTTTTGTATACCCATGGTTGTTATTGTAAGGGAGGTCTGGACCATGGCTTGGTGTGATTCAGAGATAATGCAAGAGGAGTAGAGATTCTCCATTCAGGCCCAGGAAGGCCAAAGAACTTGGTGTTGGCCTCCCCTCTGAAGCCGTGTAGGAGTTCCAGTGCATGGGGAGAAGGAGGAGAGGAGCTGATAGATGCCAGGGAGCTGGTGACAGAGGAATCAGCAAACAGGTGTGGATCCTAGAGAGAGCCCAAAGTCAGACCAGAATCAGGGTGGGAGTCTGAAAAGAGGCTGGAGCTGGTCAGGTGGGTTGGCTCAATTAGAAGACACAAGGTCCAGAGAGACACTGATTTGAGAGAATTGTGGTTCATAAATTCTGAAGTAGTTATGTCCTTGGAAGGTGGAAGGAGAACATAAGAAAGTCCCAGTGGAGAATCTGAAGAAGTAGTTCAGATTCACACCCGCATATATTCCTTTGCTATTTGTAGTGTCCATATTACTACAGGGAATAGTATCTATCTATGCCCTTTATGGAGCCCTAGTTTTTTTTTTAGTGACATAGTGGTTAAGAGCTTGGCTGCAAACCAAAGGGTTGGCAGTTGAAATCCACCAGCTGCTCCTTGGAAACCTTATAGGGCAGTTTTTTTTGCCCTGTTCTATAGGGTTGCTATGAGTCAGAATCGACTTGATGGCAATGGGTTTGGTTTTTTGGTTATGCCCAATATGGTAATGTGGGAAGAGTCCTAATCAGGATTTGAGAAGCCTGGAGCTCTTCTGCTGGAGAGCCACTTAGCTCTCTGAGCCTCAGTCTACTTATCTGTAAAATAGGACACTAATAAGGCTCTCAGTGTACTTTTGAGAGTTGGATGAAATAACATACTTGAAGATATTTTTTAAGAAGCTCAAGGGCAAAAACCATTGTATACAAAAGAGGGATAATTATGTATTTCCCTAGCTATAGAAAGATGTGGATTTGCAGGGGTTGTTATGCACTGGGATCATGTACAAAAACACTGAAGTCCGAAATGTACTTCACAGGTTGCTTGGTTTTTATCTTTTGGGTCCTATAATATCAGGGGCCTATGAGGACAAGTTTAAAAGAGTAAGGGAAGGCATCAAGGAAATGGCTGATAGACTGGGAATAGAACTCGGCCTCCTGATAGGATATTTACATTTCCACTTACTGTTGACATTACGAACAAATATTAATGTAAGACTGGATATTAGCGGACGTGCTTTAGCAGAAAAAAGACTCACCTGGTCTTGATAACGGGCTACTTAAACCACGTTCCTCAAACAGCTATATATTTCTGCTTGCCCAGAGAAAAAACTTTCCTGTTGCTATTGGTTACTATTGGCTTATTGGAGAATTATCTTCATATTCTTATTACAATTCTCTCTCTTTTTAGTATTTATAAACAGTATCTTTATGTGATGTTTGAACTACAAATGTTTCAAGGAATTCTGATGAAACCATTGTACAATGGTGTTAATGGGACCGATGTGTTTCCAAGAGAGGATTTGTGATAATGGGAGAGAAACAAGTTTCAGAGGCTTTATCATAAATTGTAAAATGCTTAAGAGAGTGACAGGTGATGTTTACTAACTAAAATAAAAATAATTCCGAAACAGGTGCCTTAGGCTCAATGAGAAAAGCTTCTCACAGTGACGTTGGGGGAAGATCTGGTAAGAGCATATTGCTACCAGGGATTCTAGGACAATTAAGAATTAAGATAGCAACGGTGGGAATGATGCTTAGTAGAATAGCTTAAAAAATGGGATCAGAAGTTTCAGGGTCCCCAATTATCAATAGTTTGCCTATATTTGTACCATTTTGTCAGGAATAGCTTACTGGAAGTATTTAATTTGAAGACAATATCAACATTTCAGAAAGTTAAAAAACCAAGAGTAGACATCATTCACAGTTCCACCACCGTACCACAACAGTTAGAATTTTTCATATTTTCCTCCACCTTGACCTATTTGCTTCCTTTTTCAAAGTCACCATTGTTCATGCAATTTCACACATTTCTAGGTTGTTGCTGTCTTCATAAGTATAGTTTCTAATGGACATATTTTTCTTGCTTCCTTTCTTTAGTGGCTTCTCTTTATCCTACAAACATGTTCAAATTTCTTCATCTTTAAAAAAAATGCCTTCCTTGGCTCCTTGTTTTAAATAAATAGATTCAATACATATTGCCAAAGTTGGGGGTGGGGGTGGGGGAAAGCAAGCTTCAAGGGGGAAAATGTATGTGGGACGTTGCTTTCTCCTTAGAGGTAAGCCATCCTCTTTAATTAGAGCAAGCATTGATTTTTGAGACTCTCTAGTTAGGAAGGGAACCCTGGTGGCGCAGTGATTAAGACCTACAGCTGCTAGCCAAAAGGTTGGCAGTTTGAATCCATCAGGCGCTCCTTGGAACCTCTATGGGGCAGTTCTACTCTGTCCTACAGGGTTGCTATGAGTCGGAATCGACTGGATGGCAGTGGGGTTTTTTTTTTGTTTTGTTTTGTTAGGAAAGTTTGTAATTCCACAAACAGGAAAGCTTTTCTTCTCCTTTTAGTAATTATTTGGCAGCTCTCTCTTTCTCCTAGGAATTCTTATTTTCTCCATTTAATGAAAAATTGTTTCTGTGGTCTTCGCTGGGAGTCAGCACCGTGAAGTCACAGCCTTACCTTTCCAATACGGCATCTAGTAGGTGCCCATTTAGAGGGCCCAGGAGAGGCTTGATTCAAACCCCTCCAGACCTGGGCCTAGAGCTTAACCTTCGTGCTGTACTTGTGTCTCCTAATTCACTCCCCTGCTGTAGCCATTGGTCTGCCTAAACCCCTTTAGACCGCAGAATCAATCTCTACAAACGTCTGAGGCATCTTAATATTGTGTATTTTTTTCTGTATTACACTAAAACATAGACCAATTTTTCTTAAAACAAACCAACAAAAACGCAGACCTTAGCTAGGCCCCTCCATCCTTGCAGTCAATTACTAGCAATGCCCTCACCCTTCCCAGCTGGTCCCCTGGGGCAGAGTCACAGGCAGAACCAGGCAAGCTCTCTACTGGCCCTCCAAACCCACTGCCATAGAGTCATTCCGACTCACGGCAACCCTGGAGGACAGAGGAGAACTGCCCCATAGGGCTTCCAAGGCTGTAAATCTGTACCAAAGCAGACTGCCACTGCTGGTGGGTTTGAACTGCTGATCTTTTAGATAGTGGATTAGTGCTTACTTAACCACTGTGCCCCCAGGGCTGTTTACAGGCTCTCAGCCCTCTGCAAATACCAATGCATCATTTCACCTTAGGGAATGCTGTTACTCCCTAACAGTTGGAGCCCACCCTGCTGCACCAGGCTGCTTCTGCCAGCCCTTCCTCTTTAGATGTCTCCCCTACTTACGAAGCCCTTGGGGTCAGCCTCTTTCCCCTCACTAGGCTTGAGGGGCAAGAAAACACCCTCCCCACACACTCCCTGCCTCTTTAGGGTAGGGCTGGGACTCAGCACTCTGGCAGGTCACCAAAGACGTTCACAATTTCCAAGTTCCCTAGGGCTCTCCAGCTTAAAATCTTTATGTTTGCAGGTGGTAAGAGGTTTTCAGCTACCTCCTTTGGACACAAAACTGACACTTTACACAGCCGTCGTTGTAAGCAATGTGTGCATTATATTTCACAACCAGGGAAGAGAAAGAAAACAAAACAGACCCAACCAGGTTGTGCTGGGAGATAAACCAAAATAATAAGCTCATTTTGTCTGCTTCTGGTCCTCCAAATAAACGAAGCCTTGAACTTCTCCACTAAAGCTAAGTTTCCAGCCTCTGTAATCCTTCCCTTCCCGTGGGAGTGGTGGCAGGGGTGTGTCTGTGGGGGGGTGGGGGGTGGGTAGGTGAAAGGATAGGCGGGATGTGAAAGGTGGGGGTGGCAGGGTCATTTAATTTTTACCTGACTCCTTAACAAAAACTATACTCCTGATTTTTGAAATGCTGATATCTGACGATATGCTATGACTTTTGTGAATATGATAATCAGGTGAGAAAATTCTATTTTTTCCTACCATGCCACGCTATTGTAATATTGAAGAGTTTTTTTCCCTTTAAATGATTATCGCAATTTTTTTTTTTGAGAGTCAGTCTTTTTGAAGGCAGACTCCTTTGAACTGCTTTGCAAGTAAACATCTCTTCTATCCTAAATGCTTGTGTGTCTGAACGTTTTCTTAAATCCTGCAAGAGACGGTTTGTATTTCACTTTGGAAACAGAGGGGCATGGACGGGCATCTGTTGTCTTACAGGCTTGGTCAAAACTCACTCCATCTTTAGAGTCCTTCTCCACGAATAAGGTACAAAACTCTAGTTAGCATTAAGCTGGGCTTTGAAGCCTGGTAAACCAAAACCAAGCCTGCTGACTTCAAGCTGATGCTGACTCATAGCATCTCCATGTGTGAGAGTAGAAGGGCTGCATAGGGTATTGGAAACAAGTCCATTTTCTCCCATACATTGGTACCCCCGCTGTTCTGGAGGTAATGTGCCTGGTTTTCCCTGCTCAGTCTAATTGGGTTTGGACTCTCATCGATCCTGGTACAATGGAAGGTGTCACCGATGCCTCCATTTCCCTTTGGTGACCCTTAGGGTGGATTAACCAGTAAGCAAGGTATGCTCGGGCTTACAGTAAGGAAGGTACCCCTGGGCTTAATTGTGTTTACTTACTAACCTGTAGTGCACAATTTCACATGGGTTGTGAAATTGTGCACCACAGGTTAGTAAGTAAACACAATTAAGCCCTTGGATACCTTGCTTATTGGGTAATCTGTCCCTGGTGACCTTGGAGAGGGAGGTTGTGGGAGGCAGTTGTTCCAGTGTCTCTAAGTTCTATATCCATACCATGTGTGCCTCCTGGGAAGAAATTTAATTCTGGGAAGAAAAGTAACTCAGCATTGATCTCATTTTACAAATGAGTTTTAGCTCAGTGATAACTATGAGATCTTGCAATAGCGCCAGGTGCAACTTGGGTTCCGGCCTCTGTAATTCCTTCTTCTTCTCCTTCCCATAGTGGAGGTCACTTGATTCCTATCAACAGCACCTGCCCACCCTTCCCCAGTTACTGGTCCAATCCAGGTGAAGGCAGGAGGTTTTCAACCAGCCTCATTCAGCCATGGGCTCAGCAGTGAGAGTCCTTACTAAGACATGATGGACCTCCATTCCTCTCCTGAGTCTGGTGCCCTCCCTGCTCCCATATGCACAGTTATTAGCACTGGGCTTTGCTCTTGGACTCATCTAGTAAACTACCCAGAACCCTGTACTCTTCAGGGGGCTTCACCCAGAACTTCAGGAGAGACATCTCTTGCCTGTCCCAGTTTGGGTCCCCATTTGTATTGGGGTTCCATCACTGATTATGATGCCCTTATGGTTTCCTGTGGTGGCCTCACTTCTCCTCCATTGCTGACATTGGCCTGGAGTCGTGCCAGATGGACGCCGCCACTGCTCACTGGATGGAACCTCAGTGAGAAGTCCTAATGTGCTTGGGTCCTGGGGTCTGGGGACATTTGCGTAAGCTGCTTATTGCAAGGGTCTCCGTGGTTCCTCATCTATCCAGCAACTAGCAGAGGTTTTTGTTTGTTTATTTGTTTATAAAGTGTCTTAGGCTGGGTTCTGTAGAGGAGCAAAACTGGTGAAACCAAAAAACCCAAACCTGTTGCTGTCGAGTCAATTCTGACTCATAGCGACCCTATAGGACAGCGTAGAGCTGCTGCAGAGGGCTTCCAAGAAGTGGCTGATGAATTTGAACTGCTGACCTCTTGGTTAGCAGCCAAGCTCTTAATCACTGCACCACCAGGGCCCTAAAACCAGTGAAACGTATATATAAATAATACATAGAAATTTATTTCAAGGATGGCTCATGCAACTTTGGAGGCTGGAAAGTCCCAAACTGCCAGGCTAGAGGCTTCACCTGACTCACATGGTTGCAGGAGCTAATGAATCCAGAATCTGCAGGTCAGAAGGCAAGCTCATGTCCCAAGAACTAGAGGTCAGAGGATGATGAGGCAAATGCAGGATGGACAGAGAAAGAATTTTGCCAGAACATCCATATATATCAGATGCAGGTCATACCCCACAAGGAAACTCACCTTTCAGCTGATTGGCTGCTTACATCAGATCACATCATGGAGGATGATTACATCAGATCTGCCAGACCGCTAAGAATCATGGCCTAGACAAGTTGACACATTGCTTTAACCATCACATATAGAAACCAAGGAAAAAGAGATGCGCTTCCAATCTATTAGAACAGGACTGGTTTCTGCTCCACTTTGCTGCCGATTAATTAATTTCTAAAATTCATGGTTTTGTTCCCCCCTCGCTTGCTGCTGCCACAACTTCAGTGAGGAGGGAGAGGACTCGCCAAGATACAAAGGGCAAAATAAAGGGATTAGAGAGCCTGCATGCCCTTGGGTTCTGTCTTCTCCCACTTGATGTTTGTCAGCATACATACGCATCTGCTCTGAGAGCTGTGGGCCCTAGAGGGCAGAACCCCTGGTGCCCCTTAGTGCCTTTACTGTCACGTGCAGTTAGAGGGGACCAGATAGAGTTATCACCAGGCCGGAGGGGCACCGTCCAGCCAGCCCTTCCTTCCTTTTCCAGGCCAGATGCTGTCACATCAAGGCCTTTTCAGCTTTACCCATTAGCTCTGCCATTTCCTGCTCACCCCAAGAGGCCTCCAGTTGAATCACCTGTCTCAATACTAGCTGCACATCTGAGTTTGGACTCTAGCCCCTCAGACCGAACCTGATGCATCTTGCTGTGTCACTGGTCTCCCTGCCCCATGCACCCCCATCCTCCTAGACCTGACCTGATGGGCTGGGAGTATATTAGCCACCAGGAGCATCCTGAACAAGGGCTAAAGTGGCAGTTTATCTGCCCTCCTGGTTCTCACTCGTTACTTTTGAAAACAAAACAAAGCATGTTTTAAAGAGCAGTGGTGTGTAAGGCACCACGCAGAGATGGATAAAGTATAGCCAGGTTCCCGAGGAGCTCACAGCTTGGTGAGGGGAACAGTCCTGTGAACAAGTAACTGCCATTCCGGGTGAGAAACTGCTCTCAAATTCATTCATAAAAACCGATGTCAGAAGACAGTCTCCTTCCCAGCAGAAGCATTACCTGGTGTCACGTACTGTGCCAGGCGTTTTACCTCATTCAACGTGACTTCTTAAAGGGAGATTGCTGTTGGGTGTCAACAAGTCAATTTTGACTCATAGTGACTCCACATGACAGCGTAGAGCTGCCCCATAGGGTTTCCTAGGCTGTAATCCTTATAGAAACAGATGGCCAAGTCTTTCTTCTGCGGAGCTGATATGTAGGTTTGAACTGCCAATCTTCTGGTTAGCAGCTGAGTACTTAACCATTGTGCCACCAAAAACCAAAGCCAAACCTGTTACCACGAGTCATTTCCAAGTCATAGCAAGTCTATAGGGCAGAGAAGAACTGCCCCATAGGGTTTCCAAGGAGCAACCAGTGGATTCGAACTGCCAACTTTTGGTTAACAGCTGTAGCTCTTAAACACTGTGCCATCAGGGCTTCTATAAAGTGGGGTAGCCCATGATAGTTACGTGTGAGTGTGTGCATGCTCACTCACACGGCCCTGAGGCTTCTCAGTCACCCCTCCTTTCCGTGATGCTGGCATGCGGACAACCCCACAGGATTTAGTCAAAAGGCCTGTTTCAGAGTCTGCTGGATGCTACTGGGAAAGCCATTTGAATTCTCTGAGGTTCGATTTCCTCATCTTTGCAACGAAGATAAGCTCCTGCCCCGCGGGTTGTTGTGATGATGACAAAGGTAATACGTATGAAAATAACTTGGAAAACTCTGAAGTGTTGGGCACCTGTGACTTACAGTGTCTTCATTCAAGGTTCTAAGGGTTTATTTAGAGTAGACCATAGGCCTGTGATTGGGAGGATGGGGCAGGACTGGGCAGTGTTTCCTTCTGCTGGACACGGGGTTGCTATGAGCCGGGACCGCCTGAACGGCACCTAACCACAGGCGGTAGACCTCTCGCGCTCCCAGGCCAGCCTTGTAAATGCCTCTGGCCCTTGGAGGCCTGGGAGGAGCCTGCCCAGCCTGTTGCAGTGTCTCCTCCCACGCCTTGTGCTCCGCATGCTCCGGGGAAACCCGCCTGGCCCTGCCGATCAAGTTGCCTGGGATGTTGGCTGCTGCTGGGAGACGCAGAGGAGGCAATGAAGAAGAAAGGGCAGCAGGCCAGGAAAAATAGGAAGTTGGTCCATTTTAAGGTGATGGGGATTTTTTTTTCTTTTTTGGATGGGAGATAAGAGTGTTTTTGTTAGTTTAAGGGGGCAGGGGGCAGGCGGCAGTCATCTGGCCCGTCCTTGTTGGTGGATGACTCCAGACTTTGAAACCTGAGCGAGTGCTGGCACCAAGTGAAACTGAAGTGTTTGCAACACAGAGGAAAAGCCTCGAAGTCTTCCAATTGGGGCTATAGTGCTAAAGTCTGCAACGGGAACAGACAGGCAGGCCAGATCGCCCCCATTCAGGGAGGCCACAGGGATGCCGCAGAAGCATTGCCACTTCTGCCCAGCAGTGGTGGCTCAGTGGCACAATTCTTGCCTTTTATGTGGGAAATGCAGGTTTGATTCCTGGTGAATGCACTTCAAGCACAGCCACTGAGGTAGGCTCAGAGCCTGACATTTCTAAGAGACACCTGCTCTGGTTTATCCCCCTACACCGAGCAGAACAGGCTGCACGTTCTTCTGAAATTGTCCTTGGCAAGATAACCACAGAACGGGCCATAGGTGGCCTCAACCTGCCTCTAGGTGGAGACTTAACATGTTAATGAAGGAAAATCGACCTCTTCCTCCATCCTGGAGAATCAAACCCTTGTCTAAAGAAAATACCTAGTCATTCCCAAGCTCTGAGCTGCTGTGTGAAGGTCTATCCTACTTATGATGAATTTGCGTTTCCTTGTCTGCTCTCTGTAAAAGCCCACCTCCCCAAGCTGCCTGCGAGCAGTCATGAAGGCAGCAGCCCCAGTTGCTCTTTTCCTTGTGCAATAAAATAAAGGTAAGTTTCTTCTCCCACCTCAGCCTCTTGTTTATTGGCTGTAACAAGTCACACCAGGCAGAACGTGGGGCTTCCACCAGGCAACACCACCACTCGTCTGTCATTGGAGGCTTGTGGGTTGCTGAACAGGTTTACAGCAGAGCTTTCAGACTAGGAAGATAGGCCTGGTGATTTACTTCCAAAAATCAGGCAATGAAACGCCTGTGTGATCCTCTGGATTACAGTGGCCTGAGCTGTAATGGCACAGGACAAAGCATTGTTTTATTCCGTTGTGGGTGGGGTCACCATGAGTCAGGCTGACTGGTTGGCAGCTAATAAACAAAGATGAAACCAGCATGGCGCCCTGAGCTTGTCCAGGTGGTCTGCAGTAACCCAGCTGCAGTAGGTGATCAGGGGAATAGGAGAGGGTTTCCCTTGCCCCAAGGCCTTGATGATGGATTCCTCCACGCTGAAAATCTAGCCCTCCAGTCTAGGGTCAAAGCCCTCTGTGAACTAGCCTCAGCCTAACCCTCCACCACCCCTTCCAGCCCATCTCCCACGAGCACTTCTTTTCTGCCATTCACAGACCTTGCCGGTGCCCCTTTCACAGGTCTGCTTGGCGTATCCTTCCCCCCTGAGGCCTATGACATTTCTGTTTTGTGACCTGAGCTGCTGTGACATCTATCCCATGCCTCCAGAAGGAGCTGATATTCCCTCCTGGGTTCCCACAGGGCTTTGTACAAACCTGCATGATAGCCCTGCTGTGCTTGCTTCCACCACACACACAGGCATCTGTCTGCCCCTGAGGGTCAAAAGCAGGACCTGTGCCCCTCACTCATCTTTAGAACCTGGTACACCGTACAGGTGCAAAAACTGTTTGCTGAATGAATGAATGCATAAGTGAATGATTGAACTCTGACTACATCCCTGACTTCAAAGTCATCCTTCAATAAAGCCACTTCCAGGTCTGTCTTCTTTAGGACCACTTGTCATGTTCCAAAAAGCACGCAGGGCTGAAAGAACTCTGAGCTCAGGAAACCCCAGTTCTCAAGGTGGCTCTGACACTCACTAGCTCTCTCCTGACTCTCAGCCTGAACCAAAATTTTGTCCCATTCTGTTGTTGTTGTTATATGTCGTCAAGTTGGCCCCTGACTCAGGTAACCCCACGCACAAGGGAATGAGATGCTGCCCAACCCTGTACCAACCCCAGCGTCATTTGTAGACAGGACTGTTGTGATCTATGGATTTTCATTGGCTGACTTTCAGAAGTAGATCAGCAGGCCTTTCTTTCTAATTCATCTTAGTCTGGAAGCTCTGCTGAAACCTGTCCAACTTTATAGCAATAGGCAAACCTCCACTGAGGGGCAGAGGGTGGCTATTCGTGAGGTGCATTGGCCAGGAATCGAACCTTGGTCTCCCAGTTGGAAGGCGAGAATTATACCACTGAACCACCACTGACCCATCCCCCGTTTTAATCAAGCCACCCTGCCTCCCTCCAGCCTTGCCCTCCCATGCCCACATTGAAAGACTCACCTTTAACTAACCTTCAAATGTTTAATAAAATCTGACCCTGCATTCCCCACTCTGAGACACTATCAAAGCTCTGTCGACATGGTGCTCTCTCTTATCCAGCTAAGCAATAAACCCAACTTTGTCTTATCATCAGGTGGTTGTATAGGTCCTATCTGGGGAGTTGGCGTTTGACAACAGTTTCACGTTACATCTCCTTATTATATCTTATCTCCTGCCTGTTTTTCTATAGTGTTATTGATCTCTTTTGCGTCTTCATTTCTGGAATCTCTTTGTATATTAAAGATATCACGGCTTTATCTGAAGTGTGGGTTGTTAATATTTTCCCCAGTTTGTCACCTGTTTTTTACTTTCCTGCTTATGAATGTTTTTTGGACAAGAAAAAAAAAATTTTTTTAACGTAGTCATATTTATCAATCTCTCTTCTTGTGTCTGCATTTTTAGTCACAGGGAAGTTCTCCACATTCTCAGGTTATAGAGGAATTCATGCATATTTTCTTCAAGTACGTATGTGGTTTTATTTTTAAATTAAATCTCTTATCCATTTTGAAAGTATCCTGATAAACAGTGAAAGAAACTGATCAAATTTTATCTTTTTCTGTATGGCTATCCAGTTATCCCCAATACTGGGATATTAGAAAGTTCGGCTCTTCCTCACTGTTTTGATATGATCCTATACTAGCTCCAAAAGAACACTTAATAGAAAATAAGCTGATATAAAGTTCACATGGAAGAGAAGCCGTGTAGAATAGTGCCTTCTCCAAACTACGTTTGCCAGAGAAGAACAGTAAAGTCCCTGGGTGGTTCAAACAGTTAACGTGCTTGGCTGCTGACCAAAAGGTTGGAGGTTTAAGTCCACTCAGAGGCTCCTTGGAAGAAAGGCCTGGCAATCTACTTCAGAAAAATCAACCATGGAAAGCCCTGTGAAACACAGCTCCACTCTGATACACACGGGGTTGCCATGAGTCAGAGCGGACTCCACAGGAACCAGTTTAACTAAATTTATCCTACCAAAAATTAAAGTACAGTGCGAGTAAAAAGGCATGGTATTGACACTGAGACTAGAATTAGAGATCAAAGAACCTGAAAAGAAGCACAGCTCCATATATTTGAAAACAAGGTTTATGATAAAGGTGATATTTTAAATCACTGGGAGAAAGATAGATAACATTCACTAAATTTTCTCAAGACAGTGGACTATCCTTTTATAAAGGGAGTTTATTCCTGGTTTGTCCATATGTGTATGTAAAGATGGAGCCAGAAGAAGTTTGGGAACTTCCATTGTGGTCAGGGAATTTGCTGGCTTAATCTCCAGGTACTGGGACTTCCTTCAGAGGTCCAGCAGAATACATCAGAAGAGTCTTAGACTTAAAAATATAAAGTTTTATTGCGATGATGCAAATGTGAACACGTGTAAGATTAATTGACTGGGATGAAGTAAAAAAGTGAGCTTGTCGGGCACTTCTGGTAGTAATCGCAGTTACATCCAGATAAGCCTAATTTATAAGGAAGTGCTTCACCTAGCCATAACCTGCTCTCCAGCTGTGCTAAGTACTCAAAGGACCGCTGCAAATGCTGGGAAATCCGGATGCAAAGCTCCCTCCCCTGACCCTCCCCACACCTTCAGGGACTTCTCAACCTGCCCAGCTGAGGGGAGGATACAGTTGGTGGGTGCGATTGTGCCTATGCCTTCTGGCGTCTCCAGTTCCCTGGACAGACTGAGGTGGAAGGCAGCAATAAAGTAAGCTTGGGTTTTTAAACTCTTGGTGTTAGTGTGTGTTCTTTGTTATCAGGCCCAATGCAAAATGAAGGAAAGGGAGATACAGGTGTGAAACTGCCCAAGATGGAGGATACAGGGAAAGCCTTAAAAGGAGCTTGTGCGTGAAGAGGAAAAGAGCCAGGTGATGATAGCAAGAGGAAAACGCAGGAAAAAAGGAATGTTTTGGTTTTGTTTCTGAAGAGGAGAGTGATTTGAGTTTATTTAAGCTGAGGGGAAAAGCTAATTTAAAAAGGGGTCAAAGATAGGGAAAATTCTCTCTCTCCACAGTCTCATCTAGGACCATAACTTCACTCACCAGTTCAGCTACTACTCCCAGACCCCTCCCTCAAGACCCACATTTTCAGCCACCTACTTGACTTCAGCCTTATCTCTACTCAGCATCAGTGTATTTAATGCGCACCTGGAAATTAACCCTACAACCCCAATATAGGAGCACAGCACATTCTTTAAAGAACGATATCCAAAGCGTAGGTGACGTAGGAGTAGTCTTGGATAACCTCGCTGTAGGAGTAGTCTTGGATAACCTCGCTGCTAACTCATAGCGACCCTACAGGACAGAGTAGAACTGCCCCATTGAGCTTCCAAGGAGCGCCTGGCAGATTCGAACTGCTGACCTCGTGGTTAGCAGCCGTAGCACTTAACCACTACGCCACCAGGGTAGTCTTGGATAGAAGGGAGCAAATGAGGAGAAGACGGGTAAAGATACAAGAAAATTAATGTATAAAATGCAGCAAAACATAGCATTTTTTCTCTGTGAAATAGTATGTATATCCCACCACCAGTGGGCACCAGTGGGAAATGGCCTTGTTCTAACCTACCAGGGTAGGGGGGCACGTCTCAGGCTTCAGTGAAAGGAGATGTGGCGAGGTCCCATACCCCACACATTAGTCAGTTGAACTTGGGGACTGGGCCCAATGTAGCCATCTCTGGTAACTCACCATGCTAACTTCTGAGAAGCCTCTTCGGAGCTGAGCCTAGACAAGCTGCAAGCAGATTAGACTTGCCTTTTTGACTGGCAGGGATGTAACGCATGGGTGAGGCTCCCTGGCCGAAAGGACTAGGAGCGGAGTGGAGGAACCGGTGGGAGGGCTACTTGCTGAGCGTCAGGGAGTGCAGCGCAGAGAGAGGCCTGAGGATTGTGTATAACGGGAGAAGTTGCTGACCAAGGAGCTAAAGGAATTGCCTTTAAGCATTGTGGCCCCAGCTGAAGGTCTTAGTTGTTCTCTCCGTTTATGAAAGGGAGGGAATGAATGATTTTTAGTTTCATTTTAACTAAAATATCCCAGCTTCATTAACTCATTAGCACCACTGAAATATAATTACATGTCTGAACTTTTCCAGGGGTGTTTGCATTTCACACAGCTTACATCTGATCTTAGGGATCCAGGAACAGTTACAATTTATACTACTCCTTGTTCCTTAAGGTTGAAAATCATTGTCTGTCAACTTCAGCTGGCTGCAGAAATCATATTCACCAGAGTAAAATGAAAGCAATTTCCTGATCTGTGAATATGCTTCTTTTTTTCTATTGCAAACATTATCTTAGTCTTCATTTGCCTAGAAAGAAGCCAAAGTGGAATGGAATGGCTATTCCAATACATTGATTGTGAACACAGTTTCTGGAGGAAGACTCTTAGGGCATGAATTCTGATTTCACTGCTCTAGCTGTGTGACCTTGCAAGCCATTTGGGTCTCAGTTTTGTCCTAATATAAAGTGAGTAGTAATAACATGGGCCCCATAGTGTTGTTGTAAGGATGATATAAGATAATCTATGCAAAGGATTTTCATGGCACCTTGGTCTAGTAAACACTGAATCCATCTTGGCCATGCGTGACATTCACATTATACATGTTCACGGATACTGAGTATTCTGCAAATTACTAAAAAATGTATCAGAATTTTAGAGCTTGAAAGGGAGATTTGAGATTGTTTATTACCAGTATGGCAAATATCTGGCTTGTTTTCCATTGCTCTTTCCCACCAGCACCTGTAACATATATCACTAATCAACCCCAGCCTTCTTTCCCCTTAAACTCAATGATGACTTCAGAATTCTCAACAGAGCACTATATGTGGTCACTAACAATTAATGTGACACAGCTGATTAGTGCCAGAGCCTGGACAAAAATCCAGTCTCTTGATTTATACTACATTCAACACTATATATAATTTACAGCTTTATGTAATTTAAAGTCACAGTGCTCTTTGAGGAGCAGAAGAAGGAAGAGACCCAGGAATCAGGAAAGGGAATAAACTACAGGTCTAATGCACCACTCCATGAGCTACTACCTCCTTTGCCATGAGACCAGGAACTGGATGGTGCCCAGCTACCATTACTGAATGTTTTGATCAAGGACTTAATAGATGGACCCTGATCAAAAGGAGGAAAAATGTGGAAGACAGTTTCAAATTTTTATGAAAACCAGACTTACTGGACCCACTGAGATGGGGGAACCTCCAAATCTATTGCCCTGAGATAACTGTTAAACCTTAAACCAAAACTATCCTCTGAAGTCATTTTTAAACTAAGCAACAATTTAGCCCAATTAGTAAAATATGTTTGCCTTGAACATTAAACTCTTTTAGAGAATTATCTACATGAGATCAAATTGGCAAGAGTAACTCTAAAGCATAGATAAAAGTTGAAGGTGAAACAATAGGGGTAGAGATGGCGAGAATGGGGACACAATATGAAAATCGTAACAAATATCATTGAACTGTACATGTAGAAATGGTTGAATTGCTGTAGGTTTTTTTTGTGTATATTTTCACCAAAAAAAAGAAATGCTCTTTGAAAAAAAAAAAATTTGTGGGCTCAGAAAATGGGGAATGGGGAGTTACTCTTGTTCATGATTCAACTATTTTCAATCTTGATTATTGGCCATTGTTTAGCTAATGAGATATTAAGCCGACTGCAGAAATCATACATTCTGCACCATTTCAAAAGACTTTATTCATTCACTTATTCAACAAACACATCATTGGTACCAGCTTTGTACTAGGCACTATGCTAGCACTGAGAAGATAAAGATGATCAAAAGTGACCTGGACCTTCAATAAGCCCATGAAACTGTCAAAGACATGGACAAAACTGGTTGCATTGGAAGTATGCCAGGCCCTTCAATAGAGACATGTACAGGGAACTACAGGGAGCAAAGTGGTCAGTTCCACCTAGGGGGTTGGGAATCAGAGAAGTCATTATGGATTGAATTGTGTACCCCCAAAATGTGTGTCTACTTGGCTCAGCCATGACTTCCGGTACTGTGTGATTGTCCACCATTTTGTCATCTGATGTGATTTTCCTATGTGTTGTAAATCCTACCTCTATGACATTAATGAGGCAGGACTCAATCTACAAGGTCGGTCTCTTTCGAGATATAAAAGAGAGATGGGGGGCCTCATACCACCAAGAAAGTAGAGCCAGGAGCAGAGCACGTAATGTACGTTGGACCTGAGGTCCCTGTGGTGTGAAGCTCCTGGACAGGGGGAAGATTGATGACAAGGACCTTCCCCCAGAACTGACAGAGAGAGAAAGCCTGCCCCTGGAGTTGGCACCCTGAATATGGATTTCTAGCCTCCTAGACTGTGAGAGAATAAATTTCTCTTTGTTAAAGCCATCCACTTGCGGTATTTCTGTTATAAATTCGTTGCTGTCTATAGCAGCAGTAGATAACTAAGACAGAAGGCTGCTCGACTCTTCAAAGAAAAATTAACCTCATAACCAAGAGATTCTGGAAAATGTTAATAACCATTACTGGCAAACCAGAAATTGTATTTCTAAGTGATGAACTATTTGTGGACTTGAATTTACTCCATTAAAAATTGGTCTGAACAGGCCATATGGCTTTGTTAAGGGCGAGCTATAGCAAAGGTTGCTGTTGTATAAAGTAATGCTTACCACAATCACATTTGCCTGCTGGGCAAATATACTTCCTGGTCTAACAAACAGCCCTTGTGTGTCTGTAGGGCTGATGTCAAGGAGTTCACAGTCTGACACTGCGTGAACCGTGGAGGGCCCAAACCTGCATGAAACCACCTGCAAGACCCAACCAATGCTTTACCCTGTTTGACGTCATAGCCAAAATCAAATTTGCTTACCCTTATTCAATTGTTAAATACACTCTGGTTATTGTTCTGCGGTTTAGTAAGGGAGGGAGATAAAGAGCCTCTATCCTGAAAACCCTGGGTTATAAACTAACCCAGAGTGGCTACAAACCATCCACATGCCCCTAGGCGACTGGTGGCCAATGAAATTCCGTGCCAAGTAGGTCATCCGAGCTGTTAAAGCTCATATCGTCAGTAGAGGGACTTATAAAGTGTTTTTCCACTCTCTTTGGCAAGGGTGAGGGGAAGTGTGTGTGCATTTAGATTGAGGCCAAGAAAATCAACCTTGCCTTGAGGACCATGTCTAACACAAGGCCTGACCACAATGCAGGCCATGACAATATGCCATTGACCTTGATTCCGTATCAAATCAACACCATTAAGAGATGCTGCATGTTTCCAAGTGGCCTCTACTTTCTCTTTTTGCACCTGGATTGCCTAGGTTACTGCAGAGTGAAGAGACCAGTGTTCCATCAGGTAAAAGACTTGGTGTGAATTGCCCATAAGGAACTACTGAAATGAAATTTGGGGCTGAGGCTGGGATGCCCTTGGACAGTATTGGTCAAAGATTGAACTCTTGATTTTGAGGAAATTTGGCCAAAACAAATGTTGCTTTTACCCAGTGGTAGCTCTTAGTGCCTGGTGGTGGTAGCTGAGATCACCATGGGGGATGGGGGTAAAGTTGGAAGTTACAGTGGACTAGTAGGAATGGCACATTATGGGGTACAATACGGGGAGGAGAGAAGTGGATTGAAGCACTTGGGTGCCCTGGGCAGGATAATAGTCTAGAACCCTTCACAGAGTAGTTGAACATTTGTTTAGAGGAGAGGCTGGCCTGGGGGAAGGGCAAATAAGGAAGCCTCTCGTGGCTAACAACCTCTCCTTTCTGGTCACCTCAGCTATTCAGCTCTGGATCCAAACGTGTACAGCCAAACATTTCAGCAAAGCAAAACTCTGAAGGCAGCTGAGGTTTTAGCTGTTGTTACCAGAACACTGCCTTCGAGGTTTTACACATATGTCAAGCAGCCTGTAACTACACGCAGTAATTAGAGGAGCTGAGGTAACTATGGGTTTCCATATCATTACATTTCTAGTGGTGCTTCAGTGATCCTTACAAGTGTTGTCCCGGAGGACATGGGGGACCTCACTCCTGCTGGACTGAGGGGAGAACCGAAGCCCAGGTCCCCTGCTCTGAGCACACACACTGGCTCAGCCTCTGGGAAGGGCAGGGTGGGCTCCTAGGCCCAGCTGAGTCGGGGTGGGCGGGGCTCTAGCTGAGTCCTGAGAAGAGACAAGGGGCAAGGTCTTCCTGAAGAGGCCAGAAGGCTGGCGCAGCCAACTGGCTGCCAGGCAGGGCTCACCAAACAATGGTTCTGCTGTCCTGAGTGCCAGTGATGCAGTTTAACACAGTACAAATTTTAAAAATGGGATAAAAATATAATTAAAAAAATATATATAACCCTCAAGACTCAGAGCTTCTCATATTAGTGACAATCTTTTTTGTATTAAATTTTGGGCTTTAACTTCATGCCGCTTTCCTGCCTTCCTGATCCTCTGTCCTTCATTCACTGGACACTATTTACAGAGCATTTGCTCTGTTTTAGGCACAATATAGGTGCCAGAGGGGCACCAGTGAAGGGGACTATGTCCTAGGAGAGATGTAAGTATGCATTAGGTGTACCTGGGTGGTACAAATGGTTCATGTGCTTGGCTGCTAACCAAAACGTTACTGGTTCAAGTCCACTCAGGGGTGCCTCAGACGAGGCCTGGCAATCTACATCTGAAAAATCATGTTGAGAACCCTATGACACACAGTTCTATTCTGACACACAGCGAGTCGCCACAAGTCAAAGTTGCCTTAACAGCAACCAGTTTGGGTTGTTAATTAAAAAGAACAACTCCAAATCCTGCAGAAAGGAGGAAAAAATCTGGTCGTCCAACTTCAGGTTTTAAATTATTTCCACCACACGCAGCCACCTCTTAATTATATTATTATGTTACCTTATCTCCCATCAAAGAAAAACACCATAAAGTTAAAACCATTTGACCAGTTCTGCCACCAAGTTTCCGGAGGCTTCTAATTTCACTTTTGCTATAGACTCAGTCATTTAATCCCAGAGCAGGTAAAAATATGAGCAAAGCACTAACAGAAAGTAAGAGCCAACACCTGCACACGATAGCACAAGCATGAATTGCTGTAAGAACATCACATTTCTGAATCACTGGCCTAATGACTACGTGGAAGGAAGCCAAGTGGGGTATTGCAGTATTACTGAAGGTGAGAGTGAACTGTGTTCCTCAAACTCTTGCATTCTGAGAGAGCGGAGAGAGGCTGCAATTCAAATCAGTAACCTGTTATGGATTGAATTGTGTCCCCCAAAAAATGTGTGTCGGTTTGGCTAGGCCGTGATTCCAGTATTGTGTGATTACCCACCATTTTGTGCTCTGATGTGATTTTCCTTTGTGTTGTAAATCCTACCTCTATGATGTTAATGAGGTAGGATTAGAGGCAGTTATGTTAATGAGGCAGGACTCAATCTACAGGATTAGGCAGAATCTTGAATCAATCTCTTTGAGATACAAAAGAGAGAAGGGAGCGGAGAGACAAGAGAAGTACATACCACCAAGAAAGCAGTGCTGGGAGCAGAAGTCATGCTTTGGACCAGCATCCCTGTGCTGAGAAGCTCCTAGACCAGGGGAAGATTGATGACCAGGACCTTTTCCCAGAGCCAAGAGGGACAGAAAGCCTTTCCCTGGAGCTCGTGCCCTGAATACAGACTTCTAGCCTCCTAGACTGTGAAACAATAAATTTCTGTTTGTTAAAGCAATCCAGTTGTGGTATTTCTGTTACAACAGCACTAGATGACTAAGACAAACCTCATACTCCAAACACAGCGTGACAGCACCAGCTCGATGGGAAGGGAAGGGAAGCACCTTGTGCAGAAGGTGAAATGCTTATCAGGAAGGATGATTGTTCCCATGCTACTTCTACAACCACTGTAATACCTAGACTCCAGTGGGGATGTGGAGCCAGGATCAACTCTGGAATTACTGGGAATTTCAGCAAAGGAATCTCCTGGCTATACCACTTAAACACTGTAAGACCAAAGGGAAGGTACATCCCCCGTCTGAACTTCAGTTTCCTCATCTATACAGTATGGACCATATGCAACATCATGGTAAATGGAGAAAAGATTGAAGTTGTCAAGGGTTTCATTTTACTTGGGTCTACAATCAACTCCCATGGAAGCAGCAGTCAGGAATCCAAAAACACATGGCATTAGGCAAATCTGCTGCAAAAAACCTCTTTAAAATGTTGAAAAGCGAAGCCGTCACCTTGGAGACTAAGGTGCGCCTGACCCAAGCCATGGTGTTTTCAATCGCCTCATATGCATGTGAAAGCTGAACGATGAATAAGGAAGACGGAATTGATGCATTTGAATTATGATGTTGGCGAACGAAGAGTATTGAATATACCATGGACTGACAGAAGAATGAACAAATCTGTCTTGGAAGAACAATCAGAATGCTCCTTAGAAGCAAAGATGGTGAGACTATGTCTCATATACTTTAGACATGTTGTCAGGAGGGATCAGTTCCTGGAGAAGGACATCATGCTTGGTAAAGTAGAGGGCCAGTGAAAAAGAGGAAGACCCTCAATGAGATGGATTGACGCAGTGGCTACAACAAGGGCTCAAGCATAACAATGATTGTGAGGTTGGGGCAGGACTGGGTGGTGTTTTGTTCTGTTGTACGTAGGGTTGCTATGAGTTGGAACCGACTCAACAGCACCTAACAATACCACAACAACAGTAGGGTTATCAATAGTACATCTCTCCAAGTTCGTTGGGAAGATTAAATGAGATATTGCATGTGCACACTGCCTGCACAGAGTAAGAAGCCTAAAATATGGTAACTCTCCAAGGCTATGAGGTAGCTAGGGGAGATAGCACACCTTGATTTAATGCATGGAGAAGCTACAGTCACAGAGTATTTCACAGCTTCTTAGGTGTAGAATGGAATAGAATCATGTCTTCATGACCTAGTCTGATAGATCATCAAGAGTCCGTGGTGCTACAAATGGTTAAGGTACTCAGCTGCCAACTGAAAGTTTGGAGGTTTGAGTTCACCCAGAGGTGCCTTGGAAGAAAGGCCTGGTAATCTATTTCCAAAAAATTAGCCATTGAAAATCCTATGGAGCACAGTTCTACTCCAACACATATGGGGTTGCCATGAGTCAGAGCCAACTCGACAGCAACTGGTTAATTTTTTTTAAATAATTTATATTTTTTGTTGTTGAGAATATACCCAGCAGAGTACACACCAATTCAACAATTTCTACATGTACAGTTCAGTGACACTGATTACTTTCTTCAAGTTGTGAAATCATTCTCGCCCTCCTTTTCCAAATTGTTGGTCCCCTATTAACATAAACTTACTGCCCCCTAAGTTTCCTATCTAATCTTTCGAGTTGATTTTGTCACCTTGATCCCATATAGACAGTTCTTTAAAAAGCACAATCCTCAAGGCTGACATTCTTTACTAGTTAAGCTAAATGACTGGTTTTGAGAAGACTTCAGGGAATATTTTTGGCTTAAGGTTTCAGGTTTAATGATTATCTCAGGGTAATAGTTTCAGGGGGTCATCCAGCCCCTCTGGCACCAGAAAGTCTGGATTCCATGAGAATTTGAAATTCTGTTCTATATTTTCTCCCTTTTGATCAGGATTCTTCTATAGAAACTTTGATCAAAAAGGTCATTGGGGTAACTGGGCACCATCCAGTTCTTCTGGTCTCATGGCAAAAGTGGCAGTTGTTCACGAGGCAACTAGGCACGCATTCCATTTCCTCCTCCTGTTCCTGACTCTCCTTCTTCCTCTGTTGCTACAGGCAAGTAGGGACCAATCGTTGTGCCTTGGATGGCTGCTTTCAAGTTTTAAGACCTCAGGCACTATGCAATGAACTAGGAGGTAGAACAGAAGCACTAAACATGATATTAGGCCAATTACCTGGGATGTCCCATAAAACCATGACCCCAAACCTCCAAACCAAGAAACCAAATCCCACGAGGTGTTTGGTTGTCCTTAAGCATCTTAAGCAGCTACTCTTTTTGTTGTTGTGGTTGTAAATATAACTATCACTAAATTTTTGCCAGTTTAACTTTTTACAGGTGTACAACTTACTGGAAAGGTTCTAAATATATTATACAAAAGAAGCGTATCAAAGCAAAGAAGAGTAAGAGGTTCCCCAAGTCATTTCCCAGAAAGCCCGTGTTCCATGTCAAGCCCTATCTTGTCTTCTGAGAGCACAAACCTGCTGGTGACACACTGTCCTGCTCACACATCTTATTCTCTAACCTTCCAGGAGAAATTCCACGCTTCCTGCTTTGGCACACAAGGCCTTTCAGAGACTAGCCCCAGGTCCCCTGCTGGCCTCCCTCCTTCAGCTCCTTTTCTTGGTCATGTTTTGTCTTTCCCTTTATGTGTCATGACTGTTACCTGTGTGCCTTTGTACAGGCTGTAACCTCTGCCCAGATTGCCCTCTCCCTTTTCCCATCATCTCCCTCTCATTCTTGAAGGTCTAACTCGAATTCTCCTGCACCTGAGAAGCTTCTTTATTCACTTGGTGCTGGTTAATCCCTCCATCCACCATGCCCCCGAAACTCTGCATTTCAGCACTTCAGTGACTCCTCCTCATGCCCAAGGACTGAAACCAACCAACCAACAAACAAACCCATTGCTGTCTATTCCAAGACCAAGGTTCCTGAAAACCCCTGGGATAGGAGATAATAACCTAAGGCCTTATGAGAAACCAAATTGGAGACACTGAGGTCACAGTGCTACAAAATACCCTTATTTTGTTTTTACACTTAACTAAAATAAAATAAGCACTGTGGCTTTACCAAACCGTCAGTAGTATCTTTGTACATATTAAAGAAGTCCTAATTCCTAAGACATGCTTCAGGATGTGCCTCCACTGTGACTGCGGTGATAGGCTTGTATGTGCTTTTACTTTCTTGCTGATTATACACATGCCATGAGGTATTTGTTTTTCTTGTCTGCTTGTGCCATGAAGCCAGTGACTCTTGTCTTCTGCTCCCTCTTGGTCCCCAAAGCCCACTTAAATACACGCCTCAGCTCTCATCCTTCTCGTGAATGAGGCAATGCAACTATAAAGCCGGGTTTACTTTTCCTTGTCATTCTTTATCTTGCCTCAGGAGCATTGTAAATACCTTTACTTCTGCTTTGCCATATGGGCTACCATCTTTGCTTCCTTTCCCAGCAATCATTTTTTTCTGATTATATCCAAAGAAATGACTCACGATTCTCTGGTTGCTGAGGTGTACAGAAGCAAGTCTGCAAATCCCAAAATTTGGCCAAATAAGAATGCATAACTAGGATGCAATTACTTTAAAGATCTGTAAGAATTCACCTCCCTGAGCCTGAGGTGTTTGTTCTTTGAGAACAAGGCTCTAATGTGTCCAGCTCTGTCTCTCAAGTGCAGGGTCTGGCTCACTGTAGAGTCCCTAATGAAAGTCCATTGAATGAAAGAATGATGAATGAAGTTATAAGAATAGTTACTAATGTCCAGGATCAACATGGACTTGAAGACCATCATGGGAACTACGATAAGGACTGGTTTCTTTGGCTCAGAGCAGGAAGGATTACGAAGGCACGAGCCTATTGTCTACAGTACATACAAAGTTTACAGGTGACGAAGAGAAATACAACTGTTTTTTGAGCTCTGCCATTCTATCAAGGTTAATGATTTGCAGAATGAAAAACATGAGGACCAGGAAATTGAAGCCCCAAACAGGGGAATGGAATGAGAGAAAAGCACCTAGCTGTTTGAGTAAGTGCATATTCTGCTTCAGGCTAACGGCCTGTCAACGAGCCTGTGTGCCTGTCAGCGATCTCTGAGGAACTGTGGAGAGTAAGAAAGTACTAGAAGATTGGAGAGAGGATAATGCCATCCTTGTTGTAGAAACAGGAAAGGAGGTGGAATCTAGAAACGTTACAACTGGTTGTTAAATGAGAGTTTTCTCAACTACCAGCTGTCCACTGTAAACCACGCCCAGCTAACTTCACTTCCCTTTGAAAGAGGATAGTTGGCAGGTCAGATCAGAGGTCTGCAATAGGCGTAGTGTATCTGGATTGCAGGAAGGTGTTCAACAGACCCTTTCATGACGATCTGGGGACAAACAGGAGAAATACTGATTGAATTATGTTAGACTAATCTGTAAGATGATGAAAGATGGAACTAAAACATTATTGATAGAAGAATGTATGAGAGGAGCCCTGGTGGCGCAGTGGTTAAGCGCTCGGCTGCGAACAGAAAGATCAGCGGTTCAAACTCGCCAGCTGCTCCACAGGAGAAAGATGTGGCAGTCTGCTCCATAAAGATTGTTGTTATTGTTGTTAGGTGCCATCGAGTACACAGAACAGAACAAAACACTGCCTGGTCCTGTGCCATCCTTACAATCATTGTAAGGATTACAATTGTTGCAGCCACTGTGGCAATCCACCTCATTGAAGGTCTTCCTTTTTTCCGCTGACCCTGTACTTTGCCAGGCATGATGTCCTTCTCCAGGGACTGATCCCTCCTGACAACATGTCCAAGTATATAAGACACAGTCTTGCCATCCTTCTTCTAAGGAGCATTCTGGTTGTACTTCTTCTAAGTCGGATTTGTTCATTCTTTTGGCAGTCCATGGTATATTCAATATTCTTTGCCAACACCACAATTCAAAGGTGTCAATTCTTATTTGGTCTTCCTTATTCACTGTCCAGCTTTCACACGCATATGATGTGATTGAAAATACCATGGCTTGGGTCAGATTACAGCCTTGGAAACCCTATAGGGCAGTTCTTCTACTCTGTCCTGTGGGTCTCTGTGAGTCAGAATCAACAATAACAACAACAGATGCATTCTGTTAACCTTTGATCTTAAACGGTCATGGTCAGTGTTTATTATCAATAGCTGGGATATGCAGGCTGTTGGTCTTACCAGATTTGAGATTTATGCAAAGCTGAATGATGGTGAATTTAATTCAAATTCTACTGCTCCCAAGAAGATAATCTACAAAATAAAATTATTTGGGGGTCGTAATCCACAATTAGGGCCCCCAAAAATTTCATCAGGGTGGAACAGTGGCCCTATTTCAACAAGATAGAGTATGGTGGATATAAATGTAGGGTCTTGCATTTAAGCTTTAAACATTACCTGCCCTGGCAGCGGATGGGAGACGGGGGCCTGAGAGCTGCCCACGTGATAGTGACTCCAGGTTTAACTGCTGGCTAGCTTTGTGGGAGCCAGGACCGTGTTCCAGCTGCTAAAAAGCCTCAGAACCTTATTGAAAGTATTAGTATCCAAGGACCAGAAAATAATGATATATATATATATATATTTTAAAGGAGTGTGGGGTCTGTATCCAAAATATTTCCTCTAAATATTGTAGGACAGACAACATCTGGAGCACTGGGTTCAGTTTTGGATACTGCACTTTAAAAGGGACTTGAATACATCCAACATTTTTCCAGAGACAGACACAAGGATGACCTGGGGGCCTGAAATCATCATATGAGGAATTATTGAAGGTCCTCGGTATGTTTAGTCTCAAAATGAGAAAGCCTGTGGAAAATGAAAGGTATCTTCATAAATCTGAGTGGCAAAGTCAGGACTAGAGGCTCTGTAGACGTGTGGTCCTCTCCTGAGACATTGATCCTTTCCTGGTCTGACAGCAGGCTGAGCTGGTTCCAGCCAGTAGGGAAGAGGACAGTACAGCAAGGCTGGGAGAGCCTCTCCTCACTGCCAGGGCTGAATTCCAGTTTTATGGGCTTGCTCCTCAGTTTCCACAAATTTCTGGAGGGCTGATGGTTTTGCTTGCTGTGTATTTTATGTCCCTATAGTTGTCATCTTTGGCCATCTGTAGGGCCTTTGAGCCTCCTTGACTCCTCTGGTCCTTGTTTTTGTTTGTCTGTCTGGGCTCGGACCTTTTGCTCCCTGACCTGAAAAGGCAGCAGTGGGTGTCAGGGCAGTGAGGACTTGCCTGAGAATTCCTAGCTAAGCAGTATCCCTCCTCCCAGAACAGGGAGCTGACCAGGCAACCACGATGGGATTGGGTTCCATGGCAGTAGGGATTCGAGAAGCACAGGCATGGGCCAAGCTGAAGCCTGGAGAAGAAGCTGGATCTGCACTCCAGGGAGATAGTAAAAATACCAAGTCTGGACGAGGAAGTTGAAAGTTAATGACTGCTTGCCAGACAAGTGACAGGAGATAATCCAGCAGTGAGGGCAGTAAGCAGTGTATATGGTTTTGAAGTCAAAGTGACTCCCAGTTTGAAACACCAGCCATGTACCTTGGGCCAGTCATTTAACTCCCTGCGTCTGTTTCCTGCCTAGTCTAAAGAGGACAATACCATGTTGTCTGGAGGGTTAAGTGGATTCTCAGTGTCTCATGGGAAGCATGTTTCTGGCACAGAGTCAGTCCTTAAAGGAGGTTAGTGTGAGTCCTTCCCCTTCTCTTGCTCCTATGTTCTCCTCTCTCCTTTTTCATTTGTTTTCTCAACTGCTATAGGCTGGCAGAAGTCAGATGCAGTGCCTCCTTTCCAAATAGGGGTGTGGGCAGGGGCAGGGGCCAATACTCCTGTAAGAAAACCTAATGAGGTGAGTGGGGCAGAGTCAGCAGCTCTGCGCGGGTCATGGCTACCAGAGATGGCCTTCCAGGTCTTTATTTCAGGAGAATATGTGATTGTCCAAGGAACAGTGTTGCTATCTCCAGCAACATGGTAGTTATACCCAACAACTACCCACTTTTCAAGAAAACCGCCAGAGGCTCCAGGGGAGTTAGTTCAAATGGGATTTGGCTGTCTTTCCTATTCCTTTGCCAAAGAGTCTTAAGAAAATAATATTATCCTAAAGGCAGCTACCATGTAAGCCAGATTTCTTGCCTCGCTCGTGTCCCCTTCCTTCGCAGACTGTCCTCATTTTCCTCACCCAGTAGGTAGCCAGCCATCTTCCCTGCCCTCTTCCATTCACAAATATTCACAGTTTATATTTTTAGGACTGCCTTAGAAAAATATGCAGCCATTTTCATAATGAATGAACACTTGTTTGAAATGATGAAGAAACAGAAACTTAACCCCAAATGTATGCTTCGGGTCACCTCTCCCAGTACAAGGGAACCCACCACTGTGTTAAGGGTGGAAAGCTTCTGCATTCATTTCCCACAGCTGCCGTAACAAATTACCACAAACTCGGGGGCCTTAAAACAACAAAAGTGTGTTCTCGCACAGTTCTAGAGGTCAGAAGTCTGAAATCTAGGTGAATCAAGGTGCCAGCTGTGAAGCCTCTGGGGGAGAATTCTTCCTGGCCTTTTCCAGCTGCTGGTGGCCCCAGGCTTTCCTTGGCTTCTGGCAGCATCACTCCAACCTCCGTCTCCATCATGGCCTATGTGTCTATGTGTGTATCTGCGTGTTTTCTTTTCTCAGAAGAACACCAGTCATTGGATTTAGGGTCCACCCAAAATCTAGGGTAATTTCATCCTGAGATCCTTAACTAATCATATCTGCAAAGACCCTATTTCTAAATAAGGTCACATTTTGAGATCCTGGGTGGACATGAATTTCGAGGGGACACTATTCAACCCATTACAGCTTCCTTCACGGTAGAACACAAGCTTTAGATCTTCCATTTGGGGGGCAACATATTTTATAGAGTGGAGACTACTTGTACAGGCGGTCATGAAATAACCCCCAAAGGGATTCAGACTGGGCAGACTCTAAAGAAGTAATTTAGAAAGCGAAGTGAGATGCTGCCTGAACTCTAGGCGGTTCGGGGGTTCCCGGAACCCAGCAGACTGTTGCAGCCTAACCCCGGGGAGCACAAGCACTGAGTGAGCCCGACCCTCAGTCTCTGGTGGTGAGCTCGGGGCTGGGCTGTGCTGCGCTGCGCCAGGACCCCCATGATTGGTGGAGGGTATATGCGTGCTTGTGTCCCACCATTCTACCACCTTCTCAGGGGGGACCATCGGCGCGTCAACTGTCAGACGCCTGGATTCCTGTATCACGTTTCTTCCTCCGACTTTCCAGTGTAGGCTGAATGGCCCTCCTATCAACACGCTTCCTTAAATTGCTGAGAAAGCACCTCTGTGGAGAATAAGCCCAAAATGTCTGTCTATTCCCTCTGATCTACCAGGTAGGCCCTGTCTTCTTAGACCTGAGCCGGCCTCCTGCCTTTGCTTTGACGAGATACCCCTCCTTCTTTCCAACATAGCCTCATCTTTTACCGAGCTAGTTTCAGGGGGTTTCTGTTCTTTGTTCTCTGGCTAAGATGTCTACATCATGAAGGAATAAAGTGATAGCATTTGCCTGAAGAAGGAGACAATATGGGCAAAGAAGAAGGTAAAGAGCTGCGTCCTAAGTTCTGAGTAGAAGGAACGTGCCTCTGGACGGGAATGGGAAGCACTAGAAGGGCGTTTTAAGTAGTTGGGGCTAAAATTTATTTGTTAATTTGGCAATCATTCCTTTGTTAAATAATTAGAAAATATGGTGTCTTAGTCATCTAGTGGAAACCCTGGTGGTGTAGTGGTGAAGAGCTACGGCTGCTAACCAAAAGGTCGGCAGTTCGAATCTACCAGGTGCTCCTTGGAAAGCCTATGGGGCAGTTTTACCCTGTCCTATAGGGTCGCTATGAGTCAAAATTGACTGATTGCAATGTTTTGTTTTTTTTTTTTTAAGTCATCTAGTGCTGCTATAACAGAAATACAAGTGGATAACTTTAATAAAGAGAAATTTATTCTCTCACTGTCTAGTAGGTTACAAGTCCAAATTCAGGGTGTAAGCCCCAGGGGTCGGCTCTGGAGGAAGATTCCTTGTCATCAATCTTTCCCTGGTTGAGAAACTTCTCAGGCGCAGGGACCCCAGGTCCAAAAGATGTGCTCTGCTCCCGGTGCTGCTTTCTTGATGGTATGAGGTCCCCAACTCTCTGCTTGCTTCCCTTTCCTTTTATCTCTTGAGAGTTAAAAGGTGGTACAGGCCACACCCCAGGGAAACTCCCTTTACATTGTATCGGGAATGTGACCTTAGTAAGGGTGTTACAACCCCACCCTAATCCTCTTTAACAGAAAATTATGATCATGAAATGGAGGACAAGCACACAATACTGGGAATCATGGCCCAGCCAAATTGATACTCACAGTTTTTGGGGGGACATAATTCAATCCATGACATGTGGGTTTAGCCTTTAAGGGCAGGACTGCACCATCACTGGAAATGGCTTTGATTTTATCCTGATGTTTACCATGTCTCGGCTCAGCAGAGAGAAAACACGGCCCTTTGGTGACATTAACGTGTGCAATGGGAACATGAACAGTGTTTGGCTCCAGCAGGAAAAGAACATACGACAATGGTAAGAGAATGTGAGTAAGTGGTTCTGACCGTGATGCAGTAATTCTGTTCCCCAAAAGAATCATTAATAGGGGCCAAGCAGGTATTAACACAGGAGACCTTGTCCCAAACAGAGGGACAAACTGACATTCTGTAATAGCTCTCTTTGTCATTTATAGTCCAAAACAGATGACTTTGGAACATGTAATTTTATTGCCTAAATCAAGAAAAGCTGGCCTGAGGCCAGTGCTTAGAACAGCTGCTGCAACTCTTGACAGATGGAGAGACTGCTGCTGTGGCAAGCCTCCTGGGCCGCCTTCTTCTGGTGGCCCAGATGCAAACCTGGCTCTCGAACCCAGCCACTTCTGCCCCAGTTGACAGTGGACTTCTCCTTTCCCACGTGTACTGAGGGGCTTCACCAGTATAGACCAGCATCTCTGCACCTTAGTATGATGTATTTGGATTTCTCTCTTTAAAGAACGAAATGTTATTTTTCCAAGCTGTCACAGCACAGGCTGAGTCATAAAGGTCACCAGTCACTTCCGCACTTTTCTGTCCCATGTGAGAAAAGGATTTCATGGCTGGCCACGTGCTGCAGCCTGGAGCTTCCTGGCCCTGTGGGGTAGTGGTCAGACCACTGAGGAGGTGGAAGGTTAAGGTTCTCACCGTGGTTCTGTCACTGATGAGGTATGTAAGCTGGGGCAAGTCCCTGAGCTTCTCTGAGCCTGGTTTCACCATCTGTTCTGGGATGCACTAGATGGTTTTCAGACTGGTCTGCAGAGATGCTTCAGGGGGTCTGCAAACTCTGGAGTCAAATCTCATTAAACATTTAAGGAATGTTTAAAAAAAAAAACTTTTTTTTTTTTTGTTTAGACTGTAATAAAAGACAGCTAGAATAAACATGTAGATTATGCTCTAATTTTAACCAATGGGAACGATGAGCACATTCATCTGTATTTGTGTGTGTATGTCTACTGTGGCCTTGGATTAAACCTTGATGGGACATCCCCATGTGTGTATTTAAACACCTTGTCCATGTGTATTGATCTGGAAGGTTGCCGTCCTCACTGGGCCTGTCTTAAAATCAGGTGTGTGCGTGCATTAGTGCAGCACCTGAGTGCCACATTGGATGAAAGGCCACGCAAAGCTCAGATACATCTGCTTGGCACACACTCCTGTTTCAGGTTAATTGTCACTTGTGTAATAACTAGTGACTGCCAAGTATGTTGTGATGTGAAAACCTCATGTAATAAATAGTTTAAGCACTTGCTGTGATTTTTGGGTGTGTGTGTGTGTGTATATGTGTGTTTGTGTATACACACTTGAGAAAACCTTGGTGGCATAGTGATGAAGAGCTATGGCTGCCAATCAAAAGATCAGCAGTTCAAATCCACCGCCTGCTTTTTGGAAACTGTATAAGGCAGTTTTATTCTGTCCTACAGGGTTGCTATGAGTCAGAATCGACTTGATGGCAATGGGTTTGGGTTATATATATATATATATGTTATATACATATATGTACTTATATATATGTATATTGAAAGGTGTACAGCCAGAATGCTCCTTCGAAACAAGGATGGTGAGACTTTTGTCTCACATACTTTGAACACGTTATAAGGAAGGATCAGTTCTTGGAGAAGGACATCATGCTTAGTAAAAAAAAAAGAGGAAGACCCTCAGTGAGGTGGATTGACACAGTGGCTGCAATGATAAGTTCAAACATACCCACTATGATGAGGATGGCACAGGACCAGGCAGCACTTCATTCTGTTATATATAGCATCACTGTGGTTGGAGCTGACTTGACAGCACCTAACAACAACAACAAAATATATATGTATATACAAAATATGTATATTTATATATGTATGCATATACATATATATACACATATAAATTTGTATCTGTATGTTGTTGTTGTTAGGTGCTGTCAAGTTGGTTCCAGCTCATAGCAACCCTAAGTACAACAGAATGAAACACTGCCAAGTCCTGTGCCATCCTCACAACCGCTATGTTTTAGCCCGTTGTTGCAGCCATCGTGTCAATCCATCTTGTCGAGGGTCTTCCTCTTTTATGCTGACCCTCTACTTTACCAAGTGTCTTAGTTATCTAGTGGTGCCATAGCATAAATACTACAAGTGGATGGCTTTAACAAACAGAAGTTTATTCTCCTACAATGTAGGAGGCTAGAAGTCTGAATTCAGGGTCCTAGCTCCAGAGGACGGCTTTCTTTCTCTGTCTGCTCTGGCGAAAAGTTCTTGTCATCAGTCTTCCCCTAGTCAAGGAGCTTCTGAGCGCAGGGACCCTGGGTCCAAAGGATGAGCATGCCTGGCTCTTATTGCTTGGTGGTAATGAGGTTCCCCTGTCTTTCTGTTCGCTTCTCTCTTTTATATCTCAAAAGAGGTTGACATAAGACACAACGTAATCTTGAAGATTGAGTCCTGTCTCATTAACATAAAAAAAAATAGCTACCTTTAATTCTGCCTCATTAATATCATAGAGGTAGGATTAACAACACATAGGAAAATCACTTCAGATGACAAAATGGTGGACAATCACACAATACTGGAATGATGGCCTAGCCAAGTTGACACATATTTTTTGGGATCTCATTACCACCAAGCAATAAGAGCCAGGAGCATCTGTCCTTTGGACCAGGGATCCCTGTGCTCAAAGGCTCCTAGACCAGGTGAAGATTAACGACAAGGACCTTCCTTTAGAGCTGACAGATAGAGAAAGCATTCCCCTGGAGCTGGCACCCTGAATTTGGACTTCTAGTCTCCTAAGCTGTGAGAGGGTAAACATCTGTTAAAGCCATCCACTTGTGGTGTTTCTGGTATAGCAGCCCTAGATAACTAAGCCGCCAAGCATGATATCCTTCTCCAGGGACTGGTTTCTCCGAGAACATGTCCAAAGTATGTGAGACAAAGCCTCGCCATCCTCATGTCCAAGGAGCATTCTGGCTGTATTTTTTCCAAGACAGCCTTGTTCATTGTTCTGGCAGTCCATGGTATGTAAATTCAGTATTCTTCGCCAATACTGTAATTCAAAGGTATCAATTCTTCTTTGGTCTTCCTTATTCATTGTCCAGCTTTCACATGCATATGAGATAACTGAAAATATGGCTTGGGTCAGGTGCACCTTAGTCCTCAAATTGACATCTTTGCTTTTGTATATGTATATATACTCGATGGCACTGGGTTCGGGGTTGAGTTATATACAAGTATACATATATATTCATGTGAGCAGTATTTCATGCTAGTAATTCTTTTTGAAGCAGAAATTTGCTTCCATCTTTCTTTCAAGCTTTAGTGGCAGTTTTATCAAAGAGTCTCATGAGATTGACAAAAGAGTCGTTAAAAGACTGAAACCATGAACAGTTCTTATCTGTGTGACAGGGTTTTCCTGATACTGAATAACCCATACACAACAACAATGACATCGTAATAATAAAAGGATCCTGAAGATGATAGGAAATGCAACTGTCATCTAATACCTTAATTTCAAAACAACTTCTTGTTCATATACTCTTTCAGGTTATAATAAAAACACAAAAAACCAAACCTGTTGCCTTGAGTCGATTCCGACTCATAGTGACCCTGTAGGACAGAGTAGAACTGCCCCATAGGGTTTCCTAGGAGCACCTGGTGGATTCAAACTGCCGACCTCTTGGTTAGCAGCCTTAGCTCTTAACCATTACACCACCAGGGTTTCTCAGGTTATAATATGTAATGGTTATAAATTTGAACTAAAATAAATTTATATCAAATAAACGGGGCATGTGCCTGTTTTAGAGATATTCAGGTCCAAGGTAAGATGTAAATCGAAAAGAGAGATGTTTGCAATCCTCTGGGAGGATAATCCTTCCCACTTCCAGTACTACTCCAGCTGGGGCCACCCTTGTGCAAGGGAGACATCAGCCTATTTGGGGGCACTAGAAGGATCCTCAGAACCCTGGTGGTACAGTAGTTAAGAATTCAGTTGCTAACCAAAAGGTCAGAAATTTGAATCCACCTGCCACTCCTTAGAAACCCTACAGGGTCGCTATGAGTTGGAATCGATTTGATGGCAATGGGTTGGTTGTTAGAAGGATCCTTACTGTTGAGATTTTCTTCACCAAGAGGTAAAACCTTCCTTTTCCAAGGTGAGACAGAGTAGTTATCATGCCATGCTTCAGGAAGAAATGAGTGAAGAGTGGAAATTCACATCGAGTTGTGAAAAATTGATACTAGAACCTCCCAGGAAGCAGGTTTTGGCCGCTGTTGAAGGCTCTGGGAACATAAACAGGGTAGAAATGTGGAATCTCAGTAGAAACTGAAGTTTTCTGACTTGCACAAAGTTGTCAACACTAGTTTTGTTCTAACTCTGGGGAAGATAATTTTCTCATATTTGGAGGTAGGGAGCCTCAGTCTTTATAGAATACCAACTATGAACTTGGCACAGTGCTAGATGACATTCGCACGTGTATGATCCCTTTTAATTTTCACAACCACTTTGCAAGGCAGGTGCTATTATTTCCAAAGCACAGATGAGGAAATCAGGCCCTTGAGAGATTTAATAATTTGTTCAAAGTCATCTGGCTGGGAAAAGGCAAAATTGGGATGGAAAGCCTGGTCTTTCCTACACATTCCACAAAGCCTTTGACTTTTCTTCCTGTTGCCGTATCTACAGGGGGATTGTGCTTGCCATGGCCCCTGTGGTTTGTGTGCATAGCCAAGATGAATGGCTAACAGATGAAATTGTAGCTCAGAAGGGTTTGACGGTAGGACTGAACTCTTCCATATTTAGGTTTGGCCTTTACAGGAAACCATGCTGCAGTCTGAGCTGAGTCACATTTCTTGGTTTTAGCCTGAAAAAAAAGCAGATTGAGCTCCCGGCAAGTAAGGACTGAGGGAGGAAGTAGGATGTGTGTATGTCTCGGAACCCACCACCCTGAAACTTTATATTTATTGCCTATTGGTAATAGTCATAACAATGCCTTTTTGCACCCAGCTGATAGAGACTAGTTACTGATTTATCCAGGGTGTGATAATGTTATGGGGCTGCCATTCTGTGCACCAGTCTTTTGAAGACATCACGTCTATCACTGGTTTGGAGCTCCTGGTGGACAGAAACTGCCCAGCCAGTGACTGCATGGTGGGGATACCAGTGCAGATCCATTGCTGTGAAATGTGGGACTCCTATGGCAGGCAACTTTAACTTGAGGACACCCTATGGAGTAACTGAGACATTCTTAGACTTGCTGCAGGCTAAGGTTCTTTCTACCCAGCCCTTCTTATTTCCCTCTCTTTTCATAGGTGTCAGACCTGCATGGAAGTCTGAGGCTCTCCCCCCCTCCTCTGGCTTCCCTTTGCCTCACAAGTGTTTTCCCCGATCAGTCTCTTGCATGTCTAGTCCCATCTTGGTGTCTGCTTCTCAGAGGACCCAAACTAGCACAGGTGTGAGGAAAGAAATTTTGTTTGGAAATATATTCCCAAGATTATTTAAGGAAAATAAATCTAAACACTAGGTGAGAAATTTATTTTAAAATAAACCCATATTTATTTTGGACTTAGGTCCTCTCTCTTGCCGGTATAGACAAGTGAAGCCGTATTTTCTGCCCAACTCTCTGGGCCCCACAGCTGTGTTGAGCTCCCAACCTCTGCTTGGGAAGGGAAGAGGGGCAGTGACACCCCAGCTGGTAGAATTACAGTGTGCCAGACCTGGGAAGGACCTCAGAGATGACCTCTCAAGTCCAGCCCCTTACTTTACACAGAGAAAAACTGAACCCCCACATGGTTAAGTGTCCATGTGACTTGCCCAGGATCACACCGCTGACAAATGGCTCTTATTAGCAATTCCAGGGATGCCTTTCTTAGAAGGAAACATAGCCTTTTATTTAAAATGAGGTTTTTGGATAATCTGTCTTACTAGTCATTTTCTCAGTTACCTCTGACTCCTGTTAATGAAATACTGGCTAACTGGTCACGCACATGAGTTAGAAAGATGCGTTTCTTCCTGTTACAGGTTGAATTGTGTCCCCCCAAAATGTACATCAACTTGGCTAGTCTATGATTCCCAGTATTGTGTGATTTCCCACCATTTTGTCATCTGATATGGTTTTCCTATGTGTTATAAATCCTACCTCTATGATGTTAATGAGGTGGGATTAGTGGCAGTTATGTTAATGAGGCAGGACTCAATCTACAAGACTAGGTTGTGTCTTAAATCAATCTCTTTTGAGATATAAAAGAGAGATGCAAGCAGAGAGACATAGGGACATCATACCACCAAGAAATAAGAGCCAGGAGAATAGCGCATCCTTTGGACCTGGGGCTCCTGTGCTGAGAAGCTCCTCAACTGGGGAAGACTGATGACAAAGATTTTCCCCCAGGGCCAAGAGAGAGAGAAAGCCTTCCCCCGGAGTGGGCACCCTGAATTTGGACTTCTAGCCTCCTAGACTGTGAGAGAATAAACTATTTGTCGAAGCCATCCACTTGTGGTATTTCCAGTATGGTAACACCAGATGATTAAGACACTTCTTTCACTAATACTTAGGGCTACTGCTAGGCACTAGCTTCTGCCAGCATAAGAGTGGGTAGATTTTTATGAGCTCTCATGGAGGGTAAAGACTGGCTCAGCAACTATGGCCCAACACACCCACACAGGATGGCAAGGCCTCTTGGGCTGGAAGCAAACCACGTAGGAGCTGCCTCTTCTTCCATCTTCCTCCAGCAGATCTCACATTCCCTCCCAGCAAGGTGGCTGAGCCTTGATCAACTTGGGGTGGGTGAGCATGGGTGTAGGGCTAGAAATATTGAACAGAGGCAAAGACCCCCATCATTCCTATTTCTTCCAAATCATTTGCTAGTAAGCAGCTTGTGCTACTAATATGATGGGAAATCTTAATCACTAGTGAAATTGGGTATCCTCTGCCCTCCCCACACCTTCCAGAACCTGGAGGCCAACTTAGAGTTATAGGATAAGAAAATTGCACAATTCCTGGGTTAAAAGCATGCTCAGGGCCCCAGACAGTTTCTTCTGAAACATCAACAATTTTGTAGGCAGTTATGAGGCAGAACTTATCCTCCAAGGGAGATAGCCTGGCCATAGACAGGTGGGGCCATTGTAATAAAAGTTTACTTATAAAAACAGGTAGCAGTACTGAAATAAACTTCTGATGTTGCCTTTAGCTAAATAACAAATCAGCTCATAAAATAATGATTATCACCCATAAGTACTGTGCTCCTTTAAAAAAAAATCACCTATATGAAAAAAAATCAGTGTCATTGAACAGTTTGTGTAGAAATCATTGAATGGGAACCTAAACAGCTGTGTAAACTATCACCAAAAACACAACAAAATATTACTGAAAAAACAAACAAATAAAAAACAGAACAAAACAGGAAGCTAGCCTGCAGGAAGTAGTTTGCCAATTTAATTTTTTAAGACATACTGCATTAAAGCATTATTTATCTTGTTACTGAGTTTTTATGATGCTGTCTTAGATTTAGCATCTCAGGCGAGTGTCTCACTTGGCTCACCCTAATCCCAGTTCTGGGATACCTACTGCTTTCTGTCCAGCATTTATTCTGGTCCTTCCTGGTACCAGCACATCAGGTCTCCTTTAAAAACAATTTTTCCATCTCTATTCTCTGGTGTGGTTTGGGGGGGATCAACCCCACCCCAGCTCCAGGAGTGGGCCTTGACTGGCTTCAGCCAGTCAACACGTCTCTTTCCCATGGCATGGTTGATTCAAGGGGTGGACACTTAAGCTGGTCCAAGGAAAGTGAACTTGGGACTTATCCTGGGAACGCAGGACCACAGACACTTTCCCCTACCTGGGATCTTGGTATGCGTACAAACGTGAATATTTAATTAGATAAGAAAAGAAGTCATAACAAATTACAAATTGGAGAGAACTGACAACACAAACATTTCGATATCCAGGAAAATAACATACCCAAAACCAAACCCACTGCCATCGAGTCGATTCCAACTCCTAGCGACCCTACAGGACAGAGTAGAACTGTCCCATAGAGTTTCCAAGGAGTGCCTGGCGGATTCGAACTGCTGACCTCTTGGGTAGCAGCGGTAGCACTTAACCACTACGCCGCCAGGGTTTCCGAAAATAACATAACGTCCTTATCATTCATACCTGACACACCTCTATAGTACTTTTCTCAGGTTGTTCACTGTATCCATTTTGATCACATCCTTACAGACAATGATTTTGTAATATTTTTTAGACAGAGGACAAAACAAGTCTTTCCTTTAGCATGGATGATTGAAATTTTTTTTATTACCGATAGTTTAAAAAAGTTTGTTTCAGGCTATGGCTCATTATTGGTCATGTCATGTGACATTTTAGAATTGCTGTCAAATACGGGAAGTTAAAGCTTCATGAGTTTCATGGTAAATCCACGTCTTAACCTCATTTCTTTCCCCTTTGTAAATCAGATGCTAAATGAGGCCTCTCTGCCTCTTAAGATCTACATAAATTTTTGACTTAAATTCCTGATCTAAAAAAAACTTGTAAAAAAATAAAATGCTCTCCTCAAGATTTCTGTGAGTCTCTGGGTAGGGCCTTATATGCGCGTGGTAGTTAATTCCCAGCACCTGTTCATCCGATTTCTACTGATAGTATTTTCAGTCTTTCCTTCTTTTCTTTACTATTATTATTTACTACTACTAATAGTTAATAGTAATATCTTTATTATTAATATGGAGCACATGTCCCACACCCAGGTCCAGCAGCACACTGCCTTCCTCCTGGCCACAGCGATTGGCTCTGGGATGGGCACAGGACCCCGTCAGAGTCTATGATACTCAATTAGTATTTTGTGGAAACTTTGGGCGAAGAGCCACTTGCTCCCTGGATGGTGCAAAGGGTTAATGCCTTGGCTGCTAGACAAAAGGCTGGAGGTTCGCATCCACCCAGAGGTGCCTCAGAAAGCCCTTGGTGATCTACTTCCAAAAAACCAGCCATTGCTAGCTCTGTGCCGCACAGTTCTCCTCTGACACCCGTGGAGTCACTAGGAGCTGGAACTCACTCCACAGTAGCTGGTTGGAGACGGCGTTGGGCCTGAGAAGACATGAAAAATGTCCAGGGAATCTCTGGACTGTGTGAGCTAGTTTGGAGACAGGGAGAAAGCAGAGCTAAATTTAGCCTTCTTTTCTGCCTTTGTAATGTTTGAGGAAAAGAAATTAGTGTCCCATTATTAGGTTCACAGATGTCAAGATTAGTGCCACGGAAAAGAGGACACCACGAAAGGAACCGAGGAGGTGCATGAATTTGATTCTCCTAGAAAGAAGGGGAGGTAGCGTTTGTGTTTAGGATGATGTAGAAGTTCTGGAAATAGATAGAGATGGTGATTACACAACATTGTGGATGTACTTAACACCACTGAATTATACACTTGAAATGGTTAAAACAGTAAATTTTATGTTATGCGCATATATGTACACACACAAATATATCTTTTACCATAGTACAAAAAAAAGGGAGAGGAAAGCTTAGAAATACTAGGATTTCATCACCAAAAAATGAATTTCAATTCACTGAGAATCTGACTTGCAATTTTTATAAGTCTTTCTTCTCAAATTCCCATGACAATTGGGAATCCCTGCCTATATATCAACATCATGAAAACTCAAGACTGAATTGCTTTGCACATTCCAGTCATGCTAAGCCTTTTCTAAGTCTATCTAAATAAATGTTTACAAATACGTCTTCCCCACTAGACTATGAGCTCCTTCAAAGGATCTTGTTTAAACTGCATTTTCCCCAACTGCCTGGCACGTGGTGGACACTCACGACAAGCTAGATGGCGTTCAATTTGGAATCCCAGTTCTTTCACTGGATATCCTTGGACAAATGACTTTAACTGTGATGAAGGCTCTAAGCACATGCTTGGTGCAGAGTACGTGCTTTTCCCTCAATGAATGAAGCAAACTGTTAAGCCCAGGTGTGGCAAGCACGGAAGAGTTACGGACCTTTTATCCAAGTGTCTTGGGTGCTAATCTTTCTCCAGGCAAAGGGAAGCCATCTCCCAAATCCAGCTTTTTCATGTTTGACAGGAGAGCTGTAACCCATAGCAACTCTTAGCCATGATAGGTAGAACCCTATTCAGACAGAACCCTGTGGCTAGGCTCTACACACAGCTGATTAAATATTTGAGGAACTCATTTGACAATGTGACCTATTAAGTGCCTGCCTATCACACCAAACCCATTGGCAATTAGAGGGCTCTGAGATAGCCTCATTATGCGAATGCATATCCTTCCTGGCTTAAAATAGAAAAATCACTAATGCTGTCCTGAAGGATACAAATAGAGATGTTGGGACATATGCCATTTTATGGCTCAGCCAGAGACAAGTCTATGTCAGTGGGACATCTCAGAGGTTGCCCAAATGCTACCACATGGTAAGCAGTTGTAAAGCAGGATTTAGGACTTCTGTTCTGGTGGTAAAACGCAATGAATGTGTGGCTAAGGCTGGGTTTACATTCATGTTAAGCTCCTGGAGAGAAATCACTTCCTTCTGAGTTGTCCATGGCTGCCTGACTTCCCCTGACGTCAATGAATTAGACAGACTTCCTGCTAAACACATTTAGAAAAAGAATCTAATGAGTTAGAATTTTCCATTCATGTGGAGCATAGTGGGTCATGGCCAGATTTTTTTTTTTTTTTTAAATAAAATGGAATGGAATGAAATGGAATAAGGAACATCAGCATGTGTTACATGCAGTAAGGGCAAGTGATGCTTCATGCAACTTTTTAGTTTCCTAGGTGAGCTGGATTGTGATGTAAGTGTATTACTTACCATGGGTCATTCTAAGAAAAACAACTGAAAGCCACTCGGCTTGAGGACTCTTCTGTTTTTAAGGTGTTTTGCTGTACGTTTGTCTTCATCTATTGCCACAAATATTTTAAAATGTCAAAGCTCACTTTGGTAATAAGACCTGTTATTTGTCTGATATCTACAACATACCTATTTTAGCCTTGAGAAATCTAAGGTATAAAACTTAATTGGTGAGTCCAACATCAAATATCTCGCTCTAGGTGCCACTCTCTTTCCCTAATGCACAAAACTGTCATGAAAGAATAATTCAGGTGCTCTTTCAATCTGTGGATTTGGGTTTGGAAGAAATTTGGGAGCTCTGGGCTTAGTTGTTTGGGGATTTTCCCTGCACGTATAAAGATCTGGATCTTTGGGGAGGGTGCTGGGAAACCCAGCAGCAAAACAATGGGTGTGTGATTGCCCAGGCTTCCTAGAAACTGGCTTAAATGATCTAAGGAAGATAAAAATAGGAGACAATCTGCTTCGATCCTGAAAGCAGGGAAAGGTGTCCTCTAGGATTCAGGCTTGGAAGAATTTGTCACATACAGTCACCAAGGGCCAATGCACAGCTCTGTTTCCTGAGAACGTCAGGCTAGGTCATGGAAAATCCCAGCAGAAACCCCTAAAACTCGTTGCCATCGGGTTGTTTGTGACTCTTAACGATCCTACAGGACAAAGCAGAACTGCCCCGTGGGTTTTCCAAGGCTGTAAATCTTTGCGGAAGCTGATTGCCACATCTTTCTCCCATGGAGTAGCTGGTGGGTTCGAACCGCTGACCTTTCAGTTAACAGCCTGGCGACGCAGTTGCCATATGTTTGTCTTCATCTATTACCACAGATACTTCAAAATGCCAAAGTTCACTTGCGCCACCAGGGCTCTGCAGAAACCCCCTATGTTCTTTAATTTAGAGGGTTGATAAACTGCCTTCTCCATCCCTAATCTGCTCTCTTCCTTCCCCTCACTAGAACTCCTTCCCCAATACTTATCAGCTCATCAGAGACACCAGGGTGGGTTTGCATATCCTGAGCTTGTTTTTCCTAGAATCCTTCCTCGTCCTCTTCTTCTCAGCTCTGTATCTTGGGGGTGAGGAGGTGGGGTGGGAAAAAATTAGGGGACAGGGAAGGGAAACTGATCCCTACAGGTTGTGTTTCACAGGCTCCGGTATCACATCACCTGGCTTCTGCCAATGGGAGGTGGTGGTGGAAGAAGAATGGAAGGTGGGAGTGAAAAGCCAGGGTATTTCTCCCCCTCCCTCTCTACCTCAGGGGGTATCTCCCGCAGCAGCTCTATTTCCTCTGTGGCTCCAGCTTCTGTTGGACAGGTAGGTCCTCTATAGTTTCAGTTCCTCCTGTTTGTCGCCTTGGTCTTGGGGGTCATACTGGTTTCCTACTGTGCTAATCTCTGAGTTGCCTCATTACACCCTACTGGCGTCTCACTTTTCCTGCACTTGTGTAATTCATTCCTGCATTAAAGTTCCTTGCTTTGAAATACTCTGAGTCATTTCTGTTTTCCTGGTTGGACCCTGACTGACACAGTGGGGTAGGTGAAGCACTCTAAATCCTAGCTAGGCTCAGCTGGAACACCTTGCTACATGTTTACCTGAAGACAAATACCTGAGGCAGGGTGAGTGGGTAAACAACTAATCAAGTGTCTGAGAAACCACTGGCATGCAGTTGGATGGACAATGTTGCCAGTGGATACAGTTGACCTATTTCTACATCAGCATCATGACTGCCCGCCAGGTCTGACTCTGTGCAGTGAACTGCACCTTTGCCTGGAGGGCCAGTTGGACCTGACTGAAAATAGGGAGGGGAGGAGGCACCCCCGCCCCCCCCCCCCCGCCCCTGGCCCCTAGTGTTTAACCATTCCTGCCCAGGGACGAGGAGCCCTGGTGGTGCAATGGTTAAGTTCTCAACTGCCAACCAAAAGCTGCATGGGAAAAAGATGTGGCAGTTTGCTTTGGTCGAGATTAAAAAAAAAAACCAAAAACCCAAACCTATCGCCATCGAGTTAATTCTGACTCATAGCAACCCTGTAGGACAGAGTAGAACTGCCCCATACAGTTTCCAAGGAACACCCTGTGAATTTGAACTGCTGGCCTTCTGGGTAACAGCCATAGCTCTTAACCCCTATGCCATCAGGGTTTTCCAGTCAAGATTACAGCCTTGGAAACCCTATGGGGAAGTTCTACTTCTGTGATTGGAATGGGCTCAAAGACAAGTGGGGAGGGGGTGGTACCCAGTGACTGCGGCCGAATAGAGCCTTGGCTTGTTGTGACTCTCAGAAGGACCCGGGATAAGCAGTGGTGTCTAGACAGTGTGTTTTTCACCATGCCTTTTGATATTTTGTTTTGTTTTTGTAACAGATGAAATATATCCTGAAATAAAATTCATAGATAATAAAACCTACCTGTACATGTAACTTTAAAAATCAGTGTAATGCCACAAATCTGATATAATGGGGAGTCCCTGGTTGGTGCAAATGGTTAATGAGCTCAGCTGCTAACTGAAAGGTTAGAGGTTTGAGTCCACCCAGAGGCACTGGCGAAGAAAGACCCAGTGATCTATTTATTGAAAAATCAGCAGCTGGAAACTCTATAGGGCACACAAATAGGGTTGCCGTGAGTCAGAACAGACTCAATAGCAACTGGTTTACTGGCTATAACGGAGAAATAAAGTAAAGGTAATGACGATAAAAAAAAATTATTTCAGCTTGTAACTGGAAAGGTGCAATTTCACCAGAAGACATAATGAATTGGCCATGCGGTTGCACAGTAAGTGGTTGTGAATAATGAGTAGGTCGGGCTTTAAGATGAGGAAGCAGATAAGATGCTGTTCAATAAACAAGATGCAGAGGAAGGTGAAGCAGCGGTAGCAGTGGAGGACTGTAAAGCTGAAACTGGTGTCAGGCTACGTGATAGCAGGCCAGAGTTATTCATCTGCGATAAGAGAAACCGGGAAGTAACTTTAATTGAAGTAGGGGTAACATGCCAAGATAAACTGCAGGAAACCTAATGGAGAAAAAGAGGAAGCATGACAGATTCTCACTAATGAGCTAGCACTTATTTGTAGGTGCAGTATCAGTTTCTGCCTTTGTTATGACACGGTCTGAGGAGTGACAAAGTCTCACAAAAAACACACCTCCTAGCTTGAAATCCTACCACGGGTTGAGTTATTTATTCCATCTCTAGAACTTAAAAAGACCTCCGCAAGTATATTTGCTTCCTAGCGCTCCTATAATAAGTAACTACAAACTGGGTGGCTGAAAACAGCAGTAGTTTAAACGTTTACAGCTCCAGATGCCAAAAGTCCGAACAGGGTTTTATCTACGGAAAATTGCACCTAGGGCAATTAGAGTTAAATTGCTGAGTGACCTCTCACAGCTGGCAATGGAAACTGTGATGGCCAATAGGAACTGTTCATTGGCTTCCCATCTCTAGCAGCGCCCAGGGCACGCACCCTCCCTGCACTGCCCCCCTCCTCCCCCATAGGCCTCTGAGCCCGAAATCAAGGTGTCAGCAGGGCTCTGGAGACTCCAAGAGAGCAACCATCTGATGCCTCTCTCCTAGCTCCCGGTGGTTGCTGATAACCCTCAGCATTCCTTGGCTTGTAGACACATCAGCCTAGTCTCTTCCTCTATCTTCTCATGGTCTTCTTTTCTCGGTGTCATTTTCTGACTCTTACAACGACACTGTCATTGGATTTAGGACCCACTTTTGTCCCATATGATCTTATCTCCATTCTTAACTAATTATATCTGCAAAGACTCTATTTCCAAATAAGTTCACATTCTGAGGTCTTCCCTGGATGTGAATTTTGGGGGACACTCTTCAACCATCCACAGTGACCATAACCTTCAGTACATGATGGACTGGAAAAAGAAACGGTCATTCAGGAGGGTGTGGGGTAGACACAGAGGGCGATAATTAGAGTAAGAGGGAAAAGCAAGAGGCAGCCCTAAAGTAAATGTGGGATTTCAATATTATTTCTTGTTATTCTAAAAAATTAGAAATAAGTGACGGTAAATTTTTAAATATTAACTAAGCTTTTATTAATGAAATTCAATGATATTCTTACATTTAGTATATACTCATATTTTAATAATGTTTGGTTTTAAATCGCCATCTCATGTGCTTTGGTCACATTATCAGGAGGAAGCAGTCCCTGGAGAAGGACATCATGCTTAGTAAAGTAGAGGATCAGTGAGAAAGAGAAAGACCAACGAGATGGATTGACCCACTTGCTGCAACAATGGTCTCAAGCACAACAACGATTGTGAAGATGACACAGGATTGGGCAGTGTTCTGTTCTATTGTACAGGACACTGTACAATATCAGTCGGAACTGACTCAACAGCACCTAACAACAACAAATCTGTTAAAGGGAATCTCGGATCTCTTTGGTACATACTTGCGTGAGACAGCTACAAAAACAGAGTGGCACAGGTGTGTGCAGCACCTGGCACCTGGCGTGATTCTCCACAGGGATGAACGACTCAGTGCATTTCCAAACAAAACAAAGTATGGACTTCCTCTGATTTGCACAGTGGCTGTGTTCTTGGAAAATATGTACATATGAAAGCAATGCAAAAATTACTTACTGTAGCAGGCAAAACAGGGTTAGGTTCTAGGCTCAGATATTTAGAAAAAGGCTTTTCCACTATGTGAATACCTGCTAGATCATTCAAAAGTCATGTCAGACTTGGGAAAATTCTTTGTCATATGGGACTGTCCCACTCCTTGGGTCCCTAGTCTACTCAATAAATGTGCAACGTCCCCACAATCATCATGATGACCAAAGCTCCCCGTCAGATTACCAAAAAAAAAAAAAATGCCCCCTAAATGTGATATCACTCCATTGAGAACCATTGCTTTAGTCATGGAAAGATTCAATCTGCCCCTTCCCTAGCTGTTTAATACTGAGCCCATTTGCCCTCATCACTCCTGTGCCCAGCTCAACCCGAAGGACTGCATTGGCAGCTATTGATGCTGTGGCTTTCCTGGGACAGAATCCAGCTGCTGTGGTTCTGCACATCATAACAGCCCACTCTCTCATCTCCCCCCTTCCCTCTAATAGCAAGTGGCACACACGGAGCCCACTGACAGGGATGCAAGCTAGGTAGAGTGAGGAACGGAGCTTTTCATCATGTCCCCCACAGAAACACGCAGCATGTTGGCTCATAAACTTTCTACCACAAGTATAACAGTGAGAATAAAATGCTTTTTCAGCAGAATTCCTCTTGCTGTCCCTCTTTCCTCCCCAATAGCTGAAGGGCCTAAAATCCCATGAAGGTTGAGTGACATCCATCAATTCCTCTTTCCAGGTGCTGCCCGGGGTTGCTGCCAGCCCATCTGATGACAAGGATTTGTGTGAATTCGTAAAAGGCACCCCTTCCTAGAACTTCACTTCCTTCTGCCACAAAATGTCACAAGACACTGATTTTGTTAGAACAAGATACTTTCATCTGTCAGATACTTTTCATAATAAATACACAAATCTGTCTACCATGCCTCCCACCCTCCTGGGGCTGTGCAGTGCACAACCTGCCCCACCACCGTGGTGAGCCCAGCCTTACCTGTCTGCATGACATGGTTTAGGCCACTGCTGTCTGTAGATCATTGCTGATTCTAACCATTCTGACTCTGAATTAAATTAACAGGCCCCTATTGATCACCTACTATGTGTAAGGCTCTGTGCTCAGCACTGAGATAAAAGATCAAGAAAACGGCTCCTTGAGAAACATCATCTAAGTTTGTGGATAGAAAGTGTGCTGTATTTTCCCAGGCTGCTGCTTCTAAACTAGCAATTTGATATGAGATAAGTTACTTAATTTTATTGCCAAAGTTTTTTACAATAGAGATTCAACTGGTCTCCTACTAATGACGCAATGATTGCCTGAGATATGAGGATTTGAAGAAAGATGCAGGCAACACAGACATTAAAAAAAAAAAAAACGCAGGTTTACATTATTTCCTTCTACATGACAGAACAGCTTTGAAATCTGAGCCTTGCTGGGAAGCCGTGACCTCTTTCCTCTAAGAGACTCAATTTTGTCTTGAGGCCAGTTGGAAGGTAAACCACTTTTTAGAGTGTCTACTGAGCATTTTCTTCAAGTAATTTCCTGATGAGCTTATTTTATTTTTCAGCTATTAATGCACACAGATGTGCCCTTCCCAGGGTAAGACTACCAACCCGAAATGAGAAAAAATGATGACTTTAATTAGTCTTTTGACACAAATGCAATAATTACATTTTCCTCTAGGAGTTCTTTTACACTTCTCTCATGATTAAAGTGTGTTAATAAAATTGTCCCCATCGTAAAAAGACAAGCAAGCCATGGAAAAGCCCTTAGAAAGCTTGGCAAGGGATCCTCCATTGTACTAATCAAGGTTCTTGGTTGCAAACACTAGAAACCAACTATAGTCATTTAGCAGAAAAGTAATTTATTGACATGATATTGGTTGCTTGTGGGATCTCTAGGAAGGCTGGAAAATGGGAGAACCAAATGGCGTCTGTGTAGTCAGAATGAGAGCCAAGAGAACACCACTCTAACGGCCCTGTGAAATGCCAACCCAGCCACCATGAGTTCTAATTACTGCCCGCTACCATGGACATTCAGTGCCGAGGCTGCCCCTTGGATGACTTCTCCCTGGCCCTGTTTCTCAGCGTCTATATCTGGGGGCATCCCATTAGTCAAGCATAGGGCATGGGCTCTTGGCCTAGCTGCAAGGGAAGGTGGGTAGTAAGTCTGGCCTTTTTGGTTTCTGTGGTGAGAGCTAGGCTGTGCAACCCAGCAAGCCCCAACTGAGGGGATTCAGAAACTTCACAGGAAGACAGCTCAGACACTGAGCCTCTAAAAGTGGGGCAACATCCATTTCTCTCGTGGAATGCCTAAGGAGAACAACGGGAAACCAGATGTTTTACTCAAATAATATTTCACTGTTTAAATCTGTATCCCCTCTTTTCTAAAAAAAAAAAAAAAAAAACGGAAAAAATCCAGGTAACATTTTTGCTGTTTCCCTAAGGGCTCATGTTTGAAAATAAATGCTTTATTTCCTGATTTAAGAAGCCAAGACAGAGAACGTGAGGCACAGGGTTTCTTACTGGTATCCTACATCTTTTATCATTTTATTCCCCTGACAAAGAACTTAAAGTGACCCCTATTTCCCACCAACAGGAAGTTCCAGCCACTTCTATCTCTGCAATGCACACCCAGTCTCAGCAGGCTACCCTGCCCCAAATTAATGGAACCTCATCAAATAATCTATCAGTGACTCTTATCCAACTAAGCTGGTCTTCAGACATGGAAAAGCTGACTCCTGTGAAACTCTCCAGCAGCTTTCCCCTGCATATCACCAAGGGCAGGCTGGCCACAGTAGTAACCCCAAGCTAGTGTGGTCAGTGTGTGGGCTTCAGCCTTTGTGCCCAAGAAAGTCCATGTGATCTGAATGTTTCAATTGTATTAACTGTGCACTTTAAAAATGAATATGGTATTAAATAGATTAGTCTTTGTCATGGATGAATTGTGTCCCCCCCCAAAATGTATGTATCAACTTGGTTAGGCCATGATTCCCAGTTTTGTGTGGTTATCACCAATTTTGCGATTGTAATTTATGTTAAGAGGATTAGGGTGGGGTTGTAACACCACCCTTACTCAGGTCATCTCTCTGATCCAATGTAAAGGGAGTTTCCCTGGGGTGTGGCTTGCACCACCTTTCGTCTCTCAAGAGATAAAACGAAAGGGAAGCAAGAAGAGAGTTGGGGACCTCATACCACCAAGAAATCAGCACTGGGAGCAGAGCGTGTCCTTTGGACCTGAGGTTCCTGCGCTGAGATGCTCCCAGACCAAGGGAAGATTGAGGACAAGAAGCTCCCTCCAGAGCCAACAGAGAGAGAAAGACTTCCCCTGGAGCTGATGCCTGAATTTGGACTTCTAGGCTACCAGACTATGAGAGAATAAATTTCTCTTTGTTAAAGCCATCCACTTGTGGTATTTCTGTTACAGTAGCACTAGATGACTAAAACAGTCCTGAAATAAAACTGTACTTGCCCAGACACCAGCTTTGGCTAGATTTTCTCTAAGGTTTAGCTATAGTATTCTGGCCCTGGTACACACATTTTGTTTTGGCTTTGTTCTTTCATGACAGTAAAAACCCCACTGCCATCTAGTCCACTCCAATTCAATAGCAACTCTATAAGATTTCCAAGGCTATAAATCTTTCTCCCATGGAGTGGCTGGTAGGTTCAAACCGCCAACCTTATTGTTAGTAGCCGAGTGTTTTAACCACTGTGCCACCAGGGCTCATGACAATAGAAGGAGGAAAATACCATAAATGTCAAAGCACATCACTACTCTACTCCAAAAGCCTAGAGTTAATACTTATCTTTCATTCAGTCACATGGTAACATAAGTCCAGCCTCCCTAACCCTAAATGGCTGAGCAGCTGTAAGACCAAATTATAGAGCACTAATTAAAAAGTTAATATGGACTTGGATCACTGTATTACTCTGTATAATTCAGATTTCCTCTACTTTTGCCAACAGCTGTCCCTCTTTTGTTAGGTATCCCCCAGGTTATTAGAATAGAGTATGGAGCACCAGGGTCACTGTAATGCTCAGAGAGATGGTCCATTGGTTTCACCAGTAAGTCCAGATCTTCTGTGGGAGAGCTCTGGTCTTCCTCAGCCTTTTAGGCAGAGATCTTGGAAGTTTTCGTCATGGTCAGCAAAGAGAAAGAACTGCCATGGTGATGGATGGCCCCTTGATATCTGGCCTCTTTTTAGCCAAGAGAATGTGGAGGTCTTTGTTAAGAACCCTATAATAAGTGTATAGGGTTGTTCTAAGGTCAAATGGAATTTAATTTTTTCAGTCAACGTCCTCCAATGGAAAAATTTCCCTTCTCTGATACTTATCCAGTGATACCCGAAAGTCCTTTATTTTATTGCAAAATACATAGAGAAATGAGCAAGAGAACAAAAAGGTACAGCTCCATGATTAATCATAACACAAACACCTGTGTACCCAACACCAGCTCCACAAACAGAACATGTTTACACAAAAATCTGTGCATGAATATTTATAGCAGCTCTACTCATGATCACGGAAAACTGAGGAGCTATCATTTATCAAGGTATGCTGTCCTTTACCTCAGCACCATATTTTGTTTTCACAGCCTCCCCAGAACTTTTCTTGGCTCAATTACTCACACTGCTGTTGAGTGGATTCCAACTCATGGTGGCCCTATAGGACAGAGTAGAACTGCCCCATAGGGTTTCCAAGGCTGTAATCTTTATAAAAGCAAATTGCCATATCTTTCTCCCATAGAGCGGATGGTGGGTTTAAACCACTGACCTTTCTGTTAGCAGCTGAGTGCTTAAACCCAGTGCCACTAGGACTCCTTGGCTTGATTACTATCCCCTATTTATAGTCGGGAAACCCTGGTGTCATAGTGGTTAAGAGCTACGGCTGCTAACCAAAAAGTCGGCAGTTTGAATCCACCAGGCGCTCCTTGGAAACCGTATGAGGCAGTTCTACTCTGTCCTATAGGGTCGCTATTAGTTAGAATTGACTCTATGGCAATGGGTTTTTTTGGTTTATTCATTGTTGAGTAAACTGAGGCACAGAGGTTAAGAAATGTGTTCAAGTTCACAAAGCTAGTAAGAGAGGTGGGGCTGGGATTTAAGTTGAAGAAATTTCCAAACTTTCAAGATGAGACACATACAGACACAGGACTTCACACCTCCTCCATGAAGCCCTCTTTCATTTCACAGGCCACTTTGACCTCCCCATGTTTCAGCCTGATTTGCTCTTGTGGCCATTTCACTAAGCAGTTAACACGAGAGATGGGAGAGGGTAGTGGTTAAGAGTCTGGGTTCAAATTCTAGTTTGGCCTCCTACTAGCAGTGTGACCTCAGCCTGGGTTTCCTCATTTGTGAAATAGGGATAAACATGGTATCTAGCCCCTAATGCTGCAAGCATGGAATGTGTTAACATATGCAAAGCACTTACAGCAGGATCTATCATGTGAAAAATTGCTGTTAGCTGTTTTCATCCTGCTGTTCTCGAAACATTTTTTATGTCCACTTTGCCTCCCGAGTTTGTGTGTAGGTTCTGGGAGCCCTGGGTTCCTCATTGCCCTTGCCTCTCCTAGAGGCTTATCGGTGAAGCCTACCATTTGTCTGCTCAGTTCCCCTCTCGCCAGCATCGTTAAAGATACATAGGGCAAAGGGGCTCCTTTGAAACGTTGCGTTTTATGCCTTAAGTTCATAATATCCGTGTCAGCGGAAGCCTGCAGTGAACTATTTCTGCCCTTTAGAGATCAGAAATTCAGACCCGAAAATCAGGCACATTTTCTGGGGGAATTTACCTCTCCTGGCTCTGCATTGGCAAGCCTGACGTTCTTCCCAGCAACCACTCTGACAGCCGACAGCCGGTGGGGGCAGAGAGGAAATGTAAGTGCTGAGAAAACAGTCACCTCTTTCAAAATATCACCAGCAGGACGAGGCGGGTCACTTCCAGCTGACATTTCTATTTTAGTGAACAGATGCAAACAAAGGATTGGGTGGGGCCGTGGCCTTTATTGGATCAGTGCTAATTGTCCACAATGCTTTGCTTAGTGAAATCGCAAAAATCATCCAGGCTTAAGCCACTAGAGTCATCCTTGAGAATAACAGCTTCATCATTTGCTGGCTAGTTACATCCATTTTTTTTTAACCATTAGTAAATTTCCCTCTGCAAGAGGTTGTGTCTGAGTTCATAGCACTGATTCCAAATTTTAAAAAGTGGGAAAGAACTGGATTCAGAGCCGTTATCTCCCACCTTAAGCTGTGTGACCTCCCAGAGCCTTCTCTTTAAAAATGGAGATAAATCATACCCATTTTGCTGCTTGTGGTAAGAATCTGAGGTAATATACACAAAGCACCGAATTGTTCCTTGTGGGTAAAAAAAAGTCAAATCCATTGCCATCAAGTTGATTCCGATGCATAGCAACCCTATAGGACTGAGTAAACTGCCCCATAGGGTTTCCAAGGAGTGGCTAGTGGATTTGAACTGCTGACCTTTTGATTATCAGCCTTAGCTCTCAACCACTGTTCCACCAGGGCTCCATGCCTGTGGGTGCTCAAATAGTAACTTTCATAAAAGACATGATGCGGGAAGGCAATAGAACAGCTGGGTAAGGTGTTACTGGTGTTGATGGGAAAATTAATAACAGACATCTTACTTTGATTCTAAGGTTCTTCTCATCCACGAAACCAAATATTAACCATATAAAGCCTGACCCAAACTGCCAGAGCCTGCCAGAAACTGTCTATATATAACATTGTAAATGTGTCATATCCTGCTAGAAAAGGATAGTTGTCAAACCGTTACCTCCTAATTTCAATCTCAAAAAGCCTCAAGGCTGTAGGTGGGTGGAGGGCCCAATTATTAGCAGCCAGGCCAGGAGTAAAAGGTGGACAATGAATAAGGAAAACCAAAGAAGAATTGATGTTCTTTGAAATGTGGTGTTAGTAAAAAAATATTGAAAATGCCATGGATGCCAGAAGAACAAACAAATCTGTCTTGGACGAAGTACAGTCAGAATGTTCCTTAGAAGCGAGGATGGTGAGAGTTTGTCTCATGTACTTTGGACATATTATCATGAGGGACCAGTCTCTGGAGAAGGACATTATAATTGGTAAAGTAGAGGGTCAGCAAAAAAGAGGAAGACTGTCAAAGAGATGGATTGACACAGTGGGTGCAACAATGAGCTCAAGCATAACAACCATCACGAGGATGGCTCAGGACACGGCAGTGTCTCCTTCTGTTGTACATAGGGCGGCTGTGAGTCAGAACTGAATCGAAGGCACCTAACAACAACAGGCCAGAAGTAACCTGGAATCAGTGAATCTCAGTAGAGGGAAGGCATGGTTTAATCAGTAATGGTTGATCTTCTATATTTCTCCCTCCTCTTTATGAGCCCCATGGAATTAAATCTTCCAGCCATTTGCTTTTTCTGAAATCAAAATGGCCTTCCTATGTGTTTTTTTTTTTTATGTGTATACAGAGTAGCTGCTCAGAACAAGTTTCAGTGAGTTTTGATTATTTTTTAACACCAGGTCTGTGTTCAACAATTATTTCCTAAGAACTGTTTGGGCTAAGCAACTTCCAGTGAAGAATTCAGATACAATCTTATGAAATGGAGTTTATTCTTTAAAACATGCAGTATTTGAGTGGATATTCAGCTGGCTTCATCGTTAGTAACTCTGTTCATGTTTGTATTTTAACAGGCACCTTGGTCTTTTAATGGGTAAGCAAAGGGCTTAAATCAGGGATAAAATGTCAAATCTTTGCTTAAACCTTCTTTCTCCACGAGGTCTTCCCAGACTTTTTTCTCTACGACAGTTTCTCTCACACCATCTGGGCACTGTGGATCCCCCATCCCCTGCTTTATTTTCCTTTTTTGTGTTCTACATACCACCTCACCTTCTAACATCATTTGTTGACTTACTATGTTTATTGTTTATTGTCTGCTTCCTCTTGCTAGGGAGCCCTAATGGCACAGTGGTTAAGAGCTGGGCTGCTAACCAAAATGTCGGCGGTTTGAATTCACCAGCTGCTCCTTGGAAACCCTATGGGGCATTTCTACCGTGTCCTATAGGGTTGCTATGAGTTTGAATCAACTCGATGGCAACAGGTTCCCTCTTGCTAGAATGTAAGCTCCATAAGGGCAGGGATATTTGTCTGTTTGGTTCACCAATATTTCCCAGGCAGCTAGAACATTGTCTGGTACGCAGTAAGTTTTCCAAAAATGTGTGTTGCCTGAGTGAATACATAAATGAATGAATGAATAGATTTCTGGGTCCGCCACCTTTCATCAACCAACTCTGCCTTTAAGCTCTGATAATGGGCCTTGTATGAGTCGGAATCGACTTGACGGCACTGGGTTTGCTTTTTTGGTTTTTAATGGGCCTTGTGCAGTTTCCATAAGATTCCATTTGAAGAAAAGAGTCAGCACCTGAAAAGTCCACTTGGAAACCACCACAGATACGGGAGCCTGGGTCTAGAGGAGCCACACATCCGGTTAGAGTGTAACCAGATAAGGACCCATCCCCCCAGTTCATCCCTTAGTCCTCCTCAATCTGTGTCACTCCTGTCCTTGTCACCCAAATGCCTTCCTCTACTCTGCCTTAAATTCTTACACCTGCCTTTAATGAAGTAGCTTTTCACGATGAGTCTAATCAGGTGTTTCACTGCTGAGAAATAGTAATAGGAGCTCCTCTCTGCAAAGCCTTTCTCTCGTTGTGAAGCTCTGATTACCACAAGTGACGGGTTTGTAGGTATGTGATAAGCTGGGTTTTCTATTTCCAGTTCAGCCACCCCACGTGTGATTAGGCTGATTGATGCTGTTATTACTAGTAACTAGCTCTTATTATTATTTTTTTCTTCTGGCAATGCCCAGTTCCTAGAAATTTTGCAAGCGTTTCTCACATATGCAAAGGTGAAAGAAGTGGTAAACATCACCATCTGCTCTGTATTTTCCTCCCCAGCAGGGTTCCCCACCCCCCACCGCCACCACCCCCACCTCCCGTTTCTTTTCTCCTTTATGGTATCTTAAGTGGCAAATAGTTGGCTGATCATCTAGTCAGACTCACAGACACACTTTATGGACTTTGACCTGTTTCCAGCTTTAAATTAATAAGAAAAAAAAGGAAAAAAAATTTCGTAAAGATGTAATGAATGCTTATCTCAATGAGATTTTGGTGTTTTAGGAATGAACCGTTTGACGTCATGAAACCGCATTATAATGCTCGTGACATGGAAAAGAGCAAGTCCTCCTTCAGGACGGAATGGTCAGGGCATTTGCGGAGGCTGTTCCCTCTGCCTGAGGTGTTGCGTCCCCAGGCTCGGCAGGGCCGGCCTGAGTTACCTTAGCTAGAAGGCTGGCTACCTGCTAAGGCAAGCCTTCCCTGACTCCCCTCCCCCTAGTACCTACTGGATCGCTCTGTTTTATGTCTTCATGTTATTTACTGTATCTGAATTTACCTTCTCTATTTTTAAACCAACTCATTTACTCTCTATGTCAGCCCTCAGCTAAAATGTAGACCCCCATAAAAGCAGGGACCTCATCTGTCTTGTTCCCACTGTCAAGAGCTCAGTACATACTTTCATGTAGCCAATAGTATGGAGCCCTGCTGGTGTTGCAGTTAAGGACTACGGCTGCTAACCAAAAAGTTGGCAGTTCGAATCTACCAGTTGCTCCTTGGAAACCTTATGGGGCAGTTCTACTCTATCCTATAGAGTCACTATAAGAATCAACTCAACGGCAATGGGTTTGGTTTTCGGTTTATGAGCTTGTATCTCATCTAGAGTGACTAATACCTCAGTTATCTCACCATCCCCTTTTTTGCTGTCACAGTCTTTCCAACACCAAGTATGCAAATTCCCTGTATTAAATGATCTTCGTTTGAAATACCCAGAGTGGTTTCTGTTTTCATGACTGGCCCTTGTTGAAGGATGATGAGACCACCACTTAATATCTGAAAATAAAAAGACAGCACTACAGTAAGGAAATGGTCCCTAGGTGGCACAAATGGTTTGCACTGCTAACCTAAAAGTTGATAGTTCGAACCCACCTAGCTGCACCATGGAAGGAAGGCCTGGCAATCTGCCTCCATAAAGATTACAGCCAAGAAAGCCCTATGGAGCAGTTCTAATCTGTAACACATGAGGTCGCCACGAGTTGGAATCAATTCAGTGGCAATGGGTCTAGGATGCTGATGAAGCAAGTCTCCCTGAGCAGAACAGGCTGCCATTATTATAGAGGGGTTTGGGGAGACATAAGCTCAGGCTCTGAGGACTTTCAGAGGAAGTGGGTTAGCATCACCTGTGAAAGCATGGCTGTTCATATGAGACCGTTCCTGCTTTGTTGGCACTCAGAGGCATGTTTACTGGAGCAAGTCCATCCCTGACAGGCAGATTTTCAGAAGCAAGGGCTGACACTGAATGGTTGGTTTTGGAAGGTGTGTTCACTGAGGTGAGTTGTTATTGATCTATTGAACTAGTTTAAAACCAGTTTTGGTGGCTTCTTGTTACCATAATTACAAAACAATCAGTCTTTTCCTAAGCTTATGGGAACTCATTTCTTTCTTTGCTCAGCCCTGACTGAGATACTTACCCTACTCTAGGTCTAGTTCTGACACTGCCCCTCTTACTAGCTTTGTGACATTTCTTCATAACAAGTCACTGACATTTACTGAACTTCTGGAAGTTTACTGAGCTTTAGTTTCCTCATTTGTAAAATAGGTGTAATAATACCTACTTCTAGGATTATTGTGAAAAGTAAATGTTATAGTGATTATAAAAACTCCGTAAACTACAAGATATTCTAAACATGTAACACTTGCTTGAAATTCTTTCAAAATTTTAAACTATATGCCAAAATGTTGTACAAACTCTAAAGTGCTATATAGTTAAGTTTTATGATCTTTCCAAGTATTTATGCTATTATTATCATGCCTGTTCTTTAAGAGCCAGCTCAAATGTTCTTTCCTCCAAGACAACGTCATTGATGACTCAAGTCTTTACCGATCTTCCTAGTCTCTGGATTTTGATATTTATCATCTGTACCACAAAAATTAGCCCTTATCCATCTTGACTTATTTTATTTTATTATTTTTAATGTCTGGTAGCTGGTCTTATCTCCCCAACCAGATTCAAAGTTACCAAGCGCAAGAATCTTGGGTCTATTCTTAACTTCAAAGGCAGGATCAGATAGCTCAGGCCCAATAAATAGTGGCACATGTACCTCCATTTCATTGTGAGCTTATATAAAGCAGTTAAACCAGGTGCTGTCCAGTCAGTTCCTGAAGTCCGAATTCAGGGTGTCAGCTCTGTGACAGAGTAGAACTGTACTCCACAGAGTTTTCAATGGCTGATTTTGGGGGAGTTTATCACCAGGCTTTTCTTCCCAGGCACCTCCAGGTGGACTCAAATCTCCAACATTTGGTTGCAGTCAGCTGAAAGCGTTAACCATTTGCACCACTCAGGGACTCAGAGCTTATACAGATACAGCTAATCAATGAGGGTAGGCCTCCCCTCCCCTCTCTGAGCTCGCCAGAGCACTCCAAGCAGCCACCGTACATTCAGTTGACTTGACACTTGAGATAAAATCTGCTTCCTGTCCTGGATCTATTCCAACCCTTTCATTTTCCAAATGAAGAAATTAAGGCCCAAACAGGGAGGGACTCGTTCACGGAGCACACAGCCAGAACTGGAACCCGTCTCCCATTCCTCGCCGTCACTAAACACTCCAGTGGTTTACTTGCTGACCATCAGCAAACACCAGTGACCATCTTTCTTCTAGCTGAGCTTACTCAGATATTTGGAAAGCATAGCATTTCCACAACATTGTTGATGGTGTAATTTAATACTGTTGGGTTTACCTGGCAGGGTGGTTTTGAATTATCTGACGTTTCAGTTGAAATTTGCGCTTATCAAACTCTTCTCCCCCTATGATAAGGCCCACAAAGGAGATCCCAAATCTGTTAAAGTAATCCCACCTCACCACTGGTCAAAATCTACGCCAGTCACACAAATGGAAAGAGTCAATAATTGTACAGAACCTTCCTGGTTAAATATGGCAACAGAAAAAATATATTAATCTTATTTATAATGCAAATTAGATTTTAAAAGCATAAATCTAAAACATACTTGCAGGAAATGAATTCACCCCCTCCCTAATTATTTAAACCTGAGTTTGAGGCTCCAGAGCTAATTGGTCTTTGGGGTCTCTCTCCAGGCACTTAAAATGGGAACTTATCAAAACACTAATTAAAGGCAGTAGGTTTTTCCTCCCAACACAAATAGCATTTTTGCTGTTTGGAGGTTGATGTAACCAGACTTTGATGTGGGAGAGGGGACTGGAGAGAAAGAGATCTTTACTCAAGTGGAAGTATAAACCACCAAGGCCTTTTGGAGAGGACTTTAATATCCATCACTATAGAACTATAAAAATTGTTGCCTGCCATAGCAACCAAGCCATCCCCATTCCTTTTCTTTGATATGTTTTATAGGAGAACACAGTGGACACTGTGCCTTGTACAAACAGGTTCAGTTCCTTATAGCCACAAACCCATTAAATTTAGAACTTTTCTCTCCCACTTTGCCCAGTTCACTTTGTAAAAGGAAATGTAACCAACCAGAAAGGCGACTTATCAATGTGTATTAGGGGCCATATCAATTTCGTAACCTTTGATGCTGGAATCTCATCACTTAGAATTTATTCTAAGAAAAAAGTAAATTGCAGAGAGTTTAAAAAAAAAAAAAGCTCAACACCTGGGACAAGATATAGTTGTATGAATCATTATACACCTACTTTAAGAGATGTGATACGAATAGTAACCAAGACTAGAGCAACGGAACAGTTCTTCAAATTATAACCACAAATACAAGACGGAAAGCAGAATGGTCTATGTGCATGTATGCCACTGATGGAACTGTATAAAGACAGGTATACTTAAGGATGAAGACAGAAAGCTAGCGGACAAACACAAAAATAGTTTAGATTATAGTGGTAGGTGAGTGGTTGTGTGTTGGTGATGATCGTTTTTCAAAACGTTATTTAATAATGCAGAAAATTAATAGTACACTGATGTAACTAGTATCATGGCATATAGGAGCAGAAAGAGCACTGAACTAGGAGTCAGAAATATTACTAACTAGCAACGTGGCCCTGGAAAATCATTTTCGTCTCTGAATCTCGCTTTTCTTATCTATGAGGACATTAAACCAGTTATTTCTAAGTTAACTTGTAGCTCTAATACTGGTTGTACTTTCTTTATTTAAGTTGGTATTTGAAAGTGTTTAAAATGTTTATGGATGGTAAATACTTTTTTCAATTTCAGGGCCTTCATCCAGTTAAGGAACTCTCAGGCCCCACCTCAAGAAATGGGTTACACAAAATAAAATATTTCTTGGCTCAAAACCAGTCATTTTTTCTTGAACATAAAACTTTGATTTGCTCATTTCAGAAAAGCCCATGCTTTCAATCTGCTGCTGATTGCATAATCATGCAATCAAATGTTTTTTAAAAGACGGAAAAGTCATGCTTTCCAAGGGCAATCTGATGTAAGTGAAATAAACGAAGTTGGAAAACTGACACAGGATGAACTGCTCTGTTCTCAACATTGCAAAACCAAAACCAAACCCATTGCCATCAACTCACAATGACCCTATAGGACAGGGTAGAACTGCTCCACAGGGTTTCCAAGGAGTGGCTGGTGAATTTGAACTGCCGACCTTTTGGTTAGCAGCTGTAGGTGTAGCTGTAGGTGTAGGTGTAGGTGTAGCTGTGGCTGTGGCTGTAGCTGTAGGTGTAGCTGTAGCTGTAGGTGTAGGTGTAGCTGTAGGTGTAGCTGTAGCTATAGGTGTAGCTGTAGCTGTAGCTGTAGCTGTAGCTGTAGGTGTAGGTGTAGCTGTAGGTGTAGCTATAGGTGTAGCTGTAGCTGTAGCTGTAGCTGTAGGTGTAGGTGTAGCTATAGGTGTAGCTGTAGCTGTAGCTGTAGGTGTAGCTGTAGGTGTAGGTGTAGCTGTAGGTGTAGGTGTAGCTGTAGCACGCCATAGCTCTTAACCACTGTGCCACCAGGGTCCCCAATGTTGCAAGATACCGTGTTCCCTGTAATTTAGTTTTATTTGCTAAGTCAGCAAGTCAAAGTTCTTAGCAGGTGGCAACATACTACCAACAGAACCTTCCCTAAAGGTGTTACCAGGGGCTATTGGGTGCCTAAGAGGCAGAACACATTTTGCTTATCTTGGCTCCAAAGCTTAATCCCCAGGCAAAGGCTGCCCTTCTCTCTTTTCTCTACAGACTCAAATTCAGCCACCTCTTGGCTACCCAAGGCCTAGCAGAGGCTTTGTAGTCACACGCACCTGCGTCCAGATCCTGGCCGACCTCTTACTAGCTTCCCTGAGCACTGGGCTGTCCTCATAATATCCTTCTTCACAGGACTGTGGCACAAAGAGATCTAATTCCCAATGTGCCCAATACGGTATCTGGAACATGGCAAGTCTTAAATAAACGTCGGAGCCTTTCTGACTTCCTGAATCCCTCTTTTAAGAATCCTTGTCTGTAGTACTATCACCTGTAGCACTTTCTTTAGCACCTTGGGCTGTTTCTCAAATGGCTCTTATGAGCGTAACTTGTCTATTAAATCTCTTGGATGTGGGCTCCCACCTATGTGACAAACACATAATCAACATGCTAGAAGCTTGGGGAAAGCCTATTAAGATCATCCATTATAACCAGTTGCCAGGCTCTGACTCGTGGCAACCCCGTGTGTATCAGAGCAGAACAGTGCTCCAAAGGGTTTTCAGTGGCTGATTTTTTGGAAGTAGATCACCAGGCCTTTCTTCCAAGGTGCCTCTGGGTGAACACAAACCTCCAACCTTTGGTTAGCAGCTGAGCTAGTTAACCATTTGCACCACCCAGAGACTCCTATCATCTACTATAAGAAGCCAAAAGTACAGCTAGTATTTATTGAGTGGTTCTATGTACCAGGCATTGTGCAAAGGATTTTTAATACATTATCTCTTTTAATCCTTAAAAAATCATACAGGGTAGGTAAGATCACCTTCTCTCTACTAATGAGTTCCAACCCACCTAGTAGCACCATGGAAGAAAGGCCTGGTGATCTTCTTCTGGAAAGATTACAACCAAGAAAACCCTATGGAGCACTCTACTCTGTAATACATGGAGTTGCCATAAATCAGAATTGACTTGACAGTAATGGGCTTGTCTTTTTTTTTTTTTTAATTGATGTGACAAAGCTGAGATCTGGGACCCACGTCCCTCTGATTTTGAGTGTAAGCTCTTCCTTAAAACTGAATTTGCAATCACCAACCAACACTTTGAGAGCTGCTGCAAAGTACACATGGCCTACCATGTGTAGACAGAGTGGTGCTGTTTGATTAATGACTGTTAGAAAGTGGCTCTGCAGCGCAGTCCTAGGTCTGATGTCACTAAATGGCTCATATTTCTGCTCCACCAGCTGCTGGGTGATATGGAGAGGAAAGGAGGGATTGTCAGCTCCTTGGCAAAGGTGATCTCTGTCAACCTACCGAGATGAAAAGCGGGAGTGCCTCTAAGCTTCATTTCTATTAAACTTTTCTCTAATGATACAATTGTCATCTCCTTTACTTGGGTCTCGCAAAAGTTAATCCTTCTCTATAATAGCTCTTTTATCTTTATTGGCCTTAAATGACCAAATTAATGGCTTTTGGAAGAAACCCTCTAACTTCTATTGAATTTTAAAGCTATTGGATCAGCACTGAATATTTAAAAATTCTGATGTTCTAGGATTTTTTTTTTTTAACAGATCCAGATATTTTATGGATGTCTTATGCCAAGACAATTATTTTGAAACCTTTTCCCAAATATGGCCTTTGCCTTTTTTTTTTTTTTGGTCACTTAATTAAAACAAAACAAAAAAACCAGTTGCCACGGAGTCGACGCTGACTCATGGGCACCCATGTGTGTCAGAGTAGAACTTATCCATAGGGTTTTCTTTTTTCTTTTTTAATTTATTTTGTTTTTGTTCAGAATATACATAGCAAAATATACACCAATTCAATCATTTCTACATGTACAATTCAGTGACATTGACTACATTCTTTGACAAGTTGCACAACCATTCTCACCCTCTTTTTCTGAGCTGTTCCTCCTCCATTAACATAAACTCACTGCTTCCTAAGGTTTCTACCTAATTTTTCACGTTGCTGTTGTCACTTGGATCTCATATAGCTAGTTTTTTAAAAGAGCATACTGCTCATGGCAGATATTTTTTACTAGTTAAGCTAAACTATTGTTTGGTTTTAAGAAGGTTTCAGGGGATATTTTTGGTTTAAGTTTTAAAGATTATCTCAGGGCAATAGTTTCAGGGGTTCATCCAGCCCCCATAGCTCCAGAAAGTCTGGAGCCCATGGGAATTTGAAATTCTGTTCTATATTTTCCCCCTTTTGACCAGGATTCTTCTGTAGAACCTTTGATCAGAATGTTCAGTAACGGTAGCTGGGTACCACCCAGTTTTTCTGGTCTCACAGCAAAGGAGGCAGTTGTTTGTGGAGGTAATCAGCCACATATTTCATATCCTCCTCCTATTCCTGACTCTTCTTCTTTTTTTGCTCCAGGCAAAAAAAAGGCCAATTGTTGCACCTTGGATACCTGCTTGCAAGCTTTTAAGACCCCGGGCACTACACAATGAGCTAATAGGTAGAACAGAAGCACAAAACAGGCTATTAGTCCAATTAACTGGGATGTCCCTTGAAGCCACAACTGCAAACCTCCAATCAAGGAACCAAAACCCATGAAGTTTTTTGTTGTATATAAGCAGCCTCAGCAGCTATTCTTTTTGTTGTTGTCGTCATATATACATCTATCACACAACTTTCGCCACTTCTCACATGTGTACAACTTGTTGACAACAATTACAGTTATCAGCTGTGCAACCCTACCTTTAATCAATGCAATTTTCCTCTGCCTAAATGTTACAACTACTTTTTGATTATCCAAAGTAAAACTGTAGTCCAAGTTCTTGAAGGGACTGAGGTACATGGTTGTAACAATACAATACATAGGTAACAAAAAATGGAAACTTTAAATGCATGTTTCCTTCAAAAGGTTCTCATATGTCCAAGTGTTGTGAGGAAGTAGAGCAACTAGAACTCTGGTAGATTGCTGGCAGGAAAGTAAAAGATACCACCACTGGAAAAAGACTTTGATGCTGTCTTCATATATATATATATATATATATACTTCTTTTTTTTTTTTTTTTAACATGATGATCCAGTTTTCCACTTTAGGTATTTACCCAGGAGAAATGAAAGCATAAGTCCTCACAAAGTCTTGCTTATAGCAGCACAAATTTAGAAGCTCAGAGAACACCAAGCAGGATAAATACCAAAACTTCTGCATCTAGACATATCATATTCAAACTTCAGAAGACCAAAGAAGCCTGAGGAATAAAACACCTTGCCATAGAGAACACAGAGAAGAATTAGATCTAACATTTCCTGCCCCACCCCCCCCCGAAACCAAACCAGCAAGAAGAAGGTGGAGTTCGATATGTAAAGGGTTAAAAGGAAGGGGAAGGGGGAAACCTACCAAAGCAGAATTCTATATCCAGTGACATGCTTCAAAAGTAAAGGAGAAGTAAAGACTTACTCAAACAAACCAAAACTGATGGAATTCATTGCCAGTAGACATGCCTTGCAAGAAATACTAAAAGAAGTTCTTCAAGAAAAAGGAAGATTATGTAGGTTGGAACTCGAATCTAAGCAAACAAACAGAGAGTGAAGTAGCGAAAATAGTAATGTTTTAATATTAAAGTAGAGAGAATATATTTTCTGGTTAATCTCTAAAAAAAAAAAAAAATCTAGTCATTAGAAAACGGCACAGGTTCTGTTCAAGATACGGCTGAGCAGCCTGTTCCACCTGTAACGAACACCCTCATACCTTACAACATGTTTTCTCCTATTCACAATGGGTGATTGAGAACTTGAGATAACTAACACCATAATGATGCTTTAAGTACTCTCTGAAAACATTTTTTATTTCACCAGCTACACCCATCTGTTCCAAAGGGGTGCGGAGCTTGCTCAGCTCCTCTGGCCTTGGTCTCTCTTCTCTTCTTTGTTCTCTTGAGAAATGGCCTTCAGCCTATAAGATGGCAGCTAGAAAAGATGCCTGACATTTTTAAGTTACAAATTTCTTTCTTGCTCCCTATCTCCGCCAGAGTGGACTCGGCAGAACAGTTCCACTAGCAGAGAGATTCTTATGTGAGTTTTTTTTTTTTAACCTGTTGTAAATATTCTGATTAAAGTCCAAATGTCTGACATGCATATCTTTAGTTTAATAGTTTCTTGTAGTTGTTTTGTGATGTATAAGACCATCTGTGGACTGCGTGATCAAAACATTAGGTAACCCTGACCTTTCCCCTATAAAGCTCTCCCACTAGCCCTTTAGAATTAGATAGAATTTGGGAGAAATGTAACCCCCTCTGTCTCTTGAATACCGGTATTTAATAAAGCCCTCTTATTGCTTACCTCCTCCTGTCTCAGTATTGGCTTTGCGGCAGGCAGCTCGAACCAGCAATTTGTGGTAACAAGAGTGTCAGAAAAGGAATAAAGTATTTTTTTATTCTTAAGTTATCTAATTAATAGCTGTTTGGTCTAAGTAATAACAGTAGCAACATATTGAATGATTTTAGTACATAGATACGTGAAATAAATGACAGCAATGTTACAAAGACTGGAGGGAGAAATTGGGAATACTCCTTTATAATGTACCTACGCTACCTGTAGAGCTTATAGTGTTATTTGAAAGTGGTCTTGGATCTGTTGTAAATGTATATTGTAAACTCTATGGCAATCACTAAAAAAGTTTTAAAAAGAAGTATAATTAACATGCTAAGTGAGCAGGGAAAATGGAATAATGTAAAATGTTCAATTAAAAGAGAATGTAGGAAAAGAAAAGAAAGAACAAGTTCAAGGACTAAAAACAGTTCTAAACAGGAGAATAAATGGTGGTATATCTAGAGAAGAAATATACATTTAGCAACATCTGGGAACAATGATGCTGAGCGAAGAAAGCCAGACAGAAAAGAAACACGCTTTATATTTTTATTTAAATAAAACCATGTAAAATGCAAACTAATCTATGATGGCGGACAGCAGATCAATGGTTCCCTGGGGACCAGAGAGGGGAGGCAAGGAAGGGCATGAGGAGGGATTACAAAGGGGAGTGAAGAAACTGTTGAGGGTGATAGTCATGTTCATTATCTGGATCGAGGTGATGGTTTCATGTGTGTACATGGACGTCGAAATGCATCAAATTGTATGCTTTAAATAAGTTCAATTCATTGTATGTTGGTTATACTTCAACTGCCCTTGATATTTAAATACCTCGATGTTACAAAAAATGAGCTCACATGAGAAGAGACAGTGATGTGAGAAAAGCCGTGGGCACAGAGGTCTGGGAGGCCCAGATTTAAATTCATGATGTACTAGTTCCATGATCTTAGGCAACTTAGTCAAACGATGCATTGCATTGGGCAAATCTGTTGCAAAACACTTTTTTAAAGTGTTAAAAAGCAAAGATGTCACTTTGAGGACTAAGATGTGCCTCACTCAAGTCATGGTATTTTCAATTACCTCATGTGCATGTGAAAAGTAGAAAATGAATAAGCAAGACCAAAAAAGAATTGATGGTCTTTGAATTATGGTGTTAGCAAAAAATATTGAAAATGCCATGGACTGCCAGAAGAACAAACAAATCTGTCTTGGAAGAAGTGCAGCCAGAATGCTCCTTAGAAGTGAGAGTGGTGAGACTTCATGTACTTTGGACATGTTATCAGGAGGGACCAGTCCCTGGAGAAGGACATCATGCTTGGTAAAGTAGAGGGTCAGTGAGAAAGTGAAAGATCTTCAATGAGATGGATTGACACAGTGGCTGTGTCAATGTGCACAAACATAGCAATGACTGTGAGGATGGCGTAAGACAGTGTAGGACTGTGAGGATGACAGCATTTCCTTCTGTTGTACACAGGGTCGCGATGAATCAGAACCTCCTTGAAGACACTTAACAACAATAGGCAACTTAAGTAACTTCTGTGAATCTAAGAGTTCTCCTTAAATGGATATTGTACATTTAGGATTGTGTTTTTATTATACTTGACAATGGGTGTCACAAGTAAGGGATGGACATGAACATGAAGTTTGGGTGTAGGCCATCCAGAGCTGGCATGGAGGATCAGTGATGGCATTGAGGAACCAAGACCCTTCTGCCTTCTTTAGTGATGGCTGCCCTCCTTCAAGCAACCTGTGAATTTCAGCAGGAAGAGGGAGGCAGGGGAAGAGGCTTCACCAGCAGACTTCTTCCTGTGCTTCATTGGCCATGACTGAGTCACGTGGCTAACCCTAGCTGTAAAAGGGCCTGGGGAGGCAAGTTTTTATTTTCTATCCTCTACAGCAGAGGCTAGAAAGCAGCAAGTAGTTGGACTGGGTATGGAAGGAGCCAACCTACGGTATCTACTCCAGGTACAGTGAGATTAACTAGCTCACATAGTGGTTGAGAACTTTTAAGAGACTTAAAGATAAAAATTTATCTTGAAAACCATAAAATGGAAAAAAAAAAATCTTATTTGCTCCCTAGTGGTCCAGAAGGCCTAATCTAGGCATCCTCTCAAAATAAGTCCACAGCTATCACAGAGGCCTAATAAAATGCTGACCCAGTGGAATTGTGCAATGTCCATAAGCAGAATAGTCAAAACTGGGCTTCTAAACACAGGGACTGCCTCAGATCTGTTCCATCTGTCGAGTCCATAGGCCTGGAGGCAGAAATGCTTTTATACTCCAGAGCTGAACCCTACACCAGGGAGAATTCCCACTAGCAGAATTCCTCAGAAAGCACTTCTCAGGTGGCCCTGGGAGACCACAGGATTGAAACACAGCAACATGTGAGTGCACCATAGAGAAGAGGTTAAGGCCAGGTCTTCACAGAGCTCTTTCTTAGCCACACATGTAAGGTGCCTCTCACTGTCATCATACTCTTTCCCGTTAATCACGTTTTATTTTCTTGATGCTGCTGAAATCATTTGTTGATTGTCTGTTTACCCCGTCTGCTAGGAACCTAAATTCCATGAGGGCATGTGTCTTATTTACAGCTCTAAGTCTTGGCCCTTAATAGATGCTCTAAATGAACTGATGCCTTTTGAGCACCTTTTTATCCCCTTGTGCATGTTTCTTGCTTTAATGGCTCAGAGATCATATTGCACTCACTTTACCTCTGACTTTCAAACATCTTAAACCACAAATAGTATTCTGACCTAAGTCCCGAGAATGGGTATGGGGGACAGCGTTTAGTCAAGTGTGCACTGAAGAAAGCCTGGTTCTAAATAAATAATGTCCTAGGCATATTTCAGCTGTACTGAAGCTAATATGCTAGATACAGAGTGCACTATCTTTGTAAAACCCATTGACAAAGCAATTGATCAGATTTTTTAAAATGGGTACTCAACTATTTAAAATTTTTTTGATGGTAAAATATAAGTAACATAAACATTGCCATTTTAACCATTTCTAAGTGAAAAATTCAGTGGCATTAATTTTACCACAATGATACGCAACTACCACCATCATCCGCCACATTCTCTTGTGCGGGCTTTTCTTTGAATACGCTCCAATATCTATGCCATGAAGAGGCAAGGTTGTGCCACGTCATTGGTGGGTAAGACGTGGTTCCTAAAGGTCAACGAGAAGCGTGAGAACTCCTAAAGCCCCTTTGTGCCACTGACATGCTATTGCCACACCCCCCCAGCTTCATTACTATTGGGGAACTTTTTTCAGTTTTTAAATCTATAGTATTTTTTGCCACCTTTTCCATTCACGTGGATATGTTTAGTTATTTTGCAGTCTGAATCTTCACCACCATCTGATATTAGCACACATCTTCAAGGTCATCAGTTTGTTCATTTCTGGCATTAGATTGGCGGTTATTTAGATGACATGGTCTGATGTCAAGGAGATAGACTTACCGACAAAACACACGTGGTATCCACTAGAGGGCAGCAAAGCGTAACCCCAATTTAAATTTGCCCCCCTCCAAAGGTGGATGTTGTCATGAGAATTTTGTATTGTAAATAAGATATCTTAAATGCAAATAATTCAAATTAGTTAAGTGATATAAAATAATTTATGCACAAATGTTTCTCCTTTCTTGGACATAGTGGTCCAAAGATTCATTAGGTTGAAGGGCAAAATGAGCATAGCATTGATTCTTATACCAGCTCTTTAACTGTGTGATTTGGGGGCCATCAACAATTTCTCTCTCTGACCCTCTTCTATGATATATAGAATTAGCACAAAATAATTCTGAAAGCTTTTTTCCAATCCTAAAATTCTATGAGTTTATGATTTTATTTCAGTCATTTTAAAGTCTTGGTGACTAGGCTATTACATTATTATAACCAGCCATAACCTGGCATCAGTGGAAATTCTTTGGAAATAACCACCAAGATGTCATGGAAAATTTAGGTCCCTGAAATTCAATGATTTATGATCTTGGAAAAATCTGCTTACTAAATTGACATTTCAGTTCCCAATCCATTACTCGTACACAATTGAATGACAATAGTGATTGCAATCTCTTCTGGAATAAGCCTTGCTTTCAAAACCATACATGCAATCTGTTTATTTTTAAGGGTCAGAGAAACAAAAATCCAAAATGATATTGTACTTAACCAAGTTGTTTTCACTCTCCATTTATTTTCCTTTTAAAGTACTACTTCTGTGAACTCAGTCATCACCCTACCAATATCCTAAAATCTTGAAGAATTTCATACATTAAAAAAAAAAAAAAGCTTCGCTTGAAGGCCAAGGAAATGATGACTTAGAGTAGGCAGAAGAACACATGATAGATGTGAACTACTGTTACGTTACCATTCATTTGGTCCACCACTGTGAGCTTTTGGATGTGGTTGACTTTGATAGAGTTCACAGTTATTTCTCATGTTCGTTCAATGGTCATCTTTGTAAATACCTGTCACAATAACCCATTTTCAAGTTTATGTCTGAGTTGTGACTGAAACTGAAACTGAAACTTTTCATGAACCAAAAACCAAACCAAACCCATTGCTGTCAAGTCAATTCTGACTCATAGTAACCTTATAGGACAGAGTAGAACTGCCCCATAGGGTTTCCAAGGAGCAGCTGGTGGATTCAAACTGCTGACCTTTTGGTTATCAGCTGAGCTCTTAACCATTGCACCACCAGGGCTCTGCCAATGGATAAAGCTGTCAATAAGTTTTGTGAAAGCAGAAACCATTGCTGAATCCAGACTGATAATGTAGTCATATTTAACACCATAACATATATTTAAATATTTTCAGTGGTCATTTAAGACATATTTTCCTCCAATATGCATAAGGACAAAAGACACCTGGCTGGCAGTGAATGTGAAGGACGAAGGGAAATCGTCCTTTAAAACATAGGAAATCTATTGTTATCTTTGTGGGCCAGAGGTAGGACAACATGTCTACCCTAGATTCCCTGACCTGGCAGGTTAGCTTACCCGGTGCCGGTGAAGACTGACACATCTGTTTCTATGACTGAGTCCAGTTAGCTTCCTCCTCAGGCAGAGTCTTAAACCCACCAGCTCATCTCAGTGCCTGAAGTCACCTGCATGAAGTATGAACTACTCTTTCATTCAGTTGGCTTTTCCCACTAGAGGATAGCAATGTGAAGAGACAGCAACCTCCAAGTCACCAGTTTGACAGAAGCTGAAGGTGCAAAGTCTCACAGCACTAATGAGATGAGCTCTTTAGACTGGGGTATTATTTAGGTAGATTGTGGATAAAAAGCTGGTGCCTAGCTTCAATCCTGAATGTCTTAGACAACTAGTGCTGCTGTAACAGAAATACTGCAAGTGGATGGCTTTAACAAGCAGAAATTTATTCCATCACAGTCTAAACAAACAAACAAAAACCCATTACCATTGAGTCGATTCCAACTCATAGCAACTCTATAGAACAGAGTAGCACTGCCCCATAGGGTTTCCAAGGAACAGCTTGTGGATTCGAACTGCCAGCCTTTTGGTTAACAGCCATAGCTCTTAACCACTGTGCCACCAGGGCTCCTGTCACAGTCTAGGAGGCTAGAAATCCAAATTCAGGGCTCCAGTTCCCAGGGAAGGCTTTCTCTCTGTGTTGGTTCTGGGGAAAAGTCCTTGTCATCAATCTTCCCCTTGTCTAGGAGCTTATCAGCACAGGGACCCCAGGGCCAAAGGAGGTGCTCTGCTTCCAAAACTTCGTTCTTGATGGCATGCCGTCCCTCTCCTCTCTGCTGGATTCTCTCTTTTATATATCAAAACAGGTTGACTCAAAATACAGCCTAATCCTGTAGATTGAGTCCTGCCTCATTAACATAAATGCCTCTAATCTTGCCCCATTAACATCACAGAGGTTAGGATTTACACCACATAAGATAATCACATCAGATCGCAAAATGGTGGACAACCACACAACACTGGGAGTCATGGCCTAGCAAATTTGACACACATTTTTGGGGGACATGATTCAATTCGTATCACAGACTCTGCCCCCTTTTTGTGCCTCAGTTTCCTCAGATGTAAAATGGGAATAGGAGTGCCTACTTCATAAATTACACAAATTAATACTTGTAAAGCTATATGATTATTTGTAAACTTAGAACATTAAAATAGTTTCAATTTCTCCAATGCTTTTTCAGCAAAACATATTCAAGAGTGTCTGATGGAAGTTTCTACTAACCGTTTACGGTTGACCTTGGACAAATCACTTCACCTCCCTTTCCTGGTCTGACTTTCTTATCCAGGGTCTCAGATAAGGCTTCAAAAGACAATCTCTAAGAGAGTTTCTAAGAGATGTTATGGAATGAACTAACCTCAAGTTAGGAGGTTGCTGCAAAATACATGCCAAGTGGCCCGTCAGTTCTAACACTTCATGTCTAACACCTCCCAATAAGCGTGTGTGAAACATACAGTGTGTAATCTGCTACAGGCATCGGGAGAGACTACTGCTGTACACCGCTCCATTTGCGGACAAGGAATTTACAGAGTATCTACGCAAACATTTACATGTTTGACAAGTCATCCAGTATCAGCTCTGCCAACACTGGATTAAAAGAAAGGCTGAGTAGAAAACAAAAGTTTATTTTGTACAAAGCAGTTGTAGGTGCCAGAGGGGGCCCTCAGAGGAGCAGGAGGGAGCCCAGCAGCAGCTCGCCCTGGCCCAGCAGGCGGCCCCGCTCCAGCCTGCGGCCCTTGCTCCCGGCCTTGACGCGCACGGCCAGGCGGCGCACCTCGTCCTCCGTGAGCCCGTCGAAGCAGAAGTCCTGGTCGAAGGCGGGGTTGCGGCTGCGGCGGACCACGGCGCTGCGCTGCCTGCGCTTCTGGCCCGGCGGCTGCAGGACGAAGCTAAGCCGGCAGCCGACCGCGCAGGGCTCGGCGGCGCCCCCGGCCGGGCCCTCGGCGCGCAGCAGCCGGACGCGGAGGTGCCCGCTGCCCGGGCAGTACTCGGCGGCCAGGCGCAGGGCTCCGCCGGCGCGGCTCAGAGTCACGGTGCCCTCGGCCTGCAGGCGCTCGGGCCGCGGCGGCGGGGATGCGGCTGGGTCCTCGTCGCCGCTGGAGACGGAGCGGGCGCGGGCCAGGCCGCCCCTCCTCCCTGCCCGCAGCGCGCGCCTCAGCAGCCCGTCGGGGGCGCGCAGGAGGCGCTGGCCGCGGGGCCGGGAAACGAGCGTGTCCCAGAGCGGGTGGGGACGGCCGGGGGCGGCGGGGGCGCGGCTCGGGGCGCGCGGGCGGCCCGGGGGCGCGCGAGGGCCGTCCCCGCCGCCGGCGTAGGTGTGCGCCCGGAGCCGGGGCAGGAGCGCGGAGGCGCCGGGGCCCCCGAGGAAGAGCGACTCCTTGCGGCGGGTGTGCGGGCTCTCGAGCAGCGCGCAGAAGCCGTAGGCCGTGCGCGCGCGGGGCAGGTGCGGCAGGGAGAGCGCGGCCTGCGAGCGCGGGTCCCAGTCGGTGCGGCCGGCGCCCTCGTCTGTCCCCCATTCTTCCGCCCAGGAGTTTCGGAGCGCAGCCAGGCCCGGACCGGGCGCCAGTCGCGGCGGAATGCAGAACTCGGGGATGCGGTCCGGGGTGAGCACGTTGGCAAACGCTGCGGGCCGGGCGGCGGAGGATCCACGGGCCCGACGCCGGTGAAGCCAGTCCCCACGCAGCAGGAGGCGCTCGGGTCCCAGGCATAGCTGCTCCAGGCACCACATCGGGCGGCAGATGCCGGGCAGGGGCGACCCTCAGCTGGAGCTGGTCGGCCTGCAAGGCGTAAGCGCACACTGATCGTCAGAGTGAGCCCCGCAGAGCGCAACAATTCCTGTCTCTTTTCCTCCTTTAGAAGTGTTTCCTCCTGCTTTTCCCGGGGCGAGGCAGGCTGCACTGTGCGCTCCTACTGCTCACTGTTTTTCAGTGATTTAAATGCAATCGTTCTTCTCCTGTCCTGTCTCCACTCCGTTGTCGTGTACACTTCGAGACTTCTTTTAATCTCGATCTGCCTAAGGCAGGGATTGTTAAAATGTTGGCGGCTAACTTTGGTCGCGCTACCGTGCCAAGAGGCGCTTTGCGTTGTGCAATCCTTCAATGAATCCTTGCACCGTTGCACTCTAGCCCTCGGCGAGATTTAAAATAATTATTTTCTGTCCCAACAAACTGCGGTTTACTGTCCTCCTTTAGGCGCAAAAGCCTCAGACGAGACGCCCGGGGAGTTAAGCAAGCCGTCCGGGCCCTCCGAGTGTACTTGAAGTTCGGCGTCTGATTGGTCTCCGTCGCTTTTTACCTTTCTCTCCGACAAGAAAAGGTGCGCAGCCTCTGGGAAGTTCAAAGTGCGCGCGGCGGGTAGGACAGCAGCCCTGGGCTTTATACCCGCTGCCCAGAGCGCCAGCCAATGGGCTCGTGGGCACGGCGCTGACAGGTAACCTGACGCCTCGTCCCAGTGCCACGTGGCTGGATCTGCTGAGCGAGTTCAGGGGAGCCAGTTCTTTCTCTCTTGCTTTGGCTGGGGGATGTTCTCCTCAAAAACTCCGAACAGTTTTCTGTTTCCTCACGTGCGAAGGAGGGTTAAGTCCTGACTACATCAGAGTCGTTGTGAGGATCGAAGGATAGATATATAATGAATGTGAACGCACAGAAGCGCTTTACACCCACCATCAAAAGGGAGAAGCAAAATTCAGGTTTATCTGTCTTCCCTAACAACAACAACAAAAAATCCAGCCTCTCTATTGCCCGGCTTTCCAAGCTCCTTGCTAGCTTTTCGTTTTCAGCTCTGATTTTAGCTGTTGCTCCTTTGTTGATTGTAAATTGCTTCTCCGTACGGCGTGCTGAAGATGCTTTGTATCTTGATCTAGATGGATTTACGGGAATGCATTCATATGTACAAAAATCGTCTAGCTTACATTTAAGATTAGGGCACTTTGGGGGCGCCATTATGTGGGAAGCAGTGAGTGTTTATGGAGACAGGATGCTGCTCCACACGGTTAATGTAACTGTTACCACTGAACTCTGCACCTGGAAAATGTCGAGTCACCGAATGTTGTGTTATATACATTCTTACAGCAATTAAGAAAAAGACTAGGGCACTTTATTGTATGTGTGTAATCCCTTAATGAAAAAAAAAATCACAACACACTTATAAAGCTGTATGTCCTGATTTTTAATTAGGAAAATATACTCCTGAATACATCTGGGCTATTGGAATAATGGTTAGGAGGGACCCTGAACAAACCTGGCCTTCCTAGGTTGTGCCCACCTGAGAGACCCTTTTCCTTCCTTTTGAAAACTGACCTGTACTCATTCTTTGAGAGAGCTGCTTCCAGGGGGTGCTCTGGTTGAAACAGATCTGTTTTGTTCAGTGTTTGGGTGTACGATCTTTCTGCTTAAGGTACTGCCTTGCAAAATAATTGCTTCTCCAGATAATGTTCAATAAATTCAACTGAATTCAGGCACAGGTAATTTTCAGATAGGGCATGTACATTTTGTGTCTAGGATACACACACGGGGGTACTGCAATGCGTGGTTTTCGTGTTTCATCTAGAATTGACAGAGAAACCCTGCAATGTCTGACTCTATTTTATAGATGAAAAACTGAGTTTCAGAGGTCAAGCAGTGGAGACAAAACAGACTTTGGAGTGAATCTATCCTGCATTCAGATCTGCTATGCAACTTCGTAGCTATGGGACTATAGGCAAGCTAATTAACCTTTCTAAGCCCTGGTGGTCCAGTGGATAAGTGCTATGGCTGCTAACCAAAAGGTCAGCAGTTTGAATCTGCCAGGCACTTCTTGGAAACTCTATAAGGCAGTTCTACTCTGTCCTATAGGGCTGGAATCAACTCGATGGCAATGGGTTTGGGTTTTTTCTTTTTCTTTTTTTTTTGGGGGGGGGAACCCTATCTTGTAAAATGAGGGTAGTAATACCTACCCTATAGGGTTGTTGTGTTCAAAAGATATGTGTGAATATGCCTGGCACACAAGAAGTGCTTACTCACTGATAGTTGTTGTTGTTCCACAGGCTTACTTTACCTGGGATTAGCTGATTCACACATGGACTCCTTTAAAAACATTTCTCCGCTAGGTCAAGCAAAACAGATCTGTTTTGTTTTTTGAACAATGCACCTTCTTCAATAACACCTCAAAGCATTTCCTGTATAAGATTTTTTTTTAAACAGTAGAGATATCCTGTCTTCTGGGGCATAGCTGGTCCCTGTGACCATATTAAGCCTTAGGTTTCACTTTGCTCAGAAGCCTGGGCCACCCAGTACTTGTGAGGATGGTGTAGTAGGGTCAGGCCATGTGCCGGGAACAAGGACATCTACTCAGAGGAAGACCATGGTGGTTCAGAGCTCACGGCTGGGAACATTCAGTAATAGAGCTAGAAAACAATTCTGTGAAGAAGGCATGAAAAGATTATACACCATCCAGGACAGAGGTGCTCTCCAAAGTAGAAGGGGACTCCACATTTTAAAACTCTTTCTCTATATATACATATGGGATTGGATATCAAGGAAAGTAAGAAGAGAGTATATAACCATTAAAATGGTGGTGTTCTGACTTGTCCATCTCATTCAACACCTCTAGAGTGTGGAGTATTGATGGGAACACTAGGCAGGGAATCAAGACGTTTGGGTTTCAGCTGTGGCAGTCACTCATTCTTTGGGAGACTTTAGGCAAGTCCCTTAATTCTTTCTGGGACACAGCGTCTCATGTCTCCCTCCATCAAATGAGGAGGTTGGACTAACCAGATGATCTTTAAGTTTCCCTCTGTCCCTAACATTCTGCAGTCTACTCTCATGTTTTCTTTCCAGTTAACCTTCCTAACTTTATACTGTCATGGTGCCATGGTTTATTCTCTCGCTTTCTCCCACATTTTCTTGTTTTCCGACTCCTTTTTGCTTTAGTCTGCAAACTCAAGTGTTGGGGAATTGAGTGTGGATGTGGGGCAGTGTGAAGTTAGAATCTTTTTTTTTAAAGCAAGAGTTGTTAATTTTTTTAAAGTGCCCCTACTTTTGACTTTTGTTTGGAACAGATATAATGTTTACTCGTTTGTTTTGATTGGCCAATCCTTCAGTGCAGTTTAGTTTTGGAATTGTTTTTGTTGTGCTTCTCATTGTTCTCAAGCCAGAATAAATGTAAGAACTAGAATTGCCAGAACATTCATTTTCTCAGTTAACCTTTGTATCCAAATTCCTTCTTGTATACTGTTGTACGTTAGGGTTTTATAACATTAGCTATAGTTTGTTTTATGTTAGGGCTGTACATTTCTAATTTCTTCAAAAAGTATGAAAGATTCACGGCATTATTGTATGCACATAATGACCGGTGTCTTACAACATTCTGAAAATGGAAAATATTAAAATGTAAAGGCTTTCAGTGAGAAACCACATACTTCCTTCCTAATACTGGGAATAAGACAAGGATGTCCCTTCTCACCACTCCTATTCAACATTTTACTGAGAAGTCCTAGCTAATGCAGTATGACAAGAGCAGGAAATAAAAGGCATACAGATTGGGAGGGAAAAAATAAAACTGCCTTTGTTCACAGCTACATGATTGTCTACGCAGAAAATCTCAAAGAACCAACAAAAACCCTCCTGCGATTAATAAGGAATTATAGCAAGGCTGCAGGATACAAAGTTAATAAACAAAAGTCAATTTTTTTTTTCTATATACCAGCAACGAACAACTGAAATTTGAAATTAAAAACACAGCATCATTTACACTGTTGTTGCTGGGTGCCATCAAGTCAATTCCAACTCCCAGTGACCCTATATGACAGAGTAGAACTACCCAATAGGGTTTTCTTGGCTGTAATCTTCACAGATGTAGATGGCCAAGTGGGTTTGGTAGGTGGGTTTGAACTTTCAGTTAGCCACCAGGGCACCTCATTTACATGTAGTACCTCCCAAAATGAAATAGGCATAAATCTAACAAAATATGTATAAGATCTTTATGAGAGAAAATGAAAAAATGCTGACTAAAATCAAAGAGGGTATAAGTAAACCGAGAGATACTCCATGTTCATGGTTAGGAAGACTCAATATTAAGATGCCATTTCTTCCCATCTTCATCTATAGATTCAATGCAATCCCAAACAAAATGCCAGCAGGTTATTTTGCGGATATCAACAGACTGATTCTAAAGTTTATATAGAAAGGCAAAAGACCCAGAATTGCCAACACAATATTGAAGAAGAGTAAAGTTGGAAGGCTGACACCACTTGACTTTAAGACACTATAAAGCTACAGCAATCAAGGCAGTATACAAAGTATTGGCAAAAGAATAGACGAATATATCAGTGGGATAGAACAGGCAGTCCAGAAATAGACCTATACAAATATAATCAGCTCATCGTTTACAAAGGTGCAATGGCAATCAGTAGACAAATTCTTTTCAACAATTGGTGCTAGAACAACTGGGCATCTAGTTGCAAAAAAAAATGAATCTAGACACAGACCTTACATCTTTAACAAAAATTAATTCAAAATGTATCCTACACCTAAATGAAAAATGCAAAAGTATATGACTTCTGGAATATAACATAGGAGAAAATCTAGGTGACTTTGGGTTTGGCAATGACTTTTTAGATACAACACCAAAAGCACGATCCATGAAAGAAATACTGATAAATTGGGCTTCATTAAAACTTAAAACTTCCCCTCTGTGAAAAGATGCTAAGAGAATGAAAAGAGAAGCCACAGATTGGGAGAGAAAAAAAAAGCTGCAAAATGTGTATCTGATGATGACCTTGTATCTACATATACAAAGAGTTCTTAAAATGCAACAGTAGAAAAACAAACAACCCAATTTAAAAATGGGCAAAAGATCTGAACGGATACCTAACCAAAGAAGATATAGAGATGGAAAATAAACATATGAAAAAATGCTCAACATCATGTGTCATTAGGAAATTACAAATTAAGACAATGTGATGCCACTACTTATTGACTCATGTCAACCTCATGCACAATGGAACAGAATGCTGGCCAGTCCTGTGCCACCCCCAAGATTGATTGAGGATCAGATTGTTGTGACCCATAGGTTTTCACTGGCTAATTTTTGGAACTAGACTGCCAGGCCTTTCTTCCTTGTCTGTCTTAACCTGGAAGCTCCACTGAAACCTGTTCAACGTCACAGCAACATGCAAGCCTCCACTGACAATTGGGTGCTGGCTGTGCATTGGCCAGGTAGTGAACCTAAGTCTCCAGCAGGGAAGGTGAGAATTATACCGTTGAACACCAATGCATCTATGCATTTATTAGAACGGTTACAATCCAAAATACTTACAATGCCAAGTGCTGGTGAGACTGTGGTACAACAGAAAATCTCATTCATTACTGGTGGGAATGCAAAATTGGTCTAGCCATAGTTTATTACAAAGCTAAACATAGCCTTTCAGCCTTCCCATATGCTCTAGCAATCATGCTCCCAGGTATTTACCCAAATGAGATGAAATTAATAGCCATACAAAAACACACGCACAATTTTTATAGCAGCTTTATTACTACTTGCTAAAAATTAGAAGCAACCAAGATGTCTTTCAATAGGTGAATGGATTAACTGTGGTACATCCATACAGTGGAATATTATTCAGCAATAAAAAGAAATGAGCTATCAAGCCATGAAAAGACATGGAGGAACCTTAAATGCACAATGTAACGTGAAAGAAGGTAGTCTGAAAAGGCTACACACTGTACAGATCCAACTATATGACAGTTTGGAAAAGGTAAAACTATAAGAGTAAAAAAATCACTGGTTGCCAGGAGTTTAGGGGGAGGAGGTCAGAGATGAATAGGTAGAGCACAGAATATTTTTAGGATGGTGAAACTCTTCTGCATATACTGTAATGGTGGATATATGACATTATGCATTTGTCAAAACCTATAGGACTGTAAGACACAAAGAGTGAAGCTTGGTGTAAACTATGGATTTAAGTTAATAACAAAGTACCAATATTGTTTCATCCATTGTAACAAATGTACCATACTAATGCAAGATGTTAATAATAGAAGAAATTGTGTGCAGAGAGGAGAGTATATGGAAACTCTGATTTCTGTGCAATTTTTCTGTAAATCTGAAACTGTTCTAAGATATAAAGTCTATTAAAGTTTAAAAAAAAAAAAAGGGAAAGGCTTTTCATACCATACAGTAATAACGTTATTTATACCAACAATTTTGAGACAAGTTTTCCACCCTGAGATTTTCTGTCCTGCCATTAACCTTTTAAAAAAAGTCTTGAGAATTACTACTACGTAGTGGCAATGTGGCAATGCTCAGGGATGCAAATGAAATTAATGCCTTCTTTGTGATTTCTGGGTAAGACACTTAACATCCCTGAGTGTAATTTTCCTATAAAATAAGGACAATACTAATACCTTCATTACTTATCTAACAAATCTTTTGTGGAGATTACATGAAAATTTATGGCTTGGCATAATAATGACATTATAGCTCATGAGGTGTATCTGAAGCACTAATAATAAAGTTGAATGATGCTTATAAAAGCACTCGAGTTGTTCTTTCAAAAGTATAAAGTATCATAGACATGCAAGGAATTATTATTACTGTCCAGTCAAGGACCAGTAACTTAAAATTTGCCTCCAAAATCAGAGGGTGCTGAGAGACCAAAGAAAGAGGTGGGCAACTCCAGTGTGGTGGCGAGGGAGTTATTATTATTAGGGAGCTTTACATACTGAGGAAACCCTGGTAGCACAGTGGTTAAGAGCTACAGCTGCTAACCAAAAGGTCAGCGGTTCAAACCCACCAGGCACTCCTTGGAAACCGTATGGGGCAGTTCTACTCTGTCCTATATGGTTGCTATGAGTCGGAATTGACTCGATGGCAACAGGTTTGGTTTTTTTGGTTTTACATACTGAGGCAGTGGTCTTTGGCTGCAGGAAGACCGGGGCAGATCTCTGCACCCAGCAGTAAGGGGGCAGGGGTTTTATAGTGGTCAAGGACAAAGGTGGCTTGGCGCCAGAGGGTTACATATGACTGCCTCAGCAAGGTCACATAACAGGGGCTTGGAAAACAGCAGTGAACTAATGGAAAGCATGAGGGCAGACATGTTCAGCCTTGCAAAGCCTGTTTTCCCCTTTAGTGCACCCCTTGAGGCACCTCTTAAATCTGACACGTTCCCCCTCTTCCACAAAGTCCCTGAGGGCCAAGGAGAGAAGGTGTCACTGTAGGGACAGACAGCATTGCTGTAAGTGGAGGCACAGGCCACATCAGTAGTATAGACAAACATTGAAGACAATCTCTATCTACACCCAGGAAAAACCCAAGACCCATGAAAACGCCATCTCAACTAGATGGCTGCCCAGTTGGTTCTGGTCAGGGGCTCCACGCTCCAAGGCATGACTTCTATGCTTGAGAAGCGAAATTTTCCACAGACCCAGCAGCAGCTTTTGTTGTGGACCACAGCAAAGCTATGAGCCCACTCTAGGAAGAGGCTGGCAGCCCCAAAGGGAAGAATGCAGAATAAGCCATAACTACTGTCATTAAGACAGGTGTTTGGTGGCACAGCGGCTAAGAGCTAAGACTACTAAGCAAAAGGTCAGCAGTTCAAATCCACCAGCCACACCTTGGAAATCCTATGGGGCAGTTCTACTCTGTCCTGTAGGGTTGCTATGAGTTGGTATCCATTTGATGGCAATGGGCTTGGTCTGGTTTTTTTTTTTTTTTTAAGAAGGGTAAATCTTCCCCTTCTATTGGGTTCACGCTAGTGGCTTCCACTTGGGTAGGGAGAACAGTGGCTGCTTTAGGCATTTTTGCTGGCAGACGGTACCATACATGTTGCCCCAGAGAGGTCACCTGAAGGATTGTGAGTAGTCACCTGTCTTGCTGTATGCCAGAAAAGGAAACCCTCTTCTGTCCCTCATGGTGTACTGTCATTCCCTTCCATGTGAGGCGTGACTGCTGAGGCCCTCTGTGCAGCGTGATGGTGGGCTCCCACATTAGGCCGGTCAGCTACTCCACCTCCAGAGAGACAAAGTAATCAATCCATCCCAGTGGGGTGACCCATGATAGGTGCCAATAGATGGTTTCACTTCCTGGCATCAGGTCCTAGACAGTCCAGAGGATCACGCTGTTTTGTTCTGGCAACAACCTTAGTGGATATGCTTCTGGAGTTTGTGACATCATTTGGATCTTTTGCTGGAGGGTCGCTCAGGGCTCCTAGTCCGGCATATGGGACTAAAGCCCCAGTGGGAGCCAAATTTATTCACCTTGGAGGCTCAGGCAGCACCTTGGTCCACCCCACCAGGGAAGCCTTGCCCGCAAGGTTCGTATTTGTTGTTTTAGGACATCGTTCTTCCTTTCCACCAGGCCCACGGCCCGGGGTTGTAGGGCAGGTGGTAATGCCATTGTACCTTGTTCTCAGCTGCCTGTTGATGCATGTCGTGACCTGTAAGTGTGTTTCCTGGTCACTGTCGACCTTTCGGGGTACCCCATACATAACACTCAATTTTTGTTACCCCTCGATTGTAGTAGCTGGGTTTGTTTGTTTACACGGGAACGCTTGTGTCAAGGCAGTGACAGTGTCCATACAAACGAGAGTGTACTTTTTTCCTTCCCTGTAGGGTAGAGGCCCTATACGATCGATCTACCTGTCAGTACCTCACTGGCTGTGTTCCCATGTGTATCTGCCCAAGTTTGTGTGGCAGACGCCTCAGGCATTGGCGTGGGCACACAGGCAATTTTGTACAGCACCCACCAAACAAATCACTATACTTTACTGCTATAGCTGCCTCTTTGGGTGTTTTCCAGCCAACATGGGCACTCTGGTGTCTGCATTTCTGGTGAATTTAATGGGTGGCTTTCCTCTCCGGATGCGCCCTTCTAACTTGTGCTATAGTGTCTGCTTCTTGGGTCCCCAGCGGAGAGAGGGGTGAATGGGCTGCTACTTGAAAAAGTTAGGTCAGCATCCGGGGTTTGAAGGCTATCCCAGGTTCTGCCACAAGGCTTTACCCCACAGGACTTCACCCATATTCTCCACTGTTCTTTATGCCATTGGCCTAACCACAGGGTCAGCCCACAGGCCACCACCCTACTGCCATGCACAGGGTTAAGGGCCAGGGTTCGTGGATGATGAACATCCATGCAGCCCTTAATTCAGCCTATTGACTGTTTTCCCTGAAGCCAGTTTCAAACCAAGTAATATCAGGGAAAGTTTGCACAGCCACCACCATCCACAGTGCTGGCATACCTTGGCTAGAGCCTTCTTTCTATGGCTGCAGGCAACACACGGGCCTTACCCGACCAGACAACCCCTAGGAATTTTACCGATGCTCCCAGCCTCTGTGCCTGGTGGGGATTCACAGCCCGTCCTCTCCCCTGTAGGTGGATGATGAGAGCGTCTAGACACTCCTGTAACAGAGAGACAGCCTCAGCAGTTAACATGATGTCATCTACATAATGGAACAAGGGACAGCAGCGGGGAAGGGGGAAGGAGTCAGATCTGTAGCCACCATACCGTGGCAAACACTTGCAATGTCCATTGCTGCCACTCCCAGGAGAAGGCAAACTGGTCCTGGGTGGATGGGGCTACAGGGATGCTAAAAAACGCACTGCCCAGATCTAACACAGCACACGATACATGGCCAGGTCTCTACTAAGGATTTCTAACAAGTAAGCTATGCTCGGGACTGCAGCATGTATAGGTGGGATCACCTTGTTCAGTTCTCTGTAGTCCACAGTCGTACGTCAGGACCCATCTGGTTTCATCACAGGACACAGAGTGCTATTAAAAGCACAGTGGGCATCCTGGAGGATATCTACTCTTTTTAATTCTAAGATAGTTTTGCTAAATGCCTTACATCCTCCGGCCAACTTTTAATTCTTGATGTCTACGAGCCCTCGTGGTGGGGCAGGGTTGTGGTTCCATGCCACCAGCCCTCGTGGTGGGGCAGGGTCGTGGTTTCCATGGCCGCATTCCCCTCTGGACTGCCTTTACCACCCCCTCTGGCAGTTGGAATTCTCCCACAGATGCGGTCAAAGTCTGTCCCATACATCCACCCCTAGAATGTGTTCTGGTACTGGGGAAGTATAAACTCGATAAGGTATAGGGTGAGTGCCTCCCACTTGCAGGGTGTCAGAAATACATGCCTTATGTGGATGGACTTCTGCTGTACCTATCAGTTGCCAGGAGGGGGGTGGGGAGTGTCTTTTGAAAGAGCTCAGGGTTTCCAAAGATAAGGGTGAATTTGCACCCCCCACCCCCCCATCAACCAGAGCTAGGACCAGGGGCCTGTTTGTTTTTGACCAATGTATTGCGACCTCCACATGGGGCCTCTGGTCCCCCTGCAAGGCCCTGACCTGCTGAGGACCTCAGCCCCACCCCCAGTCCCTAGGGTTGGGCAGGGTCCGCTGAGGGGCAACGGGCACAACTCCAGAGGGGCTTGTGCTTCAGATCCTCCCAGAGACAAACCAAAACTGCCTTCAGTTGCTTATCTGGTGCACACTGCTGTTCTGGTGGCGGCTGGGTCTATCCACATCTGCCTTCCTGTCACTTTCAAGGGGCCCTTGGACAGCTTCTCAGTCTTGGTTCCATTTAAAGAGATACTGTTTTCTGTCACGGGTTCCCTGGCAGCTTTCGTTTTAGGAGTTTTAGGAGTGATGAGTGGCCACACCCAGCGGCCCCTCCTGCACTGTCAGACTTCTCCTTCACTGTCGCTGCCACAGCCTGTTCACTACTGGGTCCACTCTCCCACAGATCCCACATTTTCACAGGCCGGTCATCTCTCATCAATGCTGCCCTGATCCTTGCCTTTGGCACTTCCCTTCCTGGTGACAGAAGGACCTTGGATTTATCCTCAGTCTTAGTTATTTCTGATGATCTGGGCAAGGTTGGCAGAGTCCTCAGTCATTTGTGGGCCACGCCTCCACCATACCAAGTACAGGCACGGGTCCAGCCCTGCTGCCTCGTGACACGGAGGGGGCCCCACCTCTTTCAGTTTTCCCCTTACTATTGCAGCTGCAACTAGGTTGATGCTGTTATCTTGGTGGGAGCAGTTATCAGAAAAATCCAGAGACGGCCTCTCACATCTTACTCAAGTTGTCTTGAAGGGCTTTTTACTCTCTCTTCTTTTTTTTTCCTCCCTGCTGTTTTAACTGTTGTATTGCACTGGCTGTCATGGGGTGTTCTCAGCTCCAGGGACCTGCTTAGCCCCTCCGACTATCTCTGGTCCCATTGTTGGAGGGCTTTGAGCAATGGCTAGTGAATTGTTCCTCTAACCTTTGAGTCTCCCATCTTCACTAAACCTGCAGGTAAGGATCTCTAATTGCTCATCCTGGTCTCTAAAGTGACTATTTAGTAAGTCAGTCCTTGCCACACAGGACTGGCAAACAGCTCTTTGTAACTGCAGCTCTTCAGCAGCTAGTTGGGCCTTGGTAGCCAGCTGAACAGCCCCAAGCAGCAGCCACCCTACGGCTGCTGCTTACTCTCCTAGCTTCCTTTCCACCCTTATGAAGGCATGCACACAACCGTGCTGTGCAACTTGGCATTTTCAGTCCTGTGTGGCAAGGACTGACATACTAAATCGTCACTTTAGAGAGCAGGATGAGCAAATAGAGATCCTCACCTGCAGCTTTGTGAAGATGGGAGACTCAAAGACTAGGGGAACAATTCACCAGCCATTGTCCATACTCATGCAGTGGGCTGCACACATCAAGCATACGGCCAGAACTCTCCACATGGAGGCTGCTGGCCAGCCCAGAATTTCCCCCATGGATACCTCACTTCCACTCCCCATTTCTTTGGTCTTCTGGTTGGCTTGTCAATTATCCAGGCATGGACCAGTAATGAGAAATTTGCCTCCAAAATTGGAGGAGAGACCAAAGAAAGAGGTGGCAACTCCAGTGTGGCAGTGGAGGAGTTTTTATTATCAGAGAGCTTTACATACTGAGGCAGTGGTTCTTGGTAGCAGGAGGACCAGGGCACATCTCTGCACCCAGCAGTGGGGTGGGGGTGGGGTAGGGTGAGGGAGTGCAGCAGAGGTTTTACAGTGATCAAGGATAAAGGTGGCTTGATGCCAGAGGGTTACATAAGACTGCCTCAGCAAGATCACATAACAGGGACTTGGAAAACAGCAGTGACTAACAGAAAGAGCAACGAACTAATGAAAAGCATGAGGGCAACCATTTTCAGCCTAGAAAAGTGTTTCCCTCTTCAGTTACACAAGGCATTAGTATTGCCCGCTTCCCCCATGATACTGCACCTCCCATCCCACTGGCTTGACAAATCCATGCTGCCTGTGGCATCTTTCATACCATCTTGCACTGTGATTCATACATCTTTTATTGGTTTGTCTCTTGACTTTTTATGGCATAAGCCTTATCTCAAGCAGACGATAGATTATTTGTTTGCATTCCCCTCAGTCCATAGTGGGCGTATGAAGGGAGACGGATTGCTAGGGGTCAAGACCATAAACAACCTGGGGACAGATTGAGGAGGAGGCTCTGAGCACTGGTAAGTTACTAGGTGTTTTTGAGGGAACCTCAGCTTGCTTTCGCTTTGGGAAACTAACTCTGGTGGCACTGTGAAGAAAGGATTGATGAAGAGAAAAACTGGAGGCCAAGAGGGCAGTTAGAAGGTGACTGAGTGGTCCAGGTGGGATATATGGAAAATTTAGAAAATAAGGCGAACACGGAACAGGCAGGCTTTGCTGTTAATTGGCTATCGTTGATAAAGGAGAGAAGTTCAGAGTTCCTCCAAGGTATCTGGTGACTGAACTCGGCAAGACAACTGATTAAGGATTTATTTTCCCTGTGCAGGAGTGGATGAGGAAGGTGGATGTGGATAGTACTGGTTAGATCTGGTTCTGTCTTTCTTTGTACTATATCCACTTTACATAAAACCAGTTGTAAACTTTTTTTTCCCCCTCTTCTTCAGGACATTGCACTTTGAATTAAAAAAAATTTTTTTTTCCTTTTAGATCCTGTACTAGTCTCGTGTTTATTTTCAAAACACTTGTACACTCTTTCAGACGTTATCTCCTAGCAAGGCATTTAATACACGCTGTGACTACAAATAATCGCACCATTTCTTAGATTTATTTCTGTTGCCTGCATTTCAACAGCCTTTTGAGCTATATTTTAGAAGAAAAAAAAATTCAGTTTTCTGAAGAGAATTGGCTTGTTAATGGGTGGTTTAATTTTTCCCGGGTGGAAAGTCCTTGCGGCATAAAATTCCCGCTTTTAAGGGTCTCGACACACTCGGAGTCAAACGAATCTTAGCGGGGAGCAAGGCGATAGATAAATAACCAGTAACTCATACCTAAAAATAAAAAGGAAGTGGTATGTTTTAGTTATTTCCCTACTGAAGTAAGTAACCAATAAGTCAGGTGGCTTGTAACCATGAGTGAATCAAGCGCAGAAGTGAGAACATTCATGAGCTTTCAACAACTCCATTGTCATTCCACCTTCCATCTTATGATGCGGTCCTGTTTCCCCCTCGTCCCATTATTAAATGATTAAAGCGTGTTTTCAAGGAGCAAAAAAAAGCGGAAAGCCTACTGCGGACAGAGGCAGGACAGGGGAGCAGCGCCTCCTCCTCCCCACCCGACGCACAGGCGAAGGGGTCAGCGCCAGCTGGAGACCCGGCAGCGCCGACGGCCCTCGCTCCTCTTCCGGGGTCCCTCCCTCCGCCCGCTGCCGCCGCTGGCAGCCCCGAGGACGCCGCGCCGAGACCCGCCCCCCGCCCGGCGGCGCCGCGCCTGCGCACAGCGGGGTCACGCGCGCGGCCGGGGCGGGCCGGAGCCCGAGGGGCTGTCAATTGCGGGGTCGCCGCCCTCGGCGCGCCGGTGGTTCCGGCTCCTCCCTCGCCCGCTGCCTCGGCCGCACCATGGTGCTGGAGTCGGTGGTCGCGGACCTGCTGAACCGCTTCCTGGGCGACTATGTGGAGAACCTGAACAAGTCCCAGCTGAAACTGGGGATTTGGGGCGGTAAGCGAGGGGCGCGGCCGGCGTGCTGCCGGGACTGAGGGGCCGTCGCCACCGGCTGCTGCCGCCGGGCTCCTCCCGGGCCTGCAGCCTGCGCCTCCGGGACTCCGCCTCCTGGAGGGGTGCCGCGGGGGGCGCCCCCTGGTGTGACGAGCCGGGCACTCCCTGCGTAAAGATGCGGGACCCTTCGGGGTGGAGGTCGGGGGGCGGTTCCCGGTGTGGAGGTCGGTGTGGGGGGCTCCTGGTGGTGTGAGGATGTAGGGGGGCTCCCGGTGTGGAGGTCGGTGTGGGGGGCTCCTGGTGGTGTGGGGATGTAGGGGGGCTCCCGGTGTGGAGGTCGGTGTGGGGGGCTCCTGGTGGTGTGGGGGTGTAGGCTCCGGAGGCTCCCGGTGTGGAGGTCAGTGTGGGGGGCTCCTGGTGGTGTGGGTGTGTAGGGGGGGCACCCGGTGTGGACGTCAAGGGGGGGCTCCTGGTGTGGAGGTCGATGTGGGGGGCTCCTGGTGGTGTGGGGATGTAGGGGGGCTCCCGGTGTGGAGGTCAGTGTGGGGGGCTCCTGGTGGTGTGGGTGTGTAGGGGGGGCACCCGGTGTGGACGTCAGGGGGGGCTCCTGGTGTGGAGGTCAATGTGGGGGGCTCCTGGTGGTGTGGGGATGTAGGGGGGCTCCCGGTGTGGAGGTCAGTGTGGGGGGCTCCTGGTGGTGTGGGTGTGTAGGGGGGGCACCCGGTGTGGACGTCAGGGGGGGCTCCTGGTGTGGAGGTCAATGTGGGGGGCTCCTGGTGGTGTGGGGATGTAGGGGGGGCTCCCGGTGTGGAGGTCGGTGGGGGGGGCTCCTGGTGTTGTGGGGGTGTAGGGGGGCTCCCGGGGTGGAGGTCAGTGTGGGGGCTCCTGGTGGTGTGGGGTTGTAGGGGGGCTCCCGGTGTGGAGGTCGGTGGAGGGGGCTCCCGGTGTGGAGGTCGGTGTGGGGGCTCCTGGTGTTGTGGGGGTGTAGGGGGGCTCCCGGTGTGGAGGTCGGTGTGGGGGCTCCTGGTGGTGTGGGGGTGTAGGGGGAGCTCACGGTGTGGAGGTCAGGGGGGCTCCCGGTGTGGAGGTGTGGGTCGGGCCTCCCGGTATGGAGGTCGGTGTCGGGGGGGGGGGGGCTCCTGGTGGTGTGGAGGTGCGGCCCCCTCCTGGTGTGAATTCGCCCCCCTGCGCAGGATCCTGACCAGGGTGGAAGATGCAGCGGACTCTGCAGGCTGCTCGAGTCCCTGAATTGGTGGCTGACTAAGGGGATGCAGGCGTGTGGACCCCGCCAGGTGACACTGCCCAGGGGGTGACGCCAGAATGACTGTCTATAAAATTCTGTGCAGTGTTTCAGCAGAAGTTTATTATTGTTTACAAAAATATCCTTATCATAACAGTATTTTTTCGTAAGCCCGGTTTATATGCGTCAATATAACTACCGGTCAGACTGCGTGCAGCACCCATTCAGAGTCATTATTACCCAATTACGGTGACCCTTTGCATCACGTGGCCTTGTCTGCACTTGCTATGAGCATGTCCTGCTGATTTTGATGCTGGCAGTGTTTTTATAGTCGCCGATTTTGTCAAGTTTTCTGGTGGTGTAGCTGCAATAGTATGATAATTAGCATTTGTGAACCTATATCAATAACTTTTTTGAGAATGAAGTAGTAATTTATGGAAAAGAGAGCTATATGAGAATTACGATTTACCAGTAACATTGGTACAAAAAAAAAATTACTAAGGATTCTGTATGGTCTGGTACAGGAGGAGGTCCATGGGGAGGTGACACCGTAAAGTAGCATACTGGGTGACACCAGCCCTAGTGACGCCACTGCACTGAGGCCGAAGCTCCTGCCCTGCCTTGCCCTGCCCACCTCAGGGCTCTCTCTCCTGCCTCCATGACCGCTTTGGTTCCACAGCATTTAAAAATATGTGTATATGTTTGTGTGTGTGTACGTGGATACACATGTAAGTTGTTGTTAGGTGCTGTCGAGCTGTTTCCAACTCAGTGACACTATAAAAATATAGCAACTTTATATACATGTATATTCGTGCATCGCGTGATCGCATGGTATGAGGATGACTTTACACGCACCAATAAAGTGGCATTAAGGGAGAAGAAAAAGGAAATTGAGTTTTACGATGATCTCATCTGGCATTTTACAGTGAGCAAGAACTGACTTCTTTCTCTTTAGGCTTGCAGAGTTTAGGGAGGGATAAGCAGGGGTCTTTAAGAAGGTGTGTTAGTAGTAGGGATTCTCACTCTTAAGGCTTTCAGCTTCTGATAAAACGATTTCTTCCTCTCGTATTTACTTTCCCCTCAGTATGAAGAGGACTTTCAGTTTTGTTTTGGATGAGTGGAGAGAAATTCAAGCCACTACCCGCATTTTTATTAATTAGGTGCCTGCTTGGTTGCATGCCCGGGAATTTACTCAAGCGTTTTATCCTAGAGATTAAGTGTATAAAAGTTGACAGTAAGTTGTACGCTTGCACACTCTTCAAAAAGCTTAATTATATGCACTAATTTTTTTTTTTTTTAATTATACTTTAAGCTTTCAGGAGGTTAGGGATTCTCACTCCACAAAAGACTTTTTGTGTGTGTGTGTGGAGGGGTTGCCAGCTTTGGAGGGAAATCCAAAGAATTACTCAGATAAATGGAACCACTTTGAATTCAGTCAACAAATAGTTACAGGCCTGCCCTGTCAATGGGGTAGCCACTAGCCACTGTGGCTATTGAGTACTTGAAATGTGGTTAGTCCAAATTGAGACATGCTGTGTGAAATACGCACCAGGTTCTGAATACTCAGTACGTGGAAAAGAATGTAAGGTATCTCATGAATTTTTTTTTGGTATTGATTAAATGTTGAAATTATACTTGAACGTATTGGGTTATATCAAATATATTGAAATTCATTTTCCTTTTGAAAACATTTAATACTGTTAGTTACATATGTGGATCATGTATTTATATTGAGCAACACTGTAATAAAACCATGGGTCTTGTCCGGAGTAGTGGAGGAACCAGCTTTTAATAGGTTACTCTTCTTTTGATTGGTTCCGCCAACAACACATATTTTCTTTACATCCCATTCTCACTACACTAAGTATAATGCAAATGAAAAACAAGTGGAGAAAGAGATATTTAATTGCTTGACTGTTCTGCAAAGATTGTTTCTTTAGAATACCGTCTAATAATATAAATTATTCCTTCTAGTTTGAACACATTATTGAAATCTGAAAAAGCAGCGGCCCGTTATATAGGAAACCTGGATTCTGGGCAAGCCATTTACCTATTGGGCCTTAGTTTCTTCATTTTAATTTAAGCTTTATTTAATAGAAATAAATAAGAATTAATAGAAATAGTTACTAATTCTGGAAATGTTAAATCATATAGGATAATATAATATTACCATGTAGCCACCACCCCAATTTTAATGTTAAAACACTGTGTACTATTTACCTCAGACTTTTTTTTTCCCCTTAAAGAAATGGTGGATAGAGACAGAGATTCCTTGCCCACCAAATCTCATTTCTCCTTTTCTTCATCTTTTGAATTAGAGGTTGGCTTAGTTAACATCTAGAGGGCTTCTAGGCGTACCAAAACTCTGTGATTCTAATTGTAAATCTTTTTACTATGAAATTGCAAAGTCTACTACCTGAGGATTTTGAACTTTTTCACAAATGAAATTAAAATGTCCTAATTTTATGTGAGATCTAGGAAAGGAGACTTTGTTTTCTTTCATTTTGTAAGAGCAATGTTACAAGATAAAGGCCAACATTTCCTCTTTTTTAAGGGTAGGGTATTCTGCCAGTGGCCAACATCAACTTTATTATAGGCCCGAGTGAGTTAACACATTGTATCCAGTGAAAGTGGGATTGGGGATTCCCCCAACTTTATCAGCTCATGCCTGTGCTTTTGTGAAGTTTTACTGCCTTTTATTTTTTTGGTTTTCATAAAGGAAGCTAGAATAGAGTCATGAGCTCTTATGGTCATTGCTCAATATATATTGTTTTTTAGCTGTGAATTTCCCGATAAAATAGAAGGCAAAAAATCTTAGTTGACTGTTTCTAGTTTTTGAATATATTGTTGAAAAAATTTGTCTTATAGTGAACATATAGGAGTATTAAGTTAATTTAATAAAATAGTGGTACTTATGACATCCGTGATGCTGAAAATCTTTTTTATTTATTTTTTAAAATATTTTGTTGTGTGTTAGGTGAAGGTTTATACAGCAAATTAGGTTTCCCTTTAACAATTTTAACACAAATTGTTCCATGCCATTGGTCACAATTTTTTTTTTTACTTTACTTTGTATTTTATTTTCAGCTGAATTTACTCCCGAGCCATAAGTTTTTGTTTCTTCAGCTTCTTCTGGGATATCTTTTTCTTCTGTGCAACCTCCTCTTCTGGTTTAGGAACAATCTGTTCCTTTTCGGTAAGGATCATCTCAGTGTGGCGAGGGGAGCTCATATATGGGTTAATTCGACCATGAGCTCTGTAAGTACGGTGGCGCATCTTGGGGGCTTTGTTCACCTGGATGTGCTCAATGACCAGAGAATCGACACCTAAACCCTTAAGTTCAGCATTACTCTCTGCATTTTTAAGCATGTGGAGCAAAAAATTCAGCACTCTTTTTGGGCCACCGACCCTGTGTCCAGCCCCACTGCTTGGCCTGGGCACATCTACCAACTCCACCATTACAGCGTCGGAACGGCACACACTGCTTCTGCAAAGTGACATCTTTCAGGTACTTGGTGGCTTTTCTGATATGCATACCCTTGATGGCCTGGGCAGTTTCTCGGGTGTGCTTAAAATGGACCCGAAGATTTGAACCTCTTGATTTGCATGATTTTGTGGGGTTTTCTGGGTCTTAAGTGAGTAGTGAACTATTTTGCAAGATCAACTCAGGCCGCTTACGGGAAGAGCTACAATTTTTACAGTATGTTAGCATTCTCATTATTTTCCATGTTGTTTGTTCTGTGTCCTTTGATCTAACTTCCCTTCCTCTACTTGCTTCCTCGCTTTGGCTTTTGGGTGAATGTTGACCATTTGGTCTCATATAATTCACTGTTTAATGGAGCTCATTACTCATGGGTGATACGGTTTATTTTATAAGCCAATCTATTATTTGGCTGAAAGGTGACCTGCAGAAAGAGCTTCAATTTCATGTTCAGAGGTTATCTTAGGGAGATGGTCTCGAGGGTTCCTCTAGTCTCTATCAGTCCAGTAGGACTGGCCTTTTTCTTTTTTTTTTACATTTTTCTTCCATTCTTCTTGGGACCTTCTGTTGTGTCCCTGATCAGAATGGGTAGTGATAGCTGGGCACCATCTAGTTCTGGTCTCAGGTTAGAAGAGGTTGTGTTTCGTGTGGACTACAAGTCCTGTGGATTAGTTTCTTCTTTGAGCCTTTGATTTTCTTCACTGTCCATTGATCCATATGAATAGAGACCAACAGTTGTATCTTAGATGGCTGCTCTCAAACTTTTAAGACCCCATATGCTACTCACCAGACCAGGATGTAGAATGTGATCTTTGTGAACTGTGTTGTGCCAGTTGACTAAGTTGTCCCCTGAGATATGGTCCTAAGTCTTTTAACCCAGTAAACCAATCCAGTGAGTTGTTCGAATATGTTTAGGAAGACTCCATAACTGTACCCACAGGTGGTTTGTTATATGTGTGGATATATATGCAGCACATACAAGCGTGTGTATACATATACCTACACCTGTATACATACACCTACACATGCACATGCATTTACTCGCAGATGCCTTTCTGTACACATATATGCATCCATATCTACCTACATAACCACACACATTTTTTGGGTTGCTTTTACTGTTGTTGCAAAATTGTGTATGCTATAGTGTTTACCAAAATTGACCCTTTTTTTGTTATGTACTTCTTAGTGTCTTTATTTACCTTCATCAAGTTGTGTTGACTTCACCCATATCTGGATTGTCTTTCCCATCACCGAAAGTAACAAGTGTCTACTCTCTAAAAAGTGATTCCCCCTTCCTCTCCCTCCCATCCCAGGTAACCATCAAAGAACTTTGCTTTCTGTGTGTATATCTATTCTTGACTTTTTATAATAGTGGGACTATACAGTATTTGTCTTTTTGTGATTGACTCATTTCATTCATCATAGTATCCTCCAGATTCATCCATGTTATAGGATGTTTCATGGACTCCTCGTTATTTTCTATAGTTGTGTAGTATTCCATTGTATGTACGTACCACAGTTTGTTTACTCATTCATCCGTTGATGGGCACTTAGGTTGTTTCTATCATTTTGCAATTGTGAGTAATGCTGCAGCGAACATAGGTGTGCATATGTCTATTCATGTAACTGCTCCTGTATCTCTAGGATATATACCTAGGAGTGGGGTTGCTGAATCATAAAGTATTTCTATTTCTAGCTTTTTGAGGAAGTGCCATACTGTTTTCCATAGCAGTTGTACCATTTTGCAATTACATCAGCAATGTGTAAGAGTTCCAGTCCCCTCACAACCTCACCAGCATTTTCTGTTTTTTTTCATCATTGTCATTTTTGCAGGTGTGAAATGGTATCTCATTGTAGTGTTGGTTTGCATCTCTCTAATGGCTAATGGGTCACTGAGTCAGAATCGACTTGGCAATGGGTTTGGTTTTTTTTTTTTTTTTTTGAATGACTCATGATTGAGAGCATCTTTTCATGTATCTGTTGGTTGCATGAATGTCCTCTTTGGTGAAGTGTCTGTTCATATCCTTTGCCCATTTTTTGATTGGTTTGTTTGTCTCTTTGTCGTTGAGTTATTAAAGCTGTCTGTATGTTTAAGAGATTAGACCCTTATGAGATATGTCGTCGCCAAGGATTTTTCCCAGCCTGTAGGTTCTCTTTTTACTCTCTTGGTAAAGTCTTTTGATGAGCAGAAGTATTTAAGTTTTAGGGAGTCCCAGTTATCTAATTTATCATCTGCCATTCGTGCATTTTTGGTTTTGTTTGATAGGTTATTTATGCCGAAGATCAGGTCTCCTAGTTTTGACCCTGTGCTGTCTTCCAGGAGCTTTATAGTTTTAGCTTTAACATTTAAGTCTTTACGCCATTTTGAGTTAGTTTCCGTACATGGCGTGAGGTATCAATCCTGATTCATTTTCTGCAGATAGAGTATCCAGTTTTGCCAGCACCATTTGTTAAGGAGATTGTTTCTTCCAATTGAGTGGACTTTGACCTTTGTTAAAGATCAGTGGCCCATGGATGGATGGATTTACTTTGAGTCCTCAATTCTATCCCATTAGTCGATGTATCTATCAGTGTTGTTGACACTATTTGTGTTAGCAAATAAGGTTTACACTTTCAGTTTTTCTAGTTGAATTTTCAAGTCTTGATTAATGGCAGAATTTATGTAAATTTCACGTAGCTGATCTTATTATTCTTTGGAAACAAGTGGTAAACTCAGTAGATACTTCTTAATTGGAGTATTTGAGAAGTTTAAGGTATTGATGGGTGTGATTTTTTTCCCCCAGAGGATATTTGGCAATGTCAGGATATATTTGAGAGGTTGCCACTGGCCTCTAATGGGTAGAGGTCAAGGATACTGCTGAACGTTCTGCAGCATACAGATCAGCCCCCACACAAAGAATTATCAGGCCCAAAATGTCAGGTAAGAAACCCTGGTCTAAGGAGAATACTGAGATTTTCTTGCACATTGATAGGAGACCTACTGGATGTTGAACAAGGCGTTTGTTGTTACGTGCCGTTGAGTCAATTTCTGACTCATGGCAACCACATGTGGCAGAGTAGAACTGCCTCATAGAATTTTCTAGGCTGTAATCTTTATGGGAGCAGGTAGCTATTTCTTTTTCCTGTGAAGCTGCTGGGTGAGTTCGAACCACCAAGCTTTTGGTTAGCAGCTGAGTGCTTAGCCATTGTGCGACTAGGGCTGTAGGGAATAAAAAAGAACTTGAAGTAAATGTATTTTACCTATGAAATTTATAATTTAAGAGAGAGAGTAACATGTTTTAAGAGGTGACTGAATAGTATCAGCAGTAAAACTGCACAGTCGTTGCTTGGATGATCTCAGGAATAGTTTTTAGAATCAAAATAGTGTGTTAAGATGATTTGAGAAAGATTTTGCTGTGCATATACTCCAGTGTAGGCTTTCACAGTGCAAACCACATGAACAAAAAATTGTAGAGTGAGGAAGATAGAATTATTGGAATGACTGGAATCAGGAATGTCCTGTGGATATTGCCTTTAATTTGTAGAAGCAAACTCTTCATCATTTTCTTTATGTTTTTATACGTTTAAAGAAAAGATATAATTTTTTAATGCCAGGAAATTCATATGTGTTTTTAAAAATGGTTTAAGCAGAATGCCCTTTCTCCAATTCTTGCTCTTGTGGGAAAATGAGACTCTGATTATTTGCTAGATGTGGGACCTTTGGCAAACATTCTAATTCCTTAAACCGCAGTCTCCAGATATGTAAAATGGGAGAAATAACAACCAGTGTGTTCGTGAGATAATTGAAGTAAAAGTCCTTTGTATTGTTGAATGATACTGGTAGTAATACTGATGATAAACAAATTGAGCTGAGTGATGGGGAAAAGCCTGTTTTGTCTTAGCGTAAGTGATGTTTCTTCTAAGGAGCCCTGGTGGCACAATGGTTAAGTGCTTAGCTGCTAACCAGAAGGTCAGCAGTTTGAACCCACCAGCCACTGTGCAGGAGAAAGATGAGGCAGTCTGCTTCCATAAAGATTTATAGTGTTGGAAACCCTATGGGGCAGTTCTTCTCTGTTTTGTAAGGTTGCTGTGAGTTGGGATCAACTCAGTGTCAGTGAGATTGGTTTTGGTTTTGCTGTTTCCTCTAAACTTTAGACTTTAGGGTTTTCATATTCTATAGTGTGATAATTTTGTGTAGAATTAACATATCTAAATATGTCTTATTTTCCAAATAAATTTCTTAAAAGAAAAAAAAACTATTTGCATTTATTTATTTTTTATTGTACTTTAGATGAAGGTTTGGAGAACAAACTAGCTTCTCATTAAACAGTTACTACACGTATTGTTTTGTGACATTGGTTGCCAACGCCATGACATGTCAACACTCTCTCCTTCTTGACCTCGGGTTCCCTATTACCAGCTTTCCTGTCTCTTCCTGCCTTCTAGGCCTTGTCCCTGGGCTGGTGTGACCCTTTAGTCTCATTTTGTTTTATGGGCCTGTCTAATCTTTGGCTGAAAGGTGAACCTCAGGAGTGACTTCATTACTGGGCTAAAAGAATGTCTGGGGGTTATATTCTCAGGGTTTCTACAGTCTCGGTCAGACCAGTAAGTCCAGTCTTTTTTTTGTGAGTTGGAATTTTGTTCTACATTTTTCTCCAGCTCTGTCCGGGACCCTCTGTTTTGATCCTTGTCATTGCAGTCAGTGGTACTGGACTCAGTCTGGTGAAGTCTGTAGTACTTGTGGTCCATTAGTCCTTTGGACTAATCTTTCCCTTGTGTCTTTGGTATTCTTCATTCTCCCTTGCTCCAGATGGGGTAAAACCAGTGGAGTATCTTAGAAGGCTGCTCTCTAGCTTTTAAGATCCCAGATGCTACTCACCAAAGTAGAATGTAGAACATTTTCTTTATAAAATATGTTGTGCCAGTTGAGCTTGATGTTCCCTGAGACCGTGGTCCCCACAGCCCTCAACCCAGTAATTCGGTCCCTCAGGGAGTTTGGATGTGTCTGTAGAGCTTCCATGACCTTGCCTTGTACAAGTTGTGCTGGCTTTCCCAGTATTGTGTACTGTCTTCCCTTCACCAAAGTTAAACCACTTATCTATTGCCTATTTAGTGTTTTTTCCTCCCCCCCACCCCATTACCATCAAAGATTGTTGCTTTTTTGTGTGTTAACCTTTTCATGAGTTTTTATGGAAGTGGTCTTTCATGGATTGAATTGTGTCCCCCCAAAATATGTGTCAACTTGGTTAGGCCATGATTCCCAGTATCGTGTGGTTGTCCTACGTTTTGTTTTGTGATTTTCCTATGTGTTATAAACCATAAACCCTGCCTGTAGTTAAAGATGTAACACCCTTGCTCGGGTCACATCCCTGGTCCAATGCAAAGGAAGTTTTCCTGGGGTGTAGCCTGTGCCACCTTTTATCTTACAAGAGATAAAGGGAAGCAAGCAGAGAGTTGGTGACCTCATACCACCAAGAAAGCAGTGCCGGGAGCAGAGCGCATCCAGGGTTCCTGTCCAGAGAAGCTCCTAGTCCAGGGGAAGATTGATGACAAGGGCCTTCCTCCAGAGCTGACAGAGAAAGAAAGCCTTCTCCTGGAGCCGATGCCTTGAATTTGGACTTGTAGCCAACTACCCAGTCCCAAACCCAGTGCCATCGAGTTGATTCCGACTCATAGCGAGCCTATAGAACTGCCCCATGGAGTTTCCAAGGAGCACCTGGCCGACCCTTTGGTTAGCAGCCGTAGCACTGTGAGAAAATAAATTTCTCTTTGTTAAAACCATCCACTTGTGGTATTTCTGTTATAGCGGCACTAGATGACTAAGCCATGGTCTCATACAGTATTTGTCCTTTTGTGATTGACTTATTATTTTTTTTTATTTCACTTAGCATAATGCCCTCCAGATTCATTGATATTGTGAGATGCTTCGCAGATTCACCATTGTTCTTTATTGTTGCGTAGTATTCTGTGGTGTGTATGTACCATAGTTTGTTTATCTATTCATCTGTTGATGGGCACCTAGGTTGCTTCCATCTTTTTGCTGTTGTGAACAATGCTGCAAGGAACATGAGTGTGCATAAGTCTGTTGGTGTGACAGTTCTCATTTCTCTAGGATATATTTTTAGGAGTGGGATTGCTGGATCATATTTCTATTTCTAGCTTTTTAAGGAAGAAGCACTGTATTGTTTTCCAAAATGATTCTACCAGTTTGCATTCCCACCAGCAGTGCATAAGAGTTCCAGTCTTCCTGCAGCCTCTCCAACATTTGTTACTCTTTTTTTTTTTTTTTGATTCCTGGCAGTAATGGGTGGGGGGGAGGGGTGAGATGGTATCTCATTGTGGTTTTGATTTGCATTTCTCTAATGGCTAGTGATCCCAAGCATTTCCTCATGTTCGTTAGCTACTTGAATGTCTTCTTTGGTGAAGTGTCTGTTCATATCCTTTGCCCTTTTTTTTATATTATTAACGTTTATTGAGCTTCAAGTGAACGTTTACAAATCAGGTCAGTCTGTCACATATAAGTTAATATACATCTTACTCCTTACTCCCACTTGCTCTCTTCCTAATGAGTCAGCCCTTCCAGTCTCTCCTTTCGTGAAAACTTTGCCGGCCTCCGACTCTCTCTATCCTCCCATCCCCCTCCAGACAGGAGATGCCAACACAGTCTCAAGTGTCCACCTGATATAATTAGCTCACTTTTCATCAGCATCTCTCTCCCACCTACTGTCCAGTCCCTTCCATGTCTGATGAGTTGTCTTCGGGAATGGTTCCCGTCCTGTGCCAACAGAAGGTTTGGGGACTGTGACCGCCGGGATTCCTCTAGTCACAGCCAGACCATTAAGTATGGTCTTTTTATGAGAATTTGGGGTCTGCATCCCACAGATCTCCTGCTCCCTCAGGAGTTCTCTATTGTGCTCCCTGTCAGGGCAGTCATCGATTGTGGCCGGGCACTGACTAGTTCTTCTGGTCTCAGGATAATGTAGGTCTCTGGTTCATGTGGCCCTTTCTGTCTCTTGGGCTCTTAGTTGTCGTGTGACCTTGGTGTTCTTCATTCTCCTTTGCTCCAGGTGGGTTGAGACCAATTGATGGATCTTAGATGGCCGCTTGTTAGCATTTAATACCCCAGATGCCACATTTCAAAGTGCCTTTGCCCATTTTTTAATTGAATTATTTGTCTTTTTGTTGGAGAGGTGTTGGATTTTCCCGTTAATTTTAGAGGGTTAGACCTTTGTTGGATTTGTCATAGCCAAATTTTTTTTTCCAGTTTGTAGGTTATCTTTTTACCCTTTTAGTGAGGTCTTTGGATGAGTATAAGTGTTTAATTTTTAGAAGATCCCAGTTATCTAGCTTATTTTCTGGAGTTTCCTATTTGCATTTATACTTACAATACTTATATTACCTGTCAGCTAGTTTGTAAGTCAGGTTTTTAAAGGTTCAGAAAAGTACCTGGTGGGTATGTTGCTGCCTATGCAGGTAGGGAGGTTTATCTAGGCGTTTCTTCCCCACAAACTGGTACGAGGAGATAAAATGCACAGCCCTTAGCTACTTGAGGTGTTTCCAGGATATAATTGTTTTAAGAGTAACATATATTTGAAAGGCTATGTTGAAATGCCAGATATTTTGTAACTTGGTTTAAGTAGTATTGTTGCAATATGGAACCTTTGTCTATTTTTCAAAGTGATTCGATGTGGAAAGTCGGCAAGAAAATTTTCAGTTCCGAATTCTGCTGCTCTCACTTGTGTTTGCCAGATGAAGAATACGTAGAGGCTGCAATGTGTTGGATGCAAGGGGTGGCGTCTGTGGTTAGCAGGAGCAAGAGCCAGGTGGAGTTATCTCAGAGCTGTGCCCCTGCTGATAACTGTGCCTTCCTCCACCCCGCAGCCGGGCCCCCCCCCACTTCCCTATCAGCTGCCAGATAGTGTTGGAGCAGAGCACCTTAAGGAAGGAGAGTAAGCACAGGACCAGGAATGGGGAGACCTGGAATCTAGTTCCATCTCTGTGTGACTTTTGGCAAGTCACCGCTCAGTGACCAGTAGTTTCTTATCTCTAAATGTGATGGTTAGACCAGGTAACCTCATGTAACTTGAAGCTTCTGTGATTTGAACTAGGTAAAAGCAGCATGGGCTCCTTCATCAGGTAAGTTATACCACCAGTTTCCCAGCATTCTTAGTGAGAAATGGTAGTCAGATAATATACCTTTATTTTTCCTTTTTATTCTTCAGTCAGTACTGGTGAGCAAACTGCTACAGTCATGAAATATGACAAGAAAAATGAAGTTCTAGCCTCATGCTGAGAGTTGAAAATCCAAATGCAATGTGTTACCTTGTCCTACAGGTAGCTGGGGGGCGGGTGGTGGTGGGTGGCTTAAGAGTGCAAAGAAAAATAGGCCTTTCTGCTCTTTATCTTGATACATAAAACACGGCAGTATCTAAGCAGTTCTAAACCTGTAGAAGGATATTTTCCTTCAGTCCTTTCCTCCCAGCCAGTACTTGATGTAGCGAAGGCCACATTTCTCATTAGCTTGTCCTGTATCATGTAAAATAAACAACACCGCAAAGTTCAGTACTTTGGTGTAATGTATTTAGGCTCAGTTACTATCAAAGCAATGCTTCCAAAATTAAATCGAAAATACTTTTTCATATAACATTTCAAAAAACCTTCTAAATTAGAAATTTACACCTTTTCTAGAACTAGAACTGAAAGCTGGTACTTTGGTAACCATTCTGCTAGGGAACTCTGGCACACCGTTATTGTAGATCCCTGAAATGGGTTGAAAGAAAGTTCAGTGGTAACATTCTTTTTTGCCAAGACTTCCTGTTTTAATAGGAAAGCAGAAGGAGTGAGAGTCACTTGTCCCCTCTCCCTGTCCCACTTTCCCCTCCCAAGTCAAAGCCACTGTGAACTCCTGTTAAAAGGTCAAAGATCTGTCTATACTGGTGTCTAGGTTGGTTAATTTGAGTCGAATAGCTAGATTCGTATGAAATGAATTGCTACAGTATTTTCTTCAGTATACTTTAATAAAACATTAGTCATTAAAATAATTTGATTCATGCTTGTAACTGTTCAGTCATTTATTTTAACTCACTTTCTTGAAGATCAATGTTTTTGAACATGTTGATATACTTTCAAATAAATAATGATTGTATGTTATAGATACATCAAGGAAATCTTAAACAAAAACAAGTATGTAGCATTACGTATTCTTAGTTTACATTAAACAAAGCCATTTCATGGATTACAGCACGGTATTTTCATTTGTTTTTAATCACAGTTTTGCAGCAGTCTCTGTTTTATATTAAGGACATTCTCCAGGGAGTCAGGAGAAAAAAAAAAAAACTTACCGTCATTGAGTCAATTCTGACTCATAGCAGCCCAATAGAACAGAGTAGAACTGCCTCAGGGTTTCCAAGGCTGTTATCTTTATGGATCCCTGGTGGTGCAGTGGTTAAGAGCTACAGCTGCTAACCAAAAGGTTGGTAGTTAAATCCTCCAGCTGCTCCTTGGAAAGCATATGGGACAGTTCTGCTCTGTCCTGTAGGGTTGCTATGCGTTGTAATTCACCTGATGGCAGCGGTTTATTTTTGGTTTTTGGTACCCCAGGATAATTTGCATTTTAAGTAAATTAAGTCAATATTTATTGAATATTTACTTTATGGAGAATAATTAAGGAGTTTAATCAAGTTGGGAAGGTAAGAAACTTACGTAAAGTTAAATGTTAAGGGCTGTAAGAAAGGTATAGATAACATGTGAAGATTCGGAGTGATTATTCGTGGCTTGGAGGTATTTAACATCAGCACTTTATTTCTGATGTTCATTTTGTACGTCTTAAGTTTTTTAAAGGCCATTCTGACACTTAGGCAGGGTTTTTCCCTATTATGACAGTACCATTTTATTTTTATTTATAAATATACTAACTTGCTCTTTGCCTTTGCTTGTTTTGAAGATTGTTTTCTGTAATTTAGCAACCGTTTTTTTTTTTTTTTCTGTTGTATTTTTTGGATGTCTCCAACTTTGCCCACCTTTGTCATTTGCTAATTTAAGGACTGGAAACCCTGGTGGCGTAGTGGTTAAGTGCTACAGCTGCTAACCAAAGGGTCAGCAGTTCCAATCCGCCAGGCACTCCTTGGAAACTCTATGGGGCAGTTCTACTCTGTCCTATAGGGTCTCTATGAGACAGAATCGACTCGATGGCACTGGGTTTGGTTTTTTTTGGTTTTAATTTAATGACTTACGTTCATTTCTGTCTTCTGATTCATTATTACACATATTAGATGAGTTTCGATTCAGGACTTACCCTTTTAGGATACTTCTTAAAATGTTCTTCTAGATTGGCTGTGGAACTTTATATGCAGCTCTCTGGTTGTATATGCTTATTAAAAATGTCTGCAGCTTTTTAATGAATATCATATGGAATCAAAATCCAGAAACCTTCTTTTTGGAAGCACAGAATGCATTTATTGTTTACCCTTCATCCTTCAGGACTCCTTGCTTGTCTGTCGCTTTGGTCACCTTAGACTTGATGGGATTAAAGCCACCTATTGTGTTTTTTTTTTTTTTTTTTTTTTTTTATCGTGGGACTGGTCTAGTGCCTTTTCTGTTGGCAGAGGTAACTCTGTTTGTCTCCAATTATTAGTCATTCTCTTCCTGGTTTTTTTTTTTTTTTTAAAGTTTGGCACAAATATTTACCTCCCTCCTCCCTCCTCTCCAACTTCCCTCACTCTTCCAGGCTTTCAGAGACTTCCCATGGCCTCTGTTTATTCTTAGCAAGGTTGACCTGGCCATAGCAGTAAAGTTATTTGCTTGTGTATGGAATTATTATTATGTTATCTTGAAGTAGAAAAGGAAAACTTAATCTTTTTCTTCAGTATTCAGTTAAATATAAAATGATTGCTTTAACTGAATACTGTGTGAGTCTGCTTTAATTTTAGAGTGTTATATAAATTATTTTTAATTTTGCTGGAAGCTCTTACTCATGTATGTCAAGAAATTTGTAAGATAGCTACCTGGCCAACTGACTGGAAGAGATCTATACTTGTGCCCAGTCTAAAGAAAGGTGATTAAATGGAATGCAGAAATTATCAAACGATATTATTAATATTACATGCTAGCAAAATTCTGCTGAAGATAATTCGAACACAACTGCAGCTGTGCATCAACAGGAACCTGCCACAAGTTCAAGCCAGATTCAGAAGAGGAGGTAGAACAAGGGCTAGCGTTGCTGTTGTTAGATGGATTTTGGCCGAAAGCAGAGAATTCTGAAAGATGTTTACCTGTGTTTTATTGACTATGCAAAAACATTCAACTGTGTGGATCATAATAAATTATGGAAAACATTACAAAGAGTGGGAAGTCCAGAACACTTAATTGTGCTCATGCCAAACCTATACAAGGGTCAAGAGGCAGGGTCAAAATTGAAAAAGGTGTGCAGCAGGGCTGTGTCCTTTGACCTTACTTATTCAGTCTGTATACTGCATAAATAATCTGAGAAGCCAAACTATATGAAGAAAAAAGCAGCATCAGGATTGTAGGAAGGCTCACTAAAAGCCTACTGTATGCAGATGACACAACCTTGTTTGCCAAAAATGAAGACAAATTGAAGCATTTACTCTTGATGGTCAAAGACACAGTCTTCAATATGGATTACACCTGAACATAAAGAAAAGGAAAATCCTCACAACTGGTCCAATAAACAAAATCAGGATGCATGGCAGAGAAATTGAAGTTGTTAAGAATTTCATTCTATTTGGATCAGCAGTCAACATCCATGGAAACGGCGGTTAAGAAGTCAAACAATGTATTTCATTGAGCATATCGGCTGCAACAGACCTCTTTAAAGTTTTAAAAAGCAAAGGTGTCACTCTGATGAGTAAGATGCTCTTGACTCAATCCATGGTCTTTTCAATTGCCTCATAGGCATACAAAGGAAGACAGCAGAAGAACTGATGTGTTCAAATTGTGGTCTTGGCAAAGAATATTGAATATACTGTGGATTGCATGTGGTTAAGTGCTACGGCTGCTAACCAAGAGGTCAGCAGTTCGAATCCTCCAGGCGCTCCTTGGAAACTCTATGGGGCAGTTCTACTCTGTTCTGTAGGGTCGCTATGAGTTGAAATCGACTCGAAGGCAGTGGGTTTGGTTTTTGGTTTGGTGGATTGCCAAAAGAACAAACAAATCAGGCTGTAAAGGAACACAACCAGAATGTTCCTTAGAAGTGAGGATGATGAGACTTTACCTTATTTACTTTGGACATGTCTTCAGGAAAGATCAATCTCTAGAAAAGGCCATCGTTTCATTTTGCGTATAAGTTTGCCACGAGCCAGAGCCCACTCAGTGGTAACTAACAACAAGATTATAAATTACTTTTCATTTAAACTTATTTTTATTTTCCTGTTAGAAAAGCCTGTAGTTTACCGGAAGAGCACTCATTAGCACAGTGCTTTACCTAAATTAGGCATTTATCTACTGATTGAATGAACGAATGTACTTTTACCCAGGTGGGAATCTGAAATCTGCTACTATTCTTCCGCTTTTCTTTGTATTAGCACTAGTGGCTCGTGCTGTAGTGCACATAATTTATAGAATGTATCATTCTTTTTTTTTTCCTTTGTTTTACTTATTTTGTTGTTCTTGAGAATATACATAAAACATACACCAATTCAACCATTTCTGCATGTACATTTCAGTGACATTTACTACATTCTTCAAGTGATGCAACCCTTCTCACCCTCTTTTTCTCAGTTGCTCCCCCATTAACATAAACTCCCTACTGCCCCCCAAGGTTCCTGTCTAATCTTTTGAGTTGCTGTTGTCAATTTGATCCCATATAGATAGTTCTTAAAAGAGCATAATGCTCAATGCAGACATTTTTTACTAGTTAAGCTCAACTGTTTGTTTTGGTTTTAAGAAGACTTCAGGGGATGTTTTTGGTGTAAGATGTAAAGATTATCTCAGCACAGTAGTTACAGGGCTTCATTCAGCCTTCATGGCTCTAGAAAGCCTGGAATCCATGAGAATTTAAAATTCTGTTCTGTACTTTCTACCTTTTATTAGGATTCCTCTGTAGAATCCTTGATCAAAATGTTGAGAAATGGTAGTCTGGCACCATCCAGCTCTTCTAGTTTCATGGCAAAGATGGCAGTTCATGGAGGCAATTAGCCATACATTCCAAGTCTTCCTCCCATTCTTGATTCTCCTCCTTCCTCTGTTCCTCCAAGTAAAGAGATACCAATTATTGGTCCTTGGATGGCCACTTACAAGCTCTTAAGACCCCTGGCACTGTGCAACAAACTAGGAGGTGGGACAGAAGCGCTAAACATAATATTAGGCCACTTAACTGGGATGTCCCATGAAACCATGACCCTAAACATCTAAACCAAGGAACCAAATCCTATGTGTGGTTGTACGTAAGCAGCCTCAGCAGCTACTCTTTTTTTTTTTTTCATTGTTGTAAATACATTTATCACACAATTTTGCCAATTCAACTTTTTGCAGGTGTATAATTTCTTTCTTTTTTTTTTTTTGCTATTGTACTTTAGATGAAGGCTTACAGAATGAACTAGCTTCTCCTTAAATAGTTAGTACACATACTGGTTTGGGATACCAGTTGCCAGCCCAACGTGTCAGCACTCTCCTTTCTTGACCCTGAGTTCCCGATTGCCAGCTTTCCTGACCCCTCCTGCCTTCCAGTCCTTGCCCCTGGGCTCGTGTGCTCCTTTAGTCTCGTGTTGTTTTATGAGCTCATCTAGTCCTTGGACGAGTGAACCCCAGGAGTGACTTCATTACTGAGTTAAAACGGTGTCTGGGGGCCTATCTTAGGTGGCTGGTAACAAGCTTCTAAGACCCCAGATACTACTCCTTAAAGTAGAATGTAGAATGTTTTATTTATAAACTGTGCTGTGGCAACTAACAACAACAATAATACAAATTATTTTTCATTTAAATTTATTTTTATTTTCCTGTTAGAAAAGCCTGTAGTTTTTTGGAAGAGCACTCATTAGCACAGTGCTTTACCTGTATTAGGCATTTATCTACTGGTTGAATGAATGAATGCATGTTTACCCAGGCGGCAATCTGAAGTCTGCTACCGTTCCTCCCATTGCTACAGTGCTGCTGGCTCCTCCTTTAGTGCAAATAATTTATAGAATGTATCATTCTTGCTTCCTTGTTATATTTACTGTTTGTTAGATAACATTCACTTTTTTCAGAGAGGAAGTATATATTTGTTATAAAAAAATAGGTCATGTTGATATTAGAATTTACCTTTGTTTCCCTATTCTCATTACATTTTGTCGAATAATTTTAATATAGTTAAAAAAAAAAACAAAAAACAAATCCTTGCCGTCCAGTTGATTCCAGCTTATAGCGACCCTAGAGGACAGAGTAGAACTGCCCCGGAGGGTTTCCAAGGAATGGCTGGTGGATTCAAACTGCTGACCTTTGGGTTAGCAGCCGAACTCTTAACCACTATACCACCAGGGTTTTCATTAATGTAAAACTAATATCTAATTATAAAAAATTAGAAAATACCAAAAAACACTAATTAAAAACAAAACAGTGTCCTTAATCCTACCACTCAGGGATGATCTCTTAATATTTTGTTCTCTCTGTCAGTCTTTCTAAATATACTTGTGTAACTTTGGACTGTATAGGTAGTTTTCAGTATTTCATATCTTAAATACTACCTGTTCGTCACAGAACCAAAGCCCAACTGCTATAGAAACAGTCCACTTTTTATAAGGACATTTATATTTTTACAGGTACTAGGCCAGTGCCTTAACAATTATCATAAAAACTTCATATCTAATGTAGAGTACTTCTGAGCATTTCTGGTAACAGTTACCTAACCACTTGAGAACCAGTCAGAAAACAGCCAGAATGATTTATTCATTAGCAAGTTTGAAAGTGTTCCTATAGGCCTTACCAAAAAATCAAACCATCGAGTCGATTCTGACCCATAGAGACCCTTTAGGCCTGAGATCTTGTTAAACTAGTTTGGATTGCCTCAGATATACACAAACGGATGGGCATCACGTTTGTCAGCTTAGGTGGAGCTCCCACTTGTAATTTTGTGTAACTGAGAATTGAATTATGATAGCTTATACGAATTGATATATTAACTTTATTTTTTCTCTTTTTTAAAGGTAATGTGGCTTTAGATAATCTACAGATAAAAGAAAATGCTCTGGTAAGTTTGTTTTTTTTTTTTAAACTATGCTAGCTCAGCTAATTTGATAACTTCGTAGAAACCCTTGGTTACTGGTACCAGATAACGTGATTGAGTCACTCCAGAGAGGGAACACTTGTTTCGTGATGTGCTGTAGGAAAGAAGAGATTAAAGATTTCAAAATAGTGTTTTTTTTTTTTTTCCTAATGATCAAAATAGTATCTTTTGGAAGATGGAGTGGTTTTCCCTGTCCTGATTTAACTGTGTAGCTAGGAAGTAGACATTTATTTTATTGAAATATTTTTCTTCAGGAATATCTTTACGTGTTTTCAGTAGTATGAGGGCTTGAGTTCAACAATTTAATGAATAATTGCATTTTTTGAAATACATTGGTAGCCAAGCTTTATAATTTTATAACATTAAGAGATACATAGTTTTATTTATTTTTTTTGGTACTCTTTAGCTTCAGAAAACAATTTGTATCATTTACTATTGAGCTTAAAAGACAAAACAAAAAACAAACACACTTCTACCTCCCAGCCCCCATTGGGTATATTTTTAGCTTGTTGGGCTTAATTATAGTTTATGAAGTCACTTAAGAATGAATTTATTCTTTAATTCATTCGTATCTGATTTCAGACCAACCAGTACTGTGTTTTATAACCCTAACTGTGCATGTTGGTTCTATTTGTACAAGATGGTTTCTGTAATGCTCCCATGACTGGTCTTAAAAAAAAACCAAACCAAACCCATTGCAACCGAGTCATCCTGATTCATGATAACCCTATAGGACAGAGTATAACTGCCCCATAGGGTTCCCAAGTTGTGGCTGGTGGATTTGAACTGCCAACTTTCTGGTTAGCTCAAATTCAGGTTTACCATACTGCAAGGCCCATGCCTCTTCGATGGTGCTAAAGCTGTTTTCATTATAACAACTACAATAAAAATTAAAAGAACATTTTGTCGCTCCTTGTCACAAAGTTGGACCCCTAGAATCTTCAATATCCAAATCAAACCAAACCCACTGCTGTAAGGTTGATTCTGACCACAGGGTTTTCAAGGTTGTAAATCTCTATGGAAGCAGACTGCCACATCTTTCTATTGCAGAGCTGTGGGTGGTTTCAAACCGCTGACCTTTCGGTTAAGAGTTACTTGCTTTAACCACTGTGTCACCCCAGCACCTCCCCTAGGAGTATCCAATTTTGGATATTAAAGATTCGAGAAGTAGAACTTTGTCACAAGAAGGAACAAAATGCTCCTTTGTTTATTTCTTTGTTACAGTGAAAACAGCTTGGCATGGTGGAGAGGGCGTGGGCCCTGCAGTGTGGTGGGCCTAGACTTGAGTGCTGGCCCTCTCACCAGCTGTGTACCTTTTGGCAAGTTTTTTAACTTTGAGTCTCAGTTTAATCATCTTTAAAGTGGAGATAACGTAAAATATTCTGTGCTTGTATGGCTTGAGTAGGATGACGAGTAGAGCCTGGCACAGCTGGCACTCAAAACATTTTAATTTTCTTTCCCTTCCTTTATATAGGAAACCCTGGTGGTGTTAGTGGTTAAGAAATATGTCTGCTAATCAAAAGGTCGGCAGTTCAGACCCACCAGGCACTCCTTGGAAACCCTACGGGGCACTTCTACTCTGTCCTTTAGGGTCACTGTGAGTTGGAGTCAACTTGATGGCAATGGGTTTGGTTTTTTTTTTTTCCTTTATATAGGCTGTTACAACTTCTTAAATTTCATCTGACGAATTTAGAATTCATGATTCTATGTCTAGAGATTGGAATAAAGTTTGCTTGAACTCTGTGTTAGCCTGCTTTGAATTTTGGTTGTAGTTAAATATAATAATTTTGTAACTTATGTTCTCTGTCAATTCAGAATAGCCTCCTTTCCACAATTAAATTAGAATGGTGACTTTTTAGTTTAATATGGGTTCTTTACATTGATTACATGAAAAATTATTTGAGGAAGATCAAAATGAGCATGAGGACCATGTTTGTAGAAGTGTAGAGTTTATTGTTTATATCCTAGTTTGTGACCCATTGCCATCGAGTCAATTCTGACCCATAGCGACCCTATAAGATAGAGGTGAACTGCCCCAAAGGGTTTTCAAGCAGCTGCTGGTGGGTTCGAACTACTGACCTTTTGGTTAGCAGCCTAACACTTAACCACTACGCTACCAAGGCTACATTTATTGTGAAGATCCTTGAATGTATCCTTTTTCCCCCTTAGGAGGATAGAGCTGCCCGCTTATCACCATCTAAGATTTTTTTTTTAAACTAAGAAAGGCTTTTTGTAAAAAGCTCTTAGTAGTGTTTTATTAAATTCTTGTTCACCTGAAATGCTTGAGGAATCAGATGAGTGGGTAAATTGATTATTGTAACTTTAATTTTTCCAAAGTACTACATTTCGGTAGCCAGATTTCCATAGAATTAGTGCATGTTAAGGTACACAGAAAGGCTGCATTTACCATTTAATTGTGAATAATTTGGAAGACCCGGGTGATCATTATGAATGTCGGTTATTGTTTAGTACTTTGTGAGTAAAAAGTGGTTTAGAATAAAAAGGGAAAGTTTATTATCATTGGTTGGTACTTGTCAGTAATTTATCTAAAACCAAAAAAACCAAACCCACTGCCATCAAGTCGATTCTGACTCATAGCGACCCTATAGGACAGAGTAGAACTGCCCCATAGAGTTTCCAAGGGGCGCCTGGTGGATTTGAACTGCTGACCTCTCGGTTAGCAGCCGTAGCACTTAACTACTACACCACCAGGGTTTCCAATTTTTCTAAAGTAAATGCTAATTTGATAAATAATATGTGGGGAGTTTGCCTTTAAGATTGTTTCATTTATTCTTTTACTAAATATTTATTCAACTTGGAAGAGAATTTTTCAGTTACTGCTTTTAGATCGTAAGGCAGAAGGACTGTTCCTTTCCCTGTCTGGGTATTTCAGGTAGACAGTATCCATCTGTTGTTTTAAAACTGCATGAGCTTCCCTTCTGGTTTATTAAAGCAAGTAACCAGTTTCCCCACTTTCTTTCTTTGACTGTAAACTCTTTTTCTATTATTTCTATTTATAATTCTTCTGTGAATTCTTTCTGCCAAGTTAAAGTTTCAGTTAGCAAAAACTTCTCATTTTGTGAGCCATAATGCATGTCCTTTATGAATTACTCAAATACAGAAAATTTGTCTTAGGCTTTTACTTCCCATTAAAACCCATTGCCGTCGAGTCGACTCCGATTCATAGTTTACTTAGAGGTGATTATATATTTAAACGATAATACAAATGTGGTGTTTTGTGGAAATTAATCATTCAACATGTCCTTTAAAATTTTTCTTCCTTCTGAAGAGTGAATTGGATGTTCCTTTTAAAGTCAAGGCTGGCCAAATTGGTAAGTACTTTGCTATTTATTTGAGTTACTGTTAGCCTTTTTAGTATCTACCCTCCCCTCATGTTATTTAATCTATGAAGTCTTCTTTAGCTTGAACAAAAGCGTGAATGGTTTTTGGCTTATGTTTTTTAGAGTTTTTAGAGTTCTAAGCCCAGTGTGTATTATATATAATACATATGTACTTTAAATGTTTTGGCAAAAGGGTAGAAAATAGCCCTTTTGCACAGAAAGGAATTCAAACTATAATTTTACTCTTTAGGCTTTGGTTCTATCATGCAAAACAGATCTTCGTTTTCAAAATTGATTTCCACGTTTTGTGTGCTTTTTCTTTAAATGTGAAAGTAGTATAATTTGGAAACTCTGGTAAATAAACTTTAAGTGTAGCTTGTTTCCCTTCTGTTTTGCTCAGCCGTTCTCACTTGATATATTATGCAGCAATGTGGTATGGAGGGTACACTTTGGTAAGTAGAAAGTCTGTTTCTTCACAGCGAAGTTCTTACACTAACACCCCCCATGGCTACCTTACATCTTTGTTGAAGAACTTTTTCAATAGGAAGTTCAATCTATAAAGCCCTCCCAACTAGTCCATGTTACTTTTTGGAATATAAATACCAACCTTGGGCACTTCACTCTTAGGTTAGAATTTTCACTAATGCCGGCACTCATCCGACCGCTCTGCTACTGCACCACATCACTTCCCTTCTTCACTCATCATTTTGTATTCCAGAAGCCCTTCGTGTGTAACACTAAATGCCTGTCACTAGTCTAGCATCTCTTAGCAATTAGTTAAATACTTCTGTTTTGGTGTATTTTATTTCACGTATATATATTCCTTTTGTAACTTTTGCATTTTTTTTTTCTCTTGAAACGAGACACTACCTTAGATTGAAAGCATCTCTAGGGCATGTGCTACCTCTTAAGTTTATTTGGTCTTTTATGTAGAGCCTTGTGCTGTTTGTGTTAATGATATTTAGCAGGGCTGTAGAAATACTGTTGTGGCCCTACATATTCAGTTGAAATCCTGGAGTGTAGAAGTTGTAGCCATTCATTCGTTCCTTTACCTTTGAAATACTTATGCACATGCACTACAGAGAGTTTGGTAGTTCCCAAGAACAACCTCACTCCTGACACCAACTGCAAGTTTGGGGTTCCCTAACACTACCCTCACTTCTGATACTGGTTGCAAGTTTGGCAGTTCCTAAGACCACTGAGGTTCTGTGATTCACTAGAAAGACTCACAGAACTCACTGAAAGCTTTTATACTCATAGCTTATTACAGTAAAAAGATACAGATTAAAATTAGCCAACAGAAGAGGCTCTTGGGATGGAATCCAGGAGAATCCCAAGCATGAAGCTTCCAGTTGTCCTCTCCCAGGGGAGTCATGAATAGGGCTAGCTCCTCCCAGCAATGATTTATGACAGTACACACAGAGTATTGCCAACCTGAGCCTTGGTGGCCAGAGTTTTTATTGGGGCTCAGTCACATTGGCATGGTTTACCACCCATGTGGCTGACCTCAGTTTCCAGCCTCTTTGGAGGTCAAACTGATACTGTGTAGTCCAGACACCACCACATTGTTGGTATGGACTATCTGGTATGGTCTAAGGCCCTCAGATAAACAAAGACATGTGTTAGGCAAAATATTCCAAAGGCTTAGAGATCACCTCCCAAGAAGCCGGACAATCTTTGGGTGAGATTAATTCCTTACTGCACAGAGACTATGCAGGGGACAGGCAAGGATGAATATGATATCTTTGTCTCCAGGGAAGTTACAGAGATCTAAAATGAGGATGTAATATTGAAATCACATTTCCAGAGTATTGGATGGGTTGTAGTTCATTACAGAAACTTTGCATTATTCATTATATTCTTAAAGCCAGATTTATATTTTGGGAGGAGGTTTTCTAATGGTTCAGAATTTGTTCTTTTTTGCTTTTGAAGTGTTAAAATGATTTAATGGGTTCCTTCAGGGGTCTTCATTGAGTTGAGACCTTTTACATATAAGGATGCAAAGCATATTTTCTTTAAATTTGTCTCCTATTTTTTGGTTTCATGGAGCATTTATATTTAATTTCTCTTTAGGTTAAAATATTGTACATGACCTGTAGAGTCAGTGCGGCTAAATAAGCTCAAGAATTATTTGGTTCTTTAGGAGCTAGACATGTTTTGTAGGTGTCCCTGGGTTATACTTTTACCTAAATTTTTTTTTTTATTAAAAAAAAAAAAAGGGGATACAGTAATATAACTGAATTCCAGGACCTTTTTGAATGATAGGGGCCTGGTGGGTTAGGATAAATGCAAAGAAAAAAGGTTTGGGGAAGAGACAGTCCTTTTTTGATATGCCAGTTGAAGGGGTTCTTCCAGCTTTTTTACTCTTAATGCTTACCAAGAAGGTAATGAAATCAATTTTATTAAGAGCTTATGAGATAATTATAAGCATAAAACTATCCATTATGAATATAAGTGGTTCTCTAATATCAGACTCAGAAATGACCCAGAAGTATAAACAACTGATGCTACGTCTAGGGTCCTCGACATGTTAGTCACTAAGAAACTGAACTGGTTTAGAAGTTGAAGAAAAAGAAAAATTTAGATGGAGAAATAATTTGTGACTTTAACCCTGGGAATAGATTCCTAAGTAAGAACTGGCCTGCCTACATAGCCAGCCTTTCAGGTGCCGCAGAATATCCTTTATGTTGCATTATTTTATTTTCTCTTCAGCTTGTTATACCATTTAATAATTCTTTCAACTTTGAGCATACGCCTTTTAAAAATGCCAGTGATTAGTTGAATTAGGTTCTTTTCTCTGAAAAGTCTTGATCAGCTGCTTTTAAGGTACTATCATTATTTTAATGGTGAAGAGGAGAAGTACTGTATTTTGGTACATGGAAGACTTTGGGGGTAGGGAAGGTTTAGGTGGAATTGCTCTAGTACTTTTGAGGGCAGCTTGAGACATAGGCCACCTGGAGACCTGGAAAGAGGGGTTACTAGAGAATGGGGAAAGGGTAAGGAGGAAAGTATGGGAAGACATCAAAGACACATTTTGCCCATTGCAAAATTTAGTGAGTGTGTGCTCTTTTTGCCCTGCTTAAGCTTTTCCTATAAAACCGCAAATTGGGTTAGTAATTTTGAGACCATAGTTCATTATATTATGACTGAAAAAGCAGCTGACATTAACACCCTTGTTTCTAAGAGAGAGAATGTGTTCTGTATTCCAGGTGACTTATAAGTAGGTATGTGGAAAGTAACTGGTCTGGACTGCCTGTAGATTGTAATTCTAATCGTAAAACAATATACCTTGCCTTGATAGCTGGCCTCTTTCAGTTGTAGAAATCCAGCATGCTGTCCAAATTCTGGTCCTTTGGTGCTCTTCTCTGTGTTGCTACTTCAATTCCTGGAATTTTGTACAGATATTTTCACAATTGATCTTTGCAGTTTAAAGATTGTAAAAAAGATACTAGTTTTCCAATTGAGCCTTAGTTGTTGTGTGGCTAGAACGGGAAGTGCAGTAAGTTGGATAACGAAGAGCACTGAGTTCAGGTTCCAGCATTCTCACTGATGACCTTTAGGCAATTATTTGACCTCTTTGGAACTGAGTTTCCTTGTTTTCAAAATTGAAATGATAGCTGCATCATTCATTTTACAGTTTTGGAATATTAAGTTAAATAATCCCTATCAAAAAGCTTGAAAAGTATAAGCCAAAAAAATCTAAACCTGTTGCTGTCGAGTTGATTCTGACCCATACGATCCTACAGGACAGAGTAGAGCTGCTCCCTAGGGTTTCCAGGGAGCAGCTGGTGGATTCAAACTGCTGACCTTTTGGTTAGCAGACGAGCTCTTAACCACTGCACCACCAGGGCTCCTGAAAAGTATAAAGCACGGTATAAATAGTCACCTTTAGTATTGATATTATGTGGAAAAGATATTTGTGAACTTCAGAGTTGGAGTGTTTTCCTTGTGGGCTAGTCTCTATGTACTAAATACATGGATGGTTTTGTTATACCTTTTCTCTGAGTGGGAAGTGGGAATTGTATATCTTCTTGAGCAACCAAATAAGAATTTAAGGTTGAAATTATGTTTCTTTAGATAAATTAACTTTGAAGATTCCTTGGAAGAACCTTTATGGAGAAGCGGTTGTTGCAACTCTAGAGGGATTACATCTGCTTGTTGTCCCTGGAGCAAGTATGTTATATCAGGACCTAACCTTGCAGCCACATCACATTGAAACGAAATGTTCCTAGGTGTAATATATTCTGTAAAATAGAACATAATTTAAATAAAGTAATCATATATGTGTATAACCACATATATATAAACTTATATACAGTCGACCGTCTATATCCACGGGTTCTGCATCTGTGGATTCAACCAACCGTGAGTCAGAAAAATTCGGGAAAAAAAAGTTGCAGGAAGCAGAACTTGAATTTGCCTTGCACTACGCTTGGATGCACGTGAGCAGAGTGATGTGCAGACATCCCCTGCTGTAGCCTCCCGCCATCTCAGAGACCCTGTCTCACTCCAGCACTCCCTGTTGGAGCGTTGCTCACCTCAGCGTTATTCCCTAAACAGTACAGTACTGTAGAACCACTGTTCACTAGCGTTTCCGTCGTACTAGGCGTTATAAATAATCTAGAGATGACTTAAAGCATATGGGAGGATGTGCATAGGTTATACGCCAATACCATGCCATTTTATATAAGGGACTTGAGCATCTGTGGGTTTTGGTATCTAAAACCAACCCCCCATGGATATAGAGGGACAACTGTATATATATGTACACATGCATACACGTACATATATGTATATACATATATACCGATATGTACATATACGTATACACATGTACACAGATATATGCACATTTATGTTACCACATTTGTATATAAAATGTTTTGTATGTTATTGCCGGAAAGAATAATTTCAGCCATTTGTTAAATTTATTCTATTCTCTAAGAATAATTATTTTGCAACTAAGTCTTCCTGTTAGGTTTACATGCATTAGGCAGTTTTATTTTGGGGGAATGAAATGAAATGAGTTTTTGTTTGTTTGTTTTTAATGTACTTTTTTTGATGTGTTAATGTGCAGATTTCAATATTTTTAAAATTTATTTTTTTTCCATTTTGTTGCTTTTGATTTTGATTGAACGTTAGCTCAAAAATATGTGTGTAAAATAGGTAATTTTTGTCTTCAGAAAGTGTAATATTATAATTTTTAATGGATGTTTTAAACAGTGATATTTATTTAAGTGCTTAGTTTTTTTTTTTTTCAGTTACGAGGACCCTATAATATTAAGAAAATTATACTATTTTCTGAATATTTTAGGGAGAAATCACTTGTAATATCTCAGTCATTGTACAGGTACTATTGTTATGTTTACATTTTGCTTTCTAGTCTTTATCCATACACGTACAGTTTAATGTACCAGCCATCACAGTAGGCTATACAACATGAATCAATCTGGCCTTTTCACTTTATATGTTATTTATAATGTTTCGTGGCTTTTATAGTGATAGTGATCATTTTGGAAGGCTGAGTGATACTGCGTTGTGGGGTGCCTATTGTTTTTCACTATTACTGTGAACTCTATAAACACCTTATTCTTATAGGTATCTTTTTTATCATGTTATTTCTTGATCTTATGTTACCAAAAATGAGATCATGAGATAGAGTATGTATGTATGTATATCGCCTTCCCTCTGTCCCTCTTGCTATTCTACTCACCCTTCTCACTTACTCCTTCCCCTGATGTCTTTGTCCCTTCTTTAATTTCTTTTCCTGTCACTTTCCTTTTTGATATAAGCTTTGTGAATAAATAAGAGTAATTATGTTTAAACTTGTTGTAAAATTAATTGAAAGAATGAAGAAATGTTTTTTGACTTAAAAAAATGACTTAGATTATATTCAGACACACAAAATCACAGTGAGGCTAACCTTTTACCTTTTTTTTTTTTTAACTTACTAATTACATATTCTTTTTGTGTGAATGATCTGTATGCTTTTAGGTATTAAATATGATGCTGAAAAAGAAGAAAAATCTTTGCAGGATGTTAAACAGAAAGAGCTATCTCGAATTGAAGAAGCCCTTCAAAAAGCTGCGGAGAAAGGTACAATTTACATACCTATATATACTTTTTTTTTTTTATACTTAGATATGCCTATATTTTTTAAATATTTAATGATATGTATAGTGGATGCTTATTTTTGAGCCGTTATAAGCTGTAGTTGCAAAGAAATAATCCTTTAAAATCACATCTCAAAATATGAATTATAAATATTTTAATGACTCCCATTTAGGAATAATTTTCTTTTTTCAGTGATTGTTTTATCTGTCAGTTTGATTTGTCTACTTTTCTTAAGCAATCTTTTTTTATATGCTGCTTATGGAGATTTTCCTAATTCGTATGAGTTTGTGCAAGCCTGTTTGTTTTGGCCAATATTTAAGTTTCTTTGTGTCCTTTTTTACCTGTGTTCTTGCAAGAAAACGAGGTAAGCATAGCACTATATGAAACAGTGTTGGGCGGGTATGGTGCTGTAATTCTATTGCAAGCTGTATCTCTGTATTTTATCAAACTAGACCAGACCAAAGCCATTGCTGCCGAATTTAACAGCACCATCACACGTGGACAGGGACTTAGGAGTGGTAATGAGGGGAGGTAATACAGCTCTAAGCAACAGATGGTTAAAGAAACCCTCATGCTGTTCTGCTTTGAAAAGTATTTTTACTTACACTGATTCATTTCATAAAATAGAATGCTGCCCATTGTCAGGCAGAATATAACAAAATTGAAATACAATTGAGTACATTTCTGGAGAGTTTGCTTAACTGTACAAATAAACTCTTCGGTGTTTTTCTCCTTTTATTTCCATTGGCGTGAATTTATTTTCCTAGAAAGGACATCAGAAAGGGAAAGGTTAAATTTCTAGTGAGGCCAAAAATGTCTACATGCTGTAGATTCTTTATTTAAAATGTTATTTTTTTTAATTGAAATAATGTATACACACACTTAAAAATCAAATACTTTTGCCAAGAAGGCTTATGATGAAAAGTGACAGTCCTCTGTCCCACCTTCTGTCTGACCCATTCCTTAGAAGGAGCCATATTTTGAGAAATATTAACATTCTGTCATTATCTAATTTATCAACTTAAGGCATTATCTAGGACTTCCTATTACAGTAATCAAGGACTTTACCTGTCTTACCATCTCCTTTCACCCTACATTGCCTTCCTCATCTTCTCATAATGTGCTTATATCATGATTTTTGAGTAATTACTAGTCAGTTTTTTCGTTATTAAACCAAACCTGTTGCTGTTGATTTGATTCCAACTCATGGCAACCCCGTGTGTCAGAGTAGAACTGCCTTCTATAGGTTTTCAATAACTGATATGAAAGTAGATTGCCAGGCCTTTCTTCCATGGCCCTGCTAGGTGGATTTGAACTGACCTTTTTTCGGTTAGTAGCTGAATGCAAACTGTATGCACCACCGAGGGGCCTTATTTTCATTATTATGACAATATAAATATTGTTCATTGCATAGATCAAATGATATACACTATGATTGTATTTCCTTTATATAACTTATTGTTTTTTTTTGAATTTGTAAATGCTTCTTTTTTTATTTGCTTCGTCTTCTATGTAAACTTATTTTTAATTCTTTTCACATGCTACATGAAATTTGTTATGTGACTATTAATGTTATTTCCCAGTTGTCCAAATGCATCAGATAGTCTATCAGTCCCCCCGACCCTACTTTTTTTTTTTCCCTTGGGAGTCTCCAACTGAACTGACTGTTTTTTAGGCCTGCTGCACAATTGCTGTCTTGGGTCTGGTCTTTACAGCTCTTCTGTGTTTAATTCACTGTTTCCTGGGTCCCTTGTCTTTTTCTCTTTCTTAGTTTACGCCTTAGTTTGGCTGCAGCACATCTACTAGTGTGGTAAGAAAGGATACACTGGATATAATTTTTAAAACCCTTTCAAGTCTGAATGTCTTTGTGTTCTAGTTTCACACTTATCTGATTTGACTGGGGATAGAATGCTAGGTTAAAAATTAGAATTTTGAAGGTAATAGCTTCTAGCTTCCAGGTGCTTTTGAGAAGTCTGATGGCAACCTGCTGTACCTGTTGTTGGAAACTCAAAAATTAGAAAATCCCTGGACCCTATGTACTAGTTGGGAAAATGAGACATGATGTTGAGTCCTATCAGAGAGGTACAGCTAATGTGCTCTGGGAGTTGAGAATAGACATGTCATGTTTAGCCAAGGAGATCAGGGCAGAGTGAAGGTATATGTCTCACCTGGGTCTAAAGGATAGATATGCAGAAAGGACAGAGGGCATTATAAGGTGGAGGGGACAGTGGAGGTGGGAAGGTGTAGAGCATGCATGGGGAACAGCTAATAATTTGGGACTTTGATATAGTGTAGTTGGAGGCAAGGTTGGAAAGTAGGTTTAGGTCAGTCGAAGAGATTTGAATGTCATCATGATGATGGTGATAGTACCTGGCATCTGTTGAACACTTACTATTCGCTCTTTGAGATGCTTTATATGAACTAACTCATTTAATAGTCACAATTCTATGATACAGGTGCTGTTATTGTTCCAGGAAACCCTGGTAGTCTAGTGGTTAAGAGCTTGGCTGCGAACCAAAAGGTTGGCAGTTTGAATCCACCAGGCACTCCTTGGAAACCGTATAGGGCAGTTCTGCTCTGTCCTATAGGGTCGCTTTGAGTCGAAATTGACTCGACAGCAATGGGTTTGGTTTGGTTTTGGTTTTATTGTTCCATTTTACATTCCAGAAAGCTGAAAGTTAATAACTTGTCCTGGCCACTCAGTTACAAAACAATGGAGCTAGAATTTGAACCCATTCTGGCTCTAGATCTTGTACTCTTAACCTGTGCCACAGTGGACTTTAATATGTAGCCAGTAGAGAAGTCTTAAAAAAAAAAAAAAAACCAGGGAGTGACATGATCAGAGCTGAGATTTAGGGAGGTAAACTTAAAGGGTGTCTAGTCTGGATTTGAGGAGGAAAGTGAAGGCGGTGCTATCTAGCCATCGTTAACAAGAATGGATATAAAGGATTCAGGTGGTGTATCCAAAGGGAATAGATCACAGTGACGTAAGATGAGGTCATTTTAGCTTACCTTAAACTTTGTGTCAAATATCACAACAATGTTTTATTCTGAAAATAGGCAAAGTGGGAAGTAAAAAGAGAACCAAAATAGTGGACTTTAGCTCCGTTAGAAAATTTGCCAGTGGAACATGAGCCGTATTTGGTATTTTTCTACCTTGCTTTCTTAATTTAAAATTATTATAACTTTTAGTTATTAAGAATTTTTTATTTAATACGAAACTAAAGATTGTGTGTTGACAGAATTGAAGTGGTGTCCCTGTGAGTGCTTCCTTTGAACTAATTTCATGGTACTGTTACATGCTCTTTAATTCTTCGAGTTGAGTTTGAGCATATTTTACGTGTGAAATTACATGCTTTGCGTTTTGGTTATTGCTGCCATGCGGATGCAGGCGCCCTTTCAGGGGAGTTCTTATACGGCTTGGAAACCTTTGTTTACAAGGACATCAAGCCTGGTGGGTATGCATGGTTAATGGTATCCAGCTACATAAAAATACATATTCTTATCCATGCTCGTACTTGCAATGATGCTCATTTGATGGGGTGCCATCTTTTTAGATAATGGAAATGTAATTCATGTTTTCCCCTTTCCATCATTTCCTTTCCCTGCCTTCACCAGCCATTTATTCATTCACCAAATATTTGAATGCCTGTTTGTGGCAAGTTCTGTGCTGGATGCTGGTGTTCATGGCAAGAAGCAGATGTGATCCGCTGCCCTTGCGAAGCCTGTAACTGGACGTTCAGATAACCTACTAATCTGGACTGCCTTTCCGACTTCCCTTCTGTAGAACAATACAGTGGTTTCTCAATGAAGCAACCCCTTTCCTAGAGCAGTGGTTCTCAAACTTGGGAAAAGCGATGAAGTAAAACCTTTTTTTTTTTTAATTAAAGTGAGACTTTATTCAGAACCTTAAAGGGCAGTGGTGCCAAGCACCTGAGCCTTCTTCCCACATCCCTCTGATTTGCCTGACCTCCGTAAATAGCTCCTGAGCCACCTCCAGCGCCCTGTCCTGGGAGGCATGTTGAGATTTTAAACTTGACATAAGGCAAATTGAAGGCCGAATGCTTTAGGATTTATAGTAGGTTTCTGGGGGGTTAAAAAAAAGGGGGTTACGTACTAGGAAATTTACCAAGTATGTTTAAATAATAATTTTATCTAAAAAATAATTTACTAATCTTTATATTTTACGTAACTTTTCAGCTTTTTATGTTAACTTAGTCACACTTAGAATTTGTTTTGATTAAATGGCAAGCAGGCTCTCTGTCTTGCAGCTGAAACAGTAAGGATTGTGCTAGAAATGATTTCTGCCACTAGAAACTTGTATTTAGTTTCATTATGACAAATGGAAGAATAATTTGCATGGCCAATTTCCTACATGGTGTTGAGTGAAATCACCGTGAAAGCAGCTTCCGTTTTAACAATTCTGTACCTTTACTAAAGCATGGCTGACTGTTAATTTGTCTTGTAGTTAACTTTGTTTAATATAAAGGATAGTGTGGAGATACTCATGATTCACTCACCAGCTTTGTAGATTATAATTACCTGCAGTGTGGCAGTGGCAGTGTTTTCTGATCCTATTAGGAGTAACCTGCTTCCAAGATACAAAGAGTATCTGGTGGCCCGTTCGAATATCTAACAAAATCATTGGGCAGCATTGTTTAAAAAAAAAACAAAAAACAGAAAACCAACAGGGGTCACTAGGAAGGAAAACCGGATTGATTTGGAGTTTTCTTTCTTTTTTTAAAAGATGTATTAGACTGGATAAAAAACTACACCCAGAATATTGGTGATTCTGAAACGAGAAAAGTTAGTTTTGTTGATAGTATCTTCGTTTAGTTGGTGAGGGCTTAGTGTGCAAATCATGATTGTTTCCTCTTTTCAGTTTCCAAGTATGTATTTGTTCCTTATTTGATGTCAGTTTTCTTTGTTTTTCCAGAGCAGTAGTTCTGAAAGGGTCAAAACTATTTTCATAATCCTACTAAGGCATTATTTGCTTTTTCTCTGTGCTGACGTTTGCGCTGGTGGTGCGGAAGCAATGGTGGGCAAAATGGCTGGCTGCCTCAGCGCAGATCAGGGTAGTGGCCCCGAGCTGTACTAACAGTCGTCGTGTTCTTAGCCACCATGCACGCACAGCAAAAGGAAAAAAATCAGTCTCACTTAAGAATGTCCTTGATGAGACAGTGAAACTTTTTAAAATCAATGTCGACTCTTGAGTACATGTCTTTTTTATATTCTTTGTGACAAAATAGGATGTATAAAGCACTTCTGCTGCAACCCAAGCAGGATAATTGCCTCAGGTGAAAACACTTGGCACTTGAGTTGTCAGCTGGACTAGCTGTTTTTTTCATGTAGCACCATGTTTACTTGAAAGGATGATTGACAGACCATTATTTGGATTTGAGTGTTCAGGAGGCATTTCAAGAAACAACTTCACAAACAAAAAACTGACAATATTTGTTGCCAGTGATAAAATTTAGCTTTTAAATGAGAGTTAGAATTTTGGGAAACTTGTATTTACCACCTTGATGAGCTTGACAGCTTCCTAGTACTTAAAGACTTTTCTGATAAGATTGATGGTGATATTAATAAATTTATGATTTTTGATATTAAATAATGAATATTTGGAAGGTCTGCATGACTCAGTGAACCATTATTCCCAAGTGACCAATGCAGGATGCTAAAAAAATCACATGTGTGTTAAAAAAGGTCCATCCAGAGTGCCAGATAGACCAGTTGATTTTCATGTTACAGAATGAAAAATCCATCGATAGGGTTTCATATTCCACAGTGTAGCCAACCTTTAAGAAACTACCACCTGTTGAATTTGAATGTAGGATCAAAGGAGAATATCTATAATTACATGAAAAGGCAGTGAAAATGCTCTTCCCTTTTACATCTACATATCTGTAGTGAGATTTGATTTTCTTCATCTACTTCAGCCAGAACAACACATCTTAAGAGATGCAAGGCAGGAGCAGATGTGCGGACCCATCTGTCTCCTACTAAAGTCAGACAGTCAGGGGATTTAGAAAGATGTAAAACCATGCCATTCTTCTCACTAAAACTTAGTGGTTAGAAAATAGTTATTTTAAGTATATGTTGGTTATGTTATCATGTAATGGTTTATTGTTATTTTAAAATGAATACATAAATATTTAAAACATTCCTCAATTTTTGTTTCCATTGTGGTAAATATTAATAGATGTAACCCACATAAATAAAAAGCCCTTTAGGGTCTTCAATTTTTAAGTGTGTTAAAGGGGCTCTGAGACCGAAATGTTTGAGAATGACTTTAGAGAGAGGTTGAGAATCATAAATCTGCTGTCCATCAGATTATTTACCAACTTCCTCTAAAGAGCTTTGTAGCACTCAGATTAGATTTTAAAAACTAGAGAGGTTTAAACTCGGTGCATCTAACACTGAGATCAAAGATAGAACAAGGGGGTCAGAAAAAAAAGTGAATCCAGGGTGATAATAGGTTAGGTAAGAAGAGCAAGTTATAGTAGAATCTAAACCCAGGCAGATGGACCCCTGTTTCTGAACGCTGTTCTAGCGAAATGGGATGGTTTTCAGGACTAGGCTGGGCTTTCTTGTTTCTTTTCAAATGGTATTTCTTTGAGAACTCGGTCTTTTCCTTAATGTTTGATTTATGAATGAAAAAGAGTCAGGGACTGTCACTGTGGAAGGAGACACTGGTAATAGCAACATCCAGATTCTGTTATATGTTTATTAAATATCTTCTTAAAACTTAGGGTTTTGTTTTATAATCCAGGATTTGGTTCCTAATTATTGTAGCGGCAGGACAATCTGTTTTAAAATATCAAGGAAGAAAAAATTTACAATTTCAAGCAAAATTTCATGTATATTTTCTCAAATACGTATAACATTAATTGAGTTTATTATAATGCCAAAATGTGGAATTTTTGATCCATTTGAACATACAGTGTTTTGTGCCCAGGTATTAGGATAATCTCTGTCCTAATGAAGCTTCCTGCCTGGTGGCAAGACAATTGCAAACTCTTCAAATACAGTGTGATCACTGCTTAATGGAAGTCTGTGTTATAAGGTGTGGGGGTTGGCGACCCTGGAGCTGCTTGGGGGCGTCAAGGAAGGTTTCACACCAGCAGTAGTGGTGGACCTGAGATTTGGAAGCCTCCTCTGAGTTTGCCTGGTGAAGGACTTGGGGAAAAGCTACCCAAGCTCAGGGAATGGCAGGTGTGGAGGCACTCAGCATTAGAAAGCATGGCTTGTTCTGGAACGCTTACATAGTATTTCTCTAATACCCAGTGTAAGGGTGAGCAGCAGGAGATAGAATGGGGCAGGGAGATAGGGGTTAGATTTTTTTTTTTTAAATATATAAAAGGATCTTTTGTGTTATGCTTACCCATTGTAATTTTATCTGGGAAAATGTAGAGAGCCTTTAAAGAATTTTGAGCAAGGCATTTACAGGCTCAGATTGGTATTCAGACAAGATCAATCTGATGGCAGTATAGGACAGGAGGGTGAAGACTAGCGGCACAGAGACCATACAGAGACAGTCTCCAGAATTCAGACCAGAGGGGATCTATGTAGGCAGCTGAACATGAAGATGTGAAACCTGGATCAGACAGATGTTGGTCAGTGCTGTGAGGTGAAGCAATGCCAAACACAAGATTATGAGATTTTGAAGCTGATTTTAATGAACATTTAAAAAAAATTCTTTATACCCTAAAGCCACTGAAGAATTTTACCTGTGAGGTAATATCAGATAGAGGGATTCATGTGTCTGCAACCCACCCCTCATTTCACTTGCATTCCTGTGTCCCCACCATACATTATCAAAGCTTTTCTCTTCAAATTCCATCTTCTGTCATTATTACATTTCCATTAATATTTTGGTAACATTGAAATTAAAGTGAAACTTTGAATTGTAAAAAGCCATAAATATTAAAAAAGGCATTGTGTATGGACATTTCACCCAATTTTTATGTAATTGCACTTGCCAGGTTAGTTTCTAGATTAAAGAAGGCTATTCTTTATAAGCCAGGTTTGTGAGTTTGTGTTAGTATTGAGATAACAGGTCAGTTTCACATAGGTGCAGAAGCTTGCTGTCAGGAAGAATTCTCTTGTTTTCTTTTCTGTCCTCTAGTCTGCTAACTTGACTTTTATCCTTTTCTCACTAAAATGCTTCCACTGAGAAGGACGTAAACGTAAAAAGCACAAAAAACATTTTAAGAAACCTTTTAAAGGTCTTGATCGCTCAAAAGGTAGGTAAAAGTAGCTTTTTATGCCGTGTATTATTTATATACATTGCCAGTTGCTTTCCGTCTTAGGAAGGAAAAATGATTGTTAGATTACATTGTAACTTCAAAAATAAGTTTTAAGTTGGAAATGCTTATTAAATCTAAATCTAAAAGAAGGACGCTAGAATTGGCTGTAATTTCCATTGAGTAGTGCCTCACTTATCCTTGGTCATTGGTTATGAAGTATGTGAGAATTTCAGTTCTTTAGCTTGTGCTTTTCTGTTTTTATAGATAAGCCAAAAGAAGCCAAAAAGGATACATTTTTGGAAAAATTGGCCACTCAAGTAATAAAAAATGTACAAGTCAAAATCACAGACATTCACATTAAATATGAAGATGATGTAAGTAATTTTAGCATATTGTCTGATTTAGTAATAAATGTATTTTATGATGTTAGTTTGTGATTTCTGTATACGTAGATTATCTGTAGCCAATTTTGAATCTAAGGTTGATTTTTCTTTTTTTCTTTCCTGCTAAGTATGCCTCCATATCTCCTTTCCTGTGTTAGGCCAGTTTCACTGATGATTTATGTGTGTAAATATACCATAAAACCATCATATTGTCCTTTCTAAACTGGTATCAGAGATTTTTAGATTGTCCTCTATTATTTATTTCATGTTTTGTTTAATGCCTTAAGACTCATATTATTATAACTTTAAGGAACGAATTTTCTCTTTTTACTGAAAAAAAAAAAAATTAGTTCTAAGAGGTGATGAAATAATGAATGGTAATAGACTCTGGTGGTGCAGTGGTTAAAGTGCTCAGCTGCTAATGAAAAGGTCGACCATTCAAAACCACCAGCTGCTCTGCAGGAGAAAGATGTGGCAGTCTGCTTCGGTAAAGATTTACAGCCTTGGAGACCCTGTGGGGGCAGTTCTACTCTGTCCTACAGGGTCTCTGTGAGTCGGAATCAAGTCGACGGCAGTGGGTTGGTTTTGGCTGAGAGTCGACAGGGCACTTGACTCTTGGTCCATCGTCTTTACATTCCACCAGTTGAACTGGACACCCTCAGCTGCCCTCACACACGTGCGCAGGATAGTTAGAAAGCAAATCTCATTTATGACCAAAAGTTTCACATTGCTTGATTAAGAACTATTTTACTGAATAATTGTAGTTAACATGTAACAAAGATTTTGAATTTAATATGCATTGCTTTCTTTTAAAGTTTGAAACATATATGAGAAACCTTGAATTTTTTTATTTACCTGAGAAATTGGAAATGTTATTCCATCTCTGCCAAATTTAAGTTTGCATTCTTTATTGTTTTTTAATTTCCTATAAGTTTGGATTGAATTAAAAAAAAAAAAAACCTGACAAATAGTTTACTTTCTTTTCCTGTTCAGTTGTTTATGTAGCTTACTATTCAGTGAGACCCACTTCTAGTTTTTGAAAATATGCCATCATCTTTGTCATGAACTGACTTTACCTCTTGGGCTCTATGGAGTCAAACAGAATTTTATTAACATAAATATCTAAAAATCTTATAAATACCCTTGTTTATAACAAACTTAGGAAAATAATATGTATTTAACACATGACAGCAGTGAAGGAATTATTGTCAAAACGAATGGCATATTGATGGATGAGAACCTCAGTTTAAACTTAAGCTAAGCTTTTTATTGACCAAATAAATATAAAGGTACGTTATTTCTGTTCCTTTAATAAAAAAAAAAAATACGAGATACACAGGAGTGGGATAAATAACATCTGTCATGTGTAAATTGATGTCAGTGACAAAATATATTAAAATATTCTAAAAGGAAAAGAACTAAAAAGTGTGAAAGGATCTTGTATCTTGCCTTTTTTGATCTAGGATAATGAGAACTACCATAGAGTGTAGGAAGGGGTATAGGGATTGTATAATAATGTATCATACAGGTGCTTAGTAGATGGCAGAGTTTGTGGATAGTGCATTAGCAACTGAGGAGCTGTGTTTTAGTTAAGTTACTTCTGAAATAGTTGGAGAAACTGGAGAAACAAAGGAAAGAGAACCAAGGAGGCTAGTGTTCATTTAATGTACTGTTTATCTTCTGCGTGTTTCCAAAACAAATTTAAAGTAGGTATAAAGAAATGAACCCAAAACAAAAACCAAACCCATTCCTGTGGAGTTGATTCTGACTCACAGTGACCTTATAGGACGAAGTAGAACTACCCCATAGGGTTTTCAAGGAGCAGCTGGTGGATTCGAACTCCCGACCTTTTGGTTAGCAGCTGCGCTCTTAACCATGTTTTTTCACAAATCACTATATATCTGATATTAATTAAAAACAAGATTCTTAGAGTCATTTGTGCTTCGCAGCTATACCAGAGCATGCATCTCTCCTATTTGAATGCTTTTTAGTCCGTGTTGGATGACTTGAGAACATTATTCTTTTCTTCCTCTCCCTAGTTTCCCTAGCTTCAGCCATGACTAAAGAACGCTGTTTAACTCTTAGACATCTTAAAATTGCATTGTACACATTGTGGTACGATTTAAGCACTGTGTATAAATTAATGTAGGCATATAGATCAAAAATGGAACAAAATTTTAACATTGATGGATGTTTAGGTGAAGAGACTGAGGAAATTAAATATAAGAATGCAGGTATTTCCTAAAAAAGCACTTTGAAGTGTCAAGGAGGTTGAAGGCTTAAGGAGACAGTTCACATTCCAAGTGTGAAAGCCTTCAGTGTTTTCTCAGTGATTTTGTGGCAGTGTTGTTATCTGTAACACCATGTCTTATTTATCTTTGAAGAACGTCTCTAATGATTTATGTATGTCTCTATCGACTGTCCATTTTCAACTGTCTAGAAGAGAGTCCATTTAGTCATAATCACTGAGTCTTCTCATGTCTAGAAAGAAAGGGGTTCTGCTAGGAAAGTATCATAGTAAGGTGCCGTTGTACCTACTCAGTCTGGATAATCCCAGCCATAGCCCTCCTCCCTTTCCTCTCTACAATCTAGCTGCGTATAGCATAGAGTGGGACATGGATTAATTCTTACCATCAATATGTTTTAATGTTGTCTTTTTCTTCGATAGGTCACTGATCCAAAGCGGCCTCTTTCATTTGGTGTCACACTGGGAGAACTTAGTCTATTGGTAATGTTGACCTTATTTCAAATTTCTTTGAAACCTACAATGTATTATTTCAAAGTCACAGGGTAAATTTCCTAAAATTAACTATAGCTAAATTAGCTATTGTTTTTTTATCTTCTTTTATTATCTTGCTACAGCGTTTCTAGAAGTTCAGAAATTTCAGTGATGCTTTTGTCGCATTTTCTAATTATTTCAATTTCTCTATTCAAATTTAACAAATACCAAATTATCAATATCAAACATTAAAAAAAAATTAAAAACTGAATCTTAAATATGTATGGAAAGTAAAAAAAGGTAAATTTCTGTAGCGTTTTGTACTCATGCTTGGTACAGTTAGATGGAATTTCCAAAGAGCCTATACATGTGTGGTGTGTATGTTTATTTGTGGATGTGTGTGTTGTATTATATTGGGATGTACACTTAATCAGAATACTAGATCAAAAGTAATTCATTTTGATTAAGTATTTTACAAGAGTTTGGTTTTCTCTTAAAGGTCTTAAGGGTAGAGAGTTGTATATATCCAGATGGGAAATTTTTTTTTCTCCCTATTATGAGTACCTTGATAGGAAGCACATTTTGGGGCATAGAAATTAAGAAAAATAGCTAAATTAGATTTTTCCTTTTTGTGGAGAAAAAGATGTGGTTCATTTATGCATTTTTAAAATTAAGGACAGTGAACATTAAATTGTATTAAGTACAGGTTTGCTTTATGGTTATATGGAGAGGGCCTAAGGAGTGAGAGAAGAGGACAGAAGATGGAAGAGAGGTGGACTGGCAGAGACAGAGAAAAAAGATGTGGTTACATGAAAGCCTTAAGAATGATACAGCATACAGAGAAGTAGAGATATACTGTGTTTTTACACAAATAATGCACACCTTCTGTGTTTGTTTGCTGGCCGTGGCCTCTCCCCTGCAAGGTACCCTCACAAGTGTTGCCTCCTCTTCATATGTTGCTGTAAAAAAAAAAAAAAAAGAAAAAAAATGCATAGTACATTTAACAAAATATCTCATGGGGGTGGGGGGAAGGGCATGGCCAGCGAACAAATGCAGGAGGTGCGCATTATTTGCATGAAAATACGGTACAATGAGTTTAAGAACAAAGGAGAGACTAGTTACAGAGAAAAAGAGAGAGCTGGAGAAACAAAGGAAAGGGAGCCAAGGAGGCTAGTGTTTATTTAATATACTGTTTATCCTCTCCAAGTATCCAAAATGAATTTGAAGTACCTTTTTTTTTTTTTTAAATTTTTATTGTGCTTTAAGTGTAAGCTTACAAATCCAGTCAGTCTGTCATACAAAAATTTATATACACTTTGCTATATACTCCTAATTGCTCTCCCCCTAATGAGACAGCCTGCTCCTTCCCTCCACTCTCTCTTTTGGTATCCATTCTGCCAGCTTCTAACCCCCTCTGCCCTCTCATCTCCCCTCCAGAGAGGAGATGCCAATGTAGTCTCAAGGGTCTACTTGATCTAAGAAGCTCATTCTTTACGAGTATCTTTTTCTGTCCCATTGTCAAGTCCAATCCCTGTCTGAAGAGTTGACTTTGGGAATGGTTCCTGTCTTGGGCTAAGAGAAGGTCTGGGGGCCATAACCACTGGGGTCCTTCTAGTCTCAGTCAGACCATTAAGTCTGGTCTTTTTACGAGAATTTGGGGTCTGCATCCCACTGCTCTCCTGTTCCCTCAGGGGTTCTCTGTCAGGGCAGTCATCAGTTGTAGCCGGTCACCATCTAGTTCTTCTGGTCTCAGACTGATGTAGTCTCTGGTTTATGTGGCCCTTTCTGTCTCTTGGGCTCATAATTACCTTGTGTCCTTGGTGTTCTTCATTTTCCATTGCTCCAGGTGGGTTGAGACCCATTGATGCATCTTAGGTGGCCGCTTGCTAGCGTTTAAGACCCCAGACGCCACTCTCCAAAGTGGGATGCAGAATGTTTTCTTAATAGATTTTATTATGCCAATTGACAATTTGAAGTAGCTTTACTGTTTGGGTAAAAAAGAAATATACAGTAAAGCCTATTTAAGAAACGAAGATCGGTGTTCTGAAGGGCAGAGAGATAATTGTTCCAGAAAGCTTTGACTAAGAATAGTGACCATAAGTGAGCACACTATTAACTTTGAGCTAGAAAATATCTAAAAAAGTACACACAAAAGGAAAGGAGAAGGGAATCAAAATAGTGCACTACAAAAAATTAACACAAAGGCTGGCAGTATTGGAGGAAATAGGGACAAAGAAGGCATGTTGTTGTTAGTTGCTGTCGAGTGGAGCAGAACCGCTCCATATGGCTTTGAAGGCTGTGACCTTTCAGAAGCAGATTGCCCGCCTGTCTTCCAAGGTGCCTCCGGGTAGGTTCAAGCCTTCAACCTTTTGGCAAGTAGTTGCTGAGTGTTTAGCTTAACTATTTGTGCCACCCACAGACTCAAAGAAGGCATAAAATACGCAAAAAACAACTAATAAAAATGGCAAAGTAAGTCCTTATTAGTAATTACTGTGAATGTAAATGGACTGACTCAGTCAGAAGGCAAAGAGTGGCAGAATGGATAAAAAAACAAGATCCAACTATATATACTGTCTATAAGAGATGCATCTTAGACGCAAACGCACAAGTAGTTTGAATGTGAAAGAATGAGAAAAAGTACTCCATGCAAATAATAAGCAAAAGAAAGAGGTCATGATGATTTTAATGTCAGACAAAATGGACTTTAAGTCAAAATCTGTTACAAAAGACAAAGAAGGACGCTAATGATAAAAGGGTCAATTCATCAAGAAGATAAAACAATTGCAAATATATATGCATATAGTTTGAGTCTTTAATTTTTTTTTTTAACATTAAAGACTCAAACTGTATAAAGCAAACCCTGACAGAATTGAAGGAGAAATAACTCTACAATAATAGTTGGAAACTTCAATATACCACTTTGAATAATTGACCAAAACATCTAGAAAGAAGATCAGTAAAGAAATACAGGACGTGAATGACACTGTAGAGCAATTAGACCCAACAGACATATGTAGAATACTCCACCCAGCAATAGCACAGTATACACTCCAGTGCACCTAGATCATTCTCCAGGATAGACCATATATTAGGTCATAAAATAAGTCTCAGTAAATCTAAAAAGATAATCATACAGAGTATATTCTTTGACCGCAATGGAGTGTGATTAGAACTTAATAACAGAAGGAAAACTGAAAAACACACAACCAGTGGGTCAAGGAAGAAATCAAGAAAAAAATCAGAAAATACTTAGAGTTGAATGAAAATTCAAGTACATCATACCAAAACTTATGGGACTCAGCGCGGGCAGTGCTTGGAGGGACAGTCCTAGCAATAAATGCCTACACTAAAAAAGAAGAAAAATCTGAAATCAGTTACCTAACTCTACAATTGGAAGAACTAGAAAAAAGAATAAACCAAGTTCAAAACTACAGAAGGAGGGAAATAATAAAGATCAGAGCAGAGATAAATGAAATAGAGAATAGAAAAACAATAGAATCAATGAAACCAGAAGTTGTTTTTTTGAAAAGATCAATAAAATTGACCAACCTTTAGCTAGACTCTTCCGTCTCGTGTCTGTAAGTTTGTCGTACTTTGATGGTTCGCATGTTGCTGTGATACTTGAGTAGGAAGAATGACCTGGCAGTCTATTTCTGAAAGAATTAACCATCCTCAGTTGTGAGGAATTGAGGATGGTACGGGAGTGGGCAGTGTTTCGTTCTCTTGTACATAGGGTTGCTATGAGTCGGAACCAATCAGTGGCACCTAACAACAACAACAGCAACAGGAACAGCTAGGCTAACAAAGTAAAGAAGAGAGAAGATGCTAATATCTAAAATGAGACATTACAACTGACCATACAGAAATAAAAAGAATCATGAAAATACTTTTATTATTTTTGTGATGATTTAATAAAGTAGTTTGTGTATGCACTTGGCACCTTGGCTCAGTATTTTCTGCTGCTTCCACTGCAGTGCTGCGGTACCGACTGTAGCAGCAAACCTACCTCTTCCTGTGCTCATTCCGTTCCTTTCTTCCATCTTTCTGTTTCCAGTCTCCTATATCTGAGGTAACCTTTCCACTTCTGATCTGGATCCCAGCTGTCCGCATGTCTTCAGGAACCATTTTCCCAGCTCTCCCCTTTTCTTCTATCAGTCTCCCTCACTTTCCTAAATCTTTTACTTTTCTCCCGTCCCCTCCCTCCATCCTTCCTTTTGTCTTTACCTCCTGCTCTCTCTGTCCCTCTGTCTAAGGACTCCTTCATGTAAACATTTGAACACATTCAAGTGTCTCTTTTATAACAACAAAAAAAAGCCTCTTTGTAACCTTTCCCCCACTCCCTCTGGTCCCCATCTAATTACTACAAACAACTTTTTTGAGAGAATTTTCTACCCCTACTGTCCTTTCTTTTCCACCTCCCACTGACTCCCCACCCACTGTACTCTGACTGCTTCTTTCCATGGAAGCTGTTGCAACAAGTTCATCAATAATGCTCTTGCTGCTGAATGAGTTTGTCTTAGTTTATCTCATGGCGGCATTTGGTATTGCTTACCATGGTGTTTTTCTGGAAACATAGTTGTCCTGTGGTTTCCGTACTCTCCTGGTTTTCTTCCTATTTCACAGTAATGATTATTTTTTAAAATATAGACCTTCTTCAATAGCTACAGGCTGGTCGGTTGTTTTATTCACATCCAGTTCTTTATATAGTTCAGACATATGTACCTCAATGATTATTTTATGGATGAATAAATAAACTCAGGGTTAAATTAGAACCTCCTCAATTCTATTTTCACTGTTCCTTTGATTTTTTCGTATTAACATATGTAACGAAAAGCTAACACTAGCCAACATTAGCCAGGTGTCTCTGAGTTTTCTTACTACAATTTACAAATATTGGAGCACTACTGTGTGCCACTTAGACCACATTTCTACAGTTATTCTCTTTTTTTTTTCTTTTAGACTGCAAATGAACAATGGACTCCATGCATATTAAATGAAGCAGAAAAAATTATATACAAGGTATTATACTCTGTTAGAATAAAAATTTCCTCTTAGTTTCCTAGGTACAAAGAGTTATGCATTTTCTTTAAGTAACCTTTTAGGAGCCGAACACGTCACTGGGGTGTGAGGTAAGAGTCTAGGGTCTAGTTTCCGCTCTGCTGTTTACTACCTGTGTGACCTGCTGTAATCACTTACCCTCTCTGAGCTTTAAGTTTTTCACCTATCAAATGAAGAAACTGGATGAACAATTCCCAAATGATGTTTTATGGAGCGTTAGGTAGCTGAGCTATTATTAAGTGGCATAGAAAAAATAACCTGTGGTTAAGTAAGGTTACTTGCTAATGTAGTGAGCTGTACATAGTCAAACAGGTATGTTACATTTTGTTTTAAACTACAGGACTTCACAATGCTTTAAATATACTAATTAATATTTTAAATCTCCAAGAGGGCTGTATAGTTTTCCCTACCTTGTCGATCGCAGAACACCCCTCTTCCCTTGCCTGAACCAGTCCTTGATATCTGCTGGAGGGATCATGTCTGTCTGATTCAGCAAAACATTTACAGGACCGGTTAATACTGAATTATCAATAAGTATTTGGTAACTAAATGAATGAGTCCCTTGGAGATAGTGTTCCTTAAAGCACAATTTGGCAAATACCAGACTTCATAAATTATATGAATAATAAGAATTTTTCTTCATTTTTGCTTTTTTTTCCTTTCAAAATTCAAACTGGCAGTTGTGTAACTTTAGGGTAGTGAACGCTGGAATACTTTTTTTAATGTTGATTTATATTTTCAATGTGTTAGTTGCTTGACGTTGTTTATTTTTCTTTTATAGCTTATTCGACTCGATAGTCTTAGCGCCTACTGGAATGTAAACTGCAGCATGTCTTACCAAGGATCAAGGGAACAGATTTTGGTAATTTCAAATTATACATAGAAGAGCCATCTATACACTTCCTAAATTTTGTTCAACATAAAAATCCTTAATAAAGACAGGATATCAGTCATTTGTTTAACTTGTGTATAACTAAATCAGAAGTGTGAAACACATTTCTAGGAATCTTATGTGTTTATGAAAAAGTGCTTTTGTTTTTGAAGATCTTTGTGAAATCACTCACTAGACGATGAGATGAGAATAATGTAATACTGTACTATTAAATTGAAAATGCATTCATAGTTTTTTACAGTGATTTTGGTGGCATTCTTGTTACATTGTGTGTTTCATATGACAGTGATTACTTTATTGTGAAGAAAGATGATGCTCTTCAGATCTAAAGGATATATCCTTGACAAATGCTTTTGTCAAATGCTTTTAAGCATTTGTGATGATTTCCTGAATAGGGGAAGATTAATTCAAAACTCTAATGTGATTAGTCAATCTTAGCCAGGCTTATTTACTTAGAGGAGAAAGGAAGAACAGTTGAAGTTTCTGGACTGGATTAATTCCAAAGTTCTAGCTCTTATCTCTCAAAAAGATATCATAACAAATAGTTCGTTATTGACTATACAGTGTTTTAGATACCAGTTCATGTATGTTTATGTATATATGTTTTTTTCCTCCCAGAGGCAGAGGGGAACACAATGTTATAATGTTGTTTGTAGATATTTAGAATTAAAAAAAATTACTTTCATACCTTCACTCTAAAGAAATATACCTGTGTATACCTTTTTTTTTTTTATACCTGAGTGTGTTTTTCTTATTGGGTGCTAGTTGCAAAGCTAGGAATAAGGATATTGATTTAAGCACTAAGGTTTTCTTCTTTTTTGTGGTTGAATATGTGTGTATTTCCTTTTTCATTCTCATATAATTAAATTTTTTGTTTAGGATCAGCTGAAAAGTGAAATTCTTACAAGTAGCAATAGACCCCCAAATCATCAATACAGTAAGTAATGATAAAAGTTAATTTCATGTTATAGGAAGTGTGGAATTAAATACCTTATTTTAATATACTTTTTACAATAAAGTTATTTGGCAAAGAGAAAGTATTGATTATATACGTTAGGTTATTATATACCTTAGGTTTATATTTAGATAAGAACTCATTATTGAGGATTAGATTGTAGCGTGGGCACTGCTCGGGGAGACAGAGAGAGGGGGAGTGTGGCTGTGGTTCACTCTCTACAGCCAATCCCCCTTGACCTCTGTGTCTTCTTCTCACCTTGTTATTGTCTAATTTGTCTTAGGATTTAGATTAAAAAAAAAAAAAGAATTACTGAATTTTTGAGATCTTGATACTTGGTCACCTCTGGCAAGTCACTATTGCAATGTAAGACAAACTAACCACTCTAAAAAAAAAAAAAACACTAGAGATTCCTTAATTGAGCTTTTCTACTTCTTGGCAGCCTCGCCTTTATTTTTCAAATAGATTGCTAATATAGCTGCCTGCTTATTTTTTTTTTATCCTATCTGTTTTCTCCATTCTAAAGAACCTGTTGGCTTGTTTTTGTTTAGTATATGCTGCTCTGTGGTCATTTTCAGCTTTCATACCCACATTCTTTCATACTGCTCTGGTTCATTGTTGTTTTCTTGGTATTTTCTTATAGTTAATTGCCATTGAATGATGGTTGGCACTTTCTCCTGTGTTCATAAAAAACTCCAAACCAAACCAGTTGCCTTTGAGTTGATTCCAACTCACAGCAACCCCATGTGTGTCAGAGTAGAACTGTGCTTCGTAGGGTTTTCAATGGCTATGACTTTTCGGAGGTAGATCACCAGGTGCCCTTGGGTGGGTAGTCAAGTGCTTAACCGTTGGCTCCACCCAGGGACTCCATAGACCCCTGTATTTAATGATGACAAAGATTTCTAATGTTGTCAGTTTGTTAAAGCATTGAGTTTCGTTGTATAAAAGAACTAGTTCAGAAAGATCAACAATTTCATTCTCAAGCATTTTCCACTTATGAATAACTTGTAAGTCACTAACCATTTTTATACAACCTTAGGCAAGCTGTAGATGCCATAAGAAATCACAGTTTATTTACTTTTAATACTATTCACAGTTAAAATTTATTACCTTACTTTGCCCTGCCCATCATCTTTCATAATACACATTTTCATACTACTCAACTTCAAGAATATTTTCTTTAGTTGATTCTAAGATTATTAAAAAACCCCACAAAACCCAGTATTTAATAAATTATTTTGGAAATCACAAAGTGATATGTAATATTTTTTCTGGGCAATCTGAATTTTATTCATGATTCTGTTCCTGAATTCTGCCAGTGATTAAATAAGAGAAATTAATAAAATTTAGCTTCCTTCCTCTTAGTGGTATTTTTAATGAATCATAAAATCATTAAATGACTCATAGCAAGGCACAGAAGCCTAATTTTATGAAGAGTCTGAATAGCCAAAAATAGATTGTATATGTTGTCTACATTTCTTGTATAGAAACGTAGGGCACCACTTCCCTCCTTGGAAACTCACTTTAACAGTTGAGTTTAACAGTTGGTATTATGGAGGTAAGTGGATGCTTAAATGTTATTTCGTACTGAATTTGTTAAATGTATTTTTGATCATTTTTCTTTACTTCCAGAGTAACAGTGTTCTCGTAATTATTTACAAGAGATCGTATATAAGGGCACATAAACATATCTTATGTCTTCCCATGTGATTTAAGTTTTCCAGCCAATATCAGCCTCTGCAAAGCTCTATATGAATCCTTATGCAGAAACAGAGCTCAAAACACCCAAACTTGATTCGAACATAGAAGTACAAGACATTGCCATTGAACTGACCAAGCCTCAGGTGAGATTTAGCTGGACGTTGCTAGCTTTGATTAGCCCTGAATCTTGGCTGCTTTTGTCCTTTGTGGTTATTTCTTCTCCTTCAATGCTTTGGTGGTTCTTTTTGATTGTTACATATAGAGTTGAATTAAAAATTTATTTAAAAAGACAATAAGCTTCAGATTTAAGAGATAACTTTTATCTGATCTTTTTCTAAATGGTGGAGAATCTTATCAAACTGTAGCAAGTTACATTAGTTCCATTTGATGGAAGATTTTAATGTGTTTTTCCTTCCTTAGTTTTTCATAGCAGTCACTCTTACATTAAATATTATTTCCTTAATTGTTAGAACAGCTGTGTTGATAGCTTTTTCCCATCATTTGTTGCCCAGAATTGATTATATCCCTGGGGAGTTTGGGTAGTGGATCTGGACAATTGCAGCTGAAAGCACGGCAGGACATTTAGCTAATTCAGCTTCTAGCCCAGTGCTGTCCAACAGAAAATATAATGAGAGTTATATATGTAATTTAAAATTTTTCAAATAGCTGCGCTAGAAAAATTTGAAGAAAAAATGAAATTTATTTTAATAACATTTTATTTAACCTAATATATCCAAAATATTATTTCAACATGTAATCAATATAAAAAATTGTTAATGAGGTATTTTATATCCTTTTTTTTAACGTAAGTCTTTAATATCTGGAGTTTATTTTACACTTACATTATATTTAAGGTCAGACTAACTACATTTCAAGTGCTTAATAGCCACATGGTAACCCTTAGGTAGAATTATGTTAAGAAAAATTGGAGAGGAGGAAAAGCTGGACTTGGTTCTTTCTTTCTTCTGCCTATAGCGTTGTCAGCTTTGTGGCCGTTTTCCCCTCCATTGTATCAGATCCACAGAGTTGCTGTGGTGGTGGCAAGATGGGTGCTAAATGGCTTTGTCTTGCTTTAGTTATGCAGCATTTTTCTGGAGCAGCTTGAAAATCAGCTCATAGATAGCTATTGCTGTAATAATGGCCTAGAGGAAAAATTTGTACCTTTGGGAACAGGTGTATTCCTTGTCAGCAGTTAGAGGCCATGTTTTATTGTTCCTAAGATGCACATTTATTTCATATTTTTGCATACCTGAAAATAGGGTGTATTTTATTACTGGTGTTATGATAGAACTTAATTGAGAGCACCTTTTACTTTTGTACTGTAACCTTAAAATAACATGGTAACTTATATTTAAGGGTGCCTTTTTTTAATTTGATGTGGAGTCCTGGTGGCAGATTGTTAAAGAGCTCGGCTGCTAAGCAAAAGGTCAGCAGTTCGAATCTGTGAGCCAGCCCTTGGAAACCCTACATGGCCGTTCCGCCCTGTCCTGCAGGGTTGCTGTGAGTTGGAGTAGGCTTGACAGCAGCAGGTTTGGGATAATGGTTTAAATTTGTGAAGGATGGTGTCTTCTTGTGTTACTAGTTAACATGATCATTATTGTTAAGGGAATTTGGAGTCTCCTAGGTTGAAAATCAGTAATATCTGATATTTATCATGTATGCAATGTAATAAACATTTTGTTTTTATTTTGATAGTACCTAAGTATGATTGACCTTTTGGAGTCAGTGGATTATATGGTTAGAAATGCCCCTTACAGGAAATATAAGCCTTATTTACCGCTTCATACCAATAGTCGACGATGGTAAGTTACAATTTGTTTTTTGAGAAATGTATATTCTTGTAGCTAGGAACTCTCAGAGTTAAAAGGCCTTTAGAATCATCTAATCCGGCTGCTTTTTTTTTTTTTAAACAAAAGCTAGGGATATCTTTTCTATGCTCATATCACTTTTTTCATAAACGCTACCTCTTATGCTCCTGTCCTTAGTTTCATATTCTTAACTTTAAAGATTTTCGAACATTAAAAAAAAATCTTATACCCCATCAGTCACCAACATGGAATCACTGTTTTAACTGTACCGGAATACTGTTTATGTCCTGTAACATGCAAATTTGTGTCTTTATGGTTTTGCTCTTGGCATACTCTCTGCCTGGAATGGTTTACTCATATTTCAGTTTATTTAAGTCAGAGAGCTGTACTGGGGAATTGAAGTGCTATTACTGAACTCTTACAGGAAGACTGTTAGTAAGAACAAAAAATTTGGTGGTGCAGATCTAAAAAGTCAAAGCTGTTTTCCTGGTCTGGCTTAGACCTTTATATTCAAATGTTCTTTAATAAAATTTGATTTGCAGGTGGAAATACGCAATTGATTCTGTTCTCGAAGTTCATATAAGAAGGTATACCCAGATGTGGTCATGGAGTAACATAAAAAGACACAGGCAGTTACTCAAGAGTTATAAAAGTGCCTACAAAAACAAGTTAACTCAGACTAAAGTCTCAGAAGAAATACAGAAACAAATTCAGGTATGTCTTTGAAAGCTATAATTTGTCTAACTGTTATTTAGTATTAATTCTAATGAAATATTTATATTGATGGAAGTTTCCCTACATTTAATTTGAATCAAAATATAATTTTAGACAAAACAAAACTGATCTCTTTTTGAGAGAGAATTTTACGGGAGACTGTAGACTTGTTTTCCCCCGCTTAAAAAAATAAAAAACAAACCTTTTTTCCCTCATCCTAATAGATAAATAGATAAATGAGGCTATCATAAACTATTTGGCGGAATGTGTCTAGTTTTCATAATATTGTTTAGAAAATCATTCTAGAAGTGTCGAAAATGTGTTTATTATTAGCTAGATGTGCCTTCTGATTTTTTTCAGTTTCAGCTTGAACTTGCATATAAGCAATTGATGGTCTGTTCTACAGTCGGCCCCTGGCCTTGCTCAGACTGATGATATTGAGCTTTTCCATCGTCTCTTTCCACAGATGTAGTCAATGTAAAATATCAGAGCAAGTCCACGAGAGCCAAAATATGACCTTGAGTATATCCCACCTGAATTTAGAGACCATCTGAAGAATAGATTTGACACATTGAACACTAGTGACCACAGAGTAGACGAGTTGTGGAACGACATCAAGGACATCATTTATGAAGAAAGCAAGAGGTCACTGAAAAGACAGGAAAGAAAGAAAAGACTAAGATGGATGTCAGAGGAGACACTGAAACTTGCTCTGGAGTTTCGAGCAGCTAAAGCAAAAGGAAGACTTGATGAAGTAAAATAACTGAACAGAAGATTTCAAAGGGCCTCTTGAGAAGACAAAGCAAAGTATTATAGTGACATGTGCAAAGAGCTGGAGGTGGAAAACCAAAAGGGAAGAACACGCTCAGTGTTTCTCAAGCTGAAAGAACTGAAGAAAAAATTCAAGCCTTGAGTTGCAATAGTGAAGGATTCCATGGGGAAAATATTAAATGATGCAGGAAGCATCAAAAGAAGATGGAAGGAATACACAGAGTCATTATACCAAAAAGAGCTAGTCGATATTCAACCATTTCAAGAGGTGGCATATGATCAGGAACCGATGGTACTGAAGGAAGAAGTCCATGCTGCTCTGAAGGCATTGGCGAAAAACAAGTCTCCAGGAATTGATGGAATATCAATTGAGATGTTTCAACAAACAGATGCAGCGCTGGAGGTGCTCACTCATCTATGCCAAGAAATATGGAAGACAGCTTCCTGGCCAACTGACTGGAAGAGATCCATATTTATGCCTATTCCCAAGAAAGGTGGTCCAACCGAATGTGGAAATTATAGAACAATATCGTTAATATCACACGCAAGCAAAATTTTGCTGAAGATCATTCAAAAACGGCTGCAGCAGTATATCGACAGGGAACTGCCAGAAATTCAGGCTGGTTTCAGAAGAGGACGTGGAACCAGGGATATCATTGCTGATGTCAGGTGGATCCTGGCTGAAAGCAGAGAATACCAGAGGGATGTTTACTTGTGTTTTATTGACTATGCAAAGGCATTCGACAGTGTGGATCATAATAAACTATGGATAACATTTTGAAGAATGGGAATTCCAGAACAATTGTGCTCATGAGGAGCCTTTACGTGAATCTAGAGGTGGTTGTTCGGACAGAACAAGGGGATACTGATTAGTTTAAAGTCAGGAAAGGTGTGCGTCAGGATTGTATTCTTTCACCATACGTATTTAATCTGTATGCCGAACAAATAATACGAGAAGCTGGACTATATGAAGAAGAAAGGGGCATCAGGACTGGAGGAGGACTCATTCACAACCTGCGTTATGCAGATGCCACAACCTTGCTTTCTGAAAGTGAAGAGGACTTGAAGCACTTACTAATGAAGATCCAAGACCACAGCCTTCAGTATGGATTGAACCTCAACGTAAAGAGAACAAAAATCCTCACAACTGGACCAATGAGCAACATCATGATAAACGGAGAAAAGATCGAAGTTGTCAAGGATTTCATTTTACTTGGATCCACAATCAACAGCCATGGAAGCAGCAGTCAAGAAATCAAAAGACTCATTGGATTGGGCAAATCTGCTGTAAAGGACCTCTTCAAAGTATTGAAGAGCAAAGATGTCACCCTGAAGACTAAGGTGCACCTGACCCAAGCCGTGGTATTTTCAATGACATCATATGCATGTGAAAGCTGGACAATGAATAAGGAAGACCGGAGAAGAGTTGACGCCTTTGAATTGTGGTGTTGGCGAAGAATATTGAATAGAGCATGGACTGCCAAAAGAAGGAACAAATCTGTCTTGGAAGAAGTACAGCCAGAATGCTCCTTAGAGGCAAGGATGGCGAGACTGCATCTTACATACTTTGGACATGTTGTCAGGAGGGATCAGTCCCTGGAGAAGGACATCATGCTTGGCAGAGTACGGGGTCAGCAGAAAAGAGGAAGACGCTCAAGGAGGTGGATTGACACAGTGGCTGCAACAATGAGCTCAAGCATAACAACGATTGTAAGGATGGCTCAGGACCGGGCAGTGTTTCGTTCTGTTGTGCATAGGGTCGCTATGAGTCGGAACTGACTCAATGGCACCTAACAACAAGAACAACAACAGATGGGCCTTGTTTGTTTTGTTAGTAAGAGCCCCATGTTTATATATGGTAGTGGCTTTTTTAAAGCGTTCCAAGTATTATTTACAAAAAAAGGCTTTATCCCTTCTTCAAATAAATGTTAGTTACCCTATTTTAAAAGAAAAATACACATTGAATACATTATTTGCTTAATATCACTTAGTCTTGGTTATAGAACTATTTCTGTAACTGCTTTATAATGTCAAGAATGAATTGAATCTCTGGTATTCTGAAATACATGGTGACCACCAGTATTGCAAAGGAAACAGTAATACACCAGTATGGTATATTCGCAAAATTATTGGTATTGGAGTTAGATGGATTTGGGTTCAGGTGGTAGGGTGGCTACTTACAGACTTCCTGATCATGGGCACAAGTTTCTTGACCTCTGGTGTCTGGCGTTCCCATTTATAAAATGGAAATAATATCTCTCTCACAGAGTTGGGAGAATTACATGAGATAACACGTAAATCACAGGGCCCACAGTACCCCCAGTGAATGTTAGATTCCCCCATGATTCTGAATCCACTCCATGGCAACCAACAATACCAGCCACTGTTACGTAAAGTCACCAAATCAGTTTCTTCTTTAGGCTACTTGTTGATTTGCAGAATTTTTCACTCTTAAATTCTCTGTTCTTTTATAATGATGCTTTTGGCACAATGGTTGTAAAATAATTTAGGATAGGAGAGTAAGAGCAGTAACTGTAAGGATAGAACTGAGATAAGTCTCCTTTGCGAATGTTTTTGTTTCCATGTACATATATTATCTGTACCTGATAATGGTCTTAGGGAAGAATTCTTATTTTCAAACACTGTGCTTAATGAGGGTTTACTTTCTTGGAAAACTTATTTTTCCTTATTGTAAAAACTAAAAAATTTCAAAGGCAAGTGTACGTTCAAATTTATATTTTCATTAGATCTCAGGTATTGTTAATGGACTAAACATAAAAACATAGAAAAAAATTTTTTTTCATTTAATGATCATTTTACTTGTTTACAAGTGTCTCTTTGTTTTGTAGGAGTTGGAGAAGACCCTTGATGTTTTTAACATAATTTTAGCAAGGCAGCAGGCACAAGTTGAGGTAATATTTTTAGCAGCTGATTTTGTGTTTTCAGTGTTAATGCCAACTGCTTTAAACCTCAGATTAAGAATCTGAATTTCATAGTTTGGGGAGTTGCTGAGATTTACCCCAGTGAGACTAGAGGTTGTGTTTTTATTGCCTAATTCAGTCTCTGGAGAAACGACTGGAGTAGTGGCAAAAAGCCACTAACGTGAGGGGAACAAAAACATAAAAAAATTTATACAAAAAGTTTGAAAAACTCACAAAAGGAAGTAGATGAAAATTATTTGTAATCCTAGCGATTTGGAATGCAATCTATGGATCCTGTTATAATCCTCTAGAAAATGTTTATTTTTTTTATTTTTGTTTTAGTACACATCCTGATTAGGTTCTGACAGTAAATTTTGTTTTGCTTTTGTGAACAGTGATTCACATCTCAGTTTAGTTCTCTGTCCCTTTGGTATGTTGGTTTGAGGCATGACTGAGGAAGGATCTACTGTTGTTGGCAGAATTTCACTCCTTTTGGCTGTGAGATGGAAGGCTTTATTTTCTTGCTGGATTTCTGCCAGAGGCTACCCTCAGCTCATAAATATCACCCTCAGTTCCTTGCCAAGTGGGCTTCCCAGCATAGACATTCCACAACAAGGAAGCTTATTTCTTCCAAGCCAGCAAGGGAGGGAGAGAATCCAGCAAGGCGGGCCCTACAGCGTTATACACATATTTACAATCACATACATTCCTGTTGCCTTGGTCATATTCTATCGGTTAGAAGTGAGCCACAGCTTATGCCCACACTCAATGGCAGGTAACTACGCAAAGTTGAGAACATCAGGAGTAAGAGATCATGGCGGGGGACACCCTTGAGTCTGTCTGCCACCCCATATGAGAAAAATAAAAACCAAAAAACCTGGGAAACTCTTGCACAGGTTGTTTTTCCAAGTTTTGACTCCCCAAGCTGCCTGTTTTTGTTTACTTTTCAGAGCCTTAGGTAGATGTTTTTGTTTTTTGTCCAGAATTTTTAATTGTAATCAGCAGGAAGGATGGGCTGTGATGGACTTATACCACCATTTTGGAACTGAAACTTCATCATTGGGTATAGCAATAGAGAGGTCATTTAAAGAGCAATTTAGGAGAATAGTGCGGACATAAGCCGGATTGGAATGAGAGGTGGTAGGAGACTAGAAATTGGAGACAGTGAGTGTAGCTGGTATGCTGGTTTGCTGGAAGGGGAGCAGGTATAGAGTAGTAACTGGTGAGCATATGGAGTCAAGAGAAGGTTTTGTAACTTGCTGTTCTTTGTTTCTTTTTCTTTCTCTCTCTCCCTCGCTTCTGCCTTCTTTCCTTTCCTCCTTTTTAATTTGATATAGTTTTCCCATTTTCAGTGCCAGTGCAGTCATTAACAACATCGTTTTAAATAGTTGAGTAATATTCTACTGTGTGCATATACCAGAATTTGCTTCACTGTTTCCCACTAGTTATATTTAATTATAAATAACACTAACATGAACAGCCTTGTCTATAAATTTTCAGAAAAATCTTTTATTTCCTTAAGGACACATTCCTCAAGGTGCAGTTAATTGAGTCAGTGTGAATGTTTTAAAAGGCAGTTGCAGCTCTGTGGACTGTTCCTGTGAATGAGAAGAACGAAGGGCTGGAGGAAACATCCTAACTCAAGTAGCTTCAGTTTAATTGGGTATTCTTAATACCAGCTGTTTAAAAATTGAAGAAAGAGGGTGAATTATTGAATGCAGTGGACAAAAAAGGATGGATGTAGGTGAAGAGAATGCAGTTAGATTCATCCAAGATTGGTGTTTTTGCATTGTAATAGAAAACCCACAGGGTGATAGATTTTAAAATACAGGCATGGGATTGGTTGAAGTTATTTACCATGGACTCTTAGCTGGACAGGGAAGGAAGTGAATGCAACAGAGGGGGTTTTAGGGAGAAATGAAAGGGCTCTGCATCCCTTTTCATATTAAGTCTTGTGTTCATATTGTTTATTGTGTGTGTATATATAGTGTATGTGTATATATAACATACATATATATGTATGTTATGTATGTATATATACTATGTATGTTATATATAAAAAAATATAGATTCACAGGAAGTTGCAAAGATAGTTCACAGAGGTCCTGTGTATCCTCCACCCAGTTTCCCCTGATAATTACATCTTACATAATTATACAGTGAAACCTGTGAGAGCTGGAACTCACCAGGACTGCCTTGTTTTTCTGGGTCTTGCAAGTTTTCTGCCTTTGAGAGGGTGCAGTCTTACCGCTTTTGTATTATTGTTTTAGTGGAAAGTATTTGAGTTTTCCTTCCCTGACAGGTTTCCACCTTACACAGGTTCGGCCTTCACAGGTTTAACTGTAGGATACCATCAAAACCAGGAATAGGGTGTGTGCGTATACTTCTGTGTCAACTCTGTCATTTTTAAATGGTAATTCTTGTAATTTTTTACAATGATATTTGTCAACATATAGGAAAGTCTCTGTTTGCATTTTCTCTCAAAGAATTTTTTTTTTTTTTAAACCCAGATAAAAAACCAGAACCGAACCCACTACTGTCAAGTCGATTCTGACTCATAGCGACCCTATACGACAGAGTAGAACTGCCCCATAGGGTTTCCAAGGAGCGCCTGGAGGATTTCAACTGCTGACCTTTTTGGTTAGTAGTTGTAGCTCTAACCCACTGTGCCACCAGATAATATACATTTAGTTGAGTGTCTTTTCCAAAATAGCCCAGTTTCATCTACATTGTGGAACTGTTGAGGCGATAAAACTCCCTGCTTGATGATTTTTGCTGTTGTTGAAGAAAATTCTGGTCATGCCAGTCATTCTGAACCCTGTCTGCACATCAGAATCACCTGGATAGTTTACAAAAATACTGGTGCCTGGAACCCACTCCTTTAAGATTTGATGTAATTGATCTGTGGTGAGACTTGGGCATTGGGATGTGTGTGTGTGTGTACACACACACATACATAAAACCAAAAACCAAACTCATTGCTGACAAGTTAATTCTGACTCATAGCGACCCTATAGGACAGAGTAGAACCAGTCCATAGGGTTTCCAAGATGCAGCTGGTAGATTTGAACTGCTGACCTTTTGGTTAGCAGCCAAGCTCTTAACCATGTCGCCATCAGGTCTATATATATATATATATTTAATAGACTATTTTTGAGAGTAATTTTAGGTTGACAGGAAAATTTGTGCTGAAGTTACAGAGAGTTTCCACATACCCCTCTGCTCCTGCACACCGTTGTATCAGCATTTTTTAAAAAAGCTTCCTGATGAGTTATGTTCAGCCAGAATGGAATACCACTGAGCTGTGTGGTATCCATTCACTTTTAGCCTTTCGTTCACTTTCAGTGTGCAAATTCAAACAGACCTTGAGTGTCTGCACTCAGCTTTGGCTTGTGACAGAAGTTTAACATTTTCCCCACACTCTGCGTTCTCAAACACTACCCTTGTCTTCTGAAATACCAGCAGGTAAAGAGGCTCTTTGATCACTACTTTTTGAAAGGCAGAGCCCTTTTTATAGGTTGTACAGTTTCTTTTTCCTGAAGATTCAGACCTACTGTTGAAACTATGTAGCCTGTATCCTTATGCTATATATGACATTTTTGAAGCCACGTTCAGATTTTATTATTTCTTATTTTGTGTCTTAGCTCATTTGCCTCTTCTCATTAGCATTGCAGTGCTTAGGGCTTTTGACATGATAGGACATGATGTGATTAGTTTCTTTTAAAAAATATCTCAAAGTTAAAGAAAGACAAACCCAGCAAGCACGTGGATTAGCAATAGTGTGCCTAAGTCTGCAGTGAACTCAAAATACTGGTGACTGGAGCCGATTTGCTTTTGCTGAAGCTTTGTGTCCTTGAGCATTTTCCAGTGGAAAGTTTCTTGATAAAAATAATAGTTGTAACTAGCGTTTTCTTGGTATAATTTGTTGGGAACTGTTAATTCTGAGGAAGGTACTGTTGTTATCTTCATTTTATATTGAGAAATTGAGGCATAGAAAGTTTGAATAAGTTGTGTAAATTTTGCTTATTATGAAAACTAAAAAAGCACAGTAATTTTCTAATGCCAAGGAAATAAAGAAGTTAAGTATGTTATTTCATGTAGAGTAAAAAGTAATCAGATGTCATGTGTTTTTTATTCAGTACATTCTGACTACTGAAAAAGGATTGTTTGTTAAGTGTGAGAAACGATGGTTAGTTACATTTGAGGTCTAACTGGGGCCTTCGATAGCTTTCTGTGCAGATGTATACCTGTTCCCTCATTATGTACTTCATGTCTGATTGGTAAAGACATCTTAGTTCACTTAGCTTAAACAGTTATTATTTTACTAATCCAACTAATCTCTCTACTGTAGAATTAAACTTTTTCCTTTTAACTTCTCTTTTGAATTATTTTATTTTTTTGTTACAAAAAGGTTCATTACCAATTTAAAGTATTTTAAATTTTAGGTAGGACAGTTATTAAAATGTACTTATTCAGAGAGTGAGAACATAGAGTCTGAATTACTTATCCACTTTATTCTCTTTATCCCTCTGTTTTCTGTTTTTTATCTTTATTTTTCGTTTAAATGTTACTGAAAAGTGGGCAAAGAGAAGGGTTAGTAGAAAATCAAGTCAGGTTCATTGAGAAAAGGGAAAGAAATGAGAATGAAGGACTATCTGTTTTTATTTGTATGTGCTCCTCCACCTTCCACCCATGTCCATAGTTAGCAAACCAGTGATGTACATCAGCTCTCAAATAGGATTGTATTAAATTAATGCTTTTTGGGTGTGGAAGCATCTCCCTTTCAGGGAACGTACCATTTTATAAACCTGCAGTCTTGGTGTCCTCTTCACTTAAAAATTTGGAAGACACGTTGCTTAGAAAAATGTCACTGGAAACCTTAACTGTGTTGCTGCTAAAAATGAAGTTGCATCAGAATGCCGTCAGTAGGGTGCAAGCTGTGGGAAGGAAGTTAACAGTGGGGCTGGGTTAACCAAAACATGCTGCCTATTAGCTAAGAAGGGATTGGCTTCTCTTGACTGTTTTTAATATAATATTACAGTGATAAAAAATTAACTGTTTCTGTTAGCGGATTACACCTAAAAATGAAGAAGAAGCCATTTATTCTTTAACTAAGCTAAAAAAAAATTTTATTTTTTTAGGTGATTCGGTCTGGGCAAAAATTAAGAAAAAAATCTGCTGACCCAGGTGAAAAACGTGGAGGCTGGTTTAGTGGGTTTTGGGGTAAGAAGGAATCTAAGAAAAAAGATGAAGAATCTTTGATTCCTGAAAGTAAGTTCCAAGTCAGATAATTTACTGTACACTGATAAGAAAAAAACATATAAATTATATCTTGGTCAGTTAGTTGGATTTTATTTTAAAATACTTTTGAAATAGAAGTTATATATATTATATAGCTCAGTGTGGTACCTAAATTAAATATAAAGCCATTAATTTTTTTTAACTATTTCTTCAGCAAACACATTAGGCTGAAATATTTGTGTTTATCTAACTAAAATAAAACTGATTTTTTTTGAGAATAATTACTTGAGTCTCAGCATTTAGCATTCCTTGTTAAATGTTACATGGGTACTTTAGCTTTGTAAATGCTTACCAAAAAACTTGTTGCCATCAAGTTGATTCGGTTCTAACACATACTGACCTTGTAGGACAGAGTAGAACTGCCCCGTAAAGTTTCCAAGGAGCAGCTGGTGCATTGGATCTGCCAGCCTTTTGGTTAGCAGCCAATCTCTTAACCACTGTGCCACCAGGGCTCCTTTAAATGCTTAGGAATTCTAAAATTCTTATATGATATTGAATTTCCTTAATGGTGTCTCCTCACCATTTCTAGATCTAAGCAAGCAAATATAGTATGTTTGTTTTAACTAGTAAAAGTAGTATATAACTACTTTTGCTTTAGCATTTGTATCTTTTGATTTTGGGACACTTGTTAATTGGTTTGACTTAGATTGTATCTGTAAAACTGAAACAATCGATTTTTTAAAATATTTAATCTTTTTTTTGTAGCTATTGATGACCTTATGACTCCAGAGGAAAAGGCCAAGCTCTTTACTGCTATTGGTTACAGTGAGAGCACCCACAACCTAACCTTACCCAAGCAGGTAATTATTCAGGTGATCAAAGAGGTATTTTGTTTCATCGTACTGTATTATCTTGAACTGGTTTAAACACATTATTGGATTTTACGTAACTAAAGATACTTAAAAAAAAATATTTACCATTTCTGTTTCACTTAATATTTCATTGTTAAATGCTTTTTGTCACATCTTACCAGTTAAATTTTTTATTTTTAATGTTGTTTTATTTATTGATCTCTTCCTTTATTACTGGTGCTTTTTGGTATCTTGTTTAAAAAAATCTTTCCTCTCCATGAGGTCAAGAAAACATTCTCTTTCCAGAGGCTTTATATGATTCTACTTTTCACACTTAGATCTACAATTCATTAGGAATTGATATTTTACATATGTTACGAGGTCAGGTTTTAGGTTTATTTTTTCCATACGTTTGTCTACTTGACCTAGCTCGAACTGCTGAAAAGCCTATCCTTTCCTCATTGCTCTCTAGTTACCCCTTTATCATCAGCCAGGTGTCCATGTGCTTGTGGAATCTCTGTTCCCTTACCTGGGCTATTTGTCTGTCCCTGTAGTACACTGTTTTAGTTATTGTAATTTTGTAAGCTGTCCTGGTACCTAGCTGAGTAAGTCTTCCAACTCTATTCTTTAAGATTGTCATATCTATTCCTGGCCCTTTGCATTTCCATTTAAATTTTAGAATCAGTTTGTGTGATTTTGATTGAGGTTTATTTTATTGAATCTATAAATCAATTTGAGGAGAATCAACATCTTTATAATATTGAATCTTCTAATCCATAAATATAGTATATGCCTCCATTTATTTATCTTTAATTTCTCTCAATAGTATTTTATGGTTTTCTGGGTAGAAGTTGCACATCTTTTGCTGGGTTTGTTATAAATGGCATCTTGAAAAATTTTTTTTGAGGTATAATTGACATGCAGTAAAACATACAGATTTTAAGGCTCGTTTTGATGCACATGGACAGTCGAATCCACCTGTACAACCAGCACCCAAAACGAGGCAGAGAACATTTCCATCCCCCAGAAAGGTCCCTTGTGACCTTTTCCAGCTGTTTTTCTTTCTTGCCTTCCAAAAGCAACCACCTCATGACATATGTCACCATAGATGACTTTTTCCTGTTCATGCATTTTTGCTTTTAGCTTCTTTTGCTCAACATAATGCTTTTGCTATTCATTCATGTTGTTGTGTGTATCAGTAGTTTGTTCCTTTTCATTGATGAGTAGTATGCCAGAGCCAGAATGCTCCTTAGAAGCAAGGATGGCGAGACTTCCTCCCACATACTTTGGACATGTTATCAGGAGGGACCAGTCCCAGCAGAAAGACATCATGCTTGATAAAGTAGAGGGTCAGTGAAAAAAAGGAAGACCTTCAACAAGATGGATTGACACAGTGGCTGCAACAGTGGGCTCAAGCATAGCAACGATTATCAGGATGGTGCAGATCACGCAGTGTTTCGTTCTGTTGTACATAGGGACCAGCTTGACTCCTAACAATAACAGCATCCCATTGTCTGAATGTACAACAATTTGCTGTCCATTCTCCTGTTGATATGTTTCTTTGTTGTTTCAGGTTTGGTTTTTATGAATAGGGCTGCTGTGAACATTCTTGTCCAAGTCTTTTATGAACATACGTTTTATTTCTTTTGGGTAAATACCTGGGAGTAGAATTGCTGGGTAATAGGTTATATGTATGTATAATCTTTTTAAGAAACTGGCAAATAATTTTCCAAAAAGGTTGTAATAGTTTCTGCTTCCGTCAGTAATTCCACTTGCTCCACATTCTCACCACATTTTGTGCTTTTTAGCCTTTTTTTTAATTTTAGCCATTCTAACGGGTATGATATGTTAGTCCACTATGGTTTTAATTTGCATTTTCCTGATAACTAATGGTGTTGAGCATTGTTTCATGCCTTATTGTCCATCTCTATATGTTCACTTGGAAACCCTGGTGGTGTAGTAGTTAAGAGCTACGGCTTAACCAAAAGGTTGGCGGTTTAAATCTACCAGGCATTCCTTGGTAACTCTATGGGGCAAGTTCTACTCGGTCCTATAGGGTCGCTATGAGTCGGAATTGACTCGACGGCATCAGGTTTGGTCTGGTTTTTATATGTTCATTTGCGAAGCATCTGTTGAAGTGTTTTTTGCTAATTTTTAAATTGGGCTGTTTGTCTTTATATTATTGTTTTTAGCTCTTTACACTTCCTGGATGTAAGTTTTTTGTTACATATATACCTGGCCAACCAATTGGGAGAGATCCATATTTATGCCCATTCCAAAGAAAGGTGATCCAGCGGAATGTGGAAATTATCAAACAATATTATTAATATCACATGGAAGCAAAATTTTGCTGAAGATAATTAAAAAATGGCTGCAGGTGTACATCAACAGGAAACGGCCAGAAATTCAAGCTAGATTCAGAAGAGGACATGGAATGAGGGATATCATTGCTGATGTCAGATGGATCTTGGCTGAAAGCAGAGAATGCCGGAGAGATGTTTACCTGTGTTTTATTGACTATGCAAAGGCATTCGACTATGTAGATCATAACAAATAATGCATAACATTGCAAAGAATAGGAATTCCAGAATGCTTAATTGTGCTCATGCATCATATACATAGATCAAGAAGCAGTTATTTGAACAGAACAAAGGGATACTACGTGGCCTAAAATTGGAAAAGTTGTGCATTAAGGTTGTATCCTTTCACCATACTTATTCAATCTGTATGCTGAGCAGATAATCCAAGAAGCTGGACTTTAAGAAGAACTCGGCATCAGGATTGGAGGAAGACTTATTAACTACCTGCAATATGCAGATGATACAACTTTGCTTGCCAAAAGTGAAGACAGTTTTAGGCACTGATGAAGATCAAAGACCACAGACTTCAGTATGGATTATACTTCAATATAAAGAAAATGAAGATCCTTACAAGTGGACCAATAAGCAACATCATGTTACATAAATGACATAAATTGAAGTCGCCAAGGATTTCATTCTTCTTGGTTCGACAATCAGTGCTTATGGAAGCAGTAGTCCAGAAATCAAACAATGTATTGCATTGGGTAAATCTGCTGCAAAAGATCTCTTTAAAGTGCTAAAAAGCAAAGATATCAGTTTGATCACTAAGGAGAGCCTGACTTCAAGCCTTGGTATTTTCAGTTGCCTCATATGGATGTGAAAGCTGAACAATGAAATAGGGAGACTGAGGAAGAATTGACGTATTTGAATTGTGGTGTCGGCAAAGAATTTTGAATATACCATGGACTGCCAGAAGAATGAACAAATCTGTCTTGGAGGAAGTACAGCCAAAATGTTCCTTAGAAGCATGGATGATGAGACTTCTCTTGCTTACTTTGGACATATTATCAGGAGAGACCAATACCTGGAGAAGGACATCATGCTTGGTTAAGTGGCAGGTCAGAGAAAAAGAGGAAGACCCTCAATGAGATAGACTGTTAACAGTGGCTGCAACAACGGGCTCAAATATAGTAATGATTGTGAGGATGGTATAGGACCAGGCAATGTATTTTTATGTTATACCTAAGGTCATTATGAGTTGGATAGCCCCCATCAACAACGTATGCAAATATAAACAAATAAATGTATATACATATAGAGTCGCTATGATTCGGAATCGACTTGATGGCACTGGGTTGGGTGGGTACATACGTATATGTGTATGCATGCATATATATGTATCTCAGATGATTTTTCTCAGTCTGGTTTTTAAATTTATTTTCTTAATAGTGTTTTTTTTAAATGAGAAAAAATTTTAAGTTTTAATGAATTCTATCAGTGTTTTGTATTGTGCTTATGTAACCTGTTCAAGAAATTTCTATGTCAAAATCACAGAGATATTCTCTTGTTTCTTGTTTTTATTTCTAGAAGTTTTATGGTTTTGGGTTTTATATTTAGGCCTAGTATTTATACTGAAGAAGTAGACTGCTGGGTCCCTCTTCCCAGTCTGTCTTAGTCTAGAAGCTCAGCTGAAACTTGTTCTCCATGGGTGACCCTGCTGTTACCTTAATACTAGTGGCATAGCTTCCAGCATCACAGCAACATACAAGTCCCCACAGTACAACAAACTGACAGACACGTGGGGGACAGACTAGGAAGATGGACCCGGCAGTCTACTTCTGAAAAGCATTAGCCAGTGAAAACCTTATGAATAGCAGCGGAACATTGTCTGATATAGTGCTGGAAGATGAGGCCTCCAGGTTGGAAGACACTCAGAAGATGACTGGGGAAGAGCTGCCTCCTTAAAGTAGAGTCGACCTTAATGACGTGGATGGAGTAAAGCTTTTGGGACCTTCATTTGCTGATGTGGCACAACTCAAAATGAGAAGAAACAGCTGTAAACATCCATTAATAATTGGAACCTGGAATGTATGAAGTATGAACCTAGGAAAATTGGAAATCGTGAAAAATGAAATGGAACACATAAACATCAACATCCTAGGCATTAGTGAACTGAAATGGATTGGAACGGGCCATTTTGAAATGGACAATCATACAGTCTACTATGCTGGGAATGACAACTCGAAGAGGAATGGTGTTGGATTCATCGTGAAAAAGAACGCTTTAAGGTCTATCCTGAAGTACAACGCTCTCAGTGATAGGATAATATCCATACACCTATAAGGAAGACCAGTTAACACGACTGTTATTCAAATTTACGCACCAACCACTAGGGCCGAAGATGAAGAAAAAGAAGATTTTTATCAGCTGCTGCAGTCTGAAATTGATCGAACATGCAATCAAGATGCATTGATAATTACTGGTGATTGGAATGCGAAAGTTGGAAACAAAGAAGAAGGATCAGTAGTTGGAAAATATGGCCTTGGTGATAGAAACAATGCCGGAGATTGAATGATAGAATTTTGCAAGACCGACGACTTCTTCATTGCAAATACCTTCTTTCACCAACATAGACAGCAACTGTACACTTGGACCTCACCAGATGGAACACACAGAAATCAAATTGACCACCTCTGTGGAAAGAGAGGATTGAAAAGCTCAATATCATCAGTCAGGACAAGGCCAGGGGCCGACTGTGGAACACACCCTCAATTGCTTATATGCAAGTTCAAGCTGAAACTGAAAAAAATGAGAGCAAGTCCACGAGTGCCAAAATAGGACCTTGGGTATATCCCGCCTGAATTTAGAGACCATCTGAAGAATAGATTTGATGCATTGAACACTAGTGGCTGAAGACCAGATGAGTTGTGGAGTGACATCAGGCACATCATCCATGAAGAAAGCAAGAGGTCATTGAAAAGACAGGAAAGAAAGAAAAGACCAAGATGGATGTCAGAGGAGACTCTGAAACTTGCTCTCGAACGTCGAGCAGCTAAAGCAAAAGGAAGAATTCATGAAGTGAAAGAACTGAACAGAATATTTCAAAGGGCATCTCTAGAAGACAAAGTAGAGTATTATAATGACATGTGCAAAGAACTGGAGATGGAAAACCAAAAGGGAAGAACATGCTTGGTGTTTCTCAGAAAACCAAAAGGGAAGAACACGCTCAGTGTTTCTCAAGCTGAAAGAACTGAAGAAAAAATTCAAGCCTCGAGTTGCAATAGTGAAGGATTCCATGGGGAAAATATTAAATGATGCAGGAAGCATCAAAAGAAGATGGAAGGAATACACAGAGTCATTATACCAAAAAGAGTTAGTCGATGTTCAGGCTTTTCAAGAGGTGGCATATGATCAGGAACCGATGGTACTGAAGGAAGAAGTCCATGCTGCTCTGAAGGCATTGGCGAAAAACAAGGCTTCAGGAATTGATGGAATATCAATTGAGATGTTTCAACACAAATGCACTGCCGGAGGTGCTCACTCATCTATGCCAAGAAATTTGGAAGACAGCTTCCTGGCCAATCGACTGGAAGAGATCCATATTTATGCCTATTCCCAAAAAAGGTGATCCAACCAAATTATAGAACAATATCGTTAATATCACACGCAAGCAAAATTTTGCTGAAGATCATTCAAAAACGGCTGCAGCAGTATATCGACAGGGAACTGCCAGAAATTCAGGCTGGTTTCAGAAGAGGATGTGGAACCAGGGATATCATTGCTGAAGTCAGATGGATCCTGGCTGAAAGCAGAGAATACCAGAAGGATGTTTACTTGTGTTTTATAGACTATGCAAAGGCATTCGACAGTGTGGATCATAACAAACTATGGATAACGTTTTGAAGAATGGGAATTCCAGAACACTTAATTGTACTCATGAGGAACCTTTACATGAATCAAGAGGCAGTTGTTTGGACAGAACAAGGGGATAGTGATTGGTTTAAAATCAGGAAGGGTGTGCGTCAGGGTTGTATCTTTTCACCATACCTATTCAGTCTGTATGCTGTGCAAATAATCTGAGAAGCTGGACTATATGAAGAAGAAAGGGGCATCAGCATTGGAGGAAGACTCATTAACAACCTGCGTTATGCAGATGCCACAGCCTTACTTTCTGAAAGTGAAGAGGACTTGAAGCACTTACTAATGAAGATCCAAGACCACAGCCTTCAGTATGGATTGCACCTCAACATAAAGAAAACAAAAATCCTCACAACTGGACCAATGAGCAACATCATGATAAACGGAGAAAAGATCGAAGTTTTCAAGGATTTCATTTTACTTGGATCCACAATCAACAGCCATGGAAGCAGCAGTCAAGAAATCAAAAGACTCATTGCATTGGGCAAATATGCTGCAAAGGACCTCTTCAAAGTGTTGAGCAAAGATGTCATCCTGAAGACTAAGGTACACATGACCCAAGCCATGGTATTCTCAATCGCATCATATGCATGTGAAAGCTGGACAATGAATAAGAAAGACCGAAGAAGAATTGATATCTTTGAATTGTGTGTGAAGAATTGACGTCTTTGAATTGTGGTTTCCTCAAAGAGTATTGAATATAGCACGGACTGCCAAAAGAAGGAACTAATCTACCTTAGAAGAAGTACAGCCAGAATGCTCTTTAGAGGCAAGGATGGCGAGACTGCATCTTACGTACTTTGGGCATGTTGTCAGGAGGGATCAGTCCCTGGAGAAGGACATCATGCTTGGCAGAGTACAGGGTCAGCGGAAAAGAGGAAGACCCTCAGCGAGGTAGATTGACGCAGTGGCTGCAACAATGAGCTCAAACATGATTGTTAAGGATGGCTCAGGACTGGGCAGTGATTCGTTCTGTTGTGTATAGGGTCGCTATGAGTCGGAAGTGACTCAAAGGGACCTAACAACAACAACATTTATACTGAATTAATTTTGTGTGTGTGAAGTGACATAGGGATCATGTTTATAATCGACTCCACGGCAGTGTTTTTATGCACTTGTTTGAGCACCATGTGTTAAGAGACTTTGTTTTTTTTTTTTTCCTATTTAATTGACTTGGCCTGTCAGTTAAAAGCAGACTCATTCTATATGTGGGTGTATGTCTAGGTTTTCTGTCTGTTCCATTGAATTGCTTTTCTGTCCTTACTGTAATGCCCCCAGCTTGATGATGATAGCTTTATAAAAGTTTTGAAGTCAAGGTCTGAACTTCCTTTTTAAAGAGTGTCTTAGCTATTTTAGATGCTTTGCTTTTTTATAAATTTAGAATCATTGTTTAAAAAATGATGTGTTGGAATTTTGGTATTGATCACATTGAATTTATAAATTATTTTTAGGGGAGTGGTGATATTAACAACATTGGGTGTTCCATTCACTTAACTTGTTTCTGTCTCTCTGACCAGCCATCATGAATTTCCTTCTGCCTGAAGCAAGCATGCCCTTTATTATTTTCATTGATGCTTGTTTGCTGATGGTAAATTCTCTTAATTCTTGCTTTTCTAACAATGTGTTAATGTTGTCTTCTTTCTTGAAAGACTTTTTTTTGGTATACAGAATTCTAGGTTGTTGATTATTTTTGCTCACATGTTTGAAGATAATCCATTGTTGTTCGCCTACAGTATTTCTTCTTTGTGTCAGTTGTCTTACTGTATTACTTTGAAGGTAATTTATACCCTATTCTTTGACTGTTTTTAAGATGTTCTATTTATTTTAGGTTTTCAGTAATTACACTGTGATGAGCTAAGGTGTGGATTTGTTTTTGTTTTTACTGTTTGGACTTCCTTGAGTATCTTGAGGGCTCATCAATTTGGGAAAAATTATCAATAGTTATTATTACTTTAAATTTTGTTTCTGCCTCATCCTCTTCCCTTTTTTTTTGGGGGGGGGGACTTCTAATGAGTATAATTGAACTTTTTCACCATATTTCCTGTGTCTGTCATTCTCTGTACTGTATTTTCCAAGTCCTTTGTCTATTCAGCCTTCATTTTGGATATTTTCCTCTGACCTGTATTTCAGTTCTTAATTTTTCCTCTTTGTTTTGCTGCTAAATCTTAATTTGATTTTTGTATTTTTCAGTTCTAGAATTTCCATTTGTCTCTTGTTTATTTTTTCCAATATGCTCAATTTTGTCTTTTATCTACTTGAACCTTGTAAGCATAATATTTTTTAAAATCTGTGTCTAATAACTTGATGCCCGGAGCCCGTGTTAATTTGTTTCTGTTTCCTGTTTTTTTTTGCTGGTTTTTGTTCTAACTTGTCTTGAATCCTTGTGAGCCTGATTGGCATGTATATCTGCATGTGCATGTATACTTACAGGCTGGACATGGTTTTTATAAATATGGGATTTTTTATTTTAGAAATATGGGAAATAGTATCTCCCTTTGATGAGGTGGCTATTTTACTTTAGAGAGAAATTTTATTTGCTTTTTTGGGTTGTTTGTGGCACTAGTACTTGGGATCAGCTCAATCATATTTTAAGGATTGAGATGATTTGAAGTTATGGTACATTGTGTGGTAGTCTGCCGATTTCCAGTGCACCTTTACTCTTAGGATGTAGTCCTTTGGGATCCCATTGAAAAGTGAGGGAGTTTTTTCAGTGCCGTTACCCTTTGATGGGTCCTGTTCTCAAGTTTCTGTTCTACTAGCCTAGTTTCGTAGCCTCTAGGCTGCCCCCTCTTAAATTTTCAAATGCCTCTAGGGGAAACACATTTTAAAATTCAAGGGTCATCTCCCTGGTCCTGTGCCCTACCTCCAATCTTGACCCAGCAGTTTTGGGGTCGTGATTTTTCTTTTCAGTATCTTGTTAACTTCCCAAAGCTATCAAACAGATATTTTTTATATTGCTCAAGTTTCTTCTCTTCAGCCAGAGAATTGGTCTGAATTACTTAGTTTACTTTAGTGAAAGCTGAATTTAATCTTTATGCTACAAAACCGTTTTGTCATTGTGTCATTGTAATTGACTTTATAGCAAAGAGAAATGAATTTTGAATCTTTTGTAAATGTCATATTTGTGCCTGCAATTTTGTATTAAATTTTCTAATGATCTTTATTTACATTGAGTACATCAAAGTCGGAACCTACCATGTTCTTTGTTAGACCACTTTATAATTCAACTAGTTTGTAAGAAGAAATTATTATCTAAGAAAGTAGTAATTATTTAAACTCTAACAATTTTTTCCTTTCTTTCTGTTTAGTATGTTGCCTGTATAATGACACTAAAGTTAGTTAGCACCTCTATAACAATCAGAGAAAAAGAAGATATTCCAGAAATACTAAAAATTCAGGTCATTGGCCTTGGAACGCGGGTATCTCAGCGACCAGGGGCACAAGCACTTAAGTAAGTATTTAAAAAACTTACCATTTTAATTTTTATCTCTAGTCATGATTTTAGGCCAAAAAAATAGAGTGTTAACCAAAAAACGTGTTGCCGTCGAATTGACTCTGACTCATAGTGACCCTATAGAACAGAGTAGAACTGGCCCATAGGGTTTCCAGGGAGCATTGGTGAATTTGAACTGCTGACGTTTTGGTTAGCAGCCGAGCTCTTAACCAGTGCACCACCAGGTCTTCACATAGACTGTTACCTACTTTAAAAAAAAACCTGATCGTACTACATGGATGAACCTTGAAAACGTTACACTGAACGAAGTAAGTCAGACACAAAAGGACAAATATTGTATGACCCCACTTATATGAAATATCAAGAACAGACAAATGCGTAGACCTAAAAGTTTATTAATGATTACCAGGGGCTGGAGGGAGGGGAGAGGTATAGCTGACAGAGACCTGAGCTCCTGTTTGGGGCGATTAAAAATGTTGGAAATGGATAGTGGTGATAGTTGCACAACACAGTGAATGGAATTAATGTTGCTGAATTGTAAACATAAAAAATGATTAGAATGGCAAATGCTTTGTTATATGTATTTTACCACAGTGAAATTAAAAAACGAAAAATACCTGGTTAGTATTGGTTTTTCTATAGTTTCTTTTTCCCTTTGTATGCCAAGATAGTCTGTTTTTATTTGCCTTTTTTTTTTGTTATGAAACTATAAGAGGAGCTCATTATTAATTCTATCCTCCCTTCATTCCTTCACAGATATTTATTGGGTGCTGTGTAATTTATGGGCATCATACTATGAAATCTCTACATGCATACATTAAGGTTCTGCTTTCAAGACGTCTATACTGTGCTTGATAAGAGTAGATATACAAAATGTTAGTTCAAGAACCGTACAGTCATCCCTTGGTATTCACGGGGATTGGTTCCAGGACCCCTGTGGATACCAAAATCCAGGGATGCTTAAGTCCCTTGTATAAAATGGCATCATCGTATTTGCATATAACCTACACACCTACTCCCGTATACTTTATTTTTTTTTTGTTGGGAGTTTTTTGATTACCGTTTCAATCTCTTTTTTTGTTATGGGTCTATTTAGTTGTTCTACTTCTGAATGTGTTAGTTTAGGTAGGTAGTGTTTTTCCAGGAATTCATCCATCTCTTCTAGGTTTTCAAATTTGTTGGAGTACAATTTTTCATAATAATCTGAAATGATTCTTTTAATTTCATTTGGTTCTGTTGTGATGTGGCCCTTCTCGTTTCTTATTCGGGTTATTTGTTTCCTTTCCTGTATTTCTTTAGTCAGTCTAGCCAATGGTTTATCAATTTTGTTAATTTTTTCAAAGAACCAGCTTTTGGCTTTGTTAATTCTTTCAATTGTTTTTCTGTTCTCTAATTCATTTAGTTCAGCTCTAATTTTTATTATTTGTTTTCTTTTGGAGCCTGATGGATTCTTTTGTTGCTCAGTTTCTATTTGTTCAAGTTGTAGGGACAGTTCCTGATTTTGGCTCTTTCTTCTTTTTGTATGTGTGCATTTATTGATATAAATTGGCCTCTGAGCACTGCTTTTGCTGTGTCCCAGAGGTTTTGATAGGAAGTATTTTCATTCTCGTTGTTTTCTATGAATTTCCTTATTCCCTCCTTGATGTCTTCTATAACCCAGTCTTTTTTCAGGAGGGTATTGTTCATTTTCCAAGTATTTGATTTCTTTTCCCTAGTTTTTCTGTTATTGATCTCTAGTTTTATTGCCTTGTGGTCTGAGAAGATGCTTTGTAATATTTCGATGTTTTGGACTCTGCAAAGGTTTGTTTTATGACCTAATATGTGGTCTATTCTAGAGAATGTTCCATGTGCGCTAGAAAAAAAAGTATATTTTGCAGCAGTTGGGTGGAGAGTTCTGTATAAGTCAATGAGTTCAAGTTGGTTGATTGTTGTGATTAGATCTTCCGTGTCTCTATTGAGCTTCTTACTGGATGTCCTGTCCTTCTCCGAAAGTGGTGTGTTGAAGTCTCCTACTATAATTGTGGAGGTATCTATCTCACTTTTCAATTCTGTTAAAATTTGATTTATGTATCTTGCAGCCCTGCCATTGGGTGCATAAATATTTAATATGGTTATGTCTTCCTGATCAATTGTCCCTTTTATCATTATATAGTGTCCCTCTTTATCCTTTGTGGTGGATTTAAGTCTAAAGTCTATTTTGTCAGAAATTAATATTGCTACTCCTCTTCTTTTTTGCTTATTATTTGCTTGATATATTTTTTTCCATCCTTTGAGTTTTAGTTTGTTTGTGTCTCTAAGTCTAAGGTGTGTCTCTTGTAGGCAGTGTATAGATGGATCATGTTTCTTTATCCAGTCTGTGACTCTCTGTCTCTTTATTGGTGCATTTAGTCCATTTACATTCAGGGTAATTATAGATAAATAAGTTTTTAGTGCTGTCATTTTGATGCCTTTTTATGTGTGTTGTTGACAATTTCATTTTTCCCCATACTTTTTTGTGCTGAGGCGTTTTTCTTAGTAAATTGTGAGATCCTCATTTTCATAGTGTTTGACTTTATGTTAGTTGAGTCGTTACGTTTTTCTTGGCTTTTATCTTCAGTTATAGAGTTGTTATACCTTTTTGTGGTTACCTTATTATTTACCCCTATTTTTCTAAGTAAAAACCTAACTTGTATTGTTCTATATCACCTTGTATCACTCTCCATATGGCAGTTCAATGCCTCCTGTATTTAGACCCTCTTTTTGATTATTGTGATCTTTTACCTATTGACTTCCATGATTCCCTGTTATGTGTATATTTTTTTTTTAATTAATCTTAATTTGTTTGTTTTTGTGATTTTCCTATTTGAGTTGATATCAGGACGTTCTGTTTTGTGACCTTGTGTTGTGCTGATACCTGATATTATTGGTTCTCTGACCAAACAATATCCTTTAGTATTTCTTGTAGCTTTGGTTTGGTTTTTGCAAATTCTCTAAACTTGTGTTTGTCTGTAAATATCTTAATTTCGCCTTCATATTTCAGAGAGAGTTTTGCTGGATATATGATCTTTGGCTGGCAGTTTTTCTCCTTCAGGGTTCTGTATATGTCGTCCCATTCCCTTCTTGCCTGCATGGTTTCTGCTGAGTAGTCTGAACTTATTCTTATTGATTCTCCCTTGAAGGAAACCTTTCTTTTCTCCCTGGCTGCTTTTAAAATTTTCTGTTTATCTTTGGTTTTGGTGAGTTTGATGACAATATGTCTTGGAGTTTTTCTTTTTGGATCAATCTTAACTGGGGTTCGATGAGCATCTTGGATAGATATCCTTTCGTCTTTCATAATGTCAGGGAAGTTTTCTGTCAGGAGTTCTTCAACTATTTTCTCTGTGTTTTCTGTCCCCCCTCCCTGTTCTGGGACTCCAGTCACCCGCAGGTTATCCTTCTTGATAGAGTCCTACATAATTCTTAGGGTTTCTTCATTTTTTTTAATTCTTTTATCTGATTTTTTTTCAGCTGTGTTGGTGTTGATTCCCTGGTCCTCCAGATGTCCCAGTCTGCATTCTAATTGCTTGAGTCTGCTCCTCTGACTTCCTATTGCGTTGTCTAATTCTGTAATTTTATTGTTAATCTTTTGGATTTCTACATGTTGTCTCTCTCTGGATTCTTGCAACTTATTAATTTTTCCACTATGTTCTTGAATAATCTTTTTGAGTTCTTCAACAGTTTTATTGGTGTGTTCCTTGGCTTTTTCTGCAGATATCCTAATTTCATTTGTGATATCTTTAAGCATTCTGTAAATTAGTTTTTTATATTCTGTGTCTGATAATTCCAGGATTGTGTCTTCATTTGGGAAAGATTTTGATTCTTTTGTTGGGGGGGTTGTAGAAGCTGTCATGGTCTGCTTCTTTAAGTGGTTTGATATGGATTGTTGTCTCCAAGCCATCACTGGGAAACTAGTTTTTCCAGAAAATCCGCTAAAAAAAAAAATGCAGTCAGACCCCTATCAGAGTTCTCCTTCTGGCTCAGGCTATTCGGATGTTAATGAAGCTGCCTGGGGAGGGTGGGGGAGGGAACAGAGAGATAGGAGAGTAGCACCTCAGAATATAGCCAGAGTTGCTTGTCTTGTTTGGAATGACTGTTATTTCTGAGATTCGCGCGGGCGCGTCGCCTATGTGTGCTGGTGTGTGGAGATTGCCCCTGGGGGGTCTGGCCCGCTGGAGTCAAGGTCAGATCCTCCGCTTCCAGCCCCACGCCCAGCGTCAAGGCTCCCCTACTGGGACGGTGCACTCTCGACTCCAAAATCAGTCGCTGCCTCCCGGGGACTTCTCGTCCCTCCAGCCGCGTGGCCGTGCCGCCTCAACGAACCAGGTGTGCCCCCTCCCGGGGTTAGTTCAGATGGGTGGAGCAGGTCCCGGTGCTTGTGCCGTGACCGAGTGTCCCGGCTGGGACGCTGTTCTCCCCGCTCCAATACCAGTCGTTGCCTCCCGGGGACTTCTCCTATCGGCTGCGTCCCACGCCGCCCGCGCGACCCGACTGGGCCCCTTCCCGGGGTTAGTTCAGGGGGGTGGAGCAGCTCTCCGTGTTTATGCCGTACCTGCGTCCAGTCCAAATCCCGGCGAGACGGTTCCCCGGCTGGGACGCTGCTTTCCCCGTTCCAAGACCAGTCACTGCCTCCCGGGGACTTCTCCTACCGGCTGCGTCCCACGCCGCCTGCGGAACCGGCTGGTCTCCCTCCCGGGGTTAGTTCAGGGGGGTGGAGCAGCTCTCTGTGCTTGTGCTGTACCTGACTGGTACGCTGGCTCCAGGCTCTGGAAACAATCGCTGCTTCCCTGTATTAGTTCGTTCTCCGTCTCTAAATCTGTGTTTGTTGTTCAGGGTTCGTAGATTGTTATGTATGTGATTGATTCACTTGTTTTTCCGTGTCTTTATTGTAAGAGGGATCCAAGGTAGCGTCTGCCTAGTCCGCCATCTTGGCTCCGCCTCCAACTCCCATATACTTTAAACCATCTCTAGATTACTTATAATACCTAATACAGCGTAAGTGCTGTGGAAATAGTTGTCATACTGTATTGTTTAGGGAATAATAACAAGAAAAAAAGTGTGCACACAACACGAGTAGTGAATCAATGAGATGTGAGGCGAGCAGTGCTCAAAAATGATCCGCGATTGATTGGATCCATGGATGTGGAACTCATGGATACAGAGGGCTGACTGTGTAACATTTTAGAAGGAACCCTCGTGGTGCAGTGGCTGCTAACCAAAAGGTTGGCAGTTTGAACCCACCTAGTTGCTCTGCAGGAGAAAGATCTGGCGATTTGCTCCCGTAAAGATTACAGCTTAGAAAACCCTATAGGGCAGTTCTGCTCTGTCACATGTGATTGCAATGAGTGGAAATTTACTTGATGGCTCCTAAGAACAACATCAACATATATTAGCTCATAAATGAGAAGTGCTGTAAAATTAAATGCCTGATATTTAATGCTGCACAAGCGCAGCTGTGGGAGACAGTAATTTGGGCTAAGAGAATTGAGGTTTAGGCTAGCTATCGAAGAGTGGAAAGGACTAGGAAAAGCCAGGATGTGGTAGCGAGGTGTCAGTCAGGGTGCATGGAAATAGGGAGATGAGTCCCATGAGTAAAGTATAGCTTGTGTTCACGTAACAGTGATCAGAATGTCTGCAGTGTTCTCAAGTTGGCAAAAGTGGGCGTTTTATGTAGACGAGTTAGTAAAATAAAACAGAAACACTTATGAGAATAATTGAATCCAAAGTTAAGGAATTTGGACTTCAGCCTTGGGTAATGGGCATGGTTCTGGCTCTCAAAGTTTTTAAAGGAAAAATTATATTTTAACTCATTACATTTCAAAGGATCTTATTTATATTACTGTTTTTTCCTCATGGTACTGTAGAGTAGAAGCAAAATTAGAACACTGGTATATAACAGGCCTGAGACAGCAAGATATTATACCATCACTTGTGGCTTCTATTGGTGATACTGCATCATCCTTGCTTAAAATTGAGTTTGAAACCAACCCAGAGAACAGTCCTGCTGACCAGACTCTGGCTGTTCAGTCTCAGCCTGTGGAGGTCATCTATGATGCTGTAAGTATGAGGAGAAAGTAGCTATTTGTTAAAGCCATCTTATACTTCTGGCATATGTTTTTTTTATTTTTCCTCTTTCATATTTAACATTTATTTACTTAACAGCTAGTTTACAACAGGTTTTTCTTGTTTCAAAAACAGTACGTGTTTAGCAGTTAATTTTGATTTTTCATATGCCATAGATTTTTTCTACCATAGAGTTTATTTATCTATGCTTGTTTTAAGTTGAAAACCAAACAAAAACTTAATGTACTCTTTAAAAAACCCAGTTTTTATTGTCCTCACTACTCCCAAGTAGTCATAAAGACTTCCTATTCCAGGTCCTTTTTGTGTCTTCTTGCTTTCTCGTCAGTGTTTGGAACCAATTAAAAGAACTTTAGGAGTAATGAAAAGAATTTTAAATTCTCTTCTTGTGAAAAGAAAACCTTGTCATTTAGATGTTATTGAACAGGGGGGCTCAGGTTGTATATCTCTGGCTTCAACTTCAGGCTGTCGTAACTCTCATCTCAAGCCAGCCAGCCAGAGGACATGGTTCACGTCTCATTGTGTCACTGCTAGATTGGCCCTACTCTGTTCCTGAGGTCCCTGACTTATTTTACAGTTTAGAGGTGGGTTTGGGGTATGTATGGGAGGCAATGTATAAAGACTCCAGAACTAATTACATTCTCTGATGTTTTTAAGTTCAAGTCTTGGAGATAGGCGTGGTGCTAAGCAGCTTCCTCCTATTCCCTCTCTAAAGGTCAAGGTGCAGGAAATTCAGTCACAGTGCAGAGAAGTAGACTTCTCACTAACTGGAAGCAAAAGCTCAAAGTAATGTCCATTGCTACAACAGCATGACACTGTAGAACATACTTCAGGTCACCCCAGTGATATGGACACCTTTGTGCCTCTTCAGTAAGCCTACTTGGGTCATTCCTTTTTCCAGGTTTTCTTTCACTGTAAAGGAGGATGAACTAGGGGAGAATATTTTTGGAGGTCCCTCCTCAGGTCAAAGCCACAGTTGTTTAGCATTGAAGTAAAACTTTAAAAGGTATAATATAGAAAGTACTGTGTATATCTCGGTTATGTTAAAAAATTCCTTTACAGAAAACCATTAATGCAGTGGTTGAATTCTTTCAATCAAGCAAGAGATTAGACCTTGAGCAAATAACATCGGCTACCTTGATGAAGCTGGAAGAAATTAAAGAGAGAACAGCTACAGGTAAAGAATTAGAATGTCTGCATAAGCCTCAACCAGACTCCCAAAATTTTGTCTGTTCTGGGTCAGAATTAAGTCAACAGCAGTGGGCTTGGTTTTTGGGTTTATTTTAAAATGTAGACATTGTATTTAAGATCTTGTGGGTTGCTTTTGTGTATTTATTTTAAACTTAGGCTCTATTATACAGTGGTGTTGCATTGTGTGCACATGGCTTCCTCAAAGTCAAATATACTCGCTAGGCTGAGAGAAGAAGAGAATAAAATGGGGCAGAGATGATTCTGCCTTCGTTCCATTCAGTGAACCTGTGCCTCAGAGTGAATTTGAGATGGAAAACATCGCTCCATTTTAATTTTTGAGAAACTGTTCACCGTACAGGGTCTGAATCTAGTTTTAAAAATATATACTTCAGTATAACATGGCCCCTAAACTCAAGCCCACTACTTTATCTGGTTACTTAATCAAAGAAATAATGAATTCTTCCATCTCTGGGGAAAATACTTACTATGTTGGGTTTCCTGTACTGTGCGATATGATTGTTTCCCGTAAGAAGATTTTTAAGGATAATTTTGACCATACGCAATTCACCTTACATGCGGATTGAGAATCTAATATGAGAAGAACTGAAATTCCTCCATAATATTTTTCAAGTTATAGTTTTATTCTTCTTGTTAATAATATAATTACATATTTCAACTTGACCATGTAATCTTTCACTATTTCTTTGCCTTCTTTTAGGGCTTACACATGTAATTGAAACTCGGAAAGTCCTTGATTTACGGATAAATCTGAAGCCTTCTTATCTAATAGTTCCACAGACAGGTTTCTACCATGAAAACTCAGATCTTCTCATTTTAGATTTTGGTACATTTCGGGTAGGTATACATGTCTACTATCTGCCCATCTTTGTTCAGCTTGATAGCTAGGTATATGATAGCTTGCTGTTTTTCCTTCAGAGGTTACTTAAACTAAACCTGGGCTTATTTCTTTTTAGCTTTTTGCCAAGCCTGACTTAGAATGAGTATGTTATATCTATTTTGTAGCTATTAAAAAAACTAAAAATGTTTCTGTGATGGTAAGTGATTTGACACCTAGAACTGGATTGCTTCAGTCTTTTCCTAATTGGAAAAAGCACTTCTCATTTTCATGGTTTCCAGAGTCTCATTATACAGTGTTATTGTTTATTTTGACAGTAGGAGAATATACACATATGAATATGTATTTATTAAACCACTGCCTGTGACTAAGCAGAGTAATAGAACCCCAACATGTTGGGTGTTAAATCTCTTAGCAATCCAAGTCCCTGAAAAAAGGGGGATATTTAAAAAAATACAGTCCTGAACTGATCCTTTCTTCCATTGGGACGGGGAAGAAAGGAAGTAGAGGTCAGAGCTGAATTCTAACGGCCGAATTATTCTAGTGCTTGCTGAAAGTGAAGAGGACTTGAAGCACATACTGATGAAGATCAAAGACTGCAGCCTTCAGTATGGATTACGCCTTAACATAAAGAAAACAAAATTCCTCACAACTGAACCAATAAGCAATATCGTGTTAAACAGAGAAAATATTGATGTTGTCAAGGATTTCATTTTACTGGAGTCCACAATCAATGCCCGTGGAAGCAGCAGTCAAGAAATCAAAAGACGCATTGCATTGGGCAAATCCGCTGCAAAAGACCTCTGTAAAGCATTCAAAAGTAAAGATGTCAGTTTGAGGAGCAAGGTATGCCTGACCTAAGTTGTGATATTTTCAGTTATCTCGTATGCATGGGAAAGGTGAACTATGAATAAGGAAGACCAAAGAAGAATTGATGGTTTTTGAATTATAGTATTGGTGAAAAATATTGAAAAATGTTGTGGACTCCCAGAAGAATGAACAACTCTGTCTTGGAAGGAGTGCAGCCAGCATGTTCCTTAGAAACAAGGATGGTGAAACATCATCTTATGTACTTTGGATGTGCTATCAGGAGGGACCAGTCCCTGGAGAAGGATATCATGCTTGGTACACTGGAGGGTCAGTGAAAAAGAGGAAGACCCTCAATCAGATGAATTGACACAGTGGCTTCAGCAGTGGACTCAAACATGGTAATGACTGAGAATGGCCCAGGACCAGGCGGTGTTTCATTCTGTTGTACATAGAGTCATTATGAGTCAGAACCGGCTCGACAGCACAAAACAACAACAACAACAGTTATTCTAGTGATGTAGTGGGGAGAGGTCACAAAATTCTGCTATACCATGGTAAACCGTTTAGGATGAGTAGGGAAGCTAAGCCATAAGTGGTAATGACTTCTGCGAGCCCAGAAGAGGAAGAGGTACATGTCTAGACAGTTTATTCATGACAGAGTAAGTGATTTCCTAATAAATGAAAATGTGCTGAATGCCTGTAACTCAAATATAATAGAGATGTATGCTAAGATATTATACTCATAAAATATTTGCAAATAATAATCAGGAAATTAAGCAAAATGTGAATTCATTAAGGGCAGTGGTTTCATTTTAGTTAGACTTTAATGGAACACAAAATATGTTGATGAATGCATTTTTCTGTTTTGAAAATTTGAAATTTTTTTCTCTATGTAGCTCAACAGTAAAGATCAAGGTTTGCAGCAGACTGCCAGCTCATCTTTGGAAGAAATAATGGATAAGGCATATGACAGGTTTGATGTTGAAATAAAAAGTATGCAACTACTCTTTGCAAGAGCAGGTAAACTATTGCTTAATGTTTAGGATCTTGAAATTATGTAGAGTAGCTTTGGTAAATATACATGTATATGTGCATGTATGTCCATCCTAACCATAATTTTGTACACACATCCTGTTGGTCTTTAAGAAAACCAAACAGAAACCCATCATTGAAATCATTGCCTCAGCTAAAAATAAAGATAAAAATTTCTTTATTCATCTTAGAATACTTAGTTCCGGTTGAATCTAAGTTCAGTCATGGCCTGTCTTTTGTAATGTAGTTATAAAGACTGCCCAGAGTGGAAAATAGAATTTGCAGTTGGCTGAAGTTACTCCCCAGAGTCCATAGTCCAGTGCTTTTAGGGTGTCTCCATGTTGTTCTCTCTTGCTGTCTTTATTCTTAAATGTTTTACTATGTTAGCCTAGTCTTTATTTCCACAGTATTACATCTGCTTTTGTAGATATAAAAGTATAGGTATAGCCTTAATCCTTTAATTGTTATTATTTTCCAAAAGCTTTGATATTTTCTACTGTCTAAGTAAAGATTGCTGGTTATCTATTCTTTGCTAGTTTGTAGAAGCAGTAATTATTTATTAAACATTGAGTCTGTCACTTTGTGGAAGGTCATTGGAAGAAAGAACAGATACCATCTTTGACTAGAGTTTATACTCTTCTAGGAGTGATGAGATATACTAACATGTAATATGTCCTTCTAGTCTTACGTAACATAACATTTCATGTTCTACTTGATTTTAATGTGTTAGGAGCCCACTAGTTCGTTGCAGGGAAGGATTTACACAGATAGTTAAAACTGCCTTTTCATTTTTATGTACTTAAAAATTAAAAATGATAAAAGATGTTCAGTCATTACATCAATAGAGATCTGTTTAAGATTCTGTTATCCATTGGGAAGTCCGTCTTTGGGACCTTCCTATTTGAAAGAAAAGTAGTTACCATACATTGGTCATAAAGTCTTGATAAAACTCATTTTTGCTTCAGAATCATGTGCTAAGCTAGTGTAATTGCACTGAGGAACCCTATAAACCTCTTTTTTTCCCTTTGGCATCTGTTTTTTTCCCTATAATTTTTTTTTTGGCTTTTCACTGTAACTACCCACCTTGATTGCTAACTCTAGATTCAAGATAATTAATTCCTGGGGATTTTTTGGTGCTTGCTTTGAAATGCAGGATATTGTCGTATGAATATTCTCCAAATAAATATTTAGAATTATTTTTATATCATAGTCTTTGACTCCTGTCAATCTGTTTTTAAGAAATATAGATCATTTAAGTTGTATGCTGAAAGAAGTAAAAATGAGTATTCATTGAATCTACTTATTAACTGTTTTCATATAACTTACAGTAGTTTTCCACAGAATACCTGATAATTAAAAAAATAATCAGTCAATATTTTAAATTATCTTTTTGAAGAGGAAAACTGGAAAAAGTATCGATTTCAGCATCCATCAACTATGCATATATTACAACCAATGGATATTCATGTTGAGTTGGCCAAGGCAATGGTGGAAAAAGACATTAGAATGGCTAGGTAATGTATGAGTTTCTCTTGTACCTACTAGAAAGTCAGTAAAGTGAAATATATCTGCACCAGTTACAGGATTTTAAGAAAGCAAAGATGGATTTCTATAGGAGAAATAACAATCATTCTGTTTTATAACAAGTACATTTTTAGGAAAATGTATTATTTGTCTTTAGATATTACTGGTCTTATTTCTGAATTATTTGGACTTTTACATTCTTTAAAATTTGATAATCAGTGTTACTGAATGTGATAAGCTTCAGTAGCAATAAAATAAAATCAACAAAATTTGATAATGAAGCTACATAAAAAACTGAATTTTAAATTTAGGTAGATAATTATGAAATAATTATACTGCTTTTTAAGAAACCTGTTATCACAGTCAAGATAATGAATGCATTCATCACCCCTAAAAGTTTCCTGTGCCCCTTTGTACTCCTTCACTCCCATCCCTACCTACCAACTCCCTTCCCCACCATCCCCAGACAATCATTGGCCAGCTCTCTGACACTATAGTTAGAATTTTCTACGATTTTATATAAATGGAATCATACAGTTTTAACTCTTTTTTTGTTTGGCCTCTTCCACTCAGCGTGATTAATTTGAGATTCATCTGTGTTGTGTGTCTCAGCAGCTCACTGACAATCTTTACCAGGTGGATTTCAAACCAATCTTGTATTACTAGATTAACCCCACTTGGTAATGATGTATTATTCTTTTAAAATGTTGCTGGAATCCATTTGCTAAAATTCCATTACACAGTTTTACATATCTGTTTACGAGGGGTATTGGTCTGTACTTTTCCTTGTTTGGGGTGAGGGTATTGGGTATCAAGTATGAAGGTAATGGTGACCTCATGAAATGAGTTTTCTGGAAGACCATGTGTAAAACTGGCATTATTCTTTACTTAAATGTTTGGCAGATTTTGCCAGTGAAGTATTTTGGGCCTACAGTTTTCTTTGTGAGAAGATTTAAAACTAAAAATTTAGTTTCTTTAATGGGTATAGGGTTATTCAGGTTATCTTTTTGTTCTAAGAAATCTTTGGTAGTTTGTGTTTTTTGAGGAATTAGCCCATCTTAGTTGTTGAGTTTATTGGCATAAAGTTGTTCATAATATTTCCTTATGACCTTTTCAATATGTATAGTCTGTGGTGGTGTTTGGAAACCCTGGTGGCGTAGTGGTTAAGTGCTACGGCTGTGAACCAAAGGGTCGGCAGTTTGAATCCTCCAGGCGCTCCTTGGAAACTCTATGAGGCAATTCTACTCTGTCCTATAGAGTCGCTATGAGTCAGAATCAACTTGATGGCACTGGGTTTGGTTTTTGGTTTGAGTGGTGGTGTTACCTCCCTTACTCGTGATACTAATAATTTGTGCCTTTTCTCTCCTTTTCCTGATCAGTCTGGCTAGAAAAACAAAACAATTCTGAGTTATCGCAACCCTGTGGGACAGAGTAGAACTCCCCCATAGAGTTTCCAAGGAGCATCTGGTGGATTCAAACTGCTAACCTTTTGGTTAGCAGTCATAGTTCTTAATGATACCAGCAGGGTTTCCAGTCTGGCTAGAGGTTTATCAGTTTTATTGTTCTTCTGAAAGAATCAGCTTTTCATTTCAGTTATTTTTTCTGTTATGTTTCTGTCTTACATTTTTATTTATTTTTACTCTAATGTTTGTATTGCTTTTTTTCTGCTTACTTTGGGTTTCATTTGTTTTTCTTTATCTTGTATCTTAATATGGAAGTGGAGGCCATTGGTTTGAGATCTTTTCTGGTATAGGCATTTAGTGCTGTACTTTTACTGAACCCCACACATTTTGAAACTCTTAAGTCAGTAAGCTGGAATAATTGTAGGACTTCCTTCATTTGTTTCCCATCTCTTATCCGTCCTTTTAGCCTGATATCTAATGTTATTGAAACCACTATATCATATCTTTTGTCCAGTTTTTTAGTTATTTTAGGAGGGAGGGTTAATCCAGTTCCTGTGTTTATGATGCTTTAAATTCTATATAATGTTTTAGAAATAATAAAGAAGCATCTTACATTTTTATGGTGCTTTTCAGTTTACAGAGTACTTTAGCAGAAAGTTTAATCTTTTGTACGTTAGTGGTTTGTGCATTATAGAGAGAATCACTCTTCATTTAGAGGTTAGGCATCTGTCATTTGAGCTATTCATAGCCTAGTCAGGAAGCCAACGATAAACATCAACCACAAGAAGGTGTATGGGCAGCAAAGAGCAATGACAAAGCTATTGAGGCAAAGAAAGTGTACAGTTGTATTGAGTAGGAAACCAAATAGAAGCAGCTGCTGCACAGTACTCAAACCCAACCAAACCCACTGCCTTCGATTCCATTGTGACTCATAGCGACTCCATAGAGTTTCCAAGGCTGTAAATCTCTGTGGAAGCAGACTGCCACGTCTTTCTCCTGTGGGGCCACTGATAATTTCGAGCCACCAGCCTTTCAGTTAGCAGTTGAGTGCTTTTTGCCACTGCATCACCAGGGCTCCTTGCCTCAAAACCCATTGCCATCAAGCCTATTCTGACTCATAGTGACCCTATGGGACAGAGTAGAACTGCCCTATAGAGTTTCCAAGGAGCACCTGGTGGATTCGAACTCTGTGCCTCAAATTAAGTGACTAATAAAAGCACGACAGCCATTGATCAGTGGGCAAAACAGACATGTCCTCATGGAAGTTATATTTTAATTAGAGGAGACAGAAAATAAACAAATATGTATATTACATGTCGGGATGACAGTGCTATAAAAAATTAGAGAGAGTGGTAGAGTAGGTACTCGTTAATGTTTATCATGAGAAATTTTGGATACCAGGAAATGGCTAAAGTATGTACAGTGTCTTTGGTTTTAAAAAGTATGGAATTGTGTTTGGAAATATTTTCATGGGAATTCGTTAACTTAAAGGGGTTTGATTCCTTAAAAAGAATGTTTAAATTACCTGGAAACTTGGTTTTTCCCTTTTTCTGACAGTGTTCCCTAAATGAGGCATTAATGTAATTAGATTAAAATATTTTCAAAGTGGTACCTTTGACTCTGCAATGCAGCCTCTTCTCCAGTGCCCCCCTCCTTAATGTAGTGAAGCTAAATAGACCTTAAAACCTTACAATTGAATTATGTTTTTAGATTTAAAGTATCAGGAGGGCTTCCTTTGATGCATGTGAGACTTTCCGACCAGAAGATGAAAGATGTGCTCTGTTTGATCGACAGTATCCCCTTGCCACAGAAATCACTGGCACAGTCACCAGAGAGACAGGTAAATGGATATAAAACAAATGCTAAAGCTCTTTACATTTGTATGTATGGTAAGTTCTTTTTCCTCTTTGTGTGTACTATTTTGATTTTCAGTCTTTTTAGGACCAGTTTATTTCATGCACTTTTGAAGTGTAGTGTTTATTTTGTTGATTCTATAAAAAGCTGCAAATGGCATTGAATAAATAAAGATTGTAGCCTATTTTTACAACTGTTTTAGAGTGATGGTAGAAAATCAATTTTAGGGCAAGCTTTATAAATGAAGGGAACAAAAATACATTAATAGAGGAAAATGTCTTTCAGATTTGTGAAACATGTTTTCAGTAGAACTAGAAAGAAATCTTTAAAATGTTGTAGATAATTGGTATGAAATTTCCTTATATGTTAGACTGAAAAGTTCTAGACCATTTTAATTAGAATTGATCTTTACAGCATAAAATAAGTGTTGACTACTTACTTTCGAAATGAAATTTGAGAGAACCAATTGATGGTGATACCATTTTCCAGGGATCTGTAATCAAGATTTCCTTTGATGTTGCAATGGATGGCAACTAAATGACACACAGTCGTAAATAGACTTACCTACCAGAGTTGTCCATAGTTTTGTCCTGTAGATGCAGGTGGTAGTCTTAGCAGTTTATAAGCCCCAGCCAGCCAATTACTAATTAGTGAGTTGCATAATGTGCTTGTTGGAAGACGTGTGTATTGTGTATTGATGTGTCTTTCCATTACTATCCTCTGTTGCTCTTTCAGTCCTTCTCTCATTTATGCACATTTAATCCTGCTAAATCAGCATGTTAAGAAAACTGTTTATATTCCTTCCTAGATATCCTCAGTTCCTGTTATTTCAGATGGGACAAAAGGACTACTTGATACTTCACTATTACTAGATGGAGTGGAATCAGGTAAAGAAAACAAAATTTTCTCTCTTCACTATAAATTGGCTTATGGAGGTAAGATTTTTAGAAAATTCAGATATTCTGAAAGTGATAATAGTAATTGAATGGTCCTCATTCTAGCTGTGCTTATTGACCAGCAGTGTGATCTTGAGTTACTCAACTTTTGTAACCTGTGTTTCTTTATCACTTAAATGAAGGAATTTTTTTGTGGTTGACAGCATTTAAGATTCTAAATAAGCTACTTTCATTGCCCCAATCTCTGCCTTATCCTTTCTCTAGCTCTGGTCTGACCTATCTCCTTTAATTTGAACTATAATGTAAGCTTCATGAGGAAATGGACCAGTGATTCCCTGGTCACTCTGGTGTCCTTAGTGGCTGGCATTGCCTGACACGTGGTGAATGATGCCCCCCCTAAATATTTTATTGACTGTTGAATGAGTGAACTAAAGAGAAAACCAGCCAGGACAATCGAAGAAAAAACAGTTGTGCTGTTTGATTTTAAATATGATTTTCACATGGCTTTGTGGGACTTAAAGCCATTAAAACTATTCTGATTCTGGATATGAAGATTATATCTAATAAATTAAATTTATGGTTGGGAGGTTTGAATGTTGTATGCTGTTTTCAGTGGACATAGTTGTCAGGTCAAAGGAATGTCTTCTTCCTTTAGAGTCTGATGATGAGTATTTTGATGCTGAAGATGGAGACTCACAGGCTGGTAAAAGTATGAAAGGATCAGAGCTGAAAAAAGCTGCAGAGGCCCCCAGTGAGGAACTCATTAACCTTCTTCTCAAGTTTGAAGTAAAAGAGGTTTGTGTAGTTGTTTTGTCCATAAATACATATGTTCTTGCTACTATTCTTGTAAACTATCTCATGTTAGACCCAAACGTTAAGTACATTAAAAATGTGGTACCCTGTTTTCCCTGCTGCCCAAAGCATGAACATGCACCCCAGAAAGTTTCAGGAAAATGGAATGTTGTTTTGTGAACACTGATACATGAGATGCCTGCTGGTTAGATGAGAAATGTAACCATGTGTTTTGATTTGAATATCTTTGATTAATTTGAATATCTTTGAGGTTCAAAATCATTTCATGTGTTTATTTCTTCTTTGGAGAATTAATTGTTCATATCCTTGGTCCATTTTTCTGGAAATTATTTCTGGTATTTTTTCTTCTTGATTTATCAGCATTCTTTGTGTTTTAAATATATTAATCCATTTATATTTATAAAAATTTTTTCCAATTTGACTTTTTTTTTTTTTGCCATTTTAAAGTTTTAAATTTTTCTGTAGCGAAATTTATCACACTTTATATTCTAGTTTTAGTGGTATGTTTAAAAAGTTCTCCCCATTACAAAAAATATTTACCTGTTACTCTATGTATTACTTTATAATTTCATTGATTTATTTAAGTCATTGATTTATCTGAAATTTGTTGTTATGTATTAATTCTGTGCTGAATACCGTACTGTGCTATCTTATTATTTCTGTGCTATCTTATTATTTCTTTGCTTTTCCCATGTGGAAGTTTCATGGCTTTTTCAACATCAGAAGTCACTATAGCATCACTTCCTCTGTACTTTGTGATTGAAGCAGTCACAGGTCGGCCCAGATTTAAAGTGAGGTGACAGAGACCCCCACCTCTTGATGGGAGTATTACAGAACTTTTAAATTTAAAATTGCCACATGTATTTTTCATTCTCAAAATACATTAGTTATTATTTCCACAATAAACTTAAGTTGTAATAATGATAGGGACCATCCTTGTCTTTTTACTTTAATGGGAATGGTTCTTTTATCACCAGATACGATTTTTGTTTTGAGGTACAGGTTTAAAAAAATTAAAATAAGGAAGAAGCCATACATTCCTATTTCTTACTAAATTAGAGAAATTTATATCAATAATGGGTGTTAAATTTTTTCATGATTTTTATATAGATGAGCTTGCATTCTCAGTAATAGAATTGAAGGATGATACTTTTTAGTCATATTAACTAGCTCTGTGGTAAGAGAGGAGAATGAACGGTTTTTGCTGTTCTCATGGTGATATGTATGAAGATTTTGTTGTTTTTAAGTATGATTCAGACTACTTGTCAACTTTTAATTGGCTGTGTTGATTCTTCTAGGTGATTTTGGAACTTACCAAACAACAGAAAGAAGAAAATACAATTCTGGTGTTTAACGTCACTCAGTTAGGAACAGAGGCTACGATGAGAACGTTTGACTTAACTGCAGTGTCTTATTTAAAGAAAATCAGCTTGGATTACCATGAAATTCAAGGTAATAGCCATTAAAAGTAGAAATAACACTTTAGGGTATCTGAAACACTTTTAATTATATAATAATATTTATGATAAATACTAACTACCTGACAATTACAAATAATAACTCATTTACTCTGTATAACATCAGTATGAAGTAAGTACTGTTATTTTCTCCAGTTCTCACAGATAAGGAAACCTAGGCATCGATTGATTATATACCTTAATCCACTGTCACACCTTGTAAGTGGCTGAACCATGGCCCTGGGGTCTGTATTCATAACCACTGTGATCTGTCGCCACAGAGAACCTATTTAAATCCCCTTGGTGTAGGCAGCATCATTCCCATTTTACAAAGAAAAATAGAGATTTAGTGGCTTACTCAAGATAATGTATTTTATGAGTAGAAATCTAGAATTTATCTCTGGTCTTATGATACTGAAATCCTTGTTTTTTCTATTGAATAACCTCTTGCAGTCGAGTTGATTCCAATGCAAAGTGACCATATAGGACAGGGTAGAACTGCCCCATAGCATTTCTAGGGAGTGGCTAGTGGATTCGAGCTGCCAGCCTTTTTGGTTAGCAGCCAAGCTCTTTAACCACCACGCCACCAGGGCTCCTTCTATTGAATAGTGTATGTAAATCACAGGAAGCAACAGATTATAAAAGCGAAAATGAAAATAGTGAATATAAAATTGACTGAGAAGTGCTGATGGCTTATCCATTTCACTGTTTGCATGTCTTATGTGCTCGTTAGATATTTGGGGAATGAAGAAATGGATGCATCTACAGTAATTGAAATTTCATTGTATTTGTCTAATGTCTTAAATTCAAATATAAAGACCTATGTTTTGTTATTTTCTTTTTATTAGCTATAGAAGTAAACCTCAATTTAGAAGAAAAATAGTGTTTTACGTATTAGTAATTTCCTGTAAGCACTGTTAAGATGGAGTTTACATTACCGTCTTGAGGTAAAAAATACAAATAACAAATTTGCTGGGCTTTTTTGTTCTTTAGGGATGACCTTGGAGGTCAAGGGGATATTCTGAGATGTCTCAGAAGCAGGCAGATCATAAAAGGTGGATAAAATGGTGAATAAATCTATTCTGCCTCCAGAGCTTCTAGAGGTAGCTCCTTGATAAATTTACGTAAGAATATGGCACAGTGGTTAAGCTCTCCTTGCTAAGTGAAAGGTTGGCGGTTCAAACCCACTAGCTACTCTTCAGGAGAAAGAAGTGGCAGTCTGCTTCCATAAAGATTTAGAGCCTTGGAAACCCTATGAGACAGTTCTACTCTGTCTTGCAGGGTTGCTGTGAACCAGAATTGACTCAACTGGCAGTAGGTATGGTAATACAGTTAAAAGAAGTTTAGCAATTTCCTGCCCTTAAAAAAAAAAAACCCTTTCGTGTAAGCCTTCTCCCTTACAGTCTAAACAAAGGAAAATTATTTGAATTTCTTAATTGTGAATAAAATAAAGTCTTTGTCCCAAGAATTTTACAGCTTGTCACACTGTTACAGATTTTTCTATCTAACGTCCTTGCTGTATAACTGAGAAAAGTGAAGTTAGGATGAGGAAAGGATAGAGCTGAGCTAGAATTTATATTTCCTGGTTCTCAAGCCCTTGTAGTCTTTTTGTTGCCCTGCAAATGCACACATGGCCTTAAAAAAAGCTAGAGAATCTTAATTATTTTTGGACACAGATGTGAAATCAAATAAAAATAACCATGTTTTAAAGTTAAGTTGGATGCCAAAGGTAAGAATTTGAATTGGTTTACTTCTTCACTACTGATAGTCTTTGCATGCAATAACCATGAAAATGTGTGCATATATTCTTTTGAAGCTTAATTGACATTTTTTAAAAAAAGAAAAAGATAACTAGAAAATTCCAAAACGAAAAATGAGCAATTTACTTGAAATACTTTTCTTTTTCTTTAATCTAGGATCCAAAAAGAAGCCGCTTCATTTGATTAGCTCTTCTGACAAACCTGGATTAGATCTTTTAAAAGTGGAATATATTAAGGTAAGGGCGGTAGAATGTTTACGTATTTGTTGTATGCTCCAAACTACCCCCTGGAAGGAAAAACAAGGAGGTGGATTACCAAAGGCTCTGGATGTATATCATAATTTTTCTTTTTAGTTATAGTTTTTAATCACTTGAGTACAGGGCTATTACAAAGCCACCTAGTAGCTTCCTGTTCCCAAAGATGGAAGCCTGGAATGAAGTAGGTTCTAGCGAGTGCTCCTGTCTTCTGGGGCATATTTACCTACCTACATTAGTTGTATGGAAACCCTGGTGGCATAGTGGTTAAGTGCTACGGCTGCTAACCAAAGGGTCGGCAGTTTGAATCCTCCAGGCGCTCCTTGGAAACTCTATGGGGCAGTTCTGCTCTGTCCTGTAGGGTCGCTGAATCGGAATCAACTCGACGGCACTGGGTTTGGTTTTTTGGTTTATTAGTTGTATATGTAGGTGACATTTGGCTGATCATACAGCATCAAAAAGGATAAAGGCTGATTGGATTGGCTTAGGAGAAAACTGCCCATCTTGGGAAGGGACTCAAAAATATAACACATGAGAAACACTGATGATACTTAGTTTCATTCAAGATTAGCTGGTTTGTGTAGCCATTCAACAACTATTTATTTAGTGTCCATGTGTGCCTGGTGCTTTGTTAGGCACTTAGGATACAGAGATGAAAACCATTCCCTGTCCCCAAGGAAATTATAAACTAGTAGGCAGATAGGAGCCCTGGTGGCACACTGGTTAAAGGGCCTGGCTGTTAACTGAAAGGTCAGTGGTTTGAACCCACTAGCTGCTCTGCAGGAGAAAGATGTGGCATTCTGCTCCCATAAAGATCTACAGCTTTGGAAACCCTATGGGGCAGTTTTACTCTGTCCTATAGGGTTACTGAAGAGCCCCGGTGGTGCAGTGGTTAAGAGCTCGGCTGCTAACTGAAAAGGCTGGCAGTTCAAATCCACCAGCAGCAACTTTGAAACCTTATGGGGCAGTTCTACTGTTGTATTACAGGGTCGTTGTAAGTTGAAATCTACTTGATGGTAATGGGTTTGGTTCCAGGTTTTATAGGGTTACTGTGAGTTGGAATAGTCTTGCCAGCAGTGGATTTGGAGGGAGACAGTTAAATAACAGTTAAAATATAGCATGATTGACTGTCTAATAGAGAAATGCACAAAGAACTGTGGGAGTAGGGGGGCTGAGGAACCAGCCCAGCCAGAAAACTAATCACAGGAGGTAGAACTCTGAATTTGAGTCTGAATTTTCTATGTAATTTTCTATGTAAGGAGCAGAATAGGATCAACGGATCGTGTGATGAAAGATAGATTTTCAACTTAGTGTGACAAAACAAAAAACCAAACGTGCTGCTGTCGAGTTGATTCCGACTTATAGGACAGAGTAGAAGTATCCCGTAGGCTTTCCAAGGAGCTGCTGGTAGATTCGAACTGTCAACATTTTGCTTAACAGCTGAGCTCTTGACCACTGCACCACCAGAGCTCCAACTTAGTATGAAGACCTCATGAAACTCAAAGCTTGGATTTGTAAGGAAACGGGGTTTCTTTCCCTGGAGATATCCAAATACAGACTTGGCAGAGACTTTATAAAGGAATTTGGGTATTAGGTGACTGATAGACTAAACAGCAACAGCAAAACCAAACCCATTGCCGTCAAGTTGATTCTGACTCATGGTGACCTCATGTGTTACAGAGTAGAGCTGCTCCATAGGGTTTTGTTGGCATAGCAGATCGCCAGGCCTTTCTTTTGTGGCACCACTGGATGGGTTTGAATTACCAACCTTTAGGTTAGTAGTTGAGGACAAACCATTTGTGCCACTCAGAAACCTACACCGATGTACCTTTAAAGTCACATTCAACCTTGAGAGTTTATAATTCTGCCATATAGCTGCAGTTACCTGTATAATTCTGATGTCTAGCTGCAGTTACCTATATAATTCTGACGTCTAGCCACAGCTACCTGTATAATTCTGACATTTAGCTGCAGCTACCTGTATAATTCTGATGTCTAGCCACAGCTACCTGTATAATTCTGACATTTAGCTGCAGCTACCTGTATAATTCTGACGTCTAGCCGCAGCTACCTGTATGATCTGACGTCTAGCTGCAGCTACCTGTATAATTCTGATGTCTAGCCACAGCTACCTGTATAATTCTGACATTTAGCCGCAGCTACCTGTATAATTCTGATGTCTAGCCGCAGCTACCTGTATAATTCTGACGTCCAGCTGCAGTTGTCTGTATGATTCTGACGTCTAGCCGCGGTTACCCATACGATTCTGACGTCTAGCCACGGTACATCTAGCTGCAGTTACCTAGAAATGAATGGTACCATGCTCTCGCATGTTTGAAGAGGGGAAAAAGTCACTCTGTTATAATAAATTATTTGGATGTGACTTTAAAGTATAAAAACCCAGTTAAAGCATAGATAATAAAATTAAATATATAATATATATAAAATACAGATAAAACTAACTATAAATAAATTAACTTCTTTTTTCAGGCTGATAAAAATGGACCTAGTTTTCAAACTACTTTTGAAAAAACTGAGCAAACAGTTAAGGTAAGAAATTCTATTGAAGGAATATATCTTATTTGAAAATAACTTACTTTCCAAGCTTCAAATATCCTTTGAGAAATATTGACTGAATAATTTGAGGACGTAAGGTATAAACTAACCTCATAAATACTTAATCTGCTCTGTGCGTGATTCAGCTTTAGTCAAGCTGTTGTTTTGACCTACTATATCACACCCTAATGTCCTTAAAACTTTTAATGTTATTTCTAAAAACAAGGGAATGTTTTAGACACAGAGGACCATTGATTTATAGAGAACGGACAAGGTTCTCCACAGAGCAGACTAGATAGCATCGTTTAATGCAGGAGTGAAAGCCTGAAATACAGGGAGAAACGTGGGAGCTGAAGCGGCACGACTTAGGTGGTGGCACAGAGGAGGAAGAGGTGCAGTGTAACTGTGAGTGACAAACAGAAAATGAGGGAGGTGGATTTTGCATGAAACTTTTCAGAGATGGGGAATCTGTTATAATATTGTGAACCTTCCTTTTTTATAGTTTTTATGTCCATTTAGTGTTTTCAGGAAATGGAAAAAAATATTTTCTTACATATAAGCAAAGATTATTACATGTTCATTTGCTATTAGAAAACTTAGCTTCCTAGAGCCAGTGTTTTAAAAAATGTAATACTTTTTCCCCTCTATACATTATGTGTTCTATGTTTCTTCTTAAATGATAGGACCGTTATTGAGGTTTTAGAAGAGCATTTAATGACAGAAAACTCACTCTCGATCATATCTTTTATAGATAAATCTCATGAATGCCACATTTGAAATTATTTCTAGACAATAGTAGCACATGGTGATTCTGGAGTTTGATGTTCTAGCTTATGAGTTTTATGTAATCATAGTAAATATCACTGATAATTCAAGAAACCATTTATGTGTTGAATGTTAGAATGACTGTGAAAAGTAGATTATGGGTCCCACGACAGTTATACATGGAAATGTGAGTTATTCTGTTACTTTGTATACTTCTATGTTCTCTTGAAGTAAGCAAGTGTAATATACTCTCCATGTATGCCACGCTCAAAGAGCCTGGGCTGTGAATCTTCGTTTTCCTCTCTCCTCCTTCTGAATGGGGAAGACGGTGATACAGGCAGAACTGGGAGCCCTTTGGATCCATCGTGGAGACAATGGACTCAGGAAAACTTTCTTTTTGAACATCTTTAGGTAGCCTTTTCATCTTTAAATCTGTTGCTGCAAACACAAGCCCTCCTCTCTTCTATTAACTACCTGACAAACGTTATTCCATCAGATGGTCAAAAAATGGGTGATGTCAAGGAGGCACAAATTTCAACTGAAAAGCAACAAAAAAATTCAGCTCTGCAAAAGGGTATGAAACATACTTTTTTGTTTCTTGTTAGTAAGGGTTTTAGAGTTCTAGCGCTAAGTGAGCAATCTCAGAGATTACCTGATTCAGTCATTTACAAGCCACTTTCCCCACTTAGTCCTTTTCTTCAAATAAAACCTGACCTGGGTGCTTGATATGTAAGGCAAATGCAATTAGCGAAGTTATTTTTAGAAATGTTTGTTTTGTTCTTATTCCTGTTTTGGTGGTCGTGGGGGTGCCATTAGGTAGTTACTAGGAGGAGGTGGTGGGGGTACTGTTAGGTAGTTACTAGGAGGAGGTGGTGGGGGTGCCATTAAGTAGTTACTAGGAGGAGGTGGTGGGGGGTACCATGAGGTAGTTACTAGGAGGAGGTGGTGGGGGGTACCATTAGGTGGTTACTAGGAGGTGGTGGTGGGGGTGCCGTTAGGTAGTTACTAGGAGGTGGTGGTGGGGGTGCCGTTGGGTAGTTATTAGGAGGAGGTGATGGGGTGCCGTTAGGAAGTTACCAGGAGGTGGTGGTGGGGTGCAGTTAGGTAGTTACTAGGAGGTGGTGGTGGGGATGCCATTAGGTAGTTACTAGGAGGTGGTGGTGGGATGCTGTTAGGTAGTTATTAGGAGGAGGTGATGGGGTGCCGTTGGGTGGTTACTAGGAGGTGGTGGTAGATGCTGTTAGGTAGTTACTAGGAGGTGGTGGCGGGGGTGCTGTTAGGTAGTTACTAGGAGGAGGTGGTGGGAGTGCCGTTAGGTAGTTACTAGGAGGAGGTGGTGGGGTGCCGTTAGGTAGTTACTAGGAGGAGGTTGGTAGGGATGCCGTTAGATAGTTACTAGGAGGAGGTGGTGGGGATGCCGTTAGGTAGTTACTAGGAGGAGGTGGTGGGGATGCTGCTAGGTAGTTTCTGGAGGTGGTGATGGGGGTGCTGTTAGGTAGTTTCTAGGAGGTGGTGGGGGTGCTGCTAGATAGTTACCAGGAGGAGGTGGTGGGGGTACTGTTAGGTAGTTAACAGGAGGAGGTGGTGGGGGTGCTATTAGGTAGTTTCTAGGAGGTGGTAGGGGTGCTGTTAGATAGTTACTAGGAGGAGGGGACCTGTATTTACACTGAGCTCTTCCTCCCCTCTCAGTGGCTTCTGAAGGGACTCCAGAGAGAGCATTAGTTTTCACTTCCATTTTACACATAAGAAGATTAAGACCCAGAGGTATAAAGGCAGGGGTGCAAGGATAGAGTCTAACTGGTCAAGAGCCCAGGCTTTGGATCAGAACGAACTCACTTCAAGTCCTGACTCTGCTACGTAAACAATGTGACCATAGACCTGTTATTTAGCTTCTCTGCATTTCAGTGTCCTTATTTTATTCATTTTAGCTTTTATCCTTGCTTTTAAATAATAAAAGTAACACATTTCACTATTAAAAATGAAACCTGTACAGAATATATAAAGTGCAAAAAGTATTTGAAATTTTAAGAGCTTGAGAGTTTTATTTTAACAGGATTGTGGGTCACTTAATGTAAGTGTGATTCCTTAATAGATTTTTGATTACTAGAATCCATCTGTGATCAAATGCTTTGTTTTATTTTTAGTGATTGTATCCTCTAAAGATAGTGATATTATTAACTTCAGGCTCTTTGCCAAGTTGAATGCTTTCTGTGTTGTCATTTGTGATGAAAAGAACAATATTGCTGAAATCAAGATTCAAGGTAAAATTTTTCACATTAAAAATTGGTTAAAAGATAAGCTTTTTTTTGTATTGCTAAAGAATGTATAAATGGAGGTCTGTGAGCTGTGAAAGCGGGAAGGACAGAATTGGGCTGCCTGTGTTCTTTTTTGGGGGGGTCGGGGGGGTGTAGCTGTTGGTCAGTATCTGGCCATCAAAATGAACTACACACACTGGTATTGTAGACCTTCCAGAGAGTTGTCCCAGAGATGGGAAAGGGTGCTAATGTCAACGTTGGGATGCTGTTGATGGGCTGGGATAAGTGTCAATGCCCAATCCCAGTTAGGTTCTTTGAATATGCTTTATCCTGATGTGAATTCAGAGCAACCTCATCATGAAAAACAAGCCTGTGCAACCAATTATGTCCTTTTAGGCAAAAGCTGCTAAAACTCATCACCTCACTTTTTCCCTGGCTCTGTCTTTACCATCTCACTGTGATCTGGTAAAGATAAAGAATTTGTTCAGTGAAATTCTTGGAGAACTTAGAAACCAGAAAACTAAGGTTTTTTTTTTTTTTTTTTCTTATGTCCTTTCTCTACTGGTCTGAATTTGATTTATGAAACTTTTTCATAACTTCCATGTAGATCACGGGGTATAAGGTATAAACAATCCTGATAATCTGTTTGTACCAGATCTGATTTCTTCAGGAGATTAGAAATTCAGATAATTATTTTTAGTGAAATTGTAGGTTTCATTCTTTATAAAACAAAAATGACCTAATATAGCAGCGTATCTGTCAACTGTGAGTTCAGACATGGCTATGTATTTTAAGGTTTTACCTCCAAGATAAAATCATGCAATGAAAAAGATCTTATTGGTGGTTGATCTACAGAAATTATAATTTTTTTTTTTCAGGCCTTGATTCATTTCTTTCTCTTCAGTCAAGAAAACAGTCACTCTTTGCCAGACTAGAAAATATTATTGTCACAGATGTAGATCCTAAGACAATTCATAAAAAAGTAGGTGACAGTAAATAATGTTTTTTGATGATTGAGCATGAGATTAAAAAAAAAACATATTTTACTTTAAAATGTATTAATGAGATATATTTTAATAGACAAATATTTGTTTCTATAAAGATTGTATACGGAAAGTTTAAAATATAAACCCTTTTTATAAATGGGATTTTGTTTTGTCTTCTGGAATGAGCTACATTCAGATTTCTGTTTTTCAGGCTGTCTCGATAATGGGCAATGAAGTTTTTCGTTTTAACTTGGATTTGTATCCAGATGCTACTGAGGGGCATTCCTATACTGACATGTCCAAGGTGGATGGTGTGGTCTCGCTGAATGTTGGCTGTATTCAGATTGTGTATCTTCATAAATTCCTCATGTCACTTCTGGTAAAATACTATTTAGTATGTTAAAATTTCAACTTGGAAGTGTTTAAATAAGTCTGATTATTATGTTTGCAAATTGTATAAACTTGGATTTTTAGGGTGGGCACTGTTCTGATTATGTATAAAACCAAAAACCAAACCCATTGTCGTTAAGTTAATTCGGACTAATAGCGACCCTGTAGGACAGAGTAGAACTGCTCCATAGTGTTTATAGGGAGCAGCTGGTAGATTTGAACTGCCAACCTTTTTTGGTTCGCAGCCATAGCGTGCTGTGGCTCTTAACCACTGTGCTACCAGGGCCTCCGGATTACATATGGTATTTATATATTAATATAAAGGTCAACACATCTGTTTAATAGGGAGCTGAAATCTGAATCATAATGATTTTTCTTTAAATCTAGGAGTGGTAATTATTTTTACTAGAGTATAATCAAACCAAATTCTTAAGTAAAAAAAAAAATTTTTTTCACCTCTATTCCTTAGTTCTATAACATTAAGCCCTGGTCAGCTAGCTCATGGTTATGGGTGAATTAACAGTAATTCTTAGCTAATACTAGAAAAACAGGGCTCAGCTGAAAGTTATTTATTGGAGAAAAACCAGCATGTGTCTACAAAGAAGATGGCATTATTAGTACACCTGGCCTGTGTTTGAGTCTTTCCGTTTATGTTTCATGCCCACAGAACTTCCTGAATAATTTCCAGACAGCCAAAGAAGCTCTGAGTGCTGCCACGGCCCAAGCTGCGGAAAAGGCTGCCACGAGCGTGAAAGATCTTGCCCAGAGGAGTTTTCGCATTTCCATCTCTGTTGATTTGAAAGCTCCAGTTATAATCATCCCACAGTCTTCCATTTCGACCAACGCAGTAGTGGTAGACCTTGGTTTAATCAGAGTTCAAAATCAGTTCAGTCTGATATCTGGTGAAGACTGCTTACATCCACCAGTAATCGATAGAATGAACGTACAGCTAACACAGCTTAAGCTTTCTAGGTATACTCTTTCAATAATTACAGATTTAAGTATTATCTTAGTATTGTCGATAAAATTTCATGACCTTTGAAAGTCATACCTAAAATACATCTATTACATGGAACAGCTTTTTTTTTTTTTTAATTAGCTTTCTATTTTGAAAAATTTCAAACTTGCAGAAAAGTTGCAAGAAGAGATACCATGAGCACACTTAAAAGTCCTTTACCTAGGTCTACCAGTTGTTGACTTTTGCTTTCTAACTCTGTGTATGTACATATTATGGAAACCCTGGTGGCATAGTGGTTAAGTGCTAGAGCTGCTAACCAAAAGGTTGGCAGTTCGAATCTACCAGGTGTCCCTTGGAAGCTCTATGTCCTCTAGGGTAGCCATGAGTCGGAATTGACTCTGAGGCAACAGGTTTGGTTGGTATATGTATTATTATTTAAACACTTTTTTGCTAAACATTTTTTGAGAGTAGACATCTTGACCTTTGCCTCTAAATACTTTAGCCTTTGTCTCCTAAGAACAAGGACATTCTCTTGCATAATCACAGTATAATTGCCAAATTCTGGAAATTTCACATTGATATAATGTACAGTCTATACTCAGATATACCTGTTGTCACAATAAGAATTTTGGGGATATTTTAGTAATTTATCTCCTTGATCCAGGATCACATGTGATATTTACCTGTATCCTGATACTACTGAGGGGGTTTCTGTACCAATAGATACATTTCCTGAACTGGGCCTTCATGAGTCCGTCATCTTTCGTCATAAAGGCAGTTTTACAGAGCACAGTCTAGTTTGATGGAGAGTCTCTGGATTTGATTTGTCTGAGTGTTTCCCCGTGACTTGATGTGGCTTAGGCAGTTGTGGCAGGAGTGCTATGTAAGTGGGGTCGTATCCTCAGCCCACCTGGGTGACATATGGAGCCAGTGTATGCGCAGTTCATTCTAAAATTATTTTCTGACCATTCCAAGGGATTTCATCATCCAGAGTCAGAAAGTAATGATTATTACCCAAAGCCAGAAAATTCTGAAGAAGAGCTTTATGAAACACCTTTTGAAAATGTTAACTGTTTACCTTCTTGTTTTTTTCTTTAATCTCTGTGTCAATACATGTTTTGGTCCTTGAACAACTACATTTGATGATATTCCCCTGTATCTTCAACAATGTGAATTTCTTTCTGAGATGTATTTACTTCGTCACCTATCTCCTATTTAAACAAGTTTTCCTAATGGCTTATTGTATACCTCATATTTTAATTTGTGCCTGCTAGTGGATTATAGATTCATTTAATTGTAGATTTAGTTCTGAAAGCACTCACACAACATAGTTTCAAATCAGTATTTAGAGCATCAACTTTTGACTTTGTGTTTCTTTATAGCATACTGGATTTTTTCCTGTATATGCGTATATATCATTTATATCTTTTATTAGGACGGTGATCCAGCCAGGCACCTCCCATCCTGATATTCAGCTATTGTACCCAATTAACTTGGACTTTTACGTAAATCGAAATCTAGCTGCATCTTGGTACCACAAGGTGCCTGTTGTGGAAATTAAAGGACGCCTTGATTCAATGAATGTAAGTACATGTGTGGAAAAAACTATGTTATGAAATTTTAGACTCTCAAGACTTTTTCATTATAAATTCAAATAAAATGTAGAGCTTTTTAACTAAATAGTGTAAGAAAAACTTCAGTGAGATATTTACAAGATCTTTATTATTTTAAGTAGAATTTATAATCTTCAGTTAAGTATAACTTAGCTTTTAGGTTTGCTGTGAGTACATAATAGCAGAAATCCGTATATAAATTGCTTATTAATATATTAAAAAAAAAAATTTTTTTATTAGGTCTCATATATTATATACACACACTTACATTTTTATTTATATCTGCCCGCCCTTAAGATAATTATAGCACTGAGGAAAATGCCTAGTTTTTACATTGAAAATAGTCTTTTAATTTTATTGTTATTTAAAAAGCGATACAATGCATTTTCTAAATTTCTTACGTTTTAAAATGATTAAGCTTCTTTAATGATAATCAAATTTCAGGAAGGATAATAACATTAAGTTGATGGAGCTAATATTAATTAATAAATCATATTTTTTAAAAAAACCTTTGCTTTGAAAGTAAGAATTTAGCAGTAAAATACTTGAGTGGGTAGTGATAATGTAACTTTTTAGTCAATGTTAAGATTATTCTGTTCTGCGTGTTTTTTTTAACTGGGAATTTATTTTCTGTATTAAAATTGTTTCACTTAAAAGTCAAATATATTTATTTTTCTTTTAATGTAATATTCACAGGTTAGTTTAAATCAAGAAGATCTTAATCTTTTATTTAAAATACTAGCAGAAAACCTTGGTGAAACCACTGAAGAGTTGGAGAAAATGAAACCAAGAATACAAGAGGCAGGTAAGAGGCTGACAGTTTGTAATGTGATAGATATGTGCCTATTTGGCTTACTAGTAGCGGAGATAGACAATAAAAAAGGAGATAAACAAATATATATATACATATACACACACACACACATATATATATACAAGTTATGATTTGTGTTACTGGGAAGACAGACAAGGTGCTATTAAAGGAGATGATTGACTCTTTTTTAGTTAAGCAGTCAGTTGTAGTTTCAGGCATTGTTCTAAGTTGCATGAGTTGGGAGGAGGCCATCCATAAAGAGACATTTCAAATCAGTGATTGAGTTTTGGAATTGTTACTGAATTTACATGTATGGGAAAGGGATGTTTTGATTGGGCACTGGGCTGTAGTAGCACCCGTGGGCTGATTTTAGTAAGACTAGTAGTAAGATATCTGTAAGACATGAAAATGGTTGATAAATTATCACTCTCCCAAAGATATTGAAAAAATTATTCTGAAATAAAAGTGTTAAGAGAATTTAAATTATTAGTGACAATGACTCTTTTACTTAAAGATAACTTTAACTTACCAGATGTATTTTTTAAGCCGTATGTATATACATCCATCCACACACATACGCACACGTATTTTTTCATACAAATAATAGCATTATATACACACACGTGTGTGTGTATATAATGCTGTCATTTGTACACAAACATATATACATACACAGATGTGTATTTATGTATTTTATCTTTTTGAATTAACAGTATATCTTCATGTTCATCCCATATCTGTATGTATAGATCTGCCTCATTCTTTGTAATGGCTGCCTGATATTAAATTCTGTTGAAGAATCATTATTTATCAAGGCTTTATGGACATTTCAGGTTTCTTCCAATCTTTCAATGTTACAAACCATGTTGTACTGAATATCCTTATATGTAGGATAAATTCCTGGACTGCTGGGTTGAATAGAATTTACAATTAAAAATTTGAAAGACCTTGCCATTTGCTTTCTAAAGAACTTTCCACTCACCAACTTGCTTTTCTAAACCTGTTCTAACACAGTATATATTATCAGACTTTTTTTTGCCAAATTGCTAAGTGGAAAATGGTATTTCACTGTATTTTTTTCATTAAAAAAAACTCTTCTTACTCTATGTCTGTTAACATTTATTTACTTAATGTCACTAGGTGTGACTTGCTTATTTTGTTTGTTTGTATTTTAAATATACCTGTTTCTTCTTCCTCACCATGAGTTTTCTAAGGACCGGAGGTATGTCTTCCTGGTTTGTGGATTTTCAGTGTCTGCACCAGGCACCGAATACTTGTGTGAGCCCTCAAATAAATGTTCATAGAAGAAATGTGTAAATAGGAGTGAATTAATTTATTTTAAACATCTTTAGGGGAAAGTAAATATCTTGAAATCTTTACATCACAACAAAGCGGACATGCTTCGCAAAATGCTTTAACAGCTGGAGTGGAAGAAATTAGACCTATGGACATCATTAGTGTGCTGCTGAATTTTGAAATCAGAGAGGTGTGTAATTTTCATCTGTTTTTGTAAAGTGAGATGAATAAATAAATAACTTGGAATTACTTTCGTCTACTAAAAAAAAATTGTAGATTATTGATACGGATACAAAATTTTATGTAGACTGATTACTGATTTTGAATGACTTTAACCAAAAACCCCAAAGCAGTTGTTGTCAAGTGGTTGTTGAAATGTGGTATGCTTTGGATTTCATACAAAAAATTGTAGAAACCCTTAATAGAACAGAAAAACACAGTGTGTCTGTATTTAAAAAAAAAATTGTATTATTAGTATATGCTTTCCATCTGAAGATTCTTGAGGAAAGATTAAATTTATTTTTCCTCTTTATTCACATATTCGACAAATATTCATTGTATTTGTTATATACAGTATCCGGATATCCAAATAAAAGACACAGACTCTGAACTCAAACAAGAAAATGAACAACTACCGTTTTTATAAGTGCTCTTGTTAAAACGTTCCCACGATTTTTGGAGCCGGCGCTGGTGTGGGGAGGGAAGGGGTGTCTAAGCAGCCTGAGAGAATCAGGGAAGATTCCTGGAGGAAGTGACATTCGAGTTGAGTTTTTAATGAGCAGTAAGATATAATCGGTGAAAAAGGGACCAGGAAAGGGTAGAAAGAGGAAGAGGCGTATCAGGTGTGACCATGTGAGAAAGCATAGTAGATAAAAAAAAAGATTACGAGGACTTAAAAGAACTTCCTCCCAAACCCCTTCCTCAGTAAATAGAAGTTATGGAGCCCTGGTCGTTAAGCGATAGGGCTGCTAACCAAGAGGTCCACAGTTTGAATCCACCAGTTATTCCTTGGAAACCCTATGGGTCAGTTCTACTCTGTCCTGTGGGATTGCTATGGGTTGGAATTGACCCGTCGGCAACAGGTTTTTCTTTTTTTATAGAGGTTATGGTCTTTCTGTGAGTTAAAAATAATAAAACTTTTAAGCATATGGATTCTACTTTTTTTTTTAATCTGAAATACATTCTTTAAAACTAATTTCTTTCATGTTAAACCTCCACTATTTTACAGATTAATATCAGAGCTACTGCAGTTTTCTGAGCTTTAATAACTGAAACATTGGACATCTATTAGTAAATAGACTTCATTAACATATGTATATAGAAGACCAGTGAGTCCTTTCTGATATCATCTGTAATACATTATGACAGTTCCCTTCTCTTAGGACAGTGATTGGGAGGGAGAGGGGAATAATTTTGGCTCACTGAGGGATATTTAAGGAGGCCTGGTTGCACAGTGGTTAAATGCTGGCTGCTAACTGTAAGGTTGGCAGTTCAAACCCACCAGCCGCTCCACAGGAAAAAGATGTGTCAGTCTGCTCTCGTAAAGATTACAGCCTCGGAAAACCCTAGGGTACAGCTCTACTTTGTCCTACAGGGTTGCTAGGAGTCAGAATCGTCTTGACTGCAGTGGGTTTGGTTTTTGATTTAAGGGATATTTGGCATATCTAGAGACATTTTTTGTCAGCCTGGGTCGGGGGAGAGTACTACTGGCAGCTAGCGGGTAGAAGGTAGGAATGCTGCTAACCATTCTGCAATGCACAGAGCAGCCCCACTACAGAGAGTTATGTAGCCCAAGAGGTTAGTAGTGCCAAGGCTGAGAAACCTGGCCTTAGGAGTAGTGTTAAAATTGGCTGTTGGTCTCACAGACCTTCAAGTGGAAGGCCGTCCATCAAACAAGAAGTCTTGGGAGTTAGGCCTAACTGTTTTTTTTTTTTAACTTTTTAAAATCACTAGAATATGATAGTAAAAAAACCTAGTAGTGCTTCAAAAGTCTGAGAAAGTAAATGTACCTTTCAAGGTAAATAACACGACAGCATTTGTAGGCACGAATGGAAGTAAACATCTTTCCATTGTGTGAATTTCCGGTTATAGCACTCTGGGTAGTTATTAAAATGTTGGTTTATCTTCATGTGTAGAAGTAAAATAGTGGTGATTACTGAAATTTGTTGTGATCCTGGTACTTTTTCTAGGTCGTGGTTACTTTGATGAAAAAAGCAGAAAATAAAGGAAAGCCTTTACATGAACTAAATGTGCTGCAGCTTGGACTGGAAGCTAGAGTTAAAACCTATGACCTGACTGCTGAAGCTTATCTTAAAAAAATTACTATGCGATGCTTTGATTTCACTGGTGAGTATGCGGTATATGCTATGTAAGTTATTCAGGTAATGGGCAGGTAGTCTCTACCTTTTCATCAACGTGAAGCATGTCTATTGGTGTCGCCACAACTATTTAGTTAGATTAAATTTAGTACGCTGATACAAAGGAATTTGATATTTTAAAACATTATTATGTAGTTATTTAGCATAAAGTAAGAATATATCTAAAACACCTATATTTAGCATGAAGTAAAACATATCTAAAAATAAAGCATATGTCTTCATTGACTCTACATAACACTTCAGTACTTATAAAGAAGCAACGTTTTATCTTAACTGCACTATGAGAACTGACGTATTAGGACATCAGAACCCAGGCAGAGCACTGAGGCACAGGGCCCAGGGACCCCTTTTGAAAAGTTGAGTTAATTTACTGAGAAGTACAACTTTGGTTTGCTTTTTATTCATTTCTAAATGACACGTTTTTATTTGTTTTAAATTAATAAATTTGTGCTTATGAAAAATAAGCAGTGCAAAAGTATGCATAGAGAAAAAGGTAACATTCCCTTGAAGCCTCATTCCTGTCCCGCAGAATAAATGCTGAGTCATTTGCTTGGTGGCTATCCTCGACCTTTTAAATTCACTTTCTAAACTGCATCAAGCCAGGGTTTACTGTTGCTCTGGATGTTCAGAGTGTGCAGGAACTCTAGGGCTGTCTTTGGGTAAAACAAACTTGTATTGAGGATAATCCCTAGTTTATGGGTGTTATAGTTTTGTTCTTTAAGATGTTATGATTTGTTCAAATGAGTAATACCAGTAGTACCAAAAGTTCAGCCAAGTACCGCAGTTTTAATTGGCTGGTGCTTTTGTTTTTCTACAATTATTTATTTTTCACCAAAGTTTCATTGAGGGATGGTTAGTATATAGTAAAATCCATCCTTTTAAGTGCATAGTTCTCTGAGTTTTGTCAGATATATAAATTTGTATAACTGGCTTGCCCTGTTTTAAAACACATTTGAAATGTTTAAAAGACTTTATGGATCAATCCTGTCCTTTTCTCTTTTAGACTCTAAAGGAGAACCTCTACATATTATTAACTCTTCTAATGTAACTGATGAACCCCTTCTGAAAATGTTATTGACAAAGGTACCTAGTTTCAATACTGGAATTTTTTAATATTTGCGTATATGGAGTTGTGTATATTCTCATTGCCGTTGAGATGGTTCTGACTCATGGCAACTGTATAGGACAGAGTAGAACTGCCCCGTAGAGTTTCCAAGGCTGTATGTAATCTTTGTGGGAGCAGACTGTCACATCTTGCTTCTGTGGAGCCACTGGTGGGTTCAAACTGCCAGTCTTTCAGTTGGCAGCTGAGTGCTTTAACCACTGTGCCATCAGAGCTCATTTTGTGCATATTATCCCCTGTCGTATTTAATATTTAAATTTTTCCACTAGTTTTTTTAATTCTGAAACTGACTATGGGGGATTGTGCAAGCATCTGGCAATCTTGAATACTTTCATTAACCCTCTGAGTTACCATATGTTGTTGAATAAATGAGAATAATCTCAAAGTTCTTTTGTAACCCAAACCAAAATTTATTATAATCTAGATATATACTAGCATTTCCCACTACTTTTAGTATTTCATCCCCAGGAGGAGAAGGACTTTTAGTTTTTGCTTCTGTGGAATGTGAGAAATGCTTATGTCAGGTCAGTGTCTTTGAAATGCTCTTCTTTGCCTTTGAGAAATAGGTTTATGGTTTTATAACAGCCTACTTTGAAAAGTAAAGAATAGGTGTATTTTCAATATGTGAATGTTAGCATTGCAACCCATTTGTTTAATCCTCTACTGCTTGTAGGCAGACAGCGATGGACCAGAATTTAAAACAGTTCATGACAATACCAAACAGAGAGTGAAGGTAATCTTTTGTAATTCACTATAAGGCTGGGTTGTGTTAGTGATTAAATCTGTCTTCAGAGCCATCTCCAGTTGTGAGATCATAAGTTATGAAAAATAATAGATCTAATTTAGTAGATACATGAAATAGAGTTGAAGTAAGTTCTTACAAAAATTTGATTGAATCCTGAGGTATTATTTGTTTCCCAGAGGTGAATTAATGATTACTTGTTGAGAATACAGATAATATACTTTTTAGGGGATTTTTTTTCATTTTAGTTCACTGTAGTTATTTGGCCTAATGTTAATGAAAGCATTAAAAATTTGAATTATGTATTAACTTCAGGATTAGAATAAGATTAAGGACAAGGTGAAACATGGCTCAGTACAGACTAGCCCATTTGCGTACATACGGCCTGTCTTGGAGCCATCTGAAATTTGACTTAAGGCCTGATAAAACTCACCAAGTTCTGCTAGGGTTAGACTTAGGGACATGCATTTGGGGGTGGGCAGAATGTTGGTTTATTGTCTGGTAAGGATAAACATTGTAATTGTGCATATTGTCTTCCTTGGGGGAAAAAAAGACGCTTAATTGAAGTATTCTTGTGCTACTTATATATTTTGAAGCTTAATGTAAAAACGTTACTCTCTCTGAAATCTGCCTCTCTGATTGTTCATTACCCTAGGTTTCGTTTTCATCCTTAGACTTAGTGCTTCATTTGGAAGCTTTACTGTCCTTGATGGATTTTTTATCATCTGCTGTTCCATCCTCTGAACCTTCCTCTTCTGAGAAGGAACCGGAGCTGAAACCCCTTGTGGGCGAGTCCAGAAGTGCTGCTCTCACAGCTGGTATTAATTTTGGGGTCACGGTCTAATACTTTCGTGGTTAACCTTAATAATCATGTGATAGCTTTTATTTTCAGGCTAAGACAAATATTTAGTACCTCGAAGTTGTAGCTGCTCTGACAGGTTAGGTTAGAGTCAAAGAAAGCAAATAGAATGTTCGGGTAATTTAGCAGGGGAATTTAAAGAAGCGTTGTTTACTGTTAGTCATGCGTAAGTATTTGATTTCACCATCTCGCTTTTCCATAAAATGCAAATTGTATGTACTTTGCATTGACATCCCTTTGCAGCCTTCAATCCAATGAAAGTGAAAGAGGAAGAAATTTAAATAGGAACACAGTCCCGCATAGTAACAAAGGGCCTTGTCAGTCCATCACGTGAAACTGTCTGTGCTCAACGCTTTTGTTAAGTGCCCTGGGGACTCAGAGGGGGCATCTCCTGGAGGAGACGACTCTCTTTGGTTTCTAACTAAAACTGTCTTTAGATTGCCCACAGATTTGGGGTATATGTTCCTCAGACGTATGCCTTCTGTCATGAAATACTATCTATGAAGTGTCCTGAGTGTATAAAGAACATGTGCCTGTTTTTCTTAAGCCTAATATCATTTTAATTATTTTTCCCTTATGTCATGTGAATGTGAATGTCTGTCATCTGATAATTTTCAGACCATGATGAGTTTGAATTTTGTCTATATTTCTTATATCCTCAAAATCTAAAGCTGTCATTGCTATTAAAACTGATTTTTTTTTTAAACCCAGGAACAGAGCAACAATTTGGTTATAAACTAGACTACGAGAGTTTTACCTTTAATATACTTGTCACAGTAATAGCCTTAGAAATGCTGCTTCTTTATAAAACTTATGTGGAGTATACCTAAACAACATGGTTGAATAAGTGAAAAGACAATGTTTAAACTCACGGTAAACTACAAATAATAGTAATCTAAAGAAACAGTTGTGCTATGCAATTGGTTTTTATGGTTTGATTAGGCTACATTAAAGCTTAAGGGAAAAAAAGTGTCATCTTGTTGGTGACTAAGAACTGATATCCTGCATGCTTTTACAGCGTTACAGGAAAGGGTTGGTTTCCCTCAGGCAAGACAAATCTCCAGGAAAATGTATCATACGTTTATCAGTTAGAACCTGGACTAAAGTAGATTAAGGGAATCAATTCCATTGTGATTCTTACACACACACACAGAGCATGCATATGTGAGTTATGCCATCATACTTAAACACACATCCACACATATATTATAAAATATTTATTTTTTGGTGTATTTAAAAAAAAATTTTTAACTTTAGACCTTTATGTTTCTTTCTTACGGAGTTTTTTTTTTTTTTTTTTTAAGAATTCTTCATAGAGAAACAGTATATAATCTAGAGAAACTGGTTCTGTAGTTAACAACATGTAGTATAAGTAGCATAGTTAATAACATGTATTTTATTAACTATTTATTACTATTTCAATCTTTATGAATTATTCTTTTATCCAATATATGTTATGAATAGGATTTCGGAATGAAAAATTGTGACTAATGGAATTCTTATATAGAGGGTTTTCTTTTTTCTCAGAAAAAAAAATATATATAGTAAAGTTTCCGTCTCGCAAATCGTCTTTCTAAGATTCTATTAATAGTTGCCTTTATTCGCTATGATTCGGAATTGACTCGACAGCAATGAGTTTATTTTTTATTCTTAATTTGGAGGGGACAGGCTACTTTTTGTTTCATTGGCATTTGAAAACTAATCCAAAATTCATATTAATTATACGTTATCTTAATGGAGGCCCTTTTAATTCTTTATAGTATATAATGTACTTTGTTTTAGTTCATTCGAGACTATTTTGTGTGTTGCATCATCTTTGCACTTTGCTGATATAAGGTTTCCATTACTTTTCAGTATCGAGCAGTGTTTCTCAAAGTGATGTGTTTGATTTGAAGGTCAAAGCCGAATTAAATGCCTTTAATATCTTTGTCTGTGATCAGAAGTGTAACATTGCAGATATTAGAATACAGGGTAAGTAATTATACCTTGGTGTTGCTATTTCTGTTTCTTTATATAGACATCCAGGAAAAATGAGTTTGTATGTGGTGAATCTCCCGTGAGTAATATTTTTGTTTACTTACATTAAAGACTCCTGCAAACTTTTCAAAGATGTGCTTTGAAATGTTAGAAGTAAATTTGTTATGATTCGTGGCTGATGTAAGCCATTCCTTATTTATTTGAAAATCTTCAGAATAGGTATAAGCCTTAAGCTCTTATTGTTCTGGTTGCATTTTCAGAGTGATATAATTTAAACTGAGAAATGCATATCCTGGTCCTACCTCACTGGGTAAAGAGAATGTTGTTATCCTTATTTCCCTTGTCTTTTCTGCATTCGAAGCATCAGGAAAAGGAGTTTCTAAAAGAAATTTTGTAAGCTTTTTCCACCATTAGCTTGATATAAGAATGGGGCAGCATGGTTTAATAACTCAGAGTATACCACAAGCTTTGGAGCCAGCCTGCTAAGGCTCAGATCCTGGCTCTAACGGTAACTGGCTGACCTTGAGCAAATTAATGAACCTTTCTGTGCCTTAGTTCTCTCTTCTGTAAAAAAGGGGATGATTATTATCCACGAGGTTGTCGTGAGCATGAAATAAGTTTACATTTATTTAGAGAAGTGCCTTCTCCACACTTAGCAATTTAAAAAGGGTTCAAAAGTCAGCTCCATTCAACAGATACTTAACAAGTAACAAACACTTGTATCTGTTTTATGGGAGGTATTTTTTTTTTATGGTAATGGTTTGGGCCCTTTACTATTCTCTGATGCAGGCCTTCTCTGTGTACTGAGGAGTAATTTTAGAAATCATTATGCCTTTAGAAATTAGGAGAATGACAAAATTTTTTGGAGCGAAACCTTAGAAGACTGTTCCAGATAGTTTATTGTAGAATGATAATCAAATGATATTCATTTATGCCTAGTTACTAGAGCAACAGTTTTCATAATAAATGTTTATGAGATGACTGTTTAACAACAAATATTATGTGTCTTCTTAAATAATCACTTTAAATCTTGCCAGTGCACAGGATATTTGTATTTGGAAAACTGATTAGTTTTCTTTGATGTTTGGTGTTTGTTGTCATAAAATCGCCACAATTTGTATGTATGAGATGCCTGTAGCAGTTGAAGGTATTGTAATCTTTCTTAGTATCTCACCTATAGAAGCTGGTACCTTTAATATGTCTAGTAGTGAATGATTTTTATTCACTCTGTATCTTGGTAGCATATTATTGAACTTAACACTTAGGTTGGGTGACAAGCTTGTAAATGTTATGCCTCCCATAGGAATGGACGCCTCTGTTTCTGTGACATCAAAACAGACTGATGTGTTTGCCAGACTTCAGGATATCATAGTTATGAACATTGATTTGGTGTCCATCCACAAAAAGGTGATTAAAAACTGGTTTCTATATTGAAATATATTTTTTCCCATGGATTTGAGATACCTTCATTTGTTTCTTCAGTGTGCATTTTGTCATGTGTTAAGCATTTTGTTAGGGATTGGAGATGAGAACGGTGATAGTCTGCTTTTACGCTATAGGTAGACTAGGCTGCCTGATGCACAGTGACCTGTGAAAGCCATTTCTGGGCAATTAGAAATTGACATTTCCTGTTGATAGAACTTTTTTTTATAGGAATAGGAAAAAAGTTACTGGCAAGTGAAATATTTTCTAACAGTTTAAGGTTGAGTTTAAATGTTGCTTCCTCATATACCAATGATCCTCTAACAAGGGACCGTATTTGTAGTACAACGATAAGGGCTACACAGCTCTTTCATTGTAATAACCAGTTAATCCCATACTTTCAGGCTGTCTCCATTTTGGGAGATGAAGTCTTTAGATTCCAAATGATTCTCTATCCAGGCGCCACAGAAGGAAAGGCCTATGCTGATACGTCTAAAGTAGATGGCAAACTTAGTCTCAAAGTGGGTTGTATTCAAATTGTTTATGTTCATAAATTCTTCATGTCTCTTTTGGTAAGTTTTTTTTTTTTTTTTTAATGTTTTAGTTCTCTTTGAGGCCTAAATATCTTTGCTTATATATCTGAACCTAGATAGTCAAAATCATTACTTATCAGGCCATGTGATAAGCACCCAAACGCTGAACGGAATATCATAGTTAAGGAAATCCTTTATAATGATGGATAGCGTAGTGAATTTTTTAAATTATTGTTTTGTACATATGAGCTATGCTTTTAAAAATTTTTCATAGTTTTACATTTTAAAAGTACTTTCTGATCTTTCAGTTAGGGCTTTTTGATGTTATTTGTTTGATGAAATAACCTTAAGGATACTTAGTTAAGATAATTTTTGAGGAGCTCAGTAGGCATTTAAAGGACTAATGTTGCAACTTCCAGACTTTGATTATCATTGTGATCGGCAAGGCCATGTAAAAAAATTTTTTTTTCCATTATTTATTTGCATGTATGTGTCACAGACAGAAGGGTTTCAGTCTGCTTGTGCCTAAGCTTACAAGTCACGCAACTCTACTTAAAACATCATGTTTTACTCTTCAGGAGAGTAACATATTGGAAAATAGGGGAATTAAGTTGCCTTGTATTATTAATGCATGATCCTCAAGACTGCTGCTTCTAAGAATGATCTTCTTTCCTTGGGAAAATGTTTTTGTTTTTAGTTGAAGTTGAAAGGAAGTGTGCCCTACTCTAAGTAAAGTAGTTTTGACTCTTATTAGGGATTACAGGATCATAGAGACCTAACTGCCTTGCTCATACAAAAAAAAAAAAAAAAAATTTTTTTTTCCATACCTGAGCACGTTTAGAAAAATGAATCTTCAAAAGCAAGGTACCAGGACTTAATAAAGAATAAACTTTATTTTTAACAACTAGAGGTACAGAATTTAACCTGCTTTGGGAGAAATAAAGTGCACTTCTCCATCTCTTTCATTTAAATTTGAATTTAAAATGACCAACACTGATTAATCAAAAAGGGATTTTAAAAAATTTGTCATAAAAACCAAACAATTATGATATACATAAAACAAAAGGTAAAGGAATCTTCCTTCATAGAACTACTGTTAATAGCTTAGAGTGTATCTTTCTAGATTTTTCTCTCTCCATGTGTATTATTATAAATAATGTCTCTTTCATATTGCTTCTTTTATTTAAGGTGAATGCTCTAAAAATTCTTTCCTTTTAAAAATAAGTCTGTTTTTCGAAACTCCGTAAATATCAGTCTCTTCCAACAGAACTTCCTCAACAATTTCCAAACTGCCAAAGAAGCTTTGAGCGCAGCCACGGTACAGGCTGCAGAAAAAGCTGCTTCTAGTGTGAAAGACTTGGCTCAGAAGAGTTTCCGCCTTTTGATGGACATCAACTTGAAAGCCCCAGTTATTATCATTCCTCAGTCTTCAGTGTCACCTAATGCCGTTATAGCGGATCTGGGTTTAATCAAGATTAAAAACAAATTTAACTTGGTCCCTATGGGACATTCTTCTCTTCCCCCAGTAATTGACAAAATGGACATACAGCTCACTCAGTTGAAGCTGTTCAGGTATAAATATATAATCAAACTGTGTATTAAGTTTAAGAAATATAACCTTCATAAAATTTTTGTCAGTGATAAACTTGTGATTTGTGGTTCTTATTCCTTCTTTCTTCTGATTATGAAACCTTGAACACTGGTTTTTAACTGGTGATTAATGGTAGCGTGTCTTGTAGAATTTGCATTTTTGTCTTGCTAAAATTTATAAAGTGACTTTTCCATTTTATAAAATTTGTTAAAATTATAATTTACTTAATAATACTTAATTTAGTTTTATAGCTTTGCATACAGATAGTTCTTTTTCATACATGGGCCAAAATTTCCTAAAATATAATAAAATCTAAGACTTATTTCTCATTTCCAAACCGTCACATTTGGGAATTCTCAATGAGGTGTCAAAATGAATAGACTCCAAATGCGAAGTTGTTGTCTCTGTGGAATGGCAAGAGTGTGTGCTTAGAGTATTTGTGCGAATGGTCGTTGGCAGGCAAGCTAGAAATGACTGTTACCATATGATAACTTAACTTTGGGGTTTGGTGAGTGTCTTAGTCATCTAGTGCTGCTATAACAGAAATACCACAAGAGGATGGCTTTAACAAACAGAAATTTATTCTCTCACAGTCTTGGAGGCTAGAAGTTCAAATTCAGTGTGCCAGCTCCAGGGAAGGCTTTCTTTCTCTGTTGCTTTGGGGCAAGATTCTTGTCATCAGTCTTCCCCCAGTCTAGGAGCTTCTCAGTGTAGGGACCCTGGGTCCAAAAGATGCACTCCACTCCTGGCTCTTCTTTCTTGGTGGCATGAGGTCCCTCTCTTTCTGCTTGCTTCTCTCTCCTTTTGTCTCTTGTAAGATAAAAGGTGATCTGCAGGCCAGACCCCAGGGAAGCTGCCTTTATATCAGATCAGGGATGTGACCCGAGTAAGGGTGTTGCATCCCACCCTAATCCTCTTTAACATAACCTAATCTTGCCTCCTTAACCACAGGCAGACATTAGGATTTGCAGCACATAGGATAATCACATTACATCATAAAATGGTGGACAGCCACACAATACTGGGAATCATGGCCTAGCCAAGTTGACACACATTTTGGGGGAATACAATTCAATCCATAAAAGTGAGTTTTTCTACTTAACTTTGGAGAAGACCAGTAATATGCCAAAGGCTAAGTAGGCTGTTACTTTCTTATCCTCCAATTCTAGGAGGGTATAACATTTATGTGTATAGCATTGCAGTAGTCGCAGTATCAGACAACCTTTTTGAAAAATAGTAAATAATTGCAATGGTTATACTTTATGAAATTGGTGTCTTTGAAATCAGTGTTACTTAAGAAAATGCTGTATGGAAACTAACACACAATTTAATAGCCCTCATTTTAAAATGTAAATTTCAAAAATATGAAAAAAAATTTTTTTTTTTTTTAGAACTATTTTGCAGGCTGGCTTTGCACAGCATGACATTGAGATTTTAAAACCAGTCAACATGGTTTTATCTATAGAGCGAAATTTAGCAGCAGCTTGGTACATGCAAATTCCAGGGATGGAGATAAAAGGAAAATTAAAACCTATGCAGGTAAGTATATGTATAAAATATATGAAAATTGCTCCATAGGCTTTTATCACTAATAGTGGAGTTCTGATATACATCAGAAGTGATGATAATGCACTGGAGATGAGGCCATCCTAGTTTCTGTACTTTTCCTTATTTCATTTTAGTCAAATATTTCCTAAAACCAACAAGAAGTATGAGATAAAACTTATTGGAGTCTACTGAAAATATTACTCTTTGCTTTGGAAAATTCTATTAAAGTTTTAAGGCAGAAGTCCCTGGATGGTGCAAAGGGTTAAGTGCTTGACTACTGGCTGAAAGGCTGGCAGTTCAAACCCACCCAGAGATGCCTTGGAAGACAGCCTGGAGATCTGCTTGTGAAAGGTCACAGCCTTGAAAACCTTATAGACCAGTTCTACTCTTGACACTTGGACTCTCCATGAGTTGGAATCGACTTGATGGCAACAACAACGGGTTGTAAGACAGTATGAAGTGATACTCAGATTCAAAGCACCTTGGAAGTATTTCTTTTTTTTTAAATTGTGCTTTAAGTGAAAGTTTACAAATCAAGTCAGTCTCTCATACAAAAATTTATATACACCTTGCTATATACTCCTAATTGCTCTCCCCCTAATGAGACAGCACATTCCTTCTCTCCACCATGTATTCCCCGTGTCCATTCAGCTAGCTTCTGTCCCATTCTGTCTTGTCTTCCCTCCAGACATGAGCTGCCCACATAGTCTCATGTGTCTACTTGATCCAAGAAGCTCACTCCTCACCAGTATCATTTTCTGTCTTATAGTCCAGTCCAATCCCTGTCTGAAGAGTCGGCTTTGGGAATGGTTCCTGTCTTGGGCTAACAGAAGGTCTGGGGACCATGTCCTCTGGGGTCCTTCTAGTCTCAGTCAGACCATTAAGTCTGGTCTTTTTACAAAAATTTGACGTCTAAATTCCACTGTTCTGCTCCATCAGGGATTCTCAGTTGTGTTCCCCGTCAGGGCAGTCATCAGGTGTAGCCGGGCACCATCTAGTTCTTCTGGTCTCAGGCTGATGTATTGTCTGATTTTTGTGGCCCTTCCTGTCTCTTGGGCTCATAATTACCTTGTGTCTTTGGTGTTCTTCATTCTCCTTTGCCTCAGGTATGTTGGGACCAATTGATGCATTTTAAATGGCTGCTTGCAAGTGTTTAAGACCCTGGACACCGCTCACCAAAGTGGGATGCGGCATGTTTTCTTAATAGATTTTGTTATGCCAGCTGACCTAGATGTTCCCTGAAACCATGGTCCCCAAACCCCCACCTCTGCTACGATGGCCTTCGAAGTGTTCAGTTTATTTAGGAAATTTCTTTGCCTTTGGTTTAGTCCAGTTGTGCTGACCTCTCCTATATCATGTGTTGTCTTTCCCTTCACCTAAATGAGTTCTTGTGTACTATCTAATTAGTGAATTCTCCTCTCCCTCCCTCCCTCCCTCCCCCCTCTCGTAACCATCAAAGGATATTTTCTCTGTTTAAACTATTTATTGAATTCTCATAATAGTGGTCTCATAGAATATTTGTCCTTTTGCAGCTGACTAATTTCATTCAGCATAATGCCTTCCAGCTTCCTCCATATTATGAAATGTTAAATGGATTCATCATCGTTCTTCATCGATACCTCGTAGTCCATTGTGTGAATATACCATAATTTATTTATCCATTCATCCATTGATGGGCACCTTGGTTGCTTCCATCTTGTTGCTATCGTAAACGGTGCTGCAGTGAACATGGGTGTGCATACATCTGTTCATGTAAAGGCTCTTATTTCTTTAGGGTATATTCCAAGGAGTGGGATTGCTGGATCGTATGGTAGTTTTATTTCTAGCTTTTTAAGGAAGTGCCGAATAGATTTCCAAAGTGGTTGTACTGTTTTGTATTCCCACCAGTAGTGTGTAAGGGTTCCAGTTTCTCCATGACCTTGCCAGCATTTATTATTTTGTGTTTTTTGGATTCATTCCAGCCTTGTTGGAGTGAGATGGAACCTCATTGTAGTTTTGATTTGCATTGCTCTAAATGGCATTGAAAAAAAAAAAAATTTTTTTTTTTTTTAATGGCTAATGATTGTGAGCATTTCCTCATGTATCTGTTAGCTACCCGAATGTCTTCTTTAGTGAAGTGCCTGTTCATATCCTTTGCCTATTTTTTTATTGGGTTATTTGTCTTTTTGTTGTTGAGTTTTTGTAGTATCATGTAGATTTTAGAGCTCAGACGCTGATCGGAAATGTCATAGGTAAAAACTTTTTCCCAGTCCGTAGGTAATCTTTCTACTCCTTGGTGAAGCTTTTGGATAAGCATAGGTGTTTGATTTTTAGGAGCTCCCAGTTATCTAGTTTCTCTTCTGGTGTTTGTGCATTGTTAGTAATGTTTTGTATACTGTTTACGCCATGTATTAGGGCTCCTAGCATAGTCCCTATTTTTTCTTCTATGATCTTTAGATTTTATATTTAGGTCTTTGGTCCATTTTGAGTTAGTTTTTGTGCATGGTGTGAGGTATGTGTCTTGTTTCATTTTTTTGCAGATGGATATCCAGTTAAGTCAGCACCATTTGTTAAAGAGACTGTCTTTTCCCTACTTAACTGACTTTGGGCCTTTGTTAAATATCAGCTGCACAAATGTGGATGGATTTATGTCTGGATTCTCAATTCTGTTCCATTGGTCTATGTATCTGTTATCGTACCAGTACCAGGCTATTTGGACTACTGTGGTGGTATATGTTCTAAAATCAGGTAGGGTGAGGCTTCCCACTTTGTTCTTCTTTTTCAGTAATGCTTTACTTAGCCGGGACTTCTTTCCCTGCCTTGGAAGTATTTTTAATGTGTACAGATCATCTTGTAGTTATACTAATGATGTCATTTTAAGTAAGCATCATTAGGTAAGCATATAAATATAGCAGTACTTTTAATGGTATAGTTAGCAGGTTACACGTAGGCTCACAGGAACAGGTGAGACAGATGGAAGATGATCGTGCAGGTGCAGGACACCTGTGATTCTTGTGTGCCTCTGTGTGTGAGACTGTTGAAGCCAAGTAGGGAGGAGTGGAGGGATGGGGGACACTAAACAAGTAGGGTGTGTGAAATACAAATGAAAATTTAGTATTTTAGTTGTTTTGATATCTGTGATTATTTCAGAGTTGGTTCTCAGATAAAACAGAAGGGTTCAAGGAACAGAGTTTTAATGAGGAAGGAGTTAAAATGGAAGTTTGCTGTGGGAGTGAAAGATACCTGTGTGTATATATGAATGGGTGTCTTATGTGAGGAAGAATTGCTGATTTATGACCATTTAGGGTATTCATAGAGAAGTCTCTATGCCAAAATATGGAGTCCTTCTCTTAATGCCTTCTTTGCTGCTAAGAAATTAGATCCTAGCACTAATATTTGACCGTTTTTCCTACTTTTCAATGATTGTGTGGGTTGGCTTTTCCCTATTATAGGTTTACCAAAAGCAGAAGTAAAGCCTCAATGTCTGTTAGGAGGACAGTGGGGATAAAATCATGGTCTGTTCATACAGGGGGCGTTACAAAGCAGATAAAGTGAATGAACTAGAACTCTCAAACAAAATGGATCAAATATAAAAATGAAAAAAAAAAAATGAGTGTCAAAATGATCTTACAGTTTTATATTTATTTCAGATTTTAAAAGATGTAAAATAGCGCTGTTACATTGTTTGTGGGGAGTGCCGTTGGTGGTAAATGTAAGAAAACACCTGTGAGAATAATAATTCTCTAATAATTCAGGGTAATGCCTTTCTCTGGGGAGGAAAGGAGAAAGGGAAATGGGGTCTGAGAGAGGTACACATAAGACTTCAGCTATGTTTGTGATGGGGAAAAAGACCTAAAGGACATACATCAACTTGTTGAGATTTGACAAAGCTAGGTGGTAGGTGCGTGGGGGATGAAAATGATCTGAAGGACATATATCAATCTGTTGAGATTTGACAAAGCTAGGTGGTAGGTACATGGGGGATGATTATAGTATCCTCTCTACTTTTCCTTCAGAAGAAACAAGGGGGTAAAAAAAAAGAACAGCTCCAACAATTTAGCTTCAAAGCAAGATGGGATTCATTACTTTAACCAGAAGGACCCTTGGTAAATCAAGAATACGCACAGTGGGTAAGCCCGTGCTGCCTAATCTGTCAACGATTCAGGCGTCTCCAGACACCCACTCTTTGGTTACAGGCTGTATAGTTTCCCTGGGTCCAGAATGCAGCTAAGAAAGGGTATCAGGCTGGTGACACGTAACAAGTTGTTTTGGGTAGATCGGTTTGACAGTTCTTAAAGAACTGTGGGGCTGCTTCTCAAAGTTGTCTTTCAGACTTACTGAAGGTCAGTCTAAGTATATGAAACAGTTGCTTTTTTTCACCCACAGCAAATCAAAGGAGGTAGTGACATTAGCTGTTCTTCAGGCAGCTGTGATGTCTTGGCTGGTCAGACAAGTTCTGCAGAGTTACGACAGAGTTGCTCCGGGCAGACAAGAAATCCTTGGTTGTTATCTCCCGTGAAGATAGCTGCTCATATTCATTTAGGCTGGGAGCCAGGCAACTTCCCAGGCTATAATTTAATTGGAATAGTCAGTTATTCCCAATTTGGGGGACATAGTGGTATGACATCTGGAAGAGAAGATGCTGTGCATGCATGCATACTTGTCTGAGTTTGTGTGTATGAGCTTGAAACAGGCTTTTGAACCACTGATGTGTGTGGAAAACATATAGAGGGTAGAGGGATAAAATGGTTCAAAGGAAGTACAGATTTAATGGGTCTTTTTAGTAGCCAGTGTTGGCTTCATTTACTCCAGCTGCTTCATGTTACTCACAACCATCTGTGAGGAAGGTGGTACTATTCCTATTTTAAGGATTAGGAAACTTGAGTTCGGGAGGCCAAGAAGCTTGACCAACAACACAGTCTGAAGATGGTGGAGCTGAAACAGATCTGCCTGACTTTTTCTCCCCCCCTTCTTTTTGCTACATTTTCCCCTTTTATAAAGGTGGGAGGTGAACAAGATACAGTCTTCCTGGAGCATGTTTTGGTTTTAAAAAATTCTGTGTAGATGTTATTGTTCTAAGAGATGTTATTCTTGATGGGTTAAACAAATGTTTGTGTGGATCAGGTGTGTATGTACTGAGAAAGAAGAGCTGCGTAGCCGGAGAGCATCTTTTTATTTCTTGGTGGAAACTGAACAGCACTCTTCCTGCATTGAGTTTTAAAAAAACAAAAACAACCAAACCCATTGCTGTCGAGTCAGTTCTGACCTGTAGCGACACTATAGGACAGAGTAGAACTGCCCCATAGGGTTTCCAAAGAGTGGCTGGTGAATTCAAACTGCTGACCCTTTGGTTGCAGCCAAGCTCTTAACCCCTATGCCACCAGGGCTTCGTATTGAGTTGGAGAGGAGCAAATGATGTGGAGGAAGGAGCTGGTGCTGGGTGAGGAGAGAGAGAGGTAGACTGAAGGTGAGGAGACAGAGGCCCAGGTGCAGGAAGAGTGAGGAGTGACAGAAGCAGGGGCTTTGACGTGGGTGGAGGCAGAGATGTGCTTGTGCACAAAGGTGTGTCTCACACTGTACATGAGCAAAGACTTCTCTGGTATTTATGGTTCCAACTCTCTTTTTTTACCAGATGAATAGTTAATTTGAGGAACTATAAATTGGGACACAATATTCTGCATTTTCTCAACATTATACTAACAAATTACTGATGATTTCTAGGTTGCTCTCAGTGAAGATGACTTAACAGTTTTAATGAAAATTTTACTGGAAAATCTCGGAGAAGCTTCTTCCCAGCTGAGTCCCACACAGTCTACCCAGGAGGCTCTAAGAGTGAGGAAAGAAGATGTTTCCAGTGGATCTGACCTCCTCAAAGGTATAATCAACTGGTGAATGTTTTTCCTTCAGTTATGGGGAAATAATAGTGTTTATATTTATATGTAGCATTTGTGGTTGTCCAGCATATGATATGAAATGATTGGATACTGTTCTATTTACCATGGAAAACCTCTGGAGCTAGGGCTGGGCTGCTCTTGAAGCTCTTGGGAGCAGGAGGTAAGTGTGTCATCTGCTGCAGGGCAAAGGGCCACCTGTTGTTGCCTGCGTGATGTTCGTTTGCCCTTTACTTATAAAAACTGAATTTGCCTTGCCGGGCGCACTTTGTGAGAAAAAGCCAACTAAGCATGCAGCATAGTAAGGTCCCAAAATAATTGAGAGAAAAGGACCTTGGTATCAAACTCAGACAACTGACCCTTGAGAAAGAAAGGCATTCTTGTAGAGTCACAGCTTTACTCGTCTGGCTGTATTGGACAATGACGTAGTTAGGTATGTAAGGGAATTTTCCACGTTATTAAAATTGAGCCTTCTGAAAGCACTGAATCTTTTTTAATTCGGCTATTTTTGAATGATGATTTTTCTAAAGTATAAGTTTCCTTCTTGCTCTTTTAAACAGATTGTATGAAATATAATTTAACTCCTTATTCATTCTTTAAAATCACTGATGTTACATGGTTTATTAGACTGTAAATAGATTAATATTTTCATGGCTAAAAAGAGATGAAGTAAGTGTTCCTTGCCCCTGTAATAAACGGACGCAGGCTCTTGTGCTTTTATAATGCTCTTAGACCATCAGGTGTTACTTCTGACAGTAATCGATAAAATTGCCGCCTAATAATACCTTACCAACACTGCTTCTCCTGTAGTTAGGCTTGGTGTGTTTTTATATCACGTGAACGATTGTGCAGAATAAGGTTTTGGGTCAAGGGGATCTTTGTGAGCACCACATGAGGTTGGTGAGGCCAGCATGTTCTCCCGAGGCTGGGTTCGTGCCACCATAGAGGCAAATGCCAAATAAGCTGGCTGTTAATTGTGGCTAGGCAGGGACTATGTAGGGACGAATAAGCTACAGCAGGCAGGCTTTATGTGATTAATGACCTCATTACGTTCAGCTGTAGTCAGATTCCTGTTTCAGATTCTGGCTCTGTGGTTAATGCGACACTTGGGAACACTTGTGAGTTCATATGAGAGCTGCAAAGATGATGAAGTTTGGAATGTAAATTACCTTCAGGAAAAGTGAAAAAGGAAAAGGGTCTCCCAACTTGGAGCAGCCTTGATCTGGTAAAACTTGTATAATGTTGCTTTTCCAGTAACTTGTGAGAACAGACTTTCCTACGGAACAACCAATCTGCACAAGAGGTGATAGAATCCCTTTTTAAAAAGTGACTCAAAGCAAGAACAATTCTTACCTGTCTGAAGTTTCTGCCTGAAGATGAGGGAGAAGACTAAATTACTTCTTGAAGTCTTTTTCACCCCAGAATTCCAAAGCTGCCATCTCCCAAATGTATATTTGAACTCTATTTAACTCTGCTATTGAATTATATCCTGTTCTTCCTGTAAAGGTAACAGGTTGAGTGACACAGGCAGCATAAGACAGTGAGGCGTGCACTAGGCTGGTGGAGGATCTGTTACCGAGCAGCTGTTTGATCTAGGGCAACGTGCCGAACTTTCCTCTGCCTCCAGTTTTATAATCTCTTGAGGATGGTGTGGCATCAGTTACGTGAAAATGCTCTGATAATTATGAACTACTCTATCTAGTCTTGCTTAGGAGTGGCTTTTTTTTTTTTTAAGTTGTCTTTTTGGTAGTCTTTGCAAGACCTCTTCTTTTTCTTTTTACATAGATAGTCTATCTCCACCACCTGCCCTGTACTGAATACGTGTGGAATAGGTCATTGCTTTTTTTTGTTAGTTGTCTTGTAATAGGGTTTAAAGAATCCCAACAAGTATGATGTAAATTTAGAGTAAGAAATTGTTATCTCAGTTTTTTAGATATGTATAAAAGCATATGCCTACTTAAAAGCCTTTTAATTTTCACATTCATGTTTGAACCATCAGAGCAAGATTTGACAAACTCAGAGATTCCTGTGGACCACAGTGCTACTCTCCAATTTGATTTTCACTTTGAATCTCTTTCCATTATCCTTTATAATAATGATATCAACCAGGTATGTAGTAAATTTCTGTAGTTAGAAATAAGTCCTTAGCTCTGGGTTTTAAAATACTCATTTTTATAATGTCATTTTTTGATGGGACTATTTGTTAAAAAATTAATTTGTATATAAAATTAGGACTATTTGTTTAAAAAATCAATGTGTATATAAAATTCTCTTTGGCCTATAGCATATGCGTTGGTCCTGCTCTCAGTCTTGTGTTTGTTAGTGTCTCTGATCTTACTAGTCTAAGGGAAATCACTCTGGGTTTTACTTCTTCCAAGTAACAACAGCACCAAAACACATTTAGATTCATCTCTTATATAGAGGAATGTTATGTATGAGTTATTAATTATATGTATAATTTTATTGCATATATATGCATATGTAATAATAAGAAGCTTGGAGCCTTAGAGCTTTATTTTCAAATTCATGATTATCCGTGATACATAAGCGTTTTTAAAAATGGCCTGGCAGGTGCTTCTGACCTCTGACTTCACAATGGGGAAGGATAATCAAGATCGACAGCCCAAGGCTGGTTATTATGACGTGGAGGTCAAACAGCCATTTTTTTTTTTTTTACCAGTTATAACTCCATCCATCCCTTCCACAGCACTCTCTACTTCTCTCCTGGGTTTGATAATTTGTTGCAGTAGCCACACGGAACTCGTAGATAATACTCATGACTATGGGGTTTATTAGGGAAGGACGGGTTACAATTCAGGATCAGAAATGACTAAGGATACAATTCTTAGATCAGGACAGCTTCTTCTCAGCCGTGTCCACAGGCAGGCCTTTCGCTGCGCCAGCCCCAGTCCCTGCCCTGCTTGGGCAAGTGTTACAAAGTTCTTTAGCTCCACTGATAAGTGCTCAGAGGCACCCCGCTCTGCCAGTAAGCCTTGGCGAAGGCATTCAGCTCTCTAGCTGGATCAAGAGTTGAACTGCCGACCTTTTGGTTAGCAGCTAAGCTTGAATCCACCAGCTACTTCTTGGAAGCTGCCTGTTAGGCAGTTCTCTGTCCTGTAGGGTCATTATGAGTTGGAATTGACTTGATGGCAACAGAATTTTTTTTTTTTAAATAGTAGACATGGATTAAAAATTTGAAGAATCAAGGTGTAGTGCCGTAATGATTTGAAACAGACAGTATCTCAGCAGTATTTTAGAAAACTGTTTTTGTTTTTTCTATTATTATGTAGTGCCTTCCAATAAATGTTGATTAGATCAGTTAATCATCAGATCACAAGTAGTCCTGTAAACTTTCAAATGTTTGATGTTGCCCAATATGGAGGCATTACTAGTGCATGCCCTGATCCTAGCAAGCATTCTTCCTCACTCTCTTGAGTAAGAGAAGGTGCAGAGCTGTAAGGATTGTGCCAAGGATTGTACGTCACCAGCATCCTGTTTCTCAATGCTTGGCTCTGTAGTGAGCAGCTGTGACTGTTGTTCTTTACTTCCCTGCAGATCTTGGTTGGTTGGTTTTCTTTCAAAATCTGGGGATGCTTTGAGAATTTGGAGCTATGTATTATGGTGGAATAAAGAGTGGGGGTCCTTTTTTTCTTAAATAAAAGTTTAAATCTTTCATTTAGGATTTGAGACCTCTATTAGACCTTCGAATTTCTTCTAACCATGTTTTTACTATTCTATAATCGACATATTCAAGCCTAATCAGCCTGTACCTTGTGCCCTCAGAGCATCTTGAAGGATTTGCTTATGTTTTCTCCCATCTAGAATGCCTTCTATCCCCTCTTGGCTTAGCTCCATTCCACTCAGCCTCCAATGCTCAGTTAAGTTCTCACCTTCTTCATGGATTTTTCCCAGCCTTCAGTGATCTCTTTGACCTGTCTGAGCTTTTACTATTTATATTCTGAAGCTAACCACTTAAAATCCTTTCTGGAATGTGTGAGGATGTAAATATGAATTAATAAGTGACTATGTCACATGGTATTTGATCATATACACCTCATAACACCTCTTGTGATGTTCCTTTTAATATATTATTTGTGTTGTCTTTTCAGTTAGGGCCTAAGCTCACTGAGATAACGTTTCATGCCTTATAGTTCCACCACATCGTTTTATACAGAAGAGCTTATTAAATATTTATTAGATTGACTAATTGAAAAAAGTGTTTTCTGATTATTTTTATTTGCATTAAACTGTAAATCAGATCAGTTTTGTGTATTAGCTACTGTTGAATAACATCACACACATATGTATTTATTTGTATGTACATGTATACACAGACATGCATATTATTTCCCTGTGCCGTTTGTATGTATTAACACCCATACTTTAAAAATTTGTGACATCGACTTGCCTTTAATCTCTGAACTAAGAAATATATTTAAAAATAATAACAGTGTTTAAATGTAATTGATTCTTTTTCTTGAAAAAATATCCCGCAGGAATCCAAACTTTCCTTTCATAATGACAGTTTACGGCTTGGTGAACTCAGACTACATCTTATGGCCTCAGCAGGGAAGATGTTTAAAGATGGTTCAATGAATGTCAGTATTAAACTGAAGACGTGCACCCTTGATGACCTCAGAGAAGGCATTGAGAGAGTAACTTCAAGGTCGGTGATCTCTGAATTTGCTGTTCATTATTTAAGGTTAATATTGTACCTGGCACTGTTAGCAGACATTTCTAGGGTTAGAATTATTAAAAGAGGTCTTGGTCATTTGATCATACTTCTTGATTTGAATTGCATCAAGGATGGAAGTTTTACAATAAAATGGAGTACTGCCTTAAAAATGGGAAGTAAAAGAATATAAGAGGTTTAATGGTAAATCATGTAATTTAACACGTATTTTGCTAAATTGTCCTTAGTTGGCAGAATTTTTTTTCAATAAAAAACGCTTTAAAGTTATGAATCTTTACTTTATCTTGCTTATTTTGTTCATACCTCTTAAAAGAAATAAGGTCTGCAAAATTTCGGGGTTTTAAAAGAAATAGGATCCCTAGCATATTTACATTATGAATCCGTTTTGAAAGATTAACTTACATCAGCCTACTATAAAGGGGAAGATATGTTAGCTTCAATAGCCTAATTATGTTTTTATTCCTTTCTCAAGTAATGAGACATATAATAATTCTACTTTGATGTTTTTTGGAGAAAAAATATGTTGCAGCCTAAACTTGGACTCTGTTGAGTACACACTGGATATTTTTGAGTCCTTTGTTTTTCTGAGAGATGAATAAGAAGTAAGCAAAACGTGCTATCATGCAACTATCTTTTCGAATTTGCAAATTTTATGTCTGGGATACCTCTCCAGGCAAGAGTGATAAACACTTCCATTTGTTTGGTAGCCTCCTTTTTGCAGCACGCATGAGGATGTGTGGAAACTGTCACTGTAGACCCTTGATAAACACCTGCTGAGCGGAGTCGCACTGAATACTTTTGACTTCAAGTTTTGTAGGATGGTTTTGGATATAAATTCCTCTAGGCAGATTTCATTTCTTAAAATAGTATAAAAAGGTTGTTTTCTAAAATTTGTGGGACCATCGATATGTTTTATTAGTTGCCCAAGGCTGTCATGATTTATTTCTCTAGTATTGCATGATAATTATAAAGTATCCTGTAATTGCTTAGTAGCATAAATCTTGAATTGTGGAAATTAGGAGAACATGTCTTGGTTGTAGTTGGGTAATTAGATTCTAGTTAATACTGACCTCTTTTCTGCTGAAATTAGAAACTGAAAAGTGAAAGAAAGATTATTAAGATGTGTATGAAAGTTTTCATCTTTTTAATTATTTTAGCAGGAATTTAAAATAATGAATGGCATGTATTTTTTTCAGAATGATTGACAAAAAGAATGACCAAGATAAGAGTTCTATGATTGATATAAGCTACAAACAAGACAAAAATGGAAGTCAAATTGATGCTGTTCTTGACAAGCTGTATGTATGTGCCAGTGTGGAGTTTCTGATGACTGTGGCAGATTTCTTCATCAAGGCTGTGCCTCAGAGTCCAGAAAATATGGCAAAAGAAACACAGATTGCACTGAGACAGACTGGCACAGCAAGAATCAAGTCAGAGAAAGGTTAGCAGAATTTATTTGTCTTAGATAACTTCTCCTATATTTTAACAAAATTATAAATACAGAAGAGGGAAATGGAGAATTTAAGAAGATAAAATTAGTCTTTAAAATTTAAAGAAAAACTTTACTAAGCATATATTTCTAAGAGAAAAGTACAGTATTAATATATTGGAATCAGGGGCCAGAAAACCTTTCCTCTGGTTTAAACTCTGCCATTAACATTTCTTTACTCATCTGGAAATAGAGGGGATTAATCTGGGTCCGTGGTTTGCAGCCTGTTTTTTAGAAGGGGAATCTTTTATTCAGAGAAAATATTTTTAAGAATTCTAGCATATTGAAGAGCAACTGAACAGAAGTAGCAACAGGTGGGGACTTGGGAGGCTTTAGCTTGAAGCCCCTAGGATACAACTGTAGGATCCTTAAGCTCTCCGAAACGTAGCTTGAGACTATCTGGTCTAGGAAAAATCTGAAGCCCCTTCCCAGCCCTGCACTTCTTTTATTCCAGTGTTACCAAGCAGATTAGTGACTTTTTAAGTTAAATTGTGATTGTCTGAGGTCTGAGGCACTTTTCTCTCTGTTTAACCAAGTAAGATTGGAAAACTGTCATTTACTGGCAAGGTCTGAGTTATATGTTTTCATTTATCTTTTATGTTTCTTAAGTTGTAATCATGTCCCTGTATTCAAATGTACATTTAATGTATTTATACTACAGATAGTATGGCAGTGACTATGAGCTTTATGGTAGAATCAACGTAAACAAGTAATAATGGTCTGTCTACTTTATCAGGGCCTCTTTTTCTCTTCTTGATATTCTCCTCCCCAGTTTTCCCTTCCTTGACCCTTCAACAAGAACACAAGACAGCACACAAGGCAACACACAACACAACAAACACAAAACACAACATAACATATAACATAAAACATAACGTACAGTCATTGTGTATACATGCACACGCCTTAATTCTGACAAAAATTCCAAACAAGTTTATTCCTGCTAGGCCAAGGTAGGGAACGATCTTGTGGATAGGGGTCCGAGTCCTCTTGCCCACATTTAGTCTTTAGTATTAATTAATCAGTTATTGATAATTGTTATTTTAACCATATCCATTATAGCAGAATATTAGCAGCAACTTAGCAACTTGAAGATAACATGAATTCAGGTGACAAGATTTACTTTCAAACCTTTTGGTTCCTATTTTTATTTCCTCAGATGACTCTGTAAAACCAAATATGACTTTAAAGGCCATGATCATAGATCCCGAAGTGGTGTTTGTTGCCAACCTGACAAAGGCCGACGCGCCTGCTCTGACGGCCTCGTTCCAGTGTAACCTCTCGCTATCAACATCCAGACTTGAGCAGATGATGGAAGCCTCTGTGAGAGATCTCAAAGTGCTCGCCTGCCCTTTCCTCAGAGAAAAGAGAGGGAAAAACGTTACCACAGTAAGAATCGCCTTATACCTGAAGCTTGGATTGAAGGCTGACAGAAATGGTTGATTTGTATAATTCTAGAATGTGAGCGCTCGGCAGGGTTTAGAGATTATCTCCTACAAACTTGGTGTTTTACAGAAAAGGATATTGAATTCCAGAGAGGTTCAGTGACTTAGCTGTGGCTGTTAAGTGATAGAGTAGGGGATTAGCTCCAGACTGGCTTTCCTTTCATTCTAACGTTTTCTCTCGATTAGTATTTGAATTTTTGTACAAACCAACATTCTTTTTCAGCTGTTCTTTTTGGTCACCATACTATACCCAGTGAATTAATGAATGAATGAGCAAATGAGTGAGTATTAAAACCTTTACGCTTAGAATAAAAAAATTAAGTTGGATTCATGTGACCAAAAGAGATTGTGTTTTGCTGTTATTAAAAGTTAACTTCAATTATGCTTTTACACTATTATTGAAAAATCTGATTTTAGTTAATTAACACAATTCCCATACCAATTTTTTCAAATGTTAACTTGGTGATTTTATTATAAAAGAATCATTATATTATACAACTCATTTGCAATGTTATTTTATCTTATTTTTTAAAAAAATTTTTGATTCGTTGTGCTTTTAAGTGAAAGCTTACAAATCAAGTCAGTCTCTCATACAAAAATTTGTACACACCGTGCTATGTACGCCTAGCTGCTCTTCCCCTAATGAGACAGCACACTCCTCCTTTCCACCCTGTGTTCCCCATATCCATTCAGCCAGCTCCTGTCCCCCTCTGCCTTCTAATCTCGCCTCCAGATGCAGTGTTATATTAAATTACATAAATTTGTGGGCAAAGTTTGCAAAAAGAAATGCAGTGCTTGGCTTAGTCTATACTTTATCGTGAAATATTATGTGGTAGGATCATCTCATGTTGTGTCACAGATGTCAATTAAAAGCTAATCAATTAATTAATTGAAAGCTCATCCTAACTTTTTTTTAGTTGCACCCTTCAGGTGCAAGGGTATTTTATTTACTTCTTTCATGATATATAAGAATATAGTGTTCATAGTTTATAATAAATTATTGAGTTTGAAGAATTGAAATTTATTCTAAGAAGGACCTTATATGATATTCAAGACCGACCTGCTGTTCACTGGAAACTGTTCATTTATCTACTTTTCATCATTTGGGGAGATTTCCTGAAGTGTATTTTATAGAAAGGCATCATTTAAAAAATATTTTAGCGAAAGGAAACATTTTAAATTGCTGATAGTAAGTATGCATCATTATTTAAAGATTTAGTATAGGTGAGTTAATCAGAACTGCTTAAAATTCTTTAACAGTGTTCACAGATTTACCATAGTTCAGAAGAGTACTCAAAAAAAAAAAGTCTGAGCTAATTTAATTTGCCTTTTCACTTTTAGTATCAGGTGAAGACCTCATGTTAAGTAAGACATGGTTCTTCTAGGTGTGTGTCACGCATGTAATGGATCTGTTACTAAGGAAATGTGGCCTTCATTCATTTGTTTCTAGATCTTACAACCCTGCTCTTTATTTATGGAAAAATGTGCCTGGGCTTCAGGGAAGCAAAATATAAATGTGACAGTTAAAGAATGTATAATTAAGGTTAGTATCTATTATATTCTTCGGGTGAAAATTAATTCTCGTTTTTCTAGCAATATTGTATATTTGCAGTATTCTGACATATCTTTCAATGTCTTTTTCATAACTCAAGTATGATGCTAGTCATCTTTTAAGTAATCACATACCTCTAACATTAATATCCTTTTTCTTTAGTGAAGTATTTGTTTCTATTTTCATTAAAAGGTTGGGGGAGGGCAGAGATGGGCTAGAAGGAGAGGGAGAAATGATGGGGAGATGAGATTGCTGCTGGTTTATTTGTAATAAGTTGTTTTAGGCCTTTATTTGATGTATAGTTTGATTGAATTTAATAATGATGTGATGAAATGTTTTATGTGGCTTATAAAATGTTTGTAATAATGACAGATGTACACTAGAAAAAAATTAAGATTTACTTTTTTAAAGATAAAGTATTAAAATGGGGGGAGGGAGCTCCTTCAATTTGTGTGCACTTCCTCTGAGGCACCAGCTTAGGTACTGGGGGATTGTCCTCCCATTTATTTGTGCGTAAATTTTTTTATTCATTAAGCAAACATTTGTTGAGCACTTACTATGTACAAATAACATCCTGTACAAGGCACTGGGAAACCATAGTTCTTGCTTTCAAAGAACTTTATAAGGAAATATGTGGGAGAAGAAAGGAAATCTGTGATTGCAGCTTTCAATGCCAGAGGCATGCACAAGGTACTGTAGGGATCACAGGCAAGGGGCCTCTAACTCAGACCAGGGCAGCAGAGAAAGCTGTCTGGAGGAGAGGCTGCTTAAACTGAATTATGAAGGTCTAGTGTTTTCAGAGTCCAATTGTTAGTTGAAGAGGGAGAGGAAAGGTTATCCAGACAGAACCAACAATATGCACAAGGGCAGAGGTGTGAAAAAATCCCTTAAGGACTTAGAAGGGTAGTTTGGATATGGTTGGAGAGAATGGTGTGGTAGAGGTGTAGGACCAGGGACACTAATTATAGGTAACATTATAAAGCAAGGAAATAAAAAGGATTCAGTTGACAGGTAAATTTGGGAAGCAATGCGTGCTAGATCTTCTCAGTATTTCTTTAACATATTAAGTAAGGATTGTGAGAAGTGAACAATAAAGGAATCTAATTTACTTGTTCTAATATTTCTTAATTTTGGGGGAACGCTGGCTAACTGATTGAATAGACATCAGGCCACAAAAAGCTTTGGGCACTGTTGATGTTGTTTTTAGGTGCCATTGAGTCGGTTCCCACTCATAGCGACCCCAAGTACAACAGAATGAAACACTGCCTAGTTGTGAGACATCCTCACAATCTGTGTTATGGTTGAGCCACTGTTGCAGCCACTGTGTCAGCCCATCTTGTTGAGGGTCCTCTTCTTTTTCCCTGACCCTCTACCAAGCATGATGTCCTTCTCCAGGGACCAGTCCCTCCTGATAACATGTCCAAAGTATGTGAAATGAAGTCCTACCGTCTGTCTTTGTTGTCTGTTGCTGCTTTAACAGAAACACCACAAGTGGCTGTAACAAAGAGAAATTTATTTTCCCACAGTCTAGTAGGCTAGAAGTCCAAATTGAGGGCATCAGTCCAGAGGAGGGCTTTCTGTCTTTGTCTGCTCTGGAGGAACATCCTTGCCGTCAGTCTTGCCCTGAACCAGGAGCTTCTCTGTGCAGGAACCCTGGGTCCAAAGGACACACTCTGCTCCTGGCACTGCTTTTTTGGTAGTATGAGGGTCCCATCTCTCTGCTCACTTCTCTTTCCTTTTATCTCTTGAGAGATAAAAGGTGGTGCAGGCCACTCCCCAGGGAAACTCCTTTTACACTGGATCAGGGATGGGACCAGCATAAGAGTATTATATCCCACCCTGATCCTCTTTAACATAATCTAATCTTGCCTCATTAATCACAGTCAGAGATTAGGATTTATAACCCAGGAAAATTATAACAATCACAAAATGGAGGACAACCACACAATACCGGAAATCAATGCCTAACCAAGTTGATACATGTATTTTTTGGGGGCACAATTCAGTCCATGACACCATCTTGGTTCTAAGGAGCAATCTGGGTATACTTCTTCTCTTCCGAGACAGATCTGTTCGTTCTTCTGGCACTCCATGATATAGTCAGTATTCTTTGCCAGCACCATAATTCAGAGGTACAATTCTGTATCAGTCTTCCTTATTCATTATCCAGCTTTTGCATGCATATGAGGCAATAGAATATACCAGGTTTGGGTCAGGTACATCTTAATCCTCAAAGTGACGTCTTTGCTTTTTAACACTTTAAAGAGGTCTTTTGAAGCAGATTTGGCCAGTGCAGTACTTCGTTTGATTTCTTGACTGCTGCTTCCGTGGGCATTGATTGTGGATCCACGTAAAATGAAATCCTTGACAACTTCAGTATTTTCTTCATTTTTCATAATGTTGCTTATTGGTGCAGTTGTGAGGATTTTTCTTTTTTTTTTTTTTTTATGTTGAGGTGTAATCCTTACTGAACATGGTAATCTTTGCCCTTCATCAGTATCTGCTTCAAATCCTCTTCACTTTCAACAAGCAAGGTTGTGTCATCTGCGTAACGCAGGTTGTTAATGAGTCTTCTTTCAATCTTGATGCCACATTCTTCTCTTATAGTCCAGCTTCTTGATTATTTGCTTAGCGTACTGATTAAATAGGTATGGTAAAAGGATACAGTCCTGATGCACACCTTTCCTGATGTTAAACCATGCAGTATCCCCTTGTTTTGTACGATTGACTACTTATTGGTCTATGTACAAGTTCCATATGAGCACAATTAAGTGTTCTGGAATTCCCATTCTTCGCAATGTTATCCATAATTTGTTATGATCCACACAGTTGAATGCCTTTGCATAGTCAGTAAAACACAGGTAAACATCTTTCTGGTATTCTCTGCTTTCAGCCAAGATCTAGCTGATATCAGCAATGATATCCCTCGTTCTACATCCTCTTCTGAATCTGGCTTGAAATTCTGGCAGCTCCCTGTTGATGTACTGTTGCAACTGTTTTTGAATATCTTCAGCATAATTTTACTTCTGTGTGATATTAATGATATTGTTCGATAATTTCTGCATTCAGCTGGGTCACCTTTCTTTGAAAATGCACAGAAATATGGATCTGTTCCAGTCGGTAGAGCAGGAAGCTGTCTTCAAAATTTCTTCATGTGAAGTGAGCACCTCCTATGCTGCATCTGTTTGTTGAAACATCTCAGCTGATATTTTGTCATTCCCTGGACCCTTGTTTTTCACCATTGCCTTCAGTGCAGCTTGGACTTCTTCCTTCGGAACCATTGGTTCTTGGTTATATGCTACCTTCTGAAATGGTTGAATGTTGACCATTTCTTTTTGGTGCAGTGACTGTGTATTCTTTCCATCTTCTTTTGCTGCTTCCTGCGTCATTTAGTATTTCCCTCATAGAATTCTTCAATATTGCAACCCAAGGCTTGAATTTTTTCTTCAGTTTTTCAGCTTAAGAATGCTGAGTGTGTTCTTTCCTTTTGGTTTTCTAACTCCAGGTCTTTGCACATGCCATTATAACACTTTGTCTTCTTGAGCCGCCCTCTGAAATCTTCTGTTCAGTTTTATGTCATCATTTTTTCCATTTGCATTCGCTACTCTGTGTTCAAGAGCAAGTTTCAAAGTCTCTTCTGACATCAATTTTGGCCTTTTCTTTCTTTTTAATGACCTCTTGCTTTCTTCATGGGGCCCTGGTGGCCCAGTGGTTAAGTGATAAGGCTGCTAACCAAAAGGTTGGCAGTTCACATCCACCAGCCGCTCCTTGGAAACCCTATGGGGCAGTTCTACTCTGTCCTCTAGGGTGGCTATGGGTTGAAATTGCCTCCACGGCAATGGGTTTGGTTTGGTTTTGGTTGCTTTCTTCATGTATGATATCCTTGATGTTATTCCACAACTTGTCTAGTCTTTAGTCATTAGTGTTCGGTGCGTCAAATGTATTCTTGAGATGGTCTCTAAATTCAGGTAGGCTATACTCATGGTTGTATTTTGGCTGTCATGGACTTGCTCTAATTTTCTTCAGCTTCAACTTAAACTTGCATATATACAGTTGATGGTCTGTTTCATAGTTGATGGTCTGTGCACTAAGCTAAGAGAATTTGAATATTATCCTGAAAGTTATAGGAAGCTGTTGAAGATTTTAAGCAAAGTCATGCCTTGCCCAGGTTTGGGTTTTAGAAAAATCATGCTGGTGACAGTGTGGAGAGTAGGCTGGGGAGTGGTGACTGGACATGGAAAACAACATCTGTGTAGAACTAAAGCACAGTGATAGGGATGAGGGAAGTGAGCAGATTCCAAGGTACTAAGAGGTAGAATTTGCAGATCTTGGGGTGAGTGGAGGGAGATCCATGGTGATTCCCAGGGTTCCCAACAGAAACTTTATTAGCTTGTCTTCACGAGACCTTTATAAAATGAATATATGTTTCTGTAAGAAAGGTGAAATCCATTTATGTATATCTTGGTGAGAATCACATACTTTGGTTCAGTTAATTGAGAATTGAAAAATTCGGTCACATCTCTACATTTTTCTGTTGATATAACATGATTTTGCCCCAAATCGATAATTTTAACTCAATAATATCGACTATTGGTATATAACATTTAGTTACTTAATTCCGGAATAACCTGGGCAGAAATCATTGTTATGGGGTTAGTTGACTTGACACATGATTTTGTGTGCTTTCCTTAGCCATGAATTTAATATATTTAAATTTTTAATTAGTTACTTTTTAACTTTTCTATTATATATTAATTCTTCTCATCTTGGCAGAATTGTAAAACTTTTTCTGCTTTCTTTTTTTAAGATTTCACCCATAATTCTTAATACTGTGATGACAGTCATGGCTGCTATGTCTCCAAAGACAAAAGAAGATGAATCCAAAGATACATCTAAGGAAATGGAAAATCTTTGGGGTGTCAAATCTATTAATGATTACAACTCCTGGTTTCTTGGTGTTGACACGGCAACAGAAATAACTGAAAATTTCAAAGACATAGAACATCCATTGATAGAGGAAAACTGTGCTGTTGTTGTGGAGTCAGTTCAGGTTACCTTGGAATGTGGCCTCGGACATCGAACTGTCCCTTTATTGTTGGCAGAGTCTAAGTTTTCAGGAATTATTAAAAACTGGAGTTCCCTAATGGCTGCTACTGCTGACATGACTCTAGAGGTATGACCATATCATTTAGTCCCTTCAGAGCCAGCTTCTCAGAAGTACAATTACAGAATTAAGATAATGAACTTTTTTTTGTTTGCTCATGGCTACAGCAGGTATACATGTATGAGTAGGCAATACACTGTCACCTTCAGTGTGTTAATGAATAGTATTATTTATTTGGTAATTATTTTTTAAAGATCCTTTTCATAATTTGTTTATGGCAATAAAGTAAGAGAGTAAAAGAAAATAAACTCTCTCTATATTCTCTGTGTCTTCAGGTGGGATTTGAAAATGGCCATTGGCATAGTTCCTTATTTACTTAGTTACTGAATTACTTATGATTTTTTTTCCTACTAGTTACAGAAATATCTTGTAGTTAAAATTGGAATATTCTCTATTTCCATGCTGTTCCAGGTACACTATTACAACGAGACCCATGCTGCCTGGGAGCCCCTGATTGAGAGAGTGGCCGGGAAAAGACAGTGGAATTTAAGGCTTGATGTAAGGAAACCATAAAATATCTTTGTATAGAATTATAGTAAATATGTTTATGAGTAATTTTCAGTTCAGTGATTGTCAAAGTGTTCTTCAGGAGGTAATTTTAGGGGGCCCATGAGGCCAAAACTCTTCATAATAATACTCAGACATTCACTCTTATTCTGTTATGAGCGTACAGTGGAGTTTTCCAGAGGACACCCGAGTGTGCAGTTGCAATAGATTGAATGCAGATGCAGATATGAGAATCCACTGTCTTTCCTTAAGCTAGATACAAAGGGCTTTATTTATAAATGCCTCTTCTCACAGTGTGTGTGCATGTATATATGTGTATAAAAGAATACTTATTTTTCATTAAAATGTTATTTCTGTTAAAATGTAATTGTTATTTTTAAATGAATATTTAAAATTTCCTTAGTTTTAGTTTCTAATATAGTAAGTACTGATAGATATAACCCACATAAATGAAGCTCTTTGGGATCCTCTATGATTTTTAAGAGTGTAAAGAGGTCTTAAGACCAACACCTTTGAGAACCTCTGTTCTAGTTCCTGAACTCTTTTGTGTTATCTCTTTACAGTACTTCTTGGGAACACTTTGGAATCCTGGGTATCGAATCACCCTTTTCTAGATTAACAGGAACGTGGATTACATTGTTAACAAATTGTCGCACCCATCTCTCTGGGACAGCCTTACTGAGGAGCCAGGCACTGCAATTGACTCAGCAGATTTTTAAAGACAGGAAGTCACTTAAACTTTCTGTCTTTAAAATAAAAGTAAAGTAGAAGTAATATTTCTGGCTTGGCTTCATTGGCATAGAGAGGCTAGCAAGGAGTGTTTTAGAAGGTTTTAAAAATGCTGTTGCAACAAAATCTCTGATAGAGGCTGATGGCTGGAGTTTGAAAGCTAATCATATCAGTTATTTATAGATGTTACCAGTAAATAGTAGAGGGAAAGAAACTGTTATTTCTGGATGGCACCTACAGTAAGAGTGATTTTAGATTTCAGAGTCACCTTAGATTGCTCATCAGTGCATAATCGCCCATTAGTCAGGCAACACTGGAGTAATAAGTATCCTCTGAGGAGTGCCCAAGAGACAGATATGGAGCTGACTTTGAGAAAATTGCTTGGTGCTTGTATGGCGTGACTCAAAACGTTGGCTCACGTATGAGCTATCCACTAAAAGAAAGTGCTGGTCTGTGCTAAACGAAGCACTGAATTTCTTCAGAAATTAGACTTTTGGGGAGTCGTGTGAAGTGGCCAGTTTAGATTAGGAGAATTTAACTCTGTTGAGAGTATTTTAATTTTATTACTAATTACCTAATAGATTTGTTATGTTATTTATCCTTATAGGTAAAGAAGAACCCAATCCAGGATAAAAGTTTGATGCCAGGAGATGACTTTATTTTTCTTCCCGAACCACAAATGGCAGTTCACGTTTCTTCAGGGGATACAATGAACATAACAATATCCAAAAGTTGCCTTAATGTTTTCAACAATTTGGCAAAAGTATGTTTGGTTCTTGCTTGGAATATTTCAAGTGGAATTTAAAAATGAAAACATGTAGGGGCTTTTTGCTTGTCGTTAAAACCAGTTTAAAAAAATATGTAGTCATGGTTTAATTTTTGAGAAGAACGTGCATTTTGCAGGAATTTCATTGTGGTGTTGTGTTCCCTTCCAGGGTTTTTCAGAGGGCACTGCTTCTACCTTTGACTACTCTTTAAAAGACAGGGCTCCTTTCACAGTCAAAAATGCTGTAGGTGTTCCCATTAAGGTGCAGCCCAATCCTAATCTTAGAATCATGGGCTCCCCTGAGAAAAGTGATATTTATGATGTTGATGCCGGTCAGAGCTTGGAATTGGAATATGCCAGTGTGGAACCCTTACATCAAGGGAAACTATCTATATTGAGCCGTCAAGAAAGCTCCTTTTTCACGCTAACCTTTGGTATGCTATATTTTTTATTTTAAGGGCATCTTTGAAATTGTTGATATGGGCTTATTTTTGATAGATAAACTCTGTAAAAAATATTTTGCCACAGATACCTTGGGTGAAAATATTTCTAAAGGCTTGGAACAGTTGATAAACCCTTGGGAAGATTTCGCTTGATTAATTTAAGAAGTACCTTAGAAAACTAGATTATTTCTGTACCCTTGAATAATAATGTATTATGCTTCAGGAAGGATTCAGACGTCCTAAAATATTGACAGTAATTATTACCATTACAGCAGAAAGGAGATTATTGCTATATAGTTAGGAGAATAAGAAATGATTATGTTTGCTTTAATACATTAAAAACGTCAAGAAAAATTGTTCTGGGACAAAAATTTCATAGTAACAATTGGTTTTCCCTTTAACTTTCTGTGTCTTAGAAAAGCATTTAATGTAGTGATTATTTCTAGTTATGAGGAAGAATACTTTTATTCGTTTGAGGTGCCAGTGATTATCCTGCCCTAGAGAAATATAGGTGAATTAATTTTTGGAATTCTTCTCACTTATACACTTTGCCTTAGTGCCTCATGGATATACAGAAGTTGCCAATGTTCCTGTTGTGAGACCTGGGCGGCGGTTGTATAATGTACGGAATCCCAGTGCCAGTTATTCTGACTCAGTATTAGTGCAGATTGATGCAGCCGAAGGGAATAAAGTGATTACCCTTCGCTCTCCTCTACAGGTAATGCTTTAAAGTTGTCTGTGTCCCTTTACTATGTGAAGAAATATTCAATCTTTCAGCTGAATATTTATGAGATATAGTAAAACTGTATTAAGCCAGTACCGATTATTCAGAAATAATAGATTGAAATGGCCATTATTCCCTAGCCAACTTGCTTTTTTAATATTCTTTATTTTAAATGTCTGATAAACCAGCCTTGGTAATTTAAAGCCCATTTTTGTTGTGTCCTGGGTTTAGAAGTAATGCAGGGTTATTTTGTATTCCTTTAAAGATTCACAACTGAGGAATATTATAGTTGGTTGCTGAATAGGGTAACATTTCTATTCTTTTTGTATTCCATTTGGAATTGTAATTTCCAAGTATGTGTGAAAGAATAATGGAACGGATTTACTCCCCTAAAAAACTTTTTTTTCAGCATCTTAATCTGTATAAATATTTTCTTTTCTGTTTTTAAGACTTTATCCACCTCTCTTTTTCTGTGTGTTTATTACACTTCTCAGTGTATAGTTAGCAAAGAACATTCCCTCCTACCTATAACATTATTAGATAAGAAAGAAAAGATTTCAGATTTTGGCCAGATTTGTCTCTTAGTTTGCCATTAGTCCCAAGAGATAGCACACTTGTTATGGATTGAATTGTGTCCCCTCAAAATTTGTGTCAACTTGGCTAGGCCTTGACTTCCAGTATTGTGTGATTGTCTACCATTTTGTCATCTGATGTGATTTTCCTATGGTTTGTAAATCCTACCTTTACAGTGTTAATAAGGCAGGATTAGAGGCAGTTATGTTAACCAGGCAGGACTCAATCCACAAGATTAGGTTGTATCTTGAGTCAGTATCTTTTGAGATATAAAAGAGAGAAGTGAGCAGAGAGACAGGGGACCTCATGCCACCAACAAGAAGAGCAGGAGCTCATGCCTTCTTTGGACCCGGGGTCCCTATGCTGAGAAACTCCTAGAGCAGGGAAAGATTGATGACAAGAACCTTCCCCCCAGAGCTGACAGAGAGAGAAAGCCTTTCCCTGGAGCTGGTGCTCTGAATTTGGACTTCTAGCCTCCTAGACTGTGAGAGAATAAATTTTTGTGTTAAGCCATCCACTTGCGGTATTTCTGTTATAGCAGCAGTAGATAACTAAGATGGCACTGTGTGTGGTCAAGAAACGAGGGTTGCACTACTTTTCTTCATATTGCCTTTCCTATCCTTTACTGTTTAGTTGTATGGTTGTTGAGAGAAGGTCGTAATGGAGAAAATATTCTGGCTGAGATCTTCAGAGATTAATATGTATTTGAAATATAGACTAACATTAAACATTGGCATTTTTTTATTGTACTTTAGATAGTTTACAAAGTACACTAGTTTCTCATTAAACAATTAGTACACATATTGTTTTGTGACATTGGTTGTGAATCCCACAGCATATCAACACTCTCCCCTTCTCGACCTTGAGTTCCCCATTTCCAGCTTTCCTGTCCTCTCCTGCCTTCCAGTCCGTGCCCTTGGGCTGGTGTGCCCATTTAGTCTTGTTTTGTTTTATGGGCCTGTCTAAACTTTGGCTGAAGAGTAAACCTCAGGAGTGGCTTCATTCGTGAGCTATAAGGGTGTCTGGCGCCATACTCTTGGGGTTTCTCTAGTCTCTGTCAGATCAGTAAGTCTGGTCTTTTTTATTTTATTTTATTTTTTGTGAGTTAGAATTTCATTCTACATGTTCTCCAGCTCTGTCCAGGACCCTCTATTGTGATCCCTGTCAGAGCAGTTGGTGGTGGCAGTCAGGCACTGACTAGTTATGCTGGACTCACTCAAGTCTGGAGGAAGCTGCGGTAGTTGTGGTCCGTTAGTCCTTTGGACTAATCTTTCCCTTGTGTCTTTGGTTTTCTTCCTTCTCCCTTGCTGCAGACGGGCTGAGATCAGTGGAGCATCTTAGATGGTTGCTCACAAGCTTTTAAGACTCTAGATGCTACTTACAAAGCAGAATATAGGACATTTCCTTTATAAACTATGCTGTGCCAGTTGAGCTGGATGTTCCCTGAGACCATGGTCACCACAGCCCTCAGCCCAGCTAAATTTGGTCCCTCAGGGAGTTTGAATGTGTCTGTGGAACTTCTATGACCTTGCCTTATACTAGTTGTGCTGGCTTCCCCAGTATCGTGTTCTGTCTTACCCTTCACCAAAGTTACCACTTGTGCATTTAATAAACATCAGCATTTAATATACAGAGCATGTGAATATCCTAATAATTTTTGACTGCCACTTAAATATCAGTTTTAACATATGGAGCGTTTAAATATCCTAAAAGTTTTCAGTTGCCAGTGAAAATGTCTTATAATATTGGGTTTGAAATTTTTTATGTCTAAAAGTAATTGTATACAATTCACAGAGTTTTTAATTTAACAGTTTATGTGTCTTTTTGTCCAACAGATTAAAAACCATTTCTGTATTGCATTTATCATCTATAAGTTTGTTAAGAATGTTAAGCTGTTGGAGCGCATTGGAGTAGCCAGACCTGAAGAAGAGTTCCATGTTCCTTTAGATTCATATAGGTAGATACTTCCTTCAATATACTATGCTTTAAAAGTTCATAAAATATATTTTTAATTTTATGCCTTGGGGATCTATATTTTTGGGAAAAATCCCTTATGTTTTTATTATTGGAAGATTTGTAAAAACCTCTTTTAAGACGTGTGTGTGTATATATATATAGTTCATTTTTATATGGGGAAATGCATTCACATTACTGTCATTGAATCTACTAGATTAAAATTTCTTATTGTATATTTGATGTTTCAGAATTTTTAGCTGCCTGTTTTTGTTAGATTACCTTTGTATTTGAAATGACGTTTTTAAAGTTGTCATTGTCTACAGGTGCTTTCTTTCTTTTTTTCTAGAAAGTTACTCCGTGAATTAGCTGTGTGATCTCGGGACAGCTCTTTTAGCCTTTCTTAGCCTTGGTTTCTTCATCTGTAGAGGCAGGAATAATAATACCTACCTTGCAGAGCTATCAGGAATCTTTCATTCGATCCTTTTTCTTAAGATAAAAACTTATTTCCACTCTATCCTCTTTTCCTGTAGATGCCAATTGTTTATTCAGCCAGCTGGAGTCTTAGAACATCAGTACAGAACATCCACCACTTACATTTCCTGGAAGGAGGAGCTTCACAGGAGCAGGGAAGTCAGGTGCCTGCTGCAGTGTCCGTCAACGGAAGTTAACTTCTTACCTCTCATCGTGAATGCGGTTGCTGTTCCTGATGAGTTAAGCTATCTCTCTACCCACGGGGAAGACTGGGATCCAGCATACGTTATTCATCTGTATCCGCCCCTTACTCTGCGGAACCTTCTTCCATATTCTCTAAGATATTTACTGGAGGTGTGTCTCTTACATTTTGGTTGACTGGAAATTATTTTATTTCTTTATCTGACAGTGAGCCATCCCTGAATTGTGGTGACTAAAATTAATTAAATGAACTAAATGGTATTCATACAAGAGAAGCTTTCAGTAAGGAAGCCTGATTCATTATTTTGTCTATCATACAGTTTAAAAATACTAGGCCTTATTTAGATGGCTTGTCAGAATAGTTTGACATCGCTTTCCTTATCCCACTCATATGGAAACCCGTAGCACGGTAATGTGAGTAGATGATGAAGTGAAGCCCAGGCATTTAAGTGGCTCATTTAATGGTCTAGCACTAACAAGCAACAGCTAAGGTTTCTGAATCCAGCCTTTGATTCTTGGTGTAAATCTTTTTTTTTTTCCTCAAAACTTGGCCTACTAATGGCTAAAAGACAATTTCTGTCTGCGACTATGGTGTGTACTGTTTTCTTTTTAGTCTTAGTGATTATTGACATTTATAATATGTAAACATTTAAACATGGTACTTCGTTGAAGATTTGGCAGGTAACTTACATCTAGTAGATTATTTAGTGTTTCTGTAAAATATGGATCTTGCTATTTCAGAGGTTTTATAAAAATTGCTGAGCTGACTCAGTGTTTGTTTTTTTGTTCATTTTTAGGGAACAGCAGAAACCCATGAGCTAGCAGAAGGCAGTGTTGCTGAGGTTCTCCATTCGAGAATCGGTGGAGAGATAATGGAACTAGTCTTGGTGAAATACCAGGGCAAAAATTGGAATGGACATTTCCGCATAAGTGATTCATTGCCTGAGTTTTTTCTCGTGTGTTTTTCTTCTGACACCGCAGAAGTGATGGCACTTGACTTGTCAGTACACGTCAGGCGCGTTGGCAGCCGGATGGTGCTGTCTGTCTTCAGCCCCTACTGGCTGATCAACAAGACCTCTCGGGTTCTCCAGTATCGCGCAGAAGATATCCATGTGAAACATCCAGCTGATTTCAGGGATATTATTTTATTCTCTTTCAAGAAAAAGAACATTTTTAGTAAAAATAAGGTGTGTTTTTATTAATGTAACAAGTTAAAATAAATTCCTAATCTGGGAACTTGGGACTTATTTGTCTTTCCACGCTCTCCTGCTTGCTGTGTGCTGTTGGTATGGGTTCAGTTCAAGGGGACTTGTGAGTAATGTGCAGTTCCGTGGGGTGTTAGGACCTAACAGCAGATTCCTGAGGCTGAGACCCTTTTTTCCAGTACCCCTAGAGTTACTCTCGTTTTGATGTAGTATCAGATAGAAGCCCTGGCGGCACGTTAGTTAAGCCCTTGGCTGCTAACTGACAGGTTGACTTTTTGGGAGAAATACCTGGCGATCTGCTTCCGTAGATATTACAGCCGAGAAAACCCCAAGGGGCAGTTCTACTCTGTCACATTGGGTTGGCATGGGTCAGAATCAACTCAGTGGCACCCAACAATGACAACAACCTGTGATGAAATGGCATCTCAGAAGATGCAGCAGTTAAATTTGGCTTATATTACTTGAGTTCTTCCTATGTATGAAGCAGTAAGCCAGGCATTTGGCAGACAGGCCTGATGCCTAAACCTGGCCCTTCATATTCTGGTCCCTCTTACCGCTCCAGACTCCTGTCTTGGTATTCACATCTATCGGACGTGTTCTCCTTGAGGCCTTTGTATTGGCTGCCCTTTTGCTCCTCCTCTTTCCTCGTCTTCTTCACCTTCCCTGGTTACCTGCTGTCCATTTTTTGGCATTCCCCTCAGGCCTAACGTGTAAAGATTTTCTAACCGTCTGAAGTAGGACTAGGCATTCCATCCATGCTTTTTTAGTGCAGCAATTCTCAACCTTCAGTGTGTGTTATTGCCGGGCCCTGCCTCAGGAGTTTGATTCAGTAGGTATAAGGAGGGCCTGAGAATTTGCATTTCTAACAAATTCCCAGATGATGCAGATGCTGCTGGTCTTGGGACCACACTCTGAGAACCATCCTCTTAGAGTATTGAGTAACATGTGGTGTTGTAATTATCTGTCTGTGTGTCAGGCCCTGGTTGTCCTCAGGTTTCTACAATCTAGTTGCGTGGATAGGAGAGAGGTTAATATAGGTGTGCAGTTAGGTCTCTGCTGTACGCTTTCTCTAAATCCCGGAGCCGGAAGTAAACTTGTAACCTTCATAACATTTTGTATCTCTTGTATGGCTCTTGAGCCTTGCATCATAATTATTTGTATACATTTCCTATCTTTCTGTTTAGTTGGAGACTCACTGTTTCCAGTTGTGAACTGTGTCCCATCATCTTGTATTCTGTTATGATGCCTTTCATGTAGCATCTGCTGAATAATGTTAATTAAATACAGAAATTCTGGGTTGCTAAAACCTTAATAATTTGTTAACTCTGTATCACAAATCTAAACACTGGAAAATAGCATGTTGCATTATGATTCTTTTTAAAACAACAGAAGGTCCTATTGGTATACATCTTTAAATTAACTGTACTCATTGCATAGGTTGGTGTTCTCATAGCACAGTGGCTAATAGCTCAGCTGCTAACCAAAAGGTCAGTGGTTCGAATCTATCAGCCACTCCTCGGAAGCCCTATGGGGTGGGGGGGGGGGGGTTCTACTCTGTCCTATAGGGTCGCTGTGAGTCAGAATCAACTCGACAGCCACGGGTTATTGCATAGGTGAACGGGAAAGTCAGAGCTTGCTATTGTATTGTCCCCTAGGAAAAAAAAAAAAAAGTCCCCTAGAGTCCCTGTTTTTTGTGGGTCTGTTATCCATTTGCAGTGTCTTTTTTCTGTGTCCTTTGATATTATAGTTTCTTGGTGGTCTAGCAACTTTCCATCAAATCAAATTAATATGATGTTATGTATTCTCTGGTGTAGGTACAGTTAAAAATCTCAACTAGTGCCTGGTCCAGTGGTTTCTCATTGGATACTGTAGGAAGTTATGGATGTGTGAAGTGTCCTGCCAACAATATGGAATACCTGGTAAGGTTCTGCTGCTTATGTGCCTCTGACCCCATTCACCTTTTCCACGGTTCAGTAAACCAGACGGCTCCTAGGGGTATGGAAATTTGAATTCAGCGTCTTATGTTGAGGACTCTTTACGAATTTCTATAGCCACTAGTACCAAAGCAAAACTTGAATTTGTCAAAATTTAAATCCATCTGAGTAACTTAGTAAATATTCAGAGTATACTGGAATCCTGCTTGTATTCCACAATTCCCCGCCCAATGTTTCTTAAATCTTAAATTTGACTACTGTGAATATTTGAGTAGTCTGATGCCAGTTACCCTGTTTTATTACTGCTTTGAAATTTTCATTTTATTGATAACAGATAATAAAGTCACAAAAGTTATCCTCATACTAATTGTAAAGCAATATATGCTTGGAATGCTTAAAAGTATACTAGATAACTCTGTCATTGCAAGTGTTTATTAAAGTTGTTGAATGATATTTCTTGAATTGATTTCTGATAGAATCCAACTAAAGAGCCAAGTTTTTTTCTCTTACTAAGAAGATAATCAGTAGTGGATTATGGCTTATAGAAGTTACTTTATTTAAAAATTCTTATTTTAAAATACCTTAAAAAGTCTGTGTGTGCCTGAGGGTAGCATATATTTCAACTTAGCTGAATAAAGTACTGGAAAATGGTAAACTTGTTTGCTTCCTTTCCACAGGTTGGTGTTAGCATCAAAATGAGCAGTTTTAATCTTTCTCGAATAGTGACTCTTACTCCCTTTTGTACCATTGCCAACAAGTCATCGTTAGAACTAGAAGTCAGTGAGATTGTACCTGATGGCTCAATACCAACTAATAAATGGAACTATATTGGCTCTTCAGAGGTAAAATTTTCCTTTATCATAAGTAGATCCTAAAATTTATAAATAAATATAGACATATAATTAAGAATTATATAGGTCTTCAGGATACTCTGCTATCAGATTTATTTGTTAAAATATGACAGCCAGCTTTGACAGAGTTTTTTTTTTTTTTTTCTCCATATCATAAGCATATGTTTAAAAAAAATAAAGAACATTGTTGATGACCTTTACCACTAGTCCAGTCTAGCTGGTCGACACTCATTTTCTAAGTTCTTCCTGTATGTATATAATGTGGACACATACTGTCAGAAGTACGTACTCTATAGTATAGCAATGGGCTCAAGCATAGCAGTGATCGTGAGGATGGCACAGGACCGGGCAGTGTTTCCTTCAGTTGCATAAAGGGTCGCTATGAGTTGGCACTGACTTGACGGCACCTAACAACATGACAACATTGGCTCTATAGCCAGGGTAATGTCTCTATTCAAGAGCTTATAATCTTGTTGGAAAGCTAATACATGGAGAAAAAGGTAGTATATGCTAAGTTATAGCTGATTATAGAATTCCCGAATAGTTGAGCTGAAAGTTTCCTTGAAAATGACATAAAATTCAATCCCCTGGCTTTATAGAGAAGGAAACCGAGTCTTAGGGTTTTCCAAGATCAGTAAAGTCATTGGGAGTTGAGATCATTGTGGTCTAGATCAACAGGAAAAGTTTCACAGGAGAGGTGAAATTTGAACTTTCAGGTTCTATAGGATTTGAGGAGGTGGAGAGAATCAAGGAGAGAGTGGGGAGGACAGATGCGAGGAGAAGCATTAGTGTTCAATTTTTCTGAGTTTTCATCTAAACTAGCTGAATTTTAGGATGGAGTCATTCTTCTGTATCTCTGGGGGAAAAAAAAAAGGTTCTACAGTTTTTTTGTTTTTTTAAATACTTAACAAAAGTCTCAAAAGGAAGGATTCCAATTACAATGTAAACAGATTTAGAGCTCTAAGAGGCATAATCTTTCCAAGGCATTTAGAATGATCGCCGTAGACTTGGCAACAAATAAATGCAAATTATCTTTATATATTCGATGTGGGTTTGGTAACAGTAGTATTTTTTATTCAGAAATACACTTTACCTAGTGTTCTACAACAGAAGGATATTTTGTCCTACATTAGTAACTAAAGTGTGTCTGATACTGTATGTAATTAGAACACTTTCACATGTTACATCATTTTGATCTTCACAATTCTTTAAGCTTACCGTTATGCCCATTTTACAGATCAGAAAACTGAGGCTCAGTGAGGTATGTGATTTGATTAGATCAAAGCACTGGGAAGGTAGGATCAGGACTTGCAGCCAGGTCTGTGGTCTTCTCTCCTCTATCTTATGTTGTCTTTCTGGTTTACCTAGGATAAGATACTCTGTGAGAGAATTCATAGTAAATTCATGAATTAAAATGGGGTGTGTGCAAAAGCAAATGTTACTAAGATTATAGTTTTTAAATATTCAAGATATTTGAAGTATCCCTAATCAAAATACTCTTCAGTTTCTCGTACTGTAATTGTTTCATAAGTACATATAGACTAATACAGCAGTATTCTGATGAAGTTTCTTTGATTTCATGAACAGTTATTATATTGTCAGTAATCTTAATATAGGATGTGGGGAGACTATTTTTAAAAATTTAGTAATAACTGAGTCAAGATTAGATTTAGAATTGAAAACTTAGTTTGCCAGTCCCCTAGTTTTTTTTTTTTTTTTTATTTATGCCATGGTATTTTTTTAAGTTTAATTTTTTATATTTCCAGTGCCTTCCATTTTGGCCTGAAAATTTGTCAGGCAAACTTTGCGTGAGAGTGGTAGGCTGTGTAGGATCCTCCAGGCCGTTCTATTACAACCGACAGGATAATGGCACTTTATTGAGCTTAGAAGATCTGGTAAGCTTTAATATTTTAAAACAAAATGTTTGTGATTTTTAAAATTTACTTTAAAATACCTTATTAAACCATGCTTATAAGATGTAATGGTAATTATTTGAAGGTGCTGCTTTATCAATATATAATGCCATATATTTTTGTAAGAGATCAGAGCAAGTTTGCTTTTCAGTAAGAACTTAAGAAAACAAAGCTTTAGTATCTGCATAACTGATCCAAAATCCAAATTTAAGTGCGAGTTAAACCAATAGCTTGAGCAACTTTTTGTTTTTTCTTTTCCTACAATAGAGTGGTGGTATCTTGGTAGATGTAAACACTGCTGACCATTCAACTGTCATCACCTTTTCTGATTACCACGAGGGGTCTGCACCTGCCCTGATAATAAACCACACACCGTGGGACATCCTCACATACAAACAGAGGTATGAGAGGAAGGGTGAATGGAAAGTGTGATTTGCTTTAGTGGTCTGCAATCCCTCCTAGGAAATAGTTGGGGCCAGATGTGTTAGACAGATGTTTTCAGAGTTTAGAAAGGTGATATGGAGCACATGCTGTTGATTGCTAATACCTTCCAGCAGGTTTCGAGACAGCCTGTAATCTAACACATTAATGTTTCTGCAGCAAAATTTATGAATATTCCCATCAAATGGGATAAATAAAAACCGATAATAGTCTCATATCAGTTCAGACATGATCAAATTACTTTGGGCACCAAACTTACAGAAAAATCTTTGAACTTTTAGAGTTTTAGAATGCAAATAAGAGATTGTGACCCTGTTTTAGCATTATCTTTGTAATCTGGTCATTCTCAGTGAACCTCTCCCTATAAATCTGTACCTTGTTTTTTTGGTTAGGGATAGTAAATGATTAAAAGAGAGAGCAGTAAGTCGATAGTGGTGTTGGATCTGTCCGTCATATAGGCTGATAGGGATTTAGTTGTTCTTGCCTGTGTTGTCATTTGACTTGGATAATGTCATTACAGGCAGTCCCTGAGTTATGAACGAGAGTACAGGTTGTGTGTGAGTCGGATGTTCGTAACACAGGGATTGCCTGCATTTAATGGTGAAACAGATAATGTCATTACAGGCAGTCCCTGAGTTATGAACGAGAGTGCAAGCTGTGCGTGAGTCGGATGTTCATAACACAGGGGTTGTATGTATTTAATGGTGTAACAGAAAATTTTAGGCCCTTAAACTATAAAAATATATAATATTTCATGTATATTCCATATATAGATATGTGTCTACATCTATACATATATATAAAGAGAGAGAGATAAATATCCCTGGTGGCACAATGGTTAAGCACTTGGCAGCTAACCGAAAGGTCAGTGGTTCGAACCCTCCAGCGACTTCATGGGAGAGAAGAAGACCTGGCCATCTGCTCCCATGGGATTAGAGCCTAAGAAGCCCTAAGGGGCAGTTCTACTCTGTCCTGTAGTGTCACTATGAGTTGTAATCGACTCGACGGCACACAACGACAATAATATACATGTATAGACACACACAGATACAATAATTCCTTGTAGGTTTTCCTATTCTTAACTCTCATGGTTTGAATCCAGCGAAAGAGATTTAGAAGCACAGATCAGGATTAAAGCCTGATTGGGTAACTTTTTTTTTCCCCCTCTGGAAAAAAGTTTTTTGTGTTACATGGATTAGTACTTCCTAAGCTTTAATGATCAATTTTAAGATATCCTGGGAATCTTGTTAAGATGCAGATTCTGATTCAGTGGGTCTTGGGTGGAGCTCAAGACCTTGCATTTCCGGCATGTTCCTAGCTGATGCTGATGCTGTTGGCCCATAGACCACACTTTGTATAGCAACAGTATGCAGTTGTTTTTATTTGGGGTGAGGCCCGTAATATTTCTTATGTATTTCATTTGATGAAAAACCTTAAATTTTAGCACTGAGTGAAGTTTTTCTGCTACTAAAGACACTTATTATTCACAGCCTTTTCTACAGGTGATCTTTGATGTACCAATATGTTTACCTTAATGAATTCTATTGGTGTTATCCTGCCTAGATCAAAGTATACTTTAGAAAGGGTAATATTTTTTTTCCTCACACTTCAATTAGTTTACTAGACATTTTAGGGTATTTACTTTTAGGCAGAGTTGTGTGTTTTATTAATTCAGACCATTTCATTCCTGTTTTCAATAAACTACAGGTCTGGGTTTTTCAACGTCAAGATATTTTAATCTTCTTTCTGTCTATTGTGTTACAGTGGGTCACAGGAAGAAATGGAATTGCTGCCAAAACAAGTTAGACTTTTTGCCTGGGCGGATCCTACTGGTACCAGAAAACTTACGTGGAGATATGCAGCAAAAATCGGGGAACAGGATCTGTTGAAGGTAACATGTGATGTGAATGGGTGCTGTATAAGTAGTCGGATGGTGAGGGAGATAGACAAGATGGTTGAACTAAAAGTGCATTGGAAACATCTTCAGCATAAGTTAATTTTGGACTTTAGTTTGCAAATAATTCATACCAATACTTCATTTTAGATCAATCTAAATGATTTATTTATAATTAAAAAAAATAGCTCCACCTTGTCCAAATAAAGACTAGTAAAGCACCTTTTTGTTTATCTTTTTTGTAAAGGAAAGAATTTTAAGGCTAAATGAAAAACAACTTTATTTTGAACATATGTATTTCACTGCTGGCTGTGAGATTTTCAGGTGTGTTTTCTCAAGTAGTGCTATATGTTTTATTAATTAAAGGAGTCTGACAGTATGCAAATGACCTCATCAGAAATTCAGTGTAGTATTTATTGAAGCAATTTGTAGGTAGCTAAATTGATCAAGTTGTTATTTCTTAGACTCAGACTTTGGATGGGCTGTACTGTTAAGCACGGGCCACTTAACAGTATTCTGAAAACTGTACCGAAAACATTTGTGACATGAGGGTTTTCTAACTTAAAAATGAAGAAGTACTCTTCTGTATAACCATTCTACCAAACAAATAATATAAAATGATTTTAGGATCTTTAGAAAATAGGGAAAATAAAATCACTACATATATATTTAAGGCGCCCTGGTGGCACAATGGCTAAGCACTCTGCTGCTAACGAAAAGGTCCACAGTTTGAATCCCACAGCTGCTTTGTGGGAGAAAAGACCTGACTATCTCCTGTCATAAAGATTTCAGCCTAGGAAACCCTGCGGGACAGTTCTGCTCTGTCCTGTGGGGTCACTACAAGTTGGAATTGATTCAACAGCACACAATGACAATAACAACTTATATACTTAAAAGATATGGCCAGCGGTGTTCTTAGAAGTAAATTTATTGTTTGCATTATATAAAAAGAATGAAAATTAAAGAATTGGGCAGTCAATTTAAGAGGTTAGAACTAGAACTACAGAAAACCTAATAAAATCAGGAAGATGGAGGTGATTAAAATAAAAAGGAGGAATAAATTAATTAGAAAAAAGTAGGACAAATAAAAACCTGGTTCTTAAAACCCATGTACATACGTACAGATAATAAACTAGACAAACGTCTGGGAGTCTAGTCGGGTAAAGGGGAAACAGAAAGGAATTATAGTAATAGGTACTGTTTATGGATCATCCACTTTTAGCTAGGCAGGCATATTCTGTCCTTTATTAGTACTGTGATGTAGATACTCTTAATAGCCCCATTTCATAGATGAAGACACTGAGGCTTAGAGTCAAAAACAGGGCTGAAAACCAGTTAGATCTGAACTCCAAAGCCTGTGTTCCTAATCAGATACCAAGGAGATGAAGTCGTTACAGGAGTATGCTTACACAGCTGTGTGCTAATACATTCTAACAGTCTATGAAATAGGTAATGTTCTGACGCAATATAAACCGCCACATTTCATTGAAGAAATTAATAACAACCATTAAAAAAAAAAAAGCCTTCAAGATTTTGCATCTAGGCTGTGTTCCTGGTTAGTACTTTCACTTTTCAAATTGCTGCATAAATTGCTCTAAAACATAGAAGATGGAAAGTTTCCTGGTTCATTTTATGAATCTAAAATCTAATTATCCAAAAAAATAATAATAAGAAAAAATAAAGACTAAGAGGACTGTGTAAAAAGACTAAATGAAATATTAGAACTTGAAATTCAACCAAATCATACACCATAAACAAGTAAGGATTTTCCCATAAACTTAATTACTATTAATAAAAAAACCATGAAAACAGTAGTCTCAGTGAGAAGTAAACAAGACAATCCTAAAAGTTCTCAGAAAGGAGTACAGAAAAATCAATACCAGTTCCCGATTTTTAAAGATTTTTAGAATTGCAGCTTGAGAGAAAGTTTGTTTATTTAGTTGGAGGAAGTGAAGACAGATCATTTCTTCATAACAGATTATGACTTTCAAGTCACTTTTCAAGTGACTTTCTGGTTTAAATTAGGAGCAAAGTGGTAATTATTACTCATTTAATATTTTTATCTGTACACTAACATATGAAGCATAAATAAGGGGTTACTTATTTGAAAAAAAATAACAATCATTATTTGTGGCCATAAGATTATGTACCTACAAAAATGGCTAATATTTATTCAGTGCTTACTATGTTCCAGGCTGACGTCCCTGGGCCGTGCAAATGGTTAAGTGCTTGGCTGCTAACCGAAAGGTTGGCGGTTCAAGTCCATCTAGAGGTGCCTTGGAAGAAAGGCCTGACAGTCTACTCCCGAAAAGTCAGCCATTGAATGTATCCTGTGGAGCATGGTTCTACTCTGACAACACACAGGCTTGCTGTGAGTCAGAATTGATTCAACAGCAGCTGGTTGCTTACGTTCCAGGCACCGTGCTTTATGCGCGTCCTCTCATTTAATTCTTATAATAATCCTGTGAGTAGGTTATTGTTATCTCCATCTGCGGTTGAGGAAACAAAGGCACAGTAAGTGATGAGGAAATAGAAGAGCTAAGTTTCCAGCCCAGACAGTCTGACTCCAGAGCACTGTGTTTCCCCACCCCGTTCTCCTGCCTCCTTAGGTAGCCTGCACTGGGGATGTAGAGTAAACACGAACCCTGACATCTGTCTAACGAGAGGTGCAGTCAGCAGGCTTCAGAGAGAAGCTGAGGACAGGCAGAAGTATCCAAATAATGCAAAGCAAAAATAGTAGGCTGAAGCTTAGGAAATAGCCATTTTTCTCAGAAAAATAGTTAAATATTAGACATTTCATATATCTAATCCTAATAATAGGAAATAAAACTGCACGTAAAAGATGAGCCTAATTATGTCAAACTACATATGTATTTGGAAAAGTAATACTGGAAGGAATTAGATACTAAAAGTTAATGGTGGCTATTTATGGATTATGGGGTAATGGGTGAGTTTTATTCCTTCTTTGTACTTTTCTCTATGTCTCAAACTTTCTGCAATAAGGTTACATTACTTTTACAATCAGAAGAAACAGAAACATACGTATTTTGGTCCTCGCTGTATAATATCCTTCATTTGACAGTTCTTCAATGTTTTTAGAGAGAATGCCTGCCTTAAATCTTTGCTTAAATATAAAATGTCTTAGTTTCCTTGGTTTGTTTATCCTGTGACTGATTTTTCCAGACTCTTCTACTTTGTGTCCGTAGATAACTTTAAGAGCCTTAAGGGCAAGACCATGTCATACTGTAATTTATTCCCAGCATTTAACATGGTGCCTAGCACACAGTAGGGACTTATACTGCTGGTTAAAATGAACTGTTGCTATATTTATGTTGAGCCCAGAATGAACAGTAACCATTATCTTAATCTCTGAAAACACCGCCAAATCAGTCCCCAAATTTTTAAGTGCTGTAGGAAACCTTTAGCTGTGAGCATTATTAGTGAAACTTAGTACAAACTGATCACCATCGTTTGACTATTTGGCAGTGTGATTTACATAAATATTTGCCATTTTATAAATTATTAAAACATAAAAGTAAACTAGATCAGTTTTGCCTGAAATTACTTTTCTTGTTAACGTCTGAATCATGCTGTTCTCCAGCTTGGAGACAAGTAAGCATCGTATGGCGTTGGTGCCAGTGAAGGATACTCTTGTTCCTGCAGAATGCCCTTTGAGCACTAACTAGGTGACTCAAACTAAGGTATAAAGAAAATAAATGCTATTAATCTGTTACTGTTTGAAAAAAATTAGTATGTATAAAATAGATTATGGTTTTACTTAATTTACGTCACTTCGATGTTAAGAGTTACAGAGTTTATTGTCATGTCTTTTCAACTTTTCTGATTTTTCTCTCTGTAGTTCAACTTTATGTAATAAAAACTTGATGCTTGTGGGTTTAATGAAAAGTTATTTTTTCCCCCCAGGATGAATGTGGACAGTTTCCATATGATGCAAATATCCAGATACACTGGGTGTCATTCCTGGACGGGCGTCAGAGAGTTTTGCTTTTCACTGATGACGTTGCTTTGGTTTCCAAAGCACGGCAGGCAGAAGAAATGGAGCAGCCTGATCATGAAATAACCTTGTCTCTCCACAGTCTTGGGCTTTCACTGGTGAACAATGACAACAAGCAGGAAGTTTCATATATCGGAATAACCAGGTATGGAAGAAGAAAGATAAGACATCAGAAATCTTTAGAAAGCATTTGACTTGATAATATCCAATTTGATGAGAGTAAACAGAATTTGATATACTGTACATTCATCCAACAAAATGTATAGAACAGTTGTTTGCACTGCTAGGTGAAAAGCTCCAAAATAGAAATGTGAGTAAGATGTTGTCATTGCGTCACAATACTCATTGTCAGTTGATGGGGAAGAAGAGGGTTTCTTTCTTTGTTGTTTGTGTGTGTGTGTTTTAATGAATTATAAAAATATTGAGAAGTGCTACAAAGAAGTACGTACAGAAGTATGTACAGAAGTAGAAGCGGCCAGCGTTTTTTGTGTGTGCAGTGAAGAGTGGGTAACTAGAGTGGGTCGGGAGAAGCCAACAGAGAAAAATTGAAAAAAAAGTTCATCAAGTCATTAGAGGAGGCAGTTATTGACATGGTCATATAATCTTTAATGAGTGTCCATATAGCACTTTGTATCAGTGATGAGACCATATATTTTCTCTGGCCAGAAAAAATTAGAATATTTAAAGCAAAGTATCTCATCACAGCAGAATTTCTTCACAAAAAGAAAAATGAGGAGGCTGCAACCAAAGTAGATTTCTGAGATCATTTGTAAGCCAAGCAAGGAAAGCCTTTTACCAGTGGTGAGTTAATTGAATCATGTTTGATTGCAGCAGCTGAAGAAGTGAGTCCAGAGAAAATAAACTTGTCTAAGACCATTAGCCTTTCAAGAACAGTTGCTTGAAGAGTTGAGGTCATTCAGAGGAACATCAGTAGTTAATTAAAAAACAAGGCAAATGGTTTCAAGTGGTTGTCCTTGACTTTGGAGTCAACAGGTGTTACCATTTGGGTATCTGAGTAGTCAGTGCAGAATTTGAAGTGACTGAAGAATTAGCCTTTATGAATATTCTACATGAGCATCTATCAACAGGAGAGAATATTTTCAAACAAGTTGGGGAAACACTTATTCAGTACAAACTGAAGTAGAGTGTTCTAAGATACGTTACAACTGTTGGTGGGAAAAATACGTGCTGAGCAGAAGAAGGTCTAGTTGCACAAATTCACAAAGCTTGTGAAAGTGTAAGGGATTTAAAGCCTATGGTTATCATTGTATTATTCATCAGCAGATACTGTGTGGGAAATATTTGAATTGTCGTGTGTTATCAAATTAGTAATGTCAAACACTGAACTTCATCCATTCATGTGGACTAAACTATTACCAGTTTTGTGAATCTTTTCAGAATTAGAAGCTGAATATACTGACTGGGCTTACCACATAGCAATTTGGTAGTTAAAAAAAAAAACCCATTGCTTTTGAATGGATTCCAACTCATAGCAATCCTATAGGACACAGTAGAACTGCTGCATAGGGCTTCCAAGGAGTGGCTGCTAGATTCGAACTGCCAACCTTTTGGTTAGGACCCGAGCTCTTAACCACTGTGCCACCACGGCTCCAACTTGATAGCTTAGCAGTGGTGAAGTTTTATTGCACTCATTTTAAATTCTGAGCCAGAATTAAAATTTTTCTGAACAAAAAGAACCACCCTCAACCGCTATCATAGACTGCTGAATGACTTTGAAAATTAGCTTTTGTTGCAGACTTGAAACACTTCTTAATTCAACCTAAAATTACAAGGCAAAACAGAGCTTATATATGTGAAGCTGTACTTCAGTAAAATCGTTTTCAATGAAACTAACATTGTTTTAATCACAAGTAATATCAAGCTGTTTTCTCTACTTCCTGTTCTATCCAAAATTAAAACAAGAAGCAGGATCTCTGTTTCTACACAAAAGTGCAGTGGATATATTTTCTTACTTGCAGCCACTGTTACAGCAACATTCTTCTCTGACCTTGATACAAGTGTAAAGTCACATTTCAAAATCCGTTTCTCTCTGCAGTTGAGGAACTTCCCCCTAACCTTCCGCTGGGAGTGATTGACCTGCAGTGTATTGACATTCTATGAAAAGCAAATACCAAGAGCAGAATCTAATAGAATTTCATAAATGCCTTGCAAACAATGAATATTCTCAATTAAAATAATATGCTTAGGGATTGATATCAGCACTTGGCAGTACCTACAAGATAACCCTATGGAGCAGCACTACTCTGTAACACATAGGGTCACCATGAGTCGGAATCAACTGTATCGCAGCGGGTTTGGTTTTTTTTTTTAATCTGTGAAAAATTTTTTTTAAAGATGCTCATTATAGACCAGCATTGAAAAATGAACATTTGCGATCAATTTTGATAATAGGGAAAACTAGTTCATTCTTATGAGTAGACCTATGTTTTTTAAAAATTATACTCAATTATTAATTTTATATTTTGAACTTTGCCAATAAAAAATTTATGAAGGTTTGTTTTCTCTCTTGTCATACACATACCTACGTAATAACCTCTGCAAAGCCTAAAATATTTACTATATGCCAACCTTTGTGCTAGTTGATTGATGTCAGGTGATGACAGAAAAACATTTTCCCCTGTTCCTTTTTCTAATATACTTTTGCAGCAGTTTGGGGTTGAATTGAACAAACCTGAATATATATTCCTAATATAATTTTCTTTGTGAATTATTTTAGTTCTGGTGTTGTTTGGGAGATGAAACCAAAACAAAAATGGAAGCCTTTTAGTCAAAAGCAGATAATGTTGTTGGAAGAGTCCTATCAGAAACACCAAGTATCAGGAGACCATGGCTGGATAAAACTACACAATAATTTTGAGGTATACCAAAGTGTGTTTGTTTTGGCTTTTATAGGTGTGCTTTGGTGGTGGTGGTAGTGGTAGTGAGGAAATAAAATTTTAATGTACAAGTAAAATTGTGCACAGAAACTAATTTATTAGTAAACTCTTATTAATAGGATTATCATGATTAGTTCATTTGCAATTAAAATATCTTACATTGCTATCACGTCATGTATAGGGTTTGAACCTGTTTCTCTTCTGTATTCTTACAGTTGGTTCTATTTACAAGCCAGATAGTTTCATGAAACTTGTTTTCAGTAAGATTATGGAGGAATGAAGGTTACTTATGATAACTTCTTCTTTTATATTTTGAATGATACCAGTGTAGTGTATTGCTAAATAAAGGCTGTGTAAAATTATATATTTTAATGATGAAAAACCTATGCAAACCCTACTCAGTTAAATTTGTTGAGTGTGAATGAGTAGGTGTCCACAAAATAAAGGTATGCTTCATATGGACCTTTATGAATTGAAACTAAAAGTCCCCTTTGCTTTAAGAAGGCCCCAGGAGCTTGACTACAATTTCTAGCTTGCTCTGATTCATTCGTAGTTTTAGTTACTCTGTCTTTGATATTGGATGCTTGAATTTGTGTTGATCACCAAATACACTCCCTATCTCCTCCAAGCAAGCCACATACCCATAAATATTGGCCATGCTCCCATGGGAGGAAACAAATTAAACCGACACAATTAGAGTCAGACACATACAAGCTATTATTTTGTGCCATGGAGTTGATTCTGACTCATAGCAACCCTATTAACCATTATAAAGCAAAAGAATATGAAGTATATTTTATTTTCTTAACTGAAATATTTCTCAGTTGTTTTCTGTATAACTTTGGTAGACAAGTGATGGATTCTGCTTCAAAGATCTCAACTGTAGATCACAGCAGGGTACAGCTTTCGTTGAGGTATAGACAAAATATTTTTTCTTTTCAATTTCTTGAGTAAATGGATATTTAAAAAATGGAGTAGCTACACTACTAATACCAGCTCATCACAAAGACGTGCTTTTTTATTCCAGGTGAATTTTGATAGAGTTCCAATGGAAATGCGCTTCCCTGTTCGATGCCCTATTAAACGAGATTTTTTATCAGGAATTGAGATTGAATTTAAGCAGTCTCCTCACCAGAGAAGTTTAAGGGCCAGGTTGTACTGGCTTCAGGTAACACTATTGTCCTCAATTAAATAGATAATATCTAATTACTTTGGGAATCTTGGGGATGAAATTTCTTTTTACAAGGTTGTGGCATACATTGTAATTATTATCTTTTTGTTAAAGTGATTTTTTTTCCCGCTTCTCTGATGTATTCTGTGGATTCAACATCTTAATTACAATTCAACTCTGGAAGTCCTTGCGACTTTTGGGACTATTTAATTTGATGAGGTAGCCTGCGAGAATGTTTCCTTGTGCATCGAGACTGCTATTTCTGAGTGTTCCTTTGAATTTGTCTTAGAATCCCAAAATAAGATTTTCCTTTGTCATTCTTTATGAGAATGAGCAGGGCTTTATTGAAGCTTGTTTTTGGATATTACTTTCCTTTGTTCCTTCCTTCTTTCGTTTTAACTTCTAAGTAGTATTTAGGATATTTTTATTCTTCTACTTATCCTGTAATTTCATATCCAGTTTCTACTTATACTTCATTTTAATTAGAGAGTTGAAATCTCATGTGATCCTGGGTGAGAATATTTCCATTAATGGCATACGTGCCGTGCAGTGTTGAGGCAGCTCTGAGGCATTTGCGTGCTCCTTCATTTAAAGGCTTGCCCTTGCAGAGATGTGTACAAAGTTTGATGGATTTAAAGTGAAACTTCTGATGGTAGCACATATACAAGCAGATACTTAATTGTGATGAAGTTAGTGGCTTCTTCTAAAATATTGTCTCTGTAACCAAAAGGTTAAATTTAAATTATTTTAAATCCTGCTGAGTTGGTTTTTCCTTTTTTTCAGGTTGATAATCAGTTACCAGGTGCCATGTTCCCTGTTGTATTTCATCCCGTGGCCCCTCCAAAATCTATTGCTTTAGATTCAGGTAAAAAAATAAAGAAAATTACGGTGAGATACACCCTATTATAAAATTTAAGGAAACATGTTTTGGTCTAGTGTACAGCTTGATTGGATTTTTCTTGTTTCTTCTTCGTAGAGCCCAAACCTTTCATTGATGTCAGTGTCATCACAAGATTTAACGAGTACAGTAAAGTCTTACAGTTCAAGTAAGTAAAAATAACCTCTGTTTTTCTAAAGGGATTTAAAGTGAGAATCTACTTTGAAAATGAATTTTAGTCTTTGAGAAAGTGACTTTTATATGCAATATTATTTTCCCCTTGGACCTTTGAATCCACTGTTGATCAAGTGATTTTTTTATGTTGAAACTTATTTTAATAATACCGAAAAACCTAACCCATTGCTGTAAAGTTGATTCCGACTCACAGCAGACCTACAGGACAGAGTAGAACTGCCCCATAGTGTTGCCAAGAAGGGGCTGGTAGGTTCGAACTGTCGACCTTTTGGTTCGCAGCCGAGCTCTTAACCACTGCGCCACCAGGGCTCCTTTTAATAATAGCCTCTACGTATTTTAAAGTATGAAATTCCTTCAACCACCTTCTCCCCTTTGTAGCCCCAGTTAGAATATAAAATAGTGAAATACAAATGACGTATGTATTGGTGAGCTGCGTTCTGTAAAGCAGTGGGCATGGACTTGGAAACTTGGGTAGTATATGCTATCTCATCTCATTGTGTTTGTCCTTCTGTGACATATGAATAAGAGCACATGGGACTTTAGGTGCTAAGGGTTAGTAGGCGGTATTACTTCTGGTGAAGCAATTAGACTTTGATCTTATTAACATCACATTTTTTAAGAGATAAAGGAACAAGATCTTACTGTGCCTTTTGGCAAAAGCAGGGTTTTTACATTGAAAATTATAAGCTTTGGTAGAAACCTTTTCCCATCTTTATTTGAATTTTTTTACCCCCCTAGGTATTTTATGGTCCTCATTCAGGAAATGGCCTTAAAAATTGATCAAGGGTTTCTAGGAGCTATCGTTGCCCTTTTCACCCCGACAGCTGACCCTGAAGCTGAAAGAAGCCGGGTAACAATTTTTATTTCTTGGCAAAATCATAAAATTAAAAAAAAGTTAAATCAGCTATTTTTTAAACCAATTATCCTAGAGAAAAAAAAAGTTAAAATAGAAATTCTTGTAATTTTTTTTCAGACAAAGTTAATCCAACAAGATATTGACGCCCTGAACACGGAATTAATGGAGACTTCAATGACTGATATATCAATTCTTAGTTTCTTTGAACATTTCCATATTTCTCCTATTAAGGTTTGTTGTAATGATTATTTTTAAAATTTAGCAAAATTGATTTAGAACTTTCAAAGGGTCTGTGTAGACATGTAGGTTTTAATTTGTTGCATCAGACATTTGGCAGGAGTTTTGTTTGATTAATTGAAATAATTAAGCGAATACTCTGTAACATATGTACAGCGGTGACTCCCACAGAGAAAGCGCCAGTGTGTATTCTCTGGTCTTGAACTAATCACCCCTTTGTTCAGGGAAGAAGCTGACAAAAGCACCTCTTAATTAAGCGTAGAAGTGCCCACCAACGATGAATGTTTTGGTTGTGCTTTATAACTACTATCACTGTCTAAACAGAAAACTATAATGGGTGCTTTAGCCAGAATGTGAAAATGCTGAGGTAGGTGTTATACTGTTGATGGGGAGTTTTTCTCCCTTCTAAAATTTGATTGTAACTAAGAGAGTGGAAAATTGGATACCGTTCACTTGCCTGATTTTGTACCTTATGAACCCATTTCCTTTTCTCTTTGTGTTATTCTTTTCAGCTTTTATAGGGGAAGGTGACTGCTCAGTGAGCTCACAAATGCTATCAACTATAATGCTCTAAATTTGTGTAATGGGCCAGATTTTCAATTAAGGAACTCTTAAAATATTGATGATCCATTACCAAAAAAAAAAACCCAAACCCACTGCCATCGAGTCGATTGCGACTCATAGTGACCCCATAGGACAGAGTAGAACTGCCCCATAGAGTTTCCAAGGAGTGCCTGGCGGATTGGAACTGCCTACCCTTCGGTTAGCAGCTGTAGCACTTAACCACTGCACCACCAGGGTTTCCGATGATCCTTTACACTGTCAAAAACTATTTACAGTACATTATTTCAATTGAGTTCACCAATCCAGTCAGATAAACAAATGGGTTTATAAAATATAATTATTTTTAATTGATTTATCAATTTGATGATATCAGACATTCATAGTGTTAGGTTTAAAATTGATATTGTTTTATGTGATAAGTTATACACAGTTTCTTTCTGGTTATTAAGGGAAAATCAGATATTTATGAGATTGAACAATACTTTCAACAAATATTTACTTAATTTCTACTACCAAAGTCGCCGTGGAAACTATAAAATGACGTCATGGAGCTTATAATCTAGGGTCTTTTAAAGATGGGTCATATACCTAATCATGCTCTTAACACCCTGGGAATTATTCCGTGAAGCTGGATAATGAATATTAAGAAGCAGTTATTTTCTTATTCCATGGTGACTTTGCTCTAGGGAAAGACTGAATCTCTGTCCACCTGAGAGCTGGATACCAGCACTCCTGACTCTGCAGGTGAACACAAGTCCACATCTAAGGGAAAAGCCAACATGCAGGCTTCCCTGGCCTTGCCCCAAGTCTGCTCCACTTGAGCTCTATGAGGTAAAATGTTTAGGGGATGACAGTGAGACAGAAGAGTCACCTGTTTTGTTCCCACGTGTCAAATTACATTTTGCCTCTGCCGCCTTTTACTGTTTCACAAGTGATGATCCGTCATAAAGTAGAAGAAGCCAAGTGGAAATGTGGAAATTTCATCTTTTAAGTACTGAGATGGAAGTATATGTGGAATCCTAAAACCTCATTACTCGTTTTTAAAATTTATTTGGCAATTTAGTAATTGCCATAAAAGATTTAGCTTAATTGGATGAAAATAAAGGATCGTCTGTTATTTTGACGGGCAGGCTACTTGTGTGTCAGTTAATAAGTCTTTCTGCAGAAAGGGCTGATGCCGTTCTTGTAAAGCCCCCTCCTTATGAACACAACACCGTATATACACTGTCACTAAAATGCAGCTCTGTTTTGGGAACAGACTAAGTTGTATTTTATGAAAAAGTAAATGTAAACATGAGAATCAGGTATGAGTGGGTTATTCTGTGTAATGTATGGAGTGACAAATAGTAGCTTTCTTGAAGACTCTAATTGAAGGATCTAACGTTTGTATCTGGAAGATCTGATTTCTCTCTGTATAATTTTTTTCTTTGCTTTCTTTCATTGAAAATATATTCTTTTAGTTGCATTTGAGTCTGTCTTTGGGTTCTGGAGGTGAAGAGTCAGACAAAGAAAAACAAGAAATGATTGCAATTCATTCTGTAAACCTGCTGTTGAAAAGCATAGGTGCTACTCTGACTGATGTGGATGACCTCATATTTAAGTAAGAATTGTGTCTAAACACATGGGGAGGCATTTGTACCAAGGTTATGTTTCTGCATGTTCTGTCTTTCTGCGCTAGAATGTTAGTTTAGGAAAATGATAACTCAGTGATACTTGGGGAGTTGAGTCCCTGTCTACTTATACCCTGTAGGTACGCTTATTTTATCCATAAAGATAAGGTAAAGAGTTCTTAAATTTTCTTTATCTATTTCTAAAGAGTACATTAATATAGAGTGAAAACTGAATTATTTTAATATATTATGAGTGGATTGTATTTTAAAAGTTTTATTTAGAAATATGTACCGATGGAGTGGGATTTCAATATAATTGTATGGCAAAGTATAGAGAAAACTTACTGCTTCATTTAATATGAGAATATTTATGTGTTCCAGGCACTTGTGAATTCAATAAATGCATGTTTAATTTTGGAACAAGTAGTTACCGGGAGAAAAAAATCCATTTAGATCGTTTCCCATCCCACATGTGCACTACTAAATTTCAGAGGAATTTAAAGACTTAAAAAAAAAAGAGAAGGAGAAGTATTAATAGTTAATTGCTATCAGATCTCTGAATAGAGGAAGTCTTTCTAAGCTTAAAAGCAATGGGAAAAATTCCAGTGGAAAATACAAAATAAATTTGACTACGTAAAAATTAATCACTTTGTAACAAAATCATTAAAGACAATTGTAAAACAAAGAACTGGGAGAATATAATGAGCCTGACAGAAAAGTATTAATAGCCTGTATATTAAAAATTAATACAGAATAACATCCAGAAGATAATAAGAGCTAATTTACAAAAGAGAAGATAGAGTGGCTAATAGATATTTGAAAAAATGCTCAACTTTATTATTACCAAATGATAATAGGGAAATTAAAATAATCAAATATTTCACAATATAAGCAATTCTAGTAGTAGAGAGGAATATGTTTGAGAAAAGGACCCCCCCTTTTTTTTTTTTTTTAACTGTTAGGATTAGTGCAAAGTGATATATATCAAGAGCCTTAAATATTTTTGTAGTCTTTGACTCAGTAAGTCTGTCTTTGGGAATTTAGTCCAGAAACTATCTTGAAATGCAAAATCCATAAGATGCATATGGAAACATTGTTGTACCAAGAATTGGAAATGCCTGACAGTGGAGGAATTGTTCATTATGAAAACACCTACATGGTGGAATGCTATACAACCATTAAAAATGGTTCTGTAGAATTTTTAATAACGTGGAGAAATACTTACCCACAATGTTGAGTATAAAAGTGGCATACGAAATGTTTTAAAATCGCACAGAGAAGGAAAGAAGACATTCAAAGTGGAAAAAGACTAGAAGAAAAAACTTAAAAATCCACTGGCTGATGGGATAATGATGACCTTTTAAACTCTTTCTACCATATTTATGAAAGACTTATTGAGACTGCCCTATATTTATAGTAATTTTATTACCATAATATTAGAATGTCAATCCTAAATTATATATGGTGGAAGTGCAAAGATTATTCTGAAAGAATTAGCTAGGATTAATTTTTTGTTGAAATTTTAAGTACACCTTTTTCAGAATCTAATTTTAGCCTCATTGAGTCTTTCCTTTTTCTCTTCCCAGACTTGCCTATTATGAAATTCGATATCAGTTTTACAAGAGTGATCAGCTCATTTGGAGTGTTGCCAGACATTATAGTGAACAGGTAATTTCCTCTCATAGTCGCTCCTAAAGAACATGCTTCATAAAATATCAAAACAAAACACTTCTATGAGATTGTATAGAGTGCAGTAATGTTTACCTAATTTACGTCAATCAGCAGTCTCATTGCTTAGCAGTTTCCTTGAGTGATTCACTTTTTAGTTCTTTTTACTCCCTATATACCTTTAAAAAGGATCTGCCAGTCCCATTTTCCCTTTGTGATTATACAGTTTTAACATTTTTGGAAAGAATAGTGATTTAGAGTTCATTACACTTTATTTTTTCAGTGACTGTGGTTTCTAAGTGTGGTCTAGTGGAATTGTGAGAGGAAATCTAAGCTTTCCCATGCCTCAGATACTACTCTGTGGTTCATGTGTCACAGAAAGACAAAGTTGTTACAGGCTACTTGGGTGCCATTGCTGTATCATGGAACTCCAGGGTGACATTCCCCTTTTCTTCTCTTGATGAAAGACCTTTCTCTTATGATGTATGTAGACATTATGGTTATTACATGTTCAAATAAAGATGTATTTTCATTTGTTTTTTGTTATGGTTGCTAATTATTCCCCATCTAATTTAATAGTAATAGTGATGATAAGGTAATGATAACTAACAATTACTGAATTACATATTCATTTAATATGCATAAGCAGTCATACAAGATCAGTAGAAGCTCTTGTTTTATAGATGAGAAAACAGAGGCCTATAGAGAGTGACTTTTCTAAGGTCACATAACTAATAAATGGCAGCACTGTGCCTCAAACCCATGTAAAGTACTAGCATAAAAACCCACCAAGCCCATTGCCATCCAGCCAATTCCGACTCATAGTGACCCCATAGGACAGTGTAGAACTGCCCCATAGGATTTCCAAGGGGTGCCTGGTGAATTTGAACTGCCAACCTTTTGGTTAGCAGCCTTAGCTCTTAACCACTGCATCACCAGGGCTCCAAAGTACTAGGGTAGTGCCCAGTATATAGTAAATGTCAATTAATGGGCGTGATGGTGGTTAGTCCACGCTACTTTCCTTTAATGTAACCTAATTTAATCAATGCCCCCCCATCTTTTTTTTTTTTTTTCCTTATCGCATCATGTTTCCCAGAATAGTTAAAAAGGATTTACTTTCTTTTTTTTCTTTCCTTTAGTTCTTGAAACAGATGTATGTCCTTGTGTTAGGTTTAGATGTGCTTGGAAACCCATATGGATTAATTAGAGGCCTGTCTGAAGGAGTTGAAGCTTTATTCTATGAACCCTTCCAGGTATTGTTTTTAAAATTTTTTAAGCATGGGTATAGAAAAATGACTTTTTATTTCTTTATGGACTAATAATAATTTGTATTTTAATTGTATCTGGGAATTGAATAATGTTCAAATAACAAAAATATATGACTTTTATATTTTTATTTAAAAGGCCTTGAGGTGACACTGAGAGATTGTTTTAGAGTTTATTGAGCCATCTGGGCAATAAAACATGCCCACATTTTCCAGGATTTAATGTATGTAGTTGTGAGGATATTTGGAAGCTAGATAGAGTAAGACAGTTTCATGACCATTTCACCATTATGGAAAGGATTAATGGGGCATTAAGAGATGATTGACTTTTTTTAATATTCAGGCTTTAATTTAGCTTAAATGTTCACCTCTATTTAAAGGATACAGAAACCCAAAGTGCTGAAGGTTTTAGAAAGACAAAGCAGAGAGAATAAATGGGAAAACAAGAGTGGCAAAAATATGGGGCTGAGCTCGTGCTCAGCCTTGCTACCTCTGAGGTTCACTTTACAAGTCTGGTGGAACTTTGTACTGGGAGGGAGGTCAGCTGTGATTGAAGTCAGTGATTTTCTCCTATCCGTTTTTTTCTTATAAAACTTGCTGAGGTCATGTGGGTTCAAAGTGTCTTCAATTGTAATGAATAGGTACTCCTCCAGTATCAGGATAGAGGGTAAAAATTGTGTTATCACAGTTTTAATGGATTTTTACAGATTCTTCATCTTCATAGAAACCCTGAAATATTAGATTAAAAGTTTTATACTTATTTAAGTTTTAAATAACAAACTTTATTTGTTTATTTTTTGCTATTACCAGGGTGCTGTTCAGGGCCCTGAAGAATTTGCTGAGGGGTTAGTGATTGGAGTAAGGAGTCTGTTTGGACACACAGTAGGTCCGTATCACGTGTGTGTGTGTATTTATTATAGTTATTATAAAATGTATTGTTTATGAAAAGCAAATGCTTATATTTGATAAAAGAGAGATCAGTTTTATAAAAAATTTTGTAAAAGATGTGTTCTCTTGTTTTTAAATGGAAAATAATTTAACACTGACCCATCACTGGTTTTTTTGTATGTCTTGATAGTGCTGAATCAATGTACTTTAAATAGTTTCATTCCTCTTAATAAATGGGAAATAGGAAAAATAAACTTCTGAACTTTTGTGTATAAGACGTAATTTTGAGCATATATTAGTTTAAAACAAGAAGCCCTGGTGGTGCAGTGGTTAAGTGCCCAGCTGTTAATGGAAGGATTGGCAGATCAGACCCACCTAGCAGCTCTGCTGTCTGCTACCTGCCTGTCTGCTTCCTTAAAGATTACAGCCAAGAAAACTCTGTGGGGAAGTTCTTCTCTCCCACATGAGGGCGCTGTGAGTCAGAATTGACTTGATGGCACCCAGCAGCAGCACCAAGAATGTTAGTGTAAAGCTGTTGCATACTGTGTGTTGTGGTCACCGTCTTTAAAGAAACAATGTGGCTTGACTTACCTGGGCCCTTGCATAGGTGGTGCAGCAGGAGTTGTCTCTCGTATCACTGGGTCTGTTGGAAAAGGCTTGGCAGCAATCACAATGGACAAGGAATATCAGCAAAAAAGAAGAGAAGAGATGGGCCGACAGCCAAAAGATTTTGGAGACAGCCTGGCCAGAGGAGGGAAGGGCTTCCTGCGAGTAAGTCTTCTGGTGAATCTTTAAGAAATTGTCAACTTTTATGTATGTTGTAGAATGTATACTCCAGATGGTGGTTTGAAATTGGAAATACAACTTGTCAGCCTAGACCTATTAGAGTAGCCAAAAAACAAACAAACCTGTCACCATCAAGTTGATTCCAACTCATAGTGACCCTGCAGGACCGTGTAGAACTGCCCCATAGGGTTTCCAAGGAGTGGCTGGTGGATTCGAACTGCTAGCCTTTTGGTTAACAGCCTAATGCCTAACCACAATGCCACCAGGGCTCTGTTAGAGCAGCAGTAGGGATATATTGTGGACTTCCCTGTGAACTTCTTTGCTCCCTTCCCAATATCAACACCAGATCTGTCTCCAAAATCCCCAGATTCTTTTGGCCCTTGGACTGGAGTGAAAATACAATGATAGTAGGTTAACACTAGTGTGGAAAGAAGCAGGAAGAAGCAGAGAAGTAAATGATGGTGCCTAGGGGGAAGGGGAGTTCTTCAGGCCATCATCAACAGACCGTTCTGATGGAAGGGATGTGTAGAAGTTACGTGTTGACAGACCAGGTGCTGCCTTTCATTACTTTTCAATATGTTAAAAATTACACAGCTAATAGTGGTTAGGAGCCCTGTTGGCTCAGTGGCTAAGAGATTGGCTGCTAACCAAAAGGGTCAGCAGTTTGAATCTACCAGCTGCTCCTTGGAAACCCTATGGGGCAGTTCTCCCCTGTCCTGTAGGGTCAATATGAGTCAGAATTGACTTGATGGCAACGAATTTGGTTTCTTTTTTTCGTTCTCCTTATAAATAACTAAAACATCATAGGCAAGAGTAGATTTCTGTTTGGACATCTCTCCGTCTCTTCCCACAGATATCTAATCTTTTCAATTCAGTGTGTATCTTTCAGTTTTCTTTCTATACGTTAATGGAGGAATAGCTAAAGTAACTGCCGTTACTTGGCAATTATTAAGAATGTATAAACATATTAATGTTTTAATTTTGGAAGCAATTTCAGGCAATTAACTGCTGTGTTTGTGACAGTGAACTGTAACATTGTGTCTTGTATCCTCTGAAGTGCTTTATTTGTCAGGTAATTTGCTGTCCTTGGGAAGATCCTTCATTTTCACTTTCCACACTTTCACTCAGTTACAAAGCAACCTCATTAAAATGTGTAATTACATTTTAGTGATTATTTGACTTAACTCACTCAGTTTATTGATGTGGAAACCAAAGCTTAAAGCGATTGAATCAAGTGCCCATGGTTCTGTAGCTGAGTGGTGCCAGAGCTAGATTTAGCATCTTTTTGCCGACTTTTTCTCTCCAGTATAAAATTTTACTCCTACAAGGTGATTTCATGAAAATGTGCGATGCTGTAGTGTTTTTAAAACCGCAGTACATACTATTCATGTTATGAAATAAGTCCTTAATTTTTTTTTCTTGAGATTATTTCCACTATGTCTGTAGAGACCTCTAGTGGTTGGTTTAAAATTAAGCCCCTTCCATTCAAGTGAGACTTCATGGTTGATTTCTCTTCCAGGGAGTTGTTGGTGGCGTGACTGGAATAATAACAAAGCCTGTGGAAGGTAGGCTGAGAATATTTCCTTCTTGGGCAAGTCTGAAGGGTTGATGCATTGTGAACCTAATAGATGTTACTGCAACTAGATTTTTGATTGAGAGAATTACTGACTGAATTTTGTATTCATGATCTCAAATTATTGTTTGATGAATACACTTTCTTCAGAAAGCGGAGAGATTAAGTAGTAAATTACGATTCAGACTTCGAATGCTATCTTCAGCAGGGCTATAGATATAAACTAGATTCAGGCCCTCACTAGCAATCGGCTCATTTTTTATACTGTTAAAAAAGCACAGTGCTTATTCATTGTGATCCCTAACAAAATCCCAGCTGTCTCCTTTACAGAAATTTGTAATCTGATTCTAAAATTCATATGGAAATTCAAGGTAACAAGAATAGCCAAAACAATCTTAAAAAGGAATAGAATTGGAGAGCTCACACTTCCCAATTTCAAAGCATACTACAAAGCTACAATAATTAAGATAGTGTGGTACTGGTATGAAGACAGACATGTAGATCAATGGACTAGAGTACAGAGTTCGGAAGTAAACCCTCACATATACGGCAAATTGATGCCAAGACAATTCAGTAAGGAAATGATGCTGTGGCACCTGGGTACCCACGTGTAAAAGAATGAAGTTAGATCCTTTCCTTACACTATTCTCAAAAATTAGCTCAAAATGAATCATAAACCTAAATGTAGGAGCTGAAAGTATAAAACTCAGAAGAAAATATGGGAATAAATCTCATGACCTTGGGTTGCCAAAGCCTTCCTAGATATGACACCAAAAGTACATGTGGCAAATTGGACTTCATCAAAATTTAAAACTTTTCTGCTTCAAAGGTCACCATCAAGAAAGTGAAAAGACAGTCTGTGGATTGGGAGAAAATATTTGCAAATCATGTATCTAATAAGAGACTTCTATCTAGAAGATGCATAAAGAACTCTTAAAATTAAATAATGAAAGGACAAATAACCTAATTACATATGGGGAAAGGATCTGAACAGACAATTCTCCACAGAAGGTGTACGGATCATCAAAGCACATCAAAGGTGCCCAACATCGTCAGTCATTGGGGAAATGCAAATCAAAACCACAGTGAAATACCATTTCACACCCACTAGGATGTTGAAGTGGGTGCTGAAGAAGATGTGTGGAAACTTACACACTGCGGATAGGAATATAAAATGGTGCAGCCACTTTGGAAAAAGTCTGGCAACTCTCCAAAAGATGAAACATAAAGTTAGCACATGTCCCAGCATTCCACTCCTAGGTATATTCCCTGGAGAAATGAAAACACATGTTCACACAGAAACTTGTACGTGAATATTCGTAGCGGCATTATTCATAATATCCAAAAAGCAGAAACAACCCAAATGTCTGTTGATCCTTTCATACAGCAGAATATTATTCAACTATAAATAGGAAATGAAGTGCTGATACATTTTACAAAATGAATGACATCCCTTTAGCTCAGTAATGAAGTCATTCCTGAAGTTCACCCTTCAGCCAAAGATGAGACAGGCCCGTAAAACAAAATTAGATTAAAGGGGCACATCAGCCTAGGGGCAAGGACGCGAAGGCAGGCAGGAACTGGAAAGCTGGTCATGGGGAACCCAAGGTTGAGAAGGGGAGAGTGTTGACATGTGGGGTTGGCAACCAATGTCACAAAACAATATGTGTATTAATTATTTAATGAGAAACTAATTTACTCTGTAAACCTTCATCTAAAGTACGATAAAAAAGGCCAATCACAAAAGACTATATATTGCATAATTCCATTTGTGTGAAATGTCCAGCATAGGCAAGTCCATAGAGACAGAAAGTGGCCTGGGGATAGGGGGAAGGGCAGTTCGTTGCCTAGGACCTCTATGGGGAAGGATCGGGGGAAATGAGGAGTGATTGCTAATGGACATGTGCTGTCTTTTTTGAATGATGAAAATGTTCTAAAATTGATGAAGGTGATGGTTGCACAACACCGTGAATATACTACAAACCGTATAATTTATACACCCTCCAGTCACAGGTATTGCCCAAGCTCCTGGATCACAACTTGAGCATGCCTCAGAATTACCTGGAGTGTTTGTTAAAACACAGATGCTGGTTCCCTCTACCGAGTTTCTCATTCCGGAGCTCCGGGGTGGGGTCCAAGAATTTGCATCTCTAATAGGAACCATACTTTGAGAACTAGTGTTTTCTCATGTTAAGATTAAATTTAACTTCTTTAGAAAGACAAATCCTAGAAGCTTCCTGAGTAAAAGAGTTCCATATTTAGCTCAGGTTTTGTTGAGTTCAAACTTGCTTATTTAAAAATATATCCTTATTCATTCATTGTCTTTGGTTTTCTGAAGGTGCCAAAAAGGAAGGAGCTGCTGGATTCTTTAAAGGAATTGGGAAAGGACTTGTAGGTGCCGTGGCTCGTCCAACTGGTGGAATTATAGACATGGCCAGCAGCACCTTCCAAGGAATTCAGAGGTAATTGAGTACATACTGTGTGCGAGGTGTGTGTCTGTGTGTTAACTGTTTTTGCGGATATGTGAATAGGTTAAATACTTTGCCTACTCTTAAGAATCTTAAAGACTAATTAAAAGCTATGACAGATTCATACCACCAGAAGGGAATAAAAAAGACGTTTTATATGGCTCAATTTCTCACTCATTCAGCAAATGTTCACTGGTACCTACTGTATGTCAGGCACTGCACAAGACATCAAGGATACAGAGTAGATAAACTAGTCTCTGCCTTTATTTTTTTGATATTTTGTTTTCTTAAAAAAAAAAAAAAAAAAGAGAGGGGCCTGGGAGTCAGATAAACTTGGTTTTAATACTTGTTGCGTTCCTTTGGGCAAGTTATTTAAAGTTAATTTCATTGCTTTATCAAATGCTGTTGTAATATGGAGTGTAATAGAGTGTTTAATCAACATACATTTGCATCATTTTGAAAGGTTCTCACATGTTTTCTTCCATTCTTTTGCCTTATACAGGGCAGCAGAATCAACTGAGGAAGTGACCAGCCTCCGTCCCCCTCGCCTGATTCACGAAGATGGCATCATTCGGCCATATGACAGACAGCAATCTGAGGGCTATGACTTATTTGAGGTAAGTTTTATTCTTTATGGTCATGACTGGGATTTTATGGGTTGTCTTTTAAAGTTCCTGATTCGTGAATTCCTTTGAGGATTGTACTGGGAACATGGTTTGTAGAATAGAATTTGATTATTTGTTTTTATTTTAGTATAATATGGTAAATGAGAATAACTGGCAAATTTATTCTGCACAAGAGTAAAGCTTTTTTGTACAGAAAGGATGATCTTAAAAAAGCTGTAGGCTATATCACTGTTTCTGTCGTAGCTCGTTTAGTTAACGTTAACTTGGGTCTCCTGCTTTGTGGCTAGTTGTTAGAATTTCACTGCTCCCTTTTCTTTGAACCAAATTAATTTGGACTACTTTGTAAATCTAAATTTATTCAGGTAAAGAGAAGCTGGAAGAGAGAAAAAAGATTATTTATAATTTTAAACCTTTAAAAACATTTTAAAATTTGTTTTTGGCTTTTATTTTAGTTTTAACTCTACTGCACTTAAGTAATATGTGCATGTATATAAATTGCTGCTCTCCCATGACTGGCTTTCCTCCCAAAGAAATTTATTAATATTTTCCTACTTTGACTTTAAAATAAAATTATTCTTCATTGTTCTTAGCCTTTTGTTTTTATTATGTGTGATTACATTTTATCCTTCTGCATGCTTCTAACTTTATTTTCTTTCTTTTTCTGCCTACACAGCAAGAACTGGAAATACAGGAGTAAATGTTTCCTATACTACTACTTGATTTCATCCTTAAAAATCAAAACAAACTGTGGTATTAATTGACTGTCTTTGAATTATTTAGATTGAGGGTCGATTTTAATGAAATTTTTTTTTTTACAACTGTCACCTTCATCTGAATCTTCTGTAGTTGTGGCTTGACTATGAATAAAATGGTGGCATTCCTGGTAATACTGTGCAGGAATGAGAAATCAGTATAAGAGATCAAAGGCTGCAGGAAACCGACCCTCTTCTCCATTTAGTGGGCGAAAGGCACCATTGAGCTCCAGAAGCAGACACTTTTGTTAACATTTTGAAATTTTTATCTTATGGTGTTCATGTGCATTTCAGGTAAAGTTGAAAAAAAGGACAATTATTATGCCCGATCTAGTGACTGTTTTCCTTAACGTTTGTGAGTCCTGATGATGGAATTACATAGCTTTATGTTTCATGAGTCACCTAAAATTTACTAAAGTTATGCGACTATTAACTGGAGCATATGTTTTAATAATTGAAATATCAGTTGCTTTGGGTCTGCCCTTAGATCAAATAGGAGTTGGCACATGAATCCTGAGTAGCCTATGTTCCCTGAATCCATTTTTTAAAAACAACTCAGTACTCTGGCTAAATAAATGGAGATCATTTTATAATTATGTTATATACACTCCCAGCCTTTAGCATTTATGCTTCTCAAAAATCGAGTCTCCTTGTAGGTTATGCTTATTTCATAGTTGTCAGTTTTGATTAATAGAAATAGAAGTCAAACATGTAATCAGTCAAGTTACTTATGTGACATTTGCATTTGCATGTATAGATGTTATTATTTTTAAAAACCAGCAATTTTTGCTTTTAAATCCTTACAAAGGATTTATTATCTTAATGAGGAAAAAAATTACCGTAAGTTATCATTTTGAAATTAATGGTCCCACGGTTGGTTTTCAAAATGATATGTTTTGATTTCTTTTTTGTGTGTGTGTGTGTGGATGACAGAAAGGTTTCTTTTGATTTAGCAGTATTTTATTTAGCAACCTTCATGTTTCCCCCCAAGCTGAAACCGGAGTATAGACTTAGATTTAGTGTGTTCTGCATTTGGAGAGAATGGAACTGTCGGCTTGTGCACAACCCGTCCCATTGAATTAGATACAAAACCTTAGTTATTAAAAGAGTAAATTGAATATTACATATACAAAGAAACATTTAAAAGAAGCAAGAAAGACATCCCAAGACCAGCCTAAAACTGCAGCTGACCAACTTTTCTTGTGCCTAGATAATTGAGGGTTGGCAAAAAGGTCACCGCATGTACACAGTTTTCTCTGAGACTCAAGCACAATAACTAATTCAAGATGCTGTCTTAAGTCATCACTAATAATTACCCTTCCTTCTTAGGTAAAAGCAATGATTTTTAATTTTCCTGGATATATTGCGATTTTAATGAGACTTGACTTTTGAGAACTCCTATGACCTGTTACATTTTTTTCTTTGTTGTTTACTTACTTATTTCTTTAGCTCTTTATGTTATTAACTCTCTGTGTATGATTTTCCTTTTTAAAAACTGCATGTCAGTGAGCACAAAACTACAAGAAACTTTTTACTATTTTAGCAAAGTGTATAGTCATCTTGTCTGATTTATTAGTTTTTGTTAAGATATTTGACAATGTTTTAAACTTTATTATAATCACTGGAAGAAATAGAATGATTGCGTATTAATGAGATAATTTGAATATTTTTTCCGTGGTAGTAAGATTAGGCATGGTTGATTAGGAACTTAGGCTCTCTCATCCATTACCAGTCTTGCCATGATCAGTTGGTTGAGTAACAAATATTTATTATCTAGACTCTGTTGGTGTCTTATCTAGTGCTGTTATAACAGAAATACCACAAGTAGGCGGCTTTAACAAACAAATTCATTTTTTCACAGTTTAGGAGGTTGGAAGTTCAAATTCAGGGCACCAACTCTAGGGGAAAGCTTTCTGCTCAGTTGACTATGGGGAAAGGTCCTTGTCTCTTCTGAGCTTCTGCTCCTGAGCAGTCATGATGTGGTTTGGCATCATTCGCCATTGCTGCTCCTCTTGCTTGATTATTTAATCTCTTTAATATCTCAAAAGAGATTGACTCAAAACACACCTTACAGTGATCCTGTCTCATTAACGTAACAAAATCAACCTGTCCCCAAATGGGATTATAACCACAGGCATAGAGGTTAGGATTTATAACACATTTTCGGGGGACACAATTCAATCCGTAACAGTTGAATATACCAAAAAAAAAAAAAAAAAAAAAAAATTCTGTGCTTAAGGGACCAAGTATAACAAAATGTGTAAATATTAAAAAGCGCTGGAGCATAAAATTGTGGCTTCCTAGCCCCTGTTGTAATATGGGTACCATCTAATTGACTTGGGGATATTTTGATTTACCCCCCTTTATCTTTTCCCTAGTATTCTGTGTTCTTTAATACTTAGCTTTAGGAGTTATAAAATCATACACTGTGTTTTCATAGGATATACTTTGTTTATTCTTTGTTCTCCTAGGGTAATTACTCTTTATATTTTGATATATGTGTACTTCCAGTTTTTATGTAACATTCATTTTTGGTTTACCTACCTGTGATTATACAGTATTTAAGGTGGTATTTCCAATTTTTAATATAAAAACATTGTTTTTTCCATGTTCTTAGAAATGTTTCATTAACATTCTTAATTTTTTCATTACATCTATGGAGGTAAAACCTTATTTGTGTATTTGTTCCCCATTGTCAACATGAAGGTTGTTTCTGTTGTTTTACCGACACGTAATAAATACCATTAGACGTATTGCATTTTTATATTTTGTATTATTTCCTAGAATTTATTTGAAAAAATTGAATTACTGGGTTAAGGGCTTCTGCTAAATATTGTCAAATTCCTAAACTTTGTAACTTGGGAAGGAGCAGTGAATAATTAGTTACTAAAAAAAAAAAAAAAAATTTTTTTTTTAATTACTTAGTAACTAATCTGGTCTACTATTCTGCTGCTGTCAGTGACTATCTTAACCTGAATCTCAGAGGGCAGTGGATGTTAGTAGTGCTGACAACAAGGTTTTCTATGTTGTTTTGTGAAGACAAATTTTATCTTTAAAGCTCTCAATGGCTTGAAAGCGTGCAGTACCTGGATAACTAATGGAGATGCATGCAAGGTGGAGAGGGGGCAGTATTTATTGTACGTTGCATCTTAAATCTAAATATTTTAAGATTTTTAAATTTCAAAGATGAAAATAAGTCCACTAAATTATTATTTCCTATTTCCTCTTTGAAGAAATTAAGGCATACACAGTAAAAATTTTATCTAATTGACACACCCACATGTGGAATGAGCAACTCTTGCCATGAAAACTGTACTCCTCTCTGACACTCATTGTGAAGATGAGACCTCAGGTCTTCCCTGGGGACTCAGCTTCCTCGTTTCCGACTTAGTGTCATTCTAAAGGACTGACTGGGGCTAAGTCTGTTTAGGCATTGAGGTAACGATACATTAAGTGTGCTTTCCCTGCTTGTGATTATATTGGTTCTAGTACCTTTTAATAATATTGATGTTGTATCCTTGGTTGCAAAATATTAAGGTTTTATTTATTAGGTATGATTATATTCTGTATTTTCATATATATTATTGCATCTGATCTATAATCATATATTATAGATAATGTTAATATAATATTAGTATTCATTATAAAAGTAACATTTTTTGGTTTTTAGTGTACATGTGTTGACTAGTTCAAGTCACGATAGTTTTGAGATTATTGAAAAGGAAAATAAATGTATTTTAACGTGCTGCTATTTAAATTTGAATTATTTATTGCTTATATTTGTCTTTAGCCATGAATACTGCCAGCTATTTTGAAATTCTAGAAATTCTTCGTGTTCGCATTAATACTATCATTACATTTTCTTTTCTTTCAGAAATATAATTTCATACATAAATGTACTTCTCATTCATGTTTAATCTGTAAACCAAGTATTCAAAACCACTCAATAGCAGTTCTCTTGGTTTTTTAGTACAAGTATAATGTGTACCTGCACGTAAATCAGGAAGCCCTGGTGGCGCAGTGGTTAAGAGTTCCAGCCACTAACCAAAAGGTCGGCAGTTGGAATCCACCTAGCCGCTCCTTGGAAACCCTATGGGGCAGCTCTCCTCTGTCCTCTAGGATCACTATGAGTCTATGAGTCAGAATTGACTCAATGGCAATGGATTTGGTTCTTGTTTTTTATGTAAATCAGTAGTTCTTAACCTTTGAGAGGGATCATAGATCCCTTTGAAAAAGCTGGTAAAAAAGATGAACCCTCCTCTGAAAAAAGTTGCAGAACCAAATTTTTATTCAAAGTTTTATATTCTATTGCAAGCGGTTCCTAGACCCCTGCTTCAGTGTTCTTCCATGCCCCCAGGTTATGATAACACAGCAGTTTTATGTTAGTATATTCTCATGTTCTCATTAATGCAAATGTGTGGTGATTTCTGGTAGATATTTTTAAGCATTTCTAAGTTATTTCAGAACAAAATATATTTTACCTGGAAAATCACTTGGGAAGCATTTAATATATGTTTGTCTTCTGAGGCAACAATGGAAGTTAACCTGTGAACATGCTGTGAATATTTTCTCGTGTCACGTGTCCATATGTAGAATTGTGCTTTTGTTATAACAACATTTCTCCTAATGAGCACTTTTATTATAATTAGCTCATGTACAGTATTGGAAATACTATTTGGATGCATGTGCTTTGAAAATCTTAAGTCTTGTTTCCTTTTCAGAATCATATCAAAAAGTTAGAAGAAGAGATTTACCAAGACCACTGCGCTATTCCTGGAATGAAGAAGACAACCCTTATGGTTACAAATAGGTATTAACTTCAAGTGATATTTTTAAAAATTCATCTTAATTTTATAGATCAGAAGGAATTTGAAGGTTGAGAGGCAGAGGATTCAGAGAATCTTAGTTTTTCTTAAGCATTTTGGGAGTGGTAGATAGTTTTTCCAAATAAAAGAACTTGGATTAAATTATTTACCCTAAATCACTTAACACAAAGAATCATAATTTTCAGAACTTTCTGAGTGATGTATTTTGTAGGATTAAGGCAAAGTACTTAAAAAAAAAAAAAAAAAGTACTTACACTAGGCAAAATCTGCATTCGGTTTCCTTACTAATGATGTAAAAATATCTGGGTGGAAAGAAGAGAAAGGAAGGCTGAATGACAGGATTGCGACTGTTACACACATCAGCTTCCCTAAAGACGGGTTTAAGCAGTCATCTGATCTGACCATTAGTTAAGAAGTGAAAAAAAAAACATTCACAACATAAACTAGAAAGCAGCTTTTATGGATTTGGCAAATAGTCACTTGATTTTTACGCCTGTTGTTTTCTATTGTCTCCGCTAGATTAGACCAAAAACAGTGTTTGTTTGTAGTGTATATTGTGCTTAGCTGTCAGTGATCATGTGTTAATCCACTTTAAAGTTGTGTACCTTTTATGTAATTCAATGCTAGGCAATGGGAATCAGTTTGTTTTTTGTATTTAGTGTTGTTGTTTTTTAAATGCTTGTTATTTTAGTACTTGTTTGAAAGTGTTCTGTGGGAGTACTGTTGTATCTGCTTTGTATATCTAGTTTTTATTTAAGTAAATTGAAAATCTTAGCAGTTTTAAATCTAATCACCTATAGAGCTTTTCAGGAAGCAGTTAAAAAAAACATTGCCATCGAGTCAATTCCGACTCTACTTACAGGACAGAGTAGAACTGCCCCGTAGGATTTCCAAGGAGTAGGCTGGTGTAATCAAACTGTCGACCTTTTGATTAGTAGCTGAGCTCTTAACCACTCCTGACCAGTACAATGACTTGACTTCCTCTTTTTGTTACCTTTAGTAGACTCTGGCAGAAATTTCTTGGTTTGAGGTAGTTATCATTATGCTGGACTGTTTAACCTTTTTAGTGATTAAATAAAAATAGCATTTTTTCCAAATTTATTATTTTTTAAATAACTTATTTTTTATTCTTAATGTTAAACTTATGCCTTGTAGGTAATATAGATTAAGGGTGAGCAGATTTTCTGTAAAGGGCCAGATAATAAATATTTTAGGCTTTGCAGGCCATTCTGTCTCTTGTAACTACTCAACTCTGCCCTTGTAGTGTGAAAACAGCCACAGATAATATGTAAATGATCAGTGTGACTGTGTTCCAATAAAACTGTGTTTACTAAAACAGGCCGCAGCCAGATTTGGCTCACAAGCTATAGTTTGCCCACCCCTGATATAGATAATAATTAAAAAGAAAAAATATCTAGAGTAACCATACATGTTGGTTTACCCCTACTAGTAGCTGTCCCATTTCACTCTTAAAAAGTTCTGATTTGAATGATAAATTATATAACCCCTAAAAATAAACTTTACCAGCATTTGTACCATACAGAGATAACTACCATTAGCTGTATATCAGATTTTTGCAGTGTATGTTTTACAAAGACTATGTACAAAAAGGAAACCCTGGTGGCGTAGTGGTTAAGTGCTACGGCTGCTAACCCAAAGTTCAGATCCTCCAGGCGCTCCTTGGAAACTCTGTGGGGCAGTTCTACCCTGTCCTATAGGGTCGCTATGAGTTGGAATTGACTCGACGGCAATGGGTTTGGTTTTTTTTTTTTTTGGATATACAAAAAGGAGCCCTAGTGGCTCAGTGGTTAAGAGCTCAGCTAATCAAGAGGTTGGCAGGTTGAATCCACCAGCTGCTCCTTGGAAACCGTATGGGGTAGTTCTACTCTGTCCTGTAGGGTCAAAAAAAGTAGTATGTACATCTTTGTAACCTAGATGAAGCGATGTACAGAGACTGAGCACATGGGAAAAGCTCTTGATACAGTAAGGAGGTGGGGAGGTGGTGGGGAGGTGTCAGAGAGGGGACACTGGAGCTGAGTCTTGTTGAGTAGGTAGCTGTTATGCAGGTGAACAGGAGGCAAGCAGAGGCGTAAAGCAATATAGTATTCTGAATAGTAAGATCCCTTTTGAACGGCTGGATGGTAGGATGTTAGTGGGAAGGTGCTGGGAAATGAAGCAAGCGTCATAGGTGAGTGTCTCCTCATGCTACTGAAGGGTTTAGGTTTTAGCATCAATGTGATGGAAAATCACCGATTTTTTTTTTTAATGTATAGTCTGTTATTACAGCTTGTCACTCATCAGTAGTCTCTCTCTCTCTCTTTTTGCCACTGAAGCCTTTTGAACAGGGACTAGTATGATTAGGTTTGAACTTTAGCAGCTTGGATGCTAGATTGGAGGAGGATCTGACTGGAGGCAGGGAGACCAGTTAGCGACTGTATTAGTCATCTCTTTCTGGATAACAAATCATCACAAACTTAGTGGCTTAAGACAACCCACACTAGATTTATTTTCTCACAGCTTCTGTGGGTCTGGAGTTCGGTATGGCATTTGCTGGGTCCTCTGCTCACAAGCTTGGAATCAAAACATTGGCCAGAGCTACAATCCTTTCTACTTCCAAGATCATTTAATTTTGGCAGAATTCTATTTCTTATAGGACTGAGGCTTTCATTTCCTTGCTCAGGGACTGCTCTCAGCTCCTAGAGGCTACCCACATTCCTTGCCATGTGGCTCTCTCCAACTTCAAGCTAGCAGTGGTGACCCAGATTTGAAAGGTTTGTGTGATTAGGTCAGGGCCATCTGGGTAATCTCTTTTTCTTAAAATCACCTCCGTCGCATAACAAAACCCAGTCACAGGAGTGAATCCATCATCTTCACAGTCATGAGGATTATATAGGGCTGTATACCTGGGTATAGGGAACCTTGGGGACTTAAAATCCTACCTCCCACAGAGGCTATGGCAGTTATCCTGATAGGGAGCAGAGAGGACTAAAAGATGAGGGTAGAAATAAGGGGATAGGCTTAAGAGACAGGGCTTGGTGATTGATTGGATGTGGAAAAGAAGGAAATGCAAGATGACTCTCTGGTTTTTGGCTTGAGTACCAAGAAGAGGTAATACCATTTACAGTAATTTTTGTGAGAAAAGTTGAATTTTGTAATATTTTTTAAATTAAACTCACTGAGTTTGACGTAGCATTGCAATGTCAAAGTGATGATGCCTCAGCAGTCGGGAGACAGATATATATAAAGACAAATAACTGGAGTTTGGGTAAAGATCTGGAGTTGAGATCTTGGAGACCACCCCGAGGGAGTGTGTAGAGTAGAAGATAACCAAGATTTGAGCTCTGGTACATGGCACAATGGTTAAGTGCTTGGCTGCTAACCAAAAGGTCGGCAGTTTGAGTCCATCAGCTGTTGCAGTGGAGAAGGATGTGGTGGTCTGCTTCTGTAAAGATTTTAGCTTTGGAAACCCTGTGGGGCAGTCTGCTGCGTCCTGTAGGGTCACTGTGAGTCAGAACCGAGTCAGCGGCAATAGGTTAGGTGCGGTTGGAACGTGGGAGGAGGAGGAGAGTGAAGGAGATCTAGGATCATAGCAGATCAATAGTGTTGTGGCTGCCCAAGGGAAGAGAGCTGTAAGATTCTGCCCACTTCATTTGGACTGGTGAACTGCATTTAACACAGTGACTTGTAATAGTCATCTTTAACTCTTAGCCCTATCATCTGATTCTCAACGGGGTCGGAAGTGGTGAGGAGTGGAGTCTGCTTCCTAGGCTGTTTGGAAATGTATGGGGATGTTTTAGATTGTCCTAGTGATTGGAGGGCACTCCTGGTATTTAATAGGCTGGGGTTAGGGGTGCTCAACTTCCTATAGTGCAAGACGCAGTTCCAAACAAGCCCAAAATTTCAGAACCATGTCTGCTGAAAAGTATAATGCCAAACGTCTGTTTCAGTCCCCACATCCCATTGTTCACCACGTTCATTCAGCTTTACCTCCCGAACATCTGGGATTTAGCCTTCCTTCTGCCTTCTCACAGCTGCTGCCATGGTGGAGGCCCTGCGTTGTCTCCTGATGAGACTACTGCAGTAACTTCTTACGTGCGTTCTTTGCTGCCCGTCTACCCACGTCTCCTCCATTTGCAACTAGAATCAAGATTCTAAAAGCTTTTCATGCATTTTCCAGTGCCTGTATATTAAAGTCAAAATTTCATAGAATGGCTAAAACATACACACACACACACACAAACTGTTCAAAGTCTGGCACTAAGTGAATTTTCTTTTACCTCTGTGTTTATCTGGTACTCCATCTACAGACTTGCACATTCCTCAACTAAATCTTCCCTTTTTCGTAACCCTGCATGTTTTGGTGAACTCTTCCCTTTTTCTGGACTATTTCGTCCCTTTGCCCCCAGAGAACTTCTTTTCAGGAATCAGCCCTTACGTCACCTACTTTAGTAATATAATCTGTCCTTCTCTCCTCCCAAAGGATTTTCTACACACTCTTATAGAACCTATCTAATTGTGCGGCAACATTTATTTACGTGTTTCTTTCCCCTTCCCGCCTGTGAGTACCTCTCAGCAGAAACCCCATCTCCTGTGTTTCCCCAAATCCAGACCAAATGTGTTGCCGTCAAACCGATTCTGACTCATAGCTGCCCTATAGGACAGAGTAGAACTTTCTCATAGGGCTTCCAAGGTGGATTTGAACTGCTGACCTTTTGGTTAGCAGCCAAACTGTTAACCACTGTGCTACCAGGGCTTCTGTGTTTCCCCAGCACCTTGATATTTGTTGAATTATTTAACAGCCTTTTTGTCTGAGTCATCTAGTGCTGCTATAACAGAAATCCACAAGTGGATGGCTTTAAGAAAGAGAAATTTATTCTCTCACAATATAGGAGGGTGGAAGTTCAAGTTCAGGGTGCCAGCTCGAGAGGAAGGCTTTCTCCTGCTTTTGGCTCTGGGAGAAGGTCCTTGTCACTAGCCTTTGCCTGATCTAGGAGCTTCTCAGCACGGGGACCATGGGTCCAAAGGATGTACTCACATCAGATGACAAAATGGTGGACAATCACACAATACTGGGAATCATGGCTTAGCCAAATTGATACATGTTTTGGGGGGGACACAGTTCAATCTATAACACCTTCTACTTTCTCGGTTTTGCTTTCTTGAATTGAAACTTCAAATTGACTGTGGTTATCTTAGTAATTCATAAGATACTGGGAAATCAGTGTGGTTGCTCTTTAAGGATTATGTGTTCTGCTTTTTTATGGCGATTGAGTAAGATGGGGTACTTGCTCTGGTGTGCTATAGTACATTAGTGTTACAGCGTCCAGATTGGATATTTGTTAGTAGGCCTGGAGTGAATCTTTGCTGACATTTGAAGTTTCTGACATTTCCTGCGCATTCTTTCTTGACTGGAAGGCATAAGTGACTGACAGTAAAGAGCAATTAATGATTTTCCAGGTAAAACATTTTCAGGGGCTTCTGCCTTGATTGCTTCCCAGCTGAGAGTACAGCCTGTCCCTTATGTGTTTCAAGGATGATTCCTTATCAGGTGTTTTGGTCACCTTACCAAAAAAAAAAAAAAAAGTTACACTTTTCTGAATTCTGCAAGATTGGCAGAAGGGGAATTTTTGAAAGTCGACATTGTTAGTTGTTAGGTGCTGTATTTGCTCTTTATTTGATAGTTATCTGGATTTTTTTTTTAAAACATAGCCTACTGTTTTTCATTCCAATTTACATTGTTTACTGAGCAAATGCTGCCTCTGCCGTCAGCAGAGGGGAATATTGGGAGAGTAATTAGCAGTCCTTCATGCTGACTGGATGCTTTTATTTCCTTTTGTGAAACAGGCGAGTGTTGTGTATAAAGGAAGTTGAAATTCTGGGCCATGTGTGCATAGACTGGCAGTGTCCATTTGAAGATTTTGTCTCTCCTCCCAGTGTTGATAAAAATCTGCTAAAAATTTCAGTTAAGGTAAGAAAACATGAAACACAAATGAATGGAATCCAGTGCGTTCAGACTCCGTTTTACAGTTAACGACACACGTTTTTGAAAAATGATGGTTCTTAGTACTATTACTGTATGCTGATACATAAGGAGAGACGTCATCAGTTTCTTTGTGTAGCTGTCCTTTGTTTTCTGACAGTCTGTAATTGCAGAGTGAACTGTCAGTCTGGAGGGGTCATACCTGCAGAGAGAAGTAGGATGCTGATATGTCCTTTGAGAATTAAGCACTAGTAAATAGAAGGGAGTTTTTCTTACTGAATATGAGTACTCGTTTTGCTGTAATATTAGACATTTCTGGAAAGATCCCCTTTTGTAGGCTTTTAGGAGATTATTAAAAGTGCTTTGGTGCAAATAAATATTTCTAAAATCTCTATGTTTTATAATGTTTGGCATTTATAGAATGCTAATATAATTTAATTTAAGTAATACTACTTTCACATCTTTTCTCTTCATTTTCTGTGGAAGAGCTTTTATTTTATTATATAGCATGTAAAAAAAAATGTTTTTTTAATGAGCAAAAATGATTGCCCATCTTTTTGCTTAGTTCTCAGACTCCCTTTACTTTGAAGTATGATTTTTTTATTGTCTTATATATGATATAAACTTGTTTGCATCCCTTTCAAAGCAGACTACAAATTGTCATTCTAAAGATAGTAATTTCTATAATAATACATTTTTCCCTAAATTGTAATGATACTGCCTCTATTAACTATCTGAAAGACATTTACCACAAAATTTGTTAGAGGAGCAAGTACTCCTATCTTTAATTTGCATTTTCTTTTCATCAACATTAACAAATAATAGAAACTACCATTGTTTTGCCTTACTGTGGGGTGTCTACATTTAAAGAGCCTCTTGGCCTCTTGGTGTATGAAACATGGTTTTCAAACCAGGAGAGACCCTGTCCCTGTGCATAGATTTTACACTTTACTCCGTTGTCACTGTTTTCTCACATCAGTGGTGAGAACTGACTCAATGTGTTTTACGTTATATAAGAACTTTCTCTCAGCCAAGGAAATGAAGGAAGGATTCTTTGATGTGCCAGAAGTGATGAGCTATCAAGTGGTGTTTCTGTAGGCTATTTATCATAGCCTGCAGAAAGCCATTATTTTATACAGATAGATGTACCCTCGTCCAATTTCATAAATTCTAACAGCTCACACATGGCACCACTATCCTTGTACCAAGATGATTTATTTCTTATCATACCTGAATATGTGTATTTGGTTAGTCTACTGGTTGGAAAATAGAATTGACATTTAAGCATCCAATTAAAGGTTATGATTTTTTTTTCTTTATGAGAATCATTTCTTTTCTGTCATTATTTCTTTTGAAACAGGATCAGAGTCTGTTCCACAGAAAAGACAGTGCCAGTCAAGGCTATCAGCGAAAAATCTCTCTGCAGGACACCGCCACAGCAGAGGTGAATAATTTATCTTTAAAAACCCCACCTCTTTTTTTTTTAACCTGAAAGATAAAAGTGTCCGTTACAGGTAACAATACCCATTCTTTCTTTCCAGAGCTCTTCCAGTGATAACTTTGGGTATATAAGCTTACGGTTATAACACCATGGACCCCATGGGGCAGAAGGGTCTTACCTTGCACTCCATGTGCAGACTGTATATTCCTGCCCTTCGCTGTTGGAGCTGTGTGGAGAGTTCCAGCAAGAATATTCTGCAAGTTCCTGATTTCCTACCTTTCTCTTCACTGAATGAGCTCATACATGTCTTAAACTCACTATAAATACTTTATTTTACAGAGAGTGTGTAACGCCATTGAGGATACACAGTCAAGGAGACAGCAGCAAAAACTGGTGAAGCAGCCATCTCTGAAAGTTCTCAGGCCCCAGCCACATCTTATGCACTGATCCTGGTAGGCTGGGGGCTGCCGCTGAGGAAACACCGCCCTGACCTTGTCTGTAAATCACTCTGCTTCATTGTGCCCAAGGGCATTTTTCCATCAACCCTTTAGCTCTAGAAGTTTTTCTAGAATAGCTAGTATTGGGTTTTCCATTCCCCCCCGGCCCCTTTATTTCCCACTGATTTTGAAACCCTGTATATGTTACCTGCCCACTCCTACACTGCCACTGAATGGGTCAGACCCTCAAAGAAACAGCATTTCAGACCCGGAGTATAGTTTTCCTTAAGGTTAAAATTGTGAAGCAAGAGGCAATAGGCTCATTTTTAATTAAAAGTCCTTACCGACGAATGAGAACGGAGCTTAGACTGACTAGTGTTCTTTGAGAGGTTTTAGCTATGGTCAGAGGTTGGACATTTTGAGATTTTGTTGAAGGGTAATTTGTTTAGTAATTGAACTGCGATCATATTTTGGTAAGCCAGGTGATTGAAAAAGAGCCATAAAGGAAGAAATGACATGTTTCCTATTTTCATGAAAACATTGTTTTTCTTCTAATTAAAACATGTTTTCCTTTTTGCACTATAATATAAAGACTTGTGGACAGTCAAACCATAAAATATTCTATAATCTGTTCTCTATAATGTAGCAGTCACAAAATTTCAAAAATTATTTACATGCTCTTTCAAGATAAACTTACGTGGCACCATTATAATTTGCTGATACATTAAAATATTGCACTTTAAGTTTTTCAAGACTCAGTAATATGAAAAATTCAATACTTTCATATTCCCAGAAATTTTTTTTTTTAGGTCAAAATACTTTAAAGGTCATCATAAATTAACATTTAATTTTAATGCATACCTAGAGATGTATCTTAAAATACTAAGATGGATGAAAATCTCTGGTTGCTTTATATGTAATTAAAATAAGGCCCGATACGCTGTGGAGAATAAATGGTAGAGGTGTTCTTTGAAGGGGAAGGCCTGTGAAAATCAGTTCAATACAGTATTTTTTCTGTCCTTTCTGCATCTTATTCATGCTGATCAGAGATCTCAAAACCAAACCCATTGCTATCGAGTTAATTCCAACTCATAGTGACCCTATAGGACAGAGTAGAACTGCCCCATAGGGTTTCTAAGGTTGTAATCTTTACAGAAGCAGACTGCCACATCTTTCTCCTGTGGAGCGGCTCGTGGGTCTGAACCACTGACCTTTCAGTTAGCAGCTGTGAGCTTAACCACCAGGGCCTTTTGATCAGAGACACACTGCCTATTAAAGCTTTAAAAAATATTCCGAAGGACTTAATTTCCTTGGATGAACCTTGAGTTGGTTTTAACATGGAATTTGCTATCAAATCACTGATTTAATGATTAAACAAGTATGTGGACACACTTGGCTTGCTCTGTTTTTGTTGATGTGCGGTAGTAGTTCTGTCTTTATTCTTGTGTTTGAAGACTTGACTGTAAAACTTAAAATTTTTTTGTAGTTCTATTTGATGTGTAACTTAAGAAGAATGCAATAACTAATGCCCTAAATGTTTGATCTCTGATACAGTGTGGTGGTCATTGCCTTTTCAACATTATTCTTTTCTCTCCTGTGAAGGAAAGTGTCACAGAGGTCATGTATACAGCCTCCAGCTTTACACCGAGTTGTGTGTCAGTGGTTAATTGCAGTTTACTAAAAGGAGCATTATAAACAGAAATTTCATAGCAAGCATGCTAGTATTTTGTGTCTTTAAAATGGCCATAATCAGGAACTTGGGTTATCTCTTTGTATTTTTGGTATGAATCACGGCTCTTGGCAGTGCTCAAATTATACTGCATTAATGGTTTATTCTAAAAATGCATGTATAAAAGTCAAACTAAGAAAAGTGGTTTTATAGAAATGCACACACTCATCATCTCAGTTAGCTTAGAAATAAACTCAAATATTTGTAACATTTTTATATGACTTAATCCTCTGGGACAGAAGTAATTCTTTCATTGGTACAGCGTAATCATGTTCTGTTGTATTTCTGAAAATGCTTCGTGAGTCAATGACTTGCGTATGAACTTGTGAGAGAAATAAAATGTTTGGTACATTGTTTACAGAAATGAAAGCTTGGTGAGTTTGTGTTAAATATTCTAGTAACATTTGCTTTTGCTTCTTCTGTCTTTCCTTTTTCCTCCACCAGCCTCACAATAGTGAGACGTTAGATGAATAGTCACTGGGGGGGTTGGGGGGGCTTTAAAGATGCTGGGCAGGTGCAGCTCTTTCCCGGGGAGACTGAGTGAGGCCCTTTACCACCCTGGAGATTGATGGCTCAGATCGCCAGCGCTGGGAGAATACAGAGAAGGGGGCTGACTAGGGGCCAGCTTCTTCTGTACTGAGACTTCACGGGCCTCTCTCTGCCAGTGACTGAGTTTGGCAGGGCTACTGAGGCTGGCCCATTCCTGGAGACACAGAACTCCTCTGAAGGCTGACTTCGGCCAGAGGACCCTCCAAGGGCCCTGTAGAAGCTTCCTTAGACTGATGTGCAGTCTGAGGTGTTTGCATCCAACCTTCTTTCTTTCCCTCCCCCCACCCCTTTTTTCTCTCCCTCCTCTCTATCTCTCCCACTTTCTCTCCTCCTCTCTCCCTGTGTCCCCCCATCCACTTCCCTGGGGGCTTCCATCACAGCTTGGCCAGCCCCCTCCCTATTTTCCCTCACAGAGACATTTTCCCCTGATAACATCGTTGTATAGCTTATCTTGTCATCTTCTTCTTGGAGAAGCTGGACTAACACAAGACCCAAGGCTCATGTGCATCAGGCGAGAAATAGAATTCATCTTCTACCCTGGCGGGGAAAGAAAGGTGAGGCACTTGTCACCCAGTGGTTCTTAAAAACCAAAAAAACTGATTTCATTTGAGTCCATTCTGACTCATAATGACCCCATAGGACAGAGTAGAACTGCCCCATAGTGTTTCCAAGGAGTGGTTGGTGGCTTTGAACTGCCTACCTCTTGGTTGTCGTCGAATGCTTAACCACTGTGCCACCAGGGCTCCCAGTCGGTCTTAGCCTGGCTGTTTATCAGAATCACCTGCCTGCTTCCATGTTGGGTGTAAACACAGTACTTGGTTACCTGGTAGGCAGAATGGGCTCATGCTGAGGACTGCGGCAAAGCAGAGGCATCAGAAAGGAAGAAACATTGGAAGGAGAGCACCCTGGAGATTCGTGAGACAAACCATCCCTAGGATGGACTTTGTTACACATGTTTCATGATTTAGTGTTTTTGTTTTGAATTAAGTATGAGGGAGGACACTTGTCTTTTGGTGGTTTGCACCTCTGAGTGTTTTCGTTTGGTGTTGCCCATACAGCCATATTTGTACAGAGTTCTGCGTGTCTTGCCATTGTACAGCCAGGATTGAAAATGCATGGTCCACACTTACAGTAATCAAACAAGTAAAGAGTTCTGTAGATATCAGTGCTAGTTAAAATATAGAGTTGCAGTATTACTGAGAGAATTAGAAGAACCATATTTTTATTGGGGAGAAAATCAAAGATTCTTAAAGGTTACTAGATTACTTACATCAAAGTCGCCTACTAGAAATCCTTGAGAGACAAACCCCTTGGGTTGAGAATCACCACCAGAATGACCACTAATAGTGCTGAAGGTGGGTTCTATGTCATGTGTGTGCTGGGTCTGAAAAGAACTCAAGACCGTTTAGAGCAGAGAGAGCACCTTTCTCTTGGTGATTGTGGCTAGAATGGAAGAATGTAGGCTGATAGTTCTTGAATTAACGCTTGAAAGTATCTTTAGTTAACCACTCAGTGCCATTGAGTACACTGACTCGAATCGACCCTATATAACAGGGTAGAACCGCCCCACAGGGTTTCCAAGGCTGTAATCTTTATGGAAGCAGACTTCCACATCTTTCTCCCTTGGAGCAGCTGGTGGGTTCAAACTGCCAATCTTTTGGACAGCAGCCGAGTCTTTAACCACTGTACCACCAGGCCTCTTATCTTTAGTTACAAGGCTGTATCATTCAAATTCTCTATATTATCGGTCTCCTTGAATCAAAAAAAGGCTTCAGAAAGGCTGGGTTTTTTTTTTTTTTGTTTTGTTTTTATACACACAATCCCTTATCCATAGTTCAAAAGGCTCTGAAAATCAAAAAGTTTTTCATAAGTTTTAAGCAAAGACACTTTGCAGCAAATTCTGCACTGCCTGACAGGAGGCTGATTTTTGTGTTTATTTTATTCATTCTCTTTAGTGTGGATGGGTTTGGCTGCTGTAAAATTAGCACGTTTGATTATGGGTTGCTACTCCAGATTTCCGGGAGGTATCCAAACTACATGTTGAATGACCTTTCTCACATTTGAAAAGTTCTGTATCTGAAACGCATGTGGCCACCCCAAAGATTTCAGATAAGAGATTGAGAATCTGTATTTCCTCAAAATTCTCAATTTATAAAATTTGCTTCCAGAATATTAGAAAAATTACAAGCTATAAGAGAAACGAGGAATATAGTTAAGCAAGCACTTCTTAATGGTTTAAATCTACAAAGAGGATTGTCCTTCCTTTTCAGGCCATGCCAGTGTTTTATGTCACAGTTACGCTGGAAAATTGTGGTTTTGATAAAGTGTTTGAAGTAGTTGATGTTGGCATACAGGAGACTGAAATGTTGCTACATGATTAGGTGTTATAAAGACTTAGGATAACTAGTAGAAAAGTACAAAACAAAAGGACCTAATCATGGTTTCTATCCCCCTTGACTATTAATTAAATAAATGTCACCTGCTGGCTAAAAAGGTTTTAAAATTGACTCTAGTGGAAAAATAATTAAAAAGTAATCAAATAAGCCAACATCATTCTCTAGGTTGATAGTATCCACTAAGATAATAAGCACTTTACAAACAGGATTCAGTATTTCGACTTTATTTCTTTCAAGTTTGAGAAAAGACCAGGGATTTCCCCAGAGATTATGTTTTAAAAACTTCCCAGGTGTGGTTTAAATTCCATTATTAATAACTTTCATCAAAAATAGATTTCAGATTTTGGTCTTTGGGTTTTGTTTTTGTAGAGAGCACCTACCTTGTGGTATCAGTTTTTCTCTCAGATAAACCACTTTCTCTTAAGCCATCTTTAAGTTTTTTTTCTTTAATATGTAATTTTCTTTATCTTTCCTTTTTATAGTACCTCTCTAAATATTATTAAGTTCTCTTTATTAAGTAGGTATTATGTCTGAAAACTACAGCCCACCGGTTAGATCATGTTTTTGTAGATAAAGTTTTATTGGAACACAGCCACATGCATACATTTTTGTTGGTTATGGCTGGTTTCATGCTACAGTGGTTGAATTGAGTAGTTGTGACAGAAACAGTATGGCAAAGCCTAAAATATTTACTATTTGGCCCTTTACAGAAGAAAGTTTACCAATCCCTGTGTTATACCTGTTATGGATTGAATTGTATCCCCCAAAAATACGTGTTGTAAATTCTAACCTCCATGCCTGTGGTTATAATCCCATTTGGGAATGGGTTGTCTTTGTTATGTTTATGAGGCAGTATTATTGTATGTGTGTCTTGAGTCAATCTCTTTTGAGATATAAAAGAGATTAAACAAGCAGAGATGGGGGAAGAGAGATGCCAAGCCACATGAAGATCACCCAGGAGCAGAAGCTCAGGAGAGACAAGGACCTTCTTCTAGAGCCAACGGAGAAAGCCTTCCCCTAGAATTGGCACCCTGAATTTGGACTTTTAGCCCCCTAACTGTGAGAAAATAAATTTCTGTTAAAGCCACCCACTTGTGGTATTTCTGTTACAGCAGTGCTAGGTAGCTCAGACAATACCATTTAATTCCTCTCAGGATGGAACAGAACCGGATGCCAGATGATTTAGCCAAGATCCTCTGGTGAGTTAGCTGAAATTAAAATCCAGCATCCATCAGTCTCCACCTCTGTCTCCACTTCTTTCCCCCGTTTCTTCCTTGAGACAAAGATGCTTGTGTCCAGGAGCAGTGTCTTTCTTCTCTTGGTAATGCTGAATGAACATGGACAGTGTCGGTCTCTTGGATTTCTTTTAGAACCTTTTAACCTTATCCTAAAATCATCTGTTTTCTCCCCGTCTACATCTTAGGCCAAAACAGTGGTACTTAACAAATATTTCCTATGGTAATGCTTGAAATCTAAGCCAGTTTCTTGGCCTCAAATTTTTTTTTTTTTAACAAATTCTTACATATGGTCTATTATTACTGTGGCCATTTATTAGCAAACATAGTAAGTGTAAAATTTAGGAAGTAAATCTTTGAACACAGGCCATGAAACTTGCCTATATTTCTAATGCGCAGCCAGAACTAAGAATCAAATGCATGGAATTCTATCATAATCAAACCACTAGAGCGCTCTACTGATGTCAGAAGCAGAAAAAACATGCCCCAAATATATACTTCCTAACAGCTGGCTAGGGGTTGAGCAGGGAGGAAAGGACACTCTTGAGCACCACCTGGTATTATAGAGTAGAAATGTAACAACCAACCAGGTGTCAGAGACTGCAGTGTGACTGGGCGCTGTAAAGCTTCAGCCTCACTGGGAGTGCTGCTGCAAACCAGCTAAGCAAGCGCTCTTGGTGGTTTAAATTAAAAAGCCACACTTGAACGGGGCACATGTCCCTTCCCCATGGGGTACTGTCAGAGATTCTTAACCTACTTTTGACACTTCTGATCAAATCTTCCCCACTTCATTCAATGCAGGGTAATTTATGCTTTCGAAAAATAGTAAAAAGGGCCTGAATTCGAGGATTAACATTAGAATTCTTGACTCTTCAGTGAAAATTTCCCGGTCTCTATCTGCCTTGAATAATTGATCCGTAACTGAGTTATGGAAGTAGTAGCCTTTTTTTCCTTTCTTCTTCTTCTTTTTTTTTTCCTTTAAACCAAGATAAGGGAATCTTAATCCCAAGAGATTCTGGAATAATTGTAAGGTCTGTGTGGCACTTGACTATATTTGGAATTACTACAGCAAAGAAATTGCAGGAAACAACTGCTTGCCCATGTAAAAATTCCTATGGTTAAAGTTCAGAGACCTAGAGAATGCTCCTTTAGCGTTGCCCCCAAATGAACAGAGTGGAAATCTTGCATGACTATTACTACAGTCCAGATGGTGAATGGATACTATTGAAAACAGGGTGTTTTTTAAGGCCATAAAGACTGATTACCCAAGACTCAGACTGGTGAATAAGAATATATTGCCCATTCTGCTTTAAATTAATGACTTGACCAATTAATGTTGAATTGTAATGCAGCTCTTTTAGAAGCACTAATAATACTTATTTAAAATGCATTAACTTTAGTATATTCATTTTTTTTTTTTTTTGGAGAAAATTCATTTGGGGGCCATTATTTTAATTCTTCAGTTCATGGAATTACAACAGTTTATGGTTACAAGGGCCTTATATTCAGTATAAACCTGTTTTCTTGTGGCTTTCATCCATTGAGCTCAGCCCCAACTCCTTGAGGCCTTCGGGGTAAGAATTACTCTTTCCATATATGGGAGCCTATAAATGGGAGCACTGCCTAATAGAGTTAAAGGCTGGTTTCGTGTTCTATCATTGATTCAGCAGGCATGTGTGTCTTCATGTTTTCATTTCTCTTTACTTAAACCCTGATTAGACATAACTTCAAGTCATCATCCTTGAACATGGAATTGTCCATGTTTCCTATTACATTTCTAATAGCAGTAAGTATCCAGTGTATAAATATGTGGAGAAAAAGATTTGTATAAAGGAAGTGGTTCACGCGGTTGTAGAGGCTTGGAAGTCCCAAGTCCGTGGGTCAGGCTGGAGGCTTCCCCTGACTCACATAGCCACAGGTGCTGGTGAATCCAAGATCATAAGGTCAGATAGCAGGCCTCTGGCTCATAGGCTGTGGAGGCCAACGTGTCCCAAGATTCAAAGGTAAGGTGGCAGGTAAGCTGCTAGCTCAAGTCCCAAGAACCTGAGGTCAGATGAACAGGAGCCAGCTGCAGGGTCCAGTGTGAGCAAAAACCAGTGAACCTTGCCAAAAAGTCCAGCTATATTGGCTATAGGCCACACCCCCAGGGAAACTCCCTTTCATCTGACTGGTTGTTTACAACAGATCTCATCATGGAGGTGAAACATGATATCAGATCTCATTTTGGAGGTGATTACATCATTAAAAACCTGTCAAATTACATCATAACTGCCAAACCATGAGGATCATGGCCCAGCCAGGTAGGCACACCACCTTAAACATTACCTATCCCAGCCCATTAATCAGTTATTTAATATATTTCCCCATTATTGTAACACATTAACCTGTAACTTCTACACAAGAATATTGTTGAGTTATCCCCTTTACTAAAAGTAAAGGTGAATTTGTATGGTACTGTAAATTTAAAAATCAGAAGACCCAGTAAAGTCCCTTTACCTCTCTTAGCCTCATATTTCTTCTTTTGAAAATAAGCTTTGGATCAGATCTGCCTTTTTTGGATTCTGTGGATTTGACAAATACTGATGAAATGACCAGTTTGGGAATTGTTGTTTGGAAAGTGTGAGATGTGTCACAGGGAGGGGTCTTTATTCCCTCTTCTTCACAATATCCCCAGACATTACATTTATGCTTTCAGTAATCAATGTGGTTTGTTTCTTTTTTTTTTTTAAACTGCAAAACCATTAACAGAAGAACAAAGAAGAGAAAGAGATTGTCTCTGGCCCTCGTATGTGATAATAGTCTACATGAGAAGAAGGATGCTGGTAACTGAGTCCCAAAAGAGCCCCTAGAAGAAGTGTGGAGCCTGGCCATTGCTGTGAAAACTGAATCCTGCTGTTCTTTTTCAGGCACACCCTCAGTAGCACCCTTTAGTTGTCTGAGGATCCAGGCTGCATGGTTTGATCATAGCTCACACCAGGCAAACCTAGGCTGTCTATAAAACATCACCTACTCAGAAGATTCTTCCCCCCTGCTGGCCAGCCCTGTCCTCTGAACTTCTGTCTGAGCTATTGCTTTGGCTTAAGGATTGCAAATGTTTTGAAAGCAAATGTTAACCATGTGATTTAATTTACATGAGTTTATTTACCAAATCAGAAAAGGGATAGGTCACTTTAGTAACTAACATTACTAAAGGTCTTTACAGTTTATAAATCCATACTTTCTCTCTTTTAATCTTAACAGCAACCTCATTGTATCACGTGACATTATTCTCATTTTGCAGGTGAAGAAGCAAAGTTGTAGAAATTAGTGATTTACCCAAGTTTACATAGCTGAGAAGTGCAGACTCAAGGACCTGAATCAGAATCACATTCCTTTTCTATTATACTACTCCAGCTCTTTGTAACACAGTAGCTTGCTGAGATGGAATATTTTTGAGCTGAAGGGCGCAAGATGGATAAAGCAAATTATAGCTAACATTATTGACACTGATTAGGCATGTTCATTCAGACCCACTTATTGCATGAGAAGATAAAAAGGTATTCCATAGTTCCTAGTAGCTTCAACTTCTCTTGTAGTTATCTTCTCCCACAGGAAGTTTTGTATTTCCTGGGTTTTTATATCACCTGGCCTTTTCTCATCTTAATGCCAGTGCATCTGTTTTCATAGCAGGTTCCTTTCGTGCCACTCAGCCAGCCATCTGGTTAAATCCTTCTATACCAGTTGGGGCAAATTTTCTTGTTAATTCATCAAGACAACATAATCCAGAACCTCTGCCTCCTCAGCTTGGAGGCTGTCTTCTCTCATGGTCATAGAATGACCATGGCAGTTTCAGGCAACACATCTTGAAGCAATGAATTTGCAGAAGAAATAGCCCACTTTCCCTATTTTTTTCTTTTTTAAGATCAAAGAAACATTTTTCTCAGAAGCCTCCAGCATCCTTCCCTTCAGATTTAATTGTCCAGGACTGGGCCCCATGTCTCTAAACCTATCACTAGCAAGGAGAATGGTATTGCCAAGAATGGTATAGATTAATTGATAGAATTAATACACGTAGCTGAATTAATAGAAGAGCTGTGTCTATTCTGGATCAATGAAAAAGAGGAAGACCCTCAATGAGATGGATTGACACAGTGGCTACAACAATGGGCTCAAGCAGAACAACAACTGTGAGGATGGAGCAGGACTGGGTAGTGTTTTGTTCTATTGTACGTGGGGTTGTTATGAGTCGGAACCAACTCAATGGCACCTAAAAACAACAGCAATGTCTATTCTACTGAAATAGACTATTGTGTAGAATATACATAGCTGAAGTAAGAATTAGGGAATTGGAAAATAAAACTGAATGCATTTGCTGGAATGTGGCATAAACAGAAAACATGAAAGTGAAGTTAAACAACATGGCGGATAGAATGAGAATATCCAACATACTTTTAATTCCAAGTTCTGGAGGGAGAGAATAGAGAAAGTGGCTGAAAATGTTTCTGAGTTTTTATAAGATATAACTTGGTAAATGAAGGAAACAAAATGAGTTCAGAGCAGGATAAATAAAAATCCAAATCCAAGAAACATTGAATTAAAACTATTGCATAGCAAACAGAGCAAAACTGAAAAACAACCAGAGAGAACAGATTACTGACAAAGAATCAGCAAGTACACTGACAATAGATTTCTCAACAATTGTACTCAGAAGAAAATGGGATATCTTCAGATGGTAGAGAGAAAACCAACAGTTCATCTAGTTATTTGTCATTCAAGAGTGGGGATTAAATGACCCTTGTTTTCGGGGGGAAAAAACAAATTGCTACCCACAGATCCTTTCTTAAACAACTAAAGAGTGTCTCTTTGGGAAAAGGAATTTGAACCTAGAAAGAAGGAATAAAATACAAGAAGCGATAGGAAAAAAAAAATTGGTAAACTTTAGAGTAAATCTAAACATTTGCTTTGTGAAACAATATAAAAATCATTAATTTGGGGAATAAAGACAAGGTGGTAGTAAAATAGTATACAGCAACCACGTGTCAGGGTGCTCAGGGTTTAGATTTCTAGAGGGTAGATACCATTTCAGAGATTCTTGAATTTGACTACAATGTAATTAAGTAAAAAATCTAAAATGGTACAGAAAAAACAAAGCAAAAACTGCAGTATGTTTAGCAAATTTAAAACAGTTCTAAATAACTCATGGGTTAAAATAGAGTTCATGGAAATTAGAAAATGTTGGAAGTGACTAGTAATTAAAATCTTACGTATCAAAATTGTGGGGTGCAGCTAAAGCAGTACTTAGAAGAAATGTATGATTTATGCTCATAAATGTTTATGTTTGAAGGTAAGAAAGGCAAGTCATTAGCGACCTAAATTTAATTATGAAGTTAGAAAAAAAAAAGTAAGCAAAAAAAAGAGATGAGGGAAATAGAAAACAAAGATGTAAGAGAGGATCAACATAACCCAAAGCTGAACTTTGAAAATAAACAAACCTGATATTATTACTCAAGAAAAAGAGGTCACAAATATATTAGAAGTGAAAAGAGGGATGTGATTACAGGTATATGAAAGATTTATAAACTCATTTAAGAATGTTATAAAGATTTTAATAAGAAAACTAAGACGAAATGGAAAATTCCTAGTAAAATATAACTAATCCAAATTGAAAAATAAATACAAAATCTATATACCTAAAACTATTAAAGAAATTGAAATAATTTAAAAATCTATTCCCTGTTTCACATGACTCAGATGTTGTTACAGGCAAATTTTATCAAACATTCAAAGAATAGATGATAAACCCAATAATAGACAATCTGTTCCCCCAAAATAGAAAAAACCAAGACACTCCCTAACTCAATTTTTGAGGCAAGTATACTTGGAAACTGGATAAAGACAGTGTGAGAAAGGGAAATTATAGATCAAAATCATAGTAAAAAAAAAAGTTAATTCTGATATACTGAATCCAGTGATATATTTTTTTATTTAAAAAAAAATCATAACCAGCTAGTTTTTATTACAGGAATTCAGGCAAAAGTAATCATTACAGAAGATATGATAATTCACAAAATTAAAAAAGTAATGAAATATTCAATAAATTCAGGGAAGCTTTTGATACAATTTCCAAGATTCTTAGCTAAGTAATACTTGATCAGAATTTTCTTAGCCTGATAAAGGGTATGTATCAAACCCATTTCATTGTGAAATGTTAGAAACATTTCCTTCAATGTCAGCAAAAGGATGTCATTTTTCACTTCTATGAATTTTGGATAATAAACTATGTCCTATGTAATATTAGTAAAATAAATAAAAGGTATAAAAATTAAAAGAGAGAAATTCGTGATTTTCAGATTATATATTTGTCCACCGTTTGATCTGTTAAGCATTTGATAATGCTTTGGGCATAATATCAATATTCAGAAGCTAATTGTATTCCTCTACATCAGCAACAAAAATATTAGAAAATATGATTAATAAAATACCACTTAAAACAGCAACAAAAGCCAAAAGGTGCATGGGGAGAAGTCTAACAAAAAGTAAAAGACATTTATGGATAAAATTATGAAACTTCATTGAAACAAAGTTTAAATTTCCTTAAATGAGAAGTTACAAACATGTTCATGGATGGTAAGACACATCAAAGCGAAGAGTAATTTTATATTCAATTAATTTATATTCAATTTTATATTCAAATTAGTCTATAAATTTAATGCAATTCTAGTCAACATTCCATTAATGTTTTTCAGGGAACTTGACAGGCTTTTCCTAAAATTCATATGGAAGAGTAAAGACCAAGAATTATTGAATCAATTTTAGGACTAAGATCAATGTGAAGGGCATAGTTTGTTCTTTCAGATTTTAAAGCTTATGAAAAAATAGTAAATAATGTGATATTTTCAGAGATATAGACAGGTAGATCAATGGAATAAAATGGGCAGTCTAACAACAGAACCCTGTAAATAATAACTAAAACTTATATGATTTTTGCTATATAATTTCCAGGTACTGTGCTAAGTATTTTTTTTTTTTGTGCTAAGCTTTTAAGTATTTAATATACTCTCTCAAAGATGACATTAAGTTTTAGTCAGACAAAGATGGACTATTAACAATAAATCTTGCTGGGCAATTGATTTATTCTTATGAGAAAAACAAAATCAGATTTCTTATACCAAACAGCAAAATAAATACCAAGTACGTTAGGAATCTAAGCGCAAAGCAGTATTTCGAAGCTTACGAAAGAAAATATAGGAAAATATCTTTATGATTTTGAGAAGCTAAAATTCTCTGTGAGAGAAAAGACCAGCTAAAAAGTCCGATGACAAGTCACAAACTGGGAGGGAATATTTGTAACCACTACACCCAGCAAAGGATTATTATCTAAAATATATGAAGAACTCCCTCAACTCAATAAGAAAAAGACAACAACCCAATAGAAAAATGGACAAAGGCTATATACAGACAATTCACAAAAAAGGAAATCTGAAAAGAGGGACATGCAAATTGAAACAATGAGGAGTCCCTTTATATCCACTGGATTGGCAAAAAAGGTAAATTTGAGAGCAGGCGATGTTTCCCAAGATGGCGTGGCGTGTGCACAGTGGAACATTGCTGGTGGGATATGAAGCCACAGCAGAGAGTGGTTTGGCAATACCTACCACATATGGACACACACACACAAAACAGCAGTTCCACTTCTAGATATCCACCCTAGAGAAACTCGTAAACACAAAGAAATGTAAATAAACAGGATGTCCATTGTAACCCTTTAAACCAAAGCAAAAATGTGGAAACAACCCGTCCAGCAGTTGTGGTTAAATAAACATGCAAAAGAAAACTCAAACAGCAGCTGGAAAGAATGAACTAGACTTACCTAAACACACAGCGGGAGCTAAAAATAACAATGTTGAGTGAAAAGAACAAGTTGCAAAATGATATATTTCACGTAAATTTAAGACATAACGTATGTGAGAGACACATGAAAATTACGCATGCCTGCTTTAGGACAGGGATTGTTTCTAGGATGGGTGGTCAGGGAAGCAATGGGGTAGGGGAGGGATGGGCGTTAGTTATATGTGTAATCATTTGTCCATTAAAATAGAGATGGCTAGCAAAAATGGCAAAATGTTGACCTCTGTTAAATCTGGGTGTAAGTACGTGGATATTTATAAGATTGTTTCTCAAACTTTATGTACATGAAACATTTCATATTTAAAAGAAAGAAAGGAAGGGAGGAAGGGACGGAGGGAAGGAAGAAGGTAGGGAGGGAGGGAGGAAGGAAGGAAGGAAGGGAAAAATGAATGAGAGAAAGGGGAGAATCATGGCCTCATGGTCATGATGGTATCTGATTTGAAGAACCGTGTTGAGGACAGCTGGGAAGCTGGAACCTTCTGCCTTTTCCATCTGTGAACTGAACCCAGAATGCAGCACGGTTTCTTCTCTCTAAAGAAAGGCTTGATCTGTAAGTGAAGGCTCCTGGTTAAGATGGAGGCCGTGAGAGGAAGAGAGCAGATGTTGAAGCAGCCCTGGGTTTTGGCAAAAGGTAGCAGGGAACTAAAGGGGAGAGGGAAAAGGAGTAAACTATGTAATAAATTCCGCCCTGGAGACACCTGGTTAAACAAAGCAACACTAACTCCTATGTGTAACTGCTCTGGCTCCACACCTCACCAAATGAGTGTGAAGGAATGATAATGGCCAGGACTTCCAAGGGGACAGCAGATGAGAGATGTCAGCAAATGCTAGGAGGATGAATGATCACTACTGACTTAGCAAACTGGACAAAGATGCAGCTTAAAAGGGTTGGAGGAGGTGCTAAAGAGCAGTTGTCTGCAGATCCCGCTGAGGGCTACTGGAAAGCCATAAAGAAGGTGGTTGAGTTTGGGGTGGAACTGAAAACAGGAGAATTGAAAATTTTGAGATGAGCATTAGACCCATCCCCAGCCTCCTGCAGCAAGCTAACCATCCCTTCTCCTGACTTTACAAGAGATAGGTGGGAAAGACAGGTGTGTGCAGGGGTGTGTGTTGGGGGCGGAGTTAGAACTCTGGAGAAATGGAACCCGAGATACTGAGATACCAGGCACAGGGGTGGGCAGGTTGAGGTGCTGCACTGAAAATGGGGAGCAGTAAAGGAAACCATAACATTTTGATGAAGGAGGCCCCATTGTGTGTGAATACCAGGAGGCAGGGATCACTAGGGGCTGTAATGGATTAAATTGTGTTCCCCCAGTATATATTGATGTCTTGACCCCTGTACCTGTGGATGTGACCCCGTTTGGAAATAGGGTTTTTTTTTTTTTTATTTTTTACACTGATGTCATACCAGAGCAGGGAGGGTCTGAAATCTAATCACTCCTGAGTTATTAAAAAATCAGAAGAGACAGAGACACACATGGGGAAAGGTAGACACCATGTGAAGACCCATCTACAAGCAAAGGACTGCTGAGACTCCAGAAACCAGGAGACGTTTGAGATTTTAAATACAGTAGTCCAAGAAATTTTTTTCTTTTTTTTTAGTCCAAACAGGCCACGATGGGAAATTGAAATTGGTGCAATGGCTTGAAGCAAGGATGGCCTCTGGGTGGCATGCGTTCTAGGCAGAGGAAACAGTGATGCGAAGGCCTTAAAGGTGACGGTGGCCATGGTGGGCTCCAGGAACTGCCTGGACAGAGCCCAGTGTGTTTGGAGTGCAGCAAAGGGACAAGGCCTGAGCTTATGGGACCTTGTGGACCACTGCAGGCCTCTGTGATGAGGCCTCTTCCTCCCCCATCTCTGTCCTTGCAGACTTGGGCCATGTGTGTCTAATCCCGGTTGGCCCGGGAAATCCTGGTGCTGAGGCCGGCCTAGGCTCTCCTCCTTGGGGCATGTGTGTCTAGTCCCGGATGGCCCGGGAGATCCTGGTGCTGAGGCCGGCCTAGGCTCTCCTCCTTGGGGCATGTGCGTCTAGTCCCGGATGGCCCGGGAGATCCTGGTGCTGAGCCCTGCCTAGGCTCTCCTCCTTGGGGCATGTGCGTCTAGTCCCGGATGGCCCGGGAGATCCTGGTGCTGAGGCCGGCCTAGGATCTGGGCATCCACAGCCCCACAACTGACGGACGGTAATGGTCGCTCCCTGCCCAGTCCTAATGGATCCATCAGCACACACACCTCTCCCTCTTCTGGAACTGCAGATTGATGCTCAGTTGTTTGGATTGTTTCATTGACTTAAAAATTGTAAGTAAATAAATGAGCTAGTTAATAATTTGGGAATAGGTAATTAACATGCTTGGGTAAAAAGAAAAGAATCAAAACAGTACAAATGTCTGAAGTAGAATTGAAATCTCCTTCTTACCCCTGTCCTCCTTCCTAAAGGCCGTCACTGTTCACAGTTGCTTCTGTAGCCTTCAGTGACAGCCGACGTATATACAGACACATATGTAAACGTGACTGATTTAGATCCCACTTCTCCAGATGCAGGGTACCTCCTTCAGCGTGTGGACGAAGTTGCGTGTGTGTATTTAATGATTCAACGTGCTGGGCATGGAACAAGCCTGCCATGAAGCCTTGTTGGTTGACAGATTCTGGTACCTGATGGTTGATGCCACAGTGGGGAACTTGCTTAGTGATCATGAGCTCCAGAGATGAGGCGTCTCGTTTTACAGAGGGATAAACAGTGCCAGGGATGGAAGAGGCCTGCCCAGGAGAATACCACAAAGAAATCAGACTTGATACAGCTACATATAATGCAGATATTTTTCCTTTTAAGATAGAGATGTTATAAAGTACGGTAAAAATATACAAAATCAGATTGTGTGGAAGGATGTTGCTAAGGCAATTTAATTCCATTACTTTCAGGTACAAATAGTTCAGCCACTGAAACTGGGCTATCAAAGTGAAGTCTGGCCAGGGCTCTGGGGGACCAGTTTTAATGAATCAGATAAAGCTGACTCATAGCTCATATACCAAATGATTGTCAATTGCTGCTTCTGAGGTAATTGAGAATGCTTGGAAGGTAATTTAAGCGATACTTTACACTATTAATTAGTTCTACCTAACTTTAAGAAAAAATTCATTGACAGAGCAAAGGCCTGGTTGGAATTACTTCAGCAATCCAAGTTAGTGGGGTTTTCTGGGTAAAAATATGTTTTTGGACCGAGTTTGGTTGGCTTCTAGCCTTCTTGGATCCTCAATTTAGTGTTTACATATGGCAACCCAGCCCGAGGCCTGTCTGGATTAGCCGCTCACTAAACGTTTTGTTTGAAAATCTCGCTGTTCTGAGGCAGAACCCACATATTTAAAACAAATATGTCTTGGGGCTGGTCTGAGTAGTTCATTGAGAAATGAGGGCTTTGGGAAGTTAGCTGGTTGCTTCTGGAAACATTTGCTTTTGACTCAACATCTTTGTCAAAACAAAGATGAAGCGGATTAATGTGACCTCCTAGAGAAAGATAAGCTTCCACTCATCTGTCACCTGAGTGGTAACCCGTCTTGTATACTTCCTGTGACAGAAGTTTATGGGGTGCCTTTGCACAAAGAAATACTCTATGGATACTCCCAGAATGCCTCCTGTCTTCACAGGGCTGATAATCTAAGTGGTGGATCTAAGTTGTAAATGGACCCAACACCAACACAAGGCCATACTGGAGTGTGTGATTAAGGTGCGGTTCAGACAAATCTCCGCATTATCTCAACTTGATTCCACTTTTTGGTTTTCCCTTCTGTTCCCCCAAGTCCCCTTTATTTTGCCCCCTTTCCTGGTTCTCAGCAGGTGAGGAGGACAGACTCTGAGCTCACCTAGTTGGGCACCAAGCAAGGCTTGGTGTGAGACCCATGGCACTGCTGTTTGCCTGGACTGCCACACTCCAAGACTGTGGGTTAGCCATTGTGGACAGAGAAGAGGTATAATTATTTGTCTTGAAGGTGCTTTTTTTCTGTGATGTGGGCGGCCCCAGCGGCCCCAGCTATGTTGGCATGAGAGAGGAGCACCAGTTTTGGAGTCAGAAGGCCTAGGTGTGAGCCCCAGAGCTGCTCACACCTCTCTGAGTCTGTCTCCTTGATGGGAACTGAGTAAATTGGTCTGAAAGCCCTTCCAGCTTGTTAGTGAGTTGTGTTGTTCGAACCGTGAATCAAAAGCCCTGGTGGTAATGAACTTAAAGTTATTTTAAACAATGGCAGGTATGTTTTGCTTGAGAAAATTTAGAAACCTTTCTATGGATCAAAGCTGCAACCTAGGAGTTCTTTAAAAACCAGAAAGAAAAAAAAAACAGAAAACTGTTGCTGTCGAGTCAACTCTGACTCCTGGTGACCCTATGTGTGTCCGAGCAGAACTGTGCTTCATAGGGTTTTCAATGAGTGAGTCTGTAGAAATATATTGCCAGGCCTTTCTTCCAAGGTGCCTCTGGATGTTCTCAAACCTCCCACCTTTCAGTTAGTAGCCAAACATGGTGCTAGGCCAGGGACACAGAAGTAGCCAGTCTTTGCTCGTCCAGGCCAGTTGGCCTAGTGAGACATCAAGGACCAGAAGAAGCAGTCAGGTCTAACTAAACTTTAAACTTTCATCCCTCTTGAAGTTTTGAGGATAAAGTTTCCCCACTTTAATTCCATTGCAACACAGTAAACTTATATATTAATATATGCATAATTATTATTGATCTAAACACACTTGAATTGTGTACTTCAGAATTAAATCATGAAGCACAGCCTTATTAATGCAGAAAGAAAACTGGAACGGCATGCTGATGGATTTAGTTACCTTTTATAAATGCTGAATTGGCATCTTGAATTAAAATAATCATATGTGTCTCCTGAAAAGATATTTACATTGACAGTTTATAAATGCTAACTAAATTCCCTCCAGACCAAGCAGCTAGACCCTTAGACTGCAGGCATTTTCTTTTAGGTAAGGTGAAGTTTAAGATTAATTAATCATTTGAAGTTAGTTTTTTACAAGATTTATAATGTTTTAGTAAGTGTTCCAAAGAAGAGCCAAAGTCTTCTTTGCAGGGAGTTGCCATTTGTGTTTTCTAATGTTATTCAAAAGCTGTGCTTTTGGTAATTCTGTGTTTTGGGTCTTTCTGGAAGCACTTACCACTGTTTTGTGCACAGTCTGATTTTGGTCTTCAAGATTCCAAACGCATTTGTGTGATTTGGATTGCAGACACTGTTTGGAACCACAGTGTTTTTCAAAAGGCCTCTTTGTACGGAAACCTTTTGCTGAATGCTCATAACACATCCTTTTCCTTTCTAGCATGTCCTTTAATTTGACCTTTCTGGTTTGAAGTTCTATTTGTTTTAAATTTTAAATTTTTTTTCAAATTTGGTCAGCGTCCTCCCACTTAGAGTACTTTAGAAGAGGATGATTCTTGCCAGCACTTAGAACATTACGCAGGAAGCAGGAAAGCTGCGTGAAACGATGGCTTTGAGCCTTCGCAATCACTCAGTGGCTGTGTGTTGCCTTGATGATAACCTGGGGGTCATAGTATCTGCTTCGTGGGGATGTTGTTAGGCTTAAATGAGATTATGTGTGAAAACTGCCTGGAATGGTACTCAATACTAAGAGGAGCCAAATAAAAGACAGTAAGTAATCAAATCCTAAGGGTCTTTAAATTTATAACCTTGGCCCAATATTCCTGTTAAGTATCCATATTCAAATAATGCTATAAAGTTTAATCGGTTGTAATCAGTCTCCAAAACCACAGAAACATGAATTGCAAAAAAATATATAAACGATTATTAATAACCCTTAATAGTGGTTAGGGCCCCTGGTGGTGCAGCGGTTAAGAGCTCGGCTGCTAACCAAAAGGTCAGCATTTCGAATCCACCAGCTGCTCCTTGGAAATCCTATGAGGCAGTTCTACTCTGTCCTATAGGGTCGCTTTAAGTCAGAACCGACTTGATGGCAACGCTTTTTTTTAAATAGTGGTTAAATAATTCCACTTTAATGACAACATTTATTTACAAGGACATGTAAGCCCTGCCCCTTCCTGGCGCATGCCCACAGAACCGGACGGTGTGCGTCTGCCAGCAGGGTCTGAACCTTGCTGGAACGAGTGGGTGTGCGCCGCGGGGTGGGTTTTATGCTTTAAAGAGCCTAATAAAAAGACCAAGTGCTCTGCAAAGGAAGTGAGGCGTTTAAAAAAGAACAGCCACTATTTGTCTCGGTTTTCAGACCTCGTATTTGAAAGGGCTGTGCCGGGACTTGATGCTCAGGCTTGAAAGTTCCCTGAACTAGGAGAACCATGTGTAAAATACATCAAGGCACGAAGGCTGCCCAAAGACCAAACTTCATTGTTTTTCTTGGAGGTGAAGACAGCTGCTGTTCAGAAAAACTTCCAAGGTCTCTGTGATTTGTTACGCATTGAAGGTTGTTCCCTGGACTGGATCGTAGGAGGCACGGAAGCTCGCCAGCCAGCCAACGTGGAAGCAGATGCGTGCTGGCAATTCTCGAGGAGAGGGAAGAAATCTGGGGGGAACTTACTTGGCTTGCCTGCTTAGGTTTCATTTTCCATCCCTGGGCCAGACGGTCTTTTCTCAGTCTTCCACTAGAGGGCGCTCAGCTACCAGCTGTGCCAGTGCTCCAAGCAGGGCACTGAGGCTGTCCTGATGGCCTTCAGAGAGTGGTCCCAGGGTACAGCTCCGGCCTGTCCACAGACCCGGGAGGATTCGGGTGCAGTCTGGGGTTCAGTGGCATCTTCTACTCCCTGGAGAGGGTGGGGACTGTGAGAACTCTGTACTCCAGGGCTGGGATTTCAGAAACCCCAATGAGTATTTTTCATTTTCCATATTCTTTATCTCTTCGTTTCAAAAGAGCGCTGCACAGATGAATTAAGATGGGTCCCAGGGCTCTGGGGACTATTCTTCCTGAACCTCAATTGTCAGACCCTGTCAAGCACATACGTCCTTATGGGAGCAATAGAGTGGAACTCCAGAAAACCCACAACCGATGGTTTCCCGAAGCAGGGCAAGCTCTCTGTCACGGAGCCCCGGCACCCCCCCCCCCGCCTCCGCCAACCCACCGACCCCTGTCAGAGTCTCGCCGGCAGCAGCACTTTATGGGGGAGGGGGTTACTCAGAATTCAAATCAACAGGTCACTGGTTCATGGTGTGGGTGTTGACCTCCCCTCCCCAGGTCTACGACCCCCAAGCCCTGCAGGAGCATGTAATGATCTGCCTGGTCCCCAACCCCCTATCCTGTTCGGCCCGGTGTTTGCGACCTAACTTTGAGCAGCCCGCTGCTGTATGCGTTACTCCCTCTGCTTTAAAGTACGGGGTGGGAATAGCCAGGAGCCACATTTTCGTAGCACTTTCTGCCTTAAGTACTTGCTTTTGCGCACATGACATCATGTGATGCTCCTAAGCCCCTAAGGCGAAGGCAGGAATTCTTATTCCCACTTCACAGATGGGAAAAACAAGACTCAGAGAAAGCATGTGCCGGGCAAGTGCTGAAACTAGGACTTAAATTCACATCATCTGATTCAACGAGGATTGCTCATCATTTTTTCCCAGAACTTTGCAGAAGTAGCAGTTCGGGTTGGACTTCAGAGAAAACCTTCTGGTTACCTGACCTTCAAACACACGGCTGTGTGTCTTCAGGAGATTGTGATGTTTCCTCTAGATACTCTCCAGAAAATGGCAGCGATGTGCTTTTCCGGGTAGACTGGGGAGAGTCCTTCCTTGAGGGAGGAGGATGGACCGGACCGGGGCAGGTTAACCAGTAGGCACGGTATGCACCCGCTTGCAGAAGCAAGGTACGCGCGGGCTTAATTGCATTTGCCTGCTAATTTGTGGTGAGCAATTTCACACAGATTTCACCACAACTTTGACGTGGTCGGGGACAGGTGAAATTGTGCACTGCAGATTGGTGAGAGGGCACAATTAGGACCGTTCCTACCTTGGTTATTAAGTAATCCGGCCTGGGCTGGACAAACCCCGCGGTGGCTTCTAACCATACTGTTCCGTAGATCAAAGCACCCAGAAATAGACGAATTGGTCCCTTTTTAATAAAAGTGTATGTACATGTACAAGTGTATGAAAAGCAAGCCATTTACAGTCCTATTAATAACTACTGGGGGGGCAGCTTTAAAAAAAAAAAAAAAATGTGTCCGGCTCCAGACCTCATTGTTCGGAGCAAGGCCTCTGTCCCACATGAAGGCGGCAGTACTCCCACTGGCCACAAGAGGGAGGCGTGACCTAAGCTTCCTACCTGCTCTGAGTCCCCTGGCTCAGCTCTGGTCAACCTGGGTAAAATAGAGCAGCAAGAGTTTGCTCAGAGCGACATGGGCTTAGTGTTTATGAAAACGCCTGGAGAGAAAGCAGCAAGATATCTGTTCTCGGAATGCCAGTGTTGGGAGGTAGCAAGGACAGAGGATGCTGGGTTCTGAAGCAGCAGAGGGGCCTTTCCCAGGAAAACTGAGTGGCGGAAGTCAGTCCACCCCTCTGGCCTCTTTAACTGGCCTGTTCTGAGATGTGTCCCCCGGAACCTCACCTTTGGAAATTCCACAACTATTGCCTTTGTTCCCTCTCTATCAGAACTTTCTGTCCTGGAGCTCAACTGTTGTAGGTGGTTTGTCCTCATTTTTTTCACTCATTGTTTATTTTAATTATTGTTTTTTTCAGAAGCAGATTACCAGGCCTGTCTTGTGAGGTGACCCTGGGTAGACTCGTTCTCCCAACCTTTCGGTTAGCAACTGCGCACGGTAACCGTTTGCACCGCCCAGGACCTCGCATTGTTCATTAAAGGAATGATGGGAATGTATACGTTTTGGGGGATATAACGTGCAATCTAAGGGAGCGGCGGTCTATTTCTGAACCCCAAATTTGAACAGATGTTTCTGACACACGTGGCTATATTTAGGGGAGTGGCAAGAGAGAATTTAAATTGGGGATGAATTTCTACCCTCTGGGATGTGCAGTCACTGCACACGTGTGCACACGCGCACACACACGGACGCAGACAGACAGACACACACAGAGCAGGCCGTAGATGGCACCTAGACTTGAAGGGACATTTGCTGCATGCGCACTGGGACATCACACTGCAGGAGTGAGCAGTGGTCCAGGATAAGGAGAACCTGACCAAGCTCCCAAAGGTGGGTGGAGAGGGCAGGAGGCGGGACAGGTCCTGGGGACACCCACATCTGAACCCTGGGCTTTCCCTTCTGCAGTTCTGCCCAAAGTGGTCAGGACAAGGCCTTCGGCGCCACCACGTAAAGACAGCAGAGGTTCGGTGGCATTAGCTGTAGTCCTCTTAGCAAGACCAGCAGAAGGAATGAATTTCAGCATGGGAAGTTTTCAGGCACATCGTGAGGGATCCAAGAGCCTTTAACCTTTTTTGTAGGAGTGATCATGGACTGGTGTGTGTATGTGTTTGTGTAAAGCACTCACACATTATGGGGTGATTTGTATCAAGAAGACATGTTGAAGCCCTCACCCTCAGTACCTGTGACCTGATCTGGAAATATTGTCTTTGCAGACTGGAGTAGGGTGGACCCTAACCCAATATAATTGGTGCCCTTATAAGACGACACAGAGGGAAGACGGTCATGTGATGACAGGCAGAGACAGGATTTACACTGTACCTGCAAGCCAAGAACACCCGAGGCCACCAGAAGCTGGGAGAGACAAGGAAGGATCTTCCCCTGGAGCCTCCAGAGGGAGCGTGACCCTGCTGACACCCTGAATTGGGGTTTCTAGCCTCTAAAACTGTGAGATGATAAATCTCTGCTGTTTTAGGCCACATAGCTTACGGAATTTGTTACCACAGCTCTGGGAAGCTAATAGATACATGTGTGTACACACATGCACATGAACACATGTGCGTGCACACAAGTGCACACGCATGGACACACGCACACACAGCTGCAAACATGCGTGCACACACATGCACACGTGCACTCACCCCACCCCTATGAAATGGGAGAGGTATCGCTGCAGACATTTTGGAGCAGAGGCCATATGTATTTAGTTTTCTTCCTCCTTCCAAATTTGCTTTTGAGCCAACATTTGTGCCATTCATTTATTAATTTAATCTTGTATAGACATTATAGAGCACCTACTGTGTGCCAGGAAAATTAAGATGAAACAGAGTACTGCTTATTTTTAGAAAAAAGAGATAAACCCCAGGAGATCATCTTTTATCTGATAGAGAAAACATAATGTCGTACGGTGTGGTTAAGAATGTGGACTCGGGAACTAGCTGGCCTGGGCTGACTCCTGCCCCAGGCTCCTCTTCATGGTGTCTCTTTGGTTCAGTTCCCTCATCCCAACAAGTGGACAATAGTAGCATCCACATCAAGGAGTTGTGAGGACTTTGTGAATCATATCAAGTGCTTTTCATAGTGTACAAAAAAAACCAATAAACAAATAGCTATGACTAGTATTCCTTTCTCTATAGGCTAAAGCGTCCCTCCATCTCTTTGGACGAACATCTATCACAGGTTTATGGACTGGCTCCTGTGGGGAATTAAGATGACCTGGACACAGTTGTGTCTGTTCCTGGAGTTGGGGGGTCATACCATCACAGGGAGTAGGTGGTGACAGAAGGAGCCCAAATGGGCATGGGGTGTAGCTGAGGGAGATCAGAGTGTGACCACTGTCTGATTGGGCCGTCTGGCTGGCAGCTACATCCTCCTGAGGCATTGCTTGTTGTCTTACCAGAAACTATACTCAGTCACTTCAGAAAAGTATGACCTTCAGAGGTGGAGAAGGTGGGTCCTGGGTGTGGGGGCGTTGCTTTCAAAGCTCCATTCGTAGGAGGGCACCGACACATAGAGTGTTTATGGTGGCCAGTGGGGTGAAGGGTGCCTGTCATGGGGTGACATCTTATGCTCCCTGAGGCCTCCTGGAGCTGTGCCTTAGCCCAGTTCTTCCAGCCTTATTCATGAGGGAGTGTGGGAAGGAGCCATGAATCTAGTCCCCTGTGGTAAGGAGTGGGGCACCTACGCCCATGGCAGAGGGGCTCTGATCCACCAGGAACTTTGTGCCAGCCTAAGCCAAGGCCCCAGCTCTCTCTTCTATCTTGCCTAAATGCAAATCCCAACCCTTCCTTTAAAGTGTTTAAATTTGTGGACAGCATGAGGCCAGGGCTGCCTTTGGTCTGCTGTGCTTAGCTCGGTGCCCAGCACAAAGGAGGTGCTCTGTGAATATCTGCTGGGAGAGGGATGAGGAGAAATAGAGATAGAGAGAGATGGAGAGACACAGAGTTGGAGAGAGACAGAGATGGAGGTGGAGAGAGATGGAGAGCGATAGAGATGGAGATGGAAGAGAGATGGAGATGGAAGAGAGATGGAGATGGAAGAGAGATGGAGATGGAGCGAGATAGAGATGGAGAAGGAGAGAGAGAGAGATGGACATGGAGAGAGATGGAGAGAGAGAGAGATGGAGAAAGAGATAGAGATGGAGATGGTGACAGAGAGACATAGAGATGGAGAGATGGAGAGACAGAGAGAGATAGAGATGGAGAGATGGAGAGACAGAGAGAGAGAGATGGAGAGGGAGAGAGAGATGGAGAGAGAGAGATGAAGAGAGAGTTGGAGTCGGAGAGAGACGGAGAGTGTGTGAGAGCCCAGGTCCTCATCCCCGAAGGGCCATATGACAGGGTAGGAGGAGCAGGACTAGGAATCAGGAGACTTGAGTTGTTGGTTTCTCTTCAGTGACCGTGAACAGGTTATTTCACTGCTTCGGGCCTCAGTTTTCAAACAGGGAGAAAATGAGCTCTCCTGGCTACCCCCCAGGGCTTTGATAAGGTGCTGCGATGATGAACTGCCAATGTTAGTTACTACAGCCGTGTGTCGGGACGTGCAGTCCTTGAAGACAGGCTTCTCCTCAGGGGCTGGCTGGCTCACTGTGCCCATTCAGGCTCCCAAGGTGAGGCGGGACTCCCGGCCTTTTGCTTCAGCTCTCCCTCCCCCAGAACGGGGGCCATCAGCTGTGTCTGTAGGTTATCCAGCCTCATCATACGACCAAGACATTCCCTTTTAGGAGCCAACTCCAGGTCAGTTTTGAAGTCACTAGGCTTTGTCCTCAGCAAACTTCTCCCTTCCTCTGTCTCCCACATATGTCTCCTGCTCCCCATGGACCAGATGCTCCCTCACACTGGGGTCTCTGTGGGAACCTTGCCCTTCCTGACACCCTCCCTTTATCCAGACTCACAGGTTCCTCAGTTTCTGTAGGTGCTGTCTAGCTAACTGGGCTACCTAGTCAGTAGGCATAAAAATACCTCAGTGTGACTCCACCCCCCACTAGCCCCTGAACAAAAGAGTTCGTTCTACAGAGCTTTAAACTAAAAGGTTGTGTAAGGAGAAACACGTGGGTCTCACAGCAGGGCCAAGAGGGCCAGAAACTCCTCCTGCTCCCTCAGACATTAGGCTCACTCTGTCCTGACCTCAGCTTTCTGCCCACGGCTCTCTGCTGCCACCATCAATCCCCAACCAGGAGCTGAAGGTGGAAGGCCACTGTTGGAGCCATCTCGGCTCATGGTGGGGACACTCAGAGTGCCCCTCTCTTCGGATTCCCACCCCCTAAGAACTCCCTCAGCACACGTCGCTGCTCTCCTCCCTGCAGGCTTAGCCGACACCCACAGAACGCCCCCTACTTCCTGGCTTAGGGGTACCTTGGAGACTAAGACATGGTCCCTGTCCTCAAGGAGCTCACAGCCTAGGTGGGAGGGTCAGTCTGGTTTTAGATCTAGGTGCCATTCTTGCACCTCTGTAACAGGTTTCTCATTCCCTGAGCTGAAAGCCCACTCATCCCTGGTGTCCTGGGATCCCCTGGAGCTGCCCACCACCCATCCATTCAACAGCTATTTACCAAGAACCTCCTCGGTCCAAGCACTGGGCTGGGGGCTGTGCAACCACCAAGGCTGTTTTCCTCATGGACCTTCTAGTCTACTGGAAATGCAGGGGAAAAATAAAACACTATAAATAATCATATACATTCCAATGGTGACAATTACATAATTTTAATCCTCGTTTCTGCCCTACGGCGTGTGGAGTGTGCGGCTGCTGCTTTGGGAGGCCTGGTTTGGCCTTGTACAGATGAGCTCTCTGCTAGTTTTGAGGTTCTCCTGACACCAGTTTTCACTGAGTTGGTCATAACCAGCAGTGACCTCATGTGTGTCAGAGGAGAACTGCACTCCATAGGGGTTTCTTTCTTTTCTTTTTTAATATTTATTCATTTATTTATTGTGGAAAATATGCATAGCAAAAATACACCAATGCAACAATTTCTGCCTGTACAATCCAGTGTCGTAGGGGTTTCAATGGCTGATTTTTCAAAAGTAGATTGCCAGCCCTTTCTTAGGTGCCTCTGGGCTACTCGAACCTCCAACCTTTCAGTAGCAACAGAGCATGTGAACAGTTTGCACTGCCCAGGGACTCTGGCTGATGTTCTAGTGTGGCCTTCCTCCCCTGGTGTTCCTCATCAGAACCACAGAACATAGCAAATGATCTGAGGGACAGGTTTCTCAGTCTGATGAGGACGGTGCATAACTAGGGCCCTTCCAGACGCAGAGGAGAGAAGTTAATTCACTGGGTACAGCGGCTGCCTTGGGGCCTTGGCGTTTAATGCTAAGTAAGGTTTAGGGCTTTTTCTTTTGTTGCTTCTTTGTGACATGTTCTATCTTCTATCCTCTTAATACTGGTTTCTCTAGCTTTCTGTCTCTTTTGAACCTTTTATTTTTGAACCTCCCTTCCTGAATCATTTCTTCTAGCCTTTACCCTCTGGAGCATAGAGAAAAAAACAGAAGCTTGGGGTAGGGTACACCACCTTCTTCGGTATTGGGTGCCGATTCTGCTTGACTGGAAAATCTTGAGATGGAGACGGTGAGATCTGAGATAAAACACACGTTGCCCAACCACGATTTTTTTAGGTTAAACATTAAAAAGAAAATCAAGTTCAGCAAATATTTGCACTCATGCCTCTCCCCCACAACGGCCAACTTGGCTAATAGAACCCGGGTCAGAATGCACTCAATGGCAGTGCGTTTGGCTCTCTGTCCTGTCTCGCCCAAGTGCAGCTGCTCCATCCTTCCTCAAAAGGGTTTTTTAATTACTGCACGTGCACACGACCCAAATCTCAAAAAGGTGCAGAGTGTCTTCTTCCCTCCTGGGTTCCCAGGCCACCTTGCTCCACTCCACCAGGCAACGACTACTACCACCTCCGGTCTTAACACACCTCTTGAGGCAGCTGTGACCCACGGATCAGCACTGACGGGTGACATGAAATGCATTTCCCACCCTGGATGGCGGGGACACCAGGTCACAAAGGGGGGCTGAGCAGCACGAGGAATTTTGGCTGATGACGGCAGGGTTTATGGACTTAGTGCTGGTATAATGGCCACTGGCCAGAGTCCCTCCGTGCAGCAGGTGGCTAAGTGGTCAGGTGCTAACTGAAAGGTTGGCAGTTCGAACCTACCTGGAGGAACCTGAGAAGAAAGTCCTGGTAGTCTGCTTCCAGAAGGTCACAGGTGTTGAAAACCCTAAGTAGGAGAGTTCTACTCTGACATACATGGGGTTACCGTGAGTCAGACTCAGTGGCAGCAGGTGGGGAGGCCAGAGCTGCCTCTGTTTCTCTGCTCCCTCCTGCATCCCCACCCTACTTCTGCGGTAGCATGGACCCACCATGTGTGGGACGGGCAGCGCTCACTGAAACCCAGGGAGCTCTCATCCCCAGGGTGGGGTTGGGGTGGATTATCCAATAGCAAGTTAAGCACGGTGCTTACCTTGCTTACTAGATCATCTGTAGTGAAAATTTTCACATTTTTTCATCACATCAAAGAGTCTGTCTCTAGGTATGGCTGGCATATGTCTTTCTCCCAACCCCATAGCACCTTCCTACAGAATTAAAGCCTCTTTTCAAATTTACAATCCCTGGCAGGGGCAGATGGCCCAGTTAGCCAGGTAAGCACAGGCTTACTTGTGCTTACATGGTAATCTGTAGTGAACAGTTTCACATGGGCTTGATGTGGTAAAGTCCATATCAAATTGCTCACTACAGATGATCTGGTAAGCACAGTGCTTACCTTGCCTATTGGATAATCTGCCCTGGGGTGGGGTGCTGTGAGGACAAGGAGATAGGCAGGGTTTCCTTCCAAAAACCTCCGGTTTGGTGCTGAAGGAGGGCGCTAGGTTGAAGTCAATGATCTATTATTGTTTAACATTCATCAAGTGCCTGTCATGTGTTGGGTGACATTGAGAAGGATTCATGACTGGTGAAACCGAACTGGGCTCAGAACTGGCTTGCCGCCTTTGGGTTCCCAGTAGGCCAAGTTCTTGTTTCTTCCGTTTGTCCACAAGAATGAGCTTGAGGAGTCAGGAGGTGCCACCAGCAGAGGCCTGCTGATAATCCTCCTTAGAAAAGGCACCAGCTCTCATCCTTTTTCCCGCCTTGGTGAGGAGGGGTCAGGACTTCCTCTGACCTTCATGAATGAGAGAGCCAGGGAGGAAAGGTGACAAAGCAGAGTGCAAAGTGCATCCTGGAGCCCAACCTATGACATCAGTACAGCTGGGCTTCAGTCCTTCCCACCCTTTTCCCTGGTTGGGGTGCTCCCTTCCTAAGACACACAGGCTCTTCATTCTCCCTCCTCTATCAGGACCACCTGCCAGGAAAGGATCGTATACACGTTCATACTAACAAGTATGTGACTGATAGCTTACACTATTGAGTGCTTAGTATATGTCAGGAGTTATTGGTTACCTGGTTACCACTAACCAAGCGGCTGGTGGTTTGAGACCACCCAGAGGCATCACTGAAAACCAGCCATTGGAAACCCCATGGAGTGCACTTCTACTCTGACACGCATGGAGTTGCCATGAGTCACAATGAACTCAATGACAACAGGAACTGGAGTTGGAAAGCATGTGTCAGGCGCTGTGCTAGGTGTTTTTACCCTCATTATTTTACTTAATACTTACAATGACCATTTGTGGGAAATGCTGTCATTAACCACATTTTACAGATGAGGAAACAATGTTCTCAAGGTCATCCAGTTAATAGGTAGGAGGAGCCCAGGTGTGTAACCACGACCGTGCAGCATTATATGGTTATCACGCTTGGGACAGCTGGCCTTTTCACAACCCAGGAGAGATTTAGGCCTGTGGTTTCATCCCAGGCTGAACACTGCAATCACCTGGGGAACTTTCAAACCTCAACAATGCCTGGGCTCCTCTCCAGAGACTCAGACTTAATTGGTCTGCCTTCCCAACACTGGTGTATTTAAAAGGTTCCCCCAGTGACTCTAATGGGCATCTGGGGTTAAGCAGACTTGCTAACACGGAAGGCAAGAGAGAGAGGTAGCAGCACGCACAGGGAAAGAGGGGGCTGCCACCTGGGCTTGGAAAGTGGTAGCTATGACTGTGTTTGCTAAAGAAAGTGAGTCTTGATGTTTGGGAGGTGGTGCAAACAAATTCATTATGCTTCCAGGTGGAGGGAAGGTTAAGCACTTGGCTGTTAACTGAAAGGTTGACGGTTTGAACCCACCCAGTCACTCCACGGGAGAAAAGGCCTGGTCATCTGCTCCTGTAGAGATTACAGCCTAGGAAACCTTATGGGGCAGTTTTACTCTGTCACATGGGGCCACTGTGAGTGGGAATTGACATGACAGCACCCAACAACAGCAGCAGCCCAACGCTTAACCATCTGCACCACCCAGAGACTTTAAATCCAGATCTCGGAGGGCAGAGTTAATCCCGGTCCTGTTCTCTCCCTAGCAGGTCCCGTGGGTCCCCACTGCATGGAACCACATCGGGCAGGGCTGGTTGTCTCCCAGAGGACTTTGCAGTTTGAGGATGCATCTCGTTCATGTTTGTACACCCACTTTGGCCCCCCGCCACCATGCCTAGCACAGAGCCTGACCCATAGTATGTGCCTAATTGAGTGATCCACTGTCCAGGTTTGCCCAGGACAAAAGGGTCCTGGAATACAGAACTTTCAGTGCTAAGTTGGAGAAAGTCCTGGGCAAACCAGGACAAGCTGGTCACCTTAGGGCCCAATGCACTCTCAGAAGCAAGGGCCCAGTGTGGTGGATGGTTGCCTGCTCCAAGGCTCCAAAGCCATGATGGATAATGTTGGAGATCTGGTGTCTCTTTGGAGGGTGTCCCCTTAGAGGTGTCTCCCACATGGGATGAAGACCCTGCCACAGTCATTGAGATTACCCGTTGTTTCCCGTTTCTTCAAGTGAATGACACCTGCAGAGCAGACACACGCTGTATGGGAAGCAAGAAGGGGAAGTGAAGTCTTACATCAGAAACAGAGCTTTCAGGGGCAGGTGGGAAATCCATCTCTGCTTCTGTTGAAGGCCCTGGTGTATGAAGAGATTACTGCTTAGAAAACAACAGCTGCCTCTGTGAATGGAAATGAAGAATGAAATGGTTGACATCATGATGGCCAAAGTAATACTACTCTTCCTTGAACACTTGTCTTGTGCCAGATCCTGTGATAAGAAGTTTTTTTTAAAAAAAACAATTATTTCAAAAATAACAGAAAACACAAAAAAGTAAAAATCTCCTACAATCCCACTACTATTTTGGGTGATGGGGGTGATTACTTAAAGTAAGATATGAGATGTCCCCTGCAGCCACCCGGGCCACCTACCCAGTCGCAGTCTCCAAATATAACAGTTTGAGACGCATCCTTCCTGACTTTCTTCCACATTATGTAGATGCATTTATGTCCACACACAGTTTTAACACAACATACAGACACCCTTCCTCATCATTGGATATTGATCGACTTTGCTCCTGTAACTTCTGCATAGCATCCCAGCGTATGAATACAACACCATTTTTCAATCATTCCCTTTTTAGTCATTTAGCTTGTTTCAGGTAATAACTGTTACTCGTATTTTGCTACTACAATGCCTTACTGAACATTTTTACATATCTTTATGTATGTGTATAAATCTTTCTTTTGAGTACAATCTGTTTATCTTCAGAAATGCTGTGGAATTAGCATCCAGAAGGCTAGTGCTAATGTGTGTTTCCAACTCTGCTTCTCTACATCCATGCTTTACTAGATGCTATCATTTTTTAAAAATTTATTTTGCCAGTTTTATTAGTGAAGGTGGCATTTTGTTCTTTCATTTTCCATATTTTTATATGAATTTGAGTATCTTTTCATTTGTTTGTTGGCCATTTGAACTTCCTCTTCTGTTCATATCCTCTGTCTACCCTTTCTGGATAAAATACTTGTAATTTTTAAATTTATTATAGTTTTTTTTTGTATAAAATATACTTTGAGTAATATATCCTGTTCTTTTTTATTACTGTGGTGAAAATACACAATAAAACATAAGCCATTTCAACAATTTCTATATCTATAATTTAGTGACATTGATCCTATTCTTTTTTACTTTCTTCAAATAATTTGTTAATGTTATGTGACAAAATCCATTAATTCATTTCCTTCATGGATTTTCAGCCCTGGTTGCTCAATGGTTAAGCACTCAGCTGCTAACCAAAACGTTGACAGTTTGAACCCACCCAGCGGCGCTGCGAGAGAAAAGACCTGGCGATTTGCTCCCATAAGGACTTCAGCCTAGGAAACCGTATGGGGCAGTTCTGCTCTGATCTGTAGGGTCACTATGAGTTGGAATTGACTCAACTGCGCACAACAACAACAACGTTTCTTCCTTAAGACGACCTTCCGCACGATGCTATAGAACTATTCTCAATTTTATTCTGACCGTTTTATGCTTTTGTGTTTTATACTTAGACATTTCACCCGTCAGAAGACAGGGGTCTAGCTTTGCTTTCTTTCAGAGGGATAACCCACTTCCCAAGACTTGAAATGCCACCTTTATCGTAAACTAAGTGCCCACAGAGACTCAGATACATTTCTGTACCCTCTGTGCTTTCCCACAGATCTGTTTGTTACAGCATAATTGTTGCTTTGATTATAGGAGCTTTTTGATACATCTTGATATTGAGAACAGATGTTCACCATCCCTATTCTTCATGTCCCAAAAATTCCTTGGTAATCCTTCTGCGATGTTTTATAAGGATTGCACTATCCTTGTTAACTCCTTTGCCCATTGTTTTACATTTAAATTAACAGTGCAGTGGGCCAGGAAAAAAATCTGTGTTGTTGTTGCTGGGTGCCGTCCAGTCATTTTCAACTCATAGGGACCTATAGGACCTCAGAATACCAGAAAACAGTGATTTAGTGCCAAAGGGGAAAAAAGTTAACCCAAGGAGGAACGTATACCTCATAGGTATTGCCAAGTGGAAGCCTGGCCAGATTCCATGATGGGCGACATTAATACACGTGCAAAAACCAAAAAACCCTCCATCCTTTGCCTGTCTTCTCTGCTCATCTTAGGGTCTGAAAGACTCATTTGTGGACATGTGGTGTGACTGTTCTGTCTCTCAGCACCCTGCCAGCCCCTCCCCCAGGCTTCCCTAGCTCTGCCACTGTTGCCAAATCCAGGCAAGACAGAACCCTTCAGAGATGGAATGCACCACCTGAGAAGGGAGAGAGTGAGTTTCTCCTCACTGAAGGTGTTCAAACCTCTTGATGGGGTTGTTTTAGAGAAGAAGGGTCCTGGGGTTGACGGCTTGTAAGCCCCCTGCTAATGCGGAGCTTCTCGGATACTGAGGCTCCATATATCAATAGGAAGGAATAACGTAATGCATTCGACAGCAACAGGACTGGAAGTCAGAGAGAGGAATGGGAGTGCATCAAGTACTTCCTGGAATGCAAACCCCAGCCTGGGGGGTGGGTGCTGTGGAGGCACAGGAGGTCTGTTTTAGGAGAGCAGGGACCAGGCTTTAACAAGGTGTGGCAGGAAACCAGCATGGAGGCTGGATCCAGGAACGAAGGGAGACTTCAACCACCTGGGCATCAGCCTGTGTCCCAGGCAGCCAAAGCAGGTCAATTCTTCTCTTGCCTTGCTGACAATTTCATCTCCAAACACAGAGGAAAACTGGTAAGTGGTGCCAGAAGAATTTATTTGCGGGTCACCAGTGGCCATCAAGTTAATTCCAACTCATGGTGACCCCATGTCTGTCAGAGTAAAACTGTACCTCCATAGGGTTTTCGATGGCTGATTTTTTGAAAGTAGATCACCAGGTGCCTCTGGATAGACTTGAGCCTCCAATCTTTAGATTAGCAGGTGAGCATGTTAACTCTTTTCACCACTATTTGTGGGTAGGAGGGGACAAAAAGCCCAGAAGACAATGGCCCCAGCCTTGGAATCTGTCTGGCAAAGAAAGAGAAGCTGAGAACAGAGTGAGACATATTATCTACACTTGAGGAAAACAGAATCCAAAAGGGCTAGATAGAAGAGGGGGGAATTCTCATTGCCCCCCAAAGCTTTAAAGGATGATATGGGCTCCGCTTGCGCAGTGGTTAAGAGTTCAGCTGCTAACCAAAAGGCTGGCAGTTTGAAGCACCAGGTGCTTCTTGGAAATCCTATGGGGGCAGTTCTACTCTGTCCTATAGGGTTGCTGTGAGTTGGAATCGACTCGATGACAACAGGTTTGGTTTTTGGTTTTTATGGGTTACCAGGATAGTGGATTCTGAAATGCCATTCTGTTTGTACAATCGTAAATGACCCTAAAAGGAAGAGATGGAGAGGACAGCCACGGGAAAGAAGAGAGGAGGAGCTGTGGCCAAGGGCAAAGAGAAGAACACGACGGACCCCTAAGGTGAGTCCCCAGAAGGCTAACACTGAAAAACTGCCAAAGAGCCGGCTAGAGACTGCACCGAGACACTTAACGTCAGTCGGCAGCGGATGGATGAGGTGCTGAGGACTGCAAGGTACAAATCACTTGTCTTCTCGCTTTATCAAGGAGAAATATCTCTAACCTGAACTGGGTAAAACAAAAGTATTAGACAGACCCAAGGCTAAGGATAAGAAGGCAGCACCGAGCACCTTTAAATCTACAAGCCCCCAGGTTGAGACCCTTCGCAGCTCAGGGCAATGAAAATACCTGGAGAAGTGGTCATCGGACCCCTGCTGGGAATATTAGGGTGATCTTGAAGAGCTAGAGGGGGTCAGAGCATTGCAGAATAGCTATCTGGCTTCCCATACAGGGAAAGTGCTAGATAGAAATCCCTGGCCAATGCCTAAAATAAGTTACAAGGCAGTGGTCTGAGCAATTAGGATGTAAAGTGTTGGCGAGGGAGAGCTAGCCTGGGGTAGCAGGTTTAACACAACTGAGCAACTGTGCGCTCTCCAATCTCACCACAACCCAGGGGCCCTGTGCGCACTCAGCCCTGACTGCAACCCAGAGCGTGGAGCTGCTGTCACGCACCGGATCATCCCTCCTAAGAGGTGAGTGGAGTCAGGGGTTAAGGGATTCGCCCAGCATCACGCAGCTGGAAGTAACAGGCTCAGGCACCCGTAGGAGCTGTGCTTCCTCTTCCCCTACAGCAGGGTTGGTGAACTCTGACCCCTGGGCCAAATCCTGCCCGCCAGCTGTTTTTACATGTCCTCTGAGCGAAGAACAATTTATTTGTTTATTTTTTATTTTTAAATGATTGTAAAAAAAAAAAAAAATCTGAAGGAAGAATATTTTGTGACATCTGAAAATGAATGCACCTCAAATTTCGGCATCCATAAATAAAGTTTTATTGGAAACGAGCCACACCCGTCGGTTTTTCTGTTGCCTCTTCGTGCCTTCTCACTATAAAGGCAGAGTGGAGAGTTGAATAGCTGCAACGGAGACTGCCTGACCCGCAAAGCCTAAAATATTCACTATCTGGTGTTTTATAGAAAAAGTTTGCTGACCCCTGCTTTTCAGCCTCTTGGCTCGTTCTAGAGCTCCTGTATTATCAGCTAGTGTCCTGCCAGAGAAAGGGCATGGAAACATGTCAGAACCTGGGAACCCAAAATATGACGAACATTTTTTTGTGTTGGTACTGTTTAAGCAAGATAATACCACAGGGCATGGGAAGTGGAGACAGATTAAGGCAGGGTGATGAAAAATGCCAGGACTTAACTTGATTCTATCCAGACCTTTAAACTGTGGGCCTGGACTTCAGCAGGCCATTTGGTGAAGTCTCCTGCGATACCTTGTGGGTGGCTCAGAGAAATGTGGATGGGATAACAACGACCAGAGGTATGTGTTTTGGGCTGATCAGCTGTGTCCACAGGATTTGGTTAATGGATTTCTGCTAACCTAAGATCTCTGGTAATATGCCGTGGGGCTCTGTCCTTGGGTGTCTGCCTTTGGGTCTGTCCTGTCTTAACATTTAGATCAACTATTTGGATAAAGATGCAGACAGCATGTTTATCCAGTCCCAAGTGAAGTAAGGCTGGAGCTTTAACAGTTTGGGATGGAAGACCCTGGAGTTTCACATTAAGGAGGGAGAGATTATAAACCAAGAGTGGATACAATGAAAATGCACATACAGCTGGAGGACTTACAGGAGAAGGTGGTGCTCAGATCAAGAGACATTACAGGCTCTGCATTGTGTCAGATAGATGCACTGGGGGCATGGTATCCTGTCTCAGGCTCCACATCTCAAGAGAGAACTTTGCAAGTGAGAAGGGGATGGAGAAGCTTGGCCAGGTAGCTATAGATCTGGGGACAGTGTCACATGAGGAAGAGGAGAAAGCACCAGGAGTATTTGTCTGGAGAAGAGAATTTAATATTTTCTTAGTTGGGCTCCCTGGGAGCAGACCCTGAGACAAGGATTGGGTGTAAAAATTTCATTTGGGAAGTTCGGGAAACACCAGGAGGGATGTGGAGAAGGCAGTCAAGGAGGAAAGGCGAGCAGTGAGGGGTGTAGTATCTATCCACTGTGGGCAGCTGGGGCTTGATCCTTCAGGGAACCTCTGGGACTGGTGTGGAGTCTTCATCTCAGAGTTATCCACCCAAGGGCGAAGGGCCTGGGGGATTTGTATGCCATCCCCCATCAGTATTGGCTGAGGGCTGTGCTCAGGGGTCTTTCCAAGGCTTCAGAGAAAGTCTCGGTCACAGAGCTGCAGACACTGGTACGGGCAGGGCACCAGTACACGTGCTGCGTAAAGGCTTAACACTTGAAGAGCTGTCATGTGGGTGAGGAGTCCCTGGGTGGTGAAGTTAACATGCTCGTCTGATCCCTGAAAGGTTGGAGGTTTGAGTCCGCATAGAAGCACCTCAGAAGAAAAGGCCTGGTGTGATCTGCTTCTGAAAAGTCAGCCACTGAAACCCCTTGGCGCAGAGTTCTAGTCTGACACGCATGAGGTCGCCATGAGTTGGAATCCATTTCATGGTAACGTGACGATGAATGTGGGTGAGGAATAAAAGCAGAAGGGGTTACGGGATGCAACCTTGGGGTGAAGGGAAAGAAGCCGTTCCTAACAGTGTGGCTCTGTAATAATGGAATCAGTGGCTTGTCAAGAGCAGAGCCTTCAGGGCTATGTCTCAAAAATGGTGTGGAAGGATTCCGGCTTGAGGGGAATGTTGGAAAGACTGACACACAGTCCCTTTCCAGCTCCAAGGTGCTCTAAGTTCATGAATGGAATTCTAAGGGGGCTATTGAGCATCAGGTGGTGGGTGGGAGTCTGGTGGTGATGGGGAAGGGCTGGAGGCAGGGCAGCTGCTGGCCTTCACCTGTCTGAGCTCATTCCCTGCCCACGGTTTCCATTCTCCACAAGCCAAGGCCAGTCTGCATGAGGGACCTGGAGAGGTGTTATAAGCCAATTTCAGACCAGTGCTTTGAGCCTGGTTCCGGGCATCGGCATTGGTGTGCAAAACTGAAGGGCACTTTAAAAAAAGCCTGAGTTCAAAAGCAGCCCCTTGGGCAAAAACGTTCAGGCAGGAGGTGGTGGGGGTCCTGCCGTTCCCCATCCAGCGACCCCTCAGCTCTGTTCAGAGACACCAGGGGTTCTGTCTCCCTTCGGGCCTTCCCTCTCAGGCCCTCAGAGCTGGCGTCAGCAGCCCACGGCACAGCAGCTCATTACTTTGCTGCAGTTGACTTGAAATCTGAAATCTATCAGGTATCGAATGCGCAGGCCCCAGTTTGACACTGTTTTTCAAAGGTGCAATAAGGTTCAGAAATGACACTGCATTTCCTAATTATGAAATTCTGTCATGGCCGCTCAGCCTAGGAGGACGGGCTGCAGGGTTCTCTTTTCTTTTTAAGGTTTAGCACACAGTACGGTTATTTTAAAATTGGTTTGGAAGAATATATTTCATCAGCCAACTCCGATCATGCTTATTACCGAAGCTCGGAGGGAATCTGAGAGGAAGGATAAATTAGCACCGACTTAGGAGGCCTCGGGGAGCCTGCCCACCTTAGCCCGTGGCTGCTGTCTGACCACAGCTAATAAAACCTTTCTCTGCCAGGCCTCCCTGCTGCGCTGCCTGCCTAACACGCCTCACACCGGGTCAAGATCCTTAGGTATTTGGGGACTGGGAAGGCGCTGCTGGAAGACTTACTCCTGGTCTCCACCTGAACTGACGATGGATGGAGAAAGGGCGAGAAGTTCGCCGGGGGGTCCCCTGAAAGTCATGAGCCCCACGCAGCATGAAGAGCTGTCACCGATAGCGGTGCGGGTGGGAGGCTGAAGGCTTTGCTTTCCCAGGAACACAGATGTCTTTGTGGGTACAGAGGCACTGCTGAGAGAGCGCCTAACATTTAAAAAGGGGGCAGAAATGAATGGCTGATACACGCAATGGTAGGGTGAATCTCAAAACGGTAGGTTGAGCGAAAGAAGCCAAACACAAAAAAGGACAGCAGGTACGAGCCCATTCATATTAACGTCCTGTTGTTGTTGTGTGCCGGTGAGTCGATTCTGACTCACGGCCACTGTGTAAGGCAGAGTAGAACTGCCCCATAGGCTTTTCTAGGCTGTTTTATCTTCATGGCAGTGGATTGCTAGGTCTTTTCCTCCCTCAGAGCGGTTGGTGGGTTCGAACTGCTAACCTTTTGATTTGCAGCCAAGCGCTTAACGGTTGCACCATCAGGGATCCTTATCAACGTTCTAGAATAGGCAAAAGTGGTTGCTTCAGGGGAGGAGGAGATTGGAAAGGGGCATGAGAGGACATTCTGGGATGATGGAAATATTTTTTATTCTGATTAGGGTATTGTTTGAAAAAACCAAAATACAGTTGCCATCAAGTCAAAGCCGACTCATGGCAACCCCACGTGTGTCAGAGGGTTGTGTTCCAGAGGGTTGTCAATGGCTGACTTTTTGAAAGTAGATTGCCAGGGCCTTCTTCTTAGGTGCCTGTGGGTGGACTTGAACCTCCAACCTTTCTGCCAAGGACCTTAACCCTTTGCACCACCCAGAGACTCCAGTGTGTTATTACATGGCTGTAAACATTTGTCAAAATTTAACTGAAACGTACGCTTAAAAAAAATATTGTGGCGACTTAACATCATGGTAGATGAATGTGGAGAGAAGTTCCCAGCCAACTGTAGCCTACCGGAGAGGCCTGCTGGTGACTTGGCTCTTGCAGGAGGGAACGCCTCAAGGGTTTACACTCCTGGTCACTGCAGCTCCCTAGGCCTCAGAACTGCTTGGGGGTCTGCCCCATTGTCCTAGCCACAAGCTAACTGCCTATACACTGCCCTGCTTTCAAGGAAGCTGCCTTGTTTTCTGAGGAACATATTCAACCTAGAGCCCACACCACTCGTGATACCAGCAAGGAAGGCCCGGCAGGGATAGCACAAAGTCAAACACTGGAGGATAGACAACCCTAATGTGAATATGGCTCTCCGGGGCCGTTGTGACAGCGACAACTGCATTCATATGAGATGTTACTTCTAAAGGAACTTCTTCTTTTTTTTTTTGGTCACAAAGACCTCTTCACATTGGTGAATTATAAATATGCAGAAAAGATGGCGAGAGACCACTCAGCGCTCTGAATTGAGGCCAGTTTAACTCCTAGGACTCTAGTCCCTGGTACTTTTCCTGCATTTTCAGCAGCACCTGAAATAGATTTCACTTCATATGAAATGCAAAGCACTGCAGAGTGAAAGCTCACCCCGGTCTCTGATCCAGGCGAGTGTTCTCAAGCCTGGTGTTCATTTTTTTTTTTTTTCTCTCCTTTCCTTCAAAACCCTGCCTTGCTAAGCCCACAGATGGGGACCAGAGGATAAGTAGATGCATAATCTATTCCCCAAAATATTCCGCCAGGTGTCTTCTCTACAGGTCAGGAGGGCTTGCAGAAGGAGTGTCGTAGGTCACCGCCTTTCCATCGGAGAAATTCTCTCTCATAATTAAGATTATGTCAGCATTTCCTTTGCAGGACCTGGCGTTAAAAACCACCCTGAGACTTCTAAGTCAATTGGCAAAATAATTCTATTATGAAAACACTCTGCATCCCACTTTGAAGTGTGGCTTCTGGGGTCTTAAATGCTAACAAGCAGCCATCTAAGATACATCGATTGACCCACCTGGATCAAAGGAGAATGAAGAACACAAAGGTCACACAGTAAGCATAAGCCCAAGAGACAGAAAGGGCCACATGAACCAGAGACTTACATCATCCTGAGACCAGAAGAACTAGATGGTGCCTGGTTACAACCGATGACTGCCCTGACAGGGAGCACGACAGAGAACCCCTGAGGGTGCAGGAGAACAGTGGGATGCAGACCCCAAATTCTCATAAAAAGACCAGACTTAATGGTCTGACTGAGACTAGAAGAATCCCGGCGGTCATGGTCCCCAAACCTTCTGTTGGCCCTGGACAGGAACCATACCTGAAGACAACTCATCAGACATGGAAGGGACTGGGCAATGGGTTGGAGAGAGATGCTGATGAAGAGTGAGCTGCTTGTATCAGGTGGACACTTGAGACTGTGTTCACATCTCCTGTCTGGAGGGGGGATGGGAGGGTAGAGGGGGTTAGAAACTGGCAAAACCTTCATGAGGGGAGAGACTGGGGGGAGGGAGTGGGCTGACTCATTGAGGGGAGAGTAGGTGGGAGTATGGAGTAAGGTGTATATAAGCTTATATGTGACAGACTGACTTGATTTGTAGACTTTCACTTAAGGCACAATAAAAATTATTAAAAAAAAAAAAAACTAACCATCCTTAGTGGGGCTTGGTTTTAATGCCCTTGGACTTGGAGGAACTCTCTCTGACACGGTTGTGCGGCATTTTTCCTTTCAAAAGTAGGAAAAGAGAAAAGCACCATTGAGAAGGGGGGGTGATGCTGCCCTGTGGGGCTATCAGCAGGGTTGGCGGTTGGTCAAGGGGTCAGGAAGAGGGGTCCATCTGGGTCCCCGTGATCTCCTGGACAGTAGCCAAGTATGGCAGGAAGAGATCCTGATTTGATTCCCAGGTAGTGTTCCCCAAACTGTCCTCTGCTGATCCCCTATGTCAGAGTCACCTGGGCAGAGCCTGTCATGAGTGCCCCGCCTACCCCCAAATCCTAGTCACTGTCTCCCTACCCCGCCTACCCCCAAATCCTAGTCACTGTCTCCCTAACCTGTCCACCCACAAACCAGAATATTCAGGGTAGGGCCTGGCAATCTGTTTCCTAACTACTTTCCCAAAGTGATTCCTTTGCCTGGGAAAGGCTTTACTATTTTGTTGCTGGTGACCTTGGTCAAAAATTAGCACTTATTTATGCCTTGTGTCCTCACTGATAAAATAACACCAGCTAACATTTATTGGGTCCTTGGGCAGTGGAAATGGTTAAGCGTTTGACTATTAACCAAAAGGCTGGTGGTTTGAACCCACCCAGGAAGAAAGACCTGGCAATCTCCTTCCGAAAGATCAGGGCCTTGAAAACCCTATGGAGCAGTTCTACTCTGCGCATATGGGGTCATCACGAATTGGAATCCACTTGACAGCAGTGAGTTTAGCTTAACATTTATGAGTATTTACCAAGTGCCAAGCATGTTATAAGAGCGTCCCATAAATTAACTTATCTAATCCTTATATTTGTCCTATGAAGTCAGTACTGTAATTAGCCCAAGTTTTAGGGTGAGATTAGTAGACAGACAGGTTAAGTAAGTTGCTCAAGGTCACACAGCTAGTAAGTGGCTGAGCTAGGCTTTGAGGCCAGGTAGTCTGGCTCTGTAATGGTGCCTTGCCTTTTGGAGGATACTCGTAACTCCCACCATCCTGGGCCACGAGGGGTAGATGAAACAGACAATGTAAAACTGCTTTGTGGCCTGTATGATTATTTTATTGTCATTTCAGGTTCTCTGTACTCTTCCAGTTTCCTGTGTAGGACCACCCTGTTCTTTCCAGTCTCCTGTATCATCCTTCCACCCCACTCAAATCTTTGATTTGTGAAAAGCTAATCTCACAGGCTAATTTACACTCGTGTGTTAATGGGTTGGAAACCCTGGTGGCATAGTAGTTAAGTGTTAGGGCTGCTAACCAAGAGGTCGGCAGTTCAAGTCTGCCAGGTGCTCCTTGGAAACTCTGTGGGGCAGTTCTACTCTGTCCTACAGGGTTTCTATGAGTTGGAATTGACTCATAGGTTTTGGTTTTTTTGGGGGGCGTGGCTAATGGGTCATGATAGCCTAATGTGTTTGCTTTTCTCAGATCACATGCTTTCATTTCAACTCAAGTTTTAACTCAGACCTTCCTATCTGCTGACACAGGGATCTCACTCATTACCTTTCCCTTTACCAGCTCCCTGTTTGAGGAGATGTTTCTGAAAAAATGCAAGCTTCATTAATTAATTAGGAATCAATTCCATATACATATATAAAGTAAAACGGGAGATACCCAAAAACCATTTCATGGATAATTTATGGTTTTTTCCCTGGCCTTTTTGCAATCTGGAAAGCTTCAGAAGAAATCTCCCTCATTACCATCTCAGTGGACCAGCTAGTGTCTGGAAGCCATTGTATCTCCCCAAGGGGCAAGTGAGATGGCAGAGTGGAACCTGTCATGGTGGGGCGGGCGTGGGGCCGAGGAGGATTTTGTGACAGGTCATGTCCTGCTCTGTCTTCAGGTGAACTGGCCATGACAATTAGGGTCTCCACCCACAGTTGTTGATGGGAAGACAGACAGCAGTCATCATTAAGGGTGCAGTAGCTCATGTGTAGAGCCCATAGAAGATAGAATGTTGTGTTGGGGGAAGGTACGACCATGGACAAAGATATGACTGGAAGTGGAAGTTGCTGTGGAAAGAGATCATTTACCCAGAAGTCACCATCTATCTTCACCAACCTATGGAACTTGTATTCTTCCTGTTTTATTGATTTATATGTTCTCTGTGCCACATATAAATACCCAGCTCATAAAAACCAGTTGCCGTCTAGTTAACTCGAACCTCCAGCCTTTGAGGTAGCAGCCAAGCATGTTAACAATTTGCATCACCCAGGGACTCTGCCCAACACATGAAAAAACCCACTGCCATCAAGTCGATTCTGACTCATAGCAAGCCTGGAGGACAAAGTGGAACTGCACCATGGAGTTTCTAAGGAGCAGCTGGTGGATTTGATTTGCTGGCCTTTTGGTTAGCAGCCGAGCTCTTAACCGCTGCACCACCAGGGCTCTTAATAAGCTCCAGATTTGTGAACAACTCTGTGGCTTGTGGAGCAGTCTGTGGTGCCCCATGACTCTCCCCCTCATTTGGTCTCCTGCAGATGCACTGGTTTCCTTGCTGTTCCTTGAACATGTCAACCACTTTCCTGCCTTGAGGCTCTTAGCTGTCTCAGTCTCTTAGGCTGACCCACCATCTGGTTTGCACAGAACTCTACTGGTTTTAGCACTGAAAGTCTCATGTTCTGGGAAACCGGTCAGTCCTAGGCAAACCAAAACAGTTGGTCACCCCACATCTCCCTGGAACGCTCTTCCCGTAGATATTCACAGGGCAAACTACCTCGCTCCAGGCATGCCTTGCTCAATCCTTACCTTCTTAACGAGGCCTACCTTGATCATGTGTGATCTCCAACTTGCCCACTGACTCCCACCCTCCCTACTCCCAATTCCTCATATCTTTCTTTGCTTTCAATTTTTAATAGCAGTTATCACCTTCTTTCATATTGTTGTTTGTGTACTTATTATATGTATTTTGTATTGTTCATCTGTTGCCAGTAGAATTGAGTACCTTGAGGGCAGGGATCTTTGTCTATTTTGTATACTGATTCAGTCCAAATGCCTAGAACAGTGCCTGGCACATAGTAGATGCTCAACAGATGCTGAATGAATGAATGAATGAATGCTCATTTTCTGTGCACACTGTAGCGGGTGAAATGGGGAGAATTTTAAAGAAGCATATGTAAGAATCCCTGATCTCAAAGACTTTGTATTCCAGTAGGAGAAAGACAGCGAGAAGAGGTAGTCAAGTCTTTCACTGTTGACAGAGATCATCTGTAAGCCTGTGGTCCATACTTGTTATGACCTTATTTCCTTTGCTTTTGGTAATATAAGCTTTGCAAAAGGATGGGCTATTTCAGTTGTATCCATTTCTTCACTGCCCAAACCAATCCGATACCCTCTGACCTCCACTTCTTGTGCTTCACTGAAATGACCTTTTTAAGGCCATCCATGACCTCCTCTTCATGAGCCACTGCCTAGAGGGTGGTCTTTAGTTTACTGAACTCTCAGTCCCATCAGCCTGGACTGGATTCTTCTTCCTTCTTGAAATGCCCCCTTCCCTTGCCTTCCCTGTATCTCCTTGCAGAAACTCTGTTTCTTTTCCAGGTCCATATTCCTCTGCCTACTTCCCAAAAGCTGGTTCTTCCTGAGGGTCCTGTTCTTGGCCTGCCTCCTGCTCCCTCTACACTCTCCCTAGGTGATCTCACTCACTTTTGGGTTTTAATAATTTTATATTCTGTGATTCCCACATATCTCTCTCCAGCTCAAACCTACCTACCAGCTTCAGCCTCGTATACAGCTGCCTGCTCAGCTTCACTCCTTGGGTGTCATCCAGGCCCCTCATACTCACCACATCCCTGCAGAACTGACCACCACCTACTCCAAACACGCTCCTCTTCCTGCTTCCTCTACCTTCATTGATGATGGCATCAGATAGCTAGGAGTCATCCTTGACTTCTATTTTCCTCACCTTCCATATTCAGTAAACCATCAAGTCCTATTAATTTTATCTGCAAAATGTTTCTCAAATAAGTCACTTTCTCTCTAAACCAGCCACTCCTTTCCCCTTCCCCTAGTCAGGTTTACTCTAATGGGCTCCTATGTCCCCTTGCTCTAGGCTTGTCCCCTCAAGGCCATGCTCTGCACAGCTGTCATTCCTTCCCTATTGAATGCCCAAGCATAGTGATTTGTACCAAGGATGAAGCAGTGAAAAAGACAAGGGCCCTGTTCTCATACATCAGTGAGATCCATATAAATAATAATTTTTACATGGTCCTCTCTGACGTACAGCCTTCGAATGTGTTTCAACCCTTATCCTAGGTATCCTTAACCTGTTTTGGGTCATGAATCCCTTTTGGAATTAGATAAAAGCTGAATTCATACACCAGACTTTGCTTACAACTTCAGGGGTAAAGACACTATACCCTGGAGGCCACAGACTTCAAGTTCAGAATTCTTGGCCTGCATGATCAAGTTCAAGTCTTTTTGAATAATACATAAGGCCCTTTATGGCCTGTGACCCCCTCTCCTGGCTTTGCCTCTAATCATGTCCACCTGTCTCACTCTCTGGCATCACAGCAAGACAGAACTTCTTGAAGTCCCCTGCGTGCACCATCCATTTATCCAGTGACTATTGATTAAGAGCCTGTCTATTGTGCATTGGGTAAATTTGCCACAGAAGACATCTTTAAAATCTTAAAAAAGCAAAGATGTCGTTTTGTTGACTGAGGTGCCCCTGACCCAAGCAATGGTATTTTCAATCACCTCATATACATGCAAAAGCTGGACAATGACAAAGGAAGACCAAAGAAAAATTGATGCCTTCAAATTATGGTCCTGGCAAAGAATATTGAATATGCCATGGACTTCCAGAAGAACAAATCTATCCTGGAGGAAGTACAGCCAGAATGCTCCTTAGAAACGTGGATGGCGAGCCTTCATCTTGCCTACTTTGGATATGTTAACAGGAGAGACCAAGCCCTGGAGGACATCTTGCTTGGTAGAGAGTCAGTGAAAGAGAAGACCCTCAGTGAGATGGATTGACACGGTGGCTGCAACAATGGGTTCAAACATACCTGTATTGGGAGGATGGCCCAGGACTGGGCAACACTTCATTCCTTTTATATGTAAGTTTGCTGTGAGTCAGAGCTGGCTTGATGGCACCTAACAACAAAAACAAATTTCTTGTGTGCCAGATCCTGAGAGAGTCACCACAGGTGTAGAAGTGAAAAAGTATGATACTGGTCCACATGTAACTTACATTCTCATTGTATGCTTTTCTGCAGCTCAGGTTTTACCCTCTCCTGGTGTCCTTTGTGGTCCTGGTGGTGCAGTGGTTAAGAGCTCAGCTGCTAACCAAAAGTTGGCAGTTCAAATCCACCAGCTACTCCTTGGAAACCGTATGGGACAGTTCTACTCTATCCTGTAGGGTTGCTATGAGTCGGAATTGACTTGATGGCAACAGTTTTTTTTTTTTGTGTGTGTGTGTGTGTGTTCTGGTTATCCTTCCCTGTTAACTGGCCATTGCCCACTTTAGGATTCAGCTCAGGCATCTTTCTTTTTTTTTTTTTTTTTTTTTGACTTTAAAAAATAATAAGCATTTATTATCTCTCACAGCATTTTTTATTTCTGTGAGTCAGGAATTTGGGAGTATCTTTTTTGGCTGGGTGGTTCTGGTTCAGGGTTTCTCATGAGGTTGAGTCAGTTATCAACTGGAGCAGTAGTCATCTGAAGGTGTAACTGGGATCTGCTTCCAAGGTGGCTCACTCACAATACTAGCAAGTTGGTGCTGGTTCTTGGTTTCTTCCCACATGGGCCTCTCCAAGGCACTGCTTGGTTTCTTCCCACGTGGGCCTCTCCAAGGCACTGCTTGAGTAATGGTGTGCAGAAGCATGATTCCCTGTGGCAAGTCTACCAGTGTCTCTGTGTGGACTTTTTTTTTTTTTTTTGCCTTTAATTTTTTTTTAATTAATTTTTATTAAGCTTCAAGTGAACATTTACCATTCCAATCAGTCTGTCACATGTAAGTTTACATACATCTTACTCCCTTCTCCCACTTGCTCTCCCCCTATTGAGTCAGCCCTTTCAGTCTCTCCTTTCGTGACAATTTTGCCGTCTTCCCTCTTTCTCTATCTTCCCATCCCCCCTCCAGTCAAGAGTTGCCAACACACTCTCCAGTGTCCACCTGATTTAATTAGCTCACTCTTCATCAGCATCTCTCTCCCCTCCGCTGACCAGTCCTTTTCATGCCTGATGAGTTGTCTTCGGGGATGGTTCCTGTCCTGTGCCATCAGAAGGTCTGGGGAGCATTGTCTCCGGGATTCCTCTAGTCGCAGTCATACCCATTAAGTATGGTCTTTTTATGAGAATTTGGGGTCTGTATCCCATTGGTCTCCTGCTCCCTCAGGAGTTGTCTGTTGTGCTCCCTGACAGGGCAGACATCGATTGTGGCCGGGCACCAACTATTTCTTCTGGTCTCAGGATAATGTAGGTCTCTGGTTCATGTGGCCCTTTCTGTCTCTTGGGTTCTTAGTTGTCGTGTGACCTTGGTGTTCTTCCTTTGCCTTTGCTCCAGGTGGGTTGAGACCAATTGATGTATCTTAGATGGCTGCTTCTTGGCATTTAGGACCCCAGACGTCACATTCCAAAGTGGGATGCAGAATGTTTTCATAATAGAATTGTTTCGCCAATTGACTTAGAAGTCCCCTCAAACCATGTTCCCCAGACCGCAGCCCCTGCTCCGCTGACCTTTGAAGCCTTCATTTTATCCCGGAAACCTCTTTGCTTTTAGTCCAGTCCAATTAGACTGACCTTCCTTGTATTGAGTGTTGTCTTTCCCTTCACCCAAAGCAGTTCTTATCTACTGATTGATCAATAAAAAACCCTCTCCCTCCCTCCCTCCCTCCCCCCTTTTTAACCACAAAAGTATGTGTTCTTCTCCGTTTTTTCTATTTCTCAAGATCTTATAATAGAGGTCTTATACAATATTTGTCCTTTTGCCTCTGACTCATTTCGCTCAGCATAATGCCTTCCAGATTCCTCCATGTTATGAAATGTTTCAGAGATTCGTCACTGTTCTTTATCAATGCGTAGTATTCCATTGTGTGAATATACCACAATTTATTTACCCATTCATCCGCTGACGGACACCTTGGTTGCTTCCAGCTTTTTGCTATTGTAAACAGAGCTGCAATAAACATGGGTGTGCATGTATCTGTTTGTGTGAAGGCTCTTGTATCTCTCGGGTATATTCCGAGGAGTGGGATTTCTGGGTTGTATGGTAGTTCTATTTCTAACTGTTTAAGATAACGCCAGATGGATTTTCAAAGTGGTTGTACCATTTTACAATCCCACCAGCAGTGTATGAGAGTTCCAATCTCTCCGCAGCCTCTCCAACATTTATTATTTTGTGTTTTTTGGATTAATGCCAGTCTAGTTGGTGTGAGATGGAATCTCATCGTAGTTTTAATTTGCATTTCTCTAATGGTTAATGATCGGGAGCATTTTCTCATGTGTCTGTTGGCTGCCTGAATATCTTCTTTAGTGAAATGTGTGTTCATATCCTTTGCCCACTTCTTGATTGGGTTGTTTGTCTTTTTGTGGTTGAGTTTTGACAGAATCATGTAGATTTTAGAGATCAGGCGCTGGTCTGAGATGTCATAGCTGAATATTCTTTCCCAGTCTGTAGGTGGTCTTTTTACTCTTTTGGTGAAGTCTTTAGATGAGCATAGGTGTTTGATTTTTAGGAGCTCCCAGTTATCTGGTTTCTCTTCATCACTTTTGGTAATGTTTTGTATTCTGTTTATGCCCTGTATTAGGGCTCCTAGGGTTGTCCCTATTTTTTCTTCCATGATCTTTATCATTTTAGTCTTTATGTTTAGGTCTTTGATCCACTTGGAGTTAGTTTTCGTGCATGGTGTGAGGTATGGGTCCTGTTTCATTCTTTTGCAAATGGATATCCAGTTATGCCAGCACCATTTGTTAAAAAGACTATCTTTTCCCCAATTTACTGACACTGGTCCTTTGTCAAATATCAGCTGCTCATACGTGGATGGATTTATATCTGGGTTCTCCATTCTGTTCCATTGGTCTATGTGCCTGTTGTTGTACCAGTACCAGGCTGTTTTGACTACTGTAGCTGTATAATAGGTTCTGAAATCAGGTAGAGTGAGGCCTCCCACTTTCTTCTTCTTTTTCAGTAATGCCTTACTTATCCGGGGGTTCTTTCCCTTCCATATGAAATTAGTGATTTGTTTCTCTAGCCCCTTAAAATATGACATTGGTATTTGGATTGGAAGTGCGTTATATGTATAGATGGCTTTTGGTAGAATAGACATTTTTACTGTGTTAAGTCTTCCTATCCATGAGCAGGGTATGTTTTTCCACTTAAGTATGTCCTTTTGAATTTCTTGTAGCAGAGTTTTATAGTTTTCTTTGTATAGGTCTTTTACATCCTTGGTAAGATTTATTCCTAAGTATTTTATCTTCTTGGGGGCTACTGTGAACGGTATTGATTTGGTTATTTCCTCTTCGGTGTTCTTTTTGTTGATGTAGAGGAATCCAAGTGATTTTTGTATGTTTATTTTATAACCAGAGACTCTTCCAAACTCTTCTATTAGTTTCAGTAGTTTTCTGGAGGATTCCTTAGGGTTTTCCATGTATACGATCATGTCATCTGCAAATAGTGATAGCTTTAGTTCCTCCTTGCCAATCTGGATACCCTTTATTTCTTTGTCTAGCCTAATTGCCCTGGCTAGGACGTCAAGTACGATGTTTACTAAGAGCGGTGATAAAGGGCATCCTTGTCTGGTTCCCGTTCTCAAGGGAAATGCTTTCAGGTTCTCTCCATTTAGAGTGATATTGGCTGTTGGCTTTGCATAGATGCCCTTTATTATGTTGAGGAATTTTCCTTCAATTCCTATTTTGGTAAGAGTTTTTATCATAAATGGGTGTTGAACTTTGTCAAATGCCTTTTCTGCATCTATTGATAAGATTATGTGGTTTTAATCTTTTGTTTTATTTATGTGATGGATTACATTAATGGTTTTTCTGATATTAAACCAGCCTTGCATACCTGGTATAAATCCCACTTGATCAGGGTGAATTATTTTTTTGATGTGTTGTTGGATTCTATTGACTAGAATTTTGTTGAGGATTTTTGCATCTATGTTCATGAGGGATATAGGTCTGTAATTTTCTTTTTTTGTGATGTCTTTACCTGGTTTTGGTATCAGGGAGATGGTGGCTTCATAGAATGAGTTGGGTAGTATTCCGTCTTTTTCTATGCTTTGAAATACCTTCAGTAGTAGTGGTGTTAACTCTTCTCTGAAGGTTTGGTAGAACTCTGCAGTGAAGCCATCTGGGCCAGGACTTTTTTTTGTTGGAAGTTTTTTGATTACTGTTTCAATCTCTTTTTTTATTATGGGTCTATTTAGTTGTTCTACTTCTGAATGTGTTAGTTTAGGTAGGTAGTATTGTTCCAAGAATTTATCCATTTCTTCTAGGTTTTCAAATTTGTTAGAATACAATTTTTCGTAGTAATCTGAAATGATTCTTTTAATTTCATTTGGCTCTGTTGTGGTGTGGTCCTTCTCGTTTCTTATTCGGGTGATTTGTTTCCTTTCCTGTTTTTCTTTAGTCAGTCTAGCCAATGGTTTATCAATTTTGTTAATTTTTTCAAAGAACCAGCTTTTGGCTTTGTTAATTCTTTCAATTGTTTTTCTGTTCTCTAGTTCATTTAGTTCAGCTCTAATTTTTATTATTTGTTTTCTTCTGGTGCCTGATGGATTCTTTTGTTGCTCACTTTTTATTTGTTCAAGTTGTCGGGACAGTTCTCTGATTTTGGCTCTTTCTTCTTTTTGTATGTGTGCATTTATCAATATAAATTTGCCTCTGAGCACTGCTTTTGCTGTGTCCCAGAGGTTTTGATAGGAAGTATTTTCATTCTCGTTGCTTTCTAAGAATTTCCTTATTCCCTCCTTGATGTCTTCTATAACCCAGTCTTTTTTCAGGAGGGTATTGTTCATTTTCCAAGTATTTGATTTCTTTTCCGTAGTTTTTCTGTTATTGATTTCTAGCTTCATTGCCTTGTGGTCTGAGAAGATGCTTTGTAATATTTGGATGTTTTGGATTCTGCAAAGATTTGTTTTATGACCTAATATGTGGTCTATTCTAGAGAATGTTCCATGTGCACTAGAAAAAAAAGTATATTTTGCAGCAGTTGGGTGGAGAGTTCTGTATAAGTCAATGAGGTCAAGTTGGTTGATTGTTGTAAGTAGGTCTTCCGTGTATCTATTGAGCTTCTTACTGGATGTCTTGTCCTTCTCCGAAAGTGGTGTGTTGAAGTCTCCTACTATAAATGTGGAGGTGTCTATCTCACTTTTCAATTCTGTTAAAATTTGATTTATGTATCTTGCAGCCCTGTCATTGGGTGCATAAATATTTAATATGGTTATGTCTTCCTGATCAATTGTCCCTTTTATCATTATATAGTGTCCTTCTTTATCCTTTGTGGTGGATTTAAGTCTAAAGTCTATTTTGTCAGAAATTAATATTGCTACTCCTCTTCTTTTTTGCTTATTGTTTGCTTGATATATTTTTTTCCATCCTTTGAGTTTTATTTTGTTTGTGTCTCTAAGTCTAAGGTGTGTCTCTTGTAGGCAGCGTATAGATGGATCGTGTTTCTTTATCCAGTCCGTGACTCTCTGTCTCTTTATTGGTGCATTTAGTCCATTTACATTCAGCGTAATTATAGATAAATAAGTTTTTAGTGCTGTCATTTTGATGCCTTTTCATGTGAGTTGTTGGCCATTTCATTTTTCCACATACTTTTTTGTGCTGAGACCTTTTTCTTAGTAGATTGTGAGATCCTCATTTTCATAATGTTTAACTTTATGTTAGTTGAGTCGTTATGTTTTTCTTGGCCTTTTTCTTGAGTTATGGAATTGATATTCCTTTTTGTGGTTACCTTATTATTTACCCCTATTTTTCTAAGTAAAAACCTAACTTGTATCATTCTATATCGCCTTGTATCACTCTCCATCTGGCAGTTCAATGCCTCCTATATTTAGTCCCTCTTTTTGATTATTGTGATCGTTTATCTATTGATTTCCATGATTCCCTGTTATGTGTATTATTTTGTTTATTTATTTATTTTTTAGAATTAATCTTAATTTGTTTGTTTTTGTGATTTCCCTATTTGAGTTGATATCAGGATGTTCTGTTTTGTGACCTTGTATTGTGCTGGTACCTGATATTATTGGTCATCAGGCCGAACAATCTCCTTTAGCATTTCTTGCAGTCTTGGTTTAGTTTTTGCAAATTCTCTAAACTTGTGTTTATCTGTAAATATCTTAATTTCCCCTTCATATTTCAGAGAGAGTTTTGCTGGATATATGATCCTTGGTTGGCAGTTTTTCTCCTTCAGTGCTCTGTATACGTCGTCCCATTCCCTTCTTGCCTGCGTGGTTTCTGCTGAGTAGTCTGAACTTATTCTTATTGATTCTCCCTTGAAGGAAACCTTTCTTTTCTCCCTGGCTGCTTTTAAAATTTTCTGTTTGTCTTTGGTTTTGGCAAGTTTGATGATAATATGTCTTGGTGTTTTTCTTTTTGGATCAATCTTAACTGGGGTTCGATGAGCATCTTGGATAGATATCCTTTCGTCTTTCATGATGTCAGGGAAGTTTTGTGTCAGGAGTTCTTCAACTATTTTCTCTGTGTTTTCTGTCCCCCCTCCCTGTTCTGGGACTCCAATCACTTGCAAGTTATCCTTCTTGATAGAGTCCCACATGATTCTTAGGGTTTCTTCATTTTTTTAAATTCTTTGATCTGATTTTTTTTCAGCTATGTTGGTGTTGATTCCCTGGTCCTCCAGAAGTCCCAGTCTACATTCTAATTGCTCGAGTCTGCTCCTCTGACTTCCTATTGCGTTGTCTAATTCTGTAATTTTATTGTTAATCTTTTGGATTTCTACATGCTGTCTCTCTATGGATTCTTGCAACTTATTAATTTTTCCACTATGTTCTTGAATAATCTTTTTGAGTTCTTCAACAGTTTTATCAGTGTGTTCCTTGGCTTTTTCTGCAGTTAGCCTAATTTCATTTGTGATGTCTTTAAGCATTCAGTAAATTAGTTTTTTATATTCTGTATCTGATAATTCCAGGATTGTATCTTCATTTGGGAAAGATTTTGATTCTTTTGTTTGGGGGGTTGGAGAAGCTGTCACGGTCTGTTTCTTTATGTGGTTTGATATGCACTGCTGTCTCTGAGCCATCACTGGGAAACTAGTTTTTCCAGGTAATCTGCTAAAAAAAAATGCAGTCAGATCCCTATCTGAATTCTCCCTCTGGCTCAGGGTATTCGGATGTTAATGGAGCCGCCTGCGGAGGGTGGGGGAGGGGTCAGAGAGCTAGGAGTGTAGCACCTCTGAATATAGAGCTGATCCCCGCGTTCACGCTCCGCCCGCGTCCGCCAAAATCCTGGCGGGATGGCTCCCCGGCTGGGATGCTGCTCTCCCCGCTCCAAAACCAGTCACTTCCTCTCGGGGACTTCTCCCTCCGGTGCGCCGCACCACTCGCGCGAACTGGGTGGGCGTCGCCCTCACGAACAGCTGGGCCCGCCCCCGGGGTCTATTCAGGGGAACGCGCTCACGCCCCGCCCGCGCTTGCCAAAATCCCAGCAGGACGGCTCCCTGGCTGGGACGCTGCTCTCCCCGCTCCGAGACCAGTCACTTCCTCCCGGGGACTTCTCCCTCCGGTGTGCCTCACCACTCGCGTGAACTAGGTGGGCGTCGCCCGCACAAACGGCTGGGCCCGCCCCCGGGGTCGCTTTAGGGAAATATAGCTGATCCCCACGCTCTCGCCACACCCACTTCCTGCCAAACTCCCAGCGGGACAGCTCCCCGGCTGGGACGCTGCTCTCCCTGCTCCAAGATCAGTCACTGCCTCCCGGGTGCTTCTCCCACCGGCTGCGCCGCTACGCCGCCCACGCCAGCTGGCTAGGCTCTCTCCCGGAATGAGTTCGGGGGGTAGGGCTGGGCCCCTTGTCTGTGCCGTCTGCCCCCCTGGGCTCTGCCCCAGATCAGTCTCCGAAGGTCACCTGCCTGGTACAATGGCTCTGGGCTCTGGAAACAATCGCTGTCTCCCCGTATTTGTTCGTTCTCCATCTCTAAGTCTGTGTTTGTTGTTCAGAGTTCGTAGATGGTTATGTATGTGATCGATTCACTTGTTTTCGGAGTCTTTGTTGCAAGAGGGATCCGCGGTAGCGTCCACCTAGTCCGCCATCTTGGCCCCGCCTCCTCAGGCGTCTTTCTTCCCAGAAGACTTTCCTAAATGCTACCTTCATATTGGAACCCTTCCTTGCTTCCTGTAATTTATTGTAAATATGTTTCCCTGTAGCTAATACATTATATAAGGAGCTCTGGTGGCACAAACGTTTAGGTGCTTAGCTCTTAACCAAAAGACTGGCGGTTTGAACCTCCTGAGCTGTTCCGTGGGAGAAAAACCTGGTGATCCGCTTCTGAAAAGATTACAGCCAGGAAAACTCTATGGAGGCAGTTATACTCTGTCATATGGGGCCACTAGGAGTTGAAATTGACTCGAAGGCACCCAACAACACTATCCTGCATGATAATTATCTGTTTATATGCTGTTTCTTGTTCTACTTTGGGAACTTTCTAAAGTTTAAAACAGAAATGGTTTTATTCTTGATTATTTTATCCTGGCATCAATCTGTTACTCATTACGTACTTGTCGAATGAGTGAATGAATGGATGAATGAATGAATGGGAAGGATGGTCTCTAAGGGCCTTGAACACTGGCCTGTGCTCTTTGTTTTGTTCTTTATTGGGTGGCCGACCTTCGTCAGTGTTGGGCAGGAGGGTGGTGTGGTAAAAGTGAGTCTTTGTGATGACAAAGCTGGGGGTGGTTTCTAGGGTGCTGAGAGGAAGAAGGGCCTCTGCTGCTGGTGGGATTTAAGCATCAGCCTCAAGAGGACAGGAGGGATAGTGGGGGAGAGGAGGAGGCCCCTGGTGAGGCTGGGCTTGGGGTTAGCCCAGCTCTGCACTTTCAGCTGTGTGGTATTTATTAGGCACTTCACTCTCTCTGCCCTAGTTTCCTTACCTGTTAAGTTAGGAGGTTTAGTTGGATGCGTTCTGGGATCCGTTTTGATGTGTCTGGTCTTTCCTGCTTGATGGTGCCTCTCTGCTACAGGCCCAAACCTGCAGCTTCTTTAGAAGCTGGAGATTTAGTGGATGGGTGCTAGAAATGGCCCCTGGAGGCCACCATAGCCACCTCGCGCCTTGCTTAGTTTGGATGCCTGGATAGATAACTCCAACTTGGGTGGCATCGGAGGGTATTTCTGGGTTGATAGGGATCAGATGTTGCTGGAGCTTTGACTGCGGGATAATTAGGCCCCACCGGCTACATCTCAAGCCCCTTCGTCCCATGCCATCTTGGTTATAGAAATTGTTGCTGGCTGTGGTCTTCCTACCAGACTCATATCAGAGCTGGGTGAGGCTCCCCTCAGAAGGGACCCTGTGAAGGTGGCTGGGGCCTGTGTGCCCCCACTTCAGTCTCTAACCTACTGAGCCACACCTGCTGCTGCTGCTTAAAAAACAGAAAAACAGAACAGTTGCTGTCCGATTGATTTCGACTCATGGCTACCCCGTATGTGTCCGAGCAGAACTGTGTTCCACAGGGTTTTCAGTGACTGATTTTTTTGGAAGTAGATTGCCAGGCCTTTCTTCTGAATCACCTTTGGGTGGACTCAAACTTCCAACCTTTTGGTTAGCAGTGAGTGCAATAACTATTTGCACCACCCAGAGACTCCAGTGCTTCAAAGCGAGATCCAAAGTCCAAGAAGGAGGAGAGGATGCCAGGGGCACAGTGTCTCAGAGGGTCCTGTGGGCCCTTCTCACACAGGGCCTCCCAGCCACTGGGACTGCTCATGGTCCTGCTGAGGTGTTCGGGGTGTTGTTCACGAGTCTCACAGCAATTCTGCAAGGTGGCTATTCCTATTGTACTTTAGAAATGAGGGAATTGAGCCCCAGAGAGGTTAAGTAACTTGCCCAAGTCCCCAAGCCAGGCTTCATACCAGGGCCAGGGTCCATGTCCTTAACTCCAGGGTCCATGTCCTTTCCAACCCCGACAGGTGTAGAGAACCAGCACCCGGAGACCGTAAGTGGACCCCCACAGGTGTAGAGAACCACCCCTGAGACCATGAGAACCACACTGGGATTTTTTAATACCGTGTAAAAGCAAGATAACTTGGAATTGAAACCGGATCAACGGGTCTGTGGCAACGTGGGAGAAGCCAAACTCTGTGACGCTGGTTTTCAGAGGAAAGAAGAGTTTATTTCACAGGCTAGTAAGCAGGAACTCAGAGATATGGACCTCAGATTGAATTCCCGCATCTGCGGAAGCAATGTACAATTTATATTCATACATATTCATTTAGGGGTGGAGGAAAACGGTTGGCGGGGTCAAAGGTTTTATCTATTCATAATTCCTACTGATTATTTATTAGGAGGCGGGGCTAAGACTCAGCACTGAACTGGCCGAGGGACCAAACGCTTTTGAAAAGGGCTCGACTATCGTCGATGATGCATTTCCGGTGATTTCGGTTCTTTGGCCTGAGTCTTTTGGTTCCTTGACATGTTCGCCTGCATTATTGAGCATGCGTGGTAGCCCAGGGTCGTTTGTCGGTCCTCGTGGTCTGCTCTGTGCATGTCAGGCTCCTCCGAGCTGGTTAGAGCTGAACTCTTCCAGGGCTCTCCAGAGGGTTTGCAAAGCGACTTAGAGGAAGTGAGTGACGTGGTAGGGAGGTGACCGGGAGTGGCCTGATACTTAGTGGAGTACTAATCAGCTAGGTGTCTTCAGCCTCCAGAGTCACCTAACTGAATCAGAGGTCTCTGTGTCCTGGCTCTGCCATTTCCTGTGTGACTTTGGGTAAGTCACATCTGTGAGCTTCATTTTCCTCGTCTTTAAGATGGGGTAATTCCATTTAGGTCACAGAGTCGTTGTGAGGAAGAATGGGATAACCCCAGCACTGGCCCTTATTAATCTGGTCTGTGGAGGTGGGCTTTTGGAGGGCAGAGCAGACAGAGCAGGGCTGATCTCCCCTTGCTAGGGGAAGCAGGGTTACCGTCCTGGGGGTTGTCCTGCCCAGCCAGGCCCATGGCTGCCACCTCAGAGCAGGCAACATGGGGAACATGGACTCCAGGAAGTGATGAGAACACTAGGGGAGCAAGCAGGCAGGGGCATCCCCAGGGCACCCTTGGCCTGCCTTTCCGGGGGTAGCTCAGTGTTGCCTCCCTGTGGGGGTGGAGGGCCTCAGGGTCCTCTTGAACTTCCTAGGGCCTGAGGCATTAGGTGGGGGTGGGGGTGAGACTGGGAGGAGCCACAGGCTGGGAGACAGCACCCCAGGATTGGAGCCCTGCCCACTTGCTAGCTAGGGGGCCTTGTGTAATTTATTTCCCTCTCTGCACCCCAGTCTGTGCATATGAGTTTCTCCGTCGACCCCCCCAGAGAGCTATGTGGGTTAAAAAAAGGAGGAGTTGAAGGGTGACTAAAAATACTGAGGCCATCTAGCTTAAAAGAATTGCTGGTATAACAGGATTTTTTTCCCTGATTTATAAATTTACTGATGTGAAACGTCTCACAAAGTTACCAGATTAAATTGCATTTTGGCATAATTTAATGCACAATCTTTGTTGCAGAGACTAACAGCACACCTTTGGACTTATGCTAAAAAAAAAATAGGGCCTTTGATTACCATCGATAGGGAATTCTTTTTTATTCTTTTTCCTTAATGTCAATTGCAAGAGGACCTTGGTAAAGATCATGGCAAAAGCAGCCAGAAAAACAAAAGCTTCCCTGTCCCTTATAACTATTTTTAACATGTCCATGGAAAATGTTTTTACTTGTTGACTCTTTTTCCCCAGCAAGGACAAACGCTCTCCCCCCGTGCCTTTTTCTTTCCATTTTCAATATTAATTCTTGCCATGATGCCCCCTTCTAGAAACCAAAATAAGTATTTACTTGATTATAAATAATGACACAGTCCACAGTCCTGGACTAACAGCACACTGCCTCGGGCTTGATGCTTCCCTGTTATTTATAGTGCTATCAGCACAGCTTCTCAATTGAATCCTGGTCTTAAATCAGGGGGCCCATCCCAGAACCTAATGTGAAAGAAAACCAGATGCACCAGGAGCCTCCTCTGTCCTTCCTCCCTGGCCTGTCAGGCAGTCAGAAAACGGAGGCCAGGCATTCAAAGGTACGTGCTGAATAATTCCGTCCAGTTGCTAATGAGACGGGGATGTGGTAAAACACGGGGTGTTACTGCTGCTGCTCCAAGCAGAGCTGCGTTCTAGAGTCAGGCCCAAACTCTTTTGTCCCTTAAGATGCCTAGCATTTAGAACACACAGCCAGAGCCATCCCCAAGGCATTTAAAATTGTATTCAGGGAAGTGCGAAAGGGTCAAGGAATCAGGAGAGTTGTTTGAGCTTCCAGGCTGACTCAGTTGGTTAAAATCAACTGGAAGGGGGTTGCGTGGGATACCTGGATTTAGTATAGGACTGGTCCCCTGATCTCTGGGTCACGCAGGTGTTATATCATTCAGCGCACACACCTAACTTGCCTACTCTGTGCCAGGCACTGGGCTGCGTAATAGGGATGAGGGAAGGGATAAACAAGCCTTGGTGGTGTTTTAATGAAACGTGGGCAAAGAATTGCAATATCTTGGTGAGGTTTTTGTGAGGCTTCCTGTGACGGGAAGTGGAAGGCCTGCTGGGATACTAATTATGAAAAGGGGGGGAAGGTTCAGGACGCACTCCCTCCCCAACCTCTGCCTCCCAGAAAGCGGTGGCAACCCCAGGTTACCAAGAGGGTGATTTTCAAGGGTCCCCTTTGGTCACTTCCTTATAATAAAACCATTTGCCACCAAGCTGACTCCATGTGTGTCAGAGTAGAACTATGCTCCATAGGGTTTTCAGTGGCTGATTTTTTGGAAGTAGATCGCCAGGTCTTTTTTCCAAGGCACCTCTGGCTGGATGTGAACTGCTAACCTTTCGACTGGCAGCAGAGCACATTAACTCTTTGTACCACCAGGGACTCCTTCCTCATAATAACAAACTAAAAGGCCAGGAATGCTATTTCAATGAAAAGAAACGTGTATTAGGTCCTGGCTGAAGTCTTATGACGCAAGGATGGATACCTCAGCCGGTAGGGAGACAGCATGGTTACAATGGAAAGACTCTGAACTGTCATTGGCTGCCACTTGCCAGACGTGGGACCAGCGAGGTGCTGATGAACTGGCTTTCCAAGGAGGGAAGAAAAGACCCTGATTTGTAATGCTTGCCAATTTCTCTGGTGTAAATACTCTCATCATGGCTAATTTTAGCTATTAATGATTAAACAACCAACTTGAAAATTTCCTGAAAATTCATAGGCTCTGGCATGCCATAAAATCTGGCCCCACTGCAGTGGTCTCACTGCATGGAATCCCCTTTAACCCCCATTTCCTAGAGGTAATACTTCCTGCCTGGTATCTCCAGGGCCAGGGTAAATAGGGAGGTGAGGCAGGTTGTATACAGACTGTCACCATGCCCAGCTCCCACGAAAAAAGGCCTTAGTAAATGCTGGCTCTCCTAACTCCTCTTATCTCTACACTGAGAACAGCAAAGAGGGATGCATGCTGCCACTCATTCATTCATTCATTCATTTTTTTCATTCATTTGTTCAACATTTATAGAACACATGCTGTGGATGTTCAACCCTGCTGGACCCTAAGGGTTTTAAATAGACTAAGACATGAGCCTTGTCTGAGTGTATCTACAGACCAGTGTGAGAAACAGAGCTATGGACTGGAGCTCAGAAGTCATGATGGGAGCAAAGAGGATGGCAAGGAGGAATGGGGATCCAGAAAGGCTTCTGGGAAGAAGGGTGTGTACTGAGTTCTGAAGCGTGAGCTGGATGAAGAGGGAAAGTCACCGTAGATCAGTGTAGCAGGTGACATTTCTCCATTACTACTCCTATAGGGTCGCTGTGAGTTGGAATCAACTTTATGGCAACGGGTTTTTTTTTTTTAAGGAGCCTTTCTCTAACCCGTGTGTCAGTTTGTTGTACTCTGGTGCCTTGTGTGTTGCTATGGGAGCTATGTCACTGGTAGCTCAATAACAGCAGTGTCACCCATGTTGGACAGGCTTTGGTGGAGCTTCCAGACTAAGACAGACTAGGAAGAAAGACCTGGTGATCTGCTTCCAAAAATTAGCCAATGAAAACCCTATGGATCACAGAACACTATCTGATATAGCGCTGGAAGAGGAGCCTCCTGGGTTAGAAGGCACTACAATGGCCACAGAAACGGACTTGCACACCAACCGTCCCGTGGACGGTGCAGGAGCAGGCAGTGTTCTGTTCTGTTGTGCACGAGGTTGCTGCGAGTTGGATTCGACTCAACAGCAGCAAACAGGGAGCCTGTTACACATCTTTTTCCCGATCACCTCCCCATGAAATTGTAAAATATCTGCATATCTGTGTATATACTGCATGTATCTGTACTTTATATATAAAAAAATAAGATTTTTTCATCCCCCCTGAACTAAGGGGGTGTTATCACCCCATGTTGAGAATGCAAGCTCTAGGCCAACAACTCCAAGGCGGCAGGGCCATAAGGCTTCCCTGAGTGCATAAATGGCTGTTAATAGTTACAAAAAGGAAGTGTCATGGCCAAGGAGGAACTAGCACAAGAAGTGGGACGTAAGTGAAAGAGCAGAGGGTGGATGAGGAAATGCAGACGTTTGCTCACGTTTACAGATTAGGAAGCCAGGGCTCAGAGAGCAGGAAGTGAGGGGGTTAGAGAGGTGAGATGGGTCCACTTGGGGGGTGCTCATGCCCAGACTGAGATGTCAAGTTCCAGGCGATAAATGAGTACATGGCTCACATGGAGGAGAGATTGCCCTGTGACTCGCAGGCCTCTTTAATGGCCCCCCTTAGCGATGAGCCAAAATGGCCCTAGGGATGCCAAGGCGGAGATGAACAACCACTGGCTAACTTATTACGCTCCAAAGTTTTAATGAAAGAGCTACAATTACCAAGCTCTCTGCCTTTGGCACTTGAGAATCCGTCTCAATTTTCCCTTTCTTTCTGAAGCGACAGTGATTAAGGATTCATTCTGCACATAAAACAAGTGATCAATGGCTCCTGGCAGTTGCCATTGTCTCTCTCTCCCCCTGATCAGTAGACAATGTATCTTGGGGAGCTGCCGGGGCCTGAGAAAAATGAGTTTGCCAGACACAGTTCTATTTTGATTTAGATCACAAATAGCTCAGCTCAGTTTTTACATTGATAACACGGAGATGGGTTCCATTTCCTGAGAACTGCAGTCTGAGAATAAGTCCATCTCTGTGGAGAAAGAGAAAACCGTCTTTTTGTGTTTGTCACAGTACTGTGTACCTGGCCCTTTGTGGTCTAGCTGACCAACCAGGACCCTCGGTCTGAGTGACCCAGCCCCTTTTCTGGAACCTCAGAGATTGGTGGGATCCAGTCTATGCTGGGTTGCCGAGCCTGGGGCCATAGGCCTCCTCAGGCCATGTAAGCAAGTCCTCATGGAAATCAGTGTGTGGGCATCTGCCCTAGAGAGAAGAGGTAAAGGCCAAGGGGCAGGGAAGTTGGGAATGTTGGCAACACCCTGGTGGGCAGGAAATCCAGGAAGAGCAAGTAAGTGAAGAGGAAGGCCTACCTCCCAGTCCCCAGTGTCTTTTATAGACAGCCAAGGAAGGGCCCTAAGGGGTTAAGGCTGCCAGGCTCTCAGGTACACCAGAAGGGACATCAAGCAGGTGAAAGAGGGCACTTGAGGAGGTTCAAGCACCCTCTGTCCCTTTCTCTGAAAGGGGAATACCCACTGCTGCCGAGTTGATTCTGACTCATAGTGACCCTATAGGACAGAGTAGAACTACCCCATAGAGTTTCCAAGGAGCGCCTGGAGGATTCGAACTGTTGACCTTTTGGTTAGCAGTCGTAGCACTTAACCACTGCGCCACCAGGGTTTCCGAAAGGGGAATACATTCTGCAACTGCACCAGTTATTCAGCTTAAGAGAGGGGCCAGATAAAGGAGCCAAGGGTGCTTCAGTGAGAGAAGCAGCCATAGAGGCAACTGCTGAGGGACCTGGGGCTCAGGGTGGCCTAGAGGGCTGAGCAAGGCTTCACTGAGGAGGGGACACCTGGGCAGATAATAAGGGGGAAAAGCTGAGGTTTTCCAGCCGGGGAAGCAAGGGAGGGCAGTCCAGTCAGAGGACACCCTCTGGGTGAGAGCTTGTCTTCTGGGGCTTCTGATGGGGACGGGGGCATGAGGAGAGGAGGGGTGGGAGGTGGGGGTGAAGGGTGGGCTGGGTGTCCAGAGACTGTAGCACCAAGGCAAGGAGTGAATTTAGATAAAACAGTGCCTGGGTATAATCCCAACCATAAAAATATCCTTTGAGAAAAAAATTCTGGGAGGAAATAAACCGAAATGTTAGCAATGCTTAACTCAACCTGATGGTATCATGAATGGCTTCCTTTGTCCTTTGTTATATGTCTCTGTATATTCCAACTTTCAGTGAATATGTGCTACTTAAGGAGTCCTGGTAGCACAGTGGTTAAGAGATCAGCTGCTAACCAAAAGGTCAGCAGCTCGAATCCACCACTTGCTCCTTGGAAACCCTATGAGGGCAGTTCTCCTCTGTCCTATAGGGTCGCTGTGAGTTGGAATTGAAAACGTTGGCCTGTTTATTTTTAAACAGCTTTTTAAAAAAATATGTAATTCACATAAGATATAATTCACCCACTTAAAGTGTACGATGCAATGGTTTTTGGTATACTGACAGAGTTGTACAACTGTCAAGGCCACGTTATTTTAGAACATTTTTACCACTCCAAAAAGAAACTCTGTACCCATTAAGAGTCACCCCCATCCCTTCCCCCACCCCGCCCACCTCCAGCCCTACTTTCTGTTTATATAGATTTGCTTATTCTGGGCATTTCAAATAAACAGAATCATTCAATATGTGGCCTTTTGTGTCTGACTTCTTTCACTTCGTGTCATGTTTTCAAGGCTCACCCATCTTGTAGCATGTATCAGTACTTTTTTTTTTATATCCATCATGTGGCTAGATCACATTTCCGCTCATCCATTCATCAGTTGATGGACGTTTGAGTTGTTTCTACTTCCTGGGTACTATGAATAATGCTTCTGCGAATACTTGTGTACAAGTCTTGGTGTGACCAAATATTTTCATTTCTTTTTAGTATATTCTTAGGAGTGAGATTGCTGGGTCATATGATAACTCCGTGTTTAACTTTGAGGAACTGCCAAGCTGCTTTCACAGCAGCTGCACCATTTAGATCTCCAGCCGGCAACGTATCAGGTTCAATTTCTCTACATACTGACCGACACTTACCTGTCTTTTTTATTCTGACCGTCCTAGTGGGGGAGAAGTGGCATCTCATTGCTGTTTTGACCTGCATTTCCCTAATGACGAATGATCTTGAGCATCTTTTCATGTGCTTATTGGCCACTTGGATATCTTCTTTGGAGAAGTGTCTATTCATATGTATTGCCCTTTAAAAAATTTTTTTTCTCACCGTTTTGTGGGCTGTCTTTTCACTTTCTTGACAGTGTTCTTTGAAAAACAAAAGTTTTCAATTTTGGTATTCAATTTATTTTTTCACTGGTTGTACTTTAGGTGTCATATCTAAGGAAACATTGCCTGCTCCAAGGCCATGAAGATATACCTGTTCTATTTAAAAGTTGTACAGGTTTACCTCTTGCATTTAGGTCTTTGATCCATTTTGAGTTAATTTTTGCTTGTGGTTTAAGGTAGGAGTCCAACTTCATTCTTTTGCATGTGAATATCCAACTATTCCTGCACCGTTCATTGAAGACCATTTTTTCCCCGTTGAATTGTCTTGACATTCTTGCTGAAAATCAACTGCCCATAAATGGATGGGTTTATTTCTGAACTCTCAATTCCACTGACATATATGTCTAACTATGTACTGGTATCACACTGCCTTCATTACTGTAGCTTTGTAGCAAGTTTTGAAATTGAGACGTGTGAGTTCTCCATCTTTGTTCTTCTTTAAGACTGTTTTAGCTATTCTGGGTGCCTTGAATTCCCAGATGAATTTTAGGATCAGCTTGTCAATTCTGCAAAAAAAAATCTGCTGGGACTTTGATAGGGATTGTATTCAATCTGTAGATCAATTCGAGGGCTTTACTTCTAAAAACACCGTAATTCAAATGGTGTTTTTAGAAGTAAAGCTCCCAAATTGACCTACAGATTTATGGTAAATTATGGTGTTGGTGAAGAATATTGAATACACCACGGACTGTCAGAAGAACAAACAAATCTGTCTTGGAAGAAGTACAGCCAGAATGCTCCTTAGAATCAAGGATGTAGAGACTCTGTCTCACATGCTTTTGATGTTATAGGAGGGACCAGTCCCTGGAGAAGAACATTATCCTTGGTAGAGGGTCAGTGAAAAAGAGGAAGACCCTCAACAAGATGGATTGACACAGTGGCTGCAATGATGGGATCAAGCATAGCAAAGATGATGCAGGACCGGGCAGACTTTCATTTTGTTGTACATAGGTAGGGTCAGTATGTGTCAAAACTGACTTGATGGCACCTAACAACACCTTCTGAAAAAGAAAGTGGGTTTGGAGTAAGACAGTATAGTATAGAGGGAAGGGTGGATGGAGGCTTCGAGGTCAGGGACAACAACTTAAGCCTGGCCTCCCAGCTCTGATCGGTTTTGTGATCTTGGACAAACAGTCTCCTCCTTTGGGTCTCAGATTCCTCATCTGTAAAACAGGGCTAAAGATCCTCACTTAATGATGTTGTGAGGATTAAATGAGCTTACCTGCACAGGTGAAAGGGCAGCACCTGGCACGTAACTCTAGCTTCTCTGTTTGTTTCCTGGGGGCAGCAGAACTCACCCAACTAACAGGAGGCAAGGCATCAGATTATAACAATATAAACGCTGGAAAAGACCTCAACGATTAATCTAGTGCACATTGGAATTGAAGCCTGTGACCTCTATCTTTCCTTTGGCCCTAGAGCACCTTTCTGTGCGTACCTGTGGGTGATAAAACCCCACCCAGCCCTGAAGGCCACCTCCACCACGAAGCCTTGATCATCCAGTTTGATGTGCAGTAATTGTCTCTTTTCTGAACACACCTGGCACTTTTTTCTCTCTGACAGCATCTGATTTTATTCACCTGTTTTCCCTATAAAGGCAGAATTGGGCTGTGCTCCCGACGATAGTGAGTGCGGCAGGGCTAGGTGAAAGCCAGCTCTGTTTATATGCTCATAAAGGTGGGTCTCCTTACCTGTGTGAGCTGACTTCTTACACTCCTCGCCCCCTCCCCCACCCCCAACACACATCCCCTGCCCTCCTGGGGAACCAGGCTCTGCTAACAAGGAAAATGTTACGGATAGAGGCAAACTGATCCTTCTTTTCTATCTAAAAAAATTATTGTGGTAAAATATACATAACAGAATTTGCCCTTTTAACTGTTTTTAAGTGTACAAGTCATTGGCATTAATTTCATTTACCATGTTGTGAAACCATCACCAATATCTATTCCCAAAACTTTTCCAAGGTGAATTGAAGACCACTGAAGAGCCACTGGGCTTTCTTCTTTCTTGAGGTCTGGGTGCTCCCTTCCCCAGGCCTGCCTGGCACAGCTGGGAGGCGGCTGGCACCCTTCCCAGCATGGAGGAGTGTTACCCTTGCTTCTAGTTTTGCCAGCTTGACAGATAACAATTATCCTGTATTGGTTTGCATTTCTTTCATTACTGCTGAGACTGGACTTTTTATATGTTTATTAGCCACTTGTACCTCTTTTTTGATTGCTTTTTCCACCAGAAGTATTTAAACATATGGATTTAAACTGATAAAGAATGGACCGGTGATTAACAGGAAAGGCAGTTGAACAATTTGTTAGGGCGCTGATTAGTCAGAACTTTGGAATCAGCTCCAAGAGGGGTGTGTGTGTGTGGCGGGGGGGGCTATGCTTGGTGTGTATGTGTGTGGAGTGTGTGTGTGTGAGTTGTGTGCGTGGGTATATGTATGGCATGTGGCGGTGTGAGTGTGGTATGTGTGTGTCTGTTGAGTGTGTGTGAGAGATGTGTCGGGTATAAGTGTAGAGTGTAGATGTGGGTGTGAGTGTGAGCTGTGGGAATTTGTGTGTCTAAGTGTGTGTGTGAGGTGTGCGTATGGGGTGTATATATGAGGTATGGAGGTGTGAGTGAGGTGTGAATATGGGACGTACGTATGAGCTGTGGGGACGTGTCGGTGTGGGTCTGGGTGTGGAGAGTGTTGTATGTGTGTGGATGTGTCTATGGATGTGGGGTGTGGGGGTTTGTGTGTGTGTGGGGTGTAGGACCATGAGTGTGAGGTGTGTGTGTGTGTATATGTGTCTATGGATGGGGGGTTTGTGGGTCTAAGTGTATATGGGGTGTATGTATGAGGTATGGAGGTGTGAGTGTGGGATGTGTGTCTGTGTGGAGTATGTTGTGTACGTGTGGATGTGTCTGTGGATGGGAGCTTGTGTGTGTAGAGTGTGTGTGTGAGGTGTGTGTATGAGGTGTGGGGTGAGTGTGGGTGTGTGTCAGTATGTGAATGTGTCTATGGATGTGGGGTGTGAGTGTGAATTGTGGTGGTTTGTGAGTGTGGGATGTGTGTTTGTGAATGTATGTTTGTGGTGGAGACACAGCCTGAGAGACCTGCAGACTTACCACTGACTACGTTCTGTGGCATTATCCGTCGTGTAGACGCCTGTTTTCCACACGCTTCCCTGTAGGAACTGAATGCAAATTTCAGCGACACAGCCTGCCGAGTGGGGCAATTACTGATATCTGTTTCTCTTAATTCTTTCATTTAAGCCTCCTTGCTGACGTTAGCTGTTGGCACTTCTGTCAAAATGCCTCTTATGTATACACAGGCTTCTGATCGCATTCTTTGGAAAAACAGAACTAAATATTATAAGCCCCTGTTGGGTGAGATACTGCTTTTTGTATCTGTTGCTAGTTGCCAGTTAATTACCTAAATGTTGGATGAATGCTGAAAGTGCGGCTGGGCGAGAGGCAGAAAGGGTGAAGGAAATCTGGAGAGTTCTCGATACTTGGAGTGTGCTGCTGGAGCAGGATGGTGAGAAAAAATTCAAACTGGGCGTCAGTGTTGGGTTCCAGGGAGAGCTGAGGGCAAAGAAGCCAGCACCTGTGCCTGCTCAGAACTCTAGAGGATGGCTCATTGGAAGGCTTCACAGAGCAGGAGACATTGATTCCAGAACTGGGTGGGCAAGGGTGAAGCGTTCTAGGCAGAGGGACAGCCTGCCCAAGGTCTGGTGGCACAAAGGAGCCTGACACCTTTGGAGGCCGCAGGTGATTTGAAGATCAGGGCTAGGGGCATGGTTGGTGGAGGTGACAGATAAAGATGACCAAATGGGCCTCGGGGGCCTGGCTGAGGCCTTTGGGCTTTATTCTGTGGGCGATGGGCACCATGTCAGATTTTTCAGTGGGCACAACATGACCACATTTGCACTGTAGAAAGATACGCTGACTGCAGGGTATGCACTGTGTGTGAGGAGTGAGATGGGGAGGAGCAAGGCCAGGTAGGGGGTGATATCATGCCCCAGGATGTGCTGAGGCCCAGACTGAGGTGGTATCAGTGGGGAGTATGAAAGTGGGGCAGCTTCAGTTAGAGCGACAGGAGAGAGAACCGCTGTTCTGTGACAGCTGATGGGCTGTGGGATCAAGCAACAGTGAGGTGTAGTGGCAAACTCTGGCTTCTGGTTTGGGAGCTTGGGTGGGTGGTTTTGCCAGGGGCTGAGGGAGAGGATGGAAGTCATGAGTTCAGGATGGAACTCGGGCAATGTGGGCACAAATGGTGGATGCTTGCTTTATGGAGAGCTGCATCCCAGTACTCTTGTGGAGTTCCAGTGCTAGCTCCACCCTGTGGTGCAAGGGCACGGGGGCTAGAGACTGTTTGCAGACCCTGCTAGTTTGCAGACCCTGCTAGCTCACAGACAGAATTCTGCATATTTCCCAGGTCTGGCTCTCATTGGTCCAGGACATGGGCTGGGAGAGCTGAGCCTGTAGGTCACGGGGAACATTCTGGACAGCGTGGACTGATTGATGCTGTGAAAATGCCTAGTCATGACCACATTGGGAGCTCATGCTTTAAATGACCATTTGATTTCAAATGCATTGTAATGAGAGATTAAAAATTTCAAAAATAATTCAGACATAGCCAAATTCAACAATAAGATAACACCTCTGTGCTCCAGAAACAGAGCATGCTGGAGCAGGTGGTGATTGAAGCTGTAGGTGTGGTGGGCTCTGGGACTCGGAAATAGGTGGAGGCTGCTAAGGGATGACAGGGACCAGGAACCCTGAACTCATGACTGGGGGCTGAACTTAAGCTCACGGGGTAAAAGCTCCTGAATCAGGGATCTCCCCCAGCCCTTCAAAGGAGGCTGGATGAACTTCATTCACTGCTTGGAGGTGCAGTATGTTGTAGAGCTGAATACCTGGGTGAGGAAGGGAGCAGAGGAAGCCACACCACTAGGACCTCAGAGAGTCTCCTGTGGTCTGGTGGCTAGATTGGTGACATCCTCATGATCACGCTGGAGCAGGAAACCTGAGCCATCTTTGTAAGACCTGACTCTGGAAAGGGGTGAGAGGAGAAAGAGACAGAGCAAGAAAGAGTGAGGAAGCCATTGAGGGAGGGAGAGAGAGAGGGAGAGAGATGCGAGAGGGGAAAAAGAAAATATCTACTTCAACTGAACTTGCTATTGAAACTTCCAAAGCATCTGAAGAAAACTCAAGCTAATAGACAGCCAACAAGCTAAAAAACCAGTAGAATTCACTTCCTTTGAAATGCAAATAACAGAGCAATCTGAAAATGACTGTAAAATACGGATGCTTAAGACACTCAAATATATAAAGGTAAGAATAACACCTAAAAAAGAGCAAGAAATTATGAAACAAAAACAGGCAGGTAGAAATCAAAAGCAGGTGTAGACCTGTTCATGATTAAATTGACTATTTCGAAAATGCACTAATTAGACACTGCAAGTGAAAAATAGAGTAATGGGAATAAGAATATGTTCAGGAGACAAGATTGACGCTGGACTGGGTATGTCCAAGACAGCATCAGTGAATTGGGAGATAACACTTGGGAGTTCACCCCAAATGTCACACAGAGATAAGCGAAGAAAAATATGAAAGAAAAGTTAAAGAGAGCTTGAGGATAGACTAGGGGACCCCCACGTCTGTCTAACAGGACTTCCAGAAATAGAGAATCGAGGGAATGGGAAGAAAGCAACTTTCAAAATGATAAATGTGAGAAGATTCTGAAAAAAAAAAAAGAAAGACATGAGTCCTCAGATTAGAATGCCAAAGTTGGAAACAAAGAGAAAGAATCAGTAGTTGGAAAACATGGCCTTGATGATAGAAAGGATGCCAGAAATCACGTGACAGAATTTTTTAAGACCAATGACTTCTTCTTTGTAAGACCTTTTTTCAACATCATAACTGGCGACTATACATGTGGACCTCACCAGATGTAGAAAGAGACAACATCTGTAGAAAGAGACAATGGAAAAGCTCAATATTATCAGTTAGAACAAGGCTGGGGGCCAACCGCATAACAGACCATCAATTGCTCTTATGCAAATCCAAGTTGAAACTGAAGAAAATTAGAACAAGTCCACGAGAACCAAAGTATGACCTTGAGTATATCCCACTTGAATTTAGAGACCATCTCAAGAGTAGATTTGACGTGTTGAACACCAATGACCAAAGTACCAGATGAGTTGTGGAATGACATCAAGGATATCATACACGAAGAAAGCAAGAGATCACTAAAAAGACAGGAAAGAAAGTCCAAAGTGGATGTCAGAAGAGACTCTGAAACTTGCTCTTGGAATGTCGAGTAACTAAAGCAAATGGAAGAAATGGTGAGTGAAAGAGATGAACAGAAGATTTCAAAGGGCAGCAGGAGAAGACAAAGTAAAGTGTTATAATGGCATGCGCAAAGACCTGGAGTTAGAAAACCAAAAGGGAAGAACATGCTTGCCATTTCTCAAGCTGAAACATCTGAAGAAAAAATTCAAGCCTCGTGTTTCAATATTGGAGAATTCTATGGAGAAAATATTAAATGATGCAGGAAGCATCAAAAGAAGATGGAAGGGTCAATGAGTCTCAACCCACCTGGATCAAAGGAGAATGAAGAACACCAAGAACACAAGATAATTACCAGCCCAAGAGACAGAAAGGGCTACATGAACCAGAGACTACATCATCCTGAGACCTGAAGAACTAGATGGTGCCTGGCCACATCCGATGACTGTCCTGACAGGAAACACAACAGAGAACCCCTGAGGGAGCAGAACAGTGGGATGCAGACCCCAAATTCTCATAAAGAGCCCAGACTTAATGGTCTGACTGAGACTAGAAGGACCCTGGTGGTCATGGCCCCCAGACCTTCTGTTGGCCCATGACAGGAACCATTCCCGAAGCCAACTCTTCAGACATGGATTGGACTGGACAGTGGGCTAGAGAGGGATGCTGGTGGGGTGTGAGCTACTTGGTTTAGGTGGACAGTTGAGACTATGTTGGCGTTTCCTGCCTGGAGGGGAGATGGGAGAGTAGAGGGCTTAGAAGCTGGCAAAATGGTCACAAAAAGAGAGAGTGAAAGGAGGGAGCGAGCTGTCTCATGGGAAGGGGGAGAGTAATTGGGACTATGTACCAAGGTGTATATAATTTTTTGTGTGAAAGACTGACTTGATTTGTAAACTTTCACTTAAAGCACAATAAAAAGTATTAAAAAAAAAAGAAGATGGAAGGAATACACAGAGTTCCTATACCAAAAAGAATTGGTTAACTTTCAGTCATTTCAGGAGGTAGCATATGATCAGGAACTGATGGTACTGAAGGAAGAGGTCCAAGCTGCACTGAAGGAATTGAGGAAAAACAAGGCTCCAGGAACTGATGGAGTACCAATTGAGATGTTTCAACAAACGGATGCAGCTCTGGAAGTGCTCACTCATCTATGTCAAGAAATTTGGAAGACCGCCTAGAAGAGATCCATATTTATGCCCATTCCAAAGAAAGATGATCCAACTGAATGTGGAAATCATTGAACAATATCATATGCAAGAAAAATTTTGCTAAAGGTCTTTCAAAAGCAGTTGCAGCAGTACATCAACAGGGAACTGCCAGAAATTCAAGCTGGATTCAGAAGAAGACGTGGAACCAGGGTTATCATTGCAGATGGATCCTGGCTGAAAGCAAAGAATACCAGAAAGATATTTACCTGTGTTTTATTGACTATGTAAAGGCATTCAACTGTGTGAATCATAACAACTTATGGATAATATTGGGAAGAATGAGAATCCCAGAACACTTAATTATGCTCATGAGGAACCTGTACATAGGTCAAGAGGCAGTTGTTCAAACAGAACAATGGGATACTGCATGGTTTAAAGTGAAGAGAGATGTGCATCAGGGTTGTATCTTTCACCATATTTATTCAATCTGTATGCTGAGCAAATAATTCGAGAAGTTGGACTGTATAAAGAAGAATGGGACATCAGGATTCGAGAAAGACTCATTAACAACCTGCGTTATGCAGATGATACAACCTTGCTTACCGAAAGTGAAGAGAGCTTGAAGCACCTACTGATGGAGATCAAAGACTACAGCCTTCAGTATCGGTTACACCTTAACATAAAGAAAACAAAAATCCTCACAACTGGAACAATAAGCAACATCACGATATGGAGAAAAGATTGAAGTTGTCAAGAATTTCATTTTACTTGGATCCACAATCAACACCTGTGGAGGCAGCAGTCAAGAAATCAAATGACGCATTGCATTGGGCAAATCTACTGTAAAAGACATCTTTAAAGTGTTAAAAAGCAAAGATGTCACCTTAAAGACTAAGGTGCACCTGATCCAAGCCATGGTGTTTTCGATTGCCTTATATGCATGCAAAAGTTAGACAATGAATAAGGAAGATGGAAGAAGATTGGACTCCTTTGAATTGTGTTGGCAAAGAAAATTGAATATATCATGAGCTGCCGAAAGAATGAACAAATCTGTCTTGGAAGAAATACAGCCAGAATACTCCTTAGAAGCGAGCATGGCAAGACTATGTCTCACGTACTTTGGGCGTGAGTCTTATCAGGAGGGATCAGTCCCTGGAAAAGGACATCATGCGTGGTAAAGTAGAGGATCAGTGAAAAAGAGGGAGACCCTCAACCAGCTGGATTGACGCAGTGGTTGCAACAATGGGCTCAAGCATGACAACAGTTATGAGGATGGTGCAGGACCAGGAAGTGTTTTGTTCTGTTGTACATAGGGTTGCTATGAGTCAGAACTGACTTGATGACACCGAACAACAACAACAACAACAGCTTCAGACTGGAAACCAACCAGTTGCCATTGAGTTGAGCCCAACATGTGGTGACCCCATGTCTGCATGTCAGAGTAGAGTTGTGCTCCACAGGGTTTCCAATGACTGATTTTGCAGAAGTGGACTGCCAGTTATTTCTTCTGAGGTGCCTCTGGGTATACTTGAATCTCTAACCTTTTGATTAGCAGCCAAGCGCATAAACCATTTGCACCAAAGTGTACCCTGAGTAATGAGTAGGAATACGCTCAACACAGTACCTGGCAAACAGTAGCTGTATACTAAATATCAGTTCTTTTCCTTTCTTTCTAGAAACAATTACTGAACATTTAGTATGAGCTTGCCACTGTGCAGGGATTTGGAGATACAAAGATAAATATGATACATTTCCTGTGACAAAGATCTTAGATGTTAGTAAGGGAGACAGATGTGTATACAAGTCCATGCAGTAAAGTCAGAGGACCTGTGACAGAAATTTGTATAGAACCTTGGAGGTACAAAAAGGAAGGAAAGGTAAATGGTGCTTGAGCAGCAAGAAGAGGCTTAGCAGAGTAGGTGATGCTTCAGTGGCATCAGGAAGGGGTACAAGAAGAGGAGTGGCAAGAGTTTGAATAAAGATGCAGATGTTGCCCAGTGGAAACCCCGGATTTTGCTCAGTGTGACTTTTTACAGCCAATAAACAAGAGGCTGAGGTAGGAGAAGAAAGGTGCCTTTATTTCACTATGCAAGGAAAGGAACAGTCAGGCCTGCTGCCTCCAAGGCTTCTCAGGCAGCTTTGGGAGGTGGGCTTTTACAGGGAGTAGACAAGGAAATGCAAATTATCATGAATATTCAGGATTAACCTTGACGCAGGCCCTCAGAGCTTGGGGATGACTAGGCATTTTCTTTAGACAAGGGTTGCATCCCCCAGGATGGAGGAAAAGGTTGATTTTCCTTCATGAGATGTTAAGACTCCACTCAGAGATGGGTTGAGGCCATCCATGGCCCATTCTGTGGTTATATTGTCAAGGACGATTTCAGAAGAAAGTGCAGCTTATTCTGCTCCGTGTAGGAGGATAAGCCAGAGCAGGTGTCTCTTAGAAGAGTTGGGCTCTGAAGTTGCCTGCCTCACAGAGGTCCGTGTGTTTGGAGACACTGAGGACATCCCATTATGGTTGCAATGTGGGTATCTTTCCTTTTTTCATCCTGTATATTGTGAACTCCGTGAAGGTAGGCTCTGTGTGGAATGAATCTTTTTCAGTGCACATCCAGCAGGATTCCTTGAACAGGTGACTCTTAAAAAGTGTCGTGCTGACTGACAGCATAGACCCAGATCTATCTTGGTGGACACATTTTATCACCAAATTCCTGGAGAACAGACACTCAATGCCTTCCAGGGATGCTCTGCATTGCTCATCTTAAAAAATAAAATTGTGAGTAGCATCTGGGCTCTTAAAAACCTGTGAGTGGCCATCTAGGATACTCTGCTGGTCTCACCCCTTTGGGAGCAAGGAAGAGTGAAGAAAACCAAAGGCAAAAGGGAAAGATTAGTCCAAAGGACTAATAGACCACATCTACCACGGCCTCCACCAGACTGAATCCAGCACAACTAGATGGTGCCCGGCTGCCACTACTGACTGCTCTGACTAGGATCACAATAGAGGGTCCCAGACAGAGTTGGAGAAAAATGTAGAACAAAATTCTAACTCAAAAAGAGAGACCAGGCTTGCTAGCCTGAGAGAGACTGGAGAAACGCTGAGAGTATGGCCCCTGGTCACCCTTTCAGCTCAGTAATGAGGCCACTCCTGAAGTTCACCTTTCAGCCAAGATTGAACAGGCCGATGGAACAAAATAAGAATAAAGGAGCACACCAGCCCTGGGGCAGGGACTGGAAGGTAGGAGGGAACAGGAAAGCTGGTAATAGGGAACCCAGGGTTGAGAAGGGAGAGCATTGACGTGTGGTGGGGTTGTTAACCAATGTCATACAACAATGTGTGTACTAATTGTTTGATGAGAAAATACTTTGTTCTGTAAATCTTCATCTAAACTTCAAATTAAAAAAAACAAAACAAAACAAACTTGTTGCCATAGACTTGATCCTGACTCATGACCACCCTACATGTTCCAGAGTGGAATTGTGCTCCGTAGAATTTTCAATAACTGTGATATTACAGAAGTAGGTGGTGTTGAACCAATAACTTTTTGGTTAGTATCTGTGGGCAAACCATTTGCACTACCCAGGGACCTTTGCTCATGTTCAAACCAAAGTCAAACTCATTGACATTGATTTGATTCTGACTGCTAGAAGCACTATAGGACAGAGTAGAACTGCCCCATAGAATTTCCAGTGAGCAGCTGATGGATTCAAACTGCTGACCTTTTCGTTAAGAGCTGAACTCTTAACCACTGTGCCTCCAGGGCTCCTGATCACGTTCAGGACTTCTGAAACTTCCTCACAGGAAGTGCTTGTCAGCAGCCCTAGGGAGGTGAACAATAAATACTAAGGAGACAGGCTCATCTCCCCTCCCAAGTCCTCGGCTGATTTGCTGAGCGAAAGTTTCTTAGCTTCTCTGTTCTTTCATCTGTCACTGAACAGTGACAATGCCTGCCACTTAGGCGCTTCACAGACATGTTGTGATCAGGGACATTGGCAACACTCTTTGATATGTAGAGATGAAAGATACTGGATTAATTCAAAGCTTTATTTGTTGTTTTTTTATTATTAATAGTTAAATTTTAGAACACACTTTTGACAGTCTTGTCAGAAGCTCTGCTCTGTCCTGTTCCCCAGAAGAGTAAACATTGCCTTCAGAGGCTTGACTACTATTTTTTTTTTTTCTCTCTTTCTTGGTGGGGAAAAGGACTTCAAATGACAGTATTTAGGATGATGATATTTTTGATGTACTCTATCTTCTTTCAAGTGCCTGCTCTATTCCCCACTCCAGTGGAAAACGAAAGGCCAGAGAAAATTTTAGAATTTTCTGGAGAGCCTTGCCTTGGCTCTCCAGAGTCACCTTGGGGCTAACAAGAGGTGGCTGACATCTGGTAGACTCTAAGAAGGGATGGGCACTCAGAAACAAAGATGTCGAGCAGTGTTCATTTCCCAGCTGTGTGCTAGAGGGGCTGTCTGAGGTCCTGTTTTGTTTTCGGAGACGCCTCTGGGTGCAGATTTGTCTTCTTTTCCTAAAAGGCAAGCTACTCGAGAGCCTGGATTTCGTGCAGCCATCTCTGTCATCTGGGTGGGAAAGGATTACATCAAAGCTAACAAAGTTTCAGCTTCAGGACCCCTCATTTCCCACAGATCGCCATCCAAGGCTCTGGCGGAGGTTGTACCAGTGTGTCCACATGTTTCTGTAAAATTTGCCAAAGCAAGGTATTTTAACCACAATTGCTAAGACCACAATCTCTCTTCTGTCCAGCTTCCCCTCCTTCGCACTTCCCTGTGTGTCAGGTCACCTAGAGTGGCCACGGACATTTTTGGGATTCTCTAAAGAAAATTGGTTGGGAAGATGCCAGCTTAACTGCAATTCGAAAAGACGATTTGGGGCATGTCAATGAAACAGATAAGTTACAGAGTCCTGATTGCGGCCTGTATGAAGAGTACCTTCTTTTGCCATCTTTATTTGCTACAGAACTGAGAGAAAATTCAGGTGAAGATTAATCGACTATGAAATGAAAGCAATACGTTGAGTGATTAAGTCAGTAAAAAATTATTTGATTCTTGATGATGGAAGTGTAACAAAAATTTCAGATTCTACTGAAAGCACTGATTCTGTAAGAAAGAGAGATGCATTCTTAAAAGAAAGACTGAGTAGGCTCTTAGATTGTTTGCTTTTCCAGTTAATGAAGTGGAGTCAGTCATGACCACATTGGGAGAAGACTGAAGTTTTTGGCTGATTGGATGTGAAATACTGACATCAACAAAATAATAAAACTCACAGTACTTCCCTCAAAAAAGACATTGATGGTACAATGGTTAATAATGTCATCAATTCAAAAATAATTTGGTGAGATACTCCAAGAGAACACGAGAACACCAAAATATTACAGCTTATATATGAAAGAGACTTTCTTATACCAATTCTAATTTCTTAGTTTTGTTGATTGTACTTTGGCAACATAAGATGGTAACATTAGATGAAGCTGGGTGAGCTTTCTCTAAGTCTTCTGTGAGTCTAAAATGATATCAAAATAAAAAGATTTAAAAAAGTGTCAACTAACTGTACCAGACCAAAGACTGAATTATCATTCCAATTTTTAGACAGAAAATATTGTAAAATAATTGTGACATGAAGAGGTGATCAGAGAGTATGCAGCCAAAAGTGTTGGGAATATGGGATCATAGAAGTATCTGTGGCAGTTAAGTAACAAAAATTACTTTTCTACACTTTGTGATGCTTTGTATTTGTCTGCTTACATTTGTGATCTGTGGTAAATTCTATTGATTTTAAATAAATATTAGTTTTTATACTTAAATTGGCATTCTTAATCTTATATTAAGACTATAACTTGTATGTGCTTCAAGCCTCCCAAATCTGGATCTGTCCTCCCCAGGATCTGGCCCAGAGCTGGACACAGACGGCGTGTTGTTACAAGTGCTGGCTTCCCATCCCATCCTTGCCCCTCCCCTGGCCTGGTGGCTATGAATGGGACAGTTTTCTCCAGTTTCACCCCAGCCCTTTCTTCACACTAGGGAAGCCCCCAGCCTCCCAGCTCCCTCCACTGATAGTATTAACACAGTCTTGGTGTGTCTGCAAAAGAGACAGACCCAGTGGTCAGATATAATCCTTGCTCCTGCTGTCTCCAAGACCCAGCCAAAACCCATTGCCATCAGGCCAATTACAGTGTAGAACTGCCCCACAGGGTTTCCAAGGAGTGGCTTTTGGATTCGAACTGCCGACCTTTTAGTTAGCAGCTGAGCTCTTAACCACTGTGCCACCAGGGTGCCAACTTTAAGACGCTGCTCCGAAGTTTCTGGTTATGTGTCCCGTGGTTCCAATTTACATCGTTTTCTGTATTTATCCCCCACTTCAATTGAGCTTCATTATTTAGAGATTCCCTCAATGATGAGACGGTATGTTTGCCTTTCCTCTTTTATTTGTCTAGGTTATAATTTGTTGTTCTAAAAATGGTCTTTTTGAAATTAAAGAAAAAAGAAAAGGAAAAGATATTCTCTCCAAGTCACACCATTGATATGAACTATTGTAAATACATCAGTATATTTGCTTCTAGTCTTTTTCTTAGGCACGAAGGTGTGAATAGGTAGATTCTAAAACATCTTTTGAGAATGCTATATGTACAATTTTCTTTCTTGATAACAACATAGGTAATTTCCTACAGTGTTTCACGTAGTGTTTTAGATACGTCATATTAATGACTGCATACTTTTCTGTTGAGCCAGCACCATAGTTTGCTTAACCATTCCTGGGTGCCTGGGTGCAGTGATGGACTTATTCATGAAGTGTATGTGTGTGTGTGTGAGAGAGAGAGACAGACAGAGACAAAGACAGAGATAGACAGAGAGACAGGGAGATAGACACAGAGAGGGAGAGAGAGAGACTTGCATGAGATGCCTAGGGAAAGGCAGCCAGGGAACTTGAGATGGGCCTAAGCAACTTAGGCAAGAGCAAAGCCTCTAATGGGTCCCTAGGTTGGTCCCTTGGAGGTTGTGAAAAGTAGGGAGGCTATCAACAGAAAGACAAGTTTTGGTTCTAGGAAGGATCTGGACTTCAGTTTTTGGTTAAGCTGAATGGTTTTCTGCTTCCAGGGTGAGTGGTTAAGAAGACTTTTTATCAAGCACCAGGAGAGATGAAAATCAATGCAAGTGCCTATTAGCCAGTAAAGCCCAAGAAAGGGCAAGAATGAGACATTGCAGCAGAGAGGAAATGCAATCCATAATAATAGGGTGAACAGCATGCATGGAGACTTCCAATGAGGACAGAGACTCACAGCATAATTAAATCAAGCAGTTGGACAGCTAAGAGACAGGGCCAGTAATGCGCCAAAGCCCACTCGGAAATAGAGGTGGCAGAAGACGCATTAGAGGTTAGATCCTTGGCTTCCAGTTTCTGCAAAAGCCACACTGATCCTGCTGTCCAGCATCTCAAGGAGAGTTATTGTGCTAATTAGTAACATGGGTGATACGGAGGGCCCTGATTCTGCAGATTTGCCTACGGTAATGAAATACAGATGGTCATTTATTCATTTGGAAAAGCAAACACTGTTTTACCAAGGGGAGAGGATATTCAGCTAGTACAATTATGACTGCCGATAATGTGGACAGTTTGCCTTCTAAACAATCCATGTACTTTGAAGGGTATCGATAATGTTCAAAAGTCCAGAAATTCTTGACATGGAAAGAACAAAGGACACTTGAAAGCTATCAGCCCAGGAACCCCATAAAACCCAGTCAAGGGCTTTGAAATAAGCTGATATTGAAGATAGTCAATGACCTATCAGAGGAATCCCAAGATTATAGGGGCTGCCACTTGGCTCAAAGCAATGGGTTTGTGTTGGAAGCCCATCTCTTGCCATATATGCCTTCCTAATGCCCACAATTTCCCGCAGATGTTTCTCAACAAAGCCAAAATGCCATTCTCTATCTGTCCACAGACCCTGCCAAGTCTAGAGAGTTGGGATTCTCTCAGGGGCCTGTTCAGCTGCTTAATAGAGAAGGGAAATGAAAGAGGGAGCTTGTTCTTTTGGTGCAGAATGGAGTGGACCAAGGTGATTCCCTGCATCATCTTGGTACCTGACAGGATAAGGCTTGTTTCTGAGCCAAAACTTTGAGGGGATGTTATTGCCCTTTTTAAAGTGACTTATTATTTTTTTAGCCAGTGAAGGCAAAATCATTATGTGGATTTATTTCCAATAAGGCACTGAGTTTTTGAAGGGAAAGGCAATAACTTATGTACAAAAGTAAGTAAACTGTTTTGGATTCTGTTTCCTGCTGCTCTCAGGAGGATGCTCTGCACGTTGGCCTGGCGTCCTCGGCTCTCTGCGTTTTCCAGTGTGTGGTTGCACCACTGCCTCAGGGCTTTGCTAACCTGTGGTTTCTAACCAAACTACAGCACATTAGGTTGTCTTTCTGTCCTCTAGGTCTGCAGTGCTGAAGAGATACATGGTTTTCCCTGTCATGTGCACTCTCCTTTTCTGCTTCTGGTCATCTTCCACGTGTCCTGTAAGATCTAGCTTAACAGTCCCCCGCTCCAAAATCTTTGATGTGGTAAAACCCATGTGAAATTGTTCACTACATGTTAGTAAGTAAGCTCCTGTAAGCCTGTGCTTACCTTACTTATTGGGCCATCGGCCCCTGTCAGGGAGTGTACGTTTGAAAAGAGGATTTGATTCTATAGGAAGGTCCTGTGGGGTTGGAAGAGGAACAGATGCCGGCCATACCTAGAAGCAGAATATTTGGTGTGGTGAAAAAACATGAAATTGTTCACTTCAAGTGATCTGGTAAGCAAGGTAACCACCGTGCTTACCTTGCCTATTGGATAATCCACACCTGCCTGCATGTTGCTATGATGCTGAACAGATTTCAGCAGAACTTGCAGATTAAGAAGAATTAAGAAGAAAGGCTTGATGACTTACTTCCAAAAATCAGCCAGTGAAAACCCTGTGGATCACAACAGTCTGATTTATAACTGACCGTGGGGATGGCACAGGAGAGGGCAGCGGCTGGTTCTCTCGTGCATGGGATCACATGAGTCTGGGGCCCACTCGTGGCAGCTAACAACAGTAACACAAAACATAGCTGCTGCAGTCCTACTTCTGTAGCTAGTCATGAGTGCCAGATGGAGAGTGACAACTATTTTTCTCTGACACTTATTCCATGTCCCTCTTACTCCTTGCCATCCCCTAGGTTGGATGGGATTTTTTACCTATTTTCTTTACTCCTGGGGTGACTGAAACCTTTATTCTTGCAAGATCTGAAGACTTGGTCTTGATTTTGAGTTCCATTGATCAAGGCCACTGGGCAAGGGAATACTAAAAGGCTCTCCAGCGAATATTGTGTGTTTCAGACATAGTCCTTCTTATTCTACTAAGGATCAGCAACCCATTTTTCACCTGGTAATTGGGATCACGTACTCAGCCAGTAGAATGACATATTTTTGTTCAGGGGTATGAGATATCCAAAATGGCCAGGGGGTAATATCAGTATCCGATTCATTATAACAGTGACTTCTAGATCCATTGAGCCCAGGGCTAGGGGGATAGGAAGCAAAAGTTGTTTAAAGGAGTTATTAGGAATAATAGTAAAGGAGACCACACCCAAGCCCACTCTTAGGTTTTTGAACTTAAGCATCCTGGGTGGGAAAATAACACCATATAGAGGTGACTGGCTCAAGGCATGTTCTGGATCCTGTAGGAGAATAGCCTTACCTCCCAGATTATATCTCCAGCTGGTACTGTAATTAAACCTTCAGGAGGGTAGACAACTGTTCTATCAAGCCAGTAGCTTCTAAGCACAATCCAAATGAAACCCATTGCTGTCGAGTCAATTCTGACTTATAGTGACCCTATAGGACAGAATAGAACTGCCCCATAGAGTTTCCAAGGAGCAGATGGTGGATTGAACTGTCGACCTTTTGGTTAGCAGCCGAGTTCCTCACCACTGCGCCACCAGGGATCCCTAAGAACAATAAGATGAATTAATTTGTCAGTGAGAACCCATGGCTGGTCCTTCTTTGTTGTAAAATATGTCCCCTGGTTGCAGGCAACATTGTATGAGATACCATAATGACGGGAATAGTATTCTGTAAGTCCATCCATAGTGATTCTAGCAGAAGCCGTGTGGGTAGGAATGGTAAATATATACCTGAAATACATGTCTAATCCCACGGAGGTAAAGCACTGCTCATTCCATGAGAAGAAGGCCTAATGTAATCAACCTGCCACTTGGTAGTGGGCTGGGCCCCCTGGGGACTGGTGCCACTCACCATTGGTCTCCGATGATGGCATGTTGGACGTTCGGTGTTGGAGGTAGCCAGATCAGCCTAGGTGAGTGGGAGACCTTGTGGTTTGGAATACGCATAGCCTTCATCCCGGCAACCAGGGCCACTTTGTACATTGGACCCATTGAGCAGGCACCAGGTGACTGGGGAAAGGTGCTACATTCACAGGATAGGTCACCTTGTCCACCTGATTACTGAGCACTAACTCCACTGTGGATGTCTCTAGAGAGAACTTATATGGGACATATTTTCACGCTCTGTGCTCGTACTGAAACATTTGTCCCCTTATTTCTCCTCAAAACCTTCTTGTTCCACTTTCCTAATTTGGTTCTGACAGGATAACCTACCTATCGCTCATGGGACAGAATAGAATCCAGGCCCTTTCTCTGTCTGCAGTTTAGTTGTTCTTAACCTGGAGTATATGGATCAATTTCAGGGAGTCTATGAACTTGAATAGGGAAAAAAAAATAATATCTCCATTTTTATTAATCTCTAGCTGAAATTTAACATTTCTTTCAAGAACATAGGTAACAGACCATAGTATGATTAGCAGTATCTGTGACTTAGAAATAAAATAATCTTTAATAAGACATGACGGTTGTTGTGGATATCTTTAAATATCATCTATGAATTTATGAATCACTACTTTGTCCCTAGAAGTAACATAATTGCACAACTGTGTGCCTAACGGTAGAGCCACTTGTTCCCACTTTGATAATTCAGATATCTGCGTTGTTTTCTGCATTCCCAATCTACAATTCTTTGTGGATAAATTTGTGGAAGAGGGTTAGCAGTTTTCAGAGTTTGCTAAAGGTTTGAAAAGCTGGACAAGTTCAAACAAGAAGTCTTAACTCTGTGTACAGGACACTTCCACAAATGGATCTGCCAACCAGAGGAGCCCCACGCTATTGGGGAGACTGTAGTAAAGCCACACGCACCAGACCAGCTTGGGCTGGTGTGTGGTCAGGGACAGAAGAAAAAGCTGACGACGGTGTTCTTGTTAAACGGTGTGATCTGGTCTGGAATAGTTAATTTAAAAGTTCTTTTGAAGTTTGTCACTGAGGAATGGACAGCTTTGCCAGCCCTCCTCAGTGTATGGGAGGAGGCAGCCACACACATTTGACACTGTGGCCAGCTCCTTGCTTTGCTGCCTCTGTGCATGCTAATATTTTTCAAGAAAGCTTTTTGGGAAACTGCAAAGCCCTTCAGTGCTTGAGAAATGGTAAAACGCCCACCCCCCCATCCCCGCCCCCAACTAAAACTGCCTGGAAAGAAAAGCTTCAGACCCGGCACAGATGGCACTCCTGTCGTCTTGATGATCCGTCTGTTTTTGTTACTATAGTGAGGATGGAAGCTCCTCACATTTGTGTCAATCGTAGTTTTTTACACAGACGAGCATTGGCATCCTAGACTCTTCCAACAATCCTGAAGGAACTTGGTCAATAGCCACGAAGTCATCAGCCTTACCAGGAGTAGGTTTGGAATCACAGTATTTTAAAAAGGTTTGTCAAGAAAGATTTTGAGCAGAACGTGAAGGCTTTTTCTACCACACAAGAGGGGCTCTGTTAAGAACACGTCACTAGCCACTGCTTACAAATGAAGAGCAGAATTTTTCCTTTTCTCAAAGAAAACGGAAAACCCACTCTTGAACTTTTTGGGAAGGATGAATTTTATCCATGTGTTGGCCTACCTTGCAGATATTTTTAACCATATGAAGGAGATAAATCTTTCAGTTCAGGGTCTTGAAGTTACCATTATGGATACTGCAGAAAAATTAAAAACTTTCTTGGCTTAGCTGCTGATACGGAAGAAAAAATACAGGCTGGCACCCTTGTAAACATTCCAATGCTGGATAAGTTGCTTTTCCAAGATGAAGTTGAGATACAAAATGCTCTGTCAATTTCTTTGAAAAGATAAATCAGAAAACACCTGGAAACTCTTCAGAAATCTTTCAGAGTTTATCTTGATGGCATGAAAGTTGAATTATGGATTCACAATTCCTTTCTTTCTGATATAAACTGTATCAAAGATATAGACTGAGCCAGAGAGGAACTTGTGGCTCTCAGGACAAAAACCTTACTTCAACTGGAATTGAACTAAACTGCCTTGAACATTCCTGGTCATTTTTTTTGAGAGAAGCCCATCTTGATCTTGTGAAAGGAGGTCTGGCAACTTTAATTCTATTTGTAACATTGTATCCTTGTGAATAGGGATTTTTTTTTTTTGACATGTGCACACATTAAAACAAAAAATCAAAAGTAATAGGGTGTCCAACTTGATGTGTGTGTCGCCATGTCGACGATCACCCCAGAGATTAATGTTCTTATTCAAACTAAACAAGAGAGTTTGCATGGATATGTCCACTGAAAAATAAAATTTAGCCTCAACATGCCTGTATCATATTGTTATTTAATGTCATGTTATTTAATATGTTAATTAATAAGCACAAATTTATTGCCATGTCATAAATACATAACTATATATACAAACATACATACATAATACATATACTATTAAATATATATACATAAAAATATGTATATCATAAATACATAACTATATATATACAAACATACATACATAATACATATACTATTAAATATATATACATAAAAATATGTATATACATACACTCAAATATATAGCTATAAAAATATTTCGATATAATTCATTTCCTTTGTAGCCTTAGGTATTTTATTTTATGCATTTAAAAAATTAATCTGAAAAAGTATACATATACTTCACCAGATTGCCAAAGAGAACCAAATGACAAAAAAGGTTAAGAAACCCTGTTCTATATGCAGCATCACCCAAAATTGTGCCCGTGGGGAGGAAGCCAGCCAGAGAATAAATATGCTACCTTACTCTCCTTCCCTGTGATCCCCTGTTGAGGACCCTTATTGGCTGAACCATCTGAAATCCGGGGGTCCAGGAAGATTATTGGTAGTCATAGAGGTCACCCTACAAGGTCAGACAGCAGGGTGGAAGAGAAGAAAGGTGCATCTGGAGGTGTCCATGGAGGATATCTCAGAGGCTTTCTCTTTTCTTCCTCCCAATGCTCTGTTATTCCACCATACATTTTATATCTCTGTTACTTGTATTTTAATTATTTAAATCCAATTCTTCTCAGCAAGCATTTTTGCTACTGGAGCCTTGGTGGTGCAGTGGTTAAGAACTGGGCTGCTAACCAAAAGGTTGCCAGTTCAAATCCTCCAGCTGCTCCTTGGAAACTCTATGAGGCAGTTCTACTCTGTCCTATACGGTCGCTATGAATTGGAATCCACTCAACAGCAATAGGTTTTAACCTGCTAGAATCCAGGCTTTCTTTGTATATTTTCTTGTTTAATACTTGAAAAGAAAGCGTTAGCCTCTCCATTTCACAGAGAAGTAAACAAACTTTGGTCTCAATAAATGATAGTTGATTCAGTGCAAGGCCTTCCAACACTTTTTCCTATACCATCCTTCTCACTGAATCATGCAGGCAAGGAGAAGAAAGATTCTGAATAATAGCAGACGGGTAGAACAGGTCTGAGGATCATTTGCATGCAAGTTGGTTAGCTACTGTTAGATGCAACAGGCTGGTGACAACTTTATGTTTAGACAGTTGACTACCATAAAGAGTCTAAGTCCCAGCTGAAACATTTATAGTGAAAAAATAGTGAACACAGTCATTTATAGTGAATACTGTAGTGAATTTACACTACTGTAAAAAAAATATAGGAAAATTTACCAGTCTAAGGTGAGCAGTTTTTATTCCTTTATTAAGATTTGATTTTTTTCTGTATGTCGATATCCCCATGCATGTAGCTATGAAAGTCACATATATTTCATAATATATATTATTCAGTTTTTTTTAATACTACCAATGCCCCCAGTTTAATACCTCACAGTTGCTCTTTTTTTTCTACCACAATAGTCTCTGAACCAAATGCCTTGCCTTTTATTTCTTTCTCTCTAATATTCTTTTTAATATTTTAATAAGTATGCCTCATAGAATGGGTGCATAGTAGGATTTGGGAACTAAGACTCTATTCCAAAGTTCCACTGATCCTTTTTTTGCTCAGAAAAATTCTGCCCTTTTTCTCTCTTTGCTGGTTGGACCTATTTTACCTAGAGGGCTACATCAAGTCCAGTGGGTTCAAATACCACAATGATTAAATTTCCAAATCTTTATATCCAGATTTTTGTTAGTTTCAGACTTCTACACACAACTTTCAACTGAATGTTACACACGGATGGAGTTGATAAGGCATTCAAACTCAGCATGTCCCAAACTATATTATCATCTTCCCCTTAAAACTAGCTTCTTCTCAACAAATAGTACTGAACAATTGGGCATGCATAGGTAAAGTAATGGAAGCTCCACCCATACCTCACACTGTATATAAAAATTAAAATGGATTCTAGATCTAAAATGTAAAACCTAAATCTATAAAAATTCTAGAAGAAAGTATGGAATAAAACTTTGCTTCCTTGGACTAGGCAATGATTAGTTAGATAAAACAACAAAAAGCACTAATTACAATAGAAAATTTTGATAAATTGGACTTTATTGGGATTAAATAATTTTGCTCTTTGAAAGACACTGTTAGAAAAATAAAAAGACACACCACACACTGGGAGAAAATATTTGCAAATAGCATGTGATAAAGAACTTGTATCTAGAATATATAAAGAGCTCTCACAACTCAGTAATAAAATAAATAACTCAATAAAAATGGACAAATGATTTAAATAGACACTTAACCAGAGATGTGAATGACAGATAAGGACATGAAAAGGTGTTTATTATCATTAGTCATTGTTGTTAGGTGATATCCAGTCAATTCTGACTCATAGCAATGCAATGTGACAAATTAGAACTGCCTTATAGGGTTTTCTAGGATATAATATTTACAGAAGCAGAGAAAAGTGTAAATTAAAACCACAATGAGATACCACTACACATGTAGTAGAATGGCTTAAAAAAAAAAAAGCCAGCTGTCAATATGAAGTGCAGAGGGAGACGTGGGGCATCTGGAACTGTCTTACGTCTTAAAATGGTAAAGGCGCAGTGGAAAGCAGGCTGGCAGTTCCTTCTAACGTCAAATATGCACTTCCCGTACAGTCCAGGAATCCCACTCCTAGATGTTCACCCGCGAGAAATAAGAACAATTGTTCACTTAAAGATTTGTACTTGAATGTTCACAGCAGCTTTATTCAAATAGCCAAAAGTTGAAAACAACCCAAATATTATTTTTATTATAATTTTTAATATATTTTCTAATGACTCAAAGTGCTTTTGAAGAACACAACCCTGATTTTTAACATTACGTGTACAGGACCTAAGGCTTTAAGTTCTATTGTTACTGGCTGCTGTTGAGTCAATTCCGGCTCCTAGTGACCCCACGTGACAGAGTAGCACTGCCCCATAGGGTTTCTTAGGCTGTAACCTTTATGGAAGCAGGTTGTCAAGTCTTTCTCCTCTGGAGCCAGTGGGTGGGTTTGAACCAAAAACCTTTCGATTAGCAGCCGAGTGCTTAACCTTTGTGCTGTCAGGGCTCCTTGTGTCTGTCAGTTATTGAATGGATAAACAACGTGTGGTACATATGATGAAATACTCCTCAGTGATAACAAGGGACAAATTCCTGACGCAAGTAACAACATGGATGCATTTCAAAAGCTGTATGCTAAGTGAATAAAAAAGAAGTCAGACATGATTTCATTTATATGCAATTCTAGAAAGGCAAAACTATAAGGACAAAAATCAGATCAGTGGTTATCGGGGGCTGGGGCGAGGGGAAGAGAAAGACTCCAAAGGAGCTTAAGCGAGCTTTGTGGGGTGATGGGAGTATACAATATCTTGGTCATGGTGGAGCTTACATGACTCTATATGTTTGTCAAACCTTGTAGACTATACAACGGAAACAGGTAGATTTTCTTGTAGGTAAATTGTACCTCAATAACTCTCAAAATAAAAATTAAAGAATTTTTAATAGCTAAAAAAAAAAATGACATCTATTCCTGGGCTTTCTTCTGCAGGTACTGATTCTAAGTCAGCCAGGTCGCCAGCTCTGATACCTGTATCATAATTGACTCCTTTCCCTCAACACCCACAATGATCAGTTACAAAGGCCAACAAATTCTTCCTGCTTTAAAACTACCAGCTCTCTCCTCAACTCTTCACCCCGACTGGATTCCTTTCATCCATGCCATTGTCACCTCCTACCCAGATTATTGTGACACCCCCTGGCAGGCCTCTCTGATGCCAGCACTGCCCCTTTCGCTGCTGCTGAGTGGGTCTCTTGCAAATGCATCACTCCTCACGTCATTCCTCTGCATAGAACTGCTTCATGTTACCCATCCATTGCCGATAGGATTAAGACCACTTACTGCGATCTGGCTCTTCATTACTTTTTAGTCTTGTTCACCCTCCCACAAATACTTTATGCCCTCTAACCCCACCCAACTACTTGCAGTTTGCATGAAATATTTGTGGTTCCCATCATGAGGCATGCAAAAGCTCTTTACTGTATCAGGAATTCCCTTAAGCCACCCTTCCCCTGGCCAACACAGTTATCCTTCCAAACTCTATTCTAGCATACCATCTCTCTAAAGAATTTCCTGAATCCTCCCTTTGGGCAAAATGCCCTCTGCCTGTCCTTACAGCACCCCGTGCATATCCTGAGCATAGAACTTGCTGAATTATATATTGTGAGGCTAAGCTTACTGAATTTCATTTTACTTGGATGGGCAATCAATACCCATCGAAGCAGCAGTCAAGAAATCAATGGATGTATTGCATTGGGCAAATCTGCTGCAAAAGACCTCTTTAAAGTGCTAAAACCCAAAGATGTTGCTTTAAGGACTAAGATATGACTGATCCAAGCCACAGTGCTTTCAATTACCTCGTGTGCATTTGAAAACTGGACACTGAATAAGGAAGACAAAGAATTGACGCCTTTTAATTACGGTGTTGGCAAAGAATATTAAATATACCATGGACTGCCAGAAGAACGAACAAATCTGTCTTGGAAGAAGTACAGCCAGAATGCTCCTTAGAAGCAAGGATGGAGAGACTTCGTCTCATGTACTTTGGACATGTTATCAGGAGGGATCAGTCCCTGGAGAAGGACATCATATTTGGTAAGGTGGAGGGGCAGAACAAAAGAGGGAGACTTCGAGAAGATGTACTGACCCAGTGGCTACAAGAATGGGCTCAAACACAGCAATGATTGTGAGGATGGCTCAGGACTGTGTTTCGTTCTGTTGTACTTAGACTCGCTATGAATCAGAACTGACTCAAGGGCACCTGACAACAACAAGCTTATTGACTGCAGGTACCATGTCTTTTTTATTTGCACATGTCCAGAACTCAGCATAGTTTCAGTTACATGGCTGAACAGAATATCCTCTGAGCAAATGTTCAATAGAAATGTCAGCTAGACAGAATCCTAGACAAACACATGAAGGAACTCTCCCGAAATATGTATGATTGGACCCGGGCCTTCCTTGAAGTTGTAGAATTTCCTGCTCTTGGAGCTCCCTCACACCACAGGGTCACAGCCACTCCCTCCCTGCCTGGATCCCCAGTAGTGCCATTCTACCAAGCAACTCCCAAGCCATTTCCTACGTCCATACCTGCAAGGATTTTCTCTGACCGTAGTTGTTTCTTGGCCCAACCAAACCAAACGAAACCCATTGCTGTCAAGCCTATTCCGACTCACAGTGACCCTGAAGTACAGGGTAGAATTGCCCCATGGGGTTTCCAAGGCTGTCAGTCTTTACGGAAGCAGACTGTCACATCCTTTTCCCACAGAGTAGCTGGTGGGCTCTAACCGCCAACCTTTTGGTTACCAGCCAAGTGCTTAACAACTGCATCACCAGGACTCCTGTTTCTTGGCCAATGGCCCATAAACTATGCAGTGAAAAAGATGCACTTGTGCAAGTTCCTTGAAGAGGGTTACTAAAGAATCAACCTAATAAACAGGATGTTTTAACAGGGAGGGATAGAAAGGTGGTGAAAGGATTTGTGCTTCTACTTCAAAAATACAGTATTTTTTTTATTACCTGCCCGCTGTACCGACACCAAATCTTAACTTTGAGAGTAGTGTATAAAAGGGTCTATTCTTAGCACTAATTGCCTGAGAGCATCCCCCATTAATGCTATTAGGGGTTGTGTAATTTCATCAAGGAGAGAAGTGAAACAAAGACTGTGGATTCATTTTTCTTCAGGAAATGCTAACGGGGTGCTGTGCAAGTTAACTTTCCAGCTTTCTCTTGTAGTGCCAACTCGTGTCTCCACCCTTAGAGGAAAGGCTGACTCCCTAGGAAACATGTGTGTAAGTAGGTGACTTTGATGCAAGGCAAGAGCAGGGCTTCGTCCTGGCTAAAGGTCGACTGGGAAGATGAATGCTCCCTCTGGGTCCATACTTCACGCCCTTGAGCAGAGTGAATTCGACCTGTTTATTTTCTAAGTAAAGGGGACATGGCCATGGGACAGATGAAGAAAGAGCCTGCATTTACCTCCCAGATATTTGACCCTGTGCTTTGGAGAGCTACCAGGCATATTTCAAGCCTAAATCCACAGGAGAGCGTTTGCAGAGCGCATGAGCCAGCACTCGGGCAGAGACAGGCAAGGACCTGGACCCAGATATGTTAAGGAGATCCCATTCCCTGACCTTCGTCTGTGTCAAGCACAACACCCGTGTCTCATGTCATTTTTTGGTAATGCGACTTGACTGTCATTTTCTTTTGAATTTTCTTCCTGCTATACTGCCTGGTGGTTTCTATAAAGTTCCTACCTTGGTGTTCCTGTGGGAAGCACGTGATTAACGTGATTAACCTTTTATAGACCTGTCTACCTAGGTCTGAAGGCAGTTTGTTTACACCATTGTCATTGTCATTCCTGCGAACCTGAAGCCCCTTGTTTGCTCATGCAAGGACCTGGCTGTAAGAAATGATTGGTGGGGTTCCGTTCAAGGAAACAGAGCTGTTTGATTCTAATTCAGAGGGATAGTTTTTAAAGGCGAAGCCAGTGACTGGTTAAAGTCTATTTTTTTTTTTTTTTGCAGAAATCTTGACCCTGTGCATGGTTGTATGTGTTGGTGTGGGGGGCTGCATGCATTTGTGGGGTGGAAGATGAACCCTCTCAGCCTGAACCAAAATTTTGTCCCATTCTGTCCTTGTTAGCGGTCATGAAGTTCCATCGTGCAACTCCATGCATAGTGGGAGAACATGCTGCCTGGTCCCGTACCATTCCCGTGATTGGTTGAAAATTGAACTATTGTGATTTGTAGCATTTTTATTGGCTGATTTTCAGAAGTAGATTGCCAGACCTTTCTTCCTAGCCCTTCCTTAGTCTGAAAGTTCTGCTAAAATCTGTTCAGCATCACAGCAACACACAAGCCTCCACAGACAGACGGGTGGTGGCTGTGCGTGAGGTGCATTGGCTAGGAATCAAACCTGGGTTTCCTGTCTAAAAGGCTAGAACTCTACCACCGAACCACCGATGCCCCTGTCTCGTTCTAGGGCTTTTTTTTTTTTTTGTCTAGTAGCAGAAACTTAAGAGTCAAAATCTCATAACAAATCAACACATTTAACAGATAAATAGGTGGATATTTTAGTAGCAGAATGTATTTTATAAGTTCAATACTTTTTATGCATTTAATCAAAGTCAGAACCAACTCGATGGCCCCTAACAACAACAGTCAATGAAAGCAGAAAAGTGTAAAACACAGAAATTTGAAACTGCCAGTGATTGATGACAGCTGCAATCTTTCATCAGTTTCAGCATTTGATTTATTTCTATTTTTCTTTTAATAATTTTTATTGTGCTCTAAGTGGAAATTTACAAATCAAGTCAGTCTCTCACATAAAAACTTATATACACCTTTCTACATACTCCCAATTACTCTCCCCCTAATGAGACAGCCCGCCCCCTCCCTCCACTCTCTCTTTTTGTGTCCGTTTTGCCAGCTTCTAACCCCCTCTACCTTCTCATCTCCTCTCCAGGCAGGAGATGCCAACTCGATTTTTCTTACAATTAGTATCAAATTCCATTTTACACAGATCAGTAATTATGAATTTTAAGTTTTCTAACAGCTTACCTTACAATCTCAGAATATTCTTCAATTAAAATAAAATGCAGACTCATTAACCTGAGGGCTGAATAAAAACGAAGTCACCTGGCAGTTCCGATGAACATACTGGTGTTTTCCTTTATGTTACAATTTGGTACATAACGCATTTGCATCTAAACATGCTTTACGGCAGTTGGATAAATAAAAATATATTTTACAAACGAGCTTTGATAGTTCAGGTTCTGTGGAAGCTGGAGTAAACCCGTACCACCTTGTCTCTGCCACTGAACCCAACTACAAACCCTGGACGAGGTGCGTGAAGCAGCTCTCTAAAGACGCTGAAAAGTAAACGGTAGGAGGAAGGTTGGGAAAGGAGACCAGAATTTGAAGTTCCACCAGACTGGTGGTGAATGAGTTTCCCTTCTTGTTTTCGTAGTATCATCTGGTTTGGACTCAAAGTCAGCCCCTACCCAGAAGTGCACACGAAGTGTGGAAAGAAAGACCTCCAAGAAAACCCCTCTCTCCTGTCCAGGGAGCCAGAAAAGGACTCCTGTGGTTCAGAGAGAGTGGGAGAAATGTCCTGTTTTCTCCCCCCTTCTTCCAACACTGCAGCCAGTGGCACAGCAGCTGAAGTGGTAGCTCGGAAGGGCGCCTAAAACACAGAGACAGGGGGAACTCTTCTCTAACCAGAGTGCTGGTGGTCCCAGAGTGTGGCGAAATCCCCACTGATTTTTTTTCTCTCTCTGTCCTCCCACTGCTTGAACCTGGATGGAGACACAATTGTGGGAAGTGTACAACAGAGAAGGGAAACTAAAGCCCCAGACTGTGAGGAGAGGCCCCAGAGAGCCAGAAAGTGTTGGGGAGATCATGGAGAGAAGGGAAGTCAACAGAGTGATCCCATAAAGTTGTGTATGAATTCCTGGGTTCACTTCCAGTCTGTACATGCGTTAATCTGACCCCAAACAGCACACTACAGACTTTGAGGGCTGAGCTACAGAGTGGATCGTCACTCAGGTTGCAGACTGGCTAGTCTGGCCTACATGTAGGACTGATCTAAGTAGCAAAAACTGTAAAACTTAATTGGCGTTGTAACCATAGTCCACAGAAGGCAGGTTGGAACTGGTGACCTAAGCCTAGCCTAGTTGTTTGCCTACTAAGACAAACAAATGAACAACCAACCAAAAACCAACATTCTCTGTAGACTTTAAATAAGACCAAGTCTCATAACATAATATTAAAAATGTCCAGAATGTAATCTAAACTTACTCAACATTCAAAGAATCAAGAACATCAAGGGAAAAGATAATCAGCAGATGATACCCTTAAGATGACACAGATGTTGGAATTATCAGAGGCTTTTTAATTTTTTTTTTTAAGCAGTTATTACAAATATACTTTAAGAAATCAGGCTGAACCTTTTCTAAATTAATGGAAAGATAGAAAGTCTCATCAAAGAAATAAAAGAGATAAAGAATAACCAAATGGAAATTAAGAACTGAAATATAGAACATACGAAGTAAGAAATTCACTGGATGGCATCAATAGCAGAATGGAGAGGACAAAAGAAAGACCCTGTGAACTTGATGGGGGGAGACTGATAGATTGATAGAAATCATCTAATCCGAGCAACATAGAGAAAACAAATTGAAAAACAAAAAGTGAAGAGGGTCTCAGAGAACTGTAGGACAATACAAAAAAATGAGTTTTGGATAACATATTTGTGGATTAAAGATATTTGTGAACCATAAGTTAAACTACTGGTTAAATGCAGGGAAAAGCTTTCCTTTCCTTGAGTAATTGGTGTGCTATTTGCTTAAACACAGTGAGGAAAATATAACATCTCATTGCATATTTCCCGTTATTTTCATTTGCAGAAACCTGTAAGTCTAATTCAGGTCCAACTACAACTGTAAGTTTGGGACCTGCCTGTCAGCTTTTTCAATTATTTTATTTATTTCCAGTGGAAAAGGCAAGGGGGGAAAGAAAGAGCCATTCAATTGGAAAGAAGAAATAAAACTGTTGCTGTTGGCAGATGGCATGTTTGTCTTCATAGAAAATATTATGAAAACAAAAATACTAGAGTGAATAAGTGAGTTCAGCAAGATTGATAGTTACAAAATCAATATATAAAACTCAATTGTATTTCTAAATGCTTGCAAAGATCAACTGGAAAATTTAAAAAATCAATGTAATCTACAGCAGCATCAAAAACAACAAATACCTAGGGATAAACCTAAACAAAAAAAGTTCAAGACCTCAAAAAGAAAACTACAAAACATTGCTTAGGGAAAAGAAAATTAAAAAAAACAGAATTATATCATGTTCATGTAAGAAATGATTTTTGAATGTTGAACCAACCTTGCATTCTTTGTGTAAAACCCAATTAGTCATAATATATTAACATTTTCATATAATTCTGGATTTGATTTCTTTTTTTTTTGATTTGATTTCTTAACATTTTATTAAGAATTTTTGTCTATATGGTCATAAGGCATATTGGTCTGTATCTTATAACATTTATTTTTGAGAATCAAATTTATTATAGCCTTATAAAATGGTTTTGAAAAATTTCCATTCTCTGTGTGCCAAAAGAATTTGTGCATGATTGATATTTTTTATTTCTTCTTTAAATGTTTGATAAAATTTACCTAAGAAGCCATCTGGGGCTGGACTTTGCATTAAGTCTACCATTTCATTATTTGTTTTCTAGATAGATAGGTAGGTAGGTGAAAAAAAAATAGTTTGTTTCATTTTATTCCTTTTCTCTTTTCCTAACTACTCTTGGATTACTTAACTATGTTTTAGTATTTCATTTCAACTCCTCTACTGGCATTTTTTCTATACCCTTCTTTGTTTCACTGTTTTCATGGTTGTTTGAGGGATTACAACCTACATCTTTAACATATTACAATCTACCATGAATTCAGTATTATACCACTTCACTTATAATGTAAGGAAGTTACAATAGTATATCCCCTTTTACCTGATCCAATCCTTTGTATTATTGTCAAGTTTTACTTCTATATTTATTATAAACCACACAATACAGTATTATTATTTTTCAACAATTATATTTTAAATAAGTTAAGAAATGAAACATTATTTCATATTTACCCATTTATTTACATTTTTTTTCTCTTTTCATCCAGTGTAATTTTCCATTAAGCTAGAAGACTCCCTTTAACATTTATCCTGGTGATGAAGTCTCTGATTTTTATGTTCACTTTTAATTTCGAAGGATATTTTCATTGGATATAGCATTCTAGGTTGACAGGTGGCTTTATTTTAGCATTTTAAAGATAGCATTCCATTGTTTTCTGGTTTGCACCATTCCTGTCGGGAAGTGAAAAGTAATTGATACTGTTCTCCCCCTGTAGGCAATGTGTCTTTTTTCCTTGGCTGCTTTCAGGATTGTCTCTTTATCTCTGAGTTTTATCTATGTTACCTTTCTCTTGGTTAGAGTCGCAATGGAACCACTGGGAGTGTCTAACGAGGTCTCTTGAAAAACAGAAGAAAAAACCAAACCAGTTGGTGTCCAGTCGATTCTGGCTCATAGCAACCCTATAAGACTGAGTAGAACTGCCCTATATGGTTTCCAAGGAGTGCCTGGTGGATTTGAACTGCTGACCTTTTGGTTAGCAGCCATAGCTCTTAACTACTACGCCACCAGGGTCTCTAGATGACGTTCAAAATTCTTATGTTTCACAGCACATAGGACCTCTGGAATCTCCATTTAGCTCACAGCTACTCAGTATCTCCTAGGGTATTGCCCTGGGCATGTACTGGCTAGTATTCTAAAATTTTATTTTTTAATTTATTAAAATATAAATATACAATATAACTTTTAATTTAATTTTAAAAAGAGTAAGACTATCCCTACACGGGCCTCTGGAGCTTCTCTGGGCACTCTCTCGCCTGTGGTACCCTGCCCCACTGATCAGTCACATCATTAGTCCATCAGGCCAGCCTCTCCTTTTTCTACTCATTGAAACCTGCGAGCTCAGCTTGGGCACCCTGTCCCTACTTTGTTGTCCAGAAAGTAACTTTGAGCAGAAAGGCAGCATGGGGGGGGGGGGGGCGGGGAGGTGGTTAATCTCCTGCATTGTATTTTGTCTCGCTTTAGAGCTGTTTACATCAGGAAGGGTACCATGCTATCAGGTACTCTGCCATGATCATAAGCACAAGTCTCATTTACTTGTTTTTGACTGACGCTCAGCCAATCTTTTTTTTTTCATAATTTTTATTGTGCTTTAAGTGAAAGTTTACAAATCAAGTCAGTCTCTCACACAAAAACCCATATACACCTTGCTATACACTCCCAATTACTCTCCCCCTAATGAGACAGCCCGCTCTCTCCCTCCACTCTCTCTTTTCGTGTCCATTTCACCAGCTTATAACCCCCTCCACCTCTCATCTCCCCGCCAGGCAGGAGATGCCAACATAGTCTCAAGTGTCCACCTGATCCAAGAAGCTCACTCCTCATCAGCATCCCTCTCCAACCCATTGTCCAGTCCAATCCATGTCTGAAGAGTTGGCTTTGGGAATGGTTCCTGTCCTGGGGCAACAGAAGGTCTGGGGGCATGACCACTGGGATCCTTTTAGTCTCAGTCAGACCATTAAGTGTGGTCTTTTTGTGAGAATTTGAGGTCTGCATCCCACTGCTCTCCTGCTCCCTCAGGGATTCTCTGTTGTGCTCCCTGTCAGGGCAGTCATCGGTTGTAGCCAGGCACCATCTAGTTCTTCTGGTCTCAGGATGATGTAGTCTCTGGCTCATGTGGCCCTTTCTGTCTCTTGGGCTCATAATCACCTTGTGTCCTTGGTGTTCTTCATTCTCCTTTGATCCAGGTGGGTTGAGACCCATTGATGCATCTTAGATGGCTGCTTGCTAGCGTTTAAGACCCCAGACACCACTCTTCAAAGTGAGATGCAGAATGTTTTCTTACTAGATTTTATTATGCCAATTGACTTAGATGTCCCCTGAAACCATGGTCTTCAGACCCCTGCCCCTGCTACACTGGCCTTCGAAGCTTTCAGTTTATTCAGGAAACTTCTTTGCTTTTGGTTTAGTCCAATTGTGCTGACCTCCCCTGTATTGTTTGCTGTCTTTCCCTTCACCTAAAGTAGTTCCTATCTACTATCTAATTAGTGACCCCTCTCCCACCCTCTCTCCCTCCCCCCTCTCATAACCACAAAAGAATGTTTTCTTCTCAGTTTAAACTATTTCTTAAGTTCTTATAATAGTGGTCTTGTACAATATTTGTCCTTTTGCAACTGACTAATTTCACTCAGCATAATGCCTTCCAGGCTCCTCCAAGTTATGAAATGTTTCACAGATTCATCACTGTTCTTTATCGATGCGTAGTATTCCATTGTGTGAGTATACCATAATTTATTTATCCATTCATCCTTTGATGGGCACCTTTGTTCCTTCCATCTTTTTGCTATTGCAAACAGTGCTGCAATAAACATTGGTGTGCATGTATCTGTTCGTGTAAAGGCTCTTATTTCCTTAGGATATATCCCAAGGAGTGGGATTGCTGGGTGTGTATGGTAGTAGTTCTATTTCTAGCTTTTTAAGGAAGTGCCAAATCGATTTCCAAAGTGGTTGTACCATTTGACATTCCCACCAGCAGTGTATAAGTGTTCCAATCTCTCCACAGCCTCTCCAACATTTATTATTTTGTGGTTTTTGGATTAATGCCAGCCTCTTTGGAGAGAGATAGAATCTCATTGTAGTTTTGATTTGCATTTCTGTAATGGCTAATGATCGTGAGCATTTCCTCATGTATCTGTTAGCTACCTGAATGTCTTCTTTAGTGAAGTGTCTATTCATATCTTTTGCCCTTTTTTAAATTGGGTTGTCTTTTTGTAGTTGAGTTTTTGCAGTATCATGTAGATTTTAGAGATCAGACACTGATTGGAAATGTCATAGCTAAAAACTTTTTCCCAGTCTGTAGGTAGTCTTTTTACTCTTTTGGTGAAGTCTTTGGATGAGCATAGGTGTTTGATTTTTAGGAGCTCCCAGTTATCTAGTTTTTCTTCTGCATTCTTAATAATGTTTTGTATACTATTTATGCCATGTATTAAGGCTCCTAATGTTGTTCCTATTTTTTCTTCCATGATCTTTATCGTTTTAGATTTTATATTTAGGTCTTTGATCCATGTCGATTTAGTTTTTGTGCATGGAGTGAGGTATGGGTCTTGTTTCATTTTTTGCAGATGGATATCCAGTTATGCCAGCACCATTTGTTAAAAAGACTGTCTTTTCCCCATTTAAGTGTTTTGCGGCCTTTGTCAAATATCAACTACTCATATGTGGATGGATTTATGTCTGGATTTTCAATTCTGTTCCATTGGTCTATGTGTCTGTTTTTGTACCAGTACCAGGCTGTTTTGACTACTGTGGCGGTATAGTAGGTTCTGAAGTCAAGGTAGAGTGAGGCCTCCCACTTTGTCCTTCTTTTTCAGTAATGCCTTATTTATCCGGGGCCTCTTTCCCTTCCATACGAAGTTGGTGATTTGTTTCTCCATCTCATTAAAGAATGTCCTTGGGATTTGGATCAGAATTGCATTAAATGTATAGATCGCTTTTGGTAGAATAGACATTTTTATAATGTTAAGTCTTCCTATCCATGAGCAAGGTATGTTTTTCCACTTATGTAAGTCTCTTTTGGTTTCTTGCGGAAGTGTATTGTAGTTTTCTTTGTATAAGTCTTTTATATCTCTGGTAAGATTTATTCCTAAGTATTTTATCTTCTTGGGGGCCGCTGTAAATGGCATTGATTTGGTGATTTCCTCTTCGATATTCTTTTTGTTGGTGTAGAGGAATCCAACTGATTTTTGTATGTTTATCTTGTATCCCGATACTCTGCTGAACTCTTCTATTAGTTTCAGTAGTTTTCTGGAGGATTCCTTAGGGTTTTCTGTGTATAAGATCATGTCATCTGCAAACAGAGATACTTTTACTTCTTCCTTGCAAATCTGGATGCCCTTTATTTCTTTATCTAGCCTAATTTCTCTGGTTAGGACCTCCAACACAATGTTGAATAAGAGTCATGATAAACGGCATCCTTGTCTGGTTCCCGATCTCAATGCGAATGCTTTCAGGCTCTCTCCATTTAGGGTGATGGTGGCTGTTGGCTTTGTATAAATGCCCTTTATTATGTTGAGGAATTTTCCTTCTATTCCTTTTTTGCTGAGAGTTTTTATCATGAATGAGTGTTGAAATTTGTCAAATGCCTTTTCTGCATCAATTGGTGATAAAATCATGTGATTCTTTTGTTTTATTTACGTGGTGGATTACATTAGTTGTTTTTCTAATGTTGAACCATCCCTGCATACCTGGTATGAATCCCACTTGGTCATGGTGAATTATTTTTTTGATGTGTGGTTGAATTCTCTTGGCTAGAATTTTGTTGAGGATTTTTGCATCTACATTCATGAGGGATATAGATCTATAATTTTCTTTTCTTATGGTGTCTTTACCTGGTTTTGGTATCAGGGATATGGTGGCTTCATAGAATGAGTTTGGTAGTATTCCATCCTTTTCTATGCTCTGAAATACCTTTAGTAGTAGTGGTGTTAACTCTTCTCTGAAAGTTTGGTAGAACTCTGCAGTGAAGCCGTCCAGACCAGGGCTTTTTTTTTGTTGGGAGTTTTTTGATTACCTTTTCATTCTCTTCTTTTGTTATGGGTCTGTTTAGTTGTTCTACCTCTGTTTGTGTTAGTTTAGGTAGGTAGTGTGTTTCTAGGAATTCATCCATTTCTTCTAGGTTTTCAAAATTGTTTGAGTACAGTTTTTCATAGTATTCTGATATGATTCTTTTAATTTTAGCTGGGTCTCTTGTAATATCGCCCCTCTCATTTCTTATTCAGGTTATTTGCTTCCTGTCCTGTTTTTCTTTTGTGAGTTTGGCCAGTGGTTTATCAATTTTGTTGATTTTTTCAAAAAACCAGCTTTTGGCCTTGCTAATTCTTTCAGTTGTTTTTCTGTTTTCTATTTCATTTAGTTCAGCTCTAATTTTTATTATTTGTTTTCTTCTGGTGCCTGTGGGTTTGTTTTGTTGCTCTCTTTCTATTTGTTCAGGTCGAAGGGATAATTCTTTGATTTTGGTCCTTTCTTCTTTTTGGATGTGTGCATTTATTGATATAAATTGCCCTCGGAGCACCGCTTTTGCTGTGTCCCAAAGGTTCTGATAGAAAGTGTTTTCATTCTCATTGGATTCTCCGAATTTCTTTATTCCATCCTTAATGTCTTCTATAATCCAGTCTTTCTTGAGCTGGGTATTGTTCAGTTTCCAAGTGTTTGATTTCTTTTCCCTGCTTTTCCTGTTATTGATTTCCACTTTTATGGCCTTATGGTCAGAGAAGATGCTTTGTAATATTTCAATGTTTTGGATTCTGCTGAGGCTTGCTTTATGACCTAGTATGTGGTCTATTCTAGAGAATGTTCCATGTGCACTAGAAAAGAAAGTATAGTTGGTTGCTGTTGGGTGGAGTGTTCTGTATATGTCTACGAGTTCAAGTTGGTTGATTGTGGCATTTAGATCTTCCGTGTCTTTATTGAGCTTCTTTCTGGATGTCCTGTCCTTCACCGAAAGTGGTGTGTTGAAGTCTCCTACTATTATTGTGGAGCTGTCTATCTCACTTTTCAATGCTGATAGAGTTTGTTTTATGTATCTTGCAGCCCTGTCATTTGGTGCATAAATATTTAATATGGTTATAGCTTCTTGGTGTATTGTCCCTTTAATCATTATATAGTGTCCTTCCTTATCCTTTCTGATGGATTTAACTTTAAAGTCTATTTTGTCAGAAATTAATATTGCCACTCTTGCTCTTTTTGATTGTTGTTTGCTTGATATATTTTTTTTCCATCCTTTGAGTTTTAGTTTGGTTGTGTCTGTAAGTCTAAGGTGTGTCTCTTTTAGGCAGCATATAGACGGATCTTGTTTTTTTTTAAACATTCTGCCACTCTTTGTCTCTTTATAGGTGCATTAATCCATTTACATTCTGGGTAATTATGTATAGGTATGAATATAGTGCTGTCTTTTTGATGTCTTTTTTGTGTGTTGTTGACAGTTTCTTTTTCCCACTTAATTTTATGTGCTGAGTAGATTTTCTTTATATATTGTCCTTTCCTCATATTTGTTGTTTTTGCTTTTGTTTCTGCTGAGTCTGTATTTTTCCCTTGTATTTTATTTTGATGAGTAGGATAGTTTGTCTCCTTTGTAGTTATTATTTACCCCTATTTTTCTAAATTTAAACCTAACTTTTATTTCTTAGTATCACCGTATGTTCCTCTCCATATGGAAGGTGTATGATTACATTTCTAAGTCCCTCTTTATTATTCTAATGTTGTCTTCTTTTATATAATAACATTGCTGTTACCCTGTTTTGAGCTTTTTTTTTTTAAATAATCTTCCTTTGTATTTTTGGATTTCCCTGTCTGTGTTGACTTCTGGTTGCTCTGCCCCGTGTTCTAGTCTTGGGTTGATACCTGATATTATTGATTTTCTAACCAAAGAACTCCCTTTAGCATTTCTTGTAGTTTTGGTTTGGTTTTTACGAATTCCCTAAACTTGTGTTTATCTGGAAATGTCTTAATTTCACCTTCATATTTAAGAGACAGTTTTGATGGATATTTGATTCTTGGCAGGCAATTTTTTTCCTTCATTTTTTTTTTAATATGTCATCCCATTGCCTTCTTGCCTGCATGGTTTCTTCCGAGTAGTCCGAGTTTATTCCTATTGGCTCTCCTTTGTAGGTGACTTTTCGTTTATCCCTCACTGCTCTTATAATTCTCTCTTTATCTTTGGTTTTGGCAAGTTTGATTATAATATGTCTTGGTGACTTTCTTTTAACATCTACCTTATGTGGAGTTCGATGAGCATCTTGGATAGCTATCTTCTCATCTTTCACAATATCAGGGAAGTTTTCTGCCAACAAATCCTCAACAATTTTCTCTGTATTTTCTGTTATCCCTCCCTGCTCTGGTACTCCAATCACTCGTAGGTTATTTCTCTTGATAGAGTCCCACATGACTCTTATGGTTTCTTCATTTTTTAAAATTCTTTTATCTGATTTTTCTTCAAATATATTGGTGCTAAGTGATTTTTCTTCAAGTTCAGAAATTCTAGCTTCTATTTGCTCAGTTCTGCTCCTCTGACTTTCTATTGAATTGGTCTAATTCTGTAATTTTATTGTTAATCTTCTGAATTTCTGATAGCTGTGTGTCTATGGATTTTTCTAGCTTATTAAACTTTTCATTATGTTCCTGAATAATCTTTCTAATTTCTTCAATTGCTTTATCTGTGTGTTCTTTGGCTTGTTCTGCATATTGCCTCATTTTCTTCCTGATGTCTTGAAGTGTTCTGTATAGTAAAATTTTGTATTCTGCATCTGGTAATTCCAGGAATGCACTTTCATCTAGAAGATCCCTGGATTCTTTGTTTTGAGAGCCTGTTGAGGTGATCATGGTCTGTTTCTTTATGTGACTTGATATTGACTGTTATCTCTGAGCCACCTATAAGTTATTATATTAGTTTATGCTTGTTTACTGTGTCGTAGCTGCTTGATTTGTTTTGTTTTGGTATACTCCTATGGATTGCTTGGGTGAGCTAGCTTGATTATTTTTGCCTTTGGAGCTCCGGTGTCCTGTCCCAAGCTAGCTAGAGTTGTTATCAGGTATATCAGTCTAAAAGTCTATTCAGTTTTCTTGTATGAATTCAGCTGAGGTTTCCAGGTAGCTGATCATGAAGTGTGTGGTACAGGCTCTGTCCTAGTGTCTTAGAGGGGCAGGGGCAATCGGTGTGTATACCGGTATCTGGTTGCAGCAGGCGGTCATGCTCTGAACAAGGCAGGGGGCTGAAAACCGACCCTTGAGCGTCTCTTAGAAAAACACATCCCTGTTCCCTAGAGCGTGCTGGTGGTTGGGTTCTGCAGACGGACCATGGGCCCCCGAAGTTTTTGGTTGTAAGGACTGGGGGGTACCAGTTGTCTTTGGACCCCTGTCACAGGTGGCTGGGTGACTTGAGTGGAGCTACCAGTCCTTAGGTCCCTGATGTGGGTAGGTGAGGACCTTGTTTAATAGGCAAAGCAATGTCAAACATTAAACAGCCACCTGTCCACCGCACAGCTAAAATGGTTGGAGTTTGCCAACAAGGGCCTATTCTCCCAAAATAGGCCCACACAGGTCCATGCAGAAGGGAAATGTGCTCAAGGTCCATGGACGGTTTATGCCTGGATGGGAGCCGCTTCTGTCCTGAGGTGTCCCGGTTAATGGAGCTATCAAATTATCTTTTCCCCCCAATTGCAAATTTTTTCCTTCCCCAAGGCTAGGAGGATGGCTCTCGGTGTTCACCAGGGTCTATCTCTGGCCCAGGGATTCAGCCACTGAAGCCGGTTTGGGGGTGGAGGGGTGCAGTAAAATATATGCAAGTACTTAGCTTTTGCCCAGAGCTCCGTTCTTCTCAGGTTGCAGAGGTGAGAGTTGGCTGTGCGGCTGGCTGCTTCTCCCTAAGGGAAGTGCTGCCGAATGTCAGTACCAGCCTGCCGCTGCCACCGCTGCCCCCGCTGCTGCCGCTCGGGGAATGTGCTTGAGGGCTCCCTGCCATTCAGGTCCAGTAACTCCTATCCACTTCTGAACGGTGTCTTACTCCCCCTGCCCCTCAGTTCATTGTCTAAGCTTGCTTTTGAAGCTCAGGGCTCCCAGCCTGTCACAAATATACTCGTTTCCCTTGTTTTTTCAGGTCTTTGTTGTAAAGAGGGCTCACTGGAAGCATCTGTCTATTCTGCCACCTTGGCTCTGCCTCCTGCTCAGCCTATTCTTTAAAGTAGCTGGACGTTAAGTAAACCCAGTTGCCACTCGCCCTCATCCTACTCAAAACAAGTCAGAAGCATATTAGAGCTACTGAATTACCAAGGGTTGAACTCCTGAAATATATGCAATTAATACTATGCGCTAACAAATCCTACCACGAAAGCATAAAATGGCATTTAAGCTTGAGTTGTGAGTTTGGCATGAGAATTTTTAAAACTCTTTCAAGGAAGAATTAAAAAAAAGGGCAGGCCAACTGCTCGCTGTAGATTGAATATTGGAAAAATTTTTTTTTTCCATTTGGAAGCATTGATTTCTTCCCGGTGTGGATTTTTATGTGATGCCTGATTGACGTGGCTGCTTTTGGACGCCAAGTCCACTGCATTTTGTTTTTTTGTATCATCCCCAGCCATCTTGATTCAGGCCTCAGAGCCGCTGATTGATTACAGTGCAGCCCTCAACACTCTGGTGAGTTGCTTTGTTTTGTTTTATTTTAAAGTTTAACCTTCATCGGTCAACTAAGGGAGAGAAAAAACTAAGGGAGAAGGGTCTATAATTTGCTAGACCCCTTCTTCAATGGGTTAATTTTGTGGTCATTCATTCAGATTCCTGTAATTTATGATTCTTCAGGCCAGTATTAGCAGAAGTTAGTCTTGCTGAGATTGCTCTTACTTTTTACTTGAGAGGCAAAGAGTTTTCAGGAAGCAGAGAATCCCCCCTCCCATTTTCCCGAGGTCACCCTGACATGCAGAGAGACTCAGGTCTCAATATGTCTCAGACCGTGGCTCTGGAGAGTTAGCCAGGTTATTTGTTTTCCCACATTCTTGCACTAACTGAAAGGAGCAAGAGCCGAGTGGATGTTAGCCTGAGCTCAAAAATGACAGAAACAGAAAAGCTTGCAAGCATCGTCACTCTTACCCTCTAGATCCACTTTGGCTTCCCCAAAGGAGAGCTGCCTCTGTCCAGGACTAAGGACCACTTCCTCATCCTCTTACCAGCTCCTCGTCTGAAAAAAAACCAAACCCATTGCCGTAGAGTCAATTCCAACTCACAGTGCCTTGTCTAAGACTGGGTATTCCTTTTTTTTTAGTATTTATTTTTTCATGGCAGTGTACATAACCAAACATACATCCATTCATAATTTCTCCTTGAACAGCTTATTAGCATTGGTGACATCCTTCACATTGCATTACCAATTCTTGCTATCTCTGCCCATATTGTTTCATTCATTTAGGCTCTCTACCCCCTTTTTTTACCCCTTAGAGCTCTCACCCGTGCTTTAGAGTAACTGTTGTCAGTTTGTACTCACAAAGATAATTCTTGACAAGAGCACGGTGCTTGAGGTAAACATTCTCTATTAACTGGGCTAAGCTATTTTTCAGTTTAATGTTGGCCTCATAGGATAGTTTTAGTTTAAGGTTTAAAGATGATTTCTGGGCATTAGATTCGGGGGTTCCCCCAGTCTCAATGGATCCAATTAAGCCTGGTTTCCATATAAGCTTGAAGTTCTGTTCCATGGTTTTCCTCCTTTTGATCAGGATCCATCTATTGGGTCCTTGATTAAACATTTAGTAATTGTAGGCAGGCACCCACCATTTCTTCTGATCTCATGGTAATAGAGGTAGTAGTTTATGGAGGCAATTAAACCTGCAAGGACCAGGTGTTTCTTAGGCCTAGTATATAGAGTTTGTCATACAATCTCAGGTTTTTCCCTAGGGTAGAAGGAGCTGGAAGGAGACATGGTTATTTGGACAGTGTGTAGAACTTATTTATATCTTAACATACTATTTTTTTAAAATAATTTTTATTGTGCTTTAAGTGAAAGTTTACAAATCGAGTCAGTCTCTCACACAAGAACCCATATACACCTTGCTACACACTCCCATTTACTCTCCCCCTAATGAGACAGCCGGCTCTCTCCCTCCACTCTCTCTTTTCGTGTCCATTTCACCAGCTTGTAACCCCCTCCACCTCTCATCTCCCCTCCAGGCAGGAGATGCCAACATAGTCTCAAGTGTCCACCTGATCCAAGAAACTCACTCCTCACCAGCATCCCTCTCCAACCCATTGTCCAGTCCAATCCCTGTCTGAAGAGTTGGCTTTGGGAATGGTTCCTGTCCTAGGGCAACAGAAGGTCTGGGGGCCATGACCACCAGGGTCATTTTAGTCTTAGTCCGACCATTAAGCCTGGTCTTATGAGAATTTGGAGTCTGTATCCCACTGCTCTCCTGTTCCCTCAGGGGTTCTCTGTTGTGTTGCCTGTCAGGGCAGTTAACATACTATTTTTAATATACTATTAATGTATTTCTAAAATCATTGACCTGGTTAGATTTGCTGCATTTCCTAAAATTCTTGAGAATAATAAAGTACATTTGTTTAAAGGAAAATTCCCAAGTCAGACTTTCTCCCTAGTTAATCTGACTGAATTAATGACATTTTGCTGTATTTTAATTTTGAGACTCAAAATGGACATTTTTTTCTTTCTCAGTTTTCAATGCTATTTAGATTTTCTAAATTAGTTAAGCAAAAAAGTTGTATTACTCATTTAACTTTAAATATGCTCTTAGATCGTTTTCAGGATCTATTGATGTAATATGTTTATTTTATTTACTGTTGTAATTCAGTGTTTTCTAATCCCATGCATAGGTAATCCACAAATACTAGAAGCTCAGCCCTCTATTTATCTTAGGGTGCCCTTAACTCCCTGTCCTGGGATATGCTCTTGGAAAAGGCTTTGCATGGCAAACAGTGGAACCAGTGAGCTAAAGAATTCCTCTAATTCTCCATATATAGGACTATATGGCAGTAGTATTAATTACTATTATATGCAATGGGAAAACCCACCTGCCCTTTGGAAATCTCATGATGACCTGGCATCACGAGATGACCTGAGATTGTCCTGAATCCCTCTGTGGTCATCCATTTCCCCCTTTCTATTGTGAAGGTTTGGTAGGATGCTTGCCTTAGACAAAAGGTTATCTAGTCTTTTTTAAAAACTCCCAACCTGGAGTTGGTAGTCATCTTTCACTTCCCACCTGGGGAGAAAAAGAGAAAGAGACTCTTTAATAATAAAATAATAACCAAATTCAGTACAGCACATCAGAATTTACAAAGGATTTTCTCATGGAATCCTCACGACAATCCTGGGAGGCGGGTAGTGTTATCATCGCCATTTCGTAGATGAAGACATCGAGCTCTCTAACAGTATTACACAAAGATGTTATGGAATGTATAAACGTGGATAGCGTGATAAATGAACAGAGAGATTTTGAAATTTTGATAAATAAAATTTTGTTTTTGATTGAATAATATACTTGGAAGGGATCTGCGAAATTCAGCTTAGTAGTCTTATTTTTCATGTATAAGACTTAGGCGCAGGGAGATAGGGACTTGCCGAGGGTCGCAGGGCTGGCTGGTATCTGAGCTGATGCCAGGGCCCTTTGGCCGGAACAGCGGCCTCTTAGGGCAGAGCTGACTTTTCATGTCCCCTACAAGCTACTTCCTTGAAATAATTTCTCAGGACTTCTGTCTGGACCGAGTATGGTAAAAAAAGCCTGGCATGTAGCTAGCTCCCCAGATGTGGCATCAATCAGTTGCCATTGAGTCAGTTCTGACTCATCGTGACCCCATGTGTGTCAGAGTAGAACAATGCTCCATAGGGTTTTCAATGGTTGAATTTTTGGAAGTAGGTCGCCAGGCCTTTCTTCTGAAGCATCTCTGTGTGGACTTGAACAGCCAACCTTTCAGTTAACAGCCAAGCGTGTTAACTGTTTGCACCATCCAGAGACTCCCAGGTGTGGCATACCTTGCCCTAAAATCACTTTTGCTCTGAGGCATTGGCTCTTTCAAGAACCTCATTAAAACGCAACTCTGTGGCATAAGAGGGGAAAGACATGAAGGCAGTGGGCTCCATAATCAGAACTGCATACGTTATTTTGATTGGTTTGCTGTGGCCTTGCAGTCTGACTCCCCAGGTGACAGCTGGCTGGGCTGGTACGTTTTGATCAGGGAAGAAAGGAAATGGAAGGCTGTGGTGTACACGGCTGGGGAAGGTGGGTCTAAGTGGGCCACCATGATGAGAAGTCCTGGGAGTCCAGTGGACACGGGGCAACTGGGTGTGACGGGTTGAGAGGCCACTAGACTTCACTCAGTTCTGCCAATTCTGTCCAGACCTTCCAGTGTGACTCCAGAGATTATTCATTCATTCATCAAACACTGTGGATTTGCCTCTTTCAAAGAATTTTACTGAATCTATTATAGTTAGAAGAAATTAAGGAATTAAACCAATATCCCATTTGTAAATACCAAATATAGACAAGGTACAGTGCTAGACGCCAAGAGAATGCAAAAATGAAAGTGACATGGTCTTTGCCTTTAAAGAGTCAAGACTTTCATACACAAATATGTACAATGAGATCAAAGGGAGGAAGGGATAGATGCTCAAGGAGATACACAAAAAGTATTGTAACTTTCAGGGGACGGAGAAGCTTTGTACAGCTAGGGAAACCGAGGAAGGGCTCATGGAGGAGGTGGCACGTGAACTGGCCCTTGAAGGATGAGAAGAATATTATCCTGAAATTTATGTTTTCAGCCCACACGGTCTAAGGTGTATGTCATGGGTTCAATTACCCATTGCCGTCCAGTCAATTCCTACTCATAGCAACCCTATAAGACAGAGTAGAACTGTCCCATACAGTTCCCAAGGAGCGCCAGGTGGATTTGAACTGCAGACTTTTTGGTTAGCAGCTGTAGCACTTAACCACTATGCCACCAAGATTTCCTGAATTGAATTATGTCCCCCCCAAAATGTGAGTATCAATTTGGCTGGGCCATGATTTCCAGTATTTTGTGGTTGTCCTCCGTTTTGTGATTGCAATTTTACATTAAAGAGGCGTTGGGGGACAGCCCCAGTAAGGAAAGACCCTCAATGTGTGTCCTGGCAGATAACCGGAAGAACTGACACGTAGCCCTTTCCAAATTCATATGTTCAGGGAAACTTACTGACGGGGCAAGCAGCTGTTCTCCAGTGGTGGCCGGCTGGAGTATTTTTCGCAACCACCTAGCAAGGGACCCAAGCTTATATGCCATTCCAGTTGGGACCAAGGCTCATTGTTTTTCTCCCACGTTCTTGCGTAGTCAGTGTCGCCAGGGACTTCATGTCCGGGCCTAGATATTTTCCTTCTTGTTGCTAAGGCATTCCTCAACCTTGGCCACTGGCCCAGTCATGCCACTCCTGGCCTTGTACCTTAGCCTGAGTCCATCCGGAATTCATCCCCAGCATGCTTTGGGGAAGAGCAAAGCTGATTCCATTAGGGAGGGGATGCATATAGCTGAATAGCATTACCCTACAGAGGATTAGGGTGGGATTGTAACACCCTTAGCAGGTCACATTCCTGAGCCAACATAAAGGCAGTTTCCCTGGGGTGTGGCCTGCACCACCTTTTATCTCTCAAGAGATAAAAAGGAAAGAGAAGCAAGCAGAGAATTGGGGACCTCATACCACTAAGAAAGCAGCACCAGAAGCAGAACGTGTTCTTTGGACCTTGGGGTCCCTGCGCCCGAGAAGCTTTTCGACCAGGGGAAGATTGAGGATAAGGACCTTCCTCCAGAGCTAACAGAGAGAAAGACTTCCCCTGGAGCTGACGTCCTGAATTTGGACTTTTAGTCTACTGTGAGGAAATAAACTTCTCTTTGTTAAAGCCATCCACTTGTATTTCTGTTACAGCAGCACTAGATAACTAAGACAGCATACCATATCCAATTCCCTGGTATCGTGTAGGATTTTATCTTAGGAAATTAATAGAGAGCTATTCAGGTTTATCATGCAGAAACTTGTTTAGTTGATTGCAAGGTAGTCACAGCAAGGCATGCGAGTAAGACTTCACACATTCATTCTGAAACAGAGAATTACAATGTTACCCACCCGCCGAGTTGATTCCGTGGTTATAGTCCAAATATTTAGACTTCAGGCTTTTACCTTTAACAAGAGGTCTCAGAAGGGAGGCTTAATCACAGCTTGAACTCAGTGGAGGTCCCTTGTAGCTAGGGTCCAAGGATGGCAGTGGAGGGAGTAGGCTCTCAGTCTTTTGAGAGAGTAAGAGACTAGAGAAGGATGCCTTGCCTCTGCCTACTCTCCGAGAGTGAGCAGAAACCCAGGGTTTATATGTGAATTGGCCACCTTGGCCTCACACGATAAAGGCCAGTGTGACATCAAAGACTAATATATAATGTCTTTTTCTCCCTTGTTAGAGATTAGCCAAATGTCACATTTTTTCTTCAAGGTTAAAGATTAGGGAGGTTGTTTGGACTTATGTCTCAAGGATAGTTTGCAAATATTTCCTATGTCTTTTATCACAGCATGTCAGGGCAAAGTCAATTTAAAGGTTGTTTACCACATTCTTGACATACTTTCATGTTTCTGTGTCTAAGTACAGAAATTTTCTAATAACTTTTTTATGGCTTACAGTTTCTAATGACTTAGAGTTAATGTTAGAAAACCTCACAAAGGTAGACATATTTCTATTCTTAAGTTCATATTATGAGAGCTTATACACACGTACTTTGAAAGCATAGTAGTGTCTTATATTTTATGGGATGTTTGGTCATTATAGAAACATACAGAACACCTGGTCAACACCCTCCTGCAGATATTGAATAGGCATCTCAAAACTGTTATATCTATAACAAAATTTCTTTATTTTACCATCCCAAGCTGGTTTGTCCCCAAGTCTTTTTCATCTCATTTAATGGGAACTCCATTCTCCTAACTGGTCAAGAGTCTTCCCCTAATTCTAACCCTTTCATTTTTTTCCACAGCCACACTCACTATGCAGTCAGTAGATTTTTCTTATGTGAGACAGGGTTTAGACGTGTTAATGAGACTATGAGACTGATACATATCTAATAAGAACTCAGTAGTGTTTAATAAAAGATCTGAGGGAAGGTGATGTTTTACACTTGGAAGACAATTCACCTAGAGCTGTTCTTACTTGTGTCCAGGACTTTGGTCACACATGTACTTTATATGTTGCTGTTGAGTTGATTCCGACTCATGGCAACCCAGTGTGTATCAGAGTAGAACTGTGTTCCATAGGGTTTTCAATGGCTGATTCTTTGAAAGTAGATTGCAGGCCTTTCTCCCGGAGTTCCTCTGGGTGGACTCGAACCTCCAACCTTTTGGTTGGTAGCCAAGCACATTAACCGTTTGTATCACCCAGAGACTGTGGGCAGTTGTCTTAGTCATCTAGTGCTGCTATAACAGAAATACCACCAGTGGATGGCTTTAACAAAGAGTTTATTTTCTCACAGTCTAGGAGGCTAGGAGTCCAAATGCAGGAAGTCAGCTCCAGGGGAAGGCTTTCTCTCTGTGTCGGCTCTGGAGGAAGGTTCTGCTCGTCAATCTTCTCCTGGACTAGGGGCTTCTCTGCACAGGAACCCCGGGTCCAAAGAATGTGCTCTGCTCCCGGTGCTTCTTTCTTGGTGGTATGAGGTCCCCACTCTCTGCTTGCTTCCCTTTCCTTTTATCTCTTGTAAGATAAAATGGGGTGCAGGTCACATGCCAGGGAAATTCGCTTTATATTGAATCAGGGATGTGACCTTAGTGTATTACAATCCCATCCTAATCCTCCTTAACATAAAATTACAATCTCAAAATGGAGGACAACCAGACAATTCTGGGAATCATGCCCTAACCAAGTGGACACATATTCTGGGGAGATGCAATTCAATCCATGACAACAGTCCATTAGGGTGCAGCAAAGTCTTAACATTTCTACACAAATTTTTTAATCCTCTCCTTCTAATTTCTTTTCTTATTAATGTTTCATAATATGTTAATATATTTAATTATATATGAATATATATATGTGTGCACATGTATATATCATTTGCATGGATATTTTTCAATATTGCTTTTATTGGTAGAAGTGAAAGGGTGCCTTTCGAGTAAGGCAGTATCATGAGGGGAGGAAGAACTGCAGGTAGCTCAATGTTGTTTAGGGATATCAACTGTGGGCATCACAGCTGGGCACAGGAAAAGGGTCCCTGTCCACAAGGACTCTTAGGCACACCAGCCAATTTGTTTGGTATAGGAAGCTGAAGTGAGATAATGCAAGTGAAAGTATCTTAAAAATATAAAATAAACAAGAAAGCATACCAAGAAATGCAAATAGAATTTGTGTATAAAACTGCCCAACAGCTGATGCTAGATACTTGGAAATCAGACTCTATTAAAGGCTAAGAGGAGAAGCCTAAAAAATAAGACGAGGGATTTAGAACAGATGCTGTAGAAACGATTTTCCCGTCTGGCTGAGCAGATTTTGAATTGTTTGTTTACTTGGAATTCCTACTCTCTGTTCTAGACTCATTAGAGCCTTCTATGTGGAAAAATAAGAAACTTCAGAATGTGGAGCTGTGCCTTGATACACTAGAATGAGTTTAAGGAATCTTTACCTTTGTATACAGGGCAGCATGTATGATTCTGTGGTCCAGTGCTGATAAAACACCAGCAGAAAGGTGCACAGTGAAGGCAATGGGCGTGTGAAGAAATCGACTACCCAAGCATTAATAAATAGGAGGTTCCATTTGTTTTTAAACCTCCTCAAGCTTCAACATTTTTTATGCCCCGAAGCAACGTTTTCTTACTTTTCCCGAACTGAGCTGAACCTGTCTGTGTTTCAAGAGCTCTGGCTTTAAAAGCTTTTATTCTGCAAGGAACAAAGTGGCTAGCTTTCTAATTTAGTTAAAATTCCTGTAACTTAAGAACCAGCTAAAAAGGACCTTGGTGCAGAGTGTGGTCTGTTTGCCAAAGTGAGGACGCCACTGCCGTGACAACTATTTTTAGGGAGAATGCTGGCAGGCAACATTCTGATGAAAGGCAGGACAGAAGTACCCTAAATGCCTTCCCTTTTTGTCCAACCAAGACTGGAGAGAAGGGTTGTTCGACGATCACATTTTCCTTAAGCTCAAAGACTGTGTGTATCCATGAGGATTTCTTATAGTGCTGAGTTCCATGGAGGGAAAAAGGAAAAGAACCATTTGCCAATCTGTGGATTAATGGTTGTCATTGGCTGGTTAGGATTTATCAGTTCTTGGCTCAGAGAAGGTTGGGCTGAAAGACGTTAAGTCTTAACTAGGAGTGGAGGTCCCTGGGAGGTACAAATGGTTTGCATTTGACTACTAACCTAAAGGTTGGTGGTTTGAACCCATCCAGCGGTGCCAGAAAAGAAAGACCTGGCAGTCTGCTTCCATAAAGATTATAGCCGAGAAAACTCCATGGAGTAGTTCTACTCTGTAACACACGGGGATGCCATGAGCTGGAATCAACTCAGTGGCACCTGGTTCGTTTCGGTTTGAATAAACCTGGGTCACCGTAAATGAGTACGATCCGACCTATTCTTGCAGGGAACAATGCATTCATTGGCATGATTGCCTTTGTTGAAGGCAAGAGATTTTTGTTAGAACAAAAGATTCTACTTAAACAACAGACATGTAAACAGGATGTTCCCCACTGCTTGCCTCCGGCTTTGGGTTTCTTGTGGTTTGGCTTCTGGTAAGAGGAGTCGGGCTGGAGAGTGCAGAGGGCAGCAGGAGTCCTGAGCTGGGGGCAGGTCAGGAGACCTGGGCCTGGTGGGCTTCTGCCAAGAAGGGACTCTTCTGTGTGACCTTGTGCTCTTCTGCTCTCGGGGCCTCAGCTGCTTCTTCGATGTGGAGTGGTGCTCCGCAAGACTCCCTCTAGCTCTCAGAGTGTGACTCAGTCCCTTTCAGGTTTCTGCTTTCACTAGACAACAGAGAGGAGCTATTTTTTCATCCACCAATGGAGCCCTGCTCTGGCGGCCATATGCTGTCTCAGCGGGTCGGACGGGACCAGCAACAGGCACCATGTTCTATGGAGTCTAGCTCACCTTCCATTGCAGGCTCTACCACTATATTGCATACCACTAAGAAAACAAACTTGCCTACTAAACTTTGGTCAGCAATTCTAGGATGCCTCCTGATTTCAGAAATGTTCACAAAAGAAAAGAAAAGAAAAGAAAAACGTGCGCCTTGGAATGATTCAATATAGCCATTAAAGGTAGCGTGATAACTGGTAGGAGAGGTGCTGGGGGAAGCACCAGAGAGGGGGCAGTTATTCCACCTGGGGAGGGTTTTAGTTAACTCAGTTTTCCTCATCTGTAAAATGGGGATGTCATGTGCCATTGGGTCAATTCTGGCTCACCGTGACCCCATGTGACAGAGTAGAATTGCCTGGAAGGCTTTTCTGGGCTGTAATCTTTATGGGAGCGGATCTCCAGGTCTTTTCTCCCATAGAGTTGCTGGTGGGTTTGAACTGCCGACCTTTTGGTTAGCAGCCTAGCACTGAACAGTTGCACCACCAGGGTTCCTTAAAATGGGCATAAGGATAGAAATAACCTCATAGGGTTGTCGTAAGGATTAAAGTAATGAATACATGTAAAGTTCTAGGTCCGCACTTTCAGAATGGCTATGGAAACCCTGGTGGTGTAGTGGTTAAGAGCTATGGGTGCTAACCAAAATGTCAGCAGTTCGAATCTACCAGGTGCTCCTTGGAAACCCTATGGGGCAGTTCTACTCTGTCAGATAGGGTCACTATGAGTTGGAATTGACTCGATGGCAACAGGTTTGGTTTTGGTTTTTTTATTGATGTGGTTATTTGATGAAAACCTGGTTCCCCTGCCCCCAATGTAGGCTCCAAGAAAGCAGAGAACAGGCTTGCTTTGCTCACCATTGTTGCTCCCTGTGCCTGGCAGTGCTCAGCATATAGTTGGTTCTCGATAAATATTTACCAAATAAAAGAACTTGCCGTTTGTTATTCACTACAAAACCTTTTGCTGATGAGTCGATTCTGACTCACAGCAACTCTATAGGACAGAGTGGAACTGCCCCATAGAGTTTCCAAGGAGCATCTAGTGGATTCGAACTGCCAACCTTTTGGTTAGCAGCCATAGCACTTAAACACTATGTCACTAGGGTTTCCTAGTGGGTCAAAATTCCCCTTCATCCATGACAGCACACCCTATCCAGTGACCTCATGAGGGTGCCTGTTCCTATTCTTTGATAAAACGGGCACGACCAAAATGCACAGGAGTTGATTTTGGCACAGTTAGCAAATGTGCCGTAGAAGTAATACCCTTAGGTTCTTGCAAAAGATGGGCGTCTTTGTCTTTCCAGCCTACAGACTTTGGCCTACTAATGAGGATAAAAGCAGATACTAGAAATAAATGAGTAAGAAGACCCGCTGTTTCCACAGCTCAACTTTCTCAAGGTTCTGCTGATTGGAAGGCAGATGATGTCCTTGAGCGACTCCACAACCCAGATAAGGCTGTCTAAGACAAAGGGACTGTCCCTGCTTTGACAAATGAGACTGACCTTCCAGTCCTGGTAAAACATTCCGGTTTCAACAAAGTCTGTTTCAGGTGGGAGATGATGTATAGCTGCAAGTATGTAAATCCACAGGCAGGTGTTAACCGGCTACCTTGTTATGCAATTAACCCACAATTCACAAGCACTTCCAAGACAGAAGGGAAGTGGTATTTGTTATCTCCTCTGGCTTTTCAGTTAAGTGAGTGTATTAAGAAACACTTCTGAAAAAGAAAGACTCATCAGTTGTAGATTCTAAGAGCCTCTGAGTGAATTAAGACTCAGTAATTCAGTCTCAAATAACACTTGCCTAAACATAAGATGAGTCAATTAGTAGGACTGGAGGAATATCAAGTCTACTTTGTATGGTTCCTTTGGTGCTACCCTCAGCAGCCAAGGCCAGTAACTGCAGAAATCTCTTTACTGCATCAGGCAGGGAGTGAAGTGGCAAAGAGGAGTAAGAACTTCACAGCTAATTTGAGTCAAAGGTGGGAAAAACATATTGTTTGTTTTTGTGTCCTCAGCTTCATAAAGGAGCCTGCTTCCCATCCATTTTCTTTTAGTCTGATCCAACATTTCAGCTTGGTTCTCTCTTTCTGTGAAGCTAACCAAATTCTTGTACTTTTCCAAACTTACGATTCAGTGGCCCTATATACCTGGGTAGTACAAATGCTTAACATGTTCGGCTGCTAACCAAAAGGTTGGAGGTTTGAGTTCACCCGGAGGTGCCTCAGAATCGCTTTACATCCCCAAAATCAGCCATTGAAAACCCTACGAAGCACAGCTCTATCCTGACACACCTGGGGTCGCCATGAGTTGGAATCGATTCAATGGCAACTGGTTATTGGTGGTAATACTTTCAGATACTTGAAAATTTGAACCACTAATTGAAATTTTGTTTGAGCCAATTTGTAAAAAATGAGGACCTGGGAGGGCATGAAAATTATCTTGAAATAGTTGAAAGGCTTCCAAGAGAAAGATTAAAAAAAAAAAAATTGTTTTGTAACAATATAGAACAAGGGACAGATGCTACAGAGAGGGAGACTGCAATTCATGATCAAGACAGATTGTTTATCAATCAGGGATGAGCAAAGATGACATGAGTTATCCCAGGAGATAGTGAGCTTCCCATCCAGGGTAACCCCGGAGATTGTTGGGGATTAAAGATTTGGGAGTCACTAGCGCTGCTCACCAGGATTTGACTCTCCTTATTCCACGCACTTGGGGACTGAAATGCCTGTGGTTGAGTGGGGCCAGGTGACTACTTCAGGTTGAAGACTGAAAACAAGAAAGAACTCATGATGTTTAAGTGCCAGTGCAAGACCTTCCAAGAGTCTCTTCCTTTGCCGGCGTAATCAAGGAAGCACAGGTCCAGATGGAGCTTCCACTAGCCTCACCCCTCGTGGGAATAATGATGAGCAGAGACCGTTTGCTGGGGCAGATTAACCAGTAAGCACAGTGCACACGGGTTTAGTTGTGCTTGCTTACAAATCTGTAGTGGACAGCTTCATCTGGTTTTCAGTGGGGAAGACCAAGTGAAATTGTTCACTACAGATTAGTAAGTGAGCACAATTAAGCCCGTGCGTGCCTTGCTTATTATTGGTCCCTGCATCCCTTGTCACCCTGCATTAGACATGTAGTTAGAGGAAGAAGTAAACTTGGCTGTTTTAAACCACCATAGGTAACATTACCTAACTCATCCTGAACATGGATTTTGTACAGCTCTTGTTGGAGAGCAATAAACTCAGGAAGGTGGATCCCTGCCCCAGCCTCAGGATTTGGATCATGATTGGTCAAAGCCAATCATTGCAATCCCATTCCTCTTTTCCAGAGTGTAGTAGCCCACCAGAGTGAGGCCAACCAGCAGCGTACCTAGTGATTGTTAGCCAGCCTGTAGCCTCGGTTCAGAGCTGCAGAATAAACATTCAGGGCTGGCCATGTTCCTGAGTTCTACCAGTGAGATGTTAAGGGTGGTCTTTGATGGGGGGTTGAGCAGGAAGCCTCTGAAAAAGATTTTTCTTCTTGATAAAATAGGGAAAAGAGCAAGGAGAGGAAATCTTTTCTTCCTGTCTGGGGTCATTTCTCATGTTAGGTTATACTGCTTGTAGGGGAAAAGAAAAAGAGAGTGTTTCACACACAGAGAGTGGCTAACTTGTGGAAGTCATTATCCCAGAGGTAGAAAAGGTTGAGCTCAATGAAGTAGAGTCTCCAACTGATAGGTCTATGTCTCTCAGGCTCCTGAAACTCTTCTTCAAAACCTTTCTGGATTTGGCGTTGTCCTCCAGGTTGCCCAAACCAGAAACCGCAGAGCTATCCTTCACTCTTCCCTCATCAAGTCCCTAATATTTCTCAAATCCATCCACTTCTCTCCATCTCTGTTGTTTCTACCATAGCTCAGGCTATCAGCCCCTCTGCAAATGGCTACCTAACTAGCCTGCCTCAAACATTTCACCCCTCTAACTTAAAAACTTAGGTCCATATTATATACAGCCGAAGGATCTTTCTAAAATAAATCCATCCTATCAACCCTCTGTTTTAAACTGTAATGGTTTCCTAATGTTTCCCAGATAAAGCCCCAAATCCCTGACTTGGTTTACGAGATCTTTCTTGTTGTCAGTCTCAGTTTAGACCACTCCCAGAGGCGGTCTTTGCTTGGTTCTGACTTGCATTGCCCTCAGGTCACAGGATGCTGCTTGCTCTCTTCCCTCTGGGCCCCTACCACTCATTTGCCTGGAACACTCGCTTCCTCTTCTCCTCCCTCCCCTGCCCAGCTACACCTGCTTGTCCAAGGTCTCACTCCAGGCACTTCCTTCTCATGAAAGTCTTCCCTTGTTACCCAAGGCTGACTTGGCTGCCCTTCCCTGGGCAAGCATCACTCTCTGTATTTACCTTTACCTTAGCTTTTTTCACCTCTGAGTTATAATTTCCTCTATCTCTACTTTTCTATCTCTCCCACTAGATTGTAGTCTCTTGAAGGTAATGATCATCCTTTTTATCTTAGGAAAAGTGCCCGGCATGTACTAGGTCCTCTACAAAAGAGCAGTGTGCTGTCATTTTATGCCTCTTTGCAAAACAGGAGGCGTGGTACATGCAAGTGGGTTTTGAGAATACTGATGTGGTGACGAGCCAGAGATGGATGGCAGGATATAGGAGAGCAACAACTTGGGTCAGACAGGGCTCTAGGCCTGGAAGTGCAAACTAGGCAAACAGTGTATGTGTGGAGGGGCCGGAAGGCAGAACAAGGGCAGGGATAGAAGCTCAAGGGGCATGATCTGGGCCTGGGAAGCCATCCAGCAGGACAGATTCTGGTCAAGGGCCGTGGAAGGAGAGAACGCCCAACTCGAGGTGGCAGAGATCTAAACAGGGGGGTGAGTCTGAGCAGAGCCGAGTGGAAGCTTTCTTTAAATCAGAGAGAACTTAGCTGACCTGAGAGACATGCAAAAAGCAAGGAAGCAAACAAACAAAAAACCCAACAACACACAACACAACTCAGGATCTGAGAGAAGAGTTGGTAAACTAGGAGAAGCAAAACTGGGTTTTGTTGAAGGAGAAGTTTATCACGTCATAAGTGTGGACCAAGAAACCAGGAAGGATTCTTTGCCCAGGTCAAGAGTTTCTAAAAACTCACCTTGGAACTTCAGGTGAACATCTAGCTGTGCCCCAAACTTACTCAGAACCCTGTGGGATAGTGCAGGTTTGTTTACTGGTCTCTTCTGAGGGTTAAGATGGTCCAAAGAGTCCGTGTCTTCCTGCTGAGTTCAGGAGAACTTATACCCAAACGGTAAGTTACAGTCCTTTAAGGATTATAAAGACAATGCTGTTGTTAGCTGCCGTTGAGTTGGCCTCTGACTCACGATGACCCCATGCACAACGGAAAAAAACCTCTGTGCCATCTCCATAATCAGTTGGGGCTTGGACTGTTGTGATCCGTAGGGTTTTCATTAGCTGATTTTTGGAAGTAGATGACCGGGCCTTTCTTCTTAGCTTGTTACAGTCTGGAAGCTTCGTTGAAACCTGCTCAGCATCATAGCAACACACAAACCACCACTAAAAGACGGGTAATGGGTGTGCATGAGGTGCCTTGGCCAGGAATCAAACCCTGATCTCCCACATGTAAGGTGAGAAGCCTAACACTGAACTACCAGGTGATAGAAACGCTTAAAGCTACTTTGGCTCCCCACTGCTGACCTCTCCAGTCCAAAAGCCTCAATGGGGCAATGATGGCCTTTACAATCAAGCCTGGGTTGTGTTTCCAATCTCTTCTATGGTAGCCCTTTACCCTCCTCCACCCAAACAGATCACTCCTAGCTACCATGTGATTCCATGATGTTATCTTTACTTTTATTTTATGAACTGAACCTCCCCCTGACCAATCCCAGCACCCTTGCCCAACCCCAGGTAGATGCTCTCTGGGCATTCTTACTTAGCCTTATTATTTCTTTCCTATAATGATGAGTCATTCTTGACAGAGTCATGAAGATTTAGGAAAATATCATGGATGAGTGTGTCCAAATGGAGGACGTGTTCCACAAATACTTTTTTACATGAACAATCAAGCAAGTCAGACTTTTGAACAGCACCTAATTTACAATTACCCTTTATGGTCTTAGAGTCCTTTGTCCCTAGGATAATTTCATTATAAATATGTAGCTCACCGTTGTTTTCTGTTTTATTAAAGACCTAATATTTTGTTTCTCAAGTAACACGTACAGATTATATTATCCTTAACAATTGCATGGGATCTATCAGACTGCCAAAGATTTAATAACACATGAGAGTAATGTGTAACAAGTGAGGAAAATGCTACAACTAGCCATTTGCAATGACATGGTGTAGACTGACAGGAGATCACTCAAAGGTCAAGCTGTGACTCACCAAGCATTTACTGTGCACCCATTGGGCCCAGCTCTGGATTTGTAGAAAAGGGTTATTATTTTCTGGAGAAATGAACAATATTCAAAAGATGGTGAAAGGGAATACATTTGAAAAGCAGAAATTGTCACCTAATGCATCACTCGGATCGAAATAGATCCAAGCAGGAATATCAGGGTGATGGCCAAGAGCAACCTCAGGTTGAGGGTGGGAGGAGGTTGTTAAGCTAGGTACCACTTCTTCCATCAATGCTCTGCAAGGATTCTAACCCTTTCCTATGAGTATTAATGAAGGTTAATGACCCTAATGATAATAATAATAAATGCTGGAAGCTCTGAACTGTTCTAAGAACCCTACATGTTTTATCTCCTTATAACAACCCAAGGAGGTATGTACTATTATCGTATCCATTTTATAGAGTAAGTGCAATGGTTAAATTTATGTGTCAAGTTGGCTAGGCTATGCTTCTCAGTGGTTTGGCAGACACTGGGCAGGTTACTGTTCTGTAATGTCATGTATTCACATTCCATGATGTGATCTAATGTGATCAGCCAATCACTTGAAAGGGGCGTTTCCTTGGGGGTGTGGCCTGCCTCCAGAATATAAACAGATGTTCTGGCAGAGCTTGCTCACTCTCAACCCTGCTCACATCTTAATGCCTGATCAGTGGATCTTGGGACGTAAGTCTACAAAAGTCTCTGGCCAGCTGCCTGACCTTCAGATTTTGGTTTTGCCAGCCCCTTAGGATCCCGTGAGCCAGCAAAGGTCTCCATCCTGCTGCCTGACCTACGGATTTGGGACTTGGCCCCCCACCCACAATTGCGTGAGCCATCTCTTTGAAGTAAATCTCTCTATCTCTAATATAATGTTGTGTGTGTGTGTACTGCTATATATATATATATATATATAAAACGAATAAAACCCAGATCCAAGCCAGTGCCGTCGAGTCGATTCCGACTGACAGTGACCCTATAGGACAGAGTAGAACTGCCCCATAGAGTTTCCAAGGAATGCCTGGCAGATTCGAACTGCCAACCCTTTGGTTAGCAGCCGTAGCACTTAACCACTACGCCACCAGGGTTTCCATATAATGAATATATGATACTATATATATACATGTATGTGATACTATGTGTGTGTTTATAGATATGTTGCTATGTATATGATATCTATCTATCTATCTATCTATCTATCTATCTATCTATCTATCTATCTATCTATCTATCTATCTATCTATCTATCTATCTATCTATCTATCTATCTATCTATCTATCTATCTATCTATCTATCATCTCTCTCTCTCACTGGTTTTGCTCCTTTAAAAAACTGAAACTAAGACAAGAAGGAAACTGAGGCACAAAAGAATTTGTGACATGCCCAGCTAGAAACTGCCTAAGCTGAGATTCAAACCCAGGCAGTCTGGCCCCAAAGCCTGCTATATAATATTGCCTTTCCAGACAGAAGGTGAGAGCAAAGCCTTTAATATTTGACTTTGAAGTTCATTTTATGCCCCTACTTTAAGCAGCTTTCTTCCCACTTATAAATAAATGTATATGGTGGCGCTTGTTGAAGGCTAGGTGTCATTTGAATTCTTTGAGCCCTCACTGGGCTGGGGTTTTGGGCAAGATTCCTGGAAGATGCTTAGAGATGGCAAGCTGGTCTGGGAATGGGCCAAGCCTAATGGGAATAATGATGTGAAGTCAGTAGGGTCCATGAGCCAGAACGAAATTGGAGCCTCGTGCGTCGGTGGTACTAAAGCCCCTCCCCTCAGGAGTTTCTCTCCCACCCAGCTGCTGACCTTTGGGGCTGTGTGTTTGGTGAAACTTAGAAGTGAAAAGACCTGTGTTTCCTTACAGTTTCTTCAGAGGTCAGTGGAAGGAAAAAGTTGGACATCGAAAAGGTCACAGCCCTCTACTTGGGTCAGATCAGCCAAACAAGAGTCCTGCTCAGCCCACACAGCTCTCCCTCACAGACAGCCTTCTCAAGCCCCCGTGAGCCTTGGCCATGTTGGGGTACCCTCTCCCTGCATTTCTGCCTGCCAAAATTCCACACATTCTGCAAGGCCCACCACAAGGTCTTCCTCCTCTGTGATACTTTCCTGGCCTTCCAGACCCCCGCCATGTGTCCCTTCCTTGAGCCCTTTAGCACATAGAAACACAGAGCTGTCTGGTGTATCACTCTGCTTTTGCATACGTTTTCTTCTCTGAAACCCAGTTGCTGCCAAGCACACATGACAACCCCGTGTGTGTCAGAGTAGAACTGTGCTCCATAGGGTTTTCAGAAGTAGATTGCCAGGCCTTTCTTCCAAGGCATCTGTGAATGGACTCGAACCTCCAACTTTTCAGTTAGCAGCTGAGCATATTATCCACCTATACTGCCCTGTACCAGCATGGAAAGTACTAGAAGATGCAGACAGTCTCCTGACTTTAACATGTCCTCCCTAACCCCTGCTATGCTTGTCTACTAGTGGATGTTTGCCTGTAACCCGGATGTTTCAGCACAAGCCTCGGAATCCATGGGTATGGAAAGAAAGACAAAGAAGAAACTTGAAAGAAAAAAGCAGGTTAGCTTTGGGAGAAGAGAGATGTTTCCTAATAAAAGAGAAAATGGCCAAATGGGGTAGGCTTGTGTCCCTGAGATGAGAGGAAATGTCGTTTATTCAAGCGGTAAATGGTTAGTAATGCAGACTGGATTTAAGGACTCCTACAAATCCATGAAAAAAATCCTTGCACACAGATGTGTGCATAATAATCCTGAATTGCCTACAAAATTTATCTTTATGAGTAAAGAGAGGAGGGATTGTTGATGCTATTATGATTTTACCCCATCTTTCCAAAGAAGACAGGATTAATACCAGAAGAGATGTATCACGATGGGATTTTTTTGTATATACGTACAAAGCAAATACAATGAATATTTGATTTTCTCCAAGTTCTCCAGGCCTAAATCAATTTGAAGAGATAACGGTAGAGGATTAAGTTATTGGAAAGTGTGTAACTATGAAGTTTTAAATATAGTTAACTCACAAGTTATTACAATTCCAGCATAACATCTGTTATCATTGAAATAACAGATGTGTTGTGTGTTGGGAAACTAAGGGGAAATTGGATGTGCACGCATTTTTTTAAAGAAGCCGGGGTCCTATTAAATTATTTGTGAAATGCAACACTGTGAAAATTATTGCAAAGGGTAGACTAACTGAAAGGGTGTCCCCCAAATGAGGCTACAGCACAACTAATGCTATTAATAGAAAGTCATCTTGAAATATGAGGCGAACAAGATGCTACGTGAACTCTCACACTTTGTGGAATTAGAGAGACGGGAAGTTATCGTACTTAAGGGCTTAGAAAAATTTAAAGCCATAAAACTGAGAATAATGTTCTGTAAAAGGGCAAAGAATGATGATTTCCCAACTCTGCAGTCTACGTTCAACATCCTTGATTTTACTTCCACACTACTCATCACTAAGGAGCCTGGGCGGCGCAAAAGTTAAGCGCTCAGGTGCTAACCAAAACATTTGTGGTTAGAACCCACCAGCTGCTCTGCTGGAGAAAAGATCTGGCAATTTGCTCCCATAAAGATTACAGCCTAGAAAACTTTATTTAAAAAAACTCATTGCCATTGAGTTGATTCAGACTTATAGGGACCCTATAGGACAGAGTAGAACTGCCCCCTAGGGTTTCCAAGGCTGTGATCTTTCCAGAAGCAGATTACCACATCTTTCTCCCCTGGAGCGGCTGGTGGGCTCCAATTACAGGGCTTTTGGTTAGCAGTCAGTCCACCAGAAATCCTTAGAAAACCCTATGGGGGCAGTTCTACTTTGTCACATGGATTCGCTGTGAGTCAGAAAATGGACTCAAGGGCACCTAACAACAACAACAACAACAACAACAGCAACAACAAGTACCTGTAACTAATCTACAGGTTCCTCGTGAGCAGGGAGTCACGTCCACCATCCTTTCAGTGATCATTTTCTCAACCCAGACTTGGGACACGTGCTTTAGTGAGAACAAGTAGACTTGCAGGATAGAAGGGAGAGAATATTTGACATGGAGGTTTTCTTATAAAATCCACGAATCTAAGGTCACTCTGGAGTCCCTGAGTGATGCAAATGGTTAACATCCTCAGGTGTTAACCGAAAGGCTGGCAAGTTTGAGTCTACCTACAGGCACCTTGGAAGAAAGTCGTGGTCAGGTACTTCTGAAAAATCAGCCAGTTCTACTCTGACACACATGGGGTTGAGTCAGAACTGACTCAGTGGCAACTGGTTTCCGGCCACTTCACCTGTGTTGTCCAGCAAAGTGCTGGCCTCAAAGCCAACACTCAGAAACCGCGTATTTGTGCATCTGAATTACAAGGAACTCTTTGCCAAGTCCCACCCCTGAGTGCCTCTGTGAGTTTTCTGATTATATTATTAGTAGCATTGAGCTAATACTTTGTATAGAATTATGAAATCTGTTGTTACGTTTTTATTTCCTTCCTTCACCTGTCTACAGTTGTGCTTTTCTCCTTTGAAAGGTTTGGGGGAAACGAATACCACTGTATTATTATTTATCAAGGTTCATGGTCAGGAAAGAATATACCAGAAATGTGAGGTTGGAGGTGGGGTGATCTAATTAAGCTTGACTCTGTCTGATTTTCAATTCTTCTACCGTTGACAGCTCGCTCCTAGGAGAAAGAGGTCCCAGTTGGTCTCCACCACAAAAAGGTTTTTAATAAAATATTCAAGATAGCTGAGGACCTTTAGGATGGGTAATTTTATTCAACATACACTATGATCTTCCTGCTGGTTGTAGGCTGTGGACCAATACCCAGGAGCTTCTTTTGGAGTGCATGACTGTTACGCATTGTGTTAGAGTATTCTGTGAAAAGTCAATTTACTCAGAGTCAGATACACCATATTTTAACTTTGAGGCTAGAATTGTCTCTGGGGTTTAGTTTGCTGCCATGATTAAATTCTTACTGTTCTGCAAATCCTAGTTTTAGTTTTAACTGCTTCAATGCTGCATTTTTAAAAGGCTAATGAATGGTTAAAAAGAAAGGGGAAGAAAAAGAGAAAAAATCTAGGACTCAAGAAGGGAGCTCTGATAAAGCGCAAACTTTCATTAAATAGTGCCTGTAGTGGGTTTACCTGCCGATGGCTTTGCCTCTGGTTTCAAGAGCCTGCCCAACCAGGCCTGGGACTTAATGAGGTGGCTCCCTTCTGTGTCTTAGACACTTAGCTCTCGAAATCTCTACCTACAAACCAATTTCCCACCCATTACGAAAGGAGCAGGAGAAATTGAATGCGTGGCTTGAAATCCCTGTTAATCAATTGGACCGTTCCCCTTGGATTGCGGTGGAAGAGAAGGTTTCATTATCTCTAATAATTAGCATTATCATTTTTGAAATTAGCTGAATGGACTGACAGAGTAAGCTGTGGTGGATATATGTCATTGCGTCTTTCCATTATTAACTTTTTTGGGGAGGAGGGAGGAGCAGGTCTTTGAAGAAATGGACTGTGGGAATCTTTCTTTAGTCTTGGTGGCCTGTAACATGAGCACATGGGGGTCTATTTTACATGACCTGATAATATAATAAGCGAGAGATTCGGAGACATAATCCACAGTTGAGTCCTGTTCTATAACTTAGTTGGTGAGTGAAACTGGGCAAGTTACTTACTCTCTAGGTCCAAGCTTCCTCGTCTGTAAAATGGGGCTAATAATAATGCCTTCCTCACAAGGTTGTTGTGAAGATTAAAAGAGAGAGTGCATGTAAAGTACTTAAGAAGCTACTGGCATTTAGTAAATACTTCATACATTGTAGCTATTATCTAGGAATTGTTACTGTACGCAGTGTCATGGTAAATGGAAACTCTTTTGTGTTTGATGTGAATGGATTCACTTAACCAGCACTATGCCCAAGGCTCCTAACAGACGGAGTCAGAAGCATTCCTAGATGAATCTACTGCATCAGTAAGGGAGTCAGATGTCTTCAGAAATGACCAGGGTATAAGGTGGGCGATGACAAGTGTCATAGACAATGAACAGGGCAGTGTCTGGTGCAGCAGTGCTGATGGAGCAAACCCTTCCATCTGGTGGTTGGGGCGGAGGGGGGGTGTCCTAATGAGACAGCTCTACAGAGAGATTTTGGGTGTGGTTGTTGGCAGCAGAGTCCCCAAGCCTACTTTCTTTGCAAGGGCTTCTGCAAAGTATTATCCTTTTAGTAAATTGCTTTTCTGCTTCAATCAGCCAGAGTCCATTTGCTGCTTGCCACTGGGAAGCTGACCAACTCTTCCCTCAGTGGTAGAATCTGCACTCCGGGGCTGAGCTATGGCTCTTGTGTCTTTGGTCTTCTCTGCCTGCCTTCTTCTGCATCCTGCTCCTACCAACTAATGCCTTCCGGATCCCCTTTCAGTTTCTGCAGGGGGGGATTTGATTGGACTGTCTGAATTACCATTGGGCAGAGAGTGACATCAGATCACCTCAAAGGACTCAAGTCAGCCTAGAGATGGGGCCACTCTTGGGGCAGAAATGCACGCAAGACAGAGCTCAGGAGTCCTTTGTCAGCAGGGGGCATGAAAGGAGCACCTCCCTTGGAAAGGGACAGTGAGGATGATGGGCACCATGACTGATGTTTCTAGTCCAGTTTTCACCAGATAATATAAAACGAGGCATAAGCTGGTAACATATGGAGGGGAGATTCCAGGGCTGGGATGGAATAATTGGGAAGTGCTCATGAGAGACAGGAGCCAACTCTTCCTCTGCTGTCCCCACGTCCTAATGCTTTTCCTGACTGAATTCTCTCACCTGCGTTCCCATAGAATGTTAGGCGTTCTCTTATCACAATAATTTCCATATTTTATTTATATTGCTTATATGTCGCTCTCCCTTCTCTCTTCTGTGTGAGTTCTCTAAGGTAAGAATCCAACCTATAAGCACAGAGCCTGGTGTAACGCTGAAGTTTGTATTAGCGGATAGTAACTGCTGTAGTAGGCAAACCTCCAATTACAAAGACTCAGACATGATGGCAGTTTACTTCCCACTTACAAAAGATCTGCAGGGGAGCTCCTGATTAGTGGGTGGCCCTCCTCTAAGCAGGGATCAGGACCCTTCTTTTTTATGGCTTCACTGTCTTCACTATGTGGCTTCCAAGGTCTCCATGCTTGTCTGCATTAGACACAAAGGAGGATTCCACATGGGGAGTTTGATAGGCCAGGCCTGGAAGTGCATACGTCATGTGCATTTATGTCTCATTGGCTAGAACATGGTCACCTGGCCATCTTTAAATGGGGGCGTGGTCAGGCTGGGAAAGTCGTCCAGCTACATGGGCCCAGGGAGAAAAGGAAATAAGTTTGGTATGATTCTGACTCATAGCAACCATACAGGATAGAGTAGAACTGCCCCACAGGGTTTCCAAAGTTGTAATCTTTATGGAAGCAGACTGCTACCAGAGGGGCTGGTGGATTTGAACCTCCAACCTTTTGTTTAGCAGCCAAGTGTTTAATCACTGCAACACCAGGGCTCCTTATGCAACTAGCTGGCCTCTGGAATCTTGAGCTGGGCCATGAAGGAAAAGAAGGATTTCAGTGGATGGAGATGAGGAGGGTGATATCTTAGTAGTAGCAGATATGAGGGCTGGGGTGTGGGAAGTGAGAAAAGGGGGATCTGCAAATGAAAAATTAACTTCTTTCTCGCCAAAGCTCTTGTTGAGATTTTGGTATTTCAGGAAAAGAAAGAATGCCGTGGTTGAAGATGCTGGCTTGGGACCCAGAATGCCTGGTTCACATATCAGCCCTGGCACTTAGCAGTTTTGTGATCGTATGTAACCTCTCTGTGCTTTATTTTCCCACCTGTAAAATGAGATGGAAATAGGATCTACCTCATACGCATGTTGCTGGGATTAAATTAGTTAAAACCTATAACGGATTTAGAAGAGTGCCTAGCATATAACAATTCAATACATGTTTCTCCTTTCACTCTTTCCATCTATGTGTGTGTGTATGTTGCCGTTCGCTGCCAAGAGGTTGGCCCTGGATTCGTGGAGACTCAGGCACAATGGAATGAAATGCTGCCTGGTCCTGCACTGTCCCCATGATTGTTTATAGATCTGACAACTGTGGTACATAGAGTTTTCATTGGCTGATTTTCACAAGTAGGCTGCCAGGCCTTTCTTCTTGGTCCATCTTAGTCTGGAAGCTCTACTGAAACCTGCTCAGCATCATAGCAACATGCAAACCTCTACTGACAGATGGGTGGTGGCTGCATATGAGGCACACACACACACACACACAGACACACACACACATCTGTATACACACAGATAAATTATAACTCCATAAGGACATAAAAAAAAACTCAAACCCTTTGCCATTGAGTCAATTTCGACTCATGACAATTGTATGGGACAGAGTAGAACTGTCCCATAGAGTTTCCAAGGAGTGGCTGGGGGATGCGAACTGCCGACCTTTTGGTTAGACTTTTTTATGTCTATTTTTTTTTTTTTATAGGCATAGTAATATAGAGGTGAGGGAGGGAAGAGGGAGGGAGGGCAAGAGACTGGCCTTTAGCTCTTGCACTTCGGTCACTAACTAGTAACGTCACAAGATTCACTCCCGTCAACCTTAGCGCTTTAGATGTCAACGCTTTCTTCTGACTGCCTTTGCTGCCCCACCAAATTGAGAACTGAAGCTCTTTAGTGACGTTTGGTCTTACATTTTACATGTTGTCTCATGACATAAACCTTTTCTCACTCCCACATTTTGCCTGAAATTTGGGTCATTCGTACAAGGGATATAATGACATGCATTAGGATTGGTAGGACCCAGCTGCAGCTGGCTTCCTTAGAGCTAAACCCCACTCATGTGGACCTTTGTTTCAGCGGGGTATGCTGCCCATGAATGCAAGGTCATTGCTAGCTCTGCACTTGCTTCCCCTTCCTGTCTGTGCACTGTCCTGTTACCCGGTGGGCTGCCTTCCGTGGTCAAAGGCTACTCCCCACTCTGCTCACTCAGGTGGCGAATTCCTGGGGTCCTATGGCCATATCCCCAGATCAGCAGCTTTCCCAAGTGCCAGTCTGGCAGCTACCCCCACCAGCTGCCAGGCGGGTGGAGCAGCAGCCCCCAGGAAAGGTAATGATGGGTAATGAGCACTGACATTTGACAAACTGACTGCCTCTACATTCTGCTTCACAGAGAGGCCTGGTGGAGCAGGCTTGCCAAGTCCTCAAATAAGAAAACACTGTGTTTCCACCTGACTTCACATTCGGAAGTAAACTCTCTGAGCAACTTCTTGCATGAGGCTCATGTAACTTTAATGCCTCGGCCTGGCAGTGTTTACTTGCCTGGCTGGTGATGGCCCCTCTGCGCAGCCTCCTGGAGGATGGGATTTGTTCCGTGCCTCCAGGGCGTGCCATCCCAGGTCAGCAGATGGCCTTCTGGTGACTACTTCCAGCCCACCTTACCTGACCATTCCTTCACTGTATGAACAGCTGTTCCTTGACTTCAGCGCTGCCCATCCGGATTGGTGATTTTTCTTCTACCCTTTGGTTTGCACAGCACATAAATCTTCCTCTCTCTCTGACCTGGCCTGCAGTTCCATCCACCTGTGCCCACCTCGAGCAATCTATAACTCTCGCCAGGATCGGCTTCCTTTGTTCACTTCAGCCTATAAACCAAACTTTCTTTTTCCTTCCACCTCCTCTTCTGGGCTGATTCAGCAGTCTCTTAGCTCCTGACTGCCACTTAACACTTAACCACAAAAATTACATTATTTTATGGGTCTGACCTGAACCTGAAGCTTCCACGGAAGGCGATGTGCAACAGAAACCTCTGTCCCATTGGTCTCCTTTCTCTCTTTTTCTTGAATCTGAAGAGACTCGATTTACACCAGGTTAGCGGTGACTGTGCTAATTGAAACTGAGTTAATTAAGTAACTTGGTACTTAGGAGGGATTTTAAGCTGTCAAAGTATAGCCAGTCAATTGAATCAATTCAGTTGAATGTTTAACAATGATCACCCAAATCGAGTGTGATCTTAAGAACAAAGGAAAAGGAGCCTGTGTTTCCAAGAAGGCTCTTTTGTGGCTTTTAGACTCTGAATGGTCAAATGCTGTTGGCGTGTCTTATTGTTGCAGCTGTTTCAATGGTTTCTGGCTTTATAATTTCATTTTGTTTTCCTGGATTGGGGAAGAATCTCTCAGGACATTTTCTTTTTGCCCTCTTTTCATTGAAAGTGTAAAATATTCTTAAAACAGTAAATCTCACCTCCAGCTGAAAACCAGGAAAATGAAGCACTCCTGCAATCAAGTCTGCAGCCACAGGCTGGTCAGAAAGAGGGGATTCAGCTACAGTTATAATAAGCTTTGCAGTGAAATGAATGAGACCTTCTGTTACAGCCAGGTCCAGAATTAGCCAAATCAAGAGGACATCACGTACGGTGTAGTTTTGATTCTAAGACTAGCCACTTGTGATGAACAGCTTTCTTTCCTGAATCTGTGTAATTCATATATAGTAACTGTTCATGGATTATAACTGGTTGAGAATACTTACATTTCCACTTTCTTCTGTATATTAAACATGTGAGTGTTAAAGATGGACTCCCCTTCTTCCTTCTTTCCTCCTTCCCTCCTTCCCTCTCTTCCTTCTTCCCTTTCTCCCTTTCTTTTGGTTTTTGTTTTGCAGCAGGCCAAGGTCTGGTGTGTAATTAAAACCAAGTATCTAAACAAAGGCTTGATTGGTAGGAGAGTCTATGTAGCATATGGGATGCCTTCAATTTGACTTGGGCTGAATCAACAGGCCAGTAAACATCTAGATGGAAAATTCTGAGTATACAGCCATTTGGCAGGTCCCTTTCACCTCACAGAATTGGCACGTTGAGTCCCAGTTGAATTGAGCTAGTGAACATCCCATTTCTTTGACAGACAGAATAACAATTTATGGTATTTGTACACTGGTTTTTATTTTTTGCTCTGTTTTCACACCTAGTATCTCTTTTGACCCTCACATCAACCCTGTGAGACAGGTAGTTGTTGTTGTTGTTGTTAGGTGCCCTCGAGTTGGTTCCGACTCACAGCAATCTTATGTACAACAGAACGAAACACTACTCAGTCCTGCACCATCCTCGTGATTGTTGTTATGCTTGAGCCCATTGTTGCAGACACTGTGTCAATCCATCTCATTGAAGGTCTTCATCTTTTTCGCTGACCCTCTACTTTACCCAACATGATGTCCTTCTCCAGGGACTGATCCCTCCTGATAACATGTCCAAAGTATGTGAGACAAAGTCTTGCCATCCTTGCTTCTAAGGAGCATTTTGGCTGTACATCTTACAGGACAGATTTGTTCATTCTTCTGGCAGTCCATGGTATATTCAGTATTCTTCGCCAACACCATAATTCAAATGCATCAATTCTTTGGTTTTCCTTATTCATTTCCAGCTTTCGCATACATGTGAGGCGATTGAAAATACCACGGCTTGGGTCAGGCACACCTTAGTCCTTAATGTGACATCTTTGCTTTTTAACATTTTAAAGAGGTCTTTTAAAGCTTTCAGTATGGATTGCACCTCAACATAAAGAAAGCAAAAATCCTCATGACTGGACCAATAAGCAACATCATGATAAACATAGAAAAGATTAAAGTTGTCAAGTGTCTTAGGCTGGGTTCTCTAGAGAAGCAAAACCAGTAAAGTATGTAAATATATACATATATATATATATATAGAGAGAGAGAGAGAGAGATTTATTATCAAGGAAACAGCTCACACGATCGTAGAGGCTGGAATGTCCCAAGTCAATGGATCAAGATAGAGGCTTCTCCTGATTCACGTAGCTGCAGGAGCTGGTGAACCCAAGATCGCCAGGTTGGAGAGCAGGGCTCTTGTTCACAGGCTGTGAAGATCGACGAATCCCAAGATCAGCAGATAAGCTGTTAGCTCAAGTCCCAAGAATCCGAGGTCAGATGAACAGGAGGCAGCTGTAGGACTCAGAGCAGTCAAAAGCCAGAATGTCTGCTTATATTTGAATGCAGGCCACACGCCCAAGAAAACTCCCTTTCAACTAACTGGCTACTCACAGCAGATCCCCTAGTTGGGGTGATCATATATAAACACTGAAAATCATGGCCCAGCCAAGTTGACACACAATCTTAACTATCACATCCAGGATTTAACTTTACTTGGCTTCACAATCAACACCCATGGAAGCATCAGTCAAGAAATCAAACAACACATTGCATTGGGCAAATCTGCTGCAAAAGACCTCTTTAAACTGAGATACGTAGGACAAATATAATTTTCCCATTTTATTTGTAGAAAAGGAGATTCAACCTGGTTTGCTTGGCTTGTCCAAGGTGAAGAACCAAGATTGTATCCTTGACATTCTGATTCCTAGTCTATTGAAGTATTTTCATTTCACATCTACCTGAAAAGGCATATGAATTAAAAAAAAAAAAAAAAGTAAGCGCAGCAAGTTTAAGTTAATGTAGAACTCCTTGCCCCTAGTGGCAAAGCTCAAATAACCAGGTGTGCTTTGTAGGATGATTTTGTGGGCTTAGTCTCTAACGGTGACTCTCTGGACCACCAAATCTCGAAGTACCATCTGAATGATCAAATCAAGGGTACATTACATGCAGTTTGGTTTGGAGTCTAAGACCAAATCTTTTTTTTTTTTTTTTAAGTCCAAGCCACTTTTCCTAAGCCATATCTCTTTCTTGAACATTTGTAATTCATAGATGGTTACTTAAATTATTTGTCAAGCAGATAGAACATTCAGTTATTCACAATACCTCACTCTACAAGTGTGTTGCTGTTTTCTTGAATTTAGTGGGTAGGAGCAAAATCTTGAGAGAAGACAGGGACAATGAAGCCCCCTAGTTTTGTCTTTTCATTTTAAAAACAAGGAAATCAAGGCCCAGGTAAATAAAGTGACTTGATTAAGGCCTTAGGACTATTTAACAGTAGACCCAGGCCCCCTGATTTTCAGTCTAGTGCCTGTTTCAGTCTAGTGCCAGAGATGTGGACCTACCACCCAGCCTCAGTGAGGGGGATAGACACCTTCCCAGGGGGACTCTGGGCCCCTCTCACAGTGATCATGTGTACAAATAAAGTCATATTTTATACACAAAATTTTCTTGCCAAAAAATTGTACACAAGCCCCACAATATATATACATACACATATAAAATTTACATATATACTATATATGTTGCATGCATATACACACTTATAGTTTGTTTAAAAGCATGGAATTTAGAGAAACAATTTATCTTTGAAATATGTGAACTAATTATAGATGCAGCAATGTTCTTTTCTTTCGACCCTTCTGTATTGAGGCATGTTTGGTCATTTGTAAACACACTAGAGAGTTAATATCAAGAAGCCATTTTCTTTGTTTGGGGTTAAGCTCCTGAGAACTACGAACCTCACACACATTTAAAATAATAATAGGAAATATTTGGTGAGAGCTTACCAGGCACAAGCACTTTGACTACATTTTCCCATTTAATTCTCTCAAGCACCCTATGAAGGTGATATTCTTGTCACGATCCCACTTTGTGAGCAAGGAAGGTGAGGTTTGAGGCCACATTCTTATCTGTAAATGGTGGAGTTTGTGTTCAAGTCAACATGGTCTGACTGCAGAACCTGCGTTTCCAAACACCATGCTATTCTGCCTCCCTAGTCGTGTTTCAAAAAGGAGTTTGATGAAATTTGCGTGCTGTTTGATTTGTCTGATATGTATGAAATAAACTACAAATTAAAAGTATGATAAGTTCTCAATATTTTCTGCTAAGGGCTTCTGGATTTGGTAATTAAATAATGCTAAGACAGATTCCCCCCTGAGTTGGATCAAGAGAGCTCTCAAGGGTGCTGGCTACCTACAAACATCCTGTAGAGACTCTAGCAAGTTTTGCACCTCTAAAGAAAATCCTAAGTTCATGTAAGAAGCAGTGTGCATCAAAACCTCTTATGTAATCTGGACAGTGAAGATAGATAGTACTTAAAATGATGACAGATGGTGTGGAAATAATTATTAGAAGTAGCTCTCCAAGTCCAATGTATGTTCCTGGCTGGTTGTTTCTAAGTTAGGAATAGGGCAATAGAGTTAGACATTGTTTTCCTGCTTTATTCACTCTCTAGATGTCATCTCCCAAATTGACCAGCTGGCCACTGAAGGTTCGTGTGAACAATCCTGGACCAGGCCGGCTTCCTGTCTCAGGTAAGAGTTCCTGGAATAATTGGCTTTGGATTTTGAAACCGCACCAATTTCTTCAGGAAGAACTCACAGAGAGCTTAAGCAACCTCAGAAGGTCCCCTTTACAGCTCCGTTTCCCCTGCCTTACCACCAGCTCTTTCAATAAACATGAGCTCCTGAAAGAAAAAGCTACATAAAATTTTATACTCCTCATATTCTGTTTTCCTTTTTAAGTTGCAAACTCAGTACTGCACTCCAACCAAAAGACCCCCTCAGGCAAGAAACACATTATGGAAAGCTATTTATAAGGTTTAAATTATCCATATTAACATACTTAAGATTCACCAGTGTGGTTTCTAGATGCCAGATCCAATCCACAGTGCCGCTTCAGTGTTCAGTTAGAGCTGACTGTATATTCTTGGGTGAGCAAAATGCAGAGTGAAACCACAGACCGAGAGGTCCCCGGAGGAGCAAACTAATCTATCCCCCTGCCTCTGGCAGGACCCAAAGCAAAACCCATTTAGTTACAGGTATAGGCCTATATTCCTGTTTTGTTTGCAAAACCTGATTCATTCTATCTCTTTCCATTTTTTAAGTGAAAGCTATAGGCAATGTCTGAGAGAAAAAAAATTACCTGGTGTATATAGATACACATGTATACAGTCAACCCTTGATCATTAAGTATTTTTTGGGATTCTCTTATATTAAAAGCATAGCATCAGGTCCAGAGAGTTAATGCAGTGTAGGTAAAGCATAGTTTATGCCCACAAGGAGCTTACAATTTGGTTAGGAAGACATGACATACACCAGAAATATTTATATTGAGTTCAAGATGGCTCTGGATTGTGTTGACATAAGTATTAGAGACGACTGTGTACTAGCACAGAAAATTCTAATCCTGTTCACTTGAACATCTCATTCTTCTATACTTTCATGTCCTAGAAATTCATTCACAGCATTTTGAAATTACGGAAACTTGATTCTAGGGAGTTTGGAGACATGAGATTTTCCTGTTTTGAATTCTTGCCCAGAAACGTATCTGCTCCCTCTCTCCCCACCCTACTGTTGGAAATTGTCAGTGTCGCCAGTCGGACTAATACAAGAAGCCCAGCCAAGCAGGGACAGAGTTCACGATATTCCCCTGGCCTATGGGGAGACTTTTCACCTGGGGAGAAGTAATCAGTGGAGCCTCACCTCTGCCTCTGCTCAACCAGAGTTAACAGGTTCCTGCTTGTATCAGAAAACTTAGAATTCAGCAGTGAAATGGTTAGGGAAGCAACCTCTCACTCATTCATGTGCTCATAAACAGGGTTAAATGGAATGAGAAGAGAACCAGATTTGGAAGAGGTGGGGTGTAGAACCCAAGGGTTTTTGCAATGAGTTTAATTGAAGACACATTGTGTTTGTGGGACAAGCGGATACTGATGTACAGTACAGTTGGAAATTTAAGACTGTAGAGCTGAGGAGTGACACGGAGCTGGTGTGATTAAACCCACAATGGATGCCTGAATGGGCCATTGCCATTTTGAGGAATGCTACTGGTGCTGGGCCAGCTTTCCCTGTGTGTGTCCCCAAAGGTGTTTGAGAGATAGTTAGTCTCAGCCATGTTGTGGGTCATGTGAATCAACACTTCTCCAACTTCTGTAGCAGGATGCTGTAGACCACAGGGAGAGCAGGGTCTGGGGGGAAGGGATAAGTTTTCTTTCAAGTGTCTGTTTTCTATGAAAAATGTATTTAATTTGAGTCCTGCTGCATAAAACACCCACGGTTGTTTTGATATAAATAACATTTTAAATTATTTAATGGTTAAGCTATGCACGTGAACCACCCCCACGCCAACCTATGGACATCCAGGGAGATGCACCATGGTCATCCTGTGGCTCTGGCCCTTTTGGCATGTGACCATCCATGTTCCTTGGCTTGTGAAGCCCAGATCTAAGGGAGAGCTTGGGCCCTTTGGCTCATGCTTTCTTTCTCTCAAGGCCTAAACCAGCACTGTAGTCAGCTCTTCTGTTCAGAAAGAGCCTCCGGGTTCCCACGTGCTTGTGCGCCAGGTTGTGGCATCTCAGAATTCCCTAGTCACATCCTTGGGCTGGGTGTAAGTAGATGCTGATGTTGTAATGAGAAAAAAAGCCAGAGCAGGTTCTTTCTCTTTTATTTAAAAAGAAAAGTTACGTTATTTGACTTTTTTTTAGTTATAAAGATAGGACACAGTGGTAAAAATGGATAATACAGAAATACTTAAAATAAAAGTATCTATTTCCATTTTCTCCTGCTATCTCCTTTCCCCCAGCTCTCACTCCTCAGGTGTGACCTTTCTGAATATCGTAGCATGTTGCACGCCTGGCTACTCAAAGTAAGGTGCAGACAACTGCCACATCAGCCTCACCTGGGAGCCAGTTAGAAATGCAGAGTCTCAGGCATCACCTTCCTCTCCTGGATTGGAATCTGCGTTTTAAGAAGACCCTCAGGTGACTCGAATGTATGTGAAAGCTGGAGGAGCGAGCTTTTTGTGGAACTAGGAAGAGGGGAAGTTCATTTCCTCTCTCTTCATACAGGTAAGTCTTTAAAAAAAAAATTTTTTTTTAATCCCCAAATCCTGCCACCTTCTCTGGCCTCTTGCTCTTGCCCTGTTCTCGCGGGAGGCAGTCGTGCTGCATCTGGTCGTGGAACATCGTCTCCATTCTACAAGAGGCCAGTCCTCCCAGGCCACACAGATCACCAGCCAGCCCAGCTGTTTGCACACCACATCCATTCATTTAGCTGTCTCTGTCCACGCATGTCCTGGAAGACAAAACAAAACCTAGAAGGAGTAACCCCCATAGTGTGCTTCCCAGCGAACCCTCAGCCTTTCCGCCCATCTGAACAGAATCTAGCTCTCATGGTGTGTCTTTCTGGAGCCCCAGGTAAGGAGGCACAGCACCAGCTTCTTGTGACAAGTCACTCGGATTCCCTGGGTGCCACTAAATGCATTTCCTGGCATCGCTGCTGCTGGAGATCTTGTGGCTAGGTTGCTGGTGGAGTTGTTTCATCAGGTGTAGTTGTGAGGAGATTAAAACAGAGACTTCACAGAGAAGACACCTAAATTTATGATAACATTATGTGGACTGGAAGCTGCCATGCCATAAAGGAAACCTAGTTTATATACTGTTGGCGCAGGTCCAGGGCACCTGGGCCGTAAAGGTTCAGCTCTTCAGGTCTCGACTTGGTGATCGCTCTGGTTGCATTGGTTATGGGTCTTGGGGTCAGGTGCACCAATCGACTTTCTTCTTTGTGGGGGGTAATGGCTACCCTGGAAGCTGAAACATGATGGGTGATCTTAACTGTACAGAGTAATGTGGATGAACCAATGACCACCCATGATTAAGGTCACCAAATGGGTTCCTCCAGAGTTACATAAGGTTTAATTAAAGGACTTTGGTTGTAGTAAAATATATATGAAAACCACTAAGCAGATGTTGGAAAATTAGGCACATTTATTTGTTTATTCATTCAGTGTGTAAATCGGGCATGGAACTGGTGCTAGGCCAGTGTCTTCCAACCTTTTAAAACCCATGTTTTATTTTGATGTACCTAAAATTCTCTTCCTTCACTGCCAGCGGTTTGGTGCACTCCTTATTACTGCCCCTTTGCCTCCTCCATCACCATCTAAAATCAGTGCTTTCTGTGTTTCCTCACCAACTAAGACAATTTGGGGGGCTTTAGTTTTGTGCTATGAAAATAATGGTTGTGTTTTTCATTTTCCAAATATAAAATCATAATATTGAATATGTTTTCTCAAACTACATACTGTCTCCAAATCCTACCTGGGGAATATGATCCACCCTTTTAGGAGAATGTGCTCCTGGAAGGAAATCACTATGCTAGAAAACTAGTGCAGACGAAATTCTGGGAATAATTATTTTACCAAGTTCGTGCTGGAGATCTCAGAAAAACCAAAAGCCAGCCTCTTCCAATGGATAAAGAAGAAGACCAGCTAAAGAAGAGGACCAGGAAGTGAAGTTTTGGGTTATACTTGGCTTTTCTTTTACCATTTCTCAAATGTACTTTCTTCCAAATCCCTCCATGGATCAAATATTATTCTGGGAAGGCAATTTGTCTATTCCTAAATGATAATTTCAGTCATGCTTGCCAACATCTGGAATTTCTTTTATAAGGAACCGGTTCATTTTTCCTATTGAAAGAGTTTTAAAAAACCTAGGACAGGCCTCTCAGACAATGTAATTCCTACTGAAGTGTGACCGATTGATAGCAGTCTTTCCTTAAAGTAGAGTTTGGTGTGGGAGGAGAGAGAGAGCATGAAAGCTTTGTGTACTTGAAAAAAGAAGACGGAAAATTTGCAGAAAGAGGAGACATGGATGTGGAAGACAGACGTGGCTTGTGCAACAGTTATTCTGTAGGTGTTTTAGGTGTTTTTTTCTTTTTTTCCAATGTGCTATAATATCTCCTTTCCATGCTTAGGTGGTAAAGAGCCCAATGTGGTATTTCCACTCATTATCCCAATATAGCATGTAACGTATAGTAGATGCTCGATAAATGTTGAATGAATAAATGAATTAGTATAAATATCACTTGGTATTCTTCTCCAACTCTCGCTACTTGTCACATGTCAAGTAATAGTTGGTGGAAAGATGGTTTACTGTATTCCAATCTCATGTCAAAAGCCAGCTGGGCATCTCAAGAGAACTTTATAGAAAAAGGTGTTTTTCACAATAGATTGTAGAATGGAAAGAATAAGTGTCAGAAGTCTGGTCTTAGCTTTGCTATTACTAGTCTTGTGAATTTTCCAAGCCTCAGTTTTTCATCTGCAAAAAAGTAGTTATGAGTATTTTACAGAGTTGTCATAAGACTAAATAAGATGTGTAGGGTTCAAAGTACTAAGTCTGGCACTTGTTGTTGTTATTGGGTGCCATCGAGTCAGTTCTGACTCATAGCAACCCAATGCACAAGAGAATGAAACACTGCACAGCCCTACACCATCCTCACAATCCTGGCTACGTTTGAGCCCATTGTTGCAGCCACTGTATCAATCCGTCTCCTTGAGGGTCTTCCTCTTTCTTGCTGACCACTCTACTTTACCAAGTATGTTGTCCTTCCCTGGGGACTCGTTCCTCCTGATAACATGTCCAAAATACTGGAGACGAAATCTTGCCATCTTTGCTTCTAAGGAGCATTCTGGTTGTACTTCCAAGACAGATTTTTTTCATTCTTCTGGCAATCTATGGTATATTCAATATTCTTCACCAACACCGTGATTTAAAGGCATCAATTCTTCTTTGGTCTTCCTTATTCATTGTCCAGCTTTCTCATACGTATGAGGTGATTGAAAATACCATGGCTTGAGTCAGGCACACCTTAGTCCTCAAAGTGATATCTTTACTTTTTAACACTTTAAAGAGGTCTTTTGTAGCAGATTTGTCCAATGCAATGGAACGTTCAATTTCTTGAATGCTGCTTCCATTGGTGTTGATCGTGGATCCAAGAAAAATGGTGTTAAAAAATACAGTTATTCCAAATCGTTCAGCGGTAGGTGTGAAATCAAGTGAGGATATGAATTTCCTGCCAGTTTATATTCCTTTTGGAGTCATGAGTTTTAGACTTGCGTATTCTTTTTCAAGTGGGGTATTTGGTCAACACGGAGTGGTCCTATATGAAGATATTGCATGGTTCTCAGGGCAGGCTGTGAATGTTGGCTTTTGACCAGTCTTGCTTAGATGCATGACTCAAACCAGGGGCATAACCGAGAAGGCGTTAAAGTTTCCTTACACCAGGAAGACTCAGATTTAAGGCAGTTGTCTTAATGATGTTTTCAGGAGCAGTGAGACGCTTTAGGGCTTGTCTGAGTGGTCTAACTAAACATTTGGATATCTAAGGCCTAGACAATGAGCTTTTCAGAGGCAAAAGACTGTGGCTTTTTTTCTTTTTTTTTAAATAACTGCCAGGCTTATAATCAGGGTACTCTAGTAGCTGGTAGGTAGTTGCCAAGTGAATGGTGAATACCCAAATGACAGCTAACCAAGGGGTGATCAGGCCAGAAAGATGAAAACTGTAGACAGGGAACCTAGCAAGCAGGAAGAAGGCTGATAATGGGTGGGGCAAGGTTGGCAGGGCCAGTAACAAGGAGCAGTGCAAAAACAGAAAACAGATAGGCCAGGGCAAAGGCTATATCCAGGCAAGTTCCCATGGGGATGACCCCAATCTCTGTATTCTAAAGGACAGCTAGAAGTTGTCTTGGTAGGTCCCCCATGGACAGCTTGGTCCTGACTTTAGAGCATCCGGGGTTACTCAGGGGAGATGACTTGAGCAGAGGACAAGTCTGGGTCACATGTGGTACCAGGGTTCCCGAGACTGACTTATCAGGCTGCCTACTTCCTGAGTGAAGTGAGAATAGGAAGCCTTAGGGGCTGGGGTCACTTCTGTGTGAGTCACCTTTGGGCTGCTGTGAGCTGTTTCTATGCATGCGTGCCATAACTACTGTAGAATGCTTTGGAGTCCCTCTTTAGTAGGGTTTCTTCTTTCATTTTTCTCTAGTTAAATTGAGATCCACCAGTTGGTGCACTCATGACTTGGCTTCATTGGCCAGGAGTGGGGTGAACCTGGATTTCCACAGAATTTCTTTACTTATCAAAATCTCTTTTTTATGGAAAATGTGAGCCTCCATATACTCATCAAATGAATTCAGCAACGATCAACTCATTGCCAATCGTGTTTCCTTTTTACCCTCACGATCTGCCTCTCTCTACGTTTTGAAGCGAATTCAGACAAAATATCATTTCATAGACCAGCGGTTCAAAATTGTTTTTATTATCAGCATCATCGCTACCACCGCCATCATCACAGCTTCTTTTGAGAATCTGATACCAACTATATACTTTCTTGCCAGGAAAATGCCCCCATCCACCCACACACAAATCCTGTGTACTATTTCAGGGGATTCGTAGTATTCCTGAGACTCTGACAAGGACTCTGGGTTTACAAACCCTACTCTGGATGGAGGAAACCCTGGTGGCGTAGTGATTAAGTGCTACGGCTGCTAACCAAGAGGTCGGCAGTTCGAATCTGCCGGGTGCTCCTTGGAAACTCAATGGGGCAGTTCTACTCTGTCTTATAGGGTTGCTATGAGTCGGAACTGACTCAACGGCATTGGTTGGGACTGTGGACCAAAGTACTTAGCTCTGGTCTTCATATCTGGGCCTCCGTTGTCATGAAGACTTTTGATTACCCCAAGGTCAATGTGAAGTTCTGCTGCAGAGCGGGGAAACATAGGTCCTTGTAAGAAGAGCTGAAGTCCACCCTGATTTGTTAGTTCAGCCCATCCCTGAGGTATCACATTACTAGGAAGCACACATTATTATTTTCAGTGAAGGTGGAAGTGGTTTAAAACCTCTAACGCTGATATTTGTGCATATGTAATAGGAAGTTAGTCTGGGTTTACTGAAGTAGTAGATACTTTCAGTGAATATTAATGAAGGGTTCTGAGACTGAAAGAGATACTGGGTTATAAGACCAATTCACTGAAATTGAGAAAGAGAAATTTTAACAAAAATGATTAAAGTAATTGATGCAGATATAATTTTTATATGTTCCAAGTTTTTAAGGGACAAGAGACTGCTTTGGAATTCAAGGTCAGCATATTATGGGTTTAAATGCCAGCTCCATTACAACTGTGCCGTTACGAACTTTCACCAACTATTGAAAAATCTATGTGGGCTAGAGTTCCATTTCTCAATTTTGCTCTTTTTATGACAGGAGAGTTAAAAGGGGACTTCATCAGCAGGGTGGTATTTAAGCTCATAATCAAGATGACCAACATAACATCGAAGATACAAGCTGCTGAGAATAACTGATTCTCTCGTGTATAATCAATCTCATTAACATATGGCAAAGATTGTAGGCATAAATATGAAAGTCAGCATAAAACCCACTTGCTTGAAAGTACTAAAATCATATTATCAGGTAACCTAACACATGTCTTATAACCAGGATCTGGGAAGGATTTCCTTTCTCTCCTGCCAACTACCTTCTCTTCTCTTCTCCCTGTCTTCAATCCCTCTGCATGGGTGGTCACTCTTCCCCATTAACTAAGGGTACTCCTTGACCACTTAGGAAGATAGAAATGGAGACAACTTACCTGACTACCAATGAGTTAATCATTATCCTTTAGGCGTCCTGCCCAGGGCATCTGAGCTCAGCCTTTGGGGATCTTTACCCATTTTCTATCAATCAGCCATCTTCGGTCTAGTTTAGTTCATAGGATTGAGAATAAGCATGCTTACTTCAACTTGACCTATTTTCTCTCTCTCTTACTTTCCCTCTCCATCCCTCCCTCCCCTATGTGTGAGGTCAAACTTGTACCAAAAAATAATATATATCCAGATTTTTCAGATATATGTAGTAAAAGATATTTCAGGTTATCTTTAGCCTGACGTCTTTCCAGAACTACATGTTTGACCTGGTTTCCTTCCATTTCTGCTAGGCCTTATATAGTGCTGGCTTCATCCTTAGGTTCCACGTCGTGGTTTCTGATCAGTTCTAGACCTTCCCCAATGGCACCAAGATAAAGCCAACAGTTCCAGACCTTCACTGACAAGTCCAGAGGAAAATGATGGTCCCATCTGGCAGCTTTCCTAAATGTGACAGTAGTTTTCATTTTCCTGGAAACACTGGCTAACACTTGGCTGTATGCCCATCCCTGAACCAATCAGTATGGGTGAGAATGGCATCTGAAAGGTGGCTGAAGCTTGGGGGCTCAGGCCTCCATCTGGAGCGAAGGTCCAAGTCATATGAATGAGCTTGTTAGTTGCTGTTGAGTCGATTCTGAATCATGGAGACCCCATGTGTGCAGAATAGAACTGCCCGATAGGTTTTTCAAGGCTGTGATCTTTCAGAAGCAGATCGCTAGGCCGTTCTTCCCAGGCACCTCTGGGCGGGTTCAAGTCTCCAGCCTTTCGGCTAGCAGTTGAGCCCTTAACCATTTGTAGCACCCAGGGAATCCTCTTTAATGGGATGGAAATTCAGGATATTGTTGTCCAAAAGGAAGGCGAGCGTATGCTGAGCAGCAAACAATGTCTGTTTTAATTTCCTCCTTTACTCTTACCTGGACAGGTGTTTAATGAGGTGTGTCCAGGTGCTTATTATGCCATAATTTTGGGTCATAAAGTGATGGGATTATCAAATGGGAGTCAGGCCAAGAGTAGGCAATAAAGGGTATAAAGGCTGCCAAATAATATTCTGTAGGTAAGGAGTAAGTCTGTTATGAGGACTTAAAAGTTCTATAAGCCTAAAAAGTCAAAATTGAAACCAGAGCGTTTGTAATAGCAGTGGCTGATGATGCTAATGCTACTAAGATAATAACAACGGTACAGTGAATAGCAATTTGCCATTTTTATGCCACTAGTACACTCGTTTACCTTTAATGGTCTGTGTAACGGTGGTATTAATCTCGTTCTCAGTGACAGAACCCCCGCAACAGACCCAATAATCCAGGGATTTGTAGAGGTTTAGAACAGCTCGTTCTAAAATTTAAAAAACATTATTTTGCCGTGTAAGTAACTATGTACTTCAAATTACAACACATTAGCTACGCAGAGTTTTATATACAAAGATATTAATCATAACAAAAAATTGGAAACTCTGTGAATATCAAACAGTAAAAGAGTGATTAAATAAATCACGGTGCTTCTATATCGTTGCATTATTAGCAGATGATTTTAAAATGATGCCTTCAAAGAATGTCTAATGACAGGGAAAGCTCATTGTATAAGCGATAAAAGCAATTTAAAAACCTGAATGAATCTGTATTCAGTATGCTTCTAATGTTGTGAAAAATAAACACACAGATGAAACATACACACGCTTATACATGCACAAGTATTTAATAGTTGTTACAGCAGGACACCACCACTCAGAGTGGACACTTGGTAGTCTCAACTGAAATGGCCATACCAGTGCTTTCTAGGTGAATATCTGTCTCCTAAGAATTAACAGTGGTAAGTCTATGGGGATGATTTGTCTTTTAAAACTGTTTGTACTTTTCTCTGTTTTCCAAAATCTCTACAGCCAGAGAGTGTTATTTATAGTAAGAATTAATAGAAAAGAATTCAATGCCTTAACATTCCTTTTAGTGAAAATGATTTTTAATTTTGTAGAATTACAAAATGCTTTCTGCATCCCTCTCTGTTTCTGTGGCCCTTCCCCATTCTCTACTGAGTTTGTCGTCTTCAGTCCATGGGAGTTATAGAGAATGCCAGCGACAGGTTAAAGACACGCTCTTTGAAAAGCCCAACCAAACCAAACTAAATCAATACCATAAAAAAGGAAAAGTCTACAGCCTCTTCATGCTCACTGGTGTGAAAGCCCAATGAAGCCAGTTACATTTTCAGTGGACAAGTCATGCAGGTCAACCTACTTCTTGTTTCTAAAAATCTTTTCTCTGTTAACAGAGGAAAATGATGTAACATTTAACTTTTACTGTGTACCAGGCCCTGTTCTAAGCGCCTCCTTAGATTATCTCCATCTATCCTCACAACTACCCCATGAATTCGTTGCTGTCGAGTTGGTTCCGACTCATAGCAACCCTACAGGACAGAGTAGAACTGCCCCATAGGGTTTCCAAAGAGCATCTGGTGGATTCGAACTGCCAACCTTTTGGTTAGCAGCCTTAGCACTTAACCACTATGCCACCAGGGTTTTCAACCCCATGAATAGGGGCCATTATTGTCTCCATTTTATAGATGAGGCTTAGTGAGGTCACATAATTTGTGTAAGGCCACCAGCTAACAGTGGTGGAGCTAAGATTTGACCAGAGAGAGTCTGACTTCACAGCTGTGCTCTCACCCAGTTTATTATCTTGCTGCCATAGTTTCATTTGTGTGTGCAAGAGTCAGCATCATTCTAAAAGTAAGACTGTGGATACACTATACCTTCAAACACACACGCGCACACACACACACACAACAAATACACACATACCAAAGCAACATCCAAACCCCGCTGCTGGTGAGTTGATTCCGATTCATAGTGACCCTATAGGATAGAGCAGAGCTGCCCCACAGGGTTTCCAAGGCTATAAATCTTTACAGAAGCAGACTGCCACATCTTTCTCCCGTGGAGCGGCTGGTGGGTTTGAACAGCTGACCTTTTGGTTAGCAGCTGAGCACTTAACCATTGCACCACAAGGCTCCTTAAAAGGAACATTAAAAAAAAAAAAAAAGGCCCAACCCATTGCCCTTGAGTCAATTCCGACTCATAATGACCCTCTAGGACAGAGTAGAACTGGCCCATAGGATTTTCCAAGGAGTGGCTGGTGGATTCAAACTGCCAACCTTTTGGTTAGCAGCTGAGCTCTTAACCACTGCTCCACCAGGGCTCCAAAAGGAACATAGTAGATGCTTAATAAATGGCAGCTAATGATAATGATTATTAAACCTGTTGGCATTTTTTAAATCCTTTTCAGAGATAATGGTGGCACAACCGGTTACGCGCTCAACTACTAACTGAAAGGTTGGAGGTTCGAAGCACCCAGAGGTGCCTTGGAAGGCAAGCCTGGTAGTCTGCTTCTGAAAGGTCACAGCCTTGAAAATCCTGTGGACTAGAGTTTTTTCTCTGCACATATGAGGCCGCCGTGAGTTGGAATTGACTTGGTGGCCATTGGTTTGGTTTTTGTTTTCGGTTTAGCAGACGACATATCTAGTATAGGGCATACGGCCTCTGACCTGGAGGGACTGCTTGTTCTCTTTTCTTTGCAATAATAGTTAAGGTTTTTAATGCCTCTTTATGCCTTTCTTTTCCCATCAAATAGAGATAGCAATGATACCTACCTTTTAGGGTTGTATGGATTAAGCAAGTTACAACTCAAAAGACATTGAAGACTGCCACAAAGTAAGGGCTCAATAAATGTTAGTTGTTGCTATGTTTTGTTGCAATTTTTTCGCAAGTGACAGAAATTTCTGTCTATGAGGGAGCTACAAAAAGAGGCTTGAACTAGTGCATCAGCCAGGCTCCCATGACTGAGAAAAGTAAGAGCCAGAATCATCCCTGACCACAAAGGTCAACAAAGAGTATTACCTCATTACCTTCATGCCCATGACTAATACTTATTTGCACTATATATTCCAGATTTTTCTTCCTGAATAACCTCCTCCTAGACGAAAGACGGAAACCCTTGTAGCATAGTGGTTAACAGCTATGGCTGCTAATCAAAAGGTCAGCAGTTTCAATCCACCAGGTGCTCCTTGGAAACCCTATGGTGCAGTCCTACTCTGTCCTATAGGTCGCCATGGGTCGGAGTTGACTAGACGCAACAGCTTTGGTTTGGTTTGGTTAGACAAAAGACCTTGCTTTGCTCTATCGATGGGTTACGGCCTTCCCTAAGCAATTTTATATCCACTGCCCTTATGCTGGTGATTTCAGATTAGCTTAGAGTGACTTTCAACTGACATGGATTTTCAACAATTGATTGCAAGTTATATCCATTTATAATGTGGCTGAGGTGAAGAGAAATCTGTCTAGTGGTTTGAAGTCCACAGGGTGTGAGACTAATGGGGTATTAATTGAACAGTGAACACCTAATTAGGAATCGCAGAGGGCTTGGGTTGGCAGTTTGGGTAGGGAAGGCACGGGCGAATACTGAGTTGTGGGTTTTGAGAAAGGACTAACCAAGCTTGGCTATTTCTGCACTTGCGTTGCAGCACAATGGGCCTTGTCCTTCTGAATTTTCTGGGCAAGTGGTGGCAGCTGGGACAGAAAGCCTGCTTTGTGGAGGTTGGAAGGACAGCAAGAGAAAGCTTCTCGAAGAGGAAGAGGACAAGCAATTGATTTCTGGGGCAGTCAATCTCTAAGCGATGTGCGTTCCCTGATAATTTGGGGAGCTGCTAAGATTTATGGAAATGTGAGTATATTTAAAATTCTAACATATAATTTCTAGCTATTTCCAACCTCCCATATGTGTATCGCCAAAAGTGAATTTGGAGAGCAGTAGTGGGAAAATACTGCCTGGGGACAAAGAAAAGTTACTGCAGGAGTCTGGTTTCTATATTAATTTATTTCACAATAAGAGCAAATTCTTCTCCCTAGGGGAGTATTTGACACAGTAATTGCACTGGGAACAGTCACCGTTTCATTTCATTTTCTCTCTCTTTTTAAACTTTCTTTGTAAAGCAAAGTGTTATAAATCTTTCTGAAAGACCAGCTTAAACAATATATGTGGGTTGTGAGATATAGATACGTATGTGCTTTGTGTGTGTGTAGGTATGTGTGTGAGTGCATATATATATAAATATATATTTTTTTCATTCATTTATTGCTGGATCTCAGAATGACATTTCAACCAATTAAAAGAGAAAAATAGAAATACATTAGATAGGAGAACTTTGAAGCACCTCTTCCCAGATTTAGGGATTGAGTAATAAAGCGCACATCATCAGCAGCACATTAGGGACCAGAAGCAGAAACCGTAGACCTGAGCTCAGATTGCATTGCTTCTGACCAAGAAGAATCATTTTATTGCTTATAAAGATTTAAAAAAAATTAAATCATATTATAGTACAAATTTTAATCAATGAGCTCCTGACAGTGGAAAGGCTTTAATGGATAATATATACCCACTTAAAAAAAAAAAAAATTGGCTTTTGACCCAAGACACAGAAAGGGCGACATAAATCAGAGACTACATCAGCCTGAAACCAGCAGAACTAGATGGTGCTAGGCTACCACTGATGACTGCCCTGACAGGGAACACAACAGAGATTCCTTGATGGAGCAGGAGTACAGTGGGACGCAGACCTCAAATTCTCATAAAAAGACCACACTTAATGGTCTGACTGAGACTAGAGGGACCCTGGAGATCATGGTCCCCAGGCTTTCTGTTAGCTCAAGACTGGAACCATTCCTGAAGCCAACTCTTCAGACAGGGATTGGACTATGATACTGGTGAGGAGCAAACTTCTTGGCTCAAGTAGACACATGAGACTATGTAGGCAGTTCCTGACTGGAGGGGAGATGAGAAGGCAGAGGCGGACGGGAGCTGGTTGAATAGTCATGGGGAATACAGGGTAGAGAGGAGGTGTGTGCTGTCTCATTAGGGGAAGAGCAGCTAGGAGAACATAGCAAGGTGTGTATGCGTTTTTGTATGAGAGACTGACTTGATTTGTAAACTTTTGCTTAAAGCACAATTAAGAAAAAATAATTGGGCTTTGAGAGGTACATCTTTCTGTGGTCTAGCTTTCTGTGGGGACCAGCCCTCCGGATCCTGTGAAACTCCACAACCTCCCTGTGCCAGGCTTCTTCTCACCATCCGCAGGGTCTTAGTACTTTCACAGGCTTTTGTAACTTCCAGAAAACTTCTAACAAATCCATCTGCCCCAAGTTTTGAGGAGGTAAGCTGCTGCGCCTCCCTGGAGCATTTGTAGCTGAAAAGAGAACACAAATAAAAGGTGCGGATGATCCCACTGTTGGAAGAAAGGAGGAATTTCAGGCAGGAGGAGCGCATATTTCAGGGTGGAAGGATTTCTGGCAAACCTCAGTCATTATCGTGAACGAAGCACACACATCCTTCATCCTGCAAAGAGAATGAAGCTGCTAAGAAAAATAAAAGTGTTTCAGGAAAAAAAAAAAAAAAAGAAAGAAAAAGAGAGGGCATCAAAGATGATGGAAAAATAAGAGAAAAAGAAGTTGATTCTCAGGGGAAGACTAACACTTCAAACAGATGTTAAGTCATTTATTATAATATTACTATTCGTGTCATTATTATAAAGATAATATAACACTACAGAAAGCTGGGAAATGGACAAAAATAGCTCTCATAATCCTTGCCCCAAATGAAAGTTATTCTTTTAAAAAATTTTGTTTCAACAATCTCATTTTATAGATTAAGGAAGTAATGTTTAGCGAACTTAACTGACTTGCTCTAAATGACACAGCTCATAGAGAACTCATCAAGGCTGACAAACAGAACACATTTTTAAGGAGCGTGTTCTGGTCAGTTATGTTGGAGATTCTGAAGTGCTGTTAGCTCTCCTGCTAGACAGGGCCTAATAAGCACTCCATGATCAGAATATTCCACTGGATTTCTTTCTCTTTGACTTTAGGCAAGAGAACTCTTCCCAGATATCTCCAGGGCTCTACAACCAATTATAAAAGCATAACTGGGCCAGACTCCAGGACACCTAACTCTAAGCCTGGCCCTTTCTCTCCGGCACTTGGCTGCTTTACTGACTGAATTGTTAGGTCTAGAATGGACGCTGTTTTCTCCGATGATTTGTCCACTTAGACGAGGGTGGCAGCGTCTTTCCATGAGAATAAATGTAGGTTGGGAAAGAAATCAGGTAACTCCATGAGGCAGTAGATGTTATGGCCTTTTGATAGATGAAGAAAGTGAGGTTCGGAAGGCTGAGAGAAGAGATGAAGTCAGGCTCTAACCCAGGTCAACGAACCTCCAAAGCTGACGCTCTCAAACACTGTACCACAGATAGAAAATAAGGGGAGATGTGCTCCCTCTCCTCTATTCTATGCCTCAGAATCCTTCTCAACACAGCATTCTAGGCAACCACTATCAACCACTGGGAACAAGGTGGTAATGTGACGATAGCCTGGCACTGCGGCATACTCCTTCCCTAATTTAGGCTGTGCAGTGGGGAGAGCCCCATCATTTCCCTGCATCACTTATGTGAGTCCATGAGCAAGTCCTTTGAAGTCACAGAACCTGGTTCTCCTCGTTTATGAAGGGGACAAAGCCATTGCTTCCCACGGCTGATGTGAGAAGCACATCCAACGAGAAAATACATGTCAGGGTACTTGGTAAGCTGTGGAAATATAAGGATAATATGGTAACTGTTAGTTTTACACATGAGAGAGGAGTCCCTGGATGGCACAAATTGTTAAGCGCTTGACTACTAGCTGAAAGGTTGGCGGTTCAAATCGCCTTGGAAGACAGGCCTGGTAATCTGCTTCTGAGAGGTCCCAGCCTTCCAAACCCCACAGAGCAGTTCCAGTTTGCATATATGGGGTCTCCGTGAGTCAGAGTCAAGTAGATTGGTAACCAACAGCAACAACAACACTGATGAGAAAGGCTAATTTTACTTAGAGAATTCATCACTGCTTTTGCGAAGGAGCCTTGGCAGTGCAATGGTTAAGCACTTCGCTGCTAACTGAAAGGTTTGAGGCTTAAACCCACCAGCATCACTGCTGGATAAGAGACCTGGCCATCTGCTCTTGTGAAGATTACAGCCTAGAAAACCCTATGGGGCAGTTCTGCTCTGTCACATAGGGTCGCCATGTTGGAATTCACTGACATATAACGTTAGCTATTTACCGTTTTTAACCCTTTTTTGAAACAAGGTTTAACATGCTTTTGGTGTTGCTACACAAAAATGAGAAAGTTGCCGAAACTGGCATGACGACCTGCTAGTGGTTTTCTCTGTTTCTGCCTTTCTACTGTAATGGCATTGCCGTCTGCCCCACACACCACACACCAGGCGGCCTTGGACTACAGGGAAGTGGGTCTGGTTTCTAACTCCCTTTTCATTTAATCTCTTCCCCTGCTCCCAGCCCTGGGAAACTGAGGAGGGGGGTATTTACAAAGGCTTGAACAAGGGAGAGACCACCTCCAGGGGAAGTGCTTTACGCCAGGGCTAAAGTCCACGCAGAACCCTTTCTACCTGGGCTAGAAGGCACAGAAGGGAGAATGCTTACTGGAGCTGGGCCCCTTGCAGGGGGTGGTCCCTGGGCGGGGGGGGGGCTGCCCCTGGGATTGGATGGCCCCTGGGGGGAGGGCGACTCCTTGGGAAGGCGGTTCTTCTGGGGGTCAGAAGCTAAAAGCGGCCCATGGTGCCCTATGACCCAGCAGAAAGGTAACCTGAACTCATGGCAGGGAGCAGTTGGTGTGTCCATGGGGCCTGTCTCTTGGGCACAGGAGAGTTGAAGGAGGAGGACTGGGGCCCACAGAAGGCGCCCAGAGCCATAGGCATTCAGAAAGACAAGCAGAGTCATAATTAGCGAAAGGGGATTTATTTGGGGCTATGGCAGGAAGGGATCACAGGTGGCACAGTGGTTAAGAGCTCTGCTGCTAACTAAAAGTTAGGCAGTTCGAATCCACCAGCTAGCTGTTCCTTGGAAACCCTATGCAGGCAGTTCCACTCTGCCCTATAGGGTCACTATGAGTCAGAATGGACTTGTCGGCAAGAGATTGGTTTTGGTTTTATGGCAGGAGGTGGAGTAGAGGATGAAGGAAGACCATGGGATTGTGACATCCGGACGGGAAGAGTATGAACTTATATTGTGGAGGCAGGTCAATCAGAGACCCTCCAGAGGTGAGAGGGGGACTGTGGGATCCTGTGACTCCAGATGGAAAGAGTAGGGACTTATATTTTGGAAGCGGGTCAGTTGAGACCCTCCAGAGTTGAGAGGGGGACTGTGGGATCCTGTGATGTCCGGACAGGAAGAATATGAACTTAGTTGTGGAGGCCGTCAGTCAGAGACCCTCCAGAGGTGAGACGGGGATCCTGTGATATCCGGACAGGAAAAGCATGAAGTTATATTGTGGAGGCAGGTCAATCGGAGACCCTCCAGAGGTGAGAGGGGGACTGTGGGATGCTGTGACGTACGGACAGGAAGAGTAGGAACTTATATTGTAGAGTCAGGTCAGAATGAGTCACTCTCCAGAGGTGAGAGAGGACCCCACGTGAAGCTTCTAGGGTTCTAAGTTCCATCTCTGAAGCAAGTGGGATGCCAAAAAGTTTAATACCTACACTGAATTTCCTTAGTTCCCAATGAAAATGTCCTTCCAGGACAGTGACATAATGCTTTGTCCTACATATTTTACTTTCTGAAAAGTCACTAAAAGAACACTTTTTTCCTTAAATTGCATCCCAAGATAATGGTCATCATATTGTTCAAAGAGCCTCCCATGACATTTTTGGAAATCAGTATTTATCATATATGATCAAATCACCTGCGTCATAATTCCCAGGAAGGCTTATTGAAAATGCAAATGTGTCAGAACCAGCAGGGCAATTCCAGGGATCTGTTGTACACAAGGTCACTCTTAAAAAAAAAAAAAAAAGCCAAACCCCTTGCCATCAAGTCGATTCTGACTTATAGCAACACTATAGGACAGAGTAGAGCTACCCCATAGGGTTTCCAAGGAGCACCAGGTGGATTCAAACTGCTGGCCTTTTGGTTAGCAGCCATAGCTCTTAACCAGTATACCACCAGGGTTTCCAGGTCACTGTTAGGCATCCTGAATGTTGGGAACCACAGATTTAGTTTTGCACCAGAGAAAACAGCCTCATTCTAGACCTAAGTGATGGTATTGACCTTGCATGATCGTGAACTTTGTAGCTTTGTGCTTCCAGCATCTCTCCCCTTTTCTTAGCTCTAACTCTTGTACCCTTGTTTTAATTGTTTACGCCTATATGTAAGCCTCCTCAAACATTTTTAGAAGTTGACACAGTATGAATAACTAGAGAATAAGGTTCTTGTTGCTGTTGAGTCTATTCTGATTCATAGCAACCCTATAGGATGGTAGAACTGCTCCATAGGGTTTCCAAGGAGCGGCTGGTAGATTTGAACTGCCAACCTTTTGGTTAGCAGCCAGGCTCTTAAACACTGTGCCACCAGGGCTCTGAGAATAAGGTTAGGGTAAAAAAAAAAAAAAAAAAAAAACGAACTCATTGCCATTGAGTCAATTCTGACTCACAGAGATCCTATACGACAGAGTAGAACTGCCCCATAGAGTTTCCACGGGGCACCTGGTAGATTCAAACTGCGTGCCTTTTGGTTAGCAGCCATAGCACTTAACCACTATGCCACCAGGGTTTCCAAGGTTTGGGTATTTATTATAAAATATTAGTTTTTCCCCAGCTGACTCATAGACACTTGTTTCACGCCCTGAGTTTGTTTTTGTTTTTATGTGACAGTATTACTTTCTGAGAAAGTTATTTTAAAACTTATACCTTTGACTTTAAAGTTTGCATCCTGATTCATCTATCTACATGTTGCAGTTTAATTCCCTCCCTGCCTGCATGCCCAGCGACCCCACCAGCTGCACTTATTGAAAATGCATCTTATTTCCTAGATGTGCTTGTCTGTCTGTCTGTGTAGCGGGGGATTGAGCTGTGTACACAGAAGGCACAGGGTTCAGGGTGAAGGGTTTCCAGAGCTGTCTACTGATGCCCAGATTTGGCATCATGTCCTGCTTTACACCAAACACATTTGCCAGGGGATCTTGGAAGGTAAAGATGCAGTTGCAAATATCAGTCAGTCTTCAGTGTAGGTCAAACTTGGCTTAAATCCTGACTCTGTCACTTACTGCTGTGTAACTATGGCTGTGTTTCTTAACCTCTTAGGGTTTGGTTTCAGAGATTTCAATGGGGAAAATAGCAGCCCTTGATAGCAGATTGAATAAAGGGGTGAAGGTGAGGAGTGAGGCTGAGAGGATGCTGAGAATGTTGTGTGGAGGCCAGAAAAAGGGGCTATTTCTGTGAGCGCTTCCCGGGAGCCTTGATGTGTTTGGGGGCTGACCGCAATGCAGTAATTAGGTCTACCTCATTTGTACGATATTACCACCCTATTCAAATCAGCACCCTATTTCTCTTTACAGGGTGCCATTGACCTGTCTTAGTGAGGGACCTCCAAGGCAGGGGCCAAATCCAGCCTGCGCTGCTTTATTTTATAAATAAATTTTATTGGAGCACAGTCACATTCTTTCATTCATTCTTTCATGCCCCAGGAGCAGAGTTGGGTAGTTGTGACAGGATCAAGTGGCCCACAAAGCCTAGAATATTTACTATCACGTCCTTCAGGAGCCCTGGTGGTGCAGCTGCTAACCGAACGGTCGGCAGTTCAAACCCATCAGCTGTTCCTCAGGAGAAACATGTGGCAGTCTGCTTCATAAAGATGACAGCCTTGGCAACCCCATGGGACAGTTCTACTCCGTCCTATGGTATTACTCTGAGTCAGAATCAACTTGACAGTTTGATGTTTTGTTTTTTTTACCAGGGCCTTTGTTGCTCCCAGACAGTGGAGTTTTTCTTGCCCCACCTGTGCCTCCCTCAGGGTTTACGGAGGAGATGGGCTGATCTGACACCTTCAGGTGATTAAGTTTGCTCTTCCCTTTAACATTCTTTTCTTAGCTTCAGCCTTTAAAGCCTTGTCATAAGAAGGAAGCAGTGAGGAAACTGAAGGCAGAATCCGTGGGGTGTGTTTGGGGTTGTATGACTTTGTCTGCACTTAAGTCATACAACACAGGTAATACACGTACGGAGATTGAACATATCTTTGCCATTGGTGGAAATAAAACTCGACTTTGCCTGCGTGTCTCCTTCCTGGTCATTCACATCAGCGTTCTCAAATTAGAAAGGAGGCAGAGCTGGAGGCAGGAATGGGGGACAGTCAGGCTGTTTGACCCCTTTGGGGCCCATTGTGTGTCTTCACTGCACGGAGGACTTAATCACTTCAGTGAGCAAGCAGGTTTTTAAGGCTAATGAAAGCTGAGTCCTGATGCTTCTTATGCCAAATGCTAACTAGCTCTGTTGGACCGTCTCAGAGAAACCTCCAGATCATTGTAGACATCCTGTGACAGAAAACTTTGGTGTAAAGCTCTGAGGTTGACACCGACTTCTGATCCCGCCTTCTGCTGCCTTAGACTTCCCAGTCTCCCACCCATCCCACTTGACCAGTAGTTCTGTTCCTCTTTGCTCCGGTTTCACACTCCCCTTCCTTTGGACATGTGCTCCTTCTGCCCGTGCTTTCCTTCATTCTGACTCTTGGGTGGCAAACCTCACTCCTTCAAATCTCAGACCTAATGTCTCCTCTACTGTGATCTAATGTCTCTGTGGCTCCAGAACACTTTCCTGCTCTGTGTAGCCTCACTCAGATGATGGTACATTTGCGTTCTGTCTCCCTCAGCGGTGGGCAAGGACTGCGCCCTTTTCATTTTTGCACTCCTAGCTCCCAGCACAGTGTCTGGCACACAGCACACCATAGAGCACTGGGAAATGCAAAGCAATGAGGCATTGAGGTTATAAGCATGAGTCAGGATCTGTGGGACCCTGAGCAAGTTCTTAGCCTCTGTAAGCCTCACTGTCTTAGGTATAATGTGGGGGTAATAACAGTATTTAGGTATAGGATTGTCACGAGGATTCAATGAACCGATCATGTAAGGTGCTTAGCATAGTATCTGGTACATAGTGAAGACTCTGTTTAGCTGCTGTTACTACTAATAGTAACTTCTCACTCTTTGATTGTCTAATATAATAAAAAACAGCAATGATAATTGGATGACTGAATGAATTGATGGCTGAACGCTTACTTCATTCTCTCTCATTCCCTTGATGGGGCCACTTACAGAGACAGGCATGTTGCCTAAATGGAAAGTTGTCTGTGGCAGTGGGGGAGCCCGCTTCTTCCAAAGCTTCTCCTTTTCTGTAAGGCCTTCTCCCCACTTGAGCAAAGTTTGGAGTCTCTCAACTTTCCTTTTTTCTTCAATCAGGTCAATCCATCCTGTGCAGAAAGGAACCAGCACCAAAGGCCAAGGAATGGGCTCCAACACCCCAACTCATTAATATCGTCAGCATCCTAACAAATGGGAGGCTGGAGAGCCAGACAGAGTGGCCACTTGGTCACATGGCGGGGGTCTGCCCTGGGGCCCTGTGCACATTGAGTGGATGGGCACAAATGCCATCAATATTTCTTCTTGAAGCCCCGGCCCCCACCTCACATGTCAGCCTGCTGAGCAAGCTTGGCCCAGGTTCTCGCACTTCACAGAGAAGATTTATTCCTCGAGACTGACCTACATGGACGTATGTATCTAAATTCACAAACGCTTGAGCTTGATGGCAAGCAACAAAAGGTCAGAGGAAAAACAGGCAAGGCGTTTAAATCAAAATGATGAAACTGGGTAATTTCATTAGCAACAGTTGTATTTACTGGAAGTCACAGATGGTGCAGTTTAGCTCATAGCCAAGTTTTTAGGACAAAATAAGAATGAAGAAAGAAATATTTCAAGGGAGAGGTGGTTAAAAATTAAATAGGCTCCAGATGGCTCAAGATTGTCCTTCCTATAAATTTGGTGAAAGAAGGCATGCTGAATCTAAAGCCTTTCTGAATGGGATAAGAGCTTAGAAAGAGACTTTAAGAATATATAAATAAGGCCTTTAAAAGAAAGGGAGATTAAGTTTGGAATTATATTGAGTGGAGGTGACAGTTAATCATACAAACCATCTCTCTTGCTTGCTTGATTGTTGAAATGATTAATTCATTCGTTCATTGAATAAGCATTTATTGAGACCCTATTGTGTGTTAGATCTTATTTTTAATGCCTATTAATGACAATGGAAACCCTGGTGGCGTAGTGGTTAAGTGCTACAGCTGCTAACCAAGAGGCTGACAGTTCAGATCCACTAGGTGCTCCTTGAAAACTCTATGGGGCAGTTTTACTCTGTCCTACAGGGTCACTATGAGTCGGAATCGACTCGATGGCAGTGGGTTTGGTTTTTGGGTTATTAACGATAATAGGTATTAATAGTTTATATTTTCCTGGAATGTTGGAAAGCTCTTTGCTTGGGCCAAGAGGGGGAAAACATGGTTTTGAAATGCTTTTGGCCTTAGTGATACCCTTGTTTCTCCTCTGGTGCATTTAGTGAGAAACCCTCAGTGATAGACCATTCTTTAAAGATTAAAATCTCAACTCTTCAGCATGCGTGGAGCCCTTCGTGAGCTGGTGCTGTGCATCTTTCCAGACTTGGCGTTCTCAAAGCTGGTATGCATTTGATCATCTGGAGGGCCTGCATTTCAGCAGGCTGCTAAGTTTATGCTTATTGCCTGCTAAGGATAGAGAACTACTGTTCTCCACTCTTCTATGCCCCCATCATATCTTCTGCTCAGCCTGCTGGAAGCTAGTTGCCACTTCCTGGACCCCCAAGTCTTGTGCCCTTAGGCCTTGAATGTGGTGTTCCCTCAAACGCTCATGCCATTTTGTCCTCACCTTCACCCTCCAAGTCTCCGCTCAAGAAATATCTCCGCTGGGACACCTTTCCTGCTATCAGGGTTCAGACTGTGTAGAGCCTGGTAAGCTATAGTGAGGAATCTGGCTGTTACTGTCTGTGGAATGGGGGCCTTTACAGGGTTTGCAGAGTTTTGAGTAGAGAAGAAATAGGATCTAATATAAGTTTTAACAGGATAATTCTGAGGGATTCAGCTTCTAGTAATGACGAAGTGGCTTTTATTTGACTAACCCTGATATAAAACATGGTTGATATATGAAACAACTATTTGAAGGCACTGGAAAATGAAGCATAGCAGGCAGAAACTGACAGGATTGAATCTTCCAAACAAGGGAATGGCATTGGGTGAGGTCCACAGCATAAGGCTTTTTCCTTGAGGGCACTCCCCCATCTGTGTGGTGTGCAGTTGGGAAAGCTCAAGCAGAAACCAACACTCTCAACTCACTGTCAGGATGGCCAGAGCAACTAGTAATTGAGGCAGGATATACCAAAAAGTGAGGACCATCAAATCTGTGTGTAAACGTTCCTCGGTCCTTGGCTGACCTCTGAATTGTGCTTACAAGGTGAGATTCCAGGATCCCAGAGGGAAAATGACAGCAGCACAATGAAAACCTCAGCGGAGGTTTTAGCGGCTGCCTGCTACAGGGAGAACGAGTTTGGAGTTTGAGTCCTGCTAAGTTAGGCATCTTTGGTTTTCCTTATTCATTGTCCATACGAGGTGATTGAAGAATTGATGCCTTTGAATTATGATGTTGGTGAAGAATATTGAATAAACTGTGGACTACCAGAAGAAGGAACAAATCTGTCTTGGAAGAAGTACAACCAGATGCTCCTTAGAAGCAAGGATGGCGAGACTTTGTCTCATATACTTTGAACATGTTATCAGGAAGAACAAGTCCCTGGAGAAGGACATCACGCTTAATAAAGTAGAGGATCAGCAAAAAAGAGGAAAACCCTCCATGAGATGGATTGACACAGTGGCTGCAACAATGGGCTCAAGCATAACAACAATTATGAGGATGGCACAGGATGGGGCACTGTTTCCTTCTGTTATACATAGGGTCTCTATGGGTCGGAACTAACTCAACGGCACCTAACAACAACAACAACATCACGTTAGGCATAGTAAACACCTTAAGCTTTCCATTAAAATCTCAGAAAGACCACACTTTAGACTACAGACCACATCCAGGACTGAGGTACTAAAATAGACTAAGAAAGCCTAAAACCAGGCCCCCACTAGTTCAAGGTGATCCATCAGTAATTTAAATGCCTACAGGAACAAAACTCAACACTCTTGGAGGAAGCTCTACAACATGCCATTCGCAATGTCTGTATGGTTTTAAAGAATAGAATTTCCCCCCAAAAGGAGGCTAGAAACATATTCATTTTAAGATTTTGTATGCTTTGTCTGTTTATTTGCTTTCTTTTCCATTGGAAAAAAATCTAGAACCTTGAAGCGTTTCAAATTAAATAACATCACATTGTAAGTGCTCTTGATTCTCTCAATTCCAAGATCCAATACTAAGTGATATTTCCCAGTAATGTTTCCCAAAATCCAGTGATGTCTGGTACAGTGGGAGATTATCTGCTTATCCTGGGTCACTACCCATGTTTCTATAGAATTTTAGCTCTTTTATTTCCCTGTCTTCAACATTACGTCTATCTCCATTCTTGGTCATTTCATTATAGATATAGGTGATGCTTCCACTACTTTGGCCTTTCAATTCCTTGCACTCTTATAGCTCATGATTTGTTTTACCCTAAGTCAGCCTGTCACTTCCAAGGTGATGCCCTAGACCCTGTCATTGCCACTAACTGCAATGCCTCCAACAATCTCACTTTCAAACATCCCTCTTTCTGACCTGCTGTCTATCTAGCTTACATCCTTTCCTACTGCAACACCTACAGCCTTCACCTATTAGCCATTGATCCTCCTCCTTATGTCCCGAAGTCTTCTCCTTACCACTTACATTCCTTTGGACACTCCACTGTCCCTCTCTCACTGCTTCATTCTAGCTTGGTGAATTATAAACCTGATTAAATCCAATTCTTCATCTACTCCAAGCCTGTGCCTATGCAGGTGGAGAAAAAAACAAAATCAAATTGAGCACTTCAAGTGGGCCCTCAATGCTGCCCAACAACCATGCCGCACCTCCCTAGTCCATTAGCTGAGTCCCGCCTGAGAAAGCTGTTTCCATCTTTTTTTTCCTCAGCATCCAAAATATCCTTACTTGTGCTTAGACCTTACCTCCTATTTCGCTGAAAAGAAAAAAACAAGAAAAAAATTGGAAAAGAACTTCCACAGACTCTTCACCTTCTTTCCTGTGCCTATTTATTCTGCCTTCCCTCCTGAATAGATGAGAAGTCTAACGTCCCATCCCTCTCCTTGTGCACTGCCTCTCGAGGGTCATATTCTAATTATCTCCATTGTCTCCCAGAACATCAACTATGTACCTCTCCATTGGATCATTCCCACACAGATACAGATTTATCTTAGAAATTATAACTCTTTGACTTCACTCTCACCTCTAACTACTGCTCCATCGCTCCTCATTAGAGCCACATTCCTCAAAAACACCATCTATGGTTGCCGCCCAGTATATGTGGGTGCGTATATGTTCTTAGGCATCTGAAGATCACTGTAACTCTTGAGCCCTGTTGTCTTTGCAGTAATCTCAGGATTGCATGTTAGGTGATTAGTATAGTGATGTTTTGTCTTTTAATTTTTCTTTAGAGCAGCATTGTATTTAGGTGGCATTATGGGTAATCATTTTTTTCGTTTTACTTATTTGTTCTTTCTAAATTTTCTACAATGAATATGCAATACTTTGCTTAAAAAGGGAAACAATAAAATTGTATAAAAGGAAACACCATATTTTATGAATAATTTACAATCAATTGCATTTTTATAGCAAAAATTGGCAGTGGGTTGGAGTGAAATGGGCATTGGGATTGGAGCCAGTTCTACTCCTGATTTGCTCTTGACAAGCCACTTAAATTTCTCTGAATTTCATATTCTTCAGCTGTGAAGGGGAGAAACTGCCATTTTCCCAGACTTCCTTTCAACAACGTTGTGAGGGTCTAAAAGAAAATGGATGTGACTATGTTTTGAGGGCTATACCAGCAAAAGCCCTTATTACCCCTTACCCAAGGAGTTCCTGGGTGCACAGTTAAGTATTTGACTATTAGCCAAAAGTTTGGTGATTCGAACCCACTGAGAGGCACCTCAGTAGACAGGCTGGCAATCTGCTTCCAAATGTCAGAGCCTTGAAAATCCAATGGAGCAGTTCTATTCTGCATACATGGGGTTGCCAAAAGTTGGAATTGACTTGACAGCAACTAACAACAACAACAACTCCTGAACTAGAGTTTTGTTGTGAACTAGACGGGAAAAATTCTCCTTCTACTATTGAGGAAATGGGGCTCCTGAGATGGGGCTGGTTTAAAGTCACACCAAACATGAAATAGACAATAATCAGGTGAACTAGAATCAGGTTTTCATCCTCCTTAGCCAGACTCATCTACTGCACTTCCCAAATATCCAGCAAGATGGATTTGTCGTCCTCCTGTTAAAGATAGCTGCAAGGGCTGGCTGACAAGAAGAGGGGCATGAAGGCATCCTGGATCACCAGATGCTTTGGGGATATTGACTGAAGGCCACTGAAGGCATGTGGGACCCCATGAAGATCAGCCTAGTACTTTCGCTGTGTGTTGAAGTTGTGACCCTGGCATCCAGGTCACCAAGGCACTCTGATTTGTGTGCATATAGACCATGGAGTGATTTTGTCAACGCTTTCAATTCCTGGCCTTTTCTTTATTTCATTTTCTTTTCCTGTCTTGGTTTGGATTTCTAGTAAAGGGGGTGGGAAGGCCCACTGATACCATGGAGGGAATAGCTTTGGTACATCCCCAGGCATGACCCGTTTCCTGTGTTTATCATTTGCTGGTTTAAGCACTACTTCCCTCCCTTTCACTTGGCCTTGACCTCAGCCCTTGGTCTCTAGTGCAAAATTCGATAACACAGTCTTTGTATTCACTGGGGCAAGTGATTTTCAAGGTATTGAATTGGCAAACAAATTAATTCACTGCTGAACCCTCCATGGTTTGACTTGTAGGTCTCTACAACCCAGGATGATTTTTACCTCTTGCTTTCCACCAATCACCACCTCTATCCTTCAAAAAGGAAGGGAATAGCATTCCCTGGATGCCTACTTTGTGACAGTTAACTTCATATACATTGTTTCATTTGATCATCAAGACATTCCTATCAGGCACATATTAATCCAGTGTATATATAAACTGAATCCTTATTTATGTGGACCAATAAGCATCACCATGATAAACGGATGAAATATTGAAGTTGTCAAGGATTTCATTTTACTTGGATCTGTAATCAGTGCCCATGGAAGCAGCAGTCAAGGAATTGAATGACATATTGCATTGGGCAAATCTGCTGCAAAAAACCTCTTTAAAGTGTTAAAAAGCAAAAATGTCACCTTGAGGACTAAGGTGCACCTGACCAAAGCAATGGCATTTTCAATCACCTCATATGCATGCAAAAAGCTCGACAGTTAATAAGGAAGACTGAAGAAGAACTGATGTATTTGAATTATGGTGTTGGCAAAGAATATTGAATATACCATGGACTGCCAGAAGAATGAACACATCTGTCTTGGAAGAAGTACAGCCAGAATGCTCCTTAGAAACAAGGATGACAAGACTACGTTTCACATACTTTGGGCATGTGATCAGGAGGGACCAGGCCCTGGAGAAGGACATCATGCTTGGTAAAGTACAGGGTCAGTGAAAAAAGGAAGACCCTCAATGGGATGGACTGACACAGTGGCTTCAACTATGGGCTCAAACATAGGAAGGATTGTGAGGATGGTGCAGGGCTGGGCAGTGCTTCATTCTGTTGTACATAGGGTCACTATGCGTTGGAATTGACTGGACGGCACCCAACAACAATATATATGAACTGAAGCTCAGAAAGCTAAGAATCTACTGAGCTGGGATTTGAAATTAAATCTCTGTAATTCCAGAATAGTGCTCTTTCCACCATCCCAGGTGGTTTTTCCAAGGCTTTTTTCTTGACCACTCTCTCTCTCTGCCCATTATAATGAAAGGAATGGTTTGATTGCATGCTTCCTCAGCCCAGATCTTTTCCTACTGAAAAGCACAGATATTTTTAATTTCATCCTCAAGTGTGCTGGGATGCTGACCAAATCAATCCAGACGGGGACACCTGGAGCTGCTTCACTCTCAACAGAGGCGTTTCCTGGGGGAGGAGATGGTCTCCACCCAGAATCCTGAGAAATGACATGTTGGTTTTCTTGATAATTGCATTGTTAGAGTTTTCAGGGAAAGAATCTGAATCCAGAGAAACACAATCTAAATGTAAATGAATGTTTACATGGGTATTTGGAGGGGCTCTGGGGCTGGAATACTGATGTGGTGGTGCTTAATAACATGCAGGGAGCTGGCGTTGGAGGTGCAGGAGTGAAGGCTTGCCCTTCCTTCTGTTGTCCCCATCTTGATGGAGAGAAATGGATCCGCTCTGGCTTAATGGTCTCCCTGAGCCTGTTTGAGCCTCATTGTCAATCAGTCAGTGGAAACACAATGATGGAAAAACACTTATTGAGCTGTAACAGGAGCTACAGAAATGGCCCCCACCTCTCAGTAATTTACAATCCAACCTGACTGCTTCAGGGAGTCTGTCTTATTGTCATATGTGACCATCTTCTTTGTCCTTGACCTCCCTGTTGCTTTCCTACTGTACATAGTTGTTCTTCCTCCTTTGCCCAGATATGAGGAAGCCCAGGACTTAAGATTTGAGCTCTCGCTCTTGGCTCTACCTTCTTTCTCTCAGACAGCTCACCTGTCCTCTTGGCTCTAATGGCTCCTCTCAGCTATTGATTCTTTCCCAAGCTTGGACTTCTGATCCTTTTGCCCAACTGCTCAGATTCTGTTCTCAAGGCGCCCTTGTTTCCTTCAGGGTAGAGACTATGTCTGAAGCTAACGTGCACCTGCTAGGACAGAGCCTGCAATAGATGGGCTGTTTTCAAGTCCTGGGACACAAAACTAAACACAACATTCACCTTTCAGCAAACACGTAATGAAGGTGAATATAATGAAATGGTTTTAATACGTGGAATAACGTGATCCCTTTTCTACCCTACCCCTGTCCAGGCTTAAGGGTATATGAAGGCAACTGAAGGTTTTCTTCTTAGACAGGAGTAAGTATATGATCAAGAACAGTATTTATTCTCTTAATTCAATGGATCCAATTAAAAGCTATTTACTGATTCTCTACTGTGTGCCCAGGCAGGTCCTAAGATAGGTGCTCAGATGGGACTAAAACCTGCCCTGTTCTCCAGGAGGTCACAGTCTAGAAGGAGAGATAGAAACGTATAGAAGGTTTACAGTGCAATCTGACAAGGGTGCCGCTCCCTATGAGGAGATGGGGGCTGCTGGGGGGCAGAGAAGACTGTCAGAAAAGCATTCTAAGAGAAGGGAACATCTGAGCTTTGTCGTAAAGGCTAAATAGGAACTTACTGGGCAAGAAAAAGAAAGGAGTATGCCAGGTGGAGAGAGCTATATATGCAAAGGCTGGAAATGAACAAAGACAAGTGTGTCAGGAGACCCATGAGTAGTTTGTTATTGCCAGAGCATTAAGGAAGTGCCAGAGAGAATGGCAAGAGATGGAGGGCAGGAAGAGGGCATAGACCTGGCAGGACCCCAGGAGCCCACCTTGAAGGTCTTGTTCTTTATCCTGCAGCAATGCAGAACAAGTGGAGGACTAAGAAGAGGAGAGAGCTGGCCCTGAGCTGCTATGAGAAGATGGACAAGAACAGGATGGACCTGGAGGCCTGGAGCCTGTTATGAGCCTACAGCAACAGCCTAGGAGAGAGAGAAGGAAGGGGCAAAGAGAGAGAGCTCAGACAGATGTATTTTTGAGGAAGAGGAAAACAGTGAGATACTGGTTCTGTATTATTCATCATTGTACTTCTAACCTTTTATTGCAAAGAACAGTGTTTGATGCATTGCAGACCCTTAATAAATGTGGAAATGAATGCACAACTCCAAATATCATGTCTAAATTGTATAATTGGTTAAAACACAATAAAACAATAAGGAGCAGAGCTGGGGGAGAATGGGTGGAGCAGTATCAGCAAATTTACATAACAGGACATGTGCCACCTGCGAGCAAGAGGGTGAGCGAGCACCAGGCACAGTGAGATGAACTGAGATCCAACTTGATCACTTACTTTACAGTGTGTGACCTTGGACGATGCATTGAACTTATCTGTGATCTAATTTTCTTATCTGGCTTTAAGACGGAGATGATGGTACTTCCCTCACAGATGTGTTGTGAGGATCAAGAGAAAATGTCTGTCAAAACATTTTGTGGCCTATAATGTAGCTGTGAAATGCTGCCGTTCATTAAGCTATCACTGTGGTTAGTAAGCTGAGTGCTGACCAACAGAGCTGACCTTGGAAAGTCAACCAGCTGACCAACAAAGCTTTTCTGTGCCCAGCACTTGCTCATCCCTGCAGAGAGACTCCACAAACCAAACCCAATTCCATCAAGTCTGCCTCATAGTGCTGCTATAGGACAGAGTAGAACTGTCTCATAGGGTTTCCAAAGAGCGGCTGGTGGATTTGAACTGCCAACCAAATGCTTAGCCACTGCACCACCAGGGCTCCTGTGCAGACTAAAACCATAGGATCTCAGTTTCTAAAATGTCACCATCCTTCCCTCTCTACTCTGGCACCCCATTTCCTGTGTCTAGTTTTATTCTTACACCTTTCCTAGGTCGCCTGTCTTGCATCCACCTCGGAGGCAGTGCTCAGGATGATGGGACCTTTTCTCCTGTTCAAACAATAACCCCCTCTAGATAAGGCAGACAGTGGCTGTGGGGCCCTCAGCAGCATGCCACCAGAGAGCTGTTGGTCCTGGGGAAGTGGAGGTATCCCAGTGGCAGAGCGTGGTCTGGCTGAGAGCAGTAGGTGGACAGCAGCCACACTGAGGTCCTCCCGACAGGTGTGCACTGAGGTAGACAGTGTATGTGAGTGTGTCTGTGTGCTGAGGTTGGGGCAGTGTGCAAATACTCTGCTTTTATGACACAGCAAATAAAAACAGCCAAGGTGTGGATGGTGCTCGGGATTACAAAGCCCTTTCACTTCAGTCCCATCACGTGGTTCTTACAGTGTCTGCGTGAGGTGGGGCTGTTACTCCTGTTTGCCCCAAAAGGAAACTGAGACTTAGAATGACTAGCCCACGCTCCCCTAACGAGTGGCTGGAAGGGTGTGAGCCCAGCCAAAGCTTTCTGACTCCATGTGTCAGGCAGATGAACGTGGACGTGCTGCTGGTTATTGTAGCAAGCTGCATCTGGTAGACATCGCTGAAGAAAACTTAAAAATCGTGAGCATTCTTTCTGACACTAAGTGCCTATTGTAGAAACTCTAAAAGAATAGAGAAAAGTCTCAAAGAAAAATCCAGATCATCCACAATCTCACCATTCAGAGACCATCACTGATAACATTTACTGTACTTCTTACCAGTCTTTCGTCTGTGCTTATCTTCTGTATAGCTGAGATGGCATTTATATGCAATTACGTAGCCTTCTTTCCCACTGTGGTATCATAAGCCTTTTCTCGTACCACTAAGAACTCTTATAACCTGTTTTTATTGGCTGCATAATATTTGTGTGTCTGATCATACCCTAACTGACATAAACATTCCCTATTCATTGGTCACTTAGGTTAGGGAGAGATTTCTTATTGATTTATCCTTCAGGTCCCATAAAGACCGGAGCAGCACCCCAGCTGACTTTTGAGTTTCAGAAGGTTGATTCATTCCAAAGATTCTCAGTCTTTTAGGTTGAAACAACTTATCTCTAAATAAGCCAGCTGTTTATTTATAATTTAGTACTAAAGAAACACATCAGTCAGCAAGAGTACCAGGTCTGAGCTGGATTTGAGGAGGTGATACATGAGAAGCTCCTACCTCAAAGAGCTTGCAGTATTACTGGCCTTCATGGTTAACATGCTCAGGTACTAACTGAAGGGTTGGAGGTTTGAGCCTACCCAGAGATGCCTCGGAAGAAAGGCCTGGTGATCTAGTTCTGAAAAATCAGCCATTGAAAACCCGACGGAGCACAGTTCTACTCTGACACACGTGGGGTCGCCATGAGTGGGAATCAGCTGGCTGTTTTTTTAGCAGACTCAAGCACAGGAAACATTAGGGACGATGGTCACTGTCAGACAGCGGATGGGACGGGTTCGCAGAGGCAGAGCTGTGGCGGTTGAAAGAGCAGGCGGCTCTCTTCCCCTCTCATATGCTTGCTTTCTTAAGCAGACACCAGAGGCCTGGGCCTCACAGGTTGGCTCCCTGGATGGGGTCTGGTAAATTCTGTCAAGTTAATGTTTGTATGACGAACAGCCTGGATAGAGACAACAACTACTAACATTTTTGGAATGTTTTCTATGTCCCAACACCCTATGAAGTGCTCCATGAGAACCTCCTATGTCTCTTAAGGAGGGGGACAGTATACATAACAGTTTATAAGCCAACAAAGAGGGCCGAGCTGCTTGATAGCCGTGTGACTGTAGGCATCATACTTCACCAGTTTGTGCCTCAGTTTCCTCATTTGTAGAATGGAGATAGAAAAATATCTACCACATAGGGTTGTTGGGAGGATTAAATAAATGAAGACAGGTAAAGCAGTTAGTCTAGCAACTAAGGCACAATAAGCACCCAACAAAGGTGAGCTCTTACTACTTAAACCTCCTAAGAAACTTTTTGGTAGGTCCTATTTTTATTGCCATTTCATGGAGGCTGTAATTGAGGCACAGAGCAGCTGGGTGCATTGCCCAGGGTTGCACAGACAGAACAGGAATCCAGGCAACTGGACTCCAGATTACCCTTAATTACTACACAATATTGCTCTGGAGGAATTTTCCATCAGGAAAGGAGAGCCCTGCCAGGCAAACAGAACACACTCACTTTTGTATATGGTCAGGCCTTGAAAGATAAAAGGGAAGACTAGAGATGACTGTGTGCCAGGGTCCCAGGCAATGATTAAAAGGATTATTGTGGCTGCCGGAAGCCAGGGAAGCCAGCTGTATAGTCTTTTGGTCCTCAGAAGGGTTGAAGGATGGGTAACTTAAAATATTTTGGCAGCATCAAAGTGACCCAAGGGATGCGGGCTGCTGTACTGATGATGATGATGATGTACAAATAATTCCAATTTGATGAAAGAAACTGTGTCCTGTACTGCTGTCCTGGGGGAGATCCTGCATAGGGCACTATGGGGGCGGGGATCAGCGTCAACGTGGGTTTCTTTCAGTTTTCTTCTCCAGCACAATTGAAGTCTTGTTGTACACCTCCCCAACTCCATTCTCCTCTTTCTCATGACTAACATGAATTTGGTGTGATGTCTATATACCTATGTATTTCTGTGTCTTTATAGAACATGTCACAGCCTGTTGTTTTACACAAATACCATACCAAATGTAGTGTTCTCAACTGGCTATTTTCCGTCGTTTTTGTGCAATCTTTCTGAGCTGATGCATAAAGCACTAATTCAGTCATTTTAACGGCTGCGTAGTAGTCCTTCATTTGAATATTCTGTAGTTTATCCATTTTCTTACTGATGGATATTTTCATTTTGTTGATATTGGCTATCTCAAATAATATTGCAGTGAGCATTTTTGTTCTCCTTGTACAAATATGTGAGGATCTCTTTAGGGCACAGAACTAGAAATAGCATTGTCGAACTACAAAATAGGCACGTTCTTAGTTGCTGAATTGCTCTCCAAAGTGATTGTACCAGTTTATACTTCTGCCAGCATCGTGTGAGAGTCAGTATTTCCCCCCATTCTCTCTGAACGTTTGGTATCAGCTCACTCACCTGACGTTATCTTGTAGATTCGAATTGGCATCTCGTGGATTATTACGGAGAATGAATATTTTTATATGCTTATTCGCCATTATGTTTCCATCTTTTGTGAATCACTTGTCTATATATTTTGACCAGCTTTCTAGTGCTATATTTGTCTTTTTCTTAAAGATTTAAGGAGTTCTTTACATAGCTTGCATTCAAATCCGCATAGCTGGCAAACACTATTTTCCAGTTTGTTACTTGTAATCTTGATGTAGTCAAGCTTGTCAATTTTTTTTTCTTTATGGGTTTTGCTTTTCTGGGTCTTGATTAAGATACCACTCTTTACCCCAAGTTCATAAAGACATTCATCTGTATTATAAGGGTTATAAAAGTTTTTTTTTTTTTTTTTTTACGTATAAGCATTTAATGTATTTGGAGTTTATTTTTGTGTATAGTATGAGCCAGAGATTAAGTTTTATCCTTCTTCGTTACTGAAATCTCCCTTCTTTCACTATTGATTTGCAATGACTTCTCTATCTGTATATTTCATTTATAAAATATATGCCTGATCTTTCTAGGATCTTTTGATATTCTCTTGACCTAATTCTATATCCCTACATCGCATTCCACATTTTCTTAATACTCTATCTTTACCTGGTAAGGAAAGTCTTTTTATTTCTTAGTTTTTCTTGGCTATTCTTGGAGCTTTCTTTTCTACGTGAATTTTGGAATTAGTCAATATTCCAAGAAAGTTTGGTCAGAATTTTTATTGAAAATTATATTGCATTTAGAGATAAAGTTGGGTAGTATGGCGTTATGAATTGAATTGTGTCCCTCAAAAATGTGTGTCAACTTGGCTTGGCCATGATTCCGCCATTTTGTCATCTGATGTGATTTTCCTATGTGTTGTAAATCCTATCTCTATGATGTTAATGAGGCAGGTTTAGAGGCAGTTATGTTAATGAGGCAAGATTCAGCCTACAAGATTAGGTTTTGTCTTAAGCCAATCTCTTTTGAGATATAAAAGAGAGGAGCGAGCAGAGAGACAGGGGTACCTCATACCACCAAGAAACATGAGCCAGGAGAGTAGCGCATCCTTTGGACTCGGGGTCCCTGTGCTGAGAAACTCCTCAACCAGAGGAAGATTGTTGACAAGGACCTTCCCCCAGAGCAGACAGAGACAGAAAGCCTTCTCCTGGAGCTGGCACCCTGAATTCAGACTTCTGGCCTCCTCAACTGTGAGAGAATAAATTTCCCTTTGTTAAAGCTGTCCACTTGTGGTATTTCTGTTATAGCAGCACTAGATGACTAAGACATGTGATGCAATGAATTACTTAATGTGGCCTTTCTCACCATGGTCTTGTAACACCCACCCAGGTGACTGTGTGGGACTGTGCAGATAGGGTAATTGTAGCCCATCAAGGGGATTGGTCAGTTTTGCCATCCCACTGGGCTTGAAATAAGCCATTCCAGAGGCGGAGGAGGGAAACCCTGGTGGCGTAGTGGATAAGAGTTCTGCTGTTAACCAAAAGGCTGGCAGTTCGAATCCACCAGGAGCTCCTTGGGGACCCTGTGGGGCATTTCTGCTCTGTCCTATAGGGTTGCTATGAGTTGGAATTGACTCAACGGCAGCGGTTTGGTATTTGCGTGGAGGCGGAAGAGACAAGAGCCCACCACCACCAAGGAAGATACGACCTGCAGGAGACAGCACAGTGGGTCTCCCAGCCCATAGAATGAGAAAGCTGAGTGCCTTTGGGCAGAGACTAAGGGCCAGGGAGAGGAGTGTCTTTGAGCACAGCTGGGAAAAGGCTGGCCTGTTGGAAGAGCTGTATCCTGAGTGTTCCTGAGCCTGAATTTTAACCTGTTACTTCCCTAATAAACCCCGTAATTGTGAGTATTGTCTGTGAGTTCTCTGTGGCCATTGCAATGAATTGTCAGTCCCAGCAGAGAAGTAGAGAGTGCTGTGGGAGGGACAGTTTGTTTCGGAGTTGGTAAAGATGGCAGAGAGGAGGCATGTCTGACCTCCAGCTCATAGGAATCAGCCTTGGGCTGTTGATCTTGATTTTCCTTACCCCTTGTGAAGGTGGAGGAGGTCAGACACTGCCCCATGTCATTTTTACAGGTAGAATTAACCTCATTATTCTAGTGAGTATTCTTATGAACGTGGTGCTACCTCACCGTTTACTGAGATCTTCTTTATGTATTTTAGTAATCTTTTGTGATTTTTCTCTGTAAAGATCTTACTCATATTTTACTATTTTTATTTCTGTTTCTTATTGTTTTTATTGATCTTGTGAATTAACTTTTTAATTTTGTAATTAAAAAACTCATTATTGCTGTTGAATTTTATATGTTGTTCATTTTATGCAGCCAATTTCTAAGCTCTTTTACTAGCTCTCCTGGTAAGTCTGTGCATTCTTGTATGTTTTCTGTGAAGACAATAATATAATCTGTACGTAGAGACAATTTTGCTTCTCATTTCCAATCATTATGTCTTATTTTTTATTATCATATTACATTGGTTAGGAACTGCAGCACAATGTTGGATAGTAGGGCTGATAACTGATAACTAGCTTTAACAGAGATGATTTTAAGTTTTATCATTAAGCGTGTTGTTTACTTTTCTCAGTTTAAGAAATTTTCCTCTTTGCCTGGGCTACTAAGAGGACTTATAAAAATAATAGTGAATAAATATTGGATTAGAAAATGCTTTTTCTTCATCTATTAGGAAAAGCATTTTTCTCTTTTTAAAAATGTGTTTACGTCATACTCCCAATTACTCTCCCCCTAACGAGACAGCCCGCTCTCTCCCTCCACTCTCTCTTTTCGTGTCCCTTTAGCCAGCTTCTAACCCCCTCTACCCTCTCACCTCCCCTCCAGGCAGGAGATGCCAACATAGTCTCAAGTGTCCACCTGATCCAAGAAGTTCACTCCTCACCAGCATCCCTCTCCAACCCATTGTCCAGTCCAATCCATGTCTGAAGGGTTGGCTTCGGGAATGGTTCCCGTTATGCGCCAGCAGAAGGTCTGGGGGCCATGACCACCGAGGTCCTTCTAGTCTCAGTCCGACCATTAAGTCTGGTCTTTTTATGAGAATTTGGGGTCTACATCCCACTGTTCTGTGCTCCCTCAGGGGTTCTCTGTTGTGTTCCCTATCAGGGCAGTCATCGGTTGTAGCCAGGTACCATCTAGTTTTGGTCTCAGGATGATGTAGTCTCTGGTTCATGTGGCCCTTTCTGTCTCTTGAGCTCGTAATTACCTTGTGTCCTTGGTGTTCTTCATCCTCCTTTGATCCAGGTGGGTTGAGACCAATTAATGCATCTTAGATGGCTGCTTCCTAGTGTTTAAGACCCCAGATGCTACTCTTCAAAGTGAGATGCAGAATGTTTTCTTACTAGATTTTATTATGCCAATTGACTTAGATGTCCCCTGAAATTGTGGTCCCCAGGCCCCTGCCCCTGCTACACTGGCCTTCAAAGCATTCAGTTTATTCAGGAAACTTCTTTGCTTTTGGTTTAGTCCAGTTGTGCTGACCTCCCCTGTATTGTATGTTGTCTTTCCCTTCACCTAAAGTAGTTCTTATCTACCATCTAATTAATGAATACTCCTCTCCCACCTTCCCTCCCTCATCCTCTCGTAACCACAAATGAATGTTTTCTTCTCAGTTTAAACTATTTCTCAAGTTCTTATAATAGTGGTCTTATACAACATTTATCCTTTTGCAACTGACTAATTTCACTCAGCATAATGTTTTCCACGTTCCTCCATGTTACGAAATGTTTAACGGATTCCTCACTGTTCTTTATCGATGCATAGTATTCCGTTGTGTGAATATACCATAATTTATCCGTTCATCCTTTGATGGGCAACTGGGTTGCTTCCATCTTTTTGCTATTGTAAACAATGCTGCAGTGAACATGGGTGTGCATGTATCTGTCCGTATAAAGGCTCTTATTTCTCTAGGATATATTCCAAGGAGTGGGACTGCTGGACTGTATGGTAGTTCTATTTCTAGCTTTTTAAGGAAGAGCCAAATCGATTTCCAAAGCGGTTGTACCATTTGACATTCCCACCAGCAGTGTATAAGTGTTCCAACCTGTCTACAACCTCTCCAACATTTATTTATTTTGTGTTTTTTTGGATTAATGCCAGCCTTGTTGGAATGAGATGAAATCTCATTGTAGTTTTGGTTTGCATTTCTCTAACAGCTAACGATCGTGAACATTTCCTCATGTACCTGTTAGCTACCTGAATGTCTTCTTTAGTGAAGTATCTATTCATACCTTTTGCCCATTTTTTAATTGGGTTATTTGTCTTTTTGTAATTGAGTTTTTGCAGTACCATGTAGATTTTAGAGATCAGACGCTGATCGGAAATGTCATAGCTAAAAACTTTTTCCCAGTCTATAGATAGTCCTTTTACTCTTTTGGTGAAGTCTTTGGATGAGCATAGGTGTTTGATTTTTAGGGTCTCCCAGTTATCTAGTTTTTCTTCTGCATTCTTAATAATGTTTTGTATACTGTTTATGCCATGTATTAGGGCTCCTAATGTTGTCCTTTATTTTTTCTTTCATGATCTTTATCGTTTTAGATTTTATATTTAGGCCTTTGATCCATTTTGAGTTAGTTTTTGTGCATGGAGTGAGGTATGGGTCTTGTTTCATTTTTTTGCAGATGGATATCCAGTTAGGCCAGCACGATTTGTTAAAAAGACTGTCTTTTCCCCATTTAACTGTTTTTGGGCCTTTGTCAAATATCAACTGCTCATATGTGGATGGATTTATGTCTGGATTCTCAATTCTGTTCCATTGGTCCATGTATCTGTTGTTGTACCAGTACCAGGCTGTTTTGACTACTGTGGCGGTATAATAGGTTCTGAAGTCAGGTAAAGTAAGGCCTCCCACTTTGTTCTTCTTTTTCAGTAAGGTCTTATTTATCCAGGGCCTCTTTCCCTTCCATATGAAGTCGGTGATTTGTTTCTCCATCTCGTTAAATAATGTCATTGGGGTTTGAATCAGAATTGCATTAAACGTATAGACCGCTTTTGGTAGAATAAACATTTTTATAATGTTGAGTCTTCCTATCCATGAGCGAGGTATGTTTTTCCACTTATGTAAGTCTCTTTTGGTTTCTTGCAGAAGCGTAGTGTAGTTTTCTTTGTATAAGTCTTTTACATCTCTGGCAAGATTTATTCCTAAGTATTGGGGGCTACTGTAAATGGCATTGATTTGGTGATTTCCTCTTTGATGTTCTTTTTGTTGATGTAGAGGAATCCAACTGATTTTTGTATGTTTATCTTGTATCCCGACACTCTGCTGAACTTTTCTATTAGTTTCAGTAGTTTTCTGGAGGATTCCTTAGAGTTTTCTGTATATAAGATCATGTCATCTACAAAGAGATACTTTGACTTCTTCCTTGCAAATCTGGGTGCCCTTTATTTCTTTATCTAGCCTAATTGCCCTGGCTAGGACCTCCAGCACAATTTTGAATAAGAGTCGTGATAAATGGCATCCTTGTCTGGTTCCCGATATCAGTGGGAATGCTTTCAGGCTCTCTCCATTTATGGTGATGGTGGCCGTTGGCTCTGTATAACCCTTTATTATGTTGAGGAACTTTCCTTCTATTCCTATTTTGCTGAGAGTTTTTATCATGAATGGGTGTTGAAGTTTGTCAAATGCCTTTTCTGCATCAATTGATAAAATCATGTGATTCTTGTCTTTTGTTTTATTTATGTGGTGGATTACATTAGTTGTTTTTCTAATGTTGAACCATCCCTGCATACCTGGTATGAATCCCACTTGGTCATGGTGACTTATTTTTTTGATATGTTGTTGAATTCTGTTGGCTAGAATTTTGTTGAGGATTTTGTATCTACGTTCTAGATCTATAATTTTCTTTTCTTGTGGTGTCTTTACCTGGTTTTGATATCAGGGATATGCTGGCTTCATAGAATGAGTTTGGTAGCATTCCGTCCTTTTCTATGCTCTGAATACCTTAAGTAGCAGTGGTGTTAAGTCTTCTCTGAAAATTTGGTAGAACTCTGCAGTGAAACCGTCCGGACCAGGGCTTTTTTTTTTTGTTGGGAGTTTTTTGATTACCTTTTCATTCTCTTCTTTTGTTATGGGTCTGTTTAGTTGTTCTACCTCTGTTTGTGTTAGTTTAGGTAGGTAGTGTGTTTCTAGGAATTCATCCATTTCTTCTAGGTTTTCAAATTTGTTAGAGTACAATTTTTCATAGTAATCTGATATGATTCTTTTTAATTTCAGTTGGGTCTGTTGTAATATCACCCACCTCATTTCTTATTCAGGTTATTTGCTTCCTCTCCTGTTTTTCTTTTGTGAGTTTGGCCAGTGGTTTATCAATGTTGTTGATTTTTTCAAAAAACCAGCTTTTGGTCTTGTTAATTCTTTCAATTGTTTTTCTGTTTTCTATTTCATTTAGTTCAGCTGTAATTTTTATTATTTGTTTTCTTCTGGTGCCTGTGGGTTTGTTCTGTTGCTCTCTTTCTATTTGTTCAAGTTGTAGGGCTAATTCTTTGATTTTGGCCCTTTCTTCTTTTTGGATGTGTCCATTTATTGATATAAATTGGCCTCTGAGTACTGCTTTTGCTGTGTCCCAAAGGTTCTGATAGAAAGTGTTTTCATTCTCATTGGATTCTCTGAATTTCTTTATTCCATCTTTAATGTCTTCTTTTTTTTTATAATCCAGTCTTTTTTGAGCAGGGTATTGTTCAGTTTCCAAGTGTTTGATTTCTTTTCCCTGCTTTTCCTGTTATTGATCTCCACTTTTATGGCCTTATGGTCAGAGAAGATGCTTTGTAATATTTCAGTGTTTTGGATTCTGCTAAGTCTTGCTTTATGAGCTAATATGTGGTCTATTCTAGAGAATGTTCCAGGTACACTAGAAAAGAAAGTATACTTGTTTGCTCTTGGGTGGAGTGTTCTGTATATGTCTATGGGCTGAAGATGGTTGATTGTGGCATTTAGATCTTCCGTGTCTTTATTGAGCTTCTTTCTGGATGTCCTGTCCTTCACTGAAAGTGGTGTGTTGAAGTCTCCTACTATTATTGTGGAGCTGACCATCTCAATTTTCTATGCTGATAGAGTTTGTTTTATGTATCTTGCAGCCCTGTCATTGGGTGCATAAATATTTAATATGGTTATATCTTCTTGGTGTATTGTCCCTTTAATCATTATATAGTGTCCTTCCTTATCCTTTCTGATGGATTTAACTTTAAAGTCTGTTTTGTCAGAAATTAATATTGCCACTCCTGGTCTTTTTTGATTGTTGTTTGCTTGATATATTTTTTTCCATCCTTTGAGTTTTAGTTTGTTTGTGTCTCTAAGTCTAAGGTGTGTCTCTAGTAGGCAGCATATAGACGGATCTTGTTTTTTAATCCATTCTGCCACTCTCTGCCTCTTTATTGGTGCATTTAGTCCATTTACGTTCAGGGTAATTATGGATAGGTATGAATTTAGTGCTGTCATTTTGATGTCTTTTTTTGTGTGTTGACAGTTTCTTTTTCCCACTTAATTTTATGCGCTAAGTGGATTATCTTTACTTATTATCCTTTCCTCATATTTGTTGTTGTTGATTTTGTTTCTACTGAGTCTCTGTTTTTTCCCTTGTATTTTATTTTGTTGAGTAGGATAGTTTGTCTCCTTTGTGGTTACCTTATTATCTACCCCTAGTTTTCTAAATTTAAACAGAACTTTTCTTTGTTTGTATCGCCATATCTTCCTCTCCATATGGAAGGTGTGTGATTACATTTCTTAGTCCCTCTGTATTATTCTAATGTTGTCTTCTTTTATATAATAACATCGCTGTTACCCTGTTTTGAGGTTTTTTTTTTTTTCTTATAATCTTGCTTTGTTTTTTTGGATTTCCCTGTCTGGGTTGACTCCTGGTTGCTCTGCCCAGTGTTCTAGTCTTGGGTTGATAACTGATATTACTGATTTTCTAACCAAAGAACTCCCTTTAGTATTTCTTGCAGTTTTGGTTTGATTTTTACGAATTCCCTAAACTCGTGTTTATCTGGAAATGTCTTAATTTCACCTCCATCTTTAAGAGACAGTTTTGATGGATATTTGATTTTTGGCAGGCATTTTTTTTCCTCCAGTTTTTTAAATATGTCATCCCATTGCCTTTTTGCCTGCATGGTTTCTGCCGAGTAGTCCGAGCTTATTCTTATTGGCTCTCCTTTGTAGGTAACTTTTTGTTTATCCCTTGCTGCTCTTATAATTCTCTCTTTATCTTTGGTTTTGGCAAGTTTGATTATAATATGTCTTGGTGACTTTCTTTTACCATCTACCGTATGTGGATTTCAATGAGAATCTTGGATAGATACCTTCTCATCTTTCACAATATCAGGGAAGTTTTCTGCCAACAAAGCTTCAACAATTCTTTCTGTATTTTCTGTTATCCCTCCCTGTTCTGGTACTCCAGTCACTCGTAGGTTATTTCTCTTGATAGAGTCCCACATGATTCTTAAGGTTTCTTCATTTTTTAAAATTCTTTTATCTAATTTTTCTTCAAATATATTAGTGCCAAGTGATTTATCTTTGAGTTCAGAAGTTCTGGCTTCTACTTGCTTAATTCTGCTCCTCTGACTTTCTATTGAGTTGTCTACTTCTGTAATTTTATTGTTAATCTTTTGAATTTCTGATTGCTGTCTGTCTATGCATTTTTCCAGCTTATTAAACTTTTTATTATGTTCCTGAATAATCTTTCTAATTTCTTCAGTTGCTTTATCTGTGTGTTCCTTGGCTTGTTCTGCGTATTGCCTCATTTCCTTCCTGATGTGTTGAAGGGTTCTGTATATTAAACTTTTGTATTCTGCATCTGGTAATTCCAGGAATGCACTTTCATCTAGAAGATCCCTGGATTCTTTGTTTCGAGAGCTGTTGAGGTGATCATGGTCTGTTTCTTTACGTGACTTGGTATTGACTGTTGTCTCTGAGCCATGAATAAGTTATTGTATTAGTTTATGCTTGTTTACTGTGTTGTAGCTTCTTGCTTTGTTTTGGTTTGGTAATCCCCTATTTGTTGCTTGAGTGAGCTAGCTTGATTATTTCCGCCTTTGGAGCTCTGACGTCCTGTCCCCAGGTGGCTAGAGCTATTATCAAGTATATCAGTCTAGGAGTCCATTCAGGTTTCTTGTATGAATTCAGCTCAGGTTTCCAAGTAGCTGATCATGAAGTGTGTGGTATAGCCTCTGTCCTACAGTCTTAGAGGGGCAGGGATGATTGGCGTATATACTGGTATCTGATTGCAGCAGGGGGTCACGCTCTGAACAAAGCAGGGGGCTGAGAACTGACCCCCGAGTGTCTCTGAGGAAAGCACATCCCTGTTCCCTAGAGAGTTCAGGTGGGCAGGTTCTGCGGATGGACCATGGGCACCCAAAGTTTTAGGTTATGAGGACTGGTAGATACCAGTTATCTTTGGACCCCTGTCGCAGGTGGCTGGGTGACTTGAGTGGAGCTACCAGTCCTTAGGTTCCTGATGTGGGTAGGTGAGGACCTTGTTTAATAGGCAAAGCAATGTCAAACGTCAAACACCCACCTCTCCACCGCACCACTGAAATGGTTGGAATCTACCAACAAGGGCCTATTCTCTGGAATTGGGCCCACACAGGTCCATGCAGAAGGGGAAGGTGCTCAAAGTCAATGGATGATTTATGCCTGGACAGGAGCTGCCTTTGTCCTGAGCTCCCCCGGTTTGTGGAGCTAGCAAATTATCTTTTCCCCCAAATGCAAATTTTTTCCTTCCCCAAGACGGGGAGGATGGCTCTAGGTGCTCAACAGGGCCTATCTCAGGCCCAGGGCATTCAGCTGCTGAAGCCGGTTTGCAGGTGGGGGGGCGTGTTAAAATATATGCAAGTACTTAGCTTTTGCCGTGAGCATCAGGTTCCAGTGGTGTGAGTAGACTGTTTGGCTGGCTGCTTCTCCCCGAGGAAACTGCGGCTGAACGCTAGTATCAGCCCATCACCGCCACCGCTGCTCCAGGAATGGTGCACAATTCAGGTCCGGTAACTCCTCTTCGCTTCTGAACGGTCTCTTCCTCCCACTGCCCCTCAGTTTGTTGTCTAAGCTTGCCTTTGATGCTCAGGGCTCCTAGCTTGTCACAAATATACTCGTTTCAGTTGTTCTTTCAGGTCTTTGTTGTAAAGAGGGCTCACCGGAAGCATCTGTCTATTCCACCATCTTGGCTCCTCCTCCTATTCATAGATTTCTTAATATGAACTAATCTTCAATTCCTGGATAAAAACCACTTTGGTCATGATTTATTTTTTATTATAATACATTGCTGGCATTAACTTGCTGATATTTTATTTAGTTTTTTTAAAAATCTAGATTCACAGGTGAGATTGGTTTAAAATGGTCATATTTTACCATCCTCATCTTGTTTTGGTGTCAAGGGTAATTTTTCATTTTTCACCCAATTACCTGAAACAGTTTGAATAATATAGGAATTACCTGAAAAAAAAAAATTTTTTTTTTTCTGAGGATCTGATAAAACTCACTTGTAAAAACATCTGGATTGGTTTTTCTAGGAAAAGGGAGGTATGATAGGATTGGAAGATAATTGATTAGCAATTCAGTTCATTTAATGGTTATTGGCTTATTCAGATTTTCTCTTTTTTTCCCCTTGGGTCAGTTGTGTGTGTTTGTGTACATACATGTACATATAGATATACCAGTTTCTAGGTAATTTTCTACGTCACCTAAGTTTTTTGGTTTATAAGAATTCAGTTTTTTCATGGGATCATCTTATGTAGGTGTATTTCATCTTCCTTTTCCATTTCTACTGTTATTACTTGTGCCTTATTATTGTTATTTTTTAAATCAGGCAGTATTGATTGAAGTTTTTCTTTTCTATTAGTCATTTTAAAAATCAGATTTTCATTTAGTGGATCATTACATATTTTTTCATTATTTTTTATTATCTTTTTTATCTATTGCCTTCTACTTTTCTTAGGTTTAATTTGTTTTTCTTATGTATTTATTTATTTTATTATGCTTTAAGTGAAAGTTTACAGTTCATGTTAGTTTCTCATACAAAAATTTATACACACATTGTTATGTGACCCTAGTTACTCTCTCTCTAGTATGACAGCACACTCCTCCTTTCCAGCCTGGATTTCCCGGTCCATTCAACCAGCTCTTGTCCCTTTTTGGCTTCTCATCTCACCTCCAGACAGGAGCTACCCGTTTAGTCTCATGCATCTACTTGAGCTAAGAAGCACACTTGTCACAAGAATCATTTTATGTCTTATAGCCCAGTCTAATCTTTATCTGAAGAGTTGGCTTCGAGAATGGTTTTAGTTTTGGGCTAACAGGGAGTCCGGAGGCCATGTCTTCTGGGGTCGCTTTCATCTTAGTGAGACCATTAAATCTGGTCTTTTTGCTAGAATTTGAACTCTGCGTCCCACTTTTCTTCTGCTTCGTCAGAGGCTTCCTGTTGTGTTTCCTGTCAGAGTGGTCATTGTTGGTAGCCAGGCACCATCTAGCTCTTCTGGTCTCAGGCTGATGGAGTCTCTGGTTTATGTGGCCCTTTCTGTCTCTTGGGCTCATATTTTCCTTGTATGTTTGGTGTTCTTCATTCTGCATTGGTACAGGTGGGTTGGGACCAATTGATGCATCTTAGACGGCTGCTTGCTAGCATTTAAGACCCTAGATGCCACTCACCAATGTGGGATGCAGAACATTTTCTTAATAAACTTTGTTAGGCCAATTGACCTAGATGTCCTCTGAAACCATGGTCCCCAGACCTCTGCCCCTGCTACTCTGTCCCTTGAAGAGTTTGATTGTATTCAGGAAACTTCTTAGCTTTTGGTTTAGTCCAGTTCTGCTGACTTCCCCTGTATTGTGGGTTGTTCTGTTCATCTAAGATAATCGTCTATTATCTAGTTAGTGAATATCCTCTCCCTCACTCCCTACTCTCGTAACCATCAAAGAATGTTTCCTTCTGTGTTTAAACCTTTTCTTGAGTTCTTGTAATAGTGGTGTCATACAATATTTGTCCTTTTGTGACTTACTAATTTTACTCAGCATAATGCCTTCCAGATTCATCCACGTTATGAGATGTTTCTCAGATTCATCGTTGTTCTTTATCGTTGCGTAGTATTCCGTTGTGTGAGTATACCATAATTTGTTTATCCATTCGTCTGCTGATGGGCGCCTAGGTTGTTTCCATCTTTTTGCTTTTGTGAACAGTGCTGCAATGAACATGAGTTTGCATATATCTATTTGTGTGAGGGTTCTTATTTCTCTAGGACATATTCCAAGGAGTGGGATCACTGGATCATATGGTACTTCTATTTCTAGCTTTTTAAAGAAGCGCCAAGTTGATTTCCAAAGTGGTTGTGCCATTTAACATTCCCACCAGCAGTCGTAAAAGTGTTTCAGTCTCTTCATAACCTCTGCAACGTTTATTATTTTGTGTTTTTTGGACTAATGCCAGCCTTGTTGGGGTGAGATGGTATCTCATTGTAGTTTTGATTTGCATTTCTCTAATGGCTAATGATTTTGAGCATTTCCTCATGTTTCTGTTAGCTGCCTGAATGTCTTCTTTAGTGAAGTGCCTATTCATATCCTTTGCTCGTTTTTCTATTGGGTTATTTGCCTTTTTGTGTTGAGGTTTTGCAGAATCTTATAGATTTTAGAAATTAGTCCCTGATCAGATTTGTCATAGCCAAAATATTTTTTCCCAGTCTGTAGGTTGTCTTTTTACTCTTTTGGTGAAGTCTTTGGATAAGTGTAAGTGTTTGATTTTTAGGAGCTCCCAGTTACCTAGTTTCTCTTCCGGTGTTTGTGCATTGTTAGTTATAGTTGGTATTCTGTTTATGCCATTTATTAGGGTTCTGTTCCTAGCATTGTCCCTATTTTTTTCTTCCATGATCTTTATCATTTTAGATTTTATATTTAGGCCTTTGATCCATTTGGAGTTAATTTTTGTGTGTGGTGTGAGGTATGGGTCTTGTTTCATTTTTTTTGCAGATGGATATCCAGTTATGCCAGGGCCATTTGTTAAAGAGGCTGTCTTTTCCTCATTTAATGGAATTTGGGCCTTTGTCAAATATCAGCTGCTCATAGATGGATGAATTTACATCTGTATTTTCAATTCTGTTCCATTGTTCTATGTAACTGTTATTGTACCAGTACCAGGCTGTTTTGACTACTGTGGCAGTATAATAGGTTCTAAAACCAGGTATTGTGAGGCCTCCCACTTTATTCTTCTTCAGTAATGATTTATTTATCTGGGCCTCTTCCCTTTCCATATGAAGTTGGTGATTTGTTTTTCCATCTTGTTAAAAAATGCTGTTGGAATTTGGGTCAGAATTGCCTTGGATCTGTAGATTGCTTTGGGTAGAATTGATAAGCTGTTTTTCTCTATCCTTTCTTGAATTGAATGCTTAACTCATTTATTTTCAATATTTAATGTATGAATTTATGACTAGAAATTTCTCTGTAATTCCCTACCTTCGTTGACTGCCGTAAAATTCATATATGGTGCTTTTGTTGTTACACATTTCCAAGTATTTCACAAGCTTCATTGTGACACTTTTCTTTAACTCATTGGTTACCTAGAAGTGTGACTTTTAACTTTCAAATTTGTTCTTGGATTTATTTTCTGTTTGTTTTTTTCTCATAACTGCACTGTAATTATATGGTGAGTTCTTTATGACACAGACTCTACGGAATCTCTAGAAACAGCTTTCCTGACCTAATAAGTGATCAACTTACGACTGCTGTGTGTGTGTGAAAAAATAAATAGTTTCCATTTGTTGGGTTGCAGAGCTCTGTGTGCCATTATTAGAGCAAGATTGATAATAGTGCTGTTCCAATCTGTTTCTTTGCTAATTTTTCATCAGCTTGATCACTCACTTACTAATCGATATGTGAAAAATTTCCCGCTAGGCGTGCTGACTTGTCACCTGATCAGTACAATTCTGTCACATTTTGCTTTACACGAGGAGCTATTGTTGGGCCCACACAAATTCACAATTATTCTATGTCCTTGATGGACTTTCCTTTTATCATTCTGATTTTCCCTCTTTGTGATGGAGAGAGTTAACACTCCACGTTTCCTAAACTTCGTTGCTGTTCGATTGGGACCATTTGAGTAGTTCTGGAGAATGAACTGTGAGAGGTGATGTGCCTCCTTCATTTTTCTGGTCTCCCGCCATGATGACCTTGGAAGCCATAAGTTCTAGATGACATAGCTACTATGTAGGGGAAGGCCTCCTAACCTGTAGTAGGCTTTATGTCAGTGAGAAATAAACCTTTATTTTATCAAGTCACTGGGATTTCAGGGGTTTATCGGTCAACAGCAGCTAGTGTTATTTTGAAACACATTCCTGTGATTATGCTTTTTGCCATAAATTCTGTCTTTCCATTTTGCTATTATTTCCCTACTATATATTTTTTCAATTTGTTTTCATTCAGGTTTTATCAATTCCTTTATATTCAGCTTCTATGTTTAACCTTGCTTTAGGAGTGTCTTTATTTTTAGACAGAATATTGCTGAATTAAAAGTACATTGAGTGTTTTTGCTTTAAATTAGTGAACTTAAATTTATTTGTTGCGATTACTGATACATTTGGTCTTATTTCTTCCATCTTATTTTGTGCTTTCTATTTAACAAGCTTTTCCTTTGCTTCTTTTTTCCCCTTTCCTGCTTTCTGTTGGATTATTTTTGTTTTCTCTATTTTCTTTGTTTCTACTTTTTGTAGTGCCCTGAAATTTTAACATGCAATATTTTCGATACTGTATTTCTTAATTTTCATTTTGAAATAATTTCAGACTTTTAAAATGTTGTAAGAATAGTAGAGAATTTCAGTATATCCTTTATCTTCATCTCAGATGTTAACATCTTACATAATCACAGTAAAGTTATCAAAACTGGGAAATTAACACTGATACAATACTATTATTAATTTGTAGCCCTTATTCAGATTTTGTGAGTTGTCCTCCTAATGCCCTTTTTCTGGACCAAGCTCCAACCCAGGATCTCATATTGCATTTAGTTGTTATATCTCTTTGTTGTTGTATTGGTTGCCGTCGAGTCAATTCCGATTCATGACGGCCTCGTGTGCGCAGAATAGAACTGTTCCGTAGGTTTTGCAAGGCTGTGATTTTGAGAAGTAAATCTCCAGACCTGTCTTCTGAGGCACCTCTGGGTAGGAGCACACCTCCAACCTTTCACCTATTAGCTGAGAGTTTAAACCTTTGCACCACCCAACCTGGAACAATTCTTCATTTTTTCTTTGTCTTTCATGACCTTGGCATTTTGACTAGTACTAGCCAAGCATGTTTTGTAGAATGGCCTTCGCTTTGGGCTAGACTGATGTTTCTTCATGATTAAATTCAGATTGTGTATTTTTGGCAAGAATACCATAGACATAACATAGTGTTCTTCTTAGAGCCCCATTTCAGGGCTACATGATGCCAATTTGTCCTGGTACTGATGATGCTACTTTGATCACTTGGTTATGGTGGCGTCTGGTAGGTTTTTCCACTGTGAAGTTACTAGCTTTCCTCTTGCAGTTGCTAAGTGGGGACCTACTTTGAGACATGCAAACATCCTGAATCTCATCATACTTTCACCCATTAATTTTAGCATCCATTATGATTCTAACCTGCCACACTTATTACTGTGCTGTTTGCAAAATAGTTATTTCTCTGTTTCCATAATTCCTTTTATATGTAATATTTGGAATATTCTGTAAGGAAGATCTATTCTTTTTCCACATTTACTTGTTTATTACATTTTTATTCAGATTATTATGTGCTCATTTTTTAAATGGGTTATAATTCATTACTGTTATTATTAATTTTATTGCTCAAATTGTCTCGTATTTGGATACTGAGACCTTCACATTGAATCCTGTGTCCTTTTGACATACATACATCATTTTTTGCTCAATTTGTTACTTTTTTCTGTTTGGTTTTGTCTCATAATTGCACTGTAATTATATGGTGAGTTCTTTATGACACAGACTCTATGGAATCTCTGGAAACAGCTTTCCTGACCTAATAAGTGATCAACTTACGACTGGTGTGTGTGAAAAAATGAATAGTTTCCATTTGTTGGCATTTTTGGCAGGACAAAATGTTCTCTAATTATGGGTGAGTCTCTGATATTTTTGTGTTTAAGGGCCATTCTTGTATCTTTGTTTTGGTAAATTGTTCATTTTTTCCACTGAGATTTTGGTATTTTTTACCTCCGTTTTTAAGAGTTCTTTATGTATTAGGAATATTAGCCCACTGCACTGACTGTGACATATGCTGCAAATATTTCCCCCCCAGTTTGGCAGTTATTTATTTATTTATTTTTTAATAACTTTTATTAAGCTTCAAGTGAACGTTTACAAATCCAATCAGTCTGTCACATATAAGTTTACATACATCTCACTCCCTACTCCCACTTGCTCTCCCCCTCTTGAGTCAGCCCTTTCAGTCTCTCTTTTCTTGACAATTTTGCCGGCTTCCCTCTCTCTCTATCCTCCCATCCCCTCTCCAGACAAGAGTTGCCGACACACTCTCAAGTGTCCACCTGATATAATTAGCTCACTCTCCATCAGCGTCTCTCTCCCACCCGCTGACCAGTCCCTTTCATGTCTGATGAGTTGTCTTCGGGGATGGTTCCTGTCCTGTGCCAACAGACGGTCTGGGGAGCATGGCCGCCGGGATTCCTCTAGTCTCAGTCAGACCATTAAGTTTGGTCTTTTTATGAGAATTTGGGGTCTGTATCCCACTGATCTCCTGCTCCCTCAGGGGTCCTCTGCTGTGCTCCCTGTCAGGGCAGTCATCGATTGTGGCCGGGCACCAACTAGTTCTTCTGGTCTCAGGATGATGTAGGTCTCTGGTTCATGTGGCCCTTTCTGTCTCTTGGCCTCTTAGTTGTCGTGTGGCCTTGGTGTTCTTCATTTTCCTTTGCTCCAGGTAGGTTGAGACCAATTGCTGCATCTTAGATGGCTGCTTGTTAGCATTTAAGACCCCAGACGCCACATTTCAAAGTGGGATGCAGAATGATTTCATAATAGAATTATTTTGCCAATTGACTTAGAAGTCCCCGCAAACCATGTTCTCCAGACCCCCGCGCTTGCTCCGCTGACCTTTGAAGCATTCATTTTATCCCGGAAACTTCTTTGCTTTTGATCCAGTCCAATTGAGCTGACCTTCCATGTATTGAGTGTTGTCTTTCCCTTCACCTAAAGCAGTTCTTATCTACTGATTAATCAATAAAAAACCCTCTCCCACCCTCCCTCCCTCCCCCCCTCGTAACCACAAAAGTATGTGTTCTTCTCAGGTTTACTATTTCTCAAGATCTTATAATAGTGGTCTTATACAATATTTGTCCTTTTGCCTCTGACTCGTTTCACTCAGCATAATGCCTTCCAGGTTTCTCCATGTTATGAAATGTTTCAGAGATTCGTCACTGTTCTTTATCGATGCGTAGTATTCCATTGTGTGAATATACCACAATTTATTTAACCATTCATCCGTTGATGGACACCTTGGTTGCTTCCAACTTTTTGCTATTGTAAACAGAGCTGCAATAAACATGGGTGTGCATATATCTGTTTGTATGAAGGCTCTTGTATCTCTAGGGTATATTCCTAGGAGTGGGATTTCTGGGTTGTATGGTAGTTCTATTTCTAACTGTTTAAGATAACGCCAGATGGATTTCCAAAGTGGTTGTACCATTTTACATTCCCACCAGCAGTGTATGAGAGTTCCAATCTCTCCGCAGCCTCTCCAACATTTATTATTTTGTGTTTTTTGGATTAATGCCAGTCTAGTTGGTGTGAGATGGAATCTCATCGTAGTTTTAATTTGCATTTCTCTAATGGTTAATGATCGGGAGCATTTTCTCATGTGTCTGTTGGCTGCCTGAATATCTTCTTTAGTGAAATGTGTGTTCATATCCTTTGCCCACTTCTTGATTGGGTTGTTTGTCTTTTTGTGGTTGAGTTTTGACAGAATCATGTAGATTTTAGAGATCAGGCGCTGGTCTGAGATGTCATAGCTGAAAATTCTTTCCCAGTCTGTAGGTGGTCTTTTTACTCTTTTGGAGAAGTCTTTAGATGAGCATAGGTGTTTGATTTTTAGGAGCTCCCAGTTATCGGGTTTCTCTTCATCATTTTTGGTAATGTTTTGTATTCTGTTTATACCTTGTATTAGGGCTCCTAGGGTTGTCCCAATTTTTTCTTCCATGATCTTTATCGTTTTAGTCTTTATGTTTAGGTCTTTGATCCACTTGGAGTTAGTTTTTGTGCATGGTGTGAGGTATGGGTCCTGTTTCATTTTTTTGCAAATGGATATCCAGTTATGCCAGCACCATTTGTTAAAAAGGCTATCTTTTCCCGAGTTAATTGACACTGGTCCTTTGTCAAATATCAGCTGCTCATACGTGGATGGATCTATGTCTGGGTTCTCAATTCTGTTCCATTGGTCTATGTGTCTGTTGTTGTACCAATACCAGGCTGTTTTGCCTACTGTGGCTGTATAATAGGTTCTGAAGTCAGGTAAGGTGAGGCCTCCCACTTTCTTCTTCTTTTTCAGTAGTGCTTTGCTTATCCGGGGCTTCTTTCCCTTCCATATGAAATTGGTGATTTGTTTCTCTATCCCCTTAAAATATGACATTGGAATTTGGATCAGAAGTGCGTTAAATGTATAGATGGCTTTTGGTAGAATAGACATTTTTACTATGTTAAGTCTTCCTATCCATGAGCAGGGTATGTTTTTCCACTTAAGTATGTCCTTTTGAATTTCTTGTAGTAGAGCTTTGTAGTTTTCTTTGTATAGGTCTTTTACATCCTTGGTAAGATTTATTCCTAAGTATCTTATCTTCTTGGGGGCTACTGTGAATGGTATTGATTTGGTTATTTCCTCTTCGGTGTTCTTTTTGTTAATGTAGAGGAATCCAACTGATTTTTGTATGTTTATTTTATAACCTGAGACTCTGCCAAACTCTTCTATTAGTTTCAGTAGTTTTCTGGAGGATTCCTTAGGGTTTTCTGTGTATATAATCATGTCATCTGCAAATAGTGATAACTTTACTTCTTCCTTGCCAATCCGGATACCTTTTATTTCTTTGTCTAGCCTAATTGCCCTGGCTAGGACTTCCAACACGATGTTGAATAAGAGCGGTGATAAAGGGCATCCTTGTCTGGTTCCCGTTCCCAAGGGAAATGCTTTCAGGTTCTCTCCATTTAGAGTGATATTGGCTGTTGGCTTTGCATAGATGCCCTTTATTATGTTGAGGAATTTTCCTTCAATTCCTATTTTGGTAAGAGTTTTTATCATGAATGGGTGTTGGACTTTGTCAAATGCCTTTTCTGCATCAATTGATAAGATCATGTGGTTTTTATCTTTTGTTTTATTTATGTGATGGATTACATTAATGGTTTTTCTGGTATTAAACCAGCCTTGCATACCTGGTATAAATCCCACTTGATCAGGGTGAATTATTTTTTTGATGTGTTGTTGGATTCTATTGGCTAGAATTTTGTTGAGGATTTTTGCATCAATGTTCATGAGGGATATAGGTCTATAATTTTCTTTTTTTGTAATGTCTTTACCTGGTTTTGGTATCAGGGAGATGGTGGCTTCATAGAATGAGTTGGGTAGTATTCCGTCATTTTCTATGCTTTGGAATACCTTTAGTAGTAGTGGTGTTAACTCTTCTCTGAAAGTTTGGTAGAACTCTGCAGTGAAGCCGTCCGGGCCAGGGCTTTTTTTTGTTGGGAGTTTTTTGGTTACCGTTTCAATCTCTTTTTTTGTTATGGGTCTATTTAGTTGTTCTACTTCTGAATGTGTTAGTTTAGGTAGGTAGTGTTTTTCCAGGAATTCATCCATTTCGTCTAGGTTTTCAAATTTGTTAGAGTACAATTTTTCGTAATAATCTGAAATGATTCTTTTAATTTCATTTGGTTCTGTTGTGATGTGGTCCTTCTCGTTTCTTATTCGGGTTATTTGTTTCCTTTCCTGTATTTCTTTAGTCAGTCTAGCCAATGGTTTATCAATTTTGTTAATTTTTTCAAAGAACCAGCTTTTGGCTTTGTTAATTCTTTCGATTGTTTTTCTGTTCTCTAATTCATTTAGTTAGTTCAGCTCTAATTTTTATTATTTTCTTCTGGTGCCTGATGGATTCTTTTGTTGCTCAGTTTCTATTTGTTCAAGTTGTAGGGACAGTTCTCTGATTTTGGCTCTTTCTTCTTTTTGTATGTGTGCATTTATTGATATAAATTGGCCTCTGAGCACTGCTTTTGCTGTGTCCCAGAGGTTTTGATAGGAAGTATTTTCATTCTCGTTGCTTTCTATGAATTTCCTTATTCCCTCCTTGATGTCTTCTATAACCCAGTCTTTTTTCAGGAGGGTATTGTTCATTTTCCAAGTATTTGATTTCTTTTCCCTAGTTTTTCTGTTATTGATCTCTAGTTTTATTGCCTTGTGGTCTGAGAAGATGCTTTGTGATATTTCGATGTTTTGGACTCTGCAAAGGTTTGTTTTATGACCTAATATGTGGTCTATTCTAGAGAATGTTCCATGCGCGCTAGAAAAAAAAGTATATTTTGCAGCAGTTGGGTGGAGAGTTCTGTTTAAGTCAATGAGGTCAAGTTGGTTGATTGTTGTAATTAGATCTTCCGTGTCTCTGTTGAGCTTCTTACTGGATGTCCTGTCCTTCTCCGAGAGTGCTGTGTTGAAGTCTCCTACTATAATTGTGGAGGTATCTATCTCGCTTTTCAATTCTGTTAAAATTTGATTTACATATCTTGCAGCCCTGTCATTGGGTGCATATATATTTAATATGGTTATGTCTTCCTGATCAATTGTCCCTTTTATCATTATATAGTGTCCTTCTTTATCCTTTGTGGTGGATTTAAGTCTAAAGTCTATTTTGTCAGAAATTAATATTGCTACTCCTCTTCTTTTTTGCTTATTGTTTGCTTGATATACTTTTTTCCATCCTTTGAGTTTTAGTTTGTTTGTGTCTCTAAGTCTAAGGTGTGTCTCTTGTAGGCAGCATATAGATGGATCGTGTTTCTTTATCCAGTCTGTGACTCTCTGTCTCTTTATTGGTGCATTTAGTCCATTTACATTCAGGGTAACTATAGATAAATAAGTTTTTAGTGCTGTCATTTTGATGCCTTTTTATGTGTGTTGTTGACAATTTCATTTTTCCACATACTTTTTTGTGCTGAGGCGTTTTTCTTAGTAAATTGTGAGATCCTCATTTTCATAGTGCTTGACTTTATGTTGGTTGAGTCGTTACGTTTTTCTTGGTTTTTATCTTGAGTTATAGAGTTGTTATACCTTTTTGTGGTTACCTTATTATTTACCCCTATTTTTCTAAGTAAAAACCTAACTTGTATTGTTCTATATCGCCTTGTATCACTCTCCATATGGCAGTTCAATGCCTCCTGTATTTAGTCCCTCTTTTTGATTATTGTGATCTTTTACCTATTGACTGCCATGATTCCCTGTTATGTGTATTTTTTTTTAATTAATCTTAATTTGTTTGTTTTTGTGATTTCCCTATTTGAGTTGATATCAGGACGTTCGTTCTGTTTTGTGACCTTGTGTTGTGCTGATATCTGATATTATTGGTTCTCTGACCAAACAATATCCTTTAGTATTTCTTGTAGCTTTGGTTTGGTTTTTGCAAATTCTCTAAACTTGTGTTTGTCTGTAAATATCTTAATTTCGCCTTCATATTTCAGAGAGAGTTTTGCTGGATATATGATCCTTGGCTGGCAGTTTTTCTCCTTCAGTGTTCTGTATATGTCGTCCCATTCCCTTCTTGCCTGCATGGTTTCTGCTGAGTAGTCAGAACATATTCTTATTGATTCTCCCTTGAAGGAAACCTTTCTTTTCTCCCTGGCTGCTTTTAAAATTTTCTGTTTATCTTTGGTTTTGGTGAGTTTGATGATAATATGTCTTGGTGTTTTTCTTTTTGGATCAGTCTTAAATGGGGTTCGATGAGCATCTTGGATAGATATCCTTTCGTCTTTCATGATGTCAGGGAAGTTTTCTGTCAGGAGTTCTTCAACTATTTTCTCTGTGTTTTCTGTCCCCCCTCCCTGTTCTGGGACTCCAATCACCCGCAGGTTATCCTTCTTGATAGAGTCCCACGTAATTCTTAGGGTTTCTTCATTTTTTTAAATTCTTTTATCTGATTTTTTTTCAGCTATGTTGGTGTTGATTCCCTGGTCCTCCAGATGTCCCAGTCTGCATTCTAATTGCTCGAGTCTGCTCCTCTGACTTCCTAGTGCGTTGTCTAATTCTGTTATTTTGTTGTTAATCTTTTGGATTTCTACATGTTGTCTCTCTATGGATTCTTGCAACTTATTAATTTTTCCAGTATGTTCTTGAATAATCTTTTTGAGTTCTTCAACAGTTTTATCAGTGTGTTCCTTGGCTTTTTCTGCAGTTATCCTAATTTCATTTGTGATATCATTAAGCATTCTGTAAATTAGTTTTTTATATTCTGTATCTGATAATTCCAAGATTGTATCTTCATTTGGGAAAGATTTTGATTCTTTTGTTTGGGGGGTTGGAGAAGCTGTCATGGTCTGCTTCTTTAAGTGGTTTGATATGGATTGTTGTCTCCGAGCCATCACTGGGAAACTAGTTCTTCCAGAAAATCCGCTAAAAAAAAACTGCAGTCAGATCCCTATCAGAGTTCTCCCTCTGGCTCAGGCTATTCAGATGTTAATGAAGCCGCCTGGGGAGGGTGGGGGAGAGAACAGAGAGATAGGAGAGTAGCACCTCAGAATATAGCCAGAGTTGCTTGTCTTGCTTGGAATGACTATTATATCTGAGATTCCCGTGGGCGCGTCGCCTATGTGTGCTGGCTGTGTGGAGATTGCCCCCGGGGGGTCTGGCCTGCTGGAGTCACGGTCAGATCCTCCGCTTCCAGCCCCATGCCCGGCATCAAGGCTCCCCTACTGGGATGGTGCACTCTCGACTCCAAAATCAGTCGCTGCCTCCCGGGGACTTCTCGTCCCTCCAGCCGCGTGGCCGTGCCGCCTCCGAGAACCAGTTGGGCCTCCTCCCGGGGTTAGTTCAGATGGGTGGAGCAGCTCCGCGTGCTTGTGCCGTGACCGAGTGTCCCAGCTGGGACGCTGTTCTCCCCGCTCCAATACCAGTCGCTGCCTCCCGGGGACTTCTCCTACCGGCTGCGTCCCACACCGCCCGTGCGACCCGGCTGGGCCCCTTCCCGGGGTTAGTTCAGGGGGGTGGAGCAACTCTCCGTGTTTATGCCGTACCTGCGTCCAGTCCAAATCCCTGCGGGACGGTTCCCCGGCTCGGACGCTGCTCTTTCTGCTCCAAGACCAGTCACTGCCTCCCGGGGACTTCTCCTACCGGCTGCGTCCCACGCCGCCCGCGGAACCGGCTGGTCCCCCTCCCGGGGTTAGTTCAGGGGGGTGGAGCAGCTCTCTGTGCTTGTGCCGTACCTGACTGGTACGCTGGCTCCAGGCTCTGGAAACAATCACTGCTTCCCCGTATTAGTTCGTTCTCCGTCTCTAAATCTGTGTTTGTTGTTCAGGGTTCGTAGATTGTTATATATGTGATTGATTCACTTGTTTTTCCGTGTCTTTGTTGTAACAGGGATCCGAGGTAGCGTCTGCCTAGTCCGCCATCTTGGCTCCGCCCCCCCGGCAGTTATTTTTTTACCATATTTTTTTTTCTTTTCCATGAATAATTACAAAAATTTTTTATAAACAAATACTTGTTTATTTTTATTCACAAATGTTATAGACAAATGTATCAGTCTTGTCTTTCATTACTCTGGATTTTGAATGATAGTTATAATGTCTTTCCCTGCACTGAGGCTAAAGACAAATTCACTCACATTTTCTTCTAGTACTGGCATGGTTTCATTTTTTACTATTTGAACTTTCTCTTAATTTTTTATTTTGGCTTCAAGCTCTATCATGTATACAGAAATTCTTTTGCTAGATTGCACTTGAACTGCCCATGTATTTGGAATTGGATAGTGATCATTTGAGTTAACTTAGGCAGCTCAGTTACAACTCATTTCCTCATCTACACTGTATTTTTGAGTGCCTTCCATGTATTGGGCACTATTCTAGAGTGACATTGACTTTGTAGTAAACAGATCAACCACTTCATGCTAAGGGCTCTTTTTCTTCCCAGGTAGAAAGGATAGAGAGGCTGGGCCTTCCATCCCTCTTCTGTGGACATATCTAAAGTTTCAACACGCTGAAGCAACTCTGTGATGACGGTCTTGTGTGAATGACTAAGGATATTTAAAGTAAACTCTAGGTCTTTCCTACAGTCTTGTTGTTCCCAGATTTTTCTACTACTGTGGACTACTTTTATTTAGAAAAGTTTCTCTATCTAACATACTGCATTGCAATAATAATTAAATCTCCCCTTAGTTTTGCAGATAGCACAATATGACCCTTTAGTTCTTTGAAAATATGCCATTTTATTCACCTTTATTTGTTTATATGTAATAAAATTCACCCTTTTTGGTGTAACGTTCTAAGAGTTTTGTCAAATGGTACAGCTCTATGTCCACCACCACAACCATGATATGGAATCGTTCCATCACTCCCAAATATTTCGTCACCCTCTTCGTAGCCAGCCCCTCCTCCTTGGCAAGCACTGTTGTTCTCCATCCTTTTAGCTTTATCTTTTCCAGAATGTCATAGAAATGAAATCATAACGTGTGTAAACTTTTTTGTGTATATAATTTTATTTGTTTTGTTGTCGTTGTTGAGTATGTAGCTTGTGTCTGGCTTCTTCCACTTAGAATGCATTTGAGGTTCATCCATGCTAGTGTGCGCATCAGTTTGTTCCTTTTCTACAAAAAAAAAGAGAAAATGTCCTAAACAGAACTTCTCGTTAGTAAAAAGTTAATTATTCTGGCCAATAAGAATTGACATATGATATTCTCCATTCTAAGATACCATCAAATAATCCATCAAGACGCACCATTAATTACATTATAGATTTTTAGGGAAAAAGAAACAAATGTAAGACTTCTAATTTTACAAAACCTTAAAGTGGCAATAAACATGCTTCTTGAGGTTCAGGAAAGACCATGATCCCAGGCCAAGCCAAGGGAATATGAAAATGTTTTAGTAAATGTGAGAGACTTGATAGCTGGTAAATATGAGATTTTCGAAAACTGTTGGTTGCTACCTGCCGTTCTTGCTCATATCTGAGTAGCAAAGGCTTTGGCATGCTCTCAGTCTTGTGGGCTTGTGAGGCAAACACAAAAGAGCAGCCAGTTGGCACACTGCAGTCATTGTCCAATATCTTTCCAGAAGCTTGTTTGGGGTCTGCCTGCCAGGCTGCACACCTGCTCCAGCTTGCCTGGTCACATGGGCCATTCAGCAACGAGTTCCCTTGCATGAGGTGGCCACACACCTGTTTTCTTTAGTCAGACAAGCAAATGTGTTTATGGCACAAGCCAAATTTCAACTTCAGATGCATGAGCAGGGACCCCTTGCAGGTGACAGGAGGCGTACGTGGGCCCTGTGTCTGACAGGGGTGTTATCTTCCTACACCTGTGTGCTTCTTATATAAGCCAAAATTATATGAAACATATTAAATGCAATGGCTGCTTTAAAATAGCTTACTGCCAGTTTGGAGGCCATGTGCCATGGTGGAGAAGGTTCTCATTGCATGCTTGCTGAGTGATGTGCACATCCCTGTCTATTGTGTGCAGGAGACATAGGTGTGTAGAATCTCTGAGTTGGGAAACTTTATCCAGTCCAGCTACCCAACTGACCCCTGTTGCTTGGATAGGGGTCATCCTATTACCCTCCCTCTGCTGCATCACGAGAACATCATGAGACAGCCAATGTTCACGTCACAGATTCTGGCTCCCCTGGGTGCTTCCAAATGCCTTGGGGGCAGCAACATCAAGAGGACAGGCTCCTTACCTGCGAGCAGCTCCTGCTGTACTAACTGGGAACAAAAGTAGCAGCTCTGGTCTTGTCTGGTGATTCTTATAGCTTGATTTGTGGCTAACTTCCTGATGCACAAAGATTTGATTAAAAAGTCCAGGCCATTTCTTTGATTCTTATGGACAAATTAAAAACGTTCTTTTTAAAAAAGTTTGTTTTTGCATAGGACTAAGATGTTCTTATTAGAATCCTAAAAAGTAAATTACTAAGCGTTACTAAAACTTGGTATTCACAGATAAGATTTGCTAGTTTACCTGAAGTTTGAGTCAGGGCTCTTTTCCTTACAAATACAGAAATTCGAGTTAAGTTAGGTTAAACCAAAACAAAGCAAACCCGTTGCCATCAAGTCGATTCTGAGTCATAGTGACCCATAGGGTTTCCAAGGAGCAGATGGTGGATTTGAACTGCTGAACTTATTTTTTTGGTTAGCAACTGTATCTCTTAACCACTGTGCCACCAGGGCTCCTAAATTAGGTTACCTTCAAAAAAAGGCATTGGGGGAAATGTGTTGACTTATATTAATGTCAAGTCCAGGGTGTGGGTAGGTCTGGTCTTAGGCACGACTGGACCCAGAGCTTCAAATATTAGCAAACTTCTCTTTGTCTCTCTTTCTTTTCTGCCTCTCCCTCTTCCTTTCCCCCCTCTTTTCCTTCCTTTCTCTCTCTTTCATTTCTCTTTCCCCCTCTCTTAATCTCTCTTTTTTTCTATTTCTTTTTTGGTCTTCCTTCTCCTAGTGAGGTCAGCAGGGACATGGTTCCTGTTAGCTGTGGGCTCATGTCATCCCAGCTAGTGACCCTGGAGAGAAAAGAGCACATCTTTCTCCTTGCACCAAAAATATAAAATTCCAAGGCAGAATCTAATTGGCCAGCCATCCACTAATCACTCCTCTCCACGCTCTCCTCGTCCAAGGCACACAGACCTTCTCATTGTTCCTTGAACTCAATCTGTTGCCATTGAGTTGATTCCCATTCATAGCAACCCTACAAGATGGAGTAGGACCGCCCCATAGGGTTTCCAAGGAGCGGCTGGTGAATTTGAACTGCTGACCTTTTGGTTAGCAGCCGTAGGTCTCAGCCACTGCGCCAACATACCAAGCTTTTTCCCACCCCATGGCTTTTGCACTTACTGCTTCCTTTGAAGACCTTTGGAAAATTCTACCAGAAATATATAACTTTTATTAGGACAAAATTTGTTTCCCACTGTCTTCTCCTTTGGGGCTAAATTATCTCCATTGATGCCAGTAGCGTGTGTTCTTGGCAACCCCATTCAAAGAGAAGCGAGGCACAGGGATTACTGGAGTCTACCTCATCGCCCAAGTGTCTGGAATGTGTGATGTAATTTTACATTAGGTGTGCTTTCTTCACTTGTTTTTTCTAAAACTGATTTTGAACTTTGACCTTCACTGGAAGAGGCTAGCCCAAAATTTAGCACTTTAAAAACGTAACGATATATTCTTTGAAAGCATCATGAAAATGGCCATGTACACAGACTGCACTTCCCAGAGTTTAATTTTCTTCTTCTTTGGGATGTTTAGAATAAAATTGTTTTCTACAGTTTTAACAGATCTGTAAAACAGAAAATCCATTCAGACATAATCAAGAGGTGACCACATTTGGTAGCCTTTGCGCAGAGCATAAAATATCCCTTGAAGATAAGACAGTTGAAACCCAACAGTCCCACAAAGAGGTCATCCGTGCTTTAGGTGAGAAATTTTAGCCAAGGAGCTGGGTGAACAGTGATGAAAAACGCAAGAAGCAATTAATAATGTGGTTTAAGTATGCACTGACTCTTTTATTAAGAAATAGTGGCCTATTAAATGCCGCATTTAAGGTTGCTTTCCAAATGCAGCTTTGATAATGCTCCTAAGCGTACTGCCATGTGGTCGCCGCACCCTTTACAAAGAGAGAAATATGCTCACGCTGTGTTGTCAGAAAACCTGTAAACTGCCATTTGCTAAGTGGCTAAGAAGTGAATTGCCACCCAAACTTAGACTTGCAGCCACTGCAGGTAAAGGAGATAAGTTTCTAAATGCTGACGTGGTCATGGAGCTGATATTTTATTTAGATGTCCTTGCAGCACGGGGCCCTTGGAAATCATGTTTATTGTCTTGGTGCAATAGAAATACAAGCAATGGTGTGCATTTTGGCAGGTAGTGCCCGATTTAGTTGTAATAATTCACAGCACTGCTTCAGGGCTTCCATGTAGCTCCAGGCAAAAACCTGTATTATGAATTATAGCACACAAAGCTGAATTTGACCTACCAGTTGATGCATAATAAACTGACTTAATTCTGCATATTAACTACACATTGTGGCCTAAAGGTTTTCTGCTCTCTAAGTGTAACAATAAATTATACAAAAATCTTCCTCTTGGGTGAAGCCTAAGTATAAATAAATCCCCAATCTTAATACTACGCCGAAAGACTGGTTACTATAGATACCAGAGGAGAATATATTAATCTTAAATATTATTGCCGAATAAAATAACTTTAGACTATCACTTTGTACCTGAACTAATTACAGGAAGTTTGGGGAGAAGTTTCAGTACTTTAATAAACTCCTTTCTCATTTGCCATGTTTCCTGGGTGGCCAGCTGAAAGAACTAGCCTTGTCTCTCCAGGGATCAGCATGGGTGAAATGCTTTTTTTCGAAATTCTTGTCTCCAGTCCCAAGCACAGGATTTAGCTCATGTAAGTGCTCAGGAAGCCGTTGTCAGTGAATGAATGAGTAGAGATGTTTTCGAACATCACATAGTCTGATCACAATAGTTTTGGGTTTGAGGAATGTCTGTTCCTGGGTTTGGGTGTTTTGCTCTACAAGCGGGTGAACCAGCTACACCACAGGTGACCTGTTCCTATGTGACATCGAGCAAGTCAGCTTCTCTGTGCTCCTTTACTTTCTCATAAAGCAGGTATTTGTAAAAAGACCTGTTCCCACTTCACAGGATTGTAGTTTGTGAATGGTTGAGACGATGTATATGAAGAACCTGAAATATGATTAATATTTTTTAGCAAAGATGTATACTGGTAAGAAATGATCACCTTTTTAAGGATTCCCAGGACCCTCACATGTTCTTCTTGGGTCCATGCCGTCCTTGGAACACTTGTTGGTTGAGCTGCCTCATAAAATGGAGTTTGTTTAGTGTGGCTGAATAACATTGAATGGGGTCCATTTAGACCAAACTCCACTCTGAATGAGCAGTGCTAGAGAAAGTTTTTATAGACCTCAGGAGGCATGGCTGATGAAGACTGACCTCTGTTGGTGTGACCTTCCATTCTGGCTTTCAAATGGAGATCCATGTTTATGTTGGGGCCTACCAGCTGGGAGACTACATGTTACACAGAACCAAAATTCAAACCCTTTTCCATTGAGTTGATTCCGACTCATAGCGGCCTGGTAAGACAGAGTAGAACTGCCCCATTGGGTTTCCAAGGAGTGGCTGGTGGATTGAGCAGCTGATCTTTTGGTTAGCACCCGATCTCTTAACCACCGCACCAACAGGGCTCCACATGGTACACAATGTGGTCTCATATTGCACGAGCTGTAAATGCTTGTTTATTTATATTACCTGAGCAAAATTCCTCCCACTAAGAGTAGATTTTATTTCCACCATTTTGTGGATGATAAATCTGAGACTTAGAATGATACAGTAACTTGCCCAAGAACCCCTGCTAATGACTGGAGGAACTGGCATTCAAACTCAGAATCTGTCCAGCATGGGAATAAAATTGCGTAACTCTCCACTAAGCCTGTTATGAGGTTATAACACCTTCACCAGGCAGAGTTTTAGGAGCAGCATGTCCCCTTGCCCAAAACACAAAGTGCAGATGAACCCACAGGCTCTTGGGTACATTTTGTGACACAGTCTCATCCTGTCAAGCTTAGCAGAAGATGTTCAAGAGCTCATTTAATTTCGAGATGACAAATGGATGCCTGAGTGCCCAGGGACAGTTCTATAATTTCATATATGAGAGTCATAAGGGTGCCAGTCTTATTGGAAGCTGGGTCTTAGGGACCTGTTTTGGAGGTGTGTTTGCATTGCAAACACACTGTTTTATTATATGTGTGTATGTGTGTGTGTATGTGTTTAGGGGTGGCTTTGGGAAACTAGTTGAATTTTGAGGCTAAACTGACCCTTGGACATGACTGGGTATACTCCTTCTGTTTTCTTGGTGGTGGTGGATGTTGCTAATCACCAGTAATTACCATAAACTTTTCCCACTGAATTTGGTCCTGGTGGCACAGTGGTTAAGAGCTCAGGCTGCTAACCAAAAGGTCAGCAGTTCAAATCCACTAGCTGCTCCTTGGAAACTCTATGGGGCAGTTCTACTCTGTCCAATGGGGTCGCTATAAGTCGAAATTGCCTCGATGGAACAGGCTTTTTTGGGGGGGGAGGGGGATTTCCCACTGAGTTTGGACACAGCCTCGTAAACCTTCTCGATACAGCACTCCAGGAAGCTACTACCAATCAAATAGAGTTGGCTGAAAACCTATTTGCCATCCCTGAGTTAATCCATTTTACAGATAAATTGCTGAAAATCAGAGAGGGAAATAGAAATGCTACAAGGTCAATGGCAGACCTGGGACCTCAAGCCGAGTGTCTACATACCCAGTCCTGTTTTCTTTCCGTGTTGGTCCAATAGCTGTCAAGATTATATATTCTGGCTATTTGACAAACTACAGAGGTACTATGGCCCTTCAGTTCCCAATCAGGGCTCCAATTCCTAGAACTTTCCCTTCCTCCACAAACCCTCAACTCCTTGGCATGCCTTTTCTTGCCGGTCTCCTAACGTGACTGGATAATGGATTAGCTAAATGACACGAACTAATCAAAAGTTGGGGATGTTTTAGCTCCATCTGGTAACATGTTTTCTTTTTACAAGGATCATCAGTGCTCAGACAAAGGAATAAATTACGGAAAGAATTTCACTGCTCAAACCAAAACATAGTTACATATTTCATTATCTGTAGATAAGAAAATGACAGTTTTGGATATTAATATTCGTAATGAGAAGGTCTTGTCCATGTCCTGTGACACCACCCCTCCTTGGCCACAGTTGATTGGACCTGGGGTAGACAGTCAGATCTTTTGAGAATTTAAAATGAGAGATCCAGTGTCTGGGAGTCTGTTTGTAATTTTTCTTGAACCTAGAAGGATCATATTTCTTCTCAGGGCATGGTTCTGCTTTCCAGTATCCATGAGCTATTGCTGTATTCTAATAATAAATCTCCCCTTCCTGAGTTTATATCTAATGGGTTTCTATTTCTGGCAACTGGACCATCCTGACAATTTTGTACAAATCTCAGCCCTGGTGGTGCAGTGGTTAAGAGCTTGGCTGCTAACCAAAAGGTTGACAGTTTGAATCCACTAGCTGCTCTTTGGAAACCCTTGGGGCAGTTCTACTCTGTCCTATAGGGGCGCTATGAGTTGAAATTGAGTCAAAGGCAATTAGTTTTTTTTTTTTTTTTTTTACTGTGCCTCGTGTACTTTGAACACGTTGTCGGGGGGATCAGTCCCTGGAAAGGGACATCATGCTTGGTAAAGTACAGGGTCAGCAAAAATGAGGAAGACCCTCAGGGGGATGGACTGACACAGTGGCTGCAACAGTGGGCTCAAGCATAACAACCATTGTGAGGATGGTGCGGGACCGGGCAGTGTTCTGTTCTGTTGTACATAGGGTCGCTGTGAGTTGTAACCAGCTTGATGGCACCTCATATAATATATAATTTAAATGAGTCCTGGTGGTACAGTGATTAAGTGCTCAGCTGCTAACTGAAAGATTAGCAGTTTGAACCCATCAGCTGCTCCTCAGGAGATGGAGCAACCTGCTTCTATAAAGATTTACAGTCTTGGAAACCCAATGGGGGCTGTTCTGCTCTGTTCTTTAGGGTTGCTTTGAGTTGGAATCAACTCAGTGGCAATGAGTTACTATGATTGAGACTCAGGAACTTTCGGTTTAATATTAGGAGGATAAAAGATAAAACTAAGTGTGCTATGAGGCAAAAATGCTGTGTAATAAATATAAAAATAATATTGGTTGTAGTTGAAACAAAATAGTGGCAAGATATAATATCTGCTCAGGAATGAGGAGGGTATTAGGAAAGTCTTGATAGATTAGGTTCCTTGTAGCCACCCCTTCTTTTTTATTTCTACTGCCTCTGCCCTGGTAAGGGCCCCATTATATCTTGTGTGGACTGGAATAATAACTTCCTAACTACTGTCAATGCCCCTAGTTTGCCCTTTACACTGCTTCCAGAGTTATTAGGTAAAATCAAGCATTTAATATCAGATATCATTCCTAAAGTGACCCTTACAAGACCCACATACCTATGAGTTAAGATCCAAATTCCTACCTTGGCATATCCAACACTCTAGGTCCCAGAATTCCTTTCCAGGCTTCTGTTCCTGCCCCACACACTCTGGGCTCCAACCACCTCTTATCTGTTCCTGTTCTTGATTGTGTTTTGTACTTACCTCTTGACCTTGACATATTATTCTCTCTGCCCGATAATCCCCCCTTCTGTCATTTTTATCTGGAAAACCTCTGCTGCTCCTTCTAGGCTCAGCTGAAATGCCACCACCTCTCTGTACCTTTCAATGGTTCCTTTTCAGCAGCAGAATTAATTTTTTAAGAGTCCATCTGCGTCCACACAGTATACCAGATATATGATCACACTATTGTAGTTCATTGTTTATGTATTTGTCTTCCTTCTTCATAGGAAGCAACTTGAAGTCAGGACAGGTTGTACTTGTCTTTGCGTCTCCAGTTAACAAATGGAAGGAGCTCATAGAAGGGGCTCAGCAAGTACCTGTTAAATTGGATGGGGTGAGATTTGAATTGGGCCTTGAATGCTGGCTAGGATTTTGAAAAGGTGGATATGGGAAAAGAGACTCTAAGAAGCAGAGAACAAAAGCACGAGTGTGAACGGGACAGGGAAGTTAAAAACAGGCTCAGGAAGAGCACATTGTCCAGTTGGGGTGGAAAAAGGGAAGAGGTAGAAGATAATGTTGGGAAGGTCACTTAGGACCCTCTTGTGGAAGGTTTTAAATTACAAAATGTGACCTTAATTTTGTAGGCACCAGAGAGCCAAGTCTAAGTTTTTGAACATGCCATGATATGATCAAAATTGTGCTTTCAGAAGATGAACCAAGCAGAGGTGCATGGGGTAGACTGGACAGAGAGCTTGGCGATGTGTGTCATGGTCTGAAGGAGAAGTGCCAGTCAGAATCCCCCATTGCTTCCATCTACTTAACTGTTTCTTTATATTTTACCATTCTCTTACTAGACAAATTAAAAGAGTTATCCACCATGGAAGTCTCCTTTTCCTGCATTTCAGAGTCCTAGGTTTTTTTTTTTTTTTTTTTTGGCTTAAAAGGATCCGATAGGCAAGACCAAGAGCATGTTATTCCCATCCAAATAATCCACCTGATTTTCATTTCTAGTCGCGCTGGAGAGATGGGCATGGTTTGATATGGAGACACACTTGACCTGTTCTATTTTTGCCAGGCTTTCAAGTGACTTAACAAGACACCACGTCCATGATTCGATGGGGTACTTTCCCTTAGTGCTTTAGTGGCATTGATTTCCTTTCTGGCTCCCTAAACTCAGCTAAATTCAGAAACCACAGCCCCTGACCCTCAGCTTGTCTTCTGTCACGAATATCACTTCCTCCTTGAAGGCTTCTCTGATTATTTGTCATCTTCCAAGCTAGCAGTGACCCCGCCTCTAAATTCCCATGAGAACTTATCTGTACCAACCTTATGGTATGGCCTTTATTTGCCTGAAATAATGATTATTTGTAAATGACTTATAAAATGACTTTGTGTTCATAATCCCCTGAAATCTCTTTGCAGGCAGAATCAGATCTTATTCATCCTTAATATTCGTCTCCCCTTATCCTGTTTCACGAGTGTCCATGTGTCTTGCATTTGAATAGTCCTTAATATGAACTTGCAATATGTCAAGAAAGGAAGATTCTATAACCCCTACCCCATTTTGCAGATGAGAACATCAAGGCTCAGGGGAGTTGAGTGACATACTTAACATTGCATAAAAAACACAGCAGAGACTGATGGCCATTTGTTTTCCACCCACATTCATAAATACTCTTTCCACTATACCCTGCCTACCTCATGCTGTCTGATGAGTGAGTGAATTCACGTTTTAGTTAAGATTTTTTATTTTTTTTTTGAATTACACAATATTGTAGTGAGGAAAGAACCTGTTGAGAGGTGATCACACTCTCTACAGCATCCCGGGAGCCACATATGACAAGCAGCAGAACGCAGGGTCGTGTGGTAGGTTTCCTTGATCCGTCTGAAATAGTTAAAATTCAGCCATTAATCATAGCAGCTACATTCTTGCTTCAAGAGATCAGCCACTAATGATTTCAACATTCTGAGTTTTAGAAATTCCTATTAATTGGCCTTAAAAAAAAGGGTAAGAATGAATAATCTTGACTTCATTTGTGAAGAAAGAATCAATCTCTCTCTCAGTTTCTCTCCCGTTCCATTTTTTTCCTTCAAATCATTTCCCTAGACTGCAGATATTTTCTGGGGCTTTTTTTCTCTGAGTCTCACCTTTGAAGGCTGCTTGCTTTAGGGAGCTGGTTGGCCCTCTGAGTCAACAGGAAAGCAAGGGTCCTTTGGTAGCAGGTGCTTCTGGGAGCAGTCCCTGTCAGCAACTTAGCCTCAGAACAGAGTCCAGCTAGAAGGGGCAACATGGGCTTGAGGCTGAAGAAGGTAAACATCCTACCAATATTTATGGTGATAAATTTCTTTAACATTGATAAGACAGTGTAGCTTTAAAGATGATATATGTGTACATAAGTATACATATTTATATACACGTAAACCCAAATGTAGGTAGTTCTAAATACCAGTTACGGCCATGTGACCAGTTGCAGAAAGGAGGACTGTAATTGTTATGAGTATTTCTGCTTTGTATGTGTGCATCAGATGTTTTTGTTTTGTTCACTTATAAAATATAAGATGTAAATAGGGCTAGTGTATTTTTTGGTTTACGTGTGTTAGTTGTATCCTGTTAGGCACAAGTATAACTTTGTAATTGTGTTTATTCAGAGATTGTGTATGGTTTGGAGAGATTTGTACAGATGCCAAGTTGACAAGGGGTGGACTGTGATGGTTAAGATTGTGTGTCAACTTGGCTGGGCCATGATTCTCAATGTTTTGGCAGCTGTATAATGTTGCGATCACTTCCCTGTCGAGATATGATATGCGATCACCCCCATGATGGAATCTGCTGAGTGGTACCAGCAGGGGTGGGGTCCGTGGTGGCTCACCACCCCCTCAGCCTTCATCTCTCTGCCTTCTGCTGCCTATTTCCTTCCTGCTCACCTTCCAAAGGTTGTTGGCTTGTTCTGGACCTGGCAGCTGTCTCTCGTCTGACCTCTGGTTCTTGGGACTTGAGCTAGCAGCTTACCTATCCATCTTGGGATTTACCAACCTTCATGGCCTGCAAGCAAGAGTCCTGTTCCCTGGCCTGTCTTGGGTTTGCCAGCCCCTACAGCTAAGTGACTCGGGAGAAACCTAGTGGTCTCGCCTGCAGACCTTGGGGATTCCTCAACTGTCACAACCTGTGAGTGGGATCCCTACTGTCCAACCTGCTCATCTTGGGTTCACCAGCTTCTGCGGCTCCGTGAATTGGGAAAGGACTCTATCCTGATCCAAGGACTTGGGATGTTCCAGCTCCTACAATCGCCTGAGCTGTTTCCTTAACATAAATCTCTGTATATATAATTATACGCATTACTGGTTTTTCTTCCCTAGAGAACCCAGCCTAAGACAAGTGTCTAGTTGCTTCTGATTCCTAGTGACCCCATGTGACAGAGTAGAACTGCCCCATAGAGTTTTTTAGGCTATAAACTTTACAGGAGCAGATTGCCAAGTCTTTTTCCCATGGATCTGCTGGGTGAGTTTGAACTGCCAATCTTTCGGTTAGCAGCTGAGTGCTTAGCCATTAGGCCACCATGGCTCCTTCTATATATATATATATATATATATATATGCACATGTACTATATATACACATGTATGTACCGTGTGCCACCTGGGCTCCATACATACAACCCTGGTGACATAGTGGTTAAGTGCAACAGCTCCTAACCAAAAGGTTGGCGGTTTGAATCTACCAGGTGCTCCTTGGAAACACTATGGGACAGTTCTACTCTGTCCTATGGGGTTGCTATAAGTTGGAATCAACTCAGCGGCAATGGGTTTTTTATATATATACACACACACACATACATATATATTAGAAGCACTGGTGGCACAGTGGTTAAGTGTTCGACCGTTGACCGAAAGGTCAGTGGTTTGGATCCACCGGCTACTTCACTGGAGAAAGATGTGGCAGTCTGCTTTTGTACTTCTGTAAGATTTACAGCTTTGGAAACCATATGGAGCAGTCTATAGCGTCTCCGTGAGTCAGAATCAACTTGATGACAGTGGGTTACATATATATGCTGAGCAAATAATCTGAGAAGCTGGAGTATATGAAGAAGAACGTCGCATAAGGATTGAAGGAAGATTAATTAACAACCTGCAATATGCAGATAACACAGTCTTGCTTGCTGAAAGCGAAGAGGACTTGAAACACTTACTGATGATCAAAAATCACAGCCTTCAGTGTGGATTACACCTCAACATAAGGAAAACAAAAATCCTCGCAACTGGACCAGTAAGAAACATCATGATCAATGGAGAAAGGATTGAAGTTGTCAAGGATTTCATTTTACTTGGATCCACAATCAACGCCCGTGGAAACAACAGTCAAGAAATCAAATGATATATTGCATTGGGCAAATCTGCTGCAAAATACCTCTTTAAAGTGTTAAAGAGCAAAGATGTCATTTTGAGGACTAAGGTGTGCCTGACCTAAGCCATGGTGTTTTCAACCACCTCATATGCATGTGAAAGCTGGACAATGAATGAGGAAGACTGAAGAAGAATTGACACCTTTCAATTATGGTGGTTGGCAAAGAGTATCAAATATACTATGGACTGCCAAAAGAATGAACAAATCTGTCTTGGAAGAAGTACAGCCACAATGTTCCTTATAAGTGAGGTTGGTGACACTTTGTCTTACTTACTTTGGACATGTTATTAGGAGAGACCAGTCCCTGGAGGATATTGTGCTTGATAAAGCAGAGAGGGTCAGTGAAAAAGAGGAGGACCCTCAATGGGATGGATTGACACAGTGGCTGCAACAATGAGCTCAAACTTAGTAACGATTGTGAGAATGGTGTAGGACCAGGCAGTGTTTTGTTCTGTTGTACATAGGGTTGTGATGAGTCAGAATCAACTTGCTAGTACTTAACAACAACGAATATATATATATATATATATATATATATATATATATATATATATATATATATATATATATATATATATATATGCCAGTTACCATCAAGTTGACTTTAACTCATAATGACCCTGTGTGTGTCAGAGTAGAACTGTGCTGATTTTTCAGAAGTAGGTCATCAGCCTTTCTTCCGAGGTGCCTTGGGGTGGAATCAGACCACCAATCTTTAGGTTAGCCACCAAGCATATTAACCACTTTACATCACCCAGGTATTCTCTCTGTGTAGTTCCCTGGGTGGTGTAATAACCACCCGTTGTCATGCTTGCTTAATTCAAAAACTCTCTGGTTTTCCATAGTTCCTTTCAGTCCTTGCTCATATGGTCAGGGAATTCGGCATGAATGTACGGACAATATTGTATTTGGGTTTGGAGTTTTTCAGATTGTTTATTTCCCTTCTTAACCTGCTTTACAAGGCAGTCAGTCAGTCTTCAGTATGTCACTAATGATTTCAGAAAGACCGAGCCATTCCATGTGGACAGCATTCAATGGCTGTTACCTGAGGAGCTTAATTTTCTTTCTAATGGGAACATTCCTAGGATGATCCCTTCAGGTTTATTTTTAATCATTTGTGTTTAGATGGTTCATGTGAGCCTGTTAGATTTCCAGTGCTCTAGAAGACTCAACTACCCCCTCACACAAGTTCCAAATTGTGTTTTTGATGTAAGTGTCCTCAAATGACAAGATAGCCACCAGAGATGTCAGCAGTTAAGCCAGCCAGACACTCTGGAGCTGATTTTACAGCTGTATGACTTGTTTGGGCAAAGTCTCAGCCCTATTTCCTGACCCGGCTAAGTTGGCAGGCAATAAATAATAGTAGCCACCATTTATCTAGTCCCTACAATATCTGAGGGACTGTGCTAGGGTCTTCTGGATATTATGTTATGTAATCCTTAGAATAACACTGCAAGGTAAGTATTTACAATCTCCATTTTAGAGAATAGAAAACCGAGACTCAGACAGGCTAAGAGACTTGCTCATGGTCATGGAGGCTGTAGAAATCTAAGCCTGGCAGTATCTAACCCCAGTGCAATGGTGTGGAATCACCTGCAGATCTTGTGTCTGATTTACCTTGGGGAGTTCAGAAACACAGCCCAGGTCCAGCTACCCAGGAATCTTCCCACTTGAAAAAAAAAAAAAAAAGTTTAGTTTTGGTTGGCTTTCCAGTTTATTACCATGTCCAGGGATCACATCAATGGTCAATTGACTTGTTTAATTCTCTGGCCCCTGTCTCATGCTAGGCTCTGTCTCATGCTAGCCCCCTGCTAGGGGGCCAAGAAGCCCTGTTGGTGCAGTGGGTAAGTGCTCCACTGTTAACTGAAAGATTGGTGGTTCGAACTCACCAGCTGCTCCATGGGAGAAAGAGGTGGCAGTCTGCTTCCATAAAGATTACAGCCTTGAAAACCTATGGGGAAGTTCTACTCTGTCCTGCAGGGTCACTATGAGTCAGAACTGACTCGATGGCAATGGGTTGGCCTAGGGGGCCAGGCTCCTACTCTTGAACTCTCAGCTCCTGGCTGTGATCCTGGACTAATTTGGAAGGACCTGCTGTAGGATATGCATTCTGCCCACAGTCTCTCTGTCGCTTGAGGTCAGCTTGGATCACACCCCAAATTTTCCAGGTCCTGTTGGACATCTTGGTTGGCATTGATGTGCATTCCTTAAGTGGGGTGGGGTTGGCAAGTGAGGTAAACCACTACTGCTGGGTACTTAGTTCGTTAATTAAATGAATATTTTTGAGCATCTGTTATTGCCAGGCAGTGTACTGAATGTCAATTTAACAGCAATGAAAGCCACAAGCCCTGCCCTCATAAAGCATCCCAGTCTCACCCCAGACTCAGTTTATTCCCCTATTCTTGAGGGCCCTGGTGGAGATCCTAGCACGCCCCCAGCCGTGGCTGCACAGTTGGACAGAACATTTATGCAGGACAGAAACCGTAGCTGCTTGAGGTCAACTTTGAAAATGATTTGTGCACCAAAAAATTCAGGTTATAGCCACACTGTGTTACTCTCATTCATGTGCATTTCAATATGCTTGCTTGAGTAAGCAATAAAGTGGTGAAGGTACGGCTCAGATTTTGTCTGTGCCAGAGGCCACGATTTGGGGATGGCCATGGAAGTGTGTGTTGTGTTTGTGAATGTCATCCATCTTGGGTGCCATGGAAGAAAAATATTGATAACTGTATGTCTGTGAAGGCTACCTTGAAAAATTATGGCAAACCCTAGTCAAACATCTTGACTTCTCCCCTATGATCCACGTGGATCTCTTATTCCACACATTTCTCCAAACACTCTTTGAGTCTATTTATAAATGGCCTGTACCACCTCCAAGGCTAGTAAGTCCCATAAATTTTCTACCTGCTGTGTAAAGTTATATTTCCCCTGGTCCTCCCTCATGTGTAGGGTTAGCTGAAAAAGGCCGTGTTCAACTTCTCATTCCCCTTCATCATTATCTTTGGAGGCTTTGATTGAATCTCTTCTGAGTCCTGGGCTTTTCAGGCTGAGGAAGCCATTTCATTGAAAGCCTTTCCTAAAGCTGCAAAGGATTCCTACCCTTGATCATTTTGGCTTCTCTTCACGGCAGCCCTCCTCTAGCTGTTAATCTCTCCAAGTGCTGCACCCAGGACAGCAGGGGGCATCCCAGGCAGGATCTGACTCACCTCCCCCACCCCTCACCAGCGATAACGAAACATCCTGGTTCCATCTTCCTTAGTTCTCATTCCTCCAAAGATCTGTGCAGCCAGGAGAATGTCCCTCTGAGAATTCTAAAACAGCTGCCATCCCACAAAAGGAAGCACGTTTCCTCCAGGGTCACAGCATGTGCTGTCACTCCAAGCGTCTGATTTTAGATTCCAGAGTTCTGAAAGCCCCCAAAGAGTGGGACAGCCCGCCCAGAGGCTGCACTGGATGCACGCTTTATTTCAAGTGTGAGGACCTGGTTTATTATACACACTAGGGGGAAAAGCCCACACGTGAGACTTCTCACGTGCTTGTGAAATTCAGTATGAGAAGAAACGTTGTTGGGATCATCGATCAGAATCAGCTGGCTATCTGGCTGGAGGGAGATGGTGAGAAGGTGAATGGTGGAGACTTTGCATATTCTGCCTTAACTAAAACTCTCTGGCTCTCTGGGGTTTGGACAAGGATGGATGAAATCAGCTCCTAGGCTTATGCTGACACTGGGTCCCCCAGTGAATGGCGTCTGCTGCAGGAGGCAGGAGATTCTGTTCTTCCCTTTCAGTAGGAGCCTTGTGGTGCCTGCTTTAGAATCTCTCACCCTACCATCCCAGCCCCTTTAAAGGATGGCTTGTCAACATTGAATGTTGGATTTACCTCGAAAAGGTAGTCTTGTTCTTGGCAAAAATGTTGATTTAAAATTATGTTTTCCTCCATACTTTTAACTGAAGATCAACTCAAAGATTTTGCTTAACTAAGACTGGGCCAATGAGGAAGAGGAGTGATGATCTAATTGACTTCCCTGCCTTTTAGGAAGCAGTCATTGAAAAGTGGTTTTTCCCTAAAGTGATGATATTTGATGTTCAACCACTGGTAGGTAGTGAAGCGCAAGCAGAGGAGGTGAGGGAGGTAGGGGTGGGGGGAAAGAAAGTTGATGTATTGAGACCAACGTGACTTTTAGGCCAGGCAAATCTAATTAATTCTGACTGGCTGTTTTCACAGGAATAACGACAGCCACTGCACAAGGAGAAGGGAGTATGATAAGATCTATACAGTGACTATCACAATGGACAGCACATAGTACATGCACAATAAACATTAGTTCTTTGTTTCCCCATTTTCAAAGGTTCTTCTTCAAAGGAAATGCTTGCTAATATATAATCATACACTATCTCCTTATTTAATTTCCTTTTTGCATGTTTTGGAGCAAAGATGATTGAACTAATAACAATGTGTTCATGAAGACCGTAGGTTGTGATTGTGGAAAGCAGGTGAAGGGGTGGCCCCGACATCCTTCCTCAGGAAGGCTGAGGCAGGAATCTGGCAGGATGCCATTGGAAGTCCATGGATGGCCCGTGATAAAGGTCCTCAATAAGGATAGATTGAGAAAAAATGGTCTCACTTTTCAACTGTTAATAATGGAGCAATATTAGAACAGTATATCTTGGTTGCATGATTGCTACGGAAATAGAGATGATCACATTTAATTTTTAATTTTTGGCAAGTGAAAATATGCCCTTTGGTGAATAACTATGGAAAATGGCAATATAGGAAAACACAAATTGAAATTGCATGACTCAAAGGGCGTCAATTACTTAAGACCAAAAGGAGAGAGTATCTTTTAGTCTCTACAAGTCTGGAGCAAAAGAAAAAGAAGGAAACCAAAGATTCAAAGAAGAAACTAGTCTACAGGACTAATAGTCTACACGAACTGTGGTTTCACCTACCTTGAGACCAGAAGAATTAGATGGTGTCCAGCTACCACAACTGACTGTTCAGACCAGGGGCACAATAGACAGTCCCGGATAGAATGGGGAAAAAAATGTAGAACAAAACTCAAATTCCTAAAAATGGCCAGACTTACTGGACCAGTAGATACTAGAGCAACTCCTGAGACTATTGCCTTGGGATACCCTTTCAACTTGGAACCTAGAGGTCACGTATTAGCCAAAAGACAGAGTAGCTCATAACATAAACAATGTCACCCATGAGTACTATGCTTCTCTAAACAATCATCTAAATGAGGCCTAATGGTCAACATTTACCCTAGACCAAAGATGAGAAGGTAAGGGGATACAAGGAAGCTAGATTAATGGAAACAGACCAAAAAGAATGGAAATAATGAGAATGCTATCACATTGTGAAAAGTGTAACCAATGTCACTGAATTGAATATATATAGAAATTAAGTGAGAATCTAATTTGCCATGTAAATTTTCTCCAAATCCACAATAAAATATATTAAAAAAAAAAAAAAAAAAGAGTGAGAGGGTGTCTTGTGTTGGGTGAAACAGAGCCCAACCAAAAACCTGGGCCATAAGATCACCCCAGTCCGTTTGCAGTGGACAGCCTTGGCTCTTTGTACCCACCATTCCACACTGAGTTCTATCATCTTTCAGAGACATCTTTGTACCTGCTCATTTTTCTTTCCCTATATGTCCCCCTTTCCTAAGACCTCAGGGGGAACTTAGGAGAATCCTTCTCTGGGCCCACATTACACCTCGCATGTGCTTTTTTGATAGCATGTTTCATGTGTTGAGTCTTATTCAGGGATGGATGCAGGTTTGTGGAACCTGAAGCATATAAAATTTGGAAGATCCTCTTTAAGGAAAAGAAAACAAAACTTGGCATAAAAATTATGAGAAAATAAATCATAAACATTTTAAAAAGCTGACAAATACCACCACCAACACTCAAACTCTGGGAAATCTGCTCATTATTTTAATGAATGAACCAACTGATGTGTCTCTTTCCTTTGTTCATACATTTTTGGTTTCACACTCTTTGATCACTTTTTCCTATGACAATTTTTGTATAATATTTTCTATAGAGAAAATAGATAACTCTTTTCTCCAACAGAGTTGATTAGTTTTTTTTGTTGTTGTTGTTCATGATTTAGACAAGCTTCAGCTTCACAACTTGTTCTTGGTAATTTCATGTAAATTTTAGGATTATTGTCAAATTTGCAAAAAACATCAATCAAGTTTCTTTCGTATATGAACTGTAAGATTTCAGAGTATTTCACTTTTGTCATTTTTGGTGCATTGACTAATCTTAGACACTCATTGAATTGATGAAAGTAGCTATATTCCTGGAAGCTAGCTGGCATGGCTAGCAATAACGTAATTATTCTTGGAAGTCACCACTTGCCACTAAACTCATACTAAGTGTATCCTCAACTCAGCTTCCAAAAGCTGTATCCACCAAATGCTCGAGACCACTCTAATGGCCCCTGACTCCGAAGGGGAACTATAATGGAGATCAAATTGGATTGGTAAGAGGCTGCAGTCAACCAACTGACGTTAAACGACCTCATGCATGTTTTATGAAATGACGTGACCTTAGGCTTCATTAGCATCATGGCTAGTCTGCCTCCACACCCTCTTGACTCTGATGTTTCCCACACTGGTACCTGGTAGGAGGTCAGATTGATGAACCAAGAATATTCCAGCTGTGTTTACATTCTTACCTCTCTAATGCTCTCCCTTCTCCCTCCCTTTATCCAGTCCCTACTTACCTGATAATGGGTATGGCACAGGAATGTGCAGTGTTTTTTTCTGTCGTGCAGGGGGTCACCAGGAGTCATCAGCTAACAACAACAACAACGCAACCTTTGAGGTCCGACTTGCATACCGCCTCCTCCCGTGTGATCACCTGGCCTTGTGTTGTTCGTGTGGACTTCCCACCTGCTACTGCCACTTTCTCAGGAAGGAAATCATCTCTTTAGGGGTGGGGACACCTAGCACAGCTTTGGCACTTGAAGCAGACACTCGGCAAATAATTCTTGACAAGTGGATTTAAAAATCCGTCTCTTTTCCTATGGTTTGCTAATTGGTGACTGCAACCATGACCTGGACCACTCGCCAGAACCAGATGTTTCTCCAAGTTATTTTAAGGATTTCTTTATAAATGGAATTTGACTCTTTTTTTTTTAAGATAAAGGAAAGCCTGCTGGCTTATTGCCCTGTGCCTACCGAATGTACAGAAGAGAAAAGCCTCCCATAGTTGAATGATTTCTAAAACAGATGTGCCAAGTTCCTTGGGCTAAAAACTCTTTGGTTGGAAATGAATCGGGGCATTTTTAATATGAGTTTTTAGAATGTGTACTTTGAGCAATGCTAATAAGGATCAGTGTGATGGTGACTTGGTCCCAGGGCTTTGAGGATGGAGAGGCCTAATGAAACTGCCCAGAAGAACAGGAACTCACCTGATACAGCAGAACTGATGAAGGAGTCAGGGCACAAAAGCATCTCTTGTCAGAGAGGAAGTATTTGTCCATGGTCTCATCCAACGATGCACTTGACAAGGACAGAAATAGAAAACCGTTTGTGGCCACCTGGCAAAGATTTTCCTGGTGCTTGGGTTTATTATTCCTACCATTGTATTTCATTCTTTCCTAAAAATCTTTTTTTTTTTTTTTTTTTGCCCTTCATCTTTGCCTTTTCAGTTGGCTTCAGCACCTTTTGTGAGTTTTCATCAGCACATTTCATTCTTTCCTGAACAATGAAAAGATGAGGGCGGGAGGAGTGAGGGGACGAGTCTATTACCAATGGTGATAGGGAAGTCAGGGCGAGTTGTGCTGGCTTTCCTGTTGTCCATCCAAATCATGCTTTAATTTTCCTTGACAGATGCAAAGGGGAAGATGAGGCTTCCTGTATTTAAATGAAGATCTGTAAGCATCGGTGGGCCTCTCTGAGGTAGGGAGAAAATGATTATTTCCTGAGTGCCTACTATGTGCTAGGCTCTGTGCTCAGAGCTCCAATCCTCTGTCCTCAAGGAGCTTGAGAGCTTTCTAGTCTGAAGTTGGCCATCTTCACAGCACAGTGGCAGCAAACTGTCACTGAACACCTCCTGTTTGTTCGGAACTGTGGAAGATTCAGAGGGTGGAAGACAGTGTCTACCAGGCAGCGTGTGGCGCTGCCAGTCACTGCCTAAGTCCCTGCAAGCTCAGCAGAGGGGCCTACTGGGGGACTGGGAGGGGAGACAAAGGGCAGAAAAGGAGCATGGTGCTTTACTTACGCTGGTTAGCTCACAGCTTCCCTACGAGGTAGATGTTACCCCATTGAAAATATGAGAAGTTCCGCCTCCAAGAGGGTAACGGTCCTGAGTCACATGACTGGACATTGAGTCCCTTGAAGGCTGAGAGTGTCTTATTCACCTGCGTATCCTCAACACCTAGCACAGTCCCTGGCACAGAGCAAACGCTCAGGAAATCCTTGGGAGTGAAAGAAGTAATAAGGTGCTGGAAACAGGCTTTGAACTCAGATCAATTTAATTTCAGTGTCTGTGGTCTTTCCTCCTGTTGTTCAGTGTTGGGACCACTGATAAATAGAATTGGAGAAGTCAAATGAGTAAATGGCTTGGAGAAACAGATGTAAGTCCACTTTCAAATATTATGAGTTTCAGTGACAGCAGGGATTCCCAGAAGCCCTTGGGAGATACAGGAGTGGTGCTAGAAGTGAGGTCAGTGCTTAAAAGAAGACTCTGGAAGCAGGGAGTGGGTGAAGGAGCTGAGGTGGATGTAGATGGAAGGCGTAAGGAGAGAGGGCTGGGTTTAGAGAGTGTGGCCCTCTTAACACGACTTGAATGGTTCAGGTTGGCTGAATCCTTGGAGATCATTCAGTACACCATCTCATTTTGCGAGTGTGGAAAATGAGAACTGGGAAGTTAACTAATTGCCTGGAACAAATGCAATCAATGGCTGAGGTAGCCCCAGAACCTGGTTCACTTACTCCTGACAGCTCCCTCTCCCAGGCTTCACTGTGGTTACCCACGAGCAAGTATTTAACGTGTCCACTGTCATTTTTGTCCACATGTCCACCTTTGCTTCCTGTTTCTGTTTATTTTAAAGGAGAGTGAGGGCAACAAGACGAGCATTAAAACCTGAGAGCAGATCCTGTTTTGTTTACTTGTTTTGTGGCATTTCCATTGCAACAGGTCATTTGGTCATTGGTCTCTGAAAAGATGAGACTTGCCCACTCCTGCCCAGAGAGATCTTGTTACGTTATGTTTGTATTTGGCATGCTGCTTCATTTGATTTTACCCGAATATTGCAAGGATCTGATGAAACAATGCAATGAAGAATATCCTGTGTACAAATTTGATAAGCTCTTAACAATATGGTGCCTGACAGCCTCTCACTTAAAGAGAAGACATCCGTCAATCAGCATGAAGTATGCGAAAATCTCCGCTTCCGTGAAGGTCTTTATGCCTGCAAAGCAGCTTTCTTCTCTCCGACTCTAAGTGTCTTTAATATAATACGCCAACTGTGGCAACTGGAAGCATAACGAGCAGTAAGTTGCTTTCTTACTCTGGAGAACTTGTTACTCCCCTGACACCAGCAATAGGAAGACTCTGGCTTTTGAGAGGTACCTTAGCTCTTTGTTCAGCCCTCCATCCTCTGCTCACTACCTGACTGGGAGGAAGGGAAGGTCGGAAGCAAAAAACCACTTATCATGCATTTGTCCTGAGCCTGGCACGGTACCAGATGATTTCCATTCACCCTCTTACTTAATCCTCACGATAGTCTTGGGAAGGCGATAGGTGAGGGGTGGCAATAGTGTCCCCATATCAACTCAGGTAACCGAGGCTCTGGGAAATTAAACAGCCAAGAAAGGGTGGCTTCCCCCATTACTGAGAACCAGGGGACAGAGGCAGGGGCTCAGGAGACTTGGGTTTGCATCTGGGCTCTGTCATTAAGGAGCTGTGTGGCTTAGGACAGTCGCTGTACCTCTCTGGGCCCATCTCTTCCTCTATTGAAAAAAAAAAAGGGAAGTAATTGAGTTTTGGCATTGATTTCAACTCTGAAATTCTACATTTCTCTACAATTTTTTCTAGGCTGCATTCCCTCATCTGTAGAAGGGACTGAGAATACCTGCCCTAAACAGTCTCAACAGTGTAGAGGGAATCCGATGAGTTCATGTATGTAAAAGGGCTTCAAAGGAAGGAAGCATCAGGTGTGTGTAAGGTGTGACGCAGCACAGGCAAAGTCCCAGCTGGGGCCCTTCCTAGACGGGGCCTTGGATAAATTCATGTACTATTTTCAAGCTTCCATTAACTCACCTGCAAAATGGGCAGAATAGTAGTAGGGTTAGAACTGCTGTGAAGAACGCCAGTTAGATGCTGCCTGGAACATGGTCAGCATAGAGCAGAGCCTGGCATACCATATAAAAAGTATCATGTTGGTTATTTTCACTGTTATTATCAAGGCTCCAGAATGCTGGGCTTGTGTGCCGTGGACACTGTGATTTCCTCGCAAAACATGACATTTAGAGTCAGCAAAGTCAGGCTTCAGTTCCGATTCCAGTACTTTCTAACCATGTGATCACGGGAAAGTTGCTTGGCCTCTGTTATTTCAGGTTCTGAGAATTCTGAGTATTAGATGAGTGCCTACGATACAGATGACTAATTGGAATAAGGCATTAAATGTGCTTTGTCAATGATAAAGCTGTACAGGCAGCCCCTGGCTTAGGAAGGTCCGACTTGCGCACAACCGGTAGTTATGAACCAACTCCCCTAAACCCTATGGGGCCAGGGGAAGGGGTAAGGTGGGGCGGGGGGGGGGAGGCGGGGAAGAAACTGACTTGGTATTTGCCCCCGGGCTTCCATGCCAGTTTGTGGTTCTCCCGTGAGCGCAGGGGCCGCAGCGGGTCCTTGGGTGGCCCTGTGACATGGTTCACCTAGCCACACAGCAGCAGAGAGCCCATGTGCACCCGCCTCCCTTGGAGCTCAGTAAAGGTGTCCCCAGCATCTGGGTGTCCCAGGCCCCACCCCTGCTCCATTCTGCGTGGTGGACCTGCAGGCGGTGGCAGCTGGGATGTGGGTGCCCTGCTCTCCATGCTCTCTAAGTACAAAGGGTGAGTGCAGTGCTCTGGGCACATGGCTGGCCTCCCCGGCGCACCCCCCCCTCACCCCCACTACAGCACCCCCTTACCCAGCTCCGCCCCACCCCATCCCATTGGGCCCTCAGTGCTCTGCAGCCTGGGGCCATCGCAGCACCTCTCTGGGCTTCTGTTTCCCCTGCCTTTCACTTGCGGGATTTCACTATTGCAGTGGTTCTTGGCCTTTTGGAGGCTAGAAGTCTAAGATTTCTGACTTCTGTATGTCCACATGGTTTCCGGGGCCCATGGAAAACTTCTGACTTGGGCTTCCTTAAGTGTCCTCTTCCCAACCCTTGGGCCCCAGGCTCTGTCTTAGCACATCCTGAGTGGCACTTTCTCCTTCACACCTGGAGGCAGGGGCCTCATGGTTGGTGCCTGGGATCCACTGATCTGCTGGGGAGGTGATGGGTCTTGATCCATCTGGCCCCAACACCATCCTACCCACACCCCAACCCTCCCTGCTTCTGCTGAGGAGGGTTCAAAATCCAGTGGGAATGCAGCCTGGTGGTACAGCGTAGATTTTTTAGTTCAGAGTCTAATTGGTCTCCAAGATTTTACGGAACAGAATCTTCTGAGTATTTTGGGTAACGTTTGCCCTGGAGGTATCTCTTCAACTGTGGAGAAGATACGTACAACGGTTGGTAATAATAAATGGGGACTACTTTGTGATACTCATCAAAACATTATTATTACTATTACTATTACTGTATTATTATGTTAAAGATGTTTTAGTGTATCTGGAAGTGTTTCTTTAATGTTTTTATGCTTAGAAAGGTACACTATATACTAAGACAAGCATTTGACTGACATTAGATACAAACCATACCTAATTGTTCTGGCTCACGTACACATTTGACTTAAAGACGCATTTAGAAATGGGACTGGTTTGCGATCCGGGGACTGCCTGTATAGAAATGTGAGGAACTACTTCATGAGCAAGGATCATTCCCTCTGTGTTCTGCCAGTACCATATACTGCCAAGGACCCTGCTCAGAGGTGCTGGAAAGATGGTATCATAAAAGGGAAGGAAGGCAAATGTGTACTGAGTTATAACAGCACTTGGATATACCATATTAAAGTAAATTAGTGATAAACTTCCAGAGGGGAGAACATATCCCAAAGCTGCCCCTTTCTTGTCATTACTAGCGAGTGTCTCAAGGCAGGAAAGTCTCCAGAGGCCAAGTAGCTGTGAAGTGCTTTACATTGGTCCAGATGGAGCTGGGATACCTCTGTTAAATAAATATACCTCATGGTAGCAGCCAACAGTGTTACTGGTGAAAAGGGGAAGGTTGTTGTTTATAATCTGTTACGTCAAAGCTAGACTTTAAGGAATTTTGATGCTAGGAGTGGAGTTGGCCTATATGGAATATCACAGGGTTGGGCGTATCACAGGGTGAACACTACAAGGATTATCATGACCAGTGGAAAGATAGGGTAAGCCTCCTAGGACAAGGGTCTCTTGTCCAACAGTGAGCACTCTTTACTGATAGAGTTTACCTCCCACTGCCCCTCCCCCCTGCCCATGGTAATAGAGGTTACAGTGATGGGTTGGATGGGCGGGGGGGTTGGGGCCAGTAATGGGTGGCTTGGGGTGTTGTGGGGATTCTGGCCATAGACATTCATTTTTAATCTTCTCTCTGAATTAGATTTGGCTCAGGATATCTCCTGACTCCTACTGTATGAGGAATACCATGAGGTTAATAAAATTTCCTAAGACTCTCTCATTCCAAAGTTCCTGTCTTAATTTCTATTACCCTAGAACCCTAGGGGCCATACCAGGTGGAGGAGCAAGGTGGGGTGGGGAAAATAAAGGGAGCACATACTAGAAAGATTCTAAAATGTTAGGGTGATATATTTATATATGGTATAAGTATTTTTTTTGATGAAAATATCCATGTTGGAAAGTCTTTGGAGTTTCTCAGAAATAAAATCCTGAGGAGATGGTGATAATTTGACCCTTATAAGGAGTATACCAAAACCCAAACCAAACCCGTTACTGTGGAGTCGATTCTGACTCATAGCCACCTTACCTTATAGGTCAGAGTAGAACTTCCCTATAGGGTTTCCAGGGTTTGGTTTTTCATATGGAGCATAGGGCTTGGGAAATCTGCTCAGAGGACGCCCTATTGATAGGGCAGTGCTGGAGGGATGATTCCTGAGAGAGTGGCAGCCTTTAAAAACCCAGTCACAAAAAGAGGTGAACAGACGCCACAGCCAATCGCCTGAGGGAGGCGGGAGAGAGCATTGTTGCCTAGCAAGGCAGTGGCAGAGAAAGGGTTCTCCCCTTAACTTCAAAGGGGGTAAGACATTATTCTAGCTTCTCCTAGTATTAATTACATTGAATTTAAGAAGTCTCCATGATCACAAGGTGGCATTTTCCCTTCTTTTGTGAACCAAGAGGGACAGACAGTACAAACCCATAAGGTGACTTCTCAGTTTTGATGGAATCCCAAGTCTCAGTGAGTTTCTCATTGTGCTGTATGTCTTGCCAAATGTGAAACCATAATAAGTAGTTTATGGAAAGTGGAAGGCTACAGATCATTTTGCATCAATAAAGCCCATTAGGGCTGAAGAAACTAACATGTTTTTTAGCCTTTCCGGGTAAATGAAAATTTTAATGGCAAACTGATTCACCATATGCTAGCTTTGTGCAATACTATAACACACTGTGCTTGGCTTTTAAAGATGGCTGTAACAGCATTACATTAACGAACAGCGTGCACAGTGTATTATAAACGCCAACTCTTGCATTTTGATTCCTGGGCAATGCAGTCCATGCACACCCACCACCTATCTGTCAGCAGAGGCTTGCATGTTGTCGTGTTGCTGAGCAGGTTTCATCGCAGCTTCCAGACTAAATGGACTAGGAAGAAAGGCCTGGCCATCTACTATAGGCCACATCTACAACTGATCATGGCGTTGGTGCAGGACCAGGCAGAGTTTCCTTCCATTGGGGTCATCGTGAGTGAGGGGCTGACTTGATGGCAGCTAGCAACAACAAGAAGAAAGCACTACATCTGTCCTCTCTGACAGGCGAACACTGCTGCCTCTATACTTCCTTTGGCACATGTACTGCTTGGAGTACTCTGTGTTGCATTTTTGTCGTGTGTGTGTGTGTGTGTGTGTGTCTTTTCACCCCAACAAGATTAAAAGCTCTTGAAGGCAAGAATATGCCCAACCGAAGTGCAGGGTACTGAGGAGTGGATCAATAAATACACAGTGTGCAAGGGTAAGAAAAGGACTTAAATCTCACGCCCAGATGCCTCCCAGCATTAACCCAATTAATGTAATATTTGTAATGAATGAATTTAGTGGTTAAGGACCTTGCAATGTAGAGCGATGGACTTTTTGGTCTTGGTTAGATGCCTTTTTTGGGTGGGAAGCTGCCCCACTCACAAATCAAGAAGAGTAAAAGCATTGCCTATTGTGAGAGGGGTGCTTTTAATTATGAACCTGTTGACTGAGCCAGTGAAAATACTGCAGCACCTGGCGAACAACTGGGTAAAATGCGTCTGAGCAGCCCACGCCTGATTTCAGATTTTTGTGTCCCATCTTTTGCTTGCAATGACACATCCTTGGCCACAAGCTGGGCTTGGTATCACCTAGTTACTAACTACCTGCTGGTGTCCTAGAACCATCATAGAAAGATACAGTCTGGACTCCCTAGCATACTGGGTAGTCTGTTTTCTGCTTGCTGTCATTTTATTACTCACCATTACTTGCTAGCCTACTGTGGACCTTCACTCACTTTTTTTTTTTTTTTTTTTTATAATAACTTTTATTAAGCTTCAAGTGAACGTTTACAAATCCAATCAGTCTGTCACATATAAGTTTACATACATCTCACTCCCTACTCCCACTTACTCTCCCCGTCTTGAGTCAGCCCTTTCAGTCTCTCTTTTCTTGACAATTTTGCCGGCTTCCCTCTCTCTCTATCCTCCCATCCCCCCTCCAGACAAGAGTTGCCAACACAATCTCAAGTGTACACCTGATATAATTAGCTCACTCTTCATCAGCGTCTCTCTCCCACCCGCTGACCAGTCCCTTTCATGTCTGATGAGTTGTCTTCAGGGATGGTTCCTGTCCTGTGTCAACAGAAGGTCTGGAGAGCATGGCCGCCGGGATTCCTCCAGTCTCAGTCAGACCATTAAGTTTGGTCTTCTTATGAGAATTTGGGGTCTGCATCCCACTGCTCTCCTGCTCCCTCAGGGGTCCTCTGCTGAGCTCCCTGTCAGGGCAGTCATCGATTGTGGCCGGGCACCAACTAGTTCTTCTGGTCTCAGGATGATGTAGGTCTCTTGTTCATGTGGCCCTTTCTGTCTCTTGGGCTCTTAGTTGTCATGTGGGCTTGGTGTTCTTCATTTTCCTTTGCTCCAGGTGGGTTGAGACCAATTGCTGCATCTTAGATGGCTGCTTGTTAGCATTTAAGACCCCAGACGCCACATTTCAAAGTGGGATGCAGAATGATTTCATAATAGAATTATTTTGCCAATTGACTTAGAAGTCCCCGCAAACCATGTTCCCCAGACCCCCGCGCTTGCTCCGCTGAGCTTTGAAGCATTCATTTTATCCCGGAAACTTCTTTGCTTTTGGTCCAGTCCAATTGAGCTGACCTTCCATGTATTGAGTGTTGTCTTTCCCTTCACCTAAAGCAGTTCTTATCTACTGATTAATCAATAAAAAAAACCCTCTCCCACCCTCCCTCCCTCCCCCCCTCGTAACCACAAAAGTATGTGTTCTTCTCAGGTTTACTATTTCTCAAAATCTTATAATAGTGGTCTTATACAGTATTTGTCCTTTTGCCTCTGACTCATTTCGCTCAGCATAATGCCTTCCAGGTTCCTCCATGTTATGAAATGTTTCAGAGATTCGTCACTGTTCTTTATCGATGCGTAGTATTCCATTGTGTGAATATACCACAATTTATTTACCCATTCATCCGTTGATGGACACCTTGGTTGCTTCCAACTTTTTGCTATTGTAAACAGAGCTGCAATAAACATGGGTGTGCATATATCTGTTTGTATGAAGGCTCTTGTATCTCTAGGGTATATTCCGAGGAGTGGGATTTCTGGGTTGTATGGTAGTTCTATTTCTAACTGTTTAAGATAACGCCAGATAGATTTCCAAAGTGGTTGTACCATTTTACATTCCCACCAGCAGTGTATGAGAGTTCCAATCTCTCCGCAGCCTCTCCAACATTTATTATTTTGTGTTTTTTGGATTAATGCCAGCCTTGCTGGTGTGAGATGGAATCTCATCGTAGTTTTAATTTGCATTTCTCTAATGGCTAATGATCGAGAGCATTTTCTCATGTATCTGTTGGCTGCCTGAATATCTTCTTTAGAGAAATGTGTGTTCATATCCTTTGCCCACTTCTTGATTGGGTTGTTTGTCTTTTTGTGGTTGAGTTTTGACAGAATCATGTAGATTTTAGAGATCAGGCGCTGGTCGGAGATGTCATAGCTGAAAATTCTTTCCCAATCTGTAGGTGGTCTTTTTACTCTTTTGGTGAAGTCTTTAGATGAGCATAGGTGTTTGATTTTTAGGAGCTCCCAGTTATCGGGTTTCTCTTCATCATTTTTGGTAATGTTTTGTATTCTGTTTATACCTTGTATTAGGGCTCCTAGGGTTGTCCCAATTTTTTCTTCCATGATCTTTATCGTTTTAGTCTTTATGTTTAGGTCTTTGATCCACTTGGAGTTAGTTTTTGTGCATGGTGTGAGGTATGGGTCCTGTTTCATTTTTTTGCAAATGGATATCCAGTTATGCCAGCACCATTTGTTAAAAAGGCTGTCTTTTCCCCAGTTAATTGACACTGGTCCTTTGTCAAATATCAGCTGCTCATACGTGGATGGATCTATGTCTGGGTTCTCAATTCTGTTCCATTGGTCTATGTGTCTGTTGTTGTACCAATACCAGGCTGTTTTGACTACTGTGGCTGTATAATAGGTTCTGAAGTCAGGTAAGGTGAGGCCTCCCACTTTCTTCTTCTTTTTCAGTAGTGCTTTGCTTATCCGGGGCTTCTTTCCCTTCCATATGAAATTGGTGATTTGTTTCTCTATCCCCTTAAAATATGACATTGGAATTTGGATCGGAAGTGCGTTAAATGTATAGATGGCTTTTGGTAGAATAGACATTTTTACTATGTTAAGTCTTCCTATCCATGAGCAAGGTATGTTTTTCCACTTAAGTATGTCCTTTTGAATTTCTTGTAGTAGAGCTTTGTAGTTTTCTTTGTATAGGTCTTTTACATCCTTGGTAAGATTTATTCCTAAGTATCTTATCTTCTTGGGGGCTACCGTGAATGGTATTGATTTGGTTATTTCCTCTTCGGTGTTCTTTTTGTTGATGTAGAGGAATCCAAGTGATTTTTGTATGTTTATTTTATAACCTGAGACTCTGCCAAACTCTTCTATTAGTTTCAGTAGTTTTCTGGAGGATTCCTTAGGGTTTTCTGTGTATATAATCATGTCATCTGCAAATAGTGATAACTTTACTTCTTCCTTGCCAATCCGGATACCTTTTATTTCTTTGTCTAGCCTGATTGCCCTGGCTAAGACTTCCAACACGATGTTGAATAAGAGCGGTGATAAAGGGCATCCTTGTCTGGTTCCCGTTCTCAAGGGAAATGCTTTCAGGTTCTCTCCATTTAGAGTGATATTGGCTGTTGGCTTTGCATAGATGCCCTTTATTATGTTGAGGAATTTTCCTTCAATTCCTATTTTGGTAAGAGTTTTTATCATAAATGGGTGTTGGACTTTGTCAAATGCCTTTTCTGCATCAATTGATAAGATCATGTGGTTTTTGTCTTTTGTTTTATTTATGTGATGGATTACATTAATGGTTTTTCTGATATTAAACCAGCCTTGCATACCTGGTATAAATCCCACTTGATCAGGGTGAATTATTTTTTTGATGTGTTGTTGGATTCTATTGGCTAGAATTTTGTTGAGGATTTTTGCATCAATGTTCATGAGGGATATAGGTCTATAATTTTCTTTTTTTGTAATGTCTTTACCTGGTTTTGGTATCAGGGAGATGGTGGCTTCATAGAATGAGTTGGGTAGTATTCCGTCATTTTCTATGCTTTGGAATACCTTTAGTAGTAGTGGTGTTAACTCTTCTCTGAAAATTTGGTAGAACTCTGCAGTGAAGCCGTCCGGGCCAGGACTTTTTTTTGTTGGGAGTTTTTTGATTACCGTTTCAATCTCTTTTTTTGTTATGGGTCTATTTAGTTGTTCTGCTTCTGAATGTGTTAGTTTAGGTAGGTAGTGTTTTTCAAGGAATTCATCCATTTCTTCTAGGTTTTCAAATTTGTTAGAGTACAATTTTTCATAATAATCTGAAATGATTCTTTTAATTTCATTTGGTTCTGTTGTGATGTGGTCCTTCTCATTTCTTATTCGGGTTATTTGTTTCCTTTCCTGTATTTCTTTAGTCAGTCTAGCCAATGGTTTATCAATTTTGTTAATTTTTTCAAAGAACCAGCTTTTGGCTTTGTTAATTCTTTCAATTGTTTTTCTGTTCTCTAATTCATTTAGTTCAGCTCTAATTTTTATTATTTGTTTTCTTCTGGTGCCTGATGGATTCTTTTGTTGCTCACTTTCTATTTGTTCAAGTTGTAGGGACAGTTCTCTGATTTTGGCTCTTTCTTCTTTTTGTATGTGTGCATTTATTGATATAAATTGACCTCTGAGCACTGCTTTTGCTGTGTCCCAGAGGTTTTGATAGGAAGTATTTTCATTCTCGTTGCTTTCTATGAATTTCCTTATTCCCTCCTTGATGTCTTCTATAACCCAGTCTTTTTTCAGGAGGGTATTGTTCATTTTCCAAGTATTTGATTTCTTTTCCCTCGTTCTTCTGTTATTGATCTCTAGTTTTATTGCCTTGTGGTCTGAGAAGATGCTTTGTAATATTTCGATGTTTTGGACTCTGCAAAGGTTTGTTTTATGACCTAATATGTGGTCTATTCTAGAGAATGTTCCATGTGCGCTAGAAAAAAAAGTATATTTTGCAGCAGTTGGGTGGAGAGTTCTGTATAAGTCAATGAGGTCAAGTTGGTTGATTGTTGTAATTAGATCTTCCGTGTCTCTGTTGAGCTTCTTACTGGATGTCCTGTCCTTCTCCGAAAGGGGTGTGTTGAAGTCTCCTACTATAATTGTGGAGGTATCTATCTCGCTTTTCAGTTCTGTTAAAATTTGATTTATATATCTTGCAGCCCTGTCATTGGGTGCGTAAATATTTAATATGGTTATGTCTTCCTGATCAATTGTCCCTTTTATCATTATATAGTGTCCTTCTTTATCCTTTGTGGTGGATTTAAGTCTAAAGTCTATTTTGTCAGAAATGAATATTGCTACTCCTCTTCTTTTTTGCTTATTGTTTGCTTGATATACTTTTTTCCATCCTTTGAGTTTTAGTTTGTTTGTGTCTCTAAGTCTAAGGTGTGTCTCTTGTAGGCAGCATATAGATGGATCGTGTTTCTTTATCCAGTCTGTGACTCTCTGTCTCTTTATTGGTGCATTTAGTCCATTTACATTCAGGGTAATTATAGATAAATAAGTTTTTAGTGCTGTCATTTTGATGCCTTTTTATGTGTGTTGTTGACAATTTCATTTTTCCACATACTTTTTTGTGCTGAGGCGTTTTTCTTAGTAAATTGTGAGATCCTCACTTTCATAGTGTTTGACTTTATGTTAGTTGAGTCGTTACGTTTTTCTTGGTTTTTGTCTTGAGTTATAGAGTTGTTATACCTTTTTGTGGTTACCTCATTATATACCCCTATTTTTCTAAGTAAAAACCTAACTTGTATTGTTCTATATCGCCTTGTATCACTCTCCATATGGCAGTTCAATGCCTCCTGTATTTAGTCCCTCTTTTTGATTATTGTGATCTTTTACCTATTGACTTCCATGATTCCCTGTTATGTGTATTTTTTTTTAATTAATCTTAATTTGTTTGTTTTTGTGATTTCCCTATTTGAGTTGATATCAGGACGTTCTGTTTTGTGACCTTGTGTTGTGCTGATATCTGATATTATTGGTTCTCTGACCAAACAATATCCTTTAGTATTTCTTGTAGCTTTGGTTTGGTTTTTGCAAATTCTCTAAACTTGTGTTTGTCTGTAAATATCTTAATTTCGCCTTCATATTTCAGAGAGAGTTTTGCTGGATATATGATCCTTGGTTGGCAGTTCTTCTCCTTCAGTGTTCTGTATATGTCGTCCCATTCCCTTCTTGCCTGCATGGTTTCTGCTGAGTAGTCAGAACATATTCTTATTGATTCTCCCTTGAAGGAAACCTTTCTTTTCTCCCTGGCTGCTTTTAAAATTTTCTGTTTATCTTTGGTTTTGGTGAGTTTGATGATAATATGTCTTGGTGTTTTTCTTTTTGGATCAATCTTAAATGGGGTTCGATGAGCATCTTGGATAGATATCCTTTCGTCTTTCATGATGTCAGGGAAGTTTTCTGTCAGGAGTTCTTCAACTATTTTCTCTGTGTTTTCTGTCCCCCCTCCCTGTTCTGGGACTCCAATCACCCGCAGGTTATCCTTCTTGATAGAGTCCCACATAATTCTTAGGGTTTCTTCATTTTTTTTAATTCTTTTATCTGATTTTTTTTCAGCTATGTTGGTGTTGATTCCCTGGTCCTCCAGATGTCCCAGTCTGCATTCTAATTGCTCGAGTCTGCTCCTCTGACTTCCTAGTGTGTTGTCTAATTCTGTTATTTTATTGTTAATCTTTTGGATTTCTACATGTTGTCTCTCTATGGATTCTTGCAACTTATTAATTTTTCCAGTATGTTCTTGAATAATCTTTTTGAGTTCTTCAACAGTTTTATCAGTGTGTTCCTTGGCTTTTTCTGCAGATATCCTAATTTCATTTGTGATATCATTAAGCATTCTGTAAATTAGTTTTTTATATTCTGTATCTGATAATTCCAAAATTGTATCTTCATTTGGGAAAGATTTTGATTCTTTTGTTTGGGGAGTTGGAGAAGCTGTCACGGTCTGCTTCTTTAAGTGGTTTGATATGGATTGTTGTCTCCGAGCCATCACTGGGAAACTAGTTTTTCCAGAAAATCCGCTAAAAAAAAACTGCAGTCAGATCCCTATCAGAGTTCTCCCTCTGGCTCAGGCTATTCAGATGTTAATGAAGCCGCCTGGGGAGGGTGGGGGAGGGAACAGAGAGATAGGAGAGTAGCACCTCAGAATATAGCCAGAGTTGCTTGTCTTGCTTGGAATGACTCTTATATCTGAGATTCCCGCGGGCGCGTCGCCTATGTGTGCTGTCTGTGTGGAGATTGCCCCCGGGGGGTCTGGCCCGCTGGAGTCACGGTCAGATCCTCCGCTTCCAGCCCCACGCCCAGCGTCAAGGCTCCCCTACTGGGACGGTGCACTCTCGACTCCAAAATCAGTCGCTGCCTCCTGGGGACTTCTCGTCCCTCCAGCCGCGTGGCCGTGCCGCCCCCGTGAACCAGGTGGGCCCCCTCCCGGGGTTAGTTCAGATGGGTGGAGTAGCTCCCCGTGCTTGTGCCGCGACCGAGTGTCCCGGCTGGAACGCTGTTCTCCCCGCTCCAATACCAGTCGCTGCCTCCCGGGGACTTCTCCTACCGGCTGCGTCCCACGCCGCCCGCGCGACCCGGATGGTCACCTTCCCGGGGTTAGTTCAGGGGGTGGAGCAACTCTCCGTGTTTATGGCGTACCTGCGTGCAGTCTAAATCCCTGTGGGACGGTTCCCCGGCTCGGATGCTACTCTTTCTGCTCCAAGATCAGTCACTGCCTCCCGGGGACTTCTCCTAACGGCTGCGTCCCACGCCGCCCATGGAACCGGCTAGTCCCCCTCCCGGGGTTAGTTCAGGGGGGTGGAGCAGGTCTCTGTGCTTGTGCCGTACCTGACTGGTATGCTGGCTCCAGGCTCTGGAAACAATCGCTGCTTCCCCGTATTAGTTCGTTCTCCGTCTCTAAATCTGTGTTTGTTGTTCAGGGTTCGTAGATTGTTATGTATGTGATCGATTCACTTGTTTTTCCGTGTCTTTGTTGTAAGAGGGATCCGAGGTAGCGTCTGCCTAGTCCGCCATCTTGGCTCCGCCCCCCTTCACTCACTTTTCTGCTGGTATTCTGAGACCACCATCCTCTCCAGACCATCTGCTGCCATGCCATGCTAGCCGCAGGAGTTGGATAGCCAAAGCCAGACTGCCCTCCCCGTCACTCATTGTCCCAAGCTTCAGCACAGGCCTTAATTCCCCACTGTGTCACAAGGCTCTGTGTTTAGCACACTTGACTGAGCACTGGGGCTAGCTAGGGGGTACGAACTGAGGATGCAATCAGATGACCCCGCCGCTAAAGCCCGTCGCTGGCCATGAGAGCCTGGGAGGCCCTCCTAGACCTGCCACCTCTCTTAGCCACCCTCTAGGGTACTAGGGCCCCGCTCTTTAATTAATTCAGATCAGAATCCGCTCTCCCATTTTCTCTCTTACTTTTATCCCTTCCCAGACATCTGCCTTCATTTGGCACTTCCCCTTTGTGATATCCCAGGGAACCCTAAACTCAATTTATAATGCAATAGCTTCTCTCTAAAAAGATCTGCCTTATCATGTAGAGCAGTTCAGTTCTTCTTTGTTTTCATCCATCTTCTTTTTTTTTTTGCAAAAACACCAACCCAGGCCCATAACCTTCAAAAAGTTGCCTTCACTCCTCAGATAAATTGTGTCACTCCTAGAATCTGGAAATGCTTCTTATAGTTTTTGTTTTACCCTGTTGTGCTTAGAATGATTGTTAGTTGATGCCCTTTGAGTACGGTACCCTGTGCAACCTCCATGCCCACCCCTAAAGTTGCCTCCAAGGTCTCAGACTGTTTCTGATAGTGCCAAGTCTTGTTTCTCTGTTACCATCAGGCCAGCCCCTGCAGTGGGCGGGAACCACAGCGGAATGGACTTTGTTCTGCGTAAGAAAGGACTAGGTCCTGGTCACCGCTTGGGAGAGGCTGGCTGAGAAAGACCATGGCAGCTGGAGGTTAGCTTCCCTGGAGCAGACTGAGAATCAGACGCAATCTTGCCCTAAGTGGCATCCATCCAGCAGGAGGTAACAAGAGCTCCTGGATCCCTTGTCAAGAAACATCCCACGAGCGGTGACATCTAGCATATGTGGAGGATATGGGATGTATTACGATGTTACTAAGAGATGATAGGAACAAGCACCCAAACCAGGGCCTAGGCTCTTACCAGTGAGGCTCTGGGTGCATTAAGAGAGAAATTACCTTTTCACTGGAGATGCACAGCGTGTGCACAGAACTGCAAACCTGGTTTTGGAGTCACAAATGGAGATGCGCTGACGTTGACAGAGGTGACAGCTTCTCACATATGGAAAACTGAATAATAACAACAATTCAGTTTGTGAAGAAGGGATGGAAATTACGTTTTCAATTCTGATGCAAGGTGGGGACCGAGAGGCGCAGATTCAAATTGGAGGCACAGATTCAAATTGCTTGCTAAATTCCTTGCCTGGGCTGACTATTTTCCTTTTTAAGTGACAAAGGAAACAATAGTTGATGAAGTTGCTTCCAGGGGATCTGGGAAAGAGGCTTTCTGCTATTTAAAAAAAATGAGATTTCACATGGAGTCTATTAATTACTACCAGCTATTTGATAAATGCAGCATTAACTTATTTAACACTATCAAACACCATATTGCCCATGTTGTTGTTGTTGTTGTTAGGTGCTGTCAAGTCAGTTCTGACTCATAGTGACCTTGTGCACAACAGAAGGAAACACTGCCCGGTCCTGCACCGTCCTCACAATCGTTGTTATGCTTGAGCTCATTGTTGCAGCCACTGTGTCAATCCACCTCGTTGAAGGTCTTCCTCTTTTCCGCTGACCCTGTGCTCTGCCAAGCATGATGTCCTTCTCCAGAGATTGATACCTCCTGACAACATGTCCAAAGTATGTAAGAAGCAGCCTCGCCATCCTTGCCTCTAAGGAGCATTCTGGCTGCACTTCTTCCAAGACAGATTTGTCCGTTCTTTTGGCAGTCCATGCTATATTCAATATTCTTTGCCAACATCACAATTCAAAAGCATCAGCTCTTCTTTGGTCTTCCTTATTCATTGTCCACCTTTCATGTGCATATGATGCGATTAAAAATACCACGGCTTGGGTCAGATACACTTTAGTCTTCAGGGTGACATCTTTGCTCTTCAACACTTTGAAGGGGCCCTTTGCAGCAGATTTGCCTAATGTAACGCGTCTTTTGATTTCTTGACTGCTGCTTCCATGACTGTTGATTGTGGATCCAAGTAAAAAGAAATCCTTGACAACTTCAATCTTTTCTCCGTTTGTCATGATGTTGCTCATTAGTCCAGTTGCGAGGATTTTTGTTTTCTTTATATTGAGGTGCAATCCATACTGAAGGCTGTGGTCTTGGATCTTCATTAGTAAGTGCTTCAAGTCCTCTTCACTTTCAGCAAGCAAGGTTGTGTCATCTGCATAACTCAGGTTGTTAATAAGTCTTCCTCCAATCCTGATACCCTGTTCTTCTTCTATAGTCCAGCTTCTCATATTATTTGTTCAGCATAGAGATTAAACAGGTATGGTGAAAGAATACAACCCTGACACACGCCTTTCCTGACTGTAAACCAATCAGTATCCCCTTGTTCTGTCCAAACAACTGCCTCTTGATCTATGTAAAGGTTCCTCATGAGCACAATTAAGTGTTCTGGAATTCCCATTCTTCACAGTGTTATCCATAGTTTGTAATGATCCACACAGTTGAAGGCCTTTGCATAGTCAATAAAACACAGGTAAACATCCCTCTGGTATTCTCTGCTTTTAGCCAAGATCCATCTGACATCAGCAATGAATGGTATCCCTGGTTCCACGTCCTCTTCTGAAACTGGCCTGAATTTCTGGTAGTTCCCTGTCGATATACTGCTGCAGCCGCTTTTGAGTGATCTTCAGCAAAATTTTGCTTGCATGTGATATTAATGATATCGTTCTATAATTTCCACATGCAGCTGGATCACCTTTCTTGGGAATAGGCATAAATATGGAACTCTTCCAATCAGTTGGCCAGGAAGCTGTCTTCCATATTTCTTGGCATAGATGAGTGAGCACCTCCAGTGCTGCATCTATTTGTTGAAACATCTCAATTGATATTCCATCAATTCCTGGAGCCTTGTTTTTCACCAATGCCTTCAGAGCAGCTTGGACTTCTTCCTTCAGTACGATCAGTTCCTGATCATATGCCACCTCTTGAAATGGTTGAATACTGACTAATTCTTTTTGGTATAATGACTCTGTGTATTCCTTCCATCTTCTTTTGATGCTTCCTGTGTTGTTTAATATTTTCCCCATGGAATCCTTCACTACTGCAACTTGAGGCTTGAATTTTTTCTTCAGTTCTTTCAGCTTGAGAAACACTGAGCATGTTCTTCCCTTTTGGTTTTCCATCTCCAGCTCTTTGCATATGCCATTATAATACTTTGTCTTCTCGAGAGGCCCTTTGAAATCTTCTGTTCAGTTCTTTTACTTCATCAATTCTTCCTTTTGCTTTAGCTGCTCTGATATTCAGAGAGGAATATTTGTTTATAAAAGACTTAAGATGGCTTTTATATGGATGATGTGGTAGAGCTCTGCATATAAAGAATAAATATACGACTTTGGAAAACGAATAGTAAGTCATATTGGTTGTAGAAGGGAAATAAAACAGACTCTTGAGGCCTGGTCTCACAAGAAGGATTAGATGTTTAAATAATTACTATGTGTTGAAATTGTACTTTTGATTTCAACCAATCGTAATAGAGTTTCTCAGAGGTTGGGCTTTGGAATCAGAGGCAAATTAATATAAGCCCATGTTCTGACTTGGAGCCCTGCTGGTGCAGTGGTTAAGAACTTGGATGCTAACCAAAAGGTCAGCAGTTTGAATCTACCTGCTGTTCCTTGGAAACCCTGCGGGGTAGTTCTACTCTGTCTTATAGGGTTGTTATCAGATGGAATTGACTCGGCAGAAACAGGTATGTTCTAACTTGGTTTCCAGTTCTTGTCTAGATGATTTGCTCTGGCCTAATGGCTAATTAATTTGAGCTAATGGCTCCCACCCCTGAAATCAACCCTAGTTAAACCTTAGAGAAGTGGTTCTTTGCCTTGTAGACACACAGAAATCACTTGAGGGGCTTTAAGAAATACTGAGGCCAAGTTCTGTTTCCAATTTGGAGAAGCAGGCATCTAATAAGCCAATTATTTCATAAATAAAAGATACATATTTTTGAAAATAGACTTAAAACAACAACCTGGGAGCCTTGGAGACTAAACAGAGATAGGTGGATTTTGAAGGAGAGTTGAAACTTGGAACAGGCAACTGGCATAGAATGAGGTCCACAGCTCAGTGGCAGCTAAAACTCTGATACAAAACCCTTCTGAAATATTGGACAGAGGAACCAGGATAAAAAGCCTAGGTGAACTAGGACTGCCAGAGTGTAAGGGGGTGGGGGGGACCCTGAAAAGGAAAGATCTAGAGAAGTGGAACTCCAAATTCTGTGTTTAAACTTGGTCCAAGGTTTTGGCTAATCCTTGAATCATGAATGCATGGGATAAATGGAGAGAATAATTCAGCTAAGGGTAAAAGAAATAAAATAAGATCTAAACTCTCCCCACCTCATGTCTGATAATTTTTAGTCTGAGTCTAACCAAGTTAGTTGTCTACTAAAACTAAGATGGCAACACTCTTTGGAGAAATCTAACATAATTCAGAGTCTCCATGACATGATATCTACAATGTCCAAGATACAATCCAAAGCTACTCAACATATTAAGAGCCAGGAAAATGTGACCCAGGCTTAAGGGATGAAAAAATCAACAGATGCCAACTTCTAATTGACCCAGATATTGGCTTTACCGGACAAAGATTTTAAAGTAGCTATCTATGAAGTCCTTGGATGGTACAAATGGTTAATATGCTTGGCTGCTAACTGAAAGGTTGGAGATTCAAGTCCACCCAGAGGCACCTTGGAAGAAAGGCCTGGTGATCTACTTCCAAAAAATCAGCCATTGAAAACCATGTAGAGCACAGTTCTAGGCTGACACACATGCAGTCACTATAGGTTGAAATCAACTCGTGGCAACTGGTTTGGTTTTTTGGTTATTATAACTGTGCTTAGTGAAGTAATAGAAAAGACAGTCATAATGAATGAAAAGATAGGAAATGTAAACATAGATAATATTTTTAAAAAACCAAGTGGAAATTTTATAACTTAAAACTAAAAATACCTGAAATAAATAATTCATTGGATAGGGTTAATAGCCAAATGGATATGGCAGAATAAAGAGTCAATGAACTTGAAGATAGATCAATAAAAAACATTCAGTCTGAAGAATAGAAAGAAAAAAATTAAAGAAATTATTGGATTGCTGCTTTTGGTCAAAACAGTAAAAGCGGGCCAGATTTACCCTCTTACTTTAAACAGAAAACTGGACAAAATGCATAAAACAATGGCTTTCATACAATAACCAACTAGAAGTTCAGGCTGGAGTCTTTGAGAGAAGAGACTCATACATGAGATTCTTGTTATTATAGCTTACTGCCTATAAAGTTATTATCTGAAATAAAGCACAGAGGAAAAAAAGGCTGAAAAAAAATGAACAGAGCATCTGTGACCTATGAGATAATAACAGCAGACTAATACATGTGTAATTGGAGCTCAAGGAAAAAAAAGGTGGAGCAGAAAAAATATTTAAGAAAACTTGGCTGTAAAGTTTCTAAACTGGGTAAAAACTATACAAACTCACAGATCCAAGATGCCTATTAGACCCCAAGCAGAATAAACTTTAAAAAATTGATGCAAAAGTATATCCTAATCAAATTGCTGAAATCCAGAGAGAAAGAAGAAATCTTCAAAGCAACCAGAGAAAAAAATACCCATGTAAAGAAAAGAATAATACAGATTTCTCAACAGAAGCTGTGTACGACAGAACATGATGAAGAAACATCTTTAAAATAATGAAATACAAATTAATTGTCAACCTGTAATTTCTTACCCAGACAAAATCAATGTCAAAATTCTATGTTTTATGACTTTTTCAGATGAATGAGAATGGAGAATATGTGGGTAAATATCCAAGACATTTGTTTTCATTTTTAAATTTCCTTAAAAGTTATTATTTGCTTAAAGCAAAGATAAAACCAACATACTGTGAGGTTTATAGCATATATAAAAAAAAGAAGTAAAATTATGACAACAATAGTCCAAAGAAAAGGAGGGAACTAGAAACATACTATTGTAATGTTTCTTTACTAATTGGTTGCAGTGATAAAATAAAAATGCCTATTGTAAACTCATGATAAAAACACAACAAACTAGGAGCAGAAAGAAACTTCTTCAACCTTATAAAGAACATGTACAACAGATCTACAGCAGACATCATATTTATTGGTAAAATATTGAGTGCTTTCCCATTAAGACTGGAAACAAGGCAAGGATGTCCACTTTCACCATTCCTAGTCAACATTGTACTAGATGTGCAATAAGACGAGGCAAAGGTAATAAAAATAAACAGGGCAAGAAGAGAGAAATCTGTCCCTATTCACAGGTGAAATTATTATCTACATTAAAAAATTCCATGGAATGCATGCATGTGCACACATACACACAAAACCTTCTAGAAATAATAAGTAATTTTAGCAAGGTCACAAGATACAAAGTGAATACACACATACAAAAGCAGTTTTGAATCCACCAGGTGCTCCCTGGAAACTCTGTGGGGCAGTTCTACTCTGTCCTATCGGGTCGCTATGAGTCGGAATTGACTCGATGGCAATAGGCGTGGCTTGGCTTGGGCTAAAAATAAAAAATTGGAAACTGAAAATATAAAAATATCATTTACAATAGCTCCAAAAATATAATAATTAGGTATAAATCTAGCAAAAAAATGTATATTCAAAACTACAAAATGCTAATGAAAGAAATCAAAGAATATCTAAATAAATGTAGAGACATACCATGTTCATGGATTAGAAGACTCAACAGAATAAAGATGTCAGTTTTCCTCAAACGATCCATAGATTTAACACAATTCCAATAAAAAATCTCAGCAGGATATTTTATAGATATAGATAAGTTGATTCTAAAATTTATGTGCAAAGTCAGAGGAGCAAGAAAAGCTAAAACAGTTTTTAAAAGAAGTATAAAGTTGGAGAAATCACAGTACCAAATTTTAGGATGTACTATTGGAATCGACTTGATGGCAACGGGTCAGGTATGAAGTGTAATATTGCTGAAGGAATAGACATAGCCCAGTGGAAGAGAAGAGGGAATTTAGAAGTAAACCTAGACATAAACAGCCAATCATCTTTTGCAAAGGTCAAAACCAATTAAATGGAGAAAGAATGGTATGTTCAACAACGGGTGTTAGAACAATTTGACATAGATATGGAAAAAAAGATGACTCTCAGTCTAACCCAGACACCTTACACAAAAATTAACTCAAAATGGATCTAAGTGCAACTTGTTAAACTCGTGAGTTTAAAAATAAAACTTCTTGAAAGAAAGCATGGAAGAAAATCTTCATTAAGTGGGTGAGGCAAAGATCTTTTTTAGTCATGTCACCAAGATCATAATGCATAAAAGAAAAAAAATACATTTGACTTCATTAAAGTAAAAAAAAAAAATTTTTTCACATGAAGGACACTGAAATACAATGAAAATACAAGCTAGAGACTTCGAAAAAATATTTACAAGTCACACATCTCACACTATATAAACAAAAAACCAAACCCATTGCTGTCGCATCAATTCTGACTCATAGTGACCCTATAGGGTAGAGTAGAATTGCCCTGTAGGGTTTCCAAGGAGCACCTGGTGGATTTGAACTGCCAGCCTTTTGGTTAGCAGCTGAACTCTTAACCACTACGCCACCAGGGTTTCCACACTATATAAAGAACCCTCAAATAAATCCAACAGTAAGAAAACAGCAACCCAATTTAAAAATTTGGTTGAATTAAAAATTGGGTTAAAAGACTTTAACAAACACTTCAACGAAGAAGATATATAGATGGGAATTAAGCACATGAAAAGATTTTCAAGATTATTAACTATTATGAAATGCAAATTAAATCCATGATGAGATACCACTAAACATCTACACAAATAGCTAAAATTAAAAATTCTGATAATACCAAGTTCTGATGAGATAGACAGCCCATAGAATTCTAAATAGGCGAGAGAAGGAAAAACTTATACTTCAACACATTATGGCACTTTATAGTGAATTTTAAGAATATCAGCGATCAAACAAAAATTCTAAAATTTTCTGAGAGAAAAAGAAAAGTTTACCTAAAAAGAAATTATAATGAAACTGGGATCAGGCTTCTAAAACACAGCATTGAATACAGGAAGACAAGTAATATTTGGAAAGTATGGAAGAAAAAGTATTTTAAATCTAAAATTCCATATCCTCCTATGTTGTCATTAAAACATAAAAATATTTGCAGGCCTACAAGGTCATAGAAAGACTGAAATACAAAGATCCACTTTGAAGTTGCTTTGGAAAAAAGTATTCAAATAAGAAGAGAAATCCATTAGATGCTTCAAGAGATAAATAAAAGGAAAATAATCAAATATGTTGACAAAGGTTGGGTATCTTTGTCTCTAAGCTAAGACAAAGGAAAAGAGAACATATATACTTAGTAACTCAGAATTGAAACTCTGCAGAGTATTAGAAAGAGGAGAGTTTGGAATGGTAGAATCTGGGTAGGTAGAGAAACCAAGGGATATGAGAGCAAGACAAAGCTCTTATTTTGCCAAGGGGTAGGGGGAGCTATAGATATCAATTTTTTAAAAGAAGACAGGAAAGGAAAGATTATGAAGAAATCAGAAAAAGATCAATAAAATTAAAATCAGCCAGTAAAATTGTAGCAACAAATCCTTATATATAAATACTCATAAATTGCCTAACTAAACTCTCAAAGACAGAAATTTCCAGGTTGGATGAAAAAAATTCAGTTTTATGTTTTTTATGAGACTACAGTATAGCGAAATAGAAAGTTTGAAAGTAACAAACAAACAAAAAACCAGGAAAAGATATATAGGTTAAATATTAACCAAAAGAAAGCTGATATAGCACTATTAATGGCAAAGTAGGCTTTAAAACAAAAAAGCAACGTTAGGACTGGCAAGGGTCACTATGTGATAGAGGTTTTGATTCACCAAGAAGATGTGATAATTCTAACGTATGCAATTAATAGAATAGCCTCGTTGTTGTTATGAGGCACCATCAAATCAATTTCAACTCATAGAGACCCCATGTGACAGAGTAGAACTTGCCCCATAGGGTTTTCTAAGGAGAATTGGTGATGCAGTAGTTAAGCTCTTGGTTGCTAACTGAAAGGTTTAGCAGCTCAATCCCACCCGCTGCTCCACAGGAGAAAGGTGTGTCAGTCTGTTTCCATAGAGATCACAGCCTTGGAAACCCTATGGGGGAGTTCTACTCTGTCCTACAGGGTTGTTATGACTCCGTGGCAGTGGGTTTGGTTTTGGTTTGATACGGTTTTCTGGGCTGTAATCGTTACGGGAGCAGATCGCCAGGTCTTTCTCCCATGGAGCCTCTGGGTAGGTTCAAACCACCGGCCTTTTGCTTAGCAGCTGACTGCTTAACCAGTAAGCCACTACGGCTCCTTTAAAATAGCCTGAAAATGTATAAAGCAAGATTGATAAAACTTTAAGGATAAATCGATAAGCCCCTCACCATAGCTGGAGATTTCAATACATCTCTTTTGTTTACTGACTGACCAAACAGACAAAAAAGATTATCAAAGATGCAGATAGCTTGAATAATATAACTAATTGGCATAATCATTGAAAATGTATGGAATTTCATAGCCAACAATTAAAACATATGAGATTTTATAGCCAAAAAAACACGTCATATTTACTATAATAGTACTTATTTAGTAGGTATTTAAGATGCATAAAACGGGGGAAGCATTTTTTTTAATGTTTTACTTATAAAACTGTCCATGGTTTTGAGTGTTCTACCCTGTATTTGTTTGGGGTATAACAAATTATGCCACATGTGGCAACTTAAAACAACACAAAAGGTTCTGTAGCTCAGAAGTCCAGGACAGTGTGGCTGGATTCTTTGCTGAACGTCTCATCAGGTTAAAATCAAGGTATCGGCCAGGGCTGCAGCTCTAACCTGGGCTAAGGGTCTTCTTCCAATTCTTCCAAGCTCACTGGTTGTTGGCAGAATTCCGTTTGTTGTTACTGTAGAACTGAGATTCTCATCCCTTTGCTGGCCGTCAGCTGGTGTCTGCTGTCTGCCCCAAGGGCCACCTACATCCCTTGTCAATGGTCCCCTCCATCTTCAAGCCAACAACAGTGCTTCTAATCCTTCTCATGCTTCAAACATCTCTGAATTCTACCCTCATCTTCTGCCATCAGTTGAAGACATTTCTTTATTAAATTAGGCCCACCTGGATAATCTCCCTTTTTTAAGGCTAACTGGTGGCGTAGTGGTTAAGTGCTACAGCTGCTAACCAAAAGGTCAGCAGTTCGAATCCACCAGGCGCTCCTTGGAAACTCTGTGGGGCAGTTCTACTCTGTCCTGTAGGGTCACTATGAGTTGGAATCAACTCGACAGCAATGGGTTTGGTTTTTGATTTGGTGCCATAGAACGTAACAAAATCAAGGGGGTGGTATCTCCTTCACAGGTAGCAGAGATTCGAGCATGGGTTCCTGGGGGCTGTGCCTAGAAATTGTGCCATCATAGCCCTTCACTCGTCCTTTCCCCTTGAGTTATGTTATTTTTATTGTGTGAAATTCCATAACACAATACTCTTTTAGAAATACATCATCTACGTTATGGAAACAATGACTGTATTTTGTCATTTCCCATTTGATCATCTCTTGAGTCTAAAGGTATGAAGTTATTTCGTTTTCAGACATGTGAGAGTTTTTGTAAATCTGTCACTTTGTAATTGATATCTGCATTATGGTCATAGAAATAGACCAAAAAATATTGATTTTTTGGGGATTTATGAAGACTTCCTTTGAAGTCCAGTACATAGATATTTTTTCTGTACATTTGTTTTCAAAAAAGAATATAAACTTTTACCAATAGTGTTATTAAAATCTTCTATATTTTAATTTATTTATTGTCCTCCTTTTTTTTTCATGTGTCAGTTTCTGAGAGAAGGTAAAATCTTCAACTGGAACTGTGATTTCATTTACTTTCCATACAATTCTGTCATTTCAGAGCTATGTTTAGATACATATATGGGCATGGTCATTATACATTCTGTTTCCATTATTTTAGGCAACTTTATTGAAGAAAAACAAATCAGTTATCGACAGAGCTCAGAAATGAGTGCTCTTTCATTCACAAATTACATTTTACTCAGGGATACGTTCGGAGTATATTGGAAAATAGGTAAACTGTTAGCACCAAGCCTCCTAACAATTTAAATAAAAATTTCAAAATGTTGAAGACTATTTTAGAATCAAGGAGTGTCCCAATTTCTATTTTCTGTTGTTTTATTACGTTTTTGTTAGGTGCTGTCAAGTTAGTTCCGACTCATAGCAACACGAAGCACAACAGAAGGAAACGCTGCCCGGTCCTGAACCATCCTTACATTCACTGCTGTACTTGAACCCATTGTTGCAGCTACTGTGTCAATCCATCTGGTGGAGGGTTTTCCTCTTTTTTGCTGACCTTCTACTTTACCAAGCATGGTGTCCTTCTCCAGGGACTGAATCTTCCTGATAACATGTCCAAGGTATGTGAGACGAAGGCTGACTGTTCTCACTTCTAAGGAGCATTTTGGGTATATTCTGTTTTTTAGAGACTGAGAATAGGTTATTCCTTCACTGACATGTATAAGATATGTCACATCTTCTGTTTGTCTGACGCTTTATATTCAGCACCCACTCTTTAGCCACCTCTGCTATGAGCAGAAAGTCTGTCGCACACCTCAGATCTCTAGCACTGGAGGACTTAAGATGGATGCTGCTATAGCAGTGATGCTTCTCTGATGTGACAAATGAAAATCCATCTCTCCCCGTGCACATGGTCTCTTCAGCATGTTAGAGCACTGAGGAGTGGCTTCAGCACCACAGCCAAGTTAGACTAAAGCATCGACAACATAATTCAAAAGCTCCATGTTGAAAAATGCTGACTCCTGTGTACCTGGTCTCTTGTAACTACTTTACATTGTCTAAAAGCACGTACTGTCCAAAGCTGGAAACACCAAAGCCTTCCCGAATGGACATGTACATGAATAGAGAGAAATAAAAAATAAAATTTTGAAAGAATTCATAGGGGGGAGCTGCCAGATAAGAAAATAAAATAGGAAGAGTTACGTAAAGTTCATCTCTCCTATAATGTACATTACTCTGACCCTAAAGCAGCATCGTGTGGCATACTTCTGGTCCACCCCAAGATATTTTGTTGATTTCCTTTGTTTTGTATGTTCCTGCGATTTCTGGCACCAAAGGATTATCTGGCTTTGGGTCACATAGCAGTGGAGAAAAAGAGTACGAGAACCTTTGAAATAGTGAAGTCAGGCTACAATGATCCTAAAATGTCAAGATAAATATCACCATTACTGTTAACATATGAGGATAAATTATGTTCAATGCAATTGGATAGTTTGAAGGGTTGGCCTGTAAGAAAATAAATTTTTAAAAAGCAAGCGGTACTTGACATAGGTCCCATAATTGTGACTTGCCAGTAAAGCTTATCGTTCCTGACCAGATCTGCAGAGCTTTGTGCTAGAGGGTCACGGGCCAAAGAGCAGGGTTTCTGTGCGACGTTCTGTCCTTTTCTGCTCTGGCTCTGTGCCCTCTTGGTATAGGTGCAAGATTCTGGCCAAAATACTTGACTCTCCAGGTGGCCAAGAGGATGACTTTTAACTAAATGTGCAGAAAATTGGACAGGAAGGGCAGGGACCAGAAGCCAGTCATGGAATGAGCGTGGAATGAGAGTAAATGGAAAGTGGAGATGTTTGGGTTTAGAGAAGCAAAGAGAACCAAAGACCGTTCATTTTATGGCCTTGATTTGTTGTCCCTTTTATCTGCATGCACTACCATTTCTTGTTTTTTATTACAATTTCTAGCCTGCAATCCTGGCTACCTTTCGACTAATCCTGTTTATTGGACATGAAGGAAAGTGGAGGCAGATACTCGGGAGTGCAGTACAAAGGCCTCTGCATGATCCTCAACCAATGGGGAGCATTAGGGGAGCACTCCTTACTAGGGAGGAGTTGAATATGTCTGCAGATCAAAAGGTTCAGGGAAACCTAGGGATCAAAACACATGAGTGCACCAACCCAGATGACTCCATCACATATTTCAGGACACCACTCCTTCCTGATCAGATCTCTAACTGTGCATGGTCATTGTAAAAATGGCTTGGGGGCAGCGTCTGACCTTCTCCAGCCCCACAAGGGGGAAGGAGAACCGACATCAACAGTGCAAGGCTGACCCCCATGAGGTGGAGGCCAAACAAAGTTCCTCTCTCTGCCATCTCTGTCAATTCTGACACCATCCGTCCCTCCCACAGCATTTTCTACTGGATTCACGAATTCATTGCAGTGGCCCCACAGAGCTCAAAGACCGTACTCATAAGCCATATACAGGAAATGGCTCACATGGTTGTGGAGGCTGGCAAGGCCCCAAATTGTGGGTCAGGTGTAGACTTCTCCCTGGCCTTCAGTCTCTGGCCAAAGGCACTCAGCTTTCTTGCTCCGTGGGCTAGGAAGTCCACTGCACTGTCTCCTCTGGGTCTCTCCTTCTTTGGTGGTAGTAGGCTCTTCTTTCTGCTCTGGAATTGGCTGTCTTTTAAGGCAAAACTGACCAATCCACTCAGCGGGCCCACAATTATCTTATTTGCACAGCCCCACCCATTCACCTGGGTGGGAGTCAGAAGACCATGGCTAGAAAGGCCACGCACAAAAGTAATTAATTGCACTGCAGTAGTAGACCAGCTAATGCTGAGCCTTTGCTGTCTCTGGAACTCTGCCTTGCTTATGGTCAAGTCCTGGTCCTAATCCTGGTCCTCAGTTTTTTCTTTCCATCCCCAAAGCAAGCACTTGGTTTTCAAACTTCGCCTTCAGTTGATGATTCTTCACCCTTAGCATTTCATTGTCTTACTCTAAAATCTCAGTTGGTCCCAGCAACAGCCATCCAATTCCACTGTCCTTAAAATTCCTTATTAATGGTCACCAGGGGCAGGCTGGAGGGTGGAGAAGGAACTCATTGCTTAGGAGCCCCAAGTTTCTGTTAAGGGGGATGGCTGCACAACCCAATGAACATGATTAATGTCACTGAATTGTACAGGTGAAGAATGTTGAAGCAGCAAATGTTTTGTTACATGTATACTTACCACAATAGAAAATATGTAACTCTCAAAGTTATTTTATATATATATATATATATATATATAATGGATATACCAATACCTCTGTTTTAACGTCATGAAGTCAGAATAAATTCATGTATATATAACCTGAATATAAATATGGAATACGTTTTTAAAATTCCTACTTCCCCTATATTTCCTAAATGTCTGCCATATTGCATTTCACTAGTATGTCCCCTTTCACTGGTATATCACCCCAGTTCACCACTTGGGAAAGTTTTCTCAATTGCACTGCAAGCTCGTGTCAGATGCTATCTGTTCTCCACTGGTGATCGTATACTTAATCCAGTTCAAAAATCCCATCTACTGTCATGGACTGTTCTTGGTAGTAGCTGCTGTCAGTTGATAGCCCCTGCAAGCAGACTCCAAGACAGAGATTAGTGTGTGGGAGTTTTAGTAGCACATACCTCAAGGCTATATGAAGAAGAACGAGGCATCAGGGTCGGAGGAAGACTCATTAACAACCTGTAACATACATATGACACAACCTTGCGTGCTGGAAGAGAGGAGGAATCAAAACACTTACTGATGAAGATCAAAGACCACAGCCTTCAGTATGGATTGCACCTCAACCTGAAGAAAACAAAAATCCTCACAACTGGACCCGTAAGCAACATCATGATCAACGGAGAAAAGATTGAAGTTATCAAGGGTTTCATTTTACGTGGATCCACAATTAACACCCATGGAAGCAGCAGTCAAGAAATCAACTGGCGCATTGCATTGGGCAAATCTGCTGCAAAAGACCTCTTTAAAGTGTTAAAAAGCAAAGATGTCACTTTAAGGACTAAGGTGCGCCTGACTCAAGCCATGGTGTTTTTAATCACCTCATATGTATGAGAAGGCTGAACAACGAATGAGGAAGACTGAAGAAGAATTGGTGGCTATGAATTATGATGTTGGTGAAGAATATGGAATATACCATGGACTGCCAGAAGACTGAACAAATCTGTCTTGGAAGAAGTACAGCCAGAATGCTCATTAGAAGCAAGGATGTTAAGACTATGTCTCACATACTCTGGACATGTTCTCAGGAGGGACTAGTCCCTGGAGAAGGACATCATGCTTGGTGAAGTAGAGGGTCAGCAAAAAAGAGGAAGACTATCAAGGAGATGGATTGACCCATGGCTGCAACAATGGGCCCAGACATAACAATGATTGTGAAGATGGTGCAGGACGGGGCAGTGTTCTATTGTACATAGGGTCGCTATGAGTAGGAACCAACTCGACAGCACCTAACAACAACAACAACAATAGCTGTGAGGCTCAACACCTGTGGAAGAGGGTAGGAAGCAGGAGAATTTGGGTGACGACACAGTCTCAACAGAGTCCTTAGTCGACCACAGAAGTGCACAGTCTGCAATGGCCTTTCAGGGTGGTCCCCAGTTTGGGCAAGGGGGCTGAGTCTTTTTACTTCTCTATTGCCCAATTATTGGGTATAGCCTGCCCTAGGAATGGGATATGACCTTTGGAGACTATCTTTCTTCAGTTAAGGGCAATTCTTGGAAAGATATGATAGCCGAGCAGCTGGGCAAGGGAGATCTGGGTGGCATGTTTGTGCTTCGACGAAGAAGGCAGCAGCCCTTGTTAGTTCGTCATCTTGTTGCCTGTTTCTCTATCTCCTAGAGTTGGTGTGAGAATTTGAGAGAATGTGTGTAAAGTGCCTGGCAGAGAGTTGGTGCTCGATATATCACTATAATTAATTAAAAAAAATTAATAGTAACATTAATATTAGAATGTATATACTTTTAGTACTTTGCCATGTGTAAGCTTTCTCTTGGTTGTAACCATCGAAAGGAAACCCTGGTGGTATAGTGGTTAAATGCTATAGCTGCTAACCAAGAGGTTGGCAGTTCGAATCCACCAGGCGCTCCTTGGAAACTATATGGGGCAGTTCTACTCAGTCCTATAGGGTCACTATGAGTCAGAATCGACTTGATGGCAGTGGGTTTGGTTTTGGCTTTTTTTAATCGTCGAAAAAACTATGCATATTTTCCACATTGCCATAAAATTTTCATGACCATGATTTTGAATAGTGCCTAATATTTAATTCTAGTAAATTGATCATAGTTTATTACTTCTTTATTTTGTATATAGTGTCATGGTTTTGCAATTATAATGCTGAATTGGACATCTTCATGCATAAATATTTTTCCAGGCTCCAGATTATTTTCTTAGGCTAGATTCCCAGAAGTAGAATTACTGAGTCAAAAACATTTTGACAGCTTTTGATCCAGAGGGCCAAATTGCTTTACATATACATCGTAATAACTTTATTGCCACTAGAAACGTAGAGTATCAGTTTTCCTGAAGTTTGCCAACAATGCCTATTGCCATTTAAAAAATTTGTTTCTTTGGTGGGTGAACAAGAGTAGGTGGTTGGAATATCTATTTCTTTGATTACTAGTGAATTGAATATTTTTGTAAGTGTTCATTTAGCAGTAATAGTTCTTATATGGATTATCTGTTCATGTCCTTTATATATTTATTGGCATACCAGTGCTTTAAAATAATCAATTTTATGTGCTCTTTACATAATAGAATTATTCCTCCTATGCTTTATTTGGAAACCCTGGTGGTGTAGGGGTCAAATGCTATGGCTGCTAACCAAAGGGTCGGCGGTTCAAATCCTCCAGGCGCTCCTTGGAAACTCTACGGGGCAGTTCTACTCTGTCCTATAGGGTCACTATGAGTTGGAATCGATTTGACGGCAGTGGGTTTTGGGTTAGGGTTATGCTTTATTCATCATGTTTATTAGTCTGTTATTTGCCTTTATACCACGTTTTAGATATACAATGTTTTAAATTTTGGGGTAGTCATATTTGGTGATTTTTTACTTTGCGAGACACCCATCCTTTTATAACTTAGTATAGTATATTTAAAAAAACTGGAGTCTCATAAACATTCAATTATGTTCTTCTAATTTTTCTAAGACTTTTTTAGTCAATTAAATCATCTAGAATTTCTCTTGCCCCATGATGCAATACGAAGATATAAACAGTTAACCAGTTATCACAGCCGTATTTTATTGGTGAAAATTAATACAAAGAGGGGCTAGTGGCTAGGGGCCTGGATGATAAAAGGAATTAGGATGGTAAAGCCCAGCCTTGGGAGGAGTAGAATTGAGAGAAGTGGGCCAGTGAAACCGGGTTAGAGTTCTGTTCGGTTTGGTTTTCTGTTGCATGAAGTTATTCTGATGGAAACGAAGCTAAATAGCTCGGTGTTGAGGTGGAGGTGGAAAAGCACCCAAGCAGAGGTGTGGAGGTCCCCCCTTAAGACACACAGAGAAAGCTTCCCTGTCATATGTATCCAAAGTGTCCTGCTTCTTGGGATCCATAGCCGTGACCAGAAGTGCTCGCCGGAATGTTTATTGAGAATCCCTTTTCTCCACTGATTCGTAGCCTCATATTTAATTCTAGTTACTATCTATTCTGTGCTTTAATCAAACCATTTATTTAGCAGTACTAAAAACCAAAAAAAAAAAAGAAACACCAAACCCGTTGCCATCAAGTCGATTCCGACTCATGCAGACCTGGAGTAGAACTCTTTCATAGAGTTTTGTTGGCTGTAATCTTCATGGAAGCAAATTGCCGGGCCCTTCTTCTGAGGTGCCTCTGTGGATTTGAACCCAAGCTTTAAGTTAGTAGCTAAGTGCTTAATTAAAGTCTGGCTTTAAAGCAATTTAAATAAAAATACCAATGGGGTTTTAATAATTGAAAAAAAAATATAAAGATAATCTAGAATAATCAAGCAAGCAAAACAAAAACAAAAAATATATATATGTAAAATGTGGGATTGGAAGAAACAGTCCCTTCCAAAATCCAGAATGCGGTAAAGTGGTAATAATTAAAACACCCTTTTTTAGTTATTTCTACTTTACAGTCTGTTTTAACTATTGCCACTTTACTGTGCGTTCTGGATTTTGGAAAGGATTGTTTTGTCCACTCCCACGTCATATATATATATATATATATATATATATATATATATATATGTATGTATGTATTTGCTATGAGTCAGAATTGACTTGATGGCACTGGGTTTTTTTTATGTATATATATATACACACACATATATAATATATAGTTTCAGAAGTTTTTATTTCTTGCTTGATTATTCTTCCAGATTAACTTTATAATAATTTTTTTTTCAATTAGAAGAACCCTATTGGGGTTTTTATTTAAATTGCTTTAAAGTAGTACATTAATTGGAAAGAATTAACACCCTAAAATATTTAGACTTCTCCTAGAAGAGCGCGCTGAGTCTTCCCATTAGTCAAGTTTGATTTTATCTCTCTCAGCAAAATACTTTAGGCTCCAAACCCCGCTCCCTATCTAGGTCACACACATTTCCCATTAAGATTCTTAGCATTTCATATATTTTGTTCTATTGGGAGTCATCTTTTCCCCCATGAAATACTCTATATCTTTATCTAGAAATTTTATTGAATTTTTAATATTAATTCAAATACTTTTTTCCAATGGATTTTTGAAAATAGTAGTGATTTTTCTTTCTTTCCTGATGCGTGTAACTCTATTTTTATTTTCCCCTTATTACTGGTTAGAACCCAGATGTGAATACCTTTGTTTTGTGCCCGTTTTACAAGTGTTGTTTCTAATGACGCCAACTTTAAGATAGGTGGTGTTTGTTGGTTTAAAACAAACGTTTGAATGTTGAGTGAGGCATGCTTCTATTTCCACTATTTGAAGATGATTTATAAATAGTGGGAATTGAATTTTGCCTGCTGCGTTTTTTCTTTTTATAATATTTTGTGACTTTCCTCAGTTGGTGTACTGGTGAAATTATTATAATTTCTCATTCTGACCTGTCTTTGCTTTCCAGCAGTAAGCCCTAGTGGATTATTACAGCCTATCCTTTCAGTTAGCTATTGAGCTTCATTTACTATTTGAGATTTTTTAATTTATACCTATAAATACTATTGGTCTATACATTCTTAAAAATATTTTACTATATATTTGGTGAAAGTCCACACACCACAGCAGGTTCCCATCAACAGTTTCTGTACATATTGCTCAGTGACAGTGGCTACATTCTTCACATTGTGTCCGCATTCCCATTATTTCCAATCCAGTTGTTCCATTCCCATGAACTTCGTCTCACTACCCCCCAGCCTTCTCATCCATGCTTTAGAGGAACTGATCCCTTGGTCTCTTATAATTTTTTTTTAAAAGAACACAGTACTTAAGGATGACACTCCTTACTTTTTGAGTTTACCTGCCGTTTATTTAAAAGGTGACTTCAGGGGATAGTTTTGATTTAAGGTTTAAAAAGTATCTCAGGGCAATGGTCTCAAGGGTTCCTCCAATTTCGTAGGACCCAGTGAAGTCTGGGTTCTTTTAGAATTTGAAGTTCTGTTCCATATTTTTCTCTTTTCTCTTGGAAACCCTGGTGGCGTAGTGGTTAAGAGCTCTCAGGCTGCTAACCAAAATGTTGTTGATTCTGTCTCATGGAGACCCTGTAGGACAGAGTAGAACTGCCCCATGGTGTTTCCAAGGCTGGAATCTTTACAGACATAGACTGCCACATCTTTTTCCCATGGAGCAGCTGATGGGTCCAAACCGCCAACCTTTTGGTTAGCAGCTGAGTGTTTTAACCACTATGCCACCAGAGCCTCTTTGTAAAGATTTACAGCCTTGGGAACCTTATGGGGGCAGTTCTACTCTGTTCTGCAGGGTTGCTGAGTCAGAATTGACTCAATGGCAACAAGTTTGTTTTTTTGTTTTTAGTATTCTTTCCCTCTTGTTACCTACGTATCTTTTTCTATAGTTCCTTTCATTAAAAAATATTATTGGACTTTTCCCTGATTGCATATGATTTTCTCTTTTTCTAGAGTGTTCTGAAATTTTACCGTGGTAGATCTTAGTTTGGGTCTCTTCTTATTTATAGTGCTAAACTCTCAGTTGGTCTATTAATCTGGAAAGAAATGCCGTTCAGTTACCAGAGAAATTTGGATGTATTTTTGTTGACTGTTACTTTTTATGTTTTCTCAGTATTCTGTTTCTGAACTACCATTATTTAAATATTGTGCCTTCTGGATTAGTCTTCTAATTTTGTTTTCTCCTCCCCTCCTTCCCCCCCCCCCCCATTTCTTTGTCTTTTTCTTTCTAGGAAATTTTCTCAGCATTCTTTCACCCTTTTACTAATGTTTTAGTAGGGTGCTGATCGTGTTCAATGCATGTGTTCAAGCTTCTATCTTTAATCAGAAGTTTGATTATTACTGGTTTTCTGACCTCATCTTTTGGTATAAAATAATTAGATCAATCAGATCCATCTTTTTTGTTTCTTATACGTTCTCTTGAAATTTACATTTTTGCTTTCAGTTACAGAAGAATTCCATAAGCCATTTTAAAAAATTATTCTCCTTTTCCTTCCCATAATGCCTGTTTTGCTATATATTGTTTCTATTCAATCTCCTTAAAAAATTTGTATGATTTAAATTTTTTTCCAATAAGTCCTCTCTATTTTTCAATAACTTTTCTATATTTCTAGTTGCTCCATTTGCTCTTCTTTTATGAAATAGAAGAATACGTGTATGCAAGAAGCATGATATGTTAGTTCCTGATTCAGTCTATTTCAATGAGAAGTATTTGCCTCAAATTTTTCAGCTTGGTTCTCCTTCAGGTTATTGATTTTCTTCATCTATCCTAAATTTTTTTTATCTTCTTCTCATTTTTATAAGTGAAAGAAAGTCTAGATCAGTCGGGATTGAGAGCTGGTGCAGGTTTCATCAAGAAGTGTGGGGTATAAACTGTGTGTGTGAGAGAGAAATGAACCGTGCTTCTGTTTTTCCCTCCTGAGCTTCCCCTCAGAGCAATCTATTTAATCTCTCCATTCATTTCCTCCACATTTAGGGAGTGTTTCTCAAGTTTGCTCTTTGCTTCATTCATCAAAAGGCTGTTACTATTTCGGTTGCTGCTATTTTGTCTTTGAGCAGTCTTTTTCTCTGGTTATTTTGATTCAATGAGTCAATAAAAGTCAGGGTATTTTATTTAGAATGTGAGGCAGTTGTTTTTTCTTGATACTGGTATAGTTTTTGGAGTAAATCTATTTCAGAGCAAGAATTTTGCCCTGATGCCTCAGGAATTTGCTTGTATTACCTTGTGCTAGATACGTTCATAGACATCACTTGATTTTATTTTTTCCTGTTAATTCATTCTCAAGCTATAAGTGTCAGCCTGATAGTGGGGAGGTTAGGGGTGAGGTTGCTATTAATCCCCTCTTGTTCTAAAAAAAAAAAAAAATTTTTTTCTTTTTTTTGTTCTGCCTGAGCACATGATTCCTTCTCTGGGGTCAGCTAAAGTAGTGCCTGTACATAGCATTGTGTCCTCAACTCCAAGTTCCTTTTCCAAGTCAGCGCTGTCCAATCCACTAGGATGTTCTGAGATGATGGAAATGCAACTTATCTGCTCTGTCTAGTTGAGTAGCCGCTAGCCACATGTGGCTATTAAGCCCTGGAAATGTAGCTGGTGTGATGGAGGACATGAATTTTTAGTTTAATTTACATTAATTAAAATTTAAATTTGAATGGCCACACGCGGCTAGTGGCTACTGTATCGGATAGTTCAGCTCTAGGCAACTCAGAGCATCCAGACTGAGGAGAAAATATCTTTTTGCAAGAGTGATTTTGAGTCTAGAGGAGAAAGTGTCAGCCAGCAGTTCATGAACTTCTGTGACTCCTGGGCCATAAAAGCAGAGGGAAGCTTCAGGTGAGACTGAGAGGCCTTGTGGTTTCGGAAAGATGCAGATTTAAAGAATATTTGAAGTTACAGAGTGGAAAGTTCATATGCTTGGGGATAGTGATGCAAATGCTCACTGGAGTTGGGGAAAATAGGTTCATGGACTCAAAAACCTACCTCTGACAGGGGTTGATTCTTAACCCATAACCCATCAGTTCACAAATTCCCATCAGCACCTGGCATGTGATTGTTTCTTTCTTCTCACTGCAGCTATACAAAAGTCTTCTTCCATGTGGCCTCATAGACACCTTAAGGTACATTTGGGAAGAGGGTTTCCTTGTGCCTTCACTCTTTGGTCATCTTCCCAGAATTCTCCTGATTTCATTTTCAAATTTGGAAAGAGAGCTGAGTTACCAGTCAGGGCGATATAATGATCAGTTTGATCGTGTAGAAGTGGGAACTTTTGTTTGAGCTCTCTGCTTAATCTTGTCAGCACCTTGCCATCTGACACTCAATTTAGTTAAATTTGGGGAGAAAGTAAAAAAGGAGGGGTGTGGGTATGATTTGTTATCGCTTCAAAGACAGGGTCACTTCTGTTCTCGCCTACTGGGGCGTGCCCCATTCTATTCAGATTCCGTAGTCTCAGGTCACTTTACCCTGAAACTCACTTCAGCAAAACAACTTCCCACCTTGCTTCACCTTAATCAGATTCTTTTTAAGTGAGAAAGATGAGGTCCGTGATTACATCCTCAAAGCCCCATCCCTTTGGCACCATGGCTAGGTTTCCAAACAGCCTCCAGATATACAGTCAATGAGTTTGTGAAACAGTGGCACACCAGGATGGCCTTATTTGCTTTCTGCTTTAAGCAGAAAAATTGGATTTAGAAAGCTTTTCCTAATCTGGATCTCTGCAGTATATAATAAACTTCTTACACCTGTCAGCATCAGCATTCTCCTTGCAGACTTTACCTTTTATGTTTCAAAGAGGACAGACAGGGGTGCCCCTTCTTTCCCTCCCTGTTCAGGCGCTGTCTTGGGACAGCTATTCCTGAGGATTAGAGGCATCTTCCTGGCCGGGGTGATAGGGACCGGAACAAATTTGGGATTGCCCTCTATACCAACCACACTCTGTCCTTGTTAACTCTAAGGAGCAACATTTGATCTGGAAACTTCTAAAATGTGTGGAAACATTTGAGCCGGTAAAATAAATGCCAAGCCTCAAGTTCTCTGAACAACCTATTGATAACTTTGATTATATGTCAGAAGCAATGTTTTCAGACTAGGGACTGAGGCCCACTTGCACCAGAATCATCTCCTGTGCTTGTTAAAATACAGGTTTCCAGGCATTTCCAAGCTTTCTTGAGCCACAAGAGGCCCCCATTTTGACACCTCCCCACATGATTTTTATGCATTGTGAAAACGACTAGAGTTCATTCAGTGGCCACTCTAAGGGGCCGGGGAAGCAGACAGCAACAGAGCATCACCTGCAAAGCGGCCAATGGAGAGTGAAGTGCCAAGCCCAGGAATAAAGGGGTGCAGTTTTAAATTCTGATTCCATCATTTGCTAGCTGTCTGATGATAAGGAATCAGCCCTGACTCAGTTTCCTTACCTGTAAAGGCAGGATAGGAATACCTCCTCCCCAGGCCTGATAAGGTATGAATAAAATCACTGGGCACATAGTGGTCACTTGATAAACATTTTCCATTATGCTTTCTTCATGGATGCCATATTTAAAAAGATCTTATATATGGAACAGTTTCATTTTGCAAAGCAGTAATCTGTGTATTCATCAAGTACATACATTCCTGCCCTTTGGAGTTTCCATCAGCTCGAGCTATCCACTGTTGTCATTCCTGCCACATGCAAAGGACCTTATTGTCTGAGTTAGGCTGAGCACAGCCATTTCATTTTTTGAAATATTGAAATAGCTCTTGGGCCCTCTTATTACAGACCTTTATCAACTCCTACTAGTCCTCAAAACTCTAGTTTTAGCAGCTACAGGACTCAAGGCCCATGTTTATCTGACAGGGGCCAGCTGTGTCCCATGTCTTAACAAGAGAACAGGTCAGAGGGTGTGATTTAAGAAGCCATTGTTCCAAAAACATGCCTGCTTTCCGTCAGGGACGTCAAATCAGCATCACGCATCCTTCTCCCCTGCAGAATTTTCTGGTGATTTGCACAGTTTTTTTCCTTCAGAAGTGTTTTAATAGGTTAGTACTCTGAGTTGGATTCCCTGTTGGGGGGAGTCTAGAGATCTGGCCCCTGAGCCAAACTAAACCAAACAAATGAATAAACAAAAACAGCCGAGTGCTCAGTTGCTCTAAGCAGTCTCTGATCTACAAGAGAAGCTGAGAGACCCCTCAGGTAAGGTCTGTACTTCACAGCCCTCTTCAGTGCCAACAGTTCTGCCTGGAATCCCTTTTGTATTCTATGTTTTATATTTGTGCGAGAAAAGAGTGCTGTTGTAAAAAACTGGACAACAATCTTTGGAAATTACTGATGTAGTCCCGCACATTAAAGTTGGAACTATGCCTGAGCAAACTAAAATTCCATTAAGAAAAAGAAACAAAAACAAAAACCTCATTGCCATCGAGTCAATTCTGACTTATGGCGACCCTATAGGACAGAGTAGAACTGCCCCAAGGAGTGGCTGGTGGAATTAAACTGCCAACCTTTTGGTTAGCAGCTGAGCTCTTAACCACTGAACTATCAGGGCTTCAGAATTTAATGAGGGAGGTTAAATGCCTAAACTGAGGACTCATAGTTGGTTGGATTAAATTAGTTTCAACAAACATGTTGGTAGCAAGTGCTTACTGTGGAGATAGTATGGACTAAGAAACATGGTCTCTCTGACTTCAAAGATTGCAGCTTAGTAAGGGGGCACAAGAGAGGTATAAAATAACTACAGTGCATACATAAATACGCTAAAATATGAGCAATGGCACCCAAGATGTGGATAAAAATGATAATATAGTCGGTAACTTTGTGTGCTAACTCTGGGAAGGTACTGTGCTGAGTTCTCTAAGCTCTCTCTCTCTCTCTCTCTGTGTGTGTATATGTGGGTCCCCGTGAAATGGGTGTTATTTCCCCCAATTACAGACAAAGAAACCAAGATTTAAAGAGGTTGTATCCTGCCCAAGTTCACACAATTAGTAAATGGCAGAAGCTGGGATTCCAGCAGAGGTAGCCCGACTCCAGGCTCAGACTCCTATCTACTAGGGAAATACAATAAGGTTTTCAGTGTTTGACCTGGACCTCAATTGATAAGAATTTTAAATGGGGGAGCTGGAAGGGATTGTGGGGGAAACATTCTAGGCAAAGTGCCTGGTACAGATACAGTCGTGGGGGCCTATCGGAAGAGAGTTTCCTACTTTGCCCAGGTCACGGTGCATAAGAAAACAGTGCCAAAAGCAGTGCAAGGCTAAATTTTGAAAAGCCTTTGTAATTGCAGTGACGAAGGGTGGGACTTCACCTCTCGGCGCTCACAGAATAGAATTTAGCTCTTAACCACTAGGCAGCAACCGGAAGAAACAGGGCATTCTGTTGAGAGATTTGGCCTCAGTATCCGCCACTTGCTAGCTGTGTGACGCCAGGCAAGTTACGTAATTTTTCTGTGCCTCCGTTTCCTTATCTCTAAAATGGAAGCATGACAACTAGCTCACAGTGATGTTTTGAGTATTAAATGGGGTAATGTACATGGGACATTTAGCATAGTGCCTTTCGCAGGGTAACTACTCAGTAAACGGCAGCTCATTTTTTATTTATTAACTCCCAACCTTACATCCAGGAAGACAAGCTAATATTTTTGGAGTGCTTGTATGTGTCAGGCATTGCACCAAACACTTCACGTGCGTTGTGTAATTTTTACAATAACAACTCTATAAGATAGACGCTATTATCTGTCCAACTTAAAAAGGGTGAAACGGAGGATTTCGATGCTGATCCCAGAGCTCTAAACTATGATGCTACACCATCTCCCTTTGCAGTACACTTCTGGGAAGTTTCAGGAGGGTTTTATGGGGGTAGAAAGTTGATACTATGGTTCACTGGTGAGAAAGGTACTGGAACAAGTGGGCCATGTAACGACGTCTTCAGATTTTTCCTAGGAAATGATAGCCAAATTTGTGGCTTTTATACCTCTTAAAGAGCTCTGGTGGCACAGTGGCTTAAGAGCTCAGCTGCTAACCAAAAGGTTGGCAGTTTGAATCCACCAGCCGCTCCTTGGAAACCTTATGGGCACTTCTACTCTGTCCTACAGGATTGGTATGAGTTGGAACCGACTCAGTGCCTTGGGTTTTCTTTTTTTTTTTTTAACCTCTTGCTTAAGGTATGTGGTTTCACTTTGTGCATACTCTTTTACCAGCCATTTCGTGAACATGCTTTATTTTTTTCCCATCTTTGTGAAAGCCTATATAAGTTAGCTTTTGCTGCAGAACAAAATACTCCAAAATGTAGTGACTTAAAACCACAAGCATTAATTTAGTTCATGATTCAGAGAGTTGACAAATTGGACTGGGTTCAGCTGGGCTCACTCATGTGCTTGAAGACAGCAGCCATATCTGCTGAGACTAGTTGGCCTGGGGGATGCTCAGTTGGAATGATGTATTTCCATTTTTCTGGTCTTCTATTCTTTAGGATACTAGCCTGGGCTTGTTCTTATGGTGGTAGAAGAGTTCCAAGAACCACAAGAGAGGCAACAAACCCCATACCGCAGGCACTTTTAAAGTCTCTGCATTTGTCATATTTGCTCTTGTCTCAGTGGTCAAAGCAAGTCATATGGTCCAGCTCGGTGTCAGTGTGGGAGAGGACTACCCAAGGGCATAGATGCAGGGTGCACGAACAATTTGGGTGCACTACTGCAACAGCCTATCACTGAGGCTTTGGAAAATCAGCCACAGAAGCTCCACAGAGCAATGGTGTTGGCATAGGCTTGGGAGGATGCTAAGGAGAGCATCTTCTGATAGCTGTACTGAGTACCTGTGTTACTTGGAAGCAGTTAGAATCCTCTTGTTGTGACCATAGTATCAAACAGTACCTGAAGGTGATGTGACACATTAGGGACCATACACTCCCAAGCTCTCTTTCCCTACCCCTACTCAGCTCTTGAATCTGAAGGAAGGATTTGTCAGAGATAGCACTCTAGTAGCTGGTGAGAGCTGAGCTATGGAATGACTGGTTTATTTTTATCTCCCACCTTTGATGGCCCGGACTGGAGAAATAGCTATTATATCCATCTGAATTTATTCAGCACTTAAAATACCTTGGCAAAGACATCTGTAGCTCTCTCTGATTGCTGTCATTCCAAAGGTCCACTAAGTTGATCTTCCTTATCCTTGAAACCAGCTCATGGTGGTATAAGTTAGTTTTGGCTATCATCACACAAACTCTTTGGGTAATAAAGTTCGAGTTTGAACTCCAATTTAGTTATCATATCAATAGTTTCCATAGTTTAATTTTGACTCAAGTGTGTATTATGTCCTATTTTATTTCATGAAGAAAGAAAATGCTGTAGGGTATCTGAGACCTCGGTATCTGGTATCAAGCCACATGCACATAGTGTTATAACCCATTACTCAATGCTTGGTTGTCCTGGGAAACTACAGTAAATAGCTGGGTAAAAACAATTTTTAGAAAGTGCTCCTTTTCCTCATGTAATTTCAATATAAGTATCAGTATAATAATAAAATCTACCCTAATAGGGAAAATTCCTGATCTCTTTTGTAAATGTCTTAAGAATAATATGGTAATAGTTTCAGACCGCAAAACTTGGGGCTCAGAGCAAACACGCAGTGATCAGATTCTACGGGAATGAGATGATTGTGTCTGTCAGTGCTTAGCCTTGCTCCTCACCACTGTTGCCGCCCTGTGAAATCAAGTTCTCCGTTTTGGCCTTCTGTGACGTCAGTTTTGATTCCACAGACCTTGTATGGAGAGGCGTCTTTTGCGTATGTGGTTTTCTTATGCTTTCCACAGATATTTTTAATTGAGGGTTTGAAGGTTCCCGGATTCAGTTCTTAGGGACGAGTTGTTGATGTTTGATCATCAGCTTAGCTCATCCCAATAAGCATTTGTGGAATTCCTTCCATGGTAGGTTGTGGGCCAGGCATACACATAGCCCTGACCTATGGGAGCTTAAAATCCGGTGGATTTCATTGAAAGAGGCGGGCACATATGACAAAATAATACTATGTGATGAAGACACCAAGAAGAAGAACCTAGAAGAGGGATTAATTTTGTGGGGGTTGGGGTGCAGGAGATCAGGGAGGTGATCCTTAAGGGATATTTTAGAAGGTGAACACTGAAGGACATTCCACCTGACTTTCTGAAAATTGAGGATTAGAAAGCTTGAGTGGGCTACTAAATCTGGAGATATGCTGGATAAATATCTAAACTATCTAAAAAATGCTTACCAAAATGTTGAAAACATTAGGATTTTTAAACAAAAGGGCAAGCTTATAAGAAAGTAAGGGGAAGTCTCCAAGGCCAAGAAGGGAGCAGGAATAGGAGTCCAGAGAGTAAGTCAGGGCTGCAGCAGCTAGCTACTCTAGCCCTTTCATGACCGTTGGGACACATGGTTGCCCACCCACTTTTTCCACCTCTGAGGTCCATTGGGAAGCTCGTTTCCCACTGATAGTACATGCTGCCACAAGGCAGGGGCCTTTATGACTGTTTGAAACTGAAAAAGAGTCGTGTGCTGCAAGTTACTGTTTCTAGAGTGTGTGTATGAGGTGTGTGCATTTTTGGTAGGAAACAGAAATTTTGAAAATTTTTCTTTGGGACAACATTTATCTCTCTGGACTCTAGGGGGCATTCAAGGGTGGAATTGGTGGGACAACATATGTCCCTCAGGACTCGAAGGGTAGGATTGTTGGTGGGGGGAAAACTCCATAAAACTAAAAAAAAAAAAAAAAAACCCATTGCTGTTGATTCCAACTCATAGTGACCCTATAGGACAGAGTGGAACTGCCCCATAGGGTTTCCAAGAAGCAGCTAGTGGATTTGAACTGCTGACCTTTTGGTTAGCAGCTGAGCTTTTAACCGCTGTGCCACCAGGGCTCTACGTACTTACCCAAAACCCAGCAATACTCAATGATTAAGCATGCTTCCATTAATGAAAACACATGGTATCAACAAAAAATTCAAGCAGAAAAATAATTGGGTCTTGAAAAGGCTAGGGCAACTATCAATAAATTGCCAGTGACTAAGAGTTCTAGTTTCACTGTGCCTAGTGCAAGAGAGGCAGGCTAAAAGGTCTGCATGGGCAGAGGGGCCACTGGGGACTTCTAAGTAAAGCTGGGACCCATGAAGGGTGACATCCCCAGGGAAAGGTAAACTTGAAAAAAAAAATCAACTCTATGGAGGCAGACAGCAAAGGACCTTACCTGATTCAGACTGGCTACCTGACGGCCCCAAACAACAACACAACAACATTGATGGGTGTGGAACATTGCAAGACACTTGCTTCCACATGGATTTGTGGCTTGAATTCATACTATTTGAAGGATCCGAACAACCATAAGTGAAGAATTTTAATTTATAGCAGGAATGGCAGGAGTCAATACAAATCTTCTCTGGAAGAATCCACGTTCAATCCATAGACTGAGTCTCCATGAATGTGAGTGCATAAATAGAAACCACAAAATATATAAGAAAACAAAGCCTTGTGAGTGAGAGAGACAACAGCACCGGACCCACAATGACCTCATGTTTCACATGTTTACAGAAATATAGAAGAAGAAAATATGAGTAAGTAGCAAGAGACTATCAAAAAATGAGCTAAGATATGTGAAAACATATTAACTAGAGTGTCCGGAGATAAAACAAATAATATTTGAAGTTAAATATTCCGTGAAATAATAGCCCTAAACTAAAATAAAGCAGAAACCCATCAACAGCAGAATGGATAAATAAACGGTGGTAAATTCATACAATGGAATATTACAATGCTATGAGAAAGAACTAGCTACCTCAAATGCAACGCCATGGATAAAGCCCATAATCATAAGCACAGAAGCCAGATACAAAGTGTACACGCTGTATGATCCCCATTTATAGGAAGTTCAAAAACAGGCAAAACTAATCTATGATGATTAGTCAGAATGGTGGTCACTTCATGTGGGAGGGTATTGATTGGGAGTGGGCATGAAGGAGTGTGCTGGGGTGCTGGAAATGTTCTTTATCTTGATATGGATGGTGCTGCATGACTGTATTGTTGTTGTTAGTTGCAGTCATGTCAGCTGCTACTTGTGGTGACCTTAAACTTGTAAATAGTCATTGAGCTGTACACCTAACATTTGTTCCTTTCCCATATTGAGTTATACCTCAATATAAAACTAAAAAACCTTAATGATCCTAACTTTCAGTGCTTTTGACCCACCCCCCCTCCCAAGGGACAGATTAGATACATCCGAAGAGAAAATTAGTGACCTGGAACTAGTGGGAAAACGCTAAATTTAGCACAGAGAGATAAACGGATGAAAAGGACAGAGATATTAAGAGATACGGAGGAAAGAGTGAGAAGGCCTATGCGAGGCTCAAGAAGACACGATGTATGAACAGTTTCTAAGAAAGACACAAATCCTTTGGTCCACACCTAGACACACACTAAAAACAGAACTAAAAACTGCAAGCCAAAGACAAAAAGAAGATTGTATAAGCATTCAGGAAGAAAATATAGATCGCCTTTATAGGAGTGTCAGACTGAGAGAAGAGTCCTTAACACTAACATGGCAGGCTAGTAGATGGAAGGATGATTCTGTCAATGAATCCTGAGAAAGAAGTAACTCTCAACCAAGAATCATGCACTGAAGGAATGAGGGCAAGGGGAAAAAAAAAAAATCATACGGACCAAGCAAAACAAAAAAACATGGAGTTCACTAACAGATTCTCACTTGGAGAATGTCTAAAAGATGTTCTCTTGGAAGAAGAAAAATGATTACAGAGGACTGTCTGAGATGCTAGAAAGAATGATGAACAAATGTGGAATATCAGGGTGGCAAACGTTCTTATTTTGTGGGGGAAATTAAAAAGTGAGAACTACAGCATTATATAAGGTAGAAGACTTATCCGAAACCACAGCCTACTGACTATAGCCGGTTGATCTGAAAATGAGCCACACTTTCATAAAGCCTGACTGTTTGAAGGCTCTTATACTTCATGAATTGTAAGGGATTTTTGTTGGATTCCATGGAATTTCCAGAACTGCCGCTGAACCACTGACCTTGTGAGACGAATTGATTCTGCCACATCTAAAAATTGTCAGTGTTCCCCTTCATGGTGATTGTTGAAAATACCAACCCTATAATAAGATAAAAACAGCTTTTATTCTTATAATGCAAGTAAAGCCTAGAGATTAATCAAAAACAGATTTGACTCATTTACATAATTAAGAAATTATTTGCAACATCAGTCCTAATAAACTTGGATATATTTGACAAATGTGATGATTTGTTCTGGGAGAAATATGTATCTTTTGTTAATACTATGGCTGTTGGTGGAGGGAGGAGGCCTTTAGGGAGCAAGTGCTCGGCTGCTAATCGAAAAGTACCAGGTGCCGCTGATGGGTGAGTGCGGCACCCGGCAGGGGGTGCAGAAGGTGCTTGCTGGTAGCCTCAGCTGATAATTCGAGAATCCATTTTCTTGGCATTCTGCTATCACTGTTGTAATGACAGTCTTCTGGTTTTAAGCCTTGACCTCAATTTTCTATTCTTTCACAACCCCACCGACCCCTTCCATCTTAAACATTCCTTAGGTGGCATTTAATTCCTTAGTGAATATTTTAACCTACATAAAAGTTTCATCTTTTCCACCTTTAAGAGACAGCTCCGATCTCACCTCTCCTGTCAATCCTGCCCTGAGTCCCCTGGCAGGACTGGCCACACTCTCCTCCACGTGCCCCACCGCTCATGTCTCCTCCCCATGGCAGTGATTTGTTTGTATGCAGAGCTCCCTTCTAGACCGAGAACTCCGTGAAGGTGAAGACTTTGTGACCTTCTCATTTCTCCATCCGTAGTGACTGGTACACTAAATGCTTGTCCCATCGCAACGGAATGATTTCCCTTTGAGCAGAAACATGACTTATGTGAAGCTGCATCTGTAGGTGTGAGGGAGACAATAATGATGAAGCGTTAGTTTTCTGTAGTGCTTTTATTGCCTCCTTACACCTGCTTCCATTAGGTCGTGTTATTGTTAGGTGCCATCGAGTCAATTTCAACTCATAGCAATCCCATGTGACAGAGCAGTACTGCCCCTTAGGGTTTCCTAGGCTGTAATCTTTATGGGGGCAGATCACCAGGTCTTCTTCCCATGGAGGCTCTGGGTGGGTTCAAATCGCCAGTCTTTCAATTAGCAGCCAAGCACTTAACCGTTGTGCCACCAGGGCTCCTTTCCCATTGGGAAGTTAGAGCAAATATTTGTCTCCTCATCTGATAGCTAAGGAGCCCAGGATGAGAAAGTTTAAGCGGCTCACACAGAGTCCTGCCGTTTGCACAGGGCGTGGGCCAATGGAGTAGTTGGCAGATGGGAAATCATAGAGAAAAGGCTTCTACTCCTCAGAGAAATTAGTTCATTAATTTTCTTTCCATTTAAGTCCCACTCCTCCTTCTGCCATTCTTCCTGTGATCAGAGAAGCAGCCTTTTGATAGAAGGAAGACACACCACGGAAATGTTCAAAGTGAGCTGACCCTCACGTGGGGGCCATTTGCCTGCAGAAGCAGCAATAATCATACTCATAATGCTTGCTTGAACTTGGCACTTTTCTTCTCTTCAGCATAGAGCCTCACATTACCCGCTGATGCCTTCAGCGCAGCAGTGGGCTGCTGAGCAGAGGAGAGGCTGGGACCAGCAAAGTGTGTCATCGTGGAGCAAGCCTGGAAGCTCTCGGGGCTATACATGCCTGTGGGAAATAAGCCAGCCTGGGGCAGTTCAATAGGCAGGGCAATAAGGAGGAAGCTGTGACATTGTTTCTGTAGAAGGAGACGGCTCAGGGCTCTGTTGTGTTCCACTACTTGGCAGAATGGCCCAGGAGAGGACTATGCCAAACCTTGAGACTTAAACAAACAAAACCCTGACTTCTTGTGGACCCCAGGAATGCCAGGAAATCCCGTTTCATAGAGGATTGCAGGCCTTGATAAAAATGAATAACTCTGACTTCTTTCTCCACAAATAATATCACACACAGATATGAGGATTCTCAGTCATGGGTTTTCACAGGCGTGAATGTAGCCCGTTTCTGTGGCAGACTCTCATGGAAAGATGAGGTGCAGTCCCCCCTGCAGAAGGGAGAGATCGGGAGAATTCAGGAGCACTGAAGTGAGATCTGCCTCTGTATATGTTTTTGGGCAACTTACAGGGTAGATTCTCCCAGCACTGACCTTTATGACTTCAATCAGGTGTCATTTTCAACCTGCAGCTGTTTTCCTGTCTTGGCAACACTCTGGGAAGTTCAGTTAGAGCTAGACGGTCAAATCCAGAGAGGGGAGATGTGTTTTTCAGGACTGCATCATCCTACACCAGTGGTTCTTGACCTTCTCTGTACCTCAAATCTCCCAGCAAGAATTTTTAAAAAAATATTAATGCATTCCCCGCATACATACTGACATAAGCAGTCAGGGGGAGGGGCTCTTCATAGCTCCTTTGAAGGAGCCAGGGTGGAAACCTTTGGCTTGTCCTCCCGGCCACTTGTCCCAAACCATCCCAACCAGCACAGGCGCATGTGAGCACAATGGATCAGACAATATTAAGGTGCCTTGATAGGGCGATCTGTGGAATCTGCCCATACCTTGGGCCCCATGCCCCCTCGAGCTGAGAGAACAGGTGTGCAGACCTCTGAGGAACGACCCAGGGAGCATTTACCACACCAACAGCTGTATGGCTGGTGCCTCGGCTGGCTGCCCGGATTCCCTGCCCCTGGCCTGGCCCTAACTTCTGGTCCTTTGACCTATTACTTATCTTTGGTAAATGTGTCCTCTTTGCCTGCTCGTGGGCCTTGTCCCAAATCCACATTCTGAATTTGCTTCTAGATTACTCCCTAACTCCAGATTACCTACAAAATAGCACTAAGGAGGGAAGAAAAGATGGAAGAAACTTAATACTGAGTGCTACACTGTGTTAAACAAAACAAAACAAAACCCATTGCCCCGGAGTCAATTCCGACTCCTAGCAACCTTATAGGACAGAGTAGAGCTGCCTCATAGGGGTTCCAAGGAGTGGCTGGTGGATTTGAACTGCCGATCTTTTAGTTAACCACTTCACCACCTGGGTGCCACACTGTGTTAGGTGTTAAGAGAGATGATCCAGCCCCATGCCTGTCCTCTAGGAGCTCACAGTCTATTAGGGGAGACAGGCATGACAACAAGGGGGTCACAAAGCATTTCAGGGGCTGTGCTGGTAGGTCTGGCACAGGGACAAAGAAGGGAGAGGACCTTTGCGTGTAAGGGTAGAGGGAACTAGAGAAAAGGTAAAGAGGCTTCATGTGGGAGGTGACAGCTGAGCTGAGTGGGGCAGAAAGGAGGGTTGGGAGGAGGTGGGGGAAAACAGGAAACGGCATGCTTAGGACACTGCAGTAGTTCTGGATTCCTGGGGCATAAAGGGAAGGGGAGTGGGGACAGTAAGAGGTAGGCGGGAAAGGTGGTCAGGAATGGGGGTTATGGGGGTCTGGAGGGCCAAGCTACAAAGAGTGAACCAAAGCCAGGGAGGCTACCCAGGCAGTCCCCTGGTAAAGCTGGCCTCAAGGGGGTGCTGGAGTTCAAGTCATGGTGTCGAAAGGGGCATGGTAAACTTGGGCTTCATTTGAGTCCACTGGTATCAGAGGTCTGATCTGAGAGCAGTTTATGTCCATAGGATTTCCAGGTGATAGTGACATTTGAGGTTAGGTGCTGGGTGTCCTGACCATTTGGAGCAGAACCCTAGGCTGTGGCTACAAGGGCAGGACTCAGGGACCAGCTCCATGTGGGAGAGGGCTGACCAAGACAAGTCAGAATGTCAGGGTCCTAGGAAAATGGGCTGGGGTTCATAGTGGGAGCGTCCTGCAGTGCAGACTGAGCCAGTCCAGCTGGATTAGGGGAAGTGTGGCCTAATATATTCCCATATGGAGACTGAGTCTAAGGCTGCAGAGTAATTCCAGATCCCAGCCACCACTCAGGGGAGACATTTAAATGTTCTCTCACCTGCTCAGGCTAACTGGAGACTTGGGTGGATTCAAACTGCCACTGGGGAGGTGGAGACCAGGTGAAGGCCGACATAGAGATTTCAAGACGAAAAGTAGTTCAAGTTTGAGTGAAGGAGGCGTCCTTGTTCTTACATACACCAACTTTCTGGTCAGTGACCTTCAAAAGTATTTCCTCTGCATGGAAATATTTCTCTGAGCTGTCAGAGGCCTGCAGGCCAGTCCGGGTCATTGAAAACCCAGTGTCGATGTGGGAACCTTCCCAGCCCCCAGCTGAGCCCCACCTCCAGAGCTCTCTCTCCAGAACTCTGCATGGGCTGAGGGAAAGCCGGAATGAGCAGTCAGCCATCTTGAAGTGTTTCCTCACTTCCTCCAATAACCCTCTGCACGGGGCTGGTCCTACTTCCTTCTCTCGTGAATGGAACTTCCAGCTCCCCAGGAGACCAGCCTGTCCCTGAAGCTTTGCTCTGTCCTAATGCACTAATACAATAGTATCCCCTTATCTAAGGAGGACACGCTCCAAGACCTCTCCCATGGATGCCTGAAACCATAGATAGTACCGAACCCTGTATATATTATGTTTCGACCTAAACATACATACTTATGATAAAGTTTAATTTATAAATTAGGCACAGTAAGAGATTAACAACAACAATTACTAATAAAATAGAACAATTAAAACTATATGCTGTAATAAGAGTTATGTGAATTTGATTCCCTGGGGGAATGGAGTGGGGCGGCACGAGATTTCATCTTGCTACTAATTTAATGTTTTCAGACTGTGGGTAACTGAAACCATGGATAAGGGGGAGGGCTAAAGTAGTCACTTTGTGATGCTTCCAAAGGTCATATTTTCAGAGTGGTTAATGAGTAATCTTCTGGTAATCTAATCTGCCTAGTCCACAGAGAGATTATTATTTAATCTATTGAACCCATCTCTAGAGTACACTTACTGGTAATTACCCTCGTTCAGTGTTGTCTTATAGAAATCTGGGTCTCAGAAAGATTTAATGGAATTGCTCCTGCAGTACTGTGAAGAAATGATTCAAGTAAAACTCGGCTGTCCACAGAGACTGTCCTGGACCCTCACTAATGGCCTGGGGTCCTGTCCCAAATCCAGAGCCACCGTGTTGTCACCCACCTGACGGTGGAGAGTCTGAGCTGCTCGGCGGACTATGCCTGAAGAAGACCCCAGTGACATCCTTGTGTTGATTTCACTCTGATATTCCTTACGCCAGGGGAAGGTGGATTCGTACTGAAGGGCAATGACCAGGCCTTACTCGTCTTGACAACCCTCAGGACCAGCCAGGGCTGTGCCTGTGGCTGTTGCTCTGGAAAGTGAGTTACTTCAGTCCGCTAAATGAAGGACAGTGCCATGTTTGGGGCCAGGCGAGGCTCTGAGGGCAAGACTCCCCCTGAAAGGAGACTGTCTGAGGGAACATGAGTAAAAGGAGCCGCAGAGACCTGGAGTCGGATTAGGTGAAGCCAGTCTCAGGATTAGGTGAATTTGTTAGAAAGGCAGATGCTTTCCGTTTCTGCCCCCAAAGCGGTCTTGTCTCCTTAAAGTCAAGTAGAAGCTGAAGTGAGGACAAGCGCGGGCCTGGTGAGAATGGGGGCTTCGGGAGGAGCTCAGGGGGGCATACTCGTTCTCTGTACCCGCCTTTCCTTGGAAAACGGGGCGGCACCTCATCTCCTCAATCCTCCAGTCATGGTTTTCTAACTGAGAAAGCCAATGAAGGGACTTAAAACACGAAGGAAAGTTATAAGGCTCCTGCTGGTTCTTAATATTCACAATTCGTTAAAAATTTGCGAAGTAATCAATTTTCGTATTTCACAGGTAGGGAAACTGAGGTTTAGAGATGAAGTCGCCCAAGCAGGAGCACTTTTGAGAGTGAATAAAAAAACCAAAACCCGTTGCCGTCAAGTCGATTCTGACTCATAGCAACCCTACAGGACAGAATAGACGTCGGGTTTCCAAGGAGCAGCTGTTGGATTCAAACTGCCGAACTTTTTGGTTAGAAGCCTGAGCTCTTAACCACTGGGCCACCAGGGCTCAGAGGGTAAAAAGTGGTGCTAAAAATACTTATAATTACATATATAGTCTGAAAAAAATTGGTATTATTATATTTCTTGACCTATAAAATTAATTCATATCAAAAGCTATTTTTAATAAAGCTTTTTCTTAAAAAAAAAAAAAGAATAAACCATTAACCCGTGGCCATCATGTCCATTCTGATTCACAGAGACCCTATAGGACAGGGTAGAGCTGTCCCGTAGAGTTTCCAAGGTTGTACATTTTTAGGGAAGCAGACTGCCACATCTTTCTCCTGAGGAGCAGCTGGTAGGTTTGAACCACCAACCTTTTGGTTAACAGCTGAGTGCTTAACCACTATGCATCCAGGTCTCCTTAAAAAAATAAACATCAGTTATAAATTAGGACTATCTCTGGCAAATGGGAGTGTATGGTTACCTTGATGCTAAATGACTCTTCCAAAGTCACAGAGCTAGTAAGTGACAAAACCAGGGTCCAAAGCCAAACTCTTTCCATTATTTCATACTGCTTAATTGTGGGGGCCTGGACAAGGATGTCACGCTTGGCAAAGTAGAGGGTCAGCAAAAAAGAAGACCCTTAAGGAGATGGACTGACACAGTGGTTACAACAATGGGCTTAAGCATAACAACAACTGTGAGGATGGCACAGGACTGGGCAGTGTTTCTGTTGTACATAGGGTCATTATGAGTCAGAACCGACTCGATGGCACCCAACAACAACAACAATAATTGTGCAGGAAAGGTTGCCTGTGATTTCAGGGTCAGGCATGCTCTCTTTACACTGGGGAGTTGACTTTGTCAGGCTATTTCTTTCCCACTTCCGCTCTTGCCAGTATAGCTCCCCTGTTGCTTTGGATGTAGTCAGGCACCCTGGAGAAAACAGCATCCAAAAGGGTTCTCTTGGGAGCCATCTGAGGTGGGTGTAACTCCTTCCAAGGTGTCCTCACTGCTGGTGCTCCCTGTCAGCTGTCTCCTCCATGACTTGATTGCAGACCCTCTCACTGGCTTGACTTCTTGAACTTGGGTGTTGCAGTTAACGGCTATCATGTAGTCCCCCAATGGTTAGTGACTCCATGCACAACAGACTGAACACCACACAGTCCTGCAACATCCTCATGATCAGTTGCCCATCAGACTTTTGTGATCCATAGGGTTTTCACTGGTTGATTTTTGAAAGTAGGTTATAAGGCCTTTCTTCCTTTTCTGTCTTCGTCTAGAAGTTCCCCTAAACCCCATTCAGCATCACAGCAACACCCAAGCCTTCAATGACAGATGGGTGGTGGCTGTGCATGGGATGCCCTGACCAGGAATGAAACCTGAGTCTCCCACAGGGAAGGCAGGCATTCTACCACTAAACCACTACTACTCCCACTGGGTGTTACTAGGCCCTGGCTTTCCCTACCTTAGATCCTCTGTCTTCCTTGACCCTTGACCACTACCTTGGGTTCTACCTACTGGGTCTGCCTTGACCACTAACCCTCACTGGCATATTTTTATTTGCTTTCTACGTGACTTTGCTTGCCTCTCCCTGGCCTGGTGGGGAAATTCATTCCTGGCTGTGGTGCCTTCACCCCGCCTCCAAACCTACATTCACAACTTGACAGTCTTTGGGATTTAATCAACTAGTTCATTGAGCAATCCAGGTGTATACCCACCTGATTTGAGTGATTTAGTTTAATGAAGATAATCACGTGTCACAGGTTTTCTGGGGCAGCCCTAATTTCAAATATTCTGTCTCTTTGTCCTCACAAAAACTATCAGAGCACTGAAAATCTTGATTTTTTTTTTTTGACATATAAGCAACATTTTCTAGACTGCCTCTGGCACTAGGGGAAAAAATACGTATGTATATACATACATACATATGTATGTAAAAATCTCTGGACAGACAACATGCCTTACCTTTTAGCTAAGGACATACAGGTCTCTGTTAAGTCCTTATCTTGTCAGCATTGGTGAGCCTAAGAGAGACATTTGTTTTGTTTGTCTATTTTCAAAACTGTCATCAGTATTGTTGTCATGTTGTTGCTCCTACTTTTTGAGAAAAGAATTTTTTTTTTTGGCTTTAGCAAACAAGATTATTTTCTCACATTTAGTAGGCTAGAAGTTTGAATTCAGGGTGCCAGCTCTAGGGTAAGGCTTTCTCTCTCTGTTGGTTCTGGGGGAAGGTCCTCGTCATCAATCTTCCCTTTGTCTAGCAGCTTCTCAGCACAGAGACCCAGGATCCAAAGGAAGTGCTCCCCTCCTGGTTCTTCTTTCTTGCTGGCATGAGGTCCCTCTCCTCTCTGCTTGATTTTCTCTTCTATATCTCAAAAGAGATTGGCTCAAGATACAACCTAATCCCATAGACTGAGTCCTGCATTATTAATTTAACTGCCTCTAATCATGCCTCATTAACATCATAAAAAAGACCAAACCCATTGCCCTTTAGTTGACTCCAACTCATAGCAACTGTATGGGACAGAGAAGAACTGCCCATAGGATCTCCAAGGAGTGGCTGGTGGATTCAAACTGCCAACCCCTAAGAAAAGAATTTTCTTGTCTTGATTGGACTGCCAACATGTTTCCTGCTGAGTGGCAATGTGGTTTTTGTGGTGTGTGTATCTCCAGTCAGCACCTCATAATATGACTATTGGTAACCTAAGTCATACCTTCACTGTGAGATTTGCAAGCTCCAGAATGTCCATATCCTATCCTGTCTCCTAAACCCATAGGTGGATGACACGCCCAACAGATGGCTCTCCTTGGCTTTGTCTGGACCTCCCCAGAGTGCAGAGAAGTCCTAGCCCTGGGTTCCCATCACAGCCCTATTGTGGTCCAGTATGGTCTTCCCAGGAAAAGGGTGCTTCTCCTACAGAAGGTATTCCAGACCCATTTCCAATCACTGATAAAAGAAAAAGTATTCCAAAGAGGAATGTCTTAGTTACTTGGTATTGCTGTAACAAAATTTACCACAAGTGAGTGGCTTTAAAGAACAGAAACTTATTTTCCCAAAGTTGAGAAATCTAGAAGTCCAAATTCAGGGAGTAGCTCTAGGGGGAGCTCTTCTTTGTCTGTTTCAGCTTCTAGTAGCTGCCGGCATTTCTTGTCGTTCCTGGGCTAGTAGTTGCATCTGCCCTGTGTCTGCTTTCATATGGCATCTTCCCTGTGTGTGTGTCTTAGTATCTATTCTGCCTTTTTTATAACTCAGAAGTGATTAGGTTTAGGACTCACCCTACTCTGGTATGACCTCACTGACATAAGAAGAGAAAACCCTGTTTCCAAACAGGATCATATTTATAGGTTATTTATATAAAAGACATTGTCATCAAGCCGATTACATTCATGGCAACCCCATAGACGTCAGAGGAGAACTGTGCTCCAAAGGGTTTTCAGTGGCTGATTTTTTGGAATTAGATCACCAGGACTTTCTTCCAAAATGCCCCTGGGATTGGTCTTAATCCAAAGTTCAATGGCAAGTCACTGAAGTGTTTTAAGTAGGGACATGCCGTGACATATGATAAGCTATTCGGATTGCAGAGCTAGGGGATGTTTTACAAAGTAGCTTTTTTTCCCCCTTTTAATGTTTGTTTTCGTATTTTAATTACTATATTTTAAGTAATGCACGTTCATTGCAGAAAATTTTGAAAGTACAAATAAGAAGACCTAAGATAATTAAAATCTCCCATAATGCAGAGATAAGTGCCCACAGTTTGGTGTATATAATCATAAAAGCTAATATTTATTGGTGCTCAGCCCATGCCCCACACACTGTGAGTGCCCGACGTGCATCCGTAGGTGCTGATATCATCCCCATTTTACAGATAACACGACTCGGACTTTAGGTTTGGTGAATCGCCCAATGTCCCCCAGCTAAAGTCCACCCTAGAACCAAGGCCTCCTAACTTCTGAGCCCAAGCTGTGATTTTTGGGGGGTAGGAGTTGACTTTTGGAAGATGAGTAGGAGCTCAGTTACTAAAGAAAAGCAAGAATCTTCATGGAAATAGCTTGTGATCATTAAGGTTCTGTGTCAAGTTGGCTAGGCTGTGATTTTCAGTGGTTTGGCAGTTATGATGTAGTTTGGCAGTCATATAATGATGTAATCACTTTTATGGTGAGATCTGATATAATGTGGTCACCTCCATGATAGTACCTGCTGTGAGTAGCCAATCAGTTGAAAGGATGTTTCCTTGTGGGCATGGCCTGCATCCAATATATAGGTGGACTTTCTGGCAAGGCTCATGGGCTTTTGCGTGCTCTGGATCCTGTATCTAGCTCTTGTTCATCTGATTTCCAGTTCTTGGGACTTGAGCGAGCAGCTTACCTGCTGTGTCGCCTGCCAATCTTGGGATTCATCAGTCTCCACAGCCTGTGAACCAGGAGAAGCCTCCAGCCTGACCCACAGACTTGGGACTTTCTAGCCTCTACAACTGCATGAGCCATTTTCTTGACATGAATCTCTCTCTATATATAATGATATGCTTTACTGGTTTTGCTTCTCTAGAGAACCTAGCCTAAGACACAGTGGAAGATAAGAAACATGGAAAAGTGGAAATATTGGAAGTATACCTGGTGCTTAGGCAGTGGTAAGCAGTAGTTATGATAGAAGCATTGTTCCTTTGGAGGAATAATTAGAAAAGTTATGTGAGGCCAAATCACGAAGACTTGAAACGCCATGCTGGAGGATTTGAGCTTTATTACATGGGAAGCCAGGGAGTTGTTTTGGTTTTTTTTGCATTTGCTTTAGGTGAAAGTTTACAGAGTGAATTAGATTCCCGTTTGATGGTTTAAAGTGTTTCATTATCTTGGTTTCATGCCCCACAATCTGCAAACACTCCCAATTTCTGCCCTGGGTTCCCCATTTTCTTTCATCCTGGTTTTCTACCCTTTTTTGTTTTTGGGCAGATAATGCCCCTTTGGTTTCTTATAGCTAATTGTTCTAAGGAGTATGTTCCTCTCGGGTATTTTTGTTTATCTTATGTGCTTGTCTATTGTTTGGCTGGAAGGTGGTCTCCAGGAATGGCTTTATTTCTAGGTCATAAGCGTGTCTGTCTTAGGGCCATAGTCTCTGGGGTTCTTCCAGTCTTTGTCAGACAAGCAAGCCTGTTTTTTTTTTTTTTTTTTTTTTAATTCAATTCTTTTGTTCTACAGTTTTCTCCTACTCTTTATCATGTAGCCTCTGCCATGATCCCAGTCAGAGCAATTGGTAGTGGTAGCCAGGTACCATCTAGTTCTTCTGGTCTCAGGATCCCATAGCCTGTGTTTCATGTGGTCCATTAATCCTTTGGACTAATTGCTCCCTTGAGTCTTTGGTGTCTTTCACTCTCCCTCATTCCAGATGAGAAGAGACCAATAGTTGTGTCTTAGATGGCCGCTCACAAGCTTAGATGGCGGCTCACTACTCAGCACAGTAGGATATATTACTGTGTTGTGCCAATTGATGTAGATGTTGCCTGAGTCTATGGTCCTTTGTATTGCAGCTGAGGAACTTCATCCCACGAGGTGTTTGGTTGTGTCTAAGAGACTTCCCTGACTATACCCCTTGTGTGCTTTATATGAGCTGCACCTATGGTCACTTCTGTGGAAAATCCACCACCAAACCTGTATTTGCTGGTGGGTGTATTCCCTTACATCCTCCCACACCTCTTGGCATACCTATCTACCTATTTGTCCTTTTGTAAATTATTGTTAGTTAATTCTATTGCTGCAGGATTGTCTAAGCTGTGATTGCCCTTTATTCTTGTGTTCTGCTCAGTGCCCGCCTTCTCTTGCCTTGGTCATGTTTTACTGACTTCCCCAACATTAGGTATTGCCTTCCCCTTCACCAGTATTAACTCGTGTCTTCTAATTGGTAATTTTCTCTCTTCCCCCTCCCATTCCTTGGTAACCATCAAAGATTTTTTTTTTTCTTTTTTTCCTGTGTGTAAACCTTTTATTGTTACTTTACAGTAGTGGTCTCATACAATATTTGTCCTTTTGTGATTGACTTATTTCGCTCAGCATAATGTCCTCCAAATTCATCCATGTTGTGAGATATTTCACAGATTCTTCAATACTCTTTATCTTTGGGTAGTATTCAATCATGTGTATGTACCAGAGTTTGTTAATCCGTTCACCTCTTGACGGGCACTTAGGTTGTTTCCATCTTTTTGCTGTTGTAAATAACATTGTCATGAACATGGGTGTGCATATGTCTATTCATGTCATGGCTCTTATTTATTTAGGGTATATACCCAGGAGTGGGATTGCTGAATCAAATGGTATTTCTATTTCTAGCTTTTTGAGGAAGCACCATGCCGTTGTCCAAAGTGGTTGTACAGTTTTACATTCCCACTGACAGTGTATAAGAGTTTCAATCTCCCCAAAACCATGTCAACATTTGTTATTTTCTGTTTTTTTTTTTTGTTGTTGTTGTTAATACTGGTAATGTTGGGGTGAGATGTTATTGCATTATAGTTTTGATGTGCATCTCTCTAACAGATGATGATCACAAGCTTTTCTTCATATGTTTGTTAGCCCCCTGAATATCTTCTTTGGTAAAGCATCCGTTCTTATCCTTTGCCAATTTTTTAATTGGATTGTCTGTCTTTTTATTGTTGAGGTGTTGAGGTTTTCTATGAATTTCAGAGATTTTTCCCTTGTCGGATATGTCATAGCCAAAAATTTTTTCCCAATCTATAGGTTCTCTTTTGACTCTTTTGGAGAAGTCTTTTGTTGAGCATAAGTATTTAGTTTTTAGGAGGTCCTTATCTAGTTCATCTTGTGCTGTGTGTGCATTTTTTTGTTACGTTTGGTGGAAGTCAGAGAGTTTTTAAGGAAGGGTGTAAACTTCACCTGCAGTTTGAGTCCTGTATTTTTCACTACTGGCTCTGCAACTATTTTCAACCTCTGTTTTCTATTCCCGGTTGTACACATGAGGATTTGGAACAAAAATTGCCAACTGGCTAATCAGAAAACTTTTATTGTTGAGGTAAAAACTATTGCTTGATTTCATTGTGGCATGAGCTATCTTTTGATCATTGCTTTATATTGGAGTTGTTCACCGTGAGTCCCACTGAACTGAGGAATTGCAACATCTTGACACACGTGAAGCCCTGGGGCCCACGAATTCTCCTCCCACTGTGACATCATAAAGATGAGGCTGCAGGACTCGGAGTTTCCCAAGCAAACAAATGGGAACTAAACCATATTAAATGTTTGGAAAATCTGTTTTAAGTGATAGTAACATTTACTTCTCTAGTGGGAGAGCAGGAAACTGAAACAATTTTGAACTTTCAAGACACCACTTTGGGGAGAAATTGTAAATGTCTTCATGGATATGATATGTGTTTGATATGAATCATGTGCCTAAACCAAAACCAAACCCATTGATATCAAGTCGATTCTGACTCTGAGCGACCCTATAGGACAGAGTACAACTGCCCTTTCGGGTTTCCAAGGAGTAGGTGGTAGATTTGAACTGCTGACCTGTGTGCTCTTAACCACTGCACCGCTAAATGTAGACACCAAGTGCTTGAACCACTGCAGAAGGAAGTTACTGTTCTCCAAAGAGAATTGGAAGACCCTTTTGTTAACATAAATTATGATTGGAATAAAGGTCACAAAGAAACCATGCAAATAAAGCAAAAATATATGAGTGTCTCTTCCTAGGATATGTTCTAAAAAAAGAAGATATGCAGAAGAAGTGTCATGAACATTGTTCTAATGATTTTTGAGATTTTGTCTGTATGCATACAGATATTTTTTAAATTATAGGTATTATTTGAGACTTGAGGAATTTTTCATCCTTTGAGGTAGCTGAAGGAAAGAATGAAGATATCAAGTACCATTTACTGAGTATCTCCTATGTACAAGGCATCTTGCCTACAACATATTACTTCATGTTTATGACAACTCTGCAGAAAAAGCTCCATTTTACCCATCTTATAGATGAGGGTACTCAACTTGTAAGTAGCAGGGCTGAAGTTCGAACTTAGATCTGACTGTCCCCAAGTCTATACCTTTTCTGTTATTCTAATTTCCCAAACAACGAACTAGAAACAGAATTTCACTGCTTATGGTTCCCCAGCCATTAGATGGTAATGTCTTCTCTCATCTCCAAATTGTCTGCCTTCCGCACCACCACATTGCCTCTGGAGGGTAATGGGATACGGCCCAAACAATGATGATAATTGTCAATGTTTCTTGAGAACTGTGCTAGATTCTGTACATGTTTTATCTCACTTCATTCTCATAACAACTCTATGAGGTAGGCACTTATATTATTTCCATTCTGTAGAAGAGGAAACTGAGGCAAAGAGATGAAGTAATTTATCCAAGATCACATAGCCAGTAAGTGCTGAAGCTGTGATTCGAACTGAGGCAGTCTGACTCTGGAACCTGTGGTCATAGCCATCTTTGCACACAGATGAGCTTTCTTCAGCCTCAACCAGAGAGAGCCCTGCGCCCACACACACGGATGGTTCTACTTTCCTACTAACACAGCATACTGGTCAGATGTTTCCTTCTGTTTCCATTTAGTCCTGCATATAAAGAGACTGCTTAAGCGTGTCGTATCAGGCTATGGGAAAAGTCATCCATGTGTTCCCCTTGACCAGCCCCTAATTCAGAGGGTTTTGTTCCTACAAGAATTCCACTAAGTTTAATTTATAGGGCCATAACCCATAAAACACGGTTCCTTTCTGAGTAAGTTTCATTTACTGACTTGAAGGGTATATGACTCATAAATAAATTGCTCCTTTTCCATGTCAATTTCTGTCCCTATCTTTGGGAATGCACGGTTGCCTTAAATATCTGCAAAGAAAAGAAATTGGATTCTGTGTTAGTGACACTGCTGGTTCCCTCTTTCTCTGACACATTCTGAATATTTTACCCTTTTTTCCAGCGTGGAAATCTTTATAGCCCTGATAGAATTATTCCTTGTATGGTGCTTCATGCAAAATGACATTATTAATATTAAAACGGTAAATATTGTGACTCCTGAAATGATATGTTTTGATCACACTTTAACTATGGCAAAACACTTTTTTAGGATTCTTTTAAATGTTGTTATAACCTTACATTCACATACCTACACAGATATGGGTCACCTGGGCTGACATTTAAAAACATGAAACCCAGCTAATCCCCCTACGATAGTTCTTGATGTAAATTACAAGGGAACCACAATTTTCTGCCTCTGATGAATGTATGTTAGGTATATTTCAAAAGAAATTTTAATTTTTCCTTTTCTCTGGGATTCCAGGCAAGTCTTAAATGGGTTTGTGGACACTGGCTCACAAGGCTGAATCTGTCTGTTAACATGGCATTGACTGCTAGATAGTGGTTCCCTCGGTCCTCAGAGGAGAGAGCCATACCCAGTGGCTGCTGCCCCATCACACTCTGACGAAATCTCACAAGGTTAGGGCAGTGGATCAGGGGGCCAGCTAACACCAGCTTAGTTACTAAGGACACACTGAAGGACTTGGGCAACTTCCTTCCCTCTGAGCCTCAGTTTCCCTATTTGCCCAATAAAAGGCTTGAATTAAAGACCCTTCTAGGAGTTCTTGGTTGGTGCAAACAGTTAATGTCCTCAGCTGCTACCTGAAAAGTTGGAGGTTTGAGTCCACCCAGAGGCATCTTGGAAGAAAAGGCCTGGTGATCTCCTTCTGAAAAATCAGCCATTGGAAACCCTCTGGAGCACAGCTCTACTCTGACACACACGTGGTCTCCAAAAGTCAGAGTCAACTCAGTGGCAATTTTTTTTTTTTTTAGAAGACCCTTCTGGCATTAACATCTTCTGATTCTGTGCCTCTTGATAATGGCCATTGAGGAAGGTCACAGAGGCCTCCTTCTTTTAGATGCTTGGTGCAGAATTAATTCTTTTTTTCACCTTTTCAATTACCAGCCACTCTAATTTTTCTTTGGAAGGAGGAAGGAAAAAGAGGAATTGATAAATCTTTGCTGCCCCTGAAAATATTAATATTATAATAAAAATCGTTCCTTATTTAGTGTCTAGTGGTGCCTGTACAGGGCTAGATCCTTTGCTAATTCTAACCTTTAACCTGCAGGGAAGGTGTTCATCGTCTCATTTTACAGATGAGAAAACTGAAGTTCAGAAAGAGGAAGTCACTTTCTCAAACTCACAAACCTACAAAATGGCAGAGCAGAGGGGAGAAGCCTAATAGTGTATGTGGCTGCAAACCTGAGGTTGTAGCTGCCTACACAGCCAGGCTAGTACTAACATTGTGAATACCACAATGGTGAAACCAGGGAGGAAATTAGGATTGGGTTGGATGGTGGCTGGAGAAAGTGTTTCAAATCCAAAATGTGGCTCAGCAAAGGGCAGGACAATGAATGATAAAAAGGGCAGGTTAAAATTTAGCTGTTGGAAATTATCATTGCCATTGGTAAATAATATCATTGGTAGTCCTAAGAGTTGTTGTTGCTAGGTGCCTTCGAGTTGATTCCATTCATGGTGGCCCCATAGGACAGAGTTGAACTGCCCCATAGAGTTTTCTAGGCTGTAATCTTTATGGGCGCAGATCTCCAAGTCTTTCTCCCACAGAGCCACTGGGCGAGTTTGAACTCCCAACATTTGGTTAGCGGCCTAGTGCTTAACCATCGTTGCACCACTGGGACTTCTTACTAGTACTAATAAAACCATTTATTGAGTGCTTACTGCGTGTCAGAAGGCTCTGTGCTAAAAAATTTTACTGTCATTATTTTGTTTAATCCTCACGATGGCCCTGTGAGGTAGGCACTATTTTTTGAAGCAGTCAAGACTCAGGTTCCGGAACTTACCTACATCTCATACCAAATGAGAAGCAGGGATGGTATTAAAACCCAGGGCTACGTGACTTCCGGGTTCCTTCTTTCAGTCCCTGCTAGCATAGGAGTGAGGAGGGAAGGTATTAAAACCCAAGGCTATGTGACTTCCGGGTTCCTTCTTTCAGTCCCTGCTAGCATAGGCGTGACAGGCCCACCAGTGCCTAGGAGTACAAGGGAACACTGACTCAGTCCCTGGGAGAGGGGAGACTTCAAAAACTAGGGCCTCAGTCAATTAAGTTGGAGTGCAGGGTGCCTCAAGCTGGGAATAGGCAAGGAAGCCAGGCAGAGTACTGGTGGGACTGAGGCAGGAGACCAGTCGGTGGACAGGACTGGCACCAGAGATGGTAAAGCCTGAGCGTAGGGACTCTCACAGACCTCAGGGTGCGACTCGTGAATGAAATAGTGTCAGCAGGGAAGGCTTTCTTATGAGGAAAGAGGCCTACTGATTGGGCGTGACTAGATTATCTTTCTTCTAGGTGTTTCCCAAAGTAGGGATTGGCTTGTCTGGGTTCTTGCTTTAAGTCAAGATTAGCTCAAGCTCAGGTATGGGCAAGAGTGGACCCAGCTCTGAGAAGCAGAAATGGAGCAGCAGCTGACAGGTGTGTGTGTGTGTAGGGAGGTGGGGGGCTTGGCTCACTTTTGGATAACACAGTTAGGGGCAGGGGCTCTAACTGTAATTTCTCCTACATTTTCTGATCCTACCATCTTAAAGGCCTTCCTCGTTCCCCTATAAAAAGTTACAGCTTGTGCAAGCTCAGAGAATTTCTCAAAATGAACTTATTAGCACTTTGGTTGTATAAATAAGTATTTTAATTTTTGTGGTACACACTAAAGTTGGTGGATGGGAGACTGTCAGAATTCTTAATCGTCATGAAATATGCTCTTAATAAGCAGTCTTATTAAATCTAAATGAAATGCCTGTATGAGGCCCTATTTTCTTATTTTCTGAACTCGCTGCAGCTTTTTTATCTCAAACTGCAACCAGAGTCATTCTAAATCATCATCAAATTAACTATTTATGTTCCTCTTCACCAGTGTTCCCCCTCTCCCCCCATGCTGCCTCCCCACCACCCTCTACACAAATCTCATGTTTTATGGAGAAATAATCAGCTCTCAGCTCGGCAGAGAACACCCTTTGAGTGCTGGAGGGGCACACAGGTTTGGGCAGAACAATCCCCCGAAGCTCCAGGGGGTCAGGGGAAGCATCTCCTCCGAGAACGCTCTTTCTGACTGAGAATTTCGCGGCACAGGTAGTATCCCTGGGAGTGCAGCCTCTTCAGAGAGACGTCTAATTTGCTCCGTCAGTCAGTTTCTCTTGGCAGAAGGCCAGCGACAAGGTAACGCCTCATCTCAGCGACAAGGTAACGCCTCATCTCAGCGACAAGGTAACGCCTTATCTCAATTTCCTTCAGATGTGATTTGGAGGAAAGAAGCCGACCAGCTTTTCAAGACCTTATCTTTTTTGCCCTTTGGAGACTGAGAAGAGAATTTCCAATGCAGAGATCTGAGTTGGCCAAAACCAGAGTGGCAGATACGATGCAATGTCATTTCAAAGTCCAGACAAGATGATGACAAAGTTGTGCCCCTGACCTTTTAAGGAGCAGGAAGCAAGAAAGCTCAGAGGTGATATCACCTATATGTGGGCAAATCCCCTTCTCCTTACTTTGGGGAAAAGGGGTCGAGTTGAACTTTTACTAGAAAGGGGCGGGATGACGAAGCTGTATTTTAGAGGAACCTAGAGAGTACAGGTTTCTTATCCTAAGCTATCTGACGGCATGCATAGACCCTGCCCAAGACTCTGAACCCATCATATAAGCCACACGCCTTAGGCGGATAAATTGAAGGGGTCTGCCCAGCTTACGTCTTTGCCCCTTTTCTCCCCTTCATCCATCAGAACAGCCTAGACCCAAAGTCTCCCTTTCTGGTCCCTGGCTGGTACAGACAGTTAATGTGCTTGGCTGCTAACCAAAAGGTTGGAGGTTTGAGTCTACCCGGAGGCACCTCAGAAGAAAGGCCTGGCAATCCACTTCCAAAAAATCAGCAATTAAAAACCCTATGGAGCACAGTTCTACTCTGACACATAGGAGGTCGTCAGTGAAGCAACTTTCCCAAAGCAACACAGCTGGTTAGCACGGGACCCAGACTGTTGTGCTCAGTGCTTTGTTCTGATAGTATTTCCATTACCTTGTGGAAACCTGACATTTCCTGATTCCTCTTTAGTTCATCCTTCCCTAATCCCTTATTAAGACATTCTGGGTTCCCTGTTGGTATCTAGAGCCATGAAAGACATCTTGGAATTTACAAGAAGATCCTGTTGTGGTGTCTGATCTGGGTTTGAATCCCATATCCGCCATGCACTGACAAGTAACCTTGGCCAAGTGAGATGACCTTTCAAGGTCTCGGTTTCCTTGTCTGTAAAATGGGAGTAATAGCGTTTCCCTTACAGAATTAAATGAGGACGTGCATGTGAATTTCCAGGCCCACGGTAGGTAGTCAGTAAGTGTTACTTCCTTCTTTTCTTCCATAAAAACAAATCTCATCAATTAAGGAACAGGATTCTGGGCTGTGTTTGGCACCAATTGGCTGCTGCCATTATACAAAGATGTTCGAGCCTGAACTTGACATTGTTCTCTTGTAAACTGAAGTTGTCATTACACTGAAATGAGCACAGCATGTCAAGTTCAGCTATTTTCACACCAGGGAGAAAACTGCTTGTCTTTGAAGGATGCAGACCCCATCATGAGGAGCTGAGAAGGAATGTTCCCCAGCACTGACAGGAGGCAAACCAGGGGTCTTGCCAGCGCTCATCTGTGCCCTGGCAATGTGATGGTTTCTGTTGGGCTCTGGCCTGGCTCCGAGGGGCCAGAAGCCCAAAGCACAACTGAGGCAGACCCTCTGAGGGCCTTGCAGGAGATCAGCTGCCAGAACAACCCCAGATTCATGGTTCTTCTCAGCCTTTCACCAGGCTCCACTCTAGGTGCCTGAGCAATCTTGTGGACTAAGTTTCTTCCAGTCATTCATTTCTTCATCAGACATTTATGAACATCCCCTTTAATGCTAAGCCCTGGGGATACAACAATGATGGGTATAGCATTGGATGACTGAAATGTTTAAAATGATAAAAAGCTACACTGAACTATGTATAATTACTAAGCAACTAGCAAAAACTATTGCACGTCAGCAAATATAAGAAAAAGCTTTGCTGTCAAAAAAATTGGCCATTTAAAATGGAGAACTAGGTTTTGCTGGGATTGATTACCTGTGCTATGATGGAATGAGAATCGGATTGCAATCGAATTGCAAGCCAGGGTAGCTCGGTCTAAATCCTGACTTTTGGTTCTGGATAAGTTACTTAGCTTGTTTGAGCCCCAGTTTGCTCCTGCACAAGACTGGAAACCATAACTATTTTCCTTATGGTTTTGTTATGAAGATTAAAGCCGTGAAGGTTTAGGAAGACACCTAGCACAGGGCCTGATATATAACAAGCTCACAGGGACACTGAGTTTGCAGAGGCTGTGGAGAGGGTCAGAAGCATCAAACAAGCCTCACATCAGATATGGTTCAGGTACCGTGACTTTGAACAGATGGCTCTTCGATTATCCAAGTTAAATTGGATGAAAAATCCACCCTGGAGATTTTTAGGTGAATTTAGATCCTGGATCTACCCTTCAGTTTTTCAGCTCCCTCACTTGCCCACCCGCTGTGTAGAGTTGTTTTTCCATTAATTTACCCAACATTTACCTCTTTCCAGCTCGAAGGGGAGCCATTTTGTTCTTGAGGCCTTAAATTCTTTATTGACACAGGGAGTTAGGAAGTTTATGGGCTGGAGAATTGAAACTACGGTGAAACTTAATAATCAGTATCTGCCTCAAGTATCTTCTTCTGGTACCTATTTAAAATAGAAACTAACTTCCCCTCCACCCTCAAATTCCCCCTGCCCTTTTCCCTGGCCCGCAAACAGTGACTATTGATTTTAGTTGATACTGGAAGGTCATAAAATCATAGAATTGAAATACACTGAGGAAATGACAGTCCCCGTGAAAGTCAGGATTCTGGACTATGTTTGACATCAGTTGGCTGCTGCCCAGTGCACGTCTCCTTCCTTTGTAGCTACTCATCACTTGGGCTTCAGCTCCTAGCTCTGGCATTTCCTCTCTACTCCCTCCTCTTGAAGAGCACTTTCAGCCTCCTGAAGGGCTCACCAGGAGTTACTTTGTCTTGCCCCTCACTGGTTTCGGACGAATGCCAGCCTGTATTATTCACTGCAATCTGGTGCAAGAAAACCACCCAAAATGTATTCTGCAAAACAGAATCAGTACACCGCCCCCCCACCAACCCAAACCAGTGGACTTATGAAAAGCCTAGATTGCTTTATTTCTCCCCGGGTCTACTCTGTCTTTTAGGGTCACTATGAGTCGGAATCAACTCGATGGCAATGGGTTAGGTTTCGGTTAGGTCATTGCCATTGATACCGTCATTCTTAAAACCCCAGTCTTTGCAATTACCTAGCAATGTGTGCTTTTCAAGGTATCTGTACATACACTCTCCCAGTTGCTGCTCATAAAATCATATGCAGTAGGCATGGGGTTATTGTCTTAGCTTTATGGATGTAAAGGGTCCCTGGGTGGCACCAGTGGTTTGCAACTGGCTGTCAACCTAAAGGTTGGTAGTCCGAACCCACCCAGCAGCACCACAGAAGAAGGGCCTGGGAACTGTTTTCATAAAGATAACAGTAAAGAAAACCCTATGGAGCAGTTCTACTCTGTAACAAATGGGGATGCCAAAAGCTGGAATCTACTGGACGGCCACTGGTGGAACAAGCATCATGTTACAAAGTGACTTCCCTCAGCGCACACAGCAGGCCAAGACTGGGTGGGATCTAGCACCCTCCCAGCCCTGAGTCAGAATCGACTTGCCAGCAACTAACAACAGCAACAGAAGCTCCAGACTGCACCTCCCTCAAGGCACCAGTGAGCTTCAGGGAAACTCTAGCACGAGGTCTTGCTGCAGCTCTCCGATTCCTCCCCCGCTTCAGAGCACCCTTGCAGGCCTCTTTCTTCCAGGAATGATTACACAGAATATGGGAGCTGACAGCGATAGATGAACTTTTCCATTTTCTGGTAACGCGGCTGTGAAGTCGGAGGCCGTCTTAATCAATGTCCATTGAGGTCAAATTTGGAAAGCAGGTATGAAGAGTCATTGCTGCTAATTACAACCTGAGAGCTCTATTTGTATTTTCAAATTGGATAAAAAGGTTAGTAAAATGGAACATTTCAGCAAGGCTGGCTCCGGGCCTGCTCTCCAAGTTTTCGGGAATGATTGGCTCCCCAAACTTGCTGAGAAATAGGGCTCTGTCTTGTCCTTGGCTCATTCCACACAGGTGAGCCAGTGCCACAAGGAGTGGCTTCGCCTGTCCAATGCTGTCAATCTCTGGCAGATCTGATTACATCTGGGGCCCTTAAGAGTACTTGAAGCATAACGCTGCTGGTCTATTTTAATCCTGCTCCTTCTAGAAACTGGAAACTGTAAGGAGAGTCTTCCTGCTGACAGGTGGCTCCATAAAAGTTGCCTGTCCGCTGCTAATTATGGCAGAAAGAAAAGTCACACAGCCGAGTTTTCAGTTTGTTTGCTAAAGATCTCCAAAGGTGTAACTGCCTTCACGGATCACAAGGCCATTCACAGAGTTACATCTATAGAGCTTGTATAAATAATTTAAAACCCAGGCAGCAGGGAGCATTTGACAGAAGGCTGGCTGGGTTAGGATTGGCTGGACGATATATCAGGACACAGAAAGGCAATTTGTTCTCACAGCTCACGGAGGCTGGACTTGCCGAGTTTTATTTTTTTCCTTTTATGGTTCTTTCCAAGGGAAACTCAGAATTAGCGTTATTTCAGACCAAAGAAAGATTTGCTTTGCTTTGCTTCCCAAACTCCAGTTCGTCTTTCTCTCCTGTTTGTGGTGTCACCTGTAAAATGGGTGCACTGTCTCAACTACCTAACCCAGAAGGCCGTTGTGATCTTGGAACAGGATGACTTAGTAGAAAGCACGTATATACAGTAACATACAGGGCAACGTTTTGTTATGTTACACGTAAGGCTGCCAACTTGATGGCAACTGACAACAACTATGTAAATATTTTAGGACTTATTAAATAAATATAAATGATTAAGTCCGATAGATTAGATGATTAAAGAGCTTCATAATAGAAGAAATATTTTCTCTCTATTACGGCTTTTTTCTTTTTTTTTTTTTTACTTTCTACCATGCAGACCCCAGTAGAATTTAAAAGTTCTTCCTTATCTGTGTTCTCATAGAGTTAGATGCATTTCTCTTTTACTTATTCCTCAATAATAGGCTTATATTGTATTTTAGTCATTGGTTTATGGGTCTATCTCCCTCTGCTAGACTGAAAGTGCTTAGGAAATGGGAACAATGTCTTATTCATATTTATGCTCCCAGCGCCTGGCAGAGCCTGATACAGAGTAGATGTCCAATATGTGTTAAATCGAAGAGCCTAGACATTAAGCAAATGAAACAAATGTGATTTTACTTTATGATGAAGTTATGCTCAATATTAACCTTAATAAGTGGCACTGAATCTGTCAGATTCAATCATTTTTGACATATTTGATGACTTTTATGGAAGTGCTAGAAAATCTATAAAATCCATTTCAAAAAGACATATATAGCTCAAAGTTGGATGTGACGAGCTGGCAATCCTTTTGATCTGTCCTCTAGATTCTGTCCTCAGGCACTATGCTGTACCCTCCAAAGACTCTAGTTTTCAGGTATCCATGAAGACAAGGTAGGGCTAATTAGATGGCCTAAGTTACATGAAATATTCCCTGATGCTATAACCTGGAAGCTAAAATCTGGCTTGTAGTTGCATGTTTTGCAATGATTATACAGAAAACACACAAGTAAAATGAAGTCCTTCTACCTGAAAATAGTAGAACAGTTAGACAAGGATGAGAGGTCAAAAGATAAAAAGATAATAGTCCATCCTGCAAGGTAAAAGCAGTACTAGGTTGCTCCTGACTCCATGTGGCTCAATTGTTGCATTGTGTTGGGATGTCCTTTAGCCTAAATGATACTGGAATACTATTCATATGATTTTCTATATGTTTAAGTTCCCATGGAGGGTAGGCTGGGAAAATAAGTCTTAATAAAAATAATGTAAATCCAGGTAGCCCTAAGTAATAGAGAAGCCTGAAAAAGGGCTAGAAAAGGTGTGGTTGAGATAGTGAAAATATTTGTATTTCAAAATGTCCCGACCATTATGTGAATCTAGTTGTATTTGTTGTCAGTTTTATTTTTTAAGTATTTTATTCTGCCTCTGTTCTTTACAGACTTTCTACTGGGTGCTCAGCGCTTCTCTGTTCTTTGACGTGTCACGTGTGTAACAAAGCTGCAAAGCAGGCTCTAGACTGGAATAGGCCTCTAGTATCCTAACAGGAATCTCAGTTTAGGACTATTTGCCTCCTTCATGTTGCCCTAAGCTCCTCCTCCTGCTCCTTGAAGCTGAGCCTCACTTGGCCTCACTTCTCTGGCTGGGGCCTGTGGTTTCTTTCCTTGATCTTGCCCTCTTGTTACACTGCTTCTAAACCCACTGGGTGTATCCTTTCTGGACCAGCTTGCGCCCTGAAAGCACCATTTCTCTCCTGGTCCCCCTAGCCCCACAAGCAGGACTTGGACAAGACACAAGGCACATAGACCTCATGTTATGGATTATATCCCAAATCCCATGTTTCTTCCCTGATGTTTCCCACCTTCTGCCATCTTATCCATTCTCCATTGTACTCTTTCATCAAGCTTCCATGGCAGAATTTTCCAAATGGCTGGTTGTGATAGAGAGACATTGTTGTAGCACCTTCTTCTTCTTCCTTTCCCTGTTACTTGAGGGAGATGAAAAGGAGCTTCTTTTTGAGAAAGGACTAGGGAATCGATGACTCATAAGCTTCATAACATGCTCTAATACCTATCGTATATTATTGTGTGATATTCCTTATTCCTTGATATCATCTTCCTAAATAGATGGCCAACTCCGCTGAAGGCAGGCACCTCTTTCTTGTCTCTCTCCCAAGTTTAGCATAGTGCCTGCATATACTATGGGGTTATTAAGTTTTAATTATGAAAGTCACCACACCGTATCCATGAACTCATGCTTGAGTGCTATCGCTACCACCAAACAGCTGCTGAGAATCATGCATTTCTATACACTCATTCTTTCAAGGGGAGATGCCTTTGTAAGCCAAGGCCAGGGAGGCTGCATTTTGTTTTTCAAGAGTCATTGGAGAAAGTATGCCAATAACCCTAGTATGGTATAATGACTGCCTATTTTTTATGTATCCTAAATAATTATTTGGGGGTGATTTTCTATTTTAGCAAAGAGTATTTCTGTGATATATGCAAAAACATTTTTAGTGATCATTTAAAAGCTTGAGCAAGAGGCTTGATACTTTGAGGAAAAGCCCTCCATTGTCACTACTCTGGGGAGCTTTTGCCAAGGTACATTTTGCTGTGCTTTCCTGTGGCCATTAAAGATTTCTTGGCGATCCTGACTCTAAATGTCCTTGCCAGAGCCTAATTTGGGGAATTGCATTTTCCCCCACTAATTAACGCCGTTGTTTTAATTAGGAAAGAGCTATTCCTTCAGCCCAGAACACTGTCTCTGTACAGGAGGATGGCTTTGAAATGCTTTCACAATGGATGCAAGGACTTGTACTAAGCTCTCCCAGCATCATCCGTCATACCCACATTTTCAAGAAGGCTGACCTTGTTTTTGAGGGTCAGTACTGTGGATTCAAAGTCCTTGGGTGGTACAAGTGGTTACTGTTCTCGCCTGCTAACTGGAAGGTTGGAAGTTTGATTCCACCCAAAGGCACCTTGGAAGAAAGACCTGGCAATGTAGCTCCAAAAAAATCAGCTATTGAAAACGCTATGGAGCACAGTTCTACTCTGACACACATGGGGTCACCAAGAGACAGAATTAACTTGATGGCAACTGGTGGATGTTGGAATCAAAGAGTTACAAACAGTTGAAAGTAACATCAAAAAATCTGGAGGAAGATAAAATGATTCTTATCATCTCCATCTTATTGATTAAAGCCCACTGAGGTCAAGTAAGGAGTCTTTTTGGTGCACTGGTTAAAGAGCTCAGCTGCTAACCAAAAGATCTGCTGTTCAAACCTACCAGCTGCTCTGTGGGAGAAAGACGTGGCAGTCTGCTTTTATAAAGATTTACAGCCTTGGAAATCGTATGGGGCAGTTCTACTCTGTCCTGTATTGTTGCTGTGGGTTGGTTTCTACTCAACAGCAGTGGATTTGGTTTGGTTTTTTCGAGGTCAACTACCGTGTCCAGGTTAATCACAGTTAGAAAGAGAAAATCAAGATTAGAATCTAGGTCCCTTCTTTACTGGTATAGGCAGAGTGGTTCTGACTGGCTCAAGTGGAGCTCACACCCTTGAAACTGATCAGCTGAGAAGTATGGTAACTCCTGAGTTAACCAGTCATAAGCCTTATAAGCCATATCAGTCACTTGTGCTTCATAGTACATGGCTGAAGAGATACTTTGAACCTAGAATATGGAACTTAGCCAGCAGCCTGTGATCTTTGGCTAGGAAATCTAAAATTACTTCCTCTCTATTAATGCAAATTATTATAATTAACATTGGTGGTGTATTTAATTGCTATTTGTAAGAACTACTTTCTATATGCATTAAGCGTTGGGAAAATAGCTATAAATATTTTGGTGGCTTGTGACAGTAAATTAATTGAAATACTGACTTAAGAATGATTCAAAACCTTGTTGACTATTGGCTCATTTCCCCAGGTGATTTTGCCCTCTTGAGCCAGAAAAAAAGTCATCAAAGACACATTTGCCTTATCCCTCATCTGTCACCTCTGTATAGAAGGTTTCAGTGTGCCGGGTTGGAGAGTGGTAGAACATGAAAGAAGCTTGTTTGGCCTTTCAGAAGAGGTTCTGGGAGCTAATGAGGAGAAGGGGTAATATTAAGCCATCTTTTTCCTATTTTTTATAAGATTTCCTGTCTCGCTTCACCTGTGGAATATTAACTGAGCATAAGACATGGGCTCCTGGGTCAGACACATGCTCTGTCTAGCTCAAAACATGCTCTAACAGCAGCTTCAAGACTGTCTGTGCTAACATCAAAAGGTTAAGAACAGAAACCAAATAGCTTCTTATAGATCCTTGTTGAATACTGTCCAACTATTAATTTATGAGTTATCATCTCAGCTAATATCTCATCTCCGTTCAGTCAATTACCTATATTGACTCCTGGATGTAAGAAGTAGAATTTCCTTTAATGTCTTTGTTCTGAATCTGCACTTGTGACAGTTCCATGCATTGGTCTTCTATTCTGGCCCTACTGGTTTGATTAGCCTGGTGGTGCAGCGTGGTGGTGGTGTTGCATTTGAAGAGGGCTGGTTGAAGCTCAAGTCACTACTAAAGGTAGTCCTCATGGAACACCATGTCCAGAATAGTGTATCGCAGTTTCCCAAAGCTGCCAGTCTTTGGGGGTGCTGAGTTAGCCAGGGAGTTGGAGCAAATGCCCCTCCCCGTGTTTTACTTTCTTGTCACATCACCAGCAGTACAACTGATACCCAAATATTTCTTCTTCCCCCATATTTCCTCCCTAATGATGCCTAGTATTTTGGTGATTTTGGGGAGGTAGCTGTATACTGATCAATATCTTTTGGAAACAATGATTTTTAACTCCATTGTTTAGCTTGAAATATTTTTTTATGTATTAGGAGGAAACATCTTACCATGTAATGTTGTTAGATTAAGTGTTGTTTAAACTCCTTAAAATGAACAAAATAAATGACTATGGCATTCAGCGGTCATCAACAAGTTACTTAATGAGAGAAGGAGATAGTAGATTGTGGAAAAGAAGCTGGCACATGGTAGTGAAAGATGAGGTCACTCACGGTTTCAGGATTGTCTGTTACTTCATTCATTTATCTAATATTTACTGCTTTCCCATTATGCTCCAGGCATTGTGCTAATTTGAAGGGAATTGTGAAAGGGCCAAAATCAATAGCTTTAACCCTACAACTTGAACAAATAGAAAAAGCATCAAAAGAAGCCCCCAGTCACCCCCCAAAAAGGAAATAATAAAGATCAGAGCAGAAATAAATGAAATAGAAAACAGAAAAACAGTAGAATCAACAAGACTAGAAATTGGTTCTTTGAGAAGATCAATAAAATTGACAAACTACTGGCCAAACTGACAAAGGAAAAAAATGAGAAGATGCAAATAACCAAAATAAGAAATGAGATGGGCGACATTGCAACAGAACTAACTGAGATAGAAAGGATCATAACAGAATATTATGAAAAATTGTTCTCCAACGAATTTGAAAACCCAGAAGAAATGGACAAATTTCTAGAAACATGCTTCTACCTAAACTAACATAAAAAGAGGTAGAAAATTTGAACAGACCCATAACAAAAGAACAAATTGAAGTTGTCATAAAAAATGCTCTCAACAACAACAAAAAGCCTTGACCCAGATGGCTTCACTGGAGAATTCTACCAAATATTCAGTGAAGAAGTGATACCAATTCTACTTAGACTATTCCAGAACATAGAAAAGGAAGGAATACTCCCTAATTCACTCTTTGAAGCCAGCATAACCCTGATACCAAAGCCAGGGAAAGGCACCACTAAAAAAGAAAATTACAGACCAACATGCCTCATGAATATAGACACAAAACAACAAAATTCTAGTCAACAGACTTCAACAGTGTATCAAATAAATAATACATCATGATCAAGTGGGATTCATACTCGGGATGCAAGGCTGGTTCAACATTAGAAAATCAATCAATGTAATTCACCACATAAATAAAACAAAGGAAAAGAATTATGTGATCATCTCAATCAACACAGAAAAAGCATTTGATAAAATCCAACATCCTATCCTGATAAAAACTCTCAGTAAAATAGGAGTAGAAGGGAAATTCGTTAGCATAATTAAGTGCATATATGCAAAACCAAGAGCCAACATTATTCTCAATGGAGAAAGATTAGAGCATTTCCCTTGAAAATGGAAACGAGACAAGGATGCTCTTTGTCACCACTCTTAGTATTGCGCTGGAAGTCCTAGGTAGAGCAATAAGGCAAGAAAGGGAAATAAAGGATATACAAGTTGGAAAGGAAAAAGTAAAACTATCCTTACTCACAGATGACATAATCTTATACATAGAAAATCCCAGAAACTGCACAGGAAAGGTATTGGAACTAATAGAAGGATTCAGCAAAGTGGCAGGTACAAGACCAACACACAAAAATCAGTTGGGTTTCTCTACACTTACAAGGAGGACTCTGAAAAGGAAGTCAAGAAATCAGTACCCTTTACAATAGCTCCCAAAAGGATAGAATACCTAGAAATAAACCTAATGAGGGATGTAAGAGACTCACACAAGGAAAACTGTAAAACACTACTGCAAGAAACTAACAGAGATCTACATAAATGGAAATAGGTTCTATGCTCATGGATTGGAAGACTTACCATTGTGAAAATGTCAACACTACCAAATGCAATCTATAGATATAATCCCGATCCAAATCTCAACAACATTCTTTAATGAAATGGAAAAACTAATCTCTAACTTTCTATGGCAAGGAAGGAGGCTTTGAATAGCAGAAGCAATACTGAAGAAAAACAAAGTAGGAGGCCTCACACTTCCCAACCTCAACACAGCCACGGTAATCAAAATAGCTTGGTACTAGTTCAATGACAGACACATAGACCAGTGGAATGGAATTGAGAACCCACAAGTAAATTCATCCAGCTACGTGAAGGTGATTTTCAAACAAGGGTCAAAATCCATTCAATAGAGAAGAAACAGTCTCTTTAACAAATTGTGCTGGCAAAACTGGATATCCATATGTAGAAAAATGAACCAGGATCCATACCTCATACCATGCACAAAAACTAACGCAAAATGAATCAAAGTCCTAAATGCTGAAGCTAAAACTATAAAGTTCCTGGATGATAGCAAGGGTCAAAACCAGAGGACCTAATTTTTGGCATAAATAGCCTATCAAACAAAACTTAAAATGCATGAACGACATAAGATAAATAATTGGAACCTCCTAAAAATTAAATACTTATGCTCAGCAAAAACTTTACCAAGAGAGTAAAAAGAGAAACTACAGACTGGAAAAAAATCATTGGGAACCACATATCTGATAAGGATCTAATCTCTAAAATATATAGAAAACTCCAACAACTCAACAACAAAAAGACAAATAATCTAATCAAAAAATGGGCAAAGGACATAAACAGACACCACCAAAGATGACATTCATGCAACCAACATATACATGAAAAGATGCTTATAATCATTAGTCATTAGAGAGAATCAAATCAAAACTACAATGAGATACTGTCTGAACCCTGCAAAAATGGTAGTGATCAAAAATAGAAAAAGATAGATGCTGGCGAGGTTGTGGGAGGGGATTGGAACTTTTATACATTAGTGTATTGTAAGATGGTATAATCACTGTGGAAAACAGTATGGTGCTGTGTCAAATAGCTAGAAATAGAAATATCTTATGATCCAGCAATCCTGCTCCAGTTGTATATCCTAGAGATATAAGAGCAGTGACACAAATAGACATATGTACACCTATGTTCAATGCAGCATTATTCACAATAGCAAAAAGATGGAAACAACCTAAGTACCCATCAACAGATGAATGGATAAACAATTTTTGGTACATACATACAATGGAATATAACGCAGCTATAGAGAATAATGAAGAGTCTGCAGAAACATAACATGGATGAATCTGGAGGACATTATGCCGAGTGAAATAAGTCAATCACAAAAAGACAAATATTGTATGATCCCACTATTATAAAAAGTCAAGAATAGATATACACACAGAAAGCAAGGTGGTTCTTTGATAATTACCAGGGATTGGAGGGAAAATCACCTTCTGTATAGTAGACACTTGTTACTCTTCCTGATGGTAAAGGCAACCCTAAACATGGGTAAAGTCTGTACAACTTGACCAAGGTAAATAAAAAGACACTAGGAAATAAAAATAAATAGAAGGAAATTAGAATGTGGTTTGAAGTTTCCTTGGGGGCTATCAAAATTACTAAAAAAATAAATAATGTTTTTTTTTTTAGGTATAATTTACGTACAGGAAAATGTATAAATCTCAAGGGTACAGCTGGATAAAGTTTTTATTTTTGAGTACCTGTCTAATTACCATGCAAAACAAGTTATAGAATATTTTCATCCTTCCAGAAAGTTCCCTCATGCCCCTTTCCTACTAAATACCCCTAACCTATTCTAACTTCTCTCAGCATGTATTACTTTTCCTGATTATCAACTTTGTATAAAAGACATTATACAGTGCACGTTTTTTTGTGTGTGTCTGCCTTATTTTGCTTAACCCACTGTTTTGGGGATTAATCCATGTTGTTGCATATGTGAGTAATTTTTTAAATAATTGCTGTATTATATTCCCAGAATTACTTTTTGACATTACTTAAAGTATTATTGAGAGGACTCTGGAAGATGGCAGTGGTGATGACACAGTTTTGTTAATCTCTTTGGAGCCAGTAATTTAAAAAATAAAAAACCAAACTAACTAGAAAAGCAAAACCAAAGACTCATGTACAACATTTACAACAAAACTAGGTGAAAAAGTATGCCCATAAATGCCAAAAATTGAGCAATATTAAAAAGACTGGCATAGTAGGAAGGAAGCAGGAGGAAGAAAGAAAGACTTGTGATTAATCTAAAGCCTAAGAATCCCACGGCTGACGATAAAATATTCACTTGAAAGCTCAGTAGGCCAATCCAAGGACAGCAGCCAAAGCTAGGAGGGAGCTTAGTGGACTGGAATTCACAGGTAAGACTGATGGTGTTGAAGAAGGCTGGGACCTATATACCGTTGATACAAAGAATCCAAGTCTCTTCTAAGACTGATTCCCCCCAAAACCCCCCCAGTGCCGTCGAGTCGATTCTGACTTATAGAGACCCTATAGGACAGAGTAGAACTGCCCCACAGAGTTTCCAAGGAGTGCCTGGTGGGTTCGAACTGCTGACCCTTTGGTTAGCAGCCGTAGCACTTAACCACTATGCCACTGATTCCCCCAGTGAGAAGGAATTTCTGTGAGTGAAATCCAAATCAGTCAGGTTAGAGACAATAAAAACCAAAACCAAACCTGTTGCTGTTGAGTGGATTCTGACTCATAGTGACCCTATAGGACAGAGTAGAACTGCCCCATAGAGTTTCCAAGGAGCACCTGGTGGACTCAAACTGCCAACCTTTTGGTTAGCAGCTGTAGTTCTTAACCACTATGCCGCCAGGGTTTCCATAGGAGCAAAGAAAAGAGAGGAAAAAAGTAGGAAAAGGGAACAAAGCCAGCAGATCTCAGGACATAAGAGGCCATATGTTTGGTCACTTTACAAAAACAACAGAAAAGGGAAATCTAGAGCTATGAATCCAGGAAAGCTCTCCTGGTCCATCTTCCTCTGCTAGTATAGAAAAACAGTTCACTCAAAATGAGCAACAGAAAAGGATTGTGGAAAAATCTCACATAAAATTATTCTAAGGAAAAATGACAAAGACCAAAAACAACAAGAAAGAAAAAGGGCATGCCCACAAAATAGATGAAAAGGATAACCAAACATTTCAAAAGAGATATACGAAAACAATAGAAGTTATGAAAGAACAGCACGAAAGTGCATTAGAAAAATTGAGAAATATGATTGGAAAAAAGATAAAAGGGAAAAACTTAAGTAAAGAAATTAGGAAAGATAACAAATATAAATTAAATATGTTAAAGTTATAGAAGATAAACAAAGAAGATCCAATAGTTGCATAATAGGAGTTCCCAAAGAAGAAAGCAAATCATGGGACAGAATTAACATTAAAAGTCATAATTCAAGCAAACTTTCCTGAAATAAAAGGTGAATAAAAAAATATACTTAAAAGGGACATCTTATTTGTGGGAAAATCAATCCAGAAAGGCCAGATTGGTTTAAAAGTTAAAGAAAAAACTTGTTTGAGCATCCAGACAATGTTACCAAATCACTCATAAGAGGAAAAAAGTCAGATTGTCATCAGTCTTTTCTACGGCAATGCTTTATACCAGAATACAATGGAGGAATATATTTAGGATATTCAAGGAAATAAACAGTGAACCAAGGATATTATACCCAGTCAAACTGATCTTCAAGTAGAAAGGCTGTAGCGAAGTGTTACATGCGTGCAAAAAGTCATGGAATATTGTTCTCATGAGCCTTTCTAAAGGAACCTACAAAATGACCAAAGAGATATTGGTATAAGGGCTGATATCTAACTGCAGTGATCAGAATGTGTGAGGATAAAATTACATTTTCATACTCTGTATTCCTCCTGGAAACAAAAGGCTTAGATGCAAATGAACTATTTGAGCAAATCTGAAATATAAGTTCAAGTTATAGTCGAGGATAAAACCACAGTGTTCAACTAGTTCAGGTATTTTAGCATCAGAGACTGATGTATCCTGGACAAATTTCCTTTAGGGAAAATATTGGTTGCGTAAGATGAAACCCTGCATGCCGTGATGGAGGAGTACCCATACACCTGTATCTATAAATTGTTGGCTGCACATGGTTCCTCTAAGGATCTAATCACAAAACGCCTGCAAAGAATTCCCAGAAGATCCAAACCAACAGAGTATACCAAACTTGTTGCTTTCGAGTTGAATCTAACTTATAGCGACCCTATTGGACAGAGTAGAACTGCCCATAGAGTTTCCAAGGAGCCCCTGGTGGATTTGAACTGCTGACCTTTTGGTTAGCGGCTGTAGCTCTTAACCACAGAGTATGAGACAACCTCTGCAAACAACTGCCTTAGGCAAATTTTCCCTTGCACAACTATTTCTGGAAGTGGATTTTAGCCTGTTATGAGAAAATAACTGGTCTTCCTGTGTAATCCTGACACAAAAGTTCAGTGGTATTTTGTGGTTGAGGCCCTCAAAGAGTCGTACTATCACTGTTTGGGTACAAGGTGATGTGTTTAAGGAACTGTGTATAGATTTGTGAAGGGTTTCTGAGCCTGGAACTTGTTACGCATGTCCCCATTGTGAATGTGTACTTGTAATTTGAATAATTGGAGCATGCAGGTGACGTTTTGAAGTGTGCTACTTAGCTTTGGTTACAAAAAGTTATACTGTTCCATCACAACAATACTTCCAACTTGTTAAGCATATTTGACTTACGGTCATACCTTAGAACTAAATAGGGTTGAAGGTCTGCCTCAAGCAACTTTTTCCAGTTCTTTTGCTACATTTGCTGTATGCCCTATATATCCTATTTATACAGGAATGGCAGTTGGGGGCATTTGAAAAAGTTGAAGTACCCTATTGCATGTCCTTGATCCCCAAGTCCAAGGATTGTTATTGTTACCAGATTGGAATGCTTGCAGAAAGATAGGACACAGTGTTAGAAAATAATGGGCTAAATTTTGCTGAATAATATTTTTCCTTGTTTTATTTATCCCCAATAAGAATAATTTTGAGATACTCTAAAAATAATTGTATTGGATACAACTTTTCTTTTGGAATTGAACTGAAATAACCATGTCAGAAGCCAACAAGCAGATGGTAAAGTTTCAGTTTCTGCTGACTTGGTCTAGATTTTTCTTAAAGCTGAAGAGGGGCTTCCTGCCCTAAAATCCCAACGCCTTCCTGCACCATTCCTCTGTAATGGATTCAGGTCATTCACTGAAGACCCATGTTTATTTCTAGCCTGCATACTCTCAGTGTTATCTCTGTTTAATTGCTGTAAATGATTTACACTGGGAATGCTGAATCATGAATCTGAAATTATAGAAAACTCTTAAATTCTGGTGTTGATGAACCCAGTATCATTTCTGATTTCTTGTTGGCCTTTGTTTCCTGTTTCAAGGTGTTGGATAGGACCTTGTAAGCTCTTTTTTTCTAGACAATTCTAAGACCTTAATGAGGGAGCTACAGGTCTGTTAGGTCAGTATATTTATGGCCTCAGTTTTTGTGGTTCCTGGCAGACCAGCGGTAGTTTATGACTTCCACGATGATTTCTCCTTTCCTCGATAGTATTATCCATTCCCCTCGGGGTTACTTCTCCTTCTGAGCCTCTACCTCCAGGATTCAACAGCATTTACTGAACACTCATTTGATGCCAGCCATCTTGTCAGACACATTCCCTGTTTCAACTTAATCCTTACAGTGACTGACTCTATGGTAGGCATATTTATCCCTCTGCTCTTTTTTTTTTTGTTTTTAAATAAGGAAAGCTGAAGTTCATTAAAGAAGCTTCTCAGTTCCTAGTGGTGCTGTAACAAAATACCACAAAGTAAAAAAGTAGAGGGCTTTAAAAAAGAGAAATTTATTTTCTCACAGGTCTGGGGGCTAAAAGTCCAAATGAATGTATGTTGGCTCTGTTAATTCCTTTTGAGGGCTTTGAGAGAAGAAGTGCTCATGCTTCTCTCATAGCTTCCAGTGGCTGCCACATCCTTAGCGCTCCTTTGCTCCTTAGATGGCTCTGCCTCTGTTGTCACCTGGCATCTGCGTTCCCCGTGTATGACTCTATTTCTGTGTCATTTCCCTCTTCTATAAAAACACCACTTGGAAGGGATTAGGATTAGGACTCACATGACTCTGGTAAGATCTTGTTTAAGTTAACTGATAACAACAACAACAAAAACCCCTGTTTCCAAAGAAGGACACGTGCACAGGTATAAGTGTTAAAACTTGAACATATCTTTTTGGGGGACACTATTCAGCCCATAACAGGTGGCAGTTTGCCTCAGGCCACACAATAAATGGCCTGAGAGAGAATTTGAGTATATAGACTTCGGAACTGGAAGATCTAGCTGTGAATCCTAAAAGTGACATTTATTAGCAAATCACTTACCTCCTGAAACTAAGTTATTTATATACTGGAGATGAAGATAGCCTCTACAGGGTTACAAGACCTAAAGATGATTTATGTAATATGCCTGGCACAGTGCCTGATGCATAACAAATGCTAATTAAGTGTGTTGTTGTTCATTTATATGAACACTCATATTGTTGTTTAAGTACTTCTCCTTCAGTATAACACAGAGACAAGGTTTTAGGCCCTGGGAAAAGAGGTTTGGATGTGAATCCTGACTCAACAATTTACCAATTGGTTATTTAATTTCTCAAAGCCTCAACATCATTTTCTGCAAAATGGGAATAATAATAGTATTTACTTCATAGCGTTCTTCTGAGGATTAAATAAAATACTGCATGTTGTTGTTGTTAGGTGCCTTTGAGTCAGTTCCAACTCACAGCTACCCTGTGTACAACAGAGTGAAACACTGCCCAGTCCTGCGCCATCCTCATGATTGTTGTTATGCTTGAGCCCATTGTTGCAGCCACTGTATCAATCTATCTTGCTGAGGGTCTTCCCATTTTTTCGCTGACCCTCTGCTTTATCAAGCATGATATCCTTCTCCAGGGACTGATCCCTCCTGATAACATGTCCAAAGTATGTGACACATAGTCTTGCCATCCTCGCTTCTAAGGAGCATTCTGGTTGTACTTCTTCCAAGACAGATTTGCTTGTTTTTTTGGCAATCCATGGTATATTCAGTATTCTTCGCCAACACCACACTTCAAAGGTGTCAATTCTTCTTCAGTCTTCCTTATTCATCATCCAGCTTTTACATGCATATGAGATGATTGAGAACACCACGGCTTGGGTCAGGTGCACCTTAGTCTTCAAGGTGACATCTTTGTTTTTCAACACTTTAAAGCGGTCTTTCGCAGCAGATTTTCCCAATGCAATGCATTGTTTGATTTCTTGACTGCTGCTTCCATAGGTGTTCACTGTGGATCCAAGTAAAATAAAATTCTTGACAACTTCAATTGTTTCTCTGTTTATTACGATGTTATTTATTGGTCCACTTGTGAGGATTTTTGTTTTCTTTATGTTGAGGTGTAATCGATACTGAAGGCTGTGGTCCTTGATCTTCATCAGTAAGTGTTTCAAATCCTCTTCATTTTCAGCAAGCAAGGTTGTATCATCTGTGTAACTCAGGTTGTTAATGAATCTTCCTCCAATCCTGATGCCACATTCTTCTTTATATAGCACAGCTTCTCAGGTTATTTGCTCAGCATACAGATTGAGTAAGTATGGTGAAAGGATACAACCCTGATGCATACCTTTCCTGACTTTGAACCATGCATTATACCCTTGTTCTGTCCAAACAACTGCCTCTTGATCTAAGTGTAGGCTCCTCATGAGCACAATTAAGTGTTCTAGAACTCCCATTCTTTGCAATGTTATCCATAATTTGTTATGATAATTTGTTATGCATAGAAAGTGCTTAAAACGGTGGTCAGTAAGCACTTGATTCATGTCAGTTATTTTTAGCCTCCCATAATGCCAACCTGTTTTCAGAAAAGGATCAGGAAAATTCCTGTGTCCTATGAGTTTTTTTTTTTTTTTTTTTTTATGAGCTAGGGAAACCCTGGTGGTGTAGTGGTTAAGTGCTACAGCTGCTAACCAAAGGGGTCGGCAGTTTGAATCCACCAGGCACTCCTTGGAAACTCTATGGGACAGTTCTACTCTGTCCCCTAGGGTCACTATGAGTCGGAACCGACCTGATGCACTGGCTTTGGTTTTTAGGTTTCTATGAGCTAGGTAACTGAAAAGCCTTAATACGGTATTCTGCCTGATAACTTATTTAGCTCAAGGTTTTAATATCTATGGTGAATTTCTAGAAATCATTGGCACAACCTGGGAAAACAGAGTGTACATTAGAGTAGATGCATGGCCCAAATGTGTTAAACTTACCAATTTTTTTTTTGTGGAAAAATCCCACAGCTACAATTGATATTTAATCCTTTAGTTTAGACCCAGCCCACAGAATAATAGAATCTCAACGTTGGGAAGACAGTGTTATAGATTGAATTGTGACCCCCCAAAAATATGTGTTGTAAATCCTAACCCCTATAGTGGTTATATTCCCTTTTGGGAATGGATTTTCTTTGTTATGTGAGTGAGGTAGCGTTAGTGTAGGATGTGTCTTACATCAATCTGTTCTGAGATATAAAAGAGCGGATTAAGCAAGCAAGCAAGGAAGCAGAGATGGGGGAAGATGGATGCCACGCCATAGGAAGATCAGCAAAGAGCCAAGGAACAGAAACTGAAAAGAGTCAAGGATCTTCCCCCAAAACTGACGGAGAGAGAAAGCCTTCCCCTAGAGCCAGCACCCTGAATTTGGGCTTCTAGCCTCCTAAACTGTGAGAAAATAAATTTCTGTTTGTTAAAGCCACCTACTTGTATTTCTGTCATAGCAGCACTAGATAACTAAGATGTACCGTATCTGGTCTGGTCACCTTACTACCTATGACTTCCAGGTAAGGTGTCATGCCCTCTCTGTGCAAACCCATTCACTGATGGGGAACAAACTCAAGGCCCCTCTTCCCATGTAGCCCTCCCGTTGTCAAAGGATTCGCCTTACTCTTCACTCCTGATTCACCTGTCACCTTGGAAGGACTCTGTATGGCTCTGGGTCATTGCTTGTATTCATGTTTAATTTCCATCTTTAACTATACAAGCGTCTGTGCCTTGCCTCCCAACCAGAATGTAAGCTCCCCGAGGAAATGGCTCATGCCTTATGTCAATTGGTAGCAGCTTCCCGAAGGTGTTGTTCATTTGACCATCCCATTCTAACACGATTTACATTCAGATAAATGGCAGTAGGTGGTGTGCTGGAGCATTCTGGGAAGAAAAGAGGAAGTGGGCTTTGTGCTGGACCTTGAAAGATATGTAGAACCTTAATAGAAAAGACCCAAGAGTGACAATAACAATCCAGGCAGGAGATTTTTGGAGGAAAGGCCTTAAAAGATGTCCTCTACAGCACGGAACACAGTGCTTTGAACGTGGCAAGTGTCCTACCAAAGGTGGCTAAGTTAGATGCTTCCAAAAAGGGACCTCCCTCCACACTCAAATTCCAGGACAGGTTCCATGAGAGAGAGGTGTCATAAAAAACCATCATAGTTTTTGTTCAGCTGGGCGTTACCTGCTGAATATGCCTGGATTTAGATGATCTGAACAGGTTATTTGTGGAACTGGTGGAGTAGTTGAAGACTAGAAGGATGTCTCTATGGGAACTTTGCTAGTTTCTTAGGTGCTTATGGAAAATGAGAGCTATCATCAGCCTGAAGGTTTCCCTCTGACTTGCAGAAAGGTGCTCAGAGCCCCTTGGCAACAGTGTTCTCTACTGCTGTGCACAGTTGTGTTGGTCTAGAGTTATTTGAACTGGGTTTCCAATTTCAAGTTCCTGGGTTTCTATTGTAAGGGAGTGGACCTGTTGGTGTTGTTGAGGGAGAACAGCCAAAAGTAGTTAAGAGCATGATCCCTGGAGGTGATCACAAATAAGTTACTCAGTCCTGCTGAGCCTCACTTTGCCCATCTGTAAAATGGGAATGACAACAGTGCCTATTTTCTAGCATCGATGTGAGACCCAGGTGAAATAAAGTACTTAAGTGTGCCAGACACTGTTCTAAGCACTTTATGTGTATTAAGTCATTTAAATAGCCTGACAATCCTAAGAGGTAGATACTGTCATTATTTCTATTTTTACATGTGAGGAAACTGCAACAGAATGAAATTAAGTGATTTGCCATCATGATTATTGAATACCTATTAACATAGTTTTGCTCCTGATGAAGAATCCTTGCCTCTGAATCCATAGGCCTTTCCTCAGAAAGCACTGGGTGTTTCCAAGCACCTCAGGGTAAGAGCTTTCAGCGTGTGAGGGGTGCGGAGTGCTGTGAGCGTGTCTGGAATCCAGCCAGGATGATGAGGGCTTTGCTTTAGGTCAGATTTAGCTTCTCTACAACCCCCTGGACCTGTACATTCTTTGCGTGCTAGAACCTGCCATTTTTAAACAATCTACATAATTTAATTATTAGAAAGACATTGCATAATCATAATTCTCAAGATGATTTTTATTAGGATTTGCCTTTGCTTTGAGAGAAACTAAATCATATATTTATCAACTTCTGGGTCAATTTGCTGACCCAATATAATCTTAAGGCCAGCAGCATTGTACAAGATCCCAAATATTTTGGAGCAGTGGTTAAGCGCTTGGCTGCTAATCGAAAGATCAGTGATCTTAATCCCCCAACCACTCCCCGGGAGAAAGATGTGGCAGTCTACTTCCATAAAGATTTACAGCCTTGGAAACCCTATGGGGCAGTTCTAGTCTGTCCTATAGGGTTGCTACAAGTCAGAATCAATTCCAGGGCAATGAGTTTGGTTTTTTTTTTGGTTTTGGGATACAAACGTACCAAAGTCACAATATTTGAGACTGAAAAAGAACCCTGCCTCGTTGTTGTTGAGTTGTGATTTTAAATTTTGTTGACTGATTTTCCCATTAGCCTAATTTCTTCCTCAGGGAGAGGAAGAACAAAGCAAGAAGGGAACTAGGGATTTACACCAATTTGTGCCATGCAGACAGGGCGCCGGCCTTCCTGAGACTGCTCTTTTCTCCATTAGGGCAGCCAAAAATCACCTGGAGAGCTTGTAAAACACTGATTACTGGGCCCCAGAGAGTTTGATTCCATAGTTTTAGGGCAGGGCTTGAAAATTTGCATATCTAATACAACCCTCTGCCCCTGGGTAGCTCAGACGGTTTGCTCTCAGCTTCTACCCTAAGGTTGATTGTTGGAACCCACCCAACAGCATCACAGGAGAAAGGCCTGGTGATCTGCTTCCTTAAAGATTACAGCCTAGAACACGCTGTGGAGCAGCTCTTCTCTGTAACACACGAGGTGGCCATGAGTCTGAATTGATTCACCACATGGGGTTGGAATACAACCCTGGAACCTTGCTTACATTGCTCAGCTCTACACAGGCAAGCTCACTTTCAAAGCTACCTCCTCTGACTGATAAGCTTCATCACTCTTCGTCATGACTCTCAATTCCACCCATCCTTACAAATCCAGTACAAGCTGTCTCCACCACAGACCTTCCCCAGTTATGCTGACCTCATTCTTTCTCTGCTTTTTTTTTTTTTTTTAACTTTTAGTTCAGTGTCCCAGTCATATAATCTCGCCCTTGGCGGGCCCCTGGTTTGAGTGGGGCGGTGGGGAATGTATGGATTGACTTGCGCTGGCCTCCAGGGAGGCTGCCACTTGCCTGTTTAACCAACTCCAGTCCGAGGCAAGCTGAGCCCCAGGAAGAACGGCCTGGATGCCTTCGGGAATCCAGTTACTGTTCATTGGAACTACAGCTGGCCAGGGTGGATAAAGCTGGCAGGGAACAGCCCCTGCACCTCTACCTTAGACCCACCAAGTCCGCTTCTTTGTGGCAGTGCTCTACTCCTGTCTCAGGGTGCAGCGCTTGAAAACAAGCCGGTGTGGGCTGTGAGAAGCCCTACTTAACCTGCACTGGCGGCTGGTCTCGGCACCATTTCCACAGCCCTCGGTTATTTTTACTCTCTCGGAGCTTCTTCCCATTCTTCAGGTGCTGGGCAAGGTGGCGTTCATTTGGCTTTGCTTCTGACACAAGATAAACGAGCTTGGGGCCCTGGGCGATTCACACTGGCTGCCAGGGGGTTCCAAAATAGCAAACTATTTTTCATAACAGCAACGTGATATGAAGGGACATGCAGCAGGTGCACTCAGGTTCCCCATTGCCGTCTGGGGCGCGCGGTGGAGGAGAGGCGTCATTAAGTGTGCACTTGTGTCCCGGAAAAAGAAAGGCCTCGCTCTTCGCAGTGACCGTTTCCCTTTGGCTAGGTCAAGGTGTCGCCTTCTGAAGGCAACTTTGTCCTTGAGCAAGGTGGCAGGCGGCACAGCAGCATGGCCACCCCCATGGAGATCCGTGATGCCCCTGCCCCTCATAGGAAGGTATAGCCGCTGATGTGAATATCTACCAAGCGTTTGTTTTTTAAACACTGTTTTGTATGTTAAAAAAAAAAAAAAATTCTTAAAATTTTTAAATATTTCACATTTTAGTTCATTAAATGTATGGCCATTTCAGGAAGTGCAAAGGGTAGGATTCTCTTGTTTTCTGTCTGCTTCTTTCCCAAGACAAAAGGTGAAAGATCCAACTGACATTTCCTCTTTGAGCTTCTCTCTGCCTTGCTTGACTCATTATAGAAAAGCTTGTGCCTTCACAGGCACTATGCACAGTTAACAAGTTGGTCCCAGCCCTGCACCTAACCGTTATCCCCCTTGATGAATTATGTACGTGTTTTTAGGATGGAAATTATAATAAAGCAAAGAGGATTTTAATTTATATTTGCATGTACTATGAGTTTCCTTTTGATGTTTTTCCCTCCCAATCAAGTTACTAGGTTTTTCTGGTTGGAAAGGAACTAAGAGCAAAATGGAAGTATCTGTTAAGATAATAAGAACAACAATAATGGCCATTCGAAATGGGGTGAAGCCGGAGGGGCAGCTCTTTGTCAAAATGTCCTGAGTCAAGGCCAGAGTATGCCAGAGAGAGCAAGTACGGTGTGAAAGCTGTGTGCTAGTGAGCTGTAATTGAATGCATAAGACATTGGATTCTGTCTTACAATACATCTTAATTTAAACATTTCTTTTCCCAGGGGACCACGGAGTATGTGGTACATGAATAAATAAATGCCATGGCTTATTTTGGAGGCCCCAATCATAATACAATTATATGCATTGCAAATTTTCACATGCTACTTTTAGTTTCAAGTTTTTATTTTTTAATTATTAAACTGCATTGCAGGAAGAGATTATACCTCAATCCGGCTGCAAAAATGGAATAAAAGAGGTTGGTCAAACTAGACAGCAGAATCCCCTTCATTGTGAGCCTGACTCTATCAGAGAAACACTGATTGAATCCTTGGAGTTCTGCTAATTACTGGCCTGGCTCACCCAGGTATAGAAAGACAGAGTTGTGACTCTCTCTTATTGTCTGCCCGGCTGAGTTTTAGAGACCATTTCTCTTCTCAAATCAGTGGTCACTTGTGATCCTACCAGAGCAAAATAATACATTTTTCCTCTTTAAGAACAGCATTTTCTTTCCTCGGGTCACTAAGATCCATTTGCTAAATAGCTCTTGAAGTATAAAAAATTGTCTCTGAGTAGCCAGAAGAGGTGAATTCAACCTTGCAAATAGTTCTCTGAAATTATCACCCTCCTCAAAAGCCTTTTGTCTTTATACAGGTGTATCAATTCTGCCCCCACTGGGTAATCTGACACCTTCTGTTCTTTCTCTCTCCCCCTGCCTCTTGCCATCTCTGACTCCTACATCTCTCTCTTTCTTTTTATTAAGAAAACAGAAGAGAGGTACAGAATAGCAGAGACGTTAAGAGCACTGGCTTGGAGTCAGATGGATCTGGATTTGAGTCCTTTTTTTTTACTTTCCACTTACTTACCAAAAGCTGGACATGAATAAAGAAGACCAAAGAAGAACTGATGCCTTTGAATTGTGCTGTTGGCAAAGAATATTGAATATACCATGGACTGCCAGAAGAACGAACAAATCTGTCTTGGAAGAAGTACAGTCAGCATGCTCCTTAGAAGCAAGGAGGTATTTTGGACTTGTTATCAGGAGGGATCAGTCCCTGGAGGACATTGTGCTTGGTAAAGTAGAGGGTCAGAGAAAAACAGGAAGACCCTCAATGAGATGTAGTGACACAGTGGCTGCAACAATGGGCTGAAGCATAACAATAATCATGAGGATGGCGTAGGACTGGGCAGTGTTTCGTTCTGTTGTAAATGGGGTCGCTATGAGCCGGAACCAACTGGATGGCACCTAACAACAACAACTTAGTTACCAGCTGTGTGGCCCTTGACAAGTTGCTTAACCTTTCTGTGCCTCAGTTTTCTCCTGTGTAAAAAGATGATAAAAATAGCCCCTGCCTCATTGTATTGTTGAGAAGGTTAAATGAGATACTGCATACAAAGTGCTCACAGAGTGTCCACACAATCTCAATAAATATTAATCATTTTCCTATCAAAAGTATCTTACTACAGTAAATCCATTTAGCTTGTGGTTTCCCATTTCAATCTAATTAAGAAATCTGGAAAACAATCAGATCTTTGGATTCACCTGATCTGTGGGCTGAAGTCTTCACTTTCAGTTTGTGTTTTAAGGAAAATCCAGAATTTTCTAAACAGACATCTCCCTCGCCCACCTCCTCCAGTCTCACACACACCAAATTTGCCACTTTCTTGCATGTGACCATACTCCCCCTCATAAGGCCAGATGAAAAGAGAACTGAAGAGCAAAGCAGGGTTTGGGGTTCATGTAATTTTTGCCTTACCTAGGAACATCGACTATTTTCTCTCTCTTAATACTTTGGGTCTTGGGTGACTTCTCTTCTCTTGCTGGAAAGCTCAAGCTCTGGGCCCACGAGCCCCCCAGGAGATTTATTGTTAACTACAAATCATAGTTGACCTCCTACCCACTTAAGCCAAGAGGTCAGAACTTAAAAGACATTGTAATGAATTTACATTGGTCCATTTAGTCTTCAGCTGTAAAGGAACCTGATAGTGCTGTTTGCCTGAGATAACTGTGGCTACCAGGCCTGGTTGAGAAAGATAGGGGGTGCGCACCCTGAGGCCAGTGGTGGGAGAGCAGAGCCTTGGGAACGAAGGTCACGGACAAGGTCGGCCCACCAGCAGCTCTGGCCAGTAGAGGGGTCCGCAGCCCATCTTCACCAGCCAGGTGGAGCTCTTTGGACACTTCCTGGCTGACTTCATTGATTTTTGTTTTTTACTTTGGAAACTGAATTTCTTCTCCCTTTCCCCCTTTCCACTGCTTCCAAAGTTATCTTCTGTCACCGCACAGTTTTTTCTCTTCTCTCTTCATTCACATTGAGTTCATTCCACAGACATTTGAGTACCTTCTATGTATTGGAAGGAGCCCTGGTGGCACAGTGGTTAAAGCACTTGGCTACAAACCTAAAGGTCCATGATTCAAACCCACCAGCCCCTCTGCAGGAGAAAGATGTGGCAGTCTGGTGCTGTAAAGATTACAGCCTTAGAAACCCAATGGGGCAATTCTACTCTGTCCTTTGGGGGTCGTTGTGAGTTGGAATCAACTTGACATCAGCCGGTTACTATGTACCAGGCACCGGGAGGAATAGAGGAACTGAATAGGACCTACCGAGTCTCTGTGTTATGCGTGCTGACATTTAGAAATGTAAGCCAGGGCTTCTGAAACGTTAATGTGTGTGAAAATCAATTGGGGATCATGTGAAAGTGCAGATTTTAATTCATTCAGTCTGGGATGGGCGTTCTGGGGTGGGGCTTGAGCATTTCGACTAAGCCCCGGTGGTGATACTGATGCTGTTGGTCCGAAGCCCCTGCCTCTCATAGCAAGAATGCCAGGTACTTCTGTTTCTTTTCCTCCTGTAAGTGACTGGCTAATTGGCCCCATTTACATTAGTGGAGTTTAACAATGTCACAGACTTGACCTTTCCTGGGAGGCTATCGGCTTTGTCCTGTGACCCTGACCTAGGCTAGCTTTCAGACAAATACTTGATAAGCACCCAGAGGAACGGGTAGGAGCGTATAGACAGATGACCCCACAACTTTCCATCCAGTTGAAATCCCGTGTCATGTTGGAAGGGGACCACTGAGGAGCGACTGTGTGCCCAGGGCAGTTCCTGACTCCTGGATAATAACAGTACATTCAGCACACTGGATGACATAGCTCTCTCTGGTAACTGGGGTGCCATTTACTAATTTGCTGCTCTTACATGACTAATTTAACTCTAGTTACTACTTGGTCATTAGGGAGTCACTTATTCACAAAGCAGAGTCAAGCTAAATAAAGAATAGGAAGCTGGGAAAAGAGGCAGATGACAGTGGAGAGTGAAAGTCGGCTTTTAAGGCAGGTTGGAGACTTGCTGCTATTTAGTGCATAGCCCCATTTCGGGCATAAATGTAGACTCTTCCCCGTTTTCAAGTCCCGGTGACCCTAAATGAATAGGATCATGTAGCAGAGAGCAGCTACCTTCTCTTCTAATGAGAATCACATCCCAATAGGATGTACATTTTCAATTACTATGCAAAAACAATGGCAGAATTACTTAAAAATGTACAGCCCCTAAGGGCTCTCTGTGCTGTGGTCCTCGTGAATCTATCATTTGCATGCAGCCATTGTAGGGACCGTTGCATCCTCCATCGCAGGCTATTTAATCAGGTGACAAGCCCCTCCATTTCTCTGCAAAGACTGGCAAGTTCTGGAGCTAAATATGCAATTGGTAATATATTCTGGCTCTCTGCATGCAGGCTTCCTTGTTTCATTCTGAATGGCATTGTGTTTGCGTTGACGTTTAGATGATGGGTCATCTTGGATTTCTCCTGTTCACAGTTGGAGCCGTAGCAACATCTCCGATTAGTAATCACTGTGCTTTTTTTCCCTAGTGACTGAGCCATTTACAAACCAAGAAGAGGAAAAATTATATATTTGGGTACAGACTGCAGAAGGAGAATAAACTAACAGCACGGTAGGAAAGGTGCCTAGGGTGACTTTCTGTGGCTAACTGAAGATCAAGTGGAAGTAAAGGACTCAAATGATGTGTTTCCCCCAGTCTTCTCCACCAGCTCTGTTGCCAGGCTTGTTACTGGAAAGTTAGACGAAAAGATGCTGCAATGACAGACTCCAGGATCCACCTGCCACTAATGCAATGAGAGTTGAGGAAAGCTGAAAGACCTACGGACTAATACCTACCTTCTTGATCTCTCAAGTGCCTGGCACCCTCCCTTGTGTGCTCCTATCTGTCTATGCCCTCGAAGTCCTATTAAGATACAAGTGGGTTTTCTGGGTACAGCGCCCACCGTAAGGCGCTGGTAGTCACGGACATTTTGGCATCATTTAGTTATCATCTTCAGTAATCTGGAACAGGGCCCTGAGGGAACAAGGGGGTCAGGGACCAGGAGGACAAGGCCAGAGGCAATGCTTTCAGAACACGGAGACCCCAAGCACTGAAAAGGTTATGATCCTGAAACTCACCACCCATCTGTCAGTTTGTCGTGCCGTGGTGGCTTGCTTTTTGCCGTGATGCTGGGAGTTATCTCACTGGCAGTTGAAATGCCAGCAGGGTCGCCCATAGTGAACAGAGTTCAGTGGAGCTTTCCGAGTAAGGCAGATTGGGAAGAAAAGCCTGGGGATCTACTTCCAAAAATTAGCCCAAGAAAACCTTATGGATCAACACAGACATTGTTCGACTCACTTGCTTTGGCCCTGTCATCAAGAGAGATCAATCACTGGAGAAGGACATTATGTTTAGCGAAGTAGAGGGCCAGTGAGGGCAAGGGAGACCCCCGATGAAATGAACTGGCATAGTAGCCTCAGTGACGGACTCGAACATGCCGGCGATCGTGAGGATGGTGCAGGACGACTGGGCAGCATTTCATTTTGCTGTATGTAGGGTCGCCATGAGTTGTAGTCAACTTGACGGTAGGTTCCTACCTACCTTCCTTCCTTTCTTATGAAATCAATGTAAGAAGAGTCCAACTCAGTTTTATGTGATGATGGAATTTATCCATAGCATTTTATGTCATTGCTCCTGCTTCATGAGTGTTCTAAGCTTGTACTTCATCTGCCCATTGGGAAATCCATGTCTGGGATCCATAGCAGTCCAGGAATTGTCAAGGCAGGGAATAGGAGGGTAGGAGAGGCATGGAAATGAAAGGGGAGTAGAGAGAAGGAGGTAAAGTGTATTCTACAGGAAATGTGCCTACCTGACAATTTTATAAAGAAAGCCTGTGGCAGTTGTTCCTTCACAGGTGAGAAGCCCCTCTCTGTTCTCTTTTTTCCTTCAAATCAGTGTCCACTCTCGCCCCCTGCTACCCAAGATCTCACCTGGGGCTGAACCACAGCAGCATCTGTCAGCCCGCTGACCAAATGTGAGGGTTATTTGGGCTGATTTTCCTGCAGGTGGTGTCTCTTTCCACACCCCCCCCCCCACAGCCTGCCCCTGCAAGAAGTAGAGAAAGGAAGGACTGGGAAAATGAGAGCCAGAAACTTTGACTGTCCGCTTTACCACTCTGCCGAGGAAATGGTGGAGACTGGCCCACTTTCCTCACAGTATAGTTCTTTGCTTGTTCTAACAACAGCAAATGTTCTAGAATTAGGATATGATACTGATCGTGCTTACAGTAATATGTCTGTGAGCTACTGTTACACAAATTTGCTCATTTGCAACTCACAACAGTTGTCTGAGGTAAGTCTGGTTATCAGTGGCATTGTCCTCAACTGGAATCTGTGGTGGTCCAGAGAGGTTAAATAAATGGTCCACGTTTATATGCAGGTGGAAACTTGCAAAACGGACTTGAACTTAGGCCTTCTGGCATCTTTCAACTATACCCTACTGATAGGTCCCACTCACATGTCCTCAGTGGGAGGAACAGCAGGAGCTTCTGAGGTAGCATTGGTTATCTTTGTGAGAGCTATCAGACACAAACACAGATCATCTTCCATCTTGGTAGGCCGGAAACTAAAGCCCAGTGTAGTCCAACTTGGAACCTGTAAGCAGTGGACTTGGGAGAAGAGGCAAAAAGGCTCTGAAGAGAATAAGAAAGAAGTTAGTAACGAAGACAGATTGTAATTGCCTTCTAGGCTATTATATAAAGGTAGTGGGGATGGCAGCCTATTCAGTCATTCTGAGAAGTGGCTTGTATTGCAGGCCTTACAGAAGGAGGGCCACACATTTATTCCTAATGCCATTAGGCTCAAAGAATCTTCCAGTAAAGAAGGGAGCATGAACGACTGCTGACCCCCGATTTTGACTCATGGCAACCCCATCCGTTGCAAAGTAGAGCTGCTCTATAGAATTTTCCAGGCTGTGACCTTTCAGAAGCAGGCCATCAGGCCTTTATTCAGAGGGGCTTCTTGGTGGTTCAGACTGCCTAACTTTTGGTTAGTAGTTGTCATGGGTTGAATCGTGTTCCCCAAAAATGTGCGTCAACTTGGCTAGGCCATGAGTCCCAGTATTGGGTGATTGTCCACCAGTTTGTCATCTGATGTGATTTTCTTATGTGTTCAAATCCCATCTCTATGATGTGAATAAGGCAGGATTAGAGGCAGTTATGTTAATGAGGCAGGACTCAACCTACAAGATTAGGCTATATTTTGAGTCAATCTCTTCTGATATATAAAAAAGAGAAGTGAGCAGAGAGACAGAGGGACCTCATACCACCAAGAAAGCAGAGCTAGGAACAGAGCTCATGCTTTGGATCTGGGATCCGTGTGCTGAGAAGCTGCTAGACCAGGGGAAGATTGATAACAAGAACCTTCCCCCAGAGCTGACAGAAAGAGAAAGACTTCCCCTGGAGCTTGTACTCTGAATTCAGACTTCTAGCCTCTTAAACTGTGAGAGAATAGATTTCTGTTTGTCAAAGTCATCCACTTCTGGTATTTCTGTTATAGCAGCACTAGGTGACTAAGACAGTAGTCAAGCGCTAACCCATCAAAAACCCATTGCCTAGGCTTCCCTTTTCCTGAAACAAACACATGCAAAAAACCCTATACCTCTCCTATCCTGCAGTTACAGCCAGTCTTCTTTAAAAAAAAAAAAGTAAAAATGCATTTCCTTACCATCTTCTTACCCTTAATCTATTACATTTGGCTTCTACTCCTGTTAACCAATAGTAATTGCACTCTGTGGTGTTTTAAGGTTGAAACTTTTAGTCTTATCTCAGTCTTCATGCTGTTTGAATACCACTGGGTGTTCCCTCAGAAAGCACACCTGTTGAAGGGCAGGTTCTTCAGAATCAGCCTGGCATTCATGGTCTGTGCTGTGGCCCTATCCTACTTTTCCAACCACTTCTACTAACACTTTTCTCCATCTATCCCATCATCCAATCCAGCTAGAGTCCTCACTGGACCCTGAGTAGACCCAGGACTTGCCCACCTCTGCACTTTTTCTCAACTGAACCTTAAATTTGGAATTACTCCTTTTTAATCCATTTCCATCTGTCAAAATCCTATCCATCCTTCAGTGCCCAGTCAAATGTCACCTGTTCCAGGAAGCCATCCGTGATTTCCCCCAACTAGATCTTCTTCAAACCTCCCTCCAGGTACACTGTGTTCGTATCTGTGTTGCAAGGCTTTTCATGTTCTGCCTTCCAGATATTTGTCTTTTCCCCTGAGACAGTAACTTTGAGTACGCAGGCTGACAGATGTCTTATTTGTTGTTATCATTACTTTGTAGAGCCCCTGCAGTATAGCAGATGCTCAATACTTTCATTGGTGAGTGAATGAGTATTGTCCTTGATTAGTAAAAGTGATATAAGGACTGGTAGACACGACCGGCTCGTGTTTCATAGAGGAGGTGTGCACTGTTCCACTTATTCTCCCAATAACCCTATGAAGTAATTACTAAGATTATCTGTCTTATTTAAAATTAAAACCTCTTCTATAAAATGAGACTTAGAGTGGTCAAGTAACTTGCCAGAGGCCACATAGCTGAGAACGAGATGAGCTGGGACCCACACCCAGGCTGGTCTTGGCTAAAGCCTAATCTCTTAATGGCTACATGGTACTGTTTCCACATTAATTTTCCAGATTTAAATGCTTTCATAAAATCCATATTTAGTCTCAATCCTTTGAATCTAAAACTCGTATTCAAATTCCAGCTCCAGACTCTACCCTTGATCTGTGGCTCAGTGCTCCTCTGAGGCACCTATCATTCTTGCCACCTCCCCCCACCCCCGCCCATGGCTCTTTCTAGTAGTATCCAAAGCGAGAAGGTGAATGTTTTTATCAAAATGATATAGAATTTCATATTCTTTATGAAAAGCTGTTGATCTCACCTTCAAAATTCATCCACGGTCTCCTTGATCATGATGGAGTCATATGTTGTGTTATTGACCTGGTACAGGGACTAGCTTTGCCTCCTTCCTTGGAGGGGATAAATCCACACATGATAGATGGTGTGCCTTCAGAAATAATTACCTTACAGAGAACTATAATCTCCAATGTATAAGCTCATTGATAGGAGAAAAAAATAAATGAGTAAATTCTGCCTTCCCAAGGTTATTTTCTTACTCTATTGTGGGGTGAACACCATTGCCTCTTTTGTCATGGTGGATTATACTTGGCTAGATTATAGAACAGAAAGCTCTTGAATAAACAGGAATAGTGGCTGAATTAATATTGTCTGCCAGTTAGTAATTACTTTGTAATTTATAAGTGCAAAATGGCATGTGTTGCCCTAAGTTGCACAGTGTACTTGGTACCTATGTCCTTGAAAGAACATCTCAGTGGCCAGGTATTAAATCCAAATGCTTTCTCCAAGCCAATATAGAAACAAGAAAGAATAATCTTGCTGAACTGCCAAGTGAAATGAAAATCTTGTCTTTCTATTTTGCTTTAAAAACCTAGGCTATTAGGGGCTTCTTTTCATCCTACTGTGTTCAAGTATGGTGGAATCTCCTTTAGGATTTATGATTTCCTCTCAGTCTTCATATACTGGGAAGTTTCACTTAAAAACAAATGTCTCTTTAATATTTGTCAACCAAGAAAATAACCTGATGATTTTAATCCAGCGATCTATTTTTCTAGGATTATTCATGAGCAATAACACCCCTTAATATGTAGTTATTGGGTAAATTACAGAGGAAATGAGTAAAACATTCTTGTATCCCTGGAGGTTGCTCAATACTTGTAGATAGATTTACAATCATTTGTAGAACTAAAACTGTTTGGCTGCTGTACTGACACAAGTGATCAGAAGTTTCCAGCAGGAACTCCTTGGGGGTCCTGTATATATTTTTCCTACTCACTCCCCTACCTCATCAATTATCAGGTAATTCTTAAGAACCTTCCTAATGTCAGGATTGTGTTAGACGACTTAGATTAGGTGGTAAAACCAAAAACCAAACCCTTGCTGTCGAGTCAATTCTGACTCATAGCAACCCTATAGCACGGAGTAAAACTGCCCCATAGAGTTTCCAGGGAGCACTTGGTGGATTTCAACTGCCAGCCTTTTGGTTAGCAGCCATAGCACTTAACCACTATGCCACCAGGGTTTCCAGATTAGGTGGTAAAGCAGGGTAAAATGAGTTTCCGAATCTAACAAATATACAGCTTAATCCTGGTGATAAGGTATAAACAGCTGTGTGTTAAGAATCTAACTAGATATAAATGACAACGTTGGGCTAGGACAGGGGTTGGCAAAATTTGGCCCGTGGGCCAAATCCAGCCTGCCACTTTTTTATATAAATAAAGATTTATTGGTGTGCAGCCATGCTATTTGTTTGCGTATTGTCTATAGCTGCTTTCCTGCTCCAACAGCAGAGTTGAGTAGTTGCAACAAAAATCACATGGCCCACAAAACCTAAAATATTTATTAAAGTGTCCATTGCAGAAAAAGTCTGTTGACCCCTTCTCTCGGTCATCTAGTGCTGCTGTAATAGAAGTACCGCAAGTAGTGGGCTTTTACAAAGAGGATTTTATTCTCTCAATGTCTAGTAGGCTACAAGTCCAAATTCAGGGTATCGGCTCCAGAGAAAGTCTTTCTGTCTCTGTTGGCTGTGAAGGAGGATCATTGTGATGCATCAGTCTTCCCCTGGTCTGGGAGCATCCCAGTGCAGGAACCTCAGGTCCAAAGGACGCACTGTGCTCACAGCACTGCTTTCTTGGTGGTATGAAGTCCCCCTGTATCTCTGCTGGCTTCTGTCTTTTATATCTCAAAAGAGATGGGCTTAAGACACTACCTAATCTTGTAGACCTTGTCGGTATAATTGCTGCTAATCTGTCTTACTACATCTAGTGATAGGATTTACAACACATAGGGAAATCACATCAGAAGATAAAATAATGGTCAACAATCATACAGTCACACAAGGGAATCATGACCTAGTCAAGTTGACAGATATTTTGGGGGGACACAATTCAATCCATGACACCCCTGAGCTAGACTTTACTGAAGAAGGCAAGACTTTGAGCAAATCAGGCTTCGGCTGTTTTTTGAAATCACAAGGAAATTGTTAATGTTTAGGTATGGGCAGGAGTCACGATTTTTTAAAGGCTGTGGCCAATGTCTGGGGATCTCAGTTTAAAAATAGCTTCTGGGTAAACTGTTAACCCAAGAGTATTTTACATGTGGAAAAATATTTTACACACATTCTAACAATTCAATGTTGTTGGTTAAACAGTATCAATGGAGAAGCCAAATTGAGGTGGAAAAAGTTATCACTATGCTCATAAAAGCTAAATTACATGCAGTATTCCTTTGAAAAAGGAAAACACCTCTAATTTTATACCCCTCCTCCTCTGACTTGAAGGTTCTTTTAAAAATGTTTCTAAAAGCTGTCGTGTATGACCCTTGGAACACATCATTTTTCTGGGGAGTAACATTCATTTTAATACCATTTCACCCAGGAAGCAAGACGTAAACCCACATTTTCTGATCCACTTAGTTGATAATATTCTTCTAAAACAAATCCTGGCTGGTGAAAGGAAGATAATTTAATTTAAAGAGATTGGATATATTGCTTGAAATGCCAGTCCCCCAGAATTTGACAGCAGAACAAGACCAGCGAACAGAAAACTCATCTCGCCTCCTTGCTAATACATGCATCAGGGAATTTATAAGTTGGGCCGTCAGTCTTTGCTCCATGCAGTAATGTCAATGTCATTGATTCTTAACGTCTGACATTCATTAAAAGCACCCAGTGTGGAGATGTAGAAAGATTTTTGACAAATCAGCCAAGTGTCACCATTGAGTAGAGGATTATAGAGTGATGCTTTCAACTTTGAGCTCTTTCTTTAGACGGAACGGAGCTTGTCTTCATAGAGCGCGTGAAAGGTTGGATGTCATTGCCATTCAGAATGGACTGGTTTCCCTTTTCTTTTCCCGTGAGAACTAGGTGGAAATTGGGAGACATAGTAGAGCTAACTTTTATTATTTATTTACTGTGAGCTAGGTACAGTGAAGGTTATAGCTACCTGTCTATCTAACTATATGTATCTTTCATCAAACATATAAAATTGTTATATATATTTGCATGTGTGTATATCAAATAACCTATGATTTAGTTGTTATAATTTATCCCCATTGTACATATAAAGAAACCGAGGCTTGAAGAGGCCCAGTCATTTCCCCAAGTGATAGAGCCGAAGTGAGGCGTATGTTTATAAGCTCTTGGTAGAAGATGTATCAGCGGCCAAAAGTTACACACACAATTACATTGGTCAGGCTATTCTTCCCCCTTTTGCCTTTGTAGGGGAAATAGAAATCTAATACTGGTTGTCTCCTCCAACTTCGCCCTCTCTTCAAAACCCTTTTGCAGAAACACCATAGTAGTATTTATTGTTTTTAAAACAAGCACACACCTGTCCTGCCCCCAGTTGTGTTGTGAGATTGGAAACAATGCCGCCTGTGGCTCCTAGTACCCTCCCCTCTCATTACAGCCCATCCTTGGAACACAATCATTTTCTGTGTTATCCAAAGGTTTCATTACAGGGTGCCTGCTCTGTTGTTAGTGCAACGTCAGCATATTCAGCTTGTAACTCCCACTGCCACCGAGGGGGATAGAACTAGGCCATAAGAATTCCTTTGAGCCTACTGCATTGGGTAGGGACATAGTTTTGTGTCTGGGGGAGCTGGTTTCAGTGGCTTATTGTCTATAGCTCTAGACCAAATTTGAATACATCTCCCCTGAATTCCGGGGAAACAGCAGATCCACAATTGGTGATGGAAAAGTAAGTTAGAATATGCATGACAGCTTTGGAGAGGCCAAAAGAAGACAGGGCACGGAATGAAAAGCTAGAATCAAAACTGTTATATTTTAATTGGAAGTTTTAAAATGAATACTGTTGGACAGAAGCATATATTCTTGTTAGTATTTTGTGCTGGAACTTAATCTTCTGGCAAATTCTTTTGTGGGAATTCTGTCAGGGTCACAAGCATTCTACACAGTCATGTCTGTGTTTTCCCTGAGGCATCACCTCTGAATAAACTACGCTTTTTTCCCCCAGCCTCAAACATTTTTACATTGAAAAACAGAAAAGGTCACCTTTGCAGTATCCCATTACGTAGGGAACGTATAGTTTTTTAACTGTGATAGTAATAACTACCATTTATTGTTAGCTAAAAAAAGTTTTTTTTTTTAATAACAAGTGCTATTTATTAAGCAGTCCCTGGGTGGCACAAACAGTTAAGCACTTGGCCACTAAACGGAAAGGTTGGTGTTTAAATCCACCCAGAGGTGCCTTGGAAGAAAGCCTGGGCGATGTGCTTTTGAAAGGTCACTGCCATCGATGTCCTGTGGAGCACCCTTCTACTCTGAAACACATGGGGTCACCATGAATGGAATCAACTGATAGCAACTGATACCGTATTTATTAATCAGGGTCTAAATTTTTTTTGTGTTTGTTTTAAGAGCGTGGGCCCTGGAATCAGATTGCATGGTAATTCAGATCTTAACAGGTTTACCACAATTTATGAGCCATGCGACCTCAGGCACACTGGTCAACCTGTTTATGTGTCTGTTTCCTCCTAGGTAAAACCAGGATGATAGCACCTACCTCATAGGGTTATTAGGAGGATTACCTGAGTGATTTCATATTAAGAACTTAGAACTGAGCAGAACCAGAGTAAATGTTATGTGAGTTATTATAAATTATTACTATGTTAATAGTTAAAAGTATCTGGCACTGTTAAAAATGTTAACTGTACCTTGCTGGTCTGACAGAGATTGGAGAAACCCCGAGATCGTGGTCCCTGGATACCTTTTCACATCAGTATTGAAGTCACTCCTGAGGTTCACCCTTCAATCAAAGATTAGACAGGTCTATATAGGGTTGCTATGAGTCAGAATCAACTCGATGGCAGCAGGTGTTTTGTTTTATAAGACCAACAATAACACATGTGAGGAACATGCTTCATAGTCCAATCATGTCTACGAGACTAATGGGCACACTAGCCTAAAAGCAAAGACAAGATAGCAGGAAGGGACAGGAAAGCTGGACGAATGGGCACAGAGAACAGGATTTTCAATGGCAGTGACCTTTTTGTCTAAAAGTTTAGGGAGATTGTTGACATGTCATGGGTTGGCAACCAATGTCACAAAACAATTTGCGTATTAACTGTTTAATGAGAATCTAATTTGCTCTGTAAACTTTTACCTAAAGAACACACACACACACACACACAAATCACAGAAACTATGTAGATTAATTTCCATTTTACAGATGAGAACACCAAGGCTCAGAGAGTTGACTTGACTTTCCCAAGGGCAAATATATCATAAATAGTAGAGTTAGATGGGAAACTGACTGTGGGAGCTGACACTTCAATTCATGTGGGAGAGACAGGAACAGGAAGCTCTCAGTGAGTCATAGAATTGTTCCAGGCAGGGCTTATGGGTTTTCTGAAGCAGCTGTCGTTGCTTCTTTAGCTGAGCAGAACATTAACATCACCATGTAAGAGGCCAGGACTTGTAGGACAACTCCAGGCTCTAGAGAAACATCAGCTCAACACTAAGGAAGGAATACAATGTGCAGAAGTGCTTAGTTATAAGCAATTATCAAGTGCCAACTGCATCCTAAAAGATGCAGACTCAAAGAATCCTCTCTGCACTCTGATGCCCTTGGCACCCTCAGGGAAGGCCTATTCACCAAGGGCACCGGTACAAGTACAGAATACATTCGTACTCCCCCCCACATAATACACAATCTTAGAAGAGGATATAGTCTAAAAGGATAAAATGGGGATAATCAGGTCAGAGGGCTTCCTTGGAGAGACCTTCCTGGAAAATGGAAACCCCGAAGGATGAGATGACCTAAATGGCACAGAAGATATCCTACTGCTTCTCTGCCCTTTCAACCACAAGAACTTTGTCTTTGTCATCTTGGGTACCCTCTACACTCGGAAATAGCACAAATCTTAACATATGCTTCTGAAATTGAAACGGGTTGAATTGAACCAAGCCCCAGAGATAGAATCTAGCAAATTGTAGACAGAACTCTGCAAGGAAGAGATACAGTTGAGGTAGGGAGAGAGCAACTGAAGATAAAGTGTCTGTGTGTGTGCACGGGGTAAGGGAGTGGATTAAAGGGAGGGAGGGTACCTAGGGTGGCCCCTGCAGCTCACCAAGTAGATGGACCCAACCATCAGTCACTATGCATTGTTGAGGGAGGTAACATAAAGAGCCTCAAGGAGCTTACAGCCCAGCTGGGAAGATGGGATATAACCATTAAACGGCGACTCATAGGATGACCAGGGTCCAGTGCTCATCCCTAACAGTGTGGGTTAGAGTAGTGCAGAAGAGATGGTGCTCCCTGGGAACCAATGCAGGCAGAGAGGGTGTGAGGAGGGAAGACTTGATGCAGTGACTAAGGGAATTGCTGCATGACTAGGAAAATGTCATCTTAAAAGAGTGTCTGATAACATTTCCAGGTGCAACCTGTGTTCAGTGAGGTGAAGTGGAGACAGGCAGATGCTGACCAGAATAGCAAGAGTTACTGTCTTAGTTATCTAGTGCTGCTATAACAGAAATACTACAAGTGGATGGCTTTAATGAAGAGAAATTTATTCTCTCACAGCCTAGGAGGCTAAAAGTCTGAACTCAAGGTGCCAGCTCCAGGGGAAGGCTTTCTCTCTCTGTTGGCTCTAGGGGAAAGTTCTTGTCATCAATCCCCCCTGATGTAGTAGAGTCTCAGCACAGGGTTCCCCGGTCCAAAGCACACGCTCTGCTCCCAGCTCTACATTCTTGGTGGAAGGAGATTCCTTCCATCTCCCTGCTCACTTCTCTTTTATATCTCAAAAGAAATTGACTCAAGATACAGCCTAATCTTGTAGATTGAGCCCTGCCTCATTAACATAACTGCCTCTAATCCTGCCTCATTAACATCACAGAGGTAGGATTGATAACACATAGGAAAATCACTCACATCATGTGACAAAATGGTGGACAATGACACAATACCAGGAATCATAGCCTAGCCAAGTTGACACACTTCTGGGGGGGACAAAATTCAATTCATAACAGATAGTAATAATATTAGTATTATAATATTTATTATTTATTGAGCATGTATAGGTTAGGCACTTTGCCAAGCACTTTGCATGAATTATATGACTTGAATCATGTTAGAAATATTTATTGAGTGATTGCTGTATGTGTCAGGCATTGTTTTAGGCACTGGGGATTCAGCAGTGAACAAAAAACAGAAGTCCCTGCCCTCATGGAATTTTTGTAGTTAGTCTTCATACAAAAAAAAAAAAAAAAAAACCAAACCCAGTGCTGTCGATTTAATTCCGACTCATAGCAACCCTATAGGACAGAGTAGAACTGCCCCACAGAGTTTCCAAGGAGTACTTGGCAGATTTGAACTGCCACCCTTTGGTTCGCAGCTGTAGGATTTAACCACTACGCCACCAGGGTTTCCATTAGTCTTCATAGCAAACCCATAAGATGGGTAGTATTTTTATCCCCATTTTACGAAGGAAACAACTGTGGTATAATACGGAAAGATTAGTGGGTAATGAAGACGTGGGTATTCATCAGCGCATCGATTTATTAATGTAGTAAATACTGAGTCTCTACTACACAAAGACCCGGGGGGCTGGTGGGGTGGTGCTGAGGGTGCAGGGATGGAGAAGATATATCATCTGCCCACAATGTGCTCACGGTTGAGTGTGGAAGACGAGCATGTCCACAAAATTAAGGAGCTACTAAGTTTGCCAGTGGGTTGGGAAGACTTCCTTGAGGAGATGAAACGGTAGAACAGGTTTGAAAGGGGGAAGAGGTTTTTTTTTTTTTTAAAAAACAAAAGCAACAAAATACAAAATGTTTAATAAGAAGTGTATAAACCCAGTGCAGTCAAGTTGATTCCAACTCATAGCGACCCTATAGGACAGAGTAGAACTGCCCAGTAGAGTTTCCAAGGAGTGCCTGGCGGATTTAAACTGCCAACCCTTTGGTTAGCAGCCGTAGCACTTAGCCACTATGCCACCAGGGTTTCCAAGAAGTGTATAGGTCCTACATAAAAAGAATGCGTTGAAGCTGCCGAATATCCTAAGTGATAACTTGAATAAATGGAAATACATTCTTTTTAAAAACAGAATTCAATATATTTTTTCTGTGTAATTTTTTTTATTGTACTTTAGATGAAGGTTTACAGAACAGTTAATACACATACTGTTTTATGACATTGGTTAACAACCCCATGACATGTCAACACTCTCCCTTCTCATCCCTGGGTTCCCTATTACCAGCTTTCCTGTTCCCCCCATGAGGCAAGAGTATATTTTGGACAGGGAACAATCACATGCTCAGAAAGTACAGAGGAGATGAGGTGGCAAAGGAAGCTAACCTTTGTTGATTATGTGCTTTGTACTAGTGCTTTGCATTATTTTTAAAATTGAATATTAAATGCACAGAAAGAGTATTTACAGCATGGATGTATGTGTGTGCATCTGTGTGTGTATCATAAAAGAGAACAATAAGAACAAATGTGTCCCTAATCACAGCTTAAGGAACTGAACGTCATCACGAAGCTTTTTTATTTTGGTAAAAATATATACAGCAAAAGAGACACCATTTCAACGATTTCTACATATACAGTTCAGTGACATCGATTGTATTCCTCAAGCTGTGCAACCATTCTCGTTATCCTTTCCCAGGTTATTCCACTCAATGCCCCCTAAGCTTCTCATCTAACCTTTCGAGCTGCTGTTGTCAACTTGATCTCACATAGGTAATTCTTTAAAACAGCGCAATGCTCCAAGCAGACATACTTAACTAACTAAGCTAAAGTACAGTTGGTTCAAAAAAGACTTTAGGGGATAGTTTTGGTTGAAGGTTTCAAGTTTAAAGATTTCATCATATAGTTTAAAAAATCAGTCTTTTAAGTAAGCTAGGAGATACTGAATTGCTTTTCCAGAATCCTGGTAGATGGATCCAGGGCTTAATGTTCAGTGGGTTGATCTTCAAGCTGTGTGATATTGGAGTCAGCACACTTCTTGCTGTGGGTGAGTGGAGCACACCTACAATGAGGGATGGTGCTGCACAGAAGCTTTGGTGCATGGGTGAGGAGGAAAGACGGAGAGGACAGTCTATTCTGACCCTCATCTTCGGGGCTGGGACCCTGGTCAGACAGAAACAAACAATAAACTTGGGGGACAAACACAGTAATTTCAACTAGCGGAAAAGGAAAAGGAACAGGAACAAAATGGCCCAGGATGGTGAGTCTAAGATAGAAAGTGACTGTGGGGAGGGTCAATTCTGCTTTCACTAGGACGGTCAGAATGGGGCTTGGAAGAGGAGATTTGACCTAATATATGAATGATAATGAGCACTAGGGATGTGAAGACCTAGGGGAGAGGTACTTCAGGCAGAGCAAATAGCAAGTGCAAAGGCCCGGAGGTGGGCTGAGTCAAGAATTTCAGAAGACCAAATTCTTGGACCACAGCACCGTAGCCCCAGACAGGATGACCTCTCTGCATTAAGCTGAAATGACTTGAGTGGCCAAAATATGTGTGTTTCCCGGATGAAAACCGGACAAGTGTTAAAATCAGTACTCAGTCAAAGCCAAATATCACCACCATAGAATGAACTTCTGGGGATAAGAATAAATCTGATATATTATTTTAAAATAATTTATTATTACAATTTTAATAGTCACATTTTGAAAGTTTATCATTACCATATGGAAAATTTCAGCACTGCATGGAAACTAACTAACATATTTAATAACATCACCAAACTTAGGTGCACAAAATATTTCAGCAACATGTTTTCTAGAGGGAACTTTGTGTTTAGGACACATAGGTTGGTCAAGCTCAAAAACCTTTCATCTTTCGTCATTGAAAATACTTAGTTGTGAATGATATAGAATCATTTTCACAAGCTTTTTGTTTAAAGGAGCCCTGGTAGCACAGTGATTAAGAGCTCAGCTGCTAACCAAAAGGTCGGCAGTTCAAATCCACCAGCCACTCCTTGGAAACCCTATGGAGCAGTTCTACTCTGTCCTAGAGGGTCATTATGAGTCGGAATTGACATGAAGCCATGGGGTTTTTATAGTTTTTTGTTTGTTTAGAAGTTTAGCTTCCATAGAACAAAAACTATAAGGATTGTCTTCCTAAAATAGTCCCTATCAAGTCAGTTGTTTTGCAATTTGGTGAGAATAAAATGTGTTTGGGTTCCTCATTCATCTCTAATAATTTACTCTTTTCTTCCTGCTCTTTATTTTGCATTTTGTCTGGATCAAAGAGAATTTATTGTGAATATTATTGCATACCATTCTGGAGTTTTCCTCCTTATGAATTTTGATATGGCAAAGTTGACATTCTGCTTTTAATTCATCCTCACAAAATGTGAAGAATTCCCAAATAGGTCTTTTTCTTGAAAGACTTATGGCCTAAATGGAATTAAATAATGACAATTTAAATACACTCCTTAAAGGTTTTTTTTTTTTTTAATGTAATGGGTGCTAGTACACCAAACAGTTCTGTAAGGATTAGAATTATGATACAATTGAATCACTATTATTCTGCCTTGTATTGTTATTTAAATTTATATATTTAAATAATTCCGTGGCTCAGAAAGGATATAAGTTAACTAGCTAATACACTCTCTCTTATTGTTTATATTGTCAACTTATTTTTCTATTTATTTAAGCACTTGAAAGTTGAAATTGTTTTTGTACAAAAAATTTTGTACACCATTAATCACTGTAACATTTTACTCTTACAATAATAAATACGCAGCATATATTAGCCAACTAAAAGTATTCAACAGAAGCCACAGAAGGAAATTTCTTTCATTACAGCTAAAATGTTTTCCTTTATTTGAAAGTAACAGTAAAATCAAATGACACATCTCATTCATATCGCTGACAAGGTAATAGTTAGAATAATGGTTACTGATCACATGATCATTGATCATACACAAGCCCAGGAACTCCAGCATGACTTTGAAGTAGGCATTCGGTTACTTGGCTTTTCAAGCACTGAAGTTGAAGCTGAAATCAGATTTATGGCCAGATTCAAGGCTGATGCTGGTCTTCAGTATACTGCCACTTAGTGTAGGCTCTCATCTTTTTTTTTTTTTTAATCTTTTAATTGAAGTGTAACATGTAACGGGAAGTACTCAAATCATAAGTGTTCAGTCTGATTAATTTTTACAAGGTGAACCTACTGGAATAAGGAGCACCCAGGTCAAGAAGCAAACCAGTAGCAGCATCCCAGAAGCCCTCTTTGTGTCCTCCTCCAGGTGGTAGCACCCCCTAGGGAAAGCAATTATCCTGCACTCTGACACCGTAAATGCTCTGATCTTGACTTTTACATAAATGGAATCATCCATATGTACTCTTTCGTGTCTTCTTCTTTAGCTTAACATTTACTTTTGTTAGATTTTCCTCCATTGTTGCAAGTAATAAATGTAGATCATTCATTGTCATTGCTGTATACTATTTTCTCGTGTGAATGTATCACAATTTGTTCATCCATTTTGTTGACGGGCATGGAGCAATTTTCTAGGCCTTTGACTTTTATTAAAGACTTATTTTAGAAAGAAAAAAAGGCTTACAAATACAACTTCTGTACTTGCTATAAAATTATCGTTGAGGATCTAGTTAATTGCATTATTTAATGGTCTCTAAATAACGCTCTCAATGAGATGGATTGACACAGTGGCTGCAACAGGGGGCTCAAACAGCAAGGATTGTGAGGATGGTGCAGGACCGGGCAGTGTTTCATTTTAATGTACATAGGGTCACTATGAGTCAGAACTGACTTCATGGCACCTAACAATAACAACAGCAATGTCTTCTTAAAACCAAACAATAGTTTAGCATACCTAGTAAAGAATGTCTGCCTGGAGCATTGTGCTCTTTCAAGATCTATGTATGTGGGATCAAATTGGTAACAGCAAATCAAAAGATTAGGTAGGAAACTTAGGGGGAAGTGAGTTTATGTTAATGGGGGGGAACAAGTCAGTAAAGGAGGGTAAGACTGGTGGTACAACTAGGAGAAGAATGTAATCAATACCACTGAACTGTACATGTAGAAACGGTTGAATTAGAGAATGTTTTGCTGTGTATATTCTCAACAACAACAACAAAATAAAGAAATAAAAGAGTTCCCAGGCAGATGACTGCCTCAGTATCCGTAGGTGTATACAGTGATGATTTTAATTCCTTAACCACCCTTCCTTACAGGGTGATGGCATCATCAAGGGCATCTCACTAAAAATATTTAGGCAGAGAACAGGGTGGGAGGTAGTTGGGGGGAATCGTTCAATACCATCCTGACTTACACTCCTGAGCTGGCCTGACTTAATCCAATGTTAGACTTTGTGTGTCTGGAAGAAGGTAGACTAGATATCTTTCTGTTATTCCCCATAAATATTGCCTCCCTCAATAAACCTGATCGATAAAGGGTAATAAAAAGCCTGAATTTGTAAAAACCACTCAAACCTTCAAGTCATTTCCAACTTATGGCAACCCCGTGTGTATCAGAGTAGAACTATGCTCCACAGGGTTTTCAATGGCTGATTTCTCAGAAATAGATTGCCAGGCCTTTCTTTCAAGGTGCCTCTGGGTGGACTTGAACCTTCAACCTTTAAGTTAGCAGCCAAGCAGAGCATGTTAATCATTTGCACTACCTGGGACTCTTCTGAGACCATAAAAAAAAATAAATAAATGTGAGAACCATAGCTACCATATGTTGCCAGCTATGTGTCGTGTCACTTGCAGTAACAGCCAATGAAAAAGGGGATTGAGCTAATATCCTTTTAGGAAAATTGAGGATCCCAAACAGAAGATCACTTACCTCTTCTTTGGCTGGACCAAGATTCTCCATAGAAAATAATTTTGAGTCTATTCCCTCTGATGCCCTGACGAATGGACTATTGGAGCTCCAGGGTCCTAGTCCAGGTAATGTGGCCATATTGACTGTAACCTGGTTTGAGGCAGGTACAAATAAATGCCTGAACTGGCCATTGAATGTTAAACCCCTCTTTGATGCTTCGCATGACATGTATAAAGTATATTAGGCTTCCCTTCCTGCCCTAGCTGGCAGGCATTTCAGAGGCAATCTTAAAGCTTAACTACAGCAACTTTGCTTATCCTTACATTTAAAATATTTACTGCTCCTTGTGCCCTTGATCCGAATTTCCTCTTCTCTATCCCTATTTTGTATCCATACTGTAGATAAACTTATTTTGAAAAAGGTCTCAAAGCTTTTCAGGGAAAAGACACGGTTTAAACAAATTTCAAGAGAACAAAATATAAAGGCTGAGGAAAGTGATCAAGAATTGGCAAATGTCTACGGCTTGTCTCCAGTTCTGCTCTGAGAATAAAGACCTGTCTGCACAAAGGCTCCTTGACAGCCGAAGGAACAAAATGCTCTTCTGAAAGAAAGGAGCGAGTATTGCTCCATCTTCCACTCCAGCTCTGAAAAGAAGCAATGCTTCCCAAAGGAGCTGGCAGCTGGCCCTTGGCAGGTGGTGGAAGCAGCTTTGCAGCTTGCACAAAAGGAGAAAACCCAAACTTTCAGCTTTGGGGAACAGTGTGATTATTCTGCCTACTACCTCCTGAAAGAGAAGGGATGCCGCATCAACCAACCAAGCTGAGCTACTGAATACCACAAGCTCCCCCCCACCCCACCCCAACAATTCCCATTTTTCCTCCCATTGCCTCAAGGCTGACCACTGCAGGAGACAGGGAAGGCTGACTGCTACACAGCTCCTGACCTTGTCTCCTCAGCTTCTCGTTCATTCTAAGTGTGTTTGCTCACCTTTTTGTTGATGTACCTGTAGTGACTGCCAATGGTCCAGGTGGGCCCAGGCAGAAGGACTAGGAAAGAGAGGGAAATGGAAGGTCAAGGTCTGTGGGGAGAACTCCTGGTGACATGCATCTTCCATTTTGAGGGCCTGGAGAGGAATTGAGGTTAAACTCGACTTGGATTAATTATCCTTATTTTGATACTTATTTAGACTCTGGTAGGAGGTGAATAAATAGAACAGCTTTGATGGGACAAGAACAGCTTTCACCCTTCTTTCTTCTTCTCTCTTCCTGAGACCTCTCTCCCAGAAGATGGTAAAATCAGTGATGACATGGAGATCACAGTCATTTCACCTTAACCTGTTGTTATGGATTGAATTATGTCCCCCCCCGACCCAAATGTGTGTCAACTTGGCTAGGCCATGACTCCCAGTATTGTGTGCTTGTCCACCATTTTTTGATCTGATGTAACTTTTCTATGTGTCGTAAATCCTAACCTCTATGATGTTAATGAGGAAAGATAGAGGCAGTTATGTTAGTGAGGCGGGACTCGATCTACAGGATTAAGTCAATGTCTTTTGAGATATAAAGAAATGAGCAGAAAGGAGAGGGACCTCCTACCACCAAGAAAGAAGCGTGGGGAGCTGAGCACATCCTTTGGAGAAACTTCTAGACTCAGGAAGATTGATGACAAGGACCTTCGCCTAGAACTGACAGAGAAAGACAGACTTCACCTGGAGCTGGTACCCTGAATTCAGACTTTTAGACCTCCTAAACTGTGAGAGAATAGATTTCTGTTTGTGGTATTTCTGTTATACCAGCACCAGATAACTAAGACACCTGTATTTATTTGATTACCTACTATATAAACCAAAAACCAAGCCCATTGCTGTTGAGTCCACTCCTACACATAGCGACCCTATAGGACAGAGTACACATAGCGACCCTATAGGACAGAGTAGAACTTCCCTATAGGGTCCAAGGATTGGCTGGTGGATTCGAACTGCCAACCTTTTGGTAGGCAGCTAAGCTCTTAACCACTACTCCGCCAGGGCTGCCTACTATTTGGTCATTAAAAAAGCCAAACCCATTGCCATCAAGTAGCTTTAGACTCATAGCGATCCTAGAGGACAGAGTAGAACTGCCCCCATAAGGTTTCTAAGGCTTAAATCTTTACCGAAGCAGGCTGTCACATCTTTTTCCTGAGGAACAGCTGGTGGTTTAGAACTGCCGACCTTTTAGTTAGCAGCCAAGTGCTTAACCACTACACCATCAAGACTCCTTATATGGTCATTACTATATGGTATTTGTTGATTTTTCCTATATGGCAAAGTGAAACAAGCATGTTCTCTACAGCCAGACAGACCTAGCTCTGCCATTTATTAGCTTGGAAACTTTGAACAATTTACTTGACCTCACTGAGCTTCAATGCATGCATGTGAAAAATGGAAATGATAATACATACCTCTTGGAGTGTCTGTAACAGTTAATAGTAATAGTTTAATCGAGCCAACCGATGCAGATTACCTAGAATACACTGTTAATGGTCAGGCAATGAATGCTGTTATCATCATGACGATTGATGGCCATGAGAGACACACTCATTTTAGGAGGAGTTGCATTTTTTTTTTGGAAAGTTTGTGAACTGATGATATTAAATACACAATAGTATTTTTCACTTTTCAAAGTGTCTAATTGTCTTTTTTGGGACAATAATGGTGGTGTTCAGGATCACTGGAGAAGTGACTTAATTGTTGGAGTAAAAATAAACTATCAAGAGGCCTTGAAGTTATCTTAAAGACAAACAATTGTTTAGCTTAGCTAGTAAAAAAAATGTCTCCTTTGAGCATTATGCTCTTTTAAGAACTATCTATATGGGATCAAACTGTCAAGAGCAAATTGAAAGATTAGATAGGAACCTTGGGGGGAGTGAGTTTATGTTAATGTGGGGGGAACAAGTCAGAAAAGGAGGGTGAGAATGGCTGCAAAACTTGAAGAATGTAATCAGTGTCAGTAAATTGTACATGTAGAAACTGTTGAATTGGTGTATGTTTTGCTGTGTATATTCTCAAGAACAACAAGAAAATAAATAAAATTTAGGAAAAAAAAAACCATCAAGAAGGTCTTTGCCCTTGTCAGCTATGGTAGAGGGTCAGCACCAGAATTCTTAGGAGAGAAGAAAGGTAATTACTTTCTGTGACTATGTGGCAAAGTAGAAAAGTAATAGCTGGGGCTAAAAAGTTCCCATCCTAATACTTTGGCTGCTGAGCTCCATGACTTTGGGCAAAGCACAGAAAGCAATGAAACAGCCACCATCTGTGCACCTACTCAGTGCCAGACACACAGGCACTTTCCAACAATCTTCTAACAATCCTTCAAGGTGGGGATTATCATCTCTTCACAAATCACCCATCTAAAATGGATAAAAATGGCTGCCCTCACAGAGCTACTGGAAGGGTCAAGTGAGATGGCAGATGCCAAAGCCCTTAGCATTATCATTGCCATCATTTAAATGGGATGGTCACCGGCCTGCACTTTCTCCTTTATGGAACCACCACTTATGTCTTCTTGCTTGAATAACTTACACAGTATCATACCCAACTGCCAGCATACTCTGATCCCAATTCACACGAATCACTGTGTAGCGCCAACTATGTCCAATGCCCTGAAATGGGGTTGTAGCCTCAATCCCCTTTCATGGGATTTATGTTCTTATAAGGGATACTACAAAGATACTACAGAAGACTGACAATGATTATGGGGCAAGAGAAATACAAACAGTTCTAATGGTTGTTGAAGGAAGGAATACAAGCCTCTGGTCTGGTGACCCGGGGGAAGGAAGAGAGAGATCAGAATCAGAGAAGTCTTCCCGAGGAGATGGTATTTGTGGATTGTCTTAGTGTTACTGTAACATAAATATCACAAATAGGTGGCTTTAAAGAATAGAAATTGATTTTCTTACAGTTCTGGAGGCTAAATGTCCAAATTAGGGTCTCAGCCATGTTGATTCCTTCCTTGTCAGTAGCCCTGGGCGTTCCTGGGCTCCTTGGTTTATAGACGGCCTTCGCGGGACATCTACCTTCCCCTATGTGTCTCTGTGTTAATTCTGCTCTTTTTATAACTCAGAAGTGAATAGGTTTAGGATCCACCCTACTCTGATATGGTCTCTTTAACCTAACAAAAGAAAAACCCTATTTCCAAACAGGGTCATATTTACAGGTACAGAAGTATTAGGATTTTAACAGCATATTTTGGGGGGACACAGTTCAATCCATAACAAGGATGAAACTTAAAAAACGTGCATGATGTTTTACATTGATTGTTTTACCCTAACACCAAATCAACACATGCACATTATTTAAAATACGTAAAAACAAGAGTAGAAAAAAAATTTACCATATGCCAACCAATCAAAGACACCATTCATTTTGGGATATTTTCTTACAGTAGTTTTCTGTGTTCTTAAAATATATACACATAAATACTCATACATATGTAATATCATATATTAAAACAGCTACATAATTTTATGCCCTGGTTTTTTCACTTAAAATTGTGTTTTCTCAGTTTGTAACAACTCTTCATAAATATGATTTTACTAACTGCATAATAATGTCCCAAAGAACAAATGTGTTAAAATACACCTAATAGTTCACATGATTTTAAATATTCTGATTTTTCTTTTTTAGCTATTATAAATAACCCAGTACATGTTTAACGGAAGCAATAAAGCTAAATGCCCGTTAGTGTGGGACATTGGCAAATAGGTTATAGGCATCAAAGGATCGTTTGTGACAAATGTTTTCCCCACTTCAATTGCTTCTTCCTACGAAACTTCATAAATCATTTTACTCTTATTTTCGGAATCTTCCAGTGGACTTTAGTTGCTCACAGTGGAAAATCCCAGCTCCATTTCCTGCCATTCTAGGCTCTACAAACTAGGCTCGACCGTAAATAAGTTATTCTACATTGCCTTCCCTCCAAATATGTTTTCTATCTTTTCACAGTCATTTTCTTTTTTTCTTGTTTTTGAGCTCTTTGATCTCATTCAGACCCCCAGTCCCTCAGCCCTCCCTTTTCTCAGAATCTGTCAGTTCCTTCTTAGCCTCACTTTCTTCCTTCTGATTTAGGCCTCATCCGCCTCAGAGCTGATTTTCTGTTGTGCTAAAGCTTAAGTTTTACAGCCCCTCACTTTCCCAGGCCCCTTCAAAGGGGTTGTGTCTAATTTTACATTGGTAATTTTGTATTATTTTTCTCATAGAAGGACCTTAAGTTATATAAACGTTAAAACCCAAAACGAAACCCATTGCCATTGAGTCGATTCTGACTCATAGCGACCACTCCACAAAATCTGGATCTTCTCACAAACCCCATGGCAGGCACTTGGTCGGTGAAATTTCCCCCATCTCCAGGAAACATTATTCCCTTTTCTGTGTTCCAGCCCCCTCCTTGTTCTCTGTTTTAGAATTTAAAGTATTGAGTTATAATTGTTTGTGTGATTCTTGAGGATCCTTGAGGGTAGGGACTATAGCTCATTTATGTTTAAAAAAAAAATTATGTTTAGGCCCATGATAACTGCATGTTTGCTGAATGCCTTGCTAAGTCCTTGATATTTTGCATCAAGCTTCCCTTTTCTGATACAAACATTTATAAAGAGCATGCTGGGTGTGACAGTACATTTTCCACAAATGGCCACCGTGATACTTCTGGTGCCACGTGCTCTTCCAGATCATTGCCACTGGCCCCTGTGAACCTGCATGGCTCCAACCAATACATTATGAAGGAAGTGGTGCTATGTGACTTCTGACGCTAAGTCGTAAAAAGGACAACGTTTCTTATTCTTTGACTGTTTGCCTTCAAAACCCATCCACCCTGTTATGAGGAAGCTTGAGCCACTTAGAGAGGCCACTTGTAGGTATTCCGGCGAACAGCTCCAGCTAAGGTCCCAGCCAACATCAACCACCAGACATGGAGTGGACAAGCCTTCAGATGATTCTAGCGTCCAGGCTTTAAACTGATCCATGTGTGGTTGAGTGGAGCAGAGACAGGCTGCCTTTGCTTCCTGCCCAAATTGCAGCTGTGGTTGTTAGGTGCTGTCAAGTCGATTTTTGATTCATAGTGACCCCACGTGACAGAGTAGAACTGCCTCATAGGGTTTCCTAGACTGTAATCTGTACAGAAGCAGATTGCCAGGTCTTTCTCCTGTGGAGCTGTTGGGTGGGTTCAAACCACCAACCTTTTGAACAGCAGCCGAATGCTTAACTAGTGCACTAAATTGCAGCTAGTGAGTAAATTAAATGTTTTAAACCTCTAGTTTCTGGGGCAGTTTGTTTCACAGCCTGAGATGAGCAAAACACTGGGTGCCAGGCAATGTGCTAAATGCTTTCAATGCATTACCTTACTGAGGAAACTGAGGCCCAGAAAAGATGAACGACTTGCCAAGCTCACCTTCTCTCCACCTCGCCAGTCTTGCCATCTTTCAAGCCGTATCTCCTCTGCTAGGTCTTTCAGCTTGTGTAAATGCACAGAGACCCTCCTTCTTGAAACTCTAATAGCTCTTCACTGCAGAGAATCGTGCTCTGGACACCTACCTCTGTTCCCACAGCAGCCCTGTAAATGTAGATCGGTCACAGTTCTCATCTGCAACACACACACACACACACGGAGAAGTTAGAAATTTGCGTAAGTAAATAGTGAGTGGCAGAGGTCTGTCTTCTCCAGATCTCATTCTTTAAGCTTAAACTGTTCCTTAATTGCCTTTCTAAGGTTCTTGTTTGGATCATTTCTTTTGATTTTAATGCGATGTTGTCTTGCTTTATATCTTAATCATTTCATATACATATCCCTTTTTTCCCCCCACACTGATTGTATGCTCCCAGGCAACAGGGGCTACATTATACATCTTTTGGGGCTCTTTAGCACTCTGCACAATGCTAGGCATGTAAAGGGCACCCAGGATTAATTAAATATAAAAACTCATCTTCGACATCTGTAAAAAATACTTTTAGGGTTGCATGAAAAAAAAAAAAAAAAAGACCACACATAAAAACACAGAAGTTAAACCTTGCAACTAAAATCAGTAAGGGCTTTAGGCAAGTCTTAGAGATTTCCTTTTGCTCTCAGTATTATAAAAACATCTTTTCTATTTTTTAAAATGTCTAAGTCCATCACAAGCATAAATACTTGGGCTATACCTTGATAAAGTAGCTTATTTTAAAGTATCAAGCTTTCTCAACAGTCTTGTGTTTTTGTACAGTGTTAGGATCTTTGTTTTGTTTTGTTTTTTAGCAGATGAGATATTTTTAGCAGAATGAAGGTCTCATATTGATCTCACTTATTGCTGCAGGCTCCAGCTTCAAATTGAAACTTGATCAATACGGATTTGAGACAGTCTGGAACATTAAATAAGACCTTGTTAGACTGGTATTTTTTCCTTTTCTTTATTAAAACTGGAGGGGCAGGGAAATAGGAAGCACGGGTGAGAGATGGCGCATGTCTTGGTGATTTACCTTCCTGTGCCTCCATGTGCAGAGGCCTCAGCTGAGTGGTTACAAATTAAATGGCACTGGGTGTGACTGTCCGCTGCACTTATGATCCCCTTTTCCCAAAGTTATATATATATATATTTTTAAATAACTTTTATTAAGCTTCAAGTGAACGTTTACAAATCCAATCAGTCTGTCACATATAAGTTTACATACATCGCACTCCCTACTCCCACTTGCTCTCCCCCTCTTGAGTCAGCCCTTTCAGTCTCTCCTTTCTTGACAATTTTGCCGGCTTCCCTCTCTCTCTATCCTCCCATCCCCCCTCCAGACAAGAGTTGCCAACACAATCTCAAGTGTCCACCTGATATAATTAGCTCACTCTTCATCAGCATCTCTCTCCCACCCGCTGACCAGTCCCTTTCATTTCTGATGAGTTGTCTTCGGGGATGGTTCCTGTCCTGTGCCAACAGAAGGTCTGGGGAGCATGGCCGCCGGGATTCTTCTAGTCTCAGTCAGACCATTAAGTTTGGTCTTTTTATGAGAATTTGGGGTCTGTATCCCACTGATCTCCTGCTCCCTCAGGGGTCCTCTGCTGTGCTCCCTGTCAGGGCAGTCATCGATTGTGGCCGGGCACCAACTAGTTCTTCTGGTCTCAGGATGATGTAGGTCTCCGGTTCATGTGGCCCTTTCTGTCTCTTGGGCTCTTAGTTGTCGTGTGGCCTTGGTGTTCTTCATTTTCCTTTGCTCCAGGTGGGTTGAGACCAAATGATGCATCTTAGATGGCCGCTTAGCATTTAAGACCCCAGACGCCATATTTCAAAGTGGGATGCAGAATGATTTCATAATAGAATTATTTTGCCAATTGACTTAGAAGTCGCCGCAAACCATGTTCCCCAAACCCCCGCCCTTGCTCCGCTGACCTTTGAAGCATTCATTTTATCCTGGAAACTTCTTTGCTTTTGGTCCAGTCCAATTGAGCTGACCTTCCATGTATTGAGTGTTGTCTTTCCCTTCACCTAAAGCAGTTCTTATCTACTGATTAATCAATAAAAAACCCTCTCCCACCCTCCCTCCCTCCCCCCCTCGTAACCACAAAAGTATGTGTTCTTCTCAGGTTTACTATTTCTCAAGATCTTATAATAGTGGTCTTATACAATATTTGTCCTTTTGCCTCTGACTAATTTCGCTCAGCATAATGCCTTCCAGTTTCCTCCATGTTATGAAATGTTTCAGAGATTCGTCACTGTTCTTTATCGATGCGTAGTATTCCATTGTGTGAATATACCACAATTTATTTACCCATTCATCCGTAGATGGACACCTTGGTTGCTTCCAGCTTTTTGCTATTGTAAACAGAGCTGCAATAAACATGGGTGTGCATATATCTGTTTGTATGAAGGCTCTTGTATCTCTAGGGTATATTCCTAGGAGTGGGATTTCTGGGTTGTATGGTAGTTCTATTTCTAACTGTTTAAGATAACGCCAGATGGATTTCCAAAGTGGTTGTACCATTTTACATTCCCACCAGCAGTGTATGAGAGTTCCAATCTCTCCGCAGCCTCTCCAACATTTATTATTTTGTGTTTTTTGGATTAATGCCAGCCTTGCTGGTGTGAGATGAAATCTCATCGTAGTTTTAATTTGCATTTCTCTAATGGCTAATGATCGAGAGCATTTTCTCATGTATCTGTTGGCTGCCGGAATATCTTCTTTAGTGAAATGTGTGTTCATATCCTTTGCCCACTTCTTGATTGGGTTGTTTGTCTTTTTGTGGTTGAGTTTTGACAGAATCATGTAGATTTTAGAGATCAGGCGCTGGTCGGAGATGTCATAGCTGAAAATTCTTTCCCAGTCTGTAGGTGGTCTTTTTACTCTTTTGGAGAAGTCTTTAGATGAGCATAGGTGTTTGATTTTTAGGAGCTCCCAGTTATCAGGTTTCTCTTCATCATTTTTGGTAATGTTTTGTATTCTGTTTATACCTTGTATTAGGGCTCCTAGGGTTGTCCCAATTTTTTCTTCCATGATCTTTATCGTTTTAGTCTTTATGTTTAGGTCTTTGATCCACTTGGAGTTAGTTTTTGTGCATGGTGTGAGGTATGGGTCCTGTTTCATTTTTTTGCAAATGGATATCCAGTTATGCCAGCACCATTTGTTAAAAAGGCTGTCTTTTCCCCAGTTAATTGACACTGGTCCTTTGTCAAATATCAGCTGCTCATACGTGGATGGATCTATGTCTGGGTTCTCAATTCTGTTCCATTGGTCTATGTGTCTGTTGTTGTACCAATACCAGGCTGTTTTGACTACTGTGGCTGTATAATAGGTTCTGAAGTCAGGTAAGGTGAGGCCTCCCACTTTCTTCTTCTTTTTCAGTAGTGCTTTGCTTATCCGGGGCTTCTTTCCCTTCCATATGAAATTGGTGATTTGTTTCTCTATCCCCTTAAAATATGACATTGGAATTTGGATCGGAAGTGCGTTAAATGTATAGATGGCTTTTGGTAGATTAGACATTTTTACTATGTTAAGTCTTCCTATCCATGAGCAAGGTATGTTTTTCCACTTAAGTATGTCCTTTTGAATTTCTTGTAGTAGAGCTTTGTAGTTTTCTTTGTATAGGTCTTTTACATCCTTGGTAAGATTTATTCCTAAGTATCTTATCTTCTTGGGGGCTACTGTGAATGGTATTGATTTGGTGATTTCCTCTTCGGTGTTCTTTTTGTTGATGTAGAGGAATCCAAGTGATTTTTGTATGTTTATTTTATAACCTGAGACTCTGCCAAACTCTTCTATTAGTTTCAGTAGTTTTCTGGAGGATTCCTTAGGGTTTTCTGTGTATATAATCATGTCATCTGCAAATAGTGATAACTTTACTTCTTCCTTGCCAATCCGGATACCTTTTATTTCTTTGTCTAGCCTAATTGCCGTGGCTAAGACTTCCAACACGATGTTGAATAAGAGCGGTGATAAAGGGCATCCTTGTCTGGTTCCCGTTCCCAAGGGAAATGCTTTCAGGTTCTCTCCATTTAGAGTGATATTGGCTGTTGGCTTTGCATAGATGCCCTTTATTATGTTGAGGAATTTTCCTTCAATTCCTATTTTGGTAAGAGTTTTTATCATGAATGGGTGTTGGACTTTGTCAAATGCCTTTTCTGCATCAATTGATAAGATCATGTGGTTTTGTCTTTTGTTTTATTTATGTGATGGATTACATTAATGGTTTTTCTGATATTAAACCAGCCTTGCATACCTGGTATAAATCCCACTTGATCAGGGTGAATTATTTTTTTGATGTGTTGTTGGATTCTATTGGCTAGAATTTTGTTGAGGATTTTTGCATCAATGTTCATGAGGGATATAGGTCTATAATTTTCTTTTTTTGTAATGTCTTTACCTGGTTTTGGTATCAGGGAGATGGTGGCTTCATAGAATGAGTTGGGTAGTATTCCGTCATTTTCTATGCTTTGGAATACCTTTAGTAGTAGTGGTGTTAACTCTTCTCTGAAAGTTTGGTAGAACTCTGCAGTGAAGCCGTCCGGGCCAGGGCTTTTTTTTGTTGGGAGTTTTTTGATTACCGTTTCAATCTCTTTTTTTGTTATGGGTCTATTTAGTTGTTCTACTTCTGAATGTGTTAGTTTAGGTAGGTAGTGTTTTTCCAGGAATTCATCCATTTCTTCTAGGTTTTCAAATTTGTTAGAGTACAATTTTTCATAATAATCTGAAATGATTCTTTTAATTTCATTTGGTTCTGTTGTGATGTGGTCCTTCTCATTTCTTATTCGGGTTATTTGTTTCCTTTCCTGTATTTCTTTAGTCAGTCTAGCCAATGGTTTATCAATTTTGTTAATTTTTTCAAAAAACCAGCTTTTGGCTTTGTTAATTCTTTCAATTGTGTTTCTGTTCTCTAATTCATTTAGTTCAGCTCTAATTTTTATTATTTGTTTTCTTCTGGTGCCTGATGGATTCTTTTGTTGCTCAGTTTCTATTTGTTCAAGTTGTAGGGACAGTTCTCTGCTTTTGGCTCTTTCTTCTTTTTGTATGTGTGCATTTATTGATATAAATTGGCCTCTGAGCACTGCCTTTGCTGTGTCCCAGAGGTTTTGATAGGAAGTATTTTCATTCTCGTTGCTTTCTAAGAATTTCCTTATTCCCTCCTTGATGTCTTCTATAACCCAGTCTTTTTTCAGGAGGGTATTGTTCATTTTCCAAGTATTTGATTTCTTTTCCCTAGTTTTTCTGTTATTGATCTCTAGTTTTATTGCCTTGTGGTCTGAGAAGATGCTTTGTAATATTTCGATGTTTTGGACTCTGCAAAGGTTTGTTTTATGACCTAATATGTGGTCTATTCTAGAGAATGTTCCATGTGCGCTAGAAAAAAAAGTATATTTTGCAGCAGTTGGGTGGAGAGTTCTGTATAAGTCAATGAGGTCAAGTTGGTTGATTGTTGTAATTAGATCTTCCGTGTCTCTGTTGAGCTTCTTACTGGATGTCCTGTCCTTCTCCGAAAGTGGTGTGTTGAAGTCTCCTACTATAATTGTGGAGGTATCTATCTCACTTTTCAATTCTGTTAAAATTTGATTTATGTATCTTGCAGCCCTGTCATTGGATGCATAAATATTTAATATGGTTATGTCTTCCTGATCTATTGTCCCTTTTATCATTATATTGTGTCCTTCTTTATCCTTTGTGGTGGATTTAAGTCTAAAGTCTATTTTGTCAGAAATTAATATTGCTACTCCTCTTCTTTTTTGCTTATTGTTTGCTTGATATACTTTTTTCCATCCTTTGAGTTTTGGTTTGTTTGTGTCTCTAAGTCTAAGGTGTGTCTCTTGTAGGCAGCATATAGATGGATCGTGTTTCTTTATCCAGTCTGTGACTCTCTGTCTCTTTATTGGTGCATTTAGTCCATTTACATTCAGGGTAATTATAGATAAATAAGTTTTTAGTGCTGTCATTTTGATGCCTTTTTATGTGTGTTGTTGACAATTTCATTTTTCCACATACTTTTTTGTGCTGAGGCATTTTTCTTAGTAAATTGTGATATCCTCATTTTCATAGTGCTTGACTTTATGTTAGTTGAGTCGTTACGTTTTTCTTGGTTTTTATCTTGAGTTATAGAGTTGTTGTACCTTTTTGTGGTTACCTTATTATTTATCCCTATTTTTCTAAGTAAAAACCTAACTTGTATTGTTCTATATCGCCTTGTATCACTCTCCATATAGCAGTTCAATGCCTCCTGTATTTAGTCCCTCTTTTTGATTATTGTGATCTTTTATCTATTGACTTCCATGATTCCCTGTTATGTGTATTTTTTTTAATTAATCTTAATTTGTTTGTTTTTGTGATTTCCCTATTTGAGTTGATATCAGGACGTTTGTTCTGTTTTGTGACCTTGTGTTGTGCTGATATCTGATATTATTGGTTCTCTGACCAAACAATATCCTTTAGTATTTCTTGTAGCTTTGGTTTGGTTTTTGCAAATTCTCTAAACTTGTGTTTGTCTGTAAATATCTTAATTTCGCCTTCATATTTCAGAGAGAGTTTTGCTGAATATATGATCCTTGGCTGGCAGTTTTTCTCCTTCAGTGTTCTGTATATGTCGTCCCATTCCCTTCTTGCCTGCATGGTTTCTGCTGAGTAGTCAGAACATATTCTTATTGATTCTCCCTTGAAGGAAACCTTTCTTTTCTCCCTGGCTGCTTTTAAAATTTTCTGTTTATCTTTGGTTTTGGCGAGTTTGATGATAATATGTCTTGGTGTTTTTCTTTTTGGATCAATCTTAAATGGGGTTCGATGAGCATCTTGGATAGATATCCTTTCGTCTTTCATGATGTCAGGGAAGTTTTCTGTCAGGAGTTCTTCAACTATTTTCTCTGTGTTTTCTGTCCCCCCTCCCTGTTCTGGGACTCCAATCACCCGCAGGTTATCCTTTTTGATAGAGTCCCACATAATTCTTAGGGTTTCTTCATTTTTTTTAATTCTTTTATCTGATTTTTTTTCAGCTATGTTGGTGTTGATTCCCTGGTCCTCCAGATGTCCCAGTCTGCATTCTAATTGCTCGAGTCTGCTCCTCTGACTTCCTAGTGTGTTGTCTAATTCTGTAATTTTTTTGTTAATCTTTTGGATTTCTACATGTTGTCTCTCTATGGATTCTTGCAACTTATTAATTTTTCCAGTATGTTCTTGAATAATCTTTTTGAGTTCTTCAACAGTTTTATCAGTGTGTTCCTTGGCTTTTTCTGCAGTTATCCTAATTTCATTTGTGATATCATTAAGCATTCTGTAAATTAGTTTTTTATATTCTGTATCTGATAATTCCAAGATTGTATCTTCATTTGGGAAAGACTTTGATTCTTTTGTTTGGGGGGTTGGATAAGCTGTCATGGTCTGCTTCTTTAAGTGGTTTGATATGGATTGTTGTCTCCGAGCCATCACTGGGAAACTAGTTTTTCCAGAAAATCCGCTAAAAAAAAAATGCAGTCAGATCCCTATCAGAGTTCTCCCTCTGGCTCAGGTTATTCAGATGTTAATGAAGCCACCTGGGGAGGGTGGGGGAGGGAACAGAGAGATAGGAGAGTAGCACCTCAGAATATAGCCAGAGTTGCTTGTCTTGCTTGGAATGACTATTATATCTGAGATTCCCGTGGGCGCGCCGCCTATGTGTGCTGGCTGTGTGGAGATTGCCCCCGGGGGGTCTGGCCTGCTGGAGTCATGGTCAGATCCTCCGCTTCCAGCCCCACGCCCAGCGTCAAGGCTCCCCTACTGGGACGGTGCACTCTCGACTCCAAAATCAGTCGCTGCCTCCCGGGGACTTCTCGTCCCTCCAGCCGCGTGGCCGTGCCGCCCCCGAGAACCAGTTGGGCCTCCTCCCGCAGTTAGTTCAGATGGGTGGAGCAGGTCCCCGTGCTTGTGCCGTGACCGAGTGTCCCGGCTGGGACGCTGTTCTCCCCGCTCCAATACCAGTCGCTGCCTCCCGGGGACTTCTCCTACTGGCTGCGTCCCACGCCGCCCGAGCGACCCGGCTGGTCCCCTTCCCGGGGTTAGTTCAGGGGGGTGGAGCAACTCTCTGTGTTTATGCCGTACCTGCGTCCAGTCCAAATCCCTGCGGGACGGTTCCCCGGCTCGGACGCTGCTCTTTCTGCTCCAAGACCAGTCACTGCCTCCCGGGGACTTCTCCTACCGGCTGCGTCCCACGCCGCCCGTGGAACTGGCTGGTCCCCCTCCCGGGGTTAGTTCAGGGGGGTGGAGCAGCTCTCTGTGCTTGTGCCGTACCTGACTGGTACGCTGGCTCCAGGCTCTGGAAACAATCGCTGCTTCCCCGTATTAGTTCGTTCTCCGTCTCTAAATCTGTGTTTGTTGTTCAGGGTTCGTAGATTGTTATGTATGTGATCGAGTCACTTGTTTTTCCGTGTCTTTGTTGTAAGAGGGATCCGAGGTAGTGTCTGCCTAGTCCACCATCTTCCAAGTTATATATTTTTAAAGATCCCCTTCAATACCCACCCACTGCTGTTGAGTCAATTCCGACTCATAGCGACCCTATAGGACAGAGTAGAACTGCCCGGTAGAGTTTCCAAGGAGAGCCTGGAGGATTCGAACTGCTGACCTCTTGGTTAGCAGCCGTAGCACTTAACCACTATGCCACCAGGGTTTCTCCTCTTCAATATAATTGAAAAAAAGAAATTAAAGGGAAGGTATGGCCTTCTAAGGGCCCCATCCAGGAAATGAAAAGATAAGACTTTCACGTAATTTGCCATCAACACCTATTTGCTGAGCACCTACTATGAGCCAGGCGTGAGGAGAGCAAAATGGGAAACAGTGACCTCAGAGAGCTTGCAGCCTTGTTTCCTTTGGAGGCAATATTCTCTCTGAAAGTGATAGGGCTGAAAAGAGCTGTCAAAATGTAATCCCATCTGACGTGACTGTTCTCATAGCAACACTACCTTATCGTTTCGTTGAGTACAGGTCTTATAGCATTTCAGATTAATGACTAGTTTCTCTATATAAACTGCCTGATGTGGGAGATCCTTAGTATCTGCATGTCCCATAAGCTTAACACTAATTTTGAGGCATAATTTAAGCAACAGGCATAAAAAAAGTGGGAGAGATAAAAATATCACAGTATGGAGCTGGGAGAGCTGAGACTCCTCCTTTTATACCTGAAATGAGACCTGTGGCAATGAGTCATGGAACTCTGTCAGCGTCCACGGATCCTATAACACATTTGCTTGTTCAATGAACATTTTACATGAGGATGATTTCCATAGCAGATGTAGTGGCCCTGTGAATACATGATAAATAAGTCACAGCTACTGCCTTCAAGGAGCTTGAGTTAGAAATCACAGCAAAGTATAAAGAAGGAAACAACAATAGCTTGAATTCTCTGAGTTCAAGTCTATTTAAACTTTGTTACTATAGAATACCACCACTTGTCTGTCAGTTTCTTGTCCTGTGGTGGCTTGCATGTTGCTGTGATGCTGGAAGCTATGCCACCGGTATTACAAATATCAGCAAGGTCGCTGATGGCGGACAGGTTTCAGCGGAATTTCCAGACTAAGGCAGGCTACGAGAAAGGCATGGTGATCTACTTTAGAAAATTAGCCCCTGAAAACCTTAAGGATCACAAGAGAACACTGCTTTGGATACATTATCAAGAGGGATCAGTTGCTGCGGGAGGACATCATGTTTGGCAAAGTAGAGGGCCAATGTGGGCACGGGAGACCATCAGTGAGGTGGATTGACACAGTGGACACAAAGATGGACTCGAACATGCTGGCAATCGTGAGGATGGTGCAGGACTGGGCAGTGTTTGATCCTGTTGTACATGGGATTGCTGTGAGCTGGAGTCCACTCTGTGGCAGCTAATGACAACAATACAGAACAAACCTTTTGGGTCCATTTAAAGCTTTTATGTTTTAAAATCCCTCAACTTTGTCTGAAAGGAAACTACAATTTCCTTTTGATTTGCTTTTCTCTAGTATATTTTACATAGTCCTTTAATTCTAACCTTTCCTTTTCCGTCAAATGGTTGAATTTGGGATTTTGACCCTAATCTCTAGTTTTTTGTCTTTTAACAGGGAAGCTTATCCCACTCACATTTATTTTCACTAGTTCTGTGCAGTATTCTTCCACCCTGCACTAACTGTCTGCTTTTCATGCTTTTCTTTTGTCTGTTTTTCGTGCTTTATTTATGCCATTTGGCAAAGAGACTTTGGTTTATTTTCTCTTTTCCTAATTCAAGTGATTAGATGATATAAAGTCTGTTGTCTTTCTATTAGTGACACCTTTACATTATGCCAAAATATATTTGACCATTTTTTTCTGTGATTAACAATGTCAAGAATGAAATAGTAAAAATCCAGAGGATAAGATTCAGTACGAACTTGAGAGAGTAGAAACAAATCTCTAGTTTTTGTTAAAGAATGCTGGAGTTTCGTTGACACTAGCTGTTCTCAGCTGGGGACAGTTTTGCCCCCCAGGGGACATGTGGCAATATCTGGAGACATTTTGGTTGCCACGACTGAGGGGAGGAAGTGCTGCTGGCATCCACTAGCTGGAGGCCAGAGATGCTGCTGAACATTTGGTGGTGTCAGGGTTAAAAAACTCTTGGTCACACTTTTGTTTGGCTTCTAGATAGATTTTGCCACCACAAATATTTTTTTTCTTTCAAAATTGAAAACAAAAACAAAAAGACATTGTATATATTATTTCTCTCCTTGTAGGATAAGAAATGTCTCTTTTCTATTTATTTATTTACTTTTACACACCCTTCTCCGGTGTCTGGTACAAGTGTTCCGGTTGTGCATTGCTCAAAGGTGTCACACATAAGGGGAAGCATCCCATCATGGGGGCATACTAACTTAAATGAAAGCACAGATGGCACCGGGAGATCCCTGCCCTCTGTCCTGAGTTCCAGCACTTTCCACTCCCCATCCCCCCATCAGCTGGACTCTGAACCTTGCCCAGGCATAGGGGAGGGCATTCCCTAACATCCTGGGGTTGTGGGACATGCACACAGCCTGGGTTGCTCCCTGCAGGGCTCTGTGAATCCCCCAGGCAAAGTTGTTCAGGCTGTGCAGTAACACACTGACTTGTTTTTCACTTAAGGAAGGAGTAAACATAAGGTGGAACTTTAGAGCTGGATTGTTACTATTATTTTCATTATGCACCTTTTTTCAGTAGTTGTTATTAGCAATAATTATTTAATTAGCTGTGTTTTAGTATAGTAATTCTTAGCCATAGCTACAAATTAGAATCACCTGGGGAACTATTTAAAACTACTTTTAGGGGCACACTCCACACCAATTAAATCAGTATCTCTGGGTGTAAGGATGGGGCATTGCACATTTAGAAGCTTCTCAAAGAGTCCAACCTGCAGCCAGGTGTGAGAACCATTGTTTAGTCATTGCATCACTCACAAAAAATTATTTTGTGGCAAAGCTCCCCCATTCTTGACTTCTTATTTTTATTCTTCTCTTCGAGTTTCTCTTCTGACGCTGCACATGCAGATCATACCACTGGTTGCCTTTGCATGAACGACGATTTGACTGGTCATTGAGCTGAGGTTACTATCTATCTATCTGAATTGATGCCTTTGAATTACAGTGTTGGCAAAGAATACTGAATATACCATAGACTGCCAGAAAAACAAACAAATCTGTCTTTGAAGAAGTACAGCCAGAGTGCTCCTTAGAAGCAAGGAAGGTGAGACTTTGTCTCGCATATTTTGAACATGTTATCAGGGGTTTTTTTTTTTTTAATCAGGGGAGAGCATTCCTGAAGAAGGACATCATGCTTGGTAAAGCGTCGGCGAAAAGGATGAAGACCCTCCACAAGGTAGATTGACACAGTGGCTGCAACAATGGGCTCAAACGTAGCAAGGATTGCGAGGATGCCACAGGACCAGGAAGTGTTCCGTTCTGTTGTACATAGGGTCTCTATGAGTCAGAACTGACTTGACGGCACCCAACAACAACAACATCTAACTGTTTATCTGTCTATGGTCAGAACTGTGTAGACATTGCTCTTTTGTCTTTTTGTGTATGAACCTGATTTTTTTTTTTTCTCTCTTGATTCTATGATACTTTTTATCTTTGAAATTCAGTGTGTTGCAAAGATATATCTCAGGGTTAGTTTAAAGTTCATTCTATTTAAACATCTGTGAGATTCTTTGATGTTGAGACTCAAGTTTTTCTTCATCTCAGGAAAGTTTTCTTTCACCATTGCTTTTGTTTTTGCTCCTCCTATATCCCTTGGTCTTATTCTTCTGGAATGTCTATTCCACATTTATTACAATTGTTCCCAAACTTGTTTACACATTAGATTCATCTGGGGATATTTAAAAATCCCAAGGCCCAAGTCACACCCCAACCTAATGAAATCAGTCTCTGGGGATGGGACATAGGCACCAGGATTGTGAAAAGCTCCCCAGGTCATTCCAATGCACAGACAAGTTTGGGAATCACCAATGTGTTGGGTCTCCTGGATTTGTTTTCCACACTCCTTTTTCCTTTATTATTTCCAAGTGTGCTCCCTGGGCACCTAACATAAGGTTCAGAGGCATTTGTACAAACTGTCTCAGCTTAAATCTCCTCCATTAGTTTCCAGTTTAGGTATATTTACAGTGATCTTTGTGTATTTATTTAGCACAGTCGGAGCCCTAAACTTTCTTGTTGCTTGAGTTTATTTTTTCCTCCTTTCTACTGACTCTATTAGAAACTCTAGTGGCATAATGGTTAAGAGCTACGGCTACTAACCAAAAGGTCAGCAGTTCGAATCCCCCAGGTGCTCCTTGGAAACTCTGTGGGGCAGTTCTACACTGTCCTATACGGTGGCTATGAGTCAGAATCAACTTGACACCAATAGATTCGGTATTTTGCTTTTTTTTCGACTGTATTAATGTCTTCTTCAATGGCCAGTATTTCCATTTCTTACAGTACTGCCATTATTCACGTTCTGGAATTCCTTTTGCTTCAGGAAACAGGGGTTCTCAGCCTTGGTTGACACTGGAATCCCCTGGATCCTGTTCCCTGCAATTCAGAGTTAGTTGTTCTGAGATGCAGAGGGCATCAAAAAAAAAAAATTCAAAGCTCCCCAGGTGATTTTAATGGGTAGCCAAGGCTGATAACTACTGCCCTAGGCCTTTTATTAATGTCTTTTTTTTTCATTTTCTTTGTGATGAGGGCAGTAGTTCTCAAACCTTAGTGTGCATCAGAATCACTTGGAGGCCTTTTCAGAACAAAAAACTTGTGTCCCCCTGTAGAGGTTTTGATTCAGTAGCTCTGAGGCTGGGCCCAAAATTTGCATTTCTAAGAAGTCTCGGGTGATACCAATGTTGCCCCCGATTTGAAGACTACATTTGAAGAACCACTGGATTAGGATATAGTCGGGTAAGAATCACTGAGCTCCTTTAATAATCCACTCCCCTCTCCCACATCTTGTGTTCGTGTAATTTTGGCACTCATTGCATCTGACATGTGCATTTAGTATGCATGCGTGTAATTAGTGGTCTTGATACTAAGACACTGCAAGCCCTCAGATTCACCTGGAGACTTTTGCAGAGCTATTTGGCAAATATAACAAGGTGCAAAGAAGATAACAAGCATCAGATAGAATACGCTCACCCAAGTAAACTCCCAGGGCCCCTCACGCCCTGCTTTACTTGATAATGTTTTCAATTGCTATGGATGTGGGAAAAGAAATGGAGCAAAAATGGTAGGGAACTGGGAAAGATATTACTATGTGGGTTGAGGCATGGTCTCTGTGCGTATTTGTGCAAGGTGAGTGCTTGGGACTGACCCTACAGTGATGTCTCTTCTGCTTCCATAATTCCTGAGTGAGTTTGAAGTTGCCAACATTTTAAACGTTCTGTTAACCAGATGGATTTTGTCTTTTGGGAGATCAGGTTTGCCTTGGCACGGTAACACCACTTACTACCTTGATTTTATTTTTTAGCGATGGCATTTTTCACTTCTGTTCAGTATTTCATTTCCTTTTTGTGATACTTGCTGTAGTTTGATAAATGTAATAGCCTCTTGAAATATTTGGAGGACATAGAAAGTTTCTCATTTTTTTCTTGCACTAACTTTCTTAGGAAGACATTAGCTCTGAGTTCTCAGCATGGTTCCTCATATTTGAAGTGCAGAAATTTCACCTTTTTCTAGTGGTTGTTCCCCTCCCCCCCCACTCTGCTTGACCTTTCCAAAGGAGACCTATGATTTCCTAGTATTGGAGGCTGAGGTGGGTCTTGTCCAATTTCATGTGTGCTGTGTTTCACATCTGCTAGCCAAAGGGAAACGTTTATTTTCCTTTATTTTTCCCTTGCCAGTTCAGACTTCCAGTAGCCTGGGGATATAGGGAGGATGTCAAAATCAGAGGTAACCATGACAGGAAGCAGTGCCTCTGGGCCAAAAAATTAATGATTATTTATGACAGTCAGCAATTATCTAGGTACTGCTCCATCTCTTTGCCTGGTAAGGGCCATTATAACAAAGGCAGGTCAGGGGTCGTATAGGTAGGGTCTACCTTTTCGGGATAGCTATTGACATTTTATTGCTTGCAGAGGAAATACAGGGAGTCCCAGGTTTCTATGATAGTTCCTCAACCTGCCTGATCCCCGTGCCTCATCTCTCCAAGTTAGTGGGTGTCTTCATCTTACTTCCTAGGTGAGCTGTCCCTTCACAGCCTCTAGGAATCATTCGCTGAATTAAAAAAGAGGATATTAAGCAATAATATATCAGATTGATTGGTTCATTATTTATTCCATTAATAGGAATAAGTCAGAGTCTTCAAACTTTTCATATAAAAGGCCAAGTAGTAAATATTTTAGACTTTGCAGGAAATACAATCTCTGTCTTACCTACGCAACTCTCCTGCTTTAGTGAGAAAACAGCCATAAACAATACATAAACAAATGTGCCTGACTATGTTCCAATAAAATTTGCTTACAAAAACAGGTCATAATTTGCTGACTCCTGAAATAAATGTTCCTCTTTCCATTCTGCCTGCCTGAACTCTTTCAATCAAAAAGTCTTCAAAGTTTCTGATGTCCCCCTTTCCCAATTTATAATTTGATGCAGAATTTCCTCTTTTTTTGTATTCTGTCGTTTGTGAGGTGACAGTGGAGGTGAGTCAAACACATATCTTCAAACTGCAATCTTTCCAGGAATCCCTAGTACCTGACTCTTTTTTTTTTATGTTCTGTATCACATTCCATCATAAAGACCTTTAATGTCCTTTAACTCCACATTGATATTTAGACTCAAAAAGCAAATCCAAATATCTAAAGCCTGGTTTAAAATTTTCCCTTTAAGAATTGTCTTCTATGCTTATTTAATAGCAAAAGAGCACGCTTCTCCAGAAACCACAGGGTTCGTGTAAAGTCTGCATTTGTTGGGTTGATGCCACTCTTTACTGTCACAAAAAGATTTTCATGGCTTGAGAATGATAAAAGTTTCCAGGTTCCATGACTTGTAAAAGCAGAACTTGAGTCCCGTTCTAGAAATAGTGAAGACACAAAAATTCCCCTCTTGAGGCCATATTTTTAACAAACTCTGAACAGACGAGGATATGAATTGCTCACCGGGTGAAAACTCAATCAGGAAATATAAAGTAGGTGTCTGCTACTTACTCAGCTATGTTCTAGACATCATGGATGTTTCATTGGTATAAATTGTAGTTCCTAGCTTCTAGGAATCATCCATGGAATTAAAGGAAAGGATACTGATCAGTAGTATATCATACTGATTGATTCGTTTATTAATTTATTCAACATGTATTTACTGAATGCTTATTGCATGCCAGATCCTGTTCTAGGAGGCACCCCAAACATAAATAAAGGTATAAGATAGACTTGCAAACCAGTAATTGCAATAGTGGTGTTATAGTGGAGCAGGTCACAGAGTATGGCAAGTGGACTCAACCTACCTAGGAATGGGGGAAATCAGGAAAGACTTCCCAGCAGTTGACTGAGTAGAGTCTTCAAAAATGACTAGGATTTTCCACCCAGATGTGGTGGAGGTGGCCGAATGTGCAAAGTCATAAAGGAGTGAAATCACAGAGGGAGCTCAGGGAACTGTATGTAGGTAGAGATCCTCAGCATTTCCACACTTAATATTTGCAGTTTTAACTATTCTTAATCAATAACAAAGTGCTATGGTATGGAGTAAAAGGAAAATTTGCTAAGATGCAGTTTTGAAGTACCTGTGCTGAGTGTTGTTGTTGTTAGGTGCTGTCAGTTGATTCTGACTTCTAGTGACCCTGTGTACAACAGAATGAAACAGTCCTGCACCGTCCTCACAATCATTGCTGTGTTTGAGCCCTTTGTTGCAGCTACTGTTTCAATCCATCTCACTGAGGGTCTTCCTCTTCTTCACTTACCCTCTACTTTACAAAGCATGATGTCCTTCTCCAGGCACTGGTCCGTTCTGATAAAATGTCCAAAGTACATAAGATGAAGTCTTGCCATCCTTGCTTCTAAGGAGCATTCTGGCTGTACTTCTTCCAAGACAGATTTGTTCACTCTTCTGGCAGTTCATGGTATCTCCAATATTCTTTGCCAACACCATAATGCAAAGGTGTCAATTCTTCCTTGCCTTTCCTTGTTCATTGTCCAGGTTTTGCATGCATATGAGGCAAATAAAAATACCATGGCTTGGGTCAAGTGCACCTTAATCCTCAAAGTAACATCTTTGCTTTTTAACATTTTAACCCTTACATGAGTAATGGGATATACATCCACCCATCTATACTTTCTACCTCTCATTTTTTGGGGGAAGTTGCTTTCCCATTTTTAGTGCAGACTACCACCAGGCCTATATGCTGAGCAAATAATCTGAGAAGCTGGACTATATGAAGAAGAACAGGGCATCAGGACTGGAGGAAGGCTCATTAACAACCTGCAGTATGCAGATGACACAACCTTACTTGCTGAAAGTGAAGAGGACTTGAAAGCACTTACTAATGAAGACCGAAGACCACAGCCTTCAGTATGGATCACACCTCAACATAAACAAAACAAAAATCCTCACAACTGGACCAATGAGCAACATCATGATAAATGGAGAAAAGATTGAAGTTGTCAAGGATTTCTTTTTACTTGGATCCACAATCAACAGCCATGGAAGCAGCAGTCAAGAAATCAAAAGACTCATTGCACTGGGTAAATCTGCTGCAAAGGACCTCTTTAAAGTGTTGAAGAGCAAAGATGCCGCCTTGAAGACTAAGGTGCGCCTGACCCAAACCATGGTATTTTCAATCACATCATATGCATGTGAAAGCTGGACAATGAATAAGGAAGACCAAAGAAGAATTGACACTTTTGAAATGTGGTGTTGGTGAAGAATATTGAATATACCATGGACTGCCAGAAGAATGAATAAATCTGTCTTGGAAGAAGTACAACCAGAATGCTCCTTAGAAGCAGGGATGGCAAGACTGTGTCTTACATACTTTGGACATGTTGTCAGGAGGGATCAGTCCCTGGAGAAGGACATCATGCTTGGCAGAGTACAGGGTCAGAGGAAAACCCCCAACAAGGTGGATTGACACAGTGGCTGCAACAATGGGCTCAAGCATAACAACGATTGTAAGGATGGCGCAGGACTGGGCAGTGTTTCGTTCAGTTGTTCATAGGGTCACTATGAGTCGGAGTCGACTCAACGGCATCTAACAACAACAACAACCACCCCCAGGCAGGGACCTGTATAACTGTTTGAAATGGAAGAAAAGGGTGTGTGCCGCAAATTACTGTTGTTATGGGGCATTTTATGAGGCAGTGCTGAATAAATATTTTTTTTTTTTAGGTAAAATATGGATTTTGAAATTTTTTTTATTTGGAACACATATGTCTGTCCCTTTGGACTCTGGGGTAGAATTAGAGGGACACATATGCCCCTCTGAGCTCTCAGGATAGGACTTTTGGGATGAGACCAGAAAAAAATCCATACTACCTGCCAAAAATTCAGATACACTGAATGACTCAGCATGCATTCCATTAATGAAAAAAACATTATATAAACAAAAAATTAAAAAATTAATATTAATTAGCTCATGAAAGTGTTTAAGAGGTCTTTTGCAGCAGATTCCTGCAATGCAAATTCTCCTCTGAGAATATTTTTAACAAACTCCAGAGCTCTTGGCTGCTAACTGAAAAGTTAGCAGCTTGAACCTACCCAGCAACTCCGTGGGAGAAAGACCTGGAAATCTGCTTTCATAAAGATTACAGCCAAGAAAACCCCATGGGACAGCTCTACCATGTTGCATGGGCTCAGTATGAGTCAGAATCAACTTAATGGCACCCAATAACAAACAGCCTGTGCTGAGAGGTCTAATTTAATCATTGTACCTTCAGCACCTCGGACAGTAGCTGACACATGAATAAATGTTGAATCCCTTAGCAAGTGAATAAATATAACTAAGCTCTCAGGTGGCAATGTAGTTTTGATGTTCTTTACTTAACCTAGAAATTCTGTGAATTGTTGATTTGGTGTCACTGTTTATTTGCAAAAAAATGGTCCAGAAAAAACAACACACTACTAGGCCTGTTGATGGAAATAAATAAACGAAATAAATAAACGTGGCTAAGAGAGACTTCTCTTGTTGTCAGCCACATCCCATTAAATGTTAAAAAAGTTTTGAGTCACTCTCGCCTCTGTTTTTCTTGCCAGCCACTTTCCATACACATTTATCTAGTCCATCAGCAAATCGTTTGCCTTTCTCTTTGAAATATATGCTGAATCTAGTACTTTTCTCCACTTCCACAACTGTCACCACAGCCCAAGCCACCATCATCATAGATCATCATCACTCATTGTATTCACTTTCTCTGTTGTCCCTCTGCTTTGCCAGTGAGCTCCAAAGCCCTTTTCTCCACCAGCAGTTGCCTTCTAAACATAAAACATGTCTTATCAGTCACCCCTCTACTCAGAGCTCTCCAATGGCTTCCCATTGTAAAATCCGAAGACCTTATCATGGCCTACAAATCTCTATCTGGCCAACCCCCACCTCCTCCTCTGACACCATCTCTCAGTACTCTCCTTATTGCTCACTGGACTCCAGCTACTCCCGTCTCTTGTTCCTCAAACTCACCAGACACATTCCCTCCTTGGGGCCTTTCAACTTGTTGTCCCCTCTGCCTGGAATACTCCTTCACTTCCTTCTAGTTTCTATCCTAATGTCACCTCATCAGAGAAGCCTACCCTGACTCCTCATATAACATACCACCTCCTTGCCATCCCCAAACATATTACATTTCCTTTCATTTACATTTTAATAGAAGATCTCTTTCCCCACTGGAATGTAAGCTTCACAGAATCATGGATTTTGTCTGTCTGTTTCACAGTAATGATTTTTAACCAGAAAAACACAATATTTCATTATAGAGTGCAGTATTGAATTGTGGAGTGGCTGAGACCTCCAGTGGGAGGTAGTTCACCATCTGCCCTAACTGGAAACAAGTAGGAAGTGATCTATGGAGCTGTTTCAGATGGCCCTTGTGATTCACCCTGAGGAAACTCACACAAAGTTGAGCTGAGACATGATTCTGCCTCAGAAATTACAGTTTTTAGATATGCAGGTTTTTTTTTTTTTAATTTCCCCTCTGAATCTTTGATAAATAACATGAAATCTGGACAGTGAAAAAGGAAGACAGAAGAATTGATGCATTTGAATTGTGGTGTTGGCAAAGAATATTGAATGCATCATGGACTGTCAAAAGAACAAACAAATCAGTCTTGGAAGAAATACAACCAGAATGTTCCTTAGAAGTGAGGATGGAGAGACTTGGGCTCACTTATTTTGGACATGTCGTTAGGAAAGACTGGTTTCTAGAAAAGGACATTATGATTGGTTAAATACAAGGTGAGTGAAAATGAGGGAAACCCTCGATGAGATGAATTTACACAATAGCCACAACAATGGACTTAAACACACCAACGATAATGAAGATGGCACAGGACTGGGCAGGGTTTCATTCTCTTATACATAAGGTTCCAGTGAGTTGGAGTCAACTCATTGGCAACAAAAAATGACAACAATATAGGTTTATCAACTATATAATCATGCTATGAAATGTGTTTTATTATTATCTCCACTTTATAGACAAGGAGGGGCTCATCTTCTGGCACTATATCAGACAATGCTCTACTACTATTCATAAGGTTTTCACTGGCTAATTCTTTTCAGAAGTAGACTGCTGAATCCTTCTGTCTACTCTGTCTTAGCCTGGAAGCTTAAGATGTCACCTTGAAGACTAAAGTGTGCCTGCCCCAAGCCATGATGTTTTCAATCAACTCATATGCCTTAGAAAGCTGGATGATGAATAAGGCAGATCGAAGAATTGACCACTTTGAATTGCAGTGTTGGGGAAGAATATTGAATATGCTATGGACTTCCAGAAGTACGAACAAATCTGTCTGGGAAGAAATACAACCAGAACACTCCTTAGAAGCAAGGATGGTGAGACTATGTCTCACATATTTTGGACATGTTATCAGGAGAGACCAGTCCCTGGAGAAGGACATCATGCTTGGTAAAGTGGAGGGTCAGTGAAGAAGAAGAAGACCCTCAAGGAGATGGATTGGCACAGTGCCTGCAACAATGGGCTCAAGTATAATGATTTTGAGGATGGTGCAGGACCAGGCAGTGTTCTGCTGTATGTAGGGTCGCTATAACTCAAAAGCACCTAACACCAAAAACATACATAAGGAAACTGGGGTACAGAGAGGTTAAGCAACTTGCCTGAAGTCTCACACTGAGCACTTGGCAGAGCTGGGATTCAAAGTGAGTCAGTCCAGCTCTGAAGTCTGCCTTTTCAGCCACCACACTGCTTTGCCTGTGATGAACATGAAATAAAAGATGTTTCCCTTATGTCTGCCACATCATGTTCTCAGAGGAGAATCGGTCTCTTAGTTGTACTGAGTGCTGCTGTAGTACACTGTTAAGAGGCTTGTCTAAGTTTCTTTGCTGCAAATACACTCACCACTCTTTCAGGAGTGCTTTATTATATTGTGTGAAATGTAATAAAATACATTCATTCGCCATAGAAATCAGCCTTAAGTGGGGCAGAAGGATTGAAGACCTCTCCCCAAGTGAATGATTTTGTAGGTTATTGATTTGGGAAGCAGTTTATTTAAACATTAAAACCTTGAATGAAATAACTTAGCCTGAAGAAAAATGTGTCAAATACAGAACTTGTTATAGCTAGTTCTTCAGCCTCTGAGGACTTAGTAAACTGTCCAGATGTATTTATTTAAAAAAAAAAAAAAACTTTCTCAAGGAAAAAAGTATGGATTGGGAAAGGGAGAGTGGGATTTGTCTTCAGAAGATACAATCTCTTTGAAAAGGAAACTTTTGAAAGAATTTTTTTCCCCCAGAAGAATTCTGTACCTTTTGGACCAGTTCTAAAACCGTAGATGTTATTCTTACTCTGAATAATGTAAAATGTTCCCCTGGCCCCTGTTGCCTGCACCCCCATTATCTTTCTTTATAATGATTGGCATATAGACTTGATAGTCCCACCAAAGGAGTGGAAGAGGTGGCAACATTAATAACTGGAGTAATTGTGTGCCCGTGTAACTCAGGAAAAAATCAGCATTTCTGTCTATGATGTCACTTAATCACAATAATAAAATATTAATGCTCAATAGTTGTGGACAGAGTTCTGGTGGGGTAGTGGTTAAGAGCTATAGCTGCTAACCAAAAGATCAACAGTTGGAATCCATCAGCTGCTCCTTGGAAACCCTATGGGTAGTTCTACTATATCCTATAGGATTGCTGTGAGTTGGAATTGCCTTGATGGCAACAGTGTCAGGAATAGCTGTGGACGGTTCAGAGTGTCATCATACATGTTTCCCTTTGATGACAACACCACTGAATTTCCCCTAATTGCCTCACATGAGTTAATCTTGGCCGCACAACCAGTGTGCAAACTAAGAACAGGGGCCTGTGCCATGTGGCGGCCAAGAAGATAGATAGGCTTTTGATTCCACCATTTGCCATGACTGTGCGAGTCGAGCGAGTTGCCTCTGTAATTCTCAGTTTCCTCATCTGTAAAATGGGAGTAATAATGACACCTGGGACTAATAAAAGAGATAATATTTGTAAAATTGTTGCTGCAATGTCTGACAGATTTTTTGCCCTCTTTGTGCTTATTAGAAGACTTCTTAGTCCTTCAATAAGTGATCATGCTTATCTTTATAGATTAACTAATTTGCTCTAGAAATTATGTCACTTGAAGGAAATCCATCTCAGAATTATCAATTTCATAACAAATGGAATTAATGACAAAATTAGAAAGGAGGGAAAGACAAAATTGACTAAAAACGCTATCAATGCTCCAGTAAGCAAATTTTAAATTAGAGACCACTTGCCTATATTTCAAGGAGCGCTGGTGGTGCAATAGTTTAAGCACTTGGTTGCTAACCAGAAGGTCAGCAGTTTGAACCCACCAGCTGCTCTATGGGAGAAAGATATGGCAGTCTGCTTCAATAAAGATTTATAGCCTTGGAAACCCCATGGGGCAGTTCTACTCTGTCCTGCAGTGTCGCTATGAGTAAGAATCAATTCAGTGGCAGTGGGTCGCCTATATTTCACCATCTTAAGTGAGACTGGATCCTTGTTAAGAATGAAAACACAAAGAAAGCAAAAAAAAGTAATATGAAAAAATAACGCGCTACCAAATACATATGTAATGATTTTTGCGAGGTCAGAAGCCAGAGTTTTAAGACTGTGAGATTTCAGTCAGTGAAAATGATTGGAATCAATTGAGTGAGATATAAAATCAGTCCATGTACTCATTTCTTATCTATGATAACTGGTCCTCGTACCTGCCAGTCAAGTGTTTTGTCCCTCAGACTCTCACTGGATGTGAGAGTTGTGGTTGACACCCATTTCAGAACTCTTTCATGAGCATGGTCCCAAAGTATGAATATGGCACCACTAGACCACCTCCACCCGAAAACAGGCCCTTAAAATGTAGATCAAAAAATAAACAGCAAAAGAAAACAGGTACCTGCCTATTTTAAAGCAACAGTATTTAGGAGTCAAAATTTAATTTGACTGGTGACATCCAAATAAAGTCTGTATTTTAGTTAATAGTAATGTACCAATGTTAATTTTCTTTGTTTAGACAAGTGTGCAATGGAGGTGGAATATGTTAACAATAGGGGGTCAGAGTTCGATGTTATACAGGAACTCTTTCTACCATCTTCCCAACTTTTCTGTATCCAAAATTATTCCCCCTAAAGTTATTAAAACATGAAATTTTAAAATGATAAAGAACAATGATGAATCTGTGAAGCATCTCACAACATGGATGAATCTGGGGGGCATTATGTTGAGTGAAATAAGTTAATCACAAAGGGACAAATATCGTATGAGACCACTACTATAAAACTTATGAAAAGGCTTACACGCAAAAAGAAAAACCTTTGATGGTTACAAGGGAGGTGAGGGGTAGGAGGGAAAAACACTAAATAGGCAATAGGTAAGTGGGAACTTTGGTGAAGGGTCAGACAGTACACAATACTGGGGAAGCCAGCACAACTTGTACAAGGCAAGGTCATGGAAGCTCCAAAGACACATCCAAACTCCCTGAGGGAACGAATTACTGGGCTGAGGGCTGTGGGGATCATGGTCTTGGGGAACGTCTAGCTCAAATGGCATAATATAGTTTATAAAGAAAATGTTCTATATTCTACTTTGGTGAGTAGCATCTGGGGTCTTAAAAGCTTGTAAGTGGCCATCTAGGATACTCCACTGGTCTCACCCCATCTGGAGCAAGGGAGAATGAAGAAAACCAAAGACACAAGGGAAAGATTAGTCCAGAGGACTAATGGACCACAAGTACCACAGCCTTCACCAGACTGAATCCAGTACAACTAGATGGTGACTGGCTACCACCACTGACTGCTCTAACAGGGATCACAATTGAGGGTCCCAGACAGACCTGGAGAAAAATGTAAAGAAAAATTCTAACTCACAAAAAAAGACCAGACATATTGGTTTGACAGAGACTGGAGAAACCCCAAGAGTATGACCCTCAGACGCCCTGTTAACTTAGTAATGAAGTCACTCCTGAGGTTCACCCTCAGCCAAAGATTAGACAGGTCCGTAATGCAAAATAAGACTAAAGGGGCACACCAGCCCAGAGGCAAGGACTAGAAGGCAGGAGGGAACAGGAAGGCTGGTAATAGGGAACCCAGGGTCTAGAAGGGAGAGTGTTGACATGTCTTGGGGTTGGTAACCAATGTCACAAAACAAAATGTGTATTAATTGTTTAATGGGAAGCTAGTTTGTTCTGTAAAAGTTCATCTAAATTACAATAAAATAAATTTGAGATAATTTAATTTCTCTTATTTTATATAGAAAGAAACTGAGTTCCAGAAAAGGGAAGTGACCACAGCCCTGGTTTCCTGACCTCTTATTTTGGTATGTACTTTAAAGTGTGCTTTAACTCAGGTAAACCAATGATCTCTTTTACAAAAGAAAATATGAATTAGGTTTTCCATTTGTATTCTGCCATATCCATTACTTGTTGTCTGGAAGGGTGGTTACACTAAGGAGTCTGGGTCTGAGGTTGGATACTGGAGTCTTTGACCTAAAACTGTGCAGCCTACATTTAGCCCAACTCTACAGTGTCATCATATCATGTTACAGTCCTGGAATTGGGGATCATGTGAAATTAGAGGTTATGCCCTGAAGGTAAGTGCAGGTGGGGCTCTTAAAAGCCCAGACTTTTCAAAAGGGATGCCAGCACTTTGGCGCAAAGAAAGTATGTTAATATTTCTACCCTAACACCTACAACTTGGCTGCTTGTTCACTGGCTTCAGAACCCAGACTGGCAAAGAAGCCCATCTTCTTGCACTTGTAGGGCTGGGGCTTTGATGTCTTCTCTTGGCTATTTTGGTTTCTTCCACCTGGCCGTGCCCGCTGTCTTGAGCTCCTGCTATGGTCTCAGGCTTTGGCACCCATCTGCTCTCTTTTGGCGTTGAACACTCCTGACTTTCCCACTAGTTTTGGCTTTACCTTTTGCACCTGGCCTTGACAGCTTGCATCAGCTTATTGGCTCTTAACTAGTAAAGTAAAATGGACAGTATCTGATAGTGTTATGAGACAAGCCTGCCTTCCCAGTGAGAATATACGCTCCTTAAAAAGGACTATACCTCACTTGTTTTCTTGATTAAACGCAGATGGACAGGAAGCTGATACAGCATTGATGGTCTTCTCATGTATCTTTTCCCATCACCAACATGATCCCATCTTAGTTCTGGTTCTAACTGAGAGGGATCAAGATGCCAAGAAAAATAGGCAAGGCTTGGAGATTGACAATATTGATGTGAAGCTGAATTCTGCCAGAGACTTTTCCTCTTTGAGCCTATTTTTTCATCTATAAGAGGAGGTTATCGTATTTAAAGCCTGCCTGGAGATTTTTTTTAGCAACTATACCAAACCATAGCCCAAGCCATTTCCTCACATATAATGGAATAAGATTGACATACAACATCAGAACTGAGAGAGACCTCAGAGCCATTCAGGTCCTCCTCCCCCATTTTACAGATGATAAAAATCCTGGAGATATGATTATATCAGTAGATTGTGGAATTATTGGATGGAAACACAGTCTCTAATAAAAAAATCTTCTAGGACAGCCTTCTGTTCTAACTTTTGTTAGTTCAGCCTGAAAATTTTCCTGCCATAACATCTCTGAGATAGGATACAGAACTTTATAGAGAACATGATAGCAATTTTGCTTGAAAAATAGGTATGCATAGATAAAATGTCTGAAAAGAAATGTGCCAGATATATTCTGGGTGGCTTTCTTCTGGGTGATAGGATTATGGGTGTTTTTATTCTTCTTTTACTGTCCTATTGTCCTTTTTCCTCCAATGAATACCTTACTTCTACAGTCAGAAAAATGAATACATAGTATATAGAAATACTATTTTTGAAAATACCTTTATTAACTAGAGAAGAGGAAGAAATGAAAGGGATGAGAAAAGGAAGCAGATGGAAAGTCTTGAGTAAGTTGTGTTTTGGTTCATCTATTAATTCATTCTTTCAACAAATGTTTATTGAGAACTTAATAGATATAAATCTCTGAATTAAGTATCTGTCAGATGTAAAAATAAAGCAGAAGAGTACTTGACATCATATAGCTCAAAATTTAGTAGCGGGTATAAGAATGTATACAGAATGTATAATTTCAGAGTCCATGTATTAAAGGCCGTATGAAACTCCCATACAAGGAGTTATGTCTTAAACAGGATAAATATCATTTTGGGTTTATTAGGGAAAACTTCATAAAGGATGGGGCATTTGTGTTGGATCTTAGAGGGTGAGTTGTTAGGTGTCGTCAAGTCAGCTCCAACTCATAGTGACCTTATGGGTAACAGAATGAAATATTGTTGGTTCTTGTGCCATCTTCATGATTATTGCTGTATTTGAGTCCATTGCTTTGACTATTGTGTCAGTCCAGCTCATTGAGGCTTTCCCTTGTTTTTGCTCACTCTCTACTATACCAACCATGATGTCTTTTTCTAGCATTGCTCTTTCCTGATGACATGTCCAAAGTAAGTGAAGGTGAGTAGGAGTCAGATAAGCCAAGATGACAAGGGGAGGGCATTGCTCTCCCCACCTATTTTCTTTTCACTCCCCATGTAGCCAGCTATGAGAGAATGTGATTGGCTGTGGAAATAAAAAAATCTCTAAACTCCCACTGGTATGAAGATAGGTCTGTGAAAAGAGAAGCAGAAGTTACAAGCTTCTTGAATCACATCCTCATCATCTTTGTATTCTCAGTGCACCGGCTTGGGCATGTAGTGTCTCTATGCTTAGTGAATGTTTATTAAATGAGTAAGCAAATTACCAAGGAAGTCATAAGACAAGAAGGTCAACAGTAGCACCGAATTGCTACAAACACATGGGATCACTGGGATTCACTTTCCAGGGGGGACTTAAAATATATAATACAACTTTTTAAATTGGCATTTGTTTATCATTTTAATGTTTCCTGTTCTCTAGTGTGTATATACTTACTCTTCCATGGTGTTCCCATTAGTCTCTGAATGCCTTCATCCTAATACTGGGAAGCAATTACTTCGTTGTAACCACAATTCCACTTGGCTATACTTGCTGGGGACCACATCTGTGCCTTGTCCATGGTGATTTTTCCAGTGCCTAGCACATGGTCGGCCACAGATTGGGCACTATGTACATATTTGTGGAATGAATCGTTGGTGTCACATGATGATGATAAAGAGGTAGACAGCCGTCAAAGGATGTGTCAACCTGCCTATAATTGATGAGTGTAGATTAGGGGGAGGTTTAGGCATCCTGTAACTTCATGCAAGTTCTTCTGACGATCTAAATCAGGTCATTGTTTAGAAAGAATGGAATTAGTGCAGAAGAATTAGGGCAAAACGTGGTCCTTTGTGTACCAGGGATGGAACAAACAGAGATGGAACAAACCAATACATACAGTTAAATACTATGGTGTGGGACAATAGGGCCATTCAGAACTTCCCTCATGGGGTTCTGAATTTGGTCTGGATTTAACCAAAATAATTCAACCCATAGAAAGTGACAAAGTAAAGAATTTCAATACACTTTATAAAACATTGAATGAAAATGGTTTAAAATTGAACTCCTTAGCATTGCCCTTGCCGTTTGCTACAAACAAGCACCATTAGCCTCCCTGACTGAAACCCTCTAATGGCTCACAGGATCAGTCTTGCCACTTTCTAACAAACTGCCAGTGATCTTATCTACAGCCCAGTCCTCTTTATGTGCTGCATTCCTTTCCCTCTTGCTGATTCCAGATTTTGCTCTGGGAACTTTCTTCTCTCTGTTGGATAATTCCTACAAGCGTGCTGCATTTTTCTCAAGACCTCACCTCCCCTGCCAACTACTGCACCTTTTTGTTGTTTCCCCATAGCAGAATTCCTTTTAAGATTTGTCTGTTCTTGCTGTCTCCAATTCCTCTTCTCTCATTCTCTCTTCAACCCACCCCTGTGAGGTTTGTGCTCCCAATACAGCATCAAACGGCTCTTGTCAAGGTCCCCTGTGACTCCCACATTGATAAAACCAGTGATCTGTTCTCAATCCTCACCTCTCCTGGCCAATCAGTGTGTTTGAAACCATTGATTACCCCCCTTCTTTCTTTTTACACCTGATTTCCAATTTCTCTGACTGCTCCATCTCAGCACCCTTTGCAGGTCCCTCTTTTCCCTTCTGTTTCTGTTGGAGTGTCCCAAGGCTCAACTGTTTGTCCTCTTTTTCATCTTCATTCCTTCCCTTGTGATTTCATCAAGGCTAATGGATTTAAATATCAAATACTTGACAACAACTCCTACAGTTTTGTCTAGTACAGACCTCTTGCCCAAATTCCAGAATGTTTATATTCAGTTGCCTTCTGAGCCTTCTAATTGAAGGTCTAAACACCCAACTCTTAATATGTCAGTCTTAATCTGCCCATCTGTCTTAGGCTGGGTTCTCTAGAGAAGCAAAACCAGTCAAGCGTATAAATAAATAGAGAGAGAGAGAGAGAGAGATTTATATCAAGGAAATGGCTCATGTGGTTATAGAGGCTGGAATGTCCAAAGTCGGTGGGTTGGGATTGAGGCTTCTCCTGATGCACATAGCCACAGGAGCTGGTGAACCCCAGATCGGCAGGTCAGAAAGCAGGGCTCTTGTTCACAGGCTGTGAAGATCAATGAATCCCAAAGATGGGCAGACAAGACCTCAGGTAAGCTGTAGCTCAAATCCCAAGAACTGGAGATCAGATGAACAGGAGCCATCTGCAGGATCCAGAATGAGCAAAAGCCCACAAGCTTTCCTTGCCAGAATATCTGCTTATATTCAGTGCAGGCCACGTGCCCAAGGAAACTCCCTTTCAACTGATTGCCTACTCACAGCACATCCCATCATGGAGGTGATCACATAATATCAAATCTCATCGTGGAAGTGATCACACCATCATACAACTATCAAATCATTGAGAATCATGACCCAGCCAAGTTGACACACAACTTTAACCATTACACTATCCTTAACTCCTTGTTTTTGTCTCACAACCTATATCCTACTCAGGATATATCTTGTTAACTCTGTTATTTAAAAAAACACATCCACAATTCTACCACTTCTCACTGCTTCCACTGATACCATCCTGATGCATTGGATTACTGTAATGATCTCCTAACTAGTCTTCCTCCTTTTGTGCTTGATGCTTATAAATTCTTCTCAATACAGAAACTGGAATGATTGTTTAAAAACATAAATCAGATAATGTCACTCCTGTGCTCAGAACAGTCCAATGGATGCCTATGTCTTTCAGAATAAAAGCCAAAGTCCTTACAATGACCTATAAGGTGTGATGTGGTCTGCAGCCTTCCCACCACCGGGTTTATTCATCTCTTACAAACTTCTTCCTCATTTTCTCTGCTCCAGCTGCACTGGCCTTCTTGCTGTTTCTTGAGCATGCCAGGCACTCTCCCACCTTACGCCCTTTGCCCTGCCTGTTCCCTCTGCTTGGGGATCTTTGCTCCAATGCCACCTCTCTGGAAACTTGCCTCATCCCTCTCCTGGTACACTAGATCCCTCTTATCCTCCTTGGCAATAATCAGTTTCTAGCATGTTATATACTTATTCATCATGAACATTGTGTGTTCTCTTGTCTATCCCTGCTACAACATAGTTTCCATGATGCCATGGATCTTTGTTTTTTCAGTAGCAAATCCCAAACATCTAGAACATAGACAACACTCAATAAATACTTGTTGAATGAGTGAATGATGCCCCTCTTATGTGTCTCTCTTCCCCTGTAGCCAATCATTTATCAAATTCAGGCAGTCCCCTGGTTACAAATGTCCAAATTAGGAACAACTGCTTCTGGCACTTGAATGTTACCTAAATTTGCCTTCACTTTGAAATGATTGAACCAACCCCTACTTGAAACAAATTCTTCATCACAATCACTTTCACTTGCTTCATGTGCAGCTTTTAAATCATGGAAAAGGTTCAAGCCTTTTCTTGCACTAAAGAAAGGCTAAATAAGAACTATAAGCACCTGTTCTGACATACCTGCAAAATCAACTTAAAAACAGTTAGAAGTGGATCTTGTTGGTAACCTGGGGACTGCCTGTATTTATGGCAGTCCCTTCTCTAACAATCTTACTCCATTCTCACCATACCCTCTGCCTAGACCCTAATTATCTCTCATCTAAGCTGTTCCTTACAGTCTTTCTGGACTGAATCTTTCCTGAACACTGGCCCTAAGTTTATCTGAAAGATCACCTCTGACCAGACTGAGCCCCTAACATCACCCTGCTGCCCATATGGTAAAATTTCAACTCCTTAGCCTGGAACTCATGGGCTTCTATCTTATCATCCAGTCTAACTTCCCACCATACCTCTCTACAACACCTTTTCCTGCTGAACGACCTCATTCTCTGCCTGCTAATGACACGGTATAATTATCCTCCTCTGTGCCTTTGCACATGCCATTGGTTCCACTGGGAAGTCCTCTCTCCACTCTCCCATCTCTTCTCCAAGGCCCTACCTAATGCTTTGTAGCCTGGACCTCTATTCTTTAACAGAATGGGGCAGTAATGATACATCAGTCCTAACATGCTTATGTAGCTCCTTTATACATATGTCAAGGAGCTCTGGCCAATAGTTGTGTTTTAGAAGGTATTGCAGGGATTTGAGAAAAATGCTCTTGTTAAGACGGGTGGAAGTGAAAATACCTGGTATGCTATAAAGGGTTAATATGATCTCCTCAAAGCATTTCTTGTCCTCCTCAGTCTGAAGGACCTTTCCTCCTCTGACTTCTTATAGCATATTATTATCTTTACCACAAGAGTGGCAATCCATTATGTATTGCCTTGTGACACCTTCTTGACTATTCTTTTGAATGATTTAATCTTCTGTTGTCATTTTATATCTCATGTGTTTACTTTTTCTTTTTTCCAACCATACCGTATATTCTGTGAGGACAGAAATCATGTCCTACAGTTATGGGTCTCCCTCAGAGGGTGGGAGAAGGGAGTGAGAGAGTGAGGGGGAACAGAAAGTGCCCAGTGGAAGGTTGGATCTCACGGGCGGTGGTTCGAATACCAGCTCTACTGCTTCTTAGTTATTTGATTTAGAGCAAGTTGCTTAACCTCTTGAACCCTTGATTCTCTCATTTAAAAGGTTTGTATAAGAATTCCAATCTCATAGTATATTTCAGAGAGATTATGGATGTAATTGTGTCCTCCAAAAAGATATGTTGAAGTCCTAACCCCTGATACCTGTGAACTTGACCTTGTTTGGAGATAGGATCTTTGAAGATGTTATCAGTTAAACTAACATGAGATCATACTGGAGTAGGGTAGGTCCTAATTCAAACTGAGTGGTATCCTTATGAAAGAGGAGAAGAGACACAGACAGACAGAAGACGGCCATGTGACTCCGCAGCTGCAACCAAGGAATGCTTGGAGCTGCCAGAAGCTGGTAAAGAGACACGGAACCATTTCTCCTTCAAAGTCTAAGAAAGAATCAACACAACCGACACCCTGATCTTAGACTCCTAACCTCCAGAACTGTGAGACAATACATTTTTGTTCTTACAAGCCACCCAGTTTGTGACATTTTGTTGTACCAGCCCTAGGAAGCTAAGACAAAGATTAAACATAAAGCCTCTTACACAGTGCCTGGCCCCAAGCAGGCACCTAGGCACCTAGTTACATAAACGGCAGCTGAGATATGCTACTTTCAAGTTTTGCAAGCTGGGCGTTGGTCATGACAACATTTACTCCTCCCAGTGACCCTGTGGATCAGGCAGGGTACATTTATTTGACCATTTTTAGAGATGAGTAAAAAGAGGTCTGGAAAAACTGGTTCTCTCGATATCACTCAGAAATGTCGTGATTGAATGAGGTTGATAATCCAAATCTTGTTATCTAAACCCAAAATACTTTGATATCATGCTTGATATAAATTTTGGTGGATGAAGCCATGTCTTTAAAAGGGCTTTATAGACCGAGTGACAAAGTATTTTTAAATCTGTTGTAGGTAAAAAATGGTGTGTCTTTAATTGGACTCTTATATTTAATCAGTTCATTTTATACAAGCTTGAGGACTGATATTATTTTTGAGAGGAAAGTTTTAATTTTTCTTTCAATACCATAAAGTTTGTCTCCAACTCAACACGTAATAACCTATTGCATTTTTTATTTTCTAACAAAAACATATGGAATTTCTTTATAAAAACTAGCTGAAACTTTTTTTTCTGAAGTGGGTCTCTGAGGAAGCAAAGAATTGCCAGACAATTTTACTTTCTTCCCCCTCCATATAGGAGGCAAAATGTAGTCTTATTAAAATCCTGAGAATGAATTCACTTAAGCTCCCCACTGCAGGATGTTTTTCTGACACGTTGTGTCTTGGAAAAGTATGTTGTACAACTAATTAAGAAGTTATTTTGACAGGGTGAATGTTTTGAAGCTCTGTGTTGTATGCAACCTAATATAATCTAATTTTCTTCCAGTGAAACAAAATACTTGGATTAAAAAAAAAAAAAGTGTGGCCAGATAATATCAATAATAGGAGTGCCTCGATTTCAGCTGAGAAGCATTCAGGAAGCAGCCAGCCAATTTGTCTAGGGAAATTTGCTCTCAGCTAAGATGGTATAAAAGGTCTTACCCTTGGGCAAACCATTTATTTTAAAAGTTTAGAAAAAAACATTTTCTTCACTGATTGTAAGATTTTTTTTCAGAGTTACCATTTCTGCATAAGAAGATGCAGTATGGGAGGTAAATGGTTTCCTATCTGAAAGGAGAGTAAATTGGGAATGTTCGTTGGATATTTACAATTAATCTCCTTCTTGGGCTTTAAACATATTCCAAGCAAGGTTGCGAATAAGTCGGGCCACTGTAAATCTCTAGCTGACAAACTGTCCTATTTTTTTATATATACAAAAAGAATAGCTCAAAATAATCAAAATCTTTGTTTTTTTTTATCCCTTTTGTTTCTAATTATTGGTACTTTCAGTGTCTAGCTGAGAAGACTTTAAATAAAATGGATACTTTGCCAAATAAGTGTTGCTTATAACATGAATTTTTCCATATTGAATTTTTTCAACAATATCTATTATAAAATGAGAAATATTTTCCTAAGGTGGGGTGTGTGTGTGGCGGGGGAGGTTACCCCAAATCATACCTAAAAATGCAAAAACACTAAAATATATATATATATATATGAAAATCGAATTTCAGTTTAAAAGCTAATAAGGCTCTCAAAGTTATGAGTACAAAATAGATGGGAATATTTTCATGTTTCAGATGGAATTAGTAAGCCTGTGTGGAGAGGCTGTTGCTAGATCTTTCGCTGGTTCTGTAGGACACTTTTTCCTAAATCCCTGTGAATCAAATGGAGAGCTTTTAAAAAATACCCATTCCTGGCCCCGGGCCAGACTAAATGAATCAAAACTTTCCTTTTCAAAATTGTTTGGAATTTTTTAATGAAAGGTCTTTATATTAACTCTTTGAGAGAGGTGAGGAAGAGGAAGCAGTCTAAAAGGACTTGGGTTTTCTGGTCTGGTTTACAGGATGTGGCATCAAGAGGAAGGCAGCTTTAAGAGGAAGGTGATGTATTCAGTCTGTTGTTGTTAGGTGCCACCGAGTCGGTTCTGATGCATAGCGACCCCACGTACAACAGAACGAGACACTGCCCAGTACTGCAGCACGCTCACAGTAGTTGTTATACCTAAGCCCATAGTTGTAGCCACAGTATGTTGAATTTGAGGTTCTTGTGAGAATTGAGGTGGAGACAGTCAATAGTTTGTTGAAAATATGGATCTAGGTTCAAGGGAGAAGGCCAGATCAGAGACATGGATTGTTGATTTGTCCCTTGATCATTTACATGGCAACCATGAGCAAGTTTTACTGTAATGAGAGATGAGAACATACAGGGAAAAGAAATACGTGGTCTTCCATTCATAAAACATTTTCTGATTACCTACTATGTGCCAGGCATGAGGAGAGATGTTGGGTGTTTGAAACAGATAAGAGTCTTTTCCTTCAATGAGAAAACTAATTCATAATTCATAGTTGACTACGAACGAGTTCCAATCCTAAATCCATCTTTAAGTTGAATTTGTATGTAAATTGGAACATTTAGGTAGTTTGTATCTAACATTAGTTAGTCAAATGTTTGTCTTAGTATATAGTATATACTTTACCTTTCTGTGCATAAAAAAAATTAAAGAAACACTTCTAGATACACTAAAACATCTTTAACATAATAATACAGTAATAATAATGTTTTGATGCATGTTGAAAAGTAGCACCCATTTGTTATTACAAATCATTGTATGTACCTTGAATTTTTAATATAATGGGCTTTATGGGGGTTGGTTCGTAATTACAGGTTGTACGTAAGTCAGATGCTCGTAACCTGGGAACTGCCTGTGTTTTGGGAAATAATAATGTTGCACTGGTAGGGCGTGAGTTAGAGGGAGACCTAAAAGGAGTGGCCACAACAGAGGAGTATCCTGGAAACCCTTGAGTCACAAAATACAAGGGATAAGGCAAAAGGTAGATACTCACAATAGCCAACATGATTTGTCATACCTGGAAAGGGCGACAATGTGTTCTCAAATTCCTTTCTACCTTAGGATTGTCAGATTTAGGAAAAAAACAAACAACACAACCTGGGTACCCAATTAAATTAGAAGATCAGGTAAACAACAAATAATTTTTTAGTATAAGGATGTTACATGCAATATTTGACACACCAGAACCTGTTGCTATCGAGTCGATTCCAATTCATAGCGACCCTGTGGGACAGAGTAGAACTGCCTCATAGGGTTTCCAAGGAGTGACTAGCAGATTTGAATTGCTGACCTTTTGGTTAGCAGCCAAACTCTTAACCACAGCACCACCATGGCTCCAACTGAGGCACGCTTATAGTAAAATAAAATCATTATTGATCTGAAACTCAAATTTAACTGGACATCCTCTATGGATCAACCCTATTTTACGTTCATGAATCGGTAATGATCCCTTGCTATCTTGCTGCTGTCGTTACTGTTAGTATATACCATTTCAATAGTGCTTTACGGTATTCAGAACATTTTCATGAACCTTACCATAGCCCCAGGCGTGTGGAACCAATATACGTTCTCACTGGAGAACACGTTTGCACTTGATCACTGTTTCTGTGTTAGCAGGGAGTTCTCTAAAAACATAATTGTGTTTCTCACGATAGCAATCCTGTTTATTTTCATTCAGTGAAAACAAAGTATTTTCACATTACTGTCTCACAGGTCCCCATTACAACCCTAAGAGGCTGGTAGAGCAGAAATTATTACATCCGATTTCATATAAGAAACAGACAAGGTGGGGTTCAGTGACTTGTCCAAGGCCACATAGCATGGTCATGATAGAGTGAGACCTAACCCATCTCTACTGGCTTGAACTCCAGTGCTTTGTTGCCATGCCATGCTGTTCCTAAAAAGAAGATACAAACCTATCCTATTGAGGCTAACCTCTGTATTCTCAGATTTTGCTGATATATGAACTTGACCTTCAAGTCATATTTGAACAGACTTGAAACTTGGAGCAAATGGTAACAGGCAAATGTAAACAGGGAGTGAACTTCATAGATTAGCTCCATTTACAGAGGATTAATAAAATCATTGAAAACTTTCAAGTCTCTTGTGAACAGCTGCCGTTAATGAAGCCCTGAAATATTCTTTATAATTATATGTTGATCACTAGATGTATTCTATTCTTATGACTTCCATATTTGGAAAAAACATTTGCATAACACAGTATATCCAGTTTGTTCCTTGGTGTCTGTAAACTTGTAAATAATTTCATGAATTAAAATGGCTCAAAAAATAACATAGTTTATAACTGAAAATTTAATAGGGCATAGATATTTATGTAATCTATTACTATGTGTTTGCTCAATAATGTATTCCCTATATGTTTTATGGGACATGAATCTGATCTCTCAGAGTCTAAATTGAGGTTAGTAAATCTATCATAACAAGGATGCTGGATTGTTATTACAATAACATAAAGCTTTTTGCTTTTCAGTTTAATGCTTAATGACTGTCTATTTTTTTTTAAGTTTCTAAAAATAGGGGCTACAGTTAGTAGAGAATCCCCTTCCTATGCACCCCTTCTGTTTTCCATCACCAACCACTGTTCCTCTCAGTTTCTTTTTTCTGTTGCTTTTAGCTCATGCTCAATTAGTGATACCATATTTTCCATGTTAAATGCTGTGTTCTTTCTTTTTTTTAATTTATTGTGATGAAATATATATAACAAAAAATTTGCTATTTTAGCCATTTTGAAGTATGTAATTAGGTGACATTAACTACGTTCTCTGTGTTGTGCTTCCATCACCACTATCCGTTTCCAAAAGTTTTACATCACCCCGAACAGACGCTCAGTCCCTTCAGCAATAGCTCATTCCCTCCTCCCACCCATTTGCCAGTAATCACTAATAAAATTTGGTCTCTGTGCATTTGCCTATTCTAGACATTTTATTTAAGTGGCATCATACAGTATTTGTCTTTTGTGACTGGACTTATTTGACTCAGCATAATGCTTTCAGGGTCCATCCATGCCATACCAAGTATCTGAATTTCATTTCTTTTTGCAGCTGAGTAGTATTCCATCATATTTATGTACCACATTTTGTTGATCCATTCATCTGTTGATGAACACTTGGGTGGTTTCCACCTTTTAGCTATTGCCAACGGTGCTACAGTGAACATCAGTGTACAAATATCTCTTTAAGTCCTCATTTTCAAGTCTCTTAAGTATAGACTTAGGAGTGGAATTTCAGGGTCATTGTGTTCTGTTTTAATTTTTTTTTTTCTTTTCAGTTTTATGGACTGTTATGAAAAACTGCTCACTTTAAGAAATTGACAGGGCCATTAACAGAGAGCTTTATGCCTGAGAATCCAAGCAGTTAGGCCTTCTGGATATTCAGGAAGTGGAGGGTGTCAGGCCAGTCATTTTTATTGCAGACTAAAATGATGACTGCAAGGAGATGGGCTCGCATTATCACTTTACATAAATCACCCAGCCTGTCTTTCATTTCTTGCCTTCACTTAGAAGCTGGAAATCACAGAGCTCTTATACTTCAAGTAAGGTAAGAACAGAGGCTTATCACAGTGGGCCCAGCCCAGTGTCCACCCAGCCCAGCTTGTGTGTTGGGTACCAAGCAACATCTGGAAAGACATGGGTGCCCCCTTCAATTAATTTCAAAGAGTATGTATGACCCCCCCCCCAAACAAACAAACATTGGTTCTCTAGCCAGATGAACCTGGTCATAAACCTCTGCCTGGTCATTGAGTAGCCGTGTGACAATGGACAGATTGCTTACCTCTCTATGTTTTTAACATTTATAATATGGTGATAATAATGACTATTCCTTGTTATACTTCTGATGGAAAAGGTAGAGGTGGTTGGGATCCTAGACCCACCGTCAGTGTGAAGAGTTTGTAGAGGAAGACCTGCAGGGGAACATCCCAGGAGAATGCACATGGTTTTTGACCTGAAGGCTGTAAGTTGGCCTCTACCCAGTAAGCTGAAACCTGAGAGAGCACTTGTTCCTCTGACCAGAGGCCCTGAATAAACATAGGCCAAGTAGCCTCCTGAGCCCTTTTCTCCTCACTCACCAAATCCTCAAATAGTCATTTGGCATTTTACCCCTCTAATGGCAAGAAGGGGTTCAAGGATAAAGCAAAGGAATGGAGTGTGTTCCTCCACACAGCCTGGAGCAGGACTGGCCTAACCCATTTCCCCATACCCACAGACCTTCGTTCTCCTGAAACACACCTGGTCCTGACAAGCAGGGGGGACACCAAAGAGGAAGCAGTCCAGGGCCATCATGTGGTACCATTAACACAGAGCAAGTCCTTCCATTCAGAAAATTCAGGAGTCCTAGAGACTCTGGCATAATGGTTAAGTGCTACAGCTGCAAACCAAAAGGTGGACAGTTTGAATCCACCAGCCACTACTTTGAAACTCTATGGGCGCAGCTCTACTCTGTCCTGTAGGGTCACTATGAGTTGGAATTGACTCAACTGCAATGGGTTTGGCTTTTTTTTTTAGGGACTGCAAAAGAACCAAAAGAGGAAAAAACCAAGAGACTGAGCCACATGGCTGAGAACTTTACCACCAATTATATGGCCCAGTGTGTGTTCTTCCTATGGATTAGAGCAGGGTTTCCTCACCTCAGCACTATTGACATTTTGGGTTAGAGAATTTTGTTGTTGGGGGGCTGTCCTGTGCATTCTAGAATGTTTAGCAGTATCCCTGGCCTCTACCTACTAGATGCCAGTAGTACCTCCACCCAGCTGTGACAAGCCAAGTGTTTCCAGACATTTCCAAATGTCTGCTGGACCAGGAGGCACAAGACCCACAGGATAAATTTGGAAATTCTCCTGTAATATAATAATTGAAATAAATTCAGGTCACATTTATTGAGTTCTTATTACATGCCAGAGCTTCTTCTCTGCCCTCTCTTTATCGTTAAAACTGCCCTGTGAAGTAAGGATCCACAATCAACACCCATAGAAACAGCAGTCAAGAAATCAAATGACCACTTGCACTGGGCAAATTCTGCTGCAAAAAGACCTCTTTAAAGTGTTAAAAAAAAACAAATACGTCACCTTGAAGACTAAGGTGCACCTGACCCAAGCCATGGTTTTCAGTTGCCTCATACACATGTGAAAGCTGGACAATGAATAAGGAAGACTGAAGAAGAATTGATGCCTTTGAACTGTGGTGCTGGCGAAGAATATTGAATATGCCGTGGACTGACAAAAGAATAAACAAATCTGTCTTGGAAGAAAGAGAGCCAGAATGCTCCCTAGAATCGAGGGATGGTGAGACTTCATCTCACATACTTCGGATATATTATCAGGAGGGACCAGTCCCTGGAGAAGGACATCATGCTCGGTGAAGTAGAGGATCAGTGAAAAAGAAGACTCTCAACAAGACGAATTGACACAGTGGCTGCAACAATGGGCTCAAGCATAACAATGATTGTGAGGATGGCTCAGGCCTGGGCACTGTTTTGTTCTGTTGTACATACGGTCGCTGTGAGTCAGACCAACTCGACAGCACCTGACAACAACAACAACAGAGCTTCCTCTTTGCCCTACCTTTATCGTTAGAAATGCCCTGTGAAGTAAAAACAAAACCAAAAACCAAATCCATCGCCGTCGAGTAGATTCCAACTCAGAGTGATCCTATAGGACAGAATACAACTGCCCCATAGAGTTTCCAAGGAGCGCCTTGTGGACTCGAACTGCTGACCTTTTGGTTAGCAGACTTACCTCTTAACCAGTGCCACCAGGGGACAGTCATTATCCCCATTTTTCAGATGAGGAAATTGAGACACAGAGAATTTGTCCAAACCCCAAGGACAGGATTTAAACCAGATCTGTTCAATTCCAGAAGTTTCTCTAAACTGCCTCCCTAAAGTTTCTCAGATGGTTTGGCCTGAACTTTTTACACGAAATCTTATGGAACACAATGAAAAATCTAATGAAATTTCAAGATAAAACATGACATGGGAAAGAAAAATTGTGTCAGGGGCAGGTCACCTTCAGGTACCACTTCTGGATCCCAATTCACCCTCCCTTTTAAAGAAAATCCATGTTCTCCACTCCAGGTTTCCATGAAAGTGATTGTTTTGCTTTGCACACTCCTGGCCCCTCTCCTCTATTTTTTCTCCACACCCTCTCTGATTGGTAAATGTGGAAGGAGCAACTGAGCATGCTCAGATCAGCAGCACCTTTGTTCTTTCTCTTGGGACGGGCCCTGCCTAAAGAGCAGGTGAGGTCCATTGTATCTCCATATGCAGGCCTTGGACTGACTCCCAGGTGGAGAGGTCTGCTGGTCCACCCAGTCACGAAGAAGCCTGTGTAACTCAGGGGTCCAGGTAGCAGGCCCACTGGACTCTCACGCTAAGCTATATTGCCTGACTTAACTTCTGTGAGTAAGAAAGGTGGTGTTTGGCTTCCATATCAACTCCTCTGTTTCTCCAGTTGCTCAGAACCCAGATGGAACAGAAGCTGTATTTACTGCAAGCTTTTTTGGATACCTCGATATTCCTTGCCGCTGGAAGTATTTTGGAGTCTGGTCTCTAGTTGCCATGAGTCAGAATCGATTCAATGACAATGGCTTTGGTTTTTTGGTTTTTGGGTGGTATAAGGTTGGATGTTCAAGTCCACCCAGAGGCACCTCAGAAGAAAGGCCTGGCGATCTACTTCCAAAAAAATAAGCCATTGAAAATCCTGTGGAGCACAGTTCTACTTGGACACACATGGGGTCACCATGAGTTGGAGTCGACTCGAGGACAACTCGCTTGCTGGCTTTAGGAGTATTTTGGGACAGGTGGAGATTTGTCGGTCTAAGTATTGAACTTGCTTTCCTATGTATTGAACTCAGCCCTAGACTGTGAGTTGCACCCAAGCAGAAAGTCTGTTCCCCTCTCATTCCTCTTTGCTCTTTGTCCTCAGAGTCTGCCTGTTGCCAGTGTCCACAGCAATGAGTGAAATGGAAATTTTATTATCTCCATGTCCTGAGTTTCTCGGATGTAGAAAAGCAGGCTTCCTATCATGAGAATCTTCTTTTTGGAGATTATCTGATTGTTTCAAAAATGATATTAATAAAAACAACATATGAAATTGACCATTTTCATAGGGCACACATGGTAACTGACAAACCAGGTGCAGAATATTTCATGTATAATTTAGACCCTCTCCCTACGGGCTGCTCTGCTGATTTTGTACATAACTTCAGTAATTATTGCCAGGAAGAAAAGATATTTTAGGGACAAGCTCATTTTTTGAATAGATTGTTATCTCAAATTAAAAAAGATTATGGGTACTGGCAATCAATGCAGCCATCTAATTGCTATTTCTCCAATTAAAAATTAATATACAGAAAGAGCTGCCTGGAACCAATTGGTCTTTAGATAATTCTGAAATGAGGAAAAAAATAACCGTTTAAAAGCAGTGGGCTTGGGCGTGTGCGGGGTAGCAAAGGCAGCAGTGGCCGGCGTGGTCCTGGCTATCCTGTGACCGCCACACCCAGGGATGACTGGAAACAAAGGAACACTGAGCTTGTGTCTCACCGTTCCTCCTCTGTTAAAGATTTATGTATAAAATCACTGCATTTTGTGATGTACTTAAGAATAGATGGCAGGTGTCATTTTTGTACTGTGCATGTCATTTTATCGAAGCGGTGGAAAATGTGTGTGACTCTGCCTTGTGCTAAAAATGTTCCTCTGTTCTTTGAGGGTGTCAGTGATGCCGTCCCAGCTCCTTCTCTTCTGCAGAACTTCGTTTGCTAAGCAGCGTTCAGACAGATGGGGACCAAGGAAAAGGAAATCAAAGGAAGCCTCTTGCTTCTCCAAGACAGGACATCCTTGACATCCTTCTACATGGTTCAGAATAAGCTTCTTTAATCTTGAAGAGTCATACTGTGTTTCTTTTTTTTTTTTTTTCCTAGTGTAACAGGTGCTTAGTTTTAACCTGGAACAAATTATTGTACATTATTATATGTGTGTGTGCACATGTGTGTGCGATCGTGTAATGAAATGGGTGGAAAGCTCATGTATCAAGAGGTCCAATCAGATCCCAGGAAGGAGGTGGGTTTCAGTGAGGAAGGAGCTGCCCTTTATTTGATAGAGAAGGAGTTGAATGTGGAATCACGTGGACCACCTGGGATACTGGAATGCTGCTTCAGGTCCTCACATCTCCAGAAGGATAAGATAGGACTGGAGAAGGTGCAGAAAAAGAACATGGACACTATTTGAGTGACAGGAAGCTGACTAAAAAGTTGAATCTGTGGTGTGAAAAGATGGAGACAGAAAAGGGACACATCAATTACCTACAGACTTGTGAAGGGATTGGCGCTGAGGAGCATGGACCTGACTAACAGGGCCCAGCTCTGTGCCCCCAGGGATTCTCTGTAAAGTTTTTGAAGACATATTTCAGAGTCTCAAGAAAAACTACCGTGACCAAGAAGAGGGGACTGGAAGGCAGGTTCAGAACCAGGAAAAGGAAAGCCGCTTAGAAGATGGGCACCAAACTTGTGCTCATCACCCCCGGAGTGGTAAAATACCATCCAAATCGTCCTAATAAAAATGTGGCTGACAAATCTCTTACATGATGCAGGGGGGACCACACAGCCTCCCACAATTCCTTGATCACTGACTCTTCCATTTATACTGTAAGCCTCACTGAATGGTCCTATTTCTTTCTTGGTGGTCTAAGCCTGAGCCTGGGGAATCATTCCAGATACTTGCTCTCCCTCCCACCCGACCCTCAAGGATTTTCGCCTCCAACTCCTAAATACCTGTCTGGTCATCCCTCTGTTTTTTAGTCAGTATAGCCACTATTTACTAACACCCAGACCCTAACCGAGACCAAATAAATCAGAATCTAAGGGAATGGCTTAGGGTCTGAAACACAGAGCTTTCCCGTGTATCAAACTATTTTATTTCTTCCACATATACCTCAGATTCTTCTACCTCTTTACCTTTGGCCATGCAATCCATTCTTATGGGATGTCCACATTTTCCATATCTGCCTGGGTGGCGCAGTGGTTAAGAGCTATGGTGAGCTACAGCTGCTAACCAAAGGGTCAGCAGTTCAGATCCCCACCACCTGGTTCTTAGAAACCCTATGGGGCAGTTCTCTGTCCTGTAGGTTTGCTGTGAATCACAGTCAACTTGACCACAATTGGTTTTCTTATATATACATTTTTATTTATGTTTTTATGTCCCTGTTCCATGTCACTTCCTCCAAAGAGTTTTCCCAGTTCTTACCCCACCGCCTTAACAGAGTTGGAAGAAATGCCTCCTCCTCAGAACTCTCATAATATGTCTTATCTTTCTTGTTGTTGTTACTACCTTGGACGGTACATTTTAGATCTGAATGTGTATATCTCATTTCTCTTTGAAGAATTTAAGTTTCTTGGAGGTAGGTCTTAGGTCTTACACATTTTTTGGTAACCATTAGTGACAGAAAGTAAGGTTGTTTCACCTTCTCCAACTCATAATTCCAAGGTCTTTATAGATACAGATTCAATTAGTCTTCACAACTGCTCTGTGATATAGGTACTGCTATAAGCATCAATATTCCCATTTTTCAGACTAAAAAAAAAAAAAACGAGGCACAGAGAGGCTAAGCCAGAATCACAGCTAAGTCAAGATCTGAGTTAAGATTTGAGCCCAGGCAGCCTGGCCTATGCTCTTAAAATCTATACTATAACCCCCGCCCCTCCCCCCCCCCCCCAAAAAACCCATTGCCATTGTCTAGTCGATTCTGACTCACAGAGACCCTGTGCTATACTGCCTTTCAAACCAATAAGTAAACGAGTAGGGTCTATGGGTTAGTATTGTATGCCAAGTGTCAGGGATCAGGAGTGATTCCAGGGGTGATTTCAATAGGCGGACAGCAGGGTTGAGCTGGGACTCTCACCAGTTTTCACAGTTCTGTGCCCCCACCTGTATCCCTGTCTGTCCCCTCCTCTCCTGGACTCATACCCTGGCTTTTATTTCTCCAAAAGAAACCAGCATTCAAGGATAAGAGCCTATTAGCTTCCCATGCGGTTGCCATGGAACGGGGTAGGAGGGAACGTATTATTAAGTGTAAATGTGGGGTCAGGAGACGGTATGTGTGCGCATTGTGGGGTGTGGATGGTTTCCACTGCTGCCTCTACATAAATTTTTAAATTGAGAATGGGTTTGGGTACCTCTGTGGCCCTAGACCCATGTGTTTCCTATTTTGCCATCCCAGGAAGAACTTCACAGGTGTGTAGTGGTATTTATTGTGTGTCCAAAAAAATAAGCTCTTCTTAGGGCCAAGTGAAATTTTAAGGAGCAAGGGACAGGGATGGTCGAGGAAAGACAGTTGTAGTGATGGGACTGTTCGTCTTCTTGGTAGAAGGGTGAACTGCAGAGTGAGTGATCGCCAATGAGCATCAAAAGGAGACGTGGAAGCACAGCCACTCTGCACCCAGCCCTGGGCAGCCTAAGCTGGAAATGCTAAAATTTGCCAATAGCAGGATTTCACAGACATCTGCTTCCTTTTAAGGAAAAGAAAGATGATTTAAGGTTTCATATTTAAAAAGAAGATAGAAACATGGGTAATCACCTCACAAACAAAATCCACTCAGTTTTTCCCTGCTTCCCCCATTGGCTCATACATTGAACAAACATGTACTGAAGATCAAATATGCTTGAAGGCCAGGTCTGGGCCCTGGCCAAGGGGGAGCAGAGATTTAAAACAGCAGCCCCTGCCCATGGAGAGACAGACTCATAGACAACCAACTATAATAATACTGAAGAAATCACTTGACAGGATGGAGAAGTGAGTATATAGGATAAAATCAGTTCCTCATTTTTATGAAGTTTGGTAAAAAATGGTATATCAAATTGTGTCATCACTAAATTATACAAGCATAAAAAAATGACTCATTTTACCCTCAGGTCTAGGAGCCCTGATATCACAATGGTTAAGCACTCAGCTGCTAATCGAAAGGTCAGCCGTTAGAAAACACCAGCCACTACATGGGACAAGAGACCTAGCAATCTGCTCATATAAACATTACAGCCTCAGAAACCCTATGGAGCAGTTCTTCTCTGTTACATTGGGTTGCTGTGAGTTGGAATTGACTTGATGGCACACAGCAACACCACCCTCAGCTTCAGCATCTTCAGTTTTCTATGTCTGGCCTATTAGGGTAGCTCCATTCTGCGTGACTTTTTCTAGCTTTGTCAACATACATCTTCCCATCTTATCCTCTTGGTAAGCTTTACTCTCTTCTTTATATGACACTTACTGGATTGGGACTCAACATCCAGAGATGCGAGTTCAATAGTAAGGAGGGCCTGCATCCTTCATAGTTTGTCGCTAACACCTCTCCTGGGTTTTCAAGACAAAGGTGGATGGAAAAGCAAAGGCCTCTCCTATTAGCCTTCCTTGTGCATCAGTGGTGTGGTGGTGGTTGGAAAGGCAAGTAGGGTAATCCAAGTAGAACAGGGTGACAAGTGTCCCCCAGAAGAACACTGGAAAAGTGTCCTAGGCTAACTGCTCTGTTCTACACCTTCTGGAGTGGAACAAGAAGAGGCTCCAGTGTCTGACTGACCTGAGTTTGAAGACTACTTCCTAGATATGTGACTCTGGAAAGTTATTTCACCCTTTTGAGCCTCTGTTTTTGTTTTGTTTTAATCTGTAAAAAGGAGTAGAGAATAACCCGCATATAATATTTTAGTAAAGACTAAACTGAAGAATTGGAGAATTTATCTAGAACACCAGAGTAATGCCCAATAAATGGTAGCTCTTAACAACTTGCGATATGCAGATGACACAACCTTGCTTGCTGAAAGTGAAGAGGACTTGAAACACTTACTGATGAAGATCAAAGACTACAGCCTTCGGTATAGATTACACCTTAACTTAAAGAAAACAAAAAATCCTCACAACTGTACCAATAAGCAACTTCATGGTAAATGGAGAAAATATTGAAGATGTCAAGAATTTCATTTTAATTGGCTTCACAATAAACACGCATGGAAACAGCAGTCAAGAAATCAAACAATGCGTTGCATTGGGCAAATCTTCTGCAAAGGACCTCTTTAAAGTATTGAAAAGCAAAGATGTCACCTTGAGGACCAAGGTGCACCTGACCCAAGCCATGGTATTTTCAGCCATCTCATATGCATGCAAAAGCTGGACAATGAATAAGGGAAACTGAAGAATTATTTTTTTTTGAATTATTGTGTTGGCTAAGAATGTTGAATATACCATGAACTGCCAGAAGAAGGAACAAGTCTGTCTTGGAAGAAGTACAGCCAGAATGCTCCGTAGAAGCAAGGATGGTGAGACTTTGTCTCATGTACTTTGAACATGGCACAAGACTCAGCAGTGATTCATTCCATTGTACATAGAGTTGCTAAGAGTTGGAACCTGCTCAACGGCACCTAACAACTACAACAACAACATTTGAGTTAGTAGTTACACAGCCACTATGAGCTGGAGTAGGACTTTGTAAGTGGTTCCAAGGGTTGGGCAGGTAGGTAGAGAGGCTGGATTCTGTCAGCATGCATCACGTTCCTTCCCTTTAGCTTCCTTATTGAGACCATATCTAGAAGCACTGCCTGAGGACTGCCCTAGTTGGAGCACTTGGTCAAGTCTACCGGCATTCCTGACTGCGCTTGCACCTGAGAACTGGCAACTGAATAAGGATGCCTCTGAGAGCCTAACTGCCACTGCCTCCTCTCTCATCTGGCTGGTTTTTCTTAACACTTCAAAATAAGCTCATATACATGCCCTGGCTACTGGTGGTTGCCACTGAACTGTACCATGATGATACTGTAATGTGTAACCCTGGCCTAAAGTTGTAGACCTTTCTCTGTCCTTTGTTGCTGTTATTAGGCACTTTTGAGTCAGTTGCGACTCGCAGCGACCCTGTGTACCGTAGAACTAAACACTGCCTGGTCCTGCGCCATCCTCACAACTGTTGTTACGCCTGAGCCCACTGTTGCAGCCACTGTGTCAGTCCATCCCCTTTAGGGTCTTCCTCTTTTTCACTGACCTTCTCCTTTACCAAGCATGATGTCCTTCTCCAAGAACTGGTCCCTCCTGATAACATGTCCAAAGTTCTTGGGATGAAGCCCTGCCATCCTTGCTTCTAAGGAGCATTCTGACTGTCCTTCTTCCAAGACAGATTTGTTCATTCTTTTGGCAGTCCATGGTATATTCAATATTCTTTGCCGCACCGTAATTCAAAGGCATCAATTCTTCTTCGGTCTTCCTTACTCATTGTCCAGCTTTTACATGCATATGAGGTGATTAAAAATACTATGGCTTGGTTCAGGCGCACCTTAGTTCTCAAGGCGACATCTTTATTTTTTTAATACTTTGCTTTTTCTCTGTCCTTTGATTTCTCTAAAAAGGCTACATGGTGAACTGTTCCCAAAACCTGAGACCCACCCTGCCTGCAGCGAGCTGTGTTTCCATGATGGATTGTGAGATTCCCCTTAGGTTTGCAGTCAATCTTTGTCTTAAAATGCCAGCAAGAAGCAACGCCTATAGACTCCACTCCAAAAACAAACTCCTACTGAACAAAGGTTGAAATACTGACAAGATTATTTGTACTCGTATTGCAGATGGAGAAATTCCTAGGATCATGTGGAACATTCTGTTCCTGTAACAAGATTCCAGAACAGCATTAGGAGGACATCAGCTCCTGTGGGTTACTTGCTGGGACATTTGGAAGTTGAGCAATCTTTACTAGCCTTTTTTATATTTGATCTTCAAAATCCACATATAATCCTTGGGAACATTGGGAGTGGAACTTCCTTCTTCCAATGCAGATTGCACTTTGGATAGTTTTCTCTTGCTTGTTAAATTACCACTGACACTGCCTCAGGACAAGGAAGAGACTTGGATTTCTTTGGATGGAAAACTGAGTTATGTACTTCCCTCTCTTGTTGCCCCATAATCTGTGTTAAGACTCTAGTCATAGTGGGGCATTCTGTGTCCAACTAAACTTGAAATCCTTCATCGTTACTCTACTTGTATAAAAAAGAAACATGCATACCTACGAGGAGGAAAGCTGTGTATGATGGCAAAGCTACAGCAAGCAGTAAGTCGCCTCCTTCCCCAACCGCCAACTTAGAGGTGAATTATGCTACAGGAAGCCAAAAATCAATCTCATCCAGAAAGCAAGGTAAATTAAAAGGCAAATTACTTGCCTACTTCTCCTTCCTCTTCCAGTACCTGTCTCAGACTGGCCCTCCAGGTTGGTGGATAATAAACCCAGCAGGTTTGGGCTCCTTTTTCCAAGGGCTTTTATGTTGTGGCTGACTCCTGTTACAGTATTTTAGCAGTAAGAGGCACACAGCATGTAAGGGGACAGAAGTGCCATGCTCTAAGCCTCCATTTTCAGCCATGTGCCCATCACCTTCACTTGCTTAGAGATCTAGCCGCCACTCTGGTCCTATGGCTGGTCCTGCCATCTTGGCACAGGTATTTTCATGGAGCTAGTAAACATTTTTTTTTTTTTTTAGTAAACATAGGTAAACAGTGATAGTGTGGTGATTGCCTGCCATCTTTTCCTAGCAGGCTTTGCCGTCTGAGAGGCAGAAGACTCAGCATTCCTCCAGTGCCATCTACCACGGTTTAAGAGGCTGTTCTAGGTGGTTAATCCTGGGTAAATAAAGCTATTCGATCTGATCAGAAGGCCTCCTGTCCTACAGAGTACATGCTAGGTTCCCAAATGTCCTTTTCAGATGTGCTCTGGTATCTGTGCAGGAAGCGTTTGGTGAGCTGTTCTGGTGAGCCCTGCACTGAGCTATGCAGGTTCAGACCCGTAGCTCCTGCCTCTGAAGAGTTTGTGATGGAACTGCTAATTTTATCTCAGATTGGGCTTCAGTTCCCAGTTGAGTTCCAAGGAAATCAAAATGGAGAGAATAAAACATCAAGAATCCTGGACTAGAAGCTTGGTTTTCACTCAGCCACTATCTGGATGCAGCCTGGGGCAACTAACTTACTTAGCTAATTGACTACTTAACTCCAGATCTCCATTTCTTCCATGGGAGGTGAGGGGGTCATCCTTCTGGTGCTAACAGTTTGTACATGAAGTTCATACTCATCAAGTATGCAAGGAACCCAACCCCAGATTCGTCTTACATTTTTGGTAATGTCCTAATTATACTATGTAGTTTCCCTTTTTCCTCACCCACTGTTTCTTCAACCTTCTGTGTTGAGAAGGGGTATCTGTGCTTCCTGATTCTGAGGCATCATTCAGGCCTGTGCCTTTCAGGCTATGTGCTGTGGGCTAAAGATTTAGAGGAGGCACTCAGAACAGCTGAAGTTACATCAGGTGGACCAACCCTATTCTGTTTCACATCCTGGGCTTCATCTGAGATTGTGTTTGAGGAAAGCGCTCCTCGATCAGCTAAAGAGGGTCTGAAAATCACTAGTTCAGATCCATTGTTCTTGTTCTAAGCATCCCTATGTGGAGTTCCTTCCTCTGCTTATAGGTCGCATTATGATTGCATGCTGGTGGCATTCTCCAGGGTCTGCCTTGATCTTCTGCTCTGCCTGTCTTTTCTCTGAGTGATTTTTCACCCTCAAGTTTTTAAGACCCACTTTACAGGTAACTCTACATGAATAGAAAACTCAATTTGTCCAAAACCAGATGATCATTTTTTCCCACCCTCACCCTTTCCTTCTCAAACTTATTATCTCTTCTGTATTCTATATCTTTATAGGTGGCACTATCTATACATAGGAGCCCCGGTGGTGCAGTGGTTAAAGTGATTGACTGCTAACTAAAAGGTCAGTGGTTCAAAACCACCAGCTGCTCTGTGGGAGAAAGATGTGGCAGTCTGCTTCCGTAGAGATTTATAGCCTTGGAAACGCTATAGGGCCACTGTGAGTTGAAATCAACTTGATGGCAATGGGTTTTATCGATACATAGTCTCCTTACTTAGAAACTTGAAACTTATCCTACCTTCTCCCTCTCTTTACCCCACACTACCACTCAGGCACGAAGTGTTGCTAACTTTCTCTTTGATATCTCTTCAGTGGATCCTCTCCTTCCTGTTTCCTCTGCCATGAGCTTCAGTTCAGCCTCTGACATTTCTTTTGCTGACGAAGCAATCCTTCTAAAACAGAAACATGATTACATCTGTCCTCTGTGTTGAACCCTTGCCCTGGTGCCCCCATTACCTCCTGGTGGAGCTCAAGCTCCTTGACACAGCAGACAGAGTTCTTCATGATGTGGCCTCTGCTTGCTTCTCTCACACCCTCATCTGCCTTGTACTCGATGATCCTGCGATATCGAAGTTCTTGTGGTCTCTGGAATGCATCATGCTGTCAACATTTCTCACCCTTTCCACTTGCTGTTTCCTCTGCCTGTAATGCCCTTCCACCCTTGTTTGCTTGGGGAATTACTGTTCATCCTTCAAATGATGGGCTTAGTAGACAGCTTCTAAGACATCTCACATACAGGGCTACTCATTCCTTCCTTCGTATCCTGTATTTTGCTATTTTGGTAATCATGATGTATTACAGTGTGTTTGCATATCTGTACCCACTTCTTAAAAGAGGATCATGCTTTTATTTGTCTTCCAGCCACAGCACCTAGACAATGTCTGATATGTGGTTGGTGTTCAGCTAAGCTGAATCCTTGTTGAAGGTAGCTGAGTGCCAAATTACCAAATTATAGGGTTTCTTAGTAATAAAGAGGTAACTCACTCATTTTATTCTAAGTTGTCAAAACAGTCATATGTTTTAAAACATCCAGTTGTTACTCTGCCTAGAGAGGAATAAAGCAAATTTATTTTCCTCAAATAAAACTATGAGAAAAAGCATTTTGCATTAGGTGTAAATTAAAACACCCAGGTAAATAGTAAGAGAGACACAGTGGGGGATTGGAGTGTGAGCTCCTGGGGAAATATTTGCAGCTAATATTTTTAATTGATATTTTCTGGGAGCTATGAACGTGGCTGATTTGTTCCCATTTATTTTTACCTTTTATGCTGGCTTTATCTTTGCACAGATTATCTTCTCTCGTTCCATTTTAATTCCAGTTGCTCCTTGTGTGCTACCGAAGTATAGCAGTCAGGGGCCCGTTGGGATTTCATAGCCATTTGATTCAAAAATTTATTCTAGTGAAACCCCTTTTAACTATGGTGCTTAAAACCTCATGGATAATCAAATGAGATGAAGAAATGGTCCTCTTTGGGAAAACATACTTCAATTTATAAAATATTTCCCTCAGATGTGTTAGGAGAGAAGGAACATTTCCTGAGAATCCTACTAGCAGTGCTTGCCTTGTATGAGAGGCAACCCCCTGTGAAGCCCCTCAAGGGCTGGGTCAGAGTGGAGGCATTTGAATGCTCAGGATCCCTAGAGCTCTACACGTTCCTGTTTGAGGTACCCGACCCCAAGAGATTCTCCTCCTTGAGGAGTTTGCATGAAAAAGGAAGTTAGAGGTTAATATTCTTGCTTTTTCAGGTAAAGACAGCTCCTCTCCTTTTTAGATAGATGTGGCAGAAGCTGACTTGCAGTGAGGGAGCCATAGGGTAGCTAACCATCTCCAGGCCACCCCCGAATTTTCAAAAGTATCATTTGATATGACAATTGATTTCTCATGCCATGTAAAGTATGAATGAAGCTCCCTTAGGAGGCTTTGCTGTTTTTACTCTTCCATGTTGTGCAACCTGAGTAAGGACAGTGGGCTTGCTGTGAAATGAAACATCAGCCTCTGTTCCCTAGATTCCTCTTCCAGTTTACCACGCTTCTGTATAGAAATCCCATAGTCCTCCTGTTGTGTCACCTAGTAGTTTGGAAAGCTTGTTTCACGACGTTAATTCAGGTCGCTTAACTCAGGGCCACCCTGAAGGAGAGTCAGCCAGTGGCCACTTAGGCAAAGGCACAGACTGTATGTTCAGAGCCATGACTTCCAGTCCCAGCTTCACCTTTAAGAAAACCATGCCTGCCTGCACTGCTGTTTTGTCTTTCACTTTTAAATCAGACTTACTGAGGCATGGTTTACATAGAACAAAATTTATCTTAGTAAATGGACAGTTGAACAAATTTTGACGATATAAAGTCATGTAACCACCATCACCACCATCAAGACACAGAATATTTCTTTTATTCCCAAAAGTTTTCTCATACCTCTTCCCAGTTCAGTTCCCACCTGCTACCCCAGCCTGTAGCAACTACAAACCTATGTGCCATGTTCCAATAGTTTTGCCATTTCCAGAATGTAGCCTTCTGGGTATGGCTTATTTCACTCAGCAAAATGTGGAGTTTATCCATGTTGTTAAGTGTATTGGTAGTTTGTTCCTTTTTATTGCTGAGTAGTATTCCACTGTATAGATGTCCCACAAATGGTTTATCTAGTCACTGGTTGATGGACATTTGGGTTGCTTCCAGTTTTTCATGATTATGACTAAAGCTTTTGTGAATAGGTTTTTTTTTTAAGTAAGATTTATTTTATTTTTATTGTTGTTGATAATATACACAGCAGAAGATAGACATCTTCTACAGATGCAATAGCAAAGATGTCAGTTTAAGGATTAAGGTCCGCCTGACCCAAGTCATGGTATTTTCAATTGCCTCATATGCATGTCAAAGCTGGACAATGAATAAGGAAGACCGAAGAAGAATTGATGCCTTTGAATTATGGTGTTGGCGAAGAATATTGAATATACCATGGACTGCGAGAAGAATGAACAAGTCTGTCCTGGAGGAAGGACAGCCAGAATGCCCTTTAGAAGCGAGGATGGTGAAACTTTTTCTCTTGTACTTTGGACATTTTATCAGGAGGGATCAATCCCTGGAGAAGGACATCTTGCTTGGTAAAGTACAAGGTCAACGGAAAAGAGGAAGACCCTTAGCGGGATGGATTGACACAGTGGCTGCAACAATGGGCTCAAGCATAACAATGACTGTGAGGATGGCGCAGGACCAGGCAGTGTGTCGTTCTGTTGTGCATAGGGTTGCTATGAGTTGCAACTGATTCAATGGCACCTAACAACATAACGACAGAAGATATGCAAATTGAGGAGTTTTTACATGTACAATTCAGTGACACTGATTACATTCTTCAAGTTGTGCTACTGTTCTCACCCTCCCTTTCAGAATTGTTCCTCCTCCATTAACATAAACTCATTGCCCCTTAAATTTCTTGTCTAATCTTTGGAGTTGCTTTTGTCAATTTGATCCATATGAGATAGATCTTAAAAGAGTACAGTGCTCAAGGCTGACATTTTCATTTCCTTTGGGTAGACGCCTAGCAGTAGGATTGTTAGGTCACATGGTAAGTGTATATTTAACTTTGTGATAAACCATAAAACTGGTTTCCAAAATGACTGTACCGGCAATGCTTGAGAGTCCATTTGCTTTGCGTTCCCGCCAGCATTTAGTATTATCTTTTTTGTTTGTTTGTTTGAGCCATTTGAATAGATGTGTAGTGGTGTCTTGTGGTATTAATTTTCATTTCCTAATGGTTAATGATGTTGAACATCTTTTCATGTGCTTGTTTGTCATCCACGATTCTTCATTTGTGAAGCATCTGTTCAAATCTTTTGCCCATTGTTAAACTCGATTGTTTGTTTGCTTATTGAGTTTTGAGTGTTCTTTACATATTCTGAATAAAAGTCCTTTATCGCATATGTGTATTGCGAATATTTTCTCCCAGGCTGTGGCTTTTCTTTTTCTTAAAACTGATTTTGGAAGAGCATATGTTTTCAATTTTGATAAAGTACAATTTATTAACCTTTACTTTTATGGCTCATGACTAAAGCATAAAAATACTTGGGAAAAGATAGTATGGTAAAGAATTTAGTATTTTTGCAAGAGGAGGAGGAGAAAATTAGTCGGTGCCTTGAGGCCTTACCTGGATTTCTACCGTAATCACCTCCACTATTAAAGTCTTTATGTCTTTTCTTCCTTGCCATTATCTCTATGATCCGTGTCTTTTCTCAATTCTCCATTACAGACCTCTATCTCTGTCATTCCTAGGTTTGGTCTTGCTGTGGTTGGCTGAGATGGGGGGTGCCCTCTATGTTGACTAACATTTTCTTTCCCAAATTTTAAGCCACATCAAAACTGCACCTTCCACTCCAACATACCCCTCTCCATATGAAGAAAATTATATCTGAATTTTACACACACTATTCAAGGTACTTCACATAACTCTTATCTCTACTGTGGGCATTTTTAAATTATGATGTTGTTGTTAGGTGCCATTGAGTCAGTTCTGACTCATAGTGAGCCTGTGTACAGCAGAACAAAACACTGCCTGGTCCGGCGCCATCCTCACAATCGTTGTTATGCTTGAGTCCATTGTTGCAGCCACTGTGTCAATTCATCTTGTTGAGGGTCTTTCTCTTTTTTGCTGACCGTCTACTTTACCGAGCATGATGTCCCTCTCCAGGGACTGATCCCTCCTGGTAACATGTCCAAAGTACGTGAGATGAAGTCTCGCCATTCTCGCTTCTAAGGAGCATTCTGGTTGTACCTCTTCCAAGACAGATTTGTTTGTTCTTTTGGCAGTCCTTGGTATATTCAGTATTCTTTGCTAATACCACAATGCAAAAGCGTCAGTTCTTCTTCAGTTTTCCTTATCCATTGTCCAGCTTTCACATGCATATGAGGTGATTGAAAACACCATGGCTTGAGTCAGGCACACCTTAGTCTTCAAGGTGACATCTTTGCTTTTTAACACTTTAAAGAGGTCTTTTGCAGTAGATTTGCCCAATCCAATGCTCCTTTTGATTTCTTTTAATTATGATATTTCATGTAAATTCTTCTGCTTAGACTTTAAAAATCTTCCCAATTGCCTCTGCCTGTTTTTCCAGCCTCATCTCCGATCACTTTATTCCAACATAAATCTCCACTCCAGCCACAATTCTTCCCTTACCATCCATGGACACAACATACCCTTTCTTGTCCCCCTTACAGGCTGTGTCCTGTGCTAGAAACAGTTTTCCCTGCTTGTACCTTGTCAGCCTGGAGAATTACTATTCTTCTTTCAAGACTCTATGAAGTATTCCCTGCCTATTGTCCAAATTCTTTCCCAAGTCCTTGTCTTCCTCCATCCTCTGTGCTCCCACTGCACTTTGCACAAGCCCCGTGGCACTTTTCACTCTGTAGTGATTACTGGTCAGTGGGAATTAGCACTACCACTAGACCACAGACTCTTTGAGGACAGGAAATATGTCTGATTTGTCTTTGTGTTTCAAGTTTTGAGCAGACCGTTTGCCACACTGTTTAATACATATTTGTTAAATGAGAAATCTCATCTTTGCTTTTTCTTGTATTATTTCTTTCCCATGAAATGCTTCCTGTATCTTCCTTTCACCAATCTAAATTCCATGTGTTCTTCTAGGTCTAGCTTGGAGTCAGTCTCCTCCATGAAGCCTTCCCTGAAGACTCCAGATTTCACTCAACACTCTTCTCAGCTCTAGAGAAGCTCTGGGAATCTGTGTCTTTTGCTGTTGTTAGGTGCTTTCGAGTCAATTCTGACTCATAGCAACCCTACGTACAACAGAATTGAAACACTGACCAGTCCTGCACCATGCTCACAATTGTTGCTGTGCTTGAGTCCGTTGTTGCAGACACTGTGTCAATTCATCCCATGATGTCTTTCTCCAGGACTGGTCCCTCCTGGTAATGTTGCCACTGAGGGAACAGAGGCCCTCTGGGCTTAACGGGTCCTTGTAAGAATACACAGAGGAGACAATTTTGGGTTCAGCTCCAACAGGTTTATTTTACTTGTGACAAGTAAAAGGAGTCAATGGGGGCTTATGCCTCTCCAAACGACTGACACAAAAAGGGAAGCAGGCTAGGGCTTATATGGCTTTGGTGGTGACAGTAGAGTAACGAGTATTTACTGGGTTTCTTTCAAGGGCAGGTACTTCTCAGAATGGCAAGTGCATACTAATTCGGTTGTATGCTCATCTGAAATCCAAGATGGAACCCACTGGCAGGCTAAGGAAGGCTAAACAGTGGTTACACTTTGTTCTGTGCATGTGGAGCCTGTAAAGGGGGACCAAACCAAAAATCAAACCTGTTACCATCGAGTTGATTCTGACTCATATCGACTCTATAGGACAGAGTAGAACTCCCCCATACAGTTTCCAAAGTGCGCCTGGTGGGTTTGAACTGCTGACCTTTTGGTTAGCAGCCGTAGCTCTTAACAACTATGCCACCAGGGTTTCCAGGTAAAGAGGGAAGGGACTAGAAAAACACTAAGAAGGAGGTAGTAATTCACAAGTTGTTTCAACCTTATCTCATGTTGATATGGTGTGGTTCCTGTTTATTCAACTTCTAGATAGTAATCTTCTAACAGGGTTTCCGTCTTGGATTCCAGATGAGTGTACAACCTAATTAGTGTGCGCTGCCATTCTGAGAAGTACCTGCCCTTGAAAGAAACCAGTTAAAAGATTACTCTTTTTGTTCCACTAGCACAGTTAACCCTATCTGTCTCAGTAACATGTCCAAAGTATGTGAGAAGAAGTCTTGCCATCCTCACTTCAAGGAGCATTCTGACTGTACTTCTTCCAAGACAGATTTGTTAATTCTTCTTGCAGTCCATGGTATGTTCAATATTATTCGTCAACACCATAATTTAAAAGCATCAATTCTTCTTCAGTCTTCCTTATTCATTGTCTAGTTTTCGTATGCATATGAAGCAATTGAAAATACGATGGCTTGGGTCAAGAGCATCTTAGTCCTCAAAATGACATGTTTGTTTTTTAGCAGATTTGCCTGATGCAGTGTGTCATTTGAATTCTTGACTGCTGTCTCTTAGTCTGTCTCTTAATCACACATTTCCTCCCATTATTGCTTCTCTTTCATTTGCAATAGATCTGCTTTCATAGCCTAATTACAAGGCAATGGAAGGCAGAAACTTTGCCTTAAGCTTCTTTGTACCTTAAAAGTTTCTGGTATAATACCTTCTCACATTTTCCCAGTCCTGGCTGAGTCTTTATCAAACCTTCAGACTGATAATTACCATACTTTTCCACAAAAACTGTAAAAAACAAAATTAGCATAGTGAGCTTACAAAAATACTCACAGGGGGAGGGCATGACTGGCAAACAAAGGCAAGCATTATTTGTGTAAAAATATAGTACCACCTCTGTGCCACACTTTATCCTATGTAGGCTACAGTTATGGGTCTTCTAATACTCCAGGGAGCCTACTGATGTACGCATCTGTCTGCCCATGACACTCTGTGAACTCTTCTAGGGCAGGGACCAAGGCACAGACAGGCTTTTGAGTCAGACAACCTCAGAGACAAAATTCTAGCTCCTCTACTCACTAGTCAAGTGAAGTTTAATTACTCGGGACAATCAACACCAACTACAGTAACAAACAACTCCACAATCTCAGTGCAACCCTAAAAGTTTATTTTTCTGTTTTGTCACAGAGGAATGTGGGTCCGTAGAATATGGTGGGAATTTCTGCTTCTTGCAGTCATTCAGGAAGTCACAGTCCTTCCATCCTGTGATAGCACCGTCTTCATAATGGATGATCACTACCAAATGGGAGGAGCAATCACAGAAGATCCTGTAAGGGCTATTATGCCCTGGCAGGGAAGTGGCATATATCACTTCCACTCATATTCCATTGGCCAGAACTCAACCACATGGCCCAATCTAACAGCAAGGGAACCTGGGAAATGTAGTCTTCCTTAATTTCCCGGGGTGGATGGAGGGAGGGAGGAAGAAATACGTTCTTTTTACATACAGAGCATCATATCTGCTACAGAAATGGAAGGAGTTCTTGAACCTCTTTAATCCTCTTTTTCCTCATTGGAAAAATTAAGTTATACCAGTTAGGATTGGGTTTTGGTCGCATATAGTAAAAAGCCCAAAGTTATGTGGTTTAAACAGGTTTATTTACACATAAAAGATGTTCAGAGTAGGTGGTCTAGCAATGGTACAATAGCTCCATGAAATAGCCAAAACAAAACAAAAAAAAATCGTTGCAGTCCAGTTGATTCCGACTCATAGTAAACCTGTAGGACAGAGTAGAACTTCCCCATAGGTTTTCCAAGGCTGTAAATCTTTATGGAAGCACACTTCCACGTCTTTCTCCTGTTGAGTGGCTGGTGGGTTCAGGCCACGGACCTTGTGGTTAGTGACCGAGTGTTTAACCAGTGTGCCACCAGGGCTCCTATGAAATGGTCAGGGACTCTAAGTCTTTACAACTCTCTGTTTGAACCATTATCGTCATGGTTCAAAATGGCAGCTAGAGCTCCATGCGTATGTTCTAAAAATCAGGGTTGAGGACAGAGATAAAAACAAAAAAACAAACAGGAAAAAAGGTATGTCCCCTCTCTTTAAGAAAACTTCCTGGAAGGCACATCTGAGCATCTGCTTACATCTCTTTGGCCAGAACTATAGGATTGCTATGAGTCCAAAATGACTGCACAGCAACAGTTTTTTTTTTGTTTTTAGAACTTAGTTATACAGCCAAAAATAGATGTAAGGGTATCTGGACGCACATTTAACTGACTGAGCAAAAATATATTCAGCTGGAAATCAGGGTTCTGTTTCTAAAAAGAAAGGAAGAGTGAGTATCGAGATGGGCAGTTAGCATTCTCTGACCTAAGGACATTCACTTATTGGATTATTTTAAGAGTTAAATAAAATAATGCATAAAATGGTGGCCAATAAATGGTAGATATCTTTTTAGTTTTTTTTTTATCATTATTATAAGCACCCAAACCCATGTCTGTCTGGTCAATTCCAACCCATAGCAACCCTGTAGGAAAGAGTAGAACTTCCCCATAGGGTTTCCAAGGAGTGGCTGCTGGATTCAAACTGCCAACCCTGAGCTCTTAATCAGTGTGCCACCAGGGTTCCATTATAAGCATAGTATTTTTATTTGCATGCCCAGCATGTGCTTGGTACATATTTGAAATAAATAAAATATCAATAAGCAAATAAGTATTGATTTTAATTACTTTATTCCTAAGCATTAGGTATTCATTTTTTTTAGGTATTGAAGACTCTCATTTTACTAAAGATCTGCTGTTAAAATACAAATACCATCAGGGCCACAGTGTTAAGTCATTTTTAGTTGATATTTGGCAAAGATTATTTCTTCATAATATTTTGTTGAGCCTAAGGCCGCCTGCGTTTTATGCCAGTAGGGCAGTAGGCTTAGGAAGAAGAATGACAGAGAGGAAAGAGCCTAGGACTAACACTTGAGAAACCTGGATTTTAGCCCCACCTTGAATTGTGGTGTTGGCGAAAAATATTGACTGTACTGTGCACTGCTAGAAGAACAAACAAATCAGTCTTAGAAAAAATAAAACCTGAATTCTCCTAGAAGCAAAGATGGTGCAATTTCAGCTCACTTACTTTGGACACGTCACCAGGAAAGACCAATTATTGGAAAAGGACATTATGTTTGGTAAAATAGAGGGTCAGCAAAAATGAAGGAAGCCCTCAATGAGATGGATTGACGCAAGAGCCTCAACAATGGGCTCAAAGATAGCGAAGACCATGAAGATGGCACAGGACCAGGCAATGTTTCATTCTATTACATAAAAAGTCACCTTGAGTCAGAGCCAACTTGATGGCAAGTAACAACAATAACTGCAACTAACAAGCTACGGGACCTAGGGCAATTGCCTTTCCAACTCTAACTTTTCCCCCTTCATCTGTATAGTAGGCTCTCTTTCATGGCCCACAAGGAATTAGATATTATATATATTCCTCACTTGTCTGCATGTCACTGATACTCTCTTATAAAGAATAGAAGTACACTTCCTGCCAACATGGTGCCACAGAAGAGGTATAGAACTTTCTAATGGAGAGGAAGGCAAGGCAATACCAAATAATAATAGACTGATTCAAACCTAGGAAGATAAGAGTAAATTTCAAGGTAACCACAAAGAGTTAACAAAACTACTCATCAAAATAAAGAAGAAAAGCATAAAGTCTCAATAAAAACAAAATCTACAAAAAGAAATGAAAAAGAAATCCACAAACAAAAGGAACTCAGCACAGGAGAGTAAGAGGAACAAAGAAAATGTTAGCACCACAAAAAAAAAAAGCTCTACAAAATGACAGCAATAAACTCACACCTATCAATAGTTACACTGAATGTAAATGGCCTAAATGCACTTAAAAAGAGACACAGAGTGACAGAATGGATTAAAAAATGGGATTCATTAATATGCTGTCTACAAAAGATACACCTTAGAAACAGACATAAATTTATGAAAAATCAAAGAGTGGAAAAAATAAAAACCAAACCAAACCCAGTGCCGTTGAATCGATTCCAACTCATAGTGACCCTATATGACAGAGTGGAACTGCCCCATAGAGTTTCCAAGGAGCACCTGGTGGATTTGTACTGCTGACCCTTTGGTTAGCAGTGGTAGCACTTTAACCACTACACCACCAGGGTTTCTGGAAAAAATATATCAAGCAAATAACTACCAAAAAAAAAGAGCAAGAGTCTCAATACTAATCTCAGATAAGGTAGACTTTAAAACAAAACCTATCATAAAAGACAAAGAAGGACACTATATAATGATTAAAGCGATGATCCATCATGAAGACATAACCATGATAAACATCTATGCACCCAATGACAGAGCTCCAAAATACATATAACAAACAAAATACATAAAACAAACAGAGAAATTGACAGTTCCGCAAAAATAGTAGGAGACTTCAACACACCACTCTCAGTAAAGGACAGAATATCTAGAAAGAAACTCAACAAAGATACAGAAGCTCTAAAGAGCACAAGCAGCCAACTTGATCTCATAGACATATATAGAACACTCCACCCAAGTGCTGCAAAGTACACATTCTTTTCCAATGCACATGGAATGTTTTCAAAAATAGACCACATCTTAGGCCACAGAGCAACCCTCAACAAAATCCAAAACATTGAGATAATACAAAGTGTTATCTCATGCCATCAAAGTAGAAATTAACAACAGGAAGAGTAAGGGAAAAAAATTACATGGAAACTGAATAACACCCTGCTTAAAAACCACTGGGTAATAGATGAAATTCAAAAGTTTCTAGAATCAAACAAGAATGAAAACACTTCATACCAAAACCTTTGGGGCACAGCAAAGGCACTCCTCAGAGGTCAATTTATAGCACTAGATGCACACATCCAAAAAAGAAGAAAGGGACAAAATCAAAACATTATTTACACAACTTGAACAAATAGAAAGAGAACTGCAAAACAAGCCCACGGCCACCAGAAGAAAAGAAATAATGAGGATCAGAGCAGAAATAAATGAAATAGAGAATAGAAAGACAGTAGAAAGAATCAACAAAACCAAAAGTTGGTTCTTTGAAAGGATCAACAAAATTGACAAACCACTGGCCAAACTTACGAAAGAAAAACAGGAGAGAACACAAATAACCCAAATAAGAAATGAAATGGGGGACATTACAATGGACCCAACTGAAATAAAAAGGATCATAACAAAGTACTATGAAAAACTATACTCCAACAAATTTGAAAACCTAGAACAAATGGACAAATTTCTAGAGACACACTACCTACTCAAACTAACACAAAAAGACATTGAAAATCTGAACAGACCCATAGCAAGAGAAGAGATTGAAAAGGTAATTAAAAAAAAAACTCCCACCAAAAAAAGCCCTGGCTCAGATGGCTTCACTGGAGAATTCTACCATTCAGAGAGCTTACACCAGTACTACTTAAACTATTTCAGAAAGTAGAAAAGCGAGCGATACTTCTGAATTCATTCTATGAAGCCAGCATAACCCTGATACCAAAACCAGGCAAAGACACCACAAAGAAAGGAAATTACAGAACAATACCTCTGATGAATATAGATGCAAAAATTCTCGACAAAATTAGCTAATAGAATTCAACATCATATAAAAAAAATAATACACCATGACCAAGCAGGATTCATACCAGGTATGCAGGGATGGTTCGACATTAGAAAATCAATTAACATAATTCACCACATAAATAACAGGAAAGAAAAGAATCACACGATCATCTCAATCAACGCAGAAAAGGCATTTGACAAAGTCCAACACCCATTCCTGATAAAAACTCTCAACAAAATAGGCATAGAAAAGAAATTTCTCAACATAAAGGGCATCTATGCAAAACCAGCGGCCAAGGTTGTTCTCAGTGGAGAGAGGCTGAAAACTTTCCCTTTGAGAACAGGAACAAGACAAGGATGCCCTTTATCACCACTCCTATTTAACAGTGTGTTGGAAGTCTTAGCTAGAGCAGTAAGGCAAGAAACAAATAAAGGGCATACAAACTGGTAATGAAGAAGTTAAACTGTCCCTATTTAAAGATGATATGATACTATACTTAGAAAATCCAAAAGACTCCATGAGAAAACTACTGGAACTAATAGAAAGATTCAGCAGAGGAGCAGGATACAAGATAAACATACAAAAATCAGTTGGACCAATAAAGAGGATGATGAAAAGGAAATCAGGAAAACTATAGCATCTGTAATAGCCCCTAAAAGAATAAAATACTTGGGAATAAATCTAACCAGGGATGTAAAAGACCTATACAAAGAAAACTACAAAACACTAGTACAAGAAACCAAAAGAGATCTACATAAATGGAAAAACATACCATGCTCATGGATAGGTAGACTCAACATTGTGAAAATGATAATTCTACCCAAAGAGATTTACTAATATAATGCAGTACTGATCCAAATAGCAACAACATTCTTTAAAGAGATGGAAAAACTTATCATTACTTTATATGGAAAGGGAAGAGGCCTGGATAAGTAAAGCACTATTGAAGAAGAAGAATAAAGTGGGAAGACTCACACTACCTGACTTCAGAGCCTACTATACAGCTTCGGTAGTCAAAACAGCCTGGTCCTGGTACAAAGACAGATACATTGACCAATGGAACAGAATTGAGAACCCAGATGTAAATCTATCCACCTATGGTCACCTGATCTTCAACAAGGGCCCAAAGTCCAACAAATGGGGAAAAGACAGTCTTTTTAACAAATGGTGCTGACAAAACTAGGTGTCCATCTGCAAAAAAATGAAACAGGACCCATACTTCACACCATATACAAAAACTAATTCAAAATGGATCAAAGACCTAAATATAAGGCCAAAAACTATGAAATTTTTAGAAGAAAAAATAGGGTCAACGCTAGAGGCCCTAATACAAGGCATTAACAGGTTGCAAATCACAACCAACAACACACAAGCTCCACAGGATAAACTAGATAACTGGGATCTTCTAAAAATTAAGCACTATGCTCATCAAAAGACTTCAACAAAAGAATAAAAAGAGAACCTACTGACTGGGAAAAAAATTTGGACTATTACGAATCCGACAAAGGTCTAATCTCTAAAATCTACAGGAAAATCCAGCACCACTACAACAAAAAGACAAATAATCCAGTTAAAAAATGGGCAAAGGAAACGAACAGGCACTTCACCAAAGAAGACACTCAAGCCGCCAACAGACACATGAGTAAATGCTCACTATCTCTGGCCATCAGAGAAATGCAAATGAAAACCATGATGAGATACCATCTCACCCTGGCACTACTGGCACAAATCAATAAAAAAGGAAATAACAAATGTTGGAGAGGCTGCAGGCAGATCGGAACTCTTATGCACTGCCGGGGGAATGCGAAATGATACAATCGTTTTGGAAAATGATATGGCTCTTCTTTAGAAAGCTAGAAATAGAAATACCATATAATCCAGGAATCCCACTCCTAGGAATATATCCTAGAGAAATAAGAGTCATCACACAAATAGACATATGTACACCCATGTTCACTGCAGCGTTGTTCACAATAGCAAAAAGATGGAAACAACCAAGATGCCCATCAACAGATGAATGGATAAACAAACTGTGGTACATACATACAATGGAGTATTACATAACACTAAAGAACAACGCTGAATCTGTGGAGCATCACATAACATGGATGCATCTGGAGGACATTATGCTGAGTGAAGTAAGTCAATCACAAAAGGGCAAATATTGTTTGAGACCACTACTGTAAAAATTCATGGAAAGGTTTACATACAAAAAGTAACAATGTTTGATGGTTACGAGGGAGGGGAAGAGTGGGGATAGAAAAACACTTAATAGACAATAGAAAAGTGGCAACTTTGGTGAAGAGTAAGACAGTACACAATACTGGGAAAGCCAGCACAGCCTGTACAAGGCAGAGCCATAGGAGCTCCATAGAATCATACAAACTCCCCGAGGCACTGAATTGCTGGGCTGAGGGCTGTGGGGACCATGGCCTCAGGAAACATCTAGCTCAACTGGCGTAACACAGTTTATAAATAAAATCGTCTACATTCTACGTTGGTGAGTAGCGTCTGGGGTCTTAAAAGCGTGTGAGCAGCCATCTAGAATACTCTACTGGTCTCACCCCTTTGGGAGCAAGGAAGAATGAAGAAAACTAAAGACACAAGGGAAAGATTAGTCCACAGGACTAATGGACCACATCTACCATGGCCTCCACCAGACTGAGTCCAGTATAACTAGATGGTGCCTGGCTGCTACCACTGATTGCTCTGACGGGGATCACAATAGAGGATCCCGGACAGAGATGGAGAAAAATGGAGAACAAAATTCTAACTCAAAAAGAAAGACCAGACTTGCTGACCTGACAGAGACTGGAGAAACCCTGACAGTATGGACCCCGGACACCCTTTCAGCTCAGTAATGAGGTCACCCCTGAGGTTCACCCTTCAGCCAAAGATTGAACAGACCCATGGAACGGAACAAGACTAAAGCGGAGCACCAGCCCTGTGGCAGGGACTGGAAGGTAGAAGGGAACAGGAAAGCTGGTAATAGGGAACCCAAGGTTGAGAAGGGAGAGTGTTGACATGTTGTGGGGTTGTTAACCAATGTCTTAGTACAACATATGTACTAACTGTTTGATAAGAAACTAGTTTCTTCTATAAACCTTCATCTAAAGTTCAATAAAAGAAAAAAAAAGAATAGAAACAATGTTCAAACTACTTCATAAGTGCCCAACACTGGAACATGTTAGTGAGAGCTAGGACACTGGCCTAGGATATAGGACACCTCGGTTAAGATCCCAACTCCACCACCAGTGAGCTCTAAGATCTTGGACAGGTCACGTGCCCTCTCTGGTACCCCACTTTCTCAGCTCTGAAATGAGGCGTAAGCTTAGACAGTCCCTCAGAGCCTTTCCAGCTCTAAACTCCTCATGTGCTGTATGGCTGTCCATTGCCTTAACCACACGCCCACCTCATCACATGGATGCTACAAGATAAATGCTAGTGATTTTCTACTGACTGAGTTGATTCTCACTGATTCTGCATGTCTTTTAAAAGACAGTAAACCCACCTTTGACTCTAACCTACTTGGCCAGTATTTAGTCTCTGATTCCTTTTATAAACAATAACCTGAGTCCTAAACCACTTGTTCTGGCCTGTTGCACAGAGTACATCTTCCCAAATGTTAAATCTCCCATTTCCTTACCCATACCCAAACCAAACCCGATGCCGCTGAGTCGACTCTGACTCAGAGTGACTCTATAGAACAGAGCAGAACTGCTCCAAAGGATTTCCAAGAAGTGGCTGGTGGATTCGAGCTGCCAACATTTTGGTCTGCTTCCCAGCTCTTAACCACTGCACCACCAAGGCTCCTCCTGTCCCATCGGATGACAGAAAAAAGTACGGACTTTGGAATGGATAGGTGTGAGTTCACATCCACTGTGCAGCCCTGGGCAAGTTGCATAAACTCTTTGAAACTTAGCTTTGCGTTTATAAGATAGGTGTTGTATATCACAGAGAAATTGTGACAATTACTTAAGATACGAATAAAATCTCCTGGTACATGTAAGCCCTTTAGAAATAGTAACTGTCCTTATTTCCATCAGCATGGTTTAGGGCCTCACATTACCCTCCAAAGCAGTGAGGAGGAATCCAGGATGAACTGATGTTCGATCACCAGGGAAGTGTGAGCAGGTCTCCAAGTTCTAGTTCTTAAAGCTAGTTGAAGCTGGGGGTGAGGGTGAGCTGGGTCCTCTCGCAGGAGAACAGGCGGGCCTCAGATTCTCTGGGTTTCTGGCTTTGAAGGACCGTGAAACCTGATGAGTAAACATAAAGTGCTCAGTGCTGTGGTCACAGGTACAATCTGTGAAAAATAAAAAATAAATGACGAGTTGCTTTTGAGACAGTTTTGACTCACAGTGTTCCAATCTATATCAGAGTAAAACTGAGCCCTGTAGGGTTTTCATGGCTGTGACCTTTTGGAAGTAGATCGCCAAGCCTTTCTCCCAAAGCTCCTCAGGGTGGATTTGAATTGCCAGCTTTCCGGTTAGCAGCTGGACTCATTAACTGTTTGTCCACCCAGGTGCTCCATCTGTGAGTAATAGGTGCTCTTAAGTGGGTCCCTGGAGTAAAATGTGCTCTGTCAGTGTTGTCTTTCTCCTTCTGAAAAGCATTGCACATGCTGAATAAAACAAGCTTGAGAAATTTTGTTACTACAGACTTTTTAGAAAGATATATTTCAAATCAGCTTTATTTTACTATGAATTAGCCCAGTTAATGTGGCTCTCTAGGGGCTGATAACAAGTTTAAGCAACATCAATAACGCATCAATAATAAAATCAACACCGGCCTTATGAATGTCCTAAAACATCCCTCCAAAAAGAAGGTAGCATGCCGACAGCCCCCACCAGCTTAATTGTTTGCTGTTGCAATTAATTGAGTAATTTATAAAATTTATTATTCCCTTCTGGCCAGTAGAGCCCTTCTGTTGAGCAATATAATAGACGTAATTTGGATTTTAAAACCAGAAAAATGGAGATCAAGCCCAAAGCTCATAAAAACCTCTAAGTGTCAGGAAGAACCCTGTACAGCCTAACCCTGTACCCTATGGTGGGATGCATCCCGTCATAGCGTGAACTCAGAGAGAGGAGAATAAGTGTGGGAGCAGGTACTGGTCACCCAAAGGCCATCCTGGTAAGGAGGATTGCTACTGCTTTGCAGATGCATGGAATGTGCTATGCTAGAAGCCGACCTCCCCTTCATTTGACAGCCACCATGGTGGCAGGCTGGAGGGGCACCTATCTGTCCCCTGGACTTTGCACACTTGGGGCATTCCTTCCAAAAGTATGAAATCCCCCAGCCCATAAACCATCGGGAAATCGGCCAGTGTTCTGGGGCAATGGGACAAGCCATCCAGGAAGCCTGGGTGATCCATTTTCAAGGAATATTTAGGATATCTTGGATGATTTAGGGGCAACCTGGACAGGGAGCTTTCACAGTGCTCTATAGCTCAAGAATGTGGCCTGCTGCCTGGCACCATAGGCTTTGGAAGCATGACCTCCCTCATGCTCTGGGGCAGTATAAGTCAGGTACTCCAGAGGTGCTGCCCTATCACTGGACATTGTGCATGGGAAGGGCACAAAGAAGGCCCTCTTCCCGGGACAGTCACTTGAAATGCCCCCAGACAAACCAGCTTGGATGAGATTTTCATTTATCAGCAATGATCAGGTTTTGCATTAAACTAGGCAGAGGAACAAGGAAGGAAATTGCCCTGCCCATACTAGACTATGAGCTCCTTCAGGTCACGGCCATGTTTTACTTAACTTTGAAAAGTTCTGGTGTTCAGCACAGTGCCTGCTACATGGTAGGTAATCAATAATGCTTGCTGATAAAATGGCATTTCCAGCAGAAAGATAGAGTACCCTCTCCTTATTTTGAAACCCACTTGATTTTATCTCCAAATGTGGATTTTTTTGTTCTGCATCCCACCGTCAAAATTTAATGTCAGCAAGGTAAAAGAGGGTGTTTGGGCATGCCCTTCGGAGCTAGTTAGGACATCTAGGACCATTCACTCTTCAATTCCTACTGTCACAAGTATGTGCTTCTTCAGACAGGATTGACGTTCATGCTGGACTTCTTCTGGTATTGCATACATAAACCACCAAAAACCAAACTCATTGCTGTCAAGTGGATTCTGACTCTTGGCAACCCTATAGGACAGAATAGAACTGCCCCATAGGGATTCCACCAGTGACTGGTGGATTCAAACTGCTAAACTTCTGGTTAGCAGCTGTAGGTCTTAACCACTGTGGTACCACGGCTATGTGTGGGAATTCATGAGCCATGGACTGGATGCCACACCAGGTGCTGATGGAAAACAAAGATGGACAAAGAACATCTCTGCCCCTAAGCTGCTCACAGTCCAGTGTGGAAGGCAGTCACCTAAACAAATTAGTGTGATGTAGTGCAGTGAAACACCCAATAGAGGGGCTTCTTCTGCCCAAGGGAGGGTGGAAGAGAGATTGGCAGGGCTCAGGGGAAGCTTTTAAAACATGCGAAATGCCAGCTGGTTCCTTGAGGAGGAGGAGTTTGTTAGGAGAGAGGAGATGTCATTTCTGGCAGCAGACCAGCATAGGAACATTCTCAGGGGCATTCAAGGCTTGGTGGCTTGGAGACCAGCTCAACGTGCTGTGTTGTGTATAGGGAGCCGTGGCTTGGGAAGACAGCGAGGTGGGCTCGGGCCACACAGTGGAGGTGCTTGTAGGCAAAGCTAAGACATTCAGACTTTCTCCAGTCACCATTCAGTCCTTCAACACATGTTTATTTAGGGCCTTGCATGTGCCAGACATTCTGCTAAATGTTGGGGATCATGTGAGCAAAACAGACAAGGGCCTTCTCCATGGCATGGATACTCTAGTGGGGGGACACACAGCAGAAGAGTGAACAAACAATGAATGAGGAAGTTAACTGCAGACTGTGATAGATACCATGGAGGAAATAAGTGGGATTATGAGGAGGAAATATTGGGGAAAGAGGCAAACCCAGAGAAGGCCTCTTTCAGGGGAAGGAGGGTTGACATTTAGACCATGTCCTAAGGCAGTTATTCAATAGGGACAGACTGAGAGGGAGCAATTAGCAAGAAGCACAGTTAGGAGGCTGGTGCAGTGGTTTGGAACAGGCTTAGAGGTGAGGAGAGGGATATGCAAGATATTTCAGCATCAGGTTTTATAGACCTAAATGCACTGGGAGAAGGAGAAGGATGAGTCTTGACTGAATTTTCTGCTTTGGGCAACTGGGTGAGATGATATTGCCTTTTTTTTTTTTTTTTAAAACAGGCTTAGGGTGGCAAAGAAGAGAAAAACTGGGGGTCTGAGGGAGGTGAGGTACCTGAGATGTTGCTTGAGATGTCTAGTGGGCAGTTGCATATGTGGGTCTGGAGCTCAGGAGAGGGAGGGGAGTCCACAGCACAGGCGTCAGCTAGGGATACACCACTCATTGCACTGACATGGGACCTCCTCCTGCCCCCTTTTTGCGAAGGGTGATTTTGGTTTACCAACAGTGGTCACCATGCCATTGGCTTTTCTTTCATACAACCATAGCTTCCATCCCCTTAGGACAGGTGGGCAGATTACAATGCATTCTGCAACCCAGGTTCCTCCCACTTTGTTTCAAAGCTGCTGAACGTAGCATAGTGCGGGCAAGAAAAGTTGAACTCTGAGGGGGTAGCAAAGCTTCAGAGCTCACAGTATATTCCCCAAGGGAGCTTGGCTTTCTTGCTTTTATTTGTAAACGTTTAAATGTTATCCACTCATTGGGATTTGGACTTTCACAGACTGTTAAATCTGCGAGGATCCTGGAAGGATCTTCTGGTTCAGCTTTCTGCTTTTGGAACTGAGAAAGCTGTTAGCATCATTTAGCAGATGAGGCAACTGAGCTTCAGAGAGTCTGAATGACTTTTTCTACATAGGTCAGCTCATCTCTTATATGTGTGGCAGGAAACCTCATCTCCTGACTCCTGGCCCAGTGCTGTTCCCATGATGCTGTGGCCTCAAATCAGGGAGGTGCTTACAGGAGGACGTAATAGAACTCAGGCAGGGGTCAGACTCATTGCTGATGTGGCCGTGCTTCCTAAAAAAATGAGGAGGAATTAGAATCTTAGATGGTCAGAGCTTGTAGGAGTCTGTGAGGTCATCCGAAACAGCACCTCATGGTACACTCAGGGACACTGAGGTCCTGAGACAGGCAGTGACGTTCCCAAGTACACATAACCAACAACCGAGGACATGGCCGCTGATGTGCTTTTTCTGCGCCAGTGTTTCCCCACCCTGGCTGCACGGCAGAATCACCTTTGAAGTTTTGAACAAGCACCTATACCCAGCCCTCACCCCAGAGATTCTGGTCTAGTTGGTCTGGGGTGTATCCTCATCTTTGGTTTATTTATTTTAAATTGTCATCAGCTAATTCTATGAAATTATAAAAAAAATCACACAACACATTGCATTAGGCAAATCTGCTGCAAAGGACCTCTTTAAAATGTTAAAAATCAAAGATGTCACCTTGAAGACTAAGGTGTGCCTGACCAAAACCATAGTGTTTTCAATCGCCTCATATGCACGCAAAAGCTGGATGGTGAATAAGGAAGACCGAAGAAGAACTGATGCCTTTGAACTGTGGTGTTGGCGAAGAATATTGAATATACCATGGACTGCCAAAAGAACAAACAAATCTGTCTTGGAATAAGTACAATCAGAATGCCCCTTAGAAGCAAGAATGGTGAGACTACATCTCACATATTTTGAACACGATATCAGGAGGGATCAGTCCCTGGAGAAGCACATCATGCTTCGTAAAGTAGACGGTCAGCGAAAAAGAGAAAGACCCTCAACAAGATGGATTGACACAGTGGCTGCAACAATGGACTTAAGCATAACGAGTGTGAGGATGGTGCACAACCAGGCAGTGTTTCATTCTGTTGCACATAGGCTCTCTATGAGTCGGAACTGACTCAATGGCACCTAAGGACAGCAACAATTCTATGTATGGAGACCTGATGGCACAGTAGTTAAGAGCTACAGCTGCTAACCAGAAAGGTAAACCGTTCGAATCCACCAGCCGCTCCTTGGAAACCCTATGGGGCAGTTCTACTCTGCCCTATAGGGTCGCTATAAATGGGAATTGACTCGGTGGCAATGGGTTTGGTTTTGGAATTCTGTGTATAACCGGGGTTGAGAACCATTATCAAGTCCAGTGACTATGGCATCAGTTCTCTGTGGCTGCCGTAACAAACCCGGTACCTTGAAATAATGGAAATGTACTGTCTCACAGTTGTGGAAGCCAGAAGCTCAAAATCATAATGGGGCAGAAATCAATGTGTTAGTAGGGCTGCACTCCCTCCAGAGGCTCTGGGAGAGAACCCTTTCCTTGCCTTTTCCAGCTTTTGGTGGCTGTCAAGGTTCTTTGGCTTGTGGCTGCATAACTTCCCTCTCTGTCTCTATAGCCACATTGCCTCTTCTTCTGCCTGTGTGTCACATCTCCCTCTTACATGTGATTGCATTTAGGGTCCACCCAAGTAATCCAGGATAGTCTTTCCGTCTCCAGATCCTTAACTTCATCACACCTACACAGACCCCCTTTCCCACATAAGGTAACATTCACAGGTTCCAGAGATCAGGCCTGATATCTCTGGGGGCCCTTTTCTAGCCTACCATAGCTGTTCAGAAATTTGCCACCCGCTCTCCCTGAGAAAAAATTGACAGAGCTTCCAGTCGTCTTGAATTTGTGAAGTATCCTGCACGTCAAGGTGCCCCACTTAATTGCAGAACCAATGATTGGCTGCCTGATTTCTGGAGGCTGGGGCAATTTATAAAGGCCATCATCTGTGTGGCTCAGAGGAAAGATGAACTGAGAGAAGATAAGTGTACCAAAAGAGTATTGAAATCAAGACTTTCTTATTAAGGAAAATCCCCAAGTCACTGTTCCCCCACATAGCTTGTTGTTGTTGTTGTTGTTAGGTGCTGCTAAGTCACTTCTGACTCATAGCAACCCTGTGTACAACAGAACGAAACACTGCCCGTCCTGCTCCATCCTTGCACTTGTTGCTGTACTTGAGCCCATTGTTGCAGCCGCTGGGTCAGTCCATCTTGTTGAGGGTCTTTCTCTTTTCTGCTGGCCCTCTACCAAGTGTGACGTCCTTCTCCAGGGACTGGTCCCTGCTGATGACATGTCCAAAGTATGTGAGACGAAGTCCTACAATCCTTGCTTCTAGGGAGCATTCTGGCTGTACTTCTTCCAAGACAGATTTGTTCGTTCTTCTCCTAGTCTATGCGATATTCAATTCTCTTCACCAACACCATAACTCAAATGCAGCAATTCTTCTCTGGTCTTCATTACTCATTGTCCAACTTTCATGTGCATATGAGGTGACTGAAAATACCATGACTTATGGCAGGCCCACCTTAACCCTCAAGACGACATCTTTGCTTTTTAACACTTTAAAGAGGTCTTTTGCAGCAGATTTACCTAATACAACATGCTGTTTGATTTCTTGACTGCTGCTTTCATGGGCATTGATTGTAGATCCAAGTAAAATGTAATCCTTGACAACTTCAGTATCGTCACCATTTGTCATGATGCTGCTTAATGGTCCAGTTGTGAGGATTTTTGTTTTCTTTACGGTGAAGTGTAATCCATACTGAAGGCTGTGGTCTTTGATCTTCATCTCTAAGTGCCCAAGTCCTCTTTGCTTTCAGCCAGCAAGGTTGTGTCATCTGCATAACACAGGTTGTTAATGAGTCTTCTTCCATTACTGATGCAGTGTTTTCCTTCACATAGTCCAGCTAGACTGACACATAGCAGATGTTCAGTAAATATTTGGATAGGTAAATAATAAATGGATGAATGAGTCACAGCTTTGTCCGGAGATTTAATAGGCTAGTATGTATGAAACCACTTTGTAAACTATAAAATTATCATTATTATTAGGCTGCATTGTTAAGACGCCTGTCCCTTGTTAAGATAACACTATAAAGTCATATTGCCTAGGATGGGCACCAGATGTGCTACAGTTAAAAAATTCTGATTACCAGAAAGATTGTCACTTCTTGGTTTTCATCAACAGAGTGTCATTTAAAAGAAACAATTAGATGCCAGAAATGGGTCATTTCGGTCCTCCTTGGCATTGGGATCTTCTTAGCTGGTTTGTTGAGATGGCTTCAGAAGGAAATTTAGATTCTTCAGTGCCGCTCCAGTGTCAGAAGTTCTCCAGATTACTATTTATTTAATCTTTGTAACATTTCTGAAAGGCAAATATTACCCAATTTTGTGGAACATGGAGAGAGATTAAGCAATCTGCTGGAGGTGGCACATTTAATAAGTGGGTGGTTATAGACGGCAAACAGAGTGCCTGACTCCAAGGCCCATGATCTTCCCGCTGCATGGACTGACTTCTTAATAAAACCTAGGTGGACAATGCATGAGGGGACCTCAGTCCAGGAAACCCAAGTCTAATGATTAATAACAGGTAGAAAATCTGAGGCACAGAGAGATTCAAGTGATATTCCCCAAGGGTAACAGCACAAGATTGCAGTGCCTTTGGGGGCTTGAACTCAGATCTTGACTCTCCCAGCCTAATGATTTTTAAATTATGCTTGTCTGAAACAAAAATATATTGCAGCTTGCTAAAAAATGTACTGCCTGCTGGTAAGTGCTCTCAGTTGCTTCCATTTTAGTCTTTCTCCTCATCTTGTTCTAATTCACGTTACTCTAAAAGATACTGCAGAGCTCCATTAAGCAATTTTTGACATCTGTTACTTTTCGAAATCTTCTCTCTTTTATTGTTTTATTAACTATTTTTATTTAAAAAGTAATAAACATATGATAGAAAATCTAAGTGGGCATAGAGGAAACTATGACTCTCTCCTGCTCACGGATCCACTCCCACCATTATCATTTTCTTGGACATCCCTCCAGAAATATTCTACGCATTTTCAGATATATATATATATATATAAAATCATACCTCTTCTATTGGTCAAAAATAACTTCGTGTTTTTGCAAAAATGATAATGTGTATCATCAAATATTTCTTTCTAATTTTACCCAAATTCTTAGTTCTTTTTTTTCCTAACAGCCTTTTTATTTTTGTCTTTTTTTTATATAATTTTTATTGTGCTTTAAGTGAAAGTTTACAAATCAAGTTAGCCTCTCACACAAAAACTTATATACACCTTAACAACCACCACCTTACATTCTCCCAATTACTCTCCCCCTAATGAGACAGCCTGCTCTCTCCCTCCACTCTTTCTTTTCATGTCCATTTCCCCAGCTTCTAACCCCCTCTACTCTCTCACCTCCCCTCCAGGCAGGAGATGCCAACATAGTCTCAAGCGTCCACCTGATCCAAGAAGCTCGCTCCTCACCAGCATCCCTCTCCAACCCACTGTCCAGTCCAATCCATGTCTGAAGAGTTGGCTTTGGGAATGGTTCCTGTCCCGGGCCAACAAAAGGTCTGGGGGCCATGACTACCGGGGTCTTTCTAGTCTCAGTCAAACCATTAAGTCTGGTCTTTTTATGAGAATTTGGGGTCTGCATCCCACTGCTCTCCTGCTCCCTCAGGGGTTCCCTGATGTATTCCCTGTTAGGACAGTCATCGGTTGTAGGTGGGCACCATCTACTTCTTCTAGTCTCAAGATGATGTAGTCTGTCATTCATTTGGCCCTTTCTGTCTCTTGGGCTCTTAATTACCTTGTGTCCTTGGTGTTGCTCAATCTCCTTTGATCCAGGGGGTTGAGACTCATTGATGCGTCTTAGATGGCTGCTTGCTAGCATTTAAGACCCCAGATGCCACTCTTCAAAGTGGGATGCAGAATGCTTTCTTAATAGATTTTATTATGCCAATTGACTTAGATGTCCCCTGAAACCATGGTCCTCACACCCCTGCCCCTGCTATGCTGGCCTTTGAAGCTTTCAGTTTATTCAGGAAACTTCTTTGCTTTTGGTTTAGTCCAGTTGTGCTGACCTCCCCTGTATTGTGTGTTGTCTTTCCCGTCACCTAAAGTAGTTCTTATCTACTATCTACTTAGTGAATACCACTCTCCCACCCCCCTCCCTCCCACCTCTCGTAACCATAAAAGAATGTTTTCTTCTCAGTTTAAACTATTTCTCAAGTTCTTATAATAGTGGTCTTATACAATATTTGTCCTTTTGCAACTGACTAATTTCACTCAGCATAATGCCTTCCCGGTCCCTCCATGTTATGAAATGTTTCACAGATTCCTCACTGTTCTTTATCGATGCATAGTATTCTATTGTGTGAATATACCACAATTTATTAATCCATTCATCCATTGATGGGCACCTTGGTTGCTGCCATCTTTTTACTATTGTAAACACTGCTACAATAAACATGGGTGTGCATATATCTGTTCATGTAAAGGCTCTTATTTCTCTAGGATATATTGCAAGGAGTGGGGTTGCTAGATCATATGGTAGTTCTATTTCTAGCTTTTTAAGGAAGTGCCAAATCGATTTCCAAAGTGGTTGTACCATTTGACATTTCCATCAGCAGTGTATAAGCATTCCAATCTCTCCACAGCCTCTCCAACATTTATTATTTTGTATTTTTTGGATTAATGCCAGCCTTGTTGGAGTGAGAAGGAATCTCATTGGAGTTTTGATCTGCATTTCCTTAATGGCTAATGATCCTGAGTATTTCCTCATGTATCTGTTAGCTACCTGAATGTCTTCTTTAGTGAAGTGTCTGTTCATATCTTTTGTCCATTTTTTAATTGGGTTATTTGTCTTTTAGTAGTTGAGTTTTTGCAGTATCATGTAGATTTTAGAGATCAGGTGCTGATCAGAAATGTCGTAGCTAAAAATTTTTTCCCAGTCTGTAGGTAGTCTTTTTATTCTTTTGGTGAAGTCTTTGGATAAGCATAACCCTAGGTGTTTGATTTTTAGGAGCTCCCAGTTATGGTCCCAGTTATCTAGTTTTTCTTCTGCATTCTTAATAATGTTTTATATACTGTTTATGCCATGTATTAAGGCTCCTGGCATTGTCCTTATTTTTTCTTCTATGATCTTTATAGTTTCAGATTTTATATTTAGGTCTTTGATCCATTTTGAGCTCGTTTTTGCATGGAGTGAGGTATGGGTCTTGTTTCATTTTTTTGCAGATGGATATCCAATTATGTCAGCACCATTTGTTAAAAAGACTATCTTTTCCCCATTTAACTGTTTTGGGGCCTTTGTCAAATATCAGCTGCTCATACGTGGATGGATTTATGTCTGGATTCTCAATTCTGTTCCATTGGTCTATGTATCTGTTGTTGTACCAGTACCAGGCTGTTTTGACTACTGTGGCGGTATAATAGGCTCTAAAATCAGGTAAAGTAAGACCTCCCACTTTGTTCTGCTTTTTCAGTAATGCCTTATTTATCCGGGGCCTCTTTCCCTTCCGTATGAAGTTGGTGATTTGTTTCTCCATCTCATTAAAGAATGTCCTTGGGATTTGGATCAGAATTGCGTTAAATGTATAGATCGCTTTTGGTAGAATAGACATTTTTATAATGTTAAGTCTTCCTATCCATGAGCAAGTTGTGTTTTTCCACTTGTGTAGGTCTCTTTTGGTTTCTTGCAGAAGTGTATTGTAGTTTTCTTTGTATAGGTCTTTTACATCCCTGGTAAGATTTGTTCCTAAGTATTTTATCTTCTTGGGGGCTACTGTAAATGGTATTGATTTGGTGATTTCCTCTTCGATGTTCTTTTTGTTGGTGTAGCGGAATCCCACTGATTTTTGTATGTGTATCTTGAATCCTGATACACTGCCGAATTCTTCTATTAGTTTCAGTAGTTTTCTTGAAGATTCCTTAGGGTTTTCTGAGTATAAGATCATGTCGTCTGCAAATAGAGATAATTTTACTTCTTCCTTGCCAATCTGGATGCCCTTTATTTACCTAGCCTAATTGCTCTGGCTAGGACCTCCAGCACAATGTTGAATAAGAGTGGTGATAGAGGGCATCCTTGTCTGGTTCCTGTTCTCAAGGGAAATGCTTTCAGGCTCTTTTCATTTAGATGATGTTGGCTGTTGGCTTTTTATAAATGCCCTTTATTATGCTGAGGAATTTTCCTTCTATTCTTATTTTGCTGAGAGTTTTTATCATGAATGGGTGCTGAATTTTGTCAAATGCTTTTCTGTATCAATTGATAAGATCATGTGATTCTTGTCTTTTGTTTTATTTATGTGATGGATTACATTAATTGTTTTAATTAATGTTGAACCAGCCCTGCATACCTGGTGTGAATCCCACTTGGTCATGGTGAATTATTTTTTTTGATATGTTGTTGAATTCTATTGGTTAGAATTTTGTTGAGGATTTTTGCGTGTATGTTCATGAGGGATATAGGTCTGTAATTTTCTTTTTTTGTGGTGTCTTTACCTGGTTTTGGTATCAGGGATATGCTGGCTTCATAGAATGAGTTTGGGAGTATTCCGTCCTTTTTTATGCTCTGAAATACCTTAAGTAGTAGTGGTGTTAACTTGTCACTGAAAGTTTGGTAAAACTCTGCAGTGAAACCATCCGGACCAGGGCTTTTTTTTTCTTGGGAGTTTTTTGATTACCTTTTCAGTCTCTTTTTTTGTTATGGGTCTATTTAGTTGTTCTACCTCTGTTTGTGTTAGTTTAGGTAGGTAGTGTGTTTCTAAGAAATCATCCATTTCTAGGTTTTCAAATTTGTTAGAGTACAATTTTTTATAGTAATCTGATATGATTCTTTTCATTTCAGTTGGGTCTGTTGTAATATCGCCTTTCTCATTTCTTATTTGGGTTATTTGCTTCCTTCCTGTTTTTCTTTTGTCAGTTTGGCCAATGGTTTATCAATTTTGTTGAGTTTTTCAAAGAACCAGGTTTTGGTCTTGTTAATTCTTTCAATTGTTTTTCTGTTTTCTATTTCATTTGGTTCTGCTCTAATTTTTATTATTTGTTTTCTTCCGGTGCCTGTGGGTTTCTTTTGTTGCTTTCTTTCTGTTTGTTCAAGTTGTAGGGATACTTCTCTGATTTGGGCTCTTTCTTCTTTTTGGATGTGTGCATTTGTTGATATAAATTGACCTCTGAGCACTGCTTTCGCTGTGTCCCAAAGGTTCCGATAGGCAGTGTTTTCATTCTCATTGGATTCTATGGATTTCTTTATTTCATCTTTAGTGTCTTCTATAATCCAGTCTTCTTTGAGCAGGATATTGTTCAGTTTCCAAGGATTGGATTTCTTTTCCCTGCTTTTTCTGTTGATTTCCACTTTTATTGCCTTATGGTCAGAGAAGGTGCTCTGTAATATTTCATTGTTTTGGCTTCTTCTAAGGCTTGTTTTATGACCTAATATATGGTCTATTCTAGACAATGTTGCATGTGCACTAGAAAAGAAAGTATACTTGGTTGCTCTTGGGTGGAGTGTTCTGTAAGTGTCTATGAGGTCAAGTTGGTTGATTGTGGCATTTAGATCTTCTGTGCCTTTATTGAGCTTCTTTCTGGATGTCCTGTCCTTCACCGAAAGTGGTGTGTTGAAGTCTCTTACTATTACTGTGGAGCTGTCTATCTCACTTTTCAATGCTGATAGAGTTTGTTTTATGTATCCTGCCCTGTCATTGGGTGCATAAATATTTAATATGATTATATCTTCTTGGTGTATTGTCCCTTTAATCATTATGTAGTCTTTCCTTATCCTTTGTGATGCATTTAACTTTAAGGTCTGTTTTGTCAGAAATTAATATTGCTACTCCTGGTCTTTTTTGATTGTTGTTTGGTTGATATATTTTTTACATTCTTTGAGTTTTAGTTTGCGTCTCTAAGTCTAAGGTGTGTCTCTTGTAGGCAGCATATAGATGGATCTTGTTTTTTAATCCATTCTGCCATTCTCTGTCTCTTTATTGGTACATTTAGTCCATTTATATTCTGGGTAATTATGGATAGGTGTGAATTTAGTGCTGTCATTTTGATGTCTTTTTTTGTGTGTTGTTGACAGTTACCTTTTCCCACTTAATTTTATGTGCTAAGTAGATTATCTTTATATATTGTCCTTTCCTCATATTTGTTGTTGATTTTGTTTCTGCTGAGTCTCTATTTTTTTCTTGTATTTTATTTTGATGAGTAGGATAGTTTGTCTCCTTTGTGGTTACCTTATTATTTACCCATTTTTCTAAATTTAAACCTAACTTTTATTTCTTTGTATCGTCGTGTCTTTCTCTCCATATGGAGGATCTATGATTACACTTCCTAGTCCCTCTTCATTATTTTAATGTTGTCTTCTTTTATATAATAACATTGCTGTTACCCTGTTTTGGGCTTTGTTTTTATAATCTTGCTTTGTTTTTTTGGATTTCCCTGTCTGGGTTGACTCCTGGTTGCTCTGCCCAGTGTTCTAGTCTTGGGTTGATACTTGATATTACTGATTTTCTGACCAAAGAACTCCCTTTAGTATTTCTTGTAGTTTTGGTTTGGTTTTTACGAATTTCCTAAACTTCTGTTTATCTGGAAATGTCTTAATTTCACCTTCATATTTAAGAGACAGCTTTGATGGATATATCATTCTTGGCAGGCAATTTTTTTGCTTCAGTTTTTTAAATATGTCACCCCATTGCCTTCTTGCCTGCATGGTTTCTGCCGAGTAGTCCAAGCTTATTTTTATTGGCTCTCTTTTGTAGGTGGCTTTTTGTTTATCCCTAGCTGCTCTTAAAATTCTCTCTTTATCTTTGGTTTTGGCAAATTTGATTATAATCTGTTTTGGTGACTTTCTTTTAACATCTACCTTATGTGAAATTCGATGAGCATCTTGGATAGATATCTTCTCATCTTTCACGATATCAGGAAAGTTTTCTGCCAACAAATCTTCAAAAATTCTGTCTGTATTTTCTGTTATCCTTCCCTGTTCTGGTACTCTAATCACTCATAGGTTATTTCTCTTGATAAAGTCCCATGTGATTCTTAAGATTTCTTCATTTTTTAAAATTCTTTTATCTGATTTTTCTTCAAATATATTAGTGCCAAGAGATTTATCTTCTAGCTCAGAAATTCTGGCTTCTACTGGCTCAGTTCTGCTCCTCTGATTTTCTATTGAGTTGTCTACTTCTGTAATTTTATTGTTAATCTTCTGATTGCTGCCTGTCTGTGGATTTTTCCAGCTTATTAAATTTTTCTTATGTTCCTGAATAATCTTTCTAATTTCTTCCATTGCTTTATCTGTGCGTTCCTTGGCTTGTTCTGTGTATTGCCTCATTTCCTTTCTGATGTCTTGAAGGGTTCTATATATTAATCTTTTGTATTCTGGCTCTGGTAATTCCAGGAATGCACTTTCATCTAGAGGATCCCTGGATTCTTTGTTTTGAGAGCTTGTTGAGGTGATCATGGTCTGTTTCTTTATGTGACTTGATATTGACTGTTGTCTCCAAGCCATCTACAAGTTATTGTATTATTTTATGCTTGCTTACTGTGTCGTAGCTTCTTGCTTTGTTTTGTTTTGATATACCCAAATGGGTTGCTTGAGTGAGCTAGCTTGATTATTTTCACCTTTGGAGCTCTGATTTCCTATCCCCAGATGGCTAGAGCTGTTATCAGGTGTATCAGTCTAGGAGTCCATTCACTTTTCTTGTATGAATTCAGCTCAGGTGTCCAGGTAGCTGATCATCAAGTGTGTGGTACAGGCTCTGTCTTACAATCTTAGAGGAGGAGGGGTGATTGGTGTATGTACCGGTATCTGATTACAGCAGGGGGTCACACTCTGAACAGGGAAGGGGGCTAATTACCGACTCCTGACTCTCTGAGGAAAGTGTGTCCCTGTTTCCTAGAGTGTGTAGGTGGGTGGGTTCTGCAGACAGACCTTGGGCACCCAAAGTTTTTGGTTGTAAGGACTGGGAGGTACCAGTTATCCTTGGACCTCTCTCATGGGTGGCTGGGTGACCTGAGTGAAGCTGCCAGTCCTTAGGTCCCTGATGTGGGTAGGTGAGGACCTTGTTTAATAGGCAAAGCAATGTCAAACGTCAAACACCCACCTGTCCACCGCACAGCTGAAATGTTTGGAGTCTGCCAACGAGAGCCTATTCTCCCAAAATAGGCCCACACAGGTCCATGCAGAAGGGAAAGGTGCTCAAAGTCCATGGATGGTTTATGTCTGGACAGGAGCTGCTTCTGTCCTGAGCTCCCCTGGTTAGTGGAGCTGGCAAATTATGTTTTCCCCTAATTGCAAATTTTTTCCTTCTCCAAGGTCAGGAGGATGGCTCTAGGAGTTCGATAGGGCCTATCTCAGGCCCAGGGAATTCAGCCACTGAAGCTGGCTTGGGGGTGGGGGGGAGGTGCACAGTAAAATATACACAAGTAATTAGCTTTTGCTGAGAGCTCTGTTCTTCTCCAGTTCCAGAGGTGTGAGTAGGCTGTGTGGCTGGCTGCTTCTCCCTGAGGAAACTTGGCCGAATGCTAGTACCAGCCCACCTCCGCTGCTCCAGGAATGGTGCCTGAGGGCTTCCCAGAATTCAGGTCCAGTAACTCCTCTCTGCTTCTGAACAGTCTCTTCCTCCTCCTGCCCCTCAGTTCATTTTCTAAGCTTGCCTTTGAAGCTCAGGGCTCCCAGCTTGTCACAAATATGCTTGTTTCACTTGTTTTTTTCGGGTCTTTGTTGTAAAGAGGGCTTGCCGGAAGCATCTGTCTATTCCGCCATCTTGGCTCCACCTCCAAATTCTTATTTCTAAGTCTTAATTGCCTTCTATTTATTTATATAGTTGGGCATCATTGTTGGAGGTACGAAGAACTTGGTAACACCAAGGCATTTGGCAAGAAAGTTTTCCTTTTCTTATATTGTTGCTGTTGTTAGTTGCTGTCCAGTCAAAACAAAATGCTGCATGGTTCTGCACCATCTTCATGATTGTTGGTGTGCTTGAATCCATTGCTGTGGCTACTGTGTGTTTTGAGTGCCTTCCAACCTAGGGAGCTCATCTTTCAACAGTATATTGGACAGTATTCTGTTGTGAACCATGGGCTTTTCATTGGCTAATGTTTGAAAGTAGAGCACCAGGCCTTCCTTTCTAGTCTGCCTTAGTCTGGAAGGTCCGCCGAAATCTGCCTACCATGGGCGACCCTGCTGGTATTTGAAATACTGGTGGCCTAGCTTCATGCATTAGAGCAACATGCAAGCCACTGCAGTAAGAGAACCTGACAGATTGGTGGCGGTCCTTTTCTTATAGTAGTAATAAAAAGCCTTTTCCACACGGAGATGAATTTGGTAGTCCAAATGAGTAGGCATTTATTAGGCTAATAGACCTGCCGTCGTATGGTACAAGCAGCATGGAAGAACTGGGAGCCTGGAACCAGTTGTGAGGTCCTCAGTAAGTCTCTTCATCCTTTTGAGATTCCCTAACAGTTTCCCTACCAATACATTCAGAAAGCTGGGCTAGGTACTTTTTCTGGTCTTTTCCTGGTCTACCACATTATGGCTTGCATAGATTCTGGTTAGGAAAATACTAGGCTGGAAATAAAGAACCTCGGAATAGTAGTCATTAATTCTGTGAATCAGATGTTCTAGTTCTTTTAGGTCCATGTAGGATTACACTCCCTACTCTTTTGATGTTAGCCATGCCCATGTGACCTGCTTGTGGTCCATGAACTGTGAGTACATGTGATGTGCTTTACACCCAGGCAGAAACTGCAAGAGTCAGTGTGTTCTCACGTTCTCTTTCTCTGCCTTCACATCTGTGGACACAGGGAGATGGAGTCTACCCCTGTCTGAATCCTGTCCCTGAGGACAGTGTAGAGCAGAGGCCAGTTGACCCCCAACAGATTTTAATGTGATGAAAACATAAACCTTTAAACTGCTTTAAACCAGTGATATTTGGGGTTTGTTTGTTACTGATGTCCACCCCAGCATAGCTTGACCAGTATATCATTGAATGCTAGATGTTTTTCTGAAAAGTCAGAAACTTTAGAGCAATGATAGGAATGTCCCAGGATGCATATAGCTTATTTTACACTTAGGAAGAATTACTTAGTGATCTTTCTGGCCATTTTCTGTAGCTGGTGGAATTTGTCGTTGTCTTTCTCCCCATCTGTTCTATCATCTCTCTTCTTTTTTTACTCTTCTCTGTTCCCTTTTAATCTGTTTCCTAAACTTTTGACCTATTTCCCTATTTTATATTCCATCTTCTGAGAGTGTGCTCTCTTCTCTGCCATTCCCTTCTGTGCCTCTGCATCCCCTACAAAGTCTTTTCTTGACACTTATCCCTTGACAATTGCTTCCCTGGGTCTGCCTTTCAGCTTCATAGAGCCCCATGTGGTCTCTACTTCCAGTCTCTTTCATGCATCTTCATTCTTTCCTTTGGATCCTATCTAGTCTGCTTTGTCTGAATTCTCAAATCAAACTGACAAACACCTTCTGAAATACCTTTTAGTAGACCATCCTCATCCTCCTTGACCTACCTATCGCCCCTGAGATGGCAGACAACATCTTCTTACTTCTTTGATAACTCAATTTAGGTGAATCTTTCATTTCTGAGGGCTCTTCCAAGTTATGGATATTCATTTTTATTGAATTCGACTGGTATTTCTCTAATCTCTACCATGAGTGAGTCACTGTGATGGCAATTAGGAGCCCAAAGACTGGCAGTCAGGGATGGGATTGAGGAGTAAAACATCACGTGAGTGCTAGAAATGTTTCTGGAAAAGGACAAGCTGACAAGGAGAGCTGTGAGAGTAATCTGCCAGAACAGATTATTTCATTTTGTATTTACTAGGCAATTACCAAGTGTCAGGTCAAATGATACTGTCTTAGTTATCCAGTGCTGCTATGACAGAAATACCACAAGTGGATGGCTTTAACAAACAGAAATTTATTCTTTCACAGTACAGAAGGCTAGAAGTCCGAATTCAGGGCACCAGCTCCACGGTAAGCCTTTCTCTCTCTGTTGGCTCTGGAGGAAGGTCCTTGTCATCAATCTTTCCCAAGTCTAGGAGTTTCTCAGTGCAGGATCCCCAGGTCCAAAGGACACACTCTCTCCCGGCTCTTGTTTCGTGGTGGTGTAAGGTCGCTCTCCTCCCTGCCTGCTTCTCTCTTTTATATCTCAAAAGTGATTGACTTGAGATACAGCCTAATCTTGTAGATTGAGTCCTGCCTCATTAGCATAATTACCTCTAATCTTGCCTCATTAACATCATAGAGGTAGGATTTATAACATATAGGAAAATCACATCAGATGACAAATGGTGGACAATCACACAATACTGGAAATTGTGTAGAAATCATGGCCTAGCCAAGTTGGCACACATTTTGGGGGACACAATTCAATCCATAACAGATACCAAGAGCTGAGTGAGCACACACTTGCATCAGAGTTGTGGTCTGGAGCCAAGGACAAGTATGTACAGAGGCAGGTGAGGTGACAGGAAATGGAACCTTGGGGAGGAGCTGAGGGACTTGTGTAGTCAAATTCTGATGGTCAGGGTCTTGCTGGAGATCACATTAAAGAGTCAGGGAGAGGGGGCATCCTCAAGGTCCTGCTGTGGTCTGAATTAAAGGTGCCACCTGACTGTGGAAATTTCCAAATCAATGAGGAGATGAACATACATGCAGCTCATTGTATCTTAAAGTGAATTGGGATCCCTGCTACAAAGGGAGCAGGAACGATTTGTTGTGGGAAGAGAGCAAGGAGGCAATTCCTCCTCATTGGGGCAGCCATAGAGTGACTAAGTGAAGAAGCCTTCACAAAAGGAGTTTCAGTTGGCCTCATCTACAAAATGAGGGCAGAAATCCTTACCACACAGGTTATGATGAGGAGTGATAGAGAGGTGACATGTGAGATGGAGAGTCAGGCAATGGAAGCTTCATCCGTGCTTGTGGAATTTCATCAGTTAGAGAAGAAGGCAGGTAAGAGAGCGGGGGAGACAAGGAATGGCTTGCCCAATCTCTCTCCTTGGAACGCTGATTTCTTTATCTTTCCTTTGAGATTCAGCTAGTCCTAGATGATGGCCTTAAGCATGACTCCTCTGAGGTAGGCTGTAGTCCTGAAATGAGGGAGGGCAGTCTTACAGAGTGGCTAAGTGTAAATCCTGGAGTCAGAATATTTGAGTTCAATCATAGCTTGTCACTTGCTAACTGGGTGAACCCAGAGAAGACAGTTTATCTAGCTAATCCTCCATTATTTCATCTGCAAAATGAGAATGATAACAGTATTGTCATGAAGATCACATGAGATGATGCTTAGCATAGTCCTTGAACATGGAAAATGCTCTCTATATATATGTATGTATTTTTTTTTTATTATAACTAAATGTCTTGATAGGGTTAAGTCAAGAGAACAGAAAACACTCTAGGTAAATCAACAGAAAGGGATTTAACACAAAGAATTAGGTGCTTTCAAAAGCTCTGGGTATCTCTTTGGTTAGCAGCGTCTGGGGTCTTAAACACTAGAAAGTGGCCATCTAAGATGCATCAATTGGCCTCAACCCACCTGGAGCAAAGATGAATGAAGAACACCAAAGACGTAAGGTAATATGAGCCCAAAAGACAGAAAGAGCCACGTAAACCAGGGACTACATCAGCATGAGACCAGAAGGGCTAGATGGTGCCCACCCACCACTGACGACTGCCCTGTCAGGGAACACAACAGAGAATCCCTGATGGAGCAGGAGAACAGTGGGATGCAGACCTCAAATTCTCATAAAAAGACCAGACTTAATGGTGTGAGTGAGACTAGAGGGACCCCAGAGGTCATGGTCCCCGGACCCTCTGTTAGCCCAAGACTGGAACCATACCTGAAGCCAACTCCTCAAACAGGGATAGGACTAGACTATAAGATAGAAAATGATACTGGTGATGAGTAAGTTACTTTGCTCAAGTACACATGAGATTATGTGGGCAACTCCTGTCTGGAGGTGAGTTGAGAAGGCAGAGGGGGACAGGAGCTGGTTGAATGGACATGGGGAATACAGGGTGGAGAGGAGGAGTGTGCTATCTCATTAGGGTGAGAGCAGCTAAGAGTACATGGCAAAGTATGTATGACTTTTTGTATGAGAGACTGATTTGATTTGTAAACTTTCCCTTAAAGCGCACACACACACACACACACACGCACGCACAAGCTCTGGGAAGGCTGGGGTGGAGATTAAAAGTAAAGCGGTAGCCATTGGCTTTCACCTGTACCACTGTGGCTGTAGTTCTGAGAATCAGAAAGTTATTATCACCTCCCAAATGTCAAGAAACTGCAGAAAACCGCAGGCAATGCAACCTCCAGCTGGCAAGGGAATATGGAGACCACTGATTGCACATGGACAAAGCCACCCATGTTCACCTGCGTCGTCAGAGGAAGAATGGCTGCTACCTCTCTTCCAAAACTCACGTGAGTGCATCTCACAGGCAGACCCTAAACCTTTTAAGGAACCCTACTGGCAAAGGAGGAAGTCTCATTAATATCTGTAATATGCAGATGACACAGCCTTGCTTGCTGAAAGTGAAGAGGACTTGAAGCACTGACTTAGTCTTTGAAGGTCAAAGACTACAGCCTTCAGTATGGATTACACCTCAACATAAAGAAAACAAAAATCCTCACAACCGTACCAATAAGCAACATCATAATAAATGGAAAAAGTATTGACATTGTCAAGGATTTCATTTTACATGGATACACAATCAACATCCATGGCAACAGCAGTCAGGAAATCAGACTACATATTGCGATAGGCAAATCTGCTTCAAAAGACCTCTGTTAAGTGTTGAAAAGCCATTAGAGAAATGCAAATCAAAACTACAATGAGATTCCATCTCACTCCAATAAGGTTGTCATTAATCCAAAAAACACAAAATAATAAATGTTGGAGAGGTTGTGGAGAGACTGGAGCACTTACACACTGCTGGTGGAAATGTCAAATGGTACAACCACTTTGGAAATCGATTTGGCACTTCCTTAAAAAGCTAGAAATAAAATTACGATAAGATCAAGCAATCCTGCTCCTTGGATTATATCCTAGAGAAATAAGAGCTTTTACACCAACAGATGTATGCACACCCATGTTCATTGCAGCACTGTTTACAGTAGCAAAAAGATGGAAGCAACCAAGGTGCCCATCAATGGATGAATGGATAATGATATAGTCACACAATGGAATACTAAAAAAAAAAACTACACATCAGTAAAGAACAATGATGAATCTGTGAAATATTTCATAACATGGAGGAATCTGGAAGGCATTATGCTGAGTGAAATTAGTGACAAAAGGACAAATGTTGTATGAGACCACTATTATAAGAACTCAAGAAAAGGTTTATACACAGAAAAAAAAATTCTTTGATGGTTGTTAGGTCGGAGAGGGAGGGAGGGAGAGGGGTATTCACTAATTAGATACTAGACAAGAACTATTTTAGGTGAAGGGAAAGACAACACACAAGTCAGGGGAGGTCAGCACAGCTGGACCTAACCAAAAGCAAAGAAGGTTCCTGACTAAACTGAATGCTTCAAAGGCCAGCGTAGCAGGAGCAGGGTTTGGGGAGCATGGTTTCAGAGGACATCTAGGTGAATTGGCATAATAAATCTATTAAGAAAACATTCTGCATCCCACTTTGGAGAGTGGTGTCTGGAGTCTTAAACACTAGCAAGCGGGCAACTAAGATGCATCAATTGGTCTCAACCCACCTGGATCAAAGGAGAATGAAGAACATCAAAGACACAAGGTAATTATGAGCCCAAGAGACAGAAAGGACCACATAAACCAGAGACTACATCGGCCTGAGACCAGAAGAACTAGATGGTGCCCAGCTACAATCCATGACTGCCCTGACAGGGAACAAAACAGAGAACCCCTGAGGGAGCAGAAGTACAGTGGGATGCACATCTCAAATTCTTGTAAAAAGACCAGACTTAATGGTCTGGCTGAGACTAGAAGGACCCCAGAGGTCATGGTCCCCAGACCTTCTGTTAGCCCAAGAAAGGAACCATTGCCAAGCCAACTCTTCAGACAGGGATTGGACTGGACTATAGGATAGAAAATGATACTGGTGAGGAGTGAGCTTCTTGGGTCAAGTAGACACATGAGACTATGCGGGCAGCGCCTGTCTGGAGGGGAGATGAGAAGACAGAGGGCGGACAGAAGCTGGCTGAATGGACACAGAAATAGAGGGTGGAGAGAAGGAATGTCCTGTCTCATTAGGGGGAAAGCAACTAGGAGCACATAGCAAGGTATATATAAATTTTTGTATGAGAGACTGACTTGATTTGTAAACTTTCATTTAAAGCACAATAAAAATTAGGAAAAGAAAAAATAAAGTGTCGAAAAGCAAGGATGTCACTTTGAAGACTAAGGTGCACCTGACCCAAGCTAAGGTATTTGCAGTCACCTCACATGCATGGGAAAGCTGGATAATAAATAAGGAAGACTGAAAAAGAATTGACGCCTTTGAATTACAGAGTTGGTGAAGAATATTGAATATACCATGGACTGCCAGAAGAATGCACAAATCTGTTTTAGAAGTATAGCCAGAATGCTAGAAGCAAGGATGGTGAAACATCATCTCACAGACTTTGGACATGTTACTAGGAGGGACCAGTCCCTGGAGAAGGACCTCATGCTTGGTAAAGTGGAGGGTCAGTGAAAAAGAGGAAGACCCTCAGTGAGTTGGACTGACACAGTGGCTGCAACAGTGGGCTCAAGCACAGCAACGATCTTGAGGGTGGCGCAGGACCAGGCAGTGTTTCTTTCTGTTGTACATAGGGTCGCTATGACTCAGAACCAACTCGACGGCACCTAGCAGCAACAACAACAATTGGCAAAGGAGTCTGGGAAATGCAGTTTCCAGCCATTATCCCCCTGAGGTAGTGGGAGGGTATAGACGGGAGTAGGAGTGATACAAGTGCTAACATGTGACACCCAGCACACAGAGAAATGTGCCCAGATCTGAAATTCCAGCTCCATTTTATTTTCCTTCCATGTTCCCTACTTGCCAGCCCCAGGGGACTGGAGCTCTCTCTTTAGCTTCTGTGGCTCCTGAGTCTGAGACATCGACCAGTGTCCATTACCTGGCTGCTGTTGGGCCTCTGGTTGACTTAGACAAAGTCCACCGTCACACTTGGTGCCCTTGCCTGCTACAGTGAGGCCACTTCCTTCTTTGTGATTCATGCCAAATGCATTCACAATGTTTTGGATCCAAAGATACAAACTTTGGACTGGAGGGGAGACAGTTTTAGCTCTCAGAAGGCTTCAGCAACATATGATTCTCCTCCACCAAGTGCCTCCCATCTGTCCCGGCAGATTTCCCACATTTCTCTTTCCCATGAAGCAGTTTAAGTTGACGGAGTGTCAGGAGCACGGTGTTCCTGCCCTAGATCAGCCACCAATGGGCAGTGAGACCCTGGGCAAGTTGTGTCTGTCTTTGTGAACCTTGTTGTCCACAGCACTAAGGTAGGGGTTAAGCTGGACGATCCTTGGGGTCTCTTCCAGGCCTGATATGTTGTTATTGGAGGCAGTGTAGTGGTTAAGAGCCCAGACCGGCACGCACTCAGTGCCGTGTAACCGGTTGCTGTCGAGTTGATTCCGGCTCATGGCGACCCCATGTGTCTAACAGTAGAACTGTGCTCCATAGGGTTTTCAATGGCTGATCTTTCTGAAGTAGATTTCCAGGCCTTTCTCCTGAGGCAACTCTGGGTAGACTCAAACCACCAACCATTTGGCTGCTAGCCAAAGGGTATCAGCCATTTCCACCACCCAGGGACCAGTGTTACATATGTCTCCACACACCCATTCTCCTGTTTTGGTAAGAAGACTCCTGGTCAGAGGCTGCAAGAGCAGCGCCTTGTCTAATGCCCTCCTCATCACCCACCTCATCACCATCAACACGCAGCTCGCCTTGCTGGCACTCACATGCTTCTTTGTGCTGAGGGCTGAGGCACCTGGAAGAGGCTGGGCAAATCTGTGTTAGGACAGAAACGTGTCACGGCTCATTTTCGCCTTTGAAGCCCCCTTTGTTTGAGAGACGCTTGTTGACTAAAGGCAGCTAAATTTAACCATATTTTGTCAGCTAGAATGTATGCTCCCGAAAAGAAGGCTAGCAAATCTCGGCCATGTCACGCTTTATTAGTCACGCGGGCACTTAAAAGCGTGGCTGGAAGAACCGCTTCTTGGGATTGGTGGTAGCAGTTCTGAAAACTGCTGTGCTGACTGTTTTAGGATTTACTTCGAGAGGCAGGATGGAGGGGAAAGCGTGAACTCTCCCAAACAATGAGTGTTTTTTTTTTCTTTCTTTCTTTCTTGCAAGATTGACAAATGGGATATTCAAACAGGGAGAAAACATACCAAGGGGGATAGTAGTGTTTGTGTGGCCTGTTCTTAGACAAGCCATCCAAATTCCCTCTCCCACCTCAGTTTAAATTCGGAAATATAGTTCTGTTGCTGGCACTGGGTTAACTAAGAAACAAACAGGATGAGAAACTAACCTTTGTAGAGCACTGACTTTAGACTAGGTGCTGTACATGTCCATCATTCCTTCTAGTTCTAAAAACAACCCAGTAAGGTAAGTGGTGTGACCCCCATTTTATAAAAGAGGAAAGCAAGATGCAGACTGTTGAGTAGCAAAGTTATTCAGGCTCAGGGCCAGATTGCAAATTCCGTTTGGCCACTTCCTAAATCCATGTCCTTTCTATGACTAGGGGTAAGTACATTGAGGAATTCAGCTTAACCATGACTTTGGGGTCTAAACACTCCCATCTCTATTGGCTTTGTATTACACATCTCTGTCTCTGCTGTCTAATTCCATTCTGCAAGGCTCCAGGGTCAGGACATAGGTTCGAGCAAAAGCTGCAGATCTCCAGCTCCCAAGAACTCTCCATGGGGTTGGGCCCAGGCTGGTTTGGTGGTTGCTGCACAAAATCTCTTGTCTGAAAAAGAGAGACATGTGTTTGTTCTTCCATAGGACCCACAAAGTGAAAAGGCAAATCCCTCTGTTATCCAGGGAAAAAAGAACTCTCCGTAGTCTTTGTTCGTCTGTGATTCTATGGCAGGTTGATAATTTTAAACTCTCTGCTAACAAACCCTTCCTGTAAAAGTTCCAGAGTTTCTAAATAAAGATAAGTGCTTAATTCAATATGGCAAGATACCTCCAAGCATCCTGCAAAGAGCACTAGCTTCAGTGTCCCGACCCCACCGTATTTCCCCTTTCCTGGGAATTAAAGGTCTGATAAAGCACCAGTCTGGATTGCCTGAGACTCTTCTCTCATCCAGAGCAGCATGATGAGATTTATGACCCTCTGTGGGCTGGTTCTCAGGATGCTAGTGATGGAAGGGGCCTTGAGATGAGAAAATAAAGTCCATAGACGTGAGGTTTGCCTGCTAGTTAGTGTCAAAATCTGGGCTAAACCCCAGTTTTCTGATGTGAAGGTCAACAAACAACAATATAGTGGAGTTGAAGAAAGAAGCCTCCACTCCAGAATCCACCTCAGGAGAAACACTTAGCCCCTGTAAACCTCAATTTCTTCATCCAAAACAGGATGAAGGGTTGTAGAGAGGTTTAATGATAACAAAGTATCAGCTAATTACTTGCCATGCTGTAGGTGCCCAATAAATGGTAGTATTATTAAGGGGGTAAAAATACTAAGGGCTGTAGGAGTTCAGGGAATGGAGAGAGACCAGTGTACTGGAGTGGTAAGGAAAGATTGCTTGGGGGAAGGGAATGAGTTAGACCTTGAAGACATGATTAACATTTGGGTAGGGAGTGCTATGGATTGAATTGTTTCCCCCCAAATATGTGTTGTAGATCTTAACCTCTATGCCTGTGGTTATAATCCCATTTGGGAATGGGTTGTCTTTGTTACATTAATGAGATAGGATTATGGTAGGGTGTGTCTTGAGTCAATCTCTTACAAGACATAAAAGGAGGAGATAAAAGAAGCAGAGATGGGGGAGGAGAGATACCAAGCCACATGAAGATCACCCAGGAGCAGACGCTCAAAGAGACAAGGACCTTCCTCCAGAGCCAACAGAGAAAGAAAGCCTTTGGCTAGAGCCAGCACCCTGAATTCACACTTGTAGCCTCCTAAACTGTGAGAAAATAAATTTGTTAAAACCACCCACTTGTGGTATTTCTGTTATAGCAGCACTAGACAGTAAGAACAGAGGGCAACGAATTAAGTAAAGGCTTGTGGTCAAAACTGATAAGGCAGTTTGAGGACAATAAGTAAACTGGTTTGGTTGGAAAGTTCAGGAAAGGGAGTTGCTGGAGATCCAACTGCCAAGCTCGTACTGAGAGGGGCTGGAGCACCATGCTGAAAGTCAGACCTGTCGGGATTCAGGAAGCTTTGAGGGATTTTGGCCAGAGGAATGATTGACCAGAGGAAATCTTCTGGTAGGACGTGGACTAGGGAGAAGCCGAGGTTAGAAGAATGGTGGAAAGTCTCCTGTAGCAGCAGGTCAGGCAGAAGAGGAAGAAGGCAGATAAAAGTTGTGGCGGCTGAAATGAACAGGAGAAGATGAGCGTGAAGGATATTTTAAAGAAAAAGTTGGCAGGAAGAGTCCATACTATTGTAGGAAAGAGAATTTAATTAGCTTTGTAAAGCGGAGAGGGAATATTCATGGTTTGTTGGGTTGAGCACTATAACTTTGAGAAAAGGTGTCCCAATCCACAAATCTAAGAGAGAAGGAGCATGATAAATGATTAAGCCAAAATGACTAAAAGACTTTAAGAAATGATAAAATGAACTCAAATGAAGATTAAATGTTTAAGATCTACAAGTCTTGGCTCAAACAAAAACCCTTAGGGTTAACTTTCAATATGCATCTTGGTGATTCTTCAAAGTCTTTTCACTAACGGCAGATCTCGTGGCTGAAAAAGGATGGTTGCATATTCAAATCGGTAGCATATGCAGTACAGCCTTTGCCTTACCTTCCCTCATGTCTACAGGAAGGTTCGCGGAGTCCATTGAGCCATTCTTGATGATCATATTCTTTTTTTAACTTAACAGCAATGCTCAGAGCAGTCTTTCCCAAAGAGTGTTTGGTAGAAAATTGGACCCTTAACCTGTCCTTTGAGGAAAGGGTCCATTGTCAAAGAGGATTAGGAAATAGCATGTTATCAGTCAGAGGCCAGTCAGGAGACAGAAACGCACCAGTATTTCCAACAGAAAAATTTTATATAAAGCTATAAAGTTGTTGCTAAGTAGCTGAAAAGTCAAGGTGAGAACACTGAATTACCACAGAGGCAGGAGCTGTAGGAAACAGGTCATCCCTACCAGCGCCCGTTGCTGCTGGCTCGACTCCTACTCGTGGTCACCCCACGCACATCAGAGTAGAACGGTGCTCCACAGGGTTTTCAATGGCTGGTTCTGGGGAGGAGATCACCAGGTCTTTCTTCCAAGGCACCTCTGGGTGGACTCAAACTTCCAACCTTTCAGTTAGCAGCCTAGCATATTAACTGTTTGCACCAACCTGGGACTCCGAGACCACTTCTAGGGCTGGTATTATTAAATGTACCAGCTGGTATTGATAGGGCTGGTTCTATTAAATCTTAGAAACTTGGAGAAGAGGCACCAAAAAGTTGAAACTTGGACCTCTGAGGAGGGGGTGCTGTTGTCTGGTGCTCTGAGCTCAGAGGAGGAGGACCCCCATGAGTCTGGGACCCAGACCTCTGAGGAGGAAGTGCCAGCCAGCTGGTTCTGGCATCTTGAAGGGAGGATGCAGTGCAGCTGGTTGGGCAAGTGCCGAGGAAAAAACAAACTGGTTCAGCTGCTGCTACAAGCACTGCTCACTGCTGCCCAGGTGAAGAAGTGCTGCCAGGGTGACCTTTACAGGAGGGAAGCGGGCAAGAAACAAACAGGAAGTCCCTCCTCCAGCCTCACTGTCTCCCTCCATCACCCCTTACGGGCCGCGCCTAACAGGAAGCAGCGGTCAAATCAGAAAGGAGATTTGCAGAGTCCCAGTCCCAGCATTGGAAACCCTGGTGGCTTAGTGGGTATAGTGCTAACTGCTAACCAAATGGTCGGCAGTTCGAATCCGCCACGCGCTCCTTGGAAACTATATGGGGGCAGTTCTACTATGTCCTATAGGGTCGGTATGAGTCGGAATCTACTTGACGGCAGTGGGATTTTGTTTGTTTGTTGGTCCCAGCATTAAGCAGCCTTGGTGGCCCAGAGGTTAAAGAGATCAACTGCTAAGGAAAGGTGGGCGGTTCGAAACCACCAGCAGCTCCTCGGGAGAAAGCGTGCTTCTGTAGAGACTTACAGCCTTGGAAACCCTATGGAGTCTCTATGAGTCAGAATTGGCTATAAGCCAGAATCGACTCCATGGCAGTGGGTTTGCTGTTTTGGTTTAGTCCCGGCGTGCATTGCCAAGTAAAGGATGGGTTTAGAGCTGAGAGACAGTAGCTTTCTAATAGGCACAAGTCACTTAGTGTATCAGCCTCTTGGATAGTCACTGTGTTTCTTCAAGGCTCTGAGAAGTGCTAGAGAAAAGAAGTGAGTGCAACTGTTTCACCGAGCGTTCCTCAAACTGTTCGGCAGGAGTGTTTTCTTGTATCTCCTTTCCCTCCCCCAGTACCATGAAATGCAAATGTAAAAGGGAATAGACTGGATGGATACATATTGGCATAGAAAGATGCCCCCTTAGGATTCCCTTTACTTTTGCATCAAAAACAAACGATATGTTTAGATAAAAATAGAGAAAAGGCCTAAAGGCTACACATCAAACGGTTAACAGCATGAGCTTCTGCCCGGGAGGATATTAGTTATTCTATCACTTTCTACCTCACTGCTATGTTGTTTGAATTTTTCAACATGAGTGTACATTATTTCATAATAAAAATAAATAACATTGCTTTTGGAGAAAAAAGAAAGAACTACCTAGAAGAAGCAGTCTTCATAAAGCTATCGGTGTTCCTGTTAATATGTGGCACCAAACTGAACGCCCTGTTTTTGCAGAGTGAGAAAGAAGGAGGGAAGCAGCATGCACTAAATACCTACTCCGCACCTCACCGTTGCCCGTGTGGCGTGTATTATCCCATTTTCCAGACGAGGAAAGAGGCTCAGCCAGCACGTACCGTTTGCTCAAGACCTGATGAGAGAAGGAGCTACCACAAACCTACTACCTGCGCCACTTCGTTGTCTGTCTTGTAGATGTGTCTTATGTTTCATATATTTAATTAATTCTTTCCCCAGATAATTTTTTTTAAATACCCAAGGATTGATATCTTATTTTTCTAACATCTTAATCCCTTCGAGGGAGTTATTATGCTTTATACTTGTTTAAATTTCCATAACACCTAATTTAAAAAAAAAACAAACAAACCAAACTCATTGCCATCAAATCGATTCCAACTCATAGTGACCCTAAAGGACAGAGTAGAATTGCCCCATAGAGTTTCCAAGGAGTGCCTGGTGGATTCAAACTACTGACCTTTTGGTTAGCAGCCAGAGCTCTTAACCACTGTGCCACCAGGGTTTCCATAATACCTGATAATTCTTTGCAAATGGCATATCTTTGGTAAGCATTTTGATTATTTATTCTTTTCAACGTCTATCTTTCATTCATTTATTCAATAAATCTTCCTCGATTACCTTTCTGTGACAGGCACTATTCTAGGCCCTGAGGATACAATAGTGAACAAAACAGAGAAAAATCGTTGCTATCATAAATTGTACTGGAGGAGAAAACAATAAGCAAGATAAATACATAAAATATACACTATGTTAGACAGTGATACATAAATATAATATTAACCAAAAGAACTCGTTGCCGTCGAGTCAGTTCTGGCCCTATAGGACAGAGCAGAACTGCCCATAGGGTTTCCGAGGAGCGGTTGGTGGATTTGAACTGCCAACCTTTTGGTTAGCAGCCGTAGCTTGCCATAGCTCTTAATTACTACACCACCAGTATATAGTGATAAACGTCAAGGAGATAAAAACACAGTTGGGAAGGAGGTGCAGAATGGGGAGAGGTGTCTAGGGAAGACTTCATGAAGTAGGTGACTCTAGAATAAAGACTTTTATTGCTTATTGTGGATAGAATGTGTCCTTCAAAAAGATATGTTGAAACCCTAACCCCAGGTACCTGTGTACTTGACCTTGTTTGAAAACAGGGTCTTCGGTGATGTTCTCAGTAAACATGAGGTCATACTGGAATACCGTTGTTGTTGTTAGTTGCCGTCCAGTCGATTCTGCTTATGGTGACCCCATGTGTGCAGAGTAAAGCCGCTACAAAGGGTTTTCAAGGCTGTGACTTTTCAGAAGCAGATTGCCAGGCCTATCTTTCAAGGTGCCTCTGGGTGGGTTCAAATTGCCAACCTTTCGGCTAGTAGTCGAGTGCTAGCTTAACCATTTGTGCCATCCCATCTGAGTGGTGTCCTTATAAAAAAGGAGGACAGACAGAGATACACTCAGGGGAAGGTGGCCATCTGAAGATGCACCTATAAGCCAAGGAACGCCAAGGAACACCCAGGGCTAACAGAAATTGGAAGAGATGAGAAAGGATCTTCCCCTAGAGCCCCCAGAGAGGGAGCATAGCCTTGCTGACACCCTGAATTCAGACTCCAGCCTCCAAAAGAGTGAGACAATAAATTCAAGTCTTTAACATCATCCACTTTCTGGTACTTTTTAATGGCAGCCCTAGTAAGCGAATATATCATTATTAGAATCGCATGCCCCCAGCAATCAGAGGGCAGTCTTGAGTTGATTTCCAGAGGCCACTAGAAACTTCTCAGTCTTCTAAAAGTCAGCAAACATATTCTTTCTGATCTCTTCTGAGTCCAAACCTGCTTTGCAACAGGTCATTAACCAGCCAAAGGGCCACAGGGCAGCCCGGACCTGCTGCTCTCTACAGAAAGCCTGTTACTCCCGGGGTGGTTTTTCTGCCTTGGAAACACTGCCTTCCCTCTACTTTCAGAGCTTTACTATAGCAATCATTCCAGGAAAAAAAAAAAAAAAGCGGATAAAAAATACCTAAAAGTTATTTCCATCAAGTCAAAAATGGAAATGGCTTTCAGCATTTGTTTACATTCCTACTAGAAAGGACAGAGGATATTTGTCATTTGCTCCCCCAGCTTCCTATTCAAACAGCAATAGACAGACATGGGAGGGTAGTAGCTGGAGAAGAACAGAGACGGAATCACTTCCACAATTTACTGATTTGCTGGCTGACCTCACCTAAATCTCCTTAACCTCTCTTCCTTGAAACCATCCTTTCACACAATAGCAGGGATAAAGAAATTTGCTGTTTTGATGTTGTTATCAAATGTTTAGGGCTTGTGGCTGGAAGAGACAACAGCAGCCTGCTGTATTTGCATGGTGTTTGCATTCCTGTCCTCTGTACTGTGGTTGCTACTGTAATCAACTCTGGACAGGTAGTTCCCCTCTGAGTCCTCCCCAGACCCCAGAGGAGACAAGGTGCCTGCCACCTCTCTGGTTCTCTCACTATTTGGGGACAGCCGTTGCTCAGACCTGGTGGCTGTGAGCTAATGGCTAAGCCCATGGCTGCCTTGACCTGCAGCATCCCTTGTTTCGTAGCAATTTCAGCTTCATTGTGCCTACCTTTACCTGCAGGGCAATGTCAGTGGCAGGAAGTAAACCCCATGGACAGGGAAAGAACTAAACAATGCATTTCAGATTCCGCTAAGCCACCCCAGTTACCTTGGGATAAAGGGCAGGGATAAAGTAGGCAGCCTCCCAGGCAGCCTTTCTTTGTGATGCTTCTCTGGGCTGGGTCCTGAGCCAGTGGAAGTAAATTATTTGTGTTCAATAACCGCACGTGTGAGAGGCCACAGCCATGAGTCGCTCCTTCCCGGCTCCTCATGACAGACATGTAAAGACGGCACAAGGTGAAGAGGCTCTCGGTAATTGAGGCCTGGAGGCTGATGGCAGCATCTTCGAATCTGCCTGTTCCCAGGACCTCATCTACCCATGCCAGATCCCCTCAGGATTCCCCCAAATGACAGATGGCCCTCCTGAATGGCCAGTCGGCACAGATGTGATCCCAGGCTTTAGATAAACAATAGGCCTTGCTGGCACGTTCAGTAACCTAAATATCTCCAATTATAAATCCCGCACGTGCCACAGTCTGGGGCAGACCTTTCTCTAGGCTCCCACGGTCAGTTTAAGGACAGGGCACTGCCTGGAGTAGAAGTGGAACGATGTGTGGGGAAAGCCTGTGTTCCAGACCCAGCTCTGCCACAAAGTGCTGAGTGACCTTGCCCAGTCCCCACCCACTCTGGGCCTCAGAGCCCTCATCTGTGTTGACTGCAGCCAGGGGCTTGAAGGCCCATAATTCAGGCGTAGCATACAGGTCAGCTTCATGATCCTGCCCTTTGAGAGCTTATTGAGGTAAGCTTGAACCCCACCACACTGTAGTGAGGCACTCTCCCCACCAATCCCTGGGCACTGAGGGGGAGAAGAAGAGGTGGCTCATGGCTTTTCATGCACCTGTGCCTCTGAGCTCCTGTTTCTGGCTAATTTCCTCAGTTTCTAGGTTGTCTCGCTAGGTCATGTGTGTTAGTCCAGCTCTAGCTTGTAATGATCACAAGAAAGCAATCCACTCTTTCATTGATATCCACCAATGATCACGCAAACAAATTCCTCACACCAGGCCTTTGTGTGTGAGGCAAACCTAGTAGATTTGGGAAGAGAATGAGAGAATCCGTGAAGATTTGCATTAGATAGTCTAGTGCTTGAAAGTCCGTTCCTACCAAGTTGGGGTCCGGACTTGGCCATATTGGTTGGGCCTCTCCCTCCCCACTCTCTGTTTCCTCTCAGGAATAAAAAGAAATAATTAAATTACTCCCATTTTCTATGCAATGGAAACCCTGGTGGCGTAGTGGTTAAGAGCTACAGCTGCTAAAAGGCAGGCAGTTTGAATCCACCAGGCTCTCCTTGGAAACCCTATGGGACAGTTCTACTCTGTCCAATAGGGTCGCCATGAGTTGGAATCGATGCGATGGCAATGGGTTGGCTCTACGCAGAACACTTCATTTCTTGTACTGCCCTTGACTTCCTGTTCTGCTTTTTCCTTCCAAACCTTGCTCTGAAGCCTTTACGTTTTTGCTCCCCAAATGGCCCAGTAATGCATTTTCCTGAATATTCTCCTTTGTAAAAGAAATTATAGAGCTAGCTGTTATGTTGAGATACATACACACACACACACACATTTAACTCCTCCAGACCCGTGGGTCCTCAACATTCCAATTTACCAGAAATTGGCTGAGTACCCACTCTGCTTGGTACTGGAGCTGTTCATTATGGGACCTAAAAATGTTATCTCCAAACTGACACCTACTCAGGTGAGAAAACAAGATTAAAACACACAGAGAACTGATTATAATTAACTGGCAAAACATATGCTGGGAGGTTAAGAAAAGGAAGGACCAGGTGATACAAGATATTCACAGAGATGATGACACTTGTGAGGGGCTCCACTGGGTAGGTACCTGCCAAACCCCCTGCCATCGAGTCGATTCTGACTCACAGCGACACTGTAGGACAGAGTAGAGTTGCCTTATTGGGTCTCCATGGCTGTAAATCTTTACAGAAGCAGACTACGACATTGTTCTCCAGCAGAGCAGCTGGTAAGTTCGAACCACCAACTTTTTGGTTAGCAGACCACAGCTTTAACCACTGTGCCACCAGGGCTCCGTTAGGTGTCTGCACCATGCGGCTATTTCTGGGAGACATAGGTCACATTCAGAGCCTGGAAAGCAGAGCCACCATCCCCAGAGAGGTGGACTGATAGTCTGTTCAGACACACACTCCTGTTGGGAAGTTCAGCTTGAGCCCATGCATGATTTCTCCAACACAAAGGTGAGACTGGTCCTCATCCAGTTTTTTCAACTCCGTGAGCACCTACTGTACACCTAGAACTGTTCTAGGTCCAAATCTCTCCCTTGCAGAGCTTCAGTCACAGGTAGCTCAGGGGTGAAGGAGGAAGCTTGGCGGTTATGCGCTGGAATCCCTCTGCCCCCAGGACAGGCAATTTGAGTCTGGTTGTCATCCTGGCTACTTGGGTCAGAGACACACATCTGTGAGAGTATGACTGGGGGCAGCATGTATTCACTCCCTCATTAATTCTTCCACTCTGCGCTAGGGTATAGGAAAGGGAGTCAAACCCATTCCCTGCCCTAATGGAACTTGTCAATCTTTTAAACCCTGCATGATGAGTATTGTGGGAGAAACGAGTAATAAGAGCTTTGGTGGCACAAAGGAAAAACTAACTTCCTAGGTCTAAGGGTTATCAGGGAAGCCTTCACAGGGGAGTGACCTTTGGAAAAACAGTACAAAATCTCTAAGCAGAAATAGGGCATATGGAATCTACAAAAGCCTTGAAATCCTAAAGAATCCAGAATCTTTCAGAAAGAGAAATTCAAAATGGCTGACCTAAGATTGTTGAGGTGGAATAGGCAAGAAGAAAGGGCAGGGTCATGAGGCTGTGGTATAGACTGGGTGGGTCAGATAATGAAGGACTGTTCAGTAAACCTTGTTTGGTTTTCATCCAGTTGCTACCAGGTGCTACCGCAGCTTTTAAACACATGGGCTCAGGTGCTCACACAGTTTCTTGGATTACCCTGGTATTGGTGCGAACCATGAACTGAATCACAAAAGGCTGGTAAGCTGTGAGATGGTGAGGAAAGGGCTGCAGCCATCCAAGCGAGATATGATGAGGGACTGGACTTATGATAGCTGAAGACCTGTTGGCCTTACCCTGGTCCGGCTGTTGCTTCGTGAAAGAAAAACTCATTTCGTCAGGATTGCTGCGCTGCTGTATCAATGTGCTTTCTATTAGAAATTGTATTGCATGATTCAAAAGGGAGACATTTCTTCCTGATAGTATCCTTGAAGGTGACCTGTAAGAACTTGTGATAGTGGGGTGGCTGGGGAGCTGCATTCTGTTCTGTGAGCCCCTGCTTCTCGTGCAGAGATTTGCCTGAAGATGTATTTGGTTGCTGAAAAGAACGGGTCTCTTTGCTGCCTCTCCTTAATATGATGAAGTCCCCCAAGCACAAGGGGGAAAGTGGGCCATTCAGCACAGAAGTGATTATAAAAATTGACTTTTATGTTGATGGTAGATTCTCTGACATCCTTCCCACCCCGTGGTGTGCGAGAAGAAAAAGTGTGACAGGTCTCACCCTGAAGGCGAAGGCGCAGCACTTGCTGGGAACTTCTGCCAACCTGGCAATCTGGTGTTACGGCTAAAGGTGTCCTCCAGAAACATGAAGCCAAAGGACATTGTGACTGACTCTTTCCTCCCTCCTCTGATCGCAGTGATTCAATAGTTAGCGCTCTTTTTTGCTCCTCTAAATGAGTCTCCATCCTGAAGGGTGAAACCGTTTTGCAAGCGACTCCAGATTTTGCAGCTGGATTTTGGGAGGACATAGAGAAGGAAACCATAAATTCCCTCCTTCTAAACTACAAACACCAGTTAAACAACTGTGTTTGCACCTGGAACGGCAGAGATTGCTTTAAAATCCTCCATCTGCAGCAGTAATTGCTAGATCCTATGTAGAAATGTGGAATTTGGGAGTCATTATGGGTGACAGTGAAATGGCCCATCTATCGCCCTTTCTTGGCTACAGTGTTTCTTGAGTGAGTTGTTTTCTATTTGTCGGCTCTGGCAATATAATGCCAAAACATCTGATAAATGGAGCCAGAATCCCAGCCTATTATTTGGCCGGGCAGGAGAGAGTGTGAGCCCAGGGGAGGGGTAGAAATGGTTGAGTTGCTGGCACCATTGCAAGCGTCTAGGTTGGCTTAGGTTTTCACTTATTTGAAACAGTCTTTTCCATGATGCATTAAGGATGCAACTGTTCTGAGTGTCAGAATGACTTCTGAGACTGGTTTTGTTAAAGGTCAATGGTGCTCTGCCTCTTCTGTGTCAAGCAGTTGTTTGGATCCTTCAGCTTGGCATTTCTGAGTATTTGGAGTGCTATTCTGACTGTGGTGTGCGGAGCCCAAAATGTATTCAGTGAAAAATCAGGAAATAAATATGTGGTTTCCTCCAAGTTGCATTCCAAGGAGAAGGCCAAGTAGCTATTATTATTCTCCAAAATTCCCGTACATCTTGGAAGTTTATTATGAATCACCAGAATCTTTAGCAAGTGAGATAGGAAAACTGTGGCTGACTTTGTTCACCCCCAAGCATTATCTATGGGCATTGCCCACCCCTGTTTTGTCTACCCCCAAACAACTATTTTCAAGATCAAGCTGTTTTGTGTGTTTACTTTTTTTGCTAACATTTAATGAATGTTAAAAGCCAGACGCTGCTTCACTCTCGTTATCTGTAGAATCTTACACTAAAAGTTACCGTTGTTATCCTCATCTCAGAGATGAGAATACTGAACCTGAGAGAGATCAAGTAACCGTCTGGGGGCCACACAATACCTGTGTATTGGAGCAGGATTGGAAAACAGAGCCTCAGGTGCCAAAACACTTTCCCCTAAGCACTAAGTTATGGAGCCTCCCAGTTAAAGGCCCAGCTCCTCCTAGAGCCCCTCCCAGTGGTCCCATCCACACTGCAGTTGCTCTCTTCTGGATTCCCATGGAACTTACTGCCTGTACCACATACTTGGCAACTTTCCATTGCCAGGTAAGTGTTGTTTACTTTGGACAGTTTTTCTTTGTTACCTTGAATTACTGCTTAATTCTTATGCTTTGCAAATTTCCTTCTGAAATATATTTTAAATTATTTTAAAATACAGATCATAGCATCAGTACCTTTGTACTCTCAAAATTGCCTGAGGAACTAGGAGTGACACAGAGATGGTACCCGTAAAAAAAAAACAACAAAAAACCAGTTGCTATGGAGTTGATTCCAATTCTTGGTGACCCCATGTGTGTCAGCGTAGAACTGCTCCACAGGGTTTTCAGTGGCTGATTTTTCACCAGACCCTTTTTTTTTTTTCAAGATCACCAAGCCTTTCTTTCAAGACACTTCGGGGTGAACCCAAACTTCCAACTTTTCGGTTAGCAGCTGAGCACATTAACTGTTTGCGCCACCCAGTGACACAGGATGGGAGGCCTACCTTATCATTGTCATGAGCTAGTTATTTGCCACCATGAAATCAGTGAGTCATATTTAAGCTATGCTCAAATGGAGGTTAGCTCCGTCAACAAGCCTCCTCTTCACTTAAAGAGTGTGTGAATGGGTGCTCTGAAGTATCACAGTTCTGCCCAGAAATTTGGAGCTCTGGTTTACCCCATTCTACTTAATAACAGCTGGAATGATGGCAAACTTTGAAGGCTATACATGTTTTTCTGACTTGAGTGTTGACATTTTAATAAGACCCCTCTCCAGAGTGTTAAGTGGGGACTTGACAAGGGCAGAGGACAGTGTACAAGGCTTTTTTTTTCTGGAGATCACACAGAAAATGCAAGTAAAACTTGCAAAGCGGTTTCTATGTTCTTGGAGTTGTCATTTTTGTCACTTTCTTTGGCTGTGAAGCTGATTTTCACACAGGCCTGGTGGTTGTTAAAGTAAACACAAGTATAGTATTATTATCCCCTGCATATATTTAGGGAAAAGTGACATCCAGTTGAAGTTAAGAAGTGGTTTGCTTACTCATAGTTCTTGGAAACTGTACACATACTGATTTAATACTTATGTTCCCCGTGTATAGTTCCCCACTAACAGTATCTTCTCTTCAACTTTTACAACATTTCACAAATCTAAGCATATAAAATATGCTTAAAATATCAAGTGAGTAATTTACAGCTACTATCTTTGAGGATCTGCCAGGCCTACTCATAGCATGAGTCTGAAGTATTTTGCTTTGAAGCATTGGGATCTGGGAATTCATTCATTCCTTTGGATTCACAGGCCATTAATGTTATTTGACAAGAAGCAGCAGTCAAGAAATCAAACGGTGTATTGCGTTGGGCAAATCTGCTGTAAAAGGCCTCTTTCAAGAGTTAAAAAACAAAGATGTCACTTTGATGACTAAGGTGTACCTGACCCAAGCCATGGCATTTTCAATCACCTTGTATCATACAAAAGCTGGACAATGAATAAAGAAGACCAAAGAATTGATGCCTTGAATTACGGTGTTGGTGAAGAATATTGAATATACCATGGACTGCCAGAACAAACAAATGCGTCTTGGAAGAAGTATAGCCAGAATATTCCTTAGAAATGAGGATAGTGAGACTTTGTCTGATGTACTTAGGACGTGTTAGCAGGAAGGGCCAGCCCCTGGAGAAGGACATCATGCTTGATAATGTAGAGGGTCAGCTAAAAGAGGAAGATCCTCAACAAGGTGGATTGACCCAGTGGCTGCAACAGTGGACTCAAACATGACAATGACTGTGAGGATGGTGCAGGACTGGGCCATGTTTTGTTCTGTTGTACACAGGGCCGCTATGAGTTGGAACTGACTCAATGGCACCTAACAACAACAACATTTTGCAAGAATCCTCATTGGACTATTGAATTGATCTCAGCTCCTTATCAACTCTACCACATTTTAGGAATGAGGTGATGCGTCTGCTAACATCTTGTTCAGCAATCACCGCTCTAAGCTAAGAGATGATTCATTTTAACCTGGAACTGTGCTTGGCGTTCAAACTTCGCATTGCTTTGGTGGCCCCCAAGTTTCACTTTCACAACTGTGACTAAGTGTATTTTATGCTATAGCATGAACTAATGACAGTTTTGTGGGCTGCCGTCTCCATATCACCTCCAGTTTTCTGTAAATGACTTGTATGCATTATTTGGTTCAAAGATGGACAAACCTAGTCCTTGCCTTCAAGGAGTTTGCAGTTCACTTGGGAGAGAATAATTAAAGACCAAACAATGTAAACTAACTTAACAATTCAATAAAGTACAACTGTCAGAAATGATATGGCAGTTGCCAAATGTGTGGTAATAATAAAAATTTTTTAGTTAAAGGAGGGGAGTTCACCACTGCCTGAGGCATTATAACTTCTCCCAAGCAACAAGAGGAAATTTTTGTTGTTTATTGTTAGTTGCCATTCAGGTAAGTCTGATTCACGGTGACCTTATGTATAACAAAACCAAGAGTTGCCCGGTCCTACACCATCTTCATGATCTTTGATATGTTTGAGACCATTGTTGGGGCTATTGTGTCAATCCATCTCATTGAGAGTTTCCCTCATTTTTGCTGACCTTCTACCAAACATGATGTCCTTTTTTAGTGATTGGTCTTTCCTGATGACATGCCAAAGTAAGCAAGATGAAGTTTCCATCCTCGAGCTATTTATTCTCTCAGGTTTTGTTTTCCAAACAGAATCTAATTCATTTAACTTTTTAAAAATCCATTGGCATTTTTACTGGAATTACATTAAGTCTATAAATTCATTGATTTAAAAAAAAATTTTTTTTTCTATTATATGTTCTAAGTGGATATTGTTGAAAAGCTATTTTATTGAATGGATCTTGTATCTGACCACTATCCTGACCCCCTCTTCCTGACTCTAAGAGGACTCTTCTTGAGGGGATGCTTTAATTGTCTTTGACTTTCTATGTTTATTGAAAGGCTATCTAAAAATAATAAATTTATCTCTTTCTCAGCTATGAGTATGCCTCTCCCTTCTGCTTCATGACTGTTGCATGACTTTAGGGACAATATTCAATAATTTGATCATAGTTTTTATTCTTATTTCTGATTTTATTAGAAATGACCCTAATTTTTGGTTTTTGTGGCTCTAATTTAGAGGCTCTCAACTTTTGGTATATATTAGAATCACCTGGGGAGAACACCCTTCGGAGCAGGGTGTATCTGAGGTAGGGGAGGAAGGGGACCTCCGTAAATAAGATCCTGAAGTACATCTGTTTTACTATCACTGCTATCACTTATCATCACCATCATGCCATTTGTTACATAAATATTTTTATAACACTTATGGAGTATTATGAAGCTCCAGGTACTGTCCTAAGCACTTAATATATATCACTTTAGTTATACTCACATCAACCCTATGCAGTAAGACAATTATTATACCCATTTTACAGATAGAACCAAGGCAGAGAAATTAAATAACTTACCAAAAGTTCCGCAGCCTGGAAATTGTACAGCCAGGTTATGAACCTTAGTCGGCACGATTTCAGAGCACATACTCATAACCAAGACTCTATATGGCTAAGTGTGATTCTTTTACTTCTTCTTTTATTTATTTAGCTGACAACACTTACTGAGTACATGCTATGTGCCAGGCACTTTTAAAAATACTTTGCATGTATTAACTTAATCCAGTAAACAACACTAAATGATCAACTACATCTTACAGAAAAATAAAAGGAGCCGTGAGCATTCTTCCTAGAATTTCTTTCTTTTTTTTTTTTTAATTCTTTTTTTAGCTAAGTGTGATTCTTAATGATCATATTAAGGATCCTTCGATTCTCAGCTTTATGAAATATAATCTAAATTTTACTTACAACTTTTTCAGCATTTATTAAGACTTTTTTTTTCCTCTTTTGCCTTATTGATGTTATTCATTATAGTAATAGTTTCCTAATATTAAATCGATTTTTCATTCCTAGGGTAGTTTTTCTGATTGTAGAGGATAATTCTTTTAGATGCTATTGAATTTGATTGGCTAGCATTTTATTTCAGATTTTTATATCTGCATAGGTTAGTGTTATTGATCTATAGTTAAGATGTGTGCATGTGTGTATCTTTATCAGATTTGGGCCTCAGGGTCACGCTTCCTTCATTAAAAACCAGAATCATATGATTTTCCACTTTCCTGTACCCTAGTACAAGTCGTGTGGCAGCAGAATGATGTGGTCACTGTTTGAAGGAACCCTCTGATAAAGCCTTATGGCCTCTGACATGTTTTGTAGGTAATTTTTTAATGGCTTGTAAAATTTCTCCCCTGGTGATTGATCTGTGGGAAATCATTTTTTGTAGGTGACAAAAGTGTCATTGTTACTTTCTACAACCTGCTCATTATTGAAAACTTAGAAAATACAAAAAGTAGAGAGAAGCAGAAAAATAATCGCCAGAGTCCCACACCCCAGACCTGTCATAGTTATCATCAAGTATTTTCTTCCATTTTTTTTCAGATTCACATTTTTGAGTTGCTGCTGCATGCAAAATTTTGTATCCTGCTCTTCTTAATTAAAGTGATAGCATAAGCATTTTACTTTTATTACAAAATATTGTTTCAAATTATTGTTTTCATAATATATCCCTTTTTTTCAGGGGACTCTATCTGGGTTCAGGCTTTGCAAACTTGTTTAAAGAGTACATTTTAAATCAACTAGCTGCAAATGAAAAGAGCAAAGGAAAGCTAAAATAAGATTGCATAGTTTTTTAAAAACCACCCTGCTCTGAGGAGCTTCCTGGCAGTAAGTGCAAGAAAGCCTAAGGTAGAATTATTTTGTGCCCACTAATTCAACTTACTTTTATTTGATTTCATGCCTATAAAATGTTCATATAGCTGTTTGAACCCCCAATGGCTCAGCACTTTCTCCTTCCCAAGGAAGCCCATTTAATCTCTGGATTGCTCTGTGTTCTAGAATGTATCTCTTAATGGAATTCAAGGACTGGTCTCCCCTCTGCTGGCTCTTGGTACACAGTGAGCAAACTGGCTCCCATCCTGTTATGTATCCAAGAAGGTATACTGATATAGGGAGACAGTTTTTGCCCAAGGACACCTCTTCTAGGTGTGACTGAAAAATCTGTAGAATTATCCTAGGGTTGTCTGACAGGGCCAGTGCAGCCCTGGTCCATTGACTGAAGTTTGGAACCATTGCTCTATGTATGACATCCTTCAGTAAATGGTAGGCAGCCATCACAACAAGCCCAAGATTTCTTCTTTCCAAGGAAAACCTTTCCATTTCCTTCAAATATCCCTAATAGGACATGGTTCTGAGTTCCTTTAACAAGTCCATCTTCTGAATATACTTGTATCTATTTGTACATTAAAAGGTGCCACCAAGAGCTGAATGTAATTGTGGTCTCAGAGTACAGAGCACAGCAAAGTCATGCCCTCTCTCCTTCTGAACACTGTAATTTAATTAATGCAGTCCAGGTCACATTAAGTCTTCTTGAGGCCCCATTAAACCCACCGTTGACTAAAGCCTCTAAATCTCCCTTCTTTACTTGGAAATTGGGCTTTTAGTTTAATTTGTTTTTGACTCCAGGGTAGTAGTCTACTGTTTCCCTTTTTTTCAGCATTTTTTAGATTTTAATTTCAGCATCTGCCATAAGACTTTAAGGAGATGGAGTTAATGTAATCTGTTTTTTTTTGTTGTTGACCAAGTAGACATTTAGATGTGATAAAAACACCAGGGATGCCTCCAAGGCCTCTAGCTTGGGAAGCTACATGAAGGGTCACTGCATTTCTTAAGATTTGAATTATAGGAAGTGGAGGAATTGGAGGGTAGAGTAGAGGTGTTAAGTTCACCTTTAGATGTGTTGAGCTTTGGGAGCCTGTAGGAGCATTAGGTAAATCTGTCTAGTAGGCAGATACGGAGCTCAGGAAGTGTCTGGAGACACAGACGTATTGGGGAGGGGTTTGAGTACTATTTTGTTATAAGGCACAATTCAGGAAATTGATAAAATCTTCTGCCTCAGATTATCTACTAATTCGTGCTCACACCTTAGTCTGTAATGAGCGGAAGAATGAATCTCATTCTAGGTGGTAGCTAAAGCTACAGTACTATTCCTCCAAGTTATTATTCACAGATTTTGTCAATATGCCTTAGCTACCCTACAGTTGTTGAAAAATAATATGAACACAGGACTGCCTGTGGCTCTAAAGACCTTCTCCAGGTTGCCACTGATTACCCAGAACGTATTTCTGTATCATATTCGTTAGGACAGCATAAGACATCTTATCAAATTTCTAAATGAAGTTCAGATGTATTATTTCTATAGCATTTCCCTGATGTCACAGGCTAATAACTATGTAAAAAGGAGTAAGGCCTGACAACAGGGACAGACCATTAGCAAATTATGTTTCTGTTTACAATTCTGGTCACAAAGCTATTGGTTCATAGTTTAAGTCATGCCTTTTGGCCTGATCCAAAGTCTTAGCATATGAATTGCATTCCAACCTTGGCTCCCTTTAAGTTTTTGTAAATTGTTTTAAGACATTTGGGAAACTAAACATAGTTTCGATTAATGAAAGGCACTCTTTCCCCAGGAAGAAACTTTTAGGGAAAAAAAAGCAATAATTAATTAATTTAGAAAAGAAAAGTGAACGGAAACAGTCTTAGTGGAGGAACAAACTGTTTTTCTTTCTCAACAGCCAGGTCTCAAGTGGTGACATGGTTAAAATATGAGAAAGTGTTTCGAGGCATCATTGGGGAAATGGTCCTTGGGATTGAATTCTCCTTTGACCTGACTTCAAACAGAACTGAGTGTCAGAATGGGGTTCTTGACACTTTCTGTATGTATGTGATCACTTCTGTATTATGAATTGCTTTTAAATTATTCCCTTTGCTCCTGTTTACCTCATTAATCTTTGAGCATAAAGCTTACCCTCAAATAATTTATGTGTAAAGGCATCTGATAGAGGAACAGAACGAGCTCACCAAGTGTCTCCTGCTCATTACAAGTGAATAAATAAATAGGAACACCAAACCATCATTCTCATCAAAAGAATGTGGTGTTCTTTTGTTCCTTGCTATCTCTAATAATTATTGAGGGATTAGGGGAATCTAACCACTGTGAAACTTGCCAGAAGCATTAAAAAAAAAAAAAAAACAGCACACTCAAATGTCTGGGATCCAGCTTTGGTGTCATTATTTTCTGCCATACTAAGCCTCTTCATGATTAATCATAGACTTTATGCTGTTGGAAATCCACTTCTCTGTGGATATAGCATGGGGTTAGGGTGAGGTATGTTTTTGTGAGGGTATAGGGCACTAATTTGTTACACAACACAATTCAGGGAATTTTTAAAATCTTTTGCCTTGGATTGTCTGCTAATGGATGCTCACCTTCAGTCTGTAATGAGCAAAGGTAGAATCTCATTGGTCCATATGTCCGTTATACATGTATTGTTGGTCTCATTAGCACAACATTCCAACCTGCTAAATATTCTCATCTGTAATGGCCTTCTTCCTTCTCTATCAAATCTAAGAGTCGAATGCCAGTTGAGTGTCTCATTTCATTCCCAACCTAGGTGGTTCAGTCAATGTCCCTTGGCCCACATAAGGAGCTAGCTCCTGACTCCTATTTCTTGGCACCTAGGTTCTAATACTCTGTGTATTCAGAGTTATTACACCAAAAAGAATTAGTCGATGTTCAACCATTTCAAGAAGTGGCATATGATCAGGAACCGATGGTACTGAAGGAAGAGGTCCAAGCTCTTCTGAAGGCATTGGCAAAAAACAACGCTCCAGGAATTGATGGAGTATCAATTGAGATGTTTCAACAAACAGATGCAGCACTGGAGGTGCTCACTAGTCTATACCAAGAAATATGGAAGACAGCTTCTTGGCCAACTGACTGGAAGAGATCCATATTTATGCCTATTCCCAAGAAAGGTGATCCAACCGAAAGTGGAAATTATAGAACAATATCATTAAAATCACACGCAAGCAAAATTTTGCTGAAGATCATTCAAAAACAGCTGCAGCAGTATATCGACAGGGAGCTGCCAGAAATTCAGGCCAGTTTCAGAAGAGGACGTGGAACCAGGAACATCATTGCTGATGTCAGCTGGATCGTGGCTGAAAGCAGAGAATATCAGAAGGATGTTTACTTGTGTTTTATTGACTATGCAAAGGCATTCAACTGTGTGGATCATAAATTATGGATAACATTGCAAAGAAAGGGAATTCCAGAACGTTTAATTGTGCTCATGAGGAACATTTACATAGATCAAGAGGCAGTTGTTTGGAACAAGGTGATACTGATTGGTTTAAAGTCAGGAAAGGTATGCGCCAAGATTGTGTTCTTTCACCATACCTATTTAATCTGTATGCTGAGCAAATAATCTGAGAAGCTGTACTACATGAAGAAGAATGGGGCATCAGGATTGGAGGAAGACTCATTGACAACCTGCGTTATGCAGATGACACAACCTTGCTTGCTGAAAGTGAAGAGGACTTGAAGCAGTTACTAATGAAGATCCAAGACCACAGCCTTCAGTATGGATTGCACCTCAACATAAAGAAAACAAAAATCCTCACAACTGGACCAATAAGCAACATCATGACAAATGGAGAAAAGACTGAAGTTGTCAAGGATTTCATTTTACTTGCATCCACAATCAACAGCCACGGAAACAACAGTCAAGAAATCAAAAGATGCATTGCATTGGGTAAATGTGCTGCAAAGGACCTCTTTAGAGTGTTGAAGAGCAAAGGTGTCACCTTGAAGACTAAGGTGCACCTGACCCAAGCCATGGTATTTTCAATCACGTCATATGCATGTGAAAGCTGGACAATGAATAAGGAAGACCAAAGAAGAATTGATGTCTTTGAATTGTGGTGTTGGAGAAGAATATTGAATATACCATGGACTGCCAAAAAAACAAACAAATCTGTCTTGGAAGAAGTACAACCAGAATGCTCCTTAGAGGCAAGGATGGCGAGACTGTGTTTTACATACTTTGGACATGTTGTCAGGAGAGATCAGTCCCTGGAGAAGGACATCATGCTTGGCAGAGTACAGGGTCGGCAGAAAAGAGGAAGACCCTCAAGGAGGTGGATTGACACAGTGGCTGCAACAATGAGCTCGAGCATAACAATGATTGTAAGGATGGCTCAGGACCAGGCAGTGTTTCGTTCTGTTGTGCAGAGGGTCGCTATGAGTCGGAACCGACTTGACGACATCTAACAACAATAACAGGTTCTAACACTAGATGGTGAGCTTATGCAGGACCCCACCCCAGTTGCCACTGAGTCGATTCTGACTCACGGTGACCCTACGTGTTTCAGAATAAAGCTGTGGGGTTTTCAATTGTTTTGATCTTCCGGAAGTAGACTGCCAGTCTTCCTTTCAGTTATTAGCCAAGTGCATAACTATTTACGTCACACAGCCAAAAAAACCTAAACCCGCTGCTGTCGAGTTGGTTCTGACTCACAGCAACCCCATAGGACAGGGTAGCACTGCCCCATAGGGTTTCCAAGGCTGTAATCTTTACAGAAGCAGTCTGCCACAACTTTCTTCCACTGAGTGGCTGGTGGGTTCCAACTGCTGACCTTTCAGTTAGCAGCCAAGTGTTTAAGCATCATCAGGGCTCATTTGCGCCACCCAGAGACTCCTTTATGGAGGACAAGGATGCTAAATTTCATCTGGTACCTCCCAGGGCCTAGCATGGTGCTGTTTGAGTGCTAGATACAAGTGAGTTGCATCTGAAATTTAAACCCACTATGGTGGTGGATGCTGTGCTGTTCTACCCATATCCTCTTTCAGGGATAAAGGACTTTTTACCCAGGTGCTATATTCCCAGAAGCCAGGTCTCAGTTGTCAGTCTTCTTTGGGAATTACCTTGTCTGAAGAAAACTGTCATGCCAAAAGTCACACCTTCCCACAGGCAACCCACATTCAGTGATTGACCAACGCAAGTGTTCAAGGCCCAGCCCCCTTGCCCCAACTCAGGAAAACTCTGGTGGGCCATCCCAGCTCCAGAGCTCTCATGAGGTCATCTGAGAGTTTAACTGGGTCTGCATTAGAGCTCTGCATCTCCCTTTGCCCAATCTGGATCCCACCCCTCCTTTCCACAGGTGGTGTTCCCAGGAGCACTCCCTGATTAAAGTCCTTCGTGCTCATCTCCATCTCGGAGTCTGCTTCCCAGGGACCCACTCTACTCTGATGTGTGAGAATTAGCTTTATTTTATGTCATTACTTTGTTCATACCCCAGCTTATTCCCCAAAAGATTTTAATTCAGGTCAAGACAAAGTTGAGGAAGCAAAATCCAGTGTCTGTTGGTGCTACTTTGGGGACTGGCCTCTTGGCTTGGTGGTTTCTACATATGACTGATCATCAGAATCATTGGCAGAAGTGGTGGGGAGCTTTTAAAATAGAGATTCCCAGGCCCTGCCCTTAACTGGGCTCTCAGCAGTGGGATCTGGGGGGTCTGTATTTGTTCACAGCTCTCTTAGTGTTCTGATGTACAGCCTGTTTGAGAATCACTGCTCTAGGCCATCCTGACATCATGACTTATTATGGAGAACTCAAGGTCCCAAGCCCCAAAGCTGGCTCTTCCGTTGCCCTGACAGAAATGTGACAGTTATTAATAAGTTCAAAATGGATCACTTGTGTTTTCCTCTTGGCTCCAGGAGAAATGTATCTCTGGGAAATTTTCCAGGGTGTTTTTAGTTCTGCCCTCTAACAGATATTCAGTTCTAGCCAGGCCAAGGAGCTCCAACATCCCCTTTGACTCTGTGCTGCATTTGGAGAAGGAACATGCTCCTTTAGTCACCAAAGGGGCCGGGGAGCTCAGAACTGTAGACCCCAGATTTGCCATCTAAGGAACTGCTGAAGTGCTCAATGAGTCAAAAGTCATGCATGAGTTATTGGGAACATTGTCCCACCTCGGGGGCTTTGTCAAACTTTGCCAACATGAAGCTGCCCTTGGGAGTCCCCTGGAGAGAATGCTTGGGCACCATATTGGGTCTTATGATCATGCATCTCTTTTTTGGCAAAGGCATGTCTTTGGTAAAGATCAATCAAGTGCTCAGTGGGTTCAAATGTTCATCTGGGTGTTCTTTCGTGAAAAAAAAGTTGAAATTTGTCTTCCAGGGCTCATGTTCCATGTTAGATAGTTCTTTCTCAGCCTGACTATACCCCCATCTCCAATACCACCATTACCATGCTCACCACTGCCTCCTCCTCCCCGCCCCCACCACCACTTCTTTATCTGGTGCTCAGTTGCATAAGATCTTTGTCTTAGGAGCTATGAAATTAATCATTTCCCAAGGAGATTTTGATGACCTTTGGCAATAAATTTCCAATGGTGCAATTTCATTCACCCCGGCAGGCCATAAGGAGATATTTTTATCCTGACTTGTCTTCCCACCTTCAAATCCCACAGGAAAACATACTACCTCCTTTGTTGCCATTAGTTGCGTATGCCTAACTCTGAACCAGGTGGCGGGGGGGGAGGGGGCGGTGGGAATGAAAGATGTGCTTGTGGTGGCCAAGAGAATTTGCCTAACAGACCTTCAGGTTTTTTCAACTGTAAGGGAGTGCAGTTGAGCAAGGATCCAGCTAATGTGTTCTTTGCTGCATTTTGGCTGAGGCTGTCCTTCCTGTGGGCTGCTCCTAGCCACTGATTGAGTGTGGCAGGAATACTAAGGTAGACCCTTTTCAGACAGACACAGAACTCTTCTGATAGTTGACTCTAGCTTGAGAAATCTCCAATGGCCTTTAAGAATCTTCCTTAGACTATACGACAGTCTGAGGTGCTCTATCCAACCACACTAGCAGGATGTCCGACAGCTCTCCCAGCCTTGTCCATCCCTTTCCTCCTTTTCTGCCACAGGCATTTCTCTTAATAAAATCCTCTTCTTGGTTCTAATTCTCCAGTGGCCCACATTAATGCACTGTTCTTCAAGATGAATGTCAAATAGGCTAATTGGGGAAATGTTTTCTGCCTTAGTTGTCAATATTTGATTATTTACTGATTAACTTCTTTTATCCCACTTCCCCATGGCTTGCCCACCCCCCCACCCCACCCCTGCCCCTGCATAGCATTCTCCATCTTAGAAGGCTTAGAGATGGTCCTTTCCATTGGGAGGAAGGATTTTAGACTCAGGGAGTCTCAGAGAAAGCTGTGGTAAGAAATAACAATCACCAAATAATAAAATAATAATTATAATAACTTTAAATACTGGAAAAACTTTCATATCTCTTCTTCATTTAATCTTCCTAACTACTTCTTACAGTAGAAGAAAAGGGAGAAAAACTACTGTTTATCGAGCACCTATCACATGCTTTGTATTTGTGTCTTGGGAGAACATGAATATCAACCCAGTTTAACAGATAGGGAATCTAAGGCACCAAAAGACAATGTAATTTATCTAAGACCACAATGCTAGGAAGAGGAGATGAGCCAATATTCAAACCTGGAACCACAGGACCTCAAAATCTGTGCACTGGCCCACATGCTAAGAATAAAACAAGCATTTCTACTTCTGGACTTCTGACTGCAGGACAGAGAACTGGAATTACCTTAGCTGCTAGGCAGGGCATCAGCAGGCACTAGAGCCATCTCCTGGTGGTGTAGGTAAACCAAGGGTGGCCACTTTGTGCTCTCCTACAAGTCTCAGCACCAAACAATTGTGGAAATAAAGTCTTCCAGGGTCAAGAAACAGGCAATTTCCCCAGGCTCCTTGCTGAGGAAAGGCCAGGGTTGAAAGCAAAGCCTGAGCAAGTGAAGAAGGAGCATGAGGAGCTGTGTTGTACACATACGAAGACCAAGACAAAGAAACAGTTTTATCTTTATCTGGAAAACCAGAAAACGAAACCCAGTGCCATCGAGTCGATTCTGACTCATAGCGACCCCATAGGACAGAGTAGAACTGCCCCATAGAGTTTCCAAGGAGCGCCTGGCGGATTCAAACTGCTGGCCCTTTGGTTAGCAGCTGTAGCACTTAACCACTATGCCACCAGGGTAGGTATCCCCATTCCTCTCCATCATTCCTGTCCTTCTGTAATTCATTTTCCCCAATTTTAATGTGGAGTCCCTGCATGGCACAAATGATTAACACTCTCGGCTGCTAACCCAGAGGTTGGAAGTTCGAGTCTACCTCATGGTATCTCAGAAGAAAGGCTTGGCAATATATTTCCAAATAATTAGCCATTGAGAACTCTATGGGTTACATCTCTACTCTGACATACATAGGGTCACCATGAGTAGGCATTGATCTATGACAACAGTTTTTTTTTGTTCATTTGTTTTAATTTTAATGTGATTTATCTTACGTTCCAAAAATTTGAGGTTGGGGGGATTTGGGAAGAAGTACACAATCTTAATTGTCTCAAGCCTTACTCAGCCCTGGAATGGCTCTGCCTCCCTCAGCAGGTGGAGGGTCTTATTCAGCCCAACGGAAAGTTCAGCTCCTTGGGGAAACTGGCTTCTAGAGACTTTAGAGGAAGTGTAAGTCTCCTATTCTGCGGGTCAGTATACAGCAGTCCCCCTTTATCTGCAGGGATACTCTCCAAGAGCCCCAGTGGGTGTCTGAAACCGCAGATAGTACCAAACCTTATATGTACTATGTTTTATCCAATACATGCATGCCTATGATAAAGTTTAATTTATAAATTAGGCACAGTAAGAGATTAACAGCAATAACTAATAATAAGACAGAAAAATTATAACAGCATACTATAATAAAAGGTGAATGTGGTCTCTGGGCGGGACGGAGAGGGGTAGCGTGAGATTGCATCACATTTTCAGACCAAGGTTGACCATAGATAACTGAAGCCTCAGAAAGCGAAACCTTGGATAAGGGCTGGATTACTGTATTTGATTTAAATTAATTCCAGAGGTAGTCAAAGAACTCAGGAATGCCTTCTACCTTCTTTTTAGAGCCAAAATGTGTTCTGTACCAAAAACAGCCTGATATAGAAACGCTTAGGAAGATTCTACAGTTCCTGTTACCGGAGAGCTCGGGATGGGAAGAGAAGCGTACCACTGCCTTTTGCCTCCTGAGCTCTTCCAGTCCTGTCAGTTCCTGTCACTGCTGTCTCTACGGCAGCAATCAACACACTTCTGAATCCATATCCCTTAACATTAAATAAAGGACCTCCCCCAATTTTATTTCTTCGCTTATATATGTATTTATTTAGAAATTACATATTCTATTGTCATTTGCTAATATTTCAAGGCATAATATATATAACTGGACCAAGGTTTATACTTCATTAGAGTAGATGTGAATTCATATTTCAGGTAGTCTTTTATCATCTCTGTTTTTTTTTCCCTAAAGCTGGCCTCTTGTTAGAGCTGATTAGATTGTCATTGTCATTGTTTGTATCTTATGAAAAGGCTTTCTCATTCTTGGAGTAAAAAAGGCATAAGCTCAGATATTTTCTTATTTTCATTTGTACTTCATTAGTATATGGCATCTATTGGGAGACAATTCTCCAGGAGTCTCTCATTGGTCTGCATGTTGTGTGAAGAGAGGCTCCGACAGCTTTCACTCTAGACTACCTGTACAGCAAACAGCCTTGAAAGAAAGATGGTAAGAGGGGCTCTCCAGGGCAGAGAGCAGGTTTGTTTACCATCTGATATTGTAAAGATTTTGTGTCCCTCTGGGGCAAAGGTTGGGCAGTTTTCTAGCAGCTCCATTATAAAAGATTTGGGTTTCTTTGCTCAGGGTTCTTCACCTGTGATGCAAACCCACTGCATGTACTGCATACACCTGGGCTGTATAGGTTGCCCTCTGAGACTTGGGCGTCAAGGGTAGCCAGGACAATCATGAGCTCAAGGTGATTATTGTGCCATGAGCAATAAAACCCCTTGTCTCTGATCCAGGAGTCTTGTGTCTTCTGCCTGCATCTATGAAATGCGGCACATTAATTTGTTAGCTTTCAAGTAAGGTAAAATTTTAGCCCCTTGACAGTTTTTGACATTATCAATACTTTTTTTTTAAGTATGGCAGGAATTTTTTTTAGTTACTTGACTATTTTATGAGGGTTACATTGTCTAACAACCACCTGTCTGCCAGTTTGTCCTACTGTGGTGGCTTGCATGTTGCTGTGATTCTGGAAGCTTTGCCATTGGTATTTCAAATACCAAAAGAGTCCCCTGTGGTGAATGGTTTTCGGCAGAGCCTCTGGACTAAGACAGAGTAGAGAGAAAGGCCTGGTGATCTACTTCCAAAAATTAGCCAATGAAAACGCTGTGGATCACAGAATACTGTCTGACACTTTGACTCATTTACTTTGGACACGTCATCAGAAGGGACATCATATTTTGTAAAGTGGAGGGCCAGTGAAGGTGAGAGAAACACTCAGTGAGATGGATAGACCCAGTGGCCACAAAAGTGGACTTAGACATACCAACCATCATGAAGATGGCTCAGGACCAGGCAACATTTCATTCTCTTATACATAAGGTTGCCACGAGTCAGCACCAACTTGATGGTAATTAACAACACCACCAGTTTTTATAAAACTAGGTAATATTGGCAACTCACCTAACTGGGCACACACTAACTCATCACAACACATTGATGTGAAAAATAGTGAGAGCCCCTCCCTCCATCTGTCTTTGTTATGAGGATCTTGTTCTCTCTTCAGGGTGACTTGCCTCTCTCCCAGGTCACCCCAACCATCTGATACACAGACTGAGGGAGGCTAGGGATCAGTCCATATATTAAATGTTAATAAAGCAGAATTTCTTTTCTATTGAGATAAATACCAAAAGAAATAATAATGGTTTCTTTCCACACCCAAAAAAGATGAGCTTGACACTCCTTTGGAAACTACTCCTTCTGAATGCTTTTTCCTCACCACTGTTGTTAGGTGCCATTGAGTGGGTTCCAACTCATGGCAACCCTGCCCAGTCCTGCACCAACCTCACAATTGTTGTTATGCTTGAGCCCATTGTTGCAGCCACTGTGTCAATCCATCTTGCCAAGGGTCTTCCTCTTTTTTGCTGACCCTCTACTTTACCAGGCATGATGCCCTTCTCCAGGGAATGGTCCCTCCTGATAACATTTTCCTCACCATTAGTAGTGCCATAATATTTATTGAACATTAAAATAGACCAGTCACCAAGCTAAGAATTTCACAAGAAATGTTTTATTTGCTCATACGAAGTTGAGTACTACCAACCATACCTGTTTCACATCTGAGTTCACTGAGACTCAGATGGTTTAAGTAATTTTTCACACAACCAGCAAGTGGATAACAGTGTCTGTTGCCACAATCTGAATTCCAATACTGCTTCTCTGTTTCACAGATGGCAACTCTGAAGCCTGAGGTAACTGACTTACTGAGTCCCTGTCCAACAATGATTTCTATGCAGAACAGTGCCTTCCTTGTTAGGAGAGCATAGGATATGCCCTATATTCTTTCTTATATGGCTTGTGGTTATGAGCAAAACATGATTAATTTCTATTAATGAATTCTGTCATGTTCTGACACAATATTAGAAAAAGAAATTTAAATAAGCTTTTTACTTTTACATATGAAGATTGACATTTTGTACATTGAGAATTTTGGCGGGAGAAATGGTGAGCAAATTTGGGGTAAGGGAGAGGCTTAGATTAGTTTAGGAAACAAAAGGAAAGGAAACCCACCAATGACTATCGCACTCAGGAACATACTCCCGCATTATCAAACACACACACGGAAAACAATTAATTCTACTGGTTCCACTGTTAAGATATGATAAATTATCCCCCCAAAGAGAGACTCCAGCAAGTCAGACATACCGGATCTGAGCACCTGAGCACTGTCAGACTTCACGCCTGCTGGTCTTTAGGAAGATTGATTATCCGAAATGTTCTGAGACGACCACCACCATGGCTCCACCACTCTTTCTCTGTGTTTTTAAATACAATATTTCCATTTAATGGAACACAAGGAAAGCTTCAAATGCTGCCAGGCCCTCTCCTCTGAAATTTTAGAGGGGAAATCATTTAAGCTCACTGGGAAGAGTCCTTGTGTTTGTGTGTATGTGGAGGGATGGAGATTAGGAGGAAGAATAATGAAAGGGGAGGGGAAGGGCTCATGTATTCAGTAAAACAGGAATTTAAACAGATGTGGCAATTCCTTGTACTACCTAACCATAGAACACTATTCAAATGCCTTATTTGTATTCTGTGCAACATAATAGATGTAAATCTTTCTGGGAGTTACTAAATATATATTTGTTGGAGGCTGCAAACTCACATGGCAGGAAAGATTCCTAAGGATGGATGGGGCAGTCAGGGGAGAGGAGGGTAGGAGAAGAGAGGCAGGACACGGGGCTGGGTAGCAGCAATAGGATTTCTGGGATTAAGCTGTTTGTGAGTCTTCTGTTTTCTTTCACAACACTTTGGAAGTCCTGTGATATTTCATTCACTGGGTGACCCTGTCTTTGCCATCACCAGGACGATTCTAGCTCATGATCATTTTCTGGTTCTCATTGGTGCTCTAAGTATTGAAACAGTGGATGCCCACCTACCTCCTTAGACTTGGTCTTACAAGGGCATGGCTACATATTTCTATTCCCATTGTGGAAGAGGACACAAACCATGAGGAAACCTATCAAGATAAATAAACCAGCTCACCTATAATCCAGGACAATGCAAGTCAAATTTTTTTCTTGACCACTGGTCAGGAAATTTTGGAAATAGTGAATAAAGTAACTGGAAACATCGAAATTTCCTAATTCTTTCAATAAAGTCTTTTCCCCCTCAATTTATATATATATATTATAAATACCCAGCCTTAAACTAGAACCAAATAGAATGAGATCATCAAATTCGTATCTAGCCAACTCCCTCATTTTACAGAAGAAATTTAGGTTCAGAGACATGAAGGGACTTACCAGAGGTCACACAGCATGCCAGAGCCCAACCAAGTCTGGAACCCAGGGATCAGTGTTCAGCACTGGCATGCCTTTTATACTGCGACATTTCCTGGGAGGCTCCGAGATGAGCTTCTGACATCTCACCCGGAATGAGTTTTCCTCTTGTCAGGAGAAAGGCAGATAGCTGAAATCTTTAGGTTCTATAGAGGAAGGGTGGGGGTTGGGGGGGGCGGCTAGGAAGGGCAGGTAGAAACTCTGAAAACAAACTGTTTTCTTCATGTTAATGTCCATGAGCATACCACCTACAAGGTTATTTTCCCAAAATTCTGTTCTTTATTTTATTTTTTTGTACCAATATTTTCTTGTGGTATACATTTTATGTGTCCTTTTTATTCATCTCCCCTAATAGATTATGAGTGCTTCTCACAATGATTGTGACTCGTCCTCACGGTTCCTTCCTCATAGTAAGTCACACGATGTGGATGCCCAACATGTATCTATGCGGGTGGCTAAGGAGAAGGAGGATGAAAGGAGAGTCAGTGCTCACCATTGGTATATGAGTTAGGATAAATGGGTGTTAGTTCTGGCTTTGCCTGCCTAATTGTGGCAGCCAGGCTCTAAGAGGACCCCCAGTCATCTCCTCATCTTGGTGTTCATGCCCTCTCCTCTTCAATATAGGCAGGACCTGTGACTTGCTTCTAATCAGTAGTATATGGCAAAGGTAATGAGATGTCATTTCCATGATTAGGTTGTATATGAGTGTAACTTTCATCTTGCTAGGAGACTCTCTCTTTGGTGATGCAAATGACCACATGTTGAAGAGGCCAGTGTGGCAAGGAACTGAGGAGGCCTCCAAGCAGGGATGGATTACCTAGTAAGCGAGGTACGCACAGACTTACTTGTGCTTACTTACTAACCTCTAGTGCATGATTTCACCTGTTTCTCACCATATCAAAGATGTAGTGAAACCTTCAACCAATAGCCAGCAAAGAGCTAAATCCTGCTAGAGATCACGTAAAAGAGATTGGAAGAGGACGCTTCCTCAGATAAGCCTTCAGATGAGACCCAGCCCTGGATGACACCTTAATCACAGCCATGCAGGAGACTCTGAAACAAAGGATCCAGATAAGCTGTGCCTGGACCCTGACTCACAGACACTATGAGATGATAAATGTGTGTAGTTCTATGCTACCAGTGGTAATTTGTAATAAGTTTGTGGTCATTTATTATGCAGCAATAGATAATTAATACACATGTTGAGTAACCTCACAAAGATAACTTCAACCTCTGAACCTTAATCTCCTCCCTAAGGGCCTTTTTGAACCAGGCACTGGAGTCAGTGTTGGCTCTACAGTAACAAACAAGACAGTGTTCTGCCCTTACGGAGCCTCTAATCTAGCCTCAGTGCTCTTGGGATATTGCTTTCACCTTGCTGGTTGCACAAGGAACTTCAGAAGTTTCGGGCCTTTCCATTAGAAGGTCAACCAAACCACTAGGTAGAGGAGCAAAAGGCAGAGCCATTCTGAAAACACTCAGGAAGAGAAATTGAATCAAACAGATGGGGCTTTCGGCATGAGCAGATGCATTTGGTCTTTTATTTATTTATTTTTTAATTACTATGTGTTTGAAATAAAGGCAAATGTGGAATTCCTACTAAGAAATGAGTATACATAATGGAAAGACATTATGTGACCAGAACGCATTCTGTTCACCTTCAGCTTGGACGGGAGGTCTTTTGGTGTTTGAAGAGAGGAATACAATGACAAGTACCACCTGATGCAAAGTGTGCAGGGGCATTATCTGTGTGGTGGGGCCTGCTCTAGGCCACTAAAGGGCTTCCCTGTAAGACTGGCCCCATCACAGACTATGGGGCCACTGTCAGGGAAGAGGCCCATTGCCCCAACCTCTGAACCCCTAAGCCCCTTTGTGTCTTTGAGATCTCTTTCCCCAGCTCCATCCTGTAGGTACTGCTCCCTCCACCCACCACTGTTTTTGCTCGCCTACAAAAGCCGTGGGAACGCTACTTGTTTTTCTCATTAGTGCTCAATGGCCTGCATCAAAAGGGTTCTCTGAAAGGAGCCAGATCCCCTAAAAAAGCAAAGCGTGCTTATCTTCTTTCAAGGCTAAGTAAAAGCCTCCAGAAAAAACAGCCTGTTGATCTTTGGAGAGGAAATGGAGGTACCTTCTTTCTTCTTGGAAATTCACACCCACATGGACTTCTAACACAAGGAAGAATATACTCCTAAGAATGGGCAGAACGTTGTCTTCAAGTGTAAGACTCATCTCCTGCTTCATCATCCCAGCTCAGCCATTTATAGCTGTGGCCTTGGGTGAGTTACCTAACACTTTTGGTCTGTTTTTTTTTTTTTTAATGGGGACAATAACAGCACCTACCTCATAGAGATGGCATAAAGGACTTAGAATGGTGGAGCACTTAGAGAACATTCGCTACACCCGATGGTAACTAACAACCACTATTACTGTAGCAAAAGGAGCAAACAAAAACAGACAGTTTTCATTTCCTGTTACATTTAGTTCAAACAGAACACAACAAGGAAACATGAGGAAGATTCAGTCGACGTTTGTCCTCGGAGACTTTGCATTTTGATTCAGGTCCTTCTTCACCCCTGTCTTTCCCCAGCGCTCCTTCTTCTGTTCCTTCTTGTCCAAAGCCCCTCAGGGCAATATCCCACCTGGGATCACCTCCCAGGAGCCTCAGATTTTACTGTCCCACTTCTTTTCCCATCAATTCTCTCCTCTCCTTTGTCCTTGTCCCTAGGGCTTTTGCTAGCATCTGATCAACTAATGTGTGCCAAAATGTTAATCACCCTTGGTTTAAATCAACCGTTCTCAGCTTTCTTTTTTTCCTCCTATCTCCACATCATGCATATGAATTTCATAATAAATTCTCATTAGTAACAACATACTTCGCCACCCAGTGATTTCAGCTCCTGAGAAGGGGAAGTAGAATCTACAAGAGTACCCCCAGCAGAGTGTCATCCCCTAACCCTTCATGGCATTGAGAATCACAGCAAGTGGCGCCTCCTGATGTCTTTTGGCAGATGCCTTCAAAGGCTTAACCCAAATGATGTCTGATGATGAAAACTTGAGGTTCCATAGCTCAGTTGCATTTGAGTCCTACAAGGGGTTTATCTGGGGACTAAGTGACAGGTTAGGGAGCACTTTTTTAATCACACGTGTAACCAATTGTCTCCATCCATCTCCCAGAACCCAAGTAACTATGATTTTTTAGCCTCGCTTTATCCTCTGGCTTTCAAATAAAATGTTAGACAATGTCTCCAAGGCCACCCTCTATAAGAGTGTGCAGAGCTGGTCCTGGAAGGAGCACTGAATCCCTGTTTATAAATAGAAGTGATTAGGAAAGTCTGCTCTCTGCTTACTCAGGGCCATGCATTAACTGTTTAGCCTGCCTGCCACAGAGGGCTGGCCAGGAGAGCAAGATCACATGGGAGGTACTGTGTGGGCTTTCTACTCCCTATTCCTTAGGCCAGCCAGGGCAGAGTGATGGCCTACACCCTGATAGTGGCTTCAGGAAGCCCTTGATGTCCCCAAATCCAAGTCCTCATTGGATGATGCTAAAATGCAAATCTCCACAGGAAGAGATGCACTTCATGCTATAGGACCCATTTGGTTGAGTTGGGGCAGGGGTGTGGGGGCGGGGGGAGGATAACCATTGACTGTGCCTATCTGCAAGAGCAGAGCCAGCCTGTTCACCTCCAGCTTGGAAGGGAGGCCTTTTTGGGCCTCAAGACTTGCTGCAGAGTGCTGGAGCATTATCTATGACAAATGCAATTCCACGTTTTCAATTCTGTTTCCATAAAACCATCTAAGATGTTTAATATTTTGATACCAAAACAAAGCCTCCCTGCTCTGACTAGGATCACAACAGAGTGTCCCAGACAGAGCAGAAAAAAATGCAGAACAAAAATTCAAATTCACAAAAAAGACCAGACTTACTGGCCTGACAGAGACGGGAGGAACCCCCAGACTATGGCCCTAAAAATGCTTTTGACCTGGAACTGCAGCCATTCCCAGAGACCATCTTTCAGCCAAACAATAGACAGGCCCATAATAAAAACATTAACACCTGAGAGGAATGTGCTCCCTAAGACAATCAATTATACTCGATCAAAAGGGGAGTATTTGCCCAAAAGTAAAAATGAGAAGGCAGGAAAGGGTAGAAAATCTGGACAAAAGGAAACGAGGAACCCAGGGCAGAAATGAGGAAAGTGCTGACACGTTGTGGGGAATACAACCAATGTCACAAAATGCCTTATGTGCAAACTATTGAATGGGAAACTGATTTGCTCTGTAAACTTTCACCTAAAGCACAAGAAAAAAATACTTTAAAATTATATATGTATGCACCTATCTATCCATCTATCCTTGTATCTATCCATCTACCTACCTACCTACCTACCTACCTACCTACCTACCTATCATCTATTATCTATCTATATCTATAGCCTCCTGTCTTGATCTGGGTGATGGTTACATGGATGTTGCTTTAAAATATCCTGTAAATAGTATAACTACTGTACAAATATACATATAGTACCTAGTGGCATAGTGGTTAAAAGCTAGGGCCGCTAGCTAGTTGGCAGTTCAAATCCACCAGGAGCTGCTTGGAAACCCTATGGGGCAGTTCTACTCTGTCTTATAGGGTCACTATGAGTCAGAATCAACTCAATGGCAACAGGTTTTTTGGGATGAAGAAAAACTAGCACAGAGCACTTGTGAGGATGCCTGGCGGGGGGGGGGGGGGCGCATGTGGCCAGCACGCAAACGGAGAAGGTGTGTGTTATCTGCATAAAAATACAGTAGAACTTCCCCATAGGGTTTTCTAGGCTGCCTCTTTTTTTTTCTTTACAAGCTGCAGATCACCAGGTCCTTCTCCCACAGAGCCGCTGGGCGGGTTTGAACTGCCAGCCCTCATTAGCAGCCAAACACTTAACTGTTGCACAACCAGAGCTCCTTATATACACATATACATATACACACGTATATATTTAGAAAAACCAAACCTATTGGTGTCCACTCGATTCTGACTGATAGTGTCCCTATAGGACAGAGTAGAACTGCCCCATAAGGTTTCCAAGGCTAAACCCTTTATGTGAGCTGACTGCCACGTCTTTCTCTTGTGTAGCAGCTAGTGAGTTTAAACCACCAACCTTTCAGTGAGTGGCTGAGCACTTAACCACTGCACCACTAGGGCTCCTTATACATATATATTTATGTTTAATTTACTAGAACAATGGCAGTGGTTTTCAAACTTTGTCTCATGTTAGAATCACCGGGGGAGTACGAAAAGCTGTATATGCCCAGGCTGCGCCCCAGACCAATTAAATGAGAATCTCTCAGGCATCAGTATGTTTAAAGTTTCCCAGTTGATTCCAGTGCACTGCCAAGTTTGAGAACCAGAGTGCTACAAGAAAGGGATCTGTTGAAAATCAAAGAAACAAAAAAAGCTTTCACCCCACTGAAGGCTCTTCTCTAAGATCCTTTGCAGCTGAGTTTCTATGATTAAATAAATATTTGTTGCTTTACCAAAAAGAAAGAAAAAATACATCTGCCAGACTATCCCTTGCACCTGACAGTTGCAAAAATATGAACAAACAAAAAAATCTTTTGGTCAGAAAACATGGTCCCTAAACTGGAAACTTTGAGGCTGCCCAAATACAAGTTCTGAGAATGTCCCAATTTTCCTGTGGGCTGGCCCTGTCTACTGTCCTGTCATGCTTAGATGGAAATAAGATTTCTCCGGGAAAGATGCCCCCACATGGACAAGCAGAAGCTGTGAAAGCTAGAGACCAGGTAGAGACCAAACCCCCTGTAGAAGCTCGGACCCCACCTGTTGCATTGGTAAAGCTGGAGGTCCTGGGACTCAGGTGAGGCTGCCAGAGGCATCATTAACTTCCGTTAGATGGAAAGTCTGAGCAGTGGATTGCTCCCGTGACAGCTATTTCAGAATGTCCCGCTTGCATGTTTTATTTTATTTTTATATATTTTTTTCCCAAGGATACTGCTAATGGAGTTTAAGGTCCTTTCGTCTCCACGGAGCCTTTATTGTGAAGTCTCCTCACGTCTGCAAGTACCCGTAGCTGCCCTGTTCCCTCTTAATTCATTTTCTGTGCTGCTTTCAAGAGTATTTGGAATCTCCGCGAGAACAAATAAACCTCTGAACTCTGATACACGTGTAATCTGCCAAGGTCCACCCACAACTCCAGACTGTCCCCCAACGCGGCTGAAACAACATCAAAACGCGTCAGTGTTTTCCTGTAATCAATTTGCCAAAGACAATGTACCAGAAGTGTCTGATTTCCCATTTTGGCTCTGCCCTGCGTTTCTTTCCATCTGCTAATTGGGCAAGAGGTCAGGGGAGACACTCAAGGTGACAGATTTGTTAAAAGAAAAACAGTGTCAGTTTAGCTCCCAGGCATGGGCACCAACCTCGAGGTGTTCTACCTTCCTTTCTCTTTATTTTTACTCAGTAGATGAGGAAAGATGAGAAAGCAGAACTGACCGGAAGTTTTTATTTTAACCAGCTGTGTGACCTTGGGCCTCAGAGGTCTCCTGTGGGAAATGCTTGGTTCCTCAGCAAGCTCTGTGCTGTCCCTGGGAGGCTCAGATGGTTAGTGCTGGACCACTAACCAAAAGGTTGGCAGTTCAAACCCACTCAGAGGCACCTTGGAAGAAAGGCCTGGAGATCTGTTTCTGAATGGCCACAACCTTGAAAATCCTACGAAGCCCAGTTCTACTCCACTACATATGGAATCACCACGGGTCAGAATCGGCTTGACTATGGTAACGGGTCTGCAAGCTCTAAATTTCTCTGGTTTGAGTCTAATAAGCAAAAGAGGCATTTTTTAAAATGGGCTAATTTCCATCACCTGAGGCATCCTTCTGATTCAGCCCCCTTCTTGCAGCAAGTTTAAGATAAAGCACTGAAGAGCTACAGACGGCTTCCCAAACACCGGACAGGCTGCGGGAAGACCGAGAACTTGACAGAGCGGTTCAAAACGCTGGCCCCGCGTCCGCGTAAAGCATCAGGCACCAGAACGCTGGGGATGCTTCTCCCACTCTAATTACTTGGGAAGGAATGTCATAGTCTCCAGTGTAATTAGCAAATTAGCAGCATTTTAATTCATTCCCTCTTTTTAGGCTGTTCACATATTCGCTGGTGCAAGAATGAGCAGAGCATTGTGGTGTCTTATCTTTTTAAAACGAGGTCAAAGTTGTTGAATTATGGCCATCCCCACCAGGCATCTGGCTGAGTCACAGCTTAAGCCCAGGTTTGGGGAAAGCTTTCTGGAGCTGCGATGAAATGCTGGCAGGCCTGTTACAGCATTGTGCTCCAAGGAAGGGCTACAAACAGCACTTAACTATGCTCACTCAAGGTATCACGTGGCTCATTATCTGGCCAGCGGGGAAAGATTTCACAAACAAACCGCCCACTGACAAGGTCACACAGTTAGCCACCAGACTTTGGGATGGAGCGGCCACCTCAGGGTTGCCCACCCCCATCACTAGGCCAGCACTCCTTTCTACCTTGCACACCGTCACACTGGCCTTCTCCAGCCTGAATTTAATGAAGAAGAAAGGTCCCTGTGTGTTTGCTCATTAAAGACACCACATCTTATTCCAGAAAGTGAAATGTGATGATCTCCGTCCTTGAGGTGTTTTCAGCCCTCATGGTCTCTTTCCTTCACCTAAAACACACAAATACGCACCCCCATACTCGCATATTTACGCGAGGCGAGTCATTTTGTCTGTCTTTTAATTCCATACTACATGCTCGTGAGTTAGAAGCGGTAAAATGTGAAACTGACATTGGTAGAAATTTAGGGCATCTGGCTTTCCTATACATTATTCCTAGCTTCTGAAATATTCATAACCACTTAAAGAGGATTTCTAGATGTGTATCTAGAAATGCATCCTGATAATCAGTGCTTTACATATTTTTATTTCTCAGAGTATGGATATGTTTGGTAATAATTGGAGACCAAAATGCAGTAAAATATTTGTATGTGTTAATTGTATAATATAAATACACTATGCACACACACACACACAGATACACATATACGTTCATATATCGGCCAAAGATCTACAATGAGAGATACCATGTCGAAAAGCAGTAAGCTGTCAGGAATCTATGAATGTAAATAGTTTTTAGCAAGAGCATATTATCAAGGTATTCTTAACTACATTTGGCATTTTTGGAGCAAGAAAAATGCTGGGGTTTCACTAAACTGCAGTGCTAAGGAAATGGCGAATTTAGATCCTATATGGGGATGTCCTTGAAATTGCATAGAAAAGCTGAAAGCTATGTTCATACAAAATTCCCCCCAATCTCAATTTATTTTTAAATGCCCAAAAAGCAACCTAAAAATGTAGTAAATAATTAAGAGTATGCTTAAATGTCATATACAACATTATTCATAAAGAGAAAGAAGTTCATAAAAGATTCATTTGTTTTCTTAATCATGTAAAACAGCAAGATCAAATAGAGTGAAAAAAATTCTATTTTTGTGATCTATCTGAATTGTGAACACCTCTTAATTTGGCCCTAAGAAAACTACAGATGATCTTTAGTTATTTACTGCTAGGAAAATGTGTTTGTTTTTTTTTTCCAATGATGTATGCTAAAGCTATATAGAAAAATGAAATTACAAGTGATTCTTATTATGAAACACCCAGGCAATATTTTTGCTATATATTGGGTGCCAGGATATCACCCCAGGTACCTCGTTTAAGCCAGCCAATCTCTGCTGTTCTCAGAACAGAAGAATGCACTTCTGGGAAATTCGCCATTTGAAATTCCAATGGTTGCTTATCCCTTTCTGAGGCTAATGGTGCCAGTTGCTAAGAAAACAGGGCTTCTCTGCTGGCCAGAGGACATAGCTTTTTCTCTGTGTTGCTGCAGGATAAGAGATCAACTTTGAGACACTCATTGTCCTGGAAAATTAGTGTATTGTGAGCCTTCTCAAACTTGGCATCCAAGAGTATAATCCGTATTGCTTGTTTTTTTGATCCCAGGGAAGCTGCTGATAACAGTTTTGAAGTCAGCTTGTGCTAGGTCCCAAGATGCTCATATTGTAAAGAACTTGAGCTCTGGCTGGCGAGTGGGAAGACTTAGGAGAAGAATTTAAGACAGAGCTGAAGAATAGAGGCTGGCTACAGCTTTTAACTGTTTTAACCCCCAACCCTCTTTCTCTCCCCGCCTAATGATAAAAAAAAAAAAAAAAAAAATGATAAGCCATGTTAATTTGGGAGTATATTCTCTGCCTCTATATGTTCTCTTGGGCTCTGGGTGGGACCCCTGAAGATGATGCTGAAAATGCACTGTTGATAAAGGGTCCCCTTAATTTCTCTGCCAATACAACATGCTTCATTTATCCAGAAACAAAATGGCTCATTTGTCTCAAGATGAGACTCCATTATAAGCCTGGGTTAGGCAGCTGGAAGTAGTAGTCAGATCTCTGGACACCATCTTGAATGAAATTTTCTCCAGAATGCAAGACCTCATTTTCACTTATTAACTAAATTCTTTTTCCGAATCTTCTGAATATAAAATCTAATGCCTTTCTATCTGGAATTACTGAAGCAGAGAGCATGCTAGATGGAAGGAGATTAGCTGAAAAGAGAAAGGCTCGTAGGAAGACAAGATTTAGAAAGCCCTTTGGGATGAGCAGTAAAGGAAGGCAGTGTAGACCAGGGTTCTCTACCTGAGCAATTGGTACTACTCCCTGACTGTAAACTCAAACCTGCTCAGTTACTGCTATTTACAAGCTCCCTCCCTCCCTTGGCAATGACGGTTTGTCTCCTCTACCTCTCTTCCTCTTTCACATAATATTAAATCAAATTGTATTATTAATAATACTCATTGCCGTCAAGTTGATTCCAACTCATAGCAACCCTATAGAACAGAATAGAAAAGCCCCAGAAGGTTTCCAAGGCTGAAATTTTTACGGAAGCAGACTGCCACATCTTTCTCCCAAAGAGCAGCTGGTGGGTTGGAATCACTAACCTTTCAGTTAGCAGCCAAGTGCTTAACCACTGCACCACCAGGATCCCTCATTATTAATAATAACTACTATTTATTAAGTACTTTTAAAATCAGAAAAGGTGTGCATCAGGTTGTATCTTTTCACCATTCTTATTCAACCTGTATGCTGAGCAAATAATCCAGGAAGCTGGACTATATGAAGAAGAACACAGCATCAGGATTGGAGGAAGACTTATTAACAACCTGTGATATGCAGATGACAACTTTGCTTGCTGAAAGTGAAGAGGACTTGAAATACTTACAGATGAAGATCAAAGATTGCAGTCTTCAGTATGGATTGCACCTCAACATAAAACAAAAATCCTCATAACCGGACCAATGAATAACATCATGATAAATAAAGAAAATACTGAAGTTGTCAAGGATTTCATTTTGCCTGGCTCCACAATGAATGCCCATGGAAGCAGCAGTCAATAAATCAAATGACGTATTGCATTGGGCAAATCTGCTGCAAAAGACTTCTTTAAAGTGTTGAAAAGCAAAGATGTCACTTTGAGGACTAAAGTGCACCTGATCCAAGCCATGATATTTTTAATCACCTCATATGCACTCGAAACTGGAAAAGAATGAGGAAGACCAAAGACGAATTGACGCATTTGAATTATGGTATTGGTGAAGAATATTGAATATACCATGGAGAATGAACAAATCTGTCTTGGAAGAAGTACAGCCAGAATGCTCCTTAGAAGTGAAGCCGGTGAGACTCCATCTCACTTACTTTGGACATGTTATCAGAAGGGACCACTCCCTGGAGAAAGACATCATGCTTGGTAAAGTAGAGGTCAGCGAAAAAGAGGAAGACCCTCAAGGAGATGGATTGACACAGTGGCTGCAACAAAGGGCTCAAACACAGCAATGATTGTGAGGATGACACAGGACCAGGCAGTGTTTCGTTCTCTTGTACATAGGGTCGCTATGAGTCAGAACTGACTCTATGGCACCTAACAACAAGATTTAAGTATCTGCTATGTGCCAAGCACCATATGTGTTCTATCAATAATCCTCACATCGATTGTTCAAGGGAGGTAAAATTTTCCTCTTTTTACAGATAAGAAAATTGAGGCTAGGGGAAGCTAAGCAACTTACCCAAAATCACAGAGCTGGTAAGTGGGACAGCTGGTCAAATCATTTCTACCCGGCCTCAGTCTACAATCTTAACCACTATATGCATGCCTCTCTAGCAGTACAGCTAATGCTTTCTTTATCTCTGCTTCCTCTCTTCATCTGTGCTCAATAGCTGCAGCTTAGCACCCCCTCAAACCTGAGACCTCAAATCCAGGTCTGTTTGATGCCAGAACCTCAGCATTTTCCACTAAATCTACACTGTCCCATACAATACTCACACGTGGCTTTCGAGCACTTGGAATGTGGCTAGTACGAATTGAGATGTCCTCATAGATTTTAAAGGCTTAGCATGAAACAAAGAATGTGAACTATCTCAATATTAATAATGTATTTATTTTACTTTGAAATTATAATATTTTAGATAACCCAAAACAATATTTTAGATATGAATTAAATAAAACATTTTATTAAAATTAGTATTACCTGTTTCTTTTTATCTTTTTTAATGTGGCCACTAGGTAATTTAAAATTACATATGTGGTTCGCACTATATTTTTATCAGACAGCTCTGTACTAAGTTGTACAGGTATCTGGAGGGAAAGGTATAGTGAGGAGCTGCTACTACCTCCTCTAAGAACTGTGATAGGGATCACTCTAAGCCCCAATTCCCTACCCTAAGATTTCCAAAACTAATTGCCTCCCACAAAATGTTGGGGAACTCTAGCGTATCATAGAATCTCAGGGTTAGAAAGAAACTTATAAATTAACCAAACTAAATCACCTACCTTTATAACCTCTATTATGTTGTTGTTGTTGGGTATCATCTAATCGATTTTGACTGATAACAACCCCATGTGACAGAGTAGAACTTCCCCATAGGGCTTTCTGGACTATGAAGGCACATTTTGGTAGATTACATCACTGTTCTAAACATTCACCTGCCCTTAAACTTTCCTGCCCCATTGGTGCCAAACTTGGCCACAGGACTTGCTGTGCCACTCCCTGGGGGAGGGACTATACATCCCCACCCTGTTTAACTCAGGAGTGGCCATGTGACTTGCTTTGGCCAACAAACTCTGGGGGAAAATATCACTTACAAGCACTGGCCTTAAGAACCAATTCATGTTCACCATGAATCTTTCTCCTCTGACATAAGACCTGCAGTGTTCCAGGTAAGGGTTCCTCTGCCAGCCTATGTCTCTCAGGAAGATGAGGTAGAGGCGATTCATGGCTTAACCACAACAGACTTGTAACCTGAAATGACAAATCGACTTGAGTTGTTTCAAGTGACTGAGATTTTGGGGGTTATCGTTACTACGTCATAACCTAGCCTAAGCTGATTGATAAAGATTCTATCCCCAGCAAATGGTCACACAATTATATTTGAATCCCTCCAGTGAGAAAAATTCTTACCACCTCCTCAGGCAGGATGTCCCATCTTTGGATAGCCTTGACCATTAGAAAGACCTTTCTCCTGTGGCACCAAGATCTGCTTCCTGAGACAGACTTCTTCCTGTCTGACAGAATGGACTCCCTTCCAACTCTCAGCACCAGTGTAGGAGCAATAAATTGAAACCAGGTACAAGCAAATCATTAGTGGTCACTGAGTGTTCCTTCATACAGGAAGAAGACTTGAACCTGAGCTCAGGGACCACATTCACATCAGGAGGGAAGAACATGAAAAGTTGAGCCCAAAGGATAGGCTGAGCTCACAGCCCTGGGGACAGATAAAAAAGAAAAGCCAGGGCAAGTAGAAAGCCCAAACATGATTGGTCTGCTGGAAGTTGTCAGGATAGGATAGTGGCATGGCGAGCCCTCTTATGGATATAAGATGCTCATGCTCAGTGCTCTGGCAGTGTGACGGACCCTGTACTCTGAACCTGGCATTGACGCCCTCAGTCATCTCCCTTACTTGTTTCACCCTCGGAGCCACAGTGTATGCTTTTTTCCCTGGCCCATGATAGTCCTTCGTATACCTGTAGACAGCTTTATTTGTCACCTGAGCAAATGAAGTCAATGCTTACTTTGGAATTCAGCTAGAAGAGAGTCTGCTCAAGTGGTTCAGAACTTGGGTTTCAGAGCCAAGTTAGAGCTGGGTTCAAATACCAACCCCATCAATTAATAGCTGTGTGACCTTCAACAAAATTTCCTCACCTCTCTAAGTCTCGCTTATCTGTAAATTAAGGATACTCTGTGCCTTGTAGGACGATTGTTCTCAAGACTGAATGAAATACTGCAGAGTGCTTGCTACTATACCTGTTCTTCAATAAATATTAGTTATATGAACACAAAAGAAAAATGAAAATTGAAGACCTATCTGGAGACAGCAGCCCCACTGATACCACACACTGTACTTCTGAGGATCCTGGTAGGGTCTGGTAAAATGCTCAGTAGAGATATTGGTCCTTGTATTTTGGGGCAGAACCATCTGCTATTGAGATTTTGCCACGTGATCCCTTAAAAGTTCATTTGAGGTGATTCAGAAAGGGGATTCATTCCTTATTTCTATTTGTGTCCTATTTTCTATTGTATTTCCTTATCTAATTTCTCCTTCCCTTTCTGTTGAAGTCAGTGCTGTGAATCAGCACCTTACAGGAGCATTACCGCAAGGAAGTATAGGAATTCCACAGCCAATTTCATCTGAATATTTGAAAGCACAAGAGAAGCAAAAGGTGACGGGAACACTTATCATGCACTGGGCAGTTGTGAAAGCGTCAGAATGCTGTAACAGAATTGGTCCAGCCGGCTCGGGACTTTGTCGCTGGCACCAAAGGCTGGCCTTCCCTAAGTCACCTTGAGAGGAGGTTGGATCTGTCTCAAACAACCTTTGTTCACCTTAATATTCTGTTAAGTCAATTACTAAAGCACAATATATGCTTCGAAGAAATCCTATCTTATGTGGTGTGTGAGTGTGTGTGTGTGTGCGCACGCGCATGTGTGTGTGTGGAGAGAGAAACAGAGTAAGAGAGAGAAAGAGAATGAATTACATTTGTTGGTTCAGTGGTAGAATTCTCGCCTTCCAAGCAGGAGATCTGGGTTTGATTCCTAGCCAATACATTTCATGTGCAGCCACCTGTTAACATCATAGCAGTGCACAGGCCCTTCCTGACAATACACCTGTCAGTGGAGGCTTGTGTGTTGCTATGATGCTAACAGGTTTCAGTGGAGCTTCCAGACTAAGAAGAACTAAGAAGAAAGGCCTGGCAATCAACTTCCAAAATTCAGCCAGTGAAAACCACATGGATCACAATGGCATCATGAGAATGACACAGGACCGGGCAGAGTTTTGTTCTGTTGTACAAAATGTCACCATGAGTCAGTGCCAACTCAGTGTTGGCTATCAACAACAGCAAACTCCAACTCTGTGAGCAGGACCTAGTTGTCTATTCCCTCAATCATTTGAGATTTCATTCTACTTTCTCCAGGGCGATTATACTTTACTGAGGCCCAATGACCACAACTGCACTGGGTATTGAGGCACAGTGTGGTGTTTGATGTTTTTTGTCAAAAATTCTTTCTCTTCCTGGTGATGCCTGGTATCCAGACCTCCATCTGGCCCTGACATCATATTCAACCCACAGCTCCAGTCTATAATAATTTGCAGAATATTCTTGTCTGAAACAAGCTTAGAGCCTAAGTTTACTGAGGGTCTTATATTTACATAATACATTTTGTAGCATATTTCCAAATTTCTAACCCATTTTAAAGTGTCTCAGCTATCACCATTTGTTAAGGTAAGCTATTCCCCGATTACATTGTGCTTACCTTCAGGGGGTACAATAAAATAAAGTGCATACATTTTTGTAAAATTAGGGTTTTAATTCCCTGTACCAGCTTCAATTAGCCCATTTTCTGTTTTTATTCATTATAGACTTTTAAACTCTAATACATGCATATCATGAGTGGGAGATTTTGAAAATGTATTTCAGATTCTCAACTTCTGGGTTATCATATTGGTAAATTGGATATGCCCCATAAGATTTCTTCCAATTTCCTGTTAAAATGTCCCCAAAGAGTACATAAAAAACAACATGGTAAATGCAGTTAACGTTACTGAATTGTACACATAACAGTGGTTGAAATGCTTTGTTGATTGTATTTCACCAGAACAAAAAAAAAATTTTAATTAAAAAAAAGATACAGAAAAAGACAAACTGGTGACAGAATTGTCAAATAAATTTGCCATATTTGGGGATTTCCAGTCACCGAGTCACTGATAGAAACGACCTGAAACTATTATACCAAACTATTTGTCCAAAACTATTTGCTTTGGACAAATCTGCTGCAAAACGCCCCTTCCAAGTGTTAAAAAAAGTAAAGATGGCACTTTGAGCACTAAGGTGTACCTGACCCAAGCCATGGTGGAAGTTGGAAAATAATGCCTGTGAAAGCTGGAAAATAAATAGGCAAGACTGAAGAGGAATTGATGCTTTTGAATTACGGTGTTGGCAAGAGTATTGAATATATCATGGACTGCCAGAAGAATGAACAAGTCTATCTTGGAAGAAGTACAGCCAGAGTGCTCCTTGGAAGTGAGGATGGCGAGGCTTCATCTCATGTACTCTGGACATGTTATCAAGAGGGTCTAGTGCCTGGAGAAGGACATCATGCTTGGAAGAGGGCCAGTGCTTGACGCAGTAGCTGGAAGAATGGGCTCAAACACAGCAATAATTATAAGGATGAGGCAGTGTTTTGTTCTGTTGTACATAAGGTTGCTATGAGTTGGAACCGACTTGACAGCTCCTAACAACAACCTAACAACGTTGTAGGACTAACAAACAAACCACACATTCCACCCTGTGAGCCAGAGCAGAACACTGGCTCGCTAAGAAGGTTAGAGTCACACCTATATCTGGGATTGACTGGCACTGTCCTGTCCAGGAAAATTGGGGAGTGTGTCTCGATTAAACACCAACTTCCAATCCCAAAACCCTGTTCTTCTCAACTCTCATAACTGTGTTTTTCCACATCCAGTCAGTCACTGTGACTCAAAGCTTGGAATACACCATAAAGTCATTGTTCTTAAATGTCCAAGGAAAAACATCACAAACAGAAGTAAAGACAAAAAGAGCTTTATGAATGGTAGGTGTTCTTTCCAGCTGTGTTTGATTCTCCATGTCAAGTCAGAAAAGCAAATCAGGTCAAGGCTCAATCCAACATACCCACACTAGAAGAGGGCAGTCTATGGCAAACTGAGTGAGAGCACTGCACATCAGACTAAACTAAGAAGCAGAAGGTACCTGTACGTACGTGGGCAGTGGGGAGTTCTAAGGAGATCTAAGGACTCCACCTTTTCTGTTGATAAGACTCTAGCCCTGGAGAACACTTCGTCTCTCCAGAAAGAAAGGAAGCTAGGAAAGAGGGGAGGGTGAAATATATATCTAGGATAGGTAGATAGATAGATGATAGATAGATGATAGATAGATAGGTAGATAGGTAGATAGATAGATGGATGGATGGATGGATGGATGGATGGATGGATGGATGGATGGATGGATGGATGGATGGATAGATAGATATATATGACAGATGATAAATATAGATCCATGCTAATGAACTGATAGTAAAACATGAATAATCCCACATGGTCCAACCAATTTTGACTGAGAACTTTCTTTCTAAACCCTAGGAAGAAGACCCAGTGATCTTTTTTCTTTGTATTCATGCTTAGAAAAACTTTCCATCCAAAGATAATTTTTTAAAATTGATCTTTATTTCTTCTAGCTTTATGGATTGATTTTTCACCTTTGGCTCATTAATTCATCTTGCAGTTGCTGTATTATTATTCTTTCCATTTTTCAAATGACAACATGAAAGTTCAGAAATGATTTTAAAAGAAAAAGAGACCTTGGCTTAAGGTCAGGTCTTCTGATTCTAAATCTGTTAATTCCCAACAATCCTAGGTTGAGAACTTGAGTTTCAACTATGGTCTCCTCATACAATTCCTGCCATCATAGGAATTGGGCTAAAGAACGTAGATTGGCATGAGCCAAAGATGCAAGTGGGATAATCTCTGACTCCATCAATCCCCCACCCAGCCAGTGCAACAACAGTGATTGGAGGGATTTTCTGACATTGAACAATGAAAAAACCAGCAAACCAGTTGCCATCAAGTTGATTCTGACTCATAGCAACCCTATAGGATAGAGTAGAATTGCCCCATAGGGCTTCCAAAGATCACCTGGTGGATTTGAACTGCCCACCTTTTGGTTAGCTGCCTGAACTCTTAACCAGTGCGCCACCAGGGCTCCAAACCAAACCTGTTGCCTTTGAGTTGGCTCTGACTCATGGTGACCCTACAGGACAGGCTGCCCCATGGGGTTTCCAAGGACTGGCTGGTGGTTTTGAACTGCCAACCTTTTGGTCAGCAGCAGAGCTCTTAACCACTATGCCACCAGGGCTCCTCTGTAATTCTGCCCCAAGGACCCAGAGGGGGCCTGTGTATGTGTTCCAAATTCATCACTAAGAGCCTTTTCCAGGAAGGATATTATAAATTTTTGCTTCCAATTATTTGTCTACATATCTTGGCTTTTTAAGTAACTCTAGGACTAGTGCTTTTTCAAAGATAAAAACAAGATAGTTTCTATACATATTAGGTACAAAAGAAATGAGTCAACCTCAGTGGTATCAATTGACTATTTTATCCCAGCACTTGTTTCAACCTATTAAATTAAAAATAATTATTGCGATCTTTCAAAAATGTGCTTGGTACAGCATCATGCATTGTTGGGAAACTTATTATACCATGAGAGAAAAATGGTCGAGGTGGTAACGTAAGTTCCCTTCTACGTTTTCCAATCTCTCTTTGGTAACTCTGAAATATAGGTGTCCATGAGCACCTCCTGGGATAACATTAATCTAAAATTAAATGTGTAAATTTGTCAACACAGAGGCTTACAAAAGGACGGAAGAGAGATTTATGTATGTTGTCTGAAAAGTGGGATTTAAGATTTTAGTCTGTGAATCCCTACTTGGTATACTGAATTTCTATTACACAGAAGGAAAGTGACGCCAGTGTAGAGCCTTAATTAAAACTCAACTTGGCAATTGTTCTTGCTACCTTTAGAACAGAAAAAGGGAAGTAATTAAATAGAAAGATTCAGTTTTATAGACACCTATATTTTTTTTCTTGGCAGCTCATTCATAGGAATACATTGTTCTTCAGGCACAAATATAGACTGTTTGCCTTTGTGTTGACTGTTTTTATTTTTCCATGGTAGGGATAAATTATAAATAATTTTGGATACTCTTAACCAGTCCCCTTTGAGCAAGGTATACTTTTCTGTGAGTTGACTAAGTTAATTAAATTAGTAAAATGTACTTGAACATACCATGGCCAGTGTTCCAAATTTATACCCACATTCTACAAATCAGTCATTCACTCATCAAAAGCTTAGTGAATACTTACATAAGTCAGGCACTCGGCAAGAGATTTGGAAGACAAAAATGCAGAAAACTGTCCTCAAAAGAGCTCACAAGCTAATAAGGGACACTGATGAGTGAAATAATTGCAATATGATGTGATAAATGCCCTAACAGAAGCACAAATAAAGTGTTAAGTCTAAATAGAGGAGGGAGGGACCAATCTGGGGGAGGTTAGGAAAAGCTTCACAGAGAAGATAATATTGGAAAGAAAGAAAAGAAGTTTACCAGTTTTAGCAGCATAATATATGGGTTTTCAAGGAAGAGAGAACGATGTGCTCAGAAGTAAGTGATCTTCAAAGGCAACGATGTGCTTGAGGACTAGTAAGAAGATCAATATGATTTTAGTGTAGGACTTATGCTGGGAAGGGACAGAAAAGGAAACTGAAAAAGTGGATTAGGACCTAGATTGTGGATTGGTAAACTTTTTTCTGTAAAGATAATAAATATCTTTACCATCTTTTCTAATTATTTTTCTATACATCTTGGCTTATAGAGGAGCCCTGGTGGCACAGTGGTTAAAGCACTTGGCTGCTAACCAAAAGGTCAACAATTCGAACCTACCAGCCACTCTGCGGGAGAAAGATGTGTCAGTCTGCTTCTGTTAAGATTCACAGCCTTAGAAATGCTCCTGGGCAGTTCTGCTCTGTCCTACAGTGTTGCTGAGTTGCAATCACTCAATGGCCGTGAGTTCGGTTTGCTTTTAGGGAGACCTATCTAACTCTTAAGAATCCTGGTGGCACAACCATTAAGCACTTGGCTGCTAACCTAAAGGTTGGCAGTTTGAACCTACCTAGAGGCTCAGGAAAGGTGTGTATCAGGGTTGTATCCTTTCACCATACCTATTCAATCTGTATGCTGAGCAAATAATCTCAGAAGTTGGATTGTATGAAGAAGAACGGGGCATCAGCATTGGAGGAAAACTCATTAACAACCTGCATTATGCAGATGACACAACCTTGCTTGCTGAAAGCCAAGAGAACTTGAGGCACTTACTAATGAAGATCAAAGACCACGGCCTTCAATATGGATTACACCTCAACATAAAGAACCTCATGACTGGACCAATGAGCAACATCATGAAAAAGGAGAAAAGATTGAAGTTGTCAAGGATTTCATTTTACTTGGATCCACAATCAACACCATGGAAGCAGCAGTCAAGAAATCAAAAGACTCATTGCATTGGGAAAATCTGCTGCAAAAGATCTCTTTAAAGTGTTGAAAAGCAAAGATGTCACCCTGAAGACTAAGGTGTGCCTAACCCAAGCCATGGTATTGTCAGTTGCATCATATGCATGCAAAAGCTGGACAGTGAATAAGGCAGACTGAAGAAGAATTGATGCCTTTGAGTTGTGGTGTTGGCAAAGAATATTGAATATACTATGGCCTGCCAACAGGATGAACAAATCCGTCTTGGAAGTACAACCAGAATGCTTTTTAGAAGCAAGGATGGTGAGACTACATCTTACATACTTTGGACATGTTATCAGGAGGGATCAGACCCTGGAGAAGGATATCATGCTTGGTAAAGTACAAGGTCAGCAAAAAAAAGAAGACCCTCAATGAGATGGATTGACAGAGCGGCTGCAACAATGGGCTCAAGCATAACAACAATTGTGAGCATGGCACAGGACTAGGACGTGTTTTGTTCTGTAGTACATAGGGTTGCTATGAGTCGGAACCGACTTGACGGCGTCTAACAACAACAACAACAGAGGCTCCAAGGGTGAAAGAATGATGATCAGCTGCTGTAAAGATTACAGCCTAGAAAACCCCATGGGGCAGTTCCACCCTGTCCCACGGGGTCTCTATGAGTTGGAACCTACTGGATAGCACCCAACAACAACACTTAACTCTTACCATTGTAGTGTGAAGACTGTCATAGATAATATGTAAATAAATGGCCATGGTTGTGTTCCAATAAAGCTTTATTTACAAATAGAGGTGGTGGGCAGATTTAACCCACAGGCTGCTTGAACCCTGAGAATGTGAATGGCCTTTTAATGTTATATTATAGATTTTAGAGTTTATTATAGAATTTGGAGTAGAAGCCTATCCCGTGGGCATCTTTTAGCATGGCATGATCAAACCCGTTTTCTGGGAGCTTAACTCTTGTGTCATTGAGGAGGCAGATGGAAGTGAAGATGGGTGTTAGGACACTATTACAATGATCTGAGTGCTGGGGGAGAAGGATCAGGAAGAGAGAAAAAGGGTCAGGTGTTTGAAGTAGCTTCAAATTTGGATTGGCAGGAATTGAAGGTCCAGTGTTGAGGGAGAGCCTGAAGTTAACTATGATTCTGAAGCTTTCCCCACGTATCTTTGCTATCAGTACAGAAAGGATGGGATCGTTCACTTCTACAACATAGTTATCCTTTTTTCTGTTTCAAAGATGACACCACAAGATCATTACAAAAAGTCTGTGTGTAAGGCAGATTTGTCTGGATTTAGGTCTTAGGTCATATTCCCATTATCAAACTCAAAGCTATAAAAATTTTTGGAGTTGGCCTTAGACCTCGCCACCTCCAAGACCAGCAAATCAGTTCCGAGCTGAATCCCTAACAATAAATCCTATTGTTTTCTGAGAAGTCCTTAGAGATCTTGGATTCTAAATATATGGTGTAAGGAAAAGACATGGAGGTGAAAAAATTCACCTCATTTTTTTCATTTTGGATTTTTTTTTTCCCATCTACATTCTTTTTTACATTCTTTTCATGGATGTTGAATGTTGCAAAAGGTTGTATCTTGACTATGAGGTGTCTGGAGTGCAATGAAACTTAAAAATAAATCACTGCTATGACTCAGAATTGAAATGACCATATCATAAATTTCTTAGTAATCTGTCTAACCCTGGGCACCTGGCCTTGCCACCATCTGTTTAGCCCCTATAATTTACTCCTCCCCTCTCCTTTGCTCTCCCGCCTTGCTGTATAATAGACAAGAGTCAAGTATTCTCGATATAACATTTTTATTCATCATTAATACTTTGGCTTCAACTTATAGATCAGCCGAGAGGTTTCTTGAAGGAAGCTTTGAAGAATCAGAAATATTTTACTTTGTCTGGTCATTGTATTTAAAGCATGATTTATCAGTGAAGCTTGTGTGAATTCTTTTCCTGTGTCTTGTCACGACTAATTTCTGGCTTTGAGATCTCAGTCTTTATGTTGAGTTCCATGGTGGGGCCCATCTTGTTTTGTGAGGTTGTTGAGAACCCATTACTCCCCTGCCTCTTGAAGGTGCTATCTGGTGACACTGAGCTTCTGAGAGCTGGAGATGGATGTTCTTGGTAGGCTTGTGTTCTGTTCCTTTTTTTCTTTCTTTCTCTTGATGGTTCAATTTGACTAAAATTGTTATGGCTTAGGAAGATTCTTAGGATGCCATGTACAAAAATCATCTCATAGAAAAAGGGCCGAATGTAATTAAAGCACAGAGTTAGGAGTTAAGAGAAGTAGGTTCTTGTCTTGAACAGTACCGAAATTTGTGATACGTAATTTCTCACTTGTGAAATAATGGGGATGGATTAGATCCATAATACTCCAACCAGCTCTAAAAACATTACATGTGTTTACATATATAATTACACCAGTCTTAAAACATCGGTACTGCACCCAAGAAGTTGCTTGTACTCTATGTGTGGCTAAAGTCATCTAAAAGTAAACCTGGTTAAGAAACTCAACATCAAGCGGCCAAGTTATTCTGAAGGATTTTTCTTATGTATACAGGAGTTCCTAGAACAGAGAAGCCTTGCAAAGGAGATGGGCCAGCCACTCTTCTGAGGTCTTATGATGGACTGCACTACTGTTTCCTTTCCTACCTGGGAAGGAGAAGCTGTTCAGACATTCAGATAACTAAGGCAGAGGAGTGAGTGGCAGTGTTCCTCAAAGCATGACCCTGGGACCACCTGCCTTCAAATCATTTACTTTTTTTTTTTGTGAAGATTTCTGAATCCCAACTTCAATCTGCAGAATCCAAATCTCTGGGGGAACGAGGCTCAGGGTTTTGCATTTTAAACAAGAACTTTAGGTGATTCTTGTGGAAACTCAAAATTTGAGAACCAGCAGCCCTGCTCTGAAGGACTGGAGTGAAATGGTTAAGAGGCTTTGGAGTCAAATAGATTCACCATAAAAAAGGTGGTAGTAAAACCCACATCACAGGCTTGGGAGGCATTGTATACCTCAGATGTAGCAAATAGTATCCGATAGTTATTGGTGTCATAGTTTTTGTTGGAATTATTTGAGTATTTGACTCAACTCTTCATTTTACAAACAAAGAGCTTTGCTTAGTGTCATGATCTTTATCATTCAGCATGAGATATTTGACAATTTGGCTTTAGGACTGTGAGTCTTCTTTCCTCTGGAATGAGCTCTACCTGGGAATGGAGACATAGCTGGCTCTGCCATTATGTTATTAGATACGGAGGCAGGAATTCTGCTATCAGCTGTCTGTGCAAAGGACAGGATGAGCTCCATCACTTTAGGTCTGACAGTGGAACCCTTGTTTCCCTTCCTTTGCCATCTCTGGAGCCCTAGTTGCGTAGTGATTAAGAACTTAACTGCTAACCAAAAGGCGGTGGCTGGAATCCACCCACTGCTCCTTGGAAACCCTATGGGGCAGTTCTACTCTGTCCTACAGGATTACTACGAGTTGAAATCGACTCAGTGGGAACAGGTTTGGGTTGCGTTTGCTGTCTTCAGAGCTATGAGGACACAGGATACTCTGGATTGGGCTGTCACTCTCCTTTCCTAGCCCTTATTTCCTCACCTAAAAACAAAAGGAATGGATCAAATGGTTTCTCGGACTTCTTCATTGTTCTGAAGTTCAAAAAGATGGCATTTAATCTAATATTATTGAATCACAGTGTTAAAGAAGTGGAAGAAAATGTAGAAATCAGGTTCTACGACATCAAGTGACATGTTATCTCTGTGAAAGCTGGTCAAGTAGTGAGAAAGTGAGAATGATTTGGGAATGTTGGAAAATATTACCAAGTTTCTCAGATTGGCAACCCTCAGTCCATGGATTCAGCTGGTCTAAAATGCCTGTGTGACAGAACACAATTAGAAATGACTGTGTTGCACTATTACAGCAATGGCCGGGGATATTGTCTCTTAGGAATTATCTAGTCAGGGAATTTGACATGGAAATTTGTTCATTGTCTAGGGTCTGCTTCCCTAGAAGCAGAGCCTGAGATGTGGTTTCCTGTGCAGGCGATGTAGGGAGGGATTATTCTCAGGTGAAACTTGTAAGGGAGTGAGATGATTGGAGAGGGCATGGGAAGCAGCTTCCAGAAGATGTGGGCTGAGCTGAATCCTAGCCACAACCTGATCCCACAGGGAGCTCCAGAGCATGACTGATACCTCACAGTTAATCCCACCTGGAAGCAATACCACCAACACCACTAGTTGCTGACCAGTTGACTCTGACTCATGACCCCATATGTGTCAGAGTAGAACTGTGGTCCATAGTGTTTTCAATGGCTGAGTTTTTGGAAGTAGATCATCGGACCTTTCTTATGAGATGTCTTTGGGTGGACTCAAACCTCCAACCTTTCAGTTAGTAGATGAGCACTTAGCCGTTTGCACAAGCCAGGGTCTCCTGGAAGCAATAGAACCAGTCTTTTTAACCCCTATCAACCAGCCATTGCCTGTGGGCAACCACCTCCGTTGTCTTATTTTTGACCTCATAATATTTCATCACTAGATATGTTTGCCTGAGGTTTTTAATACCTATTTTTTAATCATGGTATCTTTTACTGTATCCCTAATTTTCTGAGAATTTTGCTCCTGGAGAGAGTTTTAAGTTAAATTTTTGAATACTGACTTAATTTTTTTAATGATTTTAAACATATTAAGTACTTCTTTTTGAGTCTGCTGTGGTACTTTTTTTTTTCCCTAAAAGTGTATTATTTTTGTCTAAGTACTTTTGTCTAAGTTTTCAAATTCACTGGCATGAAGTTGTATGTTGTATTTTCTTAAGATTTTTCTGTTGTATATATACTTACATAATCTATTACATTCCTAGTATTGTTTATATACTTATAACTGTATATATATATACACACACACACCTGTGTGTGTGTGTAATCCGCTGCACTAGTGTATAAATATTTATGTAATCTATTGCAGTCCTAATACTATTCAGACATTCACTATTGTTCTCCTTTTATTATTTTATTAATTTCCAGAGCTATTCAGTTATATTCATCTTTTTAAGGACACAAGTCATCTTCTTTTGAGATATTCCCTAGCCATCACCTCTAAGATTTTACCTCCCAGGTCCCATGCAATTTCTGTATGAAGCTTTCATACTTTATTTTTTCTCCTTAACACTTACCTAGAATACTGTCTTAGGCTGGGTTCTCTAGAGAAGCAAAACGAGTAAAGCATATAAATATATACAGAGAGAGAAACTTATATTAAGGAAATGACTCATGTGGCTGTAGAGGCAGGAACATGGGTCAAGCTGGAGGCTTCTGCTGATTCACGTAGCCACAGTGGCTGGTGAACCCAAGATCGGCAGGTCAGACAATAGGGCTCTGGCTCACAGGCTGCAAAGACAGATGAATCCCAAGATCAACAGGCAAGACAGCAAGTAAGCTGCTATCTCAAGTCCCGAGAGCCAGAGGTCAAATGAACAGGAGCCAGCTGCCAGATCTAGTGTGAGCAAAAGCCCATGAGCCTTACCAGAAAGTCCACTTATATTCAACGAAGGCCATACCACCAAAGAAGCTCCCTTTCAACTGATTTGCTACTTACAGCAGATCCTGTCATGGAGGTGATCATATTATATCAAATCTCATCATGGAAGTGATCACATTATCATACTACTGCCAAACTATATCATAACTGCCAAACCACTGAGAGCCATGGCCCAGCCAAGTTGACACACCACCATAATGATTACACATAATACACATTTTATTTATTTGTTTGTCTTGTTTATTGTCTGTCTCCCAACAGGAATGTAACTTCTATAAAAGCAGAGATCTTTGTCCCTTTACTTTAATACTGAATCCCCAGTGCCTCTGCAATGCCTGGCACCTAGTAGGCAGTCAGTACATGTTTGCTGAATGAAGGAACCTCTATCGTTGCTTTGTTTTCTATTTCACCAATGTTTGCTCTTTCTTGTTGTTGTTGTTGTTGTTAGTTGCCATCGAGTTGGTTCCAACTCATAGCAACCCCACGTACAACAGAACAAAACACTGCCTGGTCCTGCACCATCCTCACAGCCGTTGCCATGCTTAAGTCTATTGTTGCAGCCACTGTGTCAGTCTATCTCATTGAGGGTCTTCCTCTTTCGATGACCCTGTATTTTACCAAGCATGATGTCCTTCTCCAGGGTCTGATCTCTCCTGATAACGTGTCCAAAGCACGTGAGACATAGTCTTGCCATCCTTGCTTCTAAGAAGCATTCTGGTTGTACTTCTTCTAAGTCTGATTTGTTCATTCTTTTGGCAGTCCATGGTACCTTCAATATTCTTTGCCAGCACTACAATTCAAAGGCTTCAATTCTTCTTCTGTCTTCCTTATTCATCATCCAGCTTTCACATTCATGTGAGGTGATCGAAAACACCACGGCTTGGGTAAGGCACACCTTAATCTTCAAGGTGATATCTTTGCTTTTCCACACTTTAAAGAGATCTTTCGCAGCAGATTTGCCAAATGCAATGCGTTGTTTGATTTCTTAACTGCTCCTTCCGTGGATGTTGATTATGGATCCAAGTAAAATGAAATCCTTGACATCTTCAGTCTTTTTGATGTTTATCATGATGTTGCTCATTGGTCCAGTTGTGAGGATTTCTGTTTTCTTTATGTTGAGGTGTAATCTATATTGAAGGCTGTGGTCTTTCATCTTCATCAGTAAGTGCTTCAAGTCCTCTTCATTTTCAACAAGCAAGGTTGTGTCATGTGCATAACGAAGGTTATTATGAGTCTTCCTCCAATCCTGATGCCCCATTCTTCTTCATATAGTCCACTTTGCTCTTTCTTATCAAAAAAAACCAAACCCACTGCCGTCAAGTCGATTCCGACTCATAGCAACCCTATAGGACAGAGTAGAACCGCCCAATAGAGTTTCCAAGGAGTGCCTGGAGGATTTGAACTGCCGACCTCTTGGTTAACAGCCGTAGCACTTAACTACTATGCCACCAGGGTTTCCGCATATATATAGGTCTAAACTTTTTAGATTTTTTTCTTAAACAAATGCCTTTTTTTATACTTTAAAAGGGTTGTCTTTTTCTGGGAGAAAGATATTTTCATGCTGAAATGAGAGTATTTTTAACCTAAAATAAAATTTCCTTCTATTAAAAAAAAAATTGTCATTTTATTGAGTCAATATGAAGTGTCCAAAGAATTAAACATTAATAAATGTTCTGACATTTAGTGAGTCGAAATGTGTATGCTTAAATGGATTTATATAATATTATATTATATAATATGATATTATGATACCCACGATAGTATAAACCCATTGCTGTCGAGCCAATTCTGAGTCATAGAGACCTTATAGGACAGAGTAGAACTGCCCCACAGGGTTTTCAAGGAGTGGCTGGTGGATTCGAACTGCCGACCTTTTGGTTAGCAGCTGAGCTCTTAACCATTGTGCCACCAGAGCTCCAAAATAGTACGGGCAAGATTCAACTCACAAAAAAGATTACCTTGTAGAAGTTTGTTTATGAGCCAGTTTTGATACTTGAACCACAGTGGCCTGAAACAGCGTTGAAGAAAGAAAAGACTCTAGGCTAGCCCCTATGCTCTGTTTAATCCAAAGGCACCCAAAATGCACTACTGTATCATTAATCACTGAAAAATAATGTTTGTGTAAGAAAACATGTTTAGCACTCCAGCTTGGGATGACAGGCACCCACTCTTCATCCAGCAGAAGGAGGAAGGGGTCCCCTTCCTCTGTCCCTCTCAGCCTCAAGCTACGGATGAATGACTGCTGAATAGGTAGAGCATTGCAATTTGCTCAGGAGTCAGGGTTCACTGTTGGTGCTACACTCTCCCTTCCGTGGTGCCCTTCCCTCTCTTTATCCCATTCCATTGCGTGCACTAATTATGAATGGGGAAGGACGTAATGGATTCAAAATAGCAATTGAAACTAGGAGAAGGGCAACATGGTTTCCCAGTTTCAATCTTCCCTCTGCCAATCTTGTTTTCTACATCCCTTCTCAACCAAAGGCCCTTCTCTTTAAATAGGCGCTTGTACTATGCTTGCCCAAGGACCAGCAGCTGGATCAGATGCTTTTCATGCCCTTTGATCTACAGTTCTCTTCCCATGAGTTGTCTCCTACCAGCTTGTTTTTGGTGGCCCTTTATTGCCAGGTTTGTGAGAGTCAGACTTCATCAAATGCAGCCAAAGGAGAATACCTTAATTCCACCTTAAATCCTGTCAAAGCACTGGAGTAACTTCTGTGTACTTCAACTTTTGAAAGCAAATTTCCTAACTCCACAGACCAGCTCAAATTTAGAGTGAAAGCAGGAACAGAGATGCAATATTTTTCATTTCTGTATCTCCCCTACGACCATTGCCTGGCACAAAATAGTGGTTTTGTCAGTTAACGATGTGTTGGTCACTAGTAATAAAAAACCGGGCTGCATTTGCTTTCACAAACAGGGATTTGTTTTTCTCAGAGAAGCGGTCTAGGGGTAGGCATCTGCTGGTGTTGGTTCAGCTGCTCAGTCATGCCACTTGGGGCCTTGGCTTTTTCTCATTTTCTCCTCCGCTCCCCAAAGCATATTGGCTTTTTGTTCTCATACTTGTCACCCATGTTCACAAAAGGTAACCTTGAGGTCCAGGCCTTGCCAGGCAACAGGTTAGTCCCACCCACCCTCGTTCATCTGCTTTCTGATATATTGCAACAATCCGCAGCCAGTCCCCCTGTTTCCACTCTGCCACCCACCCACCGTGTTCCACACAATAGCCAACCCGATCTTTTAAACATTAAAATGAGATCATGTTTCTCGATTGCTTAAAAGACTTCAGTGTCTTCCGGGTAGATTTAGAAGACAATCCAAACTTTGCCCATGGGCTGTAAGGCTCCAGAGACCCAACCACTGCCACCTTGGCCTCTCATTTCCTGTCACTCTTCCTCTTTATCATCACACTTGGTGACACAGCTTTCTTGTTCCACAAAAATCCGCTGATTCTCACTCTAGGACTTTTACACTTTCTAATCCCTCTGCATGGAATGTTCTGCTGCTTCTAGCTACCCAGCTCAAAAGCCATATGTTCAGGAGACCTTCCCTGACCATCCCTCTGCCCTCCACTTCCGTCCACCTGGTGGACGCCATTTTCCATTACACCACAGCTGCTCAATGGCCCTTGCTCCTGGTCGCTTGTTAGAATAACCTGGGGAACTTCTAAAAAATATCATATTCAGTCCATACTCCAGAGAGTCAAGTCTAATTTGTCTGGGATGGGCCAAAGCATTGATATTATTTTTAAAGCATCCCACGCAGTTCCATTGTGCAGATAGAATTGAGAACTACTGGGCTGTGAGGTTAAAGGTAGGAAACCCTGGGACTGTAATTTTGGATAATCCTAGAATACAGACTTTTTTTTTCTTGGCATGCCTTCACTTGACTGAGGGGTATCCGGATGGCACTGATTCCTTGTATACATTCCCTCTAGCATCCAATGGGTATTTGTGTTAAACCAAAGCTTATAGTGAAGAATTATTTTCTTTAAAGAAAATGGTCCAAATGAGAAAGTAGAACTTGCTCTGCGTGGGTGTGTGGTATGATCCCATAGGCAGGAGGCAGCGGTGCCTTGGTTTAGGTCACCCTGTGCACCCCCTCTTCTGACTGTGGGAATTGTCAGTCAGGGTTGGGGGGTGGGCTGTGGAGGCAGGACCTCAGGGGGTTCTTAGTGAGCATGGAGTCAGCCCACGTGGTCTGTGAGACGGGAAGGTGGGCCAGAGGCCGACAGATGGTCTTTCTGCTGCATGAACTACAGGCAGATGGCTTTGACAGTTTGGACAAGGCCGCAACTTTGGGCTGCTAAGCCGGAGCTCGGAAGAGATGCTTAGAGAAGCTGCTGCTGACTGCTGTCTCTCCGTCCTGAGCAGACACTGAGCCTAAGGACAGGCAAGAGGCAGGGAGGAGGGGCAGCAGCAGGAGAATGAAGAGTGAGAGGCTGTGGCTTGCTCTCTGAAGGAAACCCTTTCATTCGCTGACTACTTGCATGCTTCATTACTGTGATGGAGCACAAATCCATGGGGTGGGGGGACAGTAAGAGCAGTGGTTAAGGGAATGGGCTGTCATCACACTCAAACCCCTCAAAAAATGAATAAATAAATAAAACCCAAACCCATGCACTTTGAGTCAATTTCGACTCATAGCAACCCTTACAGGACAGAGTAGAACTGCCCATAGGGCTTCCTAGGAGCAGCTGGTGGATTTGAACTGCTAAGGTCTTGGTTAGCAGCTATATCACTTAACCACTGTGCCACCAGGGCTCCTGGTCTATAGTTTTTTTTTTTTTTTTTTTAGCACTCCTAATTATTAGCCATTACTACTTGTATAGCCCAAGGGCAATCAAAGGGAGTAAAAATCAAACCATGTCTTTATTACAACACGTCCAAAACTTCTCTTCCCTTGTAGGGCAGCACTCTTCTCTTTTCTTATCATTGGTTTATATTTTAACTTACCCTAAACCAAAAATCCACTGCCCTCGAGTCGATTCTGACTCACAGTGACCCTACTGGACAGACTAGAACTGCTGCATAGGGTTTCCAAGGCTGTAGTCTTTATGGGAGCAGACTGCCATATCTTTCTCCCACGGAGCACCACCGACCTTCCAGTTAGCAGCCGAGCATTGCTGGGGCTCCTTCTTTAATTCACCAATGGCGTAAAATTCCACTGAAAGCAAGGAGGTAAAGTGTAATGGGAGGATAGCAGTATGAGGAGTCAGAAGACTAACCCCTTCTTCTCCTTTTATTAGCTGGACACCCACCCATGTTACTTCACCTCTCTTCAAAAAATGCTTACATTGTACAGGATTTCTTTGTTTCCAGTCATCTCCGTCAAAGGCCCAGATGAACAGTTTTGTGAGGCTCCCTCTTTGGCCTGTAGACGTCTGGGAACAGCACTGCAGTAAGCATGGCTGTCCTATTCTCCCCATGCACCTGATTTTGTAAGGCCTCTTGGCACAGAACAGCAGTAGACATTTAATTAACATAAAAGACTACATAACACCATTAAGATGATAGCTAGATTGGGAAGCTGGCAATTCCCCAACCTGCACAGCCAAATCCCAATCACAGGTATGTCCTTCACCTTGCTCATGGTGGTTGAGGTATGGGAGATCTTTCCATTCCGGATCTGTCTCCTTGAAGCCCCCCACCATCCTTTCGGCACACACTTTTGGGGTAGAAGTTGGGGGCACTGCTTTGCCCTCTCCTCACACCTATACATTGGGACTCACCACCATGTCCTTCGCAGACAGTGACTCCCTGCAGCTATAAGCTGAACGACCTCTGAGAACAGAGGTCAAATCCACAACACCTATGGATCTCAGAGTCCCTTCTTTTCTCACTTCTGTGACTTTGTCTTCTTCAAAGCCCAATCCAAGTCCCCACTCTCCACACTTCTCCCTTGACGTGACCAGAGCCAATCACCCCTTGGAGGTTTTCATGTCATACCTAATTTGCATGCCATTCCGCATTCTCCACTTTATGGGATTATCCCCATTTTAAATCATGTTGTATATAAAACAGGCATTTGTTCAATTACTCAACAAAATGTAATTGAGCATTTACTGTGTGTCCAACAACTATGAACACAAAGCAGACTAGGATGTCCCTATCCCTGAAAGGATTTGTGATCTGATGAGAAGTCCCACAGATACACCCCATGTTAATGCAATATAGGAACGGGTACAGAATGCTCCGGAAACCAAGACGGAGGACCCACTCTTCTAGGCGGGAGTAGAGTAGAGAGTTGGAAGGCCACAAGAGATTCTTAGAGCAGCAGTTTTAGTCAATATGTAAATGGATCATCATATATGTTATATTACTATATTATTATTATATTATTTGCTCATCCTAACTTTTATAAATGGTCAATAAAATGGTCAGACCCACTGTTCGTCCTTACTCCGGGTCAAGGTCTCTAGCTTTATTAATGCGTTGAAATGAATGTGTCAAAAAACCAAACCAAGCCCTTTGCTGTCCATTAGATTCTGACTCATAGCAACCCTACAGGACAGCATAAAACTGCCCCATAGGATTTCCAAGGAGTGGCTGGTGGATTCCAACTGCTGACCTTTTGGTTAGCAGCTGAGTTTTTAACCACTGCACCACCAAAGCGGTGTCAAAAAAAAGTGCTTTGAGGATACCTCCCATCTGTGACCTGGCATATATCTGAGATGTCAGAGTTTGAGATTTTGTTCAATTGACGTAATTTAGAGAGAAAATCCTCCTTGAAGAGGGAGCACACTAATCCCAGAAGATGCTATCCTTTTGCATCCGTTTACACTACTCTTCTTCCTTTGCTCCCAGACAGAGAGCCTGATGAGACCTGATTGAAAGATGGCGGTGGGCATAGAGGTTTGGTTAGGCTTAGGCCTAAAACCAAAAAAAAAAAAAAAAAAAAAACCCCACTGTTGTCGAGTCAATTCCAGCTCATAGCCATCCTGTAGGGCAGAGTAGAACTGCCCCATAGGGTTTCCAAGGAGTGCCTGGTGGATTCGAACTGCTGACCTTTTGGTTAGCAGCCATAGCTCTTAACTGCTGCATCACCAGGGTTTCCAGGCTTAGGCCTAGATGGGATCAAATTCCCTTTTCTCTTTAGTTTAGCCAAGACAGTTGTGCAATTTTCCAAAGGTTACTTTATTAGGAAACCAGTGATTAGAGTGGGAATGGGAGTGGTGGGCAAGAAAGGAAACACAGATGGACGCACAAAACCAAACCCAGAAATAGTATCACTTGCAAAGACAGCACAATGTCATGGGAAATGATGATTTTGAATGTTAGGAGACCCCCAGGTCCCTGTTTATCTTCTTATTGGTTTGCATTGTGTCTGAGCTTCAGAGTCCTCTTCAGCACTCCCTTTCAAGTTTGTCTCACAGATCAAATGTCCACACTTTGGTTAGGTAGGCACAGCTTACTTCACACAGATACCATTCACAGCGAGGTCCATCGACCCACAGCATGAGCCCTACCCTGTTAGAAATGCGTATTCTTTGCCTCTATCCGACTCTTAGTAAATCAAAATCTGTATTTTAATGAGATCCCAAGTAATCATTTGCACATTGAACTTTGAAAATCCGTGGTCTGGACCATGACTCCTTGAACATGGCTGCAAACTGGAATTGCTTAGGGAACTAAAAAAAATACTGATGGTCAGGTCTCACTTCCAGAGAATCCCATTGAATCGGAACAGTGTTGACCTGCACATCCAGGGTTCTATAAGCTCCCCAGGTGGTTCTAATAAGAAACAAAGTTTGAGGACCCCTGCTTTCCCAGGAGCCCTGGTGGCACAGTGTTTAAGAGCCTGGCTACTAACCAAAAGGTTAGTGGTTTGAATCTACCAGCCGCTCCTTGGAAACCCTATGGGGCAGCTCTACTCTGTCCTGTAAGGTTCTTAGGGGTTCGAACTGACTCAAAAGCAATGGGTTTGGTTTGGCTTTGGTTTTGGCTCTCATCCAGACGGAGCCTTGGTGGTGCAGTGGTTAAGCAATTGGCTGCTAACCAAAAGGTCAACAGTTCAAACCCACCAGCCACTCCTCAGGAGAAAGATGTGGCAGCCTGCTTCCATAAAGATTTACAGCCTTGGAAGCCTTGTGAGGCAGCTCTACTCTGTCCTAGAGAGTTGCTATGAGTCAGAATCAACTTGACGGCAATGGGTTTGGTTTGGGTTTTGGGCTCTCAACCAGTGCTTCTCAAAATATCTGAGGATGAATCACCATTTTGCTTATAAATTAACCTGTCTGGTTGTAAAATTGAAAAATATCATAGGCCTTGCCTATAGCAGTATACCAAATTGGTATAAAAGACAACGGTTGCTCTCAGTTTCTTGCTCGTCGCGGGCCTTTCACAAAGAGTCTTGGTTTCTCTGTAATGCAGCCCACCGTCCACCTGCTCTGGGACACCACCCCTTCCCCAAACCACTCTCACTGACGTCCCTCCTTCCAGGTGAGAGGTTAGACTATGTAATATTGAACATAGCTTTATGTAGCACTTGTACCAGGTACTGCTCTAAGTGTTTTACAGGTGTTCAGTAATATCAGTTTTAAACTAAATTATCATTATCCCCTTTGTATCGTCCTCATTAGAACCCTGAAGGCACAGTGGTTAAGTGCTCAGCTGCTAGCTAAAAGGTTAGTGGTTCAAACCCACCAGCCACTCTGGGGGAGAAATATATGGCAATCTGCTTCTGTCAAGATTATAGCTTTGGAAACCCTATGGGGCAGTTCTACTCTGTTCTATAGGGTTTCTGTGGATCAGAAATGACTTGATGGCAGTGGGTTCTGTTTGTTTTTTATAGGGGCAGAAATGGAAGCACTGCAGTGTTAAGTGACTTGCCCGAGACCACATAGTTGGTAAGGGGCAGAGGCAGGAATCTGACCCCAGGTCACCGGGCACCAGAGTCTGGCTTCCCCTACCATGATGCTGCCTCATCACTAGGCACTCAGGGGAAAAAGGACTAGTCCCCTACATACCTTGTTTCTAATTGGTCATCTGTCCTTTCCCGCTCAGCCCTCAATGTCTCTCAGCCCCCTCTCTTGCTTCCCATCCCTTTATCCTCTTCCATCTGCTGCTCATATCCAGGCCCTCATCGTCTCTCTCCTGAGCCCTTGCCTTAACCTTGTCTCTCTTTCCCTTCTCTTGTCTCCTGCAAACTCCTGTCAGGATGGTCTTTCTTAAATGCAAAGCTGAATATGTTCTAAGTCCGTTAATGGCTCTGGATCTGTTAGTGCTCAGTAAAGTTTTTATTTTTCGTCTCTGCACACAAGCCACTTGGCAATGGAGCCCTACCTCTCCAGCCTTCCTTCTTGTCCCTTCCCCTCCTGTCGCTCCAGCCATGCAGAACCACTCCCATCATGGAATTCTCCTCAGCCTCTCACACACCAGGACCTTGGCACATGTTGTTTCCTAGATGGAGTCCTTTGTCTAAAGCTAATTCATCCTTCAGGTGCTGTCTCTTGCAGGAAGTCTTTCCTGAACACCCCCTGCTGATACCACTCTCAGCAGGTTCTGCTTCCCCCTTGAAGCTTCTCCTGGGGCATTCGTTACTCCTTTTTGTGCTAGCATCTGCCTTGACTGTGAGCTCCTTGACATAGTGATTGTGTTTTGATCAACTTTGTATCCCTAAAAGTAGCACAGTTCCAGGATGATAGCAGGTATTCAGTTTATGTCAAATAAATAAGTCAGTGAATGAATGCAAGCAGACCATTATACCTCTTAAGGAACACAGTAGATACCCCCATGCCCGTTGTCTCCTTTCCTCTCCCTTTGGCCCCACGCTCTGATGCCCCCCACCCACCCAAGGCACTGCCTTTACCCAGGAGAGCAACATGTCCTCAGGCTCTGCCAAAGTTCTTCAGATGACGTCAGCATAGGGAGTCTGTCCCCTCCTCCTGAGAGTGTCAGCTGTTGGGCAGCCAATACCCAACAGTGGTCTAGTTCCTTCATATTGCTTCTTTGCTCTGTGTGCCCTGGGTAGAATATTAAATGTGTACATGAAATACATGCTAAAGTATTCAAGAATACATTTGGAAGGCTTTTTCCTTAAACCCCCTTTGTCTGAAAATAGAACAGAAGGGAAAAATAGACAAATGTGAGACACAATAGCGTGGAGAGTAAAAGATAATAACCAATTAGTTGCAATTGATCACCTTGTATTAGATTGTCCTTTCAAAGACCAGCCTTCAAATATGCCACTTGAACAACAAAGGGGAGACATCCATCAGTTATTGGGTGAAAATGCTTTTCTATGAATGCTTTCCTCTTGTCTCATGACTTCTGTCATGATATTCTTCCCCCTTTCTCTCCACCTTGCTAACAGCTGTCCCATTATTTCTTGGGGAAAACAAAAAAAAACCTTAGCAAACACAGAGAACTGGGTCAATCTGGACGGCTTTGCCTCAGCTTGCCTGAGCGTGGGTGGGCTGTGGTGAGCCTTCTGGGTAGGCAGCTGCATGATGACCAGGGCTGGTGCTATCAAGGTACCTTAGAAGCAGGAATGGGCCCCTCACTTGAGTTGGGGGTTTTCTCTGTGCATTTCCTCCCAATTTTACTTTCCATTTCACTAGTTGCTGCAGAGAAACCCAGTTCCTTCATGAAGACTTTCCCAACCAGCCTTGTCCATGGGCATATCTCACACTGCTAACCTCCTGCAGTGTTTATCACCGTTACCACTCATTTCCTTCCTTCTTTCCTATCTTCCTTCTCGCTTTTCTCCTCTCCCATCTTTCCTTCCTTATCTTTAGGGGTAATACGGTAATGCTTGTATAAAAAGATGACCATGGTAACGTAACACTCAGGCTTTGGGAAACATGCTGATGTCGGCTTGTGACTGAGTTACTAGGATGTGAGGAGAAGGGCTCTGAGATTGAGATAAGGGTAGAGTTTTTCCCAGAGAGTGTGGACTCTTTCCCTAGAAGGACCCAGGGCCAGAAAAGAAAACTTGGGAGACAGGATTCAGAGTGATCTGAAGAGAAGACAGAACATGTGATCTAAAGAGCATACCCTTTCTCATGTGGGAACCAAGGAACCCAAAGAGAACTTCTTGCTGCAGAAGATAGGGGAAAGTAAGAAGTGGCTAACCACCCCACCCTTTTTTTTTGTTTGTTTGTTTGTTTTAAGCTGACCTCTGTGGAGAATAATGTATAAAAGTGTGGGCGCTGTGATCACAGAAGTGCCTGAGCTCATTTCTAGAGGCTGGACCAGGGCGGTACATTCTATTGACTTTAAAAGGAATTTTTTTTTTAAAGATTCAAGCTTCACAGAATCCACAAGCAAGATATTATTTTATAGCAAAAGAAAGAAATAAAAGAAAAAAGACAAAGAAGGAAATGGAACCCAAGTCTGTTGTAAAGTAAGGATAAACCCAAACCTGTTGAGACTGAGTCAATTCTGACTCATAATGACCCTATAGGACAGGGTAGAACTGCCCCCAAGGAATGGCTGGTGGATTCAAACTGCCAACCTTTTGGTTAGCAGCCAGGCTTTTAATCACTGTGCCACCAGGGCTCCAAAGTAAAGATACTTCTACCCATCTCCTAAGCAGACCCACTACTTCAGTCCACCCTCCCCTAGGTCCTCCTTTCCCTGCAGGGGAGGAGAAGTTGATAAGCTGATTGGTCATAGCTTGGACATTCACTGGCCCACATTTTACCAGCAAACATGGTTACCAAGGCTTACAGGCAAACCCCCATGTCTTGTTCTCGTTCTTGTACCCCTCCATGCAGCTGAATTTTTAAGGCAAGACAGGGTCCCTGAGGATCTCATCTCCCTGTTCCTTTTAGTTGTTTCAGTGTGGCGGAGTGGGTGAGTGAACTCACCATGCCCATTTTCTCCCCCTTCACGTGCTCACAGAGAAGCACGCTGCCCACCATTTATATCTGGGGGTGACAGCAGAGGTGAGAGAGTGGGGCTGGCTTGCCCCATTAGGCCTCAAGCCTAAGCCACATGCTCCAAGTTCTGTGCCAGCATTTTAGTTTAGGGGTTGGATGATTGCACAGCTATTAATAATCTGGCACTTTCATTCCCATTCTGCTATCATTCCTCTTGTGGAAAATACTCTTAGGGTAGGAGGTCAGGGTGGATCTATGGGGGAAGGTGATGAGTAGGAAAGGCTATAGATGTTCCTGGGTCTCTGGTCAAAATAACATCTTGGTGATCAAATTCTCACCTCAATTCCTAACACTTGGAAAAAGGAAATTTGTCCAAAGTAAAGACAAATACTTTTGTGGAAACTTGAGGTTTGGAGCACCAGCTTTCCTTTGAGATCAGCAGGCTGTGGGCCTTTGTGCTGCGTGCGAGGATTTATCTTTCTCCCTTTGACCTGTGAAGCCCTAGATGGTACGCAGTCCATTCCCATGTTCTGACCTGGAAACCAAGAGACACAAAGGAATTATGGGACCAAATGTGATGATAAACCCTAGTGATTTCATTAAAATCTATTTTTAATCAAGGTTATGATCTGCTCAGGAGCCCTGGTGGTTCAGTGGTTAAATGCTTGGCTGCTCAGCGAAAGGTCAGCGGCAGTTCAAAGCCACCAGCGGCTCTGTGAGAGAAAAGACCTGGTGATCTGCTCACATAAAGATTACAGCCTTGGAAACCCTATGGGGCAGTTCTACTCTGTCCTATAGGGTCGCTACGCTTCAGAATTGACTTGAGTGCAATTGGTTTGGTTTGGTTTTATGATCTATTCAAAGCCTTTAAGGGAAGGGGAGAAATAAACAGTATAACAATAAAATGGGGCAGATTCAGGTTCATGTATGATGGGCCCACTGTGTGCTGGGCATTGTGTTGTTATTTTACTGTGTCATCTCCTTCAATAAGTATTGTTGGCAATGCGCTTTGCAAATCATAAGCTACCGTACTGCTGTCGAGTTTTCCTGTTAGAATAGAGGGGAAAGTGTGGGTTCTAGGGAAAGACCTATGTTTAAATTCCACATGTGGCCCTGAACCACTTCCTCATCTCTCTGGGTCTCTACATCCTCATACATAAAAATGAAGCAGGAAATAACTATACGTAGGTTGCATGAGATAATATCTGCAGAAGCATTGTGTAAAATGGAACACGATGAAGCATTTTAGACCAAGGAGTTTGTTAACCGAGGGTCTTTTTGCACATGTGTTGTTGGGGGCTGGGCTTTTCCTATAAACTGGCCTCAGGTGAAGGGGCAGGTGGGAAAAGACCACAGGGAATCACGAGGACTGTGGTGTCTTCAGGTGATCCCCACCAAGATTTTCAGCTATAACTGAGTACGCTGGCCTTCTAAGCTCCAGGTTTCCTAAGTCACTTATTAGGAGCTACCTGCCTGCCAAGAAGGTGCCAGAGCCGCATAACTTCTACACTGCTCTTGTGAGTGTGAACTGCATTTCTCAGGTACGATGGGGCTGGCAGGACTATTATAATATTTGCTGTGATGTTGCCTTCTGTTATCATCACCTTACCCTTTCCCCTTTTCCCAAGCTGTGAGAATGGGAGAGGTGCTATATGGTTCATATGACTGGGCTGTATTTCAGGGTTTGGAGAAAAGATGTATACATGCATTGTATCTCAGTATATAACTCTTAATGATGTTAAAGTCTTTACACAGATTTTGGTGGTACTGAGACCACCTACAATTTACCAAAAACAGGAATATGTATTTGCTTGGGATATTTTTTTCACCTAAAGACAGGTACTATGTCTTTTGTCTACAATAGAGGTTCAGTAAATGCTAAGTTTTTATTAGTTGAACTTAGTTCACCACTTAAAGAGCTATTCAGATGCTGAAGAATTAAACCCCTTGTCATAGACAATCACCAATAGGTACTGATGACGCTGAATTTGGTGGCTAATATAAAGTAGAAGGACTATAACCATGCTGTCAACCCTGGCAGCATATAGAATTACCTGGGGAGCTTTGAGAAAAATAAAAATGCCTAGGACCCCCCAGAGATTCTGAATTCATTTATCTAGGGAAGGCACTAGAAATTGGTAATTTTTAGAAATCTCTCCAATGATTCTAGCACTGACACTGAAGGCTTGGTTTTTCAACATTGGCTGTGCATTAGCATCACCTGGGAAACTAAAAAGTCCCCCTCCCAGAGCTCCTGACTTGATTGCTCTGGGCATGGCTGGCATCAGGATGTGTCAAAGCTCCCCAGGTGTTTCTAATGGTAGCCAGGGTGGGAAACTCCTCTTGTTGGGGGATAGAAGCATCCATGTCTTTCCTTACAAAAGTTGTTGTTGTGTGGCTCAAGTCAGTTCCAACTCATAGCAAAATCTGTGTTGGAAGAAGTATAGCCAGAATGTTCCTTAGAAGTGAGGATGCTGAGACTTCATCTCACATACTTTGGACACGTTATCAGGAGGGATCAATCCCTGGAGAAGGACATCATGCTTGGTGTCTTTTAGTTATCTAGCGCTGCTATAACAGAAATACCACAAGTGGATGGCTTTATCAAAGAGAAATTTATTCTCTCGCAGCCTAGTAGGCTAAAAGTCCAAATTCAGGGAGTCAGCTCCAGGGCAAGGCTTTCTCTGTCGGCTCTGGAGGAAGGTTATTTTCATCAATCTTCCCCTGGACTAGGAGCTTCTCTGTACAGGAACCTGGGTCCAAAGGACGTGCTCTGCTCCCGGCGCTGCTTTCTTGGTGGTACGATGTCCCCATGTCTCTCTGCTCACTTCTCTTTTATATCTCAGAAGAGATTGGCTTAAAACCCATTGCTGTGGAGTCAATTCTGATTCATAGCGACCCTATAGGAGAGAGTGGAACTGCCCCATGGGGTTTCCAAGGAGCTCCTGGTGGACTTGAACTGCCGACCTTCTGGTTAGCAGCCATAGCTCTTAATCACTATGCCACCAGGGTTTCTGAGATTAGCTTAAGACACCGATCTTGTAGAACTCACCAATATAACTGCCACTGATCTGTCTTATTACATCGTAGTGATAGGATTTACAACACAGAGGGAAATCACATCAGGTGATAAAATGGTAGATAATCATACAATACTGGGAATCATGACCTAGCCAAATTGACAGATATTTTGGGGGGACACAATTCAATCCATGACACTCAGTAAAGTAGAGGGTCAGAGGAAAAGAGGAAGACCCTCAATGAGATGGAGTGACAGTGTTTGAAGCAAGGGGCTCAAGCATAACAACCATCATGAGGATGGCACAGGAGTGGGCGATGTTCTCATTCTGTTGAACACGGGGTTGCTCTCAGTCGGAACCAACTCAGCAGCGCCTAACAAAAACGTAGGGCGGAGTAGAACTGCCTCATAGGGTTTCCAAGTCTGTAATCTTTAGGGAAGCGGATTGCTACACCTTTCTTCCACAGAGTGGTTGGTGGGTTCAAACCTCTGACCTTTCGGTTAGCAGCCAAACACTTGAGCACTGAACAATTGCACCACCAGGAACTTGTAATTAAAGCAGTCAAATTTAAATAAGTGGATATATAGTGTTGTTCCTACACTTGATCCTTGTCATATTACATGGTTATTATTGTCCTCCTGATGTAGACCAGAGTCTATGATCTCTGCTATCTGGCATAATGTCTAGTGTGTTTACTAACTGTTCACTGATGTACATTTTATAAAAAATGTGAAAAAGTCAAATACCTCAAACTTTCACATAAATCCTAGCCCTGAATATAACCTTATAATTGAATAAATTCCCTCTTTTTTAACTTAAATCTTGGACTCCAGTGGAGATGATTGATAACTTTAGGCCAGTTTGTTGTCAGTGGGGATTCTCAACCTCCCAGCCCCTTTTCCCTCACCTCAATCTTAAATAGCCTACTGCCCTCTGTTCAGATGGATTTATAGTTAATTAAAGGCACATTTTGTTGTTATTGTTAGGTGCCGTCGAGTCGGTTCCGACTCATAGCGACCCTATGCACAACAGAACAAAACACTGCCCAGTCCTGAGCCATCCTTACAATCATTTTTATGCTTGAGCTCATTGTTGCAGCCACTGTGTCAATCCACCTCGTTGAGGGTCTTCCTCTTTTCCACTGACCCTGTACTCTGCCAAGCATGATGTCCTTCTCCAGGGGCTGATCCCTCCTGATAACATGTCCAAAGTATGTAAGATGCTGTCTTGCCATCCTTGCCTCTAAGGAGCATTCTGGACGCACTTCTTCCAAGACAGGTTTGTTCGTTCTTTTGGCAGTCCATGCTATATTCAATATTCTTCTCCAACACCACAATTCAAAGGCGTCAACTCTTCTTCGATCTTCCTTATTCATTGTCCAGCTTTCACATGCATATGATGTGATTGAAAATACTATGGCTTGGGTCAGGCGCACCTTAATCTTCGGGGTGACATCTTTGCTCTTCAACACTTTGAAGAGGTCCTTTGCAGCAGATTTGCCCAATGCAATGCGTCTTTTGATTTCTTGACTGCTGCTTCCATGGTGTTCATTGTGGATCCAAGTAAAGTGAAATCCTTGACAACTTCAATCTTTTCTCCGTTTATCATGATATTGCTCATTAGTCCAGTTGTGAGGATTTTTGTTTTCTTTATGTTGAGGCATAATCCATATAGAAGGCTGTGGTCTTTGATATTCATTAGTGAGTGCTTCAAGTCCTCTTCACTTTCAGCAAGCAAGGTTGTGTCATCTGCATAACGCAGGTTGTTAATGAGTCTTCCTCCAGTCCTGATGCCCCGTTCTTCTTCATATAGTCCAGCTTCTTGGATTATTTGTTCAGCATACAGATTAAACAGGTATGGTGAAAGAATACAACCCTGACACACACCTTTCCTGACTTTAAACCAATCTATATCCCCTTGTTCTGTCTGAACAACTGCCTCTTGATCTATGTAAAGGTTCCTCATGAGCACAATTAAGTGTTCTGGAATTCCCATTCTTCACAATGTTATCCATAGTTTGTTATGATCCACACAGTCAAATGCCTTTGCATAGTCAATAAAACACAGGTAAACATCCTTCTGGTATTCTCTGCTTTCAGCCAGGATCCATCTGACATCAGCAATGATATCCCTGGTTCCACGTCCTCTTCTGAAACTGGCCTGAATTTCTGGCCATTCCCTGTCTATATACTGCTACAGCCATTTTTGAATGATCTTCAGCAAAATTTTGCTTGCATGTGGTATTAATGATATTGTTCTGTAATTTCCACATTCAGTTGGATCACCTTCTTGGGAGTAGGCATAAATATGGATTTCTTCCAGTCAGTTGGCCAGGAAGCTGTCTTCCATATTTCTTGGTATAGACGAGTGAGCACCTCCAGTGCTGCGCCTGTTTGTTGAAACATCTCAATTGATATTCCATCAATTCCTGGAGCCTTGTTTTTCGCCAATGCCTTCAGAGCAGTTTGGACTTCTTCCTTCAGTACCATTGGCTCTTGATCATATGCCACCTCTTGAAATGGTTGAATATCGACTAATTAACATCAATTAGGAAAACCATCCACTCCTATGTCCCCTCTGTCTGTACAGCTGCAATGGACAGTTCCAGCCATTTACATTTTAGTATCAGCTTTCAAGTTCTGCACAAAATCCTCTTTGATTGGGATGCATTGAGTATACAGATGGATTTGGGAGGAAATTGACATCTTTGCTATGTTAAGTGTTGCAATCCATGAAGACCATATATTCCTCTGTTTAGGTCTTTCAGGTCTCTCAATAAAGTTTAATCATTTTCTCTGAAAGGTCTTGAATATCTATCATTACAGGCATTTCTAAGTACTATATATTGTTGAGGCATTATTAGCTATCTTTTAAAAATGTGTTGCTAGTATACAGATTTCTAGTATATGAGTTTTATATATTGATTTTTTTCACCAAGCAAACTCACTATATTCTCTTAATTCAAATAATTTATCTGCGGATTCTTTTGGATTTTCTGAATATACAATCATATAATCTGCCACAAAAAAGATAGTTTATTTCTTCCTCCCAATTCTCATACCTTTTATTTCTCTTTCTTTTCTTACCATGTTAGCTAAGATCTCTCATGTCCAATAAAATGTCAAATAAAAGTGGCAATGGAGGTACCTTTATTTTCTCCCTATCTCAAAGGGAGATGTTTCAAGTGTCACAGTTGTATGCGTTGTTCACTGCAGATCGTTAAATTTTTTTGTTGATACCCTTAACCCTTTATTAGTTTAAGGAAATTTCCTTCCATTTCTACTGTGATATATTACATTATTGTTCCTCATTTTTCCTTCCCTGTGTCCATGGCTTTTGTCATATGAAATTCCTTTCCCTTGAGATTGAATACATTTCCTCATTGATATTGAACTTGGCTGTGGGACTGCTTTAACCAATAGCATGTGAATGGTAATGATTGTGTGCCAGTTGCAAGCCTAAACCTTAAGGAGTATCTTGCGTTTCTGCTCACTCTTCTGTTGGGTCTACTACCACCATGAGAAGAACATGTCCCAAATAATTAACTAGTCCACATATGGGCATATTTGGATCTAAGCCCAGCTGAACCCAGTCTACATCAGGTAAGCCATTTTGTTATGCAGCATTATTGTGTCAATAGTCCACAAATACACGTAATTTGCTAATGACTTTTTTAAATCATGAATGAATTTTTAATTGTATCAAATGCTTTTGCTTCATCTATTGTAATTAGTATATGGTGTTTTTTAATCTAACAATATGATTCTGTGTGTATATATATAGTTTTACTAGCAACTTTTTTTTTTTATTGTGCTTTAGGTGAAAGTTTAGAGCTCAAGTTAATTTCTCATACAAAAATTTATACTCATATTGTTATGTGATCCTAGTTACAATCCCTGTAATGTGACAGCACACTCCCTATTTCCTCCCTGGGTTTCCGATGTCCATGCAACCGTCTCCTGTCCCTTTCTGCCTTCTCATTGCACCTCTGGACAGGAGCTGCCCATTTAGTCTTGTGTTTCTGCTTGAACTTAGAAGCACACTCTGCACAAGTATTTTATACTTTATAGTTCGGTCTAATCTTTGTTTGAAGAGTGGGCTTTGGAAATGGTTTTCGTTCTGGGTTAACAGGGCATCTGGGGGCCATGGCTTCCAGGGTTCCTCCAGTCTCAGACCACTAAGTCTGGTGTTTTTACTAGAATTTGAGTTCTGCACCCCACTTTTCTCCTGCTCCGTCAGGGACCCTGTTGTGTTCCCTGTCAGGGTGGTCATTGGTGACAGCTGGCTCCATCTAGTTCTTCTGATCTCAGGCTGATGGAGTCTCTGGTTTATGTGGACCTTTAGTCTCTTGGGCTAGTATTTTCCTTGTGTCTTTGGTGTTCTTCATTCTTTTTTGCTCCAGGTGGGTTGGGACCAGCATCTTAGTGGCTGCTCACTAGCGTTTAAGACCCCAGAAACCACTCACCAAAGTGTGATGCAGAACATTTTCTTAATAAACTTTGCTATGCCTCTTGACCTAGATGGTCCACGAAACCATGGTCCTCAGACCCCCATCCCTGCTACTCTGTCCCTCAAAGTGTTTGGTGGTGTTCAGGAAGTGGCTTAGCTTTTGTTTAGTCCAGTTGTACTGACTTCCCTTGTCTTGTGTGTTGCCCTTCCCTTCACCTAAGATAATTCTTGCCTGCTGTCTAGTTAATGAATGCCCCCTCCCTACTTCTAACTTTTTAAATCAATGTTCTGAATTATATGTCCTGCAATTTTGTTTCATTGAACAGTCTTGTCAAACTTGGTATCGAAGATATGATAGTCTTACATAATAAAAGATGGGGAGGAGTCCCTCTTTTTCTGTTCTTTGGAAGAGACAGTATAAAACTGAAATTGTCTCTTCCTTGAGTATTTTTAAAACTTGCCAGTGTGTAGAAATCATTAAGGGGGAAAAAAAACTTTTTCAGTGGCAATAACTTGGCCTGGAATTTCAGGGAAGATTTTTGAATTCTGCTTTATTTTATTTATGGTTATGGAAATATTTAGATTTTATGTTCCTTCTTCAGTCACTTTTAATGTTACTTTTTTTCCAGGAATTTTTTCAGTTTATCTAAATTATTCATAATAATTTCTTATTACCTGTTTAATGTGTATAGCATTTGTTCTGATGTTCTCCATTTCATTCCAGATAACGGTTATTTGTGTTCTCTCTTTTTTTTTAAATTTTGATCAGTTTCATCAGTTTTAAAGTTTTTAAAACTGTAACATTTTTTTAAAGATTAAACTTCTGGCTTTGTTGATATTCTGTTTTTTGTTTTGTTCATTTCTATTTTTATCTTTAATTTTTTCTGCTATCGTTGGGTTTATTTTACTATTCTACTCCTAACTTCTTGAGATGGATGCTTACATCATTAATTTTCATTCTTCTTTTCTTTTTAATACTGAGTTTCTTCTGTGTACTGCCTTAACTGTATCCTGCATGTTTTGGAATGTAGAGTTTTATTTATTATTTGGCTATAAGTCTTTTTTTTTCTTAACTTTCATTATGATTTGTTGTTTGGCCCGTGCATGTTTGACAGATGTGTTTCTTAATTTCAAAATATATAGAATTTATTTCAATGTTTGGTTTTTGCATTTGCTATTATTGGTTTTCAGCTCAATTGCATTATGGCCAGAGAACATGCTCTCTGTGGTTTGCTGAGATTTGCTTTGTGGCTTAATGTATGGTGGATGGTGTGCTCTATATTTGTCAATGAGGCCAAGTTGTTTAATCATGTTGTTCATATCTCTCTTTACTGACTTTCCTGCTTTTTTCTGTCAGTCACTATTATTATGATTGTAGATTTTTACCTTTCTCTGGTATTTTTGTCAGCATTTGCTTTATACAAGTACATACATATTTTAAATTGCTGTATCTTGTTGGTTAATTCATGTAACCTTTTATCATTATGAAAATTCTCTCTTTTGGCATTTTTTTCTTTTATGTTTAGGTTCATTTGGTCTGATATTAATGGAGTTACACCAGCTGTTTTGTGATTAAAATCTGCCTGATGTATCATTTTCCATCTTTTTACATTTAACATCACTATAGTTATATGTCCTCAACGAGGTAGATTGACACAGTGGCTGCAACAATGAGCTCAAGCATAACAACAATTGTAAGGATGGCGAAGGACCGGGCAGTGTTTCGTTCTGTTGTGCATAAGGTCACTATGAGTTGAAATGGACTCTACAGCACCTAACAAACAACAACAACGTAGTTATATGATTTAGATATTTCTCTTATAAACAGTGTATAATTAGCTTTTTAAAATTTATCCTCGTATTTTTATTTGGAAACTTTAGTCCATTTACATTTGGATGTAATTGCCAATTCACCATTATATATTGTGCTTTCTACTTGATCCTCCTTTAGGACCTTCTTTTCCACTACTTATTTTTATCTTTTTCCATTTTCTCCACTACTATTTTGGAATTTGTATTATATTTCTAATCTTTCAGTGGTTACCTGAGAAATTACATCATGTATATGTAACTCATCAAAGGCTAAAGTTAATACCTTTATGTTCCCCCAGGATGAGAAAAAAAACCTTAAAAACCTTAAACCCCATTTCTGCTCATTCCAAATTTATATGCTGTTGCTGTACTGTGTTCTAATTCTGTCTTTCCGTTTTAATCCTTCACTAAGTGTATTAGTTGGAAACCCTAGTGGTGTAGTGGTTAAGTGCTAACTAAGAGGTCGGCAGTTCAAATCTGCCAGGTGCTCCTTGGAAACTCTATGGGCCAGTTCTACTCTGTCCTATAGGGTCGCTATGAGTCGGAATCGACTTGACAGCACTGGGTTTGGTTTTGGTTTTTGGAAGTGTATTAGTTAGGGCAATGCTAGGGATTATAACAAGCAAATCCTGGAGTCTTGGTGGTTGTACTATAAAAATCTAAAGCTTATTTCTTATGTTCCAGTCCAAAGAAGGAAGTTTCTTTTTTGGTGGCCTTCCATGTGGTTGTTCAGGGCCTTGAGCTCCTTCCAGACATGGCTGTACCCTCCTTTTGGTTCTTGGAACCCTCTCCATTAAGCCAGCAAATGAAGAAACAGACCATGGGAGGAAGCACACCCACTTCTTTACCACTGTATTCCAGAAGTGACTGTATCACTTTTGCACAAAAATTAATGGCCAAAATTAAGTTACATGGTGCCCATTCCTAATTCTAAGACAGCTAGGAAATATTTTTTTTTACTTAACCCGAATGAAAAGTAAAGAGGGTTTGACCAAACAGGGAGCAATCTATGCTACATGAATATGTTTAGGCTTACCAACATATTAACTATTTACGTTTCATCTCTTCTTATAACACAGAACTTTCATCTGAAATAATTTTCTTCTTCCATGAAGTACATGCTTTAGAATTTAGTATTTGTTTGCTGGTAGTGAACAGTCTGTTTTTGAGTGTCTGAAATGACTTTGTCTTAATTCTTGAGAAATGCTTTCACTGGGAATAAAATTTTAGGTTGGACTTACTTTTTTCTTGGCACACCGAAGATACCATTCCATGGTTTTCTAACTTCCATTGTTGCTGTTGCAAAATCCGCTTTAGCATTACTATTGCTCTTTAAAGGTAATCTTTCTTTTTTCCTTATGTCTTAGTCATCAGGTGCTGCTCTAACAGAAATACCACAAGTGGATGGCTTTAATAAAGAGAAATTTATTATCTCACAGTCTAGGAAGCCAGAAGTCCAAATTCAGGGCACCAGCTTCAGGGGAAGTCTTTCTCTATCAGTTATGGGGGATGGTCCTTGTCATCAATCTTCCTCTGGTTGAGAAGCTTCTCAGGCGCAGGGCCCCCTGGATCCAAAGGATGCACTCTGCTCCAGATGCTGCTTTCTTGGTGGTATGAAGTCCTCCACTCTCTCCGCTAGCTTTCCTTTCATCTCTTGTGAAATAAAAGGTGGAGCAGGCCACACCCCAGGGAAACTCCCTTTACAGTGGATCAGGGATGTGACCTTAGTAAGGGTATTCAATACCACCCTGGTCCTCTTTAACATAACCTAATCTTGCCTTATTAACCACAGGCAGAGATGAGGATTTACGACACATAGGAAAATTACAACCACAAAATGGAGGACAACCACAAAATGGAGGACAACCACACAATACTGGAAATCATGGCCTAATCAAATTGACACATATTTTGGAGGGACATAATCTATGACACCTTACATGCTGTTAAAATCTTTTCTTTATATTTGGTTTTCTACAGCTTCTCGTTGGTGTGTCAAGGTATACATTTCAGTTTATTCTGTTTGGGATTGGTTAGGCATCTTAAAACTGTATTAATGTCTTTCATCACTTCTGGAAAATTCTCAGCCGTTACTTTTAATAATGCCTTTTTCTAATATCCTCTCTCTCTAGAATCACTTAGTTGTATATTAGATATTCTTACACTGTATTTGGTTTCGTTTAAACTTAATTTCATACTTTACATCTATTTGTGTCTGTGTACTATATTCTGAATTATTTCTTCTTATCCATATTCCAGTTCACTAATTATTTCCTCAGCCATTTATAATTTTCTCTGTAACTCTTTGATTGCATATTTATTCTCAAATATTATATTTTTAGCTTAATTTCTTCTTTTCAAAATCTTGGTCATTCTCTGGAATTTCCTGTTCAAGAGATATAATTGTGTTTACTGTTATGTTAAATTCTGTCTGTGACAATTTCAATATCTAAGGTCTCTGTGGGTCTATTTCTGCTATCTGTTGCTTCTGTTTATTTTCACTAATGGGACTTTGTTTCCTCGTAATTTTTTACTATGATGTGCTCGCCTTTCTTAGAAAATTTTGGAAACTCTTTTGAGGGCTAGGATGAAGGTCGATTAATCAAGAGAGGATTTGCATTTGCTTCTGCCAAGTGCCTGAGGGTAACTACCATTCAGAGATCAGTTTTAGCCAAATTCACATCTTAAAATCTTTGAACTACTTGGGTAATGTGAATTGGGTTGGAAATGAATTTTAGGGATGGCTCATGGTGACACTTTTTCAAGGAGCTTTTTTCTCCTTCATGCAACATCAAGTCAACTTTTCTTTTAGATGGGGTTAGGAAGTGGGGTGGGTTTATTTTTAGTTATCTTTTTAATTAAAAATCTAACCCTTAGTTGTCTTAGCTCTATGGAAAGATAGTCTGACATCAGTTTCTTCACATGAAGGATACAAGGCTGTAAAAATTAGAACTCAAGTTCTCCTGTTTTGTAAATGCTCTCGGGGCAGAAGTTCCTCAGTGCTATGCTCATCTGTATGAATTCCTGCCTTCCCCTAGATTTTGGCCTGATAACTAGTTGCCTTATTTTCAGAGCTTTCAAATAGAGTTTTTTTTTAATTAATTTTTATTAAGCTTCAAGTGAACATTTACCATTCCAATCAGTCTGTCACATGTAGGTTTACATACATCTTACTCCCTTCTCCCACTTGCTCTCCCCCTATTGAGTCAGCCCTTTCAGTCTCTCGTTTCATGCCAATTTTGCCATCTTCCCTCTCTCTCTATCTTCCCATCCCCCCTCCAGTCAAGAGTTGCCAACATACTCTCCAGTGTCCACCTAATTTAATTGGCTCACTCTTCATCAGCATCTCTCTCCCCACCACTGACCAGTCCTTTTCATGTCTGATGAGTTGTCTTCGGGGATGGTTCCTGTCCTGTGCCATCAGAAGTTCTGGGGAGCATTGTCTCTGGGATTCCTCTAGTCGCATTCATAGCATTAGGTATGGTCTTTTTATGAGAATTTGGAGTCTGTATCCCATTGGTCTCCTGCTCCCTCAGGAGTTGTCTGTTGTGCTCCCTAGCAGGGCAGACATCGATTGTGGCCGGGCACCAACTAGTTCTTCTGGTCTCAGGGTAATGTAGGTCTCTGGTTCATGTGGCCCTTTCTGTCTCTTGGGTTCTTAGTTGTCGTGTGGCCTTGGTGTTCTTCCTTTGCCTTTGCTCCAGGTGGGTTGAGACCAATTGATGTATCTTAGATGGCCGCTTGTTGGCGTTTAGGACCCCAGGCGCCACAATTCAAAGTGGGATGCGGAATGTTTTCATAATAGAATTATTTTGCCCGTTGACTTAGAAGTCTCCTCAAACCATGTTCCCCAGACCCCAGCCCCTGCTCCGCTGACCTTTGAAACTTTCATTTTATCCCAGAAACCTCTTTGCTTTTAGTCCAGTCCAATTAGGCTGACCTTCCTTGTATTGTGTATTGTCTTTCCCTTCACCCAAAGCAGTTCTTATCTACTGATTGATCAATAAAAAACCCTCTCCCTCCCTCCCTCCCTCCCCCCTTTGTAACCACAAAAGTATGTGTTCTTCTCCATTTTTTCTATTTCTCAAGATCTTATAATAGTGGTCTTATACAATATTTGTCCTTTTGCCTCTGACTCATTTCGCTCAGCATAATGTCTTCCAGATTCCTCCATGTTATGAAATGTTTCAGAGATTCGTCACTGTTCTTTATTGATGCATAGTATTCCATTGTGTGAATATACCACAATTTATTTACCCATTCATCCGTTGACGGACATCTTGGTTGCTTCCAGCTTTTTGCTATTGTAAACAGAGCTGCGATAAACATGGGTGTGCATGTATCTGTTTGTGTGAAGGCTCTTGTATCTCTCGGGTATATTCCGAGGAGTGGGATTTCTGGGTTGTATGGTAGTTCTATTTCTAACTGTTTAAGATAACGCCAGATGGATTTCCAAAGTGGTTGTACCATTTTACATTCCCACCAGCAGTGTATGAGAGTTCCAATCTCTCCGCAGCCTCTCCAACATTTATTATTTTGTGTTTTTTGGATTAATGCCAGTCTAGTTGGTGTGAGATTTTTTTTTTTTTTTTTTTTTTTTAGTTGGTGTGAGATGGAATCTCATCGTAGTTTTAATTTGCATTTCTCTAATGGCTAATGATCGGGAGCATTTTCTCATGTGTCTGTTGGCTGCCTGAATATCTTCTTTAGTGAAATGTGTGTTCATATCCTTTGCCCACTTCTTGATTGGGTTGTTTGTCTTTTTGTGGTTGAGTTTTGACAGAATCATGTAGATTTTAGAGATCAGGCACTGGTCTGAGATGTCATAGCTGAATATTCTTTCCCAGTCTGTAGGTGGTCTTTTTACTCTTTTGGTGAAGTCTTTAGATGAGCATAGGTGTTTGATTTTTAGGAGCTCCCAGTTATCTGGTTTCTCTTCATCATTTTTGGTAATGTTTTGTCTTCTGTTTATGCCCTGTATTAGGGCTCCTAGGGTTGTCCCTATTTTTTCTTCCATGATCTTTATCGTTTTAGTCTTTATGTTTAGGTCTTTGATCCATTTGGAGTTAGTTTTTGTGCATGGTGTGAGGTATGGGTCCTGTTTCATTCTTTTGCAAATGGATATCCAGTTATGCCAGCACAATTTGTTAAAAAGACTATCATTTCCCCAATTGACTGACACTGGTCCTTTGTCAAATATCAGCTGCTCATACATGGATGGATTTATATCTGGGTTCTCCATTCTGTTCCATTGGTCTATGTGCCTGTTGTTGTACCAGTACCAGGCTGTTTTGACTACTGTGGCTGTATAATAGGTTCTGAAGTCAGGTAGAGTGAGGCCTCCCACTTTCTTCTTCTTTTTCAGTAATGCTTTGCTTATCCGGGGGTTCTTTCCCTTCCATATGAAATTAGTGATTTGTTTCTCTATCCCCTTAAAATATGACATTGGTATTTGGATCGGAAGTGCGTTATATGTATAGATGGCTTTTGGTAGAATAGACATTTTTACTATGTTAAGTCTTCCTATCCATGAGCAGGGTATGTTCTTCCACTTAAGTATGTCCTTTTGAATTTCTTGTAGCAGAGTTTTATAGTTTTCTTTGTATAGGTCTTTTACATCCTTGGTAAGATTTATTCCTAAGTATTTTATCTTCTTGGGGGCTACTGTGAACGGTATTGATTTGGTTATTTCCTCTTCGGTGTTCTTTTTGTTGATGTAGAGGAATCCAAGTGATTTTTGTATGTTTATTTTATAACCTGAGACTCTGCCAAACTCTTCTATTAGTTTCAGTAGTTTTCTGGAGGATTCCTTAGGGTTTTCCATGTATACGATCACGTCATCTGCAAATAGTGATAGCTTTACTTCCTCCTTGCCAATCTGGATACCCTTTATTTCTTTGTCTAGCCTAATTGCCCTGGCTAGGACTTCAAGTACGATGTTGAATAAGAGTGGTGATAAAGGGCATCCTTGTCTGGTTCCTGTTCTCAGGGGAAATGCTTTCAGGTTCTCTCCATTTAGAGTGATATTGGCTGTTGGCTTTGCATAGATGCCCTTTATTATGTTGAGGAATTTTCCTTCGATTCCTATTTTGGTAAGAGTTTTTATCATAAATGGGTGTTGAACTTTGTCAAATGCCTTTTCTGCATCTATTGATAAGATCATGTGGTTTTAATCTTTTGTTTTATTTATGTGATGGATTACATTAATGGTTTTTCTGATATTAAACCAGCCTTGCATACCTGGTATAAATCCCACTTGCTCAGGGTGAATTATTTTTTTTGATGTGTTGTTGGATTCTATTGGCTAGAATTTTGTTGAGGATTTTTGCATCTATGTTCATGAGGGATATAGGTCTAAAATTTTCTTTTTTTGTAATGTCTTTACCTGGTTTTGGTATCAGGGAGATGGTAGCTTCATAGAACGAGTTGGCTAGTATTCTGTCTTGTTCTATGCTTTGAAATACCTTCAGTAGTAGTGGTGTTGTCTTCTCTGAAGGTTTGGTAGAACTCTGCAGTGAAGCCGTCTGGGCCAGGACTTTTTTTTGTTGGAAGTTTTTTCATTACCGTTTCAATCTCTTTTTTTGTTATGGGTCTATTTAGTTGTTCTACTTCTGAATGTGTTAGTTTAGGTAGGTAGTATTTTTCCAAGAATTTATCCATTTCTTCTAGGTTTTCAAATTTGTTAGAGTAACGTAGTAATCTGCAATGATTCTTTTAATTTCATTTGGTTCTGTTGTGATGTGATCCTTCTCGATTCTTATTCGGGTTATTTGTTTCCTTTCCTGTTTTTCTTTAGTCAGTCTGGCCAATGGTTTATCAATTTTGTTAATTTTTTCAAAAAACCAGCTTTTGGCTTTGTTAATTTTTTCAATTGTTTTTCTGTTCTCTAATTCATTTAGTTCAGCTCTAATTTTTATTATTTGTTTTCTTCTGGTGCCTGATGGGTTCTTTTGTTGCTCACTTTCTATTTGTTCAAGTTGTCGGGACAGTTCTCTGATTTTGTCTCTTTCTTCTTTTTGTATGTGTGCATTTATCGATATAAACTGGCCTCTGAGCACTGCTTTTGCTGTGTTCCAGAGGTTTTGATAGGGAGTATTTTCATTCTCGTTGCTTTCTAAGAATTTCCTTATTCCCTCTTTGATGTCTTCTATAACCCAGTCTTTTTTCAGGAGGGTATTGTTCATTTTCCAAGTATTTGATTTCTTTTCCCTAGTTTTTCTGTTATTGATTTCTAGCTTCATTGCCTTGTGGTCTGAGAAGATGCTTTGTAATATTTCGATGTTTTGGATTCTACCAAGATTTGTTTTGTGTCCTAATATGTGGTCTACTCTAGAGAATGTTCCATGTGCACTAGAAAAAAGAGTATATTTTGCAGCAGTTGGGTGGAGAGTTCTGTATAAGTCTATGAGGTCAAGTTGGTTGATTGTTGTAAGTAGGTCTTCTGTGTCTCTATTGAGCTTCTTACTGGACGTCCTGTCCTTCTCCGAAAGTGGTGTGTTGAAGTCCCCTACTATAAATGTGGAGTTGTCTATCTCACTTTTCAATTCTGTTAAAATTTGATTTATGTATCTTGCAGCCCTGTCATTGGGTGCGTAAATATTTAATATGGTTATATCTTCCTGATCAATTGTCCGTTTTATCATTATATAGTGTCCTTCTTTATCCTTTGTGGTGGATTTAAGTCTAAAGTCTATTTTGTCAGAAATTAATATTGCTACTCCTCTTCTTTTTTGCTTATTGTTTGCTTGATATATTTTTTTCCATCCTTTGAGTTTTAGTTTGTTTGTGTCTCTAAGTCTAAGGTGTGTCTCTTGTAGGCAGCATATAGATGGATCGTGTTTCTTTATCCAGTCTGTGACTCTCTGTCTCTTTATTGGTGCATTTAGTCCATTTACATTCAGCGTAATTATAGATAAATAACTTTTTAGTGCTGTCATTTTGATGCCTTTTCATGTGAGTTGTTGGCCATTTCATTTTTCCACATACTTTTTTGTGCTGAGACCTTTTTCTTAGTAGATTGTGAGATCCTCATTTTCATAATGTTTAACTTTATGTTAGTTGAGTCATTATGTTTTTCTTGGCTTTTTTCTTGAGTTATGGAATTGATATTCCTTTTTGTGGTTACCTTATTATTTACCCCTATTTTTCTAAGTAAAAACCTAACTTGTATCATTCTATATCGCCTTGTATCACACTCCATCTGGCAGTTCAATGCCTCCTATATTTAGTCCCTCTTTTTGATTATTGTGATCGTTTATCTATTGATTTCCATGATTCCCTGTTATGTGTATTATTTTGTTTATTTATTTATTTTTTAGAATTAATCTTACTTTGTTTTTGTGCTTTCCCTATTTGAGTTGCGTTGATATCAGGATGTTCTGTTTTGTGACCTTGTATTGTGCTGGTACCTGATATTATTGGTCATCAGGCCAAACAATCTCCTTAAGCATTTCTTGCAGTCTTGGTTTAGTTTTTGCAAATTCTCTAAACTTGTGTTTATCTGTAAATATCTTAATTTCTCCTTCATATTTCAGAGAGAGTTTTGCTGGATATATGATCCTTGGTTGGCAGTTTTTCTCCTTCAGTGCTCTGTATACGTCGTCCCATTCCCTTCTTGCTTGCATGGTTTCTGCTGAGTAGTCTGAACTTATTCTTATTGATTCTCCCTTGAAGGAAACCTTTCTTTTCTCCCTGGCTGCTTTTAAAATTTTCTGTTTGTCTTTGGTTTTGGCAAGTTTGATGATAATATGTCTTGGTGTTTTTCTTTTTGGATCAATCTTAACTGGGGTTCGATGAGCATCTTGGATAGATATCCTTTCGTCTTTCATGATGTCAGGGAAGTTTTGTGTCAGGAGTTCTTCAACTATTTTCTCTGTGTTTTCTGTCCCCCCTCCCTGTTCTGGGACTCCAATCACTCGCAAGTTATCCTTCTTGATAGAGTCCCACATGATTCTTAGGGTTTCTTCATTTTTTTTTAATTCTTTTATCTGATTTTTTTTTCAGCTATGTTGGAGTTGATTCCCTGGTCCTCCAGAAGTCCCAGTCTACATTCTAATTGCTCGAGTCTGCTCCTCTGACTTTCTATTGCGTTGTCTAATTCTGTAATTTTATTGTTAATCTTTTGGATTTCTACATGCTGTCTCTCTATGGATTCTTGCAACTTATTAATTTTTCCGCTATGTTCTTGAATAACCTTTTTGAGTTCTTCAACAGTTTTATCAGTGTGTTCCTTGGCTTTTTCTGCAGTTATCCTAATTTCATTTGTGATATCTTTAAGCATTCTGTAAATTAGTTTTTTATATTCTGCATCTGATAATTCCAGGATTATATCTTCATTTGGGAAAGATTTTGATTCTTTTGTTTGGGGGGTTGGAGAAGCTGTCATGGTCTGTTTCTTTACGTGGTTTGATATGGACTGCTGTCTCTGAGCCATCACTGGGAAACTAGATTTTCCAGGTAATCAGCTAAAAAAAAATGCAGTCAGATCCCTATCTGAATTCTCCTTCTGGCTCAGGGTATTCGGATGTTAATGGAGCCTCCTGGGGAGGGTGGGGGAGGGACCAGAGAGCTAGGCATGTAGCACCACAGAATATAGAGCTGATCCCCGCGTTCACGTTCTGCCCCCATCCGCCAGAATCCTGGCAGGACGGCTCCCCTGCTGGGACGCTACTCTTCCTGCTCCAAGATCAGTCACTTCCTCCCGGGGATTTCTCCCTCCGGTGCACCGCACCGCTCACACGAACTGGGTGGGCATGGCCCTCACGGACAGCTGGGCCCGCCCCCGGGGTCTATTCAGGGGAATGCGCTCACACCCTGCCTGCTCTTGCCAAGTTCCCAGTGGGACGGCTCCCCAGCTGGGACGCTGCTCTCTCCACTCCAAGACCAGTCACTTCCTCCTGGGGATTTCTCTCTCCGGTGCACTGCACCGTTCGCGCGAACTGGGTGGGCGTGGCCCTCACAAAAGTCTGGGCACCCCCCCCCGGGGTCGCTTTAGGGAAATATAGCTGATCCCCACGCTTGCGCCTTGCCCGCCTCCCGCCAAACTCCCGGCGGGACAGCTCCCCGGCTGGGACGCTGCTCTCCCTGCTACAAGATCAGTCACTGCCTCCCGGGTGTTTCTCCCACCGGCTGCGCCGCTACGCCGTCCGCGCCAACCAGCTGGACTCCCTCCCGGGATGGGTTGGGGGGGTAGGGCTGGGCCCCTTGTCTGTGCCGTCTGCCCCCCTGGGCTCTGCCCCAGCCCGGGCTCCGAAGGTCACCTGCCTGGTACGCTGGCTCTTAGTTCTGAAAACGATCGCTGTCTGCCCATATTTGTTTGTTCTCCGTCTCTAAGTCTGTGTTTGTTGTTCAGAGTTTGTAGATTGTTATGTATGTGATCGATTCACTTGTTTTTCCAAGTCTTTGTTGCTAGAGGGATCCGCGGCAGTGTCCACCTAGTCCGCCATCTTGGCCCCGCCTCCTCAAATAGATTTTTAAAAAGGTGTTTTAATTTCATTTTTTATTACTTTCAATTCATTTGATCTGAAAACCTAGACACCATGTTAACAGAAACAGAATGCAGATTTAGGAAACTTTTTTGAAGTTAGAACCTCCAAGACTTATAGACTTACAGATGAGTTGGATTCATGTGGGAAAGTCGCTGCGGAGAATTGGAAAGAGAGCTTTTGAGGGTGGCTCCTAGGCTTTTATCCTGAGCAACTGGGTGACAATGACAATAAGTTGGAAAAGACCGATGGGAAACGATGTTACTGTTTCAGGGGAGAGAGTAAAGAGATTAGTTTGCATGTATTAAGTTTGTAATGGCTTTTAAACAACCCATTGAGAATGTTAGGTAGGCTATTTTATCTACAAGTCTGGAAATTAGGGTAGAGGTAGGACCTGAATACGAAAATTTGGGAGTCATTAGTATATTTAAAGAATGATTTTTTTTTTTTTTTGTCTAAAAGCCAGGAGGCTAGATTAGAGTACCTAGAGAGAGAATATAGAAAGAGGCATGGTCTGAAGTATGAGCTGTAAGACATTCTAACATTTAGAAGTCAGAAAGGGAAGGAGAATTTAGCAAAATAAACCAGGAAGAGTGGCTAATATGGTAGGAGAAAAAGACGAATGGATATATCAGAAGTGTTTCAACAAGGAAAATTCTTCAAGAACACTTGGGAAAAAAAAAAGTGTTAAATTGAGTCAAATGCTGCTGAGAGTTCTAGTAAGAGGAGAATATTTTTGAGTTGACCAACATCAGGATCTTGAGAAGTTTCAGTGGATGGTACAGACAAAAGCCTGGTGAAAGTGAATTCTAGATAAAATAGGAGATAACTAGAGATAAAATGGTGATTATAAGTCACGCTTTCAGAGTTTTGCTATAAATAAAAGCAGTAGATGGAGGGAATATAAAGTCAAAGGAATTATGTTTTGTTTAAAATTGCAAATATAGAATCGTTTTTATATGCCTATGAGAATAATCCAGGAGATAGGGAAAACTTTAATTTTTAGGAGAGAAAGACAATTATAGAAGCAGTATCTTTGATCTGGCAAATGGGAATGGGACTAAGTGGAGTGGCTGGACTTAAAAGCAAGGACAGTTCATTATTTGTAATTGGATGGAAAGTAGAGTATGTAGGTGCAGATTCAAGTGGGTTAGTGGATTTATTATGGGAAGATAGAGGAAGTTCTGCTTTGACTTTATGCTTGGAATAAGGAGCAAAGCCATCAGATAAGTCAAAGGAGGAGGTGGGGTGTTGGAGGTACAAGTATACTGGAAAAGATATAGTTAATCTAGAAGAGAGAGAGAATAAATTGACTAGGGAAATGTGTAATGTCTGTGGCCATAAATTTAAAACACATCCGGTCAGGCTGTTCAGGTCTCCATCCATCCATGGTCAGCTTCTCAGGTGCAGATATGGACTGATGAAGTTGAATTTAACAATAGAACTGGATTTTCCAGGTGAATGGATAAAGAGAGGAGAAGGAAGTAGATCAGGGTATATGCAAAGGGTTGATGGGTCATGGAATCTAAGTTGGGTAAGGAAATACTTTAGGACATGAGGAAAATAAAGAACAATGAAAAAGAGGTTTGATCAGCAGATTAGAGATCCAGGCAATGAGGAATAATTGAAATAGACATACCAGAGGAACTGAACTACAAAGACCAGAGGGAGTGATGTAAGAGTAGGATGTTTGAGTTTTTCAAGATGATACAACTGTTGGTAATTTAAGGTCTAGGGTTTAACCATAGGATAGGTAGATGAAGTAGATGAGATAATAGATGTTGAGGTTCCCAGGAGGGATTGTAGGAAGTAGTGAAAAGGAGAAATCTGATAAACCTCGAGCTTAAATCTTCAATGAAAGAAAGAAACCTTGTAAAAGAGTAAATGATTGCAATTAAAAGGTGAGTTCATGGTATAATCTGATGGTGTGTTCTTAAAAAGATCGTCTTTATGGTGGGGTGGTGCCCCAAGGCAGCAATGATGAGCAAGAACGACACCTACTCCATTCCAGATCCTTCAGTATGTGAAGTGAGGGAGGAAAAACAGCTTCTAGCAGAGGACGCTGACGTGGAAGCTGTGTCTGGAGGGAAGAATTGGGCGTCAGCAAGAAAGCGAATGCAACATTCAGAAATGGGTAATAGGGGCTTCGTTGATGCCAGACCCTGAGTTCTACAGGGCACAGGGTTTCCGTCAGAACGGTCGAAATACTGAGACACGTGGAGTAAGAGTTCACCTAAGAAAAGACTCTAACTAAGCGTTCTTCGCTGGGAGACTGAGACATCTGTGGAGCTGAAGGTACCCAGGAATGTAAGGCGTGATGAGGTTCTTCGTGATTCTCTCTAAGGGGAAAGGAACCGTTTATTCCAAATTTATCCTCCCTCTTGAGACAACTTGCAGGGGCACAGTGGTTGTTGAGTTAAGAGAAAGTGTATGGGGAGGGGTCTGTGGCTGTCCTCCCAGGAGTACGGAAGTTCTCTGGGCCTCCCTCTGACTTTTGAGGTTAGGCGCTGCATTTCGTTTTTTGTCTGTTTGTTCCCTTTCTGCCATAGGACCTAGCACAGTATCTTGTCCCTAACTTTGTTGTTAGTTGCCATCCTGTTCACTCTGACACACGGTGATCTTATGGGAAACAGAATGAAAAGTTGCCTGGTCCTGAGCCATTTTCGTGATTGTTGGTATGTTTGAGTCCATTGTTGTGGTTATTGTGTCAATCCATCTCAGTAAATATTAGCTGAATGAAGGATCAACTTTAAAATAAATTCAAGGAATTAGATGGGATAGTGGCTAAATGCATGGGAATTTGATCTAAAGACACCTGGCATCAAGTCCCTGCCCTGCCATGTTCTGGCTGTGTGACTTGGGTGAGGCACTTAAGTCAGGTTTCTTACCTGCCAGATTAGAGAGAACAGTGGTGACCACCTGACAGCACTTTGTAAGAGTAAAAAGCACTTCATGTATGGCTCCGCATTTAACAAGTGCTCAGCGCTCATAATCCACCAGGTCTGTGCGAGGTACATAATTTGTATTATCTTGGTATAATACTTACAACAACTTGTCACATAGGGACGTTTTCATCTCCATTGCACAGATGAGGCAACTAAACCTTCAGGTAAAGTGACTCGTCCAGCTGGGAAGTAGCCTATAGCTACTCTCTCCTGTGCCAGTCTCTTCGTAAGGTTAGAATCCTTCAACGCTAAGCTCCTCCACGAGGCTTTTTCTGACTCCTCCACTGCTTATGTATTTCCTTCTCCTCTTTTCCCGCCTACACCTCACCATCGTGCACTTATACAAGCCACCTCACCTGGTCTTATGTTTGTTCCCGTGAGTTAGCGTTGTTTTCTTAACAAAATGATAACTTCCATCATGGAAGTTAACTTACCAGCCCCAGAACAAGCTCAAAACACTGCACACAGCAGTCTGATACTTAAGACCACCCCCTCTTGCTTGCTAGCTAGCTCTTTTTTTTTTTTTTTTAAATCCTTTACAATGTTTGGAAACCCTGGTGGCGTAGTGGTTAAGAGCTGCAGCTACTAACCAAAAGGTCAGCAGTTCATATCCACCAGGCGGTCCTTGGAAACCCTGTGGGGCAGTTCTACTCTGTCCTGTAGGGTTGCTATGAGTCACAATTGACTCAAGGGCAACCAGTTTGGTTTATAATGTTTAGCACAGTAATGAGCACATGGAGGCTGCCGCATAAATTGTGTTGGTTGATGGATAAATATATGTTTAAATGCATGATTTGTGAAATATCAAGGTGGCCACCAAAAGAATGCACAAAAATGCCATTAATTAATTATATAATTTGGGATTTTAATTCCCTGGACTTCGTCTTTCCAATTTATAAAATCAGATATCTAAAAAAAAAAATCAAGTGTCTGAACTCAATCTCATAAGCCTCTTGGCTCAAATCCCACAGGTTTCTGGAATTTTGGAATGATACACACAAATGAAGTTTTTACTGTGTGCCACCAGATATACTGGAAACCCTGGTGGTGTAGTGGTTAAGACCTATGGCTGCTAAGCAAAAGGTCAGCAGTTCGGATCCAGCAAGTGCTCGTTGGAAACCCTATGGGGCAGTTCTACTCTGTCCAATAGAGTTGCTATTTGTCAGTCGAATCGACTCGACAGCAACAGGTTTGGTTTGATTTGTACGAGATATATTACATAATTAATTGCCTTAAATCCTTATTACGAAACTATGTGGTAAATAATTATGATCCTAGTTTTATAGATTAGGAAACTTAAGGCTCAGAGAAGCTAAATAACTTACCTAAGGTCACAGAGGGACCCTAGTGGCGCAGTGGTTAAAAGCGCAACTGCTAACCAAAAAGCTCAGCAGTTCGAATCCACCAACTGCTCCTTCGAAACCCTATGGGGCAGTCCTGCTCAGTCGTGTAGGGCGTATATGAGTTGGAATCAACTCAATGGTAACATTTTTGGTTTAGTTCCTTTTTTAAGGTCACAGAGTTACTAGTGGAAGAATTGGGATTCAAGCCTGACAGAAACCGAAACACATTCTCCCAACTTCACCATTCTGCCTCCTAAAAACTTTTGGCTCAGCAGTTAATGGAAGATTTTTATCAGATTTCCTTTAGCAGCTTTTCCTCTAAGTGGACTGTCTCAACCATGTCAGAGACAGTCCAAAGACCATTAGATCAGAAGTCAGCCTCTGGCAGCCCCTCCCTGCAAGGTGCTTGTTTGGTTCACTTTAATTTGTCCTTAATTCAGCCCAGAGGGACGGAAAGAGGGATGTCTTTGCCTTCATGGGAGCCAGAGAACAAAGTTATTACCCAACTCTGACTTCAGCAGTTGGGTTTCGTTTGGGTTTGAGATTCTGGCAAAGGTTCAGAGCTTTCCATTTCTGTGAAGCCATTGCCCATTCCTGTCAGGAGATCAGTAAATTTCAGAAAAGATTCCAGAGCTGATGGGTGAGTCACAGACGTCCAGACTCCTTGCGAGCCTTGCTTACACAAATGCAGTGACCAGATTAGATCCTGTAGCTTCTTTGCATTGCATGGACGTTTGCCATAAAATACAGTATAGAACTGGGCTCTGAATGCCAGCAGGCTGAGAGGACAGCAAAGTGTAAAAGGGATGCTTGGAGGAGTGTGGAGAGGATCTCATGAGACTCTGGTCTGATTGTACTTTAAGATATTGGCAGCTGCTGTAGAAATACTATGGGTGTGTTAGGCACAGCTCAGGGTAGGGGGTAAGGGTGTGGGGTTGGAGCAGGCTGACCCAGGTTTGAATCCTACCTCTGCCTCCTATTCCTTTACGAACTCGACCAAGTTACCTAACCTTTCTGAGCTTCAGTTTTCTCATCTATAAAATAGGGGTAACAGCAGTGCTATAAAAATAAAAAAATACTGACTATAAAATGAGATCACGCATATGAAGAAGTTAGCATGCTCCTGGCACACAGTAAACACTCTGTAAATTGTAGGATTTATTTAAACTTAAAAATATTAGATTTACAAAGCCTTAGAGATGACATGGAGCCCTGGTGGCACAGTGGTTAAAAGCTCGCTACTAACCAAAAGGTCAGCCATTTGAATCCACCAGCCACTCCTTGGAAACCCTATGGGCAGTTCTACTCTGTCCTATAGGATCGCTATAAGTCTAAATCAACTTGATGGCAATGGGTTTGAGGTTTATTTATTTTTTATTTTTTTGGTTTTAGGGATCATGCAGTTCACCATCTTTTTGGATAACTGAGGAAACTGAAGCCCAGACAGGCGAAGTAAAGTCATTTTATTTGACCAGGGAATGGTAGAAGCAGGGTAAGAACCTACATTTCTTGAAACATAAACCTATCTTTCCCCTATTTCCTGACTGAACTGACTGGAGAACCCCCAGAAGCATCCTTTCTTCACTAGTTCATCTCTCCGGAGATGATCGGAGAGCAGGGCAGTGAGAAACCAAGACAGTCCTCATTCTTGCCTGAATTGTTTAGCTTTTAGAGGTCTCTGTCAGGCGGGGCTGGCAGGCTACATGCTTGTTATACTTAATGGCACTTCGACTTGTGACTTCTTAGTGTTCATTTGTGATCAATCCCTGTAAAAAACTGGGCTGCCAAAAATGTCCCTGGGGAACCTTCTGGAGAAAGTGAGCCTCTATCTGGTTGTCCACTGGCTTTTCAAGCACTGTAAGACATTCAGATGGCTGAAATTTTCAACCTGGGGCAGAGCTAAAAAACTAGTTATGTTTATACTGGGAGAAATTTACTCTAGTCAACAAAATTTTACAGAAAACTGGAAACTGTCTTAAAATTTTACCAGAGTATTGGAGGAAATGCCATTGAAATCCAAACTCCAGGAGAAAAAAAAATTCAACTGTTTGATTTGTTTTCAGACTTTCTGATTACACTCTGAGGTCTGAGCTATAGCTATCCAGTGGACTATTATTGAGTCATAAAAAAAAGGAATGAAATTCTAATGCATGCTACAATATGGTTGAACCTTGCAAACATTATGCTAAATGAAATAATCCAGACACCAAAAAACAAATATTGTGTGGTTCCACTTATATAGAATAATCTAGAATAGACAAATTCACAGAAACAGAAAGTAGATTAGAGGTTACCAGGGGCTGGGGGAGGGGGGAACGTAGAGTTATTGCTTAAGGGGCATAGAATTTCTGTTTGAGGTGATGAAAGGGTTTGGAAATAGTGGTGTTGGTTGCACAACCTTTTGAATGAAATTAATACCACTGAATTGTACACTTAAAATAAAACAGCAAGTTCTATGTTACATATTTTATCACAATAAAATTTAAAACAAATGTTTATGGCTGAAAGGATTGTTTGACTATCATCTTTGATTGCAAAGAAGGGGCACACTGACTGCTAGTGTGTGCTTCCCTTGAAGAATCTTTAGCACACAATGCTCTCCTTTCCTTTGCATTTACTGTTTGAGCTGCTGGATAATTTCAAGAAAAGGACCAGGCACTTTGTAAACTATCATTCAAAAAACTGTTCCCATCAACTACAGTGATAACCTGTATACAGTGATAATCTACATTAAAACTTGTATTTTAGGTTACTTAGATGTATATGATTTTTATCAGTTCTTATGTGTGTGTGTGTATCACAAAGTTTACTTCAGATTGATTCATTATTAATTCAAAAAATATTTATTGAGGGCTTACTAGGTACCAGGCACTATTGTATACAATCTGATGCCATCTTTATTTTATAGATAATTATGAACCTAAAAATTCTTCCACATCACCAACAGAGGAATTGAGAGAGAATAATAAACTCATTTTAAATAAATTTGGTAGAAGCAGATTCTCTGCTGAAAGCTAATATTTGGGTTTATCAAGATATATTTATTGAAAGGATATGAGCATTATATCCAAAGCACAGGCTTCCTAATAAAGAAATATCAAAGCGGACTATGTTTGTTCCACATAATGACAACTGAATTTCTAATGACTGGCCAAACTCCAGGTACTCAGGTCTTGGTGCAGCAAGTTTTCAAAACGAAATAATTTCTCCAGATATCTAAGGGCTCCTATGAAGATGTTTAGTGTTTGTGAAAGGACTTGGTCAACTACATGGGGCCCGGGTGGCATAGTGGGTAAGAGCTCGGCTGCTAACAAAAAGGTCAGCAGTTCACATCCACGAGCCATTCCTTGGAAACCTTATGGGGCAGTTGTACTCTGTCCTATAGTGTCACTATGAGTCAGAATGGACTCAACAGCAAATGGGTTTGGTTTTGGCCAACTACATGAACTGGTAAATGGTTCTCCCATAATAAACATGTAACTTTTATTTTAAATAAAAATATAATTTTTAAAAATTTCTGTACTCAAATTTTAAAGCTTTTTTGTTTTAAAACAGAACTGTCAAATGTCCCTTACTTAAAGGAACACTGAGATAAAAGCTAGATAAAAATTGTTGTTGTTGTTAGGTGCTATAGAATTGGTTCCTATTCACAGTGACCCAGACTCACAGTGACCCTGTGTACAACAGAACAGAACACTGCCCAGTCCTGTGCCATCTTAACAATCATTGTTATGCTTGAGCCCATTGTTGCAGCCACTGTGTCAATCCGTCTTGTTGAGGGTCTTCCCCTTTTTCACCGACCCTCTACCAAGCATGATGTCCTTCTCCAGGGACAGGTCCCTCCTGATAACTTGTCCAAAGCACGTGAGACGAGGTCTCACCATCCTTGCTTCTAAGGAGCATTCTGGCTGTACCTCTTCCAAGACAGATATGTTCATTCTTCTGGCAGTCCATGGTATATTCACTATTATAATTAAAGGCATCAGTTCTTCAGTCTTATGCTCATAAGCAAGTTCAAGTTGAAGCTGAAGAAAATTACAGCAAGTCCACAAGAATTAAAATAAGACCTTGAGTATATCCAACCTGAATTTAGAGACCATCTCAAGAATAGATTTGACACATTGAACATTAATGACCAAAGACCAGACAAGTTGTGGAATGACATCAAGCACACCATACATGAAGAAAGCAAAAGCTTATTAAAAAGACAACAAAGAAGGAAAATACAAAAATAGATGTCAGAAGAGACTGAAACTTGCTATTGAACATAGAGTAGCTAAAGCAGACAGAAGATATGAAGTAAAACAGCTGAACAGAAGATTTCAAAGGGCAATTTCAGAAGACAAAGTTAAGTGTTATAATGAAATGTGCAAAGACCTAGGGCTAGAAAACTAAAAAGGAAGAACACTTCTGGCATTTCTCAAGCTAAAAGAACTGAAGAAAAAATTCAAGCCTCAAGTAGCAATATTGAAGGTTTCTGTGGGGGAAAATATTGACTAATGCAGGAAGCATCAAAAGAAGATGGAAGGAATACACAGAATCACTGTACCAAAAGGAATTGGTTGACATTCAACCATTTCAGGAAGCAGCATATGATCAAAAACTGGTGGTAACAAAAGAAGACGTCCAAGCTTCACTGAAGACACTGGCAAAAAACAAGGCTCCGGGAATTTATGGAATACCAATTGAGATGTTTCAACAAAGAGATGCAGCGCTAGAGGTGCTCACTCGTCTAGGTCAAGAAATTTGGACAACGGCTACCTGGCAAACAGACTGGTAGAGACCCGTATTTGTACCCATTCCAAAGGTGATCCAACACAATGAGGAAATTATCAAACAATATCATTAATATCACACGAAAGTAAAATTTTGCTGAAGGTCATTCAAAAGTGGTTGTAGCAGTACATTCACAGGGAACTGCCAGAAATGCAAGCTGGATTCAGGAGGGAACATGAACAAGGGATATCATTGCTGATGTCAATGGATCTTGGCTGAAAGCAGAGACTACCAGAAAGATGTTTTCCTGTGTTGTACTGACTATGCAAAGGCATTCGACTGTGTGGATCATAACAAATCACGGATAATATTGTGAAGCATGGGAATTCCAGAACACTTAATTGTGCTCATGCAGAACCTGTACATAGACCAAGAGACAGCCGTTCAAAAAAGAGTAAGGGGATACTGCACGGTTTAAAGTCAGGAAAGGTGTGCATCAGGGTTATATCTTTTCACCATACTTTTCAATCTGTATGCTGAGTAAATAATGTGAGAAGCTGGATTATATGAAGAAGAACACAGCATCGGGTTTGAAGTAAGACTCATTAATATGCAGATGACACAACCTTGCTTGCTGAAAGTGAAGAGGGCTTGAAGCACTTCTGAGGAAGATCAAAGACTACAGCTTTCAGTATGGATTGCACCTCAACCTAAGAAAACAAAAATCCTCACAACTGGACCAATAAGCAACATCATGCTAAAAGGAGAAAAGATTGAAGTTGGTAAGGATTTAATTTTACTTGGATCCACAATCCATGCCCATGGAAACAGCAGTCAAGAAATCAAATGACGTATTGCATTGGGCAAATTTGCTGCAAAAGACTTCTTTTAAGTGTTAAAAAGCAAAGATATCACTTTGATGACTGAGGTGCGCCTGACCCAAGCCATGGTATTTTCAGTTGCCTCATATGCATGTGAAAGCTAGACAACGAATCAGGAAGATAAAGTGTACCAGTCTATGATATTGTGTTCTTATAAAGGCTAAATATTGATAACAGTTAATATTTATGGAGCACTTATTATGTGCTAGCCACTGTATTACGTTCCTTGGATTCATTATTTAACCTTCACTATATCACAATGAAATGAGTGCCGTTGCTATTCCTTTTTAAGAGGGGAGGAAGCTTAGGGATAAACTTGCCCATGTTCACATAGCTGGCCAAGTGACAAAGCCAGGCAGTCTGTCTCCAGAGCCTGCCTTCTCCAGAGACAGCAAGATAGAATGGGGACCAAGGGTCTTGAAGACAAAGAACACCAAGTTTAGAATTCCAGCTTCACCGTTTAAAGGCTGTGTGACCTTGGGCCATGCTATGTATTCAGTGCTGCTATGTTGCAGATGGTTTGGCTGGTAGACAATATTATATTGATTAGGAATTATGCCAACTGAGTCACTATGTGATTCTGCATACAGTATACCTGTATTAACTCATCAGTAATGCCAGGGGTGTGCTGGTAAATGTTTAGCAACAGGCTCTTCATGGGGGAAAAACTCCCTGATATATAGTGTTTGCCGATTTCTGTGGTGTTAAATATTTCCTCCATGGCCGATATGAATGTGATGTAAACAAATGCTGTGTTGGAAAGAAGTGCATACGTGAATTCTCACCAGCCAATACCAGCACACCATCTAGTAAGAGTCACTCTAATACTCAACACCAAGTAAGTGTCTCAATGCCTAGTTCAGGTCTTGGAACTGAGTGTGAACATGTGGACATCAGGCAAATCATGGCATGATCATGACACAATTTACTTACATATCACAAGGATGCTCATCATAGCCTCTCTCAAAATAGCAGAAACTGAACATGGCTTAAATAACACAAGGCAGGGATAAAACCCATTGCTGTTGAGTTGATGCCGACTCATAGTGACCCTATAGGACAGAGTAGGACTGCCTCATAGAGTTTCTAAGGAGTGCCTGGTGGATTTGAACTGCCGACCTTTTGGTTAGCAGCCAAACTCTTAACCACTACACCACCAAGGTTTCCAAGAAAGGGATAGGAGGTAGTATAGTGCAGTGCTGAAGTGCTCAAACTGTTTGTAAGAGTGCTGCCAAATTTGTATCAATGTGTAAAATACTATTTTCGTTGTGGTTGAGGGATGTACCGTCATACATACATTCAACTAGTAGAATGTAGTATTGGGTGGGCATGTTCAGTAGGATTAGAAAGGTACAGCATTTTAAAGGCAGGAGGAGTAGCAGATGCCAAAGAAAGATTTAATGCTTAATGTAAAATATGAGAACTTGGTCTATTGGTAATGCTGTCAGGTAGTTAATAATGTTGCTTATATAGTCACACATGAAGGTGGCCAGATGAATAGCATTAAGCTCTTAGCACCATGCCTGGCACATAGTAAGTGTTCAACATATGCTTTAATTATATAATTACTGTTGTGATAAATTACAGGATCCCATATGATAGCATAATGGTCACTAGATTTTTGTAGATTTATTGACAAGAAAAGGTATTTATGATGTATTTTAAAATGCCAAAGTAAATTGATCCCATTTTTTGTAAAACATAAATGCCCAATTTTGGAGTAGAAAAATGTCAGAAATATAATAGCAAGTAGTTCTTTCAGGATGGCATGATATTGGGTCATTTTTTATTTCTTCTTTGTGCTTATAAAAATGTCCAAATTTTTCTACACTAAACATATATTTTTACTACTTAATCTTTCAAATTTAGACTTATTTAAATTTTACAACAAAACCCACCTATACAAATAGCTGATTCTTGTTATTCACAGGAGTCATGTTCTATAAAGTTTCTGAAAATACTGAGCTAGCAAATACTGAACCATTTGCTTCTAGGGGAAAGACAGGGTTAGGTTTCTATGAGCCTCTGGTCATAATATTTTGGTCAACTGATCAATACATAACCTTGGTGTATATCTGTTTCTGTTTATATACTGTTGATTCATTGACATTGACCTCTTGGCCAACAATACTATAATTCATTTCTGAATGAAGCTTGTCTTACATGGGTATTTTCTCCTTAAGGAGCATCACAGCCTTCTCGTACTTGGGAACACTAGGCAGCACTTCAGCACTATGCTTGGGAACCATTTTGAACGGTGAGCTCACTACCAGAAAGCTCAAAATGTGGAAAATGTGGCACAAAATAGACCACAAAAAGGATACTAGTTTACAGTGTGAAAACTGACACAAGAAGGTAGGAGGCAGCTGGGAATACGCAGCTGATGACTCACATTTTTAGCCACTTCATACATATCTAAGGAGCCCTGGTAATGCAGTGGTTAAAGCTCTCACTGCTAACCGAAAGGTCAGTGATTCGAACCTACCACCCGCTCCGTGGGAGAAAGATGTGGCACTCTGCTTCCGTAAAGATTTACAGCCTTGGAAACCCTGCTGGGGCAGTTCTACCCTGTCATATGGGGTCACTATGAGTCAGCAGTGGGTTTGGTTTGGTTTGGTTTATGTGCATATCTGCAAATGATCACAAAAGCATGCAAGTATTTTGGAGTAACAAACAAATTTGAGTGAGGAGACAAAGTCGCAAATACATAATGCACAAAGAATAAAGATTACTATACTGCTTGTTTCCCTGGGAGAAAAACCAATACACGTTCCTGTGATTCAACACTGGACAGCCAGCGAGTCTTCTTGTTAGTTTGTTGAATGCTAGATTGGTTAATAACTAGACAGAGGGTCTGGATAATATTCTGAGTTCTTTACTACCCTGTGAAGCTGCATGATAAAAAACAGAACAGGCCCAGAGAAAGGGAAAAGAACCAAGAAAAAAATCAGGAAAACATAAACATCTCAAATCCTTTTTCCATTTTTCACTATTAAACTGTGTATTTTTAAAGTGGATTTCCTTAGGCTGCCTGCAGTTCCTCCTTTGTCCTGTCTGGCAATCCCTGTCTTTTAGTTGAAGGGCTTAGAGCATTTACATTGAGTACATTTATAAACGTGCTTGGGCTTAAATCTACCGTCTTGTCCCACTGTCCTTCATCCCTTCTTTCCTTCCCTGCCTTCTTTTGGACTAATAGAGTTAACAATCCCATTTTCTGTACACTATTGGCTGTTTTGTTTTTTCTCTTAGTGGTTGCTCTAGTATTTATAATGTGTATTTTTATAATATATATTTTTAACTTAAGGAGCCCGGTGGCACAATGGTTAAGTGCTGGGCTCCTAACTGAAAGGTTAGCAGTAGAACCCACCCCCCCCCCCAGCAGCTCCAGGGGAAAAAGACCCAGTGATCCGCTCCCGTAGAAGTTTTTTAAAAAAATCATTGCAAAACCCATTGGCATCAAGTCAATTCCAACTCACAGTCACCCTACAGGGCAGAGTAGAACTGCCCCATATGGTTTCCAAGGAGTGGCTGGTGGATTTGAACGGCTGGCCTTCTGGGTAGCGCCTGAGCTCTTAACTCTAAAAAGCAGTTTTACTTAGTCATATGGGGTCACTATGAGTCAGAATCGACTCGGTGGCACCTGTAAGAACGGCGTGGAGGCAGTGTCTGACCTTCTCCAACCCCACAAGGGAAAAGGAGAACCCAGATCAACAGCCCAAGGCTGATTCCTATGAGGTAGAGGTCAGAAATGTCTCCTCTCTCTGTCATCTCTACCAATTCTGACACCATCTGTTCTTCCCACAGCACTTTCTACTGGGTTTGAGAATTCATTGTAATGGCCACTCAGAACTCACAGGCCATACTCACAATTATGGGGTTTATGAGGGAAGTAACAGTTACAGTGCAGACTCAAAAACACTCAGGATACAGTTCTTCCAACAGGACAGCCTCTCCCCAGCTGCACTCACAGGCATCCCTCTCTCCTTGGCCCTCAGTCTCTGCCCAAAGGCACTCAGCTTTCTCTCTCCGCTGGCCAGGGAGCCTACGGCACCATCTCCTGCTGCTAGGTCTCTCCTTCCTTGATGGTGGTAGACTCCTCTCCCTGCTCTGGAATTGGCTCTCTTTTAAGGCAAAACTGACCAACCCCCTTGGTAGGCCACAGTTACCCTATCGCACAATCACCTGGGTGGGCGTTACCAAAATCATGGCTAGAAAGGCCAAGCACCAAAGAAGTCATTCCCACCCCAGGCTACCCCATGGCTTTTCTAGCCATTGTTCATCCATATCTGAGGTCAATTTCCCCTTCCAATCATTTTACCAGTCCAAAACAGTCATTAACAATTAGTCTTTCAATAAGGTAGTGTCCACAGGGTAAGGTTACTCAGGTACCAGCCATTCAGGTCTGCTGCAGGTGTCCACCTGTTTTGGTCAGGCTTTCCAACTGTTTCTCTTGTCTTTATTCTTTCTGGCCTTTAATGAAGTTTAACTGAGAGGATTATTCCCTTGATCTGAGCCTCACGAGGTATCAACACGAGCAAAACCTTTAAGGGACTTCAGGTTTGGTCACTGCATACCAGTCTAGCAGTGCCTCCCCCTTAGTCTACTCTATCACACTTACAGCTTCTACAATTATAGTTTTTACAGTCACAATTAACTCTGTTAACAATCAACACTCATAGCTGAATCATATAATCCTATCAGCATCTTCCCCACCCTCTCTTCCCCAGACCCATCAGGAAAAGAGGAATCTATTCAGTGGAGATTCTCCCTTGTCCCCCTCATTTAATGTAAGCACAGTCATGAAAGTGTGTAAGTCAACCACTTCCTGCCTTTCTCTTCCCCTGTTTTAGGTTTTAGATAGCCAGTGTTTAAATTGCCCATCCCTTCAAACCAGTACTGAAGAGATCGGCATGCTCTTTGGTCTTGAAGAATCTTCTTTTCCAGTTGGAACTTTGAGCATCTGCATCCATAAGTCCAGTCCAAAGCAAGCCATCAAATTGCCTCACTCTACACCAGCTCGCAGTGTCAAACATCTTTCTCTTCGTTTGGTCCGTTCTGGTCGGCTTATCCCTAGCCATCCAAGCTAGGTCACATGGGTAAGCAGCCCTAGGCTCGAGAGTTCACACACACCTTCCAGCACTTCAGACAGCCCCTTCACACACTGTCATCCCAGCCTCCTAGGTCTACTGGTTCCACCTATAAACTTAGGAGTCCACACACAACTCCTTTTACTTCTGACCAGCCAGGCCTTCTCTCCCTTATCCCCAGCTCCTATGGGCTGGGCAAATGGGTGCCAATGGAACATCTCCAGACTTAGCCAGCCTCTTCACTGCTGCACTGTCCTCACTTCCACTCACTAGGGGACCTGGGTGGTCACCACAAGCCAGCAGACCAAGCTATCCACTCGCTGGCTCTCTTTAACTTCTGAAGGGGGCTCCTTCTGATGGACAAAGACTTTTCCTGCCTCGATGCATCCAACAGCAAACCTCTGGCTGGAAATTCGAAAAGCAAAACAGCCTCTTTGTTTCTTTCTGTAAGTTCTTCCTTCAAATATAAATCTTCGTTCTCTCAGCAGTTCTGGGTGGGGCTCGGGTTTTTGGCCTAAGCCCCCACTGTATACACAGGGCTACTGGCTTGAAACAAAAAGCCTGTGTTTCTCCCGGGCAAACCTAGTCCCCCTTTAGCATATCCAATTACGTATTGGCTGAAGGCAGAGTTACACGTTCTGTATAATGTATAATACCTAATATTCATTTCTATTATACATTTAGGTCCAACATTAGGTAGGAGAAACATTCAATATCTGTAGAACATTCAGATAAACACAATCCTAAACACATAACCCATTTAAAACATTCCAGTTTAGTCTTCTCTATACCATAGCATCTTCCCATTCACATGTATATGGCCTTGGGTCTCTGGCTGGGTAGAACCAGAAGACCCTGGCCCTCTATCAATCATCCTGCTTGCCTAGGTTCAGCCCCAGGCCTCCCCAGCTGCAGCTTTTCAGCCATTACAGGTAATGACAACCAAAGCAACCATCCAAGAATCAAAAGTTGTACTTCCCAAGCCCCTTGGTTCTTTCTCTTACAAAGTTCCATGCTTTCATAAGTTATTTCTTTTAGAAATATTGCTAAGCACTTTTACATAATCCTACTTATCTGGATTAGTCAGCTAGTCTCAAACTAAATATGCATATTTTAAACAGTAAAACAAGAACCTTATGCAGAAAAGCATAATTTTTCTAAACAGTATTTGTTCCACTTCATTGGGAACAGTACATAGCACCACACGTTCTTCAGGCTAGGGCAAAGGACCTGGATAAGAAGACACTTCCCTTTCAAGGCTGCATTCCTGTAAATCACTGACACTAGAAACAATTACCCCAAAAGAGGGTTTGGACTTTGATTTAAAAGATGATCTGTGGGGGCATTCTCTTGGATTTTTCCTCTCCACATGTTCTTTACCCCATTCTTTATTGACTAGTTTCCTCTTCACAGGGGAAAATGTGGGTAGCAAAGTTTCGCAGGTGAAGTAAAAGTTTTTTTAGCCTTTTTTAAATATAAACTACCGGAAAAAATGTATTTCATTTACCATATGTCATAATGGCTCCAGATAGAATGGAAAACTATTAGACCTGAGTAACCTGAGGATCCAGGCCAGCAATATAAGTTTTGTCAATTCAAAAAAACTCAAGGACAGTGCTCACTAGAATAATTATTTTACTTATGCTATAACTTTTTTTTTTATATAACTAGTTTAGTTAACTTGACAGGCTTGAATTCAGTTGAAATTCAATTCAGTTAAAAAAAACAAAAACAGGCAGGCTGATGGAATTGACTAGTTATTTGTCTAACTTGATTCTCATATAGATGGTTTTCTAATAGAGCATGGTGCTCATGGGGAATATCCCTTTTTTGTGTGCCAATCTGTTATTTTGCTAAAAGGTGACCTCAGAGGACAGTTTGGGTTCAAGGTTTAAACAGTGTCTCAGGGCAATAGTCTCAGGGAGTCCTCTCGTCTCATCTGGCCCAGTTATTCTGGATTTTTTAAGAATTTGGGTTCTGTTCTGCATTTTTCTCCTGATCTATCAGGACCCATCTATTGTAGCCCTGATCAGAATGGTCTGTAGTGATAGTCAGGTAGTTCTTCTGGTCTCAGGGTAGATGAGGCTGTGACTTATGTAGGCTATTAGCCCCGAAGACTAGTTTCTTCTCTGAGGCTTTGGTTCCCTTCTTTCTCTTTTGCTCCTGAATAATAGGGTCACTTTGAGTTGGAATTGACTCGACAGCACTGGGTTTGTTTGTTTGTTTGTTTGTTTTGAATAGAGACCAATTGTATCTTAGATGCTTGCTCACAAGCTTCCAGACCCTTGACACTACTCACCTCACTAGGACACAGAACATGAATTTTGTGAAGTGCATTATGCTAAATGACTGAGTTGTCCTATGAGACTGAGGTCTTAGGCCTTCAAACCCAGAAAACCAATCTTGCAAGGTATTTGGTTATGTCTGAGAAGTATCTGTAACTGTGTCCTCTATGAATATACATGTGTGCACACACACACCTGCACATATACGTACATACAGATACTTTATCTGTGCATGCATATGTACACACCCACACCTACCCATACACACATATACCTATACATATGTGACCATACATCCTTTGGCTATGCTTTATGAAACAAGATGACAAATATAAAGAGTTTTATAAAATATAATACGAATAGCAGATTCCATTACACGGTCCAGAAAGCAAGCAGTTTCTGTCCTGGGATCAGCACGCTGCAACCTTGCTCACTGAGCTTAAACCCTCTGGATAGAATTTACCAGATTCCTGCTTAAACTCAAATCCCATGCTGATCATCCCGTCTTCTATTTCTGTTTACTTCCTGGACAGCTAAAATGTTTTGAGGATTTGCTTTGTTCTGTACACTCAGAATTCCTTTACACTTTGTTCTTCGGTTGTACAAAGTCTACATTTTTTTTAATTAAGGATGAAAAACAGGAGACCAAATCATCTATAACATGGACTGATATAAACCAGAACACTTTCCACGCGTGTGGTTGTCAAATTTTTGTGTCACAAAACAATGGAAGGAAGGAGAGAAAGAAAGGAGGGAGGGAGGAGAAGAAATAAAAGAGAAAAAATATTTATTGCACAGCAAAGTATCAAATGGATTCAATTCTATATAAAATGAGTAAGAAATTAAACCAAAACGAAATTATGAAATTTCAGGTTCTTTAAATCCTAACAATCTCTGGATCTTCAAAACAAAATCATTCCTTAACATAAACTAACCCCCTGCCTTTTTGCAACTTTTCATCAGGATGGTATGATGATTCTATTTTTTAAAAAGGACAGAATTTTTTTTTTTTGGTGAAATCTTTTTGTTCCGCAGTTCTTTTTTTTTTAATTGTGTTTAAGTGAAAGTTTACAGTTCAGGACAGTATCTCATACAAAAATTTATACACACGCTACTATGCTCCCCCAGATGCTACAATGTGACAGCACACTCCCTTCCACCCCGGATTTCTGGTTGTCCATTCTACCAGCTCCTTTCCCTTCTTGCCTTCTCATCTTGCCTCTGGACACGGGCTGCCCATTTAGTCTCACATTATCTACTTGAGCATAGTGGTTAAGTGCTACGGCTGCTAACCAAAGGGTCGGCAGTTCAAATCTGCCAGGCGCTCCTTGGAAACTCTATGGGGTGGTTCTACTCTGTCCTATAGGGTCACTATGAGTCGGAATCGACTTGACGACACTGGGTTTGGTTTTTGGTATCCACTTGAGCTAAGAAGCAGTCTCTTCACCGGTATTATTTTATGTCTTATAGTCCAGTCTAATCTTTGTCTGAAGAGTTTGCTTCGGGAATGGTTTCAGTTCTGGGCTAACAGAGAGTCCAGGGGCCATGTCTTCTGGGGTTCCTCCAGTCTCAGTCAGACCATTAAGTATGGGCCTTTTACTAGCATTTGAGCTCTGCATCCTACTTTTGTTCTGCTCCACCGGGGACTCTGTTGTGTTCCCTGTCAGGCCAGTCATTGGTGGTAGCTGCACACCATCTAGTTCTTCTGGTCTCAGACTGATGGAGTCTCTGGTTTATGTGGTCTTTTCTGTCTCTTGGGCTAATATTTTCCTTGTGTCTTTGGTGTTCTTCATTCTCCTTTGCTCCAGGTAGGTTGGGACCAATTGATGCATCTTAGATGGCCACTTGCTAGTGTATAAGACCCCAGATGCCACTCAACAAAGTGGGATGCAGAACATTTTCTTAATAAATTTTGTTATGCCAGTTGACCTAGATGTCCCTGGAAACTATGCTCCCCAGACCCCTGCCCCTGCTACTCTGTCCGTGGAAGTATTTGGTTGTATTCAAGAAACTTCTTAGCTTTTGATTTAGAAAAGGACAGAATTTGAAAGATGGGACATATATTTAGTAGCAAGCAGGGCCCTAGAAATAGTAGTTCTGAATGCTGGATGTGAATGTTACTGTCTTTGGGGAAATGGGTTCAGTAGATAAGCCTTCCTTGTTGAGGAGAAAGAGAAAAGTTGAACAATTTGGAGCCTTCTGAGCAGGGCGACCCCGTTCTGAAGAGCGTTTGAGGCGAGTGAAATGAATCAGAAGCACATGGATCACATTTTGCTTGGAGTGCCTCAGGGCTGAGAGTGTTTGGGTAAGTAAATTTTAGTTTTTTTTTTTTTTTTTTCCCAATACAGAATTGAAAAAATACTATTGCCTGAAGCACTTTCCCAAGCCCAGCTTGTACTAGGATTCAGCTCCTGCAACTTTCTGCCCCTCTTCCATTAGAAATGCAAATGAACCTAAAGCCTCAGTTTTTTTTTTTCAAAATGCTCTCAGAGAATGCAAGCCTGATCTGCAGGAGGCAGTTGCATAGATGACATCATTTGTGAGTTAGAAAGGAAGAAAAAGGGAAAAAGGAGGGAGGGAGTACAGGCCACTGGAAAAGATTGGTGCCGAGAATCACTACAGAAATCTCCCAAATACTCCAAAAGAGGAGAGAATAGAACTCTTTGCCGACAGGGTGACGGGGTACGTATTTGCTTCATACTACAAGAGCAATGGTGATGTTGAGACTAGCTCTCACTTAGTTAAAAACAGCCTAGGATTAAAACAACAAAAACATAATAATGTCGGATATTTACTTTATATGGGTAATCTGATTTTTATAGATTTCTGACCCCACCCCAGATATTCTGATTTAATTTCTGGATAGCTCGTGTCAAAAGAGAACCCCTTGTACACGTGCACCAGGAAATTTGTTCAAGAATGTTTGGAGTAGCATTTTTGTTTTTTTCTCTGGAATTAAAAATAAATAAAAAAATAAATACTAAAACCCGGAAACAACCCAAATGTTCCTAAGCAGCAAAATGAAAAATAAACTATACTATAATCATAAAGGAGCCTTCCTGGTGTAGTGGTTAAGAACTTGGCTGCTAACCAAATGGTCAGCAGTTTGAATCCACCAGCCACTGCTTGTAAACCCTATGGGGCAGTTCTACTGTGTCCTATAGGCTCACTATGAGTCCGAATCGACTCAACAGCAATGACTTTGGTTTTGGTTTGTAAGTCATAAATGAAAATTGTCTACAGCAGTAAAACGGACTGTGGACATCAGTTATGAGTCCATAAACACAGATACATCTCAGAAACCTATGGAGTGGAGCAACTACCCCTCTTGCTTCTGAGGGCCAGCTATAACTGCCATTGCTGCAACCTCTCATCATCAAAACAGACCTTTGCTGTCTTGGTGTGAGTGTGTCTGACTGACAAATACGGCCCCTGATTTCAATATAGCCTGGGAAGACAAGTCTCGGGTATTTTCAAATTATCTTGTGATAGGCAAGGACAAGATCATGAGGTATAAAGTTTCTAAAATATAAGAAGGAAAGTCAGATATAGGGCAGCTGGAAAAGAATATTGAACATCACTACAGACTCAAAAGGAATACATGAGATACAAGAATTTGGGGTGACCCAGTGTCCTAGGGTAAAATCGCCACAAAGTTATGGTAAAGTGAGAAGAAAAATTTTATTGGGCATATATTGCAAGAGGCAAAAGTGGTAAATGAACAAACCAAACCAAACTAAATGCTGTTGAGTCAATTCCGACCCATAGTGACAACACAGGACAGAGCAGAACTGCCCCATATGGCTTCCAAGGAGTGGCTGGTAGATTCAAACTGGCAGCCTTTTGGATAGCAGCCACGCTCTTAACCACTGTACCACTAGAGCTTCTTACAAATGGACAAAATCATTAAAAGCTTCACCTTGTCACAGATTGGCTAAAAATTGCTAAGTCACCATGCTTCTACATTTTGAATTGTTTTTCTTAGTAATCACTGTTCAGTAATGGCAATCAGGAGGGCCTTCACTGGTCCGACAAATCTTACTGTTTTCTAAATGCTAATAGAAAAAAATAAGAGTGAAAAATATGAGAATCTTTTGTGCTCTAAGTATTTGTCTATGTGAAAGATTTCCTAAAAGATAGCTTCCAAGATTGTCCTAGCTATTGTTTTTATACATCAAGACCCATTTGATGTATCCTTGTGAATCCAGCTCCAGCTGGGTCACATTCTTTATACTCAAGGACAGGGAATAATAGCTCCGATTTTAACTCCAGAATCACCAGAAAACAAACAAATTTGTTAACTCTAAATAAGCTGTGCTTGATGTTTTTAAAATGGTAGTAACAACTTAGAATGTAAAAATTTTTGAAGCAGTAAATCGTGATATATACACTTTCCTGTGTCTATAAAAACCAAACCCACTGCTGTCAAGTTGATTCTGACTTGTCTGTGTTTATATTATACTTCAATAAATTTTTTTAAAAAATTGTATAAAAGAATAATATAGGTATAATAGTGAAAAAAATTTTTGAAAATATGCAAAGACATAATGTAAACAGTAATTCTCACTCATATTCTAGACCCACAATCTTCTATGTCCCCTACCTAGAGCTAATGCTATAGTGATTTTTCCCAAATCCTTCCAGAGATGTTTTATTATTGTGCGTATTCACATTTATGTGTGTGTAAATTTACGAATATATACATATAGATGGAGCCCTGGTGGCACAGCGGTTAATAGCTACAGCTACAGGTGGCAGTTCAAATCCACCAGCCACTCCTTGGAAACTCCATGGACTCAACTCCATCCTATAAGGTCACCATGAGTCGGAATTGGCGCAATGGCAACAGGTTTGGTTTATGGGTTTGGATATATATATATATATATATCCAAAAACCACTACTGTTGAGTCGATTCCAACTCATAGCAACCCCATTGGGTTTCCAAAGCTGTAAATCTCTATGGAAGTAGACTGCCATATCTTTCTCCTGCAGAGCCACTGGTGGTTTTGAACAGGCGAATTTTTGGTTAAAAGTTGATCACTTTAACCATTGAGCCACCAGTGTGCGTATATATGTTTGTGGCCTTTGGTCTGAGGGCACTCACAAATCCACATGAGGCAGGGCTAGAGAAAGCCATGGACTTGCTGGACTTGCTTAATTGAGGTGTCACAGGACAGAGTTTAGAGGCAGCAGAGTGTCTACAATATTAAATATGGGAGAAGTACCAGAACTGAGGGAGCTGCAGAAGAGTTGAACCCACAAAATATGAATATACACCTTCCAAGTAGTGAATAATCACTGAGTTGCAAATATTCAGGGAAGATGCCAGGGGAACAGTAGAAACAGCATGTGAAAGCTAAACAAACTAAGAGGGAATCTCAGCTGCTTTGCACTGCAGGGAAGAAAGAGTAGAAATGAATTCATATTCTTCAGAGGAAGAAAATGGAATCCAGCGTCTCTATAGTATATTATTACACTGCCCAACATTCAATAAAAAATTACTAGACATATGAAGAAACACAGAAATGAAACCCAAACCAAGAAAAAAAGCAGTTAATAGGAACTACCCAGAGACTTTTCAGGTATTGAAATCAGCAAAGACTTTAGAACTGCTATTATAAATATTTTAATGAATTAATATTATATATATATATATATATATAGGGTCGCTATTTTTTTATGAGTTGGAGTCGACTCAAATGCACTGGGTTGGTTGGGTTGGTTTTATATTCATAATGAATAAATAGGTCACTATGAGTCGGAATTGACTTGATGGCAATGGGTAATTAAAACTATTAGAAAGATCCGAAAAGAAATTCTAGAAATAAAAACTACAATAATTGAAATGAAAAATTTATAGAAGGAACCTAAAAGCATATTGTAGATGGCAGAAAAAGAATCAGTGAACTTGATGATGGATCAATAGAAAATAACCAATCTAATAAAAAGAGAGAAAAATTACTGAAACCAAATTAACAGGGCTTCATCCACCTATGAGACAATATCAAGTAGTCTCATATACATGTAATTGAGGTCCCAAAGAGAAGACAGAATGGTGCAGAAAAAATATTTGAAGAAATAATGGCTGAAAATTTCTCAGATTTGGTGGAAAAAAATTCAGATCTAAGAAGCTTAATGAACTGCTATTATGATAAATAAAAATAAAACTACACTGAGGCACATCATAGTAAAACTGCTGAAAGCCAAAGATAAAGTCTTCAAAGCAGCAAGGGTAAAAAGATACATTACACACAGGAGAACACTATAAATTATAGCTGATTTCTCATAAAGAACAAGGCAAACCAGTTGACAATGGGATAACATCTTTAAAGCTCTAAAAGAAAAAGGCTATCAGCACAGAATTCTATATATACTGAAACTATCCTTTAAAATGAAGGCAAAATAAACTCATTTTTAGATAAACGAAAACAGAGAATTTGTTGCCAAAAGTTTTTCACTGTAATAAATGCTAAAGAAAGCTCTTCTAAATGAACAGAAATGGCAACAGATGGAAACTTGGATATAAAAGAAGGAAGGAAGAACATCAGAAATGGTAAATATGAGGTGAATATAAAAGTATATTTTTCTTTTCTTAATTTTTTAAGAGATATATGACTAGAAGACATAGCTGCTTACAGCTAAAATTATTACATGGTATGGAGTTTATAATGAATGTAATTATTTTATATATATCACAGCAATAGTGCAAGGGATGGGAGATAAATGGAAACACTGTTGCAAGATTTCTATAGTTCATGTGAGGTAGTAGAGTATAAACTCTAGACTTTTATAAATTAATGTTACATATTATAATTCCTGGAAACCCTGGTGGCATAGTGGTTAAGAGCTACAGCTGCTAACCAAAAGGTTGGCAGTTTGAATCCACCAGGTGCTCTTTGGAAACCCTATGAGGCAGTTCTACTCTGTCCTATAGGGTTGCTATGAGTTGGAATCAACTCAATGGCAGCAGATTTTTTTTTTGGTATTGTAACTCCTGGAGCAACTAGTAAAAACTGTTGCCAAAATGTATAGATAAAAATCAATAGTTATTAAAAAGGAACAAATATTTTATTAATCCAAAAGAAGAAAGGGAAGAAGCAGTGTAACAAAAAAGATGGATTAAACACAAAATAAATGACAAAGTGGTAGACCTACACCTAGCCATATTGACAATTTTATTAAATGTAAATGGATGAAACACTCCAATTAAAAAGCAGAGATTGTCAGATTGATTTTAAAAAGCATGACCCAACTCTCTGCTGTCTGAAAGAAATATATTTTAAGTTCAAAGACATATATGGTTTGAAACTAAAAGAAAGAGAAAAGATATCTTACAAACAAAATAGGCTTCGAAGCAAGGCATATTTTCAGTGACAAAGAATAAAGAAGGGGTGTTTTGCAATAATAATATCATTATAAAAATATAATTATAAATATACACACTGGTAACAGGGCTTCAAAATGCATGAAGCAAAATGTGAGAGAGTTAAAGGGAGAAACAGATAAATCCACAATCAGAATTATAGTTGGAGGTTTTAAACAACTCCCTCCCAATAGATGAGAGAGCAAGAGAGGAGGGGAAAAAAGCAGTGAGTATATACAAAAAAAAAAATTTTTTTATATACAAGATCTGAAAAACACTCTCAACTACCTTGACATAATTAACATCTAATCAATACTACACTCAAACAGCTATAAAAGAAAAATAGAATATATATATTCTTCTCAAATGCATACTGTATGTTCACCAAGACAGACCACAGGCTACAGCATAAATAATATTTTAAAAGGTTGACTCTCACAGAGCATGTTCTGTGATCATAAAGGAATTAAATTACAAATCAATAACTATAAGATATCTAGATTTGGAAATTAAAAAATGAAATTCTAAGTGACACATGGATCAAAGGAGAAATAACAATGAAAACCAGAAAATATTTTGAATGAAATGGTAGTAGAAATACAACATACAAAATTGGTGAGATGCAATTAAAGCAGTGCTTAGGGAGAAATATACTATGAACTGCCAAAAGAATGAGCCAATCTGTCTTGGAAGTACAAACAGAATGCTCCTTAGAAGCAAAGATGACAAGACTATATCTCACATACTTTGGACATGTTATCAGGAGGGATCAGTCCCTGGAGAAGGACATCATGCTTGGTAAAGCAGAAGGTCAGCAAAAAAGAGGAAGACCCTCAACAAGATGTATCAACACAGTGGCTGCAACAATGGGCTCAAGCATAACAAGGGTTGTAAGGATAGCGCAGGACCAAGCAATGTTTCATTCTGTTGTAGATAGGGTCACTATGAGTCAGAACTGACTCGTCAGCACCTAACAACAACTAACAGATGAAAATTTATAGTTTTAAATGCTTATATTTTTTAAAAGGTTTAAACTCAGTGATCTTAGCTTCCACTTTAAGAAAATAGAAAATGTAGAACAAATTAAGCCAAATTCAGTAGAACGAAGAAAATAATGAAAAGTAGAAATCAATGAATTTGTAAGCAGAGAAAAGATTCACAGTTGTTTTTCTGTATAAATTAGTATTATTTAAAATTCCTCCAAAGACATGACGAATTTAGAAATAATTTTTATGTGAGAGACACCCAAAAAACTGGAATATTGCAGAGAAAAACCATTAAAGAGTGAAATAAATGGAGAAATATACCATGTTCATGGATTAAAAACCTCAAAACCAAAAACCCAGTGCTGTCGAGTCAATTCCAACTCAAGGCTCAATATTGCTGAAATGTCCATTCTCCACAAACTGATCTAGATCTAAGGATACAACACAATTCTAATCATAACCCAACCAGACTTTCTTATAGAAATTTAGAAGATAATCTTAAAGTTTATATGGAAATGCAAAGGACTTACAATACAAAAAAAAAATTTGGAAAAGAAAGACTAAAGTTTAAGAATTCATTTGACCTTAAGACTTTTTATAAAGCAATGGTAATCTAGATGAAGTGGTGTCAGCATATGGGTAGATAAACAGATCTAAAAGGGAAAAAAGAACCTCAACCGTTACCTCATATCAGGCACAAAGATCAATTTGTAAAAGATCATAGACCAAAATATAAAGGCTAAAACTGTGAAGTTTTAGAGAAATCATATGAGAACACTCTTGTTACCTAGAGTTAAGCAAAGATTTCTTAGAAAACATGGAGAAAGCAATTATCATAAAAAAAAAACTATAAATTAGACCTCATGAAAATAAAAGCTTTTGCTCATCATAAAGGAACATTAAGAATATTAGTAAACAAGTCACATACTGAGAGAAAATATTTTCAAAAATATATGTGACAAAAGAGGCTCTACAATAGAAGAGTAAACTAACAAAAAATGTGCAAAAGACTTGAATAGATACTTCATTAAAGAAGATAATGTTGTTAGGTATGGTTGAGTAGATTCCTACTCATAGTGACTCCATGTACAATGGAGCAAAACGCAGCCCATTCCTACGCCATCCTCAGAATTGTTGCTATATTTGAAGATGTATGAATGGTCAAGGGTCAGCAGTTTGTATCTGCCAGGTGCTCCTTGGAAACCCTATGGGGCAGTTCTACTCTGTTTTATAGGGTCACTATGAGTTGGAATTGACTCGACAGCACTGGGTTTGGTTTGGTTTGGATTATGAATGGTCAATAAGCAAATGAAAAAGTGTTCAACATCATTACTCATTAAAAAATGCAAATAAATCCACAATGAGATATGCATTGCATACCCTTAAAATAGCGAGGATTAAAAAGAGATAATATATACATGTATATGCTGATATATTCATGTTATCTATCAAATAATATGTATATGATAATCAAACATATATTTATAATAAATATATTTATGTTATAGATATATGACACCCATTACCTAGCCCAGGTTGCTGAGAAGGTCCAGAAGCAATAACATATCAGCAGGAATAAAGATACCTGGTGCTCAGATCTTCGTTTCTGTCTGGTTACCTTTCCCTCATATATCCATGTGTCTTATGCCCTAACACCCTTCAAGTATTTTCTTAAATGTTTCCTTTGCAACTAGGCCTAAATTGACCTACCCTATTTAAGACTGCAACCCTTCACCCAATCTGCACATCTCACTTGCCTTCCTTGCTCTTTCCCCGTAGTACTTACCACCTTCTAATACACTATATGATTATCTTATGTATTTTCTCTCTTCCTGGTAGAGCAGACCCCAGGAGGGTAGAGCCTTCTGGTTTACTGCTGCTTCTCCAGCAGTTAAAACAGAACGTGGCCTATACTAGGCACTCAAATGAGGGGAGTTTCTGGGCAGTGTAATTGGTGAATGAGCTAGGCTGCTAACTTAAAGGTTGGTGGTTTGAGCCTACCCAGAGGTACTTGGGAAGAAAGACCTAGTGATTTACTTCCGAAAAAAATCACCCATTGAAAACCCTATGGAGCACAGTTCTACTTTGAAACATGTGGGTTTGCCATGAGTCAGAGTCAATTCAACAACAACTGGTCTGGTTTGGTTACAGGTAAGGAACCTGAGTTTTGAAGTTCTGAAATGATTTGTGCGCTTCTTATGTGATAGCACGGCAAGTCAGTAATAGGGGTGGGATGTGAACCTATCTTTTACTAACTGCAAAAATCAAATTCTTAACCATTGCACATTAAAGCCTTTATAATATGAAAGACCTAGAATGTGAAAACAAATCTCTCTGCCTCGACAGTGTAAGCTTAGCCTGCTTCCCAGTTTGGCCTTGGCTGACAAGTCTGTTATACTCAAAGTCCCTTTCCCTTGAATGCTCATTTGCATCAATGAAGATAGAACAGGCCCTTGGGGGCAGATATGGTGGTACTTGCCAAATGAGACCACCTTGAGGTTAATAGTTTTCTCTGCCACAAGAGTTGCTGGTGAGAGAGTGTTTGCATAAACTCCTAAGAAACTTGTCAAAGAGAAAAAAAGAATGGAAAGAAGAAAGATAACACATCTTGAGGAAGCTATCTGTTAAGAAGAAATAAAAATTAGTATCATGAGAAACAGCTATTTTTTTAAAGCAAAAAGATCATTTTTTTTGACAGAAGCAACGACGAGAGTAATTGTCTAGAAGAAAAAACCAAAAAAAAAAAAAGGCTAGATTTATCATTAGAACCATAAAGCTAAAGAAAACAGTAAGCAGCTAAACCAACATAAGAGGAAAAGCTGTGTCTGGACATTTTGGTTTAAAGTAATCAGAAAAAAAAAAATATATTTTAGGCATCAGTTAAGTCTCTTCAAGTGTGAATGAGGATCTAAGGTCCCATTCCTTAACAAGATAAAGACATAGGCAAAGAAATGTCAGATGTTATGACCCCATAGAAATGTGAGTCAGGGCAAACCCAGTGAGGTATCACCCATAGACTGTGGTATCAAGGGATTCTAGGTGGATATGGGAGATTGCAAAACTCAGTCAGACCAAGAGGAGGGTTGTCCAGAGCTTCCTGAATTGAGGCTGAAGAAGACACAAGTTTATGGTAAGAAATAAAGTACTGAAGATGAAGATGGAAGAGTAATGTGGTCCCAAAAGAGAGAGAATGAGCAATGGGCTTTGAAGGGTGTAGAGTAGGTTAGAATGTCATCAATAATGAGATGAGCCATTTGTTTAGAAATAAGGCTGTAAAGAGAAGGAATGAGCTAGGATTCCCCTGCTGAGTGTGACAGACATTCAGCTGAAGAGAGCCATGTAGTGCTAAACATTGGATAAAGAAAACACACACACAACTAATCCCAGGGCAACCTGCTATAGTGACCATCTGTTATTTTTGTCTAACTCAAATCACTTTCTTTGGCCAACTGCCCATTCTACAGTCCATTAGGTTCTGAAGGAGCTGCTAATACATGATCTATACTTTGGCCACAGGAAAAGACATACAACCCTTGCCTGGCCTATCTTAGCACCCGTGACCCTCAGGCTTGGTAATTGGTTTAGGAATGGTTTCATGACCAGATAGACAAGATTCTCCTCTGAATTTCATATAGAGACTAAGTAAGATGAGCCTTCACTTTCTCCTAGGCTTACTAAGTTGTGATGGTATAAACTTGGCTTTGTCTGTGGCCATGTTCCCCCGTCTTGCCAGATGGAGGAGCCTGTGAACAGCAAGAAAAACGAGACCGAAGCCCAGAACTAACAGACAAAAGGTGAATGGGAAGACCTCGACGCCAGTGTATAAATCCCTGGGATCCTCTAAGGCCAATCCTTTACCTGGATTTCCTAGTTATTTGAGTTGTTTCTCACCACTTGTTACAAGGAGAATCCTGACTTCTAGTTATCTGTTTTTCAAATGTTTTGATACTGTGCTAAGCAGCTAAGCACTGTAAAGAAGAAAAACTGCTATGAACCAAGTCCTCTGGGATCTGAAAATATAAAACATGCAATAAAAGCTGTCAGGGTTTTTAGAATCCCCACTCCAATCCCACACTTTGGTAAAGCCCAGGATAGATTTTTGATTCTGCCATCCGTGGCCATTGATTGAACTCGGGTGGGCACTTGAACAAGAACCATTTGATCTCAGCAGCAGAGTTAAGTGGGACAACGGAAGAAATTTTGAAGGGACTGAATCCAGAGAAACTTATGTAACTATAGGGCTGACCCCTGAGGAAAGCAACCAGCAGTCTATCTAAGGGAGCTAGATTTGGGTCAGCCTTGGTATTAAAGAAGATCTACTCTAGAGGTGAGGCAAAAGGATAGAAGTATAAGTGGTGGATGCATCTGTGAACCACAAGAGATGGAAGAATTATGGTTTTAGTGATTGTTCCATGAGAGGTGGGAGTATGGGAGATGGTACCTAGTTCTCACTGGCCAGAATTAGGAGCGTTTTAGCCAAAAAAGTTGTAGCTCTGTTCAGACATCTGGATCTCCTCCTTATTTTAAAAATATATTTTATTTTTGGTCAAAATATATACACAGCAAGACATACATCCATTCAACAATTTCTACATGTACAATTCATTGATACGGATTACATTCTTCATGTTGTGTCATCATTCTCATTATCTCCACAAATTTTTTCACCACTATCAAGTTAGATTCAGGGCCCCATAAATTTCTAATCTGTGCTTTAGAGTTACAATTGTCAGTTTGATCTCATGTAAATAATTCCATGCTCAAGGTAAACATTCTTTACTTATTGAACTAAACTGTTGTTTGGTTTAATGATGACTTCAGGGAATAGTTTTGGTTCCAGGTTTGAAGGTCATTTCAGGGCATTAGACCCGAGTGTTCTAATCTCAACATGTCCAGTAAGTCTGGATTCCACAAGAATTTGAAATTCTGTTCCACATTTCCCCCATTTTGACCAGGATCCATGATTCCCCTTTTTGTGAAGACAAAACCAGGTAATATTGGTCTTACCATCAACCAAGCAATAAATGTTGGTGTGAGAACTCAGAGCTTAGAACTCACAGTGAGCTCTGTGTCTTTACTCAAAACAGCCTGGTGAGGATTAGTCAGATGATGACTGTAAACTACAATCCTAGGAAGTGTCAAACTCCAGCCAGAAAACAAAATCTTGCAGTCATATCCAAGGGCTTGTGGGGAGTTCAGAATTGGAAAAGAGAGACAAAGCAAAGATGCCCCAGGTCAAGGAGCCACAGGAACGGGACTGGAGTTAGGAGTAGAGATGAGAACAAATGAACGTTTCCAAGAAAATTTTATAAAGGAGGCTGGAGTCCTCCCACTGTGCTTCTAATAGTGCTTCTATTAGTGTGGGTAGGTCAGCCTCATTTGAAGATGTAGAATCTGGTGGGCATCATGGTGGAAGCCAAGGCAGAGGCCAGGGATTCACACTGTGCAAACAGCAGGGCTCTGGGGATGGTAGCATGTCAGTTGATGTACAGGTTACCCAGGTCCGGGTTATTGGCACTATTTGCTGGATTTACAGTTAAGATTCCAAGACTGATAAAGTTCTATTCTGCCATCCACCCCACTCACCAGAGCAGACAGGCTGAGTTCAAATCCTAGATTTATTGTGACCTTTGACAAGTTATTTAATTCCTATTTCTCATTTTCCTTATCTGCACAAAGGAGAATGTTTTGGTACCTACCTTATAGAATTATCATAATAATATCAATCATATGTATTAAGTGCTTAAAGCTACACCTAACATGTATTAAGCACTCTGTTAATGTCAGCAATTATTATTTCCCAAGAGAGAAATAGGTAGAAAGCAACAAAGTAAGCAACAAAAGATTATCTTGCTTTTAGCTTACAAGAGTACCTAAGAAGCCTGATGCAAAGCTTTCATAAGTGCGTTAAAGCAAACACCTTAGGTTTAAAGCCTAAGGGGTCTTCAGCTTTCTCTAAAGCTAAATTTAAAACTTAGATCTTAACCAGGGTCTGGCCTGACTCATTGTTAGAAGCTGAAGGGGTGACCATCATGCTTGGGCATGTATGATAAAAGAAGGTTCAGACGAGTTTATTCATTAACCTCATTGAAAAGAGGACAGCAAAATGGGGAGTGAGCCTGAGTTCATAACACAAAGTGACAATACGCCTAGTAAATGTGGTCCAATGAATGTTCCAGGCACTGAGCCATTGTATTGGCAACCCCTCCTACAGAGGCAAGGGTGATTGGGAAGATAAGAGTGGGATGGATGTGAGAGTAGAAAGAGGTCTCTTCCAGGAGAGGAGATGAGTACACCCACTCCTGTTCATGGATATCCAGCTGATTGAAATAAACTTGTTCTAGAATAGACAGGCTGTGAGTCTGAGCCTATTTTAAACAATCCTGACTGTTGTTTTCAAGATTTTCTCAGGAGCTGGCTAGGATAAGGAGTAACTTGACACAGAAGGGTTGGCTGGCAATCAAACTGTCACCCTTGACCATATTTATATCATGTTCTAATGAAGAATGTACAAACTTGGGTTGATGCTTTAAATAATGGGATGTTTTATACTCGCTATAATTCATTTCCATCTTTGAAAAAATTGATTTTTACTACTAAATGGCTCTGTTAAATCAATTGAAGAGGTATAAACAGTGGTTTCTTTCAGCAGAGGGTTCTCCAACAACTCTACTCCAGCCTTTGTCACTACTGCAGGCTGCTTTAAACGTACTGTTTCTGATGATACTGAAGGCAGCCAGCCACGCAAGGCAGAAATTATAGAGATATAACATCTCTTTCATATGCAACCCGGTTTGAAAGGATGAGCATATACAGGAGAAAACACATGAGGAAATATTATAAATTGTGTGCAATTAATATGTAAATGCATGGTGAGACGGGGCATCTATTGGAAATGTAGTAACTATAGGTGGGGTGGGGAGTGTTGGTGCCTTTTGGTGAATCCCAGATTCTTCTAGGCTGGATCTGCAGAGAAGATTTATGGCAAGCCTCCTATAGTGAAACATTGCTGCTAAACCTAGGAGAGCAGAAACTTTTGTTTTCCCTTTTGTGCCTCTTTTTTCTTACCTAAAATGATCTCTTCTGATTAAGTATGGACACATTTCACAGAATCACAGCATCTATGAGCAAGAGAAATCTCTGCTTATCATTCCTTTGGATACATATCTCCTTTCTAGAATTGTGTTTCTTTTTCTTAAAGTACATCCTTTAGAAATCTCTTTAGTTACAAAGTTGGCAACCTCCAACTTTGAAAATGTGTGCCATTTAATTTTAATCATAATTTTGGAAAGATAGTCTCCTGGGTGTATGTTTATAGAGTTATTTTTTTCCCCAGAATTTTGAGAATATTCCACTGTCTTTTGATTTCCATGTTGCTGTAAGAAGCCTCAGGTGAGTTCAATTACTCTTCCTTTTGAGGTAATCATTTCCTTAAAAACTGCTTCTTATGTCTTTTCTTTATCTTCTATATTCTGTAGTTTTATATCTAGATATAGATTTGTTTTCTGTTTGGGATTTGTTGTGGCTCTTATATCTGAGAATTTGTGACTTTCATCAAGTCTGAAAAATTCTTATTATCTTTCGAATAGTATCCTTTTCATTTTCTCTAATCTTTTTCTTCTGGAATTCTTATTAGCTGTTTTCTAGAGTTCCTATTTCAATATTCCATGTCTCTTTATTGTATTTTTCATTTTTCCCTCCATACATCAGTATAAGTAAGTTTTTCAGATCTACCTTCCAGTTCACTAATTTTCTCTTTAGTTCTATCTATTTTGCTCTTCAAATCATTGAGTTTTTAATGTTAAGAGTTACAGAATTTTTTTACTCCTAGAAGTGTGTGTGTGGTCTTTTTTCATTATATGTTGTTCCTTAATTGTGTTTTCAAATTCTTCTTTTATTTCTTTACTCATTTTAAACATTTCAATTTTGTATTCTTTTTCTGAAATTTTCTACCTAAGGCCCATAGGGAGCCTAAGAATTTTGTTTGTTGTTTTGTTGCCTCTTACTCATTTTGGCTTGTTTCTCAGAGTTTTGTACTTTTGGTTTCTGAATTCTTATTCACCCTAGTTCTATCTTTGTGGACTCTGTGAATTGCACTTTGATGCTGTTCTTTTGTTTCTGCCAGGCGCTTCTTCCATGACCATTTTTGGTTTAAAGCTTCCTGGATCACATAGGTAGTACAAAGATAAACCCTAAATCCATGTGAGCAAAGATCTGTGGTCACGAATTCTCAAGGGAAACTTCTTTTCCCTCACTCAGAGCTTATGCACATATAAACAGCTCTCTCTTTTTGCTAAGTAAGCTAATATTTTCTAGGCTGCCCTTTCACTGAAGGAAGACTCTTTTTAAAGTTCTAAATTCTGTACAGGAGTCTTAGTTTTGACTACATACCTTGTACAGGCACCAGGCTTGTCTCGTGTTTCTCGCCTGTAGCCATTAAATCCCACTGAGTCATAGGGGCCAGCCAGCCAATGCCCCGAGAACAGCCAAATCTTCAGCATGAGTTTATCATCCTTGATTCCTACTCTCTCTTATTTTTTGGCCCCTAAGAATGTCCTTTACTTTGTTGTAAACTTGGCCGACCATTTAAAAGCCTTTGCTACATTTTATTCTGTGTTTCTGGGTGTTTTGAAGCAGGTGTTCCAAGATATTTAGTCCTTAATAATCCCTAAGATGGATCTCAAAGTTAGTTTAGATCAATTTGTTCTTTATAACAACTCTTATTTCAAATGAGATGTTTTGTAGAATCTCAATACGTAAAAATAAAATAGTAGCAAAATTGCTCTTGCTGAAGCTGGGTAGACCCAGAGCTCTACCTGCTTGGAGTTTCTCTTATTTCTCATAGAAACACCAAGATACCTGCTGGGACCTGTAGGCAGCACAGGCACATACTGAACTAATTCTGACCAAATCCCTGATTTAAAAAAGAAAAATTTATATTTCCTAAATTCAGAGAGTTCACTTGCTAAAACTTTTCTTTTTAGACTGGGCCTGTGCCACATACTGACATAAGGAAAGATGAAAACTCGGGATAGCACGTCTGCTATCAAGACATTTGGCTTCCTATTTGTAAATATAAATGGGACTTCAACCTAACCCTAAGGTTATTGTGTTTATATAGTTCTATTGAATTTAAGTGCAGGGTTACCTTGCTTTCTGAAATAGCTATGCTTATGAAACATTTCATGTAAACTGATTCCCAAATTCCCATTAAATTTCATTGTAGTATCAGAGAAATATTACTGTGGGGGAAAATATGTGGCCCCAGGACCCAAAATTACCTTAAAGAATGCAGAAAATCTGTTACAAGTGCATATTATTAATTGGGAAAAAAAAAAAAAACTCCCCTATAATAAAATATTATCTCTTAATAAAATATTAAGGAAAAAAATGGAACATTGTAAATTAGATTATAAATGAGATACAGAGGGAAAAAAGCCTCATTTCATTAATCAAGCACTCCAGGCTTTAAAATATTATATTTATTATCTCCACAAACCCCATCACATTTAAAGACAGCTGAATTGAACAAGTCTTCTCTGAAAAAAAAAAAAAATTTTTGTTTTTTTTTTCTCTGATAGTTCTCCATTCTCTGAGAGTTTCTGGTTCTCACTTTTTCCAAGGTGTTAGGACAGATGAAAATATCATAGAGCAAAAAGCTTCACAGCCAGTTACCCTTTAACAGGCAATGGTGGACGCTGAATCTCTGTAACCAAGAACCCCTGTTAGTGTGAAGCCTGCTGTCTTTCTCTTCCTGCCACACCGGCAGGCCAGGATCAGAAGTCAGGGCCAGGAAGAACCTTTATGATTAGTGCAGTTGGAAAAGCAGAATTGGGCAGGAAGACCACTTGGCTTGGAGGTTTGTTTGTTCCTCAGCAGGAAGGTAAGAGCAAAGGCAAAAATGTAAAAGTGAGGCAGGAAAGAAGGGAGGGAGACAGACCAAAGCAAAACGCGAATCAAGTGCCTTCACTCGAATGAGCAGAGTAAAATTTAAGAAAGGGCACTTGCACGTGAAAGCTTCTCCAAACTCCCTCACCCAGAGGCCGTTTTTCATGATATGCCTCATCTTCCCTACTAGATTCTAAACTCCTTAAGAGCAGGACATCAATACTAATTGTTATATTTCTATAGCACTTCAAGGTTTACAAGGTGATTTTCTCCTGTGCTATCTCATTTATTATTCAAATTAAACAAAATTAAAGGAGGCATTTATTAATACTGTGTTCATTTTACAATTTGAGGACACTGGGTTTCAGAGAGGTTAAGAGATTTTCCCAGGATCACATAGCCTAGTAGTAAGCCATAAAGCCAGGCATTGAACCCAAGTTCTCTGACCTCCAAACCTGGTTCACTTCTGTGTTGTCCATCACATCTAGCACAGGACTTTATACAAAAAAAATGTTTATTTAGTGAAGGCATAAATGCTTCTGGAAGAAATCTGACTTCATATTGGCGTGACTGGAGCTATTGCAAGTGCTTATGCTCTAGTTCATTTAATGTACTATGTGTGGTTAATCTGGTATTTCGGATGACTCCAAATCTTTCTCCCATGTGGAAGGGACCAGCTATGTGAATACAGCCTCTTTCTAGGATAGCTTACACTTCAGGATATCTTCTTCTGGGTTGGCTTACACCATTGGGATTAATAGTCAAACTGCTAGAGCTAACATTCAAGCCATTTACCAGAGGTCAGTTCATATACTTAAGTTTTACATCCATGGTATCGTTTAATCTCCTCAAAAAAATTATCCTGATGGATAGGATCATAACCAACAGGACTCAGAGAAATTTCCCAGATTAAGCAATTTTCCCAAGATTATTGAGCTGGTTAGTGGGAGAATAAAGATACAAATTGAGATTGATTTCATTCAGCAATTCAGCAACATCTACTGCGGACTTGCTGTGTTCCAGTTAGTTAAAATGCTAAGCACTGCCTCCAAAGATTTTAGTTTAACTGGAGAGACAGACAAGCAAAGAGGTAGAGGATGGCAATAATATCGGTAAAGACTGTGTGAATACCAAGTCCAATGTATATTGGTAGGAGATTTTGAGGAATGACAAAACTGGGGGGGTGGCAGGGGGAGGAGGTCAGGGGAAGCTTCTCCAAGGAGAAGATTGCCTGAACTAAGTCTGTAAGAGTGTTTGGGAGGTAGTCATATACAAAAAATAGAGTAAAACACATTAAAGACAGGGGCTATGATATATGTAAGAAACAAGAGAGTGAAATATCATAGCTCTTTGGATTTGATGAATATTCAGTAGTAATTTCATAAGTGAAAGAACGAGTGAATAAATAGATAACTGGTTTACTCTACCAAGCCAGCATAAACTGTAGAGGCTCAAGAGAAGTAAGATAATCTTTATGTGTCAAGCTAAAGAGTTGAATTTTTTCTGGAGGTAATGGGAAACCAGCAGAAGGTCTTAAGCAGGGTAGTGAGATTTATGTTTGGGAAAGATCATTCCAGCAGCAAGCAGTATAGTGCATAGAAGTGTGGAGGGCCCAGACTCCAAGCAAGGAGACCAGTTAGGAAGCTCTCGCGATAATACAAGAAAATGTCACAAGAGGCTAAGCTAAAGCAATAACAATGAAAATGGACAGGAAGGGACCAACTTGGGGCAAAGAACCTAGAGAACTTGGGAATGACCGGATTGGAAGATGTGAGAAAGAATTTTGGCTTATGTGAGATGGTGGATAGTGTTCCCTTTGACTGAAATTGCAAATAGTGAGAGTGTTAGATTTTGTGAGGAGAGGGGGCAAATTATGATAAATTTGGTGTTGGACACACTGAATTTGAGACCTTTATTGGAGCCCTGGTGCAGTGGTTAAGGGCTCGGCTGCCAACCAAAAGGTCAGAAGTTCAAATCCACCAGCCGCTCCTTGGAAATCCAGCGGGGCAGTTCTGTCCTGTAGGATTGCTATGAGTCAAAATCGACTTGACAGCAAGGGCAATAAAAAGATCAGAGGACAGCTAGTTGAATACACGTGTCTGTAGTTTCTGAGAGAGATCTGCTGAGAAATACTCAGATGGGATTCGCTGATACATAAGTAAAATTTTAATCATGAATCGAGATAAGATCCCTAGAAGATAGGATGTAAATTAAAAGTATTGGAGACCCAAGGATACAATCCCAAAGAACACTGCGTATGTGAAGCAAACAGTAGAAGGGCTCAAAATGAGCCTGGGCAGGATTATCCAGAGGAACGGGGGAGAACAGGAAGGAGGGAAAGAAAGATGAACTGGACACCAAGCCCAAGAGGAAGTGGTCACTTCTGTCACATGTCAGAAAGAAGACACCTGAAAGAAGGGCAGTAAGATGTCCAGTGGATTTCACAAGGTGATACTGGGAAGGATGACATCAGGATGAGGCATAAGCCAGGATGCAGAAGTTTGAGGCACAAGGCAAGGGGTAGGTGACAGGAAGTGTTTTTTCAAGAAGTTTGTTGTGGAGGGAGGAACTAAGATAGGACAGTATGTGAAAAATGACCAGAATCATGTGTTTTGAATAGTTTCTCCTAGCCTGAGGTTTGCCAGTTTATTTTCATAATGATGTCTTTGATGAGCAAAAGTTTTGATGGAGCTCAATTTATTACTTCTTTTCTTTCATGGTTAGTGCTTGCTGTGACCTCCCCATGAAACCTTTACCTACTCCCAAGGTCATAAAGATAGTGGCATGTTTTCTTCTAGAAGCTTTATAGTTTTAGCTTTATGTTTAGACCTATGATCCATTTTTAATTAATTTTTATATATGGTGTGAGGTAGGAGTTAAGGCTCATTTTTCTTTGTGGGTGTTCAGTGGTCCTTCCACCATTTCTGAAAACACTTTCTTTGCTCATTGAATTGCTTTGGTTCATTGATAAAAAATCATTTGACAGCATAAGTGTGGGTTTATTTCTATTCTCTATATCCTGTTCCATTAATTTATTTGCTTATCCTTTTGTCAGTATTCTATTGTCTTAATTACTGTAGTGTAATAGTAAATCTTGAAGTCAGGTAATATGTCTTCAACTTTGTTCTGACTATTCATTTTACTGTAACCAATTAGTTCAATTGACTCACCACAATTGTGGAGCTATTTGCCATTGTTTCATTTGTTCTTTTTCTATTCATTTAACAAATATTTATTGAATGCCAGGTTTGTGACAAATACAATGCTTGGGAAAGTGTTGGGGAACAGCAGTGAATTGATTAGGCATAATTCCTGTATTCAGGGAATACAGCTTCCCATAGTGGGGAAGATGGTTACAGAAACAAAAAGCGATTATTCAATGTGCTAGGAGCAATCATTCAACCAATAAATATTTATTGAGCACATACTAGCAGCTTGGCAGTGTGGAATACTGAGCTCACAGCGAATTTCAGCCTTGCCAACGCAAGTGTGAGCTGCTTTTCCCAGCCTGACGTCGCCCACGTAATATCATTTCCAAGCTACACATTCACTGCTAATTAGTTGGATTCTTCCGTTTTGAACATTTTCCACCGCGGAAGCACAATAATGTGACTAGGCATACTTTATATTAGCATAGTGGTTTCAACTTTCTAAGTGGTTCTACGTCCATTATTTTGTTTTCCTCTTCACATTTCTCCTGTGAGTTCGAAACAGTAAATATTGTTATGATTATTATTTTTTGTTTGACAAAGGAAAGTAGATCCTAGAGATGTGAAGTGATGTGCTCTTTGCCACAGAGGGAGGCCTGGAAATACCCTCGCCCTTTCACCTACCCACCCCCCCCCAGCTCCCTTTCTGCTGCTCTTGCCATCAGCCTCTCTCTCCAGCATCTTGTCAGTACACACGTAGCACCAGGGCTTCCAATTGCAGGTACCGCTCCTGGGCTCCATGTTAAGCTGCAGCAGCGGTGCCTCGTGTTGAAAGGCTACAAGAGATTGTCAGTGTGTTATCTTCAAGTGCTGCTGGAGATTTATGAATGGGGATGGAGGAAAGAATCATGATCATTTTCACTATTATAACTGCCTGCGGAAGATTCGTACAATTTCTGACGTTTTCTTCATCCTTTTTACCGGACATCAGCTGTCAAGGAAAGGTCGCCACTTCCTACCCAGCTTTGGAATGAAGTGATAAATGTGTCGGCAAGCTCATGCCGGGTGCAATCTTCTGCCTTGTAACAGTTTTCATTGATACATACATTAAAGTTTGCTTTCTTTTTCAAGCCACCATGAAGGTGCTTGAGAAACAGCACTGTCACTGATAAATACCTCTCACATTGTGGGACTTTTAAGGATACCGGCTTGTTTAAGAAAATAAATATGCAGAAGTGTCTGGAAGTCTTGAGTCTCGTTTGGACCAGGCTGACCAGGGTGTCAGGGCTGTTGCTTTTCCAGGAAGAAATCTAAATCAGAGTTCTGGGTTTTCATGAGTTCATCCTCTCTTCTTTCCATCTCAAGTTTCTTACAAAAAAAACTTATCAAGCCTCTAAAGACATGGAAATATTAAATACATTTTTTTTTTTTAAAACAAGGGGATTTTTTAGGTCAGTTTATTTTCCCATGTTTAATGCAGAGAAGGGCCCCGTTTTGTATCCCGCCGGCAATGTAGACAAAGTGAGGAGTGTATAATTGGGATCATGGCAGGAAGTGGGCTAGGGACTAAAAAAGTTTTGCAAAAATTAGACTATCAAGAGGGCACAGGAGAAAAAGAGAAAAAGGAAGAGTTCCTCTTTTGGCAGAGTGCAGGATACAGCAAGTGCACATTTTTCAACAAAAGATAAAAGGGAAGCCTTATCACACCAAATCAGAAAACAAAAAGCTAGCAAAAACCAAACATAGAATGATCAGGTTAGCATCAAGTCTCTAACTTATTATTGTATCTTAAATGAACCCAACCAAGCTTCATTGTAAAGGGAACAAAGTCAGAGTTGGATCAGGATGTCTCGGGTCAAGTGTACTTTTTGTTTTAGAAATGTCTCTGACACCAGCACTCTCAATTTCTGAGTCATCCAAGCTTCACCTTGGGCTTCACTGGATAAGACAAGAGAGGCAGAGAGACTAAATGACTTACCCCAGGTCACACAGGCAGCAGACGGTCCAAGCAAGAAACCAGGTCTTTTTGAGTTAACTCTCTCTATCCTATCCTTACACGGTCCATTCAGGTGCCCTGGCAGCTTTTCTATTTTCTTTCATCTCATTCCTGCTGCCTCCGTACTGATCAAGTCTCCCAGCCCTTCATATCTAGAGTCCTTCACTCTAGGATCCTCTCATTTCACATACTGTGATGGATTGAATTGTGTTCCCCAAAAATGTGTGTCAACTTGGCTAGGCTATGATTCCCAGCATTGTATGGTTGTCCTCCATTTTGTGATCTAATGTCATTGTCCTATGTATTGTAAATCCAAATCTCTGCCTGTGGTTAATAAGGCAAGCTTAGGTCATGTTAAAGAGGGTTAGGATGGGATGCAACACCCTTACTCAAGACACAGCACTGATCTGATGTAAAGAGAGTTTTCCTGAGGTCTGGCTTGCATCACCTTTTACCTTACAAGAGATAAAAGGAGAAAGAAACAAACAGAGAGAGAGGGGATCTCATATGACCAAGAAAGAAGCTCCAGGAGCACATTTTTTGGTCCCAGGTCCCCGGCACTGAGAAGCTCCTAGACCAGGGGAAGACTGATGACAAGGGCCTTCTCTCAGAACCCACAAAGAGCTGAATTCGGACTTCCAGCCTCCTAGACTGTGAGAGAATAAATTTCTGTTTATTAAAGCCACCCACTTATGGTATTTCTGTTATAGCAGCCTTAAGTGACCATGACACACACCCCGGAGTCCATCCTTGAGAAATCTGGCTATCACTCTGTAATACTCGGACATGCCTACTCTTTCTCAGTGGCCTGTTTCTTGGTGCAGCAAGTCAAAATCCCTATAATCTGCGTCTTTCTTAAAGTGGCCCTCTCCAGTTTAGCTAGTTTCAAATCCCAAGCCTCCCAGCATGTTGTCTCAGTCTGGGCCCCAAGCGTGCAATATAGGCAAGCCCATTGATGGCACTATGATGAAGAAATGAAGGCTGAGTTGTGAGGGGCCCCTCCAGCTGGGAGGGAGGTTTACTTAGGCCTCCTAAGGCAGAACAGCTGGAGGAAATTGTGATCAAAGTGAGCATATAGTTGCTGGGGAGGACTGCGTACCCTCCTAGATCCAAGAACCACCATCTTCATTCCACTTCCAGGACTTATATTATTTCTTCTTATCCCCAAATAATATCCACTCTGCTCTACTCTTCACAATCCTGTCCATTCTAACAGTAAATTTGCAGGGTTCACATTTTCTTGAAAGATTCCAGACAACTGTCCAACCTTCATTGTGTTCATTCCCTAGCCCTAACAGTACCTACAATTTGTATCATACAGTTTTACGCTTATTTATGAACTACCAACTCCTGTTTGCAGCATGTCTGCCCATTAATTCTGTCCACAGAGGGTCCAACCCAGGGCTGGGCACTTGGCATCCTTGAATTCCTTGGGACTAAAAGAACTTAGGTGCTATGTATTTCAGTGACTTTTTTAAAACTGTGCTCTGGGAAGTCTAGGGCTCCTTAGAGGTGGCATGGGGATGACCACAGTGGGAGAGGCATCTAGCCAGTAATCTGCTTCAAATAGAGCCACCACTTTGATCCATTTTTTATTTGGGGCTCTGTATAAGACCTTGTTTAGGTTTGACAGAGTTCTGCAGCTCAAGAAAAGTTTGAAAACACCAACATAATTTCATTTTCTCATTTTACAGCAACCAAATTGAGATGCAGACAGATTAAATGTCTTCTCCACCACGATACAGCTAGTTTGAGAACAAAATGCCTCCTTTGTACTAGAAGCAGTACTTCTTCATCTCATAATTCTCACAACCTTGTGGAACAGGTATTTCTACCTATTAAAAAATATGGAAATTTAATTCTAAAGGTCACATGATTTTCTCAAATTGCCTCAGCTGGCAAAGCTGGGCTTCTGAACTAAAGCACTGAACATTCCACAGGGCCATACAGTCTTAGAAGAATGAGGAACGCTTGGAGCTGAACCATAAAGATCATCTAGTTGAACTATTCTTATGATGTTTGTGGTAGAGTTAGAACCCTGACCTCTACCTATCATCTTATTGAGTGCTGGTTGCCTATTTCCCTATGTCCATCAAGTACCTATCATGGCACCTGGCACACATTAGGGGTTGAGTGAAAGCTGAATTAAATAAGCCTATTTTTTTTTTTTTTATAATTTGGCCATATTTTGCATACAGAAAATACTCCCACTGAAATTTAAGTGTTCTGGTGGCACAGTGGCTAAGTGCTATGGCTGCTAACCAAAGGACGGGGAGTTCAGATCCACCAGGCACTTCTTAGAAACCCTATACGGCAGTTCTACTCTGTCCTATAGGGTCACTATGAGTCGGAATCAACTCAACAGCAATGGGTTTGGTTTTGGTTTACTTTATAACTGAAGGAATATTCTATTCCCCCAAGACCCTAGTAAACCTGGAGTATAATAAGGCTTTATTTGATGCATGGTCCTGCTGATTTTGTGCCAAAATGAGGCACCAACTTTATTGGTGCCTTTTTTTCATGCATTATGTGAGAAGACTTAGTTTCCCACCATGATCCCTCCTCTTTGTGCTTCTTAAGATGCCCAAAGTGCACTTGCTTCTTCTGTAAGCACAGCCTTGAATGTTTTTCGGAAAGTGCTGCCCCACTTCAGTTTCTCTGTGGAAGTTCATGTACTTGTAAGCCAGAGAGGCTAAGCTTGGGGCACATTAAACTGAATTTGCAAAGGTTGCGTTTTTTTCAGTACAAATAGTGATTCCTAACTTCTTTCCCCTGAACAAAGTGACCCCGAGCCCAAGGTGCTGTGGAAAGGTGATATATAAGAAAGCTGAGACAGGGATCTCGCGGATTTCAGGTGGTGGTGTTGTTGTTAGGTGCCATTGAGTTGGTTCTAACTTAGAATGATCCTGTGTACAACAGAACGATACACTACCCGGTCCTGCTCCATCCTCATGATTGTTGTTATGCTGGAGCCCATTATTGCTGCCAGTGTGTCAGTCCATCTTACTAAGGGTGTTTTCAAATGGTTATTACTTAATGTTTTACTTTTGCATGCCTTTAAAGTTGCCACAGGTGTCTGCTGGTGTCTCTTTGTGCCAGTTATGGGTGACATACAACTGTCTAGCTGATGAAAATTTAAAGGGACACCTCCTCTCTTGTTCTCCTTAGTTGGTCTTTTTTCTCAGCTCTGTAAGTGTAACCAAATATCTGAGTTCTGATGATATACTTTAAGTTTAGACATAAGAAGAGGTAGAGAAATGTCCAAAAAGCAAGCATCCAGGTAATGAATTGTGTCCTCCCCCCAAAAAATTATGTGGAAGTCCTAACCCCTAAACCTGTAAATATGACCCTGTTTAGAAATAGGGATTTTATTTTGTTATGGTAATGAGGTCATACCAGAGTGAAATCAAAAAAACCAAAGCTGTTGCCATGGAGTTGATTCTGACTCATAGCAACCCTACAGAACAGAGTGGAACTGCCCCATAGAGTTTCCAAGGAGCACCTGGTGGATTCAAACAGCCGACATTTCGGTTAGTAGCCAAGCTCTTAAGACACTGTACCACCGGGGCTCCATACCAGACTAGGGTGGATCCTAACCCTAGAATCACAAAATTCATCAAATAGGCAGTAATATGTCCCCAGACCAATGACCAGTTACTTCGCTTCTGTCCCACTGGATTTTGTGGGCGATGAATTGTGGCCAAAGTCCTGTTAGGGCTGAAAAGGAGCTCACTTGATGTTCTGTGCTGTGGCTGCTGGAAGTGCCAGATTTGGGATAGATATTGGTATTTATTTTCATCAAGTTTGCAGCAGTTCTGGGTGATTCTATTCTTTGTTCAAGTGTTAAGTTTCTTTTAATTACTATCTGCATGTGAGTCACTTCCCAAGCTGTATCTGTTCATGCTCATCATATCTCCTTCAGTAATTTCCAAACACCTCCCTGCCTTTCAAAGCTTCTTTGCTGTGGGTGTTTTTTGCAAAGAGCAGGTCCTTCCCAGAAGCCTCAGGCACCAATGTCTGCCAGCCAAATGTATCAACAGTGAGGGGAGAGATTCCTGCCAGGAGGAACCATCTAACCACTAGGGGCACTTGCCAGAGGTTCCATAAACTTCACTGCCCAGAAGAGTCAGGCAATGGACTGGGGCAGGGATTCTTTTCCAGAGACTACTTTTTGTTTTAGGGGACGGTGGTGATTCAGTGGTAGAATTCTTGCCTCCCATGCAGGAGACCTGGGTTCGGTTCTGAACCAATGCACCTCTGTGCAGCCACCACCCATCTGTCAGTGGAGGTTTGTGTGTTGCTACGATGCTGAGCAGGTTTCAGCAGAGCTTCCAGACTAAGACAGACTAGGAAGAAAGGCCTGGTGATCTACTTCTGAATATCAGCCAGTGAAGACCCTATGGATCACAACCAGCTGATTGATAAACAATCATGGGGATGGCATAGGACTGGGCATTGTTTCATTACATCATGCGTGTGGTTGCCATGAGTCAGGGGCCAACTCAATGGCAGCTAACAACAACAACTTTTTATTTTAAAAGTATACAATGGGAAGGCCACAGTGGGGGCTCTAGAAAGAGATTTCACCTAGAGGTCAAGTGATTTGGATTAAGCCCCAGTTCTGTCTCTTGCTAGCCACTGTAAGTGAGCTGTAACCCATCTGAATTTCAACACTTTTCTCTGTAAAATGAGGATAATAACAATTTAATATGTTCATCTTCTTGTGAACGTCAGATGAGATAATGAACATGAAGGTTCTCTGTAAACTGCAAAGAACTGTACATATTAGAGCAAGCTATTAATTTCAATGACAACTTTAAATAATCCTGAACATAATGGATGATTCTCTGTTGATGTTTTGAGGTTTTAAAATTAATCAGGGCCATTTTTCAAGATAGATGATTATTATTATCAAAAGCTATCAAAAATTATTCTCCATCTCACCCTGGCATTACTGGTATGACTCAAAAAAAAAAAAAAAAACCAGAAAGTAACAACTGTTGGAGAGGCTGTGAGGAGGGGAGATTGGAACTCTTATGTACTGCTGATGGGAATGCAAAATGGTATAACCATTTTGGAAAACAATATGGCTCTTCCTTAGAAAGCTAGAAATAGAAATACCATATGATCCAGCAATCCCACTCCTAGAAATATATCCTAGAGAAATAAGAACCATCACACAAATAGACATATGCACACCCATGTTTATTTCAGCATTGTTCACAATAGCAAAAAGATGGAAACAACCTAGATGCCCATCAACAGGTGAGTGGATAAACAAACTATGGTGCATACACAGAATGGAGTTCTATACAGTGTTAAAGAACAATGATGAATCTGCAAAGCATCTCACAACATGGATGAATCTGAAGGGTGTTATGCTGAGTGAAATAAGTCCGTCACAAAAGGACAAGTATTATATGAGACCACCACTGTAAAAACTCATGAAAAGGTTTACGCACAAAAAGAAACAATGTTTGATGGTTACTAGGGAGGGTAGGGGTGGGGATGGAAAAACACTAAACAGACAATTGATAAGTAGCAACTTTGGTGAAGGGTAAGACAGTGCACAATACTGGGGAAGCCAGCACAACTTGTCCAAGGCAAGGTCATAGAAGCTCCATACACACATCCTGAGGGACTGAATTACTGGGCTGAGGGTTGTGGAGGCCTTGGTCTCAGGGAACATCTAGATCAATTGGTATAACATAGTTTATAAAGAAAATGGTCTACATTCTACTTTGATAAGTAGCTTCTGGGGTCCTAAAAGCTTGTGAGCAGCCACCTGAGATACTCTACTGGTCTCACCCCGTCTGGAGCAAGGGAGAATGAAGAAAACCAAAGACACAAGGGAAAGATTAGTCCAAGGGACTTATGGACCACAACTACCACAGCCCCAACAGACTGAGTTCAACACAACTAGATGGTGCCTGGCTACCACCACTGACTGCTGTAACAGGGATCACAACAGAGGGTCCTGGACAGAGCTGGAGAAAAATGTAGAACAAAATTCTAACTCACAAAAATAAAAAAAACACATACTAGCCTGACAGAGACTGGAGAAACTCTGAAAGTATGGCCCCCGTACACCTTTTAGCTCAGTAATGAAGTCACTCCTGAGGTTCACCCTTCAGCCAAAGATTAGACAGGCCCATAAAACAAAATCAGACTAAAGAGACACACCAGCCCAGGGGCAAGGACTAGAAGGCAGGAGGGGACAGGGAAGCTGGTAATAGGGAACCCGAGGTTGAGAAGGGAAGAGTGTTGACATGTGGGGGTTGGTAACCAATGTCAGAAAACAGTATGTGTACTAATTGTTTAATGAGAAGCTCGTTTGTTCTATAAACCAACTAAAGTACAATAATAACGTTTTAAAAAAATTCTGATTTATCTGAGCTTTTCTGGTTAAATCAGTATCTACTACATACGTTCAGTTTGTCTATACTTACACACCCCAGCCAATACTGCAAAATTTAGCAAGAGATGATGACATCTGGACAAAAATCCATGAGAGTTTGCCTTTGAAGCCGGAGGGAGAAAAATGCTGAGAAAGCAAATCTGGTACTAGGAGCTAGCTCAGGCTGTAGGGCCAGGCACATGAGGTTTGAATCCTGGCTTGGCTGGCTCACAGCTGGGTGACCAGGCACCTTATAAGACTTCTCTGAGCTTCAGCACCTCATGAGAATAATTATACCTCCTTCAGAGGTTAGAGTGAATATTAAATAAAAGAATGCATGTGCAAATTCTTTGTAAATTGTTCAGTGCTTCAGATGTATTTTAGTTACTGTCATTAGGCAAGAGACCTTGTATTCTTTCCTGAATTGACAGGAATCAATCACAGCTCTGGGTGGTGATGTGTTTCTGACAAGCTCCATACAGTAATATGTTAGAACATAATATAGAAGGCTGTGAAACACGGTCACCCTTCCTGAGTTCAAATCCTGCCTGGCTTCATGCTTACGCACTCAGTGACCTTGGGCAACTTGTTATACTCTCCATGCCACAGTCTTCTTTTTTCTAAAGTGGAAGTGACAACTGCATCAACTTCATAGGAATGTTGAAAGGAGGGGAAAAAAAAAGTGTGTCAGATAATGAATATAAAGGTTTGGCATGTCATGTTGTTAGCTGGCTCTCACTGGTGGCAACCTTATATAAAACAGAACAAAATGTTGCCCAGTCCTGCGTCATCTTCATGATCACTGGTATGTTTGAGTCCATTGTTGCAGCTCTGTGTTAATCCATCTCATGGAGGGTTCCCCTCGTTTTCGCCGACCCTTTACCAAACGTGATGTCCTTTAGTAAAAATAAGTGAGCCAAAGCCTTGCCATCCTTGCTTCTAAGGAGCTTTCTGGTTGTATTTCAAGGGCTCGGTAAACATTCCCTCTTTTTATTAGGATGTATTTTGTGCGTCCACTATTCCTAAAGAGCCCTCACTTTAGTGTTCGGAGTAAAGACCTGCTGAAGGAAACACTTAAATTCTGTTGATGGGTGGCAGCGCTGGTATCTCAGAAGCTATTGATTTTCCATCAGCTGTTTCATTTGTGCAGGTTTTGCAATTGAGAGGACTTGCTTTTACTTGTCTCTCAGCCTGTGCCATAGCCAGATGGAACATCCCAAGACACAATTGGCTTTTTCGTAGAAACCTGCTGTCACAGACCCATCCTGAACTAAAAAGCTTTGTTCTTATTTTGCTCACCAGTTTTTAGACACTGCCATTGTGGAAGATGGAACATTGGCCTGGGAGTCTCTGGGTTCTGGTCCCAACCCTGCCACCAACTCACTATGGCCTTGAGCAAGTAGTTCTCTAGGTCCTGGTGGGCTGAAGAGGAGATACTCAGTTTAAGGCTATGCTCCAAGGGCCATAATATTCCCTTCCTTCACTTAGATATTAAAAAAAACTTTTTTTTCTGAAACCAAATCAAAATGATGATGAGAGTAGTTGGTGCGTTGTCAGGAGATTGTTTCTGTGTCCACTGAGGGCAGAATTTGGGTTGGCAATTCTCCATTACTACACATGTGTCTTTTTTTTTACAACCCCAACCTGAATCGCTGCACTAGATGACAGACGGGGTGCATGAGTTGTTTAGTAGGTAGCTGCCTGAAAGCTCAGCCCTGGCCCCCTGCCAAGCCCACTCAAGGAAGGGCTTTTGGGCTCCACATTGCTATTCTTCATTACGGAAGTCTAGATTCCCCTGAGTGCTTTGCAGAATTTGTATTTCCTAGTAACAAATTTTCCCTTTTGGTTTTCCATCTCCAGCTCTTTGCACATGTCATTATAATACTTTACTTTGTCTTCTCCAGAGGCCTTTTGAAATCTTCTGTTCAGTTCTTTACTTCGTCAATTCTTCCTTTTGCTTTAGCTGCTCGACCCTCAAGAGCAAGTTTCAGAGTCTCCTCTGACATCCATCTTGGTCTTTTCTTTCTTTCCTGTCTTTTCAGTGACCTCTTACTTTCTTCATGGATGATGTCCTTGATGTCATTCCACAACTCATCTGGTCTGCGGCCACTAGTGTTCAATGGATCAAATCTATTCTTGAGATGGTCTCTAAATTTAGGTGGGATATACTCAAGGTCATATTTTGGCTCTCGTGGACTTGCTTTGATTTTCTTCAGTTTCAGCTTGAATTTGCATATGAGCAATTGAGGGTCTGTTCCACAGTTGGCCCCGGCCTTGTTCTGACTGATGATATTGAGCTTTTCCATCGTCTCTTTCCACAGATGTAGTCAATTTGATTTCTGTGCGTTCCATCTGGCGAGGTCCGTGTGTATAGTCACCGTTTATGTTGGTGAAAGAAAGTATTTGCAATGAAGAAGTCATTGATCTTGCAAAATTCTATTACTCGATCTCCGGCTTTGTTTCTATCACCAAGGCCATACTTTCCAACTACGGATCCTTCTTCTTTGTTGCCAACTTTTGCATTCCAATTGTCAGTAATTATCAATGCATCTTGATAGCATGTTTGATCAATTTCAGACTGCAAAGAGATGGAAAACCAAAAGGGAAGAACACGCTCAGCGTTTCTCAAGCTGAAAGAACTGAAGAAAAAATTCAAGCCTTGAGTTGCAGTAGTGAAGGATTCCATGGGGAAAATATTAAATGACGCAGGAAACATCAAAAGAAGATGGAAGGAATACGCAGAGCCGTTATACCAAAAAGAATTAGTTGATATTCAACCATTTCAAGAAGTGGCATGTGATCAGGAACCGATGGTACTGAAGGAAGAAGTCCAAGCTGCTCTGAAGGCATTGGCGAAAAACGAGGCTCCAGGAATTGATGGAATATCAATTGAGATGTTTCAACAAACCGACGCAGCGCTGGAGATGCTCACTTGTCTATGCCAAGAAATACGGAAGACAGCTTCCTGGCCAACTGACTGGAAGAGATCCATACTTATGCCTATTCCCAAGAAGAGTGATCCAACCGAATGTGGAAATTACAGAACAATATCATTAATATCACATGCAAGCAAAATTTTGCTGAAGATCATTCAAAAGCAGCTGCAGCAGTATATCGACAGGGAACTGCCAGAAATTCAGGCCGGTTTCAGAAGAGGACGTGGAACCAGGGATATCATTGCTGATGTCAGATGGATCCTGGCTGAAAGCAGAGAATACCAGAAGGAAGTTTACCTGTGTTTTATTGACTATGCAAAGGCGTTTGCCTGTGTGGGTCATAACAAACTATGGATAACACTGTGAAGAATGGGAATTCCAGAACACTTAATTGTGCTCATGAGGAACCTGTACATAGATCAAGAGACAGTTGTTTGGACAGAACAAGGGGATACTGATTGGTTTAAAGTCAGGAAACGTGTGCGCCAAGGTTGTGTTCTTTCACCATACCTATTTAATCTCTATGCTGAGCAAATAATCTGAGAAGCTGGACTATATGAAGAAGAACGGGGCATCAGGATTGGAGGAAGACTCATTAACAGCCTGCGTTATGCAGATGACACAACCTTGCTTGCTGAAAGTGAAGAGAACTTGAAGCACTTACTAATGAATATCAAAGACCACAGCCTTTCATATGGATTACACCTCAACATAAAGAAAACAAAACTTCTCACAACTGGACCAATGAGCAACATCACGATAAAAAGAGAAAAGATTGAAGTTGTCAAGGATTTCATTTTACTTGGATTCACAATCAATGGCCATGGAAGCAGCAGTCAGGAAATCAAAAGGCGCATTGCATTGGGCAAATCTGCTGCAAAGGACCTCTTCAAAGTGTTGAACAGCAAAGATGTCACCCTGAAGACTAAGGTGCACCTGACCCAAGCCATAGTATTTTCAATCACATCATATGCATGTGAAAGTTGGACAACAAATAAGGAAGACCGAAGAAGAATTGACGCTTTTGAATTGTGGTGTTGGCGAAGGATATTGAATATACCATAGACTGCCAAAAGAATGAACAAATCTGTCTTGGAAGAAGTGCGTCCAAAATGCTCCTTAGAGGCAAGGATGGCGAGACTGCACCTTACATATTTTGACATGTCAGGAGGAATCAGTCCCTGGAGAAGGACATCATGCTTGGCAGAGTACAGGGTCAGTGGAAAAGAGGAAGACTCTCAAGGAGATGGATTGACACAGTGGCTGCAACAATGAGCTCAAGAGTAACAACGATTATAAGGATGGCTCAGGATGGGGAAGTGTTTCATTCTGTTGTGCATCGGGTCGCTATGAGTTGGAACTAACTCAACGGCATGTAACAACAACAACAGGAACAGATTGTTCGCTCTGTTGTGCATAAGGTCACTCTGAGTTGGGTGCAACTCAACGGCACCTAACAAAAACAACAAGAAAAAAGTGAACAAACACAAATGTTTAATAAACAGTCACAAGAAGGGATTGTTGCTTTCCAGTTTTCTTTCTTTTTTTTTGTCCTGGCACCGTATTCCCCATCACTTCCTATTGCATCAATCTGTCTTCTTTTTCTCCCCTTAGACTGGAAACACCTTCCTTTGGGTCAGGGATTAAGGCTTATTGCCGTCGGTATCCAGAGTGCATCATGCCTGGCCCAGCACATTGTAAATACTTAATAAACATTAGCAACAAACATTAAATGAATGAGTAAATGGATAATTTCTAAGATCTTTGCAGGTTGCACATTCTGATTCCTGCACCCAAATATTGGTAATTGATTTCAAAAAGTTTTGCCGTAACTTCCGGCATTGTCTGCTGGCCTTGGAGGGCACCATTAAAGCACTTAAAGAGTGTATATCCTGTTCTTCCTCTCTCGGTCCTTCTCTCTCTCTGTTTCCCTTGCTGCCTTCCTTTGGTATGTAACAGGCATGTAAGTACAACTGAACAAGACAGACATAACCCCTGCCATCACAAACCTTACAGTCTGCATTGGGAGAAAGACATTAAACAGATAATCACAACATTGAAAACTGATTCCAGTTCTGGATGTTTGCAAAGCAGAGAGTGCCTGAGGCAGGGGTGGGGTGTGGTGGGGAACAAGTGCTTCGCAAGGTGGAAAACTCTGGAAGTACAGCGGGGATCCTGCTGTTAGCATGCCAAGAGTTAAAGTAAGCTATGTTAAAGACTGACTGACGTGTTGCTCCTGAGACCATCCCTACTTAAATTCTTTTCTGCCAATCAAAATGTCCTACTTCCATGAGCTTGCTCAGCTGTTATCTCAGTCTCGGTAACAGAATCTTCTCCCCTCTCCTGTTGGTGCTGCCATCTTATTTTTATCCTAATGGATCACACTTCCTGCTGCATATGACTCAACATCATATTGTTTAACTCTTTTACTGGGCCACCTCTCTCTTTTCCCTTTTCTGTTTTGTAGTGTTTTTTTTTTTTTTTCCCCTGCTTTTGTATCTGGCCTTTCCACCACTTGCCCATTACATAATGGGAGGCAATAGATTATAGAGGAAAGAGCCTGAGCTTTGAAGAAAGGTAGTCTTGAGCTCAAAGTCCAACTCCAGTAATGAATGGTTATGTGACCATGGATTAAAAAAAAAAAAAATTCCAGATGCCCAAAGAGGTCATAGAAGAAGAGGAGAATGAGCCTCAGAAAAATATCCATTCATTCTTTCCATTCAGTCTTTCTTGATCGAGCGCCTTATGTAAAAATAGCTCTTAGGATGTGTCAGATGCTGTTTGCTCATAAATTCCCGCAGTATTTCCATGAGATGTGCTAATATAATGATAGTAATATTTGTCCTCATCTCTGTCCCCATTTTACAGGGGAGGACACAGAGGCACAGGGAGATGAAGGACATGCCTAAGGGCTGAACAACTAGTTATGGCATAAACTGATTTACGCCCTGGTGTCTGACTCCAGACTCATGCATGATGGTATCTCCCTGTTCTCAATTATATATTTTCATTTTCTCATCTGTAAAACAAGACTAATAATATACACTTCATGGACTTGTTGTGAATTGAATAAGATAATATATAAAACTCTTAAAGCTCCGCCTGACAAAATCCAAACTCATTGCCATCAAGTCGATTTCTACTCATAGCGATCCTATAGGGCAGAGTAGAACTGTCCCATGGGGTTCCCATTGCTATAAACCTTTATGGAAGCAGACTAGCATATCTTCCTCCCTCCCGCGGAGCAGCTGGTAGGTTCGAACCACCAACCTTTCGGTTAGCACTCAGCACTTAACCACTGTGTCACAAGGGCTCCTTCTGCCTGACATTAGTAGATGGTAAACAAATGTCAGTTCTGTCTCCTTCCTTTATTTCAAAAAAAAAATTCTGGGATTTTTCTTTTTTCTTCAGTTTATTAACGTGTGTTCCCTGTGCTTTTCCACTGGGTTCTACCTATTCATTTCATGTGACTATCAAAAGAGTCTTATGCTTTAGCTTTTATACATATTCTCACTTCTATATTGATCCGTCATTAAGTCTCTTAACTGCCATTCCATAGCCTTTATTTAGCAAGAACTTATTAGGGTAAAATTATTAGCAAAAATTATCAATGTAAAACATGTTTGTAGTTCAAAATGGCAAACAATACTACAAGGTTTATACTGAAAAATATCAGTCCCTGACCCACTCTGTCCCATATTCAAGTGCCACTCCTAAGAGGTAACCTCCTTCATCTCTTTTAGTTTTTTTGGTCTAGAATCGACTTTTATATTTTTAAATAATATGCATATGCTCTATATCTTGATTTTGAAATTTTCTTTAAAAAACTACATTTTCTTTTGTCATCATACCATAGAAATGGGGATTGAATCAATCACACCCCTGTCCCCCATGCTGACACACACAACCCTCCCTCACATCCTTGTGTTTTAATAATATTACAAGTTTTAAAAATCGTTGTATCATTACAAACACCGACTTGTGTGTATGTATTTCATAGCTTAACTAAATCAACGCAAAACCTGACAAATGCTCCTTGGTTTTCACTTCATATTTAAGAATGATGCATTTAGAGACTGACTGGAAGCACTGTACGTGGGGTGCGTGGGGTAGTGGGTTGGGTTTTTTGACTCAGAGCTCCCCTACAGGCTGACCAGGCAGACGCCTGGCTCTATCATAAGCATGCCCCCAAATAGTAAGTCTTCTCTAGGTCCAGGCAGTTTCTCCATAGAAGCCTCGTCCCATGCCTTTCTTGGATGGCAAACCACAGCTGACTGTGTTCTAGGAGCTGAGCAGAGGAAGGTGGCTTGGGCTCTGTATGTAGACCGTTTAATCCCTGGATTTGGCACAGCACCTCACACCAGCCCCGTCCCATTCTCTGTGCCTCATGATCCCATGTCTGAACTTCTCTGGTCCAGTGTATCCATAGACCAAACCTCTGGCTCCTTCTCAGGGGTAAGAAAAGCAATAGAGGCGTGGCTGCATTGGGTCAAGGAGAAGATGAGGAATCCTTTAGACCAGTGGTTCCTAACTGGGGCAGTTTTGCCCCCAAGAGGACATTTGGTGATGTCCTAAGATATTTTTGGTTGTCACAGCTGGAGAGAAGTGCTACTGGCCTCTCGTGAGTAGAAGCCAGGGAAGGATGCTATGCTGCTAAACATCCTACGTACGATGCAGGACAGCCCCCCAAACAAAGAATTGGCTGGCCCAAAATGCCAGTAGTGTAAAGCTTCAGGCATTCATCCTGTTTTCAGCCCCTCTGCTGCCTTTCGAGAAACCTTGCATCTCTAATTCTTGAGCTTTTCCAAGGCTCTAAAGCCAGTTCTACTTATGGCGCAGTTCTATTCTGCACACATGGGGTCACCATGAGCCAGAATTCACTTGCGGGTGACTAACAACCACAGGGTGTGAATTAGCTGGCTTTCTATCGGTACCTCCCCCACTTCAGGACTTATGTTCCCATTATCCCTCATCCATCAGTTCTCCACCGTCCAAAGTTCTTTGTAGCACATGTGGCACACTGCAGTCTCCTGTTCTAGTCTGTCCTTGTAGGCTTAAACCTGTTTTATTTCTTTACTGTCTTTGTAGTTGGGTTTTTAGAGAGATCCAAAATAAGTATGCATGTTCACTCTATCATGTTTAACCAGGAGGGTTCTCTTACTTGCTTTTTACAACCCAGGGTCATGAACTACAGGTTCTCCCTGCATTTATTACATAACGAGTCTGCAGAGCCACAGAGCCAGGTCAGTTGTCATGTAAGGAGGGTGGAGCAGGGTGTCTTCTGTGAAAATGCACTTGGCAAGATGTGTAGAAACAGGCATTAGTGGGCACAAAAGTTGAGAACATTTAGGCTCAAGAGCTGCAAGGGCCTTGGCTGTCGCCTCGTTGTCCAGGGTTTCTTACCCTCAGTCCCATCACTTCATAATTCCTGCCATCTCCGTTTGCTTCTTGTACAATAGTACTCATTAAATAGACACAATTTTAAAACTTAAATTCCATTTATTTTAAAAGAAAACATAGTGTTATTACTGTAAATGGAATAGCAGCATCACTTGCCATAATTAGAAGGTGACCTTAAAAACAAATATGATGGATGGTGATTTTTAAATTCTAGCTAGATACTGTTGCCTGCCAAAAGCTCCAAGCCCGAGGTTTCTTCTGATAAAAAAAAGGAAAACTGGCAAGGGTCAGTTGTTGTTGTGTGCCATTGAGCTGATTCCGATTCATAGCGACCCTATAGAACAGAGTAGACCTGCTCGGTAGTGCTTCCAAGGAGCGACTGCTAGATTCAAACTGCCCACCATAGCAGCCGAGTTCTTAACCACTGTGCCATCAGGGCTTCCGTAAGGGCCTAGAAAGGTGTTAAAATCATACCAGCCCAAAATGAAGCTTTCTCTATGATCTAATACAAGAAAAACACTGAAAGAGAGTTGAAAAGGGGAATACTTTTTCTCTGAGTGGTTCAGTGTTATCAACAGTTCACAAACCCCAGACCAGCAGTTAGGCATTTGCTGCTTTGGGGAACCTTGGCCTTGTCCAAGCCTTCTATTTCTTCTTCTTCAGATGATGAGTAGAAAGATGAGAGGGGAACATCCTTCAGAGTGCCCCCAGCTCATCAACAGCAGTGCTACTACCCAGTTTCAGGTCTTCAGACCCCACATGCTGTGTTTTCTCTCCCGCATGACCCCAATTTCCTACAGAAGCATGAAGGTTAATGAGACAGAATGGAAAGCACCAAGTGACAAAATGCAGAATCAGGAAAACTGAGGCCTGTCTCTCTCCCCTCTCTGTCCCATAAGCAGTAACACAAAAGGAATGTTACAGGTACGTGACTGCATCAGGTAGTTGTCTTTTTTCTCCCTTCCTTTGGATCATTTTTCTGTTAAGGACTGTTTTCCTTTTGCAAATATGTTTTAGCTACTCTTTCACAACGTTATCCACGCTCCACAGAGAGGAAGCTTATTAAAAGTTAAAAAGGAGTGCAGAAAATAGCACTGATGCTGCAGCTGAACAAAAGAATGCATATGGTGGAATAACTGAGAATTCTGCCTTTATTAATTAAACGACAGTGTAACAGGTTTCCTTTTCATATACATTTTTAACCATACAGATTTAAAAATAGATATTGAACAGTCATGGTCCTGAAAATATAAATCATATTTTGTCTTGGAGTTTCAAGAAAAATAAAGTGAGGAAAGCATGGATCTGGTATAATTAATTCCGCTCACCAAAGCTACAATGGACACTCACACAAAGAAACAAAACCAAGGAAAGTAATTCCCCCAAATTCCTGGGCTCTTTGGTTTCTCCAGTTTTTATTTCTAGGTGCATTCCAAAGCCTGCTTTCACTTCTACAATTAGGCTAATTTTTGCTAATTGGGATGTGCTATAACAGGAGAAGCTGGAGATCCTGATCCCATTGAGCACTTTTTTGTGTGTTACACAATGGGTTTTCTTTTTTAATGTGGTGGGGTTCATGTAAATATACTGTCCATTACGTGCTTTGGAAGTCTTGTCGTATTTGCCATTCACATCAACCTTAAGAGATAAGGTCCAGGCATGTTAGTACTGTGCCTCCCAGAGTTCCCTTTTATCTTAGCATGTGGAGCCCTCTGGCCAAGAAAGCAGGGTTGGGCTGCTGTCTGCACAGAAGTGGCCCTTGACTGAGTCAAAGTATCCACCTGACCTGACAGACTTCCCAGTAAATGGTCAGCAACCAGCAACTTGTTGGGAAGGACTTTCTCCAACTAGATAATGAGCTAATCTAATCAGACTCTCCTTCTACAAATTGGCATGCATAAACCAGAGCTGCAGCAGGCATATAGAAAAGGAAATGCTACAAGAGAAGAATAGATCTTCTGGGCCCTAGGACTGTAGAGACTTGTGGGATTGATTCTGAACAGCTTCCCACTGCCAGGCTGGTCTGCCTGCGTACTTGTAATAACTTCCTTTTTCTTACAGTCACCTGAGCAAGCTGTGTTGCCTAACAGAGGCAGGTACTAGTAGGCCCATTTTACAGATGAGGGAACTGGAACTATCAGGTAGTCTCTGAAAATCACTCATATCATTCAGACTTAGGCCTGCCTCGTCCCAGTCCTTTGCTCTGCTCATCATTCCATGTTGCTTCCCTGGATTTATCATCTGAGACCTTATCCCAGCATCTCACACATAGTTGTGCCTTTCAGAAATACAAATGAAAGCATGCATGTGTCTGTGGGTGTGTGTTCAAAGACATAGATCAGGACATTCAGAATAAGGGAAAGGAGTCCTGCCTTCAAAATACATTTCCCATCCTTCTACTTTTCTGTTTTTTTTTTTTTTTTTTCGCTCCCTCAATTCTGGCCTGGACCCCATCATCCTGCACTTGAAACACGTGGACCTGTCTGGACTGTCCACTCCATCCACCCACTCTCCATGCAGCAGCCAGGGTGATTTTCTTAAAACATCAAGTAATGTTCAACCGATGTTTTGTTTTAAGATGGTAGATTGAGCACACCTGTTAAACTGTCTGCCTTCCCCCTCCTGAGAACCACTGGGCTTAGGAAACATAGAACAAACTTTTTTTTCTAGTGTTGAGGATGGGAAGGGGAAAGATATCACCACAGACAGAGATTTCAGTAAATTTCTGAAGGACTGAAAGCGGATGGGCTCGTATTAACTGATAAACTGGAGGGAAGGGAGATTCCAGTCAGAAAGGCTTCAGTGAAAGCAGGTGGAGGCTGTTCCGGACTCATCCTTATGACCAGTTGGGGATTGCGTTCACGTTGGCTTATTTTAGAGGTAGATTGCCAGGCCTTTCTTCCTACTTCCTCTTAATATAGGTAGATCAGCCAAAAACCAAACCCATTGCTATCGAGCTGATTCTGACTCATAGTGACACTATAGGACAGAGTAGAACTACCCCCGTTGGGTTTCCAAGGAGTGACTGGTGGATTTGAAATGCTGACCTTTTGGTGAGCAGCTGAGCTCTTAACCACTGGACCACCAGGGCTCCTGTAGGTAGATAAACGATCTTAAATACTGTCATATGGGAATACAAATGCATACATGCATGTATCTATGGATATATGTGTATGCATATGTGTGTGTGTGTTGCCCACAATAGAACAGGAATCAGATTATCATCAGACTTACCGTCAACAGGGAGTGCTAAGCACAGTGGAGTCATGTCTTCAAAATGATGATTTTAGTACTTTACATATCTTGTCTCCTCGAACTCTGACAACAACGCTATAAGAAAGTGTACTGCATATTAAAAGTCGGTTCCCAGAACAAAGCAGCCTGGATATCTAATCACAATGGCAATGGAAAGTCACACCCAAGGGATTTTTTCTGCTCCAAGCACATATCAATAACAGATGCAGTTGAAAATCAAGAAATTAAAATGTCAGAGTTGAATTCAGAAATTCGTTATACAGTTGTGAGAACTAGAAACAGAAGAGAAATTCCAAGTGATAAACAGAAAGTGGGGCTGAAGCCAGGGCACTGCTGGGCTTGGGGACAAAGCAGAGGGAGCGTCTTGGCCTTTTGCTCATGTTGAGTAACAGACTAAAACTGCTCTGTCCAGAAGAGGGGATCAACGCCAAGCTCCATTCTTGAAGCCTCAGGCTGGTGCAGGGCTACCTGCTCCTGAAAGGAGCCTGAAAGAAAGAAAAAACTCTGTTGAATACCATCTGGGGCTTTTGCCTTTTGTAAGTAGGATGTGACATAGGTATTATTCACAAACAGGATCTGACCCTTGTCCCTCCCTGGCCCCGTGACTGGATCTGCAATGATCCCAATATCTCCTTGAGAAAGGATCCCTAAAATGCCATGATGAGGTCTGAGTCTACACTAAAAAACCAGGAATATGTGAAAAAGCCACTGACAAATATTATATAGGAAGGAATGTGCACAAAGGAAGAAAAATCACACATGAACCAAAAATTCTCCATTCAAAATGAGCCTGCTATCTTGGTTATCTAGTGCTGCTATGACAGAAATACCACAAGTAGATGGCTTTAACAAAGAGAAATTTATTTTCTCACAGTCGAGGAGGCTAGAAGCCTGAATTCAGGGTGCCAGCTCTAGGGGAAGGCTCTTTCTGTCAGCCTTGGAGAGAAGGTCCTTGTCATCCATCTTCCCTTTGTCTATGAGCTGCTCCACTCAGAAATCCTGAGTCCAAAAGACACGCTCAGCTTCCAGCGCTGCTTTCTTGGTGGTATGAAGCCTCCATGTCTCTCTGCTTGCTTCTCTCTTTTATATCTCAGAAGAGATTGGCTTAAGACACACTCTAATCTTGCCTCATTAACCGCAGGCAGAGATTAGCATTTACAACACATAGGAAAATTATATCAATTGCAAAATGAAGGACAACCACACAATACTGGGAATCATGGCCTAACCAAGTTGACACATATATTGGGGGACACAATTCAATCTATGACACCTGCAGACTTATATTCAAAAACAGATAAAGAAATCTAGGGAACAGTCCACAAACACAACAGTCACTAATCAAAGTAAGAATTCACTCTTGATGAAATTAGTAACATAATCTGCCAAGACTTTAAAAATGTCTAGAGTGCCCAGTGTTAAAGCAGAAATTAAATAAGAAAATATAAATATGAAATCTTAGAAACAGAAAGCATTACTAAAATGAAGAACTCAATTTAAAAAGCCAAAAGCCATTGACATCTGGTCAATTCCGACTCGCAGCAACCCTAACGGACAGAGTAGAACTGCCCCCTAGGGCTTCCAAGGAGAGCCTGGTAGATTTGAACTGCTGACTTTTTTGTGAACAGCCATAGCTCTTAACCACTACGCCACCTGGGTTTCCAAAGGACTCAATAGATGGGGTAAACTTCAGTTTGGACACAGTTACAGGAAGAATTAACAATTAACTAAAGAGGAAAATGAAGGTGCTAAACTACTCAGCCTCACTAATTATCAAGGATTTGCAAATTGTAACAATGGGATACCATTTCACATCCATTTAATTGACAAAAATTTTAACGTCTTAAGATACTAAGTGTCAGCGAGGGTGTGAATAAGTGGGAAATCTCTTATACTGCCAAAGCGTTTAAACTGGCACCACCCCACTATCAAATATTTGGTATGATCAAGTAAAGACGAAGACGTATATGTTTTAGAAACTAGCAATTCCACTAGTTAGTACCCACTGAGAATTTCACATGTGTGCACCAAGAGATATTTATAAGAAAGCCTGTTTCAGCATTGTTTGTAGTAGCTAAAAATTGAAAACAACTTTAACGTGCATAACAGAAGGGATAATTTTAGATACAGCCATAACATTGAATATTTTATATTACTTAAAATGAATATGACTACAATTATCCATGTATTAACATGAATAAATCTCAAAAACTTTTTTTTTAAATGTGCAGTGTGATACTATTTAAATACATTTGGGAAAATGTGGAAAACAATTCTGTATACTGTTTAAGACCTGTATGTGTCATAAAACTAAAATTATGCAAGGGCATGAAAACACCAAATTCAGAATGGCTGTTCCCTCTGGAGAGAAACGGAGGAGAATGGGATTAGAGAGAGTTACACTGAAAACCTCAGTGATATATATAGTTTAAAAAGATATTATGGAAAATTCCAAACATACACAAAAGTTGAAAGAATAGTCAAATGTACCCTCATGTACCTATCACTGAGCTTCAATAATTATCAAATACTTTGCTAATCTTATTGTTTCTATTTTTCGCTTCACACATATCCACTTATTTTTCTGGAATATTTTAACATAAATAGCAAGTGTTATGTTAGTTCGCCTGTAAATACTTCAGTAAATACCTTTAACCCATAAGAATATTTTAAAAGTCTAACCAATGTGCTATAGTCCTATGTAACAATGTATGTATCAATAATTGTATCAATTATCATCCTACGTGTCAATAATTCCTGTGATAGGCAGAATAATGGCCTTCAAAGATGTCCCTTACTTCACTCCCATTACCTGTGAGTGTTTACATAGAAATAGGATTAAGGAAGGATCTTGAGATGGGGAGAGTATCCTGAATTATTCAGGTGGACCCACTGACTTCACAGGGGTACTTAAAAGAGGGAGGTGGAAGGAACAGAGTTCTCTAAGAGGGTAATATGAGGACAAAAGCAGAGAGAGATGTAAGATTCTATGTTGCTGGCTTCGAAGATGGAAGAAGGGGCCATGAGCCAAGGAATGCATGTAGCTTCTAGAAGCTAGAAAAATCAAGGAAACGGATTCTCCTCTGGAGCCTCCAAGTGGAACACAGCCCTGCTGACACTTTGATTTTAACCCAGTGAAAACCATTTGGACTTCTGATCTCCAGAACTGTAAGATAACAGATTTGTGCTGTTTCAAGCCACTAAGTTTGTAGTAACTTGTTACAGCTGCAGTAAGACACTAACACAATCCCTTAATATCATCTAATATATATCCAATACTTAAATTTTCCCCAGGTGTCTCAGAAATGTCTCTTTATAGCGTTTGTGCCTAGTTCCTCAACAGGGGAGAGCTGAATTAGGTACCAGAGGCCAAGATTTCTGTGAACTAGAAACAATTCATTTACCCCCAATGTTGTTTCTGCTTTTTTAATCTGTATAATGGGAAGTTATTTATCAATATCTTATCACAGGGATATTTGTGAGAATCTAATAAGCTAGCAAATGTAAACACACTTTGAAAAGTTTAAAGTATTATGCAAATATAAGGTAATTGTCTTGTAATTTCAATCATCTAAATAATATTCAGTGAGCAACTATTATATACAGAACATTACCAAGCAGAGGTGGGGCACCAGTATGAAAGAACTTGATTCCTGAGCACAGTGGGCTTACTATTCAGTTGTGAAAATCTGCCTCATGTCAGGGAGACAGTATGAAATACTGGGAGCACCAAGATCTGAAAGTCAAGCTGACCTGGGTCCAAACCAGGTCAGAGTCCCAGCGTGGCCACTTACAAACCAGGTGCTCTTGGGAAGTTACTTGAGCTCCAAGATCTCTTGTATCATTTGCAGGGTTGATAGGACATTAAAAGAGTTAAGCCCTGAGAAAGTGCTGGGCTCGAAAAATGTGCTCCTCGTGAGCTGATTCCTGTTCTGAGAGTTTCACGGTAAGGTAGGTATTATTCGGTCTAGATCATGAGTCAACAATATGCAACTGTATAAAGGGTGGCCAGGCCAGGATATTGCCAGTGCACAGAGGGTGAGACCACCACCAGCTAGAGGAGGCTGAGAAAGTTGGCAGCTTGAAGAAGACCATGGGATTTGATCCAGGCCTTAACAACTGTGGCTGGGAGAAAGGAGGGGGAAAGCCATTCCAAGTGGGAGAAAACAGGAAGAGGGGAGGCAGGCTGACATGAAGGAGGACAACATGAACCTCAGAGGGGTTTTACAAATGGCAGTCGCAGGAGAAAAGATGAGGACAGAAAGCTTGCAGCCAGACCGTGGGATGTTCTGTATTATTACCCATTCCTTCAATCACTAGACAAGTTTTAGTACCTACCATATGCTGGTATAAATCCTTCCCTTTCTCGCTGCTGCTGCTTGTATGAAGATCTTTAAACTCTACTTGTCTTTTGGAATTCTGAAGCTTAGAAAAATAAATAAATAAATCTAGTACAAGCAAAATTCATAAATTCCAGACGATGGCCTCCTGACAGAGACCAGAGCATGCTGAAGCTGCTGCCAGGAGCCGTTTCACAATTACTGCTCTGAACCGCTCATTAATCCCCATGGCTTCCATTTCATTTAGAGACCTGTACAGAATGTTCCACACAGAACCGTTTACTGCCTTGTTCACCTTCATGTCTTTGTTCCTCTCTGACCCTTACATCAGCATACATTAGCTAGTTCCATACCCCTCATGGTTTCTGTATGAGGACACCAATGCTCAGTGAAGCCTTGCCTGGACCATGTGCTCCAGAGGAGTGGGATGGGAAGACAGGAAGTGGGAATTGTTTCCTTCCCCCTTGGTCACGTAGGTTAGCAGATTGTATAGGGAGTAGAGTTATTGGTTAGGGTTGAGAACAGGAAACAGAACCCCCTTAAGTATTTCAAACAGAAAGATATTGAATACAGGGCATTAGCTTATAGAATCATTGGGAGGGCTGGAGGAGTGGGGGTGAGGCTGGGCCCCCCGAACAAATCCCAGAGCACTGCAGAACTGAGCCACCAGGGGAGCCTCTTCCTCTGCCACAATCAGCAGGCTGCCGCTGGAACCGTGGAGCTGAGGGTTACTCTATAGTCACTGGGATCCAGATCCAAAGGCCAACACTACTGCAACTTGAAAGGCCCCCAAGATGGGAGCCCTGGTGTCAAAGTGGTGAAGAGCTCAGGCTGCTAACCAAAAGGTCAGCAGTTAGAATCCACTAGCCGCTCCTTGGAAACCCTATGGGAAAGTTCTACCCTGTCCTACAGGGTCGCTGTGAGTCGACGGCACACAGCAACAACAACAAGATGGAAGACGGCCAGTGATACGGTGCCGAGGAAGAACCACACACCTCTCCTACCTTTGCAGAAAGAAAGCAGAGAGCAGCCAAACTGCCTCACCTCCACCTTCCATGCCTCTCACAAGTGCAAGTAGTTGGTAGACCTAAAACCTTAGCTGCAAGGTATGCAGGAATACCCAGGAATAGTAGTTTAAATTTCCCAGCCTCTGCAGTGCGAAAAGAAGGTGGGGATGGATGCTAGGAGCCAATCAACTTTATCCAACACAAATGAAGATTCCAGAAATGCCCACAGAGATACACCATCAGGGGAGCTGGGCAAATGGACACAGGTCAAATGTTCTGACTTTAGATTGGATGTTGTAACTGACTCCCAGCTCCACCCTTCATCAGTGTATGATGTCCGGTAATATATGGATTTCTGTGAGCCTTCATTTCCTCATCTGGAAAATAGATACAAAAGGCCAACTAGCCAGGAGGTAGTAAGCGTGGGAAAAGATAGGGTAGTGAAAGAACGTAGCCCCCGCACGTTTGAACTCCCAGTGCACTTCAGTCCCCTCCCTCTCCCTTTATGATAACTCCTGAGTTCCCCAGAGGAAATAAGAAATGGCCTGGTCATTGTGTAAATGTAAGTTGGTTTTCAGATTTTGGTTGCTGATTGTGGAATGCGCCAGAGGGTAACAATGTCAGAGGGTAACTGAAAGATGATTTAACACTATGTTCAAAAAGTATATGAAAACAGTCGATGTGCTCAATTTATTTCATAAGCGAAGTTTTGATTGATTCGCCTACACCGTGGAGATAAAAGCACCAGGTGGACGATAGCATTTCCCACTTTCCAAGAGGAAGCGCAGCCTGGTATGGACAGAGCTTTGTGGTCCTTTGCCCCCTATCAGCTTCATTCTTCTCTTCTCAACCGCAAAGTGAAACTTACCTAATGGAAGCCAGAGGAGCCAGCCCAGCTCATGGGGTCACCAACAATACTCATGTCTCTATTATAGTGGTGTCTGCATGCTCACTTCCTGCCAGAATGAATCACTTGTCCCATCATAATCATTACAGGTATCTCTTCAAATGCTACACCCAGTCTTGTCACTCACACTGGTGATTAATCTTTTAGCTCTTAACGGGTACTGGGAACTTACACATGGCCAGGCACTGGGTTGCTGCCGGGGGGAATGCAAAGATGAATTAGCATAACGATCAGCCTAGAGGAGGAGAGTAAGTTAGCAAAACTGGATCCTGTTCCTTTTTTTCACTGCAGTTTCCGACGTCCTGATTGCACCCATTCCAATGGGTTTAATGGCCACTGTATGCTGATTAGCTCCCTCACCACTTTGAACACTTGCAACCAACTGCCCACTTAACATCTCTCCTTGCAGGTCTCAAGAACATCTGAAACTTTATGTCCAAAACAAAATTCTTGATCCCATCCCCATCCAAATCCTGCCTCCAACCCAGGTCCCTCCACCTCAGCGGTGCTGCCACCACCCACCCTGGCTTTTGTCCTCCTAGAGATTACCTTTGATTCCTCCCACATCCAACCCATAGGCAGTCCTGTAGGTTCAAGTTCTAACATTTGCCTCTAATCTCTACTGCTACCTTCTAAGTATACGCCACCTCATCTCTGGCCTTAATTGTGCAGTGCCTTCCTGGCTAGTCACCCTGTCTCCACTCCTGTTCCTCCCAGTTGCTTCCCACGGAGCAATACTGTGATCTTGTAATAATGAGTACTGCATCATATCAAATGTGTGCTTAAACCTTCTAATGGCTTCCCAGTTCACTTAGAGTAAAATACAAATCTCTTCCCCACCATGTGAGGTTCTGGATGACCTTGTCCACATCCATCTCCCCAGGCTACTCACATGCTGTAAACTTAGATGAAGTCAGAGAAGTTGCTTCATACTCATGCCAGGAGACACGGCAGGGCCAAGGGAACCAGTGATCCTGAAGAGGCTTGAGATCAGGAGGAAAGGACAGGTCACAGGGACATGGTCACCTGAGGCAATAGTGCCGTCAGCACCCTCAGCCCAGACCAAAGCAGATGTAGCTCAGTGGACATGAGTGCAGGATCCCCCGTGACCAGGCAGGTGACCTCACCTGGGAGGTCAGGGCAGACCCAGGGGACAGACCAGAGGTCCTACCCCTGCCTTCTGAGGATGGTGTGATGACTCCTGCAGGCTGTTGTCATGGAAAGAGGAGATAAGGGGGTCCACTTGAAAGCAGAGAGAAGTACAGATAGGTAGTTTGAATTTATTGACTATTTACCTAAAGAGAAACTATTCTAAACCAGATAACATAGAGTCACTTTAGTGGAAGTGCTAAGTTTCTTTTCTTTTTTTTCTTTAATCCCATCACTTGAAATCAGAACAAGGAGAAGATAATTATATATATAAAAAAAAAAAAATAGAAAGTTATAAAAGTTCCATATTTCACATATATCTTACTTTAAGTGTATATTTTATACTCATTATAGGACATAAATATAGCTATAAATTTGAAAGAAAAAAAAAGTTACCTAAATTTTAACAATAGTCATCTATGGAATGTGAGATTAAATGTTTTAATTTTTTCTTTATATTTTGCTGTTTTCCAATTTTTCTACAGTAAGCTTATACGAGTTAGAATCTGAATAAAGCAATTAGCATTTCCAAGAGCTCAAGCACCTCTTCTTCTATGAAGTCTTCCCTGATTGCAAAGATAAGACCTACAAGCTCTCCTCTTGTCCTCCATTACACATGACACTCTTACAACATTTTTCTTGCTACATTGTAATTATCTAGCTTCCTCACAAGGCTGTGAGCTCTTCAGGGCAGGGACAGTGTCTTTTCATCAATACAGTCTCAGGGCCAGTACAAGATACACAACCACTGGGGATTTAATAAATATCTACTGAATACAGAAAGATTAAAGTTCCACCATTAGAGATTCATTCTTTCAACTTAAGATACTGTTTTTAGTATACGTTTCCTCAGTTGTCAATATCTGAGAAGAGAAAAACCCTTTGTCAGCAATTAACATTCCGTAATGATTAACTGAACAGAGCCTAGAAAATAAGGCAGGCAAATTTGGATTATCAAGGAGGAGGCAGAAGTAGGGTCATGGATCAGTAGACCCTGTGAAATGATTCAGGGCTGGGAGTAGGGTTAGGCAGGTGAGGCACTCGCACCTTAGGTGCAAAATTTAAGAGGGCTCGAAAAAAATCCATGATCAAGGTAAATAATATCTTAATGCAGCATTTTTTTTCAAATAAAAATTAATGTTGGAAAAATACAGATGGGATCAGTATTACTAATTTTTTTTTCTTTTGCTGCAGGCTTGGCACAGAACTATTACTAATCTTGTCTCTATTTAAAATGTTGATAGTTTGTTCATCCTGCTTTGTTTTTGCATTGTTTGATTTTTTAATATTGCATTACGCTTAGTTTTTAAATATTACATCAAAATATTTATCTCGATTATTGAGTCTTTGGCACACAAGCTCCCCCCCACCCCCTTAAATTCTTCCCTCTAGGTGGATGCCTCACTCTCCTCACCCTAGTCCAGGCTCTGGCTTATGGCCAGCCATGGGAAATTTATGAATGTGTACACTCTCTGGGGCAGAAAGGGGATCTTTCCAAGGCCTAGGACCAAGGGTGAACATTGCTTCTTATAGGAATGTCCTAACAGCAATCGAGATATTAATAATGTTATTAACATCTTACTTAAACAAAGCAGTTCCTAGTTTCACTTCCTTTATATCGTCTGATAGTCACAAAACATCTGTGAAGTCAAGCAGGCATTGTTAACCCCATTTGCAGAGTGAGCAAACTGAGTGAAGGCAAGTTATGTGTCAATAAATACCAAAAAAAAAAAAAAAAAAAAAACCATTGCCATAGAGTTGATTCCAACTCATAGTGACCCTACAGGACAGAGTAGAACTGCCCCATAGGGTTTCCAAGGAGCACCTGGTGGATTCGAACTGCCGACCTTTTGGTTAGGAGCCAAACTCTTAACCACTGTGCCACATGTCAATAGCAGAGGTATTATTTGAACCCAGAGCTCCTGATTCCAAAGCACCACTCTTCCCACACTACAGCACTCTCTCCCTCTGCCTTGACCTGTGAAGGACATTTCATTTATGATGCACTTTAACCTCCATTAACTCCTTTATGATTCTAACAACAACCTTGTGAGGTAGGCAGGGCAGAGATTCTCACCTCCATTTCACAGATGAGGACTCTGAGCCTCAAGGGCATTGTGCTGACACAAGTCACAGAGCACCTAAGAGGGAGAGTCAGGTCTCAAACCCAGGTCCTGTGACCACAGCTCCTCCCTAGCTGAAAAGCAGCCATGTCCACACCCTGTTCCATTGTGAAGCTGAGGGGACCCCACCCACTTGCTGGGCCTTACAACCATCCGCCCAACACCGCTGAGTGGGAAGGACTTTCCGTCAATGTGCTGAGAAGGTACAGTGCTTGCCTTCCCAGGATAATGGAATGTTTGGACCTGTGGACAAGCTTTTCACATCCTGCCCCAGCCTTCACTGGAAGCCCTGTCAGTGCCTCTGAGGTCCACAGTCACCCTGTGGGCAATGGTAGGCCCCTGGGTCACAATACACAGATGGCCCACAGTGTGGGCTGGGTGAAAGCCAGGCTCCATCCCTCATGTCAGCAGCACTGGTCAACTAGTAGCAGGATAAGGGACTTCCAGAGTCTTCCACAAACCATACTTTGACTCATACAGGAGGCAGTGCATGGGACAGCGCTCCATCAGAGACGGTAAAAATGCCATCCTGTGGTGAATGGACACGTGTGGAGACTCAGTTATGGGGTGACAGGAGCAAAATCCTGGAACAAGATGGCTGGTCCCAGCAGGCACTGAATCAAAAAGGAACAAGATGAAAAATTCAAAGAGTTGCCTTGTGCAGGGCCCAGCCCTTTGAAACCAGACAGTCAACCACCAAAGAGCCTCACCCATTTAGTTGAGTAACGATGAGTCTTTAGAAAGAAGGATGTCTGGTAAATTGTGATTCAGAATAAAGAATTAGTAAGTGCCGAAAGGTCCAGTAACCATACATTAAATATGAATGACTGAGAACAAAAATGTCAGAGTCTGGCTATGTGTTGGAAGCAGTCAACGGGACAAGAACTCAAGAGAATCTTTATCTTCCTTAGGAAGTATCCACCATGCCAGAGTCAAGAGTGGACCATGCTCAATCTGAAAACACCAGAGACTTGACTCTCGTTGCTCTCACCTTGTCCTCCTCTCCCTTCTTTCCCTCTCTACCTCTTCCCTTCTCCTTTATTTTCTCTTTTACCTCTACTTCAGCTCTTTCTCCTTTTCTTCTTTTTTCCTCTTATTTCCTTCCTCTGTCTCTTTCTCTCTTTTAGCTTTTCTCTGTTTATCCCTTTTTCTAACCTTTCCAGATTTCACGCTCCTAAAAGCCTTCAGCAGTGTGATCTGGGGACATCTAGATAACTCTGAAGTCTTCCTAGAAATGGCGAAGCCGTACAGGAGGCTTCTTGGTATAAGAACATGGGGTGTACATATTTCCCAAACTGGAATGTTATGCTGCCGTTAAAAATGATGGCTCTGAAAACAATGAAAGAGCATGGGAATTGCTTATCTACCATATTTGAGTGAAACATTCAGGACACAAAATTGTATGTGCAGTAGGATTACAACTATGTTTAAAAACCAGCCAAAATCCATGCATAGAAAAAGTCTGGGCAGAAATAATGCCCAAACGTTAATAGCCATTTTCTTCAAATGGGGAGACCTTGGGGGATTGTTTTCCACTTTTCTCTGCATTCCAAGCTTTATTTAGTAAGCACATATTGCCTTTATAATAATAAGTGTTCATATGGTCTTGCCAAAAGCTTGATGTCCAGGGAAGAGCCACACTGCTGCCTGAGATTGCACTCAGCATCCAGCTGAATGAGAAGCAGCTCTTTATAAACTTCGTACCAAACCCTCTCACTTTGCATGCCTCATGGGACCCTACCTGGTTTTGAAACCTTGAGACAGGAAACTAATATTTATTCAGTCCTCCTACTATGGGCCGGGCATTGTATTGGAAGCTTTGCATATCGTATGATTACATCTCTGTGAGACAGGAGCTATTATCCCCATTCTACAGATAAGTAAACTGGGACTCAGAAACTCAGTGACTGAGTTGGTTTTTAACTCAATTTGGTGTGACTTCTCTGTTACACCAAGTGACCCCCAAAGAATTCAAGATTCTGAGGGCACCAAAGGAGGAGGAAAGCTCCTTAGAGTAGTGAAAAACATGGAAACCAGTGAAGTTTGGGTTAGGAGAGGAACTTGCTCAGGCTGTGAAGCTGCACATCCCTGAGTCTCTGCGGATGTCTGAGACTATCTTTTCCTTTGACATCTTAGTTCAAAATGTTTTCACGTTTAATCAAACAATTCGTGTTAAGGACACCAGGAGTTCCATATTCTGCACAGACTGCACTCTACGAAAAGTAAATGTTTTAAGTTTTTGCAGACTCTATTGTTAATTATTTTTACTTACTATTAAGACAGCAGAAACCCTGATGGGGTAATGGTTAAGAGCTAGGGCTGCTAACCAAAAGGACAGCAGTTTGAATCCACCAGGTGCTCCTTGGAAACTCTATAGGGCAGTTCTACTCTGTGCTATAGGGTCGCTATGAGTTGGAATCAACTCGACGGCAGTGGGTTGGTTGGTTTGTTAAGACAATGTTACAGTATTTTAAGAGAGAAAATAAGGATAAAATCTGGCCTTTCAATCACATTAACTATTCATATATTCCATTGCTCTCCACACTTTTCATGCATCTGTATGGGTATAATTGCAAAAACGCTTTTACACAATTTTGTCTCAGTTTCATCCTAACATTTTAAGAGCTGTTGTCCAATTTTCTACACTTTGTATTTCTCATTTTCAGTAAGTACCAAATGGTCATGGAATGAACATGACAGTTACATTAACAATTGCCCTATCATTGGCCATTTACTTTTTCAGTGTTTTACCATTACTAATAACGTTGCTATAAATATGTTTTACATATTGCTTTTTTAAAATTTGAATTATTACCTAAGGAAAAAGTCCCAAGAGTCAGATTACTGGTATGAAATGTATAAAAATATTAGTGACTCTAAATATATGTTGCAGAATTATAATCCCAAAGGATAGGCCAATATATAGTACCCAGACCTTTGTAGGAGCTTAGTAAATGTTTAATGAATACATGCCATCAGCAACATACATAAATCTTCTTTTGAGTTTATAAACTATTTAAGAAAAAGAGACCTGATCTTACTTTTCAAATGCATGTGTTCTAGTCATGTCAGCTAAAAACAGGATTTCTGGGAAACAAATGTTCTTTTCCCATTCGTTTTAATTTTCCTAACTGCATATTTCCAAAACGGAATATTCTCCAGGAGACAAACTTGGAGACCTTTGCTAGGGAAAGGGCTGAAATGAACACCATCACCATTAACGACAGAAGCCTGGATCTGGGTTGGAAGCACTTGGGATTTTCTGGACTCCTCAACTCTCCTTGCTTTTCCCTATTTCTGTTAGCTTTCCAAGTCTGTTATACCGTATTTTTACGCAAATAAATGTGCCTTCTACGTTTGTTTGTCAACATCGCCCTTCCCCCACGACGTATTTTCATAAGTGTGCTATGCTAATTTTTCTTAAAGCAACACGTAAAAAAAAAAATTGGCATAGCAAACAAATGTAGGAGGCACACATTATTTGCATAAAAACATGATATTTTCCCTGTCGTTCTGCATTTCCTGAAATTTTTTTTAATACTTTGAGTTTTTGGTGAAAGTTTACACAACAACTTAGATTCCCATTTAACAATTTCCGTACATATTGTTCAGTGACATTAGTTACATCTTCTACATTGGGCCAACATTCTCATCATTTACCTTCTGGTTGTTCCATTTCCATTATTCTTGCCTCCCTACTCCCCCTGACTTCTCATCTTTGCTTTAAGGTAAATGTTGACATTTTGGGGTCTCATATAGATGACTGTTTTTTGTCTTATTATTATTATTATTACTTTATTCACTTAAAAGGAGCACAATACTCATGGGTGATATCGTTTATTTTATGAGCCAATCTGTTATTCAGCTGAAAGGTGACTTCCAGAAGTACTTTCAGTTCACGGTTTAAAGGTATCTCAGGGCAAATATCTTGGGGTTTCCTCTAGCCTCTGCCAGTCCAGTAAGTTTGGACTTTTTTTTAAGAATTTGAGTTTTGTTTTAGAATTTTCTTCCATTTTATCTGGGAGCATCTATTGTGGCCCCAGACATTCGGTCAGTAGTGGTAGCCAGGTACCACCTATTTCTTCTGGTCCCTGGAGAGTTGAGGCAGTGGTTCATGTAGGCAATTTATCCTGCGGAGTAGTTTCTTCTTTGAGTCTTTGGTTTTTCTTCATTCTCTTTCACTTCAGATGAGTAGAGATCAATAGTTGTATCTTAGATGGCTGCTTGTAAGCTTTTAAGACCCCAGACACTACTTACAGAACTAGGACGTAGACCATAAACTTTATAGACTATGTTGTGCCAATTGACCAAGGTGTCCCACGAGACTATGATCCTAAGCCTTCAAACCCAGTGAAATAATCCTGGAAGGTATTTGGTTATGCCTGGGAGATATCAGTGACTGTGCCCGCTCTATGCTTTATTTTATATATATATGAATACATTTGTAGAACACAGAGTCATGTATCTAGACATGCTTACAGATACATCTATATATGCTCACGTATATACACACGTATACCTTCCTATACTTATATACACATACATATTTACCTATGTAACTACTCACCTATTGTTTGGTTGTAACTGCTGTTGTTGCCAAATTGTGTGTGTTATAGCATTTACCAATAATGCACCTTGTGCATTTCTTAGTATTGTCACTTACCTTGGTTAAGTTGTGCTCACTTCACCAACATTCTGTGTTTCCTTTCCCATCACCAAAACTAACAAGTGTCTACTGTCCAGAGAGTGATTTCCCCTCCTTCTCCCTTCCACCACCGGTAACCACCAAAGAACATTGATAACTATTTTTGAGCATTTCTTGAATTTAAATTCCCATTTCCTTCTTCAAATTCTCTTCTCATGATTCCTGACTTGAGCAGAGTCTTAAAGGGTAGGTTCACCACAAACAACTCAAATGAAGACACCTGAAATGAAGAAATGTACCAACCAGAACTCAGACACTAAAAAAAAAAAAAAAAAAAACACACTAAGCCCCCCCAAAAATCTGTAAATTTAAGGAAAGTAGGAGGAAGTCCTTGGTGAAATAAACTCACATTACAACTCCAAAGAGGGATAGAAAGCCAACAAGAACAGAGAGAAGACACCAACAATGGCTGAATCTCCTAAAGGCAAGAGAAATCATCTGACACTAAACCTCCCCTAGAAAAGCCCAAACCCTTGCCTTCGAGTTGACTCCAACTCATAGTGACCCTATAGACACTAGTTTCTTTGACAGATAATAGGAAAAGATGACTTCTAACGGGAGCTTGCAGGTACACCAAAAGACAGCAGTAAACTTGCAAAGGTAACAAGAGAACCAAAAGCATCAATGGAAACCTTTTGGTCAGAGTAAATTAACTACAGAAACCCAACCCAAATTCCACAAATTAGTTTGAACATTTGATACAATGCAAAAGGGAATGAGAGGGAAACCTAGACAAAACAACGAGGAGAGTTAAGAAGAATGGACAAAAGAAAACCAAGACCAACAGGGCCTTGATGAAGACTCTAGAAACAAGGGGAGTGGGAGCTGTGGGGAGAGAGTTAAACTCAAGTGTCTAGTATTTATGTTGAGAGAGTATTTCTCGAGAACAATTCTTAAAAATAGACCACCAGAAAGCGATCTCGTAGATTTTGAAACCGAAAGGACAAATAGAAGCTCTTCTAAATGATCAGATGCAAAAATAAGAATTACGTCACACTTCACTCATCCAGATTTGGCCCAAATCAGGGCTTGGTGGGACATCCACCCAAAGCTAAGAGAAATAAAGCTAGTGTAAGTACAGCTTCTTGCCAAAATTATTGTTCTCCTTGTAAGCAAAAAGAGAATATTCTAAGACCAACCCATAGGACATGAAACAAAGTCTCATGCCAACAAAGTCTCGTAGTCACAAATATTACTTTAAGAAGTACTGACGATTTACAGCTCAGCGAGGGGATTAAGAAATAGTTGAACATTTTTTAAGGTCCCTACTAATTTATACTTATTTTATCAAAAAGGGCCTCCTCATGTACGACATGCTCTAGCCCAAGTGCTTCTTGTGTTCACAGCTATGGTTAACCCACGATGAAGTGGTGACCCTTCTTTTTCAACTTATCTTATAAGGTCAAAGCTTTGAACTCCCTAAGATGCATTTATTTAAAATGATGCATTCCTGCAATTCTAGAAACAGCACTTAATGCCCTGCGCTGCTAGCTTTATGCGCTTCATAAGCGTCAGTAATAATTAGGAGGCCTGTGTTAAAACAGGAGAAAAACATTGTTTTCAAACGGGCTGTATCATCATACTGGCTGAGCTTGGTTTTTTAAGATAATATTTATTTTATCAAAGTAATACACACACACATAGTTTAAAAATCAAATCATTCTAAAAGACTTGTAACAAAATGCAGTAATTCCCTGACCCACCACTCCTAGCTCCTTTCAACCTCCTTCTTTAAAGGCAACTATTTTGATTATTTTAGTTTTTTTCTTATGGCATTTAAACAGGCATTTCTAAATAATATGCATGTATTACTCTCTTTGGATTAATCAACTTTAAATATTATCTTCTGGCTTTCTGTTATGGTGGATGAGGATTTAGCTCTGCTTCTCAGGCCCCATCATATTTGTGTAAACCAATTTTCAGATATGACCATAGTATTCCTATGCAAATATTATTCCCAGCTTTGTACTGTGAAGTACTGCGATTGCTTTCTTCCTTGCCTTTTGTCTTTTCTGAAGTGGATTGCCTTCTTTTCTTCTTGTTGTTGTTTTTCACTTTGCTTAGTTGTCTTTGTATGTATTGCTAATTCTTCCTAAATCTTCCAACAGCTTTTCAGTACAATTCTCCAACAGTCAATCACATCAGGAATTTTTTTCCTTGGGTATGTTCATCTGGGACACCTCCATTCTCTTTCTCGACCTAGTGCTATTAGATTGGTGGGACAGTGCCATGCTAGGATTTCCACTGGTTTTCTCCTACATTGGCTTCCCTATTTCCCCTGCTCTCAAGCTTTCCTGTTTACTGATTTCTTTCTTTAGTTTGGAGCACATCCTCCCACAGTTTCATCATGTCAACAAGATAGAACTAGGCAGAGTGTATTGTGAGACAACCCTCAATGTGCCTGTCTCTTGAGTTCTCTGTTCCAGTCTTGCCAGATTGCCCTCTAGTGGACAGTTTCTTCCTAAAGCCTTCCATCACCATTATCCTGGAGACTTTCCAGTGTTGAATCTCTTTTTTTCTGTATTCTATACCTTCCTTTTTCTAGGTTTACTCCTTCATTTTATTGGAGGACATCCTTCCGTATCTTTCTGAGAAGGGATACATGGGAGATAAAGTGTTCCCTCACCCTTGATTGATAGTTATTTCTGAGTTTAGAAATTTATAATGAAAATTATTTTTCTTCCAAGTTTTGAAGGTATTGTCCCATTATCTGTTCGTTTTTTGCGGTGCTGTTTAGAAATCTAAATAGATTTTGTTTTGAAAAGCAAAGATGTCATCTCGAGGACTAAGGTGCACCTGACCCAAGCCATGTTGTTTTCAATTGCCTCATATGCATGTGAAAGCTGGATGATGAATAAGGAAGACCAAAGAAGAATTAACGCCTTTGAATTGTGGTGGTGGCAAAGAATATTGGATATACCATGGATTGCTAAAAGAACGAACAAATCTGTCTGGAAGAAGTACAACCAGAATTCTCCTTAGAAGCAAGGATGGCAAGACTATGTCTTACATACTTTGGACATGTGTTTTTTTTATCAGGAAGGATCAGTCTCTGGAGAAGGACATCACGCTTAGTAAAGTAGAGGCTCAGCGAAAAAGAGGAAGACCTTCAACAAGATGGATTGGTGCAATGGCTATGACAATGGGCTCAAGCATAACAATGATTGTGAGGATGGCTCAGGAGCAGGCAGTGTTTCATTCTGTCGCATAGGGTTGCTATGACTCGGAACTGACTTGATGACACCTAACAACAACAACTTTTACAAATCTAATTTCATCCTGATTTCTCGTCTCTGCATGCACCCGTTTATTCTCACTGGAACGTTATGGGATCTTTGAACCAGGAATTCTAAAATTTCACAACAGTGTACGTTGATGCAAGTCCACTTTTCTCCCACTGCACCTTCAATAGGCCATTTCAACCTGGAAGCTCTTGTACTTCTAGGAAATATTCTTGAATCATTTTATTATTGATTATTTACTAAAAAAAACTATCCTGCATTTATTCTGTTCTCTGGAGCTACTAATTTTGGATGTTGAAACCATTTATGGAGTCCTTTGACTTTTAAAAGAAAATATTTTTTAAATGCTTTTATTGAGATTTGCACTTCTGCTATCATGGTTTTAATTCTCAGGAGAGTTTTTTAACTGTTACTTTTCCTCGGTGTTCCACCCTAGTTTCATGTGGATAAATTATCTTCTCTTATCTCTGAGGATATTAGTGATGGGTAATTGTATGTTTGTTGTTCTGTTCTCCTGTGTAATTTGTTTCCTCTCATTTGTGTTGTTCTGGTTGTTTTAGCCTCTTTCTCCTATGTTAGAGGCTGTCTTAGACGTTAGGTAATCTTTATTATTTCATGATCATTGGAACAGAAGTATTTAATTGAAAGTCCTGAGTCTGTAGGCGGGGCTTTTGAGACTTCGAGATCTTCTGTGGCATTTTCTGATGAGCTGTTTAGGGAAACCTCTGATATGATTATTATTAGTTCTTTCCCCTTGGGCTGGTGATATTCTCCAGGAGGTACTCTTTCAACGCCCTGCATGGAGGTGAAAATCTGACTGCCCTCACTTTATAGAGGAAGATATAAATAATTGTAAACTATTATTATTATAAGGAGCCCTGGTGGCAGTTAAGTGCTCAGCCACTCCATGGGAGGAAGATGTGGCCACATGCTTCCGTGTAGGCTTTACTCTGTCCTATAGGGTTGCTATGAATTAGAATCAATTCGGTGGCAATGGGTTTTTTGTTAATCACAAGAACGTACATTGTTTGTTTGACTTTGCATAAGAGAAAGCTCATTTGTCTATAAACCCCGTAAAAAAAACACTGGGACATTTGTCTATAGGAATAATCTATTTGAGGTCCCAACATGGTAATTCAGGCCATCACTTCTCTAAGTCCACTCTAATCATTACAGTTTCCACAGGCCTGCCCAATGGCAAAAGGACTTTAAATGAACCCTTCGAAAATGTTTTAAAGGAACATTTTGATAGCTAATTGCTGTACTTAATGCTAGGGTGTTGGAAAATCTTGTTTTAAGGAATGGAATGTTTTTCATGCTGTGAAAAAATTGCCTTACTAATGAGCTCCGTGTTAAAATGTACTGAATACCAACTCTATATGTGTATGTATAAATGACAAGAAAAATTATCATCAGTGCAGGATGTTGGGGTTTTCAGAATATAATAAGAGCAAAGAAGAAATGATAGGATATTATCAAGCAGAGCTATGGAGATTGCTGGAAAAGAGGAAGGACTTGCAATGAAATCAGGATTGTTTTTAATTAACACTTTTAGCTTAATTTTATTTATTGAATGTTTAAAGTATTTGTCAAATGTAACATACATATTCATATAACATACATATTTGTATATCATATCAACATTAACTGAAATATAGGAGGATGGTCAGGTAAATTCTGATCCCACAGTGGAAAATGTCAAATTTGCAACCAGATCAACCTGGGTTAAAACGTGTTATTTGCTACTTCATGGCTGAGTTACACTTAGTCGCTGATGTAAACATTTGGAGTTGTCATTTCCTTATCTACAGAATCAGGATAATCATGGCCATCCATACCTTGCACGTGACGACTAGATGCTTTATGCTCTTGGATGAGTGCCTAGTATGTTGCATAGATTGTGTTATTGGCTCCAATTCTTCAGCCTTTCCTGTATCCACATTCTTTGCTGTGCATCTTTACCAAGCCCTCACCTGAGAGCAGAATGTACCCCTCGCCTCTTGACTTGAGTTTGGTCACATGACATGTTTTGATCCCTAGAATGAGACAGATGCAACATTGTGTCAGTTCCTAGCCTATGCCCCCAAGAGGATATTTCTGTTCTGCTCCTGACCCTCTGCCATCACTGTGAAAACATACTAGGCTTGCTTGCTAGACTGGGAAGGATAGGAGACATGTGGAATGCAGCTGCCCTAACTATACTGTCCCAGCCTAGAGCAAAAACTCCCTCCATGCTTTTGTCCCAGCAACCCATAGACACATGAGTAAGCCCAGCCAGAATCAGCAGTCATGTAAGACATGTAAACTGGTGTCTTAGTTATCTAGTCTTAGTTATCTTGTGCTGCTATAACAGAAATACCACGAGTAGATGGCTGTAACAAAGAGAAATTTATTTCCTCACAGTAATGTAGGCTAGAAGTCCAAATTCAGGGTGTCAGCTCCAGGGAACGGCTTTCTCTGTCTGTTGTCTGTCTCATCAATGTTCCCGCAGACTAGGAGCTTCGCTGTGCAGGGACCCTGGGTCCATAGGACACGCTCTGGCTTGATTCCCTGTTATCTCTTGTGAAACTCCATTTATGTTGGATCAGGAATGTGACCTGGGTAAGGGTGTTACAATCCCACCCAAATCCTCTTTAACATAAAATTATAATCACAAAATGGAGGACAACCACACAATACTGGAAATCAGGCCCCAGCCAAACTGATACCCACATTTTTGGGAAGGACATAATTCAATCCATGACAGACACTTCCGTTAGCCATTGCCCAGCCATTGCATCCACAGAAACATCAGCTATACTAATAAATGGTTGTTGTTTTAAATCACTGAGCTTTGAGGTGGTTGTTACATAGCACTAGCTAACTGATACACTCATAGTAAGTACCTAATAAGATCCAGAACTGAAAAATCATAGTACACGAATCTCTCAAGCACACCAGATGGGCTTTTTTTTTTTTTTTTTTTGTACCAGATTGGCTTCTTAACACACCTCTGCACATTTGTGGTTGAGCCTGTGTGACCCAGGTTCACACCTGGTTGCTTGTATTCTCTTCCAGTTTTCATAATTGATCATGTACCTTTTAAAAACTCTTTTTTATTGCTTTATTGTACAAGCAATATATGTTCATTATAGAAAAATATACAGATAAAACCCATTGCCACTGAGTCAGTTCCAACTCCTAGCGACCCTATAGGACAGAGTAGAACTGCCCCATAGAGTTTCCAAGGAGCGCCTGGTGGATTCCAACTGCCAACCTTTTGGTCAGCAGCCATAGCACTTAACCACTGCGTCTCCGGGGTTTCCAGAATACAGATAAGCGGAAGTAATTCTGTGCTTAGCCACCATCCAGACATGGCTGCTCTTTATGTAGTGTGTGGATAGGTGGGGCTGCAGACCAAGGAGGGTGAGGAAAGGGCTTCTGACCGCCCGTGGAGAGCAGATGGCATTTGTTTCTGTAGATGCATAGATTTACTGGGTCACCCTCCCTAAGTTCCACTGATTAAAATACCATGAAGCCAAAAGAAGTGGCCAGGGCAGTGGCTACCCAGTCTCTGTCAATTGTGGCAGAATTGGCATTAATTGGTTCATTATAGGCTGCCTTACTAATCATGGAGCTCTGGTGGCACAGTGGTTAAGAGCTTGGCAGTCTGAACCCACCAGCCACCCCTTGGAAACTCTATGGGTCAGTTCTGCTCTGTCCCGTAGGGTTGCTATGAGTCGATATCAACTCAGCAGCGATGGGTTTTACTAATCATAGACATTCATGAGTTTTAAGTAAATCTTCTAGAAATTATGCCTTCTCTGACATCTCTTGGAAAATAGGTAAAAAAAGCATTCTTTAGAACCTTTCCTGTAATAAAGTATTACAAACAAATAAAATATTGTCAACAAGAGACTGGCTAATAAATGGTGTAATATTCATGCTATGAGATACTATGTCAACCATTTAAAAAATAAGATAGACATATATGTAGTAACATGAAAATAACTCCAAGATATATTGGTGTGTGAAAAAAAATCAAGTGAAAATATATTATTGTCCACAGTCGTGTAAGAAACTAAAACAAAAATATACATATATGTGCCTGTATGTAGGTAGATGAATAGAAAGAGGAATAGAAGCCTGCATGACATACAGACTGAACAGGGAGCACGTATATGGGGAAAGAGTGGCCAGTGAAGAAGTTGTAGCAGCCGGGGGTGGGGGGGGTCTTCACATTTTATTTTATACACTCTCATACTGTTTGAATCTTTGACAATAAGAATGCTTTTATATATCACTTGTATAATTAAATGTAAAGATAAAAACGAAAAGAACCTAATCATTATTGATGTTTGTCACTTCTGGGAGTCTATGCCACAGGGGCACATTTCCATTTATTGCTGCACAATCTACGTTTAAACCAAGTACTTGAATTTTGCATGTGCCCAAGTACCTTTTAACACTGGCCGTGGAAGGACTGTCATTTAAAAATATGTTTGGAACTGCTTTTGAAACACATTTAATCTTTTCTCCGTTAATCTGCTTTCCCTAAACCTTTCCCTAATTCTTCTCAAGGATTTCCCACCTGCTGTGCAGGATATACAACAGAGTGACTCTAATCATGTCTGGAATTATTTTTGTCAGTTTAATCCATATTCGGCAGCTCTTTCCTTTCCAAAGTCTTAGACATTCTAGGCTGTATGCTGATCAATTTCTCAGCATTACGTGACATTGGCAACAGATGAAATAATAAATGAAAGATTATCTGCTGGAAAAAGATGTTAGCTCTTCATATAATCAAACTAAGCTTAGGTCTATCTACTAAATATATTTTAGAGCTTCCAGTTGTGGCAGTTCTCTACAGTCAAACATGATACCCTCTTACCAGGCTATATACAGACTACATACTTTTGAGGTCCTTTTCATGCAGATGTGCTTATGAGTTAATTGTCTTTATTGTTTTACGGGCTACTTTATGATACATAATCCAATTTGAGACTTCAAACAGGAAATGTCAAGTAGCTCAACATTTGGCTCCACCCTTCTGTATTTGGCAAGGACTCCCTTTTGTCCTTGAAAGCCTGGGGGTCAGTTTCTCCTGGGGCCATGGACCAACTTGGCTGCAGGTGCTGGGTTTTGCCCCCCCACTTTCCTTTGCATCCATGGCATGTTTCTGCCTCTTCATTTTCACAAAACAGCAGCCACTGGGGATGTTTGGGGAACAGGCACCAGGAGTACTGTTACTGGGCACCGTGTGGACAGGCGGCTGCCTGGATACTCGGAAGGCACTGCGTGGGGGTTTAACTTGTTGGTTGGTTATTTCATCAGGAGTAAGAGCCATAACCTGATATCAACCAGGAGCCTGGTAACACAGCAGGAGCAAATCTGGTAGTTGTGATAGGAAGCTCAGCCGTTTGAGCCATAGGCTTCATGCTCAGTTTGACCTGCTCTGCTCTTTGGATACTGTCTTCATGATCTCTCTGGGCTGTGAATTCTAACCTTTTTAAAATGGAAATCACATCCAATAATTCTGTCCTAATGTTGACATAAAAACATAAAAATCCTTTAAATAAGTGAAACCTCACCATAATGAGCTCTTGGGTACTTTCCATACCAAGGCCATTTCTTGCCATCGAAGCAGTCTTTATGGCTCCAGCCCTGGCTCTGCCACTTACCAACTGTGTGACTTTGGACAGGTAACTTAACCTCCCAAAACCTCAGCTTCTTTCTGGCTGTGAAATAAACTTCCCTCATGGAATTGTAGTGAGAATTAAATGAGATAATACTAATGGACACTGGACCCACCCTACCTCTGGAACTGTCATCATGTAGAAAACTAAATCTCCGTATTTTTAAAACACTTTACCTGGGGATTCTCCAACTTACAGTGAAAAGCGTCCTGACCCATATACCACATTTGACTTTGCCATGTCCATTCCCGAGGGTTGCATCTCAACAGCCTGGCCTGTCAGGACTCTCCCCTGCAATTAAAACTGTCCATGAGTCCTTGTCCTTCTTCCCCTAACTCCAGACAGTAAACATCCTGGCAGAATCTCGAAATTTTTTCCATAATTTTTCAATATTATGTTCCTTAATTCTTTCCTTGTCTTTAGTTACTTTAAGGAGAAAAACCTTTGACTCTTTTTCTCTCAAGTTTTCAACTGAGAATTCAAATCCTGGGGCTTACTGAGTGTCTACCACATGTTTGTGTCTCACATATGCCATTTGGCCTAAAGTTTTGGTCCCTTGGTTTCCTTGGTAGTTGCAGCTGTGACTTTCCAAGTGAGCGCCCTGCCGGCTAGACTTCCCTTGCTCACAAGCAGGGTTAAGCCTCTAGCTTCCAGGCTTCACAATTTCTCCATAAGTCTAGGTGAGGAAGACACTGCTAAGGAAAAATTAAATAAATCGTTACATTTCCTTTCCTGGTTCTTTTTCTTCTTTCCAGTTGTACCTCGATGCAATAACACATACACAAAACACGTAAAGCTCGACTTAGATTTCTAAGCCATTTTGTCAAATCTTTTCAAAGCTCCCTGCTCCTATCTTATCGCTATCTCATTTGAATGGATACCATTGAAATAGTCTGTCTGACCCTGAAGTACATAAAAAAATGCTCTACATCACTGTATATGGCTAGAGTAGCACCAAGTTTCATGACTATTGAATACATAAATATATTTCTGTTCCCGATATGGCAGCTACTAGCCATATGTGACTTCCTAGATTTAAATTAACTAAATTTAAAAATTTAGTACTTCAGTAGCACTGATCGTATTTCAAGTGCTCAATAGCCACATGTGGCTAGTGGATAGCATATTGTGCAGCACAGATTATAGAACCATTTTCATTATCACAGAAAGTTCTATTGAACAGCACTGCTGTGGGTCATGACATGTCAAATTTCAAAATCCGATTGTAGAAATTCAACTATGGCAGGGATATGAGTTTAAATATGGTGATAATTTACAGAGCCTCGCGTTCACATCTCAGCTCCACGACTAACTGTATGACCTTGGGCAAATCACTTTACTTCCTTGGACTTTAGTTATGCCATCTATAAAATGGGGATAAAATGTGTTAACTACTTCCTAGGTCTGTGGTCTACGAAAGTGCTTTGTAAATACAAAACTCAGGTGTTACATTCGCATTGGGTTTTGTTGGAGATTGCAAGTGAGGTGTGTAGTAGAAGTGATCACAATGTGTCTGTTGCTGATTCTTAACAGGGAGAGGACTATTTGGGGCTGACTCTCACGGTAGGTAGGAGGGAGAAAGTGTGATGGTGGCCACTGCTCCAGGCACTGGGGTTGGCCTCATACTGTTTTTGACAGATATATCACGCTGTCTACCTCTCCTCTTGACCGAGCTGTGTCTAGGAGCATACACTGATTGCTTAACTATGTTTCAAACATTTCATCCAGGGCTGCAGCCTCAAGGTACAGTTTTACCTACAGTGTCACCAGTGAGGACCAGCAACATAGAGGGGGTCCTTGTCCTCCTTGGTAGCCAACATTGGCCTTCTCAAGACCAAATGCAGAGACTCCACTCTTCCTTTGGGTTCATTTGCCAAGGTCCACTTCTCACCCTGGGACAGTATCCTCGTACAACATCACTGAGCCGACTCTTAAATAATCTCATCACAAACAAATTGTAAACAATTTGCAAAGTCCCGCAATTTATGCCATTTTGACATGGAAGAGGGCATTAGAAACTCAGCCCCATTTCATTATCCATTTGAATAACTTTTTCAATTTTGAGCTTGCTGCCTAACCACGAGGGCTGAATTATGACTAGATTCTCTCCTCTCTCTCTCTTCCTGCCTCATGGGACCACTAAATAGATAAATAAAAATCATGGGAGAATAATTGTAGGTGCTGTGGGCTGGAAGCCAAGCCAGGCCCATCTGCAGCCTCTGAACCTTGTCTGTCTGGGTCTTTTTTTTTTTTTTTTGGCCCATCATTTTAGGAGATTCAATTATAATCTTTTCTCCGGAAGCACAGTGGAAGTTTGCATACACCAGCCCTGGGGCATTTTTTATCACAATGCATTTTGAGAGCACAGGAAAAAGAGGGAGATGTCTCTGGTTTTCCCTAAAGCTGTATTTTTCATTTGGAAACTTGGTCAAATTTTAGCATTTTTAGCCCTTTCCTAAGTCCCCTTCTTGGGCATAAGCTATTCGAAGAGCATGCTCACACAAACATTAGAGAATGCTAATTTTGAAAGCAGAGCTCACCGGCATTCGCTGGGGAGGGTCCCTCCTCAAAGAGACCTAGCAAGCAGAACTTTGTCCCTTTCCACACAGGCTTTTGGGTCCTGAGGATGGTCTTTGGGAAGCTTTCCACCAAATCAGAAACAACTAGATCTGTAGGAGTTTCCATTCTCTGGTTTCCACAGCATTTCCTAGTAATGATGATTACCACGGACAGTTCCTCTACTTCAGGCACTATTCCGAATGTCCTGAACGTATTAACCCATTTAAAATTCACGGAAATCCTTTGAGGAAGATGATATGATTATTCTCATTTTGCAGAAGACAAACCTAGGGAGTTTAAAAAACAGTCCAGTTCATGGTAAGTGGTAGAGATGAGATTCACCCCTAGGCAGCCTTCCTCCGGAGCCTCTGCCTTTAGCCTAAACTCCCCTGGCTCATGCGTACTGCTTATTACCCTGTGTCCTTTGTGTTCCGTGGCCTGGCTGAGCCTCACCCTATAGCTATTGAGGTCCCAGAAAAGAAGACAAGTGCGGTAGGAACACATTTAGGCCCGGCACCTGATATCTGTGGGTCAGAGCAAAAGAACAAATGGAGCTCCAAGTATTGGAAGTCTAATAATTTAGAAGTTATAAACCATGCTATAAAACTCTTAAATAAAATAGGTGTATCCCCCTATTTTGAGAAATACTATCTTCATAACAACTTGGAAGAGTAGGTATAGATTGAGAATGCTCAGTTTCCCGGTAGTTCTGCTTTAGAACTTGGGAGGGCAGGAACAGCAGATGTCCGGGCCCTGGCCAGTGCCCAGTGTGTCTCCCCACCTGGTCTCGTCCCACATCACGTATCACACGCACACATATGGACACCCAGTCCACGTGTGCGCCCCCCACAATGCTGTCCATAGCAGCTTCCCTGTGGCCATCCTTCAGGACTTTGGGTGTGTATGTTGGCAGTGTGGTCTGCACAGACCAGAGGCAGGGGCTCACAGAGACCCCAAAAGGGGGCTTAGTTAGGCCTATTTAGATGGATAATTTCAGCATCCTCCATACCCAGGGCATATCCCACAAGAAGAATGCACAAGCTGCAAAAGGTCAAGTCACGTCAACTTTACTCCTGGATTTCTCATCCCATGAAGAGGAGCATTGTCAGAGGAGGGTCAGAGCAGAGGCCTGTGAAATACGAGGCACAAGCAAAGGATTTGAACAGACATTTCACCAAAGAAGATGTATAAATATCTAACAAGCACATTAAAAGATGCTCAACATCATTAGCCACTAAGGCAAAAAAACCAAACCTGTTGCTGTCGAGTCGATTCTGAGTCATAGTGACCCTATAGGACGGAGTAGAACTGCCCCATAGAGTTTCCAAGGAGTGCCTGGTGGGTTCAAACTGCCAACCTTTTGGTTGGCAGCCATAGACCTTACCCACTACATGACCAGGGTGACTAGCAAAATACAAAGAGAAAGATCTCGATAAAAGGTAGCTAAAGCTGATAATAATCATAATAATAGTTGATAATGCCTCAAATACATTGTTAATTGGGGAATATAACTAGCACAATAGTCTGCTGATCATCCCCAAATGTCCCACAAGACCAAACAACAGGTGTATGGTTTGAAGTGTTTCCTGAGATTTATTTTAATTCATCCTTGTTTCCCTGAGTTTCAACTGGCATATGGAGCTTTAAAACTCTCCAAATGCAGGCCATCAGATGAAGTTGTTGATAGGAGGGGAACCAGGAAAACAATAGTAGTCTTCTAATTGTGCCTGGAAAAGATTTCCCGAGTGGCTCAAGATCTCAGAGGTTGTCACACAAGATAAACAGGAATGAAAAAGGAATGCCTCCTTACCTGAATTTATTTAATTTGACAATTTTGTCTCTGCACCTGATGTGTACCTAGGAATGTGTTGTTACAGGCTGAAAGAATTAGGGAAGAATACAAGCAGTCTCTACCTTCAACATAGCTTACCTAACTAGTGTCTAGTTCAGAAAATAGGAGCCCCTGGATGACACAAATTGTTAAGTGCTCATCTATTCTCCGAAAGGTTGGTGTTTCAAACCCACCCAGAGGTGCCTTGGAAGACAGGCCTGGTGATCTGCTTCCAAAAGATCACAACCTTGAAAACCCTATGGAGCAGTTCTACTCTGCACACGTGGGGTCACCATGAGTCAGAATTGACTCGATGGCAACTAAAAATAACAATAAGTTAAGAAAATAAGCCTAGCATCTAGGAAAGAATTAGCCACCTGTCCACACAAGCCACTACATAGTCAATTGCTTAGTTATGTGGTCCTGACTTACTCACTGTGAAAGTTTAGAGGGGGAATAGATTTACATAGGAATGATGGAAACCTTCTTGAAGAATGTGGGGCTTGAGATGGACATCATATATTTCCACTTTTAAGACACATCCGTAATAAGGACTCAGAGGAGGAGATGCAGAAATAGCAAACAGACGTTTGGAGGGCAAAAGGATGGAGCTGGATGCACTGAGAAATGGTCCCTGAATTCCTATATACATTACACTTTAAGACGTAGACTGATACCAATGTGGTCACTTAAAGGGGATTTAATGTTCAGGGGACTGTTTATAAATCAAATAATAATGGCTTTTACACTCAATTATTTTTGAGGATAGGTATCAGGGAACTAGTCACCTTGCAAAGAGAGAAGGTGAGAAAATATTTTACAATTATGTACAATTCACCACATTTTTCTGATTGTAGGATAAATGCAATGCGTGCTATGGGAACTTTGAAAGACACAGATACACACATATGCAAACATAGAAAGGAAATTAATTTGGTCACACTCCCACCATCCAGATATTGTGCTTGTTCACACGTTGTCATACATCTTTCCAAAAATATTTACCTGTGTGGGTGAAAGAGGTGTGCTGAAGACACATGTCCAGCCTCCCATTGCACGATGAAACTTGCTCATCTCCCCGTGGACAAAAGCCAGGTCTGTAGCTCTCCATCTTAAACTGCTGATATTGTTATAACATAAATACCTCAGATGGGTGGATTTAAAGAACAGAAATTTATTTTCTCATAGTTCTGGAGACTAAAAGCACAAATCAGGGTCTTGGCCATATTCTTTGCTTGTAGGTAGTCCTGGCATTTCCTTGGTGCATCGGCTTGCAGATCTTTATATGATGTCTGCCCGTCTCCACGCCCCACCCCTGTATACTCGTATCTCTTTGTCTAATCTGCTCTTTTAATAACTCAGAGGTGATTAGATTAAGAACCCGTGCCACTGGTGAATGATTGAATTTATATAGCAAAGAAAGCCCCATTTCTGAATAGGATTTCATCCACAGGTATAGGGGTTAGGATCCCAACACATATTTTGGGGGACACAATTTAATCCATAGCACTCTTAAATAATGAGAAGTCCTCCAGTCACTTTAGTCAGAAAGTAGTTTGGTTTAGTAACGTCCAGGCAAGAGTATTAATCTAAATGTCAAACTTTACATAAAGGTAAAGCTTCTTCTCCCTGCCCTCCAGCTTGGCCCCAGGTAGACAAGCTGCCTGCAGTAGGGGAAAGAGGAGCTTCTTTTGTCTTTTCTCTCCCAGCCCTTGTACTTTTCCGGCTTGCCTACTTCGTTTCTGACCCCAACAGAAAAGGAACATGGGGAGGGAGAAGAAGATGGGAGGAAAAAGAATTCTTAATTGATGATGTTGTCATGAGTTGCCTTGGTATTGTCTAGGCTTGGCAAGTATTTAAACTCATTCTTTCTCTACTGAAGCACTTTTTAAAAAAAAAAAATTGTGTTTTTGGTGAAAGTTTACACAGGAAGTTAGGTTCTCATTTAGCAATTTCTATTCATGTTGTTTGTTCAGTGACTTTGGTTACATTCTTCACAATATATCAGCGTTCTCATTATTTCCATTCTGGTTGTTCGGTTTCCATTAATATAGTTTCCCTGTCCTCCCTTGCCTTCTCATCTTTGATCAAATATAAATATTTACCATTTGGTTTTGTCTAGACAAATATTTTGAGGAGCACAGTAACTCATGGGTGATGCTATTTATTTTATGGGCCAGTCTGTCATTTGGCTGAAAGGTGACCTCTGGAAGTAGTTTCAGTTCCAAGTTTAAAGAGTATCTCAGGGCAATAGTCTCAGAGGTTCATCTAGTCTCTACCAGTCCAGTAAGTCTGGTCTTTATCTCCTAAAGCTCTTTTATGTGTTCTTTGGCAATCCCTCACCCCACCCTGTTGCTGGAGATTTCTCACCTGTAAATCTTGATGTAAGTGGATGCCTTTCTTCTAGCTGCTCAGTTGAGATGCCTTCTCAGTCCCTACGCAACTAATGTTTACCTGTGTTTTATTGACTATGCAAAGGCATTTGACTATGTGGGTCATAACAAATTACCGACAACGTTGTGAAGAATGGGAATTCCAAAACACTTCATTGTGCTCATGCTGAACCTGTACCTAGACCAAAAGGCAGTCACTCAAACAGAACAAGGGAACACTACATGGTTTAAAGTCAGGAAACGTGTACATCAGGATTATACTCTTTCACTATACTTATTTAATCTGCATCCAGAGCAAATAATCCGAGAAGACTGATGACAAGGAGCTTCCCCCAGACAGAGAAAGCCTTCCCCCAGAGCTAGTGCCCTGAATTTGGACTTCTAGTCTCCTAAACTGAGGGAATAAATTTATCTTTGTTAAAGCCATTCACTTGTGGTATTTCTGTTATAGCAGCACTAGATAACTAAAACATGCCACTTGCAGATCTGGCCCATAAAAACCTCCTATGCATGATCTTTCTAGATTTTTCCTCTTTGATAAGCTTGTGCAGGATAACGTAGCAATCTTGGAAGCCACATGTTGAAAATGATGGAGCCCTAAATGGGATAAAACTTGTATCCCTGAGTCTTTATAGGAAGGAAAACCTTCTACCACTGAGGACCCATGTTAGACTACATGAGTAGGAAATAATTTCTATTGGAATAAACCACTGAGACACTGCTGTTCTAACTGCCAACATTACCCTAACTAATAAACCTGATTTTATATTGGGGTATTTTTTTCTTATTGATTTTTAAGAGCTCTCTATATATTATTAAATACATAAAATTTTTATCATAAATTTCACAAAAAAATTTACCCAGTTTGTTGTTTGCATTGAAAATTGTCTTTGTTGCATTTTATGTGCCTAAAAAATCTAGTTTTATGCAATGACATCTAACAATCATAACTTTCACGGCCTTAGAAGGGTATTTTGGAATGTTGGTAATTATAAATTCAACTGCCAACCGCTCCACTGACATAATGGGCTTCCTAATGACTCTTAATTCCTGCTTTGGAGGTTTCTTACCTGGGGCTACGTGAATATTTTGAAATGGTCCTTTGAAACTCATTTTGAGATACCAAGTGGAAGGGTCCTCAGCAAAAGGAAAACAAACGAACAAAAAAATGTGAAATTGGGCCTGGTGAATAAGACTAATCCCATGCCACTAAAGAAAAAATATCTGGTCAAAATTCACATAAGTAAAGTTTATCTTTTATAGTTTTGATAATCTGTATCTTTAACCCCTCCCCTGACAGACAACCAACACTCCCATGATAATTTCTGGCTGGCCAAGGATCTCCAAGAAACTCCTTAGACATTCTTGGCTTCTTGAGTCATAATTCATGCATTGAACATTCATGGTGCTTTCTCCACCTTCTCTCCTACATAAAAGCTATTTTGACCTTTGTCCTATTCCTTTGGGTAACTGCGCTGAAAAACAGAATCTGAATTAACACGAGCCAAACTCCCTTATGTTTGCATTATGTGTGATACAACCAAGACAGCAATGAATGGGAAATTTTGTGCGACCTGGAAAAATTTTCCACTCCACCTATGGATAGGGCTGACCCTGAGTCAGACAATGATCAAAGTAGTTACAGTTGTCCCTCCGTATCTGCAGGGGATTGGTTTCAGGACCCTCTGCAGATACCAAAATCCACTGATGCTCAAGTCCCTTATATAAAATGGTGTAGTGTTTGTATATAATCTATACACATCCTCCCTATACTTTAAATCATCTCTAGATTACTTAAAATACCCAATACAGTGTAAATGCTTATATAAATAGTTGTTACACAGTACTGTATTGCTTAGGGAATAATGACAAGACTCAAGGTGAACAATGCTCAAACAATGAGTGCTGGGGACAGGATCTATGAAATGGCAGGAGGCTACAGCAGGGAATGCCTACATATCACTTCATTCACATGGGTTCTGTGTAGTGCTTAATGGGCCAAATTCAAGTTTCACTTTTTGGAACTTACCCTGCCCCTGCCGATATTTTCCATCTAAATTGGTCGGATCCACAGAAGTAAAACCCATGGATGCAGATGGCTGACTGTATTTAGTTTCTGATTTGGTCACGCACTAAAAAAAAAAAACTAACAGTGTTTTCACTTAGCAATGTGCGTTTAAGATTCCTCCATCTTATCATAGCTTGATAACTCATTTCTTTTTATCAGTGAATAATACTTCATTGTATAGGTGTACCATAGGTCATTTGCTTATTCATTCATTTATTGAAGGATATCTCGGTTACTTTTGGCAACTAGGCAAAAGTATAAATAAAGATGCTATAAACACTCCTGTTCAGGTTTTTGTTTGGACATAAATTTTCAATTCATTTCACTAAAAACTTAGGTAAGATTATGCTTAGCTTTGTCAGAAGCTGCTGGATTATCTTCCAAAATATCTGTGCCATTTTACATTCCAAGCAGCAATGAATGAGTGTTCCTGTTGCTCTACATCCTCGCCAACATTTGATGTTGTCAGTGTTTTGGATTTTACCAACAGTATTTTCAATGGCCTGATTTTCAGTGTACTCAGGGTTTCAGTGAAACACAAGGTGTTATTTGGGGAAAATAGTGCATGTCTGATCCATCTGCCTTCTCAGTGCTTAACACAGTGTCTGACAAGTAAGAATCGCTCAAAACATCCTAGGACCAAAAAAAAAGCTTCGAGGGATAATGTACAAGTGTACCTGAGAAATGAGAGAAACTGGAGAGAAAAACGTACTTTGTTAAGATTTATTTCTACTCTGCAGAGGCATGGGAACTTGAAAGAATACAGTTCTAGGGAATCAAAACGATAAGAGGAAATGCAAAGCTCTAAGCCAAAGGTATGATCAGGAATTACTGCAAGTACAACGGTTGTCCTAGAAAATGGCACCATCTTCAACAAATTCCACTTTGGAGAAACCAAGAGATAGTTCCAAGGGAGAAAGGATCCAGGAGAGAAGCATATGGCTCAGAAACACCCCCAAAGCCTCATGGATTAAAATCAAAAAGATCCCCAGCTCCTCTCTTGTTAGGCACAAGCTCAGTCATTACCCATGACTCCAAGATGCTCAGACTTTATAGTACTCTCAGTTACTGGGCACATCCTTAAACGATTGTGTATGCCGACATTGTTCTCTCTTCATTCGGCCCCTTGCTCAAACTCTATGCTGAAGACTTCTATGAGTAAAGCTCAGATAGCAAGAGAAAGAATTTGAATACTTGATAGGGTCTCAGAATAAGGGAAAATTTGACATTCCCCCAACCAAAAAAGGAATTGAAAAACATAACCAGAGCCACCTCTGACATAAGACTTGCACTTCTGAATGGCGTAAGATCTACAGTAGGTTTCATATGAAAGACCCCACAGCATGAGTGTACCTAGATGTATAGCAAATATGCCTGGCATTTAGCAAGCACTCTAGTTTTGTTATTATCACCTCTTGAACTATTAAGTCACAATAGTTTCTCATATTAGCTTAGTAGTGAGAAGGAATGGAAGGATAGGAGGTTTAGGAGAGTTTAACTCCAATAAGGACCTAGATGATTGGATGGTGAAGGTCTAGAATAGTGATTCTCCAAGTATGGTCCCTGAGACCACAAGCGTCGATATCATCTATGAACTTATAAGAAATGCAAAATTATTGGGCTCCACCGCAGACCTATTGAATCAGAAACTCTAGGGATGGAACCCAGCCGCCTGTGTTGAACAAGCCCTCCAGGGGATTGTCACGTGTGTTAAACATTGAAAACCTGGTCTAGAGCAGAAGAAGAACAGACCCCAATGAGGCTCCTTTGTGGAAACCCTTAAGCAGCCATGATGCCCCTAGTTGCCTAGACAGGTGACAGAAGGCAGAGGGGAACAATGAACAGAAAATATGTAAGACCTTCTTGCCAGGATATCTCACAGAATTCTTTTATAGCCCTAGAGTTTAAGCTTTAATTTGAAAAAGAGTGATTGGTGGAAATGCAGTGTGACTGAATGAACTGAGCCTGAATTCTGGTCTCATATAGACCTGAAATTAAAGCCTCGGTTTGCAGTATGATCTTGGGTAAGTTATTTAACCTCTCTGAGCTTCTATTTCCCTGTCTGTAAAATAGGGAACATAAAAATCTATTTTACAAGGTTATTTTGAGAATTAAATAAAATATGTGAAGTTGGCCCCTCAAGGTCATGGCACATAGCAAACAGTAAATGACAGTAATTAGGTTGCAATGTGAGTTCTTTCATTATCAATAGGTTGAACCACCTGAAATGGATATGTGTCTTAGTTATCTAGTGCTGTTATAACAGAAATACCACAGCGAGTGGCTTTAACAAACAGAAATTTATTTTCTCACAGTTTAGGAGGCTAGAAGTTTAAATTCAGGGCACCAACTCTAGGGGAACGCTTTCTTTCTCTCTTGACTCTGGGGGAAGGTCTTTGTCTCGTTTCATCTTCTGTTCTTTGGAGATCAATTCTTTGGCGATCTTTAAGTGGCATGGCATCTATCTTCTCCCAACTGTGTTTTGTTGCTTCTGTGCCCAATCTGCTCTTTTTATACATCAAAAGTGATTGGCTTAAGACACACCCTACACTGATATGATCTCATTAATATAACAAAGAAACCCTATTTCTAAATGGGATTGCATCCTCAAGTTAGGATTTATAACACATATTTTGGGGGGACACAGTTTAACCCATAACAATGTGCAACCATTTCTTGATCTACAATTTGACTGCCTCATTTGGTTCAGCCTCATATTTTCCCCCACAATTTGAGCACAGGCATGGTAATCTCTATTGCTTCTCTCTCTAAACTACTCAATGACCTGATGAATAGGAATGGAGCTAGCTGATTTATATCTCTGCCTCATGAAATAATTGGAAACTCTAGGGTCTTAATTTACTCCAGGGACCCCATACTTCACAGGAGAGCCATGTGATTTGAATGTGGAAATATGGTTTTACAGCTGAGTTCAAACCTTGACAAAATGGCCTTATATTTAGAGAGAAAAGGGAAGACCCTGACACTGTAATCTGACAGTAGACCCTTTACCAACCATTCCCTTCATTGAAATAGTAACCAGAAACTAGACACTTGCTATGGCATTATTCACTAAGGAGTAGGAATAGGCAAGTCTGATTTGAATCACATCAGAGTTTAGTTAATTGAGTTCTAAAAAGAATTCTTAATGAAAACACCATTTAGAAGGTTTTTTTTATGAAGGTATGCTCCCTGAAATGTTAAGGTGAGGCTTCAATATGAAAAGAGGGAAAAAAATAAGATAATGTAAGCTGCATTCAGTCTTTATAATCCTCATATTTGTATGAACTTTTCTACTCAACAGTTTGACATCTGTTATTTCATTAGTGCCTCATAAATACTTCTATGAGTAGAGTAAGTGCTGTTACATTAAGTCTGAGAGAGGCTAAATAAATGAAAGCTTGGAGAAGTTGATTGACTTGTCTGAGGCTACATTTCTAGTTATAACAGAACTTCTATTCACTTGCCCATTGATTACCTGAATACATATTTCTCAGCGGCAATGGGCTCTGGGTTTAATGTTTCAGCACTAAGCCCTGGGGCCAGAGCTTTGAACCTGTTCTTCCTAGTTCAGTCATGGCCAAGGAAGCAACACCAAAACAGACTCAAAGTTTTTAAAATTTGGGTGAACTGGAGCCATAACTGCAACAGGAAAAATTATTGATTGAAGCCCTGCCAGAAACTTGATCTACCTCTTCGAAAACAAGGGCAGCATATGCACTGTATAGCAACCAAATCTCTTGTCCATTGGATTTTGCAGAGTCAGAAACAGCAGTGCCCTGCTCAAGGATGGTGGCTGGCTGTACCGCTTTGAATGTCACGCTCATCAGTCCTGGCAATAATCCAGTCTGACACATCAGGCTCTTGAAAGGGCTCACTACACCTTTCAAGTCTCCCATTCCAGGCCTTTGACCCGTAGTTTTTCTCTTCTGGTTACGGTTCTGAATCACCAAAATTTTAAGAATTCAGGTCTGTTCCTGTTTCACTTTATCAGCCATGACTAAACCAGGTTGAACAAGTTTGAAACCATGCTCAAGGCTAGTGCATTGAACAAAATGGACATAGTCTTTGTCTACATAAAGCTTGCTGCCTAACGAAGGAAACAGGAAGGGAAATACTCAATTAACTAAATTGCATGAGTACATAAATTAAATTGTGGTGAATATTATAAAGTAAGGAAACAGAGAGAGATAATAAAGGAAGAGCTATTTTATTTAGATAATAAGTTCAGAAAGAGCATCTCTGAGATGGCAGATAAGGAAAGAGTTAAAGGATAAGAAAGCTTAAGGCAAGAGTATTGTATATATGTGGTGAAGGGTCGATTCGAGATAGAGCCTGATGTCCAAAAGCCCTGAGATGAAAATGTTCTTAACAAATTTTAGAACCTGAAAATAACACCAGTCTGTCTACTGCAATTTCAGTAAAATAGACAAGCTGACAAGACCCACTAGGCTCACAGAACTTGTAAGCAGCTTTTATTGACACTTTTTTAAATACAAATAAACAAGCAAAAAGAGTAGACATTTTAGGAAAATCTCCAAGATAAGAGAAGACGACAACAATCAAAAAAAAAAAAAAGAGAAAGCAGAATAAATCTTTTAAAATCAAATGCTAATATTCTTAGAGAAGTTATGTCATGGATTAAATTGTGTCTCCCCAAAATATCTATCAACTTTACTAGGTCCTGATTCCCAGTATTCTATGATTATCTACCATTTTATGTGATTTTCCTATATGTTGTACATCCTGTCACTATAATGTAATGAGACAGATTAGTGACAGTTATATTGATGAGATCTACAACATTAGATAGTGTCTTAAGCCAATCTCTTTTGAGATATAAAAGAGAGAAGCAAGCAGAGAGACATGGGGACCTCGTAGCACCAAGAAAGCAGCACTGGCAGCAGAGCACGTCCTTTGGACCTGAGGTTCCTGCACTGAGATGCTTCCAGACCAAGGGAAGACTGATCACAAGGACCTCCCTCCAGAGCTGACAAAGACAGAAAGCCTTCCCCAGGGGCCAGCACCCTGAATTCAGACTTCTAGCCTACTGGACTGTGAGAGAATAAACTTCTCTTTGTTAAAGACATCCGTTTGTGGTATTTCCATTATAGCAGCACTAGATAACTAAGATAGGTAAGAAATGATATGATACCCATAAAACAAGAATAGAATGCTATGAAAAAAGAACAGAAAATAAGACAGAATTCTTGAAGATTAAAGTTTGACAACCAAATTTTAAAACTCAATAGAAAACGTGGAAGGTGAAGTAGAAAAAACCTCACAGATCATAGAATAAAACTAAAAAAATGTATAATAAGAAAAGAGAAGAAAATTAGAGCATTGAAACAAAATGTCTACCATCTAATTTTTTTTTCAAGAACAGAAAAGAAAATAGCAAAAACAAACAATGGAAATTCCCCAAATTTAAAAATACATTTCTCCAGTTTAAAAAGGGCCATTGGGGGCCCAGAACAATAATGGAAAAAAAAATACCTACCATATGACACATTCCATTGTTAAATTTCAGAATACCAGGGATAGTGAGAAGGTCCTAAAAGCCTCCAGAGAGGAAGAAAATAACAACATACAGAGTAATAGAAATCCATATGGTATTGAATGTCTCAACAGCAACACTGAAAACTAAAAGAAAATGGAGCAATGCTTTCAAAATCCTGAGTGATCATGACTTTTGACATAGAATTTTATCCCTAGTTAAATTATAAACCAAAAAAATAAGGATACGATGTGTTCATAATTGCAAGGATTCAAAAGGATACACACTTCCTTAGAAAACTATTGAAGGATTTCCTTCAGCAAAACGAGTTTGTAATCTAAGAAAGAGACAGGAATTCAGAAAAGAGTTCATTAACAGCAGAGAGTGGTGAAGGGAAGTCTCAGCATGTCAGCTGTGCAGGAGAGCCTAGATTGCTGAAGGAGGACTGAGGCTGTGGGAGTAAAGACTCCAGGGTGGGCAAAATGGAACTGTCAGATTATCTGATGTGTCTTATGTTTGGAAAATAATATCAATAGACTTTTAACAGTATTATTTGACTTTTGTATTCAGTGCACATATGTCTTTGATAAAAATGAAAATCTATTAAAAAAGAAAAACATAAGCCATTTGATTGGATGAGACTGCTTAGGGAGAGAGAAGAGCAGCTAAACTGAGTCCTAAAAACATTCTAACTTGGAGATCAGGTACAGAAGAAGAACAGGGTTCATGGGAATCAGAAGAGAGGGTTTAAGAGGATAGTGGTGACCACTGCTAGGTGTGGAATAAGATGATTGAAAGTGATCCATTCGATTTGGCATCTTGGAGGTTTTGGGAAACTTTGACTTGCACATTTTCAAGGGAATCACTGGTGCAAGGGGGCAAAAGCCAGACTGAAGTGGGATAAGAGTGAGCATGAAGCCAATGTGTAAACAAATCTATTTATGAGGATTTGGGCTACAAACACAAGAATTGGGATAGTACATGCAGAGAAACATGGGGCCAGTAAAGACTTTTGTTTTCTTTTTTCAATAAATATGGGAAATAATAGATCATGTTTGTGTATTGGTGGAGCTGATCCAGTAAGAGAGAGAAGGACTATTAATGTAGGAAGAGAGGGAATAACTGAAGTAGAACAGTATTTCAAGGGATGAGATCCAGGGTGCACATGAAGTGATTGGATTTTGACAGGCGGAAGGGCAATTTTTCCATTTTAACCAGAGCAAAGAAGGAGAAAATGGGTCCAGATGAAGATTGCAGGTTTGGTGAAGGGAAGATGATTTTTCAATTTTATCCATGAAATGAGAAGTCATCATCTGAGAGTTGAGAAAGGAACGTAGGAGGTTTCAGGAGAGAAGAGAAGGTATAAAACAGTCCTCTCAGGATAGGAAAGTAAGCCAACAAGAGAAAAATAAATGACCTGCTGGGCCATTGTGAGTGCCCATTTGAGGCTGGAGATCATGAATTTAAAGTGAACCAGATAGCGCTGTTCACATTCAGCAGCTCAAGTTCAGAGGAAGAGAAGATATGGGTCACCCAGAGCTGAGGTTTTTGTCTGGTGAATAAGATGAAGGGAGTGAAGAGCAGAGATTTTTTGCAAAGGAGAGGTGATAGGGAATCCTGGAATCTAGACTGATCCCAAAGAGAAGGGAGGCCAGGAAGAGGCTGACCTACTGAGATCCACAGGCAGGAAACCTTCCTGAGGTCAAAGAACTACAGCAATCCTTCAAATCTTCTTGCCACTATGCACTACTCTTTGCCTTTTTGGAGAACCAACATAGGGCATGGAGAAGCACAGAGTCCCTGCCCCAGGGACCTGCAGTCTAAAGGGAAACTACTCATTTTAATATTTTATTAGAATACAATGTAATTATTTTTGTTGGGGTGGTAATTGGTAGGATAGGATTACATGCTTTTCAAGAGAACCTTCTGGGCTTTCCTTAAGGCTGGTGTTCCGGGGCAGGGCTAAAAGTGCCAACTTCCGGGTCACCACCTCCTGCTTCTTCAGAGCCCCGAGTGCTTCATTCACTTAAAGGAGGGATTGGCCTACAGTTGACCTCCAAGTCTCTTCCAACTCTAATACACTGTGGCGTAGAAGCAAAGACATAGGCTGTGGCCAAATTGGTATTTGAAATTCTGGGGGTGCCTCATAATAAACTACAAGGCCTTAGGAAGCCATATAACCTGTCCAAATCTTAGGGACACTCCTTGTTTTGAATGTTTTTCTTAAAGATCTGATATCCATTTTGAATGAACAGAGTGCATTTTCTACTTTGTCCTGTAGGGTCAATATGAATCAAAATTGACTATATGTCAGCAGGCCTTTAGAGAAGAGAAAGTCACACATATTTTATTTACAAGTGATAGGGTTTTATTATGTCCAACCAGGAGTGTCCAACTGGCCTTGCTGAATAATTACGGCAATGAGGAAGAGCTATGGGTCAATTACTCTAAAATCAATTATTTTAGTTGACATTTGCAGTCGTAACTGCGTGGCAGATACTAATCCCATAAGATGTGACTGTGTATTTAGTTGCTGTCTGCCAGTTCATCTAGCCAGAATGGTCCTTCTCAGCATCAGGGGTTTTGTACATCCAGAATGTTCTTTCCCTGATTCGCCCATGTTTTGTGCTTCTTATTCTTCAGGTCTCATTTAAACACCCCCTCCTCAGAGATTCCGTCCCTACCCGCCCCTGTGTGTACCAGCCTCCATCTACTGGCCTTATTCTCTCTGGTAAACACACTTTGTTATTCCCCTCTTCGCATTCATCAAATTTTATAATTATGTATTTTTTGTGTGTCATTTATCATCATATCCCCTGTATGGTGCTCAACAGATGGAAGGCATTAAATTAATATTAAATGGGTGAAAGGACTAAAGGATCTTAAGATTTTAGACATGGAGATATTTTGTGTGATTAGGTGCTTGTGGATTAATGGGGTCTCCCACATTAGCCTGCCACCTCCGTGTGGGCAATAATCCTGTGTTATATTCCCCAGAGCATCATGACAGGTGCCCCAAAATATGCACTGGCTAAATGAATGCACAAATTAGTGAATGAATGAATGGTACACATTTCACAAATAATTTTTCTAGGAGAAATAACACTGCTCGAATATAATTTTTCTATGAGTGCTTTGTTGAGGTTTTCTTTTGGCCAAGGTGAACACCTAGTTTCAATTGCCTTAAATCTTTTTCAAGCTAAAACTGGTTTATCCTTGCTCTATGTAGTACACTGTAAGGCCTCAATCATTCAATTATCTGGATTCAGAGAGTTTTTTTGGAAGAGATCCCTGTTCTTGCTTCAAGGGATAACACTCACTCAACTCAAAATGGGGCTGAGTGCTTTTATTTGGGTTGTGTTCTTGTTAAGTAACTGTGCCCAGTTATCAGTTAAGCAATTTGGGTCTCCACTTAACCAACACTCCCTGCTGATTGAACAATCTCAAACTCACTGCTGCTTAGCATCTCCAGGAGCTGAGCTTAGCAAAATGACACTAGAAGATGGCAATGGAGAGATGGGCTTCTTGAAGCACACATAACCTTTGTATTCCTCCAGGAAGCCCAAGAGATGGTTATGGATCTAGGCAAATGCTACATGCTTGACTATGTCACGTTGGTCCCAAGAAAGACTTCATTTCTGAATCGTGCTTTGTTTTGCTGCATCAGCCTCCACTGAGGTTCACTATAAACAGTAAGAGTCCCATGAAAGCCATCTTTGAGTCCATTGTGAGTAACTGTTGGGAAAGTTTTTCATTATAGCACCCCGTATCCTCTGTAGGAAAGGACACAGGGAGATAGCCTTATCTGATCTGGGTGTGAAGAAAGGTCTGCATTCTTTGAAAATGGTTTGGTTTTTTTAAAAAACACAATCATTGTGAATTGTGCAACTGGCCAGATTTCTCTTTTCTTATTCGGTCCTAGATACCGGAGAACCAAGTGTGGCTCACACTAGCAGGCATGTGTATTCTGGTGTGTGTGTTGGGGGCCACATTCCGGCTCTGCTTTGTCTGCATCCAGGTTTTTCTTCTCATGCTCACATTCACACTTGTACTTTCTTGTCCTGTATTAGATATTCTTGGACATTGCTTTAGATTACTTTATGGATGAAAGTGGAATATGAATAACTAAAAGTTCATAATAATGTCTATCTTCCTGAACTGCCATAAGAATTACCATAAAATGTATACAGTACCTACAATATAAAAGCAATTCAGTTAATGGTACTCTCTTAGTTATCTACTGCTGTTGTAACAGAAATACCACAAGTGGGTGGCTTTAACAAAGAGAAATTTATTTCCTCACAATAAAGTAGACTAAAAGTCCGAATTCCGGGCGTCAGCTTCAGCAGAAGGCTTTCTCTCTCTGTCGGCCTTCTCATCAATCTTCGCCAGGATAAGGAGCTTCTCCATGCAGGGACCCAGGGTTCAAAGGACAGGCTCTGCTTTCTTGGTGGTATGAAGTCACCTGTCTCTGCTTGCTTCCCTTTCCTTTTTATCTCTTCAGAGATAAAAGGTGATGCAGGCCACACCCCAGGGAAACTCCATTTACATTGGATCAGGAATGTGACCTTAGTAAGGGTGTTATAATCCCACCCTCGTCCTCTTTAACATAAAATTACAATCACAAAATGGAGGACAACCACACAATACTGGGAATCACGGCCTAACCAAGTTGACACATATTTTGGGGGGACACAATTCAATCCATGACAGTACTTACTGTTGCTGCTGTTATTACTGCTGCTACTATTACTACTGCAACTACTACCTTTACTCCAGGATCCCACCTTGAATTTCCTTATCTTCCTAATCGAGTATTGCCTGCAGCTTTAAATGGACCCTGGTTAGACGATTACTTGAGCTTCAGCTCTCTGCTCTCCCACACAATTACCCTAATGGCAAGATTCTGGATAACAGCTGGAGAGTATTAGGGCTGTCAGTCTGGTTTTAATTTCATTAAGAGCTACTTGGGGCTGCTTCACAGATCTGGCCACTGACTCTTCAGTGCGAAAAGAGAAGGTACACAGTTTAGAAGAGAGATCCAGCTCATAGTCTGGTGAGTATTTTGGAAGCTTTGGGTGTCTGCTATGATTTTGCTACTCGAGGTGTGGTCAGTGGATCAGCAACCTTGGCATCCTAGGCACTTGCAGCTCAGGCTCCACCCCAGACCTCCTGGATCAGCATCTGCATTTTAACAAGAGCCCCAGGTGATTTGTATGCACTGTAATGTTTGAGGAGCACTGAATTAGGACAAACTGTGAGAAAGGCAGTCCCTGCAGCCTGCATTAGCTGATGGAGAAGTGCCCGCATTGCCAGCCCACTTGGCAGAGTTTCAAAGGGATTATGGGAAAAGCATGGACACTGTAATCTGACCAATGGTTCAGAATCCTAGCCCTTCCACTTGCACTTTGTGTGACCTTGACAATTTGCTTTAATTTTCAGGGCCTCAATTTCTTTATCTGGTACATAGGATTTTTTTTTTTAGGAATAATAACACTTTCCTCACATGGTTGCTATCAGGGTGAAATGAAATAGTGTATGTTAAAATGTTCTACAAGGAAATTAAAAAGTATGACAGTTTCTAAACAATGACTTATGACGCATGCCTGTGGCCTTAACCTTAAGGACACTGGTTCTCCTGAGCCATCTCTAGACCACAACACCCAGAGGGTGAACATCCATGGACCAGGTACAGAATCACCACAGGCACTGTGTGGGAGCCTGAGACCCTCCAGACTGTGAGCATGTGTTCTTTGTGTCTCCAGGAAAGGTGAGCCAGCACCTCCTTGCTTAATTTACCCCAAAGGGAAACCACCTGGGAAAGAGAAACCCATCCTACAGAGCAGGAACTATGAGTCCCATGTTACAGATGGTGAAAGGTGAATTGATTAAACACAACCCACAGCTGACATTTGCAGACTTGATGCTTAAAACCAGCTTTTCCACCCCGTGCTCTTTCTACTATGTGTTGATGACTATAGATACATCAAAGACCCACCCTATCATTGTAATTTGCAGCTTAATAATACCAATCCTGGGGCGCAGTACCCTCCTCTTTAATGTGCACATTCTGAGTATATAGTCCATTTGCCAAAATAAAGGGCTTCTTATTTAAACACTGTTATAAATACAAATGGTATCGCCTTGATTATACCTCCCTTCCATCCTACTGGCTTTAGTGCTTTAAATTGGCTGTATGGTTCTGCTCCTTAAAGTTAGGTTCTCATCTCCCACTGAGTGGTCTTTTTCCTTAAGGACCATGGCCAGTGGCTCCCTAAAGTCTACCGCATGTGACTAACTTGGTAATATTTCTCCCCCATCTTCTTAGGCTAAAAAGGGTCAACATTTCACATCAGAACATTGATTTACTAACCATCTGCTCGGAAGTCGGCCATCCACAAAGATAATTTCTTCCTTCCTCCAAACTATAAGTCCCTCACAGTTTCTAGTGAGTGGGGGCCTGAACTTGAAGTCAAAAAGTATATAACACCTCACTCTTTAATTGTTTTAATTGTCTGCCTGTAAAGGTAAGCAGCAAGCCCTTTTGGTTTTTCTTGCCAAATTTCCTACATGTTGGAAAGGTGATCCCTGAGGAATTTCTCCTTTATTGTGATTTTATTGTTAGGCTCTTTGATGCAGGGATCAGATCACTTGGTTGCAAGGAAGAGAGACTCACTCAAGTGCCTCCAGGAGGGAACAAAAAGATTAAATGAAAAGATACATCTGAATTGTAACCCAGGGGAAGCTGAAGGCTTGGGATTAGAAAAGACATAACTGAGACATCTTGGAAACAGTTTTCCTTCTCTATTGACTCCTCTTGTCATGAAGATGCCTTTTCTATTTTCATTTTCACCACATTTAGTTTTGATTCCCTCATAACTTCATTCTTCATGCCATCACCATGGCTGGTCAAGTCCCTCTCCTCCGTGGGTATTCTTCTACACTCAGACCTCACTAGCTGGCAACAGTCTCTCAGTCTCCAAACAGCAAAATTCCATGAAGAGATCAAATTGGCCCAGTTTGTTTATAAATTAGGCCTTAGGCTGCCTTTGGTCAGGTGCCCACTCTTGGTCTGATCTAAGCATAGCTTTCTTCTCAATCCTTCTTAGTAGGGACCATGAGTAGGATAGATTCTTATGGAAGAGGTCATAGGCAGGGTATGAACTTGTAATTTCAGGGCACATCCTTGTAATTCCAGTTCTCTGAGCTATGCTTTAGTCACATAGTTACCTAAGTCATAGGTACCACGTGTTAAACTTCCCTGTCCACATGATCCCAAGACCACCTAAATGCAGTAAGAAGAATAGGAGAGCAGATAGAAAACACTCTATAACCTGGGCACACAAATGATTCCTGATCTTATAGGCAGCGCCTTGGGCATCTTGGCCTCTCTGTGTTTTGACCACCAAGATCTATTTGTCTTGCTGACTTCCTGGCTCTCGGGACTTCAGCTTCTCCTGCCTAACCTCTGACTCCAAGGACCCTAGTCCAGAATTCTTAGTTCCAGAGTATTGAACTGCAATTCCTGGCCTCTACATTTGCCCCATTCTCTAACTTGTTTTCCTTTTTGAAAATTCAACATGAGCGTAAGGTGCTACAATGTTTTCTTAATTATGGACGTCGAGCACAAGAGTAGTTAGTGGGACAGTGCACATAAAAATAAACGGACTCCTTCCTCTGGAAAGAATTGTGTGATGTCAACTTTATGGAATATCAAACAGTCGTAAACATTAATAAAAATTATGTATAAAAAATTCTAAGTTAGACTATTAAATAAAAATAATGTAAAATTGTTCATACATTATAGATATTACTACATAAAATTTGAGATATATGGATTAAGAATGACAGGGAATACTTTCAAAGAGAAAAAAGGGTGTGAGAACTGATGTGTTCACTTTGTCCTTTTTCTAAAAATTCTTTGGAATTTTGCTTCTTATGTCTGCACTTAAAAAAAAAAGAAAGAAAAAAGGGCAGGGAAACTGGTGTGAACCTGAGGAACAAGCAATCAGAGAGAGAAGGAAGTACAGTTGGACATGCGAGATGACCTGACTGCTGCCTCTCTTTGTCTTGAATAGCAACAGAAATGTCTCAAGGTGCTTTGACAAAAGCAATCGATAATTTTCCTTTCAAGTCTGCTTTGTCAAACCAGTGATTTAAAGAATGGAAGGTGCCACCATAAGCATGGAGGTAGGTGGGAAGCCTCCTTGGAGAGGAGGGGCTGGAGTTGGGGGCTTGGGTTTAAAGAACTGATGCATTCTGAGTATTTCTGGGCAGGAAGCACCAACAGGTTGAGGCAGAATGACCTCCCAGGGTGATGTGCTTGAAGGCTTCTGAGACTACTAGCAAACATCAGAAGGTCTCAGCTGGTGTTTGGGAACATGAAGGATCAACATATCACAGAGGCCCACATGATAATTCCAGAATTCCAAAGAACCTCCCAAAGCTGCAAGAACTGAGAGTTAGAGGGACGTTTAGGGTGGGGAAGTCAGCCCTCTTCAGCTAATGTCTTCTGTCCAGCTACCAGAGTTATTAAAGCTAAATTAGCCAGCTACTTGTGGAGCAGGGACAATCACTTCAGGTCTCCTTACTGGAAACATCTCCACACATCAGCTTTCCAGCAGGGCGTTATGGCCTTTCAGGGTCTGGCTGCAGTGCTCCTGAGACTTAACACAGGGAGAATGTGTTTGTTCTATACCATGTGCTTGTAGACTAAACTTGGTCTCTGTCACATATAAGTTGCCTTAGACTTTTCAGGAAGGCAGCCCTTCCATCTATGAATGCCATGTGTTGGAATCTCAGGGTACCTGTCTGTATCTTCATGGATTTCAGGTGAAAGAACAAGTGACAGACAGTGGCTCTTCGGATGAGGATGTTCATATACTGAGTGGTTTCTATTGCCCCATGGATGCCAACGGAGTATGGATGAAAAGCAAGGTGAAGAATGTTGAATGTCGAGGAACAAAATTCTCACGGCAGGGCTGCTACTGCGCACCTTCAACAAGTCATTCGACATTTCAGGATCTAAGTTCCTCTTCTATCCTATGAAAAAATTTTAAACTTAATTATTACTTGATTCAGCCTTGTTACTATAAACTAGTCAGCCCATCCCAGGCTCCCTAGTTAGAACTCAATAATAAGACCCCAAGTCCAGTACTAGAATCCCAGTCTGCATACTGAACTATTTCATGCTGCCCAGCCTTGTTTCCTAGCTTCTCACAGCTCAGATCTTCTTGACTACTTCCACCTTACCCCTACCTCTCTATTTCTCTCCCTTTTTCTTTTTCTCATCATTGTCATCATTGTTATCACCATTTAATAAATTTATAGTTGACTGCTGGTTATAGCACATTAGTAATCAGAAAAAATTTAATGTAATGGTACACACATATTGTGTTTATACATGACGAGCAGCTTATGTGATACATTGAAAGCGTCACTTACAGATGATTTAATTTTTACCCACAGGCATGAAGTCACAGGTGTATGAAGTATATTAGGTAATGGAAAAATCAAGGAAAAAAAAATGAGAAGACTTCAGAAGGCTTATAATCAAATTGGAAGAAAAGGCTATCACATACAAAATAATTTGAAAATAGCTTTGAAGAAATCTATCAATAACTGAAAAATAGTAACAGTAAGGTCTATGGAGATACTGAAGAAAAGAATGAAAAGTGGAATTGATATCAGAAGTAGCCTGGAGACAAATACAAGGATAATCAGAGAGCAACAGAATTCTGAAAGTTGGAAAGCATTTGGACAAGGCAAAATAAATTTAGAAGACCTGAGAAAACTAACCCTAGCCTAGCAAAATTAAATTGCCAAGAACCCACTTGATTTCTCAGAATCTCCAAAAGACACAAGAATTGTCCATACCAGTTACCTCAGGAAGGGGAACAGAGAGGTTAAAGTTAAGGACGTTGGGTCTAAAGTCTCAGGAGCATTTAGATCCCCAGAGCCCTCTCCCTAACCCTCATGCCCCAGCAACTGACCTTCCCTCGCCCCAATAAAAAACTAAAAAGGGTGAAGCAGAGCCTCAGGTCTGAGGGTGGTCAGCAGAGTTAAGGAGGGATACTCCACTGAAATGGAGGTGATTAAGTAAATGTGCACACAGACGTGCTGACAGCTCTAGTCTCTCCCACCCACCACACCCACTGCTGTTGTGTCCACTCTGACTCATAGCAACCCTATGGGACAGAGTAGAACTACCCCACGGCATTTCCAAGGTTGTAATTTTACAGAAACAGACTGCCACGTATTTCTCCCTTGGAGCGGCTGGTGGGTTCAAACCACTGACCTTTAGGTTAGCAGCCGAGCACTTACCCACTGTACCATCAGGGCCTCTTAGGCTACCCCCATCTTGTCTTTTTAAAAACAGTGGCAGCTGGACATAAACCATCCAGGAATAATATTTGACACATCTATTCTTGGCAACCTGAACTACCCAAAAGGAAAAAATTAAGCATAAAAACAAGGCAGGCAAGACACCAGATATCTAGGGAAAGCTCTTAAAATTAAAGATAAGGACCAAAATGAATAAACAGTAATAAGCAACTTGTAGGTATCGGAGACTAAAACAGAAGAAGATTTCAAATCACCATCATCTATGTCCTAACAGAGAGATGAGAAGATACTTCAACCATGAAATAAGAACAGCGTACTATGAAAAGGATCATTCAAAGAAAAAAAAAAATTGGAAGTTAAAAATAAAATAGAAGAAACAAAACACGTGGTAGGAGTTTTGGAAGATAAAATTTTCTAGAAAAATGGGCAAAAAAAAGAGGAAGACAAAATAGGAAAATTAGAGAGTCAATTCAAGAGGTACAACATCTGAAAATTTGAGAAAGGATGAATAGTAGAAAGCGCATAAACCAACCAAAAAAACCAAACCCATTGCAGTCAAGTAGATTCCGACTTATAGTGACCCTGTGGGACAGAGTAGAATGGCCCCATATGGTTTCCAAGGAGCACCTGGTAGATTTGAACTGCCGACCTTTTGGTTAGCAGCCGTAGCTCTTAACCACTACACCACCAGGGTTTCCAGAAAGCACGTAGGGGGAAACAATAAAATAAGAAAGTTTCCCAGAGACGAACAAAGTGAGTTTCCATATTGTGAGAGCTTACTTAGTGTCCAGAAAAGCGGATAGAAATAGACTCACACAAGGAGCATCCTTCTGAAATGCCAGAACACTCAACTCAAAGAGGCCAAACCAAACCAAACCCAACTCATTGCTGTCGAGTCGATTCCAACTCATAGCGACCCTATAGGACAGAGTAGAGCTGCCCCATGGAGTTTCCAAGGAGCGCCTGGTGAATTTGAACTGCCTACCTTTTGGTTAGCAGCTGTAGCTCTTAACCACTACGACACCAGGGTTTCCAACTCAAAAAGAAGAGCATATAAACTTCCAGGAGGGAAAAAACAGAAGCCATAGGGAGGATCAGGAATCAGAGTGGCTTTAGACTTACCAGAATTAACATGGTAAAGTATAAGGCAATTGAGAAACAACTTCAGAATTCTAAAGGAATACTGTTTTCAACCTGGAATTAGATAATAAACCAAATTAGTATTCAAGGAAGTATATAATAGATATTTTCAGTCAGGTAATGTCTTAAAATATTTGCCTACCCCATGCTTCATTTTTTCTCATGAAGCTATTGGGGTCGTGTTCCAAAAGAAAAAATGAGGGAATAAACCAAGAAAGTAGAAAACTTAGGTACAAGAAATGAGATCCAACACAGGAAAGGAGCAAAGGGAAGCCTCAGCTTGATGGGGAAGGGAAATTCTAGAATGATTGTTGTCCACTAGGTGTAGAGAGCAGCCAGTCTAGCCTGCGGCAGGTATGAAGTCTCCTGCAGAGACTTCTTCAGGAGATAAAGCTGCTAAAATACCTGTTGTATCTGACTATCTCAAGGGAAGGTTTAGACAATTGGAGTGGGGTTTGGTTTGAGATTGAATTAGTGATGAAACATGGAAAACTGAGCAAACAGACAAAACAAAAACACAGTCATTATTTACTTCAGGCAATACAAACAAGGTTCAGGGAAAAAAAAAACTGAGTTGCCTGGTGGATTCAAATTGCCAACCTTTTGGTTAGCAGCCATAGCACTTAACCACTGTACCACCAGGGTTTCCAGCACCGACTCACTCTTAAGAATAAGACATTGGTTTAGTCATATCTAACTACAATTATAACATGACTCCATCGACATGGTGGAGAGATAGGAAGAGTATATGCATGTGTGTGGGAAGCAGCAGAAGGGAAGGATGGTAAATCTTCATCCCTTATAATGGGAAATCAATAGTGTCTTCGTTATCTAGCACTGCTATAACAGAAATACCACAAATGGATGACTTTAACAAACAAAAATTTATTTTTTTCACAGTTCAGGAAGCTAGAAGTCCAAATTCAGGGCACCAGCTCTAGTGGAAGGCTTTCTCTCTCTGTCAGCTCTGGAGGAAAGTCCCTGTTTCTTTTGAGCTTCTGTTCCTCCCATCTCTGCTTGCTTAATCTCCTTTTATATCTCAAAAGAGATTAACTCAAGACACACCCAACACTAATACTGACTCATTAACATAACAAAGAAAACCCATTCCCAAATGGCATTATCGCCCCAGGGATAGGGGTTAAGATTTACCACACATATTTCAGGGGGATACAATTCAACCTATAACAAATCGCTATAACTAAAACTGAAAAATCAAGAGGTAACAAAGAAAGCATATTATCCAGAAATCTAGAGTAAATACCAAAATAATCATCTAAAAGAAGTTGAAGTTTCTGTCCCTGGAAAGAGAGAAATAGCTTAGGGGGTCTGGCGGGGAAGAGGTGAACGTGATAGAAGTGAGGGGTGCTTTGCTTGTTGTTTGTTTTTTGAGGGTAGCAAACCTTATAGGATCTACTTTACCTGTTAAGCTGTGTGCATTTAAACCTTTGTTTAAAAAAAAAAAAAGTAAAGTTAAAAAAAAAAGTGGGAAAGTTTTACAGCTCATTTTATAAGATTGTTATAGCCTGGATATATATGAAAATATATAGCCGGATCTCAATTATGAGCATAGATGCCGAAATCCTCAATAAAATATTAGAACATCTACTTTGGTGGGGTTTAAAAAATAATACAAGGCTAAGTATGCTTAATCCTGAAAATTAAAGACTAAATAAACAAACAATTGGTCAATAGAACACACTGTATCAATAGATTAAAGGGAAAAACATGACCATTTAATAGATTCAGGAAAATCATTTGATAAAATTCAATATTTATTCAAGAAATAAACCCTTAGGAAACTAAGTTTTAGAAACAGCTTCCTTAATCTATTAAGATACTATTCAAAATTTATAGCTTACATTATGCTTGTCGAGAAACTTTAGAAGCAATTTCATTAAATTGAGAAACATAACAAGAATTCACACTATCACCATTGTGATAAAATAAGAAGAAAGTATAAGAACTGGAAATGAAGGAGAAATGTCTTTATTTATAGATTCTGTAATTGTTTATATAGAAAGTCCATCAAAATCTAGGAAAAAACTTCCATAATTAATAAAAATGTTCAAAAAACTGGATATCATTTTACCATATAAAAACCAATAGCTTTTATATACACCAAGGATAAATCACTTCAAAAGGAAATGGAAATAAAAATTTCATTCACAATAACAAGAAATCTTTAAGGTTTGTGTTAGGTGTTGTCAAGTCGGTTCCGACTTGTAGCAAACTGTCTTAGTTATCTAGTGCTGCCATAATAGAAATATCACAACTGGATGGCTTTTACAAAGAGAACTTTATTCTCAGTCTAGGAGGTTAGAAGTCCTAATTCAGGGTGCCAGCTCCAGGGAAGGCTTTCTCTCTCTGTTAGCTCTCAGGGAAGGTCCTTGTCATCAATCTCCCCATGGTCTAGGAGCTTCCAAAGGACATGTGCTCCTGGCTTTTCTTGCTTGATGGTAATGAGGTCCCCCATCTCCCTGCTTGCTTCTCTCTTTTATATCTCAAAAGAGATTGACTCAAGATATAGCCTAATCTTATAGATTGGGTCCTACCTCATTAGCGTAGCTGCCTCTAACCCTGCCTCATTAACATCATAGAGGTAGGACTTACAGCACACAGGAAAATCACATCAGATGACAAAATGGTGGACAATCACACAATACTGAGAATCACGGCCTAGCCAAGCTGGCACACATTTTTTGGGGACACAGTTCAATTCGTGACATGAACTTACGTACAACAGAATGAAACATGGCCCAGTCCTGCGCCATCCTTACAATCGTTCCTGCGTTTGAACCTATCGTTGCAGCCATTGTGTCAATCCATCTCCTTGAGGTTCTTCCTCTTTTTCAATGAGCACTAAATCAACAAAGATGTGTGTGATTTCTCCAGAGAAAATTACAAGATATGATTGAAGCACATAAAAAATTGTTTGAATTAATAGAAAGTTATACCATGTTCATCAGTTGGGAAGCTCAATAACATATATATGTAGGTTCTCCCCAAGATAATCTATAAGTGCAAAGCACGTTAATCAAAATCCCGGGGAAGTACTTAGTACCTGACCACTGATCCTAAAGTTCATGTGGAAAAGAAATGGGCCCAAAACAGCCAATACAATTTTGGAAACAAAGGGCAAGGTTGGGATTGGAGGCAGTGTTTGCTGTATCATAACAACCGCATAGGATAGGGTAGAACTGCCCCATAGGATTTCTAAGGAACACCTGGCGGATTCCAACTGCCAACCTTTTGGTTAGTAGCCATAACTCTTAGGCCACTACGCCCCCAGGGTTTCCCTTCCATGCATAAAAAAAAAAAAAAAAAAAATCCATGCATAGACGTAGGTAAATAAGCCAATGGAACAAATAGAAAGTCCAAAAATAGAACCATCAAAAATGGAGATTTTATATATAACAAAGATGCTATTACAAGTCAGGGGAGATCAAATGGATAATTTAAAATATGATGTGGAGACAATTGGTTATCTATATGGAAAAAGATAAAATGAAATCTCTATCTGACACCATACACAAAATAAATTCCAGGTGAATGGAAGACAAATGTGAGAAACGAAATGTTAAAGATTCACTAAGGAGATATAGAACATCATTAAGATCTGCAGTAAGGCAGCGTTATGCTAACAAGAGGCAAAAAGCACAACCCACAAAAGAAAAAGCATATCTAAGGATTCATATCCACAACCTGTAAAAACTCTAGGAATCAATAAGAATAAGATGAGCAACCCAGTGGAAAAAAATGGCAAAGGAAATGAACACAGACAGTCAATAGAAGAGGAAACCCAAATGAAAAATGAACAAATGTAATATGCTAAAACCAAACCAAACCAAATTAGTTGCCACTGAGTGGATTCCAACTCATGGCAACTTCATGGGTTGCAAAGTAGAACTGTCCTGCATAGGGTTTTCAAGGCTCTTACCTTTAGGAAGCAGATCACCGGACCTTTCTTCTGGCACAATGCTTAGCCCTGTAGTAATCAAGGAAATGCAGAGGCCATTTCAGACCAAACAGATAGGCAAAGATTAAAAGGTATGATTAACTTATATGCTAGCAAGGATGTGGAGAAACACGGTCTCTGAAAAATTTCTGGTAATAGGGAAAGTTGGTACTGCTTCTTTAAAGGGTAATTAGGTAATATCTAGAAAAGATGAGAATGTGTATACCTTACAACCCAGCTCTTCCACTCTCAGGGTGGAACCTAGGGAAACAGTCACAAATGTGCACAAAGAGCCATGCAGAAAAATATACATTCCAGCTTGGTTTGTAATAGCAAAAACCGAAACATCGTCTTAGCTAAAAATGGCTATTACCCTTTGGGCAGAAACATTAATGCTGCGACATACCCTGGGTAGTGGCATTAAATATCTCTAGGCTCAGGAGTTTTCCTGTCAACCATTTCGTGTCCGATATCATGTAGGCTACGCATACTCTTAAAAAAAAAATCCCCCTAAGAGGAAGACCCTCAAGGAAGTGAATTGACGCTTGACACAGTGGCTGCAACAATGAGCTTAAACAGACTGTTGTGAGGATGGCGCAGGACCAGGCAATGTCTCCTCCTGTTATACACAGGGTCACTGGGAGTCGGAGCTGATCTACGGCACCTAACAGCAACAATTCCGGGTCACTGCCGTGTGCTCATTATCAAAAAGACGCAGTCGTATCATTACTTTAGAGGAGATCATTTTGTACCCCAGCAGTGACAAGTTCAAAGTTCAATTTCAACCAAATTAAGGGATAGAAAAGTAAACTTTGGATATGAGCAAGCAAAGATCAATGACTAGGTTAATAAAATATTTATCTATGAATTGTGAAAATGTCTTTTAACTTTGTGTGTTTGTGCTCAGTGGGAACTGCAGGGTCTACACGTGTAAATGTGGTTGTAAACAGTCCATACAAGCAGATTCCCTGATGATCGGGGGCTCCTCTGAGCAGTCCTTGGGGACACATTCTCCTCTGAACGCTTAGTACTTTTGGCAAGAGCCACCACTTGGACCAGGCAGCTGTGCTTTCCAGAGGCTGCGAGCATCTGTCCAAACTATGGTACAAAACCTGCCTGTCCCAAATTGACCTCATCATGCATTTCTAAATGTACAAAAAGATGATGGGGGAAAAATCAGCTTCGTGCTCCAGGGGACTTTCCGTCATGCTCTCCATTACCTCTGCGGCTGGCTTGCATTTCTGGGGAGACCTGGAAAGCTTTGCAAAGGGCAGCCTTAACAAACACCACATTCCCACTTTGGGTGCAGGGTAGACATAACAAGCCTGGAAGCAGAGAGCAGCCTTTGTCCCTCCTGCTCAGAGATGATTCATGCATCTAACATGCACATGCGTCCAAAGGGCTCCTTCTTTGATGCTTGCTTCCTGTTTCCTTTTTTAATGAGCAGCCCAGGCTCCCTTGCATGCTGTGGGCTTTGTGAGCGCCTAAATGGTTTCTACAGAGCTGGGAGTAGCATTAGCTGGTTTGGTAAATCACTTGGACACTTGCCCAGCTTCCACTTCACCTTCAGATGAGGAGGAACCCAGTGGAAAGCCCTGCTCAGACTCTGTCCTTCCAGTAGTGTTCCTAAAAGCCTAAGAGCAGTCTCAGAAGGACAACAATTTTTCTATTGAATCTTCAGATCCAGTTCATTGAACAGGAAATTAGTATAACTCACTACTAAGCAGAAGCTCCTTTTTTACACAAGGGGTGCTTTACTTCAGAGTTTAACTTTTTCTCTTTAAGGCAAGGGTAGTCAATCCATTAACAAGTATTAAAACAGAGATTACCGACCATGGACCACTTACAACAAGTGGTTACGAGTGTGGTCAGCCCATCTTTGACTCCTACCCCTCCCACTTCCTAGCTGTGTTGTCTTGGGCAAATTACTGATCCTTTCTAAGCCTCAGTTTCCTTCTCTGTAAAATAAGGATAATACTAGTACTTACCTCACGTGGCTGTGAGAATTAAATGAGTTACTACTGAGACCAGTGCCAAACATATGGAGGTTGTTGTTGGGTGATTTCCAGTAGATCCCAACTCATAGCAACCCTGCTTGACAGAGTAGAACTGCCACATAGGGTTTTCTTAGCTGTAATCTTTATGGAAGCAGATTGCTAGGTCTTTATCCCACAGAGCCACTGGGTGGTTTTGAACCACCAACATTTCGGTTAGCAAACAAGCACTTAACTGTTGCACCACCAGGATTCCAAATGTCCAATAAATGTTAGCTACTACAATTATCTAAGGAGCCTTGTAGTTAAGTGCCCAGCTGCTAGCCCGAAGGCTGCCAGTTTGAACCAACCTGGTGGCCTTATGGGTGAAAGACCTGGCGATCTACTTCCATAAAGATTAGAAAAAAAAAAAAAAGATTACAGCCTAAGAAACCCTATGGGGCAGTTCTAATCTGTCACATAGGGTCACTGTGAGTTGGAATCGACTTGATCGCATACAACAACTATGATCACCTAGCTCTATGCTACACATTTTGGGATAAAAGAAATTATAAGGCACTGCTGCTTCCCTCAAAGAAATTTAATTGGAAGAGACAAGTACTATTCATATGAGATAATTAGTGCACAGAACGTTTTCTTTGTCTGCAGCATATGCTGAGGTAAACACCTAAACAGAGTGAGGCAGGCAGTTAGGAAATAGGATTGCATCTACTTGCCATTTCAGCTGCATGGCTCTCAAAGGGTTAACAGAATGACTGGATCTGAGAGCCTGCGAAACTGGTGCAAAGCCTCTCATGAAGGTAGAACTCAATCGAACTGGGTCTTGAAGATAGAACAAAATACAGCAGATACAAGAGGGGCATGGCAAGGCTATTTTAACAGTAAGAACCACAGGAGAGAAGAGACAGATGGTGTAAACTTGACGTGTAAGGCAATCCTTAAAATGGGATTTCGGCACCTCTTACTCTTTGCAACATCAGTTCTGAACTGCTCACCTACAGCGACTCTGTTCACTGCTTTTCCAAGCAATTGCTAAATCTCCAAGGTTCTACCGTCCCCGCTTTATGGTCTTTATGCTTTCCCTGGGTAAGCAGCACCCAGACATTCTCGTAAAAGCCCCTCCCACCTTAACATGGTCCCTGATATCATTCCCCAGGAAGGTGCTCCTGTTGGATTTGACCCAGATGAACGTATAGGAAGTGTTGTTATTCTTGCTAGATGCCACTGAGTTGACCCCGACTCATGGCGACCCCACATGCAACAGGATCAGACCATGGTGATCCATCTCATTTTTATTGACTGATTTATGGAAATAGAATGCCAGGCCTTTCTTCCTAGTCCATCCTAGTCTGGAAGCTCCACTGAAATCATTCAGCATCATAGTAACACTCAAGCCTCCACTGACAGGTGGGTGGTGACCAGGGGCAGATTATCCCAATAGGCAAAGTAAGCCCGGTGTTCACCTTGCTTACCAAATCATCTGTAGTGAACAATTTCACATTTTTTCACCATATCAAAGATTCTACTTCTAGGTATGGCCAGCATCTCTCTCTCTGCCAACCCCACAGCACCTTCCTACAGAATCAAAGCCTCTTTTGAAATTTACAATCCCTGACAGGGATGGATAACCCAGCAAGCGAGGTAAGCATGGGTGTACTTGTGCTTACTAATCTGTAGTGAAACCAATGTGAAATTGTTCACTACCGACGATCTGGTAAGCAAAGTAAGCACCACGCTTACCTTGCCTGGTGGGTCATCCGCCACTCGTGGTGACTGCTTGAAGTACACTGGCGAGAATTGAACCAGGGTCTCCACATGGAAGATGAGAATTCTACCACTGAACCACCAATTCCCTCCTTTATAGAAATTAGACATATGCTTATCAGGTACTTATTCACTGTCAACTGCTTAGTGAACACACATTCTAATATGAAAACTATCTAAAATCCTTGGCATCCTTCCTTCAGAGGAGTGATTTCCTTCAGTTGAGTATACGGCCAATGTGTCTCTTAAAATCAGTCTTAAACTCTCTTACAGAATTATTTTGAGAAATTCCCAAGACTATGGACCCTGGACACCCTGCTAACTCAGAAATGAAAACTTCCTGAAGCCCACTTTTCAGACAAAGATTAGTCAGGCCTGTAAAACAAACAATAACACATGTGAAGAAAGTGCTTCCTAGTTCAATCAAATATACAAGATCAAATGAGCAACTCCTGCCCCAAAACAAGATGAGAAGGCGGGAAGGGACAGGAACTGTATCAGTGGACACAGGGAACCCTGAGTGGAAAGGGGGAGCATGCTGTCACATTGCGGGAACTGCAACTGATGTCACAAAACAATATATAAATTTTTGAATGATACATTGGCTTGAGCTGTAAACTTTCACCTAAAACACAATAAAAAAAATTTTTTAAGATTTTTAATAGATATTGTTTTCTAATCTCTTCATCAAATCCTAGGTAAGAGATAAATTATCTAGGAGAGAATTCCCTCCCCCCAGAAATGAATAAACAAACAAACAAAAAAAAAAACCAAACCCACTGCCGTCGAGTCAATTCCAACTCATAGCAACCCTATAGGACAGAGTAGAACTGCCCCTTAGAGTTTCCAAGGCGCACCTGGCTGATTTGAACTGCTGAACTGTTGGTTAGCAGCCATAGCAGTTAACCATTACACTACCAGGGTTTCCTAAGAAATGAATACTTGAACAAAAATAACCTGAGCTTCCCTCAAAGTTTTTTTCCCCGTTTTCCTTTAAATGAAAATGCTATGTTGATTATGTATCTTGAGTGAAAACAGACACCTAGAAACATGCCAGGAGAGGAAGTGGTACAACAAAGGAGAGGACATCTCTTATCATCGATGCCCGACCAAAGAAACTGGAGGCTGGCTTCCTGGGAAGTCAGAGAGTGAGTCTTTATCCCCCAGTGGGTCTGCTCAGTGTCTGCCCAGCATCATTCAAACGACTTCTAGTAGAATCACAAATCTTGGGGCCTGTCACCCTCACCTCTGAATAAACAGGAACATTGAACGTGCTCTCAGCTGTGTCAGGTGCACTGCATTTCAAGAGCTTGTTCACCATGGAGTAAGTTCCTGCCAGCCTGGTCTGCAGCTGCTGAGCTCCCAGGGTTGTGCTTGCTAGAGGAAGGGGTGCTGGGAAGTGAAGATTCTCTCTAAGAGGAGAGATTTCCCAGCTGAAGCTCTTCCTAACCTTCGGCAAGCAAATCTTCTGTTGTTGTTGTTTAGAATATACGTAACAGAGCTTAATACCAATTCAACAATTTCTACATGTACAATTCAGTGACATTGATTACATTCTTCAAGTTGTACAGTCATTCTCACCCTCCTTTTCCAGATTATTCCTCTATCATTAACATGAACTCACTGCCCCCTAAGTTTCCTATCTCATCTTTCAAGTTGCTGTTGTTAATTTGATCCCATATAGATAGTTCTTAAAAGAGCACAATTCCCATGGCAGACATTCTTTACTAATTAAGCTAGTGTTGGGTTTAAAGAAGAGTTCAGGGATATTCTTGGTTTAAGGTTTAAAGATTATCACAGGGCGGTAGTTTTGGAGGTTCACCAGCCTTCATGGCTCCAGAAAGTCTGGATTCTATCAGTGTTTGAAATTCTGTTCTTCGTTTTCCCCCTTTTGATCAGGATTCTTCTGTAGAATCTTTGATCAAAACATTCAGCAATGGTAACCAGCAGGGACCGATTACCCAATAAGCAAGGTATGCACAGGCTTACTTTTGCTTACTTATTAATCTGTAGTACACAATTTCACCTGTTTTTAACCACATCAAAGATGTGGTGAAACCATTGTGAAATTGTACACTACAGATTATTGAGTAAACACAATTAAGTCTGTGCATACACCTTGCTTACTGTAAACCCATGTGTACCTTACTTAGCGGTTAACCAGCCCCTGGTAGCCAGGCACCATCCAGTTCTTCTCTCATGGCAAGGGAGGAAATTGTTGATAGAGATAATTAGCTATGTGAATCTTTTGAACAGTTCTCCTTCCCTCTCTAAAATACTGGTATCTGGTAGGAGACATTTGAATCAGAAATACTTCTGCACAAATGTATAGCAATTGCTGCCTCGTTCTTTGAGACTCCAATGGTATGTGATGCACTGGTAGCTCTCCCAGAAAGGAGACACAAGCAGGGCGGCAATAAAAGTGAAGACACTTCTACCTTTCTATGTTATCGGCCAGAGTTTTATACAGAAGGTAAAGCAAACACTGTCTTGAACCAAATATGTGTGTCCAGTAGCTAGACCGTGAGAAATAACTCTGGGCTGGTCAGACGACCTTAGAGTAGTAGACTAGAATCTCCTCCAGTCCAGAGACCTTTGTCAGTACATTAGTACTTGCAGGGACTCACACAGTACCTGGCACAGATGCTAAGTACTTTAATACGTGAACAGAATCTGTACATTGATGGCTCAGAGCATCGGAACAGGACCAATCCAAAGAGTGAGAGATTCGAGAGTCAGGAAGGTTAGTTGAGTGTATTATTATGCTTGTTTAGTCCATAGGGAAGATGGATTTAATACATCAGTTTCATCAATGTCAGAGGGCGCCCAGTGGCCCACAGTATAGAGAATTATCATTTTTGCCCTGGCATTCACTTGAATTACACGTGTTGATGGGTTCGTGTGTGTGATCCAATCAAATGGCTACTGTGTTAGCCCAGCAGTCTGCTAGGATCTGCACTTGACACAGCTTTTCGTTCTCTACTCATCTCTATCCATGTGTTTTATGGGAGAAACAACGTGGGCAAATTTGAAGTTCCTAAGGACCTCCTGTAATTTAAGGCTTGTCATACGGCAGAGGAAGGAGGCATCTTCAGAGTTTTCCTACACAAGGTCCAATTTGAGCTAAAGGGCACAAGATATAGGAAGGAAATTTCAACATTAGAACAGGCTTCCTTACAGGTAGCTTGTTGATGTTCCAGGGGGCCTAGATAGCCAACTGGGCAAGGGTTTTGTGGTCAATATTCATCATCCTACTTCAGGTGCTTGGCGCAGTGGCTGGCACATAAAGGTCCTTGAGGAATCATAAAATATTAGAACTATTAAGGCTCTTCCACCAATGCCATCGAGTCGATTCCAACTCATAGCAACCCTATAGGACAGAGTAGAGCTACCCCATAGAGTTTCCAAATAGGTCACCTAACTCAGCTGTATCACTAACTTAGGGGAAAAAGAACCAAAAAAAGGTTAACTGATGTGCTCAAAGTCTCACACTGCAAAATGACAGGGTCAGTACTAGAGCCCAGGTCTTTAAATGCCATTTCGGTGCTATTTCTGACAGAGAAATGCACTTCACATTTCTATTTGTAAACATGCTCTTGAGTGTTAGATATGCTACACATAATAAGTGGTTTAAGGATCCCTGGTGGCACAGTGGTTAAGTGCTCAGCTGCTTATTGAAGGTTGGTGGTTCAAACCCACCAGCCACTCCACAAGAGAAAGATGTGACAGTCTGCTTCCATAAAGATTTACAGCCTTGGAAACCCTATGGGGCAGTTCTACTCAGTCCTAGAGGGTTGCTATGAGTCAGAATCAACTTGACAGCAATGAGTTTTATTAAGTGGTTTCTGAAAGTATTTGTATAATCCCCTTGAAATAAAGGGTTGTTTCAGGACATGTTGGATTGGATTTTTCCCTATCACACCCAGCTTCACCATCCTACCAACATGTCCTCCACAACAGGGGTTGATAGAGCAGGACATGAAAAAGATGCAGAAGGGATTCGCTGCCTCCAAGGGCTTAATATCCTCATCTAAAGAACTGGAACTTTAAAAGCTTAGCCTGAGAGGGTCAGTTCCCCATCCACCCACTTTTGTTTGACATAGACACATGGAGGAGCTTCAACCATTCATTCACCAACCACTAATAGCATCATTTATGTTCCAAACACAGGGTACTGTGCTTGGTGCTGAAAGGTCCCAAAGAGAAACAAGATACTGACACAGTGGGATTTGTGAATGTGGACTAAATACCACTCCAGGGTGAGCTGAGATGTAGAGGCTGGAAAGCTCTGATCTCTATGTAGAATACTGATCAATCTGTAAGAAATGTAAGATTGGTGGAGAAAAAGAGGCAAGCTTGGGCAAGTGGCTAGTGCTGACCTATGGGGACTTTGAAGGTAGTGAAGGAGCTTAGAGAATTCGGGAGCCATTAATGGTTAAGTGGAGAGATGACTGAGCAGTAATATGGCAATGTTCAGCTGGCAGTATTGTGAAGATCAGTGTCATGAACCTTGAGATTCTCTCAAGTGTCCAGGTTCCTTCAGATACCTTTTCCTATTTCTGTGTGCCCAACATACCTCCCTTCCAGCTTCTGTATGCTTCACATCTAACATCTTGCACCTGCGACATCTTTTAGAGAGCTGCATTTGGGCTGCAGGAGACACTTTGGCAAAACAAGCCAAATGCTGAAAATGCTTAGGTGTTTATATCCTGGGGAGGGGTATAGCGTCCTTAGCCAATGACTGCTAGTGTGGAGCTACGAAAGTCCAGCCCCCCTGCCTCTAGCTGGCACAAACCCTGTGAGGTGCAGGGTCAGGCTGAGGCTGGCACTTTGCCTGAAAGCTCATCCTTGCTTAGTTTCTTCTCCTTCCCTGTCTTGCACCTGCACTCTCTCACCAGTTTCTCCTGGAAGCACTTCCTTAATTCATTACTTGCTGAAGAATTGTCATCTCAGGTTTGCTTCTGATAGACAGATTGGAATGTTAAGGTAAGTCCAGTTAGGAAGCTCTTGTGAAACTCCAGCAAGAGACCACAGAGATCTGTGCTAGGACAGTGGCAGTAAGATAGAGGCAGGCTAAGACCTTTACCAAGCAGAATATATGGGATGGATGAGAAGTAGGAGTCAAAGAAGCCCCCACAATTTCCAGCATAGGTGACAGGATTGGAGAAGCCCTGAAGGACGTGCACATGTGGGAGGGGAAGTAGGCTTGGTTTAGAGATGTTGACTTTGCAGTAACAGGAAGAGAACACAGTATGAATGCTGAGCAGCTAGCAGGGCAAGTGGAGCTTTAGCTCAGGGAGGGATCAGGGATGGAGCTCTTGTTTTGGCAGGAATAAGCACTGAGTTTACTGGAGCCATGAATTAGGAGAGAAACTTCCAGAAAGAATTTGGACTTTGTGTCCATCTATGGAGGTCCCCAAAGTGGTAAAAACTATAAAATTCTTGGCCTTGGAAAACCAAGTCCAGCAGTGGGCAGGACAGAGTCTGGAATGGGTCTGAGCTGGGTTCTGTACCATTGTCTATTTAAAAACAAAAAAAATTCCCAGTGTATGTTCTGCCTGGGATCTAGCCTCTACTGTCACAATCTCTTCCCTCAGAGTTGCGTCTGGAAGGTGGTAGGGGACCTGATGCACACTGGAGAATAAGCCAGGACAGTTCTTGAGGATGTCGATCAAAGACAGCATTGCCTTTGACGAGTTCATTGGGAAATTTTTAAAATAAATCTGTTATTTTAATCTAAAGATCTAATCACAGGATTATAAGGCTTAAAGAGACCTGAGAAGTCATCTAGTTCTCAATTTTACAGATGAGGAAACTGAGGCTAAAACTGTGTGGTCAGTCATAGCTGGGTCATGACCAGAGAACTCACCCCACCCCTCTTGTGTTCTCCATTCCTGTCCTGGGGTTGCCATTCATGTCCTGGTCATTGTGTGGGAAGGCCTCTGCACAGAGTCATCTTTCCAGATGAAATGAGTTTTATCTATCGGAGCATTTGTTTCTTTGTGTGTAAAATGAAAATCATAATGTCAAAAGGCTGTTTCAGGATTTACTAAGATAAAGGATGTGAAACTTTCAGAGTAGTAGAACAGTATCGAAATGGAACAACAATGCCAGTCTTCTCTACTTTCTGGTTCAGTTCCTATATAATCATTAGAGATATAGATTGGGATCATGGAATAAAGAGAAGCCACAAGACCTATGAGGGACCTTGGCTTCATTCCTTTAGCTTCATTCACACTGGACACCAAGCAAATAAAAAAACAGCATGTGTATGTATTGAGGGGAAATCATGCCTAAATCCAAACCTGTTGCTGTTGAGTCGATTCCAACTAGATAGGACAGAGTAGAACTGCCCAATAGGGTTTTCAAGAAGCAGCTGGTGGATTCGAACTGCCAACCTTTTGGTTAGCAGCCACCCTCTTAAACCCCTGTGCCACAGGGCTCCATCTAAACCCATGGTCCTAGTTAACCAAGTCTAGTGTGTAGCCCTGCCATGAGGTAATCAAGTCCACAAGCATATATGGATCCCCAAACCTGAGCCAGGTACTTTATGAAGTTCTGGCGTTGGAGAAGTAAGTTACAATCTATGTCCTCAGGAAGTCACAGTCTAGCAGAGGCAAAAACCTGTAAAGAAACAATTGAAAGACAATGGAATGAGGGTTGTGATGGAGAATTGTGCAAGTTACCATAGTGGCAAATGGCAGTGTCTGCCTCTCCCTGGCGAAAGACTTCACAGAGAAATTGGGGCTTCACATAAAATTCAGATGAGTCGGAATGAGCCAGACATTACTTCAGACAAAGTCAACAATAGCAAAGGCAGAAAGGTAGGTCAGCTTTTGTTTCATTCAAGAGCTATAAGGGACTTGGTAGAGGAGTGCTGCTGGTACAGCGGTTAAAGCGCTTAACTGCTAAAAAAAACTTGGGCAGTTGGAACCCACCAGCTGCTCTACAAGTCAAAGATGTGACAGTCTGTTTCCATAAAGATTTACAGCCAAGAAAACCTTATGGGGCATTCTACTCCATCCATTATGGCCACTATGAGTTGGAATCAACTCAAAGGCAACAGGTTTTGGTTTTTAAGGAATTTGGTATCAGGATCACATATTTGCTCAATGAGTAAAGGAAGGAAAGACTGAGTAGCAATAATAAGGTTGTAATGACAGAAAAGGGTCAGATGATTAAGGGCATTGTACGCCATAATAGCTTACTGGCTTTATCTCTCCAGGCTAAATGTATTGGAATCAGAATTCCTTAAAGTGTGGTACTTGGACCAGCATCATCATCATCACCCAGGAAATTGTTAGAAATGCAAATAATCAAGCCCTAACCCAAACCTACTGAATACGAAACTCTGGGGGTGGGGCCCAGGAATCTGTGATTTAGCAAGGCCTCCAGGTGATTCTGGTGCATGCTGAAGGTAGAGAACAATCGCTATAGGCACCTGGGGAGACAGAAAATTTGAAAGAGTGTTTTATGGAGACAAAGAGCTGCATCAGTTTATTTGGGCTAAAATATAGATAGAAATCGCTGACTTCTCTCTACAAAAATGCTAGCTCAGTCCTCCGCAAGTGCTCAGCCAGAGCCTTCTGGGGTCCTGCCTGGGTCTTTTCAATTGAGTCCTCCTGTCTCATCAGGTAAGTAATCTTGTAGAAACAGCACCTCATTACGCTTCATCAGATGAGCAGTGAGGAAGCACTTTTCATTTGAGAGCTAGAAGACTGAAAAGATTCGTTTGGGGCAATCGCAGTAGATGGCAGTGATTTAAACTAAACTCATTTCTGGAAGACAGCTGAGCTCTGGTCCGACTTGTGTGAAGTTTAGGTTGAGGCATCAGCAGGAATGTTGAACAGGCACTCAAGCCTGAAATGGCAGGAGTTAAATTCACCCGTGGATCCTTTTTCAAACCAATTTATATATTGAAGAAAATGGAAGCCTGCCCCTGGCCTCTCATCTGAGGGTGAAGTTGGTAGCCCATGTCTGGGTTGACCAAAAAAGCAGACAATCGACCATCACCATCACCTTCCCCTCAAAAAGCACTAATGAAAGAAAGTGGAAAAATCAGTACAGAAGCCAAATGATTCATAAAAAATCAATTTAAGCAGCATGAGATAAGCAGAGAGCTTAAATTAAAAAAAAATAAAATACAGTTAGTGCATCAGACAATTCCAAATGAAAATAAATATCTTTAAAGGAGACTCTATATAACCTTGGGTAATTTCTTAATGGTATTGGGCAGTATTTGACCACAAAATCCATCGTTAAAATCCAGAGATATCCTTGGCCAGGGACTCGTTATAAAGGACCAAAAAGGTTAAAGGGGACAATTTGAGGACCAGCTCAGGGACAAGAGATAGATAGGCTCAGAAGCAAGTCTAGCGTACACGGCGGAAGCTTCCCCTTTCCCCGTGACACGAGCTGCCCACCGTCCAGCACCCCCCTCCCCCCGGACAGCTGGAGCTGGTGTGGAAGCCGCAAGCACACAGTCCATAGGCAATTACAGTAATCAAAGCCTGGAGGAAGTGACACAAGGGTAAATAGCCTACTCCCAGTTGGCCTGTGATTAATGTGACAACCACTTGGACATGTTTTCCTCTGTGGAAGCAGGGCAGCCTAGCCGGAGAAAAATTGATAAAAGAGTGTCCTACTCTACCCATTATACCCAAACTCTCAGTTAGTATTGGCCGAGGAGGAAACCCGGCAATAAGGGAATGGGTGGGTGTACCTACAAATAAGAGAAGCACGTGCTGCAAAGGGCCTCACCTATGCATCACTTATAGACATTATATGTGTAGTGGTTAAGAGCTCAGCTGCTAACCAAAAGGTCTGCAGTTCAAATCCACCAGCTGCTCCTTGGAAACCCTGTGGGGCCATTCTACTCTGTCCTGCAGGGTTGCTATGAGTCAGAACTGACTTGATGGCACCTAACAACAACATACATCAATGCACTCAATCCTTTATGAAATAAATATTCCACCAGCCCTATTTTATGGTCTTTTTCACAAGGAAACAGGCTCAGAGTGGTGAAGCAGCCTTTCCTAAGACACCAGTTAGCAGCACATCAGGTATGAACACAAGAGTTTGCTGAACCTAGATCCGTACCCTTCCAACCACAAGAGAAGGATGCCAGGGAGGAGAAGGGAGGCACGAGTGTGTAATCAAAGGAGATTAGTGAACTTTACTGGATGTAGCCTGTCTTAGTGATCTAGTGCTGCTATAACAGAAATACCACAAATGGGTGGCTTTAGCAAACAAATTAATTTTCTCACAGTCTAGGAGGCCAGAAGTTTGAATTCGGGGTGTCAGCTCCAGGGGAAGCCTTTCTCTCTCTATTGGCTTTGGAGTAAGGTCCTTGTCTCTCCTGAGCTTCTGCTCCTGGATGATTTTCATGTGGCTTGGCATCTCTCTTCCCCCATCTCTTCTTCTCACTTGCTTATTTAATCTCTTTTATATGTCAAAAGAGATTGATTTAAGACAGCACTACGCTATCATTACCATAACAAAGAAAGCCCATTCCCAAATGGGATTATGACCACAGGTATAGAGATTGTGGGGGGTGGGGGGGAGGCACACAATTCAATCCATAACACAGCCTTAGGGATTATGCATGGCCCCAAAGTCAACATCACCTCAATGGCTATGGCTGTATGCTCACGTGTGTACTCAGTAATGTGGATCCTCTCCAGATCTTGATTGCCCACAAAGAGAAAAAAGAGCTTTGCCTTCATTTGGGACTCAAGAGACAGTGGCAACAAACCATATGAGACATGGAGATTTTAATATGGCTGAAAAAATGAAGCTTGGTTGGAATTAGTCAGAATGAGAGCCATTTATGACAAGCACTATAGGAGAGTGTCCTACCTCTTTTTCCGAGGGGGTGGGAATCAGGAATTCCCTGGGTCTTGCTTTTAATGAAGCTAATTTTAAATTAAGGAAAAGGGAAGTGATAATTACAGCTCTCAGAGGACAAGATCAAATGTATTGGAACCAGAAGTTTCACATCAAAATAGGATGGAAAAACAACTAATTCCAAGGTGGATGAGTTGATGTAGCAGGCAGGAGAATCTCATTTTCTTGGTAGAGGCTGGGACACCAGAGAGAAGGGAAGGCATCTTCCTGGATGTGAGGGGTACAGACACAGGGGTGGGCCCTGGCTCTGTGGAAGTGTGAGGAAATGTGGGGGAAGCCTCTGGTTGTGGATTCAACCCAACCCACCTGGTGGGCCCCGTAAGGCAGCTTGGTTTGAACTTACTTTCGGAGAGTCCTGCTGACGTACAAATGCTCAGTGGGGCTAGGCTAGTGGTGTGAGAGAGGGGAGAGGGAGGACCACTTCTCACCTGGGAGCAACCAGACCCAGGGAGAAATATCCCAAGAAGCAAGTCCTTTCAGACCCCTTAGGGAAAGGTAAGGGAGGTTGAGCCTGAATCCAGGGAGGCCTAGGTGCTGCCAGATGTTGTTCATTTTGTCTCTCCCTAAACCATCGCTCCTTTGAGAGAAGAGTCATATAGTAACTTGTGATAGTGGGAAGACATTTAGGTCTATTAGTTGGGAGAAGGCCAACTAAGGGGGAGGGGAATGCTCTAATAAGCTGTTCATAATGAGGGCTGAGGTGAAAGGCAAACTCAAGTGACAAAAGATGATCAGGAAGGAGCCTCTCACTGGAGACCCTTTATTTTACAAATACTGTGAAGAGTTTGGGTGCACACATGGCAGGGGAAAGGATGTTGTTGTTGTTAGGAGCCATGGAGTCGGTTCTGACTTGTAGCTACCCCATGTACAACAGGAGGCAACACTGCCCAGTCCTGCTCCATCCTCATACTCTTTGCTATGTTTGAGCCCATTGTTGCAGCTACCATGTCAATCCATCTCATTAAGGGTCTTCTTCTTTTCTGCTGACCCTCTACTTTACCAAGCATGATGCCCTTCTCCAGGGACTGACCTCTCCTGACAACATGTCCAAAGTACATGAGATGAAGTGTCATCATCCTTGCTTCTAAAGAGCATGCTGGCTATATTTCTTTCAAGCAGATTTGTTCATTCTTTTGGGAGTCTGTGATATATTCAATATTCTTTGCCAACATCATAACTCGAAGGCATCAGTTCTTCTTCAGTCTTCCTTATTCATTGCCCACCTTTTGCATGCATGTGAGGCGATTGAAAACACCATTGCTTGGGTCAGGTTCACTTTAGCCTTCAAGGTGACATCTTTGCCTGTTTTAAAGTCAGGAAAGATGTGTGACAGGGTCGTACCCTTTCGCCATACTTATTCAATCTGTATGCTGAGGGGAAAGGATAGGAGAGAGTTAAATTGTTTTGTATCCTTAAATGCATGAGAGAAATAACTTGGGAACAATTGACAGTAGACATCCAGAGACATTTGGGAGCTTCATGATGTTTGGGTAGGGGATATAAAGAAAATAGGCAAGAGGCCAAAGAGGGATGCTGGGAAAACAGGACTGCGAGGGGGGGATTTCAAGTTGTCAGTTCTTGGGTATTACGTACAAGTTGTTGAGTACGAGTATTAAGTACAAGTTTGTCCTCTACAAAATCTTCACCAGACTCTAGATGCATATTGATGGTTTTCAACCATGAATTATTACTTGGTGGTGGGAGGAGGCGATCTAGGAAAGAACTGCTTTCCACTACAGGTTTGCAGGAGCAAAGCCAGCAGCTCCAGCACACACACAGTAGCCTGACAATTGGGGCAACAGCTACCCTCTGGGTTACACATGAGCCATCTCATTTAACAGTCTCAGCAGCTTTGTGGAATAGGTAGTATTACCACGTTTTAAAAGTGAGGAAACCAAACTTCAGGGAAGTCTCATTATTTGCCCAAGAGCTCGGTGATGCTAACGCTCATTTACTTCCGCACCATACTGCTGTTGTTGTTAGGTGCCATTGAGTCAGCTCTGACTCATGACGATCCTATGTGTAACAGAACGAAGCTTTGCCTAGTCCTGCACCGTCTTCAGGATCATTGGTATGTTTGAGTCCATTGTTGTGGCTAGTGTGATAATCCATTTCATTGACGGTTTCCCTCATTTTTGCTGCCCCTCCACTTTGCCAAACAGGATGTTTTTCTCCAGTGATTACTCACCCCTGATGACACGTCCAAAGTGAGCTAGTCAAAGTCTCAGACAATATTCTGTGACGCATAGTGTTTTCACTGGCTAGTTTTCAAAGTGTGGTCCCTAGACCAGCATCATCACCATCATCCAGGAACTTGTTAGAAATACAGATTCCTGCCCCAGTCTACTGAACCAGAAACTCTGGGTGTAGGGCTTTGCATCTGTGCTTTAACGGGCCCTCAGATGACTCTGTTGTTAGCTAAAGTTTGAGAACCACGACTACACTATGGTGCCTCTCACACAGCCTGCACAGCACTTCAGGTTTGATGGGTCTGTGACTCGTTGTCGAGGAGATGACATGCCACTTGACAGCTTGCGGTGCCTGAGTGAGCAAAAGCTGCAGAGACACAAAACTCAGACACTCGGCTGTAAAATGAGATACAACCCAAAACCTCCGAGGAGCTGATGGGGTCTCATGGGTGGGTTGTGAACAGAAGTAATTATAGCCAGTTTGGAAGTCAAGGCAACAATGTTAAAAAGAAATTTAACCGGCTTGCTCCAACATCACCCTGCCTCCAGCCCCCTCAGAGGTAGCTCTTGCCGGGTGTGGTTTGTCTACCCTGAACTTTCTGTTATGCCCCGTTTCTAGCCTCTCTTGGAGAATGGGAGAAGCTGGCTGGTCACATTTGTATGTGCAGCATATATAGTTCAGGAACACTGAGCTATAGGCTGAGCTGTTAGAGGAGCAGTGTGGTATCCTGGAGAATCTCCTGGGTTTTGAGCTCTAAATTCAGGTCTTAACTCTGCGAACTATCATCTTGGTGATCTTGGGCAAGTCATAGAACTTCTCTGTAAAGTGAAGGTGATAGTATCTACTTCTTGGCTTGTCATAAGAACGAACCATAATGTATGAGGCAATGCTTTGTAAAATGGGACATAGTGTGTTACTTTAGGTCCCTGGCTGTCACAAATAGTTTACTCTCAGCTACTAACTGAAAGACTGGCAGTTCGAACCTACTCAGCATCACCACAGAAGAAAGACTTGGCAATCTTGCTTCTGTAAAGATTACAGCCAAGAAAACCCTATGGAACTCAGTTCTACTCTGTGACACATGGGGTCACCTTGAGTTGGAATTGATTTGACAGCAGTGGGTTAGGCTTTTATTTTTTTGGTTATCAGTGTTTTAATGCCACTCTCTTCCCCCAACCTCGAATCAGCCTGAGTTTCAAACTTTCCGGATATGTGCCTCATGCCTTCCAAAGTCCCCTAGCTCTAGTCAGTGATTGACAACAGGTACTAATCTGGTAAGTGAATCTTGTGTTTTCTTATCCCTCCCAGATACACCCTTATATAGAGCGTGCAGGAGGGTGCTGAAGCAGGCAGGAGGGTACAGAGTGTGTTTTGTCCTGGGTGCCTTTTAGCCGATCTTCTTGAGAAGACTTCCGTGATTTTGGATGAGACAGAGGCTTTTGGAAATCATGGAGTCCATTCTCACTACTACCCACCCTCTGTATTTACAGATAAGGAAACAGAGTTCAGAAAGGGAAGTGACCTGCCCAAATCGCCTGTGTCTATTTGTACATACTGAGCCGGGTGTCTTCCAGTAAGCAACAGGCCCTGACAGGAGGTACTGGCAAAGCTGCAGCTGCCAAAACAGCAGAGGGAGGTGCTCTTGGAGACTGTGCTGGTGTGAGGAGCACCTGTCGTGGGCAGTAACATCAGATGGCTCCCCTCCTCGGGTGCTGACACAGGCCATTCCTCCACAGCATTTGTACATGACGGAACCCCACTCCTGGCCGGTGACTTTTCCTAATTATATCATATAACCAGAGGATCTGCTGGATTGCAGGTTGACCTAGGAGCTGGGGAGGAAAATGTACTTTAAGAAAAAAGGTAATACAGTATGGGATACATATATTTATAATCTCTGAAAGGTAACAGGTGGTAGAAATAATACTACTATTAGAAAAATGAAGACAGCCTAGATTTAAATAATAATGATGATAATAATAATAAACATTTGTCCATATTTACCCAAGAAGCTGAGTCAGGGTTACCCCATACTTCATCACCATACTGTGGTTCTCAAAGGGTGATCCCCTGACCAGCAGCATCCACATCACATGGGAACTTGTTAGAAATGCAAATTCCCAGGCCCTTACTAAGGGTACTAAGTGTCAGGTGCTATTACTAAGTAGGTGTTTTGCATGGATTATCTCATCTGATCCTTCAAAGAGCCCTGTGAAGCAAATAACAGTATTATACCCATTTTAAAGATGAGAACACTGATGCTTAGATGGGGTGGCTTTGGTAGGTGATTTGCCCTCCAAGGTCAAGTGCAGGAGGCACCAGGATATGAACCAAGCAGTCAGACTCCAGAGCCTGCCCTGGAAACCAATTTGCTCACTGTACTATGCTATCTGCAAGCCACCCCTTGTGAGCTGTGATTGGGCCAAATTATTTTACCTCTTTGAATGTCATCTAAAAATGTTCAGATAATAGTAGTTCAGCTGGCCTCTCAAGGTTGTTATAAAGAACTCCAAAACAAAACAATTGTTAACTTATTACACACAAAACTATTTCCTATTATCGCTGCCTTACTTACCTAAAGAATAAAGGACACATTTATTGCAGGCTGATTAAACTGAGGATGAAAGAACAAGGCTAATAGCAGAGGCCAAGAGTAAAGTGAGTTACTGCAACTAAGCCCTGAAAAGATTAGCTTGGAGCTTCCCATAAGTCAAGGCAAAAAGAGAAAGTGTTTCCTTTCACAGCCCTCACTAGCTTATCAAAGGAGGAATGCCATATTACTACAAAACACAAATTTTGTTTTGTACCGTAGTTTAAGCATAATTTATACTCCATGAAGGGTATTAAGAAACACAATAGAGGTTGCCTGTGGTGGTGGTTTTACAAAAATGGCAGGAAAGTTTTTTGAGTAACCCTTCTTACAAAAGCTGAGGGCTTAATACAGCACTCACGTTTTAGGAAGATAACTTAATGAGTTAGAATAATCACATCAATGTAGGCATAGTTTTCTGCTAACTTAATAGAGAAACAGAATCAATTGAAGAAGAGTTTATATTTTCTCTTGGAAACATGGAAAGATTTTAAATATAGAGCCTCTCACTTTGGGGACATGGATCCGTAATTTCCCCAAAACTACTCCTCCGTTTGCTTCTTAATACGTGAATAGAGAAAGATTTCACCAAGAGGGTTACTCTTAAGCTTCTTTAAAGGGGTGTAGATTGAACGGTGTGCAGAGGAGAGAGGTCCATTGGGTCCCAAACTGTGAGCAGAAGGGAGGGATGGCTAAGAGTGAGACTCAGTGAGGCAGAGGAGACTGGGAGGAGGAAGGGTGTCTATGCTTCAGCACCCAAGGGGCTGTCAGGTGGAAGACAGTATAGCTTGGTTTCTGTAGTACCAAGGGGTAGAACTAAGATGGACAAATGGAAACTACCCATAAAGCAGTTGATTTTATCACAGCATAAGGAACTCTTGGATGACCTTCTGAAAGGCTGTGTTTTGATTTTCACAGCTATGACATCTCTGGAGGTTGGGGCGGAATGAGGAAGAGGGCCATGATTTGGAGAAAACAGGAAACATGTTCCCCCCTTTCTCCTCTATCGTGAGCCTTCAGAAAGCATCAGAGCACAGTAGTTGAGGGTGTGAGCTCTGCCGCTAAATTCCCTGGTTCAAAACTGGCTGCTGCCATGTGCTGAGGATGATGGTGAGACTCATCCCACACGGCTAGTACTAGTTGTTCTCCATATATTCCCCTACCCAACTCTGACCCATTCCTGCCTCTTCCTGCTGCACTTGGTACCCCAAGAGGCTGAAGTTTATGGACTACATCACTCAGCCCCCATTCCCTGTGGCTTCCATTGGGGCTCAGCTAACAGGAAGTGAGAAGAGCAGGGGCAGGGATTTATTACCTTCCAAAACTCCCGGGTACCCCACATTCACTGAGATCTCAGTTTTGGCATTGGATATATTTCCCTACATCCATAGGTCCCATGGGGAGGCTGCCTACCTACTGTGGCCACAGCTCTCACCTCTAGATTTCCGGAGCACCGTTACCACCCCCTGTCCTTTCAGGTCTAGAGTAGTAATTGTTCCCATTGTTGCTAGTCTGCGGGTGCTGCACCACCCCTCATCAGTTCTCCTGACTCCGACTGTTGTTAGCTGCTGTGGACTTAGTTCATGCAACCCCAGGCACAACAGAATGACATGCTGCCTGGTCCTCGCCATCCCCATGATCCATAGGGTTCTCACTGGCTGATTTTCAGGAGTAAATCGCCAGGCCTTTCTTTCTGTTCAGCATCATAGCAACACACCAGCCTCCACTGACAGACGTGAGGTAGCTGTGCCTGAGGTACATAGGTTGGGAATTGAACCTGAGCCACCTGTTTGAGAGGCAAGAACTCTACCACTGAACCATCACTGACCCCCAATAAATGTCAGTGATGACTTTTAGAAGAAGAAGCAGCAGCATTAGTGGGGGTGGTGGTAAAATAGCTATAGTATAACCCAAACCCTCCTAAGCCCCAAAGGAAATAAATAAGCTTTTTTGTGTTTCTGGAGCCCTGGTGGCACAGTGGCTAAGAGTTCAGGCTGCTAACCAAAAGGTCAGCAGTTCGAATCCACCAGCCATTGCTTGGAAACTCTGTGAGGCAGTTCTGCTCTGTCCTATAGACTGGCTATAAGTCAGAATTGACTCCATGGCAATGGATTTTTTGGTTTCGTGTCTCTATTATCTGCACCTTTCCCAAGGCATTAAGCTCTGCCTGATAAACCATTGGGTCCTCTTGAAGGTACTTGATATTTTGAGAGCCAGTTCACCAGTGCACCACTATAAGAAACATCTCAGAGCTAATAACTACTAGGATCTATGACCACTTCTAGGCTCAAAAGAGCCAGAGGAGGGAGCAAATACCCGAACCTCAAGGCAGAGAGCCTTGTCGGCAAGGCCTCCACACAGGAGCCGGGGCCTTTCGGAGACAGGCAGACGTAATGGGCCTGCAGGATGCATGCTAGAGAAGAAACAGCAGACATGTAACTCATGTGAAAAAGGAAATTCAAGCACTGTGCTGAGAGTGGAGTTGGGGATTGAACTTGGGAACTCTGAGTCCCTTCCAACCCAAGGAACTTTGATTGGAGGGCAAGTTTTTCTAGTGCCTGAGAGAGCAGGCAGGTCTTTAGACATTTGAGGGGAAGGGCAGGGTGCCACAGCAGGCACAGGAGGGAATACAACAGTATGGAAACCCACTTGCCTGCCTCTGTCTTGGCCAGCCCAGCCCAGCATCCACATCAGAATTTGGCTAAGGACACCCCATCTCCGGAAGCACTGCCCTTGAGCCCTTGGAATTTATAATAAATCCTGCTTCTGTGCCTTCTGTTTAGCACATTTCAGACAAGAAAAGAAACATAAACATTTCCATGCCACATCTAATACAATTATAAGGTCATTACACATTCTGTAGCACAAAACAGCTGTTCCAGAGATCCCTATTAGAATTTAACAGAGTTTTATGTCTTCTGAGGCAAAAAAAAAAAAAACAACCAATCTTTTAAATTATGATTTAATGAGATTGTTAAATGTTCATTACCAAGTGCTTACTTATTAAAGCTGCATGGAGCTTGGCTATTTGGGTTCATAAAAGGTTAACTGAACTTATCTCCCAACCCCAGCCCTACACACACACACACACACACCCCAAAGTGTGCACACAGGAATGAATCCACATTTAATCCAAACTCTCTTTTCTCTCAAACTATAACCTACTCTTTAAAAACAGCCTCCATAAATCTAAAGAGATCTAAACTCCAAATTTCTGTGGTTGAGTCAGGTTTCAAGTCAAATTCATGAGAAGCCTTATGTTAAAAATACCTTGGTTTCTAAGAAGTGTCTTCCCAGCACTGTTGAGAAAGGAATGTTCACATTACAGCTGACCAAATGATAAGATACCTGTGACCGGACCCAGTATTTGGTCTTTTACACATACAGGTTCAGTCTTGGGAGTTTCATATTGTTTTCACTGGGTGGAGAAACATCTGCACAGCTTATTTTCTGGGGTGAGCGTTCGGGTGGAGGGGGAGGAAGGATTTTGCTTGAGACTACCCGTGATCTAATACAGATGTGTCATGTTGTCAGGCTGTGATGCTGTAGCAGCTAATCCACCAGCAGTTATAATAATTGCTGTATCCTGCAGAAGCCATACCGTGACACAGTGTATCCCTGGAATTCATAAGTAGGTTGTTTAAATGCAAAATAATTATTAAGCACTCATTCTTGGAATTCATCCTGAGATAAGTAGCCCTTAAGAAAATGTCTAATACAAAATGACATTTGGGTTTTAGAATATATAACCTTTTGTATAAATGGTATCCCAAGGTGTTTTACATAGTAATTGGATGGTAGTGTGCTAAGTATTTCAGTAAATGAAATGGCTCTTGGGACTGAAGTAGAGGTTTAGCTATTCTTGGATTTCAAGTTGGATTTCATTGACTGTGGGGATGTGTAGTGGAATGCCAGGCTGTTTAAAAGTAGCTCAAGGCCTTCTTGCAACTTCATTGAAAAACATCAGGAAGCAGAAAGGGTCTCAGAGATAGAGAGACAAAGCCCTCTGTGACAGATGAGGAACCTGAGTGCACAGGTGAGTTAGTGGCCTAGCCAGGGCTCAACACCAAGTCAGTAATTTAAAGGACCTGAGGTATGATGATAGTTCGGGGTTCACATTTCAGCTGTGCCAGGTCCTAGCTTGGAAACACTGAGCAAGTTCCTTAGTATTTATTTCTCAGCCTCCATTTCTTCATCTGCAAAATAAGATATAACAATATCTGCCAGGGACGAGGGAAAGGTAAAAACAATATATATGTGGTGACAAGTATAGTTCCTGGCACATAGTAGGTGCTTTATAAATGGAAATTATTATAATAAATCCACCTGGCCATACATTTCCCCTGCCTGGACTTTTTCAGTATCGATTCGCATCACTTATCGCATTAATGCTGTTAAGTTTTACAATTACGAGTTACAATTAAGCAAACATGACTCATGCAGGTTTCCATGTCCAATTCTCAGCACTCCAGCCGCACATCAAAAAACAAATCAAAATGCAATTAGAGGCTGACGAGATACTAAATAGAAAGTTCATAATTTATTGCCTCGTAGATGATCATATTGTGAAAGTGTGAATCGATCTCATGTCAGTAATGGAAGGGTTGAGCCTGGGCCTGTGTCAAGGATGAAGAAGACTGATGTAGATGCTTATTTGACATGTTTGGTGGGGAAATGTCTTAAATTGAAATGGATGGGTGTTAAAAGCTGCAACCACTCTGCAACAGGCTGAGGGACTTTGCTTGGTGTGTTCGAACAGGTCACATTCTGCATGTGTTATGCACACACACACGCACACATGCACACACCCCAACACCACTACCATGCCCCAGTATTAGATATGTAAATGTTCACACTTAACACCTCCAACAAATTAAGAATAATTATTAATTTTACCAGCGGAGTCACTAGCTGAGGGTTCTTTGAAAAACGTTATCTCCCTGGTGCGAGTAAAGTATGATTTGACTCATTTTAAAATCAATTTACAAGTAAGATTTTTCAGGAACACATCTGCTAGATAAAGCAAGTTCTGCCACCATCCTGCAATGAACGTGACAGTGATATGTTCAGTTTTTATAATGGATAAAATTATGTGAGCAGAGAACATAATTACATGTTTTAAAGAGAATAGAAATACTTATCAATCTGGGCTTTAAAAATCACATTTTTAATTTCTGAACCAGTATCAGAAACTATTTAGCATTTACATATTCTCCAGATGGACTGTCTCCAAGACACGAGGTGGGTCAGTCCACAAATATTATGGAAAGTCTCCCAACAGGCATACCCTGGAGGCTGTTAGAAAAGTTGTAGAGTGCACATCAGTGACCTAATTTACTCCTCATCAGCTCTACAGGCTGATAGGTTATTATCCCCATTCTGTTGATGAGGAAAACAAGGCTCAGAAAATGAGGCAGCTCATACATGCTCACAAGGCTCAGACATTGCAAAGTTGGAATTCTGGACTGATCTTCTAAATACTCCTTAAAACACGATACTCCCCCTTTTCCTCCTACTGCACTGGTTAAGCAGCATTGTCTCTCACCTCAACAATCGCAACAGCCTCGTCTTCTTGTCTCTGCCTCCAGCCTTGTTCCATTCTGTGTTTCACAACCTGACCTGACTACTCTCTGCTCGAAACCATCAGCAGCTACTCATTCCTAGCCTATAAAGTACGCACACTGTTAACATGGTTTCGAAACTCTCCATCACCTGCTCTCCATGTATGTCTCTCCACTTAGTTCCTCTCTTACCTGCTTTGTATGTTTGAACCCCAGCCATAGGGCCTGTTATAGGTCTCTGCCTACTCTCCATACATCACCTCCATTTGTTTGCCCAGGCTGCCCCTTCTCTCCAAAATGCCCTCTTCCTCCCCTCTTTGTTTGGCTCACTTCTGCTTACCCTTCAAGACTCTTTTTTGTTATCATTTCCAATTACCCTTACCTGTCCTCCCCTGTCTCCCCTAGACTGGCTTTACTGTGTCTCCCAGGACTTTCATGCTGTTGTTGTTGTTGTTAGGTGCCATCGAGTCAGTTCTGACTCATAGTGACCCTACATAAAACGAAACAAATGAAACACTGCCAGGTCCTGCCCCACTCTCACAATCATTGCTATGCTTGAGTCCAGGGTTGCAGACACTGGGTCAGTCCATCTCGTTAAGGGTCTTCCTCTTTTTTGCTGACCCTCTACCTTACCGAGCATGATGTCCTTCTCCAGAGAATGATCCCTCCTGATAACATGTCCAGAGTACGTGAGAAGCCTCCCATCCTTGCTTCCAAGAAGCATTCTAGCTGAACTTCTTCCAAGACAGGACTTTCATACTCCTCTGTTATTGCCCTTAATTCATCATCGTTGTAATGCAGTTTCCTGAACGTGCCACCAGTCAGCGGGTTCCCCTATGTCGATGATTGTTACTCACTTTTGTCTCCAGGGCCTAGCACAGGGCCTCACTCATACTAGCTGCTCAATGAATATCTGCTGAATGGATGAATGCATGTGTGAATAAAGGATACAGTACAGTCTAGGGCTTTTAAAGTGTAAGCCCAGCTCTCTTTTCAGCGCCTTAGAGCTAACTAGGCAAAGATGGCAAGCTCCCCAGGCCTTGTCCTCACAATGCTAACAGAGGAAACAGACTGGGAACACACAGACCCCGAGCTACCAGACAACAGTAGCAGACAGTGCTGTGCCAAGTGCTTGGGGATTCTTCATAGCGCCACTGTTTAGGAAGTCCTCACCTCCTCCTCAGCCAAGGTTGCAATAACTAGAAAGCTTACCTGGACTGGAGGCTTTCACCTTGTACCCACAGTTTTCCCATGGCCAAGAACTTACTAACCAATGCCAGGTTCTCCCGACTTCAACACCCTTCCTCTCGGGTCCCAACCTGTTTCCTTCTCCCTCCTGTTTGGATGAGACGCTGAACTTGGTCTCACTCTGGCCTTGTGTCTAATAGTTCTTTGTATCTTCCTGATGACCTTCTCACAGACTGGCCACCACACACAGAGAAACTTTCCGTCTCATCTGTGTGTGCGTGTGTCTGCATGCCGGTGTGTGTGCGTCTGCGTGCCGGTGTGTGTGCGTGCTTCCCAAGCCCTGCCTTGGCTCCCAGGGGCTGATACCTGGCCGTCGCTGAGACCTGCAGCTCTGACTGGATTCTCAGTCCCGGCATTCTCTGCGCCAGCCTATCTCACCTCTCACAAAGCCCTAATTCTAACAAAGAAATATTTTTTTCCTAAGGTAATTTTTCCCTCCCTGAAATTCCCTGCAGCTGCTGTAGCGCTCATTTATAAACTGAAGTAGTCCAGATGACAAGCTTCTAATGTATTAACACTTTAACATCATAACCTGTTTGAAGGGAAGAATATTCTTGGTCGTCTTCACCTCTTTGAGATGCCTTCTGCTGATCAGGGCACCTCTTTAAAACACCTGTAAAGGGAGAGGCAGAGCACTCGGCTATGTTTGTTCAGTCTTTGGCGGCGTGCTGTACTGGAGACGGATGTGAGCTTCGTCTTTCATTAGCACAGTACCTATAGACTTTTAAAAATGGACCTGCTTATGAATGCGAGGTATGAATTCCATCTGGATATACTCTTCACCTTAAAAAAAAGAAAACAGCAAATTTCACACCAGTGACTTCCTCCTGTATCTGGCAATGGGGTGAGATGAGGTTCTGACAAATTGGTAGGTATTACATAACACCACCGTCGTCTTACAGATGCGTGCACAGCTCTAAAATAGAATGTGAAAGCATTACATGGTCTACAGAAACGAACTATTTGAGAAAGGATAACAACATACCCATTTCCCACAAATACAAAATTAACAGATAAAATAGGGAGAAAAATGACCTCCTGTGGGCCATTTCAGAGTAATCCCAGAATAAGGACAGCAGTCAGACAACGTTTATGAGAGCATCATAGGTCACAAGAAGGGTTTCCACCATCTTCAGGGGCCAGCTGTCTTTGAGTCAGGAGAATCCATTCACCTATCCAGAAGCAGAGTCTTGGTAGCCACGTTGTAAATAGTACCACCTATAAAAAGGGTAGGAGTCCTGATGGCCCAGTGATTAAGTGCTCAGCTGCTAACAGAAAGGCCAGCAGTTCAAACCTACCAGCCACTTGCAGGAGAAAGATGTGACAGTCTGCTTCTGTAAAGATTACAGCCTTGGAAACCCTATGGGGCAGTTCTACTCTGTTTTATAGGGTCTTGATGAGTTGGAATCAACTTGACGGCAGTGGGTTTAGTTTTTGGCTTTTGTTATAGAAAGGATGGGGTGATGCCACCTGTACTGGGTTAAATAGTGTCCCCCCAAAATTCGTGTCTACCTAGAACCTTAGAATGTGACCTTCCTTGGAAGTAGGGTCTTTGCAGATTTAATCAAGTTAAAATGAGGTCATAACCTATTAGGATGGGCCCTAATTCCAGCGACTGGCGTCCTTCTAAGAAGGCCATGTGACAACAGGCAGAGATTGAAGACATATAGCTCTAAGCCAAGGATTTCTGGCAACCACCAGAAGCTAGGAAGACTCAGGGAAGGATTCTTCTTTAGAGACTACAAAGGGAACATAGCCCTGTTGACATCTTGATGTTGGACTTCTGGCTTCCAGAACTGAGAGAGAATAGATTGCTGTCATTTTAAGCCACCAGGTCTTCACAACTGGGGAAAAACAGGCTTTCTGTCTTACTACTGCCTCCCACAAGGATGCTTCTCCAAGTCACGCAAGTGCCTTCTCCGTCCATCAGCACACCTTTCTCATTCCCGTCCCCAGGCTCCAGTCTACACTCTTAGCATTGCTCATTCCTCACCACCAAGTCTAGTTCCCTCAAGGCCGTAACCCTCATGAGGCTCACCCTAGCCATGTGAGAGTATCTTTCTACTTCTCCATCAGTTCTTGGGACCGATTCTTTGGGCCACAACTGTCAGCATTGAACCCTCTCAAAACCCATGCTCCTGCTGTCCCTCCACACACCACCTGCTCCCCCAGCCCCAACGAAGCACTGCACACGCAGTGACACCCATCTAGGACACACAATTTATGTTTAGCATGCCTAGAAATAAAAAAATAATTTTTTTTTTTTTTTTTTTTAGTGGACCACTAGTATGGCAAAATTTGTGTGGCTTTTCACATAGCCTTCAGGGGCCTCCTGCAGTGCTGGAATATAGACCCAAATAAAGCTGTGAACATAACAGGTTTAGGAGTAGTCTGGCACAGAAGGCAGAGAAGTCACTTTGGAGACCTGTGATTGAGACCCAAAGTCTTTGCAGCTTATTAGGTTTTGTAAGCAAATTAGTGTTAAACCTATTGTCCTCCAGTTGATTCTGACTCATATCAACCCTATAGGACAGAGTAGAACTGGCCCATAGGGTGTCCAAGGAGAGGCTGGTGGATTCGAACTGTCAACCTTTTAGTTAACAGCCAAACTCTTAACCACCGCGACCCCAGGGCTCCAAATTAGGGTTGATCAGGGGCAAATGACATCCTCTCTTATTGGTAATTCCTAATTTGGGGCCCATCTTGGTGCTCAGGATTCCTGGCTAGACTGCTGGCTCTATCTGTGTGCAAGGGGGGCAGTTAGGACCTGCTGCTGAAGCTTGAACTCAGATTCTTTTTTTTTTTTCAGTGAAAGCGTAGGAGGAACACAGGGCACCACTTTGCATGGAAAATCTGAGGCTAATCAGGGTGATGTTCTGTGGCCCCCATCCTGGTGAGGTGCCAGCCATCCAGGCCCTCCCCTGTATGTCTCCGATCCATTTCCCCACAGGCCTTGCTGCAGCCTGGAGACAGACCCCTGTTCCCTCAGCCACTGCTGCCTGCCAAGAGAGTGGGGAAGGGGACAGACCATAGCCTGGCTGCCCCCACTAATCATCCTGTTGGTCATCCCTTGGCCCCTGCTCAGGGTGCCTACCACTCCCAGGTGTGGGGCACACTGAGTATTATTCCCAACCTTCCTGGAGAACCCTACCAAAAGAGTCTTCACTCTAGATCTTCTGCTTTCTTCCAGATGTTTCTTATAATTTCCTCCAGTCCACCAAGGATTTCCCTCCTCATTTGCTAGGTGTTGTTATGATTTCGTCTTCCTTTTTGAAATAATTTTTTTTTCTTTCATTTTTAGGGATTTAGGTCAAGAAGGGGCAGCCATTGTGTGTGCTCAATCAGCCATCTTGCCCAGGAAGTCCCAGGCAAATTATGTAACCCTTCTAAGCCTTAGCGTTTTTATTCATAAAAGTAGAAAATAATAGCACCTTTTTTTATCTTATTGTGTGGGTTAAATGAGATAATGTACAAAAGTGCTAAGTGCAATGCCCACACATACCAGGGGGATAGCCTTTATTTGTGCATAACCTTTGATGAGTCATCTAGTTTCTTTAAGCCTCAGGTTCCTCCTTTGTAAAATGGAGGCCACAATAGTGACGTCACATGTCCGCTCCTAGCCTAGTGTGAGACTCAATAAACATTTCTTGCTTGAATGACTGGACCATCTCTGCCTTAATTAAGGAGAAGGATTGCAGAAAAAATGAGGTTTGAGTAAGCTCTGATGTTGAGCAGTGCTTCCTTAGATAGGAACCTACAGGCGCAGTTTGAATATTGGAGGCAAAGAGAATAATTCAAGCAAAAATACAAAAACTTGGAAGTGAGTGACCTGCTTGGGGAATTTCAGATGGTCCATTGTGGTGGTGCACATGGTTAAAACTCTTGGCTGCTAACTGAAAGACTGGAGGTTCAAGGCCACCAGAGACTTCTTGGGAAAAAGCCTGGTGATCTACCTCCGAAAATTCGGCCATTCAAAACTCTATGGAACAAAGTTCTACTCTGGCACACGTGGGGTCACCATGACTCAGAAGTGAGTTGACGCCAGTTGGTGCTGGTATCCTAACACCAGTCAATGTTTTTGTCTTTGTCTCCTTCCCCTGTCCTCCTGACAAACTTATGCTCCAGCTACAGTTGACCATTTGAAATTCCCCAGGCAGGTCGCTCACTTCCAAGCTCTTGTACTTTTGCTTAAATTATTCCCTTTGCCTCCAGTATTCAATCTGTGTCTCTTTGTCCCTACCTAGGGAAGAACTACTCATCATCAGGGCTTATTCAAACCTCACTTTCTCTGTAATCCTTCTCCTTAATTCAGGCAGAGGCCATTCATTGTTTAGTCAAGAAATATTCATTGAACAGGACAAATGGAAATGGGAAACCCGGAATGGAGAAGGGGAGAGTGTTGACACCTCATGGGGGTTGCAACCACTGTCACAAAACACTTTGTGTATAAATTGTTGAATGAGAAACTACTTTACTATGTGAACTTTCACCTAAAGCACAATTTTAAAAAAGAAAGAAGTGTTTATTGAGTCTCACACTAGGCTAGGAGCTGGGAACCCAGCAAAGAATGAGACGGACAAGACCCCTGCTCTCATGGAGCTAATGTTTTACAGCTGGTGATTAGTCTCTGCCCTCTGTGGCCAGAGGTCTTAAGCACAACCCTCCCCAGAAGCATGTGTGAGTCACCATTTCATTGCTATCCCGAGGGCTGGGAAGCTATGAAGCAGGTCCCGTCAACTTTCACTTCCTTCTTATTCCCCAGAGCATTTATCCCATGGTGGGTGCTCAGTAAATGTATGTGAGATGCCTGTCCATAATGAATCAGTGGTTGAAATGTTGAGCTATAAACCGATTTAGAAAAATGCATGACTACTGGTAAGATACAAAAGATACTCAGCAACATTGGTGAAGTAATAAGCAACAGGAGTATTCTGTCAGTGCCCAGATCAAGCATGACTCTCAAAATTGCAAATTGACTTCTGGCCAGAGCCCCCTTGGAAGTTTCCCAGTTCTGCAAATGCAGCTCTTTTGCCCTACTTGACAAGGAATGTATTGAGCACTCCCAGATGGGCCTTTCCCCATGCAGGGCCCACTGGGGCCTAAATGAATCAAGTTGAGAGAGAGTGAGCAGAGTCAGCAGTGAGAGAAAGACTTCACTGCAAGGTCAAAACCCTTCTGGAAACAGACACAGAGGAAGACAGGCAGCTATTCATGGATCATTGTACAAGGAGAAGGAATGCTCCATTCCATTGCTGATGCATACCTTCTCACTCTATGATTCAACAATACTGTGTTCATTGATTCTGGGTCTCTCATCCAAGACGAGCCCCAAGGGAAGGGTGGCCAAAGCCTGGAACCCAGTGTCAGAGACCCACTTCCAGTTCTAACCCCACCCCAGGCAACTTGAGTGACCTAACCTTTCTGTGCCTCAGTTTCCGAATCAAATAAAATGGGTATGGTGAAAACTTCCTCTTGGGTCTGTTGTGGTAAAGAAATAAAGCAATTAATATGAAATGCCTGGAAAAATAAAACAAAGATTCAGCACTTCCCTCTTAGAAGCGAATTCTGAAAGTGACCCCTTGTCTAATCAGTACCCTTTTTTCTTTCTCTGTCTGTCCCTCCTACAGGAATCGGCACCTAAAAGACGTGGACAAAGGAGCAGAAAATGCAGACTCCAAGGGAACCAACGACATAACACAAGGGCACTGAGCCGCAGGTAATAGCTGGCCTCATTAGAATACTTTTTATTTTCAAAGGGTACATACTATCTGTGGTGGGTTGAAGAGTGCCCCCTCAAAAAAAAAAAAAAAATTATGTCTACTTGGAACCACAGAATGTGACTTATTTAGAAATAGGGTCTTGGCAGATGTAATCAAGTCAAGATGAGGTCCTACTGGGTGAGGCTGGGCCCTAATCCAAGGCCTGGTGTCTTGTAAGAGAAAGGAGAGGCAGATTTGGACACACACAGAAGAGGGCCATGTGATGACAGACAGGTTGCAGTGAGGCAGCTGTGAGCCAAGGAGCCACAGGATTATTGGGAACCTTTTCAAAACCTAGGAAGACACAAGGGAAGATTCTTTCCTAAAGTCTATGAGAGGTGTAAGGCTCTCCAACACCTAGATTTCAGACTTCTAGCCTCCAGAATTAGGAGAGAATAAATTTTGGTTGTTTAAGCTACCCAGTTTGTAGTAATTTGCTGTGGCAGCCCTAGATAACTAATAAACCAAAAAGCCAAACCCACTGCTGCGTCAGTTCCGACTCCCAGTTTGTAGTAATTTGCTGTGGCAGCCCTAGATAACTAATAAACCAAAAAGCCAAACCCACTGCTGCGTCAGTTCCGACTCATAGCGACCCTATAAGACAGAGTAGAACTGCCCCGTAGAGTTTCCAAGGAGCGCCTGGCGGATTCGAACTGCCGACCCTTTGGTTAGCAGCCGTAGCACTTAACCACTACGCCACCAGAGTTTCCATAGAGTTTCCAAGGCTGTAATATTTATGGAAGCAGACTGCCCCATCTTCCTCCTGCAGAGTGGCTGGTGGATTTGAACAGCAGCGCTTAAGCTCTGTGCTGCCAGGGCTCCTTAGATAACTAACAATCTACCTTATTTTCGACTCACAATAGCTGGTCAGGTAAGAAGGGTAAACATTCTGTTTTCATTTGAATGATGAACAAACTGAGGTCAAAAGGGGGTAAGTGACTTGTGTGAAGTTTGTTTAAGTCTGTAGTAGAGCTGGAATTAGGTTAAATGTCTCCTAAATTCTAGCCCAGAGCATTTTCTAATAACCCACACTGCAGGATTAGGCAAGAATGAGTGCACCTCTGTACTCGTTCCCTGAGCCTGAAAGGATCCCAAGAGACAAGGTCTCAGCTACTTGAACCTTAATGGTCACCTTGAAGTTGTGATGGAAGCTCTGTAAGACAAGCTTCCAGGAAAATTCATGCATCTCACTGACGATTCTACACATAAGTTCGAGGGCCTTCTTGAAACCAGTTTCTGAATCTGGGGTTAGGAACCCCTGTTCTAGGTTATACTTACAGGTGTTTTCTAAGACAAAGGGGGAAACACACTGTTTAGGGAATAATTGATATATAAGGGAGTCATTTTGTTATTTTTTTCCACATGTAATACCTCAGCTAACTTGTATGTTTGAAAAGGGAAGTAAGTTTGGAAAAAGGAAAATAAAATGTGGGCTTCATTCCAAACAGCCTGTCCTAAGAATTGCCAAAACTTGAGAGGTACAAATCCAAGTTTTAAAAGCCTTGAAAGTAGACCTGATAGGTTATTAATTTTAGAAATCTCTGCTTTTCTTACTGTTGTTACTACTGTCATTATCATTTCTGTAATTCTAGTCACTCTTTCTCCCCAAATCTAGGGTTTTGTCTAAGCAATACTAGATAGGGAAGCTCAATATGAACTACCAAAATTTCCAAAGCTCTTTGCTCAAAACAGAGTCAGCTGATGTTGAAAATGTCAACAACTACTAACAAGAATGGTGTGGTCTCCTGTTGCAAACTGAAATCATGACAAGTTTTGAATGAACTACAGTCTTGGCTTTTCCTGCAGCCAAGTATAAATTCTGAAAACCATTCTTTTAAGCCTTGGGTCCAAATATTTCTATACCGTTGTTATATAAATCCTATATGTAAATTCTTGAAAAAAATAAAGGCATTGAGGAGAACCTTGGTTCAGAAATGTGTGAGTTTCAAAAACCAAAGATATGCTTGTTTCATTTGATGTGAGATCTTTTTAAAATCCAAACTGGTTGCTGTTGAGTCAATCCCAACTCAGGATGACCCCATGTGTGTCAGAGTAGAACTGTGCTCCCTAGGGCTTTCAGTAGCTAATTTTTCAGAAATAGATTGCCAGGCCTTTCTTCCTAGGTGCCTCTGGATAGACTTGAACCTCCAGTTTTTTGGTTAGCAGCTGATCACATTAACATTTTGCACCACCCAGGGACTCTGTGAGATATGTTTACTGATTAGATATTCTTTTTTTTTTTTTAATAACTTTTATTAAGCTTCAAGTGAACGTTTACAAATCCAATCAGTCTGTCACATATAAGTTTACATACATCTCACTCCCTACTCCCACTTGCTCTCCCCCTCTTGAGTCAGCCCTTTCAGTCTCTCCTTTCTTGACAATTTTGCCGGCTTCCCTCTCTATCCTCCCATCCCCCCTCCAGACAAGAGTTGCCAACACAATCTCAAGTGTCCACCTGATATAATTAGCTCACTCTTCATCAGCGTCTCTCTCCCACCAGCTGACCAGTCCCTTTCATTTCTGATGAGTTGTCTTCGGGGATGGTTCCTGTCCTGTGTCAACTGAAGGTCTGGGGAGCATGGCCGCCGGGATTCCTCCAGTCTCAGTCAGACCATTAAGTTTGGTCTTTTTATGAGAATTTGGGGTCTGTATCCCACTGATCTCCTGCTCCCTCAGGGGTCCTCTGCTGTGCTCCCTGTCAGGGCAGTCATCGATTGTGGCCGGGCACCAACTAGTTCTTCTGGTCTCAGGATGATGTAGGTCTCCGGTTCATGTGGCCCTTTCTGTCTCTTGGGCTCTTAGTTGTCGTGTGGCCTTGGTGTTCTTCATTTTCCTTTGCTCCAGGTAGGTTGAGACCAATTGATGCATCTTAGATGGCCGCTTGTTAGCATTTAAGACCCCAGACGCCACATTTCAAAGTGGGATGCAGAATGATTTCATAATAGAATTATTTTGCCAATTGACTTAGAAGTCGCCGCAAACCATGTTCCCCAGACCCCCACCCTTGCTCCGCTGACCTTTGAAGCATTCATTTTATCCCGGAAACTTCTTTGCTTTTGGTCCAGTCCAATTGAGCTGACCTTCCATGTATTGAGTGTTGTCTTTCCCTTCACCCAAAGCAGTTCTTATCTACTGATTAATCAATAAAAAACCCTCTCCCACCCTCCCTCCCTCCCCCCCTCGTAACCACAAAAGTATGTGTTCTTTTCAGGTTTACTATTTCTCAAGATTTTATAATAGTGGTCTTATACAATATTTGTCCTTTTGCCTCTGACTAATTTCGCTCAGCATAATGCCTTCCAGGTTCCTCCAAGTTATGAAATGTTTCAGAGATTCGTCACTGTTCTTTATCGATGCGTAGTATTCCATTGTGTGAATATACCACAATTTATTTACCCATTCATCCGTTGATGGACACCGTGGTTGCAGCCAACTTTTTGCTATTGTAAACAGAGCTGCAATAAACATGGGTGTGCATATACCTGTTCGTATGAAGGCTCTTGTATCTCTAGGGTATATTGCGAGGAGTGGGATTTCTGGGTTGTATGGTAGTTCTATTTCTAACTGTTTAAGATAACGCCAGATAGATTTCCAAAGTGGTTGTACCATTTTACATTCCCACCAGCAGTGTATGAGAGTTCCAATCTCTCCGCAGCCTCTCCAACATTTATTATTTTGTGTTTTTTGGATTAATGCCAGCCTTGCTGGTGTGAGATGGAATCTCATCATAGTTTTAATTTGCATTTCTCTAATGGCTAATGATCGAGAGCATTTTCTCATGTACCTGTTGGCTACCTGAATATCTTCTTTAGTGAAATGTGTGTTCATATCCTTTGCCCACTTCTTGATTGGGTTGTCTTTTTGTGGTTGAGTTTTGACAGAATCATGTAGATTTTAGAGATCAGGCGCTGGTCGGAGATGTCATAGCTGAAAATTCTTTCCCAGTCTGTAGGTGGTCTTTTTACTCTTTTGGAGAAGTCTCTAGATGAGCATAGGTGTTTGATTTTTAGGAGCTCCCAGTTATCTGGTTTCTCTTCATCATTTTTGGTAATGTTTTGTATTCTGTTTATACCTTGTATTAGGGCTCCTAGGGTTGTCCCAATTTTTTCTTCCATGATCTTTATCGTTTTAGTCTTTATGTTTAGGTCTTTGATCCACTTGGAGTTAGTTTTTGTGCATGGTGTGAGGTATGGGTCCTGTTTCATTTTTTTGCAAATGGATATCCAGTTATGCCAGCACCATTTGCTAAAAAGGCTATCTTTTCCCCAGTTAATTGACACTGGTCCTTTGTCAAATATCAGCTGCTCATACGTGGATGGATCTATGTCTGGGTTCTCAATTCTGTTCCATTGGTCTATGTGTCTGTTGTTGTACCAATACCAGGCTGTTTTGACTACTGTGGCTGTATAATAGGTTCTGAAGTCAGGTAAGGTGAGGCCTCCCACTTTCTTCTTCTTTTTCAGTAGTGCTTTGCTTATCCGGGGCTTCTTTCCCTTCCATATGAAATTGGTGATTTGTTTCTCTATCCCCTTAAAATATGACATTGGAATTTGGATCGGAAGTGCGTTAAATGTATAGATGGCTTTTGGTAGAATAGACATTTTTACTATGTTAAGTCTTCCTATCCATGAGCAGGGTATGTTTTTCCACTTAAGTATGTCCTTTTGAATTTCTTGTAGCAGAGTTTTATAGTTTTCTTTGTATAGGTCTTTTACATCCTCGGTAAGATCTATTCCTAAGTATCTTATCTTCTTGGGGGCTACTGTGAATGGTATTGATTTGGTTATTTCCTCTTCGGTGTTCTTTTTTGTTGATGTAGAGGAATCCAAGTGATTTTTGTATGTTTATTTTATAACCTGAGACTCTGCCAAACTCTTCTATTAGTTTCAGTAGTTTTCTGGAAGATTCCTTAGGGTTTTCTGTGTATAAGATCATGTCATCTGCAAATAGTGATAACTTTACTTCCTCCTTGCCAATCCGGATACCCTTTATTTCTTTGTCTAGCCTAATTGCCCTGGCTAGGACTTCAAGTATGATGTTGAATAAGAGCGGTGATAAAGGGCATCCTTGTCTGGTTCCCGTTCTCAAGGGAAATGCTTTCAGGTTCTCTCCATTTAGAGTGATATTGGCTGTTGGCTTTGCATAGATGCCCTTTATTATGTTGAGGAATTTTCCTTCAATTCCTATTTTGGTAAGAGTTTTTATCATGAATGGGTGTTGGACTTTGTCAAATGCCTTTTCTGCATCAATTGATAAGATCATGTGGTTTTTGTCTTTTGTTTTATTTATGTGATGGATTACATTAATGGTTTTTCTGATATTAAACCAGCCTTGCATAAAAAAAAAAAACTGGTATAAATCCCACTTGATCAGGGTGAATTATTTTTTTGACGTGTTGTTGGATTCTATTGGCTAGAATTTTGTTGAGGATTTTTGCATCAATGTTCATGAGGGATATAGGTCTATAATTTTCTTTTTTTGTAATGTCTTTACCTGGTTTTGGTATCAGGGAGATGGTGGCTTCATAGAATGAGTTGGGTAGTATTCCGTCATTTTCTATGCTTTGGAATACCTTTAGTAGTAGTGGTGTTAACTCTTCTCTGAAAGTTTGGTAGAACTCTGCAGTGAAGCCGTCCGGGCCAGGGCTTTTTTTTGTTGGGAGTTTTTTGATTACCGTTTCAATCTCTTTTTTTGTTATGGGTCTATTTAGTTGTTCTACTTCTGAATGTGTTAGTTTAGGTAGGTAGTGTTTTTCCAGGAATTCATCCATTTCTTCTAGGTTTGCAAATTTGTTAGAGTGCAATTTTTCATAATAATCTGAAATGATTCTTTTAATTCATTTGGTTCTGTTGTGATGTGGTCCTTCTCATTTCTTATTCGGGTTATTTGTTTCCTTTCCTGTATTTCTTTAGTCAGTCTAGCCAATGGTTTATCTATTTTGTTAATTTTTTTCAAAGAACCAGCTTTTGGCTTTGTTAATTCTTTCAATTGTTTTTCTGTTCTCTAATTCATTTAGTTCAGCTCTAATTTTTATTATTTGTTTTCTTCTGGTGCCTGATGGATTCTTTTGTTGCTCAGTTTCTATTTTTTTAAGTTGTAGGGATAGTTCTCTGATTTTGGCTCTTTCTTCTTTTTGTATGTGTGCATTTATGGATATAAATTGGCCTCTGAGCACTGCTTTTGCTGTGTCCCAGAGGTTTTGATAGGAAGTATTTTCATTCTCGTTGTTTTCTATGAATTTCCTTATTCCCTCCTTGATGTCTTCTATAACCCAGTCTTTTTTCAGGAGGGTATTGTTCATTTTCCAAGTATTTGATTTCTTTTCCCTAGTTTTTCTGTTATTGATCTCTAGTTTTTATTGCCTTGTGGTCCGAGAAGATGCTTTGTAATATTTCGATGTTTTGGACTCTGCAAAGGTTTGTTTTATGACCTAATATGTGGTCTATTCTAGAGAATGTTCCATGTGCGCTAGAAAAAAAAGTATATTTTGCAGCAGTTGGGTGGAGAGTTCTGTGTAAGTCAATGAGGTCAAGTTGGTTGATTGTTGTAATTAGATCTTCCGTGTCTCTGTTGAGCTTCTTGCTGGATGTCCTGTCCTTCTCCGAAAGTGTTGTGTTGAAGTCTCCTACTATAATTGTGGAGGTATCTATCTCGCTTTTCAGTTCTGTTAAAATTTGATTTATGTATCTTGCAGCCCTGTCATTGGGTGCATAAATATTTAATATGGTTATGTCTTCCTGATCAATTGTCCCTTTTATCATTATATAGTGTCCTTCTTTATCCTTTGTGGTGGATTTAAGTCTAAAGTCTATTTTGTCAGAAATTAATATTGCTACTCCTCTTCTTTTTTGCTTATTGTTTGCTTGATATACTTTTTTCCATCCTTTGAGTTTTAGTTTGTTTGTGTCTCTAAGTCTAAGGTGTGTCTCTTGTAGGCAGCATATAGATGGATCGTGTTTCTTTATCCAGTCTGTGACTCTCTGTCTCTTTATCGGTGCATTTAGTCCATTTACATTCAGGGTAATTATAGATAAATAAGTTTTTAGTGCTGTCATTTTGATGCCTTTTTATGTGTGTTGTTGACAATTTCATTTTTCCACATACTTTTTTGTGCTGAGACGTTTTTCTTAGTAAATTGTGAGATCCTCATTTTCATAGTGCTTGACTTTATGTTAGTTGAGTCGTTACGTTTTTCCTGGTTTTTATCTTGAGTTATAGAGTTGTTATACCTTTTTGTGGTTACCTTATTATTTACCCCTATTTTTGTAAGTAAAAACCTAACTTGTATTGTTCTATATCGCCTTGTATCACTCTCCATATGGCAGTTCAATGCCTCCTGTATTTAGTCCCTCTTTTTGATTATTGTGATCTTTTACCTATTGACTTCCATGATTCCCTGTTATGTGTATTTTTTTTTTAATTAATCTTAATTTGTTTGTTTTTGTGATTTCCCTATTTGAGTTGATATCAGGACATTCTGTTTTGTGACCTTGTGTTGTGCTGATATCTGATATTATTGGTTCTCTGACCAAACAATATCCTTTAGTATTTCTTGTAGCTTTGGTTTGGTTTTTGCAAATTCTCTAAACTTGTGTTTGTCTGTAAATATCTTAATTTCGCCTTCATATTTCAGAGAGAGTTTTGCTGGATATATGATCCTTGGCTGGCAGTTTTTCTCCTTCAGTGTTCTGTATATGTCGTCCCATTCCCTTCTTGCCTGCATGGTTTCTGCTGAGTAGTCAGAACATATTCTTATTGATTCTCCCTTGAAGGAAACCTTTCTTTTCTCCCTGGCTGCTTTTAAAATTTTCTGTTTATCTTTGGTTTTGGTGAGTTTGATGATAATATGTCTTGGTGTTTTTCTTTTTGGATCAGTCTTAAATGGGGTTCGATGAGCATCTTGGATAGATATCCTTTCGTCTTTCATGATGTCAGGGAAGTTTTGTGTCAGGAGTTCTTCAACTATTTTCTCTGTGTTTTCTGTCCCCCCTCCCTGTTCTGGGACTCCAATCACCCGCAGGTTATCCTTTTTGATAGAGTCCCACATAATTCTTAGGGTTTCTTCATTTTTTTAAATTCTTTTATCTGATTTTTTTTCAGCTATGTTGGTGTTGATTCCCTGGTCCTCCAGATGTCCCAGTCTGCATTCTAATTGCTCAAGTCTGCTCCTCTGACTTCCTAGTGTGTTGTCTAATTCTGTTATTTTATTGTTAATCTTTTGGATTTCTACATGTTGTCTCTCTATGGATTCTTGCAACTTATTAATTTTTCCAGTATGTTCTTGAATAATCTTTTTGAGTTCTTCAACAGTTTTATCAGTGTGTTCCTTGGCTTTTTCTGCAGTTATCCTAATTTCATTTGTGATATCATTAAGCATTCTGTAAATTAGTTTTTTATATTCTGTATCTGATAATTCCAAGATTGTATCTTCATTTGGGAAAGATTTTGATTCATTTGTTTGGGGGGTTGGAGAAGCTGTCATGGTCTGCTTCTTTAAGTGGTTTGATATGGATTGTTGTCTCCGAGCCATCACTGGGAAACTAGTTTTTCCAGAAAATCCCCTAAAAAAAAATGCAGTCAGATCCCTATCAGAGTTCTCCCTCTGGCTCAGGCTATTCAGATGTTAATGAAGCCGCCTGGGGAGGGTGGGGGAGGGAACAGAGAGATAGGAGAGTAGCACCTCAGAATATAGTCAGAGTTGCTTGTCTTGCTTGGAATGACTATTATATCTGAGATTCCCGCGGGGTGCGTCGCCTATGTGTGCTGGCTGTGTGGAGATTGCCCCCGGGGGGTCTGGCCCGCTGGAGTCACGGTCAGATCCTCCGCTTCCAGCCCCACGCCCAGCGTCAAGGCTCCCCTACTGGGACGGTGCACTCTCGACTCCAAAATCAGTCGCTGCCTCCCGGGGACTTCTCGTCCCTCCAGCCGCGTGGCCGTGCCGCCTCCGAGAACCAGTTGAGCCTCCCCCCGGGGTTAGTTCAGATGGGTGGAGCAGCTCCCCGTGCTTGTGCCGGAACCGAGTGTCCCGGCTGGGACGCTGTTCTCCCTGCTCCAATACCAGTCGCTGCCTCCCAGGGACTTCTCCTACCGGCTGCGTCCCACGCCGCCCACGTGACCCGGCTGGTCCCCTTCCCGGGGTTAGTTCAGGGGGGTGGAGCAACTCTCCGTGTTTATGCCGTACCTGCGTCCAGTCCAAATCCCTGCGGGACGGTTCCCCGGCTCGGATACTGCTCTTTCTGCTCCAAGACCAGTCACTGCCTCCCGGGGACTTCTCCTACCGGCCGTGTCCCACGCCGCCCGTGGAACCGGCTGGTCCCCCTCCCGGGGTTAGTTCAGGGGGGTGGAGCAGCTCTCTATGCTTGTGCCGTACCTGACTGGTACGCTGGCTCCAGGCTCTGGAAACAATCGCTGCTTCCCCGTATTAGTTCGTTCTCCGTCTCTGAATCTGTGTTTGTTGTTCAGGGTTCGTAGATTGTTATGTATGTGATCAATTCACTTGTTTTTCCGTGTCTTTGTTGTAAGAGGGATCCGAGGTAGAGTCTGCCTAGTCCGCCATCTTGGCTCCGCCCCCTAGATATTCTTTAACATCTGGCTATTTAGAAACTCCTGCCCAAAGTAAGCTCATCTATGTTCATGGGTAATGTGCAGCCACTCCAACCTCTTCCTGTGGTGTCAGTCATTCTATGTTTTCATCTGTAACCAGGAAGTGTGTCTGGAACCCCTCATTCTAAATATCTGAGGCTCTTTTCTCATTGAAACATGGTCCTCCTCTAATTTCTACTAATGGTGCCAGCATCCGCCCAGGTATCCAGGCAAAAAGCCCATGATACACCTTGGATGCTCCCATCCCTGCTCCCCACTCTCTCATTCATTTAGGACCTGTTGCCAGGTCCTGAATTATGCACCTCAACACCTTCTCTCACACCCCATGACCGTCATCCTCACAGTTGCTACCTTACCTTATTGCTGTTACTGGCTCTCCCACATCTAATACCTTCTTGTTCCTTCCTTGATGCTAAACTTCCAAGCAAACCCAAAAAGTAAACAAAAACAACCATCATCAAGTCACGCTACATTCAAAACCTTCAAAAATCTCCAGAATTACTTAGTGTGGCATTTCAAGGTCAGGACCTGGTTCCTACCTACCTTTCTAGACTTCTCTTCCTGCTCCCCAACACATTCTAGACTCCAGACTGCACTGTCTGGTTTTCCAAACTCAGCCCATCATAGGCCGTTATATTGGGCAAGACACGTAACTTCTCCATGCCTCTTGTTCATAACGGGTATAATAGCACAGGTACTGTGAGGATGAAATAACCTAAGTATGTAAAACACTTAGCAGACTGACCAGAGTAACTGTAAATTATTATTATTATAAGGAGCTCTGGTGGTGCAGTGGTTAAGTGCTCAGCTACTAACCAAAATGTTAACTGTTCAAACCCACCAGGTGCCTCACGGGAAAAAAGACCCAGCGACCTGCTCATGTAAAGATTTCTGTCTAGGAAAACCTATGGGGCAGTTCTACTCCCTCCTACAGTGTCGCTAAGAGTCAGAATCAACTTCATGGCACACAACAACAACTTCACACCCGGGATGCAAGGTTTGTTTCTTTTTTCCTTCCTGATGTATTTTTATCCAAATTCTTAACATTTTTCAAGGCTCAATGCAGATGTCACCTCTCTTTCATGACTTTCTCTTATCTTCGCAGCTCAACGTAGAATCCTTTCATCTGGGCTGTCCCACAGCACCCATCTACTTTATGATACTTACCATTTTGTACCTTATATTTATTTGTGTCTATACATTATCCCTGCGACTAAATTATAAATTGCTTTTTAAAGTAAAATTTATTCATTCAGCCAATAGTAATTGAGGCCCTACTATGTGCAGGGAACTAGGCTAAGTCCAAGATCTATATCTTCATCCTCTTTCCTTGCCAGCACCTAGCACGGTAAGATTTAACTGGCACTTAAGTATTTCCATCATAAATGGATAATTACGTCCATTCCATTTATGATTTGGTAAATACATAAATGATCTCTTTTCCCCCAAAATGAGGAGAGTGTTTGAGCTCCAATATACTAAGTCTTGTTTTAGTAAGAGGAGCCTGATGGCACAGTGGTTAAAGCGCTTGGCTGCTAACCAAACGGTCTGTGGTCCAAACCCACCAGCCGCTCTGAGGGAGAAAGATATGGCAACCTGCTTCTGTAAAGATGTACAGCCTTGGAAACCTATGGGAGTTCTACCCTGTCCTATAGGGTTGCTATGAGTCAAAATCAACTTGACGGCAGTGGATTTGGTTTGGGTGGTTGTTTTATTAAAAAGAAAATTAGCAAACTCTTTTAAAACAAAACTCTTACAAATCCTGTGATCTTAGTACTTCCATCTGCTTCTTTAAAATATTTTAAAAATTAATCCTTTTTAACAAAATTTCTAGTTTTTATTAGAACTTAAGAACACAGGTTTATGGACTACCACTCAGTGATAAAAAAAAAAAATGAACTATTGATACACAGAACAACTTAGATGGATCTCAAGGGCCTTAGGCTGAGTGAAGAAGCCAACTTCAAAAGATCACATACTGTATGATCCCGTTTATGTAACATTCTCAAAATTCAAAAGTATAGGGATGGAAAACAGATTAGTGTTGCCGGGGGTTAGAGATGGTGGAGTTACAGGGTTGGGTGTGAATATAAATGGGTAGCCAAGGGAGATCTTCAAGGTGATGAGATAGTTCTGAATCTTGACTGTGCCAGTGCCTACATGAACCTATACATGTGATACAATGGCGCAGAAGTCTACATATACTTTATACCAAAGTCAGTGCAAGTTGTAACCAATGGGGGAACTGGATGGAGGGTAGATGAGACCTCCCTGTACTATTTTTTGCAAATTGCTGTGAATCTGTCATTATTTTTTTTTTTTAAAAAGTTTAAAAAAAGTACAGGTTTAATTTAGGAAGTGATCTGGGCTCCTCTGAGAAATGAAAGGAAATCACCCAAGCTTACCAGAGACTCAAAAGGGCTGGGACCTTGCTGGAAGCACAAGCATCCCCTAGAAAGGTTCTCCTTGTTGGTCCTGATACCACTGCTCTTTAGAAGCACATTTGTCATCAAGGAAACCAAAACCAAAAACCAGTTGCCCTTGAGTCGATTCCAACATAAAGCAACCCTATAAGACAGAGTAGAACTACCCAGTAGGGTTTCCAAGAAGCAGCTGGTGGATTGGAACTATTGGCCTTTTGATTGGCAGCTGAACATTTAATCGCTGCACCACCGTATTGCACATATCAAGGAGAGTCCCTCATTATCTGTCACCGCTTTCTCTGGGTAAGCATTCATCTGCTGTATACATTCTCTCAATCCTTTTATTTTCAACCTTCCTTATGTTTTAGATGTGTTTGTTTTTAACGCAATATGAGAATCTGTGTACGTTAAGATGTGAATTTAATCCATTTACATAGTGTATTAGTCATTTTTTTTATTAGTCAAGGTTCAACCGGAATGACAGGAAATACAAAGAAATTTATTGCTAGGGATTGGCTTATTCAATTGTGGGGCTGGCTAGGCAGGTCTGAGATCCGTACAGCTGTCAGGAAGAGCAGGCTGCAACTCTTAGTCACAGGCTGAAGCTGCTATCTACAGGCAGAATCTTTTCTTTTTCAGGGAAGCCCCAGTCCTGCTTTTCAGTTCTTTCAACTGTTTGAATCAGGCCCACCTAGATTATATAGGACAATCTCCCTTACTTAAAGTCAGCTGGCTGTGGACTTTAATCACATCTACAAGATATTTTGACAGCAAAATCTAGGTAAGTGTTTTATTGAATAGCCTAGCTAAGTTGACACATAAAACTGATCATCATGCAAAGCATTTTGTTATTTTGTTATTACAGGCAGTCCGCAGGTTACAAAAGTCCACTTTGTGGACAACTGGTACCTGCCCTTTAATGTTACGTAAATTTGCCCTCACTTTGAGACGATCGAACCAACAAACCAACCCCTATTAGAAACAAGTTCTTCATCACAATCACCTTCGCTTGCTGCATGTGCAGATTTTAAATCACTGAAAAGGCTTCAAGCCTTTTCTTGCACTAAACCCATTGATGTTGAGTCAATTCCAACTCGTAGTGACCGTATAGGACAGAGTAAAACTGCCCCATAGGGTTCCCAAGGAGCAGCTGGTGCATTCGAACAGCCAACCTTTTAGTTAGCAGCAGAGCTCTTAACTACTGCACCACCTGGGCTCCTGTCTTGCACTAACCAAAAACCAAACCCAGTGCCGTCGAGTCGATTCCGACTCATAGCGACCCTATAGGACGGAGTAGGACTACCCCATAGAGTTTCCAAGGAGCGCTTGGCGGGTTCGAACTGCCGACCCTTTGGTTCACAACCGTAGCACTTACCACTACGCCACCAGGGTTTCCTCTTGCACTAAAGTAAGGCTAAATAAGAACTATGTACACCTGTTTCCATGTACCTACAAATTCGACTTAAAGACAGAGTAAGGAACTTAAAGACAGGAAGGAACGGATTCCATTCCTAAGCAGGAGACTGCCTATATTAATGTATTTGGATTAATTCCTGCTGTTTGTTTAGATTTTTTGTTTATTATGTTTTTAATAAATGTGTTGTTTCTGCCGCTGCTTCTCCTCTCCTTCCTCCTCCCCTCTTCTTCTCCTTCTTCCTTAATTTCCTGCCTTCTGCTGAGATGATAGCTTTCTTAATTGCCTTTTGTCTATTTAATAGTTTGAAAGTTATACATTTATTTTATTTTTATGTGACTGCCCATAAATGTTTTAGCACATATATCTAACTTTATATTTTTCTAAGTCTAAAGCTAATCAACATCTCAACTCATATAAACAAGACAAGAACTACCCATCTCCAACACAATAATTCATGTTTTGTAAATTCTTATTTTTAAACTCTTACAATCGTTATTATTTTTTTAACTGCCAAAAGTCATTTTTATCCATGTCAAACTACTTGGATTTTACTCCTTCTGTTTAGATTCTATTTCCTTCATCAGCAAGTTGTGTGACTAAAAATATCTTTATTTCACCCTTATTCCTGAGTGATAATTTAATTAGGTATAGAATTCTATTTGACTAATTGCATTCTGAAAGCATTATTCCATTGTCTTCTGGATAACCTCACTGATAGCAAGTGAGCTGTCAATTGATTACTGTTCTTACAGGTCTTCTCTCTTATCTCTCCTAGGGGCTTTTAAATATTTTTTCATATTTGTTAGACTGTGTTCTGTCTCTTTGGCTAGCTCGCCCTCTCTTTCTCTTAATTTTCTTCAGTTTGAAACTTGAGTAGACTTTGCAATCTGAGAACTCATGCCTTACTAGAAAATTTTTCACTAACATATTTGCATGTTATTACTCTACTCTCTCCCATTCTCCTGGAACTCTTTTAGAAACACTGAAGTTTCTTATTCTACTCTACATCTTTCATTGATTCTTTCTTACAATTCACCTTGTAAGTCTCTAAGCTACATTCCAGGTGCTTTTCTTAGATCTCTTTTCCAATTTATTAATTCTTGCTTTGGTCTGCTTTTAAATGTTCTGTTGAGTTTGAAAATTATGATGGTAATATTTTTCATTTCTAGAATGTAGGCTTCTTTTCAAGTTTGCTTATTACAAGTTCGGTTGATTCCTTTATCTCTTTGAACACTTTTAAACACATTTATTTTGAAGTCGTATAGAAACTGCTCTATTTTCTATAGTTTCTCAGCTGTGAATTCTCATATGTGTTGCACCTGCTGACTCTCATTTATGGGGGTGGATTTCCTGATGTGCTTCGTGTCTTTTTACTGTGAGTTTATTTTCAACAGTTGTTTTCCACAGTAGTTTCTCAGTAGAGCCCTGAATTGCTGAGGTTATCTCGTGTGACTGTTTAACATTTGCTTCTAACAAAATTCTTACCAATTCTGGACCATTTAAAAATTGTTTCATGATAAAATATTTCAGATATGCAAACAATTATCCAATAGCATAATGGATACCTGTGTGGTCATTACCTGGCTTAAGAAATAAAATATTACAAATACTTTTAAGTCCCCTATTTACTTCTCCCCAATTGTAATTACCTCCCCCTGCCATATTCAGAGGCAAACACTATGATTGCTTTCAGTTCCATACATATCCATATTAAAAAAAAAAAATCCATTGCTGTCGAGTCAATTCCACCTCAAAGCAACCCTGTAGGACAGGATAGAACTGGCCCATAGGGTTTCCAAGGAGCATCTGGTAACTTTGAACTGCTGACCTTTTGGTTAGCAGCTGATCTCTTATCCACTGCACCACCTGGTCTCCACTGTGCCACTAGGGCTCCACATATCCATATACTCCTGAAAATATTTAGTGTTTCTTTGTACATTATTAAACTTCATAGAATGTCATCACACAGTATTATTTTGCTACTTATATTTTTTAATTGAAGTTTCATCTAACCATATTTTTAAATAGATCTCATTTATTATTTTCAGTTCTATGTTCTATTTCATGGTATGGATATACTAAATTTAATTATTCATTCTGCTGTTCAAAGATATTTAGGTTTTTACTAATTTTTTTCTGTCTCCACAAATGCTGCTATAACTTTCCTGTATATGTCAACTTGTACACGAGAGAAAGAATTTGAGAGAACATACCTAGGAAAGGAATTGTTCAATAATAGAAAATATGTATTGTCAATTTACTAAATTTTGTCAAACTATTCTCCAAAGTTCAGTTAATTTATACTCCCACCAGTTATAAATATAAATACCATTTCACCTTGTTCTTCATCTTCGCCAATTCCTGGTTTGAAAATCTTATCACGCTGTGATTTTCATTTATGTTTTTCTAATCACCAGTAAGATGGGACAGCTTTTTACACTTTTACAGTTTGAGTTTTTCCCTCTTTTCCCTGTTTTTTTTTTTCAGATTATCTTTTCATCTTGATTTCTGAGTTGCTTTTTAATTAGCAGATTGCTAATTATTTCCCAGCCACATGAATTGAAAATGCCTTCTCCCAGACCGAAACTTATTTTTTCACTTTTCTATTGGTGACTTTTGGTTTGCAGTTTTTTTTGTGTGTGTGTTTCATTGTACTTTAGGTGAACATTTACAGAACAAATTAGTTTCTTATCAGTTAGTACACACATTGTTCTATGACATCGGTCAACAACACCACGATGTCAACACTCTCCATTCTCAATCTTGGGTTCCCTATTATCAGCTTTCCTGTTCCCTTCTGCCTTCCAGTCCCTGTCCCAGGACTGGTGAGCCCCTTCAGTCTTGTTTTGTTCCTTGGGCATGTTCAATCTTTGGCTGAAGGGTGAACCTCAGGAATGACCTCAGTAATAGCTGAAATGATGTCCGGGGGCCATACTTTCAGGGTTTCTCCAGTCTCTGTTAGGCCAGCAAGTCTGGTCTTTCTTTTTGAGTTAGAATTTTGTTCTAAATTTTTCTCCAGCTCTGTCCAGGACCCTCTGTTGTGATCCCTGCCAGAGCAGTCAGTGGTGGTAGCCGGGTACCACCTCATTGTTCTGGACTTAGTCTGGTGGAGGCCGTGGTAAGTGTGGCCCATTAGTCCTCTGGGCTAATCTTTCCCTTGTATCTTTAGTTTTCTTCATTCTTCCTTGCTCCTATAGGGGTGAGACCAGTGGAGTATCCTAGACGACAGCTCACATGCTTTTAAGACCCTAGACTGGTTTGCAGAAGTTTTAACTTTAATGTTGTCAAGTTTTCAATCTTTTACTTTAACATTATTTACCTTAAGAAAACATTACAAGTTTTAAGTCATAAAAATATTTTCCTACTTTTTTTTTGAAGTTTTGCTATTTAAATTTAGCACTTAAATCTACCTGGAACTTATTTTGAGTATTATGTGAGGTGAGTATCCAAATTTATTTTAATTTTTTCATATGAATAATTCATTGTACCAATAATTTTTATTAAATTTTCCTTTTTCTAACTGCTCTACAATTCCACCTCTATCATATATCAAGTCTGCATTCATGTACAGATTTGCTTCTTGCCTTTTTTTATTCTGTTGCATTAATTTATCTGTCTTCTCTCTTCCATTTCCATACCATTTTATTTACTGTAGCATTATACGAAGACTTGATTTTGATAGAGTAAATCCTCATTCAATCTTACTCATCTCCATGGCTATTTGAGGCACATTGCTCTTCCATATAAATTTTAGAATCAACTTTTCAAGTTCTGCCAAGATATTTGTCAATGTTTTTATTGGAATTAACGTTGAAATGTTGGTTTAAATTATGCAGAAACACGTGTTTAGATAGTGAGTTTTCCCAGTTCTTAATACTCAGAAACTGTGATTTGTGTAACAGCAGCATGAACATCACATAGGGGCTTGTTCAAAATGCAGAATCACCCCAGACTCAGACCCACTGAATTAAAATTTGAATTGGAAAAATATCCCCAGGTGTTTCCTATGCACATTAAAGCTAGGAAAGCCCTAAAATCCTTAAACATGTACCAAACCCACCAAACCTACTGCTGTAAACTTATAACGACCCCATAGGATTTCCAAGACTGTAAATCTCTATGGAAGCAGACTGCTGCATCTTTCTCTCACAGAGCCACTGGTGGTTTTGAACTGCTGATCTTTCAGTTAGCAGTCAATTGCTTTAACCACTGCACCACCAGGGCCCCTTAAACATGGTAGACTTCTCTAATTATTTAGGTATTTATAAATTTCTCCATAAAGGTCTTACACATCTTTTGTTAGATTTACTGCTAGATACATTGTTTTGCCATTGTAACTGACACAGTTTAAGTATATTCTCTAGATATTACAGATAAGGTATATCAGAACACAGTTGATTTTTGTATATTGCACTCACAGGCAGAAAATTTGTTGAACTCTTATGAATTACAATAATTTTTCTCTATTTTCCTTGAGTTTTCTCTGTAAATAATCACATTATCTACAAATAATGACAGTTTTATTTCTTTCTATCCAATCTTTATCATTTTTTCTTTTGTTTTTGCCCTTCTTTCTTGCCTAATGCCTTTAATTATAATTGCGGGCAGCAATGGGCTTGGTTTTTTGGTTTAGAAGTTGAGATCTGATTTTAAGGAGAAGCTGCTATTACTTCACTAACAATTGTAGTGCTTGCTAGAAGGTTACCATAAATACCTCCATCAAGTTAGAATACGCTCTTTTCCTAGCTTCTATGACTGCCCGGTTTGTACTCTATTGTATATATGAAATACATGCTATACATACAAATATATATGTAAAAATATCCACAGCCTTACCTATATATGTACGTGGGTATACTCCTATACACCCTCCTTCCCCTATTCAGCATACCTATCGGCACGTAAATTATTATTTGTTTCTACTGTTGTTGTAGGGTTGCATATACTATAGTATTTACTGTGGTTGCCTCTTTTTTTTTTTTCTTCTTTTTTTCTTGTGTTACTCTAAGTGTCTTCCTTTGCCTTGGTCAAGTTGTGCTAACTTCCTCTGTATTGTGTATTTTCTTTCCCTTCACCAAAGTTAACACTTGCCTGATATCTAGTTAGTGATTCCCCTCCCCATCCTTCCCCTACCTCCTAACCATCAAAGATTGTTTCTTTCTGTGTGTGAATTTTTCTTGAGTTTTCATAATAGTTGTTTCATATAATATTTGTCCTTTTTGTGACTGACTTCTTTTCACTCAGCATAATCCCTTCCAGATTCATCATTGTTCTTTATCATTGCATAGTAGTCCATTGTGTGTATGTAGGATAATTTGTTTATCCATTTATCTGTTGAAAGCCACTTACAATGTTTCCATCTTTTCACTGTTGTGAATAATGCTGCAGTGAACATGGGTGTGTATATGTCTATTCATGTGACAGCTATTATTTCCCTAAGATACATTCCCAGAAGTGGGATTGCTGGATTATATGGCATTTTCTATTTCTAGCTTTTTAAGACTGCAGAAGTTGGTTAAAAAAAAAAAAAAAAAAATCTTCAATTTCTTCATCTTTGGCCTTAGTGGTAGGTGCATAAATTTGAAAAATGGTCATATTAACTGGCCTTCCTTGTAAGCGTATGGATACTGTCCTATCACTAACAGCTTTGTAATTCAGCATAGATCTTAAAATGTTCTTTTCGATGACGAAGGCAACGCCATTCCTTTTCAAGTTGTCATTCTTGGCATAGTAGACCATATAATTCCCCAATTCAAAATGAGCAACACCAGTCCATTTCAGCTCACTAATGCCTAGGATATCAATCTTTATGCATTCCATTTCATTTCTGATGGTTTCCAATTGTCTTAGATTCATACATCGTACATTCCAGGTTCCAATTATTAATGGATGTTTGCAACTGTTTCTTCTCATTTTGAGTCGTGCAACATCAGCGAATGTAGGTCCTGAAAGCTTGACTCCATCGTTAAGGTCGACTCTACTTTGAGGAGGCAGCTCTTTCCCAGTCGTATTTTGAGTGTCTTCCAACCTAAGGGGTTCATCTTCCAGCACTATATCAGATAACGTTCTGCTGCAATTCATAAGGTCTTCATTGGCTAATTCTTTTCAGAAGTAGCCTGCTAGGTCCTTCTTCCTTGCCTGTCTTAGTTTGGAAGCTCAGGTGAAACCTGTCCACCATGGATGATCCTGCTGGTATTTGAATACCGGTGGCATAGCTTCCAGTATCACAGCAACACACAACCTCCCACAGTATGACAGACTGATAGACATGTCGGGGCTTCTGAGGGCTGAAATTGACCAAACATGCAATCAGGATGCACTGATAATTACTGGTGATTGGAATGCAAAAGTTGGAAACAAAGAAAGACAATCAATAGTTGGAAAATATAGTCTTGGTTATAGAAATGATGCTGGAGATAGCTTGATTGAATTTTGCAAGACTAATGACTTCTTCATTACAAATATCTTTTTTCACCAACATAAAACGGTGACTATACACATAGACCTCACCAGATGGAATACACAGGAATCAAATCTACTACATCTGTGGGAGGAGACGATGGAAAAGCTCTAATATCATCAGTCACAACAAGGCCAGGGGCCAACTGTGGATCAAACTATCAATTACTCATATGCAAGTTCAAGTTGAAACTGAAGAAAATTAGAACAAGTCCACAAAAGCCAAAGTACGACCTTGAGTATAACCCACCTGAATTTAGAGACCATCTCAAGAATAGATTTGATGCAATGAACACTAGTGATCGAAGACCAGATGACTTGTGGGATGACATCTAGGACATCATACTTGAAGAAAGCAAAAGGTCATTAAAAAGACAAGACAGAAAGAAAAGATCTAACTGGATATCAGAAGAAACTCTGAAACTTGCTCTTGAACATCGAGTAGCTAAACCAAAGGAAAAAAATGATGAGTAAAAGTGCTGAACAGAAGATTTCAAAGGGTGGCTCGAGAAGACAAAGTATTCAGATGATATGTGCAAAGATTTGGAGATAGAAGAAACCCTGGTGGCATGGTGGTAAAGAGGTATGACTGCTAACCAAAATGTTGGCAGTTCGAATCTACCAGGCACTCCTTGGAACCCCCTATAGGGTTGCTTTAAGTCAGAATCAAAAACTGAAAGGGAAGAACATGCTCAGCATTTCTCAAGCTGAAAGAAGTGAAGAAAAAATTCAAGTCTCGAGTTGTAATATTGAGGGATTGTATGGGGAAAATATTAAACAACTCAGGAAGCATGAAAAGAAAATGCAAGGAATATACAGTGTTACTATACCAAAAAGAACAGGTTGACGTCCAACCATTTTGGGAAGTTTCCTTATGAGAAGGAACCAATCGTACTGAAGGAAGAAGTCCAAGCTGTACTGAAGGCATTGGCGAAAAACAAAGCTCCAGGAATCTATGGAATACCAACTGAGATGTTTCAAAAAATGGATGCAGTGCTGGAAGTGCTCATTGAACTATGCCAAGAAATTTGGAAGACAGCTACCTGGCCAACCAACTAGAAGAGATCCATATTCATGCTTATTCCCAAGAAAGGTGATCAACTGAATGCTGAAATTATCAAACAAAATCATTAATATCACGTGCAAGTAAAATTTTGCTGAAGATCATTCAAAAGTAGCTGCAACAGTATGTTGAAAGGGAACTTCCAGAAATTCAAGCCAGATTTATAAGAGGGCATGGAACCAGGGATATCATTGCTGATGTCACATGGATCCTGGCTGAAAACAGAGAATACCAGAAAGATATTTACCTGTGTTTTTTTTTTTTTATTATTATTGAGTATACTAAGGCATTCGACTGTGTGGACCATAACAAATTATGGATAACATTGTGAAGAATGGGAATTCCGGAGTACTTAATAGTGCTCATGAGGAATCTGTACATGGATCAAGAAGCAGTTGTTCAAACAGAACGAGGGGATATTGTACAGTTTAAAGTCAGGAAAGGTGTACGTCAAGGTTGTTCCTTTCACTATACCTATTCAAACTGTATGCTGAGCAAATAATCTGAGAACCTGGACTGTATGAAAAGAACAGGGCATCAAGATTGGAGGAAGTATCATTAACAACCTGCATTACACAGATGACATAACCTTGCTTGCTGAAAGTGAAGAGGCCTTGAAGCACTTATTAATGAAGATCAAAGACCACACCCTTCAGCATGGATTACACCTCAACATAAAAAAAAACAGAAATCCTCACAACTGGACCAATAAGCAACATCAAGATAAACAGAGAAAAGATTGAAGTTGTCAAGGATTTCATTTTACTTGGATCTACAATCAATACCCATGGAAGCATCAGTCAAGAAATCAAAAGATGCGTTGTATTGGGCAAATCTGCTGCAAACGACTCTTTAAAGTGTTGAAAAGCAAAGATGTCACCTTGAAGACTAAGGTGCGCCTGACCCAAGCCATGGTGTTTTCAGTCGCCTCACATGCATGTGAAAGCTGGACAATGAGTAAGGAAGACCAAAGAATTGATACCTTTGAATTGTGGTGTTGGTGAAGAATATTGAATATACCATTGATTACCAAAAGAACAAACAAATCTGTCTTGGAAGAAGTACAACCAGAATGCTCCTTAGAAGAAAGGATGGCAAGACTACGTTTGACATACTTTGGTCAATTAGTTTTCAATTCTTTTTTCCAAAAGTGCGTCCTTAAAAAGTTCCATTAGTGAGGTCTGTTTGTTGTAAGCTTTATCAGGTTATTTTTATTTTTTATTTTGAAAAATGTTTTTATTCTCTTCATTCTTGCTTGGAAACTGACCTGTACGTAAAACTCGGAATTGACAATTATTTCTTCTTACTGTTTAAAGCTATTCTTTTACAGTCTCCTGGGATCTATAATCAACTTGATGGCCAGTCACAGCTCTGGCATGTAATATTGCTGTTGAGAGGTCTGCTATCAGTCTAATTGTTGTCCCTTGTAGATAATTTTTCTTTACTTTCAGGTTGCTTAAAATACCTTTACTTTGTCTTTTGTGTTTTTCAGTTTCATCAAGATGTCTCTAGTGTCGTGGTAAAGCAGCAGTCTTACACTCTGTTAGAAATGAAAGCAAAAATTGTTATTGAGGAAAATTATTTTCAAATCAGGACACACCGTAGTACTGAGACAGGGTACAATGGTGTTTCAAAATGCAGGAGGACAGTGAGGTTTTTATCAGGTGGAGTAAACGAATGACTATGTACTCACAGGCATGAAGGAGGTACCTAGCAAAAAGCTACTGACCTTTTTAGAATTATCAATTCTATTTTAACCCCATAAAACATGCTAAGGCATTCTTCTTGAATCAAACTATGTAAACATTCTTGACAAACCTTTTTTACAAACAATTCCTTGCATAAGCTAAAGTTTTTACTCTTGCTCTTTTTGCATTACAAGCAGTTAAGCTTTTACAAGAAGCTGAATGGTCTTTTCAGAATAGCAGGAGCAGGACTTTTAGTCAAGGCTGCAGTTTAATTCAAAATGGAGTTAAATTTAGATCTGGGTTAGCCATCTCATTCTTGCCAAGCGCCTCGATTTGGGGGTCCACAAAGATAATTCCTCCCTTTGATCAAGCCACCACTAGGGGACACAGATCACCCACAAAGGAGTTACTCATCTTCTGCAAGGACTTAGTATCTCACGTATTACTGCTATCTTTGAGCTTTTAAGACCCCAGTCAACAGCTTTGTTATTAGAGGTGGTTGGGCAACAACTGTTGTTTCCTTTCTATAGCCATTTGCTTGATCTTCATGGTGATTTGGTTCTGGCTGGAGTAGTTGTTGTAGACAAGACCACATTAGGGGAATAACTTGGCATTTCCAAAAAGATCATATCCCAGAACTAAATTTCATTCTTCTTAGCAAATTACTTTCCTCTAAATACATAATTCATTGGATGGCTAGATGACTCAAAGGTTGACTGTGACATTGAAAAACACAGTGCATAACACATTTAACAAGTCTTGTAATAATTACAGTGATTAAAAGGAGTAGGCAGGCTAGTAGAAAGAGGTGTATCCCAGATATGATATTTTGGGGGTAACCAGCTAAAAATATCAAAGAAGAAAGGTACATTCATGGGGGGAATGGTATGTAACCAGGAGGCCTTTTGGTATATTTTAGAAACATCTTGTTCTGCTTCTCTAGAGGTATTTATTTATGAACAGCAAGAAGTATTGGCAATAGCACAAACTCCTTCTTGTTGAGCTAGGAGGAAATCAAGAACTATTCTATCATCTAAAACAATTTTAACAAGAGATTCTAAGGACTTGTTGAATTGGAAACCCTGGTGACATAGTGGTTAAGAGCTATGGCTGCTGACCAAAAAAGTCAGCAGTTCAAATCCACCAGGTGCTCCTTGGAAACCCTATGGGGCAGTTCTACTCTGTCCTTTAGGGTCACTATGAGTCGGAATCGACTTGACGGCAACAGGTTTTTATAGGTTTGTTGAATTGTCATTCAATCAGCAACATTATCAGCAATTTGAGCTGTAGTGACAGATAAATTACAAATAAATTTTTTAAATTGTAATATACCAAGAGTTGGAACAAATCTTCAAAGAAATGACCAGCCCCATTCAGGCTTATCTGTGATGGGATTATCAGAGCAAACAAGTTCTTTATGCTGTATGGATATTAATTTCAACTCACTGTTCCATTGTAAGCTGTCATTGTATGAATAGATACTCACGGGAACTTCAAAGGTACCCAAGGTGCATTCCCCTTGCATATTCCAATCATCTAAGCATGGCAAGGCCCAAGTATAGGGTGAGTCATCAGACTTTTTTTCTCAAATAATCTGATCCTCCACATAAAAACACATATCCAGTTGGGGCACACAACATACCAATCTCAGTTTGAGTAATAGGAAACAGAATGGACTGATTGGCTCTTTCAAGCCAGTATGCAATTAATGAATCATCACAAATGGATAATTCTCCAAATTTTAGGTGATCCTGGAGTTGGGCACAAACTCTAAGATTTTGCCATACTTAAAACAGGTATACACAACTGCAAAATAATATCAAGTGTTACCAGTAAAAAAATTCCATGGTACAGAAAGAATAAAACATCCTAAGTACACACAAGTAAGATTAACTAGACACAAGTAAGATTGAAATAGGAAGCTGATGGGTAAGTGGATAATTCTGGAGGTAGCCATAATTTAACTCAAAATGGGTTTTCAAAATCAGTAGTAAAATTATGTGTGAATTTATAATCTAAGGCTAGTATGGAAACCCTGGTGGCTAGTACAGCAAAAGTATTAGTATGGTCCTATGCAGACTGATGGGAAGAGTGACATATCCAACACTCACTGAAATTACTGGTGCTGGCTACCAATTGAGTTAATTTGATAAAATCATTTTCATTCTAAGCACCAGTAAGGTGGTCATGATAAATACAAAGTGCTTATTAAAAACTTTGTAATGGAGAGGTTAGTTAAAAATTATATGATGTAAAAAAATTCCTTTTCTGGTAATATACTAGGTGGTGAGCCTAGATTGGTAAAACAAACAAACAAAAAAACTTGTTTCAAAGGATATAAGTATTAAATAATGTGCAACTATTTCAATAAAAGTTCAACTCACTATGTTAGGGTTAAATATATTCAAGGATAGCCAAAGCCACTAAGAAATAACTCCACAAGTGTTTAAAAACAGTTAAAATTATTAAAATACCAACATTAACAGAACCCAAAAGTTTTAGCAGCTTGTATGTAATCTTGTTCTGTGATCTTGGAATCAGCTACCTGCTTCTGAAGCTGCCAATTTCTGGTTGCTGAGGCATTTCAGTCCGAGTTTCAAATTTCTGGTTGTCTGACAAGTCCAGGGAAGTGCTTTAACTTTCTGTGACTGTGCTAAATGAATCCTAGGGTTAATTCCTTTTAGTTTCACTGCACAAAAGTTAGTTAAAAGAACTAAATAAGCCCCTTTCCAGTGGGTTCTAAAGAATCTTTTAATTGATCTCTTTTCCAGTAAACATAATCTCCTTGGGTAATATTAATTAAAGGAGGATAGTTGAGTTTTTTCTCCTCAAATGCTTATTTTTGGAGTATTGCATTAGTGATTGATGATATTTCGATAATTAAAGCTATACTAAGTTTAGTGTCAGTCGAAGCAATGTAAGAAAGATAATAGGTCTCCCAGTAACTATTTCTTAAGGAACGAGTTTGTGACATACAAAAGGAGTGCTTCCTATATTGAAGAGGACTAGAGGGAGAACTTTAGTCCCACACAAACCTAAGGATTCAGAAAGTTTAGAAGTTGAGTTTTTATTATACCAGTAGGTTTTTTCTACAGGTCCAAAGGACTGAGGATGATAAGGGCAATGCCTGTACCCATTGCTATCGAGTGAATTCCAACTCATAGCTAACATGTAGGACAGGGTAGAACTGCCCCACAGGGTTTCTAAGGAGTAACTGGTGGATTTGAACACTGGACATTTGGCTAGCAGCCAAGCTCTTAACCACTGAGCCACTAGGGTCCAGGGCACTGCAATCTCTGGTATATGGGGAAAATTTGGCATAATTCCTGAATTAATTTGTTCAGTAAAATGGGTTCCCCTATAACTGCAAAGAGTGTTCAGTGCTCCCCAAATGGGCATTATGTTTTTGAGGAGCCTCTTTGCTACAAAGGAAGCAGTGGCATGTCAGCAGGGGAGAGCTTCTACCCAATGTGAATCCTATGAATCATTACTAACACATATTTATAACCATTTGAAGGTTGAGGCTGGGTAAAATCTAATTGCCATTCAAGCACAGGTCCAGGTGAAAGAGTATTGCCCAGGTAAAGTTTTAAGATGTTTCCCAGGGCTATAACAAGGGCAAATAGAACAATGAGTCGCCACATGTTTAGCTGTTTCAGAAAATTTTCCCAGCCAGTATTTCTTTAAAATTTTATTTTGTCTCTCCCTATATGAGTGTGCTCATGTAAAGTCTTTACCATAGGGGAATGCAAAAGTTTAGGGAGAACTATTTTATCATGGTCTTGATAACACCCTGACCTTTTCCATGTTTCTGTTTTATCTGACAAGGCCAACTGCTGGTGTTTCAAAAGATTTCCTTTGGTGGATACAAAAATCCTAGTTATTTCTTGAGAACAGCTCTCTATGGGCTCTTTCAGAGCTCCCTCTATAAACCTCTTTGCTATTATAGGGGCAAAAATAAACTGGGAAGCAGCCCTTTGGCAGCTACATCAGCAAGGTTATTTCCTCTAAATTCTTCAGTCTGGGGAATGCCTTTTGGTTGGTAGGCCTGTATTTTAATTACAGCACTTTCATAGGGAAGCAGCAGGGCATCTAAAAGATCTGCTACTAAAGCCCTGTTTTTAATAGTCTTACCAGAAGAGGTTAAAAACCCTCTTTGTTTCTATAATATTCCAAAATCATGAATAACTCCAAAGGCGTATTTCAAATCTGTAAAATACTCATGGACTTTCCTTTAGCAAGTTTGGAGGCTCTATCTAGTAAGAGCAATGGGAGCCCTGCTAGCACAGTGGTTAAGGTTTGCCTGCTAACCAAAAGGTTGGCAGTTCGAATCCACCAGCTGCTTCTTGGAGATCCTATGGGGCAGTTCTACTCTGTCCTATAAGTTGCTTTGAGTCAGAATCAACTTGATGGCAATGGGTTTGGTTTGGTTTTGTTAATGAGAGCAATAAGCTCAGCTTGTTGGGGTGAAGTGGCTTTGGGGAGAGCCTGACTTTCTAGGACTTCGGTAGAAGCCTGGTAATGAGAGTCAGGAGTTAGTTTCAGGTAAGATCTAGCTACAAATAAAACTATATTAGGATTTGTCAAAGGAGTTTCCTTTAAATTACTGCAGGGAGTCAAAAGCTGCTCAGTTAGGTCTAAACAATCATAGGAAGGACAATCATTTTTATCAGTTTTTGGCAGAAGGGTGGTGGGCTTACAGTAAGCACCATATGTCACCTAATACTTGAAGCTGCTAGAAGAACTTCATAACAACGATTGTGAGCATGGTGCAGGACTGGGGAATGTTTCATTTTGTAGTACATAGGATCTCTGTGAGTCAGAGCCAACTCGATGGCACCTAACAACAACAGAAGAACTTCATAAAAAGCGAGTCTGCTAACAGATAAATATTGAGCTAATGACGACTTAAGTAAACCAGACACAGCGTGGGGTACATATATATATTAAATTTTTCTCAAAACTATATCCACAGTGTTTTCTACTAAATTTGCAGTAGCAGATATACCTGTGGGGCAAGCAGGGTAGGCTCTAGCCACAGAGTCCAGCTACAGGCTTTCATAAACCACAGGCTCGTTTTGTCCTCTGTATTTCTGTGTAAAGGCACCTAAAGCTTTACTAGAAACTTCATGTACAAATGAAGAAATGCCCAAATGATAGTTAGGGGATCCTAAAGTGGACATGTTAGTCAAAGCCTTTTTCGATTTAGTTACTGCCCTTTAATCTTATGGGGGTAATACAGGCTGCATAAGCCTCAGAGGTTTTCAAACATTTGTATAAGGGTTGAGCCATGAGAGAAAAGTTAGGAATTCAGGTTCAACATAGCCACAAAGTTCCAAGAATTCCATTAATTGTTTCTTTCTTTTAGGTAAATGAAAGGTTGAAATGGTCTGTTTTCTCTTGGGATCAGTAGAAATGCCTTCTGCAGAGATAAAATGGCGTAAGTCTTTGACAGAAGTCTAGGCTAATTATACTCTTTCTTTTGAAACTTTATGTCCAACAGCTAGATGTTTTAATAAAATTATGCTTTCCTGTAGGTAGGCCTTTTGAGAGGTGGAGCACATCAGTAAGTCATCCACACATTAAAACAAGGTAGATTCATTTTGAATTTGCAAAGGTTGCAAATCTGTATGCAAAACCTAAGAAAAATAGGTAGAAAAAAAAAAAAGGTAGGAGATTCAGTAAATTCTTGAGGCATCTCAGTCCAAGTAAATTGTTGATTGTCCCAAGTGAACGCAAACAGATACTGGTTTTCAGGTTTACAGGAATACTGGAAAAGACACTGCAAAGGTCTACTACAGTGAAATATGTCACATTTGAGGAGTGGACATTAGAAAGTTACAAGTGTGGGTTAGGGAACACTGTGAATCTAGGGAAAACAATACTGTTAATTGCACATAGGTCTTGAACAAATCTCCTACTGTGATCATTTGCCTTCTTAACTGGAAGAACAGGAGTATTGCAAGGACTAGTGTAGGGAATGATTAACCCTTTAGAAAGAAAATCCTGTATAATAGGAGTTAGTCCGTTGCTTCTCACTTTAAAGGGTATTGGGGGAGCTTTGGCAAGGGCTTAGATGTGTCCACTTGAATTTTAATAGGATCAGTGGACAAAACTCGGCCAACGTCCATGGATGTTGTGGTCCATAAAATTTCAGGAACCTGAGAAATAACTTCAGGGAAAGAGAGCCTAAACAAGCAGAAGTCAGAAGGGACATAATAACAGCTTTCATATGGCAAAGGAACTTTTCCTTTTGAATGTTATCCATCCCAAAATTCTAATTCTCAGACAAGATTAATAATATTTCACGCTTTTCATTAAATTGTAAATGGCAATTCCATATAGATGAAATCTCTCTTCTTATTAAATTAACAGTGGTATCTTATCAGGGTAAGCAGAAAAGGGTGCAGATCCTCAATGGAGCCAAGAGATACTTGCGCAGGTTGAGAATGAACTAATGTTTGTTCTTTCTTAGTAATCCCTATTTTTTTTTTTTTTTTGAGATTTTTGTACTTGGAGCAGGAGGTTTTGTAAACATGTGGGGTTAATAGCAGATGGGGTTACTCCTGTATCAGTTAAAAATTGGCAAGGTTCTCCATTAATGTACACAGTTGTTTCTCCCTGAGAGTTTAGAACCACCATAGGAAAAGTCCCCATTTTGTCCCCAGAGTCCCTTCATTCTTAATCAGGGGGCAGAGGTGGTAACTGGGGTGGAAATCTGTTTATTCGTCAATGTAAAGCATTCATTTTTCCAGTGGCCAGGTTTTTTTTTTACAATAGTGGCAGAGACCAGTTTTAGGTCCACTGGAGAATTTAAAATTTATTTTCTGGGTAGGCCTTTGTAGCTGCTGCAGTTGAAGGGCCATTAATTTGTTAGCCTTAGCAGTCTGCTTTGTTTCTAAGGTTTGGGAAAGCTTATGAGCATAAAAAAAATAATAATAATTTTTTTTTTTATGAGCTAAGTTGGTCAATTCTGCACTGGGAGTGGCCTTCTAATCTAAATAACCTAAATAATGTCTTTTAACTAAGGCTGAAATTTCAGGTTTGAGGCTGATATAAATACAGCATTAAAGGTCCCTTTAGTTCCTTCATCTAAAGGATCTAACCCAAAATGTTCCAAAAACTTCTAGAATAACCTGGCTTGATATTCATATATTCTTTTGTCTTTATTTTGTATACAAGAATGGATTTTTGTCCAATCAATTGTTGGGGGAAAAGCCTGAGGGATCACTTCAAGTAACTTTGTGCCTCTATCTCGAGTTTCTGTGAGAAGGGTTTCAGCAATTTTGCTTGTATCCAAAGCTAAACTATCTTGAGGATTTTTCCATTTATCATATTCTAACCACAGTTTGGCTTCCCCAGGGCCAACTAACATATGAACTAATTGATATAAATCAGGCAACCTGGGCTGATGAGTTTCAATAAGAAGTTTAAATTCTTTAGCAAATTTGTAAGGATCCTCACGTAGATTTGGAAAATCTTTAACAATGCTATATAATTCTGTGTGAGTCCAGGGAATAGGAGAAATAATAGGATTCTTTGTATTTTCTCAGGTACTCACTGCAGATTCTGAAGGGTGATTCTTAAAAGTCCAATAGGCCTTGGACTCTCTGTCTTTGAATCTTTAGCAAGTTATTTAGGAAAGAAGGAGAGTTCAGTTAAAGCTTTTTCAGAAGGGTAAGAAGGTAGAAGAGGATACAGAGGACTGGTTGCCAGCAGAGGTGCAGAGATAGCTGCAGCAGAGGATGTAAGTATAGCAGAGCTCTGGCTTCATAATTCCTTATTTTGCTCAGTTATTTCAGAAATCGTATTCTGCAATTCTTTTCTGTTTAGTCAATTTAGAAACAGTATCCTGCAGAGAGGTTATTTTGCTGTTTTGATATCTTTTAGAGGCCTCAAAATACCAATAAAAATAAATGTCCCATTGTAACTGTCTAATCCAGGACTCTTTCTCTTCTAATTTACTGAGAAAAAATTAATTTAGAAAGATCAAAGGTTCCATAAAGTGACTACTGATCTCCTAAACTGTCCTTAGTTAGATCATGCCACGTAGTCAGGAACAAATATGTTGAGAAGCCAAAATGCTTGTTCATGTAATGAGTAGGAGTCCCTGAAGGAAGCTCAATATTGCTGTTAGATTTGGCATTTCCCATGTTCCTAAAGGCAGTGTAAAGTTAGCTTCAGAAGCTTTAAACTAAAGGTCAGAGCTTTCAGAGTCTCAGAACTAGACAGGTTTCTGAGATTTTTAGGCAATGATCTTATGGAACCTAAAAACCAAAGGAACTTAAGTTCCATTTATAAAAACAGAAGGGAAAAAGGAGAGCAAATTCTATAATAAAACTCAGGGATCTTCTCTACAAAAACTGGAGGCTTGGATTCGAGAGATACTTACCTTGCCATAACTCCTGAATCTACTGTGGAGATGTAAGACCCCAAAAAGGCCAAGCCCAGTATCATTAGCATGAGTCCCCAGCACCTTGGAGGTTGCAGAGGTCAATTCATCTTCAGGTCATTCATGGTCACCAGGAAATGTTGTAGTGATGCACCAGTATTACTCTCTGTTAGAAATAAAAGCAAAAAGTTTTATTGAGAAAAAAGATTTGTGAATTGGGATATACCATAATAGCCAGACAGGATACAATATTGTTCTAAATTGCAGAAGGACAAAAAAAAAAAAAAAAAAAAAAATTGCTGTCAAGTCGATTCCAACTCATAGTGACCCCATAAAACAAAGTAAAACTGCCCTCTGGGGTTTCCAAGGAGCAGCTGCTGGATTCAAACTACTGACATGTTGATTAGCAGATGAGCTCTTAACAACTATGCCACTGGAGGAGTAAACAAAGGACTACATGCTCACAACACGAGGGGGTAGATGGCAAAAAGTTACAAGGTGGATGCCAAGTTACAGACCTTTTTAACATTATTAATTTTATTTTCTAACCTTATAAAACATGTTGACTAAGGCATTCTTAAATCAAGCTGTGTAAATGTTCTTGACAAGCATTTTTTAACAAATACTTCCTCGTATAATCTAAAGCTTTGACTTTTACTCTTTTTGTGTTACAAGCAGTTAAGCTTTTACAAGAAGCTGAGTGGTCTTTTAAGAATAGCAGGGGCAGAGACTTTTAGGCCAAGCTGCAGTTTAATTCAAAATGGAATTTAATTTAGGTCTGGGTGCGCCACCTCAGTCATGCCTAATAACTTGGTTTTGGGGTATGCATACACTAGATAGGGATTGATATTTATTTATTCTGTTTGGAATTAATTGTGTTTTCTAGATCTGCGAACTCATGTCTTTCATCAGTTCTAGAAATATTAACCAAATTTATTCCAAATATCGTTATCTCCCCACTTTTCTATCCTTTTTCTCAAATTTCATTAAGATATTCTCATTTTATTCTCCATGTCATGTAACTTTTCTTTCATATATGCCATAGCTTTTTGGTGAATTCTGACTAATACCTTCTGATATATCTGTTCAATAATTCTCTCTTTATTGTGTCTGTCCTTTAGTCAATTCATTTCATTTATACTCATCAAATCTACAGGTTCTATTAATTCTTTTACAACTGTTTCTTCATACTTTTAGTATACTTGTTTATATTCTACATATGATAATTCCATTATAAAAAGCTCCTGGAGAGTCTAATTCTGTTATTTTCTCAGCTGACTATTGATCATGATTTTCTTGGTTATCTAGTGCTGCTAAAACAGAAATACCACAGTGGCTGTCTTTGACAGTTTAGTAGGCTGGAAGTCCAAATTCAGGGTGTCAACTCCAGGGGAAGGCTTTCTCTGTCAGCTCTGGAGGAAGGTCCTTGTCATCAATCTTCCTCTGGACTAGGAGCATCTCCATGCAGGAACCCTGGGTCCAGAGGATGCACTCTGCTCCCAGCACTCCTTTCTTGGTGGTATGAGGACTCTCTGTCTCTGTGCTCACTTCTCTCTTTTATATCTCAAGAGAGATTGGCTCAAGACATAATAAAATCTTGTAGATTGAGTCTTGCCTCATTAACATAACTGCCTTCTATTCCACCTCATTAACATCATGGAGGTAGGATATATGACACATAAGAAAATCACATCAGATCACAAAATGGTGGACAATCAAACAATACTGGGAATCATGGCCTAGCCAAACTGATATATATATTTTGGGGGGGCACAATTCAATCCACAACAATGATGAACTACTTCCTAGTTTTATAAACTTGGATTGTGAGTCTTTGTTCAGTGGGGCTTTATCTGTGGGAATCTTGTGAGACCTAGTGTCATGGATTGAATTTTGTCCCCCCAAAAATATGTGTCAACTTGGTTAGGCCATGATTCTCAGTATTCTGAGGTTGTCCTCCATTTTGTGATTGTAATTTTATGTTGAGAGGATTAGTGTGGAATTGTAACACCACCCTTACTCAGGTCACCTCCCTAATACAAGGTAAAGGGAGTTTCCCTGGTGTGTGGTCTGCACCACTTTTTATGTCTTGAGAAATAAAAGGAAAGAGAAGCAAGCAGAGAGTTGGGGGCCTCATACCACCAAGAAAGAAGCACCAGGAGCAGAACGTGTCCTTTAGACTCAGGGTCCCTCTGCCTGAGAAGCTCCTCCATCATGGGAAGCTGGAGGACTAGGACCTTCCTCCAGAGCCAACAGAGAGAAGAAGGCTTCCCCTGGAGCTGACACCCCAAATTTGGACTTTTAGCCTACTTTACAGTGAGAAAATAAACTTCTCCTTGTTAAAGCCATCCACTTGTGGTATTTCTGTTACAGCAGGACTAGATGACACCTAGGTTGAGGGTGTTTCCTTCCAGAAAAGATGTGCATTTGTTTTCCCCATACTCTCTCATGTACTATCAACTTGTATTCACTATTTGTTTAATGTTTCAGCCAGGGATTTCATGGACTACTAAAGTAGTGTAAATTTGAACACTAAACTCATGTTATGGCATATCTGTGGTCAACATTCTCGGTGGGTTTTTTTTTTTTTTAATCTCTTAGTCTAGCTAACAAAAAAAGGCTTCCTTATCATCTCCTTTGATTGGGAAATGTTTTGTTTTTTTGGGTCTATACTTTTGTCCAGGATTTAGCCTTTAAGGATTATAACTATATTTGTAATCCTAAAACCCATACCTCTGCAAGTCTAAGGTATTGTCTTCTGTCCCTGCATGACTCTTAAAATCCAAACCTCTTGGTTCCTGAGACAGAAAATCCTACCCCAGGAAAGCCATGGATTCAGAGTCCTGTCAAAATTCTAATTCTCAATTACTTCCACATTTTCAGCCTTTAGGCATTTCCTTTTCTAAATGACATGTATATTTTTGAAGTATTCATTATCTAAAATATATAATTAAATCTACAAGGATAGGACAGATTACCCTAAAACTGAATGCATATAAAAACAGATGAATTTAGCTGTATTTCAAATGAATAACATGGTCACACTGAAAAGGGTGGGAAAAGAACTAATCCAAGTAAGTTTTGAACATAGTACTTTGGCCATATATTTTTAATCTAAAGAAAAAACTGCTAACAAATGGAATTCTTCTTAATAGGTTTGTTTTTTCATCATTCTGTGGGTGTAGAAATTCTGAAATGATTTTGTATGTTTTGTAGACTTGAACAAATGAGAAAATATGTTGATGTTGGGAGTTCAGAGTTCTCAGTGTGGAACAAGGTAATACAGATATGGAATGTGGAAAAGCAAGAACGAACTCTGTGGAATTGGATTAGAATTGGAGGTGTCAGTATAAATTCTTAGCCAAGTATATAACTTAATCAAGTGATCAAAACTTAGCTAAGTGATCAAAAGTAACATTACCAATCAGGGCAAAATGAACATCATGTGCTTCCAGATGTGATTCCTGAGGACATAATATCAATTATATAGCATTCCAGGAAAAAAAAAAAAAAAGCAAAACCTGAATATAATCATGAAGAAATCTCAGACGAACCCAAATTGAGGAACATTTCTTAAATAACTGATCCTTTTTTCTTTTTTAAATGTCAATGTCGTGAAAGACAGAATAAGACTAAGGAACTGGTCAGCTTAAAGAGACCAAAGATACACAACCATAAAAAATAATGATGAGTCCTCAAAACAGCTTATAACAAGGATGAATCTGGAGGATATTATGCTGAGTGAAATAAGTCAATCACAACAGGACAAATATTACACGATCTCATTTTTATAAGAAGACAAGAATAGATACATATACAGATACCAGTGCTCATTGGTGGCTACCCTAGATGGGTGTTGGAGGGAAGCACTATTGAGGTTGTAGGTACTTGGTATTTTTGGAGATAGAAAAGGAGGCATTGAATGTGGGTGAAGTGCACACAGCTTGACCAAGGTAAACGATGTCACTAAGAAGTGAACAAGAGAAGAGGATGTCTTTGGTAAAGGATCCAACAAATGTAATCTTCCAACAACACTGACAACAACCTAAAAATATGTGTGTGGCTACACAAATATATATATAGGCATACAAGTATATAATATGTAGGTACATATGTGTGCACAGACAGAAGTACCTATAGGCATATGTCATACAGATACATGTGTGCATGAATGTATATCCATATATATATGTGTCTGTATATATATATACTACATGGGGCACACAGGTACAGATACTTAGACATAACCAAACACCTCGCTAGATCGGTTCTCTGGATTTAGGACTACAGTGTTGTATGAGAACTCAAGTAACTGGCATAATATTGTTCATAAAGTGTAGGTTCTACATCTCAATGTTGTGAGTAGTGTCTAAAGTTTTAAAAGCTTATGAGTGGCCAATAAGATTCAACTGTTGGTCTCTACTCATCTGAAACAAAAGAGAAAGAAAGAAACCAAAGACACAGAGAAGAAAGTAGTCTATAGGACTAATAGTTGACAGAAACCACAACTTCATCTATCCTGAGACCAGAAGAACTAGATGGTTCCCGGCTACTGCTACCAACCATTCTGATCAGGGCCACAGTATATAGGTCCTTATGGAATGGGAGAGAAATGTGGAAAGAATTCAAGTTCTTTAAAAACTCCAGACTTACTGGACCAGTTGAGACTAGAGGGCTCCCTGAGACTATTGCCTTGAGATACGCTTTAAACCTTAAACCAAAATTATCCCTTGAAGTTACCTTTTAGCTAACTACCAGATTGGCTTATGTAATAAAGACTATCACCTGTGAGTAATGAGACTCTTTAAGAAAAATCATCTATAGGAAACCAAATGGTCAAAAATTACTGTAAAGTGAAGTTGAGAATGTAAGTGGGCAGGGAAACTAGATTACTAGAAGTGGTACAACCATAATGGAATGAATGAGAATAGTGACACATTGTGAAAAATGTAACCAATATCACTGAATAATTTGTGTAGAAATTGTTAAATGAGAACCTAATGTGCTATGTAAACTTTCGTTTTAAACACAATAAAATATTAATTAAAAAGAGAGAGACTGGGAAAATGTGACAACTAAGTAACAGAGTGATCTTGGATTGAATCTTATCCTGGAACAAAAATACCATGAAGGACATTATTGGAAGACTTGATGAAACTGGAACATAGTCTATAGATTAGGTGAGCCTAAGTTATCAATAGTAAATTCTTGAAATTAAAATTCTACTGTGGCATATAAGAGAATATCTTTGTTCTTAAGAAATACTATGTGTTAAGGGGTAAAGATTCATGATGTATGCATCCTACTCTCAAATGGTTCAGAAAAGATTATTTGTTATCTTACTTTGTATTATTTGTGAGGTAGAGAATTAAAAAGTAAATATGTCAAAAATACTACAAATTGGTGAATCTGGATAAAGGACATAGAAATGTTCCCTGTATTAGCCTTACTTTTTTTTTTCTCTCTCTAAGTTTGAAGTATTTCAAAATTAAAAACTTAGGATGGACTTTTTCTAGCATTTTTAGGTGTTTTATGGAAACCCTGATGGCATAGTGGTTAAGTGCTACAGCTGCTGACCAAAAGGTAGGCAGTTCAAATCCACCAGGTGTTCTTTGCACTTATGGGGCCGTTCTACTCTGTCCTAAAATGTCGCTATAAGTCAGAATTGACTCTACAGCAGTGGGTTTTTTTGGGGGGGTAGGTGTTTTATAGTGAGAGGTTTTACGGGATATCAATTCTGCCGTATTTCTGGGAAGAGACAGCCTCAAGCCAATTTTAAAGTCAATTTCTTGGCTCTAGGCCCTGTGCCTCTCGGGACCATTTGGGCCCTACCAGTGTACAACTCACAGCACCTAGCTTGGAGTTCCAGTTTCTTTCTTGGGCAAATGTTTTATCATTCACAGTCCAAGATGAGTGTGTCACAATCCATTTCTCAGGTTCCTGCCCTGAATTTTCAGTTGTCCCTTTACTGACAGGTCAGCCTCATGCCCAGTGTCCACTGTCTGAATGCAGGCATTGCATCCCCTGTTCTGAGAGCAGGTCCTGAGAGTCCCAGGCCCTCCCTATTTTCACTTCTCATGGCACTAGTTTTGATTTTCCTCCTCGTCATGGATTGAGTTTTGTCCCCCAAAAATATGTGTATCAGCTTGGCTAGGCCACAGTTCCCAATATTGTGTGATTGTCCACCGTTTGGTCATCTGATGTGATTTTCCTATTTGTTGTCAATCCTACCTCTATGATGTTGATGAGATGGAATTATCGGCAGTTATGTTAATGAGGCAGGACTCAATCTACAAGATTAGGTTGTGTCTTAAACCAATCTCTTTTGAGATATAAAAGAGAAAAGCGAGCAGAGAGACAGGAGTATCTCATAGCACCAAGAAACAATGGCTGGAAGTGAGCATGTCCTTTGGACCCAGGTCCCTGAACTAAGAAGCTCCTTGACCAGGGAAGGATTGATGACAAGGACCTTCCCCCCAGAGCCACCAGAGAGAGAAAGACTTCCCCTGGAGCTGACACTCTGAATTTGGATTTTTAGCCTCCTAGACTGTGAGAGAATAAATTTTTCTTTGTTAAAGCCACCCACTTGTGGTATTTCTGTTGTAGCAGCACTAGATGATTAAGGTACTCCTCATTTCTGGCATCTGGATATTTTCCATTCTTCCTTTCATGCTTAGTTACGTATATATAGTTAATTGTTAAAAATTAACAATGTCTCTTTTCTAGAGTGAGAGAGGCTTGCAGGGTTAGCTCAGCACACCACCTGAGTTGGCTTTATAAAGCCAGAAGATTTGTAAAGTTTAGAAAATTTGTTATTCCTGCTTAGAAGCTCCTTACATCTAAATCCCCCTACCATCACGGAGTACTTCCACCACCGTGTATGGTTGTGTGACATGCACCACCCATCTCAGAGCTTATCTTACTGTGGTGGCTTGTATGCTGCTGTGATGCTGGAAGCTAGGCCACCAGTATTTCAAATACCAGCAGGGTGTCATCCAGGGTAGAGAGGTTTCAGCAGAGCTTCCAGACTAAGACAGACTAAAAAGAAAGGCCTGACAATCTACTTTGAAAATCAGCCAATGAAGACCTTATAGATCACAATGGAATATTGTCTGTTATCATTCTGGAAGATGATCTCCACCCCCTCCCAGGTCAGAAGGCACTCAAAATACACAGTGGTTGCAACGATGGACTTGAGCATACCAACAATCACGAATGTGTCAGAGGACCAAGTAATGTTTCATTCTGTTGTACATGGAGTCATCATTAGCCACAGCCAGCTGGACAGCAACTAACAAGTGTGATATAGCTAAAACCCAGTCAGTAGATAGACAGGGAACTTCACTATGTGTCAGTGAGGCCATGTCTTGATCCTAGTCCCATCACCAACTTTGTGACTTTGACTAAGCCATCGAACTTCTCTGGGCTAATTTTTTTTCCCCTTCATATAATGTGGCTAGTACTGCTTCTGCCTATCTCCTGTTTCAAAGGAGACGTTTTGAACATTAAATGGAAGGTTAAAAGATTAAATAAGTGAAAGTAATTTTCTAAAAGTATGTATATAAAAAAAACCCGTTGCCATCAAGTCGACTCTTGACTCTTAGTGACCCTACAGGTCAAGTAGAACTACCTCAGACCTTTTGGTTAGCAGCCATAGCTCTTAACCACACAACACTGGGGTTTCCAAAAGTAGTACATAGACAATTATTACTACTATTGTCATCATCGAAGAGAATAGTGAAACTCCTGGAGGGCAATCACCACACTTCATTCCTCTTTTTAAGTCCTATTAGCATCAAGCATAGTGCCCTGAACAGAGCAGCTACTTAAAAATTATGGGTGGATCGATGTACAGCAAGGAATCCTTAGCAAAATTTATAGACTAGTTTTTTATTTGTGTTTTAAAGTTAATACATTTAGCTTTAGACCCCATGCCATAATTTGAGGTATTTGGTCAGAAAATATTGGCAGGGCTTTGCTCCCTAGAGTAGAATTTAAGCAAATCCAAACACATTTTCAGTTATTGGTAGACGCTAATGCTTTTAATAAAGATTTTTTTTTTTTAAATCTTAGGATGAATGATTGCTGTTGATAGCTAAAAGTGTAGTAAAGCCTTAAATAATACATTAAGTAATTGCTTGTTCTCTCTGAGGTTTGCCATTAATAGCTTTTAATTGTATCATATGAATTTCAATACATTTGCCCCCAGAAAGCAGAAAACAGTGAAGGTAAACTTGGTGACTGCTGCAGAACCCAGGAGCTAGTGAGGCACACTTCACGTTTCACCTGTTTGGATGATTTAAATTGAATTCGCTGCATGAGACCTTCAGACCAGTTCTTTATAAGAGAAATGCAAAGTGAGAAAGTTGATTGCAGTAGCTACCCTGGGCAGGCTCTTTCTGGACGAGCTATTGCCCAATATTGACAAAAGTGTGCTTGTGGGATCTCAGTGTGGTTTTTGGTGCCAGTGGGATATCATGGGCCCATGCTTTGTCAGTAGGACAAGGGGGCAATATTAAGATCTTCCATTATGTTTATAGGTCTGACTGTAATGTGGGAAGTCATCAGGGAAGCTGAGGCTACGGCATAACTCAGTCTAAGTTCATCAGTGCCTTCAAGTTACTCCTTGTTGGAGATGTCAGAATCCATGACAAGTGGACAAAACCACACCACATTACCTGGGTAGTAGAGGAGGGTTACCACCTGCTCTAATCAGCTTGCTTAAACTCCATTTTGGTGAACCCAATCAATGCTCTTTTCAGCCCAATAAATTTTCCTTTCTTCCAGTCATTCTCTACATTGGTATTAAAACACCATCTATTCCACCGTACCAATTACCTACTCAAAAACATGCAATGACACCCCATCATTTAGCATCTAAACTCCTTATTCTGTATCCAGAGCCATCTACTATGCAGTTCTGGTTCTTCTCTCACACCATAACTCCCACTGCTGGCCCTGGCTATGACAGTCTGGCTTATACAGGTCCCTCAAGACTTGCTGCTCCTTCCCTCCTGTAGGTCTGGCCCTCCCCTAGCAAAAGTTTCTCCCTCATCTCCAATTACCCACTTAGAAGACAAACATTTCTCAATTTGGAGAGTTTTTCTTTTGGACTGAGTTCTCAGCTTTTGGAAGGTTCCACTGGGAACAATGTAGAATGGAGGACAGCCATCTAGCCCTCCAGATCAGCCAAATCAATCTAGAATCATCTGGGTGATGGACGTTGCAGTCAGATGTCACTCACATCCTGGATTCCACACCTCTTCCACAGGTAGTTCAAATCCCACTTTTTCCAGCCTGTCCCTATGGGACTGCTCCTTCCTTTCAGCAGCTGTAATCCTTACTTGTCTGTATCAGTATTTCCCAAATCTGGGAAACTCTTCATCTCCTCAGAGAGAATTAAAGACTCTCTCATATCCAGAATGTTAATTTATGTTTCTTAAAATACACAAATATAAAAGAAGGTATAAATTCTTTACAGTTATAAAATTTTTTAATTAAAAATAAGGCTTCCTGACCAAAATCAAATTGATAGCATTTGACAGATGATATTATTTTGCTGAAATTAATTATGACAGATGATGTCACTTTACAGAAACTCAATCTCCACAGAAAAGGTGAACATGGCACTAAGTGTGTCAGTGCAAGCACTTCTGGGATAAGCCAATCTGTTGAGTTTCCTGTGCTGAGAAGCTCCTCAACCAGGGGATGATTGAGGACAAGGACCTCCCCCCAGAACCAACAGAGAGAGAAAGCCTTCCCCTGGAGCTTCTAGCCTCCTAGACTGTGAGAAAATAAATTTCTCTTTGATAAAGCCATCCTCCTGTGGTATTTCTGTTAGAGCAGCACTAGACGACTAAGACAACCATTACAATTATCACTGGCACTTTTCCACTTTCATGAGGCTAAAGAATACAGATTTTATATCAGTAATTTTGAAGTGGGAACTTTTCCTTGAACAATCCAGGTTTTCATATTTTTTTCAAAAATGAGGTCATCAGGTAAGAAAATTAATTTTGGTACACAATTTATCTGGAAATTAGTCTCAATTCTCCACTTCTCTTATTAAGTATAGACCTGGCCAAGTTGTCCTCAAACATCCTTTCCCACCCCTGAATGCCAGCCAAGCTCCAGGGCAGAAGGTAACAGATTTCCAGAATGAAACCTTTCAGCACCACCAGCCAATCATGTGGGAGTGAAAAAGAAGGCTTTCTCCTACAACTGAAACCACAAGGGAGTTAGAACAGGAGGCAAGATAATTACCTACCTGGAGAATAGCCAGGGAAGCAGCCCAGGCCTCTAGTGAAAAATGCCATGGGAAATGTAATGACCACATGTGGTAAGGAGGGCCTCGGTTTCCTACCTGATCTGATAAGCAAGGTCAAGGCAGGACACTGATCCCAGGGACAGAAGGGACAGGTATTTATTATTTATCCAGTGTTTTTTTTTTAGTAGCCAGGCAGGCCCTGCAGGATGCAGGGAGCAGTCTGAGCACCTACCTTAGGGCTTGAATTTTTTCTCTGGGGACCTAAATTCTCTTGACTCCTATATGTTCCCTTGAAGTCCAGGGGTCTTTACTGATCTGCATAAGGAGGGGCAATGGTTTCACAGATCCTGGAAGTTTCCGCTTACCAAAAAACCAAACCTAGTGTCGTCAAGTCGACTCCAACTCATAGCGACCCTGAAAGACAGAGTAGAACTGCCCCATAGAGTTTCCAAGGAGTGCCTGGCGGATTCAAACTGCCGACCCTTTGGTTAGCAGCCATAACACTTAACCACTACGCCACCAGGGTTTCTTCCCCCTTACCCTACGTGTTTATTTCCCTGGGCTGCTTCTCCTTCTCTTGCCCGTTGCTCATCCTTCAGGACTCAGCTTAAATGTTATTTCTCTGAACCCCCAAGAGTGGATGGGGCACTACCTCTGAGGATAGTAATATCTTCTGTCATAACACTTACTCACTGAACTGTGAATTCTTAATTCTTCTACTAGACTGGAAGTTCCTTGCAGTCAGGGACCAGTCAGTATTTTATTCAAAGGTGCTATCCCCAGTACAGTCTGTTCTACTATAACATATGGTTTCTGTAATGCAAATTAGCTCCTATGCAATTTGTTGAATACGGATGTCAGTATAATGTAGCAGTCTCATTAGTTCAGAGGCAATTTGCTCTAATACTTGGTTTTGTTCCATCAAACAGCAGCTGATGCAAACTACATAGCTGGCTCCAGCATTCCAGGAAAGAATACAGTTTTGAACCCAATGCTCTTTGGCTCACTGTGTCCAATCCCGATTTACCCACTGCTGCTACCAAGCAGACCCCTTAGGTTTCCCCCCTGTATAGGTTTCCCCTCTTAGCCTACCCACTTCTGCAGAGGTCACGAGGAAGATTTCAGGGCAAGTCAGTCACTTTCTGCATCTCTCTGGCTAAGGGTGTTCTTTGGCCATCAGGAGAGATTGGTTGGCAAGAAGTGCCAAGCAGTTAATACCCTAGGATGATTGCAACCTGGCAGGATTCCAATGGGGTTGAGCCCATTTGTCTACAGGCTAACCTGCTTGTTAACTCCACTTTATTGACTTCCCTTCCTTCCCTGACTCACCATTCCTTTCCCTCACTGTGTTCCTGGGGTCACCCCCCAATAAACAAGTTGCACCAAAGCCTTGGTCTGGGGTCCATTTTGAAGGAACACAAACTAATACACTGTACTCTTTCTCTTGCCTCCATCTAGCCTCGTGCTCTGCCTTGGAAGTGCTTGTAGCACAGCTCTCCACGGCCATGGCACCTTGCGCTCTTGACCCCACAACTCAGCAGCCTTGCTCTTCCTTATACCTCACACCCTTTTTAAAGCTGAAGGCCCATATTTAACACAGTATTTATCTTTTTAAAACCAACTTAGTTAGACCTAGTGCCGCTGTAACACAAATACCACAAGAGGATGGCTCTAAAGGACACAAATTTATTTTCTTACAGTTCTGAAGGCGAAAAGTCCAAAACAGGTACTCGGCCATGTTGATTTCTATGTTGTTGATAGTCCTAAGCATTCCTTGGTTCCTTGGCTTATGGATGATCCTCACACGCTGTCTGTTTTCCTCTGTGTGTGCATGTTTTTGTGTTTAATCTGCTCTTTATAATTTAGAAGTAATTAGATTTAAAACTCACCCTACTCACGTATGATCTAATTAACGTAACAAAGAAAACCCTATTTCCAAACAGGATTACATCCATCAGTGTAGATAAGGGTTAAGATTCCAGCACACATTTTGGAGTGACACAATTTAAACCACAACAGAAATTTAACATATCTTTCTCTCTATGTTAGTATTTTTTATCCAAACCATTGTTTTTTATTGGTGTTAGTGCTCTGATTTTAAAATTGCTTATGTTTTGAGTGGCCTGTTCCAAGTCCTGTTGTTGGTGTACGATTTTGCAGAACATGAGGATTTTTAGGAATGCGCATATCGTGTTATAGTATAAGCTGTTTATCACCGTGCCTAGTACCCATAAGTTGATCAGTAAATATTTGGTGAATGAATGAATAGCTGAACTAAGGAATAGGCATTCTAATCGACCCATTTAGACTTTGGAGAAGCCACAGTCTTCTACTCAACTGAATCTCCATTTGCAGCTGAAATACCAACTCACACGTCCACCAGAATTCTCAGCAATGTTTTCATTACACTGATTACCTGACTTACTGGATTTAATTAAGTACCCTTAAGGTATTGGAAGAAACTTGTAAATGCTCAGGGAAAGAGAATATCCAAACAAAAAGTGCCTTCTAGAATTTAAATGTGTATGATAGACTATCTCTAGTTACATATTTATTTTCACAGAAGCACCCTCACATGTAAATTGGTTGGCAGCTATCTTCCTGTCTGCACGTAGGTTGTTCTTATTCCTGCTATTTCTATATTTTAAAAACATTATTTGCTAACAACATGGCACTACAAACAGCACGGTGGATTTATACAATTTAAATGAGTATACACCAGCCAGTAAGATTAAAATGATCCACTTTACTCTGCAGAGCAATCCATTCATCAGCATGTGTGGACCTAATTAAACATATTTTATGTGGAAGGCACTGTGCTGTGAATCATGAGAAGATACACAAAAGTATAAAATGGCCATAATTCTAGATTTTCAGGGTTGTCCTTCAGTCATTCTTCCCAGAAATACATGAAGCCCATTTTGGCATTTGGGCAATGTAGGGGCCATAATAATCAATATTCTCCACCTTCAAGGAGCGTTCATTCAGTTAGGAAGAGGAACACACATGGGAAGAACAAGTTGAGACAACAATACAAGACACATCAAAATAAATGGTACAGATCAATTTCCCCTAAACTATGTTCCACGAGTGTCTTAAGGGTTCTTTGGGAGTTGAGGGGTGATCTGAGTTGGGGGGGGTACCTCTGGAACATCCCCAGAGCTCTACTTCTGTTTTCAAATTGAGCTTATACATATGATTTCATTTGGAATAAAAAGAATCTGCTGCTGGGGAAAAAGTTGAGAACCACAAGCAAAATCAATAGAAACCGAGAGTTGGGAGGAGGGATGGGGAGAGGAACCTTGGTAGGCTAGGGTTGTATGGAAAAGCCTTTTGGAGAACAAGGAAGAAGGGTCTTAGTGGGCTTTGAAGGAGGGGAGCAATTAAGATAGATGAAGAGAAGGCAAGGTGTAAGGTCAGTAATGAGGCCCATTAGCGCATATACAGTCATGAATGTAGAATGGAGGCAATTAGGTAGTGAATGCCACTAGCCACCTGAAATATCTAGTTATCTGAGGCAAAGCGTGCTTGACCTGAATTTTTCAGAAAATTTCAGAAACTCCTAAAATGTTTTATTTTGCTTTTAGTCACCATTGACTTGAAGGCAATGGGCAAAAGCATGGGTTTTTGGGTCACAGATTCCTGGTTTGGAATCCTGGCTTTTCCACGTACAAGTCATTTGACCTCTGTAGGCATTAGTGTTCGCATGTGTAAAACGCAGAAATACCACCTAAAAAAAAAGGCACAGTATAATTATGCACTTAAAGGATGTAGCTCGCTGCACAATGAATACTAGCTTTTCATGTCCTTATTGAACGTGAATAACAATAATTTAGCAGGTAGTAACATTGTCTTAGTCTCTGGGTCTTAGTCTCTGGGTGGTGCCAACGATTAAGTAAGTGCTAGTTTTTTTTTTTTAGGCTACTAGCAGAAAGCTTGGCAATTCAAACCCACTCAGAGGCACCTGGGAAGACAGGGGTGACAATCTGCTTCCAAAAGGTCAAAGCCTTGAAACCCTAACGGAGCATTTCTACCCTGCACACATCGAGTCGCCATGATTCAGAATCAATGATGGTAACTTACAGCAACACAACAACATTGTCTAAACTTCTAGCTGTTCACCAGTGCATTGCTCCTGCTAAATAACAGTGATGTAGCCCTCTGACGTCCTGTAATGGAGAAAGGAAGGTAACTGTGCAATAAATGAGGCTCAAGCTAGAGTTAAGGCTATATCTAATCTTTTTCCTCTGTCCATTTGTGCATGCTGTTTGGGATACCTAATTCCCTTTTCCACCTAGGTCAGGGCTTCTCAAACATAATGTGTGTATGACTCACCTGGGGATCTTGTTAAAATGTAGATTCTGATGCATTTCCAACCAGCTCCCAGGTGATGCCAGTGTTGCTGGTCTGCAGATCACTCTTTGAATAACAAAGGTCTAAGTACTTGTTTTCAGACTTCAGAACCCTGCCCAGGTGTCTCCCCTCTGGAAAGCCTTTAAATGCCTCAGACTGACGACTGACCAAACAAACAAAAAAACCTCAGTGTCAGCAAGTCGATTCTGACTCACAGTGACCCTGTAGGGCAGAGTAGAACTGCCCCATAGGGTTTTCAAGGAGCATTTGGTGGATTTGAACTGCTGACCTTTTGGTTAGCAGCCGAGCTCTTAACCATTGTGCTACCAGGGCTCCTGATAATTGACATTGCTTAACATTTTGAGGCAATCAAATCTTCAAGACAGTCCCCTACTACTGCTATGGCTGCCAGATAAAAATACAAGACTCCCAGTTAGATATGAGTTACAGACATACCACAGATATTTTTTATTGTATTGTATGAGGTATACTTAATGCTAAAAAAATTATTTGTTGCTCATCTAAAATTGAAATTTAACTGGGTCTAGTATTTTCATTTGCTACTTACTAGCTACCCCTCCCATTCCAATCCCAACACACATGCAATTAGATTGCTTCTCCCAGACCCTTGTAAGCAGAAATTCCAGAGCAGTCGCTGCCTCACAGTCCTTTCTCCGTGCCACCACTGAACCTAGTGCCCAGAGATGGCGCCTTAGTCACCTGTTGCTGCTATAACAGAAATACCACAAGTGGACAGCTTTAACAAAGAGATTTATTCTCTCACAGTCTAGGAGGCTAGAAGTCCAAATTCAGGGGCCAGCTCCAGGTGAAGGCTTTCTCTTTTAATTCTGAGGGAAGATCCTGGTCATGGAGCTTCTCAGTGCAGGGTCCTGGGTCCAAAGGACAGGCTATTCTCCTTATCTTGTTTCTTCGTGGTGTGCGATCTCTCCCACCCCCCTTCTCCCCAACTCCTCTCCCCCACTACCAGCCTCACTCAAGATACAAGCTATCTTGTAGACTGAATTCTGCCTCATTAACATAACTGCCTCCAATCCTGCCTCATTAACATCATAGAGGTGGGATTTATAACACATAGGAAAATCACATCACATGACAAAATGGTGGACAATCACATAATACTGGGAGTCATGGCCTAGCCAAGTTGACACACGTTTTGGGGGAACACAATTCAATCCATAACAGATGGGTTCATTTTGGACTGCTGGTCAGTCTTCCTAGCAGACTGAGAGCTCCTTGAGAATGAGGCCATCTTCACCTGTGTCTCTCCAGTTTCTAGCAGAGTAGAAGATACACAATAAATGTTTGCCAGATTGAACTGAGCTAAATGAGCTCTGTTCCTGATTCAACTGCTTTGGTCGATGGTAGAAAACGGCTTTAACAGAGGTCGGGAAGTGCCTTGAGGCTTTGGGATCAAGGTCAGGACTGGAGATAGAAAAAGAGACATATTTATCCTCCTTTTGGCAAAGATCCTCTGTCCTAAAAACAAACAAAAAGAACAACAACAACAAAAATCAGTTAGTACCAAGCTGTCTCTTGATTCCAACTAGACCAGGTCCACACTCTCACCCCAGAGTAAACTGTAAAAAGTAAAATCCTATCTCACCACTTGACACTTTTACTTAAGGCTGCCTCTGTTTATCTTCTACCTTGCTCTTTACTTGCCTGAGAGCTGAAATCACACTCACCTGGGTTAGTACTGGGCGGCACTTCTTTTTTTGCCCCCTGAGTTATGTGCAATGGAAACTGGATGGATTTTACGGAATAGAACCAAGTTTAAGGATATGGGAACTTTAAATGCCTTCTGATTGATGCTGGCTTAAGTGGCTTTTACCAATCGCTTTCCAAATGTATATTTGTAAGTTTCTTTGCTAAATACTACAAAACCCTTCCATGTATTCTGGGAGAGGTAACCATTTCCAATCAGAGCTATCAACATTAAGTGGCTGTGTCTCCTAGGTCTGTATGCAGCTCTAAGGAGCCAGTTCTTGTGAACGTTACTGGTACCCAAGTCAAGACTTGGACAGCCTATATTTGCCAGAATAGGAACGCAGAAAGTAACAGCCCTGGCTCATGTTTAGGGTTCCTTCCATTTCTCAGGCAAGTAGAGTTGTGACAAGGTTGTTGATATGTGACTACTCTGGCATTCTCCCTCCTGGAAGCTGACATAGAGGACTGTTGCCTCCAAAACCACGCTGAGTCGTGGAAGGCCTATTGCAAGCAGCAATTTCATTTTAATTCATTATTCAACATTTACACAAGCTTAGGCTTCATTTGGTATATGTAATAGCTAGCAAGCCAACTTTCTTTTATGAAAACGGAGAATCCAAACACAGAGTAATTACCCTGAGGAGGGAAAAGCTACCCTCGGTCAAATAGTGCCATTCTAAATATTGACACTGTATACTTCCACTCTGGGTTAACTGTTTGGATCCCAATGGCCTCCAAGTGTAATGCTGTCCCCTCTGGAACAGAAAATGCATACAGAAGAGGAAGGCATTAGCTATGAGAAAATAACAGGCAGAAAGCTGGAAGTGTGAGTAGAAGCACAGGAGGCAAGAATGAGGTGGTCAATATGGTAAGACGAAAAAAGAAGAGTGTAGACCACATTTCCACCACTCGTCTGTCAGCTTGTCAAACTGTGGTGGCTTGCATGTTGCTGTGATGCTGGAAGCTACGCCACTAGAATTTCAAATACTAGAAGGGTCACCCATGGTGAACAGGTTTTAGCAGAGCTTCCAGACTAAGATAGACTAGTAAGAAAGGCCTGGTGATCTACTTCCAAAAATTCTCATTGCCTTCTAGTTGATTCCGACTCATAACAATCCTATAGGACAGAGTAGAACTGCCTTATAGGGTTGCCAAGGAGTGGTTGGTGGATTCAAACTGCTGACCTTTTGGTTGGCAGTCAAGATCTTAACTATACGCCGCTACTTCCCAAAATTAGCCAGTAAAAATCTTATGGATCACAATAGAACACTGTCTGGCTCACTTACTTTGGACACGTCATCAGGAAGGATAAACTGCTGGGGAGGACAACATGTCTGGTGAAGTAGAGGGTCAGTGAGGGCGTGGGAGACCCTCATTGGGATAGACTGGCATGCTGGCTGCAGAAATGGACTTGAACATGCTGTGATCATGAGGATGATCATGCGAAGACCAGGCAATGTTTTGTTCTCTTTTTCATAAGGTAATCATGTCAGTGATACCTAACAACAACAAACCCAAACCCATAGCAACCAAACTCATAGTGATCCTATAAAACAGAGTAGAGATGCCCCATAGGGTTTCCAAGAAGTGGCTGCTGGATTTGAACTGCCAACCTTCTTGATTAGCAGCTGAACTCTTAACCACTGCGCCACCAAAGCTCCAACAACAACAACAGACCACATTTACAAGTCACCATAATCACAGCCACCATTTACTGGTACGTCTTAGTTGCTAGGGTTTGTGCTAAAAGACTGCTCGCAAAGTCTTTTAGAAAGTTGTATGATACCCGTTTACCCATCATCCCTGAGGTCTACATGAGCAGACCATACACAGCTACTGTTAACAGAGTGGACGTTTTTTGGTTCCAGGTAATCAACTTGCAACATCCTCTTGCTCTGAGTATCTCTACTATCGCACCTCCAAGAGTGAGGTTCTGTTAACATTTGTTTTGTTTGTTTTTCCTCAGAGCAGTTTATACTGAGCAGTGTCATGGATTGAATTATGTCCCCCCAAAAATGTGTATATCAACTTGGTTAGGCCATGATTCCCAGTATTCTGAGGTTGTCCTCCATTTTGTGATTGTAATTCCCTGGGGTGTGGCCTGCACCACCTTTTCTCTCTCAAGAGATAAAAAGGAAAAGGAAGCAATCAGAGAGTTAGGGACCTCATACCAGGAAGAAAGCAGCACTGGGAGCAGAGCCTGTCCTTTGGACCTGAGATTCTTGAGCTGAGATGCTCCCAGACCAGGAGAAGATTGATGACTAGGACCTTCCTCCAGAGCTGACAGAGAAGGTCTTCCCCTGGAGCCAGCACCCTGAATTTGGACTTCCTGCGTACTAGACTGTGAGAGAATAAACTTCTCTTTGTTAAAGCCATCCACTTGTGGTATTTCTGTTATAGCAGCACTGGATAACTAAGACAAGCATCTTTTATGTCAAGAAGTTTCACATCAGAATTCCAGGCCTCTGGCTGAGCCTGGGAAAGAAGTCCAGAATGCCTATCCCCAAAGCAAGAGCACATTTCTGATCCTAGAGAGGCAATAACTTTAGGTAAAAATGGCCATATGTCTTCAAAAATAGTAAGCTCTCCCTTTTTCTTTTAAGAGTTCAAATTCCAAAAGACCATCTTACTGGAAAGAGAATCTCAAAACATTTATTCCAAGAAGAAAACTGGAGATTACATGCTCTAATCTCCTTATTAAACCGGTGAAGAAACAGGTTCAGGGAAGTGAAAATGCATCTCCAAGTCCACATAACCAGTGAACCTTCAACCTAATCTGTGCCCTCTTCCTCCACACTGGTCTGTGTGCTTACTGGCTTCTCTCATGAGGCCAGTGTAACTGGAGAGACAAACTATTTTGAGTCTCAAAACCTAGTTCTTATTTATTGAATCTCAAAACCCACCTCAAGCAAGAACCTGAAAGTACAAATGCCTAGCACACACTCCCATACAGATTTGAGAATCCAAGTAGCCAATACAAGAGGTTCAGTCACATTGCTCACTACTAGACAGAGGCCTCCCTTTGCCCTCATTACTGAGTTTCAAGGGTATCAGCGTTGATGCTACATCAGGTTATAAGGATGTAGACTCCCCCGTGGTCATGCACTTAGAGCATTGAAATCTATGACATTGATAAAAAATTTAATAGCTTAAATTTGTATTAGAAGTCACATGGTTTTATCTAAAATAAGTAGATATGGATAATGAAATAAAACTTAAAAACAAAACCCATTATGGTCCAGTCGATTCTGACTCATAGCGACCCTATAAAGAGACCTAAAATCTCACCACCTGGAGATAATCACTGGCAGTATTTTGTGTCTGTCCTTCTAGGTGTTTTTCTGTGGCTTTATGTGCACGTGTATGTTTCTCTGTGTTGAAGTATATTTCTCCTATAAGAAGAATGTAGCGTTATATTTTCTGTTTAACTGTCTTTCGATAAGCAGTAATAGTAAAATTTACCCTCACGTTAACAATGCACTTCTATAACACTGTTTGATGGATGCAGAGTGTTTCATTATTATGTATTCATCTCATTCATTTAGCAAAGATTTACTGAGTGCTTTCTTTGCTCCCAGTACTATGCTAGTCCCTAGAGATATACAGGTGAAGAAGCCAATCAGGGCCCCTGCCCTCACGGAGATGCATCACCATGCAATGCCCTCAGCTTGCTTCTAGACAGTAGTCAGTGTTCTGAAGATTGAACTCATAGGCGCACAGACAGAGCAAAAGCTGCACCCAACATGCTGCGATGGCAGCCCGAAGACACAGATACCAAAGACAAGGAGATTTAGAGTGGATTTCCAGAGAATATAAGATTTTCTTATCTCTCTCCTCCTCTTACCTACTGACTCTTTTCTTATTATAAGGTCTGAGACATATGAGGAAATCCTGGTGGTGTAGTGGTTAAGAGCTATGGCTGCTGACCAAAAGGTTGACAGTTCAAATCTACCAGGCGCTCATTGGAAACTCTACGGGGCAGTTCTACTCTGTCCTATAAGGTCACTATCAGTCGATGGCAACGGGTTTGGTTTTTGATTTGGACGCATATGAAGTGCATTTCTGTAGGTTGATTGAATGCCAATTATTGTTATCTGATATATAAATCTGTTTTTAAATGTGTATTAAAAAAATATTTACTCCTTAGCAATTTAATGTTAGTAAGCAGAGGACACTGCACAGAAGTTTCTGTGCTATTCACTATACTAGTCTAGTCAATACTACACGTTATGGATTGAATTGCATCCCCCAAAATATGTGTTGGAAATCCTAACCCCTGAATTTGTGGTTATAATCCCCTTTGGGAATGGGTTGTCTTTGTTATGTTAATGAGTTAGGATTGGTGTAGGGTATGTTTTGAGTCAGTCTCTTTTGAGATATAAAAGAGATTGAACAAGCTAGCGAGAGAAGCAGAGATGGGGGAAGAGAGATGCCAACCACATGAAGATCGTCCAGGAACAGAAGCTCAGAAGGCACTAGGACCTTCCTCCGGAGCTGACTGACAGAAAAAGTCTTGCCCTGCAGCTGACACCATGAATTCGAACTTCTAGTCTCCTGAATTGTGAGAAAATAAATTTCTGTTTGTGAATGCCACTCCCTTGTGGTGTTTCTGTTATAGCAGCACTAGAGAACCGAGATATTGTATTAGTCTGCTTGACACTGTACTGTGCTGTGCTGTTGTGTATTATACTATCCTAGTCTATTTCATACTCCACTGCATGTCTATCACATACTATGCTGTACTGCACTTAGTGTCACGTGAATAGCTTGTCATGTAATTTCTATACTTTTCTCCCAGCAACTGAAGTGTATATATGTGTGTATATATATATATATATGCTTTTGATCTGGTGGCAAAGTGGTTAAGAGCTCAGGTTGCTAACCAAAAGGTTGGCAGTTCAAATCCACCAGCCACTGCTTGGAAGCCCTATGGAGCAGTTCTTCTCTGTCCTGTAGTGTCGCTATGAGTCAGACTCAACTCGATGGCACACAACGACAACAACCTACCCTAAGTGGTGTTAAAAAAAAAAAAAAAACATGGCAACCCCATGTGTGTCAGAATAGAACTGTGCTCCACAGGATTTCAATGGCTGATTTTTCAGAAGTGGGTCTTTCTTCCAAGGTTCTTCTGAGTGAACTCAAACCACCAACGTTTTGGTTAGCAGTGGAGTTCATTGACAATTTGCACCACCCAGGGACTTTCTAGGTAGTTAGGGTAGGTATTATCCCCTTTTTAAATATGGAGAACGTCAGGCCTGTCAGCAACAGTAAGTTACCTGCTAAATATCCCAAATGCACAGCTGCTAGAGCTGGACCAGAACACAGGCCATTGCTTTGGTTGTTGCTTTAGCCACAGAGCACCAGTGACAAAGTGATTAATCTCAAATAAAAGCAGAGAGAAACATAACAAAGCAGAGGGATGGAGGCGGGCAGGACTTCATCTATGGTGAGCCAGAAAGAGTAAGAGTTTTAGAATCTATTGAAATGGGCTCAGATTCCAGGTGTAACACTTACAAACCTCAACAAGTGGCTGAACTTCTGAGGCTTGGTTTCATTATCTTTAAGTGGGGATTGGCAGAGTTGTGGTGGGGATTAAAGATAATGTATAATAATATTATATTTTTATATAAGAGGGCTTACATAGGACCCATATGTAATAATGCTCGATAAAAGATGCTCCTGTTGACAGCAGCAGCAGTATCCTTGCTCTCACGGTTGTTAACTTGTGTATAAGGGAGGATGTCCCTTTCTGGATCCATCATTAGAACACTCAGAAGCTGAAGAAGTTTGGTGCAGCTCATCTGCCTTGGGACTCTGTTTACATCTTGAATTACTCACATGAAATGTAAAAACAGCTTCACTGCATCGTTAAGTGCTCATTACTTTAATTCAAACTGCACAGAGTTCCCCTCAAAATAAAGGACTCTGTCCATCTGTTTATTTCCCTCTGCTAAACTGATTTTGTGCTTTTCTTGGGCTAGTGTGAAACACATCAATGACAGCGGATGTGAACTAAGTGGGGAAGTCTGTAGCTCACAGCACTGGGCTTTCCAGGGCCTCAGCTGGAGAGAGGCAGGGATCCACCGAAAGCCACCCCTTCCATCCACGACAGGATGCCTACCACGCATTAAAAAAAAAAAAAATTCATAGGCATTGCCGTTCCATCCACCTTGGGGTAGATTTGTTTAGATGCCAGTTTTCCCATTAATTTATATTTTGATAAAATCAATTCTAATTTTGTATATTTTAATACTATGTTCTAATCCTTTAGATTATTACTGTCTATAGAAGACAATTTACATCAAAATCATAATTATAACACACAATTAATGATTTTAAGTAAATTTTGTTTTATTATTGTGCATATATAGTAATTTATGAAATGTTTATGTCTGCATTTTATTACTCTTCCAAGAATTAAAAGCCCATCACCAGATTGCCCAGACACGTGCAATAATTAAATTTCATGGTCTTCCATCATTTTATTTTCAGTCGTATAAAAACCATACATTTTCCTATATTAAATTTTTTTTTGTCACGTTTGATTTAACTGTTCATTAGCTTGATTCTTACCTTTAAAGATTTGTCCATGTAATACGTGGGCCCCTATGTATATGTTTGCCCCAGTCTCCGCAACTGTGAGGGGCAGGTCTATTCCTAGCTTCTGGTGACCACAGCGAATGTGTGAATCTATGTGTCTGATGGGACAAGTGTCTGACCTGGAAGACTGAGGGGCTCTGACAAAGTAAAGGCTTCATCTATGATGCTACGTAGAACTGACCCTTCTGTTTTTGGTTCAAAATCTCAGACCAAGTGTACAGAGTTTCCAGGCTGCTAATTCTGAAGCCCTGCCCTTTTTGATATTTGGGTACCCTTGAGCACAGCATCATCCTAGCTAATTCCTAAAACAGTTTAACAACACAGAGATTTTCCTGTTTAAATTATGAAAACACTTACCTCATATCTTGTCATTTCCACGAGTCGCTTATTTTTATCTTTCTATATTCTACCAGCCCATATCATCTGCATTACTAAAAATTAGTACTATCTTTTTAATTATAACCTAGTTAGAATATTCACATCCTATTTTTTTGTCCTTAACATTATGATATAAGTATTTTTTTTTTCCCCATGTTGCTACATAGTTATCACCATGGCTATGGAAATTTAATCAATTCGTTGTTTGTTGTTAGGTGCTGTCAAATCGATTCCAATTCATAGCCACCCTATGTACAACAGAACAAAACACTGCCAGGTCCTATGCCATGCTCAGATTCTGGCTGTGTTTGAGTCCATTGTTGCAGCCACTGTGTCATTCCATCTCATTGAGGGTCTTCCTCTTTTTCACTGACCTTCTCCTTTGCCAAGCATGAAGTTCTTCTTCAGGGACTGATCCCTCCTACTAACTTGTCCAAAGCACGTTTTCAATTTGATAGACCCTATTTTCATTGTGCATGGGGTCACCGTGAGTGGGGTGCCAACTCAAAGGCAGGGGCCCCTCTGTATGGTGTCAGCTGATGATGAGAGGACTCCCCACTATGCATCAGCTGGAGTGGACCACCAAGACTTTGGCATCCCCCCTGTTGTCTGGAGGGCTAAATGATGCAACCTGGAGTTGTGGGTGGGGGGGGGGATGGCTTCCCTTCCCCTGGGCTTTAAATATTGAAAGAGGAGAGGCAGAAGGGAACCAGCAGACATGTTTGTCAACATTTCTCCCACCCCCCTAAGGTTGTTCTGAAGCATGTATGTTTTACCTGACCTCAATTTAGATAGCTCACCAAGACTGAGTGGCTGAGCTGTACCCTCTACGAAATTTGGCCTTCTCAGCCAGGTGGTCCCTTGTATGTGATCTCTCTCCTTCCCTTAATCAATTCCCTTTTTCCCTCAGTCTTAATTCCCTGGGATTACACCTTCCAATAAAGCGTTAGCTGATAATCTTTTGCCTTTGGCTCTGTTTTTTAGAGAAATGGGCTAAGACGGTACAGTTGTGTGCCACATAATATCTGTTCGGGCAACTTCGGACCACATACATGTCCATGGTTCCATAAGGTTATAATAGAGTTCAGAAGTCCCAATTAGAGACCAGGACATAGTGGACACAACCACTAGACAACAGTATCCCTCACGGAGCACATGTATTTCATGTCCCTTGTACTTTCCATCATTATTTTAGTGTGAACCTTCCCTACTTAAGAATAAAAAGTCTACCATATGACAGTGTATGCTTCAACTTGTAGGCAGCAGCATCCAATATTGTGAATTGTGTGTCTCTTGAGTGTTGCGGTGTTATCTCTCTGTTTAATTTTCTTTTGAAAACATTACTATGAAGTGCACCATGGCTCCCAAATGCAGCAAGACCAGTGCTACTACTGACAGCAGCGGCAAGTCGCAAAGGAGAAGGACCAATGTGGAAGTGAAACAAAAGGTACTAAACAACACAGGGCTGGAAAATCAGTGAATGTTATTGCTTGCAATTTAAACATATTCACACAACGTCCAAAAAACATCCTATTTCACAGAACACATCGTGGACGTTAAGCGACGCAAAGTTGTATTAATATCTGAAAGATGACTTGGGCCATAGGCCATGTTCTATATCCACTCAGTTTCTCTTTTTACTCTTTTTATTTGCTATATTAGAAAATCTAACCTTGCAATCACAGGTTGTCAGGAATGGTAGCAAGTTTTTAGTGGCATTGACAAATGGCTCAGGATTAAACGTGGACGTAGAAATTATGAAGAGATTTCCCACTGAAGGCTGCTTTCATCATTCAGTCAGGTGCTAAATCAATGAGCATATCACATTCAAAAGCCAGAAAGTTGGCTATTTCAACATGAGATGGCAGCGAATGGGTTCCCAGTTTTACTTGTGTGGCATTTGATTTTGGAAAGTATTTCTGCCTGTTTTTATGGTGCTCATTCTCTGATGAGTACAGAAAACCAAGGGGTGGGAAATGTCAAATTCTTGGTGATTACATTATTTGCACCATACGTTGGTCTTTCTAATACATCCTAACACTTTATCCTCAACATTAAAAATGCTAATTCAGCTCTGAAATAATAGGTTTATCTTACTCAAAAGACTTTATTGCTGATAAACACCACATGAAAGAACACCTGAAACCATAGAAATGGTCTTTATGAGCATTATGAGAGTCAAGACTTAGTTACTTTTATCACACTCTTGTAAAATTTCAAAGATTGCACCATAAACACTCATATATTAACTACTTACAAATTCAGTTAACATTTTACTGTATTTCCTTTATCATATATTTTTGCCTCTACCCATATTCCTATCCACCCATCATTCGTCTCATTTTTTCTACATTTCGAGGTAAATTGCTGCATGCATATCATTAATTAGAGTTGAAAATTTTGTTTGTAGTGCCTTTTTAAATTAAAATTTAGAAACAATGAATGAACAAATCTTAAGTGTACCTTTGTATGAGTTTTGACAATATTATCCACCTGTTACCCAAAACCTTCTCAGTATGTAGAAAAGTACCATCAGCCCACAAGCTCCCTCATGCCTCTTCTCAGTCAGTTCCTGCCTCTAATCCCCAGAGACAATCACATCCTGGGTTTCGTCATCATAGATTAATTTTGCTTAGTCTAGAATCTCATATAACTGGAACCATACAGAATGGACCATGTGTTAGCTTCTTTAAAGTCTCTTTCATTCAGCATAATGTTTTAAAGATTCATCCAAGTCATTGTGTGTATCCAAGTAGTCCATTCTTTTATATTGCTGTGCATTATTCTGCTGTATAAATATACCACAAATTAGCCATTTTCCTGTTGATAGATACCTGAGGTATTTCCAGTTTGGTGCTAACATGAATAAAGTTGCTATCAACATTCTTGTATGTTTTTATATTTTTGGGGTAAATATCTATGAGAGGAATCTGTGGGTAATAAGGTCAATATATATTTAATTTTATAAGAAGTGTCAAATTTTTTCCCAAAGTGATTGAACCATTTTACGTTCCATCAACAGTGTGTAAGAGTTTCAGTTGCTTGATATCCTTGGCAAAATTTGATATTGTCAGTCTTTTTTTTAATTTTAGATATTTTGGTGGGTACATAGTGGTATTTGATTATGGTTTTAATTTGAGTTTACCTGATGATTTTGAGTACTTTTTCATGTGATCATTGGTCTTTTGTATCTCTTCCTATACAAAATGTTTATTCAAAAATTTTGTTCATTTCAAATTAATTTCCGTGTATGGTGTTAGTGAGGGTTCAAGGCTCTGTTTCCATTTGGGTATCTAGTTGTTCCTCCACCACTTGTTGAAAAGACTTTCCTTTCTTCATTGGATTCCTTTGGTACTTTTGCCAAAAATCAGTTGGATATCTATAGAGCACTCCACCAAACAAAAGCAAAATACACATTCTCCTCTGGTGCACATGGATCATTGTAAATTCAGTTAACATTTTACTGTATTTCCTTTAACATATAGACCATATGCAGACCATATATAGACCGTAGGCTACAAAACAAGTTTGAGTAAATTTTAAAATATTGATGTTGTACAAAGTATGTTCTTCAACTACAATGGAATGAAATTAGAAATAAATAACAGAAGAAAATTTGGAAAATTTACAAATATGTGAAAATCAAACAACACATTCCTGAACAGCAAACGGGTCAAAGAAGACACCACAAGAGAAATTAAAAAATATTTTGAGATGAACAAAAACAAAACCAGAACGTACCAAAACTTATGGGATGCAGCAAAAGCAGTACTCAGAGGGAAATTTACAGCTGTAAATGCCTACAGTAAAAAAAGAAGGTCTCAAATCATAAGCCCACTTTCCACCTTAAGAAACTAGAAAAACAAAAGCAAACTAAGCCCAATGCAAGAAGGTGGACAAAAATAATAAAGATAAATAATAAAATAAGAAAGATTAGAACAGAGATAAGTGAAATACAGACTATAAAAAAATAAAGAAAACAATGAAACCAAAAGCTAGTTCTTTGACAAGATCAAGAAATTTGACAAATCTTTAGCTAAAGTGACCAAGGAAAAAGAGAGATGACATATGTTACTAAAATCAGGGATGAAAGGGGAAATGTTACTACCAACCTTACAAAAATAAAAAAGATTATGAAAGAATACTATGAACACTTGTATGTCAATAAATCAGATAAACTAGTTGAAACTGACAAATTCCTAGAGAGACATGAAATACCAAAACTGACTCAAGATGAAGTAGGAAACCTAAATAATAATAAAAAAAAAACTAGTGCCAAATATACCTATGACAAATTAAAGAGATTGAGTTAATAATCAAAAGACTTGCAATAAGGAAATCCCAGGGTCAGATGGCCTCACAGGTCGATTGTACCAATCCTTCTCAAACTCTTCCAAAAACTTTAGTCCAATATTCTTTACAATTATAGTTAGAAAACTCCTCATTATAATATTAGCAAACTCAATCTAGTATACACGATGACCAAGTGGGATTTATTCCAGTGATGAATGCCTGATTTAACATACAAATATCATTAATATAGTACATTAATAGGATAAAAGAAAAAAATGATCATCTTAATAGCCACAAAACAGCATCTGAAAAAACCCAACTCCATTTCATAATAAAAATCACTCAACAAGCTAGGAATAGAAGGGAAATTCTTCAACCTGACAAAGGGTGTCTGCGGAAAACATACAGCTTACATCACACTTCCTGGTGAAGGTTGAATACTTTCCCCTTAATACCACAAAGGAGCCTTGGTGGTGTAGTAGTTAAGAGCTCAGCTGCTAACCAAAAGGTCAACTGTTCGAATTTACCAACTGCTCCTAGGAAACCACAAGGGGCAGTTTTACTCTGTCCTGTAGGATAGCTATGAGTGGGAATTGACTTGATGGCAACGGGTTTTTTTTTAATATATCACAAAACAATGATGTCCATCCTCATTACTTGTCGCCAACATTGTACCGGAGAATCTAGCCAGGGCAATTAGAAATGAAAAAGAAATAAAAAGGCATCCAGATTAGAAAGAAACAAGTAAAACTGTCTCTATTTGCAGATGGCATGGCCTTATGGATAGAACATCCTAAAGAATAAATTTAAAATATATATATTAGATCTAATAAATGAGTACAAAAAATTGTAGAATACAAGAGCAATATACAAAGATCAGTTCTATGTCTACACACAAGCAGTAAACAATCCAAAAATCAAATTAAACAATTCTATTTACAATGGAATCAAGAAGAATAAAATACTTAGGAAGAAATTTAACCACAGAAGTGCAAGACTCATATACTGAAAACTACAAAATGTTAAAAAATTTAAAGAAAACCTAAATAAGTGGAAAGACATCCTGTGTTCATGAATTGGAAGATTTAGTGTTCTTAAGATGACCTTTTTTAAGATGACAGTACTCCCCAAATTGAACAAAAATTTAATGTAATCTCTGTCAAAATTCTGCTTTTTTATATCAAAATGCAAGGGACTCAAATAGCCAAAACAGTTTTTAAAAATAATAACAAAGTTGGAAGATTCACACATTCCAATCTCGGCACTTACTTATAAAGAACCAGTAATTAAGACAGCGTGATACTGGCATTGACATGTAGATCAGTGGAATAGAATTGAGAGCCTAAAAACAAATCCATCCATCTATGGTCAATTCAGTTTTGACAATAGTGCCACAATTATGCAAAAGAATAAAGTTGCCCGTACCTCACATCATATTTAACTCAAAATGGATCAAAAACCTAAGTGTAAAAGCTACAGTTGCAAAACTCTAAAAAGAAAATATAGGTGTTGATCTTTGATCTTCATGACCCTTGATTAGGCAATATCTTCTTAGATATGACATCAAAAGCACAAGCAGCCAAAAAATTAAAAACTTTTGTGCATAAAGGACTCTATCAAGAAAGTGAAAAGACAATCCACAAAATGAGAGAAAATATCTGCAAATTATATATCTGGATCTAATATCAAAATATGCTGTTGGCAAAGAGTATTGAATATACCATGGTCTGCCAGAAGAACCAACAAATCTGTCTTAGAAGCACAGCCAGAATGCTCCTTAGAAGGGAGGATGGCTAGACTTCATCTCCTTTACTTTGGAGATGTTATCAGGAGGGACCAGTCCCTGGAGAAGGACATCATGCTTGGTAAGGTAGAGGGTCAGTGAAAGACAGGAAAACCCTCAATGAGATGGATTGACACACTGGCTGCAACGATGAGCTCAAACATAGCCAACTCAATGGCTTCTAACAACAACAACAGTATCAAAATGTATATAAAGAACTTTGACCACTCAAAAATAAAGACAAATCAATTTTAATACCTGCAGAAGAGGAGGTGCCATGGCCTAGAGTGCTGCCTCTGCGCCTGAGAGGCAGGGCAGAGCCGGTTGTGCAGACTCTGCAGTGAGCCCCCTAGATGGAAGCCATGAGTGCCATGGAGCCCAGCTGGAACGAACTGGCCCCTGGAGCCTAACCCCAGCCCTGGTGCCAGGTCTCCATCCCAGCGCTGAGATGGTTTTTGATTGTTCCGAGAAGAATGAGCCTGGGCCTTCAGACCCCATAAAGTGAACATCCCTCCCAGGAGTAGAGAGCCAGTTCCTCAAGACCTGGGGGGGCCTGCAGTCACAGGGAGGATAGCCAGCAGCCAGCATCAGGCCTGGTTTCCTGCTTTGAATGGAGTGGCTTCCCTCACACATCTGTCATTATGATTCACATCATCATGAGGAAAAAGCTCAGCTACTGTGTCCTGGCCTTTTCTCTGTTTGCCATCATCTGTGTGTGGAAGGAAAGGAAGAAAGGGAGTTACTGTGATTCCTTTAAATTGGAAACTGAGTAATTTCTGGTGGTGACCCCATGTTGCAGAGTAGAACTGCTCCGCATGGTTTTGAAGGCTGTGAATATTTTGAGGCAGATCACCAGGTCTATCTTCCAAGACACCTCTGGGTAGGTTCAAACCTCCAACATTTTGGTTAATGGTTGAGTGCTTACCCATTTGCACCACCCAGGGACACCTGTTCTGAATTAGTGGTGGTGACTGCAAGGCATCGTGAATATACTATGAGTTGTGCATTTTACATGGTGGATTTTATGTTGCATGAACTTTACCTGAGTACATAAAAAATGACTCTGTGTATTCCTTCCATCTTCTTTTGATGTTTCCTGCATCATTTAATACTTTTGCCATAGAATCCTTCACTATTGCAAAACAAGGCGTGAATTTTTCCAGTTCTTTCAGCTTAAGAAATGCTGAGTGTGTTCTTCCCTTTTAGTTTTCTATCTCCAGCTCTTTGCACATGTCATTATAATACTTTACTTTGTCTTCTCGAGCCTCCCTTTGAAACCCTCTGTTCAGTTCTTTTACTTCATCATTTCTTCCTTTTGGTTTGGCTGCTCGACATTCATGAGCAAGTTTCGGAGTCTCCTCTGACATGCATCTTGGCCTTTTCTTTCTTTCCTGTCTTTTCAATGACCTCTAGCTTCCTTTATGTATGACATCCTTGATGTCATTCCACAACTCGTCTGGTCTTTGGTCGCTAATGTTCAATGCGTCAAATCTATTCTTGAGATGGTCTCTAAATTCAGGTAGGATATACTCAAGGCCCTATTTTGGCTCTCGTGGACTTGCTCTGGTTTTCTTCAGTTTCAGCTTGAACTTGCATGTGAGCAGTTGATGGTCTGTTCCACAGTCGGCCCCTGGCCTTGTTCTGACTGAAGGTATTGAACTTTTCCATCGTCTCTTTCTACAGATGTAGTCAATTTAATTCCTGTATGTTCCATCTGGCGAGGTCCATGTGTATAGTCGCCGTTTATGTTGGTGAAAGAAGGTATTTGCAACGAAGAAGTCATTGGTCTTGCAAAATTCTATCATTCCATCTCTGGCATTGTTTCTATCACCAAGACCATATTTTCCAACTGCTGATCCTTCTTCTTTGCTTCCAACTTTTGCATTCCAATCACCAGTAATTGTCAAGCATCCTGATTGCATGTTTGATCAATTTCAGACTGCAGCAGCTGATAAAAACTTCAATTTCTTCATCTTTGGCCCTAGTGGTTGGTGTGTAAACTTGAATAATAGTCGTATTAACTGGTCTTCCTTGTAGGAGTATGGATATTATCCTATCACTGACAGCGTTGTACTTCAGGATAGGTCTTGAAATGTTCTTTTTGATGATGAATGCAACACCATTCCTCTTCAAGTTGTCATTCCCAGCATAGTAGACTATATGATTGATTCAAAATGGCCAATACCAGTCCATTTCAGCTCACTAATGCCTAGGATATTGATGTTTATGCATTCCATTTCATTTTTGATGATTTCCAATTTTCCTAGATTCATACTTTGTACATTCCAGGTTCCAATTATTAATGGATGTTTGCAGCTATTTCTTCTCATTTTGAGTCGTGGCACATCAGCAAATGGAGGTCCGGAAAGCTTTGCTCCATCCACGTTATTAAAGGTGACTCTACTTTGAGGAGGCTGCTCTTCCCCAGTAGTCTTTTGAATGCCTTCCAAACTGGGGGGCTCATCTTCAGCACTATATCAGACAATGTTCTGCTGCTATTCATGAGGTTTTCACTGGCTAATTCTTTTCATAAGTAGACTGCTGGGTCCTTCATCTTAGTCAACATTTAACCATTTCAAGAGGTAGCGTATGATCAGGAACCAATGCTACTGAAAGAAGAGGTCCAAGCTATACTGAAGGCATTGGCAAAAAACAAGGCTCCAGGAATTGACGGAATATTATTTGAGACGTTTCAACAAGCGGATGCAGTGCAGGAGGTACTCACTCTTCTATACCAAGAAATATGGAAGACAGCTTCCTGGCCAACTGACTGGGACAGATCCAGATTTATGCCTACTCCCAAGAAAGGTGATCCAACCAGATGTGGAAATTATAGAACAATATCATTAATATCACATGCAAGCAAAATTTTGCTGAAGATCATTCAAAAGCAGCTGCAGCAGTATGTACACAGGGAACTGCCAGAAATTCAGGCCGGTTTCAGAAGAGGACGTGGAACCAGGGATATCATTGCTGATGTCAGATGGATCCTGGCTGAAAGTAGAAAATACCAGAATGATGTTTACCTGTGTTTTATTGACTATGCAAAGGCATTCAACTGTGTGGATCATAAAAAATTATGGATAACATTGCAAAGAATGGGAATTCCAGAACACTTAATTGTGCTCATCAGGAAACTTTATATAGATCAAGAGGCAGCTATTTGGACAGAACAAGGGGATACTGATTGGTTTAAAGTCAGGAAGGGCGTGCGTCAGGGTTGTATCCTTTCACCATTCCTATTCAATCTGTATGCTGAGCAAATAATCTGAGAAGCTGGACTATATGAAGCAGAACGGACATCAGGATTGGAGGAAGACTCATTAACAACCTGCGTTATGCAGATGACACAACCTTGCTTGCTGAAAGTGAAGAGTACTTGAAGCACTTACTAATGAAGATCAAAGACCACAGCCTTCAGTGTGGTTTGCACCTCAACATAAAGAAAACAAAAATCCTCACAACTGGACCAATGAGCAACATCATGATAAATGGAGAAAAGATTGAAGTTGTCAAGAATTTCATTTTACTTGGATCCACAATCAACAGCCATGGAAGCAGCAGTCAAGAAATCAAAAGACGCATTGCATTGGGCAAATCTGCTGCAAAGGACCTCTTCAAAGTGTTGAAGAGCGAAGATGTCTCCCTGAAGACTAAGGTGTGCCTGACCCAAGCCATGGTATTTTCAATCACACCATATGCATGTGAAAGCTGGACAATGAATAAGGGAAGACCGAAGAAGAACTGATGCCTCTGAATTGTGGTGCTGGTGAAGAATACTGAATATACCATGGACTGCGAAAAGAACAAACAAATCTGTCTTGGAAGAAGTACAACCAGAATGCTCCTTAGAAGCAAGGATGGTGAGACTGCATCTTACATACTTTGGACATGTTGTCAGGAGGGATCAGCCCCTGGAGAAGGACATCATGCTTGGCAGAGTACAGGGTCAGTGGAAAAGAGGAAGACCCTCAAGGATTGACACAGTGGCTGCAACAATGAGCTCAAGCGTAGCAATGATTGTAAGGATGGCTCAGGACCAGGCAGTGTTTGGCTCTGTTGTGCATAGGGTCACTATGAGTCAGAACCGACTGGACGGCACCTAAGAACAAAAAGAAAAAAGTAAAAACAAATAAGTGGACCACGTGGTGTGGGTCTATTTCGGAGTTTTCTTTCTAGTTTGTCCCGTTAATGTGTGTTCATTATGCCGGTACCACCCTGTCTTGATGACCGTAGCTTTGTTGTAAGTTTTGGAGTCAGGTAGAGGAAGTCTTCTAACTTGACTTTTGTTTATCAAGACTGTTTTGCATATTTTGTTTTTAAAAACTTGGGTGCACATGATAAAGGGCATCCGATTGGCAAGGAGGAAGTAAAATTATCTCTATCTGCAGATGACATGATCTTATACACAGAAAACCCTAAGGAATCCTCCAGGAAATGACTGAAACTAATAGAAGAGTTTGGCAGAGTCTCAGGTTATAAGATAAACATACAAAAATCACTTGGATTCCTCTACATCAACAAAAAGAACATCGAAGAAGAAATCACCAAATCAATACCATTCACAGTAGCCCCCAAGAAGATAAAATACTTAGGAATAAATCTTACCAAAGATGTAAAAGACCTATATAAAGAAAACTACAAAGTACTACTACAAGAAACTAAAACGGACCTACTTAAGTGGAAAAACGTACCTTACTCATGGATAGGAAGATTTAACATAGTAAAAATGTCTATTCTACCAAAAGCCATCTATACATACAATGCACTTCCAATCCAAATTCCAAAGACATTTTTTAATGTGATGGAGAAACAAATCACCAACTTCAAATGGAAGGGGAAGAAGCCTCGGATAAGTAAAGCATTACTGAAAAAGAAGAAGAAAGTGGGAGGCCTCACTCTACCTGATTTTAGAACATATTATACAGCCACAGTAGTCAAAACAGCCTGGTACTGGTACAACAACAGACACATAGACCAATGGAACAGAATTGAGAACCCAGATATAAATCCATCCACATATGAGCAGCTGATATTTGACGGAGGCCCAGTGTCAGTTAATTGGGGAAAAGATAGTCTTTTTAACAAATGGTGCTGGCATAACTGGATATCCATTTGCAAAAAAATGAAACAGGACCCATACCTCACACCATGCACAAAAACTAACTCCAAGTGGATCAAAGACCTAAACATAAAGATCATGGAAGAAAAAATAGGGGCAACGTTAGGAGCCCTAACACAAGGCATAAACAGAATACAAAACATTACCAAAAATGATGAAGAGAAACCCGATAACTGGGAGCTCCTAAAAATCAAACACCTATGCTCATCTAAAGACTTCACCAAAAGAGTAAAAAGACCACCTACAGACTGGGAAAGAATTTTCAGATATGACATCTCTGACCAGAGCCTGATCTCTAAAATTGCTATGATTCTGTCAAAATTCAACCACAAAAAGACACAAACAACCCAATCAAGAAGTGGGCAAAGGATATGAACACGCACTTCACTAAAGAACATATTCAGGCAGCTAACAGATACATGAGAAAATGCTCTCGATCATTAGCCATTAGAGAAATGCAAATTAAAACTACGATGAGATTCCATCTCACTCCAACAAGGTTGGCATTGATCCAAAAAACACAAAATAATAAATGTTGGAGAGGCTGCGGAGAGATTGGAACTCTCATACACTGCTGGTGGGAATGTAAAATGATACAACCACTTTGGAAATCTATCTGGCGTTATCTTAAACAGTTAGAAATAGAACTACCATACAACCCAGAAATCCCACTCCTCGGAATATACCCTAGAGAAATAAGAGCCTTCACACAAACAGATATATGCACACCCATGTTTATTGCAGCTCTGTTTACAATAGCAAAAAGCTGGAAGCAACCAAGGTGTCCATCAACAGATGGATGGTTAAATAAATTGTGGTATATTCACACAATGGAATACTATGGATCGATAAAGAACAGTGACGAATCTGTGAAACATTTCATAACATGGAAGAACCTGGAAGGCATTAGGCTGAGCGAAATTAGTCAGAGGCAAAAGGACAAATATTGTATAAGACCACTATTATAAGATCTTGAGAAATAGTATAAACTGAGAAGAACACATACTTTTGTGGTTACGAGGGGGGGAGGGAGGGAGGGTGGGAGAGGGTTATTTACTAATTAGTTAGTAGGTAAGAACTACTTTAGGTGAAGGGAAGGACAATACTCAATTCATGGAAGGTCAGCTCAACTGGACTGGACCAAAAGCAAAGAAGTTTCCGGGATAAACTGAATGCTTCAAAGGTCAGCGGAGCAAGGGTGGGGGTTTGGGGACTATGGCTTAAGGGGACTTCTAAGTCAATTGGCAAAATAATTCTATTATGAAAACATTCTGCATCCCACTTTGAAATGTGGCGTCTGGGGTCTTAAATGTTAACAAGCGGCCATCTAAGATGCATCAATTGGTCTCAACCTACCTGTATCAAAGGAGAATGAAGAACACCAAGGTCACACGACAACTATGAGCCCAAGAGACAGAAAGGGCCACATGAGCCAGAGACTTACATCATCCTGAGACCAGAAGAACTAGATGGTGCCCGGCCACAACCGATGACTGCCCTGACAGGGAGCACAAAAGAGAACCCCTTAGGGAGCAGGAGATCAGTGGGATGCAGAACCCAAATTCTCATAAAAAGACCAGACTTAGTGGTCTGACGGAGACTAGAAGAATCCCGGCGGTCATGGTCCCTAAACCTTCTGTTGGCCCAGGACAGGAACCATTCCCGAAGACTACTCATTGGACATGGAAGGGGCTGGACAATGGGTTGGAGAGAGATGTTGATGAAGAGTGAGCTACTTGTATCAGGTGGACACTTGAGACTGTGTTGGCATCTCCTGTCTGGAGGGGAGATAGGAGGGTAGAGAGGGTTAGAAACTGGCAAAATTGTCACGAAAGGAGAGACTGGAAGGGCTGATTCATTAGGGGGAGAGTAAGTGGGAGTAAGTAGTAAGGTGTATATAAGCTTATATGTGACAGACTGACTTCATTTGTAAACGTTCACTTAAAGCTCAATAAAAATTATTAAAAAAAAAAAAAACTCGGGTGCGCATGGCTTTCTTCTCCAGCAAGCACACGTCAGCACAGAAGAGCTGGCTCGCACCTGCTGCCCATTTCTGAGCATAGCAAATTGGAAAAATGTACGCTGGGTGGCTGTGATTCGCCTGTAGTCAAAGAGGTCAATATTTCCCTCAGCATTAAATAAAGATCAGAAGGAATGCTGTTCACTCTCGGTTGCTTTTTTTTTAGTAAAGCAGTATATGAATTGGTGTTCAGATAACACATTTGTGTGTGTGTGTGTTATTACCTGTTATTGGTGCATATATGCCTGGCACCCCATCACCATTTGTATTTTTTCAGTTTTATCGTAGCTCACAAAACGTCATTAAGTAAATTCGTCTGTGTGGATTATTCAGTGCTGAACGAACAGATGCTCATCAAGGACTTTTCCCTCCTACACGAACCACGGTATTCCAGGACCAGATCTATGCACCACATGTCATTGTAAGCCTGTATATGAGAGACTAATGGCTCTTTCGCATTATATGACACTGTTGTTCTTCTGGGGCAGTGGTGGTTGAATGGTAGAGTTTTCGACTTCTATGCTGGGGGAAAAAAAAAATTTTTCTTTTTTATGTTGGAGATTCAAGTTCAATTTCTGGCCAGTGTGTGTTGCTATGATGCTGAACAGGTTTCAGTAGAGCTTCCAGACTAGGACAGCCTAGGAAGAAAGGCCTGGCATTCTACTTTCGAAAATCAGCCAACAAAAACCTTGTGGATCACAATAGTCTGATTGGTCCAATCCCCAACTGATCAGGGGGATGGTGCAGGATGGGCAGCATTTCATTCTGTTGTGCATGGGATTCCCATGAGTCAGGGACTGACTGGGTGGCAGCTAACATCAACAACCACATTGTTATTGCTATGGCCATCTGTATCATTTGATCAAGGAGTTTTATCAATAGCTTGTTTTTCTTTCACATGTTTAATGTTATGTTAAGGATAATTTTATAAGCTACTTAGGAGTGACACTTCTTCCTTTCTATGCCGTGAGAAGTGCAAGTTTGGAGGCTGTTTCTGTGGTTTTTGTCTCTTCTTTCCCTTCAGCAATAGTATTCATCAATTTCATGCAGGAAAACACTATTTTGTGCTTATTATGGAAAATCTAAATTTATTTACTAGAGAAGCCACTGTGTTTAGGGAGTTTTTTTTTTTAATGTGATGGTTTCATGCCACTATTTGACAGTTTCAGATCAGACAAGGCACTTAGAATTGAGAGTGAGTGGCTGGCTGGCTCAATAAAATCTAATCTTCATTTTCATCATAGTTCGTTCCAGACCCTCTTTTCTTTCTTGACTAAAAAAAAAAAAAAAATTTTTTTTTTTCTTGACTACGTGTGAAAAATCACGGCACTTGTAAATACGCAGAATGCTTCTCAGCAGCTTGCACAGGAGTGGCTCACTCTCCATGTTTGAGACATCATTCTGAATTGTATTATTTATTAGGCTAATTTTATCACCACTCATAGTTCTGGCAGGGAGTTCTGAATTACTGACCCTTTTGATTTATTGAGAATATAAGAGACTATAATACAGCAGTGTAGAAAAACAATACAATACAAATTTCACAAATAAAAATGATAACAGACAAGAGGCATAAAAGATGTTTTAACCAACGTTAAATACATCAGTTACCTGAAAACTAGCCAAGACAGAATAACTAATACAATTCTAGTAGTATAGGACCAACATTTAAGAATATAATGATTATTAAAAGTATAAACAGATTTCTAGAAACTCATAATTAAGCTCACATTTCAAATGTATATAAACAGAATTATTCTAAACTTTTCCTCTGAAACTATGAAAAGTCCTGGCGAATGCTTAACTGGCTACCAGAGACCAGCAATATTCCCAAACACAGGCTACCAAAGACCACCATGCACCGCCTGAGAAACATCCACATCTCTATTGATATGTATAAGCGTGATGTTTAAATACAGCCAGCTAGCAAGCCTACCTTCTTGACATGCTTCACTAATTTGCTAACTTCATCAACAATCTGTCCCCATCCCTACTGAACCGGCTATAGTTCTCAAATGTCTCCCAGGCTGTTGAGCTTCACGCATTGCCAAATTACCATCAAGAAAGCTTTGATCAGCTCATACTTCTCACCAGCTGTGCATGAGACAGCCTGTCCCCCCACTCCTCACCAGCTCTGGGTAAAGAGAAATTGTATTTCTTCTGATGGTTAGATGGCTTAAAGCAAAAAATCAGTCACAGTCAAAATAACCCTGGAAGATCCTTTACATTGTCCACGAAATACAGAGAAAGGAGACAGGTCTCAAAGACAATCTAGAGTTTAGGCTTGTTGAGCAAAATGGGAGGCAGAATAAGCCAATTGTTTTCATTGTAATTTTTATCTATGTATCTATCATCTCTATCTATCTATCCATCTACCTGTCCATTTGTCTGCCCATCTATCTGTCCATCTATCCATCCATCTGTCCTTCTATCCTTACATTTATCTCTCACTGTCTGTTTGTTATCTACCTGTCTATCTAATTTGTTGGTTGGTTGGTTTTGGCTGAGCTTTGAATTTACATAAATTAAATGTAGGTATTTTGTAAATCACTTTTGCCATTTTTAAATTTGGAGTGTTTATCTTCTTATATTACCCTTTGGTTATATACATATTTTGATTGTTTCCTAATATACCATATGCCTTTTACTTTTGTATGGTGTGTGTCTGGTTTGCTTTGACTTTCCCTACCACCAAAGTATATAGCATCCTAAATTTATTTGTAGGATACTTTCACGGGTTTTTTTGTTTTTTAATTTGAATTTTTAATCTTCACAGAATTCATTTTTATATACAGCATGAGATAAGCATACAAGTTTATTTTTCCTCAAATGGTTGAACAATAATCTCCTGGAGGGACATCCGGGAAGTTTTCTGAGATTTTTATATTTTCCTGCTCTGGTTTTCGTACAAGTCTTTCCGTGGTTATTAATTAGAAGATAGGGACAATTTTTCCCGTAGCACACGTGTACCCAGGGCTTTTCCTTCCCCTTGGAGGAGATGATGATACTTCAGTGATTTGGTTATGGGTAAGACAACAGAGGAAAGAAGGAAAGTGAACTCTTTAATCCTGCGGCAAAGATTTTTACTTATGCCCCAGTATTGGTACTTGTGTTCCTCCTTAGTAATAGAACTCCCAATTCTTAGCTAGACATATGACCACCCCACAAAAAAGAAAAAAAGACTATATAATTACCAGCCTTCTTGAAGATAGGAAGTATCCCGTTTTTGTGAAATGTCCTTAAAGGAGGATGCATGACTTTCCTCATCATATACTTCCTTGTTGCTGGCTTGGATGTGGACTTGATGGCTGGGGCTGATGCAGCCGTATTAGACTACATGGCATCATATTAAAAGGGGCAGAACTTGTGCTCTTTTAAAGAACTCTCTATGGGATCAAACTGCTTACAGCAAGTTTATGCCAGTAGAGGAGGAACAAATCAGAAAATGAGGATAAGGATGACTGCAAAATTTGGAGAATGTAATCAGTGTCACAGTGTTTTACATGTAGAAATAGTTGAATTTGGTATATACTTTGCTGTGTATATTTTCAACAACAGTAAAAGATAAATAAATGTACTTATGTTTTCATGTAAAAAAAAAAGGGGGGGGCAGAGCAATGAGAGGGAAGTAGCCTGGGTTCTTGACTTTGTGGGGCTGGTACACTACCCCTGGACTGCCTGTCCCTCTTTTACCAAAAACAGAATTAACTGCTAACTAGTGTAAAACATTGTTGTTTTGGATTGGATTTCTGCTATATATAGCCAAACATGCTATCAGGAGGGACCAGTCCCTGGAGAAGGACATCATGCTTAGTAAAGCCGAGGGTCAGCGAAAAATAGAGGACGTGACACTGGACCTAGCACATAGTTAAAACATAGTTAGTGTTCAATAAATGGTTGTAAGAGGCATACATTTCGTTTTGCAGGAAAGATAGCAAGGATTCTGAGAATTGGAGGTAAGTTGATACTTCATTGCCATCAAGTCAATTCCGACTCATGGCGACCCTATAGAAGAGAGTAGAACTGCCCCATAGGTACATCTTCTCCTGGTGGAGGGTTGGAACTGCTGACCTTTCAGGTAGCAGCTGAGTGCTTAACCACTGTGCCCCCAGGGCTCTTTGTAAGTCGATATAGACATCCTAATCACATCTTTCATATCTGGGTCTATGACTCTGAAACCCTAACAGGAACATCATACCCTCTCAGTTATATTTCCCATAATAATCATCTTTCATAGACATGTTTTTAGAAGGACCTCTTTTGCCTGTTTTTTTTTTTTTTTTTTTTTTTTAAATAAGAATGAGCAAATTGGGCATGCTCACCATTTTGATTCTCTCTCTCTTTGGCACGGACCATGATTGGGGGATGGTGAGTGTTCTAGAATAGATCCCAGCCAAGCCCTGGCACTGTTGGTGACAGCTCTCTGCAAGGTTTACGCACCTATTTAACTGCAGTTACTCCTTCTCCATTCCCTGGGGACCCATCTTTACGGAGAAATAGGCAATTGGCTGAGGATGTTGGAATTGAACGTTCCTTGCTAATTATTTAATTTTCATATGGCACAAACTAAAGCCTCTTAAGTTTAGTGGGAACTGTAAGTCAGTTATCTTCCTTTGCTACCAAGGAGCCTACCACTTACAACGAAAAACAAGTACACAGCTCTACTTCTTACCCTTGTCCTCAGCCCTGGCCAACGAAACTGCTTTCTCTCACACCTGCTGTGCAAGGAAGAATGACAGTAAGCTCCTCGTGCCTTTTTTTTTTTTCTGGGAAGTGGAGGCATCAAAAAAGTGTAGTGTAGACAAGTGCACTGCCATCTTGTATTGCCAGCCCTTACACATGTTTAAGCCTTCGTTTATTTCATCCGCAATTTATCAAACTCTGGCTTCTAGTGTAATACAGCAACCCGCTGAGGAAGAGTTCAGGAAAGTGAGGTTTGGACAGGTGAAGATACTCATCCAGAGTCACAAAGTTAACAAGCAGCAAAGCGACAGTCTGACCCCAGCTATGCCCTGCTTCTGATTTATGCACAGACCAGATCACCTTCTTCTTTCCTTCTTGGAGAGTTCATGTGACAAAGTGGAACAGCCCCATAGAGCTTTCTAGCCTATACTCTTTATGGGAGCAGATCGCCAGGTCTTTCTGCCTCAAATTTGCTGGGTAGGTTCAAACCACCAAACTTTTGTTTAGCAGCCATCCCTTTCTTCTTAACTAACTCCTGTTCCCCTTTCAAAACACATTATCAATTAATAACCTGTTGCCATTGAGTCAATTCCAAATCGTAGTGACCCTACAGGGCAGAGTAGAACTCCCCCATAGGGTTTCCAAGGAAGAGCTGGTGGATTCGAACTTCCGATCTTTTGGTTAGCAACTGAACTCTTAACCACTGTGCCACCAGGGCTCCAAAACACATCGCAGGTGTTGCTTTTTTCAGGACATGTTCTCTAGGACCCCCAGCTGAGGTCCCCTCCGTGTACCTGTAGCAATCTGCATCTTTATTCCAATAAAATGCTTACATTCAGCATTGCGTTTACTCTGTGCCATAAATGTTTTATGTGGATTACCTACTTTTTCTTACAACTCTGTGAGGGAGGCACTATTATTACAGACAATCTACTGAGGAGGAAACCGAGCCTTAGAGGTGCTGAGTAAACTTAGCCAAGTAGTGAATAGCAGAAAGATGAGTTCGAATTCAGGTCTTTTCGATTCCAAAAGGCTGTACACCTAACCAACATGGTAAAAAGCATTAATATGTACTTGTTAATTTGACTGTCTCCCTCACGGACCCAACATACCTTAAGATCAGGGAAAGTTTCTTATTCATGTTGTACTGTCGGCATGCAGTGTAGGATATGATACATAATAAGCACTAGCTCATCTGAACTTAAACCCCCCTTCTCCTCCTTGAATGCGTTACCACTACATAAAATGGGAATATTAATTTTTTCGCAATTCCCTAGCGTAAAACTCTCAGACTCCGTAAAAGTGAAACAAAGAGGTTTATTGAAAGCATAAGAAACATTCAAATGAAGAGACTTAGCCCACACAGAGTGAAGACCAATGAATCCAAGGGGTGGCTTCTTCCGAGGGACATACATAGGGTGGAAACCAGGAAGTAGGTTACAATATTCTGATTGGAAGTTGCAAGATCAGGAGGCAGGACAACTCAAGCCTGGGGCTTTACAGTGATTGGATGGAAACACGAATGTGGGCTGTTTGGATTGGTTAGTTTGAATGTGTGACTAAGGGGATTTTACAGGGTGGTTACAAGGTAATTATCTCAAACATTTCCTGAGGGCTGCTGAGGGGGGACTTCTGATAAGGATCTTATGTGAGGACCCTCCCTTAAGAACATTAAACATAAACATTGTTATGTACTTAAGTCTGCCTAAGGGCTGGACAGGTTGCAGGTAAATCCTTTGCTATGTACTTAGGTCTACTGGCATCAGGACCTTCCCCTTAGCTCAAAGAGAAAACAGTTTCTTAGTCACAGCCTTTTAACTCTGTACCAGGGTCACTGATTGTTAAAGTTAGCATCAGTCAAGACGGAGTCTGAACTCAGGCCCAGACCAGCGATTTTACTTTGGTCAAGGGCCTTGATTTTAGGGCTCCTGTACATAACCTCCTGGGTAAACTTGTTCTCCTACTACCACATTCCTGACCCCAACCCTTATTTGCTAAGGGTGGCTTTGGGACAAAAGCGGGGCCAGTTAAACAAGATAATTGCTAGGGGGCCAAGGGCTGTTTGTTCCACCCAGCCAGAAGCCCAAGACCATATGTATATGAAAGGAAAGAAGTCAAAGTTATATTCTCAGGAATGCAGAAGCAGTAGCCTGTAACTAATTGGGGGTCAGGTCTGTTCCCAAGCCACCCTAAGTGTGCCACGCATCTCTGTCCTGATGCTCTTATTCACAATGGGCATGGTAATAGTTTCCTAGGGCTGCTGTGACGAAGTACCACAAATTGGGTGGCTAATAAGGACAGTAATTGATTGTTTCACTATGCTAGAGTCTAGATGTCCAAAGTCAGGGTGTCTACAGGGCCACGCTCTTTCTGAAGGCTCTAGAGGAACATCCCCTCCTATCTCTTTCAGCTTCTGGTAGACACAGGCATTCCTTGACTTGAAGCTGTGGCATAACTCCTTAGTCACATGACCATTTTCCCCTTGTCTCTCTGAGCCTTTTCTATAGGATATCACTCAGATTCGATTAGGACCCACACAACTTTGGTTTGACTTCGTGTTAATTTAATGGATAACATCTTCAAAGATACCATGTCCAAACAAGTTTACATCACCAAGTATTTCCCATGCTCCCTCTTCTGGGGATATTCTAGGATTTCCCTTCCCTGCCCTCAACTAGATGGCCACAGTGGCTGTAACAATGGGCTCAAACATAGCAACGATTGTGAGGATGGCAGAGGACCACGCAGCGTTTCGTTCAGCTGTACATGAGGTTGCTATGAGCCAGGACCCACTCTACAGCACCTAACGACAATGTGTGACTTGCTTTGGCCCATGCATTGTGAACAGAAGTGACAAGTGTCACTTCTAGGTGGAAGCATTAAGAACCAGTGTGTCTTTCCCTCTACCCTGTGATCAGTGGTGTCTGAGATATGACTATGATGAGCAGGGTCCCACCGCGGCCTGTGGTGAACATTAGCATGAGCAAGTCACAAACCTTGGTTGTTATAAGTCATTAAGATGGGGGGATTGTTTGCTTGTTTTTGTTGTTGTTCTTAGGTACCATTGAGTCGGTTCCAACTCATATGACCCTATGTTTCATTCTGTTATACACAGAATGAAATGTTGGCCAGTCCTGTGCCATCCTCACAACTGTAGGCATGTTTGAGCCCATTGTTGCAGCCACTGTGTCAATCTATCTCATTGAAGGTCTTTCTTTTTCTAGCTGACCCTCTACTTTACCAAGCGTGACATCCTTCTCCAGGGATGGGTCCCTCCTGATAACATGTCCGAAGTGAGTGAGATGAAGTCTCGTCATCCTCACTTCTAAGGAGCATTCTGGCTGTACTTCTTGTTGCTTGCTACCACAGTGTAAATAATCTATAATGACTGACACACTCCTTAAAGCGGCCCATAGAGTGATTCTTGGCACTTTTGTTTTGCGTTGAGGAATGAGAAGGAGAGTCATTAAACTGGAGCTTAACTCACCCAAACTTTAGACCCATTAGAAGCTTAGTGTCTAAGCTTAAGCAAGTTCTGGCTCAGACGGTGCTGCTCCTCCTCTTCACTGGCAGCAGATGAGCCTGAACTGAGCCCAGGCCCCAGTGCAGGGATTTAAGTTAGAAGAGTGGCAGCGTTCTCAAGGTCAAAGGATGGAATGACACACTGCAGCATCCTTCCTGATGCTCTTTTGAAATCAGCAGAGGTATCTCCTGTGTCTGAGACTATAAGTGAGGGTGAGCCAGGACAGTGGGGATGGACCTGTTGCTCTCGGGGAGCACCTTCTGGCTTTATGATCTTATGATATCTTCAATCTCAGCTGGTTAGAAGATTCATTTATACATTTAACCAGATTTTCCAAGGGTGTAAATTCGCCCCAGAGGTAAATTAAACACTTTTAGGGATACAGTCAGTCTGTGAGGCCACCAGGGTACCATTTACAGCTTTGCAGCAGCAGTTTACCAAATGGTACCCTGGTGACTTAGAGAGTGAGTGTGCATCTGTACAGGGGCTTCCTTCACATCTAGGCATGCACGCTCAGAATTCTCCCTGCCATGCATGGACAGCAGAGAGTGAAAACGTGGGGAGGAAGGCCCCCTGGGCACCCTTAGGTTCTCATCACACACTCATGCTGGGCTGCTGTGTCAGTGAAAGCAAAGCCAGGGTAAGTTAGTGAAGCAGGTGAACTTGAGCTGCTGGGTGCATGCCCTTTCCCCTTGGTTAAAACCAACTCCCTTGGGGATCTCCCTTCCCTAGGGGGCCTGCTGTGTTACCTGCCACTCAACTGCCTAGGATCCTAAATGTCAAAGGCTTTTCCAGGACTCTAGTCCTGCTCTGTCTCTCTCACCTCATCAACATATAACTGTATTCTTTTTCCTTCTCTTAGGATTTACGTTTATTCCATTCAACAAACAATCAATGACTACCTATCATATTCAGGATAGAGTTTTAGTTCATTGCATAGGTTCTGGATTTAGATGCATCTGAGTTTAAATCTTGGCTCTACTATTTATTGGTCTTCTGCCCTCTATGCTTCACTTTACTCATCTGTAAAACTGAGGTAATAGCAGTACCTTCCTCATGGAGTTACAGTAAGGATTAGAGGAAACAAAGCATATAAAAAGTTTAATTAAGTGCAGAGCACAGAATAAATGTTAGCTATTATTATTATTTACCATTTAGTGTGTGCGTAAGGCACTGCAGTGCTAAGGATATAAATAAGGCATGGTTCCTACACTCAAGAAGCTTATAGTCTATAACAGTGGTTCTCAAAGTGTGCTCCGTGGACCACTCCCGGCAGCGTCACCTGGAAAATTGTTAGACGAGTCTTCTTAGACTCGTTAGACCCAGACCTACGGAACCAGAAACTCTGGGGCCCAGCACTCTGTAGTTTAATGCACCTTCCAGGTGACTCTGATACTCGGTTTGAGAACCCCTGGTCTAGAGTAGAGAAATAAAATGACCTTATATTTGTAGAGTGTTTCACAGTTTACCAAGTGTTGCCACATGTTTTTAATACTCACAGTGGTCCTACAAAGGAGGAATGGTTATTTCTCCTATTTACAGCTGAGTAATCCAAGGTCCTATGGCAGAAATGGCTGCTTGCTTACAGGACTGCACTTGTACTTGGGTACCCACCCCTTGGGGAAGTTTAGGGTTAAATCTTGGCTTGCCTAAGTGAATTCTGGTACTCCCAGTCCCTTTGTAAGTGGTTGGTTTAGGAGTGGCCTTGTGACTCAGTTCTGGTCAATAGACAAGAGCAAAAGTCTGTTCTGGGAACTATTTTCTCCCCTAAAAGAAAAAAAAGAGAGGAGAGAGATGGAGATGCTTTTGTCGACATCACTGAGCTGCAACACTAACCGACCTCGGGACCATCCTACCGTGTCGTTGTTGTTAGGTGCCATTGAGTTGGTGCCAACTCATAGCAGCCCTATGTACAACAGAACAAAACACTACCTGGTCCTGTGCCATCCTCACAATCATTGTTATGTTTGAGCTCATTGTTACAGCCAGTGTGTCAATCTATCTCATTGAGGGTCTTTTCTTTTTCAATGACCCTCTATTTTACCAAGCATGATGTCCTTATTTAGGGACTGGTCCCTCCTGATAACATGCCCAAAGTACGCCAGACTGTCTCACTATCCTTGCTTCTAAGGGGGATTCTGGCTGTACTTCTTCCAGACAGATTTACTCATTTTTCTGGCAGCCTATTGTATATTTAATATTCCTCACCAATACCATAATTCAAATGCATTAATTCATCTTCCTACCATAAACCTGTTGCCATCGAGTCAATTCCAGCTCATAGTAAACCTACAGAAGAGAGAGTAGAACTGCCTCATATGGCTTCCAAGGAGCAGCTGGTGGATTGGAACTGCTGACCTTTTGGTTAGCAGCCAAGGTCTTATATACTGCATGACCAAGGCTCTTTCTTCCTACCAAACCCAAACCCAAACCCATTGCCATCAAGCCAATTCCTACTCAGAGCAACCCTATAGGACAGGGTAGAACTGCCCTGTAGGGTTCCCAAGGAGCAGCTGGTGGATTCAAACTGCCAACCTTTTGGTTAGCAGCTGAGCTCTTAACCACTACACCACCAGGGCTCCTCTTCCTACCTTTTATATTGTGACAAATTTTCATTTCTGTTTAGGCCATTTTGAGTTGGATTTCCTGTTGCTCAAAATGGAAAGCAAACTGATACATTCCCAGAATTGGGAAAGACCTGGCCAAGGTAGCAGCTGGTAGTCTGAATTCATGACCTGAGGTTTTAAGCTCCTACTCTTTCTATACTATATAACTTGCTGATAGGCCTATTTGCTGATAGGCTTAAGAGCTGTTAGTTGAATGGTAGTGCTGATGAGGAAGATGGGATGCTGAAGAAGGAGGACTTGGAATTTGGATCCAGATTTCTTCATTCATGTTTATTTCCAGTAATCCATCCTTTTTCCTTTTTTTTCCCCCCTAGCCTGAGATTTGAGCCACGTTTTTGCTTTTCATTTTATTATAATTTGCATTTGAGGGTAAATGTGTTGTGGAAACAACACGGGTGTTGGAATTAGACCTGAGTTGGAAGCCTAGATTTGCTGGATATTAACAATAGAGCTTTGGTCAAACCGCTTAACACAACTGGGCTAGGTTTCTTTGCAAAGCAGGGATTTTGCCACCCAGTTCCTAGCACTGAGGGCCACATGTGATAATGTAGGTAATGTTCCGAGTATAGTACGGGCACACAGCATATGTTCAATACATGCTGATATTTCCTCCAGAAACCCTTACGTACATCACCCGAGATGAGCTGCATCCTCAGAAGCGGGGGAGGTTGCTGAGACACAGCCCACCGAGCATCAAGAAAAGGGCTCTGAGTCTCAATCTCATCACCTGAAGGCAGTGCTGGGGCACCCCGAGATTGAATAGTGGCACCACTCATCCAAATGGGCCAAGTCACCACAAGTGAATTAACTAGAACCCACCTGATCATCTGACTAAGACTGAGGCTGATTGTTGACCTTGTATAATTACATGGCTAAGATGTGGCTGACAGTGAACTTCAAATATTGGCCAAATTTGGGGTCACATTCATTGGACTAATTCTGTTGCCCATCTTATAGGCTATATCTGGCCTCAAAGAGCTCTTGGCTCACGTTAAAACAAATGGAGGTTTGAAGCGACCGCTCTGTTGGCCAAATGATGAGAGCTGCCGGTAAAGAAGCAGCCTGGGGAGAGGAAAGGTCCCAAGCAAGGAGTTGGGAGTCTCCAGTCCTTCTTTCATTTGACCACCAACTCTGTGAGTAACTTTGGTCCAGTCCTTGGTTCCCTCACTGACACTCAAGGACCTTTCCTACTCTCTGAGTCCACAGTATTATTTCTCTGCTTAATGAACTTCCTTGGCATCAGAACATTCCACCCATAACATCTTCCATATTGAGCACAGGAATTTATCCCTCCCTTGTAACACAGCTCCCTCCAACACTGTGTCTTCTGTAGTGCCAAGTGTTCTGTAGGCAAGTAGATCATGGGATGACAGAGGAGTCCTGGAAATCATTAGTTCATCAGGTGACAAAACCGAGACCCAGAGATGTTTAGCAACTTCTCCAAAGTCACACAGCTTTGTGGCAGCAGTTCTAGGACCTCTGCCTTCTGATCCTATGCAATGAAACAGTGGTTGGTCTATGATGATGTTTTCTTCTTGGTTCTGCCATTATGGACTAAAAATGGGAAAGGTAACAGCTGTGGAGACCTAAGGCTTTATTTTCTTTATTATGACAACATGTCCCTGGGAAGAAAATATTTGTGAATCTAACTTTTGGATGTGAAGAAAGTGTCAAACCGAAATGTTATTGACTCTATAGTGCTTCCTATTCTGATAAATGTATCCAATATGCTCCCAGTGACTCATCTGCAGAGTGGATGTATCTCTTTTCTTCTTAGACACTAAAGTTTTTTGTTGTTCTACTCAGATCTCCCCCCAAAATCTGCATATGCATTGATAATTAGCCACAGAATTATGGAATTTCATCCAAAAATTAATAATTTGATTGGTTTTTCAAAATCTCAAGCATCCTGACAGCCAGCAATCAATTCAGGGGGAAAATTAATATACAAACTGATGATTTCTCTTCTTTTTCTAACAAATGAGCTTGTCTGTGAGCCAGATAGCATATTGGGAAAGGGTGGGAGGGTGTTTTGCTTGATCATTGCATCTAGAAGATTCTTGAAAGATGTGAAGAATATTCTAAAACATAGGTTGGTTCTTAAAATATTATTTTTCTTACACACATAAAAATATCAGAAAAGGGAGTTCTGATGCAATGTTTTTATTTTCACAGTATCATAAAGAGGTTTAAGAAAGATCCCAAACTGAAAGCTGTGAGGTGAAATTAGTGATGGAATAAATGATATGAGAGTTTGAAGACTAAAAATACATAGAGGCCCTTAGGTGGGAGAAACTCTGCTGGGAAGAACATAATTTACAGAGGACTGGGGTTGCCGATTATAGTCAGCCCCTGGTATCCCTTTTCAGCATGGCAGAAAACAACCACTTTAAGATTGATCTTTATAAGGTTCTCAAAACAACTTTGTATAACTCCCAGGTGTTTACAAAACTTTGAAGGCCAGAAGGCACAAAAATTTGAAGCCTTTCTTTATGTACATACACACAAAAAACAAAAATAAATGAAAAGCAAAATGAATATGTACATTACCTATGCAAGTGCCCCATGGCTTGGGACAGTAGGTTCTAGCTTCTAATGGTAACAGTGGGTTCTATACTCCCGTACATGGGTTCTCCAGACATGGAGGCAGTAGCAATTAGCACCCACACCAGTGGTTTCACCCTAGCTATAGAAGAGTAACAAACAGGATCACTGGCAATTCATTAGAATTCAACTCTCAAGACGTGTCTGATGATACCTCCTTATGCATCTGACCTGAGGCTGCTCAGTGGGGGGAACTGATGTCACATGTGACAGAGGAATGTGCTTTAACTGTCAAAGGTCTTAAGGGATGGGGAGGTCCCAAAACAAATACAGAAAGGGTCTCCACAAAACAGTAGTCAAAATTATGTGTTTAATCAGTAGAATTTGATTTAACATCAGTGGTTCTCAGACTTGGCTGCTCATTAGAATCACCTGAGGATTTTCTACGAGTCCCAGCCTGGGCTGCACCCCCAACCAATTAAATCAGAATCTCCAGGGGTGGAACCCAGGCACCAGTCTTTTCAAAGCTCCGCAGGCGATTACAATCTACAGTCAAGCTTGAGAACCTCTGATGTAGAGATGCGCCATCCCTAATGATGGGATGATTGGTCTCAACTGTCCACCTGTAGTAGTGCTACACATTCACACCTTTGCATGGCATCTTTGTGGGCAGAGGGTACTTTCCCACCCCTTGGCTTTGGGTGTGGTCATATGAGCTGTTTTGCTCAACTGGAAGTTAGCAGATGTGATATGTGCAAAGGCTTGACACGTGCTTATGCGCATGAGTTTGCTCTCTTGTGTATCTGCCTTTTGCCACGAGAAAAGCATGCCTCAGTTAACCAATGTCCAAAAAGAATAAGAGACATGTGGGGTAGACCTAAGCCCAGTCAGCAGCCTGGAGCCAAGCCCAGCTGAATCCTAGCCTGCCCACAGACCCAAGAATGAGAACGAAACGCTTGTTACTGTAAGCCACTGGGTTTTGAGGTGGTTGTTATCCAGCATTGTTGTGTAATAGGTAACTGACATACCCAGAATAGAAAAAAAGAAGTTAATTAGTGTGATGGCCAACTACATTTTGAGTGAGTGAACATCTCTTCTGAGAGAGGCACAACTCAGAACTATTTCTAAAGGGAAGTTTGACCCACAATATCTACCATCATGTAGCTTTTGGAACAGTGCTATCGTCTTTGTCACCCTTCTGATCTGTTAAACAAAAAATATTTCCTGCTGATTTCTTACTCAGTTTCACACAGGCTCTCCATCTAAATATCTACCTTCACCAGGGCAGAACTGGCATTCTGAATCATCAGTGCCCCCAGGCTAGTTTGACAGCTTTTTTTTTTTTTTTTTTCCATTTTCAAATTTAAGCTCTATGCAAGTTTTTGTGGAAGAACAGAAAAAAAGCCTTGTCTCTGTAACTACCACCGAAATGACAAGAGATGTATAGACTTAGTTAATGGTAGGGTTTCTTACATGGTGCTGGGAATTGTGTGATTGTACTGGAGGCACAGGCTGAAGAGTGTTTGGTATACAATGCATGGATATATCTCTCATAAGAAAAGTCCTCTTTTAGGATACATGGTTGTTCACCCATATGCATTTATGAAGCAGGTAGTCTTTAATCTCAGGCAATGATTCTCAAGCCACAGCATGTATCAGAATCACTGGGATGGCTTGTTACAACCAGGGCTTCGAACTGATTAGTTTTGGTTCGACCCCCTGCTGAGAATTTGCATTTCCACCCCAGATATATTGAATCAGAATCTACATTTCATAAGATCCCCAGGCGATTCTTACGTGCACACAAGAATTACCTGGGAATCCATAAGAATCACCTGGGGATCTTGTTAAACTATAAATTCTGATTCAGTATATTTGGGGTGGAAAAGCAAATTCTCAGCAGGCGATTGAACTTAAATGAACCAGTTCGATGCCCTGGCAACACAGGTAGCCAGGTCTCACCCCCAGAGTTTCTGTCTCAGTAAGTCTGTGGTGAGACCTGAGAATTTACATGTCCCAGATGATGTTGATGCTGCTGTTCTGGGGACCACACTTTGAGAAACACCAATCTAGGCTGAAAAAGTAGGTATGTGTGAGATATATTCTATCTAGGACACTCCCTTGCACAGGGCAGACTCTTACACATTTCCTTACATTAAGAATAGGTCTACCTGGAGAAGACAAATGGAGTCAGCGACCCCAACTTTCTTTTCAAAAAGCTATCTATTCCCACAGCCCCTTCTCAATTTTATATCTTTGGTCCTGACTCTAGGAAAAACAACTCAAGAAATGCCCCCTTTTCAAGGATTCTTTCTTCGATTTCTCCAGCAGGAAACATTGGCTCCTTTTTCCAAAGTCTTAGCCTCTCACCTGAATCTGACCTATGGCATTTGGTACTTAATATCTTAAAGTGCAGGTGCTGATGGGCTTATCTTAACTTCTTATAGAGGATGTACAATCTACCTGATTCATTTCAGAATCCCCTACAGTGTCTTTCTCATGTTGTCGTTGTTAGGTGCCATTGAGTTGGTTCCAACACATAGCAACACTACGTACAGTAGAATGAAAAACTGCCCAGTCCCGTGCCATCCTCACAATCATTTTATGCTTGACCCCACTGTTACAGTCACTGTGTCAATCCATCTCATTGAGTATCTTCCTCTTTTTTGCCGACCCTCTACTTTCAAGCATGATGTCCTTCTCCCAGGACTAGCCTCACCTGATAACATACCCAAAGTACTTGAGACAAAGTCTCACCATCCTTCCTTCCAAGGAGCAGCTGCTTCCAAGACAGATTTGTTCACTCTTCTGGCAGTCCATGCTATATTCAGTATTCTTCACCAACACCATAATTCAAGAGAGTTGATTATTCTTCGGTCTTCCTTATTCATTGTCCAGCTTTCACATACACACGAGGTGATTGAAAATACTATGGCTTGGGTCAGGCACACCTTAGTCCTCAAAAGGATATCTGTGCTTTTTAACTCTTTAAAGAGGTCTTCCGCAGCAGATTTGCCCGATGCAGTACATTGTTTGATTTCTTGACTGCCGCTTCCATGGGTGTTGATTGTGGATCCAAGTAAAATGAAGTCCTTGACAACTTCAGTCTGTTCTTCATTTATCATGATGTTGCTTATCGGTCCAGTTGTGAGGATTTTTGTTTTCTTTATGTTGAGGTGTAACCCATACTGAAGACTAGAGCCTTTGATTTTCATCAGTAAGTGCTTCATGTCCTCTTTGCTTTGAGCAAGCAAGGTTGTGTCATCTGCATATCATAGGTTGTTAACGAGTCTCCCACCAATCCTGATACCACATTCTTCTTCGTATAGTCCAGCTTCTCGGATTATTTGCTCAGCATATAGACTGAATAAGTATGGTGAAAGGATACAACCCTGATGCACACCTTTTTTGAATTTAAACCATGCAGTATCCCCTTGTTGTGTTCAAACGACTGCCTCTTGGTCTATGCACAGGTTCCACATGAACACAATTAAGTGTTCTGGGATTCCCATTTTTTGCAATGTTATCCATAATTTGTCATGATCCACACAGTTGAATGCCTTTGCATAGTCAATAAAATACAGGTAAACATCTTTCTGGTATTCTCTGCTTTCAGCCAGGATCTCTGTCTGATAGCAGCAGTGATATCCTTTGTTCCATTTCCTCTTCTGAATACAGCTTGAATTTCTGGAAGTTCCCTGTCAATGTACTGCTACAACCACTTTTGAATTATTTTCAGCATAATTTTACTTGTGTGTGATATTAACAGTATGGTTCGATTATCGGAATTCTGTTGGCTCATGTTTCTTTGAAACGGGCACTAATATGAATCTCTTCCAGTAGGTTGGCCATGCAGCTGAACTCCAAATTTCTTGGCATAGATGAGTGAGCACCTCCAGCGCTGCATCCGTTGGTTGAAACATCTCAACCGGTATTATACCAATTCCTAGAGCCTTGTTTTTCACCCATATCTTCAGTGCAGCTTGGACTTCTTCCTTCAGTATCACGGATTCTTGATCAGATGCTACCTCCTGAAATGGCTGAATGTCAACCAATTCTTCTTCCTACACTGAGTCTGTATATTCCATCCATCTTCTTTTGATGCTTCCTGTGTTGTTTAATATTTTCCCCATAGAATCTTTCAGTATTGCAACTTGAGGATTAAATTTTTTCTTCAGTTCTTTCAGCTTGAGAAATGCTGAGCATGTTCTTCCCTTTAGGTTTTCTATCTCCAGGTCTTTGCACATGTCATCATAATACTTCACTTTGTCCTCTCGATCTGCTCTTTGAAATCTTCTGTTCAGCTATATTATTTCATCATTTCTTCCTTTTGCTTTTAGCTACTCTACATTCATGATCAAGTTTCAGAGTCTCTTCTGACATCCATTTTGGTCTGTCTTTCCTGCCTTTTTAATGGCCTCTTGTGTTCTTCATGTATGATGTCCTTGATGTCATTCCACAACTCGTCTGGTCTTCCATCATTAGTGTTCAACGCATCAAATCTATTAGTAAGATGGTGTCTAAATCCAGGTGGAATATACTCAAGGTCACACTTTGGCTCTTGTCGACTTGCACTAATTTTCTTCAGCTTTAACTTGAATTTGCATTAAAAAAAAAATTTTTTTTTTTTTTTAATTGATGGTCTGTTCTGCAGTTGGCCCCTGGCCTTGTTCTGACTGATGATATTGAGCTTCTCCATTGTCTCTTTACACAGATGTAGTTGATTTGATTCCTGTGTATTTCATCTGGTGAGTTCCACGTGTATAGTTGCTGTTTATGTTGCTAAATAAAGGTATTTGCAATAAAGAAGTCATTGGTTTTGCAAAATTCTATCATGTGATCTCAAGCATTATTTCTATTACCAAGGCCATGTTTTCCAACTATGAATCCTTCTACTTTGTTTCTAGCTTTCATATTCCAGTCACTAGTAATTATCAATGCATACTGACTGCATGTTTGATCAATTTCAGACTGCAGAAGTTGGTAGAAATCTTCAATTTCTTCATCTTTGGCCTTAATGGTTGGTATGTGAATTTGAATAATAGTCATATTAACTGGTCTTCCTTGTGTGGATATTATCCTATCACTGACAGCACTGTACTTTAGGATAGATCTTGAAATGATCTTTTTTGTAATGAATGCAATGCCATTCCTCTTCAATTTGTCATTCCCGGTGTAGTAGACCATATGATTGTCTGATTCAAAATGGCCAATACCAGTCCATTTCAGCTCACTAATGCCTAGGATATAGGTCTTTCTCATAGCAGGTGCAGATAAAGATTTCTGGACTCTATGAGTGAATGCCCACCTGAGGGTGGATCAGAGATTCAAAAGATTAAAACTTGAAATGTAGAGCATGTGATGTCCAATATGGTGATTAATTTGAATAAAGTTAAAAATCCAGTTCCTCAATCACACCAACTACATTCCAAGTTCTCAAAAAGGCACACGTGGCTATCAGAGACCATAGATATAATTTTGTTGGAGAGACTACTCTAGAATTTCCAAAACACTTTCATCTATGCTGTCTTATCTAACCCTCCCCAACACTGCTGTGACTTAAGTGGTTGTGGGGAAGCAATGCCATCATGTCCATTTTATAGATGGAAAATAAGTAAATTGCTATAAAAAGAAAAAAAAAACAAAACACCCAGAGAAGCCTAATTTATAAAACATCTACAAGACAGGAGGAAGTATCTAGAACTTAACAGGTACTCAATAAATGTTACTCTTTCTTTATTAATTTATTCATAACTTAATTTTTTAAAGCTATATATTCAAGCCTCAAATTAAGGTTTCGAAATGTTCTATGGGCAGAATATTGAATGACGCAGGTAGCGTCAAAAGAAAATAGAAGGAATACACAGAATCACTGTACCAAAAACAATTGGCTGAGCACTGGGGGTGCTCATTTGTCTATGCCAAGAAATTTGGAAGACAGCTACCTGGCCAAATGACTGGAAGAGATCCATATTTGTGCTCATTTCAAAGAAAGATGATCCAAAAGAATGTGGATATTATCCAACCGTATCATTAATATCACACGCAAGTAAAATTTTGCTGAAGATAATCCAAAAACGGTTGCAATGGTACATCAACAGGGAACTGCCAGAAATTCAAGCTGGATTTAGAACAGGATGTGGAACAAGGGATATCATTGCTGATGTCAGATGGATCTTGACTGAAAGCAGAGAACATTAGAAAGATGTTTACCTATGTTTTATTGACTCTGCAAAGGCATTTGACTGTGTGGATCATAACAAATTATGGATAACATTGCAAAGAATGAGAATCCCACAACACTTAATTGTGCTCATGTGGAACCTGTACATAGACCAAGAGGCAGTCGTTTGAACACAACAAGGGGATACTGGATGGTTTAAAGTCAGGAAAGGTGTGCGACAGGGTTGTAGCCTTATTCAATCTGTATGCTGAGCAAATAATCCGAGAAGCTGGACTATATGAAGAAGAATGCAGCATCAGGGTTGGAGGAAGGCTCATTAACAATGTATGACACGTAGATGACACAACCTTGCTTGCTCAAAGCAAGGAGGACTTGAAGCACTTCCTGATGAAGATCAAGGACTATGGTCTTCAGTATAGATTGTATGTCAGCATAAAGAAAGGAAAAATCCTCACAACTGGGCCAATAAGCAATATCATGATAAACAGAGAAAAGATTGAAGTTGTCAAAGATTTCATTTTACTTGGATTCACAGTTAACACTCATGGAAGCAGCAGTCAAGAAATCAAACAACATATTGCATTGGGCAAATATGCTGCAAAAGACCGCTTTAAAGTGTTAAAAAGCAAAGATGTTCCTTTGAGGACTAAGGTGTGCCTGACCAAAGCCATAATATTTTCAGTCGCCTCATATGCATGCAAAAACTGGCCAATGAATAGGGAAGACCAAAGAAGAATCGATTCCTTTTAATTATGATTTTGGCAAAGAATATCGAACATACCATAGACTACCAGAAGTACGCACGAATGTGTCTTGGGAGAAATATAGCCAGAATGCTCCTTTGAAGCAAGGGTGGGAAGATTTCATCTCAACTACTTTGGACATGTTATCAGGAAGGACCAGTCCCTGGAGAAGGACATCATGCTTGGTAAAGTAGAGGGTAAGCAAAAAAGAGGGAGACCCTCGATAAGATGGATCGACACAGTGGCTGTAACAATGGGGTCAAGCATAATAATAATTAGGAGGATGGCACAGGACCAGGCAGTGTTTCCTTCTGGTGTACATAGGGTCGCTACAAGTGAGAACCAACTGGACAGCACCTAACAACACTAATGATATACGTTATTCATTCACTCATTAAGTCGACAAATACTGAATATTTATCATGTGTTGGACACAGTGATTAGTCCTCAGTATACACAAGCGAAGAAGCTAGACAAGGTCCCTGCCCTCAGGGAGCTTACAATCTAGACTTCTTTACACTTGTGTTTCAAAGCCAGTCAAAGATGTTAGCAAAGTCAATGTCAATAGGATCATGATGATTTTATGAAGGACACTAAGGCCAATACAACATCACCTCACCTCCCCCAGGTGAGCTGTTGGAAATACTAGCTAGAAGAAACCTGTTTCTTATGTTCTCTGGCATTTGTGTGTTGTCAGATGCCTTTCTCTTTCTGAACTCCACAGCCCCATTTCCAGAGGCTATCAAAGGAAGAATTAGCTGTGCAGGGCAAAGCCCCTCCTATTCCAGTGTCCTGAGGGAGATCATTAACTCTTCAATGGTGGTCTCTAGAGCTGTCTAAGCCTCATCACTAAATGACTTTAAGAGGGGCATACAGTGCAAATTAGCTTTGGTGTGCACATCTTCCTTTCTCTACAAGAAACAACAGCTTTGTCTCTATTTTCCATAGCAAATAGCAGGCACACACTCAAGTTGTTGTGAGATGACTAGACGGATGCTACCTCTTGGCCTGGCTGAGTCAGATACTTGTATTAAATAGTTATAATACCTACTACGTGCCAGGTATGTTCCATACCAGCACTGTCCAATAGATATATAATGTAAGCCACATAGACACTTCAAATTTTCCAGTAGCCACATTTTAATAAAGAGAGATGAAACTAATTTTAATAATTTAGTTCACCCATGATATCTAAACTATTGTCATTTCAACATCCAATCTATATAATATTAATGAGCTATTTTACATGTTTTTCCTTTAAAATCCACGGTGTATTTTAACACATAACACATCTCAACTTGAACTAGACACATTTCAATTACTCAATAGTCACATATAGCTAGTGACTACCATGTTGGATAACACAATTCTATGCAGTATCTAACTAAATCCCGCAAGATACCTAATGGTGATAGCGAAAGTTTGAATGCCAAGCATTTTAGAAGAGCCATCTCATCTAATCATCCTAACAGCCCTCATCAGAAGGGTTGGAATAGAAAATGTAGCAATAGAGATGGTAAATGACATGCCCTCATCCACACTCCTAAACCATAAAACCAAACATGTTGCCATTGAGTTGATTCTGACTCATAGCGACCCTATAGGACAGAGCAGAACTGCCCTACAGGGTTTCCAAGGAGTGGCTGGTGGATTTGAACTGCTGACTTTTTGGTTAACAGCTCTAGCACTTAACCACTGTAGCCACCAGGGCTTCTAGTAAGTGGCAGAGTTGGGTCTTGAATTCAGACAGTCTGAGTCCGATAGAGTCCTTGAGTCATGCACGTGATTAAGTGCTGATCTACTAACTGTAAAGCTTGGAGGTTCAAACCCACCCGGAGGTGCCTTTAAGTAAGGCCTGGTGATCTGCTTCTGGAAGGTCACAGCCTTGAAAACTCTATGGAATGCAGCTCTACTCTGCACACATGGGGTTGCCATGGGTCCGAATCAACTCGACAGCAACTAATGTCAACACAACAATGGATCCCACCAGACCAACCTGGCAGGACACTTACTCAGTCAGCCTGACTCTGAAGCCACTGATTCATTGGCCTGGCACGAGTCATTTTGCTTCTCCACATTGAGTTTCCTCATCTATAAAATGAGGATGAGGGTAGGCTGAATCATCCAGGGTCTACATTGCATGCTTTAATCTACCTGTTTACTTCCCAGCATCTGGCAGCCCTGGCTGTCCTGTTCTTACCCATGGGGACTTCAGGTTCACACTCTTCCTCATCTGATTTTGACAGAGGGCTGTTCCTACCCCAGTCTTTCCTGGTTGGGTGCTACATTGACTACAAACCCTACAGCAGAACAAAGCCTCCTCCCAGGCCCAAGAGCTGTGCTGCACTTTCTCTGAGTTTCTTCTATTTTCAGCATACGGCCCAGCTTCAGCTTCTTGATGCTTATTTCAGAGAAAAGAAATTTGTTGTCAGGGCACTCGGTTTTAATTTTCCTTCTTCTTTGTTCTTATGCATGTTGTAGAAACCACCACTCTCCCAAGGAAATTCTACTGTATATTTCCATCATTTTCCTTCTCTCCCTCTCCGAGAAATGCAAAGAAAATAACTGTCAACTTTTTTTTGCATATATAAATTTTAACAGCCCGTACATGTCAACTAATCTTTTATCCAGGAAGGGAAGGTTTATTTCAAGTGATTGAAAGTTGAAATGCTTAGGTTTTCATTCTTGCTGTGTAATGGAATCACTGTGTGGACATGCTACCTTATGACTTGTTCATCAATTCCATTCCCCCAAATCAACTAACTTTACTGAGCACCTACTATGTGCAAGGGCACAGAATCCTGCTTTCAAAGAACGTGTCTTCTACTAGGGAAGATAGGGCAACTGTCCAAACAACCACAGTACAAGGTAGATGTTGATCCTATTGTTATAGGTGTTAGTGACAACCTTATGTATAACAAAATGAAACATTGCCTGGTCCTGTGCCATCTTCATGATTGTTGGTAGGTTTGAGTCATTATTGCAGTTAGTACAAGGTCGATAGAGTATAACAAGTGCCTTAAAATGGGTGCGAAGTATGAAGACAGTTCAAATACTTGGTTTGGGGTGAATCAGAGAAGGCTCCACAGAAGAGTTGTCATTTAGAATGGCCCTTGAAAGAAAGGTAGGGTTTAGTAAAGAAGGAAGGTAGGCAAAGAATTTAGGGAGAAGTGGTGTAGCCAAGTGTATCTGTTGGGAACAAGTAGAAGGAGGAGGCAGCCGCAGGTGATGTGGCACGGTCTGAGGACTACACATGAACTGTAGGGATTGTGTAAGCATGCAAGGGAGTTTGGTGAACTTCTGGTGTCACCGTGTACTCTCTATCCTCTTCCCATGGGAGACAGCCCACACCTTTCCATCTAACCTCAGGAGCTGGTCCATGAGATGAGATCGATTTGCCATCCCTGGTGTAGGAGTGCAATGAGAAGTGAGTTAGAGCCTTGAATACCATGTTGACTAGTTAGTAGTTAATTGGATAGGCAATGGGGAGCCATTAAAGTCTTGTAAGCAGGGGAGTGACATGGTAGGAAATGAGAACTGCAGTTCAGGATAATTAACTTGGCTGCGCTATCTGGGATGGATGAGAGTGGTTATAAGACTGATGGGCCAGTTATCTGGAAGGTTATTATAATGGTTAGGTGAGCAGTAATGTCCAGAGCTGGAGTGGTGGCAGCAGAAAGGAGGGGCAGGTGTTGCAGGGGTAGAATTTGTACCATTTGATAAATATGTTAGGGCGTGGAGAGCTAGGGACAGGAGCTAGAGGGAGGAGTCAAAGCTAACTCTGAGGCTTCCAGTAATTATCTCAAGTAGGAGAAAAGTAGTGCTGTTACCATGAGGAGGGAAGCCTGGGATTGGCAAGGAGGACGGACGCTTCCTGGACACATGGCGGAGGGAAAGAGGAGCTGAAAAGTAGATGTCAGCTTATCTCTTGTGCAAAGAAGAGGTTTTCTAAGCCCTTGTGTATCAGAGAACCCAGCAGCGCAAAGTAAAATAACCATTTTTGAGCAAACACGGTTGCCCTTTGCCAACGAGCAGAGTCTAGGGAAGACTCCCAACTCCCCAAATGTTTGGAAAATTGGAAAGCCTTGATTAGTAATCAGGAAAGGGGCGTGAGGGAAAGAAAGAACTGTAAACCTGGTCATTGTGCTGTTCAGGTTTGAAATGTTTCCTCAATCCAGGTAATTTACACTTTAGTAACCATGATTGACAGTCAAGGAATGTATCTAACTCACTTTTATTTTTCCCTTGGGGAAAAGCACTTGAGTTCCCAATTGTTTTAAATTGCAGAAGCAGTAATTGTTTTAGAGAGTTAGAAGAAATGGCTTTTTGGAGCTGGTATCTATCCCTGAAGGGAATAAAAGTCTATCTTAATTGATTAAGGTCACTAGGGCCATTTTCAGGAAGGATTTTCCAGGATGACCAAATACCTGGTTAGTCAAAGGAGGACAGCAGCACAGGAATCAAGTGGAGGCCTAAAGGGATGGACGTCTCAAAAAAAATAGTCACAGGTTGCTGCTGGTGCCTACAAAGAAGCCAGGGATAAGCCACCTGCATCCCAAATAGAATTAATTAGCGAATAGAAAAGTCAAGTGTGACATGTTGGGTCACTGCATTAAGGACATTATTAATAGGCTAAATGGTGTGATGGAGCCCTGGTGGTGCAGTGGTTAAGAGCTCGGCTACTAACCAAAAGGTCAGCAGTTGGAATCCACCAGCCGCTCCTTGGAAACCCTATGGGGCAGTTCTACACTGTCCTATAGGGTTGCTGTGAGTTGGAATCAACTCGATGGCAACAGGTTTGATTTTTATTTTTAAATGGTATGCTCTGGAGGAGGCATTGTTTGTAGGTGCCAACAGACAGGCTAAAGCCAGGGATCTTTTCAGAGGCTGGATTCAAGTGTCGGAATGTTCACATCTCATCTATACCACGCTGAAGAGTGGACCACAGGCTTTGCTGATTAACACACAGACCATGGCAAATAGCACTGTGTGTTTGAAATCAGAGCAAGATCAGTAACAGTAACACAAACCATGTGTGAAGTCTGACATATGAAGGGTCCTTTTAAGCTACTGGAAGCCCTGGTGGTGCAGTGGTTAAGAATTTATCTGCTAACCAAAAGGTCAGCAGTTGGAATCCCCCAGTCACTCCTTGAAAATCCTATGGGGCAGTTCTAATCTGTCCTATACAGTCACTATGAGTTTCTTAAGCTGCTAACTAGTTTTTTTTTCCCCCCTTCTTTTTAAAAAGCATTTCCTGAGACCAAGAAGTTAGCAAAAGCAAAATGTTCCCCAATTCCCTCCTCCACCCCACCCCCTTAGACACACATATTTATGCCACCTTCTGGTATATAATAATATTTTTTTATTGTCAAAATTTGTGAGCCTGCTGAAAGGAAGGTGGGGGTGTGTGTTAAAAATGGGATTGATTTCATCAGTGTCTTCAAGGGGAAAGGAAATGCTGGATTGAGTATTGAGGCAGAAATCAGGCTTTCCCCACCCATCCCGTGTGTACTGTTCCTTGACATTGGAGTTTGGGGTCCAAGTAACACTGATGCAATTCTTTGCTTTCCTGGGGTTTCATTAAGCACCTACCAGGTGATGGGTGATTTGATGGGAGAAAGGGGGGTGTCGGGTGATGCCTGCAAGGATGTAGGAGACAATTATCTGAATTTTATCACCCAAACATTACTAACCCCTCTCCCGTGTATCTGTCTTTTATGGATGTGATTGGACATTTATGAGCAGAAGTACCAGTGGGAACTGACAATTAGCAGCCACACAAGAGCTGGATGCAGAGTGGTATATTTCATTCACCTCAGAGAGACATCGACTGGACAGGCCAAAGTTTTCTTCCGTAAAAAAGTGCCACACTAAATGGTTTGTTTTTTGGTCCTTTGTACCTCTTTCAACCACACCAAAAACTGGCCGTCCGGGTAATTCTAGACTCAAACTCTGTTCTAGTCAAAAGATGCATCTGACCAAGATTGCGAACCCACTGGCCGTCTCATCCCAGAGTAAACAGTGCCACGTCCTTCCATCCTCCACCTTTCCTAGGTTGTCAGCCCAGTTCTAATTCCTTCTTGGTTTCTCCCCCTAGACCTGGGCTGGCAAAGAACTTGCTACCTGCGATTCCCCGGCTCGGATAATCCCACTTGTCTCTTGCCGGGCTGTTTGCGGATGGAGACGAGTTCTGTTGACCAGAGAGCACTAGGAGTCGGGCCCAGAATCATCTCGCCGCTCTTCATTTTTGTCCCTGGGCTGGGGAGAGGGGAGGGTTGGGGCGCGGAAGCTCTGCTCCTCCGCCCCTCTATTCCCCACCTCCCCAAATTGGCAGCCAGTCTGCGGCTCTCGGTCTGGGGTCCGGAGGGTGGGGAATGTGGGTGTGGGGGCCGGCTGGAGAAGCTCTCGCTAGCGCTGCCTGTGGCCAGACCCGCCTCCCAGCCCCTCTCGGGCGCACACACGGCCGGCACACACTCGGCGCGCTCGCTCTCGCCCGCCCGCCGGCCGCCGTCTGCTCTCTCCCTCCTGCTCTCCCCGGTCTCCTTCTCCCTTTTTTTTTTTTTTTTTTTTTGGTACCATAGAGTTGCTCTGCAAACAGAAGATAGAGGGAGTCTCGGAGCTCGCCATCTCCAGCGATCTCTACATTGGGAAAAAACATGGAGTCAGCTCCGGCAGCCCCCGACCCCGCCGCCAGCGAGCCGGGCAGCAGCGGCGCGGACGCGGCCGCCGGCTCCAGGGAGACCCCGCTGAACCAGGAATCCGGCCGCAAGAGCGAGCCGCCCGGCCCGGTGCGCAGACAGAGCTATTCCAGCGGCAGCAGAGGTAGGAGGCTGGAGCGGGGCTGGGGAGGGGGCGGCCGGGCGCCGAGCGGGGGGCGGCCGGGAGCGGGCGCCCGGGGCGCGGGGTCCGGCGGCCGCGCGCGAGCCTGCCGCGGCGCCCCGAGGCTGGAGCGCCCCCCTCCCCTCCCCCCTCGGCCCCCCAGAAATGTTGCAAACTTTTGCAGCCCGTCCCCGGGCTGCGGGAGGAGAGGGGGGCGGGGAGGCGGCGGGAGGCTTGACAGCCGGCAGGCTCACCCCCCGGCTTGGCTTTTCCTGAAGGGAGACAAGGAAAGCCGCGTTGCCGAAATTAAATACACTCCCCCCAAATCCAGAGACCCGGGGAGTGGGGGCCCGGGAAAGAAACTTTTAAAGCGGCAGTGTCCTTTTAGGAAGCAGGAAAAATCTGTTTATGGCCACCCTCCTCCCCTTTTACCTCCTCTCCTCTTGACAGTTTCGGCCCGGGCGCCCGAGTCGAGGCTGGGTTCTGTGCCCCCCGCCAAGCTGGGAGCGGGCCGCGGGCAGGTGCAGTGAGTGACCTGGGAAGCCCCCGGCTGGAGAGGGGGCTTGACAGGGCGGGGGGCGCATGGACGCCCTCCCTTGCCCCGGGCGGTGGGGTGCGGATTTGGAGCGAGGGCTGGAGGAAGCGGGGCGCGGGTGCGCGAGGTGCTCGCCAAGTTGTGTGGCGGGCGCGGCGAGGGGAGATGCGCGAGTTTGCAGCCCCGGGTTCGGAGCTGGGCGCCCGGGTTGGCGGGGGGCGTGTGCGCGCTCGCGCTGGGGGCAGCGGTCCTGCGGGGCGCTGCACACGCATTCGGAGCGGCCTCTAGCACCGCAAACAAGCAGAACCGGAAAGATCGGAAGGCACCCAAACTTATTTCTGCTTGGGAATCCTCCCCTCTCTGTGGTTCCAAGCGTTTCTGCGAGAACCCAGGGATGGTCAGTGCAAGTACAGTGCTGGTCGGTCGGCGCGAGCGATGTTCCCCGTCCCCGGGCGGTTTTTACACTTCATTTTGGTGTTTGGAGTGTGTATGGGGAAGAGGGTCCTTTATTTTTCCCAGTTAAATTGGGGTGTGGAGGAAAGCGCGCTCTCTTTCAGAGGTGTCTGTCACAATGTCATGTCGGGTTTTCTTGGGGGTGGGAGGTTGTTTATTTGAATGCGCCCGGAGTTTACAAAGGACAGGAGGAAGCTACGGCTTTAATTGCTGTTGTAAATAATGTATAAATCCCGCCTGTCACTCCGGAGGAAGCGGGCGCGCGGGAGCTGCCTGGGGCTGGGGGCAGAGACTCTGCAGCCCAGGCTTGGGCTCCGGCCCGGCGCGCCCCCTCCGCTGGTCACTCGGCCTCCGGCAGCGATGGGGGGGGGGGCGCCGGGAGAGGCGAGTGGAGGCCGGGAGCCGCTCCCGTCCTCTCGGTGTTACAGTTGGAGGTGGGAATATGGCTGATCTGTGCTGGCTGTTTTACAGTATCCCCCCTCCCTTAGCCACACCCCCTGTCCGGGCGCTTTCCCATTCACGGAATCTGAGTACAGTAAAAGCCATCAGGATGATACACGCGAAGAACATTTAATTAAAGGTGATTTCCGAAGAGTGACCACAATGAGCCGCGGCTTGAGCGGGAGGGGGCAGTCAGGGCCGGGAGGAGAGGGACGAGGATCAGGGCTGGGGGCCCGAACCTGCCTCTGGCTCGGTGAGTTTGTGTGCCGAGAGCTTTTGGCTGCGAAGAGTATATTTAGACCCTGAGACGGTGGATTTGGAATGCGAGCGGGTTATGTAACAGGGTTAATCAGAAACACTGGAGAAAATCCCCTTCATGTGTTTCTGAGGCTTTTTTTTTTTCTTTTCCTAAGAGCAGGGGATATAGTATATAGGAAGCAGCACTGGTTTCTGGTTTGTGCTGCCACCCCCCTTCTTCTAACCACCCCCCCTTCCCTGTTATTAGCATCTTCAGGTGTCATTCTTGCCAGAAGGTGTTCTTGCAAGCGATTGGGGTGGCAGGCTGCAGAACCAACTAGCAAATCGGTAACTTGCTGCTCTTGCAAATTATATAACGCCCCCCAGGCTCATCAGGAGGGGAGAGGGGCAGAGTAAGGATGGGATGTATCTTGCAGGGCTTGACCTGCTGACCCACTTGCCCCTGCCCTGCAGAGGCTCACCCCCGACTCATTCTTCTTTGAACCAACCGCTTGTCCATTTCTCTTAGGAGATTTAATGGGGGGAGAGGAGGGGGGAGGTAAGGCCCAAACACTCAACTCACATCCTGCACGCAGGCACTGGGTTATATAACAGTCTGAACGGAAAAGGAAGGTCAGAGATGGAGGCATCCTTTAGCTAACACAGCAGCAGTAATAGCTTCCAGAAATTATGTACGTTTGCAGACTTTAGCCTCGTATGGAGCGTCTGCTCCTCTGGGGTACCAATCTCTGTGTGTGCGAACTAGGGAGAAAGAGAGAATTTGTAACGATGTCTGGTAGATGAGAGTGATTTGAAAATGGGAAATGTTTGGGTTTTCAGATGATGTAATGGAGTTGGCAGAATATGCAAGTCGGCTCCCAGAGTGTAAGCAGTACGAAAATTGGAGCTGGCATCCAGTATTAATGTTGCATAAATGACAATATCGGAGAGAAATTAACCTACACGCTAGGTGATTACACCTTTTTAATACTTAAAACGTAAAGGCACCTGACTTGAAAGGGAAGGCAAACATCACCACCTTATAAGTAGCATTTCCACCCTTAAGGAGGGTTGAGTGGAATTCTTGGTGTTGGGTGCCACGGGAGGCTTTCTGAGTTGGAAGATGCTTTCCAGAGAGGTGCCAGGGTTCGTTGCCAGCCAGTCAGTACCTGAAGTCCACACAGATTGTGTCCTGGACTCTCATGACATTGAGGTGACCTCATGAGACACTACCTGGCTAGACTTGAGGATAGTGCTTAATTCCTGAGTCCTGGGAATCTGAGTTTGAGTGGTCTGCATATCTTTAGTGCCTAAGCTTCCAAAATCAGAGGCGCAGCTTCAGTCTGAAAGACACCTCCCCCGTCCCTATAACTGTGCAGGGAAAGGTAGCAGTTCCAATGAAACGGTTCCGTTTTCTCCGTAGCGTAGCGCTGATGATGGCTGGTGTCATTCAGTTCCATCTTTACAGCGCAATGAAGGGAAGAAAGAAAGGCAGGAGGCAGCATGGGAAGTAAGAATGAAGCGGAAAAAAGCCACATCAAATCTTTAATTTAACAGGGCTTTCAGTGACTTCAGGGAGCCAGGAGCATTGTGACATAACTGTTGTTAAAAACCCTTTTCCAGAATCTCGTTATAATGTGCATGCCAGAAGCTTACATATTTTATTTCGCTACAGCTGTCCTCACAGGGCTGTGTACCATGCAGGCAGTTTGCAAGACCAGGGCTGAAGGGTGAAGGCTGGTAAGGCAGGCCTACCTAAGGGAAAAATCAAAACCCAAACCTGGAATGAACACTGAAAAGCTCGGATGGATTGAGATCCAACCCCCTGGAAGATCAACTCAGAATGATTTAAAATCAGTCAGCAGGGCCTGTAGTTTATTTGTAGTCTGGAGGAGTTTTAGAACCAGGGAAGTCTTTGACTTTGAAGGTTCTTCACCTCCTCTTCCCCTTTCAGTTGTGGTCCATTCGCTTTCCAGTAGGTGCTTTGGCCTGGCAACTGAGAGCCCTTTTTAGAGATTGGTTCTCGGATCAACTTTTCTTGCATGGACCTGGATCTCCACAGTGAAAAAACGATGCCCCCATAGTTTGAAAGAGCTACTGGGTGGGATAAAATCCTTTGCCAGAGGGACAGGATAATGATTTTTTACACTAAGGAACTTTTAATTTTCCAGTAAATTGCTCATAAAAACATTTATAATTATACCCTTTAAAAGTGTAATAGAATAATTTTAGAAAATGCATTTGATGATAGTTACGATAACTTTTCTGTTGCTTCCTCCCTATTTCTTAAAAAGGTTTAAATTATTAATCTACAAATCGAGTTCTGAGTGGCTGAGAACATTTACAGCAGACTCTCTTTATTTTAGTCACCTGCTGGAATTTTCCAAAGCTTATCGGCAGTAAGAGGAGCCCATGGCTTAAAAAAAAAGTCCGTATTTCTGAAAGTGAAATACGGGGCCTGTACTGAAGCCTCTTAAGAATGAGATGCTGGTGTTTGCGTTTTAAGGTAGCAGAAGGTGGGGGCGGGGGGAGGCAGTGCACACTCCTGGTTCCACCCCAGACTTCCAACGTGGGACTCAGGAAGGCCTGAGGATGTTAATTGCAGTCCTGGTGCCTCTGGATGAAAATATTCAGAGGACTTTTGGTGACAGCGGAATCGCATCTAGAAGTAAACTGTCCGGAGTGAGACAAGCCAATGGATTCCTCTCTTTGGGCCACACTGTCGTCACTTAGGAGTTAAGATGCACATTTGTCCCCGGATTACTTCCCATTTTTGCATTTAGGAGCACAGATGTGATGTTGGAGCAGCAGACTAAGTTGGATGTTAACCGAAAATTCTGTTCGTGTGGTCTGGTCTCTTTAAAGTATATGCCACTTTTCTTCTTCTTTTTTTCTTTTTTCCTAGTGCAGTCTTTCTTTCCCTCTCCAGACTTCTGCTCTCCTAGATGAACTGTGCTTCTTAGCTTACTAGGTACTTCTGTGTCAGTAGAAGCAAAATGCATGATGGCATTTCAGATGTTTGGAGAAAGAGTCGTAATGTGACTGCCTCGTGTGCAAAAAAGGAAAAAAAATTTTTTTTTGTTTTTGGTGTGGAGAATGTGGATCCCCTTAGTATGACATATCCTGTCACTCATCCCCTTTGCCTTCCATGAGGCACCATGTAGGGACTTCAGCGTAGATACCACTGAGTTTCCTGGTCCATTCACCCCAGATTAGCCAGAGATTCTTCCAGAGCAAGGAAAGTCTGTTTCAGAAGGCCTTCAGGTACCGGAGTGAACACTAGCTTAGGGTGTGGGGTACCCTTCTGATTTTAAAGGTTGTCTTCCTTGCTGAGAATTCAGGCGTCTGCCACGTTCTTTTCCTCTCTCTTTCTGGTGTTCTTTGTTTTATGATTTTTTTGTTATTTTTTAGTGTCTGCTTCATAATAGGAAATGTTGGTTTGGAAATGAGCTGTTAAGTGTTTCACCTGTCTTAGGCTATGTTGTTTTTATTAGGTGTCATCGAGTTGGTTCTGACTCACAGCGACCCTAATATACAACAGAACGAAACGCTGCCCGGTCCTGCGCCATCCTCATGATCGTTGTTATGGTTGAGCCCATTGTTGCAGCCACTGTGTCAATCCATCTCGTCGAGGGTCTTCCTCTTTTTCGCTGACCCTGCTCTTTACCAAGCATGATGTCCTTCTCCAGGGACTGTTCCCTGCTGATAACATATCCAAAGTACTTGAAACGTAGTCTCACCATCCTCGCTTCCAAGGAGCATTCTGGCTGTATTTCTTCCAAGACAGGCTTGTCCGTTCTGGAGTCCATGGTATATTCAGTATTCTTCACCAGCACCACAATTCAAAGGCATCAGTTCTTCTTCGATCTTCCTTATGCATTGCCCAGCTTTCACATGCATACGAGGTAATTGAAAGTATCATGGCTTGGGTCAGGTGCGCCTTAGTCCTCAAAGTGACATCTTTGCTTTTTAACAAAGATTTTATTAGGCCATACAGTAAGAAAAATAAGATCATATCATTTAGAATTAATGCTTAAAAAACAAAATCATGATTGAGCGTTAACCTGCAGTAAACCATAGTTTTTCTTTAAGGATACCGAGGCATTATTGATAAATTGGTTTTCTGGCTAGCAGTAGATTAACCGGAACTATTTTTTGTCTTTCCTTTCTTGAATATGTTTTTAAAATGCGCTAGTCCCCTTTCCTAGCCTGGAAAGAACAATGAGAATGTAACTGAATCTTTCTTTGAGGTTTGAGGATCTCATGGTGCCATGGGGTCACTGTTCTGAGTATGAATTCTGATGGTACATTATAGAACTGTAAATGGAAACAGTGGCGGATATTGGGCGAAGTCTGCTTGATCCCAGCTTGGAAATGGTGTTCTTTTTTGTTGTTGTTGTTAAATTCTCAATACCTCTGTGTTTTGTTACCTGCCTCCCTGGTTCTCCAAGTTCCAAGTAGCAAAATAAAAAGTCACTTCAATTAGCTGATTTTGATTCAAAGAGGTTTTTTTCCTTTACAGAAAAATTTCAGCCAGAGTCTAGAGCCTTCTTAATTCTTTCCCTAGAGTTTATAGAGGATATAACATCATTTTGGAATATTCAGTAAGGCTCTTGAGTTTATAGGGAAACTGTGTATTTACTAGATTATCGTTGCATGATCTGATTTCTCCTCTATACAGTGGTAGGTACCCACTAACCCACTGCTGTTGAGGTCGCTATGAGTCGGAATACAGTGGTAGGCAGAAACTAGCTAATTGTGCCTCCTCCTTAGCTATGTTAAAGGGATATCTTTGGTAGAAAAAACAGCACCCATAAATTCTGAAAGTTAGGAAACTTTGGAATTAGAAGGAGGAACTTTAAGAATATCAATAAAGAACATTAAAAAAAAAAAAAAAACAGTTGCTGCAAAATTGATCCTGACTCATGGTGACCCCAGGTATGAGGTACGACTGTGCTCCCTAGGGTTTTTAGTGGCTGATTTTTTAGACGTGGATCACCAGGTCTTTCTTCCAAGGCCCTTCTTAGTGAATGTGAACCACCAACCTTTCAGTTAGCAGCCAAATGCCAACCATTTGCTCCACCCAGGGACTCCAAAGACCGTTTAGATTCCTCAGAAGAAATTCTCTTTCCAAGCTTAGGTCTTTGTTCACTAAACCAGTATGGAAGGCAGCCCAGGGACCACATCATCCGCAGCTGGCTTTCTCAGGGTGGCCCCACCTGACTTCAGGATCATATGTGGTTAGCCTGTGTCAGCTTTGATGTCATAGTGTTGGAAATTCAGCTTGGGAGGCTTGGTGCTCTTTTCTGACAGCCCGTTAAATGCTTTGCTTTTGGAGCAAAGACATCAAGAAGATTGTTCAAAGAAAGCCTTAGGAGAAGGAATAGGGTGCGGTGAGGAATAAATGTGCCATATCTCAGCTTCACTTTTGGCTCCGCCTTTTACATGCTAAAGCTAAAAGGAGTTACAGGTAACAATTACCTCGTGTTGGTGGAAGAACAATGTTTTTTTTTTTTCTAGCAGTTTTTTTTTTTTTAATGGCCTTAACTGACATGTCATTATGACAAACTGTCTTATCACATTAAATGCCGTGGCACATTAACAGTGGCATGCCACTGTGGTTTCTTGGTGACCGTCATGCCCACACTCACCTCACTTGGGGCCTCAGAACTGGGGCCCTGCCGACCATCTGGGGAGCCCTCTGCAGCACCCACTGACTGCTGAGAAGACAGGTTACCCCTGTCCGTGAAGGTGGGAGGACCCCAGGCTGCCTCAGGTAGAGCATCTGTACCACTGCTCATTTCCCTGAAACTCGGTCAGAGGAAATGAGTAGGAAACATCACAGGGCGGAGGATTTATAAACCCCCAGCCCGGGGTCATCTCTAAAAATATTATTGCGCGTATTCAATTCCTAAGGCTCCTCTAATAAAACACCACAAAGTAGGTGTCTTTAAATAACAGAAGTTTATTGTTTTACAGTTCTGGAGGCTAGAAGTCTGAATTCAGGGTGTTGAGGCAGCCATGCTTCCTCTGAAGTCTCTAGGGGAATATCCTTTCCTGTCTCTTCCAGCTTCTGGTAGCCTCAGGCATTCTTTGGTTTGTGGCTGTGTCTCCACATGGCCCTCCTCCCTCTCTATCATTCTGTGGCCTCTTCTCATTTTATAAGGACAACACTCGTATTGGATTAGGGCCCACCCTACTCCGGTATGACCTCAGGTTAACTGACTACATCTTCAGAGACCCTACTTCCAAACAAAGTCACAGTCACAGGTACTGGGGGTGAGGACTTCAGCGTATCTTTTGGGGAACGTAATTCAGTCCATGGAAAGCCTGGTGGCGTAGTGGTTAAGAGCTACCGCAGCTAATCAAAAGGTCAGCAGTTCAAATCCACCAGGCACTCCTTGGAAACCCTATGGGGCAGTTCCGCTCTGTCCTGTAGGGTTCTATCTATGGAATCGACTGGATGGCAACGGGTTTTGTTTTTAATTCAGTCCATAACACTGAGTGATTTGAGTTTGATTATGAACTGTCTGAAAGTTTGCTGGAATAATCAGGAAGTTTCTGCACCCATGAACCATGAACTCTTCTGGGGCATGAGGAAGGATGCCACTTAGTATAGGATCCTCAAGCCAGTGAAAGAGGCAACACACTGTTAAAAATACCTAGCTTATTCGGGGGAGGATTTGGCTGAATACTGATGAAGTTTATGAAATATGAATGTAGCAAAGTTGCTGTACGTAAGTGGTAGGCGTGTGTGAAAGAAGTAAGAAGAAATAAAATTGTGTATAAATGACACTGAAACTTGATGGAATTGTATACGTGACAAGAATGGTGACGTTTGGTTCTGTGCTTAGTGGGGAAAAATAAACAGGCTTAAAATCTATATGTCAAACTAGACATGGGACTAAAAATTACAGAATATGAAATCATTGGACTTATTTTATTAGCAGAGATATTTGGTGTAAACGGGCAGGTTACAGAGAACAGAGGTAAAGCAGGGAGGAAGAAAAAAAATAAGGGATCCATACTTGAATTTATAATGAGGTGTGGTAATCATTGTTTTAAAGAATCCAGACTATTAACTACTGTGGTCTTAGGTTGAGAATGAGTTATAGCAAAACGGAAGGCATAAATACAAATTTTAGGTTGCACAGGAGAAACTTTCCTGATCCCCAAAGCATAAATGTACTGAGAAGCAAAGCTGCGCGTGATGTAATTTTTTCTGTCTTATGCTGATTAATTGACGGCCGACTGTATGCCTTTTTCCTGAAGGTGACTGTACAATCTTCAGACACAGACATTCCTCACAGGAGTGGAGTGAAGGAAGGAGAACCGCAAGCTAAAGTGTGTTGCACTGGGTGAAGTATTTTGGGGGGAAGACAAGAATGGAGTACCAGGGGGACGGGATGGGGCACACAGAGATTAGGAAGGCCTATTTGGGGCTGGGGAGTGGGGGCTGTGAATGAAGGAAGGGAGTCCATGCAAAAGAGAACAAGATTAGCATTGACTCTGAAATGGCTGGGAATGAGACTTTCTAATTTCAAATTATCTTTAACAAGGACAGTGAAAAGAGGAAAATTGGACACTTTGGGGAGTTATGACGAACTCGTTGAGAATGCTGATTGACCAAGGCAGGTAAGGGAAGACTTGGAAAAACAGAACAAGAACAGGTCTGAAGGGCGCCAGGATCTACTGCCTAGGGTGCTGAGGGAATTGGTGGGCGTGTCTATTGACTCTTCCAATTAGTTTTAAAGAATCCCGAAGAAATGGACAAAGATGGAGAAGAGGCAACCAGATGTGATTCCGCCCTTCAAGACGCCAGAGGCCTGTTTCATCCCATCTGATTGGTGCCAGTCATGGGGAGGTGTAACTGTATGGAAGTTAATGGGTTTTCAGCATCCAGATCACGGAGGAAATAGTGTGTATTTAGTTTGCAGGTCTAAAACTTCTTAAAGTGCATTGTTTTTCCTTGTTCCTGTATAGTTATAAAGCCAGTGGGTGATGAGAAGACCATGGTAACAATAAAGCACATAGCCCAGGAATGTTTGTGTGACAGGAACATGCACTCTGAAATGCCAGGGCAGCTGGGCGGGTGAACTTTCCGTAACTCTCAGTTGTCCAGGTAATGAAGCATTGGAGAAGCAAAGGCAAATGGAGTACTTGGATAATCAAAAATGATTCTTAGTGATCGTATTAGTTGAACTGATGACAAGTGTGAAATTGCCTGAGTAGTATTTTACCGTTTCTGGCACTCATGACCCACATGCACATTTTTTTACACCAAAACTGGAGACCTGGGCGGTTTCTGTAGACCAGGTTGTTCACCCTAAAGTTGAATTTCACGGTGTGAAGGCTGAAGGTTGAAGATGAGTGAGGTTCTACAGTTCCCCAAGGCTCCACAGACACTCATCAGTAGAGCTGATGCTGCAGAGAGAGCTTTTGAAAGTTCCAAAGCTCGTTCTTTAACCTTGAACTTGGTGATGTATTGATGTATGTTAGACAAGTGGTGTTCGCTGATGATGCTGCCGATGGGTCATATTTTATTACATTAAAGCCCTTTAGAGCCAGAAGGGGTCTTATAAATCATGTAGCTTAGCCCCTGTTTAAACTGAGGCCCCAAATCCAGGCTAGGTGCTGTTGGGTCGACTCTGACTTATGGTGTCCCCATGTGGTCAGAGTACAGCTATGCTCCTTGGGGTTTTCGGTAGCTGATTTTTCAGAAGTGTATCGCAAGGCCTTTCTTGCCAGGCACCACTTGGTGGACTCCAACCGCCAGCCTTTTGGTTGGCAGCTGAATGTTAACCATGTGCGCCACCCAGGGACACAAACCGAGGCTCAGAGAGATGAAATAATATCTGGAAGTCACATTCCTAGTCAGTGAGTGTGAAAGGTTGTGACAGACCTCAGGTCTTCTACCTTTTTATAGAATGCTCTTTGCACTTATATACTGTACCAGGAGCCACGGAAGCTGCAGTAAAGTAGGAGATAAAGTCCCTGGTCTCCAGGAGTGTCCCCCGAGGACATTAGGATGTGTTCACAAGTTAACCCAGCATTAGGTTGTAGATATGGATGAAAGTAAGCGGGGTTATTCTGGTTATGTGTCAGTAGTGGAACACGATCAGTAATTGTTGTTTCCGTATCCCACTGGGCATTTTTATTATTAATTAAAAATTTACCAGTGAGGCTGTGGCTGTGTCAGGAAAGCTGTTCTAAAGCTTAGTGGAAATAGTGCCTGTGTCTTATGCTCTGATTTAGGAGAAAGTAAAATACAGGGTATGGAGTTGAACATCTTGTACTTAGTGCTTGTGGGAGCAGCAAGTCCATGCTTGAGCTCGACACAGCTAGGGGACCCAGCGGTGGCAGAACTCTCAGCCCTGCTCTTCCTTCCATAAGGCAGAGGGCTTGGGGCTGTGTCTTTTAGCGATGCTGGGAGTAAGTCTGTTAATGGAGTACTACGCAGGCATGAAGAATCACGTTGCGGCAGAAAAGTGGAAAATGCTCATTATCTGTGGCTAAGTCAGAAGAAGCTTACCTAATGGTATGTACAGGACGATACCGTTTTTGTAAAAAATACATTTGTCGCTATAGAAAAATCAGTTGACCCACATATTCCTAAATGATGAAGTGACCATCTCTGGGGCAGGGATTGCCTGTGATTTTCTTTTTCTTTGTGCTTGTCTATATTTTCTGAGTTTCCTGCATTGTGCTTGCATTACTTTTGTAATTAGAAAAAAATAAAGTTTTTATTAAAAAAAAAAAGTTGTTTTTTCTGTTACGAAACTGGGATACTTTGAAGGAACTGAGTCTTAATTTAGAGTGTTACTCAGAAGTTCTTAATGTTTCAGGATGGGCCAAGTTTACTCACCCGGAGAGATACTACCTTTTGACAGTCACACTCAACCAGGTAGAGTGGGGTCATTCAGCTTGACAATGAAGAAGAGACCCCTAATGTTGGAACTTGTCCTTGTAGGGAAGGTCTTTGAAACATTTTTGACTATGACCCATGATGAGAAAAACATACTACACTGTGATCCAGTACATACACGCACACACACACAACAGAAATAAGTTTTTCAGGTAAAATATTTATCTTCTACCTGTGATACACTGTTATTTTTTGCTCTGTTATTTGAAGACAAAGTCTGTGTCAGGAGCCACCAGACTGGTCTCATGATTGACCTGTGGGTTGCTCTGCACAGTTTGGAAAACCACCAGGTCCTAGGCATCAGGTAGAAGCAGGCTTTCTCCAGGGCCATGGCCTGGCAGTTGGAGGGAGGGAGGGAAGGAGGGTTTCCGCGGTAGCTGATGTTGAATGCTAGGTGTTACTCCTTATGATTTCAGGGAGGAGGTGCGGGAGGGAAAATAATACGTGTGTTTATCATTTATAATCATACAGTGTCTTTATGCCACCTTTAGTACATGCTCATTAATGTCTTCTTACATTTAGACAGGTATCTGCCTGGTCTGGCTTAGAAAGTGAGTTCTGGGATCGCCCCTTTGTTTGGACATAATGTCTCTATTTTAGAGCATGTGGGTGGTGGCCATTTAAGCTACAAAAATATTCTGAGCATCTTTTGTGTGCCAGGCACTATACTAGGCTTTGGGGATAAAATAGGTCAAATCCCTGCCTTCCTGGGTCTTACCTCCTCGTGGTGGCATTTCTCAGTGCAGTCCACTGTCTGGGTCGTCTTTGACTAAACACTTGGTGATGGTTCTCTTCTGAATGTGGTTTGGACTTAGCCCGTTTCACCCCATACCTAATGTGTGCCTTCGCCCTTTCCCTCTTTCTCCCCAAACTAGCCCCCCATCCTATGTCCCAGTCTTTCTGTGCATATTAAAATCCTACTATCTTTGTAGCTCCAGGTACAGTTCTGCCCTCTTCTCCCTGCAGTTCTCATGAATCTGTCTTCTGTAACAGTCAGTTATATGGGCCTTGCTCATTCAACCCTTCTCTGTGCCAGGGTCTTCTTACACTGTCCTACAGTGTTATTCCCTGCGTATATTTCCCCTGGTTATATCTCCCCCAGAAGACTAGGACCACAGTGCATACTTGGGTTGCACTCTTGCATGGCACCGTGCGTAAAGGACATGCTCACTAACGGTGCAGTCTCCCCCACATTGCCCCGCAGAGCTGTTTGCTTTCTCAGTAGATTCAGCTCAGCCCTTCTGACTTTGCATATGCAGCTGGGATTTCTTTAGACTTCCAGCTAGGCTTTGTGTTCGGACCCAGCCACCCTCATTTTTCCCCCTTCTGCCTCCCTTGGATCCATCAATCATGTCGGTTGCAATCTCAGGCCTGCTTCAGTTTTGAGCAACTCAGACCAAGGCTGGATGTGTTGGGAGACAGCAGTGGTGGTTGGGACAAGCCTGTTGGGAGTGAGACAGAGCTGGGCCAGAGCCCCAGCTTTGCTGGGAGCCAGCTGTGTGACCTTAGGTAAGTCCATTAGCCACTCGATCTGTTTACTTACCTGAAAACTGGGGGTGACGATGATGATAGCCTCCCAGGATTTTTGGGAGTGTCACGTGTGACAGTGCATGGGCACACCTGGCAAGAAGCTTGGCTTACAAGTGATTAATAGACGGCAGCTCTGACGATGGTGGTAATGGAGTACACACAGTATGATGGGGCCCTCTTGCCCCTTCTCCCCTATCTCCTCATCAGGTCTTCAGCCCCCTATGCTTGCTTCGCTCCCCCTTGTTTCCGTTTGGCTGCTCTGAAACAAGCAAGAGGTCCTGGAGCATAGGTGGAGGCCCTTTTCCTGGACTGGATCCTGCGTCGGTCTTTGACTTTAGCTACCATGGGCTGGATCCTGCCTCACCTTCTGACCGTAGCCACCACGGGCTGGGTCCTGCCTCAGCCTCTGACTTTAGCCACCATGGGCTAGATCCTGCCTTGGTCTGTGACCTTAACCACCATGGCTGGGTCCTGCCAAGTGTGGACAAGTCTCTTCCTCGTTTGGCTTCCCTACATCCTACACCTTCCCCTGAAGCGGAGGAGGGGCCAAGCCTTCCTGCCCTAATTCCTGCAGTACTGCTGACCGCCTTCTCTAGCCATGGAGCCTTGGGTAGCTCCCCCTGCCCACCCTGTCCTGGCTCTCCCTCCTGCCTGGTTTCTTATTCCTCACCACCCCCTCCACCTTCCCCTTTACTCACTTTCTTCTCCTTGCCAGAAAATCAAGTTGGAGAAGCTTGACTGCAAGGGTTCCATTCAACTTGTTCTACGTTAATGCTCCACTATGGTGACCCTCTGCTGAGTCTTTCACTTGTAATGTAATCTAATAATTTACATGCACTTTGCAAGCAGTACTTTCAGAGACTCACAACCTGTTTGAAATTGTCCTGCTCTTACAGTGTTTGAGCTGATGAGAGAGCAATGTGAGAATGAGTGGTTACCGGTACTGCCTTGGTATTGGGTAAACCCAGGAAAAGAGAAAGAATGTTAGCACGAAGTGAGGGCATGCTGATGGATTATAATATCCTTTCCTAGAAAATCAATTAAAACTTGCTAAGGGTCTATTATTGATTTTGGCTTGTAACTGGACTAGGATAGGTCAGTTTAGAAGGGGGAAGGGCATAGCCTGCTAGGGGAAGTGAACCAAGAGTGGAATCCTGTCTTTCTGTGAGAATGCTTTATTTTTGATTTTTAAGGGTCTATTATTGATTTTGGCTTGTAACTGGACTAGGATAGGTCAGTTTAGAAGGGGGAAGGGCATAGCCTGCTAGGGGAAGTGAACCAAGAGTGGAATCCTGTCTTTCTGTGAGAATGCTTTATTTTTGATATACTACATGACTTTCACAAGAATTAATTGGCACTGTGATTAGGTGGTTTTATTTCTTCACTCAGACATGTTGGAAGCTGATTCTAATATGCAGTAGTAATGAAAATAGAGTAATGCTGTCATAATAGTGCCATTGTCAAGTGAATTACACCATTAAGCATGTCTTTTGTCTGGTTTGTATTGTGATAGTGTGGGTGATACACACACATACAGAGAGTAGCTGGTCTGTAGGAAACAGACTCCAGCTAAGAATCCCCAATCCTAAAATATTGAACAGTAAGTGAGTGAAAATAAGCCATTAATTCTCTGGAAGAGTGAATTTATACACGCACACACATACACTTTGCCAGCCAGGTAGGTGAAGAGGATACCAGACTTAGACTTAAAAGCTTGACTCTATGTTGCCTTATGAAGAGTTGGCTTGCTTGCCTGGGGACAGATACCAGTTATGGCAGGCGAAGTCAATAGCACCAAGCCTAGGGTTTGAAAACAAGAGTTAATGTATTTGTTTCAGCCGTCTTTTACTTGCTACCACCCTGACATCCTCCACTAATTCATCTTTCTCAAATTTGGGGAAAGGCATTAAGGGGCCAGGAGCAATGGTCATTTTATTTCAGCACTTGTCACCTAAGGAAGGACATTGGTCAATCAAATTTCTTTTACAGAAGAAAGATCTTTGAGAGGCATCTTTTTATGCCTTAAGTCATAACCCAGCCCTAGGAGCAGAAATAAGATCTAAGAAGTCAGCATCAAATGTGGCTGCTCCCAGTGGGACAGTTAAATTAAAAAAAAAAAAAAAACCTAAGAACACACTGCACTTGGACTTGGTCACAGTGACTTTATCCCTTCACCCCAAGAAAGACTGGATCAGAGGGGTAGTTTGATGATAATGGTTATGAGTTTCCAACCATTGGGATGGCATCTCTAGGGAGGTCTTGACAGTCTACCTGGTCCATTTCCAGTCTAGATTGCTGCCTCCAGGCCCCTCTCTCCATACTCTGCCACAATGGCTGTCTAGTAGGGGTGTGTGGAGGTTTTATTGATAGCCTGCTATCACCTGCCCACACAGCAGGAGTTGGCCTCTGCAACATTGTCAGCACACCACCACCTGGTAACCTGGAACCTCAGAAAGGCCTTGTTCAAAGAGTCAAGATTTTGTATAGTTTAGAATATATCTAACTTAAAAAAAAAAAAAAATTTTTTTTTTTAACTTACATATCTATAATGCTTTTTCTACAGGAAGCAGATCTGCTTCATAGAAGACTCTGCCATCTCAGATCAACAATGTTGACTTTAAAGTCCACAAAGATTTGGTGGAAGAGTGGATGGCATCAATGCCTGGCGTTGGATTAAGAATATATTTAGTAGAGAAAATTTTTGCAAACCTCAGTGAAAAAATATAAAGTGTGCCCAATAAAATGTTATAATGAAAATTACCATGGTATTTGATAACATCCCCTTATTAATTGGTCTTTTCCATTATTTTCTTAGCAGTGAGCACACTCTGGCTGTATCTCCCATTATTTGTAGTCTGTATTGAGTTCACACTGTGCTATTTCAGCTGTGTTTATCTTAGCATTGGTCTGAGTTCATTGAGGGAGAGGTTGTAGATTTTCAGTGTTCTGTTGCTTTCTGCCTCTTACTTGGGCACTCAATGAATGTTCTCAGGATGCTAGTGAGGGTACAGTTGAGAATCAATCAATATGTGAAAGATGAGCCAGTTGAGAGAAAATATGGATGAAGCAAAAAAATCTAATAATCCCTGGAAAGCTCTAAATGTGTCAAGGCAAGGCAATATATTGCCTTCTTTCATTGACTGTTAAAGTATTTATCGAGCACCTACTACGTGCCGGGTCCTGTGTCTGTGAATGGAGGCACAAAGTTGAATTAGGCGATCTGATGGACAGGAAGGATGTATTAACTAGTCATTTCAAAAACATGGGGAGTGCTATCATGGAGTTACAAAATACATAGGGCACAGAAGAGGGAGAAAAAAACTTGATGAAGAGTCAGAAGGCTCACTGAGGTGGTTATATTTGCCAGGGTTTGGGATACACAGAGAGAGTTTCTCTAGGCAAAAATGAGAGATTGCTCCAGGCAGGCTGAGGCACAAGAGATGAAGTTCATGGCACATTCAGGTAATGGGAATGAAGTATAGCTTGGCCTTAGCATAGACTGTGATGGTGAAGTCTAGGCCATAAGGCTGGAGATAGGGATAGGGGCCAGGCTATAGCACAGCTTTTTCTATAGCAAAAATTATGAGCAAGTAAAAAACACCTGATTTCTTTTTGGAACAATACTTAAGCATAAGTATGTTGGGGTTGGGAGTGGAGCATTGGCAACGTAGATAAGGAGCCTAATTAGGAGACCTCTGTGATAATGCCAAAGGGAGAGATTGCAGGCCAGGAGTTGGTGGGTGCAGGGAAAGGAAAACAAGTCTGAGGCAGAATTTTCTGGGAGGTAGAATTGGAAGCATAGGTCTGAGGTAATAGTGCCAGCAGTATTCCAGTCCAGAGTTTGGAGCGGAATTATTTGCTGACACAATTTGGGGTGGGATATGAAGAGAGGAGAAGGAATGGGCTCAGTTTTGAATAGGCTGAGTTTGAAGTATCTGGGGAGGTTTCTGATGGGTAGCTGGAAACGGGCTGGCAGGGAGCGTGTCACGGCATACTCACTGTGGAACTGGGGGGGATTTATTTTATTTTATTTTTGGTATAAAGTAGAAATGTCATTATACTTGGGTTGCTGTGACCTGGATGAGGAAAAATGTAAAAAGGAAAGAGATATTACATCTCTCATAATCCCCAAAACCATTTTTTTGTTAGTTGTCATACAGTCAGCTCCAAATCATGGCATCCTTATGTATGACAGAATGAAACTGCCTGGCCTGTGCCATCTTCATGATCTTGGCTGTGTTTAGGTCCACTGTTGAGGCTGTTGTGTGCATCCATCTCATTGAAGGTACCTCTCATTTTTGCTGAACCTCCACTTTGCCAAATATGATATTCTTTTCTAGCGAGTGGTCTTTCTGATAACGTTTGTCCAAAGTAAGTCTCGCATCCTTGTTTCTAAGAAGCATCCTGGTTGTATTTTTTCTGAGGCTGATTTGATCATTCTTCTGGAAGCCCACAGTATATTTAATATTTTTTGTCAAGACCACAGTTCAGATACATCGATTCTTCTTCTGTCATCCCCATCTTTATGATATTTACCTACTGAATTATTATTACTTCAGTCCCCCAATTGACATAAATTATTGGCTACAAGTTAGTGTATGTTTTACTTTTGTTATACTTTCCCTTAGATCACTAATACTTTATTGCTTTCTAAAAGTTCTATGAATTTTTCTTTTCACATGATGATTCTGTGACTTCAAGTCAACTAAAAAATTACTTTATCAAGTTATCTGTTGTACACCCAACTTGGTAATGGGAAAGGTAAATAAGATACAATTCCTGTTCCCAAAGAGCTCACAGCCTAGAAAAGGACACACCTGTCTGTGTACATTTTAAAATTATGATTTTCTAATGTGTTATGACTGTGAATGTAGAAATCTATGCAGATACAACCCAAAGGATGGGGTAGTTAACAACCTGGGAATATAGGAGAAGCTTTGCAAACAAGGTAAATCTTTAATATTTTGTCTTTATAGATGAAAACACTGACCTTTTTTTAGTGCAATCCTTTCTCTTCTTTTTATGCTTGACTCCCTTCCTTTTCTCCCTTCCTCCTTTCAACCCTTATCATTCACCATGCCCACTATGTTAACCTAGTTAATACTCTGATACCTATTTTCCAATATATGACCCTTCAGCCCTTATTATTCAGCATCCCCACTATGTTAACCTAGTTAATACCCTGATATCTGTTTTCCAATATTGGTCTCCAGTCATATTCATATGCATATATATATATATATGTTGTCATTGTTCATTTTACAGAAATGTGATCTTTTCTCCATCTTGCTTTCTCAGCAAAACCTGTACAAATTCCTCCATTTCAGTTGATAGAGCTCAAAGTCTTTTTTTTGATTGGCTGCTTATGTTCCATCCTGTAGGTCTACCATAGCTTATCTAACCGTTGCCTGTTGATGGGCATACACTTTGTTTACAGGGAATGTTTTTAACAAGGGCCTGGGGCTCAGGAGGAAACCCTGCTGGCATTGTGGTTAAGTGCTACAGATGCTAATCAAGAGGTCAGCAGTTTGAATCCACCAGATGCTCCTTGGAAACTCTATGGGGAGTTCTACTCTGTCCTGTAGGGTCACTATGAGTCGGAATCGACTCGATGGCAGTGGGTTTGGTTTTGGTTTGGAGCTCAGGAGGGACAGCTGGGCTGGAGACATCATGTGGACCTACCATTTTTGACAGGGAATTGGAAGATGGAATATTTTGCAGCCACAAGGCCAAGTTTACAGATTTTTTTTTAGTGCTAACAGCAGAAAGTAAGTCTAAGGGCCACATGGGGGTGGTTGAGAAAGTGAAAGGGATGCATTGGTGCCTGGACAGAAGAAAGCATCACAAAAAAAACTGCATCTAGACCTTGAGATCCTAAATATACAAAAGTCTTGAAAAAGAAAAAATGCATGTTTTCAATCCAGAATCGAATTCTAATACACCGTGCTGCTTTGGGTTGCATTTGAGTTTTATCCTCTTTGATGGTGGTCTCCTTACCACATGTCTGACTGATGATTGAAGAGTTGCTGCCTTTTTTTTTTTTTTTAACTTTCTACACAGGCCAGCATTGATTTATCCTGTGTCTAAAGGGAATCTGCCTCACACTTGGCAGAACCTCAAGGTTGGGAAAAGTGAAATGAACAGTAGCTGTGGAGAGGTCTCTGCATCGCCCTGGGAGAAAGGCATCGTGGGAGAGAAAGTTGAAAGAGGGTCTTAGAACTTAGAAAGGGTGTGAAATCTTCAAAGGATGGGCCTGGCCATGGGAAACGAAAATGGAAGGGTTTTTTTTGTTTGTTTGTTTTTAGGTTGACCAGGAAGAGAAAAAGAAATGGATGAGTGGCTGTTGGCAAGGCACCACGTTGTGGTAACAGAGTCTAGACGTGGTGGTGATGGTGAAGATGGTGATGTTGGTAATGATGATAGTGGGGCTGCCCTTGCTGCCTGTTTATGTCACTTGCTGTTTTCAAGGGGCTTTCACATATGCAGTAGCATCTGGAAGTCCTGGGAGGAAACTGATAATGCTGCAGCCGACAGAGGACTGGAGGTGTGTTGTGTAATTACAGGGACCTGTTGACTTAAAACAACTCAGATACTAATAGGCTGACCTTGCCTTTAACTCCAGTGAAGCGTGACAGGAGGGGGCTTTGCACTGTGGGAAGAGCCATCCTTTTGCCTTCTGAGGCAGGATCCGAGCTCCCTATTGTTTTCAGTGAGCTCTGACTAAATGCTTTCCCTGTAGATACTCCGCTAATGTGTCACTTGAATTATTTGTGTTACCTCTGTGTTGTGAAATTAGAGGCCTTCACCCACAGTGTGGTAAGTAGATTAAAATGAAAGCCTGTTCTTTATGGTCTGGGGGAAACTGGGCAAATATCAGGGAAACATTTTGTGTGTGTTTGATCTAACAGTGGGGAAGCCTTGGGATGCCAGTGTCTCTAAAGCCTGAAAGCTGAGCCCCGGCTGGAGTTTTCTTCAAAGAGGTTTATATTTTATCCGTTGGCACTTCTGAGGGCGAAGGAAGGTTTGGACTGGGCGATTCTCTGATGATTCTTTTCTTGCAGCTGTTTTCTTCTCCCCCCCTCCTTTTTTTTTTTTTTTAACTTTGTGGAAAGCTGTTCCAGTTATACTGTCAGACCCTTTTCGGGACATTGGTGGCCAAACAGTCCTCTTTTGTTAAGCGAGGCTCCTATTTTTGTTTCCCTTGAAAGGTGCCCTTCAGGACAGCGGAGCCTTTATTTTGGCTGTTTATAATCAAACCCTGAAGAAACCTAAACAGAAATCATTCTAAACCCAGGCCAAGTACCTCCTTTGCCTAGCTAGGCGAAGCTAAACCCACGCAAGATGAAATCTAACTAGCTGGTTACCTGAGAACCACCTTGGGGAATTCTTAGGCTCGACTTCTCTTCCCTTGGCCGCCATCCCAAGAGCCAGTTGAAGGCTGAGGATCAGGGCCTCCCTGTGTGGCCGAGGTACGGGAAGAAAATTTATGCCTCTTGGTCAAGAAAGATAGGTTGGGTTATGTTTTAAAGGGCCCTGTGTCAGTTTGCAAACCACTAAGGAGCTATGAGCATCTAAACACCCGAACCAAAATGGGTCAGAGAAGACATTTATGACCAAAAGTCTACATGTCTTTTGGTGGAGCAAGGAAGAATTTGTCCTTTTCCTAGTCACATTTTCAACAAGTTTGTTTTATTAAAAAAATACACACATACATATTTTTTTCTTTTTCTTTTTTTAAAGTAAAACAGCATTCATAGCTTTAGCCCAAATCGACATACTTCTGTCATTCCCTATTCTGCTCTTTTGCTTCCGTGAAGTAGGTAAACCGAGTCACTTGAGAGAATTAGGGCATGTGTGGCATTTGATAATTTAGAAGTTGTGCAGCTTGGCATGGTTTTCTCTTCTTTTGCCCCGTTATATGTATGGGATTGGTCTCCATGAGTTGGAACAGAAGCTTTGTTCTTGACTCAACAACCACCTGGCTTAGAACTCAGGCAGGCTGTACTACACAATTCTGCCTTCATTCTGGACTGTTTCTGCCCATTTTAGGTATTGACTGGGTCCCTCAGGTGGAGTAGGGCAAGAGTCTTGGGTTTTGTTAGAGAAGGACAGACTGGCTAGACAAGTTCTGATCCCTAGGGGCAGCTTGGAACCTTCTTCAGTGTGAGGTCACTGGTGTATTTAAATTCCGAGCCTCCACATGTACTGGTCAGCAAAGCTCCACCCGTCCTGTTAACGGCGCGTTTTCCCTGATGTTTCTAGAGGCGGTGCCACCTGCCTCTGTGGCACCCCTGGCATCATGGCACTTTGGTCCAAAGGGCCCCGTATATACAGACCACTGAAAAATGAAACAGCTTGGAGACAGGCATCATTTTCAGGCTAAAGCCATACATTTTAGAGAGTTGGGGACTGGTTCTGGGACAGGGAAGTTGAGCTAAATATGCAGTTCTATTTTAATTTTCACTTTCTGCCAAGGCAAAAGCACTGGGAGATAGACTATAAATGTGTAAGTAAGTCACTGCAAGAATAGCCCCTTGCAAAATGCAGATTTAGGGAGGCTAAATATTTTCTCACATATTTTAAAGCACGTGAATAACTCACCCCTGATCAAGTCCCCGAGAAAGGGACGTTGTATAACCACTTAACCTTGACGGCTGTAATGCATTGTATGGGGGCCACAGAGGTGAACAGTGAGCGTTTGGCTGATGCCTGAAGCATACTAATAATTTTCAGGGTGGTTGCTTTGTCTCAAAAAAAGTTGTTAAAAACTCTTCACTTGCTCATTTGTTTGTTTAAACAGAGTCCTATTTTTTCCTGTGTATATTTTATCTTAGGCATGGCTGGGTTTATCATATTCCTGTCATGTTTAAAAGCCACAGTAGTAAAGCCCAAGGTAATTAAGCTTATGGTATCATTGTTTTAAATTAAAATGTGTGACTTTTTTTTTTTTAAGTTCAACAGTAAGTTTCTTCATATTTTGCATAATTGGATTACATTTTAATTTTGTGGCAAATAAAGATCTATTTTACATTTCTATTAGAAAGACAAGCCCCTGTGGCTGGGTCTGAATTAGGATGGTCACTGTTGGTTGTATTGATACAGCTTCCAAAAAAACTCACCTATGAATCTTTGGGAAACCCTGGTAGTGTAGTGGTTAAGAGCTACGGCTGCTAACCAAAAGGTTGGCAGTTTGAATCCATGAGGCGCTCATTGGAAACCATATGAGGCAGTTCTCCTCTGTCCTATAGAGTCACTATGAGTCGGAATCGACTCGGCAGCAATGGGTTTGGTTTTTAGGTATGAGCCTTTGAGGTAAGGAAGCAATCTTCAGTAAAGGCTACACACAGCCATAGACTTCACCTAAAATACAAATCTTGAAAAAAACAAAATACGTGCTTATATAAAATATATAAGCACTCCTGTCAGCGGAGAGTGACTAAGTCGTGGTTGATCCAATATGGTATATGCTGCAGAAACATTGATTGTTGATCCAGGCACAGCTGTTTGTGAATTATTTCATTATCCGTAGGGTTCATGCCCTGGGGGTTTACATGGAACAAAATCATAAAGATAACTGTGAAGGTTATGCTGGACATGTAATCAGGAGGCCTGGGTTCGGATCCCAGCCCAGCCGTTAATTTTGTACGTGGCTTTGAGTAAATGGCTTTGCCCCCCAAGGCTTCACCTTCTCCATCAGGTGGGGACACACTGGGCTGCAAGTTGCTGCGGTGTTCTCTGACCCGGTAAACGAAGATCCATCTTTTAAGAGAACCAGCAAGTAATACTCTTGTCTTAGTCTTTCTAGCTTTTTTTGAGGCATAAAATTCACCTATTTTAAATGTACAATTCAATGATTTTTTTTTACCAAATTTATAGAATTAGGCAACTACCACACTAATCCAGTTGTGGAGTATTTTCATCATCCCAAAAAGATCTCTCATGCCCACTTTCTGTCACTCCCCCTTTCTGCCTCCAGCTCCAGGCAGCCATTAATCTATTTTCTGTCTCTGTAGATTTGCCTTTTCTGAATATTTCATAAAAATGGAATCCAACAATATGTGGACTTTGGCATCTGGATTCTTTTACTTAGCGTACTATTTTTGAGGTTCATCTACGTGGTTGCGTGTATCAGTACCTTGTTCCTTTTATTCTTGAATAATGTTCCATTATATGGATAGACCAAGGAGCCCTGGTGGTGCAGCGGTTAAAGTGACCAACTGCTAACCAGAAGGTTGGCAGGTTAAAACCACCAGCAGCTTCGTGGAAGAAAGATGAGGCAGTCTGCTTCCATAGAGGTTTACAGCCTTGGAAACCCTGTGGGGTCGCTGTGAGTTGAAATCAACTCGATGGCAGTGGGTTTGGTTTTTGGGTTTGTATGGATAGACCACATTTTGTTCATCCATTCATCAGTTGATGGGCACCCTTTTCTTTCTTCTTTCTCCATTCTGCAGAGCACTTTTTGTCATTGCAACCTACGCCATACTGGACAGTTCTCTCTCGGAGAAAAACAAGGTCTTTATCCCAGACCTTCCTTTGCAGAAGAGGTTAGAGTTGAAGTAGTTTTGCATCTTAAACTACTTAAAGCCTTCTAAATCAGTGTTCTGAGCTAGCTGGATCACAAAAATGTGATGAAACAGCTATGTAGTAACTCAGTAAACGTGAAAGCACTGGTTTTGATACTTTTCAGTGACGTGTGTATAACATACAGATGTAAGGTGTGCTGCATCGCAGAACTGGACTCAAAGGCTTTCCCAGTGATGGCCTGCTGATTGCTTTACATTTGTTTGACACATCGGGTGATGAAATACTTGGAAGCAAGAGCTAAGGACACTGACTGTTGGATGGACTTAGTAATGTCATTTCCAGCATTTTTCTCTGGAGGTCATTGGAGTTATAATGAACAACAACAAACCCATAGAAGGGAATAGTTTTCAGAGAAACGTATGGCTTTGCTTTTCAGCTGGAAATCACGAAGACTGCTAAATATAATTGCTAAATAACAGGTGGCTAGAATGAGAAGAGGATTGAGTTAAGTATGTGGGCCGTTGATTGCTTTAAAGAGAAGCCATGGGTTAGACAACGCTAGTGCATTAGATATTTGGTGTTCTTTCTGTTGGGGTGAAGACGGGATGTGTATTTACATTTGGTAAGCTTCTAGATGATGAGGTTAGCAACTTCGTGTTCTGTCTGGTCCTCACATAATTCTCCAAAATGTGGTCCATCTGCAACATGTTTTGCAGCAGCTCCCAGGTTCGTCCAGTTTCCTAGAATCCATCCTTGGCTAGTATGGCATGTAGTATGAAGGGGAAAGCCTACTCCCCCTGCCTTTCTCATCTGCATATGGTGAGAGTGTTTAGTAGGCATGCTCTATTCTAAATTTCAGAATGGTTGAGCCCAGCAAGGAGTATGATGCGTATGTATATGTGTGTGAATACGTGTTTGTATACACATATATATACATAGAAGTCCCTGGGTGGCTCAGATGGTTAAGCATCCAACTAGTAACCAGAAGGTTGATGGTTTGAATCTCCCCAGAAGCACCTTGGAAGAAAGGCCTGGCAATCTACTTCCAAAAGATCACAGCCATTGAAAACCCTATAGAGCACAGTTCTGCTTGAAACACGTGAGGTTGCTATGAATTGGAATCAACTTGACTGCAACTGATATACACACGCTCTCTCTCTCTCAGACACACACACACACGCACACACACACACACACATTCTTCCAACGGCACAGTAAGATTAGGCCTGTGAAAGCCAGCATCTTGACTCAGTTTTATTTAGCACACTAATTATAAACAGTATCAATAATATCTTTTGGAATCTAGAGGTTAGATTGCTTACTATTCCCAGTGGTGGAAGTGCTGTTTAGAGCATCACACCCTGCCTCTTGGGTCCTGGGAAAGGTTTGCCTTGTTTGAGTCCATGTGGTAGGTTGTGGCAGAAAAAGATAAACCAGGATGTTCTTTAGTAAACACCGGAGTGTCCTTGTGCCGAGCCTGAGATACAGTAGCTGAGGAGGCTGTCCGGTCTTCCCAGGCATGCGTGCTCCCAGTCCTGCCCAGGGATGAACAAGAACAGAGGGGTTCATGGCAAGCCCCATCCAGGCACCATCATATTCCTATCTTTTCTGCCACGGCGTTCATTTTAAAGAGCGAAGGTTTTCTTTCTCAGTCAGGAAGTAACTAGTTAGGAAAAAATGCTGTATGTCTTTGGGGGTGAGGATGGGGGAGGAAAGGCCCATGGTCTCTTTTGTGTGGGCCCTTATTACAGTCTCACCAGAGCTGACCATTCACTAGGATTATTTAGGTTTGAGTCTGTCTGAGTTGTGGGGTCCTTGAGGAAAGGAGCTACCTTTGTGTTTTCCACAATTCCTAATGCAGTGCGTTGCATACAGCAGGCACTCAGTATTGTTCTGTGAGTGAGCAGGTGGTGAATAAGTAACTTTGTATATATCAGACAGTATTAGTGAATATGCTAGTGTTCACGGTATTGCCTGATACTATTGCCTGGTGCAATAGTAGAAAGAAAAGATATAGAAATAAAAGACAGTTCCGTCTTCCCTCCCTCCCTCCCTCTCTCCTTCCCTTCCTCTCCCACACATGTATTCAGGGGATGATTACAAAGAAGAGATAAAATATGGTCTCCATCTTCAGTGAGTTTGCAGGAGCAGTGAATTGTCTTGGAATCTGATATATGATTTGGTAGTTGTTTGTAATAGTTACGCAGTCATACTTATCGATCGCTTACTCGGCTCTAGATAGTAGATGCTGGACTCAGTCCTTACGATCCCCTCTGTATCCCCAGGAGGCCAGAGTTAGGATCCAGATGACGTTACAGATGAGAAGACTGAGGCTAGAGTAGTGGGTTAGTCTGAGTCCAGAATGTTGCTCTAAACCACGGCTTATAGCGCCACCCCACTATCTACCACTGCTCCAACCCACTCCTCCAGCTCTGTTAAGTGTGTCTACATACTAGCCCCAGGGCCCTGGGTTCCCCTTTCCCTCTGTCCGTGTCGCCGGGTGGAGGTGGGAGGCTGCAGTGTAGACGAATGGTGCTGCTTGGAGCTGTGTAGGGCTCAGCCAAGCCCCCTGAATGCAGACCTGGAGACTGTTTTCTGCTTCCTTCCCTCTAGCTGCTTCCGTGCTAGCTTCTTCATCCTTCCTTCCAGTTGCAGATTTTCTATTCATTCCTTAGGTATCCTATTGCCCTTCCTAGGCCTAGGGTGGCTGTGCCAGAGAACTACTTGAGATTTAGCTCTCTTCCTCACTGTCCTGGCTGACTTCTGGCTGACTAGACAAAGTGAAACTGGGATCTCACAGGAGGAATTCCTGCCTGCGGTTCTGATTCGTAACTAACCAGTGGTTGAGAAGAACCTGTAGGTGGAGGTTGACAGATGCCTGTGTTGTGGTCTGCGAATATTCACGCCACTGAGTTTAAGACACACTGGGATCGGTGAACACAAGGAAGACACATCCCTGGAGCCCTCCCTGGCTCCTCCAGGGCTGTGTAGCTGAATGGGAGCCGCACAGAGAAGTTGCTGGACTTCACGTGGGCCAGGGAATGGCTTTATTCAGCCAGGCTCTTATTGGCTTGCTGCCCCTTTCTAGAAGCTGTCCACGCAACGAGAACTATAACGATTACTGTGGACCCTTCTGTGGTTTGCTGGCTTTACAAGAAGGGAGAGAACTCAAACTTTGTGATATTAATATGTAAGGCTTGCGTGGGCCTACACGTGACACGTTGGTACTTTGGGGCAGGGTTTGGCCTGGTGTAGGTCAAACAACTTGAGAGCAGCAACGGCTCCAACCAGCACATTGAAAGTTTTAGATTGAAAAGCCTGAACAGAATGTTCAGCTGGAACTGGGGACATATTCCTTTCCTGTTTTATCTCTGCCGTAAGCCTTGGGGCCGGTTGAAAAACACACCCACTGCAGGGTTTGGATAGCCAGGATTTTATGTTTATTTCTTAGACCTGTTCATGCATAGTCAGTGTCTGGTTCCCCCCGCCGCCCCACCCTGAAAGCTCTTTTTCCGTGGACGTCTGAAAGCTGAGCATCGTATTACCAGGGAGGAAGTATTCTTTCCCCTTATGGAAGAGTGCTCATTTCTCTGACAGGGGCACAGAGTAATCTTTGAAAATGCAAACCTAATGGGTCGCTTCCTTGCTTAAAAACTTTCACTGAATCCCCGTTGCTCTTAGGATGAAATCCAAGCCCTTTAATATAGCCTAAATCAGCCCGTGTGTCACTTTGCAGCCTCATCCTTCACTTGTCTTCCCTCCGTCTTCCCCTTATTCATGCATGTACCCTGTTCTCTAGCCACGCTGAGCTTTGGTTCTCAAACATGCTATGCTTTCTCATCTCCATGTGCTTTCCCTTACACCTGTGTTCTTACCTCCCTATGGAGTTACTCATACATTCATTCATTCAGTATGCAGTTATGGAGCACCTCCTGAATGCCAGGTATTATTCTGAATCCTGGGAATACGGTGGTGCCCAGACAGACAAGGGCCCTGCTCTTATGGAGCTTACAGTCCTCAATTGCTCTTTCTCATTCATCTGACAGATCTCGGCTTGGATCAGAAAGCCTTCCCTGACCTCTGTCCTATGGATTAGACATCCTTCCTTTGCCCTCTAGAGAACTCGTGTTTTCCCATCACAGAACACATATAACTCACCTGAATTCAGAGTTTTGAGCCCTCTGAGAGCAGGGATGTTCCTTGCCCAGACTGGCATGCAGTAGATGCTCAATAAAAATTTGTTGAAGAAGTGGATGCAGGACGCATGTAACACCGAAGGCCTTGGTGAAAAATATGTTTTCTGTTCTCTCTGCAGTCATTATGAACAAAACTCGTTCTTCATATTGTCTGTGGGTTGGCAGTGGCCTTTGACCAGTAGGAGGCATCTATTGTAGCAGATGATAAGTTTGCTGTTAGTCAAATTTTTATTCCTTTGTCTTCCTGGTTGCTTTTAAGATTTTTCTCTTTCTTTGAAGTTCTGCAGGGTCACCATGACATGTTTCAGTGCGGATTTGTATTTATTTATTCTGCTTAGGACTTGGTGCGTTTCTTCATTCTATCTCATGTTTTCCTTTAATTCTGGAGTATTCCCAGACTTTTTCTCTTTCTCCATCTCTCTTTCTAAAGCTCCTATTGGATGTAAGAGGGCTCTTCTAGTTTTATCCTGTTTCTCTTACCTTCTCTTTCGTATCTATTATGTCTTTTTCTCAAACATTCTGTGCAGTTTCCTTAGTTCTTTATTTGAGTTCACTCATTCTCTCTGTCTAATCTGTTGTTTAAGCTACCTGTTGAATTTTTTAAATGGTGATTAATATACATGCAATAAAGTGACAGTGGTTTTACCTATGAAAATACTCATGTAACCATCTCTTGGATCAAGAGAGAGAACATTTCTAGCTCTCCTGAAAATTCCCTCCGCTGTAATACCCTCCCAAAGCTAAATGCTCTATGACTTCCATCATCATAGATTAGTTTTGCCTTTTCTTGAATTTCATATAAATGGAAACATAGAAAATGCATTCTTTTGTGTCTTGTCCTTTTAATTTTTAATTTTAAGATACTCTGTCTTTTCTAGAAGTTTTATTTTTCAAATTTCTCAATTGTTTTTGGCCAGTCTTCTGTTACTTAGGTTTTCTGTTTCTTCTTTGTTTTTCTTTTTAATGATTTTAGACTTAGTTTATATGGAGGCCTGGTGGTGCAGTGGTTAAGAACTCAGCTGCTAACCAAAATGTTGGCAGTTCAAATCCACCACTGCTCCTTGGAAACCCTACAGGGTGCTTCTGCTCTGTCCTAAAGGCTTGCTATGAGTTGGAATCGACTCGTCAGCAATGGGTTTCACTTATTTTATAGGCTCTTTCATAATACTCTATTATGTTAAGTTCTGTGGCACTAATTTTTGTTATTTGTATCTTATGTATAATAGATCTTTTTTTATGTAATTGTAATTTTCGATTGTGAGTTCATCTTTATTGGGAAGCCTGTATATCTTGAGTTGTGGAAGTGTCCCTATACAGTGTGTTTAATTTGGCTTCTGCAGGGCCCTGAGGGTTTTATTTTAGTGATCCCAGACCAGGTTTTACCTGAATTTTTCAGCCAGGGATTCCTGCAACACAAGGGTAGTATAAATTCAGATCCCAGACATATTTGCATTTTGTACAAATGGTTGCAATTTTTCATAGGTGCTTATTTATTTATTTATTTTTTTCCTTTCCCCAGTTGGAATTCTAGGCAGATAACAAGTACCCTGGTCCCTTCCCTGGGCCAGGGACAGAGTTATACTCCCCTTTCTTTCATGAAGGGGGAAGCTTTTTGTGGATTTCTGGGATCTCAGTTTCAGCTCCTGGTCTAGCAAGAATGCATGGTCACATCTCCAGTCCCTGCCTTTAGCCCTTAGGGTACACATACACAGAAGTAAGTGCCTGCTACACTGCTCCATGCCATCATTGCACGTCTGGTCATTATTTCTCTATTTCTCAGTCTTCACTTTGCTTCTGGCCTCTGCATTTTACTCTTAAGTCTTGGCCTCTGGTAAATCTGTATCAAAAAAGAGATTATTGAGGCCCATCCTAGACCTACTGAATTTTAATCTCTAGAAGAAGGACCTAAAAACCCTGTGCTTTTTAATCAAATGTTCCAGTTGACGATTGAGATCAACCAAGTTTGGAAATATTACACATGGTGATCTCTTAGTTTCTGTTTAGCCTATGTGTTATGAGGACCTAAGGGTGCTTTTTTGTTTGTGTCCACGTTCCTTTATCTCACCTCAAAGATCACATCCCTACAGAGGTGGACATTGAGATCTCTAATTGGGATATTCATGCAAAAATGAATTTGTCACATTCTAAGTTAAATTAATCTTTCCTGGCCCATGGTTGGAGAAGGTCCTGTGAGATGCTGATTTCACTAGTTCCTGTCTGTGTCTCATCACGAATTCAGGGATAACCAAGCACTGTGCAAACTTCTGAAGAGCAACAGAAAAGATTGCTAAACACTTTAGTTAATTCAGAAATATTTCCTGGATAAATTTGAGTTGATGTGCAATGTTCGAAAAACCCTATGCAATTAAGTACCCACGAGACTGAATCTGACTCGAGGCAAATCACCCAGTTACTGGCAGGGAATGAAATCATGTTTACAGAGAACCCTTGAGAATCTTCTCTGTTTCATTTCTTTACCCCCTTTGACTTGCAGCATGATTGTATTGCTTTTGGGGCCTGGTTCCAGGTTTATCTCTTAGTGGATTGTTTTTCCACCGGATACAAGAAACTAACTGTAATTCTTTCCCTTTATTTTGAACGAGCAGCAGGTCTGTGTATGTGCCAGCAAATGCACAGAAACTTTGACATTCGCAACCATTAATAAGATTGGCCAGCCTGGTCTGACCTTACTTGGGCACCCGGGTCTGCAAACAGGAGCCGCCCGTCCTCTGGGTTTGTGTGTGGTGCCTCTAAGAAGTGCCTCCACGTTCACAACAAAAACCTGAATATAAATTAGGAGGGTGGCGTGGAAGAGAAGAATTGTTGTGAAGCCAGATTTAGAAAAATCACTTACTGTGCTGCTCTATCACTGTGGAAAAACACTAGTCTTCCACATTTGTTAAAACAAGTCCGCTTCTGCTTTCTGATCTCAGAACACACTTTGCATTTTTTTTTTTTCCCTGGGACCGTCAATTTAATTCAGGAATGATCTAATTATGGGGAAGTGAATCCAGTCCTCTGGATGATACGTGTTGACTACCCTGGGAGAAGCCCTGGCAGATGGTTAGTTCAGAGTGAATTTACCTTGGGATTGGGGCTTTAGACTGACAGCTTTTTTCACTCAATTAAGTGCAACAACTGCCAAAAGGACAGCATTGAACTTGATGCAAATCACTGCTGTCGCTGGCGTTGATAAAGTTTAAGCCTGAGCCCTGAGTCAGCCAAACTTGTGAGGGTGTTTCAAGGTACTGCATTGTGAACAGAACACAAAACCCACGATGCGCAGAGAGGAATATGAGGCCCCTTCTTTAAAATGTAGGTATTTATTTCCTTTTCCAGGTCATTTGCTTTATTTAAGGCCTCTATTTTGGTGTTCTGTCTGTCAGTGATTCATTAGATATCTCCTGCAGTTTGTTTTTGCTCTGGGCCCCACAGATCCTAGAGTGACTCCACGTTCCAGAAAGTTCATTTATAGCTATCTTATTTGGGGTACACAATGACCCTAGTCTGTGTGCTGCTTCCTCCCTCAGATGACTCTAAGTGCCCTGAGAGGCAGCGTTTGAAAAGGAGAGAGCGTGTGTGGTAATGCCATAGGTCAAAAAGGCCTACATAGATTTCTAGGCCATTCTTCAGAAGGTCACTTCACCCCAAGAAGGAGATTTCTCCTGACTCTTGCCTATCAGGGTGGAGACCCAATAGTCTCCAGTCTTCACCACAATGTAGCCCTTGACTCCTGCCCGTCTCTCCCTGCTCGGCTAGGATGTTCCTCTTGTCTCCCCTGACTTGCTGCTGCAGTGCTGTGGTGTCCAGGGTCAAGACCCATTAAGATGCTTTTGAACAGTGTAACGAGAAATGGCTGCTTGCAAAACAAGGTCTTCTACTCGGGGCCAGGCCTTCCTGGACCTCCACCCTTCACCCCAGGGGCGCAGGTGCCTGGCGGTGCTGCTCAGCTTGCTGCATGTTGTTATTGCGGTTTTACAAGCCTGGGGAATCTGAGCCTGAAATTCCTCGGTCAGGTATATGCCATTGTCAGCCTGTTATCAGCTTCCAGATTTCCTGTGTAAGCAGTTTTGATAATCCCTGTCGTGTGTGATTACATTTCCCATAACATGTCAGTGTAATTGGTTTGAAAAACTCGACTTCAGTCCAGTAGTTTGCCTGGAATATACTTCCACCTTCTATCTGTGTGGCTAAGATGGTTTTGAATTGCTCTGCTGGGGGAAGTTGAGCTTGGAGCACCAGGCCCTTAGTTGCGATGCCAATCACCCAGGTGGACAGCACAGGACTAGGAGAGCATGGGGGTTGCAGTTAATCTTCGGGAGTTGAAATGGAGTTCTACTTCCTTCCCCTCCTGGGCCTTCCCCGGGGTGCGGGGGGTGCTTTTTTTTTCTACTTTCTTCCCCTCCTAGGCCTTCGGGGGCGGGGGGAGGGCTTTGCAGGATGTAGAGAATATTCCTCTTGGATTTACATCTGGTTACTGGGGCTGTTGCTGTTGTTAGCAGCCATCGAGTTGGCCCTGTCTCATGGTGAGGCCGTGCACAACAAGATCGGACGTTTGAGACCCATAGGGTTTTTTTAAGAAGCAGATCGGCAGGCCTTTCTTCCTAGTCTTAGCCTGGAAGCTCTGCTGAAACCTGTTCAGCATCATAGCCACGTGCAAGCCTCCACTGACAGACGGGTGGTGGCTGCGTGTGAGGTACACAGGGCTGGGAATTGAACCTGGGTCTCCTGCGTGGAAGGTGAGAGTTCCACCCCTGAATCACTTGCCCACACTCGGTCTTTAATGGGAGTGGGATGCGTTCATTCGTTTACTGAATATCGGTTTTGTTCTAGGAGAAGTCAGTGAGGAAAAGGAGTTTTGTTTTTTTCAAATGTTTTTCCTTCCTCCCCTACTGGTTCTGTTTGGCGGGGGGGGGGGGGGGCGGGCACAGAAGGAGAGATACCTGGTTCACCAGTGTGCTTTGACAAAGGAGCATTTTGGTCAGCTAAGTGTATCGTGTCCTTGTAAAATACGTCCCTCACACAAACAAACAACAGACAAGGAAATAAGACTCTCCATCCTCCCTGGAACTCAGTGGGGTAGCCCCCCTCAGGCTGTGGGAGAGTTCTGGGCTGTAGTCCTTACCGCAGGTGTGAAGATGTGCAGGGTGACTTCTCCTGGGCTGTAGTCCTCACCACAGGTGTGAAGATATGCAGGGAGAGTTCTCCTGGGCTGTAGTCCTCACCGCAGGTGTGAAGATGTGCAGGGTGAGTTCTGGGCTGTAGTCCTCACCGCAGGTGTGAAGATGTACAGGGTGAGTTCTCCCGGGCTGTAGTCCTCACCACACGTGTGAAGATGTGCAGGGAGAGTTCTCCTGGGCTGTAGCCCTCACCACAGATGTGAAGATGTACAGGGAGAGTTCTCCTGGGCTGTAGTCCTCACCACAGGTGCGAAGATGTGCAGGATGAGGACACCTTTTGAGTGGGAACCTCCCTGTGAGGACTGACTTCACCACTTCTTTTTGAATGGTGTCCAGGACAAACCTGCTTCATAATGAGATCTGCTGGGTAGTGAAGACTGTTGGAATCATGGTCCAGTGGATTTATTTCTTTTGACATCTTGACAGTTGCCAGTGAATGTCCTTCTACAGCCTCCCCTGACACAGCCGGTTTAGAGTGAGAGCTTACCTACAGTTGTTCCTTGCCCATGATGAATAAGATCTGCCAGTAGATCCAGAGGGAGAAATGAGAGACGGGGAAGGGACTACTCACATTTTAGCCCTCATCCCTGGTTTTGCATTTGGCAAACCCGAGCAAGATGGGGTTCTTCCCAAGCCCCATGACCAGCAGTGCAGAGGCAGCCCCAGGTCCGTTCTTAGCCAGCTCCCCCACGCCAGGGGAATGGTGGAGCCCTTGCTTGGAGCCTGGGATCCACTTGTAAGGCAACCTGTTATTAACGCTTCTCCCTGATGCTAGGTTTTGGAGCCTTACCTTCCCAACTACATTAGGCCTCCTAAGTGCCTTTATTGACATGTAGGGAGAGGCAAGATGCAGACAGCTTTGTAATTGAACAACCATGCTCTTGTCAGGATTCATTGTTTTCAAACCAGCTATTACGGGGCTAATGCCCCAGTATGGCACAGGCAAGCCACTGGCCTTCTTCACCTTGCTGTCTGGATGGCTCCCGCATCAGCTAGCCCTAGTGCTCTGGGGCACTATGTCTTTAAATCTCTGTTGTTTCCTATGTTCTGCTCTGGCAAGCAAGCGCTGCCTTAAACCGGTGGAGTTAAATTTGCCCAGCCTGACAACTGTATATGCAGGGTTTAGTTATATAACAGCAGTTGCTGCTTTTCACATCCTGCTAATCCAAACACGGGGCTCAGGGAGACCAGGAGCCAGCAGCCTTCTGTTGGGTATGCTGCATGGGTGACTGGATTGTATGCCTTTAAATTTTTTTTAATGCTAGAACAATTATCCCATTATCCTGACTTGGGTGCCATTAGGTGACTTTTTTAATATCTTAATTATTAGGTTAGCAGGTGCTGTGTGCACATGTACAATTTGTTAATTTATGCTGTTTGAAATGAAATCCAGTTGTTTGCGACGTGTTTCATAATATTATGGCTGACTGAATCTTACTGCTACTGGGATTGAAGAGCTACGAGTGGGGAGAACATGAGCCCTAGCCACCCTGCACGCCCTTTGGTAATGGCCTGTGTGCTGCTGGTTTAACTTCTCTGGGACTCCCAACCCCTCAAATTTCCATCTGAAATCCTGAGGTCCTTGCAAATTAGTGCCTACGAGGCTAGGCATAGCGCCTCTGGAGCTGCCAGAATGCTGGAGAAGGAGGCTTTCCCATCCTTAAGTAGCCCTGTCTTGTCAGGTGAAGTGCTGAGCTACCCATATTATCACACAGAGACTGGGGGTCTGAGAGCTGGTGATATACCTTACTGGTTGGCTGATAGTCTAATATCGTGGATATTCAGCCTCAGCTGCCCCTTAGCTAATAAAAAAAAAAAAAAAGCAACCCCTTAATCTTTATTGAGTAGGAACTGCATGCAGTGTTGAGTAGGTGTGATAAATGGGGCAAAAACTTTTGGGGTCAGGTCTGGAATTGAACGCTGGGTCTTTGTATATTAGCGATGAGACCTTAGTTAAGTCATTTTATCTCTTTAAAGGCTCAATCAGTGTCTGCAAAGGGAATAGAAACATCTGTTTAAAAGTCTTATTGATCAAGATTATGAAGGGACCAGCAGTGTATCTAGTAGCACATATGAGCTGCTCACTAGATGGTCAGACCTTAGGTACAAAGTGATAACACAAGCTACGTCCCAGATTGTCTGTGATTAGTTGCCGTGTACTGAGTTAGTTCAGTGAATTTGGATAGATCACTACTAAGCTGACATGCAGGGAACACTTCGTGAAGAGGTGGTGCTTGATCAGCCTTTAAGAGATGAGTAGAATTTAGATAGATGAGGAGACCATGGGGATGAGGTGTGGGTGTGGGTGTGTGTGGGGGGGGGGTTGTTGCTTATCACTGGGGTCAAATGATGTAAGTACAGGCAAGGGGATGGGAGACTCAAGGCCCTTGGGGAAATAATGAGCATGTGGATTTGTTAGGGAGCGATGATTTGTGTATGGTAAATAGTGGGACACTGCCGGTTACTGTGGCGTTGACTCTGACTCATGGCGACCCCATGTGTGCCAGAGTAGAACTGTGCTTCATAGGATTTTTAGTGGCCGATTTTTTGGAGGATCACCTGGCCTTTTCTCTGAGGCACCTCTGGGTGAACTTGAACGGCCAACCTTTTGGGTAGCAGTGAGCATGTTAACTGTTTGCACCACCCAGGGACTCTGAAGAGTGGATAAACCAAAAAACCCACTGCCATCTAGTTGATTCCAACTCATAGCGACCCCAAAGGACAGAGTAGAACTGCCCCTTAGAGTTACCAGAGCAGACTGCCACACCTTTCTTCCATCGGATAGTGGATAGGAGGTTAGTAATGTAGATCGGGACCCTACTGTGGAGAGCTTTGAATGCCAGGCAAAGGAACTGGTTGCGTTATTTAACGTGATTGGAAGACAAACCCATTGCTGTCAAGTCGATTCTGCCTCAGGGACGCCCAACACAGCGGTGAACCCATGGATGAAGCGTAGACCTCTAGTGGCTGAGAGAGTTACTGCAAAGCTTAATGGTTTGAATCTTGTTTAAACCATAACTCTAACCAATTTGGCTATATCGTGAATTGGAAGCAGAGTGTAAATAATGTGCATCCTCACATCAGTAATGGCTAACAGCCTGAAATCTCACACAGTCAAAAGAATTACAGAAAACAGGAAAATATTATGAAACAGCCTAGAGCTGTTTAGTAATGGGGTAGACCGACCTGCATACTTCTGCAGATCCTAAAGACATCATGTCTTACAGAAAATAATAATTGTTGACATGAAAATAGCAACATTAACAATGTTATTATTAACATCAACAGCACCCAAAGGGTGGATATATTTTGCCTGGCTCACTGTGCGGAGCATTTAGCTTGCGTTATCTCGTTTAACCTTCCCAACACTCAGATTAGAATGTCGCTGCTGTCACCCTTTATAAAGATGTAGAAAATGTAGTTTTGTAGAGGTTAGTTAACTTGCCTAAGGTCACACGGTGGGAAAATTGGAGAGCTGGTAGTATGGCTTCACCTGCCCTTTTAACAAATAATCATAGCACCTAATAACCTCCAAGCCTTAGGTCATGATCAAATAATGCTCAGGAAGCCCTTGTAACAACACACCAAAATGTACAAGGTGCAGTGTTTCACTCAAAAATACCAATGATGGAAAAAAAGACTCAGTGCATTTCTGTTACCTCTTAAATCACCTGTGTGGAATGCTGCCTTCTTCAACAATACTAAGTCAGACATTATTACACACTTTGTCAGTATAGGAAATCATATGTGATGTTTTGCTCCCACCTCTCCCCTGCCCCCACCCTGTGCCTTTCCTTTTTCTCTGGGAGCTTAGAGGAGCACAGGGTCACACAGCTCTGGAAGGCAGCTTACCTTCTGCTCTAGAACTTGAAGCAATTTCGTTAGTGTTCTCACTGATTCCTGTTGGACTTGTGTACTTCCCACTGGCCATTCATTATCACAGCTCTGGGCCTTGCTGAGAGGGCAAGTGAAGGGCAGCGTGAGGTGCTGTTTGTAAAAGCATACTCCCAGGGCTTTGGGAAACTCGTGTGGAGGCCCTCCCAATGAAGCCAGCTCTCCAAAATGGAGCCATTGTGAGACCAGAAGCCCTTCCCGCACGCCCCCAAAGCCAGCCACTAGGATTAGTGTCTCTGGGTAGTATGCAGTGAGAATAGAGCATTCAGCTGAGAGTTTTGACACTTGACACTGTCACTGCTTTTGTGACCTTGGGCAAATGATTCAACCTCTCTGGGCCTCAGTTTCCACAACTGTAATAGGGGAGAATTAAAAATATCATACGTATAAAAGTCAATTAATATAACGTCTCTTCATGCTCAAATGGAACTGCTGTGATTGATATTGGTCACAATTCTTTTGAATTCAAGTGAGAGAAACCAAACTCAAACTATGCTAAGCAAAAATGGGAATTTATTGTCTCAGATAATTAGAAAGTTGAAGCAGGGGGAGACCAGGCTTCAGGAAGGGCTGGATTCAGGGAGTCAAAGAGTTTCTGAGTTGGTCTTTCTCTGTTCTCAGGTAGTCTGTCTCTAGTAGGAGATACTTTTCTCAAAGGAAGGGAATACGGCTTTCTCCCTCTTGGGGCCTATATGAATTCTTAAAAAGGTACTCACTGGTTCACAGGTTGGGTCATGTGACACTTCCCCTCTGCCTGTGCCAATAATGGTGTTTAGGGGGTGGCATGGTGATTAAGAGCTCAGGCTGCTGACCAAAAGGTTGGCAGTTCGAATCCACCAGCCGCTCCTTGGAAACCCTATGAGGCAGTTCTACTCTGTCCTGTACAGTCAATGTGAGTTGGAACTGACTGGTTGCAATGTGTTTGGTTTTTTTTCTTGTTTGTTTGTTTTAGTGGGTATGTAGTGCACCAGATGGCCAGCTGGCTCTTATGCTTATCCTTGAGGAGCACATCAAAAGAAAAGAAAAAAAATCCATTGCCATCAAGTCGATTCCGCCTCATAGCGACCCTATAGGACAGGGTAGAACTGCCCATAGGGTTTCCAAGGCTTTAATCTTTATGGAAACAGACTACTGCATCTTTCTCCTGTGGAATGGCTGGTGGGTTCTAACTGATGACTTTTCAATTAGCAACTAAGTTCTTTAACCACTGTATCACCAGGGCTCCTTGAACAAGAGTATACGAGATCAGAATTGGCATGATGTGTTCAAGGATTAATAAAAAAAGATGTATGGTTGGAATAAATGATTCCTATAGGGAAGGTAGTGTGGGGGACACGGGCTGGGGAGGCTTGTTTGCTGGGCTGGGACTTGGCCGTTATTTCCTTGGCAATGAAGTGTTGTTGAAGGCTCCAATGCCAAGGAATTAAAAGGTAATAGTAATAGTGACAACTAATATTTGCAAACACCATTCAATTTGCCAGTTTCTGTCATAGCTACCTTGTCAGTTTGACCTCACAGTTGTCCTGAGGCAGCTGTTAGCTCTCTTTTACAGATTAGAAAATTAAGACTCTGAGATGTTGAAGGGCTTGTTTGAGCTTCCCTGATAGCCAGAGTGACACAGCTGGGAGGTGGTCCCAACTCTGTGGTCACTGGATCATGGTCATGGTGGGTTTGTATGCAGCAGTCATTCATTCAGTCCATAAATCACGGTTGAGTGCTAACCAAAGAAAAGCAATAGGTTGATCATTCCGGATGGATGCGAGGTCTCAAGGAAGTAAAGAGCTGTATTAGATCATGGCAGCCACCTGTACCTGGGGTGCTTCCAGGTATATGAGGCTGTGCCCAGTGCTGAGCTGCAGAGAAGGCCCCTGTTACTAAGCGTTGCTTCCCTTATCTTATATAGCAAGGTGCGCTCTTGGTGGTGAATCCGTACCTGTGGGTTTCAGGTAATGATGCTAGATTTTGTCACCTTTTGCCGCATATTTAGATTTTTTTTCCTTCTATCCTGGGCGGTGTGTACCCTTTAGCCTGGTTGGAAAACTGGCAATCTAGAGTCATTTTGCCTTTAAGCACAAGCCAGTACAACATGTCACTTTTAACGTAAAACACATTAATTTACAGAATGACTATTTTACGGTGAAGAGCAGCTTGTCTAAATGAGAGGAATTAAAGGCCAAGGGTCAAGTCCTCCAGCATTATTCATACCACCCTGCTCAATAAATCACAATTGCCCAACCTGCAGGTTAACGCTTAAATAGGAACATGCTGGTTAAGGATGCCACACGCTGACGTGACCTCTGTTTGCACGCCACATGCTCTGTGGACAGTACCTTCCAGAAGCTGCACACGTCCCTTGCCTATCCACCTAAGTACCTCGTGTGCCGTTAAACAAGGTTTAGATTGAGCCTGGGCTGCAGTGGTGATCTTCAGTCTAGGCAGCCTCTTCTGAGAGAAGTGAAGCTTGAATGGCAGTCGTTTTTGGCATTCAGACCTTATAGCACTCTGCAGACCTGATTTTTAAATATTCCTGTTACCATCAGGTTCTCAAAACAGCTGTAGACTGCAGAATGTGAAAAACAGAATTCATAGTTGAGCCCATTGGCACCTGGGGTCTTGCTAAAGCTGCCTTGTTGGACGAAGTCATACTCGGGGTCGGAAGGGCATGTCCTTAGATTATTGTATGTGTAGTGTTTGCATAAGTACAACTTGGCTGTTTTTATCGTTTGGAGAGGTAGACCAGATAAGCAGTCATTCTCTTGGTTCTACTGGGAGGACAGGAGACGATGAATATTTTACAGGTGAAAATATTTGCATCTGCAAAGCATTGGGCTTAAGTAAAACGGTGTGGGCACAGCCTGAGAAAGCTAAGAGCCAGCCTTGCGGTGTCTTGGGAAACATCTAAATGAATGAGAAAGGGGCTGTGTGGTGGTGCCATCTTCCCGTTTCGTTTGTTGCCTCAACTATTAGGTGTGATCGGGACTGACTTCTGGGTTTTGTTACAAAGCAGGAGATGGCAGTATGGACGTGCTTTCCTTCAGGAAATATCAGTTTGCGCAATGATAGTAATAGGTAACAGTTACTGAGTGCGGACCCTGTGCCAAGGGTGATACCAGAGACTTCACGTGTAGTGTTTCCGTCCTGCGTGATGATCGTGCAGGGAAGTGCTGCTGCCCCTATTTTTAGACGAGGAAAGAGAGGTTCGGAGCTTTGCTCAAAGCCCAGTGGTGGGGCCAGCATTTCCACAAAGGTCTCTTCGACTCTCAAGATTAAGTTCTTTCTATTACACAATGCTGCTTCCCAAATGAAAATCCAGATACACAGAATATCTCCTTGATGTATTTAGACTTTGTTCATAGGCCGTTAATTTCTCAGCTGAAGGGTAAAAAATCTGAAAATGACAATATTACGAGCTATTGAAAATTGATCAACTGTTTGTCTTAAAAGAAGCCAGTGGGAAAATGGGAGTTACATATACAAACAAAAATATTTATAGCTTATATAAATTGTATGTATAATTTTCGTTTCATGTAAATTATATATGCATATATGTATATTTAAGTATGTGTGACTGTATATATATTTTTTTTCAGGCATTCTGTGATATACCCATTAGGTGGTATGCACATTCTCCTTTGAATCCTTTACGTAACCTAGCCTTCCTGACCATTTTTCAGTAACCTAGCCTTCCTGACCATTTTTCAGTAACCTAGCCTTCCTGACCATTTTTCAGTAACCTAGCCTTCCTGACCATTTTTCAGTAACCTAGCCTTCCTGACCATTTTTCAGTAAAGCTATCTTCTGATATTTGAAGGTGGGACGCGCCTCATGCAGAAGAAGTCTGTATACTAGTTTCCACAGCACATCGTGCTTTCCCCGCACCAGGTAAAGCTTTCAATTTTAAGAAGCCCATGGTGCCCCTTTTATTAACGGGCAATACCCTTTGTGAAGTGAGGAGTTACAGCCGTTTTTGTGGGCGTTTTTTCATGTTGAAACTGAACACACTGACGTTCTTACAGCACGATGCACTGGTGCTTCCTTTCTGGACCAAATGCTAACTGATGTAGAAAAAATCATTTTATTGATATATGTGAAAATTAGCCTCAGAAGGCTTTTGGGATGAGGAACAGACAAAAATAAATGTATTACGGACTTTGCCTCAAGCCAGTTGACACAAATCTAATTTACTCTGCTTATACCGTTTTTTTTTTTTTTTTTTTAAAAAATACCGTAGATGTACCTTGATTTATCCCTAAACTCACTGCTGTTGAGTCAATTCTGACTCATAGCGACCCTACAGGATAGAGCAGAACTGCCCCACAGGGTTTCCAAGGCAGTAATCTGTACGGAAGCCGATTGCCACATCTTTCTCCCTTGAAGCCTCTGGTGGTTTCTACTGATGAATATGTCGATGGTTTCCAGATTTTTCCTCCATTGTACATAATGCTGGAGTAAATATCCCTGTTCCTAATTATGGGTATAAATTCTGTCTGTAGTGTCTGGGACCACTTTTAAGCTGCAGCTCTCCTTCTTGCTGGACATGGATATTGTAAGGGCCTCCCGTGGCCCCTTCTTCCTCCATCCTTTGCACTGGCTACTGTAGATCGCTGTGAGCTGGGAAATGAGATACGTGGTCTAGATAAGATCCTTGGTAAGAGTCAGTAGATGCTCAACTGGACTAAACCAAAAGCAAAGAAGTTTTCTGAATAAACTGAATGCTTCGAAGGCCAGCGTAGCAGGGGCAGGGGTTTGGGGACCATGGTTTCAGGGGACATCTAAGTCAATTGGCATAATAAAATCTATTAAGAAAACATTCTGCATCCCACTTTGAAGAGTGACATCTGGGGTCTTAAACGCTAGCAAGCGGCCATCTAAGATGCATCAATTGGTCTCAACCCACCTGGATCAAAGGAGAATAAAGAACACCAAGGACACAAGGTAATTATGAGCCCAAGAGACAGAAAGGGCCACATGAACCAGAGACTACATCATCCTGAGACCAGAAGAACTAGATGGTGCCCAGCTACAACCAATGACTGCCCTGACAGGGAACACAACAGAGAACCCCTGAGGGAGCAGGAGATCAGTGGGATGCAGACCCCAAATTCTCACAAAAAGACCAGAGTTAATGGCCTGACTGAGACTAGAAGGACCCTGGTGGTCATGGCCCCCAGACCTTCTGTTGGCCCAGGACAGGAACCATTCCCGAAGACAACTCTTCAGACATGGATTGGACTGGACAATGGGTTGGAGAGGGATGCTGGTGAGGAGTGAGCTTCTTGGATCAGGTGGACACTTGAGACTATGTCGGCATCTCCTGCCTGGAGGGGAGATGAGGGGGTTAGAAGCTGGCGAAATGGACACGAAAAGAGAGAGTGGAGGGAGAGAGCGGAGTGTCTCATTAGGCAGAGAGTAGTTGGGAGTATGTAGCAAGGTGTATATAAGTTTTTGTGTGAGAGACTGACTTGATTTGTAAACTTTCACTTAAAGCACAATAAAAATTATTAAAAAAAATAGTAAATACTGAATGAGAATTGCAAATAAAATGCCTGCGTATAGATGCTGCATATTATCCTTCTATGTCCTACATTATTACACCATTAACCTTAGGAAGGCAAAGGTCATCTCATGTTTGCTTTTGACTCTCTTATAGCATCTAGCATGAATGTGAACATCCATTCATTCAAGAGCCATTTAGACACCATGTTCAGAGTCAGTGAAGGATAAAGAAGACAGTTTTTAGGCTCAGCAATTTGGCTACTTATCACTCAGCAAGTCAGCAAGAGAGGCAGAGGTTGGGGTCCTGGTCTTCTCACTCTTGTTTTCTTTCCCCAACGCTGTGTGTTTTTTCGTCTTGTCCTAAAATTTTCCTTTCTCAGTGAGTACCCAAAATATTACTGTATTGATAATGGTGGTAAGTAGATTTCTCTTGGTGTTTTCATTGACTTGTCTGACTCAAATGTTAGAAGATGATATCTTATTCACTAAAAGGGTTTTGAGCTACTTAAGGGAATCTTCTAGAGAAATGTGTGGCATTTGAGAACCCCTGTTTGCTGTCAAAGGAAGAAGATAAGCAATGCGGCCACTTGTTAACTGCCTTCTCCTCCCTGTGGACCTCGTGCTTTGAAAGGCTTTGATCATCCAGTTCTACTTAGTAATGATGATTTACCAATTTTTGTTATTCAGACATAGTCAGCTGGTCAGTTCAGTGTGAGGTAGTTACTGTCACCAAAAAGAGCTGATGTAGTTCCAGCCAAGAGAACTTTGGCTAGCCTGTTCCACTCTCATGAGTGCATGTGCACTTTTTCTGTCAGAATTTTCCAATTATTCAACCAACCAGTTTTTCAGAACCCGTTAGTACCTGGGTTCCTGGATTGGAAATCGCAACTCCAGGGTAAGGCCTGGCAAACTACCACCACAGGTCAAATCTGGCCCACCTTCTGCCTGTTTTTGGAAATATAATTTTATTGGGATATAGCCATGTTCATTTGTTTATGTATCATCTGTGGCCACTTTCAAGGAGTCCTGGTAGCGCAGTGGTTAAAGCACTTGGCTGCTACCTGAAAGGTCAGCTGTTCGAACCCACCAGCTTCTCTGTGGGAGAAAGATGTGGCAGTCTGCTTCCGAAGATTACAGCCTTGGAAACACTATGGGGCAGTTCTACTCTGTCCTATAGGGTCACTATGAGTCAGAATCAACTCAATGGCAACGAGTTTGGTTTTTTGTTAGTATGGTCACTTTCAAACTACACTGGCAGAGCTGGCAGTGTAGTTGCCACAGAGACCATATGGGCCAAAGCCTAAAATATATTACTGTCTGATTCTTTACAGAACAAGTTTGCCAATCCCTGCTCTAGTGGAGGAAGGTTGCCCTAAGGTGGGTGGGATGAAAAGACCTCTTTGAAGCATAGACAGCTTGGAGTTAGATTATAGGGTTGTTGGGGAAATGACAGGAAGAATATAAGCCGCTAAAAGAAAAGGCTTGGGGGAGAAAGGCGACACCGTAGAGCCTGTCAGGATCCTCCATCTTGTGGGGCAAAGAAGGAAGGTCTGCTAGACCTTGGGGAAAGGCCCTGAGGGGTGTGTTGGGTGAGGGATGGGCGAGGATGTTGGGGACTTCCTTTAAATTTCTGCCTTAGGACCAGTGCAGAAAGGGGTAGAAACCTGAACACAGTTGGGCGATTCTGCCTCTCCCTTACAGATTGTTCCCCGGAGCCCTCCAGGGTGCTTCTGGGGAAGCAACCAGATAAACAGTGTCTCTTGCCAACAGTGCAGGCTTGTAAACTTTTTTCCCTTCCTTTTTATGCCTTTGGTGATAAACATATGCTTTGAAGCATGAGATTTGATTATCCTGTCTTAGCGCTGATAAATACAAATGTGATTAATGGTCATAAAAAGCAGGTTGACGATGTAAGACTAATTCTCAGCAGAGTGGCCCTGTGCTGTTTTCTGTGGAAATGATTATATCTTGCAGAGGCCTTGCTGGGTAGTGTGAGTGTCACAAGGCCCCCTCCTCTCCCTGTACAACCCCACCTCCCGAGCTTGATTTTCCCCTCAGATCACCCCTCCTTCCCCTGGAGGCTCTTCGTCCTTGATAATTAAAACTGGCGAATTTTCCCCTAGAGAGCTACCTGAGGTAAGTACCGAGCCTCTTTGTCATGCCATTAATACTCCGGAAATCTGCAGAAAGGCATTTGGCTGCATTCTCCGTTCCCCCACTTGGGCCTGGCGGGCCGCCTGTACATGTTAGGGAACAACATAGCCTAAATCTGGACAATTTGTATTTTAGTCATGACGGGGATATTGTCTCTCTCCCTCTGTCATTTTGCATTAAGGACCTGCCACTAATAAAACTAATTAATAACTGCTGGCTCAGTGTGGAAGAGTTGGACTTCTTAAACCTGGCAGGCTCCCACTGCTGCCTTTGGAAGGAACACTTCATCTTTGTCACGGGCAGGATGAATATTTCTCCACACTTCTAATTGGACAAAGTGCCTTTCAAACTGGCTGGCATTTCAGAGAGAGCAGATGAGTAGTCTGTGTGCTCTCCAGATACAATCACCTCTCGGGTTGCCTCAGAGACCGGAGCTGGCTCCGGAGAGAAGTTCACACAGGGCTCTGAACTCTCTCTTCTTCCGTGACTCTGTCTGACCTCCCCTCTCACTTCTGACCTCAGAGGGAGGGATGCCTGAAAGGCAAGTAAGGGGCAGGAGCTCTTGTGAAGATGGCCGTATGAATGAGTAGTTCTCAAGTTTGGGGAGCATCATGGTAGAGGGCCTAGTGGAAAATGTAGTTTTTGGACTCTCCCCAATTTCCCTGAATCAGCATCCACAGGGGCAGCGCTAGGGAATCTGCATTTTTAACAAGTTTCCTAGCTGATTCTGACGTGCTCTAGAATCTGGGAACCATGACTATTGGTATGGATTGAATTGTGTCCTCCAAAAATGTCTGTCAAACTGGCTAGGTCATGATTCCCAATATTGTATGATTGTCTACCATTTTGTGATCTGATGTAATTACGTATGTGTTGTAAACCCTACCTCTATGATGTTAATGAGGCAGGATTAGAGGCAGTTATGTTAATGAGTCAGGACTCAATCTATAAGATCAGGTTGTGTCTTGAGTCAATCTTTTTTGAGATATAAAAGAGAGGAGCGAGCAGAGAGATGAGAGGACCTCCTACCACCAAGAATGAAGAACCAGGAGGGAAGTGTGTCCTTTGGACCCAGGGTCACCGCGCTGAGAAGCTCCTAGACCAGGGAAAGATTGAGGACAAGGCTCTTCCCCCAGAGCCCACAGAGAGAGAAAGACTTGCCCTGGAGCTAGTGCCCTGAATTCAGACTTCTATCCTCCTAAACTGTGAAAGAATAAACTTCTGTTTGTTACAGCCATCCGCTTGTGATATTTCTGTTATAGCAGCACTAGATGACTAAGATGGGTATATTCCTGGTCCTTTCATCTTCTGTTTTTGTGGATGATTTTTACCCTTCAGTCACTCGACCAACACATCTTTTTAACTGACCTGTAGTTTGCAGGGCACCGTCCTGTATGCCAGGAGAGAGGTCAAAGATCTTTGTGGGAACTTGCCATCTAGTCAAAGACGTAAAACAAGTGCACACGAAAAGTCAAATGATAAGAGTTAAATAATTAAAGTCGACAAACTTTATTTGAGGGGCAAGCTGTTGACAGGCGCTATGCTCTGCAGGTGATACGTGGGTGGACAATTCCCCACGTTCTGGAAGGGGCAGCTACAGAGAGAACTTGAAGATTGAGGACTAAGTGATGCAATGTGTTTTCCGTGAGCTGAAGGTGAAGCAGTGACTGGGAAAGTAAGTAGCTTTAGAGCTGGGCCGTTAAGGATGTATAGGTATTTATCAGTTAGAGAAAGAGGCTGGAGCATTCCAGGGAAGAGGTATGAGAATCCAGACCAGTAGGATAGCAGTGCAGGTCTTGGTCTGGGTGGTAAGAGACCGGGGTGTGGGGGTGGTAACTGCAGACCACCTCTTCCTGCTGAGACCATCACTGCTATGCTGAGGAACTGAGATTACCTTGTACCTGAGTCACAGATGGGGATGGACTGGAACTCGGGAAACCAGTGAGGGGCTTGTTTGTGTCCAGGTAGGTGAGAAAGACAGGGATATGAGGTGTGCCCATGCGATGGAGAGGAACATTAGCTTACGTTATTGCACTGATGGGTCAATAGCATGAGGTTTTCACTTGGATGTGGGGACCGAGGGAGAAAAAGTCAGTGTGGAATCCAAGGTTTCTAGTTTGGGGGACCAGTGAGATAGTGATGCAGCTAGCTAAAATTAGAACAACCATCATAAGGCATCTGAGGTGTCTGGTGGAACAGAGGAAAACTACCTGAACCACAGAGGTAGCTGGGAGGCAGTTTCTGAGGGAGAACATTCTGGGTGGATCTCACTTCTTTATGCTGGAGTAACCCTGATGTCACAGAGATACCGATGATCTGGTTACCTAAATTCATTTCCTACCCCTCTAACTGGAGCCCTGGTGGCTCAATGGTTGAATGCTTGGCTACTAACTTAAAGGTTGGCGGTTCAAGCCCCCCCGGCTTCTCTTTGAGTGAAAGACCTGGCTATCTGGTTCCATAAGGATTACAGCCAAGAATATCCTATGGGGCAGTTCTACTCTGTTACATGGGGTTGCTATGAGTCAGAATCAGCTCAACAACACTCAAAAACATCCCTTTTATTAAGCATACTCACAGGGAAAAAAAAAAAAGATTGGATCAACAGGTCTGGAGACCAAATATCATTTAGTTTGCTGCAGAGGCTCAGCGAAATCAGGGTGTCAGGAGATAATCATTTCATGCTTTGTTGGTGTGCCAGGGCTTCATTTACACAAGAACACATCCAGTCTACCAGCTTGCTACAGCAACAAAAGGGGCTGGCAGAATGTCTGTGCAGCCTGGGTTCATTTGTTGCATGTAACATCACATGTTTCATGTGCCTGCCACCTTTGTAAGTACCTGGGCGGTAGGAGCTGGAGAATGGGAATAACATTCAGTCATTTGAATCTGCAAACACTTACTGAACCATTAGCTACCTGGCAAAAGTTCTACGAGGAATTTTGGGTACATGGTCAGTAGAGTGAAGTCACTGCTTTCAAGGAGCTTATGTTACCGTAGGGGAGGTGGATATGTAAATAGATAATTAAAGTGTTACAGGTGCTGAAACAATTAGGTACCAGGTACACAGGTACCACAGAGTGGGAAGTGATTAATTCTGAGGAGCAGGAGGAGGGTTGTCTAAGAAGAAGCTGAAGTGTACCGAGGGGAGGCTTCCTGGAGGAGATGATGTAACATGTAAAGTTTGGAAGGCTAACTGGTGATTTTTCCAGACTAAGAAGAAGGTGAGAGGTATCCCAGGCAAGGGGCACAGGAAACTTTACAGCCTTTGTGTTGTAGTATTTAGTGTGTGAGGGCAGTGTACTCTGTTGGATTCTGTGACAAGACAGAAATGCGTTTGCAAACACACGTAGTATGTTTCAACTTAGGGAGGAATGGGGGAGATAGGACAGAACCATGAAATACTGTAGAATGCATGGGACTCATCCAGGAGTTACTGACGTCAGCTGTGAGAGACGTGCTTGGGGGTTCTGTGGACCAGGGAACTGGGCCTTACAGAAGATGGCTCTGCTCGGGCTGGGGGGACGGGAGCATCAGGGAATCTTTCTCTGTGAATTGCAAGGATGGACAGGTTTAGACAAGGCACGTGAGTCCGACAGTGTCTCTTTTGACCAGTTGCAGGTGTGAAAAGGGGGTGTGGTGCTATTGAATGTAGCTTATTAATTCATGCAGCAGACTTTGTATTGAACATTTACTTTGTGAAAAAACATAGGACTAGGTTGTCTTAGCAGTGATAAAGATTATTCCCTAGTCTCTGCTCTTAGGAACATCATCATGTTTAAAAGTTCTTGTTGTTAGGTGTCATTGAGTGATTTCCAACTCACAGCAACCCTGTGTACAACAGAATGAAACCCTGCCTGGTCCTGAGCCATCCTCACAATCATTGCTATGCTTGAGCCCATTGTTGCAGCCACTGTGTCAATCCATTTTGTTGAGGGTCTTCCTCTCATTCACTGAACCTCTACCAAGCATGATGTCCAATTAAAAGTTAATTACACACATAATCAGAATAAATGAAAAAAAAAGAGCTTATAAAAACACGAAACGCGTTTGAAAGAGGGAAAAATGATTGATTCCAACAAGGGGTTGAAAGGAGGGGCCAGAAGATCTTTATCCATGTCTCCTACTCATCTGTGAGCCACTTAAATATTTTGAAATAATTTTGGGCTTATAGGATGGTTGTAAAGATAATATAAAGAACTCTTGCATACCCCTCATCCAGCTCCCTCCAACATTAATATCCCAAACAAATTGTCCGTTGATCAAAACTAAGCATCTAACGTTGGCACAATGCCATTAACTAAATTGTAGGCTTATTCTCATTTCACCACTTTTTCACCAATGTCTTTTCTCTGTTCCAGGATCTAATCTAGGATCCCACATTGAATTTAGTTGTCTTGTTTCCTTAGGTAATGTTCCCAGTTTTCCTTGTTTTTCAAGGCTTTGACCATTTTGAAGACCATTGGTCCAGGTACCTTGTAGAATGCCTCCTCCAATCTGGGTTCTCTGGTGTTTTCTCATGGTCGAATGGAAGCCACGGATTTTTGGGAAGAATACCCCAGAGGTGAACTGCTCTCCTCAGTGTGTCGTATCAGGGCCACATGACATCAGTTTCTCCCATTTCTGGTGACGTTAGCCTTGATCCCCAGTGTTGTCTGCCAGGTTTCTCCATTGTAGAGTCACTATTTTCCCCCTTTACAACCAACAGATATTTGGGGGAGACACTTTGAGGCACGGAAAATGTCCTGCTCTTCATTAAACTTTGGCATGGGACCCTTTTTGAGGCTGTGCTCTGGCTCACTGCTTCTTTGTGGCATTCTGCCTTCCATCTTTCTGCACTTGGCTCGAGGAAATAAACACACTCACTAGGCATGTTCCTGGCGTGCTGGTGGCAGGTGAAAAGCATTGCTTTTACTTATGTAGAGAGGAAATGGTGCTCAGGGCTGGTAATTTGTCCAAACACACATTTCCAAAAGAGTAGCTGTATTTCTTTGCTCTGGTATTGTGGAAGCAGCCCTGAACTGGAGGAGGGGAGAGCTGAATACTAGCCTGTTTCTGACAATACTTAGCTGTGTGACTCCAGACAATGAACTTGAGTCCTTTGGGCCTCAGTTTTCACAAAGTCAGTGGGGTTAGATTACTCAATTCCTGGGGTGACTTTTCAGCTCTCATATTCTATTGTTCCGTGTTACTGTTTCCCTGAGCAAAGACTGCAACTGTAATGAGAACTGAGTTATAATGGGGTAAATAGGTATGGTGAATGTCTTAGTGTTATCATGGCCTTGGTGTCTCTGATAATTGAGGCAGCCAGTAAGAGTGGTTCGAAATCAGACTGATGAATGAGACATAAATTGCTATTTTCAATGTCTAACAAAAGAATACACATCAATTATATCAGGTGCACTAGGTTTTATGCATTAGATCTTTACTCTCTGAAGCTTTTCATAAGACCAGGTTGCCTTTAGTTACCCAATCCGAGCTCTCCAGTTGAGTGCTACTGTGATTTCCCTCTTCTTTTGGAGGTATGCAGACATCTCTTGTATGTTAGATTCTGGGCAACCTCTTCATTTTTGTCATGTGGCTGATCTTCTTAAAGCTGAACAAGGAAACAACCTGCTTTCTCCATTCCTTTGCCAGAGCTAACCCTAGGCATATACACTCTCCCTTCGCTCTGTAATGAAAATGTATGTTCTTTGTTGGTGGGCATGTCACTTAAAAGGTGGCAACAAGGTCTGATTGAATTTGGAGCAAGAATTCAGACTTCTCTGATGTGGCACAAGCGCTCAGAACATCAGCTTTGCCCTCTTCTAAGGGTGGTCTTTGCCTTTCTCCAGCTCTTTTCTGCTAATTCACTGTTTTTCACCTCAGTACTGCTTTTTGCCTTATGGGTTTATACCTTGGTTTCATTTATCTTTGGAAATCCTTGCCTATACCACTTGCAATTCATATCCTTTCCAAAAGATGAAAAGAGCCAGATGTTCTTCCAGGAGATACGTTTTTAGAAGACAGCTCTCCTTAAGTGGGCTGCCCTTTATTCTCAAACATGGCAGTACGAACTCACCATCCCTAAGACAGAGGGGCTGGGTTTCTACCCAGGCTGTAACCTAATGGCCACTCCCTGATTATTCATTTGCATTTTACTGTAATTCTGGTAATAGACCTGAATGTCTGTAAAATGACCGACTACAGCTTTTATGGACTTTTCAAGTATCCACCATGTGTTGGCCCTGTGTTCGGTGCTGGAACACAAAGAGGGATAATGCATAGGCCCTGCCTTCCAGGGGCCCAGGGTCTAGTAAGGGAGGCGTGAAAATAAAGAATTTCAACGTTGCTACAGAGGTACAGGGGTAAGACAGAGGAAGGGATTTTTAACTTTCTCTTGGGAAGGAAAGTTCAAGGGATGCTTTTTGGAGGAGGTGCTGTCCAAAGGGGATTTTGGAAGGTGAATCAGACATTTCCAGGGAGAAAATTGGGAGAAAGACACAAACCCTATGACCGTGGAACACAGCAGTTAACCAGTTGGTCCACACAGATGACTCGGTGACCTTGTGGGGTTCTAAGCACTGGAGCTGTGTTGGGGTTTTCATAGTTTCATTAGCATGTGTATTAAATCCTCACCAAACCCTTTAGAAGGAGATGCTCTCTGAATTCATGGGAAATATTGTTTCTGTGAAATGAGAACTAAGTGGCAGTAGGATGGATAAAGGAAGCCCATTGGTAATAAGAGCCTCTTCTCACCAGTATCTATCTGGACACTTTTACTTCTCCTTGAGCCAAACTGACCTGGCACTTTATCACAATAATTGTTGCTCTGTAGTTTTGCATTCTTACCATCTTTTTAAAAATCAGGCTCTAATCAGATGTGGAGGACCCAGAGGTGGCCATCCAGAGGTCCTTACTGGACATTTCCAGTTTTTTTTAACTCGGGAAACTCTTGCCCGTTTTAAAATAATTATGCCCTGTACGTAATGGATCAATCCATTGATTGGATGCACGTGTGTGAATATTTACTCTATGCCAAGCATTGTGTTAAATCAGCAGTTCTCTCACTTTTGGTTTCAGGATCCCTTTAAAAATTATCGAGGACCTTAAAGAGCTCTTGTTTGTGTGAGTTATAGCTATTGACATTTATCATATTAGAAATTAAAATGGGTAGAATTTTGTAAACATTTCTTAATTCATTTTAAAATAATAAACTCATTGCATGTTATCATAAATGACATTTTTATGAAGACAAGACTATTTTCCAAAACAAATCAATTAGTGAGAAGAGTAACATTGCCTTTCATTTTTTTCAAATCTCTTTAATGTCTGTCTTAATAGAAGACAGCTGGATTCTCATCTCTGCTTCTGCTTTCAACCTGTTGCGATATCTCATGTCACATGGACTTTGAAAAACTCTGCTTCATATGATAAGGATTACAAAGATAATTTTGCCATCATGGGTACCCTTGAAAGAGTCTCAGGGACCCCTAAAGGACATGGGCCACACTTTGGGAACTGCTATGCTAAGCAATGCCTTGCACTCCGTTGAGTGGAATAGCTGAAGCCCTGGAGATGACGTGGCAGGAACTCAAGGAGGTGGAGCTGCGGACTGATGACCTCTGGTGTACGTTACACTCCAGCGGACTGGTCCCAGAATAATTCATGCAACTCTGTTTATTTAGATTTGAATCCCCACAAGAAAAGAGGCTGCATGTGTTTAGGCTTTCTTTGTAACAAAGGAAAAGTATAGAGAAGAGAAAGGGTCATGCAAAACATTTAAATAATGGATTAGGTATGCCAAGACCTCTTCATTCCATCAAAAGATATTTTGAAAGCTGTGTCTTTTCTGTCCAGTCAGCTAGGCAAGGTCTGATTCACTGGTGTGATGTCTCTGTTTGTCTAACAGCTGTCTTTTGGTAGATCGTTGTCAGTTTTCTGTTTTAACTAATTCGCACACTGCCTTTTCTGCTCTAGTTTTGTGTTTGTGTGTTGATAAAATAGTATCCTTATTTGCAGTTTCTTCATATAGAGCATCTTTTATCTTTAAAAGGCTTTTTGGGGTGATAGCTTATTTTAAAGGTAAATTAATGAAAATATCAAATAGCTTTTCCTCCAGTCACTTTAGACACATTTTAACATACACAGTGCTGTCAGTATTTTCCATTATCCATGGAAGAAACGGATACGCGTGTTCCAGATGCATTTGATATATTTATCTGTACTCTTCAGCTTATAAAATTTGATAATTTTGAATTACATTTTGATATATTTTGGGCAATGTATTTCGAATGTTTTAAAAGTTAACTGGGGAGAAAAGATGAAAGAGTCTTACTTCCCTTGGATCCATATAACTCAAGTTGAAAGCTTCTGTGTTCAATTTTCCTTGACTTCTGTAAGAGTTGGCTTGGGATTTTTCTTGGCCTGGGATTGAATATTTTGCGTCATTTTAGGAAAGTCAGGATGTATCTAGCTTTTAAAGTAATAACCCAGATTTCTGGTTGAATGGATTTAGAATCAAAGACTGGAAACACACACACTAGGTTTGCTGCCCCCCCCCCCTTTTTTTTTTAATGCTATTAACAGAGAATCAGTGTTCTAAACTCACTTTCCTGTGGAGCTCTCAGAAGTCTCCTTAAAGGCCAAGAAGAAGAAAATAGAAGGAAGATACTGTTGCCTCCCTTTCCTCACTCCCTCGCCTCCTTCCTTCTTTCCCTCACTTCCTTTATTCTTCCTTGTATTTTTTAAAAGTTTGTTTAGTTTCAGCCACCAGATTTGCAGTATTCAGAAGCCCCATAAAAATGTAAAAACAGTGATAGGATGGAAACTGGGCCCAGGTGCCGACCGCAGTATTTTTCACATACTTGTGAACAAGCGTGCAACCTCAAATTAGTCTTTGGTTCGGTAATTTGTGGTAATACTAGTGATTTATAAAGTTCCCCCTTTCAAAACAAAATCTGGAATATGCAGGCTGCACAAATTACAGACGTATTCCAGGATGTAAAGTGTCTCCGGTGAAAAACCCGAGTCCATTAGTCATTTTAAAAACATTTTTCTGGAAGCACAAGTTTCCTGTTACCTGCTTTTCTGATTGCATTTTCCTCGAAGCCCTCTTATTTTCACTTTGATTCTCTAAACCTATCTCCCAACAGAAAATTCTCCTCTTCTCTGCTGGAAGTAGTGTTATGTGAGGAGGCAGAAATGCCCTAGACTCCAACATTGGAACTCCTTCCACCACTTCACAGAAGGCTCATCTGTCAACATGGAATGGCCTTGTAGGGATTATGTCTTCAGTGTCTTTTATGGCCTCAACCACCGACCTCCAGCTCAGGCTGACCAACCCTATCCCCTTCTTCTTTGCCACCCCTCTCCGCATGCTCTCCCTACATCTGTAAGAGCAGATATTCAACAAATTCAACAAATGGAGGGTGGTGAATGTTCCAGGGACTGGTGACGTGTTAATCAGAGATCAAAATATAAAAAAGACATGAATATTCGTTTAAAGACGTCATATATTTTTGATACTGTATGAACGCTAGCCATAATTTCAATAGTAGAAGCTGTTTTTATTAAATGCTTATTGTGCGCCAGATAGTATGTCAGGTACTTTGTATATATTATCTCATTTAATTATAAATTGCACATCTGTAAAACCAAAACCAAACCCCTTGCTGTCGAGTTGATTCCAACTCATGGCAACCCCATGACTTATAGAGTAGAACTGCTTCTTAGGGTTTCCTTGGCTGTAATCTTTATGGAAGCAGATGGCCAGGACTTTCTTCTGGAGCAGCACTGGGTGGGCTCAAGCCACCAGCCTTTAGGTTAGCAGTAGAGCCCAGTCATTTGTGCCACCTGGGGACCTGCACATTCATAAGACACTACAGCGAACCTGTAAAAGCTGGAATGTGTGTAAGCTGGGAACCTGCCGGAGAAGGAAAACAAACTATTTTCCACTAATAGAGAGCTAGAGAAAAGTGTTAAGACTGCCCCCTGTCAAAAGCAGAAAACTTTCAAAACCTGGAAAAATAAGGCAGACCTGCGGAGTTCTGCCTCTCACAGGATTCGCTATTATTTTCTCGTTTTCCAGATGAAGAAATTGTATTTGACCAAGTGTAAGCTGTGTAAACAGCTTAATAAGCAAGTTTTTAAGATGTCGGTAAAAATACCTGACTTTCATAAATTGTTTTACCTGAAGGGTTGACCATCTGATGTACCAGGAGATGGAAATGACTTCCTGAAAACAAAGAGCTCCCCCAGTGACTCTCATTTAGAAGACCAGATTTTCATTTTGATCCATTTGAAACCAAAGGAGTTAGATGCCTACACCAGCAGGGTTTCTTACTTGAATGGAGTTAGGGTGGCATGGCTGTCCACCAATAAGAGGGTGCTTGGTACATTGTGGGACCTTCTGGCTGAGGAGCGATGTGTAGCGTTTAATAAGAAGGGACTGGATCACTTTGACCTGGGAAGATGTGCAACACATGTTAAGTGCTGGAAGCTTTATAAGTCCATAAATAGCTGTGTGTATTTCATTTTGGTTAAAGAAAGAATGTGTATGTGTGTTTACATGTATGTGTATAAGTTTAGGAAATAGTATGAGGGTGTTCTTACCAAACCCTTGACCTTCATGATCTTTGGAGAGCAGGAGATCCGAGTTAGAGTGAGAGAGACAGAACTTCTTAAATTTTTTTTTCTTTATATATGCCCCTGGGGTCCTGGTGGCACAGTGGTTAAGAGCCTGGCAGCTACCCAAAAGGTTGGCAGTCTGAATCCACCAGCTGCTCCTTGGAAACCCTATGGGGCAGTTCTACTCTGTGCTGTAGGGTCACTATGCATTGAAATCCACTCAATGGCAATGGCTTATATGCTGCTATTGTTTGAATGCTGTAATTATCCTAGTTTGTGATTAAAAAGATAATAATAAGGAAGAAAGACAGCCTGACTCAGAGAAAGATATATGGATTTGAGGCTTAGTGTTTGAGAATCATTATCCCTGTGACCTGAGTAAACACCTAACTTCCATGAGCCTCAGTTCCCCATCTTCTAATGAGAGAATGAGACCCAGGGATCTCCTGAGTCTTCCTGGCCCTCCTGATGTGCAAAATCCTGCAAGACACTATGCTTGTGATGTGACCTGGCGCCTTCCTCACCGAGGCCCGTGTGGCAGGTCCCTTTGAGCTGCCAACATAGCCCCCCTGGAGTTTTTAGTTAGAAATCCTGGGCCCACCAGTACTGAAGAAGGCTCAGATCTTTGTCTGATGACTCTGTGCTCTAGGTAGGGTACACTCACAAACTTTGTCCTTGGAAATAGTGTTTTCCCAGCCAGCCATAGCAGAGACTCATGTTGTTTTTGTTAGGTGCTGTTGAGTTGGGTTTGACTTCTAGAGACCCTGCGTACAACAGAATGAAACACTGCCCAGTCCGGTGCCATACTTACAGTCATTGTTATGTTTCAGCCCATTGTTGTAGCCACTGTGTCAATCCATCTTATTGAGGTTCTTCCTCTCTTTTGCTGACTCTATTTAACCAAGCATGATATCCTTCTCCAGGGACTGGTCGCTCCTGATAACATGTCCAAAGTATGTGAGATAAAGTTTCTCCTTCCTTGCTTCTAAGGAACACTCTAGCTGTACTTTTCCCAAGACAGATTTGTTTGTTCTCCTGGCAGTCCATGGCATATTCAGTATTCTTCACTAACACCGTAATTCCAAGGCATTAATTCTTCTTCGGTCTTCCTTATTCATGGTCCAGCTTTCCCATCCATATGAGGCGATTGAAAAGACCATGGCTTGTGTCAGGTGCACCTTAGTCCTCAAAGTGACATCTTTGCTTTTTAACACTTTAAAGAGGTCTTTTGCAGCAGATTTGCCCAATGCGATACATGATTTGATTTGTTGACTGCTGCTTCCATGGGCGTGGATTGTGGATCCAGGTGAAATGAAATCCTTGACAACGTCAGTATTTTCTCCATTTATCATGATGCTGCTTGTTGGTAAGCAGATACTCATAACCTTCCCCTTTTCCACTTGTACTCTGATGTCATTGCTAATACCCTGTGAAATTGTAAGGCTGTTCTTTTTAAGAAAATTCATAATAGGAGCATGCGCTTCACAGTCGAGAGCTTTGCTAGCCCTGTGATTGTGGGCAAGTTACTCGGCCTCTCTGAGCTCAAAGTTTTCTCATCTGTAAAATAGTGATCATAATACCTCAGAGGACTATTGTGAAGATTAGGTACAAATATAAGTATCTAACGATGTAACTGGAACGTTGTAAATACTTAATAAACACAAGCTGGTAGTCAGAAGGAAACCCTGGTGACGTAGTGGTTAAGAGCTACGGCTGCTAACCAAAGGGTCGGCAGTTCGAATCCACCAGGCGCTCCTTGGAAACTCTATGGGGCAGTTCTACTCTGTCCTACAGGGTCGCTATGAGTCGGAATCGACTTGATGGCACTGGGTTTGGTTTTTTTGGTTAGTAGTCAGAAAACCCTACTCCCCTAGGGAACAGATGTGACTTGAGAATGCGGAGTTGGGTGTCTGAGGTTTACTGGGATCTGGGAAGGTGGGATCAGATACAGGAGACATTTGCTCCATTTTTTGTGTGAAAGTGGTTGATGATAATGATGACAAATGCAAATGTTTTAAAATGCTATGTCCGAGTTTATTACAGGAAGTTTTGAGTACGGTGATATACTCCTTCCTGAGAACCATTTGTGAGTTAATCTTGGCTCAGATTTCTAAGGGAAAAGATAACATGACTTTTTCCTTTTGTTTAATGTGTGTGTGCCCCTCCCTCCTCTGCCCCCTCCCACCTTTCCCCTACTTCTCAAGAGATGGTCTAAGCTGCTGGGACTAGAGTGTCTTTCTAGCATAGTGGCTACTTCTGGCCTCCAGTTGCAAACGAAACCTGCTAATCCTTATTAAGAGCCTTCTATGGCCAGTGCCTGCACCAAGAGTGGGAGCAAGGTCAGTAAGCACCAGGCCTGTTCTTTATGGGCTTACTGTCTATTATGTCGTACCTGGGAACAGCTGTATGTGACAGAAAGCAGAACAACGATAGCAGTGGGCTGCAGGGTGGATGGACATGACAGATTCAAAGAAAAGATGCAGGGAAGGTTTCCCAGAGGGGCCTTTGAGCTGGGCCAGGGGGAGAGGGCCAGGTACGCATTTCAGACTGGGGAATGGGCACAAGGATTGGCACTAAGCTGAGAGAGAAGGTGGTGGGATCTAATAAACGGTGAGTCACCCAAGGATATTAGAGCTATCATGTCTCTGAACAGTCATGTCCAGGATGAAACTTTCCCAAACTTGCCTGCTGATAAGGGTCACCTGGGGAGCTTACTAGATGCCCAGAGTCCAAGGCTTCTCACCTGGTGATTCAAACTGAGTGTGCGTGACATGATTCCAGAAGACGGATCTGAAAAGAGAGTGAGGGCAGTCTAAGAATGTCATTCAGAGTTTGGACTTTATTCCCACAGTACCAGACAATATTTTTAACTGGCTATTTTTGTATGGACCTAGAAGAGTCACATTGCAAATAGTATCCAGGTGGTTCTAGGTCACTGGTTCCTAATGGAGGTCAAGGACAGCTGGGGGTCCATGAAGTCTTTGATGGGAATCCTCCAGCTATTTTAGGTTGTTCAGAAAACCTGAGGGAAACCATGCATTTACCCTTTGTAAGTGTGCTCCACATTAACTAGTTTTATCTTTGGTTTGACACTGTGTGAACACAGCGTGGCGTGATGGGTGAGCTGAGGCGCCCAGTGCAGTGGTTGGAAACATGAGTTTTGGAGATGCGAGACAGATGGGAGCTTTAGACTCAGTCCACTGCCTTTCAGCTGCAAAGCCTCGAGCAATAGACTTAACCTCCGTCATTTTGTTTCTCCATATGTAAAATGGGGGTAATAGTAGTTCCCAGCTTGTGGGGTCGTGGTGAGACTAGCATGAGAGAATACGTGTACAGTGCCTGGCATAAAAGAAAATGTTTAAAATACGCTATTGTCGTTAAAGTCAAACTATCTTGTGGAAAAATAATTACATGACTAAATACATGTCATTTTTTTGGTAGCAAAACTCAGAAGAAGTAATAGTAACAAACGAGCCTTGAGGGTAAAAAGGTTGGGACGCCCCCTCAGAGGGCTTGCGTGGACACAGCGTGTAAAGCAGAGAGCAAAGACAGGCCTTTTCTCAGCTCCCTCAGTCTAGGATATGTGCTCTTAGAGGACCCTCAGAGTTAAGCTCTGCCTCTGGAGTGAGATTTATCCTGGAAATGGTTCTAACAGAAACTGGTAGAAAATTACTTGCCAGGAGAAGAATCAAATGGGAGTATGTATTTACTCTGGGCGATTTTCCCATTGCACTGGGTTAAACTGCCAAGAAGTTAAAAATAGTGGTGATAAGCAGTCTGTGAATTGGTCTCTCTTGGGGTGGCAAGGGTCAGCTTAAAGTAGAATTGTTCCTCGGGGTCCCAGAGAAATCCACTTTATCCCGATTTAACTGCGTTCCGAGAGCCCCTGTTGGAGCTTCTCTCGGCTGCTTGGCTGTGATCTGCATCTCCTGCCTGGGTTTTCCAGCCCGTTCTGTCAATTCCTCAGACTTGTTCTAGGCAGCCTATGTTAAACCTGCTGGCTTTAGATGGCCGCATGCTTTAAATATGCTATTTATAACCAGTAATTTATGTTTTCATGATACTTCATGTAGCAGCTGGTCTTCGTGCCACTATAACGAGGGAATAATGAAATACACGGTATTTATATGGGTGGCTGTCGTGTCTCTCATTTCGTATATGGCTTGCTGTTGCAGAAAGCATGTAAAATTGCAAAGGGGTATTTTTTTTCTCTTAAAGATAAGCCCCAGCGTATTAAATATTCGTCTGCTGTATGAGAACACTATGCCATCTTTTTTGTTTCCTTCATCCTTATTTTCTCATGGAAATATATTCAGATGTCTACAATATGTATTGTTCTCATAAACTGCTCCTCACTGCAACTGGTCCCCTGAGCAAAGCTTAAAATCTTCATCAACAGCTGTTCCAAAATATGGTAATCTCCATGCCCTTCAGCCTGAAGGGTCACGTCCAAATAACATCACAAGAGTGCACTTGAGAACTTGGCTCCCAGATTCCTTGAACCCTGGCAAGCTCGGGACTTTCAGCTGTGGGTGAGGTGTCGAGGATTTGTGGCTCAGAGAACCTTCGTCCTTTTAAAGGAACTGCTCCTGAGCTCTGCTGCCGCATCTCCAAAAGTGATGCTGTGTGTCTTAGGCTCCATGTCCATCTTTGGCAGAGCTGCAGAGACTGGGAGGACAGATGTGGCCAGTAAACCCAAGGTGACCGACGGGGGCTCGCCTCAAGGAGCTGTGGGGGAAGGTGAGCAATGGGTTTCAGGTTTTGTGGAGGTCACTCCTGTCCCCTGTGCTTGGTAGTCAGGTGACACTTGAGCTCTGTGTAAGGCAGAAAGTGGAAAGAATGGGTGGGTACTAGTGAGCACTGATCCCACAAATCTGAGCAATTTATTTGCCTTCTATGAAATTTCTGGGTGGTACAGAGAGTTAAGGGATTGACTACTGACTGAACTTACCTAGAGATGCCTCAGAAGAAAGGCCTGGTGATCTGCTTTCAAATGTTCACAGCCTTGAAAACCCGATGGAGTACAGTTCCACTCTGCCACACATGGGGTTGCCGTGACTCAACAGCAGCTGGTTTGTTTTTGGGGGGGCTCTCAGAAACATTTACCACACCTTGGGCTCTCTTGTTCCTGGCACAGTAACTGAGAAGTCATTGCGTACCTTCCCTGTGTCTGTTGATGGGCATAGGGCTGTGGAGGACATACAAGAAGGGTAAGCCTGCTTTCTGCCCACAGAGAGTGTGCTGGCTGGAGCTGGAGCGAGCCTGGTGCACTTCTAATGATCAGAGTGCATATTAGCCAGTATGTTGCCAAGCACTGGTGCCTGGAAAGAGGACGGGCTCTTAAGCTGGACAAAAGAGGATTTGAATCCTACCTTTACCAGTCACCAGTGGAATGACCTAAAGAAGTTATGAAACAAGAGTGTCACTTCTTCACCTACAAAACAGGGCTGCACTATCCACCTAACCATGGAGACCTGGTGGCGCAGCGGTTAAGAGCTCAGGCTGCTAACCAAAAGGTCGGCAGTTAGAATCCACCAGCTGCTCCTTGAAAACCCTACAGGGCAGTTCTACTCTGTCCTGTAGGGTCGCCATGAGTCAGACTGGACTTGATGGCAGCGGGTTTGGTTTTGGTTTAGGTGTCCACCTAACAGGAGTGCTGTGAGGAATGAAAATTACTGGCACCTTGTGGGCGCCCAATAAACTTTTGTTTTTAGAAATGCTAAGTGAGAATATGAGACTTTAAAAGAATGTCTCTGGGCACTAGCCAGCCCCAACAACACTTCCTTTCTCTCCCAATAAAACTCAAAACAAATGGTCCACTTTTACGTAGCAAGCACTACGACCACTTCTCTACCTAATACTGGCATGTTGCTGTACTAACCACTAACATCCTGCATACCGACAGCATGTCAGGTGGTGTGCAGGGGACTCTGTGTGCGTTCTTTTACTTAAAGCTTCATAATGACCCTAGGAAGGAAGTGTGGTAGCCAAAATAATGACCTCCACCCCCCGCCCCCCAAGATGTCTACATCCTAATTCCCACAGTCTGTGACTATGTTACCTTACATGGCAAAAGGGATTGTTGTAAACAGGATTACGTTTAGGACCTTGAGATGGAGAGGTTGTCCTGTATTATCCGGGTGGGGCTGATGACTCGCAAGAAGCAGAAGAGCTAGATTGAGAGAAGGCGGTGTGAGGATGGAAGAAGACGTCAGAGAGAGAGAGAGCTTTGAAGATGGTACCCTGCTGGATTTGAAAAAGGAGAAAGAGGCTATAAGCTGAAGAATGCTGGTAGCCTCTAGAAGCTGGAAAAGAAAAGAAAACAGATTCTCCTCTAGTGAGCCTTCAGAAGGAACATAACACCTTGGTTTTAGGACTTCTGACCTCCAAAGCTACAAGATAATAAGTTTGTGTTATTTTAAGACACTAAATTTTTAGTGATTTGTTACAGCATTAACAGGAAACAAATACAGGAAGTCTTACTATTATCCCCAGTTTCAGATGAGGAAACTGAGGATCAGAAAGGTGAAACAGCTTACCTTGGGTCACATGACTAGGAGGGTAGAACAGGGATTTGTACCCAAAGCTGACTCTAGAGCCCAAACTTCAGAACTACAGCCATGTGTCTCTTAATGGCCATAATACCTTCTGTGAAATAGAACATTATGTGATTTGGGCGTTGTAGAAACATTGGACTATATACTGATATGTCCCGTTTTCCAATCAGGATTTCTGAACTCTATTACAGGCAGTCCCTGGGTTATGAACAAAGTCTGTCCCTAAGTCTGTCTTTAAGTCGCAGGTGTAGGTAAGTTGGAACAGGTACATATGGTCCTTATTTCGTGTCAGTTAATCAAATATTTATCTTAGTGTGTAGTATATTTTTTACCTTTTTGCTTGGGACATGTTATCAGGAGGGATCAGTCCCTGGAGAAGGACATCATGCGTGTAAAAGTGGAGGGTCAGTGAAAAAGAGGAAGGGTCTCAATGAGGGGAATTGACACAGTGACTACATCAATGGGCTCAAGCATAACAACGATTGTGAGGATGGCACAGGACCTGGCAGTGTTCCGTTCTGTTGTGCATAGGGTCGCTATGAGCCAGAGCCGACTCCACGGCACCTAACGACAACAAAATGCATACAAAACACTTAAAAAACACTTCTAAATACACTACAACATCTTAAACACAATAGTACAGCACCTATGCAAGTGCTCATTATTAAGAAGCATTGTATTTAACTCAGATTTTTAATACAGTAGGCTTTATGGCAGTCTGTTCTTAAGTACGAGCTGTCTATAAGTCAGATGTTCTTAACCTGGAGACTTACTGTATAACCTGGTGGGACCCCGGAAGTATATGTGGTTGAACGTTGCCTAAACAGACATTTTGATAGACTCTTCTTCTCCAGGAGCGGATATACTGCATGGTGGGGCTGCCTTCTGGGGGTTCTGCTCCATTTTACTTGCCTGGTAGAGCCTGCCCTGGGATGTTGCCCAAGGAACATCAACTCAATTTGTGATGAAATCGGATGAATTTTCTCCCCAGGCTTCTATACCATTAATGTGAGCTATTCCTCTTTTCTGCGGAAGTTTGTAAGGAGGGTAGTAGCGGGCGGGGTGGGGGGGTGGTGGTGTTGGGGAACAAGAAGTGGCTTCACCATCCAATACAAATCAAGCAGCTGACAAAAGAGCAGAAAAAGGAATGCTTTTCTCTTGAAGATAAAGAAAAAAAAAAAAAGACTAAGAAACACTTACGTCAAGACAGCCTTCAACGGTTGGAGGCAGCCTGGCTCTCAGGTGGTCTCCTAGCTCCCAGCTCAGGCCGTGTTCTTCTTTTCTGTGCGGAGGGAAGGGAAAGGGCTCGGGGAAGAGGACAGACAGGAGACGCTGCTCTTCCCCTGCTTGGCAAGTACATCCTCTGGTACTGGAGAGACGAGGAGCCTGGAAAAGAGGAGGCAGAACTGGCAGCCAAGGGAGAAGCTGTAGGGGAGACGATGCCAAGCAGAGAGGCATCATCAGGACCCCCAAAGAGCCGAGCTCCAGACTGAATGTTTTTTAACATTAAAGTCAAGCTACGGCCAGAAAGAAGCCCGGACTTTCTTTGAAGCTCTGTACAGAAATGCAACAGTGAAAGGAGGCCTGATACATCATTGAGTTCAACAAGGCCTGGTGCTGGGGGACTGCCTTAATGCAGGGAACACCTGCTGGGGGTCCAGCTGGTACCAGGTGCTTCAGAAGCCCAGGGGATGAGGTAGGCCCAGCCCTGCCTTCAGGGGTCTTACCATGCTCTGGGAGGAAGAATACAGCGATATCACAAGTTCCTCAAAGGTGAGATTCAGCAGGGGGACACCACATTAGAAGCCACAGAGTAGCGGGAGTTGTAAGGGAAAGAAATCACATCTACCAAGTGGAAAGGAAAGAAATGAGTAATTATTGAAGGGTCACTGTAATGCAGGTTCCATGCCAGCTGTCTTCACATAAGTGACCTCAGTGAGGCTGTCAGAGACTTCATGGGGGTAAACACTGCACTCTTTTGTAGACTGTTGCTCAGATAGGTTAGATAACGAATCCAGACAGAGGTAGTACATGACCCACCCGTAACTGAAGCTAGGTGTCTTGATTTCAAGCCCAGAGTTCTTTCTACCATGCTGCACTGGCTCCTGGGGAGAATCATAAAATGCTTCATGTGTTAGTAAATGGTGTGGAAAGATGGTCTGGAGATATAGTTAAGTGGATAAAGCAGGTAATGCGATCCAGCTTTTATTAACACACATCTGCACATTTATTTATCCTCAGCAAATCGAGACCGATGTGTAATTCACCATAATACCATCAAGTAGCTCTCTTCGAGTGTTGAAGTTGGGAGTAATTGTTTTCATTCTTTTTGCTTATCTGTATTTTATAAATTTTCAACAAGGAACACTTAATGTATTCGTAAGTACTAATAGGACTCTTGGTTTTTAAAACCCCTTTGAGGAGTTTCGTCTGAGCAAAGATTTCCAAGTATTTTAGAGGGGCAAAACAACGAGATTGGATTGACACAGTGGCTGCCATAATGGGCTCAAGCATAACAACAATTATGAGGGTGGCACAGGACTGGTCAGCGTTTCGTTCTGTTGTGCATAATTTCGCTGTGAGTCAGAACCAACTTGATGGCACTTAACGACAACACAACCTAGATGTGGTTGTTGAGATGCTGTGCTAAAAATAACACCTTAAATGTGGTAGGAAGTTAAGTAGGTGGTTAAGTGAGAGCTCTGTTCAAGAGGTTGCTTTGTTGATCTAGGAAATGTGGGCCAAGCCTGTTGATTCCAGCCTTGCTGGCACCGGATTGTGACGCACTATCACCACCTGGTGGTCGTGTAGCCAAATTGTAGGGCTGAGGGGCTTTGGCACAGCCCTGTTTGAGGACAGACTTCATCAAAGCCAAAAATATTACTGGAGTTATCTGCATACCCAAAGAGATCTAAAGGTTTATAAATACCTGGATAAGGAACTAAATGCTTTAGTGTTAACATGGGTGTTTCTGAGGATATGGGCACCACTTGTTGTTGTTGTTTTTGTTAGGTGCCATTGAATCCATTCCGACTCATAGTGACCCTATGCACAACAGAGCCAAACACTGCCTGGTCCTGCGCCATCCTCACAATCGTTGTTACACTTGAGCTCATTGTTGCAGCCACTGTGTCAATCCACCTCCTTGAGGGTCTTCTTCTTTTCCACTGACCCTGTATTCTGCCAAGCATGATGTCCTTTTCCAGGGACTGATCCCTCCTGACAACATGTCCAAAGTATGTAAGATGCAGTCTTGCCATCCTTGCCTCTAAGGAGCATTCTGGCCGCACTTCTTCCAAGACAGATTTGTTCGTTCTTTTGGCAGTCCATGGTATATTCAATATTCTTCACCGACGCCACAATTCAAAGGTGTCAACTCTTTTTCTCTCTTCCTTATTCATTGTCCAGCTTTCACATGCATATGATGTGATTGAAAATACCATGGCTTGGGTCAGGTGCACCTTAGTCTTCAGGGTGACATCTTCGCTCTTCAGCACTTTGAAGAGGTCCTTTGCAGCAGATTTGCCCAATGCAATGCATCTTTTGATTTCTTGACTGCTGCTTCCATGGCTGTTGATTGTGGATCCAAGTAAAATGAAATCCTTGACAACTTCAATCTTTTCTCCATTTATCATGATGTTGCTCATTGGTCCAGTTGTGAGGATTTTTGTTTTCTTTATGTTGAGGTGTAATCCATACTGAAGGCTGTGGTCTTTGATCTTCATTAGTAAGTGCTTCAAGTCCTCTTCACTTTCAGCAAGCAAGGTTGTGTCATCTGCATAACGCAGGTTGTTAATGAGTCTTCCTCCAATCCTGATGCCCCATTCTTCTTCATATAGTCCAGCTTCTCGTATTATTTGTTCAGCATACAGGTTAAATAGGTATGATGAAAGAATACAACCGTGACGCACACCTTTCCTGACTTTAAACCAATCAGTATCCCCTTGTTCTGTCCAAACAACTGTCTCTTGATCTATGTACAGGTTCCTCACGAGCACAATTAAGTGTTCTGGAATTCCCATTCTTCACAGCGTTATCCATAGTTTGTTATGATCCACACAGTCGAATGCCTTTGCATAGTCAATAAAACACAGGTAAACATCCTTCTGGTATTCCCTGCTTTCAACCAGGATCCATCTGACATCAGCAATGATATCCCTGGTTCCACGTCCTCTTCTGAAACCGGCCTGAATTTCTGGCAGTTCTCTGTCTATATACTGCTGCAGCCGTTTTTGAATGATCTTCAGCAGAATTTTGCTTGCGTGTGATATTAATGATATTGTTCTATAATTTCCACATCCGGTTGGATCACCTTTCTTGGGACTAGGCATAAATATGGATCTTTTTTTTTTTTTCCAGTCAGTTGGCCAGGAAGTTGTCTTCCATATTTCTTGGCATAGACGAGTGAGCACCTCCAGCGCTGCATCTGTTTGTTGAAACATCTCAATTGATATTCCATCAATTCCTGGAGCCCTGTTTTTCGCCAATGCCTTCAGAGCAGCTTGGACTTCTTCCTTTAGTACCATCCATTCCTGATCCTATGCCACCTCTTGAAATGGTTGAATATCGACTAATTCTTTTTGGTATAATGACTCTGTGTATTCCTTCCATCTTCCTTTGATGCTTCCTGCATCGTTTAATATTTTCCCCACGGAATCCTTCACTATTGCAACTCGAGGCTTGAATTTTTTCTTCAGTTCTTTCAGCTTGAGAAATGCCAAGCATGTTCTTCCCACCACTTCTTAGTGTAACTCAAAACTACTCAAACCAAGCAGATAGTGAAAGCATTTATGTCCCCTGGGATGTACAAATACTGGTTCAGCTGGAAGTTGAGAGGACACAACAGCTTTGAAACTTGTGATGAAGGAAAAAACCCTTCCTTAATAATTCTTACTAGGTTGACATTTAAGCAATTTAACTGCTGAGTACTGTACAAGCAGTGATTTTTATAGACATGCTGGTTCCAACTGGTTCTGCGGCCTGATTAGATGTCATTACAATAAGGACTGGGTTTTGAACAGAAGAAGGGCTAGGGGCGTGGCCGAGTCTGTGAACTTTGTATCACTGCAGCCAATTCAAGGCAACATCTTCTGATCATGACTTTTTCTTTATCAGTCTCTGTTGGAATTCTAGGGAGGGCTTTTCTTAGGAGGAGGTACAGTGAGCCCCTTATATCCACGGGTTCCGCATCCCCAGATTCAACCAATTCTGGATTGAAAATATTTGGAGAAAAAAAAATTCTAAAAAGCAAAACTTGAATTGGCCATGTGCCAAGCACCATGCTGAATCCACATGAATGAAGTGATGGTAGGTAGACCCTGCTGTAGCCTCCCGCCATCTCACAGATCCTCAGTCTCTCTCCAGCACTTGTTGTTTTATCATCATTTGCCTTGTGTCTTTGTCATTATTCCCTAAACAATACAGTACTAGTGTATATTTTAATATATAGTATATGTTTTTACCTTTCTATGCCTATAAGGGAGCTCAGTGGTTAAGAGCTCAGGCTGCTAACCAAAAGGTCAGCAGTTTGAATCCACCATCCTCTCCTTGGGAACACTGTGGGGCAGTTCTACTCTATCCTGTAGGGTCGCTATGAGTTGGAATCAACTCGACAGCAAAAGGTTTATCCATATAAAACACTTAACATTCCAAATACCCTAAAACATCTTAGACATAGTAGCAGTGTATATATGCGTGCATTCATTATTACAAATCATTGTATTTAACTCAGATTTTTAAAACGATAGGTTTTATGGCAGACCATTCTTAAGAATGAGTTGTCGGTAAATTGGATGTTCTTAACCTGGGGACTTAAATTGTATGACCTTATGGGACTGCAGACTTATATGTGGTCTGAGGTTGCCTGAATGGATGTTATGCAGCTGTGTAACAACTATTTGCATAGCATTTACATAGTATACCATATACATGTACTGTAAAACAACTATTTACATGGCATTTACATTGTATACCATATACATGTACTGTAAAACAACTATTTACATGGCATTTACATTGTATACCATATACATGTACTGTAAAACAACTATTTACATAGCACTGACATTGTATACCATATACATGTACTATAAAACAACTATTTACATAACATTTACATTGTATACCATATACATGTACTGTAAAACAACTATTTACATGGCATTTACATTGTATACCATATACATGTACTGTAAAACAACTATTTACATGGCATTTACATTGTATACCATATACATGTACTGTAAAACAACTATTTACATAGCACTGACATTGTATACTGTATACATGTACTGTAAAACAACTATTTACATAGCATTGACATTGTATACCATATACATGTACTGTAAAACAACTATTTACATAGCACTGACATTGTATACTGTATACATGTACTGTAAAACAACTATTTACATAGCATTGACATTGTATACCATATACATGTACTGTAAAACAACTATTTACATGGCATTTACATTGTATACCATATACATGTACTGTAAAACAACTACTTACATAGCACTGACATTGTATACTGTATACATGTACTGTAAAACAACTATTTACATAGCATTGACATTGTATACCTTATACATGTACTGTAAAACAACTATTTACATAGCACTGACATTGTATACCATATACATGTACTATAAAACAACTATTTACATAACATTTACATTGTATACCATATACATGTACTGTAAAACAACTATTTACATAGCACTGACATTGTATACTGTATACATGTACTGTAAAACAACTATTTACATAGCATTGACATTGTATACCATATACATGTACTGTAAAACAACTATTTACATAGCACTGACATTGTATACTGTATACATGTACTGTAAAACAACTATTTACATAGCATTGACATTGTATACCATATACATGTACTGTAAAACAACTATTTACATGGCATTTACATTGTATACCATATACATGTACTGTAAAACAACTATTTACATAGCACTGACATTGTATACTGTATACATGTACTGTAAAACAACTATTTACATAGCATTGACATTGTATACCTTATACATGTACTGTAAAACAACTATTTACATAGCACTGACATTGTATACCATATACATGTACTATAAAACAACTATTTACATAACATTTACATTGTATACCATATACATGTACTGTAAAACAACTATTTACATAGCATTGACATTGTATACTGTAAAACACCTATTTACATAACATTTACATTGTATACCACATACCTGTACTGTAAAACAACTATTTACACAACATGTACATTGTATTAGGTATTACAAGTAATCTAGAGAGGATTTAAAGTGTGTGGGAGGATGTGTGTAAGTTATATACAGATACTGCCTACGCCGTATTATATAAGGGGCTTGAGCATCCATGGATTTTTGTATCCTGGGGTGTCCTGGAATCAATCACCTGTGGATACTGAGGGACAACTGTATTAAGGGTCGATAATAGGAAGAGCTGGGCCTATATAATTGTTGACGAAGAGGTTGGGGGATGGCGCTGGAGGGAATAAATCTGATCAAGGAAGCGTAAGTGAAGAGAACAAAATCTTTATTGGGGTGTTGGCTATTGGCAGGCAGGATAGCTGTGGATAACATTTAAAGAGTCTGTCTGCTTCACAAAGAGCCCCCTGTGTGATGGGATAAGCACTGTGCTAGAAGTTTATTCTCTTCCTGTCCCTGCGTCTGGGCCCTTTGGTCTAGTCAAATTCAGAAGGCGGACACAGGGAAATTATCCTGGTAGTCAAAGTTGTATCTTTTTCATCTCTGTCTCTCCAGTGCTCAGCTGGTCAGTTTAACAGGTCATGAATACTATCAGCATCATTCTTGTATCTTTTAATCGAGGCCCTCAACAGCCTCTTGCAGAAACAGTTTCCAAAATGCTCCAGTCTTTATTTTCACTGTGTTTGTCCTCTACATACTGGAATATCCTCTCTTTTTTTCTTTCAATTTTGAAATGTCTTGATTGATTTAGTTTTTCTTTCATTTTTTTTAAAGAAAAAAGTATTTCTGAAATTATGTAATTCACATATAGTTTTTAAAATGCTCCATTCCCCCCCCCATCTTCTGGTAACCACTAATCTTTTGTCTGAATGGATTTGTCTATTCTAGATATTTCCTGAAAGTGGAATCATAGAGTTTTTGTCATTTTTTAAGTGATGGCACACAGAGGAGTTTGAGAGCTTATATCTAATGGCTGCCCAACTTGTGTCAAGAGTAAAGATTTCAGAGTCCAAAAGGCAATGGTTTGAGTCAAGGTTCTGCCACTTTGGATCTGCATCACCTTGGGCAAGTTACTTAACCTTCCTGGGCTTCACTTTCTTCATCTGTAAACTGAAAATCTATAAGCCACAGAGAGTAGTTGTGGGGATTAAATGAGGTATCCAAAAGTACCTGTCTTAAGGGGTTAAACAAACAAACAAAAAAAACAAACCTGTTGCTGTCGAGTTGATTCCAACTCATAGTGACCCCATAGGACAGACTACAGCTGCCCCATAGCATTTCCAAGGAGCAGCTGGTGGATTTGAATTGCCATCCTTTGAGTTAGCAGCCGTAGCTCTTAACCACTGCGCCACCAGTGGTAGATGTGATTAATTTTTGTAAGGCAGGCCTGTGAATTTAACGTTTCCACCTGCCCTGTCCAACTCAGAATGGGTCGAAGATTTTCAACTTCCATCTTCAAGGTCAGGTAATGCCTCCCCTCTTTCATTTTTGTGAACACTTCCCTACCCCAGTCTCATTCCTTTGTTTCTGCTCTCAAGGGTCTGCCACTCCCTGGCTTATGGATCCACAAACACCCCAGAACTCTCCAGAGGCCAGGGGTTGATAGGGCCCCAGGCCCCCAACTCTGCTCTAGTAAGGCAGCTCACCTTTTACCTATTTTATGTATTAGAGTTTGGAATGGGATTTCTTTTGGGTAAGAGTTCTAGCAAAAAAAAAAAAAAAGAGAAAAGCTTTGAAAACCACCAACAGCTAGTCTTGGTCTAGGATAAAGACCCTTAATCAAAAGAAGGAATTAGATAAAGGGCTAGACTTTGGTGAGGTATAGTGATAAAATCACAGAAATGACACTGGGAAAAAAGAGTGGACCTGTGTACACGCAGCCACTTTTGAATTGTTGAGAAGATGAGGCTGTAATTCCAGCAAGAAATAACCCCAAAGGATGACAGTTGGAGTTGCATCCACAATCGTTTTTCAACTGATGGCACCTTCCTCACCACAAGCTGGTGAAAATTGACTTCTGTCCCAGAATCCTGGTGTGGTGTTGACATGGGGAGGCTGCTCTCTCGGTTGAAGCAGCAAGAACATGACAAGAAGAAATTGTTCTTTCTCCAACATACAAATGCAGTGTTTCACACTTAAAGCGGCTTATTCTTTGGGGTTTGTAAGGAGGGCCGGGGGAGGGATACAGGGTGCCTGTTCCTCAGTGCGAGCTGAGCTGCGGAGGGTGTGGAGTGGCTGGAAGGGTTGGGTAGGCAGTGCAGGGTGCTTGGTGACTTGGGGCTCCTTAGCTGCTCCTCTGGCTCTGAAAAGATTCTCTGCTGTGCAGTAAACAGCACAGTATTTCTTAGTATTGATGGGCACTTGGAATTCTGTGGTGCTTCCTTAGACAGCTCTCTGTAATTACGGTGATTACCTAGCGCAATCCTATTTTTCTGTCACATCTCTCAATTTTTCAAACATCTGTCTTTTCAGCTTCCAGATCTCTTTAGTCCTTAACAAGAACCCTTTATGTAATTTGCATATCTGGTACAGAAAATGTGTTAATTTAGGCCTTGTTGTTGGAGTCCTGGTGGCGTAGTGGTTAAGAGCTCGGCTGCTAACCAAAAAGATGGGCAGTTGGAGTCCACTAGGCAGTCCTTGGAAATCCTGTGGGCAGTCTACTCTGTCCTGTAGGTTCACTATGAGTCAGAGTCAACTTGATGTTTTTATTTATTTTTGGTTGTTGTTAGTTGCCATTGGCTCCAACTCATGATGACCCCACACACAATGGAATGAAATGTTGCCCAGTCCTACGCCATCTTTATGATTGTTGGGCTGCTTGAGTCTGTTGTTGCGGCCAGTATGTATATTGAATACCTCGCAACCTTGGGGGCTCACCTTCTAGCACTATATTGGACAGTATTCTGTTGTAATCCATCAGGTTTTCACTAATTTTCAGATGCAGATAGCCAGGCCTTTCTTCCTGGTCTTAGTCTAGACCTACTGATGTAGTCCTTACGGATTCAGACTTTGCGATGGTTGTGACACAAGGAGAACAAAAGTGCAGCTAGCGCTGCTCATGAGGAAAGGGCTCCCCAGCGCAGGTCACAAAAGGCAGGCCTGATCTACCTACTGGAAACAAAGTGCTTGCGCGTGAGCTTCAAAGCACAGGAAGTGACGTCACATTACAAATCCTTCTTACATTTCGTTAAAGCAGGACCTCGACGAGGCAGCTGTTACATTATTTAGGTTTGTGCTTCTCTTCTTCATAAAAAGAATGACACCTGATTGTTCAGGAAAAAGCACATTTTTTCCTTCTTTTCTTTTTTGCTGCCCTTTTTCTCCTTAGTTAGTTAGAAGTGGAGAGGTTTACCCACATATGAAAAGGATCATAGCGACTTCTGGTGATGTCTGGGCTTGGGGACTGCAGAGTCAACAAATGTGAGAGATAACTCTGAAGGACTGATGAAAACTTACGTTCAGAAAACACATGTTAGTACATAGTTCAGAATATTGTCTCCACATGTTTTTGATCCATGAAAGGTCACTGAGCCACCTGGGCTCACCTGTTGTCCGGCTGAAGCCCCAGACGGGCTGAATTTTCCAGTGATACAGAGACACCTGTCCTCCCTTGTGAGAAGAAATCTCCAGGTCAGCGTTGGTGTTTTTTCTTTGTTCTTTGTTTTTGGTTGCATAGGTATTTAAGCTGTCCAGCCTCAGTAATCTGTCTATTTTGGATCACATCCCTGTTCTGTCACTTACTTGCTTTGATACCTTGGGTATGTCATTTCATCTCAGCCAAGCCTCAGTTTCCTCATCTGAAACGTGGAGATAACAGCCCACATTTAGAGAAAGAAATGACACCCAAAGAGCTCAGCACAGTCTTGCGGGTGAAAGGTTCTCGGTGAACATTAGCTATGATGGCAGGTGAGCCGTGTGATGGTTTTGAGAAGATGACGCCAGATTTGCTAGAGAAACTTTGTGTAAGTCATCTTTGCCCCAGAGCAAGCGAGAAACTGCAATTACTCCCTAACCCGAACCAGCACCATTGCTTTTTTTTAAATTGTGGTAAAACTCTACGTAACAAACACACACCCGTTCACCAGTTTCCTCATGTACAATTCAGGGACATTGATTCCATTCTTCAAGTTGTGCCACCATTCTCACTATCCTTTTCCAAATCATCCCACCACCATTGACACAAACCCAGTGCCCCCTAAGCAAACGGTCCCCGCCACCCTCCAGCACCACAGTGTGTATGTCTCACCTGTGTACTAAGCTCCATACGTTTGGCCTCAATTTCCAGTCTCTTCCCTCAGCATCCCTCCTCTTTCCATAGGAAGAACAAATAGTGACTTATTTTTGCTTGAAGATTAGGCTCATTTCTATGTGCTGGGTTTTGTTTTGTTTTGTTTTTTTCCCTTTGCCTTTTGGTTGGTTGTTTTGCCTTACCTAATTTATCAGATTCTAAACACCTTCTACATGGCCTGCCCTTGGAGGCTGTCTCAGAGGCTGGGGGGCTTCTGGCCTCCGGTGTGCTGACACGCCTCTGAACAAGTATTCATAGGTGCCCTGTCCCATCACAATGCTGGTCTCTTGGATTTGCCTTACCCAGACCAAGTGGTGTCTACTGCGGCGCTAATCCCTTTGGTTTCTCCTCCAGGACCCAGGTGCCTTGGTTAACTCCTGTGTGGCATCATGTATTGACATACTGGTCGTGAAGTCACTGATACGTATAAACATACACAGACACAAATGGAGAAAGAGATTGATAGATTGGAAATGGTAGACTTTTGGTGGGACCCTACTGAAATAGGTGGAGGGGAATCATTACGTGTATCAATGTTGAAAAGTGTTTCTCTTGCTACTCGTGGCCATGGGCGTTGATTCATTCATCCGCTGACTTATCACCCAACATACATCGGGGTCTGTGCACCTATCAGCTGGGCGCAGTGAGTCACACATAGATGGGAAGACCTATTCTGACCCTCTGAAATGGAGCAGGAGGTAGTTCTGTGTTCTTCCAGTTTTCCTCTGTAAGAGTGGGCTTGTTTCTGGTTTTGTGTTGAAAACCTATAATGTGGATTTCAACCGCTGAAAACGAGCCACAGAAAGGCCAGTTGTTGAGCTGATTGAAGTAGCTTAAATGAAGGTGAAGGAGGACCGAATTGTGCATTTGGAGACCTCATCTATGGTCTCAGCTCTTTCACCAACTAGCTGTGGGACCATAGGTGAAATGCTTGCCCTTCTTATAGCTCAGTTACTTGAGCAGTGACAGGAAGCAGCTGGTCTAGCTAAGCCAGCCCTAGAATTCTATTCATTTATAAAAATATTTTGAAATATCAAGCTAAATAAAAGTGAGGGTCACAGAATGCTTTTGCTTCACCCCCTTATTGTTACTCAGCATTTGTGGGTTTCCTCACCAAGACCATACTCCATGTCAGCCCAGTGTGGAGCCACCTTTGAGGCTTTTAGCAAGCACCAAAGATGTCCCCCTGGCAGTATCTCCTTCATGAACCTTCCAGCCCCTGAGGCTGGTCTTGTGTGTATGGCCTGATAAGGCTTTTGCCAAGACTTGTTTCTATAAAAATCCAGACTTACCAAAATGTTTCTTCTTTTGCTTGAAAATTTTTTTTTTTTTTTTTGGTACATGCTCTGTGAAGAGCAGAATCCGCTGTTAGTAACCATCATCAGCTGTAATGACCTAGAACTGAGGACTCGACCAGGTGGCTATAAAACACGTCTTTCTGTAGGGCTGTTCTGTAGGGCTGCTAATGAACTAGGCTGCTTTTTCATGTGCACATATAATAGGGGAAAGCTACACATAACATTTCAAAGCAAACTCATTAAGGTGATGGAAGCCTTATCATTATTATACTGTGAAATATTTCTTGAAGTCATCTTTAATTTCTTTTTGGTTATAAACAAAATGTATGCTTTTTTTAGAATAGAAAGCAATAAAATATCCTAGAAATGAGCAATTTTAACATATACCTACATATGAATATATACATTTCTATTTTTGTGTATTTATATTCTGCCTTTTGCAGGAAATGTATCTTATGCATTCCCCATATGATTAAAAATAGCTCAAAAACGTAGTTTTCAGTGGCTACATATATAATCTACCCTTTGGTTGTCCCATAGTTTATATAACTGTTGGCAAAATATATCAGTGTATTTTTATTTTAGACCTTATAAGTTTTTTTTTTTTAAATGGCCTCTCAAAAAAAAATTTTTTTTTTTTTCCTCTAGTTGGGAAGACAAATATGTCTTTGGGCTAACAGATTTGAAGTTCATATTGGCTGTGAGAAAAAAAAGTTGTCTGTAATTAGCATCTTCAAATTTTCTATTCCTGCCACAAACTAAGTTGCTTAATGTTTAAGGATTCAAATAATACACAAGGAGGATTTTTTTTTTTCTTGAGACTCTGTTTTTGTACTCATGTGTGCCCATAAGAAGGAGCCCTGGTGGCGCACTGGTTAAGTGCTCAGCTGCTAATGGAAAGGTCGGTGGTATAAACCCACCAGCTGCTCAGTGGGAGAAAGGTGTGTCAGTCTGCTCCTGTAAAGATGACAGCCTTGGAAACGCTATGGGGCAGTTGTAGTCTGTCCTGTACAGTAACTGAGTTGGAATCGACTCAACAGCAATGAGTTTGGTTTTGGTTTGGTGTCCATAAGCACAGTCAAAGCACTAAAACATTAGGAAGAGATAGGAAGGGAAGAAAACCAACCTTTATGCAGTACATGGTCTGTGGATGCACACAGTTATCTCATTATGTTCTCACAACCAGTCTGTGAGCTGAAGTTATCTAGCCTGCTTCTCAGAAGACAGAGCTGGGCTCAGAGAGGTTCTGAACCTGGCTCAGTTTCATCTACCTGGAAGATGGCAGAGCCAGTATTTGAACCTGGCACTGTCAAATCTAAAATCAAAATTCTTCCTGTATTATATCGTGTTGCCTAAAAAAAACCCCTAGGCCGAGGTAGTTGCTGCCTCCTTCTCTGCCCCATATCACTGTAAAGGTGGAGAAGAAGTCAGAAAGATCGTTCACAAGCGCCATGGTTTTCTACTCTTTGGGACCACTCCAAAGCCTGGGAGAGTGGGCCTGGTATGGGATCCACAGTCCCTCCTTTGCCAACATCCCCCCTCCTCTCACAACTTCAACAACAACTCAGCTTTTTCCTGTTCTACATATTAGGGGTAAGAAGCTGTCCTTTCCAGTCACACTGCCTCCCCCTCCACAGTGTACCCAAATCACTGCCTTGGCGCTTCACTGGGAGGCAATTGGCTCTCCATGGGCTCTTGGTTCAGAGCAGATCTGTGCTCACCCAGTGCAAAGTGGGCTTGTTAGACTGGTCCTTCCCCTTGAAACATCCATCCCAGTTTTCCAGTGAAAATATTCATCGAACAAATTATTGGTGGCTATTTTTTTTTTTTATGAGTTGGAATCAACTCGACAGCAATGGGTTTGGTTTTTTGGTTTTATCAGTGAAGAAATGAAAAGAATTTTCTTTGTACTGATCTGACTTCCCTACCTTAATTAATGAAGACAGGTCTCATGACTCCGTAAGATTTCCCACTCAGAGATTTCTCCGTCTTTGCTATGATCGGTTGTGATGGAGCTGAAATAGCATGCAGTTCTGGAATTCTCCACCCGCTGCCATATTTATTTCACCTCTGCAGTTGACCGTCATCCATTATGCAGTTCCCGAGCACTAGCTGTAGACCAAGCAAGAGGCACTTACAGCCTCCTCAGCGTTGTCCCTTTATCCGCCTTCTTTCCGTGCCCTGGGCTTGTAGAAGGTGGTTTTCAAGAGGTTTTGACATTTCCTTGAGATGCTAATAAGAATGAACTTATTTACTGAATATTAAAGCTCAGTAATAAGATACTACATGTGAAGTGTGGTTCAACATTAAAACAACAATGCTGTGAAAAATATGCAAGGTCTTATGAACTTGTAAATTATAAAAAAGTTATCTTTCTCACCTCGTAGGTATTTTACATATATTACCCTAGGCTAAAGACTTAACAAGCTAATTTCTATAAACACGGAATAGCTTTTACCAGCATCAGTGATTGGAGGTTTATGCTACTTTGCCATTTTTTTTTTGTTTGTTTGAACTAGATTTTGTCAGTTCTTGGATTAGCGATCCTCGTCTGTAACTTGAGCGCTTATGCGGTGTATTGCTTTAAAGTTTCTATCATACTTTTACATTATTTCTTTTATTCTTCCCAACAACCTTTGCATATAGGTAGACATTAAAAAGCAAAAAAGTTGACATTGAGTCGATTCCAACTTACGGCACCCCACGTGTGTTAGAGTGGAACTGTGCTCCATAGTTTTTCAGTGACTGGTTTTTTGGAAGTAGATTGCCAGGCCTTTCTTCCAAGGCGGTAGACTCAGACCTCCAACCTTCTGATTAGCAACTGAGTGTGTTAACCATTTTTATCACCCAGGGGCACCCTGGAAGCATTAGTGTTTCCATTTTATAGATGAGGAAACTGAGGCCGTGCCACTGGTCATGACAGAGAAGGAACTGGAATGAGTCATCCTCTGCACCAGAGTCCACTACACCATAGTTTGATTTTTGAAATTTTTGCAAGCATTGTGTTGTTCCCTTTCTGGGACTACCCATCCCCAGATCCTCACAAAATGACGGCTCTCAGTAAACGTACATATTCCTGCTTAAACAGACAAATGCCTTTCATTCACAACAGAAGATCAAACCTCACGGAATGAATTTGGTAATAGCTGATCCCACTTTATGGACAGCTGCTCAGACTGGTAAAGCAAACACAGTGTTCACCTCACTGCTGTGGCACATACAAAATGCAGCGTGACCAGTGATGAAGGTACCTCGTTAGCCACAGTCAGTATGTTCTCCTAAATGTATGAATGCAGTACCGTGTGGTATTTTGGAACATGATGTTAAGTTTCCTGATTGGAAATGTTCTTGAACTAAAATATCCTCCGTGACAAGCTTTTTTGTGGTTATAAAAAAAGATCAGCATCTTGCAGGTTACCCGATTTGCTAATTGCTTAGAATTCAGATCAGGTGTCTCTGGTGGAATTAGCGTGCACCAACAGTGGTTGACAAGGGTTTCTGATGGGAGAGATGGATACCTAGAGGTGAAGAACTCATTAAAAAAAAAAAAAAAATAGGAGGTGGATTTTCAGGGTTAAATTCTATGACCTAAGTTAAATGATGGCATTCTGTTTTAATGATGTTCAGCAAGGGTAGATGGGTAAACAGGAAAAGCAAATCTACTTCTTTATGAGGAGAGAAGTATCCAGAAGGGTAGGGCTTTTCCTTCAAAAAGGGCAGTAACTGGAACTCTTAATATGGGTTCAGTTATCCCCTTTGTGGTCTCTGTGGGAGGCCCTGTGAGAGCTGGTTACTTCACAATTAGCAAAGGGTGGGAGCTTGTTCTTAATGTGTTTACTTCGAAGCCCTGATTTATACGTGAATCAATCTATGCTTGAAGTTTACTGAGGTTTTTTTAGTCCTAAAAGGGAGCCTTGGTGGCGTAGTGGTTAAGACCTTGGCTGCTAACCAAAAGGTTGGCAGTTCAAATCCACCAGCTACTCCTTGGGAACCCTATGGGGCAGTTCTACTCTGTCTTGAAGGGTCACTGTGAGTTGGAATCGACTCGACGGCAGTGGGTTTGGTTTGGTTTTAGTCCTAAAATGACTGAGACAGAATCTGAGAGAAGATCCTACTACATCTCCGTCTCATATTTCCCTGTATGTTCTCTGTCCTCGGTGAAAGGTGCTGATACAAAATGTGAATACAATATTAATAATGTCATTTTTCCTTGAGGTCATTCACACTCCATCCCTGGCTCGATCCCTTAAATGCCATAGAGGGTATTTCTGAATGACTCACCCCTGAAAAGGAATGGAGTCCATTATTCCCCAAAGTGCACAGTGTTTCACCAAGTGTTCTTCCAGCTGACATGACAGCTTCCACAAACTTCCAGACCATGAGACATTTCTTAGCCTCTTTGGGCCTCAGCACCATATCTGCAAATTGGGAAAAATAATAGTACCTACGTCATAGGATTGGGTGAAGAGTTAATGAGTTTGTATTTGGGAAGTGCTTAGAAGAGCAGCTGGTACATATGAAAGGAACAAAGATTAAATAAAGGCAAAGACTGAGTGCTACCTAGGAAGTAATGAGCTACATAGCCATCTTGACACATAACCAAAAAACTTGTTGCCATCAAGCCGATTCCGACTCATGGTAACCCCGCATGTTTCAGAGTAGAGCTGTGCTCCACAGGGTTTTCCTAGTAGGTCAAAATTAATATGCCTTTGACCAACATTAGCTGCCCTGGAGGAGGAATGGGAGGTTCATATCTGATTAACACTGCAGATTGCCCGACCCCCACCAGTTCAAGAAAGTTGAGAGCCCAGTGACTGCATTGCAACATCGTGGCTGAACTCCAGGAGAGATGACACTTCCAGGGGGTGGAGATTGTCGGGCCTCTGCTTGAGCAAGTTGGATAAGTGCGTGTTTCCCTGCCTTCCGGGGGAGTGGAAGACTCACAGTGTCACGTCAGGCCCTCTGGGGATCACATCTGTCAGGATGGAATTGCTCATCCCACACTATGTGGACAAGGACTTGGCGTCCAAGTCTGACATGTGATCAGCACTCAGTTTGGGATAGTGGTCATGGCAAATTCTTCTGGAAGGGAATTTGGTAAGTCTTCCTACAAGTCAGTGTGCAGCTGGGGTTGGGCTTTGGCATGTCCTCTCACGAATTCAACTGTGGCTCTTCCTCCTCCTGGGGTTGGGATTTGGCTCCAGCCGGGGAACATACCCAAACCTGAGAGCCCGGAGGCTGCTGTTTCCTGCAGTTGCCCATACTGTGGAATTTTACTGATCTGAGTCTAAGGCACAGGTAACTGTCCCAGTACCACTTTTGTTTTCATCCATACATTCCTCCATACATGCATTTACGTATTCCTTTATTCAGCAGTCGTCTAATAATGGCCTCCCATATTGCAGTCACTACGCTAGCGGCTGGGATGTAGAGAGAATCAGACATGTTTAAAACACATACAGTAGGGGAGAGATCTCCATGGATTCAGCCACAAGGATTTTTCTTCTTCTCATCTGTGAATGCTCCATGCCTTTCATAGTTCATAGGACATAGTTCTAAGGGGGGCGACCCTTAAATACTGGCTATTTGAGAATAATAGGGGTTAAAAAAAAACCTGTTGCCGTTGAGTCTATTCTGACTCATAGCGACCCTATAGGACAGAGTAGAACTGCTCCATAGAGTTTCCAAGGAGCGCCTGGTGGTTTTGAACTGTTGACCTTTTGCTTAGCAGCCCTAACACTTAACCACTATGCAGCCAGGGTTTCCATGATAGGGTAAGGATTATAATAAAGCTAAGTGCAAAGTGCAAGCAAAACCTATGTATTATATTTGTGCAGCACAGATACCTAGTTTTGTCCAGCATTTTTAATATTATATTTTGGTGTCGTATTCATTGCATCACTTAGTTTTCACAAATAATGCTTTAAATTAAAAGGTATTTTTCTTATTACTTTTATAGATGAAACACAGAGAAGGTAATTTACCTCCACAAAATCACACAGCTCTTTGATTGCCCTGCCCGACATAGAACTGTCTCCTGACTAAAGTCCCTTCTTACATTCATGACATTGGCTAGATTGATACCAAACAGATATTTCTCTCCTAGGTTTCAGATGATGTAATCTACTCCTATTTGGCCAAAATACTTAGTTTTAATCATTTATCCCAGAAACATGTACGGAGTATCTACCATGTGCCAGCTTAATTTTTTTTTCTTTTTATTGTGCTTTAGGTGAAAGTTTACAGCTCAAGTTAGTTTCTCATACAAAAATTTATACACACATTGTTATGTAACCATGGTTGCTATCCCTGTAATTTGACCACACATTCTTCCTTTCCGCCCCAGGTTTCCTGTGTCCCTGCAACCGGCTCCTATCCCTTTCTGCCTTTTCATCTAGCATTCTCACTTAGTCTGGTTTGTCTATTTGAGCTAAGAAGCATACTCTTCACGAGTATCATTTTATGTCTTATAGTCCAGTCTATTCTTTGCCTGAAGAGTTGGCTCTGGGAATGGTTTTAGTTCTGGGTTAAGAGGGAGTCCAGGGACCACATCTTCTAGGGTTTCTCCATTCTCAGTCAGACGATTAAGTCTGGTGGTTTTATTAGAATTTGAGTTCTGCGCCCCACTTTTCTCCTGCTCCATCGGGGACTCTGCTGTGTTCCCTATCGGGGCAGTCATTGGTGGTAGCCAGGCACCATCAAGTTCTTCAAGTCTCAGGTTGATGGATTCTGTGGTCTTTGTGGCCCTTTTTGTCTCTTGGGCTCATATTTTCCTTGTGTCTTTGGTGTTCTTCATGCTCCTTTGCTCCAGGTGGGTTGGGACCAATTGATGCATCTTAGATGGCTGCTCTCCAGCTTTTAAGACCCCAGACGTCATTCCCAAAGTGGGATGCAGAACATTCTCTTAATATACTTTGTTATGCTAATTGACCCAGATGTCCCCTGAAACCATGGTCCCCAGACCCCACCCCTGCTACACTCTCCCTCGAAGTGTTTGGTTGTGTTCAGGAAACTTCTTAGCTTTTGGTTTAGTCCAGTGGTGCTGACCTCCCCTGTATTGTGGGTTGTCCTTCTTTTCACCTAAGATGATCCTTGTCTACTGTCTGCACTAGTGTAATTAAACATTATGTTTTCGATTTACTACATGTACCATGTGTACTTTTTCTGAAACTTGGAAAAGGATAAATCATACTCTACGTTGAAAATGTGTTGCTCACACAATTGGTTGGGTGATTTTAAATGAATCTAAGGCTCTGGTAGTACGCAGGTTCTTCATTATGAACATCCTTCTCACCTTTCATTACAGAAGATAGATGGTGTTGAGCTGCTTCTGCACTGGCTGTGTTTTCCATTCTGGAAGATCCTTTTAAAAAGCAAATCCTTGATGGGGCCAGTATGAAGTCATAGAAGTGCAATCTTGAACAAATCTAAGATGGAGGTCCAGAGAAAGAGGGATTTGCTAAGGGTCTCAATAGTTCAAGTCTTGGCTTTATTGCTTATTCCTAACCTAAATGATGGCTCTTATAATGCCATAGCCACCCACATTTTCCTCCTTCCCAGACCTCCTCTCTCTCAGGCTTCCTGCTTGCTTTCACTTGCACAGATTCCTGCTGGGCTGTTCTCTGGTGCCATCTCTTTGGGTATTTGGAGAAGATAATAGAGAGGAGCTGGGAAGACTCAATGGAGCTGGCTCTTTGATGAGCTATTTTATGACTCATGTACTGTAGGGGGTGCTGGCTTGTGGGGGGAGAAGGAAAACATCTCTTTGTTTCTTCCTTTCTGCTTAAAAGAACTATATCAAGGAACCCACCATCCAGGCAGCCGCCCCTTCCACTCATGGTATTGGGCCCATTGTGAAAATTACAAAACAAACAAAAAACTGTAAAATTATACTAAAAATGGTAACAGGAACAGATTTTTAAATATCTTAAGCCCTTCTGACTTTTTTTCCCTTGTTTTCCCCTCTTTACCTCTGTTTTATACTCTTTAAAAAAGAGGAGTGACAAGCAACTGGCTTCTCACCCAATAAAGAGTAGGAACAGTCCTTTGGCTTTTGAGCAGCTCATGAGATTTCCTTCTGCAGAAGTTTCAGGGAATTTCTTCCAGAAAAGTCATGGGTGAGGAGGGTAAATGGTTGCAGCTGGATTAACACCCTGCCTGGTGGGCCCTGAGGCATCAACCTCTGTGTAATTGAGCCCATTTTCCAGAACCCAGGGCCCCGAATGCACACTTGCCCCTTCCTGCCGTGGCATGGTTGAAAGGCAGAAGTCTCCTTCCACCTCGAGTTTGGAGAGGAGAAAGAGCTGCTGTTGTGAGGTGTCTGAACCCTTGGACCTAGGCCTGGTGAGTCACCTAAACACATCATTAGCTTTTGTCAAGTTGCTGCTGTGGTTGGGTAACTAATGTTATTGGAGGAAGCGATGAATTTCCCCCCTCACAGCTAAAGATGAGACAGAATTTGTCAGGCTTCACACACACACATACATACTCAAGTATATTCTGCTTCATCTTTCCCATCTAAACAATCTGTTTCCCAGTAGTTCAAAGATTCCTCCAAAGATCCTCCTATGCCTGAGGCTACACCTCCTCAAAAAGCCAGGATACATTTTAAAAGGGGGAAAACAACAACTCTTCTATGTTCTGTTTTTCTCACTTTTTTTTCCCCCTTCTCAATATGGAAACACTTTTGATAAAGGCTTTTCAGTTGGAACTGGCTGGTTTTGTGTTTTCGCTTGCTTTAAGGGTTACATGTCCAGTGAAGATAGATTTCTTCCAGCATCCCGAACTAGGGATGAGTATCTGTCACTGAGGTGTCCAAAGAAAGATCTCCTTGTCCCATGTTGATGGCTCCTGGATAATGCAGGAGGAGAACCGTGCCTCTTCCTGGTTTCTCAGCCCACCTCTACCCCTAAGCCAGCCGGGCTTCTCAACATGTGTTTCCTGCCACAACAGACATCATGAGTGACAGATCCATACAGGACAGACACCTACACTGAGGCATAGATATGACAGATGTCTTGGCACTGACGCCACCATTTCTTTCCCACTTGAGGAAACATGGGAATGAAGGGCTGCAAAAGGGGCTTTCTTATGTGACACCCTTGAATACCCTCTAATTTACAAAAAAACCTTAATTATTTCAAAACTTTAGAATTTGTATTATTCTTAACCACACATGGCTTACAGCACCTCTGGGATGACAGGTTACTTAAGAGTCAGGAGAACCATTTCTCCCCACTGCAGAGATTTTCCCCAGGACTTCGTGCCTAGAAGCTCCGTGGTAATGGTATGACTCACACTTCCTTAGTAAGGCAGTCCCAGGTTATCAATGTCCAACTTAACAACTCCTACTTGCGCTTTAACTCTATGTAAATTTGCCTTCACTTTGAAACACTTGAACAAACTCCTGCTCTCAACAAATTCTTCATAGCAATCACTTTCACTTGCTGTATGCGCAGCTTTTAAATCATTGAAAAGGCTTCCACCCTTTTCTTGCGCTAAAGTGAGGCTAAATAAGAACCTTACGCACCTGTTCCGACTTACCTACAAATTCTGAAAGACACACTTGGGAACCGAACTCATTCATAACATGGGGACTGTCTGTATTTTTCACCTCAAAAAAGAGTCGGAGTAACCTGCTCCGTGTATCAGCAGTTGATTGGTCTCAGGGAAGTCAGGCCTGTAAATACTGAATCATCTTACCTGTGCTTCCTTCCTTTTGCATCTCCTTTGGTCCCATAAATAGGATATGCCAAGAGGGACGTCATTCAAGGACCCTGATTTTGTTGGTAGAAGCAGTGCCTTCAAATTGAGCTGTGGACTTTGAGGAGGTGAAAGGGTGAATTGGGTATGAGAAATACCTTGGTTTGGGAGGTGTGGGAGAAAAGGAGAAAGGATTTTGGTAGGAAGCATGCAATATAAGCATTTGAGATCCAGTACTAATCAAATTCTGGTGGTGTAGTGGTTGAGAGCTACGGCCGCTAACCAAAGTTCAGCAGGTGGAATCCACCAGGCACTCCTTGGAAATCCTATAGGGCAGTTCTCCTCTGTCCTATAGGGTCACTTTGAGTTGGAATTGACTCAACAGCAGTGGGTTCTGGTTTTTCTTACTAATCAAACAGAGGAGCCCTGGTGGTGCAGCGATTAAGAGCTTGGCTGCTAATCAAAAAGATTGGCAGTTCGCTCCTTGGAAACCCTATGGGGCAGTTCTACTCTGTCCTACAGAGTCACTATGAGTTGGATTTGACTCGACAGCAACGGGTTTGGTTTGATTTGATTAATGGAACAGAGGAGTCTCTGGGTGGTGTGAGCGGTAAGCAAAAGGTTAGAAGTTCCTGCCCGCCCAGAGGCATCGCAGAAAAAAGGCCTGGGATCTACTTCCCAAAACGCAGCCATTGAAAACCCTATGGAACGAAGTTCTGCCCTGAAACACGTGGGGTTGCCACGAGTCAGAATCAGTTTGACAGCCGCTGGTACCAGTACTAATCAAGCAGAGCCACCTGCTTCTTGCCAATAAGCTGTGTGAGCCCACTGCAGGCAAGATGTCCAAGTGGCTGAAGTGGCTTGGCCTTAGAACAATCTGTTCAATATGAGACCAATAATTATCGCTAGTGATAGCGATAATGGCTGTGCCCTGCTCCAGCCTGGGCCTCCGCGTCATCGTGTACCCTTGCAGAGTGCGTTGTTCCTGAGGGTTCTGAGCAGTTGAAGAGGGAGCCCAGGCATGAAACCCACTACCCAGAATGCACAAGGTCATTACTGATGCATGTAGCCAGAGAGAGAGTCATGGAGTTTTAGAGCTGGAAAAAAATTTTTAGAGTGTGTCGTGCCCAATCCCCTCATGCAAATCAATTAACAAAAATTATATAGCCAAACATTCACGGCGATGCCCTGTAATTAGTAACTGGAGTTTTAGGTACTCAACAAGGTAATAAAGCCCATTAGCAACCGTCAGACCCACTGAGTCGCCCTGGCACCGCTTGTGGGTTAGCAGCTGCTCACTGGATGGAGCGGTGGAAAAGAGGAAAATACTTTCTCTCTGGGTGTGTTGGGCCCCATCCAGCCTGTGCCATTCAGCCCTACATCTCCTCCTTTCCTGGTACAAATGAATGAAATGGCTGCCACTTGTGTGCAGCTGAGGCGGGAAGGAAGACTGGAACACTGAGGGACAAACCATTCTCCCCATCTCAAGGGGTGAGTAGTGTAAGCTCGTTTGAATGAGATATTAACCAGAAATGAGGTCATCATGCCATTTCCCCAGGTTAAAAGGCAATCTCCTGAACATGGCATTGAGACCCAGCCCCTTGGGGCTTTGACCTGCTTTTCCAGAATCTTCTCCTCTCAACCCCCATCCTGTGTTCCAGGCCCCGGGGTTTTTTGTGGTTCTTCTACCCCTCCATACACTCTTGTGACTCTCCTTCTAATGTGATCACGCTGTCAGGATACCTTTCATCCCTTAGTCTACTCAGAACACTCCTACACATCCTCCAAGGACTGGTTCACCTGCGATTTCTGACTTCTAAAACCTAGGGAACCCTGGTTACCCCTTCTGCAGATGGCTTTTGCACATACCTCCAATAAAAAAGCCCATTGTTCTATAGTGAATTGCTTACTTATCTCTGAATGCGCATGTTCTTGTCTTTCTCCCAGCTTTCTCTGAGCCTGGCTTGTAGTAGTTACCTAATAAATGCTTTCGAGTGCGTGTTTAGATGGATCGATGCATAAATAGATGTCCTCAAAAGCTGCTTCCCTGGTTTTATTTTTATATAAATGTAAGCTCACTGCTAAACATCCCGTTGTCTATACCAGTACTTAGTACATGATAGGTTTTAATAACTATTTGTTGAATGAATGAATGAAATGCAAAAGAACATTTTTTTCATCAAGGTTTTATAGGTATTAGACTTTTGCTCAGAATTATGTCTGAAATAGAGGAAAGCGTCTACTAGACCTGTGATAATTCTTTTTCTCATGGTGAGCTGACATGGTTGCCATCTTCCTCAGGACTGCCTATTACCACTTCCTTCTAGTAGCTTCTTACTATCGATAGTTGGGCATGTGCTCAGCTGTTTGTCCAACTTAGGAATTGGGCAAGCTTTAAGGGAATGTGATTTCTAGGTGTTGACTTCAAAAAATGTCGATTTTAAACATGTGTTTATAGGATTTATTATTGTCCCACTGCCTTTCCTGGTTTATCATTCTCTACCAGAAGTTTGCGGTGGGGGCACAGTATTTGTTTGTTGTTTGTTTTTAGTTTGCATATAGAGCAGAGAAGCTATTAAACTGCAGAGAGTATTTGAAATAGCACTGGAATTTTTCCCAAGCTACTCTGAGTGGCAGCTTGATGGAGAAAGAGGGACAGCTGTTTTCACCAACTCTAAGGCAGTGCGGGCCCTCTTTACGATATGGCGTGGTAAATGGCAAGACAAACCATGTGCTAGTAGTGGACACGGGAACTGGAGGACAGTGTCTCTGTTATTCGTTGATTATGCTGTGTACCTATCACAGTGCTCGGCTTACGGTAGACAATTCATAAATAGCTGCTGCATTGAAATTAAATTTCTGATGTGTTGTATCATCAGAAAGGGTATTAAAGGTCAGCTGTTTGAAGTCTTCCACTTAACAGATGAAGGTGGTGTCCAGAGAAGGAGCTATTCAGTTCAAAGTGTCACAGATCTATGGTAGGAAAGTCAGGACAGGTGTGCAGTGCTTATCCTGCAGGATTTAACTTGTGGGATATTTCGGTTGGTAACCACCAGATTTGTTATCATGGGATGCTCGGTATTTTTGAATCTGGGGGTGGGTTTCAGTACTTTTCATTTGCCGGCTAAGCTTTATTCGGTACCCAAATACTGTGACTTGACATTGACATTGTTCCAGACATGTCCTCCCCAAAGAAAAGGGGAAGGCACCAAGTAGCACAGGGGAAAGCTTTATTTATTCATTCAGCCTATTCAGTGATTTCTTGTTAAGTGTACCGCACCGTGCTGGGTGTCTAGTAGACAAGGACTGGCTAAGTTTAGAGTTCAGGGTTTAGTCCTGGCTCTCTTGTTTAACTGCTGTGCAACTTAATGAAATCAGGGTTTGGTGTCTTCATCTCAGCATCTGGCTCAGATGACGTTGCTAAATGCAAAAAGCTTTCATCTAATGTACTATCATTTGGTATCAACTGCCTGTAGTGCTGTGTTGGCAAGAAACCTGAGGCCACCTTTGGGCTCAGAGTGAAAGAGTGCTATTCGTGATCGGTTGATGATGTCTGCTGTGAACGATGGGTTAGTGCGCTATGGTGTGTGTGCAATTAAATTGCCATCTTGGGCCAGATGATCTGAGAAGGTCCAGTGCCTGTATTCTATGGATCCATAAGGTTCAGTCTTTGCCTTTTGAGAACCTAAAACCTCAGCAAATATGCATCCAGACCAAAAACCAAGCCCATTGCCGTCAAGTCAATTCCGACTCATAGTGACCCTCTAGGACAGAAGAGAACTGCCCCATAGAGTTTCCAAGGAGCGCATGGTGGATTTGAACTGCCAACCTTTTGGTTAGCAGCTGTAGTACTTAACCACTACGCCACCATAGTTTAATTTAAAAAATGAAAGCACCAAAGGGCAACTGAAGCAGTGTAATGATTATAAGTACCTACTTACAGGCACTTTTTTTTTTTTTCCAGACCATTAGGCCTTAAAAACAAAAAAATATCATTTCCCTTGGTCAAACTAGTTTCCATGAGTTCAAGATTGAAACTGGTCAAAATGTACCAGCAAAAGTCTGCCAGAGTTACCATTTAGCTGAAACCAAAATGTGGTCATCTGTGCCTCATTTCAGTGAAAACCTTGACTCTTTAATAAGTCACATAAAGTTTAAAATTAAGCAAGAGACTTTTGTATATTTTGCTCTAGGAGACAGATTTAACTCTAATCTGAAATTGTGTTTCATTAGGGATGTTTTCTTCTGACTGTGGGTTGAAATTAAGGTTATTATAACAGTGTTAGTATAGGTAGGGCTGCCTAGGTCGTTAAATGTGGACCAACTTGTGAGGCAATCTGTGTGTGTACGTATTATCTGTGTATGTTCACTGCATGCAGCTGATGGTTCTGCAGTGTTTATTTTTGAATTGTGTACCCCAGTTTAAAGAATGGCAATCGATGGAGCCCCAAATAGGTTCAACTGAATGAGGCCGGTAAACTCTCCACATGTTATTTTCAAATAGTGCATTTATTTCACTTCTAAGAAATATGGTAGTGTTTCTCTTGTCACAAGTGTCTTATTGTCACATATAACCGTATATCGTTGAGTCATATGATGTATCCAATAACATTACCTCTTACTATAAAGGCTTAAGAGTCTATTTGGAATGTAAATATTGTCCCGTGACCTTAAACTCCCTAAATGCTTCAAAAACCAAAGATTTTTATTTTAAAACCATAGGACATTACCTCTGGGAAGGTCTGCGCTTGGTTCTCACTTCCTGTTTTACTGGAAAGGCAAGGGTGTTTGCCTGAGAACCCGGCTAGTTATGGCAGGGCTAGGCCTCCCACTAGGAACACTTGACTCTTATTCAGATGTTTTGTTTTTCTAAATTAATTAAGAAAATTAAAATGTATATTAATTAATGTGAAGTAAGGTGAATATTACAGAGAAGAAATGGGAATTCTTTGTTTTATATATCTTTTTCTAAATTTTATTGTTTTAGGCGAACGTTTTCAGTGCAAATTATTTTCTTATTCAAAAATTTATACACAAATTGTTTTGCGACATTGGCTGCAATCCCCGCAATGTGACAGCACTCTCCCCTTTCCACCCCGGGTTCCCCGCGTCCATTCGTCCAGTTTTCCTGTCCCTGCCTTCTCATCTTTGCTTTTGAGTAGGTGTTGCCCGTTTGGTCTCGTGTACTTGATTGAACTAAGAAGCACATTATGTGTTACTGTCTGTTTTATAAGCCTGTCTAATCTTTGGCTGAAAGGTGGACTTCAGGAGTGGCTTCAGTTAGGAGTTAGCAGGATGTCCGGGGACTGTAGTCTCAGAGGTTCTTCCAGTCTCTGTCACACAACTAAATCTGGTCTTTTTTTTGTGTGAATTTGAATTTTGTTCTACATTTTTCTCCTGCTCTGTCTAGGACCGTATATTCTCCTCCTTGTCAGAGCAGTTGTGGTAGTACCCGGGCACCATCTAGTTCTTCTGGGCTCCGGCTGTTCCTGGGAACCTCGATACCTCCTTCTCTCTTACCCCCATGTCACTGTCTTTGTCACTTGGCCCCCACTGCCATTTTTTGGTCCACTTCTTTGTCCCCTCTCACCTGGATTGATGCAGTCCCTCCTCACTGGTCTCTGAGCCCCTTCACAGCATTTTTCACCTTGTTGCCAGAATGATCCCTCCAGGGAGCAAATTGAATCCTGTCTCTGTTTGTCCTCTGATGGCTCTCCATGACCTGATAAAGTGCATATTTCTTAAGGCAGCCCCGCATGGATTCTCCTCGGCCTCCTTCTGCCCTGCTGCATTCTCACCGTTACCTCCACATCCTGCCCAGGTTGTAAGCAGGCTGAGCTTATCAAATGAAGCAGGCGGGGCACAGCCTAGATTGGACACACATGCATGCCTAGGGTCCTGTAACTCATGCTGTAGAACTGAGCTCATGTGTTGCTCCACCCAGGACACTTGGGTTTAGAAATGCAAAGAGTGTCATCTGGTCAAGAAAATCTTCTTACTTACTCCCCTCTCTATATCCCTTATGGCAGAGTAGAAGTTACTGACTGAAGGCCCACTTTCTTCTCAAACAATTTCATCCTTTTTCTTTAACCTCCAACCTGTTTCATCGTCTGGAAGATGTGGAGCCGGGACTTCCTGAGCCAGAGACAGCTAGCTTCTAGCAAGGCTGGGAAGATTCCATGCTCCTTCTTCAGTGTCTGCTTGCATTTGTCAGGCTGCCCTCCCCTCTGTCGTCCTGGAGGACTGGAGAGGGTGGCTGGGACGTGCTGTGCCCGCCTGACTTGGCTTCAAGCAGGAGCTGGATGAACCAAGAGAATCTGACCCAGCAAAGTCGCAGCTGCCCAGCAGATGAATTCCTTCTGCGCCCTCCCATCTGCACTGCTCCCTTGGGAGGTGGAAATGTCCGTTCCCTCTTTGGTTCAAGCCGTGGCTTTGTGGTTGACTCTTGTGAGAGTTCTGGGGTATAAAATTAAGACAGCCTGGAAATGGCCAGAATGTGTGAGGCATCTGCCGGAATTGGGCCTTTTGTCATGTTTGGCCTTCCTGGTGCTCTCCAAGCACTCGGGGGTGGCTAAGGAAATGGGATCCATTTAGTTCCCCTGTGACTGCCCCCCACCACGAATAGCCTTAAGAGGGGTTTCTTGTGCAAGCGTCTGCTCCAGCCTTCTGTTTCTATCCTGTGTTTTATTGTCTCCCCCTCCTTTGCTGCTGCTGTTTTACTGCCTCTCCCCTGAAGAAGCGCCGGGCTTATTCTCTCGCTCTGTGTGTTTGCCCGCTTGGGTGTCTAACCAATGTATCAACCTCAGCTAATACATTAGAATTTGAATAAATGTAGAACAGCAGGTAGCAAGTGACTGGTGACAGGGTGACATATTGACTTAATATCTTGTGTAATGTGATATGAAGGATGTGCCTTTTGGTATGTATTTTCATTTAAATTATTTTTCGTTGCTTTTCTTAGGCAGACACTTGTAGGCAGTTTTGAGTAATTGTCTGAAATCATTAACATGTTTATTAAATAAGGAAGCAGAGTGCATTATCTGGCGAATCAATTATGTAAATGCACAAAAAGCATAAGAAATTAGTCTTTAACTGTTGCTGAACTGCATCCGTTTTCTAAATTATAGATGAAAGTAGCTGTGTGTGTGTGCGTGCGTCTGTGTGCGTGCACCGGGGAGGTATATTTAGATTCTGTTCCCCTTTCTTAGAGTTTTAAAGCAGCAACAATTAATTTATGATTTTCTTTGGGAGGAGCATTTCTGAGGTACAGCAACTAGTAGGGATTTATGTGGGTCCTTCATGTGGATGACAGCAGATGGTCTGCAGTGAGGAACACCACAGTCTCTATTGAAGGGTCTGGTCAAAATCATAAACAGTGACAGTGAAGCAGAAGCAATGGCCTCCCTCCTCTGGGTGACAGCAACACTATCTAGACCCTCAATATATGTCTATTTTAAGCCAACCCATTATTCATCCTGATGACTTAAAATTAAACCATTTTTTAAAAGATTTCTGCTGTTGGCTCACGTCTCTTTGTTGGTGGCGTTGACTGTGCTTATTTGGACAGCAGTTACATAGGATATTCAGAACACACTCAAAGTACTGGCTGTCCTGTAACTCTTTAGTTAAACAAAATCCTTCACTTGGTCCCACTGTTATATGTTTTTTTTTCTCCTTAGAATTTCATGCAGATCCTTTCTTCCCCAGACTCAGATACTCCTCCCAGACCTCGGTTTCCATTGTGGAGCCTTGAGTTTCATGACTAAAAGGAAAACAATAGCACTGGAGTCCCAACCCCTTCTCTTGGCTAAACATGTTTCCTCTAATCCTGCTTGTGATGGCAGTCCAAAAGGGAAGGCTAGGGCAGAGATCCCAAGTACTTTGAATTCTCTTAGTGAAAGGTTTATAGCAGATTATAACATACTCAAAAGAAGATCGTAGGAAGATGGAGACTGGGATCCTAGTATGTGAAGGTTTATCTTTCTGAGCTAGAGAAAGACATCTATCTAACCTACCAATTCTCCTTTTCTTCTTTAAAATAGGAATCTTACCACTTATTTTAGGTTACCAGTAGTTGCTTGCAAAAATACTTCGGAAGCCAGAAGAAAAATCCTCTAGGAGGTAGGAAGATGTAGCTGCTTTTGTTGTTAAATGCCGTGGAGTTGGTTCTGGTTCATGGCAATTCCATCCATGTATTACAGAAGGAAACACTGCCTGGTCCTGTGCCATCTCCATAATGTTTGAGCTGTTGTTGCAGCCACTGTGTCAGTCCATCTCATTGAGTGTCTTCCTCTTTTTCACTGATCCTCTACTTTACTAAGCATGATGTCCTTCTCCAGGGATTGGTCCTTCCTGATAATGTGTCCAAAGTAAGCCAGACCAAGTCTTGCCATTCTTGCTCCTAAGGAGCATTCTGGTTGTACTTCTTCCAAGTCAGATTTGTTTGTTCTTCTGACAGTCCATGGTATATTCATTCAAATGTGTCAATTCGTCTTTGATCTTCCTTTCTCATTGTTCAGCTTTTGCATGCATAGGAGGCAATTGAAAATACCTTGGCTTCAAATTCTCATAAAAAGACCAGACTTAATGGTCTGACTGAGACTGGAAGGACCCCAGTGGTCGTGGTCCCCAGACCTTCTGTTAGCCCAAGACAGGAACCATTCCCAAAGCCAACTCTTCTGGCAGGGATTGGACTGGACAATGGGATAGAAAATGATACTGGTGAAGAATGAGCTTCTTAGATCAAGTAGACGCATGAGCTATGTTGGCATCTCATGTCTGGAGGGGAGATGAGAGGGCAGAAGGCGTCAGAAGCAGGCAGAATGGACATGAAAAGAGAGTGGAGGGAGGAGTGTACTGTCTCATTAGGGGGAGAGCAATTAGGAGTATACAGCAAGGTGTATATAATTTTTGTATGAGAGGCTGACTTGATTTGTAAACTTTCACTTAAAGCACAAAAAAACAAAAACAAAAACCTTGGCTTGGGTCAAGCATACCTTAGTCATCAAAGTGACATCTTTGCCTTTTAATGCTTTAAGGGTCCCTTTTGCAGCAGATTTGCCCAATGCAGTATGTTTGATTTCTTGACTACTGCTTCCCTGAGCCTTGATTGTTGGTCCAAGGATGTAGCAGACAGAGGTAAACACCTAGATACGGGCTAGACTCTGCCACTTTATAGTTGTATGACGTGGAATAGTCATTTAACCTTTGTGAGCTCCATTTCCATATTGTAAAATGGGAATAGTAATATATAACTCACAAGGTTGTCAGGGTTAAATGAAATAATATAGTAGAGTGCCTAAGAACATAGTGGTAGTAGTATCTCAATAAGTAGGAGGTCGGTTTTCTTTCCAAAAGAAATAAGAGCTGCTAGGACTTGAGTTAAATTGGTATAGTTTGCCAGGCAGAGGATAATACATTTAAAAAACTCCATACAGATTCCCTGCATATAGGAGTAAATTTACAATATTGATTGTAAGAGAATCTGGGGCATATTCTAGTTATAGAAGTATGGAAACAAAAAGAGGGTTCTTTTGGATATAGATAGAGACATAGAACATGAAGATATCTTTATAGAGAGAGATTTTAATTTCCTGTCCAGATTTTCTTTTTAAGCGCTATTGTTATTTTTTTAATTGTACATATACCGGATTAAAAAAAAAGTCGAATAATAAAAAAGTGTATACAATGAAACACAAGTCTCCCACTCCCCTTTGAATTCCCAAAGTAATGAGTGATGGCAGGTTTGGCACATATTTTAGACGTACGTACGAATCCATCCGTAGCAACAATTCCTAGAAGTGGAAATGCTGGGTCATGGGTGCCTGCACTTTGAATTTAGAAAGATGTACCAAGGAGGTGCTGGGTGTTCACATTTCTCTCAACAGTGTTTAAGGTTGGTATCAGAATCAACAACCCTGTGTTGGCAGCTATTTCACTCTGCCTATCTGATAGGACAAATCGCACTCATTGTAGTTTTAATTTACATTTTGTCAGTTGCCAGTTGAATTGGAGCATCTTTTCATATGTTTATTAGCCATTTGTTTTTGTCTTTTCCATTAAGCGCCTCTTCCTCACTGTCCCGGATGCTGTGCTGTGCTGCCCTGAGCCCCCTGCAGGACCTACGCTAGCTTCCCCTCAGCTGCTGCACTTGCCTGTTGTAGCAAGGGAACTCAGCTGTCAGTCCCTTCTGGGATTGCTTCAGCTGAAGAGAAACCCCTAGCCCAAGGTCATGGCTCCTTCCTGGGAACATCTCACATCCAATGACTAGTCAGTGTGCATCTCTAAAGGCTCAACCCCTTGATGACCAATTTGGGACAACTCTAAAGGGCTGTCCCAGCTCCACCTGTTTGTGTAGCCAGCTGAAGTCTTTGTTGTAATTTCATCACTGCCCAGTCCTGCTGCCTTCTCTTCCCCTTCAGGTGTGGATCCTGAGAGCATTCCCAATACAACTCTCCTGTAGCCCAGGAGCAGGAGCCCTGATGGCACAGTGCTTAAACATTTGGCTGCTGAGGGCTTGGCAGTTTAGACCACTAGCCGCAGGCTGGTGGGAGAAAGATGAGGCAGTCTGCTTCTGTAAAGATTCCAGCCTTGGAAACCCTATGGGGCAGTTCCAGTCTTTTCTATAGGGTCACTGTGAGTCAGAATTGACTCTACCGCACACAACAGCCCAGGATCCAGCTGGTGGCATTCACGCTCTCAGGCATCAGGACTGTGTCACTTCTCCTTCCCTGCCCAAAGCTACCCTCTGTGTGGCAGCTCCTTGCTCAGGAAGTGTGAGGCCAATCCCTAATGGGTGCACTGGTGATGATGGTTTATAGCGGTGCTCCTGCCGGTGACCCGTTTGTATTTTTCAGGGCCATGGGACAATACTTAAACCCAAGGTATAGGTGGTGACCTGCCAGGCAGGCCTGCAGGGCCTTTCATTGCCTCATGAGCCAGACTCCCTTTTCTTACTCTGACTGTCACGGGCGAGGTCAATTTTGTTCTTGTGAAATCAAGCCATGGTACCATTTGATTGAGCTTCTGCAGTCTTAAATCTCTGAAGGTGTTGACTCCCTTTGTAAAGGCTTTTTGAGGTTTCTCCTCTAATAGGTTTCTAAAATTAAAAAAAAAAAAAAAGCATTTTTTCTGGTTTCTTTTTTCCTCTTTTCCCCCTGCTGGACAGTGAGATTAAATTGGACCATTTTGCTGCTTTTTCAGACTCTCTTTTGCTCTCTAGGCTTCTTTCTGCTAGTTGTGAGCAATTGTGTCGGGCTTCATAACAGGGCAGACGATTATATAACGTGTGTATTGGCTTAAAACTCTTCCAGCCACACATTGTTCAGATGAATTCTTCATTCCAAATTCAACATTGATTCCAAACCTAAAAATCTGACTCCCAGTACGAGATTAAAGAGCACAGTGTATAAGATAAATCTATGAACATTGCCTCAACCCCAGAAGTCAATATTGCACCCCTTTGTAAATTCTGTAAATATGTCTCTGAAATATGAATGCGTGTTTTGAAATGTGAACAGAACTCCTTTATCAGCTTTTGACTTTAAAAATAAAAAGGATTTTTGGGGGGTCCAATTTACACTTTTGCATGGTGATGCTAGCAGATAAGGGCACTGCAAATAGAAGTCCCTAGGATTTAGGGTTCTGAAAGGAAGTTTTTTATGTGAAAAATAGCTTTCCTTGACAAGCTGCTTGTCAAGGTTTTCAACATTCTCTCTTTTCATTTATTTATTTGGTTTGAGGGAGTTAGGAAGGTGCTTGGAGTATTTTGTGCTGGCAGCTCACATGTCAAAAACACAAGACTAAAAATATTCCCCAACTATGAATATACAGTAGTTTCTTCCTCTTTTTTAAATTTTTTTTTTTTTTTGCAGAGTACCAGTGTTAAGGCCCAGACAAAAGGGCTGGCCTCTGGCACAGCTGCTCCAGGGTGAGCCCAGTACCTCTTGGCTTCCAGTGCTTCCCACCTGCCCCCGTAGTGGCTATTCTTTGCTAAGATTTCAGCATCCCCTTGTGGTTCCTTATCCCCCATGGCTCAGACCATCCCTCAGGTCTGTCCACCACTTGCCCTTCTCTTCCCCGGTTCCATTCTTTTGTGTCAGGGCATTAGAGAGCAAGGGAGAGGACTCACAGAATGCTCATTGAAGGGGATCATATTTAAACTGGACCTTAAAGATGGGTACAGTTTTGACAATTGGTTATCTAGTCAAGCAAACCTTTGTATGCTGGTATGTTAAGCACCCCTACCAGGCAACATAATTCCTTAACCTACTTGAAGAATGCACCCTTTTCCAGAAGGCCCCAAAGGAATCATGAGATCATTGAAAATGTTAGGTACTGTGTTTGGCCTTCTGCCTAAACTTAGAGTGAAGCCAGAGCCAACTATTCTTCCTCTGTCTTTGCATTTTTGGAAGTGAGCAGACACTGGTAAAATGAGAAAATTGACATGTTGAGGGGAAAATTTTCTCTCTGGAAAAGTAAGTTCGACATTGTACATTCAGTGTACTGCGAATGTATATGCATCCCAGTGGCTACATTTATAGCAGTACAACTGAGAACGTGCAAATGAAGTCTTACAAGTGCCAACTGGTGTCCTCCAGCATCTAGCAGAACTTTTCTGGTGTGAGGGAAACTTCCAATCAGGTAACAGTCCCTTTTGGTCCAATTTATTCGATTCTGTTTTTAAAGAGCACCCAGGGGAAAGGGGCTAGAATTTTGGGAACACTAAATTCAGAGCTTTTGGGGGAGTATCGCTTTACTTTTTTCTTTGATTTACTTTTAGTTTCTTTTCTTCCATCAGCTCTTAGCCTTACTCTGTCTTTACGTGGCCCCGGGGGTCGCTATGAGCTGGAATTGACTCGACAGCACTGGGTTTGGTTTTTTTTTTTTTTTTTTGGTTGGCAGAGGATGGCAGGGTAGCAGGTGAGTGCTGTCCTGTGGTTGAATCTCTGGGTTCCATCAAGAGATTGGTGACAAAGGTTCAGCTGAAGGTCTCCCTACGAGATTGAGTTCATTGGATCCTGAAAGTTCACAGCTTCCCTCAGCAAGAACGCAGTCCTTTAAAACCAAAGATTATCACCTGGCTGAGAGGTGGCCCCTGGTTTTGCTCAGTCACGTTTTCTCCCTCGCAAATCAAAAACACTTGTCATTAACCTGTCCAGAAGTTGGCATGTTAGGACCCTTCTCTTCTTTTAGCCTCAGTCTGACCTTTTCTAATTAAGTACTTTTGTTCTTTGGTTGGAAACCCCGGTGTCATAGTGGTTAAGTGCTACTGCTGCTAACCAAAAGATTGGCAGCTCACATTCACCAGGCACTCCTTGGAAACTCTGTGGGACAGTTCTACTCTGTCCTATAGGGTCACTGTGAGTCGGAATTCACTCGATGGCAATGGGTTTGGTTTTTTGTTGGTTATTCTTTGATTTCTTTCTTGGCTAGACAAGTGTTTCCTAAACTGTGTTCCATGGAACAGTGGTGATTGGTAAGGTAGTTGTGTTGTGCTGTAGGAAATATTTCCGGGCTCAAATTAGTTTGTCATAAACTGCCTGTAGTGTCTCTCCCTTCTTGCCTCCCAGTACACGTGGGCATATTAAAGACTTAGAGAAGTTTACAGTTTTTTTTTTAAATAATTTTTATTGTGCTTTAAGTGAAAGTTTACAAATCAAGTCAGCCTCTCACAGAAAAACTTATATACACCTTGCTACATACTCCCAATTACTCTCCCCCTAATGAGACAGCCCATTTCCTCCCTCCACTCTCTCTTTTCATGTCCATTTCGTCAGCTTCTAACCCCCTCTACCCTCTCATCTCCCCTCCAGGCAGGAGATGCCAACATAGTCTCAAGTGTCCACCTGATCCAAGAAGCTCACTCCTCACCAGCATCTCTCTCCAACCCATTGTCCAGTCCAATCCATATCTGAAAAGTTGGTTTCGGGAATGTTTCCTGTCCTGGGCCAACAGAAGGTCTGGGGGCCATGACCACTGGGGTCCTTCCAGTCTCAGTCAGACCGTTAAGTCTGGTCTTTTTATGAGAATTTGGGGTCTGCATCCCACTGATCTCCTGCTTCCTCAGGGGTTCTCTGTTGTGTTCCCTGTCAGGGCAGTCATTGGTTGTAGCTGGGCACCATCTAGTTCTTCTGGTCTCAGGATGATGTAGTCTCTGGTTCATGTGGCCCTTTCTGTCTCTTGGGCTCATAATTACCTTGTGTCCTTGGTGTTCTTCGTTCTCCTTTGATCCAGGTGGGTTGAGACCAATTGATGCATCTTAGATGGCTGCTTGCTAGTGTTTAAGACCCCAGATGCCACTCTCCAAAGTGGAATGCAGAATATTTTCTTAATAGATTTTATGATGCCAATTGACTTAGATGTCCCCTGAAATCATGGTCCCCAAATCCCTGCCCCTGCTACGCTGGCCTTTGAAGCATTCAATTTATGCAGGAAACTTCTTTGCCTATGGTTTAGTCCAGTTGTGCTGACCTCCCCTGTATTATGTGTTGTATTTCCCTTCACCTAAAGTAGTTCTTATCTACCAACTAATTAGCGAATACCCCTCTCCCACCCTCCTTCCTCTTGTAACCACAAAACAACGTTTTCTTCTCAGTTTAAACTATTTCTCAAGTTCTTGTAATAGTGGTCTTATACAATATTTGTCCTTTTGCAACTGACTAATTTCACTCAGCATAATGCCTTCCAGGTTCCTCCATGTTATGAAATGTTTCAGAGATTCCTCATTGTTCTTTATCGATGCGTAGTGTTCCATTGTGTGAATATGCCATAATTTATTTATCCATTCATCCACTGATGGGCAACTTGGTTGCTTCCATCTTTTTGCTATCGTAAACAGTGTGGCATTTGCAGAGCTTTTTTGCTTAGAGTCTGGTTGTTTTCCCCTCTGAGCACCTCTTAGCATCCGGAGAGGCCAAGTGTTCCACAGAATGCAATCTAGATGATACAGAACAAGACCCTCCCCACATCGTGTGGAAACTTCTCTGCCTGTGCTTCACAAGCCTTATGTTGGTTGTTGTCGTTTGATCTTGAAGCACGAAGGAGCTTGGAGTTCTTGCAATAGATATAAAAACTCACACATTTTGTCAAAGGACTTCGAAAGAATTGTGCTTAAAACAGGCAAGCACTGCCACCTGAGCATTTTCAGACTGGTCCTCTTTGCCCCGGGGGAGCAATGACAGCCAACTTGAGGCAGTTACGTTTTCATATTGTATGAAGTCTGCTCTCTGAATAGTTTTATTCATACATCATTCAGCATACACAGAACCATCTAGCTTCATCCCACGTCTGTGTGAGTCACTTTAAGTGCTTCTTTTTTAAAAAGTGTCTCATGCACATAGACAATTAGAGTGGTGGTGGGGGGGGGGGGGAACGGGTAAAAATAAATCACGTTGTTTAATTTAAAAACCCAAATGAATCTTAAGAACCAAATACATATGTTTCTCACTTTCTTGGATTACTGAGAACTACCACCTTTGTTCTGATCCTATTCCAAGCAGGCAAGTTAGCTTTTTTTTTTTTTTTAAACCATAAAAATGAATGATTTGGAAACAGCATGTCAAAATAGAGGTGATACTTAGGAAATTCTCCCAAATGACTCAATCTAAATAAAGCATGGAAAAGTCCACTGTAGCAACATGCTTCAGGTTAACCCTCTGCTGGGCAATCAGGTTCCAATTTATGTGCTCCTCTTTCAAGACTGTTGCCCAGGAAATGGGATGTTTAAAGGTATTCATTATTGTTGAGTGGATTTACTGACTGTGTGATATTTGTGTTAGAATTGGTAACCTGTTATTACCTATTATTTCATCATTAAATTTAATGCGTGAAATGTGTAATTTTATAGCTGTCCATTACTATGTTAATTTAATGTAATGCAAATTGATTTTTCAGCAAGAGTGGCACTCATCTAAGCATGCATTTTAAATTAAAAAATGTTAAATGTAGTTTAGCTCCATTCTGAGCACAGAGAGATGTGCTCTGTGGCGCTGGAGAAAGTCTGCGTGTGGAAAGGCCCGGCAGGCGGGTACCAGCACGTGACACTGCTGCAGGTGACTGCCTCTTAGCTGCAGGCTCCATCCGGGTACAGGCACAGGCTGCTGGGAAAGGGGGCATTTTACAGAAAAGGACAGGGCGTGCAAGGTGTTGATTTTCCAGGGAAGAGCTTAAGGTCTGTGCCTTTAAGAAAGTTAATAAAAAAAGACATTTTAAGCCACAGTCTCCAGGTTTGGGTTGCCTTCGGCTGCAGAGAGAAAACACCTTGGAAAGTTAGACTTATAACTGCTTTAGCTGAAATTTTGTGTTGTCTGTGCTACAGATGAAACGAGCAATGAAGAGCCTGCAGAGAAGTAAAACATGTCAGTGCCCATAGTCTTCAGAAGACAATTTTAGATTAAATAGATCTAGATTTCATTGGGTTCTTGTGTTTCACTTATATTGAGAAGTGGCAGTCTTGTTTATTTTGGCCTGAAGAATTATTTTCCCCTTATTTTTGGACTCTTGCCAGCCTCAGTCTCCAGTCATTGGATGTTGGTCCATCCCTTCTATGGATGGGCTGATGCCACCATGTTGTTGGATGTTGTTCCTTCCCTTCTATGGATGGGATGATGCCACCATGTTGTTGGATGATGGTCCTTCTCTTCTATGGATGGGCTGATTCCACCATGTTGTTGGATGTTGGTCCATCCCTTCTGTGGATGGGCTGACGCCACCATGGCAGATCTTAGGAAATAGCTCATGCAGAGCTGAGGCTGTGCTGACTTTTGACTCAAAACAAATGTAATATTCTTGGGCCTTGTTTTTAATAAGAGCAAAAACTGTAGGGAGAGATAATATCCTGTATTTAAAAGCACTGTGGAGAAGGTTCAGGTGCTTTACAATGGCAGTGAATTATAATTGCCACTATTATTATGATCAGCACCCTCAATCTAAGCCAGTCTTAGACTGATTCATCAACCCTGGTGTCTCTGAATTATACTAATTGAAATTCCTTACTCTGCAGAACTGCCCTCTTGATTGTTTGCTCATTTATTATTTCTTTACAAGAAATAAAATGCCCTTTCTCCCTAGTTATGTCTTGTGGTGATAGTGTGCCTGTTCTGTTGTCTCATTACAGCCTATTGCATGACTTCTTAAAAAATTTAATGTAAACACTAGTAACCACACTTTAAAAGAAAAAAAAAAAAAGGTGCCTATATGGTTTTGCTTGGTCTGTTGATAGTAACTATAGATGGGACCCCAAAGATTAAACACCAGCAGAAAATTTAACCAACTGTCAACTTCGCCACCACTAAAATGGAAGCATCTCTCAGGTCACATGTAATAGCTGATTGACAGCACCCATCACTATCACATAACTGTTTCACAAAGAAAATGAAGGACATTTTAATAAATGAAGATAATTTAAGTGGAGAAAGTATACATTCTCAGAGTGGTTTTGTGGAGGAATCTTCCTGGACGGAGCAAAGCTCAAGGGGGATGATAAAGAAAGCTACAGATTCTGAGCTTGTGTGGCTAGGAAAAAATATCATACCCTCCCACAGAACCAGGAGAATGAATTCTGGAAGTGGCACGCAATATTTAAATCACTGGGTCCATTCTTAAAAAGGAGGACAGGTGGTAAACAAAGATGTTAAAAACAAATGCCACTTGGGGGACCTTTGGTAGCCTTGTTTCTTGAAATTTTGAGGAGCCGGAAAGTATTTGTTGTTTTTTTTTTTTTTTACCCAACTCACCCAAACTTTCACTTTTTTTTTTTTTGCTTCTCAACTCAATCTTTCTGTACAAGTGTTATGGATTAAGTTGTGTCTCCCCAAAATATGTGTTGGAATCCTAACCCCTGTACATGTGAAGCCATGGTGGTATAGGAGTTAAGAGCCTGGCTGCCAACCAAAAGGTCAGCAGGCAGTTCAAACCCACCAGCCTCTCCTTGGAAATCCTGCAGAGCAGTTCTACTCTGTCCTATAGGGTCCCTATGAGTCGGAATTGACTCCATGGCAATGGATTTTGGGTTTTTATACAAGTGGATGGAATCCCATTTGGGAATAAAATTTTCTTTGTTACATTAATGAGGCCATATCAATGTAGGGTTGTCCTAAGCCAGTCACTTTTGAGCTATAAAAGGAGTAGCTTAGGCTCAGAAGTAAGCAAGCACAAATAGGGGAAGATAGATGCCACTTGGAGATTTCCAAGGAAAGCCAAGAAGAATGCTAGAGAAGCTGAGACAAGGGTTTTCCCCCTGAGCGAACAAAGAGAGCCTTCCCCTAGAGCCAGCACCCTGAATTCAGATGTCTTGTTTCCCAAACTGTGAGAAAATCGATGCGAAAATAAATTTCTGTTCATTAAAGCCACCCATTTGTGATATTTCTGTTACAGCAGCATTACGAAACTAAGGCAGAAGCCATGTTGTTTCAGGGGCAGCAGAGATGTGGCTAAATGAGTCAGGGTCCCATTGGTAATGACTTAGGTAGTAGCTCTTGTTTAGTCTGTGATGATGTGCCTGGTTTGGCTCCCAGAACTGCTTGGCGTCCATTAGGTTTGCTGGTAGGCAAGCTCATCATTTTCAGCTATCTCTCTGGTTCCCCAGCCATGTTCTTAGTAGTCCGGCTATCTGCTCTTTTGTGCCGGGCAGAAGCAGCTGTGCAGAGCGACATGCTGGCATTCTGTAGCTACTTGGTTTTAGATTTGATGGTAGTTTTTTTTTTCTCTTAAATGTGGAAATACAAGTCTCTGACGTTACAAATGTGAGAATAACATCAAAGTGTGAGAAAAACTCTCACACTTAGATATTATTTTCACACTTTGGGGGACAAAATAGGCTTGATTGGTAGGTTGTGTCTGCACTTGCTGTAAGTGGAATGTATCATATTTATTCCTCCAAAGTTATGATATAAACAGATAACAGAACAAAAGTTTTGTTAAAGCAAACATTTAACTGGCACATCTGCCAGAAACAAAACGTTATAGAAAAGAAAGTAAATTTGCTACTGTTAAAAAAAAAAAGGTGGTGGGGGGGTGGGTAGTGAGGGCACTTTTTGTGATTCACCAGAATTCTTTATTTCATCTGGCAAGAATGGCCCTACCTTCAAGAAATACACAGTCAAGTTGAGTTCTTCTACTATGGGGGTGTGCAACCCCGTGTCACAGTTAATTTCTGAGTCAGCAAAGAAACTGGCGACTTTGATCAAGGGGCTTTTTGACTTATTTCATTCCAGATTAAAAAGGAATGAAGATACTTTTTTTTCTTTTTTTAATTCTCTTTTAAACCTGATAGGTATTAAGGAAGAACAAAATGACTTTGGGCTCATCTCACAAATAAGTGTATTCTACCTGTATTTGAGGAATTAATGTAAATAAAATGTGGATAACTCCTCATCAGTTTACAGTTTCTGGTTCAGATACCAGCTCTGGTGTCCTTTGGCTTGATCTCTGGCTGGGTATTAGTCTTCTAAGGCTGCTGTAACAAAGTACCAAACAGTGTGTGGCTTTGTTGTTGTTATGCTGTGGAGTCAGTTCCAACTCAGCAACCTTGTGTACAACAGAACGAAATAGAAATTTATTGTCTCACAGGTATGGAGTCTAGAAGTCCAAATCAATGAGTTGGCTTCGCCATGATCCCTCTGAAGTCTCTAGAAGATCCTTTCTGGTCTTGCCCAGCTTCTGGTGGCCCCAGGCATCCCTTGGCTTATAGATACATCTTCACATGGCCATCCTTTCTTGTCCATCTCTCAGTGTCTGTACTCCTCTTTTATAAAGACAATACTCAGATTGGATTAGGACCCATTCTACACCAGTATGACCTCATGAAAACTGTGGAAATACATGTAATGACATCTTCAAAGACCTTGTTTTCAAACAAAGTCGTGCTCACAGGTACCAGGGGCTAGGACTCTTTGGGGGATGTAATCCAATCCTAACGTTAAAAGAAGTTAATTATTAACCAAGAGTGTTGACTTTTGATCCATCCTCCAAAGCCAAGGAGACAATTGAATAGAGTTAGCTAAGAATAAAAACATGTTTTCCTTGATTAGACAGGTAGTTGAGACCAAAGGAAAAAAATTTCTTTTTGTGTGTTTTCCTAATAGACCAAGTAATTGTTTAAATCCTCAACTTTACCACCCTAGGGAAGAAATGACCTTACGTGGTGAGTTTGCTTGAAGTCCCTCAGGACAGTGGTGTGTTGGAAGAGGCCCACATATCTTTAGGCAGCTGGTCAGTAGAGGATGATGGGGGTCAGACGAAGTAAGGTGCTAACTAAGGACAGTACCTGTTCTCCTAAAGGCCCAGGAAACTCGGGAACTTCTCAAGGTATGACACACCTGTCAGACACTACCTGTGTCATGTTTGTGGGGCCAAGCACATCCAGAGGAGGTCTGAGTCAGCTTTGAAAATTGTAATGTGCGTTCGCTAATCTAAAATGTGATGCACATTGGCATTTTTCATGAATCACACTTGGGCTATTGCATAGTTTTGTATTGTTATTCCTACCAAGTGGTTGAAAACAAGAACGTTTTCTTGATTCCTTGTGGGTTAATAAAAGCTAATATTTATTGAAGGCCTGCTTTCTTCCTGACAGTCTTCCAAGTGCTTTGCACATATTTTGATTCTGCCTGATAGAATATGAAAACTGAAACCAAGCCCGTTGCCCTTGAGTCAATTGGGACTCATAGTGACCCTATAGGACAGAGAAGAACTGCCCCATAGGGCTTTCGAGGAGCGGCTGGTGGATTCCAGCTGCCGACCTTTTGGTTAGCAGCCAAGCTCTTAACCACTGTGCTAATATTATCCTCTGTACTTGTAAATGAGGAACTGAGGCACAGAAAGTGAGCTGACTTTCAAAACCCAGAAAATGCCTGCTGAGTCCATGCTCTATACTAAGCCTAGAGAAGATGTTCTTATGTGGGAAAGGAAAGGTTTTTTTAAGCCAAATTGATCAAGAACCTTTACAGAAATAGAGAGTCGAGGGAAGGAGTGTGCTGTCTTATTAGGGGGAGAGCAATTAGGAGTATATAGCAAAAGGTGTGTATAAATTTTTATATGAGAGACTGACTTGATTTGTAAACTTCCACTTAAAGCACAATAAAATTAAAAAAAAAAAAGAGAACCTTTATAGAGTTTCTTAGCACTATTGATCATCAGTAGTACTATTGATCGTCAATATACCTTAACAGCCCAGCAGACCATCTTACACTTTAAGACCTGCCTGGTCGGAAGCCAAATCTTAGCCTTTAGAAGGTTTCTGAGGGATGTAAAGTTTCAATGAGCCATAAATGGCTAAATCAGGATGCAAAATATGAGCGTGAAATAAAAGAACTGATGCTGAAGGAAGGCAGCCCAGGGCAGCTCACTTAGTGAACTGTGGTTCCAGAAATCAGTGACCTACCTGCCTGAACCTGCAAGGAAGCAGGCAGATCCTAAAGGAGATCAGACAGCCACGTCAACAAACAAACTTGGCCTCTCCCATCTGTTGGCTTTTAGCAAGATGTTCATGAGAATTTACCTTCATGTAGGGGAATTCAGGTGTATTTTGCTATAGCCAACGGCACTGGGTTTTTTTGGTTTCTTTTTATAGGTAGAGACTTATTTTCATTGAGTCTAATGATGAGATAGGAAGAAGGGTAGGTGTCAGAAAAGGTAAGGGAGTGCCATCAAGACAGATGTTCCCAGGTTCCTGGAGCCAAATAGGAACCTTAAATATAATGTCAGAGCAACCAGCTTCAGCAAGTGACTGGCTTATTTCAGGGTGGAGGGAAGTGGGGAAGGTAAGTTGACTGAGTGAACATGTCTGCATACATAGTCCTGGCCTGAGAGTACCTGCACAGGAACCAACGAACCTCTTGCCTGCCCGGGCTCTCCTTGGCCGTTCTAACTTGTCATCACCCCATCGCCTGGGCGTCATAACATTGCACAGGCTACTGACTTTTCTCTCCTTCTCTGATCAATCAGTGGCCTTCAACTTTCTGGGTTTATTGATCCTAATATATACGTCCTCAGGTTCTTTTTGCTTCGGGTCATTTTTAAGTTTGCTTTGTTTTGACAGTAAGATAGTTATGTAAACAGGCTGAAAGAGTAAAGCTAATTTGTTTTACTACAGCCATTACTTTAAGTCTTGGGGAAGTTATATGGTGCAGCTTTGCAGGTTCCGCTTGGTTAACAGGTTCAGGAAGGGGTTAGGAATTGCTTTCTCTTGGAATTCCCCAAGGTATTAGCAGCTACCATGCAGAGCATTATGTATTACTACTGTCTCAACATTATTTTATGTACACATTAATAATCTTGGAAAGTATTTCCTTTAAAAGAAAAAGACAATTTTCGTTTAGGGTTAACGAACAAAGCTGTTGTTCCCTTTATGCTTTGCTAGCATTTACGGTTTTGCTTTTAAAGAGTTTACCTTTTAAAGCATGCTTAGTTACTATTAAGAAATTGTGTTCCCGTACTTGGATGAATCTAATAAAAAGCAGGCTATTTTTATTAACTGCCAGATTTCACAACAGTGGAGTGTTCCATTTTGATACAAAGAAATAGATAGCAGGATTTATTCAGCCAGTTCTTTATATTTATAAAAGTGTCAACAGTGAAAACAGCACACGTTTTATACAGGTCAGTTGTATAAATGTACCAAACAAGTGGTGGTACCAAACTTTTGGGCCTCGCTTCCCCCGCAGCAGTGCGGCTTGACCTTATTTATAGAATAGTAAGCTCAGTCTGTGTTTGTTCTTGCAGCTGTTTGCATTTCTGACAGCAGCACCAAACTTAGGATGCACCTACAATCCAAAGGAAATTCTATTTATGTTTATAGTCACTAAAGAACAAGCCCTTAGTTATTGCACTTGATTTTTTTTTTAGAGTTGTATTTATAGCACATTGAAATTTACATTTTCATGATTCATCTTTGGACATTATAGGAGTATCAAGGGATTATTCATTAAAGATAATACTGGAATGAAGAAAACAATCTGAACTGGAATATTCGATGCCTATAAAATAGGAACAAGTTTGATTTTACTTTCTTTACTATTAAAAAAAAAAAGGAAAACAGCAATAACAACCTAGCAAAGAAGACGTTTTGCTGAATCTTCTTAGTTTTGCCGTGATGGAGGTCATGGTTTATTGATCATTCAAACATCTGTTAAGATATAAAAAATTAATAATTGTATATATACCAGCATTTAATGTGGAGATACTTTGGGGAAATTAAGATGAGTTGAATTTCTTTTTCTGGGGATGGCATGGTTTCTGTAAACCACTCTGAATTATGCATTTCAATGAATTTCTACTTTCATTTTATACTCAAAATAGATAGATTAGTGAGCAAATTCTCCCCCTTTTAAAGATTTGAATGCAAATCTGATTTCTATTTTACAAAGATCAAGGGAGGGAGGGAGGGGAAAAGAAATGGAGGAAAGGGTGGTGAGTGCCCAGAGGGGCATGGACTCTACACCTATGTCTAATCTCCAGGACTAGTCAGGGTCACAGTATCTACCCTGATTCAGTGTTATTTTTCCAGCCGAAACTTTCCAAATTTGCCAATGATGACATTTTACCAAAGAGGAGAAGTGATTTGCCTAGAGAGACACATCAGTATGGTTGCTGAACCAAGGCATCTCCTTTTTCTCAGTCCAGGGGTCTTCCTCCTTGATTACCCTTCACATCCCCCAGCACGGTTGGAGCTTCCACATCTCTTGTTTTCTGCTATACCAAATCAGGGCTTGGATTTTGGAATACTGACTTCCATTTTCTATTTAATGAGTTAATAGATGAAAAGTGCTTAGAACACTAACAGCATGTTTGCTCTTGTTGTTGGTGTCGTGGTGATGATTCCGACCCATAATGGCTTCTTGTAACAGAGTACAACTGCCCCAGAGGGTTTTCTCGGCTGTAATCTACATGGGAGCAGATTGCCAGGTCTTTCTCCTGTGGAGCAGCTGTGTGGGTTTGAACTGCCAAACTTTTGGTTAGCAGCCAAGTGGTCAAACATATGCTATTAGTAATATTATTACTTCTGTAGGAAAATCAGAGTCCTTGGGTGGTGTAAATGGCTAACAAGCTTGGCTGCTGACGAAAAGGTTGGAGGTCTGAGTCTATCCTGAGGCCCTTAGAAGAAAGGCCTGGCAATCTACTTCTGAAAAATTAGCCATTGAAAACGCTATGGAGGGCAGTTCTACTCTGACACACATGGGTTGCCATAAGTCAGAATTGATTTGATGGCAACCTTTTTTTTAGATGAAAATTAATTAGATCCCATTTTTCTGGAACTTTCCAGTGACTGGCCAAAGCTCCTTTTAGTCTCCCTCAGTCCTTCCCCAGGATCCTCTCAGCACTACCTGCCACCACCTAATACATGCATAGCTTCCAAAGAAACGAAAACCTCTCCCCTACAGAAGGGCCAGAGCCACCCTGCACCAGCAAGCACTGCTTGACTCTGCTTGAAATCTTCTTGACGTCTGGTTTTACGTTTCCACAGATCATGCAAAACGTTTTAAAACATCTGCTTAAAAAAAAAAAAAAACCAACAAATAACTGAAACATTTTAGGCCCCAGTAAAAGTAAGGGCTTGGTAATGTTCAACAAAACCAAATGTTAGTGACTGGCAAATTCACACTTTATGTCCAAGCGTGATATGACTGTGTTGGCCAAGCACACCACGCTAATCCTCCCCAGAAAACAAGCTGTTGAACTTGCTCTTGGGTGATTTGTATTGTGCCTCACTGCATGTTATAGTGGGTCGAGCAGTGGGTGCATGCTCGGAAGTAATAGGTGTGCTAAGATTATTTACATGCGTGGTGTATTGGGGAGACCTTGGTGTTCGGGATCAGGAGACCTGGGTTTCAAACACTACTGATGAACTGTTTAAACCCTGGCTGGGTCTAAGAGATACTAGGTTTGCCTTGTGGAGATAAAGATCAGTTTTCTCTTCTTTCTTCTTGAAGCCCTGCCATTTAAAATTTTTTTCACAACATTTATTATGAAAAATATGAAAGATATTGAAAAGTGAAAAGAATTTTATGGGAAACACCCATCCTAGAGTGTAGTTTTAGAAATAGTAAAGCCACTAACTGTCATGGTTTGAGTACTTATGCTCCAAGTTCTGTGTTAAACACTTTACCTATATTTTCTTCATTTACTCTGATTTGCAACCAATCATGGGGATGGTGCAGGACTGGGGAATGTTTCCTTCCATGGTGCATGGGGTCTCCATGAGTTGGCTACCACTTGATGGCAGCCAACAGCAACAGTGATAAATAGCCTTAGAGATAATTATCTCCATTTTATGGATGAGGGAGTCAAGGCCCAAAGTGATTAAATTCTTTGCTCAGGGTACTTTGAATATACCATGGACTGCTGGAAGAACAGACAAATCTGTCTTGGAGGAAGTACAGCCAGAATGCTTATTAGAAGCCAGGATGGTGAGACTTCATCTTGCATACTTCAGACATATGATCAGGAGGGAACCAGTTCCTGGAGAAGGACATCATTCTTGGTCAAGTAGAGGGGCAGCAAAAAAGAGGAAGACCCTCAAGGAGATGGATTGACATAGTGGCTGCAACAATTGGCTCAAGCATACAACGATCATGAGTGTGGCTCAAGACCGGGCAGTGTTTCATTCTTTTGTACATAGGGTCACTATGAGTTGGAACTGACTTGATGGCACCTATCAACAACAATGACAACAACAACTCTTAAGTGGTCTAACACAATTTAAACCCAAGTCTGTTAATTCTAAAGTCTGTGCATCTAACCACAACACCGTACTACCAAAACATCTCATGCTTTTAAATGACAAAACTTTCATTTAATTCTTCCATTTCCATGGAATCAAAATCTTTAGAACCTGCCATGAAATACTGTCTTTTCAGATCTTGAGGTACGTTACTTTACCTCCCTCAGCCTCTCTTTCCCCACCTGTGAAATCAGAGGGTTGTAGAAGATTTCAGTCTTTTCCAGCATTAAGATCTTGTTGAGCCAACTCCTATCACCAGGAATCTGAGATGCGTCTGTCTCCTTCTTTCTAGAAGAAATGTCAGTTATCTCCTTTTTAGGGATGAATAAACCAGTAAATAACCGACATGATTATGCCAATATTACCAGAACCAATATGATATACCTCTTCTTCAGAGCAGTGGGAAAATACTCATTAGACACTCAGGGTTCAAGAGAAGGTTTCTACCGATGGATGTCATCATCTCCCCTTGTCTCTGTCATCCCTTTCTGCTTCCTTCCCTCCCTTCCTGTTTTTCTCTTTCCTTACTTAACAGGGAAAGGAGACATGTTAGACTGTAACCGTGCAGAGCATATGGGAATTTATAAGCAGCAATCTTCTGTTTCCTATTGTTCATAAACACGCTTAAGAAATCAAATAAATTTGAAACCTTGTTCGCTCTTAAGAAGTTGCATACATTTGAAACCTTGTTAGCTGCCTGTGGGTTGGTCGCCAGCTTAGTCGGACTCTTTCTGAGGACTTGAGGGCAGGAAGGAAGGGAACGGTCATGGTCTCTTCCTCCTTACTGTCTCGTCAGTCTTATGTCTCTCAGTGGCAGGAAGATCTCCAGATTTGAAGATCAGAGCAGGAAACCAGGTAGATGGAGGTGCTGTCCTCTTCTCTTTAATTCCACAGGAGGGCCAGCTGGTGCTTACAATTTCTGATCCCTTGATTTAACTGTCATTCATTAGAACACAAACTTTGAATGCTACCATTTAAAATATTATCATTTTTATTGTAGTGAAATACACATAACATCTACCATTCTAACGGTTTTCAAGCGTACAGTTCAGTGGCATTAAATACATTCATGGTGTGGGTCCATCAGCCCTGTCTACTTGTGGAGCTTTCTGGTTCTCTCAATGGAAACCCCACTCCCAGCAAGTGGTCACTCCCATCTCTCCTTCCCCCCAGCTTCTGGCAGCCACAATCTGCTTTCTGTATCTATGAATTTACCTCTTCTGGATACTTCATATAAAAAAGCCAAAAACACCAAACCTGTGGCTGTTGAGTCAATTCCGACTCATAGTGACCCTAAAGGACAGAGTAGAGCTGCCCCATAGGCAGTTCTGCCCCTGGTGGATTCGAACTGCCAACCTTTTAGTTAGCAGCCGTGGCTCTTAACCACTACGCCACCAGGGTTTCCATTTCATATATCTTTCACTCAAGATATTTTCAAGAAAACCTTGTCCTTTTAAACCATCAAGTATTTTTACTGTGTTTTGTTCATTTTTTTCTCTCTTTTCTGCCCTCAAATTGCAAACGGTATCTGACCCTTTGGCCTCTTGAAACACCTTCTGTAGTATACAGAAGAAGAACATGTCTAGAAGTAAGGAAGATATCTAGAAATAGGAGATCAAATAAAGAGTAGACATATTTCCATAATGACTTATAAAACTGCCAAATGTAGATTTTGATTTTCTGCCCAGCTGGTAAGTCACTTAGTGCTAACCAGACATGTGAATTCCTAAATTATTCATTTTAAGAATTATTTTCAGCTACTCTAATTCATAATCCTAAATGATTATTTTTTAAAGGGTCGGGGCATTTGTAGACGTGAATGGGCACTAGTGGCCAGATTTTTTTTGTGGGCGCCAGGTAAATGAATGTGCCGAGCAGGGCAGGTAGTTCTCCTTCTGGGGACACCGGTGTGTTTATGCTGACTGACCTCACTTATTCCTTCCTTGACTTCCTGCCTCCCGGGATACATGGACAATGTGGGTTTGCACCCTGAGAGGATAGATCCCTTGTGATCTGCGTTTGTTCCCTGGAGGAAACCCAGAAGCCGTTTGTTCTCTCCTCCCCTTCCCTGACAGACACCACAACATTCTTATGTGGCCCCAACAGTGTGGAGAGCTGGGGAAGAACATTTCAGCCCTTCTGCAAAGCTGCAAAGACCGTGAGCATATGTGTGACAAAATCGATTGCACACCCCAGGATTTTCCTCTCCCTGTCTCCCAGAATGATCTTGTATTATCAACAGCCTCGTAGGTTTGTGCTCCTGGTGTCTGTGATTATGTTCATTTGTATGGACGCCCAGGGAATTCCAGTGACTGGCCTGTAAGCGGTTAGCACATAGAGGCCTGATGGAGTTATAGCAGCACTTGGTGGTTTGCACATTTTGTGTCTCTGATCTTAAGTTTATGTACTGGTTGGATTTTTTTTTTCTTGGTTTTTTTGCAGTTTGAAAAAATAGAGACAAGCTAATTATTCTCAGGTCATTTTTTTCTTAGCTCTCCTTAAGTGTACCCCTGGATGGAAGGAAAAAAAGAAAAGGGGAAAAAAAAGAAAGAAAGAGCAGTTGTGATGTAGGGGAAAAACATGAATCAACCCAAGTTAAGTAGAAATGACCAGGAAGCTAGCTCACTCCTGAAATTACTTTTTAAGGTGAAACCGCAAGCCTTTTCCCTCCATTTCCCCTTCCAGTTTTTTTTTTTTTTTTTTTAAATCCACATTTCGAATCCTCTGGGTAAGCCTCTTCCGCTGACTGCGTAATTAGGTAGATTAATTAGCACCTGTCCTATAGTTGTATGAAGTTGATGCATACAGTGTGGACTCATAGCCTGTGCCAGACCACTTAAAAAGAAGCTGTGGGGTTCCAACGTCTGGCCCATAGACATTTTCATAAATTAAAGACATCAAGAGCCAACCTGAGGACTGTGTCCTTGCTGGGAGCCAGCTGGGTGAATGGAGCTGTACTGGCGATCTGTCTGGATGGCTCATATTAATGATGACAAATGAGCTTAAGGACAACTGTTGAAAAAATATTGGAAGCAGGAGTTCTGTAGTTGAGATGTACTGTCAAATTAGAGGAGAGCAACTTAAATGCCAGCAGCGCGAATTTTCCAGAAGGCAACTGGAAGGAAATTTCCGGATCATCAGATATGCAGCATATCTGAAATTGCCGTTAATTTGATTTGTGAGTGATGTTGTAAGAAAAGAAAAGCTCAGGAGGGGAAAATGACTACTTGTTTTTTTGGAAAAGCATCTGCTAAACATTTCGAGTCAGAGAAATAACAAGCTGTTTGAAGAAAGAGCCTAAAGAGCGTGAAGGTCACTGAGTGCCGCAAATGGTTTCAGCTCGGCTGGTAACTGAAACGTTGGCTGTTCTAACCCACCCAGTGGTGATGTGGAAGAAAAGCCTGGTGATCTGCTTCCATAAAGATGGTTGTTGTTAGGTGCCATCAAGTGAATTTCTCCTTATAGCGACCTTATGTGACAGAGTAGAACTGACCCTAGAGTTTCCTAGGCTGTAATCTTTATGGAACCAGGTCACCAAGCCTTTCTCCCATGGAGCTGCTGGATGGGTTCGAACTGCTAACCTTTTGGTTAGCAGCCAAGCACGTCACTGTTGCGCCACGAGGGCTGCCAAGACAACTCTATGGAGTAGTTCTACTCTGCAACATGTGGGGTCGCTGTGAGTTGGAATTGACTGGAAGGCACAAGACGATAACAAAAGAATGTGAAGGTCAAGCATTTTTTTTTTTTTTTGACCCTGTATTTCTTTACCTCACACAAATGTCATCTCTTACATCCTACCCGTTTAAATTCAGGGTTTAATTTGTTTAATAATCTGCAGGAGGAAGATGTAATTTTCCTCCGATGTCGTCCTCTGAAGTAAATTGGTCATAGTGTTATTCAGTTATTCAGTTGTGAGAAATAAACTGAGTCCTTTTCCTCACAGAGAAGGGCTGGCAAGCGTTGTTAAGCACGCCCTCAAGGTTAGAGGGCAGAGTCAGAAGTACACTTGGAAGCCGTTTGAAGACTGTGACACACTGCCTTTCAGAGAAGGTCCTCTGCTGGATCTTTCCTGGGTAGGTGTCTACTATAGTAATATATTTATAATTGGATTTTAATTGCAGTCCGATTTTAGTGTGTGTATGTTTCAGTTTGCGTCCACCAGAAGAACAGTGCTGCAAATGAAATGATACAGAACTTCTCCCAGGGCAGTTTGTTCTCTGCCAAAAATGTATTGGAAAAATAAAATGCACGCAGTGTTGTTTGCCTGCGTTTATTGACTTAGCAACCTAAGTTGCTTTATTCGCTGGTGTTTTGTCTTGCTTTTTGGTAGACCTAGCAGTACAGCGTGGCTGACGGAACGTGGACCGTGGAGTTCCAATCATGGCTCTACCCCTTGCTAGTCTTGAGGCTCTGGGTAAGCCGTTTAGCCTCTGAAGTTTCAGTTTTCTCATCTGTAAAATGGAGATAGCAATATTTGTCAGGTGGTGGTGGCCAGGAATTGTGAGAATGAAATAAGATCCACCCCCGCCAAAAAAAAACAAATCCATTGGCATTGAGTCGATTCTGACTCCTGTCTACCCATGAGTCAGAGTATGACTCCTGGCAGAGTACAGCTGCTCCAGAGGGTTTTCTTGGCTGTAATCTTTATGGAAATAGATCACCAGGTCTTTCTTCTGCAGTGCCATTGAGCAGGCTTGAACTGCCACCCTTTAGGTTGGTAGATGGGTGCCAACCATTTGCACCACCCAGACCAAACCTGTTGCCATCAAGTTGATTCCAACTCATAGCAACCCTGTGGATCAGAGGCTATGATATTTGCAGAAGCAGATTGCCACATCTTTCTCTCATGGAGCGGCTGGTGGCCTCAAGCTGCTGACCTTTCGGTTAGCAGCCGAGCTCTTCACCACTGCGCCACCAGAGCCTTTTTTGCGTCACCCAGGGACCAGGAAAAAGGATAAGGTATGTAAAACCTCGGACATCTAGAATACCAAACCAAAGACGTGTTGCGGTAGAGTTGATTCCAACTCATAGTGACCCTATAGAGTAAAAAAAAAAAAAAAAAAAGTGAAAAATTACTAACTTGTTAATTACAATTGTTTGAATATTGCTGATTTTTTCATTTAGTACTGTTCATTGTCGCCATGTTTTAGCAATTTCTTTTAAAGACGTTTGAGAGCTTTTGTTGACTAGAGGATGTGGAGAATCACGGTCTGGTTGTTGACTGAGGGGGAGGTGATGATGGCCAAGGTTAATTCCTTATGGCCTCAGAAGAAAGACTTTCTAAAGAAAAGTGACCAGAAGTCTTCCCAGTTCTCATTACAGAGCTACAAAGCTATAATTTAATGTACTATGAGATTTCAGAAAGATTGCAGCGCTAATACTCGTGTCAATTGAAATTATATTACAGCTTCCCAATGTGAAATTTCGCCCTCCTGGATCCTCCGCAGTTCCCGTGGCTAGTGCAATATTGCCCACAGTAAATGTGACATTTTCCACTACCTTTTGGCTAATTTATTCTTTAAAATGTGCTATTGGCACTGGTTTTTTTCAAATCAGAAGCATTAGTCAGCAGGGCTTTGAGGGAAAATGGGGATTTTAAGTTCATCCCTGTAGGCAGTTTTCATTCAAAACTGGGAAGAAAATTGGAGACACTCAGAAAAGAAGCACAGGTATAACGGTATTTGCTAAACAAAGGCTCAGGAGCATTGTTAGTTTAAAATACAGATATAATTGAAATAAGCATGAATTCAAGCAAAATTAGTAGGCCTACGTCTACTTGTTTGAACACCATGTATTCTTTTTGCTAGCAGGGTCAAGTATACCAATAGAGGGAGTAACCGTTCTGTGGGCACGGGGTAACAACCACCCTCCGTTTTGTAACTGGGTGATACCTGTCTCCCTGCAGCCACAAAGAGGTGCCCCAAACGCCATCAGTTTGCATAAGTATGTCGGGGTATTTAATGTCGTGTTTTTTGCATAAGTATGTTCGGGGTATTTAATGTCGTGTTTTTTGCATAAGTGTGTCCGGGGTATTTAATGTCGTGTTTCATCATATACTCATCCCTTTTGCCCTCGTAAGATGTGCTTTTTGCAATGATGCGATAATTGGCTTTTGATATGAATACTAATGTTAAAAGACGTAAAATAGGACATTTAGTGGGGAAAGGGGGCAGTTTTATATTTTGTAGCCCATTTGTGTACATCACCACCAACACTGCAGTCATAGGAAGGGTGGACAATGGCAGAAAAATGCCAGTAACAAAGTTTGTTGATTTCCTGTACACCTCCCACACGCACGTTATAATTTTATTATTATTATGTTTGCAGGGGTTGACAGAGGTGGGCTGTGTAAGGAAATATAATGATGTTAATATTTACTGTGAATTAGATGTTGGAGGGGAGACTCAGAGATTATTTTAAAATAAAAAGAGGAGCCATGATGGTACAGTGGTTAAGCGCTTGGCTGCTGACTGAAAGGTGGGTGGTTCAAACCCACCAGGCTCTGCGGGAGAAAGACCTGGCAATCTGCTTCCATAAAGATTAACCAAACCAAAACCCGTTGCTGTCGAGTTGATTCCGACTTATAGTGACCCTGTAGAACAGAGTAGAACTGACCCCTATGGTTTCCAAGGAGCAATTGGTGGACCCATAGAGATTACAGCCTAGAAGACCCTGTGGTGCAGTTCTGCTCTGTCCTGTAGAGTGGCTATGAGTCAGAATCTACTTGAAAGCACACAACAGTTAACAGTCATGTAAGATAGGGATGCTTAGCAGTCATCTACAGAAGTGTAATCTTCTTATCAGATGGGGAAACTGAGGCCCAGAGAGGGACCCAGTCTTAGAGTCACCGGCTCATTACTGGCAGAGCCTAGGCTAGGATGAAGGTTTAATTGCTCCCAGGCAGGATGTAAAAAGTAAAGGAATCAGGGAAAATTATAAGTTTAGGAAAACAAAAGGAAGGTTAAAAAATGGTTGACTGGACACAGACAAGGTATTGCTTTTGAAGAGTTACCTGTGAGAGAAATTACGTGGTCATTCTAATTGTGAGCATCTGGCTGGGAAGCCATATTCACGTTCAGCCATCCTCTGCGGCTGGTCTTTCTGCCTGTACACTGAGCTCTCGGGCAGGCAGAGAGGGTGCTGAATCGGCATCAAAAGCAGGCAGGGAGCCTCCCTCGCTGCCTCCAACTGCATCCATTTTGTTACCGCCTGGAGGTAGACTGCAGCCAGGACCTGAATATACAGGAAACAAAGCCCACCAGCTGGAATTATAAGCTGTGCCCACTAGAAGATAAAAATAGTATTTTCCCAGTGTTTGCATTGTCTCTGAGCCCTGATAAGAGATCCCTTCAAGGGAAAGGAGCTGATAACTAAATGGCAGGAGTGCCAGGCTACATAATGGGCCCAGAGGAGGGAGGCTGGCTCAGGGAGGGAAATCAAGTCTGAAGGGAATCTGCAGAGCCATCGTGGTGCTGCTAGGTTCTTGGGGGAAGACCATCACACAGACCTCCAGTGCTGGTCGTCTATAGGGAGGTCTGAGGCCTGTGAAACATTTTATTTAGTGGAGTAAACAGACAGTGCCCAGGCTTCAATGTGACCTGTTCCTGTCATCTCACCAGTTACCCTACCTAGAGGTGTCACGTGCCAGGAAAAGTGGGTGCCCAGAGTGTAGGGAACGGACAGTATGACTACAACTTTCCCTCTCTCTCCATGGGTTTGGGGGATGGGAAAACATTTTAGGTGAGAGGCATGCTAGGAAAACTACCATAGTCTAGACTAGAATAGGGATCCCTGGTGGTGCAGTGGTTAAGTGCTCGGCTGCTAACTAAAAGGTTGGCGGTTCGAACCCACCAGCTGTACCATGGGAGAAAGATGTGGCAGTCTGCTTCTGTAAAGATTTATGGCCTTGGAAACAGTATGGGGCAGTTCTGCTGTGTCCTATAGGGTTATTATGAGTCGGAATCAACTCCACAGCAGTGGGTTTGGTTTTGTCTTTAGGCTAGAATAGTACTTTTCAAACTAGGCTGCATATTACAATCACCTGGGAGGGAGCACTAACTATCTAATGCCCAGGCTGTACCCCAATTGCATCGGAATCTCTGAAGGGAAGGGGGAACCCAAGGATCATTATTTTTAAGACTACCTAGGTGCTTTGAGCATGCATCTAAAATGGAGAACCAGTGGGATAAAACATTCCCAGTCCACAGATCGTTTATCTGAGGAGTTTGAGGGAATTCTCTGAGGACTGGTTGTCTGGTATCACAGGAAACTCTTTAAAGGGCTCTTCATCTGCACCCTCACGTGGATTAGACACATGGTTTAGCCCAGGGGAAGGAAGAGGAAAAGGCAAGATGGCGCCTGTCCATTCATTATTTTTGGAAGTACATTTACTGGCATAGGAGCCCTGGTGGCACAGTGGTTGAGAGCTCAGCTGCTAACCAAAATGTCGGTGGTTTGAATCTACCAGGCACTCCTTGGAAACACTAGGGGGCAGTTCTCCTCTGTCCTGTTGAGTCGCTGTGAGTCAGAAGCAACTGCTCTGTTTGTGCATACATTGGTCTGAGTCAGTGAAAGCGCTGTTCTCCCTGCTAGCTGTTGACTCAGTCCTGAGTGTATTAAGAAAAATCCTCACTACCCACCTAGGGTGCATCCTTCGCCCCGTGAATGGGGCAGAGCCCAGGCAGAGGAGTGAAGCCCGGGGAAAGAAGTTTCATCACGAGTCGATTAAAACCCCAGCCTCCTGGCCTCCAATCATAAGTTCCTGGCCCTGGGAAATAGCTCTCTAATGGGCTTTAGGCGATAAAGCAACAGGGTTGAAATTGAGGTCACATTAAAGCCTAATTTTTTTATGAGGAAAAATTGTGCAAATGAATATGAAAGTGATGTACCTTTGTAATACAGCTCCTTGCCTGTGCCCAAATAGCTTTCCTCTTTTGTCTCAATTTTCTCCGTACAGCCTGTGCCTGAAGCTGCCCGAATAGATTTTCCTCACTTATGCAGTCTCTCCCTTTTCACTGGGGTGTGGCAGTGAGCAATGGCTTAGCTACACTGAGGGGAATCCTGACGAATGAAGCCTAGAACAGGTGTGGACGGGGCCAGCCAGCCACACACCTCTGGGTATACCAGAGGGTTCCAGATACACCTGGCTTCACGACCTCCCAGCTGTGTGAGCGTAGAGAAAAAATCGTGTATTCTCTTAGCTTCGGTTTTTTCATCTGAGAAAATGGATACCCTCAATAGGGTGTTTCATGAGGTCATATGTGGGAAAGGGCTTGAAGCATTATAGAGCCATGTAGGAAATGGAAGTTGTCGCTTTACAGCTAGTCCTGTCATAGAGCCAGCTCTGTAACCTCAGGCAATTCCCTTCACTGCCCTGAGCCCAGGTTTCCTCATTTTTAAAGCTGAGAGCTTTGGGATTGTTGTTGTTATTGTTAGCTGCTGTCAAGGTGACCCTTAACTCATAGGGACCCCGGTACAACAGACCATTGTGATCCATAGGGTTTTTGTTTGTTGATTTTCAGAAGATCTCCAGGGCTTTCTTCCTAGTCTGTCTTATTCTGGAAGCTCCACTGAAACCTGCTCAGAGACATAGCAACACGCAAGCATCAGTGACAGATGGATGGTGGCTGCACAGGAGGTACACCGGCTGGGACTCGAACTCAGGTCTCCCGTATGGAAGGTGAGAATACTACCACTGAGAACCACTGCTGCCTTTAACTGTGTTCCAGCTCTGTAGTTCTGGATTCTAAGGAAAGACACAAAACTATCCTTTTTTGGAAATCTAGCATAAGCCTCAGGCTTGGAGGAAGACTCATTAACAACCTGTGATGTGCAGATGACACAACCTTGCTGAGAGTGAAGATGAGTTGAAGCACTTACTGACAAACATCAAAGACCACAGCATTCAATATGGATTGCACCTCAACATAAAGAAAACAAAAATCCTCACAACTGGACCAATAAGCAGCATCATGATAAACAGAGGAAATAATGAAGTTGTCAAGCATTTCGTTTTACTTGGATCGATAACACCCATGGAAGCAGGAGTGAAGAAATCAAACGACATACTACACTGGGCAAATGTGCTGCAAAGACCTCTTTAAAGTGTTCAAAAGCAAAGATGTCTCTTTAAGCACTAAGGTGTGTCTGACCCAAGCCAAGGTGTTTTTAGTCACCTCATGCATGTGAAAGCTGGACAATGAAAGAGAAAGAGAGAAGAAGAATTGATGCCTTGAATTATGGTGTTGGCGAAGAATATGGAATACACCATGGACTGCCAAAAGAATGAAGAAATCTGTCTTGGAAAAAGTATAGCCAGGATGCTCCTTAGAAGGGAGGATGGCGAGATTTCATCTCAGTTACTTTGGACATGTTATCAGGAAGGACCAGACCCTCTTGAGAAGGACATTATGCTTAGTTAGAGGGTCAGCCAAAAAGAGGAAGACCCTCAATGAGATGGTTTGACACAGTAGCTGTAACAACGGGTTCAAGCATAACAATGATTGTGAGGGTGGTGCAGGACCAGGCAGGGTTTCATTCTGTCGTATGTGGGGTTGCCACGAGCCGGAACTGACTCAAGGGCACCCAGCAACAGTTACAACGTAAGCCTACTAAATGCTTCTCTTAGTTCCCAGTCCCTCTCCTCCCTCTCTGTTATTCATTGTGAGATCTTAGGAATAGAATGGGGAGAGAAGGAATAAGGAGGAATAACACCCTCCTGAACATCACAGCTCAAACAGCAGAGGCTGGCTTAAGGCAGAAGGAAATTTTCTGAGTGCAGAGAATTGCCGACATGCCATCCAGAAGCCCTGTTTGCTTCTCCTGCAAACACCGAGAGAGGTGATCCAGAACTACCAAGTGAATGTTTTTCCTCTTACATGCAGTTCTTATTTCCCTGGTGTTTCTAGGCAGTATTAGCCTTTATGCTTAAGCAACCCATCTTATATCGTCCGGGACTTCATACACACTAGATGACATTATGCTATCATCACTTTTAATGCTGCAATCATTTTCATAACCTGCAGAATGTATATGGATCCTTACTGTAACTTCTACATGGGCCGTTTCTAATAAGAAGTCATTTTTTTTTTCCTTTTGGCAGCTGCATTGCTAAGGGCTTTGAGGATTTCCTTATTGCCGTCACATGCCGTCACTCAATGAGTGTGTGTTCTGAATTGTCGTTTTCTGCTTTTGTGCAGTTTCTCCCGTTCCTGTGAGCTTCATTACCTGCTTGTGAAGAATGTGACTCTTCGCAATCCAGATCGCAGGCAGTACCAGTGACGCCCAGAGTCTTGTTAGGAGGGCATTTCTTCTCGCCCTCAGCATGACAGATTTGAGGTTCTGGTGCAGACTGAAGACTGAAGCTGAAATGAATTGCTGAGATGAGACCCCAAAGACAAAGAGACATACAAATGGCTAAGGGCTTCAAGGGGCAATTGAATCAGTGCTGACTTCAAGCTTGCTGGTTTGCAGAAACCATTCCTGCAGCAAAAGCTCTGTCTTTGCGGAGTGGTTGTTGGAGCCTGAGTCAGATTAGGCTGTGGTCTACCGAAGCCATTTAGTGGTATTTAGTAATTCCCTGTAAGAGGATGCCTGAGTGTATCGGGAGAAATATATATCCCTGTACTGCACACAGCCATCCAGTTCTGTTTCCTACTAGCTGTGTGCCCTTGAGCAAGGTAGTAACCTCTCTGAGCCTCAGTTTCCTCATCTGTACAATGGGGCTGTTACAGCCTGTTTTATTTACGGCAGGTGGTAAGAATTAGAGATAATCCTTGTTTTCAAAAAAAGTATTAACAGGACTGTCAATAAATTTTATTTATTTTTATTAATTTCTCCCTAGAAATTGGAATATAAGACTTTGATTGCTGTTAAAAAGATTTATGGCCTTTAAATAAGGGGAGGACTGAGAGGATTTTTTGTTTTGTTTTGTTTTTCTAGGATACTGGTGTTCAGCACTGACTGTATGTTAGATTCTGACTTAATGGGGGGATGGTACCTGGGCATTAGTATTTTATTTTTATTCAGGTATGATTTAGACAGCAAAGTACACAAATTTAAGTGTATGGTTTGGTGAATTTTGACATGGGAATACATACATTTGGGTACCCACCACCCATATCAAAATATAGGACCTTTGGGCATCTGTGTTTTCTCTCCAGATGATTCTAACGGGCAGCCAGGGCTAAGACCCGCAGCCCAAGCAGATGGTCATCCACGGTGGATCTGACACTGGTGTTCCCTCTCTTCCCAGCGTGCTGTGGGCTTTGACCCATGCTGCCCCTTACCGTCATCTCTGTTTCACAGAACTCCTTACCTCCTTGTCTGTGTGCCCCTCACATTTCCCCACATGCCTTTTGTGTCCTCAGCACCTTGTACTACAGAGCGAGTGGTGGGTTTTGTCTCCTCCACCAGCTATGAGCTTCTCTAGCACAAAGACTGGGCTTCACCAGTCTCCACAGCCCCAGGGTCTAGCACACTAATTGTGTGGAGTTAGTGAGTAAACTCTGGAACACCCCTACCCTCCTGCTACCATTTGCTTCACACCCAGAAATGAACTGTGACGGGAGGGGACATAGAAGGGGTATAGGGTGGTCTGATTTTTGACTGTGGCCATTGTGTCAACCCATGAGTGGGCACAGGGCAGTGGGGCATGCCCTCCTGTGTGGTACCTCTGAGAATGTCCCTGGCAGGTGCCCTCCTCCGGGGCATGCCCACCTCTGCTGCTGTACTTTTGCTTAGATCCCCTGTCCAACCGTGGCCACCCCTCCTCCTCCTCAACCCTCTGAATCTTCCTTAAGTCAACACCAAGCTCATGCCAACATCCCTGCTTTATGGTATCTCCCAAGGAGCCTTGGTGGCACAGTGGGTAAAGTGATTGACTGCTAACTGAACAATCAGGGGTTCGAGACCACCAGCAGCTCCACAGGAGAAAGATGTAGCAGTTGGCTTCTGTAGAGAATTAGTTTTGGAAACCCTATGGGGTCGCTATGAGTCAGAATTGACCTGATGGCAGGGGGTAGATCCAAGGACCCAGCCCTTTCCCCCCTTTTTATCTCCTCTTGCACATAAAGTCCTATGTACTGTGGTCACTCAGGATGACCTTGTCGTGACCAACCTCATTTCACAGGAAGAGATGAACAGAGCCTTCATACCTGCTGTCTGCTGTGACAAGAAATGGAGAAAAAAATTGTTTCAGAAAACATTTGGAGAGTTTTAAATGTGGATTTTATTTATTTTTTTCTGAGTTGTTTTTATGAAGAAAAAAGAAAAGTCTAGCACTGCCCCCCCACCTTTGATAGCCATGTGTGTCAGGTTTGTGGGGAATGTCATGGAGGGAAAATACTACCTGCTTGCACCCCCCAGATTCCACCAGCTCCCGAGCCTCTTTCTCTGACCTCTGGCGGATGCCTGTTTTTCCCTAAAAGAGTCTTCCTCTACACTCTGGGCCCTAGGCCTAAATTTCTGCATCTGTGAAATGGAGATATGTTGTCTGTTTGTTTTAAATCCTCTATAAATACAGATAAGGTTGAGAAAATCAGCTGAAACTGGATTTTAAAAACCCTCTTCCAAATCATGTTTGGATGTTTCCCTTAATAGCCAGGGATGGAAAAAAAACTGACTTATTATGCTGTGGCTTTCTGTTTCTCACCATGGAAAATAATCCCGGCGCAGATCTTTTGTGCTTTAGCCTACGGTGCCTGTGAAGCTGAGACAGGGCAGGTTTTAGGACTCAGTGGAGGCATCACCTTCTTTAAGAAATCTTGACGCCCTGGCATCTCCCTGCTGCCTTTTTCATCCCTAATACGCTGCATACCTTTATCCATGTGCCGACCGCATTGTAGGGTTATCTGTGTGGATGTCTTTTTCTCTCCCTAGGTTATGGGCTGTTTGAGAGTAGAGACCATATTCTGTCTTTTCTCTATAACCAATGCCCAGCACACTGCCTTGCTGCAAGCTCAGTATGTCTTTGTTGAATGAATGAATGAGTGAATGAATGAGGTCCCACAGTTATCAAGTAGAAGAGGGACTAGAACCCAGGTATCCTGATCCCAAGCAATTTGAGGGCCTTGAATCCAATTATTTTATTAATTTTTCATACTGTTTATTGTAGACTTTTAAAATCTTTTTATGTTAAAAATTATAATCTTTAGGTTTGTTATTGTTACTACTGTCTTTTATAGCATCAATAATTAAGAATATTTACATTCTTATTCTGATGAATCATATACTTGAGAATGGAAAATTGAAAATTTCAGAAGCCCCAATACAACAGCTAAACTGAAATTATTGACTCACTTGCTTTGGTCAGGGATGACTTTGAAAACTTCAAGTGATTTTAAAACCCAGGTTCCCAGCGTCTGAGAAGGACTTCCTCAAACATATTTAGCAGTCCAAACAATTCTGGTGGGTGTAAGAGACAAAGTGATGGTGTTCCTATTTCAGATTAATAAATGAGGAAAGGTTAAAGAGTTGGTGACAGAATGCAGGAAAGAATCTGCTTTGGAAGGTACTTCAGCATATCGTACTATATTAACGTACAACAAATTCAGCAATTTGTGGGAATAGGAAGACCTGGATTAAGGTAAAGAGTTCTTTCCCTATTAATATCTACACATGAAAATGGAGGAAAGTCTATGAATGCGACCTTAACTGATTCGTGGAAGATAAACACGGTTCTGAGAACAGAATCCTTGAGTGGTTTTATTTTGGGTTTACTTATTGCCATGAGTGGAATCTTCACGCCTGCAACCCAGTGGAGTTTTGTTTTGCTTTCATTGGATTTGTTGGCTGAGGCAGTTACGTTGTTCTTTAAAAAATGCAACTTTTAACATCCAGCTGCTTTTCTGAGAATTTCCCATTTGTGAAAAAATAAAAAACAGCACCATTAGCATTTATGAGGAGCAGACTTAACATTGTCATAAATTATACAGTAAACTCTCTTGGCCTTGGATTGAAAGGTATGTGTTTGTCTTTGAAGCTGATGTATTTTGACAGCACACCAGGAGGCTGCTGACTCTGAATAATGGGCAGTATGAGAGCCTCAGAGGAAAGAAATCACTCCTTTAAGTGAGCATAAACCAGACAGGGGGTAAATGAACTTCCCCACCTGGACACATGTAATTTCAGAAGCATTGATCACACAAGAAGCGAGTGCCAGCAGGGACCTAGGAGCCATTTAGTTATATCTTTCCTATTTAGAAATGCAAAATCTGAGGCCCAGGGGAAGAAAAAAAACTCAGCTTCATCCATTGCTAAGTGGTAGAGCTGGAACAGAGTCGCCCTCTCCCTACCCCTGAGGCCTGCTCTCAGGGCCTGGAGAAACTGTACGGACTGGCTTGGTTTCTGCTGCTTCTCTCACGAGACGGGCACATTCCTTGAGCTGTACGTCCTCTCCAATTTGAAAATCCCATGTTTCAGTGAAATTTATAATCATCTGGGTCATTTCTCTATTTTACTACTTTGTCACAGTAGTTCACCTCAAAGGCATAGCTACTTGGCATGAAACATCTAAGAATGGGGTGTCTAGAGTCGGTGACTATTCTGTGAAGTCATCAAGAGAGGAGGAAGGGAGAGTGAGGGTCCCTCAGCTGCTGTTCCTGGCCTTTTCTAGGGTAACAGCAGGTCCTACTTCAGCCCTGTGTGCACATGGCCAGCCCCTCTACGGTTGTGTCTTAGTCATCTAGTACTGCTGTAACAGAAGCACCACAAGTGGGTATCTTTAATGAACAGAAATTTATTTTCTCACAGTTTAGGGGGCTGGAAGTCCGAATTCAGGGCGCCATCCTAGGGAAAGGCTTTCTCTCTCTTTTGGCTCTGGGGGAAGGTCCTTCTCTCTTCTTGGTTTCTGTGCCTGGGTTTCTTGGTGACTGTCTCATGGCATGGCATTTATCCTTCCCCATCTCTGCTTCCTTCCTTGTTTATTTGCTTGATCTGCTCTTTAGATCTCAAAAGTGGTTAAAAAAACCCATTTAAAATATTCCCTACACTGATTTGGCCGCGGTAACATAGCAAATAAAGTCCTAGTCCCAAATGGGATTACATCCACAGGTATTGTTGTTGTCAGATATCTTTGACTCATAGGGACCACATGTGACGGAGTAGAACTGCCACATAGAGTTTTCTAGGCTGTGATCTTTACAGAGAAGCCCTGGTGGTGCGGTGGTTAAGCCCTCCACTACTAACCAAAAGGTCAGCAGTTCGAACCCACTGCTGCTCTGTGGGAGAAAGATGTGGCAGTCTGTTTCTGTAAAGATTACAGCCTTGGAAACCCTATGGGGCAGCTCTCCCCTGTCCTACAGGGTCACTATGAGTTGGAATTGGCTCATTGGCAATGGGTTTAATCTTTTCAAGAGCAGATGACCAGGCCTTTCTCCAGCAGAGCCACTGGGCGGGTTTGAATCACCAACCTTTCAGTTAGCAGCTGAGTGCTTAACTGTTGCACCTCTTCACAGGTATAGGGTTTAGGATTTACAATACATGTTTTGGGGGGATGCATTCAATCCATAACATTTGTCTACACTAAAATTCTAAAACTGGCTCCCAAGTTGGGTGGTAGGTCTGATGACTTGCTCAGGAGGTCATCTCTCAGCTGTGCCTATTTACTTATGTTCCCATATCCACCATCTTCATCCTGACCCCATCTGCATCATACCTGAGTGATCACCACAGATACATAGCTGGTCTTCTTGCCTTCCCAATCCACCCTGTCCATCATTGCTCAAATGGCTCGTCTTCTATCAAGGACATTGCTTTTTGAGAAAGTGTCTAAGAGCAAACAGTGGGTTCCTTTGGGTCACCTCCAAATTGCCTGGCCTACAAAGTCTGTTTCACTATTGCTGAGTCTTTTACCCTAAGCCACCCAGCCTCTTTATTGCATCTTGTACATGTAACTCACTCCTTCCCACCCTACCCAAGTATCTTTTGTCTTTGTCAGTACAAAACGTAGCTTGTGACTCACCCCATCAAGGAAGCACCTCTGGGGCTCCCCTCATTGGTTGCTTCATGGCTTTTTGGCACCTGGGTGCTCCTTGTAGAATAATTAGTGGATCGTTTGGTTCTGATGGCCACATTGTAAGACCCTCTAGGCTTGAGCAAAGCCTGGGCTAAAATTCCTCCTTCCTTCCCAAGCTCTTTGGGGTCAGCTTGAGTCTCCCAAATCTTGTGGCCCTGTAACCAAGGCATTTCCCTTCCCGCTGATGCACTTATGTGGAGAGGCAGAGACTCTGAGACTGGTACCATGTGAGGGGAAAGGAAGGCTATTTAGCAATGCCCTCTCTCTAATAAAGAGAAACCTCACTTCACTCTGAGGCCGCAAAAATGTGCTCTTGGCTTTGTTGGAGGGAGCCTGTTTTGGAAATTCCACGGTCAGAACCAGCAACGCGGTGGCAGACAGGCTGTGTGGTGTGGCATACCCAGGATCAAGTGTCCTGTCTTTCAAGTCAGCCAGGCCCCCTTTAAAGCCAGTGGTTTGCCGAGAGATCTTGTGTGGGTTTTCGTTTTAAATGGTGCCCTTGAGTGTGGCTCCTGTTTGCGTTTCGTTGCACTATCCATTACAAGACCTTCATGGTGGAATGTCTCCCAGGAAAAGGAGCAAAATGAAAAGACTGTAAAGCCAGCTCCTTCGTGCATTCCGGAGATGTGAAAGAGAGCAATGTCCCCTTGGACCGAACCCAAGATTCCACACGTGTGGGTGCTGGATCCTTCCTGGACCTGAGTCTCCACGAGGGGTGTGGAAATCCATACACTTCCCACCACCAAACAGTGTCCACAGATTGCCCCCATAACATGTTCTGTACTACACTTTTTTGAATAAGTGCAGATGCTCCTGGGACTTATAAACACATATTTAAAAGTATTGCTAGATAACCTGTCAGCATTTTTAATTAAGGGGCTAAAATTATAACCTTAATTGTGTGAGAGTCTACATAATATTTTAATATTATAAAGGGGTTCCTGTACCCCTAGGTAAAGAGCCAACAGATAGAGGTCCAGGGGGCTGTCCGTGGCCACGCCTGTGTGGATAAACATGCGGGAGCTCTAAATCAGAAGGGATTAACTTGCCCAGGTTGACTGACAGAGGAGAAAGACCAAGATGTGGGAATAGCTGTGCACGGTGAAAAGCCAATTATATAGCCAACTTTATTCGAGGGGGTAGAAGCCAGCATCTTGTAAACCATTTTGTAGGTATAGCATTCATCTACACCTTTTATTTGAGGTGTGTCACGCACCACATTCTGCGGCCTAGGGATGGTGAGTTTTCCTGTGTAACAGAGGTAAATGGTGATGGCCACCTTCTTTAAGTTGCAGCAACAAACGTTTTAGGAAACATGGAAACAGTTAAGAAGTCTGCGTGAGGACAGGGCTGAACAGCAGTGAACTTTTCTGCTAAACGTTATATTAATATAGTTTTACCACCCCCTCCCCGCCTCCCCCATCACCCCCTTGCATGGAACAGAAGCTGATGAGGTAAATTATCTGGACTTTTCTCCACGAAGTGTTTTAAAGCTGAAACTTAACTGAGCACAAAATGAGTTGGAAAGTGTGTGCCAGCTATGGGATAAAGCTGAGATTTCAGCCCTTTGTCACTCTCTCCAGGGTTCACTTGGGTTTTGGGGAGAGGGAAGAAATGACATTGGATAGGCCAGGCAGTGACATCAGTCTCCAGGCGTTTAAAAAAAAATGTCTCTCCCGTGGCCTCTGCGGTGAGCCAAAGATTCAGTTTCTCAGGAAAGTTTAAACTTAAAGCTTTGTTGGCTGAAATAAGAACTCTGCGGAGTAACATCTCTGTTTCAAGGGCTTCTGTCAAGACCAGATTGCTGGTGTAGGAATTTAGCTTCATGGGACAGGATGCGTTTTGGGCTTTAGTGAGTAACGTTCCCTTAGTTCAGATGGAAAAACATTGAAAATCATGATTTTGGCCCTTAAAAAACAGCTATTCGTGGTTGCCATGGTTAACTCTGTCTCTACTTCTGCTTTGGTAACGAAGGCCAATTTACCACAATAACAGTGACTTTGATTTTATGGTACCTGACATCTTAAAAGTTGCTGAAGTGCTTCACAAATTGGTAAACAGACAGGAGCAAGCATGCCTTCTTAGATGCAATAGCTCAAACAACAGTGCTTCTAAGCAACAATATATTCATTGCTGTAGAGTTGATTCTGACCCATGGTTTATATATATAGATATAAATATATACACACACACACCAAAACCAAATCAAACCCACTGCCATCAAGTATATATATATGGAGCCCTGGTAGCACAGTGGTGAAGAGCTCGGCTACTAATCAAAAGATGGGCAGTTCAAACCCACCAGTTGTTCCTTGGAAACCCTATGAGGCAGTTACACTCTATCCTAAAGGTTTGCTGTGAGTCGGAATTGACTCAATGGCAACGAGTTTTATATATACATAAATACGTAAATGTATATGTATGTATATATTTACAGTAAGTCCGTGGGTTACCAACATCTGACTTAGGCACAACTTGTACATGCTTTTTAATGTTGTATAGATTTGCTCTCACTTTGAAATGATTAAACTAACAGTCACCTTCACTTGCTGCAAAGACAGCTTTTAAATCATTGAAAATCATAGTTCAAGGCTTTGCTTGCACTAAAGTGAGGCTAAATGAGAACCATATGCACGTTTTCTGACTTACGTACAAATTTGACTTAAAGGCAGAGTGAGGAAGGAATCTTGTTCGTAACTTGGGGACTGCCGGTAGTCTATATATATGTATATGTGTGTGTGTGTGTATCTATATATGGAGCCCAGGTGGCACAGTGGTTAAGACCTCAGCTGCTAACCCAGAGGTTGGCAGTTTGAATCCACCAGTTGCTACCTGGAAACACTATGGAACAGTTCTACTCTGTCCTATAGGGTCTCTATGAGTCGGAATGGGCTTGATGGTAATGGGTTTAGTTTTTTTGTTTTATAGATATATATACATACAGATAAGCATATATTGTTTACTCCAATATATCAGTCCCTGGAGAAGAACATCATGCTTGGTAAAGTAGGGGGTCAGCAAAAAAGAGGAAGCCCCTCAGCAAGATGTATTGACACAGTGGCTGCAACAGTGGGCTCAAGCATAACAAGGATTGTGAGGAAGGTGCAGGACCAGGAAGTCTTTCATTCTGTTTCACATGGGGTCGTTATGAGTCAGAACTAACTGGACAGCACGTAACAACAACAACAACGGCATGTAGCAGCGATCAGTGTTACACATACATATATACACAATTATAAATAAAAAGTATGTGTGTGTGTGTCTATATATACACACACTCATATTTTTTAAGCCGACTAAGGAACTCCCTAGTTAGGCATATTAAGGCCCTGTCTGCAAAATGTGGACTTGGGGGCACCTGGTTTAGGAAGAGCTGACTCTGTTATTTTCAATCTTTTTTTTTTTTTTTCCTCAAGAGGGCCGTGACCTAGGACCACATGAATAACTTTGCCATTGCCCATAATATTGTCCTGCTGAGCCAGAGAATGTTCTTTGTGGAGATAAGGAACTTCCCATATGATGTTCATGCTTCCTCCATCTGCATCAGCTCTCTACTGTCTTCAGAACAAAGTTGTACCTCCTGAGTGGGAGTCAGGGCCTGCCTGGACCTCCTGGCCCCAGCCTCACTTCCTGCATCTCTGGAGGCCTCCATCCCAGGTTGGAATGGACTGTACAAACCACGTCACACTTCCTTAAAAGCAAGGGCAGCATTTCTGTTCTAATGAGTAGGAGCAGACCACACATCTTGTAAGGTTAGATTAAGGCCTGTGTTTAATCACCCAGAGACAAGCTACTCCAAGTGGGAGCCAGAGGCGCACAGCTCAGCAGAGATTTCCCGGGTCTCTAAGAAGGGGTTTGTAGCGAGGCGGGGTCTTGCTGATCTTGGAAGCTGATTCCTGCTGCCCCGGAGTTGCTCTGACTCTTGGAGACCCTGTGAACAACAGAATGAAAAACTGTGTGGTCCTGCGCCATCCCCGTGCTTGGTTGTGGATCAGACTGTTGTGATCCATAGGGTTTTCATTGGCTGAGTCTTGAATGTAGATTGCCGGGCTTTTCTTCCTAGTCTGTCTTAGTCTAGAAATTCCCCTGAATCCTGTTCAGCATCATAACAATTCATAAGCCTCCAGTGATAAATGGGTGGTGGCTGCACATGAGGTGTATTGGCCAGGAATCGAACCCGGGTCTCCCACATGGAAGGTGAGAGTTCTACCAGGGAACACCACTGCCCCATCCCTGCCGCTCACCTGCCCTTTAGCCTTAGGACTCACATCACCATTGCAAAAGAACCTGCAGGGAAATGAGGTGCCCATCCTTTAAATTGGGTATTTATTTACAAATCATACTCAGCCCCAGTGAGGCCATGCTTTCATCCAGGAGGAGGCACTGGAGTTGGTAGCTAAGTGCCCTGCAAGGTATCCGTCTCCCACTTCTCTGTGCACCCAAAGCCCGTTTCACTGAGGTCCACCCTCAGCAATGACTTAATATCCTCCACCTGCTTGGGAACCATTTCCATAAACCAGTGTCCCTGCGGGTAGTTTGAGGAAACAAATGGGATAATTCCCACCATATTCTTAGCACAGAGCTTGGCTTATGGTTAAACTAAGAACCAAACCGACTGCCCTCAAGTCGATTCTGACTCACCATGACCCCGTAGGGTTTCCAAGGCTGTAAATCCTTATGGAAGCACACTGCCACATCTGTCTCCTGAGGAGCCACTGGTGGTGAGGAACCATGGACCACTGTGCCACCAGGGCTCCTTGGCTCATGGAAAGTACCCGATAGATATTAGCTGTTGTTGTAATCGTTATTACACATCTGTCCTTTGCTTTACAGAGACTCACATATACACTGTGCCCTATATAAACCCGTCTACTTCCCGGCCTCAACCTTTCTCTTTGACTCAAACGCACTCTCTCGTGTCTTTGCCACCAAACCCTTCCCCATCCTATTGGGCTTTGCTCGAATGCCCTTCCCCTGGGGAGCCTTTCAGATGCTCCTTGGCTGGAATTACCCTCTCTCTTCTGGGCACTGTGCTGCTTTAACTTTCTGAGGGCAGTGCTTCTCAGGCTTTCTGTGGTCAGGGACAGGTTTCCCCATTGCCCTCCTTCAGTCCATCATGGATCTATACTTTCCTAAACTACAATTAAAAAGAAATTTAAAAAAAAAAGTCCCAATTTTTTTATTATTAGAATCAACAAACATAATTATCATCATTGTTGTCAGCTGCTGTGTTGTTGGCCCTCAGCAGAACAAAATGCCACCCAAATCAGATCTTTGTGATCCATAGGGTTGTCACTGGCTGATTTTTGGAAGTAGATTTCCAGGCCTTTCTTCCTAGTCATCTTAGTATGGAAGCTCAGCTGAAACCTGTTTAGTGTCATAGACCTCCAGTGACGGGTGGGTGCTGGCTGCACATGACATGCATTGGCCAGAAATTGAACCTGGGTCTCCACATGGAGGGTGAGAATTCTACCAGTGAACCACCACTGCCCCATAAACATATAATTACACTGTGAAATTTCTGTAAAAGGTTTTAAAGGTTTACTCTCAGTTTCTCAACTTTGCTTGTCCCAGAGCGGTTCTGGCCAGTTTGAAGACCTTCATTGCCCCATGGAACACACACTGTGAGGTCCCCTCACCCCAGACTGCATGGGCACAGTCACTCAGGCACATGTCTAATATAGCGACGGCAACCTCCTACGCTTGGCAGAGCCTTACATGTAGAGGGGGCTCCATAAATTAGTGGAATTGGATGAATGAATAAATGAATACACGATAAATACGTGTTGAATTAAATGAATGATTGTAACAAAGTCTATCTAAAACTCATAATCCTCAAGAAGCATTTCCTTAAAGAATGGGCATGCCAAAAGGATTATTATTTTGCTTTTTATAAAATTTACTTATTTGCATTGCATATTAAGACCCATCCCTTTTCCTTAGTCCCCTCGCCCTCATCTCAGAGAGCTAAATAGAAAAGTAAGTTTTACCAGAATGGAAGGGAAATGTTGAGCCTGAGTAGAATATGGCATGCTTGGTAGTATTCTGAGACACAAGACAGACAAGCGTCTTAAGAGAATGGATACCTCACACTTGTGAGATTCGGAATTTCTGAAATTTACAAATTGCTAATTAGAGACAGGAAGAAAGATTATATATTTGCGTGTATGTGAACTGCACAAGAATAGTTCCAACATCAGAACCACATCTGAATTAAAACAAAATGCAAGTTTATTTTGTAGTATTGCCTGCGGTCACCAAATCAGTGTTGGGTGAGAAAGCAATCTCCCTACCCTGGCTTTCTTCCTCCTGGAGGAGTCTGCTCTGCTGATTCTCTCAGGCCTGGGAGATGCACCAGAGCATGGAGCAGCAGCCTGGGACATGCAGCAGGATGCTTTGCAATCCTCTCTGCCTCTGTCTCAGCAGCAGAGAAACCCAGCCGCACCTCCTCCATTACCACTTAGAGGAGGCTTGGAGATTTGAGGATAAGCTATGCACATCGTTCTGTAGAAATCACATACTGCTGTTGTTTCTTCACCTTAAAAAAAAAAAAGAATAGAAAAGAAAAATACCCTGACCTGCAAGCCTTTCAGCGTCTTTCATTTTACTGTTTTCCTCCCTTGGGTCTCGCCTCCCCACAGGCTTTTCAAGCCCACAGTAATCTTTCTTTCCTCCCTCTCCTTTGGCCTGCTGGGTCCTCACTGCATAATCAGCCCCTCATTCAGTCCACAAACATTTAAGGAGGTCTCCTGTGTGTTGGGTGTTGCTAGGGTGCTGAACAGGTTGTAGTGGTGCTCCTACACTAAGACGAACTAGGAAGAAAGGCCTGGTGATCTGCTTCTGAGAATCAGTCAGTGAAAACCTTATGCATCACAATGATCCGCAGCTGATCATGGGGACGGTACAGGATCAGACGCTGTTTCATTCTGTTGGGCGTAGGGTCACCATGAGTGGGGGCCCAAGTCCACCACCACCTGTGTGGAAGCACAGGTAAACAAGACACACCTGTTGCACCCTTGTGGCATTGCACAATTACAGGAGTGACCCCGCTATAAAAACGGGCCATGCAATGTGCAAGGAATATGGGGGTTACATGTTGAGCAACTAACTCAGGGGGCGGGGAGGTCAGGGATAGTTACTCCAAGGAATTAACAGTTAACCTCAGATGTGAAAGATGAGTAGAAATTAACTGAGGGAAGAGTTGGGGGAAGAATGTTCTGGGATTTATATATGGCTCTATTCTCTAACCATCAGTCTGCAACAGCTTAGGGCTTTAGTCTACCAACACATGGGACTGCAGGATAGGATGCTGGGTTACGCAGTAGTTTCCTTGGGTGTGAGTTTCTTTCTCAGTTATAGAATGAAGTAATTACAACAATAAAAATAATATATATTCCAAAACCAAACCCACTGCCATGGAGTCAATTCTGACTTATAGCGACCCTATAGGACCGATTAGAACTGCCCCATAGGGTTTCCAAGGAGCCCTTGGTGGATTCCAACTACCAACTGACCTATTGGTTAGCAGCATTAGCTCTCCGTAGCTCTTAACCACCGTGCCACCAGGGCTTCTATAATATAACAAACCAAAAACCAAACCCATTGCTGTGGAGTTGATTCCAACTCATAGTGACCCTATAGGACAGAGCAGAACTACCCTATAGGGTTTCCAAGGAGTGGCTGGTGGATTTGAACTGCCAACATTTTGGTTAGCAAGCCTGAGCTCTTAACCACCGTGCTATAATATATTAGTGATGATAAAACACATATGTGTGGGTACTTACTATGTGACAGGCACTATTACTCAGCAACAACTTTCTCAGTTAGATGCTATCATTGTCCCCATTTCTGGATAGAGAAACTGAGGCCCTGGCAGGTTAAGTAGCCTGAGACCACAGAGCAAGTCAGTGGTGGAGTGGGGGTGTGATCACAAGCTGCCAGCCTCTCAGAGCTCAGGCTTTTAACCACTGTACTATCCTGCACATGCCCCAGACACAAGGCATTGTCTGTTTCTTTTTAGGCTTGTGGTTTCCAACACAGTGCTAAATAAATCAATGCCCAATAAACGCTTAGTATTTAATTAGGTTAGATTTCGTTAGCCCATTGCTGAAGGGTCTTTATTTAATTGAATACAAGATGGGCTGGAGGAGTGCTTGCCAGGAGAGCCAGGCATTAACAGAGGTGGTAAGGTATTAAGGGATGGAAGACAGGCCACCTGGTTTCAAATGTCCACTTTGCCACCTGCTAGCTGTGGGAACTTGAACCTCGCAGGGCCTCTGATTCCTCATTGGGATAAGGAAGCTACCAGGACAGCCCCTGTGGGATTTTTGTGGGCACTACTTCTCATTTAGTCATCACATATTTATTGGGTAACTACAAGGTGTTAGCCACTTTTGTAGGCACTCAGGACTCAACAGTGAACCAAGCAGACAAAATCTTGTCCTCACGGAGCTTATGCTCTAATAAAGCTTTCAGTTTAATAATACGTGTAACACGCTTGGCACACTGCCTGTGGTATTTATTATTGTATGGTGCTGCTGTTTAGTGCTTTTCACAGGCAGAATTGAAACATTTCTGGTTTTTTTGGTGGGACAAGTCAAATCATATGGCAAAACAGTTATAGATGGTAATGGTGGATTAGGTCATATAACTGGTGTTTTGGGGCTTTTGGGAGGTCTCCAGAATGGCCGTTATTGACTTACTTAATCATACAACAATATGCGTCAGTTTTTAAGATAGCCAACCTGATTAGACCTAGTACTTTTGACACTGTGTGTCTTAGTCATCTAGTGCTGCTATAACAGAAATACCATAAATGGGTGACTTTAACAAACAGAAATTTATTTGTTACAGGTTAGGAGGCTAGAAGTCTGAATTAGGGTGCCGGCTCTAGGGGAAGGCTTTCTCTCTGTCAGCTCTGGAGGAAGGTCCTTGTCTCTTAGAGCTTCTGCTCCTGGGTGATCTTCCTGTGGCTTGGCATCTCTCTTCCCCCATCTCTGCTACTGGCTTGCTTTTTTTTATCTCTTATATCTCAAGAGAGAATGCTCAAGGCACACCCTACTAATCCTATCTCATTAACGTAAAAAGACAGCCCATTCTCAAATGGGATTATAACCAGAGGCATAGAGATTAGGATTTACAAAACATAGTTTTGGGGGACACAATTCAATCCATAACACTGTGCATTTTAGTGATAACATTTTTTGTGATAGCAAAGATCTGCAAACATTTTCTGCAGTGGGCCATATAGTAAATATTTCAGAATTTGTAGGCAATGTAGTCTTTGTCACAACTATTCAGCTCTGCTGCTGTAGCAAGAAAAGAGCTGTAGATAATATGTGTTCCAATACAGCTTTATTTATAAAAACAGGGACTCGGTCCACAGGCTGAAGTTTGCTGACCTCTGTTTTAGAAAAAAAAAAAAACAGAGAGTAAAAATTCTCTCAGCCATGACATTGCACATGGCATCAGCTTTGTAAGATAAAAGAAATATGAATCAATATAACAAAATCACATTGACTTACTGCAGATTTGCAATGCGGTTCTGAGACACTTGAAAAAGTTAGGATTAGACTCCTGATGGTTCAAGTTTCCTATTTTCCATGACCATATTTCCTTATTTGGTTTAAAACGCTTTAGTTACTATAGGTTTAGTGGTATACCAGCCACTTTTATGCTGCTGGACCTCGTAGGTACTGTGTTATTCTGATTCTAAAGCATTTCCATCAAGGTGGGTCCCTTTTGAAATGCCTGAAGCTCAGCAGACCAGAGTTGGAGACTCATAGTGGAACATTGTCTGATAAAGTACTGGAAGATAAGCCTTGAAATGGACTGGTATTGGCCATTTGGAATCAGACAGTCATATAGTCTACAATGCCAGGAATGACAAATTGAAGAGGAATGGCATCGCACTCATTGTCAAAAAGAACATTTCAAGGTCTATCCTGAAGTACAGTGCTGTCGATGATAGATAATATCTACACGCCTACAAGGAAGACCAGTTAATATGACCAGTATTCAAATTTATGCACCAATCACTAAGGCCAAAGATGAAGAAGCTGAAGATTTTTACAAACTTCTGCAGTGTGAAATTGATCAAACATGGAATCAAGATGCATTGATAATTACTGGTGATTGGAACGCAGAAGTTGGAAACAAAGAAGAATGATCTGTAGTTGGAAAATATGGTCTTGGTGTGATAGGAAACACCACTAGAGAGTGCATGATAATTTTGTATGCAAAAGATGCCTTCCTCACAAATACCTTTTTTCAGCAACATGAATGATGACTATACACATGGACCTCATCAGGTTGAATGCACAGGAATCAAATCGACTATTTCTGTGGAAAGACACAATAGAGAAGTTCAATATCACAAGACAGAACAAGGCCAGAGGCCACTGCAGAACACAATATCGATTGCTCAGACTGCAAGTTCAAGTTGAAACTGAAGAAAATTAGAGCACGTCCACAAGAGCCAAAATATGACCTTGAGTGTATCTCACCTGAATTTAGAGACCATCTCAAGAATAGATTTGATGCCTTGAACACTAGTGACCAAAGACCAGACAGGTTATGGAATGACATCAAGGACATCATACATGAAGAAAGCAAGAGATCATTAAAAATACAGGAAAGCAAGAAGAGACTAAAATGGATGTCAGAAGAGTCTCTGAACCTTGCTTGCTCTTGAATATTGAGTAGCTAAAGCAAAAGGAAGAAATGATGAAGTAAAAGAGCTGCACAGAAGGTTTCAAAGGGTCGCTCGACAAGACACAGTAAAGTATTACAATGACATGTGCAAAGACCTGGAGTTAGAAAACCAAAAAGGAAGAACACACTTGGCATTTCTCAAGCTGAAAGGACTGAAGAAAAAATGTAAGCCTCGAGCTGCAATTTTGAAGGATTCTATGGGGCAAATGGAAACCCTGGTGGCATAATGGTTAAGTGCTATGGCTGCTAACCAAGAGGTCAGCAGTTCGAATCTGCCAGGCGCTCCTTGGAAACTCTATGGAGCAGTTTTACTCTGTCCTATGGGGTCGCTATGAGTCAGAATCGACTCAACTGCAGTGGGTTTGATTTTATGGGGCAAATATTTAATGATGCAGGAAGCATCAAAAGAAGATGTAAAGAATATACAGCGTCACTGTAGCAAAAAGAATTGGTAGCTGATGATCAAGAACTGATGGTACTGAATGAAGAAGTCCAAGTTGCACTGAAGGGATTGGTGAAAAACAAGGCCCAGGAACTGATGGAATACCAATTGAGATGTTTCAACAAATGGATATAATCCTGGAGGTACGCACTTGTCTATGCCAAGAAATTTGGAAGACAGTTACCCGGCCAAATGACTGGAAGAGATCCATATTTGTGCCCATTCCAAAGAAAGGTGATCCAATGGAATGCAGAAATTACTGAATAATATCATTAATGTTACACACATGTAAAATTTTGCTGAAGATCATTCAAAAGTGGTTGCAGCAGTACATTGACAGGGAACTGCCAGAAATTCAAGCCAGATTCAGAAGGGGACGTGGAACCAGGGATATCATTGCTGGTGTCAGGTGGATCTTGGCTGAAAACAGAGAATGCCGAAAAGATGTTTACCTGTGTTTTATTGACTATGCAAAGGCATTCGACTGTGTGGGTCATAACAAATTATAGATAACATTGCGAAGAGTGGGAATTCTAGAACATCTAATTCTGCTCCTCAGGAACCTGTACATAGACCAAAAGGCAGTCATTCGAATAGAACTAGGGGATACTGCGCGATTTAAAATCAGGAAAGGTGTGTGTATCTTTTCACTATACTTATTTGGTCTGTATGCTGAGCAAATAATCTGAGAAGCTGGACTATGTGAAGAAGAACGGGGCATCAGGATTGGAGGAAGACTCATTAACAATCTTTGTTATGCAGATGACACAGCCTTGCTTGCTGAAAGTGAAGAGGACTTGAAGCACTTACTGATGAAGACCAAAGACCACAGCCTTCAGTATGGATTGTACCTCAACATAAAGAAAACAAAGATCCTCACAACTGGACCAATAAGCAACATCATTGTAAACAGAGAAAATAATGAAGTTGTCAAAGATTTCATTTTACTTGGGTTCACAGTCAACTACCAGGGAAGCAGCAGTTAAGAAATCAGACAACATATTGCATTGGGCAAATCTGATGCAAAAGACTTTTTAAAGTGTTAAAAAGCAAAGAAGTAACTTTGAGAAATAAGGTGCACCTGACCCAAGCCATGGTATTTTCAATGGCCTCATATGCATATGAAAGCTGGACAATGAATAAGGAAGACCAAAAAAGAACTGACGTCTTTGAATTATGGTATTGGTGAAGAATATTGAATATATCATGGACTGCCAGAAGAATGAGCAAATCTGTCTTGGAAGCAAGAATGGCCAGACTTGGTCTCACATACTTTGGGCGTGTTATCAGGAGGGATCAGTCCCTGGAGAAGGACATCATGCTTGGTAAAGTAGGGGGTCATCGAAAAAGAGGAAGACCCTCAATGAGATGAATTGACAAAGTGGCTGCCACAGTAGGGTCAAACATAGAATGGTGCAAGACTGGGCAGTGTTTGTTCTGTTGTGCATAGGGAACCGACTCCATGACACCTAACAACAACAAGGAGCTTGTTTTGCTTATTCTTCGCCATATTTGGGAAACCAGAGGTTCCCAAGGTAACCTAATGGAAAAGTGCCCGCAATAACTTCTCCATTTAGTTTCTATTTGTATGTTGTTATACCACAGATCGGTGGTGCCAGAGCGCCTCTCGCCTTATTGGTGGCTTGCATTACCATATCATATTTCTCAAAATCCACATTACCAACCAAAAATCAAAACACATTCGATTAGTAAGCAAACGTTCCGTTACTGAAAGCACAAGCCATCAAAACATTTAAAAGAAAAAAATTTTTTTTGGCACTGGTCTTTTTTTTTTTTTTTTTTTTTTGGTCTTAGTCTTGTTGTTGACTAAGACCACTGCCAGGGATCTCTCAAGGAAGAATTTTCAGGAACATGGAAAGGACACCTTTCCTGGGATAGATTCAGAGCAGATAAACTGTTGTGTGAGAATTCATGTCGGATAGAGAGAAGGAAGACTTTTTAGCCGTGAGGGCTTTGCAGTATTGAAATAGATTCCTGAGGAGGGTATTGCTAAAAGGATTTTTCTTCTTTTTTTTTTTTTTAGACATTCTAAATTCCAGAAGGGTTGAGCTCTGGCAGCTGGTCAGCACAGAACTATTAATCACTTGGTGATTAAAAACATGACTTCCTTCTTGTTTGAGGTGATTGATTTGTGATCTGGTCAGAAGGCTGGTGGTTGACGGATTTAACGGATTGTGTATTCTCTCTATGAGGCATTGGTAGTTCAGTGTTAGAATTCTTGCCTTCTATGGGGGAGACCCAGGTTTGGTTTCCAACACCTCATGTGCAGCCACCACTTGTCTGTCAGGGGAGGCTTGTGTGTCGCTATGATGCTCATCAGGTTTCAGAGGAGCTTCCTGACTAAGACAAGGAGGAAAGACCTGACAACCTAACTTCCAAAAATCCAAAACCCGAAACCAAACCCACTGCTGTCAAATTGATTCCGACTCATAGTGACCCTATAGGACAGAGTAGAACTGCCCGATAGAGTTACCAAGGAGCATCTGCTGGATTCGAACTGAAGACCTCTTAGTTAGCACTTAACCACTATGCCACCAGGGTTTCCAAAAATCAGCCAATGAAAATCCTATGGCCCTCAAGGGTCCTGTCCACCAGGGATCATGGGGATGGCACAGGACTAGGCAGCTTTGATTCTCTTGTGCATGGGGTTGCAATGAGTCGGACCTCCACAGCAAAGTAACAAGAATAACGCATTCCCTCTGGAACATGGTGATCAGTTTCATAATATCGCCAAACTAGAGTGACGGTCCCTAAATTGCAGCAAGGGGAGGAAGCCAATCTGAAATAGAAGAAAGGAGCATTTCGTAATGTCTTTCAAGAAATGAAATATGTGTTCAAGAGGCCAAAAGTGCCACAGGGTAATGGAACCATGACCAGCAAACACCTCTTCTAGATAAAAGTAAATTTTAATTAACATATCAATAGTTCGCAGATTTTAGGAGCTTCCAAAGTGCTTGAGGGTGTTTGACAACTTTTTCTTCCCATAAGCTCTTTCGCTTTCTCTTTGAAGAACTATTTTAAACAAAGAGAACCCCTGTTCCAATCTATTTTGATCTCAAGGATGTCTGATTTAATGTAATTTTCTCACGTTTCTACCAGCTTGCCCAAGGTGAAGAATAATTTACTTTGTTAGAGTGAAAGAACAAAGAACTTTTTTGGGAAATGGAGAATAGTGAACTTCCCTTAAAAATAAAAAATACTGTAGTGTAGTTTTATGCATATTGGCAAAACTGCCACTCATCATGTTTAAACTGCATTCTTAGATTGGTCTTATTTTCATTTTGAGGTCTTTCTGCATTTGTTCAAATAGGCAGTCATGCAAAAATAATCCGGGTTCCTCTCCATCGGTAGATGCTTTGTGTTTAGATTGGGCTGCTGAGCGTATTAGGAACAAGCAGAACAGCGGTGATTCCAGTCCATTGGATACAAGTAATTACCTCAGTGCTTCTCTCAGATAAATACACGCCTACTCAAGAAATGAATGCAGCCAGGGCTGGGGCGGGCAGATGCTGTGTGTTCTGTGACCCTGCTCAGGAAGATGCAAGTAGGAGGGGAGGAAGGGCTCCAAGAAGCCACAGTACCTTCTTCTTGGATTATTAGGACTTCAATGAGCCTGAGTAAAAGGCTCAGCACATGGCATGAGTTCCATAAAGGTTACTTTCCATCCTTTTTCTACTTTAAATTGCTCTTTGGAAAACCTACTTTCATTCAAATAAAAGTACGTTTGTTTTAAAGCTGCTGCAGAAGATCCAATCGAGCTTGACCTCATAGGGCTCACACTAGATAGAGATGTGTATGCTGAGAAAAAGTGAAATGAGGTTATATAATAGAAGGTGGCTTTGTTTGACAACCTAGGTCATGCAATATCAAATAAATGGTAAAAATCAGCATGAGCAATTGGAATTTTCCTAAAGGTGGGTATGGGAAGGAGGTGGGAGTGGTCCAGAATGGCTAACGGAGGCTTCATGGTGAAGGTGGGATTTGACCAAGACCTTTGATGGGTGAGTAGGATTTGGAATGATGGGGAGGAGGGGATTACAGGTGGTCTGAGTTATAAGCTCTTGAAGAGTTGGCATGTACTGATCTTCTAATTAGTTGCCTGCTGTTTGCTAGGTACATAATAGATGCTTATTAAATGAATGAAAGGGTATTTTGATTTCTTTCCCCCTGAATTTAATCTGTACAACACAGTTGACAACCCAATTCTGTACTCTGTCACATTACCAAGGCTTTTCTTCTTTCTCTGGCTACACTATTAGTGCATTGTGGGAAGGGCCCATGTTTCCTATTTCTGCCTCCTCTATAGAACTGTCAGGAATGTGGAGCATGTACAAGCTCTCCATAAACACGTGTTCTCATTGAACAAGATGGCCAGAGTCCTCATAGAAACTAGTGTTGTCTTAGTCCTCCTAGTGCTGCCGTAACAGAAATACAAGTGGATGGCTTTACCAAAGAGAAGTTTATTTTCTCGCAGTCTAGTAGGCTAAAAGTTCAAATTCAGGGTGTCAGCTCCAAGGAAAGGCTTTCTCTCTCTGTCGATTCTGGGGGAAGGTCTTTCTCATCAATCTTCGTCTGGACTAGGAGCTTCTCTGCGCAAGAACCCCTGTTCTAAAGGACATGCTCTGCTTCTGGTGCTTCTTTCTTGGTGGTATGAGATCCCCCTGTCTTTCTATTCACTTCTTTCTTTTGTATCTCAAGAGATTGCCTCAAGACACAATCCAATCTTGTAGGTTGAGTCCTGCTTCACTAACACAACTGCTGCCCATCCTCCCTAATTAACATCATAGAGGCAGGATTTACAACATACAGGAAAATCACACAATACCTGGAATCATGGCCCAGCCAAACTGATACACGCATTTTTGGGGGGGACACAATTTCATCCATGCCAGGTGTTTTACTGGGGACTCTGAGAATGCACTCTTTATACTTGTGGACTGCTTTGTTACTGCAGAGAGCAGACCCACCCCTGGGGTCTCTTTGTCCCCACTGTGAACAAAACCATATACCTATTATGAAGATCTCCTTCCTGGCTAGTAAAAGAACCCTTGATTTTCCTGGCAATGAGCTTTGTATATGAACTTGGCCCATGCCGCGTCTACAATATGTCATGTTTTAGGCAGATGGACTTTCTGGTTTATGATGGTCTGATCTGAAGAACGGAAAGTATGAAGAAGTATGAAAAGGAACTAACATACACCTGGTGTCTGCTGCATGCCAGGCAGTGTGTTCAGTGCTTTAGAAGTGTCACTGCATTTGGCACGATGGCCTTGTAGGTATTGCTTTTTACATTTTACAAGAGAGAAACTATTAAATGTGTGTTGGAAATCCTAACCCCTATACCTGTGGATATAATCCTATTTGGGAATAGGGTTTTCTTTGTTGTGTTAATGGAGCCATATCAGTGTAAAATCAGTTAGGATGTTTTTGATCCGGCCTCATAGCAACCCTTTAGGACAGAGTAGAGCTGCCCCATAGCGTTTCCGAGGAGCGGCTGGGGGGAGCTTTTGGTTAGCAGCTGAGCTCTTACCCACTGTGCCATGTCAGTGTAGGGTGTGTTTTAAGACACAATGAGAAGGAAACACAAATGGGGGAGAAGATAGATACCACGCGGAGACCACCAAGGAACCCAGGAATGCCCAGGTTACAGGAGCTAAGACAAGTATCGTCCCCCAGAACCAACATAGAGAGAGCCTTCCCCTAGAGCTGGTGCATTGAATTTGGACTTCTAGCCTCCTAAACTGTGAGAAAATAAATTTCTATTCTTTAAAACTACCCACATGTGGTATCACTGGTATAGGAGCATGCAGAAATGAAGATAAGCTCAGGGCATTTAAGTGACTTGGCCAAGAGCACTCTAATAGTAAATAGTGATGTCTGGATTTGAACCCAGGACTTGATTCAGAGTCCTGCTCTTTCCACTGTGTTAGTCTGCTTCATAGGACACTGTACCTTCATGGTTGGTTGGATTTAGATGGGCGGAAAGGAGATAACAGGTTCTTTCTGATGCAGATCCATGATTATCTTAGGTAATGACAGGAGACAACAGTGCCTTGGGATGGGGGTTGGTAAAGAAATCATTTTGAATTCCTGTGGTTGAAAAGGATGACAGAGGCCCTGAGTAACTTCAGTAATGAGGAGCCATGGGAAAAAAATTTAACTAGAGGAATGACGTAGGGTTACTAATTAATTAGTTAATTCAGCAAATACTTATTGAGCACTTATCATGTGCCAAGTACAGTGTAGGAACAAGGTGTACATTATTCCTACTGTTATGAAACTTTTATTCTGGTGAGGAAGACAGGCTTTACTTAAATAACCTCATACGTACTGTATGGAATTCCTGACAGTTGAACGTGCTTTGAAATAAAGCTATGAAAGCTAGGAAAGGGTGAATGTAAAGCTCTCCCTAGTCTGAGGAAGTGGTTTTAAGCAAAGGGATGCTGAAGGCTAACTAGGTGAGCGGACACTGCCGTGCAGAGGAACAGCGTATGCAAGGGCTCTGTGGTTAGGAGAACTTGACTGGTTTGAAGAGTTCAAGGAGGCAGCCTTCAGTGAGAGTGAGTAGGAAGAAAGGGAGATAGGGCCAAGATGTGGGTGGATGACTAGGCAAGAGTCTTGTCAGCAGCCCCCAGGCCATTGAAGGACGTTGGTCTTTGGTCTTTATCCGAGAAGGTGGTTTTGTGCTCCTTAGATGGCAACAGGCTATGCTGGCAGATGAAGATCAGTGTGAAAGCTGCTAGTGACCCAGCCCTGATACTGTCTCCATTTCAAGAGAATAGGCAGAGCTCATGGGCGCCATCCTCCTGTTGTGTTTGCAAGCTGTTGACACAACCTGGAAAGGTTAAGAGCGTTCGGCAAGCTTGTCAGTGTTTGCCTTCTGTGGAAACTGGCAGAGACTACAGGCTGAGGGGCTTGTTTTAATAGCAGTAACCTAGGTGGGTTTGTTAATTTTCTTAATTCCCTGGATGACCTGTCTGCATAGTGTGAAGGTGCTTTGATGTGACTAGGAGAACAGAAGGATATTTTGTGCATAGCTGACCGTGAGAGGAATGTTGGTTTTGCAATAAGGAGGCAAAGGAAGATGACAGGTGAGTTGCGTGGAAGGGAAAGCTAAGAACATGCGTCAGGTGGCTTTTCCCGCCTTCCCCAATGCAGCCTTGTTTGTCTAAGACTCATCGTTCTTCTAGCAGGGAATTAACGTGTATGAACTCAGGGCGTTTGCAGTTCCCAAGGAAATTAAAGTAATGGGCAAATTATTTTGTAATTGGCATAGGGAACATCAGGGGAGGGGAAGAGGCCCCCTCCCCTCCCCGCAGATTCATTGAGTTGTTCCCTTTAGGTTCTATCAAGCCCCTGGGGCATGCACAGGGCTATTTGAGTACAAACTGCAGGGCACATTCAGGAGTGTAAAAGGAAGGGGTGCAGATGGCCTCTCCCCTGCATGCAAATGACCTTGGTGTTGCCTGTTTGTAGAGCTCTTTGTCTGCTGGCTGCAGTATCTGGGAGGTTCTAGGGGGAGTGAGTTGCCAGGCTTGTGTGGATGCCAGAAGAATTAGAATGGGGCCCTGAGCCTTCTGTACCCACTGTCTTTGGGTCTTTGAGATCTCCCAATGATAGCAGGCACAGCCTTCGTGGTACCAGCAGTGTCCCCAAGACAGAACCAGTCTTTGAGGAAGCCAGCGTTGCTGACAGCCGCTGTCCTGGTGGTTCTTATGGCCGTTGGTGGTGGCGTTTGTGTTGGAGAGCTGACGAAATCTGGGAGGAGGGCTGGCCTGGGCTCTGTTCCTGGGTGTACCACCCTCCCTGATAAGCCTTGGAGAACCCCTTAGCCCCATGTTTGTATGTCTGAAAATGGAAGTCGTAAAACTCTCAGCCCTCCTTTACCAGGATCAAGGGACGGAGGAGGGGCACAAGAGGGTCTGGATACCCCAAGTTTGTATCCAGTGAACTTTTAATTATCTGGGGGCCGATCACCCGAGTGGTCCTGGTTAGGGCAGCTCCTTGCCTGCCCCTTGGCATTCTGACACTCCATGCCAGGCCTCCGCTGCTCAGTTACTCAGCCTCAGTCCTGCTCAGAAGGGCCCAGCACCTTCCTCAGGGTTACTCAGCACACTGGGTCACTCCCCTTAGCACTCCACAGCATACTATCCTCGAGTTACCTGCCTTAATCAGGGAAAGGTTTAAGGAGCAGGGGAGAAGTGAGGGTGTTTGAATAAAGATATTAAAAAAAACACACACACATTGCCGTCAAGTTGATCCCAACTCATAGCGACCCTATAGGACAGAGGAGAACTGCCCCATAGGGTTTCCAAGGAGCAGCTGGTAGATTCGAACTGCCAGTCTTTTGGTTAGCAGCCGAGCTCTTAACCACTGCGCCACCATAAGCACTCAATAAAAAGGAGCCCTGGTGGCATAATGGTTAAGTGCTCATCTGCTAACCCAATGATTAATGGTTTGGATCCACTCAGAGGCTTTATGGGAGAAAGACCTAATGATCTGCTCTCGTGAAGATTATAGGACAACCCTGTGGGGCAGTTCTGCTCTATCACACGTGGTCACTGAGTTGGAACAGACTCAACAGCACCTAACAATAGGCACTCAGTGATTTTTGTTGAGTTTTTGCCCCACTGAACATTCAAAATTAAGAGATACTTAGATTCAAAATACAGAATAACTCCATACTTTGAATCTGAATAAAAGAGGAACGGGTTGTCTTAGGCTGGTCTCTCTAGAGAAGCAAAACCAGTAAATTGTATTAATATATATAGAGAGAATTATATCAAGGAAATTGCTCACAAGATTATAGAACCTGGAACGTCCCAAGTCCGTGGATCAGGATAGAGGCTTCTCCTGATTGACGTAGCCGCAGGGGCTGGTGAACCCAAGATCGGCAGGTCAGAGAGCAGAGCTCTTGTTCACAGCCTGTAAAGATCGATGAATCCCAAGATCGGCAGGCAAGACCTCAAGCCTTCTCCTGATTCACAGCTGCAGGGGCTGGCGAAGCAGAGATCAGCAGGTGGGAGAGCAGGGCTTCTGCTCACAGGCTGTGAAGATAGATGAATCCCAAGATCAGAAGGTAAGTTACTAGCTCAAGTCCTAAGAACCAGAGTTCAGACAAACGGGAGCCAGCTGTAGGACCCAGAGCAGGCAAAAGCCAGAATGTCCACTTACATTTGGACACAGGCCACACGCCCAAGGAAACTCTCTTTCAGCTGATTGGCCACTCACAGCGGATCCCATCATGGGGGTAATCACATATAAACACTGAGAATCATGGCCCAGCCAAATTGACATGCAATCTTAGCAGTCTTAACCATCACAGAGGTCTCCTGCTGTCCCTGGGTGGTACAGATGGTTAACACAGTTGGCTGTTAACTGAAAGGTTACAGGTTCGAGTTCCCTCAGAGATACCTTGAAAGAAAGGCTTGGTGATCTACTTCAGAAAAATCAGCATTGAAATCCCTATGGAGCATAGTTCTGCTCTGACACACATGGGGTTGCAATGAGTTGGAATCGACTTGATGGCAAGTAGTTTTTACTGGGGGAGAGGGGTGTGTCTCCTGCTGGGGCTTTGCAAAGCCTAATGGTCTCTCTTCCAACGAGAAGAGAGCCTCCTAATGGTCTCCATTCTATAAAACGCTAATGTATAGATAAGAGCATGGTCAAGCAAGAAGAGCTAGAAGGGAATGCTTCATATTAAGAGTCAAAAAAAATTAGGGGAGTCTTTCAGAGTGGGAGACAGCACTAGAGAAGGGCAAATCGAGTGATTATGAAAATGAAGCACCGTGGCTTGAGATATATGAGCAGAAACAGGAGGCTGTGGCTACAGAGAAGCATTTGGATCTGTCTCCCAGCAAGAAAACAAAAATATGCTTTTGACAGTAGGGGCCATATAAAAGGGAAATTGGATATCAAAGGATGTTTTAAGAAGAGCTTTGGATGTCAGGGGGACGGAGCTGAGGGAATACAGAGCAAAAACTAAAAGCTTGGGAGGCCAGAGGTCCTCAGCTGTGGCCCCGGGCAGTTGGAGCAGCCAAGGCCAGAATTCACAGTGGGAAGCAGGCTTTTCTTTTGTTATTTTAAAAGAAGGATGTTTACAGGCCACTCAAGGAAAAGAAAGAGAGACTGAATTTCACTGTCTGTGTGATATTTCATAGTTCAGTCTTTGGCAGCACTGAGTGTGTCAGGTTGATGAGATTAAGGAGAAACTTCTCATATGGAATCCCCAAGAGTTGATGTCTGCACCCTGTTGGACAACTCTTGACAAAGAGGAGTGAGTGCTCAGGTTCTTCAAGCATCCACTTTCTTCAGTGCGCTTGTGAGGAGGGACAGCTGAAATGAATGAGCAGCTTGTGCTAGAACTAGGATCCAAGGAGTAACTCGAGGCTTCAGTATATTCTCAACCAAAGCTCTGACCCCAGGTGTTCTTCAAAGGTAGTTTGGGAGACGGGCCAGTATTATGGCTCCTGTTCCTTGGTCCAGGTTTGCTTTGAACATGCACAAACCCACAGACACACCTTGCGCCTCTATCACACTACCGTATCTAATCCGTTAGGGAGTCCTTGGGTGTTACTTCCAACGTACATTCCAGACGTATCCATTGTCCCACCCTGGTCCTGGTACTGACTCCAGTGACACGAGCAGCCCTCTAGCTGGCCAGCTGGCCGACTTTCTGTTTTTGTTCTGACTCCCACCTTTTCCTTCAACACCAAGTAGCAGAGAGCATGTTCTTTTTGAAATGGAGATCTGATTCCCTCATTCTTTTGCTTGGATGGCTTTCTTTTGCCCTTAAAAAAAAAAAAAAAAGGACACAATTAAAAATCCTTCATCAGTTTTACAAAGCATTGCATGATTTTATTTTGTTATTTTAAAAGGATGATGTTTACAGGTCACTCAAGGAAAAAAAAAAAGAAGAAGAAGAAGAAAAAGATTTTTTTTTTTCTCAAATCCTCTCAGGGATTAGATTTCCACAATTACTCCTGCTTCACCTTCATGTAGCTAAATTCTGGACACACTGACCTTATCAGCTTCTTGAATGCATCAAGCTCTTTCTCACCTCTAGGTCTTTGCACATGCTGTTGTCACTGCCTAGAAAACTTTTGTCTTCTCACTCTCCCCTTTGGTAATTCCTACTCACCCTATAGGGTCACTATGAGTCAGAATCGACTTGACGGCAGTGGGTTTGGTTTTGGTTTGGATTCCAGTCTCAGAATAAATAATCCTTTCTTTAGTCTCTCATTATTCTTTTTACTTTTCTTGCATTCACTTAGCCCAAATTTGCAATTAGGTCTTCATTTGTGTGGCTACTTATTCAGTGTCTGTCTTCCTCTATTAGCTGTAACCATCCCAACAGCAGAGACCATATCTATTTTATTCATTTCAATGTCTCTACTTTAAACATCCGTTGAATAAAAGAATGATTAAACAAATAAATAATAGCAGGTTGCTGTGCGCCTGTTTGTGTTTCCATGTAGAAGAATTTAAGCAGTTATCCATTTATTATTTACTTAATGTTTTCATTCTACCCTTAATGAGTAATATTCGTAAGCCGAGAATAAAGCATATTTCTTGTCTTCAAGGGGATCCTGGTGAAAGAGAGAGTCTTACAAACTAATATTCCACACAGGAGAATAAGTATTATAATAGAGTTATAGGTAAGGTACAGCTGGACAATGAAAAAAGAAGACGGAAGAATTGATGCATTTGAATTGTGGCGTTGGTAAAGAGTACGGAATAAATCGTGGACTACCAGAAGAAGGAAACAATCAGTCTTAGAAGAAATACAACCAGAATGTTCCTTAGAAGCAAGGATGGTGAAGCTTTGTCTCTCTTACTTTGGACACTTCATCAGGAAAGACCAACCTCTAGGAAAGGACGCTGTGTTTGGAAGAGCAGAGAGTTAGCAGAAATGAAGGAAACCGTCGATGAGATGGATTGACACAGTAGGTACAACAATGGGCTCAAACGTATCATGAAGATGGCGCAGAACCGGGCAGCATCTTGCTCTGCTATGCGTAAGGTCACCATGAGTTGGAACCGACTTGTCAGCAGCTGTCAAGAGCAACAACAACAACACCGGTAAGGTGGACCGGGTGCATAGTCTGTTGTGCAGCTGGCCCAGGTAGGTTATTAAGTATAATTTTCTGAAATTAAAGCTGTTAAGAATCAAAGTACCACAGGCATGATTAACCATCCCCAATCTCCTCTGAAAGGCATTAACCTGAAGTATAGGGAGTGTAAGATAAGCTGTGATACAGTTAATTGTAACATGAGGGCATATCGTGGTAACAGATAATGTGGTAGCTGATAAGGAATATTGAAAACCAAAGCCAAGAGAGCAGGGAGATATCATTGCCCCTCACTGTCGGGTAGTAGAGGCTCTCATTCCAAATGAATGGCCCCAGGTCTTTAGATTACAAATATCCCTGGAATGGAGACAGGCATACCATTCTGCTTCCTTCCCTTAGAGCCCAGTTATTCTAGCTTTCCAAATGCTATCATAAATTGGAAACAAAACAAAACAAAAAACTCATTGCCATTGAGTTGATTCGAACTTATGGCGACCGCATATGCAATAGAGCAAAACTGTGCGCCACTGGGAGATTACAGCCAAGAAAACCCAACGGAGTACAGTGTTGTGGCACAGTGGTTAAAGTGCTTGGCTGCTAACTGAAAGGTTGGTAGTTTGAACCCCCCTTCCATGGAAGAAAGATGTGGCAGTCTGCTTCCATAAAGATTACAGCCTTGGAAACCCTATGGGGCAGTTCTACTCTGTCCTTGTAGGATCACTATGAGTCGGAATTGACTGGATGGCGTTAAGGAATCTTTTTGAAGCAGATTGCCAGGGCTTTCTTCTGCAGTAGCGTTAGATGGGTTTGAATTCCCAGCTGTTAGGTTAGCAGCTGATTGTTAACCATTTGCACTTCCCAAACCAAACCCATTGCCATTGAGTCGATTCTGACTCATAGTGACCCTATAAGGAGTAGTACTGCCCCAAAGAGTTTCCAAGGAGCACCTGGTGGATTTGAACTGCTGACCTTCTGGTTAGCAGCTGTAGCTCTTAAGCACTACGCCACCACGGTTTTTGGAAGAATCCTTTGAAAACCAGCCACTCATAACTAGGTATTGTTGGGGAGAGAAAAGGTGATAACTTTGAATACTTTTCCAATAATTTAAGATGATTGACCACTTTATGGGATTTAGTAAATCAGCCTTCTTCCCTCCTTTTTAAATTGTGTCTGACAGGAGATGGTAGGACTGAACCCAAGTTTATTATTTCTAGAACTATCTTCAATAACTCTAGAAGGATGACCTTTAGATAGTTACTAGGAGAGTGTCTTACAACTGAGTTCTGTTCACCTAAGGGTAGAAGGGTTTTAACTTGATTCCCTGACTTGATGAGTATTTCATGATAAACCAGTTCCGGGCCATTAGCTTCATTTCTCAAAACCCAGGTTTTAAAAGAGCGTTTCCTAAAGGAGTTGCTGCTAAAGTGGAAGGAACCCAACCTGCTGGAAATAAAAATGATCAGGGCTGAATGTGGTATATAATCTTGGTAGATAAGGGTGTGTGTGTGTGTTGTGTGTGTTGGTTTGGAAGTAATAAGTTACATTTTCTAAATAACAACCAATATGCGTCTAATCGGGAGCTGGATGTCCTAGAACTGTTCAGAATGCCCGTGAAGTGTGAGCCTCTCTTCACGTTCCCCTTGTATCTTTACCTAGAAAATTAGGCAAGCGTGGGGGAGAAATGTTCCCAGAGAGCCATCCCTTCCCTGCTGAGGATCGAGTGGAGGCCAAGATAGACCCTCCTTTTGATATGGATGATGGTACCCACACCCCCAGGGCCGATGATGCTTGTGTACAGATACATTTATGCAAAACGAGTTTGCAGACACCCCGTGCTGGGAAGTTGTGAACCAGAACCTACCATTGAGTTCCATGTTGTGGGGTGTGGTCTCTTAGAAGGACTAGTTCTGTAACTCCCATTTCAGTTAAATAGGCAAATATGGTGGGCCACTGGGTAAACCATAATTCGGCGTATTCTTGAGGTTTTCCCAGTGGTTCTTGGTTACCTTTGTAAAGTTGACAACATACGAAAGATAAATTCTCCCCACAGATGTTCCAGCCAGTTCCTCCTTCTAGGTAAAGAATGGCCTATTTCTTGGTCTGTCTGATGATGACGCTTCATTTTCTGCCATAAATGAGCCTAATTTGCAAATGAAAGATTTCCCTGAAGCATACGTTGCCTGCAAGGGAATTACAGCCCTGCGCCTTTGGAAGCGTTCAGTAGAACACACACTTGCAATTTAAACAAAAGACTTATGATCCTAATTCACAGTTAAAATAACAATTGCTCCTAAGTGGTACTTATTATTTTTAAAAGTTTAGACATTCCAATAACAGTAATCAAGAGGAGTTAAGTTCGCTTTTAAAGCAAAGCAAATGAGGAGTAATTGTCAAAACTTGCTTAGTATTTCCTGTTTGCAGGGCGAGGTTTTCCTCAAATCACACTACATTTCCTTGTTGATACAGCTGACTGAAGGTCTTCCTAGATTGTCCCAGACGGAAAGCCCTTCAGAGCTTGGTGTCAAGTCAGGAGTGGCAGTTCACTTCTAGGCCCAACATATCAGCTGGGGTTTAGCGGAAGGACATAGGATTTAGATTCTGTAGGGGGCTCAGGGAAACGCTGGTGGTGTAGTGGTTAAGAGCTAAGGCTGCTAACCAAAAGCTCTGCAGTTTGAATCCACCAGGTGCTCCTTGGAAACCCTGTGGGGCAGCCAGAATCGACTGAATGGCAATAGGTTAGAGGACTCAGGTTCAAGTCTTCAATCTTGCAGTTATTAACTCAGTGCCCACTGAGAAGGTTCTTTGTCTTGAGTATCAGTTTTCCCAACTGTGAAGTAGGAACTAAAATGCCAAGCCCGTTTGTACAGACTGAGTATTGTGATCCTGTAAATAGAAGACAATGGTGTATCAGACTTACTACTAGTTATCATCCTGTGGTATAGGGCAGGCGAAGTATTGTGTGTGTGTGTGTATGTGTGCATTTCCAAGGAGCAAAAATACTTCATTTGGGCCCCACCTTTTATTCTCCACAACGTAAATTTTTTTTTATCGTACTTTAGATGAAGGTTTACGGAACAAACTAGCTTCTCGTTAAACAGCTAGTATACACTTTGCTTTGTGACATTGGTTGCCAACCCCATGATATGTCAACCTTCTTGACCTTGGGTTCCCCATTACCAGATTTCCTGTCCCCTCCTGCCTTCCAGTCCTTGCCCCTGGGCTGGTGCGCCCATTTAGTCTTGCTTTGTTTTATGGGCCTGTTTAATCTTTGGCTGAAGGGTGAACCTCAGGAGTGACTTCAGTACTCAGTTAAAAGCGTGCCTGGGGGCCATACTCTCAGGGTTTCTCCAGTTTCTGTCAGCCAGTAAGTCTGGTCTTTTTGTGTGTGTGTGTGTAAGTTTGAATTTCATTCTACATTTTTCTCCAGCTTTGTCCGGACTTTCTATTGTGATCCCTGACAGAGCAGTTCGTGGTGATAGCCAAGTACCATCTGGTTGTGCTGGACTCAGTCTGGTGGAGGCTGTGGTAGCTGTGGTCCATTAGTCCTTTGGACTAATCTTTCTCTTATGTCTTTGGTTTTCTTCATTCTCCTTTGCACCAGATGGGGTGAGGCCAGTGGAGTATCTTAGATGGCTGCTCACAGGCTTTTAAGACCCCAGATGTTCCTCACCAAAGTAGAACGTAGAACATTTTCTTTATAAACTATGTGATCCCAAAGGTGTTCCCTGAGACCATGGTCCCCACAGCCCTCAGCCCAGTAATTTGGCCCCTCAGGGAGTTTGGCTGTGTCTAAGGAGCTTCCATGACCTTGCCTTGGACAAGTTGTACAGGCTTCCCCAGTACTGTGTGCAGGTGAAGTATTTTATAGCCCAGATCCACTGCCAGTTGACCTCAAGCCGACTCCAACTCACGGTGACCCCATGTGTGTCAGAGTAGAACTGTGCCTCACGGGGTTTTTAGTGACTGATCTTTCAGAAGTAGATTACCAGGCCTTTCTTCTTACTTTTTGAACGTAGATTGCCAGGACTTTTTTCCAAGCCACCTATGGCTGGACTTGAGCTTCCAGCCTTTCAGTTAGCAGCTGAAGATGTTAACCATTTGCACCACCCAAGGACTCCACAGTCCTGATAAATTTCTTTTAAAAAATTAAAAAATAATATTCAGGCAGATTGTCCAAGGAGAGCTTCTACATTTGTTGGCTTTTCAAGTCTAGTTTGGAACTTTACTATATTTATTTATTTACTCTAAAGATACGTATTCAGCATCTACTTTGCACTAGGTCCTGAGGATACAGTGGTAAACAAGACAAAGGCCTGCTCTGATGGAGGTTGTCCTCCTGGCAGAAGGAAAATAGCAAGTGCAAAGCCCTGGGGCTTGGAGAGAGTGTGGAGGGCAGGGTGGCTGCCCTGTGGGGAGGGGACAGGAAGAAGGGGGCTGGAACTGAGGTCAGAGAAAGAAGCATGACGGGAAATGTGGAGGCCTTGTAATTGTTGGTTTGGATTTTATTCCAGTTATGTAGCAATTTCTTTTATTTACTTTGCATGCACAAAGCGCATCAAGTCTTAGATATTTCACCACCACTCTAGTGTGCCAGAAAAGCATTCAGGACTAGGCAGGTGCCTCTCTCTTCTGACTCCTCTGTCCCTGCTTCTCCAAGACTTACCTGTCTTTCTGGACCCTGTTCAAATCCCGCTTCCTCCACATGGTGCTCCCACGCTCTTTCCATATGCAGCACCTTGTTTCCCTCCTGTTTGCTTTTTCCCTTTTATACTACCTGTTGTAGTTATCTAGTGCTGCTATAACAGAAATACCACAAGTGGATAGCTTCAACAGATGGAAGTTTATTCTCTCACAGTCTAGTAGGCTAGAAGACCAAATTCAGGGTGTCAACTCCAGGGGAAGGCTTTCCCTCTCTGTTGGCTCTGGAGGAAGGTCCTTGTCATCAATCTTTCCCTGGACTGGGAGCTTCTCCGCGCAGGGAACCCAGGTCCAAAGGACACACTATGCTCCTGGTGCTTCTTTCTTGGCTGTATGAGGTCCCCATGTCCCTTTGCTTGCTTCTCTCTTTTATATCTCAAAAGAGATTGGCTTAAAACACAACCTAATCATGTAGATTGAGCCCTGCCTCATTAACAATCCCACCTCATTAACATTATAGAGGTGGGATTTACAACAAATAGGAAAATCACTTCAGATGACAGAGTGGTGGACAGTCACACAATGCACCAAATCATGGACTGGCCAAATTGACAGATATTTTGGGGGGACATAGTTCAATCCATGGCGGTACCTCTCACATTTGCCTGGTTTTAAAATCCTCTGTGTTGGGCTCCCCTGGTAGAGTAGGAGCTCATGGGGTGCTGGGACCTTATGTCACTTGCCTTTTCTGCAGCCATTGATGAGCACAAGTGCCTTTACGTGAAAGATGCCCAGTGCATATTTATCAAGTTGAAATAACTCCGGGGATAAAAAAAAAAAAGAGAGAGAGCAGCTTTCTGAAGCATTGCAGCGGAGAGAAGCTGATCTGAGAGCGTGATGGAAAGAAACATGATGAGCGCTCACAAAACGGTTTTGGTATTTATTTGTCTTTACTCTTCAAGGAACTGTACGAGGCGATTGCAGATGGTTTCATTTAATAGATAGATTTGATTCAGAATGTTGTTAACCTGGCAACTTTTAGAAGTATATTCCATTTCAAGGGAGAGTGTTTTTATCCTTTTTAAAATTACAAACGTTATACATACTTGTAAAAATCCAAACATTGAAGAAAATTAATGTTAAGTAAAAAAATTAAAATCACACTTCACGTCCCCAATGTCCCCCCCCCCCCCCACCGAGGGAATGACTGCCAAGAATTCCTTGTACGTTATTCCAGGATTTTCCACCTGATATTCCATTTTCCGTAGTCCACGTCAGGACTCACAGATCTGCCGCATTCTCATAACAATTGCATAGTGTTCCACAGTGTGGGTATGTTGTTTATACAGTTTCCTATTTGAGGGCTGTTTGTTTCCAGTTTCTTGTAATTACAATGAGTTCATTTCACATGCCATTACGCCATTCTAAGTGGAATTTTGCCGAACCAAAATATAGGTGCATCCTCCATTTTTTTAAACATACGTTTTTGATTGCCTACTCTGTGCCCCTCATTTTCCATGCGGGAGACCTGGGTTCAATTCCTGGCCAGTGCACTTCATGCACACTCACTGCCCATCTGTCTATGGAGGCTGTGTGTTGCTATTATGCTGAACAGATTTCAGGGGAGCTTCCAGACTAAGCAGAGTAGACCTACTGCTTCTGAATCAGTGGAAACCCTATGAATCACAATGGTCCCATCCCATTGTGCGTGGGGTTGCGGTGATTCAGGGGCTAGCAACAACAGTATGCTGGCACTTTCTCCTGTGGTTTTACAGAGGACACACAGATAAATGAGGTATGGCCCCTGCCTTCAAGGAGCTGATATTCTGGGGGAAGAGCTAGCTATAAGCAAAGTAATTGTACGCAGGGAGTGAGAGTTAGATGAGGAACGTCCAGATTGTAAGTCCTCCTGTTGGGTGTTGAGAAACGCTTGGCCCACGGAAGGGCAGGGCTTTGAAGGCAGACAGCGTTCTGGAGGAGGGCGTTCTAGGCCATGAGCAGGGAGACAAGGGAAAGCACCAGGAACGCTGTGGGTGGGGTACAGTACATGGCGCAGGAAGGGAAGGAGAAAGAAGAAAAGGTGAAATTGAAGGGATAGACCAGGACCAAATCACACAGGGCCTTTTGCACTGTATAACCAATAATGACCCTATAGGACAGAGTAGAACTGCTCCATAGGGTTTCCAAGGAGCTGCTGGTGAATTCGGACTGCCGACCTTTTGGTTAACAGCCTGAGTTCTTAACCACTGCGCCACCAGGGTTTCTTTGTGCTATATAAAGGGGCTTGAAAGAAACCCCTGAGTGAGAAAGGGTTTGGGGTTTTTTATGGACTTCTTTCTCACTCCACTGCATTTAGTGCAAATATCTAAGAGATTGCTACATATTCAAATCCGTGTCATAATGAGCTGTTTTAGAAAATAGTTCCCTGCTACAGCACTGGGTTTTTTTTTGTTTGAATTTCAAAGAAGCCTCACCAATAAGCCAGTTTAAGAGCCAGGCTGACAGTGCTGTTCAGCAGGACAGGCCCTTGGTTCTGGCTCCAGTAACCTGACACCTGCGCTAGCACCTTTCTTGCCCTATCCACTCCCCCCGCGTCCCCCCACCGGCCGTCCTCTGCCTTTGCGTGGAGGCTGTGTGTCCTGCGAGGCGGTGTCTTTTGTGGATTTTGCACAGAAACAGATACGACGGGTCTCCAGGGATATCAGCCTGGCAACCTTTGGAGTGTGAAATCCATTTGAAAAGGGATCAAGAAAAGAAAATCAAGAAGAATGAGAGAAACTACTACGATGGGGTGGTTTATACAGTTAGTGGCTTTAATTTTTATTTCCTGGAGAGCTTTACAAGAAAGACATGTAAGACAAATTCTCCTGTGAAGTAGTTAGAGAATTGCCACTCTGTTGGTGGGGAAACCACAACCACAGACCTGGGCCTAAGTACCGTGAGCTTAAAGGAACTTGGATTAAATTCCTCAGGTAAGCCTGCTAGCCCTGTCTTCCTGGTGACTATTTATCCAGATGTCCTTTTGGGATGGGACAGGACTCAGAGCCGCCTTCCCAAGACTCTCAGAGGCCGTGTTTTTGCTGACTGTGGAAGCGTCTTTGTGTGACCTCCACAGTCAGCTCTGAGTGAGAGAAGACCCTGCTCTTGCCTCATCCGTGGGAGCCTGCAGGAGTCAGTTTCCCCATCTGTAAAATGGGGATTACAACCTCTCTCACTGGGACTTTGTTGTAACAGAAGACTTTGGGAGCATGGTTTGTTAAAGAAAAGCAAAGATTTATGGTATCACAATACGCACTTCTCAGATAGCTTTTAGTGCTCATCTGTTTGACGTTGCCTGAATTTCACCGTGTCTGTAAGTGAGACTCAGCATTTTCTTATCGACTATGAATTGTGGCTACTCAATGATCTCGTCAGTCTTCCTGAAAGAAGATGACATCCTTGGGTTTGCCCCCTGCTGCATAGCTTTGCAGACTTACGCTGCGGTGCTGCATGTGGAATGGACCCAATTCGATTTTTCCCGAGAAGGCTGTGGCTCCCTGTGGCATACTGGTGTACACCGCCACACAGAGGCCTTGGGACGCTTCAGACCTGGCTCTGCCACAGACCCCCCTGTGGACACGGGCCTGGGCAGCACCTCGTCTGCAAATAGTGTGGGGTCACAGCAGCTCCAGGACTCCTCGGGGGGAGCCATTCGTCTGCCCCGCTCATCTCTCCTACACGTGAACGAATCTTTGGAGCTCTTCCTCCTGGCCTGTGAGTCATAATTCTGAACCTCCTGGTGATTATAAACTGAGCAGTGAGAAGCACCAGTCAAGATGGACACCCTTTAGGCATACCTCGCCATGCCAAGGACCAGCTTATGAAGGATGGCCAGTCTAGGAATCAATTTGACTTTACTGAGTAGTTTGTGTTCCAGGGAGTCCCTAGGGTGCAAATGGTTAACATGTTCGACTGCTGACCAAAAGGTTGGAGGTTTGAGTTCACATAGGAATGCATTGGAAGAAAGGCCAGGAGATCTATTTCTGAAAAATCAGCCATTGAAAACCCTACGGAGCACAGTCCTACTCTGACACACATGGGGTCACCATGAGTTGGAGTCAAACTCACAGCAGCTGTGTTCTCCAGGGGCTGCTGTTTGTTCAGGGCCCTCATGTGCTGCCCCCAGAGGCAGGTGGGGACAGATAATATGGACCCTGGGGTCCCCAACTCTCTAGCGCTCCATCAGCATCCTAATTTGTGAAACGATTTGCCTGCAGGGTTTTGCATAATATTCTGTTTAAGGAAAGAATTCTGTTGCTTTAAAAAAAAAAAAAGGAAAATATTTAAAACTTCTGATGTATGTGGTATGCAATTTTGTATCCTTGCACAACCTTGGGGCCATCTTATCTCATTCTCCATGAAATTGAAAAACGCCGTTTGTCACCTGGGCCCAGCCCCCAAACTGAGTTGATATTTACAAAGTAGCCAGGATTCCTCAAATGGGCAGCCCCTGACCTTGTTTCGTTGAATGCAAAGTCTTTTTATTAGTTGCCTTATGTGTGGCTTCCTTTAAAATCTTAAGTACATCTTGTTAAAAGCTGTTTCTTTCCAAAGATAAACCTTTTAAAAGGCGCTGTCATTTCTTTTTTCTTTTTTAAATACAAGTTAAAAATTTTTTTTTGGTAACAAATTCCCTGTTGTGTTTAAAATACTTCTGGAAGCTGGCTCCGGTCACAATCTCAGCATCTCTCAGTCTTCCCTTAAGACCCTGTGCTGGGAGTCCTGGCTGGTTATTCCAGCGTATTCCTGGAAAACACAGCCCGTTCCTACCCTCCAGACCCCCAGAACAATCTTTTGGAAACGAGGAGCTGACAGGCTTCCCCTGATTATAGCTTTCTACCTTAAGGGCCATCTCTCCATCCATGCTCTGCATTCTCTGATTCACCCCGTAGCCTTTACTGAGTGTCGGTGATGAGGCCTTATGCTGGGCCCTGAAGAACCCGGGTGGATAGTGAAGGACATATGGGCTCTGAAGGAGCTACCCTTGGAGATGCACTGCCTTCTCCCTGAAACCCTCTTTGTCTCTTCTGCTTGGAGAAACGTGGTCCATCATTCAGTAGCCAGCTCAAGTAGCACTTCTTGTGAAATCTTGAGGTGCTTTGCAGGTGTATCTCTTCTTCATCTGAGTTTGAGTTACAGTAGTTGTTTGTCCCTGGGTGGGCTGTGCACCCTAGGGTGTGCCCAGCATTTTGCTTTCCTCAAGAAGTGCCAAAATCTCACAAGAGTCCAGAAAAGCCCTCTTGCTTGTTGTTGACCTACCTGCAGTCACTGCTGTATCATTGAGTTTATGGTGTGGGGATCACTCTCCCATCTGGCTCTCTGCCACTCCCCCACATCCCTCCTCTGAGTACAGAGATGAAAAAATCCACAGCTGCACAGCCACTGGTGGGGGAAGAGAGCACTCGTCCTTTGCCTGCGTCTCTAGGCACAGGGGATAATGCCCAGGTAATCTCCTATGTGGCTTTGTGCCCACCTAATTTGCTTGGCTGGCACCCTTGGCAGACCCACACCTGCCAGCGCCCGGGCCAAGACTTGGGCTCTGTCTTGGGGAAGCTTTGAGTCCAGGATGGTCTCCTGTGGCACCTACTGCATTCATGTTGAAAGAAACCCTGCCATAGGAGTGTAAGCTGCTCTTTCTAGTTGGGATTTAAGAAAACTATTAAAGGTGGAAGAAGATTGCCTTTTTTGGGCTCAGTTATCTCAGTGTAGGATAACTGAATAAATATTGTGGTATTAGTCGCATGAGAGAGGTATTATTAGCCATCAGTCTAAACAGAGAATCTATGACGATAACAGCAGTGATGTTTCTTCAAGAGTCTTTGAGTGGCGCAAATGGATAAGCACTTGACTACTAGCCGAAAGGCCAGCGGTTCTAACCCAGAGGCAACTCGGAAAATGAGCCTGGCTGGCTGTTTCCAAAAGGTCACAACCTTGAAAACCCTGTGGAGCAATTCTACCCTGCACACATGGGGTTGCCATGGGTCGAGATTGACTTGATGGAAACCATAAGAAGTATTTCTTTGGAAGTCAAGTTCTAGAGAATTAGGCAGCAGTGTTCATAGCAAAGGAGGATGCAGGAGACTGGGTCTGTAGGTGGGAAGTATTTAAGTGACACTGGGAGGTAAGATGTCATGCCTGGTCTACCTATGCCTACTTCATCATTGACCTACGCAGTCGCCATAGGTCTCCCCGGAGGGAGTTTATCTGGAAGGAGGAGCTGTGAGAGAGACCCAGAGTCCCCAGTGTGAATTCCCTTAGCATGTTCTTGCTGCAGAACCTCAGATGGTATCTCTTGACTAGAGAGGAAAAAAGTTTTCACCGTGGTTAGTACTCACCGTTCTTCACACAATGCCAGCACCACCCAGGGCAGTTCATAACATTTTAATTTCCTCATAAAATGTGTTTTTATTTCATTTTGCAATGTGTAAGCCCATCAGATTGTAGAGATTTAAGTAAGTGGGGAATGTTATTTAAGTGGAATCTCATGCAAGACACACCCAGTGATCGTTTCCATTCATATTTTCCCATTTCTTTTGGCAGCAATAGGGCAGTATCTCTATTTTTCATTATTGTGTAGTGTTATGGGGCATATTCTTTGCGGGTTTAGATTCCAAAGTAGCGTATCTGATTCATACTTGATAAGCAGTGTTTGCCAAGTAATTTTGTTGAAAAGCAGCCACTGAAGCTGAAAAGAGCCTGCTATAAAAAGAGGAACGTATTATGGAGCTGCAGTGTGGTTCACTGGAACCAGGGGACTTTGGCAACCAAGAGGTCTGGAGGATAAAAGTTGGTTTGATTAGATGTAAATTTAAATTTTATTTCACACTGTTCGGTGTGTGAGTTTTTTTTATTTAAGTTCAATGTGAGTTTCATATTTGCTTACCACCAAAAACCTTAATTATTTCTCCCCATAGGAATGGTCACACAAAGTTAAACAATATTGGTGATTGTACATTTATTGTAGCCATGGCAACTATTGTTGATGATTTATTAAGCATTCTTTCTCTGGAACCCAAACAATATATCGTATTGGCCCAAGTTCCCTAGAGGATTGGTTTTATCTTTGTAGACACCAACTTCAGCTTTATTTGTATCTTGGTTTGTTTAATTGTTCCGCCATGGAGTTGGCTTCTTGAAACATAAAAGCCAGTTTGGGGGACACCATCAAGTGTTCTAACAAAATGTTAAAGATCCTTGAAAGACAATTTTAATATATGCTATCATAGCACGAACACGAACCTTACTTTATCCTTCGTCTTCTATTGGGCCAAATAATGAATGTGGAAGTACTTAGCAGTCCTGGGCACCACTAGACACTCAGCAAAGGTGTGTTGATTCTGCTTTTCCTGAATTAAACCTTTTTTTTTTTTTTATGTGAAGTTGCTTGGGTTGCTTCTGGATAAACAGAGAACCTCGTGCAAATATTCCTTATAGTTAATCAATTAAGGCTGTCAGACTGATGATGCTGAAAAGAAAAAGAAAAAACCAAACCCAGTGGCCATCAAGTCCAGCCCAACTCATAGCGACCCCACGGTAGAACTGCCCCACAGGGTTTCCAAGGAGTGGCTGGTGGATTCAAACTGCTGACCTTTTGGTTAGCAGCCGAGCTATTAACCGCTGTGCCACCAGGGTGGGGTAAATTATTCAGTCCCGGGACCCTCATCCCCGAGGGCTGTGTGGTGTCTTGTTGCAGCACCACAGCTGAGGACTGGCCCTGGGAAGGGGGAGTCTTGGTGCGCCACGCTGCAGAGTGCACTGGGCTCCTTCGTTAAACAAGCCCCTGAATCAGGGGCGGGCAGCGGCAGTCAGCAGCGCTAACGGAGGCCCGTTTTGATGGCAATTTGGCGGAGAATCAAACTTTGGCCCTTAAGCAGAGGTGGTGCAATTAGACAGCTGAGATGCATTCTCGAAACACACACTTTTAATTGATTTCAGCTTGTTCAGTTCACAAAGATAGAGCTCTGACACATAGCAGCCTTCTTCGAGGGGCTTATTTTTACTTTCCCTTTATTCAGCAGCGTAATTCAACAGCAGCAGAAGCAACAACAATGCAGAGCTCTAAAGAGCGCCTAGTTGGCATGGCTTGGATACAAAAAGTATTATTAAGAACTAATGAGTGAGATAGTTAGATGTTAACCGGAAAAGCATTAATGAGCAGAATAGAATTCTGGCATAACATCTGCTTCTGAAGCAGATGTTACCTTGTAAATCTGCTGAAGAAAAGCCTATCTAAATGGAAGCGTGGGCTGTTTTAGGTAATAGGAGGGACAGAGTGACGGCGTAAGGTTTGCAGACACTGCTTTCAGCTGTTCTGAGACTCCGATGACTTTGTGTGTTGGGGTGGTGAAATTTTCAGGGCATTTTGGGGGTGACAAAAGGTATCAAGCAGGGGTGAATTACAGTGGCAGATCACCCTGAGCTTGACTGGATAACGTGAGAGCTTCACGGGAGTGATTTGGGATCCTCATTAAATAACTTTTCTTATGTCCCGCCTTGTCAATGGCACCATAGTCATTCACTTCAGTGTATGGATTGTACCTGCCAACATCGTTCCTGGGCTAGAGATTTAAGACTTGTTCTGCCCCCACAAAAATCAGCTAGCCTTTGGCTGACTTATTTGATATATTACATTGGATGATTAACTGGTGGGTGATGACTTAGTCGTCAAGCACTCCCAGGTTACACAATAAGCACATTTCATCAGCTCTCTGTCCTTGATCCAAGAGTCACTCAATGGCGGGATTTTCAGGGATCTCCACTGGAGGTGGGACATTGTTTAAGAGTCCTCTAATGACACTATAGAGGCCTGGTGGTGCAGTGGTTAATTTAGCTGCTAACCAAAAAGTTGGCAGTTCGAATCCACCAGCCACTCCTTGGTAACCCTAAGAAGGTAGCTCTGCTCTGTCCTATAGGGTTGCTATGAGTCAGAATCGACTCGATGGCAACAGGTGTGGTTTGGTTTAATGACACTATAGGAGCCCTGGTGGCACAGTGGTTAAGTACTTGGCTGCTAATCGAAAGGTCAGTGGTTCAAACCCACCAGCCACCCCGTGGGAGAAAGATATGGCAGGTCTGCTTCCATAAAGATGATAGCCTTGGAAACCTTATGGGCAGTACAGTTCTACCCTGTCCTATAAGGTGACTATGGGTCGGAATCAACTCTGCAATGGGTTTGGTTTTTGGTTTGATGACAGTGTGTTGACACCTGCCTCACCTGTATCCACATAAGGACAGCCTGATTTGAGTGATTTTTACTTCGCATCATTGAACAAGGAGCCCGAGGGCGCAGTGGCTAAAACGCTTGGCTGCGAACCAAATTGTTGGTGGTTTGAACCCACCAACCACTCTTTAAGAAAAAGGTGTTACAGCCTGCTTCCGTAAAAATTACAGCCTTGGAAACCATGTGCGGTGGTTCTACTCTGTCTATATGGTCACTATGAGTTAGAAATGACTCGATGGCAGTGGATTTGGGTTGGGTCCTTGAACAACCTTGGAAATGGAAGGAAACTTGACGATCGTCTAGTTGACCCAAACCCTTTAGTGAAGAGTTGGGAAAACAAGTGAAGCCCCGAGAGGGAAAGTGCTTGACTTAGCATCGCCCAGCAGTTGGTACAAGGGTTTGTCCTTAGGACACAGGCTTGTGGCTGCTAGTCCTGAGCTCTCCCCACTTTACCCCATTCTGGGCCACAATTCCTGCATCCTTCTCTCACCCACTAAAGGTCAAGAATGCAGAGTCCTCTTCAGGAGGAAAAGACCCTTGAGAGAAGACCCTGGGCTTGCTCCTTTTGGTGCTTTGAAAGTCAGAAGTGGTAACAAGAGCTAGAGTGAGCCCCAGTCCCCAGGTCTTATAGCTAGGGGCTGTCCTGCGTGGTTCACTTGTTGATTTATCTCCACGCTCGGCATGATCCATCATTGCTGTGGTAACTGGGAGTTTTTCACCTTGCCATCTGTCTTTGGGAAGCTGTGTTTACCAGGACTGTGATGAGACAGTGGCTCTTCCAGTGGCACACTGCTTGTCACTGCTGGGTTGACCAATCCCAAGAACTCAGAGCCTGTGCTGATTGTTCTTGCTGCAGCTCCATGGATCTACCCTCCACCACAAACAAGGTTGGCTCTGAGACCTTTAAGGGGACGTTTCAGGATCAGGGAGCTCTGATTCAGTTGTGGCTGTGCCATGATTGCCTTCTGGATCCCAGGGGTCCTGCCTGGAGACTCTTTTGGCACAGTCCCCAAAGATGGCCTTTGTAATCAGAGAAGTGAAAGGTCTCCCTCCACCTCGCACCGTATTTTTGAAAAATATGGATCTCGACCCTATGGACGGCGTGATGATTCTGTTTTCAGGTCAAAGGGTGTATATCACTCTGTAGGATTCCTTCTCTCATGAGCATCATGGAAGGCCCTGGTAGGGGTGGCCACTCATCTTTGACTTTTCCTAGTGTACAGGGATTTCCTCATAATCATTGGGGGTGTTTTATTCCTCCTCAGAAATGATGGGAAAGCTCATGTTCCACACAGTTCTAAATGAATTCCTTTTGTTATACTTGAGGTGCCATTTCTCTTTTGAGAATCTTCACATCTGTCATGTAGCTCCTGGCATGTCAGAGTGGGTTTTGTCAACTTCAAGGGGATGTCTGTTTCGCACCCGCTTATGGCACTGGGGCCACATGAAACTAACAGAGCTTGTGTTGGGCTTAGACATTGGAGGAGGTGCTCATGGATCACCGTTTTGAAGAGTGTCAATTGTGTTTGTGACTCAATGTCTTCCTGACAGCAGTCGTTTCACCTGCGTGATGATGACACAGGAATACGGGAGCCTGGAGCATCATTGCTGTGTCTTTGAGTTCCTCTCTTAAATGACTCCTCCACCATTACTCAGCATTGATGGAAGAGGCCACAGATAGGATTACTTAAAAAAAAAAAAAAAAAAAGACCTTTTCTTGCTGTACAGAATGTATCTCCCTACCCCCCGCCCCTGTGGCTTTGTTATTAGTTTACCAGGGGGAAACAAAAGTCCTCACTTGGTATGTGGCTCCTAGCCCTTTTTGCTTTCAGGACCAGTGTTTAGCTCCCTTGATCCTGATATCAGCCCTTTGAGGCACACATGTACTAATGAGGACTCTGAGACTTATGGAGATTCAGAAGGTTACCCAGGGGCACATTACTAAACCAAAAATACTCATTGCTGTCCAGTGGATTCTGACTCATAGCGACCGTATAGGACAGAGTAGAACTGCCCCATGACTGCTCATTGCTAGTAGGTGGTAAAACAAAAATTTGGACCCAGATCAAGCTCCCTCCCAAGCTAACACTCTTTCTATACTCTCGTGTCTTCTTCCACCCCCACCACTTCACATTTCACCAGTACTAAATTACATCTATGTTCTGGAACAAGTCACCGCATTTCTTTCAACCGTGGCTTTGTTCATACTTTTTCTCACATGAACAACATACATAGACACACACACACATACTCTTTCTCTCTCACCTTTGCTTATGTAACTTGTACTGGTCTTTCAAGACTTGATTCAGATATGACCTCCTCTAAGCGAACTGCTACATCCTGTCCTTGATGGGTCCCGTCTCCCTCCCTGCTGTGTCCTTCTGTGACACTCTACATAGCTCTGTTGTTGCACTTACCATGTTGTGTTGTGTGTGTGGTCTGTCATCCAGGGCAAAATATGAGTGCCTTGAGTACCATGGCCGTGTGTGGGGGCTCAGCCCTGAACCTGGCACACACACTCCTTGGTAGCTCTCTGCTAATCTGAATTGAAACAAGTCGGTAGTGGGAGATTTCAAACCAATGTGGAATTGATAATATAGCCGACCGGGACTTTAGGAGCTGGCAGAGGCTGTGTCCTTGAGTAGGTCTAGAAATGGCCTTCTAACAGAAGACATCTGTGTTGCTCTGCTTTTCAAGCACTGTGGCAATCTCCACAAGCAAGGGTTTGAAGAGCTCTGACATTTATGGCTCCCTGGCTGTAAATTCACTGCAGAACACATAAAAAATGCCATTCCCACAGGGTTATGGCAGAGATTCAGTATTGCAAACATCTGCATTTGAGCAGTAAAGCTAACCTCTGGTGTGCAACGCTTGATGGTTACTCACATATATTAACATTAGTGACAATTGAATGTGATTATCTGCAATGGCATTTTATCTGCCAACTGCAGACTTATGGCTTCTGAAGACCTAATTTGCCTCTTTCTCATATGTTGCTTTTATGTGACTCAAATCACATGCAGAAATTTGTGATTAGTGTGGCTCTATTTTTATTTTTTTGTGGAATATGGGGCATGTATGAATTTGCAGCACTTAAATTGATTTTAGCACTTTGAGTGGAATAGGCTATCAAAAGTTTGTTAAACAGCTGAGTAAATTCAAAGCAATATTACTTTAAATTCAAAGACACTATTGGGAGCCAGGAAATAGAAATTAGAGTCTGACATCGGCTGACAGGGTTTTGATCCAACAGGTTTGTAATTAATTTACAAAGTAATTGGTTGGAGAATGAATGTTGTACGTCATGTCTTAAGGTTTAAATTGCTGTCATTATTTCCTTTCTATTATTTAAACCAAAGGTTGGCACAGTTTTCCTGTAAAGGGCTAGGTAGTAAATATTTTAGGCTTTGCAGGCCATACAATCCATGTAGCAGCTATCCCACTCTGTCATGGTAGCATAAAAGCAGCCGTAGACAACGCATGAACAAGTGAGTATGGCTGTGTGCCAATAAAACTTTATTTACAGAAATAGGTAGTGACCAGATTTGGCTCATGGGCTGTGGTTTCCCTAATTCAAACAAGTAGAGATTTTTCAAAAAGCTATTGGGAAAGTTAGGATTTTCTTTAGAACTTTTGGGACTAGACACCTTATCTGGTTTCCATTCCATTTGGTGATTTCTAACGTGGCCAAATCAAATTCGGTATCAAATTTTTAATCAAATTTTTATTCTTCATTGTAGTGAAATCATTGTTAATATTTTTGATTGTAGTTTGTTGAATGCATATAGTGCATTTCTGGTAATAGTGGCTCACTATGACAATCATTTTCAAAAAAAGGGGGAAGAATTGAGAAACACTGTTCTAGAGAGTAAAGTCAGTGGCATTACTATGACTTCTTTTTCTGAGTTCTCATTTAAAATTTTGTCTTAGCATGAGCTTTTGCATTCAAATAATAGGATTTCAGATGGACAGACATCTCTAGGCATTTGAAACCAAGAGCTATGAAACAGAATTCTTTTTGAGACATAATCCCAGTGCCACCAGTCCAGAGTTTTCTCCATCTGACACTGGCCATATAACTCGGTGAGGATGGACATATGCAGCGACTTATAGATATCTGATGGGTATGGTCACAAATGCAGAATGACAGATTTCTGGTTCTGCAGTTTGAAAAAGATTATAGAGTCAGGAGCCAGGTCAATATCTGAGGGTGTACATTTTAATACTTTTCTTTCTATTGCTTTAGGGTTATTTTTTATGTCTCTCTAAATAGTATGTGGAAACCCTGGTGGCGTAGTGGTTAAGTGCTATGACTGCTAACCAAAGGGTCGGTAGTTTGAATCTGCCAGGTGTTCCTTGGAAACTCTATGGGGCAGTTCTACTCTGTCCTATAGGGTCGCTATGAGTCGGAATCAACTCGACGGCACTGGGTTTGGGTTTTGGTTTTCAATAGTATGTGCATTCAAAAGCTGGGCAATGAGTAAGGAAGACCAAAGAAAAATCGATGCCTCTGAATTGTGGTGTTGGCAAAGAAAACTGAATATACCATGGGCTGCCAGAAGAATGAACACATCTGTCTTGGAAGAAGTACAGCCAGAATGCTCCTTAGTAGCAAGGATGGTGAGACTTCCTCCCATGCCCTTTGCACTTGTTATCAGGAAGGTCAGTCCCTCGAGAAGGACATCGTGCTTGGTAAAGTAGAGGGTCAGTGAAAAAGAGGAAGACCCTTAACAAGATGGATTGACACAGGCTGCAACAATGGGCTCAAACATACTAACGATACCGAGGATGGTGCAGGTTGGGGCAGTATTTCATTCTGTTGTACATAGGGTCGCTATGAGTCGGAACCGACTCGACGGTACCTAACAACAACAACAAACAGTATGCGAGACCACCTTATTTACAGTGCCCTGCCCCAGGTGACTTATGCAGTTAGCAAAAATAGGACCCAGGGCAACAACCTGTGCAGGTGGAGTGTATATAATTTACTTTTATTCCTACTTTGCTCTATTTGAGTTGTTTGTATCTTGTAATTTTAAATGGTTTTCAAGATGCCCTCACAGACGTGACAACTGCTGGCAGCTCAGAACTTAGCCAGAAGCTCTTCTCATTCATCTCTGCTCCTTATCTTTGCAAATAGATGAGAAGAAATTGGGGACAAGAAAAAAAATATGGAAGTGGTAGGAGAGGCCTGCAGCCTTTATAGTCCTTCGTAAGAGTCTCCCTATGAACAGGGCCAAGTAATTCTGACTTTTTACATGTCAAAACATTCTTAGCAGTGAAAGGTGGTGGTTGTTGTTAGCTGCCATCAAGTTGGCCCCCGACTCGTGGTGACCCCAAAACACTGTCCGGTCCTGCACCATCCCCATGATCAGTTGTGGATTGGACCATTGTGGTCCATAGGGTTTTCCATTGGCCGATTTTTTGGAAGTAGATCAGTAGGCCTTTCTTCCTAGTCCGTCTTAGTCTGGGAGCTCAGCTGAAACCTGTTCGGCATCATAGCAACACGCAAGCCTCCACTGACAAACAGGTGGTGGGTGCACATGAGGCACGTTGGCTGGGGATCGAACCTGGGTCTTCTGCATGGAAAGTGACAGTTCCACCCCTGAACCTCCAGTGCCTCACAGTGGGAGGTTAGGGGTGAAAAATATCTTAGACCAGTGGCTCTCAAAAGGTGCTCTTCAGACCTGTAGCACTAGCATTACCAGGAGCTTGTTATAAATGCAGTTCTCAGGCCTCGTGGCCAAACTACTGAATTAGAATCTCTGCAGCTAGGACCTAGGGATCCCAGAGCTTTTAGGCAACTCTCCAGATGATTATTTGGGCACAGTAAGTTTGACAAGGGCTGCCTTACTCAGCATCCATCAGCTCTATCTAGCCCATGTTTATGTTTGGGGAAACCGAGCGCAAGAGAAGGTAAATGGCTTGCCCACCATGAGAGAGCTAGCTGGGGACAGGAACCTGGTGACCTGACCCCCAGCCTAGAGCTCTGTTCAGTAACAGTGCCGGCCTAGGTGGACGGGGCACCCATGGCCTCGCCTCTGTGAGTGATGATTTGGGGCTGATATCCGCACACACTGCTGCTCATACCCTGTTGGAGAGAGGCTGGGGTGGGAGGAAGAGAAGGGGAAGGGTGTGTGACCGTGAGCTCTGCCTCCATCCCGGGCAGCCTCTCTCCATGTTAAAGCCTGGCGACCCTGCTGTTTTTTTTTTTTTTTTTTGGAGCTTCCTCTTTTAAAGGCAAAGCTCCCCAGCACATCCTTGGCTGAGCTTAGCAACAAGGGGGGAGGGAGGAGGAGGGGGCGGGAAGAGAACGGGCTCCCCAGTTATCATCATGTCAGTGCAATCACTGGGAATTACGGTTGAGGATTAAGAGTCACTTGGGGATAATTCAGCCAGGCTGGAGAGGGAAACACACACACACGCGCGCGCGCACACACACACGCGCACAACATAAACAGATTGCTAAAACTCCTGGCAGAAAACAAACAGCATAGCAAAAAAATAAATAAAAATAAAAAAATAAAGTTATGGCTGGAATTGCAAGAGCCTGCATTTTGAATAGGTGGTATAGGCTTCAGAATGATCTGTTTCCTAAACACTCTTGGTGAAGTTGTGTACACAGTGACTAGAGCCGAGCAGCTGCTCCCCCCACTCCGTGCATTGCTCTGTTTCAGAGCGAGGAGCACCCCTCTCCTCCAGGCATCTGTTACTGAGAACTTGAAGGTGCTGCCAAGAGAACTCAAACTGGCAGTGGAATACTTGAAATTGAGGAAATGAGGAAGAGAGAGGGAGAGGGAGAGAGATATTCTTTAGCTTCATAGATGGCACAGAAAGTCCAAAAAAAAAGTGTTGGACGTACCCCTAAATCCAAGCACGTCTGAGGAGCCTCTGGGTGGTGCAGACTGTTAAGCGCTTGACCACTACCCGAAAGGTTGGAGGTTTGAGTCCACCCAGAGGTACCCCGGAAGACAGGCCTGGTGATCTGCTCCTGAAAGGTCACAGCCTTGAAAACGCTGTGGAGCACAGTTCAACTCTGCAACACACAGGGTCACCGTGAGAGGGCAGCCAACAACAACTGGCATCTCTGAAAAAGATCACGCCGATTGTCCATGTCTTGTGATCGTCCTTAGACTTGAACAACACCTCCGTGAGCTTGCATCTTCCTTTCCCCAGAGAGGGTGTGAAATTTGCTTCCACTTTTTGACTTTGAGTCTGTACAGCCAGTGCCTAGATGGTTTCTCTTGCCATGTACTGTCAATCTCCAGCCTGACAGACTTCCCTCAAGTGTGGTTAGTGGAATCTAGAAGAATCTTTCGCTTTTCCAATCAACCCTGAATGAACTAAATGGACGAGAGCATTTTACAGTAGAGAATGGAAATGAGTGGCTGGGCAGAAAATTTGAGTGAGGAGAGTGTCTAAGACAGTCCCCCTCGGGGTCATTCTGGGATGGGATTGGCCCCTTCTGTCCTTGTATATCCCTCACTTCAGGCTGGCTTCAAGGGAGTAATCTTGATGGTGAAGGGGCTCTTGCCCACTTCCCACCCAGCTAAGTCCTGGGCCCTATGCACTGGTTAAAACAGGAAGGGGTAGAAAGAGACTGAGGATTTCCATGAAAGTGGTTCAGGGTATTCATGTGTGCTGGTATTCTGAAACCAAAGAGAAATGACCCTAGAATTATCTCTTGTTTTTGTATTCTCTCCCCATTCTTCATGCTTTCAGAGTTGATAATCAAGGGAGGCCTGTATCCTGCCATTGTCTATTTGTCTTACATAACGAGGCTGTTTTATTTTTCTGTGAAGGAGCAATCCCCATAGGGGAGAAGGTATTTGGGAGAAGCGGGTGGAAGTACAAGCCGAAGGGGCTCTTTTTCTCTTTTCTAATTTTCCCCTTTAGTGCTAGAGAACTAAGGAGCCCAGGTGGCACAACGGTTAAGCACTCAAGCGCTGGACTGGTAACGGAAAGGTTGGCAGTTCAAATACACCCAGCGCCTCCAAGGGAGAAAGACCTGATGATCTATCCATAAAGATGACAGCCTAGAAAACCCTATGGGACATTTCTGCTCAGTCACATGAGGTTGGTATGAGTTGAAAATCCACTCAACGACACCCAACAACAACAGCAGCCAGAGAACTACAGAATCCTTTCCCAGATGAACAAACACTGAGACAGATGCGGTGTCAGCAACAGTGTATTCTGGGATTATTTGGGTCTGTTTAAATGGGGATTTGCCTGCACCCAAGGATTTTGTGAAATATGTTAGGTTTTTGAACATGGAGAATTTCCAGCCTCAGATATGGAAAAAAAAATCAGATATGGAGAGGCTATGAAATTAATTACCCCATTCCAGAAAGCCAGTAGGTATTGGTAGCTTTGTATGGGGGAGAGTTACCACTTCAAGCCCAAGTAATCTCAAGGAACGGTTCTCTTTTCTTTGATACCTACTGGAACCTAGACATTTCATAAGCTTTCATTTTGGATTCTGCCTGGAATTGTAATAACATGGCCACCATGAGTGAAGCTAACGTGACCCGGTCAGCTACTCTGGCGAGCAGGAGAGGGAAGCCACGTGGGGCCTTGGGAATGGAAACATCAGTGCCTCCTGGCCATTGTAGGGGTGTAGAGAAAGAGCCCTGCCGGGAATGGTCAGCACACCCCTGCTGTGCCAGGCCCAGCTTTCACAGCCATTCTGCACCTTTTTGAGAGGGAAGCTTTTGTGGTCTCAAAGACTACTTCATGTGGAAGGCTGAAACAAAGGCTTTGTTCAGGGTGGAGCAGTGACTGGGGAGCCAGGAGCCCTTCGTCTGAATATGCTTCTGTTTTTCTCTCTGTCATCAGCCAAATGAGTGAGCTAGACTAGAAGTATGTGCCTCCTAAGGATTTTCTAATGACTACGTATATGTATACATAAAACCCATAGCCGTTGAGTCAATTTCAACTGATAGCAACCCTATAGGACAGAGTAGAATTGCTCCATAGGGTTTCCAAGGAGTGGCTGGTGGATTCGAACTGCCGACCTTTTGGTTAGCAGCTGGAGCTCTTAACCACTGGAACCCCAGTAGCACAATGGTTAAGAGCTACGGTGAGCTACAGCTGTGAACCAAGATGTCAGCAGTTCAAATCCACCAGCCGCTCCTTGGAAGCAGTTCTATCCTGTCCTGCAGGGTCGCTATGAGTCGGAACGGACTAGACAGCAATGGGTTTATATATATGTGTGTGTGTGTGTGTGTATTTGATTCTTTGACTCAACAGTAAACAAACCGATCAAGTACATTATTCCTACTCTACTGTTTTTCTTAGAATTCTAGAATCTCCTAGCCAAAAGATACTTACAAATACACTTGATGGAACTTTATTTATAAACATGATGTAAATATATATTTATACATATATGACCTCATGACTCTTCCTGAAAGAGCAATTTCATTGGCATTTGCTGTTCAATGCCGATGAGAAACTGGAAAGCTTCTAATTACTGCTAAGAACTTTTGTAGTCCTTTCTACAACTATTTTACATATGATCCTCATGGCCGACTGATGAAGTGACTGTGTTATCACCAAGTCTTTGAAATGATTAGTAAGTGCTAAAGCTGAAACCCAGATATGGGTGTTCTGTCTCAGAATATTCCAGAAGTCTAGTTACTATTAGAAAAAAAAAAAAAAAGTTGCCATTGAGTTGACTCTGACTCCTGAGGACCTCGTATCAGGGTAAATGTGTGCTCCATAAAGTTTTCAGCATCTGATTTTTTAGAAGTAGATCACCAGGCGTTTCTTCTGAGGTGTCTTTGGGTAGACTCGAACATTTCTGTTAACAGCCCAGTGCATCCTTAGCACCTCCCAGGGCTTCCCTGGTTATCATACCCAGGGCCCATGCTAACTAATTAATGTTTGGGAATTCTGGTTATTCTACGAATCAAGCAGGGTTTTAGCAACTACAATGGGTTCCCTTCTGTTTTCTTTGAAGAGTGGAAGATAATTAAGGAAAGGTATAACACACACTCAGAAAGGATTAATAAGACCAGTTTGTATTTAGCCTCTGCAAAAAATTTGGGGTGGGGGAGGCTCCAAGCTTGTAAATAGTTTTAAAAATGACTCACTCTCTTGCCTTTTCATAAGCCATATCTAGTTCATTTCTCTCTTCCAAATATAAATCCCTAAAGGTTAGAGTACTCTTATTTTTAAGGCAATAAGGAACAGACAAAGTTAACATTTCTGGGTATTTTCCTGTAGTCAGGGTAGCTCTCCAAGGGAGTGACGGTAGAATGGCCTGGTGCCCTCAGACCTGTGGAAAACACGTCATGGGGTGAATGCTTTGATTCTCAGCGGTGCAGGAGGTAACAGATGAGAGGCCTCCATGGTGCTTGCCAGAAATATGTATGTACTGTTGGAAGCACGAGGTGCTTTGAAGATTGGCGGATTTGTAGGCCCTATAACCGTCCACTTTATTGCTTTCTTCCTGTGCAAAATGTCCCCGGACCCAGAGGGAGAGGCACCAGCCAGATACTGAGTCAAATGATAAGTTGACAAAATGGTTGTAATTCTAGAAGCTGCAGCTCCATCTAGTCTCTTTATGTCGGGATGGGGAAGAAGCCAAAATCTGAAACAGCTCCCAAGAGAGCAAGGAGATATTGTTACTAACGGTTGGACTGACCTGAATTCTTTCCACATTTATTTATGCCAAACGTTGGTATAAACATCTGAATTGCGTCCATGTTTGCACCCATATCCAGCGACAGTGATCTTATTGAGAGAGTCAGCCAAGCCATGTAATGTACTCTATACTTAAGCGCGTGACGAGGCGCTAATGTAATGGTAGACAAGGCCTCCAAGTGGCGCTGAGATCATCTCTGCTTCTTATCCTGAGATTTAGTGACGCCAGGCACAAGATGGGGCAACAGAATTTGATGCCGCGGTAGAGCCATGTGCTGTTTATTAAGGGCAGATTTATGCAGGTTTTGGACACGGCATCTGTTTACATTTATCATTCGAATTCTAAGCAAACACCTGCTCCTTGTCCATTATGGTGCTGCTAGGACACAGTACTGACACGTGGTCCTGCCCTGAAGTTTCTTGAGGTCTGGACGGGGAGCGTTCCAGAACATAGGGACTCTCAAAGGATAGTGACAGGTGCTAAGGTGTAAAGGTAAGGATAGGTGCAGTGAGAGTAGGATGGGTCAGACCCTCTCGTGATGGGGTGAGAATGTGCGTGAGAAATGGGAAGGGAGATTTAGGTGAGGCTGAAGGGTGAATAAAGATTAACTACTTTGCATTGGGTAAGGGGTGAGGAAGCGAGGATTATAGCTGAGAGAAGAGTGCATCGCCCTGGGAAAGTAAGAGAGAGAAACCATGAAAAACGACCTACTTTCAGAGTTTTTTCAGAGTTGCCTGGGTGGGGCGCTCTGCTCCGTTGCATCCTAGGTCCTTGGTTTTAATCCTTTTCACTATATGCTGGGCATGTGCTGGCCCCTTTATATATGTGATTTGCTTAATCCTCCCCATCCTGTTACGAGTATTATCGTCTTCATTAACAAATATGGAAATAATTGAGACTAGAGAGGTTAAATAACTTACTCCTGGATGCACAGTAAATAAAGCATCAGAGCAGGTTTCAAACCAGGTCTGACTCTGAAACATGAGCTCTTTACCACCAGCAGCAGGAAATGCACAACCCAGCGAAGGTGAAGCTCCTGGAATCGGATCATCTACTTGTGTTGTCTGAGCGTCTTCCTTCCTGAGCTCCACCGCCAGCTCTCAGAGGATGAGAACCAGGGCTGCTCTTCTGGGTGTCCCCACAGTGCCCAAGACAGAGCAGGGCACATTCCACCTCCTCAATAAGTTTGTGCTAACTGAAGCTCTACCTCTGGTTTCCATTCCTACCCTCTCACAAGGGTTTAGAAGGAATTCAAAAGTGATATCTGGACTGAGGTAATTTTTACATAACTCTTCTGAAACTGGGGAGGTGAGCCAGTCGGAGATGAACTCTTTGATATACGAGAGATTTAGCTACTATTAAGAGACCCTTGACATCCTTGTGTGCTACTTGGTTATGCCAGTGAGATTATAATTGCTCAAGAGGGAGAGAGCATATCCTGCCAACAGGCAAAACCTTTTACAAACTAGCTGAACAATATATTACTGCATCTAAGATCTGGCCATTAAATAAGTTTAAATCTCCTTAATTGATCAATAATATCCCCATTATAAATTTCAATTTTGTTTTATTTATTTTTTTTGTAGTGAGTACCTTTTATATGAGAATATGAGGGCAATGTCTAAGTCATTTGGTGACATTATTCTGATGCTCAGAGTATAGAAGACCTAGAAGGATCTGGTCTCAGAATAGCCCTGGATTAGCGTTACTATTTTTGTTTTCTGGTTAGGAGGACGGTGATCAATCTATAACTGGTTAATAAGTTTGGGCAAGTGGAACCAGGGTGGCCAGTTGGGAAGCATGAGGGATTTGTAGCTGTAATTTAATCTTCTGTACCTACCGCTTGAGAATGTAGGCAAGTTGTTTAATCACATGGACTTTCAGTTTCCTTGTTTTTTAAATGAGGAGAAAACAACTTACTTTGTAGAGTTGTTAAAGGCTTAGAGATAGTATGTGAAGAACTACCAGCTCATGGCTTCGCATGTAGTAGATGATTCCATGAGGTAGACAGATAGATAAAACCCACACCAGTTCCTTTACTTGTCCCTGTGTAGGGTGTGTCAAGGTTGTGGCACAGTACCTGGCCATAAAACCTAGAGTATAAGGTAAAATAGAAAACAAAAAAATCCAAACCTGTTGCCATGGAGTCAGTTCCAACTTCTAGTGACCTTAAGGTAAGGTAGAGGGTCAATGAAAAAGAGGAAGACGCTCAAGGAGATGGATTGACACAGTGGCTGCAGAATGGTGGCTGTGAGGATGGTGCAGGACTGGGCAGCGTTTCGTTCTGTTGTTCATAGGGTCACTGTGAGTCGGAACTAACGTGATGACACCTGACAACAGCGAAATAAGAGCTTGGACACTGAAGTCAGGGAGACATGGATTCAGATCGTGACTTTACCACCTACTAGCACTGTGGCTTCTGGCAATTTTCATATCCTTTCTGACCATCAGTTTTCTCCTCTGTAATTTGGGGAGAGTGATAATATCTACCTAGTAGGGGTTAGTGTTAGGATTCAGTGAGAGAATGTGCTTAAAGCACTTCATATAGACCTATGGACCTGGCACATAGTAAATGCTTTTTCTCATTAAGCCAGTGGTTGCTTCAGCTGAAGTCGTGGTTTGATTGTTCACTGCCTTCATGCCTGTCGCGTGTCCACATCTGTGTACTGAATGCATAAGCTAGGAAGTAGCAGGCTTTTCCCAGTACAGTGGGCAGCTTGCTGGCTTTATTGAGGCTTGCTTTGCAGAAGAGGCTGCAGTCCAGTGTTACTGAGGATCTAACATAGCCACTTTGTGGGGGACAGGAGTGGGGGCCCTCACCCTCCCTCCCCTGATGAAAGGATATAGGAACAGTCAGGAGAGAGGGACAGGCCTGTTGTGTAAATGGACAGAAGTGGAAGCACTGCCTATGTGTGCAAAAGGCATTTAAGGAAAGAAGCAATTCCTCAGAATGGAATGGGAGGCTTCAGAGAAGTGCTGGGCATTGTTTTTTTTTTTTTTTCCTTTTTCCCAGGGATCTGACAGCACAGAGAAGTACAGTCGATCATTATTCTTGGTAGTTGTGTTCTGTAAGGTCACCATGAACACTGAATCAGTGAATATTGAACTATTACTCCTAGGGAAAACACATTAAGATTCCTGCAAGCCTCTGGTCACAACATTTTTGTCAACTGATTAGTACATAATATTCTTTTATATGTTTCTGTTTAAAAGACACCTTATTTTATATATGGAAACCCTGGTGGCATAGTGGTGAGAGTTCAGCTGCTAACCAAAAGGTCGGCAGTTAGAATCTACCAGGTGCTCCTTGGAAACTCTATGGGACAGTTCTACTCTGCCCTTTAGGGTTGCTGTGAGTCGGAATCAACTTGACAGCAATGGGTTTTTATTCTATTTCATACACACACACATATATATTATATACACACATATATATGTCATATATCTATACATTTGATTTATTAACATTGAATCACTGCCAACAGCACTAAACTCATGCCTGAACGAAGTTTAGCAAACACAGGTATTTTTTGCGTAAGGGACATCACAGCCTTCTTGTGCTTAAGAACGTCAGACAGCACTTCAACACTATGCTCAGGGGTCATTTTAAACAGTGAAATCACCAACGAAAAACGCAAAAATGTGGCATTAAAATAGACCACGAAAAGGACACCTGTTTACACTGTAAGAGCTGAAGCAAGAAAACGGAGTATCAGCTGGTTCATTGACTTCGGCTGGAAACATACGTGACAGGTGACTTATGTTTGTCAACACTGTACATGTGTTTGCCAATGACTGTGAAGCACCACAGGTGTTGATTTGGGGGTTACAAATTACTCTTTCCAAGTAGGCAAATTTGCGAATACTAATGCTGCAAATACTGAGGACTAACTGCTGAAAAGGCATATTTTTCAAAAGTAGATTTCCTTGGAAGGTCTGCATCTCTCGTGGGTAAACGAGGAGAAATGTATAAAAAGGCGCACAGTTAGCAATAGGCCTTTCAATTGCAGGACATTCTTTTCTAGTCCCAGCAGCCAGTGCTGTCTATACAAAGATGGTGATACCTTTGGGTGAACTGACTGGCGAACTAGGCATATCTGCCTGTCCACGTCCATAGCCCTTTCTAGGTAGATGCAGTATAGACTGAAAAGAAATTATTCAGACTTCTCAAAAGTTACAAAGAAAGTTTATCTAGGCCATGGATGTATAAAGAAGGTAAATGGCTAATGACTGAATGCGGAATTCTTCTGTTTCCTTGAACAGTGTCTTCTTCAGTAGAAATATGAATCTGCCAGGCCATTCATAATGTAGCATCCTTCTAACATGATTTCTATGCGTTCTTCTTTCCCCTTTGTCTTCCTGTCTCCCCATACACCTCTAGAAGTGTACCTTAAAAATGTGGAACAAATTTCAAATTCTCATGGAATCCAGACTTTCTGGAACCATAGAGGCTGGATGAACCCCCAAAACTATTACCCTGAGGTAATCTTTAAACCTTAAACTAGAAATATCCCCTGAAATCTTCTTTAAACCAATCAATAGTTTAGCTAAATTAGTAAAGAATGTCTGCCTCGAGCATGGTGTTCTTTTAAAGAAGTACCTATGTGGGATCAAATTGACAACAGCAGCTTGAAAGGTTAGAGGAGAAACTTAATGGGCAGTGAGTTTGTGTTAACGGTGGAGGACTAATTTGGGAGAGGAGGGTGAGATGGTTGCACTGCTTGAAGAATGTAATCAACGTCACTGAACTGTCACGTAGAAATTGTTGAATGGGTGTATGTTTTGCTGTATACATTTCCAACAACAAAAATAAATTATTAAAAAAAAAGAATAATATAAAAAAAGTAGACCCCTCTCAAACACACCTGATATCATTTTCCAATGAAGGCAATGTCACCTGTTGACAATATTTCAGGCTCTTCTTTAAAGGAGCTATCACGCCCCTGACAGTGCCCTGTGCCGGCTGACCCACTGCGGTATTTTCTCCACTTCAGACCTTGCCTCCACAGAACCTGTTGTAGGGTTTTCCTTGCTTCTCCACACTGAATTACAGCCACAGTCAATGGCCCACTTGTGTGTAGTTCAAGAAGCAATTAAGAGCTTTTTTCTTTGAGCAAGCAAAGGAGGGACTGGAGTGAAAAATGGTTATTCTGATGATTCCTCTGCTGAGCTGAACAGTTCACAGCACAAGTCACCCATATTTAAACCCATTTCTGCACACGCCTGCCTGTCAGAGCCGCTCGGTGGCGATTTCAGGGCTCCTTTTTCAGCATCATTCGGCCAGAGCAGCCCACTCTGACTTTAGGATTGTGATTAAACACAGTTGTGACATCTCACAGTGATCCATGATGTGATGATGGTATCAGCAAAAATTAGAAAGTGCGAACTCCGCGACACCCCAAGGAACCCAACGGTCTGGATTGTAAACCTTTTGTTTTATTCCACAGGATTTATTATAATCTGGAAACGGTAATCTTATCTCTCTCTGCTTGTCTGCGTGAATTGTGTCTGTCTTCAGCTCATCTGTTGCTAGAGGGCAGGGACTAATCTCTAACTTACACCACACTGAGCCTGAGACGGAGCTGGTGATAGGAGCTGCTTGAGTGTTTTTGATTAAGATGATCACGGGATGCTGTGTTGGTTTTCTGGGGCCGCTGCTAACAAATCACCACAAACCATGTAGCTTTATTCTCTTAAGTCCTGGAGATTAAAATCTGAAATCCAGGGTGTCAGCAGGGCTGTAAACCTCTGTGGAAGCAGACCGCCTGATCTTCCTCCCGCAGAGCCACTGGTGGTTTCAAACCATTGACCTTTCGGTTAGTGGTCGATTGCTTTAACCACTATGCTACCAGGGCTCATAAGGATACCAGTCGTATTGAATTAGGACCCACCCTACTCCGGTATGACTTATATTAACTAATTACATCTGCAAAGATTCTATTTCCAAATAAGGTCACATTCACGGGGACTTGGGGTTAGGGCTTCAGTGTATCTTTGTGGGGGATATAGTTTAACCCATAACAAATGCCCTCCTTGATATTTATTCAATAAGCATCTGCCGTGTGTGGACAATAAGTGAGACCCTGGGAAGCGACAAGTCACTATAATCAGCGGTTCTCAAAGGGTGGTCCCAGTGGCATCAGCATCACCTGGGATGCTGGAAGTGCGCATTCATTGGTCTCACCCTCAGAGATGGCAGGGGTAGAGCCCAGCAATCCCTGCTTCAACAAGCCTTCCAGGTGATTCTGATGCAGGCTCAAGTTCGAGAAGCACTGCTCTACGTTCCTCCTGGCCGTTTAGCACTTCCGCAGACTTCTTCTGTGGTGAGGAGAGAAACCTAGGCTAGTTACATCGGATGAGAGGGCAGGGCCTGAGCTTCCTTGAAATGAAGGCATATGTTGGCACAGCCTCCCAGCTGCCTCCGCAGTGTGACAACATGATTTCTTTCCTTTGGTTGTGTCTGGCTGCCTAGCAGCTCAAGAGGAGTCCCTTGTTTGTGCAAATGGTTAATACATTTGGCTGCTAACCAAAAGACTGGAGGTTCGAGTACACCCTGAGGCACCTGGAAAGAAAGGCCTGGCAATCTACTTCTAAAAAATCAGCCATTGAAAACCTTATGGAGCACAGTTCTACTCTGACACACATGGGGTCACCATAAGTCAGAATCGTCTTGATAGCAACTGGTTAGCAGCTCAAGGAGCCAAGTAGTTTTACCAGATCCTGTGAGTATGACATTAGACGGTTCTTGCCTTGAAGGGGATGAATGTCTCCTTCTCCACTGAGTATGTGTGCTTAGCCAGAGAAGGGCACTAATTCGTGCTCACCATCTAAGCAGCGGTTGTGTAATGAGAGAAAGGTTACACATTGAAGACTCGGGACAAGGCACAGCCCTGCTGAGGCAGCTGTGGGAGCCTGGGAAAATCCATTAACCTCATTAAACTCAGATGGAGCTGAGCTTCCCCACCTCAAAAACGGAGATAATTATATCTGCCCTGCTTTTCCATAGGATATTCTGTTCAACTCAGATAGGTGTTGGGATGGGATTTTGCCCAAACCCTACCATTCATTTCTCCACTCACATAAATTCCTGGATGAAGGCACTCAATTAACAAGAACCATAGCCCAATGGGAGACAAAGTACTTTGTTAATTTATTAAGCTGATTCATTCACACACAGACGTGTACAGGTGTGCACACAAAGTGGATGGCTTTAAGCAACAGAAATTTATTGCCTCACACCATAGGGCTTTACTAATAAGTGATGATGGAATGCAAGGCTGAGTCATGTCAACCTCAGTGAGGCCTTCCATTTCCACCCTGTGGAGCGGATGCCATGTCCAGATGCTCAACCAAACCATGCACCAGAAGCTGAAACCCAACCATGACCAAGGCCAGGGTGTGATGACCACACAAAGGCAGGAACCTGAAGACAGCCTGCTAATTATAGATGCCAGACTAAGAGGGAGGTGAGCCTAGAAGGTTGTTTGAGAGAGCAGTTGTGTTACACCCACCCTTATCGACATGGTGAGCTTCTAAAGACCAGGTCGTTATGTAAAAATCAGTGTTATGTGAAAATGAAGAATGACCACATCAGATCACCAAATGGAAGATGATTATATCATTGTATAACTACCAGATGACATCATTATATAACTGCCAAACCACTGAGAATCATGGCCCAGCCAAGGTGACACATAAACTTAACCATCACAGCTGGTGTTACTCTTGCCTCATACCTCGGTGTTCCTTACTGCCAGACGTACGTTGTTAATGTGTGTAAAAGTTGGATAATAGGTTTTTCACTATTGCTGTAAGTGTGAAATGTCAGATAATGAGACAGGCGATAAGTGAGGAGTAGGTATAGTTTTCTAGGACTACCGTAACAAAATACCACAAAGTAGGTGGCTTTAAGCAACAGAAATTTATTGTCTCACACTTCTGGGGGCTGAAAGTCCAAGTCAATGTGTTAGCTGGGCCATGCTCCCTCTGAAGTCTCTAGGAGAAGATCCTTTGTGGTTTCTTCCAGCTTCTGGTACCCCAGGTGTCCTTGGCTTATAGATGCATCTTCACACGGCCACCCTTCTTCTGTCTCTCTGTGTCTCTTCTCCTCTTTGATAAGGACAGCACTCAGATTGGATTAGGACCCACCCTACTCCAGTATGACCTCATGTTAACTTAACCGACAACATTTTCAAAGACCTTGTTTCCACACAAGGTCATGCTCACAGGTACCAGGGGTTAGGACTTCAACATATCTTTTGGGGATACAAGTCAATCCATAACAATAGTAATCATGCCCATTAGTGATCATGGCCCAGCAGTGGTCAGGCTCCAGCCTAGTGCATTGGGCACGCCCCCTCCCGTGCGGCGGAGCCAGCAAGGATGGAGGGTAGATGTACAAGTCTGAAGCAGTCCCTGAAACACTGCGGTCAAACAGGAGGGTGCTCAGATGGGGAGTGGGTAGGAATTTCTCCTCCCTGTAGCTTAAATGGAGTCCTGGTGGTGTAGTGGTTAAGAGCTATGGCTGCTAATCAAAAGGTCAGCAGCTCAAATCCACCAGCTGCTCCTTGGGAACCCTATAGGGCAGTTCTACTCTATCCTGTAGGTCGTTGCTATGGGTCAGAATTGACTCAATGGCATTGGGTTTTTGTTTTTTTTTTTAAATAGTACATATGGTGGTTAAGAGTTTGGCTGCTAACCAAAACGTCGGTAGTTCAAATCCACCAGGAGCTCCTTGGAAACCCTATAGGGCAGTTCTAATCTGTCCTGCAGGATCGCTGAGTTGGAATCTACTAGATGGCTACGGGTTTGTTTTGTTGTTGTTGTTGCTGTTTTTACAGTACAAACACACAGAGAGAGTGGAAGAATTTCCCTCCTTCCTCAGTAGCTAAGAAAACACTTTGAAAATGCTGAGGGCTTATCTGTGTGTGATTTTGTTTTACTTTAGCATCTCCTTTCTCCAGTCCCTGATTCCCTAAGTAGCAGCAGGCCCTGGGGGCCTTCAGCGGCAGATATGCCCTTGCCTGCCTAATAGGTAGAGATGAGGCTGGGCACAGGAGAGAGCAGCAAGCTAGCACAGCTTGTTTGGCGCGGTGGTGCTGAGGCAATTCCAAGGGGGTGGGCAGAACGGAAGGTAGTGTGGGAAGGCGGGGTCAAGAGGAAATACGAGTAAGAGTCATCAGATAGGAAGAGCAGGCATTGAAAGTGGGAGGAGGCCTTGTGGATGAGCGCTTCAAACAGGCAGTGACTGGTGTTTGCTTCTTACTCTAATGAGCTGAGCTAGCTACTACTGCCTTTTGAGTGGGTAATTTGCTGGGTTTTTTTTTTTTTTTTTAATTGTGCTTTAGGTGAAAGTTTGCAGCTCAGGTTAATTTCTTGTTAAAAAATTTATATATATATATTGTTTTGTGACATTGGTTGCAATCCCGACAATGTGACAGTATGCTCCCCCTTTCCACCCGGGTTCCCTGTGTCCGTCCATCCAGTTCCTGTCTCTTCCTGCCTTCACATCTTGCTTTTGGGAGGTAGTTGCCCATTCGACCTCAAATATTTGGTTGAACAGGAATCATGTTCCTCACGTGTGTTATTGTTTGTTTTACAGGCCTGTCTAAACTTTGGCTGAAAAGTGGTCTTCAGGAATGGTTTCAGTTTTGAGTTAGTAGTGTCTGAGGATCATAGTCTTGGGGGTTCCTCCAGTCTGTGTCAGACCAGTAAGTCTGGTCTTTTTTGTGAATTTGAATTTTGTTGTACATTTTTCTCCTGCTCTGTCCGGGACTCTCTGTTGTGATCTCTGTCAGAGCAGTCGGTGGTGGTAGTCAGGCACCATCTAGTTCTTTCGGGCTCAGGCTGGTGGAGGCTGTATTTCCTGTGGTCCTTTAGTCCTTTGTGCTAATATTTTCCTTGTATCTTTGACTTTTTTTTTTTTTTTTTTTCCATTTTCTTTTACTCTGGACAGGATGGGACTGAGAGATATATCTTAGATGGCCGCTTGTATCTTAGATGGCTGCTCGTAAGCTTTTAAGACCCAGGTGCTACTCACTAAAATAGGATGTAGGACGTTTTCTTTATGAACTGTGTTATGCCGATTGACCTAGATGTCCCCTGAGACTATGTCCCCCAGCCCCCAGCCCCAGCAGCTTGGTCTCTCAGAGCATGTGGATGTGTCTAGGAAACATCTCTGCCTTCGCTTTGGTCCAGTTGGGCTGACTTTCCCTATATTGTGTGTTGTCTTTCCCTTCACCAAGTTGACACTAGTGATTTCCCCTCCTCCTCCCTCCCCACCTCATAACCATCAAAGTGTTTTTTTTTTCTGTGTGTAAACCTTTTTTTGTTCTTATAATAATGGTCTCAGACAATATGGCTTGCTGGGTTTAAAGTGCCAGGAACATAACACATTTCAGTTAACCTGCCAGTAAATCAGCATCCCTGTTCCCACCACTAGGTGGTGCCTGAAGTGTCTTGGTGCTGAGCATCTACCCCTACCCCCAAGCCTACAGACCACAGCCATTGCAGGGGCTCTGTGTGTGTGCCTGACCTCCATACCTCCCTTCCGCCTAAACTGTGATGCTGTGCTCCCTGCCAGGACTGGAGCCTGTCCTCCACCCCAGCATACCTGAACGAGATCCTGAGAAGCCCTAACTCTGGCCCTGTTTCTTCATGGCTGCCAGGGTTTCCACTTCTGCTTGCCTGGAGGTACAGTGCTCACACCCAGCCCATGATAAACATGACCTTTGGCTGGAGACGCCCATCACTGTGTTACATATGTCCTAGGGACTCCAGGATACTGACCAAGGTGGCTGTGGAAGGCTGTGCAGGGTGTACACTAGACATGCAAAGGGTGCCTTTTATATCTGGGTGTGTAGTATGTCACCACACCTGGCCACCCTGAATACTGAGACCTGGGCTTGGCCTGCATCCTTTGTACATTTTAGTATTTTAATTTGGACTGAAGAGCCCAACTTTGTTCAGCTCCAGGACTCCTTGCAAAAATTGGCTCTTGGGGTAAAAATGAGAGAAGAGGTTCAGAGAGATTGGTGTTTTAAACCAACCACTAAGTCTGGGTGGAGATAATAACAATGTCTACCACCGTCATCCAAGGAACCCTGGTGGTGCAACCATTCAGCCCCTGGCTAAACCAAAGGATAGCAGTTTGAACCGCCCCATTGGCCCAAGAGGAGAAAGACCTGGTCATCTGCTCATGAAAAGGTTACAGCCTAGGAAACCCTATGGGGCAGCTCTACTTTGTCACATGGGTTCGCTATGAGTCAAAATAACTTGATGGCACCTAACAATGCCACCACCATCATCACCCACCCCATCCCCTACTACTGCTAAAGTGTACCAAAAACCAAACCCATTGCTGTTGAGTCAGTGGGTGGTGGTGAACTCCAACTGCCGATCTTTTGGTTAGCAGCCAAGCTTTTAACCACTGCGCCACCAGGGCTCTATATATTTGAGCATGTGTTATATGCCAAGCCCAGTGGTCTGCACTCATATGGTTGAGGAGCCTCCCAGGACTTACCCTAACTGCATTTCAGCAAGCCCACCTCTTCTTCCTAAACCGCCAGTGAGATGTTACACAGTGATAAAATCTAGCAAGCCTCCCTCGGCAGCTCCCTGTGCGTGTACTTGGAGTGCGAAGCAACCTGACTTGCTGCTTGAGGACACAGATGTCTGTGTGAGGCTCCTCCCCCAAATCTCTTAGGTTCCTAAACTTTCCCAGTTCATGGTGTATTTGTGGCTCAGTGACTTTTTCATACACATTCCCCAAACCAAAAGTAACACCTAGCAGTTTTATATATTGATATACAACTTAATAGTAGTAGTTTGTGCTGTGTCCAACAGATGTCACACGGCTACCTTCAAAAATTTTAAATATCCCATGGCTCCGCTGTGGGTACCTTGCAGCCCACTGGTTGGGAACCTTGGCCTTCACCTCACCTGAGGCAAAGGAGATCGAGCTTAGAACATTGAGAAACATTCCCATGCGGGGTCGCCATGAGTCAGAACTGACTCAACAGCAGCTTAACACCCACCATCACCACCTTCATAGTTCAGTAACAAAATGAGAAGTTTTATCTACTTCCTGTGGAAAGAAAGAAATTTGGGGGAAGAAAGGTGGTTTTGATAAATTGTAAGGAATTGGCAGATAATGTTGTAATTTTTTACGAGCATTACAATATCAGGATAAATTTCAGACTAAAGGACAGAGCTTTTGACCAAGACTGTCTTTTAACCTACTCACAGATGTTGTGCTGCCTATGGTTTACTTAAGAAATGATGGTTGCTTTCTTAACAGAGTGGTTTACGTATCCCAGGTCTGGTTTCTAGTGTGTGTCCCTCAGTGATCTTAGCTACTTCAGGGCAGGGTTTAGTACAGAGTAGATGCCCAATTGTCTGCTTTTGAATGAAATAACTTCTTTATGGATTGCTTATGTCGTTGTTGTTAGGTGCTGTTGAGTCGGTTCCCACTCACAGTGACCCTGTGTACAACAGAACAAAACACTGCCCGGACCTGCACCACCCTCCCGATTGTTGTTACGCTCAAGCCCATTGTTGCAGCCACTGTGTCAATCCACCTTGTTGAGGGTCTTCCTCTTTTTTTGCTGACCCTCTACTTTACTAAGCATGATGTCCTTCTCCAGGGACTGGTTCCTCCTGATAACGTGTCCAAAGTATGCGAAACAAAATCTCACCAGCCTTGCTTCTAAGGAGCACTCTGGCTGTACTTCTTCCCAGACAGGTTTGTTCGTTCTTTTGACAGTCCATGGTATATTCAGTATTCTTCACCGACACCATAATTCAAAGATACTAATTTTCCTTCGCTCTTGTTTATTCATGGATTACTTATGGATGGTTTGAATTCCTCAAGTGGTTTCTTTAATGGATACTACTCCCATCATTCTTTGGTCTTGTTCTGTTAATCTTGCAAAAGGTAGCATAAATATGTCCAGCACTGTAGCTAAGGCTGCATTTAAGGGCACAGGCTTATCCTTTGAAGAGCTCCCAAGGAGAGGTAAGATCAAAGTGTGTTGTCATAGCTGTGGGGGTCATAGTGGAGCGTCTTTGCTCCTTATGATAATAGCAAGAACATTGTTACCTATTTGCACCTAGGCTCCATTCTGGAGGTGATAATGTTCTTCAGGCATTGAAGACTCATTGCCACTCTGCATTTTATGGTTAAGCTCAGGTATGAATGGTAAGGCAAAACTTCGCTGGAAAGAAATTAGGAAACAGTATTTTATGGTCACTGAAATGGACTGTGATATTCTGGAAAACTAATGAGTCTGATACCAGGAATGCCATTTGAAAGTTAGCAGTGGATTTGGCAATGGTTAGCATTTGTGTTGGGAAGACATGGTGGGGAAATTAAGTAACTGCAGAAGACCCAACATTATGAGTTTTGCTTTTGAAGTAGTTCCACCTTAGATTGCCTGTCTCTGATTTGAAGACTAGTGAACCATAATCTCACTGATGTAGGAAGTTGAGAAGGCAGCATGCGCAATTCCTATTTAATGTTTACCTTGCTTTAAGTCAGTTATCTGACCAATTGAGCTGAGAATTTCAGTTCGGGAGTTTTCTAGACTCTTGACACGTCTGTCTCCCTTTATCTTCTGGGCCGGTATCATGGACACTCTCTTGGGTTGGACGAGTCACAGCCCTGTGATATGAGCAGTGGCAGTAGTGCTAGGCAGGTCATGCCGTTTAGGAAATTTGAACCACTGAGCAATGACTGATAGTGTTGCTAGGAAGTGGGTCTAGACAACCTTTAATATCCACTTCAAACCTGATAAAGTCCATGTTTGTGAGAAGTGTGCCGTTAGTAATCCCACAAGGTCATTGAGTGTCTTGGTTTTAAATACAACAGTAGCAATAAGGAAGCTTTCTGTGACAAACAGTACACCTGCTTCCTGTCCTCTACCTTGTATTAAATCTACAAAAAGCTCGTTAGCATGTGAAACCCAAGGATCTGCTCAGAGCAGTCATTTACAACACAGGAGCAAGGGCGAAGAGATGTGTCCTGTTGTTTGCTAGCTGTACTTCGGAGCAGACACGCTCTGCCTATTCTTGCTCAACATTTCTGCAATCTGTGAAGAAAAAATGTATTTGGCGATAGTGAAAAGTGGATAGGAAGCCATACCTCTAAAAAGTTTTTTCTTCGTTTGCTACAAAACCCCCCTGGAATTCACTTTCCTAGCACTGACTTTGAAAACCCAGCATTATTCTAGCATATTTAGTATGGGCCATGTCCTGCTCTGTGTGCTTTACATGTGCTAACTCAGCACATTTTTATATCAATATTACAATCAATGAGGTCGATCCTGTGATTGTGAGCCTATGGTCCTTCTTAGGGCAATGTGGTAGTCTTTGATATGTATCTTGACACCCCCGACCCATTAGTTCACAAAGATACTGTTCCTGGGGGTAGAGCTGGGTCTTGTAAAATAAGGAATGTTTGTAAGAAAATAAAAATCATCTAGCTTACCATAACTTTTTGTTAATAAAAATGTAGGGAGAAAAGACCTCAGCTGGTATAAAACTTAATTTGGGTTGTAAAATGGTAGACCTTTCCAGATAGAGGCATTTGGAGCTGTGCCTGGTGGGACAGATGATTTCCCCATTCAGCACTTCACCTTACAACCTTTGCCTGCTAAGGATTTCCTGGAGTCGCTTAGACTGTGGGAATAGAAGTGTACCCATCATTCTGAGTATCCTCCCAGGTGCTCAAATCATATCACAGAAATGTAAAGCTACCGTTGGGTTTCTCTTAGGGTTATCAGTGCCGGTTTCCACTGAGGGATTAGAGAAGGGGACATGATGCAGGTAGTGAAATTTTCATGGAAAACAGAAATCGGAATGTTTGGGCTTTCTTTCAGTACCATATCGTTGGTAATGTTCTTCCCCTCATTTACAATTCTGTCCATGTATAAACAGTAATTTGCTCTTAGAAACACGTACTGTAGTTAGAGTTCTGTTGGGAGCAATTGATGTTCTTTATCTGTGGCATCATGAGCATTTAAAAACCAGTAATTATAAATATCCTCTAGGGTGAGAAGCAATAGTGAAAAAAAAGAGAGAATCTGTCTAGAGGCTTTCGTTGTTTCTTATTGCTCAGTCTTTGGGTGTCCTGCACCCCATCTGAACATGTTTGTTGTTGCTGTTATTGTTACAGTGCCACTGAGTCGGCCCCCAATTCGTGGTGACCCTATGCACAACAGAACAAAAATACTGCCCAGTTCTGAGCCACCCCCATGACTGGTCAAATATCAGACCATCATGATCCATAGGGTTTTCACTGGCTGATTTTTGGAAGTAGATCTCCAGGCCTTTCTCCCTGGTCTGTCTTAGTCTGAAAACGCCAACCTGGCTAGCATCATAGCAATACTCAAGCCTCCGGTACCAGATGGTGGTGGCTGCGCGTGAGGTGCATTGGCTGGGAATCGAACCTGGGTCTCCCACATGGACGGCGAGAATTCTACCAATCACCGCTGCCCCCCCCCCACTACATGTTTAGACCCCCACATCCTTCAGAACTCAGCGCAAATGTCACCTACTGTGAAACTCTGAGAATAGGATTACTATTTGGAAAATAATTTAGTAATGATTTTTCTTTACATGTGAGACAACTTGTTGCTATTGTTAATGGTGGTCTTCCAGTTGTGAAATTGGAAGAAGAATAAGCCTGGGTTTCTTTGCATAACACACTGAATTGTGGATTTTTTTTTTTTCCTTTTTCAGATTCACAGATGTATGAGTGGAATAAAGGTTTGAGTTTCTCTGAATGGTGTGAATTAGAGTGAAAGAACCTTGTAGTGGCCCTGCTGGTTAGTGCCAGGAGACACATGTTTAAGTATGTGGACAAGAAAGCATCTGTGTATCAAAGATATTTCAGTTCTGTGAAGCTTATAGTTGCAGAGTGGTGTGTCAACAGAAGAGACCATTTGATTATTAATAAGGTCTTTACAGAGGGAGAAGCAGAATTAGAGTGGAATCTGAATATCCGAGTAGCTCGCATTCTTCAAGTCCAATTTATGCCCGTTTTTTTTTTTTTGTAACCCAAAATATGTTTCCCCCAAGAACTAATTTTGCGTGCTTGTTGGATTCCTCAGATAGCTGATGACAGCTCACCTCAAGTACAATGTAATAACATGGTTTTGTGGAAGAAGCACAGAATTAGCCCTGGGTCTGAATTCAAGCTGTAGCGCTTAACTAGTTGTATGGGCTTGGGCAGGCCACTAAACCCTTCTGAGCTCCAGTTTACTCATCTACAAAATTTAGCAAGTAAAAATGTTTTGCAAACTATAAATTGTCTTCTTGGGCCCAACCCAGTGATTGATATAGAGTAGACATTCAGTAAATGATTGAGTGAATAAGCATGTGGTTTGTTTCTTTGGGGAAAATCCACCAAAAGAACAAGAAACTCCTACAACTTCTGCAGCTTCACAGTGTGGTGGTTTCAGGTCAGGGTCTACAGAAAGGGAGACTTCTTCAGACATCTTCCATGGCAGCTTTGATGACGTCGGGGGGCGGGGGGGGGGGCATCCTGTGTGATACCTGGTGGCTGGATTTCTAGCTGTAGCTTAAGATGCAAGGCCAAGATTTTTGGCCTAAGTTCTGTCACCTTTGTAGCAGAGGCTTTTCTGGAAACATAGGATGTAGGATCCCAGGAGGCATAGGGGTGTGCACTTGAGCACCACTCCAGGTCTCCTATGCAGGAAGTGTGCCCAGAGAAGGGGCATGGTGGCCGTTTGTATGTTTGACTCGTGCATAAGTTAGATGTTTATAAGCCAGGGACTTTGTGTGTACTTCTGCCTCTTCGGGAGCCCTGGTGGTGTAGTGGTTAAGAACTCAGCTGCTAACCAAAAGGTTGGAAGTCTGAATCCACCAGCTGCTCTTTGGAAACTGTATGGGGGAGTTCTACTCTGTCCTAGAGGGTTGCTATGAGTCAGAATCCACTCCATGGCAACTGGCTTGGTTTTTTTTTTTTTTTTTTTTTTTGGTTTCTACCTCTTTGAAATGTAGCAAGGGCTATTAAAATATAAAAATATGTCTTATTAGAAAATATATTTATTAAATATAACTACATTTTGATTGGCCCAAAAAGAGTAGATTAATACATTTAAAATAATAAGATACAACAACAACAACAAAAAGTTATGTACTTGTGTGTGTGTGTGTGTGTGTGTGTGTGTCTTTAATGAAATGCTCGGTGTTATTCCCAGGAGGGGGCAAAAAGGCACGAGGTATTACAAACTTTGAGGCCGTTGTATTTTGACTTTGGAAACAGACTTTGGGTTTATGTTAATATGACCCCTGCTTTTCTAAATATAGTCAGTTGTTCTCAAAAAGACGTATAGAGACTTTTAAACGGGGTAATAGTGGCTTTAAATGTATCTTCTATTTCATTTGGCATACCTTCTGAAAAATCACTAAAATTTCAAGAGCTTTTCTTCCTTTTTTCTTAAGCATTTACTGTTTTTTTGAGCTCCAAGGGCCGACAGCTGTTCTAGTTTTGCTTGGGGACTTTTTCACAATGTGGATTAATCAATGTTATGAGCTGGGTCCGTGGGGTTTTGGGGGTGTAATTGGTTTCAGATGACACTTTGCTAGTCAGTCTGTGAAACAGCCGAATGTTGACACAGCTGAACAATTCCAGCTGTTTCCACTCGCCCCTTCCTCCTTCCCTGGACGCGCCATCCTTTGCCTTTATTTTCGTCTGCCCTCCCTCATTGTGACTTTGCTGAACTAACTTGTAATCCTTTCTGGAATTTCTTTTTACTTTTTTGTCCTTTGGGATGGCATGGTTCCTGACTTATTATATCCTCCACCCAATTTTATTTTTCAACATTTTCTCTTGGCTTGCATACTTTTTAAGGAAATAGTAGTTTTATCATTTAAGCCCCCTTTTTATTCACGGCCATCAGTGGGTTTGTTTTTTAAGGGCGTACAGCCACGAATTTAGGTTTTAGACAAGTGCTTGGAATCTCTGAATATCTGGTTTCCCGACTGGCTGCTTAGCCCTTTTTTTTTTTTTTTTTAAATTACCAGGGACATACCATTGAATAAACAATACAAGCCATTAGCTTCATTCAGTGCATAGCCTTTTTTTTTTTTTTTGTATATCCCTCTGAAAAGTGAGAAAGAAAGATTCAAATGTCAGCATTGCTACTAGAAAGATGATTAGAAGGGAGGCATCAAAAAAAAAAAAAAAAAACCAAAAAGGCCAAGCGAGAATTATGTACAGCGTATTAAGAGTTATATACTGTCAAGGGAACAGAAAATGAATTGTTTTCAGTGGTTTGTCATTATCAGACTAATTTCTCTTTGCTTTTTCCAAGAGTGCTTGTTTCTGCGTCTCACCCAGTGGAGGACTGGCTGTAACCACTGGTGTGCTACAGCTTGTTGTTATTTTATTGGGCAATAGGCTGCAGATCTAGAGGTGGCGCAGTGGTTGAAAGTGTTTGACTGCTAATCGAAAGGTTGGTGGTTCAAAACCAGCAGTGGCTCCGAGGGAGAAAGATGTGAGTGTGCTTCCGTGGAGATTCACAGCCTTGGAAATCCTATGGGGTCGCTATGAGTCGGAATCAGCTTGATGGCAGTGGGTTGGGCCTGCAGATCTAGGGCTAAATGACTAACCCACATAGGGCTGCACAGATAGCTGCGTGGGTAAATGTGGACGTTCCCAGTAGCTGAGGCTCTTGAGGTGGGCAATGCCATCCATTCTTTTCACAGTGCAATGAAACATTCTAAAGTTAGGTCTAAGATGTCAAAGAACATGGAACAACTGAACAATCGTCAAGAGAATTTGGCAAGTAGATGAAATTGACACAGTGATTTTTTCCAGATATTTTCTTCCAACAAAAGTTTTAATGAACATAATATCAGAGGAAACACCGTCATGGGTGGAGACTGTCTTAGAGACAGGGAACAATGGGTAGATAATACAGCGTCATTTCTCTGAATGGAGAACTGTAAACAGTATAGGCCCTTAGACCTTGGTTAGTGCTGATCTAGTTTAACACTTTTATATAATCGTGTATGTAGTCAAACTTCTGGATCTTTCTGATAACAAAATACTAAGCTATCATGAGCTAGTGTGCTAAAACGAGACAGAAGAACATCTATATGAACAGAGCATATGGAAAAAATTTCTCAAATTGCAATTAGAGGATGAACAGCCGGATTTATAGGTGGTAACACAGTAGATGTATTTGCAGATTATTGCAGACAGTTCTCTGAAGACTTTGACCAAAATGCATTTGTGGTCAAGAAGGCAGACCAAATACTGTAGTCAGGGAGAGGGCTGGAATCAAAACCAAAACCGTGACTCTGGCCATTCACAGTATAATGTATAGCTGGACTGATACACCTGACGCTTGACAAAACAAGGAAGAGGGTGAGAAGGGTAAAGTAAGGGGCTAGAAATACCATCACATGACAGTGAACAGATACATGTAGTACTCTGAGTTTAGGACTCTGAGAAGGGAGGTGATGAAGATCTATACAATCGTAGATGGTGGGATGGCGTGAACTCAGACTTGTTCACCGAACATGGCAGCAGTATGTATTTTGAGGGTGGCACCAGAAGTGACCAAGGTCAGCTCAGAGCATGTGAGAAGAAAAGACCTTGAGCAGAGTGTTGAAAGGCAAGGGGAGTAGGTCCAGAAGAGAGGGGCGGGGAGGGTGTTTCAGGCTGAGGGAACATCCTGGACAAAGGCTGAGCATGTGTGTGACCGCAGCTTCTCAGAGGAGTAGCCTCAAGGGGTCCCTGGGCAGCAGCTACATATCATGTGCATATTAATTTATGTATTGCCTGTATACATGTCATTAATATCTGCAGTGATGCTAGTGGCTACACAGTCTCCTCTCCCAGCAGCATAAAAACACAGCGGGAGCTCTAACAGAAATGTGTCTAAACAGAAATGCAGCCTCCCTCCAGAGTGTGGGTATTTAGATGCTCACCCCTGAGGTTCAGGAATGTGCTCCCTGAGAATAGACACTGATGAAGTGTGCGGTACAGTAAGTTAGGCAGCTTAATTTGAGCCCCTTTTCCATACTTGTTTTTTCTAATTTATGACAGTAAACATGTAAACATTTTCAGCATGGTACCTGAGATTAAGACATACAGCACAGGAGATGGATTGTAACGTAAGATGTGAACAATGGGACTCAAGATCTAACGTGTTCACCAGCGTGCTCTTGATCCGCAGGGCACAGTTCTGAGCACCAGGCTGGCCTCCCAAAGCCCACATATCAGGATGCACCATTCAGTGGCATTACTAGAATATGACAATTTATTTTGACACAACTGAGCCTCTCCTTAGAGACTAAATAATATCCGATGCCTTCATGTTCAGGAGCTGCTGATGTTCCTAACAAAAAATCCAGGCTCCAGAGTAAACATGGATTCTCTTCATTTTAGGTTACTTTGTGGAGCCTTGGTGACATAGTGGCTAAGAGTTCAGGCTGCTAACCGAAAGGTCAGCAGTTCGAATCCACCAGGGGCTCTTTGGAAACCCTATAGGGCAGTTCTACTCTGTCCTATAAAGTCACTATGAATCAGTATAGACTCGATGGCAGCAGGTTTTACGGTGTGTGCAGTAAGGAATTATCCTTGCCCAAAAAGAGGTCTGGCCTTTGTCCTTAGCACCTGGGTGGTGATTGCTAAGCCCTTAGAATGGCCTACCTGTAAGAGTATCTTTGTTTACCTGAAGGCTTTGGGCTACACCAGATCATCTATGCTAACTACATGATTCATGGCAGGCCTCTGAGTCATACTGGACGGTCTGTGTAACAATATATAGTGGGGGCTGTGGGCCATGCGGTATCAGCTTGGCCTCTTGTGGGGGCTAGAGACTAAGATCAGCCACACAGGTAGTCAACTGTCTACGTGACTAAGCTCCAATAAAAGCTCTGGACACCAAGGCTCAGGTCAGCTTCCCTGGTTGGCAATATTCTGTGTGTATTATCATACATCCTTGCTGGTAGAAGTCAGTGCTGTCCACAGCTCTACTGGTGGAGGACAAGGGGAAGCTCATGCTTAGAACTCTCCTGGACTATCCTGTGCACCTCTTTCCCTGGCCGACAGCACTTGTATCCTTTGCTGTAATAAACTGTAACCATGAGTATAACAGCTTTCAGTGAATTCTATGAGCCCGTCTAGCAAAGTATCAAACCTGAGGGTGTCTTGGGGACCCCCAAACTTGAAGTTGGTATCAGAAGTGAGAGCAGTCTTAGGGGATCCCAAACTTTGTACCTTGTTTATTTCATTTAAAAAAAACTTGTAAAAAAAGATCTTTGCTGAGGGGTGGGGGGACAAACAGAAAGAAGATGGCCACAGCCCTATAACAACATGCTAGAGAATAAAAATGTGATGAGGTAAAGCACAAAAAATGTGTAATTTAGAACCTCATGCAGAGTAAGTGTTTAGTAAATTTCTCTTCTATTTTCTAAATATAAAGCATAATTCAGATAAGCTTCCCTGGCATTGTAACTGTACAAAAGGAACTTTTGTACGTCAGCACGATCAACCAACAGTATAATAAAATTAAAAAAATATATTCAAGAATCAGACTGATCTGGTAAAAATCTTCAGTCTCCTATTTACTAGTTGTATCTCTTTGAAAACATTCTTGAAAGTTTTGAAAGTTTCAGTCTCATCTTTAAAATGTGGATGTCCACCCTCGGGATGGTGGAGAGGATTAAATAGTTAATGCATTATTAAATGCTTAGCATGCGGCTTGGTACATAGTATAACAAAACCAAACCCACTGCCGTCGAGTCGGTTCCGACTCATAGCGACCCTATAGGACAGAGTAGAACTGCCCCATAGAGTTTCCAAGGAGCGCCTGGTGGATACATAGTATATGCTCAATAAATATTAACTATTGTTATTAAAAAAAAAAAAAGAACACTAAATGACAGCTTTTCAATTTAAAAATTCCAGGTGATTCCAAATTAGGTTTCTTGTGAAAAATGGGCCAGCATCACAAAATAAAGATCATGCTTGGTCTAGCTATTGAAAATAAAGGAAAAGTCTGGAAAGCAAAGCTGTAATCCTGGGCCTGACCACCTTTTTGTGTGGCCTGGGACATGACATTTAGCCTTGCTGGGCTCTCTCTTCCTTCCAAATAGTTAGTAGAGTTAGTGCTGGATAATGTCACAAGTCCCTTCCAGCCATTACATTCTGGAGTCAACACTAGGGCAGTTGTGATGGCACAAATCAACACAGTACATTTTCTAAACCATAATTAGAGGACAGAGTGATGGGGTCTATTGACTACATTATGTAATTAGCCCTCTGCCTCAGGGGGAAAGTGCCTCTGTGCAATTATGCAATCACATTTTGAAAGGAAAGACACCAACTCATGTCATAGAGAAGAGCTATGAATCACCTGAGCCACAGTTTCCACCCAAGAATCTTGTCCAGGTCATTTTAGTCTGTACCCTCATTGTGCCAGATGTTTGAATAGTTCTTCGTTTTCACATACCACCAGTTGCCGTCTCGTCAATTCTCACTCTTCGTGACCTCCTGTGTGTCAGAGTAGAACTGCACTTCTTAGGGTTTTCAAGGCTGTGATCTTTCAGAAGTAGATTACCAGGTATTTCTTCCAAGGTACCTCTGTGTGGATTCGAACTGCCAACCTTTTGGATGGTAATGAGCACTTCAGCACTTGTGCTGTGTTGTACTATGAGGGAAGCATTTACATAGCCCATTTTACTGGCTTTATATTAGCCTAGTGAGCTCTGTCCTACTACCCCTGGGCTATAATCCAGTACTCCCCCACAGCCTAAATCCCTAGTGCAAACTTTAGGATTCTCAAACCTTAGGGGTGCATGTGCGTCACCCAGGGAGCTTTTTAAAAAAGCGGACTCTACCCGCCTCCATACTGATACTGCAGATCTGGTATGAGGCCCAGGAGTGTACCTTTTGTGTGTGTGTGTGCTTTAGGTAAAGTTTTGCAGCTCAAGTTAATTTCTCATACAAAAATTTATACGCATATTGTTTTGTGACATTAGTTGCAATTCTCACAATGTGACAGGACAGTCCACCTTTCCACCCTGGGTTCCCTGTGCCCATTCAACCAGTTCCTGTCCCTTCTAGTCTTCTCATCCTGCCTCCGGACAGGAGCTGCCCATTTGGTCTTGTGTATCTGAACTAAGAAGCACACTCCACCTGTGTATCATTTTTTGTTTTACAGTCCTGTCTAATCTTTGTCTGAAGGGTGGGCTTCAGGAATGGTTTCAGTTCTGGGTTAAGCGAGCATCCGGGGGCATAGTTTTGGGGTTCCTCCAGTCTCTGTCAGACCATTAAGTCTGGTCTGACAGACTTCTCTCCCACTCCATCCGGGACTCTCTGTTGTGTTCCCTATTGAGGCAGTCATTGGTGGTAGGGCACCATCTGGAAATCCTGGTGGTGTAGTGGTTAAGTGCTATGGCTGCTAACCAAAGCGTCGGCAGTTCGAATCCACCAGGCGCTCCTTGGAAACTCTATGGGGCAGTTCTGCTCTGTCCTATAGGGTTGCTATGAGTTTGGTTTAGTTTGGGCGCCATGTAGTTCTTCTGGTGTCAGGCTGGTGGAAATGTACCATTTTTAGCAGCTTTCCCAAATTTGTTTGATGTAGGCAGTCCACACTGTAAACAATACTATCTCCAAGATGTATCATGTGTGGTAGCTTTGGGAGAAGCCATGCAGATGGTCAAGGGACCACCATCGCCTGAATTGCAGTTTCTGTGCTTTCCCGAGTCATCAGGCAGCAAGAAAAGCCACTGCCCCATCCGCGCATCCCCTTTACTGAAGCAAAGCAGAATTCCAGAATTCCTAAGTGGTAAGCTGACTTAGGAGCAGTAAGCATCCCCCACATGCCCTCACTCCACTCCTTGGCCCCTTGCACCTGCTTCACTGCTTGCCAGACTATTACTCACCCCTCCCCACCTCCGCCTCAGAGACTAACCAGGTTCACTCTTGTTCCCAGTTCATCAAGCGTGGAGAATCTAAGCCCAAGGCAAATAGGAAAAAAACGTAGTTAAGGCTCCCTGATGTTTCACAATTTAACAGTGGTATAAATCATTCAAACTTCGGTTCAAACAGCTCTTCTTCCAAGAAGCCCTCCTGGAAGACAGCCCCTCCCCCAGAATCTGTTTTAGATTTCCCTCCTCCATGACAGCGTAACATCCCCATGAAAAACCTCACCGTTGGTAGAGGTGTCACAATGCGTTGTGACTGTTTTGGCTACACCATGAGCTTCTTGCCGATAAGCACCATATCTACTTCAATACGATACCTCAGCTTCCCTCTGCCTCACCTGGTTAACACCTACTGATCTGGGTTTAACTGTCATCTCCTCAAAAGAGCCTTCCCTAACTTCAGTCAAACCTCCTTATTATAGATGCTCATGGCACTGTCTTTCTCTCCTTTTGAACACACATAACACAGCTGCCATTTTCCATGCATTTCAGTGATGGGTTGATCAATCTCTCTGTCTCCCACTAGTTCTATGAGGGCAACAAAGGGGCCTAACACAAAGAAAGTACTCAAAAAATATCTCTGGAATGAATGAATAGATTGGGAGGCCAATACTGTCAGCCGTGGAGAGGTTGATGAGAGAATACAGGGCAGAGTTTGACACCTGGAAGTTCAATCTCTAATGGGCTGTTTGATTTTGGTTGCTTCCTGCTCTACCATTCAAGAAATCCAATATAAAGCTCACAGCAGTACAAACTTGACTGCAAATCTGGAAGAGAAAGGGCCGTTTAGAGCATAGGGATGGTATTCCAAGAGCTTGTTTTGACTGGTTCATCCATGTCCTACATGCAAAACTCTGGGTGTAAAGCTGCAGTCTGACTACATGGCATTCTCCACTGACTTGTCTCCTCTACCCCGAAGCAGCGAATGTTGCCCTCTATCAGGGCTAGCGTTTCCTTCAAGGTTGGCTGCAGCTTGGTTGAAGTATTCCAGTGGAAAGCCAACAAACTGAATCCCATGCTTGACTTTTCTCTGCTGGAGTAGGGTCTGGGCCTCCCACTTGTGCCCACTTGTGTGAGAAATTCACTAAGAAGGCTAGCATTTTTGAGTTGTAAAGACTCCCTTTGCAAGAGTTTTTTGGCACCATTCTCCATTCTAAGTCCAACATCAGCTGCCTGATTTTACCCATCAACTATCAGCTTTTAATAAATGAGGGTTAATGAATCCATGGTGGTAGATGGGCACCACGGAACCAGAAATAGATGAAAGTGTTTGACATGTTCATTAGCCCTAATGATACCTCAGAACAAAAACTTGAGAATATTAAGTATTTACTATAAAATGAAAGTTTCATCAGGGAAATTTTTTTGGAACCAATGATAAATATCCAAGCAGTCTAAGACCTGTATAGAGGAGCAGGCATATTCCTCAAGAATACAGAATATCCTTTCAAGAAGGTCTAGGTCTCCTTAGAACCAAGGAGGTAAAAATGTGGTTTCTCAAGGCCAAAAAGTCCAAGCCTTCCTTCTTGTAGATCGACATCTAGGAAAGAGTTAATAAAACAAAAATGGTAAATAGGCTTGGCCTTGGTCCACTGCGACACTGTCATTCTTGGCAGCTGTGTTGAGGTAAAGGTACAGCATGGACTAACAGCACACCCTGACCACAAGGTCAAAAGGCTACGGATTTAGCCCCGACACCTCTCACTCTCCCTACCTAATCATTATATATTATCCACGCATCAGTCTAAACTTGTAAACTCCCTTTAATTTTTAACCTGTACAAGTTTGTTTAAATATAACTGTGTCAAGTTTTATTATAATTGATTATAATAAAAATAAATGCTGCTGATGTTGATAATAGTGATGATGATGACACCCATTTGTGCAATACGTTATTTCAAGAATTATAGTAAGCCTTGCACATACACATCTCATTTAATCATTGCAAAGCTACTGTAAAGTTGCTGTTATTTCCCCCACTTTCAGATTAAAAAACAAACAAGAATCAGAACAATTAGGTAAAACGCCCACAATCAGACAAATAAATGATGGCCCCACAAAATAAGTATTTGAACACTAGAGTTCTTATCCAGTACACTGTGCACTCTTTGACCAGACCTGATTTTCAGGGTTCCCAGAGGCTTCCCCAAGCAGTGCCAGTCCTGAAGAACGCCTCTTCCCAGCAAAGGGGGCAGAGGCTAATCCTTTCCTTCCTTTCTTTAGAGTCTGGGCCTTTGCTGGGGGCACGGGGACAGGAACCATCAGCGTTAGTGGCTAGGAGACTCTGCATGCAGTGAGGGGTCTTTGGAGTTACAAAGAAGCTTATCATCTAGATGGGGAGAGAGGGGGGACTCTCACAGGGTGGGCAGCACAGAGACGCAGCCCTCAGCAAGGTCCAGATGGAATGCTGAATGGACAGTGCAGCATTGCAGCTGAGGTTAGAGAGCTGGAGGAGAAAGACTTGAGCAAGATCTTAGGAAAAGGCTACAAAAAAGACAAGTGGTAGAAAGCAGGGTCCAAGGGCATCTCCTCGCTTATATGAACATCACTGTCAGGTACGCAGCAAACATCAAACCTCACTTATGTGGTTGGGCCAAAGAGAATGGCAAATGCCCTGGGGGGCACGCGTCTCTACCCTGATGAAGGTGCAGCACTGCCCTTGTGGACCTGGTTAGAAGGTGGCAATGCCCTTCAGTTGGGGTGGGGGTGCTGGTTTCACCTGTAGTATTTTTCTTCAATTCATCAACATTTATTGAGCACTTCTTGTGTGCCAGGCGCTGCTACAGAAATACATACAACACCATCTCTTTGTACAACAACCTTTGCCCAGCAAGTAAAGCAGCCGATTTTATAAGTTCCTTTTAACTCTTGCCATTAGAGAGAGGCTGCATAAACCTGAATTATTTTTAATGTATCTAGAGATGGATACACCATAATTGCCAGGGCTGGTGCATATAAATACTTAGAGCCTGTGAGTTACACTTGAGAATGAGTTGCAAGGCCACAAGCTTGTCTAGCCTGTACCACCAACTCCTCGCTATCTCCATCCGGACGTCCACGTCAGCATATCTGCCTGCCTCCTCCCCACCACGCGTGCCTCGACCTCAGCACTTCCAGCCATGCCTTTCCATGCCAAACCCCAGGGGGACGCACGGCAGCTACTCCCTGCTAAGGACGTTCAGGATGCCTGCTTTTACATGTTTTTTTGCCGAAGAGGCTTGAGATGTTACATCATCAGTGACGCTGGATGCCAGCCATTTTGCCTCTTTCAATAAAAAGAATTAAGTAGCATGACCAGTGGAGCATCTCAGGCATCCCGGGTGCCCTCTTGTGTGAGACAGCAGAAGCCCCAGGGGCGGGAGTCCATAGTCATACCGAGCAGCCGATGCTGGTCCAGGGGTGCAGTGCAGTGGTGTTACGGAGTGTGAATGGGAGCTTGCCTCTCATTCCCTGCTTTGGACCTCAGAGTCATCCTTCCTCCCTCCCTCCTGGCCCAAAGTCTACCAGGGGAGGCTCCTGTGAGTGCCTGCTCTTAGGGTGTGTTGTCATGGCAACCACCTGGGACCAGGCCAGGGAGAAGCAAGCTCTCTATAGTGCATTGACTCCTGTTGGAGCAGAATGAGCAGGGGAAGGTGAACAGCGAGGAAAATGTAAAACTAGAGCCATAGATGTCGGAGCACCAGGTGCATGTTTATTAGGTGCTCACTTGTACTCAGTGTGATGCCAGGTATGAGGTGGGACCCTGAGAAGCATGACAGCTGTCTCTCCCTCCTACAGAGAGCTAGTTTACCGTCTGCTCATTGATCAAGTATTTACCAAGCACCTATCTGGAACTGGTGTAAGTGGTTTGTAATCGGCTAGTAATCTAAAGGTGGGCAATTTGAACCCACCCAGCAGTACCATGGAAGAAAGGCCTGGGGATCTGCTTCCATAAAGATGACAGCCAAGAACACGGCATGGAGTAGTTCTACTCTGTAACACATGAGGTCGCCATAAGTTGGAATCTATTTAATGGCAACTTTTTTTTTTTAGAGCCGAAGTCTCTGCCTGCACTAGCCAATGGAAATAAATCAGATAATACAGAACCTTTGCCTTTATGGAACTTGTAGTTGGGTGGCACTCATCAGAAAGGCTCCCCCCCCAAAAGGTGGAACTGTCATGTTCCGATCCATCCTTTACATTTAATGAATTATTAGGGAAAATAATCTTGATAGAGGCTGTTGGCTGCCAACACCAGAGCTTTGAAATACTTTAGTTTTTGTCCTTGATACCATCTGTCCTTGTTCCAGCTTTCAGGCTGATCCCTATTTAGGGACAGGACAGGTAAAGGAAATTGAGAAGAAGCAGCTTTTATTATTGTCCATTAAAAAAAAAAAAAAAGGCAGGAAATCCTAGGCTCTGATTCCCCGGGGAGAAGACAAGTTTCTCTTGATAGAAATCACAATAGCTTCTCTCAAGTGGATTTTGAATGGAGAAGGAAGATTTCCACACACCTTTGTTCCTCTAGAAACATTCGCAGTTGCTCATACAATGGTCTTGTAACAAATGGGTGCATTGGAATAACTCTTTGGTAGGCGGGGAACATAAAGTGAACTGTCCTTTAAAGAGTGACAGTTAAGTACCATTATCTACAGTTGGGTAAACATCACTCTCAGGTATGCAGCAAACATCTAGCTGAGACAGTCTGCAGATGGCTCCCACGGCCTGCATTTTATGTGTTTTATTCAGTAGACAAGGATCTAGGCTGTTCTAGATCTATTGAACCCATGGCCGTTGAGTTGACTCTGACTCATGGAGACCCCATGTGTGTCAGAGCAGAGTAGAACTGTGCTCCGCAGGGTGTTCAGTGACCGATTTTTTTGGAAGTAGAGCTCCAGACCTTTCTTCCAAGGAATCTCTGGGTGGACTCAAACCTCCGGACCTTTCAGTTTTTGCCTCTCTTTCTCTTCCTGCTGCCTAGATGGAGGTGTCCCCTGAGGTTTGCTCACTGGCTTTGTCTTCTCTCTGCTCTCTCTAGGAGACCAATCTGTCTTCATGGCCGTTAAACCGATCTGCCCATTGAGAAGGGAAGGTGTAGCTGATAAACTTTAGGAAGAAGGCTGGGGGCTGTTTATTATTTGGGATGGCAGGGGGTGTTGGTGATTAGGGAAGAACTCAAAATGGTCTGTCTTCTAAATTTCAACATTAGTCACACCTATGGAAATTAATATGGAAATGTTCTATCACCATGAATTCACCCTTTTTTCAACTATTTCATCTTCTCTCCGAAATGGAACCTGCCTTGTACAACAGGTATTTATTGAACTGTTTTGTGTTAGGCATTGTGCTCCGGGTGCTTGGAATACATTATAAAGGCAAATAGCATGCAGACTTTGTCTTCGCCTAGTTTACAGATGAGGATGGGCAAAATACAATGTGTTTCCTCTGGTTAAAATACAAAGCAACAGGCCCTGGAAGTAGGGACAAAGTGCCCCTGAATTTACTGTGTCAGAGCGGTCATTGTTCTTATGGTCACCCCCATATAAAGATCAGGTTGTCAGCAATTTCCTTCTCTCTTCCCAACCCACTCTACGTTATTCAGTCAGTCTGTAGTGTTTCTCACACTCCTCACTTTACCTAGCTTGCTTCTTATGCTATTATCCGAACCCAGGGCTTACTGCCTCCTACCTGCATTGTTTTCCTTGCTTCATAAGCTGATTTCCTGACCCTTGAACTGACTCCATTTAAATCCACCCTGAACTGTGTAGCAAGATTTACATTCCCTAAAACATTTCCTTCCTCCCGAGCTTTCATCTCCTGCGCATTCATTCATTTAGCAAAGAGGTAAAGGTGGTTGTTACTCAGACACTGCCTCCTACTTGGGGGATGAACTCTGAACGCCTTAGCCTGTTGATATCTCATTTTCTGCAGTCTGGCCACCCCTGGCTTCCTGGTCTTTGTCTTCCGTGTCTAAACGTGACCTTCCAGCCAAGGCTGTTTCCTCACAGTCTCGCAACATGCCTTGTACGTTGGTGCCTCTCTACCTTTGCTCTTGCACCAGGGCATCCAGATGTTCCCATCACGGTCTCACTAAAGTCCACCTCTTCCTTGAGGCCCCCCTGACTATTCTAGCTTGTAAGGCGTTAGAGCTGAGCAACAGAAAACACCGCCTTTCAGTCAGTAGCGAATTATACTCCTGTAAGGATGGCCCATGGCACTTTCAGTCCCGTTGGATCTGTTCCTGAATCTCTTTTTAAGCTTCTTCCAAAGCTAAATGCCTATCCTTCAAGCTTCCCTATTCATTGTTGTTGTTGGTTGCCCTTGAGTTGATTCTATCTCACGGCAACTCAACGTGTACAGACTAGAACTGCTCCACAGGGTTTTCAAGGCTGTGACCTTCTCGAAGCAGATCACCAGGCTTGTCTCCTGAGGGGCCTCTGGGTGGGTTCGAACCACCAACTTTTCCACTAGTAGTTGAGCACTTAACCATTTGCGCCACCTGTATCCATAAAAGAAGCTTCCTCCCCCAACCCAAGAAGGATAGATTCTTGCTTGAAGAGGGAAGGCTTAGAAGATCTCCAGTCCCACATTGTCCTCTATCAGCTTAATCGCTGCTCTCAGTAAGTCTGGATGAGACTCTCAAGAGCTAATGAAGAGACCTGAAGGTGGCCTTGTATGAAGATTGATATTGCTGGGTGATTTCCAGTCCCCCAAGCTTTGAGTCTTCAGGAGAAATGGAAGAGGCAAAGAAACTAGAGGTTTCTACGATGTCTATGCCTCAAAGATGGTCAGTAGACACTGAGTATATGGACACGGGAAGGTGGCCACCTCGGTGATGATCATAATTATTTGCTTTCATTCTCACTATTATTTGACAGTGTTACGATCTGATTCCAAATTTAATAAGCTTTCAGCATAAAAATGCTCCATGACATCTAAAGAAATGCTGAAGACACTTGCCTTCCAGACAGAAAATCTAAACACGAGCATTCAGGAAAATACTGGCAGAAAGGTTAGGTGTGAGTGTAGGGGCTGGAAGTCAAATTTTCATGTATTTATACATTTGTGGGGCATGACAGTCAGAAATAATATTCTCTGTCTTTTATCCTGTATTTCTCTTTTTTACTTGAATATTAAAAAGCTGGGGTAATGAAGTACAAGAGATTGAATTAGAAGCGGGTTGAAATACCTTCATTTTACAGAGAGGATCCAGTGTGCTTTCTCCCGCCCCTTTTTCTGCCTTCCTCCGCCTGTCGAGTCTAAGGAGACCTGGCAGCCTGAGACACCCTTGGGTTTTCAGGGAGATCATTGGAGGCAGGTGCCTTTGATGTGCTCACCTCCCCAAAATGTCACATCACCACCCGTTCTGTTGTTTCACATTGAATGTGAAAGATTCCCTGAAAGGTTAATTTCAAGTCTTGTCAAATGTAGATCATTAAAGGTAGCACCTTTTCATGGCACATCTAGAAACGTCAGGGGCAAGAGGGAAGGAGGATGCAAAGGTTGAACAGGCCGCAGACTGTCAGAGGCCCAGACACGTCAGGGTATTTTTATCTCCAGTCCGCAGAAATAGTGGCTGGTGACTATTTGCAGAAGGAAACCGGGTGGATGTCTGCCTTTGTTAACGTTAAAACGGGCCCTCCCTACTCTAGGACTGGTTTTGATAACTATCTTTCATTCTTGGCCTTTATTCTTTTGTAGAGATTGCCCATATTTTTTTTAAATGGTTTTTATATTTCTATTTGTTTTGATTTCTAGGAGTATGTTTAGATGACAAAAACACCAGATTGAAAGACAGTCCATCTGGTATCTTTGGCTTTCATAAAAGCCAGTTTGAATCACATCATGGTTGATCCAATGGCTGGAAAACAAACATTTACTCAAAATATGGTTGATTCAGTGTCTCTGAATAATCCTGGATTTTGTCTTCTTGGACCAGTGAGGTTTCTTCAGTTTCTTCCTTTTTCCTTCAATTTGAGAGGCAGTGTGAATAGTGGAAGGAATCTGGGATTCAGAGAGAGAAAGAGAGAGACTAAGGTAGGCATTCTAGCTTTTCCACTTAGACCTTTTGCCCTTAGGCAGGTTATTTAACCTCTCTAGACCTCAATTTCTTCCTCTGGAATAGGGATGTTAATACTATTTCATAGGATTTAAGGGTGGACTAAATGAGAAAACCCAGGTAAGAGAGCCTCATACAGAAGCCAGCAAATTAATAGTAGCCACTCCAAAGCTAGTGTCTACCATTGTAAGTGTGGTTTTATATTTTTTTGATTGGTGTCTACTTTTTTCTTATTTGCTCTCATTCTTCACCTAATATTTCCTTTTGCTATTAAAAAACAAATAAAATAAAAATAGTATGTGGCTCTTTTGATGCATTTGAGTTGATACTGATTAATGGAGTATTGACTAGTTATCTATTAGTCATAAAAAAAATTTTTTTTTTTTTTTAGGCAGCATAATTTTCTAAAACATTTTGTTGAATTAAAGTGCACTTTTCAGTGATAATATAGTTCCCCTGAACAAACTGGAGTTACAGCCTTAACTAAAGGAACATGACCTGTCAAGACACATTTACCCTACTGGATGAAGAAGGGTGGAAGACAGCCATGATGTTAATTATTTAGAGCCACTTTTTCTGAAAACACTTCTCGGACTGCAGTGATCCGGCAGACATTAGCAGTGCCATTCTATGTTCCACGTTGCGGTGGTTCTAAAAGTGTCGAAAGGAAATTGCGATGTGTGATGGAAGTTCAAGATGGCTCCCAAAACTCAGCTGGCAGTTTTGAAGCAGCCTCTTAGTTTCTGAAACTCTTGTGTATGGTGGATCTGATAATGGCCTGCTGATGACCCGAATGTCTGCAACACCCAGGAAGCTGAAACACCTGCCTGGCATCACCAGGTAGGTGGTACAAGAAGGTGAGGCACATGTGTTTTCTTTAGGAAATGGAGTGATTTTCTGCTAAACGGCTTAAGGTGCTCTGTAAATATTAGCCACAAAAATGAATATTAATCCTCAGGGTGGCCCTAATCGCTCAGTGAAGCTGTGCTTATTACTTAAACTGCTGTAATGAAGTGTGAGAAAAAATCTGAACTAAAGCCAACCCATAAGGCATATTCAAACCAACAATATTAAACTCCACTACAGGAAGAGTGCATTCAAATTTCAAACAAGAAAAAAAAAAAAAAAAGAATTAGGAAAGAGAAAAGGAGGCTTAGAATGGTCAAGGTGGCCGCCTTAGCCACCTAGTAGGTGATCTCAGGTAGGTGGGAGACTGTGTTTCCTGTGTGAGGAGTTGAAAGGGAGAGTCAACCATAATGTCGTTAGTACAGCCCAGAGGGTTTGGTCTTTTTCTTAAGTGGTGCATGGCTTGGTGATGCCATTTACCCATATTGTTCATATGCCTCAAGGTTCCCCAAAGTAATGAGACAAACAGAAACGTGTATACCAACGTTCGTTGTGGCGCTTTTCACAATCGCCAAGAGATGGAAACTACTGAAAATATCCATCATCGGATAAATGGATAAACAAAGTGCGGTGCATACATACAATGGAATACTGTTGTTGTTATCGTTGTGAGTTGTGAAGTCAGCCATAAAGAGAAAGGAAGCCCAGATGCATGCTACTACACACATGAGCCTTGAAAACGTGACACGGAGCGAAAAAGTCAGCCGCAGAAGGACAAATATTGTCTGACCTCACTTATATGAAATAAGCAAATAAATAGAAAAGCAAAGATTATTAGGGTTACCAGGGGTGGGAGAGAGGAGAGAAGGGAGAGTCTTTGCTTAGGGGACACTGAGATTATGTGAATGGTGGTGGAATATTTGGAAAAGGAAAGTGAAATAGTTGCTCAACTTGAAGACTGTGATTAGTGTCATTGAATTGTACGTGTGGAAACTGTTGAGATTTCATCTTTTGTTATGTGTATTTTCAACACAGTTAAAAACAAATAGAGTATTCACAATAATAAGCTTGAGGAAAACCCAGTGCCATGAAGTTGATTCCGACTCTCATAGAGACCTTATAGTACAGAGTAGAACTGGCCCATAGAGTTTCCAAGGAGTGCCTGGTGGATTCGAACTGCTGACCCTTTGGTTGGCAGCTGTAGCACTTAACCACTATGCCACAGAAACACTCAAGGGAGGGGCGTTATTGTGGACTTTAAGTACGGCTAAGTCAGGAAGCGAAGTATTACCTGTGCCCAGATGAGGGCAAGGGCTGTGGAGTTTAATCCTGGTCCTGTGTCTCCAGCTTCATCATCTTCTTATCCCTGCTGCCCTCTGATTTCCTCCTCTCTAAATGGAGATAGCAGATATCATTTAGACATTTCATCAATGCGGTATGGCTGTACCGAGTAATCAAGATCAACTCTGTTTCAACTGCAGGAGGACATTGGTTTGGAAAAGAAAAGTTCTTTTCAATATTTAGCTTCCTGCTTTATGCTTTTAGGAGCCCTTATGGCGCTGTGGTTAAGAGCTTGGCTGCTAACCCAAAGGTCGGCAGTTCAATTCCACCAGCCCCTCCTTGGAAACCCTATGGGGCAGTTCTACTCTATCCTATAAGGTCGCTATGGGTCGGAATCGACTTGATGGCAACAGGTTTGTTTTTTATTTTGTTCCTCACATAGCAATGTGTTTCTTCTTATTTTCAGAAGCTATGTATTTGTAAAAGCCATGATTAAATATGAAGATGATGACTGATCTCATCTTTCCAGACCCAGTTGCCATTGAGTCGATTCTGACCATGGCGACCCCATGTGTGTCAGAGTAGAACTGTGCTCCATAGGGTTTCCAGTGGCTGATTTTTCAGAAGTAGATCACCAGGCCTTTCTTGTGGGGTGCCTCTGGGTGGACTCCAACCTTTAACCTTTTGTTTAGCAGCTGAGCTACATTAACTCTTGGCACCACCCGCGGGCTGCAAATTGATCCTTAAACCTTTCCGCTTACTCACTTCTGTTTTTATTTTTTCTTCTCTTCCTGTTTAATCCAAATAGGTTTACTTGAAACAAACTATAGTTTTCCAAGTTGCTCCTACCCCCCAGCAGCTTTGAGATAAAAATGGAACGTAGTATATCCTACTTTGGAGTGCTGGCACAGTGGTTAAGAGCTTGGCTGCTAATGAAAAGGTCGACAGTTTGAATCCACCAGCCCCTCCTTGGAAATCCTATGGGACAGTTCTACTCTGTCCTGTAGAGTTGCTATGAGTCAGAATTGACTCTATGGTGACAGTTTTTTTTTTTAATATCTTACTTTAAAAAGATTTAAAGAAATAGCTTTGCTGGAAAACAAACAGGAAATAACAAAAGTAAGCCATCCCCCACTCCAACTTTTCTTTAAGTATTGAATTTTCTGAAGGAAACCTCCCCCCCTCCCCCTAGGACTGCCATATGTCCATTATGCCTAGGGGAGTGTTAAAGGAACAAATGAAGTTTAAGCACCCACACTCTGGTGTAGTTTCTGGGAAGTGCCTAACAGGAGTGATTTGTCTCAGCACCTTCCCAGCTCTTATACTACTTGGCGTCTGGCTCCAACATCGCCGTCAGCTGGATTGGGTCTCTGTAGCCCCTAAAAAAGGGATAAGCAAGAATTTTGTTTTAGAGAGGCGTTCTCAAAGACAGCGCGCCCCCACCTTTGTGGCTGGGGCTCTGCCTTTCTCCTGGCCTCTGCCCTTCCCTGGACACCAGCTTCGGAGTCAGCAGTGAACCAGGGAATCAGGCTGGCCGTCCTGCTGTCCATACCTGTAAAGGTCAGAGCTGGCATGGCAATTGTTGTGAAGTTCCTTTCTAAAAGATGGGTCCTCCCATACAAGAAGACGAACGGAAAGTGTGCGGCCTCCTCAAGGTTGACAGGCTGCATTTTCCACATGGAGGGTGCAGGTGTGTCTGAGCGATCATCCCTCCTGCAGGTAGGAACCTAGGTGTAAAAATTAAGACGACTTTTTATGAAGCAGATGAGACATCATGTGTGGACCTACTGATTGCAGGCTCACTGCCACTTTTAATAAAGTCTCGTTTTGAATATTAAAAAAAAGATGGGCCCTTGTCACCAAGCTTTCTCTGCTGCTGAGGGTTCCCCTGTTCAAGGTATAATTGTGTCTGGATGGGGACTGAGCAAAGGGAAAGTAGGGCCTTTGTCCCTTTTGTCAGCATGAGTCAGTGGTTCCCCATCTAGTCTTAGGGGAAGGGGCAAAAGCCACATTTCTGTCTTCAAAAATAATAATAATAATGTTTGCACAGCTGACAGCTATATGCAAATATTAACAGTACATCGCGGTGAGCATCTTAAAATATGGGGAATCAAGACGATCGGATTTGGGTGGGAACCAAGACATCTAGGGCCAGGTGACTGAGTCGTTGTGATTGGGCCTGGTTTTCTTTCTCCCTGACAACATGGGCATTGGACATTACAGGGGCAAAGGCAGGGGTGATGTGCTTGGTTAAATCTTTCATCATGAAAATAAATTAAGGAGTAAGAATATGGAGATTTATTTTCATTAGGGTGCTTTATACTGTGCTACCATTTAGCCCCTAAGGTACTTTTAGTGAATTAGAAAAAGGTGCCCTTTCTATAATCCTGTACCAGGCACACAGCTCAGTGAGCAGTGGATGCAGGTTGGACAGGTTTTCAACTGTACATGGCCCACTGCCTGAAGTCTCCATCTGAGCCGCTCTCTTTCCCACTGGGCTTCTTATATACCTTCTGTGTTTTGTCTTATTGTTTAACTGGATAAAGATGATCAAGAGTGCGAGGAAGTATACAGTGACCTAGAGTAGAAGCAATCAGTTAGGAAGCCAACTCACCAGGTTCAAAACACACACTCGGAAGGTCTGGACTGGTTTCCACAGTGTTGGTGATGATGTGCAGAAACAGGCCGTCTGAGATCTAGTGAGGCAAATCCATTTTCCAAAACTGCAATCTGATAAATGTCATTCTGTCTCCATTTCTCTCCTGGACTGATGTTTTCCTTCCTTACAGAAAACACACAGTCATAGCTCATTATATTAGCGTTGTATGATCCCAGAACCACCGCCTTAAAGCATGTTGGTGGGGCTGCTACAGTTAGCTGTATTCCAAAGGATCAAAGGCATATGGATGAGGCTTGGCCAACCAGACTTCTAGAATTCTAGGTATTCAGTAGACTCCATGCAAGGAATCTTAAATGGAGGAGAAAAAACATTTTTTTGTGTGTGTGTGTAATTTGACTACAGAGTTTGTCCTCAACCTGCTGTGTTTTGTGGAGGAGTGGTCCCGCTTGATGAAAACACTGCTCATTCTCTGTGTGCATAAGATACATTCATATAGCACTAATGGTTAGCACCTCTTCCTCTTGTCCCCTCTGGGTTGGTGGACAGATCCTCCCCAAGCGTCCTGCGCCTTTTCTGTGTCTGACTGTACACAGTAGCATTTATGCGTAGTTTAGGAAGCAGCAGATGCTGTGTGCATGAGACATCCAGGCTGCACAATAAAGAGAACTGGTTACTGTTGCCACGATCAAGTGTGGGAGATGGTGCCATTCCCTCTGCACTGGAAGACAGAATGGGGGTGTCAGCTGTATATTCTTTGGTAATTAGTGCTGTGGAGTCTGGCTGATCCTTCTTAGCATGAAGTCACTCAGGGTCAGAGGCTCACTGGGAATGCTTAACACCGCCACAAGGAATGTTCTGAAGCCAAGAATGAGACCTCAGACTTGCACGGGTAAGTGTTGGCCAGAATTAGCAAACGCCAGGCCTCCCAGAAGCCTGGCCTGCTCTCTGGGATGAGGACAGTACATGCAGTCATCACTAGGTGGCGTAACTGCCCTGGTGTATTATTCTGTGGAGCCAGGCTTGTAACTGCTGTGGGATGCTTTGATGGTGTACCTGCCAGGATTCCTGTCCACAAGGCACCAGTACAATTTGTTCTGGTCTGGTTGAGGATTCTGTTAGCTTGACTCCAGCAGGAAGAGAAGCCACGTGTTAGGACCTGTTACCGTGAGCATCTGCACATCACAGCTAATCCTGCCTAGGCTGCTGCTGAGGCAAAGCTGCTGAGTGGAGTTTGGGCTTTCCAGTTTACGAATCCATATGCCCCACAGGGCTTGTCTGTGCCCAACCCTCACCAGCTGCTAACCCCCTTCAAAAAAATAAATATATGTGTGTGTATATATGTATATAACCCCATTGCCATCGAGTCGTTTCTGACTCATAACGACCCTATAGGACAGAACAGAACTGCCCCATAAAATTCCCAAAGCTGTAAATCTCTTTATGGAAGCAGACTGCCATATCTTTCTCCCTCAGAGCGGCTGGTGCATTCAAACTGCCAACTTTTAGATTAGCAGTTGAGTGCTTAACCACTATGCCACCAAGCTCCATATATTTCTTCCAAACTCCTGATGCCTTCCAGATTGCAGATGTGGCGTTATAACTTTCTGTCCACCCTCAATGGCTCCGGCCTTGCTTCTCTTTAACACTCCGCCCACGTGCCATCTTCTGCGTGAACTGTCCGGCCCACAGTAACTGCCCTCCCATCGAAGGCCTCGTATTTCATTCTGTGCTTGCTTAGCCACAGCTTAGAGCACACTACCCTCTGCACTGCTTCTGTGAGATGGATGTTGATGACATCCTGTGACCTCTGGGAAGCACAGAGGTTAGGTGACATCCCTAAGAAGGAGGCACCATCACATGGGGATTGCATGTTGAATATATTTGTTTATGTTGTTGTTGCCAGGTGCTATTGAGTTGGTTCTGACTCATAGCGACCCTGTGTACAACAGAACGGAACGCTGCCAGGACCTGCACCATCCTCATGATCTTTGTTATGCTTGAGCTCATTCCTGCAGCCACTTTGTCAGTCCATCTCATTGAGGGTCTTCCTTTTTTTTTGCTGACCCTCTACTTTACCAAGCATGATGTCCTTCTGCAGGGACTGGTCCCTCCTGATAACATGTGCAAAGTATATGAGACAAAATCTTACCATCCTTGCTTCCAAGACAGATTTGTTCGTTCTTCTGGTGGTCAGTGGTATATTCAGTATTCTTCTACAACACCATAATTCAAAGGCTTCGTTTCTTCTTTGCTCTTCCTTATTCATTGCCCAGCTTTCACATGCAACACTATGGCTTGGGTCAGGTGCACCTTAGTCCTTAAAGTGACGTGTTTGCTTTTCAATACTTTAAAGAGGTCTTTTGTAGCAGACTTGCCCAATGCAATGCATCCTTTGATTTCTTGACTGTCATTTCCATCGGTGTTGATTGTGGATCCAAGTAAAATGAAATCCTTGACAACTTCAGTCTTTTCTCATTTATCATGATGGTGCTTATTGGTCCAGATATGAGGATGTTTGTTGAGGTGTAATCCATAGTAAAGGTCTTTGATCTTCATCAGTAAGTGCTTCAAGTCCTCTTCACTTTCAGCAAGCAAGGTTGTGTCATCTGCATAACGAGGGTTGTTAATGAGTCTTCCTCCAATCCGGATGCCGCATTCTTCTTCATATAGTCCAATTACTCAGATTATTTGCTCAGCATACAGATTGAATAAGTATGGTGAAAGGATACAACCCTGATGCACACCTTTCCTCACTTTACACCATGCAATATCCCCTTGTTCTGTCTGAATGACTGCCTCTCGATCTATGCACAGGTTCCTCATGAGCACAATTAAGAAAGATGTATACTTGTTTATATAATTAAGAAAGATGTGTACTTGTTTACAGTCCTTGTTTATCCTTATGAGGTATGTGCTTTTTTTTTTTAAATAAGTTAACCTAAGTCTCAGTTTCCTTACCAGTAAACTGGGAGAATAATAACACCTACCTCATTGTGATGAGAATTGTAAGAAATTCTTCATGGCAAGCGTTTGGGAGAATGCCTGGCAACGTAGTAAGTGCTCAATAAAAAGTTTTACTGTTGTTTTTGCAGGAGAAGGTGTCACAGCCAAGACTAAAGCCCAGCTCGTTTGGCTCTAAATCCTGTGTTGGTCTCATTCTTCTGCACTCCTGCGTTCTTTCCACAATACAGGATTACATCATTTCATTGTTTAAAATACCTGTTGGCACCCAGTCATCTGTGTCCTGTGTTATCTTTTTCATGTATGTGCCTTCCAAGCTACCTTGTGAGCTCCCTGAAGACCGAGGCCATGTATGATAGCCTTTGTGCCTCAGTGTACCAATGATTGACTAGTCAATGAGAGTTTGTTGTAGTTACTGAAACTCTACTAACCATGAAAAGGTTCTCTGTGTCGACTTTAGATGTATTAGTAGTATCGATACCAGGAATGAAGTAAGCTTTCCAAGCTGTGTTCTACAGTATAGGGGGTGACATTTTTTTCTGCAAAGGGCCAAAGAGTAAATATTTTAGGCTTTGTGGATCATGTGGTCTCTGTCCCACTCCTCAGTTGTGCTGTTGTAGCAGGAAGCAGCCATGGGTGATGTTTAATGACTGAGTGTGGCAATGTTCAGCAGAGCTTACAGACCAGGCGGTGGTTGGATTTGAGTGTGGGCTGTGGTTTTCTGACCCCAGATACCACGGTTGTTGTTAGATACCCTCAGGTCACCCCGACGCACGCCAAACACCACATACAATGGAACAAAATGCTGTCCGGTCCCGCGCCATCCGCACTATTGGTTGCAGGTGGGATCATTGTATAGGGTTTTCATTGGCTGATCTTTGGAAGTAGGTTTTCAGACCTTTCTTTCTAGCCTTAGTCTGAAAGCCCTGCTGAAACATTAGCCTCATAGCAACACGCAAACTGCTGCTGACAGACGGGTGGTGGCTATGCTTGAGGTGCCTTGGCTGGGGATCAAACCGTGGACTCCCACATGGAAGGTGAGAATTCTACAACTGAACCACCCCTGCCTTCTGGCCTCAGCTATGGGGAATGATAAAAAGTGTGCCTCATAGAAAATGGGTTTCGTGGTCAAGTCAAATGAGTTTGCTGTATACCGACTGGAATCTTTGAACAGGACAACACCCTTTACTGTATTAAAAGCTCTGAGAAGTGCTGCAGGTAAGAAACACTTTTCAGTTTGTTTCACCTACATTTTCCCTCTTGGATCAGTGTGGAATCGGTTTCTCTCAGGGTGTTGATTAATCAGCATCCTGCAGACCAGTATTCATTCCTTCCCTCGCTGGTTAGAAATGCTGGATTTTTCGTATGTCGATACACTAAAGTCAAAGTTACTCTTTTTTGGATATAGGTTATTTGGATTTATGAAATTGTTATTTTCACTGGAGGATATGGACTTGTGTAATGGCGAATGCCTGCGTTTTTGTGTTTGTCCACCTAAAGCATTTAGCACCTCGTCAGAAACAGCTTTATGCATGAGACCCAAATAGTGAAGGCTGGGCAGGGTATACTGCACCACCCCATCTGTGTTGAGCTCCAACATAAGCAGGAGCCCTTAGACACCACGTGGTCTAATACGCCTGTCCCCTTGGCTGCTGAGCCACCTTCTCCTGACAGTGCTTTTCATCATCTGAATCACGTCATGGCTCTGATGACAAGAGAATTGTGGCGGGAGAACTCCCTACAGCTTCTGAAAACATGGAGCCACCAACCTTTTGGGTCCGGTCAGCGGCAGATGTGGTGTTGGGATGTGAGGGTTTTCAGATCCAATGGAATACCCAAGGGAAAGTACTCAGAGAGGCTGCTTTGGTGGGCAAGTTTCTGAAAGTGAGGATTTATGGACAGAGAGTTGTCCACAAGACATAGGCATGATGGAAAACCAAAGTGGAAGATGGTGTGGAAGAGTAGGTTAAAAGGTGATTCTGTGGTGCACAGGGGGTTTTAGGGCAGTGAAATGTTTCTGAATGATATTGTAACGGTGGACACATGGCATTATGCGATTGTACAACACAAAAAGCCCATTAATCATGGACTTCTGTTAATAACATATCGATATTGGTTAATCAGTTGTAACAAGCATACCACGCCAATGTTGTTGTTTGCTGCTGTCAAGTTGGCCCTGACTCATGGTGACCCCACACGCAACATGATTGGAGCATTGTGATCTATAGGGCTTTCATTGGTTGATTTTTGGGAATAAATTATCAGGCCTTTCTTCCTAGTCTATCTTAGTTTTCAGGCTCTGCTGAAACCTGTTCAGCATCATAGCAACGTGCAAGCCTCTGTTGGCAGATGAGTGGTACCACACCAGTGTAAGATGTTAATAATAGAGGAAGCTGTGTATGTGTGTGTGTGTGTGCGTGTGTGTGCGTGTGTGTGTGTGGAGGAGTCTATGTGAACTCTGTACTTTCTGCTTAATTTTTATGTAAACCTAAAACTGTTCTGAAAAATAAGTCAATTTTTTTTTTTTTTAAAGGTGGTTCTGTGCTTTAGCTGGATGACCCTTGGCTGTATGTGGGCCAGAAGTAGGCCTTGACTCCCATTTAAAACCAAACCAAACCAGTTGCCATAGAGTTGATTCTGACATACTCTGAGCATGTCAGAGTAGAACCATGCTCCTTATGGTTTTCAATGGCTGTGACCTTTCAGAAGTAGATTGCCGGGCCTTTCTTCCTGGCTCCCATTACGTTCCAGGAAATGTTGTGTGCATGAAGAGCTGTATGTTAAGTAGAAGAGACTAAATAGGAATGCCAAACCCTATTCTGCTTGCCAGTTGCTATTTAAAACTTTTCCTTGGGCTTCCGACACAGACGAGAATTGTTAAAGGGGACTACGTGGGTCTTGCTGGAATTGACGTCAGAGTCTCCCTGAGTCCTGAGCTTGTGGAATTTCTAAAACGGCACATGCGGCAAATCCTCCCTGTCAGGCAAAATAATCAGAAACAGGCTGGCTGTGCCGCCATGACATTTGTGGGGCTTTAGGGGCAGAGACCACCCAGAGGCAATTTGGGGTGTGGGGCAGGAAGGAGACAGTTCCCCCAGGAAAGGGGTCTTATCCCCACTCCTGTGTGACTGTTCACGGAGGGTAAAGACACTGTATCGGGACCGTGTCTTTGCCTCACTTCCGTGGTCTTGCTGAGTTCCTGACCTTTTGGAAGGTGCGGCTGCCCAGAAAGAGGAGACCAGGACGTAATGTTCAGCTCTTGTTTCCCAGGATAAAATGGGCACTGGGGTAAGTGAACTTGGATAACTTAGGAACCAAGGTATCCAAAGATTATGGAGTAGAATGTGCCAAGTAGACCTGTCTATGATTTAACCGGTAATACTTACATGATCTCACCTTAAAGTGCTGTAGATATTATTTAGCTTTAAATATAATTTAGAGGGAAAAAGTTGTGAAAGATGCTGGCTTGTAATACACATATGTCAAGACAAATCTCAGAGCAGTTTTGAACAATCAAGCCATAAGCGTTGTTAAGATGCTGCTAGCGCCTTTTAGGAAACATGCTCTATTTTCCGAAAAGCCAGTACCAGTTGCTGTCAAGACGATGCGACTCATAGCAACCCCATGTGTGTCAAAATAGAACTGTGTGCCCCAGGGTTTTCAACTGCAGGCTTTTCAGAAGTAGTTTGCCAGGCCTTTCTTCAGAGGCATCTCTGGGTAGCCTCAAACCTCCAACCTTTTGGTTAGCAATGACCATATTAATTATTTCACCCTGGGACTCCCCTTTTTTCCAAAGAAACGTCTAAATACCTAGTTACACAAACACATGTATTACTTCTACTCCCTGGGAGGTTTTTTTTCCAACGTTTTATTCTATTTTAGGTGAACGTTTACACAGCAAATTCGTTTCCCATTCAACAATTTATACACAAATTGTTCTGTGACATTAGTTGCTGTCCTTGTAATGTGTCAGCATTCTCCCCATTTCCCCCCTGCCTTCCCATTTCCATCTGCCTAGCTTCCCTGCCCCTTTTTGCCTTCTCACGTTTGCTTTTGGGCAAATGTTGCTTGTTTGGTCTTCTGTAATTGATTATTCTAAGAAGCACATTCCCCCTGGGTGTTATCGTTTATCTTATAGACCAATCTATTATTTGGTTGAAAGCTGACCTCTGGGAATGGCTTCAGTTCCAGGTTAAAAGGGTGTCTTAGGGCGATAGTCTCGGGAGCTGCCCCAGTTTTTATCAGTCTGATAAGTATGGTCTTTTTTTATGAATTTGAGTTTTCGTCTACATTTTTCTCCCATCCTAACCAAGACCTTCTGTTGTGTCCCTGGTCAGAGTGGTAGGTAGTGGTAGCTGGACACCATCTAGTTCTTCTGGCCTCAGGCTAGAAGAGACTATTTGCTTCCTTGAGCTTTTGGTTTCCTTCACTCTCCTTTACTCCAGATGAGAGGAGACCAATAGTTGTATCTTAGATGGCTGCTGGCAAGCTTTTAAGACCCCATACGCTATTCACAAAACTAGGATGGAGAACATTATCCTTATGAACTATGTTATACCAATTGACCTAGATGTCCCCCAAGACTATTGTCCTTAGCCTTCAAGCCCAGTAACTCAGTCCCATGAGAATGTTTGGATATGACTAAAAATAACTGTGTTCCCTGTGTGCTCTATTTTATACTGTATATGGATATTTTTTTATATGCTATACATACAAACATGTGTATATAAATGCCCCCAACTATACCTATAAATGCATGCATATATGCTCCCATCCACCTCCCACACTTATAAAGTATACATGTCTTCTTATGTAACCACTCATAGATTTTGGTTGTTATTACTGTTGTTGCAGAATTGTGTATGTATAAGCATTTGCCAAGGTTGTCCTATGTTTTTGTGTACCTCTCAGCGTCTTCATTTACCTTGGTCACATTGTGCTGACTTCCCCCGTATTGTGTATTGCCTTTTCCTTCACTAGAATTAACTTGTATCTACTATCTGGAAAGTGATTCTCCCTCCCTTACCCTCCCATCCTTGGTAACCGTCAAAGAATATTGTGGTCTGTGTGCATACTTATTCTTAACTTTTTATGAAAGTGGTCTCATACAATATTTGTCCTTTTGTGATTGACTTATTTCACTCAGCATAATGTCCTCCAGCTTAATCCGTGTTGTAAGATGTTTCGTGGACTTACCATTATTCTTTATCAACCAATTAGGTTGTCTCCATCTTTTTGCTATTGTGCATAATACGACAGTGAACATAGGTGTGCATATGTCTATTCTTATGATGGCTCTTATATCTCTAGGATACATACCTAGGAGTGGGATTGCTGGACCATAAGGTATTTCTATTTCTAGCTTTTGGGGGAAGTGCCATGCCATTTTTCATAGTGGTTGTACCATTTTACAGTCCCACCAGCAATGTGTGAGTTCCAGTCTCCCCACACCTTCGCCTGCATTTGTTATTTTCTGTTTTTTTGATCATTGCCATTTTTGCATGGATGAGATGGTATCTCATTTTAGTTTTGATTTGCATCTCTCTAATGGCTAATAATAAATGATTGTGAGCATCTCTTCATGTGTCTATTAGCCTCCTGTCTTAGTCATCTAGTGCTACTGTAACAGAAATACCACAAGTGGATGGCTTTAACAAAGAGAAGTTTATTTCCTCACAGCAAAGTAGGCTGAAAGTCCAAATTCAAGGTGTCAGCTTCAGGGGAAATCTTTTTCTCTCCATCAGCCTTCTCATGAATGTGTCCCCAGACTAGCAGCTTCTTCACACAGGGACCCTGGGTCCAAAGGATGTGCTCTGCTTCCAGCATTGCTTTCTTGGTGCTATGAGGTCCCCACCTCTCCCTGCGTGTGGCCACACCCCAGGGAAACTCCCATTACATTGGATCAGGGAGGTGACCTGAGTAAGGGTGATGTTACAATCCCACCCTAATCCTCTCAACATAAAATTACAATCACAAAATAGAGGGCAACCACACAATACTGGGAATCATGGCCTAACCAAGTTAATACACACATTTTTGGGGGAGCATGATTCAATCCATGACATTGCCTGAATGCCTTTGATGAAGTGTCTGTTTGCGGTCTTTAAATGTTTTTGATTGGATTATTTGTCTTTTTGTTATTGAGATGTTAAAGTTTTCCATATATTTTACAGATTAGACCCTTGTTGGATATGTTGTTGCCAGAAATTTTTTCCCAGTCTGTAGCTTCTTTTTTTTACTCTTTTGGTAGTGTTTTGATGAGCATAAGTATTTAATTTTTAGTAGGTCCCAGTTATCTAGTTTATCTTCTGTTGTTTGTGCATTTTTAGTTATGTTTGATAGTATATTTATGTCATAAATTAGGACCCTTAGCTTTGTCCCTATGCTGTCTTGCAGGAACTTCATAGTTTTGTGTTTAACCTTTAGGTCTCTGATCTATTTTAAGTTAGTTTCTGTGTATGGTGTGAGGTATAGATCCTGTTTCATTTTTCTGCAAATGGATATCCAATTTTTCTAGCACCATTTGTTAAAGAGACTTTCTCTTCCCCGTTGAATGGACTTTGACCGTTGGTTGAAGATCGGCTGTCAATAGCTGGATGGATTTACTTCTGGGTCCTCGATTTTGTTCCATTGGCCTATATGTCTGTTGTTGTACCAGTACCAGGCTGTTTAGACTACCGTGGCTTTATAGTAAGTTTTGAGATTGGGATGTGTGATGCTGTCTACTTTGTTCTTCTTCAGTAATGCTTTGGGTATTTGGGGCCTCTTCCCTTTCCGTATAAAGTCGGAGATTGGTTTTTCCATTTCGTTAAAGAATGTCGTTGGGATTTGGATTGGGATTGCATTATATCTACAGATCGATTTGGGTAGCATTGACATTTGCATAATGTTAAGTCTTCCTAGCCATGAGCGTGGTATATTTTTCCATTTATATAGGGCTTTTTTGGTTTCTTGCAGTAGCGTTTTGTAGTTTTTCTTGTATAAATCTTTTAAGTGCCTGGTTAAACTTATTCCTAGGTATTTTATTTTTTTTGGCAATGGTATTTTTTCTTGGTTCCCTTTTCAGAGTTCTCCTTGTTAGTGTAGAGGAACCCCAATTTTTTTTGCTGTTGTTGTTGTGATTTGGGTGGAACGCAACTGATTTTTGTTTGTTGATCTTGTACCTTGCCACTTTGCTGAATCCTCCTGTTAGTTTCCAGTTGCTTTCTTGTGGAATCTCTGAGATTTTCTATGTATAGGATCATGTCATCTATGATAGTTTTACTTCCCTGGGGAGTTTTAATGTTACTCATTTTATCACTTGGGAACAAATGTTTTGGATAAGATTGGTCTGTTCTGGAAAATGAGTCACCAAGAAATGTTTGTTGATTGAATGATTGTATCCTCTTTTTATAGCTGGGGAAACCAAGGCATGAATGGTAGCCAGAGAACCACGCTTCCTCTGCTTTTCTTTCTGAGGCTATTTAGGGTTTAAAAATTTGGGAGCAATAAAAAATTGGGATGCTTTGTATACTACCAGACATGCCAAAAAACAAAAACAAAAACTGTAAAGCTGCCATTTTTTGAATGGAACAATGCAGCAAAAAGAGGGAGATTTTTCAATGATTTTTTTTTTTTTTTCTTGACCACTCTTAACAGCCTCATTCTGATTTATTTCTGGAGAACAAGATGAGAGACACTCCAAGGAGAAGTTCCAATTGCCCTTTCAAGAAGATAGAGAACACATTGGAGGCTTTTATTACCAGACTCTCTAGAGACACTTCTGTGGTCTTAATGCATTTTATTCCTCCTACTTGCAAAAACCCAAGCACCGTTGTTTTCCGATTCTGGGAAAATGTGGGTATAGAATGAGAAAAGAAGCCTTTCCTTTTGAAATCCCTCAAAAGTCAGGAGATGCAAATCAATCCAACTGGGAAAACTGTTTTATTTCCTATGTCAAGTGCAGGCTATAGAGAGGTGGTTCAAATCCCCAAATGCTGAACAAATGGACAGTGGAACCTATTCACTCGTGGATGTCACAGATGACCCTCTGTGCAGCTAGGGTGAAATCATATGGTACCACTTCTCAGCAGGCTGCAAACCCCACCTCCTCTAGAACAAAATGAGGAAGTCCTTCTATGTTTCACACCAGAGGTGGCTACAGTTCAATTGGCTTCCCCACTCAAGGTAAGAAATGGACTAAGGGCTATGTGTGTTCTAGGTAGAGTTCCCTAAGATGATCATATCAGGCTGCCCAGGGTGAAAACTCCAAGGCAGCTCTTTTGAGCAAAAGATGCTTTCAGGGAAGGGCTTTGAGCTTACACAATCAGCTCCACCTTGACAAAATGCGCTGTCTGTCAGGAGGCTGGTTCTGAATCCCTCAGACAGTCCTTGCTTCTGTTAGAACAGTCTTGGAGTCAGAAGAACCTGGAAATGTTTATCCAGAAGAGGCTGGTTTCTTCCTTTTTCATTGAAAGCCTGTTGGAGTTTATGCTGGAAGCAATTCTGCATCCTTTCCAGGGTAGTACTGGGTCCTACTGTAAATATCTTACCAAGTTCAGCTGGAATTTGTCAATTTTCTTTAAAAAATCTTGAGCAACAACAGTCTGACCCTGCTGCTTAGTTTAGGGGTTTTGAGAGCACCCTGCATTTGGCAGGAATACCTGTACTGCAACCTCTCTGTGGTGTACCTCCTGCTGGTCAGGTGGAACTCTAAGAGGCTCCAAGATGGCAGCAGGCCAGATGGCTGTGACATATGGTTCTGTGCTCCCAAGTCTACTTCCTCTCCATGAGAGGCTTATCAACTAGTAGAAACCTATTGGGTATGTTGCCATAACCTGCTCTGGGGGAGCCTAGCAAAATGGGGTGGAAGGAGTCAAACTTGGGTAAGAGTCATTCCTGTTTTGGGCTGCCCTCTGGCCACACGTAGATTCCCCTTCTTCCTTGTGCTAATTTAAAAGGAAAATTTGTTCAAGATTTCACCTTCGTTTTTTCTCTCTCTCTCTCTCTCATGCACACACACAACTTCTGACGTAATTTCCTGGACCTGACTCCTTCCTTTCATTTCCTCCTCTTTTCCCATCTCCTTTTCTGTTCCCTGATTTCTCAGTCTCTACCTTCTTTTCTGTCTACCCTTCCCTCCCCACCCCCCAACCCTCTAGCCTTTTGTTTTTCTACTCTGAGGTTGGCTGGTGGGGAGTTCTGGATATCTGGGGGAGAGTACCAGGAGAGAGAGACAATAGTTGTGACTTTCGTTCTCCACATGCCCTGACATCCTTTTCCTTCTGCGTTTGCTTCTGATTTAAAAAAAAAAAAAAAAAAAGGACTTAATGAGTATATGTTTTTGTAGCTAAAGTGATCAGACATTCCATTTGTGTTGAGGATTTTAGGTCTAGAAAGGAATGAAGTGGAAATTTGGGATGCAGACCAAGCCCCTTGGGAGAGCTTTGATTTGCCAGGCACTGCGTATGCCTCAGGGCCCCACCTTTCCTCCAGCTCTAGCCTGGCCCTGTCGTTCTTTCCTGCTCCCATCTGGCCCTATTCTAAGGTGTCTACTCCCTCTCTGTATCAGGGCTTCCCCTTGGATGATCTGGGTGTCTTGTGACCCCATCAGAAGCAGTTCTGCCCAGCTGGGGCTCCTCAAGGTGCCCATTACACTCACATTTCTTCCCTGGTCTCAGCCTTCTCCTCCTCTGCAGCAACTGCGAGCCTGTCTTAAATACTCCTGCTTTTCCATCTTCAATGTGTCTGCCATTCACCTGGAGGTCTAGTTATAATGCAGACTCTGATACCGTAGGTCTGGGAGGGACCCAGGAGTCTGCATTTCTAACCAGCTCCATAGATGTCAAGGATGCTGGTCTGCAACCCTTATTTTCTCTCAAGGACCACTGTCTCAGTTAACTAGTGCTGCTATAACAGAAATACCACAAGTGGATGGCTTCAAGAGACAGGAGTTTATTCTCTCAGAGTCTAGGAGGATAGAAGTCAGAATTCAGAGCACCAGATCCCAGGGAAAGCTTTCTTTCTCTGTCAGCTCTGGGAGAAGGTCCTTGCCATCAATCTTCCCCCTGGTCTAGGAGCTTCTCAGTGCAGGAATTCTGGGTCCAAAGGATGGCTTCCCTCTCGGAGCTTCCTTCTTGGTGGCATGAGGTCCTTCTCCTCTCAGCTTGATTCTCTCTTTCATATCGCAAAAGAGATCGACTCAAGGTACAACCTCATCCTACAGATTGAGTCCTGCCTCGTTGACATAACTGCTTTTAATCCTGCCGCATTAACATCATAGAGGTTATGATTTACAACACATAAGATAATCACATCACATGATAAAATTGTGGACAGCCACACAATACTGGGAATCATGGCCTAGCCAAGTTGACACATACTTTTGGAAGACACAGTTCAACCCACAACAACTGCATTTCCTCAAACCTGAGTCCACATATCTGGTAAAACGAAAGGTGATTAATCTGATGAGCACATTGATTTTAATAAGCTAAGGAGAGAGCCAGGGAAGGGCCTTACCCTTTTCCCAAGCATCCTGTATTCAGCGACCTCCTAGAGATAACTCATTCATTCACTTAACAAATATTTCTCAGGTGCCTGCTGTGTGCCAAGCAGTGTTCCAGGCCCTAGGTCAGTGCTTCTCAAACTTTAATGTGTATGCAAAAGCTTGGGTCTCTAATTACAGGGCCAGTTGGTCTCCTTGATTGAGGAGAAACCCAAAGACATGAACTATAGACCAGCCAACTTCATACCTCCTTGTGAAGGTATGGGAACTTGTTAAAAAGCAAATCCTGATGTAGTGGGTCAGGGGTGGGGCCAGAGATTGTGTGTTTCTAACCAGTTCTCAGCTGGTACTGATGCTGCTGGTTGAAGGAGCACATCATAACCCGCAAGAACTAGGCCAGTGCTGCCCAGCAGATACATGGTGTGAGCCACAGATGCTAGCCACAGTGCATGGGGCAATTACAAATACTTTAGTAGTCATATTAAAAAAAATAAAAAGAAACAGGTGAAATTAATTTTGAAGGTAATGTTTTATTTAATCCAATATATCCAAAATAGGTTCATCTCAATAGAATGCAATCAATATAAAATTCATTGATAATGTACTTTTTTTTTTTTTCCCCACAAATAGTCCTCAAAATCTGATGCATACAGCGCATTTCAGTTGTACCAGCCAGATTCTAAGTATTCAGTTGGCACCTGTGGCTGGTGGCCGCCATGTTGGATATCGCCCTCAAGGCTGGGCTACTCAGGGAAGTGACTCTGAGGAGCAGAAGGTGCCGCCGCCATGGAGCTTGGGTCTCTAATTACAGGGCCACTTGGTCTCCTTGACTGAGGAGCAACCCAAAGACATGAACTATAGACCAGCCAACTTCATACCTCCTTGTGAAAAATGAAATATGAATCTCAGGGCTCATTGTTGTTGTTAGGTGCTCTGGAGTTGTCTGACTCATTGCAACTTCATGAGACATTTGAAAAACTGCCTGTAGGGTTTCCTAGGTTGTAACCTTAATGGGAGCAGATTGCCAGGTTTCTCTCCCAAGGAGCTGCTGGGTGGGTTTGAACTGCCAGTCTTGCAGTTAGTAGCTTAACCATTGTGCCACCAGGGCTCCTTCAGAACTCATTAAAACAAAATAGCTGTTTGCTGTAGAGTCGACTCTGACTCATAGTGACCCTATAGAACAGAGCAGAACTGCCCCGTAGGGTTTCCAAGGAGCAGCTGGTGGGTTCAAACTGCCGACCTTTTGGTTAGCAGCCGTAGCTCTTAACCATCGTGCCACCAGGGCTCCCCAGGACTCATTGGGACCCAGTTTTCTCCCTGTTAGAGGAAGCTATTGCTTTCAGCAGGTCGGGTTTTCTTTCCATCCCAGTGTTGCACTCATCCTGTGTCATGAAAATGGAACCGCTTTAAGCCCCATGGTGAGTTAGAAAGTGGGGTGGGAGGTACCTGGGGTCCTTCTATGTGGTCCTTCTCAGGTTTTGTGTCTGACATGAAACCCTTTGAGCAGAGCGTTGCTCTGGGAACCAAGTTCTGACTCGTGCACTTGTGCGCTACTGCAAATTCCTCTGATGCTGCAGCCTGCACGGTAGAACACGGAGATGAGAGCTGGCTGCCTAGTGCTTATGACTTATCACCTCCACCTGTCGTACCAGCCAATCACAGGAAAGGGCCTGGGTTAGGGGATGTGGAGACATGGAAGAAATACAATCCTATTGCTTCCTTGCCTTCTGCCTTCTCCTCTATCCCCTATCCTCTGCACTCTGTGCCTTTATCAGTATTTAGGAGGTGCTTTGTCCTTGTTGACAGTGCCTGGGAATGTGGGAAAGGTAGCTGTGCTGTGAGGTACCTGCATGATAGGCAGAAGCCCAGGACACAAGGCGATTCCACAGTTGGGCCAGTTTGCCCAGAACCTGTGCCTGACATCCAAGTACTAATGGCTGTAATAGAGTGAACAAATTCTGAAGGAGGATTTGAGGATGGGTGTAGTAATAACGGTTAACGTTTATGCAGCAGTTTTTAGTTTATGTAGCTTTTTGACATCATCTCATTTCATTTTTACTAAGTTCTTGACAGGTAGTATTCTTTTGGAGGAGGTAAAAGGACCGTGCTGGTGTCCTCATCTGTGCAGTGAGGAGGTGGGAGGTGTGGATCGTTACATCCCGTTTGTCTCTAGTGTTCCTTTGTCCGGAGTCTGTGCATCTGAACATCCAGATGGCATGGGGGATAGTGTCGATTCTGGGGTCAAATTGCCTGGGTAGAACTTAGGACAATTTTTTCATCCTTTCCAAGTCTCAGTTTCTCCATCTCTAAGATGGGGATAAAAACTGCGCCCACTCCAGAGGGTTGTGAGAGCATTAAATGCGGTAACTACTAAAGCACTTTGTAAGTTCTTAGAAGCGTTTCCATCATCATCCTCATCCCCATTGCCCTCAGCCCGGGCACTGGTGTCTGACTGTAGTTGCGAGCCACGTGAACAGGATACAGGATCCAGGTAACTCACCTTGGTCAGCCCTGCCTTTACCCTGCTAGCCAGGCACCAGGTAACCTGACTCTTCCTGCTTTGCATTAGAAGGGGAGAATCTAGGGCTGTCCATCAGTGTTTCACTTCCCTCAAAGTGAAAAGGTCCCATGAGGAACCCTGAAATCCCCAAGTCAGAATTCCTCCAGGCAGGCAAAAGTGAGGTAAAATAAAGGGGATTGGCCGGCAGTTCCCAAAGAAGCAGTCTCGGGAAGGTGACATGAAGGCTAAGTGGGAAGGCTTACACAGAGAAGCTGCCTGTCCACACACCAGCAGCATCCACTATTGAGTTATCACTGTGTCTGCTCAGCCAGCTAAGTACAAATTAATCTCTCTCGTGGCTGACCAATCACGCTTAGTCTTTTGTGAGAACACATGTTAAGAAAAACACATTCGGCAAAGAAGGACTAGCTGCTCTTTGGGTGGTAGAAGGGATGGGCTCACACGGTGTCAGAAGGCATTTAATTTCACATCTGTAGTCCAGCTGATTTTATCAGAACATACCTGAAATTGACTGTCTCGAATCCTGTGTATATGTGTGTGTGTGTCTGTGTCTGTGTGTGTACACACCAGGGCTTTGAACCGGTTCAAAACAGTTCATTCATGGCTGATAAAGCAAAACCAGAAAAAAAAAAATTTTTTTTTTGAACAGACCCAAATTTGTCCAATTTGAGTGATCTGGAATGATAACCAGAACAGGAGAAATTACGGATTGAAGTCCTGGAAGGGGAGACGGGGAAGAGGTGCGGTGAGCCCTTTCAGGAGCCTGATGTGTGAGATCACATTACTGGCAGGACTCTGGAGAGCGACACGTTCAGTGTGGTGCTGTTGGCCGCCATCTTTGAGCAGGGCACCATTGTTCCCGACTCTGCTCAGAATCCCATGGACAAGAGATTCAGATGCTATGCAACAAGTACACTGCCTTTGTTTTCTAAGAGGAAGATTAGGTTTCTAGCAGGACTTTGGCTTGTAATTTCTCCCATTCCAGTTATCGTTCTGGTTCACCCAAATTTAAAAAATTGAGGTCTGTTCTGGTTTCACTTCCTCGGCCGTGACCGAACTGGGAAGAACCGATTCAAAGCTGTGGTGCACACACATACACGATGACTAGGGTAAGCAGGCATGCTCATTTGTCTGGGACAGCTCCAGGTTACACTTGTTGCCCTCCAGTAATTATTAATAGCACCATCTTTCACTGTCAGATGTGTCTTGGTTTGGATGATAAGTTATATGGTCACCTTAATTATGACTACACAGTGTGTCATATATGGCCCTTGGATGGCACAAATGGTGCTCGGCTACTAACTGAAAGATTGGCAGTTTGAATCCACCCAGAGGTGCTGTAGAAGAAAGGTCCTGGTGATCTACTTCCAAAGGATCACAGCCCTTGAAAACCCTGTAGAGTGCAGTTCTACTCTGAAACACATGGGGTTGCCACGAGTCAGGATCAACTTGATGGGAAGTTTTTTCTTTTTTGGTTGTTATGTCTGGCACATAATAAAGACACATGATTTGTAGTGCTAGAAAAGAGTCTAACAGACTATTGTTGTGGTTTGCCTTTTTTGTTTTCTTTAGAAAAATTAACTCAAAGTTGTATCCTGGAAAGAACTTGGTCTTTGGAAAGAGGCCATCATAGGCTCTATTGTAGAGGATTGGCCGGATGTGGTAACCGACGAAGGTGCAAAGCTGACCATTTGAGCTTGAGCCCCAGCTCTGCCATTTACTAACTGAGGCAAGTTACTGACTTAACCTGTCTGTTCTGTGACCCCTCAAAAGGGCACAGAGGCACAGACCTCAGAAGGGTGAAGAGTAAATGAGTTAACAGTTAACACACGTGAAACAGGGACTGACATTGATGAAGCCCTCATTAAATATTTGCAATTACTTAGTCCCAGCTTCACAGTTTTTCAGTTGTTTGGCTTTGGTCACGGGCCACCCTGTGCCCTGATTCCCTCATCTGTACAATGAGCATTGTAATTTCGACTTCCTGGGAATGTCATAAGCATCGCAGGGAGTAGTGCACGTGAAGAGTTGAATGCAGCATGTGGTTGTTAATGAGTGTTCCACACGGGTTAATTCCTCCTCCCTCCTTCCTACCTGCCTTCCTCCTTTTCCCTAGGAGGATGGGAAGCATCTCCGGTGGTTCTTTGAGCTTGTCTCTCCTCTAGTTTGCTTGTTGCACTGGGAACTTAAAGATGTCGCTGCATGTGCAGCCACCACCTGTCTGTCAGTGGAGGCTTGCATGTTGCTGAGCAGGTTTCAGTGGAGCTCCCAGACGGAGAAGGACTAGGAAGAAAGGCCTGGCAATCTATTTCCAAATATCAGCCAGTGGAGACCCTATGGATCACATCAGCGAGATAAGTGAACTTTCCAGGGGTGGCCTCCATAGCCTGAATGCTGTGCACAGGCTGTGAGGGTGGGATGGTTGTGGTGACGACAGCAGACAGAGTTTTTAAAGGTGTCTTAAGTTTTGGAGGCCCATAGAGCACCTGTTGCTAAATACCCTGGTGAAGTTCTGTGTCTTTTTTTTTTTTTTTTAACCCTCTCTCTTCTACCCTGCCCTTCCTTCCCCACCCCTCCTACTCATCCAACACCTGTGAGCTATATTGACTTCCAGTGACGTTTCAGTTTAAATCCTAACCAGGGATGGGTTCACCAGTAAGAAGCTACGCACGGCTTTCTTGTGCTTACTTACTAATCTGTAGTTGGCAAAACAGGTGAAATTGTGCACTACAGATTAGTAAGCACTGGTGAATCCGCCCCTGATTATAACAAAAATACAGTGAGACGAAGACTGCAAAGAAAAATCTATATGCTAGCTGGGTTTACAAAGGAAGGCAAGTTTAAAGTATTGTATTTGCTTTTGGTTCCTGTGGGGTAGACAACGCCAGACCAATACTTTTATCAATAAGAACAACCTTTTAGATGACTACATCATTACACCACCACCACCACCACCCACCGGCGTCGAGTCGTTTCCGACTCGTGGCGACCCTATAGGACGGAGTGGAGCTGCCCGGTGGTTTCCAGGGAGCGCCTGGCAGATTCGAACTGCATTACACAACTGCCAAGTTATATCACGACATAACTGCCAAACTGTATCATCACATAACTGCCAGGCCACTGAGAATCATGGCTATAATGGTTAAAATTGTGTGTCAACTTGGCTGGGCCGTGAGTCTCTGTTTTCGCAGTTGTATAATGTTGTGATCGCTTCCTTGTTGAGATCCAATACACGATCATCCCCATGATGAGATCTGCTGTGAGTAGCCAGTCAGTTGAAGGGAGTTTCCTTGGGCGTGTGGCTGCATTGAGTGTGGGTGGACATTGAGGCAGGGCTCAGGGGCTTTTGCTTGTTCTGGATCTCGCAGCTGGTTCTTGTTCATCTTACCTTCAGTTCTTGGGACTTGAGCTAGCAGCTTACCTGCCATCTTGCCTGCAAATCTTGGGGTTTGTCGATCTTCACAGCCTGTGAGCAACAGCCCTGCTCTTTGGCCTGCCGTTCTTGAGTTTGCCAGCCCTGTGGCTATGTGAATCAGGAGAAGCCTATTTCCTGACCCACGGACTTGGGATGTTACAGCCTCCACAACCGCGTGAGCTATTCCCTTGATGTAAATCTCTCTCTCTCTCTCTATACACACTTTACTGGTTTTGCTTCTCTAGAGATCCCAGCCTAAGACAATGGCTCAGCCACGTTGGCACATAATCTCAACCATCACAGCCAGCATTACCCTCATTCACACCTCTGCGTTCCTTACTGCCAGGTATATGTTGTTAATTGCAAAATAATTGAGTAGTAGATTTTTTACTATTGTTGTAAATGTGAAATGTCAGATAACAAGATAGTTGATACCTGAGGAGCAGTTGTATAATAATATAAAATTATATTAAATATTGTTGTTGGGTACTGTCATGTTGGTTCTGACTCATACTGCCCCTACGTATAGCAGAATGAGACACTTCCTTGTTCTGCACTATCCTCAGAATCATTGTTACGTTCGTGCCCATCACTGTAGCCACTGTGTCAATCCATCTCGTTGGGGGTCTTCCTCTTTTTTGCTGACCCTTTACCTTACCAAGTACAATGTCCTTCTCCAGGGACTGGTACCTCCTGATAGCACGTCCAAAGTATGTGAAATGAAGTGTCACTATTCTCATTTCTGAGAGGCATTCTGGCTGTACTTTTTCCAAGACAGATTTGTTCGTTTGCTGGCAGTCCATGGTGTATTCAATATTCTTCACCAACACAATTCGGAGGTGTCAGTTCTTCTTTGGTATTCCTTTTTAATTGCCCAGTTTTCGCATGCATATGAGGCGATTGAAAATATGGCTTGCATGGGGTGCACCTTATTCCTCAAAGTGACAGCTACGTAATACTTTAAAGAGGTCTTTTGCAGCAGATTTGCCTAATGCAATGCATCATTTGATTTCTTGGCTGCTGCTTCCATGGGTGTTGATTGAGGATCCAAGTAGAATAAAATCCTTGCCAAAGTAGGTATTTTCAAAAAAAAAAAAAAAGAACAACCTTTTAAGTTGTGGGTGGTCATGGATTAATACTATACATTATGAGACTTTCAAACTACCTCTATTAATTTAGGCAGCATCCAGACAGGTGAGTTTTTTTCTTGTTGCCTGTGATCCAGTTACCCTTTCATTCTTCTATTTATTCAACATTTCTGAGTACTTACTATGTGCCAGGAGCTGTGCCATATTGTTGTGGTGGTGGTTGTTAGCTGCCATCAAGTTGGCCCCTGACTCAGGCTGACCCCATGCACAGGGATATGAAATGCTACCCAGTCCTGTGCCACCCCCCGTGATCAGTTGAAGATCATACTGTTGTGATACATAGGGTGTCCACTGGCTGATATTTGGGAATAGATTGCCAGGCCTTTCTTCCGAGTCCTTCTCAGTCTGGGAGGTCTACTGAAACCTGTTCGGCATCACAGCAACATGCAAGCCTCTACTGACAGACAGGTGGTGGCTGCAGATGAGGTACGTTGGCTGGGGATTGAACTCAGGTCTCGCACATGGGCGGTGAGAATTCTACCACTGAGCCACCAATGACTCACTGTGTCATGTTAAAGGGATAAAACAGTGAAAGAGGAGAGTCTGTCCTCACTGAGCACAGTCAGTCTGGTGTCCACACAGTGTGCATGTCCTCATTGAAACACACACTGATGCTCGTCACGTGTGCTGAACCACGTAAGTAAAAGGCAAAAACTGAGCTAAGAAGGAAATGTGAGAAAAGGAGCAGTATTACTGGCCTAGAAACAAACAAAACAAACCTTGTGTCAGTATTTTGCAATGAGATAAAATCCGTAGCTTGAGCTCAGGCCGTGCAAGCAGACGAGTAGAAAAATAACACAATACCTTCATGATAAAGCTTCTGAACTTCGCTTGTACAGTTCCTGGTCTCTTCTCAAGCCTGAATTCCTGTCCTTGCTTTGCTTTTCCACCTCTCTGGGCTTAGACCAACTTAGACAACTATCCATTCAAGATAATGTCTACTTACAACTAATGGAAAGTGGTCGTGTGTGTATAAAAGCGTGTGCTCTGATATCACGGCCAAACTGTGTTCTCGAGATGCGGGTGCTGCATTTCAATTTATGGATTTGAAAGTGACCAGGGAGAAAGGTCACTGGAAAATACGACTGGAAAAATGACCCAAATGCTTCCCAAACGTCATTAATTACCAAGGTTTTCCAAAAGGTGGTTGGCAGCGAGAACGCATCAGAGCTAGCTGGGCCCCTTGCTGAAAAAGCAGATTCTCAACCCCACCTGCTAAATGAAGATCTCAGGAGGGGAGACCAGGGACCTGCATTGTGAACAGCTTTTGTCGGCCCTCTTTTACTGAGAAAGAATGTGAACATCAGCTTCAGAGAACTGGCTCCCTGAGAAATGAGTGAAGCAAGACTGCTGCACAAAAGAAAGAAAACTAGTAAAGCATTTGTTAGAGACAATGCAGAGGAATCTTGGGAATATTTGGGATTTCTGGGACTAAACCTGCATTTACAAACAACGGCATATCCAAACACCTTTCAGGTTCTTTGGAAGTCCACGACGACTTCTCTGATGTTTGAGGTCAGGAAGAGCCCGAGCGTGTTTCCAGAAGCAGATTTTCCCCAAGTTTCACCCATCCATTCCCCATGAATTTTTAGGGAAATTTGATCCATGTGTTCTTGACAGTCCTGCGCTGTATTCCTCAGAACATCATTTTGTAGCAGTGATTTGGTAGTCGTGTAGGATTTCAAAGTCTTTTCATTCCCCCTTGGAAACAGGAAGTTGTGTTTGGCCAAGGCCAAACTAACCCCAAACAGAAAGAGGTTTGAGTGGGTTCCAAAACCCAGGCCCTACCAGTGTCTGTGATTGTCCCACAGGCCCTGGGCTCCTTGCTTAGAATGAAAACCTAACTTCCAACTGTTCCTACCCCCTGCATCAAAACGAGGCATTGGATAGCAGCAGCATCTTCAGCCGCATACTGGAAGCGCTCCGGACTGGGAGAAAACTGGTCTTTTCCAAACTAGTGTTAGTTGTGGGTTTTCCATCAATTAGCTCTGTAGCTTGGGGCAGATCTTTATTTTTTTTTTTTGATAATTTTTATTGTGCTTTAAGTGAAAGTTTACAAATGAAGTCAGTCTCTCACATAAAAACTTACATGCGCCTTGCTACATACTCCCAATACTCTCCCCCTAATGAGACAGTCTGCTCTCTCCCTCCACTCTCTCTTTTCGTGTCCATTTTGCCAGCTTCTGACCCTCTCTACCCTCTCATCTCCCCTCCAGGCAGGAGATGCCAACATAGTCTCAAGTGTCCACCTGATCCGAGAAGCTCACTCCTCACCAGCATCCCTCTCCAACCCATTGTCCAGTCCAATCCATGTCTGAAGAGTTGGCTTCGGGAATGGTTCCTGTCCTGGGCCAACAGCAGGTCTGGGGGCCATGACCACCGGGGTCCTTCCAGTCTCAGTCAGACCATTAAGTCTGGTCTTTTTATGAGAATTTGGGGTCTGCATCCCACCGCTTTCCTGCTCCCTCAGGGGTTCTCTGTTGTGTTCCCTGTCAGGGCAGTCATCGGTTGTAGCCTGGCACCAACTAGTTCTTCTGGTCTCAAGATGATGTAGTCTCTGGTTCATGTGTGGGCAGATCTTTTAACCTCTCTGATCCTAGTTCTTCATGTGTAAATGAGAGGATGAAATTATATGACCTATGGGTCTAAAAAAAAAAAAAAATGGGTCTAAAGTACTTTTCTGTCTTAAGTATTGTAATAATTATTGAAATTATTGCCTAGAATCCTCTGCTAACACTGTGTATTTTGGTTGGCCTATCCGTTCATTAGGAGCCCTGGTGGCACAGTGGCATAGCACTCGGCTGCTAATGGAAAGGTCTGTGGTTCAAACCCGCCAGCCGCTCCGTGGGAGAAAGATGTGGCAGTCTGCTTCTGTAAAAATTTACCACCTTGGAAACCCGATGGGACAGTTTACTCCTGTCCGTTCCGGTCACTATGAGTCAGGATCATCTTGACGGAAACAGGTTTTTATCTGTTTATTGCCTTTGCAAACACAATGCGTTGCTGTGTCTTTGGCTTCTGGCCAGGAAAGATGAGCCAATTTGGTCATGTTGCTTCTGGATGTCAAAACAATCTCATCTGACCGTGCTGCAGAAGAAGTTTGTTGAAAGTGTGACTGGCTGACATGATGACTGATTGGCTGATAACAGTGGCTGACAGTGACTGATTGAGTGTAAATTTATCTGCTCTCATTACTTCTGAAATTGAATTCAGATTGGTTCTATTGGAGAGTTTCCATGGAGACCATAACCTGCTGTAGCAGGTGTTTGTGGTTGCGATGGTTTACTGTGATCAATACCTGTTCCCTGTGCCGGTCTGAAGAAATTATTAGTGATGGTAGTCAGGGAGAGAGAGGCTAGACATACACAAGGGAGAAACACGCTCTTGCATTTTGTCCTATAGCTACGTGAAACATGCAGGCCTTCTCAGAGCTCTGCTTTGGCAAACTAGTCCAGGATATGTTCTATAATTTTCCATTCTTATCTTGTTATTAACTCAGAGGGTTTGCTTTTGAAAAAGAAAAAAGTATTCTAGGCTTTTTTTTTTTCTTTCATAATCAGAATAGTAGATAAATGTTCATGCTTGTTTAAAATGTGACCTATTACGATCACAACAAACACTTAATCAGATCTTAAGCACACATGCAGGTCCCTCAGGCCTTTTCTGGGTTGTTTCCATGAATGAAAAAGTCGTCAGACAATTTCATAGGCTTGCCTTATTGGTCCCTTACAGTGGCATTCAGTAGTACCCTTCGGGGCAGCCTTTCTTGAGTGCCCCCAGCAGGGTTAATTACTGCTTCCTCTGTGTTCACACTGCATTTTTCTGTCTTCTGTTACAGCATTCATCTCAGGCGACCTTGTGTTACAAGTACTTGCCCCTCTTTTGGCCTGTGGATTATGACCTCCTTGAGGACAGGGTCGTTTTCTTTTATATCGTTATATCATCCTCAGCATCTAGTGGAGTTCCTGATACATCACAGGGGTTCACTAAGTGCTTGCTGGATTGAATTAGCTGGATTTGCATTGCGAGGTCATCTCTTCTGAGATTGGTGTTTAATGGGATTCCCACAAAGCGAGGTTCAAGACAGTAGAACTTGTGCTTGGTGGCTCAATTACTTTATCTACTGCCCTGTAGCTGTGTCTGTGCCCCAGAGGGTTGTTAGGAAGTATTGAGCTACAGGAGGTTCACACTGTATAGGATGTCCGTATGGCTTCTAGATTGGTGCCGACTGAGCTGAGGTGATGGTGAGAGGATACCTAATAAGGATTCAATTTTATGCTTAGTTGCATTCAGTCATTGGTTCAGCCGGACTTGGCTTGGGCTCACCTCCTCCTTCCAAATTTGTCTCATTATTTAAAATTTCTTTTGGTTGGAACCCACTGCTGATAACAGCTAACATTTTTTGAGCACTAATCATGTGCCTGGCATTGTACTGATATTATTACTACCATGATTCCATTGTGAAGTAAATGATAGAGCTGAGATTTGAACCCCTGTAGCCAGGCTCCAAACTATAGGGGTTCCCTCCAGTGGCAAACACTGTATCTTCCATAGATGGGACCACCATGGCTTCTGATCATTTATTTCTATTTCATATTTTTGTTGGTTTATTTGTTTATCTTCTGCCTTCCACAGTTTAAATATTTGTTGAATAACTGAAGGGTTCCCTGTTAATGTATTTTATGCATATCTCCTACCTCCAGCTTTTCCTTGCTATCCTCAATCTCTTAGAAGCACGTCTGTCCTTACACGCGTATCCACCATCTGTGGGGAGAGTCATGATCCTGCTGTTTATGCCCTCAGTGCTGTTGTAAAAGCATTTGTGAAAATTATGCTTTCTTAACGAGTCAGATACCTATCATTCCGCTTACTTGCTGTGGCCTTTCAAGGTGTCCAGGAGGCCTCTGTTTTGTTCTAGACGCTTGGTACAATTGAAAAGCCTCCAGATGGTTTGCCCCAGGGGTCCATGGCCTCGTCGAAGTCCCGGATGGTCCTTGGTGACCCCAGCTGGGTGGCTCAGTCAGGGTTCTCAGGGCTCCTAAGTGAAACAGGAGAGAAGATTGCTGCATGTCTTTTGTCACATTCAGTCTGCTTAAGCCACTGCCTGGCTCTTTACACTGTCTGTTAAGAACACTCCTAACTTGTGTGGGTTAGTAAAAATTCTTTGTATTTGTTCTATTAAAAAAAAAATCTAGGCAGTGTCAAAATATTTGCTTAATCATGCAGATTTGGAAAGTTGTGTGGCCGCTAGCTCTGACAGACCAGAACAATGGTCATTAAATGAGAAGCAGACGCAATCAAGTGTGCCGTAAAAGCCTTCTATTGCGACTGTAAGGGGAAAAATTCAGTTGTTAACAGAACGCAGTAAGCGTTGTGGAATAAATCAGAACAAAACCATTCCCAATTACTGTACAATTAAAGTCTACAACACTAATTAAGGTCTGTTTATATTTCTTTCTGTTTGTGTACAAACATATGCACATAGTTAAATATTTTCTATTGTTTTTCTTTTTTCTTTATGCGATGCTAACTTCAAAGATGAATCTTTCTGAATTTATCTTTTGTTTTTATGTCACCAGGAAGTACAGTCTCCAGAAACTGAAACGCCAGCTTTTCCTCCTTGATTTTCCTTTATTTTTCTTGGCTGACTTCAGAACATTCTTCAAGTATGTAACACTACTTTCTTAAGTGGATTTTTTTAGTCTATGATTTTTTAGTGGGAGCAACCAGTCCCCCTCATGTTACAGAAAAAAAGGATTTTTCTTTGAATTTGGCCAATATGCCAAATTATAGTCACACATTACAGTTACATGGGATTACAGAATGCCCTTTGGATATGAATCTCAAACAAGTTCAGACTTGAAGAATGAGAAATTGATAAATAATCCTCCTTACTGGCAGTTCCCTAGGGTTTTCTTCACAGACTACAAATATCACATAAATATTCCCTGGTCTGTAAGCTGTAATTTTTTGGATAGATGTCAATGGTTTGTAAGAGGGAACGCCAGTGAGCTGTAATTGCTCAGAAGTGATCAGCTAAACAATTAGAAAAGCACTGCCTTTCAACCAAGGTCCAGGAATAGCGTATGTAGTGTATACTGTTTAGTGTATACTGTACGTGACTCCACCTTGTGAGTCAGGAAGAGATTGAATTCTTACTGTTGATGTTCTTTTGAAAAATCACTTTATGCCACAGAGCTGATCAAGAATCACACTTTTTAAAACACTTCCTTAGACTTCCTCCCAGTTCTCTCTCTCTTTCAAACCTTCCTCTTCCTTCCTTCTTCCCTCCCCCTTAGCCTCTGTTCACCAAGGATTTACTATAGCTACGATGTGAATACAATCCTTTTTTCTGGGATTAAACTAAAACAAAAGGACTTGTATGTGATACTGAACTTTAACAGTTTGACATCATTGGAAGGCCTTCATTCCATCCCAGGAGAATACAATGTCCAACAGAAATATAATGCAAGCCACATATGGAACTTAAAATTTTCTAGTTGTTGTTGTTGTTAGGTGACGTTGAGTCAGTTCCGACTCATAGTGACCCTGTGTACAACGGAGCGAAACACTGCCTGTTCCTGCGCCATCCTCATAGTCCTTGCTATGCTTGAGCCCATTGTTGGAGCCACCGTGTCATTATATCTTGTTGAGGGTTTTCTCATTCTCTCTGACCCTCTACTTTAACAAGCATGATGTTCTTCTCCAGGGACTGATCCCTCCTGACAACATGTCCAAAGTATGTGAGACGAAGTCCTGCTATCCTTGCTTCCAAGGAGCATTCTGGCTGTATTTCTTCCAAGACAGCTTTGTTTGCTCTCCTGGCAGTCCGTTGTATATTACCAGGTGATTAAACTCCTTGTGGTCGCCGTTTGAAAAAAGGCTTGAAAAGGAGGAGCAGGCCTACTTTGGTCTACTCTGCTTACTAAATATAGGTAAAGTTCTTAGATTTTACTTTTTAGGGGCTTGTGGTTTTTTGGGAAACCAAATTTTTATTGTTTCCTTTCTTTTTAATTTACTTTAAAGTTTGGGAGTGTAGTAAAATCTCACATGGGCTCATTCTCATGCCCAGGGAGGCATTACTTGCAGCATTCCATTTCTTTTATTGGGGGGGGGGGGGGTCTTTGTTCTTGCGCTCCACACTCTTTGCTTTAGATTATATACAGGCCACATTTTATAGCTTATTTTACGATCCATAAAAATGGTAACCACAGTTGGTTGGGAGCCACTTGGAAGGGTTTTCTTTGTAATTCTGCAGTTTCGAGCACTCCGCGTGCAATTTTGCAGACCAGTCAATTAACTAAAGTACGCTTTATGGGTAAAGCGTGCGCTGAGCCTGATGTGCATGGCTTACTTGAAACATATCCTTTGCACAGTGTACTCTCCAGGTGACACAAAAGGACGCTGTTTTAGTTAAAACAGACCTTTTCAGGTGATCAGTGATAAAATGGTCCTTGCGAGCAGAACAACAGCACGTGGGACAAATACCCTCCAGCTCTTTAGAGGCGAGCTCAGTAATACTGAGAGCAAAATTTTGAGCATCTTTATATATTATGTATAAACACCTATATATATAATGTTTTGGAGCCCTGGTGGCACAGTGGTTAAGAGCTCGGCTGCTAACTAAAAGGTCAGTAGTTCAAATATACCAACCACTCCTTGGAAACCCTATGGGGCAGTTCTCCTGTCGTACAGGATCGCTATGAGTTGGAATCAACTGAATGGCGATGGGTTATTTTGCCCTCATCTTCTCATCCTCCATATTATGATGGAACATAACATGGACTTTTATCCTTTCATGACTTTCTCTTTGCTTATGTATATGTATGTATATATGCATGTTGTTATATGTAGTTGAGTCCCATTTGACTCATAACGATCCTATATGGCAGAGTAGAACTTAGGATTTCCTAAGCTGTAATCTTTACAGGAAAGGAGGCCTGGTGGTGCAGTAGTTAAAGTGCTCAGCTGATAACTGAAGGATCAGTGGTTTGAACTCACCAAACGCTCCACAAGAGAAAAATATGGCTGTCTGCTTCCGTAAAAATTACAGCCTTAAAAACCCTATGGGGGAGTTCTGCTGTGTCCCATAGGGTTCTTATCAGTTGGAATTGACACAACGGCAGCAGGTTTAAGTTTTGTTTTGGCTTTTTAGGCTTAATCTTTATGGGAGCAGATTGCCAGGTCTTTTCTCCCGTGGAGTTGCTGCTGGGTTCGAAGTGCCTACCTTTCGGTTAGCAGTGAGCACTTAAGCATTATACTACCAGGGCTTGCTTGTTCTCTCTCTCACTCAAGTGCTCCCCTCCGCCATGTGTATATATGTATAGATAACCATGTATAGGGGTTTGCCTGGGGGTTTTAGTACAAACATAGACTCATACTCTACGTTTTTTTTTTTGTGTTAACAGTACAGTGCATCACGCACACCTCTAAAAGCCAGTAGGCCCCCACCTAATTTGCTGAGATCTTGAACGGCCCCATACATGCAAGTCTATAGTGCACACAGCCACACCGTAACATCAAACGTGAGTTTCAATATTCCAGGAAGCTGGTTGCTTGCTAGGCTAAGTCACGTGTCAGTTCCAATACGCATCTGAGCGAAAGCTGAACCGAGAGTATTCCCACGTGACGTAGACTAGAAAAGAGGCAACTCCAATAAACCGGAGCTACGGTCCGTTATGAGCACTGTAGATCCTGCGTGAAGATGTACCAAATAGAGACACCCTTCTCCTGGAAACTACTGAGACCCGAAAAAGGAAAACTAAAAATCAATCGTTGGTAAATATCTCATTGTTTCACTGGGTCTGATAATCAGGGTGGACTTTACATCATAATTGAGTTTCAGCTCACCAGGAATGCCTTTGGATTTAATATTTTTTCTTTTACTCCTTTCCATTACCCAAATATTGACAAGAAGCTAATTATTGGTAAATAAATTCGGTTTAGTTCAGAAACTATGCATTGAAGAGTTACTAATGCAAATTGTGTTGGTCTTGAAGTAAGTGCTTAGATGATGATGTTTTAAGCAACCTCTGATATTTTTTATTAAAATGAAAATGTATGTATATACATATGTATTTATGTATACATATATACACATGCACACACATATACATACATGAAGAGCCCTGGTAGTGCAATGGTTTCAGCACTCAGCTGCTAACTGAAAGGTCAGCAGTTTGAACCCACCAGCTGCTCTGCAGGAGAAAGATGTGGCAGTCTACTTCTGTAAAGATTACAGCCTTGGAAACCCTATGGGGTAGTTCTACTCTGCCCTATAGGGTCTCTATGAGCCGTAATTGACTCGGTGGCAACAGGTTTGGTTTTTTGGTTTTGTATACATACATACATACATATGCTGAATTTAACTGTTTTGTAAGTTTGAACTATCTGTATTTTTCTTAAAGGTTGGCAAACCATTAAATGCAAAATCACTTTTCTTCAGTTTTTCTGAAGTAAAATTAATGAGGAAGAGTATCATACACAATAGTTTATCTATTATTAGAAATAGACTTGTTTATTAAGTTGGATATACATATAACTTTAATGAATTTTAAATGCTACATTTTAAAGTCTTTGAATGCAGCTGAAAGGCACAAAATTGTTTTGTCTGCAGTCACCATCCTGAAATGGGCCCCAGCCCTGCCTAGAAATCCTGTTCTACTTCTTTGATCAACTCATTCTCCCGCACAACACAATTACGCCAACTATTTCAAGCCTCTTCTCAAACCACATTTGCCTCAACTCTTCCTTCTCAGGACCTGTGCACCTTTGATTCTTCCTTCTCTCCTCTAATTTTGTCTCCTTCTCGGATGGATTATGCCCACCGGCTTACAGAAAAGTACCAATACTAGTACAAAGGACTTCCTTTTCTCCTGAACTGTTTGAGAGCAAGTTGCCAACCTTGTGTCCCATCACCCTGGAGTACTTTAGTATGTAATCCCTGTACACAAGGGTATTCTCCTGAGTATCCATAATGTGCCCATCAGTCAGGGAATTAGCATTGATGCAATGTTGTTGCTGTTAGGTGCCTTCCAGTCAATACCGACTCATAGTGACCCCATGTACAACAGAATGAAACACTGCCCAATCCTATGTCATCCTCAAATTCATTGCTATTTTGAGCCCGTTGTCGCACCCACAGTGTCAATCCATCTCATTGAGGGTCTTCTCTTTTTCATTGACCTCCTACCATACCAAGCATGATATCGTTCTCTAAGGACTGGTCCCTCCTGATAACATGACCAAAGTATGGAAGATGAAGTTTTGCCATCCTTGCTTCAAAGGAGCTTTCTGGCTGTACGTCTTCCAAGACAGATTTGTTCATTCTTCTGGCAGTGCATGGTACATTCAGTATTCTTCACCAATACCATAATTTCAAAGGCATCAGTTCTTCTTCAGTCTTCCTTATTCATTGTCCAGCTTTTGCATGCATATGAGGTGTTTGAAAATACCATACCATGGATCAGGCACACCTTAGTTCTCAAAGTGACATCTTTGCTTTTCAATACTTTACAGAGGTCTTTTGCAGCAGATTTGCCCAATGTAATATGTCATTTGACTTTTTGACTGCTCCATGGGCATTGATTGTGGATCCAAATAAAATGAAATCCTTGACAACTTCAATCTTTTCTCTGTTTATCATGATGTTGCTTATTGGTCCAGACGTGAGGATTTCTGTTTTCTTTATGTTGCGGTGCAATCCATACTGAAGGCTGTGGTCTTTGATCTTCATCAGCGAGTGCTTCAAGTCCTCTTCACTTTCAGCAAGTAAGGCTGTGTCACGGGCACATTGCAGGTTATTACTGAATCTTCCTCCAATCCTGATGCCACAGTCTTCTTCATATAGTCCAGTTTCTCAGATTATTTACTCAGCATACAGATTGAATGAGTATGGTGAAAGGATTCAACCCTGATGTGCACCATTGCTGATTTTAAACCATGCAGTACCCCCTTGTTCTGTTCGAACGACTCCCTCTTCATCTATACAGGTTCCTCACGAGCACTATTAAATGTTCTGGAATTGCCATTCTTCGCATTGTTCTTCGTAATTTGTTATGCTCCACACAGTCAAATGCCTTTTTATAGTCAATGAAACACAGGTAAATATATTCTGGTATTCTCTGCTTTCAACAAAGATCCATCTGACATCAGCAATGAAATCCCTCCTTCCATGTCCTCATCTGAATCCAGCTTGAATTTCTGGCAGTTCCCCGTTGATGTATTGCTGCAACCATTTTTGAATTATCTTCAGCAAAATTTTACTTGCATATGATATTGTTCGATAATTTCCACATTCTGTTGGATCACCTTACTTTGGAATGGGCACAAATATGGATCTGTTTCAGTCGGTTGGTCAGGTAGCTGTCTTCCAGTTTCTTGGCAGAGTGGAGTGAGCATTTCTAGTGTCGCATCTGCTTGTTGAAACATCTCAGTTAGTATTCTTCTACCTAGCCCTGGAGTCTTGTTTTTTGCTAATACCTTCGGTGCAACTTGAACGTCTTCCTTCAAGAACATCAGTTCTTGATCACATGCTACCTCCTAAAATGGTGGAACATTGACCAATTCTTTTTTGTACAGTGGCTCTGTATATTCCTTCCGTTTGCTTTTGATGCTTCCTGCATCATTCAATATTTTGCCTGTAGAATCATTCAGTATTGCAACTTGAGGCTAAATTTTTATCTTTTCTTTACTGTTTTCTTAATGACCTTTTGCTTTCTTCATGTATGATGTCCTTGATGATTGATGCATTACAACCTTCAAATCTTTTAACCCCATTCACATTTTACCAGTTGTCCCAATCATGTCTTTTATAGCACAGACGTATCCTGAAACTGATTGCAGTTCAGAATCATGTATTACATTTAGTTGTATCTTTTTAGTTTCCTACATTGTGGGACATTTTCTTAGTCTTTCCTTGACTTTCATGACCTTGATACATTTGAAGGCCAGTCATTTCATAGAGTGACCGTCAGTTTGGCCTTGTTTTATGATTAAATTTCAGTTGTGCATTTTAGCAGGAATCTGAGGCTATGAAATGTTGAACTTCCTCAAAACTTAATTCCAGGCCTTCTTGTCTTCTTACCGAGGCCAGCTGAAGCACACCTATGGCTCAGATAACCATCTCTCTGTAGGTAATTCATATGTTCACATCTCCATTCCAGGCCTTGTCGATGAGCTCTGAACTCATAGAACCAAATGTCTCCCTGATATTGCCTCTTAGATATTAAAGGCTTCAACCTCCATGTTCAAATCAAGAGTCTTTGTCTCCCTTCTATATCCTAGTCCTCTTGCAACATCTTCCACCACCAGCCAACTTGAGAAACACAGAAACAGAAATTCATTCCTCTTCTTTACCCTAAAAGCCAAATCTGTTACCTCGGCCTGGTAGTGTGACATCTGAAATGTCTTTCTTTTCTGTCTACCAGTGCCACCTCTACCCTTGCTTTGGGTCCACACATATGCTCTCTGCCTCCCTCCGGTCTATTCTACTTACTCTAACCGGAATGACCTTTTCAAAATGCAAATTTGCTTGTATCACCCATCCCTTGCCTATTCAAAACCCTCCAGTGATATCTCATTGTACTTGAGACAGAATATTAACATGACCTACAGGGCCCTGAATTTGGCCCCATTGGCCTTTTCTTTCTTTCCAACTGTGCTTGTCATGCTTCCTTCAACCACAGGACCTTTGTTCCTCAACTCTTCATCCTTCCAGCCTTCAAGTTTTATTGCAATATAATTCACATATCGTATAATTCACCCATATAAAGTGCACAATTGGGTGCTTTTTAGTATGTTCAGAGTTGTGCACCCATCACCACTATCTAATGTCAGAATATTTTCATCACTCCAAAAAGAATCCCGTGCCGGTCATCAGTGACTCCTCACTCACAGCCATTAGCACTCACTCTTCATGCCTCTGCCCCTATGCCACCTACCACATTCCACCCTCCCGGCCCAAGGCAACCACTTACCTACTTTCTGTCTCTACAGATTTGCCTCTATTGGACATTTCGTATAAATGGGATCATACAACATATGGTCTTTTACATCTGCCTTCTTTCACATAGCATAACACTTTCTACGTTGAGTCACATAAAAAAAACTTTCCTTTATGTGGCTGAACAATATTCTATTGTATGGATAGACCACGGTGTTTTGATCCACTCATCAGTTGAGGGACATTTGGGTCAGTCTTCAAATCTTGAATCAAACATCCCTTCCTTGGAGAACTTCCTGACCTGCATAATTAGGCCCAATCCTGATGGGGTTTCATTGCACTGTCTCTCTACTTGGTAGCATTTGCCATGACTAAAATCTTACTTTTTGTTTGCATCATTCCTGGCCTCATTTAATCCCAGTCTTTTCCACCAGACTGTAAACTAGAGGAGGCAGGGCCATACCTGTTTAGATTCACCCTCGTATCAGCACATACCCAGTAGGTGTTTAAGAACCCTAATGTGGGTCAATAAACAAGAATGTTTCTGACAAGTCTAAATATTCGAACCATTTGTATGAATTTGCTTGGCATGGCCCGTTTTGTGCCATAGACTGCAAGGGCCCTCCTGAAGCTACTCAGTTCGTCTTCCTGCCTCCAGCATGCCTTTACCCAATGGAATTTATTAATAAAATTTGGCATTTATTGTGTATATTTATTTGCAAAAATGAAGGAACTGTGAGAGGCAAAAGCAGAGAAGCATATTGACATTAATTCGTTGCAAGTCAGTGGCAGAGCTGTGAAGATAAGATGAGAAGAGAAATGGGATTCCTAGGATATGCTTCCATCAGCATTTGTGGAAATTTTTTTTTAATGAGTTTTCTCTTTGTCATAAGAGGGTGAGAAATATTTTATGGTAGAAGAAGTTTTGTGTGAATAATTGGTTAGTTATATAACAGTAAAAACAGTAATAGTCGCCATTGAGTCAGTTCCAACTCATGGCAACCTCATGTGTGTCAGAATAGAGCTGTGCAGCTCAGGGTTTTTAGTGGCTGATTTTTCCATAAGTAGATTGCCAGGCCTTTCTTCCAAGGCATGTTTGGGTGCTCTCTGCCAATCTTTCAGTTAGCAGCTGAGTGCGTTAGCCATTTGTACCACCCAGAACTCCATAATGACAGTAGCTACCCTCTATGGAGTGCTTACTGTGGGTTAGGAACTTTAAGTTTGTAAGGTCATTTATTTCTCCCAGCTACCTTGTGAAACAAGCACTACTCTTCCCGTTTTACAGATGAGTAAACTGAGGCTTTGCGAGAAAAGTAAGTTGGCCTCTATCCCATAGTTTCGTGCTTCAAATATGAGGTTGGCTACAACAGTTTTAGTCACTACTTGTCTATTTTTAAAGTTCCACAGTCTCCTTTTAATTGGAAGATTTAAAGTAGAGAATTAAAAGCCATTAATGATGATGCCTAAGTAAAAAATCTTGTAACAGAACAGAGGAAGTAGCTTGTACTTTGGAGCTAGATGGATCTGGATTAAATGCCCATCTTTACCACTTATTAGTTGAGCATGTTACTTACTTTCTCAGAGCCCCAGTTTCCTGATTTTAAAAATGAGAATAATTGTATTAATATCAGTAGTATAACTAGGAATTAAATGAAATAAAATTAACAAAACCCCAGGCCAATGCCTGCCACAAGGTAGGTGTAGGTGCCAGGGAAAAAAAACAAAATCCACCTCCCCTTATTTTGTTCTGTTTCTCCCATATTGATGTGTGAACACATGGCTTCAGTGTAAGGCTTAGACTAGCCCTTCTAATTTGTACCTTTTTACATCAAGGGCAGAAAGAAATTAGGTACTAAAAGTTAAAATGTTTATCAGGAATAGAAACTCGTATTCTCACCTTAAATATTCTCTTCATTTTAGTGACTATCAATTCAACTAATATTATTTGTGCCCAGAAATGAATATGGCAGTAGTGGGCTCCCTGCCTGCACTAGGCTCAGAGTCCAACAGGAGAGACCTAGCAGACATTCAACTGAGTACAGCCCACTTACTATGGCCAATGCCGTGAAGCTGCATGGGGCAATCTAACTTTTTTCCTTTTTTTTTTTCTGTAGACCAAAAGGCTTTCTAAGCCTACTTCTGATGCAGTTAAAAATCAAAGTCCTCTGGGCGCCCATGAAAATCCTCCCCTCTGCTGAAATGTAATTTCAACCAAGACAAAATTCAATATATTTTATAAGGCCCAGTCTCCCATTAGGTGCTAAAGGAAGGTAGTGTTCAAAAGTCCTGCCTAACAATGGCTCCAGGTACTTCCTGTGCCTGGTTTTTAAGCGTTTAAAACAGAAATAGACTAAGAACAAATTTGGGAGCCAACCGGCAAAGTTTAATTATATTGATAAACACTTCTCATTACTTTGTTGTGAAATAAAATTTGTGAGGCTAGCGAGCGGCTCATTCGTCTATTTCTGAGGCAATCATATTCAATATGACACAGACCAACTGGAACTGTGAATGATATTTAATGGAATGGTATCAAATATTGCGGGTGAGAGAGGCAGAAAAAATAAAGTGTACTTGATTTCTCTGGAAGTCACTTTGTTCTTACATACCCAAATACCGAAAGTTTAAACATATTTTCCTGATAACTTTGTATGAAAAGCAAACAGAACGGCTACCAGTGTAATTCCGCTGCTTCTAGCAATCCACCGGCAGAATACATCCTGAAATAGCAGGTACACAATACGGCGTACGCTTTGGTGAATCTAATAATCTGGTGAACTCCTTCGCTGCTGGGTCCATCATCTACATACAGCTTTTAACAGTGAACTTTATAAAATTTGGAGCCTCGTGAATCCGAGGAGAGAAAACAAAAACGTACCGCTTTAACAATGATGGATGAGTTGCTGAGGACTGAAATGAAATGGTTGATAATAATTGTGGTAGCTCCCCGAGACCGATGTTATTTACGAAAGCTCTGTTTTGCATATAATCAGATGTCTGTTCCCATGAGCTGGGCCATAATTCATACTCCACTTTAATGTTTGTGGAAAATGTGCTTCTCCCTGCGTGTGGATTATTTTTAGGATGTTATGTCTCCTTGGTGCATACACAATGAGCCTGAAATCCTTTAGGAATGTGCTTAATTTGAAAGTTTTATCCTCTGGGTCTGGTTAATCCAAATACACGGCGAGGAACATTATTGCGGTGCCTGAAAGCACGTGGGGATGGCGAACGCGGCGCTCAGAGGTGCCCCGGCTGCTGTTGCTGACGCTCGTTTGGTGAAAGGTGTAGGAGGGACCATTCCTCTCCCCTCAAAACTTTTTCTTCGTCTGTTCATTTAAGTGTTCTGCACTAATTCTCTGTGTGAATAAGCTTGATTTCCTGCTTTTAAACTGAGAACCATCTCTAGTGGCTCATGTGAATTAAAATGAACTGTCCAGGTGCCTTTTATAGATTTTTGAGTGCTACAGACAGTTCAAAGACTTGGCTACTAACTGGAAGATTGATGGGGTTGGAGACCACCCAGAGATGCCTGGAAAGAAAAGCCTGGAGATCTACATCAGCCAATGAAAACCCTATGGAGCACAGTTCTACGCTGACACACATGGAGTCGCCATGAGTCAGAATCAACTTGACAGCAACTGGCAACTGGTTTTTCTCTCTCTCTTTTTTTTTTTTTCTTCTTCAACCCAGTAGCTAGAGCGTATCCTGTGTCTTCCCTGACATTTTTCCTAGCTTTGGTCACACAGCAGCTCTGAGTCACATTTTCATCTCTAGAGGCTGGGAAAAGTCCTCAGAGCCTGAGCTAATGGCTCAGGGACAGTGGTCCTTGGAAATGAAGAGGGATTACCCTGACATCCCAGAGGATCATTCCTGAATTGTGTCATCAAAGAACAGCTAGGGCCTGGGAATTTGGCTCCCTGGGTGTTGAAATAGCTCTTAGGAGAGACATTTTCATAGGGCTTTGTGACACCCAGCCTTACACATGGGCAGAGGCATGTCTTATGATTTGAGAAGTTTGATGAGAATTTAAGACCCAGAAGCCAGTGTTGACCCCGTGGGGAGTGCTATGCCCAGGAAATGGTTAGAACATTCAGGAGCACTCCTGACCTGACATGGACACATTACTTTATCTAGGATGGGGCTTTGGAGTTGGAGAGACTCAGGTATGAATCCTGGTCATCAGCTCATTGGCTATATAACCTGGACCTGCCTTGGGAGATCTTAAACACCAAGAAGGTTCGGGTGCTTTTGCTTTGCCTCCAACCAGGTAATGCAAAAAGCAAACAAAAAAATTGAACCATAAAGTGGTATAAGCATGTCCAGCAAATTTCTGCTCTTTCCCAGTATGAATGCTATTTCTATGATTTTTTGACATATCAAATTATTTCCCTCCGAATTGTGTTTATGTTCCTGCTATGCTGGTGTCCTCCACTTGGGGGTTGTGTAGAACCCGGCATATGGAGTTCCCACCTCCTTCTTCTGGGAGTTGTGGGTATTAAATACACAGAAATACGTCCTGCGCTTTGTACAGTGTCAGGCATGTAACTAGCTCTCCACCTTGGCGGATTTTCTTTCTCATTCCTCGTCTGTATTTTATTTTTTCCAGTGAATTCTTCAGAGACCAGTTTAATGGGTCCTCAGTGCAGTGTACCTGGGCGTTTTGAATTGAGGTTGTTCAGAGTAGACAGGAAAGTATTGTGATCGTGTGTATCAGTGTATGCAAGCTGGGTACTCTCATTGGCTGAGCCCTTGGGAGTTATCTACTGATGATGAAGACGTGTGATGAGATGTCTCATCACGTGCAATACCATCGGGGCAGGAGTCAGGCTTGAGGTTAGTATGGAGAGGTTCACCCTTCCTGGGCTGTTCATTCGTTTGTCTTAGTGCCCTCCCAGCCCAAGAGAAGAGCAAATTTGCTTAGACAGAAATACAGCGCTTAACTCAAACTATGGAGCAACGCTAACACAGGCTTGCCTTTTTGAAGGTTTATAGCTGACCCTAAGGTAGTCCACATCCTCATGAAAACCCTTACCAAATCTGCTGCTGTTGATTCTGACTCATAGTGACCCTAGAGGACAGAGTAGAACTGCCCCATAGGGTTTCCTAGGAATGGCTGGTGGATTCGACCTTTTGGTTAGCAGCCAAGCGCTTAACCACTGTGCCACCAGGGCTTCCCACCTCTTCACAGCCCTGTAGAAATTGAGCATCTAGCTTTCTCATTTCTCAAACATCTGTTACCACCAGGAGCACTTCTCCCTCCCTGGGTCTCTTCCCTAGGAGCCAAGGACAAGCTGCGAACTTGGACTTAGACTGGGTTCGATACACCATTCTCTCCCACTCTTGTCTGTACAGCTGGACCACAAACATGGTTCCAACTGTAATTAATCAGTTTAGACCCTGAGTTAGCCAGTTCACTTAAATCTCTATTCTCATTACTATTGTGTATCTCAGGGATCATAGTTTTTAGCTAGCCTTGAAATCAGAAAACACAAAAGTACAGGAAAATATCTTCTTTATCACCACCCGGCTCGGAATTTGACCCAGTTCATCCTGATTCTTAGTGCTGAGGTTCATTGTTTTATGCTGGCTCATGTTCATTTCGTTATTAAGGGCTCGTGAAATGTGAAGTGCTAAGTGTATTGTATGTTTATGCCTTGCCGAGTCTGTAGCAGATGTCACACCAACACGATGTTGGTCTGTGTGGGCACCATTGCCGACACTGGCAATAAAACAAAGATGGCACTGCTAAATTTGAGCTCTGTTCTTAAAAGCATTGGGGAAAAACACATTGCCTGTCAGGTCAAGCTCAGTGTCCACACGTCCAACCCTAACTTAGTGTCCTGCAACGTCTCAGCATGTGACATGATTACCAGGTACATTTCCACTCATAGGTTGGGTCACAGTGGCGTGTGTGAATGGCACCAAATTTGTGAGTGTTTGTGTGCCAGGCATTTTACATACGTTAGCCCACTTAGTGGTCGTAGCAACCTGTGGGGTTGGTGCTTTTGTTATCATGATTTTATAGGTAGGGAAGCTGAGGCAACAAAGTGGTCAAGCAACCTACCTAAAGCCATAAAGCCTACACATGATTGACCTGGTATGTGGATACAGGCAACCTGACTGCGGACTCCTGGGATGGTTTTTTTTTTTAATTTTTTATTGTGCTTTAAGTGAAAGTTTACAAATCAAGTCAGTCTCTCATATAAAAATTTATATATACCTTGCTATATACTCCTCTTTGCTCTCCCTCTAATGAGACAACCTGCTCCTTCCTGGCACTCTCTCTTTTCATGTCCATTCCACCAGCTTCTGAGCCCTTCTGCCCTCTTGTCTCCCCTCCAGATAGGAGATGCCAACATAGTCTCAAGTGTTTACTTGATCCTAGAAGCTCATTCTTCACCAGGATCTTTTTCTAAAGGATGGTTATTTTTATGTGTCAGCATGGCTAGGCTATTAAAAAAAAAAAAACCCAAACCTGTTTCCTTCGAGTTGAGTCTGACTCATACCAACCCTATAGGAGAGAGTAAAATTGTCCCATAGTGTTCCCAGGGAGCAGCTGGTGGATTCAAACTGCAAAAGGTCAGCAGCTGAGCTCTTAACCACTGCGACACTAGGACTCCAGTGCCTAGGCTGTAAACCTATTGCCATCGAGTCAATTCCAACTATAGCAACCCTATAGGACAGAGTAGATCTGCCCCAGAGGGTTTCCAAGGAGCGGCTGGTGGATTTCAACTGCCAACCTTTTGGTTAGCACTCAAGCTCTTAACCACTGCGCTCCAGGGCTCCTAGTACCCAGTTATTCAGCTAAATGTTAAGAGTTGCTGTGAAGGTATCCAGATTGGAGGAGGGAGCCCATGGTAGTTGAAACAGCAGTCAGGCATTTAACTTTTTCAATAAGTAGTAAGAAGGGAACCTACACACATTTTAGAGATGGGAAAATGAAGCAGAAGATGGTTGAGTCACCCACCCAGAACCAATGTGTGAAAAAGCATTGATCCTGAATTAGAACCTGAGCTCATCTTTCTCTAAGGTATGTGTGCCTTTCACTGTGATGGTGTTCTGGGCTTCAAGTGAGAAGGTCTGAACTTCAGTGGTGGGGGACTGGGTGGAGTGTTCATCAGAGACTTAAGAAGCTAAGTGGAAGTGACACTTGGGAGCTGATGTGGGGGCCGAAAGACAACTCTGAAACATTTCAAACTTGTAGGACTCTGGCAGTGGTGGCCCTGACGGGTCATGAAGGGAAGATGCTGCATTCAGGGCTGGTTTCACTGATACTCTACAAAGGGGCATTCTGGGATGATATCCAGCAGATGCTTAGAAATGTGATGTGGAGCTTCTGAGAGAAGTTAGTGATTGCTTTGGGGATTAATGCCTCATGAGTGGGGGAGTGAGAGGAAAGAGAAGGTCAGAGCTGGACGTGGAGCAGGCTTGGAGCCAGAGCAGGAACCAAAAGGAGCTTTTTAAGAAACAGAAAGGCAACCAGGAGTGTGCTCTGCTGTGGAGGCATGGTGGCTGACACGCCCATTGGAGAGGGTGGTCAGAATGCCGTTGGGAACCTCATCAAGAGCATTTTCACTAGAGTGGTGAAGAGGAGAAGCAAGACACAGAAAGTTGAGGATGGACTGTGAGGAACTTGAAGGAACCAAGTAGTTTATCTTTTAAAGAGGAGTGATAGTCAGTTTTCACCTCTACCCTAACTACTCCGGCCCAGAAGAAACACTGCCTCTTCCCAACATCAATAGCCATTATCATCTAAAGCAAGCCATTTAGTTGTTGTTGTTGGGTGCCATTGAGCCAATTTCGACTCCTAGTGACACCGTGTGATGAAACAGAACTGCCCCATAGAGTTTACGAGGCAGTAATCTTTATGAAAGCAAGCAGATCATCACGGCTTTCGCCCTTGGAAACACTGGGTAGGTCTGGACTTCCAACCTTCCAGTTAGCAGCTGAGCGCTTAACCATTGTGCAACCAGGGCTCCTAAGGTATTTAGTACTAAGACTAAATCTTCCACTGTCCTCTAATTGTTTGGGGCTGTAAGTCTTGTCTCTTAAAATCATGCAGATTGTAAATTAGTAGACCCAACCCAGTGCCGTCAAACAGTAGCGTTTAATATGTATTTGACCACTGGCTGACAAACAGCACCAGAAATGAGTGCGCAAAAAGGAGGAGCCCAGAGGAAGACATTTTTTCCCCCTCTCTTTAAAGAAAGAGCATGATGAATAACAGACATGGGGAGAATTCTGTTCCTTTAAAATGTGGGAAGCAGAGTCTTGAGAACAAATGGGGTTATCATGACAACGTTAGAAATTTGGGACGAGTGGTGCCAGCAATATCAATTTCAGGAGAGATGTGCCAGAGCCGTGTGTAATGTATTCCTCTAGGCATGTTCCGCGGAGCTGTGAAGCCAGTGCAATGCTCGTGCCTCGCAGCAACTGGCCCTTTTGTATTAGAGGGCTTTGGAGATGTTAAGAGCATTTGGGGATCTTAGCAGAACTAAAAAAGGTCCTTCCTTTCAGAGGGTGTATTAGATAAGATGGAAGAAAACTCAGAGGGGAATAGAGCTGGATAAACTCTGCTTGCTTTAAGCCCTTCGGCCTGGACACCGAGGTCGGGATTTAGTCTTGGGCCGTTGCAGACAATCTTGACTGCCAAGAACACGGGTGAATTGGCTCAGACGCACACACACTTGATGTGTTTATTGGCACATATATGCATATGTAAGTGTATGTCAGTTTATGCATGGATACTCATATGTGTCAGAAATGTATTTGTACTAGGAGGTCAGTATAGATTTCTATATGTATCTGTACTTATGCATGGAAACCTATACGTATGTACATATGGGTATACATATGTGTGTGTATGTGCACACGTGTAAATATTCATGTATGCAAATACATATATGTGTATTCATGTGGTCTGTGTGTTCAGTGCTATATAAACACACCGTTTGGAGACTGATGGCATCTTGTGTTTATGAAGTATTTTGTGTAATTTTTCAGATTGTTTTTGCAGCCTTTAATCTCTCGTTTGATCCTCAAAGCAATCCTAGAAGGTTGATGAGGGAAGATAAGCCCCTTAAAAGGAAAGAAGAAATAAACTCACTGAGGCTCTTGCCTCTGAGCTGACCAAGGACACGAAGCAAGTTACAGCTAGGCCAGAGAGAGGCCCGGGAGCTTATGACTTTCAGTCCTTGGGGCTTTTCTGAGGCAGCAGAAGACGAGGTGCCCTGAGGGAGTGAAGAGTCTGGATTGTGGGCGGTTATGAAGACTTTCGATTTTATCCCTTTCTGCTCTGCATAGTAAAATATAATGGCTAACAGAGCATTACATAGCAGGGTTTTGGGGGTATCTATTGTAATGAATAGAAAATGCAACTGAATGATTTCACCAGTTTTGTGTATAAACAGTGCATTGTCCTGGAAATGAACCTGGGTCTCCCGTGTGTAAGACAAGAATTCACGTGCAGCCACCAGTGTCTGTCAGTGGAGGCTGGCGTGTTGCTGTGATGCTGAACGGGTGTCAGCAGAGCTTCCAGACTAAGACGAACTAGGAAGAAAGGCCTGGCAATCTGTTTTTGAAAATCGGCCAGTGAAAACCCTGTGGATCACAAAGGTGTGATCCATAACCGATCACGGGGATGGCGTAGGACCGGGCAGCATTTGTTCCTCTGTGCCTGGGGTGGCGATGAGTAGGGGGCTGACGCCACATCAGCAAACAACAACATATAATAGTGTCTCTAAGTGCTCGAAAAGGGATTTTTCCATGGTGTAGGTGACTGCACACACCACAGTGCTGTTCATGGTGTTTGTTTGCTTTATCAATCCTTTCGTCCCTTGGATGGAGGTAAAGGTCGGCTCCACCCCTGCCAGGGGATCAGTATGGACAGTGAGCGGAGCTGGCATTCCTGAGGTTTTACTCGAACAGCAGTTAGCAAGGAATGCACATGGTTTGTTTCTGGAAAGGTTAGAAATGGAAATAAATGCAAAAACATGCTTTTCTGGCAAATCATTTTTAATACGAAGATGGAAAACATAAGACAGCTTTGTTTTGCCTTTTTTGGAGAGTTGTGGTTGATGTTTTATGTTTTCTTGCTTCCTGGTTTTTGCTAGAAAGAAACTGGTTCCTATTTTACCCACTGCCCTGCCTGCTTCGCCCCCCAGGCTAAAACCTCTGTCTGAGATCATCCTTTTCAGAGCTGAGTCCTAGGGAGGGGAGAGGGCAAAGAACTGGGATTTCAAACGTCTGTGTATCTTTTTTTTTTTTTAAGCTTGCAAACTGGGATTTCTAGGCTCATTTCGTGTTCTTGAGACATTGGAGTCAAGTTTATATATAGTTTTTGATGTAGGACCTAATTAGGCTCTCAGCATATCTTAATACTTTCTGCTACATCTGCATTAAAGATAACATTGCATACATTTGCATTTCATTTACATAAAAAAGTTAGCCATGCTGTATGTAACGATCACTTTAACCAAGTACCGTTGACAGCAAATATTTTGAATAAGCATGTGAAAATCCATGTCTACACACAGCCTGTCCTGGGTGCTGTTGCATCTCCCACGTGTGGGTGGTGTTGGAATGCCATACACTTTTTCTAATAGGGTCCTTGAGGTTAAGCCAAGACATAAGGACATAGCAGTCGAAAGGGTCTGATATATGTGGTGATATACTCAACCTGGGAAAGAAAGGCTTATTTGATACCCTTTTTGATGCCATTTATAATTGTAACAATATTGGTAATCAACGGTAAGAGTAGTGGTGTAGTTTTTATGGTGTTTTAAAGGAGAGGGGATAACCTTGAAATGAAAGTGTTCATTCATTTCTTTACTCATTCATACATATTCCAAGGAGCCTATATGGGGCAACCTTATTTCCAGGTCTCATTTAATGAATCTCGGGTTTATCTGGGCCATTCTACTTCAAATATGAGCTTTTACCAGGGGACTACTCCATTGGTTTCTTTAGAACGAGCTGTTTCTTGCCTGTGTACTCATGCCCACAAGATAGTCCTGTGTTCCCACCTGTCTAGAGCCGGGCTCCGCGTGCCCAGCCTGGCTATTCTTTTGCCCTTATGGATCCTGAGACCTCCAGGCACTCTCTCTGGGGCTTGGTTTATCCACATCAGATGATGCTGGGCATAGCTCACGATGCATAGGCCCTTCTGTCACCTGGGAAGCCAACACTTATTCTGCAGAACATACTCGTTCCAAGGAATGTACTTAACAAAGGGCATCAGAAAACACATGGGGGAGTTGCTGCGTGCTCTTAGCCCTTCCATGAGAGCCACAGTGCACAGAGTTTAAAAAAAAAAAAAAACTTACTTTCTCTAAATTGGTATTTTCCAAATCTTTAGGGCTGTAGGACCCTTTGCTAGCATGCTACGTATTTACCAGGGAGGCTAGTTTTCTGCAGTGATTTTGGTCATTTTGTAAATCGCCATTCTATTTTAGGAATCACATGAACAACAATAATGGCAACAATAAAAATAGCGACTGGCATTTGAATAGTGCTTCTTGCGTGTCAGGAACCGTGGTTGATGCTTTATTTATATTTCCTCATCTAACTCCTTCAAGACACCTATGAAATTCAGTGCATTAATAGTGCCATCTTAGAGATGAGAAGACTGAGATCCAGAGTGATTAGATAACTTGCTCTATGTTACGTTACTAATAAGAAGTGAGACTTGAACCCAGGTCAATGATCTTATTTATTACTCTGTACAGGAGGCCATCAGAAAGGTGAAGTAGTCCAGCATGGCATCCAGATGACACCTAACCTGTTGCCGTTGAATCAATTCTGACTCATAGAGACCCTATAGGACAGAGCAGAACTGCCCCATAGGGTTTCCAAGGAGCAGCTGGTAGATTCCAACTGCCAGCTTTTTGGTTTGCAGCCAAATGCTTAACCACTGCACCACCAGGGCCCCACATGACACCTCACTACCCCAATCTCTCTGACAAGTGACCCAACCTTGAGTGGGCATGTGGGATGATGGGGAGGCCATCACCTCCCAAGGAAGGTTACCTCCTTCCTGCGGCTAGGTTGGTGGCTAGCTCTTCTTTACTCCCAGTGCACTCCACCCACCAACAGCCCTCCTCTTTTCACTTGGCCATACCCAGATTTTCCAAGAATTTGCGATCTGTCACAAAGCCTTGTACTCTTCCTTTCTAGGTTACTCTGCTAGTTCCTGCAGTGATTTCTCGGGGGTCATGACTCAGCTTCCCATACTATCTTGGCCACGTTCCTCCCAGTTTATCCATATCCAGTGTAAATTGTGTGTGCTGTGATAAACACACACCTCTAAGTGCATGCTGAGAACCATGGAGGAGGAAAAGGCCACCTCCTCCCTTGTCCTGGACCCTGTATTTCAGTTAATGAAGCCTAAGAGGACAGTGCCTTTTCGACAGGTGCTTACATATATCATTTGAAGCCTGTTCTTAGACCCCTTCCATCTTTTCCTCTCATGTCAAACCAGGTCTCCTTGCCTGTGTTCTCTCCCTCCAAGCCCTCACTCCCCGTATATGCAGCGACCTATAAAAAAGCGGATTTAGGATCTCTAGCTAGTTACTCAGCCTCTTGAAGGCTTCGTTTTCTGGTCAGCTAAGTGGGGATAATAATAGTGCTGACCTCATAGAACCGCGGTGGCTGCCAGACAGGCATGCCCAGCCCTCGACACACCATCCTATACATAATAACTGTCCAACGGATAGGAACTACTGTTCTCGTATTGTTGTTATTGAAAAATTAGAAACTGCAGTGGAGCAAGAAGCCTTTCTTCCGAACATTTTTCTGTGCATTTCAATATAATTAATTTTTCTTTGGCTTCAGAACATTTGAATTAATGTCTTGATTTATAAGAGCAGCTTTGTCAGACTACTTAAAATGATTCCCACAATGGTGATTTAGGCATTTTCCAGGTTGATATATACATTTTCAGCTGGTTTTCAGAGTCACAAGACTCTAAGGAAGAAAGCTTATCCTCAATTGGCAAGAAAGGCCCTCCCCAAATCCTAGGATTAAAATAGAATCTACCACTGGGGCTTTCCCTGAAGTCTTCCGTGATTGAAATCTGTCTCCGGCGGGCAGGCAGCTGGTACCTGTTCATGGCAGCTTCCTTCATTCTTTAGAGAGAGACTTTGCAACTTGAATATCGATCGATAGGCACACTAATTCTCTTGATGATGCTAATTAATGAGGTGCTTATATCTTATTTTGTGGTAGTTTAATGAGCTTCAGGGAGCGCTGAGATCCGGTGCTTGCTGTAAATGCTCAGAATCAAAGATGCTGGAGGAAAAAGAAGAAAATAGAGCAGAAAAATGAAGGCTTTAGTAGATAAAATGTCTCAGATTAAAAACAATCTCAAAACAAACCTCTGTTGGGCAGCTGCATTTGAAAATCATTGAAGGCTTTTGGGGAAGAAGGTTACCCTTTTGTCCATTTCTTTTTCCCTAACCAGGCTGTCAGTTTTGACCACCCATTTGTCCTTCTGCTTCTTTGCCCTGGTCGGTCGGTATAAGCAATGCGGAGCGAAAACCTGGTAGGGGGATGTATTTCGCTGCTAAAAGCCAGATAGTTAGGGCCAAAAGAGCTTGTCATGTCGGGTTTTGAATAATTGTGCTAAATCTACACTTAATTTTGCTTTAGACAGCTAGCCTTCTGACCCTAGTTAACCTGTGTTTTCTCTTGTTCTTTCATCCTTTGGAAATGAGGTCTGCAGAATACAAATTCGGAAAGGCATAAATTCTTACTCCTCAGAAGACAGGAATAGAAGTCAAAGTGACCTCAATAAATCAAAAGCAAGTTGAAGTTCAATAGGGACAAATGTAAGATAGGATACTTATGTCCAATAAATAGACACAAATATGAGATTGTCTGGGCAGGACTGTGGTAGAGAAGTATCTTGCCAACGGGGTGTGGAAGGTACATCTGTAACCTTGTCTGAGGACCTACGACATGCAAGGCATTTTGAATAAATTAGCTTATATATAATTATACAGTAGTAATCTCTGACTTTCTGAGATGCATATAATTCTGTCTTTTTTAAATGTGGAAACTGAGGTTGAGAGAGGTTAAATAATTTGCTCAAGTGTTCACAGCTAGTAAATGTTTTAAATGGTTTTCAAGCCATAGTCTTTCTCAGTTACCAAGAGCACTTCATTGCAGAGCTGTTATTTAAGAAGACAGCCCAGTTCCTGGCTGTATTAACTGGAATTTCACTGGAGAACTGCATCATAACCTTTCCAGTATAAAACATTTAAAAGAAAAATGAAGAAGAGAAATTGCAGCAGGTCCAGAAATACCCCACCCAGCAACAAAGGTAGCAGAAGAAATTGAAAATTGACCTTGTAGGAAGGAGGCGCAAGGTGTTTGGGATTGCTTAGCTAGGAAGAATGCAGCTATGGGCTGAGTGACACACACTAGTTACCTAAAAGCATCTGAAAGGCATAATAAAGATTTGCATTTTACATAAATATTTGCAGTTTACAAGGCTCTTCCAGGTCAGTCATCTTATTGTTTTCTTGCAGCAGGTTTGTAGAGCAGGGGCCAGTGAACTTTTTCCGTAAGGTCCAGATAGTTAAATGTTTTTGGCTCTGTGGGTCATGTGGTCTTTGTCACAACTTCTCAACTCTGCAGTTGTACTTCACAAAAGCAGCCATTGACAATATGTAAAAAACGGGCATGACTGCGCTCCAGTAAAACTTTATTTATCAAAAGTGGTGGCATGCTGGCTTTGGCTTGTGGGCTGTGGTCACGTGACTACATACTAGTGTTCTTATGATACAAATGAGGAAGTCGAGACTCAGAAAAATAAAGTGACTTGCGCAACACCACTCAGTAAATAAACAACGGTTATGAAACTAGAATCCAGTTCAGAGTTCAGTGGTCTGTGTACCAAATTGAAGACGTGAAGATTTTAGAGAAGTTGGTCATCCCAAGATGCCATTTGCCTGTAGTGGTGATTAAAATTTGGAACAGACTAATGAGGAAGTTAGGTGACTACCTGGTTGTCCTGGTTATCTAGTGCTGCTATAACAGAAATACCACAAGTGGATGGTTTAACGAAGAGAAATTTATTCTCTCGCAGTCTAGAAGGCTGGAAGTCCAAATTCAGGGTACCAGCTCCAGGGGAAGGCTTTCTCTCTCTGTCAGCTCTGGGGGAAGGTTCTTGTCATCAATCTTCCCAGGTCAAGGAGCTTCTCTGAGCAGGGGCCCTGGGTCCGAAGGACATGCTATTCTCCTGGCTCTTGTTTCTTGGTGGTATGAGGTCCCCCAGTCTGTCTGCTCACTTCTGTCTTTTATATCTTGAAAGAGTTGGCTTAATCCTGTAGATTGAGTCCTGCCTCCTTAACATAACTGCCGCTAATCTCACCTCATGAACATTATAGAGGTAGGATTTACAACATAGGAAAATCACATCAGATGACAAAATGGTGGACAATCACACCATACTGGGAACCGTAGACTAGCCAAATTGACTCACATTTTGGGGGACACATTTCAATCCATGACCCTGGCATAGCAGAGGAGTATTTCCTAGGCACTGAGAGGAATGTCTGGTGAGAAAGCATCTCTCTGTTTGCCTGAAATTTCTACCATTAAAGCCGTTACTTAAGGATCTTCTTGAGAAATGTGCATTTCATTTGGATTATGGCATCCCTTTACCTAGGAGAGGAAATACATTAGATGCCTAAACAAAACCATTTGCCCAGTTAACTTGTTAGGATTAATTGTTAACTAACAATGGGTAAGATCAAGTGGAAATAAGGCAACAGGAGCAAGTTAGTGTTTATACGATTTGGGTTGGGCGGATGGTTTTCAACAAAGATTAATGCACCACTGTGGGTGTCATGAATCCCTGAGTGATGCAGTGCTTGGCTGCTAACCAAAAGGTTGAAGGTTTAAGCCCACCCAGAGGTGCCTTGAAAGAAAGGTCTGGCAATCTACTTCAGAAAAATCAGCCACTGAAAACCCTATGGAGCACAGTTCTACTCGGAAACACATGGGGCCTCCATGAGTCAGATCAACTCGACGACAGCTAGTTGGGTTTGGGGTTAGTGGGTGTCCTATATGAACAAATGGGGAAAGCATTAATATTATCAGCTAAATTTAGGGAGTACTGAATACCATCTTCCAGATACTGTTCTAAGTGCCATGCTTAAATTAATTCATTTAATCCTCCAAACAACCCTGTGAGATATGTGCTATTATTTCCACTTTAGAGGTAGGGAAACTGAGGCAAAAAGGCTCACAGTAGGTATAGTGGAGGTGGCTCATCAAAATTATTTTTTATGTGATCTACCAGTGAAAGCCTCCCCTTCCAGTCCAGCTCTACACAGTGGGAGCTGTACTCCACTGGGACAATTTAACCACATACCCACATCTTAGCACTTCCTGGGAGCAGCCTCCCTTCCAGCTCTTTCTACTTCTCTTTGCTAGAGATGCAAATTGAGGTAAGCTTGGAGAAAGCAGAGGGCCTATTCCCTAGAAGTTAATGCATCCTTCCTGGGGAGGCTCAATGGTATGAACTCCCTTGAAGAATGCTTCCTCTTGTTTGACAGAAAGAATCTGTAAGTGGGCACTTGCAGTAAGCTTGGTTAAACCTACCTCCCTCGGGGTTAAACCTTCATAAATCAGAATAGCTCAAGTGACCCTAGTAAATGCCAGATACCCAGCAATGGCTGGACTAGTTCAATCCGCTTTGTAAGTGTCAAGTAGCTAATACTTAAAAATAAAAGAAGTACTTTTTTTATGTGTAGGAAAACTTTTGCAGATATACTTTCAATGAGAATATTTTCCCAGTATCACCCTCGAGAAAGTAGACAGAAAGGCCTCTTCTGTTTCCTCGTTAGATTACGGTTTTATTTCAGACCACTACACTGGACACGTACTTAAAGTAGATAAGATTTACATATTTAAAAATAAACCAACAAAAAAGCAAAACCTTCAATCATTACACTAGTTTAAGATCAGTAGTTTTAGGGTATCATTATTATTAGAATTTCTTCCCAAATTTCTATCCTTAGAATTCAGGAATTTTAATACCCTTAAAATAGGAAAGAAAGAGATTGAGGAATGAGATAATGGATGACTAGAAAGGAAGAGAATGTGGACGAGAAGGGATGGTGGAAGGAGAAGGAAGGAAATAGGAAATGGGGATGGAAAAGGAAGGATAAGAAGCAGACGTGTGTACGTGGAATGAGGAGGTTGAGGGATGTGGGGTTCCCAGCACTGCTCCTCACCGGCACAACCTTTGGCTTGTCACCTCATCAGATTCCTTATTATATCAGCCTTAAAGGGTATTTAAGTGAGATGATGTGGGTGAAGGTGCTTGGCTAAATCAAGAAATGTATATATCACTAATTCATTACTATTTACCACAACCTTATAAGCCAAGAATAGGATCTAATGTGTGTACCATCTTAAAGGGATAAATTTGGTACCCCCAAAGACTTTTTGGATAGGGCTTAAGATGGCTGTACTTGAAACAGTATCTCTCTATGACAGTATCAGATTCAGGTTTTTCCTTGAAAACCGTTCTATGGAAAAGTACCCCAAATTCTCTCAAACAGAGCTTTTTCCTCCCCAAAGCTAGGGATTTTTATAAGCTGGATTTGAATTTAATTCTTCTCTTCCAGTGCCTTTTCTTCTTAACTCACCATCTGACAGGGAGTAGTTAGTATATAACCCAGAGCATATGTGGTAAGCTTGTTCCTCTCTGCCTAAATATGAGTGTAATAAAAAATAGCAGTTAAACATATGTTAAAAATGAAGCAGTGCAGTTGGGGGCAAAGACTAAAGGCGACACAACTGTTTATTAGATGTGTTTTTCATTTTCATGTTCAGAGACTTTTAAGACCTGAATATTATTTTCCAGGCTGTACCCAGATCTCCGCAATTATGTGCCCTGTTTTGGTCTTTCCTTCCTGCAGATAAATCCTAGATTGACAGTGTTGAAGCCCATGTCCAAACAATGAACATCCATTAGCAAATTAATGAATTAGGATCCTTTTTTATGTGTTACCTGTCCAGGTTAATAATGCCAAGTGCCACCAGGTTAATAATGCCAAGTGCCATGGATTGAATTGTGTCCCTCAAAAATATCTGTCAACTTTGCTAGATCATGATTCCTAGTATTGTATGATTGTCTACCAGTTTGTAATCTGATGTGATTTCCCTGTGTGTTGTAAATCCTATCACTATGATGTAATGAGATGAATTAGTGGCAGTCATATTGATGAGATCTACGAGATTAGATAGTGTCTTAAGCCAATTTCTTTTGAGACATAAAAGAGAGAAGCGAGCAGAGAGAAATGGGGACTACATACCACTGAGAAATCAGTGCTGGGAGCAGAGCACGTCCTCTGAACTTGAGGTTCCTGCTGGGAGAAGCTCCTAGCCCAGGGGGAGGTTGATGACAAAGACCTTCCTCCAGAGCCAGCAGAGAGAGAAAGCCTTCCCCTGGAGCTGACTCTCTGCATTTGGACTTCTAGCCTTCTGAACTGTGAGAAAATAAATTTCTCTGTACCAGCACTAGATGACTAAGACGCCAAAGCTAATAGTGCTTTATGTCAAGAGAGACCTTTGGCATTACTGATAGAAATCAGTTTGAGAAAGTGTTAAGTGATCTTGGTTCCCTGGATTGCAGTTCAAGATGTGTGAGATCTAAACATAAAAACCAAAACCAAACCTATTGCTGTCAAGTCGATTCCGACTCATAGCGACCCTAAAGGACAGAGTAGAACTGCCTCATAAGGTTTCCAAGGAGCACCTGGCAGATTTGAACTTCCGACCTTCCGGTTAGCAGCTGTAGCTCTTAACCACTACGCCACCAGGGTTTCCAGATCTAAACATAAAGAAAAAAAAATAGGATAAATCAAATGTTTCCATTTCTCACTGTTGTTAATAGATTTATTATGACAGCCCATCTGACTTAAAATCGGTGATTCATCTTGATATTATAGATGTAGGTAGACCCTCTGTTAATTGTCCAGTTGTTCTTTCCTGTGTCATGAGGATGAATTAAGGTAAAGAGACATCTTTCATCTGTGTAAATATCTACACCAAGCCAAGCATAATTGTTTAAGAATAGGACTATGCCCAGAGTTGTGGCTTCTCTTTTCATTGCAGTGAAATTAAGACTGGTTGACCTAACTTTTCATTAAAATATGCATTCTGCCTATAAAAATTTTTGCTCTATGTAGATGATGTCTGTGGCAACTGTCCACACCCATCCTTCCACCCAAACGGAATGCTTTATAGGGAAAAAGAGGTGACATTAGGAGAGAACATGGAAGGGAAGACACCAAGTTAAGGTTTTTCTTCCAAAAGTGGTGGTGTTGAAATGCTTATAAGGCTCCAAGGGATGAATCAATATGGCTTACAATTTTTTTGTTGTTTGTTTGGATTCATATTCTAATTTGCTGTTCACAGCTGTCTTGTGAAGTAGATAAGGTATCTATATTTAACTCCACTTTAAAGGTATGGAAGATGAGGCTCTAAGAGGCTAAGGAGTTGCATGGAGCTAGCAAAAGGCAGGGTAAGTGGTCAGATATGGACAAAAGAGAGAAATTTCATCCACCTGCTAATTTTTTTTCCATAAGACCTCTTCCATTCTTGTGGTGGAATTTCTTCATCCCTGACTATAGCTGCAAGTCCAAGTGGGAAATTCAGTTTTCCTTCTGTGAGTCAGATCTATTCTACCCAGGGAATCAGGGAATGACCCAGTGTCAGCTATCACACTTGACCTCAGAGCTGACCCATGTTATTCTTATTCATGTGCTTTTGATAACCTACTCTACTGGGAACCAACCATGACCTGGCTTGTGGAGCAGAAAAGGTGTCCCCAGATCTCTGAGAGGATTAAATGAAAAAAAAAAAATTTTTTTAGCACCCTGAAACCTATTTTGAGTCTCAAGGTGGAAAAAAGCATAGCCATGAGATGTAATGGAGCTGTGCACTTAGGTTTTTTGTTCATTTATGCCCTAATAGAATTTTGAAATTGTTTGTAACCCCTTGCATGTGTTTATCTAAAATTTAACATTTTTTGTCATAAGTTTAAATAGTTGTAAAGGATGTAATTTCTAGGATATTATAAATACTGACGCTTTAAAATAGAACTGTTCTATCACTGTTGAAGTGTATCCAGTAAAGTCTAAATACTGTTTTGAGTGGATATTCACCACCGTTCATTAAAAACAAACAGAAAAATGAACAAGCTGTTCTTTAACACCGAAAATTTTTACTTCTTGTTTTCTGTTTGAACTTGTATTTCTGTTATATTCCCCCTTGAGTTCAATCCTAATGTCATATATTTTTATGCTTGAAAGTATTTTATTGATCATACTATCATACTCCATTGCAATAAAAATAAGTTAAAAAAATTAAATTTTAAAAGTCCTGTGACCATAAACCTCTAAGTAATAATTTACCATTACTGTGATTTTTAGTACATGATTGATCAAAACAACATGAATATATTATACATTTTGATACAAAATTATTAAGCATAAAAAGTAAAAATTTATTGGAAATGGATTCCTTAATGAAATGGATGGGACTTTTTTCCTCAATTAGTTTCTGTACCCATTGATGAATATTATTTATTGATAAAGATTCCACATCAATTAATTCCATTCCTGGCTTTAATTTCTATGATGTGAGAAATGCTATTTTGTAATGGGGATGGGAGGAGTTTTATAAAAGCAATGTCATTCCTGTCTTTGCATTTCAGAGCTATATTCTAGGAACAAACAACCACCACGGCAATATTTAATGATCTATCAGTTGGCAAACGGATTACGTCTTTCTTTGATTTTGTAGAAAGCAAAGAATTAGAGGACACTGGGCTTCCAAAAGCATTTGTTAATCATTCATTAGAATCGTCTACTGTCTCAGCGTACACCAAAAAATAGATCACAAAGGCTCACCAAGACTTATCAAACGACTAAAGAGCATATGGTACTCTTTTACTTAGTGACGCATTATTTAACCTGACCTACTTAGCAAATATTGGGAATTTAGAAATACTGTTAAATTCAATATACCTTTGTTGGCCAGGCAATATTTTTGTATATAATTATGGCAGAAAAATACAACACTGTCAGTGATAGGATAGTATCTACAATATCTATATGCCTATAATTTTATAAGGAAGACCAGTTAATAAGACTATTATTCAAATTTATGCACCAACCACTAATGCCAAACATGAAGAAATTGGAGAATTTTGCCAACTTCTGCAATCTGAAATTGATCAAATATGCAATCAAGGTGCTTCAATAATTACTGGCGATTGGGATGCAAAAGTTAGAAACAAAGAAGCATCATCAGTAGCTGGAAAATATGGCCTTGGTGATAGAAATGATACTAGAGATTGCGTGATAGAATTTTGCAAGACTAACGAGTTATTCATTGGAAATACCTTTTTTCAACAGCATAAATGGTAACTATACATGTGGACTTCGATAGATGGAATATATAGGAATTAAATTGACTACATCTATGGAAAGAGACAATGGAGGAGGTCAGTATCATCAGTTGGGACAAGGCTGGGACTGACTGTGGAACAGACCAAAAATTGCACATATGCAAGTTCAATTTGAAACTGAAAAAAATTAAATCAAGTCCACAAGAACAAAAGTGAGACCTTTAGTATATCCTACCTGAATTTAGAGATCATCTCAAGAGTAGATTTCACGCATTGAACACTAATTACCCAAGACCAGGTGAGTTTCGGAATGACGTCAAGGACATCATACATGAAGAAAGCAACAGGTCATTAAAAAGACAGGGGAAAAAAAAAAGACCTAAATGAATGTCAGAAGAGACTCTGGAACTTGCTCTTGAACACAGAGTAACTAAAACAAAAGAGAGAAACGATGAAGTAAAAGACTGAACAGAATTCAAAGGGCGGGTCCAGAAGACAAAGTGAAGTATTATGATGACATGTGTGAGACCTGGAGATAGAAAGCCAAAAGGGAAGAACACACTCAGCATTTCTCAAGCTGAAAGAACTGAAGAAAAAATTCAAGCCTCGAGTTGCAATATTGAAGAATTCTATGCAAAAATACTAAACAACACAGGAAGCATCAAAAGAAGATGGAAGAAATACAGAGCCACTGTACCAAAAAGAATTGGTCGACGTTCAACCGTTTCAGGAGGTAGCGTATTATCAGGAACCAGTGGTATTAAAGGAAGATGTCCAAGCTGCACTGAAGGTATTGGCAAAAAATAAGGCTCCAGGAATTAACGGAAGGTCAATTGTGAGGATGGTGCAGGACTGGGCAGTGTTTCGTTCTGTTGTACACAGGGTCTCTGAGTCAGAACCAGCTCAACGGCACCTAACAAAAACAATCTGGGAGGAAATGCTTTTATCACATTCTTTAAGTACATATTCCTCAAACCTTGGATTTGCAGGCTCATTCAATGTGTGGAAAATACACGCTAATTGTCCTCATTATTTAATCAACCAGCCAATTCAGATTTATTTTGTGTTAAAGGAGTCTGACTTCCTTTTTCAATGGGCACATTCTTCAATATGTTTATATGCGTCCCTGTGACAACCACCCTGCTTTTGAATTCTAGTTTCACTAAATGGTAGCTCCATGAGTACAGGGGCATTTTTTGTGGGGCGGGGGGGGGGGAGGCTGTTCAATAAATACTTGTCAGAGAAAAAGAGAGAGAGAGAGAGAGAGATGGCACTTTACCTTGAGCTTGTGGCCAGAATATACTAAGGATGTACAGCCAGCCTTCTGTAGTTCTTAACTGACTGTCTTGGCTTTTACGAGGTCTCTGATAATAGTTGAGAGATAGAAGAGGAAAAGTTGTTAAATCGTAATTGTCGTCATTCCCACCACATCACTCCACATAGCTGAATCCCAAAACAGGTCAAAATACTGTATTTCTTACCCTTCACAAATGATCCAAGTCTTGTCCACCTTGGATTTATAGTGTCTTAATTACAAGTGGCTTAATTTTAGCCTGTATACCAAATGGGCCCTTTCTGGGCAACTTCAGCAGTGTTTGTAACCCTGGACAATGCACAGATTTGGGTCAGATGAAAGTTATGCCTTTCTGCTGTAGAACAGAAGGATGATTGTAGGAGGGGAGGTGGGTGCTCTTGCATGACCCCTTGACTACAGGTGTATTCTCAGATGGATTCAGGAAATAATCTTAGGGAAATTGAGATTCTGGAAATTAATTTCCTTAAAACCATCTATATCTATGTGGTCCCTGGGTAGCACAAATTGTTTATACTCAGCTAAGCCAAGTAAACCGTATGGAAAATTTCAACTCTGTAACATCTGTGGTCATCATGATTTGGAATTGACTTGATGGCAATGGGTTTAGATTTTGGTTATATAGACCAAAAAACTGGCAGTTCAAACCCCACCCCCCAAGCAGAGCCATGAAAGAAGGTGTGGCAATTCACTTCTGTAAAGATTAAAGCCAAGAAAACCCTGTGTAGCTCAGTTCTACTCTGTCATACCCAGGGTTACAACACTGGGATTGTTTTGGCTTTTTTTTTTTTTTGTAAATCTGTGTCCAAGTACTCCTTAGAAGGTCTTTTGTGACACGTGACATGTCAGGGGTATGCATACCCTTGTTTGAAGACCACCATAATAGAGAATGAAACAACTTGAAAAATCATGGACCATAATTCAGAGAGGGCTAGAATTTGGGAAAGCAGGGACAGGTCAGTTCCACGTATTGACTTTTGTAAGGCATTCTCCAGGCAGAATGTATTTTTCCCTTTGATTTTGAGTCAGTGGTCTTCCCTGAGACAATGAAAACTCTGTGTGAGACAGAGCCTGGAGAATAGCACTCCAGATGTTGATTCCTTAGAGAAGGCTTGCAGGAGAAAAGGGAAACAGCATTTATTGTGCACCTATTGTGTGTGGTGTGGTTTTGCATACCTTATCACATTTATTTCTTGCTTTACTTCAGAGAGGCTAAGTGATCATTCCCAGGGCAAACAGTAAGTACCTGGGCCTAGATATAAGCTGACTCAGCCTGGCTCCAGAGTCTTTTTCCAGGAAAAAGAGTCTGTTAGCTCCTGTCTCCCCTTGAAGTTTCTTGAGTCCCAAGGAGTCAGAATTTAAGTATAATGAGAATAATATCTCAATATTATTGTTGTCTTGTTAGCTGTCATCAAGTTGGCCCCTGACTCATGGTGACCCTATGCATGATGGGATCAGGCTGTTGTGATCCCATTGGGTTTTCATTGGCTGATTTTTTTTTTTTTTTTTTTGGTAGATTGTTAGGCCTTCTTTTTAATCTGCATCATAAAAAAAAAAAAAAAAACTCATTGCCGTAAAGTTGGTTCCAACTTATAGTAACCCTATAGGACAGAGGAGAACTGCCCCATAGAGTTTCCAAGGAGCGCCTGGTGGATTCAAACTGCTGACCTTTTGGTTAGCAGCTGTAGCACTTGACCACTGTTTCCATAGCAACATGCAAATCTCCACTGACAGAAAAGTAGTGGCTGTTCTTGAGATACAATGGCCAAGAATCAAACCTGGGTCTCCAGCTTGGAAAGTGAGAATTCTCCTACTTAATCAACATTTCAAAAGAGAAGCTAATTGTATGTTTGTGTGTTTTCTCCTTAATTGTAAAACAAATGTGTGGTCATTGTAGAAATAATGAAAAACACAGAAAAGCACAAAGCAATAAACAAAAATCACCCCTAAGGTATGCACAACCTTGCTTGCCGAAAGTGAAAAGGACTTGAAGAACTTAGACTAAAGCCTTCAGTGTGGATTACACCTCAGCATGAGGAAAACAAAAATCCTCACAACTGAACCAATAAGCAACATCATGATAAATGGAGGAAATACTAAAGTTGTCAAGGATTTCACTTTAATTGGATCTACAGTAGTCAAGAAGCCAAATGACGTATTGCATTGGGCAAACTGGCTGCAAAAGACTTCTGTAAAGTGCTGAAAAGCAAAGATGTCACTTTGAGGAGTAAGGTGCACCTGACCCAAACCATGATATTTTCAGTCACCTCATATGTATGTGAAAGCTGGGCAATGAATAAGGAAGACTGGAGAAGAATTGATGCCTTTGAATTATAGTGTTGGCAAAGAATATTGAATATACCACAGACTGCCAGAAGAATTAGCAAGCCTGTCTTGGAAGAAGTACACCAGTGTGCTCCTTGGAAGCAAGGTTGGTAAGACTTCATCTCCTGTACTTCGGACAAGTTATCAGGAAGGAATTAGTCCCTGAAGAATGACATCACAGTTGGTAAGATAGAGGGTCAGTGAAAAAGAGGAAGGCCGTCAATGAGATGTGATTGACACAGTGGCTACAACAGTGGGTCCAAACATAGTGACGATTGTGAGAATGGCACAGGACCAGGCACTGTTTTGTTCTGTTGCACATAGGGTCACTACAAGTCAAAACTGACTGGACAGCACCTAAGAACAACAACAAGCCTACCGCTAAGAAAAAACTATAAACATTTGAGTATATACATACATGAGGAAGGTCCCATTCACACGAACACACTCATACTCAAGACAGAGAGAGAGAGAGTGATCTCCTGTGGTTCAGACCACCATCTACCTGAGTTTAAATTCTTCTTCATTTACTGGTTTCTTCACCTACTAAAGGAGATAATGATAGTATGTACTTCACTGGGTTGTTGTGAGTGCTAAAAGAAAAAAATGCATGTATAATTAACTAAGTGTTTAGCACAGGGTAATCTATCTATCATCTATCTCTCATCCATCCACCCACTCGTCCACCCACCCACGCAACCATCCATCCATCCATCTAATCTCTTAAACACTTTTGGTTAACAACATTTGCCGCACATATACCCTTTGCAATAGTCACGTATTGCTCCAAGCGTGACTTTTAATCCCATCCATTGTATGACTGTAACACAATTCACTTACCCAGCTGACCCATTGTGGACACTGAGATTTTTTTCCCAACAATTTGCAGTTGTAAATAGTGCTGTGATGAACATCCTACAGTGTGTGACTGATACAATGAATTGCCGAAAGCGGAATTGCTACCCTGGAATATACGCATTGAAGATATTTGCAGCATGTTGCCTAATTTAACTTCAGAAAGACTCTACTAATTTATGTTCTAGCTCTGAAGATATCAGAGTATGTGTTTTCATAAACCCTCACCAACATTGCTACTACCTTTGTTTTTCATCTTTGCTAATTGAATAATTTTTTTTAATATGTAACACATTTTAGTCTGCATTTCTCTGATTATAAGTGAAGATGAAAAAAATTTTTTTTTCATTTCCTTAGACTTAAAAAAAAAAAAAAAAAGAACCTGACAGAATGTGGTCAGGTGCTTATTTGTATGTTGTTCAGTGTTACTCCCAAAACCACGTCTGTACCCGTCTCTCTTCTGAAGGAGGCGTAGGAGTGAAGTTCAGCTTTCCTGGAGCTAGTGTGTATGCGTAAGAGGTTTAGTGGGTAACTGACAGAGGACGTGGGAGTTCAGGAGTCCTCCCAGGTCTCTGCGGAGTCCTTCTCTTTGAATCTGGCTGCTGTTTCTCTGACAGGTGTACTTCTCAGCTCTGGGGACCTAGACCAGACAGCCCTTGGCTCTCACTCTCCTGATGTGCCCTGGGACCTTGGACGTTGCAGAAATACATATGGCCTGGAGAATGCAAAAGGTTCTGGGCTGATTTTCAGACGGGAAAAATCAGACTCCATTTTTAGCTTTTAGCATAAAGAACCCTGTGATAGGATGTGCCCTCTTACTGTGTTATTCATGTTCTGGGTACTAGTTTTCCTCTCTCTCCTCTCTTTCAAAGACAAATTGGAGTTTTCCTTAACAAGAAGTGTTGTCAATAAAAAAAGCAAGCATATAACAAGTAATTTAAATAATAGAAGAAAATGTCCCAAGCCTAGAAAACCTCGTTTGCAGATTGACAGGGTGAGAAGGATTTTTCTCCCTTTGTGCAGAGTTGAAGCCCCCTCTTGTCTGAGTTCCCCTCACTCTGAGACCTGGAACCCGTGACAGAAACTCACTGTTGCTTCGGTCCCTCCACGTCAGGGTCTTGTTCTCTGGCTCAAACTTTTTATTTGTTTATTTGTTTTGACCATGAGAAAAGATGTCCCATCTAGAGAGTGTGTGTGTGAGAGAGAGAGACAGACAGACGGAGGAAGCAGCAGCAGCAGTGAAGCCTGTGCTCCCCTGCCCCAGCCCCTGTGTTCCGTTTTCTTCCCACCAAGGGAGAGAGGCCAGGCTACTGCTGGAGTGAATCGCAACTATTGTCTGTACCTTTTCTCAGATTTCAGCCATTTCTTTCTTCTTCTACAGGCAGTCTGGCTGCTGCTTCTCTGACACATCCTCCACAACCCACCCACCCCACGCCTGGCCTTGACTTACATTTTGTAGTTGAAAGGACGTGAAATAAGCTTTACAGCTTGTTGGTTAAATAAATATTTACAGGCCTCACATCTACATACAAGCCCACGTGGTCAGTAGGACCACAAGGAGCAGGCAAAGATGCCAGAGATAAATCTAGTTTGTTATTGCGTTTCAGAAGTTCGCCTCTCCCAGCTGGCGACCTTGAGTGGGCCTGGTTCATATATATTCAATACAAGCATAAACGGGATTCTAATTAATGACTCTGTTAATTCTTCTTGCCAGCTGGGGAACAAGCCATTGTCTCTAGCCATTGCGTGAATTTGGAATTCCCAGATTTCAAGTCAGTAGATCAGAAGATTGTGTAGTGTCTTCCATTGCTTGGGATTTTGCAAAAAGGTAGGAATTGTTTCTTAGAATGGCCATCGATCAGGAGCAATTTTTGTTTTTTTTAGGCTGCCTACTGTGTTTTTTTTTTTTTTTTTTTTACTGTATAGCTTATCATGAATGACAGGTGGATAGAGAGATGCTTACATCCTTATATTTTCAAATGACTTACAGAAAACCAGTTCTGTGGCATGGGGAAGTGCAAGGTTTTTATATTCCCTGGCTGGCTGCATCCAATGACTCCTGTTCAAACTGGAGCATGAGATCCAAGGGTGAAAGGATCGCCTCGCAGAATTTGAACCCTAAACAGCATCATTCAGGAGAATGATTTGTTTGCAGAGATTAACTCTCTGACTACATGATGCTTTCGATAAAGTGGGTTGACTCGTTCCTCAATTAGAGGTGGGCTGTATTCAGAAACTCTAAGGTATTTTTAAAGTATGATACAAGCCCTCTAATCTCTCTGTGTGGCATTGTTTTAGCACTGAGCAAGGCTCCTCAAAGCCCAAGATTAAATTAGGAGAAATCCCCCTGCTGCTTCTATTGAATTGAGTTAATATAATGAGTTTATTGTTAAACAAAATGAAACTCGCCATGTGGAAGAAATACGGCTGAGATCACAGTGGGGTGTCGTTTTTCCCTTCCAACCTTGGTTCTGTGTTCTCTAAAGGTGGCTTAATGGCTCCGATGTTACAACTCCAACACACTAGCTCCATTTTCCTTAAACCAAAAACCAAACCCATTGTTGTCAAGTAGATTCCAACTCATAGGGACCCTATAAAAAATAAAAAACAAAACCCATACCCATTGCTGTTGAGTCAATTCTGACTCACAGGGACCCTATAGGACAGAGTAAAACTATTCCATTGGCTCTCCCACCCTGCCTCACAATGTCTGGAACAGGGTAAGCACTCAGTAGACATTTGCTGAAAGAGTGACTCCTCAGACTGCCCGGGTGACCTTGGGTAGGCTTCTGACTTTTCTGAACTTCTCGCTTATGAAGTGGAGATTTCAAATACCTATCTCCCAGTGACGCTGTGAGGGTTAAACCCACTACAGATAAAACAGCCCAGCATAATGCCTGACACTTGCTGGTTTCCTTCTTTCAGCTCTAAAATTTCAGCTTCCAATGCTTTGCCTGCCTCTCTGAGCCCACTCCTTACTCAGCAAGGAAGTGCTTTGTTACGTGCTAGATGTTTCCAAATGGAAAGCTGAGCTCTAAGTTGAGTTTTTTTCTGTAGCACACACTTCCTTTTCCACAAACAAATCAAACCCATTGCTGTCAAGTTGATTCTGTTGCACAGTGACCCTACAGGACAAAGTGAAACTGTCCCATAGGGTTTCCAAGGAGCGGCTGGTGGATTTGAACCACCAACCTTTTGGTTAGCAGCCGAGCTCTTAACCATTGCACCACCAGGGCTCCATTTCCTCTTCCACAGGGTTGTATAATTCATTTTCAAAGGCATCATTTCCTCCAGCAGACCATGGACTTGGTAAGTATTGTCTTTATCCCAGCAGTGGCCGAGATAGTGATGGGATTACAACTCAGTGATAAGGCAGGCCAGAATCAGAATGTTGGGAGGACGCTCAAGACACCATCAGGTCAGATGTTTGCCTGTTATTTTCTTAAGAAAATTTAAGAAGGCAAGTCCTTGGCAACCTACTTGATAGTGTTGGTGAACCTTCTCAGGTGATTAAGTTATTTATTTTTAATTAACATATTATATTGAGCTGTGAAAACCAAAACCAGATCCATTGCCATCAAGTCAATTCCGACTCATAGTGACCCTATAGGACAGAGTAGAACTGCCCCATAGGGTTTCCAAGGGGCAGCTGCTGGATTCAAACTGCTGACCTTTTGGTTAGCAGCTGAGCTCTTAATCACTGTGCCACCAGGGCTCCTTGATCTGTGAAGGAATCTTAAGAACCATTTGCTGCAACCTTTGTACGTTAGAGATGGGGAACCTGAGGCCTATGCAGGTTAAGACACTTAGCCAAGTTCTCCTCACTTGCTAATGACAAACTGGTCCAATAAGGCTTCCTAGTTCCCTGGCTAATACTTTCATGTTTAGCTGAATTTTCTCCCAAAATACCTACCTGAATTTCTCCTGCTTTTATTTAATTTCCCTAAACTAAGATCACAGCCAAGAAAATCCTGGGGAGCAGTTCTATTCTGTAACGCATGGGGTAGCCATGAGTTAGAATCAACTAACAACAACAACAAAACCTTTCATGAAAGTCAGTAATGAACTGAAGGATGGTAATCAAGTCACACCTTTTCTTGTCTCCTGAAGTCAAAACTACCCTAATTCCACTAATCTTTCCTCACCAGATCTGTTCTCTGTCCAGTCTGTAGTTTTTGTTCCTTTTGTGTAAATCCTTTCCACTTGCTTGAAGAGCAGTGGCTGGCCACAGCTTCTCCCTGGTCTTTCGGGTATTCTCCATGAGCAAGATCCCCCCTGTCTTTGAGCCTGTATACTGGGCGTCCCTCTATGTTGAATTTCTCTCACCATTGTGATTAGTCAACAGTTTCAGTTATAGAAGGTTCACTTTGCATATGACACCATCCCTAGCCTTGGTACCTCTCATCTTTTAGATGAGTTACCTGGTCAGCAGGAATACCTGCCTCCCGACCTTAAGCATTGTATATGTGCTACCTGAAAATGCCCAGTATGTCTTAGGTGAACCTGGACAAGCCACACACACGTTGAGTTGACTACAGTAGGATTTAGTATAATGAACATTTTTACTTAGTGTAATGAACATTTTAAAAATACTTGGCATCATCATCAAGAAGTACTAACCATCAAATGTATTTTCCAAAAAGATCTACTTTAGCTAATAATAATAAAAAAACCCTAAATGCTAAGTATATCCTATAATTTTATATTTGTTAAGTGATTTGAACTGTGAAATGTTAGCACTAAAAAAAAAAAAAGGAAGTTTGCCTTTCCAGCTGTTGACCTGCTCTACACACTGAGTGCAACTGAACAGGAAGTCTCCTTTGCAGCCTTGAAGTAGCTCTGTTATGAGGCCTTTTTTTTTTTAAAGACAGACTAATTTTTCTTGTCCGCAGTTTAGCTGTTTTCACATAGAAAGTCTGCTTAGAGTTTGCCCCCCAGATCTGATACAATTTGATGGCCTTCTATTCATGAAGAGGAAACCCTAGTGGCATAGTGGTTAAGAGCTATGGCTGCTAACCAAAAAGGTCGGCAGTTCGAATCCACCAGGCGCCCCTTGGAAACCCTATGGGGCAGTTCTACTGTGTAAGGTCACTATGAGTCGGAATTGACTCAACGGCAGTGGGCTTGGGCATTCATGAAGCGTGGGGTCTACTTTGAAGCTAGCAGAAAGAATTGAGCGCAGCAGCACAACCCCTTCCTTCCCTTCTTGTCCACCTACACAGAGGCCCATGGGTGTCCCTGACAAGCTCTTGGGTCCTTTGAATGCTAAGCCCCAGCACACACACACACACACAGATGTCCAAGAAGCTGTGATAAGATTGCAGTGGGGGCAGAGGTGGTTTTAGGCTTGAGCACATGTGTTGGACGCCATATAATGAAGGTCATGTCCAAACTACAACATACCTGATACCTGTGAATATGGGAAGATTTCCCCATGTAAAATGGGGGTACCAGTGCTAGTTGCCACCGAGTCACCTCTGACTTATGGCGCCCCCCATGTGTGGAAGGGTAGACCTGTGTTCCATAGGGTTTTCATTGGCTGATTTTTCAGAAGTAGATCACCAGCTCTCTCTTCCAAGGCACCTCTGGGTGGACTTGAACTTCCAACCTTTTGCTTAGCAGCTGAGTGTGTTAACTGTTTGCGCCACCCAAGAACTCCATGAACTGGGGATATAACATATTTTATTTGGCCTCAAAGGTGAGCTACCATTCATGAGTATAAGCCACCAGGAGACAGAGTTCAGGTCTACGTAGGACTGCCTGTGGAAGGGTGAGATGCCTCAGTGGTAGTGAGCTGCCTGTCTCTGCTCCTGAGAGACCTGCCCCATTCATGTGCTCTGGGAAACCTTCCACAGCAGTGTTCCAGGGCTCTGTAAGCAGTGGGAGGAGCTTTCCCACCCAACAGTGAGGATTTTTAACTTCCGAGCAACCTGTTCTCAGTTTTGTTTTATCAGGGTTCATATTAGATTTAATTTAAAAAGGAGTTCCACTGCTAAAACAAACAAACAAAAAAAGGCTGGAAAACCACCACACTTGATGAATTTTAGGTCTCTTTTGGCTCTGAGATGCTATAGCAGAAGCCAGTATGGTTAATTAGCGATCAGATCCTGGGCCCCAAGACCCGCAAGACCACCATCCTGTTTGGTTGTCCTCAACATTTCCCAGAGCTTCACCCCTCTTTTGGACAGGGTAGTAGCCCTCATCTGGTCCTCTGAGAGCCATGAGATAGATACTTGTCACTGTGGTTCTTTATGTAAAATGAACACTGTCGTGTCTGTCTCCCAGGGTGCTGAGGTATCCAGGGTCTGCAGGAGAGTCTGCATAGGAATGAGTGCTGGGCTCTGGCCAAGCTCAGAGAGACGTTTAGGATCTCTCAAGACCATCCCTGAGTCAGCACCTTCAAAAGAGGCTGACAGAAATATACATGGTGAAGGTAGCTTTGGTTAAAAGAAATGACAAAGCAAAGCAAACACTTGAGGTTTCCTTTTTCTCTGGGACTTTGAAGCTATGCCTGGGCCACATCTGTTTCATCTCTACAGTGGGTATGATTCTTCCCATGGGCAGTAAGTCATCTGTCTTCAGTGTGGCTGGGGAAGGTACTAACAGCTTATTGGCATCTGTTCATTGTAGCTCGCTGTCTCCGTGAACGATGCGTTGAAAACATAAACACGAGTATTATTTTTTAAATTAAACATAGTAAGTGGTTTGCATGAGAGGATGGCTCTTCTATGTTGCCACTTCCTCGATCAGTGAAACGAAGTTAAAGGAAAACCGAAGTCCAAACAGGAGAAAATGTGGGTTTGTGGTGAAAAAAAATGCCTTCATTAGCTTCTCTTCTGGTTATGGGAATAATAGCAAACACGAATTAAATTTTTTAAAACCATCACTATTACCTGGAGAAGGACATCATGCTTGGCAAAGTGCAGGGTCAGCAGAAAAGAGGAAGACCCTCAAGGAGGTGGATTGACACAGTGGCTGCAACAATGAGCTCAAGTGAAACGACAATTGTGAGGATGATGCAGGACCGGGCAGTGTTTCGTTCTGTTGTGCGTAGGGTCATTATGAGTCGGAACCAACTCGACGGCACTTAACAGCAGCAACTACACTACACAGATGATATACATGAGTACTTTCTAAGAAGACGAACATAAGTACTTGAGTATCTGACTAGTCTGTTTTAATTTTAGAAAAGACACTTTGAGAAGAAACTATCCCCGGGGAAAAACATTTTCTGTAGATTTTTTTAATATTACTTAGTATTTGTAGAAAGTTGATTATAAATATAAATACCTTATTTGCTTTAAAATACCATTAGAGAATTCCATGTAAAACACCAAAAAGAAAAAAGAAAGAAAGAAAACCAAACCGTTGCCACCCACTGAGTTGATTCCTACTGAACAGCAACCCTATAGGACAAAGTAGAACTGCCCCATAGGGTTTCCAAGGCTGTAATCTTTATGGAGGCAGACTGCCACACCTTTCTTCTGCAGAGCAGCTGATGGGTTCAAACCGCTGACTTTTCAGTTAGCAGCCAACTGAGTGGTTAGCCACTGCACCACCAGGACTCCCTATTTAAAACAAGAGGAGGTGGTGAAAAACTGCAAGAGTAGACAAGAGCCTGTGGTTTGCCATGGTGATTAGAAAGGAATACTCATCAGAAGTTTTCTAGAGGCCTTGAGTTGGCCCATCAGGTGTTACCTTCCTGCAAACGTGGGCTCAGCCACTTGGGTGCAGAAGTCATTGGGCTGCAGGCTTTTCACTAAAGGAGCAGGAGGAAGGCCCCACCAGTTTGAAGGAAGGCGGTCTTACGTCTGAGAGGATGCTGGGGAAAGGTGGAGGAACAAGAGCCGGAAGATCCCTCTTCCAAGGTCACCTTTATCAGAACTTACAGCCAGATGTCAAAGGGAGCGCTGGTGAGGTTGGGAAGGCCAGGAGGCCAGGACGCTGGCCGGGAATCTCTCAGGAACGGCTCTGAAGACCTGCTGCCACACCTAAGGCAGACCCTCATTTATCTGCGCCTCTGTGCCTGGACTGCTAACAACCATCTCAAATTGGCGGATTTTTCCACATTTGTCAGGGAGCCAGCTGCAATGGCTCAGCTGAGCATCTGCAGAAAGGCAAGCAGAGAACCAGAAAAAAAAAAGAAGAAAAAGCTTTTAAGTCATTATTCTTATTCATTTCCCTATTCTCTGCCCCACCCCCTCCCAGTCTCCTCTGCCATTCCTCTTTCTTCTCCTTCTTCTTTTTTTTTTTTAAGTCTTTTTATAACAATCTTCTTTATGTGGTGAGAGCCCTTGGCGTCTTTCCAGTGACCTGTCTGTGGAGAAATACTCCTCCCTTGTAATTACGCCTTTGTTATACCACTTCCTGATTTTCTCTCTTTCTTTCCTTTTTAAAGCTTCTGGCCCTTGACACCCCAAGGCCCCAGTCGAGTAACCACCACCCCTGTTAAAACGAAGGGCCTTCAAAAGGGTGATAAAGTTGGCTTCTGAAATGGGTCTTCTTAGGAGGCTCATGAGTTCATTCAGGCCTGTGGTTACAATGGGCCAGGACATGTAAGGACCCAGAATAAGATGTGTGTTGAGATGTCTTCATTGGTCACCACCTCACCTGGAGTGCTCACCCCGGGATCCTGTTCCCTACTCGGGCGGCTTCATTTCCAGGTCATACTCCACCATTCCTGGGCTAGAGTCGTGTAGGCTTCTGGCAAGGGAATGGGATTGCTTCTTGTCAAAGACTTCTGAGGGAACCAAATAGCACCAAACCTATTACTGTTGAGTTGATTCTGACTCATAACTACTTAGTAGGTCTAAGAAGAACTGCCCCACAGGGTTTCCAAGGCTGTGATCTTTACAGAAGCAGATGGCTGCATCTTTCTCTCATGGAGTGGCTGGTGGGTTCAAACCACTGACTTTTCAGTTAGCTGCCAGGCACTTAACCTCTGTGCCACCAGGGCTCCTTTCTGAAAGAACAGGAAGAACAAAAACCTAGAGGTAGGAGAGAGGCCGAACATGGAGATAAGAAGACCTGGCTTATGGGGCTAGACCTCATTCTCCTGGGCCTTATGAAATAGAAACCAAAGGAGAAGGGACATACTTTCAGTAGGCTCAAGAAAGGAGATGTATGTAGGTCTGATGATTTGAATGAATGCTTGATTACATTCCTCCCAGTCCTTTTAAAGATAATTGATGATAGAATATCTACAGTTGTGGCAGCCACACTTGCGGGACTCATAAGAAAAGCCTATCAGTCTTGTATCACTAAAGTCTTCAGAACATAAAGAAGAAATCATGAAGGGTGTAGATCTTCCCCATCAGGATTTGTGATGTTCAGTCCTGTTCTCTTTGTATTGAAATCTTTCATTCAAATACAAAGAAATGCCAAATAAGCTAGAAAACCACTCTTAGTGACCTCTCTTTCTCCAACAGGGCTTTTAGAAAGAAACACATTTGCCTATTCCAAACTTAGGCCAAACATTGGACTCCCATTTTTCCTCAGATTGATGTCTTGTTTAACTCAGAGTATTACCAAGTGACTCTAGTGGGCTTGAATCAGATGAGGGGACACTATGCTCATGTCTCCCTCCCCTTTTTTTAGGGTTTTAGGATTTTTATATATAGATTGTTTTATATGTCCATTGTTATATATCTGTTGTTTTTATATGTCTATTTTTAGGTGCCATTGAGTCACTCCCAACTCGTAGCGACCCCGTCTAACAGAGTAGAACTACCCCATAGAGTTTTCTTGGCTGTAATCTTTATGGAAGCAGATTGGCAGGTCTTTCTTCTGTGGAGTTGCTGGGTGGGTTTGAACTGCCAGCCTTTCAGTTAGCAGCCAGACACTTAACCATTTGTGCTACCAGGACTCCATTTTATGTGTCTACCCATACCCATTGCCATGGAGTCAAATTCTGACTCACAGCAACCCTATAGGACAGAGTAGAACTGCCACATAGGGTTTCCAAGGCTGTAAGTCTTTACAGAAGCAGACTGCCACGTCTTGCTCCTGCAGAAAGGCTGGTGGGTTCAAATTGCCAACATTTCAGTTAGTAACTGAGCACTTCACCACTGAACCACCAGGACTCCTCTTTATGTCTAGAGGGGTCTGATAAGAAAAATAAAAGAAATAACATCTATATATCAGGCTTTCTTTTGGTAGCTAGGGACCAGAGCCTGAAGTGATTTGAAGCCAGTCTAATAGTACGTGTGAAAGTTGGACAATGAATAAGGAAGACTGAAGAAGAATTGATGCCTTTGAATTATGGTGTTGGTGCAGAATATTGAATACACCATGGACTGCCAGAAGAATGAACAAAACTGTCTTGAAAGAAGTACAGCCAGAATGTTCCTTAGAAGCAAGGATGGCGAGGCTATGTCTCATATACTTTGGGCATGTTATCAGGAGAGACCAGTCCCTAGAGGAGGACATCATACTTGGTAAAGTAGAGGGTCAGCAAAAAAGAGGAAAACCCTCAATAAGATAGATTGACACAGTGGCTGCAACAATGGGCTTAAGCATAATGATTGCGAGAATGGGGCAGGACCAGCTGATGTTTCGTTCTGTCACTATGAGTAGGAACAGACCCAAAACCACCTAACAATAACAATAGTGGAACTATTTGTAGGTGTCTATCTAAGAATAACAAATGGTCTCCGTCATGGCTTAGAAGTTTGAAGTTAGGTCCCTTGGAAAAATCTTCGCCTGGGTTGAATGAGAATTTCATGGGGTAATGATTATAAAGGTGTGCCTACAACATAGAAGCCAGATCCCAGCTCTATAACTTCCTTGCTTTGTAAGGTACTTAGCTAGTCTGTAAAGGAGAAGATATTAATATCTTCCTCACAGTGTTGTTGTTAGGTGCCATGGAGCCCTGGTGGCACAGCGGTTAAGAGCTCAGCTGCTAACCAAAAGGTCGGCAGTTTGAATCCAGCAGCCGCTCCTTGGAAATTTTGGGGGGCAGGTTCTACTCTGTCCTGTTGGGTCATTGAGTCAGAACCCATTCAAAAGCAATGGGTTTTTCCTCACAGTCATGCAGTGTCAGTTGAAGAAGGTCTGTCCATAAAGCACCTGGTAGAGTCCTCCCTGTGGTATGTACCAGAGGAGCACGCACTTCACCAGTCTTCAACTACCTCAACTACGCTTTCTCAATTGAGCTACTTACCACTGTCCAAGTAAGAGCTGAGCTTAAGGTGGGGAGAACATTGTAGGCAGCCAGCTGCTAACTACGTTGTTAGGCAACCAATACCAAGGAGAGATGCACAATGCAGAAGGTCTTGGCCAGAAATTCAAAATGGCCTATCAGTGGGGCGGGGGAGGGGGAGAAGTAGCACTGTCCTGGGATTTAGAGAAGTCTTTTGCTTGGGTCCAAGAAGTCCCCCTATAGGGCCAGTGTTTAAGTGTCAGGTGTCCGAAGCAGCCCACAATGACCTTTTTTTAGCACAGATTGACTTTTAACTTGCAACTCTTACGTAAATCTAAAATTATTTCAAAAATAATAATAATAATTAATTAGACCAGGTACACCTCAGTAGTTTTGTGAGTATGGTACCACCTTTCTTTTTTTTTTTTTTCGTTTGTTTTTTATGGAAGCAAATATTTTAAACACCAAGCTGTCTGAGAACACTTAGATGAATTACGAACACATGGTATGTGTCTCTTCCAACCCTGCAGGGGCCAAAAATGTTGCAGTGGTTTTAAATCTGTCATGGACAAGATGTAGTCTTTTCTGTAAGCATATACTGTGTTTTGCCTGGACATTCATGGCAATCTGTATTTAATGTCATGGTGTCTTCAGCTAGAGCTGATAGGGGTGGCCTGTAAGGAACAAGGGAGGCTTCCATGATGGGTGGCAGTGTGAAGAGAGTGCAGAGGAAGGCTAATCAGGGTGCCTTGATTGTTCCAAGAAAATTATCTTGGCTGCAGAGTCCAGTCTGTGTGAACCCATGGCTTGGAGATCTTACAGTAGCTTCTCAGCCTGAGAAGTTTTTTCCAAAAAACCAGCTTGCAGATGGTTGACCAATTTGTTCTGGAATTAGTGGTTTCTGGCGGGTCCCTATTTGCAGGCATTAGGAATCAGTCTGCTTATTTTCCTCCCTCTTTTGGCCATTTTTATATATCCTTGTATGGGGATGCGTATTGAATTTTAAGTCCTCAAACCATAGGGAATGTGGTGTCTTTTTGCTGGAGGCTGAGACACTGAGAGCCCCTCCCCAGCCCTAAAGACTGCAATTAGCTTCTCTGTAGAGGCTTAGGTACAGTCCCTGGGTAGTGAAAATGGTTAACAGGCTGGGCTACTAGCCAAAAGGCTGGAGGTTCGAGTCCACCCAGAGGTGCTGGGAAGAAAGCCCTAGTGATCTATTGGTGAAAAATCAGCTACTGAAAATCCTATGGAGCGCAGTTCTACTCTGACACACATGGGGTCGCTATGAGTTGGAATCAACTCAACAGCAGCTGGTACTGGCAGCGGCTTAGATTAATTTCATCTTTAGCTCAAATCCTTAATTAAGAACGAGAGTGGCCTCAGTTAGCTATTGGTTGGAGTTCTCCATTTCAGCCTCTTCATTTTTCCTCTCCTCCCCAAAATTCCTACGCCATGGTCCCTTTTTGTGCCATTTCCTCCAGCAGAGTTCATTTTTCTTCCTTGTTTGAAACTACTGTGTTTATTAATAAATAAGGTTTAAAAGCAAGCATTATAGTACAAAAATTTTTTGGGTAATTTGTTCCTTTTCACCTAACACCATTTTACATCTACTTCTGTTTGGGTCCATAGTCTTTGCTTTAGTCACTTACCATAATTTTTTTATTGTTAGACCCTTAGGTTGTTTCTGTTTACAATTATAAATATCAATGGTACTTATATTTTTAAAGCTTTAGTACTTTTAGGTTTTTTCAACTTTTGAGCAATTTTTCTTAGGAAAAACTCTTAGGTGTAGTATTATTGGGACCAAAACAACCAACAACAAAAATCCGCTGCTGTCAATTCAATTCCGACTCATAGTGATCCTACAGGACAGAGTAGAACTGTCTCCTAGGGTTTCCAAGGAGCAGCTGGTGGCTTGGAACCACCGACCTTTTGGTTAGCAGCCTGAGCTCTTAACCATTATGTCACCAGGGCTCCAACAACAAGAAGAACCTTGCCAAAGCCTTTTAGGACTTTTGATATGTATCACCTGTCATTTAATTTTTGCATGTCTAAAATGGCCCAGAAATGTCCTTCTCTCTTATCCTCCAGAATCCATGCTTATCACCTCCTTGAGAACCCTCATGGGTCACCTCATTCCCCTTATCCAATAAGTAGTTTCCAACTAAGTTCTACTTATTTCAGTACTCTGTGGCGTTTACTTCACTCATTCATTTATTCAGCCAACATTTTCTACTTGCTTTATTGGTATTGTTGGCTTTGTTCTTTGTTCTTTGCTCCTTGGTGGATGTCAGCGTAGTATAGGGCGTTCTGCTTTTTCTCACCTCCTTCTGGAAAGAAGATTGAGGTAGTATTTTTTTCTGGGTGGAATTATGTCGTCTTAACAGGGATTAGATTTTCCGTTCATTTTTTAAAATTTTCTTTCTATGGTGACCATCCTGAAGTTATTGAATAAATGGAAATGAATAAGATTTGGCTTTCACTAATTAAAAAAAAAGCAACACACAGTTGTTTGCTGTTTTCATAAGTGTAACATCTAGATAAGAATTACCTGAGAATTTAGTGACATAGGGAACAATTTTACTTAGTCACCAGTAACTCACGTTAGCTAAGTGGATCTAAGGTTTAAAATCTGATTTCTGTCATGTGTTAAGTTTCCATTTATTTTAACTGCTTCATAGCATCTAGTGCTCAGTACCGTCAAGTATTAAGTGCATGTTAAAATAATAGTCCAAATATTTTCGCTCTTTTTGGGAGCCTGGGAAATTTGCTTATGCTGTTGGTGGGGGTACATGTTTGCATATACAGGTTATGAGGAAATAATGATGTAATTGTATATATGTATATTATGTATGTTTTAATTATTGGTTATCCCATTCAGAGTTTACATTCTTGAAGAATATTCAGGATAAAGGCATTACCTGTTTGGCCAGCCATTACTAACACAGGCTTTGAAGGAATTACACCATTTCTTAACAGTTTGTAGGAGCCCAGGTTGTATTTTATTTTTTATCCTGTTTTCACCACTTGCCACTAAACGCACAGGAATAGGAATTTATGCATTTTCTAGCTCTTCATGACTGAGCTACTGCCCTGTCATAATATGAGACAAGTGGAATTATGCCTTAAAACAATGGCTAATTAAAAAAAAAAAAAAATCCCATATAAGTCTTCCTAATTCCAAAGTATCCTAACACTTTTATACTATCAATTGTCAAATTAAAATTTCATTTTTTACTTCATTAAGACCTCCGAGTGCATAAACTCTACACCAGGCTGTAATTGCAGCTTTTAAAAACAAAAGTTATGTTTGATCTAACAAGATAAAGTCTATCGCTGTTGATTTGCCTGGGAAACAAAAAGCTCAGATGAGGAAAGTACTGGATCCGTGAGTTCAAATTACTGCTATTAATCGTATGACTTCAGGGTGTTTGATTTGAGGTTAAAAGTTAGAAATCTTTTACAAGAAGTATCTCTCAGTGAATTTGTAGCCAAGGAAGCTCTGTCATTGTTAGGTGCCATCAAGTCATTTCTGACTCAGAGCGACCCTGTATACATCAGAATGAAACACTGCCCGGTCCTGTTCCATCCTCAAAATCATTGCTTTGTTTGAGCCCATTGTTGCAGCCACTGTGTCAGTCCATCTCGTAGGTGGTCTTTCTCTTTTTCTCTGACCCTCTACCTTACCAAGCATGATGTTCTTCTCAAGGAACTGGTTCCCTCCTGATGATAGGTCCAAAGTACAAGAGGTGGAGTTTTACTATCTTGCTTCCTTCTTCGCTAACACCATAATTCAAGGGCATCAGTTCTTCTTCAGTCTTCCGTATTCACTGTCCAGCTTTTTGCATGCATGAGGTGGTTGAAAATATTATGACTTGGGTCAGGCACACCTTCATCCTCAAAGTGACATCTTTGCTTTTCAACACTTTAAAGAAGGCTTTTGCTGCAGATTTGCCCAGTGAAATAACGGAAGCTAAGTATAGTGAATAGACCATGGAGCTTGGAGCCAGATAGGCCTGGTTTCCAGTCCTGGCTCTACCACTAATGAGCTGAATGGCAGGATACATAACCTTTCTCAATCTTAGTTTCCTCATCTTAAAGCAGGATTAAGAATACCTCACCCTGAAGTGTGTTAGGATTAAATTAGGGTGATGTGCACATAGTCATTCTTTCTGTTAGCTGCCCTTGAGTTGGCTGTGACTCATGGCGACCTTACGTCTAAGAGAATGAAACAGCGCCTGGTCCTGGGCATGATCTTTGATATGTTTGAGCCCATCTTTGAGGCTCTTATGTTAATCCACATCATAGCCCATTGCCATCGAGTCGATTCCAACTCATAGCAACCCTAGAGGACAGAATAGAAGTGCCCCATAGGATTTCCAGGGAGCAGCTGAATGATTTGAACTGCTGACCTTTTGGTGAGCAGCTGAGTTCTTAACCACTGTGCCACCAGGGCTCCACTAGTAGGTGTTCAAAAAATACCCTTTTGTTTCTTTATTCTGCTCTTCTCGCTGCCCCTCTACTCTTCTAGAAGATTCCCTTTACCCTTAGGTGTAAAAGAAAAGAGAATGAGATCACAGTATTTTGTACTGAAAAGAGAGTGGAAATTATGAAAGGGGTGCAAATTACCAATTTCTTTGCATCTGGAGTAGATAAATCCAGGTAAGCCCTCTACATTGTTAGTGTATATTAAACCACTTTGTGTACCTTGTTTGGAATGGTTCAGGTAGTCTTTGAACATCATAGTCTTTGGACAGAGGCAGCTGCAGCATCTGGAGCACTTTGTCTAGCACAGGCATTTGCCAAGGAAGCACCAAGTCATAATTTTAATAGTTCAGCAACAGAGGATTTGCCATGGTCGATGGGCTGTTTGTCAGCGAGGCAAGTGTTCTGCCTTAGGCTATGACTTTTATATATTCTTTGCAACGGAGCCAGAACAACAAAACAACAAAAATCCCCGAACAGTGCACTCACTGGTTGAAAAATAGGCATTTCCCAAGCTGGATGAAGGTAATTGCCTTCTGACCTACAAGGTGATCGGTTCATTTCCAGAAGCATCAAACGGGACTCTCCTGCTATTAGCATGCTATGACCGATTACAGGTATGTCTGCTCCTGGTTTTCCAGCCCAAGGGGAGTTAATATTTCTACCTGCTTCTAGAAATAGGCAATCTATCACTTGCCCTTGTGTCTTTCCTCCCCTGACCCTACTTCCAACTTTCCAGACCTGCTTAGGGGTTCAGTTTGCCATCTTGTTCTCACTCTTACAACTTAGTTGCTCGGTGAGCGAGTCCTCAGAATTGTATTTCATCATGCTGGTTATCAACATAATGACAGTAGTGAAGTCATAGCCAGCATAGGTAAGTGCATCCTGACAATGAGGGGGACGACAGGTAACAATGTGATGAAGAGAAGGGTGCAGCTGGACTCAGTGTATGATGGGATCTGGCTCATCCATCGATAAGTATTTGTACTTGAGGACCTACTGTGTGTAAGGCACTGTGTTGTGGTGAAAAGAGGACCTGGGTTCAGGTCCCAGCATGTAAGTTACTAGCTGTGTGGTCTTGGACAAGTAACTAGTGGCTCTGAGCCTCAGTTTCCTCATCTGTAAACAGAAGATAAAAATCTCTTCTCAGGGCTCTTTGGAGAATTAAATGAAAACAGCCCAATATTTATCACACAGCAAGTGTTCTGTAAGGGAACACTCAGCAGAAATGGGTCTCTGCTTCAGACAGATGGGACTCCTTCCCCAACCTCAAGGATCCTTAGAGAGATAAAGACAAAACCCATGAAATAGGCCACAAATCATGCAAGTGCTGAAGTACACGGTTGTGATTCTTGGGTTTTTGGCATTCAGGGGAGAAGGGCATCAATAGAAGCTGGAGTAGTAAAAGTTGTTATACCCATTATTTTTGAGCACCCCTAATCCTCACAACCCAGGCTTTTCTAATGAAGGATGGGTGACTCAGAGAGGCTAAATAGATTGCCCCCACATGTCTGTCAGTTTGTTGTACTGTGGGGGCTTGTGTGTTGCTGTGATGCTGGAAGCTATGCCACCGGTATTCAGATACCAGCAGGGTCACCCATGGAGGACAGGTTTCAGCTGAGCTTCTAGACTAAGACAGACTAGGAAGAAGGACCCAGCAGTCTACTTCTGAAAAGCATTAGCCAGTGAAAACCTTATGAATAGCAGAGAACATTGTCTGATATAGTGCTGGAAGATGAGCCCCCCAGGTTGGAAGGCACTCAGAAGATGACTGAGGAAGAGCTGCCTCCTCAAAGTAGAGCCGACCTTAATGATGTGGATGGAGTAAAGGTTTTGGGACCTTCATTTGCTGATGTGGCACAACTCAAAATGAGAAGAAACAGCTGCAAACATCCATTAATAATCAGAACCTGGAATGTACAAATTATTAATCTAGGAAAACTGGAAATCGTCAAAAATGAAATGGAACGCATAAACATCGATATCCTAGGCATTAGTGAGCTAAAATGGAATGGTATTGGCCATTTTGAATCAGATAATCATATAGTCTACTATGCTGAGAATGACAGTCGAAGAGGAATGGTGTTGCATTCATTGTCAAAAAGAACGTTTCAAGATCTATCCTGAAGTACAACGCTGTCAGTAATAGGATAATATCCATACACCTACAAGGAAGACCAGTTAATACGACTATTATTCAAATTTATGCACCAACCACTAGGGCCAAAGATGAAGAAATGGAAGATTTTTATTAGCTGCTGCAGTCTGAAGTTGATCGAACATGCAATCAAGATGCATTGATAATTACTGGCAATTGGAATGCGAAAGCTGGAAACAAAGAAGAAGGATCAGTAGTTGGAAAATATGGCCTTGGGGATAGAAACAATGCCAGAAATTGAATGATAGAATTTTGCTCAAGACCAATGACTTCTTCATTGCAAATACCTTCTTTCACCAACATAAACAGTGACTACATGGACCTCCCCAGATGGAATGCAGAGAAATCAAATTGACTACATCTGTGGAAAGAGACGATGGAAAAGCTCAATATCATCAGTCAGAACAAGGCCGGGGCCGACTGTGGAACATACCGTCAATTGCTCATACGCAAGTTCAAGCTGAAACTGCAGAAAATCAGAGCAAGTCCACGAGAGCCAAAATATGACCTTGAGTATATCCCACCTGAATTTAGAGACCATCTGAAGAATAGATTTGACGCACTGAACACTAGTGACTGAAGACCAGACGAGTTGTGGAATGACATCAAGGACATCATCCATGAAGAAAGCAAGAGGTCACTGAAAAGACAGGAAAGAAAGAAAAGACCAAGGTGGATGTCAGAGGAGACTTTGAAACTTGCTCTTGAGCGTCGAGCAGCTAAAGCAAAAGGAAGAATTCATGAAGCAAAAGAACTGAACAGAAGATTTCAAAGGGCCGCTCAAGAAGACAAAATAAAGTATTATAATGACATGTGCAAAGAGCTGGAGATGGAAAACCAAAAGGGAAGAACACGCTTGGCGTTTCTCAAGCTGAAAGAACTGAAGAAAAAATTCAAGCCTCGAGTTGCAATAGTGAAGGATTCCATGGGGAAAGTATTAAATGATGCAGGAAACATCAAAAGAAGATGGAAGGAATACACAGAGTCATTATACCAAAAATAATTAGTCAACATTCAACCATTTCAAGAGGTGGCATATGATCAGGAATCAATGGTACTGAAGGAAGAAGTCCAAGCTGCTCTGAAGGCACTGGCGAAAAACAAGGCTCCAGGAATTGGTGGAATATCAATTGAGATGTTTCAACAAACAGATGCAGCGCTGGAGGTGCTCACTCATCTATGCCAAGAAATATGGAAGACAGCTTCCTGGCCAACTGAGTGGAAGAGATCCATATTTATGCCTATTTCCAAGAAAGGTGATCCAACCAAATGTGGAAATTATAGAACAATATCACACGCAAGAGAAATTCTGCTGGAGATCATTCAAAAACAACTGCCAGCAGTATATCAACAGGGAACTGCCAGAAATTCAGGGCAGTTTCAGAAAAGGATGTGGAGCCAGGGACATCATTGCTGATGTCAGTTGGATCCTGGCTGAAAGCAGAGAATACCAGAGGGATGTTTACCTGTGTTTTATCGATTAGGCAAAGGCATTTGACTGTGTGGATCATAACAAACTATGGATAACACTGCGAAGAGTGGGAATTCCAGAACACTTAATTGTGCTCATGAGGAACCTTTACATAGATCTAGAGACAGTTGCTCAGACAGAACAAGGGGATACTGATTGGTTTAAAGTCAGGAAAGGTGTGCATCAGGGTTGTATTCTTTCACCATACCTATTTAATCTGTATGCTGAGCAAATAATCCGAGAAGCTGGACTGTATGAAGAAGAACGGGGCATCAAGATTGGAGGAGGACTCATTAACAACCTACGTTATACAGATGACACAACTTTGCTTGCTGAAAGTGAAGAGGACTTGAAGCACTTACTGATGAAGATCAAAGACCACAACCTTCAGTATGGATTACACCTCAACATAAAGAAAACAAAAATCCTCACAACTGGACCAATGAGCAACATCATGATAAACAGAGAAAAGACTGAAGTTGCCAAGGATTTCATTTTACTTGGATCCACAATCAACAGCCATGGAAACAGCAGTCAAGAAATCAAAAGACACATTGCACTTGGCAAATCTGCTGCAAAGGACTTCTTCAAAGTGTTGAAGAGCAAAGATGTCACCCTGAAGACTAAGGTGAGCCTGGCCCAAGCCATGGTATTTTCAATCGCATCGTATGCATGTGAAAGCTGGACAATGAATAAGGAAGACTGAAGAAGAGTTGACGCCTTTGAATTGTGGTGTTGGCAAAGAATATTGAATATACCACGGACTGCCAAAAGAACAAATCTGTCTTAGAAGAAGTACAACCAGAATGCTCCTTAGAAGGAAGGATGGCGAGACTGCATCTTACATACTTTGGACATGTTGTCAGTAGGGATGAATCCCTGGAGAAGGACATCATGCTTGGCAGAGTACAGGGTCAGTGGAAAAGAGGAAGACCCTCCACGAGGTGGATTGACACAGTGGCTGCAACAATGAGCTCAAGCATAACAATGATTGTAAGGATGGCACAGGACCGGGCAGCATTTCATTCTGTTGTGCATAGGGTTGCTATGAGTCGGAACCGACTTGACAGCACCTAACAACAACAACAACAAGTAGATTGCCCAGCATTCAAATTCAGGTCTGGTTGACCACAGACCGCCCCCCCCCCCCCCCCCACCACCAATGCTGTTTTGTAGGGAAGCCTTTGTAGAGGAGTTAGAGTTTGAGTTGGGCCTTGAAGAATGAGCAGACTTGGATAGACTATGAGTTTATCTTGGATAGACTATGAGTTTATCTTGGATAACCTTGACTTGGAAAGATCATCTTCCAGGTGAAGAGGAAGAACTTGGGCCCTAAAGGCATAGAGGTGAGAATGATATTGCCCCATGATGAGAAGATACCATGTGGAATGGGAGGAAATTAATGGCACATCATAACCCTAAGTCTGCAGTCTTGAAATTTATTTCAATGATGGGTTTTCCCAGCTGACCACAGCCTGTTGCTAGTACCGTCCCATCCCTCTTTTATGATTGCAGTCTTTCTATGGAAAGCCTAGTTTAGCCTTCACTGGAGCCCTGGTGGTGCAGTGGTTAAGAGTTCAGCTGTTAACCAAAAGGTCGACAGTTCGAATCCTCCAGCCACTCCTTGAAAACCCTATGGAACAGTTCTCCTGAGTCCTATAGGGTCACTATGAGTATGAATCGACTCAACAGCAATAGGCTTGGTTTGGAAAGGCACATTTGGCATTTCTGAACAGGAGAAATAGGCCTATGCAAAGTACATTCGTCACCCAGTCTGAGGACAGTGCTAAATTAAAGTCTTAATGATGGGAGACGGGTCTGTCCTGTGTCCCCCTAAACTGAGACAGAGCAGATATTTCAGGGAAAAGCGGAAATTGATCTGTGCTTATGCAGCCCCGCTGTTTCAACTAGACCCCCGTGCAACCAGCTTTGGGAGAGTTTTCCTTTGGTTACAGACAAGTACACATCAATTATACCCACAGTGTGTGACGTGCTTTATGATCTAAAAGGACTTTCAGAGCCTGGTGATGACTCAGGGTTCGTATGTCACTGGGAGCTTGAACAGAAACCTTCATCCTGCTCCTCACACCTTGGCATTGTCACCCAGTGAGCCCATGTGCTGGACCTCCAATGGCCAACGCAGTCTCTAACTCCTCACCAACCTGCCCCTTTCTCTGCTCTGCCTGGCTGTGATCACCCAGGGCTTGGGCTTGGAGATACAGAGGCAGCCTCAGTTGTTCAGAAACTTGAAAAGCAAGTACCTGGAGGCAGATTGCATACAATATCGAATTCTAATAATAAAAACTACAAAAGTAAGGGCAGGGTATTAGAAATCAGGTAGATTTGTTGCCTTTGCTTCCAATCTAGGATCCTGTGTCTTGTCCACCTACTGTGTCTTGCTCTGGGACCACTGGTAGTCCTATCTCTCATGGCCTGAATTTCTTCATCTCTGAGTTGAAGTGACTCACTTTAGCTTAGACATGGTGCTTTCCAGTTCCCACAGGCTCCGATTACTGTAGAGCTTTTCATTTAAAGCTCGATGTAAACCTTGGATTTTGAAGAACTCCCTGATTTAAATAAAATATTGTCAGGGTAAGCTCCTTGCCTAGCCTCAGCTCAAGGTTTGTGTTTCATGTCTGAGAAAATGTGCCTCCATCCATTTCCAAACAGAATTACGGCTTTTGAAAATACGGATACTAAAGTTTAAAAAGGATTTAGTTTTCCTCAGTTTGGATCAAACGTTCTGATTACTTTCAGCACCAAAACATTTTAATTTAGTTCCTCTTTCTCTAAGTGGAAGCAGGCTGTTCTATCAAATTTTGAAAATGAGAAGGCACTTAATTTATGTCTTCTTCCTCACTCAAGATACTACCAGTGACTTACACTCTTTAGTTTCTAAATCCCTTCTTTAAGGAACTTCAAAGCTGAGGAGAAAATGGAAAGATTTTAATCCATTTTCCAATCTCAGCATCGTAATGGAAAGAGATGCCTATATTTAGACAGGAGAGATGCACAACCGTAGGGGGATAAACGTGCCCTTTGTTTCCAAATTCCAGGAAGCTGGATCCTGGGACGTTCCTCTGTTGTGCACCTTTAATTTGTACCATGTAAGTTTTTTTTTTTTAAAGTCCCACTTGCTCCATCAGTTCTGTTCAAATCACTGCAGTCCACAGCGAATTCTCTTTCTCCAAATACAAATACTAAATGTCACCCAAATCTACCATTTACCAAACCAAACAGCTTACACCATCTAAGCCAACCAAAACCCATTGCTGTTGAGTTGATTCTGACTCATAGTGACCCTACAGATCAGAGTAGAACTGCCCCATAGAGTTTCCAAGGAGCCGCTAGTGGATTCGAACTGGTGACTTATTGGTTAGCAGCTGAGGTCTTAACCACTGTACCACCAGGGCTCCATCATTAAGCTAGCACTTCTCAAACTAATGGTTGTGAAGGACTAGTTCCCCTCCCCACCCAGTTTATCAAAGGCTGTCCCTGGGTGGCGCAAATGGTCAAGCACTCGGCTGTTAACCAAAAGGTTGGTGATTCGAACCCCGCCAGAGGAGTCTCAGAAGAAAGGCCCGGCAGTCTACTTCTAAAAGGTCAAGGCCATTTAAACCCTATGGAGCACACCTCACCTCTGAAACACACCATGCGTCAGAATCCACTCGACAACAGGTGGTTTGGTTTCTTGAAAGTTTGTGAAAACAAATAGAAACAAAAATAAATAAATTACTTGAAAAAGGGAAATGAGGAAAACATGCAAATCCAGATTTATTATTGTGACATTCAGCAGACAGTACTTTTCCCTTTGGTGGAGATGCTGTCCCATTTTCAAAGTGCTGTAAGTTTCTTCACACTGCTTTCAATTTACCTTGCCTCAAACCAGCAACAAAAAACTGCACATCAGCTCGGGTCCACGGACCGCACTTGGGCAAGCAGTCATTACTGGTCATGACATGTACAGCTTCATGATTTCTGCACGTGTTATCTCCTGTAACGTATAAATTACTCGTGGCCAGACGTTAGATTGTACATATTTATGTATCCACCTCCCCCCACTCCCTCCATTTAGTCTGGTAAGTAACTGGCAGTATAATGGGAATAATGATATTGTTGATGGTGATTAAAAAATAATTACAATAATTAGTAGTGTTACTGGTAATAATGAATTTCTATTTTTATTATCACTGTTCTTTTTGAAAACAACAAAAATGCATCTAGAACTCAGTCTTTGTTGTATCTTTATTAATATTAGATTGAAAATAATTGTTAAATTTAATTTGGGGCAGGAAAGTGTAATTTTTTAAATCTAAAGAGATATAATCAGTCTGCTCATTATCTTTACTCAATCAAGGTGCTGTATTTTCTTATCAAGTGATTCAGAAAAACATTGCATATGGGAAACTCCATACTTGAGTGTGATCTCTAATTCTTGGTTCTCAGACTGCTAACATATGCTCAAATCCAGTGTGTTTCTGGACCCATGAGTACTCAGGAGGAGAGGCCAATAAAATTAGAATTTTACAATATAATATTCAAATCATTTTACTTGGATCTACAGTCAATGCCCATGGAAGCAGCAGGCAAGAAATCAAATGACGCGTTGCATTGGGCAAATCTGCTGTAAAAGACTTCTTTGAAGTGTTGAAAAGCAAACATGTCACTTTGAGGACTAAGGTGCACCTGACCCAAGTCATGATATTATCAGTCATCTCATATGCATGTGAAAGCTGGACAGTGAGTAAGGAAGACCGAAGAGGAATTAATGCCTTTGAATTATGGTGTTAGCAAAGGAGTACAGAATATACCATGGATTGACAGAAGAATGAACAAGTCTGTCTTGGAAGAAGTACAGCCAGAGTGCTCCATGGAAGCGAGGATGGCGAGACTTCGTCTCATTTACTTTTTACATGTTATCAGGAGGGACCAGTCCCTGGAGAAGGACATCATACTTGGTAAAGTCAAGGGTCAGTGAAAGAGAGGAACACCCTCCTCAACAACACGGACTGACACAGTGGCTACAACAGTAGGCTCAAAGATAATAATTGTGAGGATGGCGCAAGACCAGGTAGTGTTTCCTTCCGTTGTAGAGTCTCTATGAGTCGGAACTGACTCGATGGCACCTAACAACAGTATACAAATCAACAGATTCTTCTCCTTCCCCAGAAATCCCCAAAGCCCTCTCCCAACTCTCGAGTTTCTTCCAGGGACTATAAAGGTAGCTGGCTTCACGTGAGATCCAGGAGAAGTTAGGAGATCCTTTCAGAATAATTATAAAACCTAAACCAAACCCTTTGCCATCGAATTGACTCTGACTCATAGTGACCCTATAGGACAAGTAGAACTGCCCCATAAGATTTCTAAGGAGTAGCTGGTAGATTTGAACTGCCAGCCTTTTGGTTAGCACTCTGAGCTCTTAACCACTGCACCACCAGGGCTCCATACTAATGATAGGGAAAACAAAACGAAACAGGAGGTGACATCAGGAAAAAATGGCAGAGTAAAGAAGCCAAAAGTGTCACCCTTCATAAAAGCAATGAAAAATCTAGGAAAAATGATCAGAGTCAACTTTTCCAGTGCTCTGGAATGTAGCCCAAAACTTGCAGCAACCCAGAGAGTGTTTATTTTGTAAAAGCAGCCAATCTTCAATAATAACAGTGAATTTTGTGATATTTAAGCTTACCATAGTCCCATCCTCTGCTCCCCAGCTCAATGACAACCTTGAAAATAACAGCCCAGATTCCTGGTGCCAGTGTCGGGGGGATCAGAGCAGACCTCGTTCACAAGGGGTTCTTTTTTTTTTTTAATATAATTTTATTTGTTTTGTTGTTGTTGAGAATATACACAGGAAAACATACACCAACTGAGCAGTTTCTACGCGTAAAATTTAGTGACACTGACTGCCTTCTTTGAGTTGTGCAACCATTCTCACCCTCTTTTCTGAGTTGTTCCTCCTCATTAACATGAACTCACTGCCCCCTAAGGTTCCTATCAAATCTTTTGAGTTGCTGTTGTCAGTTTGAACCCATATAGGTAGTTGTTAAAAGAGCATAATGCTTAAGGCCGACCCTTTTCATTAGTTAAGCTAAACTATTGTTCGGTTTTAAGAAGACTTCAGGGGATATTTTTGGTTTAAGATTTAAAGATTGTCTCAGGGCAGTAGTTTCAGGGGTTCATCCAGCCTCCTGGCTCCAGAAAATCTGGAGTCCATGAGAATTTGAAATTCTGTTCTGCATTTTCACCTTTTGATCAGGATTTGGCTATGGAATCTTTGATCAAAATGTTCAGTAATGGTAGCTGGGCACCATCCAGCTCTTCTGATGTCATGGCAAAGGAGGCAGCTGTTCATGGAGGCAATTAGCCACATATTCCATATCCTCCTCCTATTCCTGACTCTCCTTCTTGCTCTGTTGCTCCAGGTGAATAGAGACCAGTAGGTGTGCCTTGGAGGAATATATAAAGAATTCTTAACAAGGCAATAATAAAAAGAAATGACCCAATTAAAAAAATGGACAAAGGATTTAAAAAGGCATTTCTCAATGAAGATATACAAATAGCCAATAAGCACATGAAAAGACACTAACATCATTATGCATTAGACAAATGCAAATCAAAACCAAGATGATTTGCTAGACTGGGTACAATTTTTAAAAGAAGGAAAGTAAGTATTGAAGAGGATGTGGCATAGCTGGAAACCTCATACATTGGTGGTGGGAATGTAAAATGATCTAGCCTCATTGGAAAACAGTTTGGTAGTACCTCAAAAAGTTGAGTTACCATTGGACCCCGCTATTCCACTCCCAGGTATATACTAAAGAGAACTGAAAATATATGTTCACACAAAGTGTGTACACAGATGTTCATCACAGTGTTATTCATAATAGCCAAAAGTGGAAACAAGCCAAATGTCCATCAACTGATGAATGGATAAACAAACTGTGGTCTCTCCATACAATGGAATATTTTTCACCTATGAAAAGGAATGAAGTACTGATACATGCTGTAACATGCAGGAATCTTGAAAACATTGTGTACTAAGTGAAAGAAGCCAGTCACAAAGGACACAGACTGTATGATTCCATTCAGATGGAAGTCCTGGACAGGAAAATCTGTAGACATAAAGTAGATCAGTGGTTGCCTAGGGCTGGGGGTGGGACACTGGGGGAGATAGCTAAATGGTATGGGAGCCTCTTTTTGAGGTGATGAACATATTCTAAAATTGACTATGGTGATGGTTCCACATATCTGTGAATATACCAAAAACTAATGAGTTGTACACTCTAAATGGGTGAATTGTAGGGTATGTGAATTACATCTCAACAAAGCTGTGGAAAAAAAGGAGGGGGGCACTTTGTTAAGCTAACAATTGACATCTATTAAAAAAACAAGGTTACAGAGTATTCACATCCTTGCTTGTATAATACTACAACACTAAATTGCATTATTACCCCCCTCCCCACCCATACCACAATCTAAATATACAACTTCTGTGGAGTCTCTTTAAGTCGGAATCAGCTCGACGGCAACAAGTTTGTTTGTTTGGTATGGGCGAAAACTTCGGGTCATCATGATCTTGACAAAGTGAATTTACAGTGAAGTTATTGGTAGTTCTATAGATATTTTTCCTGCCCTTTAATCAGTTTTTGAAACAGCTTGGTAGAGTCTAGGTAACCATATAATTCATGGTCCAAATGGGATACTTTTGAGTGTATCACTGGGCACTAACCAGATGGGACGCTGACTCAACAGGCATAAACCAGACTGTCCTGGGCAACCCGGGACATATGGCCACCTAAGCAGAGGTGACATTTACTTCCAGACACAGACTCAAGGCTGGAGACTCAATAAAAACTATTGGATTGGGAGGGAAGATTGCTTCAAAAGGTGAACAGCTGTGCGGCTGACACTGCTTACGTAGTGGTGGCGAGTGTTGCCTCGTCCTTTCTCCAGAGCAGGAAGGACTGGGTCCAGTGGTGGCCCCTGAAATCTCGGCTCACTGGGGCCAGGATTTCAGTGGAGTCGGGGGAAGGAGCGTCTTCTAGTGGCTTAACTGTACCTACCTGGGGTCTCCTGTAAGATTAGCACTGACTTTCGTGTTCTGCATCTAAATAAGGACTTCGGGATCAGCCAGGCTGCTTTACTAACGTTTCTCTGTTCATTATCTCCCGGCACATATGAGAGAGAAAATCCACATGGTCGGATCAGATTGGCAAAGTTAAACTGATACTGGAGGTGCTGGGCTTTTCAGGCACAAGCAGAGTGGGTTGGCAGAAAATAATTCATCTTTGATATTCCCTGTTCTGAGCTGTGTTTTCCTAAACACACTTGCGGACAATTTAATCTGACTTTTTTTTTTTTTTTTTGTCATTTTGTAAAGGAGGAAACTCATGCTTAGAAAGGGCCAAGACTCTTCCATTTAATACCCCTTGAGCCCTGGTGGTGCAGTAGTTAAGAGGTACAGCTGCTCACCAAAAGGTTGACAGTTCAAATCCACCAGCGGCTCCTTGGAAACCCTTTGGGGCAGTTCTACTCTGTCCTACAGGGTCACTAGGAGTCAGAATTGACTCGATGGCAGTGGGTTTGGTTTTTTGGTTTGCTACCTTAAGTAACCCACTGCTGTGGAGTTGAGTCATGGGTCTGGTGGTGCCAGTGGTTAAGCATTTGGCTGATAACCAAGAAGCTGACAGTTCGAATCCACTAGCTGCTCCTTGGAAACCCTATGGGTCAGTTCTATTCTGTCCTATATATAGGGTCGCTATGAGTCAGAATCGACTCAATGACAACAGGTAAACTTAAGTAAAAGGTCCCTAGGTGGCACACGGGGTTTGCTCTCCACTAAAAAAAAAAAAAAAAACGACAATTTGAACCCATCCAGCAGTGCCACAGGAGAGAGGCCTGGTGATTTGCTTCCAGAAAGACTGCAGTCAAGCAAACCCTATGAAGCAGCTTAGTTCCACTGTGTAACATATAGGGCCACCATGAGTTGGAATAGACTCGATGGCAACAAGTTTAGAATTTTTTTTTTTCCTACCTAAGTAGGAATTGTTACCTTTAGAACAAGCTATCTTTTCAGCTTCTATTTTGAGAAAGTCTCAAAAGGAAAGAAATTTGCACAAATTGTTGGGTGAAAATCCAGAGGGTCAAAGGCACTACTGGCAGGAGTGTTTGCTGTGCTGCAGGCTCAGGTAAGGGAGGACTCTAGCCTTCCCAGGTTCCCTCCCACCCAGCCCATGAGCTCCAAGCCGACTCAGCAGTCTCGTCAGTGAAACTCTACCTGCCGTCTGCCTCCCTGGGCTGGGTTGTGGATTAATTGCTCAACATTCAGCAAGTACCTTAAGGAAGAGCAGTTACACAAGTCCTTCCAGCTGATAGCATCACCCAGGCCAGCCCTTGCTGGTGGGCGGGAGAAAAGGTAGGCACGTGGGATGGGGAAAACAAAAAATAAAAACAAACCCGTTGCCATGGAGTTGATTCCAACTCATAGCAACCCCATGTGTTACAGAGTAGAATTGCTCTGTAGAGTTTTCAGTGGCTGCAGTCTTTGTGGGAGCAGGTTGCAAGGCTTTTCTTCCATGGCCCCCTCATGCAGCTCCCTATGTTGAAGTTCCGGTACCTTCCCACCTCCCGTCATCTTCAGGAGACTTTCGAGGCTCTCCTCAGCATGCAGCCGAGGCTCCCTGCCGTCTGGCCCTGGCCCACCTTTCCCAGCCTGTAACTCTTGTCCACCATGTCCGGATAGACAGGACACCTTCCCCTTACCCAGGTGCTTCCACATCCTTCTGCCCAGGATGGCAGTTCCCACTCCTTTACTGGCTTGTTGTCTTTAGTTGCCAATTCTGACTCATGGTGACCCCATGTGCCAGGGACCGAAATCTTGCCCAGTCCTGCACGGTCTTCATGATCATTGGTATGTTTGCGTCCATCCTTGAGGCTGTTGTTTAGTACCTTCCAACCTGGCAGGTTCATCGTGCTGCTGTAGCACTAGATCGGATAATATTCAATTGTGATCCATAGGGCTTTCATTGGCTAATTTTTAGAAGTGGATCACCAGGCCTTTCTTCCTAGTCTGTCTTCATCTGGACGCTCCCCTGGTGACCTGCTGATATTTGAAATACCAGTGGCATAGCTTTTAGCATCATAGCAACACGCAAGTCACATAGTACGGCAAACTGATGGATGGGTGGTGGCTTCGTTGGCTTACCCCTGGCAAATCTGAAGCCAGCTTTGAGGGGCCCTCCTTCGGTAGGTGTGCCCAGTGATGGTCCCCCTGCCCCTTGGCTGGGGGTGGGCCTGGCATAAGTCATACAGTGCTGCTACTAACCTCTGGGCTCCGTGGGGGCCTGGTTTGTGACTTTGTTATGCACACTGCCTCACCCAGATCCTTTCACAGAGTCAACACTCAGGGCAGGTGAGATGATAAGAACTTTAGAGGGCTGACGTCCCAGAACCTATTTCTCCTATGTTTTGTCTCTTCAGGGTCCCGATAACTCAGGAGCCACAAAGGTAAAGCTCAGGCTGAGTAACTTCCATTCCCACCCAAGGGTGTGAAAACACCTTCCTTAGCAGGGCACAGCCCTCTTCACCAGAATTACCTGGTGACTGTATATCCAGGACAGGTGAGTCAGGCAGGGATTCGGTTCCATTTTGTAGACAAGAAACCCAAGAGCTGGCAAAGGGGTGCTGGTGAAGAGAGAGAAACAACTTGACTAAGTGAGCTGGCACAGACAGGGGTGCTGGTGAAGAGAGTGAAAAAACTTGACTGAAACAAACTGGCACAGGGGTGCTGGTGAAAAGAGTGAAACAGCTTGCCTGAAACGAGCTGGCAAAGGGGCGCTGGTGAAAAGAGTGAAAAAACTTCACTGAAATGAGCTAGCAAAGGGGTGCTGGTGAAGAGCGCTCCCCTGGGCTCAAGTGCAGGTACTGTCTCATGCTTCCTACCCGCCTCCCTTCACAACAGCCTGGAAGGACAGGAAAGAGCTTGAGCGCCTGAGGGCATGAAGAGATGACTAAGGGAGTTAAGCTTGAGGAGAACTGAATGCTCCTGCTCACTGAAAGACTGGAGGTTCAAGGCTACCCGGAGGTGCCTCCGAAGAAAGGCCTGGTGATTTGCTTCTGAAAAATCAGCCATTGAAAACTCTGTGGAGCACCGTTTTACTCTTACACACATGGAGTTGCCATGAGTCAGAATCAACTCGGTGGTAGTTTTTTTTTTTTCATGGGCAAGCTCCATGGGGGCAAAGGTGGAGGCTGGGGCATTGATCCTCCAAAGTCATCTCCAGACTTTCTCCAGGTTGGTCTTCTTATCTGGGTAACTTACTCCCCAGGCTGAAGGAGCAGTATGTTAACTAAATGAAATTCATTAAAAACCCCAAAACCAAGCCCATTGCCATGGAGTTGCTTCCGACTCATAGCAACCCTATATGGCAAAGTAGAACTATCCCATGGGGTTTCCAAGGAGTGGCTGGTGGATTCAAACAGCTAACCTTTTTGGTAAGCAGCTGCGCTCTTAACCACTGAGCCGCCAGAGCCCCGAAATTAATTAAAGTAGGATTGAAATGCAGCGTCCTCAAACTCAGGTATGGATTGGGGATAAAAGGTTTGGCCCAAAAGAAAGGGTGACAGTGTGCTAAAAATAAGTCCCACTATAAAATGCTCCCGCATCTGCTGTGAGCTGGTGAGCTGGGTGTGCAGGGCTGTGCCGCCCCATCGCCAGGTCTAATTGGCCAGGCTTACGCCTCCAACACATAGTTACAAAAAGGAGCCATTGCAGAAAGCCGATTGAGTGGCTGGCAGCTCCCAGGCCCTCAGTGCCAAGGTGACTTTTCTCTTTGTTCTCCTTGAGCCTGGCCCTGCCGGGTCACCTCCTCCCTGGGCCTGGCGACAAGGGTCTTGAGGGCAACCTCTGTTGTATGTGGAATAATGTGAACAGCTGGGACGTGCCAGTTTGTCAGAGGTCACCGCTGTTACAAGTTTCAGAGAGAACATTTTTAGTAGAAGGTGAGACAGAACTACTGCAGGCTACGCTTTGAGGTGGCAGACTTGAAAAAATGCAGTCTTTTCAGAGCAGCGGGCCAAGGCTGTCCAGCCACCCCTGCTCGTCCCTCACAGGTCCTTTAAGCTCAGACAGAGCCCGCAGTAAGTAAAACTGGTACATGGCACACGGCAAGGAAAATCTGTGGCTCCTGAATCAAGAGACAGGAGCTGCAGGATTGCTCTTCCGTCTATAAGCTGTGTCACCTTAGCCAAGTGACAGCCTCAGTGGGTCTCTGTGTGGAGACTGGAGTGAGGGTTCTCATAGGCCTCAGCTCTGACACTCATGAACCTGTGATTCTAAGATTCTCTCAGCTTAGCATCTTTGGGGTTCCTTTCCAGGACCCTCCCTACCTGTTTTTCAATGTCTCCACCTGCCAAGTGGCACAGGGCTTTAATTTCTATCCTCCCCATGCCCAGCTGCCCAGGCCGCTGCCTCTTTTAACGCTAATCCCAGAGTTCCTGTGAGTCATCGGGTGATGTAGCACAGCTGCCTCTTTATGATGCTTCTTAATCAGCTAAAGCCGGACCTTGTCTGTTAGCTGAAGATGGTGACTCTGGAGTGAGTGCTGATCAAGTGTGCGGGTGTATTCTCAGGCCAGAGGATAATGATCACAGCAATTGTAATAACAAGCACGGCCACAGATATTAAAGAGAGTTTACTCTGTGCTAGGCTCTGTGCTGAGGGATTGACATGTTACCGCATTTAAATCTTCCAAAAATCCTTTAACATTATTATTCCCATTTTACAGATGAGGAAACCAAGCCTCGAGAGTGTAAATGATTTGCCTGTAGTCACCCAGAATGTAAGTGGTGGAACACGGTTTGAATCCAGACTAAACACTGTGAGGTGTTCTTTCCCCAAAGACTAACTAGAGGAGTTCTAGTGTTTGGTTTTCAAGTAGTGAGACTGCGCTCACTCATACCCGCTGTCTTAGTCACCTAGTGCTGCTGTAACAGAAATACCACAAGTGGATGGCTTCAACAAAGAGAAATTTATTTCTTCACAGCCCGGTAGGCTAAAAATCCAAATTCAGGACATTGGCTCCAAGGGGAGGCTTTCTGTCTGTGTTGGCTCTGGAGGAAGGTCCTTGTCCTCAATCTTCCCCCGGTCAAGGAGCTTCTCAGGCACAGGGACCCTGGGTCCAAAGGACGTGCTCTGCTCCCGGTGCTGCTTTCTTGGTGATATGAGGCCCCCCACTCTCTGGTTGCTTCCCTTTCATCTCTTCAGAGATAAAAGGTGATGCAGCTACCCCAGGGAAATTCCCTTTACATTGGATCAGGGATGTGACCTGGGTAAGGATGCTACAATCCCACCCTAATCCTCTTTAACAGAAAATTACAATCACAAAATGGAGGACAACCACACAATCCTAGAAATCATGGCCCAGCCAAATTGATGCACACATTTTGGGGGTGATATAATTCAATCTATGACACCCGCACTCTCTTTCTCTCCCTCACTGTTTCTCACACTCAGCCATACTCATAACCAACAGAATGTATACATATGAATGAGTTCTGTAAGAGAACTTCAGTGCCATCACTTGTAAGGTCAGTAAACGTATCTGTTCCAGCAATGCCAGATGTCACAACTGCTTGGTTGGGAAGTTCCTCCTGGGAACACTTCTGGAGACACACACACACACACACACACACACACAGTTGCAATATTTTTATATCACAGCCACCCAGCCCAGTGCTGTCTCATTCCCACAGTCTACTTTTAATTCTTTTATTGTTGCTGCTGTTTTCCCTTCCAGTGGTATCATTATTCATTGTGCTCACACCTCTCTTCACCAGACATGGCTCCTCCAGGTGGCTTTGGCTGTGTGTAATATGTAAATCCAGCCTACCCTTAAAGGGAAGAGTTGCCACCATTCAACTGTCCAGTTGACTATATGTTTCCCCCACTGTTTCGGTCACTAGCAAACGATTTTAGCAGTGGAACCATTTTTATTTCCTGTGGGAATCTCATGGAGAAGCCCAGTTAATCAGGCAAATTGAAGCAGAGCTTCTGTGTTTGAAGTGTGGGTAGGAGGTAGGAGCCTCGTCTTCTTCTCTCTCCTGCCCTTTTTGCTCTACTCCTTGGCCCAGGAGTTACCACCAAGGAAGCGGCAGGTCCCAGGGACACAGTTTGAAAACCACTGCCCTGACCCAGGCTGCCCAGAGGTGGGAGGGACAGTGTCAGGGGCTCCACGTCCCCTCCTAACACAGCATGAGCACATCCTACCTGTGATCCTGAGGGACAGTGTGGGAGCAGGAGATTCTAGGGTTGAAGCACAGCCACTTCTATACATATACTTGTCTCCCTAAAAATCCTTACTGCTGCAAGGTAGCAGCGCATGACTCCTCGTGGGTGCCCCTCAGGGTTTTCATCCACCCTTTATGCCTATAGGAGAGCTGTAAGGGGTTTGCAGAAATGTTTCAGAGAAGGAAGAAGAGGAGCTTGGTAGCTATAAATAGAAAGGCTAGCTCTAAGGTCAAGACCAATAAAGAGGAAGCGAAAAAAAAATTAAGAATTGGAATGGAACAAAGAAGAGAATCAGAAAGAGCTAAAGAGATAACAAAGCATGGAGGTTTCTAGCAGAAAGTGACAGGCATGATGTGCCCGCATCCCAGGCTGAGTGCTGGGCCCATTAGGGGGTGCAGAACTGGGAGGCGGAAGTGTGCTACTGCTTCGTGCCAGGCTGTGGGGGACACCAGCAAGGACCCACGAGATAGGGACCTTTCCTCTGAGGAACTCACTGTCCAGTAAGGGACAGACGCAAAAGTTAAATCACAGAGGAGGTCAGGAAAAGCAGTGAAGGAGGTGCGAATGGGGTGTTCAGGGATCTGAGTGGGGGGAGCTTCTGGGAAGGCATCCAAGCAAAGCCAGGCTTCCTCCATTGCACACATAGCATGTGTTCCTTTCAACTCTCCAAAATGGACTTTGGATGGAATTTGGGACTCTGTACATTTTATCTTATCAAACTCATACTTACCAGCTCATCCTGGCTTCATTTTCCTTGAACAAGAAGAAGTTACTTCTCTGTTTATACCCCTAAAAAAAAAAAAAAAAGGAGGTATAAAATCATGACTACTTTTTCTCCACATGAGTCAGTCGAACGCTTGCTTTCATTTCAGTCATGATTGTGCGTGGACATGTTTCTGTCCCATAGAAAGGCGCTTCCATTCTCGTTTAATTGCTTTAAGATTCCTTTCACTTTAGAGTGCCATTATCTAGTACCTGAAACCAACACGGAAGGAAAAATATCTCTTTGACAGTCAAAAAAGAAAGAAAAAAAAAGGATCCCCATTAGTTTGGAGGGCTAGCTTTCAGCTGATTGCTGGCAAGCTGGGGAGAAGGCTTTGCTGCCGCATGAATATAATAAAACCCAGGGAGGGCCTGGAGTGTTGTTGGATCTAATCCTGTGATTTACTCATTTTCTCAGCATCCCAGCACTAAGAAACATGCTCCAAACCAAGTCCCTGTGTCCCATGCAATCTGCAACCACTTCACCAAGGCCTGCAGCAGGCAGTGTCTTCACTCTTGGCTTTGGCTTTGGACTTGAAGCACTGCCTTGCTGCACTCTTTATCCCCAGGGTCTAGCATAGTGCCTGGCATGTAGTGGGAACTTACTCACATGATGCTTGTGGAACTGAGCTGCTTGGGAAGAAAGGTAGGGAGAAGGAATGTGTGGGCTGTGTCCGAGGACAAGCTCAGTAATACAAAGAGCTGACAGTATTAAGCATCTACTAAGAGCCTGGTGAGGAGCACCGGTGGCACAGTGATTAAAGTGCTTGGCTGCTAACGAAAAGGTCAGCAGCTCGAACCCACCAGCCACTCTTTGGAAGGAGAAAGATGTGGCAGTCTGCTTCTATAAAGATGACAGCCTTGGAAACCCTATGGGGCAATTCTGCTCTGTCCTGTAGGGTCACTATGGGTCGGAATCAACTCCATGGCAAGGGGTTAAGAGCTTGATACCACGTTGAGTGCTTTATGCTTCCTCCTCATTCACCTCTCGCCACGACTCCATGAGGTAGCACTATTAGTACCTAATTTACAGGTAAGAAACTTGAGACTTACGGGAAGTTAAACGCAGTGTCTAATTTTATTATGTCAGTATGGCTAGGCTGTGGTTCCCAGTGGTTTGGCCAAATCATAGTCTAGTTGCTGTTTTGGAGTACTTTTACATGTGCTATATGGAGTAGTTACATGTGATCAAATCAGTTGGCCTTGGGTAAAACAGATTACCTTTCATAATCTAATGGGATATAATCACTTTCCATAATGTAATGTAATCAGTTATACCAGTGTCATAGGTTTGCTATGAGTCGGAATCGACTCAACGGCAGTGGTTTTTTTTTTTTTTTTATACCAGTGTAGGGTTGATCCTAAACCTAATTATTTCTGAGTTCCAAAAAGGACAGAAGACACATATGCGCACACACACACACACAGGTAAGATGGGGAAGACAGGTACCATGTGAAGATTGTCTTCAAGCCAAGGGAAGACAAGGAACCAAGAAACCAGGAGGTTTCAACCAGGAGGAAATCAACACATCTGAGACCCTGATTTGGACTTTTAGTCTCCAGAACAGTGAGAAAATAAATTTCTATTCTTTAAAGCCACTCCTTGTGGTATTTGTGTTATAGCGGAAGTAAGTAACCAAGACATTAAATAACCATCCCAAGGCTGCACAGCTAGGAAGTGTTGGAACCGGAGCTCAAGCTCTCTTACCCACAAGTTCCTGCTCTTAACTTTGAGGCAGCACCATCATGATGTGTGGGTGGTGTACATGAAGGGTAGGACCCAGGCATTGAAGGTAATGATGGAGAGGTAGTCTGGGCTCAAATGAACCCTGAAGACTCAGTCACTTGCTATTCCCATCTCCCATCCTGCAAGCCAGTCATACTGAAACCTTTGCAGCTTCCTGAGGCTTCTGCTCATGGGCTCCCATCCTTTGAACACAGTGCTTTGCTCTGCCTAGAGCAGCAGTTTACAACCTTGGCTGCATATTAGAATCACCTGGTAAGCTTGAAGAAAAGCGGGATCAGAGCCAAAGTGAAGGACTCCCACTGGCCTCAAACAAATAACAATAGTAACAGATTATAACCTACAGAACAAAACAGGAAACCATGAGTTCATGCTGATATAAATTATCTAATGAATAAATTGAAAGTTCAATGATTAACTGGATATTTACATACTGTCAAAGCCCTTCTCCTCAATGGGCTTACTAATGACAAAAGGAAAATGAGTAAATGTACGGCAGAGACGCCATAACCAAGTGACCCAGGTGAACATCATCAGTTGTAGGACAAATGGAAACAATGCGCTACTTCATAGAATACAATGAGAGGACGTTAAATCGCCACTCTGATATTACTGACAAAGATGCAAAATCTGGATCTAATTAGGAGGATACATCAGACAAGACCATATTGCGCAACATTTCTATAAAATAACTCGCCTGTATCTTCTGAAGTATCATGGTTCTGAAAGTTAAGAAATGATTCCAGGTTGAGGGCTACTAAAGAGACGTGATAATTAATAAAGGCGGAGTATAATTCTGAACTGGGTGCTTTCGCCGTAGAACACATTATTGGAACATTCAGCAAGACTTGAATGGAATCTGAGGATTAGATGGTTGTAATGTAGCAATGTGAACTTCCTAATTTTGATGGTTGTATTGTAGTTATGGAGGAGCCCTGGTGGTGCAGCAGTTAAGCATTTAGCTGCCAACTGAAAGGTTGGCAGTTCAAACCCACCAGCCACTCTGTGGGAAAAAAATGTGGCAGTGTGCTTTCATAAAGATTTACAGCCTTGGAAACTCTATGGGACAATTCTACTGTGTCCTACAGGGTTGCTATGAGTGAGAATCAACTTGACAGCAATGAGTTTGGGTTTTTTCCTTCGGTATTGTCGTTATGAAGGAACCTTGATAGCTCAATGGTTAAGCTCTCAGCTGCTAACCAAGGTCGGGGATTTGAACTCACCAGATACTCTGCAGCAGAAGAAAAGACCTGGTGATTTGCTCCTGTTGCTGACAGCCTAGGAAACACTATGGGGCAATTCTAGCTTGTTATATAGGATCACTATGAGTTGGAATCAACTTGACAGCATAGAACAACAACATTGTAGTTATGTAGGAGAATGTTCTTGTTTGTAGGAAAATACATACTACAAAGAAAGGGTGATGGGGCATCAAGTCAATGAAGCACTCTCATATGGCTCAGGGAAAAAATGTTATGTACATTGTACTTGCACCTTCTTTTGTAAGTTTGAGATTGTTAATCTATAAACAAGCAAACAATTAAAACCCCTAATATCCAGCTTGCACCCCAAACCAATTGAATTGGAATCTCTAAGGATGATGCCAGGCGTTAGTAGCTGTTGAAGCTCCCAGGTGGTTCCAATGTAAACCTGGGCGGAGAACCACTGGCCTAATATCAAAATATGTTCTCTAACACTCCACTCAACAGCTGCAAAGTACACATTCCTTTCCAACGCACATGAAACGTTCTTCAGAATAGACCATATCTTAGACCACAGAGCAACCCTCAACAAAATCCAAAACAGTGAAGTAATACAAATTATCTTCTCTGATCACAATGCCATCAAAGTAAAAATTAACAACAAGAAAAGCAAGGAAAAAATATCAATTAGTTAAAAACTGAATAACACCCTGCTTAAAAAGTGCTGGGTAATAGAAGAAATCAAAGGTGGAATCCAAAAATTCCTAGAATCAAATGAGAATGAAAGCACATCATACCAAAACCTTTGGGAGACAGCAAAGGCAGTACTCAGAGGTGAATTTATAGCAATAGATGCACAGATCAAAAAAGATGGGACAAAACCAAAGTATCAACTATACAACTAGAGCAAATAGAAAACAGCAAAAGAAGCCCACAGCCACCAGGAGAAAGGAAATAATAGAAATCAGAGCAGAAATAAATGAAATAGAGAATAGAAAAACAATAGGAAGAGTCAACAAAACCAAAAGCTGGTTCTTTGAAAGGATCAACAAAATGGACAAACCACTGACCAAATTGACAGAAGAAAAATAGGAGAGGACGCAAATGACCCAAATAAGAAATGAAATGAAGGACATTACAACAGACCCAACTGAAATAAAAAAGGATCATAACAGAGTATTATGAAAAGCTATACTCTAACAAATTTGAAAATCTACAGGAAATGGACAAATTTCTAGAAACACACTCCCTCCCCAAATGAACACAAAATGATGTTGAAAATCTGAATAGACCCATAACAAGAAAGAGATTGAAAAGGTAATAATAATAATAAAAAAAAACGCCCAGCATAGAAAAGGAAGGGTTATTTCCGAATTCATTCTATGAAGCCAGCATAACCCTGATACCAAAAGGCAGGCAGAGACAGCACACACAAAAAAGAAAATTACAGACTGATATCTCTCATGAATATAGATGCAAAAATTCTCAACAAAATTCTAGCCAATAGAATTCAGCATTATATAAAAAATAATAATACACCATGACCAAGTAGGATTCATACCAGGTATGCAAAGATGGTTCAACATTAGAAAATCAATCAATGTAATCTACCACATAAACGAAAGAGTCACATGATTATCTCAATTGACGCAGAAAAGGCATTCAACAAAATCCAACACGCCTTCCTGATAAAAACTCTCACTAAAATAGGCAGCACACATGAGCTGCCTTTAAATAGACCCCATGCACAACTGAACCAAACGCTGCCTGCTCCTGTGTCGTCCCCATGACCAGTTGCAGATTGGACCATGATCCACAGGTTTTTTCATTGGCTGATTTTACAAAGTAGATCAGCAGGCCTTTTCCTAGTCTGTCTTAGTCTGGCAGCACTACTGAAACCTCTTCAGCCACATGGCAGCACACAAGTGTCCACTGATAAATGGGTGGTGGCTGCCCGTGAGGTGCATTGGCCTGGAATTGCACCTGGTCTCCCCCATGGAAGGCCAGAATTGTGCCACTGAATGACCTCATAGTATGTGTCTTAGTTATCTAGTGCTGCTATAACAGAAATACCACAAAAGGGTGATTTTAACAAAGAGAAATTTATTTTCTCATAATTTAGGAGGCTAGAAGTCCAAATTCAGGATGCCAGCTCTAGGGGAAGGCCTTCTCTCCCTCTTGGCTCTGGAGGAAGTTCTTATCTCTTTGAGTTTCTGCTCCTGGGTGATCTTCATGCAGGTTGGCATGTGTCTTACCCCATCTCTCTCCAAATGGAATTATAAACTTAGGCACAGAAGTTAGGATTTATAACACGTATTTTGGGGGGACAGAATTCAATCCATAACAGCATACATCTTGTTGTTGGTGGTGGTAGGTGCCATCAAGTCGGTTCCTATTCATAGTGACCCTATGTACAACAGGACGAAACACTCCCCGGTCCTGTGCTGTGTCCCCAATCGTTGTTATGCCTGAGCTCATTGTTGCGGCCACTGTGTGGATCCACCTCTCGTTGAATGTCTTTCTCTTTTCCACTGACCCCCGTACTCTGCCAAGCATGATGTCCTTCTCCAGGGACTGATCCCTCCTGACAACATGTCCAAAGTATGTAAGACATAGTCTCGCCATCCTTGCTTCTAAGGAACATTCTGGTTGTACTTCTTCCAAGACAGATTTGTTCGTTCTTTTGGCAGACCACAATATATTCAATATTCTTTGCCAACACCACAATTCAAAGGCATCATTTCTTCTATCTTCCTTATTCATTGTCCAGCTTATAATGCTATTGAAAATACCATGGCTTAGGTCAGGTGCACCTTAGTCTTAAGGTGACATCTTTGCTTTTCAACACTTCAAAGAGGTCTTTTGTGGCAGATTTGTCCAATGCAATGCGTCTTTTGATTTCTTGACTGCTGCTTCCATGGGTGTCGATTGTGGATCCAAGTAACGTGATATCCTTGACAACTTCAATCTTTTCTCCATTTATCATAATGTTGTTTATTGGTCCAGTTATGAGGGTTTTTGTTTTCTTTATGTTGAGATGCAACCCATACTGAAAGCTGTGGTCCTTGATCTTCGTCATTAGTAAGTGTTTCAAGTCCTCTTCACTTTCAGCAAGCAAGGTTGTGTCATCTGCAAAACACAGGTTGTTAATGAGTCTTCCTCCAATCCTGATGCCCTGTTCTTCTTCATATAGTCCAGCTTCTTGGAATATTTATTCAGCATACAGATTGAATAGATGCGGTGAAAGGATACAACCCTGATGCACACCTTTCCTGACTTTAAACGGCACAGTATCCCCTTGTTCTGTCCAAGCAACTGCCTCTTGATCTATGTACAGGTTCCTCATGAGCACAATTAAGTGTTCTGGAATTCCCGTTCTTCTCAGTGTTATCCATAATTTGTTTACACGCTTGTCTGCTCCAGGTCTCTTTTGCACATTCCCTAGCCTAGAGTAGGCACCAAGTGCATGCTTATTTAATTGATGCTTATCACATGAATTGAGGGATCAGTGGTGATGTTACATACCCTTAAGAGGCTGCAATGGTATGTCTCAAGTTCATTCTTTCTGTGATGGGAATTTGATAAAGGGCTCTGTGGAGGCAGGGGAGATGACAGGCATTTGAAATCACATTCAGAAGACCCCCGCCTTTCTGGGAGCGGGTTCTGAAGCCTTGTGCTAGAAGGTGTCTGTGAGCTGCTGGGCTCTCTAATTAAACCAGATGGACTGCACGATAGCTGATTAAATTCATGACTTACTGATGCTCTTTCTATTTACTCACATAACTACGTTGATGAGCCAGAAGCCATCTCATTCAGGAAAAGCACCTCACTGAATATTTTTAGAAAATTAAACTTTTATGGATGACCCAGTCTGTGAGCAGTTAAAATGCCAAAGTCTGTTTCCTATGGCACTTGGCTGGTTGAGCTTTTAGGGGGAGAACCATGAGCAAGTTTGTTTCTGCAGATGTATGCCAGAGCAACAGCAATGGCAAATTACAGGCCCGTCAGTCATTTGGGATAGAGAGAGGAACAAGTCGTAGTGATAGACATAACCAGGGACATAGGCATTTCCTTGCTGGAACAGCTTCTGCCTCTCCTAGCTTCATTTGATGCTATCATATTTTGTTGATGTAGGCTCCCATTTCACTTTGCACTCTTGGTTGATAATATCTTGGGCCTGGGGTGATGAAGTAGATGCTCAGAAAAATATACATACAAGGTAAAACACAGATTTACAAGCACATGTATATCAATACATCTGCCCATGCATAAATCTGTATACATGTTCATATCAATAATTGTATATCACACCCTTTAGAAAATCATTTTCATTTTCACCCTAATCAAGTAGCAGGGACCTTAAGTAATGATGCGTCCTGAGAAATTCTCAACTTCAGGCCCTGCTTCTAATTAGAATCCATACCCAATGCCCTGTGGAAAATATGTCGGTGGCCCAAACTGGAGCCAAGGAAGATCATTTTGTGTAATGCATTGCTTTAGAGTGTTTCCAGGGTAATTCTGCTGAATGACAGAAGAGCAGAGAATTCTAAAGGTATGACCTGGGATTCACGGCTCTGCAGAAACATCATGGCAGCCAAGAGGATAAACCTCAGTCCCAAATGCTCAGATTGGCTTTGGCTCATTGAAAACTGGTGCTGCGCTGGACGTACCTTCTTGGCTGAACTATGTAATCAGAATTGTATTCAGTCACATTCCAAGAGTATTTTTGACCGTCTCTTGGGTTGCTAGTATCTGTTGACTTCTGTGGCTGATGCAGCATGTGTAGAACATATCAGGCTTACTAGAAATACAGTAGCATTCCATATGTATAACATTCTTATCGTGAAAGCCAAGGTCAGGTTGCTGTGTACAGGCAAGTCGTGGGAGGTCAGAAGGATGTAATCTCAATATGTAACTTTCTATTCATTTATTCATTCATCTAGAGCTTTAATACATTCCTGTGATGTGCCAGACACTGTACTAGAGTAAGCAGTGCTTAACAAGACAGGCAGAATCCCTTCTCTCACGGAGCTTACAATTTTTAAGTGTTGAGTCAACTAACCAGTCAGTTTGGTGAGAATAGAATGAATGACATCGGTGGAACTCGCAGACTGTCTGGGAAGACAAGACTCATCTTTAGGAAATCAATCAGAAAGCCATCTCTGTTTTGTTGTTGTTGTTAGATGTTGTCGAGTCCATTTCAACTCATCGCAACACCATGTGACAAAGTAGAACTGCTCCATAGGGCTTTCTTGGCTTAATCTTTACAGGAGCAGATCTCTGGTTCTTTCTCCCTCAGGGTAGCTGGGTGGGTTCAAACCTACAGCCTTTTGGTTAGTGGCCGGGTGCCTAACAATATATAAAAAAACAATATAGAATGTATTAAATGCTAAAATGTGGTCAGAGAATGGATTGGGCTGACTGGGGAGGGACAAAGGTGTAGGATAGGGTGGGTGATTGGTCAGATTTTGAGTAGGTAGGGAGGATGACATAATTAATGTTTCAGGGGGAAAGAAAAGAAACAAGTGTTTACAAAGAAAAAAAATGGTGCTTGCAAACAGAGAAATCAATATGCGCCTCTCTTTGCATCTTAATAGCTTCATCAATGTAGCAGAGCTTCAGCCCTCTCCAGAGGACACATTCCCCTGGATGTCATGTTTGTTGACTTGTCTTGCTTTACAAAGAGGCAAAATGGGTTCATGTTGGGCCAGTTCCCTCTTTCACTCAGATATATTAAGTTCTTCCAACCTAAGACTGTCTTTGTCCCATGTAATTACAGTCAGGTGTCGCTTCATGTCTACAATACGTTCTGTGAAATAGGACGTTATGCTGATAGAACGTTACGCGAACACCATATTATATACTTAGCAAAGCTACGTTCCATTCTCTGATGGGGATTTCTGAACTCTGTTATAACCTTATGGGACCACGGACGTATATGCAGCCTGATGTTGTCCGAATGGATGTTCTGTGGCAATGACTCTGTACACTTAGGCATTTCCTTAATGCCCAGATTTATTTTAAGCCCAGTGGGTACAGACCATTGCTAATTCTGCATTTGGATTTGTGCCCGAACCACTAGGTGGTGAGAGAACCAATAGAACTGAGAAGAGGGTGCTATTTTGCCATTCCTGTTCTATTACTGGGATGTTCTATGCCAGGGTGTTGAAACATTAAGCTGGCAAGGAAGGGTGGGGCATGAGCTCAAAAATGTAAAGTCAAATACTCCAAACACTTGGGGTGTGACATAGTTCCTTGCTGGTGCCCACAAAGGCATAAAAATTGCTGCAGTACCTGAGGTCCCTGCATTTGTCCTGCTGGTCTGGAAAGCTGTCTTCACTGAGAGCTCTAGGAATTACTTATGAAAGAGCCTGATTGCTTTAGCATTCGTTTAGAAGTGCATTGTCCCTCCCTCATAATACCATGGCCCCTGTTCCTTTATGCCTGAAACTCCTAGACTTAAACTGGGCCACTAGTCACCAGAGGACTATCCCAAAGGTGACAGGAGTTCTCTTAAGTGCTCTGAGAGGGATGAATGGGCCTGGCATCACTTACTGTCCTATGTTGTTGTTGTTAGGTGCTGTCAAGTCAATTCAGACTCATAGCGACCCTATAGGACAGAATAGAACTGCCCCGTAGAGTTTCCAAGGAGTGGCTGGTGCATTTGAACTGCCGACCTTTTGGTTAGCAGCCAAGCTCTTAACCACTGCACCACCAGGTGTCTCCCCTGCTCCCCCAAATGGAAACCACTTGCTGAGAGGGACCATCATATAGTGCTCCCAGTGTCACTAGGACCTGGCCTGTTCTGGTACAAAATTAGCATTCAATGAATTCTTGCTACAGGAGAGGAAGGAGGAAGACCAGCTTTCTCTTTGGCCCAAGAAGCACCTTTTATAGCATAATGAATGTGGTGTAATTCAGTGTAACTTAGGGTTTCCAAGAGTCTCAAACAATAAGATTCCCCTGGTTCTGTTCTTGCCCATTCTCTGGGAACTCTTTCTCCTCACCACCTCATCCTAACTACTTGTGTGCTTCTGAAGCCAGTGCTCTCAGCTGCCATTCCTAGGCCACCATTTTCCTCCAGCTCCCACACCAGCAGCTGTAGTGCCTGGAGACAGAGACCACTGTTCTGCCCCCATTTCTCCTGGTCTTCTGATGAGCGTGGCTGCCAAGCTGCTCCAGCCACTGTGTGCTGGGCCCACAGGACCTCTTACCCAACTCCTGCTGGCTGTGCTTACCTCCATTTGCCACAAGGTAGTGCTGCCTTCCTTACACTCCCCAGGTCCAAGGAAGTTTGTGCTGGCTCTTTTAGTTTAGTTTCTCAGGACTCAGGTATGAGGCCACAGGGAATGGAACTGAGTGAAATCTCAGAATGCCTCTCTCCCCTCTGACACTGACCCTTATCCTTAACATTCTGCTTCTCAAGGCTCCCCAGAGCCCCTGCAAACAGAGCCCCCATCCATCAAACAGTACCTGAATCCTAGGGTGGGCATCGTTCAGGCTCAAGCTGAGATCCCTGCTTCATAAAGAAGCCCACTAGCCTATTGGTACCCTTCTTGGCCCCATCTCGTCTAATCCAGGTATGTATATTAATGCCTTGGTTACTAAAAATAATCCATGTAGGTCCAGAAGGGCTTCAACAGAGAAGGGAAACCATGGGGGCAAGTTGGAGTCAGGTGGACATCTATTTGAAATCAGACTATACCATGTATTCCCTCTGTGACTGTGGCCAAGTGACTAGGAATGTTTCCCGGTACATTAAATGGGAGAATTCCTGTCTCACAGGGTTATGTGAGGTTTAAGTGAGTGAAAATATGAAATGAGGGTAGGATGTTGCCTGTAAAAGGAGGTGCTAAATCCACTTTGCTTTGCCCTCTTCCTGTTTCCTTAGGTACGGAGTGAGGAATGTTGTTGTTGGGTGCTGTCGAGTGGACTCCGATACATAGTGACCCTATGTGACAGAATAGAGCTTCCCCATAGGATTTTCTAGGTTTTATTTTAATCTTTATAGGAGCAGATCGTCTGGTCTTTCTCCTTTGGAGCCACTGGGTGGTTTTGAACCAGCAACCTTTCAATTAGCAGCCAAGCGCTTAACTGTTGGGCCACTAGGGCTGCTTAGGAGTGAGGAATAACTTAATGTAAATCTCTGACTTTAAGCCACTACTGATGAACACCCCCTTGAATGCCCTGGCTGAGAGCCCCACTGAGGGTTCCTACCACAGCTGGGATGCGCTGGTTACTGCCAACCAGGGCTGAAATCACACCTGCACCAGAGCCTCCTGGAATGTGCTAGGAGAGCTAACTGGGCCATTCCTGCTGACTTCTATCGCATTCCATACGACCCTTTCACCAACACATAGATGATGGCTAGAAAGGCCATCTTTCATCCAAAGCATGAAGTTGAGGGAGGTACGGTAAGCAAAGTGAGCTGAGCAGGGAGCAGAGCAACGGAAGGGGATCCGAAATATGTACAACATCTTTCCAAGGGAATCAAAAACAAGATGATGTCAGTTTCCTTTTCCACCACCAGAAATGGTTCATTGCTTAACTTCTAGAGAAACTTACATCTCTCCAGGTTGCTGGCAAATGTCGCCATTCTCAACCGTTTGCTTCCACTTTCCACCTCTACTATTCCTCATCACTGATCTTCCCAAGTAAGATCTCTGCTTAGGGGACGGTGCCTTATGCCCTATCCCCTTACTCTTAGACAGGGGCTTTCCTGCACCATCACCACCCAAGCCAGACGATACTCTAGACTCTGACTGCCATGCCTTAGAACAGCGGTTAACGGCACAGACTTTAGAATCAGAGCTGATCTCACTGATTGGCCATTTGATTTGGGGGTGAGTTATTACCCTCTGTAAGCTTCCGTTTCTTCTAAATGTAAGCTGGGAGAGTCATATATGCCTCACATGTTTGAGGATTAAATGAGACGATTCATGAATAGCACCTGAGGGAGTGATCACTTTCTATGGGTGTTGTGGAAGTGGGGGTGTGGTGGTTGTTAGGTGCATTCACAAACCCCAGTCCCCTGGACAGCAGTACCCCCTGCTCGCCTTTTACAGCTATGCCTATTTTTCATGACCATGAATGACACAACCACCATATTGTCTTCCCAATCTCCTGCAGCCATTTATTTTCCTGGGGAATCCCTGGATGGTGTAAATGGTCAACGACTCAAAGGTTGGCAGTTCAAACTCACCCAGAGACACCTCAGAAGAAAGGCTTGCTGATCTGCTCCTGAAACCCTGTGGAGCATAGTTTACTCTGCAAGACACAGGGCAACTACAAGTGTGAATCATGTTGTTGGCAACTGGTTTGGTTTTTGTGATTGGACTCACATTGCACCTACTTTGTACCACTGTCTTGGCCTTCGCTTCTTGCTACTAATTCTTCTGAGCAAATCTTATGTTTTCCCAGCAAGCCCTTTCAGGCAGGGACATACCACCACTGCATCACCACCACCACATCACCACATCGCCATCACCACATCATCACATCATCACCACCACCATCACCACCACCACCACCACTAGCACCACCATCACCACTACCATCACCACCACCATCACCACCACCATCACCACATCACCACCACTACCATCACCACCACCATCACCACTACCATCACCACTACCATCACCACCATCACCACCACCATCACCACCACCATCACCACCACCACCATCACCATCACCACATCACCACCACCACCACATCATCACCACCACCATCACCACCACCACCATCACATCACCAGCACCATCACCACCACCACTATCACCACCATCACCACCACCATCACCATCACATCACCACCACCACCATCACCACCATCACCACTACCATCAACGCCACCATCACCACACCACCGCCACCACCATCACCACCACCATCGCCACATCACCACCACCACCACCACCACCACCATCACCACCACCACCATCACCACCACCATCACCACACCACCACCACCACCATCACCACCACCATCACCACATCATCACCACCACCACTATCACCACCATCACCACTACCACCACCACCACCACCATCACCATCACCCTTCTAGTGTCATGGCTCGTGGGTACTGTTAGGTGAGTATCAGCATTCAAGTTTGGGAAGGTGGACCAGTTAAGGCTACCAAGTGTTCATTTCATGACGTCGAAGAAAGTGACGAGCGTGTGAGGAGAGCTCAGACAAAGTGTAGCAGGAGCAGCCCTCTGGCCTCAGATACAACTCCAAGTGTCATGTCCCGGGGCTGTTCTCAGAGAGGGGCCAGCTTCTTTGGGTCTGCGTGTTCCTTTGGGGACCAGGTGATTATAGTTTAAGATGGGTTTGGGAGTTTTCATGCTGCCTGAGACACCACCTGAGAACCTTCTTAGCACTTGGTCCTGACTGCAACACTGAAGCGGAAAAAATATTTCCACCCGTCTGCACTAATCTCTTGTTTCTCTAGCAGCCAGCGGGGTGGGGGGATGGTGGTAGCATTATGCTCAGCCTGCTGCCAGGTCATTTTCTAGTCGGTACAGGAAATGCCACACTTCTGCGACTGTTGGGTGGAGGTACTTGGAATATAATTTTCTGAACTGTGATAATTGAAGGCGCTAAAGAAGGAGGCCCAACTGAAAAACTTTCAGAAGAGCAAAGACACTCAGAATTCAAAGCAGGCGACTCGTACTGTCTAGCCTCTGGCTGTAGGAAGAAGAAAGCTGCCCCTGGTCAGGGTCTGGGGACCTTACCACGTCCTACCAGCTTCCACACGCTGCAACTGGTGCTCTGTGCCAAACAAAGCCAATCCCCAGCACCTCTGCACATATTTATTTGCAGACCTTCCATGTTTGTGTGTATAAACCCACCCATGTGGTGCCCGTATCAGTGACTGCTTTCAGGCCAGGACCCTGGGGATCCTAAACTTGATGAGGGCTTCAGGCTTACCTTCAGTTATACAGCCTGTGTCTTGTTACGCTGCCATCAAGTTAGTATGTGCTTGTGTTGGCTTCAGCTAGTGTTTGGTGCTCAGTGCTCCTGGATCCTGGCCAGGTTGACACATCTATCTGCGGATTAAATCATTAAAGGCATAATGGCTTCTTCTCCCTCCGCCCTCCTCCTTTTCTTCAGCCCATTCATCGCCAGGGACGTCTCTCAAAGGGAAGAGGCTCTGGCCTGCTCACTCCAAGGCCAGATCTAAGGCAGCCACCAAGACGCTTTATGACAACGGAAGTGTGGTTGCCTCATGTAATCAGCTCTCGACTTTAAGGCTCAGTCGTGCACATCACTGGGTGATAAACATTTTCTTCTTGTTAATTTATTTTTCTTTTCTCGTGAATCTTGGTGTCGAGGATCAGGTGTGCCTGTGTCTAGGGTGTGGGAAGGTTGAGACTGGCTCAGTGTCTCCCTGCAGCCATCCGGGAACTCATCATGTGTGCGCAGGTCTCTGTGGACAGGACGCATGCTTGCTTAGCACTGTGGAGGGCAGTGTAGCAGAAGTAGGAGTAATTGTTTGGTCCCTGAATTCTGGTGGGTCACAGCTCCAGTTGGTATCCATACACACAGAAATCAGCATGATGCCACATGAGACAGAGATGGTGTGTAAGAGTGTGGCAAAAAAGGAGGAAAGGAGACAACTCTGAGAAAGAGCTTCCTGAAGGAGGTGGAATTTGCACTCAACTTTGATGAATTAATGAGATTTGAGAAAGAGGGTAGAATGAATAAAGCCTCTATAGGAGCCCCTTTGTGTTGCAAACTGTTAACATACTTGGCGGCTAACCGGAAGGTAAATGGTTCGAATCCACCCAAAGGTGCCTCAGAAGGCCTGGTGATCTACTTCCAAAAAATCAGCCACTGAAAACCTTATGGAGCACAGCTCTACTCTGATGCCTGTGCGGTCTCCATGAGTCGGGATCATCTCTTCCACAACTGGAGACAGACTCTGGAGACAGACACCCTGGGCTTCCGTGACAGTTCCACCTCCCTAGCTGTGTGATCTTGGGTACGTTACTCACTGCGCCTTTTTGTCCCTTGGTTTCTCCAGTTGTAAGTTGGGGACGATGACCGTATCTATCTGGTAGGGTTGCTCTGAGCCTTCCCTGCAGTAATACCACTAAAGCACAGAGTTAAAAAGCGGGGGGGACGATGGTGGTGGCAAGGCCCCTGGGAGATGCAGAGCAGAGCCGTCTAGAGTGAGGGGAACGCACAGAAAAGCAGAAGGAATCGAACGGTGCCAGACTTTGGAGAGCCACGAAAGTCACCATGCAGGGGAGTGTGGACTTCGTGTGATAGGAGGTGGGGAACTACTTTTAGAAAAAAAAAAAAAAAAAAGAGGTTTTTGTACTAGGGTGTAAATATGATGGAAATAGATTTTAAGGGAAAACTATTGTGTCAGCAGTTCATTTTTTTTCCCGGTCATTTAAATCTCCGGTACCTGTCCCTCTCTTTGGATCAGCTGGGCAGACATCTAATCAGCCATTCCCGTGGGTGAAGCATTGACCTGACCATTCTGTGAGCGGGTGTTTCATTTTTAATAGGGTGGACAAGTGTGTGACCTAAATTGGTGTGTATTTGAAGTGTCACGGCACCTCCCGAGCTGCTCCCTAGGAGGGTCGCCCAACTTTGGTGTGGTCTCAGGGGGGCAGGGGAGAACGGCTGGCTTGTTTGCTCTGGGTAGATCGCTCTGTCATAGGAATCCCATAAGAACAATGTGCTTATTAAGTGCGTCAGGCAAAAGCTAATGATTTTATGATAAAGTCATGGATTTTCTTTAACTTGTCTCCATGGCATTATGTAATTTTGGAGCAGGAAGGAAAAAAAAAGTATCTAATCTTTGCAGAAATGAGAAGCCAGCTAGCTCCATAACTGGTAAGAAGTAGAATCTAAGGCAGAAAAAAAAAAAAAAAGGCAGAGTCTACCAAAAAACAAAAAAAATCATTTGTCGTCAAGTCGGTCCTGAATCATGGTGACCCAACGTGTGTCAAAGTAAAGCTGTGCTCCACAGGGCTTTTAATGGCTGATTTTTCAGCAGTAGATCGCCAGGCCTTTCTTCTAAGGCACCTCTGGGTGAACCTGAACCTTCAACTTTTTGGTTAGCAGTCGAGCGCTTGACCGTTGCACCACTGAGGCAGAGTCTAGAGACCCTGAATCCTGGTTTCACGTACTTTTCTGCTCATTCCACAAAAGGTGCTGTTTCCATTTACTTTGTCGACTTCTGCAGAAAGGTTTTAGGACCCCTGCTGGCTGCAGGGAAAGTGCAGGGCCTCCTCTAATATGGCCACGCCTGCTGCAGCCCGGCAGTGATAAGGTGGCCTAAGCGTTGGTAGGAGAGGCAATGAGAGAGATTTTCACAGATGTGTTAATACCATAAACCTGTATGGCAAAATGAAACCCTTCTCTGGAGGATCAGGGGCTCCAGCAGCAGAGGGAACCTTAGGACCATTCAGTCCAGTGTTCCTTAAAGTGTGTTCTAGCAGTTTCCCCAGATGCCTAAAGGTGCTGCATTTCACGGTGCGCTAAATTTGGTAATGATGTCTTGAAGGACGGCCACAGGTCGGCTTGCCTTAGGAATTCCAGAGCCTCTAGTATGCTAATCTGTGTGATGACTCTTTAAGAAAGGGAAGTAGACAGGAGGCATTTTCAAGCTTGTTTATTTTTGTTAACAAGCCTTTTATTTCAAGGCTCCCAGGACCATCCTCAAGGAGCCCTGGTGGCTCAGTGGTTCAAGTGTTTGGCTGCTAACTAAAGTGTGTGGGGGTCAAACCTGTCATCCGCTTCTCTGGAGAAAGGTGTGGCAGTCAGCTTCCCTAAAGATACAGCCTTGGAAACCCTGTGGAGCAGTTCTACTTTGTCCTATAGAGTGGCTATGTGGTTGGGGGAGGAGAGGGGACTGTTCTCCCAGCCTTTATCTTCTGTAGAATTTGAGGGCGCACAGATTTTGTCTGATACCTTGGTTTACAGGTGAGGAAATTGGAGCCATGTCACTATTAAGCTAGCGTCTGGCTTACAGCTCCCACGCAGGTCTCCTGTCTTGCCTTCAGAGTTCCAGCATTCACGTCAGGCTGGCTGTGCTCCCCCCCGGCACTGTAGCTGTCCGAACGTTTCAGGGAAAATTTTTTTTTTTTAATTATTTTGTTTGACCTCTCTGGTCAGTATTTCTGTTTGTTACAGAGAGTCAAATAGCCGTGGAATGTTTAATACTAGCCTCTGTTTAGTAAATACAGGGAGAGAAACCAAAAAGCCAAACCAAACCCGCTGTTGGAGAGTCTAATTCCAACTCACAGCAACCCTATAGGACAGAGTAGAGCTGCCGCATAGGGTTTCCGAGGCTGTAAATCTTTACAGAAGCAGACTGCCACATCTTTCTCCCATGGGACAGCTGGTGGGTTCGAACTGCTGATCTTTTGGTTAGCAGCCCAATGTTTAACTGCTTACACCACCAGGGGTCCTTCCTTAGAGAGAAAAAAGGGACATTTCACATCTATTCCTTCTGTACAGAAGAGCCCAATAGGAATAGCTATACTAAGCAAGCTGGTAACCCTGGTTTTTGAAGGTTTCAAATCCTTCTGCACGTAATTAACCTTGGACAAGGATCTGTTAGCAGGCACAACTTTAATACATGTGCCAATTTACAGGCTTTGGCAATGTTTGGAGAGTGCTGATATGCTGGTTTGTTGGGAGTGAATCAGAAGGCTGAGAATCTTGCCCCTCTGGCCGGGAAGAGTAAGGACTTCTCCTCGCTGAGGTCTGACCAGCCACTTAAGAACATGCCTGAGCCGAGTTACCACACACCTGCTGAACGGATGTCTCAGGTTGTGGCATATCCTGCCCCACAATCAGGGACCTTCTTCCCACACGTACGTTTTCCAGATAATACATTTTGTGGACATTAGTTGAGTTAGATTTTCTTAGTGCCAACAGTGCTTCCCATTATTGCTCACGCAAGTGTCTCCCGGAGCCCTGGTGGCACAGTGGTTAAGAGCTCGGCTGCTATCCGAAAGGTTGGCAGTTCAAATCCGCTAGCCGCTCCTTGGAAACCCGGTGAAGCAGTTGTACTCTGTCCTATAGGGTCGCTATGAGTCGAAATTGACTCAATGACAACGAGTTTGGATTTTCCTTTTTTGGGGTAAGCATCTACCGGTCACTGTACTAGGCATTTGGCATATGTTTTATCTCATTCATTCCTCACAGCCATCAGTGGGGTAGCTAGGTCCTAGTTAGCTGACCTTGAATGAGATGTTTAATCCCTCTGTGCTCCAATCTCCTCATGTGTAATATGGGGATGACCTTTCAGCCTCCCAGAGTGGTCAGAAATATTGTATATGATGAGATATGATTGAAAAAGCATCTGTCTGTGTGCCTGGTATACACCAGGCAATTAATAAATGGTCACTCATTTATGAGGGTAGAATTTATGTTATATAAAACCTTGCAATTAGGCCATAAATAATATTTTAGGCAATCATTGTTTCTGTAAGCATGCAGTGGAACACGTTAGCCTATTAAACCCGGAATGGCTCTCCACGGCAGCTTCTCATCAGGATGAAATGGAATTTGATTCTCCCAATATGTGAATGCTCAGGTAATTTGAACCTGATGTTTAACCCAATATGAACATCCCCTTTGTATGAAATCTCTGCCTTCACCACTTTAAGAAAATTAATATTTATATCAAACATCTTCTGTAATGAGATAAGAACCTTTGACCACCAAGATTCTAGCTCAGATCTCAGATTTGCATGTTCCCATAGTCAGGTTTCTGAATAATTTATTTATCCAATTGGAGAAATAAAGTAGATGAACCATTTCAAAGGAGACACAGAAGCAAAGGGGATCACTAATTACTTCTTTCTCAAGGTATCCTAGATCCTCTCTAGAAAAAAAAAAAGACCTGACAGTTCATTTTGAATATCAGTCATGTTTACAAAGTCCCTTACAGGAGAATTCACAAAAAGTAGGGTACCTAGTGTGATTATGTTTTAGAACCAAGTGTTTACATTTGAAAATGTAGCAGTTTGCTGGGATAACTGGTGAGCTTTTCCAGAATGATTTCTATTTTTTGCTTCTGTGCTTGCCTTTTCTGTCATACCTTTTTTTTTTCCCAGTTAGCCCTTACCCTTTAAGACTAAGATCAGGCATCACCTCCTCCAGGAAGCCTTCTTGGACTCCTAGAGGGACTTTCTCTGTTTTCACGCCGAGCCCTGTGTTTCTCTTTGTGTCAACCATGGTCAGAATAACCATTATCATTCTGGAATAATCAGTATGTGAGTCTCTCTGCCCCACTGAGCTGTAGCTCTCTCAAGGGCTTGGGTGAAGTTCTTCCCACCTATGTTTTCCACGTACAGTGACTAGCACTTAGTAGGTCTTCAATAAGTGTCTACCTAAAGGAGCTACAACAAACCCGGGGCCAACGAACCCCACCGTTGCATTGCCGGGAAAGAGCTGGGGAGTTTCATGGTGTCGTGGAACTGATGGAACCAGAGCTGAAAAGCCATCCTGCATTTACGAGGCCTGTGCTTAGGCAAAAGACAGGCACAGCGGCGTCCTTGCCTGCCTTTCTTGGCAAAGTCCCTGTGGGTGTTGAAAGGATGTTACTCTCTGCTCTCCAAGATTGTAGGCAGAATTCACATTTTTAAAGCCGTCCTGTAGCCCCCACAGTGGCTATTTCAGCTATAGGTGTGTTGTAATAATACCTCACTTGAGTTCATATCATAGTACAGGCATTTATCACTTGATATTTCTGTCTCCCCCACTGTACTAACTCATTTACCACCACTGCTTAGCACAGAGCCTGGCACCTAGCAGGCACTCTGCCGGCAGGCTATGAATGAATGAATTATGGATGAATGAATGAATGCATTTGCATAGCACCTAATAGACTGCATAGGGCTTTCCCATCAGGTCTCACTTGGTTTAACCCACACAGCAAAACTGTGAAACTGAGAGGACTAGAGCTATTAGCCCACTTCACAGATGCAGAAACTGGCCATCAGAAAGATTACGTAGATAACTTGCTTAAGATCTCACAGCCAATAAAGGGCAGAACAGGGACTCACACCCAGGGCTTTCCGTTCTTGAGCCATGAATGCATGCATCTAGCTCACAGCTGCATCCCTGGTGGCACAGTGCTTAAGCACCCAGCTGCTAACCGAAAGGCTAGCGGTTCGAACCTAGCAGCCACCCCGCGGGTGAAAGATGTGGCAGTCTGCTTCCATAAAGACTACAGCCTCGGAAACTCTACGAGGCAGTTCTGCTGTGTCCTGTAGGGTCGCTCTGAGTCAGAATAGACTCAACGACGAGTCTTAGCTCATAGCTTGTTCTACTGTTTATAGTAGACTATATGTGTTTGTTTATTGAGGAATAACTAGACTTGGATACTTTTCCAGAAGAGTCATAATAATCATAATAGCAGCTACTATTTGTTGAGTCCTTAAGAGGAGCAGTAAATAAATGCAGGCGCTTTACACAAGCCATCCTAACAAGGTAGCATACCAGTGAGGTGGCTACCTATTGTAACTTTCACTTTACACCTGAGGAAACAGAGGCATAGAATGTTCCCGTAACTTGTGCATGGCCACAGAGCTAGTTCATGGTAGAGGCACTACTTAAACCTGAGCAGCGTAAGTTCAAAGTTCCTACTCTTCTCTCCCCACCTCCATGGCTGATTTTTTGGAAGTAGATCACCAGGCCTTTTTTCCAAGGCACCCCTGGCTGGACTTGAACTGCCAACCCTTTGGTTAGCAGCCAAGTGTGTCAACCATTTTCAGCACCCAGGAACTCCTAAAACTCCTTAAGTAATTCCTCCCATGAAAGACAAAACCAACCAACCAAACCCACTTCCATAGAGTTGATTCCGACTCATAGTGACCCTATAGGACAGAGTACAAGTGCCGCATGGGGTTTCAAGGCTGTACATCTTTACGGAAGCAGACTGCCACATTTTTCTCCCTCGGAGTAGCTGGTGGGTTTGAACCGCCAATTTTTGGTTAGCAGCCGAGTGCTTTAACCACTGTACCACCAGGAATGCTCATGAAAGGCAAGCTCTTTTCTAAATTGTCATCACTTCTTAATAGGTAGGTACCTTATGAATAAGTGTGACCTTGAGCACATTATTTAACTTACCTGGGCCTCTGCTTCCTGATTTGTAAAATGAAGAAATTAATATCCATCTGATACTTGCTGTGAGGATTCAGTGGCGATACCTGAAGAATGTGCTGTGTAAGCTATAAAGCATTATACATACAAATGGAAGTTATTATTGCCCAGTGGAAAAGCAACAAGCTATTGTAATAATAATTCGATTGAACAAGTGTTTGTTGAATTCACACTGTAAGGCGAGGCGTGACCAAAATAAGAGAAAGAATTCTTTTCATCAGGGAACATAATGCTATTAAATTTCCAGCAAGATGATATGTTTTTCCTGCTTCTTTTTGTTACAAACCTGCAGGTGAAATTATCTAACAAGAAAGAAAACAAAACCAGGTAAAGCAATCTTGTTTAAAATTGTGCCAGCGATTACAATGTTGTTTATGATTTTCTGACTGTTTTCAATAATACACCATCTTGCTTAAAAGCCTTGCCTACCATTATTGTAATTTCAGACTGCATCTGGCCTCTTTGGAGAGAGCTTGTATGTAAACTGTCTTTTTCTCAGTGGAATAAACAAAATGAGCAACAAAAAACATGTTAGAGGGCTGCAAGGAATAGCAGAGGCATTGGGACTGTCAGAATTGAGAGTCAGGATTCTTGGTTAGGCCTGATGGCTCCTTCTGCTTCCTCTTGGCTCTGTGACCTTAAGTGAAGTATGTACATAAGCTGAACCTTCGTTTCTTCATCAGCAAAAAGATACAGAAGAACGGGATAGTGCCTGGCTACCATTAATGACGTTTTGATAAAAGATTCTATAGAAGAATCCTGATGAAAAGGAGACGGGGGAAAACATGGAACAGTATTTCCAGTTCTTATAGAATCTAGGCTTTCTGGAGACATGGCTGGATGAACCCACAAACTGTTGCCCTGTGATAATCCTTAAACCTTAAACCAAAAATATCCTCTGGGGTCATTTTTCTACCAAACAACAGTTTAGCTTAATTAGTAAAAATGTCTGCCTTGAGCATTGTGCTCTTTTAAAGAACTATCTACATGAGATCAAATTGAGAACAGCATCTTGAAAGATTAGATAGGAAGCTTAGGGGGTGCTGAGTTTATGCCAATGGGGGAGGAACAATTTGGAAGAGGAGGGTGAGAACGGTCGCACAACTCGAACAATGTAATTGATATCCCTGAATTGTACATGTAGAAATTTGTTAAGTTGGTGTATGTATCTCTGTGCATATTCTCAATAACAACAAAAGAAGAGAAAAACACCGCCGTCCTAACTGTAAAAGCAGTTCATAAAATCTTCACCCACTGCCATCGAGTCAGCACTGTATAAATGGGAGTCCTTGTTACCATGTTGAATTCCTGAGAATATTCAGCATCTTTTTGAAAACATTTGTACTGCAGCTAGACCCAGGAATTTTAAAGGCATGAGGTTCATGTCTAGTGAAACTTACGTATGATAACAAAAGAGCAGCTAAACTAACATTTAGTGAGCACCTGCTAGTTAACTGGCACGTGCTGTTTTCTATGGATTATCTTATTTAATAATTTTCATTAGTTCTTAAAAATGAGAGAATTCCACCGATCTGACATAGTACATATAAGATGATCTTTAAAAAGAGATAAAGCCCACGTAAACATGAGAAGTTAAAGCAAGAAATAAATGGAGGAGGGTAAAAAAAGCCCAATTTTCCTCAACAGTTACCTATTGAGTGAAAGTCTACCAGTTACTGGATGGCTCCAAAGAGGAATGAAGCAAGTCCCTGCCCACGAGGACTCACCACACTGTGCAGCGAGAGCTGAACAACCGGCATCGGAGCTGAGGACCCCGAGAAAAATCAGTGGCCCAGGAAGACGCGGGGGTTTCACCTGCAGCTCAAAGCTTGAATAGGATTTTTGTTTAGTTTTATCAAGCTTGCAATCTATTATAATTTAGAACATCACTTTTTAATTTATGAAAACTTGGAGTGTCTTTAGTGTTTTTAAAGGATTTTATTATTTAGAGTAGTTTTAGGCTTCTAGAAAAATTGTGCAGAAGTACTCGGCTTCCCCCCCCCCCGCACGGTTTCTCCTGTTATTAACATCATGCGGTACATTTGTTACAACTGATCAACCACTGTTGATACATTACGATTAACTAAAGTCCATAGTTAACAGAAGGGTTCCCTTTTTGTGTTGCACAGTCCTATAGGATTTGATGAGGCCGTGGTATCCTGTGCCCACCATTACAATATCATACAGAAGAGTTTCAATGCCCTAAAAATGCCCTGTGCTCCACCTATTCATCCTACTTCCCTATTGTGACCTATTTGTTCCACCCCTTGTGCTCTGCCTGTTCATCCCAGGGGCCCCTGGCAACCACTGATCATTTGACTGTCTCTATAGTCTTTTTTTTTTTCCAGACTGCCAGAGTTGGAATCATGCAGTGTGTAGCTTTTTTATTGAGCAGGATTTCCCTTGGCATTTTCTGGCAGCGGGCTGTGTTCACTTCTGTAACACCCAGTAGAACCCCACTTAGGTCAATAGGTGACAGAATAGATCCATTGGGGACCAGATCATGATGTTCTTACCAGTGCGCCTCCTCAGAGTCCCAGCTTTCACCGTCCACTTATCAGGAGGCATCGAGTCCTGCCCCTGCACCTGCGACCATTTCCCCCATGAGCATGTCCAGAGTCTCTCTAAACGAAGACAGCTTCTAGACTACAGAGCCTGCAAACTCTTCTGAAAGTTTTGGTCTTAAAAGATACTTCTGAATCCTTTTGCAAAACTAGTGTTTGTGACACGTAACAGATGGTATGAAATGGAAGCTTTATCAGTTGATTCGCTTAGAAACCAAGTGCAGATTAAGATGTGAGGAGGAGCGGAGTAGAAAATATAACTCAAGATTTACAGGAGTATGTCAGCACCATTTCTAAAACCCCACCACGGGATACCTAGAAACTGGAACAAGACACCAGCCTTTTTAACACTCTAACAAAATAGTTTTAAAAAACTCCTTCCCTCCCCCCTCCATCCTTTCCCTGTATCCTTAATGGAGCCACGAGCTCCCAAGTTCAAGTGAGGCTACAACAATGAAAGAGGCCTGGAGAGGCTTCTGTGTTGTTGCTTCGTGTTCCTACACAGAACAGCTGCCGTGGGACCGTGTCCAGAGCTGTGTGGTGTTCTCGTGTGTGTGGTAATGCTGGGTGCGGAATGGGGCAGGCAGGGAAGAGAACCTGGGCAGTTTATTTTCACTTGCTGGATTAGTTATGCCCTTAGCTCTGTATTGAGGGTTTTATCTCTGTGAAGCGGTGCTGATAAACAGCCTGACTTGAGAAGCCATGCAAGATTTGGACTGGCAAATTCATTGTTTTCATTATGGGTACAAATCAGTCGCCATCAAGTTAATTCTGACTCATGGTGACTCCATGTGTGTCAGAATAGAACTGTGCTCCATAGGGTTTTCAGTGGCTGATTTTTTGAAAGTAGATCACCAGGCCTTTCTTCTGAGGTACCTCTGGGTAGACTTGAACCTCCAACCTTTCAGTTATCAGCCAAGTGCATTTAAACTATGGGTACCACCCAGGGAGTCCTCATTATGGATGGTAGGAGACCACTTGGCTGGCCTGGGTCATCACGTGAGTTTCCGTTTGTCATGGGTTGAATTATGTCCCCCCCCCCCAAATGTGTGTATCGATTTGGCTGGGCCAAGATTCCTGGTAGTGTGTGAGTTTCCTTTATGTTGTAAATCCTGCCTCTGTGATGTTAATGAGGGAGGATGGGCAGCAGTTGTGTTAGTGAGGCAGGACTCAATCTACAGGGTTGGTTTGTGTCTTGAGGCAATCTCCTGAGATATAAAAGAGAGAAGCCAGCGGAGAGTCGGGACCTCCTACCACCAAGAAAGCAATGCTGGGAGCAGATAGTGTCCTTTGGACCCAGGGTCCCTGTGCAGAAAAGCTACTAGTCCGGGGAAGATTGATGGGAAGGCCAGCAGAGAGAGAAAGCCTTTCCCTGGAGCTGATGCCCCAAGTTTGGACTTCAGCCTACTTTACTGTGAAGAAATAACTTTCTCCATGTTAAAGCCATCCACTTGTGGTATTTCTGTTATAGCAGTACTAGATGACTAAGACAGTGCTCCCTCACTACATTAGCCTGTGAGTTTCCCGAGGGAGGGAGCTTTTCTTTGGAGTGCTTGCACACTGGTGCCTGGAATGTGCTAGGTGCTTTGGAGACGCTTGTGAAGGAGAGAATGAACAAGTAGACACCCGCATTGTGCTGTATCGTACCGCTCCGTTTCAGCTTAGAAAGATAGCTCATTTTTTCTCCTCATTCACTCTTCAGAATACATTTCCTCTGAGCCCTGCTTGTTTTCTATTTGCCTGTCCAAGCCCTCACATCACGCCTTCTAGAACAGCTCCCCAGCAACTCCATCCTTCACTGATAGCTCCCTTGCTTGAATTATGGTACCTCTCCCTTTTGCATCTATCCTTTGGAACCAGGATAGAATGTAACCTTCTGTCCTTTGGAACCAGGTTCTAGTTTCTGATTGTTTCATGGGCTTAGAGCCCATGGCTCCTTGAAAGCAGAGAGTAGAACCACGTCTTTGTAGTCCACATGGGGGGATAGTTGTGGGGGATGGAAAGAATCTGGAGCTAGAATTAGAAGATCCAAGTGTGTTCTGTTTCTGCCTCTTAATATTCAGGTGATCTTGGCCAAGCCACTTAACATCCTCAAATTCCTGTTTTCTCATCATTTAAAGGAGGAAAAAACTGCTTATCACAAAATGGCCATGAGCAATGAGTAAGGTTGCTTATGTTAAAGTGTCTGATGTTAATAAATTATTATTGTTGCTACTACCACTACTATTGCTGTCCCGGTGATTCAGTGCTCACAGATGCTAGTGATAGCTGGGAACTTCACCTATGTTTCCTTACTCTTTGTTGAGTGACTGAGCAAATGAACCATGGAGAGCATTTTGCCTTCCAGAAGTGACTTCTGTAACTCATCTATAAATGTTGGCATTTTGGAATGGATTTTGTTTCTTTAAAATGGATGGTGTCTTGCATATACATCACACACACACACACACACACACACACAAAGCAGAGAAATTTTTGTCTTTGGTTTTATTTTTCTTCTTTAACACCTACAAGTTGTGTTTCCTGGGTCATATTAGTCTGTGAATAAAAAAGTAAGGCCACTGAATAGTTTTGTCCCCACCCATGCCAAAAAGAGCTTTAATCTCTCCTTTTCCCAAATACCTGTTGAGTGGTGGGGCATCTCTGGGGAATACCTCATGTGACCTGGCTGTCCCGGCGACCTTCCCTTTCCCTTCGGCTCTCTGGGAGAATAGCTTCTAAAGCTGCTGATGCTGAAAACAGCAGGTTGACTGATGTCCGTGCAAAGTGTCGTCCACCACCAGAGATGGCTGTGGACAGTGGTGTGGCAGTGCCGCTGCTGCCTGTTGACAGCGCTGATGCTACTTATGATGCTCACGGACAGCTGTCCCAAAGGGCCCAAGGCCCCGTGCCTTGCTCGTTGAAGACGCCGTCCCTCTGTGACTGCCGCCGGTATCCCCGCTCAGGTATCAGCTCCCAGGGCGAAGCAGCTGGCACCTCCACGCCCTCCGCAGGTGCTACCCGTGTTTTTGGGAAACGGCCCTCTTCTGTTTCATTGTGTTTTTACTCACCCATGTAATTACGTTGCTGTCCTAGGGGACAAAGGACGATCGGGGCAGGGGACACCGTACCAGTTGCTGTTGATTCCAAGTTATGGTGACCCCATGTGTATTAGAGTAGAATTGTGCTCCCTGGGATTTTCAATGGCTGATTTTTTGGAAGTAGGTTGCCAGAACTTTCTTCCAGGATACCTCTGGGTGGACTTGAACCTCCAACCTTTCCATTAGCAGCCAAGTGCTAACCGCTTGTACTACGCAGGAGTGTTGAGGGTCACTGTACCCTACACAGAATCGCCCTTCCTTCTGATACTGGCTCATCCCTTCTGATTCAAAGAGGTGCATGTCGACTCCTTCTCCGGCTGGGATTCGCTCCCCTCCTGGAGGCCCCTCTGCCCCTCCTGCATATAACCCACACTGAGGTCACTCCCCTCCAGCTGTGCCTGCGTCCTGTGGTGAGCCCAGACTGAACTCAGCTTGGGAATCCTGCTGCCCCCAGACTCTTAAAGGTCCAGTTGCTGCGCAAAGCCATGACCACTGTTACCTGGATGAGACAGACAGGAGGCTGATGGGGTTTGTCTCATGGATATAAACTTGTATTGATAGTCTGCTGTGCACTGGGACTCTAGCTCTTCTGGCCAAGTGGGTGACTTGAAGTCATCTGGCTTTCCCACAGACAGGTGACTTCATGCTCTCACTCGTGCATTTGCCCTGTAACAAACATATGCTTCAGACAATTTGCCTTTAGTTTGCCAAGGAAATGCTCCCCCCTCCTAAGCCAGTCATTTCCCTTCTTTAAAATCTATTTTGTTTATTTATTTCTAATGCCACTTCTTGATGGAATTTTTTTTTTTTTAAATATGGGGGAAATGGGAGGAACTTGGAGAAAGAGCCATTTTTTTCCCGTACGAGTGAGAAGGCTTATTTCTTCTCATGAGCATTGTTCTTGGCAGTGTGGCCTGGACAGCCTCATCCTCTTCCTCACCTTCTTGTCTGCAGCAGCCACGGTACAACCATGTTTCCCCTGACGGAAGCTCAGGCAAGCCACCGTCTCCTGGATCAGAGCCAGCCCCATGTGCTGGCCAGTTGGCGCCATCCCAACATGCAAGAAGCTAGCATTCTGCTCCATCCCAAGAGGTGTCAGCTCTGCAGTGCTCAGCTCCTTCCAACAGGAACTTTGGAATACATATTTCCATTAATAAAAGAGAGATGTCTGTTCCTATTGTCCCCTCTGTGGCACGCCCAGTTTCTATGATCATGAGTTGGGTTTTCAGAGACAGAGTGGGGAAGAAGATGGCTTTTTATAAGTTTTCACCCCACTATAGGGTGAAACTTGTTCTCTAACGTCAAGCAGCTAAAACAAAAGGAAGAAATGATGAAGTAAAAGAACTGAACAGAAGATTTCAAAGGGCGGCTTGAGAAGACAAAGTATTACAATGACATGTGCAAAGAGCTGGAGAGAGAAAACCAAAAGGGAAGAACACACTTGGCATTTCTCAAGCTGAAAGAACTGAAGAAAGAATTCAAGCCTCAGGGTGCAATAGTGAAGGATTCTATGGGGAAAATATTAAACAATGCAGGAACCATCAAAAGAAGGCTTGGTCAACGTTCAACCATTTCAAGAGGTAGCATATGATCAGGAACCGATGGTACTGAAGGAAGAAGTCCAAGCTGCTCTGAAGGCATTGGCGAAAAATAAGGCTCCAGGAATTGACAGAATATCAATTGAGATGTTTCAACAAACAGATGCAGTGCTGGAGGTGCTCACTCGTCTATGCTAAGAAATATGGAAGACAGTGTCCTGGCCAACTGACTGGAAAAGATCCATATATTCCCAAGAAAGGTGATACAACCAAATGTGGAAATTATAGAACAATATCATTAATATCACACACAAGCAAAATTTTGCTGAAGATCATCATTCAAAAGTGGCTGCCATAGTATATCGACAGGAAACTGCCAGAAATTCAGGCCAGTTTCAGGAGAAGACATGGAACCAGGCATATCATTGCTGATGTCAGATGGATCCTGGCTGAGAGCAGAGAATACCAGAAGGATGTTTACCTGTGTTTTATTGACTATGCAAAGGCATTTGACTGTGTGGATCATAACAAATTATGAATAACATTGAAAAGAATGGGAATTCCAGAACACTTAATTGTGCTCATGAGGAACCTGTACATAGATCAAGAGGCAGTTGTTCAGACAGAATAAGGGGATACTGAGTGGTTTAAAGTCAGGAAAGGTGTGTGTCAGGGTTGTATCCTTTCACCACACCTATTCAATCTGTATGCTGAGCAAATAATCCCAGAAGCTGGACTATATGAAGAAGAACGGGGCATCAGGATTGGAGGAAGACTTATTAACAGCCTGCGTTATGCAGATGACACAGCCTTGCTTGCTGAAAGTGAAGAGGACTTGAGGCACTTACTAATGAAGATCAAAGACCACAGCCCTCAGTATGGATTACACCTCAACATAAAGAAAACAAAAATCCTCACGACTGGGCCAATAAGCAACATCATGATAAACGGAGAAAAGATTGAAGCTGTCAAGAATTTCATTTTTCCTGGATCCACAATCAACAGCCACGGAAGCAGCAGTCAAGAAATCAAAAGACACATTGCATTGGACAAATCTGCCACAAAAGACCTCTTTGAAGTGTTGAAAAGCAAAGATGTCCCCTTGAAGACTAAGGTGTGCCTGACCCAGGCCATGGTATTTCCAATCATATCATATGCATGTGAAAGCTGGACAATGAATAAGAAAGACCTAAGAAGAATTGACGCCTTTGAATTGTGGTGTTGGCGAAGAATGTTGAATATAGCATGGACTGCCAAAAGAACGAACAAATCTGTCTTGAAGAAGTACAACCGGAATGCTCCTTAGAAGCGAGGATGGCGAGGCTGTGTCTTACATACTTTGGACATGTTGTCAGGCAGGATTGGTCCCTGGAGAAGGACATCATGCTCAGCAAAGTACAAGGTCAGTGGAAAAGAGGAAGACCCTCTACAACATGGATTGACATAGTGACTGCAACAATGAGCTCAAGCATAACAACGATTGTAGGGATGGCGCAGGACTGAGTGGTGTTTTGTTCTGTTGTACACAGTGTTGCTAAAGTCGGAATCGACTCAATGGCAATGGTTTTTTTTTTTTTTTTTTTTTTTGCAGAGGTGGGGGGAGGTTTATGGCCCCAAAGGAGCCCTGGTGGCAGAGTTGTTAAGCGTTTGGCTGCAGATCAAAAGGTCAACAGTTCTAATCTACCAGCTGCTCCTTGCAAACCCTATGGGGCAGTTCTGCTCTGTTGTATACAGTCGTTATGAGGCAGAATTGATGTGATGGCAACAGTTTTTTTTTTTTTTAATAGCCCCAAATTGCTGGATTTGATTCCTGGCCAATGCACTTCATGCTCAGCCAGCAGCCATCAATGGAGGCACGAGTGTTGCTGTAATCTGAACAAATCTCAGTGTAGTTTTCAACTAAGACAGAGTAGGAAGAAAGTCCTGGAGATCTGCTTCTAAAAATCAGCCAGTGAAAGCCCAATGGTTCGATCTGCAGCCCACCCTGGGGATGGCACAGGCCCGCCCAGGTGGTGTTTTGTTTGTTGGGCACAGCATTGCTGCGAGTCAGGGGCTGGCTCAGGGGCAGCAAACAACAGCATTCACCTGCAGGTGCCTGACCTCTGCTCTTAAGCCAGTCGGCCCCTGGCTTCTCCCACCATACCACCGAAGTGAGCTGTTTGTTTTTGTTGTTGCTATTTCATTCTATTCATTTTGCTCATTTCAGGCATCTGAGCCGTGGACCCTGCGGAAATGCTGACGTGTCTGCTTACTCTGCCTGTTGCTAAACCCAGTTCACTGTCCGTGGGAATTCAGACTATGCTGGGCGTGGAGCATCCTGGGCCACAGGGGTCTGGCATGCAGTTTTAAGTGTTGCTCTTGTTGCCCATATATTTCTAGCCTTCCACAGGGAATGGTTTCCTGGCCTCTGGGAATACGAGAAGCATCATTTAGGAATTCTGGGCCACGCGCTCGCAGCGCGGCTAGGTGGTTTTTTCCCACCGCAACTGCGTCGTTAACGCCGTTTATGCATTGGGTCCCTAGGCTGGATGGCTGGCTGGGTGCAGAGCGGCGGTTTTAATCCTAGAGCTCTGAGAATCTTCTGGGGGGGGGCGGGGGGGTTAAATAATACTGACGCCCAACCCCCATCTCAGAACTTAGATGAGGGGGAGGGGGGTGGCAGGTGGGACCGGGTAGGTTGGGCCTCAGAAAGTTTTAAAAGCTCCCCAGGTGGTTCTCATGTTCAGCCTGTGCTGTGATTTTTTGGTTTGTACGATTTTTTTTGTAGGATTTCTCTGGCAGCTGAAGGACCTTGTGTGCACGTGGGTTTTTTCTTCCACAGTGATGTTCAGCTAACTATGGCAACAGCCTTTGTTTTACGGTTTGTTTAGCCAGTTGTTGTTAGTTGCCACCAAGTCAGCTCCAATTCATGGCCACCCCCTGTACAGCAAAATGAAACATTGCTCTGTCCTGCACCATGTTCACGGTTGTTGGTAGGCTCAAATCCATTGTTGTGGCCACTGTGTGTTTCCAGTGCCTTCCAACCTAGCACTATGTCGGGCAGTATTCTGTTGTGGTCCATAGGGTTTCCATTAGCTAACTTGTGAAAATAGATCACCACGCCTTTCTTCCTGGTCTGTCTTAGTGTGGAAACTCTGCTGAAGCCTGTCTACCATGGGTGACCCTGCTGGTATTTGACATACCAGTGGCATTGCTTCCTGGCATCACAGCAACATGCAGGGCAGCACGGTATGACAAGCTGACAGACGACAGTGGTGTGTAGCCAGTAGGAGTGATGTATTTATGCTAGTGTAACATGTTCCTGTCTGGTCCCCTCTGAACCAGGTAGTCACTTCTGTGCGACACCCAGCTAAGGCTCGGGGTACCATACTTGAAAAACAGAACTATATACAGGCCCTCGTTGGGCCAAGGCCCTTATTAGTACAGTCCTCTAAAAGAGCTGCCAAACTGTCACACTGAAGACATAATCTCTCAGAACCTTGATCAAGAAATAACATCCCTTTTTAAGGATGGCCTTGGTTACTGCAAAGAATATCACAGAGAAGTGGCTACCCGAGCCAGAATAAGATTAAACAGCATCAGAAATGACACTCCTAAGCTAACATAAAATGTGAAAAATATAAGACATGTAAAAAATGAAACCCCAAACCTGGCAGTTCACTTTTAAAATGTCCTACAGAACCTAGCAGCCTTTGTCAGCGCCTGGGCTTCCCTGGAACATCCTAGCAAAGCCTCCGCTCTTTCTAAGCCGCTAGTTGAACAGGCAAGTGTCAAAATAAGGACTGCTGTGCCTAGCTGCTTGGACTTGAGTTAGAACAAGATGCCTGCCTCCTGAATTCCTGATTTGAGTAAAGAAATTGCAAAAGGAGAGTATGTGCTAAAAATAAAAAAAAAATAGGGAGTTGTTATTCAGCCATTCTACAGGGTGGAAAAGAGATTCTAATAAACTTGACCTTCAACAAGCTGCTAGGTCCACTCAAACAGGGCTTTGTGGACTTGATAATATTATTAGTTCTATTTGTTCCAGAATGCTAAAGGGCAGCAAGGGGTAGCCTTGGGTTTGTGAGTTCTGAGTCTTATTCTCTCTCATTCTGCTCAGCACCTTCTGTCCTCCCCAGCCCCCTCCCAAGTTTGTCTCTGTTACCAGCCACTTCTGGGAGTAAACCTGAAGATGAAAGGCAAGGCGCTGTGTGTTTTAAAGGAGAGGGAGACCCAGTATAAAGAGAAAACACAAGTGTTTATATGTCCATGTGTGTAATTTGCACGTGGCGTTCTAACCCATGGGCTCTGAGTATCATCGGTAACGGAAACAGTCTTTTAAGCAATAATCTTATAAACTGATTATAGGTCACTGCTCATGTGAATGTGTGCCTGAGGCTACATCTCTATGATGAAGGAACGTGTAAGACACGAGAAGCTAAACATACACGTCTTTATCCGTGGACAAAATAATTATAGAACATCTTGCTCAACACACATCATTAGCCCTGTGAATAGGAATGTAAACAGAAGCCTGGTCCTCTAATTTGAAAGTAAGCTGGAGAGGGAGAGCACTGGCTTTGGACTTGGTCCGACGTGGGTGTACATCCCAGCTTACTGCTTACAGACTGGGTGGCCTTGGGCTCAAAGATTCAGTTTCCAATAACTCGGTGTCTAGTCGTAAGGTTTGAAAGATCTAAGGTGTATAGATTACCTGAGCATTATTTAAAACAAAACAAAACCAAAAAATAGTTGCTGCTGTTGAGTCGATTCTGATTCATAGTGACCCCATGCGTGTCAGAGTACAGCCGTACACCATAGCGATCTTTCAGAAGTTGACTGCCAGGCCTTTCTTCCAAGGTACCTCTGGTGGGCTCCATCTGCCAGCCTTTCAATTAATAGTCAAGTGCTTAACCATTTGGGCCACCCTCAGACTCCCAACTGATATTTAGGGGCTCCATAAATAGTTATTTTTATGATTAGCTGTGACTTTTGGAATATTTTAGTTTTCAACCAGATACACTGCATTAAAAAAAAAAACAAAAAACTCAGTGCTTTCAGAAAATGAAGGAGACTCTTTCTGGGATCCTGTGGATGAAGTGTTTACTCAGCCTTCTAGGCCAGGAGTGTTTGCTTGAAGACTTAGCAGGTTTCATGCATGGGAGATTACCTGCTTGCTAGACTGAGGGATGCTGCCAAGATCAATAATTAACTGTGTAAAAGCTCTGCTTTTGAAAGCTGTTTCTTGGTAATAACTGCAGTGCTAGTCACCAGGGTTGGGTTCTCACGTCTTCTCTTCAAGGGCAAACATTTAAAGCCCTTCCTTACCTCCAGGATCTTTGAAGAGATGAAAAGATAGATCAGTGAGAGAGTGGGGCCTTGGGCCACAGGTGCTAATATGCCGAATGACTCATAATTGCATTAAAAAGCTGGATCAAAACTTCCTCGTCTTGTCTGGAGATGTTAAGTTTTCTTGGACTACAAAGGGAGCACTCACTAAGGAACAAAAATGAAGTAGCTAAGTCCCTGGAGATCTTCCAAGAACGCCCTTGGGTGAAACACCGTGGCTGCTGCATCCAGGCAGGGAATCAGCCTGGGGTTCCCTCCTTAGGGTCCCCTGTTGACTCTGGTCCTGGTATCTCGCCTCCAAGTGTCTTGAGGCCCTTCACCTGTTCAGCAGAACAATGGTGTTGGGACTGGCCAGATTTGACTTGGGGATCCCAAGTGCTACATGGAATCATAGGATGTTGACACATTAAAGAATTGGAGAGATCGAAGACTGGCACAATTTAATTTTAAACGACAATGCTGTCACTTAAAAGCTTATGGGACTATTTTGTCCAGCTCCCTTCACTCTAAAGGCAAGTATCCTGGAGTCCAGGAAGGTGAAACCACCTACGTGAGATCATACTTCTGGCTGATTATTCACTCTATCATTCTAGTGCCTTTTAGATCCTGCGTGTATTAACTAGGAGTCGCTGGGCCGTGCAAACAGTCAGTGCTCTCAGTTCCTACCTTGGTTAAAGGTTGTAGATTCGAGTCTACCCAGAGGTACCTCTGAAGAAAGGCCTGGTGATCTGCTTCCAAAAAAATCAGCCAACGAAACCGTATGGAGCACAGTTCTACTCTGACACAGATGTGGTCGCCATGAATTGGGGCCAACTGGATGGCAACTCTTTTTTTTAATTAACCAGGTTTGAGCTGAACTCGACGGGGCTTTTCAGTCACAGTGGTGGTGTATGCAGCTTATCGCCACTGTTGCTGTTAGGTGCCGTCGAGTAGGTTCCGACCCGTAGTGACCCTGTGCATAACAGGACGCAATGCCATCCTCACAATCGCTGCAATATCTGAGCCCACTGTTGCAGCCACTGTATCAGTTCCTCTCACTGAGGGTCTTCCTCTTTTTCTCAGACCCTCTGCTTTATCAAACATGATGTCCTTCTCAAGGGACTGGTCCCTCCTGATATCACGTCCAAAGTATGAAGTATTTGGTTTCCGGAAGTTCAGATTCACAAGGTGGACATATTCATTTTTCCCTAATGACTGTAATTCATTCTTCTATACAATATCACTTCTCACTTGTAGGGCTTCTCTGACATAGGGGAAAAAGTCAGGGCACTTCCCCTTAGCCTACAATGATTTTTGGTTTTTACTCTATTCCCATTTATTAAGGTATTATTTACATACAATAAAGTCCTCCGGTTTTAAATGTACATTTGGTGAATTTTGGTAATTGTGTACAATCACTTAGCCATCACCACAATCAAGATAAAGAGCAGTTCCCTCACTCTGAAAACTCCCTGAGGCTCATTTGCTCTGTTTCCACCCCAAGCCACTGGCAACCACTGATCTGCTTTCTGCTTTTCTACAGTTTTGCCTTTTCTAGAATTTTATGTAAATAAAATCATGCAGTACAGTCTTTTGTGTTCAGTTTCTTTCACTTCGCATAATGTTTTTGAGGTTCGTCCATGTCGTTGCATGTATTAATATTTCATTTCTTTTTATCGCTGGAGGAACATTCCATGCTATGGATACACAATTTGTTTATCCATTTGCCAGCTGGTGGACATTTGGGTTGCTTACAGTTTGGGGTTATCAGGAATATTTGGCCAACAGTTTTATCCTTGGTGTCTCCCAGTCACTTGATCCCTTGACCCAGCTTCTGATCTTTTCATCTTAGGTTGTGGACCATCACTGTTACGTGGGACATTTTCCAAAAATGTTGATGCGGTGGAGGTGTTTCCCCCGATCCTCCCATCTATAACTTTGGAAGGGATCCTCTGTTCACCCTCATTTGGGTCAGTCCCAAGACCCAAAGCTGGCACAATGGCCTGTTTAGGGTGCTGTAATGTCCTTTACCATCAGGATGGGCCACCAGTCATGTGGCAGGGTGCAACAAAATGGGTATCCAACGTTGAGAGTAATAGAGTGGGGTGATGTTTTATCCTGCCTGGTGGACAAGTGCACGCGGTCTGTTCTCCAGCCATTTTAAGTGCTGGAGGAGGCAGAAGGGGGTGTCGAGTTGGGCAGCACTGTCCCTTGCTTAAAAGTCCAGTGGCCGTGGGGCTGGTGCAGCCCCCTTGGAACAACCTGGGAGGAGTTAGCACTTAGACCTAATGGAGGAGATATCCTGAAAAATGTGCTGTTCCCTTGTTGTAATTCATAGTAACGAGCGGGGAACAGCAGGCTGTGAAGGAGAGTGGTGACTGATGGCCGCCACAGCCGCCCCTGCTGCAGCTGGCGCGGCTTCCACTGGCAAAAGGTATAATATATTAATGCTCCAGGTCGCGGAGTGGTAAATGAACACTTAGGGCCGCTATGGCAACTGAATTGATCGCTGCAGCCACCTCAGGACCAGCCTGGACCGGCATTACAAGCCAGCATGCGTGTCCCTGCTGGGTATCAGTCGGAAGAACACCTCAAAGGCAATTTGTACAAAATGAGTTTCCCATGACTGCAGATCCCTCCTCTCCAGCCCACACGTCTGGTAGGCAAGGCTAGCCCCAAAGGTGGGACCTGAGACCAGAGGGAAAGCCAGGACTACCCTGCTTAAAAGACTACCTGGTTCATGGTAAGAGTTTGGAAACTCTTTGCTGAATCCGGTAGAATGAGTGAAGGGATGGATGAACGAATGAAGTAGATGAATTCATGAGTGGAATGCCAGCCAGTCTCAGTGAGGGCTAAAAGCAGAGTGGGAAATGAGGGTAAGAAGGCCACGGTGGGTGTCAGGCAGGAGCTAGAGTGCCTGGGCGAGGGGCCCAGAGAGTGAGGAATGAAAGCAGGATATAGGAAATGAACCAACAGTGACCTGAGCAAATAACACTGACTAAGCCATTGCCCTGGTGGTGCAGTGATTAAGCACTCAGCTGCTAACCAAAAGGTCAGCTATTGGAACCCACCAGCCACTCCACAGGAAAAAGATGTGGCAGTCGGCTTCTGTAACGATTAGAAGCCTTGGAAACCCCATGGGGCAGTTCTGCTCTGTCCTGTGGGGTTGCTGGGAGTTGGAATTGACTCACTGGCATTGCCGTTGCTTGAGCTTTTACATGTTTCTGGAAGAACTTTGCGTGAACAGGTTTTGATTTACTTAAAAAGTGTGGATGGGCCTGGTCCTTTTTTGTAAATTGGGTATTGATTGGAATTTACAAGTAAACCTCCAGTTTTTTTAATTCCCAAAGGAAAAAGAGTAATCCCTGTCCCCATTGGCAGGTCAGGTCAGATTTTTGTTAGTATTTGAAATGGACTCAATTCTCAATTTTGTTTTTCCCAATATTTTAATAAAAATGCTAAAATGAGTATTCCCTCCTTTCATTTGTGTAAATTGACCTAAATATGTACCACCCAGGATGGAGGGTAAGTAGCATTAATGATACATTAGTTTTCTGTTTGGGTTGCAGAGGTTTACCCTTTGGAGTTTAAATGTGAAGGTATTTTCACTCTCTACACATGACCTCTAAGCTAGATCAGCCACAGTGCCATCCGAGTGGCTGACACCTTCTCTGGCACGGTTTGAACACAACAGCCAGCCTCCGATTGTAGGAGCCTCACAGCATGGTGATAACAGTGACCTTTGTTGATTAAGGGACACAGAATGGTGTAGAGCAGTTAGACCAGTGTTTCTCAAACCCTTCCTTGTTATTGCCCCTAAGGAGCCTTTTTCGACATTGTTTTTCCTAATCACTCTCCCCCAAAACCAAAAAAGCCCATTGCTGTCAAGTCAATTCCAACTCATAGTGACCCTATGGGACGGAGTAGAACTGCCCCATTGGGTTTCCAGGGAGCAGCTGGTAGATTTGAACTGCCGACCTTTTAGTTAGCAGCCTGAGCTCTTAGCTACTGAGCCACCATGGTCCCAATCACTCTCCCCCATGAAATTTTAATACCACAGATATAGTATATACATATCTACTATCTGTGCTACATAAGAATAAGTTGGTTTTGTTTTTTTTTTTTTTTTTTGCCTTTCAAGAGCCAATTTTCACCCCCTTGGAGGACTAACACTTCCCTTGATAAGGCAGGAAGGTGCCCTGGGAGTGCAGTGGTTAAAGCAATCGACTGCTGAGGGAAAAGCCTGCAGTTCAAAACCACCAGTGACTTCCTAGAGATTTACAGCCTGGGAAACCCTATGGGGTCGCTATGAGTCAGAATGGACACAAGGACAGTGGGTTTGGTTTGGGTTTGATAAGGCATGAGTTAGAAAAACCTGGGTTCAAGCCCTATGTCTACCACTTCTCTCTCTAAGCTTCACATTCCTCTTTATCACTTGGAAATGGAGATATTAGTATTCAACTCATAGGGTTCCAGACACAGAATAAGTATGCAGAAAATGTTAGCTTTTATCACTATTGTTGTTTATTTTCATATATCCTTTCACATATAGGATCTTCATTGGTCCTTACTGTGAACAAAGATGTAGTGAAACCCATATGAAATTGCTCACTACAGATTAGTAAGTAAAAACAATGAAGACCATATGTACCTTGCTTACTATAAGCTGGTACATACCATGCTTACTGGTTAACCCGCCCCTGCAAGATGGCCACAGTGGTTCAGAGACTTTCTCCAGGCCATGTAAATAATAAAATTGGTTGGAGCTGAGACTTAAACCCAGCCATTCCGGTTCAAACCAGAGTTCTCTCGGCTGCACCTTGCTGCCTGTGGTGGTACCAGGTGCCGTGTGTGGTTTTATGAAGACGAGTTGGAATTTGGGACCCTGGAGGAATCGCCTGTGATAATGGGCTATAAGGGCCAATCAAACATTTTCTGCCCCCAAAGTGTAGGAAACAGAATGATTAAGCTTTGAATGGAATGGTCACACCCATTTTCAGGAAATCTGTGATAAGTTTTTCCTATGCTGTTTGGTAGCTCATAGGTTTAACGAGGGTGGAATTTCCCCAAGCTTGAAAGACCTTGGCCTTCCAACCAGATGAGGGTCAGTCCTTTCTCACCAAGATAAAAGACTTATGATATGAAAAATGATAATGAAATACTCTTGAGGAACTACCATGCTTGAGTTCTGTGCTGACGACCTAGAAGCACCCAGCGAGCGCCCTCGGTGGGCCCAGCGTTCTTGCCGCGCTCTGGGAAGAGCTGTGCACACAGGGGGGCAGCCTGAGCTCAGGGGCCAGACCTTCCGGCCTTGCCACTGGCCAGCTATGTACCTCAGTTTCCCTATCCATCAAGTGGGGTTAGTGGTAATATCTCCTAAAGTTGCAAGGATGAAATGAGATCATCCAACACAGGGTACGCCATGCAGTGCTTGACACAAAGCAAATGTTAGCAATTATCATTAGAAAGATAGACATATACTCTTCACAGAGTTTAAGATTTGACACGACTCCTGTGTAATTAAAAAAAAAAAAAAAACACTTGCGAGTCGATTCCAACTTATAGCGACCCTATAGGATAGAGTAGAATTGCCCCATAGAGCTTCCAAGGAGCAGCTGGTAGATTCAAACTGCTGACCTTTGGGTTAGCAGCCAGAGCACCTAATACTGTGCCACCAGGGCGCAGCACAGAAATGCTTTAATTTGTTGAAGTGCTTTTGCCTGAGCAGTTTCAGAAATGGAGTCCTTGACATCTGGGGATTTCTACCACCTTCCCCTGTCCATCAAAGTATTTATCTTATGTGTTTCTTTCGTATTAACTGCTCATTTTTCTAACCAGCTGAAAGGTATTTAATTCTGTGCACCAGGAAAACATGGAATATAGGGGGCTAGGGCTTCTTTCTTGGCCTCTGTAACTCTGTGATACCTATGGTCCAAGGCAGTGCCTGTGGCTAAGGGCAGAGAAGTCCTTGTTGGCTACTGCACAGTCACTCTCGTGGTTGGCCGGAGGTGCTGTGAGCTGAGTATGAGGAGCTAGCTGGGGGTGGTGGTGGTGGTGGTGGTGGGGAGGATGCCGGGGCAGACGTTCCCACTTGTATAACTGCTGTGATCAGAGGTGAGCAGAGATGGCAGAGACTTTTAGGTAGCTCAAGGACCTGACAGACATGGAAAGATGCACTCTGTTTCTCTGTTCTGGAACCATGCCCCTGGGCTGCCCATCACTCTAAACCTCCCTCACTGAGCCACTCCGTGGGCTGCCTAAAATCAGGGTAAGCTTGAGAACTGGGTAAGAACAGCCTAGTTTGTCGTAGCAAAGAGAGGTAGCTAAGAGAGAGCTGTTATGAGCAGACGGAAGGAAGACCGTAAGGAATAAGGCAAGTGACATTGCTCCCAGAAATGGGTCTTCCTTTTACCCTAAAGGGCTTCTTCCCCCAGGGCCATAGCTACTGTGGAGACATCAGTTAGGATAGCGGCCTGGCACAGTTGTTGCTCTGCTGAAACTTTGCAAGGGGACTCTGATCGTTTCTTTCTTGGGTAGACTTCTGAGGCTGTTACCATGGAGAACCTCGAGGCTAGAAAACTGCAGGGCAGGCAGCAAGGGGAAACCAGATGACCCAGAAACTTCAGCTGGAGATGAATTCAGCAATGCCAACCTCAGTTTGCCCAACTCAAAGAGAGTTGCATTCACACTCGACGATCATTGTCTTCCTTCCACAGCACCCAAGAATGTTCTCCAAAATGGGGGAGGGTGAGTATCTCTGGGAAGAAACCCACCTTAGGAATGACCTGCCTGCCCTGGCCTCACTGGGCCCCATTGCGCTGATCATTTGTGCGGCCATCTACCTGGTGAAGTCTGCCTCTTCCGAAGCAGCAAAGGATGAAGCTACCAGTTGGAGTCTGATGTTTTATTTATCTGTACTGGTAGCTTTATGTATGGTGTGTTTTCTGTGTTTGGGCCTCAAGGCTGGTTAAGCAAAAGGCGGGGAACATGAATAAATAATAGTCAGAGAGGGCTGTCCATTTATAGACTTTAAAGATGACCTGGTTTTCTCTTCCAATGCAAGCATTAGGGGTGCATTAGAGTAACGTGCATCAGTACGTGTTTTCGCTGGTGCATTTGGTGGTGATAATCGGGAGAGACATACTTGTGGTCTATTTTTATAATAAAAATTTAAGAAACCTCAGGCCACGCAGTGGGCCCCTGCCGACAGCGTGAGCACCATGGCTTGAGCAGTCCGTTTTGCTCAGATTGCGTGGGATCGTTGCGTTCCTTTCTGCTCTCCTCCACTTTCTGGTTTTTATTAAGCAGCCCTTTGTGAGGGATTAACTCTGGCTTTCCTCCCAGGGAAGAGATGTCTACGCAAAGGAGAGCATCCAGCCGATTGCAGGCAGATGGGTTATTTGGTGTAGTACGGGAACAACTAACTGGTTGGCAAGCCAGTTCTTCACTTTTGATGACTTCCTTTGGCACGGACGCAGCCTTCTGTAGTACAGGGCATGAAGGCTTGTGAGCGTCCTTTTATCCATTCATTCAGAAAATATTTCCTGAGGGCCCGCTGTGGGGTTCCTTGCTTCTGAAATGAGGATAACGATAGTACTTCATAGAATTATGTGGATTGCGTGATTAAGATGTGTAAAGGGTTTAGAACAGCTTCTGGCCCTCAGGGTTTAGTCAGTGTGAGCCATTCATCCAGCAACAGATATTTAGTGAAACCTACTATGTGCTACAGCGCCCTGGTGGTACAGTGGGTAGGCACTCGCAGCTAACTGAAAAGTCAGTGGTTCGAACCCACCAGTCACTCTGTGGGAGAAAAGACCTGGCGATCTGCTCCCGTGAAGATTACAGCCTAGCAAACCCTAGAGGGTAGTTCTGTTCTGTTCTGTCCTGTAGGGTCGCTAGGAGTTGGAGTCGACTTGACAACACACAACAACGCTGTGTACCAGGTACTGTTCTAAATGCTAGGGCTGCATCAGTGAACTAAACATGGCTGTGGAGTTGTTTCTGACTCATAGTAACCCTATAGGACAGAGTAGAACTGCCCCATAGAGTTTCCAAGGAGCAGCTGGTGGATTCGAACTGCCAACCTTTTGGTTAGCAGCCAAACACTTAACCACTGTGCCACCAGGGTTCCAATTATATGACACGTTAGAAGAGAAGTGCTTGGGAGAAAAATAAATCAGGGAAGAGGAATAAGGAACACTGGGGAAGTGGTGGTGTTTGAAACACGATGATAAGAAAAGAACTCTGCCTTAGCTTCCTGTGGCTGCTGCAACAAAATACCACAAAGAAGGGAAATGTATTGTCTCTCAGTTCTGGAGGCTAGAAGTCCAAATCAGGGTATTGGCCATGTTGATTCCTCCTGAGAGCTCTCTGATGGGAGCTGCTCCATGCCTCCCTCCCAGCTTCTAGTGGCTCCCAGCAGCCCTTGGCTTGTAAATGCATCTTCTCATGGTGTCTCCCCCCAGTGTGGAGCTGTGTCTGTTGTCCACTTTTATAAGACATCACTCAGAAGGGGTTAGACCTACCCTACTCTGCTGTGGGAGCCCTGGTGGCTCAGTGGTTACGAGCTTGGCTGCTAACCTAAAGGTTGGCATTTCAAATCTACCAGCTGCTCCTTGGAAACCCTATGAGTTGGAATCAACTTGAGGGCAACTGATTTGGTTTTTGGTTACTGTGGTGTGACCTCTTGTGAACCTAACTGATAACATCTTCAAATAAAGATCCTTTTCCAAACAAGGTCACATTTTTAGATAACAGGGGTTAGGACTTCAAAATTCTTTTTGGGGGGGACACAATTCAACATATAACAGTTCCACTATAGCTAACACCTTAACAAAGATTTAAAGGCGTTGAAGGAGTAAGCTGGGCAGGTATCTGGGGGAGGAGCATTCTGGGCAGAGGGAATGGCAAAGGCAAAGCCCCTATGGCTTCAGCAAGAAGGGCAGTTTGGTGAGAGTGTATTGAACGAGGAAGAAACTATTTAGAAATGGAGCCAGAGAGTGGACAAGAGGCTGTGGGACTGCTAGGCCACCAGAAGGACATCAACTTTTACTTCAAGTCAAAAGCGAAGCCATTGGAGTATCTTGAGAAAAGAGGCTCCAGATCTAACTCAACATTGAACACTCTGGATGCTGAGTTGAGAACAATCGGGGAGAAGGCTAGAAGAGGAATACAGAGTATGACCCATATTGTTATAACCTTTGGCAAGTTGTCACATCTCTAGCGGTTATCTTTTCTTCCCCCCTTTGGGATGCTGGGAGGTCATGTGTCCTCCTTGCCTTCACTCCTTTGTTCCCCACCCAACATGGTGATTGTAATGAGGCTACCAGAGAGGTGGCTCAGGATCAGACTATGAGGCCTTTTGCTTGCTTGGTTATGCAGTTTGGGTATTATTTTATAGGCTGTGGAGCTCATGGCATAGGGATGTGTGCTTCAGTAAGGTGGTTTGTGTGGTAAAGTGGGGGACAGATTGTAATGGGGGGCCTAGAAGCAGAGAGACAGTCACATCCCTGTGGTCCAACCTCTGACGGCTTCCATTTGTCTTTCTTGGGACAGTCAAGTGCAACATTGACATCACCTGGGAACTTGTTAAAAATGCAAATTCCCAGGCCCCATCCCGGAGCTGCTGAATCAGATACTCAGGAGTTTTGGCCCAGCAATCAGTTTTAACAAGCCCTCCAGGTGATGCTGATCCTTGCTGAAGTTTGAGAACCACTGGTCTAGTTCCTTGAGGGAAAACGGGAAGGAAAACTTCAGAAACTTCCCCTGCCCCCAGCACATTTGTGCGCTGCTCCTCCTCCCCATTTGGAGTCCCCTGGGCCAGGGTGGGCAGGCAGGCAGATGCTCCTGCTGTGGCTGGGGCTGCGCCTTTTAGGCTAAAGGGCTTTGAGGAGGGGGTCCATGCAGTAGGCAGGCAGCAGTCTCCTTGTTAGCTGGTCACACAGAAGCGGGAGCCTTGTTAACACAGATCAAGACCGCCTGTTGAGCACAGCAAAAACCAAACCTCAAATCTCCGCCTGGCTAGCTGTGAAGAGGGCACTGTGACCCACTCTGGTAATGCATATGGTGTGAAGCTGGAGCCCGTGCTATGCTCAGTGTGTGTTTCTTTACCAGAAAGACCATCAGCTCCACCGTGCCTCTCAGCACACTGAGAAATGGGGGAGCCAACCCTCTCTGGGCCCTTAAAAGCAGATGTTGCATCTGGTTCGTGGGAGTCTGTGTACACACACCCAAGACATTTCATGGCCAACAGAACATATCTCACTGATGCCTCTTCCCTTTCCCATATAAAATCTAGTGGTCAGGCTGGATTTTATTACGTGCAGCCACCCCGGGGCTGAAATACCACAGCTGTAGATAATGTTAGAACTTCCATCTAGATTGTTCTGTATTCATTATTTGTCCATTAGGACAAATTTGTATACACTGGCATGATGGGAAATAAGACATAAGGAAGACATCAGTCCCCCTTTCTGAAGGAGCATGCCGTGGAGAAGAAGAGAGAAGTCAGTCACCCACATGTCTGCTGTTCAGAAGAGTGTGCCATATGTCAGCGGGAAAGTACCAATGAAGTGGCCTGAGAGATCCAGGCAGCTTCAGAAGAGAGGGTCTGCGGAAGCTGCCTGGAGGAGGCAGCATTTGATCACGGCCCTGACACATGGGTGGAATTTCAAGAGGCAGCAAGAAAGCATCTCAAGTGGAGGAAACTGCAAAAGCACAGAGGATGGAAGTTGCCCAGGGTGCTGAGGGAAGAGTCAGTGGTCCAGCTTACCCAGGACATAGGCTACAAGGACAGTAATAGAGAGTCCCTGGGTAGCCCAAACAGTTAACACATTTGGCCGCTATCCAAAAGGTTGGAGGTTCAAGTCTGCTCAGAGGTACCTTGAAAGAAAGAACTGGCGATCTCCATCTGAAAAATCAGCCATTGAAAACCTTATGGATCACAGTTCTATTCTGACACACATGGGGTCGCCATGAGTCAAAACCAACTCAAAAGAAATTTTTTTTTTTTTTAAGAGTGATAGAGGAAGATGAGGCTCAAAATGTAGTAGGATTTGAATACCAGGCTGAGGAGTTAGGACACGATACTACAGACAGAGGGAGCTAGTGGAAGGTTCTGGTGAGGACACTGGGATGATCATCATGGTACTAGAGAACAAATGGGCTGATGATGATATTGGGATGGATAGGACTTGAGGCACAGAGTAGGAGATTTGCTCCATCTGGTCACAGCACTAGGAAACAGTGGAATCAAGCCTAGAATGAGGTATTCTATGTTTTCAAGTACAGGAACGTGGGAGGCAATCTGGAAGGAGAAGTAAGCTTTTTAAACTAAGGTTCCCCTTTGTAGAACTGCATCCAAACTCCCCAGGAATTAAGAGGCAAGAGAGAAGGGCCGCTGAGGATATTCAGCTGCTTCGATGGCCTGCACTCCCTGGTTCTTACCAGAAAGACCGTTCAACCCTTTACAGATGAACAATAGAGGTCCTCAGCATCACATGGCAGCCAACCCCCAGAGCATCTTCAAAATGCCGGGGAGTCTTGGCATGGGGCTGGGCCATGGGCTTGGTTCTGACTCAGAGAAGTTGGAACCACCTGAGTCATTTGCAGGAGCTGTGGTTTGCTGAGAGGTTTCCCAACTAGTTACCCACTCTGCCAAATGGCTGGTAGCATGCAGGATCTGAAGTAGCCGCGTATTCATTGTGCCATGACTTCAGGCAAACTCAAGTTGCGCATCTCAAGCTATTGTGTGGAACTTGTTTCCTTACTCTACATAGAGAAACTTGGCACTTGCCAGTGACACATAAACAGAAGCAATTTTTCTACTCACCTGCTAGCTACTTGATCTGAGGGAGGACTCAGCTTCCCCAACTTTAAAATGAAAGCTTTAAGTGAAATAGAATCCAAAGACCCTTCCAAACTCCAGTGAGCCAGTGGCTCTTTTTTATTAGCTCCAATGAGCAGTTGTAATTTCTGAAGGAATTGGAGGTTCTTTTTTTAATGGTTTCTCTTTAGGAAGGTCCAGGCTATCCCAATCCTAATCTCAGCTGACAGGGAATATGCAAGCATCTGTCTTCCTCTGCATACCACTTGCCTGAGGGCCCCTGGTGGGAATGGAGTTTGGTCCAAGTCTGCTCATGGCTCCTCCATTTCTTCCATCTTTATCCACTGCCTCTCAAGCAAGTTTGCCTTCTCAGGTCTTTCAGAGTTCCCCATAGTTAGTAGTAGTCTTGGAAATGTTCAAACACTAACGATGAAATCTTTCCACTCAGAGGAAAAGTATATTTTCCTTTTCAGGGTGAATTCAAAGACATGGCTACTGTTGTGTTATTGTGAATAGAAGTTGCCTTCTTCCACTATTGGATCTTATTTTGGGGAAAATGTCTCTTTATTCAGTATTTCTCTAGCGGTCACTTTTACAACTCAGGATTATGACAGAGGTATCCTTAAGGTTTCATTGGTCAACTTCCAGCATTTAGTGTTGTGTTAAACTGGAGCATCAAGGCAATACAATGGCTTAAGGTGACTCCCTAACAATGAGTTCATGTTGAGATAATGAACGTTTAGCATGAGAACTCAGCCAACATTTTTGGTCCTGAGCTTTACCATTACAAAGCCAAAGAGCGTGAGGAGAAGGCTGAGATTTTGCTGGGTCATTTCCCTTCTTTTCCTGCACTTAATGGTTGGTTATGAGTTACTTGCGGTGGCTAGTGAGTTAAGGAGTTCTCGTGCGGAGCTTTCTGGCTGTGTGCAGGGAAAGGCAGCTCTGCCCCGTGGAAGGTACTCTGGTGCATTAAGCATCAGGCAGAGAACTTTCGATGCCAGTGCCTATTTTCTGGAGGCAAAATAAGGCCACTTGATGAAAAGAAAGGAGAAATCAAACATCGGAGACGTAAAAGACTCCAGGAATCTGGGAGATTGGCAGAGCTAAGGCTCCAGAAGAAGAGCCAGGCCTTTCCTCTCCCCAGCTATTCCCCCTGCTGCTGGGAGCTGAATTGTGCTTCAGGGAAGAACCAAAGGAGTAAGTGAGGAAAAGCACTTGGTCATGGAGCAAGGTCTAGTACGGCGGGCCTCCAGTGGAGGCCTGCGGGCTGCCCCTTCCCTCCTATGACAGGGCTGCGCCTCTGGTCAGAGGGCTGCCCACCTCAGAAGGCCACCTAGTCCCTCATCCTTCCTTGGGCTGGCCTGACCCCACCTGTAAGCCTGGAAGGAATCTGCCGCTGCATTCAGACACCCTTCACTTTCTCAGGATGGGATTTTCTCACAGGTGGAGACTTCCTCTTCAGACCTTGACCAGTTGCCTTTCCATATGGGTCTTTTTCTAGCCTTTAAAAATGTATGTATGGGGTGAGTGCCTTTCACAGCACTGTAAAAGCGGGAACCGAAAAGCCCCACCAGTTGCTGTCACGTCGATTCTGACTCATGGCCACCACACGCCTGTCAGAGTAGAACTGTGCTCCACGGAGTTTTCATGGCTGATTTTCTGGAAGTAGATCACCAGGCTTCCAACCTTTCAGTTGGCAACTGAGCTTGTTGACCTTTGGCACCAGCCAGGGACTCCACAGGGGGAACACCCACATCCTTTTACCGTCAGAAAACAGACCACTTTCTGCTTTTCCAAGGCCACTTGCCCTTCTGACTCACAACCTTAAGAAGTCTTCATTTTTTGTTATTGTTGTAAAAAGAAAAAATGTGTATCAGGCTGCATTTGCCAATTTAACTTCTTAGAGGTGTGTACAGTTTAGTGACGTCCTTTTCCCTTAATCAATGCAGCTTTTCCATCCTCATGAACAGAAACGCAGTGCCCCGTAAGCACTGACTCCTCCTTTCCCCTCCCTCCTACCGCTGCTAACCTCTCAGACTTTGGTCTCTATACATTTGCCTGTTCTTGTCTTCTTATGTAGGTGAAGTCATACAATATTTGTCCTTCTGAGCTTGACTTATTTTACTGAGCATGATGTTCTAAAGCTCCATCCATGTTGTAGCATGTACAAGGACTTCATTTCTCTTTTCTGGAAGGCCGCTTCATTTTAATACAGAGTGGTTGTACCCTACCACTGCTGGCCCCCGGCTACTTGCTCAGGCTCAGAGGTGAGGAGTCCCAGCCTCCCCTCAAGGAGCTCACAGTCTCTACAGTCTAGCAGGGCCTCAGGTGATGCCGGTCCCTACACACTACGTGTGACCATGGTGGTGGGTGTCTATCTCAACATGGTGGAGACAGTGGAGAACCTTCCTTGGACACTTCAAGGAAGGAACTTAGAAGTCTTAAGTTCTCTCAGTTAATTGGGCACAATGAACTACAAGGCTGTCTCATTAGTTCCAAAGTGGGGAGAGAATTTTTCATGTGTGGAAGTGTCGACCATGTTAGCTGGGGCAGGCTAAGGATGCCTGGCCCCTTACTTCTTTAGATGTTTCCTTTTATAAGCTTAAGGTTTTCTTCTTTTAGAGCACTTACCACAGTTGGCCACCATATTAGATCACTTGTATATTTGTCTTCTGTCCCTCTACTGGGAGGCCCAAAGGGACCAGGACCATATCTTAATCTCCAAGGACCCCTAGCAGCCCCACGGACCTCTCTGTCCGTCCACTTGTATAGACCTTGGGAATGGAGGTGGGAGGATATGCCCCTCCCTTTTCCAGCTTAAAAGTGACTAAATAGGGCACGCCCTAGGGGCTTGCAGCATTTGTTAGCTGGCAGTCAGGGGAGTGGGAGGGGACTGGTATGTCAGGTTGTATGTGCATGTGGAGATTTTCGTTGGTGCAAACCAAAACCAAACCAAACCCAGTGCCGTGCCCTTGAGTTGATTCCGACTCATAGCGACCCTATAGGACAGAGTAGAACTGCCCATAGAGTTTCCAAGGAGCGCCTGGTGGATTTGAACTGCTGACCCTTTGGTTAGCAGCCGTAGCACCTAACCACTGCGCCACCAGGGTTTAAAGGCTCTCCATAATTCAGGTATGCGGGGTTATGGGCCCCCAAGTGTGCTGTCCATCGTGGTGGCCACTGGCCACACCTGGTGACTTAACACTTTAAGTGGTTAAATGAAATAAAAACTTCCATTCCTTTCTCACACTACCCAAACTGCAGGTGCTCAGTAGCCGCCTGTGGCTAGTGGCGACCATGTTGGGCAGTGCCGATAGAGAGCATCTCCATCATCGCAGGAAGTTCGAATGGACAGCACCAGACACTCTGAGCAGCATTTCTGAAGGGTGGGCCACAAGTCCTATGCATCTGGGTTACTTGAAGGCAACAGGAGAGTTTGTTAAAATACAAATCCCTGGGCTCCTCCCTAAATCCACTGCCATGAAGGCCAGGACTTCTCCCTAGGCCTCCTGAATCAGAATCTTTGGGGGCGAGGCCTGGAAATCTATATTTTAACAAGCATTCCCAGATGGCTGTTATTCAAACGAATATTAGAGAACTGGTGCTCCAACGGAAGCCAGAAGTTGAATAGAAAAGCTGGAAAACATTCTGGTCCAGTGATTCTGAGCATCTAAGATGTCGTGTAGCATTTTCCACTCCAGTGTAAGATTTTCCAACTCAAGATTTCCAGAAGCGTATGACTGGAGCCTCCATCTCAGTAAGTCCTGGCCATTCTTCTACCAGGTAGTAATAATGGAGAAGGAAGCTGTTCTAGCATTATCTCCTGCTTTCCTTTTGCAGAACCAGAAGGATGGAAATAACCTCGTTGCTCCCCTTGAGCATGTTTGAATCACAAGTACCTTCCCTCTGAAATAAATTTATTTCCTGCTGCCTTCATCCCAACAAAGACCAGCCGGTGATGAATACCAGACTTCAAAGCTTATTTGTCAAAGCAGCACACCTGTGAGGGTTCCTGTGGAAGATAAATTTTGGTTTGGGAGAAGGGGGGCCTCAAAAAGAGCAAACCTGGCCAGGAATAAATCTTAACATGTTGTACCAGACTGTGAATGAGCCTTTGCCTCACAAGGCTCGCCCTTCTGACAAGGTATGATAAATTACCCTCTTTGTTGACACCTTCATTAGGTTATTTATGGCTCATTAATTGAACCAAAAAGGGGACTCGTAGACCCAGTAGGGGCACCATACAATGCACCTCCAGTGAACCCAGCTCAAAGAGAAGAACAAAAGAGGGAAGTGGAGGAGGGGAACACGCAAATATGTCAGCTGTTTGACTTGAGACACTCCACCAAAGAATGCAAGATATATTTAAGTTAAAAAAAAAAAAAAACTTCAGAAGTTGAGGTAAGCCTGGCTGGGGATGATTCGCTATGCACCTCACACCCCAGCAGGTGCTGCTGCCTGGCACCATCTCCAGAAGCCTGTGTGCCTACAGCTCTGTGTGTTACGGTCAACATTACTTTAGGCTTGCTTGGAAAGTCAACGTGGCATAGTGGAAGCCATCAGAAGACCCAGGGACAGTGCAGGGTCTTCCATCAATGTGCTCTGGGACTTTGGAGAGGTCACTCTGTGTCTCTGAACTTCAGATTCCTGCTCTGTGAAGTGAGGATTTGGACTGGATGATCTCAGAGTCTTTTTCAGATCTAAAGGGCCTAAGAAAATAGAGAAGTGTTTGCTCTTTGCTGCCCATTATCTTGGTTTAACACCTTCATTTATGGCTATTTATTATTCATTTGACAAATAGCATTTACTAAGCTCCTGCCATGAGTTAGGTTACAGGGGGATGCAGGCTTACTGAGTATGCATGGCTTTGTTGTTGGCTTCCATGAGCTTCCAGTCTAGAATGTTGTTTGTGTATTTATGAGCTTGTTTGTACATAAGTTATTTATAGGGCCATCCCTTGGAATAAACTCTCCTTTACTTGGCAGTAAAGAATATGCTGTCTTTTCAGCTGTTGTGTATGAGAGGCTGTTTCTCCATGGTGCCATGTGGTGCATAAATATGTTGTGAAAGGGTCTTCTTTAAGTGCCAGGGGTTTTTGCTGTTGCTCTTAACTTCCAGAAGGTTCCATCCTAAGGAAAGAACTTGTGAATAAAAGGAATGGCAGCATGGTTTCATTCACTCATCTGTCCATTCATCCATGTAGTCATCCTTTCATCCCACAAAATGTTATTGAGTGTTCACTTTGGTTTTTGTGACCAGATCTATGTTCACAAAGGTGAATGAGACAAAACTCAGGAATTCAAGGGAATTACACTGTGGTGGGAGGGTAAATGCGCTTCACAATTACTGAGTGCTATTATAGAGTCATTCACAGGGGTTTATGGAGCACGTGGTAGGGAACATCGTTGTGCCTGAGGGATTAGGGAAGGCTCCAAGGATACTTAAGTTGGGTTTTGGAGACAGTAGGAGTTTTCCAAGCAAACAAGTTGTAGAAGATTATTCTAGGTAGGGCAAAGAATATATGTAAAAGCAGAAATATGCACATTAGCTGTTTGGGAAGTTGCAAATAGTTCAGTGTAGTTGGGGTATAGAGTAGGACTGAGTTTGTGAAGCATGAAAGATGAGTCTAGCAAAGGGGCCAGATTCTGAGAGGTAAAAAAATGCCATGCTGAGGAGCATGAACTTTGTCCTGCAGGCCACGAGGAACATTTGAAAGGATTTATTCAGGGGAAAGATATGGTCAGATCATTGTTTTAGGCAATTCTCTGGTGCCTGGGTGGAGCAAGATTTGGCACAGAGAAGAATGAGGGAGGAAAAACCTGTTAGACATAGTCCAAGTGAGAGAAAATACGGGCTCAAAAACAAGAGCAAGGCTCTGAGGACATTGAGGAGGGCACAGAACTGGGAGCTAGAAGACCTCGGTTCTAATCCAGGCTCTGTCAATATCTAACTGGAGTTACTGATTTTTTCTGGGATGTGTATCCTCATCTGTAAAGTAGGACCTTGGGTTGGATGTTCATTAACATCCCTTCTGACACTCACATTCTACAAAGATTGGATTTTGTATGTGTTCCCTGTTGTTAGAAGGAGGAAGATACAGGGACTGTGTTTAAAATGGAAAGAAGTGTTATTTAATTATAATGGCAGGAATGTTCATCAGCTGCTTATAGCTGAGGATTCGATGAACCAGTGTAAATGACTGTTACAGATGGTAGTAGGGAAATCCTTTGCCTTCATTCTAAAACTCAAACGACAGAGCTTCCTAGGACTCATGCTTTGTAGAACCTCTATTCTACTCCAGAAATCAGTCACCTGGCAGCTAGAGTGAAAGTACTCAGGAGAATTGGTCCACACATGCCAAATAGTTTCTCTCTGTCAGTTAGATGGGAAGGATGAGTGTCTTAGTTATCTACTGCTGCTGTAACAGAAACACCAAGTGGATGGCTTCGACAAGCAAAAGTTTATTCTCTCACGGTCTAGGAGGCTAGAAGTCCAAAGTCAGGGCGTCAGCTCCAGGGGAAGGTTTTCTTTCTCTGTCCACTCTGGGGAAGTCCTTGTCATCAATCTTTCTCTGTCCTAGGAGCTTCTCAGCGTAGGAACCTTGGGTCCAAAAGACGCGCTCTGCTCCCGGCCCTGCTTTCTTGATGGTATGAGGTCCCCCTGTCTTTCTGCTCACTTCTCTTCTTTATATCTTCAAAGAGATTGGCTTAAAACACAATCTAATCTTAAAGATGGAGTCCTGCCTCATTAACATAACTGCCGCTAATCCCATCTCATCAACATCATAGAGATAGGATTTACAACATATGGGAAAATCACATCAGATGACAAAACGATAGACAATCACACAATACTGGGAATCAATCATGGACTAGCCCAGTTGACACACATTTTTGGGGTACACAGTTTGTAAAAATGAGCATGACTACTGCACACATGCTTAGAAATTCATTTCAACTCTTTGGAGAGATCTCCACTCTTTCTCCCTTCCAAGAATGTCCTTGCCATTTTTTTTTTATTCCAAAATGAAAGTAATTCTTTTTCTGATATTAAAAAATAACTTGGGCATTGAGAAGGGTTCAAACTGTAAAGAAAAGTATAAAGAAATGAATAAAACCCCATATCTCAAGATCCAAGTAGTAAATGAACATTCCTATGCCAGCCGTTCCAGTTATCTCTCTTTGCATACATATCTGGATGGATTTACATGTATGGGCTGTATCATAGAAACAGTTTCATTCAGTCAGCAATCTCTGTGGACATCTTTCACCATATACTTTCTGTCTTTTTTTTTATGATATGTAGTAACTCATTCATAGAGAGATCATAATGCATTCAACTCATGTATCAGTGCTGACAGACATTTAGGTTGTTCCCAATTTTTCTCTTGTAAATAAGACTAAGGAACACCCATGTAACATACATGTTTGGGTATTTGCACAATTATCTCCTAGAAATAGAACTGCAGGGGCAAAGTATATGCACATTTTTAAGTTTCTCTACATATCGCCAGTCGTGCTGTCTGGAAAGACTTGTACCAATTTATGTAAGTTCAGTGTTGTATTTCAGTGGGAAACCAGTGTGCCAAGAGCTGAGGTCGGGGGCATGGCGGAGGTGGGAAGAACCCTGTGATCTGCCCAGCAACTCAGCATCCCTCGAGTCCTGCTGAATCTATAAGCATGATGGAGATGTGAGACTTTACCAAGGGCTCCTGGGAAGCTGTAGAGAGCCAGGTTTCTCGGTGATGCCAGGTCAGATAGGACGCCTTCCAGGATGGCTAATCCTGGATCTCAGGACATTAAGCTTTGGAAAAGCAATGTGTCACTACATGCATAAGCTATAATAGATGCAGATACAGAGCAGCCATAGTTGTGTACCTGTCTGGAATGTTACCTCTCCAAGCCTAGTGCCATGTTTTCTTGTCATTCATTTGGCAGCCATATGCCCTAGGTTTTCAGGAGCAGCTCCAGGCAATATACTTTATCCTACTGCCTTCGTGGGTGTCTCTACCCATGTCAGACCATGCAGGCCAGATACTGGCTCAGCATTTTTTGGCACAGCTATTGGCTTAGCACCATGTGATAAGTTAGTAGAATTCCCAACCATTGTGTTTCCATTCATGGCAAAGGCAGTGTTGCCATCCATTCATTCATCCACCCACTCATTCAAAAACTATGACTGAGAATCTATTTTACTGCTGGCATCGTGCCAGGACCGAGAAGAACACAAAAACGAACCAGAACTTAAAAGTTAGTGGCATTTTGAGATAGAAAGAATCGTGCTACCTACCCGACCCAATCCCCTCATGTTCCTGTTGAGGAAACTGGGTCCCAGAGAGGCAAAGTGCTTCACCTTAGATCGCCAGTCAGCTGATCACTCCCCAGGTCAGCCGTGGAGGACTTTTGCTGAATTGTGGAGCTGCTGGGCTGAAGCTGCATGTTGGACTCTCTGGGGATGGCCTTGACTCATCTCTGAGGACAGCCAGTGAGGCCGAGACCAGGCCTTTATGACTGGGCTGTATAGACAGCTTGTTGTTAGTGCCGTGGGACTGGGGAGGTGCTGGGGAAACAGAGCAGTGTGTTGTGTCCCCTAACAATGTTTGTAACTCGACATCTCTTGGCTGGCCTGGCTGGTCCAGCCTGCCTCCTTTACATTTGAATGTGGAAGCATTTCAAATGCCCCTTTGGAAGTAGATCCTATTTAGAAAGGGTAGATAGTCTACAGGTGAGAAGCTCTGAACTGGGAGATGTTCCAAGGTTGGGAAACTGACAGCTTTCAAAAAATGCTATTGAGAGAGTATTGTGCAATTGTGGCTGTGGCTGGGGTCCATCTGCTAGGATGTGATATAGTGGAGCTCTGTCTGTTGTTAGATTGTCTTTGAATTCTTGAACATGGTAACAGGGCTTATCAATAATCACTTCTCATATCTCTGTAGTCACTACAGTTTACAAAGTTCTTTTCACCAGGTCACCTGGTTACCTCCTTAGGCTACCCTGTATGTTAGTACTTTACTCCTTCTTGTTAATGAGGAATGTGAAGATAGAAAGGTTGAGTGTCTTGTCCAAGGTCCCGAGCTAGCAAGAGCCATAGATGGGATTTGAAGCCAGGTTTTCTGACTTCAAGTCCAGTTCTTCTCCTAGACCTGCGTAAATAGACCCCTGAGTTTATGCACTGACGAGTCCTATAAATGGCCAGCTGAGACGACAGGCAATGAGAAGCCTTTCTGCTGGGAAATTTGAAGGTGGGCTAGGAAAGACTACTGGCCTTAACAATTTGTTCTCTCATACAACATTGATTCCTTTGGATCTTTGAAGCTTTCTGTTTTCAGAATTTTCTCTCAAAATTCCTCTCTTCACTTCAGTAAGTGAAGCGTACAGCCATATGATAGAATTCCACAAAGCCATTAAACGTGATGGGTAGAAGCACGATTATGGACACATAAGAAATATATTCACTTACAGGCATATGAAAAAATCTGGAAGGCTCTGTAATTGAAAATGCCTTTAGTATGTGCTAGCTTTAATTTTTTGTTGTTGCTGTTCTAAACTTCATTTTGGAACTAAAAAATTAAAGTTACCACAACAGTGAAGCACCTGGCTGCTAACCGAAAGGTTGGCAATTCGAACCCACCCACTGGCTCCATGGGAGAAAAACCTGGAGATCTGCCCCCATAAAGATTACAGCCTGGGAAACCCTATGGGGCACTTCTACTGGGTCACATGAGATGGCTATGAGTCGTAATTGCCTCCATGGTACCGAACAACAACAAACAACAGCAAATTTTATTTTTATATCTTTATACTATGATCATATATAAGGTGTGCAATAAGAAAGTTTAAGAGAATAGTCACCCCAGTCATGTGCCTTCTTTTAAATGAGTGAAAAAGGACCAAATAAATGTAACTCAATCCTCTCTTCCATCCTCCCAGCATCCACACTAGTCACACCTTAAGCCTCAAGAGGTCATCAGCTCATGCCTTGAGAAGGAGTTGTCAACAAGCTTAGAGCCAGAGATCTTTTCTGGAATGGGATAATACCTAGGTCCCTGGAAGGGAGGATGGAATGGGCATCAGGAAGGGGACAGCAAACACCAAGGGTGCATTTGACTTGGTGCCTTTTCAGTGTACTGACCCCACCACACTCACCTCTGGGAGCATACCACCCTGCGCTCACACGTGTGAATCATGGGCAGTCCTCACAGCTGTGCACACAGCAGTCAGCCACGGAGTAGGGGAAGAGAAATGCTTCCTAGTGTCTCCTCACCCTGGCTTAGCCAGGTGACTTAGTTCAGCCATAGCTAACACACCATGCTGTTTGGTGAGCTAGATGGGAGAGTTCATTCTGGCGATGGTGGGTGGGGTAGTTGCCCCTCTGATTTGTCATGAGAGCACAAAAGGCGCAGAAGGTATAGGGCCGCTTGACAAAAGAAGGCCTCATCACTGCGGATCATTCTGACAGGCATCAGCATTCTGCTTAGCAGTCAGCCTTCAGATTAAGTTAATAGATGGATCAACACAGCAGAGTAATAAGTAAAGCAAATACATTCTAGGGTTGTGGAGTTTTTTTTTTTTTTTTTTTAATGAGTTGGAAGAGACTCTAGAAATATCATCTGAAGCCCAAGTAAGTTAGATGACTTGCCTTAGGTCATCCCATCAGTTTCACAGAAATAAAACCAGACTTGAGGCTTCACTCAGTCACTAATTTGCCCCATAGTCATTCGTTTTAGGGCCTTCTAAGTGTTGGGTACAGGAGAAAGATATGGCAGTCTGCTTCTGTAAAGGTTACAGCCTCGGAAACCCTTTGGGGCAGTTCTGCTCTGTCCTGTAAGGTCACTACGAGTTGGAATCGACCCGATGGCAACGGGTTTGGTTTGGTTTTGTGTATTAGGTGCTGGGCTGGGATGAGATAGGGAATACACAGGTGAATAAAATGAAGGCCCTGTCCTCGGGGACGCATGATCTTGTTGGAGGAGATAGCAACCTTAACTGTTTATTTAAAAAAATGCATTAAGATGCTTCCCCGAAACTAAGAACTTGTAAGTGCCTGCCACCCAAAAGACAATCCATTTTTTAAGAAGTCGGCACAGGTAAGATGCTGCTTGGCACGCGATCCTGCCTTTGTTCAGACTTCAGAGGGGGGCCTCCAGCGTGCAAGATAATACAATGAAGATGAAACCAAGGCTTCTTTGGGCAGTGCTGAAAGAGAGAGGGAAAGATACAGAGTGCAAGAAAGTGGGTTCTGTCTGCTTTCTTTCCACGTTAATTTGGGCAGCCTGTTTATTTGAGGAACTTAAAGCACTTGTTTCATGTAAATATTTGAGACCAGATACCACACCTTGTCTGTCTTCTAGGAGATCCCCTGTACAGAATTGCTTCTGTTTATCGTATGATAACAGTGGTTGCTCTCCCATTTGTATCCAGAGCCTTGTGTTAAAGAGCCTTTCCTTTATTGGTTAGACCTACCTTTGACAGTGACAGCAGCCATCCAGGGTTCTAAAAGAATTCAGAATAGCACCCCAGACCAGAACTTTGGGTGTGTTTAGGAACCTTCATGACAGAACCCTTTTTCCTCCCCCAGAAAGTATCTTGTGATTGGTGACTAGGTGTCATAGAACCCTCCCTGTCCTTCGCCTTGGTGCTGTGTTAAAACAGATGAGGTGAATTAAGAATGAAAAGCTATGCACCAAATATACCTTGTTTGGATCTTGATTTGAGCAAACCAGTTGTAAAATGACATTTATGAGACACTTGGAAAAACTTGGTTATTATTACTAGTAGAAGTATTTAATGATAATGGTAAGCATGTTTTTAAAAATGAGTTTTTTTGTAGAGATGCAATGGTAGTATATATGGATGAAAGTATGTATCTTCAAAGTATGATATTTAAAAAATCTAGTGGTTTGGGTTAGAGATACAACAGGATTGACCATAGGTTGGTAATTACTGAAGCTGGGTGCTGTGTACATGGGGGTTGGTTATACTGTCATTGAGCACCATATATTGAGCACCTCCCATGTGTCAGGCTCAGGGCTGGATGTTCTACATGCAGTGTCTTCTCAGATCCTCACAACAACCTGTATGATGGGAATCTTATCCCCATTCCTCAGATGAGGAAGCTGTAGCTTAATGGTGAAATGAGTTCCAAAATTTACAGAGTGAGTGGCAGAGCTGGGAACTGAACCCTTATCTTGCTCTTTAACTTTTTATTGACATATAATATATATATACCAATGTGCACAAATCTTAGTTGTACAGCACAGTGAATTTTTACATGAACACTCCAAGTAACCTACACCCAGATCATGAAGCAGAATAGTACCAGCATCCCCGAAGCCATCTTGTGACCTTGTCAGTCACTACCCCTCCTCAGAAGTAACCATGACCTTAACTTCTAGCACCATAGATGAGTTTTGTATATATTTTGAACTTTATATAAATACAGTCATGTGTAGTCTTTTATGTATGGCTTCCTTGCCCAACATTATGTCTGTGAATTTCTTCCATGTTGTTGTCTCTAACAGATCTTCCTTTTTCATTGTTATGTAATATTCCATGGTAGAACAACACCGCAATTTATATATCCATTCTGTTATTGACAGAAATGGGTTTATTTCCACTTTCAGTTTGTTATGAATAGTGCCTCTATGAGCGTTCTTGTACATGTCCTTGGGTGGATATTAGTGTGCATTTCCATTGAGAGTATTCCTGGAAGTGCAATGGTAGGGCCATGGGTAGGCATGTGTGAACCAGGAGCAAGAGTTTTTTTTTATTTTCTGCCATATCTATTTTCTCTAAAAATAGATTCAGAAATTAACTACTTTATGTCATTAATTCCTTTTAAGGTTGAAGAATAACATAGTGTCCTAGAAGGCTCTAGGGGAGAACCCAGACTGGGATCTGGGCCTCGGATAATCTGGTCTAGGGTTGAGGAACCCCAAGGCCCAATTTGGACCTTCAGGGCTTCATGAGTTTTCCTTTAGATAAGTTTAATGTGAGAAAAACTCTTCTGAAGTGTCCTGCATCTGTGATTGGACATAATAGCATGTCATTCCAAAGGATACCAAAAATCATATAGCACAGAAAACATCAAAAAGAAGGAAAAAAAAAGAGATTTCATAAAAATATCAATACAATTCATCTCAATTTTTGGTATACATGAAGATTTGCTGATATTATAGCAATAGTGTCATCACAATTCCATTTTGAAGGATGAAAAGTACCTATTGTAATAGCCCACTGTTCATACCAGCCTCAGAGAATGGACATCTCCTCTTGGTTAGGTGGGTCATCGTCACCCTTCATACCTGTGGCCCCCAACCTGTTCTTCCTGGGAGCCCAATTTGGATGCTGGTAAAGCCTGGAGAAAAAAGCCTAAAAGTAAAATGGGCCACGTCCTGATGAGAGTTCCAGGTGACAGGGATTGAGGATGTGGTGACAAGATGGAAAGAATGTGGGCTTCAGATACACAAGGACATGGATTCAGATCCCCTGCCTACTTATTATTTGACCTTGAAAATACTCCTGAATTCTGAGCCTCTGCTGCTTTATCTGTAAGAATGATGATGATGAAACCAACCTTAGAGAATTACTAGGAAAAGAGTAACTAGAAAGATAATAGAGAGGTAGATGATAAAATGGTAGGTAAATAGATAGATGATAGGTAGGTAGGTAAGTAGGCGGATGGATGGATGGATGGATGGATGGATGGACGGACGGGCAGATAATGGAAGGATGTGAATAGACGGACGGGTAGATAGTATAGGTAGGTAGGTAGGTAGGTAAATAGGTAGGGTGGGTGGATAGGTAGGTAGGTAGATAGACAAGTAGGTAGACAGGTAGGTAGGTAGGTAGATAGACAGACAGATGGATAAAATGTAGTACACACAGTGCCAGGCATATTGTGGTCATCCGGGGAATGTTAGTTGCTTTTCTTTCCATTTATTTAATGTGTTCCAAGTTACCATATTTCTCTCTCCAAATTGTACTGCTCCAAGGTGTCCAGGCACCTTTGTTTCTGCCTTTGTTTTCTGGATGTCACGGTTATTGGTGGGGATGTGGCTGCTGAGGCTGAGCAGAGCTAGTAAAAGAACTGACCTTTTCTAGCTACTGGCTTTTTCCCTAAATTGTCCAGTCCTCCCCTTCCCCTTTGGTGGATAGCCCAGGAGAGTGTATGACCCTTCACAGCTTCTTCTGTAAATTCTGCAAGAGTTTGTTTCCTTCCTGTCTGAATCCCCAGGTTTGAGATTATTATTATTTTTTATTGATTGGTTGAGAGCCCTACCTCCATCTAGAAATTTTATAATAAAAAGATGCATACAAAAAGATGGAAACAATTTACATAAAACAAAAACAGGTACCAAGCAAGGAGAGGAAAAGAAACCTGTAATTAAAAACTCCTGTCTGCAGAAAATTAGAGCAATGAGCTCAAAATACAGCTCTCAGCTTCCTAGCAGTCGGGGGAAAAGGGAAGCACTGTGAACCGCAGCACTGTCTTTATCTCAAAGTAGGGGGCATTTCAGGTCAGGAGGAGCAAAGTTTGCCTGCCCTGACCACTGAAAGGAATCATTTGATACAGGAATCTTTATATAAGAGCACTGAAAAGGTAAAGAAAAAAAAAAAACTATCCCGGAGTAGTTTTCGTAATGAATGCAAAGGCACTCCCTTTACGGCTATTATTTATATTAGCTTCGTCCCGATGTTAAAGCATCGACTCCTTTCTGACGAAGCTGCATTATGGAAAATCACCCGGAGGTGGCGGGTGTGGGTTCCAGACCTGGCTCTGCCGCTTCTTATACATTAACCCTTCTTCCTTGGCTCCCCCTGTTAAATGGGGCGGGGGGGCTCCTTGCAGGTCTAAGATCAAATGATCCCCTTATTGTGCACACTGCAAGCACAGTGCTTTTAGAGGCTGGGAACTCATCACACGGTGATACCCCATGAGAATAACCAGCAAGAGCAACCTCAGAAGAGGACAGTCAGCTCGAGAGGGATGAGGATGAAGGGACAAGGAGGGCAGTGTTGCCAAGCAAACCAGCCTTGGGACAAGTTTTTAAATTTTGGCAGGAGGTGTTGCAGCCCTGGTGGCACAGTGGCTAAATGCTTGGCTGTTAACTGAAAGGTTGGTGGTTTGAAGCCACCAGGTGTTCTGCAGGAGAAAGATCCAGCAGTCTGCTTCTATAATGTCTACAGCCTTGGAAACCCTATGAGGCAGTTCTGCTCTGTCCTGTAGGGTCACTGTGAGTCAGAATCCGCTTGACAGCAACTTTTTTTTTTTTTTTGCATACTCAATATATGTTATGTGAGCTGCATATTTTTTCATAGCACCCCTAGCATCAGGAACCCACATCTCTGCAGTTCATATTCTCCTCATCCCCACAGCAGTGACAACCAGGCAGTTACTCAGGCTTCTGATTCCAGCACCTCTTAGCCCAAGCATAGATGCTCTGAGCTTCCTTGCTTGCTGTTCAACAAGTTGGTAATTCCCACCTGCACCCCAGCTCAACCGACACAGCGACCAGCCTGGTACAACTGAGAGCTTGCACCCTTTGCTGAAACTCACACAGCTCCTTTTCCCAGCCACCAGGGCACCCCAGACACACCCAGAAACAGGACAGACCTGCACAACTACACCCTCTCTTGCTGGTAGAAGATGGAGGGGGAAAAAAAGGATTCCGAGTTTCTCTAAGCTTCCTGCTTTTCTTCTGTCAATTGAGAAGGAAAAGTTAAGTTCCTGACTTAACTTTTTCTTACAAGGCCACAACTAATCATGTCATTAATAGGTAACACCAAGGTAGCCATTTGGTGGTAATCACATGCTGCTGAAGAGCCCAGTTTCTGCGTGGCAATTCCGATCGTAATTACATGGAATTACATAACTGCAAATTATCCTGTCTTGTGAGTGCCGTAAATAACCATGTACCTGCTCTGTGATAACAAATTTGAATGACATGACTGGTTAGTTATTAAAAAAAAAAAAGTGGAAATTCACCAATGGGCTACCAAACCAATAACTCTCTCTTACACTGACACGCGTGGGGCCGCCATGACTTGGAATTGACGCGATGGTGACTTTTTATTTTGTTTTTAGAGGGGGAAGAAGATGGTTGCGGTCATTCAGCTTGGTTTAATCGAGTCCTTACTAAAAGCGTTGATATTGCTTGTTCATTCTTTTCTCTCACCCACTGGTGTTTGACCCTGGAAGGTCAGCCACTGTTGGGTTGGCAGCCAGGGCACACTAAATTGAAGGAAGAACTCAGAGTCCTCACTTAGCCACTGACTAGATGTATGGTTTGGGGACAGTACTTCATCTCTGAGCCTCAGTTTCCTCCTCTGTAAAATAAGAGTGATGCCAGGTGAAGCTAGTCACGAGGACTAGATGAGGCCTGTGGTAAATGCTCAGCCCTCTAGCGTTAGCTGTTATCCTTGGCCGAGGAAGGAAGGAAGGTCCGAATCACAGGCAGCACAACTTTTGTACTCTGAGGGCTGGGTCTGATTCATTTGGATGTGAAACGCTGTCAAAGCTGAGACACAGTCATGCTTCGGCACTTGAGGGTGGCAGGATGAACCTGGCTCTGAAATTTGGTCATTTTCTGAAGGGAGATTGTAAGTCTCTTTCCATCAGGAAGTAAACGGTGATGCTTCAGATGTGTGAGAGGAAAGGATTACACCCAAAGAAATTTAACTCCTGGAAGATTATGTCCTCAGTGCTTGCCTTTAGCTGGGAAATAAGTCAGCACCAGTAAACTGACCAGTAAAAATTCTCAGTTGTGAAGCACGAGGGCCCTGGCCCACAACCACAGCTTATGTTACCTCGCTTCTCTCTCGGATGACTTTTCTTGTGGGTGCCTCACTCATGGCAGGAAAATCCCAGGGGGGAAAGTAGGACAGCACCCAGCAATTTCAGAGGAGCGCCTAGACTAAACTCAGAGAACTTGCAGATACAGTCAGACCGAGAAAGATCACTTTCCTTGCGAAAGAAAACTAATGCTGCTACTCAGCTTGCTTCGTGATGTGCGTAAGGGCCGCACCTTGGCAAACAGAAAGCTACTTTCAGGGGATGATAGATTTATATTCCAAAGTGCTATTAAACTTGTAACCATAGCAACAAACAAAGCCATTACGTAAAATGGCTTCCCAGTGTGAAAGCAATAATTATATTAACCAGGTGGGAGGAAAAAGGAGAAGGAAGTCTGATCAGTGTGGAAGGCACCAGTAAATTGGATTGAAAATGCATGACATTTTCCTAAATTACATCCATTTGGGGAGAAGGGGCGGGAACCCGAAGCTGAAGAGCTGTGATGAAGCTGGGAGCAGGCCCCACCAGGTGGCAGAGTGCAGAAGTTGTTGAAGCGGCTCCTCCGTTGGCCGCTGTGTTTCAGGAGCCTGACACTCGTTCAAGGCTTGATTTTAAAGCACCCCTCACCCCCATCCACCCAGCGCCAATTCAACGGGGAATTTCCCTGTCAACACTAACAACGTGGAACTGGCCCAAATTAGACTTTATTAAGGAGGATGTCGGTTGAGTCACATTCTAGTTGCAATAAGCAAAGTGCTAAGTGAAACATCAGCATGATCTGATTAGGCCTTAAGCGTCTGATACAGATCGGGGCCCGCTGCGCAGTTAACTACTAAGTTTCTATCGGATCTGTCCCTCCAAACACGTGGTTCTCAAACTTGGCTGCACAGTAGAATCACCCAGGGGGCTTAGAAAATTTCTGATGCGTGGGCCCTATGCCCACCATTTCTGATGTCATTGTATGTGGTGTGGCCTGGGCACTGGGATTGTTAAAAACTCTCCAGGGGAATCTAATGGTGTTTGTGAGGATTGGCTGGGTAAGAAGCTATTTAAGATGGAGCTGATGTAAATCATCCAAAATTGGCTTATTTGGAGGGAAAGGGGGCTGGGGCACTACTTTCTCATCTACTGCTTTCTCTTGTAGCCTAATGGGTAGAGCTCTCTGTTTAATTATTCTAGCTAGAAAACACCATCTGAGAAGCACAGAGTGAGTCTTCCTGGCGTTTCAGGCTGTCCCAGAATCTGTGATAGAATGCCAAGGACCCTTTCCTCGTTTGTGGTGAACTGTAAATCTCACTTTTGATGCCTTCTGCGAAATCCCTGGCCAGTCGGAGCTGTTCCATGACAAGGCTGTGCACATCACACAACACAGACACTGCTGAGGGAATCTGAATCTCTAGCTAGAGCTTATGTAATTTGACCCCATCAGTCAAACAACGCAGACTGAAACAGCCCTGGGAAAAATGTTAAATAGGCAAAACTGCCTTTCCTTCCTTTACTCCTCTTCCCCTGCCCCTCCACAGCCCCACCCAGGCCATTTTAACCACCCCCTTCTTCCACTTAATTTTAGATGTGACATGTCCTAAGAGAAAAGAATGGCTTAATTAGAGAAAGAAATACCCCACCCCGAATCCAGGGCCATTTTATAGACGTTTGCTAATAGCCTCCATGTACGGAACCCTCATGTGACAGACGGTGTACTAACTGCTCTATCTCATTTAATTTTCACTGTAAATTTGTGTGAAAGCCACTACCGTCTTCATTTTATAGAGGAAGAAACTGAGGCTTGAGGAGGTTAAACGTCTTGGGCTAGCCCCTGCAGCTAGGAAGTGGCAGAATGGGGCCTGAGTCCACATCTGCATGACCTGGAACTTCGAATGCTGTCCTCTACTGCTTCCTTCTCCACTTCTTAGAGCTGAAGAGTCCCTGCTTTGCTATCCAGTTTTTTTTAGCCACATGTGGCTACTTAAATTTAAATCTAAATTAATTAAACTTATATAAAATAAAAAATTCAATTTCTCAATCACACTAACCACATTTTAAGTGTTCGATAGGCATATGTGGTCGCCATTTTGGACAGCAAAGAAATGAAGTATTTGCGTTACTGAAGAAAATTCTGTGATGCTTAGAAATAATCTGTCAAATCTCTTTCAATTTACAGATGAGGAACTGAGGTCCAGGGAGGAAAAGTGATTTGCCTTAGAGCCACCCCCTTGCTATATGTAACTCCCTAACTCCAACCATGGTAAAGCAGGGGCTAGAGCCCAAGCCTCCTAATGCCGACCTCTTGGTCGTTCACACTTGACCATGCCTGACACTCAGAATCACCCTCTAAAGTTGTGAAAAGGAAGGTTGAGTGCAAACCAGGGAGCTCTGTGTTGTCCTTGCTGTGCAGCCAGGCTGGCCATGTGGAGGAGGAGGCTTTGGATACAGCTAGCTCTAGAAGGACTTCCTCAAGCCCCCAAGGTTATTGTTGATAAGATGTGACTTGCAAAGCTTTGTTTAGAAGCAGGAAAACATCTCTCTGGCTTGCATGCTGCACCAGTTACATTGGTGCTTCCTGAGAACTTGCTGGGGGGTGGGAGAGGGCAGGCTCTGTAAGTACATGCCCTCGGGTGGTGTCTGGGCTCTTCACAGAACATTTATTGGTAAAGAAGTCTCAGTGCTTGTGATCCCAGAGCAGCTCAAAGAACTTGTATTTGTACCTCTTATAGCCCACACTGGGGAGAGCAGGATATAGAGATGAATAAGATTTGACTCTGTCCTGTTACTGTTTGTTGTTAGTTGCCATCCAGTCAGCCCTGACTCATGGCAACCTTATACATAACAGAACTAAACATTGCCTGGTCCTGCACCATCTTCATGACCATTGGTATCTTTGAGTCCACTGTTGTGCGTATCCTACCAGTCCATCCCATTGACGGTTCCCCTCGTTTTTGTTGGTTCTTTACTCTGAAACCCTGGTTGCATAGTGGTTAAGTGCTACAGCTGCTAACCAAAGGGTTGGCAGTTCAAATCCGCCAGGCGCTCCTTGGAAACTCTATGGGGCAGTTCTACTCTGTCCTGTAGGGTTGCTATGAGTCGGAATCGACTCGACGGCACTGGGTTTGGTTTTTGGTTTACTCTGCACTACTGAGATTCAAAATCTGGAGGAATACTAGAGGCCAGATACATAGTGGACTGGAAAATCTTAGTCTTTAGAGTTTGATAGACTTGTGTTTGGCCTCTGGCATGGCTACTTTTTAGCTTGGCAGCATTGGATATGATTGTGGCCTTTCTGATCCTGTCCTCATTTGTAAAGTCAGGTTAATGTGGTGAGAACTGAGATGACAGAAGAGAGCACTTTGCCCAACGTGAATCAGAGTAGGTGTCTGTCGTGGATTGAATTATGTCCCCCCAAAAAACGTGTGTCAATTTGGCTGGGCCATGATTCCCAGCATCCTGTGGTTGTCCTCCATTTTGTGATTGTAATTTTATGTTAAAGAGGATTAGGGTGGGATTGTGACACCCTTACCAGGTCACATCCCTGATCCAATGTAAAGGGAGTTTCCCTAGGGTATAGCCCGCAGCACTTTTTATCTTACAAGAGATAAGAGGAAAGGGAAGCAAGCAGAGGGTGGGGCACCTCATACCACCAAGAAAGCAGTGCTGGGAGCAGAGCGCATCCTTTGGACTCGGGTTCCCTGTGTGGGGATGCTCCTAGTCCAGGGAGAAGATTGATGAAAAGGCCGAGAGAGAAAGCCTTCTCCTGGAGCTGATGCCCTGAATTTGGACTTTTAGCCTACTTTACTGTGAAGAAATAAATTTCTCTTTGTTAAAGCCATCCACTTGTGGTATTTCTGTTATAGCAGCACTAGATGACTAAGACAGTATCAAAGAAACATTTGTTCCCCAACCACTTCACTCAGACACTTCTTCCTGTAAGGCCCGCTAGCCCCCAGAGCTCTCTCACGTTTCTGGGGTCACTCAGAACGTGGATAATGTGGTGTCTGGGATTTGGCCTCATCACTACTTTTACTTTATAAATGGTAGAACTCCCAGACCCTGATTCCCTTGGATTTACCATCCATGTATATTAATTGTGTTCATGGAGCACCACCTCTGAGACAAGTGAGATATTCGAAACAAGACTCATTTCAAGACACGTATGCTTTCAGAGCATAAGAAAAAAAAATACATATTTTATGAGAAAAGAAGCCAGTCAGAGTATGAAATATTCATTCACGTCACAAATATTTACTAAGTGCTTTCTATATGCTGGGCATTGTGTTAAGTATTGGAGATACAACAGTGGACAAGATAGACAAAATTAAAACCATGGAGGCAATTCCATAAACTACAAATCAAAGCACACTTTGCATTCCTTGTCTTGACTATAGATCTGGCTGTAGATGTTTACAAGGAGAAGTGGTGGCCTTTCTCTCACAAAGCTTGGCTGTGTAGAATTAGTAGGCTTCTAGTCTTCTCACTGGACAAGTTCTTTGGGAAAACCCCTTCCCCAAAGCCTCCCACCTTTTCTTTTGTGATCCAACACAGCAGTTTACATTTGGTGTTTCTTGAGTCCAAAACAACTTCTTAATTCAACAAATTATCACAAATCCTTCCCTGGCCCTGTGAAGTCTGGCAAATTAGCATAGCTGCCTGAAGAAGGAAGTATTTGCTCTGCTTGTGAGCCCCGCTTGGTTTTCACAGCCCTTCTGAGTCAATCAAGTGCAGTCATCTACTGAGCATCTTTAGGTGCTGGACACGGGGCTAGACATGGTCCCTTCCCTACAGAGCTCACAGTCCAGGGGGAGACAGACCTGAGGCAGCAACACCTAATGCACCAGAAGGTTTCCTAGGAAATAGTGACTTGGGAGGAACAGTCAGTTGTTTGAGTTCAAGGAATTACAAGGTAGAAGGACAGACAGGAGGAAGAAAGAGGATTCTCAGAAGAGAGAACAGCTTGTGTTCAGACTCCCTTTAATAGACCATTACTTTGACCCTAAATGGTAAATCCGTAGTGATGAAGCAGGTTCTGTCCTCACCCCAATACTTGCTCTTACCCATTCCTTACCACTGTCTGCTGCTAACAAATGCCAACAAAGAGCTGCCATGTCTTCGTTCCAGTGTTTGCCTTAAGACAAACCTGCCTTTCTGCTTTCCACTTGACTAGCACTGAGATAGGAAGACCTAGAATGAGGTAAGTCATTTGGTGCCTTGAGATAAAGGACAGTGCAGCCTGTCACATGGTGGTCGGGGGCGGGGGGAGTTGTGCTGACAGCCTCTAAGACGTGCAAATACAATAAGGGGGGGACTTGGCAACCAAAATGCAAGGCCAAGATGTTGGCCAATTTCCTCCAGGCTTTTTTTCCAAGGAGAGGTGGGGGAGGAGGAGGCTGGGGTCGAGGGGCTGATCACGTTTGCCCTCTTGGCTCTGGAAATTGGAAGTATGACCAGGAGCTCTCTGTAACTTAGGAAGTTGTGGGCATGGAGGCTGGGGAAGTGGCAGGGCCCCTTCCTTGTGTCTGAGTGCTATGTGGCTGGGCTCTGAGCTCACCCCCAAACCCCAGCACACAATTGTTCAGATGCCAGGGAAAGCAGGCAGACCCTCCAAAGCATGGCTGTCCTTATCCAATGTTACTGTGGAGCCTAGTTTAGACAGAAGTTGATAAGAATCAATTCTTACAAATTTCATGAAGTGTTGGGATGGGCAAGAAGTAGCATTACCTTTTAAAAGGATTCTTTCTTCAAATTGAACCAGTTTCTAAAGTTGGGTAGTGGTGAGGGCTGCAGTGCTCTATAAATTTACTAAAACATCACTGAGTTGTATACTTATAATAGGCAAATTTGTGGTATGAAATTATACCTCAGTAAAGCTGTTAAAAATAATTTTAAAATAACGATTGAGCCTGTTAACGGTTCCTCAGACCGTTTTTCTAGCATCTAGAGGGTTTGAAAGCGTTGCCTTGAGCAAAACAATGTAGCAAGTGGACTGACTGCAGGATTCCTAACATATTTGTTCCGCTGTCTTCCCACCTCTGTCATCTTTCCTGTATCAGGTCCTGAAACCATCATCTCCTCTCCTCCGCCCCTTACTCCCATAAAGAACTTCTTAGTATTTTACTTATTCATTAGTGTAAAAGTCCATCACTCAATACTGATTGTTTAATATATTGGCACTTTAAGCCTTTCTCTCGTTGTAAAATGGTCCTTTTAAATCCCCATCCAAGGGGTTTAAAATTTAAGGGAAGGCATGGGAAGGGGCCAAAGAAGGGGAGCTTTCCCCTGAGAACCCAGAAATCACAACAGAAAGGTGACCATCTATTTTATCTGCAAATAAAATCAACGAGTAAATATGATGAAAGATTGAGCTGGTCCCGCGTTCTCAGCTCGAGCTATGTAAATGGCCCCAAGAGCAGTGAGGACACCGCATAGCTGGCCAGGCCATTTCATCCATCCATCGGTGAATCAGACACAGCCAGCTGCTTCCATCACAGGGGCGCTTGCTGGAGTCAGAAAGACAGCCAGAGACTTGTAAAGATGATTTATGTCCGTGGAGAGGAGCACGGACTCCTAAACACTGACATGACTGACAGTGGGAGGGGAGTGAATTTAATTAGTCATTACACTGTCACTCTTCACCTTTCAGAGCATTTCCCTTGTACCGTGTAGAAGCACTGTGACTCCGTGGAGAGAGGATTGGATGTGGAGCTAGCCAGTCTAGCTTTGTCCCTTCTCTGTTGCTCTCTACCTGTGGGGATTTATTTAGATGAGCCACCTAACCCCTCTGAGTCTCAGTCCTCTCATCTCTAAAATGGGACTGTTAACCCCAACTTCAGAGGGTTGACTTGAGGAAGGTGGTCTTTGCCTGTTGACAGGTATTGTAGCAGGTAACTGAGGCACTGACTGAGATTGAGGATGTGAGGGTTTTAACAAGTTAAACCCAAAACCCAAACCCATTGCCATCATGTCGATTCCAACTCACAGTGACCCTATAAGACAGAGTAGAATTGCCCCATAGAGTTTCTAAGGAGTGGCTGGTGAATTTGAACTGCCGACCTTTTGGTTAGCAGCCGAGCTCTTAACCGTTGTGCCACCAGGGCTCCTTACAAGTTAAAGGACCCTATGATCGAATGTTATTATTTATTTGATCTTCCCAGTAACTCTCTGGAAAAGATATGGCAGGTGGTTATTACCCACCTACCTGATGACAAAAGAGGGTACCAGTCAGCTAAGTGATTTACCTAGGATTAATAGTCACATCTGATTGAATCATGGAGCTTCCTGGAAGCCAGTGTTTTTAAGATTCAGGGTTAGTTTCCAGTGTGTTTCAGGAAATCCAGACAGGGAACGTCAACATTGACATTTCAGAACTCTTCCAATTAGTCTCAAGAGTTCAAATATGTCTCTCTGTTCAATACAACCTGGAGTGTAATCGTTTGTTGGCAATAACCAAGCTCTTGTTTGGCCTCATAGATCTGACTCTGAACCTGAACATCCCACAGACAAAAACACCACTTGCTTTTTATTGGCATGTTGGACGGAATGGCTGCACACAGCTAGGAAACAATTTTATTTTCCCCTTTACAGCTCAATTATGAGGCTGAAGGGTACATATAGATTTTTCCGCAGGAAGCAACGGGCTTTCAGGCTTACTTTATTGGTAGATTTCTGCATCACCTCTGTGGTGAAGGGTTAGCTGCTTTTAAGAGGCAGAAATGCCTGGACCGAAACAAAGAACGAAAAAAAATAATAATGTATTCCAGATTGCCTTGTTAAAAAGACAGAGGCATTCTAAGTCGAGGCCTTTCACTCTCGTCCCACCTGAGAGCACTCTCTTAGCCAGAGGCCCCAAGCATCAAATAAGAAACAACAACAAGGCCCCTGTGGGTGGCGAGAACTCTGAATTAGGAGGCAGAGGCCTGGGCTCAGGTTCTGTCCCCAGCTCTGACACACGCTGGCTGGGGACCCTGTTCAAAATCTTCAGGCTTCTGTTTCCCTGTTTTTAAAATGAGGGAAGCAGACTGGCAGCTTTATAAATTCCTCCTTTATAAATATTCTGAGTCTGCTTTCTACAGATTTTCTCACATCTTTCTCCGTATATTTTTGAGTGTGAGGGTTAAATATTTCATCAAAGGTGAAGGTTGGGAGAAGATGGAAGGGCGGGAATAAGTTTTGGTTCTAGATTTACTGCTAACTTTTGACTTTTTCTGCTAGCCCCCCTCCCCCCCCTCCCCAGCCAAGTGCTAAAGAGCCAGCCCCCAAAACATTGACACTGGGGCCAGAGGTTGGAGACAATCTTTTTGTTTTTCTGTTAAAATCCCAGATGTTTCCTGAATTCTCAGAACAGCTCAGCTAAGAGTCTGTGACTAGGTCCAGTAGCATTGTCCAGCATCACACTTGGAAACCAAAGCTGGCTGAATATTGGAAGCCAGTGTCCTGCAATCTGAATACTCGGAGTGAAAAAAGGTGGCTCGGGTATACTGCTGTCACACAGAAAATCATTTCTGCAATCATTTCTTTAGTCAGGTGGAGCTGCTGATGGCTCACGGGGCTACTAGGACATGTTCCAGCCTGCCTGGAGATGGTGGTGTGGGTGGGCCCCTCCGCCTGGCACACCCCGAGGTAATGGCAGAGAGCTTTATCCACTCAGGGAGAAGCAGACTGTGCCGGCACAGCAGGCTACATGGAACGATGGAACCCCCAAGTCCAAGGGGACATCCAGGGGTGACTTTAGACTTCCTTTCTCTCCAACACTGGGCTGTTTGTCTCCAGTAGCCTTTGAACTCCCTGAAAAATAAAATAAGGTACTTCCAATCTTCAGTACACCAAGGAGCATGCAGGATTTAATTGCACCAGTGCTGTGGTATCTGGCACCACGTTCAGTTGGCAGGCCACGCTCTCTTGTATGGGTAATAAGCTCAATACTCAGCCTGCATTACTGGGATGGTGGAGTGGGAGGCGGGCGTGGGACAAAATGGGAGAGAGACCACTGCAGAAATGAATATTGAATCCAAAGTATTATTGTTGAAATCTCTAGAGAAAATGGCTCCTGAACACACAGAATTTTCAGCACGGTTTTAAAAAAGGAACGACTCTTCTGGTTTTTCCATTTATTGTAGCTTCCCGAAGCTTATTTTTAGTAGCAGTAATAGTGCCGCCCACCCCGTACTCATTTTCTACAGATTTTAAAATTTGGTATTATCCTGTCTCTCCAGAGGTCCCCTCTATTTCTAAAACATTAGTACCACAGCAGGGAGGGGGAGGGGGGGCATAGGGCATTTTCTGAGAGAAAGGAGCCTTGGATATTTGCATTCCATTTTGATTAGTATTTTTGCTTCTCTTGGTTCATCCTGCATCAAGGGAAAACATATTTAAATGGAAATAAAGTAATTCTGGGGACCTCTGGACACCAAAGGGCCCTAACAGAGTCAGCTCGAGTGTGAAGGGGAGAGTCCCCTTGGCACAGGGTGGATGGTGGTCTTGCCTCAGGGGCAGCCCTCACCAAGACGGGTGAGTTATAAACTCAGCGGAGGAAGAGACCCTGTGCCCAGGGCAAACGATGGGCAGGAAAGAAACCACAGGGGTCCTGAACACGGTGGCCCGTGTGTTTCTGGGTGGAGGTGGGGGGTTATGAGCATTCAGGCAGGCCTCCTGCATGGGCTCAGAGGCCAGCACCAGACATGTCTTCTTTGAATGGAAGGAAGTCAAGGAACACAGACCATGGAAATTGACTTTGCACCTGGGATAGAGGTTTCTGAAGACAGAGTCGGCCACTGAAGAATTCTAGCACTTGAGTTCTCACTGGAATCATAAACTTCAGTGACTTTGTTTAGACCTCTCAACCAACTGGGCAGCTTTGCCAAATTATACATGGGCCATAGATGGACTGCAGTGTGTGCTATTATTATCTTCCAGCTCCTGAACTGGCTAATTTTTCCTGAAAGACTGATAAATGTGTGTGTCCTCAGACCATCGCTCCTCCTTTTACTAAGAGATGTGTTTGTGGCTTATGGTTATCTTGGTTCTAACAGAGATGTTACAGGTCAAATTTTGAGAGATTAATGTTAGCTTTCCATGTGTGTCCTCTTCTAGCTCAGAGTTCACAATTTAAGAGCCTAAAATGTTAGACCTGAAAGAAATTTAAGAGATCGTCAAATCCAACTCATCACTGTACAGCCAAGGACTCTGAGCTCAGAGTGGGGATGTCACAGGCCCAAGGTCACCCAGCTAGTGTCTGGCCATGTCACTTGACTCCTCATCTATTGCTCTTTCCACTGGTCCTGGAAGATGGCAGGTGGGATGGCTGCCATGACCTGATGTATATTTGGAGAGACAGAGATTCTACTCACCCCCCCCACCCCGTTGCCTTGTCCCTCTCTCCTGTCTCTAAGCCTCTTCTTCCCAACTTTTCCATGCTGTGTAGCCCCAAGCAAATTGCATTACCCCTCCTATCTCATTTACCTTGTATCTTAAATGTAGGGAAACCTGGTGGCGTAGTGGATAAGTGCTACGGCTGCTAACCAAAGGGACAGCAGTTTGAATCCGACAGGCGCTCCTTGGAAACTCTATGGGGCAGTTCTGCTCTGTCCTGTAGGGTCGCTATGAGTTGGAACCGACTCGACGGCACTGGGTTTTTTTTTAAGTAAATGTAGATGATGGTGATGATGATGATGGTAATGGTGATGATGGTGTAGACAATGGTGATAACGATGGTAGTGATTGATGGCTCCCTCCCAGAGCAATGAAGTGGTCCAGCATGAGCCTTAGCGTTAGAAAATCCTTCCAATTCTTGGTGCACTTACTCTCTCTGAGCCTGTTTCCTTGGCTTTAAAATAGGGGAAATAATTCCTAACTCATAAAGTTGTCATGACAATTAAATGATTATATATATGCCCAATAGTTTGTGCTCAGTGAATAGTCACTGCTATTACTATATCTGTTGCTGTCGAATCAATTCCAACTCATAGGGACCCGATAGGACAGAGTAGAACTGTCCCATAGGAGCAACTGATGGATTTGAACTGCCGACATTTTGGTTAGCAGCCGAGCTCTTAACCACTGCGCCACCTGGGCTCCATTACTGTAGTTACCAATAATAACAATGAATTATAACATGTATATAAAAGTCCTTAGAAAATCCTAATGTGCAATAAGAATATTAGTTATTATTAGCCAGTATCCATCCCAAGCCCTTGTGAAGATACCTCCATATCTAGCAGATGGATCAGCCTGGATCGGATGGATCAGAGCTGAGCTTAAATAACTTGTTTGCCTGAGACACAGTCTGGTTATCTCTGACATCGCCAAAGAGACCACAGAGGGCATTAATTGGCAGAACAGAAACTATAAAACAATTTCAGAAAGGGAGAGATTTCCTGTGATGGTTGGGACCATCTCCCTGCCAGTTTGATTTCCTGTGCAAATGAGCATGGGGAAAAGATTGATGTGAAGTCCACCTTCGTACCCGTTTGGAGATTATGCAAACAAATGGCACTTTAATGGTCCATGTGGCAGTTGGGGGGTTGTGTTAATTACATTTCAATAGAAACGTGGTGATAACTCACAAACTCAGCCCCTGGTAGTTAATTTTGTTACATCCAGAGGAATATTCTGTTGGGGTCTATGACTAGCTGTGGTGCAATTAAGCGGCAAGAAGGTTTTTGTCGGTACAGTTGCTATTGATTAGTATTTACTTTAAAAGGAGTAAAAGCTATTCCCTTGAGCTGGAGCTGCCTAATCTGTCAGAGACAAGGCTACATGTTTCAGAGACACATGGCAGGCTTTTTCATAGATTATGAAACCCCTCAAAAGAGAGTCCAATATAAAAATCTTCCCAACTGGTTTTAATGATGCTCGAATAAAAGACATATGCCACAGCCAAGGTCTCATTAAAAGAAAGAAGTCTTTTTGTAGATTTGCTTATTTATTTATGAAACGCCTCTGAAATATTTATAAACGCTTCCCTGATATTTGTCTGAAAATGCATTTTAAGGCTTCTTTGGTGGAAGGAGGGGAAGGGGAAAACGGAGGAAAGGATGCCTACGGAGAAAAGATGAAGTTGATGGAATTTCTTTCTGCAGCTACGAAGCAGAGGCTCCAGGGTATATGGATCTGTCACTAGGGGGCGCTCCAAGAACCAGGCAGACGCTAACCTACTCAGCACAGGTGACCCAAGTTGCTTGAATCGCTTAAACAGAAGCAATGGCAATCACATGTGCTCTGTTTAATTTTCCTGACAGAACCGGGGCAGATGCAGACGCTCTGGAGGCCTTTATCACTTCCTTCACTTTTAGAGCTATTTATTAATTGAAATAATAGTTATACTACCCCTTGCTTTAGACCTACTTTCATCTGTTTAGCAAGTGCTTTCCACGAAACACAAAAGAGCAAGCGATGACACTGGCGTCTTAATTAACCATTGAATACCTTATAGAGCAGCTGTCACAATTCTTGTCACTTGAAAGAAAGCACAGTGGTCCCTGTTTCAGAAAGAAAAAGAAAACACACACATACACATAAAAAGAAAATGCTGATCTAACGAGGCGTTAAGACAGCTCTTAAGAAGTCTCTTAAGAATTGCATTTTCTAAGGTGGAGCTTTGCACTGGCCTCGCAATGCAAATGAGGGGAGCTCAGGCTGCTCTGGAGGAAACCGGAGAACTCGCTGTTCTTCCCACCTTCCAGAAAGACATTGGTTGCCCTGTGGCTCCAGGAAATGGTCCAAGATCAGAGAGGATACCAGGGCTAAGGCCACATTCCAATGAAAAGAAGGGGAGGGGCTGAGCTTTTGTAACCAAAATGTTTCCAAGTATGTCCAGCCCAGGGGAATGAATGAATTTCCTTAACTTGAGGCTGGAGCCTCCAGAGCCTCAAGTCCTCACCTGCTAGTGCAAGTAACCCAATCTCTTACAGAGCTCATCCCAGCCTCAGCAGCCCTTTGAGTTCCCAAAGAGGTATTTACGTGGGTTTGGGAGTTAATCTGGGCTTCCACCCATTAGTGTGCTCACTTTTCTACTCTGAGCTCCACTGGTGCTGTCAGCATAGGCCTTGGCCTCTCCGGACCGTACCACTCCTGTTCTTCTCCACTGTCGACTTCTGGACTTCTCTTTCTAGTAGTCAATTGCTGGCCCTAACCACCAGTCCTTTGAGATCTTTCACGACCATAACAGAGTAGCAGTTGAAGTGAGAAGGAAGGTTTCTCCCTCTAGGCTCCTTTAGGAAGGAACCACTGCGGAGTCGTTTGCATCCCCTCTGTCATAGATTTGGTGAGGGAGCTCTTCAGTTCATGTGTGTAGCCCTTTTCAATTCACAGTACACAAGCCTCTGACAGATGGGGCAGGATGGGTTCAAACACAGGTAGGGAAAGAGAACATACAGCCTGTCCAAGCATCTTCCCATCTGATTCTCAGACTTGTGGCTGAGTCTGCTTGGCCCTGCCAGATTCTCCTTCTGCCATGGTGAGCCTCATTCCCATCCCTGTGTCCCGACTTCCATCCCCACTGCCCTCCTCAAAACATCGTATTTGTCTGTATATCCCAGTTCCTTATCTGTTGCTACACTTCAATTCCATCTTCTCCAACTGAGAGGCTCCGTAGCTCCCACACAAATCAATATTTAGGGAAAAGACTCGCATCTTACTCCACACATCGTATACCTGAAGCTCAGCCCTGACTCCACAGAAAAACCCAAACCAAACCTGTTGCCGTCGAGTCGTTTCTGACTCACAGCGACCCTCTAGGACAGAGTAGAACTGCCCCATAGGGTTTCCAAGGAGCGGCTGGTAGATTGGAACTACTGACCTTTTTTTGGTTAGCAGTCAGCTCTTAACCACTGCACTCCCAGGGCTCCCTGGCTCCACAAAAAACTGTGTAAGAGGGGAAGCTTTAGAAAAACCCAGGATAAAACTCGGGGAGGATAGAAGTACAAATGGCATAGTAACTGGCTTGTTTCAAGTGTGTCACTACAGCTATATGGTACTTGAACATTTACAAAGGACATCCATGCCTACTAACTGGTCCACTTACTCCTCAAGGGCAGGACAAACGCTGTTCATAACACTGAGTTTGGGGCCCAGAATTAATAACTAACTAGTCAGTTGCCGTCAAGTTGATTCCAACTCATGGCAACCCCATGTGTATCAGAGTAGAACTGTTTTCAATGGCTAATTTTTTGAAAGAAGATTGCCAGGCCTTTCTTCCGAGATGCTTCTGGGCGGACTTGAACCACCAACCATTTGTTTAGTAGCTAAGTGCATTAACTGTTTGTACAACCTGGGGTCTCCAGAATTAGTAGACTCTCAATATGAGTGGTAGGAAAATCATAGCAACTCAAGATTATTATCATTGTCCTTTCATTTTTCAAAGCAAACAAGATGCTTTATATATCACTACATATAAATTGCAAAATGCACCCCCAAAATGCTTATCAAATCAGTAGGACAACAAGGAATTTTATAGCTGTGGTTTGTCAGGGAAATTTTAGCACGTGGGAAGATACTGCACTCATTGCCGCCACATTTAAATCACAGTTATGTGAACTTTTAGAGACTGGCCTTCTCCTGTTTTGCATAATTCCAAATTCAGGGTCCCTGGGAAGGTGATCACCCCTGTGATAACTACTGTGCTTCCATTATTCCAAATAAGGTGTGTACTCGTCTGTGACTTTATGGTGGGACAGCCTGGTACATTCTGAACGACAAGCTTCGGAATTTGCCACCTGGAAGTGCATAGCACGTGGGGAAAGAGATGGGTGAATATAATAGGTTTGCCAGCTGAATCTCAAAATGAAGCAGAGCCTTGGAAATCAGCACTAGATCACGTGCCTGGGGTCTGGGGAAGCTGAGGAGGCCTGATACAAAGCAAAAAGAATGGGGACTCCGAGACTGACTGACTCAACTCCGGGCAGGATGGCTCCGGAAGGCATTTTGTGTAAAGCTTCTTGCCAAATCGGCCAGTAGGGCCCATAAATGTGTCCGACTGTAGGAAAACGAACCCTGCTGGTCTCTGCCAAGGGCGCCCCTGGGAAGACAAACACTGTTTTCTTGATTTATTCTCAAGTTGCAACGAGAGGCTTGTGGAGCCAGGTTTTGTTTGCTTCGTGTGTTTTAAGTCCTCTCTCCATGGCTAAATTGTCACCACCTCAGACAGAGTCCACAATGTCTTCTCCTGGGACTCTTAAAACAACTAATACAAACAGTGTCCCAGGGGTGGGTGCCCGGTGGATACTTGTTGACTTTCCTCCACAGAAGCGCTGCCTCTGAGCTGGTTGGCTCAGCCCGAAAGGTCTGGATGGTTCTCCACACACACAGGAGAGGAACAGAATTCATCTCCTGCATAAAATGACTTGGGTCAGCCTACTTTCTCTCCAGAGCACTCATTTTTTCGGCTTTATTTACCATGTCTGGGAAGCAAACCTCAATTTGCTAATAAACTTGAACACTTGCAAATCTTTCTTTCAGCAGAGTATGTTCTTTAATTCGGAGCCTTCTGCAGAGAACTTCCTTCTGCCCAGAGGTGGCCTGGAGCCGGCTCCCGGGAGCTGGTGTGCACGTGTCTTCCTAACTAACTCTGAGTTCAGCGACCTCGCCCTGGTGGCTTGCAATTGGCCATAGTGGGGACATTTGTACCTCGGCAATCAGCAAACACTGCAAATCAGCATTTATCAGCAGGTCTTCCACTCCACCTCAACTCTTCGCCATTCTCATCTTCTTTTTATCTTATTGTGGTAAAAAATGTATAGAACAAAGTATTTGCCGTTTCAGCCATTTTTAGGGTCCACTTCAGTGACGTTAATTGCTTTTACCACATTGTACAACCGTCACCTTTATCAGTTTCCAAATGTTTTCATAGCCCTGAATAGAAACTCAGCGCCCCAAACAGAAACTCAGCTCCCCAAATAGAAACTCAGCACCCCAAACAGAAACTCAGTGCCCCAAACAGAGACTCGGTGCCCCAAACAGAAACTCGGTGCCCCCTGAGCAGTACTTCCTCCTTTTCCCACCATTCTCCTCTGGAACAGGTTTAAATCAGCCTGTAGCTACAGAGCCTGCCTATAAAATAACATGGAGTAGAGTCTGTAGTCCCCCAAGGCATGGACCCCACGCAGGACATCGAAGAGACAAGCTGAGTTGGTTGGTGGTGTTCTGTTCTCACACATGAAATTCGAAGACTGCCTTCCTTCATCTCAGATGAACCCACAGGAAGCTGGTCCAGAGTTCATAGATTCCTACTAATGAGAAAGATTAGCTGGGAAACTTTAGGTAGCTCTATCAGGGTTGACAGAGAGAGAGAGAGCCCTGGTGGCACAGTGGTTAAGCACTCGGCTGCTAACTGCAAGGTGGCGGTTTGAACCCACCAGGCACTCTGTGGGAGAAAGATGTGGCAGTCAGCTTTCTTAACGATTTATGGCCTTAGAAACCCGATGGGGTAGTTCTGCTCTGTCCTATAGCGTCACTACGAGTTAGACTTGAATCAACTTGACGGCAATGGGTTTGATTTATATGCGTGTGTGTTTACATATATATACATATATATAAATTTATTTGTTGTTAAGAATATACACTATTTCTACATGTACAATTCAGTAACATTGACTGCATTCTTCAAGTTGTACAACCATTCTCACCCTCCTTTTCCGAATGGTTCCTCTCCCACTTACATAAACTCACTGCCACCTAAGTTTCCCCTCTAATCTTTCAAGTTGCTGTTGTTAATTTGTTCCAGTACAGGTACTTCTTAAAAGAGCATAAGGTTCAAGGCAGACGTTCTGTATTAGTTAAGCTAAATTATTGTTGACTTCAGGGGATATTTTTGGTTTAAGGTTTAAAGATTATATCAGGGCCGCTGTTTTGGGAGTTCATCGAGCCTCCATGGCTCCAGAAAGTCTGGATTCCATGATCAGGGCTTTAAAAATAATAAAATGGAGATAAGTAGACATGTGTGGGAGTTCCTAGAACCTTCACTGCAGAATTTATTTGATGACTATATGACACACTAGGGTCACTTTGAAAAGGTGAAGTATTGGCAGTCTGAAAGGAATTAGTCATAACCCCTTTATAACAAGTCTCATTAGTATTCAGAATTGTCTGTAATGTTATTCAATTCATCTTGCTGTAATTCAGTAGCATAGACGACAAACCTGATTCAGTATGGTTCATTAGTCTCCTGGTTCCCAAACTGTGAGCCAAAGCACCCTGGGGGCACTGCAGCAAACTCAAAGAGGTGCCAGGAAATATTTTAAATATTTGAGGAATATACAGCAGTTTTTGACATCTGTCAGACACCATGTGAACCACTGGCTCAAGGTAGTTCACAGTTTCAGTTCTGGAATGCACTACGTTCTTCTAAATGATGTCACATCTTTGCAAAGCTAGGTTTTGGCAGTTGCGGCAGTAAAAAGCAAGAACTGGTGAAAACTGACGCGGAACAGGAAATGAGGGTGGGGCGTCCAGTCTGATTTCAAGGCGTGAGAAGCTGTGTGGTGCCCGACCGGCCCGTACACCTGATTAGTCAGTACTTGGGACTAGTTAACAATGAGGTGAAAATAGTATTTTTCTTTGCATTTATATGCATCTTTTTTTTTTTCTTTAAAAAACTATGATGTTGTTAAGGCCTAAGTACTTAAGTTATTTAGGACTAAGTAATTAATAAACAGTTTTAGGTATTTCTCCTGGCCTAGCAGTGCTGTAAAAAATGATTGAGGTACCAAGGACATTGTGAATGGAGAGTATTTGGAAATCTCTGGGCTAGATGATGCAGAAAGAATAATCGATGCCCATTATTGAATAAATGACAAGAAACATTTATTGTATGCCCACTGAAAGTATAGACATCCTTTCAGTCCTAAAGACAAACATACACATGTACATATGGACCAGAGGTCTCTGCCCTAAGGGAAAGGGGAGCTGGGATAATGTTAAGGATGTAGAATGTGCCAGGGGCCAGATACTTTACCGGTAATCTTAGTATATCTACAAAAGCCTGTGGGGAAGGTCATTTGGTTCTCATTTTATGGATTATTAGACAGCTTCAGAAATGAGATACTTGGCACAAATCATGCATTGGTTGGGAGTGAGGCTAGCATTTGACCCAGGTCTGTGTGACTCAGAGGCATATCCAGCCTGGCTCTAACAGTCTACTGGACGATTACAAGGCAGTATTGAAATAGCAGTGCACATGTTGCCACATAGATCAGAAGGTGACATCTGAGAATTTCTGGGACCGTCCACCTCACCGTGTGCTCTCGGGCTACTGTTGTTTATATTTTTCATTGTTGATCATTTCATGGACACACTTAATTGTGCCTGTGAGTACAAGTTTTAATTCTGCCTTTTGTCCCTCTAATTATGTGACTGAATCATTTTACTTTGAAACATTCTATTGGGCAGACAATAAATGACTCTTTTAATCTTGGACTTTGTAGCTTGTACCCCAGCATAGTTAAAAAGCACCAGATGATGCTCGTTGCACTGCAGTTGTGAGCACGTGTGATGTTCAAGCGTAACCCACAGCAATTACAGCAACTCAGAAGGCACTTTCCATTCAGACTAAGAGGAAAAGGCTATCTTGTTCTTTCCAGGAAACAACTAAAATAACTCCGCAGAACATTCGCTTTACTGGTGTCTGCATTCAGAGGCTCTGGGTGGAAGCTAGCGTTACTCTTGGCTTTCTTTGCTGTCCTGTATTGGCTGGATTCAAAAAGAGTCTGACTTTGTGGTCTGACATTTGTATAATGGATATTCTGTACACACATTCCCCCGATTTTGTTGATTCAGAGATTACTCAAACTCCATCCTGATAAATCTGTATTTAATCTGGGTTTAATTTCATCGTTTGTTTAGCTGGAAGTGTGAGGAATTGTTTTGGAAAGTAGGTTGCTACTTGTGCTGAAAAGGCTTTTTGCTGACGTCTCTACCTGGTGAAATGGCAGGAGGTGGTTTCAGTAGATGGTCAAGCATCGGGGCAGAAATCTGTCAACATAACCTTAAGAGAACACCATGAAAGAAGTGTGGCTAAAGACTGCCGGGTTAGGCTTGCTCAGGAAACCCCCCGTCTGGGTTACTTACCTTTTATTACTAACTTTTCACCCAGTCACTATACTGGATTTCCCCTTTTCCCCCTCAGAAAATTAGTAATCATGTCATTTCCAATCCACATTTGTGCATTTCAATCAGATAAGAGCTCTGAAGGTACCATGTGCATACTGGGACTGTACTTTGGCCAACTGCATGCTGATTTGCTTTTGACCTGCCCAGGTGGCTGAATGAGAACTCTATGGTCTCCATGTTGAAGATTTTTGAGAAGAGTATATTCACTTTTACTTATCTGAGATCTTGCCTAGAAGATGCTAAAGCAGGAGGGAAGAAGATGAAGTTGGAAAATGACATATGTAAACATGATTTCATACTGGCTGCCCTGTGAAGACTAAGCCATGGTTTCTGTTGCGGACAACCCCTGGTGTCCTGTAAATGCAGTGTTGCTCCTTGTTCCCTAAGTGAGGTGTAGCCACCCTGGACCCCAGTACTGATTTACAGTGGTATGAAGGTCAGTAACTGTCCTGGGAGTCCTTTCTAGCCACTTTATCGGAAGCTCCAGGGGAGAGCTCCCTTGGTCTCATCTGGCAGTAAGCCTGAGCTCCTGCCTTGCTCTGCACCTCTTCCCGCATGCCCTTGTCTCCTGGTGCTGCTGTAACAGAAATACCATACGTGGTGGCTTTAACAAACAGAAGTTTATTTTCTCACAGTTTTGGAGTCTGTTTTTTTTGTTGTTGTTAGATGCCAGGGAGTCAATCTCGACTCACAGTGACCCCATGGGACAGAGTAGAACGGCCCCATAGCATTTTCTTGGCTGTGATCGTTAATGGAGACAGATCGCCAGGTGTTTCTCAACAGAGCCACTGGGTAGATTCAAACTGCCAGCCTTTTAATTAGCAGCCAAGCACTTAACCATTTGCACTACCAGGGTTCCCTTAGGAGGCTAGAAGTCTGAATTCGGGGTACAAACTACAGGGGAAGGTTTCTCTCTCTTTTGGCTCTGGGGGAAGGTCCTTGTCTCTTGACTTCTGTTCCTCAGTTCCTTGGCAGTGTTCACATGATGTGTGTCTTCCCCTCTGTCTGTGCTTCCTTCTTGATGCCTAATCTGCTCTTTTTATATCTCAAAGGTGATTGGCTTAAAACACACCCTACACCGATAGAGTCTCATTAACATAACAAAGAAAGTCCTATTCCCAAATGGGATTACATCCATAAATATAGAGGTTTAGGATTTATAACACATTTTTGGGAGGACACAGTCCAATCTGTAACACCCGTCATATATCAGATCCCTGAAACTTGTATGTGAGCTAGACCTCTTCAGAGTAGTTTTGAATACAGGCAGTCCCTGGGTTACAAACGCCCAATTTATGTACAACTCATAATTATGAACCAACCTCCGTGAAGCCTATTATATTAAAAATTCCAGGTACGTGCAATGGTTCATAGTAATAAATGGGTACTACTTGGCAATTTTTTTTTTTTACTTGGCAATGCGCATCAAAAACATTATAATTATTACTGTATTATTATATTAAAGATGTTGTAGTATATCTGGAAGTGTTTAATGTTTCTTATGCATAGAAAGGTACACTGTATGCCGTATACCCAGACAAACATTTGACTAGCTGACATTAAATATGAACTATACCTAACTGTTCTGACTTACATAGAAATTTGAATTAAAGACAGATTTAGGAATGGAACTCGTTCGTAATTCGGATACTGCCTGTGGTTTTTCTTGGAGTGCATTACTATCCAAACCCGAATGATATTTCTCAAAACTAGAGCTAAAAATTGTTGCCTTGTTTTCTGAAGAATTCTGCCCTGCCTGCCTCTTTGTCTCATTTTCTACCGTTGGGGGACTAAGCCACGCAGAAAGATTTGACCAGTTCTGTTTACTTCTCTTCCTTAGAAATGGCCATGACTCCAGTAAACAGAAGGCTCCCAAAGAATAAAGGCGGTTTTGACCCCATCCCGCATATGCTTTGAAGTCATCAGAACTTGGTTTGAACCTTAATTCTGTTGCTTTCTGATAAGCAACTTGACCTTGCTAAGCTTTTGCTCTTTGTCTGGGAAGTGGAGAAAATAATTCTACTTCATTGTGCCTTTACATCATATATTAGATGAGTTGGTGCACATAAAATGCCTGGCGTATAGTAGTTGCTCAAGAATTATAGCTTACTTTCCAAATCTTACAATGTCTGTACTACTACTTAACATCCCGTGTTCATCATCTTACTCCTGCTGGATAAAGATAGGAGGCAAGCATGGAGGGAAACATCAGATCTTTTATCTGACCCAACCCAGGACCTAGCTTTCCTTCTCCCAGGGTCTTCCTCTCTTTATTGCAGGCACAGATTTGCTTCTTCCTTTTGCGTGATTTTGGTGCTTAACAGAAAGCTCATGAAGATTGACGAGAATTAATTAGGACGTAGGACTCACAGTAGTCAACTCTTAATGGGGTAGACTAATCGTAGAAAGGACTCAGCTCCTTCACCGGGTAAGCACCATCTTTGTGTAGACATCATACATTTTCCAGGTTCATCCCTTTCATTTAAGCTCCCTCTTTTAAATAAAAGTCCAATTCAGATAAAAAAAAAAAAAAAAAAGTTCAATGCATCTAGCCAGTGGATCTGGTATGGAGAAGCACAGGTTCCTGTCTGAGCAATGGTAAATCAGACTGATGGAAACTTTTATCCTCACCCCTAAAGATAGGCACTCATGATCTCTGCAGTTGTCACCAAGATAATTGATTCACGGTTTCCTTTTAATATTCATTTAGGATTCATACCCCCACCCACTACAAGAAAAGGATTTGAGGCAACTGTTTAACTTGATCTTTCGAGAAGTAAAGATTTATGTGGTGCATCCTGATTACTCATTAATCCCACAGGCAGAGATCTTGAGATGTAATGTTTGAGATAATCGGTGCAAGGCCTGATACGTAATCAAGTTAGGGCAGAGCTGGAGTGAAACTTGTGAAACTGTGGGTAGAGCTGTCTTTCAAGATGCGTAGAGTAGGCTAGAGCTCACCTTGGCTAGCCTCGGGTCTTCTCCTTTATTACGGATGTCCCCTCCACTCCACAATCCTCTCTCCCAAATGACCGGTACCCTCCTGTTCCCACTGCTGCCCATTAAATAACATCTACACACATGGCCTAGTGGTTAAGTGCTTGGCTGTTAACCGAAAGGTGAGCAGTTCGAATCCACCAGCTGCTCCTTGAAGACCATATGGGGCAGTTCCGCCCTGTCCGGTAGTGTCGCTATGAGTCGGAAGGGGCTCAATGGCTTTTTTTTTTTTAAACACACACACACACACACACACACACACACACATACCTGGGGACCCGCCGCTGGAGCTACCCTTCCCAAGATGTCCCCTGGGTTTCTTTTATGTCTCCTGAACCTTAAGAGGGTAATCTATCCTGACCTCACTCTCCCTGGCCAGCCAGTCAGCCTGCCCATCAGGAAAGGGAATTCACATTGTGGAGCACCACTCAGGTGGCACATACCACACAGTGTGCTTTTCCTGTTTCTTCACTTACCCCTCGTAGGTGAAGCAGAGCTTTTAGAGGTTAACTGACTCGTCCAAGTTTACTCTGCTAGGAAATGATGACACTTAAATCCCAACACGGGTCTGTGTAATCCCAAGTCTAAACTCATTTGGCTGTGCAACCAAAATGAAGGACTTCCTAAATTCTCTAGTCTTGTTGACTAAGTGCATTTCATGGGTTGCCTCTCTGGGAATAATTCAATATCAAAAGGGGACTCCTAGACTTAAAATGTCTTAAGAGCTTGTGAGTGGTGAAATTTTAGGCATCAGGTAGATTAGAGAAGAAAATACTTTGAGGCTGGGATTTGGTCATTCCCTCCCGTCGCGTCATGTTAAGGACTGGCCTTGTATATTAACACCTAAAACCAGGTCTGTGACTATGACCCATTGCTTGAGTATCAGAAGAAATATCAGTATCTGGAAAATGGATGCTTTTTAAGGTTCTAATAGTGGAAATGGAAAATTTCAAAATGTAGTCTGTATTCAAGGAGGTAAAAGCAATCTTTACTCACTTAGGAGTGCTTTGGAAGTGCGTTAGAGTTCCCTTGATTGGCACCAGTGATGTCCAGGGTGTGTTAGCTTTGAGAGCTGATATAAGAAGAAATTTGGGCAGAAAAAGTGGAATGTAACCACCTGGGAGACAGGAAAATGGTCTTACCACCCACTCTTCATGGCGGGGGCGGGGGGGGGGATATCAGCATCTCCAAGCATTTACAGCGTGAGGGCACATTTTCTACATATTAGCTCCATGAGCAGAGACATCCCTCCATACTCTAGTCAGGGCAGAAACCCCAAGGTGGCTGGGGAACAGACGACCAGTCCTGAAGATGGTTTTAAGACAGTAAAGAAGATAACCCTTTACTGACAGAATTTAAATGTGCACTCTTGAAAGGCTGCCATTGAAAATGCTTGGCGTTATCAGTACTTGGCTTGTTCTAATTTTAAAAAATTAATCACCTACACATTTTTAACAATGAAATTTAAGCTCTAGGCCTCACCAAATGGACAAATTGTGCAGTTGAACTTTAAGGAAAGAGACCAGAATGGAAACTGAGGTAAAAAGCTGAAGTAAGAGTGGTAGCTCATAGAGATGGCATGTTCATTGTTACCAGAAATCGCTGAGAGAGGAAAGGACTGCATGAGAACAGATGTGTTCTGTGAACAGGGCTCTGAAAGGTGGACTAGGTGCCTTTAAGGATTTATTTTCAGCCACCGACTTTGCTGTGAACGACAGAGTTTATTTATTTATTTTTTTTAAATAAGACACCTCAGTGTAAGGAACTATTTTGCTTCCACAGGAAGCTGAGCTATTGAAAGGGCTGTGGGGGGCGCGGGGGCTGGGGCAGGGGAAGTATATATTCTGAGATTTTCCGATACTAAAACCCATTTACGACTGTTGAGAAAAATCTCTCTGACGGAGGATTTAGCTTTCACTAATCCTTAAGTGACTTGTTTTGACAGAGCCTTTATAGGAGATTTTCTCAGTAACTTTGGTTTGCTCTAAAGGAGCGATTACGGGTTTGTCCTCCGGCACCTTCTTCTTTTTTTTAATTTTTTCTCTTTTTTAATGTGTGCCAGTTAATGAACTTCATGTATGTTCCAAGATAGCAAGGGAATCTGATCGGAACTGTTGACTGTAGGAATTCAGGACCGTTTGGGTTTTCTCGCATCTTCCGTTCGCTTTCTTGCCTCTGGGTGTCAAGGACCTGGATTTCATTCCGTGTGTCATGTGGCCTCCTCAGCAGATTCTTTGACTTGAACGTGTGGAAATCGAGCCCTACTTTCTCTTTACACTGCACTTTCTCTACTAAAGACATTTTCCCTTGCTTGAAGAACGGGCATGAGGACCCCAGGTTTTTAAGCCTTCTGGTGTTCGCTTTTGCCCAGACAAAAACAAAACAAAACAAAAAACCCGCTGCCATCGAGTCGATTCCGACTCATAGCAACCCTATAGGACAGAGTAGAGCCGCCCCATAGAGTTTCCAAGGAGCACCTGGCAGATTCAAACTGCTGACCTCTTGGTTAGCAGCTGTAGCACTTAACCAGTATGCCACCAGGGTTTCCTTTCCCCAGACAGGCATTGTTTTTTTAGAGGCACACAGGCAGGGCAGGAAATAAGACAGCGGGGATGTGAGGGCTACGGCCATTGGAGCATCCTGTGGTCCCTATACCAGGGGCCAAGCTGTGTACTCGGCTTTTTTTTTTTTTTTTCCTGCCCTGCCTGTGTTCCTGTGAGAGAATTTTAAATTCCAGCTCACAGTCCATCGTCAGCATTTAACTAAGCCCCACACCAAGCAGAGGCCCGACCCTGTCTTCCCAACCCAGGGATTCTCAAAGTGTGGCCTCCAGATGACAGCAGCAGCACCACCTGGGACCTTGTTAGAAATGCAGATTCTGGGGCCCCACCCCAGACCTGCTGAATCAGAACCTCTAGGAATGAGGCCCCAGAATCTGTATTTTAACAAGCCTTCCAGGTGATTGTGGTCCATGCCGATATTTCAAAAGCACTATTTTCTTACTCATTGCACAGCCTCTGGGAAGTATTGCAAAGGAACCATCCTCCAAAATAGCTACCATCGACTCCCCCCAACCCCCCACATTTGTGACTCTACACCCAGTTTTGCTCTGTGACTTCTAAAAGCCTTGTCTGTACAATCAGGTTTCTGTATTAATTCATGATAGTGTTCACTTTTTTTTTCCTCTTAATTTCAGTAAACCATGCCAGTTACAGAATTATTGTTAGGCTGTGGCAGGAGACAGTTATGACTTTTCACGAGAGTGTAGAAATTCTAGACAAGCGTTAACATATTGCGGGTTTTAAATTATTCTTGAGACTTTTTTGAAAGCTACCTGCTTTAATCCTCTTGTCAGGGAGATGCTGTGTTAAAAAATGATGGCTGGAGCAGCTTTGCCAGCTTCATCTAGAAAGTCAGCCGTGAGAGCTCCCCGTAGGAAGCACCCTGACTCTGGGCCCTGTGGCTGGCGGAGATAGTTTCCAGAGAAAGTGGGCAACCGAGTCATTGTCTTTGAGGAGGGAACATCATGGGAGGTCTCCTTGGGGAAACGCAGGGTCATTTGAAGCACTGTAGTATCCAAACTGGCTGCCTGGCAGTGGTGGCAGCAGCTTCTATGGACTGTGAGGAAGTTACTGGACTGGGAGGAGTGGGGGGCCAGGAGAGCTGCGTTCGAGTCCTAGCGCTCTCTTCACAAGTTGTGTGACCTTGGCTAGGCTCATTTGCACGCCCAACTCCTGGTTTCCTCATTTATAAAATAAAAGAGGTTATACCAGGTGGACTCTCCGGGCTCTTTCAGCTTTAAAATATATGATTCTGGGATTCCTTCCCCCATCAGACTCCCTGTACCTTCCTTCCTCTTGTGAACAGGCCATCAGCTTCATTGACCTCTTAGAGGCTCTGCCATCCTCTTCTCCCTCCTTCTTGTCTCCCCCTTCCCTCAAGAGCCTTTTTCTTACAGGGCTTGAAAAACCAAGACAAACAGATGCAAAGGGTCTCTGCGTTTCCTCCTCAGGAAACAACTGTGAAGATTCTGTTTTGATTTCTTGTTGGGGGGGAAAGGTGCGCACCCAAGGACAACAGAGGGGAGGGCAGTTCAGAAATCCTTTGGAGAAACTTGAAATGAAAATGTTAGATACCCTCTTCCCTCAGAAAATCAGGGCTCCCAGCCTAATCGCATTCCCTTTTGCCTTGTCCTCTGAAGAAACCAAGCTGCTAAAAACACAGCGGAGGTGAGACAAAGGACGTGGCTGCTAATTGCTATTGAGCATCCTGGGATGGGGGGTTTAGAGAAGGTCCTCTCATCAGCTTGCATCTGCTTCCAGTTTTGGGAATTCTCGTGTCTTTGGTTAGAGCTGTGTCCTTGGGTAACCTGGCGAAGCAGGTCGTTTGAAGTTGAAGCACATAGCAGGAGGATACCCTGGTGATTCTCTGCAGCTCAGTTCTCTGACCTGAGGTTTAAAGGTGAGTTCATCCTTTGCAAGCTCAGGCCAGGCTGGGAGAACTCATCTTCAGTCCCAAGCCCTCACTGAAGCCTAGTGCAGTGAGGGTGAGCAGCCAAGGGGCTTTTACCCTTCAGTGGTTCCAGAAAGTGCATACTGTAAAATGCTCCAACTGAATTTAAGTACAATGGAAACATGACAACTTGGCAGGCCAGAAGCATGCCAGCTTTACTTCCCTTATACCTTTAACCTCCTGAAACTGGAGCCTACTGGAAAATTCCTTTCACAGTCAGACAAGGAAAGAGTTTGTCTAATGGAACCATTCTGATGTATTTCTTTGCAGGTAAGTTTCTCCTTCCAGGCGAGGAGTAAAAGATGAAGTTAGGAAAGGCGGTTTCGGCTCCCTGTCCTCCTTCCCCTGACTCAGAGCAGGCCCCGTTTTGATTGCATATTTGTGATATTGGGAGAGTCAGCTCAGAGGTCTTCGTTTTAACTTGAGTAATGGGCATTGGCAGTGCCAACAGCACTGACTAGAAAAAAGCATAAAGGCAGAGACTTGGGGAAGATTGGACAGGAGAAAACACGACAAGACACAGGGGTTCAGTTGAGTGGGTGTCTGAGCAAAACTGTTAAAACTCTTTCCCTCTGCTTGCTTCGGTCCCTGTATGATGGCCCTCCTCTCCAGACAGAGCTAAGACTGTTAAGCGTTTCAGTATTCCAGTTTTAGAATTTTGGGGGATTCAAAGCCTCTAAAAGGAGCACTTTGTTAAGAATCACAAAACCTGACTCCTATTCTGACTTTGCTGTTAACCAGCCTGATACCATTGGGCAAAATACTTCCTATCTTTCAGCCACAGCTTCCTCACCTATCAAATGAGCATGTTGGCTGAGATCAGGAATGGCAAGTTGTGGCCTATGTCCTTTGGGTGGCAGACGTCCTTAACTGACTGCAGAATTCTTCCCAACTGATTCTGGATAAGACTTCAGGATCATTCTCAACACAATGCTGGAGGCAGCCATGACCATCTGTTCAGAGTTGACCCTTCACGTGAAACCTCTTGGCCATCTTAAGTGGAAGTTTGGAAGTTGGCAAGATGTTATCAGAGCTCATAGAAGCGATACTTAACTCAGCCTGAAGGTCTGAGGAGCAAGGAAGCCTTCCAGGAGGAGGTGACTAAAGCTAAATCTTGTAAAATGAGAGACATTATTAAGAGAAGGGAGAGAGGATTTTCTGGACACAGACAGCAGGAAGAACAAAGGCAGGAGGTTGAGAGAACAGTACAATGTATGCAGCATTTTTAATGTGATGATATATAAGAGGTCATGTGGGGAACAGCAGGAGATAAGGCTGAAAACACAGGTAGAGACCAGATCATGGAAGGTCTTAGAGGCCAGGCCTTGGAGGGTCTTAGAGACCAGATCATGGAAGATCTTAGAGATCAGTTCATCCAGGGTCTTAGAGATCAGATCATGGAGGGTCTTAGGGACCAGATCATGGAGGATCATAGAGACCAGATCATGGAAGGTCATAGAGACCAGATCATGGAGTTTCTTAGAGATCAGATCATGGAGGGTCTTAGAGATCAGATCATGGAGGGTGTTAGAGACCTGATCACTGAGGGTCTTAAAGACCAGATCATGGAGCATCTTGGAGACCAGGCCTTGGAGTTGTGGTTTCATTGACCTAGCCCTCTAGTCCTTCGTGCTTCATGCTTTGTTCCCCACCTGCTTGTTGCTGCTTTCTGAGTCTGTGCCTCTCTGCCTCTGCCTCTGCCTCTTATTGTTCATTTGACTCTTCATGTATTCCTGGCTCTGGTCTTCTCTGGGGCTAACCTTGTTCTTCTCATTATCTACATCTGTGTGACCTACTAGGTGCTGGTCCTTGACCTGAGGCTCACGCTGGGTACCTGGCACTCTGCTATGCTCTAGCAGCTCCTCATCCAGTTTCTCTGCTTTGCGTGTACATCCTGTTCTTCCCTGTCCCCTCACCCCTGTCCTACTGCTCATGCATGGGTGCAAATGTGCACACACACACACACACACACACACACACACACACACCCTAGATCTGAAGCTTACATCAAGGGAGCTTGGAAATATTACATAATAACAGCTTCCTTCAGATAGAGTTTGAGCCAGTTAGAAAAAGAAAAATGGGCTCATTTGCAGGATCATGTCGGCACTCACATGGAAGAGGGTCTTTTTGAGGCCCTAATGGGCAGGCAGCTGATTCTGACAGCAGAATTGTGGTCCTTGATCTTCCCAAGACATTTCCCCCCTGTTTTGAACATTAGCTGTGGTGTGGGTCCTTCCCACGGAGAACTGTGGATCCTATTCAGCCGCCTCCTTGTGATTTGGACGTGAACAGGGAGCTTTCTCTGTCTACTTAATTCCCTTTGAAAGCTTTTCTCATCCCACTATTGGGCACTTCAGAGAGAGCACTGCATTAATATCTTCTGCTCTGGTTTCAACTTGGTGTGGTTTTGTGATCTTAAAATAGATGGAATTACCACGGCCAGCATTGTTCTGCCTGAACTTAAAGTCTCAAGAGCAAGTACTTCTAAAAATGTTAATCCTTTTCTTATTTGCAAGGATTCTGGACTGTAGTTTAAAAAGAAATATGTTAAATTATTTATAATCCAGGATTACTGCAAACCAAGATTTCCTTGCATAGCATCCCAGCCCCTCAAAAATGGCACAAACAGAAGAGCCCTTGGCCACACCTTCTCACGGCTCCCCCCACTATCCCCGAGAAAGAGCTGTTGGGGACCCAGGACACGTCGAGGGTTGCTGATGTCCCAAACGCAGGAAAATGTGCTCTCCCTGAAGTACCCTTCTCCATGGTTCATGTGTTCACCACTCTGCTGCCAGGGCCTCCAGGACAAGGGAAGGACAGGTGGTGTGGACGAGCAATATGCCTCTTGATGGCATGCATGGAATTTCTTTCTTATTTAAGATTTGTACTCGACATTCTTTTGAGAGGGGCTGGAATGGTCTATGGTTAAAGAATACATGAGCTAAGACATCTTAGGAACATGCAGTGGTCTAGACCCACCTCTGCTATTATTACCTTTGAGAAAACTCACGGAGCTCTCAATTTTCCCAAATGTAAAGAAAGGGTTAAAATAAATAACATTTGACAGCTGTAAACAAGTACTGATATAATGTAGGGATACTTATGTGTATGGCACAGACAATTGGAAAATAAGGCAGCGACCTCTAAGGTGCCTGTCGTGGATAGATGGAGCCTGGAAATCTCAAAAGGAGCTGCCATACAAAGGAAAACCTTCCAGAGTATATGTGAGTCTGTGTGTATGTGTATAAATACATTTTTTGTTTTCATAATTGGGAAATTACTTGGTGCGGTTTTATAACCTCTTAGTCCCATGTTTCAGAAGTAATCTGTGTACATTTTGAAGGTATTTTTACATCCTTTGCTATCCAGAGGTTGCAGTGATTTGCATTTCCACCAGCAGTATACATTGGTTTCTTTGTGTGAGTTTAACCTGGTATGGATTTAACTCTGCCAGCGGGCAAAGGTGAAGGGGAGAGGTGGAAACTCTGTGTTTTCCTACTTCTGGTCTGTTGCCCTTCAACATTCTACCTTCAGGGATTCTCTATCTTTGTCTGCAAGGCAGGCCAGATCTGAATTCCAGGGTATGCTGGGGCTTCTGAGCCAGCCTCTCCTGCAGTTCTGCTCTCACCTCAGTTCTCTGTGAAGCGCTGACACTTTTCTATCCCACTGGCACTCTCTGCAGCCCTTTAGCCTTTGACTTGATACAATTTTGCACTTTGTTCTCTCTAAATAAATTTGTATCCCAGCACTCACCAGGAAGCCTAGAGGGCGGGCTAAAACCCAGTTGCTGTCAAGTGGACCATGACTCATGGCAACCCCTTGAGTGTCAGAGTAGAACTGTGCACCGTAGGGTTTTCAATGGCTGATTTTTCTTCTGAGGCGCCCCTGGGTGAACTCGAACTTTCAGTCTTCCGGTTAGCAGCCAAGTGAGTTAGCCATTTGCCCCACCCATGGACTCCTGTCTGGAGGGCAGTGAAGCCGAATTCATGAGGGTTTGGGGAGAAAAATGAATTAATGAATGCCAAACCTTCTAAGTGATCTCTGGTATTCCAGAAGGGTTGGTTTCTCACCCTCCCTCCTCTCCTCTCTCCTGCTTTCCCTTTCTTCTTCTCTGAGCATCAGTTGCCTTCTTTGCAGAGTCTGGTCTAAACCATCAGTCAGTCGTTCACCAAACATTTAGTGAACACCCTCCCTCTGCCAGGAACTGTACCGGCTCCTGGCAGCAGAGTGGTACAGGGTCTACTTCCTGTCATCGAGGAGTCCGTAGTCCAGTACAGGCCAGAGGATGCTTGTGGGGCCAGGGAGGTCGGCCTAGCTTGGAGTACAGGGGTGGAGTGGGGCGTGGAAGGCTAGGACAGGTACCCCGAGGTTGTTCTCTGTCTTACACATATCTTACAGTGTGTGCATTTTCTGGGCTTCAGTGACTTTCTCTGCGTAGAAGATGCACTGTCTCTTTCTTTGCAGTTAAGGGTCGTTCTCTGCCTCCATTCTCCCAACCCTCTGAGCTGCAAGGATCCAGTCTGCTCTCTCTGTCCCATCTATCCCTTTGGGGCAGGAGGCTGCTGCTAGCTCAGGAAGGGCTCATGAAGTGGCAGGTTCACGTCACACAGGGCAAGAACAGCTTTCCTCTTTGCTGCTCCCTCTAATTGACAAGCGCCCGCCTGAAATCTTAAAGAGCAGGAGAGTCTTGAGGAGCGCCAGAAACAGCAGGGCTGAAAGGAGCCATGGGGCAAGGACAAAACCAGACGTATTGCGCCCAGAAATACCAGGTGTGAGTCAGGTCAGGCAGATGCCGCTACCTTCTGATTTTGTTTGACTTTATTTAGCTGAGGACAAATGCTCATTAGCTGCCTTCCCCAGAAGATTGTCAGGGGTATGTGTGTGTGTGTGTGTGTGTGTGTGTGTACACAGTCTTTCTCTCCCTGTCTTGCCTTGCTTTCACCCCTGTGTAACTTCCTAGACACTCACACACCTTCTCTTCACCACTTTGAAAGAACTTGGTAGGAATCCCACTGCAGGGGTTGGCGGCACCCAGGACCAGTCCACTGACCTGCTGCTGTTGCGTCAGTTCAGACTGGTGTCCCTGGAAGCAGGCTTGGGTCAGACCTAACAGGTATGACAGTCACCGCCCAGCTGGGGCCCTGAAATACTTACCTAGAGCTGGTGGAGCCAGAGAGCATGTGGGGCGGGGGGTGGGGAACACAAACAAACCCAAAGCCACTTGCTCAGTTGAAGTGCTGTGAGTCAAGCCAGGGAAGCAGCATCTGTGTGTATGAGGCTAGTAATGCTTCATATAGGAGATGCAGCTAGACATCAGAAGCCTGCTTAATGGGGCAAGGGTTGATGAGCAAGACAGGGGTGGAGACAGATGTTGCTGGACTTTTTCCTGTAAACAGGACTAGGTTATCTAGGGTTCCCTTTTATAGGCTGAGTGGAGCTCATTTTTCTTCCTTTTGAGGTCTTATTAACCTTACCCTTTTTAGATGTCCGTGACTAGACCACATGAAGTAAGATGTGAGGAATTTGCTTGGTCTTAGATGTAACAAAGTACCATTGCTGGAACCTTGATGTCATCTCTGGTTATTTCCTTGCCCAGATGTTGGCAAGGTCGTGGTGAGGTATTTGCATGAGGACGGCCTCACAATCTGTACTAATAGTTGAAGTAACCAACTTTTCATGCCGGTTCTGTCTTGTGCCAAAGAGAATAGACTATTTTTAACAAACCCTTCTCTACCCTGTTCCCACCCAAATGCCAAATAACCATGGAATGTATAACCACAGAGAAAGAAATAGATGTCCCCAGAGTTACATCCAACATGGATGAAAAGATGCTTTCTTCTACCCATGTTGTACTCCTGCCTTCTTTGCCTTTGCCTTTTTTTCCTACCTGCTCCTCTGCCCTAGTTGGTAATGTGTAGAACATTCATGGCTAAGGAACTTGAGTTTAGACCTGGTAAAGGTCCTGGATAATTCTGAGACTTCTGAAATCCCTGTAAAAACACAATTTGGCTCCCTTTTATCATGAACCAGGCATACCTGCTAGTGACAGTGTGACAGCCAGGCTAGGAACAGACTATCTTCACAACTGACCAAATAACTAGACTCCTTCAGGCCACAGAAGGTTGCAAATCTGATATGCTTTACATCTTTAGAAGATCACAGGCTTCAGATGGCACTTGAACCCTCTTTTTTAATTCCAGCTCTCTCTCAGCTCAGGCAAAGGACAGTATCTTGCTAACAAAGAAACCAGCTTTTTTTCTGATCTGTCTTGGTTTTCATTTGTGACAAAGTAATGAAGAGCAAATCACTTCCAGAAGCAATAAAAATTATCGAGGAAGGCAATCTTGTAGCCCAGGAGCACACCAGAGATAGTCACGGATGATGTTGTCCTAGTGGGTTGTAAGGTTTAAATGTGGTGACTGCAAATCTCTCCTGGTCTTTGCAAATGGTAGGGATTTGAAAGTTCTTAGTCATCTTCCAAGTCTGTGCCACAAACACTTAGCTGGTAGCCAAACCATTTCATAAAGAGGCCTGGTTGTCTAGGAAGAAGCTATAACTGTAAAATAGACTCCATGGAAAACTGGGATGAGGACATTGTAATTTTAGTAACATCTAAAGTTGTGCTTTAAGATTTTTAGTCCTTTCATCATCCTCACAATTATTTATACAAGAAAGTTGTTTTTCTTTTATTAGCTTAGACCTGTAGGACGAGTTGAAATCCGTGGTTGTAACTGGGTGGCCCTTGGCAGGCTGACTTTATAAGGCGTTTAACATAAGCAAGTGTAAGGAAAGGCTTCACAGGAGCGACTCAGGCATGGCATTTGGGCCTTCAGCGTGGGCTGTTCCTGCATTTGGTTGTAGGCAGAAGACGTTGCTTCGAATGTAGACTTTGAAACCTCGTTACTGCCTCTACCCTTGTGAGCTGTAGATTAGGAGATGGAATAACACATATGGAGTGATCCCACCTTGCTCGTCTTTGTCCAGCCACTTAACTGAAATTCCACATTAAAAACCAGTTGCCTCAACAATTACTTTAAAACAAAGATGAGAATGTAAGGGGCCAGGGAAACTTGATTAATGGCAATGGAACAACCTGAACTGAAATAATGAGAATGTTCACGAATTGTGAAGAATGTAACCAATGTCACTGAACAACTTGTGTAGAGATTGTTGAAGGGGAACCTAAACTGCTGTGTAAACCTTCACCAAAAACACAATAAAGCGTTATTAAACTAATAATAGTAATGATATATCAACATTGGTTCATTAGTTGTGACAGATATAACATAGGAGTATAAGATGTAAGATAACCCAAATAAGTTGTAAGATACATGGTGTTTAGCGGCAGGTGTAGAATGGGCACAGCAGGGGAAACTGGCTGTGGAGCATTGGGGAGCTCTCACTACTATCTGCTAAATTTTTCTGTGAATCTAAAACTGTTCTAAAAAATAAGAACTATTAATAAATAAAAATAAACCCATTGCCATCAAGGCAATTGTGACTCATGGCAATCCTGTGTGCATTAGAGTAGAACTGTGCTCCAAAGGGTATTCAGTGGCTGATTTTTCAGACGTAGATCATCAGGTCTTTCTTCCAAGGCACCTCTGGGTGGACTCAAATCTCCAACCTTTCAGTTAATAGCCAAGCGTGTGAACCGATTGCACCACCTGGGGATTGAAATTCTACATTAGAACCTTCTTATTCTTTTATCATGTCCGTTCTCAGAGCCTTTCTACATCTTTTACTCTGGTGTCTATATTATGAGTTGCTAGATTGCCTGAGCTATTATAAGACCGCGTTGTCTGATTTTGTCATGGAAATGTGATCTCCACATATAACAAGGTCTTGTCCCTCTTTCACTTTAAGGATCTGTTGCATACCAGGTGGAGTTCTTTTAAAGATGCCCTCTACCTGCTAAAGGACTAACAGTGCGTCGGGTTGAAATATAGACAAGACAAACATGGGCAGCGATTGACCACGAAAAGCAGGAAATGAGGCTGCAGAGAAACCAGCTGAGATTTAGGAACCCAAAGGTAGGGTGGGCATCAGGGTGCAGGGACGGACTGAGAGGCAGGTGCTGTGCTTCTTGTTGTCCACTTGCTATCTTGTAGACAATCACAAAAGCCCTTTCGAGTAGGTATTGTTACCCCTGTTTTAGAGATGAGGAAGTTGAGGCTCATCAAAGAGGTTAATAATTGGCCTAACTCATAGTACCAGGCAAGTGCCAATGCTGAGATTTGAACCGAGAATTGCCTGATGCCAAGACAGATGCTATTTACATTGCATTGCATTCTATAGAAAGTGTGCACTGTTTTATCTCTTATTTTATATGTAATAAAGTGGTGCGATGGTGACGTACTTGGCTGCTAGCTGAAACATCGGTGGTTTGAGCCCACCAGCCACTCCGTGAGAGAAAAGACCTGATGACAATTTGTTTCCATAAAGATTATGGCCTAGGAAACCCTATGGGGGCAGTTCCACTCTGTCATATACGATTGCTATGAGTTGGAATCGACTCAATGACACATAACAACAACATATATATGTTTAAAAATAATGATTTTGTAGGGAAAGCCAATATTGAAAATGGATGGATAATGTCTCCCTCTTGCCTGGATTAGACTATCTGTTGCTATATGATGTTGTCGTTAGCTCCTGTTGAGTCAGTCCCCAACTCATGGCAACCTGCGTGTTACAGAGTAGAACTGCTCCATAGGGTTTTCTTGGCTGTAATCTTTACAGAAGCAGATTGCCTGGCCTTTCTGCAGCAAAGGTTTAGGTTAGTAGCCGATCATAAACTATTTACACTGCCCAGGATCATGATATACTACCCTAAAATGTAGCAGCTTAAAAAACAACCATTTTATTATATCCTACAATATTTTGTGGGTCAGGAACTCAGGCAGGGCTAGGCTGGGCAATGCTTTCGTTCCCCATGACATCAGTGGGAATCATTTGTTGGTATTCAGCTGCAGCCGGGCTGGCCTGAAAGGCCCAAAATGGCTTTACTGCTATGTCCTGCGTTTTGGCAGGGACAGCTCGAAGTCTGGGGCTCAGCTGGGCCCTCTGCCTCACATGTGTTTTCAGGTCATCCCCACAGTACTTGGACTTCTTACACGAAAGCTCCAGGCTCCAGGAGACCATATCAGAAGCTACCAGTCCTCTTAAGGCTGAATCCAGAATTGGCCTAGCATCGTGTCCACTGTACTCCGTTGGCCAGAGCATCACAGTGCAGCCCAGGTTCAAGGAGAGGGGAAATAAACCCCATTTCTTAATGGAGGGAGTGCCAAAAAAAAATTGCAGCTATCTTTAATCCATTTTTTTTTAATCTGTTACAGTCATATATGTTCTTTCCATGGGGTCACATGAAATTACTACTTCTTGCCCTGGACCAAATTATGAATAAAACATTTATTTTTATGGCTTACTATCCCTTCAGTGACCCACCTTCCTCTCATCCTCAGACCCCCAGCACCTTTCCCTTATGTGCCTAAAACCTGCTCTGAAGAAAGAGAAGACATCCATGACTCTCCTGCTCTTTGGGGGGCCATTTCATTTTGATCTGTATCTCCAATTGGAGGATGAAAGATTTTTTCTCTTGTTAAAGAAATGTGTTGCTTCTCAAAATTTTGGGGAGATAAAGAAGGTGAGAGAGAATGAGTTTGGTCAGAGGGCCTTCGACATAGCAGTAAATTCCAGACCATTCCAGTAACTGCTAATTCTACCCTTAGACAGCGATTGCTGGGTCCACCCCATGTTATAAGTTGTCCACATTCTCTTCTCTCTCTCTCTCATCTCCCTGTCTTCTTTACTCTGACTCTTTTACACTCTCTCCATATACATGCATGGATTTATATTTTTAGGTCTGCTTATTTCCTCAGTCACCCCAGTAAAATGACCACGACTAGCCAAATATTTTATATCCATGCCTTTTTTTTTCCCCCCTATCTGGGTGACATAAAGATCCAGCCATTCCAGAAAAGGGGCAGATGACATTTTTCAGGGTTGTAGTCCCAATGAGGCATTTGTGAAAAGAGAGGGAAAAAAAAAGTTCTACAAAGGATATGAGAATCGTATTCGTGGGTCTGGGTTAACATGGGTCTTTTTAGGTTGTTCCAGAAGCTAGCCTCTCATGTCTGTCATTTTCTTCTTTTCTCTCTCTCTCTCTTTTGGATATTTTTTTCTGTTCTATTTTGAGCACCACAGCACAGCTCTTTTATTCCATGTGTCAGCCACAGATGCACATCCAGTTGAAAAGCACCCCCGTCTTCCACCACCACAAAGCCCCCGGTTCCTGTGGCCACCGGAGTCCCCGACCACAAGGCTGTTGATTTGTGGCTTCTCTGTTGTTTTAGCTTTTGGTGTTGCCAGTAGGAGAAAAAGCTCAAATGAGGGAAGAATGCTGAAAGAGTACCTACTTGTGACAAAAGCATGCTGTCCATCCAGTGGGTTATACACAGTCCCTGTATTTTGAATCCATGGTAGCTGCGTCACAGAAAGGGCTTCCTGAGCCCTGGATGCCCATTTCATAGGCCCCTTCATACTGCATTTTTTTCTGGTATGTTCTTTTATTGTTTGAAACAACAAAAATATCTCTAAATATTTTTTCCTGTTTACAAAAGTAACACATGCTCATTGAAAAATATAGAAAAATAAAAAAGATGCAGATTATCCTGTAATATTTTCAGTCATTGATAACCATATTCATTTATTCAACAATAATTATTGAGTACCTACTATGTGGATTACTTTGGATACCAGGAACATAGCAGGGATGGAAAAAGTCATATCCCTGGTTCCGTGGACTTTAATGGGAAGACCAACAATGAAATAATAAAGAAAAACATGGTTTTTAACCACTACGTACCACTCCATCCTTTGCATGTATTTGGGACTGGATTAATACTGTCTTTCTAAATTCATTTTATTAAACCAAACTATTTTTATTTTACAGTTTATTAAACTAATAGCATGGGTCGCTATGAGTCAGAACCAACTCAAGGGCACCTAACAACAACAAATCACATTATTAGATAATTACATTATTTCCAATGTTTTGTTATTATAAATAATGCTACATCTTACATTCTTGTACATAAATCTTTAACACACTTTCTTTCCTTGGGACAAATTCCTCAAAGGGTGATTACTGTTCAGAAACCATGAACGTCTTTAAGACTCTGGATACGTGTTGTTAAATTGTTTACCAGAAGAGTTTCAGTTTACATCACTTAGCCATCCCCACCTGGACTCCTTTCTGGTCCTGCCATATTCTTGCCAGCAATACATATTAACTAATTCAGCTAAATTTTGCCATAGTTTACACGCTTTTTCAAAATGAAAATAGTTTCTTGTTCTTTCTTCTTATAAAAGCAGTAAAGGCTTGTTGTAAAAGCAAAACCAACAAAAATAACAGACCGAATAAATCTAGACTGGACGTATCAGAGCAAAGAAGAACAATTAATCTAATTCTACTATTCAGAGCTGGTCACAGATAACATGTAGGTATGTATGCTTCCAGACTTTCTTTCTTTCTGGAGTTAAGCCCCATTTTAAGAATAAGTCCTTATAGAATAAACATCTTACAGAGAAAATATATAGAACCAGGTAACCTGGGTGCCATGATTGGCTCCACCACTCCTGGGCTGAGTAATTCTGGGAAAATCCTCTCATCTCTTCCCCTTGTTCGGCCTCAGTTTTCTTATCTATAAAATCAGAGTTTGGCCTAACAGATTTTTTTTCCTTTAGTGCAGGATTTCTCAGCGTTGGTACTGTGACCTTTCTGCCCTGGTAGTTCTTTGTTACGGGGGCTGTCTTGTGGATTATAGGATGTTTAGCAGCATCCTTGCTGCCTATCCAGTAGAGACCAGCCACAAACACCCCCATCACCCTTCACAGAAATCAAAAATGTCTCCAGACATTGCCAGTTGTCTTCCCTGGGGGGCAGAATCACCCTGGGTTGCGAGCCACTCTTTTAGGCTGAAAAATGCTGTAATTTCATGTCTAATGAATTTTAGTGGTTGCAACATAAAATTTAGGGCATTAGCCAGCATGCTTTGTATTGGGAGTCATAAAAAAAAAAAAGAGAGAAAAGAAGTGATGGTAAATATGGAATCAGGCAGGCCAGTGGGAAAGGGAGCACCTCCTGGGTACTGGCCTAGGCAGCATGCCCCTGGGGAGTTCTGGAAGACAATGGTCTGAAGCATAGTTAAGTCTTTCAGGCATCCATTCATGATCAGTGGGTAGGAAAACACATTTCTTTTGGAGTAGTTACGGTGTATGCCAACCAGGTGAGGGATTACTGAATGGGCTCTTTTTGTATATACATATTTATCGTCTTTCTTTTTCATCAGCCCTCTGGTGAGTGAGGGACGGCAGAAACAGAAACACATTTTGCAAAGAGCTTCAAATGTGGCCTCCCTTTGGTGAATGGCCCCCTGGTTTGAGGTGTTAGTTCCTTCTTGAGTGGTCTCTCTGCTTCAAGGACACTTTTTAAAAAATAATATTTTACTGTGTTTTTGGGAAAATTGACACACAAAATTTGGTTCCCATTTGACAGTTGCTACACAAATTGTTCAGTGACATTAGTTACATTTTTCACAATGTGTCAACTTTCTCTCTCTAATGGTTTCTACATGTACAACTTAGTGACATTGGTTACATTCTCACGGTTGTGTAATCATCCTCGCCATCCTTTTCTGAGTTGTCACTCCATCATTAACACAAACTCATTGCTGTCTAAGGTTCCCATCTAATCTTTCAAGTTGCTGCAGTCATCCTTAGAAGAGCATAATGCTCAAGGCAGGCTTTTTTTACTAGTTAAGCTAAACTCTTGCTCAGTCCCAACATGACTTCGGGATATTTTTGGTTTTAGGTTGTCTCAGGGTAATAGTTTCAGGGGTTCTTCCACCCTTCATGGCTCCATCAAGTCTAGAGTACATGAGAATTTGAAATTCTGTTTTGCATTTTCTCCCTTTGGATCAGAATTCTTCTATGAAATCTTTGATAAAAAAAAGTTCAGTAATGATAGCCTGGTACCTTCTATTTCTTCTGGTGTCATGACACAGGAGAGAGTTGTTCATGGAGGCAATTAGCCACACATTCCATACCCTCCTCCTATTCCTGACGCTCCTTCTTCCTCTGTTGCTCAGGTGAATAGAGACCAATTGTTGTGCCTTGGATGGCTGCTTGCAAGCTTTTAAGATCCCAGGCACTGTCCGATGAACTAGGAGGTAGAATAGAAGCACTAAACACTTCATTAGGCCAATTAACTGGGCTGTCCCATGAAATGATGACCCTAAACCTCCAAAACAAGGAACCAAATCTCATGAGATGTTTGGTTGTATATAAGTAGCCTCAGCAGCTACTTTTTCTTTTTTTTGTCATTGTTGTAAATACATCTATCACACTTTTGCCAATTCAACTTTTTACAGGTTATAACTTATTGATACCACTTACAATAATTGGCTGTGCAACCCTACCCTTAATCAATGTGATTTTTCACTCCCCTTTCCCCCCTCCCTCCAGCCCCTGGTAACCACTAGTAAACTTTGGTCTCTATATATTTGCCTTTTCTTGTCTTTTCATATAAAGTTGGCCCAACAGTATTTCTCTGGGGAAAAGGAACGTGGGACCTCGGTTTCCCCAGATAGGAGCAGAGAGCTGTGGGTAGGGAGTGCTCTGTTGTGCTCCAGCCTGGAGTTACAGTGCTGAGCTACGACTCTGAGTGCTCTGTGATTGGCTTATTTCCCTCAGCATGATGTCTTCAGGCTCCATCCATACTGCAGGATGTATCAAGACCTCATTTCTCCTATTGGCTGAGTAGTATTCCATTGTATGTATGGACCGCATCTTGTTTATCCATTCACCTTTGGATGGGCATTTAGGTTGTTTTCACCTTTTGCCTATTGTGAATAGTGCTGCAATGAAATTGGTGTACAAGTCTCTGCGTCTCTGCTTTCAAGTCTTTTGGGTATATACCTAGGAGTGGAATTACTGGGTCATACGGTAGCTCTATTTTCAGTTTTTTGAGGAGTCTCCACACTGTTTTCCACAACACCTGTACCATTTTTCATTCTTACCAGTGGTAGGTAAGGATTTCAGTTTCCCCATATCCTTGCAAAAATTTGTTATTTTCTGTTTTTTTTTTTTTTTTTTTTAATCTTAGCCATTCTAGTAGGAATTAAATGGTATCTCAAGGACACTTTTTAATGCAACTACCGTTCAGAAAGGAAGCCCTGGTGATGTAGTGGTTTAGAGGTACAGCTGCTAACCAAAAGGTCAGCAGTTTGATTCCACCAGGTGCTACTTGGAAAAGTATAGGGCAGTTCTACCATTGTACGGGGTCACTATGAGTCGGAATCGACTCGCCTGCAACAAGGTTTTTTTTTTATTCAGAAAAGAGTCACCTTGTTTTCTAACACTTTCTCTCTCTGTTTTTTTTTTTTTTGGCTATTAAAGGAGACCTGGAGGGTTATTTAAAACAGGATGATAATGGCAGGGTGGCCATTTTGTGTTGTGAAAAGTGCTTTGAACCGTAGCTGTAATGGCCAGCTAGCGGTTTCAACAGCGTCCTGGTTTTTGAAATGGTGGTGGTGAGCTGCACTGGGGTTAATGATGTTTCATCCAGTGAGTGGGGTCAGGGGCTTGAGTGGAACAAGTCAAAGACACCTTTGGGGGGCTGCGATGGGGCAGCGCTGGGTCCTGGCTGGGCTGGTTTCGTGTGTTGTCCTGCTCTGGGTCCTGACTGGGCTGGTCTCGTGTGTTATCCTGCAGCCAGCGGGCCTGGTGACACTCTTGCTGTGCTGGCTGGACCTACACAGGGGTAGTCATGGTGGGTGTGCCCAGACACAGGGACTGGAAGGAAGGGTCCAGCTCAGGGGGCCCTGAGAGTGTGGGGTCTCAGAGGGAAGACAGGCACGGGTAGCTGGAAATCAGAAGTGAGAAAATAAAGATGTGTCAAGGGTCTCTCAAGTTGACAATGAAGTTCAGAGTCAGAATCAGTGTGAAAAAGGTGGGCGTGCAGAGCGTTGTTCCAGACTGCTGCCTAATGAATCAGTTTGCTTTTTAGATCAGTGTTTTTCAAATGGTGCTTTGAGGAGCCCTTCCGGGGTTCACACAGAGAGACCTCAAGGTTAAAATGTATGTGTGTAGGGAAAGTCTGGGGCTGGGGTGTTGAATGACTGGGTGAGTTGCCAGATTTGTTTTGTATATTGGTATTGGTACCTGCCTCAATTTTCATTCAAAGAAAGGAGTCCCTGGGTGGCGTAAATGTTTAAAGTGTTCATTGCTTACCGTAAATGGTGGTGAATCAAGCCCACTCAGAGGCACCTTGGAAGAAAGGACTGGCAATTTACTTCCTAAAGATCAGCCATTGAAAAAGTTATAGCTTGTCATAGATTGCATTATGTCCCCCGAAAAATATGTGTATCGATTTGGCTGGGCCATGATTCCTGGTATTGTGATTTTTCTATATGTTGTAAATCCTGCCTCTAGATGTTAATGAGGGAGGATGGGCAGGAGTTGTGTTAGTGAGGCAGGACTCAGTCAACAAGATTGGATTGTGTCTGGAGGCAATCTCTTGAGATAACAAAAGAAAGAAGCGAGCAGAGAGACAGGCGGACCTCAAACCATCAAGAGAGCAGTGCCAGGAGCAGAGCGCGTCCTTTGGACTCAGGGTCCTGCGCAGAGAAACTCCTAGTCTGGGGGAGACTGATGAGAAGGCCGGCAGAGAGAGAAAGCCTTCCCCTGGAGCGGACGCCCTGAGTCTGGACTTCTAGCTTATTTTACTGTGAAGAAATAAATTTCTCTTTGTTAAAGGCATCCACTTGTGGTATTTCTGATATAGCAGCACTAGATGACTAAGACACACCTATTGGTAGATTTTTGTATTTCGGGGTTTTTCTTTCTTTTTTTTTTTTCCAAAGCAGAGCTATATTAAATGTAATGATTTTGTATCATACTTTTAATATCTATAAAAAGAAGACCATTGTTTATTTTTATTTTTATTCATACCTTTCACAGAGGGTTTGACCAGGCCGACAACAAATACATAAACTAAAAAGTTGTAAAAAAAAAAAAAATAGGTTGAATCAAATGAAACTGTTAAAATTTAGTGACTTTTGACTTACAAAAGTGGCAATGGGTCTAACAGAAGTCATTGCTTTAAAATGAAGACCAAGGAAAAGTAAGAGCAAAAGGAAGGAAGTCAAAGCAATGCCAAAGGGAGGCTGGGGTAGAGAGTAGAAACACACAGACCTCCTAGACTTGCATGCAGGGTGGATCCTGGACCTGCAGGGTGGATCCTGGACCTGCAGGGTGGAACCTGGACCTCCAGGGTAGTTCCTGGACCTGCAGGGTGGCTCCTGACTCCTGGACCTGCAGAGTGGCTCTTGGACCTGCAGGGTGGCTCCTGAACCTGCAAGGTGGATCCTGGACCTGCAGGGTGGCTCCTGAACCTGCAGGGTGGATCCTGGACCTGCAGGGTGGCTCCTGGACCTGCAGGGTGGCTCCTGACTCTTGGACCTGCAGGGTGGCTCCTGGACCTGCAGGGTGGCTCCTGTTTGAGGCTTCATGTTCCTGGAAACTGAAGAGTAAAGGAATGTGTGGTTGGTCAGAAGGAGATACAGCGGCATTTGAATCTCTGAGGGAGGCAAGTCTGTTTCTTATGCTTTGATCTAAGAGAGCTTTCGTGCACAGGCCTCTTACGGGACCCATGGTGATAGAGAAATTCTTTCTTCAAAACATGCTTACAAGAAATGCAGTCGCAGATTTCATAAATCTCTTTCTTGTGCGACCCAGATGACGATACCACATTCATGGTGATGGCTCATGTATTTGTTTTTAAAGGAAACAGCACGTAGAGGTGGGAGGTTTATGTTTGCATCTTATTTTTAAAACCAAATCCATTGCCGTCGAGTCGATTCTGACTCGTAGGGGTGGAAAAAGGAATAGGTGGTGAAAAAGGAAATTACGTTCTTGGGCTAAATGTTGGTTAAAAGCATTTGTGTTTATTATTTGAGGAATTTCCAGAGCCCTGACCCTAAACCCTAATCCTATAAAGTCTGTTAAGGATAGATTTTATTGATGTCTGCTGATATCACTTCATGCCCTCAGAAAGTGAGCCCTCACATTTTGTTTTTGTAATTTAAAATATTGATTAAGAAAAGAAAGACTAAAGACTTGGGCAAGACGACATTTCTAGACACCTAAACGGGAGCCACACAGCGGGAATTGTCCTTTACCCAACCCACTGTGGTAACTTTGGATAAAAGAGACGGCCCCCACACACAAGTCACTGCACCTGGAAAAATAAGTACAGTCGGTCACTCCAGTAACATTGCTTCCCAAGGACCCGGCTAGTTAGACAGGGGTCTGGGCAATAACAGAAGTCAGGATTGAGCCAAGAAGGCGTGACAGAGTACTAGTTGAGGAGCGGGGCTTTTTCTGAGGAAAGCCCTTTCAGGGACCTGGGCTGGCCTTAGAGAACGGCCAGGACACAGTCACCCTAGGATGAGCAGGCCAACTCCCCATAGGAGCAGCACGGTCTTAACACGTCTTCAGGGTCTCGGCACTGATTCTCCACCCTTCCCAGTCACACCAGCAGCCAGCAGGGCAACGCTGAATCCACAGCTCTCACTGCATCCCAGGAGGGTGAGCTGGCAAAGGAGAAAGTCACTCTGTCCTTAACACTGGAAAATTCTATTAACTTAAATTAGGCTCCACACTTGATGCTTCACCAGCACAAACTAACTTCAGCGGAATCTGTTTTTAAAGTCTGTGTACTGTGGTGAACCATTAGAAGTAGAGCATTTTACACGTTTAGCTGGTCTTGAATAGAAATGTATCCAAATCGGGTCTCATTAGAGCACCACTTGTGTATGGTTTAGGCAATTTTACCATTATCTGCAAAGAGAAGAAATCATGAGTGCATTCAGACATAATTCCGTAGCATAAAAGTAAAATCTCCTTTTCATTGCTTTGACTGCGGGATTTTATTTATTTATTTTGCTCGGGCTTGAAGCAGTAAGCATCAGGAACCACAGTGAACATGCTCTCGAATTGTTAACGCAGTTTTAGAGCTCGGAATGGATCATATCTTTGGGAGGAACTCCAGCCTTTTCAGTAAACATACTTAGTTACTTCTTGAATTGAGAAGAGATGGTGACTTTGTCATAATAGCCAAAAATGTTTATTGAATTCCACTCCGGGCCGAGGCCTGGGTGAGATACCAAAGATACAAGACAGAGACTGTAATGCAGCCAAGTCCTAAAGGGTTAAAATTTCAAAGGAGAGATCCAATCGCCAGGGATTTGGTAAATTTCCCAGCTCAGAACTGGCACAAAATAGCTGCCTAGTAACATTTGCCATCCTAATGGTGACAGTGATGTTGACCATGAGAATGAAGATGTCTGCCTTGATTGTTTCTTTAAATAACAGTTTTATTGAGATATAACACACATATCATAAAATTCACCCTCTTAGAGTATACAGTTTGGAGGTATATTGACAGAATTGTGCAGCCGTCACTACCATCTAATTTCAGTATATTCCTCTCACTCCAAAAAGAAACCCTGAAAGCTATTAGCAGTCACTCCCCATTCTGCCTCCCCCCGGTCTCCTTTCCGTCTCTGTGGATGTGTCTGTTCTAGACATGGCGTATTAATGGAATCACGCCCTAAGCAGCCTTTTGTGACTGGCTTCTTTCACTCAACATGTTTTTGAGGTTTATCCACGTTGCAACATATGTCAGTACTTCATTCTTTCTACTGCTGAATAATACTCCATTGTGTAGTTAGACCACGTTTAGTTTATCCGTTCGTTAGCTGATAGACATTGGATTGTTTTTCCTTTTTTTGCTATTAGGAATAATGCTCTGTGAACACTCGTGTACAAGTTTTTGTGTGGATAAATGTTGTCAATTCTCTTGGGTCTAGGTACCTAGGAGTGGAATTGCTGTCTCATATGGTAACTCTATGTTTAACATTTTGAAGAATTGCCACACTGTTTGCCAAGTGACTACTAGACCATTTTACAATCTCACCAGCAATGCACGAGTGTTCTTGTTCCTCCGCAACCTCACCAACACTTGTTATCGTCGTTTTTTATTTTAGCCAATCCTAGTGGGTGTGAAGTGGCATCTCATCGTGGTTTTGATTCACATTTCTGTCCAAGTTAATCATGTTGAGTATCTTTTCATGTGCTTAATGGCCATTTGTATATCTTCTCTGGAAAAATGTCAGAATTCTTTGCTCATTTTTTATTTGTTTGTCATTTTATCGTTGAGTTGTAAGGTACAATTTCTAGGTATGAAATTCAGCTCTATGACTGACAGATATTTCTCCATTCTGTGTATTTCCTTGTCGCTCTCCATAGTGTCCTTTGATGCACACACGGTTTTAATTTTAAGTCAAATTTGCTTGTGTTTTTGGTGTCATATCTTAGAAACCATTGCCTAATCCAAGGTCACTAAGATTTACTCCTGTGGTTTCTTCTAAGAGTTTTATAGATCTTATATTTAGGTCTGCAATCCATTTTGAGTTAATTTTTTTTTTTTTTTTTTTTTTATGTGAAGTATCACATGAAGGGGTCCAGCTTCATTCTCCCAAATGTGGAGATCTGTCAGCATTTGTTGAAGAGATGATTCTTTCCTCTTTGACTTGTCTTGAAAGGCTTGTCAAAAACATGATTGATTTTTACTCACTGGCTAAATCCGCAAGCTATCTTAGAATCACATCAAGATAGTCTCTGTCCCCATCTTTAGAGAACTTACTGTCTCCTACAAGAAAATACATGCAAAAAAAAAAAAAAGTCATTGAAATACTCATTCATTCATTCAACATCATTATTGTACACTTACAAAATACCAGGTACTATGTCAGAGGCACCTCAGAAGACGAGCCTGACTATCTGCTTCCAAAAGGTCACAGCCTTGAAAACCCTCTGGAGCAGTTCTGCTCTGCACGGCTGGGGTCACCGTGAGTCAGAATCCACTGGATGGCGAGTAACTACAGTCTTGGGGAGACAAAGATATAAAAGAAGGATAAATGCGTACCACACAGAGGCAGGTGAAGGGGACACAAGCTTTCTATATTTAGCTCCTAAGAGGTGTAAGAACATGCACGTGCGTTTACACATGCTCAGCCTGGTATCTGATTCCGTTTCCTTGCCTTGGTGAACTGCTTCTCATCCTTGCGTTCAGATGTCCTCTTTTCTAAAATGCCTTCCCCAAGGTATTGTAAATACTTCTGTTGCAGCACTTAGCGGGTGGAATTGTAACTTGATGTCTGCTGTTCCACTGAGCCATGTCTTCATGACGTTGAATCCCAATAACTCTTGGCATAGTAGGCCTTCCATACATGTTTATTGACTGACTAAATGATTGGATCATTACTGCCAGATGGAGTGGCTCTTTGAAAACTTCCTGGAAGTGATAATTTCCAAATCTTCCAAATGCTTTCAGACAAGAAAATCTGTAAAAATTTCAACAAGTGCAATATGTCGCATTATAAGGCCTAGGAGTCTCTCATATTGCCTTACATGGACTGGACGTGCCTCTGATGACAAAGGTTAAAAAAGGGGGTGGGATGGTGTGTCCAGAACTTCCAAAGAGAACATTGTCTTTGGCTCGTGAAGAAAGACCTTAAAATCAAATTCAAGCCCAATTTGACCCAGATGTCTCAAGTCAGTGAAACCATTTGTCAAAAGAATACTCCTACTGAACCGAACAATGTGGTGCGCTTCTAACCCTCCTACGTCCTGCCTGAACCCACAAGCAATACATCCCAGAAGCACCAACCTCGGAAAAAAATAATTTTTTTTCCCAACCTCAGGAAATTAATTCCCCACACTCTAGCCATCCCATTCACAATAAATTAGCTTCAAGTTCCTTGAGAGAACATTTATGCTGTTGTGGCTTGATGTACCTGAAATAGTAGAAAGATGTGGGCCTTCAAGAGGGTGTGGTAGTATGAAACCCTTGGCTCTCAGAGCTCTGGTTTTTGTCTTTCACTGAGGATAGCTTATATTAAACACACTGAACACTGTGCTTTTCAAAGGAGTTTTTGGAGAACCTGATCCTTAAGTGAAACAACCAAAAGGTTGAAAATAATTAACCATGAAAAATAGTATTTCACAGGACTTGTTGGGTGGTCTGCCGGGGAATGCCATCAGGTGAAAGAAGCCAAACGTCTTACCTCATCCAAGTGTTCTAGTTCATGATGAATCTACTGAATGCCTGGCTTCATTCATGTGTGGAAGGATGAGTTTCTCTCTTCCACCTTAGGCCACCTTTGTAGAATTATTCTCTGAATGACCACATTCTTCTCATGAGTAATATCTGTTGGTAGCCTCACCGTTGAGCATATGGTGGACAATAGCAGACAGATCTCTAATAGAAATGTTTGGGATAGGCCTGTTCCCGGAAGTCTCTCCACATACATCACAGGGCAGCCCTAAGATTCCATGGAGTGTTGCACCTAGTGAATCCAGCTACCGTTTGGAGGCATGTCCATTTTTACTACTCTTGGATCCTGCGAATTACTCAGATTCCAAGGAGAACACTGAGTGTGTTGCATGGGATCCCAGTTTTGGAAGCACAGTGTCTGGGTACCACCCTGACTCTGAAGCTGACTAGCTGTGGAACCCCCTGCAAATCCTGTCACCTCTCTGAGCCTCAGCATTTTTGTTATTACTATGATTGTTGTTGTTGTTATTGTTATGATGATGAATAGAGCTACAATTTGTTGTGAGTGTCCTGTGGACTAGGTCCCCTGCTAAGTGCTTTACCTAGATGAGCTTAAGTGCCTACTGCAGGACAGGTATTATTCTCTCCCTTTTATCAATGAGGCCTAGAGAAATTAAATAACTTCTCAAATCACCTACGGTAAGTGAAAAAGGCAGGATTTGAACCCTGGTGGTGCATACAGTTAAGTGCTTGGCTGTTCACCGAAAGGCTGACAGTTCAAACCCACCCAGAGGCACCTCAGAAGAAGGGCCTGACGATGTGCTTCCAAAAGGTCGCAGCTATTGAAGACCCTACAAACCACAGCTCTACTCTGAAACACATGGTTTCACCATGAGTTGGAATTGACTTGACGGCAATGGAAAAGGCTGATTCCAAAGGCCACACTCTTAACCATGATGCTACCTCACGAGAGGAGAGTGAGGTTAAAATAAGCAGATGTCCTTTATCGATTCTAAATTTCTGCAATTCTATAAGTAATTCTGTAAGTTCTATAATGCTACTTTTTAGTTTCAGTGATTAATAAGAAATGTCATTAACTAGAACAGAGGTTGCCAAATTATGGCCTAGAGGCCAAATTAGGCCCCTTGCTTGGTTTTGTTAATAAAGTTTTATTGGAACACAGCCACACCCATTCCTTTAGATACTGTCTGTAGCTGCCTTGGCACTACAATGGCAGGCCTGAGTATTGAGAAAGACAGTCTGGGCCACAAAGCCAAAAATATTTACCCTCCTGACCCTTTACAGAAAACCTGCTGACCTCTAAGGTAGAATATAAGTCTATAATGCCAGGAATTTTGTTCTATGACTTCTGTATTCCTAGCAGCTAGAACAATGGTTTGTACACAGTAGGTGCTTAATACATATTTTTGAATAAAATGAATGAGATAAAATCCTTTCTTTGTAACTTCTTCAACCATGCCCTTTAGTCTGCAAATAATCAGACTATCACAATTAGCTATTCTCTCAACCCAAAACCTATAAAATTTAATGTTTTAAATATATAAATTTTATGAGCAGTGAACTCTATAAAGTGAGATTTTGTCACTTGAGCATTTGCCAAAGACAGGGAATGTTAGACGTAAGATAAACAGTTGGTTTAAGTTTTTCTTTTATCTCTCTGTAGGACCTGATACCTTGGCTTGGTAAAGTTAATATTGACATTGAAATTTAGTTTATTTGTTTTGGGTGGATTCCTGTAAAGCAAATCAGCAAATATGCCCAGAAGCATAGACAGACTGCTTTGCATTCTGTATTTGACCATTCTTTTGTGAATCACTGTGCAAAAGATAAACTCCCTGGTATCCTACACCTGTCAGTTACCTACAAAATTGGCTTTTTGCACCTGGAATGTATTATTTGGAGATGTTTGAAACAGGAGCTGGGTATCTCTAGTTGCACCCTAGTTTAATAGAGCTAATACAGTTAATTGGAGGTCAGAGTTGTTCAGTGGAAGGTACTTTATATTCCAGAACAAACTTAGAAGCATAATAGCTATGGTGGCTCTTTTCCCCCAAGTTCTTACAGTCATTTATCTTAGCAGTGAATTAATTAATTTTCCTTCATTATCTGGTACTTAGTCATAAAGTGTTGTCATTCTCATTGTGTCATTCTGCAAGATGCTCTGTGTATGTTGTTGGTACTACTAAGCTGTGCAAATCCACCACTAGTCGTGTGAGTGTGTTTTGGAAATTTTTCAAGTAGGAATCACATTTAACCTTTAATACCAAGTCCTCCTGGCCCTTTAGAAATAGATCCAAACTTCCAGAATAGAAGTAGTGTGGCTCAAATGTGTATTCTTTCATTCATTTCTTCCTAAAACCTATTTTGTGCTGGATACTTTTCTACATGACTAAGATACTTGTGCGCACGCACACACACACACACACACACACAGAATCGTAACCCATAAGACATCATGGTCTGGTGTGGCAGATGTGAGGGAGACAATTACAATATGAGATGAACAATCCAGGGAGAGGAAAGATCAGAGAAGACATTCTCAAGGACTTGGCCCTTGATGTGAAACCTGAAAGCCAAGAAGGAAGAAAAATGCGGACGGGAAGGAGGCCATAAATAAAGGAATTAGGAAAAGTGGAAAAGAAAGAAAAGATGAGTAGGGATTACCCTAGGGAAGAAAATCATGGACAGGCATCTCAGGAAGGAGGAAGAACAGGTGAGAGGCACAGGTTTAAACAATAGGTGCTCTTGGGAAAGAACAAGGAGGTGCATATGGGTGTATAGACGGAGGAGACTGTAGTTGATGAGCTAAGGCGGTAAGATGTGAAGGACCGCATGGGCCATGCTAAGGAGTTGGATTTAATAGTCTAGGTGCCAGGGAGCGATAGAAGAATGACCACATGTCCTGCAGTAGGAAGGAACTAACTAGTTGAAATAACAAATCAACAAGCACTGATGCTAGCATTTGGGGTAACAAGAGTTCCTTTACTTGAGTATGAACCTCCTCTCCAATTGCTAGATAGTAAGGTTATTGCGCTCTGAAGCCCCGGAGCTTCCAGGAGATGCCAGAGAAGACCTTTGCTGCTTTCATACTCTGCTTTGCACTGGTCACTGAGTCCCTTCCGTGGGGCTCAAGGCTGCCCTGGTCGCTGAGTCCCTTCCTTGGGGCTCAAGGCTGCCCTGGTCGCTGAGGCCCTTCCATAGGGCTCGAGGCTGTCCTGGTCACTGAGTCCCTTCCATGGGGCTTGAGGCTGCCCTGGTGTAAGCTCTCGTGTACCATTTGTTTTTTAATTTAATTTTCTTAAATTGGTTACAGAACAAATTAGCTTCTTATTTTATTTTTTTATACATATTATTTTGTGACATTTGTTACCAACCACATGACATGTCAACACTCTCCTGTCTCGATCTCGGGTTCCCCATTACCAGCTTCCCTGTCCCCTCCTGCCTTCTCATCCTTGCCCCAGGGCTAGTGTGCCCTTTTAGTCCTGTTTTGTTTTATGGGTCTGTCTAATCTTTGGCTGAAGGGTGAACCTCAGGAATGACTTCATTCCTGAGCTAAAAGGGTGTCCAGAGGCCATACTTTCAGGGTTTCTCCAGTTTCTGTCAAGCCAGTAAGTCTGGTCTTCTTTTGTGAGTTAGAATTTTGTTCTACCTCCAGCTCTGTCTGGTGAGTAGCATCTGGGGTCTATTATGATCCCTGTCAGAGCAGTCAATGGTGGTAGCCGGGCATCATCTAGTTGTACTAAGTCAGGTGGAGGCTGTGTTAGTCATGGTCCATTAGTCCTTTGGACTAATCTTTCCCTTTTGTCTTTAGTTTTCTTTGTTCACCCTTGCTTCTGAAGGGGTGAGACCAGTGGAGTATCTTAGATGGCTGCCCACAGGCTTTTAAGACCCCAGACACTACTCACCAAAGTAAAATGTGGAACATTTTCTTTATAAACTGTGTTATGCCAGTAGAGGTAGATGTCCCCCAATACTGTGGTCCCCACCGCCCTCAGCCCAGTCATTCAGTCCGTTAAGGAATTTGAATGTATCTGTGGAGCTTCCATGACCTTGCTTTGGACAAGCTGTGCCGGCTTCCCCAGTATTGTGTTCTCATCTGCCATTTGTAACATTTCCTTGGCTGCTAGCTTCCTGAGTTGAAAGCAAATGATATCTGCCTGTACCGTTGCGCATCGATCATGTCTCTGTATCCGATCAAGATTCTCAGTGACTCACTCAGACCACCTTTCACGTTTGCTGTGCTCTTAGGCTTTTGGTGCATTTTCGGTGCATCTTTGCGTTTGAACCCCATGATGCCCAGGAGAGATGGAGAGCCTCTCACAGATGCTGGTGTCCATTCTACAGGTGGTTAAATAGCTTATCCAAGGCCGTATCTTCAGTTATATGTAGACCTGGGCCTCAGACATAGATCTCCTAAGCCTTAGACTAGCGTTCACTCTGCTAAATCATACTTATTTTCTGGCACAGAGATTTCCTCATAGCGCTGCAGTGAGTTACTCTCCAAAGTGTGCATTCATCCGTAAAGTTTTTTTTAATAAGCTTTTTATTTTCAAATAATTTTAGATTCACAAAGTTGCGAAAATAGTACAGAGAGTGCCCATGTTCCCTTCAGCCAGTTTCCCTAATGTTAACTTCTTTCATAACTGTGGTTCATTTGTCAAAACCAGGAAGTTAATATTGGTGCATGACTATTAACTAAAGTCCAGACTTTATTTGGATCTCACCAGTTTGTACATTAATATCCTTTTTCTGTTCTGGGATCCCATCCAGGATACCACACTGCTTTTAGTGTCCACACAGTTTTTAATTACACATCAGTGTGTTGTATGACTTCTCCATGTAAGAGGTTAGGATCTTGAGACTGGAAGGGAGAGAACCATTTTGTAAAAGGGAAGGGTCTTCCTTTTTGGGAGATAAAACCACCCAGCTTTTGGGATGTCGGCACAGTATTCCCGTCTCCTAGGGTGGGTGGTTTTAACATAGTAGAAGAGAACTGGATGAGTCAAAATCTGACTTGTGATACTTATTTGCTGAGTGATATTATGGGTAGTCTGGCTGTCCATGGCCTCTTGAAACAAATAGTGCTCATAAATTACTTCATATCTCGTGTAGATGTCGTCTTCTGGTACCGTATACTTTGTTTGCAAGGGCAGGGGTTCAATGAAAGTCATTATTTAGGGCACCTTGGGGCTTATAAACTGAACTCCATATTTAACAGGAAAATTACCAAATACTTAAGTGCCCTTGAAGAGTTTGGCCTCCAAATGTGTGCTTTGGTGTGGTTTGAGAAAATACTTTGATGTGCAGCAGGAATGTAATTTGCGGAAGTGTGCAAAACTTATGTTGCCTGGGTCTCTCCAACCCATCTCCTTTCCCAGACTTGAGCTGCCCTGCACTGAAGCCCACTGGAATTACCACTCTTGTGCTTGTTTTCATGCACTGGAGAAGCCATTTCCAAAAGCTGTCACTAGGGAAAAAAGAGAATTCTGGCTGTGTCTGCACAGAGTAGCAGAACTTCTCCAACTTGACTCTTCCATCAAACCAAGCGGGGATAAGTGTGCCTTCATCAGAAGACTAGTGGGGTCACTGAGTGAGTTAAGATGTTGTTCAAAAGATACTTCTTGGCAGGAGATCACAGTTGATTGTCTTGGAAGAAAACAGCATGGGTAGGACTTGTCTCCTACTTAGGACGAGAGGCAGGCATGTTCTAATGTCACAGGGACACTTAATCAACTCAAGAAGTGACCCATCTGTGACTAACGAGCGTGCGGATTGAGCTAGCATAAAATGTCCATAATCACTGAAAACCAGAACGCCTAATGGGGAGATGGAAACTCAGGCCATTGTCCTGGTCTTATTCCTTTGGTGACACCAAGCAGACCTTTATACAAAAGTGTTCAAGCATCATCACACAGGGCCATAAACCAACTACCTAATGTGACGGCAGAATGCAGCTTTAGCCTTCAACACCCAGGCATTTGCTGACTGAAGATCCCCCTGTGCACTGTCATTGCTGCTACCGCCACTGTTCCCCCACCAGCTTCTTAGATCCTGGTTCTTCTGATCCATCAAGGACGGCATACGAGCTACCTCTTCCATGCAACCTGGCAGATACCTGTAGAAAGAAAAAATCATTGCCCCCTCTAAAATCCTCAATATCTCTCTATCTATAGCTCTTAGAGGTAGTTCTCACTCTCTCACTATATAGGTAGATATCTAATTCCTCCTTAGAAAGTAGAGTTAATTTGAGGACAGGATTTATGTTTAATTCACCTTTGTATATGACCACAGCATGCTTGGCACATAGTAGCAGCTCAATAAATATCTTAATAAGTAGCACTTGGTTTCTGCTGCCAGTTATGCAGCCGATGACAGAATAACCCTAGCCTTACTCATCGCCTTACAAGGGAAATCATGAATAATAGGGAGGCCTGACCAGATGTCCGATTGAATTCCATTGCCATTGTTGATAAGTCCACTTCAGGGAAATCTTTCCCTTGGGCTAATCAACCATGATGAGCTTTCAGCAGTGAGTGAGAAAAGACAGGCAGGCAACTGAAGAAGATCAAGAATCTCAAGGTCACATTTTCTTGACATTGGCTTAAAGTCAGAGTCATACACTGGATCCTAGCAGGGTTGCCTCCTCTCTCTGAGGTATAGGCTGGGGAGCAAGGAGGGAGGAGGAGAGTGGCCACTGAAAAGTCAGAGAGGGGGCAAGAAGGGAATGACTCAGCCTTCAAGGCTGGCCTTCTTTGTAGGGCCAGGATCACTCATGCCATTTCTTGTCCATTTTATGATTTTCCAAGGGGAGAAGGAGTAGGGTTACCTGCTTGTCCCTTAAGGTATCTTTGTGTCCCCTCAAAAAGGCTGGCATCCTGGGGAGTCCCTGATCTAAGAGCTTTGTGGGAACTGTAACCTGGGAACAGCTGAGGCTCCTTGAAACTTTCAACAAATACTTATAGTCCCACCAGACTTGCCCACTCGCCTTTCAAGAGGCTCTACCAACAAAAAAGTGCCAGTCTCCAACCAATATACTGGCTGAACCCAGGAGAACTAAGCTGAAAAATGACCTTCATTATTAAGACTGCCATTTCTTCCCCCGTTAGGCAAAGGGGCAACTGGAAGGTCTACATTGTAGACTACTTGGAGTGACGCATGTATCCCCACCTCTGTGATAATCCTTCTAGAATTTTCATGAAAAAGAAAAACCCACCTTTAAAATCATAAAATCAATGCATGTCCTCCAAATAGCTGGAAAATTTGCCACCTATTAACTCAGCCCTATTCAGGTGCCTGACAAGTCCTCAGACAAAGGTCAGTGGGAAAAATGGTTGCCATGGCTGCGGTGGGGAGCTATAGTTCTATGACCATTCCAGCCAAAACGTGAGCACTGATGTTTTTTTTTTTCCTAGATGTGGCACATTTTCTGAAGGATACCACCATCCAAATACTGTTAAATAATGGGGGGCAGAATGGCGTGATTTGGTTTGAGGTTGACAGTAATGTAACTGGAACGCCCATCACATTCTACATATGTCCTGGGCAGCTTCCTGGTTTGAAGCGTGTGGTCTGTGCCTTAGTGGAAATTATCAGGTTGCCAACCTGTGTTTCGCAAGCCTTGTAGAAGGCAGCTCTTTACTTACAGATAATAGCCAGGCGTGACGCACCCGCCAACGTGTCCTCAACTCTCCTCTTCTTGGGTGCTTTTTCCCTGGAAAATGCCTTTATATCTAATTGATAAAGTCCCAAATGAAATTTACACATGAAAGAAGAGAGAGCTTGTATTAGAATGACACTGGAATCCTCTTTTTTCTAACACCCACATGCTCTCTCTGATTGAATGGATTTCAGCCAGAGAATCGTGGACATAGGGATTGGAAGGAACCCTAAAGGTGACCTCATCTAGCCCCTCGTCTACTGTTTCCATCTCCTACACACTAGCCATAACGAGCAGGGTTGCTCTGTGACTCCAAGTCTATGTTCTTCTGATGACTGAATCGTCCTAATCCCCCAGAACGGTCAGCTTTGGAAGTGAACTTGACCCTAATACAACAACTTCCAATGCGTGAGTCCTCTTTAATAACAACACCTACTTTTCCCTCAATGCTCACTGTACGTGTCACACGGGGTGCTAAGAGTTTAAGTGTTTGGCATGGGTCATCTCATTTACTATCCACAACAATCTCTGAGGAAGACACTATTTCTCCCCTTTACAGGTAAGGAAACTGAGGCATATGTGAGGAGTTGGCCAAAGTGTATATCCAGTTTATTTACAAATACCACCAGTGTCAGGGACCGGGCGGCTCTTATTTTACCAACTCTGACTTTCAGAAACTGCCTCTTTAAAGGGTGAAATGTGCCTCTTTATAAATCAAGCAGTAGGTATTTATTGAATACCAGCTACATGTCTGGCACTATGCTGGGTATTGCGGATTCAAAGATATTATGGGTTTTATTTATGTACATATTTATTCAAGAAATATTTGGGGTAATAGAAAGGAAACTTCTGATATACAACAATGGCAACATATTAAAAAAAAATAAAAAGACTAGGGAACCAGATCAGAGAAAGTATAAATGAAGTTGAAAACTATCATGATCAAGTTAAAAATATACTTTACAGATCGTATAGAATAGGAAAGAGCGTATTAGTTCCATATTTGACCTGGGTTTCCTGGCAGCCAAAACAAAGGGGAAGACACTGTCAATTCACAATTCTTATTAACAAAATGATCAAAAGGGGTAGCTATTTTCGTGAAATTAAATTTTGAAAGAAATCTGTCCCACTGGACTCCATATAGGGGACAGTGAAAAATGGAGTTAGCTGTAGCCTCAGCAAAATTCCTATTAAAAAAAACCAAACTCGTGGCTATTGTGTAGATTCCGACTCACAGCGACCCTAAAGAACAGAGCAGAACTGCCCCATAGGGTTTCAAGGACTGCTTGGTGGATTTGAAAAAATTCCTATAGGGTGTGCATTAATATATGTAATGCAGTTGTTCTTATGGCATCTTTTTTTAGAACCCCAGAGCAGAGCATTAAAATAAACTTGGCAAACAGGATAGTATAGGTCAAATATGTATCTTACGACCTTCCATCTGTATCCACCAAAAAGCATAAACCATTGATCCTGCCTATGAGGATCTTGGTGCAGTGGTTAAGAGCTCACTGCTAACCAAAGAGTCAGTAGTTTGAATCCACCAGGCGCTCCTTGGTAACCCTATGGGGCAGTTCTACTCTGTCTTATAGGGTCGCTATGAGTCAGAATCAAATCCTTGGCATGGGTTTGGTTTGGTTTTGATCTAAGGATCTTTGCTATAGTCTTGAGATACTGAAACATATGGTCATGCCTGAAATGGCAGGCTATAAATGACGAGTATAGAGAGGAGGTACTTTTCCGAGGGTCGGAGGATCAACACATCACTATGGGCTGACCCGTGAAGGGGCCATTTCTACAAAGCATTTGTCTTTGAAATGAGCTGGACCAAACCAGCTTTGGGGAAGGAGATAACATGAAGGTGCTTCAAGTGAACAGCACTGAGTTAATTTACTCCTTTCACTTAAACTGTGCTGAGATCATTTGTGTTATGCCCCAGTTTCATGTATCTGTGGAGGACGCTAACCCTTGGCACCGACTGGAAAGTGTCCCTGCCCGTCACTCATAGGCACTGGCCCAGGGTCTACCAGCAATTCCATCACCAATGCTGAGAGTGAGTCTCGTAAGACAGACTTGGCTCCAAGCAGCAATCGCAGCTCTGTTTTCATAAACTAATTTCACTCGTTTGCCCCAGTTAGTATTAATAAGCCCAGGGTAACATGCCTCTACTTATCAGAGCACAAAAATAATAGGATGTTCAGGTTAAAATGGACCTTGAGGTCTTCTAGTCTCACCTCCTCATTTGACAGATGAGGAAACAAAGGTGCAAGGAAGTGTAGGGGATAGGTTGAGTACAGCCTGGGCTGGACCCAGGTTCTCTGACAGCCAGCCCTACATGGCCCATCAGATCCATCTGACGTCTTACCTCACCCCATGAGCTGTAGGGTGGTGGAAAGAACAGTGCACTAGACCACAGGGGAACCAGGGTTTACATAGATCTTCATTAATTTTATCTTGAGTTTCTTTAGCACTTATTTTTTTCACACAACATCAACTTCATTGTGAAAGTGGATGCCATGTACTGCTTCTCAGAGGAAGAGGAAAGATAAAACCAAATCCCCACAATGCTGGCAGCACCGTGGTCCTCTTGAATGAACCCCAACTTAGTGGAGATCCCCATGGGGTGGCACTTGGTGCTCTGTGACTTTGAATAAATTTTCCAACCTCATTAAAACTAAGTTTCTTCAGTAATAATACCTGCTTCACTGTTTAATTACTTAATCACTAAGTGATTAAATATATATAAAATACATATCGCAAGGCCTGGAGCTGAGATGTTCAAAATAGGCTTATTCTCTTTATTGTGCTCCTGGCTTCCTCCTTCCAAATAGATCACATGTGTTTCTTTAAGGGGCATGAATCAGCCAGAGCTCTATGTAATCAGAACGTACAGTGATATAATGTTCCTGGTTACTTACCTGTTTCCACGGAATAAGTCAGCCTATGGGACTCATTTCCATTTCCCTTCAACTTGCCAAACATCTATTTTCACCTACATGGAAAATTCTACCGGCCCAGGGACAAATAAATCACGTTTAGAGTGGTCCCAGGACAATTCGGCTTTAAGGAAAGAGAAAAGATGGTAATGTGAAGGACATTTGCAGTGTTGGGTTGTCACCGCGTCCCCATCGGAACCATGACGAATTACGGCCAATAATATAACATTTTTCAAAATGCAACACTACCCTGAAATTTATCTTGGGCAATAAATAGGTTTTGAAAAGTATATTTGAGGGCAATCCATTCTTCAAGTACTCAATAACACATCAAAAATGAATTGCATTATTAATTTAAAGTAGAATAATTGTTTTGTCTCAACAGTCATTTTCAAAAGCTCTGACATTAATTTTCTCTTTCTTTTTAATCATCTCAACATATTAGCACTTACACCACCCTCAGCATGCCACCCAACCCTCTCCGCCACCCCCTACAAAATGTAAAAATGCTTCCAACTGGTTGACATACAGAATCTTCTGGCCATCCTTTTGTGATAATGAAAAGAACAAGAACAAAAGCAGCTAGCGTTGATGGAAGCTGACTGTCTGCCAAGCAGTATGCTGAGCAGTTTAATTGTATTTCATTTAATCTTCCCGAAAATCCTGTACGGTAGGTACCATTGTTACGGCTATTTTACATGTGAGGAAACTGAGAAAGAGAACCCTTTTCTAAGGGGGGGAACCAACCTCCCCATTTATTATGTTTCATAAATATAGGGTTTCTTAAGACCAGGTTTGATTTAAGTCAGGATGCGTTTGAGTGTTGTTCCTTTTATGTAACAGAGAATATAAATATCATCTTTAATCGCACCCATGTCCAAGTAGTAAAGGGCATGGAGAAAATAAGCGAACTATCTATTGAGTTAAGACCACCAAAACTTTGTCTTTGGGAAGGAATCCTTTTATTTAAATGAGCAACCCAGTTTGGCTACTTGTGTAAGTTGTGTAAGGATGATACATAACCCTGCACCTCCACGACCTTATTCTGACATGTAGGAGCGTTTTGATTGTTTTGTTCCCAGAGGGTCAGGACATAGGGATACTAGCCTTGGCTCATTCACCAACTCTCTGTGCCATGTTGGGCAGGTCATTTCATCTTTCTGAATATCATTTTCTCAGTTGTGAAAGATTGGCCATAAGATTCTAACGTTCAGAGGTTATACTGACCACAGGGTGAATCCAAGCAACTGTTACAAACCGATCATGAAGACGATGAGGGGGAGACAGTCCATCTTCAGTGCACAACATTCTATATGAAGACTTGGTCTTGCATTTCAACCTGTCTGAAGAGAGAAGCCTGTAATTGGACTGCAGAGAGGAAAGAGACCGTATGAAAGAAAGTTTAATAATAACAATAACCAGAAAAAAAAAAAAAGGTAATCTTGAAGCATCAATATACTAAAAGCTCATTAAGATCTCTGTCCCAGCTATTAGCCTTCTAATTGAACAGCTACGCAAATAAACGTACAATACGATCATGACTCTAATTAAGGCTCCGACCTCGGAATCTAGTGAAAGCTTGTACAGTCCTCTCTCCCCCTTTAAATAGCTGTTCTGGGCAAGCTCTGGGAAGGGACGCTGTGCTATTATGACTTCACTGAAGTCACATGAAAAGTCAAACTAAGTGCTTCTTTTTGTCTCTTGTCCGCCCCTCCCCCCACCCCAAATCTACCTCCCACCCCCCTCGTTTCCTTTTGCTTCTGGGGGTATGATTGTTCATCAAGAGAGGTTTGCCAACTCCAATGGAGTTGGCAGTATGGCTTCCAAAACTGTTCATCAGTGCCTTGATCCATGGCACCTTGGGTTTGGATAGTCCTGTCTGATAGGCGCAAGCCAGGCTCTCTCCCTATTGGGTGATTGGTTTTCTTACCTAAATACTAGTTTTACTGTCTCAAGGCCACTTTTCCCTGCCCATAGATACATACAAGCTAAGACTTTTAACATATTAACAGTTTTGAGTTTCCCTCTGCTTTTTCCTTTTCCCTCTTGTCCTCACCTTTGCAGGGAAGACAAATGTCATGACCCCTGGGAGGTGACCTTGGGAGGAAGAATAAAAATCATGGGCTCCCTTTGAATGAAGGCCCCTCATGGTATAAACGGTTAATGTGTGCAGCTGCTAACTGAACGGTTGGTGGTTTGAGTCTACCCAGAGGTGCCTTGGAAGAAAGGCCTGGTGATCTACGTCAAAAAAATCAGCCTTTGAAAACCTTATGGAGCACAGTTCTACTCTGACACACGTGGGGTCGCTATGAGTCTGAATTGACTTGACGGCAGTGGGTCTGTTTGTTTTGTTTCGGTTTGTCTTTAACTAATGGAGAGTCCATAGATTAGGAAAGGAAAATTCTAAAGGAGGAAAAAGGTGGTTAAAGATTTGTATGTAGCAGATATTCATAATGTACCCATTTCTTATCACTCTGAGCTAATCTCTTTCAACATCAATGAGGTGGGAATATTCACCAGTTGGAGCCAAGACAAAACGTAGAGTATAGATAGTATGAACTTAAAGTTGATCACATCCATGAATTATTTCGCTTCCATACGAAAATGAAGGCTTTGTTTTGAGGACAGCATTGCGTACCTATGGAGGAGAGGCCAGTGACTTGGAATTCCTTTAGATCCTTGTGTTACATTAAATCTGAGTGGTATGGCCTTCTGCAGGGCCAGTTAGGTGGGGGAGAGTCAGACACACTGGGGTGCTTAATGTTGAATTACACAAAGGGGAAGGCAGATTAGAGAGATCCCTCCTCCTTTGGAATTGAAAAAAAAAAAAAAGTACTCTTAACACTTACAATGAGCCATGAGCCATGGCACCTTTTCTTTGGCAGAGAGCATGGTGAGCACCGTGTACAAAGTCCTTGTCTCATCTGTGCAGATGCTAGCTCTGTCACCTTGGGGTGAGCCACCAACTATCCAGGGGTTCCCAGTGAGCAGACATACGTGGAGGTGCATTGTAAACTCAAAGAGGCCTTACCGGTCTAAGCAGCTGAGCCTGCAAACACGCCCCACTCTTGTAGTGGGAAGTGATTTGCAAAACTCAGGAGGTAAGCATATTTCTGGGTTATGTGATCGTCAGTAAGCCGCCTCGGCTGTCTCACTCAACTTAGTGGATGGATGCTCTTCATCAAATTGTGATGTACGTGTGATTCCCTCATGCATTTTCAATTGCAATAGGGTATAGCACAGTTCAATGGTGTGTTTAGGATGTGGTTTTGTTGTGACATCCTCTAATGGCCAGAAAGTCTTATTTAGGGACTCAGGCTAGAGCATGATTGTTAAGGCTCCCCCCAAGGACCTGGTGTACATGGTTGTTAAAGGACTTTCCCCACCACCTTGTAGGCTTATGCACCTGTTGCTCCCAGCCCAGACATGAGAGACACGAGGAAAGGGAATATCCTGCTCTTACATTTTCTAGGACCCGGGGACGATCACTTATTTGTTGAGTAAGGGACCAGGAAAAAAAAGGGGATGGAGGGAGGGAAAAGTTCCACACTGAATCCTAAGTACTCCACATGGTCCCCGGCACATGGTGAGTGGCCATAAATGCACACTGAATTAATGGCGGTGGTATCTGTAGCATATATCTTAGAAGTTTGTACTTTATACTAGAACTGATAATAGATACCTGTTTCAGGTGTCACCATTTAGAGAAAACGGTTCATATCTATCTTCTCACCTGTTTGAAATGACCGTATCATACTAGTGACAATAGCAAGTGGTTTTTCAGTTCTTATTATGTTCTAGGTCCCTGTTATAAGACTTATACGTTTGTTAACTCATTTAATCTTTATACCATCCTGTTTTATGGTGAGGAAACTGAGGCATGAGAGCTTACATAACTTGCTCAAAGTTCCTCCCCAGCTAGTAAGTGGCAGAGCCATTCTGTGGGCTACATATTAACATATTCTCCTTTGTCTGTAATAACCAGGCTTCAAAGAAAGTAATCCACTTTTCCAACATAACACAGTTCAGAGGAAGCAGAGCCTGGATTCAAACCTTGATCTAATTCCTCCCTTTAATTCTGCTTCACCATCTTTGGTACTATTTACAAATTGTTTCCTCCACATACATCTTCTTCCTCCTCAAGACCATAAGCACCTGAGTGCAGGGCCTGTTGTTTTAGATGAACCATTTCTTAAATTATCCACGATGACTAGCAAAGTGTGGATCAGACTGTGAGCATTCAGCAATAGGTCTTGCTTCTAGGGGATTCTGAAAATAAAGCTGAGAACTTTGGTTTTACTTCCTTGGATTTCAACATTATCTCCATACCTTTTTGGGCCATAGCTATGGCCTGTTGTTTTATGTACTTGCAGGAGCCCTGGTGGCACAATGGTTAAAGTGCTCTACAGCTAACCAAAAGGTCGGTGGTTCAAATGCACCAGCTGCTGTGTGGGAGAAAAGACCTGGCGATCTGCTCCCATAAAGATGACAGCCTAGGAACCCTTATGGAGCAGTTCTCCCCTGTCATATAGGGTCACTATGAATTGGAATTAACTTGACACCACACCACAACAAGTCGAGTATAGGCCTAGATTCTGTCCTAAGTTAGAAGGCATTGCTTAGATTGTTTCTTCTTTAATGGCCCCACAAAGGGCTCAGATGTTTTTAAGGGACAGCATAGTACATGCCTGTTTTTGCTAGATGTTGTGTCAGATGGCCTTTATTTTCCTCCCAAGGTTTGACTGAGAGCCTGTATTATTGGAAGCTTGAGGTTTGGCACAGTCTTGTGGGTGTCAAGTTTCTTGCAACTTTTGACCTTTGATGCTGCTCTTAGATTTTCCATTGATGAGCACTTTGTGCCTCTGCTATGACAGAAGTGACTATCCTGTCTTGGATTAGGTTGTACGGCAAACTAAAACCAGTCATCAACATGTTCGGGATGGTTTGAGAACACAGATTTGGTTTCAGTCCCCATCTAGGGGGTTGGATGGTTATCTGAACTTGACTCATCTGATCTCAATCCAGACTATGCAATTTGCACGACAAAGCTTGAAACCTCCAGAGGGGACACTCCTGACATTTTTGGTTATGCCAGCTTTTCATCTGGGCAGCCACATTTCCATGCATTGTCCTCAGGCGTTTTGGCACGTTCGATTCTGTTCCAGGTCCAGGTTGTGGTTTCTTTGAAAGTAGAAAGTGTAGGTGGTAGGTATATGGAAAGAGGCATGAGCTCTGTGGCCTTCGTGTCAGGGATCTACCATGGCTGAAGAGGGGAGCCTGGGTGGCACACGTTCCCTCCACCCATTTGCTGTGCCCTCCTGAAGGAAAGGGAAATCCAGCAGGGTAACTGGATACATAGGGTACATCTCATGTATTTAACTATAACGGCAGTTACAGTTAGCTATAACGTGGCCCCCAGTGCATAGCAGCTTTCCCACCTGGGAAGCTTGTTAAACTGAAGGTTTTATTCAGTAGGTCTGGGGCAGGGCCAGAGGCTCTGCATTTCCCCTAAGCTCCCAGGTGATGCTGCCGCTGCTGGTCCATAAACCACGTTGTGAGTAGCAAGGCCTTTTGTGTGAAGCACTGTCCCAAGTGTGAAGAGCACAAAGGGGAGATGAACAAGGAAAGGTCATTACCACTGGGGAATCATCTCTGGGTGAAGAGATGGACACATAAACAATGACCATTCCACAAGGTGATCAGGGTGAGGGCTGAGCTGATTACAGCCCTGAACTGGGCCTTCCAGGTGAGCAGGAGCTGAGCAGGTAAACAGGAAAGAAAGGGGCAAAGCCTGGGTAAGAAGGGGAACCAAACGCAATCTTGACATTTTCTACAGACACCTAAGAAATTGCCCAGTTCAGTCTCAAGCCCCAGGAAGAAAACAATAACAAAACATATGGAAGCAGAGAACACTCCTGTGGCAGGAAAGCTTTCACTTACTTCCAAGGGCGCCAGGCCTTCTTTCTGCTGCACAACATGATTAGAGCGGAGCTGAGGGCATTGTGAGACAACCGAAGCTGCAAAAACATCGAGCCTTCCATTCTCAGCACTTCTTGCCACCCTTTCATTTCTTGTGATTGACCTAACTGGGTTTTGCTTTGCTTTTTTTCTCTGTATTTTCTCTATTTCCCTCCTTTCTCCCTCCCTCCCTCTCTCCCTTCCTTCTCAATCTGAAAACTCAAAATGAGGCTCAGGCAGCTTGTTCAACCCCCTAAGCATTTTCCTGTCCTTCCTGCTGCCCACTCTTGTGTCATCCCACGACATCCCACCCGGAAATGAGATGCTTTGACACGCAGAGCTCTCTCACGCTTGAGTGCCTCATTGGCCCACAGGCCTTGTGATCCAGACCGGGAGAGTCCACATACTGCAGCCCACCTGTTTGCCCAGAGGAAAACGCACCTGGTCTTCCTCTTTCACTGTGCATCTCCTGTCTCACCCCTGCCCGAAGGCCCAGACCTGTCTCCCTTTAGTAGTGACAGCAACAACTTGCTTAGAAATTCACAAAGCTGTCATGTCCAGGCCTTCCAGATATCCTCGCAGATAACTAGGTCCATTACTAGCATTCTTTGGAGTCCCTGAGCAGTTCAAATGGTTAAGCACCTGACTACCCGCCAAAAGGTTGGTGGTTCAAACTCACCCAGAGGCACCTCAGGAGACAGACCTAGCAATCCACTTCCGAAAGGTCACAGCCTTGAAAACTCTATGGAGAAGTTCTACCCTGCACACACAGAGTTGCCAGGAGTTGGCATCGGCTCAATATAAATTAACAGCAGCTAGCATTCTTATCCCCATTTTACAGGTGGAAAAGCTAAGTCCCGGGGAACCACAGCTCCTGAGTGGTAGAGCCAAGGATGTGAGGTCGGTGTTCTGACGCTGCCTAGTAATATTGTATGCTTCCCATGAGCAGAGCCTGTGATAACCCCCAATTCATCCTTACCATCAGCAGCCCTCATTTCGCAGAGAGGAAACAGGCCCAGAGAGGCTGAAGAATTTTTCTGGGGCCAGTGAATTCCAGACTTGGGATGCGGACCGCAGTTTGTCTGATCTCAGCGTCCTTGCTCTTGCCTGATGCTGTATGGCTTTTAGATGGTTTCGCAGCCCTCTTCTGCCTTCCCTTCCCCTCTTGCCCTTATTTTCTTATCTGTAACATGGAGGCGGCTATCTGTAATGTCTGAGACCCCTTCCCAACTATAATATCCCGTGATCCTGCGATTGTTTTCTCGGATTCCTTCACTGCCAGCTTCTCTTCAGTGAGAATCATTATGCTTAATGCCATAGGGTGTGTTTTACTGCAGCTGTCACCCCGCTTCATTTTTTTATGCTGCCGAGGCGATAGCTGGAGGATGGCACCTGTTTGCCATTTTATAGGGTGCGTTCAGCAGCCAGGTAGGTCTTCTGCTGGCCTGAATGTTACCAGGTTCCAGCCTCATGCCAGCTTAGTTCCTGTATTCGTACTGCAAAGAAACAGGCGTCCTTTCAGCTACCATTGCCCAGAAAGCGACATCAGTGACCTTGGACTGCATGGACATTGCTGGTTGTGTTCCAGAGCCTTGCTTTGCACAATGTCAGGGGTTTGTTCAAGGTGAAGAGGGCAAAAACTCACAGATGATACCTTTACTAACATTTTTGGTACACGGACGCAGGTAATTTCAGACTCAGGTTTCTCCCCTGTAAGGTCACCTTCTCTGTAGTGCACCAGTAGCACGCCCCGTGGCTGGCAGTCTCTGCTCGTTGTTTCCCTCTAAGCTTCGGGGGAGCTACATTGTCTGGAAAGCTCTCTCTGCCACGTTCTGTCTGGGTTCATGCTTTGTCCGTGTATTCCCAAGTTTCCCTCCATCATAGTCCTGTCTCACTGTAATGAAAATGCCCCTTTTTGTTTTTCTGGCAAATTCATCCCTGGATGCCTTCCCACTCCTTGTGTACTGAATGACGACTGGATGGTGGAGTGAAGCTGCAGCGTCTTTCCCTGTGCCCCCCCGCCCCCCAGCTCTGCGTACAGGTTAGGAGCAAGAGTCTCCTTCCCTTATTCCTCCTCTGACAGATTTGCTCAGTTTATCCAGTTGCCCAGTCTCTTCTCTGAGTCTTCTTCCAAGCTTTTCTACATTCAAGAAAGCACCTCCTCTCCCTCTTTCCTCACCCCACACACGCTTCTGATACGCCAAGTTCTGTCCCAACTCTGACAGTGCCAGTGCCACCTGCTATCAAGTCACTGTTCCCCTCATGCCACTTAAAAAAGAAAACAAAAAACCCAGACCCATTGCTATTGAGTCAACTCTGGCTCGTAGCGACCCTATCGGACAGGGTAGAACTGCCCCATAGGGTTTCCAAGGAGCAGCTGGTAGATTCGAACTGCTCTTAACCACTGTGCCACCAGGGTTTCCATGCCACTTAATAGTGGCCTCAAATGTGCTAGGGGGGTTGTTTTACCCAAGCTTCCCTCGTTATCTCCTGGGTTTTCTTTGTTCCATGTGATCAGTTGTCCCAGCTGCTCAGACCTGCTTGCAGACCTGCTCAGGACTCTGGAAGGACGGATCAGCAGAGCCCATGTTTAACCTCCGTGGGCGTCAGGATCAGCTGAGACTGCTCAAAGTTTAAGATTTCCAGTCCCCTCGCCAGAATTCCTGATTCAGTGTCTATGGAGTGAGCTCAGAAAACTGCTTTTTTATTTAGTTCTAGTTAAATTTTAATACATAGAGACTTTTTTTTTAAATAAGCAAAGATTGCAAGAGTAAATAAGAAAATACAAGATACCGCATGTTTGCCCTCCAAGACCAGAGTCAAATTCTACCTGCAAAATGGGAGAACCATGGCCAAGTATACTCAGACATAACTTTGTTTCAATTTCTGTCCTTGCCCTCCTTCATAAAAAGCAGTTGCCACTGAGTCACTTTCGACTCATGGAGACGCCGTGTGTGTCAGATTGCAACTACGCTCCATAGGCTTCTCAATGGCTGATATTTCACAAGTAGATTGTCAGGCCTTTCTTCCGAGGCACCTGGGGATTACCAGCCAAGTGTTTGTACCACCCAAGGACTTCCACCCACCTTTATAATTATAGGACAAAATCTGACCAGTTCCACCAAGTGGAACTGTGCTGAATTGGTTCTTAACTTTTTGGGGTAGGTGGCGTAAGGGTGGGGAAGACCTCTCCGACAATCTGGTGAGTTACAAAGTAGTAGGGGGCAAGGGGCTCCATGACAAGAATCGTTTCTCTCCTCAGCATCACTCCTGTGGCTACAGAGAGCAGAAGCCCTGGGGAATGAGTCCGAAGTTGTGCAGGCACCTGTACCATCTGTCATGTGGTTTCCACATTACCGTAAAAGTCGATTCCAAGCTTGAGCTGCCCTGCCAGACTGTGGGTTGCAACATGAAAGTCCAGAAGACATCTCTTTCCTTTGATACCCAGTGCTCCAGGAAACTTTAAAGGACAGATTTCTCCCACATGTTACCAAAGAGCTCGCGTCTACCAATGAGTTATGTGCAGGCTAATAAAGCCCACGGTGCCAGGAGCCTCATCGGTGTGGTCAGCCACACAGACAAAGGTGATCTTAAGCTCTGCCCCAGCCTCTGAGCCTGAGTCAGCTCCTTTTGTGTTCCTGCACTACATTCACAACTGCTATAAGAATCTTCTCCATATCTATTCACCCTGGGCATTTAGGAAACTTTAGAAAGAAAACTCTTAGTGCTCTGCTGGGTGAGTCTCAGCTTTGCAGCGTTGCTGATGCCACAGGTGATTTCCTTCTGTAAGGAAGGCCGCACATATTTTGAACCACCGAAGTGTCATTCCTGGCTCACCCTCCGTTCCCAGCAGCTTGAAACATCAGATTCTCCACAACTTTATTAATTGAAAAATCTCAAATGCGTGTAGCCAGAGCCATTTGGAGGGACCGGCATCACGTCCTAATGTTACGGTATTAAGAGGTTATCATTGTATTTGTTATTTGCGTGTTTCTGTTGCTAGGAAGCTTAGCTGAAGTGCCACAGGTTTCTAATTTTGTTTCTGGTACCCACCAAAGGCCACATTCAGCCCCATGCTCACGTGTGTCACCTACCTTGGTTTGCTTTTCTTTCAGTGTTTTCTGTGTGTAGCATTTTGCAGATTCCATTTAACTGTCAATAGCAGAATATCTTCCCTGGAAGGATTTAACTTGGAAAAGCAACATCGCCTCAGAGTGGATGGGGTAACAATAATAATAACAATAGTAGTAATTATTATTATTGCCAGTAATGATAATACTTTTTCTATTTGTACTGTATCTTATCATTTATAAGGGCTTTTCTATCCTTTCTTACATTTAATCTTCACTAGGACCTTGTACAGTAGGTATTAAGATTTTTCCAGATGACAAAACTGGAATCATGATTTTAAAAAAACCAAACCCCTTGCTGTACAGTCAATTCCAACTCATAGCGACCCTAGAGGACAGAAGAAAACTGCTCTACTGGGTTTCCAAGGAGCGGCTGGTGAGTTTGAACTGCCAACCTTTCGGTTAGCAGCTGAGCTCTCAGCCACTGTGCCACCAGGGCTCCAGAATCATGATATATGGATGGTAAAGGAGTTTATAATGTTGCCTGCTGAATGCAAACAATAACTGAGATTTGAATGCAGTTCTGTCTGACTCCAAGTCCAATGTTATTTCTACCTTTAAATTTTCTTGAAATTCAACAACTTAGAGAGTGGTATTGTTGCCCAGGCTGGGCCACGATGATTGGGATGTTCATGCAACCATACAGTTAACTCTGCTGTAGCGATGTCTGTGCAGGTATAGTGTGAGCCCATTTCCAGGTCCACAGTGATGTCATGAGATGTTTTAATCGATACTTTCTCCTTCCTCTTTGACGTCTTCTTGTTGGCAAAGGTATAGCCATTTGTTACGCACCCAATTAAGCCAGCAGTCTTGTAGTCTTTTGTAGAATGTGGAAACTTCTCGTTTTATGACTTGTGACTCTGCTTCATGGAGCCGACAAGAGAAATGACGGAAAAGGTTACAGTCACTCCATTTCTCTATTATCATCTTCGAGTGCAAGCTTATCACTAATTTGGGTGTCAGAGCAATAGTCATTTTGAGGCCTCCTGAAAGCCTACATACTCCCCCGAGATGCAGACAGCCCCCCTGACCTTTGCTGCTGGAGATAATGGCCAAGGCTGTGGCACAGTGACCTTTGGGCCAAGAGTGGGTGGCGGCACTTTCTTTTCGGTGACATTCATTTTACTTTTGGTCCTGTCTGTATTTTTAATTGGAAGCATGTATAGTGTGAATCTGCCTTGTTCTCCCCCCAACTCTGAACCCTGAGTGGAGAGATTGTGTGTCTGGATAGCCGTTGTCATAAAGGAATGCTCTGAGTGCTAAGCTGGAGGTCATTAATAATTGCTAGAGTTATAGACATAAATGGTAAGCTTTCAAGGGGAAATGCTGTTAGCAGATGAGAACCTTTGGACCACCTGGCTCAGCCTAGGCTTCTTTGTCATACTCATTTTACCCATGTGATCCCCTGAGATGAATCTGGCACTTGGATTTATTTTTGAAGTGACATGATTTGTTTCATCAAAACTCCTGTTATCCACAGGCAACCACAGCGATTTAAGCCATTTCTTCAAATTCTACCTCAGATCTGTGTCCTCTGTGAAGCTGTTTGCTGTGGAATCATCCAGCACTAATCCTCACCATAAACCTGGGAAATAGGGGTTGGTATCCCCATTTTATGGACAAGGGACTGAAGCTTATAGTTAGTTAGTGGCTGTCGACTGACTCGTGGTAACCTTATGTACAACAGAACAAAACATTTTCCAGTCCTGTGTCATCCTCTCAACTGCCTGCATGTCCGGCTTTGTAGCTAGTGTGCCAATCCATCTCACCAACGGCCCCTTAAGCACTAACTGGCCCTCTACCACCAAACACAGTGTCCTATACTAGCGATTGATCCCTCCTGATTATGTGTCCAAAGCAAGCCAGTCAGACAGCGTTCTGTTCTGATCCATAAGGTTTTCACTGGCTGATTTTTGGCAGTATATCACCAAACCTTTCTTCCTAGTCTATCTTAGTCTGGAAGCTCCGCTGAAACCTGGCCACCATGGTTGACCCTGCTGGTATTTGAAATCCTGGTGGTATACCTTCCAGCATCGTAGTAACATGGAAGCCATCACAGTATGACAAACTGACAGACAGACGGTGGACTGAAGCTGAAACACATTGTGAATGTCATAGACTTGCCGAGGGTCCTGGACAGCTGGTATAGGCAGCAGAGCCACACAGCTGTGCAGCTGCTACACGGAAAGACAAGAGGTGAGCTCAAAGTGGGTACAGCCATAGGCTCCCAGAGGCCCCCAAACATGGATTACTGGAACCTTTTATCACCCACTACATAGTGCCAGGCACACGGCTGGTGGTCAGTAAACACTAATTTCTGTCCCTCACTGAAAGTTTTGCACATAATCCCCACAAGAAGATGAAATGAGAGGCAGGAATTATCTTCACCATTGTGAGCCATGAGAAAGCCATCATCATGAGAAAACCAAGGTTTGGGGAGATTAATAAGAAGAAAGGTCACGCAACTAGAAAGTGGCCAAGACGCTATTCAAAATGAAACTCTATGATTCCCATGATGGCGTTCCTAACCGTGATGCTGAGTTACCCTGGGACGTGCTACTTCCACTGAGGTATGAGCACTGAGTACACTTGGGCCAGACGTCCTTGTGATGGAGTCTGACAGGCATGGTGAAATTGGAAAAATGCCAAAACTGCATTCCTCATTCGTCAGTTCCCTCAGGAAATGCTTATAGTGTGAGCATGTGCTGGGCACCAGGGAGGCTCCGTGGGGAAGAGGGCCCTAGAGTCCTGGCCCTCAGGGAGCTGAGGGCTCATCCAGAAACACTTCCTCCTTCCACAGAACTGCCCAGGGATCCAGAAGAAAAGTTCTCAGAGCTTAGATCTGGTTGGCACAGTGGCCTTTCTAGGGGAAAAAAAAATTGTGAGCGCACACACACACTGACATACACCAAAGTCACTTGACTTGTCCCTAGTCAAGGACAACTTTCAGAATGCCAAGAGTTACTTCCTTCCCTTGATAAATTGGTTTTTTCAGAAAAATCAGAGTAGGAGATACTGATCTTCCCTTACTTGGAGTTGTGTGATTTGGACAGCTTGGGGCCCAGAACACCCTAGTACCTTAAACTTAACCACACTCTCCAGGCAGGAGACTGCTGTCCCTCCCAGCCCGCCCCTGCTGGGCCTTTCTCCCCTGTCGGCTGGGCTCCAGGTTTGCTAGGGAAATAGAGCAATCAGCCTCGTTACTGTGGGCTAGAAGAAACAGCGTTTCCAAGGCGGCAGGATTGACGCCTAAGACAGTCGGAGGGGAGGACAGCATGCCATGGGCTTTAGAACACTGTGTTTTATGTTTTGCCAACTTTTGAAATCCTGCTCCTGCTCGTAAATTGTCCTGTAACCATGTCAAGGATTATGTAGGGTTTTTATATTTATATATTTATACATTGTTGTTCCTGATGATTCACGCCATGGGGCTAGCAGGGAAGCTCGGTCCACCTCGAAGAGCGCTTAACAAGAGAACTGACAACAGCAATATGTTACTGCCTTTGTTTGTACTGCATCTTCACACCCACTCGCTCAGCCACAGACTGAATGAAATGTGCTCCGGTGCTTTGTGTGGGGGAAAAGAATGAAAATAACGGCTATTCAGGCAAAATAAAGCTTTTTGGTGCTTTTCAGAAAGTAGTCGTGTTTTCATTGTTGCCGCCGTGTTCACATAATGGCCTTATCCTTGTGTGCTACATTGAAACACGCCCAAAGCAAGGAAAACATCTCACTCTGCACACAAACAAATGCCTGCTTCTAAAATGATCAACAAGGAAGGGACAGGACTGGAGGGGCTGGTGGACCAAGTGCCTCCAGCGTATGTATGTGACGGGAGGGCTCCCTGCTCAGGGCAAAGGCAAAGGACAGGTGACTATGGATGGCAGGAAGGGGCTCGTTAGCTTTGGTTCTGTCTAGCAAGGCCTTGAGAAGGGTAAAAACATGATTATCACCATCGCCACCAGCATGGCGCCCATTTATTGGGCACTTAAAATGAGCCAGGCGCATGCCAAGTGCCTTATATATACCAGCTATGTGATCTTCATAAAACCCTCTGAGGGAGGTATTATTTTTACCCCCATTTTAGAGATGAGGAACCCAGAGTCTAGAGAGGTTAAGGAACCTCCCCAATGTCACTCACTTGGGAAATGGTAAAGCCAGGACTCCAATCCAGGTCCCATCTTGCCCCCACCACCAACCACCCTAAGGTCCTCAGAATCAGCTCTCCCAGGCTTATGAATTAGAGGGGATGACTCCTGGATCAGGGATGGTAACTTTGAGAATGATCCTAAAGTAGGTTGTCCAAGTTCCCTTGAAGGGCTTTGTTATGATAGACTGTGAAAGAGCGCCATGTTGTATTAGTCTTAAATGTAGGAAAAGCAGCATGAGTAAGGACATGAGCCTGGATTCAAGTTTGGGTGTTTTATAACCAGCTTAGTGAGCATGGTCTGTTCACTGTTCCCATACGGGCTTAGGGAGCCTGAGCTCTCACTGATACCCACCCCATTCTCATTAAAATGAGTGTGGGCTGGAAATTCATCAAGGTCCTCCTGGGAATAAAATTCTCTGCTCCGAAATCTCTCTAGGCAGCCCTCTCCATTGTGACTTCTGGGTAGTGGCCCTTTCTGTTTGTCTCACTGACAGAGAGCACGCTGGAGCCATGAGGGCCATTGAGGCCCCACTTCACCAGCCCTGAAGAGAGCTTGCCTTTGTGTACACCATGTGCCTTCCCTGTCCTCAGGTCATCCACATCCCACCAACCCTTCCAGGTCCACCTCCTCAACAAGACCCTCCTTGTATATCTCTCCCGCCAACTTAGCCTCCAAGCACATCCCAATGGTTGCTGGAAATTGTGGGACTGTTTATACCATGGAAATCAGCAAACACTACAAATCAGGGTTTTTTGTTGTTGTTGTTTTTTGTTTGTTTGAGAGTTGGTTTACCAGTATACCGCTCCTTATACCAACACCCCACCAGGCATCTGGCCCATCACTTAAGACCTCACAGTGCCCACTGTTCTCTCGTGGGCCCATGCATGTCTCTGCTCAGATACAGAAGGAGGGACAAAATCGCTGAATGTGTTGTGTCTCTGCAGCACCTTGTAAATGGTAAGCCTCTCCAGTATCTATTAATCTGGTTCACTTCATCTACTTGGGGGGTATCTTTTTTCTAAAAGGTTTCAGATGATGTCCAATTGGTTGAAAGTGAATTTTTCAAATAGTCAGTCATTATTCATTCATTCATTTATTCAAGAATTTGTTCATACCAATGGGATGCTGTGATGCTGGGTGGTAGGCCACTGGTATTCAGATACCAGCAGGGTCACCCATGGCAGACAGGTTTCAGCTGAGCTTCTAGACTAAGACAGACTAAGAAGAAGGACCCAGCGGTCTACTTCTGAAAAGAATTAGCCAGTGAAAACCTTATGAATAGCAGGGGAACGTTGTCTGATACAGTGCTTGCAGGTGAGCCCCTCAGGTTGGAAGGCACTCAGAATACGCACAGTGACAGCAACAATGGGCTCAAGCGTAACAACAATCATGAGGATGGCACAAGACCAGGCAGTGTTTCGTTCTGTTGTACATAGGGTCGCTATGAGTCAGAATCAACTCGATGGCACCTAACAACAACAACAAGACACTAGTCCACAGGCAAGATACCTAGTGGTAAACACAACACAGTAGGTATCTGCCCTCAGGAAGCTGCCATTCTAGCCAGAAGAGGCATGAAGTAAACAAGTAAGTCAGCCAATAAACTAGATGCTGTCGGAGAGCAGTAAATAATAGGCAGAGAACAAGCTGGGAGGATAGGACGGAGGAGCTGGGGCTTGAGGGGGTGCACATTCTCAGATTGGGGAGTATGTTAGTTCCCTGTGGCTGTTGTAACAAATTACCACAAATTTATTGGGCTTAAACAGCACAAATTTATTATCTTACAGCTCCGGAGGTCTAAAATGGGTGGAGAAGGCTGTGGTCCTTTGGGGGGCCATAAGGGAGAATCCCTTTCCTTGCCTTTCGAGGCTCTAGAGGACTCCTGCTTCCTTTGCCTTGTGGCCTTACTCCTACCTCAGCTTCCACTGTGTCATTGTCTTCTCTGATTCTAGCTCCCTGCCTCCCCACTTCCTTTATATTAACCACTGTGATTATGGTGGGCCCACCCAGACAACCCAGGGTAATCGCCCTTCTCAAGATCCTCAACTTAAAAATACCTGAGAAGTCTCTTTTGCCGTGTGAAGTAGCGAATGCACAGGTTTGGAGGACTAGGATGTAGACCCCTATGGGAGGCTGTTATTCTCCATGAGGGAAGGGAAGGCCTCTCTGAGGAGGTGATGTGTGAGATGACACCCAAATGACAAAAACATCTGAGGAAAAAGTATTCCAGGCAGGGAACAGCCTGCAAAGATCCTGGGCCTGACACAAGCCTGGAGTTTCTGAGGAAGACACCAACATGGCTGAAGTGAGTGACCGGAGGGAAGCTGGAGAGGAGGCTGGAGAGGCAGGCAGACCAGGTGCCTCAGTGTCATGGTGGCAGGAAGTGGGCAGAGGTTTGAGGAAATGTGTGTTTCACTGGATTCATCCGGTCTTGAGTGGAAATGATTTCCCTGGTAACTCTGGAGCAGGACTGACAGTCCAGTAGAAATATAACGTGCCTCCCAGGTGTCATTTTAAATTTTCTAGCAACCACATTTAAAACTGTGAAAAGAAATAGGTGAAATTAATTTACTAACATGTGTAATTGGAAAGAAACAGGTAACCTTAATGATATGATTTCCAATGTATCCAAAATATTTTAATTTCAATATGTACTCAGTATAAAAAGTTGTTAATGAAATATTTTACATTTTTTATTTAGTACTTGAATATTGTTGTTGTCAGGTGCCGTTGAGTTGGTTCTGACCCATAGCGACCCTACGTACAACAGAATAAAATACTGCCTGATCCTGTGCCATCCTCACAACCGTTGCTATGCTTGCGCCCATTGTTGCAGCCACTGTGTCAGTCCATCTCAGTGAGGGTGGACATTAGGTGTGTATTTTACACTTACATCACGTCTCTGTTCAGACCGGTCACATTTCATGTGCTCAGTAGCCCCATGTGGTCAGTGGCTACCGTATTGGACAGCGCAGGTCTCAACACTCTCCTCAGAGTCCCGTGCAAAGCCTTCTCAGGCAGTGTTAAAAAAAAAGCTATGAACAGTGGATATTACTGAGAATGTAGACACTGCCATTGTTATTGTTGTTGATAGGTGCCAAAGAGTTGATTCTGACTCATAGCAACCACGTGTGACCAAGTAGAACTGCTCCATAGGGTTTTCTAGGCTGTAATCTTTCAGAAGCAGATTGCCAGGTCTTTCTCCCAAGAAGCTGCTGGCGGGGGCGGGGGGGGGGGTTGGAGCCACTAATGTTTTGGTTAGCAGCTGAGCGCTTAACCGTTCATTGTGCCACCAGGGCTCCTTGTCACTCCCATTAGCCATCTCCAACTTCAGAGACTCTGAGTAGGCCACAAGAAGTGAAGGAAGGAATAGCAGATTCAAGAAAGGTATGTCTCCCTGGAGGGGCTGTTGGGGCTCAGACCTAGGCTCTGATGTTGGACTCCTGTCCAGCTGGACCCCGCCAAGGAACATACCGTCTCTGTCCATTGGATTGATCTTTAAGTTCATCTCTGTGTTCACCACTTGTGCCTTTAATTCTGAGGGAGTTTTAGCCAAAGCCAGACTTTTCCCATTTCTTTATAGGCAAGGCCATTTATTCAACTCATTATACTAATGGTACTGAAAACAAGGGCAGAGGTCAAGAACAGGAAAAATGCAATGAAGCAACTGAGAAGGTATCCGTTGTTAGGGCAGGAAGTATATGCCAGGCCCTTCCAAGCTATACCTGTGCTCCCTTGAGCTCTTGCTGTGACCCTGATATTCACCATAAAAGTCTAGCCCCAAACACTTAGTACCAACAGAGCATCAGGTACATTCACTGAGACTTTTACAGTGATATTAATTTAAACGTTTTTATGAAACAGAAAATAAAGATCTGAATCAAACATTTAGGTCATGGGGGCTTGCATAAAGGCTAGCTCATGAGAAGAGTATTTAATATTGCACAAGACAATAAAAATAACAGCAATGTTGATTGGGATATCCTACTTAGAGCCAGCAGACTGTGCGACATACTTGGCTTTCAGGAGAAGGGCTGACAAGGAGACCCCTTCTGATGATTGAGTGGCTGGCGTCTCTACCCTGACATGTGGGCTGGGGGGTCCCAGCAGCCCTATCAAAGGCAACTTGACCATTTTGCTATGTAGTGACAAAAGCTCAAATGTACAAGGACAAAGGTGCCTTCCGTTAGTGCTTTGGGGCTTTAGAGCATCAGTCAAATTACCAGTGGCTCTAATTAGTGTTCCTGCAATCTGGAGCAATCTATATCTGCATCCCAAAAAGGGGTGGAATGTTTCCCTTTGATAACACATTAGCACAAGTCTTTCCTAGATGAGCTTTCCAAAATTATGAGGACATGGTAGCGTGGAGGAGAAGCAGCTATGACATAGAAACCCCTGCTATAAAAATCAGCAGCAGTGCTTTGCAATCAACTGATTAACAAATATTTATACAGTACCTATGAAGTGCTACACTCTATAGGGAAGTTAAAAAGTACAAGGCTCCCTACTTTTCAGGGCTTAAGACCTGGTTGGAAAGAAACAACCATGAAATCATAAATAAGAGTGAAGACAACACTGCAGGGCAGCAGGCCAGGCTCTGTCCTGGGATTCTGTAGACCTGAGTTCTGACACTAGCCCGGTCACTGACGAGTGCTGCTACCTTGGGTCTAGTCATCACCTAGCAGGGACTGTAGTTACTGTCCTAAGGAGACAAGTCACTTTACTTCTCTGGACCTCAGGATCCTCTTCTGTAAATCGAGAGAGTTGGAATGGATGGTGATGGTGGGGATAACAAAAACTCCTACATGTCGTGAGGTCTGACTCTGTGCTCATGACAGGTGAGCTAAGTACTTTACGTGAATTAACTCATATTCCTAATGCAACCTTAACTAGGTCGGTTCTGTTATTCCCATTTTACAGATGAGAAAACTTGAGATGAGGTTAAGTATCTTACCCAAAACTGAGAGAGCATTGACTAAAGCCAAAGCCACAATTCAACTGCAAGCCTTTGAGCCTGTAAGTCTGAAATCTTAACCTCTCTGAGGCCCATCCCAACTGTCATGTTTCCCAGTTTGGGGAAGATTGCTTAGGGGAAATAAAAAGGGCCAACAGGAAACCACGTTGCAGTAAAACATGGACCAGGTATGAGAAACGTACCGTTTTTTGTGGCTCAGGGAATTCAGAGCCTCACTGTATCAGAAGGTCATGATGTTGAACTTCAGAATCTCGTCCTGTGATACACCGACCAATCCATGTTGGTATCTGTTTGCATTAATGTAGCACTGGTCATTTAGCAAGTGTGTCTGCACACAGCACGTGGAGAGGTACTCATGGCTGCTGCGTGACACCTCTTCAACCTTCTCATTTTATGCTAGTCTCAGCCACAGTTGTGGGAGCTGTGAATTTCCCTTTAGCCATAATGTTTAGTGAGGACACACACACACACACTGGCACCCACAAAGTCTTCACTTTGAGACCACGGTGGGTTTGGTTTCCTTCACTTACACAACTGGTGCCACCCCAGGACACTTTTGTTTACATGGCTCATTGGCCACAAACCATTTCGAGATGTGTTGGCCACTTGCCTTGGCTTCCTGCACATTCTCTTGAATAGATAACTCATCTCCTTATCTCAGAGAACTGCTTCCTCAAGTGCAGCCCTGGAGTCAATAGCTGTGATACCATCGAGGCAAGAAGGCATTAAACCGCCCTGTTTGTAATTGTTTGAGTCGCACTTTTTCATGTCTGTTTCATGAAAAGATAATGTGGTTAGGTTTCAGCTGGGCCTTGCTGAGGGTGTCATTTATGCCTGGGGTTACCCACACCAACACGTGGCTTACCTTCTCTTGCAGCATGGTGATCTTATCTTCTTTGCTGCATCTTGCCATGGAGCCCAGCTCCTTCCAGCTACGTGTGTATATGTGTGTGTGTGTGTGCGCGCGCGCGCACGCGCGTGCGCACGCGCACATGTGCATGAGGCATACACGGAGGCGCGCTCACAGCAGCAGCTTGCAAAACACTTCACCATTCACTTCTAGTGGAAACTGACTGTTTGGGGGCCTTTGCTAGACTCACAGAACAAACCTTCATTGGTTCTCTTCTACTTTGGAAGTTGGAGCAAAGTTTTGCTGAGCAGATGGATTTCTCTTCTGTTTAAGCTGGTCATTATGTTGTTCCCTTTATGTGCCAGGAATTGGGCTAGCCACTCAGGACAAAAAGATAAATGTGATTGAGCTTCTGTGGTGCAGACGGCTTGCACTCAACTGCTTAGCAGTACCGAGGAAGAAAAGGTCTGGTGATCTGCTTCTGTTAAGATTACAACCAGGAAACCCCTATGGGGCAGTACTACTCTGAAACACATGGGGTTGCTGTTAGTCTGAATCTGCTAGATGGCAGCTAACAACAACGACACCGTTCTTGAGAGATTCTCGATATAACCATAGACAAAAAAATGTGTTAACAAGGAGCTATAATTCAACCCAGGAAGGGCTGAGGAGGTGCAGAGAGCAGAGTTCTCTAGGAAGACAGATGAGGGAGACGAGGAGGGAAGGGCCAAGGGAGCAGGCGTTTAACTTCACCTTCAAAGTCAAGTAGAAGTTTTCTGGCCAAATAAAGAGGAAGAAGATATTCCTGGGAGGGTCAACATCAGAACCATCGCATGAAGGTGTGAACGTCAGGGCTGCGTTTGTGTGGCTTGAGCAGAGCAGGGGTATTGGGTAAGGTGGTGGAGAGATGGGCCAACTCAGCTGGGGCAAGACTTTGTGCATTATCCTGTGATGTTTAGTACTCATTGTATGCTTTAAGATTTAAATCCAGCAAGTGCACTAGAGACCCCAGGAACATCACTGACATGTAGAGCTTGTGTCAGTGAGTCTGTCCCCTGGCCCCAACTCAGCTTGTGGCTTTCCTTCTGCAAGTCACTTCCTCCTTGTACCTGGCTTGCCATGGTAAGAATGCAAGTCTTGAAAGTGTCCTTGACCCCTACCAACCACTGAAAAGACACATGGGAAGGATCATTCTGAAGTCCGTCTGGCTCTTGAGACTTGTGGTCTTCTCTGGGCTCTGCCACTCTTGTTCTGTGTGACCTTGGGAACACTGTTTCTCCCCAGGTTGCAGTTTCCTATCGGTACAGTGAAAGGGCTAGACTCTATGACTTCTGGGAGCTTTTCCACCTCACCTGATTCTGCCTTACCTCTTTAATTTTTAGGAAGTCAGAATGGTTCTTGATTGAAGCATCTGACCAGGAAGTGCTTTATCTTAGCAAGGGGGCTCTGGGGTTTTTTGTTCCTTGATCAAGGAAGGAAAAAAAAAAAAAAAAAAAAATCAGCAGGTGGGCCAATGAGAATGCTCCTTCCCCCATCTCCCTGCAGCGAAACAGCAGGAGGCAGGCAGGAAGTCAGAACCTGGCTTCCTAATTGAGTAAGTAGTCCAAGGTTTGGAAGTTTCTAGAACTCACCCTAGGAAAGGAGCTTCATGAAGGAGGCAGGGGGTATAGAAGGATGGTGGAGAGAGGGAGGTGGCTGCAGGATGCAGCTAAAGGACCTACCACTCAAATGACTACAACCACCTGGGACGACTCCTCTACCCACTCTGCCTCCCGAGTATCTGCTCACCCAGCAAGTGCACTAGGGCTGTGCCCATTGCTCATCCACTCAAAGCTTCCAGGCTGCATGTTGTCTTTATTTACCCTCTTTTCTCTAGCAAAGATAGAGGACTTTGAACTAATGTTCACTGGGAGCTTTTTAGGGCTCTTCTACGCTGGGCCTCAGGTTGTGTTTTGGAGGGGATGAGCATAGTAGCCTAAGACCTGTGCAGAGGGCCAGGAGCAGAAGTAGTTTGACCCCAGCACCAGGGACCTATGCAGACAGAAGAGGTGGTGAAGAGGCGTGATCCAGAGCATGGATTTTGATGACATATGGCCTGAGGTTCAGATGCTGGCCCCAATGCTGACTAACTGTGTGACCGGCAGTTACTTCACCTCTGCGGGCATCATTTTCTCATCCGTAGAGTGACCTCATAGGACTCTCCTGAGAACCAACTTAGGTCAAGTGTTCAATGCCATGCCCAGCGTGTAGTGTAGTAGTGTAGTCAGTGCTCATAAATGGTGGCTTTGGGGGAAGAATCTGTTATTACTAATGTCTAGAAAAGTAAGTTAGGGCCAACATGTAGAGGATCATCTCTCCCAAGCCAAGGAATTTGGAAGTGATCCTAGAGCCTGTGGGAAGCCAGTGAAGGTATTCCAGCAGGAAATGACATTAAAGGAATTAGCGTTTAGGGGATTCTTCAATTGTTATCAATTTGAGAAGCATCGGAAGAAAGAAGGGATATTGACAAGAGAGTTCAGTCAGCATCCAGGTAAAGTGAGCAAGGGTCCAGGCAGGAGGCAGAGGGAATGGGATAAAAAAAACAGGCTCAAGAACTTCAGAAGGAAGATGGCTACGGACTAAGGGATGGCTAACTTGGGGCAGTAGAGAAGGAGGCAGAATCAAAGATGTGTTTCAAGGAAGCACCATGATAGCCTCGGGCCACACCAGGTGAGAGGGAAGCAGAGTAGAAGGAAAGGACAGTGCTGTTAGCTGCCCTGGAAGGATGGTCACCATCCTGGGTCACCTGACCCAAGTCCTGCAATCCCAAGGGTGCTACTTGGCATATTGATTTTTTTTTTTTTTTTGTAAGTTTGTATCCTGATTTCTCCAAAAAGTGTTTGGGGTCATTTTATATGTGATACTGTAGATGGTTTGTGCCTTTCTCATAAATCAAAATGAACTGAAGGGATAATTACCCAGGAATGGAGGAGCAGGGGTGAGAATGAACAATAGACTGAGCATACGGGAGTTGAATCCCACGAGGTCCCCCCTGCCTTAGGATTTAGGATCTATTATTTCTAATCCGCTCTCCCTCTGAGGGAAAAATTCCTCCCAGAAGGGACAGAAAATTTAGGTTCTTTTTACCTCCTTTCTAACTTCTCGAATAACAGTAGAACATTGGTTTCTCGGTGGAATTTTTAATCTTCCCGCTCTTTCTAAAGGAGCCCTGGTGGTGCAGTGGTTAAAGCGATCAGCTGCTACCCGAAAGGTCAGTGGGTCAAATCCACCCACTGCTCTGTGGGTGAAAGATGTGGCAGTCTGCTTCTGTAAAGGTCCACAGTCTTGGAACCCTGTGGGGTCACTATGAGTCGGAATCGACTCAACGGCAGTGGGTTTGAGGTTTTCTCTGTGCTGTAAGAACCAGCCACAGCTGCTTTCTTCCCCAGAACCAATATGACCCCCAAGAAAGAAGGAGAAAGATGGAGAGGGAGAAAGCAAGAAAGAGAAAAAGAGAGGGAGAGAGAGAGACGGGAACACACAGCCCGTAGGCACTGCCAGGTGACAAGCTGGTTGGATGGCAGCCGCTGCGACTGCCACAGAGGTATCCAACTTGTGGCTTTGCTTCCTCTCTTTCTCTCTCGTTGGTAGCACAAAATCACTCAGCCCTAGATTCCTCAGCGTTTCAGAACCCAAGAGGCCTGTGAGGGTACTTTGCTGTGTCTGAGGCCCTGAGAGAGTTCACTGCCACCTGAGACTGTTGGAGTCCCGGGGCCAATGTTCTTTCTCCAAGCTGGGTCAGCTCTTGGGTGGCACGGAGAAAAAACAAGAAAAAGTTGTTTCCCTCCGACCTTGGCTGCAAAATGCTACCAGCGAGTCACTCAACACTTGGTAAGTGCACCGAACGGTTTTACTTTCAATGCCCAAATTTCTCTGGCTTCCTCAAGTTATTGTTGTCGAGGAAGGAGGTGCTATTATCGCTACCCTTCCTCCCCGTGTGGTGTGACAGAGCAGAGATAGTTATCTGTACACCCAACTCAGCGTCGCTTTTTTGGGGTAGCAGCTTTCGAAAAACCAGCCACTGGGCTCCAGCTGCTTCTGCTCAGCAGCACCTCCCTCGGTGCCAGGCAGGCTGCCTCCTCAGGCAGCTCGCTGGGCTGCGGAGACCTTCTTTGGGAGAGAATGGACTCATCCTTCCCTTGTCACAGACTACCCATTCCTGGGTCGTGGAGTGAGGGAGAGAGAGGCCAGGTGAGAAGGTCTGCTAGTTAAGAGGAAAGACAGCTTAGCAGAGACCTCATTCTCTTCCCTGTGGGCACCCTGAGGCTCCAGAGTACTGACCTAACTTTCCCAAGGTCAAGCCACTGTGGATTAGAGCTGGGACAGGATTCTAGGTTTCGTGGCTCAGAATCCAGTGCTCAGGAGCTTCTTGGTAAAGTGTAAAAGAGCCTAGCTTTGCAGTCAGACAGACCTGGGGCCCAATCTTGCCTAAGTGCCCAGGAGATTTGCCTTCATCCAGCCCCATGCCGACCCCTCAGTCCCTACCAAAGATGCTGCAGGGACACAGGGGACATCTGTATTCGAGGACAGGCACCGGGAGCCACTATCCTAGAGGAACAGGCAATCCCCCTTTGATGGGCAGTCCCTCCTAAGCTCAAATGGACTGCCCAAAACTGGGCTGCCAGAGAAGACCACAGCCCCCGCGTGAAGGCAGCAGCTGGCAACATCAGTCCCCAGTGAGTGGAAGCAGTTCTAATTGCTGTCTCGGACCCAGGCCTCTCCCTACCCACTTAGAGCAATTTCAGGACCAACTCTCACAACCAAGCCCCTTCCCATTGTCATAGCTCAAGTCCTTTGGATGGCCCCCTGCAGAAGGACTCTGTCACCCAAGCCAAACCCCAGCCTGCTGACAACAGAACCTGGCCACCTTCTCCATTTGCCTCTTTGAATGCGTTTGTTTAGGCAAGCACCAAAAATATAAAAGCACCTATTGGGTGCCAGCCTCCGCATAAGTCCCTACGTGCAACTCAGAAACATACATAGCTATCCCTAGATAGGATTTTTTCTCCTATATTTCAAGTGCCTCTGTGTGAACCCAAGACAGGGCTGCCACACAACTCCAGGAGACATCATTTAATTTATTTTTTTTTTTTAATTGCTGTTGAGTCAATTCTGACTCATAGTGACCCTATGGGACAGAGCAGAACTGTCCCCATAGGGTTTCCAAGGATTTGAACTGCCGACCTTTTGGTTAGCAGCCATTGCTCCTAACCATCATGCCACCAGGGTTTCCTCATTTAGTTTGTATTCTGTAAAACTGTGTTCCAGAAGGAGCCAGTCTCGGAATGCCATATGAGTAATACTCCTTGGTGAGTGAAAACTCAGTGTACTGACCCAGGGTTCTCTCTGAGGCTTATACCATGCAGATGTGCAGTTATATAATACAGTGGTTACACGTATGAGCTCTGACCTAAGGCAGATCCGTATTCAAATTTGGGCTCCCCTATCTATAAGCTGTGCAACCTTGGATGAGTTACTTAATCTCTCTGAGTTTCAAAGGAGATAATTATTGTATCTGTTTTTTAGGAGTGGTTATATAAATCAAATGTAAAGTACAAATCAAGAGATTATTCAGTGGGGTGCATAAGGAGTCAATAAATGCTAGCAATTATTATTATCATCATTAATATAATTATTGTTTAGTCCTATTGTCATTATGTTCATTAAAAGTCGGCTGTACCATCCCCACAATACCTGACACACAGCACTTAACAAATGTGTGTTGAATGCACATTTTCAAGGAAGAGCAGACGGAAAGCCCAATGCTGTCTTACAAGAAAAGCAAGAAAACTGTCCCTGTAGCTGAGTTAGAGGCAGAAGACACTCAACTTTCTAATGTGATTTTGTTTAACTCGTGTTCCCTAGAAATTGAAAGCAGAGAGGGAAATCTTGACCTGGCCACACTTCTGACCTCTATGAGTGCAAAGCCATTTTATCTGCTGTGGATGGGACTTACTGCACCCCACCCCCACCCCCCCCACCCCTACCCCGCACCGTTTTCTAAATAAAACTTCAAGAGCAAGAGGCCTTTAGGGCTGTAGTTTCCTGGACCACCGGGTCTGAGTCCACAGCCAGCGTTGGTTGCCAGTCAGCCGGGGTCTGGTCCTGCCTTCTTTCTGCTTGGTCAGCACACCCTGCTAGATGGGGCCGAGCCAAGACGTCCCTTCTTCCCCGTACCAGACATCTGGTTGTTTAGAATCAGCTAGACAGCTTTATGTATATATATTATTTTTCCATTTTGTTCCAGATGGCTGGTGCTCTGCAGTCACAGTAGGGTAAAATTCCAAGCCCAGGCCATATCTCGGTCAGCCTGTGTTCAGTGGTGAGGCCAGGCTTAAATCAGTAGATGGGGACCAGGCCTGAGCTGGTGGCAGTAAAACTTATATGTGACTTCTAGGGTCGCTGGTAGATGAAGCAGACTGTGGGGTCTGGTACCGGGGACAGTGTGCTGGGGAGCAAATATAGTATCAGAGGAGACAGTGAAATAAGGCATCCAGGTTACCCAAAACCTCTGTAGGCTCAGGTGGATCTCAAAGACCAACATAGGCAGGACAGAATCCCTGTTCATGGAAAAGCTTGGAAGCCAAACTTAGAAAAGATTTGGACGGTCAGCTGTGCCCCACTTCACAGTACCCAAACCCACTGCCATCAACTCCATCTGACTCATAGCAACCCCATAGGGTTTCCAAGGCTGTAAACCTTTACAGAAGCAGACTGCCATATCTTTCTCCCACGGAGCTACTGGTAGTTTTGAACTGCTGACCTTTTGGTTAACTCCTTCCTCACAGTACGTGGCCCAGGTTACTTGTTCAAATGGCCCCCTTCTCAAACACTTACTAAGGTTTACTCTGCCAGCCCCTGTGCTCAACAAGGACACAGGCTGTATCTTCACAATGCCTGTATACAGAGTGGACCACTCAGTTGTGCTTCCAGAGATTTCCAAATATCCAGGCTTTTGGTCTTATGAAAACAAACTATCGGATGCTAACTTGTTTGTTGGGACCATATGTGATTTCAAAGCAGATGGTGACAAACAAAGACTGCCCCTACCCCCAATTAGCTTTTTACAGGTTAGATGTGCTAACCTCATTGTCAATAGGAAATCCAAGGGCAAAGCCACAGGCCAGCACAGACGTGACTTCCAGTGGGTGTGTCCCATGCATATATACTGATCTCCACTGCAAACAAGCTCCCGTGGAAGGCAGGAAGGGGGTGGCTATTTTGCTTCTTGCTTTCTACATGTCAAACACGTAGTACCTGCTCGCAAGCCTGTGTTGACGTGTGCAGGGAGGGGTGAGGTTGGCACGTGTAGCACACATTGATTAATATACACGCATCCTCATGGCTCCGTAATTATTAGCGCCCCACCTGTGAGTGAGCTTGTGTTAGCCAAGCTTCACCCCACATCTAGAATCACCTCAATCAAATAGGCTTAATACCACAGAACCTGACGTTCTTTTGGACAAGAACAGATGAACGCCAGGAAGGCTGTTTGCTTTTAAACTGGTAGTAAATTTTCAGCCCAGTGCCAATTTTGGGTGGTAAAAAGGGATTTATAATTTTTTCCTGTCTTGGAGATAGATTGAATGGTAGACCAAACATCTCCTAGGCTGTATCTGAAGCAGAGAATCACAGTGACTAAACAGACAGTTTGAATCCAGAATACCTAAATAAGCTACTGAGGGATCGTGGAAAGGAGGAGGAGCCAGAAGACCCGAGACTGAGTTCTGGCTCAACCTCTCTGATCCTCAGGCTTCTCATCTGTAAAATAGGTACGGCAATGAAACTGACATTGCGGGTTGTTGTGGCAATTAAATGCAAGTGAACATTGCTTTGGTACCTTACCTTGTAGGGGAGACTTCACTTTCAGGCATGTCCCCGGGCCTGGGAGGGCCAATCAGAAAGCTGATTGTGTTGCTGTAGGTTATGCTATTGGAAAAAAAAAAAAATTTTTTTTTTTTGGCCCACCCAGTTTTCGCTTACTCTCTCCATTTTGGGAAACCGTGGTGGCATAGTGGTTAAGTACTACAGCTGCTAACCAAAAGGTTGGCAGTTCAGATTCACCAGTACTCCTTGGAAACTCTACGGGACAGTTCCACCCTGTCCCATAGGGTCGCTATGAGTCGGAATCGACTTGACAGCAATGGGTTTGGTTTTTTTTTTTTTTTTGGTCTCTCCATTTTACTTTTGTCAGAAAGATTATATGATTGACTGATAGAACACCAGCAACCCAGAGAGATATTGTACTACAGCCCAGGGCTATACTTTCCATTTTTATTAAAATTCTTATTAACTCATAGCCCAAGAGCTTTTAAGCCAAGCCTGATCTCCTTTAGGGCCCCTTGATTTGATCAGAGCAATTTGTATGCAGCGTTCTGGTCACACTTTGTGGAGACACAGTGAAGACGGCGGCCGAATGATGTTATTCTGGAGATTCAGGGGTCCTCTTTCCCTCCAGAACCACCTTCCTGTACGATGCCTCTCCCACACTGGACATGTAGAGGCTGGCCTTAAGACCTTTGAATGTCTAAATATTTTTAGGAAAAGTTATTCTCAGTCAGCTTAGCTCAGTGATGCTGAGGCCCTATTCGAGACTAGAAATAGCTCTTTTGGGGAAAAAATACTGCAAGGTTGAGGCCCCTCAGAGGAAAATATGCCATTGAGGAGTGTGAAGGAAAAGGGGAACTTGAGGCAGTGGGCCTAGGGCCTAGCCTTGTCGAGGGGTAGCTGTGTCTGTGAAACTTTTCGCTCTGAACTATATGACTTCCTCTCAGCCAACGAGCAGGGCTCCTTCATCTGTGTTGGCAGCAGCTCCATTGTCGTGACTGTTGGGCGACGCTGCATCTCCGTTCTTCCCCCATGGGCTTCAGGGTGATTTTTATCCTTCAACAGGTGTTTGCTTAAGTGGCCTCACTGAGTTGCTTGCGTTTATCTTTCCATTAATAGGCAGCCTTAAGCTCAAAGTCATCACCTTGGTGATCTTGCTAAGCTGTAGAACACCTGAAAATAGCAGCTTTCTTTGCAGCTTGCTGAGTAGAAGTCGTTTCTCTCCAGAGTCTTTGCTTTTTACTCACGCACGTGCCTAAGGTCCAAACAGACTGAGAATGTGAGAAAGGTGGTGCCATTGTTAATGGAAGCCAGCCATGGATTGCTGACATTATTGACTTGTACATTATTGCTCTGAATTAGTAATTTAGCTCTACAAGGCCACTTAAAAATGACAACCTGGGTCTGAGACCTCAGTTTGACATAGGCCTTCTTTTGTGCCTTTTTTGCATTTGAAGGGGGAGGATGTCCAGGCAGAGTTGTATTGCTGGCATTTTTGTAGTATTGGAGGTCTATTATTTTTTACTCTTTTTCTCATTTATTATCTTAGCGAAGATTCAGGGAGCGCCCTTTCACTACGTGCCTGGCACCGTGCTAAGCAGGCTGTGGGGACAGGGAAGTATTAGAGAGAGGACTAGTTCTCAGGAACAACTAGCATGGCTTTGGTGTTGACACCTGGTGAAGGACTGCCATATTATTTAACTCTCGCAAAAACACTGTGCAGTAGGCAGAGTAGGTATTGCATCGTTGCTACTTTATCAGTGAGAAAATTGAGGTTCAAGTTCACCTAAGCAGTAGTGTTGGAACCCAGACTTGTACCCACATCTTCTAAACCCTAAGCCATGTTATCTCAACACTGGCATCCTGAATCTTAGAATCTTCCCAGAGACGCAAGATTTAAAGACATGAGGAGATAAATGGAAGTACAGTGAAGTCTATGATTAAATATCAAATGCATGGTAAAGAGAGATGTTGCCAGGTGCCAGAAAAAGGCAAAATCGTGGTAACCCAAAAATGGGGCTTGATGGGTTTGGTTAGCTGGAGAGAAGGTAGAAGGGGCTTTAACTGGAGGGTACCAGATGAGCTTTGGACATGTTATCAGGAGGGATCAGTCCCTGGAGAAGGACATCATGCTTTGTAAAGCACAGGTCAGCAAAAAGAGGAAGACCCTCAATGAGGTGGATTGACACAGTGGCTGCAACAATGAGCTCAAGCATAACAATGATTGTGAGGATGGTGCAGGCCCGGGCAGTGTTTTGCTTTGTAGTACATAGGATCACCATGAGTCAGAACGGACGGGGTGACACCTAACCAGATGAGTAAAGGGACAAAGAAAGGAACGAACTAGCAGGCTCGTAGAGATCCAGACCAGGCAGGGATATAGAACAGAAAGCTAAATGGCAGGAGATTCAATAGAGGCAAAATAAGGAAGAGGAGAGACATATTAAGTTAGAACTTGGACTGTAATCTTTTTTTAAAAAATTAGTGAACACTTTTTTCTTCAATAAAATGTGATAGATGATGTCCTCGTTGGCATATGCAAATTTTGATGACCCCCAACTTTTTTTCTTTTGGTAGGTGAATCAGTGAAATTAGATATATGAGTTAGGTTACGTGTTTGTTAGAGAGTGCTAAAGACCCAAGAAAATGGTAGCTTAAAGAAGACAGAAGTTGATCTGTCTTTCACATAACAGGCTGAGCTAGAGTGGCAGCCGTGCTATAGTGTCAACACAGCCCAGGCTCCTTCCACCAGCCCTGGGACTGCCTTCATCTGCATGTACAAGATGACTCACCACTCTGTGTAGATTCTAGAAAATAGGCTAAAAAGAGGGAAATGAGGAGGAGGGCATGCCTCTTGTGTTCAAAGTAAGTGATCAACTGTCCCATTTTTCCCCCAGACTGAAGGATTTCCCAGAACACAAGACTTTCAGTGCAAAAACCAGGAAAGACCCTGGCAAACTGGGGGAGTTTGTCACCCTAATTTAATGGCTTTACTGAAAATCGCATGGTTCACTTGTGCTTACACCCCATGTGCTAGAACTTAGTTGCAAGGGAAGCTGGCAAATATAATCTTTATTACATGCGTGGTTGTGTGCCCAGCTAAAATCTTTATTCCTATGGAAAAAGGGGATAATAGATCTTGGGCCATAATTAGTTGCCTCTGCCTTAACACACAAATATTTTTGTTGATAGAAGAAAATGGTGTTCACGAAAGTTGATAAGCATGTGTGTGACTGCTGGTGCTGTATCAGTCATGGTAGTCCTACAAATACTGCCCCAAGAAGTCAGGCTGTGGGGTTTCTGCACCTTCTAGTATATTAGCTGCAATGTCACCCTTTTCCCAATCCAGTGATGTTTTATAGGGATAACCTTGAACCCCCATTAGCTTATTAAAAAATCACTGTTGTCATTGTTAGCTGCCATCAAGTCATCCCCTGACTTGCCCTCCCTCCTGGACTCATGGTGGCCCCATGTATAATGGAGTGAAACTGTAACTACTGCCTGGTCCTGCGCCACTCCATGGTAGATTGCAGATCAGGCCATTGTGATCCTTAGGTTTTCATGGGCTGATTTTCAGAAGTAGATCACCAGGAAATTCTTCCAAAATAATAATTAGTCACAGACTTTTCTTGTGACACCCTCACAGTTGATTGCAAGACAACATTGTGGCCAGGCATTGAAACCGAGATGCATTTTTGTAAGTCGTCAGAATCATTTAGAGTTCAGGAGTAAATGACCTGATGAAAACCTTGAGAAAGATTCTTCTGGGTGGTGGGGGGAGGTGACTGTCTCTCTGCTTTATCCCAAAATATCCAACTGAGGTGGGGACAAACACATGGATTTAGAGTTTTGTATTTAAATATTATCAGAGATTTGTAACTGCAGGCTTGTAGAAGACTAGAACTGTAGGACACAGGAGAATCTGCTCCATTGCTGCCCTCTGTGGAAGACTTTCCACTGACCTAGCTAGTTAACATCCTAAGAACAGTGTCCGGACAATGGTCTGCTGTGTGCACTGGGCTCTTGGGAGGCAACATCAGCTGACACACAGGAAGGAATGAACCAGTGTACACAGACCTGGCTGCTAAGCCCTGAGAGTAGCGAGTCTGCACCACCAGACATGTCACCAGCCATTTTCTTGACTGTGCTGGAATAAGTTTTCCATGAAAATTCCTAGTTAGAAGTTCAAATCTACCTTATCAACCTCTCCAGCTTCAAGGCAAAGAAGAGTGAAATTAACATAGGTGGGATCCGGGAAGTAAAAGAGGATATGGCAATGACTGGAAAGGAGTCATTCATTAGAAGAGAGCCCAAGACACAGATGTCCTCGAATTTCCCGTTCTGGTAGAGGCTCTTTGTCATCTCTTTCCACAGAGCCTCACAGGGTATTCCACCGCCTCCTGGCTCATTGGACAAGTGTGTAACCCGATCTCTACTTTGAAATGTTGTTTCTCTTCTTGATGGCTTAATTTAATTTATTTGTTTTAAGCAAAATCACATTGCTGTAGAGAGCTTAAGTATTTCTCTTCCGAAATTGAGGTGTGGTCCCACATGCCCAAGTAAACCCTGAGTGTTATGTGAATCCGATAGACACTTGCCATGTGTTTCTCATCATACTCTGTGCCTGTGTTCTTGTGTACCCTGGAGCTTCCAATTTTAAGAGAATAAACATTCCAAAGGCATTAGTATGCTTGTATGAATTAGTAACTTTGAGGAGGGAAAAGCTGAAGACAAGATCCAGCCATACTTGAGACAGCTTTACTTGCCTGGAACTATGTATCCTTTTGTAAAGGTTTGCAGTCTGTATCTGTCACTAAGAAGGTTTCAGAAGCCTGGGAACAATTTTGATTGTGTAGCGATTCAGGGAGTTATTAAGGGCAATCTATCTGCATTAGTTAAGAATTGAAGAGCTATAAAGTAATATTATGCAGCCATTAAGTGTAACATTTCCAAGGAATATTTAATGATGTGGTAAAAGGCCCGTCTTACAATTTTAAGTGGAAAACGCAAGGGATGAAACTATATATACGCAGCCTGATTCCAATTTTGTATATTCATATGTATAGAAAAAAGGCTGGAAGGAAATCCACCAAAATGGTAACCATGTGGTAGCATTATGGAAAATTTTTGATTTTACTCATAAAATGATCTATATTTTCCATGTTTTTCTAAATAAATAAGTATTTATTACTTCTTTTTTAAATACCAATACACAATTATGTTTATAATTATAGAAAGATATTTATGTTTAAAAGAATAAAGACCCTAAAAATCCCATTTTAGGAATGCGTAAAGGTATTGATGGAAATGGTTTTCTGTAAAACTCCTAGCCAAGCAGTGCGGCTCCTCACCCGTTAATGAGTTCTAACAGTCATGTGCTCAGTGAGCTAGCTTTACATTTTTTGTTCATTTGTTCATTCATTCAACAACTGCATTTGCGCTCCCACTCTTTGCCAGGCACAGGGCTGAACTGAATAAAACCTAGCTCCTGACCGTGAGCAGTCTGCAGTCTCCAATGCGAGAGTCTGTCTGCTAAGTTATCAGACAATATGTTATTTGTCTTATAGTGTTAGGTATGAAGTATTTGTTGAATGAATTAATAGATGGATGAATTAATGAATGAACAGAAGCAAGAGTCTGTCACGAGTTCTGACCTTTTCTGCAGGGTTTTTCTGGTGTTCTATGAGATTTTTAGCATCCTCTTGTAGGTGTCACAGTATCTTGGCCCTATCCTTTGAGTTGATTGCTTCATAAAATGCCAATGGCTCATGGAAGATCTGACCAGCTCTTTCCATGTGGTGTACTGGCAAGCTTGTACTGTTCAAGGGGTGGATGACTGTGGAAGGAGTCAGAGCTGGAGGCCTCCAGATGTGAGTTTCACCCTAGTTGATGCAGGGTACCAATGGGACTAGAACTCGACCTAGAGATATGGCCAGATCACTGTTTTTTTTGGCAGAATTGGGCGTACCTAGAGATAGAAGATGGAGCCCTGGTGGCACAGCAGTGAAGAGCTAGCTGCTAACTAAAAGGTCGTCCTTTCAAATCCACCAGCCACTCCTTGGGAACCCTGTGGACAGTTCTACTCTGTCCTGTAGGATCGCTATGAGTCCTAATAGACTCCAGGCAACAGGTTCCCCCCCACCACCACGCCCCCAGGAGGTAGGAGTTAGTACCTCCAGGTGTGATCTTGAGGGCCCTAAAAGACTCTCTGTCAGCCCCACAGCCAGCTGCTTACTGAAGCAGTAACTGAGGACAATGTTTTCCACTCCAGTGAGAGAGAGAGAGTTTAACAGGTCACTGGCCCAGGGAACAGCATCCCAATGAATCCCATTAGCCCTAAAGTGTAAATAAATGCCCATGGCGACTAACAGTTCCTGCTCTAAACTCCCCCGGGGCATTTCCTGTCTCCTGACTGGCAATAACCCAGGTGAGCTAGGGTGAGACCTGAGCCAGGCTCGGACAGAGGAAAGCCCTCTCCCTGGTAGGTTCTCGCTAAATGCTCGTTCTAACGGCTCTCACTCTCTCTAAGGCCACCACCTCCCCCTGGTAGGGCTTGCAGTTCTTTTGCAGGTCTTGTGGGGAGGGGACTGCTTAATGTCTTCTTTGCGGGACTCCTGGAAATCCTTAAATGATCTAAGTAAATGAGTAACCCTTTGGATATTGCAAGATGAAAGTAAATGAGTTGCCCTGAGCCCATAATGAATGCAAATGAATTCTGCACCTTTGCACAGGTTTGAGAGAGACTAGAGGAGCTTCCGGTGGCGCGACGTTGTCTGAACATGAGAGGGAATCCAAATCAATGGGGATCAGGAAGAAGAGAGGGCAGGAAATGTAAAGTGGTGGCCCTTGGAGAAGCTATTAACCATGACTTGGCTTTTATGACTTTCTTCCTAAGGTGATAAAAAATATTCCGATGGGAGCTTTCCCTTGAAGGGTCACACATTCCCCGTAGGTGTGGACCTGCTGCGGTGCGTCCATGTCCTGAGGTAGGCTGGCCGAGGGTGTGGCCACGCCCCGTGCAGAGATGCACGAGGTGAATAGACTACTATGAGGAGGCCGAGGTTAGACTGACAGGCACTGAAGGGCGAGTCCTCCTCCCCTTCCCTACCCTCCTCCTCTTTTTGACTACCTTTTCTTCTAGGCAGTGTATCTTGTGATGCCCTCTGGGCCCTCCACAAGCCTTCCTTTACCTGGAAGTGACCACTCGGTCAGGCAGAACCACCTTGGTCACCCGCCACCGCCCTTCACCTCCTGCTCCAGGCTGAGAGGGCAATGGAAGGACACTGCCGGCCCTGAGCCTGACTCTCAGCCACATGTGTGTTCTGCTTCTCACAGTTACCACCACTTCCCCACAGCTGTCTGCTCAGTTCTTCGTTCCTTCCTCATCTCCTCATTCAGCCTTCCTCAGGAAGCCTCTTCCCCCAGTGCCCTTCTGACCCCACCTCTCCTGGCATTGTCTGGTCTTCACCATGAAGTGCCCAAGACAGTTGGCACACGCTTTTCTTGGAACGGGCCTTATGTCTTTCTTACTCCATCGGGGACTCACTGAGTGCCTAATCCATGCCAGACACTGAGCCAGGGGTTACAGACGGGAACCAAGTGTTGTTCCTGGCTGTTTATAAAACAGATAAAGCAGTAGCTATAGCATCGTTTGCTGACTGCTGTCAAGGGGCCGTAAAGAATCCTGTCTGGAAACAGCAGTAATAGGGGGTAATCTATAATCCCTGGGCTCATGGGGAACAAACATTCACAGATGAAGCCAGCCTGTTTCCAGGGACCAACCCTGGCAGCTCCTTAGCCACCCCATCCCTTAGAAGACCCCTCCTCTCCCGGGGGCAGCTCCATATCCCCCACATCTCTGTAGCAGGAAGACGCAGTGCTGGCCTCTCAAGCTGGATCTCTAAATGCAGTTTCCCCTGCAGCCTTGTCATGCAGGGTGGTTCAAGGATATCCCCTTTAGGATAAAGCTTCAGGTACATGATGGTTAAAACATACTGTGTAGACTATCTCCTAGGAATGTACCACCCTTCATAACTTTGAATTCTGAGACAAAGCCTCCAAATAACAAATGAATTCAGTGTGGATTTTATACACACGAGCCAGTTTTTTTTTTTTTTTTTTTTTTTACGAGCTCTAAACCTTTCAAAACTCCCTTTCAAGGCTCAACTCATCTTTCCAACTCATTTATGTCAAGGTGCCATTGGGTTAACATATGCCCTCATAGGATACGTCAAAACACATTAGCTTCAAGTCAATTCCGACTCATGGTGACCTCATGTGTTATAGAGTAGAACTGCTTCGTAGGATTTCTTGGCTATAATCTTTATGGAAGCAAATTGCCAGGCCTTTCTTCCGTGGAGCTGCTGGGTAGGTTCGAATCACCAACCTTTAGGTTAGGAGTCAAGCACAAACTGTTTGAGCTACCCAGGGACCTCATAAAGTACATTATATATAGATATAGATATGTAATAAAACTTGTGAAAGCCAGAACTTGTATAAGGTGGAAACCTGTCAGAGAAGGAAAACTCAAATATTTGGCACTAATAGAGAGCGATGTGAAAATGATTAAGACCACACCCTGTCAAAGATGGAAAACTTTGGAGACCTGGAAGAACAAGTCAAACCCATTGAGTTCTGGCTCTCACAGGTTTCACTGTATATGCACTTTAGCTAGACTAATGTCTTAATCCTAAAAAAAAAAAAAAAGGGCAAAAGAAACCAATTTCTTGGTTCCAGTAATTCTCTCCATAGTTGTAATGGAGGGAATCCCAGATAGGGAGGCAACTCAGTTAAAGAAGTATTTGAAAAGAGGAGCACCCTGAAATCATACACCTTGAGCCTGATTAACACATGTAGACACAGCATTAATACTGTTTTCCAGTTGAACTTAACCTTGTGCTCCTCCAAAGTACTTGACCTTGTGTCACCGGGAGCTTTGGTCTACCCAGTGAGGTGCCTCTAACTCTGAGATGTAATTGAAGGGTGAGGACTTTCTGAACTCAGATTGCATACCTTTTCCTTTCTGTGCTTGCTTTTAGGGCTTGGGAGCTAAAGACAGTAAATACCTTAAGTTTGAAATTTGGTGGGAAGAAGAAGGAAAAAAAAAAAAAGAATATGTCTTTAAGAAAGAGAGCAGGTAGAATAATGTCCCCAGGCCAGGAAAGTACCAGTCATTTTCAGATAAATTATACCCTCCTCCTCCTCCTCCATGGGAAAAAAAAAAAAAAAAAATCATACTCAGACTTAACTGTCCCTTTGGCACTTTTGTCAAATGAGTTTTAGTAGCAGGAGCTGCTAAAAATATAAGCCAATTTCTTTCTTCATTTAAATCAAGTGCTTAAAAAAAGTGTAGCACCTAGAACTGGTGCAGGGCTCAGCATAGCAGCAGCCTGGTCTACCTTGGTCCCTGAATAGTCCTCAGTGACAGCCCGGCACTCTCTCTGAGCTAAGGAAGTCAGCAGCAAGGCTGGCATTTGCCACCCTCGATAGCGGGGGTTGGTTGTTTTTAGCACCCAGGTTGGAAAGGTGCCCTTGGGTACAGACTGACCTGGTCAGATGTGAGAGGTACTCACAGGAGTAAGTTCTTGTTTGTTCATCCGTTAATCCTTTTTTTCTTTCCTGTTTCTTCCTTTCTTCTAAAAAAACATTTGAAAGTACCAAACATGTGCCAATACCGATATTAGAAACAAGACTTATGACGATGAATGAAACATAGACCCTCCTCTCAGGTAGAATGAGATTCACCCTATCCCATCCAATGCTTCACTCCCATAGGAGCTTTCTCTGAGCTGTCGTTTTTGGAAAGGAATCCGATCAATTTCCTTTACCTGTAATGGGAGTCCCTGGGTGGTGCAAACAATGTGCTCGGCAGCTAACCAAAAAGTTGGAGGTTCGAGTCCACCCAGAGGTGCCTCAGAAGGAAGGCCTGGTGACCTGCTTCTGAAAGAAAATCAGCCATTAAAAACCCTGTGGAGCACAGTTCTAATGTGACACACATGGGGTTGCCATGAGTTTGAATCACCTCAACAGCATCTGGTTGGTTTCAAGAAGAGAACCAGTGAGGGTTTAAATTGTTCTCAGAGCTATCTGCCTTGCAATAGAAGATTCATAAGAATTTAAAAGCTTTTGAAGTCCAGAAGAATATCTTCAATGGTAAAATATTAGGAACTGGATAGGGGGTGAGAGAGATTTGTTTTTTCACTAGGATGACTAACAACTCCTCGTATTATCCTGTGTGGCAGCTGTTTGTTCTGCCCGAGAATCATACAAGCTACATCCAAATTAAACATATCAAAAATAATCTTAGATTCAAATTTTAGAAGTGGAAAAGGTCTTAGAAATTAGCACTTCTGCTGTTTTTACGGACTCGGAAACTCTTGAAGGGTCAGGCTCCTGTTGCGCACTGTGGCGACCCTTCTCCTCATCATGTTTCGAGCTGGGGAAACGGCAGCACGCCGTTCCAGGATGGAGACTTAGGAGAGGGAAGCAGACCTATCAGAGCTAACGGTGGATTATGCTAGGGTTTCACTGTAATGCCTCCTGTTCTTGGCCTTGGGACTTACGAATGAGGCCACCTTGAATCAAACCCCCTATGGAACTTCAGTGATTCAAGCAAACCTCCTGAATGAGACTCTGAGATAGCTTTGCTATAGTTCAAATTCTGGTCTCTAATGAATAGTGAACATAGTTATTAATGTCTCAGTGACTTCCACAGAATAGCTACATTACTTTTACTGCTCCGCATATCAAACCTGAGTTTCCTATACGATAATAACCTTGATGTGCTCTTTGTGTATGTGTGGTGTGAATATAGAAGTACCTAAGCGTGTGCTTCAAGTAGTGGTTATAGAAACAGTGATGGATTGCGACAAACCATCTCCACTAGGCTTTCCTCTGGTCCCACTCAGGAACAATGGCACAGAAATTTAGAAAGCTTCCTAGATACCCCTGTTGCCATGGCACAGGAGAAAAGTCAAATGCTTTAGAACAGGATTAAATCTTTAACCTTTTTCTCCTTAAAACGATGCTCTACTTGCTTGAGCTAATCCCCAGGTATCAGCACTAGGCAACTCTAGAAGTTCCTGGCCACAGGGGCCATCTTTATTTATGATGCTTTATATTCCACCACCAAGGTCACCTTGGTGACAGTTTCCACAGGTGTCAGATTTGTTGGTCCCTGGCCAGCTGCCGTCCTATCCCTTAGAAGAATTGTAATTAGTTTTAGGTGGTCTTTTGGATAGGCTAATAGATCTTAGCAGAAGAATTCATGGGCTTAAGATTGGGGTTAGTTTCTAAACAGTAATTGCTACTATTTCTGTAGTGTATCTTATGTGTCAGGTGCTGTTCTACATCTTTATGTAAATTCACTCCATCTTCACAGCAACAACTGTATGAGCTTGGTATTAAAATGATTGCCATTTTAAAAATAGCGAAACTGAGGCAAAGGGTGGTTACATAATTTGTGCAAGGCCACACAGCTCTTAAAGGGCAGAAGCTCAGCTACGCATCCAGCTCGTCTGGTTTAATTGCTACAGCATACAGCCACTAGCACACCAAGATTTGAAATGTGGATTTTATTACTGAGCGTAAGCTCCCAGTTGCTGGCACTTTAGGATTCCTTCTACAAGGAAGGTGTCTGTGATTGGGGCCAGTTGGTCTCTGTCAGTAAAACTGTACTTAAAACCCACAGAGACAATTGTTTCTCCTCATTTGGACCCCCAAATCACATCCAAGAGCAAAGTTTGTCTTGACTTCATAGCTTTAGGCCTGTCCTTCCCCCATAAAAAAGCTAGTGAGAAATGTTGACAAAATTAACTTCCAAAGGCCTTGTTGATTCAAGAATGTTTCCAAGTCTGAGACCGCTTCCTCTTCCACAAAGGCCCCTGTTTATTCCAACCCACAATGCACTGTCCCTCTGTAGATCTCTTCCTGGAATCTTCTCTGAACCCAATTTAGGTCAGCTGACCTGACACGCAGACTTTACGTATTTAAGCATTCACAGATTTGCATGTTGCAAATAGCCCTTTACTACTTACTAACTTCTGTTATCCTACGTATCATTCCACATCGATAAGCTTGGTCCTCCCAACAAACCCGAAGTCCAAGAACCATGGCTCACAAAGGCCTTAGCAATATACTGGCCACCCCCAAGTGACATTTAATAAATATTTAAAAACCTGACCTAAGAAGCAGTAGTATGTTTGTTAGGCAAAGCTGCTCTTATGGCCATGGATAGTATGTTGACTTTTGTATTTTTCCTGTCAGTCTCTGTTGTTTACATTTTTTCTTGCCTTTTGTTTTCCCTGTCATTTCTGGTAGCTGCCTAAAAATTCCTGGTTGTTGAGTGAAACTCACTTTCTTCTTTCAGGAAGAGAGAAAGCAGGTATTGTACATGCTTGTGTTCTGTCTCTACAAGGCCAGAGATGAATTCTGAAAAATGAAAAATTTAGTGGTACATCTATTTGTCCGTTCATACCTTACATTCATTCATTCGTTCACTGAATCTGCATTTATTGAGTCCCCACTGTGTGCCAGATACCAGGTGTTCTAAGGAAATGCAGTAAGCATGACTGGAACCTCTATTCATGAAGGTACCATCTGGGGTATAGTGGAATAGACAAAAGGCATTAAATTAATGAAGGTATAATTTCACATTGTGCTAAGTGTTTTGAAAACTAACAGTAGAGTGCTATGAGAAGACATAATAGAGGGTACCAAATGTAGAAATTGTAATTCTAGTATGTTCCCAGGCAATGCTGCTGGTTTGGGGACCATGCCCTGAGAATCAATGCCCTAGGATCTTATGGGGGGGCCATTTTACTTACCTTATCAATTAGCTCAGCTAGAGATTGTGTTGGAGTTGGTCATGGGTGGGGTCTGGACATGAGCATTTTTCGAAGACGCCTAATAGACATTGAAGATGAAGAATCGCTGATGCTAGATGGTGCCAGGGAGGGGGAGTGTTGTTTGATGAGTGCTGGCCAGTGTCTACACCCTTGGGTGGTTTGCAACACAAATGCTGATTCACTCACTCACCCGTTAGCCTAAAAAGTTAGCCTAGTAATGGAGAATTCTACCCTTTTCCAATGTCCATCTCACAAATCCCGAATTGCAATGTGATTCTGTCATTCTGTACACCTGTCGTATGAAAGAACTGGACCTTGATGGACTTGCTTGCCATGAGTTTGAGCTCCAGTGTGGAGTGTTTCTGCTAAACTTGAGTAATGGACATGTGGACTGTCTGAGCTCTTAAAGCTGGGACAAGAGGGTGGTGGGGCTGATAGTTATGGAAGTATAAACCAAACCAAACCAAACCCAGTACTGTCAAGTCAATTCTGACTCATAGCGACCCTATAGGACAGAGTAGAACTGCCCCATAGAGTTTCCAAGGAGTGCCTGGCAGATTTGAACTGCCAGCCCTTTGGTTAGCAGCTGTAGCACTTAACCACTACGCCACCAGGGTTTCCTATGGAAGTATAGCTGGATTAAAAGACCCAGGTGCACTTCTAACTCTGCCCTGATGAGCTGAAGACCTTGGGTAAGACATCTAACTTCTTGGGCTACAGCTTCCTCATTACAACATGAAGGCCTTGATCTGGGAGATCGCCATGTTTCTTTTAGATTATCCAGTTCTAGCAATTCTACTCGTGGAACTAAATACAAAACTGAGACCCAGTTTCCTCCTCTATAAAATAAGAGTTGAATTTGTGATATATATATTTTTAAGACCTTTGTCAGCCCCCAAATGCTATGATTCTAGCAATAATAACAATAGCTAACGTTAAAGAGCATTTACTATGTGCTGGGTGCGGTCTGGGAGCCCTGGTGGCACAGTGGTTAAAGCACTTGGCTGCTAACTGAAAGGTCATTGGATTGCACCCACCAGCCACTCTGCAGGACAAAGATGTGGCATTCTGCTTTCATAAAGATTTGCAGCTTTGGAATTACAGGTATGGAGTAGTTCTGCTCTGTCCTATAGAGTCACTATGAGTCAGAATAAACTCGACGGCCGTGGGTTTTTGGTAGGTACTATTCTAAGAGATTTATATTAGCTCATTTACTCCTCACGACAAAACAATGAGATAAATTCTATTATTATCATCCCCTTTTTGCAGATGAAGAAACTGAACAGCAAAGAGATGAAGAGGCTTGTCTAGGCTCATACAAGTCATAGGTGACAGAGCTGAATTCTAACCTAGGCCATCTCTTCCAGAGCCAGGTCTCCTAACCACCCAACAGTTTTACTTCAAATGCCTCATTTCGCCGCTCTGACCCTCAGTTTCTCAAGCAATAAAATGAAGATTTGGACTAAATGGTCTCTAGACCCCTTTTAACTCCAAAATACAGTGCTTCGTAGATATTTCTAGTCAGCCATTTGTCCGTTTCTCCCTGATTTATTCAGCAGGCTCAGGAATCAGACTGCCTGAATTCCAATCCTAAACTGGCCACTTACTAGCTGTGTGACTTGAGTCAAATTACCTCAACTCTTTGGCCCCCCTAATTCAGATGGGATTAATAAAAGTATTCACCTCATAAGGATAAAGTGGTATATTTTCATGAAAACGCCTAATTAATTAACACTAGTTTTTTTTTTAGTTGCTAGGGGTGCAAAGACAAATAAGACACAGTCCGTGGTGCCACAGACCTTACAACTCAGGCAGCGAGAAAGGATGATACAAGTGATTAGCTGACAGTGTAACAAAGAGAAGCCCTGGTGGTGCAGTGGTTAAGTGCTCAGCTGCCAACCAAAAGGTCCGCAATTCGAACCTACCAGCCACTCTGCAGGGGAAATATGTGGCAGTCTGCTTCTGTGCAGATTGCAGCCTCGGAACCCCTATAGGGCTGTTCTACTGTGTCCTATGGGTCACTGAGTCAGAATTGACTCCGTGACAATGGGTTTGGTGTTTTGTTTTGGTTTGGTTTGGTTAGGTTTGGTGACAACAATAAGAGATGAAAGTGTTTCCCAAGCATTTGAAGAATTCAGCAGAGGGAGTGGTTATTTCAGGAGCCCTGGTGGCACAGTGGTTAAGCGTTTGGCTGCTGACTGAAAGGTCAGCTGTTCAAATCTACCAGCCATTCCTTGGAAACCCTATGGGGTAGTTCTCTTCTGTCCTATAGGGTCGCTATGAGTTGGAATTGACTTGACGGCAACGGGTTTGGTTCAGGTTGGGGGTAAAGTTAGTGAGTTACCAACCACAGGGAAGCCTTTGGGCCACTTTTTTGGTGAGAGGAAGACGTGGAAGGCAGCTACGGTCTTAACATGAGCCCTGCCTTCTGGAGGGCTAAACACTTCAGGAACCGTCAGCGCTAGGACATGAGCAGCAATGGGGTGGCCCCAGCCCCAGAATGAAGTGCAGGGGCTGGGAGTCCCAGATCCAAACACTAAGGTGGCACAAAGCTTTATGCCGATTAGAGCAAGCAAGGCAAGAGTCAGCCCTGAATCCAATGGCAGGCAGCAGAGAGACAGTGAAGCTACAGCAAGGGGTAGGGGCTGGCTGAGAGGAAGGGCAAGGAGGTGTGCCTGGAGGCAGAGCACCACCATAGCCAGTGGTCAGGGAGCCTGAAGGCATCTTCAGTGAAAGATGGATCCCTTATACAGCCAGCTGGCCCTGCTTCTGGGATCTTCTACAGAGCTGGTGCGAAGAGCCAGCCTTGGCCGAGGTCCTAGGCCCTGCAGGTGAGAATAGATAATTGGTGACGCCTGGCAGAGGTGAGGTGTACACTGGCAAGGAGACACAGCAGTTCCTGGTGGTGTTCCTTTCCTGAGAGCCTAGAAATCTAGACTAGCAGAGCTGGGCTGAGCCACACCCAGAGTCCTTCATGACAGCACCTGGGGATTTGCATTTGAGCAAGCTTCCCAACTACAAGTAGTCCAGATATAAGGACCAGTGGCAACGAACCGCATTCACGACGGTCTGTTGTTTTGGGGTTTTTTTGTACATCCTAGGTTTCAGTAATATGTACTACATACACTGTCCCAGTACGTAATTTGCTCATGTTATCATTCTCAGATGTTCACTTGCAGATGTTCAATGTTATAATTTACAAAGATATTTATAAAGAAAGACAATAATAATGAAAACTAAAAAACTAAGAAAAGGTATTCGACTTACATCAGAACCGACTTAGGGCGGAGCTACACTGTAGCTGCGATGGTAGTTCTAATGTCTATAGCCTGTGACCACGCTTTGAGAGACAGTGCGGTAGAGACAAACTCGGTAATGAAAACCCAGACTAGCCAGACTGGTAAATAAGCTGGGACCTCCAGACAGGCAGTTTTCACAGCTTAGGGGAAACCTGTGTTGCTTTCCTCAAAGTTTCCTGTAAGACCCGTACACCTGCCACCTCCGCCCACCCTCTATCTTCATTCTCAATATGAAAGCTACAGGCCAAGAGGGTAACATTAACTTAAAAGTAATTTTTAAAATTTACAGGAAAGGCAGTGCACCTTTTTAACCTCAAATCCCAAACCCTCTTCACGCTCTGCAGTGCTGGTTTTGAGGTCCTCTTTCTTTTAGACCTCTGGCCTACTGAGAGCAGGGCAGGAGGTACTCGTCCCTCTCCCCTCCTTTTCTCAGCCCCTTGAAGGCCAGCTCCTAATATTGTCTGGTCTCTTAAAACTTAAGGGAACTGGCAAAGGTTTGATCACTGACGTTTACCTATCTCTAGGGGGAGGAGGGAGTAAAAAAAAAAAAAAAAAAAAAACTTTCAAAACACATGCTAGAACCTGTGCCGAGCAAGAGAAACCCCATAAATTCCCAACCCAGCCTCAGGTTGCCGGGAGGTAGAGGAGTGTCGGGACATGCAGCATCACTTGTCAGCTCATCTGAAACTACTCACTTCCCAATCCAAGATGGCGGGGGGCTGCAAACTTCTGTGGCCCCTGGGAGGGTCATGCTGTGAGAAATGCATACACACACACACACACACACAGCAAGAGGAGAGTGGTATGAGAGAGAGTTCTTTCCAGGTTGGCCTGGAGCATTCACGGGGATGACATCACGGGTCCCAGTAGCAGACAGGGTGCTTCCAGGATCCCTTTTCCTGTGGGGAATTGCCTACCAAGGTGAGCCTCACTCCTCCCTTATTTGGGGTACAGAGTCCTCACTCTGACACAGAGCAGAGAGACAGGTCATCAGCTCCACCAGGAAAAGGCAGCCTTTGTGTTTTGTGTCTGGGTTCTCTGTCCTCAGCCCCTGGACAATATTTGCCGAAGTTGTAGGAAATCCCTTATTGGGATTCAACTGCCCACCTGGCCCAAGGGCCCATGGAAATAGAAGGGCACTGGTGCTGCTTTCCTTCATCTCTGCAGACAGGCCCAGCCTGCAAAGGGCGCTGGTGGCTGCAAGACGCTGTGGAAATTTCTCTAGGGAAATCTCACAAGCCTGTAAGAAACTTGACCTCATTTGCATTTTCTGATTGAATCACAGACAGGTTTTGGTTCTCTCCCTTCCCTTTACAAAGACAGGTCCAGGAATGAAGAGAGGCTAAGGGACCCAGCAGAAATGTGTGATTATGGATTGTCAACTTGGTTCTCTTACACATGGCATCTCTAGCCTTGACCATTTCTGTGGTGGATGTGTGCCTGTCTCATGTTATTATTAAATCTTTCTTCCCTTCTACTACCACATCGCTTAATGAAAAGTCCAACAGCATCAGAACACGCCCCCGAAGGATTTATTAGTTAACTAAATCTTTGCCCTCATTATGGGGCCCTGATGGAATTTCTTTCAAGGACCACAGTTGAAGAAATAGCATAAATCAAAGACAAGATTGTTGGTTGCTGTGTGCATTACTCTCGTTTTCAATCTTATTCCCCCAAAGGAAGGGGAGATTTAGATGTAGAAACCCAGAGTGTGTGAGGCCAAGTTCTTTAGATGTCGGTAATGACCTGGGCTGTTGGAGTCTGTTAATTGGTGTCACAGAGCCCTTTCAGAAAGGCAGACCTTTCTTAAAGAATGAGTTCATTCTTCAGTCTGCCTGTTGGGCTTTCTTGTGTTGGCTTTGCAAAGTCCATAAGCACCAGTTCTATCTGCTACGCCCAAACCTTGGTAGAAAATGTTGCTGTGACAAAGAATTAACAATTTTCTTGCAGGGCCTAGGTACACAGAAGTACTTAGAGACATGTACCTGATAATAGGCAAGGACAAACCAAGAGCCAAGGAAAATCAGTTCATTTTCCTTCTGATAAAAGGAAATAGGGATCCTTTTTTTTTTTTTTTTCATGAAAAAACAAGAAACCACTCTTTGAAGTGTAATATTTAACATTAACTTGATGCTAAGTTCCCTTTTCTTCCCTGTTGTTAGTTACCCCTTTCTCCTCTGCATCCCAAAGTGAAGGGGCCTGGAAGGAAGGACACTGCAGCACCAGAGTGGACATCCTGTTTTCTAAATGGGCAAGGTGGAGTTCAAACACATTTTGGTTCCATGTTGGGCTTTGCTACGTATTAGCTGTGTGGTCTTGAACAAGGCCCTCAACCTCTCTGAGCATCGGTTTCTTTCCTCTGTTAAATCTGGACTCTGATTCCAACTGAATAGGACAGGTACGAAGATTCATGGAGGTGGTGTCTGTAAAGTATCCACACAATTTTTCTTTTCTTTCACCACTTCTCTTACATGGAAATTCCTCAAAAAAAGAAAATTTAAGAATGATTTTAAGAATCCGTGTACCTGAATCTATTTTCATTTTGGATTCTTCCCACCCCTGCCCCCTCCCCCCACTCCTCAAGTATTCCTCCTCCTTTGCCCTGCTTCCAGCTCCCCTTGCTTGCCCTGTTTCTCTTCTCTTTGGAATCGCATCCCTTCTTTTCTTTTCTCCTTGTCCATCCATTTTACTTGCCTGTGGTTAGGGTAGAGAAGAGATAGGAAGTGATATGGGTTAGGATCAGGGCCATAAACTATAAGAGTACATAAGAAAAGAAAGTGAGAAATTACATTCTTTCATTCCTTCCACAAATACTGACTAAGCACCTACTGAGTGCAGACCCAGTATACAGGATCAGCATGCTTTGGGCTCCCACAGAGTTATGTGGGCAGACCTAGAAGTGAACAGGCTAGGATGTTGCTCTGCCAAGTGTCCTGGCAGAGGAAGCAAAGGGTGTTGTGAGCACCTAGAAGGGACACCTAAGCCAGACTTGGGAGGCCACCAGGGGAAGGGCCTGAGAACTGAAGGTAGAGAGAAGACAAAGCATTTGTGCAAAGGTCCCAGAGAGAGATGGAAGACCAGTGTCGGAGCAGAGGATGCAAAAGAGAGGCTATCTAAGGTGAGGTGCAGGGGTAGGCGGGGCCCACCCGGAAGGGGTTAGCATGCCCTGGGGAGGAGCTGAGCTCTGCCTCTGAGAGCCTGAGGAAGCCCGTGGAGGTGCGTAGGGGCAGCCGCGATCAGAACTGTGGTTAGGTGCCTGCTCCACTGCCCAGTGGGGAGCTAGACCTGCTTATCATCACTCTGTGCTTGTCCTTTCACACTCATGGTTGCCGAGTCCCTGGCTTTGAAAGCAAGCTGCCTTGCTAGAGTTAAAGGCTTTCAGTGGTCCAGCGAATGGAGATCAAAAGAGGTCCCCCTTGGCCAGGAGCTGTTTTAAGGACCCCGCTGAGGGTTTAAACTGACTCGTTTTGAAATGTAAGAAAACCATAATCACCAGGCGATGCTCCCTTGTTTTGCCAGGGAGAGACATTTATAGGTATTAAACTAGATCCAGAAGGCCTCTAATACAGTTCCTTAAATGCAGTAATAACACAGAATTATTAGGGGAAACTATTATTATTATTTCAAGTAATAACATAATTTTATGCCCGTGGAGGGCATCCAAAGTGCTGAGAGATATGAACGTGGTTAATTAAGCCTCACCACTCCTCCGTGAGTTAGGCCAACTATCATTAGACTCGTTTTTATGGAGGAGTAAACTGAAATACTGTTCAGTTAGTTGACTTCCTTGAAATCAAAGCATGGGAAGAGACACTGGGGATTTTCCCCCTTTTATCAGCCCCTTTTCCCCCATGCATCCCACTGTAGTCTGGGGTGCAGGTTTGCCCAGTACCTAAGCAAAGGGTAAACCTTCAAGATGGGAGACCCTAGAGGCCTGGGTCCCTCCTTCTCCACCCCAGGGTCAAGGGCTTAGAGGAGAGGAGGAGGAGGCACCAAGAACTACTCCTGATATGTGTGCCCCCTACTCTCCCACCTGAGGAATTGGTGGTTCAATGGTAGAATTCTTGCCTTCTACACAAGAGGCCTGGGTTCAGTTCCGGGCCAACACACCTCATGCACAGCCACTACCCATCTGTCAGTGGAGGCTCACGTGTTGCTATGATGTTGAACAGGTTTCAGAAGAGCTTCCAGATTAAGAGGGACTAGGAAGAAAAGCCTGGTGATCTACTTCTGAAAATTGGCCAAGGAAAACCCTACGGATCACAACAGTCCGATCTGCAGCTGATCGTGGGGATGGTGTAGGACCAGGCAGCATTGCATTCTGTTGTGCCTGGGGCATCATGAGTCAGTAGCCAACTCAATGGCGGCTAACAACAACACCCCCTCACACACACACTCTCACTGGCCTTTATGCACAGAACCAAAAAAAAAAAAAAAAAAAACCATTGCTGTCGAATTGATTCTGACTCTTAGCAACCCTAAGGACAAAGTAGAATTGCCTCATAGGGTTTGCAAGGAGCGGCAATTGGATTCAAGTGCCGACCTTTTGGTTAGCAACCAAACGCTTAACCTCTGCACCACCAGAGCTCCTTTACGCACAGAGAGAAGCTAATTCATATAGATGTCAAAGACATTCCTTATGTGGAAAATCAATCCTTATTTCCAAAATCATGAAGAAAATTTGCCACTCAAAAATAGTAAACAAAGCCAAACAGGGTGAGAGGGGTGGGCACAGAGGGGTCACTGTGCTCAGGGCCTTTGTGTGTTGATGGCAAGACCATGAACCCCAGAAATTCTTTAAGTATCTGCTGATGCAACCCCTTTCTTTTTCTCCACCCATTTTCTTCAGCTCTTGTCTTCCTGCCTCCAAAGTTCCAGGATCCACATTTGGGAGACACCTATACGACTGCATGTGGGATTTTAGGAAACTGTGTCCTCTCTCCCAGACCTTTTTTTTTTTTTTTCTCCATTCCATAAACCTTTAACTCATTTCGGGCACTGCATTGGACACTAGAAATACAGAGCAGAGCAACCCTTCCTTCCAACCGTCAGGAAGTTCACAACCTGGGAAGAGAAAGCATTGTAACAGTCTCCCTCCCACACCCTGCCCACCACCACCAAAAATAAAGAACCTTAGCATGTATGACTTGTATCTGAAGACAGGAGAGGCTCACGTAGGGTAGGGTGCCTTGCAGAACTCAGATTGACTAATTCCATCCCGGGGAGTCGAAGAAGACTTTAGAGAGGAGTTAGCGATTGAGCCACATTTAGAAAGATGAGATTACTAGGCTAAGAACTAAGAGAAAGTCCTTCCAGGCCAAAGAAACAGCCTGGGCAAGGGCCTGCAGACATGGTACCGTATGAGGTTTGGGGGCCATTGAAATGTTTGCATCCTCATGTATGTGCCTTTTGGACTAACCCAAACCAAACCAAACCCATTGCCGCCGAGTCAATTCCAACTCATAGCGACCCTATAGGGCAGAGTAGAACTGCCCTGTAGAGTTTCCAAGGAGCACCTGGCAGATTTGAACTGCTGACCTTTTGGTTAGCAGCCGTAGCACTTAACCATTATGCCACCAGGGTTTCCCCTTTTGGACTAGAATAGCTAAATTCAACCCTAATTCTATATTCTCTCATAATTTTCATAGATTGTTTTGTGAAATACATTATGCCTCTTTATGCAAATAGATCATGTGTCATTTAAATTCTAAGACCTTGTTTCCCTTCATAACACAGAACTGAACATACCAAGTATCTAGCATTTACCTCATGGACGTGAAGAAAAGATGAAAGGAAGAAGCAAGTTAGAAGACCTAGTCTCAAGGGTCACTTCTGTCACAACCTCAGAGTGATCTTGAATGTGATGCTTAAATTCTCTGAGCATTAGTTTTCTCGTATGTTAACGTGTGGTAATTCTGCTGCTTACTTCCAAGAGTTATTTCAGTGATAAAACAAGGCAACATAGGTAAGAGAACTTTGTAAACTATAATGTATTATATAAAATATTGCTATTATTAAGTCTGATCTAATAACTATGATAAAGATAAGATTCTAGGGTAGTTTCTTTACATTCTATTCCATCAACTGTCACCAATTGCAACCTCTAAGTTCAGCCACAAAGCATGCTGGGATGTCAGTGGCAGGCAGGGAAGATGGTCAAAGGATATGATTTAGTGGGACTCCTGTGAAGGACAGATTTCAGCCACCAGGCAGATTCTAGCTCTCGTTCTCTGCCAGGGATGGAGTTCTTAACATGTTGCCTGGCTAGATTCTCAATGTCTTGAAGACCAGGAGGGCTAAACACACAAGTTTCAAGAGTTTGCCACCTGTAGGTTCCATGGGACTCAGGAAAACACACATACGGCCCACCATGCACAGCCATGGCTGCTCAGTATAGAGGTAGACAGGTGCTCCCTGGAGAAAGTAGCTGGTTGCCCAGATAGGTGTCCACAAAGAGGGGGTAGCCAGCACAGTGTTCAGTATTCATCACCTTACCTCCTCTTCCTGGGCAGGGGATAGCACCATTTCCTCAGAGTTAGGTTGGGGCCATGAGGCTAAGTTCTAGCAAACGGGTACATAAGCAGAAATGATACAAATTCTCATACAAGGTGTTTGAGAACTGACATGTCCCTTCTGTTCCTCTTCCCTCCTGTGGGACCTTGGAGGCCACATTTTTCAGATGGCTTAAAAACAGGATGGAGGACCGTGACTGACCTCCTTTGTGGAAGGAGGAATAATGCTTGTGGAGCTGGGAAATAATGCCTTGTCTGATAAGCTACTGAGACTTAAGGAGTCCCTGGGTGGCACAACGTGAAGCATATGGCTACTAACTGAAACGCTGGTAGTTCAAGCCCACCTAAGGCACCTTGGAAGAAAGGCCTGATGATCTACTTCCGAAAGGTCACAGCCTTGAAAACCCTAACGAATTGCCATGATGCTGCCACATATGGGGCCGCCATGAGTTGGAGCTGACGCCACAGCAGCTGTTTATTTTTTTATTGAGATTTACGGGCTTATTTGTTTCCACAGAGACCTGTGTCTTCTGACTAGTACAGTGGGATGGTACTGGTAATACCACCATAGTTCAGAATCTGACAATATCCTTTTTGTTTTCTTTTTTTAATACACCAGCGAGACGAGGCCTTCTGGGTGATGTTCATGCATCCAAAGTGCAAATTCCATCACTCCCATCGCACTAGGGCTTTCTGACTTAAGACTGCCTTCAGCATGACTTTGCATATTTCCACTCTAACCCACTGTGTTGTTGTTAGTAGGTGCCCTCGGGTGGATTTTTTATTATAGTGACCCCATATGACCCCAAGAAAAGCCCCATAGGGTCTATCTTTATGGAAGCAGATCATCACTAGGTGCTGAATTTATAGTTTAACCCTCAGATGACAGTTTTATCTCTCATCTCACTGTGGGGCGAGGGGGTGTATCATCATCTCCCCAAGCACTTATACTTCGTGATGTTTATTGACTTTATTCCTAAATTCTTAAAAATATGGACCAAAATGAATAGCATTAGCTAATATTTTGGGGGCTACTTCTGTGTGTTGCAGATTAGGTACTACCATTGCTTCCATTTTACAGATTGGAACACTAAGGCACAGAGAGGTTAAGCAATTTCCCCAGGGTCAAACAGAAGGAAGCAGATATTCAAAGCTAGGCAGTGTGACCCCAGAGGCCATGTTTGTAAACATCCTGTACTTTACCACGGGGTGCCCAGTTCTTAAAAGCTAAAGAATGCTACCACATGACCCAGCTTTGGGGTTTTTAGACAATTAGAGAAATTTGCCATTTCCAGCATTGAAATACTGAGCATGCAGAATGGTTCAACGTTCATAAATAAACTGAGGTGGAAAATCATTAACTGCCCAAGAGACACTAAATGACATTGACATACTTTGGTCCTTGGATGTCTTTGAACACCACTCACCCTGGATTAACAGTCAAAGAGATATTTCAAAGGCTCAGATTGTAAATCCACTGGGCAAGACCAGGCCTACAGACATGTACTAGACAGAAAGGAGCACTGAGATATGAGCAGTAACAAATGACATAGAGAAATTGTGAGCTTTCCAGTGGGCTAAGATTTTTTTTCCCCATCAGTGTTATTATATTGTTGGTCCAAAACGTGCCTGATTATTTTACTGTGTTAAAGACAGAATGAAGGAACTTAGACAGAATGGTTAGGGATAGCAGATTAAATCTACATGTTGAACTTTGTTCTCTCTTCAAAACCCACTAAAATGATTTGTAAAGTGTCTTTCTAAGGGCTAACCCAGAAGGCCAAAAAGAACAGGAGAGAATATAATTGCCACAACATTTTGGAAATCGGGAAGCAGATAAAATAGAGGTGATTGACTTATCAGACTGGAGAAAGTGAAATCCCGAGCCAGAAATGAGGAAAAACTAAAACATCACAGAACCCACTGCCACAAAGGTTCAAAAATAGATGGCACCATTTACCTCTGAAAGTGGACTAGAAGATGGGCTAAAAAGAGCATTTAAAAAAAAAAATTGCTGTTGAGTTGATTCTGACTCATAGCAACCCTACAGGACAGAGTAGTACTGCTCCATAGGGTTTCCAAGCAGAGCTGGTGGATTCAAACTGCCAACCTTTTGGTTAGCACTACGCCACCAGGGCTCCAAAAGGAGGATCGTGATTAAAAGTCTGTTTAAGTGGCCATTTGATCCCCGATAACCTCAGAGAAACTTCCTACCCTCCCCTAAGCTGGAAGTTTATTCTTTGGGTAGTGTAAACTCGAGGATCTGGACTTCGGGACCATGGGCAAACAGTGGGGTTAAGATTAATTTCATACACTTAATTTTAGACTGCCTGCTTTCTTCCTCCAACTTGGCTCTTACAATGCTGCAAGAGTTGGAGTCTTCCCTGCCGTGTCTGACCAGCCCAAGAGGAAATACAAATAAACTGGCATTGGGATTCTCCAAGAAATGGCCCAACCAAATATTCTAAAAGTGAACAAACCCCTCTTATGTGCTCAGAAACTGTAACAGCTTTTTAATGCCTCACTCTTAAATATGAGCCGATAACCAAGAATTACCAACATTTGAAGAAAGTGTCTGACATGAAAAGAGATTTTTTTTTTTTAAGGAGCAAATTAGAGGAAACAGACTATAAAAAGAGAAGAAAACGTTGAGGGGAAAAACCCTATCTTTAACATACTCAGAAAGATAAGTGGAGATACTACATACATGAAAGAAGACCAGAATCTTCTAAAAAAGGAACATTCAAAAACAAGAATGAACTGTAAATAATTAAAAACATAATAGTAGAAATGAAAAACAAAAGAGAGAGAATATACAGAGAAAATGGAAAGGATAAAATTATTGAAGAAATAATTCAGGATGGGTTTCACATGGAATCTATCTAATATCCAGTACAATGCATGACATTATATCCACACAAAAGCAGAATGATTATGAAATTCCAAAACATCAAAAACAAGAAGACCCTTAGTTTCCAAGGAGAAATAACAGGTTTCATATCTTTAGGATCACGAATTAGTCTGCTGCAGACTTTTCAACAGCAACATTGGAAACTGAAAGATGATGGAGCAAAGTTTTCAAAATTCTAAGGGAAGTTATTTCCAATGTAGCATTCTGTATTTAACCAATTTACCAATTAAGTGCAAGATTAGAATAAAAACATTTTCAGATATGTGAGGTCTCCAAATTTTACAGGCAGTTCCTGGGTTACGAATGCCTGACTTGCATACAACCTGTAGTTATGAACCAGCCTCCATAAAGTCTATTATATTAAAAATTTGAGGTACATACAATGGTTTATAATAACAAATGGGCACTACTTTGTGACATGCATCAAAACATTATTACTGTTATTACTGAATTATTATATTAAAGCTGTTTTAATGTATCTGGAAGTATTTCTTTAATTTTTTTTATGCTTAGAAAGGTACACTATATGCTAAAAAGGCAAACATTTGACTGACTTTAGATACAAACCATACCTAACTGTTTCGACTTAGGAACGAACTGTTCATAATCCAAGGACTGCCTATATCTCACATACACCCTTTCTCGGAATCCTTGAGTGGTGCAAACGGTTAATGCCTTTGGCTGCTAGCCAGAAGGTTGGAGATTGGAGTCCACCCATAGGTGCCATGGGAGAGAGGCCTGGTGATCTACTCCTAAAAAATCAGCATTGGAAAACCCTATGGAGCACAGTTCTACTCTGACATGCATGAGGTCGCCATGACTCGGAGTCAACTCGATGGCTCAGTAAACTGTTGGGGGATGTTACATCAAAATGAGGGCATAAGCCAAGAAATACACAGGCGTCTGAGACACAATGAACTCAACAATATAGAGAGTGGAGAGAGTCCCAGGATGATGGGAAAGAGAAAGCACAAGACACCAGCTGTGGGCTGAGAAAAACCAGTCCAGACTAGAGCAGGTCCGAAGGCTCCTAGGGAAATTGCTTCAAGAAGGTGAAATTGATTGAATACCTGATACGTTTCAATACATTGAGACTTATACAACTAGGAGTTCAATAAGTATATAGAAATTTAAGCAAAAAAAGTTAATTATTAATACCAGGGAGAACATGATATTGTACAGAAAAGAAAATTACTCATTGTATACCTGACCCCCCAGTGACTAGGATTTACATTGTCAAAAACCTCAAGTACAGGATATCAATCTAACCAAAATTGTAATACAGCTACATTGGGGGAATGGGAGACAGGAAACATGCATGTGTGTAGTGAGGTGGGAGTTCGTGAAAGAAAGCAAAAACCTCATCTTCCGTAGTGGAAGGACAATAGATAAAGCCAAAACTGAAAAAGTCAAAAGGTAGTTACATAAACATGTTATTTGGAGATATGGAGGTAAGTATGAAAAGAATGAGCCAAAGGAGTTGAATGTGGTTGCCCTTTAAGGCATGAGAAATGGAGGGAGGTGACTATTAGTTTTTCTACAAAGTTTTATAGAATCGTTTGTCTCTTTAAATAATGGGCAGGTATAACTTTAAAATAGAAACAAAGAAAAGGAAGACAGACAGACAGGAAGAGAAACAGAGAGGGAGAGGTAGAGAGAGAGAGAGAAAGAACTGGGATTAACCGTGGGCATTTCCACCAATTGTTCCATTTCAGGCCACCTGTACCAGACAATTTACCAGTCTAAGTCTGATTGATGTCACTTTGGTCATTCCAAGGAGGCATGAAATTATTTATAAATGTAGAGCCGAAGGGACGTTGTTTATAGACAAGAACCTCACTACAAAGAAGTGACTTGCCCAAGGTCCCCCAGCTCAGAGAAGAGTCAAAACTAAAAACCTGAGCCCCTCACACCTGGCCCGGTGTTCTTCCCTTGACACCACCCTGACTCCACTTCTCTCATTTTTGTAAGTAAGGGGTTGCTCTGCCCAGTGGAGCGGTCACATGCCGGAGAATAGGCAACCCTGATGCCAGGCCTAGGTCTGCCCCTAACGTGCTGTGGTCCGTAACCTCACTAGGCACTCTGGCTCTTTTTCATGTGTAAACTGGGGATAATAATACCCGTGTTTCCTACTTTGTAGCATTGTTGTGGTGATGAAAGCCCTTTATGAGACTGTAAAGACCTTATAGATACCAGGAGGTGCTATTATTCTCATTACCACTGCAGCTCCCTGGGAAAGCGACAGCAGAGGCAATCTAAAGTTCCCTTAGTAATACTGACGGGAGTTCTTGTGTAGTATTAAAAGAATGCATTGCAGAAGGCACGGTGAGAGATGCTTTACCCCTTCCGCTCTGGTCTGTGTGCTGCCGCTGTCCGCAAACGGGTGCATGGATACCTTCCCAGAGGTCAGCAGAGACTCAGAATGTGCGTAACTGTGGGTGCTCCTCACTCAGGCCCACCAGGCAGCCATCAGCTAGAATTTGTGCTGGCTTCTGCTCCTGAGGTTCTTTTTTATTTAAACCCCTTGCATTTTTTCCCTCTTGGGTTCTTACCAATAAATCGAAAGCAAAAGAGTTAGACTCCCCCTGACAGTTCCAACTTTCCTACTGAAAGGAAAATTTTCAAAGCAGCACGTCACCTCCTAAAATGCTTATTAGTGATGCCATCAGATTGGCTGGAGAATTCAAGAGGGAGGCTTTATAGATAACTCCCAAGCAGCCATGGAGTCCTGCTGGTCTGCCCTGGACATTCCAGCCAGGGGGTTAGGGGTAGGGAGGTGGAGAGAGGGGACTTGGTCCTCCAACGGAAAGTGTTCTTGGTCAGCTAAAATGTAAACCTTTGCCACTCATGTTGACATTCGGTATTGAACAATGGGTAGGGGAAATGATATCATGTTAAGGAACCATAAAGAGGACTTTGGAAGCCATCCATTCACACCCGTATTTGGCAGAATTGGAAACTGACACCAAGTGATGTGGCTTGCCTCAGATCTCTCATCTGGCCATTGGCAAAACCAGGACTGGAATCCCAGGCCTCTTTCACATCATTCTTAACCGTGTTTTGAGAGAAGCTAGTTGGGCTCCAGAATATTCACTAATGTACAAGGAAGGCAGGCTTACCATATAGTCCTATGTTGTTATCGTTGTTGTTAGGGTGCCGTTGAGTCGATCCCGACTCACAGCGACCCGGCGTACAACAGAATGAAACACTGCCCCGTCCTGCTCCATCCTCACAATCGCTGTGCTTGAGCCCATTGTTGCAGCCACTGTGTCAGTCTGTCTCCTTGAGGGTCTTTCTCTTTTTCATTGACCTTCTCCAGGGACTGGTCCCTCTTGATAATATGTCCAAAGTACCTGAAACGAAGTCTCACCATATTTGCTTTGAAGAAGCACTCTGGCTCTACTTCTTCCTACAACAATAATAAAACATAGTATCGGCTAGCATGAATTGCGTGCTAACTGTGCTACCTGTTTTACATAGATACTCAATCTTACGATAACCTTGTGAGTTAAGGACCATCCCTACAGATAAGGAAACAGGATCAGAGAGGGTAAGTAACTTTCCCAAGATGGCATACCCAGGCAGTGGAAGCGCTGGGGTCAAACTCAGTTCTTCTGACTCATTACTCCCCCGCTTCTTGCGGTACAGTCTCCCTACATTTCCCAAGTCTGGTAAGCAGCGCCTGCGTTTAAGTTGTTTGTGGCAACAGCCTGCTTCTCTCTTCCTCTCTGCCTGAGTTCCACATCCCTGTTGGGTTGTTGTTTATGGTTTAAATGACACGGTTTTATTTGGGCTGTTGTCAGAGTTACTGTGTGTGGTGAAGTCACCCTCTGGCAGGTGCTCCTTGCCTGTCAGAGGACAGTGGCGTCATGGTAACAGGGGAAGGCTGCATGGGGAGGGGAGCAGAGAGGAGCCTGGGACGGTTTGGGCAGCATGTTGGGAAAGTGACCGGTGGAAGCAGTGATTCATCACTCTGGATGCGCTCAGAACTGGATCCATGGGATTCTCACAATTTTCACGCCCTGAACAAAAAACTAAACTGGTACATTTAAAAACTGTGGCTGAGAAGTCATTTTTCCTTTGATTTACTCAGGCAATGCGGAAATCATTTTTAAAGCCACGCATACAAAGGGGCCAATGACTGCATTAACAATTAGCAAATTTCCATCTTAGGTTTCTGGTTTCTTCTATTGAGAGGGACAGCCTATTTTAAGAGCTGTGATTGCAGGCTTATAAGGAGGTATTAACTGAGCCAGGATCCCTGAATTTGCAATTCAAATAGATAAACCTCGACTATAAGCAAGGAGACTGATTTTTGTGGCTGGCTCTTGAAATCAGTCATTTAATCTCATACATATATAATTTTATAGCCCCACCCCTCAATTGTGGAAATTCAAAAATATTTGTCGTCCCTCTTGGGTACCAGTGATCTCAATCACCAATGAGTGGAGCTTAAGCAATCACACATAAGTAGCCACATTATAAATGGCCCTGATTCATGTACTTGCTCACTTCAGCTTTACAGAAATAGCACTCATGTGGGAGTCAGGCAGCCCTGGGTTCAGATTCAGACTGCCATTCCTGTGTGATCTTGAACAAGTTACGTCTCTGAGCCTCAGTTTCTCCATCTGTCAAGCAGAGAGAATTAACGTGGACTTCAACAGGTTGGTCAGAGCATTAAATGAGACAGTTTTCTTTAAAAATGATGGCCTAATACCTAAGCCAGGGAAAGTGGAAGAGAGAGACAGTGAAACGTGACAGAAAGAAAAACAGAAGAAGTAGAGTAGAGGAAAAAGAGGGGAAGGCAGATGCTAAATGCCAATTATTTATAGTGCGGTTCGGAAACTTACAGTCATCCCTGTCTCCATCCTGTTAGGGGGAACTGGAGAAAATACTTAGTGTTGGGGGTTGTAGGAAGCAATAATTAATGGACTGCTTCCTCTTGTCTTAGAGTCATAGAATGTCAGAAAGGAAAGGGGATCTCAGAGATCTTTTATTTTACCACCAGGGAAACTGAGGTCCAGATAGAGTGACGTGACCTTGCCAAGGTGGTACATATGTAGCAGCAAAGCTAGGGCCTCAGCTCAGGACAGCCACCCTGGCGTTCTCTCCACCACAGGATGCTGCCGATGGGCTCCGTGCCCCAGCTCCAGACAGCCACCCTAGCGTTCTCTCCACCGTGGGATGCTGCTGATGGGCTCCATGCCTTCCATCTCACGCCTGTTCAGTCTCTTCGTTTCTTGCAACAACAAGAGCTGACAAACATGCTGCACGCATGTCCTTCCTCTTTCGGCTGGAATTGCCGAGCATTTTCTCACAGGCTGCCTCCCTGAATGATCAAAAATAAGAGGCTGAACTAGTGAACTAGAAAGGCCCCTTAGGCCCCAGGTTTCTTCCCGCCGGCCTCTTCCTCCTTCCCTGAGAGTAAAGAATTGCACAGGTTCTCCCCTGCCCGCCCGGGGCTGGGCAGAGTCGGCCTCAAGGGGCTGCTGCTTGAATGTGCAGATGAGAGGGAAGGTTTCAGCCAACCTGAGTTCTAACTTGAGGCATAAATTAATGCACACCTGAACAGGTGACATTATCCAAATGATAAATTGCTATAGGCACAGGCCATTGTGTTCATAAGGGTGATTTATGGCCCAGGTTTGGAAATGAGCAGAGAAAGAAATATTTAAATGTAGCCATTTAAAAACCAAGCTGTTAGGTGTAGAGCTGTCTTTAAAAATTGAGGCGTCCTTCCTCTGTCAGGGTCATCCATATTAATCAAAATGAAGTGACGTCAATTTTTTATTAAAAAAAAAAGGAAAAAAAAAAGCATTTGTGTTTTGAATAGGATGTGTAAGCCTTTTTCCCTTCCTATTTTAATTTTTCCAGAACATAGGATCCAGACTGAAACCTCCATATTCTTGGAGGTTTACACACACTTTCTTTACTTAGGCTGTCTCTCGCCATCTTGTCTGTTGAGGCTCAGCAGAAGATGAAAACCTTCATTGATCTCCTGCCTTATGGAATCTGGGCAAAGGTGTTCGTCTCTGCAGACGCAGAAGTGTTCTGAAAAACACAGAGTTGGTTTGTCAACAACAGGTGAAGATCATTTCAAAAGTAAAGACAAGTAGAATTAGGCTGCCAGGCTCCCAACATACACACACACACACACAGACGTGAGCACACATAAACACACAGACATATATACATGTGCATATACACACACGGACAGGCACATACATATATACATGCATACACACATGTACACATGCAGACAGACACGCACACACAAGCACACACATACATATATACATGTGCACACACGTATACACACACAAAGACACACACACATACATACATTCACACACACGTATACACACACAAAGACACGCACACACAGGCACACACGTACATATACATGTGCATATACGCACACACACTATGCCCTGACAGGGCATGGCTTTTCCTTCTGAACGTGAAAGACAGATACTTGAGTTCTTTGTCATTTGCTAAGCCCCTCAAAGTGGAAAAAAGAGATGGACCTCATAAAATATTTAATAAAATTCCCACCCAGGCAGAGTCACAAAGAACAAATGAAATTAGACCTTAAAGTGTCAGAATGCCTCTGTAAAGCTAGAAATAATGATCAAATACTAATGGCAACTATTTTTTTAGTTCCTTCCCTGTACTTTACGTGCCTCAGGCCATTTGATCCTCACAGCAACCCCCTGAGTTGGGGACTCCTTATCTACATTCACTTGGCCCACGGTCACGTGACTGGTCCTCGGCAGGGCCCAGGAGCAGGACTGCGTCATCTGATTCCAGCATCGGTGCACTTTCGGATCCTCTAACCGTGGAGCCTCTCCTTGTCTGACTCCCCACCCCAGGCCTTTCCCACCAGGCAGCGAAAAATAGACCTGAATCCTCACGTCAGCTCATCCATTGCTTGGCTATTATCCTGGGGCCAGCCCGGCACCCCTCTCTGCCTTCCGTTTTCCGCTCTGTAACATCAATAATTCATTTCTGACCTAGCTAGCATGATTGTTACATCAAATAATATGAAGTAAAATACATGTGAAGTAGCTTTTTACTTGGAGATACGCCATCAGCACCCGCCTCATCATTTTATACTCTGAAACAGTTAAAGAATTACCCCTCACCAGCATGCCTGTATATTTGGAAACTCCGGTAAGCTAAAAGGCTCACAAATGCTGAAACTCATCAGAAATAGTGAATTTTCTTCGCAGGGATCTGTTCGCAAATTCCCCGCTGCGGTGAACTGCCTCTCCCAGGCTTTCACGAGCCACAGAAGCGGTGTTTGAGGCCAGAGGGCTTCATGTCTTTATAACACCATGCATTAATGTCATAAAGACATTCCAAATACCCCTTATGTTTTTCATTTTGGCACGGGGACACGGAGCAATTTTCCAGAATATTTTAAATAGGAAAAAATGGTCATTCTCCAGACAGCCGTTCTGTATTCCTGAGCCTCTGGGTCATATTCACATGCAGAAATATCTAAGCCACTAAAGTCAGTGTTTCTTTAAATGGGCTGTTTCTTTTATTAAAACAAATGCAGGCAGCATTCATTCCTTATATAACATCCTTACCTCTGAGCCCTGTGGGCAGGGAGGGTTCAGAACCCTGAAATAAAGCTGCTGGAACGCACTGGAGGAGGAGAAGCAGGCCACAACTGAGAAGAATGCTCTCTGTAGTTCTCACTGGATCCTCGCCACCCAACTCCTCCAGGTGTTTCCCAAATTTTATCTAGTGGCTACGTGATTAAATGCTTTAATGGGGTCTGTGCCAGGGAAGGGTTGTTCCTTCAGTTTGGCAGTGGTGTGCTACCTTTTTTGTGGTCTGCCCTTAGGTAGTAACTCTTTACACCGTACGGATAATAACGTGCATAGCTTAAAATCCGGTTCTAGGTTTTCAGTGGTTCACTTTAGTAAACGTGCAGCAGTCAACTACTATGTGCCAAGCGCCGCGCAGAGGACCAGGAATGCAGCCTCCATGTGGCCCCTGCTCTTGAGGAGGTCAGACACGGGCAGGGGGAGGGGAGCCATATCCCTAATCAGCTATCAGAAGTCCAGTGTGAAGTGCAAGAGTCGAGACAGGGATGATGGCTGAGGGACCCGCCTATCAAGGGAAACAGCTCGTTTTTGGAGGAGAGGGGCTTTGTAAAAGCGGCAAGGGGGCCAGGGCAAGTGACATGGGTTCTAGAGGTTGAATAGGAGCTGGGGGAGGAGGTGGCTGCCCCTGTTGGGTAGGCAGAGGGGGTCTTGTTGACTATTCCATATAAGGAAACCTGAGCTCAGAGAGAGGTCACAAAGCAAAGGAGGCCACTGTACCTGACTGCTCACTCTGAGTCTGGCACCCTTCCCCCATGGGCCTGGCCCAGCATTTTAGGCAGTTCTCTTTTCAACATCAAAAGAAATGAGAAACGAAGTGAAATCTTCACCTCTTCCTTGTGGGTTTATAAGGTTGATACTTTCCACCAGAGCTGAGTCAGAGACCTGTTACCAAAGAGAAATTTTGTTTTCAAGTCAGTCATCCCAGCATTTCCTTCTCTGCTTCGTAACTACATCCTAAGGCTTGTCATCCTGTTGTTGAGAAGAACATAGAGGTTTTGTGGTGGTTAGGGCCAGAGAGCTGTTGTAAACGTCTAGGACATCATCGTTCCTTCACTCATTTAATGTTGATTTCCGGTATACCTGCAGTTCCTGGTGTGCTGATAAACATTTAACTGGCTCCCCAGAAAAAAAGGAGTGGGGCCACAATTTACAGTGTTTGCCAATTTTTATGGTGTAAATACTCCACTATTGCCAGTTTTGGATAACCAATGTCATGTCACTGAACACAAAGTTGGGAGATGACGTGCGAAATGAGCGCAGGCCAGCTCTAGCATGTCAGTACAGGCCCTGGGCTAGGTATTAGGGATGGACTAGCGAACAAAACAGACGTGGATCCTGTTCTCTCTAACAACCCAACACCCAGACCGTTGGCCAGACGAAATACAGACAATAGTTTTCATTTGATCGTAGCTGTATTTCTGCTAGTGTTGTTGCAGAGAAAGACAGAGGTAGAGGCCCTGACAGACAGACGGAGACAGAGAGTTAGAAGAGAGAGAAAAAGAGATCCAGCCATCCCAATATATGTATATATCTTGATAAAGCCTAAAATGCCTCAGCCGTTTGCCCCTGGCTCTGCACCTCTCTTCTTAACCACCCCTCTGCTCTTACAGTCTCCAGCGCATGGGTGTTTCAAAGACCATCATCAGATCGCAGGGAAAAATAAGAAAAGAAAAAGCCAATGATTGCGTCTTCTCAGTATGTTTAGCATGCAAGCACAATGATACACTTAGTATCCTGGTGATGGGATCTGACTGGTCTATGAACGAGTTTCCCTTAGTGACCCCATCTCCCCACCCCCACCCCAAATTATTTTTGGACCAATGCAGAATATGAATAAATAAATAAAATTGAATCAATCAGAAGGGGAGCTATAGTGGTTTGAGTGGATATGTATCAACGCTGAACTCTTAAAGAAATTCCAGTTCCCATCAGCAGCCCATGCTTGGGTCCTATAAGTGCCCCAGGATCCTTTGGTAGTGTTTCAGGCTAGCAGCCGTTAAGGAGAAACTGCTTACAAGGTGTGATTGAAAAGACACTGAGAAGGTTCTCTTACCTCAAGCTAATTCTTCGTTGGTCTGTCTCTGACTGAAATGTCACTATGGGGGATGTATTCTTTTGGTTTACCACCATGCCTCTTGCTAACCACTGATGCCCACGAAAAATGTCTTTGCTATTATGAAGCATTGACACCTTAGGATAAATTAGTTAATTGGATAATTTGTAAAATAGTTTGCTGAAAGCAGGTTTTTAAGAGAAAGAGGGAGAGAGTCTGAGTACCAGCAGAAACTCACTGAGGCCTTGGGTAATGGGTGCTGGGGGAAGAAGGGGGACAAGGAGCCTTGTTGGAATGAAGGTCTCTGCCTTCTCACGAGAAAACATAGATTACCTGTTAGCTCTCTCCAGATGACTCAAAGTTCCCATCATGAACATTATAATCAGACTACACTGTGATATTGTGATGTGTTTAGGTCTTTAGAAAAATTGAGCAATAGGTTGATACCAGGCCCTTTGTTAGCTCATTACATAAATTATCTCATTTTCACAACAACCCTGTAAGGTAGATACGCCTATTCCCACTTCATAGTAGGGATACATCCCTCCTTTATACAGGGAAGGGTCCCTGTCCCTGGGTGGTGCAAATGGTTGGTGGTTCAGACCCAACCAGTGGCGTCAAGAAAGACCTGGCGATCTTCTTCCTTAGAGATTACAGTCAAGAAAAACCCTGTGAAGCAGTTCTACTCTGTAACACACGGGGTTTCCATGAGTCAGACTCAACTCCACAACAACATTTTTTTTGTTTTGTTTTGTTTTTTAATAGAAAGAAATTAGGGGCCAGAGACGGGAAGTAACTTGTCCAACATTGTACAGCTACTAAACGGCAAATCTGGCTTTCAAACTTGGTTCTGACTGACTCCTAAGCCTGCGTTGCCTCCACTCTACCTTGCCACCTGTTAGGGTGGGTCTGGTTTGCTGGTATTTTAGAGGGCTCCAGGCTATTGCATAGTTTTTGGTTTTTCTGCTGGCTTTTAATCCTTTTTAGACCTTCCTGCTCTGTTGGCCAGTTACCACTTGTTCCAGTTCAGGGTACCTTGCCTAGGGCAATCTTTCTCCCCCTTCTTATGAGCAGCGTGTAGGGTTAGTAACCAGGTAACTAAGCCTGCTGTTTCTAGTCATAAAACAAAAGCTCACTGCAGTTGAGTAGAATAACCCCAAGGACTTCTCCAGGTTTAATACTTGATCCTAGAGGCATATCTTGAGCAGTTTTTTTTTTTTTTTTTTTTACCTCTTTACCCATTCTTTGCTATTTTCTAAATAGACAAAATTCTTGATTGAAGTCTGGATGGATAAAGAGATAAGTATTACATTTTATTGGTGAAATATTCCAAATATATTTAGATTTATTTTTAATAGGGAACACTATAGATTTCATATGTGTGTGTGTATGTGAGTCAGAATTGACTCAGCTACTGGTTTTTGTTTGTTTTTAATACACAGAGAAAATGAAGGGGCTCGTGAATTCAATAAACTTTTTTTTTTTTTTCTTTCAGATTTTCCTAATTGGCTTAGTGGCTGTTGCCAGGTGAACACTTTTGAAATATGTGTGTCTTGATGCCAGAATGCTTAACTGATCAAACTAGGTACCGTCCTGGGTTGGACTGGGACTGGGTACCTAGCACAGCTGTAGGCTAGTAGTAATGATAATGTTTTAGCTATCTGGTTGGTTTTAAAGCCTTCAGTGCACCACACTGAAGGGTCAACTTTTAGAAAAATCATTTTTTTAGGCAAATCTCTTTACCTGTCTGGGGTCTCAGTGACCTCCTGGAGAATGAGGACCTGGCTGGACCTGGCGATTGTTTGGGGTCCATCCAGAGCTGGGGTTCCCCTGCTTCCTCTCATCACCCACGCCCTGGCCTTAGGACAAACGGGAGTGTGTCTGAATGACTCTGAGTGGCTTTGCTGTGCTAGGAAGGAGTTAACATGTCCTGTGCAGAGTATGAGAAGTCTTACATAACTCATTCAGTCTCCTCTCATGGGTGTTTTTCTGTAAACTCTGCCAAAACTAATTTCATGGCTTTAAAACAATTCACGGTACCAAAAGAATATGTAATGAGCTGCCATGGGATATAATTGTTTCCCGTCTGTAAGGAAAAGACCTGTAGCTCCTTGCAACTTATTAGGAATAATTTCTCAATTAAGCCAACAACCCAGGCCCTTGGCACGGCACTCACGGCAACCCAGAGATGGCGCTGGAAGGTTCTCCATCTACTGGAGCTTCAGAACTCTTGCTTTCTCCCACCTCTCTCCATCGGACCCCTCTCCATATATGCCCGGCTTTCCTTAGAAAGAGTTTGTTCCCCCACACACTGGAAAGGTTTTCAGAGGTGGAGAGCTTGTGCAGGCCAAATTGCTGCAATAGCCCAGCCTGATCCACTGAGTCCTCGTCATATCTCCAAGCTGGGAATCAAGCCCTTGCATTTGGAGAAGTCAGAAGGGTCACCTCCAAGAGAGCAGTGCACGAGGGAAAGGTCAGGGGCTCCCCACCTTCTTGAGCTTCTGTCATCTCATAGAGTCCCTTCCAGCTTAAGGAGTCTGTGCCTCCTGCCTCAGCTGGAATCAGATTAGGGCAGAACCAGTATTCTGCCTGGCTTGCTCCCACTCCAGGCTTTTTCCACTGTCACAAACCACAGGTTCACTTCTCGCTTCCTGTTTGGGGGATGCAGAGGTTAGAAAAATACTGTGATTATAATGGTAACATTTGTAGAAGCTTTATTGATTTTGATACCCACAGTAATTCTCGGAAGAAGGCCGGGCATCAGGTAGTACTATCCCCATTTTAAAGCTGAAGAAACAAGGTATAAAGCCATTTAGGTAATTTCTCAGAGCTATTTCCACTGTATTGCTTTGCCCTTGTAGACTGTTTCGTGATGGTACAGTGCCTCGGAGTCTACAGGGCACCTTCACGGGCAGTAGGGCTGGAGGAGAGGGGCAGGATGGGGCCTAAGTGAGGGGGTTGGCATACATAGGGAAGGGCCATAGATAAGGTCTCCTCTGATAGTTTGAGGATGGTAAATAAACCTGTTGATTCTGGCCAGTCACTGTGGAGGGAGAGGAGGGAGGAAGCTGTTTGAAGTTGCGATCTTCAGAATTAGTGACTGCTCCAGATCCTTCCATCATCATTGCACCATAGGATTAGATGCTACTGTGCCGCCATTTTGTCACACTGTGCCCCATACAAATTAGGTCAAAGGACTGGTTCCTTACCTCAGGGAGCTTCCAGTGTAAGCAGTTGTCTAGTTTTTAACTCCAAAATTACTCTCCTGGGGTTTGGTCCCCTTTTTCAAGACAGGTTGTAGGAAGAAGAGTGTGGAAGCAATTATTTATCTCAAGCAACCCATCTAGAGGATGTGGTTGCTGCTGCTGTTGCTGCTGTTGTTGTTGTTTTGTGGTGATCACAGGAGTGAAGTTGAAGAGTTGCTCCAGTCTGCAGAAGCCCATGTTAAACATTGGCTTAATGATGCCATTTTGAATTCTCTCTATATCTGTCCCCACCGGCAGCCACAGAATTCAGGTTGGCTGTTTAGAGGCAAGGACTCTTTGTCCTGATCTCCCGAGCTGGAATACATCTAGTGGGTAGTGTTTTGGGATAGCTGATACCCCCTCAAGGATAACCAAAAACCAAACTTGTTGCCATGGAGTCAATTTCAACTCATGGTGACCCATCTGTTACAGAACTGCTCCATAGGGTTTTGTTGGCTGTAATCTCTATGAGAGTAGATCACCGTGATGCCCCTGGGTGGGTTCAAACCACCAACTTTTAGGTTAGCAGTTGAGCGCAAACCACTTGTGCCACCCAGGGAGGTATGCATGCCAAAATCGTGATAGATGATAAATGCCAAGACCTAAAGATGACAGTGTTTTCTTGAGACTTTTATGTGGTTGGCAGGAGTTGGGAAGAGTGTCACATTTTAGACACTAAGGCCCAGGATTTGTTTTTAGTCAGACCCCTCTGAGAACAATGGGGTCTCACCATCTCCTGTTTCTCACATTTACTTGGCTGAAGGGCTGAATGTGTAAAGGAGGCAGGACTCCAGGCCTAGGCTGCTTTGGAATAGCAGATTCAAGGATATGGGCAGGTGGGCCCAACCCCTTTCGAACAGTAAACAGGGGAGGAAACCAGGTGCTTTTGCTCTAATTAAATGAGGACTCCGCAGTGTCAGAATAGAGGTGCTGTTACTCAACAACTGGTAGCCACAGGCTTAGAAGGTTCAGTTATCATTTGGAAAGTAGATTGAATTTTGCTGTCTGATACCCACGGGCAGCTCGCAGGGACATTGGTGACTCAGTTGCCTTTGACGTCAGTGAAGGTTTGGATGTCTGAAACCAAACTTTGGCTTATTGATTATGGACCCACAATTTTCCCATAAGGCTTTGTTGTTGTTTTCACCCCAAAGGGCAGCATAAAGCAGGCAGAATGGTCTTGATGTGGAAATGTTCAAATCTATCGAAGAGCCATTCAAAAACACAAGTGATGTGTGTACTGCGTTACGTGCTGCAAACTGGTAAGTTGAAGCAAATTTAAAAAAGGCAGATTTAACCTGGGACGTGTGTGTAGGAGGGAGAAAAGATTTATCAAGAATGTTGTGAAATAAGCAGAAAATTATTCAGCATTTCTCTGTTCTATTCATTAAAGCAGTGGTGGTAAGCTTTGAAATGTGCTGTTTTCGTCAGACCTTTATTTCATTTATGTCAGTACTTGTAAATAATTATATTAATGTGACATTTTAAGTAGACCTGTTTTCAAACAACATGTTATTCACAGTGACTTATTTTCTGGGGGAGAAAAGAAAGAATTGAACACACCGCACTCGGCAGAATTATAAAGCTGCTGCCAATGAAGGGACTGAATTTTTCTATGTTTTCTCTGCTACCTCAGAGGTAGCTGGGACCCAGGTCCTCAAAGAGCCTGTTCTAGAGTCCATTGTCAAGGCTCAAGACCTTCTCAGTGCTGACTTAATCCACCCAGGTCACAGAGGCACTGAGGCAGGAAGAAAAGGCCGCACAGCACAAATGTCACAGAGCGTCACAGTGCAGGAAGGCCAAGCCAGGGGCAGCCATGCAGAATTTGGTGACCAGTAAGCCTTAGAGTCTAACCTGGCTTACATCCATCTCTTTGGCAAGTAACCAGAAAGTTCTGAAGTTCCACAAATTCTCCCCCTAGTGAAACGTGGGCACACTAGATATTTAACTAACTGTTCCCAGTCCTTGGGGGCCTCGGGACTTCCTCAGTCTCTGCCTCTCACACAGGCAGGACTTGTGCAGTGAACTTTCACACCTGGCTAAGCACATTCTGATGTGGTTTAATGTCGTTCTTTGGTGCTTAAGATGACTAAGAAACTGGCCCCCAGCATCAATATATTGCAGACATGAAAGGCAATCCAACAACTGGGGTAATAAGACCTCCTTATCTCTATCTGCGTAGGGCTTTGCAAAGCACATGTATTGTGGCCTACCTCGTTTAATTACTGGAGAAATTGGGAATATGTATTTTTGGTTATTTTGAATTGTGAGGTACAAAAGTGTTTTAAGGGTCTAAGGAAGCTTCTAGGGCTCATTAGTTCTTGAGTGAATTTTATGAGTTTGTCTGATCTTCAAGGATGGGACTCAGTTGCCTTAACCATATGCTGAAATTAAGAAAGAGTAATAGTAAAGCTTAAGTGAAAAATATTACTAACATACTGTTCCAATTTAGTCATAGAATCACAGTATGTTTGGGCCAAAAGGAACTTTAGAGGTTGTTTAATCCATCTTTTCATTTTATAAATGAAAAAACAAAATCACAGTTAAGTAAACTTCTTGCCTAAGGTCACACACCTCCTTTTTTGAAAGGTGAAGGTGGGGGAAAGAGACAAAATTTATAGGATTTATAGGATCTGTGACAAAGAGGCCATGTGTTATTTAATCTAGGGTAAAATATCACGTGAGATGAATTTCCTATGCACTGGAAAAAATAACTGTTTACATCTTTAAAAACACATTTCAAGTGATCTTCATCCCCTCTTTTAGATCTGACTTACCTCCTGGCATCATTTCCGTTTGGACTGAAGAACTTCCTTTAGCTTTTTTTTTTAGTGCAAGTCTTCTGGTAATGAATTCTCTGTTTCAGTTTACCTGAAAGCGACTGTTTTTCACCTTTATTGCTAAGTATAGAATTCTTGGTTGACAATTTTTTTTTTATTTGTATACTTTAAAGGTGTCATTCCACTGTCTTCTGGCCTTTGTTGTTTTTGGAGAGAAATCTGCTGTCATTTAGATTGTTGTTTCACTTGTTCGTAATGTGTTGTTTTCTCTGGCTGATTTCAAGATTTTCTCCTCATCTTTGGATTTCAGAAAATTGATGGTTGTGTCTAGGTATGGTTTTCTTTGTATTTATCCTGCTTGGGGTATGTTGAGCTTCTTAGATCTATAAGTTGATGTCTTTTACCACATTTTCAACATTTTATGCTATTCAGATGTACCTTCTGCTCCATTCTCTCTCGTCTATCCTTCTGGGATTTCCATTCAATATGTGTTAGTCTGTTTGATGTTGTCCCACAGGTCTCTGAGACTCTCTCTGTTCACTTTTCTTCAATCTTTTTTTCTCTGTGTTCTTAAGATTGGGTACTTTATATTGATCCATCTTGAGGTCCACTAACTCTTTCCTCCACTATCTCCAATCTACTCTGAAGCCCATACAGTGATTTTTTTTTTTTTTTTCATTTTAGTCATTCTGATTTTCAACTCTAGGGTTTCCATTTGTTGTTGTTCTTTTCATATTTTTATTTTTATGAGAATCTATATCTATTCTCTATATATATATATACACCCACTACTTTTATTGCCATAATTAGGTCCCAAAGACCATGTCATTATGCCAAAATCTGCATTATGCAAAAATGGAGGATGACCACATCAGCTGACAAAATGGAGGATGATCACATCATTACATAACTACCAAATTATATTATTACATAACTGCCAAATTACATCATGTCATAACAGCCAAATTATATCATTACATAACTGCTAAACCACTGCAAATCATGGCCCAGCCAAGTTGACAAATAACCTAAACCATCACAGCCAGCATTACCTTCACCTCATACTCTCAGCATTTGTTATTGACAGACATACATTGTTAATGTACAAAATAGTCAGATAGTAGATTTTTCATTATTGTTGTAAATGTAAAATGTGAGATAATGAGATAGTCAATAAGTGAGGAGTGTGTATGTGTATAGAGAGCGAGAAAACAGATGTAGATTCCATATACATAAACCAAAAATCCAAACCCATTGCCATCAAGTCGATTCCAACTCATAGTGACCCTATAGGACAGAGTAGAACTGCCCTATAGGGTTTCCAAGGAACGCCTGGTGGATTTAAACTGCAGACCTTTTGGCTAATAGCTGTAGCTCGTAATCACTATGCCACCAGGGTTTCCCATTATATGTATAATAATATATATATATTAGTTGTTATTTGCCATTGAGTTGATTCCAACTCATAGCAATCCTATGTGACAGAGTAGAACAGAACTGCCCCATAGGGTTTCCTAGACTACAGTGTTTACAGGAGCAGATCACCACGTCTTTTCCCCTGCACACCTGCAAGTGGGTACACACCACCGACTTTTCCATTAGTAGGCAAACACTTAACCGTTTTGCCACCAAGGCTCCATATATATATGATATATGTATGTATGTATGTCCTTCAACTCCTTGAACATATTTATAGTAAAAAAATAAAAATAAAAAGTTGTTGTTGAGTCAATTCCACCTCATGATGACCCATATGTGTCAGACAGAATTGTGCTCCATAGAGTTTTCAGTGGCTGATTTTTCAGAAGCAGATTACCAGGCCTCTCTTTTTTGTTTGGCATCCAAATGCATCAACCATTTAAACCACCCAGGGGTTCCCATATTTATAGCAGCTTCTTTAAAGTTCTTGTCTGCTGAGTTTTTGAAGTTGGTTTCTATTGACTTTTTTTTTTTTTTCCCCTTGAGTATTGGTTACATTGTACTCTTTCTTTACATGTCTAGTGACTTTTGGTTTGGTAATGGACATTACAAATGATTATTGCAGAGAGTCTAGATTCTGTTATATTCCTCTGAAGAGAATTTTTGCTTTAGCGGCCGGTTAACTTGGACTCAAACTCCAGGTGGTGTCTTCCCTGTGGTCCTCGGCAGCTAAAATCTCTGCTGTATTCTTCCAGCTTCTGCTTTTGCAGTAGACCCCTTGAGGTCTCTATCATACATGTGTAGTTTAGCAGTCAGCTAGGAATTTGGGCAGATTTTATACATGCATTCTGTGGCTCACACCCTCTGTGTTCCTCTCTCTTCCAGAATCTCTCCCCTAACTTTCTTGTCCTTTGTCATTCCTGAAATTCAAGCTATCCGGAGTCAAAAGCATACTGGGAGTGACCCTGTGTTAAATCCACAAATTTATACATCTCACCAGGAAAAGGCCCTATCTTTCAAGTGGGGACTCCCTAGCAGTTTCTTTTAGTTATATTTCACTGACTTCAGGTATTTTTTTTTTTTAATTATTTTGTGCAGATATTTTAATTGTATCTGCAGCAGAATTAGCCTGACCAAATTACCATTACCAGAAGTCAGGGCTCTTTACATTTATATTCAGACTTTCAAAACACTTTGGATCTGTATCACAGCTCTGTGAGACAGGCAAGACTAATGTTATTAAGCCCATATTACAATTGAGAAAACAGACTTAGAGAGGTTAAGTGACTCGCCTAAGTTCACATATCTTTTTAGTGACCGAACCAAACCTAAGACCCAGAGCCCGTGACTTCTAGCTTGGGCTCTATTCCATAATCTGTGTTATTATATACATTTGATTCTAAATGAACCAGACTTTCCCCATGTCAAAGCTTCTATTACTTTATTTTCCCTCTAAATGACATAAAACAAATAAACAAAAGGTAGTTCTGATTATGTGAAGCTTTCTCGTCCGAAGGAAGGACTCGGGGCTTCCTAGAGTCATGCATATCTCCGAGAAGAGAGATCATGCCATGGCTGGTGTGGAAAGGAAAATACCTGTGATAAGTCTGGAACAGACTGACACCTGCAAGCCCCAACACGTATCATTGTGAAATTGAAGCCAGTCCAGAAGTTTCTTTTTGGGGAGCCATATACAGCCACGACAAGAGTGGTTTATGTTGCATATCCGTCGAGCTACCTGTTGAAATTCTTACTATGCTAGAGGTGAAAACTCAACCTGTGTTGACCCCTGTGGTCAGGGAAGGTGTTTTGTCCATTTCTCTTATTGGGGATGGAGAGGCGGAGCCTGAGTACAAAGTGTCTGCAGGCTGAGAGTCACAGGAAGACAAGAATTGTTCTCAAACTGGGGAATTACATAGATATTTCAAAGTTAGTCCACAGCCTTCTCCTCTCTTCTTCCTTAGGCTGTGACGCCATATCATGTTAAGGTCACATTCCTGCTTCTTGAGACAAGTGTGGTTCTCCACTAGCCCTCCATCCCCCATGCACACACCTGCTCGCTTTCAGCAGCAGCGTTTGTATTTGAGTTGGGACGTCTCAAAGTGTGGTCTTAGAAAACCTGCCACAAGATCATGCGTGGGCATGCATGTGGAAAATGAAGATTCTCGACCCCCACCCCCCAAATTGTAAGGAATCAACATCTCTTTTGGGTCAAGGAATTGAAGTGAGTAAGTTGAAGTGAATCAGGTGATCTGGGTGCTCGCTAAAGTATCAGAACCACTGATCTGGGTGAAATGATGAATACTCAGAGCGGTCTAAAGAGCATTTCCTTCACTTGGGGCATATCTTCTCTGTTCTTGGGTCGTAGGACTTTAGAGGGAGAAACATGATTTTTGAAACCAATTTTGGCTGCACTGCTTTTCAGCAGTATCATCTGGGCTGCTGTGATGCTTAGAGGAAACCACTCACATGAAAGGTTTTGCCTATCATAAACTGTGTACCCAAAAGTAGTTTGTTTGGTTTTTTTCCTTTATTCATTCAATCCATGCTATTTACATTTATCAAATGCTTGTTACAAGCAAGGAACTGTGCTCAAGAGGCCAGAAGTAGATTCACCTTGCAGTTACTAAAGCTTAAATGTCAAGACCCCTCATTTGCTTAGACCTCTTCCAAAGCCCTGGGAGAAGCCATAGCAGTGTGTTCTCATTGTCATATGTTTTTGTAATATTTGAAAAGTCTTTTTTTTTAATTGTTTTCTTTCTTAAGGAGAGTCCCTCAAACAGTATGAACTTCAGCCACCCAAAGCCTGATTCTCCCCTCACAAAGACCTTACAACCAGTAGGGGAAAGAGATGTAGACATAGATAATTAAGATACAATGCAGTAGGTGCAATGTAGACCCTATGCCAGGCATCCTGGGAACACATTTGAGGGGAAGGAAAGTGGTCAGGGAAGATTTCCTAGAAGAAGTGGTACTTAAGCTGGGTCTTAAGTAATGAGAGAGATTTGCCCATGAAATAGTGGAAGGAAGGTTGTAATAGAGAAATAGCATGAACAAAGTTACGAACAAAGTGGATAGATTGTGATGCATGTGTGTGTGAGTGTGTGTGTGTGTGTGCACATGCATGGATGTGGTAATTAAAGCACTTTGCAGTTGGAGGGCATTTTCCTTTATGTTGAGGGATACCCCCATGGCACAATGGTGAGAAGATTCCATTTCCAGGCAACTATGTGGACTGTGGGTCTGTGTGTGTTCCTGGAGACCGCCTCATCCCCAGGTTCCTGGGCCCCAGCTTTCCGCTCTACCTGACCTATCAGTGACTATACCGGTAATTGTTCTTTAAAGAAAAATAACCCTTTTACTCCTCATCTCTATTCCCAGATCCCTCCAACCCTTCTTTCCTGTCAGCCTTGCAAATCAATATTTCATTTTGAAGAGCCTTGTTTGATGCCAGTTCTGCTTATTTGCTCTGCAGCCACTGTGGGTAATGCTTTGTGGGTCTGTCAGTATGTAAATTAAACCAAGCATAGATAGCTTTGTGTTGCTTAATGTTCAGCTGATAAAAATTAATGTGGTGTGAAATGAGCGTTTTATCTGACTGCAGATACAGTGAGGGAGTTAATTAGACAGGCAGAGGGAAAATGTTATTAAGCAGGACAGGCTTCCTCATGGACGAGGACTGACACTCAGACAGCGGGTTTGTTTGGGCAGCGGGTGTGGCCGGGGTGCCCGGGCTGAGACAGGCTGAGAGCGACAAGGCAGGGAGGGTGCCCTCTTTGGGCAATTAGCCCCACAGTGCTGATGACTGCATGGATCCTGCCTGGGGAGGATGGGAGGGAGGCACAGGCCAAGCCAGGCCAGGCACGTCCAGCTCGCTGCAAAGTGCACACGTCAGCATTTGCTGGCAGGCTGAGGCGGCTTCGCCTTGGTGCGGCACCAAGGCCATTGGTAGAGAAAGAAGTTTCGTTCTTAAGAAGGAAGAGCTAGATGATGCGCCAAGCCACCACCTCACCCTGAAGTCAACCCAGGGGAGCTGGGAACCCCCAGTCGCTGACTTGAATGTTATAAAAGCTACTGTGATCTTGGCTCTCCTGGCCTTTGTACACACTGTTCCTTCTGGCAAGAAAGTGTTTCCCCCTCCCCGCCAGCCATGAACGTAGCACCTGGTATTACAGTCCCCTGCCTCCGCCACTAGACCGCGAGCTCCTGGAGGTCAGAGGTGTGTCTCACTCATCATGGTGACTGCAGTGCTGAATACCGTGCGGACACAAAGGTACAGCATAAATGTCATCGAATGAGTGAATGCCACATGGTGTTCCGTCTGCCCAGAAGTCTCCTCCTGCCCTTGTGCCAGGCCCCGTGTCCTGGTATACTCTGGAGCAACCTTCCCACCTCAGCTCAGATGTCACATTCTCACCAGAGCTCCTCTGTCTCCCCATCAAGATCAGTTCCCCGTGGTAGATACTCTTGAGACACCTTGTACTTTGCCTTTGGAGCACTTTCCAAATTTATCATTAACTATTGATGTGAGCTCCTGAGTAGGGACTAGGCTGTCTTGCTTACCTTTACATCGCCCGCGACTCCCACAGGGCCCAAGGATTCCTGGTGGTGCAATTGTTCAGTGCTCAGCTGCTGTCCGAAAGGTCAGTGGTTCAAACCTACCAGCCACTCCATGGGAGAAAGGTATGGCAGTCTGCTCCCGTAAAGATTTACTGCCTAGGAAACCCTATGGGACAGTTCTACTCTGTCACATGGGGTCACTATGAGTTGGAATCGACTCAATGGCACCTGACAACATAGCAACACAACTTTTAGGACAAAGAAGAAGGGGACTTGCACACCTGCTCTAATCCTGTGACCACTGCGCCTGTCCCTCAGCCAAGCCAGAGTCCACGAGCTCCCAAACTTTGCAGCAGTTGCTTGAGCAGGTTTAGGGCCTTCCATTTTTATAGCCCCTGTGTGGTTACCCAGCATTTCTCGCGAGCCCCCCTTTTAGATCTCAGTTGATGAACCTGCACCTGCCTTTGTGGCGTTATAGGATTTGCTCTGTATTCCTTTATTAACCTCTCTACTCCTCATTTGTAAAATAGGAAGACATTGCATTGTTTAGTGCTATGTGCCAAGCACCACTGGTGAGCTTCCACTTACATTCCACCCATGATTCCTGAGTAGCCCCATCCTGCGAAAGGCCCTGGTTCTTGCTGTGTGGTCATTCAGTACTCTCCACACCTCCTCTCATAAGGCTGCTGAATGGTTATCGTGCCTGTAGACTTCAAGAAGGCTTTACCTGAACTCATGTAGCCACCACTGAGTGAGGCTGCAGCCAGTTAGGTGAGCAGCGGGTAGGCAGGAGCCTTATGTTTGTTGGCCAATCCGAAGTGTGACAGGGCCCAAGATCATCACAGAAACAACAGAACTCAGGGTGGATGGACAGTTGCTTGACCAGAGAATCTGCTTGTTTGCCCCTTCCCCTGGTCTTGTTCTCTGCCCATTACAAAGCCTGGCTCAGCATCTCTATCTCAAAGTGGCCGTCCAACCCAGGTGACCCTGGTTACAGGAGGACGAACTTCCCCAACTTGCTAGACTAGCCCCCTTCTCTGTCTGTTCTCCTACCACTGCACTCTACCCCAGCGTGGCCTTGATCTGCTCCTGCTGTACAGGCTGCATCCCACCAAGTGGGTTGCTTCCATTGTGTTTTTCTGGTAAGGTGCAGGTGGATTCATCTATGACAAGACTCCTTATAGAGGTGGTTACCTGTAGGTAAAAAGTAATATTGATATTTATACTTTTCAAGGTACTTCTACTTCTGTTATGTGGTTTTAGCCTTAGACTACTCACTAAGGTAAGTGGGGCACGCTGATGTTATTACCATTTAACAAACAAGGAAATGGAGGAACAGAAGGGTCTAGTGGGTTGTCCAAGGTACAGCGTGCCACCTGGAACACACCTGGCTTCACTGATGCACTGTATGGCACCAACTCTCAATCATAGTAACGTTGCTTATGTGTGAAAAATGACATCTCTAGCCAACAAAACTCCTAGGATCCTAAAACTATGACTTTTAACTTGTTCCATAGGACGCCTTGCAAAGACAAGTCATTAAAAAGAGATTTAGATGAGGTTAGTTGTCAGGGATTCATTCACTCCATTCATTTACCCATAAACCGTTGCTGCGGAGTTGATTCTGACTCATAGCAGCCCTATAGGACAGAGTATTACTGCCCCATAGAGCTTCCAAGGAGCGCCTGGTGGATTTGTACGGCTCTTTTGGTTAGCAGCTGTAGCGCTTAACCACTATGCCGCCACGGTTTCCCCATTCATTTAGTACTTCACAAATATTTACTGAGTACCTGCCATACTGGGGATAAGGACAGGGAACAAACACAAACACCATCCCTATTCTGCAGAGCTTACAGTGTTGGGGGGGAGACAGTTCATCAAACCATCACCAAATGAACATAAAATAAAAATAGCAACAAGTGTGATGAAGGATTTGCCTTTTGAGAACACGTAATAGGGGTTTGCCCTCCAAATGGGGGAACAAATTGCTTCCTAAGAAGGGATGATCAGAAACAGGAACAGGACTGAAGCAGACAAAGAGAATGTCATGTGCAAAGGCTCTGTGGAGAGATGAAGAATAATGTGTGAGGAACTGGGTGAAGACCTCTGTGGCTGGAGCTCAGAAACTCTAGAAGAGCAGTGTGAGATAGCTGGAGAGGTAAACAGGATCCGAGGAGACCCTACTTAAGCTTCCTAGGCTGCAGCATAGCATCTGATGTTTCTCTTTGCCCTGTGCAGTAAATTTGCAAATGAATTTATTCAAAAGAATACCGAGGAATTGTCCTGGCAGTTACAGCTCTCTCTTTACCTCTTCACAGGTCACTTACTTGCTGTTAAAACTCAAATCTCTTCTCCATTTTTTTTTTTTATTTACCTATTCACTTATTTAAAAATTTTATCCGTGGAAGGGAGAGACCAAAAAGTTCCCCTTGCTTGTTTGCACCAGTAACTTCAGCAAGAAAGCACACAAGTTTCAAACCCACGTGAGTCTCCCCGCCAGAGTCTCCAAGAGACCCTCTGAGAGGTGGATCAAATCTGCTGGGAAGATCTTACTGATGTTTACTTCTCAAATGCATGAAACCAGACACTGAAACTGTTCGTTAAAAATTCCTGTGTTCAAGCAGACAAAGAAAAAATCATCTCAGAAGCTCTGTAATGAATGTACAAGTGGGTACAGGCTATCTTGTCAAAGACGATAATCATGAGTAAACGCAAACGAATGCTGTTTGTATTTGATTTTGCCTTTAATTGAAGCACGGCTGACAGCTGCCTCTGGCCCGCCAGCTCCCTGGGTTGGAGGACCTGGCCTTTTGCTTTGTGATCCTCTCTGGCTGGGGCTGGGGTAGGGACAACTTGCAGGATCGAGGGAATTAAATGAAATCAACACACATGCAGGCGCTTTCACCTGACCCGCTCCCCAGTGGCTCGACTAGGCAGGAAGTATTTTTCCCGAAAGGCAACTGGAGCTGGAGAGGCTAAGTCACAAGTAACCTGCTCACATGTCAAGGCAGGTAATCGACAGAACCAGGATTTGTGTCAGGTCTCCTGACCAGATTGAAATCTTTCTCCTCAAGATTTCTCTACAGCTGTTGTTCACATCTCACCATGTTGTACATCCTGCTGCAGAGTGCAGTTTAGCGACGATGTCGTACTCAGTGCTTGTTTAGTCACAGAAAACAGAGGTGAATACAGCTGTGGTTCCTGGCCAAAGCTGCCCTCCGTCCAGCAGGGAAGACAGACAAATAGAGCAATGGAAGCAACACTCTGTAATGGCACACAGCACATTTTGAAGAGCAAACAGGGCCAGAACTTTTTGCCAGACTGTTTGGTGTGGCCCAATTGGAATATCCAGAATCCCCTTCTTCCAGTTGAACTGGATCTAAGATTTATGTGTTTAGTGAACACGTATGATCTCACCAATATTTTGGGGGGCAACATAGGGTGCTTATATTTTAATATATAAAGGAAGAACACAAACAAAAATAACCCTCATCTATTTTCACCATCTCTTCCCAAAGGATGGACATTTAACACCAAAAAAAGTACGAAAGACATTATCTTAGAGTAAGGAATAAATCCTTATTTTGAACACATTTGTTGTTGTTGTGTGTCGCCATTGAGTTAATTCCAACTCCATATGTGACCCCATATGTGCTGGGTAGAACTACTCCATAGGATTTTCAAGGCTGTGACCTTTTGAAAGCAAATTGCCAGGCCTGTCTTTCGAGGCGCCTCTGGGTGGATTTGAACCACCAACCTTTCAGCTCATAGTCAAGTGCTTAACCATTTGCCCCACAAAGGTACGTACTGGATATGTTTCGCTTTATGAAAAACCAGTATGTTCCTACCATCACCACTAGTTGCCATCAACTCAACTCCAACTCATGGCAACCCCATGCGTGTCAGAGTAGAATTACGCTCCATAGGGTTTTCAAATGGCTGATTTTTCAGAAGTAGATTGCCAAGCCTTTTTTCCAAGGTGCCTCTGGATAGACTTAAACCTCTAACCGTTTGGTTAGCGGCCAAGCGTGTTAACTGTTTTCACCTCCCAGGGACTCCTCTGCGAGCCTGTTCTCCACAATTGGACACAAGCTTGGGGAAACCATGCCATGGCCCTGCACACACTGTTTCCCTACAGGCTAAGGAAGCTGCTGGGAACCCTGGTGGTGTAGTGGTTAAGTGCTACGGCTGCTAACCAAAGGGCTGGCAGTTCAGATCCGCCAGGCGCTCCTTGGAAACTCTATGGGGCAGTTCTACTCTGTCCTATAGGGTCACTATGAGTCAGAATCAACTTGACAGCACTGGGTACCAGTACTGAGTAAGGAAGCTGCTAGTGTGTAAAGAAAGGATGGCTCCTCTTAGCTTGATCAGAAATCGCTGGGTTAAACCATTTGTGGAACTAGTTTATTATCATAGGTAGAGATCTGTTCCTCTGCTGGTCTTTTGAAGATGATCCCACACACACACCTGAGTTTCCTAAATTTAGGGATAGAATACAGACATGCTATCGATCTGGAGGGTTCTGAAATCATGGCACATAGTGTTTTCTCAGGTCCCCCGTAGTGGCTTTTCTAGGACCTGAATTGACATTAGCTAATGTGGCTGGTGTAGGAAGAACAGGGCCCCATTTTAGCACTTCTAAAAGTCAACCCATTTGGAAAAATGGAAGAAGTTCTCTGACAAAGGTGAGACACAAAGGCCAAAATTCTGACCAGAATGGGAGTGAAGGATGCACCCATGTCCAGCGTGGTCTTGGTGACCCTCTGCATTTCATTCTCTTCGTTTGCCAAATCTCTAATGAAAGCCCCCTTGCACAGACAATGTGTACAGGAAATAATTGCCAGGTGGGATTCTCCATAATATTCTTCATGTCTTTAATATTTTTAAAAAGTTCAAGTAAAAATTTAGCCAAAATCCTGCCATCCTAGCGATACTAGAAAACAAACCCATTCCTGCCTAGTGATATTAGATTTAAAATTTTCCTGGGTGTCTTTTGTAGGTTAACGGTTGTGTGATAATCCATTGTCAATACACCATAATTTGTTCACAACCAAACCAAATCTGCTGTCAATTCCAACTCATAGCAACCCTCTAGGACAGAATAGAACTGCCCCGTGGATTTCTAAGGAGTGGCAGGTGGATTCGAACAGCCAACCTTTCGGTTAACAGCCAAGCTCTTAACCACTGCTCTACCAGGGCTCCATGACTTGTTAAACCATCCTGGATTACTGACCATTAGGTTCTTTGTGGAACTGTGTGTGTGTGTGAGAGAGAGAGAGAGAGAGATTAGATTTGATTATTAGATACAGTGCTAGAGTTTGTATAGCTTTTTGCTTCTGTCAGATTATTTATTTAGTTTAAGCTCCCAGGAGAAGGATTACTGGGTCAGACCAAGCACATCTTTAGGATTCTTGTTATGAATTACCATATTTCTTTCAAAAAGAATTATGCTGATTTAATTTGATGCCTATATTGAGTCTATCAGGTTGACTGCAACCTGACCAATGTTAAAAAAAAAAAAAAAAAGTTAGGTACTGTTTATTAAAAGATGAAAATGCTACCTCGTCAAAGTTGCTTTAACCTGCATTTTTTTGTTATTAGCGGGGATGAACATTTTCCTACGTGTTCACTTATCTAGCACTATCTATTAAAATGTTTTAGGGCCACATGGGGGGCTGTGAGTGGGAAACTTTCCTCACTTGTCATAGCTAGAGGGGCAGATGACAGCTGTGGACGAGCCTACATGAATACAACGTGAATTGGTTTCTGTGATATGGGGCAACTGGATTGCATGTGATGGCCTTTCCAATTAAAATAAACAAAAAACCAAATAGATGGTTGTAACTCTTGTGGCCAAAATACAGAGCCTGGAGGGACACCCATTTGTTTATTCTGTGGTCCTTACTGGAAGGTTTCAGGGGGCTTCTGGGAATCCTTGGACCCTCAGGCCTTTCAGCCTTTCCAGTTGTCCACATTAAGACTTTAGAAAGGAGAGTAGTTGGAAAACTTAAGATAAGGAGCACTTCCCTAGCTATAATTGTACATTAATTTCCACATGCTCTTAATCATCAGATTCATTTGAATCCTTAAACCATAACCCCCCCACAAAAAAAAAATCCTTTGCTGTCAAGTTGATTCTGACTCCTAGGGACCCTAGAGGACAAAGTAGAACTGCCCCCTAGGGTTTCCACTGAGCAGCTGGTGGATTAGAACTGCTGACCTTTTGATGAGCAGCCGAGCTCCTAAACACTGCGCCACCAGGGCTCCAGGACAGCTGTAAACAGGGCATACTTGCAGACGAAATAAACTCCCTGCCTGGAAGAGTCTGAACCCTGTCCCTTCTGCCCCACCCCCACCCCACCCCCCGCTGACCAGCCTCAAAGGCGCGCGATTCTGAGAGCGCAGAAGAATATCATCCAGGCACCGAGCGAAACAAACGTCTCCAAACTCTCAGGCCTCTGGAAGATTGCAAAGTCTGTTTTCTTAACATTACACTAATAATCCTTTTCCTGCTGCTCCCCACCAAGAAGGCGCTGAGCCCAGTGTTATATAACTGTGACTTGATCCCCTAGCCAAGTTACCAGGAGCCCAGCGCTCAGCTTACTGAACTGTGGCAAAGCGAGCGCGTTCTCCCTCCCAGCACTTGGCAGTGGAGGAGCAGTTAGAGGATAAATAGATGACTGTGACTTACAGATCAGCTGCACTTAACTCAGAGGGGGCCAAGGCCGCTCCCTGCAGCTGAAGCCTCGGTAAACCCGTGGAGTCCTGCCCCGGGAACCCAAATAAACGCCAAATTGAGCCCCTGCACGAGGGCACCAGGCTAGTTTTGTGTTCTTTTCCCCTCAAGGGAGTGGCCTCAAAGGTGCTGCTGACAGTATTGCTGCCCGGCCGCTTGTGTGTGCAAATTCAAGTGGAGGGGACTCCTCCACACCCGTTTCGAAACTTGCAAGGACCTAGACGCTGAGTTTGCTCTCACCGGTCGCTGTGGTGACCTAAGGCGGGAACAGGATGTGCTCCCCTTTTCCCACTGCACCCCAACACAGCCAGGCAAGCAGAGCACCCCCCTGCCTGAGCCCCTGTGCACCTTCTATGCACTTAAGAAGCAGAATAAAATAGGGGTACAAATTTGACCTGCTGCATCAGAAACACCCAGCCTTTCTCCTTACAGGTTTTATGGCCGTGGACAAGTGACTTCAGCCTCTAAGTCTCAGGTTCACCATCTGGAAAATGGGGATAGTAATAAAACCCACCTCATCAGGTTGTTGTGAGGATTAAATGAAATATGGAACAGAAAGTGTGTGGAGGATTGTGTGACCCATGGTAAGAGGCAAATCAAAACCAGCTTTTATCATAGAACTTTTCTTTTTTCTTACCCCCTCCCTTGCTGGACTGGGCGACTGGAGTGCAGGGACAGTATTGGGTTCGGCCAGTGCTGCTAGGGTCAAGCACGGTTCCCAACACACCAGTGTTGTTGAGTCCATCCCAACTCATGGCAGCCGCATGTGCGCAGAGTAGAACTGCTCCATGGGATTTTCGTGGCTGTGACCTTCCAGAAACAGATTGCTAGGCCTTTCTTCCAAGGTGCCTCTGGGTGGGTTCTAACCACAAGCCTTTCAGCTAGTAGTCGAGTGCTTAACTGTTTGCATCACCCAGGGTCTCCAAATTAGACATTAGAAGTTTCCAGAAGTTCTGTTAAGCAGCTGGGTTGAGATCCACTAGGCTAAACTTTTCTACTGCCAGCACGACAGTAGAGAAAGAAAATTTTCTCCCTTTATTTTTTCTTTAAATTCACATATTCATTCAGATAAAATTCCTCACCACCTCCCCCTACCACCACAGACCTCCCTACCTCACAGACACATGCTTTTTGTGAAATGTGAGTGTGAAAACCCCTAAGTGCTTTGGAAAACATGTTCCAAATGTTTTTGATGAGGGAAGGCTGAAATCTGAGTGCCACCACCCCTTGGGCTGAGACAAACCTCTTGGGTGGATATGACCATAAGGGTAATTCCTCCCCAGCTCAGTTGATTATGGTAGGTTGTTTTAGAAAATAGAATATCAGTGCTTATCAGTTTAAGGCAATTCCTTGGGAAAACGCAGAACCATTGCAAGGTCATCAGAAGCTCTGTTGCTAGGACTGTCATGGGAAAAACCTTGTCTAGTTTCACAGAAAGTGACCACTACCTTGGTGTTTGTAAAAGACGTATGGGTTACTAACATCCACCCACAGGTTTATACAGCGAAAGGTTGTGAAATTTGTTGGCCTGTTGGTCTGTCTGCCTGTCTATCTAATGTATCTATCTAATCTCTTTAACTCTCTATCCATCTAATCTATCTAGCTATCTATCTGTCTGTCCACCTAGTGATGATTCAGTGGTAGAATTCTCCCTTCCATGAGGGAGAACTGGGTTTGATTCTGAACCAAAGCACCTCGTCCACAGCCACCACCCATCTGTCAGCGGACACTTGTGTGCTGCTGATGCTGAACATGTTTCAGAGGAGCTTCTAAACTAAGATGAACTAGGAAGAAAGGCCTGGCTGCTGACTTCCAAAAATCAGCCAGTGAAAACCCTACGAATCACAATGGCCATCTGAAACCAGTCATGGGGACGGCACAGAACCAGGCAGCTTCCATTGTGCATGGGGTCACCATGAGTCAGGGCCGACTCACCGGCAGCTAACAACAACTGCATTTATTTATTTGTGCCAAACAGCATCCCCCTTATCTAGTCCTGCCCACCTGGCTTGCATCTTCCCTGCTGGCAGGGGGTACAGCCTGGGTTGAAGACATGGCCCATGGCAGGGCTAAACGAGTAACACCCAAGCTTGTGGTTTGGGGAGTCTTCTTAGAAGGACATGTGTTTGCCAGGCTTGAGCATTTACATGGCCTGCTCTGGGCCTTTGATCTGAGCTCTTAGTTGTGTTGATGGAAGGCAATCTCTGGCCAGAAAACAGACTCAGAGGGATCGTAGCCAGGCTGAGCAGGAAGGACCTGTTCTGAACCTCCAGAGCGCAGTGAGGCTCAGGTTCCTGATGCCGGGACAGGGTTTTCATCAGTTTCTGGGGACAAGAAAAGTGGAATGAACCATTACCGGGCACGGGAACCCAAACTGCCCGTCCCTTCAGTGAAGGAAGCCTGTGTGTGCTTGGAACGAGTTGTTTATTCTCCCCACCTAGATTTTCTCATCTATAAAATGGGGTTAATTCATACCTCACATAGTGTTGTGAGGGGGATTGATTATTAATGTTTACAATCTGCTTTGAACTTGAAAAGGCTTCCCTAGAAGTTGTTATTAAGCCTCTATCATTTTTATTTTGAGTCCTGGGGTGTGCCTGAACCTGAAACTCAAAGGAAACCTCACAGTTTGTTACACCCCAGAAGAAGATAAAATGTAATGAGATTAAGGCAGACTCCCTGAAGATGGCCACCTTGAACGAGTAGGCAGTGTGTTCTGCATAAGGCTCGAAAGGGATCCTAAAGCAGAAGGACAAGCAAAGTAGCCATCTCCCACCTGAAGAAGCAGGAAGCCGTTCTTTGAATTGAGATGGGGTAAGGGTGGGAGGATCCTGTCCTTTGGGTTCTCAGAGAATTTGTTCTTGACCCCTCTGCCTTCAGTAAGTTCCTGAGGGAGCCAAGTGGAAAGCCTGCCAGGCAGAAGGGTCTGTGTGCGAGGCGTTAAAGCATACTCAGTAGACCTTCATTTCTAGCTCTTCTAATTTATCCTGTTGTCAATTTTCTGCACGATAGCCAAACACAGACATTTGTCTGCAACTAGGTAATTGGGCTGAGATGTAGCGGTAGGGTTGACACCGAGGTAATGCGTGGTAGAGAGCACATTAAGGGAGCCCAGGGCATTTAACCCTTCTGTGTGAAGTTGGAGAGAAAGGTGGGCCCTTCTGCATGGGGGGAAAAAAATCACAATAACCAATCCCATTAGCAAACCCTCTGTAATTGGCAAAAATTACGAACATGTGCCCAGCTCTTTGGTGAGCCAGATCAAAAATTATTAACCTCATTGATCCTGAGTACTGGCCATTCCCACCAAATGTAGTGTAGATAATTGGTTTTTTTAACTGAAGAAATAACTACCTGTGATATGTATCAATATGGGGCCTGTACGATTGCATTAGATTTTTCTTGCCCAGGGCTATGACTTGAGCTTTAAGTCCATCGAGCTTATACAACAGAACCTCATATTGACTATTGGATTAAACAGCTAGTCAATTTATTTTTCCGGGTTCAATAATCAAGGATGCAAGAGAGCAAAGCGATCCTCCAGGTGTGCTTTTGTGAGGCGGTGGTAACCCACTTACATTGTTGTGATGCTTTTTAAGCCATTTGACATAGCGTTTGCACAGCCCTTGCTCAGCAGTTCAGCATGCGCCTTAACTACTGGTACTTCACCCATTCCCTTGTGCTGGGGAGATTGTGGTTTGACTCTTCGTACTCCAAAGTGGTTATGAGATATGTCTACCTGGACTTGGCCGCACTGAGGGACCTCAGCACCCTGCCTCACAGCGTAAATCCCTGCTCTGCTGAATAAGGACATCTAATGAAAGTGTAACACACCTGAAGGCTGCTGTCCACACTGCCGCAGGGAGGGGAGTGTGTTCCTTTCATTTCTTTCCCGTGAACGACCAAATTCAGGTAGAAGGCAATTGTAGCACTTTATATCATGGAAGGATTATGCCATCTTAGAGCTAGAAGTGATGAAGTGGGCACTCCTGAAATATTTGAACTGAACCAAGCTTAACTTGTATGGAGAAACTACGGCCCAGAGAGGCAAGGAGATTTGCCTCAGGTCACCAATAAGGACTAAGCCACAGAATCTGAGGTTGAAGGAGTTCACACGCAGGCATTGCTGAAGTCTGCAGATCAGACGCCGCCCCCGACGCTTAGGGATCAAGGAGATAACAGAGTCAAAGGGTAGAAGAAGTGGAAGGCCAACGTAGGATACTTTTTTTCCCTGTCACATTGGATTCCATAATGATCCAGCCGTGAAAGGACAGGGTGCTTCGGGAGACAATTTTTCTATGTCAGTAATTTTAAACCTAAGGAGGTTTGGTGTCCCATGAGCATATTCATCTTTCCATGTTTATTAAATTAAGCCCTCCATGAGTCTGCAACAACATACTGTTCATTAATAGGAAAAGAGACCATTGTTCCCCCCGCGGGACTATGGCAACGCAGATGTGTTCCTAGGTACGCAGAAATGAATTGTGTGCATGTGTGTGTACAAGCACAAGTGTGTGCACTTTAGGGGGTAACAAGGGAGAGGCCGAGGGCAAACAGAACCCAGAAAAAGAAGTCTTAAAGCTTCCACCAGAAATATGCAAGAAGGATTTTTATCAGAACCAAATCTAAGTACTCCTGGCAGAGTGCCTAGCAAGATATTAGTTTTTATAAGAAGAAGAATGAGCAAGTAATTGTAGTGCCTCCATAGGAGGAAAACTGCAGGTCTGTTCAGATGAACCCCCACGCAAATTTTGAAAACAGCTTACTGATAGGAAAATCAGGTTTTTGGTTTTTTTTCCTTCTGGCAACATTAACATAGTCAAACAACTGGAGAGAGAATTCTATTAACTAAGTCAGTCCCACCAAGTTAAAGCCTGCTAACACTGCCACCGGGGCTCAGTGGGGAACCTAGACATTTGTTGGTTGGACCAGAGTAACGTGGAAACCCCATCTGTTTAGAGTCACGTTATTGCTAAAGCTAAAGGCAAATCCAAGAAGCCCAAGACAAGTGTAGGAAACTTAAGACAGAGGGATTGAAAGAAGGAATAAGAGGGTAAGAGAGATTTTGTCAGCCATGTGATTCATAGGTGAGAAACTTTAGAGGTGTGGGGTACCTTAGACCCCAGCCATAACTTGTTTCAAGACAACACACTTCATTCAGAGAATGTCACAGTAATAGACTCAAAATATCAGTCACAAAGGAAGTTGAGATGGGTTGAGTAATCATGAATTGACACTACAATTACCCTAAGATTTCAAGTTTCCAGTTAAAGGCAATGGTTGTTTCATAATAGAATCGAAGGAACATGGTTATAATGTGGGTTCCACACAGAGAAAGCTTTGATCCTCAATTCTCATGTTCTGCTTCAGGATGAAGCATTACAGTGGGCGGGGGCAGACTAGAACATTTTAGAAAGACACCAACAAATGGTTTCTGTCCATTCACAAGTACCAGTCACAAATGTGGTGTGTCTCAGGTCGTTAGTGTAAAGAAAGATGAAGACTATGAGACATTTGAGTGACCTAGATATGGGGTGTATTTGTTGTGGCTCCCAACTGCAACTAGACCGATGGCTACCCACGCGGTAGGCAGGGTAGGGAAACAAGAGAGAGGCTTCTCTTTTCTAAGAGTAAACTCTTTGAGTAGAAGCATGAATAGCCAACAACCAGGTGAAAAGGAGTCTTGAAACCATGTCTGACAGGGGATCAGAGAAGGAGGTTGGAACCCTGGGAGTCTTCCGAAGCCTCTGGTGATGGCTTCTCAGGATGTAGCCATCCCCAGTGATGATGACTTGCATTAGGACAGATTCTGAGATGGACACACCACAGAATGGGCAGTGCATTTGATGATGACCATTAATAATGACCTTGGCATTGACAAGCTGTACAGACTCATCTGACAAAAGCCAATCCACCCACAGCAATACTGGGATTAGAGAAGGCAGAAGGGAATGACCCTAATAGGGATCCCCAGCAGCCTTGGCTGTGGTATCAGCTGGGTCCTCAGATCTGAGACAGGACAAAGGCACATCATATTATCAAAGGGACTTTTGGCTGCACCCCACCTTAGTGGTCTTCACGTGGCCACTAAACACTCCTGAGTCACATGTCCCCAGAAGGTCACACAGTAATCCATGAACTATTAGAATCTTAAACCCAGGAGAAAAGATGTATTTCAAAGAAATGGGTGTATCTATCAGCAAGGCTTTGTTACGTATAATGGAAGTGCTGAGCACTCTCCTGAAACCCAGGGCCCACACTCGGGAAGCCTCTGAATCTAGGAGGGCAGTGCCAGGCTGGGCGGGCGGCTAGCCCTTTGTGTTCCCAGGGCTGATGCTGTCCCCACCTTCCTGCGGTCTTTACGTGCTTATCAAGGGCCAGAAGTTAGCCCGTATTCATTTGCTCCTTCAAGACCAGTCTGAACACTTTAGTTGGGGGTGGAGTTTTTTTTTTTTCCAAAATAAATCTTTCCCCACACCAGTGTGTGTATGTATGTACATATATGTGCTTGTGTATGTATGTGTGTATTAACATATATAAACATTTGTATATGTGTATATGTATTGTGTATACATACATAGATGTGTGTGTATTTATATTTATATACACGTGTATGTATGTGTGTTTAGATATATATCTGTGTATATGTGTGTGTATCTATATGTGTGTATATATATAACATACATGTATGTGTGTGTGCATATATAGAGAGAGAAAGAGAGCCCTGATAGCCTAGTGGTTAAGAGCTCAGCTGCTAACCAAAAGGTAGGCAGTTTGAATCCACCGGCTGCTCTTTGGAAACACTATGGGGCAGTTCTACTCTGTCTTACAGAGTTGCTGAGTCATAATCGAATGGATGGCAATGGGTTTGTTTGTTTTTTTATATATACATATACATGTATAAAAAAAATTTTTTTATACATGTATATGTATATGTATATATAAAAAACCAAACAAACCCATTGCCATCATGTATATGTGTGTGTATGTATATGTATGTGTGTATATACATATATGTGTACACATATTTGTATATGTGTATATGTGTGTATATATATTTTGTGTGTATGTGTGTGCATACACATATATACATATGTGTGTATACATATATATGTGCATACACATGTGTGTATATATACATACACATATGTGTGTATATATACATGTATATGCATGTCTGTATATGTATGTGTATATACATACGTATTCACACATATTTGTGTATGCGTGTGTGTGTGTGTGTGTGTGTGTGCGCGCGCGTATAGGAGCCCTAGTGGCGTAGTGGTTAAGAGCTGTGGCTGCTAACCAAAAAGTCGGTATTTCGAATCCACCAGGCACTCCTTGGAAACCCTATGAGGCAGTTCTACTCTGTCGAATAGGGTTGCTATGAGCTGGAATTGGCTCCACAGGAATGGATTTGGTTTAATGGGTTTTAAGCATCAGTATATGGATGGCCCTTGGACTAATTTTATTTTTGCAACTTTTTGAAGTTTAAATTATTTCCAAATAAAAATTTAAAAGAAAAAAATTTTAAGTAATAATAAAGTCAGCATTGAGTGTAGCAAGAATATCATTCTTCGGGTCAAAGTTCACCACAGATGTTTGAAGTCAAGAGCCCGCCAGAAGCCTGTGGCTCCTGCGCTCCAGCTTTCGTGGACTTTCATGGACTTGTCAGTGTGAATCAAGGTTGCACCTCCAAAGTTTAGGTGCAAACGAGCTGTTGGGGAGGTTTTCAGTGAGCAATAGAGAGCCTCTGTTAACGGCCAGGACAGTCCAGGTCTCCCACTTTAGTCCAAAGAAGCTAAGTGGAACTTGCAACCCAAAATATGTAATGATTCACCCCGTGGTAATACAGCAGCCCTGGAAGGCTCCCAAGAGGGATTAATCTGAATCGGCAATTAAGATAAAGTCTGGGCCCACGCTAATCCTGGGCTTAATCAGAGATATTTTAATGCGTTTCTGTGGCATGCATATAAGGCTGGGATTCCGCTAATTGAGCCTGGAAAGTGGAGTGAGGAGCAGGAATCGCAGGACACTGACGACCTGCAGCTCCAGCAGTGAAATGGGATTTTGCAAGAGCCTTGGGCAGCGTTGACCAGGTAGCGTGCACACCATGTGTGGCCTGCCCTGCTGTCAGGGTGCACGGGTCTTCCCTGCAGTGCAGCAATAGCAAAAAGCAAGAGCAAGTTTCTAACAAGATGCAGGAAACACTGCTTGCTACACTGTCGTTGTTGTTCTTAGGTGCCATGGCGTTGATTCCCACTCATGGCAACCCTATAGGACAGAGCAGAACTGCCCCACAGGGTTTCCAAGGAGCAGCTGGTGGATTTGACCTGCTGATGCTTAGGTTAGCAGCCAAGCTCCTAGCCAAAGCACTTGTGAGGTGATCACCAACTTACACAGGTATAGGGACAAATATGATGAAAAACAAAACATAAAAGAAAAAAAAATTAAGCAGTCTTCAGATATTAAAGCCAGCGTCATTACTATGTTATGTTCTAGACTGTTCGTTCCTCGTATTTGCAAATCCAGGCAATCACACAATGTAGTTTGTGACTGTAAATTCCCAGTGACCGTGACTTAGTGTCCTAGGCCAGCCAGGACCACCACCTGCTCATCACCTGGTTTTGTCTCCAGCTATATCATCATTAAGTTCCACTTTGTCATGATTTCAAGATTGGATGCTGGCATTAGCCCTGGAATTCTTAATAGATACACAAGCATCCAGATTAAACAGTATACAAAATATTACTCTATGATCTTTTCCTTATCACTAAATACACTCCAGCCACTTTCCTACTTGCTTTTTTCCAGATTGCATGTATCTCTCACAAGCCTAGGAGATAGGTGGGTACCACTCCAATGGGCATTCAGAGAGATCAGGTACCTTGCCCCCATACCACTGGGCTTTCGCATTATTCATCTACTTGTCTGTGGGAGATGAATCTGGTTATCAGGATGGTAATCAGGTAGATGACAGAGCACATGTGTGGCCTTCCATTTGGCTCCGTAGTTCACATAGTGCGGGAGGTGTTCAGCCTTCTCTCCATTCAAGAAGATAGTAGCGAGAAAGCTGAAGGTGCAGAAGAGATCAATAGCTGTCACGTTGTTGTTGTTGTTAGGTGCTGTCTCGTTGAGACTGACTCATAGCGACCCTGTGCAACAGAGAAGAACCGCCCCACAGGGTTTTCTTGGATGTAATCTTTATGGAAGTAGATCGCCAGGTCTTTCTTCATGGAGTTCAAACTGTCAACTTTTCAGTTAGCAGCTGAATGCTTAGCCATTTGCACCACCAGGGCTCCTAGTAGGTATCTAACCAAAACAAACAAACTCATTGTGGCGGAGTTGATTTCAACTCACAGTGGCTGTATAGGACAGAGCAGAACCTTCCCATAGAGTTTTCTGGACTGGAATCTTGGAAGCAGATCGCCAGGTCTTTCTCCATGGAGTTCAAACCGTCAACTTTTTGGTTAGCAGCCAACTGCTTAACCATTGGTGCCACCAGGGCTCCTAGTAGCTATCTAGTGAGCATAACCCATGTGAAAGACCGAGTACTGGACTGTGACACACCGTGAGGTATAAGTCAAGGTCACTGCCACCCAGGAGCTTGTGCTTCCTTGGAAGGATTACCGTATACACCTGAAAAGAAAAGCAAAACTCTGGCGTTGAGCTGTTTGTGCAAGGCACCAGTGAATGGTCCAGACAGATCGAAGAGGAGCAAGATATTCCTTTTGCCTTGGAGTTCAGGAAAGGCTTCCCTGAGAAGGTGGGGTTTGAGTAATCTAGGGAGGGGGAAGGAAAGGAGGAATTCCAGAGGGAAAATAACCCACACTCAGAGGCTGGTAAGTAACACACAGGTATTTGGGGGGCTGAGGAGGCATATATAGAAGAAAATAAGACATGCATGAAAGGATCTGGATCAGTGTATGGAGGACCCAGAAGTCCTGTCTGAAGTATTGGGACTCGTTCTCTTGTACACTGTCCATAGTGTTGCCAGATTTGCAATAAGAATACAGGATATCCAGTTAAATTTGAATTTCAGATAAACAAAATTTTTTAATATAAGTTGTTGTTATTAGGTGCCGTTGAGTCAGTTCCAACTCACAGCGACCATGTGTACAACAGAATGAAACACTGCTCGGTTCTGTGCCATGCTCCCAGTCATTAGGTTTGAGCCCATCGCTGCAGCCACTGTGTCAGTCCATCTCGTTGAGGATCTTTCTCCTTTTTGCTAACACTCTGCTTTGCCAAGAATGATGTCCTTCTCCAGGGACTGGTCCCTCCTGTCCACCAAGGGTGACCCTACTGGTATTTGAAATACTGGTGGCAAAGCTTCCAGTATCATAGCAATGCACAAGCCACCAGAGTACAACAAACTGACAGACGCGTGGTGGTTTGTGTAAGTATGTCCCAAATATTCATTGCCATACTTATACTAAAAACACATATATACTTTGCTTATCTGAATTTCTCGTTTAACTGAACATCCTGTATTTTATCTGGCAAGCCTTAACGCAAAACTATTGAAGGTTTTGGAGGAGAAGGGTCCGATGAAGGTACGTCTCTTCCAAAAAGAAGCCTGAGAACCAGACCTGGAGCGCTGTGAACAGCCTCACCTGTCAGAGTCTCTCCTTTCTGGGGAAGCTCAGTGGAAACCACACGTCCTGTCTGAGGAGTTCCCTGAAGCTGAAGTGTGTGAATTGCGTGGTTATAAGACATGAGCTTACCATGAACCGTGAATTCAACAATGTCACACATGAGGCAGTTGTCCCCAGGTGGGTTGATTAACGACGAGTGGAATTAGGCTTTGAAAACATCATTTCTTACCAACCCCTGCCTCCTAGGATTTCTGCACCTCCCTAGGCATGCCAGCCCATTAAGGAACCCAAAGAGAGGTGGGAGAGAATGGGCCTGACATAAAAGGTGTAATAGGAAAATAATACTGGACCATTACAATTTCGTTAAAAAGTTTTTTTCTCCAAGAAAAAAAAATTTTTTTTTTTTTAACATTTATAGTTTTTAGAATTTAAATGGGCTGCATTCAGAAACAAAAAGCCCTTTAACGAAGGTGTAAATTGTGCCTTTTTAAAATGACTTCTTTTCCCTGCGCTGGTACACAGTAATGAACACTCCTACCCAATCAAAATACGAAAACAAAACTGGAGCTGCGTCAGCATCTTGGCTGCAAATAAAACTCAAAACAGGTTATAGCACATGCTAGGAATACAAAATAAGGTTAGAAATAATGCTTCAGCTGTGAGTTCTTCAGGCCGTGGAAATAATAGAGCATAATTTAGTAGACGAGGAAGTAGGGAGTCAGCATACACAGGAAAAATGAAAGAAGCACAAAAAACGCCCAGGGTAGGGAACAGGGCGGGAAGACATTTGAGGAGGATGGTGACAGGGGGGCTTAATCATTAGAAGAGAAGAAAGACTCAGCCTGGTCAGAGAAGGTCCAGGAGAAGAGAGGGCAGCTTCCTGAGTTGCATATAAACTGCTCATATTGGGTTTTCAAGGTGATTTTAAATGGACCTCGGGCATCAGAGAGCCAAGCGGGGAGCATTGGGGTTTGTGACATTCTGTGTCAGACGCCTTACAGGACTGGAAAGAAGGAATTCACTGAGAACTAAGCAGTCTTTGATTACACAGTGACGAGAACATCCAAGAAATGTTTGCTTTATTAGTCTAAGATTATCCCCTAAACCCTAACCAAATTTGTAGAGCAGCGCTGTAATTATCATGTCTTACAGGTGCACGTATCTGCTCATAATGTCAGCCAAATGGATGTTTTATAGATACATATATTTTTTCCTTTTTAAAATTTCATCAAGATGTTACAAGTCCATGTTCCCCCACCCTGTCAAAGCATTTAACCCTGGCTTTTTTATAAAGAAGAGATGAAAACAAATGAACAGGTTTTCAGCTGCATAGTGTGTTTGCAGGAGGCTTATCGAGATAGTTCTCTCAAGGAGCAGTGTGCATATATACTTTTATTCTTACTCAAGTAAAGAGTACTTTTCTTAATAAATATTTATCATGGAAGTTCATTCCCCTTTGTACTTTACTTCCTGGGGCTAGAAGCTAAGAACCTGTTATTCAGAAAAAGGGTGGCCTGCCTTCCCTCTTCCTCCACAGCAGGAAAAGTCATTTGAAATGAGATCTGTACTGTCCCCAGTCTTGGATAGGGTTGCCAGATTTAGCAAATAAAAACACAGGATACCTAGTTACGTTTGGCCATCAGTTGCCAGATGAGGATGATGGCAGGTATGCTGACCACATGGCTGGAAACAGTCGCATGTGTAATGCCCATTCCGTGACCATTTGGTGAGGATGGGAAATAAAAATATACCTCTCACAGCTCCCCCGAGTATACTAGGGCCTCTATTTTGTGTCCTCCCCAGAAATTACCACTTTGTGAGAAGACATTCTTCTCACCTTTGTTAATTCATTGCCAAGGCTGACTCCTCCCTCTCTCCTGGTCAGTCCTTCCTCACCATCTGTATGTGATGAGTTCATTACAAGGAATAAAATCCGTTTTATCGGGCCAGCCTTCCACATCTGCCTGTCAGTGTGCCTGCTCTCAATTTTACCCCTTAAAATTCACTTGTGAGATGGATTTTAAGCTTTGGCCTCTGGTTGGGTTGATTCCATACTTAGGCTGTTCCATATTAAAATTATTTTTAAATGAGACCTTTAGTGGTTAGTTGTGGAGGCAATTTTTTGACACTTTCAGACATAGTATGGGGGTGGAAAATAAAGAGTTCTGTTGATCTCGAGACAGTTAAAAAGATCGGTGGTTGCCGGGGTCCGCGGGAACAGGCGAGGGATGAGCAGGTGGAATGCAGGGCGTTTTTAGACCAGGGAGCTATTCACGGCATTACACATTTGTCAAAACCCACAGGACTACAGGACACAGGCATGGACCCTAGTGTAAACTGTGGTCTTTAGTTAACAATGACGTATAGGGTCATCAGTTACGATGTCATCAGTTATGACAGAGGTACCACAGGAAAGCCAGATGTGAACAATAGGAGAAAAATCGTGAGAGGGGGAGGAAGATGATGGGAACTCTCTGTACTTTCTGCACAATTTTCCTGTAAACTTAAAACTGCTTTAAAAAATAAAGTCTATAAAAAAAAAAAAGTTTAGTTGAGGCCCCGCCAATGATATGGAGAAAAAACGGTGTATATTCAGTTTCCCTTACCAGGTGAGAAAGAGATACTCAGCCAGCCCACGGCCCACACCTGGGCAAACCTGCCCAGCTTTTCAGGTATTTTCCCAGAGTCTCGTTGTGATTGGTCTTTTCTTGACTAAACAAATAGCCTTGTCACGATCCTGCAGTGCACTTATGCCAATCCCAATTACTCATTCAACACCCAGCACATTTCTGATTTGTTTCCAATTTGAAGTGGCTTGATGAACTTACCTGGGTGTTCAAAGCAGTGAGTGTTGTTCACCAATCTGGCAATGGAGGAACGGGTGGTGAAGCCTTGTTAAGTATCATGTACAGGGGAGGAATGGAGCCCTGGTGGCTCAGTGGTCAAGAGCTCAGCTGCTAACCAAAAGGTCGGCAATTCGAATCTGGAAACCGTATGGGGGAGTTCTACTCTGTCTTATAGGGTCACTATGAGTTGGAATCAACTCGATGGCAACGGGTTTGGTTTTCTGGATGGAGGAGGTATGAGTGGTAAAGTCCTGTTAAGCATCACATACGGAGGTGGAGTGATGAGGTATGAGTAAAACTAAAACATGGGTGAAATTTCCTGTAGGCCTTCCCAATTCATTTCCACTTTCCTGAGGAGGCCTTGACAAGCATGTGGTTCAGATCCCTCTACCCCATAGACCACCTGTGCTGAGTACTCACTGCACATCAGGCACCTGTGCTCGGCAAGAAGAATATAGTGATGCTTGAGATATGACCGTGTCCTTAGGGAAGCTACAGTTACTATCCAACAGATACGGCACATGGAGAGACCTTTTACCACAGGATATTACGGGAGCTCCAAGGTCAGAGTAACTGGGATTCATGAGAACCTTCATGAAGGAGCTGACAATTAAGCTGGGACTTGAAGGATGAGGAGACATTTCCAGGTACAGAAGGGGACGTGAGGAGAGAGCATTCAAGGCAGAGGGAACAAAATGTGCAAAGGGTAAAACCCAAACCAAACCCATTGCCGTCGAGTCAATTCTGACTCATAGGGACCCTATAGGGCAGAACATAACTGTCCCATAGGGTTTCCAGGGCTGTGATCATTACAGAAACAGACTGACACATCTTTTTCCCGCAGAGTGGCTGGTGGGTATGAACCTCTGACCTTTCAGTTAGTAGCTGAGTGCTTAACCACTGCACCACCAGGGCTCCTTGTGCAAAGGCAAGAAGTGATAAAATAACCTAGAGTGTCTGGGGTACAGCGAGGTCAGTATGACTAGACTAGAGCAAAGCTGAACGAGGGCAGGAGGGGAGAGTAGGGAGTCCGGTAGCTCTTACCACGCCCTCCCCAGGGACTTTCTTGCGTTGTTGATTGGAAAGTGGAGTGCTTCAAAGCCAAAAGCTCTGATTTCAAACCCCAACTCTTCCACCAATCAACTGTGTAAAATAGGGCGAGGTACTTAACAACAGACAGCCTCATTTTTTTCGTGTGTAAAAATGGATATTATAATCCCAATCTTGTAGATACGTTAGGATGATCTAACTAGATGGCATATTTAAGATACCCAATGATATCCCCCACCTGTGCCAGTTATTATGATTTGTCTTTGTGTGTGTCCTTACAAGGGATGACAAACTCAAAAGCCCAATGGCCCAGCAGGTAACATGGAGATACGAAGACAGCCAAGTCTAGGGTCACTCAGCCTCAGCTGAGAAAGAATATACGCTTCTTCTGAAATGAGCAATTCTGCGTAATCCCATCTTCCAGTTTTTCAAGAGAAGCTGGATGTGCAGATTTCTAGTCGAAATTTCCCAGCTTTTCTATGTTAGCCACTAATTCACATTTAAAACACAATGCAGGCAAAAGAGTCCACGTCCATGGGCTCTCTACAGCCTGCAGGCTGCCAGTTTAAGGCCTTTGGTCTCTCCCTTCTCTCTCCCACCACATTATAGACTCTCACAGGGCGAGGGTTGTGGCTGCTAATGATTCCTGTCAGGACTGGCACAGGGCAGGTGCTGCGTGGTTGGGGGCACGGACTGTAGTCGCCTGCAGATACCAGCAGCAGGGGCGAGGAAGAGTGAGCCAACAAGTGAGGTGTTCAAAAGTGCAGGATTCAAAGAGTGACCCAGTGCCATAGCACAAGCCCAGGAATGAAAACTTTTAAAACTTGGCCCCAGCAAGACGCACCTGGGAGAGGAGAAGATCCTTGGGAGGAAAAAAAAAGAAAATGTGCAGTGCGTGAAGGGCAGAGCTTGGCAATCCATTAAACAGTGAGTTACAATAGGGGAACGCAGAGATCACAGAAGCAGGGATTAATGTACACACATCTATACAGGGGCTTTGATGCTTTCAAATGCCTCCGTACCACCTGAAAATCAGGCAGCAGGCATCGCCTACATATCTCACAGCGGTCTACCGGGCTGGGTGTTTGGGCTTGACAGCGGGAAGCTCTTTGAAATGAGGCTGAGGCATTTCAAACACTTCTGCTGGAAGATCCAGTTTGTATATTCTGCCGATGCCTTCTTTTTAATTTTTTTTTTTTACTAATTTTGGAAAGGCTCATTAAGTTGGGAGTCTGTAAAAGAGCAAATTACAAAACTAAGGTTCCTTTTGACCATCTCAAGTGAAGAATACGTACACAGACAGACACACTCAAGCACAATCCTGTGTAACAAGGATGGCAAGAAGCAGCTTCATCCACAGGTCAGGACTATTTTCAACAATAGTCCAGTAAAAAGTGCCAAATGTTTGAACCATTTGACTCCTGCCCAGCTAATTTCATAATAGTTCAGGGAGGGATGTTGATGACTTTCTATGAGTAATAAATAATTTAGAAACCATTCATTAAAACCATCTAAATTATAGACACTGCAGGCAAATTCTATCTTTTAAGAAGGAAAAGATGACCTGAAAATTGGTTCCCCAGTTTCTTGCCTTCTCTTTGATTCTCTCTTTTGTGACTCTTCCTACTAGCCAAGTCAGTAAAATATCAGTGTTAGGTTTGCATTACCGTAAATGCTTGAAAACGTAGTGCAGGTCAAAATGAAGCAGGGCCACTTTGGCCTGGGGAAATCGTGGGATGAAAATCTGAAGATATGACATTTATTCTCAGATCCACAGAGGTCTTGCTCACCCTCTCTGCTCCTTTTTAAAAGGTGCCAGTGTGCTGGCAGTGGGAGGAAAACGTAAGGATTTACACAAGGGAGGTTCTGTGACTCTGGTTTCCAAAGCTGCTACATAGGAGGCAAAAAAAACATTATCCTCATCCTAATTTTTTTTTAATTGTGATGGAGGTGTGGTAGCTTTGCTATCTTCTAAGGCCGCATTGCAAGACCTTCATTGCGGGCTGTGGGAACCTTACGCAAGACCTAACCAAGCCAGATGGGATTAGCTTTAATTTCATTCAAAAGGCTGTCAGTACCCTAAGGCAATACTTAGGAACAAGTAGAAGTAGGTAGGCTCATTTTGACAGTGATGATAAAACCATGATTCCGCATTGATCTCAAAAACTCCCAGACCAAACTCGGTGGCCACACATTTAACTTATTTTCATTTGTTTTGGTCAGGGATCTTGGGAGCAAGGGGTGCTAGTTTGGCCCACAGACACAAAAGGTAAGAAACCAAGCTGTTGACTTTGACCAATGTCCTTCTCTTTCATAACATAACCTGTTACCATCAAGAGAGAAGAACGAGGAATGTGTCATGGATTCTAGGGCTTTCCCTGTATAAAGCCACCCCCTCTTCGCAGTACAGACACTTCTGATCCCCACTTCTTTGTCACCCATACTGAAATCTGGCACTAGCATTCCAATTCCAAATGAAGTGAAGACAACACAGGATCTCATCTTGGGGCAACAGTCTCTAGGCTGGCCTCTTTTCCTTGAGGCAAACCATTGCGAGGGCCCACTCTGGTTCCAGGCACAGAAGCCATCTCCAGCTTAGTGCTGAATGCATTTTTTAAGATGTCCTTTTTATGGTTTCTTAAATGACGAGGCATTTTAAATACAACACCTTAACAAGGCACGATAATAAAGTAATGTGGATGGAAAGGAACATATTTTATGTGAGAAGGAGTGTTGAAGCAGAGCCTTATCAGTGAGTGGAATTTCCTGTAAGTAAAAAGATAAATGAATTAGTAACTCAGAGTAATTTTAAAAAAATCCAGATGAAAGCTCGGATAAGTTTGATCCCTTTTAGCCAATGAGTGTGATCTCTAATTAGGTTTCCACGCAGACGGTACAGGCTTGGAGTACGTTTCTGAATCTCGTTGACCTTTTCAGCTGGAGAAGCCAAATGATTTCCATTGCATGCTCTTTAATTCTGAAGGAATTTCTAATTTGTTGCCAGAGATAAAAACTCACCCCAAACAGGAAAAAAAAGTTTTAAATAGTCCAGAGCCCCATTTATAGAATATTAAAATTTTAGAGCTAGGAGTCTATTTTATGCAATCCGCTATTTTACTGATAATAAAACTAAAGACCAGAGAAAATCAAAGACTTGCCCAGGGTCACTCAGGGACTTAGGACCCAGGACTGGAACCCATGTCTCTGGCTTCCCTCCCATCTCAGCCTCTGTGCTTGGCTGGGTTCTCATCTGCCGGCAGGCGTTTTTATGCTGTCCATATGTCGCTGAATCCAAGATCCCTCCTGCACTCCAGCATCAGGCCTACTTTAGGGAAACTTCCACAGGCCAGCACCTACCCTCTTGCCTTTCTTAATTTCTTTTGGAAATTCTCTATTCTCTCACCTTATTAATGTTAAAACAAAACGGGTTCTTTTATTGCCACAGGCAGCAGGAAAGTGAACTTCTTGATGGAGGAAAGTGTCTTCCCCAGTGAGAGCAAGTAAATTAGTTCTGAGGTACTCTCACTCTGCTCACTGGAGCTCTGATGAGAGAGACACCAGCCCTTCCTCATTAATGAGATGCTAGTCACAGAGGGAGCAGCCTCAGAGAGCCTTCTGGGAGGGCGGTGGCAGGGGGAGACCCATGATTGGCACTGTAGTGAGAAGGTAGGAAGCAGAAAATAAAAGCCTTCGGAGGTGGGAAAACTCATGTGCTTGATCTAGAATTGAAAGGGCAGGTGGTGGGAGCTGGCAGTGCTCCTGAATGGGCAAGGTGGTGGCGTTTCTGGGAAAGATCACTGATACAGAAGAGGAGAACTGGGAAGCCTCATAGTTTTCCTCAAGTGTTTCCCAAGAAGGTCGTACAGCCACTGACTGGTGACAGCTGGGATTGTTTAACAACTGGGTTCCCTGGGACGATTGGCCACAACGTATCTTGTCTCTCCTCTGCTTAGATCTTGTAAAGAGTTTAGCATGCTGTGTAAGCTCCTAAACTTGGAAAAAGAAGTTTTCACAAAGAAGAAAGTGGAGAGGAGTTGGATGCCAAGGGAGCCTTGTCCTTGCATGAAATCATTTCCCTGGTAGGAGACTCTGGTCTTAAGTTGGCCAAAGGACCAATCAACTCAGAGCAGTGGAAACATCAAAGAGCCCTGGTGGTACAGTGGTTAAGCGCTCAACTGCTAGCCAAAAGGTTGGCGTTCAGAACGCACCAGTGGCTCTTCGGGAGAAAAGACCTGGCGATCTTCTCCTGTAAAGATTACAGCCTAGGGAACCCTATAGTTTTGTGAAAATATCCGTGCAATTTTCCTAACTCAAGTTTTCAAGGTTTGCAGCCTGCCTTTGTGGGATGGTAAAATTCCACGCATTTTGGAAATAAAACTTCCATTTGAAATTAAATGCCTTTTTTCCCTAGTTGTTTTTTCCGTAGAAGCACTTATTTTTATGAGTATGAGTCTATATGAAGGTTAAAAGACGTTCAGGACTCAAAACAACTTAATAAAATGTCTGAGCACACAATTAGGCATGCTTATGTCCTTCAAGAATCAGATAACGGAAGTTCTAATTGGCAAAGCAGCATCTTAAATGTCATTTTCAAAACCCATTAGACCACGCCTAACAGAGAAAGAGGAGAAGCAGCAGCAGTCTAAGAAATACCAACAGTGTCCCTGTTGGACATAATTTTAGGGTTGCTGTTAAATGGTATTCAATACCATTTACAAAAAAAAAAAATTTTTTTTTTATTTATTTTTTACCATTTACAGATATTACAAAATATAGCTAATAAGCCACAATAGGTTTAAGTAAAATAACATATCTTAAGATCTTGTAATCTGGAGTGTCTCTTTAGGCTTAAACTGGTTCATAAAAGTGGGAGTAAATACGTGTGCAACTGGCCTGAAGATGCTCCGTCATTGTGTGTGTGTGTGTGTGTTTCACACACTTCTCTGAAAGTACTCCCTGTCAGCCAGCAGTGTAACAACACGTCCTTCTTTCTCTGAATCCTTAATGACTTTTCTCCACAGATTGGTCAAGACCCAAGCCTCTCATTTGATAGAAAGTCAGCACATCTCTCTTAGTTATTCAAGCCTGATACAATGACCTCCATGTCTGTCTGCTTTGGCTTAACTATCATTAAAATTTAAACTGAGAAGAACTGGAATGTTTTAATAAACCCAGGCAGGAGTTGAGCCTCCTAGAGACTTTAGTTTGCCCAGAATCCCCTAGTTTTAGTTTAGCTCTACTTTTGGAAAATCTGATGAGCGTCATGTAGGAATTCCATTCCTTTTTGAAGGCCAAAAGGAGGACACTCCATGGAAAATAAAGATTCGTAAAGCCAACTACGTGTAACGTTTGACATTTGGTTTCTGCTAGGATCCTGTTTTTCAAAAAACTTGGTTGACAAAGCATCGTTTATATACATTTTTTCTCCTCTTAAGATTTAGACACCTGGATTTTTCAAGATACCATTCCTGCAGATGTTCTGGATTAATTTGTTTTCAGTGTGCCCAAGAACTTGAGTTTCAAGGAGTAGATGTTTTTCCTTGGTACTAACCACTGTGGTTTGCAAAGAAGGAGAAACTGAACTTGGGGTTGTCTCAAGTGCAGTCACGTCTCATCCTCCTGGGTTTTAGGAGCATTTGTCACCAGACTCATTTTTTTTTTAATTAATTTCTACACCATGTGAGAGGCAACTTTTTCAGACCAATTTCTCATATTTTGATTTGAACTTGATTAGAGGCATATTTAAATGTTTAAAGAGAAGGACAGAAGTCTACCAAAAAAAAAAAAAGAGTTATTAGAAAAAGTTAAGGAAATTCAATTTTACTTATTCAGGCATACGGTAGAATAAATAGGTATTTCTCCAAGCTGATAAATGAGCCATTTTTCAAGGAATAAAAGCAACATTCTGGGCACAATCTTTAAAGCAGTAAGGGCCAGAGATACCACATTATTTTTGTTCACTATTATAAAAGAAGGTTTCCCAACACTTTCTCAGCTAGTATTTGGAGTGAACTGGCTCCTGCATAAGATAATTGGTGTTTGTAATGCTGACCCTAAGGCACTACAGGATCCTCAAATGCCATCTGAATCATCAAAGAATGATTTATTGCATTCTGGGTGGTTTTCTTATTGAGTGTATTTTATTGTATACTACTCCCTTTGAAAATTGGTAATACATACTCCCTTTGAAAATTGGTAATACATCTATGAGAGGTACCCGAGGCTTGCAGTGCAGGACACACAGCCACAGCTACTGAGATGGAGATTTCTGTGGTGTAAGGCTGATTGCCACCCCTGTATCTTCCAACCTGTCTAGTAGAAGTGGTGCTGCCGATGGATTCTGCAGAAGCTGATCTCCATGAAGGTTCCTATTAAATTCCCCTGCTCCTTTCCTTTGCTCAGCTTGCTAGCTGGAGCCCACTGTAAACAGCTGTTCTATATTCCCATTCTTCCCTGTGCCCAAAAGGAGAAGGACCAGTGTCTTAGGCTGGGTTCTCTAAAGAAGCAAAACCAGTAAAGCATATAAATATATATAGAGAGAGAGATTTATACCAAGGAAATGGCTCACGCGGTTGTAGAGGCTGGAACGTTCCAATTCTGTGGGTCAGGCCGGAGGCTTCTCCTGATTCATGTAGCTGCAGGAGCTGGCAAACTCAAGATCGGCAGGTCAGATAGCACAGCTCTTGCTCACAGACTGCAAAAATCGACAAATCCCAAATTTGGCAGGCAAGCCGGCAGGTAAGCTGCTAACTCAAGTCCCAAGAACTGGAGGTCAGATAAACAGGAGCCAGCCACAGGATCCAGAGCGAGCAAAAGCCCACGAGCCTTGCCACTGTGTCCGCTTGTATTCAATGCAGGCCACATGCCTAAGGAAACTCCTTTTCAACTGATTGGCTACTCACAGCAGATCCCATCATGGATGCGATCACATAATACTCATACGACTGCCAAACAACTGAAAATCGTGGCCCAGCCAAGTTGACACACGACGTTAACCATCACGGCCAGAAATTTGGGGCAGCATTAATTAGGTTGAACCGTACAAAAATTCTGACATTTGGCTGCTTTTTATCTGCAAGCACAGAAATTTCATATGACTGAACAGCAGTGATTACAAATATCAGGTGTTTGTGTGGGTGTGTGTGTATGTGTGTGTAGATGGGCATATATGTCACTCCGTTACCCAGAAGATCTGATTAACGAGAACACCAAAGCTTCCCCAGACCACACAACTTGTTTGCCCCTTGGTTTGTTAAGCAAAATGATTTTTCCCTCATTGCAGCTCTTTAGCTCTTAAATAGGAATGGAAACCCAGGGTGTCAGGACACTGCTGTGTATTGGGTAAAAATGGCCTTCCTATTTCATGATATGCTCTGTTTATATTTTAATGCTGTTTACAGATGAAATATTCCATAAATATTCATACAGTGCCAGAACAAAGGAAAGGCTCTGAAGAGCTCTTTATTAACAAGCCCCCTCCAGTAAGGCAAGTGAGGGTAACTATGGACAGGGCTTTAACGCAGCCTCATGAAGTTCTCATGCAAAAGAGCGAACTTCTCTCTTTACATGTAATGTTGGGGTGACCTGGGATTTACCAGCTAAATTCACAGCTAAAAGTGTCAGCTAATGAATTATTCCAAATAAATTATCAGACCAAGGGAATCCTTTTTCCATCCCATACCAATGCTGCCTTCATTAGCAAATACTCTTCACGTGGGAGACAGAGCAACCTGGTGCAGGGAATATTTATCCCACTCTCAGCCCGCTCGCTACCTTACCCCCCAACAAATTCTGCATTTCCGTTTAGCACCAATGATCAATTTGCATTTGTTAGAAAAGCATTCTGTTTTTCCAAAGGAAGCCTCGGAACATTAGGAGAAAAAGGAAAGGCTCAGACAAGACTTGTAATGAATTCAAATCCAAATGATTTTTTTAAAAATGCCAATTGAACTTTTCATAAAGTACTTGCAGGGCTTCAAATTTGAAACTATACAAAACATAGCCAAATATTTAAAAATATGAACTTCTGAGTTATTGGATGACAGGTGAACCCTAAATACCATCTGATTGGTCTTTATAACAAAGTATTTAAAGTAAAAATAACAAATAATTTTGAATCTCCTTGATGGAGGGAAATGAGGTATCAAATGGTCATTTTTCCCCATATCTTTGTATCAGAGGTGGTGAAATATTCCTTTCTGTTCAACTGAATCAGCTTTTTAACTGGAAGATAATGTTTGACCAAAGAGTAGGTGGAATTACAATGAGATGGGCAGCCCGGGGCAGCTGCAGAGCACCATTTAGGGTGCACTTCTTTGAGGCTTACCCAGAAGTGGTTAGTCAGAGAGTAGGGACAATGTCAGAGTACATTAGGGGCACAGTTCTCTATGTTTATGGGCAAATAAAGTCTTTCAGGTCTAGAGCTGCGGTTGCACGCAAAATGTGATCCTAAAAATGAAACGCCAGTGCTAAATCCTTCCAGCTACTCAGCTTCCTCAATCTTCCATTGTGGAAATTGTGGTTGCTACTGACTCAAAGTCGCCCCTCACCCCTCTAGTGATACATTCATTACTAGAGGTGGCCCCAGCGTTCACCTCAGCCTGGATTCCACTTGAGGGTCCTCTATGAGAATTCCTTTAATCTCCAAGGAAAATCCAGCAGGAAGAATTTTTCGGCTTTGAAATGCAAAACGCTATGTATCTATTTATGTGTGACGTGATGTTCACCATCCAGCATAGTCTGGGCTGGCTTGCGTGGGGCAGGGCACTCAGTGCATTCCCTCGAGCCCTCCTCAAGGAATATTCCCTAGCAGAGTGCATTTTTGTTACATGAAGCCAGGGCTGCACGTGGCCACAGAATCCACCATTTTGGTGTCAGTTAGTTCTTTCCATTTTCCCTAACGACTGTTCATTGAGGATTTGATTGGATTAGGGCAGGTTAATGCAGTTTAACTGAATCAAAGTATGTTGTTTGTTGCTACCTGCTGATGAGTCGGGCCCCAACTCATGGCATCCCCATGTAGAACAGATTGAAATGCTGCCCTATCCTGCGCCATCCCCGTATGGGTGACGGATCAGACCGTTATGATCCATAGGGTTTTCGCTGGCTGATTTTCAGAAGCAGATCACCAGGCCTTTCTTTCTACTCTTTGGAAGTTCTACTAAAACCTATTCAGATGGGTGGTGGCTGCACATGAGGTGCATCAGCCAGGAATCAAACCTGAGTTTGAACCACCAATGACCTCCCAGTCAAGGTATTAAAAAAAAAAAAAAAAACACAACCTTGCTGTCGAGTTGATTCCAACTCATGGCGACCCTATAGGATGGAGTAGAACTGCCCCATAGGGTTTCCAACTAGCTTCTGGTGGATTCAAACTGCCAGCCTTTTGGTTAGCAGGCAGCTCTTAACCACTGGACCACCAGGGCTCTGAGTCAAGGTATAACCAGGAGGGAAAAGCATTGGATTGTAAACCAAATGAGTGGTTCTAGCCTCTACTCAGCTACTAACTTGCTATGTGACATTATTCAAATCTCTTGACTCCTCTGAACCTCAGTTTCTTTGTCTATGAAATGATATCTGTCTAGCCTCTTTTATCAATCTTTCAGGGGTTTGGTGAAGATTATTCGATTGGTGTGAAAGCTCTTTAATCTATTTGAGCTATCACCTGGAACTTATATAGTGTTAGTTGGCTTACTGCTGCAGGAAATAAGTTGAGGCCGTCTTTGCAGGAACTTCTGTGCCAATCAGAAAATATTCTTTTATTATACACTAATGGCAGTAAGAAAATGAGAGCTTACTTGGATCAGTTGGACCCACCTGATCATCACCAGTTTTAAGGTGAGCAAAAACCAGTGGAGCGAATCATGGCAAATTCTTTGCATTAGCTGTTACTAGAGAGGTGAAAGGAAAATTCCCACTCTCCAATTGTATTGTAAAACAGGAAAGTCTAAAGTGTTGGGACAAGAATTGGTGAATGGACAGGATGTCCTAGAAAGGCACTCTAGGTTTAAATAAGGCACTGGAACTGAGGGAACTCAGGGGTGAAATTGTGGAACTATTGGCCAAAATGTGTAACTGCTTACAACTGGGTACTGTGCTCAGACCTGGCAAGTTGCCACTGCCACTCTGAAAGCAGAGAAGCACAAATAGGTGAGTCTCACTTTCACACCTGGCAAGCTGGTAGAGACTGTCTGAGTGGGTGGTAAGTATCATTGAATATGGGCTTATCATTGCACAAAGCGTGTATTGAGCATTCACTGTATCCCAGGCACTATGCTAGATGATAGACATGAGCAAGCAGAAGTGTCTAGAAGGCAGTTGGAAGAAGGGGTCTGAAAACTCCAGAGCTGCAAATATAGATTTGGGGAGTCATTGGCATAGAGGCAAATAGCTTTCATCTGAGCTCCAGGTCCTGTTGGTTGACAGAGCCTGCTTGGAACACTGTGCCCGCCAGGACTGGACTCTGCTAGCAGCATCTGCCCTGGGCAGTTCCAGGCTCTGTATTGCTATCTCCATATAGATGGATATTGGAATTTGGAGGGCAGCTGTGATAACCCAGGGAGAATGGGAAAAGGGAGAAGAGAAGAAGATGAAAGTTAGGATCCTGCACAAAGCAAATATTTAAAGAGTGGGAAAAGAAACCAGCAAAGGAGGTTAAAAAAGGATCACCATTTATTTGTCCAGTGATTTATTCAGCAATAAATATCAAGTGCTTTCTATGTGCCTAACACTGTTTTTACACCCCGGAGTCACAACCAGGGAGCAGACAATGCTCTCTCTCCCGGAAACAAATGAGAAAAATGTCAGATAGTCACAAACGCTCTGCAGAGAATCAGAAGAGGGTGATGTGGTGGCTGGGGATTGGGTGGGCACTTTAGCACGGTTGTTCAGCTCTGGGTGGGGCTGAGATCTGAAGAGTGTCCCAAGGAGAAGAAACAGCTAGTGCAAAGGCCAGAGGCAGAGGACGTGGCAGAAAGATACTCTTCCAAGAAGTTAGACTGTGTGAAGTGGTAGCGTGAGGGGTAGACAGGGCTGAGGAGATTTCCTCAGGCTGCTGATGGTGGCTTTGCTGGCTAGTGGTTTAGAAGAGGGGTCCTTGATGATGTTTTTAGACTGAGGGAAAGGAAAAAGTGGGAAAGGGGAAACCGAAAATAAAGGCAGAGGAAGGATGATTGATGGTGCTGGCAGGTGCCTTCACCTTGGAGAAGGAGCATGGATGTTGGTAAGGACAGGAGCCAATATAAAGGCGTGAGAACAGCATTCCCCAACCAGTTTTACATTTGTGAAATCATTTAATAATAAAATATATTATTTGAAAATTTTTTTCATCATCTGATTATTTCATATGCTATGCAAAATGGAGTGATTTGATGTTTAAAGTATATACTTTATTTTAGATCAGTATATGTTGGAGATTTTATTGCAAAATTAATTGAATGTAATATTTACTAATATTCATGGACTACAATAATATAATCTGAATGAGTCCCATCTAACAAGTGATTGGAACATGGTTTAATGTGCTTTAATTATGCAAGAAAAGACCATTTATAAAACATGCGTTAAAATGACATCTAATATTGTGCTTAGTTTGGAAATAAAATAAATACTAAACTGTGGATTGGAATTTAGCTGTGTATCATAGCATCAAAAATAGACAAACAACTGCAAAATCTGCTTACGTAACTAATGTTAGGAAACATTCCATTTTGGGTAAAAAATCATCTGGTTTATTTTTATTCTATTTTCATTTATAAATAACAAAATAAAAGAGAAGGTTTCTGGCTGCTATTTGTAAACACTTCTAATGCAGATAATTACAAAGCCAAATTGGATGTAAGCAACACCAAATTTTCTATTGTTAGCATTGCTTTTAGAAAGTATAGAGATCCTGGTGGGTTATGTGAGAGGTCGCTCGGTTAAACGCGGTTCTGAGATCTGGTGGAGAACAGCTTGCAGTGTACTTGAAGAATTACTGTACCATGTACACTCTCCAGAAACTTTTCAAATTTTTCCTTCAGAACCCTTCTGTTACATGCTTTTATCCAAATGTCCATTTTGGGCAAAAATTAGCAACTTAATTGATTAAACTGTTACCAAAAAGTAAACATTTCATATTGCATGACAGACAAATTTCCATGTGGCTGGTAACACTCAGTTCATCATCCACTAAGTAGAGAGTGACCAAGTCACGAGGTTTCCTGGGTGGTATAAACAGTTCAGTGCTTGACTGCTAACTGAAAGGTTGGCAGTTCAAACCCACCCAGAGGCACCTCAGAAGATAGGCCTGGCAGTTTGCATCTGAAAGGTCACAGCCTTGGAAACCCTATTGAGCAGTTCTACTCCGCATACTTGGGGTTGCCATAAGTCAAAATCAACTCAACAGCACCAACAACGATGACGGACCAAGTCATGAACATAAGTACTTGATCCCAAACTATTCTCTTTTAAATGGAAAACCTATTTAAATAATCGTTAAACTTATTCAGTTATCTAAGTAAAAATTAAAATATCACCTTTGATGACGCGATGCCTGGAACATTTTCCTGAAACCCTGAATGTCCTTCAAATTGAGAAGTGTTATATAGGAGCAGAGGGTGAGATTTTGAGGACAATAAGCTCCATAGGGTCAGGGTTTTCATTTTCACTGCTCTAGCCTCAACACCTAGAACAGTCCCTGGCACAGAGTAGACACTTAAGAGACATCTGCTGAATATGTGAATGAACAAATGAATGAATGTGTAGTGACGTAAGAGCGAAGTCTTCTGCAAAGTTGTAGAATGGAATGGAAGAGGGATATGAGAAGGGTTATTATGTTTGGAGCAAGGATGGCGATACTGTGTCTCACATACTTTGTACATCTTATGAGGAGGGACCAGTCCCTGGAGAAGGACTTCATGCTTGGTAAGGTAGAGGGTCAGTAGAAAAGGGGAAGCCCCTCAACAAGATGGATTGACACAGTGGCTGCAAGAGTTAGCTCAAGCATAACAACAATTGTGAGGATGATGCAGGACCAGGCAGTGTTTTGTTCTGTCGTACATAGGGTTGCAATGAGTAGGAACTAACTCGACGGCACCTAACAACAATGTTTGGAGAAACCATTGTGGGAGCAAGAAGTGGGCTGGTTAGCAAACAGTCTTATAGATGAAAAGCAAATGGGAGGCATGTGAGTAGCCACTTACTGGGGTTCCAGTTCTAGGTCATTGGCCTTGAGCCAGGTGCTTAGCCTCATTCTCCTCTTATGACCAATGGGAATAGCAATACTTGCTCAATGTGTATTACAATTCTGTTACGAGAATCAAATGAGATGTTGTTGTTGTTGTTAGGTGCTGTTGAGTCGGTTCTGAGTCATAGTACAGCAGAATGAAACACTGCCCAGTCCTGTGCCATCCTCACAATCAGTGCTATGCTTGAGCCTGTTGCTGCAGCCACTGTGTCAAACCATCTCCTTGAGCCCCTTTCTCTTTTTCACTGACCCTGTACTTTACCAAGCATGATGTCCTTCTCAAGGTCCCTCCTGATAACAGGTACAAAGTATGTGAGACAAAGTTTCATCATTCTCGCTTCTAAGGAGCATTCTGGCTGTACTTCTTCCAAGACAGATTTGTTCATTCTTTGAGTCCGTGGTGTATTCAATATTCTTCGCCAACACCACAACTCAAAGGCATCAGTTCTTCTTCTTCAGTCTTCCTTATTCATTGTCCAGCTTTCACATGTATATGAGGTGATTGAAAACACTGTGGCTTGGGTCAGGTGCACCTTAGTTCTGAAAGTGACATCTTTGCTTTTTAACACTTTAAAGAGGTCTTTTGTAGCAGATTTGCCCAGTGCAATGCATCGTTTGATTTCTTGACTGCTGCTTCAGTGAGTGTTGATTGTGGATCCAAGTAGAATGAAATCCTTGAAGACTTCAATCTTTTCTCCATTTATCATGGTGTTGCTTATTGGTTCAGTTACGAGGATTTTTTAGTGAATTTTCTTAAAAAGAACCAAGTGCTGTAACTGTGGGATAAGGCAGTGAGAACGTGTACCTTTGTGATGTCTGTCTAGTATACAGTATCTTTTTGCTAGGTAAGAAAACCAAGGCTCAGAGAGCTTAAGTGACAGTCCAAGGCTAGTGTCAGAACTGAGGAATGTGGCTTGGACTTAATTCTTGGGACCCTTTCTCAGCATTTCCACATGTAGCTTGCTCTTGTAAACCTCTGGCCTATGGTGGGACCATTAGCTACAGTTTTCTAAGCTGTTGGTCTCATATCTTTCAGAAAACAGGAAACAATAACATTTGGCTCTGTTTTTTTCTTTTTTTTTTTTTGTCCAGTGCTCATAAAGTAAAAAATGCAAGTCAACTTTTCATTTTTTTTTTTTTTTGGAAAGAGGCCAAAAGAAGAAAAACACACAAAATCCCCAATGTCTTTGGTTTTGACAGTCTTTGGCTGGACAGAGCCACAGAAAATGGATCTAACCTGCCCTGAGAGGTACTGTTGCCTCTTTCTCCACAGACAGAAGTGTGTGTTTGAGAGGCTGGTTTGCCCATGGCCCTCCAGCCAGGCCTGGGACCAGCACTTTTCATGATCTGTTCTATTCCTCTTCCGTTCACAAGGTCAGAGTTGATGTTGTTGTTGTTTTCCCAGCAGTGCTCTACTGACCGACTTCCTGCTAATCCTTGATGTCACTTCAATAAACTCGAGGAGGCTGGGGGCAGGGGGAGCGATTCTAGAACTCCAGCGATTTCCTGCCGCTGTTGTTCTCGGCGGCAAATTAATTTGATGCTGTTATGTAAGTGTAATCATCCTCTCTAATCACATCACAGGATTGGGAGCTGCCAAAAATAACAGAAGGGAACATTGGAGATATCAAAGGGGAGCCACTAAAATAGATTGTTTATTTAGGTACCAAATTGAAACGCTATTATTGGGAGACGGAAAACAGCCCCCGCCACACTTAGCTTTCGTGCGTCCTGCATCTCGTACTGTATTTGTCCGTGTACATCATCAGAAGTAAAAGGAGCGATGAGATCAGAGTTTCCAGTTGTACCATCAGAGAAGGAAATGAGAGGCGTCAGAGGTGTCTGAGCATCACTGGGTTCTTGTTGATGCCTGAAATGTTAGTTGCATTGATGCCGTTACAAGGGGTCTCTTTCTCTTTACCTGATGGCCTTTTGTTACATCTACCTCAATTTTTCCTTATTCCCCACCCCCAGTCTGCTCCACTGCCTTCTCCCTTCCCATTGTTTTTAGCAAGCCAAAGAAACCTCAACCTAAGTCGGATGACCCTTCTCTACCTCCTTGTTGATACCTCTCTCTCCACTGGTGGGGTCACAGGAGATGCATTAAATATTTACAGTTTCCCTGCTGTCTAACGCATGTTGCCAGTTCTCTTTCCTCTTCCCGAACTCTTCTTCAGCTCTTGTCTACCTAACCAAAACCAGTTGCTATCCAGTTGATTCTGACTCACAGCGACCCCATGTGTGTCAGAGTAGAACTGCGCTCCATAGGGTTTTCGGTGGCTGATTTTGTGGAAGTAGATCACCAGGTGCTTCTGGGTGGACTCGAACTTCCAACCTTTTGGTTAACAGCCAAGCACATTAACCATTTGCATGACTCAGAGACTCCCTTGCCTTACGCAGGATCATTGTTGTTGTTAGGTGCCGTCGAGTCAGTTCCAACTCATAGCAAACAATGCACAGTAGAACAAAACACTGCCCAGTCCTGCACCATCCTCACAATTGTTGTTACGCTTGAGCTCATTACTGCAGCCACGGTGTCAATCCACCTCATTAAGGGTCTTCCTCTTTTCTGCTGACCCTGTACTTTGCCAAGCATGATGTCTTTCTCCAGGGACTGATCCCCCCCAACAACATGTTCAAAGTATGTAAGATGCAGTCTTGCCATCCTTGTTTCTAAGGAGCATTCTGGTTGTATTTCTTCCAAGACAGATTTGTTCATTCTTCTGGCAGTCCGTGGTATATTCAATATTCTTCACCAACACCACAGTTCAAAGGCATCAATTCTTCTTTGGTCTTCCTTATTCATTGTCCAGCTTTCACATGCATATGATTTGATTGAAAATACCATGGCCTGGGTCAGGCATGCCTTAGTCTTCAAGGTGACATCTTTGCTTTTCAACACTTTAAAGAGGACCCTTGGAGCAGATTTGCCCAATGCAATGCGTCGTTGGATTTCTTGACTGCTGCTTCCATGGCTGTTGATTGTGGATCCAAGTAAAATGAAATCCTTGACATCTTCAGTCTTTTCTCTGTTTATCATGATGTTGCTCATTGGTCCAGTTGTGAAGATTTTTGTTTTCTTTGTGTTGACTACATCCGTGGAAAGAGATGATGGACAAGCTCAATATCATCAGTCAGAACAAGGCCAGGGGCCGACTGTGGAACAGACACGGGATCATAGTAAGAAGAAATAAGGGTCCATCCTTATCTCCGAATGAGTTCCACAGAGTGGTTTCCAGAATTGTGGCAACATGGCTTGGAGTCCTCTGAACCTCAACTCTGCTTCTGTCCCTGGACTGATGTTTTATCATTTCTGAGCCTCAGTTGGCTCATCTGTAAAAGGGGACAGCAACACCCCGCTCAGAGTGTTGGTCTAAGGATTTGGAAGGTAGCACATATAAAGTGTGGCACTATAGACCACAAGTACCACAGCCTCTACCAGCCTGAGCCCAGAACAGCTAGATGGTGCCTGCTACCACCACCAGCTGCTCTGACAGGGCTCACAATAGAGGGTCCCGGACAAAGCAAGAGAAAAATGTAGAATAAAACTCGAAATCACACAAAAAAAAGACCAGACTTACCAATCTGACAGAGACTGGAGGAACTCCTGAGACTATGGCCTCCCTGACACCCTGCTAACTCAGAACTGAAAAAAAAAGTCCACCTTTCAGCCAAAGATCAGACAGGCCTACAAAACAAACAATAACAATAACACATGTGAGGAATGGGCTTCTTAGTTCAATCATCTATATGAGACTAAATGGGCACACCAGCCCAAAAGCAAAGACAAGAAGGCAGGAAGGGACAGGAAAGCTGGACAAATGGAAATGGGGAAGCTGGGGTGGAGAAGGGGAGAGTGTCGACGTGTTGTGGGGGTGGCAACCAGTGTCACAAAACAATTTGTGTATTGTTTAATGAAAACATAATTTGCTCTGTAAACTTTCACCTGAAGCACAAAAAAAAAAAAAATTTTAAGATAATTAAAAAAATAAAATAAAAGCATGGCATGTGGTGGTCAAGAATGGGGGCTTTAGCTTCGGAGTTGCAGTCAGATTTCCAAGTTTGGTTGCCAGCATCACTACTCACCTGCCCAGTGACCTTGATTAAGGTGCTTGCTTCTTTCTGCCTCAGTTTCCTCCTCTGTGAAATAGGATAACGATGGTGCTGATAAGAATACCATAAGAGTTAAATAAGATATTTAAAATGCTCGGCCCAGTGCCTGCCTTAAAAAAAATGTTAGCTTATCACTGTTATTTTCATTCCCATTATTATTATTTATTGTCATGATAGCAAAACTTAATGAATGGCAATAATAATAATAATGTTTCATTTCCTGCTATTCCCACTGCTTATTCCCACCGCTTATCTTTGCACAACTACCAGTTGCTCTGACTTGCTTTGCCTTAAGCGATCAATACATGGCGACAGGGTTGGAAGCACTATTGAAAGAGGCAGAACAATTTAAAACATGGACAGGTTGTGAAGAGAGAAGGACATTTAGCTAAAGGATCTGAGAAGACATTCTCCTAGGAGCCTCTGACAGCGGCCTCCCCCTGCTCCCCTGCTTCCCTGGTCTCTGGAGGCCTTGGTCCCTGGCCTGTTTGCAGGGCCCTGCCTTTCTTCTCTGCTTTGATCACCCCTGCTTTGAAATTCCTTCCAACAACAAAGTCCTCTCATCAGAATGAAGGAAACTCTTTAACGTGGTGTAATGAGAGGGACACCCAACCTGGGGATTAGAAGGCTTGAATTCTTCCCTGCCCTTCACCCCCTGGGTGACGCCTGTTGTTCATGGGCCTCAGTAACTTTGTCTTGTAAAATGGGGACACCATGTCCAGCAGGAGGTATGGACCAAGTCACCTGAAGTGCCAGCCAATTCTGGACTTCCAGCTTTCTGAACCAACACTAAATGCTACTCTTCCTTGCCTCCCTCGAATGGGATACACATTTTTTTTTTTTAAGTCAAAATATAAAGATTCATTCTAAAAACGTTTTCTATGTGTTGATGGCAAAAAGGAAAGAGATTGCTGTGCGTGGTCATCTTCCACCCTTGTCCCCTATTCTGACCTCCGTCCGATGTCCTCCCTACTCCGAAGGCTCCATAAATGGAGGGTCTAACAATTAGGCAGACCAGAGCAGACGCTGTACCGAGGCAGAATTCGGACCGAGGTTTGGCCACCAGATCTAGAAGGGGATGAGCTCGGTGGTGATCCAGGCCAAAAATATTTTCTCTAAAAATGCCTTTAACTAGAATTAAAAAGCGATATTTTTTCTTTCTCCTAAATTATGTGGACAGTTATTCTCTGGACACTACTTCATTCTACATGAAATTTTCAAATCACAAGCTTTAGGTAGCTAGCTTTCACCTGGACCAAGGAATGGCTAGCTGGGAGAACGGTGGCAGGGTGGAGAGAGGGTTCTTGTTCGGGTATAGAACAACCTTAGTCTCATTGGCTTTGGAGTCAGGCAGACTCTGGCTCTGCTGCTTTCTAGCTGTGTGGCTTTGGGCAAGTTACTTAACCTCTCTTAACCTTAGTTTTCTTGTCTGTAAATGAGAGTTGATAATAGTATCCATCTATAGGGATGGTAGGACCCCTGGTGTCACAATGGTTGAGTGCTCCGCTATTCACTAGAAGGTTGGTGGTTCGAACCCACCAGCCACTCTGTTGGAGAAAGAAAACTGGCAATCTGTTCCTGTAAGGATTTCACTGTCGAGAGTCCTATGGGGCAGTTCTACTCTGTCCTGTAGGGTCGCTATGAGTCGAAATCTACTCGCCGACACACTGCAACAACAACATAGGGATGTTGTGAAGATAATATGAAATAACATGTGTGAAGTACTTAGCACATAGAAGGAGCTTGATTAATATCAGCTATTATTGTCACTGTTGTTATTATTTAGATTTAGGTCCTCAGATACCTAAAAATCATGGAGTAGATTTTTTTGTCATGTTCTCAGTAAAAGGAGATGCTGTCTAAATGTGCTGACACCCTAAAACGCTTACCCGAATTCACGCCCACTTTGTCCTGCAAAATTTAGTGCATTAAAGCAAAAAAGCAAAGGTTACTTAAATTATCAACTCTATTTTTCTTCTTTGCTAGTATAAAAACACCTTTAAAATTAATCTCCTACCCAGACAGAGTTTTTTTTTGTGTTTACCCAGACAGAGCAGGAGAAAACTGTACAACAAAATTCAGATTCACAAAGAAGATCAGACTTACGGGTCCACAGAGACTGGAGGAACCCCCGAGACTGTGGCCCCCGGACACCATGCTGACTCAGAACTGAAGCCACTCTGGAAGCCCACTTTTCAGCCAAAGATTAGGCAGACCTATAAAACAAACAATAACACATGTGAGAGACGTATTTCTTAGTTCAATCAAGTATACAAGACCAAATGGGCAACACCTGCCCCAAAGCAAAGACAAGGAGGCAGGAAGGGACAGGAAAACTGAACAAATGGACACTGAGAACCCAGGGTGAAAAGGTAAAGGGGGAGAGTGCTGACACATTGTGGGGATTGCAACCAATGTCACAAAACAATTTGTGTATAAATGTTTAAATGAGAAACTAATTTGTGCTATAAACTTTCAGCTAAAATACAATAGAATTAAAAAAAAAAAATTAGTCTCCTAAAATAGCTGAAACAGATATTTGACTATATATATCATAAAAACCCATTGCCATCAAGTTGGTTCTGACTCACAGCAATCATAGAGGACGGTGGAACTGCCCCGTAAGGTCTCCAAGGCTGTAATCTTTACAGAAGCAGACTGCCACATCTTTCTCCTGTGGGGCAGCTAGTAACTTTGAATCCCCAACCTTCCGGTTAGCAGCTGAGCGCTTAACACTGCACCACCATGGGTCCCACAATATATCATAACTCACCACAATAGGATATTAGTTAGAAAAAACAAGCATTTACAGAAATCTTATTAATTTGCATATCATCCATTCTTAGAGCAATCTGTAGTAGTTCAGTCTGGATCAGGCTGCGTTAACTTTAACGTCTATGTTTTGTAGAAAGAATTTACTAGAAGAATGAGTGGTTCAAATATGATTGTAGGGAGGATATTAAACTTTTAAAGACAGCAAACTTTTTTGTGACAGTAATGGCTTGTAAGAAAATAAAATTCGAATTCCTACATGAGTGTTGTTCAGTGAATACACAGAGCAATGTTTCTCAAAATCCCAGACTTCAGAATCAGGGTCCCTGGAGCAAACCCTAGGAGTGTGAAGTAAGAATGTGGACTTTAACAAGCTTCCTGGGGGATTGTTATGCTCATTAAAGTTTAAGAAGAGCTATTATATAGAATACGGACACATCACTTGTACTTTGATTAAAGTAGCCTTTAACTCTTAGCAGTTAACTAGAGCTTCTCTGTGTGCTGGGAAACACTGAAGCCCTCTCTCTTTAGAATATTCTGGAATTCAAATTCTCCTGCAAGCGTAGTCTGATCTTCCCCTATAACTGGCAAGTGTTAACGAAAACATACCCAATACGATGCCAATATGATGCCAGGGTTCCTGCATTAGAACCCCCTAAAGGTCAGAAAACCTTCTGGCCTAAAAATTCTGAGGGTACCCTTGGGATTCCAAGGATTGTAAGGGACAGCAAGAGCCAGACTGGGATCCTGGGAAGCCTGAAAAGAGAACCAGGAAAGAACATGACGAAGACTCAGTTACTGAAACAGGAGCAGGCTGGATCATAAGGAAGAGGTCAGGAGCGCCGGACGACCATCGGAAATGCTCCTTTGATGGGGAGCCACTGCCTAGTACACCCGTGTGCTGACACAGAAGACAAAGTGACATGAAATTTTAACACATCTAATAACACTTGAGGAAAAGAGCCTCTTTATTTGCATATGACCTTTTGAAAGCAGATAGTTTGTTCAATGTTTAGACCCATTCCTTTGTTAATGGAATAATCCTTATGTCTGAAGGTGCTGGTTTCTGTCTCCCAGATCTTCACTTGCTAATTGTACAACTATTGAGTTAAAAAATCAAAACAAAAAAACCCCGTTGCCATCAAGTAGATTCCGACTCATAGCGACCCTATAGGACAGAGTAGAACTGCCCCATAAAGTTTCCAAGGAGCTCCTGGTGGATTCAAACTGCTGACCATTTGGTAAGCAGCTGAGCTCTTAACCACCGCACCACCAGTTTCCGCTACTGGATTAGGATAATTTTTTTTCACTCATTTATATATACAGTATATCAAATAGATGCACACACACACACTTCAGACCAATAGGCGTATGTACATATTAAAATATTTTAAGAGAGGCTTTGACTCAAAGTCAGATCTTTTTATCTTTATTTTCTAATGGCAGAGAATGTGATGCGAATACAGTCAACCCAGAGGTTCATTTATGCTGCTGTTTGCCAGAGATTAAGACCATGGGTGAGCAAGTTTGCTTGTGACTACGGACTCTTGGCTATTTGCAACATTTTAAACTTTAACAAGTGAGTGATGCAATATAAATGATGCTTTAAACTTTTATGCATTGGGTGGGAATCTGTATTAATTATAAAACAAAGAGCCAAGTCCTTTCTGGGCTGAAACAAAGAAGCATTTCTTTTTTTTTTTCTTCCTCAGTTCCTTGACTAAGAATTAGATCCCTAAAGGGAGGCTCCACCTGCTTACCAATACCTGATTTGTGGCTTAACTGGGAGCCCAAGTTGGCTCATCCAAGAACGTACCCTTGCCTGTTTGTGTGTTCTACTCATACATTTCTCATGTCCTCCAGTGATCGTGCACCACCTCTCTCTTTATACAGTTCCTACTGCACGTTCCTACTACATATTCCTAGGATCACCCCAGGGACTGATTCAGAAGTTTTGGGGTATAGTTCAGGAGTCTTGGACACCCTCTCCCCATGATTCTCTCCCTTGGCTGGGACTTTGAGAAACATTGCTCCGTGTATTCACTGAGCAACACCCATGTGGGAATTAAGTTTTATATTCTTACAAATCATTACTGTTACAAAAATGTTTGTTGTCTTTAAAGACCACCTCTCCTTTCACACAGTAGTCATTGTTGTGGTCCATACGGTCAACCCACATCTATTCGGAAGTCCTGAGATGCTACAGCCAAGTCTGACCTATAGGAAGTTTATGAAGTGTCTCTGGTAGGTGATAAGGGCATATTAGCATTTTCTCTGTATAAAATAGCTAGCTGATAGGTAGGTAGGTAGATGATGGATAGATGGATGGATGGATGGATAGACAGATAGACAGATTAAAAAAAATAGGAGTCCCTAGATGGGAGCACAAATAGTTAAGTGGAATAGACTTGACCGAAACAATAACAACATAAAAATATTTGCATTTTTTCCTTTGATTAACAGTTCAAAGGGGGCTTTTTTAAAACCTGTTGCTTTATCTTTGCTCTACTTTCAGTCACTCAAATCCTGCACCAAATTAAGGCAAGCCCATGCATACACTTCCATCTCTCAGGGAATGTCCTAATACTCCCCTGAAGCTGGTGGATGAGAAGGGTTGACCGTGCCCATCTCCTAATAAAAAATATCTCCCTAGCCAGTATGCCTTGGTTCCAAGGACTGCAGCTCTTTTGGGGCTGTCTTTTGGGAATTAAATCATTGCTATTTTCTGGAAAGTGGGCCATACTCATCTGCTCTCACTCAACAGAAATTACTTTATTAGTTTCTTAGAGAAGAAGAGAGCTCAGAGGTAAATTTTAGTTTGAGTAAGGGGATATTTCCCCACCTGGGATGCTGCCAAGTTTTAAGGAAGAGTCCTTGCTGTTGGGGGTGGAGAGCCCCAGAAAGGGAGGGCAATAGGACTGGGAAAGCAAATAATAACCAGCTCGCGATTCAGCCTGAGGCTGACACTGACTACAGTCCATCAGTGAGTTTGTGCTCACTGTTCAGAGTAATCGGATAGGGAATTCAAGTCTTCCTCACTGGAAATGAAGTCCCTAATTCTTAGGGCAACCTACACTACGCTAAAGTGGGCAACCTACAGTGTGAAGATGAAATAAGAATATGAAATATTGTTTTCTCTAGTTCACGTTTTTTTGACCACATGTTTGAGATGGTCTACACAGACTTAAGAGCCTGGTTAATTGTACCACCCTCCATTTCATCTTGTCTGACTACACGTAGACTTAGCAAGAAACATCCATGCACAATCAACCCAGGCCTGGAGTCTTCACCTTTTACGGAAAGTCAGTAGAATCTTGTGTCGTCTCGAGTTTCTCTTTCGAAAGGTTTCAGTTTTCTCTTGGGACAGAGGAGCAGGAGTCTGGATCATTGATCACAGGTAGTTTAAGGTCAGAATGTTTTCTTTCTCACCCTTTCCAATTTTTAACCATGTTTATACAGAGAGTTCTAAAGACTAGAATTTATGAATCTCGAGGCTCATAAACCACTCTCCACCCACTGTATAGTTGTAAGTTGTGGTTATACACATCTGCAGGGCATACCTGGCATGCTTGACATCTGAAAAGCTACAACTGGTCAGCAAGCTGCAAAATCAAACCTCCATTCATTAAAAAAATACAAAGCACATGGCCCACCACCCCCGACAGCTGGCAGCTTGTATTTTTCCAGCTGGGCTTGAGCTTAACACCTTTTGGGATGCCGTCTACTGAGAGGATGTATTTGTGCTTTTCAAATCTGACTTTGAGATTTAAAAAATGGAGCCCGGAGACTGTGTTGGACACAGACATATAAATCCATAAAGGCTTAGCTTACAGAAGCCACAGGAAATACTATGATATTTTGGAAAAGGTTGAGTTTCAGAGATTGGGTAAGGCGCTCAGCAGGTTGTAATTATTTCTTTTATTTAAAAAGCCTCCAGATATTTTTTTTTTTCCAAGAGGGCCTGCAATTGAGGGTAGTAGACATTTTTTTCATACTGTACATTCTTTTTGGCTGCGTGTAAGAACTATACAGGAAATAAGTGGCTTTAGAAGACCCAGCACAGGCCCAGCCAAGGCGTGAGGTCGCTGACACACGACGGGGAGCCCCCAGATCAACAGCGTCAGTGTTTGGCTGCCTTGGTCCCCTCCTGATGCAAGGAGGAAAAAATGAGGCAGGTGAGCATACTGGTCTGTTGTGTCCTAACTGAAACCAAATGTCACTGTGTCCTCAGCCACAGCTCAGCAGCTGGAATCATTCAAGAGGTTGAGACACAGCCCTACAAGATAGATGTGTTGAGGCGGCCAGGAAAATGGAACAAGTTGCCTGTGTCTTAATTCAAGGACTGCTTCAGGCCCTGGTTTCTGCTGGCCTGGCCATGCCGAGGCCCAGGAAAGCAGGCCAACTCCTTGTTGCAACAGTGTCTGGTCTGCGCGCTCAGGAAGATCACCTGTAAGGACTCTTGTCTCAGACCAAAGAGAGAATCGGCCAGGGTCCTAGTCTCACCTACTATAAACAACAGAGAGGATCTGATTCTGAAGCTTCATGTAGACACCTGTCCAGCTTCCTTTCCATGAGAGGTGCAGATACAGAGGGCCAGAACATACAGGGAGACACCTCCACAGAAGGCCGACTAGGCTCTAGCCAAGCAGTTGTCTCCGCGGTTTGGTGAGATTCTTTTGGAATCCTGGAAACAGAGAAGACTCCCCTGGAAACACATCTGGAGTGTGCAAGGTCTTCACTCACCACTGTCTCCTTCAGATTCTTTTTGGCTACATTGGGCTGAGTAGAGTTAATCTTGAGCAGAAGAGCTGGAGCCAGCATGAATGAAGCGCTCCCAGGGCGAGTTACAAAATGGCCTTTCAGAAAGAGCTGTCCATTGAGATGGGAGCCAGTGGATGAGGTCACCATGGGCACAGGGTGTGGCGGCCAGCCACAGGCTGGATTCAGCAGAATCCTGGCCAGGGCCCATCACACCCTCCAGCATTTCCATTTAATCAGTGGTAGAGGCCCAGTGAAATGAGGAGGGGAAGTTATCCAGTTCCCAGGAGGTTTCCTAGGACTGAGTTTATGCTTTACTGGCTCCCAGGGAGGAGAAGACACCAGGAAGTAGAGAAGATTCACTTATAGCCTTAGGCAGAATTATCATTTACAGTAAGTTTCTGAATACCACGCTTCGTATATACATACCAAAACACCAAACCAAACTCGTTGCCATTGAGTCAATTCCGATATGTACAGCCCATGCTAAATAATAATTTTGGTGGCTTTTTACAGTTCTCAAAGTATAACCACATACACTTATCCTACATGGTCTTCACAAAATCCGAGGTGCAGGCAGATGTCACAATCATTAACCCCAATTTACTTGTAAGGACACTGAGCCCTAGGCCTCGAAGCTAGTAGAGGGGGGGAACCAGGACTCAAATTCAGGTCTTCAGGTTCCTACCTCAGTGCCTTTGTGACTATAACAGGATGTCTCTCTGGATATAACTGAATCAGCCGCAAGGCGGTGGGTCCCTGTCCTCTAGAAGCTGACAGCCTAGAGCAAACGACACAGATATTTATATGTAACCCATGTAAACCTGAGCGTCCTTTTGTCCAGTGCCAGCACAGGGTCACTTCCAAAGAAACACATATCTGACTTCCAAAAAGAACTTAAAAGCAATTTAAATCTTTACTACAGTCGCTCAGAAAACATTAAAGGCAGTGTTTTTTTCATAGCTTATAGCAGACTTTCTGAAAAATATTCATCTCCTCAAAACCCCACCTATCAATACGGTACCGCCCCCAACCACTCCTCCCCAAAAAAAAGAGAGGAAAAAAAAGTCCCCCAAACTCTTTCTCAAACTTAGTGCCTTGTGATTCTTATCTTTTTCTCACCTCTCCTTTATCTTCCAGATTTGTTTTTCCTCATCCACGAGTCTGGTTTCCCCAATGTAAACCAACCTCATCGTCTCGGCTTCATTTATTCTCCTCCTCCAGCCCCACACTATTACTCTGATTGGAACAACAAGGCCCAGAGGGAGGCTGACTTGTCACCAGTGGGCAGGAGGGAATCGTTTTTTCCCTTGTCACACAGGCACATGACACAGCCAGTGACCTAAAACCTTCAAACCAGGGCAGGAAGTGCATTAGATGTGCCTGGCAGAGCCTCACACTGGATTTGGGCTTAGAGTCAGACTCATGTTTTCTGGGGATGGACAGAAAGATTGGCAGATTCATCCACCGTGCCTTCTGTACACTGCTCTTGTCCACCTCCTTCACTCTTGTAGTCAAATTAATGTTTCCTGCCTTCATTAGACAGGGCAGTACCTATACCCACTAAAAACCAATTGCCATCTAGTTGATTCCGACTCATAGCGGATCTATATAGTGAAGAGGTAATGGGATTGAACTTCACTTGTCTTGCACTTCAAGGAAGAGTCCCTGTTTCCTGCACTGTTTTCCTATGACAGTATTAGTCAAGCTTAAGGTTTCCACTTAAGCATAAAAATGATCCTTCACCATAGGCATGCAAGCAGGATCTATTAATGAGTAGCTACTAACTCTTTGCTATCGAAATTAGCCTCCGTTTCATCTCTGCCTGTGACATAGAGCTAATGTCAGCCAAGAGCAAATGCACTTACATAAAGAAGGGTTATCATGTAGGAAGTCATCTTTGTGTAGTGAGATTTCCACATTCTTCTGGATAGGTTTCTGCATCTACAAATCTGTTTACTGTGAACATGCAACATTTTTATCATCAGTAAAACATTCAAGTTATTTTCACTTTTTAAAAGAGTAACAGGATTCACTGTGGGTGGCAGGGAGGGGACGCCAAGCAAAGAATGTACGTGATTGGCTGGAGGAGACAGTAACTCCTAGAGTTATGTATTCAGTCGAGACAGTGGGAATTATTTGCATTTCTTTCTAATCAATCTGGAATGGCTTCCTGGAGGAGGTTGGGCTTCAGAAGTTACATAAATGCTGTGAGAGAAACTTTTGTTTGGCTGGGAGAGAAGGAACTCGCAGGCTCCAGGCACCGTTCTGAGGAAGCTTGGCAAGGAGTGGTGCCTTGGTTCCCAAGGAGATTTGCAGAGTTGGCCTGAGGCGGGTGGGGGAGGTTCCCTGTGGCCATGCAGGAAGTGGGGAAAGAAGACCAGGAAAATAAGTTTGCCAAGGACTCTCACGTGAATATTAAAGAGGCGAAGAGAATGAGAAGACTTCTGGGTCTCTAATGATGAAATCTGAGTGAGAGGACTAGACCCTCGTAGCCACCTCTGAGGGCCGTTAGGTGAATGATGCCGTGGCTCTGGGTCTGTGCACTGAGGCTGAGGAATCAGCACCTTCTACAGTGAATGGTAAGGTGCTCTGGTGGCACAGTTGTCAAGCGCTCAGCTGCTAACTGAAAGGTTGGCGGTTTGAACCAGCCCAGTGGCTCTGAGGGGGAAAGACTTGGCGATCTCCTTCTGTAAAGGTTACAACTTAGGAAACCCTATGGGGCAGTTCTACTCTGTCATGGGGTCGCTATGAGTCAAAAATAGACTCGACGGCAGCTAACACCAACAGCGAATGACGGGGTATTTGCCCAACATCAGAGGTGTAGATGTTCTATTTCTAGGAACAGACAGAGAAGAACCAGCAACAGTATCTTCCCTCTGAGCAGTGTCGCTGAGAATTTCTAGTCAGCCTGACCCTGTCCTTTGCCCAATTCTATTCTCTGCAAGCAGCTCTCACCCCAAGGAAGCATTCACCCATCTCACTTTCCCTGACCTGGGTTGTTATAGTCTCAAAAAAGAAACCCTGTATCCACAGCCTATTGAAACCCATGTTATCAGAGATACTATGAACAGAGAGTAAATGGAAGTGTTCCTACAGGGAGGGAGAAGGATGGGTGTGTGTCAGCAGCTCCTCCAAGGTAAAGAAAGCCTCAAGTTCATATTAAGCAGAAGCCTCTGTTCCTTAGGACAGTGTTCTCTGAAAGTCAAGTTTCTGTCTGGAAATTGAATATGAGTCATGTATTCACTGAACTTCTTATTCCTGTGCCGGATTATTTGCTAATGGTCGATGTTGTATATGGTTAGACAGTTGAGGCATTTGGAGGGGACTTCAGGATACCTCAAGCGGCTTATCATATACTGACCTGGAGTGTGGAGCGTCCAGTGATTTTAAACCACACCGTTCCCACCACCCGAGCAGCATGCCTAGGGCTTATGTTTTGCAGCTGCCAAACACCAGGCAGGACCTATAGATGATTTGAGCGTGCAGCCCTGAAAGATACCACAGCCTCTTTCTTGCCCTGGGTCTGCTCAATCTTTGGGGTGAGTCTGATAGGTAAACCAACTTTAGGATCTTTGTGAGGAGAAAGGAAGACTCTGTTAGCTTCTTTCACAGGGCCAAAAAGACAGCAGAGCTGTGATATAGAGGCTCTGTTAAAAGCAGAATGGTTGAATAAGTCAGTCACAAAGGGACAAACATTGTACCATCCCACTTACATGAGATATCTAGAATAGGCAAATGTATAGAGACCGAAGTTTACCAGTGGTTACCAGTGTTGTTGGGGGCTGCTGAGTCAATTTTTGACTCCTAGTGCCCCCGTGCAACAGAGTAGAACTGCCCCCCAGAGTTTCCTAGGCTGTGATCTTTACGGAAGCGGATTGCCAGGTCTTTCCCTGAGGAGTTGCTGGGCGGGTTTGAATCGCCAACATTTTGGTTAGCAGCCAAGCACTTAACCATTGCACCACCAGGCCTCCAGGGAGGCGGAGTCATTGCTGAGCGGAGGCGGAGTCATTGCTGAGCGGGTGCTGAGCTTCTGCTAAGGGCAACGTAAAACTCTGGAAACAGATAGTTGTGATGCCTGCTCCAGACAATGATGTAATTAATGTCAGTGAATTGTACTTGTATAAAATGTTGACATGGCAATATTTTGTTATATATATAAAAACAAAACCCATTGCCATGGTGTCGATTTCAACTCATAGTGACCCTAAAGGACAGATAAGAACTGTCCCATAGGGTTTCCAAGGCTGTAATCTTTATGGGAAGCAGACTGCCACATTTTTCTCCCTCGGAGCAGCCGGTGGGTTAGAACTGCCGATTTTTCAGGTGGCAGTCAAGCACTTAACCACTGTGCTACCATACTTACCACAGTTTTTTAAAAAAGAAGAACAGTTAAAAGAAATGCATCCTTTGGTCCTGTATATGTACTAACAATATCACGTAGTTTTTTTTTTTTTTTTTTTTTTTTTTAATGTTAACAAAGACCAAAAAGACTGTTGGCTCTGAGTAAGCACTGCTATTATTTTATTATAATTTGAGCAGAGAGAAAAGCCTTCCTGCAGTGATTTCAATGGCTCCTCGACATCACCATAAAGCTCTTCATTTTTGGCATGCACACCAACAAAGCAATTGCTGTTATTTACCCCTGCTCGCTTAAAGGACCATTTCACAGAGACACTTAGCTTTTGACACAGCCTGACTGGCATTGTCACTGGTGCCTTTAATGATGTCTTAGGCTCCAGTTCACATCCAGCACCGTGAATGGCCTGGCCAGACCAATTGTGTGCCTGCGAATGAGCTGGAGCGTTTGCATTTTAAATGGACAGACAAAGTTCATGTACTGTTTCAGTTCTCACTTTCTGGGCCCCTTGGGCGGTGCCGCTTTATTTGGCTGTTTTTGTGTGAGGTGATCTTTATTCTGAATGTAGGGGGCTGAGGGGGGCAGCCGACGTGTTATTTGGGTTTATAGAATCCTTTGAGAATTAAACCATTTAGCCATAGACCTAGAAAGAATTTGGAGGCCTTTGTTTCAATGGGCTGATAGTAACTTTAAAAAATTGAAGTGAAAAAGGGGGGCGTGGTAATCTTGGGTAACCTTTCCAGTTCCCCTCACACTTTTTCTGACTTTTCCAACAGAGGAACAGAGTCAGGTGAGGAGAAAAGAGATTGGTGTCAGGCACAATGTGAAAATCGCTCTTTTCAGAGGGAGCCTCTTTCTTCCTCTCTGTTTTGGGTCACCAGTCAAGACCTAGGAGGCAAGTTGAAGGTTTCTTGCATGTGGGAAAAAAACTTTATGTGGGGGAGAGAGCATGAGAAGTGTACTGTTTCAGTGAAAATCTGATTTTTTTAAAAAAAAATGAAATTGTTTCCTTCCCTAACTCCTAGGAGGGGTGCGCTCCAAGGCCCTGCAGAGGCAAAGCAGAAAATGTGTAGACTGGAAATGCTGGAGTGGAGAAAGGCTTGCTCTGTGCTGGGCGCCCAGGAGGTCACGTAGCAGGGTGGGGATAAAGCCCTGCCCCACACGGTACTTGTAGGAAGCTGAGCACGGAGGGAAGTTAGACGTCCTCCAGACTGAGTTTGTCCACCTAACATCTTCCTTGAAGTGTTTTTCAATCCTGAAGTATTTTCTTTAACAACAAAACAAAACAAAAAGAAGCTTCTCCCTCCATCTTACATTCCTATTCCTAGCGCTGCCATAACAGAATACTACAAACGGGGTGGCTTATGTGAACTGAAATTTATTGTCTGACAGTTCTCAAGGCCAGCAGTCTAAATCGGGGGTGCCTGTGGGGTCATGCTTTCTCTGAAGCTTCTACGGAAAGATCCTTTCTTGTCTCTCCCAGCCTCTGGTAGTTTCTTGGTATGTAGATTAGTCTTCACATGGCCATCGTTTCTCTTTCTCCGAGGGACCTCACTCAGGTTGGATTAGGACCCGCCCTGCTCAAGTATGACCTCATGTTAACTGAGAACATCTTCAAAGACCCTATTTCCAAACAAGTTCCAGTTCACAGATACCAGGACTTGGACTGACTTCAACATATCTTTTGAAGGACACCGTTCAATCCGTAACACCCTCTTCCATCTCTTGGGCCTTCATTTTATGTCTAATGCTTCTGGAGACTGCAGACGTTCATCTTGCCTTAGGATCCTGGAAAAGGCTTTACAGGGCTGCCGACAGTTAGACACGGGGCCTAGGGGCCTAGGAAAATGTTTCAATTTTAATTTCTTTTAAAATCAGAAGAAAAATGGATATAATAATAATAATAATGAATATATAATAATGAAATCCAGCCTGGATTATATTTGTTTTTACATCAACATAGTCATAAAATATAATTTTTGATATATATATATATTTTTTTTTTAATGGGGGAAGGGGCTCCTGGAGGCAAAAGTGACCAGGGTCTTTGAAAGACATAATGCGGTCCTGAGGGCTTGGCTTGATGATGGACAGGCGAGAAGCCTCCCTGTTACTAGAGCAGCTGCAAAATTTGGGGTCAAGGGAGGCGTTAATCTAGGAGGTACCAAAAATAAAAATAAAAAATAACGCATTCGATCGTTTGTATAACTGGTTGTAAGATATCCTCCAGCTTTGCTGAAAACTTGTCCTCCCTCCTTGTTGTTGCTGTTATTGTGTGCTGTTGAGTCGGTCCCAACTCACACAGACCCTATAGGACAGAACAGAACTGTCCTCCAGGGTTTCCTAGGCTGTAATCTTTAAGGGAAGGAGCCCTGGTGGCGCAGTGGTTAAGCGCTTGGCTGCTAACCGAAAGGTTGCCAGTTTGAACCTACCAGCTGCTCCGTGGAAGGAAGATGTGGCAGTCTGCTTCCCTAACAGTTACAGCCTTGGAAACCCTATGGGGCAGTTCTGCTCTGTCCTGTGCGGTCGCTGTGAATCGGAATTGATTCAACGGCAACCGGAATCTTTAAGGGAGCAGATTGCCAGGTCTTTTCTCCCGTTGAGTGGCTGGTGTGTTCAAACCATCTACATTTCAGCTAGCAGCTGAGGGCTGAACCATTGTGGCACCAGGGCTCCTTCCTTCCTCCTTACCTTGGGCATTTTGAGGAGCTGTTTCCATTTTTGATTTCTGTGGGAGGAGGATAGTCTCAAGAATGTCCCGATTTTGTAGCTTGTCCCCATTCTGATACAGCTGAAGCCTGAAGTAAAAGAGAATCCACCACTCTCTCTGCGCGTCCCAGGTGGCACTTCGTTAAAATGAGGAGCTAGAACTTAGAAACTTAACTCTGGGCTCCCTGATTCAGCTCCCGATAGGTCTTTCTTTTCAACCGACTCTTCCTGTTCACTTTCATAAGCTGTATTACATATTTATGGCCCAATCCAGTAGCAATAATATGCACTTCACTTGCACTTGTAACTCCCCTATTAATTACTCAGTTAGAATCCATAAAAGTGGGCGGTTGTCACCGAAGTCTCTGCTAAACTCCACACAAAGGGGAGTAGCTCTTGACAAATTCATTAATTAGGATTTTGCATATAGTTCTTCCAAGTAGAATGGCCGGAGCCTGGTGGCCTGTGAACAGTGCCTCCTGTCCTCTCAGGCTGTGGACTCCCACATGCCATGGAATTCAAGTGAAGGGTCTCTTCCTGACAAGCAGCAATAAAGAGAAGAATTCTCAGGCAAATAAAAGGTGATTGTAAATTGACAACTGACAGGTAAACATGACCCTGGTAGTCTCTGTCCTATAGACCAAAACCAAACCCACTGCCATCGAGTCGATTCCAACTCATAGCAACCTTGTAGGACAGAGTAGAACTGCCCCACAGGGTTTCCAAGGAGCTGCTGGTGGATTTGAACTGTTCACCTTTTGGTTAGCAGCTGAGCTCTTAGCTACTGTGTATGAGGGCCCCACTTAGCCACATAAAAAACAAAAAACAAGCAAAAAGGCCCATTGTCATCGAGTCGATTCTGACTCATAGCGACTCTATAGGACAGAGTAGAGCTGCCCCATAGGTTTCCAAGGCTGTAATCTGTACAGAAGCAGACTGCCACATCTTTCTCCTGTGGAGCAGCTGGTGGATTCGAATTGCCAACCTTTTGGTTAGCAGCCAAGCACTTAACCACTGTACCACTAGTGCGCCTTGTTCTGTAGACCACTGGTTCTCAAATTCTAATATCAGAATCGCTTGGAAGCCCTGTTAAAACAGATTGCTGGGCCCCACCCTTGGAGTATCTGATTCAGTAGGTCCCAGATGGGGCCCCGAGATCTGCATTCCTACCTAGTTCCCAGGTGATGCCGATGCTGCAGTTCCAAGAACACATGACCCTTCAATTGGTCTTTGTTGCTCATAAGTAGAAGAAAACACCATCCTGTAGTGACTAAGGGACATAGTGAATTTTAAGCCAAAGGCCTGGCCACCTGAAGTTATAGAACCTCCTTTCGCAGAAACAGTGGAGAGTTGATACCAACACCTTCCCAGGAGGGAGGTATGCAGTTTGGCCAGGAGACCGTGCTGCGTTAACGACAACATGGTCTCCACGGTTGTGCCTGCTCTGGTTTATGCTAATTGACCCCTCCCTAGCCAGCTCATTGGAGTTCCCTCTAGTGATGTGCAGCTATTTGTCTGTAGCACAGTGGTCCTGGGTAAAGGCACCGCAGGGCTCAGGCCTGAACGTGCCTTTGGGTGCTGAGGCATTTAGAGGCATCTGCGCAGGTAGGGTGGGGCAAGGGCGCGGTGGTAGTGGTTCCTAAAGGCTTCCTGAGACCTGTCTTTAGACTGTGGGAAGGTGGGGAGAGCCCGACTGTGCTCTGCTCTGTTCCTTTGGCCAATGCATATTTATTGGCCACTTCCTTATCCAAGTCTCTGTGCTGGACCCAGTGGAGAACGCAATGATTCACCTAGGGGAGCTGACGCAGGCCCACATAGCATTGTAATACTCAGAAGAAAGTGCCTCAGAAACAGACCCACAGTTCCTCAGAGGTGCTCCAGAAATCATCATACCTAAGCGCAATTATCTTTCAGGAAGGAAGAGAAGAAGGTCAAATGAGAGTTTGTTCAAATCAGAGAATACCAAATCAGAGTTCATGAACTGAGAAACTAATGCCAGAAGTCTTAAACCGAGTGCTGGCATTTGCAAAGGTTTTCCTCTGAGTGTAAGAGTCCTGATTCCAATATTACTAAGTGCAAAACATAACCCCCTCTGTCTCCCTCCTCCAGCTGGCAATGATCAGAGGAGCCCTGTAGCTGGAGGAGGGAGACAGAGGGTGTTGCTTTGCAATATTGTCCTTAATAACCTTGACCACCTGTCATGCTGCTAGCCCCCCTGCCATCTGCTCAGTTCCCCGCACCAGTGGAGATTACCACTGTGGAAGTCCTTAGCCCAACCAGAGAGTGTCATTCCAGGATGCTTGGGGAGCAGGGAAAGAAGCAGAAGACTGAATCTGGGCCCTACACTTCGCCAGCAGTGAGGTCGCCTCCCTCTTCTCTCCACCTCTCCGCACCTACAGACCTCCGTCACCCCCACCCAGACTCCATCCCTACATCCTATAAAAACAAAAACCTGTTGTCATCCAGTCGATTCTGACTCATAGTGACCCTGTAGACAGAGTAAAGTGGCCCCATAGGGTTTCCTAGGAGCAGCTGATGGATTCAAACTGCAGACCTTTCAGTTAGCAGCGGAGTTCTTAATCACTGCATCACGTCTGATAGCATCTGTTTAATCTCTAGATGACTTCTTAGGGGTGACAGGTGAGCCAGATAATTAGGGGAGGTGACAGCTGAAACACGATAGATAATACACTGTTGTGAAGAGCACCGATGCACCTAATCTATGGTGTGTTTGGAACTGGGACTGGAGGATTAAGTTGGGCTTGGGCGATCAAGTCTGTACATCTGTCTCTACTGGTGCGCCAACCTTGTCTTCCCACTGGTGACACTTTGCTGCTTCCCAGTATCTAATCCCGAAGGGAAGTGAGGGATTGAATTTTATCTTAAAAAGTATTGAGTCTTGAATTCATTGTAGTGCTTTCTTTATGTTCCCTCCCAAACTTCCCTGTGAAGCTTTACGACTCACACGGGCTTCTCTCAATGCAAACATTTCAGTATCGAACCCCTGCTTACCTAGACTCTGCTGGAAGCCAGAGTGATACGTGTCTTTTTCTTTTTCCCTTAGTATGCTTACCACGGTTCTAAAGGTAAGAAAACCCATTGCATCAGTTGATTCCTACTCATAGCCACCCTATAGGACAGAGTAGAACTCACCCATAGGGTTTCCAAGGAGCGTCTGGTGAATTGGAAACTGTGACCTCTTGGTTCGCAGCTGAGCTCTTAGCCGTTGCACCACCAGGAATCCTAAAGATAATGGATACTCAATAATGTAAACTAGTTTAGTTTTAGTAAAATAGCACTAGTTTCTGTCCCCAAGAATAACAAGTAACAAATTAGGCAATTAGGGTGTAGGTGCCATGTGCTTTCCCAGGGGAAGATTAGAACGATACCTGCACAGATTCAATAACACTAACTGGCCTCTCCTTAAAAAAAGCTACAGAAATAGTGTTTGGCAATATTATATAAAAAAATAACTTTTTATAAAGCAAGCTATGTTTAGTTAGGGGTCAGATGATGCTTTGTTCAGTATGTCTTGTCACAGATGTCTTTTATCACAAGCAACAAATCTTTCTGTGTTGGGGAACATCTCTGAGGCAGATGTCCTGTGACCCAGGGTGGAGATTTAGTCTTTGTTCTGTGATATATTTGCCTCCTCTTGAATTGCAGGCTCAGTGACTCAGCTTCTTTCTCCCCTCTAAAGAGATGTCAGTGAATGTTGTTTTGCCCTCGACTGCTTTATACCTCACAGGAAATTGCTTTTGTAAACTGCATGTCTAAGGTGCACACCTTAAATAGCACCATTAAATAACTCTCTTTTATACCCAACTGTGCTGCCTACTGTTGTCTGCAAGTCAGTCTGAGTGCACATAGCAGAGACAGTGAAACAATAAAAGCAGGATAGAAACAGACACCAGATCGAAGTATTGGTAATGCAGGAATACAATTTAATTAGCCATTGCCAAAAGTATTACAGAGATTTCTCGTCCAATCTGTCACCTCAAAGTGACTGCAGGAGTAGGATGAGTGCTGAAGGGACTCTTGGAAGGGAACAGGAGTCCTCTATACAGGATGTTACTTAGCTGTGGAATCCTTAAAATCAGAGAAACCTACTTTTCTGAAAGTAAGTGAAAATGGAGTAAGACCCAGCCATCACGTGGAGAGGCCAGTAGTTCTAGGAAGCACAACAGGGGGCCATTATCTTGATGACTCTCCATTGGCAGGACCAGATTTCAGCTCCATGGGCTTAAATGCTTGTATTTGCAATATTCAGAAATGTGAAGACAGACTTAAATCCCCCAGACTCCCAAAACTGAGGTATAAACCAAAATGCTACTGTGTTTATTTCTCCAGCTATTTCAGCAGTGGCAGTAGTTGGCTTGCGTTTAAGGCAGTGGTTCTTAAACTTTATCATGCATGAGAATCAGTGAGAGAGCTTGTTAAAACACTACTCGCCGGGCTCCACCCCAGAGTTTCTGATTCAGTAGGTTTGGGGTGGGACCCAAGTTTCCATTTCTAACAAGTTCCCAGATGATGCTGATGCTGCTGGCCCAAGGACCACACTTTGAGAACGTTGGTTTAGGAATCATGTTGAATGAACAGTAAAACCTGAAAAAACCAAACCCATTGCTGTCAAGTCAATTCCAACTCATAGTGACCCTATAGGACAGGGTAGAACCTTTTCAAGGAGCGGCTGGTGGATTTGAACTGCCCGCCTTTTGGTTAGCAGTCCAGCAGTCCAGCTCTGTACCAGTAGGGCTCCCTGAATAAACAATAGCTATAATTAAACTCTAAAAATCTTACCAAACCCGGGGAGATGCTTATCTCTGAGGGGCTTGAGAACTGAGGCTCACTGAAGGATCAGCAGTCTCCCCACCCATCTCAGTCTTCCTTTCTGCCTCGCCCCCTCTGCTTTCCCCCTTTCCTCTTTTCTCCTTCTCTCCGTCATTCTCTTCTTACTCACCTCACTCACGTGCAGATAGTTGGATTGAATTAGGAAACTCAACTTCCCTGCTGGTGGGAACAGCTGATTGGGTCTGTAAAACCAAAAAACCAAACCTGTTGCCATCTACAGGACAGAGTAGAATTGCCCCATAGGGTTTCCAAAGAGCACCTGGTAGATTCAAACTGCCAACCTTTTGGTTAGCAGCCATAGCTCTGAACCACTGCACCACGATTCCTGAGAAGGGCATTGCCCGTGGTTGTCTCCATGACTCTGCTTTCGCTCTGTTTCCATGGCCAGATTTGATTATCATACCTTCTCTTGATGCGTTTGTATCTCCAGGCAGGCTCCAGTCAAATGTTGTCTCCCAGAAGACTCCATCAGGTAACTTCACATCTCTGCCATGACCCTTTAGTGGGATCACACAGTTTAACTTTCAGGCCATGGTATTCTTTCCTTCTTAGTACTCATTTTTAGGGAACGCCCTCTATATTCCTCAATATTTACAGTATTAATACTTTCATTTTAGTCAAAGCTTAAATATTTTCTGTATCCTAATGTGTTCTTTCTTTGATATCTTACCATAACACTGCTCACTCTTCAGGAGAATTCACATGAAGTAGGTTGGCTTGGCCCACACAGGACGCTTACTTGCTTATCAGGTGGCGCAGTGGTTAAAAGCTCAGCAGTTCGAATCTACCAGCTGCTCCTTGGAAACCCTATGGGGCAATTCAACTCTGTCCTAAAGGGTCAATATGAGTCAGAATCAACTCAATGGGTCTGGTGGTTTTTGGTTTTTTTGTAGTCACACCCTGAGTATTTAAATTTGGCATTAGTTTCTTCACTTCTCCTCTTTCCTGTCTCAATATGGTGCCTAGTTTATGGTTGCTGCTGCTACTAATTCAAAGAAACCCGTAAAAAAAAAAATCACCCCCAAAAACAGGGGGAAAAAAAAGATTGAGAAGTGAGTTGGGGAGGGGATTGAGAAGGACATTGACTAACGTATTTCCTTGTTTAGCTCCATTGCCAAATTTAGGGACCTCATAAGAAGCATAATTGAGTCTCCTACTTATAAAAGTTCTAAGCCAGAATTCCTCAAGAGGAACAGGCCAATATACCATCTCAGCAATAAAAAGGCCAGCAGCAGAGCAGCTGTGCGCCTGTTTTCCACATAGCCCCTGGCACTTGGTGTGTACGAGACTGTCCATTTAGGGGCAGGAGATTTCCATCAACAGAGAGTCATTTTTGTTTAGAAGGAAAATGGCATGGTGGGGGTGGGGGAGACAATATCTGAGTCTGCTTCTCTGGAAGCTGATTACAGTACAGTGTATGTAAGTGACTTACGTAGGCGTGTGAGTGGATGTGTGTGGGTGTGTATGGGTGTGAATATATATGTGTCAATGTGTGTAGGTGTGAGTGGATGTGCGTGGGTGTATGTGGGTGTGTGTATGTATGTGTGTGAATGTGAGTGTGTACAGGTGTGAGTGGGTATATGTGTGTGTATGTGGGTGTGATAGCTATGCATGTGGGTGTGTGTGTTTGTATATGTGTGACTGTGAGAGTGTGTAGGTGTGAGTGGATGTGTATGGGTGTATGTGGGTGTGAGGAGGTATACATGTGGGTGTGTGTTTGTATGTATATGTGTGAATGTGTGTATAGGTGTGAGTGGGTGTGTGTGGGTGTATGTGTTTGTATGTATATGTGTGAGTGTGTAGGTGTGAGTGGATTTGTGTGAGTAGGTATGCATGCGAGTGAGTGTGTGTATGTGTATGTGTGAATGTGAGTGTGTAGGTGTGAGTGGATGTGTGTGAGTAGGTATGGATGCAAGTGTGTGTGGTTGTATGTATATGTGTGAATGTGAGAGTGTGTAGGTGTGAGTGGATGTGTGTGGGTGGGTGTGGATGTACATAGGTATACATGTGGGGCTGTGTATTTGTATGCATATGTGTGAATGTGAGTGTGTGTAGGTGTGAGTGGATGTGTGTGAGGGTGTGGGTACAGGTGTGAGTGGATTGTGAGGGTGGATGTGTATATGAGTATGTGTGTATGTGGGCGTGTGTGGATGTGTGTAAGTGAGAGAGAGAGCAAATGTCACACCTCGGATAAGCTGGAAAGGCTTGCTTGACCTCCCTCTGACACAGCTGAACCAAGCTGGCCAAATCAGGTTAATGCTTTTTATTTTCTTTGCTTAATTTTTTGGCTATGACCATTTCTGTACTAAAACTGCAAGAAAGTGTTCTGAAATGTGGGGTAGATTCTTCAGTGTGCCCTTGGCTTCAGAAACTGGCCGTTTGCTGAAGACTTAGCTCAGGGAGAAAACAAGCTCTGGCCTGAATTTTGTGCAGACATCTTGACTTTGCAGCTCCTTTAGCGGCCTGCCTCTCCGGAATCTGGAAGGTCCTGGCTCACCCGCACCTACGGTTGCATCTTATATAACCCAACAGTTTGACACTCAGGTTCTCTTCCTATTAAATTCAATTTCTGTTTTCCTTGATGGTTACCATATTTTAAAACATCACATCGTACTTCTAGATGGTTGTTGTTGAGTTGATTCTGACTCATGGCAACCCCTTGTGTTACAGAGTAGAACCTCCCCATAGGATTTTCTTGGCTGCAGTCTTCACAGAAGCAAATTGACGGGTCTTTTCTTTCAACAGAGCTGCTGGGTGGGTTTGAACTGCCAACCTTTTGGATCACAGCTGATGACAAACTGTTTGCACCACCCTGTCAACCTTACTTTTAGATAACACACCCTTTTAAAGACATTTAATTTGGGGGCGCATGGGCAGAGGCTGTGCTATTCAAATAGGATGTTTTAAGGCAAACTTTTCTTATTAACTCTTGAGAAATCTGTCTACCAAATGTCTGTATACTAACTGTCCGTTGTACAGCTGATATGACTGTCACTCAACTCAGCTCCTGCTATTGGCTTGGGCTCTGGGGAACAAAGCCTTTGCCCTCACCGAGCTTCCGGTCTGATGGGGACCGATCCAAATTTATTAGCTAAGAAAAACTGCCTGCTTTCCCTGGCATCTGTCACCCTCTCTGCAGACTTGGCTGAGGAAAAACCTCAGCAGCTACTTTAAGCTTATGCAATTCACGTCTACTTGTGAAATTCAAACCTGTGGTTGGTAACGGTGGAGACGATGACTCCAGTGACTGAATGACAAACTGGATTTCATTTTGAGTACCAACTACAGTCACATGGTAGTGGCTGCCTACAGGGGTGAGTACAGAAGCCCTGGCTCAGTGGGAAAGAATACCGCAATCGATTAGTGATGTCTGCCATAAACACGGCGCTCGGGACGTTGACAGTCTTGCTGTACTTGCCTTCTCTGCTCTAATGAACAGAAGAAACCAGCCACCTTTTAAAAATTTTTTTTTATTCACCTAAATTGAAATTAGCTTTTGCCGTTGGCAGTTGGGGCCAGCTCTGAGCAGGTGACTGATGCTTCAGATTTGGGACCATTACTGTTTGTTTGTTTATTTTGTTTTTCTGTTCTCTGCTTTCCTCATGCTCCTTTTTTCTTGCCCCTTCCCCCCCCCACCCACACACCTTAGTTCTAGAATCCTCTCCCACCAGAAATGCTCAGATTGAATCATGCTCTCTGGGAAGAAGAAAAACACCCAGCAAAGTTGTTGCTCACTCCTAAAACATAATGCATTTTTAAAGAGAATGCTTAGAGTTGGCCATGTTTAGACCAAAGGAATGAATTTCAATTGGTGAAATTCAGCTGTGCTCTTTGGAGGTTTGGGGAATGACCCTTTTCTTGGCACTCTCTTCAGTGACTTTATTCACCAGACCATCGCGGATAGTACTCACCCCATATGGTCCATCACAGCTCTCAAGTTCCTTGAGGTAAAAATGCTGGACTCCTTCCCTGGCAAGGTGGCTGCCCCTCTCCTTACTGAATTAACTTCTGTATATGCCAGACTATTATCAAGAAGCAATGAAAATACTGTTTGTCCTCTGGTCTTTCTGTCGAAAGAAGCATTCCTTTTCTAGATAAGAGTAGCTGACTTAGATTTTGTTGCGACATAAAAATTCAGACCGTAATACACCTTTATACTTATTCTAGGTAATACTACACAGAGTTAGAAAGAATGGTGCAACTATAGATATAGTGACTTGGAAACCAATCCATGATGTATTATTAAGTAAAATAATCACAGAATAATGTTCAAAGGAAAATATAAGTGAACACACACACATATATATAATTTACACATACGTATTTACACATAAATATTTAAACATATATTCAAAGCATATTTAAATTAGTCTAGAAGAAGTTACATTAAAGTTTTACCTCGAAAGAGAGAAGAGGGATTAGAGAGTAGGAGGTAAGAGAGGGAAAGGGGCCTTTCGATTTTTACTCTCCATACAGCTGTAGTTTTTAGCTTTTTACAGCCAGCGTGTATTACTTTTGTAATTTAAAGAAAGAATAATCTAAATGAATTGGAAGACAACGGTAAAAGAAATCAGATCATAAAAGTTTAAAGCCATTGGGCCGAGTTCAGTAATTCAGAGTGACAAGAATGGCTTTTCCTTTGGTCCTTGATAAGCCCACAGTCTTCAGCTGCTAACAGTCATCTTCAAGGGTCCAGTGCACAACGTGACATGTGAGAGGGAAGCCACCTTCTTTTATAATGAGGAATGTCTTCCAGTATCATCTACCTCCAGTCCGCTCCTATGGTCAACGGAAGAAAGTTAGGATGCTTGGAGCCTGAGGTGGAACCATCGGGTATTTGAAAATGATACCACGCTCGACTTTTTAAATGTTTTACCGAACCTTGGCTGTTTACTCTTGGTCAAGGTTGTGTTTCAGCATGGCAAGAGGTGAAGGTAAGGAGCGACAGGTGACAAGAAGGACCACTCTCTGCCTTGGTTCCACAAGGCAGTGCTGCTGCTTCCACAGATGGAGCTGCAAAAGCGGGAATTTAGCAAGTTTTTAAAATATCTGAACTAAATCTATTGTCCACAACTACCCTTAAAGCAGAGAGGTAGACTGTTAGAAAATACTATATTCCTAGCCCTATCTCTGAGTATACTAAATGCAGGTTGGATTAGATTTTACCTTTTACCCTTTTAAGAACTACCTATATGGAATCAAGCTGACAACCAAAAAACCCAACCAGACTCATTGCCATCAAGTTGATTCCAACTCATAGCAGCTCTATAGGACAGAGTAGACCTGCCCCACAGGGTTTCCAAGGAGTGGCTGGTGGATCTGAACTGCCAACCTTTCGGTTAGCAGCTGAACTTTTAACCACTGCACCACCAGGGCTCCAACAGCAACTTAAAAGAGTAGATAGGAAATTTAGGAGGACAGAGAGTTTATATCAATGGGGAAGGAACAATTCGTAATGGGAGGGTGAGAATGGGTGCACAACTTGAAGAACGTATTCAATGTCACTGAATTGTACGTGTAGAAATTGTTGAATTGGTGTACATTCTGCTCTGTGTATTCTCCACAACAACAACAAAAATAAAATATTAAAAGTAAAACAAAAATTTTACTTTTTAAGTTTAATGTACAGGGAGAGGAACAAATGAAGCAGGAGCTGCATAAACTATTACAGTCCAGCTGGGATGGATTAGGTGCCATTTCTTGGCACAGGACATTGGCTTAGGACAGACCTACCTTACGCAAGGTACTGTAGACAAGCCAGAAACCCCAGACCCGTCGCTATTGAGTTGATTCTGACACCTGGCAACCCCGTGTTACACAGCAGGGCTGTTCCACAGGGCTCTCTTGCTTGTAATCGTTATGGCAGCAGATTATCAGGCCTTTTTCTGTGGTACCACTGTGTGGGTCCAAACCATCGACCCTTAGGTTAGTACACAAGTGCAAAACCACTTGCATCATCCAGGGACCTTCCTTACACTATAGACGAGGTCCTGTCGAAAAGAACCCCTGCAGATGAAATAGTTTCCTATATTTGCCTGTGTTGATGAACTATAACCTCCTGTTCAACAAAATAGGTAATTGAATAGGAGCAACCTAGACCCTACACAAACACAAAGAGTCTACTCCCCCTCCATATGGCCTGGATCTGAAGCGGTAGACGTATCGTGGACCCTTAATTGATTCTGATGAATAGTAGAAGAACATTTGTCTCTGTTTTGCCTTCTGGCTTAAAAATCAAAAGAGAGTATTTTGTTATCTTATTAAATTCTTTGTAAAGAATAATCACCCAGATGGGAAGTAGAACTAAGGTTTTAGTTCTGGTAGAGTACAAGAAAGGATAGAAAAATTCCTTTGGCATTCACCCCCTTGACACAGAGGAAGAACGCCGGGCTCCGTGTCTCACAAACCTCGGTTTCCCAATCTCTGAGTGAGAGTGGGGTTGCAGCCCATTGTGAGAGCAGACCTTTCAAATATTTGCTGCAGATTTGTTGGGAGGAGATGACGCCAGGCCCAGGAGTGCATTCAAAGAAGGAACGAATACCGTCAGAGTGCTGTGAATGTCACAAGTGTCTGTGAACCTCGCCTAGGGTTTCGCTTGGCAGGCAGGCGCCCTGTTAAGACTATCTCCCCAGGGATCTCGTGGGATCTGAGGTCCTGCTCTTTCTCTTACTGAGTGGGATGAGAGTGATGGCTGGTTCACATAAGGACAGGAGCAGATTCTTTCCACTTTCATGCCATTAAAAAAAGTTGCAAACAACCCGCTCCAGGCCCTTCTCCCCTCGCAGTGTGGGTCCCTGTTGCCCTTCCTTGGCATCTTTGTCCCACTGATACAAAGCATCACGAAGCATCTAGCTGCTAGCATTCTTTACCCTGCTCTATTTTGCCCTTGAACTTTTCTAATTGACGATTTGGAGTTTTGGTTCAGAAGGGATCAGCTGTCAGGGAGAGGAATGTTTGGCTCTCGTTTTGGACAGGATTTGGGCAGAGCCTGTCTGAATCCTTGATTTTGTCTGGAAATGCTAAGAGCTATTACAGCAATGTGTGCCCAGTGGCCTAGGCTGTAGAGCATCTCAGTGGGGGTCTGCTAGCTAAGGAAGGTATGTTGGGAATTCAGTGGGTTTGTAACCATAGGATATTCCAAGTCATACTGGAAGCTCAAGCCGAGCATAGGGAAGCGATTACAGAGAAGTGGAGTGGAGGCACGAGCGTGGTGCCATCTCGAGCTGCTCCTGCCAGAACAAAAAATGAAAGCAGCGGCTGAGTTCACAGGAGCAGCCGAGTGTGCTGAGGGCAGAAATGGCTGTGTGTTGGGTGATGCGTGTTGGGGAATGCGTGTTGGGTGGTGAACGGCAGTGTGGCGGTGAGGCTGGAAGGAGAAGAGAACCCACCGGCTGGTGCGGGCTGTTGTTTATGAAGCATTCAGAGGTGTTAGTGATCAAAACGATTGTGAATGTGAAAGTTATTACTGCCCAAAAAAACACTTTATATCAGGGTTAATTATAAGGAGATTCTGTAGTATAATTAGTGTTCTTTCTATGGAGGATTAAGGGTCTCTCCTAAATGGCCTTTTTGATTGCCTTCTTCCCTTTTTTAATTTCCTCCTTGTCCTTTTTGATTATCTACCCCACGACCCTCAGGGCTCCTCAATGTAATACAATTAAAATAACATTTTTGTGTTAGAGGGTTTTATTTTATGAGCTATTAACCCCCTGCTTGCCTGAAGTCTCGTTTGTCTCCCCAAACACCCGCCATCCGCAGACACCGCGGTGCGTCTGCCGCCCCACGGGAGCCCCACGCAGCTGCGTCCCCACCCGGCCTGCACGGTGAGGCTGGGCAACTTCCTTCCATTGGTCTTTAAAGAGATGATTGGATGCTGACTTCCAAGCGAGGAATGAAGGGAAAAATGAGCCCTTCTGGCTCAGCTGGCTTGAGAGTAAGCTGGTAGCTGGGTAATGTGACCTTGTGGCAGCCCTGTTTGAGCTCTGTGCTGCGGCAGATTGCTTTGCATAGGGTTGTTGTTGTTGTTGGTTACCCTCAAGTGGGTTGTGACTCATCACCACCCTATATGTGCAGAGTAGAACTGCTCCGTAGGATTTCCAAGACTGTGACCTTTCAGAAGCACATCACAAGGCCTATCTTCCCAGGTGCCTCTGGGTGGATTCGCATTGGCAGCCATTCAGCTAATAGTCAAGTGCTTAACTATTTGCACTACCCAGGACCCCTCTTGCACAGAGGCGGTGCTGAAAACTGGCCACTAGTGACCTGCTTAGAACTTATTTGCCTTCTTCGTTTTTTTTCAATCCCAATACAACCAGAAACTTAGACATTTAAACTTGCTTTCCTTATTGGTCCTAAATGTGTTCGTTTATTAGACTTGCCAACCAGGCCTCTCATTAACCTTTATTGCCTTCATTCTGAGCCTACGGGGGGGATTCTAGCCAGTACAGGCATTTAATAGTGAAAGTGACTCTGGAAAGCAGTACAGAGGAAAAAGTATCGTTTTGGAATTAGATAAATCTGGAGTTCTTCCCCGATCCCACCACCTACTAGCTGTGTGACCTTGGCCGAGCTACTTAAATTCTCTGAGCTTTAACCATGAGTAAAAGGGGGAAGGGCATGAGGTCAACATCTGAGGGTCACTGTGATGATGAAATGAAATTAAGTGTGTCCAATGTTTAGCCCAGTGCCCAGTATATATGGCCATTCAAGAAATGTTGTGTGTCTCTCCCACCAATCACCACCACCGACCACCTCTTCACCCCTGCCTTTCTGCCATTAGCGTTTGATCTGGTCTGCCTGGGGACTGCTCTGTACAGCCCTCTTCCATTCCACATCTGAGTGACCCAGTCGTGGAGGACATTTATATTCAGTTTCTTTGAGTGACATAATCTTTTAAGAAATTCCATGGTCTTTCCCAAGCTACCATGGAGCCAACTCTTGAGTGACTGGACTCTGTGAAGGATTCCATGAGGCACAAGTCATAATGTCTCTTGTGAAGAAAGTTTCACAGGAGACAGACACCTGGGGACCATGGATTAATAATGCAAGAGCTAAATAACAGTTGGACACAAACATATGTATATCACTAAATAAAGCTTGATTAATTGTCAAGTCAATAGCCCAGGTAACGAGCACATAGAAGCTGAAAGAGGGGAGAGACCACGTCAGAGCAGGAAGGAGAAGGAGGGCCTTGGTGCTGCTGCATTGCTCTGAGGTGGCTCAGGGGAAGAAGACATTGAGATGCCTGAACTCATTAGATAATTAAAAGCGCCCACTCCACTCTTCAATATGGTAAATGAGATTGAAATCAAGTCAATTTTAAAATCACTAATCAGAAAGACCTTTTTTTTTTCCTCACAAAATGTGCTTGCTTTCTTTTGGTAAAACCTGAATGTACATGCTTTACAATTTACAGAATAATACTTGTTTAATTTTGGAAATATCACCTAGACAGGTAGAACTATCCAAATACAGACAAGTGAGGCTGTAGAGCCATCATAAAGGAACCAGTGTGGGGTGCAGGGAGCCAGGACCTGGACGTGCCTCTCTGGGAGGGTGGCCACAAGCCCCAGGTACAGTGTTCCTGGGAAAGCCATGAGGCACTCATTCATTCAGTCAACCCACACCTGTATTAAGCACCTGCTACGGGTCGTGCATGCTGCTAGGCACCGGCCTCTTGAAAATGAGAAGGTGCACAGCCCTGTCCTCTAGAAGCTCACCCTCCGCAGCTACAGGTGAACAGGTATGAGACTCCTACTAACCTGGCCACAGGATCGGGGATGGTCACAGAGAAGACAGAGCCAACAATTGAAAAGGTCCCCAAGACTAGACTGGGCACAGTATAAGAGTCCTAAAATCAAACAATACGGGAAGCCTGGTAAGTCGGACCGGGTATGCAATGGGCTTCTGTCCCATCAGGAAAACTAGAGCACTAGAATACCTGGATAAATCATAAGGAACCCTTCTGCAAGCAAGGTGTGTGGGTTCAAATCCTGGCTCCCCACTTACTAGCCATGTGATCTTAGGCAAGTCACATACACTCCGTTGCTCCATTTTCCTCACCTATAAAATAGGGATAATAATTGCAATGGTCTCAAAAAATTGTTACGAAAAATTATTGTGAAAATACGTGTAAAGTACTTGGAATGATGCCCAACATGTTTGATAATGAAAATTAGTATTTTTTTTATTGTTTTTATATGATGTAGTAGGGTGATTGTGTTTGTCTTTTAAAGAATTTATTCCTCTCTATTTCCCAAAAGGACTTGAGGTGGCTTATACTCATACATACAGTACACAAGATAAAATTTAGGGAATAAATCAGGGGAGAGAGAAAACAAGAGTAGGAATAATAAAATGAAGACAGATGTAAAGTAAGTATATAAATTGCGTGCTGTCAGATTCTGCACATTTGCTAAGCCTTAGGAGAATTAACACCTGTCCATAAGTACTTGGCCTCTCTAAGACAAGGTCAAGGACTCCAGAATTACCTTTGCTATGTAGATAAACCCACCTAGTCTCTGGTGTGGGTGAGAAGAGCCCTACACCTCTGCACATCAACAAACTGTTGCCTCCCTCTCACCCTCCTGTGGACTGAGAGCTTGCCTTGTACCTTCTTCTATGCCCCAAGCCTCAAGAACAGGCTCTTGCATATAGTGAGCACTCAATAAATACTTCTTGATTTGTTATTTGAACACATGGATGGATAGGTAGGTGGGTGGGTGGGTGGATGGACGGATGGAAGGATGTATGGTATTAGGTATAAACCAACCCAAAACCAAACCCATTATTGTCGAGTTGATTCCAACATATAGCAACCCTATAGGACAAAAGTAGAACTGCCCCATAGGGTTTCCAAGGAGTGGCTGGTGGCTTCAAACTGCCGATCTTTTGGTTAGCAGCCAGGGCTCTGGTGTTAAGTATAGTCCTGCCTAAACTCGTAACTCTAATCCCAATAGCTTCTCGTGAGCTCATCCCTTATTTGTTTTGGTGCAAAAACTTCAGCGAAGAGTTCTTCATTTGTTTTGTCTAGGGGAGTTCAGTTTTTCAAACCATTTCACTGAGAGAGTGCTCAACCCGGTCTAATTTACCGTCTCCTTTGCTTTTTTTCTCTCCCGATCTAAGGAAGGTATCTTTCCACAAATCTTCAAAGAAAATAGCCGTTTCCTTTTGTGAAAATATTTGATAGGGTCACATTTGTCAATCTCAACCAGTTTTGAGGTAACAAGTGATCTTCCTTTTTCTCTTTTTGGAGCAGACCTTTCATAATATGTTCCCAAGAGTCACTGCTGTTTACTAAAACTTCACGTATTAAGCCCTTTATTTACATATAATTATTAGACTTTTCATAAAACCTAGTCAGGGGCATTAAGTTGCTTGACAACGTATATAGCATTCTGTATGCTAAGAAAATTTTGTGTATTATTATAATGTGATTTATTATTGAAAAAAGTGGGGTTCAGTTATATGTGCACACCCTTAAAGAACTCAGCAGTCTGACCTTAGGACGGGTAACTCAGAGAGCTCAGCGCTTTGTGCAAGGTAGTTTATTCCCTCTGCAAAGACATGATGAGAAGTTAAACTCTACGGATAGCACACACTCCTGGTAACATGTTCATGGGCAGCCTTCCTTTGGCTCTACATCTCACTATACCCTGACCACTTCTCATTGTTTGTGAAAGCTGGAGTGGGGAGGACAAGAAATGGGAAGGAGGGCCATCATGTCTCATGTTAGGAATGTTCACGAGAATGAGAAGGTCCCCATGGGCCGAGGGTGTGGTCCTCCTTTCCAGCATTCTCTCTTGGATGACAGGGGGGCATGGCTGGCCAGGAAAGACCAGAGTCCAGCCATGCTTGAGGGATCTGGCATATAACAGGTCCAGTCTGACATGGAAGCTAGTCCAGAGAAGTCAGCTAACCCAGGGAGGAGGAGATGGGGGTGACATTCCTAGGTAGGCAGGGCCTAGAGTCCAAGAGGGCTGAGAGGTCATAAGAGCACCAACAGCAAGCCAAGAGCTCTCTGATTCTTCAGAAAAACAACTTTCTGCTGGTTTCATCAGCCCTCTGCATGTGGGTGATACAGGTCCGTCAGGGGTTAATCAGAGCCAGAAGGAGGTAAGTCCTCTGCACGAATAAGGCTGGACAGAAACACTCTATTTGTACATATTTATGGATAAAAGTTCTAGGAAACAGTGCGGTGGGTGAGAGGAGGGGCCTACTATTTCAGTTGCATCTCAGTTGGTTAGGTTACCTTTGTGATTTTACTTCCTCTTCAGTTTCGCTAGCAGGAACAGAATCTCAGTTCTTTAATGATATGTAGATAATTTCAGGCACTTCTGTGGATGGTGTACCATATGTCGATAACACAGAGAAGGTTTCTTGGAATTCAAAACTTAATAAAATAAATAGTACTTGGCAAACCGAAAGGATAGAGGATGAAGTCAAGTGGGGGGAAGGTCAGGAATAAATGGCGATGACACAAACTAATGGATTTTCTTTCACAGGTTTTCAGTAGAAAAGGTGTTGGTATAATTTCACTAATTGTGGTCATTTAGACTCGGCTGGGTTAAATCCATGACAAAATGATTTAGCACGCATATGAATATAGGCATTGTTTGTTTAAACAATTGGCGTGTTTCCAAAGAGCTAGGTATGAACCTTCTGTGGAATTCTTCAGTAAAATAGATCAGCAGTTTATAAGGCAATGGCCCCCTAGAGTGAGGCTTCTTACCCTGGAGTTTTCCCTTTACAGAAATAATCTTCATTCAAACTGCAAGGCTTTGTCTTTTGTTTTAATAAGGAACACTGGTCTCTGATTTCTGTCTGTTTTGGAAGTACTTCACATATAAAGGTTTCATATATCTGGTTTGTTTAAAGAGCCTTGTTTTACGTAGTGTAAATAAGGTCTTCAGCACTTATTTGTTTCCTACTAGAAAAACAGTTTGTTTACTGGTGCTTAAGAAATAACCGTTTACCACGTTCTTGGACGATATCCTTACCTGCCTTCCCCATAGCACCTCATACTACGGATTGTATGTAGTGGTATTTGATTAATCTGGTTGGTCTGAATACATAAATATATACTTAAATGGTGTACATAGGTTCATAAATAACACTATTATGACAACAGAAGCATGGACTTGCTCTCTTTAGATAGGTGCTTGGCTATGGTCGTTTCAATTTTCTCTTATCTATTTGTGAATTGGAAAACCTGGTGGCATACTGGTTAAGAGCTACGGCTGCTAACCAAAAGGCTGGCAGTTCAAATCTATCAGGCGTTCCTTGGAAATTCTATGGGGCAGTTCTACTATGTCCTGTGGGGTTGCTATGAATCGGAATCGACTCGACGGTAACGGGTTTGGTTTTTTGTGTGTGTGTGAGTTAGAATTTACACCAAGCATATTTCTTTGTCTACCTCTTGTGCCTGTATGTTAAGAACAAGACGAGTTCCATAATTCAGAAATTCTGTTCCTTTGTCCTCCCTCTGGCAATTAGTCCAGCTTCCTGAGGTGATTTTTCTGTCTCGGCCAATCTCTCAGAGATACAAAGAACCCACAGCCCCTTGTTCTCTCTGCTGCCCCTGACTCATTCTGTGACCTTCAAAATGAAGGCAGCACTACCCCAGGAAAGGTGGCTGTACTGATTGCAGTTGAGAACTGAGGTTTCTGCCTTTTCTCAGTTTGTTTGATTGATGGTGTGCAGCGTGGGGAAAGCAGTATTCGGGGAGACTCTGAGGTGTGGGGGCGGGAGGAAGCAAGTTCAAGAGTACCACAGAGCCACCCGGGGGTTTTGGTTAAATTGTGTTGGAAACCCTAGCCAGCCCCCAGACGAAAGATGGCAGATTCAGATGCAGGGAAAGCTGTAGAAATCATACCCACAAACTCTGGGAAATTACGGCTAAGGCTATTAGTCATTCTTACGGGCAATAAAGAGTCTGGTTTGAAAAAATTCAAATCTGATACTGTGAGTAAAGCACTGTTCGTTCCTGGGCAGGGTAATAATATTGCCAGGATCAATTCAGGAAATTAATAGGAGCCCTTGCTCTGTGCTGCCAGCAAGCTTCGCTTCTCAAGTTCAGCCCACATTCAAGTGTGCTTAAGTTCATGGGGAGCCATCAGTGTAGAGAATCCCGAGATACTCACTTCTTTTTCTTTTTCTTTTTCTTAAATTTATTTGATTTTTGTCGTTGTCGAGAATACACACAGCAGAACATACACCAGTTCGACAATTTCCACATGTAGAATTCGGTGCCGTTGATCACATTCTTCAGGTTGCACACCCATTCTCAGCCTCCGATACTCCTTCGGGTACAAATACAGAGCTCCTGAGGGAAGTGGGGAGGGCATAAGCACGCCATGAACGGAGGCAGCCACCAATGGGGGTTGTTCAATTTACTATGGATAAAAGGTGACTGGGGCCCTGTTAGGTCTTATTGATTGGAGAGTCTGGATTTTAAGTTGTTGACCTAGATTGTGTTGGTTATCTTCTGCCCTATTCTGCTCACATTAAACTTTGCAACCCAAATAGTAGTACTTGGGTGCCATCTAGCTCTGGGGCAGTGGGGGTGTGGAGACCTCAGACTCGCTGTGGTACAAATCACAACCCACAAACTCAGGTGTCTTAGGGCCAGAAGGGATTAAAGAGACCTTCAGGGGAGTGACATTTCCCTTGTCACAGAAGAGACACCCAAGACAGAGCCATTGGTTTACACCAACACGCAGTAGGAGGGGAGCTAGACCCTGGACTCTCGTTTCCTATGTTAGTGCTCTTCCCCTTCAAAATGGGACCTTTTTCTATTTCTTTTGATAGAGAGTAGGGAGGAACAGTAAAGGGGTGTGGGGGACCTTGTAGACTCTCCATGCCTCTCTAGCAAGGTGGTGATGTTGGCAGTTCTGAAAGGTGCTGCTGGAATGGAGCTATGCCCCGTGTAGGCGGAGTGAGGTTGGCTGCTTCTCCTTAAGCATACAAAACATTTATTTTACCTCTGAACCCCACCCCCACCCCCAAATCAATTTTGCTCCTACCCAAGCACCTCTACCAGTTCTTAAAGTCAGAGTCTGCAAGGTGGATTGTCTAACAAGCTGACTTTTCAAAGGTGTTCCAGCTCTCAAAAACATGAAAGCTGTGTTTAAAAATTTACGGGTCTGATATGCACCAGTTCTGTGGCACAGCAGCAGGAAGGAGCTCCGTGCAGCGCCATGATTCTCCAAACCCCAGCTCTGTAAATTAAGATGTCTATGACAGCTGCTTCTACCTCACGGAATGCACACAGGACTGGTCATTAATGATTGCTCTGGGTTTTTGCACCTATTCCCTGCATTCTACTGCACAAGGCGGTATTGTTGTGTAAACTATTTTCAGTGCTTTTTAAAGAAACCCTGTTTATTTGCAGTTGGATTCTTTTTTTTTTTTTTTAACTTTTATTGTGAACATTTCCCAACATACTCAAGAGCTGAGAGAACAATGGATTCCTGCAGCTTCAATGACCGTCAACATTTGACCACTGTTGTTTCATCTAACTCCTCCCCACACCCCCCAACACACACTTTTTCATTTTGCTGAAGTATTGTAGAGAAAATCTCAGACGTCATATAATTTAACCATGAAATACTTTAACCTACACATTTAGAAAATCTGTTATATAACCAGACTGTCATTATCAAGTCTAAAAATCAACAATTCTTTAATATTATATAATATTCAGTCCATTTTCAAACATGCATTTATTTGTTCGAATGAGGATCCGAACAAGATATGAAAACTGTTCAGTTATGATTCAATGTTTTTCTGAGGTCTTTTAGCAGCTTTGATATATGGTTGCTAACCATCCATCCACTTGGAGATGTCTCACCCCGCCCACAAACTCCCCCCCTCCGCCCGCCACACACACACTCCTGGTTACAAGAAAGACCAGTCCTTGACTTCTGACCTCTAGACTTCACTTTCAGAATTGATCTGAGGCCTGGACTAAACAGAAACTTTGCTTAGGTAACAGTACAGTGCCCTGTATCTATTGCAGAAATGCTTCAGCTTTGAGACAGAACTTACTGTTTTCTTCCGGGAAATATTTATACAATTCCTTTAGATTTTCCTTAGTGAAAGGCACTCGGTCTTGGTGTGCCTTTGAGAAATACCTTCTCCACACATTAATGACTTCTTCATCTGCTTTCTGCCAAGCTTTATACTTGGGGCTCGAAAGAGGCCAGGATGTGGCTGTTCAGGTGAGTCTCCTGCTAGCTGAGTTTTGTTGCAGAAAGTTTTCCCTCCCCTGCTTGGCTCTAGTTATCTTTTTAAAGGCTATTTGGTGACAATTGTAATGGGAAAGCCAAATTTAGCAAATGACCATTATTCATTTCAATGTGATTAAACCGAAAACAATTATCTTTCATTCATATTTACCTGGAAAACCCTCTTCTAAAGTGGTTTTTCCTACTCAATTTGTAAACCTAACTTTTTTTTTCCTTTATTGGACTAGTTTTTAAAAGTGAGGTCGCCTTTTTCTAGGTGAATGTCTTTCCTTTTCTGCTGTCACTTTCACGGAATTCCACCAGGAGAAAGAGCTTGAGGAAGTCTGCAGGAGCCGTGGCTGCGTGTGAATGCACGTCAGGGGTGGGCGAGAAGCCTGAGCACCCTAGAAGGACTAACGGATAAAGAGGGTAGAAATAGAAACTCTGTCTCGTGATGTACAGACCACAGCCTCTTTTTACCTGTATGGCGAACTACTTTTCACAACGCCAACTTCACCATGTTGACATAACTTTATTGACATGAAGATCCCATCCACAGAATGCCAAACGTTAGAATGAAAATGCAAAATGTTGATCGATTACTCAGATGTTTTCCTACCTAAAAACCAACTAATCTGGAAGCTGGCTGCATTTGGAGGGTTTATCTAGATACTTGGTTCAGCGTCTGGCACATAACAGCGATTCAGTAAAAATGTACTGGTGAATTAATTGACAAAGGCCAAAAGGTGCCAATTTAGGAGGGACGATGAAGACAGTGAACTTAGAGGTTTTACAAGCCACTGCCAAGAGAGGAAGTTTGCGCCAGTGCTTCCACCTCGCTTCCAGCTCCTAACATCACGGGCAGACCTGGATAACGTGCTCTAGGTATTTCAAGCCCCGCCCCCTGTTTGCACCTATGCTGATCAGGCCGTGCATGAAACACCGATTCTGGACACTGCTTTAAAGGAAAGAGGAGAGGGGCTGATGTTTGTTGAATCTCTAATGTGCCAGGCACTGTGCTGGGTACTTTACATTCTTTCATTTATCCACGATAACAAACTCATGGATTCGTATTCCTAGCCCCATTTTATAAAGGTGGCTTGGAGCTGAGACTCACCTGGCTAGTAAGTGGTGTTGCTGAGATCCAAACTCAAGTTTGCATGTTCCTCTCCTTGCACCAGGGCAACAGGCTGCATCCTTTAGGCTAGCAAGTGCAAGCACGTCCAGAAGAGAGGGAAGGAAAATGGTAGAATAGGACCTAGCTGAGCAAGGGAAGATTCACAGGGAACGTGGCCACTCCTAGAAGCCTGCTCTCCCAGCTGCAACTGTCTGTGGCCGGTTTCTTGCCCTGGCAGGAACAGTGTTAAGTGGGCTTGGGTGGGCACCTTGTTACGCAAGGTTTAGTCCATGGACCAGAAGTTTTGGCATCGCCTGGGAATTTGTAAGAAACGTAGGCTCTCAGGCCCCACCCCAGACTTACTAAATCAGAATCTACATTTTTAACGAGATCCCCAGGCAATTCGTATGCACATTAACCGTTGAGAAGCACGGGCCTGGAGCCTTGTGGGAAATGATAATTAAAGATGCTGACTGAGTAGTTCTAGTGTAGCCTAAGATGGTTTCTGTGTAAGGGCAGTTCTCCTACATTAGGCTGAGAGGAAGAATCAGAATTTTTTTATTAAAAAAAAAAAAAAAAAGACTGTAACAGAATTTCTTCAAACTGTGACTCTTAAGATGGGTGGCTTGAACTAGGAAATGGGTCGTTCTCTTCCCCAACTTTTTTAGACTGCTTCTGGCCTACTAAACCATGACTGGGCACCTGCATGCCACAGCTGGGCGAAAGCTAGTCTACATGTTTGTGAGAAGCGACCATTGGGTGGGCCCTGTTTGCAAAGTTAAAGGAAGCCCAATGATGTTTTCATCATAGTCCCTGTCTAAACATGATGATTTGGGTTTGGTTGTTTTCCAACATGTAGAACAACTTGCACAATTTATGTGAACACAAAGCTTAAAGAATGACTGAAGCTGTGGGTTTAATACCTGTGTTTGCCCAGGCTTCGTGTACCCTCCTTTGACGATCTCCAAGGAAGCTCTTTCCAGGCTGCCAGTAGGTACCATGTGAAGTTCTTTGCTGAAACTTGTGAGACTTACCACCCACCTGTTGCTGGGAAGCTTTAGAAGAAGGCTAGCAACAGAGGAAGGTGTTTTACAGCTGGCTGTGCCGTATCACTTCCTTGAAAGAAGGTTCAAAGCAGTTGATGTTTTCAACTTCCACCTCAACTGAAATTCTCCTCCCCCCACCCCCTCTTTTCTTCTCCTTTCCTTTTCTCTTTGTCTTTCTAGGTTGGATTCCTGTTCCTTGTAGGTCTGCCAGTAAAAATAATTATACATTGGGAGGCATGGCCGAGGCCCACATGCACAGAGCCTGCTAGAGAAGGAGTATAATTTTTGTATAGTTGTAGAGCTGATCCTGTATCTCAAGAAAGGGCTAAAATTGAAGAGTCCTGCAAGGCCTAACACCTTCCAACAGCATAGTCGGCCAACCCAGCTACCAGAGGTAGCTTGGCGAAATGAAAATCTGGTTTGACAGGAAGTCAAAAGACTTGAATTCTCATCCCACTCCTGCCCCTGACTAATTAGGAGATTTTGTTCACCTCCCAGCACCTCTCAAGGATTGGATGGCAATTAGAAGCGCTGGCAGCGTAGTGGTTTAGTGCTACACCTGCTAGCCGAAAGGTTGGCAGTTCTAATCCACCAGGCGCTCCTTGGGAACTCTATGGGGCAGTTCTACTCTGTCCTATAGGGTTCAGTAAGTAGAAATCGACTCGATGGTGACGGGTTTGGCTTTTTTTTTTTTGGTCTGTGGACTTCCAGTTTAAGGGTTCCATTGCACATTTACAAATAATGGGACCACATTTCTAGTGTGGTGAGTAGAATGGTCTCATTTTCTATCTGGTCACACACCACGTCAGTTACCAGAATGAGACGGCACAAGACCATTTTTAACAACCCAGATTTCCCATAAACACAAATTGTCTATGTGAAAAGAAAAATCCTTCTTAAAAAGAGACAGCTGAGCAGATATTCATTCAGTTGCTCTTGGGGTTCTGCAGGGCCCACCTATGCCAACTGAAATGTTGAGATGGTTATAGGACTCTGCTTTATGACCCTATGAAATCTTGGCCTGAAAAGCTTGGGAGAAATGGTCTGCCAACTGGCAGCCACTACTCTATGAGTCCTGGTTATCGTAGATACGAGTCATGTCTTAGAAACAGGTGCTTTTCTTTAAAAAATTAAAGTGATAATGGCAATGTATACTCACTGAGCCCTTCCTGTGTGCCAGGCACTAGTACTAAAAATACTGTTATTAACCTGCCTATTATTAATGTAGAGACTAGGGCATGAAGGAAACCTTGGTGGTGTGGTGGTTAAGAGCTATGGCTACCAACTAAAAGGTCAGCAGTTTGAATCCACCATGCGCTCCTTAGAAACCGTATGGGGCAGTTTTCCTCTGTCCTGTAGGGTTGCTATGAGTCAGAATTGACTCGATGGCAGCAGGTTTGGTTTTGATATTTTAGAGCATGGAGGGAGCCCTGATGGCATAGTGGTTAAGAGCACGGCTGCTAACCAAAAGGTCAGTAGTTCAAATCCACCAGGCGCTCCTTGGAAACACTATGGGGAAGTTCCACTCTGTCATATAGGGTCACTATGAGTCAGAACCAACTCGATGGCACCAAACAACAACAGGGCATGGAAAGACACCCTGGTGGTGGCACAGTGGTTGAGCACTCAGCTGCTAACCCAAAGGCTTCGTGGGTGAAAGACCTAGCAATCTGCCTCTGTAAAGATTACAGCCAAGAAAACCCTATGGGGCAGTTCTACTCTGTCACATGGGGTCACTGTGAGTCAAAAATTGACTCCAAGGCCTCCTGACAACAACAGCGCATGGAGACGTTTGGTGACTACCCAAGTCCATGCAGCTAGTTAGTGTGAATTGGGGTTTGGACACAGACAAACTGAGGACACTCCATGGCCTCCCTCCCATGGAAATATTCCTAAGGGCTGACCTTGCCTCAGTTGGGGAGGAGAGGGCAGCGAGGAAGGTGGACTATATGTAGGAGTATATTTTAATAGGTTCTTTGGATTTTGGATCTTTCCCCCTCATTGCCACTGCTCAGTCTCAGTTTCACAAAGCTCCTCAAATATCCACTCGGCGTTCCCTGAAACTGGGAACACTGACAGTAGGAACCAAGAATTTTAAGTACTGAATTAAAGATTGCCTTTGTCTTTTTGCCAAACTGATAAAAAGGCGCCATTGGTTTCTTCAGTGGGGAAAGGGAGGTAGGAGGAGCCAAGAAACCATTGCCTTCAACCAAATGGCCTCTTCAGCCTGGTTGCTGTGACCAGAGGGAATGACTTGAGACCCCGGTGTAGCTGGATACCGTTATAAGGGTGAAATTTCTGGGCTCCTCTGGCGTGGATTCCTGGCTTTATCACATCCATTTTCCTATGGAAAGATGATTGTATTAATAACTATAATCTTCCTATATATAATTTAGAACAATTTGGTGTGATCTTTTATTGCCAGTGGAGCCCTACCCACAGTCTGAAAAACGTAAAGGAAATGAAAAATCTGTTTGCCTTGCTGATTAATGTAACATAAACTGTTGCTTCTTTACCACTCCACCCTAGTTCAGATTGTCCACCCTGACGGTGGGACAGAGCAAACTGGTGCTGTCGAGGTGGTTCCAAGTCACGGTGACCGCATGCGTGTCGGAGACAAACTCTGTTCCATGGGTTTTCAGTAGCTGATTTTTTGGAAGTAGATCACAGGCTTTTCTTCTGAGGCAGCTCAGGGTGAACTTGAACCTCCAACCTTGCCGTCAGAAATATTCAGAATGAGTTGGTTAATGGTACAGTTGTACAATGCAAGAACATAGGATTTACGTTGCCATATTTTCTGTTAAAGAGAAATATATATATATATATATATAAGATACATACATCATATCTATATGTAAACTATATATGTCTTGAAAGGAAACATCTGGACATTTAAATGTAATGTAATTCAATTTTTTGAAAAGGCTAGACAATCACTTGCAAACAGAACATGCTGGGAACCACTGGTGTGTATCCTCTGCAATAAGTCTTCGTCCTTAAATCAGGGTTTCAAACCAGTTCATCCCTGTTTAACCAGAACAGACCCGAATTTTCAAAATTTGGATGAACCAGAACGATAACTGGAACAGGAAAAATTACAAGTCTAAGAATTGCCAGAAACTTAATCCGCCTCTTAGAAAACAAGGGCAACATATGCATTCCATAGCAACCAACAGTCTCTCCCCTTGGATTTTGAGCAGAGTCAGACACAGGGGTGCCCTGCTTAAAGATGGCAGCCAGCTGTGCTGCTTGGAATGTGTGTTCTCTCCACAGTCCTACAGTAATCCAGTCTCACACATGAAGCTCCTGAAGGGGCTCACTACGCCTCTTCCGAGTCTCCCGTTCCAGGGCTTCAACCCATAATATCTCCCGTTCTGGTTATTGTTCTAGATCCCCCCAATTTTTTTAAAACTTCAAGTCTGTTTCAGTTTCGCTGCATCGGCCATGACTCAACCAGTTCAAACCAGTTCAAAGCCCTGCCCTAAATCAACACAACGATATTTTCAACATGTCCTATTTAGGGTATCATTCCGTTTGAAAATGTCAGCCACTTTCTCTAAGATAACAAACATCACTTCTAATATTCACAGAAGAAAAATACACTTCATTGACATTTTATATATAATTTCAAAAAAAACTATCAATGTATTATTGGATTACATATCACAAAATAGTTTTATTGTACTGTTGCAGAAAAAAAGAGAATTCAAACAAATGCTATTGTAATTTATAGCATCTTGAGGGTGAGCGTGGGAAGGCTGAGGAATTTGATGGTTTTTATCATGTAATTTGTTTCAGTAAAGGTGTTTAAAACTTTGGATTTTTCTAGTAAGCCATGGATGCGCTGTTGGAAGCTTTTGAAAAACAGGGAAGATAAATCAGAGGTGGAACCATCTGCTCTAAAGGAACAATCATCTCACCATAGCCTGTGAGCTAGAGGACATGAAGGCCAGCGGAGGCAGAGCAGAGTCAGAAAACAATGGGAAATAACAAGGGAACAGAACCAGTTAGCCACCATTAGAAGGTGATTTGATAGTCCTTGGGTGGTATAAACAGAGTGCTCGGCTGCTAAGCAAAAGGTGGGAGGTTTGAGTCCCACCCAGAGGCACCTCAGAAGAAATTTCAAGTGATCTACTTCCAAAAAACCATCCATTGAAAACCCTATGGAGCACAGTCCCACTCTGACACACACGGGGCTGCCATGAGTCAGAGCCGACTCGGCAGCATCTGGTTCTTTAGGGGGTGCTTCTCACGAGATAGGAAACTTTCAGTCTAACCTCCTTTTCAACTTTAGAATCATTCTCTAAAAATAAACCCTTCTGGTTCGTGGTGTATGTGGTCCTGGAAGGTAAGGCACAGTCATGAGGAAGAAGAATCACCTTACATTAGTCCTTATTGAAATTGGCTTCTAATTTACTGCTGTCTGAAGTTGTCCATCTTCTTGAGTACTGTAAGCAACTTTTTGACACTTCTTCATTACATACTCATTTATTTAATAAATATGCATTGATTACCTGCTCTATGCTGGCAGCTCTTTGGGTGGGAAAAAAAAAAGTCAGTGGTTAAGAAAGATCTACTGTAGTCCCGGGCCAGCTAAGCGAGCTGCGTGGATGTGAGAGTGAGACATGTACATTACTGACTTTAATTCCAGGTGAAGTAAGAGATATACGTGGCCTCGAGGGCCAGAGGCTGTGCTAGGAGACACACAAGGCCAGGAGCAGTCCATCTTCAGGAGGCCATACAGGGGACAAAACCTATTCTGGAATAAATTTACCCAAATTGGTCTGCGGGGAAGTGTGAGGCTAGAGAATCTCTGGCAAGGTGGAGGAAAAGGGGCCCTGGAATTCTAGTCTCAGCACACCACTTCCTGCCAGTGTGGCCAGCAAGGAACTTCCTGTCTCACTGCCATCGACGGCTTCCTACCTTTATGTTGAGGGAGTTGGATGGCCCATCTCTGGGGCCCCTTTCTGCTCTAGTGATTACAGGTCCATGACTGTATACGTGCCTTGGAGCACAGAGGGTGGACACGCTGCCTGGGATTCTTCATACAGGACCCTCCTGCAGCTTCACGTCCTCGAGCTGGGAGAAGAACCTTGCGTTTTAGAGGCATCACAGAAGGCCCACCGTGGTCTTCCCACTTCTCAAGGATGGAATTGGGCTTCAGTAATGAGAATGTCAGTCAACACATGTCAAGTGAAGGCCACCCAGCCCATTCACAGCCTGCTCCCAATCTCATGGCCTTTCCCTTGGTAGAGGCTTGAACATCCCGTTCTCCAGACCCCAGGCCCCCACACCAGTTTCCTGCAGCACATCCTAGATGAATCTCAGCCTATGATCTGCTTGAACACTTACAGTGGTAGGATTATCTGTTCTAATTTTGGGCTAATTCTTAATGTAAGGAGGAGCCTATCACCCCAAGTCCAAGTGCAAAGCAAGGTAGGGCTTTGTCCAGAATGGCAGAGCCAGCATTGGAACCTGGTCTCCATGCTATGAGGCCAGAGGCCCTGAAGTGTTCCTGAGACAACGATAGTGAGATAAACAGGCCCCACTTACCGAACACAGGACGTTTAGCTAGTAGTTTAAGCTGCTTATTCCCTCCCCACCAAAACCACCAGGCCCTAGCCCCTAAATGTGGCCATTCCTCAGTTATAGCAGTTATACCATTTTATCTTCTGATGTGATTTCCCTATATGTTGTAAATTCTATCACTATGACGTAATAAAATGGATTAGCAGCAATTATACTGATGAGATCTATGAGGTTAGGTAGTGTCTTAAGCCAATCTCTTTTGAGATATAAAAGAGAGAAGCGAGCAGAGCGACAGAGGGACCTCATCCCACCAAGAAAGCAGTGCTTGGAGCAAAGCACGTCCTTTGGACCTGAGGTTCCTGTGCTGAGTTGCTCCCAGACCAAAGGAAGACTAATGACAAGGACCTTCCTCCAGAGCTGACAGAGAGAAAGCCTTCCCCTCGAGCTGATGCCCTGAATTTGGACTTGTAGCCTACTAGACAGCAGAGAAAAATCTTCTCTTTGTTAAAGCCATCTACTTGTGGTATTTTTGAAATAGCAGCATCAGATGACTAAGACACCCTCCATCCCCATTCCACAGATCTTCAAGAACTGCCCTGGGATAATCGTGTCTGTAGCCCACATGCCCTTTGCTAGCTGACCTGGCAACTGCATCAGGGTCTGTTTTCTGCATGGTCTGTGATAGTTGAAGCTTGTAGTAAGCTCTGTTGTAGAGTATGGGGTTGTACCTTATCATCAGTACTTGTTTTCAGCCTGACCCCTGGATGCCCTGTTAAGGGACAGATCTCGGGATGACTTCTTTCTCAGAATTCTACTGCATAAACAAGCCTGAGCTCCAAGATATAAATACTTCTAACTTTAATACCAAACAGACTTAGCCGCACTATTGCTGTTATACCCTGGGAACCACCGGGTGAACATGTAGGGAATAGAAAGGAGCTGGGAGGGAGGGAAAGATGTCAGAATTTCTATGGAGAGTCTGGGCAGTTAAGTGAGAGAATTTGTGTGCAAATAGTGTGGAAAATTCCTTCATCACCCTTTATACAATAGAAGCTATTTCCAAGTTTTTTTCCCACCCACCTTGGGACACACACATGCATAAAACGCTGGAGAGCCTCATCTGCTAATGCTACGCCACAGCTGAATGCCACTGGGATGGGGCATTGGTGACATTTTGTTTTTTTGTTTTTTGTTTTTTAAAAGATCGGTAACTAGGAAAGTCCCAGTTGGACAGTCAACACAGACAATACAGAGGGCTCCCCTGTGGCCAGCATGCTCTTCTGGTCACCATGGGGAAGTTCATAAGGCCCTAATCAGAGGCTCTCTACCCTCAAGAAACCTAAACTTTAATCCTCAGTCCAAGGCTTCAAGAGTTTGTTCGCAAAGAGCAAGCGAAGCAAACATCCATAAAAATCTATGCAAATGGGTGATAAACATGAGATCAAGTATGTTTGCAATAAGGAGCTCTATGTAAATCCTCGAGGGCTGCTGAGGTGATTGGGGTGAAGAGCAGAGCTGGGAGAAATTAGTGTGGGCACCCAGTGTTAAAGGAGGAAAAGACTAGATGGTCCAGGCTGGGGGAATGGCCAGTGCAAAGGCAAAGAACTGGGCACAACAGAAACTTCATGGACGGAAAGGAGAGTTGTGGGAGAAGAAGGAGCCAAGGAGGATATTAAAAGAGGACTTACAGGGAGGCGAGGACAGGGGGTGATCTGAGGGGCCAGTTGAGTTTTCAAGCAACAGAAGATCATGGATGCTTAAGGGAATTTTTCTTGCTTGTATGAGGGGCAAGCTGGGGTGAGTCCAGGGGGCTGGGTGAGAAGCCTTCCTTTTGCAGTGCCCAGCGGTAAGCTAACCTGTCTTCTGAGCAGCTTCAGTAGATGCTCTAGTGGCACACTGAGACCCTGCGACGACAGTGACAAGCTGAGGACCATCCAGTTGACCTGTTGCCTTCCAAGGCTGAGCAAAGTGATATCTTCCTTCTCGGCATGTCCTCTACCTCCATTTGTAAGCAAGTGACATTATTCATGCTTTTTTTTTTTTTTTTAGTGTTTGAATGACAGTAACAACTTCTCCAAAGCTAGGTTAGTAAGAATCAAAAACTATTTGCTATTGCAACGTGTTGAAAATGTAGCTCACATCAGAAGCAAATAGTTTATTAATTTGACTGAATTTTCTCATGGGGGTTTTTCCTTTTTGGGAAGTGGTTTTAGCCAAGCCCTAATTCCCCAGAGAGCCAGGCACTAAAAGAGTCTGGCATTTAGGAAGCGCTACTTCGGCTTTTGTGTTAGAGCTTTGCAGAAGCACCCCCTTCCTGTTCATCAGGTATTGATCAGGACGCTGATATAGACTCCTGTCTCTAGTGACAATTGAAACAACGGGAAGCTGACTTCTGTCCATGGAATGTTCTCAAATAAATGGAGCAGGACTCAAAGCAGTAGAATAAACATGTCCCAGGACTCCCAAATTGAGATTCTCTCTGGGTACAAGAGATGGAGCCTTGTAGTGTGTCTGCTATTGATTTAATAGATTGGTGGTGGTGCCATCAAGTCGATTCTGACTCATGGTGACTCCAAATGTGCTGAGTAAGACTCTATCAGGTTTTCAAGGCTGTGACCTTTTGGAAGCAGATCAAGTAGGTTTGTCTTCTGATGCACCCCTGGGTGGGTTCAGCTGGTAGTCAAGCGCTTAACAATTTGTATCACCCAGGGACTCTAATTTAATAGATAAAAAAAAAAAAAAAAACCACTGCCATTGAGTCAAATCCGACCCATAGTGACCCTACAGGACAGAGTAGAACTGCCCCATAGGGTTTCCAAGGCTGTAATCTTTACGGAAGCAACTGCCACATCTTTCTCCCACTGAGCAGCTGGTGGGTTCAAACTGCTAACCTGGTTAGCAGCCAAGCACTTAAACCACTGCACCACCAGGGCTCCTGATTTAATAGATAGGGGCTTCCAAACCAGATTATTCAAGCTCCAAGAGCCATTCTTACCACACTACCAAAATAATAATAATCATACACACACACAAACCCAGCTTAGGGAGGAAAGGGGCACAGCCTTAGTCAAATGAAGTTACAAGGACAGTGAGCAAGAAAGTCATAGCCACATGGCTGCTGTGCTGTCTGAGGGTACTAAGTCCCTGGCAAATGGAAAAACTGAGCTATCCACACCATCCCTGCTGTCCACTTTTGCCTTCTGAAGAGCCCAGCAGGCCCAGAGTCAGGTCCTTTCAGGGCGCTTCCATTGAGGCTTATGGTTTGTTGTTGTTGTTAGGTGCCATCGAGTCAGTTCCAACTCATAGTGACCCCATGCTCAACAGAACGAAACACTGCCCGGTCCTGAGCCATCCTCACAATCGTTGTTATGCTTGAGCCTATCATTGCAGCCACTGTGTCAATCCACCTCATTGAGGGTCTCCCTCTTTTCTGCTGACCCTGTACTCTGCCAAGCATGATGTCCTTCTCCAGGGACGGAGCCCTCCTGACAACACGTCCAAAGTATGTAAGACGCAGTCTCACCATCCTTGCTTCTAAGGAGCATTCTGGTTTACTTCTTCCAAGACAGATTTGTTCATTCTTTTGGCAGTCCGTGGTATATTCAATATTCTTCGCCAACACCACAATTCAAAGGCGTCAATTCTTCTTCGGTCTTCCTTATTCATTGTCCAGCTTTCACATGCATATGATGCTACTGAAAATACCATGGCTTGGGTCAGGTCCACCTTAGTCTTTGAGGTGACATCTTTGCTCTTCAACACTTTAAAGAGGTCCTTTGCAGCAGATTTACCCAATGCGATGCAATGGTATATGAGCACAACTGGCAGAAAAGACAAAACATTCAGCCAGACCATTTTGTTAGTTTGCTCTTACAGCAACGAGTACCTGACTTGATGGAGTCGTGGTGGCACAGTGGTTAAGAGTTTGGCTGTTAACCAAAAAAGTCAGCAGTTTAAATCCACCAGCCGCTCCTTAGAAACCCTATGGGGCAGTTCTACTCTGTCCTGTAAGGGTTGCTATAATCCAGAGTTGACTCAGTGGCAAGGGGTTTGGTTTTTTAATCTAGTTTGACTGATTCTTCTTTTCACTAAATGGATTAGGTGTTATGAGATCATGCATACCATATCATACCAGCTGCCATGGAGTGATTCCAACTCACGGCAAACCCGTGTATGTCAGAGTAGAACTCTGCTCCATAGGGTTTCAGTGGCTGATTTTTCAAAAGTAGATTGCCAGGCCTCTCTTCCAAGGCACCCCCGGATGAACTCCAGCTGCCAACCTTCCAGTTAGCAGCTACGCGTGTGAACCATTGGCGCCACCCAGGGACTCCTGAGTTCATGCAGACCTAGCCTAAATAACTAGGCAGTTACCCTTCTTAGCCTACTTTATTGAGCTCCGTTTCCTCACCTGAGACATGTTGATCGTGCTGATGAATGTTCATAATACCTGTTACCTCCCTTCACCTGGGGACCCTAGGAGGATTAATTAGATAGTATCTGTATTATACTTTGCTCTCCTTGGAGAGAGATTCTATGTAAAAGCAAAGTATTATTATTTCTAAGAGGGATGGTACTTATTAGCTCTTGTAGGATCATTAAGCAAATAGATAATGCTTCCCTTTAGAGAAATTATCTCCCAGCGTTCCTGATTCTTACAGTCTATAGAATACAACATACACTTTAAAAAAAAAAAAAAGAAAGAAAGAAAAGGCCCCTTGGTTGTGGTGGGCAAAAGAGAATGGGTTGGAATTCTAACGATAATAACTGCAGAAGCTTGTTTTTAAGGACGTAGTCAGTCATCAGAGAAATTAGACACTGCTATCACCTTCCCTCTGTTTTTATAAAATGCCCTTGTCTCCTTCAGGATAATGACATGGTAAAGACCGCTCTACATTTCTAAGTCTGTTCATTTCATGGCCTTTTGCCCCTACAATTGTTGAATCCTTTGATTAAATCACATTGTAGTTAAGTAGCTGCTCAGAAGTCACAGGGCCATCATTATACACATACTTGTGGTAATATTTTACAAATCGATAATGCAAGTTACGAGTGGAAAATTTTAAACCCAAACTCCAGTCCACAGAAACGTCAGGGCAAACTCAAACCCGTGTTCATTTTATAGCTCGCCTCGTTTTCCGGATTGTGTCAAAATTCCTTATCTGGCATTTAATGCAAGGCCAGTCTTCACATGAAACCAGTTTGACACACCCTGAGTTTTGGACAACTTAATACAGTGAGGTGCAAACTGCCTACGTTTCTTCCCGGGGTAGGTAGGGAACTGCTCACTTTTTCTTTCTTCCTTTTTTTTTTTTTTTTCTCCCTGCCACAGAAGTACCCCAATGGGAATGAGAATCTAGCTAGGAGGAAAGCAAAAAAAAATGCAAAGTAGAAACAAGCTTGGGACCTGGCAGTGGGTCTTTGAGTGAATTATAGAGAAGAAAACTCCCAGCAAATATCTGGAACGTTTCTGCAGACGCCCCTAGTACATCGCCAGCCTCTGGCAATCTCAGGTGGAGGCTCTTGCACTTAAGCCCTTAATCCAGTAAGCTCATTCGCAGTAAAACGTAACGTAGGTCAGTGTTGGGACCCATGCGGTATCGTGTGCGGACTCATCCACCATCCAGAGCGACATGACTCAGGGACAGTCACTGTGGAGTACTTCAAGCCAATGTTGCAGAATATGGAAAGGTAACCATGGTGTTGAACTTCATCAGTAAGCAACAAGGCCAACAAGTGTCTCCGGTATAGTCTCTGTGAATTGGCACCTGTCCGACCTAGATTATGTCCCTGAAATAACAGCAGCTTTGGTTCTACTACCTCGTTCTTTCCATTGAATTCTTAGCCATCTTTTTCAAACTTTTATTTTACGGAAAGGTTAATGCTTCTCTCTGGATATCTAAGGGAAATCCAGTCAACTCCTGTGGAGGGTAGAGGCAGGGAGAGAGGAGACAGCAGAACACTTTGCCAGACAGTCCTCGGATGGTTTGTGTTTCTTGCATCTCAGCCTCTTTAGCCCCACCCTGTAAAAGTGTGCCTGCAGCATCTCTGGGGAGCCACCCAGGCAGAGTGACAGCTGGGTTTGTGGGCTGTGCTTGCTCTCAGGATGGGTATGATGAAAGGAGATGGCAACACCCTCCTCTCTGTGCACCCACACACGGATAAGACCACTCCCACCAATGCCTCTCCAACCTGAAACCATGAAAAACATAGAGAAGTCTCCAACTGTACGTGTTTTGGAAAAAAATATTGATTTTATACTTTGTCCCTTCAAGCTTAGGGTCACCCAATTTTGTCACAGCTGTGTGGCCTGGAGTTCGAGGTAAAAGTCCTTAAGGGCAGTGAGGGCTTTTAAAGCCTGTTTCACTGGAATTGATGTTTTTTAAAAAGAGCTTTCAGTAAATCATTAAAGTCAAGTTCATTGATTTTGATTTCATTGATTTCAAAAAGTAAAACAATACTCATTGTAATAACATTTGAAAAAGACATAAAGATAGAAAGGAGGAAAATATACTAGACACAGTCACTGTTAAAATTTTGATATATGTCCTTCTACACTGGCTTCCTTCCTTCCTTCCCTCCTTCCTTCCAGGAATTCTTCTTTCCTTCCTTCTTCACTTCCTTCCCTCCCTCTCTCTCTCCCTCTTCCCCTCCCTCCCTCTCCCTCTCTCTTTCTTTCATTCAAAAGCTAAATCTTTCTTAAACCTCAGGTATTGTGTTTCTAGACTTGACCATGTGGTATTCAACACAGTACTCCTTTAATGAAAACACAGATTGTGGGCATACACCTGCAACTACCCACCAACACTTCTCCAGTATCTTCTCCATTCATGTCCATCAGAAAGGATGCGTGAGGTGAGCTGGCACCTTCTTGGTCCCTGAAACAACTGGAGAAAATGTCGGGGAGGCACCACCGGCCTAATCGCCAGTAAGCGGATTAATCCTTCAGTAAAGCTCTAGTGGTAAAACGCTTGTGACTGTCCCCATCTAACCCACCCACCCCCCCCAATATCCACTGTTGATTAATTGCAAACTTTGTGCTTTAAGACATGGGGAGCGTGTGAGTGCTTGTACCCCCCTGGTTCTGTGTTCACTGAGGAAACTGGAGCCAAGTGGGACTGTGGCCACGATGCAGCCAGCTTTCAGACTCATGTTCCTATAACAAGTGTTAGTGCTATATTTGTTGGTGGACTTAGGGCCTCAGAGAACTTTCCAAGGTGAAAACCTAACACCACTCCCAGGGATGCTGAGGGTAAAGCCCTTAGCCCCGTCACTTAATAAGAACAAAATTAAGTGCTTCTTTAAGCAGCTTAGATTTATCTTGTCAATGTAAGTGATGGGAGGTTTCTTTGCGTGCTTCAGAAAAGAGATTCTGTGTGTACGTGCTTGTGTGTGTGCACATGTGTGCATATGTGTTCACATGTGCACGTGGGTGTGCGTGTGTGTGTGCGCGTGTGCATGTTTGTGTGCACATGTGTGTTCATGCATGTGTGTGTGCATGTGCATAGGGGGGCGTATGTGTGTATGTGTGCGCTTGCGCATGTTAATTTACAGCATCGTCACCTTGCTTCCTTCTGTCACTGTCCCCGCTGTCCCTGTGTGATAGACAGGGTTCATCTATTCCCCTGCTCTAAACTTAATTACTTTGCAATTAATTCTTTGTTGAAAATAGCAAGGCTCCTAAACTCGGAACATCTCATTGTGAGAATGGCTGTTTATGGATAGAGGTCGAGAGGACATATTGGAATATTCCACAGCACTGCCACAGATATTTTGAATGAAATGGCAAGAGAGAAAGGGCCATTCCAAGCCAGGTGACCATGGATGGAGAGGGCTTTCTCCCAGAGAAACTGAGTTAACCTCGGTCTCAGGGCTTGAATTCTAAACATACCACTATAGGAAAATCTCCTTCCAGTGATCTTTAGGGACCAAAGTGGAGCCCTGGTGGCACAGTGATTAAAAGCTCAGGCTGCTAACCAAAAGGTCAGCAGTTCAAATCCACCACTTGGAAACCCTATGGGGCAGTTCTACTTTGTCCTATAGGGTTGCTATGGGTCGGCATCAACTCAAGGGCAATGGGTTCTATGGCCCTGGTAGCATAGTGGTTAAGTGCTTCGCTGCTAAAAAAAAAGGTCAGCAGTTTGAACCCACCAGCCGCTCCACGGGAGAAAGATACAGCAGTCTGCTTTTATAAAGACTTACAGCCTTGGAAAGCCTATGGGCAGTTCTACCCTGTCCTATAGGGTCGCTATGAGCTGGAATCAACTCGATGGCAATGGGTTTTTTGGTTAATGGCACCCATGTGCACGTGTTGCCTTAGCTAACCCTTATAAAAATCTTCCATGTTAGATAATATTAATACTATTTTATAAGTCATGTAACTCCTTAAGTTTATCCCAATACCCCTAAAGGAGTTCATTTCATGCCAGTCAATGCTGAGTGGTCTGCATACATGAGATTATTGAATCCTAATTTACAGTCCCATTAGATGGATACCAACACTATCCTAGTTTTATAGTTGAGGAAACTGAGACTTTGAAAGGGTGACTTGTCCGATATCCCACCACTGGTAAGTGTTGATCCCAGCATCAGACTCAATACATCTGCCTGTGCTCTTGGGTTCAGCCCTAAACTCCCTCCATCACAGGGACCTTGTCCTTAGCCCCCACCAGCCTGTTAAGACTCTTTTAAAGGTTTTCCTCCATGTTAGTTGGTAAATTAAGTGCTCCTCAGGGCTCAGAGGGAGTCGTGGAAATGTGACCTTTCTGAGAAGTTGCTGTTGCCTTACGTTATTCCAGGGCCTTTGAGGAGTCAGAGATGGGTGAAGTGGTCCCGGCTAATCTCAGAGTCCTTTTGAAACACTGCCTCATCAGTCTTCCCGCCAGCCTTCCGAGGTCAGTGGCGAGCATGTCAGCGATACGGATGGAGGAGGGCCCATCCTTTTCTCTTACAAAAACAATCTGGGAACCAAGGACAAGACCATGAGAAATCAAAGCGCATGAGTCAGGATCAGGCACGCCTCCCAGCACATTCTTCCAGGAGGGCCTGGGCAGGGGCAGAGCTTTAAAACCCAAAAACTGAAAATCCAATTCTGACTTGTGGGGACCCCATGCATGTCAGAGTAGAACTGTGCTCCACAGGGCTTTCAATGGCTGCCTTTTTGGAAGGAGATCACCAAGCCTTTCAAAGTGTCTCTGGGTGGACTCAAACCTAGAGCCTTTTGGTTATCAGCCGAACGTGTTAACTGTTTGCACCACCCGGGGACTGTTGTGTGAATGAGTGAATGAAGGGGAGAGAGGCGGCAGCACCTTGGTGAGTTCTAAAGGCTTTGTCCACTGGTTAGGTTACCCTACACATAGAGAACCGCTGATCAGAAGTTTCTCTGTGAGACCCTGAGAGTTGGTGATATGATCTCATTTCCTCCATGAAGCTTTCCCTGACTTCCTCGATCCACTCAGACCCCTGTGGTTCACGTAGGCAACCCTCTCCAGACATTTAACATATGAACCTTGGTATTATTGGTGACAGTACTTCTAGGAAGATAAGATGCTCACGTAGAGCTGCAAGGATCTTGAAGACATTTGATTAATTCAGCAAATACTCCACAGATATGTTCCAAGGGGCCAGATACTTGTTGCCAGATACAATAGCAGGGGCTTAGGATCCAGAGATAAAAGATATTGTCCCTGCCTTTAATTTCAAGGAGTGATGTTTTATGTCCTTTGGGAGGGAGGATGATGGGGACAGAGGGTGTGTGTACAGACAGACAAAAATAACGCAACATGATGGCTACTGCAAGAATGGCCAGAGGGAGGAGAGGGAGCCACTTCTGGGTGACTTAGAGAAGGTGCCTTTCCTGGGGATGGATGCAGACCCACACCTGGCATATTGTATAAATGGAGCATGTCCCCACCTCTCCCTTCACCCATGCCCTTGGCTGTGAGCAAGCTGCACAGTGGACCACAGCAGGCCTGATTATGTGTGCACCAAGGAGAGACAACCAACACAGGCTGCACTGAGTCTCAAGGGCTGAGTGGAAATTAGCCCAGTAAAGCCAAGAGCATTCCTGGCAGAGGAAACAGAAGGCTGAAGGTCTCAGAGGTGTTTGAGAACATGGAACATTTGGAGTGCTGCCAAGGCTGAGAAACCAGGTGCCATTCTTCGTTACTTGGAGTCCTGGGTGGTGCTAACAGTTAATGTGCTCAGCTGCTAAATGAAAGGTTGGAGGTTTGAGTCTATGCAGAGGCACCTCGGAAGAAAGTCCTGGCCATCCACTTCTGAAGCATCAGTCACTGAGAACCCTGTGGAGCACAGTTCTTCTCTGACATACATGGGGCTGCCATGGTATGAATGCACGCAGTAGCAGCAGGCCCTCACTGATTTCCTCGGTACCCTGAATATAGCGTTATGTAGGGGAGGCCTTTATTGCTGAGGACAGCATCAGGAAAGAGGTTCCTGGTTTTATTTTTTCTTGCTTTACCTACAGGGCTGTTCTTTTTCCCTCACAATGTAGAGAATGAATGTAGCTTATACTCAATTCCGTATCGTTAAAGAGTGAATTCAAAGTACCCCTTGGAATCCTATGCCCTGTGAGCAGAAGGAAAGATTTCCCATAAAATCTTCACGTTGTCTGCTTCCTCCAGTTTCTGCAAAGCTAAGGGTTTTCAGGATAGGAACGAAGGCCAGCTACCCAGCTCCCCTTCCCTCGCAGTAACTGTTACCTCCAATTCAAGGAATCCTTTGCTGCTGAAAACCATGTTCTGCAACACCTCTTTGCTGGCAATTGTCCTGGCAAAAAGGAGTCATATGGAAGGGTTGTTTTATTTTAGACACTTTTGAATAGAGTGGTACGTTGTTATTCGAAAGGCCGTCTGATGGCCAGTGTGCATATTCTTCTCCTGCTCCAGTTTTTTCAGAAAGTATGCGCTTCCCTGGCTCCTACCCCTCCTCATGAGCACAGTTCCCCTGTCTGGGCAGGGCAGCTCTTTGCAGTGTCCTTCCCGTCTCTTCTGCCCTCCAGCTTTCCTCCTGGACAAAAAGCAGACCTGGGAGTGGAATGGCGTTGGGAGTGCAGCAGTGTGTTCTGTTCACTGTGTTTGAGATCAATGAATGGAGGCCTCTTGCTTCTGGAATGTAACTCTAATCTCAACACATGTGGGTACATGGCCCACGCGACCTTTTTTATAGAATCAGCCCAGCTTGGAAAACCATTGGTAAATATTAAACTATAGCTAGTAATTTTTGTTGCAGGCAATTACTAAACCTACCAAAGATAGAAATGGGAACATTCTATCATGCCAGCGACCTGTTGTAGCTAGTGTTAAACATCAGTGCCACATTTCTTTGATTTCTTTATTGTAATCCCCATTTTACAAAGAAGTCAAGAATCACGCTCAGACTTATCTATTGGTAACAAATTTCAGAACTGGATGTTCCCAATTTTATTGTTTGGCCTCATTTTCTAAAGAAAGTGTGAGCCAGCGCAAATTCTACACGTAAAGTTTTTGGACTAGAATTTAGCTCTAAGCCTCCTGATAGCCCTGATTTTTTGTGACGTGACAGACACAGCGACATAGCTCGCTTGAGAGGAGGGCAAAGAAGTTCACAAGACAGTTAGTGTATTGTTTGGACTCAGATCTCAAGAAGTTCAGTGGAATAATTTATCTACAAGCTAAGCTAAATAAAAAGAGAAAAGTGTGTCTAGGTAAGTTCCACTTGAATTTTTTAATTAAATATAAAAAATAAAATCATAAAAAAATTTTCTTTTGGAATAGACAAAGCCCTTATAAAGTTTTTATAGACAAAGGCATACAAAAAAAGACACAAACCATAAATAAAAGACAACCAGATTTGATCCCACCCCTTTGAAAATTTTAAATATGTGTAAATGAAAAAACAACCTAAACAAAAGTTTAAAGGAAAAAACTGAAAAAAAAAAAAGAAAAATGCAACACGTGATCATATATACAGAATTCTTTTAAATTAGCAAGAGACTAAACTAACGCCATGATGCCAAAATGAGCAAAGTTTATGAACAGGCAGTTATCAAAAGGAAATCTAAAAGTCAACAAATATAGACAAAACAACCTCATAGGTAAACAAAGAAACGGAAATTAAAAGAGGATGCCTGTTCAGCCAATTAATAATCAGGATTTATCTTCCATGATAATGATTAGTGTTGGTGAGGGTGCACTGTACCATACCAAGCTGCATCAAACCCTTTGCCGTTGAGTCAATTCCGACTCATGGCGACCCTGTAGGACAGAGTAGATCTGTCCCATAGAGTTTCCAAGGAGCGGCTGGTGGATTGGAATTGCTGACCTTTTGATTAATAGCTGTAGCTCTTAACCACTGCACCACCAGGGCTCTGTACACTTCAGTAGGAATTGTAAATTGATAAAGACTTTCTAGAGGACATTTTGATGATACGTATTCAATCTTTTTAAAAATTGAACTTTTAGGAATGTGCTTTTTAAAAAATCACATAGGCCAAAAAAAGATGTATGTAACAAAGCTGTATAAGGTAGAATTATTTTAATAACCTCCCCAAAATGGAAATGACATGAAGGGCTATAATTACCAATAAGTGCTGGGATTAAGTAGGAATTGTAATTCCTTAAAATTTTTTTTTAAAAAAAAATGTTTTTTTCTAGATTTTCTGCAGTGAACAGGTATTACTTGTGTTATTAAAAATGATGACGTGTTCTTTTTAGGAAAGGTATTGGAATGCTGTCGCTGGGGCACAGCAAATGGGGGCAGGAATATTTTACCACTGACATTGCTTAGAATTGACAGGCGATGGTAATAATCAAAAGCAACCAGCTGTTAGTCAGGCTTTTTATTGTGTTTAAATTATTGCCTGCGCCCTGGGAACTGCTCCCACCTCGTCTCCCCTCCTTGGAACGAGATTGTGGCTGCTGAGATTTCTGGGAAGAAAGAAGGGGTGATACTTCAATTTAAGCACTGAGCCTGTAAAAATTGCTGCTTTATACCAATTTTTACAATAAAATACATCGCCACTTCATGACTGCGAACAGTGGAACATTTTCCAGCTTACCTAGCTGGTCCTACCTCAGGAGTGGAGAGGCATTATTTTCACTTTATGGGCTTTTATATTATACGTGTGTGTGGAGTCCCCACAGGAGCCTCGTTTATCCTGATTATACAGGAACTCCGCAAGGGAGAGTGTTGTTGGCTGACTGAGAGGTGTAACTCTTGTGCTTCTGTCCTGGAGGAACTGTGAATGAGATACCATATAATATGAACGGTATCCCCCCAGGCACCCTATAAATTTATTATAAAGCCCTGAATTTTGAAATAACGAAAATAACATGAAATTTCAGGAAAGTGTAAAAATTCGAAATTTATTTCTCTTCAGGGTCACCCTAGACCACAGAATCTACTGAGGAGCAACGGGCCTGATTTCATGAACACGAGAGCAGGCCTTATTTTATCCAGGACAGGCAGAATTCCTGTTGATGTGCCAGTGGCCCTGAAGTCTCCAAAGTTTGGGAGCAAGCAGAACGTGAACCTGAGTCAGCCAGCTTTTCTGGAAGGAAGTAGCAGTTGTGGAAGCTTCTGTAGGTTAAGGCAATAGAACGAGTAGATACTTGCTTTTAACATCAACACTGGAAGGAACCTTGTTATGTTACATGTTAATGGAGGCAGATTATCCAATAGGGAAGGTAAGCACCGTGCTTACCTTGTTTACCAAATCACCTGAAGTGAACAATTTCACGTTTGTTCACATCAAGGTTCCTGTTTCCAGGTATGACTAGCGTCTCTCTCTCTCCCAATCCCACAGCACCTTCCTAGCGAATCAAAGCCTCTCTTCAAATGTACAGTTTCTGACAGGGGAGAATGGCTGGGTAAGCAAATAACACAATTGTGCGCTCCAGATTAGTAAGTAAACAAGTAAGCCCATGCTTACCTTGCTTACTGAGTCATCCTCCCCTATGTGTTAGGTGACGTCTATTTCAACTCATAGCAACCCCATGTGACAGAGTAGAACTGCCCCATTGGGTTTCCTAGGCTATAATCTTTGTGGGAGCAGATCACCAGGCCTTTTCTCCCATGGAGCGGCTGATGGGTTCCAGGCACCAACCTTTTGTTTAGCAGCCCAGCACTTAACAGTTGCACCGCCAGGACTCCTCAGGAAGGATCCTTAGAAAGTCATATTTAGGATCTGGGCTGTACTCACCGGCCTTGGGAGACGAGGGGGAAGGGAAATTTCATTTGGGCAGCTGTGTGGGACTTACAGCATCTAACTGGGCTTGCGGTCTTCTGACAAACCATTATGTTGGGGGTTTATGTAGCTCTTCGTTCTAGATGTTTATTGTTCTAACTGGCTTGACATTTAGTTACATGATATGAAAGTCATAAGTAGAGGTAAAATTTGCAGTGCAGATATTACTCAGAATGCTACAAAAGGCAATAAAATCCGTACCAAATGGAGTTGCTTTTAGAGCTGAAAATCAGAAGTGTTTTCTCTCTTCCCTACTTATTGGGTCAGCCAGTCAAGAGTGAGAGCAGAGCGTACAAACCTCTTTGAAAAAAAAGTCAGCACTCCCACTTTTTGTTCCCCGTAAAAATCCTTTAGACTTCAGCAAACAGTTTTCCTGTTTTAGTTGCTCATCCTAAATGCCAACAATATTTACCTATTATATCGGTTTAATAAGTGGGCCATCTCACGCTTATTAAATTGATTTGAAAACTGATCAGAAGAATCGCAACTGTCTTCGGGAATATGAATGCCTCCGAGGCTGTATCCATTTTAGGAAAACCAGGTCTTTTCCCTTTGCTCTCGCTTCACCTCAGCATTTTCCTCCGCAGCAGAAATAATGCCTTTAGTCATTTCAGAACAACGGTTTAATACATTAATGACCGCAGGTGCTGTTCCTAGAATTTTGGCTCTGCTACTGTTATATGGTGAGTGGTTCAAAGGCAGCAAGCAAGGGCCATGTAAATGGGGATTTTATGAAGCCAGGATACAGTGCAGTGTGAGCAGAAGCACCCCACATAATTAAAATAGACGGGAAGTATGAGCTACCTAGACCGTCAAAGGCAGCTGTGGGGGTGGGGCAGGCTGGGAGAAGTGGCAGAGGCATTGGAGCTATATAGAATCACAGAAAGTGCTGGCATCCTGTTCCTTAGCTTCTGGTATTACCCACTGCCATCGAGTCAATTCTGATTCATAGCAACCTATAGGACAGAATAGAAACACCCCATAGGATTTCCACGGTTGTAATCTTTACAGGAGAAACCCTGGTGGCGTAGTGGTTAAGTGCTATAGCTGCTAACCAAGAGGTCAGCAGTTCCAATCCACCAGGTGCTCCTTGGAAACTCTATGGGGCAGTTCTACTCTGTCCTATAGGGCCACTATGAGTCGGAATTGACTCGACAGCAGTGGGTGGGTAAAACCTTTACAGGAGCAGACTGCCACATCTCTCTCCCACCTTCTGATATTAGGGAGTTGTTATAGAATCCAAGCTAGCAGCTTGAGGGAATTTGGCTAGTAGTTAACTTAATTTTACTGGAATGTCCTTCCCCCCGCCCTCCCCCCCCGCCCCACCATAAGTCAGCCTAAGCAAAAAGAAAGTGGAACTCTCGTCAATGAATCAAATGGCAGGCGAGGCCAGCTGGGAGGACTGATTTTCCCTGGATCCCATACATATTGCTCCGCTCCTTGGCTGGACTTCCCGTGCAGATTAAATGAATTGTTTCCATTAGCAAGCCGATAGGGCAGCTCCTTTCGATGAAGGAGACTCTGTACTTTGAATGTCACCATGAGGGTAAGGTGGTGCTCATGGAAAAGTTGACAGTGCCTCTGTGGCAGTATTTTACTGTCCTTGTTAAAACTTTACAAAATGATAGCTTAGAGTAAGGCTTAGACTTTCAGCATAATACATGATAATAATAAGACTTCCATCAGCTCATGCATGATGGAGAGATTCTTTGCGGCTTGGTGGTTTATCCTCAGATGATGGTCAGAGAAGTACTTTGTACCAGACTCACTGTCTAAAGCAGATTCCCTCTGCAATTTCTGCTCCTGACTGAGTCTCATTCACTCTGGTAAGTCAATTTCACCTTCGTTTGCTGGAACCAACATCCTGAAAGTTTACTTTCTTCATCTGTATACTTTTTCTACCTATATTTAAAGAACCCTCAAAAAGCGACAAGAAGGGAAACTGTTGGGAGAAAAGATGAAAAATCAGAAAGAGCGTTGAGTTGGCTGAGAGATTCCTGTTGACAGAGTTCAAAGCAATCTGATCTTTTAACAGTATTGGAATCAGGAGGAGGAATGGCTTGTTTTATTTGTTCTGTTACCTTGGAAACTGAGGCACAAGTTTCATTTATGTGAATAAAGAGTAATAGGATGGGGAGGGAGGAAAAATTAGTAACTAGATAGAAAATGCATGTTAATACTGGTGAAGAGAAAGGCAATGCACAATATGGAGGAAGCCAATACAACACAACCAAGGCAAAGAGAGACACTGAGAGGAACACAAGAAAAAAGGGCAACTACAACGGTTGCTATAACATAGATAATCCTGCAACAGCCGTATTCACAAACAATAATCTACGAATGGACACATAGGTAGATAGGTATGCTAAAGAGGTGTGGGAAGGTATAAGGGAGCACACCCACCTGCAGATATAAGTTTGGTGGTGGATATTTCTACATACATGTTTGTAGATGCTGCATGTATATTAATACAGACAACAGAGCACACAAGGGGCACAGGCATGGAAACTTCCTAGACATAACCAAAGACCTCGCAGGACAAAGTTCCCAGGCTTGAAAGCAAAGAACCATAGATTTGGGGGGCATCTACTTCAACTGGCACAACATAGTTCATAAAGACAATATTCTGCATTCTACTTTGGTGTGTAGCATCTGGGGTCTTAAAAGCTTCTGAGCAGTCATCTAAGATGCAACTATTGGTGTCTTTCTGTCTGGAGCAAAGCAGAGTGAAGAAAACCAAAGATTCAATGGATCAATTAGTCCAAAGGACTAAAGGACCACATGAATCACTGCCTACGCGACCCCAAGACTAGAAGAACTAGATGGTGCCTGGCTACCACTACCAACCATTCTGACTGGGATCACAACAGAGGGTCCCGGACAGAATGGGAGAAAAATGTGGAACAATAAATCGAATTCACAAAAAAGACCAGACTGTTGGTGTAACAGAGACTAGAGGAACCCCCAAGACTATGGCCCTAAAACACTCTTCTGATCTGGCGCTGAAGCCATTCCTGGAGACCACCTCTCAACCAAACAATAGACAGGCCCATAAAACAAAAAACAACACCTGAGAGGAACGTGTTCCTTAGAACAATCAATCATATGAGATTGAAGGACAACAGTTGCCCAAAAGCAAAGATGAGAAGGCAGAAAGCGGTAATAAACATGGATGAAAGGAAACAGGGAACCCAGAGCAGAAATGGGGAGAGCGCTGACACATTGAGTGGAATGCAGCCAATGTCCTGGAACACCTTATGTTCTGTCAGATGGGAAACTAAATTGCTCTGCAAGCTTTCACCTAAAGCACAATAAAAAATAATAATAATAATAAAAAAAAGAGTAATAGGATCGGTTAGCTTCATCATATAAGGAGCCCTGGTGGTGCTTAGCTGCTAGTCAGAATGTTGGCGGTTAGAACCCACCCAGTGGCTCCTCAGGAGAGAGACCTGGCGAGTCAGTCCTGTAAAAATTACAGCCTGGCAAACACTGTGGGACGGTTCTGTGTCGCATGGGGTCTCTATGACTTGAACTCAATGGCACTCGACAACCACATCCTCATAATATAGCAGTTGTCCTTGTTGTTAGGTACCATCGAGTTGGTTTTGACTCACAGCGACCCTATGCACAACAGAACAAAACACTGCCCGGTTCATCACCATTCTCAGAATTGTTGCTATGCTTGAGCCCATTGTCGCAACCCCTTTGTCAGTCCATCTCATTGAGGGTCTTCCTCTTTTTTGCTGACCCTCTGTCTTACCAAGCGTGATGTCCCTCTCCAGGGACTGATCCCTCCTGATCATATGTCCAAAGCGTGTCAGTCCTAAGGAGCATCCTGGCTGCACTTCTAAGACACAGTTGTTCATTCTTTTGGCAGTCCGTGGTATATGTGATATTCTTTGACAACACTGCAATTCAAAGGTGTCACTTCTTCAGTCTTCTTACCCATCGTCCAGCTTTGGCATGCGTCTGATGCAATTGAAAATACCATGACTTGGGTCAGGTGCACCTTAGTCCTCAAGGTGACATCTTTGCTTTTCAACACTTTAAAGAGGTCTTTTGCAGCCTATTTGCTCAATGCAGTGCATCTTTTGATTTCTTGACTGCTGCTTCCATGGGTGTTGATGGTCAACACGTGTCTGTCAGTTTGTTGTACTGTGGGGGCTTGTGTATTGCTGTGATGCAGGAAGCTATGCCACTGGTATTCACATACGAGCAAGGTCACCCGTGGCAAACAGGTTTCAGCTGAGCCTGCAGACTAAGACAGACTAGGAAGGATCCTGTGATCTACTTCTGAAGAGAATTAGCCAGTGAAAGCCTTGTGTGTATAGCAGTACGAAACATTATGTGAAAATATGTAGATCATGTATCAGGAACTTTTGAAATGCATGTACAAAATTAAGATGTTTGGAGGGGAAACTATTTATGCAGGAAGTGATCCCTGTCCCATATATACTTCGATAGATGTTGTTGTTGTTAGTTGCCATGGAGTCAATTCCGACTCATGGTGACCCCATGTGTGCAGAGTAGAACTGCTCCAATGGGTTTTCAAGGCTGTGACCTTTCGGAAGCAGGTTGCCCACCTGTCTTCTGAGACGCTTGGGTGGGTTTGAGCTGCCGACCTTTCGACTGGTAGTCACACACTTAGCCATTTGCGCCACCCAGGGACTGCTTGGGTATATATCAGTAGCTTTAAAAAAAAAGGTCAGCAGTGCCTCTAGTGACCACAGTCTAAAAGAGAATGGGTTGGTGCAAGGGGTTGGGCTAAGTATTTCTACATGAACAAAAAAAAAAAAGAAAGAAAGTAGCATAACCTGTGTTATGGATTGAATTGTGTCCCCAAAAAATATGTGTCAACTTGTGATCTAATATAATTATCCTGTGTGTTAAATCCTAACCTCTATGATGTTAATGAGGCAGGATTAGGGGCAGTTATGTTAATGAGGCAGGACTCCATCTACAGGATTAAGTTGTCTTTTGAGTCAATCTCTTTTGAGATATAAAAGATAGAAGCAATTAGAGAGGTGTGGGGGACCTCATTACCACTAAGAGTTAGTGCTAGGAACAGAGCACGTTCTTTGGACCCGGGGTCCCTACACTGAGAAGCTCCTAGACCAGGGGAAGATTGATGACAAGGACCTTCCCCGAGAGCCAGCACAGAGAGAAGGCCTTCCCCTGGCGCTGGCTCCCTGAATTCCGACTTCTAGCCTCCTATACTGTGAGAGGATAAATTTCTCTTTGTTAAAACCATCTGCTTGTGGTATTGCTGTTATGGCAGCACTAGATGACTAAGAAAACCTGCATTTTTCCAGTGCCCTCAAAACACGTTTTGCTCTTGAAGTTCAGTCATGCGAAGAACAGTGTTTCGGCTTCCTGAGGGAGAGAAAATGAGTTCTAGGAACATGGGTGGGACTACTGCAAAATGTGGGGCCAGAATGGAATTTGGGCTACCAGTTGAGGCTTTGGCTGATATTCTTATGCTGTAGGCTTTTCCCTTAAGCTCCACAAGTACAGAGACCATTTCTGTCTTGTTCACTCTTATATCCTCATTACCTAACACGGGGCACGGCTAACTTGGGTCAGGATGGAAACAAATAATTACGAAGTAAATTGGCAGCAAAGGTCAGCTGTTCAAACTCACCAGTGGCTCCATGAGAGAAAAGACCTGGCAATCTGCTCCCATAAAGACTGCAGCCTAGGAAACCCTATGGGGCAGTTCTATTCTGTAATATAGGGCCACTACGAGTCAAAATTGACTCAATGGCATACAACAACAACAACATAGTTGGCAAATCTGAGTTGTCATACTTGAACAAATTTTATTTTGAGCTGCAAAATCAGGTTGTCCACATATTGTCCGTTAATGAAATGTTCAAGTAGTTTCAAGCTTCCTTCGGCTCTGTAGACCTGTCCATAGGGAGATTCTGGGACTAATTTAGTGCCAGCTCTGAAATTATAGAGCTCAAGGAGCCCTGGTGGCACAGTGGCTAAGCACTTGGCTGCTAACTGAAAGGTTGGCAGTTTAAACTCACCAACCACTCTATGAGAGAAACATGTGGCAATCTGCTTGCGGAAAGATTTACAGCCTTGGAAACCCTATGGCGTACCTCTACTCTGTTCTATACAGTTGCTACAAGTTGGAATTCGAACTAGACGGTAATAGGTTTGATGGGATAAAGCTACCTCACCGGATGTGGGATAATTTCCAAGTCCATGAAGACATTGAGAGTGCTGTTTTCACAATGTGTGGGTGAAAGGCCAAACATGGGGCACCTAGCTAAGTGGGGCAGAGTTAATCCACGTCATGTAATATCTTAAGTGTCCATGTACTATCACAATATCAAGAAATGTCCTGGAAGTTTGGGCGAAGCCTCTCCAGTCCTGGGCACCTCTTGCCCACTAGTTCAGAGGGTAGAGCCAAGGGGCAGTTACCTGTACAGCAGTAAACCATCTCGAATCCAAAGTGTACAAAATGAGAAGGGCACCTGAGTTGCAAAGCTAGGAGAGCCTACTGGTAAAAAAGTTCAAGGCTGGTAGAAGGGAGGGGAGATCACAGGAACTCTTTGAGCCAGGGTTCAGACGTTCCTCCCCAGTGCTTTTTGTCTGATGTCTTTGGCTTCTGGCGTGGATGAGGGAGGAGCATTTAAAGGATCCAGCCAGGTATTGAGGGGCAGGAGGAAATAACTACAATGACCACTAAAAAAGTGATATTGTTGAGTTCTGGCCCCAGCTCTGCCATACCAAAGCACTTGAACATGCTCTCCGCCTTTCTGACACTGTCTCCTCGCTGGAAAATCTTTTACCAACATCTTCACTACCTAATTCACAGAGGAAGATGAAAAATAAGAAAGTGGACTGAAAACATGCTGTCACCTATACAGCAATGAATGCATCATTATAACGGTTAAATGCAAATTGGACTTGAAAATCTTTAAATGAGTTTAAAATGTAGAACTCAGGGCAGGGGTGGGGAACGATGAGAAAATCCTACTTCTTGTTTGAATAAGGAGAAGATTTCTGTGTGGAATTCTGAACTGAAACCATCTACATGGGACTGAATTGTCAGTTGGAGACTAACACCTGCCTTAAAATAGCCAGCAAAGAGCGTAGCCATTTACCATTATTGAATGTTTTGATCAAAGATCCTATAGAAGAATCTGATCAAAAGGGGGGAAATATGGAACAGGTTTCAAATTCTTGCAGAACCCAGACTTTCTGGAGCCATTGAGTCTGGTTGAACCCCCCAAAACTATTGCCCTGAGATCATCTTTAAGCCTTAAACCCAAAATATCCCCTGAAGTTTTCTTTAAACCAAACAATAGCTTAGTTCATTAGTAAAGAATGTCTCCCTTGAGTGGTGTGCTCTCTTAAAGACCTATCTATATGGGATCAAACTGACAACAGCAACTTGAAAGGTTAGATAGGAAACCTAGGGAATAATGAGCTTATGTTAATGGAGAGGAGCAGCTTGGAAAAGGAGGGTAAGCATGGTTGCATAACAATATCATCAATGTCCCTGACTGCACGTGTGGAAATTGTTGAGTTGGTGTGTATTTTGCTGTGTATACTTTTAACAACAATAACAAAAATAACAAATTATTTTAAAAAACAGAGAGTACCCATGATTTCTCAGCTTCTTGTTAGTGATCATTGGCTAGGGGGCTTCGTATACTTCTGGTTACATTTCTCTGTAGTAAAGCTGGCCCACTTTTAAGAGCAGCTATTATTTGCTGAGTCGGAATTGACTCGACAGCAAGGTTTTTTTTTTTTTTTTTTTTGGTTGTTTCCTATGCCACCAATGGGGTTCCTAATCCCTGCCAATAAAACCTGTGCAGCTGAGAACAAGGGAGACCTAGCAAAAGACTGTCCAGGAGGGCAGACCTGTAAAGCTGCAGTAAAAAGGTAGGGAGAGGAGGGACTCAGAATCCAAGTCTTCTGATCTGTCTTCTGCCGTGTGCTCACTTCATTCAATGTTAACAAATGCCAATACTTCCATCAACCAATGAGGTTACAGTCCTAAAATGTATGGTGGCTGATAAAGCTGTGGTTGGAAAGATTAAGGCCTTATTGCAAATAACAATTTTTTTTTGGCGGGGGGAGAGATAAAATATGTTTCATCGTAAATAAAATGGAATAAACGAATGAATACTTGTATTATGTATTTATATATACATGTGTTCTAGAAGGTATCTGCTCTCAAATGCATTAAGACCTACTCCAGTGAGTAACACCAACGTCAGCTGCAAGCAGAATCACTCATACACACTACGTGAGGGACAGGCTCTTTTTAAAGTTTTCCTACCAATTTAAAGCTTTCCCTTTTTTTAATGAAATTTTCAAACATCCATGCCAGTGGAGAAAACAGCCCAGCAAGCTCCTGTATACCCAACACAAAGATTCAACACTCACCAAGGTCCGGCCATACGCCCTTCCTCGATCCCTGTTGGCTTTACTAAAGCATTTTAAATCAAATCCCAGACAGCCTATCATTTTGTCCCTACAAATTTCTTGAAATTAAATACTGTTGCACCCACATTCTCCCTTGGTCTGTTTTTCAAGGCCGCTCAGAAAAGTTTTGTGATTGTTATTTTGTGTTGTTTTCCACACATGTTCTGTGGCATAAACTCGTCTTCCCTCTCAGTACCACCCCGTAGACCTGCCTGTGTGGTCCAGAAGAAGCAAGAGAAGATGCTGTTACTTTATTTAAGAAAACTGACCCCAACCTCATATATCAAATAATAATAGTAATGATACTAATAATGGCATATCAAGAATTTAAAATGGGGGCGTGCAAATATGAGACAGAGTTATCGCAAAAAAAAAAAAACCAATGCTGAGGTTGGCAAAGAGTGTTCTGCCAAATCAGTATTTCCTCTTGGTCCCAGCATAATTCAGTGGCATCCTGACTTTTATTTTAACGTCATTTGGAATAGGAGGGAAATTGCTAAACTCAAGTTAACCTTGAGGCTGTTATATCTAAGAATCTTGAGTACTGATGTCATTGTTTGTAAGATAGCTTTCTGCATGTCAGAAATGGGAGAGTGAAGCTATTCTGAATTGCTGTGTGTGAGAAAACACACAAGCCTTCTTGCAGAGAGCAATGCTATCACATATGGTTAAGTGGGAGTTTTCCTGTAGGTTTTTTATTATCCCAGACCCGATATGAGATTAGCTTTACAAGCTGGGTTATAGCCTTTACAGCTTCTGTGTTGGGGATCCGTTAACAAGACCATAAAGATCTTTTTAACAGATGGGGCATACTTGCCCCGTGTTCAGCTCTAGTAATGACCAAACTGATTTTATCAGAAGTGTTTAAAAGCACCATTTTAACTTTTCTTTATTTTTTTTCTGCCTGGCCCTTCCTTTGGATCTTGGGGTTAGCGTGTGTTCTCTCCCCTCTATTTGTATGGGCTTCTCCAGTCTCTCTGCATCCACGCGAACCTCTTTACACTCACCCCCAAGTCACCTCACTGCCCACTTGTCTCCCCAGCTGTGTTGCTGTCGTGTTCTCTGCATACTTCCAGAAGACCAGGCTTTAGGTCACACGTATTAACTAGATGCATGACTCTTGGGAGCCATCTTCATTCATTCTTTAACAAAACATTTTTTGAGCTCCTCCTACGTTCTAGACACCAAAAAATCCAGCGGTAAACCAGGCACACAAAGTCCCTGCCTTTAGGGACCTGACATTGTTGGGGAAATATCCGATGGCTTTATAACAGACTGTCAGGGGGAAAGCAATACTGTGGCTAAAGGTAAAACAGAGTGAGGAAATGGGGCCAGGAGCACATTACTAGGAAGCTGGTCGAGAAGCCTTCTGGGAGGAGGTGAGAGTTGAGCAGAAATCTGAAAGGAGGTGAAGAGACCTGGAGAGATCTGGAGGGAAGTTGAACCAGGCAGGGAGGATTCTGAGTGCAAAGGACACACAGAGAGAATAAGCTTGGAGCTATATATAAACTTTAAGAAGACCATTGTAGAAGAGCAGGACAGATGGGACAGAGGGAAGAGAACACCAGGAAGAAGAGCAAAGTAGGCTGGGTGGCGTAGGATCTTCTGAGCCATGGAAGGAGTCTGAGCAGGGGCTAACGTGATCTCATGTACAGTTTAAAAAGCCACTCTGGCTTAAAGGAAGCTTCTAAATGCTGCTGGTAAAACTGTTCATGGATCCAGGTGAAATGCCCTATATGTTAACAGGGAGACTTGAACACAGCCCCGGGGCTCGGATCCTTCAGAGTCTCGTTCTGATCTCAGCTGGTTGCCGTCGAGTCGATTCCGACTCGTGTTGACCGTCTGTGTCAGAGCAGAACTGCGCCCAGAGGGTTTTCAGTGGCTGATTTTCTGGATGTAGTTCATCAGGTCTTTCTTCTGAGGTACTTCTGAGCAGACGTGAACCTCTAACCTTTTGGTTAGCAGCTGAGCATGTTAACCGTTTGCACCATCCAGGGATTCCTTCTGCTCTCTGACAGGCCTGTAATTGGCTGGAAAATTGGCAATCAGTCATCTAATCCCCCTGAGCATCAGTTTTCTTTCCTCCGTCACGGAGAGGTACAGTTTCTTGAGACTTCCAGGTGTCACATTTGGTGATGTAAGCTATAAACTAGAGTTCAGTTCCTAACGTGTGCGTTTATTAGGGTAAGTGCTCAGCTGCTGCAGCAGAGACTTGAGAGCACAGTGGCTTACATGAGGCAGGGCTTTGCTCTTCTCTCCTGTGGTGTTCTAGATAGTGGAGGTGCCCAGGAAAGCCCTAGCTATGAGGTCATCCAGGGCCCAGGGTCCTACCTGAGTGCTTGCTGACTCTAACAAGTGCATTGCCCCATGTTTGGAGCTGGCTCGTGACCTTCTTCAAGTCCCAACCCATGGAAGGGGAGGAGAGGATATCCAGAGCAAGCAGTTTCCTTTTAAGTGATGTGGAAGGTACACATGTCCCCTCTGCTCACATTTTATAGATTATAACGTGGTCTTGCAGGCATAACCAGCTCCAAGGGACTCTAGGAAACGTAGTCCCTAGCTGGGCGGCTGTGTGCCCACCTAAAACTTGACTGACAGGGAAGAACGGGAGCATGGCTTTGGAGAGGCAGCTAGAAATCTGCTACATCCTGTTTTTGGAAGATTTTAGAGTATTATCAGATACCTTAAGTTCATAAAATGTCCTGGACCTTCTTAAGACGAAACAAGAATTTAAGGAGTGCTGTATTATTTGAAATCAAACAAATTATAACAAGATACAGCAATCAAAGAAGAGCCCACAGTTTGTTCTGAAGCTTCAAACCAAACCAAACCTCTTGCCATCGAGTTGATTCCAACTCATGGTGACCCTATAGGATAGAGTAGAACTGCACCATAGGGTTTCCAAGGAGCGGCTGGTGGGTATGAACTGCCATTTTTTGGTTAACAGCTGAGTTCTTAACCAGTATGCCACCTTAATGCCACGTGGGCATTTTGGATTTTTTTCCCTTCCCTTTCCTATCAGTGATCACTGAAACATATGTTGCTTAAAAAAACATATGTTGCTTAGGTGGTGGAATACAATGACTGGTGACAGCTTTCAGCTTTGTACTATCCATATTATTTGATGATCACAACAACAGTGTAGAGAAGGAATTCTTACCTCCACCATACAGAAATTGAAACTGAGGCTCAGGCTAAGTAATTTGCCTAAAATGAAATGACTGGTCGATGGTGAAGGAGGTCTCCAGTCTGGGTCTTTCTGTCTCCAAAGAAGGTGCTCTTTTGCATTGCATGGCACCAACCCCTGGAGATTTCTTGAGAGACTGACTCAAGGGCTCACTTGTGCCTTGAGGGGTTTGTGATCAGTCTCTGTCATGGATTGAGTTGTGTCCCTGCAAAATATGTGTCAACTTGGTTAGGCGATGATTCCCAGTATTGTGCGATTGTCCACCATTTTGTCATCTGATGTGATTTTCCTCTGTGTTGTAAATCCTACGTCAGTGATATTAACAATGTGGGATTAGCAACAGTTATGTTAATGAGGCAGGGCTCAATCTACAAGATTAGGTTGTGTTTTAAGTCAGTCTCTTTTGAGATAGAAAAGAAAGAAGCGAGCAGAGAGACAGGGGGACCTCATCCCACCAAGAAACAAGAGCCAGGAAAATAGCTTGTCCTTTGGACCTGGGGTCCCTGTGTTGAGGAGCTCCTCGACCAGAGAAGATTGATGACAAGGACCATCCCTCAGAGCCAACAGAGAAAGCCTTCCCCTGGAGCTGGCACCCTGAATTGGGACTTCTGGCCTCCTAGTCTATGAGAGAATAAATTTCTCTTTGTTAAAGACATCCATTTGTGGTATTTCTGTTATAGCAGCACTAGATAACTAAGACAGCCTCTCAGGCTGCACCGCACTGCAGGAGTCTCCACAAGCCCTTTTTGGGGCTTGTTGCTGGTAGGCGCTGACAGCATAGTCATGTCCTGCAATCATCAGCATAAACCAAACTTCTGTTTGGTAGCTGAAGGGCAGCTGTCTTCTCAGGAGTCAAACATTGTCTAACATCAGCCTTTAGGTCTCTCCCTATATTCTAGAGCATGCTGTAAGATACACTGAACTATAAGAAGACTTATTTTTCAGGCTTTGTTCAGCATATTGATTAGGTGCTCGATTCCTGTTTTTTAAAGTACTATCAGATGGTACATCACCACGGGGCCCTCTTGAAAGTTGCCAGCTAAGCCATCACCCTTACACCTCAGACTTCAAATAGGAGTCCCCCGAAAGTGCATTGCAGTGAGTGGTCACTATAGGAAACTGGGTCTCCTAATGGTCACAGTGAGATAATGTTTGTGACATCAAAACTGATATGAAGTCAATGTTTCCATTTTATCACCACAGCAGCCCTGTGAGCTAGATATTTTAATGTTAACTTCCCTTTGTTCTTATTATTAAAACGTTATCTATACACTTTTGTTACAGATATTTTAGAAAATATAGACAAAATAAAATTAAAAACCATCCATAATTCCTCCACCTGGAGACAACCTCTATCATCAATTTGGTATATATTTTCTTTTTTTTTCATATATACATGTTTATTTAATATTTCTTTTTGACAGAAATAAGATCATAAACTATACTTTGGTGCTTTGAATTTTTGTTTCTCTTAACATGGCTAAAATATTTTTCTCTGCAGTTAGTTTTTTTTATTATTTTAGTGATGGTAAACGAAACCCTTTGCTGTCAGGTTGGTTCCGACTCATAGCAACCCCATGTGTTACAGAGTAGACCTGTTTGGTAAGCCTGTCTTAGCTTCAATCTTCACGGGAGCAAATTGCCAGACTTTTTTCCACAGCACTGCTGAGTGGGATCGAGCGGCCAACCTTTGGGTTAGTAGTCAAGTGCAAACCATTTGCGCCACCCAGGGCCCTATCCTATTACATAGACATAGAGGGTTTACTTAACTCTTCTTCCACTGTTGACATTTGAATGGTTTTCTCCATAACATTTTGCTGATACAAACAATGCTTTGATGAATACCTGATATACACCCATGATTACTTTCTAAGGCCACACATCTGGTGGTGGTATCACCAGATGAAAGAAGAAAATATTAGATCCCTTTTAGAGATGAGGAAACTAAGGCTCAGAGAGATTATCCCAAATTCATACAGCTGGCAAGTGACGGAGCTAGGCCTAGAATTTAGGCTTTCTGACTCTAACCCTCTTATGGGAAAATAGGTTACACATCTAATAATTACCCTATTCTTGATAAATTCTGTGAATGCAAAATAAATACCTTGATGACTCCTTTTCTTTCATAAACTGCCACCCAGCAGAGGCGAATCCAGACAAACTGCCTAAAATTCTGTCATCAGCGGAGAGTAATGAGCTACAAGTAGTGGATTTAATCAGTGTTTTAACCTTTCTTCTTCAAGATGATAACAAAGTTTTGACATTTTTAGAAATCCTTTACATATCATTGCTGTCCTGTATGTTCAAGAATAACTGGAGTTGCCTCTCCACCTTTAATTTTTGTTTGGTATCCCATTGGATCATGGGGCTTTTACTTTCATCCTGGGTTGGATGTGGAGCTAATTTCCTCCAAATTTAGAACCAAATTCCCACTCTTTCCACTTCAGCAGATTCTTTCTCCTTTCTAGATGATTCGGGACATGAATGAACCCATGGAATTGTTTCCTCCTTTGTCATAACTAGTATATCTTTGCTTCTGGTGACTTCAGACTAGGTCAAGGAGCCCTGGTGGCACAGTGGTTAAGCACTAGACTGTTAACCGAAAGGTCAGCAGTTCAAATCCACCAGCCTATCTGCAGGAGAAAGATGTGACAGCCTGCTTTCATAAAGATTGCAGTCATGGAAGTCCTATGGAGCAGTTCTACGCTGTCCTCTGTGATTGCTATGAGTTGGAATCAACTCAACGCCACACACAACACAGACCAGGTCAAGATTTCATCTGTCTTTCTTGTTTTGACCTTGTATGCTGACCAGGATCCTTACTGCATGAGGTATTATTAGGTTGTCTAAAATAAGTGTTTGGCTGTTAATTGAGAGGTTGACAGTTTGAACCCAACAGTCTCTCCATGGGAGAAAGATGTGGTAGTCTGCTTTCATAAGGATTATAGCCTTGAAAACCCTATGGGGCAGTTCTACTCTGCCCTATAGGGTTGCTATGAGTTGGAATCAACTTGACGGCAATGGGTTTTTTAACGGGTGTATGCAATCTAATATATGCATGTAGACATAGATTGATAGCTGCCATCTAGTCAACTGAACAAAATGTTGCCCAGTCCTGCATCATCCTCATGATCGCCAGAATGTTCAAGTCCACCATTGTGGCTACTGTGCCAATCCATCTGAAAGTCCCTTACTAGCCCTCTACCTCACCAAACATGATGTCCTCCTCCAGTAAGCAAGTCAAAGTCTCAGACAATATTCAGTGATCCATAGGGTTTTCATTGGCTAATTTTTGGAAGCAGATCACCAGGGGCTTGTTTCTAGTCTAGAAGCTCCACTGAAACCTGCCCATCATGGATGACCCTGCTTGTATTTGAAATACCAGTAGCATAGCTTTCAGCATCACAGCAATATGCAAGCCAGCACAGTACAACAAACTGACAGACAGATGTTAGCATAGAGATATCCAAAAACCAAACCCGTCTCCATCAAGTCAGTTTCTACTCCTACTCATAGCGACCCTATAGGACAGAGTAGAACTGCCCCATAGGGTTTCCAAGGAGCTCCTGATGGACTCGAACTGCCAACCTTTTAGTTAGCAGCCAAACACTTAGCCACTGTGCCACCAGGGCTCCTGCATATATTCAAAGTGTCAATAGTGCCTGACTTGCTTTGGGGCCTGCACCTCCATAATTTTTGGGTCATTCTCATAAAATAGTTCTGTTAGCTTTGATTTGGGGGATCATAGCTATGACCCCATGTTTGACAGCCTATAGGCAGGTCACCTGCAGACAGTCCAAGACGGTACCTACCCATATTAGTGGAAAAGATAAACCATTTCAACAGGTTTTGGAGGTACATAAAGCATTTCCTGGAAAAGTATGGCGAAACCTGCTGATTTTTACCTGACTTGAATTACTTACTTATAAGGTAAAACTACTCAGTTCCAGAAGGCTAGTGTGGAAGTGTTGATCGTTATCAGTTCACACCTTTGGCCAGAGCTCCAAAATCAAATTTAAATCTAATGGGTAGCTCTATTTTCAATATAGAGCCCCGATAAAAGGAAATCAGTTTGAAAGAACGAAGATTCTTATTATTCTTATAGTATCTCAGTACTAATCACGTGTTTGGCATCAGCAACTGACAACAGGAGAAACTGCCCTCCTTAGGTGTCGGCTTTTCCTAAGGCATCAACTAGTAATCTCTGAGAGAGAGGATGGATATTTCCCAAACAGGGTTAGCCTCAAGATTGCTTCACAGATAGACGATGGTCTCTTTATGTAGCCTTTTCTGGAGGACCCAGAATGAAGCTTTGTCCTTGGAACTGTTTTGTAAAAGATAAAGGCAGGACTTGAAAGAGAGTATAGCTCTGGCCTGCCTGTCCAAAATTAAAAGATATTTCTGGACATAAACGTCAGGAAATTTGACCTAGAGTTGGAGGGCAATCACACACAGAAAAAAAATGTTTTAATTCAAAAAACAGGAAAAAAAAAATTCCTCTTATCCATTCTCATAACCATTTTTTACACTAAAATGGAATGTTTTTAATGGTGTATAAAGCACCTTGGTTGGTAAAAGAGCTGAAATATTATTACCCAAACAACTCAACCTCGTCTCAAATCCAACATAAAGGAAACCTCACATTAAAGCATTATTTATGTTCATAATTAGTATTTCTAAATGATTTTTAAAGGCTTTTTATGCAATTACAAAATGCTTGATTGTCATAGGATCGCTAATGCTTTGATGCCGTCTCTGTGTTGTCCTTGGTCCCTGCAACCCTGGCACATAATTTATTTCTCTTTTGAGTGAACTCTAAGCATTAGCGTCCATTAAGAATTTTTGAAACAAAGTCCAGAGATTACTTGGAGCACTTTCAGTAATACGTACTGATTATCATTAATAGTTCTTTTGTCCTAGACAAGGACATTGTTTTGTAACATCATTTTGTTTGGCGAGGCCCCACTCGGGCTGTGTTCCTGATCCGCCTCCTGCATCTATTTTCGCCCTGACTGTGTAGAATGGAGGGAGCTCTTGGGACATCACAGGATTGAGGAGGAGGGGGACACAGGGTTGGTGTGAAGTGATAGCCTTCTTTGTGAAACAATTGTTAGCCATTCAGAAAACAAAGTCTAAACATTGGGCCTCAGTTTTTAGCTGGCGTTCACAAGCTGCATATGAATTGCTCTTTTAAGGGCTAGCTCCTCACAAGTGACCAAGTAAGAAGGAAGTAAAGGAAGGAAGCCCAGGAAACTGGAGCCTTTGGACTCTGCTTGTGGGTGATGTGGCACAAAGGTGGGTGAGGGTTCCAGATTTTATTCTGAAGTTCGGTCCTGAGCTCTCCAACACCAACTTACTGCATCGTCCACCTCTTTACCAAGAGCATCCATATGCATGCCTGTGCCTGTCCAAGGGATAGGTCTCTGTTTATCTGATGCAAAGCGTATGTAATTAGAAAAGTCCTTAGTAGAAAAGAGGCCCTATACTAGGTTTTACCAGTAGATCACCTTATGAAAGTCTACCATAAACCTAGTACTGAGAATGTTACCCCCATTTTATGGTTGAGAAACGGAGGCTCAGAGAGGTTAAGGCATTTGTCCAAGACCTCACAGCCTGAATGTGGGCATCTCATTCAACTCATTCATTCTCCTTATGAGAAGGGAGAGTAAATCTTTTGAAGGCCTTCTCTCTGGAGGGTTAAGAATTAAACAAAGAGTTGACGTATAAGGCTACTGTAGAGTCATGATTTGAGCCAATTAAAGACTTTTTTAAAAAAATAGTGTTTCATTGATTACATATCCGTTCAGCTATATTAATACATATCATGTATGCTTTAAGAATTAGAATAAATGCCTTTATTTTTGCCGAGAATAACCTGAGTCACAGCAGCATGTTCAAGGAAAATTGCTTAGCTCCTACACAGTCATCAAATAACTGTTTTTCAGATAATCAGGAAGAAATTAAAGACTTTCTTAATCATCATTTATGGCACCTCCCCTCCCCCACTACAGGCATTCATTTGAAATGTGGAAGTATTGACATATTAAAAAAGAAAGAAAAAACTTTACTGCATCTTTCTCCCACAAAGCAGCTGGTGGGCTCAAACCACCGACCTTTCAGTTAGCAGCCAAGCACTTAACCACTGTGTCACAAGGGCTCCCTGCGTTTGATTTTAGGGTTTTTTTTTTGTTTGTTTTTCTCTTTTGTTTTTGATTTTCACACAGATCTAATCCACATTTAAAATATCTGTATTGTAACAGTTGTTACTGCCTTGTGAGACAGGACGAGAGAAGGCAAACAGGCTGAACGTTGGCAAAGTAGCAAAGGGGCATCTCTGTAGCTAGAGACTGGTATAGAATGCAGGTCCTTTGGAAATGTTTTTTAGTGATTGGCACATCTGGGGAGGAGGAAAGATGCCATCTCTTACCAAAAAAAGAGGTTAAAATAAATGCTGTACCCAGACAATTGCCTAGAAACCAAGAGACTATAAGAAGTCCATCAAGGACGTTAATTTGTCCAAGATTTGGCAATGATTGGAAATACCAGATTTTATTCCTAAAGTGCTCTGCGCTGTGATAGCTCTAAATCTGAAACTTTTCCCTGCTGATAACCATGACAGTGATAAATTTGTGGTATTTTCATGACATTTCCTTCACTTTGCTTTGAAGTACGGTCAGCTAAAGAGAGTCAGGCAGTCCCGCAGCCCTGGTAGCCCTGTTTGGAGGAGTGTTTGTGGGAATATTTTCTCTTGGTTTTAAGGGTATTAACTGGCAGTTTAAAATGGCTGTTGTATTGTCAAGTTAGAAATTACTCCAAAGCGTTACCTGGAAGTGTGTGTGTGTGTGTGTGTGTGTGTGTGTGTGTGTATGGAGTCTAACAATTTTATCAAAAGGTACCATTTTCCTCTAGCCCAGTTAATTTTAAAAGATCACCCAAGAGAAGTATATCTTATACAACCTTTTGTAGGTACTGCTTTCTTTTTTCTTTGGTTTTAAAGGCAAAAAGAAGTTTCAGGGGGTTACCTTCGACTGTGAGATGCATCAAATTTTTCACAGTGAGAAACAGGTCTGGCAGCCTGTTGCTTACAAAGAGGAGGTTCGGTTTGATAGCTCAGCAGCAGGGCAAGGAGCCACTGATCAATGAGCTGGAAGCGAAAATAAGAAACCACGTAGTTCAACACTCTCATTCTACAGATGAAAAAACTAAGGCCCAGAAAAGTTAAATGGCTTGCCCAGGTCATTCAGCGAGTTCACCTTTGTCTTGGTGTCTGCGTGTGCCTTGATTTTAGAACGTTGGTTCCACCCCACTGTCCCCCCACAGCTCCATGAAGTCCTGATCTTTGCAGAGAACATTATCCTGCTCAGTGGCCTGTTTAAGAACCTGTGGGGAAGGATCTTGGTGTTCTTCCATGTCATCTGGAAGTGAATCAAACCTTCACAACAGCTGGACTTGGGTTGACACCCTTTGGTGGCAGAGATCCAAGTCCTTTACCATGCCAGTCAGCACCCACTTGGACAATGCAGTGAGTTGCTAGTAAGCAAGTACCTTCTCTTGGCTTTAGAGAGTCCTGGGTCTAGAACAGAGACTTGCTTTTAGGACCTTGGCTGTCTGTCTCATGCCCTCTTCCATCAAATATCAGAACATAAGCGAGTCAGAACAATTGGTCTGGAAACAAGACTCCTAGCATCCCTGTGTGGTGCAGACAGTTAACATGCTCAGCTGCTAACTGCAAGGCCGGTGGTTCAAGTCCACCCAAAGTGTGAGGGCTGCCCACTCTTTACCAAAGTAAATAATTAACATTTATATCATACTTCCCAGTTTGTAAAGCTCTTTACATATCCTCATTTCACTTTAATTTTCAGAACAGCCTATTGAGATATTATGATTATATACAATTTTTAAAACCAGGAAATTAAGGCCCAGAGAAGTTAAGTAACTTACCCAGGGTCACTCAGCCAACAGATAGGCAAGTGGATAGGCAAAGAACACAAGTTCAAATAAGCACAACTCCAGATCCAGTTATCTTAAAAGCTACTTTTAGCTAAGAAGTTCCCTGAACACAACCAAACACTTTGAGGGACAGTGTAGCAGGGGTGGAGGTCTGGGGACCATGGTTTCAGGGGACATCTCGGTCAATTGGCATAACAAGGTTTTTTAAGAAAATGTTCTGCATCCCATTTTGGTGAGTGGTGTCTGGGGTCTCAAAAGCTAGCAAGCGGCCATCTAAGATCCATCAATTTGCCCCAACCCACCTGGAGCAAAGGAGAATGAAGAACACCAAAGACACAAGGAAAATATGAGCCTAAGAAACAGAAAGGGCCACATAAACCAGAGACTCCATCAGCCTGAGACCAGAAGAACTAGATGGTGCCCCACTACCACCAATGACCTCCCTGACAGGAAACACAGCAGAGAGTCCCTGAAGGAGCAGGAGAAGAGTGGGATGCAGAACCCAAATTCTAGTAAAAAGACCAGACTTAATGGCTTGACTGAGACTGGAGGAACCCCAGAAGACAAGGCCCCTGGACTGTCTATTAACTGAGAACTAAAACCATTCCTGAAGCCAACTCTTCAGACAAAGAATAGACTGGACCATAAGACATAAAACAATACTCGTGAAGAGTGTGCTTCTTAGTTCAAGTAGATACACGAGACAAAATGGGCAGCTCCTGTCCAGAGGCGAGATGAGAAGGCAGAAAGGGACAGGAGCCGGTTGGATGGACACGGGAAATTCGGGGTGGAGAGGGGGAGTGTGCTGTCACATTATAGGGAGAGCAACTAGGGTCACGTAACAATGTGTGTATACATTTTTGTATGAGAAACTAACTTGAGCTATAAACTTTCACCTAAAGCACACACACACACAAAAAAAGCTGCTTTTAGAAAGTGTATTTTTTCTACTCCTTAGTAGGATTAGAGCTATTAGCTTTCCAAATATCCATCATGATGTATCCTTAGAAAACCCAATTCTCCAAAAAAAAAACCTCAATTCAAAGCTGCTGCTAGTAGCACCTAGGGTTGGGGAAGGTTGTTTTTGTTTTGTTTTGTTTTTCTGAAGGCCTTTCGCATTCCAAATTAGGACAAAAATTGGCAGTGTCTGACTGCTGTCATCTCACGGAGGATGAGCCCTGTGGTGAGAGAGACGGGGTTCCAGCAACCTCCAGGAAATATGAGGGAAGACCCTCCTGCCCCACCACACCCCATTTACAGGGGAGGAAATGGCTGCTGGTAGGGGTCCAGGGCTCAAGTGCCTACTGTGAGTCAAGGCCTGGTGGGCACAAGAGTAGGTAATTTAAGCAGCTGAGTTGCTGGCAGAATGCTCTCTTTCTTCTTGGGGTTAAACCCAATACGATCTTCTAATAGGAAGGAGTCCTGGTGGTGCGACAGTTAGGTGCTCACCTGCTAACCAAAATGTTGGCAGTTTGAACCTACTCCGTGGCTCCACGGGAAAAGGGCCTGGGGATCTGCTCCCAGAAAGACTACAGCCTAGAAAATCCGATGGGACAGTTCTAGTCAGTAACATGGGGTCCCTGTGTGTCAAAATCGACTCAATGGCACCTAACAGCAAAATTGTTTCTATAAGGTCTCTGGGTGGCTCCATTACTGACCTAAAGGTTGTCAGTTCAAAACCAACCGTGGCACTGTGAAAGAAAGGCCTGGTGATCTGAGCCCACAAGATTACAGCAAGAAATCCCTATGGATCAGCTCTACTGTCTAACACATGGGGTCGTCGCGAGTTGGTGGCAACAGATTTGGTTTGGTTTGGATATCGTTTCTGTGTGTTCGCATTTGAATCTGTTTGAGTAAATCTTTCACCCAAACTCGATATGCTTCCTGGTTTAGAAAAGGCTGTGGAACAGGCTTCTGTCGGTTTCAGTTATGCACAGAGCAGTCTGCTTACTCCAAGGAGGACGTCCTTTTTTTGAGTATTTACCAAGGGATAAGTCATTTTTTGAGTATTTACATTTTTGAGAGGTACTATGTGTAGCAGAGGTTTTAAAGACTTACCATGGATGCTTTTCAAGTCCAATATTAATTTTACACAAAGAAATGCTTATTTGTGCTAACTAAACTTCTCTGAACTTCAGTTTCCCCATCCGTGGCATGAAAAAAAATTTTTCTGATTTTTTTCAAGTATTTCTATGGCGTCAGTTACTATGATGTATTTTGTCGTCCTGCGCCATTGAGTTCTGATTCATGGCGACCCCACATGTTACAGAGTACAACTGCCCTATAAGGCTTTCTTGGCTGTGGGTTTTTCAGAAGCAGATTGCTCAGCTTCTTCTTTCACAGTGCTGCTGGGTGGATTCGAACCACCAGCCTTTCAGCTTCCAGCCATTTGTCCCACCCAGGGACCTTATGAGGACACTAGAGCTTCTATAAAGAGAGGAATTGAACAAATCCAAGCTGTCAGCATGACCACCATTGTTCCTTTTCATGGAAAGAAAGAGGGAAGGGATTCCAGGAAATTTTCTGGTTGTTCCGTTAAGTTTTCCTTTTGGGTGTTTGTACTGTTTTTGTGTAAAATTCTGTCTTCACAACTGATATTTGGTAAAACAAAAATTTTAATGTTAGGCACAGTTGTATTGCCACAATCACCCATCGCCGTTGAGTCTGTTCCAACTCATAGTGACCCTATAGGACAGACTAGAACTGCCCCATAGGGTTTCCTAGGCTGTATCTGTATGGAAGCAGACTGCCACATCTTTCTCCTGCAGAAAGACTGATGGGTTCAAACTGTCAACCTTTCGGCTAACAGCCAAGCACTTAACTACTGTGCCACATAATTAAACCAGAAAACAAATCAAAACTCGTTGTTGTTGAGTTGATTCTGACTCATAGCGACCCTATGGAACAGAGTAGAACTGCGTATAAGGTTTCCAAGGAGCGGATGGTGGATTCGAACTGCCGATCTTTTTGGTTAGCAGCCAAGCTCTTAACCAGTGGGCTACCAGGGCTCAGCCACACAATTAAGTTATTAATTCACTTTTTTAAAAAAAGATTACTTCTATGGGGTGTGTCTTTTAAGCGTGGCTTCATAAAATGTATTTATTAATTGGTAAATCCTTCATTGTAAAAAAAAATTTTTTTTCATTGTATATAATAGATATAATTTATATTATACTTACATAGGTTAAGGTTGACAGATAAAGGTTGCAGATTTAAATTTGAATTTCAAATAGGTTACTTTTTAGTATCTGAAATTAAAATTTAACAAGATGCCCTGTACTTTGAGGAGCCCTGGTGGCACAGTGGTTAAGTGTTTGGCTGTTAACCAATAAGTGGGCAGTTCTAGCCCACCAGCTGCTCCTTGGAAACCCTATGGGGACAGTTCTACTCTGTTCTATAAGGTCATTATTGAATAGGAATTGACTCAATGGCAATGGGTTTGGTGGGGTTTTTTTGTTTTTTCTATACTTTATCTGCTAAGTCTGGCCTTCCCAATGTAGGCATAGCCCTCATGGTTTATATCAATGGTTAACTGGCAGTTAAACAAAAACGGAGGGTTTGGGCTGTTGCCCTGGCTCTGCTTTAGGCGGGAGATGGTAGGAGTTTTAGCTCTGTACCTGCTTCTGTCCCCTCGAAGACCAGGCAGCTTCCCTGGAAAGATTTTCAGAATCTATTATCAGTGTAATCATCGTGAAAACAGTTGATGAGAACGCTGCCTGCCGCTGTATAATAGATTTAAGTAGAAAAGTCAAGGCAGTGGTATTCTCATCAGGCCTTTGGATGTCAGGGGAAAATAGCTCCATACTCAGCGAATATAGATCGGTCTGTTTTGGGCTGTGTTAAATCCAATTGTGTGGAGGTTCTGAATAATCAGGAGTGGCAGCATAAGCGCTTTCTCTTCGAGGTGATTTTACAGAAAACATTATTTCCTGAGGAAAGTACACATAGGACTCTCATAATGCTGAAAGAGCACTAATGTATCAATTTATTGGTCCTGGTGTCCTGAGCTAGAGTTGCAAATTGTATTCAAATGTTAAACTTTCTTCACTGTAGCTGTTTGGGGAACTTCCCTTCCCGTGATAAAGGTTATTTAAAAAAAAAAAATTCTAGACTGCTTTTGTAGTTCCTGTGTGAGACAGCCTTCAAGGATCTTTGCAGAAGGTTCTAACCTCACGTTGCAAAGCCAGCTCAAATGCGAAGAAAAACAATAGTTTTGTTTTCCTCAATAGAAAGGGGGAAAAATGAATTTGACTTGGGCTATGTCATTTCAGTGTCCCTAAGCAGGTCCTTTGGAAAGTTGTGGGGGAACAAGTGTGTGATTTTGGTCTTGGAGCACAACTTTGAATTAACTTTTTTTTTTTTTTTTAAATGTCTACTGTGGATTTTCATAGCGGATTCTTCACAGTACCACATGTTCTATAGCTAAGTAATAGGTCTGATGTGGGTGCCAAGTTTTCTTAAACAACTTTTACTTTCCAGAGCAGGGTTAAATAGTTCTCATTAATAACTTGAAAAAAAAAAATCAAGGTTTTACCACAGTTGTTAGTCACAGGCTAAATGTTTCCAGCAGCTTCGTTACTCTGAGTCTATTCTGTCTCAAGAATGTCCCCCGAGAAGAATGACGCATAAAGAGTTCAAAATGTAGGGCTTCTGGCATGGAGATGGTACTGTTTGCGCTGAAGCGTGCGTTCTTTTTTCTCTGGATGGTCTTGTGTGCTGAATATTGCTTAGTTCCGTTTGTCACCTGCCGTCTGCAGACCACCTTGGAAACGTCAAGAGTGCTGACTCATGAACTCCTCGTATTTTTGTACAGTTTATGTTCATTTTGGTGCCATTTTCAGAGAAGTAGCCATCGTTCGCTTCTGACCTTAACAAGTGTGGACAGATAGGTCCATTTTGTGGATGTTTTCCTTCACCGTGAAGTTACGCTTCATGTGAGCAGAAAGGGTCGTTTTCATTAAAAAGCAAACACAGAGTCAATGCCCATAGCAAATGAATTGCTCTGTTGCTCAGAGTCTTGTCTGAAGAGGTTGGCATCACTCTCCTGTGCCTTGAATCTTTCCCAGTATGCCTATAAACATGCTTATCTCCCCTACTTAAAATAAAAAAATAAAAAAAAAGAGTCTTCTCTCATCCTGTGTAATTACTGTTTAAGGAGCCATGGTGGCGTAGTGGATAAGTAAGTGCTTGGCTGCTAACTGAAAGGTCTGCGGTTCGAACCTGTCAGCCACTGCATGGGAGAAAAATGTGGCAGTCTGCTTCCATAAAGATTACAGCCTCAGAAACCCTATGGGGCAGTTTTACTCTGTCCTGTAGGGTTGCTATGAGTCGGAATCAACTTGATGACAATGGGTTGGGTTCTGGTTAATTACTGTCTATGCTACTTCCTTTTACCACAGAACCTCTTAAGCCCTAGGCAGCGCTCAGTGTCACCATCACTCAGTGTGCACTGCTTTAGATGGAGCCAGTGATGCCATCACACAGGATTCAAGCTAATCTTGCCTCTCTGTCGCCATGTGACTGAAATGCACTCCCACGTACACTGTGAATAATGTACAAGCAGAGAAGCACACACGGGCCACTTTCTGACCTTTGTCATTGTTTCTTCTCTTCTAGGAATCTCAGTAACGAAGAAGACTCATACATGTAAGTAATGCATTTGTCTTTTTTTTGTCCAAAGTTTTTTGAAGAGTTGGAATTCACATATGTCTGGCTGCTGTGACCCTTCAAGTATAAACTAATGTTTCAGCTGTGATCCATGGTCAACAGAGGTCGTATTTTTCAACCTGTAGTGGTCGGAAGTGGTACATCTCCACCTGTTTGTATCTGAGTGTGTGTTGAAGAGAGAGCTAAGACATATTTGGATGAATTCTAGTGTTCGAAGCCATTAATATTTAGAAAAATCATGAAATCTAACTGGAGGATCAATTATGTACTGATCAATGACTCATTCTAGATCCTTCTTAGAAGAGTTGGTATGTCTCTAGGAAACATCCCCTTGATTCCTTTTAAACTCTGCTCTCCTTTTCCTTCACCACTAGTTCACAGATTAGGCCGTCTTGTACTGTGTCTGTGGAGCAAAGACACTGACTGGAAACTCAGGTGCTGTCACTCAACCATGGCATGGCCTAGGAGGCCCTGGTAGAATGGCATTGGTAGTTGGATGTGGAAATGTGTGATGGATTTACGCTCTGTATCCATTCCCACTTCTCAGGTTCAGCTGCCTCCATCCATTGCCTTCATTCCAAGCACACCCTAAGTCTGCAAACTCACGTCAGTGTGAGGTGCTGTGATCTGCAGTTGGAGCAGTGAAGCGCTGTGCCTTGAACAGGATGAAACAAATGTCACTGGTGCGGACAGTCAGCTTCTGCTGTACTCAGCCGTCACATCATTTAGACTTTGAATTAATGGTGTCATTAGAATGCGATAGTTACATTAGACCACAGGTATATACTGTGCTACCTCTGAGATGTGTTTGGGCGTCCTTATAAGGTCAGCAATGGACCTATTTACAGTACAATTTAGGACCGACCAAGACATATCTCCAGATTTCTCCTAATCATACCTTTAAAGGTTTTGATTTCATGTGAAACTCTTGGGAAAAAGAAATCTGTGTAAAGTAGTTCAGCTAGTGCCTCCGTTGATTCTTGTAATCTGCTCTTGGGTTTGTCTGTCTGTCTATCTCTGTTTGTAGAAAACAAACAGAAAAAGCAAAAGCAAAAAAAAAAAAACAACCCATCAAATTTAGTGAGAAGTTGCCTGACTTTTAGGGCCCAGTCCTGCAGTCTCTTTCCACATGCCTCTCCCACAGGCTCCAATGGAATGTTTGTTTGAGGAAAGACAAAAAGATCAGGCTCATAATAGACATGTGATAAGGAGCAACCCCGTCTCTCAATGCCTAGTTGGCTGTCCCTCCACCAGGGTAGACTGTGGTCCTTAGCTTCTTGGGGGTTGTTTTGTCGTCGTCGTTGTTGTTGTTCTTGCTGTTGTCGGTGCATATTTGAGCTCATGATGACTGAGAGATTGACGGTGCGGGAGACTGAAGTCCTCTGTATATCCGCAGGGCAGGCATGGTACAGAGCGCTTCCTTGCACAGCCTTGCCCCTGAGCGCGTCCCTGGCCTGGAGGGACCCACTCTAGAGGTGGTAAGTAATTCAGTCTTTCTGCTAGCTCAGTCCTGGAACTCTCCCGAACAGGCGCTGATGGTCACACCCACTGTTTATGGTGGCGTGGGGTCTGGACTTTTGTCCACCTGGCAATACACAGAAAGCTATCTGCATAAGACTTGACTCATGGATAAGTGGACCAAACCACTAGTTCAGCTCCACCAGATGTGCAGAATGCTCATCAGCTAATAAGATAACCTAAGACAGAGACCACTGATGTGAGCTAATATATAGCCAGTCCATCAATAAGGACCTTCAAGGGGTATCATCCCTGAGGATAATTTCACTGGCCTATTGCAGAAACAGTAATCTGCATTGGGAGTTAAATCCATGGAAGAATTTAGATGACAATATAAGGGTGGTGGCTAGTGAGGAAAGATAGAGTTCCAGTAACAGGAAATATAATCATAATATCGCTCTTTCAGCAAAGGCTTAAACAATTCCATCAGCTATACTTGCTTTGAAACAAAATCAAGATACAGCCAGAGTAGGTGGACTTGGAATGTCTTTCTAGCTATGAAAACCAGCAGGAAAACTCTTCGGCATTAAGCAAAAGTAAATGTAGAAGGACTTAAAATAATGCTCATTTTAGGTAGTTCACATATTAAATTGACAGAAAGATCTACATCAGAGACCACCTCATTCTTCTGTTGTTGTTGTTTTTTTTTTTAATTTCATGAGTTGGGGGAGAGGGTTCAAAGGAAAATGGCCCTATGTCAAGTTGGGAAGAATGGCACTGGAATAGACAGTGTGCACAGAAGTTTGCACATGCCAAAGAGAAATTAAATTGTCCAAATTGTGAGTGTTAGTGAAAACCCTCTGTGCCACCCAACTCAGCAGACAAGCCATCATATTTCTGATCTTAGCATCTCTATAGGGCCCACAACTTGTGGGGAAGAAGAAAATCAATCAGTTCTTCCTCTAATAAGTCATCCAAATGACTTCTTCTTTAGTATCTGTCAGATTTTTCTTGAAAAGGGAACTGTCCTAACTTGCCTATAAGTTTTCTTAAGATGTTAAATTCCAGCTCCTCTTAAATCATCCTGACATCGATTCTTCAAAAAGTTTCACTCTCAGTGAGGTGTATGAATTCATTTCTGTACTGTCTGATGACTTCCATTTTTAGCCAGGGCTCTGGAAACCATGGTCAAGACTTGACTACATAATCATTGACAGCCGAAGTCGCCCCACGTTAGCAGTTTCAACCTGCGTTTCCTAACTGCCCTCACAGAGAGATTGCTCAACCTACAAATTAACATGTACAGTGGCAGAATACATTATCAGACCAGAGTGTGAGCTCACAGGTACACCAGTCAGAGGTGCAAGAACTACAAAATTAACCTGAACAGTTGTGACACCTGATAACATTTTAGGCCACCTTATTATCTGGAAAGCACAAGTATTGCTTCTTTTAAAAAAAAAAAAAAAAATTGGGAGAGTTAAGACAGAAATCCCCATGGGGGAAAAATATCTGATTGTTAGCTTCAAAGTAGTCCATGAGCACTATCCCTAGGGAACTCAGAAGCAGAGTTCTGGAGAAGGGTACCTTAAGTGTTTGTCTTTAACTTTAGTTGGCCGGTGGAGAAGACAAAGCTTTGGGACCCGTAGTAGGAAATCGTGTCCATGTTGGTCAAGCAATTCTTACATTTGTGCTGTTTTCAATTGCTGATAGGAAATACTGCTGTTGGTTTCTGTGTGTGAACATAAAAGGAAGATTTTGCTTGTGGGACAGGAACATATTAGATAAATTTTACACTGTGGCATAGAATTTCATTTTCATGTGGATTAGCGCATGTATTTGGTTGAACACCTTCAAGACTGCTTTTGCTTTGATGTTTCACAAGTTTGTTCTTGCCTCTCTCCTGCTGAAATAGTATTGTGTGGTTAAGTATATTTTTCTTGGAAGCAGTTGCTGTCTTGGTTTTTATTTGCCAAGGACAACTGGTCATTTATTCCTGACTTCTTGATCTAATTCTACTTGGATGGTTCTGCAGGCTCGAAGATGTTAGAAGATGGCAAATATGGAGGTCGAAAATACAACCAATTATCTTAGCTACTTCCAGCTACTGGGAAGTTTAGCATCATAGAGTCATAACTTAGGGAATATATCAGACAGCCACCACAAGGTAGGCCCAGAAGATATCTACTAGGCCCCTGGATTGTTTCCAGGTACAACAGACCCTTGCAGCTTCTTCCTGCTCTCATTCTTGTTTGTATTCTTTATTCCTCCTGTTCAGCCTACCCTGCTTTCCTCTGTACTCAGGGTTAGACCCTTCAAAGTGAAGAAATTGCAGATTAGTCAGCCAGCAGCCAGGCAACTGTGTCAGTTTAATCCCAATTTGAGCACGTCTGTTTTCCCCAATAAATAACAAGATAAAATATTTTTCCAAACTTTCCAAAACATTTTAATTTTAGCATGAAAAGTTACTAAAAGATAATTTAATGCATTTCTCAAATGTTTAGTTGCAGCTGGATAATACCTGAAATATAAAATAAAACACTATACTTGTTATAAGGAGACTTTAATTCTCAACAGTAAACATATTTTAGCACAGATGAGACTATTTCTTGGAGAAATAATCCACATCCATTAAAAAAAAATATGTTCATTGTAGTCATTTAAAGTGAAATAGGTTAATGTATTCATTTTTCACCTCTAGAGACGTGCTTTTGAATTTGACTTAGAGAAAATTAGTTTTGAGGCCTCAACCCCCTCTCCTTAGGCATTTGTTGATATCACAAAACCAACCCAACAATTTGTCACAATTGCTGCCATGTACTCAGGAGAGGCCAAGAACTAGAATAACCTTATTTTCTTATTCGTTTTCTTTTCCTTTCCTTGAGGCCATTCTTTTTGATTGTAGACTCTTAGCAACCCCAAACTTGGGGCTCACCCACGTTATTTTCACAGGCCAGGAAAACTTGGGAACCATTCTTGGCAAAGCTAATGGAAGGTGCTTTTGGTTATATAGTTAAGAGGTTGCCATGGCAACCCATGTGATTCATGGTGTGACTCACGGTGATTGTAATTTCAGTTGCTGGCAGAGTGTTTCATTAGGACAGACGTGAGAAGAAGCAATGTTGAAGTTCTTTTGGGAGAACTTCAGCCAGATTCCCCTGTACCCATTGACAAGCTGGGGTAGAGCTAACCCAGTGCTCCCGAAGGGTCTCGAGGAGCCATTTCTCAGCTTGTTAAGGCTACTGGACATCCCAGACATTAAGCTTGCTGACAATGGGACATGACTAGAATTGAAGGGCTGACCTCTCAGAAGGTTAATCAACAAACAGCTGTTTACTGAGGACCCACTGTGTGCTGATGAGTTCTTTGCCCTCGAGGACCTTATAGACTAGGTGAAGGTGGGGACTAAGGGCGGGGGGCATAGTCACGAAAATAATCTGAAAATGCAAATGCCAGAAGATCGAGCTCATAACTGGAAAGCAGAATACAGTGGAAGTGTGGAAAAGGAGAAGAGAATTAGGGAGACCATCCTGGATTCTGAAGCCATGACGCGAACATACAGTTTAACCTTAGGAGCTAAAACTGTCCCTGCTGCTGATATCCAACCATTTTCACCCAAAGTGACACCTATTTAATTCCTTCAAGATCAACCAGTCTGAGGAAATGAAAAACCCTCCTTACTTTCTGGAAACGTCTGCCTTGCTTAGACTCAGCCTATGTACCTAGAGTCAAGCCCTCATAAGCTTAGCAGGATTCTTCTGCCTCATCGTATTAAGATATAAGTGGACTGCATGCGGCCCTGCCTGTCAGTTCTTCCAAGGTAGACGATTTGTGTAGTCTTTAAAACCCTGGTTCATAGTGGGGATCTGTGAATTCCACAGAAAAATAATATTAGCAAAGTGTTTCTGTCAGAGAATCCAGCTGATTCAAGTTTGCTCAGTTAGCAGACCTCCGGTTCATGAATTGAATTTGGACAAGCATTTTTTGTGTTCTCGTTCATAACATAGGCTCAAAAGGGTGTGTTGAGCCTGTGACTGACTCTTTAAAATCCATGATCACTACTGGGGGACAAAACAAAAATGCCTAGGCTACCAGGTACTTGTGTGTACTTGACAGGTTTATTACATATTTAATAAACTTTGTATAATAGTGTTAATCTTTAAAAAAGGGCTATTGTGGAGCCCTGGTGGCACAGTGGTTAGGAGCTACAGGTACTAACCAGAAGGTTGGCAGTTCGAATCTACCAGGCACTCCTTGGAAATGCTATGGGGCAGTTCTGCTCTGTCCTGTTGGTCACTATGAGTCGGAATCAACTTGACAGCAATGGGTGTTGTGGGTTAGATGTCTATTACAAGAATTCTACTACTTCTAGCTCAATAATTACAATAATAAGCCGATAGTAATAGTAGAAGTACTAGATGATGCAGCGATTACTCCCTACTGAGTGAGCCTGACACTCTGGGCATTGTGCTGAACAATATACCTGTATGTCCGTCTATCTGTATTTGTATTAATATTCTTATCAACCCCAGGAGATACAGACTACTTGCACCCCCATTTTACATGTATAGGATTATCTGAAAGATCAGTTAAAACCATTGCCAACTCATAGTGACCCTGTAGGACAGAGCAGAAGTGCCCCGTAGGGTTTCCAAGGCTGTAAATCTTTACAGAAGCAGACTGCCACATCTTTCTCCCACGGAGCAGCTGGTGAGTTCAAACCGCAGACCTTCTGGTTAGCAACCAAGTGCATAACCACTGCACCTCCAGAGCGCCTTAGCTTAGAGAAGTGAAATAACTTACAAAATCTCCCAGCTAGTAAGGGACACAGCCAGGACTCAAAATAGAGTAGCTTGACTTCTGTAAGTAACATACTCCATTATCTCCAAAATCAACATTAACTAGTAGTTACTGACCACTTCGCAAGGGCCAGGCACTCTTCTAGGCATTTTACGAGTATTTATTTATTTATTTAATCTTTACCACCATCTTGGAGGTGGGTATCGCTACTATCCCCATTCTGGAGATGACAACTGAGGCCCAGCGTCCTACAACTAGCTACTATGTGGTGAAACCAGGATGCAAAGCCAGTCTACAGGGCCTGAAACCTTCCAAAATGAACTTTGTTCTTTCCAGTGGTCCTCCTCTCTGTAGTACAGGAAAAAAGCTAAGTGCAACATAGTGAGTCCTACAGTTGACTCAGGTTTACTTTTACCTTGCAACTATTACTTACTTTTTGACAATCTAACCTCATTCACCAAAGAGCTGGCATACATTTAACATCATTGTTCACACAACACAACTGATTCCGTAATAAAAAAAGAAATCTTCCAAAGTAGTTAGTTAAGCTTCTAAGGCAGTTGTGTTCTCCACAGTAGTAATAATATGTATTTCTTATGCCATGAACCCATTTTCCACTAAAACAGAGTCTTTAGCAGACAACCCATTTTTTGGGTGTCTGGGTTAATGCCATTTATCATGAAATGCCACATTATTCCTTTGTCAGGTCACCTTGATAATTCATGGGTAACTTTAATTGCCGCTAAGTGGTAGTCTAAGTCTGGAGACTGTGGTTTCCCTGAAACCTAACCCGAAACAAACGAACAAAACCCTGAAAGCTAAAAGAATGCCTAGAGAATACGTATCAAAGGGATGTATAAGAGAGTTAAATGAAAAGAGAGAGTGGATGGAGGGAGCGGGCTGTCTCATTAGGCGGAGAGTAACTGGGAGTGTGTAGCAAGGTGTATATAAGTTTTTGTGTGAGAGACTGACTTGATTTGTAAACTTGCACTTAAAGCACAATAAAAATTATGGAAAAAAAAAGAGAGAGAGAAACATCTAGGTTTTGTGCATGCTCGAGCGTATCTGAATTTAGAATTGGATTTACAGTTACATCAGGTTCTATATTTGTTGGCATCTGCATCCAAAAGAACAGAAACTTAGGAGAAGCAGAGATGCCCTAGTGTTTGAAATGCGAGAAAATTGGTGCTTATTCCAAGGGGAAACGTTATCAATTGCCTGCCAGGGAGTTAAGTGTTTTGTAGTCACAGGGCCCTTCGACTCTAACTGATGTTCATATCTGCATATTGGAGCCCTGATGGCGCAGTGGTTAAGAGCTTGGCTGCTATCCAAAAGGTCAGCAGTTCGAATCTACCAGCCATTCCTTGGAACCCTATGGGGCAGTTCTACTCTGTCCTATACGGTGGCTATAAGTCAGAATGGACTCGATGGCAATGGGTTTATCTGCATATTATAGTGACTAAGGCTTTCCTGTCCAAACTGTTCAATTAGCCTTTTTCCAATGACTTCCCAAGATCCCACCCGTCCGACTCACCTCTGAGCCAATACTTTTCCTGTACAGGAGCGCAAGCTCTTTCCCTGTTTTACCTTATTCATCTTTTGGGCATTTATTTACTTCAGCTCCTGGTGGCGTAGTGGTTAAGAGCTGTGGCTACTAACCAAAAGGTTGGCAGTTCAAATCCACCAGGCACTCCTTGGAAACCGTATGAGGCAGTTCTGCTCTGTCCTATAGGGTCGCTATGAGTTGGTATCGACTCAATGGCCATAGGTTTTTGGGTTTTGCTTTCTAATGTCTTAAACAGTTAACATCCAAGAATAACAATTAGCAGGCATATTGAGGAGCTGAAAACGAGAGAAAGTGCTGTTCTAGATTAAGATTTTGGATTCAGTGTCAAGGATTTACTGTATTTGTATGCAAATGGTGGGTGCCTTCTATGTTTGTTTGCTAAGGGCAGTATCCTTCCTGCTCCCCTCCTTGTGGTATTTTCATAAGCTCACTATGCTAATTTTTTTTTACAGCAACATGTAAAAAAAAAAAAGGCACAGCAGCGTTATTTGTGTAAACATAAGGTAATCCTTTTTTTTTTTTTACTTTCTTTTTTGCAGGGAGGGGGAGGAGTTTATATGCCAGATAATCCAGACACATGTAATAATGAGATTTTAGGGGGGAAGGCTGGAATACAGATTGCAGCAAGTCCTGTAGAAAGAAGATAGGATAGAGCTGGAAGTCAGACAGACTTTATTAGTTAATATTTTTTAACCTCCTCGTCTCTGCCTGTCTGGGTAGCACAACTGTTAGGGTCTTGACTACTAGCCAAAAGGTTGGCAGTTCAAGCCCACTCGGAGGCGCTTTGGAAGGCAGTCCTGGTGATCTGCTTCCAAAAGGTCACAGCCTTGAAATCCCTACGGAGCACAGATCTACTGTGCACACATGGGGTCACCGTGAGCTGGAACCACTCAACAGCAGCGAAAAACTCTCTGCCTAACTCTGTATTAGCCACGGTGTTGTATAAAAAGTTTAGCTTGTAATCCTCACTCTCCATAGTTTAGTCTGTGTTTGTGGAGAAAGGACAGACCCACTTGGGGAATTTATAGTGATGAAGGATTTATAGTGATGAAGGAAAATGCAGAGCTGTGATTCTAGCTAGGTCATCTGTTTCCATGCTATACGAGTTGGCGGTTTCCGGGAGACCTCCCTGGACAGGAACTCGGGAGCTTGCTGAGCTTAATCTGCAAGGGTAGTGAGGACCAGGTGATCAGGTAGATTGATGAAGAATTCAGGGCATGACAGCATAGACCTGTCTGACTGGAGTAGAGCAGTAACGAGGGGAACGGAGGACATGAAGAGCGGAGCAGGTTTTGGCTTTATCCCGTAACCAATAGGGAGCCATAGGATGTGTGTGAAAAACACAGTGACCTGCAAACAATGTTTTTATTGCCGCTGTCATGTGGTCGGCATTATATGAATCAGATGCTGCGTGTGTTAGTCCCATCTCTGAAACCCCGACAAAATTCTTGTCCTCTGATAAGAGTTCATCTCTGGCCTTTCATGTGGTCGACTAATGTAGAAAAAAAATGTTTGTTGAGCAGGAAAGATAGAGTCCTTCAAGGGAAGACTGTTCTGATTATTATTAAAGAGAAAGAGTCCTTTTTCTCTATCTCCATGGTTTTAAGGCCTAATTGTAAGACCAATTCTTGCCACTTCATTAAATCAGAGACATGGAATAAGCAGTGAAACTTGAAAAACACATGTTCACTTAGGATTGTGTGGCAAATGGTTCTCCTTGCTTTCTTACTTGAGCGCTGCTAATTGGCTGGAGGCTACCGTGAAACACAAGGAGCCTGTGTCTTCCCGACAGTTTTTAACTCAGCCACAAATAGCTTTGTAAAAATTTGAACCTCAAATGCCAAGTCTTGCTCACATCTTAGGCAGGCAAGGTAAACTGCATTGATTATGTCTTCATCAGCGCAATGACATTTCCCTCACGTGGCTGGAGAGCACAGTGAAAGGGCAGTTACGTTTCCTTTCCTCTTCCTTGGTATTTCTTAATTTTCCAAGAAAGACTTCTATTATTTCACTTAAAGAAAGCCAACATCCACAAGAGGCCTTTTCGTTGGCTGCACGTTCATAAAAGTCTTCGGTATAATGAACCACATCGCCTTAATTTATCTCTTTCTTACGCTATGTCTTTTTGTGTCGACAAAACTGAAAATTCACTTTCCCTCGCCAAGCTGGGGCGTCAGGATAATTGATTGTTACCAGTCTCTGCTGTTAGTAGGCAGGCTAACACCAGTGCCTCTAGAGAACAGGCGAAAACTAAACTCTGTCCCTCGAGGCAATGAAATAGCTGTTTGGTCCCTTGTGTAGAACTTCCTAATAACTTAACTGGGCAGCCTCTGGGTCCCTGGAGGCTTTCTCCACAAGAGTATTCCCTCTCTTTGTTAAGATTGCTTATTAAAAATGATTTTATAATGAAGTTGCCTCAAATAGCAGCTCTTTCCCTGGTTGTCCTTGAAGCCGTGGTGAAGAATCTTAGAAACAACTGTCTAGGGTTTTCCTCCTTGTTAAAAACTTCTCTCTCTCTCCACTGTTACTCTTGATTTTTAAGGAGACAAAGTCTAACTGACACAAGTCCCTCTCCAGTTGATTATGTTGCTTAAAGCCCTGTGCAAGGCATGACTGGTAGTTTAGCTTGTTACACGGGCTCGGGACATGGATTGAGGACATTTCTGTCTGCCGTGGAAACGAGGCTGTCGGGCTCCCCTGTGAGAGAAAGGGCCAAGCAATGCGATTGCTGACTCTGCCCCCAACTCCATCCAAACAATGATTTCCAATTATTATATCTCTTTGGTCCTGGATTTCTCCGACCTGCAAACTAATCTCTTTCTTGCCACAGGGGACTGTCATGAGGAGGAATCAAATGATAAAAAATGAGTATCACACTCTTTGCTAGCCGTGCACTCTATAAATTCAAAGCCTTCTCATAAGCATAGGTGATTTAAAAAAAAAAAAAAAAGGTGATTAGAAGGGAAAAAAAGAGGGCTTTGTTTTGTTTTGCTTTTGTCCACGATCATCAGCTTGGCTTCTTGGCTTGAAAATACTTAAATATGTTGGCATGTTTAACACTGGGGATGATAAAGCAGCTTTCAGTAAGGCTCATCGTTGGCGAATCTGCCTCAGACTTGGGCTCCCAGTGGCCAGGCGTTCTCAACCAGCGACTCAGGAGACAACAAACCATATGAAGTTGTTAGTGACAGATTCAGCTTGAAATATTTATGTTCTAACTTTAAGGCTTGTCAGGCAGTGAATCTGCAGAGCAGAGTGCTCAGGATGTGGGTTGGCACTCCTTTTACTTTGCAGCATGAATTCAAAAGAACACCAACAATAAGAGAAGCCATTGAGAATCTTTAGTGGAGGCATCAGTCTTCCCTGGTTGTGCTAAGAATTACTGTGTGCTAGGGCTGTGCTAAGAACATGCCTTGGCTAAATTCTGTCCTCTGAGACCAGGTATGTTAGAAAACATTCCCCCGTATTCAGCAATCCCTGCTCCCTGCCTCCTAAATAAAAAAGAAAAACTATAGCCAGCTGTGGAATGGCACTGTCAGCAGGATCTTCTTATTCTACCTCCTTAGTAAATCTTGTAAGGAACCCTTGTGGCACAACGGTTAAGCATTTGGCTGCTAACCAGAAAGGTTGGCAGATCGAACGCACCAGCAGCTCCAAGGGAGAAAAGAACTAGTGATCTGCTCCTGCCAAGATTGTAGTCTAAGAAACCCTATGGGACAGTTCTACTCTGTCGTATAGGGTTGCTATGAGGCAGAATTGACTTTTTGACACACTACAACAATAATAAATCTTCTATGGCATTACATTGCCTTAAGTGTCCACACTCCTTTGCAAAGCACTCAAGGTCCTTCACAATATGGTCTTGATCTTTCCACTACCCTTTCCACAGCTCGTACCAGGGCAGGCAGTTTTTGCCATCCTCAATGACCAGTTTATAGAAGACACTCTGCATGGGCTTGCCTCAGCGCCTTTGCTTCTGCTGCATCTTGTTGGTCCTGGAATGTCCTTCGACAACTTTTGCACCGATAGAAGTCTTACTGCTCCGTCAAAGACCAACACAAATGGCATCTCTCTTGCAAAGCCTTCTTTGTCTCCATGGTGCTAGATTAATTGATGCAGCTTCTCTGCCCCACAGCACACTGTTATGCCCACGGTCCAGAAAATATATTGGAGAACAGTAGTTGTTTACGTAGCTTTGTCTCCCCACATTGGCATTTCTTATCTTTTATCCCTCGAATTTAGCAGAATGAATGGTATTTACTATGTGTTTAATTAATCTCTGTGAATTTTAAATAAGTGTGTGTGCAGTGTGTGTACCTACACAGTTTTGTAACCAGACCCTCTTCTTATACATTTGAGTCTGGGAGAAAATGATTTTTTCTTTGTTAACAGCTACAAGAAAGAACAGATATTTATTATTTGAAACGATAGTGTAAGATTTGTACCATATTATTTTAGAAAGAGACACTTTAGATCAAAGGGCTCTTGATGTCTGGCAATTGACCATATTATTTTGATTCTCACTTTTAGAACTGATTGCTTTAAAGTTTCCTGTAGCAGTTTATAAGATTTAAGGCAGAAAATCATCCGGGATGTTCAAAAATACCTGTATATCTCTCTAAAATGTAGAATATGTTATTTTTCTGAGTGACCCCCTTAAAGACCATTTGTTTGCATTATCAGTATAAGGTTCCCATGAATCAAATGATCCCATCTATACAGTAAAAGGGACAGGGGCATTTTCAGTTACTATTGGCGTCTATCTAAATGCAAAAGTAGAAAACTACCAACTAGAGAAGAGAATTGCTCTACCTAAGAATGCGAAGTGTATTCTATTAAGGGATAGATCCTGTATTCCAGTCTCTAGAGTAAAAACGATCCAAAAATGTTAAGCAATTTCTGAAGTAGATGCTCCGATAATCCCAGATCGGTATTACTTACTGAACCTTAGAGTAAATTCTGAAAAAAAAAAAAAAGACATTTTTTGTCCAAAACCAGAACACGTGACCTTGCTGCACTTATCTGATGTGGAATGTCCGTCTGTTTCCTTAGCAGGCGCCCATGATTTCAGAACTACTGTCACCTCACAGCCATGGCTTCTGTTCCCTTGGACTTCTCTGTCTTTTAAGCTTTATTTGCTACTTCCACCCTGCCTGTGTTTGTAACTTTTTCTTGCGTCAAAACAAGAGGAGCAGAATTAGCCCCTGCAGTATCAGCTCCTGGAGTGGAAACCTCGCTTACAAATGAGAGGATGAGATGTGACCCAATAAGAGAATCTATTTTAATTTTAATTTATTTCCTGGTGGCCTTTTATGCCTCCTTAGGCGATGACCTAACCAATTCTATCTTAATACTGATTTTTTTTCCTTCCAAGGTCAAAAAGCACATCGGAATTGTTGTAGGAGGAGAGTGAATGTTTGCCTCTAACGGAAAGTCCACCTCTTCATGTGAAATTTAAATCCTAGTTTTCTCAGCTTGACAATGATTCCTCTCTCATGAGGAATGTATTAGCAAGCTAAATGGGAACAGGATGCAGTATACAATCCTTTGGGACTCTGAAGTTGATTTTTTGATAGAAAAGCCATCTCCTGTAGCCTCTCTTGCATCCTTTTCGTTCTCAGGTGGGAGTCTTTAAAACACAGAGACAGGAGCTGTCTTCGTTTTGTGTGGCAGTTTTGCAGAGTGAAGTGGGGTCAAAGTAGAAACTGTCCTAGAAGGCAGGTCGGCCTATGGTTTCTAGGTTGGAAAAGAGGAATCTGGTAAACCAAAGACTCACCCACGTCATCGTCTGCCGCCCTCCACGCACCTCCCCCCGCAACCAAAAAAAAAAAAGAAAAAAAATGTTCTGTCTAATCAAAGAATTTTCATGGCCTGATTTGTGGAAGTTACCTAACCCTGCATATAATTGGGGTGATTTGAGAGACAAAAACATGTTCTCCTTTTCATTATGGGAGCCACTCAGGGAACAGTATCATTTAGAAGAATATGTTTTTATTGCCCTAAATTGCTTTACCTGAGAGTCTATTGACATGTTTCTCTCAGGTGGGATTTCTGAAGAACAATGTGACCACTCTGGGCCCCACTCTCAGAGCCTCCTAGTACTTAAACTACCCTTCAGTGGTCAGTGTATTCTTCCTCATTCCATCTTAGAGTCTCACTTACAGAAAGAATTCTGAGCACTGGGCTCCTACACCCCTGATCCACGGAAGAGCCAGTTTCTCACAGTCTGCATATGGCCAAAGGGTCTATGCACTATACTCGACTCTTCTATAGTAATACAATAGTAAAGCCTCATCACAAAGTTTCTCATGTTGTATATGAGCATTAAGGAGCCCTGGTGGTGCAACGGTTAAGCACTCGGCTGATAAACAAAATGTAGGCGGTTTGAACTCACCCAGCAGTTCCACAGGAGAAAGACCTGGAGATCTACTTCCGTAAAGACTACAGCCAAGAGAATCCTATGGTTCCTCTCTGTTATGTGAGGCCGCTATGGGTTGGAATCAACTTGATGGCACCCAACAACCACAATAGGGGCGTTAAGTGAGCTCACTGCACTGGCAAACCTATAAAACTTGTGGAATCATGTTTCTCTCTGCATGAAGGCTACAGTGGGCCTGCCTCACGCTGAATAACATGAAATTCTACCATATTCTCATCTGAAATTCATCATTATTCCCAACTAGTCACTCCTCTAGCGTTATCTTTTAAGTAAAATGGATGTCTTAGGTTGACTTCCCAAAGTAGTCTGAGATTCTTAAGATTTGCAGGCAGAAAGGTTCATGGGGCGTGCTCTTAGGAACCACACCTAGGAGGATGAGGGAAGCTGACGTGGGCAGAAGGAGAAACCGAGCTGCCGTGCAGGTGCGGCATAGACTTCAGCAGATGCTGCGGGGAGATGAGAAGCTGGCATGGGCCGTCAGGGGTGTACCAAGTCAAGGCAAGGGAGATGGATCTTTTATCCTGCATCGTTCAGCCATTGGGTGCTAGCTGCCCTCAGAGAGGAACGTAACCTTGGGCAAGGCAACTCCCTTTAGCCAAGGACAATTCTTGGGGAACCACTCAGCTGTGAGCCATTGGCAGCAAATACTCTGGGCGGGAGGGGAAATGAGGACCTCAGTCCTAAAGGAAGGCATCTGGGTCACACACCACAGCATCCACTACAGGGGGCCAAAAATGGACATTAAATTTAACTTTTGTGAAAAACATGTTTTCTTTATTTAAAATGACATACATTTTATTGCTTAGCTAGGATTTAAACTAATGAAATATATGCTTGGTCTCAGCATTACGGTATACCAGAATTGCAAATGCTGAAGTAAAAAAAATTTTTCTGTTGAATAAGGTTCTTCGTTAGGATTTCTGGTCCTGGATATGTGTATTATAAATCATATGTGTGTGCAGTTCCATATAATGTTTTATTTTTCCACACATGGACATTCCAGAGAGTTAACACATTTTTCTTAGTTAAAAAATAAACAAGTAACACATTTCTACCTATGTGGGCTCATGTAAAATGTATCCACATAAGAACAAAGAGATGCCTGCAAAGAATTAGTTAGACATGTTACATATTACATTTCAAATTTTGACAATCCACTCCTGTCTTGTAATTGAGATACAGTATCTGAAATATTTCACAGGGTCTATTTATATGCATAATAAGTCCCGTTTTTTAGTGGTTTATGAGACTTAACCCTCATTTTTCCTGTTAGCAATTACTTGCAAATGAATTCAGAATTAAGTGGAAGATTACTGGTGGCTGTCAGAGATGTGAGCCATCAATAGTTTATAATCCCATACCCCAACTGTTGTAATACTAAAAAACAAGTTCCTAACACCCAAAGGCCCTGGGAGGCGCAGACGGTTAAAGTGCTTAGCTGTTAGCCAAAAGGTTGGAGGTTCAAGTCCACTCAGGCGTACCTTGGAAGAAAGGTCTGGCAGCCTTCCTCTGAAAAAGCAGCCATTAAAAACCCTAGGGAGCACTGTTCCACTCTGACACATATGGGGTCTCCATGAGTCAGCGCCGACTCAATGGCAGCTGGTTTAATACCTGTCTTGGATAGCTTCTCAGTAATGATTGGTGATAAAGCACGGAATCAATTTTAGTTTCATTTCTCAAATCGCTATGCAACCTCTAATTTAGTGAACTTGGACTTCAGCTGTACTTCTAAGAATGGGAAATCCCAATATGAGAAACATAAATCCAAACTGTCTTCACAGATATTATCTATTTGGAAAGGAGTTCAGTGTTTCCACTCTTTCTGCCTTGGTTCAAAACACATCTCTCCAACACCACACCAACGTTCTAAAGCCCCGAGTTTCTCTTAATGTGTTCCTGGGATTGCCACAGTTCAGAATACCCCTAAACCCCTCTGGGATCAGAAGCTGTAGACACCTTGCAGATCTGAACAAAGGCATTGCAGTTCCACAGATGCTGGAGGTTCAGACTAATATCTGAACCCCTGGAGCTCAGATGGAATCACGGCTTATCTAAATGGAATGAAATCTTCCATGGCTTCTCTAGGGTTTAGTTTCTGTACCTCTGCCCTGGAAAAGAGGGCGCCCTTTCAGGCTGACAGTACAGTTAATTCAGATTATTCTTTCCCTTATTCAAAGAGAATTAATAGAGTGGAGAAACCCTTAACCTACTCTAAAAGCTTCCACGGCCCCAACAGACTATACCTGGGAAAGTCCCCGGCCATTCATCTCGAGATCCCTGAGTCTGAGACCCTGTGAAAGGAATTCTGAAGCTGTGCATGGGTATCAATGGCCCCTTGATGGGTCTGCCCTGGGTATTACCATAATAATCACCAAGTCCTAGCTGATAGCAGCTTTTCAAGCGGCAAAATCACTGATAGGACAGTCTCCTGTAACTAACTCTTGGGAGAGGAATCCCATGCCTGCTGTATCAAGTAACTCATCTAAATTTATCATTTCCACAGATTGTGTCTGACCCAGCCCATCCGTTCGCGTGCATTGTGCAACTGCACCACTTCTTTATAACACATGCTGATGGTTTGCCCAAATTACAGTGATTTCGTATAGAAAGGTAGCTAATGAGCTGAAATGTAAAGTAATTGCTATTTTCAATGAACAGGATGAATCTGCTCGTTAATTTTTTTCCTGGAAAAATATAACTCCGGAATTTTTTTTTTTTTTTTTTCGCCAGAATTTCAGTGGGTGATTCACATTACTGTCAATTACACACCCTTATTATGTATTACAGCCACCAGGCAGCTGTCCAGGAAAACACAAGTCTGAAAATGCTTCTGTTTTAAGAAAATGAAATTCATGGCTGCCACTCCTGTGGCAGGAGGAGCAGGCAGGGAGCCTCCAGGTCTTGCCAAGGGAAGGGAGGAGGCCTTGCCTACTGTCTCTGGGTGAAATAGGCCCTCCTGTGACATCTTCAGATCTTGATACCAGTGCCCAGATGCCAGGCTTGGTTTTGGTTTCTAAATAGTCTCCTTTTATTTTTTTCTTTCTGTGTGTGTTACAAAACACAGACTGGTGTTATAAAACAGTATTTCTAGTGATGAGTCACAGCAGCGCCTGTGTGTTACCAGAGAGGCCTCGCGGAAGCTGAATGAAGAAGCTGTTTGGCTTCCTCCTTCCCAAAAACCTGAGACCGTTTAGGGCTCTCAGCACTGTTTACAAAGATGGTCTCGCAGTCATGCTCAGTCAGATTTCTCTTTTTTTGTTTTTTAAGTGCAGGTAAAGCCACATTTAAGGAGCCCTGGTGGCCCAGTGGTTAAGAGCTCAGCTACTAACCAAAAGGTCAGCAGTTGGAATCCACCAGCCACTCCTTGGAAACACTATGGGGATAGTTCTACCCTGTCCTCAGGGTCACTATGAGGTGGAATCAACACGACAGCAATGGGCCAGATGGCACAAACAGTTAAGTGATTGGCTACTAACCTAAAGGTTGGCAGTTCAAACCCACCCCACAGCTCCACAGGAGAAACACCTAGTGATCTGCTCCCCTAAAGATTACAGCCAAAGAAACTCCGTGGGGCAGTTCTACTCTGTCACGTGTGGTTGAGACGATTCCAGATCGACTCGACAGCACCTGACGACAGCAAAGCTATGTCTGCTATGGGGCCGCGCTGTGGTCTAGAAAATTCTGCTTTTCTAAGGGTAAAATAGGCTGTGAGGCTCTGTAGGATGTACTCTTCCTGGGAATGTGGTAAAGTTTAACAAAATATCTTTAAAGCGTGTAGTTACAGTTGCCTAAATAGTTGATGCTTTTGGGAAAAGTGTGAGAATTACTTGTTATTAGTCCTGAAACTTTATATCAGATTCATAGAGTCAGACATTTCAAACAGTGAAATATTGAGCAGCTGTGAAGCTGGCCTTCACACTCTCTCGTCCAGAGACATTGTGTCTAAGTAATGTTAGCTTCTAAAAGAAATATTTTAAAGAACAAAGGATTATGAATTGGATGAAATCCACTTCACCTCTTACCTTGGTTAGATTCTGATTCAGCCAAAAACTGAATAAAAGACACGCTGTAGACAACCGAGGAAATGTGAATATGAGCTGGTACTTTAGATGATATTAAGGAGTTATTTTTAAATATCGTCTGTTGTAATAATAACATGATAGTTTTTGAAAATATTTGTAAGAGATAAAGACTAAAGTAATTATGGGCGAAATGACAATATGTCTGAGATTTACCTTAAAATAATCCAGAAAACAAGTATGTTGAGGTGGGGCTGGGAATAGGTGAACCAGAATGGCAAAATATTGATGATTATTTTTGCCAGGGGTGGGTACATGGAGACATATTATACTATTCAATTTTTGTATCAGTTTTTATATATACGTTAGCTTTTATTTCACCTCCTTGTTGTCTGTGATTTATAAAATGATTATTTTTACACTGGGTGTTTGACTGCTTTGAGTAATTGGTATTTAGTGAGAATGAGATAACAAAGATGAGAATATCAAATTCAGGAAGTTGATAGCCATCTCTTAAACTATATAAAATCTATGCCTTGCTGTATAAATTGTGCGTGGATTGTTAGCCTACAAGTAAGAAAAATGACCTTTCATAATAAGGTTCCTTCGCCTTCAGTTCAGGTAGGAAGATGATGTGATCTGTAGTTTGTCTTGTTTTTAAATCTTTTCAATGTTATCGTGGTCATAAAGGCCCAGACTGGGGAGGAGAAAGGAGTCAGAGAGTTAACCTGGGGGGCCCCACCTCTCATAGTCAAATAAAAAAATCAAATCCATTGCTGTTGATTTGATGCTGATTAATAGCGACTCTATAGGACAGAGTAGAACTGCCTCATAGGGTTTGAAGGAGTGGCTGGTGGATTCGAACTGCCGACCTTTTGGTTGGCGGCAGAACATTTAACTACTGTGCCACCAGGGCTCCACCTCCCACATTAGAGGTGAGGATATTTATGCAGGGAAGTAGGAAGTGTCTCCTTCAAATCAGTGGCTATCTACAGAAGTGCAGCAAGACTGGAACCCTTCTAAACCAGTGCCCTTTTCAACTCTGTCATGCTCCCTCCATCTTGTCCTTTGAAATACTCATTAACAATCTACTCTCTGGGGATCGAAGCAGTTTTCTAAATCCAGACCAGTGACTGCATGTCAGATGTTCCTTCTGAGTAGTGTGGCCCCAAATTATCTTTGCTTTTACTAAACACCATTTCCAAGTTGTGTGATAAGTCCCAGAAGTGATCATTTTTCCTTTTGTTCTTATTAACACTCCTGCAGCAGGTTCACGGCGTGTTTTTCCTCCTCTGGCTTTGTGGACTTTCCATCAGGGGCAGGTTAATAACCTTAAATGACGATCTAGGCTGAAGGAGGAAACACTGGGGCAGGTAGCCCCGTAAGGACCCTTATCCACTTCTATAACGTCTTCCTGAAGGGCTTTGTAGTTTAAGCTGAAATTTCCAGCATAACAATTGAAATAGGGAGGTTTTTCTTCAAATGGGGGGAAAAAAATGGGTCTGTTTAGCATTTGTAGCTAAAATGCTTTAAACAGAAACTTCACTGCTAAAAGTTTACTTCCTTTGCACTGTGCTTGATAGCAGCTCATTGAGATGGAGGATCTGGTTGCCATTTCTAAAACCATCTTTACCCAGTCTTTTCAAGAGTTTTACAAAGAGCAATGCTTTGATTCCTAAAAATACAGCTATACATGCAGATGGGAAAATAGAAATACAGAGTGGAGGGCTTGCCTGTTCGTGTGATTTATGGAGGGGGCCAGCTGCAGAGTTTGGTTCTCTTTCTTCTGGCCAGTGCTCAGAACTCTGGATTCTGTTGGTGCTCAAGAAATACCAAGAAAAAGAAAGAAAAAACCTGTTGCCCTCACGTCAGTTCTGACTCATGGTGACCCCATATGTCTCAAAGTAGAGCTGAGCTCCATACGGTTTTCAATGGCTATAATTTTATAGATAAGCCTTGGTAGTGCAATGATTAAGCACTCAGCTGCTAACCAAAAGGCCTGCCGTTCAAACCCACCAACTGCTCCGTGGTAGAAAAGACCTAGCGATCTGCTCCCATAAAGATTACAGCCTAGGAAGCCCTACGTTGTAAAATGGAAGTCAACTGCCAGGACTTTCCTTCCGCAGAGCCACTGGGTGGATTCAAACCACCAAGCTTTCAGTTAGTTGTCAAGCACAAACCGTTTGTGCCACCCAGGGACCTACCGATTTCATTTATTCGTTCACTAAACCTCCTGACCTTACTGACCTCCTAGTAGGTAGAAGGCACTGAGGATAAAGAAAGAGCAGATGGAAGCCCTAGCCCTCTTTTCTGGAGAAAGGGTGATAGATACAGAAGTACACAAATGCTCCAATAAGTGCCTGGGATACAGGTGTTAGGGGAAGAAATGACATAGCACCCACCCCCACTGGGGACTTCTGGAAGTCACTGCGAATGGAAAGATGGCTAAGTAATATTTCAGAGGATGAAGGAAGGTGAAGAAAGAGCTGAGAGAGCGTTCTGGGCTGAGGTACATGGAAGTCCAGTGGAAAAAGGTAGCTTTCTGTCTGTGTCCAAGGTATATTTAATCCTGAGGCTTCAAAAAAGCTTACTTAGTCATTTGCTTTTTTCTTGAACTTTATACTTTCTAAAAGAGATTTACTGAACTTATTTAGAACTCAAGATAAAGTACCATGATCCTGTAGTGGAATCTATGATTGCAATGTACTTTGTTTCACTATCAGGCTCCCAAGGAGATGTTTTTAAAAAGTCCTCACTTTAGCTCAGCTTCTCAAGAATTAGTTTTGTTGTCTACCCACGGAGGTTAGTTCCTTTCCTGGGCCCCCCAAATGCGGCACAATCTGGCCGAAAAGTAATTCCGCTAGTCCTCCGTAGGCAAAAGAATCCACTTCCTTGGATATGTTCATGGAAATGTGGTTTGTCCCATTGTCCAAAGCTACTTGTGGGTTCCTGGTTGGCAGTTGTAATGGAGAGTGCCTGTTTCCTCTGGGGGTTTGGCAGAGGCTTTCTAAGCTGCAGTTAGTCCCTCTAAGATGCCCATATCCCAAAACTAGAGAAGTGGGAGGGGGAGGCGGGGAGAAGACGGAAGAGGAGTTACAGAGGTAGCTTTGGAGCTCACCCAGGGCTTCTTCCATGAGCCGATCTCCACCTTGGGGATTTGTAGATGAGGTCTTTTACTTTGTTCAGAAAACTGTGGAGATTTGTGTTTGCTAATATTCACTGAAGGAGCTCTGGTGGTGTAGTGGTTAAGCACTCAGCTACTAACTGAAAGTTTGGTGGTTCGAACCCACCAGCTGCTCCATAGGCAAAAGGAGTGGAAGTCAGCTTCCATAAAGACTACAGCCTTGGAAACCCTATGGGCAGTACTACTGTGTTCTATAGGGTGGCTATGAGCCAGAATCGCGCGATGGCAGTGGATAATATTCACGGTGCCATGTGCCAACCCACACAGCCAATTCTTTAAGCAACTAGTGCCGCAGACACATGACCCACATTCCTCACAAATCCCACTATTCATTGGTCTTTCTATTCTCTGATTACACCAAGAAGAGAGTCCCTCGTGGGTAATAATCCCTTCTTGCTAATACTTTGTAGTTGGCCCCAAACCAAGGGCTTTCCTCTACCTATCCCAGCCTGAGTGCAGTATTTTTAGGGAGAGGAGAAAGCCTCTTGGGCCTCCTGACATGGTGGTCAGAGGATGTATTCTCTACTCCTTCCTTTTTGACTCAATGCCTCATTTAATTTGGCTTGCCTGGGCAGATGGGGAGATACCTGCCCAGAAGATCCTGTCCAACAAGCACCATGTGGTCTGGCTCTGTCCTTTATTTTTTCAAATCGGATACTCAAATAGCATGTGTTGTGAAATCCTTAACTTAGTTATATTCCAAGTACTTGGTTTCGAGGAATCATGCAAAAAGGAGGAAGGTCACTAGTTCACAAGTTTGAGTATTATTGTAAAAAATGAAAAAAAAAATCTCAGGAGTCAAGGATTTAAAGATTTCTTTTTGATCTATACCTCTTTTGTGGAGCTTTTCTCTGTTTAATTTGTCTTATAATTTATATGTGTGTGTGTATATACATATACATGGAAACCCTGGTGGTATAGTGGTTAAGAGCTATGGCTGCTAACGAAAAGGTCAGCCATTCGAATCTACCTGCTGCTCCTTAGAAACCCTATGGGGCAGTTCTCCTCTGTTTCCTGTAGGGTCTCTATGAGTCGGAATCATTTCAACAGCAAGGGGTTTTTTGGGTTTTAGTAGGTACTAGGCATTCTTCAATATGCTGGTATTTGCTAGTTGTACTGTACAGTATTAACACTGCCCCATCTTCATCCCTGTCTCCCTGGTGCTCTGCGTACCTGAAAGCACTAAATACATGTTCTTAAAGGAATTGGCCTCTGAAATGCTGTTTATCATGCCCTGTGGTCTACTCTACCTGCCCCCAGAAAAATAGTTTACTAGGCCTGAAGAGCTGATACAAAGCTTCACCACAGATACCCAAGTAACTCTACTCCCAGCTGAGCCTTGAGTAAATGTGCTTCTCATCCTCAGAAATAGGAAAAATTTTAAACCAGTAAGGTTGCCGTGAATTTGGTATTTTCCATTCTCATGATTTCCTTCTTTTACATTTTCAATTCATTCGGTAAATATTAATTTATGAGTCCATGTTATACACTCAGCACTAGTGTTAAACACTAGAAAATGCAGTGAACAGTAACCAAGGGTATGAGTTTTCTACTGTTTCTATAACAAATCACCACTCGTCACATGGCTTGAAACAGCACAAATTTTTTCTCTCGCAGTTCTGGAGGTCAGAAGTCCGAAATCAGTTTTATGGGGCTAAAATCAAGGTTTCAGGAGGGTTGGTCCTTTCTGGAGGTCTTCAGGGGAGAATATGTGTCCTGCCTTTTCCAGCTTTTAGGGGTCCCTTGCATTCTTTGGCCTGTGGCCACTTCGTCATCTTTGGAGCCAGCAGTGTAGCATCTCCAGTCTGTCTCTGTCCTTCTGCTTCCATCTTCACATCACCTTCTGTGTCTTTGACCCTCTTGCCTCCGTCCGCAAAGGACCCTTGTGATTACGTTAGGCCTGCATGAATAATCCAGGATCATCTCCCCACCTCAAAATCTTTAAAGTAATCACAAAGTCCCTTTTGCAATGTTGTTGTTGTTGGTTGGTGTCAAGTTGATTCTGACTCATGTCAACCCCATGTGTGCAGAATAGAACTGTTCCATAGGGTTTCCAACTAAGGCAACATTTTCACGGATTCCAGTAATTAAGATGTGGACATCTTTTGGGGGTGGGACAGGCAGGCATTGTTCAGCCTACCACAACAAGATACACAGCATTTCGAAGCTCAGAGAACATAGGTTCTAGTTTCATAGCAAGGAAGAAAGGAGGTAGGTTTTCTGTTTGTCTACTTGCTTGCCTGCTTGTTTGTCTTCCGATGCTTTATTCCAGCTGTATAGTTTCAGTGGAAATAAATTTGTAAAATTAAAATACGGAGAAAGTACCCACCCACTGCTGTCGAGTCGATTCTGACTCATAGTGACCGTATAGGACAGAGTAGAAAATGGAGAAAATATATCTGTTAAATTCAAATTATATCAAGGTTAAACAAATCTTCCACTTATAAAGCTTTATCTTGAAAGCAGAAAGTCAGCTATACCATTGAACATGTCTAGGTGTAGATCTGAATGCTCACATTGTCCATATTTCAGTAGGAAAATAGTTGACTTTTTTTGGCAAATGGGAAGAAATCAGACTTTTCTGTCCTTAGCCAGTAAGAAACTTTAGTCAAGAATTTTTTTATTCAGCAGCTTTTTTGATTAAAATAACAGATATTCCAAATCCCAGCTCTCCAGAGAGGCAGTTTTCGTGGGAGAGAACTAGGAGCCATTTCTTCATCCTAAGTATTGGCTACAGAGGTTCCTGTTGAGGTTTTGATTGTCTCTGAAGTTCCTTGTAGTTTTGAAAACTCAAAATGTAAAAAAAATGACACCCTAGGGTATCTGAAACATAAATTATAATTTTAGGCAAGTAAGAGAACTACCTTGGAGGTGAAAGAATCCAGTCACAAATAATAGAATATAAGGTATCAGAAATAAGAAATGAGAGAAAGTGACTAAAACAGGGCCTGATATAATGTAGTCCTCAAAGACAATGTTCTACATCCTAGTTTTGTGAGTAGCATCTGGGGACTAGTCTGCAGAACCAACAGTCTACACGAACAATGACATTGCCTACCTCTGGACCAGAAGAACTAGATGGTGCCTGGCTACCACATCCAATGGTTCTGACCAGGGACTTGGTAGATGATCAAAGACAGAATGGGACAAAAATAGAGAACGAAACTCAAATTCCTAAAAAAGAAAAAAAAAAAACAAAAAAAACAGAGTTACTGGACCAGTAGAGTCCAGATGAACCCCCCAGACTGCCACCCTAAGATACACTTTAAACTTAGAACTCAAACCACTCCCAAAGGTCACCTGTCAGACAAATGATAGATCGGCTCATAAAATAAATAATCTCGCCCATGAGTGCTGTGCTCTTCAAAATCAAAATATTCATCTAAATGAAACCAAGTGGTAAATATTTTCCCTAGACCAAAGGTGAGAAGGCAAGGGGGGACAAGGAAGCTAGATTAATGGAAACAGAACAACCAAAATGGAAATAACGAGAATGCTGATATATTGTGAAGAATGTAGCCCATGTCACTGAACAAATAAGTATAGAAATTGTTAAACAAAAACTTAATTTCCTGTGTAAACTTGCACCAAAAACACAATAAGATAAAAAATTTAAAAGGGGGGGGTGGTGGCTGAGAGGCACTGTACTGAGAAAGCCACCAAAACAGGACAGTCATAAAAAGCCCAGAAGCACAAGAATTGAGCTCAAATTGCAGCTTTACCTAGGAGTCATGTGGCTGTAGACAGGTTATTTAACCTTTCTAAGCATCATCTGTAAAATGGGAATAATGGTACAGCACCTTGTGGAATAAATAAGACCACATGGGTACAAGCACAAGCCTGGCTGATAGCTGTGTAGTCAATAATGCAGTCATTTTATGATGCGGGTTAGGATGGCAATCTTAGTTGTAGCATTCCTCTCACCTGTTGCTGTGTGATGTGTGATGCCCCTTCTCATCTCCTGTGACCCTCCTCCTGTTTAAGGCTGCCCTTGATATTCACTTTGGCCAAACAGAAAGTGCTGTTTTATAAGGTACGCTTAAGATGTATTTCACACCATGAGCACGTTCAGACACACACACACACACACACACACTCACTGCCCAAAGGATGATCCTGCATCCAAACATGGTGTCCAATTTTCCAAGCAAACTCAAGCACTGTAACGGGCTTTGGCTTTGCCCGGTCGGTTGGGAATTGTCTGCGGGTTCATAGGTCGTTTCCTCTAGCAAGCTAAAGAATTCACTCTCAAAGCAGTTTATCACCTGTAGAAAAGGAAGCCCACAGCATAACATCTCAGGTAAAAAGCCCAGTGACGCTCGGATCAGGCTTACTGACTGAACTCTGGTGATTATGAGGTGAACTCTGTGGCTGGATGCCTGTGTGAGCACCAAAGTCTGCTGTCACCTTTACTGGCAGGTGCCCTGGGCTCAGACAGGGAGAGAGCAGGATGGGAGAGAGCTGCTAGCCGTCAGAGAAACAATGGGGAAAAGGGGAGCAAGAGGCAGCATGGAGCATTTTGATTTTTCTAAAAATGGAACTATTTGTGTAATGGGAAGTAATTAAAACTTAACGGCCAGGTGGTTTGTATTAAATGTTAAGTGTTTCAAAATGGTTAAACGCGTTCTGTGCACTCGGTGGAAATGTGATTCTCTACTAATTGAGTGGAGGGGAAAAAAATGTGGGAAGGATTAGTTTTCTTGAAGAAAAATGAAAATGAGAAAAAATATCATTTTGCTTTTTTTCCCTGTTGGAGATTTTGAAAGGATTTATCTGGGCTTTTCTGGAAAGACATATAAGCAAATCATAGGATCATGTAATTCAAGATTAGCAGGGATCTTTGCAGTACCCCGAATTCCCATCTACTCCCAGAAGCCACCAGCTTCTGTACCAGTGCCTCCAGTAGAGGGTATTCACTCCTTCATTTCTTGTCAAGGAAGCCTGTTCTTTTTCTTTTTTTTTTAATTGTGCTTTAAGTGAAAGTTTACAAATCAAGTTAGTCTCTCATACAAAAACTTATATATACCTTGCTATATACTCCTAATTGCTCTCCCCCTCAATGAGACAGCACACTCCTTCTCTCCACCCTGTATTCCCATGTCCATTCAGCCAGCTTCTGTCCCCCTCTGCCTTCTCATCTCCCCTACAGACAGGAGCTGCCCGCATAGTCTCATGTGTCTACGTGAGCCAAGAAGCTCACTCCTCATCAGTATCATTTACTGTCTTATAGTCTAGTCCAATCCCTGTCTGAAGAGTTGGCTTTGGGAATGGTTCCAGACTTGAGCTAACAGAAGGTGTGGGGACCATGACCTCCGGGGTCCTTCTAGTCTCTGTCAGACCGTTAAGTCTGGTCTTTTTATGAGAATTTGGGGTCTGCATCCCACTGCTGTCCTGCTCCTTCAGGGATTCTGTGTTGTGTTCCCTGTCAGGGTAGTCATCAGTTGTAGCTGGGCACCATCTAGTTCTTCTGGTCTCAGGCTGATGTAGTCTTTGATTTATATCGCCCTTTCTGTCTCTTGGGCTCGTAATTACCTTGTGTCTTTGGTATTCTTCATTCTCTTTTGCTCCAATATGGCTTTTAGCAAGTTCTTCTGTCTACTGAGCAGGGAATCTACCTCCCTATAATTTCCATCCATTGGTCCTAGTTATACCTTCCTTATACTATTATCTTTAATAATTTTACAATTGCAAAAACTGGAGCTAAGATTACATAAGTAACTCGTACATTATTTCATAGCTACTAAACGGCTAAACCAGGATTTAAATCCAGGTCTGGCTCACTACAAACCTCCTATTCTTTCCATATGTCACTGAGACTTTTGCTCTAGATAAGAGGAAGGTACTCTACTATCTAGCATGGAGAGTCTCTGAGTGGTGCAAACAGTTAGCACACTCAGCTACTAAAGAAAGGTTGGAGGTTCAAGTCAACCCAGAGGTGCCTTGGAAAAAAGGCCTGGTGATCTACTTCCAAAAAATCAGCTATCGAGAATCCTAGGAGCGCAGTTTTACTCTGACTTACATGGGGTCCTCATGATTTGGGGTCAAGGTGACGACAGTTGGGTTTTCTGTTTGTTTTATCGAGCACGGGGGAAAAGTCCTAAAGACCTAACAAGTAGGGAAGGAGGCAGGTTGTGTTCAGAGGATGGAGGGGAGAACTGGTGACGGGAGGGAGGGAACGGGGTACAAGGACACTCCCTACAATCAGGGCTATACTCTCTTAAGTCAGGCTGACTGTGTTTATCTCAGTGTAGCTCAAATCCCAGCCATTGACAGCTTTCCACCTGCGACATGCTTAATGGCCCGTGAAACTCTAGCCCTCAGGGCTCAAGCCTGATATTTATGGTTCCCCACATAAACCTAAAGTGGACTGTAAATTTATCTCTCTCAGATTTAGGTGACTAAAATGGCTGTTCAAAACTCTGACAGGGATCGTCAACTTTATGGACATGTACCAAGTTCAAAAAAGATGGGGGAGGGAGAGGGGAAATGCAGAAAGCTGCGACTTTTAGTGGGAAATCTCTCAGCAGCCTCATACACTTGAGAATTCTGGTGTCATGGGGGGGCAGGGGTGGAGCGGGACATGGATTGGTTTTGTACCATAGAATAGTTGCATATTTTGTGTAACCAAAATCTATTATATCCTAATGAAGAAAAAGCATGAAAGTCTGCAAAGGAGCTCTAAGGGGAAGTTGTTTGGCAAAGACAGAAGACTTTGTATGAGCTGCAGAGAGAGCTGAGGGAATATTTATACAGCCGGGTGTGGACGTAGTGAGAGACACCTAAACGGGAATGCTCTGAAGCATGGCTAGTCCTCGATCGAGGCCCTCTCCAGAGCCCAGGAGCATGGGGCATTTGAGTTGAGGTGCATACGGCCTTCAGGTTTGACCCTTTTGAAGACAGCAGCGGTCTTGTCTCTTGCTTCTCTGACGTGGACTTGCACCATGTATAGGGTGTGACTTCAATTTCACCTGCAAGTTCCAACAAGTAGGTAGGTAGAAGAGGAAAACTCTATACATTTCCATGAAAAGATGTTACCACGGTGGTAACATTGCCCTCCACCCCATTCCCTCTCCCCAGTCAAAAATCTTTCATTTTCCGCACTTTCCACGGATGATAATATTGGTTGGCCAGAAGGATGTCTTTGGGAGACAGTGTGGCATGTTGAAAAGAGTTCAGGCATTAGAGGCAGAAAGACCCAAGTTTCAATCTTAGGTTTTCTGCATATTCGTTGTATAACTTCAGACCTGTTCTTTAGTCTCTCTGCCTCAGTTTTCTAATCCATCCAAAGCATTGTTATGAGAGTGAGGGGCAGCCAAGAATTGAAAAGCAATCATTTTATAAAACAAGGATAGGGCTTATAAGGGGTTGGCATAGCTCCTATTTTACTCTGAGAGATAATTTGCTTGAAAATTCAACCATGTAACAAACTCTCCTGCCCCAGGGACTCCGGGGAGAAATTGCAAACTCCTTGCCAGTAGATGCCTTCACTGGGGCTCCACACATAGGCTCTCTTGTTTCCTGGTTTCATCCCACAAGGAGAGGAGTTCTCCTCACAGCCCTGTTCATACCATGAGAAAGCTTTCTCACCCTCTCTCTGTGGAATCTTTCTCTCCAGTTTCTGAGATATCCTTGCCTCAAGGGCAAAACGGTGGTTTGAACAGTGTTTGGAAATAAATCCAAATCAGAGTGCATTCCTCCTCTCCCCCTTCCATGGGGGGATTTTTGGCCTCCTCTGAAGATACTTTTTGAGTCCCTGAAGTTGGAATGCCCTTCTGAGGTTGATGTATAGAAGCCAGCAGCACAAATAGTAGCTGAGGCTGAAGTCAGGGTAAATGTTCTCCAACAACTTCAACAGAGTAAGATTTCTTTGATCCTCTCTAAACTTCCTGAAACAGGTTGAATATTTGTTTTGTGGTAGCTCAACTCCTTTTCAGGCCTTTTGATCCATGGCTGTTGGTTTCTTGGTTGAAAAAGAAAACACTTTTTCTCAGTTAGTATGCTTGTGTTCTGAATTTGGGGATACCCACTCCTGAAAGCCATTTCGTCATAAATGTAAAGCTCTCTAACTCCTAGGACCCAGCAGATAAAGGACGTGGCCAGTTACCATGACTCAGGCTCACCTCTGGGAGTGTGTCCTTGAGTGCATACACCTAAAATGTGTGAACAGAATGTTTCTAGATTTATTTTTACATTGAAGATTTGATCTATGCAAAAATGTCAAAATAGCATTTTGAGCTTTCAGTTACCAAAGAAACAAAGGCCAAGGTCAGGTGAGTTTGCTATGTTGTTGTTTTCTCAGGAGCCTATTGGTAATGAGCACTGTTGTTTATTATTTTAATATTCATGGGACTTTAGTGTTCACCCAGCCCCATCGATGCAGGATCCAAATTAGACAGGTGCTCAAAAACAATGCAGCGAGTAATCACCCTGAGGCAAAGTGGCGGGGAGGGGGGTGCTACGGCCAGGAGCTGTCAGACCATTTGCAGAAGATATTGAAGGAGGTGGTTCCTTCCTCTTGGCCTCCTTTCTGGTAGATATGTATCAACACCGTAAAACCAGTGTATAATATTGAATTGATTGATAGCTCCTAAAGCGATGTTTTGAAGTTGGAAGTGCTAAGAAGTGGCATGTCAGGGCTGAAGTGTTTGGCAGAGGTTTCAGATGCTTGTAGAGTGCCTTTCCTATACCTCGTCTCCAAAACGCTCACGTCCCCAGGTTTCTGTATGTCTCAGAACCCCTGAAAGTGTGGGACACAGCACATCAGGGCATGACAGTGTGGTCAGCTCTTCTCTCTGCGGCCTGTGAGCACAGTGGAAAATGTGCCAGGTTTCAGAAGCAAGAGTCTTATATGCCATGGTTTTTTTTTTTTTTCTTCCTGGAAGCAACTGGAAACCAACTTAGTGACACTTAAGTCTTTCACCTGCTGCCTTACTCTAGCCAGTGTGGGTGAGTCAGAGTGGTACCAAGAAGAGCCCTCATCTGAACAGTCGCAAGAGTTATGGGCTCTGGCTTGGAGTGGGGATGTTATACTATGTTCAGAATCATCGCAACTTGAACTTGGCAGCCGTATCTGCTTCTGAGATTACGAGTGCCTCCTGGCCAAGTGCACCTGTGATGAGAGCTGACCTCAGAATGGGATGTAGATTGAGAAACCTCTATTTGGTAGCTAACAGTCCATTTGAACGCCTTTAACAGCTGGGTGGTTAAGTGGCAACTTAAGTGCTGAAATTATCTGGCGTTGCTTCTCCATCCTCCATATATATATATATATACAATGTAAGATATATATATATTATATATATATACAATGTAAGATATATATAATATATATACAATGTAAGGTACATATTATATATTATTACATATATACAATGTAAGATACATATATAATATATATATACAATATAAGGTATATATTATCTATGTATACAATGGAAACCCTGGTGGCATAATGGTTAAGTGCTGTGGCTGCTAACCAAGAGGTTGGCAGTTCGAATCCGCCAGGCGCTCCTTGGAAACTCTATGGTGCAGTTCTACTCTGTCCTATAGGGTCATTATGAGTCAGAATTGACTCAACGGCAGTGGGTTTTGGATATACACAATGCAAGATATATTATCTATATATACAATGTAAAATGTAAGATGCATATATATTATATTTATACAATGTAAGATACATATATACACACACACAATGTAAGACACATAAACGTATACAATGTAAAATACATATATATACACAATGTAAGATACATATACAATGTAAGATACATGCATATACATGTAAGATACATATATACATGTAAGATACATATACATGTAAGATATGTATATATAAATGTAAGATATGTTGTATAAAATGTAAGACACGTGTATATATACAATGTAAGACACGTGTATATATACACATCCATGGCATGTGACAGTTTTCTATAGTAGTGGTTCTATAGAAAATTGTCCTGTAGACATCTGGGAGACTAGTTATACTCTTTGGTTGGAAAGTAAACTCTGTCAAGCATTCCCCAAAACCATAGTTTCCCAAGCAAATTATCTATGGGCAGTGAATGTTATGATTCCAATTTTTTTTTGCATTTTTAAGTGACTTTTCAATGAAGTTGAGAAATGGTACTAGCAGTACATCCAATATTGATGTAACTAGGATATACTTTATATTCTACGAACACCAAACTTCTTTGAATGTTTCTATATATTTGAAGTAGCATGTAGTTTATTGCATATCTGATTTTCCATGTATCTGTACCTTCTTCAAAACTGTATTTGGAAGGCCCTTTTTGATCACTTGCATACAAATGAGACACCACCATGCTTTCAAAAGCCTATTCTCTCCCTCTCTGTCCCTCCTCCATCCACTGCCTTATGTTAAATTTGCCAATCAAAATAAGTATTACATCCTCTGCTTTGGCCTGTGTTCTCCATCCTCCACCAACTAGGGAGTTATATAAGCCTTGGTGGCCTCATACCTTTCCACTACCACTGCCACACCTGGGCGGGCAACCTGTAATAGCTGCTCACTCTTCATCCTCCTCATCTGATCCCTGTGTCTGACCCAACTGCCTCTGGGTGTGAACCCACGGATTCTGAAGACAGCAGTATGCGGGCAATACCTTGGTCCTGCCCACTGGGAGTGTCAAGGAGGCTCTATCTAAGTAATGGCTTCCCCTGGCCTGTGTTCATCTCTTGACCACAGACACTTTTTAGTACCTCCCCTGGTGGCACAGAGGTTAAGTGTTTGGCTGCTAACCAAGAGGTCGGCAGTTCAAATCCACCAGCTGCTCCTTGGAAACACTATGGGGCAGTTCTACTCTGTCCTGTAGGGCCTGTATGAGTTGGAGTTGGCTGAACAGCAACAGGTTTGGTTTGGTTTGTGTATGAGGCGTTCGGCTCTTCTCTCTTTCTGAACTTCTCTGGTCCTTGACTATTTTCAGTGGCAGGGCAGCCTCTGTGATTTAAAAAAAAAAAAAAAAGAGTAATAATAGTAATAAGGCTTTTCAAAGGAGTAACTCAGCCCACTGTTTTCGTTTGTTTTCCTGTCTCATCTCCTCACTCTTGCCTCGTCCTTTTGCTCAATTTGTTCAACAAACCCTTAGCCACTAAGTTGCAGCCTCGGGCAATAATCAGGAACCGACTGAAACCACCAAGTGCTCAGAAGAGAAGTAGGTATTCCCTGGCCAGTCAGAGTTGGAGTATCCCCTGGGCAAGGCGTCATGAGTCCATCTTCTCTGCGCCTGGGGACCAACCTTCATAGGTCTGTTCATAAACTTGTGTATCATCCACCATCCTTGTTTCTAACTTGGTCTGAGGGTCTAGGGACTGAGATAGAAGCTTAAGGTATCACGGGACATCTGGCCACGAAGGAACCACAGAGAAAGTCCTGTCCTCAAGGAAACTGAGATCAAGTGCTAGCCAGCCACACACAGCAAGTTATAGCAAGTGCCACAGAACTTACTAAAGAAATAACTACATGTGGTCCATTTCCCAGTCCACACCAAGCCCACCATTTTGGAATGAGAATAGCTAGCTCAGTTTCCTGCAGTATTCTTCTTCCAGATCATAAACACTTCCTACCATAGGCTACTGAGCCAAAAAATAAATATGGGAAGAAAATCATTTGTGTGTATGCAGCACTTTGCGTTTTCTGCCTCCTCAATCCTTAATTAAGATTTACAGCCACCTGTGAAGCCAGTCATTCCCACTGGGTGAGGAAGCAGAGTCTCCCAGGAGCTATGAGACTTGCCCAAGCATACGAACCAGACAGGCTGGGCAGGGTGAGACTTTCCAGTTTCTGATGCCCACGCCCCATGTGCAATGCAGCCTCGTCACCCTGGCTCTTGGTGCTGGGAGTAAATAAACAAACAAATGACTATCGCATTGCTTTTACTTCTGGGGAGCAATGAGTTCTTATTCAAAATAGGAACAAGGGGCAAGACAGAAGGGAACTAATAACAAAACTAGTAGGGGATGGTGGTATCACCATTTGGGGGCTTGGACTTGGGCTCTTTCTGAAGCCGTGCATTCACTTGTAAGCGTCCCTTTATTACTTCTGTATTGCTAGCTGCCATCAAGTTGGCTCTGACTCATGGCGACCCCATATAGAACAGAAGAAAACGCTTCCCAGTACTGTGCTGTCTTCACAGTCGTTGGAATGTTTGAGTCCATTGTTGTAGGTTTTGTGTAGTGCCTTCCAATGTAGGGGCTCATCTTCCAGCACTGTATCAGACAATAGTCTGTTGTGATCTATAGGGCTTTTCATTGTCTAATTTTCAGAAGTAGATCACCTGGCCTTTCTTCCTAGTCTGTCTTAGTCTTGAAGTGCTGCAGAAACCTGTCCACCACTGGTGACCCTGCTGGTATTTGAAATACCTGCGCATAGCTTCCAGCATTGTATGCAAGCCACCACAGTAGGACAAACTGACAACAGGTGGTGGTTATTACTCACATAAATCATACCCAGGTTTTATTTGGCAAAGGCACCATATGTCTTGCTAGGCACTGGGGATACAAAAGTGAGTACCGTGAGGTCTACCCTGTTGTATTAAGGTTCAATACAGTGCGTACTGTGTGCTAAGCGCTCTAATAGAAACCTTTACAGGAGATAACGGAGTTCAGAAGAAGAAAATGTTCCTTTAGGGGAGCAAAGAAGTCACTACAGATAAGGCGACACTCAAATAGAATCTAAAAAGAGGAGTAGGAGTGTGTTAGTTGGAGACAAGGGAGAAGAGTGTGTGGGCAGCTACGGCAGAGGTCTGAGAAGTCATGACTTCAGAATTCAACCCCAGGTTCAAAACATGGTCCCTACAACCTACAGTATAAAACTGAAATAAAAAGCTCAGCTCTCAACTCCAATGTCAGATAAGCTCTCTCTTCCTTTGAGATGGCCCTCAGCACCCCTGACCGCGTGCCCTATGCTTCCAAACCCTGGCCAGGATTTCCAAGAACTCCTAGGTTTGAGAGATGAGAGAGGTACCAGGGCTGCGTTTTCATGGTCACCTCTGACTCTGAATTTCCGCTTTCACGGATTCATTTCAGTTTATCAATTGTCTGATCAAATCCCAAGGGTTACCTAAGTTTCATGCCACATGAACCATATATAAAAATCACCTCCTTACTTGATAAAAAAGGAAGGAAAATCTATTTCATTGCAGATTTTGTTGGGAGGGGTGAGGGGTAGCAAACAATGGATTCCTTTCACAGAAACACAAGAAACTTCAAGTTGATCCTTAGGGAGCTTGTTGACAGTGCCCTCCAGCAGCTGTACCACCATAGATGTTTCGCTACAGCCACTGACTGCATGTCTTCCTCCCTTTTCCTCTTTCCTCTGCCATCCGTCTTCTCTCTCTCCCACCCTGAGACTCCTAGTTATTTCTCCTCTTCCTCCTCCTCTCCTTCCACCTCCCTCACCCCACAATTCTGCTCAGCTCAACTGAGTTGTAGCTGGGCTTCAGTTGAGTTGTCTCTGGGCTCTAGTCACCCATATCCTCGAGGCCTGACCTTCAGATGGAATTTTCCTAAGCCAAGATAGTTCCCTTTCAAGGAGAAATTTTGGTATTATAGTGGTTTTAATTTCTACTTGTGTCTTATGAGTTATCATACATCAGCATATAGCATAGTCCCTGACAACAGTGGGCAACCAGTATTATTTGTTCTATGGATAATTTATCAATCAAATAGTGCTTTAAAAGGGTTTTGTCTTACCCTGGCAGTTTTGTTAGACTCTGATTCTGGCCTTGAATGCTAAATAAAAGCTGGCTTAGCCACCTAATAGGAGCCCTGGTTGCGCAAAGGTTAAGTGCTCGGCTGCTAAGCAAAAAGTCAGTGGTTCAAACCCACCAGCCACTCTGCTGGAGAAAGATATGGTAGTCTGCCTCCGTAAAGAGTCACAGCCTTGGAAACCCTATGGGGTAGTTCTACTCTGTCCTATAGGGTTGCTAGAATTGGAATTGACTCTACGGCAATGGGTTTTAGCCACCTAATAAGACAACTCCAGTGACTGTCCACTGAACGGCGATGCCTATCAGCCACTGAAGCCAAGTTGTCCAAGTCCTCAGAAGGCCATGTTCATTAAGCAAGAAGCTGTTTGTTCTGGCCTGCATGGAGGCCCAGGATGGAAGGACAGACACACGCCAGCCACGGAACAGGGCTTGCCTTTCTGGAGGAAAGAAGAAAGAACCAGGTACTGGAGAGGCACAGCTGTAGCATTTAATTTCCATTTAAAAGCGCTCAAGCAGTTTGGTCAGAATGTAAACAACCTTGAAGTCCTGGGAATAAGGATCTGCATCTGCTCAGTCTCTGCATTTTTCTGTATGTTTTAAGCATCTTGTAGTTTTAAAAAGATCCCATAATTAAAAAAAAAAAAAATCCCTTAATTACAAAAATAAATAAGAATCTTGTATCAAAGGTGCCAGTTGAAAATGAAGTTGTCCTTGCAAATGAAGACGCATTTGTAAGTATGATTCTTTTCCCGAGAAGAGAAGGATCTGGGGGGCCCTCAGCCCCCCCAAAACAGAAGGTGAACTCCAACGAATGTCATCAGTTAGAGGAGAAAACGTCTAGCTTCACGAGAGGTCTTTGTCTCTTAGCACTGTTCCATGTTTAAATCATTCCAGGTTTGTGTTAAAGACTCATATCCACAGCACTGTTAGTTGGGCATTCTGGTCCCTGAAACTTTAGTGGAATGGTCCCCTCCTTCCCTCCACCCCAACCCCAACAGGGAATGTCACGAAGGGTTTTAAGAGGGATACTGTGTGAACTGGATCCCATCCCCAAATCCTTTTTCAAACTCATCTTCTCCAACCAGTCCCCTCCCCAAGTCCTTTTCAAAGCAACATGGAAATAGTATTTCAAAGTGAATCATTAAAAAAAACAATCCAGGGGCTTCCTGTGCCGTTCTCGTAACTTCCAGGGAAGGTAAGAGAAAGGCACAGATGTCCCCAAAGCCACTCTGGTTACTAATGAGCCTAAGAGAAACCCCCATCACGAGGTTCCGAGGTTCCGTCCAAGCTGCCACACACTGTCCTGAACCTCCCTCCTCAGTTTATTTATTTATTTTTTCCCATTCTAGAACAGCCAGCAAAGGATTTCACACCTTTTTGTTTAGTTGCTAAAAGCAACACAATAACTTCCCTCAGGCCTGCCTCTGTGGGTTCCAAAAATAAAATGGGCTCATTTTCATGCTAAGCATTCAAAGGCTTCTAGAGATTTTAATGAAAGGCAAAGGAAGGAAAGAAGGAGAAAAGAGGGGTCAGGCTGGGGGGTGTCGCTGAAGAGGGTCAGTTTCTGCCCAGAGTTACCAGCCGCCCCTGCCAGAAGGGAGAGGTAGAAAATAGCAGATATATCTTAGGCTACACATGAAAAGGAAATCTAATTCAACTTGTAAACTCTCCAGCCTTATCCTCTATCCATAAACCCAGGGTTATTCTTGGAACACAAACTATTATTCAGCAAGAAGTAGCCAGTTTCAGGCTTCCAGATTAGAAATCTCCTGGGTAGGAAATAACCAGCAGTTAGCTTCCAGGTCAGAATATAAACCCGTGGGTCTATGAGATTCTAGCTTAGCTTTTGAAATTCAGAGTTTTCCAGGCCCGTGTCATTAGCAGCAGCACACACATCATATATTCCACACATTACACGCCAGGAGGAGTGCTGTGGGAGGCAAATCACATTCGATTAGGGCCTAGAATGCTAGATGGCCTAGAATGTGTGAAAGGGTTTCAGTGAGGGCTTGCCAGCGTTCACGCTGCCCAAGAAGGACGGCCCTTGTAGGACACTGCTGACTGCTCGAAGCTGCTCACTGTATTTCCAAGCAGGCCTTTGCCTAGGTACCAAGTCAGACTCTTAGAAATCCCCTCCATTTACTCAGTCAAAATCTGCCTCCCAGTAGCTTCCACTGATCAGTTCCAGATTTGTCCCACGGAAGAGCACAGAACCTGCTTTTTCACGAGAAATCTTCAAATATTTGAGAGTAACTAGCCAGTCTTCAGGAGTCCCTGGGTGGCGCACACGGTTAAGCACTCGACTACTAACTGAAAGGTTGGAGGTTTGAACCCATTCAGAGGTGCCTCAGAAGAAAGGCCTAGCCATCTGCTCCCAAAAGGTCACAGCCAGGAAAACCGTCTGGCACAGTTCCATTCTCCGCACATGGGGTCACCACGAGTCGGGATCAACTCCACCACAACCGGTAGCAGGTCTTCAGTCTCTTCCCCCTTAAGTTAGGCATTCTGATTGGTTTGGTTTTGTTTTCCTGTTGTTTCTCCTAACACCGTTTCCAGTTCCTTCTTGGGGATGTGATCCAGTCTGGCACAGTGTCCTCCTGAAAGCGCAGCCTCAGAAATCGCCTGACCTTTAAGACCAGAGCGGAGCGGATGGCTCCCTGAGCCGAAGAACTGAGCTTACCTGGGCGTTTCTTTCAGCAGGTGTGTTATGCTGAGGGGCCAGATTCCTTTTCACGATCTGTGACAAAAGGGTTTGCTAAGCAAACTGTAAGTAGGATCGCTCAGAGAACCTAAATGCTTCTTAAAGGGACAAAATTTTAAAATATATGAGAAGGATCTCTTCACATACACATACTTGACCTGCAAATTTTGCGTCTTTTTTAACTTATTAAAGCAGATTTCCAAAATGCCTATATCTGGCGTATCTTTGTTAACCTAATATGAATTGCTTAATGTAAGGATTTGAAAATTTTAAAACTGCATTTCTTTAAGATCATTCAGAGATTCAGACTTTCTGTTAGTTCAAGGAATCATAGAACCGTTAGAAATGGAAAGAACATCAAAAGATTTTCAAATCCAGTCAACAACTTGCAGGAAGATATGATATTATTACCCCTTTTTACATATTTATTCAGAATTCATCCACCAAATACTGAGTGCCTACCCTTCACAAGCACTATTCTAGAATTACTGAAACACTTTGAAACCCGTTGCCGTTGAATCAATGTGTTACAGAGTAGAATTGCTCCACAGTGTTTTCTTGGCTGTAATCTTTACAGAAGCAGATCACCAGGCCTTTCTTTGGTGTTGCAATTGAGTGGGTTAGAACCTGCAAGCTTTAGTTTAGCAGTTAAGTACAAAGCATTTGCTCCACCCAGGGACACTCTAGGCTTGCTTAGGGGTGAATGATACAGCCTCCTTCTTTCATGGAGCTTACATTTTTGTGGAGGAAATAGAAAATCAGCAGCTAAGCAAAGCGTGAGGTAATTTCAGGTAGCAATAGGTGCTATTAAGAAAGTTAAACGTTAACATAGGGCTGTGGTAGAGAGTGAGTAGGCCGGGGAAGACAAATTTTAGGAGAAACATTTGAGCTGAGAGCTAACTCTTAAGAATATTTCAGCCACAAGAGAATCCGGAAGGATCTTCATCCAAGCCATGGAAATAGCAAATGCAAAGACCATGAGGTCGAAATAAGCATGGTGTTTGTGTTTTTGGAACTTAGAGAAGGCCACTGAGCCCGGAAAATATTCATAAAAGGAGGAAGCAATAGCTGATGAAGTAAAAGAGGTAGGCAGGGGCTGGACTGTATGGGACCTCAGAGGTTGGTTTTGAATTTGGATTTTATACTAAATGCAGTAAGAAGCCTTTGGAGGGCAGGGGAATGGCATAATTTGATTTACATTTTTAAAAAGTTCTCTCTGCACTGCTGGTGGGAATGTAAAATGGTACAACCACTTTGGAAATCTATCTGGCGTTTTCTTAAAAAGTTAGAAATAGAACTACCATACAACCCAGAAATCCCACTCCTCGGAATACACCCTAAAGAAATAAGAGCCTTTACACGAACAGATGTATGCACACCCATGTTTATTGCAGCTCTGTTTACAATAGCAAAAAGCTGGAAGCAACCACGGTGTCTCTCGATGGATGAATGGTTAAATAAATTCTGGTATATTCACACAATGGAATACTACGCATCGATAAAGAACAGTGACGAATCTGTGAAACATTTCATAACATGGAGGAACCTAGAAGGCATTTTGTTGAGTGAAATTAGTCAGATGCAAAAGGACAAATATTGTGTAAGACCACTATTATAAGATCTTGAGAAATACTATAAACTGAGAAGAACACATACTTTTGTGGTTACGAGGGGAGAGGGAGGGTGGGAGAGGGTTATTTACTGATTAGTTCGTAGGTAAGAACTACTTTAGGTGAAGGGAAGGACAATACTCAATACAAGGAAGGTCAGCTCAACTGGACTGGACCAAAAGCAAAGAAGTTTCCAGGATAAACTGAATGCTTCGAAGGTCAGCAGTTCAAGGGCAGGGGTTTGGGGACTATGGCTTAAGGGGACTTCTAAGTCAATTGGCAAAATAATTCTATTATGAAAACATTCTGCATCCCACTTTGAAGTGTGGCGTCTGGGGTCTTAAATGCTAACAAGCGGCCATCTAAGATGCATCAATTGGTCTCAACCCACCTGGATCAAAGGAGAATGAAGAACACCAAGGTCACACGATAACTATGAGCCCAAGAGACAGAAAGGGCCACATGAACTAGAGACTTACATCATCCTGAGACCAGAAGAACTAAATGGTGCCCGGCCACAACCGATGACTGCCCTGGCAGGGAGCACAACAGAGAACCCCTGAGGGAGCAGGAGAACAGTGGGATGCAGACCCCAAATTCTCATAAAAAGACCAGACTTAATGGTCTGACTGAGACTAGAAGAATCCTGGTGGTCATGATCCCCAAACCTTCTGTTGGCCCAGGACAGGAACCGTTCCCAAAGACAACTCATCAGCCATGGAAGGGACTGGACAATGGTTTGGAGAGAGATGCTGATGAAGAGTGAGCTACTTGTATTAGGTGGACACTTGAGACTGTGTTGGCATCTCCTGTCTGGAGGGGAGATGGAAGGGTAGAGAGGGTTAGAAACTGGCAAAACCATCACGAAAGGAGACAGACTGACTTGATTTGTAAACTTTCACTTAAAGCACAATGAAAATCATTTAAAAAAAAAAAAGTTCTCTCTGGCTGCTGTGCAGAGATGGATTTTCCAGAATTTAAGAGTGGAAGGAAGGAAGCCAGTTAGGAAGCTATTGCAATGGTCCAGGCAAAAGATGACAGTGGCTTGTGCTGGCATGCCAGCAGTGGGAATAGAGAGACGTGGATGCATTCTGGATACAGCTCAGAAGCAGAACCAACAGACTTGCTAACAGAGAAAACATTGGTGTCCAGAGAACTTAAATGACTCACCTAAACGGGGAACCATGCCAACCAATGTTCAGTCCTTAGCAGTGCCGTGTACTTTAATCTAATATTAATCCTAATAACGCTATGAGAGAAATGGTATTTTACCTGCATTTTATATATAAGGGCTCGGAAGGAGCCCTGGTGGAGGAGTGGTTAAGAGCTACCACTACCAACCAAAAGGTTAGCAGTTCAAATCCACCAGCCACTCCTTGGAAACCCTATGGAGCAGTTCTGCTCTGTCCTATAGGGTTGGTATGGTTGGAACTGGCTCAGTAGCAATGGGTTTGTTTTTTTGTTGTTTGTTTTTTTTTAAGGCTCAGAAAAGTTTAACCCCAAATCAAACAGAGGGTACGTGGAATTCAAACCCAGGACTACTGGAGTCCATGTCTTATCATCTCTCTCTGCACTGTGTTGTTGTTAGTTGCTGTTAGTTGAGTTGGCCCTGACTCATGGCAACCCTGTACAGGCACAAAAGAACAAAATGCTGCCTGGTCTTGTGCCATCCTCATGATCAGTTGCCGATCGGACAATATTCTGTTATAATCCACTGGGTTTTCATTGGTTGATTTGGGGAAGTAGATAGCCAGGTCTTTATTCCTAGTCCATCTTAGTCTGGAAGTGCCAATGAAACCTGCTCAGCATCACAGCAACACTCACGTCTCCATTGACAGACAGGCAGTGGCTGTGCATGAAGTACATTGGCTGGGAATTGAACCCAGGTCTCCCACATGGGAGGCAAGAACTCTACTGCTGAACATGGCTTTCTAAAATGGTGGAAGAGCAACTCTGAGCAGAGACAGACTCAAGGAACAGGGTTCTTTCTAAATACCCTTTCTCCCAAGTTATGATGCCTAATAATATTTTAAGCAAATGTTATCGTTAACTACGGATGCCCCAGTATCATTATATTTAACTACAACTAAGACTTGTTTTCCTTCCTAGCCCCTTCCCTTTCTCCTCACAATCCCCAAATCAGGGTCAACTCAGCTCTCTGCAGTTTAACATGAGCCTGGGTGCCGTCTCCCTTCTCAAGGAGCTGTAGCTGGAAATGGCTCCTGCGACCAGATGACAACGTATCTATATTTAGCAGAAAAAGTGGTGGCAAGGATCTGTCCAGCTCGATTTTTTTTTACCATTTCAATATTCAGAATCTCACAGCCAATCTCTTGTAAGGCACATTGGCCCTGACAGTATTTGAGTGAAAGGAAATTTCCTCTTCCTCACAGGGTTAGCCACTGGAAGTCTTGTTCCAAGAAATCACGTGGACGTCTGTCGTAGACCAGAGACGTTATGTGCCGAACGCTCCCCCACCCCCTGCCCCACACCCCTGGAAGGAAGAGATGCTGGCACTATCAGTGCTTTGATGGCATTAAAGGGTTATTCTAAGAAAGGAAAACAAGCATGAAAAGTTTAAGGGGGAAATGAACTACTACCTAATTGTTTATGCATTTAATTGATATGTACGGGGCTTGGTTTTTATTTCTTTTCAATGTGACATGGAAAAGAAATACAACAGGCTGCTTATGGATTAAGAGCAAAGATAAACTTGCTTTTTGGGGAGGCTGAAAGTTGCAGCAGATATTCTCAGGTGCTTACTCCCCGGAGGCTGACTATCCCCTCTGCTTAAAGTGACTAATTCGAGGAAGAGGCACCATTTAGCTTTTCTCGACCCAGATTAAACCAGATAGAGTATACTGTCCATGACTCTGACCCCCATCACTGTTGGCCAGCCAGGGAGAATGATCTACTAATGAAAAGCAGAACAATTAAGGAGAGCTAAGAAAAGAGGAAGGTAGAGACCATTAAAGAAAAGTGGGGATCTTCAAGACAGTAAAAGTAGTGCCATTTGTTTTACAAAAAAGGAATTTACCAGAAAAATAATAATAATTTATCCATTGAGTACTTACTTAGAGCCTTGATGTTTTAACTTGTAAGATGTATCAATCCTTGGTGGTCAAGAGGAAAAAAAAAAAAAAAGCTATTGCAGAAGAATTCCTATTCACTTTAGAAATAGCAATTTTAAGAGATTATTTTTCATTTTTTTCATACCTTTTTCCAGTCCCCAACCTCATTTTGGGTTAAATCTTTATTCAGAGGCAAAGCATTTGGTTTAGAAATGTCCTGTCTCATTTTCACAAAATCACTTCTAATGAGTTTTACTGTTGCTGCGTAAGAGGTGAAGAAATAGAAAATCCCTTTTTTTGTGACATTGCACTTCTTGAGACTAAATTTACGAATACTGTATTCCAGAATTTAATTAACAAAGTTATTTAAAAAAAAAAAAATGCAATTTTGAAAAAAATCGAAAATATACTTAAATAAAAAGAAAAAAGTCACCTGTAACCCCACACCCTAAGATACCCACTGCTGACAAGTCTTCTTAACAACAAAGCAGAATTTTTTGGCATGTACTTTGTAGAACTCTAACGGGACCATCCTAAGTATTGTAGAACTCTAACAGGTCCATCCTAAGTATTACTTCCTCTCGTTTTTTATTCTGTGACAGTTTCTGGAAATTTTCTACATGTATGTGGATTGAGATCTTTTCCTGGTGCCCTCGAAGACAAAGTAGAGATGATCTTTTAACATTAACTGTCTCAATTTCCTCACCGGAAATTTTTGAAAAATGAACAATACATATCTAATTCTTCTTTATCTGAGTGTTGCTGTGACTATCGAGAAACTAGGAAAGTCCTTTTTGATTTTCTGTGTTATAGGATGAACGCCACTGTTATGGATTGAATTGTGTCCCCAAAAAATGTGTGCCAACTTGGCTAGTCAATGATTCCCAGTAGTGTGTGATTATCCTCCATTTTGTGATCTGATGTGATTTTCCTATGTGTAAATCCTACCTCTATGACATTAATGAGGCAGGATTAGAGGCAGTTATGTTAATGAGGGAGGACTCAATCTATGAGATTAGGTTGTGTTTTAAGTCAATCTCTTTTGAGACGTAACAGAAAGCATGGAGCAGAAAGATGGGGGACCTCGTACTACCAACAAACAAAAGCCAGGACAATAGCATGTCCTTTGGATCCAGGGTCGCTGCGCTGAGAAGCTCCTAGACAAGGGGAAGGCTGACGACAAGGGCCTTCCCTCAGAGCCAACAGAGAGAGAGAAAGCCTTCCTCTGGAGCTAGCACCCTGAATTCAGACTTCTAGCCTCCTAGACTGTGAGAGAATAACTTTCTCTTTGTTAAAGCCATCCACTTGTGGTATTTCTGTTATAGCAGCACTAGATAACGTACACATAAAAAGAACTAACCTTTAACATTTTCACCTAAGACCTTGAAAGGGACATTCTCTTTCTCCAGTAATCTTCGACAGCCTTCTTTGTACATTATCTTGGCTATTTTTTAAGTTGGAAGAATCCAGTGTAATAGTAACTAAAGGAATTACACAGGGGAAGAAAAAAAAAAAGTCCTGGGGGTGGATAAACTACTGGTAAAAGAATAGCCAAAGAGATCCAGAAAATATAGAGGAAAAACCCTAAAATGTAATCTTGCACATACAGAATGGTCTTGCACATGTGTGCACAGAATACATGGAAGAGTTGTAGGGAAGGGAGCAGTCAACAGCACTGCCAGGATCATTGTTATCTTATCAGGGAAAAATACATTTTGCTTGTAGCACATGACAAATTGAGTTCCAGATAGATTAATTTTTTTTTTTTTTGGAAAAATGAATTAGACAAGAAGAAGAATACATGTCTGCATATTTATCTAGTCTAGATGGTTGAGGACTTTCTATACTTTAAAACAATGGAAGAATCCACAGAATAAATGGTCAATAAATTGGAGTATAGAGAAATATAAAATTTCTGCATGTCAAAAATTATTATAGACAGAGAACAAACAAAACATAAAAAGAAATATGTTTTCAATAATTATGACATAAAAAGTTAATAACCTTAATATATAAAGTATTAGAATAAATTAGTGACAAAATAAAGGTGATAAACTGACAGTTCATAGAAGAGAAAATACAAATAGCTGATTAGTCTGTAAATAATTTTCACCCTCATGAGTGAATGCAAAGTTAAATAACCTAACAAAATATCAAAATTTTTAAATGACATTAATCAATGCAGTCAGAGCTTCAGAAAGATATTCATACACTGTGTTGGTATAAATTGATACAACCTTCCTGATCATATATATTTAAGTCCTTAAAAATGACAATAATCTCTGATCTAGTAATTCTACTTCCAGCAGATTATACCTGTAGTAAGACAATACTTTGAAATGCTGACTAAGATGTATACAGACAAAAAGTATGTTTATTTAAGTACTATTTATAATGGTTACATGGGAAAAGCCCTAAATTCCCAGCAGTAGGAAAATTAATAAATTATTGTATAGTCACCTGATGGAATATTATAATGCCATTAAAATGATAAAGAATTCATAATGGTATCAGAAACTATTTTTGATTGGTTGAACAGAACAAAAATAGTATGTTAAATTCTGTATACAAATGCTGTCTGTTACGTAAACATTAAAAAAGCATATGAAAAAACACTGCAAGGAACCATTCCTAGATGTTAACAGGGTTTGCATTTGGCTAAGAGGATTATAGGTGATGTCTTCCATGCTTCTTTTAATGTGTTTCTAAATTGCAAGTTTTCTACTGTATACATGTGTTACTTCAGAATCATTTAAAAAGAAAGGAAAAAAAAATGAACTACTACAATTTAAAAAAAAAAACCACAATGACAGGCATCGTCTTCCTTTAAGAGTCTTAGATTGGGATATTTGGATACTTTCAAGCACAGTCAGTTTACTCCAGAGGGCAGACTGCTAGGTGAGTTTAGGGGGGTAGCTATTTTCTCTTCTTCATCTTCCTAAGGGTTTAGTTTCCCCTTCTGTTTTCTTCCTGTCTTCCACACTTGATCTAAATAAAAGTTAGGCATATGAGGCACATATCCCTACTCCTTTCCAAGAGAAGGCAGATAGGATTATTTTCACCTTTTAAGCCTGAGAAGATAAGCCTCAAGAGAAGAAAAACTGGGATTTCCTATATGGTTGGAAGGAGTAGTTTCTGTGCTTGTCCAACTCTTGTTCTTGTAGAATGCTTCCGGACATGCGCAGAACCTACTTCCCCAGGAAGCACATTTGAGACAGAAAGAGCAAAATATTTAACCCAAAGAAAGGTTTTGGTGCCTTGAAAAGGTAACTCTTATGGCACCAAACACCATGACCACTCCTGCCATCACCGCCACAGAGAAAGCCAGATCTGAAAATACAGGAACCGAAACGTTATTTAGTCATACCCAGAGTGCACTTGGACAGAGGGTGGATGACGAACAGGCTCAGGGTATCCCTCAGCCAAGTGCAGAGTGCAGATTTTTTTTTTTTTTTTTTTTGGTTTCATGTTGAAAGCAAAATGTAGAATATACTTTGTCCAATTTGTTTACCTTAAGCATGTCTCTGTTTCTAAGGAAATGGAGATCCTGAATGTCTGATTCATTTCTGTAATGCCACAGAGCATCCTTGGATGAGTGCTCCTCTATCCACCAAGACTTGAATGCTCTTAGAAAAAGCCTCTTAATGTGTTCTTTTCCCTTTAAATCTCATAGTTCCATTCTGATGGTAGAAAACATGCTTTACTGCAATAGAGACAAATACAATTAAAATCTGGGTGCAGGGATTTTGAATATGCCTGGCAAGAAACACCTTGTTAATGAATAAAACTCCTTACAGTTCAATTATTATAAATTTTGGCTATTTTTTGTAATACCTGTTGTTGTGTGCCATCAAGTTGATTTCGCCTGGCAGCAACCTTAAAGGACAGAGTAGAACTGCCCTAGAGGGCTTTCCAGGCTGTAAACTTTATGGGAGCAGATTGCCAGGTCTTTTCTCATGCGGAGTGGACTTTCCATTAGCAGCCAGGTAATTAACCACTGCACCACCAGGGCTCTTCTTTTTTAATACCTAGAACTCAGGAATTGCCAACATCTACCTTTTCATCTCTCTAGTCTTCCCTGTGTCCAAAGCTCCCTTTCTTCCCCTCTCCCCACAAAAAAAAAAAAAAAAAACTTTCTCATTTACTCTAGTCGGACCAAAACACATAATTCAGCAATATGCCACCATCACCACAAGGTTTAATGTTCTCACCACTAAAAATATGCTAAAATAGCACATTCTCCTCAAACTTGGAGGTTAGGAATGGATTTATGTGGGAAGAGTAGCACCTAACAGCTATCCTTAAATTGCAATGTAAGGGCCAGTCATTTGCATTCTCCTGCTTGCCCCCAGGCAGCTCACGACATGCAGAGTCACGGCAGCCATCTGGCCCAAGTGACAGAAACCATTAAAGGAAAGCGGAGGGCCAGGCCACATTCTGTGGGTTTCATTAACTTACTTGTGGTGTAGGAGGCAAACAGTGTCTGAAAGATTCTGGACTTGCTAACCAAAATGTTAATTGCTTAGAAATGATGAGAAATTAGTGAGTGAGATGTTTATCAAGTACCTGGAACGAGAGCTGACTTTCTGTGAAACGTCATTCTGAAATCAAAGCCAAAAATCTCTCTCTTCTATTCAGTTGGGCCTGAAAAAAAAAAAAAATCATGTCAGAATTAGTAAGGCAAACAACAGAGAGAGAAGAATAAAAACAAGCTGATATTAAATAGGGCTGGGGGGTGGGGGCTGGTGGTGAAATACCTGAGCTGTAGTAATTCCAGGAGAGCTGGAATTTTGAGAGGTTGGGAAAAAAAAAAAAAAGCAGCACTGCTTCCCACAGAGACAAATGTCTAGAATACCCACACAAATGGTTAACATGCTCAGCTGCTAACCAAAATGTTGGAGGTTCAAGTCCACCCAGGTTCAAGGCACCTCAGAAGAAAGACTTGGTGATCTACTTCTGAAAAATCAGCCATCAAAAACCCTATGGAACAAGAGCCTTCACACAAACAGATATATGCACACCCATGTTTATTGCAGCTCTGTTTACAATAGCAAAAAGTTGGAAGCAACCAAGGTGTCCGTCAACGGATGAATGGGTAAATAAATTGTGGTATATTCACACAATGGAATACTACGCATCGATAAAGAACAGTGACGAATCTCTGAAACATTTCATAACATGGAGGAATCTAGAAGGCATTATGCTGAGCAAAATGAGTCAGAGGCAAAAGGACAAATATTGTATAAGACCACTATTATAAGATCTTGAGAAATAGAAAAAACTGAGAAGAACACATACTTTTGTGGTTACAAAGAGGGGAGGGAGGGAGAGGGTTTTTTATTGATCAATCAGTAGATAAGAACTGCTTTGGGTGAAGCGAAAGACAACACTCAATACATGGAAGGTGAGCTCAATTGGACTGGACCAAAAGCAAAGAAGTTTCCGGGATAAAATGAATGCTTCAAAGGTCAGCGGAGCAAGTGCGGGGGTCTGGGGAACATGGTTTGCAGGGACTTCTAAGTCAATTGGCAAAATAATTCTATTATGAAATCATTCTGTATCCCACTTTGAAATATGGCGTCTGGGGTCTTAAATGCTAACAAGCGGACATCTAAGATGCAGCAATTGGTCTCAACCTACCTGGAGCAAAGGAAAATGAAGAACACCAAGGCCACACGACAACTAAGAGCCCAAGAGACAGAAAGGGCCACATGAACCAGAGACCTACATCATCCTGAGACCAGAAGAACTAGTTGGTGCCCGGCCACAATCGATGACTGCCCTGACAGGGAGCACAGCAGAGGACCCCTGAGGGAGCAGGAGATCAGTGGGATACAGACCCCAAATTCTCATAAAAAGACCAAACTTAATGGTCTGACTGAGACTGGAGGAATCCCGGCGGCCATGCTCCCCAGACCTTCAGTTGACACAGGACAGGAACCATCCCCGAAGACAACTCATCAGACATGAAAGGGACTGGTCAGCGGGGGGGAGAGAGATGCTGATGAAGAGTGAGCTAATTAAATCAGGTGTACACTGGAGAGTGTGTTGGCAACTCTTGACTGGAGGGGGGATGGGAAGATAGAGAGAGAGGGAAGATGGCAAAATTGGCACGAAACGAGAGACTGAAAGGGCTGACTCAATGGGGGGAGAGCAAGTGGGAGAAGGGAGTAAGATGTATGTAAACCTACATGTGACAGGCTGTTTGGAATTGTAAATGTTCACTTGAAGCTTAATAAAAATTAATTAAAAAAAAAAAAAAACCCTATGGAGCACAGTTCTGCTCTCACACACGTGGGGGTCATCATGAGTCCTAGTCGACAGCAACTGGTTTTACTGAATTTCTCAGGCCGTCGAAGGTAAGTTAGGGAGAGGACCATGAGAGGGTACAATTACATTAAAGAAAAAGAAACCAAACCGTTTGCCATCGAGTCAATTCCGACTCATAGAAACCCTACAGGACAGAGTAGAACTGCCCCACAGAGTTTCCAAGGAGCGCCTGATGGATCTGAACTGTCAGTCTTTGGTTAGCAGCTGTAGCACTTAGGTACAAAAAAAAAAAAATTTTTTTTTTTTTTTTTACAAGGAGATGTTAAATGGCCACTCTGAAATCCAGGTTGAAGTGATTTTTAAAGGCAGTGCGTGGACTTCCCATCTTTATTTTTTTTACTTTTTCTAGAAGTAATAAACAATTACAATTATTTTAAAACTCCATCATTATAGAAAAAACAAAGATAAAGAGCCCCCTCCCGAACTGCCCTAACCGAGAGATTATCACTGTGAAAAGCTGGGCGTACTCTTCACAGACATGGGAAGAAGAAAAGAGCTTTTAGAGATCATTGGTGAACAATGCCTTGAATCTCTCTGCAGCATATGATATTGAATTTCAGTCCTATTTAAAGAAGAGTTTCTCTGGTTAAAATCTTTATATGTGTTTCTGAGGCAGGAAGAGGATAGAAGAAACTCCGTACAAGATTTGGGTTGGGCCATTGATTTTAATCATGGTTTCTATTAATTACTCAGCAAGTTCAGGCAATTCTCCTCTTTCATACGACAGTTTTCCCTTGTGTAAATGGGTGATAGAAAACCTGAACTCGTAGACATAGTCTCCAAGCATTGCTACCAACTATACCTTCCTTTTGGCAAATACCCAAACAGTCTCAGCTGGGGTCACACATTCTGCCAGCACACAGGAGCCAGGAGGCTTAATTACCTGTCGTTTCAAAGACCTCTGAACTTTCTTGGGAAGGGGGTTATTCAAGTTCGATGTCATGTAATCCAATTCCCAAAGCATTCATTTTATACAGAGAGAGAACGAGTTCTGAGATTGGGCTGTGCTCCAAAGGAAGTTTAGAAAAAGATTTTCTATGTATTATATTAAACCATGTGCCTTATGATTTGAGAGGTCACATTATACACCCATGCAAATAATAAGCATCTCAGAAATAAAATACTTACGTTAGATAATATTAATTTAAGGCCATCAAAATTCAAACTGGCTTGTGTTCCCCTTCGCTTTCCTTTACTAGAAGGTGACCTGTGAATGTCTCCTGCCAGCACAAACCTGGACAATCTACGAGATTGCTATTGACATTTTGCATGTGCTGCTATAGAGTTGGTATGAGTTGGAATCAACTCTATGGCAGTGGGGTTTTTTTTGTTTTGTTTTTTTACTGTGGCAGAATCTGACCTGGGCATTCTCAAATCTCAGGTCCAATGCCAGATTGTGACAAAGTTTTCACAACAACAAGGACAGCACCCTGCAACACTGCCAGCTTTATTTAAGAAGTGTTGCTCTTTATACTGAGAGTGTATTCCTCCCACTTCTAGGGTATTAGGTTATTTTCTTTTCTGAATTAATAGTAATTGACAAAGGTAGCTGTGGGTTCTTTTTTTTTTTTTTTCTAATTGCATTTAGACTTGGCAACACTATGTTGATCTCCTCACAGTTTTACCTTTTCTTTTCTTTCTGCATTTTACTGGTATGCAAACTCTAAGCCCTGGAAGCTATCAGTCTGTGGATAATTCTGTCTACATGCTAAGAGGAAGAAAACATAATCACCATCTTTTTTGCCAAAAGTATCAAATTTCTCCTCACCGAATCATGCACCTCAGGTGATAGTAAGTAGGATGCCCAGTGCACTTGAGCTATATTTCCCTCCTCATTCTCTAAGACCCAAAAACCAAACCCTTTGCCGCTGAGTTGATTCCGACTCCTAGAGACCCTGTAGGACAGGGTAGAACTGCCCCATAGGGTTTCCGAAGCTGTCTGTAATCTCTGTAGAAGCAGACTGCCACAGCTTTCTCCTGCAGAGCAGCTAATGCATTCGAACAGCCAACCTTTTGGTTAGCAATGGGGCACTTAACCACTGCACCACCAGGGCTCCTTCACTCTTTAGTAACCAAAAAAAAAAACCAAACCTGTTGCCATCAAGTCCATTCCGACTCATAGCAACCGTATAGAACAGAGTAGAACTGCTCCATAGGGTTTCCATGGAAATTGTCGACCTTTTGGTTAGCAGCCAAGCTTTAACCACTGTGCCACTAGGGCCCCCATTCTGAAATGGGGCTGCTAAAGTTAAGCCACTTTAAGGAAGCAGAGGAAGAATTATCTGAATAATAAATTAATTGGCTGGTTAATGGGCCCTATGTCCATTTACAGTGAGTAAGTTTTTAGTATAAGTATGTCCCATGCAATATTTGGAATATGCTTATACTAAAAAAGTATTTATTGTTAACGTGAAATTCAGCTTTAACTGGGTGTCTTCTATTTTATCTGACAATTCTAGACCCAACACTATGTGACCCTTTAGAAAATATGTAGGTTATGAAGCATAAGTTGAAGTGGTCTCAAGACAGAAGTGGCTATTCATGAAATTCACATACATAGCTACGAATGAAATACTCTTTTTGTCGTGTTTGTGTTATCTAGTTTTCTTGTCCAAATGTGAAATATTCAGTTTATAGAGTTCTTACAAAATCATAACCTTCCGTTAAATCAGGAGAAGAGCCAAACAAGTTAACTTCCCTCCACTTGGCTTACCTTGTGAGTGCGCTGAAGACCAGTGTTGACAAGCGGGCTCTGCCAAGTCACCTCAGCTGCCCACCTGTGAGCGGGCTGTTCCACTGCCGCACAGCAATCCCCTCCAACCTACGGTGATGTGTTAGGACCTGAAAGTCTGTGCTGGGAAGTGAGGAGGAAAGCCAGGGTCCTGTGAGGTGCCCTGGGCTGTACTCGGCGTGCTGCCAGCATACCTGTTCCTTCCATTCTTGCTTTACCCTCTGATGTTAACACTAACAGAAAAGTTAGAAACTCCATATTTTGCACCACCATGCTGCTGGTAAATGTGGGGTTAAATTTTTTTTTTTTTTTTTACATGAGCTGGATACAAAAGTAATAATAAAATTGTCAGGTAGGACTAGCAACCTCCTCGCTGATATTTACAGGGACATTACTTTCCATCTACAAAATTGACACCTATTTTCTGTTAGAGAAATGAATTGATATCAGCTGGAGCCCTGGTGGCACAGTGGTTAAGAGCTATGGCGGGCTATGGCTGCTAACCAAAATGTTGGCAGTTTGAATCCACCAGTCGCTCCCTGAAAACCCCATGAGGGCAGTTCGACTCTGTCCTATAGGATCGCTGTGAGTCGGAATCCATTCCCCGGCAATAGGTTTGCTTATGGTTTGGAGATTAGCAGGGAAGTAGGAGCCAGGTCAGATACCTGGTATGTATTTCATTAATGTGGTTAAGCTTTTTTTTTTTTTCTTTACCACCTTAAGGTTGTCGCAAAAGTAATATGAGAAAAAAGATGGTGAACAATGCTCATACATTCAAATACGCAGGAAGTGGAACTCAAAATGTGGAATTGGAGCCAATTTTGGTGGTCAGTCACTTATGGAGATCCCCGGTGGGCTGCTTGGGATTGTAAAAGGAAAGGTGTGTTAGAAAGGCTCACCCTGGCTCGGACACCATCTACCTGGTGACTTTGGGCAGCAATGTTGTCCTCTGGATGTCAACTTCCTTCTCTATCAAATGCAGGGATTGGACAGGATGACACCAGTGGCCCCTTTGAGCCCTAAATCTCTATGCAGGTACAGAGGGAGAAAGAATTCCTGAGTTACACACAAGTCTGTGAATAGGACTCAACCACTTACCTGCTGGGGCTTCAAAGGCTATAGATTTGAAATAATGAGGACCCATTCTTTGATCCTTTGTTCTGACCTTTAGCTTTATCAGTGCAGTCATTGTGCTCCTTCTGCCTATCACCTACCTTGTCACAGGAAGGTCGGTTGGACCAGGTACTTGGTCTTCCCAGGAGCCCCTTAAGCTGTGTCACTGACTGTCCCCCTCGACTTCCACAGGCACAGGTCACCATTACCTTTCTTTTCCAAAGCTGTTCCTCAGGCTGGATGAAAAATAAGCAAGTTCAATAATCGTAATTATTTATGTGTGTACACAAAGATGAGATGTACCACTGTTTTGTCGCTAAATCACACTCCAGACTCAGAGTTTATCATATGCTCTCCAGGCCTTTTCCCAGTGGGCTCTTCCAGTCAGAACCTGTATAAAACACTGCCCTTTTAATCAGCATTTTAAAATTGAACTTGGGCAGGAAAATATACACTTTTCAAGGTAGGCAGCATACACCCCGATTTTGTCCTTTGTAACCACGTGCAAAGCATGGTGGAAAAGATTAAAAATTTCTATGGAGCCATTTCCATTCTGAGCCCTGAAGTTCCTTATTGTATTGTTTTAGATTTCCTCATGCTCCCAAAGATGGCTGTGGGTTTCTAGGATGAAGTACTATAGCAAAAGCATCTGATATTTTTAAAATCACAGGTATTCACCTACCGTTTTACCTTTCTTATTCAGAAGCATTCACTAAAGACCCTTTGATATGTTGGGTCTGTGCCCACACAAGGGTTCTTAAACTAGGCCCCACCCTTGTCTTCCAGGGTCTTCTATATTACTCCTTCTCATTCACAGGATACACTCGCGGTGGTAATTTCTGAGGATATCTGTAAAGCCTCTGCCCCTCCCTTGACCCCAGCTATTCCTAATTCCCCATTCTTTCTCCTATGAACCCTTGCTGGCCTTCCCAAGATGGAAAATTACTGGATGCCCTATACCTTGCTGAGGCCCACACCTAGTACATTGCTGGCCTTTGCCCAAATTATGCCACCCTGTTTGGGATGACCTGACACCACTGTAATCAGTCTTATGACCTGGCAGCATCCCATCTGCCTACCCATTTCCCTCTTGCTCCATCTCAGTGCAAGACGTTGCTCACTTGTTGTCACTGTGTCATGTCAGTCTCATCCAAAATCAGCCCATTCATTCACTCAACGATTTAATGTGTTCCTACTAGGTTACAGGTAATGTGCTCTTCCAAGGTGAATAAAAAAGACAGAACCTGCCTCCAAGGAGTTTGGACTCTAGTGGGGGAGCTACACAATAAAGAAATAATTGTTCGAACATTACAAATTTTGTCAAGGGCCGTGAAGAAAAAAACAAGGTGATGTGAGAGAGGGAGAGGTGGAGCCTGTTTTAGATAATGTGGTCTGTGAAGGTCCCATGGAAGTCAAGGATCAAGAAGAAGAAGCCAGCTGTGAGAAGGGAGGGGTGGACATGCTTTTCAGATGTAGGACTCTGCTGTGAACAGGTCCAAAGTCAGGAAAGAGCGTGGGGTGTTTGAGAACCTGACAAAGACCTCTCCAAATCCTCCTCACTTTTCCAGTCCCTTCTTTCACAGAGAAGCTGCTGTCCTCGCTCGCTCACACTGATTAATCCATCTCCTAAGCTGCCATAGGCCATTCTCTCGATCCCACTTACTTGACACTTAGTTGTATACTGTCTTTTGTGATTCAGCTGTGTGGAGGATCTGTACAGGACTTGAGTTCTATATTTCGTCTCTCCAAGGGCAACTCTCAGGGTTCTATTTATATTGAAGGTGCTCAGAAAATTGTTGAATTCTATTCAGTTCAATAAACATTAATCAAATGCCTGGTCTATGCTAAGTGGTATATGCCAGCTAAGTACTGGTGCTTAAAAGTCTAAATCATGAGGAAAACACCAAACAAATCCAAATTGAGGGACCTTCTATGACATACCTGACCTCCTCAAGACTTTCAAGGTCATCAAAAACAAGGGAAGTCTGAGAAACTGTCACCAATCAGAGGAGGCCAAGGAGACATGACAACTAAATGCCATGTGGTATCCTTGATGGAATCCTGGGATGGAAAAACTAGTGAAGTCCGAATAAGCTTTGTTAGTGCCAGTGTACCACTCTTGACTCCTTACTTATAACAAATGTCCCATAGTAATGCAAGATGTTAACGATGGGGAAGACTCAGTGAGGGGCATACAGGAACTCTTCTGTACTGTTTTTGAAACCTTTCTGTCAATCTAAAACTATTCTAAAATAGTTTATTTAAATTTAAATAAATAAGCAAGATACCATCCCTGCCCTTAATGAGCTTACACTCTTAGTAGAGGAGACAGACATCTGAAGAAATATGTATTTGCAATACAGTATGATAAGGGCAACAATAAAAAGATGTATCAAGTACAAAAGGCGCCCAGACAAGGCCATGGTTGCCTCTAAGAATCTAGGGAAGGATTCATTAAAGAAGACAATGCCTGGAGCTGGATTTTGAAAAATTAATAGAAGTTTGAAGGATGTGGAAGACAAGCCTAGAAAAGGTTAATTAAGGCCTGGATAACAGCATTTGACAAGGCATGGAACCCTTTAAGCAGTTTGTTATTGAAAGAGGGGAAGAAGGAAAGCAAAGGGTAGGAACACATCTTGGGTATTTGCAGACCAGTCATGGTAGAATAGTTAGTCACCTCGTTATTTGTGACTGAGACCTACTGCCCATGACAGCTGATCACAGGGGCTCTGAGAAGATCCACCAGAATCCCTTCCTGTTGTTCTCCTTCTAACTGTTGGAGACATTTGTTTGGCCACCTCGGACTCCACAGTCCACCAGGACGAGGCACAGCCCCAGTCTCCAGAGGTGGCTGGATAACCAGGAAGAGGCAAGAATGCAGAGGGCCACAGGAGGTGGTGACTTAGGGACTGAGCAAGAGCCCAGCAGTCAATCATAGGCCTCCTTGTCTGAACTGGACAGGCCAAAATGTTTCCCACACCCATAACTCCAGGTGAAAGAGCTGGAAGGAAAATTCCACTGGAAGCAAAGACTGTGTTCTGCTGGTTGATGTGTCCCCAGTACCCCAATGCCTGGCCTAAAGTCAGTTCTTAAAAAATACCGGATGAGTGAAGGGAAAGACTAACCCTGTGAGGACTACGTCACCCGTCAGCCACAGGTGAATGAAAAAAAATGGGAACCTGACCTGGCACAGACAACCCGCAGGACAGGAAGTGACCAGGGATGTGGCTGGCCTCCAACAGAAGGATGATCTCTCAAGTTCTCTTGCATGGGGGTTTGAACTGGAGGTCGGAAGAGAAGGAGGCTGTTAGGAGTGGCAACGGAAGTATAGAGGAAGCCATATGGTGGAGGAGGGTCAGAGGACCATGTGGAACTGGTATTTATAAGGAAGCAAGAATCAATGAGTGAGCCTAATAGGTAGAGAATCAGCCAACTGATATTAGAAGAGAGAAGCAGATGTACAGGGAGGAACAGCATCTCCAGGAGACAAACAGTGTGCTGCTGATGAGAGGGAGACCAAGAGAGAAGCAGGTTCTCCAGATCCCTTTTCCACAAGGCCCAGCTGCTCTGTGGCACCAGACATCTACAACCCCAAGTGTCATCCATGATAAAATGGGGGTGGTAATAACATGTGGTTAAGAGCTCAGCTGCTGACCAAAAAGTCAGCAGTTCAAATCCATGAGCTGCTCTTTGGAAACCCTATGGCACAGTTCTACTCTTTCCTATAGGGTTGCTATGAGTCAGAATTGACTTGATGGCAACAGGTTTGGTTTTAGTTTGGTAATAACATGGCAGCCTCACGGGTGTAGGGTGGAGTTGAAATGAGATAATCGACACAAACCACTTAGCGCCATGCTGGGTAGCTAAGTACTCCATTCATGTTATTTTTTATCTCTATAGGAACCTGGCCCCTCTTTACTGCCACACACGCATCCTCATAATAAGGAGCCCCTAGCTTGATGAGCCTTTGCTCCTTGCAACCAGAAAAAATCCAATTTTAAAATTATCCTTGGTCAGAGTTGCAGCAAATATGTTTGGCCATAGCCTAAAAAGGGGCCCTAATCCCTAGAGATTGCTTCTCCTGTCAGCCTAACAGGAAAGGCCCCACACGTACCAACGTACACATTTGATGGGGTCTGGCATAGCTCAGGGGGTTCCTAGTTTGGGAAAGGTTAGCTCAGAACAAGCATTGGGCTGACCCAACCCGAGTTGAGCTAGGGAAGTCAGAGGCACACAAATTTTAGTCATGAACTAATGGATGCAGGGAGGGGCCAGGCTGGGCATTCCTGGCTCACCCTGGGCTCCTTGGCCCTGTGCTGGAAGGCATGGTCCTGGTGAGGAGGGAACATTGAGAGAAACACGCAAGCAGTGAAGACACGGCTCATCTACCCCATCCCCAGAGAGGGTTACAAAGTTCATCCCTCTACGTTCCTATTTCATCGGTGGTTTCACACAAATTAGCATTATTTCATTCCCTTCTTTTGAGTAGGTACATAACACAACATTCAAAAGATAAAAAAGGGAACATGAGATGTGTGTGTGTGTTTGAGTATGTTTCATATAATACCAAAACACCAAACCTGTTGTCATCAAGTCAATTCCAACTCATAGCCATAGCAATCCTGTAGGACAGAGTAGAACTGCTCCATAGGGTTTCCAAGGAGCGGCTGGTAGATTTGAGCTGCTGACCTTTTGGTTAGCAGCCAAGCTCTTAAGCACTATGCCACTAGGGCTTGATACACACACACACACACACACACACACACAAACCTCGTATATATGTATATGTGTGTGCGTATTTGTATACATTGTTATACATAATGAATTTTGTCAGTTGACATTACATCTTTAGAGATCATTCCATAGCAGTTCATACAGAGCTTTTTTCTTTCTTTTTTTTTTTAATAAAAAATACTTTATTGCTAAAAAATGCTAACCATCATCTGAACCTTCAGCAAGTTGTAATTTTTTGCTGGTGGAGGGTGTTGCCTCCGTGTAGATGGCTGCTGACTGATCAGGGTGGTGGTTGCTGAAGGTTGGGTTGGCTGTGGCAATTTTTTTCCCCCTGTATTTACTTTTTATTTTTTAACTAAAAAAATTTAACAGCTCCCTGAGATTCTATTTTGTGGACACCCTGGCATTTATTTGACAGTTCACTACTTGCTTATCAGTGCTTAGGTATCCCCAGTCCTCTGCTAATAAAAAGGTCAGCAGTTTGAATCCACCAGCCGCTCCATAGGAGAAAGCTGTGGAAGTCTGCTTCCGTGAAGATAAAACCAAACCGAACCCGTTACCGTCCAGTCAGTTCTGACTCATCCCTTGGAAATTCAGTGGGGCAGTTCTACTCTGTCCTCTAGGGTCGATATAAGTCAGTAGCAACTCAATGGCAATGGATTCGGTTCTTGGTTTTGGCTAATACAAACAGTACTGCAACGAATATCCTTGGATATACACCATTTTGAACATGTGCAAATTAACGTGCAGGATAATTCCTAGAAGGGGAATTGTTAGGTCAGTGGGCAGGTGCATTGGTAATGTCGTTGGATACTGTAGTCTTCTGTAGAGGTTTTTCCAGTTTACATGCCCACTACACTGTCACCAACACAGAATGCATAAACCAAAAAACCAAACCCGCTGCCGTCGAGTCGATTCCGACTCATGGTGACCCTAGAATGCATATGATTTCTTATTTTAAAATGTGGTTTTGGTTTTGTAGCAAGTGTAGGAAAAGCCTTGTGTTTGTATGTGCATGTTTCTGTAGTCCAGTTTGTCTGTCTCTCTAAATGTCTGTCTTTCTCTTTCTCTACCTTCTTTGCAGGCATGTGCACACACACCATAACTTGCCCTCTCTCCGTGGACGCTTGGTTTAAAAAGCTTTTTCATTTTTTGTTTTCTATACTGCAACAGGCTTCACTCTTTGGTAGTTTTAATTTACAAAAGAGGAAAAAGTAGGTCTTGTGCCAGTATTTTCACCGAATCCTGTGGTCCCCAACATGGGGGTCTCTTCATCGCTCCAGAAGTGATTGCCGTTGCCAGTATGCCAAAGCCCATTTCTTCATTAATTTTCCAAAGTCCTAATAAGACTGAGGGGAATGATACCAGGTCAGTGTGCTCAATGATGCTCAGTATTTACAGAGCTTCTTTGTTTGAAATCTCAAAGCACTTCGCCATATTAAATCATCATTTCCTTGGCTCTCTCAAGGGCATCTTTGGACATAGATAGATGATGCAGACACATGAATGCTCTACTTCCTATCCAGATTGTCTGAAAGGTGACTGGGAAGAGAATACAAACTAACCAGCATAGTTTCTAGCCTTTGGTTACTCCAAGTTTTTTAATCTATTGTAGATGCATTTCCAGTGAATAACCATCTGAGTATAAGCAGCTAATAGAGAAGTACCTCTTCCACACCTGTGGCTAAAGAGTTAAATGACACTGGGGGCTCAGACCCTGGGTGCAAGGGGAGGTACGCTCCGGCCTTCAGGTCACTCAGATTCTCTCTGGTCTGCGTCTCTGTTAGTTTTTTTCTATGTGAGAAGATATGTAAATATGACAAAACACCACTTCTATTGCTCCTCTCCTAAAAGGAAGGAAGGAGAAAGGAAGGAAGGAAGGACTTGTTCAGTCTTCTGGCAGTCCATGGTATATTCAATATTCTTCACCAACACCATAATTCAGAGGCATCAATTCTTCTTTTGTCTTCCTTATTCATCATCCAGCTTTTGTATGCATATGAGGCGATTGAAAATATCATGGCTTGGGTCAGGTGAATCTTAGTCTTCAAGGTGGTAAGTGTTAGCTGCTGTGATTATCATTAAATTGTGTTTCTTCCTTTTAAAAATGTATCATAAGCAAGTACAACAGAGTTGACCAATTGACCTTTCTCTTCCCTGATCACAGTAAAAAGACCATAATCAGGGAATGCAATATTGATACAATACTGTTGTCCAATCCTACAAACTGTTTTTGTATTTTTAAAACTTCACTTGAAGAAGCAGACGTAAGAGAAAGATGATAGATGTACCACAGCCTAGTTAGGCTACGTGTTCGCCTGGTGACCTCCTTGGTGGAGTCACTCCTCAAAGCCTACCTCAAGCAAGACTCCCTACAATCCCTGAAAGCCTGTGCAGGCTGCTCTCCCCACCTGGCGGAATCAGTTTCTCTGCCCTGTCGCCCTTCATATTATACAGCAATAATTTACAGTCTCCACACTGGACTGTGACCTTCTCAGGTCCCAGAACCCAGTTGGTCGGTTGACAGATAATTGGTTTTATTGTTGTTTTGTGCCATCCAGTTGATTCCGACTCACAGTGACCCTATGACAGAGAAGAACAGTCCCACAAGGTTCCTAGACTGTAATCTTAATGGGAGCAGATCACCAGGTTTTTCTCCCATGGAGATGCTGGGTAAGTTTAAACCGCCAACCTTTTGGTTACCAGCCAAGCTCTTAACCATTGCACAACCAGGGCTCCTCCAGTTGGTGCTTGTTTTTGTTGTTGCTGTTGTTAGGTGCCGTAGAGTCATTTCCGACTCAGCGATGAGCAGATAGGCAAATGGAAGCCTCTGGTGAGTTGAACTTAATAAAAGAGTTGGGTTGTTTTTAAAAATCTACTAGAAGTTCAGAGATACACAATATAGTATGTGAAATGATACATTCATCTCAGGAACGTCTTAGGGCAAGAAGAAGTCAAAGCTGGGATCTTGGCTCGTGCCTTAGTGCCACTCCTTCAAAATTTTTCCCTTCCCTCTGCCCCAAAATATAGTTACTGATGAAAGAATACAGTTACGTGCAGGGAACGTGTGTGGACTAGACACTCAGAAGAGCCGTGCCTGTGAGCGTAAGAAATGCAGCCCAGGATTCCAGCACTTGGCAGCCCTGGGCTTTCCATCCTTACTGTCATGTTTGCACGTGCGTGGTAACTTTCCATACCAGCTCTGGGTGGCCAGGCGTGGGGATGGAGCTCCAGGCTGTCCCCATCTCTGCCTCCACCACTCCACGGGCCAGGCGCCAGGACACATGGCTACTGCTCCTCCTCCAGCTAACCCCAAAAGCCACAGGTCTTAGCCCTAGGAGTGCTCCCGCTGAACTGAGTTTGTGGCAGGACCTGGTAACTTCCAGGGTGCTTGAACTGGAGTGAGGAGCTTGCTTTGTTCCCAGGTAGTTTTCTTCCTGGAAGGCGTGGTCACCAGCCAGCCCCTTGGTCCTGGCTGCCACTATCCCAGGCTCATGCTGGCTCAAGTGCCACAAACCAGAAGGCAGCAACTAAGTTGAACATTTATTGAGCACCTGCCCTGTGGCAGGTACTGTGGTAAAGTTTGGCATTACAGCGGGTTGTATAATTTTTATTTAACAAATGCTTATGTAGCATTTGTGACATGCCTGGCACTGTTCTCAGCACTTTACAAATGTGAACCCATTTGATCCTCGTAACAGCCTACTAAGTAGGTTCTATTATTACCTCAATTTTTGGATGAGAAAATTGAAGTACAGATTGGTTGAGTAACTTGAGAAGGTAAGACCAGGTCCTTGTCCTTGTTTGAACTAATACCATGATGTATAGATTTTCTCTTTCACGTTTCCTACATTATTTTCACTTACTTACTTTCCCATTTGGCAGTTACGTCATCGACAATATTACCTGGATCAATATATAAATACATATTGATACTTGCTGTGCCCTAGGTATTCTGGGGCCTCTAGACAAGTCTAAGGTATATTCCTCCTTCTACAAACAGTAGAGTCTGGTGGCCGCCAGTTGCTATCCAAATTGGTTTCGACTCATGGCAAACTCACGTGTGTAAGAGTAGAACTGTGCTCCATAGAGTTTTCAGTGGCTATTTTTTGGAAGTAGATCACCAGGTGCCTCTGGGTGGACTCGAATTTCCAACCTCTTGGTTAACAGCCGAGTTTAGTTAGGTAGACAAAATATTCTCAGGAGTTGAAAACAGAGGGAGTCTTGTAGGCAGGAATGGTTGGGAAGGGCCAGAGGGTTTAGATGCAGGTCTTCGAAAAACACACCAGCTTCAGATAAATGAGACACAGACTCAGCCCTGTAGATGAGGGCCTCTTGTTCCTTGGGACCAGCAAACACAGGCAAAGTGCTATTCACTTTCGGTAGAAAGTGCCTCAAGCAATGTCCATGGTTCTAGGCTCAAAAATCCTAAAGCCCTAAAATCTGGGGTAGTTGGAAAGTTCTGCCACCCGTAGGCCACACTGAAGTGATCAAGATGGGTGATCCTTGTGGTGCAATCCAGCAAAATGAGGATGAACTAAACATCTCGAAAAACTGAGGGACACACCAAACCCCAAAGTGTATGCAGACAGATTTCAATGCCACAAGACAGAGGGACACAGTTGTGTTTAAGGTTCCAAGATTCTGGGTGACTTTCTCAGTTTCCATATGTGTTCTGATATTCTTCCAAACCAAAAAACCAAACCCATTGCCAGCAAGTCACCTCCAACTCATAGTGACCCTGAAGGACAGAGTAGAACTGCCCCATAGTGTTTCCAAGGCTGTAAATCTTTACGGAAGCAGACTGCCACATCTTTCTCCCGTGGAGTGGCTGGTGGATTCGTACCACCCACCTTTCAGCTAGCAGCTGAGTGCTTCAACCACCGTGCCACCAGGGCTCCTTATATTCTTACACAATAAAATTTTGAAATGTTGGCAAGCAAAGCAAAATAAAATCTCCCCCGCCCCCATCCTGCTGATTATGCTCGGACCCAAAAGGAATCATTATGGCGCAGCATCTAGGAACTTGGGCGGCCCTATCAGTAGCCCCAAGATGTTTTGTCCCCAAATCGATCAAGTGAAGCAGAAATGGCCGCTGACCACGCATAAAACTAAATTCAGTCTGCAATAATGGGAGGAATCAGGGTTTGCCTCTGTCTCCAAAGAAGGATGATCTACTGAAGACATGTCAGTTTTTGCAGTTGTTCTAATGACCATAATCACACTTTAAACCAAAGAAACCATCACTGCATATTGAATTCTGGAGTGCACTTTTCCATATGAAACATTGTGGTAAGCAGCTTATGTCCAACAAGATTGCAATTAGAGTTTAGTGAAGCGTAAGAGGGGAAAATCCATGTAGGATGCATCGGCCTAACCTCCTTTGCTAGGAACAAGTTTTCACCTTTTGTACAGCTGCTGAGGGAAAGGCTTCAGCATTCTTTATGAGAATGTCTGTTGAGTTCTCATTTGAACAGGGAACACCTAGTTTATGTTTTAGAAGACCACTCCCTTTTTAAGCTGAGCACCTTTGGGCATGTGTCAGCAGGAGGTATGGGACAGACGGAAAAAAAAAAAAGGTTGCATGAGTGTTAAGCCCGGTGGATTAGCAAGATTTGGGAAAATGGCAAGACAAGACTTCCAAAGGAATTGTCCATTCCCATGACATAGAAATGTTAAGAAGTGAGATTTGGAGGGTTATTTCGGGGTGTGAGGAGAGGATTTTTTTTAAGGCAGAACTCACAGAAAAGATGACTGCCACCGTGAAATGAGAAAGTGTGTTATTGTTCTTTTTATCACTAAAGTACAGAGAACACATTACCTATGTATCCTGACTCCCATAAAACTCCTGGAGAATAAGTACACAAGCAAAAGTTGTGTCCACATCACTTTATTGTGAGGTCAAGCTTGGTGGGGTAACTGCAGAATGAAGTTTGTACCTTGCCTCCTAATCCATGGATCCAGTTAGTCAACGTTTGACACATTTATTGAGCATTGCTGGGTGCCCTGTACCTGAGAAGGTACTAGTAAACATCACAGGCCTGGTATCTGGCCTTGTGAAGCTTATATTCTAGGTATAACCAAGCCAAAACCAAAACCACACCTATTGCTGTCCACTCGATTCATGATCTTCTCCGAGTTATGAACGAGATCCATTCCTGAGCCTGCCTTTAGTCAAATTTGTAGGTAAGTTTGAACAGGTGCATACCATTCTTATTTAGCCTTACTTTAGTTCAAGAAAGGAGTCCGGGTGGTTCTGTGGTTAAAGCCCTGGGCTGCTAACTAAAAGGTTGGTGGTTTGAACCCACCAGCTGCTCCGGAGGAGAAAGATGTGGCAGCCTGCTTCCGTAAAGATTTACAGCCTTGGAAACCCTATGGGGCAGTTCCACTCTGTCCTGTAGGTCCCTAAGAGTTGGAATCAACTCGACAACAGTGGGTTTTAGTGCAGGAAAAGGCTCGAAGCCTTCTCAATGATTTAAAAGCTGCACATGCAGCAAGCAAAGGTGATCGTGATGAAGAATTTGTTGAGAGCAGGGGTTGGTTCAGTCGTTTCAAAGTGAGGGCAAATTACATAACATTAAAAGGCAAGGTGAAATTGTCCCTCAATCGGATGTTCGTAACCTGGGGACTTTCTGTATGGTGGAAATCTTCCCCCAAATTCATTACTTTGCATATGAACTTGTCTGTCACAGTAAAAGCATCTCCGTCAAGGTCCTTCAAGTAGTTTTCCCTGAGAACTCATCCAGTTACCTCCACAGGTATGTATGACCCTGGGTGAGAACAGGGGGGCTTCCTACAGTCTTGTCACTGACTCAGCAAACCTTTGAGTTAGTCGGACTGAACCTGGATTTGCCCAAACCGTGGACGGAATGGAGGTGTGGTCATTCTTATTTGTTAAAGGGCAAGATTATCCAGGGAAAATCGGTTTGTTTTCACCTTACAAGCCTCCTTTCCCGAGCTCTTTTCCTGGACTGTAATTCTGATCTATTTGGGGACTGTTTTGGTTACAAGATCAGAATCTCTTAAGCCCTGTGCCCACTGGAATTCTTTGAGACTGCCCCAAACACTCACTAGTTGCTCTTCCAGACTGAACCTTCCTTAGGTCTACACGGGATATTTCCTAACTTTCAGTTGACAACAGATACCAGGAAACAACAAACAGAAGTCAAAATTTCTCAGTCCTCACCAGCCAGAGATGGTCCACATGCATCTAACTGGGAGGGTGCCTGGCAAGTGTGAGAGCCGGTTTTAATAGACAACGAGGTGAGAGAGGAGAGGCAGGACGCATGTGCTAGCATTCATCTCCTAGCTGGAGACACTTCATAGCATGCCCTGGGGAATACACACCCTTGTGGGATTTGATTAACACTTTAATTGTTTAACACTGTCATTTCACATGTTCTCCAATTCATCTTGCTCTTGAAACCCAAGCCACAAACACATATGTGCGTATGGTTGTATGAACTCACGCATCAAACGGGGTATAGAGTGTTTATATGTGTGAGCATATACATATATTAAATGTATTTACTGTTACTCTTCATGTTAGAAGGTTCATATGAGATGCACTTGCTTCCGCAGAGCAATGGCACTTTCTGAACAAAATAAATGCAGCTCACCCAAATGAGACACGTCCATAACAATAGTGCTTAAAGTTTACCCACGTGTGAAGGAAAAGGAGCATGCGAGAGAAGGGAGACTTCTTTCCAAAGCAGCCCTCTCAACCCCGGTCCAAAAACTTCCAGGCAGCTCTGGGTTTTCACAGTGGCAGGGCCCATCTTTCCTTACTCATTAGCAAAACAACTTGTCATCTGGAGAGCTGGCTGCCATGTGTTGATTGTTAGGAGTTCAGGACAAACAGGTTTCAGCAACACACAAAGGTTTTTTTGGCAAACAGAAAACATAAACAGTTTCCTTATGAGCTGGATTGGCAGGGAGAGCTTGCCCAGACCTTGGCTATCTTGTAGTCACATTCTTTGTCCACCTACCAGGGATTGCTTGTCTTAGATTTTGCTGGGTATACTGGAATCCCATCATTTGCCTTTTGTCCCTGGCTGCTGATGGAGCCCCAAGTTACCTACCTTGTGAGCTCTGATGAGTCCTCGGATCCCTGTTCTATAAGACTTTGTGGAGACTTGACCCTCCCTCTCTCATTTTACATGTGCTGCAAGGTGAGGGTCAGAGATACTGGCTGCAGCGTTATTCTTTCTTGATACCAGCTTCCCAGATAAGATAGGCAAACGTTCAGGACTTGGAAACTTTCTGTCTCAGGGCTCAATGGAGAACGGAAGCCACCTGATGCCCCTTTATCTGTATCCCCTGACCCCCAATAGGGCAGCACGCGGGTATAACAGGATTGGAAATACGGGAGTCAGCCAAATTCTCCAGCCCTGAGATGAAGAAGGAGCCCTGGTGACGCAGTGGTTAAAAGCTCTGATGCTAACCAAAAGGTTGACAGTTCAAATTCACCAGCTGCTCCTCAGAAACCAGTGGGGCCATTCTACTCTGTCCTATAGGGTCACTTTGAGTTGGAATTGACTCGAAGGCAATGTTTTGTTTTTCCTTTTTTTTGGTTTAAAAGGAAGAAACACGAGAGCATTAGAATGGGTAACTCGGGATGATACAGTAATCCAGCAATACATTCTAGAAAGCAGAATGGGGACCTGTCGGGCAGCGCTGCCTGATCCTTACTGGCAGCTATTTAAACCCTTGGCTGCCCAAGAAGGCTGCGGTTGTCCCTTTTGTGCACGTAAGTTTAAATTATATAAATATTTATTAATTTTCTTATTATCTTAGGATACAAGTTCTTATCTTTTCTGCTCCCTGTTGCAAAAATGTGTACACTATTTGAGAGCTTACTATGTTCCAGGCATTTTAGATGTATGTCAGTGTATGTGTGACTATAATCTCATTTAAGCCTCATTATCAGAGGAAATGAAGTAGCCCCTGTTTCTTGATTGAAAAAACTGAGTTTCAGATGTTAAGCAACTTGACCACCCCGCATGGCTAGTATGTGGCAGAGACGGGCTTGAACCTATTCTTTCTGCTGTGCCATGCTGTCTCTCTAAGGTTCGTAAAAAAAAAAAAAAAACCTAGGCAGAAACGATGCCTTGACAAGCCAGATCGCCACTGAGCTGCTTTCCAAACTTTCGAATGCTTTTCTTAGAGCCTTCTTGAAGTACACTGAGTTTATCCATGCACCTTATTGAGGACTCTTTTCTTAAAGAAAACACACACACACGCACGCACACACATACACACACGCGCGTGCGTGCACACACACAAAGACAAAAGAATCAACCCCTTAATGCACCCCCTACACAGCCTGAGTCTCTCGGGGTGGCATTTTTACTTAGTTGCCTTTCTCATTTCCATTTCTTCCACCATCTCTTTACCCTCCAGCTGCTACCCAGAGCCACTTCCACCAAGCCTTCGCCCCTCATCTGCTTGGCCACCTTCCAAAACTGTCCTTCCTTCCTCTTCTCCAATTCAGTGGACACTTGATTCCCTCTGTGCTGTTAGGGGAAAAAAGCTCTCCATTAAGCCAAATTGTATTTAAGCTACATTCCTAAAATATTTACCTTGAATATCCAGCCAACTGACCCAAAAGGAGGAATCTCCAACCATAGAATTCCCTGTTTTCCACCCAAATGCCCAAACCTCATTATAAGAATGATAAAGAGCATCATAAAAGAGAAAAAACATACTAGTTTTTCTCACTAAGAGAAATGTTTCATTTTCCTTTTTCATCTTTCGTCATGAACGTGCATCAGGTTAACGTTTCTTCAGTCATAGTAACGGTGATGTACTTCTTCACGGCAGATTATATGGTGGAAACTCTTCTATATGGCTGTGTAGCCCAGGTAGCAAGTAGATACAACGATTTGGCTCTTCAGAGATTTTTCAGCCCTCCGATTTCCCCCTGTTGGGCATCACCTGTTTGCCTAAGATTGCAGTAGCAAATTTATTGTCCCATGGAACTGCTTCCCATAAGAGTTATCGACACAAGATTCTGAGGGTACCCTCTTAACTAAATGGTAGAGCAAAAGGGAGAAAGTTTTTTATTTTACATTCCCTTTTCAGGTACCTTTGTAAACCCTACTCCTGACACAAAACCAGACATCATATTTTTAATTTTGTGATTATTATTCTTTCTTAAACCAAAAACCACTTGCCGTTGAGTCAATTCCACCCCATGGCAACCCCATGTGTTTGGGAATAGAACTGTGCTCCAGAGGGTTTTCAACAGCTGTGATCTTTCGGAAGTACATCACCAGGCCTCCCTTCTGAGGTGCTTCTCAGTGGACTCAAACTGACAACCTTTCAGGCAACGTTAACCATCTGTGCCACCCAGGTGTTCCTTTATTCTCTCTTACATATCAATAATTTTTAGGCATTTCAGAAGAAACCAGAAAGATACATTCATTGAGCCTGGCACCCTGGTGGACATATGAGTTATTTTCTTTAAATCTTACAGTGAGTTATTTAAATCTCACAACCACCCTTTCTGGAAGGCACCATTGCCCTTATTTACAGATGAGGAAACCAGCTCAGAAAAATGGAGCTCCTACCCAGCTGAGGAGTGACAGAACAAGGTGCAAAGTTGGGTCTTCCTGACTCCAAAGCTCTTTCCAATTTGCTACTTGACTAGAAAAACCTTCACGAAATAAGGGTTACTCCATGTGTCTTTCCAAGGTACCCCAGAGCACATGTAACAAAGAAAACGAGACAGAGAAGACTTTATGGTCAGTGACACCCTGGTATATTGTAAGCATCCAGAGAATATGAAACAAATGCAAATTTATTCAAATATTACGAGCCAGGCAGCTTGAGTGATACATGTTAGCATGAGACCTATTACTCATAATTGATTTTCCTAGTATTTTAACATCTGACCTGTTTTTCTTCAATGGATTGAAATCACTTACGCAACACATTTGTTTTTACTGACTTTGGAAAGATACAATCACCTTCACCTACAGTTTTATATTTTTAAGTAGAATTATTATTTTTTTTTTAAATAATTTCTGAACAGTGGCCTTAAAGAAAGCAAAACTCAATTAGCTTTTTCTTCCCTAGGAAGCTCTTGGAAAATTGCAGTTATTTTAGTATAAGAGGAAAAAAAAAAAAAAAAACTACTAAGGAAAGAGCGTTTTGTACAATGATTGGTGAGGTCATCCCGTACGAAAATAAAATCCGTCCAATAAACTCTTCCCAAGAACCACCGATGGAGTCACTAGGGAGATGCTAGAGAACCAGTCTGCCCTGCATATCTTAGCAGAAATTAGTCATTTCAAAGTTCTTAAAATATAAATTAATTTCAAGTTGGCAGAAAATACTTTACCACTGGGAACAGGGTAAATCAGAGAGGTTCTTGTGGGAGCCAGAGGCGTCTTAAAGCCCATCTTCCTCAGGACAAATGCCTTGCCCTGCCAAACTGCAAAGAACATCCTTCTCCTGGATTTGCCAAAGCCTGGCCAGCAACATACCAACGAGAAGGATTCAAGAGCGTACCAGGGGATTGTTCGCAAAAGCAGGTAAAAATTGGCTGTAACTGAAGCTTCGACTGGGCGCACATCCACCAGTTTCTGCCCAGGGTTAGCTGAGGCTTGGAGGAACACACCAAAATTAGGGGAGGTTCATTTTTGTTTTTCAAGTTGGCAGGGCTTGTCTTGGAAAAGATACAGAATTGGTGCATCCAGCTTTAATGGATTATAAGACAACTGGGCGTTGGGTGAGAAGGAAGAAGGGGAAAAAATAAAAAGGCAAGCAAAGAGAAAAAATTATTTTTGAGAACTTGCAAGAACTAGATCTTGCTGGCCAACCATGGCTCTAGGTTGACATCTGTTGTATGTTAGTTTTGAATGCGTCTGTTTCCTAATAAATGATCTCAGAGCTTCAGCGATAGCATCCAAGGGAAAAATTACAAAATGAGCTTGAGGAAATATTTTTTCTGGGTTCCTTCTCCCTGTGTCCAACAGGGAAAGAGCCGATAGAAGCCCTGCCTAGTCTAACTTGAGGCCACCCATTGGCGGGTAGGACTAGGATGAAACATCAGCACCTTTAATGTGGGGTTGAAAAACGGAAAGCCAGGAAGTTAAAAGGACTTAGGGGAAAATGTCCTTTGGCCTTCCGCTGCGTGACAGGATTCTGAAGTGGCAGCTAGTGAGCAGAGTAGACTCAGTTAGTCCAGTCAGAGGAAAAAAGCAGCAAAACCAGAGGACCAACATCAGTAATATCTTTGAGTACAGTGATGAAAGAGTGAGCATGGCTCTGCCAGAAAGGCGGGTCTCTTCATCATGTTTCCCAAAGCAGTTTTCGTCTCCGGCCAACTGTCAGAGCAAACGAGCCCTGCCTTTGGGCTGCTATTTATTGAGCACCTACTAGGTGCTTCATGCAAAGAAGACTCCATGCTGTTTCTCTTACCAAGCTTAAGGCTGTTTGAGATGGAGAAAGGTGGCAGTTTTGTTTTCTACAAGGACAAAGAGAATAAACCGAAGAATGGAATTATGGAAAATACGTTTTCATATTGATAGGAGTCCAGTGTTCCAGACTCACAGAAGGCTTTGAGGAGGGCTAAAGCTGTGGTGCATTAAATCCCTTGGGTCCTCCATCTATACCCCGTTCTGTTGCAGGTTCAGTGATGGAAACATAGTGTGATATGGAACTGGACGACAAGGGTAGTTAGACACAGAAGAAATCAAAACAGGTCCTCAGGCACTCCTGTTACGGAGAGTCCCTTGGAGATCTTTGGAGGTCTGAGAGATTGAACACATTCAAGAGTAAAGAATGTTGCCTTCCCCGGTGCAGGTATAATACCCAGCTCTACAGAGTGAAGGTAATGGAGTGAGAAGAGAAAACTCCTTTACCTTCTTTATGCAAATACGCTTTGATGTGTCTCTCTCTACTGGGGAGATACCTCTTCCCTCCTTACTGTGTGAAATTGAGTTAAAGGCTACCACTGAAGAGACAACAGGTCCATAAACTTTAGGTGACATGACTTCTTAGCTTTATCTACCACAAATACTTACATCACTTTGGTCGTCTTAAGATTTTATACCTTACCTGAACCAAAACACTCTGAATCCTGAGGTGGTATAGACAATTCCCTCTATAAAAGCAGAGCAATTTTTTTTTAAGTCTATATATTTTGTCGCCACAATGAAATTTATCCACATCATACCTGAGTGAACTTTAAAGCTTGTATTCAGATGGTGGCTCGGGATTGGACACAGTCTTAAAGAGCTGCTCAATCCTTTAATTTTTTTTTCTCTGTCTCTTTTCCTCTAATCTGGATGCTATTGCTCAATTGTACTGTTTCTGTCATTGCCAACTTAGCAACAGCAATGGAAAATGAGCCTTAAAAGTGATAACCCATCATATTTTTTTTTTTATGCTGCTGGTCTCATAAAAAAGAAAAAAAAACAGCAGTCATTTATTTCAACTCACTTATTGTCGATCAGTCCACGTTTTTCACATCCTTACGGTGCTTTCCTTTGTGCTCTGGGAACCAGCCACGGCCTGCTTCCTGCTGAATTAAACTGCAACCCAGACAAAACCAAAGAGCACATCACCCCCAAAGTTCACTTGGAAGGTCACCCCTGGTGAGATGGACATTGCCAATATGCTAGAAAGATTAGAGGCTGCTTTGATGAAACCTGTGTCTGTTCTTTGCTCCTGGTCCTCAGAGTAGAAGATCGGATGGGTTGCCGTTGCCTTGAATTATTTAAGAGTTTTGATGAGCAGCTTCCATAAAAATTCTCCACTGACCCCAGAGCGTGTGTGTGTGTGAGTGAGTGTGTGTGTGTTAAACAGCACTTTACAATGATATAGATGTTCAAAAGGACATCATCGCAAAGTGGGCTCTTTCCAGGGCTCATGTTCCGTTAGGCCGCCCTTCTTAAGGTCTCTCAGTGGCCCTTCTGTTTTATTTGATGGCCATTTCTGTCCATTCCAGGTTGTATTAAATCTCTTGAGCAGCTTCAAACGCCTCTCTCACACTGCAGTTTTAGCATTTGGGTGCTGATCACACCAGAACCTGGACTTTTGTTATTTTCCACCACTTTGATGGTTTTCTTCCATCTTTCTGTTTTCACTGGCTTCCACTTTCATCTCAAGCCTCTGTTCTGCAATGGCGTTATCTATTCATTTCAGAGAGTCCAGCCATTCGGCCTCTGACGAAGAGGCCATTCCCTCCCTTCTCGGGCCTGGCTTCCACAGTGGGTAGTCCAGGCTCGGAGGCTTTCATCATGCAATTGTAGAGACCCCTCTTTGGGCCAGCACTTTGGGGATAGGATAAGGATTAGTGTATCATGATTTCGTTTTTATCAACCTCTTCTGTGTCTTCTCACTTTTTATTGAGATACAGCAGTTTCTGTTATGGCAGGTATTTTTATAAATAGCTTCACCTCTGATCAACTCAGATGATGAAAGGTAGGCCATCTCATTTCCATCTTATGGATTTTCCACAGATTATATACATGTTCTCTTCCTAAGGTGTAACTGAATGGTCAGAACTCTGAATAGGAATAAGACCTTGAGGATTTTATTTCTGGACCTGTCAGGATCTCTACCCGCGACTTTATATAACTCAACCCTAAGGCTACCACACTTTAGTTCCCTGTAAAATCCCTGAAATGAATATTGCATGTTATTTTGCCAAAGTAAATATTTCACATGTTTTATTTCAGAATCCCTAGTGCCAAGAATATATTTTTTTAAAAAAAGATACACTTCAACCTACCATGACTTTTTCCTCAACTAATTCAGTATTTCATACCCCACAAAGGGTGGAAAGAGTGAAGTTCCGTGAAGCAGAGATGCCCAGTGAGTAGCCCTTAAATGTGGATGGAGGTTAGCAGGGGTCTTAGTCCTAGGGACTACCTCTTCATGCTGTAGGTAGACATGTGATATACCCTGCCCGGACCCCCTCTCCCGAGTCTGAATGAATATTAAAAGGTACAAGAGAAGTTTGAGTAAATTAGTGATAAACAGAACCAAAGGACAAAAGAGAGAGAGAGATGTAATTCAAAATAGATTTTTAATACCTGAGGACAACGTTATGCTCAGCACCAGAGCTTCTCACAAACACTCCGTGTAGCTCGGGCTGAATGAACAGACTAGAAACTATGAAAAACAACCACTTAACAGGGTTGGTGCGTGCTCTATATCCTATGAGTTAATATGATGAGACCCAATTCATTAAAAACCAATTGTTGGTTCATCGATGGAACATTGCCAAAGAGCCATACACATTATTACCTCTTGTGGCAGGAATGAATAGATGATATAAAAACGGACAGATACAAAGGAAGACAAAATGCGTGATAAAAGTCTCTGGAAGCAATGTCAGGCAGCCTTGTGTTTCACGTTCAAAAACCCCTCTAGTGTGAAAACTTTCCTTATACTGAATATAAGTTCATAAAGACCAGCAAATCAGCTTCCCACATCTAGCATGAGGCAACATTTAGTGAGTACCAGATGGGGGGTCAGAACCTGGTTCAAGTCCCAGTTCTACCATTAGTGGTGTGACCCCGACCAGGTCAGCAAACCTCTCCGAGCTTCCTGTAGCCCATCTGTGATGGGGTAGTGAACCCTGCCTGCCGTCTTCCAGGCCTTTTGTACATGTCAAATTGTAGCCTTTAAACTTCATTCTCGTGAGCAACAACAACAAAGTCATAGTAAGTATAAATGTTCGTAACAGTTTGGAAGTGGCCATGATGATTTTAATACAGAAAGTATTATTCTGCAGTCTAAATAATACATGGAGTAAAAGTGACAGAAACCTGTAAGGATCTAAGCCCCCAGGACATTCCCAACAGTGGCTCGCCCCTCCCAAGTCTAGGCTGAAGCCCAGAGACCATCTCAGGGTCTTCCCTTCCTGCCATTGTGGAGTCGCCACACTGCGGATCCAGCCTGGCCGCGGCCGAGGGCCAGCAGCTTCCACGTCTCCAATAAATTAACTCGTTTTCACGGCTGTTTTGCTGCTGCCCTGGAAACAGGCTAGCAGTTTTTAAAAAGAATAGTTGCAGCCACGAAGAAGGAATTGGTATCCTGTGTGTGCATGTGCAAAGCATACTTTTAAAGACTTGTCACTTCACCTGCACCAAATGAAACAGTGCCAAGCCGTGCCTATGTTTTTCATTTCTTTTAAATCAGGTTTACTTTAGCTGCTCACCTTTCCTTCCCCAGAATTCCAGCAGGTTAAATATTGTTGTATAAATAGCAATTGCAGCAAATATCTTAATATAATAATACGCATTTAAACCTCAGCCCTGAACACTCATAATTCAAGTCGCGATTTACAGAAACATTCTAGCTTTAGAAAGGTGGGAGAGGTGCGTTTGAGCAGCTTTTACTTTATTTTATTTTTGGTATTTGGCTAATATTAGAATTGAATGAAAACCCCGTGTATAGAAAGAAAATTACCCTACTATGGAAGGCTTTTTATTTTTCTAGCAGGCTTCAGAGCACGGCTTCCTAAAACTGGAACCAAGACAATAATTTTAAGGCCTTAAATAATTAGGCTTCTCACTTGTGGTATGTATAGCAATGCCTCATTCACAGGTAAAATAAAAAATACTGGAAAATAAGATGTTCCATGTAAATTAATTTTCTAGAGCATATCTCTACTGTAAGTACCTGATCTATTTTACTTTATTTGGAGGCTGGGGAGAGGGGAGCCTTTCAAAATATATTGTGCAAGTCCTTGTCTTCTTAGAGTTCATGGGTTAATCCATTCTTAATGATTCTAAGTCATTATAAACATTAATTATTATGGTGTGTCCAGTATGCATGAATGATGCAGGAAGTCCTCAGGAGCTTGGAAGGCACGTCTGGGTGTTCACCCTACGTTCAGTGGCCCCATGGTGCCATACTTTTCTTCGTTTTTATGTCTAACTTTTATCATTTTCTTAAATCTCTTCCCACAATCTTTATTGTTTCTCCTTGCTCTTGTGAGCAGAACTCTATGCTCCTTTCTACTGAGCTTTGTTACATGTTTTATATACTGAAAACCAGAGGTCAAGGTTGTCAAAATTATCTCTTATAGAAGAGTAAACAGTTCCAAAGTGAAGGCCAGAGGAATGCATTTCTATGTACGTAGATGAACTTCAGTTCTTGGATTTTTAGTGGCATCTTCATGGGTCTTTCTCTTTCTCTTTTATTTTATTTTATGCAGGCTTTCGAATGAGAGGTCTGACCTTTAGTCCTTAACTATCTATTGCGTATCAACCATCTGCTAAATACTGATGGTCTGAACTTTCCTTGTCTGACTATTCAGGTCTTTAAAAAAAAAAAAGCCTTGGGAGAGAGGTATTACCAGTATTTCTCCAGTTTTGCAGGTGTGGAAATGAAGCTCAAAGAATATAAATAACTAGTCCCCAGTCACAGAGCCACTAAGTGAGAGGTGTTATAGCCATTATTTATACTTCTGTGATCAAAAAAAAAAAAAAACAAAAAACCAAACCTGTTGCCATCGGGTCAATTCCAATTCTTAGCGACCCTGCAGGGCAGAGTAGAACTGCTCCATCGCGTTTCCAAGGAGCGGCTGGTGGACTCCAGCTGCCAGCCTTTTGGTTAGCACACAAACACTTAACCACTGTGCTGCCAGGGCTCCACTTCTATCATAGCAGCTCTAACTTAGCATTACTTTAGTTAACCATTTGCCTCATCTGTGAATGTACTGGAAACCATGCAGCTTCTGCTAGTCTTAGTGATAACCTTTGGTGTGTAAGCAAGGGTGGGATTTCTTTTTTTCCCTTTCGAAGTTAGTGCCTCCCCCACACTCTGCTCCCAGAAAAAATATCTGATGATTAACTGAGATTTAAAAATAGTTACCACGCTCGAACGACATACGAATGCAACTTTCTAGGAACAATGGTTGTCTTTCATGTTCTGGAAAATTTGTCTGTGCTTTTCACACCTTGGTTTTAAAGGAAAAATCAGGAAAGACCAAAGTTGAACATAAATAATTTTAAAAAATTATAAAAGAGCTTAAAATAAAACTCTTTTCATAGATATGAATCCCAAGTATGTGGCAGCTTTCCTGTGGGATTATTTTGTTGATGAAGGAATTTGTAGCTCATAATTAGAAACCCTTTAATTCATTCGTTCATTCCGACAATAACGTTTATTGAGTGCCTGCTGGGCCCCACCAGGGGTGCATAGGCGTATCAGACACAATCTCAGGAGACAGACATTTTGGCCGGAATTTGAAGGTTGTATGAGTCAGAGTCCAGCTGCCATATGCTACAAGCATCCCCCTAGTTAAAACTGGAAGCTTTAGAGTAAAGCTTAACTTGCTCTTAAACAAACCTTGATTCTATTAGAGACATCCCAAATATTGCATGTTCTGGGAAGAAATTTGGAGAAGTGGTGTGATAATGTTTTCCTGTTCCCTGGCAAGCTGCTCAGTGGCCCTGTCCCAGACCATTGAGCATAGCTTGGAAATAATCGGAAGTGATGTGTCTCTGTGGAAAACACTTGGAGGAGGCCTGTCGGCAAATGGTGTTTTAAACCGTAGTTTTAATTTAGACCTGTTGTCAGGTTTCTTATAAGAATTTAATTGTTTTAAAAAAGTTGTCTCGAGAAAGCTAATATAAATATAAGTTAGGAAACAATGGGAGTTCCGTGTGAATCATAATTATTGATTCTGTGGGTTTTCCTCTATGTGCTGCTTTGTAATCAAATTCACAAACTTAATATCTCGCCCTCCGTCCCTTCCATTAACTTGCTTTGTCTGTGAGTCATCATATTTTGCATCTAATAAAAGCCAGTAATCCTCAATAATGCCACCTTATCCTATGAGCATCATAATTTTGTAAGGCAATCATAGGCGTAAATTTTGAGTAAGGTAACCATTGCCTTGTCTCTGCAGCTTCTTTCCCTTGTGGTTTAGCATTTAGATGGTTTTTGTTAGTTTTAGTTACACACAGAAAAGGAGTGAATTTTATAGAAATTATTGATTTTTTTTTAATTGGCCTGGAATTGTAATGAACACAGTAGATCTTTGCGAGAAAGCGTATCAGGCAGAATCATAATATGTTTATGAATTAATTTTGTTTTTTGGGAGTGTTTGAAAGAGAAAAAAAAAAAAATCTTGTTTCCAGAGAGTACAAACTCTAACCATGTTATCGAAGAATCACTTTTGAACATTCGGGAAATATTTTTGGAACAGGATAGATAAGTCATCGGTTTTTATGAAGACATAGTTTTGTTTTTTTTTTATAGTCATAGTGGATAGCGTACATAACCTTCCATACTGAAGAGTGTGGCTAGGTTTACAGCGCAAGAACATCTACTTCTAACGTGTAAAATTTTCTGACCTGGGTGCTCAGGGTATGTGCAGTAAATACTTGGAGAGCTGGTACTATCTGGATGGCTAAATAAACTCATTGGTCCTACTATTCACCAGTATCTTTTGTATTGCTTATGGATTTATAAGTTTAGTTGCGGTTGGAAGCCCTGGTTGCACAATGGTTAGTGCTTGGCTGGTAAGTAAATGGTTGGCCATTTGAACCCACCAGAGACTTCGAGGGAGAAAAGACCTAGCAATCTGATTCCATAAACATTGTAGCCTAGGGAACCCTGTGGAATAGTTTTACTCTGTCATATTATAGGCTTGCTATGATTAAAAAAAAAAATTGTAAAAGAGCTTAATAAGAAGTCTTTTCATAGATTTGAATCCCAAGTACATTGCAGCTTTCCTGTGGGATTATTTTGTTCATGGAGGAATTTGTAGCTCATAACCGGAACTGACTCAACGGTACACAAGTTGTGGTTAGTAAACCATCCTAATCCAATGACTACTTATTGTGTATCAACCATGTGCCGGCTACTGGTGGTTTTTACATGTATTTTTTGACTTTTAAGGTCTTTAAAAATAGGCATTATTCTTCCAATGTTGCAGGTGAGGAAACTGAGACTCAAAGAATATAAAAAACTTGTCCACAGTCACACAGCCACTAAGTGTTAGAACTTGAACGGGAAACTTGATTTTCTAACTCCAAATCCAGGGCTCTTTCCATCAGACCTGTTTTCAAAGAAATCTTTGTTCACTTAATAAACATTTATCAAATACCTTGTATATGCTTGGAACCATACGAAGCCTTAGCGATCTAAGAGACACAAAGGTAATAAGACAGATGTGTTCCCTACCGCTTAGAGACGGCAGTCAAGTGAAGAAGACAGAAAATATAAGAAATTATTACAGAAAACAGTTTGAAGAATCAGGTTTTCAGAAAAGGAAGAACAGGATGCCAATGAGAGCCCAAAGTTAACATATTATAAAGTAGGGGTTTGGTCAAGACATCATGAAGGCAGTAACATTTACATTGAGATCTTAGGATGGCAAAAAATTAGAAAAATAGATAGACAGATAGATATCTGACAATATCAAGTGTTGACAAGGATGTGGAACAATGGGAACACTCATACATTGCTGATGGGAATGCAAAATGGTACGGCCATTTTGGAAAATAATTTGGCATTTTTTATAAAGTCAAGCTTACATTTCCCATACTGTCTAACAGTTCCATTCCTAGGTATTTACCCAAGTGAAATGGGTTCACACAAAAGCCTGTATACATATGTTCATAGCAGCTTTATTTGTAATTGCCAAAAATGGAAATAACCCAAATGTCTTCAATTGGGGGATGGATAAGCAAACTGTGGGATGGAATATTATTGAACAATAAAAAGGAAAAAATTATTGATATGCCTGATAACATGAATGAATCTCAAATGCATTATGCTAAGTAGAAGAAATTACAGTCAAAAGACTACATAATACATGATTCCATTTAAAATTAATTCTTTAAAGGCGAAATCCTATGGAGAGAAGACATCAGTAGTAGCCAGGTGTTTGTGTGGGGGATAAGCTGACTGCAGAGAAACACAGAGTAATTTGCGGGGGAGGGGTAGAACTGTTCTATTTCTTGATTGTGTTGGTGGTTGCACCATTGAATGTCTTTGCTGAAACTCAAAGTACTGTACGCTAAAAAGAGTGAATTTTGCTATGTAAATTATATTTTAATTAAAAAAAAGGAAAAAAAAGGTGAAGTCTGAAGGATGAACTAAAGTTCAATTCTCCCACTTTGTCACAGCAACCGCTGCAAATGCCATTAAAAGAGAGAGCACCCCATGTGTTTTACTAAAGTTTGAGTAGATAAAATACTGTTAGTGTAAAATAAACGCTATGTGGTAATTTGTTACACTACAAAATGAGTTGCTACAAAAGACCTCCTAAAAGTGTTGAAAAGCAAAGATGTTACCTTGAAAACTAAGGTGCTCCTGACATTTCCAGTTGCCTCATATGCATGCGAAAGCTGGACAACGAATAAGAAAGACGGAAGAAGAACTGATGTCTTTGAACTGTGGTATTGGCAAGGAACATTGAATATACCATGGACTGCCAAAAGAATGAAAAATCTGTCTTGGAAAAAGTACATCCAGAATGCTCCTTAGAAGCAAGGATGGCGAGACTATGTTTCCCGTAGTTTGGACATATCAGGGGGGATCAGTCCCTGGAGAACGACATCATGCTTGGTAGAGGGTCATCCACAAAGAGGAAGACCCTCAATCAGATGGATTGACACAGTGGCTGCGACAATGGGCTCAAGCATAACAATGATTGTGAGGATGGCACAGGACTGGGCAGTGTTTTGTTCTGTTGTACATAGGGTCGCTATAAGTTGGAATCAAGTTTGACGTCATCTGACAATAACAACAAACAAATTGAACAGCAGTTGCGCTGAACGTATGAAACACGTTTTCTTTTATTTTGTAATGGCTAAATCTAACACAGTGACAGAAAACAGTTTCTTAATTTTTTTTTTTTTAACAAATGCTGAAATCTGCAAGCTATACTATAAATCTAATATAGGCATTCCTTATAAGAAAAAAAAAAAAAAAAAAGAGGACAAAATTTTTGTTTAATTTTAAGTCATCAGTTAATTGGCAGTGTGATATTGGGGTAAGAGGGAAAACAAGACAACAGAGCAAACCTGGTAATATCGCTCATCTTGCTTATAGACAATTGTTTCAGGGTAGACAACGGTCAGACAGGGAAGGTTTAACTGCTCGCATCCTGGGGACCAGGGAGACCTAGCACATGACCTCTTTGAGTGTCTCTTAACTCTATCATTTCCATTTTTCACTCTTCCTTGTTTATAATGCCTTTTCCACATTAAATACCACTTGCCCTCAAGTTGATTCCAACTCATGGTGACCCCATGTGTATCAGAGTAGAACTGTGCTCCATATGGTTTTCCATGGTTGGTTTTTCGGACTTAGATTGCCAGGCCTTTCTTGCAAGGCGTCTCTGGGTGGACTCAAACTTCCAGTCTTCTGGTTAGCAGCCAAGCATGTTAAACAGTTACACCACCCAGAGACTCCTTTGCCACATTTCTCTGTTATATGCCAAGGGGCAGAGATGTTCTAAATTGAATCACAATTATGTTCTAGTTTATGAAAGTCTCACAGTATGACATGTACTTAACCTTTGGAATAATGGGAGAGTTGGGCTTTCTGAGACCATTAATGTACTTCAGCCTTTACAATGTATATTTAATATGCATATCAATAGTTTCGCAATAATGTGTACTATCACTTACATAAACAAGTCACTCTTTCTCATTTTTATTATGACATTCTGAAAATTGCCTTATCTGTATTTTACTTGATGTGTTGTCAAAATATCTCGAGGCTATGTACTATCTCTTTGTATAAATGACAAGGCCATTTATCACTACAGTCAATAAATGCCGACAACAATTTACTCAAACTACACTGAAAATTAAGTGGTTCTGCTTAAGATTATTACGCTATCAAAGCCATTTGTTGGGTGATTAAAGTAACTGAACCAAATGTTATATTATATGACATATGTTGCAAAATCTATTTAGGAAAAGGGCAACCGTGATACAATTTGGAAAATTAAAAAATGGTAAATGGTTTTACCTTGTGCTTTTTCTGTAGAATAGCATGAATTATGAAATTGTTATTTTTTAGGTCTTCCAGCAGATGTGTTATTTGCTTGGAGTCTTTTGGAAATGCCAGCATTGGCTTTTCTACTTTTCGTTTCCTTGCCTTCCAACCTGACATCCTGTTATCAATATTTAGAGGTGTTTGATTATTCCAAAATACAAAAATAACTCCCCTCAAGGGTTAATTTAATGTGTAGCAAGTGATTTCTTAAATGTAAAAACAGCAACATTGTTTTCAAGCAGGATAATTATAACCGTGTACAGTATGTTTCTTCATTAGTAAGTAATTAGATAATTTACTAAATTGTGCAATAATTCATAATGATGCATGCTAACCCTGCTCAATTACAGGAGCTAGTGATAAAAGAATTTCTTGCACACATGCCAAAATATTATTAGAGTAGTAATTTTTGATGACTGGAGAAGTCGGTTTGAAGGTTTCAAAATACTTAGTAGCACTGAATTCAAGGAAAAAATAATAACATTTTTGTGAGTGGTAGCGTAATGGTTAAGGTTGCATGCCCTAGAATCACTTTACACAGATGTGAATGCCAGTTAGACCACTTTCCAGTCTTGTGCTATTGAACAAGTTATCTAACTTCTCTGTGCTTCAGTTTCCTCACCAGTAAAATGGGGTAATAAAAGTAGAGTGTTACTGCCTGAATCAGATGATTAAAAGGTCATAAAATACGAGCCTGCCACAGAGTAAATCCCCAGGAATTGTTAACCAGCAGGAGAGGCAGTAGAAGTGGCAGCAACCGTATTCTATAAATATTGTAAAGCCATTTCAATTTTGGAAGATTACCTTCGGGGGCACAATTTTTAACTGACGCTGAAAATACAGAGTGGATTTTGGAGTCTCTGAATGGAATGCCTAATTATATCCACCTCCATCTTACAAAACGTAAAAATGGCTTTTAATTCAAGGGAAGGATGTTGCTTATTTCTTAGTTCGAATCTAATATATTCAGAATTTAACGTATTTACGAAAAGAGAAAAATATCCCCAAGTCTATTCTTGTTTTAGTGCTCATAACACACTTCCCCAGCGCAGTATGGAACGTAAATAATAGATGCCGTCCTGGGAGCAGATAGACTTCTGATCAGACACTGTCAGCCCAGATGAATCCCATCCTATAAACTGAAGCTTAAGTGTGAGCATCAAAGTCACTATTGACATGTGGCACAACTGTCTGAAATGTCAATAGTTATAAAATGAGTATTTCATAATGCAGAATAATTGATTACTTTGCTTGACTGAACAGAAACATATTTTCTCTGTGAAAGCAAAAGCACGCCAGTGTTTGCGCCTGGAATTCTGGTAGCCGGGAGACTTGGATTTCCCAAGGAAGCCCATGGTCCTCCATGGTCCTTGATCATGCATGACAAAAACAGGGGAAACCATCTCTAACTGCTTATCTTTTCTCCATTATTTGAGAAAATATATTTTTAAGATAGATCTTTAAAAAATAAAACATGGCCTATATACGAAGCATCTATATTAATAGAACTCTCTCAGATAATTTTCAGAACCAAAATGGATGCGATACAAAATCAAAAAACATTCAATTTATCTTGTACACCCTAAAATGCTCCACTTAGCTTTTCACTCAGATGAAATAACACCTATTTCCAGTTTTTATTCTTCCTTACTGTGCTGTGATGTGGAACTGTTTTGCTCTGTGTGTTTTATTAAGTGTAATTTAACTTTATGACTATCAAACCAACTATTAATCCTTACAATAAGACTATGAAGTAGGCATACAGCAAAAGATATTTATTTTCTAAAGCACAATTCCCTTCTTCTGCCCTCAATTTTTAATTTCAGAAATCATTTTACCGACTGTCTAGCTTACAGAGCTCCATAGTAGGCACTTGGAGGGCACGCAGAAGAAATAGCTACGACCTACATTTTGAGCTTTGTCCTGTATGCTCCCGTACACCTCCACTGCTGGTCGTACCTTGAATGAGAAATGCATCTTGTGTCTCTGTACTTTTCCTGTGTTTTGCCTTCCTGCTAACCTGCTAAAATGCCCTTCATTGCTATTTCCTTCCATTGAGATTCAATTTGTCCTTCAAGGTCTAGCTCAAATGGTACTTCAGCCATAAAGCCTTTCTTCTCATGAAGCTTAAGATTGACCCTGCACAAAGTAATGTCTCTTATCCTTGGTTGAAATAGTACCTGATTTCTGGAAATCTTGGAGTGTGTGTCATACTTTCTGTTTTGCATTATAAGCATCGTGTTTGTTTTCCTACCAGATTGCAAGCTCCTTGGGGGAAAGACGGACATCTTGAGCTTTGTCCTTCCTTCTCCCTGCCCCAGCAGAGTGTAATGCACAAAGATGTTTAGTCATTGTTCATTTTGTGGGTGATGGACAAATGAACTTGCTCCTCAAAGAGCTTGCTTGCTCTTGTAGGAAATAAGACGTAAAAAGCTTGCTAGGCCATGCAGTCTCTTAGGCCAAAGTGTTATTCTTATTTATCTTTGTAGCCCCGATACTTAGCAGGTGCTTAATAAATATAGATTTATGGAAAGCTTAGCAAATGTACATGTTCTTTTCAACAAATCTTTATTAAGGGCCAAAATTCCATGCCAAGCACAAGCTCCGTGTGTGTAACAATACAGAGAGTGGCAGTAGTTATGGCCCCTCCATGTCCTAAATCCTATTAAGAGGTGACCATTCTGCCCTTTCTTTATGGTATTTAACCTCAGCGGCCTTACAAGGATCTACTATTCTTATTTCACGTATGAAGAAACAAGGGTTTGCTCAAGATCACTCAGCCAGGAGGTAGGATGGAGGTTGGTTTTGAGGCCAGCTGTATCTGATGCCCAAACTTGTTCTACTATACCACAAAGCTCAATGAAACCAAGAGGGTCCTTGGAGAAGTAAGTAGACATGGATGAGTAGAGAGAAAGGGATAAAGGTGTTCCAGAAGAGTGGATGGGAAGTAATCCTGAAAGCTGCCATGGGATTTTCTACTCGCATGAGGCCTTTGAGGTCTGTTCCCACTCCCTAGCTCTACAGGTGAGGGATCTGATGCCCTGAGAGGTGAAACACTTGCCCAAGATGACATGGAAAGCTGCTGGCAGTGTGAGATTAGAGCCCAAGGCTCTGGGTCCCAAGATCGCTTCTATTTCTCCTGCCCGCTTCATTAAAAAAAAAAAAAAAAAAAAAAAGATTTCCTGAATTGCTTCTTCCATTGACAACACCGGGAATAGGGTGAGGACACCCAGGAGAACACAAAGGGATGGAAGGTCCTCTGGCCTCTTTCTTCGCTGCTTCGGCTGCTTCGGCAGGTGCGTGCATAGTGAAGCACCTGCTACCTACCTATTGTGTAGAGGTTGCTCAGCTCTATATGCCTGTTAACTTCACCCTTTTCCTCACTGCGAAGGTTACAAAACATGTGCCATGTCTCCAAATTTCCTAATAGGCATATAAACTATAAGGTGCCAGAAATCCCAGAATGCCTGCATCATTGTCTCCATCCAGCCAAATCTTTCACCTCCAACATCCCATTACATTAATAGCCAACCTTAATGATTCGCAGCCGTCTATCAACCATGAGCAGCAAAGTGCTGTGCAAATGTCTTTTCAATGGGCAACCGGACACTGCCCTCCTTTACGGATGTTCAGACTGATGCAGGGAACTTGCCTTCTTTGGTTTTCAGAGCAAAGGTCAGCTGATGAGTGAGCATATCCAGATCAGGGCTGCTATGTTGTTCCTATTTAATTCTCCAGCTTGTAGCACAGTACCAGGTACATAATAAGCACTAGGTAAATGTGGTTGGTACACTGATTATAGATAGATAGATAGACTTATATAGAGAGAGAGAGATTGGGAAATGGAACCCTGGTGGTGTAGTGGTTAAGAGCCTGGCTGCTAACCAAAAGGTCAGCAGTTCAAACCCGCCAGACCCTCCTTGGAAACCCTATGGGGCAGTTCTTCTCTGTCCTATAGGGTCGCTATGAGTAGGAATCGACTCAATGGCAATGGTTTATATATATAGATATAAAATTGAAGATGTCTCATGCCACCAAAATACCATGTTTCCCAGAATATATGTGTACATATATACATGTATATTTAAGTCTATAGCTGTATTTCTTTTGAAATCACAAATGAATGATTTTAAAATGAATCTGCTCATACCCTCCCCCTTGACACTCATAAATAAGGGGTGCTCTGTCACTTTCAAGGAGCCCTAGTGGCACAGTGGTTAAGTGCTCGGCTCGAACCAAAAGGTTGGCAGTTCAAAACCCCCAGCCAGTCTACAGGATAAAGACATGGCAGTCTGCTTCGGTAAAGATTACAACCTTGGAACCCCTGTGGGGCAGTTCTAGTTCCTCTTATAAGGTCGTTACAAGCAGAAATTGACTCAATGGCAGTGGGTTTAAAGGCTGTCACCTTCTTTGGTTTCCAGGTCTCACCAGTATTAATCCATTTACAAATGTTATTTTCTGAGACACTGAAAACTCTGGTGGCAAAGTGGTTAAGAGCTACGACTGCCAACCAAAAGGTCAGCTGTTCAAATCTACCAGGCATTCCTTGGAAGCTCTATGGGGCAGTTCTACTCTGTCCTTTAGGGTCACTACAAGTCGGAATCAGCTCGATGGCAACGGGTTTGGGTTTTTTTTTTTTAGTGGCACAGTGGCTAAGCGTTCGGCTGTCAACCAAAAGGTTGGCAGTTTGAATCTACCAGCCACTCCCTGAAACCCTATGGGGCAGCTCTACTCGGTCCTATAGGGTCGCTATGAGTCAGAATCAACTGGACAGCAACGAGTTGGTTCCTTCCAGAATCAAAATTAAGCAAGACTGTGAGCTATTGAAGGTAAATTTATGCCTTCTCAGTAGCTTCCTAAGCAGCCTTACTTAGAACTCTCTGGGTCTGACCCAGTTTGGTCTATAGAAAACCTGGTCCCCTGGCTCTATGACAACCAAAATGGCCCACCTCCTAAAGATCACAAGACTTTGGTAATGGTGGCTAAGGATTCAGCTGAGTCAAGCTGCCTAGGACCACATTAACCTTTCACTGATCCCTTTCTTGTTCAGTTAGAAAGAAATTAATTGAATTAGCAAGCTGCCACACACTGGAGAGAGAAGCAGAACCTGGTGAGACAAAACTGCCAGCCAGAATTCTCCCTCTCACGTGCACCAGCAGGCTTTGACATCATCTCTGTACTAGGGGCCGCCTGGAGACTTGGGATAAAATTGTGGATCCACCAGTCTGCCGTTCTCCCCACTAGTACCGCATGTGTTATTCAGGGTGGTATACCCTGAGATCAGATCCTGTGTGGTGAAAAACCAAATGTACTCTCACAAAGGCAAGTGTCATTTTTTTACTTAACCTCGGAGAGTGGAAACATTGGCACCAGTTTATTGATCACACTCCTGTCTAGATCCCTGAAGAAATGCACAAGGCTTTTCTCATGGGCCTTTTGGAACAACGTGGCATCAGAAGTGTTTATCCACTTCCTTGCTAAGTGACAGATCCAATATGAAACTCGGCACACAGGAACACCATGTGGGGCTCTGGCCGTCTCTAGGGATTCTGAGAGCAATTACATTTGTTCGTAAGCATGCTGTGTGTCTTCTTTTTCTGAGATTAGCCAACAGAAAAATATCTGTTCAGAATTAACATATAATCCCATTCATGGTAAAGAATTTCCATCTTGGTTAATTATCTTCATGTAAGCAGTATTATTTTTTTGGTTTTGGTTTTTGTTTTGTTTTGGTTTTCTTCCCAGAATATTTGATAAAAAGAAAAAAAAAATGGAAAGAGTATTATGGCAGTGTTTTCCTACACAGTAGGCACTCCATAAGCATTTGTTTAATATAATCCAAGTAGCTAGTCCTATATTTTAATACACGTTGGGTAGAAGTTTGCACTGAACTGGGCATCATTTAACGCTCTAATTCAATAGTATTGGAGGGAGATGTGAATCCTTTCACTCCTGACTGATTTATTTGGCTGGAGACTTATAATTCTATTTAAAAAAATTAAATTTGGGGAGTTTTTCTTTTTTTTAAAGCAGCCTCTCTTTTTTTGCTTTCAAAGTTTCATAAGGGCTTTGTGTTAATATAAAGAACATTAATATACGCTGGGTTAAAAGCTGAAGACATTTAATAGAGGCATGTATTACAAATTGCATCCAGCCACACAGGAAGGTTAAGACTTAATATCTGAATTTCTGTTGCTCATTAGTTGTAGGATGCGAATGAAATACATTTTTAAAGGTCAAGGTCAGTATTGCATTATCCTGGAAATGTCCTTATTGAACAAATGTGTGACTATTTCAAATAAGTATCATAAGATTATATTTCTGTTGGGGGACGTATCTATAGGATGAACGATTTCACTACTTGTAATTGCAGGAGTACGTGTTACGTAACAAGTCATTGCTGATTACTGATTTCATTGGAAATGGTCTGGAAATAGTGATTAATAGCAATGTAAGGCTATACCTTGGGGTCAGATGACTGACGTGCAGGCTAGCACTAATGGCTTTGCTCGTTTTATAAAGCACTCTTTTCTAAAGCAGAATGCTGTTTGAGGGTAATGCTGTGAATTCTCAGGACTGCACGACTGGATTCATTTGAGGTCAATGTGGAAGAGTGTAACTGTGAGCGTGCAGTCTCTGGGCTTCTTCTGTTCTTCACCTGTGTAAGGAACACGTACCTGGGACCTACCTACAGGATAGCTTGGCATGACCTTTCTTTCTTATAGTTGTGAGCACAAGGAAAATCAGAACCTGACACGTATGATGGCCTAAGTGTAACCGAGAGGCGTTGTCCCACTGGGAGATGTAATTGCGTCATGGGAGTGTGGTGTGAGTTAATTTCATAATTGTAAACATCACACTGGCTATGGTCGATCCATGTGAAACTCTTGTCCACTTCGCTATGGCTGGACAGCAGAGTTAACATGGGTAGGTCTTGGTTTCACACTTTTATAATTTGTCCTTTCTTATTTTTGTGGCTTTATTTGGAAACTGTTCTAAAAAAAAAACTATACTAGCATACTTTATCTAAAAATCACACTTTTATAAAGCTATGCCTTGATTTAAGTAAAGGTGAGCACTTTGATCTTCTAAGTCAGAGCACTGTGTACACATTTCGAAGAATACAGTCTGCCTTGAGGAGGGCCAGTGGGGAGTGTATGAATCCTTATTCTCTGTGGTGCTGATTGCCTACATGTGTTTTAAATTATGGCCTAAGCCAGTGGCCAGGGCAACTCAGTTATATGGGGGGGGGGGCAAGAACCCTCCCTGTTTAATCACCATGAAGGCTACAATGAATAACCGTCTAATACTTTAAGTTGTAAACAGACACGTAAGACCAACAGAAATCAGAATTGAAATTGCTTGAAGCAAGAGCAACAGATACGCAAATTTGACTTTTGAGAATTTTGTCTGTGTGCTCAGTACTGTAGTCGTGCTTGCCAAAGTGTTCACTAACGCAGACTCTGGCTACGCAACATCTGAAATTCATCGCAAAGAGAGTCATCCGTAAAAAAAGTAATGACATGATTTAAGTTTCCATAAAACCGGTAAAAAGGAATAAGCTTTAAAGTCTGGAGAAATTTTGTCTTCGTTGCAAGTTAAAATTCACAAAGTTGACCTTTAGAGACCTTCCCCCGCCCCCGCCCTCCCCCGCCAGAGTACCACAAGGTCTCATTTTTTAGGATGTGGAAACTATAACCTTTTTAACTTGTAGGTGGGCTCTCTGGAGAGAATGCTGGCTATGGAACAGACTGGGAATATGACTGGAGACTGAATTCATCTGGGTGATTCACATACAGTTTTCTGTTCGCCTTCGAGGTATCGGTGGTCCTGGGGGATAAACCCGGACCTCAGATTTGGTCTGCTGAGGGTTACCAAGCGTAGGGCCCAGGCTGAGTCTCTCCGGAAAGTCTCAGGAGGAGCTCACTGCACTGCCCGCTAGGCCAAGCCAGTCCCTGGGGCTTCGTTCTTTACGGCCCTAGAGGGGGCTGTAGCCTCCAAGTACGGCTGAGCGCTCTTGGAAAATGCGGGTGGCTGCAGACCCCCAGACCAAATTCTTTCTTCCGCCATCAAATTGTCTTACTCCCACCCCGGGGGCCCCCAAGAGGGAGCGGGAGCGTGGCGTCGGGCAGCGAGTCTCTCGCCCCAGGGTTTGGGGGAGAAAGTGGCCAAACGCACGTTCCGCCGGGCGCTGCGCGCAGAAAGCGCCCGGGTGGCCACAGGTGCTCTGGGGGGCGGGGAGGAGGTCGGGAGCCCGGCGCGGGCCGGGGGCGCGGGAGGGCAGGGCCCGGCCCCGTGGGCCCGCCAAGCCGCCGCCGCTCACCTGCCCGCGGGGGCGGGACGGGGCGCGGCGCCGGGGCTCCAGCCTCCCGCCTCCCGCCCGGGGAGGAAGCGGAGGGGCGCGGTGTAAACAGAGCGGCGGCCGTGATGTCAGCCGGTCACATGGAGCCTCTTATGGCTCGGGATGGCTCTCGGCGGGCGGGCAGCTGCGGCAGCTGCTGCTGTGGCTCAGGCGGCGGCGGCGCGGCGGCGGCAGAGGGGCTCCGGGCGCGGACCAGCCGCTCTCCCTGCGCTCTCCGCACCGCGGCTTAAATGATGTATTTTGTGATCGCAGCGATGAAAGGTGAGCTGGCGCCGCGGGGCCGGGGGCGGCCGCTCGGGGGGCGGGGAGGCGGTGCGCAGGGGGAGGGGTGGGCGCGCCTGCCGGGGCGCACGTAGCGCCGGGCCGCGCGCCAGAGCCCCCGGGCCTTGGGCCACCGCCGCGGCGTCCCCTGAGCGCGCTGCTGTGTCGGCCGGCCCCCCGCCGAGGCACAGGCGCGAGGCCGGACCCTTCTCGGCCCCTCCGGCTCCTGTCGGCCGCCCGGGGCCGCCTGACACCCGGCGAGGCTCCCGGCAGAAAGTTTGCGGCGAGTCCCGCGCTTCGGGAAGGGAGGGGAGGAGCTGGAGAGCTCGGGGGAGGCCCGGGCGCCCGCGGCCGGCCCCGGGGCCCGCACCCGGACCGCTCCGGCCTAGGCAGGAGGCGCGGCGGCCGGGCCGTGCGTGCGCGCGGACGCGTTGTCATCCTCGGGACCGGTCAGCGCCCCGGGCTGCGCGCCCTCCCCCCTGGCGGCCGGCGGCCCCGAGCGCGGGAGCAACCGGTCCGGGCCGCGTCCCTCCGGGCTACTTCCAAAAGCCCCGTGCCCGGAGCGAGGCGGGCGCCGGGGTGTGCCAAGGCGCCCGCAGCCTCAGCGCTCCTCTCTTGGCTACTTTGGGTTGTTGGTGGAGGCGGGGAGACAAGTTCCCTGGCCACGGCCTTCGCGGGCAGAAGTGGAGGTGGGACGGGGGTGAGGGCCGACGGGCGCGGGTCAGTCGCAGACAGCCCTGCGCGCGGCCAAACTTCCCCGCCCGACCTTCCGCCCTGCCCGGGATTCCTTAGCCGGGCGGGTGGCGGGATGTCAGGAGGGACTGACTCTCGGTTCTCCCAGGTGAGGAGGAAAAAAGTCTTGGCAAGTCAGGGAAGTTCCTAAGGGGAAGCCGAAGTGTAGAGGTGTGCAGAAGTCGTCTGTGCCGCCAAAAGAAACCTGGGCACGTTTTTAGGCCTCTTGCAAACAGCCCCGGGGGAACTCCGGTGCGAGCACGCTGCCTGCGGATGCGCCTGCAGGTTCCTGGTGGATAATCTGTCCGAGCGGCTTCCGAGGCCGGGCCGCTCGGCGTGGGGATTTAGAGCCCCATCTGTTTGCAGCGGACAGGGCTCCCCTAATGTGGCAGCCTTTCTGCAGACCCAGACCGGCTTGGGGGTTCTGTCCACCCGTGCGAGCGCCCAGCACTCGTTAAACGTTTGCTAGGTTGGGGTTTTGTTGCAATCCGGGAGGAAGGACGCCAGTTTAGTATCTCCGTTGGGCTTACTTTCGAATCACCAAGCTTTGCCTTTCTTCACTGGATATGGGGTGGCATTTCTTTTATTAATAATTAACAGGCCGAAACGTACTGGACGCTAAGATGAGCTGCCGGAGACGAAGTCTTTCTATACGGTGTACTCATAACAAATTGCGTACCTTTTCCCCTGTGCTATGCGAGAAATGGGATTTACTCATTTTTAGAATATGCAACTGATTGAGTGAAAGAGAGAAAGCTTATCTGATCCACGCTCTTAAGCACTTAAAATCATTTTAGAAAGAAAAACGTTACTGACTTCTTACATAAAATAAATTTGTTCTTTTACTCCCAACAAAACTTTTATGCTGTTTCCTGCGTTTTCTTAATCCTTCAAGTGTAAAACGACTAGAATAGTTTTGCAGTTAAGACGTTTACTTCTGTTTTTTCTTTTTTTTAAAGTTATGGAATAGATTTTGCCTTTTGGGAGATGATAATGCCGGTCCTTTTCCATCTTATTTATTCTGATTTCTGTTGACATGGGGGGGGGGGTGGTGTCTAAGACATTTTAAACTACAATTCTGCTACTGAACAGTAACTCCCAAACAATAAAGTACGTTTTGATATTTTAGTTTAATTTTCCTGTCTCCTAGTAAATAGGCTTTTGGTTTTGTAGTTGTAGTACAAAAAAAGTGAAGTTCCGCACTATCCCTTTCTATTAGAATTGTTAAGGTGACACACACACACACCCCCCAAAGCTCTAGCCCACACATCTGTCTTGGAGTGACCTCTGGATGCTATAAAAGAATAGATTTGGAGTATTAAGCTTTGAGAAAAGTAGCTCGGAAGTACTGGTTGGCAACACAGTTTTTCTATAAGCTCAGCTGCCTGAGAGGGAGAGAAGCAATAGAATACATTTAGACAATTAGAATCTTTCATTCCCAACACTGTAGCATCATCTGTTTTAATGGGATTATCTTGCTTCCGTGCAATTTAAGCCGAAGAGGACTAGTTTCTGGGAAAATGAGGAATGCTGTCCATGTTTCCATATCAGATTTAAGGGGAGGAAACTGGCTCAGAATCATATTAAATACTTGCCTACTGCCTCTCAGCTCTAATAGTTCAATTGATTCCGTGTGTCACAGAGTTTGTATAGTTAGGTTTTTCATGCAAAACAGAGATGCTGTTTACAGTATGGCTTTTGGTGTGTGTGTGCATATGGACATGGGAGGAGAGAACAAGCAGCCATAAAAGAGGAACGTTGGCTGATTTACTTACGTTTTTTTAAAACGTGATTGAATCAGGCCTTTTGAACTCACCAAAGAAGCAAATCCTTCCTTTGCGTTAGTTGTCAATTAAGTTTAGGCTTAAAGTGGTTTCATGCTTAGAAGTAATAAACCTTCATTCCAGCAACTCTAGCCTCTTCAGTTTTGTTTTTGTTTAATTAACAACAAAATTGCAGTACCATTTGGATTGCTTCCTGGGCAAATGGAAAGGGCCAGTGATAACATAATCAGGGGAGCGCTCATTCTGCCCATCATAAAAGTGCTTTGGCCACATGTCACACGGCAGCTGAGTGTTTAAAGGAAAACGCAGTCACTTCATCGGTGTCAGTAGATGGATCCCTTTGCTTCGTAGGCATGTCAGCCCACGTTCACGTCAGTGGAGGTATGAGAGTGAAGGAGGCGTGAGAGCAATTTCTGTCCCAGGATAGATTCTTCCCCCAACACGATTCATATACAGATGCCAGACACCTTGCCACTTCGAAAATACTGTATGTCTTGGTGACTAGTAGTATTTCCAACTCTAATCAATGTGGTTTTATAGTTGTTAAGAATTTGGCCTTTTTACCAAATGAAATTTGAGTTTTATTCCTGGTCTCATTTTAAGAACTGTTTCAGTGTTATGTCTTAACTGGAAATTTTGTCCCGTTTTTGTGACCTTTGATGGATAGGATTGGAAAAAGGTGATGGCTGGGTCTTGAAAAGAGAAAACCCAAATTGCCACCACCACAGAGCAGAGCATTATCTGGCAAGACAAAGAGGATCTCTGAATTGGTTTGTCCGCAGGGGGAGAGGGGAGCCTGGACACTCCATGAAGTAGAGAGTGTTTGAAAAGCACCATTTTCACAGACATCCTCTTGCGTTTCTGTGTTCAGTCATGGCCTCAAAATGCAAAGCACCGCCATGCTCAAGTGCAACAATTTGCTGGCGATTTGAATTGAGGACCATATAATTTCTTTAATGCTGCCCAGTTATGAAATACAATTTCTAAATAGAAATAGTCCTTTTTTTTAAAAAAAAAAGTGATTTAAATCTTAGTCTCTCATGTACCTAGTAAATATATCAGTAGTTCTCACCTGACTCTTTTTTCTCACATCTTTCCCTCCCAGCCAAGTGAAGTACAGTAAAGTGGATGAGATCACGCGGTGGATAATTGCAAGGCACCTGCCAACAGCACCCAGCCGCTTCGTAACTTGCTCTGGGGTGCCTAAGAAAATATTAGTTAGAAATGGCCATTCACTGGGAGAAACATTTACTGGACGGCTGGGTAGATCGATCAGTTTGCAGAGGTAGATGTTCAGTATTCTTAAAAATCTCTTTTATTTTCGCTATCAATGAAGCCCTTTGTATGAAAGAGATCTCATAAGAATATCTTGTCATAGAAATGTTTCCTGCATGCATTTCACATGTTCACACGTATTTATTACTAAGAAGTCAAGGCTGCCTTAATACATTTCACATTTGGTAATTTAAAAACCATAATGAGACACTGAGAGTCAGTAATTACACTGTTTTTATGTTTTTCTCTGTTAAGGAAAAAAAATGATATGTTAAAGATATCCACTAGTGACAATCCAGTGTGAAACGACATTTGATACTACCTCAAAGGCCACGTATTGACCCTTTAAGGAGTCATTTACAATCTCTCTCTCCTCATCTAGGTCTTCCACTGACGATATTTCCTGTCTACCCCAGCCTTTTGAGTCATGGACAGAGAGATACCTATGCAGAACTTTTTGTATCTGCCAGTATTGTGTGCAGTACGATAGAACATGCTTTCTCTGTAAACTGTCGGAGTGCTATGTCCAGAGATAGGAAGACTAACGTAAATAGGTAATAGCATAGACTCGCCAGTGGGCAAAATTCAAGAAGGCGGCTGAAATCTTCTGTTTCTGGGCTTTCATTTTTTAGGTGAGATTTGTTCGCCCTCGTTGTATTATAAGCAGGTGATGTGATAACTTTAAAACCTTTGCCCTGGTTATAAAAAGGACTAAGTCAAGTTACTCTTTAGGTTTGCTAATGATTTTTTTTTTTTTTTTTTGCTTTTGATTTTATTGTCTCTGAAGCAGAGTAGGTGTTTCATAAATAAATAGAGGGATGATGTTAATCTCTATTTATTTTGTACTTTATAGTTTACAAACATTTCATCCTCCCTGGAAAGTCATTGATTGATACAGTCATGGTCATGTTTTTTAGTTGAAGAAACTGAGGCTCACAGAGGTGATGAGATACACCCAAGCTCTCCCAGCTGATGCGGTGAAGCCAGGACTAACCCTTAATTTCTGCCTCCTTCATGCTGCCTCCCCTGGAAGGAAGATGTGAAAATGCCCTGGATATAACTTTGTCTCTAGTTAGTGGAAATTGTAACTCTGGCATTTATAAGGGAAAAAAAAACAGATTCAATTATGGAATGCTTTGCTGAGCCTAATATCTGTAAATTACTATTTAATAAAATCAATTTGGTACAGATGGGGTTATTCCTACTTGCTTATCGTTAGCTCTCTTCATCCATGATTTTCATTAAGCTCCCTTATTTTAAGAGGATCTGGATGAAATGGAGGCATTACTCTCCTAAGGAATACAGAATGCCACGAAGTCCACCCGACGTGTGTCATCGTCTCCATGATGATGGAACCGAACTGGAGGTTTTTCCGTATGTCCTGTTCGTCTGTGGGGGAAAGGGAGCGTCCACAAATGCCTCTTCTAATGTAAATACGGCTTCACGTAATAGAAAGCTCAAGAATCCTTGCACTCTTGAGTGCTGTTCTGTTTGTTTCCATGACAGCGAAGGGGCATGATTATAGACAGACATGGGAAATTGTTGTCTTTTAGAAAATCACCCAAGGAGCCCTGGTGGGGCAGTGGTTAAGTGCTTGGCTGCTAACCAAAAAGTCGGCAGTTCAAACCCACCAGCCACTGCGCGGGAAAAAGATGTGACAGTCTGCCTCCATAAAGATTAACAGCCTTGGAAACCGTATGGAGCAGTTCTGTCTCCTGTAGGGTCGCTGTGAGTCGGAATCAACTCGACAGCAATGGGTTTTTTTGTTTATAAGTTTCCAAGTAGATAGATCTGCAAAAGCTCATTTCTCATTGACTGGATGCTTACCTATCTGACTGCAGGGATTGAGGTGTGTTTATTTGAAAGCAAATGAGCGAACGTCCATTATTTCATAGTCTTGCGGATAGAAGAAACCTTAAAAGTTCAGATAAATGTCCCGTTGGCATTTGGGCCCTCTCCACAACATTCCTGACAAATGTTTGGCTGGTTATGCTTGAACACTCCCAATGATGGGAAACTCACTATCTTTAAAGGTAGCTTATTCCATCTTAGATTTTTGCTTTTTTAATCTTATATCAAGCGCAAATCTCTCCGCTATATTTAAATCTTGATTTTTTTCCGTTGGGGCTGTGCAGAACACATTTAATCCATCTTTCAAATGAAAGATGGTCAGTTATTTGAAGACCACCAGCATGTACAAAGTAGAGGGTCAGTGAAAATGAATAAAAACCCTCAGTGAAATGAATTGACTCAACAATGGGATCAAATGTATCAAAAATCACGGAGAATAGCGCAGGACTAGGCAACAGTTGCTTCTGTTATACACAAGGCCTCCCTGAGTTGGAGCCCACTCAGTGGTAACTAGCTAAGAACGACAGTGTGTAACACAAGGCCCTCCCTCCCGCCACACACACACACAACACACCCCTAACCCTTTACTTCTGCTGTGCTTTTCCATTCCATCTTATATCTAGCTCATAGTTCATTTGGTGTTCTTACGCTGAGGTTTACCATCTTCCCACCATTTTGTGGGCTTCTTCCTCAAACATAAGTTTTTCTAGGCCTGCTTGAAATTTTGGTGCTGAAAATGGAAGCCCAGTGCCACTTGTGATATGGCTGACTCAGCCCTTAACTCACCACATAGTAGAGAGGAAGAAATGACTTCAAGGTGAAAAAGTTTAAATTTTTTAAGATACATAAGCTTGGCTGTATCTTGAACCCGTCTCGTGACAGGTCTTTCTGATATCATCGTAACTTGTGAAAGTAGAATTTCACCGTGTTTAGGAATAAGTATAGTACGCGGAAGTTGATTACTAAACATCCAGGAAAATCAAAGATATTGCCAAAATTAAAGGAACCTTAGAAGCTTCTACGTGATGTTTCTCTGCAGTGTCAGATCTGAGATAAGGTTGCCCTCTAGTGGTTACTGGCTCACGAAACGCTAAGAGCCATAATGGTGCCAATGAATTTCCCATCAGGCTAGTGGAGAAGGTCAGAGGTCGAAATTATGTTCTCAGTTGCTATGGGGCATTCTACCTCCAGATTGAAGAGTGTAATTCATTACTTCACATGCTTAATGAGAAATATAACTGTGTGGTATGTGTTGGATTTCAAAAGCTTACTTGGAAGTGAAGAAAGTTTTTTTTAAAAAACTTATTTTAAGGTAAAGCTAATTTATAAAAATCTGTTTGGCTTCGTGTTAAGTGTAAATGAGGTTTGATTCGTCCGTAGATGGTTATTATGAAATATTCAGTAATCCTGTATTTTTGTCAAAGTTTAAACCTTAATTTTATCCCATTATGGGGCTGGGTTTACCCTGATACATATTTTTAAGCAAAAGTTGTCAATCTTTTTGATCAGCTAAATCCACTATTTTTTTCTTCTTAAATCCAGATTTTTTTTTCCCCCCAAAAAAGACATTTAGAAAGAAGTAAGCTACCATAGGTCTTCTTGGCAATGAAACAGTTTTAAGTATGGATGCAGAAACTATTAACCCTTCCTTTCTGAAGATTTTGGGTAGGTCTTTTGGTTTCCCTTGAGTATATGTAGTTTGGCAAATAAAATGGTGCATTTTATATAGATTTTTAAAACACATTAAAGTTTATACTTCAAAACGCAGCATGAAGTAGAGAAAGCATTTGTTTAGGTAATTTTTAGGGTAAACAGGTAACGCGAGTGAATTATGGGTTTGGATTTTGGTGGTTTATCAAGTGTGAAATACTCATAAAGCAATCTGACTTCTATATTGGAATCAGAGGAATAAGTATTGATTTTCCTATTTCCTTAAATGTCATTTGTTGGTGATGCTACCCAGAACTGTGAGAATGCAAATTTACCTGAACTTTGCAGTTGCTCAAGAAGCCAAGGCTCCTGATCACAGCTAGAATAACCAGAGTAATGATAATGGCAGGTCATCACCAGGATTTTAAAGGATGATACTGCTTGCTTGTTCCTACTAGAAACACGAAATCTCAACTTTTCATGAAAAACAAGGAAAGAAGAAACAAAAAAAGGCAAAGAAAACCTGCTGTTTAAACATTTGCATCATAGAAACAAGACAGTGAGTGGTTCAGAAGTGAAGCCTGTGGTTAAGTTTCAGAGTAGTTGTAGAAGCAAAGTATTTGTCAAACTGCACCACCCAGAAGTGTGATCCTTTTACCACATGAGAAGTATTCTCTTTTTCACAGAATGTTGTTTTCATTTTTCAGTTGTTGTTGCCCCCCCCCATCTTATTTGTCCATTTCACTTCAAATATTTTGTACACCACTGGGTGGTATAAGTGATTAAATAAATTTATTTCAGGAAACACCTTTTAAGCGTCTACCGTGTGCTGGGTTATTCAATGCCACCCGTGTACTTTTATAAAGAGTTGAGATGCCTTTCTCCCAATCAAGTGTCTCAAGCCATGAATCAGCGTTTTAAAAATTCACTGAGAAATCAGCAGCCATACTTGGCCAGAGAAGACTGCTTTAAGGATATTGTGGCGGGGGGGGGGGGCGAGGGTAACAGGCGTGTGGACCAAGGGTCCAGCCTTGGACAGGACGCCCCCACCACTGAAGCTCAGCCAGGTTTTGGAGCCACTACTCTGGTCTCCTTTTCCTAACGAGGAAAGCAAGTCTTGGAGAGGAAAATGATATTAGGGTAAGTGTAAGTTTCCCTTACGTCCTCTTAAATCTCCTTTGCAAGTGGAAGAGTGGCAAACACTAGCAATTTCTGCCACTATTTAGAGTAGAGATGGGCTTCTAGTTACTTAAAACCAGTTGCTGTGGCTCATGGAGACCCCATGTGTGTTAGAGTAGACCCGTGGTCCATAGGGTTTTCAATGTCTGTTTTCTCAGAAGTAGATCACCCGGCCTTTCTTCTGAGGCATCTCTGGGTGGATGGAACCTGCAGCATTTCAGTTAGCAGCCGAGCGCATCAACTGCATGCACCACCCAGGGATTCCTCTGGTTACATCAACCCAACTATTAACCAACATGTAGGAGGAAGTGGGTAGACTCCAAATCTTTTACTCTTAAATGGTTCAAACTACAGAAAACCCCAAGGCTGTTTTGGTGCTGAAGGCGCCTGTGATTCTTTCCAAACACAATTCCTCTTCTGCACGAAGCGTTGCAGGTGAGGTCTGGTCTCTGCATGTAACAAGACCAGGATGCATTCTCCTGTTCCACCTGCACTGGGACCAGGTCTTGCCGCTCTTGTGGCCACTGAGTGGGGGCAGGGTGAGGATCGTGCCTCGGGAGTCAGTGCCTGAAACAGTGATGTCTTTTCTATGTTGCTTTTTTCAGCAACAAAGTAAAAGTTCCAGGGCCCAGCAAGCTTGTCAGTGCTTCCTGTTTACAAGCAGTGAACCCCTGGCCTGTGTCTGGTCATGTCTGGAAACTGGTGGTGCAGAAGGCTGGAAGAGGCAGGCACAGCCCTGCCTTCATGCTGTTTAGAGTCTAATCTGACAAAACAGATATAATTGGAATTGCTCTGGTTGACATGGAGGAAAGGAGCCTGCCCCTTTCCACACAGCAACTCCAGCTCCTTTTATGGAAAACGGTGATAAAACGTCCAGTTCTCTGACAGGTGTGATGTCGGGGGCTTCGGGTACAGCAGTGAACACTACGCGGAGACTAAGTCTCTGATCTCTGGCAGTGTACATTCTGGAGAGAAGAGCTAGGCAATGCCCAAGTAAAGGTAAATGAGCTGAATAGATACAGATAGTAACGAGCTAGTCTGACATAAAAACAATGTAACAGCATAGAAATGCTTATGGCCTCAGAGATCAACATCGTGGAACCCAATCCGAGACTTTTTTTCAACTGATGGTTAGTGTTATGCAGGATGGGAGGAAGTGTGGCCTCTGGTCCCAAATCTGCTGGTTGATTTCTGTCAGGTTACCACAGTTGCTCAGTTTCCTGGTTTATAAATTAGAAGGTTGGACTTGATAGCCCTCAAGATCTTTTTTAGCTCTACCATTCTATGACCATGTTTCTAATAAAAGAGTAGTCTGATTTTTTGTTCAAGACTTGGAAGACGGAAACACCTTTTTATTTTCCTTATTCCCTGTCTAAACCCCTTAATTGCTAGAGGCCTTACAATCAACTAATCAGTTCCTTTTGGAAGTGAAAATTTAAGGTAAAAAGAGATTCCTTTATGCCAACTATTTAAGAACAAGCAAGCTTTCACTGATATTGTTAATAAATGTACCCAGACTTAGTTCTGGTAAATTACAGTCATACTGTGTCAAGTTCTAGCCCAAAGCCTTTTCCACGTTTGATGGTTGAGTTAAAACTGAGGAGGTTGGAGGCAGGGAGGGCTGCTTGAAGTGGCCGTAACTGTTGCACACCATAGCAGTTACACTCCTTACCAAAGATTCTAGGCCAGAAACTCAAGGAAACTGAGACTGCCCTAATGGATTGTTTGCAGTTTATTAGTAAGCGGAAACAATGTATCTCCTGTGTTGCCAGCATATGAAAGGGAAATAATAACTGAACTCTTTATCATGAAAAATATTCTGCTTCCTGATTTGTAACCTGCTATCTCTAAGAACTGGGTTTCACTGAAACATTTATTGAGAAAGATACCAGTTCATTAAAAACCGGCATGTATGCTGTTTTTTTTTTTTTTTTAAGCCCCTCAACTTTATTTCCTTTTTGTGTGGAATCTCCCAGTGGAGTTTGGTCATTTCCAGCAGTTCCGGAAGTGGTAAAGGAGTTGGAAAAGTGTGTCTGATGGGAGCTGGCAAATGAAATTAGCTGTGACTTTTTCCACAGAGATCTTTAAAGGTTAGCATGTTGCCTAGTTTATACATATGTATGTATTTAGGAAATTGTACCCACATTGTACACACATCCACCTGTTTGCCTTAAAAAAAAAAAAAAACCTGTTGCCATCAAGTCGATTCTAACTCATAGTGAGTGACCCTGTAGAACAGAGTAGAACTGTGCCATAGGGCTTCCAAGGCTGTCAATCTGTACGGGAGCAGACTGCCACATCTTTCTCTTCAGGAGCGGTTGGTAGGTTCGAACTGTGGACCCTTTGATTAGCAGCTGAAGCATCTTCCTTGAGCTTAAGTTGCATTCATTATAAAGCAGTTTCTGAAAAATGATACTGTTTAACAAAACAATTGATTTGGTTGAAATCTATTTTCAAAAGCAATGTTTCTATGATAAGCAAACTCATGTAGGACAGAAGTGTTGCTTCCGCTAGTACAGAGAAAGAAAGTTATTTAAGATGAGTTAAGATGTCTCCAAGTTTTGGCAGACTTTCTAAGCCCCCTGCTGCTGTTGCGTTCAGTATCCCTTTTGAAGTGGCTTGTAAGTTTCTATGTGATTTCAGTGGCTGCTCAGGGGAAATGTTGGCTAAACTACTCGTTTTGACTGTTAAGATGGCTTGAGTGTTTCCAGAATGTTTTCATTTGCTAGAAATATGTTTTGCACTCAGGCTTCTTTTGTTGGAGAAGGTTGGTTACCAGCCATCTGATGATGCCTCAGGGTGTTTACAGAAAATGTGGGTGCTGTAGTTATATTTGAGCACAGCCCTCCCCCCACAAGGACAGTGTGGTAATCAGCAGGAATGTGAAAACATGTATTTAAGGATTGATGCTTGTAAAAGAGGTGCTGTAAAGAAACATGGTTGTTCAGATGTAAGAAATGACTGGCAGCTCTCCTTGTAGGCATGCTAGTAACAATAAAGTCTCGAGTGGAACATCAAAGCGATCACAGCTTACTCCAGCAGTGAGTTGCACATCAAAGAGGGAGCAGAAGACAAAGGAAGCGCACTGAGGTATGTTTCTGCCTCACGGCCAGATCCTCAGGGGGCACTCCCAGAGTCCTTTCATGAATGCAAAGTGATTTTTGCAGATCAGCGTCTTCATTTCATAAATGACCAGGAATATAAAAGCAGGGCACATGAGCACTGTAATTGCTCCCCATCACTCGAAGTTTGGCTAGAAACAGTTCATTGCAGAAGGGTTTGGCCTCTCTGGTTTCCATGAGCAGAGAATTTTGTCTCAGTATGGGCAGTGCTAACCACCTCATAGAGCACAGGGAATTATTCAGAGAACAAGATGGTGCAAATTGGATACATTTCAAATTGGTTGTTTGGAATTATGCTTGAAAACATAAAACTAGACCCAAGTCTGTGGAGTTATGCCTTCCCCACCCCCCTTGCTTTTCATTTTATTTTTTTAAATGAACCTTGTGGGTGGATTTTTGCTGAATCAGGTGTGCCTTACTTAACAGGTGTGTGTGATAATGAAATTTAGACCTGTTAGACCAGCTCTTAGTTAATCACCAGATCTGCGCCTCAGTTCTATAACTCAAGCAGTATGTGCTCCAAAATACCAGAAGCAAAACAGGAAGGATAGTCTGCATTTGACTTTTCTTTTTCTCTCTCTCTCAACATTAAATTGAAAATAAAATTAACCATGCAAGTATTATGGGTGGTTTGAAATAATGTACTTTTTTTTCTTTTCCTTGCCTTTGAAATTTGAAGTTCTTTTATAGTTTATCTTCAGTAATTTACTCATTTTTAAATGCTATTGAAAAGTAGTAGTGCTCTGTGTAGCCACTAATAAATACAAGGCAGCTTTCTCAAGGCTCTAGGGAGACCTAATAAACATAACTGTGTTACTAATTGATGCTATACTGAGCTGACAAAAGTAGTGCATCGGTAAATAAGTTAGAAAGCAAGAAGTTAAAGAACTATAGGGGATTATGTAGACATCAAGAGTTGGAAATTATAATCAGGCCTCTTTAGGGGAGCGTTAATTTGCATGTGGCTGAATTAGGGCACCGAATTATTTCGGAGGACTCCACTAAGAAGTCATCCAGAATCCCCCCAAAGTAAAAGGTTAAGGAGAGTTGGGAGTGTGGTGGGATGGTGGGGGGGAATGAGCATGTCGTATTTCCTAAATTCATGATAGCTTTCCCAATGGCTTGTTAGAGTCACTTTCTTGGTTAGGGAGAAAACTGCTGACGAAATCAAGAGTACTGCAATTTCTTTGTTCTGTATGCACTGTTTATGTTGAATTACCACAATCTTTTTTTTAAGGCGAAGAGGGCAGAAGGGTGGAGACAGAAATAAACCTTTCAGATCTTGGCTTGAACCCCATAAGGGCACAAGCTTTGAACAGATTAGAAAGTGTTTGGATTTACACAGTTATCATCTTCTACAGCAGTGGTCCTCCAAGTGGGATCCGCGGGCCTCTGGGAGTCCCCAAGACCCTTTCAGGGATTCCGAGAGAGAAAAAAGCTATCTATGTAACAGTACTAAGATTGTAGTATTGGCCTTTTTCAATGTGTTGGCAATGGTGGGTAAAACGTCAAATTACGCAGTGCAAAGTAAGACCTGTCCCAAGGAAATAAAAACCCACTGCTTGTCGAGTGGATTCTGATTCATAGCAACTCCCTAGGACAGAGAACTGTCCCCATGGGGTTTCCAAGGCTGTAAATCTTTACAGAAGCAGACTGCCGCATTTTTCTCCTGAGGAGCGGCTGGTGGCTTCAAACTGCCAATCTGTGCCACCAGGGCTCCTTCACATCAAGGCAGTGGTCCCACAATGTACTGGTTGTTGTTGTGTTCTTCACTGCTGTGCACTTGCTATTTAAAAAAAAAAAAAGCCAGCTTCATTTAAGAGTGTTCTTGATGAAGCAGTAAATATTATTAAGGTTATTAAATTTTGACCCTTGAGTACATGTCTGTTTAATATTCCTTATGACAAAATGTGAAGTACGCATAAAGCACTCCTGTTCCATACCAAAGTGTAATGTGTGTCTCCAGGGAAACCTACTTGTGCCATTGTTTAAGAGCTGAACTAGGTGATTTTTTAATGGAATACCATTTTACTTACTAAAATGACTGCGGTTATTCAAGCTTGGGTATATCTCATACATTTTCTCCAGAATGATTGAAGCGAGACTATCATTTCAAGAAAAACAACTGACGGCATTTATTGCCAATTAATTTGAGCTTTCAGGCAAAAATTAGAATTCTGGAAAACTTGTTCCAACACCATACCCTTGACAGCTTCCCAGTACTTAAAAGACTTTTCCAGTGATGTAGGTGGTGATATTCATGAATGTGATTATTTGAAATTGTATGATGAAATTTGTCAACATCTGGAAGTGTCCTAACTCAGTGAACCAATAGTTTCCGAATAGCTAATGCATGATGTTACAGAAACATGCCTGCATAAGAGATTCATTCAGAGTACAAAAGACGCCAATGCATTAGGAACTAGCAGAGTACAAAAAGTTACTCAAGTAGTGTAGGTTCACATACTGCAACTCAACTTCAAGAAACTACCACTGGCTGACTTTTGGTGTAGTATCAAAGAAGAATTTCCAGAATTATCTGAAAAGGCTATTAAAATACTTTTCCTTTTTTCCAGCTGGATATCTGTGTAAGTCTAGACTTTATTCACGTACTTCAACCAAAAGACTATAACGCAGCAGACGGAATGTAGAAGCAGACTTGAGAATCCATCTGTTTTCTATTAAGCCAGACGTTAAAAAGATTTGCAAAAATGCAAAATATTGGCACTCTTCTTATTAGCTTTTTTTGTTCGTTTTGGAAAATATACTTATTTTTCATAAAAGTATTTTATGCTATTATGTAATAAGTTTATTATTTTAATGTGTTAATAAGTAAATTTTTTAAAGTTGTCCATTTCAATTTTCAATAGAGTAATTATTGATATATAACCCACAGAAACATAAAGGTCTTTTGGGGCTCTTAAAAGCAGAAAAGGATCCGGAGACCAGATAGTTCAAGAATCACCACTCTACAGTTTAAAATAGCCAGAAGATGTTGTGTTAAAGCACAGGGTAACAAAAATGGGACTTTGAATTTAGACAAGTTAATCGTATTAACCAGAGCACATTTTCTTTGTGATGTCTTAATCTTTAATGGCAGTGAAAGGTTATAACCGTTGGATTTTGTTTGTTGGTTTGTTGTATTTTTAACCTCAGAATAAAACTGGAACTTTTTTTTTTTTTTTGAGCGAAAAGATTCATTGCTGGTGTTATACTTTCAGGGTTTTGTTGTCTTTATTAATGCAGCAGAGATACACCATAAAGCTTGACAGTTTATTTTCAATCATCTGCACACTCCTTTAGCTTTTTAGGAAAAAAATATTTTGTACATCCCAACTCCTATGCCTTGAGAAATTTTATTACTTTGGGAGTGATGGAAGGATGGAAAGTGCTCACAGGTCCTACCACCACACAGGTGACAGGTACATTCATTCACTCTCCCTGAAACTGTCGTTAAGAGACCAGAGTTCTGTCCACATGTTGGTAGGGTTCAGCTGAGAAAGGCTGAGCGCTCTACTAACTTCAGATGCACTTGGCAAAATCGGTTCCATTATACTAATTGAATCTATGACAGTCTAACCTTCCCAGAGACGCCTTGTGAAAAATAATGTGTGGCTGGAAAGCAACGCCCAAGTGCTTGTTCTTAATTTTATAATTGCTTTGTTGGCATCTGACTTACAGATGTTTACGTTGCCCTTTGCAGCTGGACCATTGGCCTTTTTGGTATTCTCAAAGAGGAGCCACTTACATCCTGAGTTCTGTTTGGTTTCTAGTCAACAGTCTGTCAGTTGAATGGGAGCAAATGCAGCTTGGTACATTCTGAATTACCAGAGTCTTGCTCTTGATTCTTGTGACAAAGAGGAGAACCTGGTGTTCCTGGAGCCAGATGAAACCCAAAGTTTTGGGGCACCTCACTTCCCGTATAGTTTTATTAGCTAGGTAAAGGTAAGCTTAGGTACACTAACTATGTAAATAGAGGTTTTGTAATGACCCACAGCTAGCCTGGCCACGAGAAAGAAGTGCCTCACGTCCTCTGTGGATCTAGCCCCAAAACTGTGACGGCTCAGGAGTGTGATCCCAAAGTTCAGAACAAGCCATGATCCTAATGTGTGGGAAGGATGGGGGCACGAGGAAGGAAAGCAAAGATAGCAGTTCTCTATCCATAGATAGTTGGAAAGGTGAAGCTGAGGAAATACGGGCTTTTTAAAGGGCTTCAGAAGTAAGAGTGCCTGGGTGGCAAACGGTTAACACATTAGGCTCCTAACCGAAAAGTTGGAGGTTCCGGTTCACTCAAAGCATCTCGGAAAAAAGGCCTGGTGATCGACTTCTGAAAAAATCAGCAATCGAAGACCCTATAGAACACAGTTCTACTCCGATGCACGTGGGGCTGCCAGGAGTCAGAATCAACTGCAGGGCAACTGGTTTACAGAAATAACTTCATGCCTATTCTTGGTTAAAAAGAAAGCAAAACGTCCAAGATAATTACTCACTTTGAAGTAAAATGGCTCATTTTTAGACATACCAAAAAAAAAAAACAAAACCCAAACCCATTGCCATCAAGTCAATTCCGACTCATAGCAACCCTATAGGACAGAGGAGAACTGCCCCATAGGGTTTCCAAGGAGCAGCTGGTGGATTTGAACTGCTGACCTTTTGGTTAGCAGTTGAGTTCTCAACCTTTGTGTCACCAGGGCTCCGTTTATTTTACTAAATTTCTAGCATTTCGCTGCTAACTGAACTTAATGAATTTTGTGTATAAAGTTTTATGTTATTTGGTGGTTTTGACCCAGGCATGAATCACTTAAAAAAGCAAAGGGCATTTTGTTTCTTGGTCTGGGAGTGTTCACTGTGTGCAAATTCATCAAGCTTAACATTTGTGATTTGTGCCTGTTTCTGTGTGCGTGTTGCACCTCAGTAAAAAGCCTCCTAAATGGCAGGGACATTCTAATGGTAATTTTGTAAATTCCACTGTCAGAGCTGAATACGTTGTCTAGACTCAAGGCTTTGCAGTTTGCACTCCACTCTTTGACAAACATTTCATTTAGTCTCATTTCTTTGTATCACCGCTTTCACAAATAGGAAATTACCAAGCGAATTTATAGATCTTAAGTATGTGTATAGAGTCATAACTCTGTGCCATGAAAACCTGATAGCAACCTTTACACTATTGTTGTTTGTTTGAGTGTTGGCTTGTGAATGACCTTTGAGAAAGGTGGGAAGGAGAAAGTGAACCAGAAGACAAGGTGATGTAGTTATAGGAATAGGCAGTCCTTCGAAGACTCAGTGCTTCCTGTGCACTCTGCAGCTCCTTGCTAACAACTCGGCCCTGGATAAGGCTTGCCTCTGGCAAACCAGCTGTGTTTTCAAAGTCCATCGTTTGCTTTTTCCATGCCCTCAGTGATCCCTGGCTGAGCAGCCCGGGGCAGAGGTGGGTCACCACATAAAGCCGAGGACCACGTCTGCCCAGACTGTCTCCCTGTCCCCTCTCCTGACACTCTGCTTTGGCCTTGCCTCCCTTTCTCTCTGTGTTCTTTCTGGTGACAGGACATAAGGAAAAGGAAGGAACGTGAGAACTCTGAAGTAGGTAGAAGAACAGGCATGGATTTGGAAGTTTTTCCAAATACAAGGTTTAAGTCCTGGAAAGAATCCTTACTAGCTGAGTAACCTTGGGCAAGTTATATAACTTCTCTAAACCTCAGTTTTATCACCTAGAAAATGAAGTTGATAACAACAATATCCACTATGTGGAGGTTTGGGAAAGGAGGAAGTAACACGTGAAGGCACTTAACCACTCTCAGAGCCATCTCAGTGCCTCGCACGCAGGAGGCACCTAGTAGACACCAAAAAGGTGTTGTTATTAACATCACCGTCACCGTGTACACACAGTGAATCATAGACAGTCGCATATACAAGTTTAAAGACAGGGCAATTACTTCATTCGATCTTATCTCAGCTGGAACACATTGGCATTTTAGCAGGGGCCTTTGCCAGGGCCCAAAGAGGTGAGTTATGTGATCTGGTCCGAAGGGGCTGGTGGAAGGGGATCTTCAGTGATAATCCTCATCATACAACATAAGAGGTTTCTGATTCTGGCTCTCAAAGCCTGGCTATTGAAACCAGTAATACATGTTCCCAGCCTGTCATTTATGAAGGGTTTCCTCCATGCCAAGCACTGTGAAGTGGATTACTGCATTTAACGCTTACATTAACCTTCCATTTATTTGCCCATTTACAGAGAGGAAACTGGGTCTTGGCGAGGCAGAGTAGCCTATCCAGGATCACAGGGATGGTACTTGGCTGGGAAGGAAGGCCGAGCCTGTCTGACTCTGAAGGCTGTGCTTCTATCCTTTACTATTCTGACCCAGCAGCTCCAGCACTGCAGGGCGCACAGTCTCCAAGATTAGGTCATCCTGCAATTGGGACCGAGGGTGCTTTCTGAATCCTTTTGTGGAGTGGAGGTGGGCAGAATGCAAGCAGGTATTTCCTGAGCATCTGCGGAATTCCAGGCAGTACGTAAAGTGCCATAACCAAGGAGTGAAAGACATGGCCCAGCCAGAGGTGGACATAAAGCCCCGGTACAGCCTAAGTGCAGATTAGAGTAGGCTAGATGCAACGGGCACCCTGAGGAGGAGCCTCGATCAGATGCAGGGGTTAGGAACAGCCTTTGGGAGGGGGTGATGGCTTAGCTGAACTTCCAAGTGAAGAAGGTTATTCCCAGCAAAGGATGCCAAAAACCAAACCAGTTGCAGTTAAGTCAATTCTGTTTCATGGTGACCCCATATGTAGCAGAGTAGACCTGTGCTCCATAGGGCTTTCAATGGCTGTCACCTTTCGGAAGCAGATCACCAGGCTCTGGATGGGTCCAAACTGCCAACCATTCCATTAGTGGTGCTTAACCATTTGGACGACCCAGGGACTCCAAAGGCTAGACGGTGAGCTTGATGACTGTGGGGATGGCAGGTAGCTCCGTGTGGCCTGCAGGGACTGGCAGGAGAGGGGATGAGGCAGCTAGAGGAGGCGGAGGGCTTCAGACCACGAACATTCCTGATTGTCACTCTAAGGGAGTTGTTCTTTATAGCAGAGGAGATGGGAGCCGCCCAGGGAGGTTGTCAGACAGATTTTGAAGGCACATGGAATCATTGTAACGATCAGGTATTCTCAGTAGCTTCCTTTCCCATAATCATTTCAGGAAAAAGAGAACGAGAGAGAAGAAAGGGGGAAAAAGCTTTGTGGCTGTAGCAAAGGGCCTTCCTTGGTGCGATTGGAGTTTCTGTGAAGATGTTCTGCCTCTTGTATACTGTTGAGAGATGTCTGAAAGGCATCCTGCCTCAAGACTCCTTCAATGGATTTTTGCACTTTGCTTGTTATAAATGGATCCAGGGACTTCATTATGATGTCGCTAAGATGAATGAGGCAGGAGTGTTTTGGCTTGCGCTGCCAGGAGGAGGGAAAACAAGTTTCTCTGGCATCACAGTTCAATCACGCTGCTTACAGAAGTAGACCCATGAAAGAATGGGGGAGCACGGCTTTGATAGGAGAAACCCCCTAGCCCTGTTGGTGCCACTAGCGAGTGCTTAAACTAAAGCTTGGAGCCAGCTTTCAAGTATTGACTGTGGAGCCCACACTCAGGCATGTACTCAGCTTGTTAAAATAAAAACACACTCTGAGCCAAGCTCCTGTCGCAGCTCCTGTCATTGTTACACTGGAGATTGTGGTTTGAATTGGAATTGCTGTGGCGTACATTGATTTCAAGATATGGTTGGTAATTCAATATGTTAGTTAGGACTTGTGGCCAAACCATGAAGAAGTAAATATCATTGCCGGCTGCCTCTTCGGTCATTTCTCCATCTTGTATTCACCATAAACGCTTGGCAAATCTACCCAGAATAGAGACTAGTTTGACTTCTTTGCTATTGGGCCAGTTGCTTGTCTCATTCAGCTCTTACCTGTCAGTGAGGATGATAATGGCATCAGTCTCCTTGGGTTGTGTTGAGAATTAAATGGGTTAAGATATTTAAGACGCTTGGCCCATCGGTAAGTGCTTAATAAATGTTGCCTTATTATCAATATTATTTATAGATATTAAAAACAATGAGCGAGAGTATGACTGAAATGCCACCCTCTTTGTCTCGCTACCAGTGATACAGGTAGGACTTGGTTTGCACTTGACTGCTAACCTAAAGGTTGATTGTTCGCACCCACCCAGCCAGCACCACCAGGGAAGAAAGGGCCTGACGACTTGCTTCTGTAAAAAGATTACAGCCAAGTTCTACTTTGCAACACGCGTGCTCACCATTGCTGTTGAGTCAGAATTGACTCAACAGCAATGGGTTTGTGTGTTTGTTTGGTATCAAGCGATCTGAAATAGCCTTGGGTTTATTAAACCCTTTGGGTTATGCTCCTCATGTTTCTTGTGGTTACTATGCCCAAATCAATCAAGTGTTTGTGAAAGGCTTTGCAAATACAAGATGTCATGCTCATTGCGTGATTGCTTTCTTCTGGAGTTCTTTTTCCCAGCGTACAGACTTCTGTATCATTCTCCCCTCCTTGCCCCGTGTCCTCCATGTGAAACGCACAACAGCATGTTCTCCAACAAATGAATCACTTATGTCAATTTACTGACCCACTTTCCACCTCTAAGGCTATTCAACTTGGTTATTTCGTTTTTTAAGGCCCCCACATTCCAATCATGGATATTAAGGAACAGATAAAGATATACCTAGTATCTTTTCTGCACACCTGTGGGGTTTTGGCTATGGAACTTAGTCATCTGGCCTCCTCACCCATCTCAGAGTGCCGAGCCTCCTTAACCATTCATGTGTGCACTGCAGTCTGCTCCAGTCTGTTTAAATTAGGATCTCCTTATATTTGTGCAAATCACCCTCACACCCCACACTTTTACATGGATTATTGCTTTTTAATGAGGAGGTAATAGAAAGGTGGTGAAGTCGACTTATGCATGGGCACAGTGTTCTGATGCGTAAATTTTGATAATTCCCCAGTTGGAGCTGAATTTTGATTGTAGAAGGTGTCATAACTAAAAACAACAGTCCCCTACCTCCTTGGGCATTTTATAGAATACTGGACTTAAAAGTGACCTTAGAAGTCATCTAGCCCAATTCATTTACTTTGTACATCAGGTAGTTGAGAAATTAAAATGCATGACCCAGGATTAGTTAGCAACAGGTTAAGGACTGGAGCCAGGGTCTCCTTAGTCCTCAGCCCCTGTTGTTGCCACTGCTGGTACTTCATCAGAGTTCTATAAGGAGTTTTGGTGTAATATTGTATCGAAGGGTGCTGTGAGGGGCTAGACCTATTTAACTCTTTAGTAACTGTCATCGTGTTGTTTGTTGGTTGCTGTCTAGTCGATTTCAACTCATAGCAACCCCAAGCGACAGAGTAGAACTGCTCCATAGGGTTTTCTTGGCTATAATCTTTATAGAAGCAGATTGCCAGGTCTTTCTCCCACAGAGCTGCTGAGCGGGTTCGAACTGCCAACCTTTCAATTAGCAGCCGAGTGCTTAACCATTAGGCCACACAGTTTTACCAAAAGATCCAGTGGGTCATTACATTTGTTTGTATTTTGTTTTCATAGAAAAGGAAAGAAAAATTAATTCCAGCTAAGAGTAGGAACACAAAAGAACACCCGAATGCACCCCAGCTTTAATTTCATCTTTGAAAGCACAGGAAAACAGAGGAAACCACTTCAAATATACCCTTACAATGAATTCAAACTGTGTCAGGGAAGCCAGCAAAACGGTGTCCCTTTGTGCTGACTATTGTGGAAATGTATCCTTGTCGTTTGCTGTGGTCTCCCTGTGGGAGCCACATCCCGATCCCTCCCCCAGCCTGAAAGGAGGGGAAAAAAAAAAATAGCAGGAACAGTAAATAACAACTGTCAGATAATACAGATGGGTAAACATTTCCAGAATTGATTGTGTAAAGTACTGTTGACAAGCCACTAGCAGGCAAGATGAGGTGAGAGGAAAAAAAGAAGTTTTATCTGTCATTCAGTTGGGTGTAGGATGGAGGGAGAACCTACAGAAGGACGTGATTAATATGGTAATGTACTTCATTGCGTGAGAAGGCTCATAAGAGGGTCCTGAGAGGTTATCTGGTCCAGGCCATTGCCATTACTGCAGAGGAAACAGAAACTCTGAAAGGTTAAGTGGCTGGCCCAGTATCACACACTTAGCAGCAAAGCCAATTTTAGAACCTTGCTCTCTTGACTCTCAGTCCTGTGCTCCAGCCACTATACCATAACCCTCTAACTGAATATATGCTGGGATCAGTATCACCAGTACAAGATGAAGCTCATGGAAATTTCCCTAAATGGATAGCTGTTTTTAAGTCATCATTGAAACTGACCATAATTTTAAGCGTCTCCAAAGGATAAAAACCTGTTAATAAGGTATGGTGTAAAATGTTAATTCACCTTCATATCCAGAAGGGAAGGAATTTTTATGTTCTTTCAGCCATTCAACAAACATATTAAGTGCCTATGCTGTATTTGTGGTACCTACGGTCCCTGATCAATTATCCTTTCTCTTTCCTTTGAGGCTACTAAGCAGTGGGGCGGGTCATTGGATCTGTCCACTCTACCTCCCTTCTGTCTAAGGATGTCATGCTCACATGGTCTTACTTTTCTCTAGTCTTTGTTATCTTTTTAATCTGGTCTTTAAATGTCAGTCTCTGTTCTCTTATCCTTGTTTAGACAGTCTGGGTTTCTTGTGTTTATCTTGCCCTCCTTTTGCTGACGTATTTGCATCACTTTAGCTGCAGTTAATATCTGCTAAATCAAACCATATTGGCTTGAATAGCTTCCCTTGATTTGTGAATAAAAGGATGCTTCAGCTGCCTGGGCCTGCTTTCTGAACGGTCTTTGTCACCGTTAGGTTTGACTTGCTCAAAACCGCCCTTGTCTGCATCTGTCTCTTACCCCTGTATCTTTCATCCTCCCCCGATCAAGCCGCTTCGTCCTTTTGAGCTGCTATTCCTCTAAACACAGCCTCTGTTGGGGAGGGTGACTGCTCATACTTTAGGGAGTGGGGAGACCAATGTCATTTTTCTTTGCTGGTGTCCTGCTTTCACTTTTAATCATCACCCCCTCCCCCAAATTATTGTTACCCCAAACCAAACCCATTGCCGTCAATGCCAACTTATAGCAATCCAACCTAACAGAGTAGAACTGCCCTCTAGGGTTTCCAAGGCTGTAAATCTTTACAGAAGTAGACTGCCACACCTTTCTCCCACGGAGCAGCTGGTGGATTTGAACAGCCGACCTTTTGGTTAGCAACCGAGCACTTAACCACTACACCACCAGGGCTCCTTAAATTATCGTGATGACCAGAATCAGTGTCGTCATTGGCCAAACCATAGTGAGCAGCGACTACGTATTCACTGAACATCATCCTGCTGACTGGAACTTTGTAAAACCTGAGCCTCCGGTGCTTCTGAGAAGGGGAGCAAGATCAACAAGCCACTTTTGTTGATTTATTTAATTCAACAAATTTTCTATGAATAATACCGCTTACCGCAGAGGCGTGATCGGGTTCTAAATGCCAGAAGAAAGAGGTGTGAAAATATGCCAACCACAAAGAGAGCTTTTGTGAATCGTACCTTCAGCCCACCGATTTCATACTACAGGAAAAGCTATAATCTTGATTTCTTTTTTTCTAAGCGCAAAACCGATCCAAACTGAAATCTATGTGAAAAATAACAAAACTTATTCTGTAAACTTTTACCTGTTTTTTGGCTTAATTATTCAACAACCCCTGCTGCTCCCCCACAAAAGGAGCTAATCTTTTTTACTTAGGCTGGGAAAAGGCACACAACCTTAGCAATAGTGTGATCATAAAACAGTAATGCCCAGATCCAGGATAAACTTACGTTTCAGGGAAAGCAAACGATGCTCCTAGGTGTGTGAGTGCTGTGTCAGGGGCCTTGTGGTTGGAGGACCGGTTGACCTTGAACACGGTCTGATGTATTTGGAGATCTGCACCTGGCCTGCCTCCTTCCCTCCCAAGTATTAGCAGCAGCAGGTCCTGCCCTCCCCAGTAGATCTGGACAAGACCTCTCCACAGCTGGTTAGGGAGAAGAGGCTTCTTGCTTCCTCAGAGACAGCCTGACACCACACTTGGCCAGAGTGTGTGAATCGAGGTTTGGGCCTCTAGCATAGATAACGCAAGCTCCTGTCTTTTCTCCCTCAACTCCCTCAACAGTAGAGAGCAGAGCCTTTGCTGGCGTGCTGCCTCCTGGAGGTGTCTGAAGGTTTGCACAGCTAGGAGAGGCTTTGGGGGCTGCTTTGACATTGCCAGCTGAAGCTGCTTGGCTGCTCATTCCACCTCCCTGTGGTTGGGGGCAACCTTGGTGCCAGTCAGAATGGAAAGGCACGGGTGCAGACGTAACAGTGAGAGGTATAAGGCGTTGCCCTGTCCATTTCCTAGCAGGGCACCCACTCCCTAACCCAGAGCTTCTGTTCCAGGAAACTCTCTTTCCCATAAAGCAATGGTTCTCCACTGGGGGTACCTTTGACCCCCACAGGCATTTGGCTGTGTCTGGGGACTTTCAGGCTATCACAACTGGGGTTGCTCCTGGCATCTAGTGGAGAGAGACCAGGGATGCTGCTAAACACCCTGTAACCTACAAAGAATGTCAGTAGTGCTGAGGTCGAGACACCCCACCTCCCCCGGAGCGCACTCTTTATGTGCCGCACCGCAGGCCCCTCACATACATCTGCCCCCGGCCCCCAAATATGTGATATATAAATGTATTTATCTTCATTTTTAAATAAAGGAATAAGTAGAGAATCTCACTGGCAAGAAGTGACCAAAAAAAAAAAAAAAAAGAAAGGTGAAGTATGCATTAGCAACAGAAGGCAGAGATAGTGTGAATTAAGTCATTTAATGTAATTCCTGCTGCGTGCAGTGGCAGAGGCTGGCATGAGGGTAGGAGGACATCTCTCTGGAAAGAAGTGGCTCCCCAAATGCTTGGTGCCATTAGACGGCTGACGTGAGTGGGGCAGGTAGAGGAAGCACCCGGGCCACTGGACTGTGAGCACGTGCGCCAGTTAGGCGGAGCCCCGCATTCGGTTCTGACCTGCTGTCACCACTCAGAATACCCGGCCCGCCACCTCCAGGTCTTTGGCTTTTTTAAGAGAATCTGGAAATCTGGACTTCAGTGTGAAACCTTTTGTTTATTAAATGTTAGAAACACGTTTAAAATCATAAGCGACCAGGTAGTTGAATAATGGGTAGATTAGGTACAATCTCTGTCCAAACTTTCAGTGACTTTGAAGGAGTCCAAGCTTCTTAGCAGAGTAGTCAAGCCCCTGATGGTAACTAACAACCACCAGGCTGGGTGGCTCCAACCTAGCTACCTACTTTCTATCTCCTGTTGAACCGTTTGCTTCACTCACCTCTCATTTGAGAAACAACGAGTCTGTCTTTGAACACCCCAAGCGTGTTCATGTGGGGCCTCTGCCTGCTTTGCCTAACTGCCCGTTGAACTGGGGTATTCACCCGTCATGGCCTGGATCATCATCTTCCTAAATTCCCTCAAAAAGTCTGGTTTGTTGTATTATGTTCTCAGGATCTTTACAACCTACCGGGTGTTCATCTAATTATCTCCTGCATCCTAATTAATATATAAGACTTTGAGGCTAGGAACCCAAGTTCCTTTGTCACTGTTTTTCCTCCGTGTAAACTTAGCTTCCAATAAACTTAAGTCACCTTAACCATCCACTAGCACTCACTGTGATACCAGGGCAGCCTCTGCATTCACACAGCCCCATTTCCTTTCCCATGGCTAAATTTCCAAGAAAAATTAAACTAACATTGGAATGTTATTAATGGCACAAAGGGAATTATGATTTTTCTGCATCATCTGAGACCTTTTATTAAGAGAGAAAAAGTAAAACTTGAGAGATGAGTAATACTTATTAAACATTTGGAATAACATTAAAATAAGTATTTTTACAGAGCTAAATATTTGCATCTATACTTAGATGTATAAATTACCGTTCTTTGAACTTGAAGTCGATTTTGAACTAGGCTCTCCATAATCATAATAATCATGCATTTTATTTATATACACTTGGGTTGTATAGATATTAACCAATTAATTCTTGATCTCACTGCCTGAGAGGAAGACTTTCCTGAGTACCCTATTTTTAGAGTGCACATAGGAGGGTGTTGTAGTTATAGACCTCTGTTACTAACTTTGCATTGTATTACCCAAATGCTTACTTAGCAGTTTACCAACATCAAGGGGATAGGTGGGCAAGAAGCTTATATCAGAATTAACTTCTTCTTTCTAGCCAGGAGCCAAGTGACATTTATAAATCCATCAAATATCTGGCCTGAGACCAAGGGCAATTCATTTTCCTCAAGTGTTTGCATGGTTGTCTAAGGGGGTGTGTTGACTTTCTCAATTCAGGTCACATCATAATTAGCTTTTTTTTTTTTTTAAGCAGAGGCGATATCTATATGTGTTTGAGCCAAATTGAGTTTTATAATCTTGGTACTATGGAGGTGACTTGCTTAGTAATTAAGTTATCCCCATAAGGTTAGGATTTCGCAAGTTGCTGTTGCCTGTTGCCTTCTGCCTGCTCCACTAAAAAAAAAAAAAAAAAAAAACTACTTTGTTATTACTTTTCAGATGAAACAGATCCGTTTGGGGAGAATCCATTGTGAATGTGATAAAGTTTGCTGTTGAATAACACAGGTTTAGGCTCAAGGCCAACTGTAAATGCGAGAGAAATGGGAAGATACTAGACAAGTACAGTTTATCTCATTATCCAGCAACTTGGTTTTCCAAACGTCTCTGCTAATGAGTACATAAAATAGGTTACGTGTGACGTGCGCTCAGTGAGCACGTTTTGTGAATTATATCTGTCATTCCTACCACGGCTAGAAACTAACACTGTTTGAACAGCACCAGTTCTTGAGCTTCTGGTTGCAAGAAACAGTTTCTTTAAAAGAAAAAAAGAAAAGGCATTGTCTTATCTGTGGAATTTACCTTTATGGAAGAATTCTTGGGAACACACTGATTTTATCTAAGTCCGATTGTGTTGCACTCAGTTAAAACCTCTGTTGTCTCTTACAGTCAGCTCACAGGAAAAGAAGGCAGTGTTCCTCAGAGCTCTGAAGGACAAATGCATAGAGCGAGGCTTTAGGGACACTCTGTCTTTTTGCTGAGATGCTGGTGGAGCTCAACAGATAATGGTCAGAGAGCTTCCGGGGACGTCAGTGCTAGCTGATAGCAGTTTGCAAGCAGTTGTTTGTGGCATTGGATTTAAAAACTCAAAACCAAACCCGTTGCTGTTGAGTTGATTCGGACTCATAGCTACGGTATAGGACAGAGTAGAACTGCCTCATAGGGTTTCCAAGGCTGTAATCGTTACCAAAGCAGACTGTCACTTCTTTCTTTCATGGAGCGGCTGGTGGGTTCGGACTGCTGACGTTTCAGTTGGCAGCCCAGCATATAACCACTGCACCGCCAGGGCTCCTTATTGAATATGAAGCCCCTGAAAATGAAGCAAAAATGTATAATGATGGTATAACTGCACTGGTTACTTAGCAGAGTACCGAGTTATTGAAATATCAGCACTTTTATGCTCTTATGTAATTTTCTTAGAATAATCATTATTTTACATCGAGGAAATAATTTTAATCTAGGATTCTTCCTGATTCCCCACTCCCGGATATATTTGAAAAGTAAACTTATTGAAATAGAAATTCATGAGCTGCAGTCAACCCAGACCTCTGGCTTTCCGGGTTGGAGGATCGGGCTAATGAGACCAAAAGACCAGATTTAATATAGTCCAGAAGGCTTTGAACACAGGAAAGCCGTATTTTACAGCCCTCAATTATACCCCATGCTGCAAAAGTAACTAAATGAGAGAGTGTAGATAGTCTGCACCAAATTGTCATCGCTGCTAGTAAGGAGGCGCTCCAAAGGCAGATTTTATTTGGTGGGCCAGATATAAAGAGCATCACGTTAGGAGAGAGTCAGTAATGATAATGACACGAGCTGACGTTGAGTGCATCCTCTCTGTATGCCAGGCGGTAGGCTGAGCACTCGACATGCGTGATCATATCTAACTTCCAATAACTGTGACGCAGGAACTGTTGTTACCCCATTTTACAGATGAGGGGAACTGAGGACCAGAGAGGTTAAAGTGAGTCACACAGGGTCACACAGCAGGGTGAACTGCAATTTGAATTTAGGTCTGCCTAACTCTAGGACTTCGCAGTCATGCCTCTTCATATTAAACTATGTGTATTTTTTAGATGCTAGATTCATCGTCTGAATATATAAGTCAGAGGCTAATGGAAGACGTACGGATGACCAGAACACTCAAGCTGGGAGGCCTGAGGCAGTCTTCACGTGAGAGAAAAGAGTGAAAGCTAGATCCAGGCGCATGGAATACTATGAAAGTGTTTCATCCAATACTGAGTGCCATGTTGACTATTCAACAAATACACAGACCTTCACTACCTGTGTGTGTACTTGCTACACTGGAGCAAATTTCCCAGCGACCACTAAGAATGAACCACAGTGAATTAGAACCCCTGTCTTTTGATAAACAGTGTCTATGATGCAGCCACACAGGAAAAGCTGTGGTTTTAACCTCCAGGGGCACAAAGAGTTTGTGCTCAACAATTTACCTAACTAATGATTGGCGGTTCGAACTCACTCTCACTGTGGGAGAGAAGCCTGGTGATTTGCTTCTATAAAGGTGACAGCCAAGAAAATACTGTGGAATCATTCTACTCTGTAATACATAGGGTCACCATGAGTTGGAATCGACTCGAAAACGGGTTTGGCTTTTTTCTTTTGGAACCTCTGGGGAGCCAATTGCCTAACAGGTTCTTGTAATAACAATAGCTACAGTAGCTGTAATAATAAGAGGTACTGTTTAGTGAGTGTTCTATATCCCCAGGCACTTCATGATCTCATTCTCTTCTTAGAACACCACCATGAAGTGAGGCGAGTGGTAAGATCCCCATGCTACAAATGTTAACTCAGAGACATTTTCCTAAGACCTGTGTAAGTGGCAGAACTGGAATTCTGAGTGCTCTGAACTACTACAATAGTTGAGAAGGCCTAAAATGTCATGAAGTTTCCCTAATCAAACTCATAAGGAAGGCTCTGTTTTGAAGTGAAGCGAGACACCTTCTAATTCAAAAGTCTGTTTAATATCCTCCTTACATTAGAATAAATGTACAAGTCAGCCAAAATACAGGAAGTGAAATTCCATGTGGACAACTGCTCGTGGGGTTAGTTAGGCAAAGGAGCATAAAAGGTCCGACAGTTCCCTGGCAGACCTGGTGTTTGCATAGTCAGAACCTTACCTTACGCTTAGTAGGTGCTAAACAAATATTTGTGGTTTGTTTCAGTCATGCAGATTTTTGTCCAACTATTCCACTTTTCACCTCCTTTTGGTTTTGCTTTGAAAAGCTGACTCCTGTTCACTTTGGGAGAATTTCAGCTTCTACGGATGTAGTTTTGGATTGGCGTTTACTTTCTTTCTGTACTGCTCCATCCTTTTTGAAACGTATTGATATTTTGCAATTCGAAGTCTGTTACATTATGGAAAGGAGTCCAGAATCCTCGGGAGCCATCTGGTGGCTACAGCACCAACCTTAAAGTCTTCCTGGATCTACGACCCTGGGTGAAATTCTTACATCAGTTTCAAAGTTAAAAAGCTTAAAATTCTTTTCATTGTTTTCTTGTCATTACAAATACATCTGTGTTGCAATCATTTATAATCAATATGCACTTTCTAATATTAAAAAAATGCATGTTAAAATGTCCCATGTTTTAAAAGCATCACAGCCAACATGTGTGCACGCGTGTACTTGTACATGCATGCAGAGACGTACACTTTTAAAGCCTTGATTATCTCTAGGAAGAAAGACTATGAATACTTTTTTTTTCTTTATGCTTTTTTGTATTTTCTAAATGCTCTTCCTTAAAAAAAAAAGGCCTGTGTAATTTTAATAATAGGAAAAAATTTTTGCCTAAAATTGCGGTTTAATGTTGGCAGCTGCTGCTAAGGGAAGAGGGACACACTGTGCCCAGGAAGCTACATTAGAAGGAGAATAGCCCTTTGAATACAGTTACTGTGATGGTTAAGGTCGTGTGTCAGCTTGGCTAAGCCATGATTCTCAGTGGTTTGGTAGTTAGGTAATGATGTACTTCAAAAAAAAAAAAAAAAAATTTAGCAGTTATATAATGGTGTAGTTTGTAAGTTATGTAATGACGTAATTTCACAGTTATAGAATGACGTAGTTATTGTTCATGATGTGATCAGCCAGTCGGTTGTAAGGGGAGTTTCTTTGGGGTGTGGCCTGCACCCAATAGGTATATGGACATTCTGGCAAAGTTCACTCACTTGCTCTGGATCCTGCATCCGGCTCATTATCACGTGACCTCTGGTTCTTGGGACTTGAGCCAGCAGCCTGCCATATTGCCTGCCGATCTTGGAATTCGGTGGCCTCCACAGCCATCTGACCTGCCGATCTTGGGCTTGTCAGTCTCTGCAGCTCCGTGAGTCAGGTAGCCTCCAGCCTGATGCCTGACCCACAGACTTGGGACTTGCCAGCCTCTACAACCCATGAGCCATTTCCTTGAGATAAATCTCTGCCTTCCTTGCCATATATATATACTTCACTGGCTTTGCTTCTCTGGAGAACTCAGCCTGAGATGTTTGGTACTGAGAGTGGTTCTGTTGTTGTTGTTGTTGTTGTTGTTGTTGTTAGGTGCCATCAAGTTGGTTCCAACTCATAGCAACCTTACGTACAACAGAATGAAACACCGCCCAGTCCTGCGCCATGCCCACAATTGTTCTTATGCTTAAACCCGTTATTGCAGCCACTGTGTCAATCCATCTTTTTGAAGGTCTTCCTCTTTTTCGTTGACCCTGTACTCTACCAAGCATGATGTCCTTCTTCAGGGACTGATCTCTCCTGACAACATGTCCAAAGTATGTAAGATGTAGTCTTGCCATCCTTGCTTCTAAGGAGCATTCTGATTGTACTTCTTCCAATACAGATTTGTTCATTCTTCTGGCAGTCCATGGTGTATTCAATATTCTTTGCCAACACCATGATTTAAAGGCATCAGTTCTTCTTCAGTCTTCCTTATTCGTTGTCCAGCTCTCCCATGCATATGATGCAATTGAAAATATCACGGCTTGGGTCAGGCGCATCTTAGTCTTCAAGGTGACAGCTTTGCTTTTCAACACTTTAAAGAAGTCCTTTGCAGCACATTTGCCCAATGCAGTGTGTCTTTTGATTTCTTGACTGCTGCTTCTGTGGATGTTGATTGTGGATCCAAGTTAAAGGAAATCCTGGACAACTTCAATCTTTTCTCCATGATGTTGCTTGTTGGCCCAGTTGTGAGGATTTTTGTTTTCTTTATGTTGAGGTGTAATCCATACTGAAGGCTGTGGCCTTTGATCTTCATCAGTAAGTGCTTCAAGTTCTCTTCCCTTTCAGCAAGCAAGTTTGTGTTGTCTGCATAATGCAGGTTGTTAATGAGTCTTCCACCAATCCAGATGTAACATTCTTCTCATATAGATCAGCTTCTCAGATTATTTGCTCAGCATACAGCTTAGTGAAAGGATACAACCATAATGCACACCTTTCCTGACTTTAAATCATACAGTATCCCCTTGTTCTGTCTGAACAACTGCCTCTTGATCTATGTATTGGTTCCTTATGAGCATAATTAAGTGTTCTGGAATTCCCATTGTTTGCAATGTTATCCGTAATTCGTTATGATCCACACAGTCAAATGCCTTTGCATAGTCAATAAAACACAGGTAAACATCTTCCTGGTATTCCCAGCTTTCAGCCAAGATGATGCATTCAGCCATCCTCTTTCCCCCAGCCACTCCCATCATTGTCCAGTGGGCACATGAACAAAGTGGCCATCGTAGCGGAGATGGAGGTTATGCATGGGCTTGTGTGTAATGTACTTCTACTCACCAAGGCCAGCTTGGCTACAGCTACTGCTAAGTGCCCAGTCTGCCAGCAGCAGAGAACAAACACTGAGTCCCCAATATGGCACCATCCCTCGAGGTGATCGGCCAACAACCTAGTGGCAGGTTGATTACCTTGGACCACTTCCATCATGGAAAGGGCAATGTTTCATTCTTACTGGGGTAACACTTACTCTATATATGGATTTGCCTTCCCTGCATGCAGTGCTTCTGCCAAAACTACCATCTGTGGACTCACATAATGCCTTATCCTCTGTCATGGTATCCCACACAGCATTGCCTCGGATCAGGGGACTCACTTCACAGAAAATGTGTGGCAGAAATGGGACCATGCTCATGAAAGTCACTGGTCCTACCATATTTCTCATCATCCTGAAGCAGCCGGCTTGATAGGACAATGAAATGGTCTCCTAAGAAACAATTACAGAGCCAGCTAGGTGGCAGTACCTTGCAGGGTTGGGGCAGTGTTCTCCAGGACTCTGTATATGCTTTAAAACAGCATCCACTGTGTGGTGCTGTTTATCCCATACCCAGGATTCACAGTTCCAGGAATCAAGGAATCGAAATGGGAGTGGCATCACTCACTATTACCCCTGATGACCCACTCACAAATTTTTGCTTCCTGTCCCTGCAACCCTATGCTCTATGGGTCTAGAGGTCTTAGTTCCTGAGGGAAGAATGCTCCCACCTAAAGGCACAACACAAATGCCATTGAACTGGAAGTCAAGAATGCCACCTGGCCACTTTGGGCTCTTCATGCCTCTGGATCAATGGCAAAAAAGGGAGTTAAAATATTGGCTGGTGTGATTGATCCTGATTGCTAAGGGGGAATCAGATTGGTGTTGCATAATGGAGGTAAGGATGGATGACTGTGTCTAGAATACAGAAGATCCCTTAGGGTAACTTTTAGTACTAGCGTGCCCTGTAATTAAAGTCAATGGAAAACTACAGCAGCCCAATTCCAGCATGACTACTACTGGCTAGACCCTTCAGGAATAAAGGTTTGGGTCACCCTACCACGCAGAGAACCACAGCCAGCTGAGATGCTTTCTGAGAGTAAAGGGAATATAGAATGGGTGATGGAAGAAGGTAGTTCTAAATACCAGTTACGACCACCTGACCAGTTGCAGAAACAAGGACTGTAATTGTTATGAGTAATTTCTTCCTTGTATGTGTGCATCAAATATTTTGGGGTTTTTTTACTTATAAAATATAAGATGTAAATGGCGTTACTGTGTTTTCGGTTGTACGCATGTTAGTTGTATCATGTTATGCTCAAGTATGACTTTGTAATTGACTTTATTTAGAGATCGTGTATGATTTAAGAATATGTGTACAGGCGCCAAGTTGACAAGGGGTGGACTGTGATGGTGAAGGTTGTGTGCCAGCTTGGATGGGCCATGATTCTCAGTGTTTTTGCAGTTATATAATGATGTAGTTTGACAGTTAGGTAATGCAGTGTGATGAATTGCTTTTGTGTGGCCTTTCTAGCCATGGTCTTATAACCCCCGTTCAAGTAATTGGACGGGACTGTGTAATACGGTAATTGTGGCTCACCAAAGAGATTGGTCAGTTTTGCCATCACACTGGGTTTGAAATGAGCTACCCTAGAGGCAGGAAAGAGGAGAGCCCACTACCACCAAAGAAGGAGAGACTGGCAAGAGAGACCAGCAGGAGATGGCATGGTGTGCTTTCCAGCACATGGAGAAAGAAAGCTGAGTGCTTTTGGGCAGAGGCTGAGGGCCAGGGAGAAGCATACCTGCGAGCATGGCTGGGAAGAGGCTGTCCTAATGGAAGAACTGTGTCCCTGAGCCTGAATTGTAACCTGTTACTTCCCTAATAAACCCTGTAACGGTGAGTGTGGTCTGTGAGTTCTCTGTGACCATTGCAATGAATAATCAAACCCAGCAGAAAAATAGAGAGTGCCGTGTGGGGGGCAGTTGGTGTCAGAATTGGTAAACATGGCGGAGAGGAGGCATGTCCAACTCCCACCTCATAGGAATCAACTTTGGGCTGTTGATCTTGATTCTCTTTTCCCCTTGTGAAGTTAAAGGAGTTCAGACACCACCCCCATGCTGTTATTACATGTAATAATGGAGTTTGGCAGTTATGTAATGATGCAGTTTGATAGTTATGTAATGATGTAGTCATCTTTCGTGATGTGATCAGCCAATCAGTTTTAAGGGGAGTTTCCTTGGGGCTGTGGCCTGCATCCAATATCTATATGGCCATTCTGGCAAAGTTTGCCCACTTGCTCTGGATACTGCATCTGGCTCATTATCATCTGATCTCTGATTCTTGGGACTTGAGCCAGTGGCCTGCTCTGTTGCCTGCTGATCTTGGAATTCATCGACCTCCACAGCCTGTGAGCCAACAGTCTTCCCTGTGACCTGCCAGTCTTGAGTCTGTCAGCCCCGGTAGCTATATGAGCCAGAAGCCACCTTCAGCCTGATGCCTGACCCATGAACTTGGGACTTGCCAGCCCCTGCATCTCTCTCTCTATCCATATACGCTTCACTGGTTTTGCTTCTCTCGAGAACCAGCCTAAGAGATTTATCAAGGATAAGCATAACAAAAATGGAATGGCAACTCAGTTCCTGTGTTAATGAAATATTAAGGTTTGTGACTGGGGTAAGCTGATCTTGATTATGTAACACGAATTCGACTGTTTCAGAAAGCACAAAAATAGACAGAACAAAGCAAAAACAGAAACAAAAGTTTTTAGAAAAGCACTCTCGTTACCGGTGGGCATACGTTTTAACAGTACCACTGAACTGCATTTTGCGGTATGATGATTTTCAATCTTACGCTCTTTAAGAGATGAGTCAAATTCTGTAGAAGAGTCTAAATTTAATACAGCCTTTTTTGTTGTTAGTTGCGATGGAGTCAATTCCATTTGCTCCATGGAGTTTTCCGGGCTGTGACCTTTCGGAAGCAGATGCTAGACCTGTCTCCCCAGGCATCTTAGGGTGGATTCAGACCATAAGTTTTTCTGCTGGTGGTTGGGCACTTACCCATTCGGAAGCCCAGGGACCCTTTATGGTCAGTTTCCTAGGGAACGCAGTAGAGAGTTTCACTGATAAACTTCTTCCTTCACCAGATATGAGCTGCACCTCATTGATGGATGTGGATCCAAAGTGAACTAAACCACAAATTCGAATCATTCACAGACTCCTTGTTGCTTCTTTAAGAAAAAGCAACCATGATAACTCTTGACAATTTGTAGTAAAAAAGAAAACAGTGGCCAGAACTTTTTAAACCAGTATGTATGTTTGGCTTTGATTTTTGATCGGGAAAGGCGGTACATGAAATTTGCCTTGCCCGAATAAATCTTAAGTCAATTTGCCATTCTTTAAAATGCACCTACTTTCGAAGAGACCAAGAAACTTTCTCAAACTGAATGTGCTGCCGATCATTGTGGAACCGTAATGCAGATCACAGAAAGGCCGTTGACATGTTCTCTGCACCACACTTGCCCTTGGTAACTGGAGAACGTGGACTTTTCGTTAACCTTTGTGGCCTTCCTACTATAGCAGTGCCTCACCTATGATATACCTGTCCTCTTGCGACCTCTTCTATCAGGAACCATCTGAAAACTTAGGAAGTCAATAAGGCCTTTGGGCTGCCAAAGCAGAGTCACAGAGTTCAAGCACTAACGCTCATGCCCTTGGCTCAGGGGAAATCCCTTTAGACACGATTCATCCTATTTAAGATGGGCGTATACACAGGTCCCATGACAAGCTGGGTCATCTGGTTGGGTTTCAAGCCCATAGCTAACTGTAAGATAAAATTTTAATTATGAGTAGAGGAAGGGGCTCAAAGGATCTAGCACATGATGACTGATGGAAGTAAAAAAAAATGAAGAAGGGAAAAGAAAACTATGAAAAGCATAGCAGGCTAGGGCCATTTCGTTTGGGGCCAAAATATATCGACCTCAGAAGGCTGTAAGAGCATTACAGCATATATAATAATTTTTCACATTTAGAATTGTTTTTAATAAGTTGAAAAAGAAGTTTTTATAATGACTCATCATTGAGAGAGGAAATTACGTTGAGAATACACCAAGAAGGAAGGAAATATGTCATACTTTTAGGAATAGCATGTCAAAATTATTTATGGTACCTACTGCCCCCCCCCCTACTTTTTTAATGGGCTTCATTGGGTAATACTTTAGCTGTTTGAAAATTCAGATATTCCAAAATTTTCACTAAAGCTCTAATCAGCTGAATTTTTTTGTTGTATGTCTTGGAGAAGTCCTGAGATGTAAAATGTCCACAAGGGTTTCTGAAATTAGGAGAATTTACTGCATTCAGTTCTTTGAAAGAATTATCTAAAAAATGACTTCTATTTGTTTCCAGTTTTCAGGATGTTTTCTCTTGTGCCCCAAGGGAATGTGCTCAGGGACAAGTAGGCTTGACAAACTGGGGACTGAACACAGACTTTCCTATGTTTATGTTTGTTTTTTTTTTATGTTTCCATCCCAGAGTTTGTAACAGTTGGCTCTTTGGTTATTTAAACTCAAGCAAAACCGACCTTGTATCGCATTGCGTAATAGTACAAAGTAACTTAGCCAAAACAAGTGTTCACTTCCCTGGCCCTTCCTCTCACGTAGCCACCACCTCTATGGCTTTTGCCATTTCCAAACGAAGGCCAGACCACACATGTCATTGCTCAAATCCTCCTTTAGCACCAAAAAGCCCAGCTTCTTAGTTGCCAGCCACCTGACAGTTGTATGCATTTTAGATCTTACTTAAGAAAGTTGGTAATTTTAGGTATAATTCTAGACACATTATGCAAATTCTTCCACAGCTACTTGAATTCATCCTTCACAGAATCAGAGCCCTCGATGGAAAGAAGACAGGTGGCAGAAAATTACTCCTGCCATCATAGAAACAGTAAGAGGCGTTTGTTCAGAACAAAAGGAGAAAAAGACAAATCCAGCGACTGTGGGGTTAAATCAGACAGCGGGGTCTGGCTATTTGAAAAGTATTTATTGGGTATTTGTTGTTGGTTATGAGTCCCTGGGTGGTGAAAATCGTTAATGCTCTGGGCTGCTAACTGAAAGGTTGGAGGTTTGAGTCTACCCAGAGCTCCTCGGAAAAAGTCCTGGCAATCTATTTATGAAAAATCAGCCACTGAAAACCCTAAGGAGCACGATTCCACTCCGACATACACGGGGTTGCCATGAGTCAGAAGCGACTTGATGGCAAGTGATTATTACTGGCCAAGGATTTGAGAATGTTCTATGCAGAGAGATAAGCTTTGCTAAATCTGTTCCCTATCATCTATCAGTGAGTTGGAGCAGACAGACAAATGTTTCTGGAGGGAAAACGACAAGACAACGTATTTGCCAAAGGAAAGTAAGAAACTACAAACTGGATACATGAGTGATGAGGGAAAATGTTGTTGTTGTTGTTAGGTGCCATCGAGTCGGCTTTGACTCCTAACAACCCTGTGTACAACAGAATGAAATACTTCCTGGTCCTGTGCCATCCGCACAATTATTGTTATGCTTGAACCCATTGTTGCAGCCACTGTGTCAATCCATGTCATTAAGGGTCTTCCTCTTTTTTGCTTACCTGCTACTTTACCGAGCATATTGTCCTTCTCCAGGGACTGGTCTCTCCTGATATGTCCAGAGTATGTGAGACCAAGTCTCACCGTCCTTACTTGTAAGGAGCTTTCTGGTTGTACTTCTTCCAAGACAGATTTGTTCATTCTTCTGGCAGTCCATGGTATATTCAGTATTCTTCGCCAGCACCATAATTCAAAGGCCTCAGTTCTTCTTCGATCTTCCCTATTCATTGTCCAGCTTTCCCATGCATATGAGGTGGTGATTGAAAACACCACGGCTTGGGTCAAGTGCACCTTAGTCATCAAGGTGACATCTTTGCTTTTTAACATTTGAAACAGGTCTTTTGCAGCTGATTTGCCAATGCAGTGTGTCGTTCGATTTCTTGACTGCTGCTTCCATGAGCGTTGATTGTGAATCCAAGTAAAATGAAATCCTTGACGACTTCAATCTTTTCTCTCTTTATCCTGATGTTGCTTATTGGCCCAGTTGTGAGGATTTTTGTTTTCTTTATGTTGAGGCGTGTCTTAGTTATCAAGTGCTGCTGTAACAGAAATACCATAAGCGGATGTCTTTAACAAAAAAAAAAACTTACTGTCTAATAGTCTAGTAGGCTAGAAGTCCAAATTCAGGGCACCAGCTCCAGGGGAAGGCGCTCTCTTTCTGTTGGCTCTGGGGGAAGGTCCCTGTCATCAATATTCCCCTGGTCTAGGAGCTTCTCAGGTATAGGGACCCTGGCACAGCTTTCTTGGTGGTATGAGGTCCCCATATCTCTCTGCTCCCTTCTCTGTTTTATATCTCAAGAGAGATTGATTTAAGACACAACCTAATCTTGTAGATTGAGTCCTACCTCACTACCATAACTGCCTCTAATCCTGCCTCATTAACATCATAGAGGTAGGATTTACAACACATAGGAAAATCACATCAGATGACAAAATGGTAGACAATCACACAGTACTGGGAATCATGGCCTAGCCAAGTTGACACATATTTTGGGGGGACACAATTCAGTCCATAATAAGGTATAATCCATACTGAAGGCTATAGCCTTTGATCATCATCAGTAAGCTATTAAATTGTAAATAGGTATAATTTGCAAAGTTTCTTCATTTTAGAAGGCTTTTATGAGGAGGTGAGGTTTGAATCAAAGATGGCGCCCTTATTGATGCGAGGAGGGGCTGTAACCTTCCAGGCATAGAGGATCTTATTAGCGGCCAGTGGCTTCACAGGACAGGGCTCCAGCTTCTCATATCCCAAGGGACGCTGCCTTAGGCTCAGGGCCCATAGCCGCATTCTCCCACTACACCTTCTCAAAAGCATGGAGAGCATGAGGAGGCAATGTCTTCACCTGCAGAGTACACCTGACAACTAAGAAAGTAGCCTGGACTCTCAGATTAAGGAAAAAACATTTCCCTAAAATATGTAGACAAATAATACAAGAAGTGTTTTCCGACAGCTGCCTCAGTGTCCTGCTTTTATGTGATGTATTCATACAAGAGAAGGAGACAGTAGAAATGAGCAAAGATGAAAATATGGTTGCAGTGCAGAAGTTGGCAAGTTAGGCCTGTTTTTCTCCATATTTCTAGGATTTAACTCTCCACGGCAACTTCAGTTTTGCGTTGACTTGCCGTCAAGTCAGCTCCAACTCGTGTGTCAGCGTAGAACTATGCTCCATAGGGTTTTCAAATGGCTGATTTTTCAGAGTGAGATCACTAGGACTTTCTTCCAAGGTGACTCTGGGTGGCCTTGAACCTCCAATCTTTCGGTTAGCAGCCAAGTACGGTAACTATTTGCAGTACCCGGAGACTGCTGGATAGAGTAAGAATGTATGTTTTCGTGTGGGGATGGCTGGGGAACATATAGTCCCTCTTCCAGAGTGTGATAGGTTTAGAAAGAGAACATGAGATAAAGATGAGAGGGACAGCAAGGATAGGGCCCATCTTTTTTTTTCTTAAACACTCCACCCGAAATGCCAGACCCTCCCCATGCTTCCGTTTACAGATAGCATGAAATCTGTCTGCTCTGTGTGTTTTATTGGAAAGGAGAGGGACAGCTACCCTTTCAAGTGGGGGCGATTTGCGTAAGAGGGGAACAGCAGAAAGTAGGGCAACACAGGCAAGCAAGCTGCACAGACGGGGGTTTTGAGATGCGTAAGCTGGAGTCCCACAGCCACTACCCAGGCTCACGTACGAATGTGAGGAGCCAAGGCCGGAAGTGGAAAAATGTATGCTGAGCAAGAGGGAGTGAGGAAGAGATAGAAATGGGTTATCATTCTTCTTTCAAAGAACTACCACTTGGAACATTTTAAAAGTCTCTTGTTCTTTTTGTTCAACAGATGACGGTTTTTCTTGGAAAATGAGTAAAAAAAAATTCGGGCACTGTGAGTGTCCCTCCAAGCACTGCCGGCCTTCCCTCCCCACCTGTGAATACGAGACAATTTCTTTCTGCTTTATGGACCCCGTCCTGCTTGAATATCGCCACGCCCTGCACTCACCCCTGGTTGCAAACAGTATTCTGATACCAAACAATTTTAGCATAGCCACTAATTCTTTTGAACAAGGCTGTGTTGGCAGTTATGGAATAGGGTAGACGTTGGCGAGAGCTTTCAGAATAATTATAGGGTTCCCCGAGTAGTACAGTATAAATAATTGCTGGTTTAAAAGCATTATTGTGAGCAGCAATTTATACTAAAACGTATATTTGCTCCTCGAAACCAATATACGTCAAGGGTGCCTCACTTCCACCCCCACATCCCCACCTTGAGATCTCAGGGGCTTTGGAACCTTTGATTCCATTATGCTTTTAACTTAGCAAAGGCAACTCCCAGGCATGTCTGGGCTCTAGTAAATCAGGGCAAGAATAATGCATTTAATCAATGGGCATAAGTGGAGTAATGAAAGCCAACCAGCACCGGCCACCTGTTGTGCTCCCAGGATACTGACGGGCACAAAGGCCATTTTGGTACAGAGAGAAGCTAAGAAGTGCAGTGGTATCACTTTTGCCTGGCAAGTAGGCCACACTGGAGAAGATTATCACCACTTCTTTGGCTTATGATGGTGTGGACGCAGGACACAGAGGACTGAGACACAGGAAACTCTGGGAGATAATACAGCTCTAAAATAGCCACCAAAGGTTGTTAAAATACATACTTCCCCCTCTGTGAAAATGTTACTGTTATCTTATGGCATGTTCGCAGTGGACAGGCACATCAGCAAAGCAGGGGGTGAGGTGGGAGAAAGCAAGCCACAGAGAAGGGGCTCTCTTCTCTGGGTAAATGCTGAATCGAGGCCCTTCATTTCCAAGCAGGTGACCCTGTGTGTCATCTTCTTGTCTTTCCGTTGATCCGTATGGCTTTTCTTAGCCAGTTTAAAAAGTCCCCCGAGAGTTTTCACATCCTGAGTGTTTCTCACCAAATTAACTACTGTTCTAGGATAATGTGGTTTTTGTTTCAACTGCTGTTTCTGGTTTCTGCTCTCTAAAACCCTTTTAAGCCATATTTTCCATGATTGTTCAGTGCTGGCTCTGGTATTTAAATAAGCCCTTCAATGGGTCATTAGCCCTGTAATTAATCCCAGCTATTTTTAAATGATGCCTTGGATATTAAAGAGCTGCCATGTTCACAACAGCCTGTCTTTCTCGGAGAATCATGAAGCATTAGCTGATGGGGTTTTTTTAGTGCCAAAAATACTATAATTTTTTTCTTGTTTCAAATGTATTTCTCACTGATAGGAAGAGTCAAACTTTTTGAAGAAGGGCAGGAAATACTGAACAGCTACACTTCTTCATGATAGCTTTGCACTTTTATTTTTCTTTCAAACGATCTCAGCAAATATCCCTCAAGGACCTCCTGTATGCCAGGCTCTGTCCTATGTATATTGTACTAATTTTTTTTTTTTTTTTTAAGGATAGCTCAATATTGACAAACCACAGGATTTGAATAGGAAATGACTTCACGGAGAAGAGGCGACTGGATCAAAATGGTTCAGCCAGTTAGCTGCAGAGCTGGAGTTAGAGCCCAGCCCACCTGACTCTCAGGCCATTCTTTGCATTTCTGTATGCTTTGTTTTATAATATTAAAATAGCTGTTAGTCTCTAGGCTACTAGAAGAGGCTTACTGATTCTAATATTAGAGCCAGTGAGCCTGGCCACACACCCTTGGCAGACGTCACAATCCATCACAGAACAATGCTTCTCAACCACCGTCCACTACAGATCCCACGTGCCATCATGACCTCATAGTAATCCCAGGATAAAGCAGTAATTCTTGGTTCAGGAAAGCAGATGCAGACTAACTTCGATTATTGAGTATTATCTGAGATCAGGTAAGAATACCAGTACCTCCTCCAGTAATAGTGGCAGCCGCTACGTTATGTGCCAGGCACTGAGCCATTGCTTCATGTGTATTCTGGCATTTCAGTCTCATAGCAACCCTGTGAAGTAGTTACTGTTACTCCCGTGGTACAGATTAGGAAACTGGACTATTGCTTTACATGAATTCTGGCATTTGATCCTCAGAACAACCCTGCAAAGTAGTTAATGTTACTCCCGTGGTACAGATTAGGAAACTGGACTATTGCTTTATATGAATTCTGGCATTTGATCCCCAGAACAACCCTGCGAAGTAGTTACTGTTACCCCCAGTGATACAGATTAGGAAACAGAGGCTCAAACCAACCCAAAACCAAGCTCACTGCCGTCGAGTCAATTCTGACTCATAGCGACCCTATGGGATGCAGCAGAACTGCCTCATAGGATTTCCAAGGCTGTAAATCTTTATGGAAGCAGGCTGCCACATCTTTTCTCCAGAGGAGTGGCTGGTGGGTTTGAACCACCAACCTTCTGGTTAGCAGCCAAGCCCAACCTTTTGGTTAGCAGCCAAGCACTTAACCACTGTGCCACCAGGGCTCCTAGAGGCTCAAAGAGGTTGAATAATTTGCACAAGAGCACAGAGCTAAGAAGCGGCAGTCTTAGCATTGGGGTCCGTGCCTTTCTAGCTCTAAGGCCACTCTCCCTGACATCTAGAGCACCCACGGGGCTGTCCGTGTGTTGGCTGCTTGCAGCACAGCTCTGGATGTCAGAAGAGTACTCCCCCCGTTTTTTTTTCAGTCTTTGAATTCTTTTGGCATCTGTGGGTTACAGTCACTAGTAAATGCAGCCCAGAAAACAATGTCTGCCTGTTGATTTTTTGTTCGTTTGTTTCATTTTATGATAAATTAGGAACAGTTTCAGAAGGAAATGCCTAGGGCTGTCCTTGAATATCTTTATTAACCCTTTCATTCTGTTCTAGCGAGATAGATATTACATGCTAGAAGCAGGTGTAACCAAACCAAACCAAACCCACTGCTGTCGAGTCCATTCCAAGGCATAGTGACCCTATAGTACACAGTAGAACTGCCCCATAGGGTTTCCATAGCTATAATCTTCATGGAAACAGTCTTCTGCATCTTTCTCCCTCAGAGTAGCTGGTGGGTTTAAACTGCTGACCTTTCAGTGCAGCTGAGTGCTGTAACCACTGCTTTAACCAGGGCCGGGCTCCTTAATTTACTCATTCCTTTTGAGCACCTGCTGTGTGTCAGGCAGTGAGCTAGGCGCCTGGGATGCAGGAGGAGGAAGAGAGACAGGTTCCTCCTCTATATAGCTTATACTCTAATATAAAACCAAGGGCTTTGCCATCGAGTCGATTCTGACTCATAGCGACCCTATGGGACAGAGTAGAACTGCCTCATAGGGTTTCTAAGGATATGGCAGCTAATAACGAAGTAGCATTCTGCGTAGTGATACATTCTATGAAGAATGAATCCAGGTATTATAATAGCAGGTGATGTTGGGGGCGGGGGGGAGAGGAAAAGGGAGTGGACTACCCGTAGACTGTAGGACAATCCTAAGGGACACGTTAAAAGGCAAGTTAAGCCTCTGCATCTCAGAGTCTGTCTGACACTCATTTATGACAAGGACTGGGTTTGGGGCAAAATGTAAAATCGACACAGTTCTACGTCTTCCTCTTTGGTACCACCACCATTTTCTCGGTGTGCCTGTGACCTTTCTCCCTGATAATTCTCTGTGCGCTCCCGTCTGCTCTCCCTAGCATCCCTACCATGACCTTTAAGGATCCTGTGTTTCATGTCCTCAAGGTTAGGCCCCCTGTGGCTACCAAATTCCCAGCTAGAGACCCTGATAAACTAACTCCTGCCTGCTGCTCTCCCAAGTGAAGTCTTCCTGTTGATGGTAGTTCCATCTCTTCATCTGTGAAATGGGGAGTTTGGTATAAGCCTAGATGACGGGATGATAGAAGAATGAACAGATGTGGGGTGTGTTTTCGCCTCTGTCTCACCCCAGCTGGGTAATCTTGGGCCAGTCACTTTACCTCCCTGAGCTTTGGTTTCCCTGGCTGAAAAATAAGGGGTTTGATTGGGTCATCTCAGTGCTCTTCACAGGTCTGGAATTCTGTGAATTAAATGTTCAGTTTCGCTTTTTAGCCTAAGCTAAACAAAACAAAAACTGTGATTCACTAGAGACGGTGACTCCATCACCTTTATTGTCCAACCCAAGGAAGGAGCTTTGGATGAGGAAGGAGACCAGCGAGGTGTGTCATTGCAGGGAAGATGTCAGAATTTGTTCGAGATCTTTAAACTTCCGTTTAATAGGACAGTTAGTGCAGGAAATGAACTCTTACTGAGGTTGGTAATGAGATGAGAACAAAGATGGCTCTTCATGCACCCAAATTATGCTTCATTTCTTAAACCTTAGAAAGAGCAGATTTTAGCTAAGTCAGCCAAATCTGCCGGCCAGGCTGTGGGAACTGAACAGGGACCACAATAAGCCAGACCATGAAATTCACTTACTTCGGTAAGTGACCGGCTTCTATTTCCTTGTTATCTGTCATTGTACTTCATAATTGAGGTCAGAATGGCAAAGCTATTATGCAGTATACATTTTCTTTCTCTTAAAAGACATGAGACTACCGAGACAACAGGGCCCTGAATCACTCTCGCCAGTAATTTCCAAAATGCTGAAAAATAAATGTCTGTGGATATATTTTCCATGGCTATATTAAATGTTGTACGTTCTCTCTATAGCAATATTATTACGTGATTGATTTGGCTTACGGAATCCTGTGAAATCTCCTTGCAGACTTCGGAGAGGTGAAAAGCCACTGCTTAATTCATAGCTGTGTATCTTCTCTGAAGCTGTTGGTTTAGGGCTGTGAAGAACAAGTGAGCCACAGCACAAATCTTCTGCACAGATTACGTTAGCAGGAGGAGAAGAAAACCCAGCCTGGTTCTGCAGAATGCTTGTTTCTCCTAAGTGTGGTAATGATTTCACACCATTGGAAACTTACTTTTGTACACCTGTATTTGGTGTAATTTTGTGGTGTGGATTCAGCCGTTCACTGCTTCAGCTTTCATTATTTCAGAATTAAGGTAGTGTATTTTTTTTTTTAATTTATCCTTTGGGAGTCACCTAAATATATACCTCCATTTACATCTTTATACACCTGTCCTTGAGGAAAACAAACAACAACAAAAAAGATGAATTCTTTTCCAGTGAAATCTTAACCATGTATGTATGCTGACAGTAAGTAACTTTAACCCTTTAATATCAAGAGGGTTGATAACCTATACACTCCTATGGACAATTTCTGAATATGATGCTTTAGCAAAATAAAAATTAAAAATGTCTTTTTCATGAGCATTTTAGAAGGAGGCTCTTGATTATAAATTCTGTGGCTTTAAACATTATTTTTTTGAGATGAACGGAAGTACTTCAGTTGGATTTGAATAGATGAAAGACTTCAGAATCCCATTTATATTTCCAGTCTTAGATGTTCCTTTTTGCTATGTTAAAATTACCTCAAATATAAACAATTAAATCCTTTGACTGTTTAGTTTTTCAAATATTACTTATATTTTGTTTTATAAAATGCGCTGTGTTGCTGTTATGACTTAACTTTAACTGATGGTCAGAAGAAAATCAGGCACTTTATGTAAAGCAGGACTTACGAACTGCTGAGGTCCCATTATGGCTCTTTCAAAATACAAATAATAAAATATGAATGTTACTTTTTGATTTGCAGACTGGGAGGAGACGGGGGAGGGTGGAGAGTGACATTGCAGCTGGAATCTATAATTTGAAAGCGTAGAAAATGAGTGAAATGAGAAGATTGCCACAAGGGTACCACCACATGCCCCCCTCCCACCCCCGAGTATCTTTTTGCAAGAATTCCCCTTAGTGTTTAAAAACCATTGCGAAAAAAAAAAAGGACAAATATTGTATGAGAACACTATTATAAAAACTCGAAAAATAGTTCAAACAGAGAAGAAAATATTCTTTGATGGTTATGAGAGCGGGGAGGGAGGGAGGGAGAGGGGTATCCACTAATTAGATAGTAGAGAAGAACTATTATAGGTAAAGGGAAAGACAACAGACAATACAGGAGAGGTTAGCATAACTGGACTAAACCAAAAGCAAAGAAGTTTCCTGAATAAACTGAACGCTTCAAAGGCCAGTGTAGCAGGGGCGGGGGCTTGGGGACCGTGGTTTCAGGGGACATCTAAGTCAATTGGCATAATAAAATCTATTAAGAAAACATTCTGCATCCCACTTTGGAGAGCAGCGTCTGGGTCTTAAACGCTAGCAAGCAGCCATCTAAGATGCATCAATTGATCTCAATCCACCTGTATCAAAGGAGAATGAAGAACACCAAAGACACAAGGTAATCATGAGCCCAAGGGACAGAAAGGGCCACGTAAACAAGAGACTACATCAGCCTGAGACCGGAAGAACTAGATGGTGCCCAGCTATAACCAATGACTGCCCTGACAGGGAACACAACAGAGAACCCCTGAGCAAGCAGGAGAGCAGTGGGATGCAGACCCCAAATTCTCATAAAAAGACCAGACTTAATGGTCTGACTGAGACTAGAAGGACCCTGGAGGTCATGATCCCCAGACCTTCTGTTAGCCCAAGACAGGAACCATTCCCAAAGCCAACTCTTCAGACAGGGATTGGATGGACTATGGGATAGAAAATGATACTGGTGAAGAGTGAGTTTCTTGGCTCAAGTAGACACCTGAGACTGTGTGGGCAGCTCCTGTCTGAGAAGAGATTGGGGGGGGGCGGGGTCAGAAGCTGGCTGAATGGACACAAAAATAGAGAGTGGAGGGAAGGAGTGTGCTGTCTCATTAGGGAGAGAGCAACTAGGAGTATATAGCAAGGCATATATGTTTTTGTATGAGAGACTGACTTGGTTTGTAAACTTTCACTTAAAGCACAATACAAATTAAAAAAAAAAACATTGCAATAAAAAGAGTAATACTGACAATGGCATACTGTCAATGTGGGAAGTATGACAAAAATGTGATACAGTGGGAAATTACAAAGTGTTTTCTCGTCCAAAGTTTGCTGCCTTGCTCTTATAAGTGTTTGAATCCAAAGAATATAACAAATACTGTTTTACATTTAGTCTATTCCCCGATGCCTTGTTTGCTTCTTAAATTAATTCATCGGCAAGGAATGGGAAGAAGAAAATAACAACAATAACAGTAAAATGGTACCGTAGTGATATGATAGTGAACACAACTTCCTAAATTCAGCCCCTACCTAAGCAAATAACTTTATTTTCTTCTCTCTGGTGCCCAACTTAATTGCATAGAGCAAGAAGGGTGGATGTTAGCTCTGTTCTTTAACGTTATACTACTAATTCCACCCAACACAGCATACTTAATCCCTCACTCCTCATAGCTTTGCCATGAAATACGGTAGTAGGGTGTTTTGTTGCTTGTTGACAGTATAGTCAGGCAATGGACGTAGAACATAAAAGGCGCTACCTATCATCAAGCATATCAGGAACGTCAGAGATTTTCCTACTTTTGCCAACCAGACCTCATTAAACGGTACATATCAAGGAGTTCAATAGAAGCAACGTAAAACACTTTTATTATTGTATTTTATCTGCTACCTTACTCTGAGCCAACGTGAGGTTCCTTTGAATGTAGGATTCATCCTTTTTGCCTCTCAAAGTTGGAGGATTTCATCATTAACTATCAGTGTTGATCAGGAAGGAGCAGGTTCTCCCACGGAAGTTATTGGCTGACTTCAGCAAATTTAGGAGTGTTTGTGTGTTTGATTACCTAGAATGGATTGCTCGAAGATTCTCTTTTGGAAAAGTACTAGCACAAGGCCCCAAATGCCAGAGAGTGGAAAAGCCCTGGTCTCGCTGGGGATGACTCTAGCGTTCATGGAGACAGTGTTTTCGCATGGCTGACATTAATGACAGACCAGTGATGTACAGTCACTCAGTGTTTTCATTTCAGAAGAGCATCAAAACCACCGAGCCCTTTCAAGTTGTCTTCTTTTACTGCGAAACCAGAAACTGTGCCGACGATGACTTTCAGTAATAACCTGCGTCCCAGCTGCAGGCTGTATTAAACTCCTTGTCATATAATTTTCTAATTTGTGTGTAGGTAGTTGTAGCAACCAACATAGTTTATTTCAGAGCATGACATCAGAAAGCATATTTTAATGCAGCGGTGAGGGGGAATGAAATCAGCATTTCCACCAAGTCCACTCCAACTGAATAGCATCGGGAGGAGAAATCGAATATGATACTCAGTGCCTCCCCTGCCCTATCATTTACGTTGTTGGATAAAGACACTGATTTCATTGTAACAAATATACCAGGAGCTATGCTTCCACGTGAATGTTGTCTCTCTCAGACAGTCAACTGGGGAGACTAGACATCGGTGCCAGTAATGCTGCCATTGCCAAGAACTAATATAATTCCTCTCCTGGAATGGCTTTCAGCTCCTTTACCAAACCAACCAAACCCATTGCCATCGAGTCAGTTCCGATTCATAGCAACCCCATAGCAACTTTTTAATATCCTCTCTAGTGGCCATTGTTCTCCTGGAAAAGTAGATTTTTTTAAAACAACCAAGAGTTAAATTTGGTGACTAAATAAGTAGGTGAGGAAGCCAGGCTATTTTCCTTTTTTTAAAAAAAAGTAATTATAAGATGACAAACTTGTCTCTCTCATTGACATTGAGAGCAGCTACAAAAGAAGTGGTCAAGTAGTTTGTGGCAATAACAGCGTCACTACTTGGAAGATGGATCCTCATCTTGGTGTTGCGACCGGTGCCAGCGATTTTGTTGGAAGATGATATTGGCCGTTTTTTGTCTGCCTCAAACTTAGTATACGAGACAACAAGACGACAACAACAAAGAGCGTTCAAAGTCGGCCTTCCCACTGCAGCCCAGAGTGTTCCCACACGCAGTGCGAGTCAGGGCCACACAGATCACACCACTGTCCATTGCACGCGTTTTCTGTTGTATCCGAGTTACTCCTCTCCTGACTAATAAACTTGTACATCAAGCAGTGAGTGTGGGAAGCCGCAGAGAGGGAGAAAGGAGGGGAAACTCCTGCCCAAGAGGACGGCAGAATGGTGACTTACTGTCTCAATCTAATGGTCGTCACAGGAGAATTCTGACTTGAACTACGAGTTCAGAAATCACCAAGATGCGGCAGAGTTTTGTCCTGGGGCAGCTGGGTGCTTTTACTGCAGTCAGCACAGTGACCAGGGATAGAGATGGTCACACAGCTGTTTGTAAGGTTAGGAGAAGAGTGAGAAATTGTGGTGTTGTGTGAAGCTGATGGTTCCAGGACCCCATGACTCAAAGGACTTAAACCTTTGCTGTGGAGCAATACAAAGTAGAAATCACACAGATACAGACCTCGTGAAGCCTTGGCTGTCACTATTCCTGAGAGATCTTCTCTGCCTTACTGAGGGCATTCTGTCATTGACTTATGCCCTGAACTTTGATACAGGGCCTCACAGAACACTTGTAAAATGATGGCCGGAGAAAATATACTTTGAAGTTAATTAGTAATGTCCAAAAGTCAGGAATGAAGGAAGAAAGGAAAATAATAGATTCACTCTGAAATGAACCGCTCTATCTAATCAGGCAATGAAATATATCCCCTCAGCACCGTTTTCCTCAACAATCAGGAAGAGGAGAAAGGCTTAATGGTTCTCTTATACAACATTTTGAAATGACTGCTATTTGTCTGGTGGAGTTACCTCTTTACTATTGACAGTGGTAAGTTCTGTGGTAATGTAATCAGCTTATCTGGTCTAACTGACAACTCAAAAACCTGATTCCAAGAACAGGAAATTGGCTTCAATAGAAATACTATTTGTTTATTTGGAGGGTGGAGATGGGTAAGGACTGGTCAAAGTTATCATTGTGACGTGTTTTAAAGTATGTTTTAAGTGAACAATAATTCCTCAGAGGTGCTAGCCATTCTTCTGATTATTGGTGGGTGTGTTTGAGGTGTGACTTATTTTTTTAAATAAACGTACCAAAGATTATGACCTGAAAAAATCATGTCCCATTCAGACTGTCAATTTAGAAGTCTTCACACTTGTTCAAATGCTTTTTCAAAGCCGTAATTCTCTTCTGAATCCATTTCTTGGGGTTGCTTTCAGAGACTCCTCCAAGGTGCCTCGAATAACAGTGAAGGCAGAAGCAGCGCAGGTGCTGAGGTGGTTTTCCTGGCGGGCTGGGTGGGCTCCAGCAACTCTTCCGGGCATAGGTCCGCCAGCATCGCAGGGAAGGCTCTTGTCTGCTGAGTACACTTTTGTGTTACCACCAACGGCCACCTCAGAAGTGATTTCTCAGTGTCCTAGTGGTCCTTGACGTGGCCTGACATATAATGCCCCGAACAGATGCAGCTGGGAACCATATAGCTGGGGATGTTAAACACGCTTTGCTTAGGTGTATATAAGTTTGTATGTGAGAGACCGACTTTGATTTGTAAACTTTCACTTAGAGCACAATAAAAATTATTTAAAAAAAAAAAAGCCTTGCTTACGGAGAAGGCTGCGTTTGGAAAAATGGAGAACAATGGGAAAGAGATTCGCAGTACTGACGCTGCTTGCCCTGGGCTTTGCCACCTATTGATTTAAAGCAAAAGCGCACCATTGGTGGCCTTTGAAGAGAGAGAAAAGCAAAATCAGCTTAACTCAGTCCCAGCAGAGTCAATGAGTAAGAATTGACTTGATGGCAATGAATTTGGTTTGCTTAAAAACTTGGCTGCTAACCAAAAGGTCCACAGTTCAAATTTACCAGCTGCCCCTTGGAAACCCTATGAGGCAGTTCTACTCTGTCCTGTAGGGTCACTATGAGTCAGAATCAACTCGATGGCAATGGGTTTTAACGGAACTCTTGGGGAAAGGATCCCTGGTGGCGCAGTGGTTAAGCGCTTGCCTGCTAACTGAAAGGTCAGCAGTCTTAACCCACCAACTGCACTGCAAGAGAAAGATGTGGCCATCTGCTTCCATGAAGATTACAGCCTTGGAAGCCCTTGTGGGGCAGTTCTACTCTGTCCTGTAGGGTTGCTATGAGTCAGAATTGACTCAGTGGCAGTGGGACTATTGAGGAAATGGCAGTTCAACTCACTCTTTATCATTTAATCAGAGTATATTGGAGCTAGACTGGAACGGAAAGACTGTCTTATCCAACATGCTTCCTAAGAGCTGATGAGGCAGCAGGGCCCTGGAGAAAGATGGGCACAAAGTCTCGCAGGTGTTTGGTAGATTTTGCTCAAGTCATGTGGGTAGTTGTGGAAGTCTGACACTTTAGTTTGGTCTGTTCCTCGCTTTAGCACACAGCCTGTAGAGGCTGCTCTTCTATCCTCCACTTACCACCTCTCCAGGCTGCCAGCCTGGCTGTGGGCTTTACCCAGCAAGTGGGTGGCTGACAATACACACCAGCTTCTTCTCCATCGTGCTTTCTGCTGCCTGAGTTTTGCTTTTCCTGTTAGGCCTCTGCATTAAACTCCATGTCTTTATTTATACAAAAGGAATATAATGGCCTATCCCTCTTCATTCTTCTGATTATTCCCTCAGTTGTAGCCTCTGCCAAATACTGCCTTTTTTAAAAGCTAGAGGATGAAAAAAAAAAAAATTTTTTTTTAGAGGATGATGATAATGATAAAACCAAAACCAAACCCGTTGCCATCAAGTTAATTCTGACTCACAGTGAACCTGTAGGACAGAGTAGAACTGCCTCATAGGGTTTCCAAGGAGCAGCTGGTGGATTCGAACTCCCAACCTTTTGTTTAACAGCCAAGCTCTTAACTACTGCACCACCAGGGCTCGGATGATAACAGCTAACATTTCTTGAGCACTTAGTAAGTGCTAGGCACTGCCTCTACAGCCACTTTTCTTGTGTGCCCTACAAATAATGAGGTAGGTATCATTTAAAGATGAGGAAACTGAGGTACAGAGAGATTAAGAAAGTGATCCAAGTTCACCTAGCTAACAAGTTACAGAGCGAGATTCAATTCCCAGGTAGTCTAGCTGTTAGAATTTGTACTTTCAACCTTGACACTTGACCTCCAAGGTTGTCCTCAACTCTTTTCTTCTCCTTTTAAAAAAGTTTTCCCTTCTATCCTTAATGCCTGTGTGGTAAAGCAGATGTAACAAGACAGAGCATACTGGTGAGTCCTGAGTGCTCCCTTAATGTCCTTTGTGCCACCTTATGTAGGTTCTCAACAAGTGGTTGAGGACTTGCAGCTGAGTGGCCCAGTGTGTGAGAGCGTGCATGGTGTACATGTGCATTACAAGTTAAGATGGCGGCAGCCATTGGCGTTAAAGAAGACCTGCTATTCTGAGCTCTGGCTGTGGCAGTGTGAGATGCCCGTAGCAGCTGTTAGCAATCAGAGTGTGTTCCCATTAGATCTGAAATGTGCTGCCATCACTTGTGAAATGAATTTCAAAACCCTCCCGTACTGAAGTACTAAAGGGTGTGAATGGTATGCTTTTATTGCAAATTAGATTCACTTACTCCGAGAATATTGTCACACTTGCTCGTTCATGCTATCTTCGGTGAAAAAGACATGGATTGCCAATCGTTGGCTAGCTGAGAGGAGTTTCTGCAGGTCAGTTGTAGAATGTCGTCTGAAATGTTTGTCTCTGTAGGGAGAAGAAGCCCCTTGGCCCATAGGAGCAAACACTGAAAATGGAATAGGAAGGACAGTGCTGGGTACCTTGTTTTGATACCTTTACATGGCCATTGTATTCTTAGCTCAAGTACATGACTTACATAAAAATAGGTAGCTTCAAGATAAACACCCAGGATGTACATTTCCTTCCATTGAGGGAGGGAAAAAGAAGACATTTGTTAGATGTTTGATCTGTGAATTGATGCTCAGATGTCAGACCTTCTTAGAGTAAATCTGACCGTCTCTTGGCTGGGTTCAAAGCATTTTCCCTCCTTGTGCCTCACAACTATTTAATATTCCCAAGGCTCTGCTGCCTTTTTCTGTATGTCCTCTTCCTGCTAAGAAATAGCTACCAATTGCTGCTGTCTTCCCTTGGGAATAAACACAGAAATAACTGTGCTTCAGCTATCAGCAAATGTTGTTATCCATTTTCTGGTTGATCAAATATATTATAATGAAGAATGGAAATGTTTCTTTAATAAGCAAATTTAAGGAGCAGGTGTCTATACGAGAGAGAATCAGAGAAAACCCTCAGGCCATTTGTCTGGTCGTTCCCAGGTCTGGCTCAACTAGTTGTCTTAAAAAGCATGATGAAAGAGATTCTTAAAAAACTACTATTGAACTGCAATCCAGAAATACATCTGTGATGTATTTGAAAGCTTGGACCTTGCCATACGTACTGTTTAAATGTTGTTCACTGTCCTGGAAATTGGAGGTAGAGAGATGAGCAGAATATTTTTTCCAGGAGTTGGTCATTAATCCTTCAAGACTGTACAGTCTTAAAAAGGTTAATATCACAATATCTACACTTCTGCTTCTGGTAAGCCAAAATAATTTGCTTGTGATTTTTAATAAAAACCAGACCTTTCTCTGGTCTCATCCACAGTTCCATTATGCCCATTAATACTAGGGAGGGGTCTTTCTAAAGCAGCTCACAGCACAGGGGTGGACTTGGAGATGTGGACTGTGGAGTTATGCTCCTGGCCATCCTCACCCACTAAACTAGTCCATAGACATGGGAAGTTTCCATGCCACCACTCCGGTGGCTATGAATATGTTGTCATTTTAGTCCTTTATGGCTTACAAAAAGCAATTGACTTCGAGTTGACTCCAACTCATGGCAAGCCCATGTGTGTCAGGGTAGAATCATGCTCCATAGGGTTTTCAAGATTTTTCAGAAGTAGATCAGCAGGCCTTTCTTCCAAGGTGCCTCTGGGTATACCCGAACCACCAACCTTTTGGTTAGCATCACAGAGTGTTAACCATTTATACTGCTCAGAGAACTCCATGACATAATATTCCCATTGCCATTGTCGAGTCAATTTCAACTCATAGTGACCCTATAGGATAGAGTAGAACTGCTCCATAAAGTTGCCTAGGCTGTAATCTTTATGGAGAAAGATGTGGCAGTCTGCTTCCATAGAGATTTATAGCCTTGGAAACCCTATGGGGCCACTATGTGTCAGAATCGACTTGACACCAGAGGGTTTGGTTTTACCTTTAGGGAAGCAAACTGCCACATCTATCTCCTACGGGGCAGCTGGTAGGTTCAAACCGCTGACACCTCAGTTAACCGAGTGCTTAACCACTGTACCACCAGGGTTCCCTGTGACTTAATATAAAAAAAACAAAAAAATTTTTTTTTAATATAGAGGTATCTAAATATATTTTCAAGGTTTAAAGTTACAAGTTATTTCCAATCTTTTGCTGTGAATCCAAAGTCAATTTGGCTGGGGAATATTTCTCAGATGACATGATCTAGTATTTAAAAAAAAAAAAAATTTTTTTATTATTATTATTTTTATTTAGTGAGCTACAATTGATCTTCAAAAAAACATACAAGCTAACAGAAAGAAGGAGTGGGTTCCTTTCCCTGGTAAGCGCTGAGGACTTAACCTAGATTCTTGTTTTTTCGACCCACTTCTGCACATCATACTTTGTCCAGCTAACTGATTTGGGTGATGGCACAATTAGGGGGTCATGAAACTTGTGCAGTTGGAACTGACAATCCAAGGTTAACGTTTAGGCAGGAGACTTTGCCCTTCAAGGAGTAATCTGAGGCCAGCAAAATATTTGATTGATTTATTCAGTGAACTATAATGGTATGTGCCAAGCATACAATGGCCCAGATTCACATGAAGCCATACAACAAATAGATTTAAATAAATATCAACTTGTTAGAATTGACACAGTGGCTGCAGTGATGGGCTCAAGCATGATGATTGTGAAGGTGGCGCAGGACCGGGAAATGTTTCGTTCTGTTGTACATAGGGTCTCTATGAGTCGGAACTGACTCGACAGCACCTAACAACACTTGTTGGAAAAAATCATTTCTGTGTCAATAAGATTTTTCTCTTTGGACTTGCAATTGAAATCACCCAGGAATGCTTGTTTTATGCACCCATTTTAAAAATAAATCAATAAAAGCTTCTAAATTGAAATACCAAGACTGTAAAATGGGTATAGCTTGAGCCATACATAGGTGAGTGCGAAGTTACGAACATCTTGGGCTGCTCTTGGGCTTCAGTGTGACAATTCTAGGGTAATGGTATAAAGGAGGATTGTTTCATAAAATGCTGATATGAGTGATTCCGACGTTTCTGGTTTAGCAGAAACTAGATAAGATCTCCAGATTTGGTTTGGTTTTAAAGATATTCTCTTCTGTTGTGAAAAAACAAACTCTGAGTGATGAAAGCCAAGGGCTGACCCCATTGCTGTCAACTCTGAGCAGAGGAAGACTTAAATGGGGCGTAATCGTTCTTGTTAAGGGGAAAAAAGGAATTGGTATCTAGAGTGAGGTTGATTGCTAAAAAAGATTAGATTAGATGGCTAGAAAAGACCCATCTCTGAGTCAGATATTTTTTTTCTTCTAGTATCATCCAGAATTATATAAAGGACACCTTTTGGCAGAAAATAAGTTATTGGAAATTTCTCTTGACCATAGTCTAAGCACTTAATGAAATAAAATGGGTTCTTTTTCGGGCTGATGTGAAATGATATGTTAACCCACACTGAGAGAGATTCAAGAGAAGGATTTTTGTTGGATGTGCCTATTTCAATTCTGATCCCAGGGTTCTAGAAAATCTTCAAGAACTATATATTGAAAAATGTAGTTAACGCTAGAAGTTTAGACGTTGTCCCAGCTGAGAATAATTAGCTAAATGACCAGCGAACTGTGTTCCGATCCCCATGTCACATAACCCCACAAATTCTTAACAGCAAATGTGTTCCATTGTTCACAAAGGCAGGCAAGAGGGCTTAGATTAGGAAAAACAAAAAAGGAGAGGTAATGGCATTCCTGATCTTATTTGAATCGTCTTTGGGGAGCAATTATCCGGTGTTTGACTCTCCGGATGAATAAAATGAAGTCTTATTAGGAAGCTTCTTTTCTGATTGTTGGAGTATTTTACTCAAGACTTAGTTGGTTACCAGTAGTTATTAGAAGAGGTGAAGGCTCGGTTGCCTTGAATGTCGACATTTTTTGCACCTCTTGGTGGTAGAAACTACATAGAGCCAGATCTAAAATCAAAGCCACCCTTTTTCTCTATATGAAATCTGCACCTTCTCTGATTTGACAGAATTTCCCTGTCTGGGGACAAAAGTGCTCATTTGGATTTGGCTTTTAGCAAAGATACATAAGCATGAGGGAATAGGAGTCAGCAAAGCTTACTCTAGTAGGGACAGAAACATATTTACAGAGGATTTTAATATTCTGTTGCCATTGTCAGCGCTACCTGCATTTTCACAGAAAGCCACAGGAGATCGGGAGATGCGCCTGGCTTCCTTTGTCTTCGGAGTTTTCCTGCAGACACAGCTCAGCTGTCCCTGAATTCACGTGGAGCATTTCCGGCCCCAAGGTTTTAACCCTTATGCACAAAAGTGTTACGTGTATAGAGACCAACCGATAAAGGAAAATGGTCGAAGTTCCAGCGCTCCAGTTGTGCCTTATTTTAGGTTTAGTTTGCAAATGCTTGATCTGTTGATTGTTTGAGAAGTGTTTGTGTGTTTGGCAGGTATGTGCAACATTTTTTATTAAAAAATGATTTTTTTTAAAAGTGTTACACTTTCAGCAGAAATCACAAACAAGCTAAAGTTTTTAAGAAGTGACTTTAAATCGTAGATAAGGTGCAGAACCTTTTTTTTCTAAGTAGATATGATTTGACAGGGTTTTTTTGAGTCTGATGTCAACTAAATGCTGAGGCTTGGGACGTCAGAGGGTAACAGGTATGTTTATTGTGCTGAACAAATGGAAATTGTGCCATTTCCATGATGCCCCAACAAGACTGTACAAAAACAAAAAAGAAAGTTGCCATCAAGTCGACTTTGACTCATGGTGACCCCATGAATGTCAGAGTAGAACTATGCTCTATAGGGTTTTCAGTGGCTGATTTTTTGGAATTTAGATCACCAGGCCTTTCTTCCAAGGTACATCTCGGTGGACTCGAGCCCCCAACGTTTTGTTTATCACCGAGCACATTAACCATTTGCACCAACGCTGCACAATCCCTGGTGAAGTCTAGTACTGTGACTCTTCATGAGACCGCAGTTGTAGGGAGGCGACTTCATATCTAACTGCTTTTTTTCCTCTCAAGTTGAGACTAAGATACTAACATCTGGACCCATCAGTCCCTCAGGAAGACAGTGATTTAAAAAAAAATAATAAGTCTAGCTAGCAGATGTAAATTGCGGTAGTACATATTTTCCCTAACTGTCCTGGTGGCAGAGCCAGTTGTGGGTAGTAAGGACGGAGCACCCTGGTCCTTGCCAGGAACGACACGCCAGGCTTCCTAAAGCTTCCCGTTTATATAGTCCTTTCATCTTCCAAGAGCTTTGTGAGCACTCATTTACTACCACCTGCCTGGAAGGTAAGAATTATTCCCATTTTACAGATGGAGGAGGTAGAGGTGTAGGCGAGTTATTTGAGGCCATCCAGGGAGTCAGGTAGCAGAGTGAGACCTGGAAGCCATGCCAATTTCCAGTTCTTAACTGATGAGACTTCCAGCCCTTTCTGGTGCCATTTCCCCTTGAGAGCCCCAAAGCAGATGATCACATACAATCCAAAGGTGTCAAATAATCCTAAATAGCAAAAGGACACCAAGTGTGTGTGTGTATATGTGTGTGTATATATTTTTTTATATATACATATATATACATTTTTTTTTTTTTTTTTTTTTTTTGCAGTTGCTTCTAATGAAGCCCTGGGGGAATCTAGACATTGAGAGCAAGCCATTTAACCCTGAGGCCCATTCTCCGCATCTGTAAATGGGGCTAATAACACCCATCTGCCTACTTCAGGGTTGTTATGAGCACCAAAATCAAAAGCTAAGAAGAAGAAAAACTTTAAAAACTATATAGAACTCTTAAAATATTTGACATTATTTTTGCCAGAAATGACAGTAAGTCTGTTCACAGAAGGGTCAGGATCTGTCTAATTGGGGTCTGATTGTTTTAGTGATGTACAGCAAGGATTCAGTATTGTCAGGAAAGCATCAGAGCACAGTGGAAGAAATGACTGCATTAGAGAAACATATTAGCATTGTATTCAGTATATATTTAGCCAACGAAATGGCAAAGCAAGTTTATTATTAGTTCAGATAGTTTGCAGAGATAGTTTGCAGCTGGTATAGGGCCCGCCTCACCCCAGAGCCCCATTGAACATGCCAGGGCTGTGGAGTACATCTGTGCTGTGTTCTGAGCCACAACAGAACGTCCAGGGCAGTAGAATGTGTGAAACCGTTTGAAGCCCCCAGTCTGCTCCCCTCGTGGGTCTACCCCACCGCCATGGAGATGTAATGAGAACTCTCTGCAAACCCTTACGGTGACCAGGGCCTCTACGTGACTACTAGCCTAAAGGTGGGCAGTTCAAACCCACCCAATGGTGCCACAGAAGAAAGGCCTGGCAACCTGCTTCCAATGCCATCAAATTGATTTTCTACACACAGCGACCCATGTAACAGAACAGAACTGCCCCGTAGGGTTTTCTAGGCTACAATCTTTATGGGAGAAGATTGCCAGGTCTTTCACCAACAGAGCCACTGGGTGGGTTCCAACTGCCAACCTTTCAGTTACCAGCTGAGCTTTTAACTGTTGCACCGCCAGGGCCCCTTCCCCTGCAAAGATTATAGCTAAGAAAACCCTGTGGTGCATTTCCACTCTGTAACAAATGGGGCTGTCTTGAGTTGGAATCTACTCAATGGCAGTGGGTTCGGTTGTTTTTTTGTTCTTTAGCACACACAACACCTTTGCACAGTATAGACAATGATGCCACCTCTGCAAAATGGTTTGCAAAACAGGACTGTTACGGATTGAATTACATCCCCCAAAACTTCGTGTTGTAAATCCTAACCTCTGTGCCTGTGGTGGAAACCCTGGTGACATAGTGGTTCAGAGCTATATGGCTACTAACTGAAAGGTTGGCAGTTCGAATCCACCAGGCACTCCTTGGAAATTCTATGGGGCAATTCTACTCTGTCCTGTAGGGTCACTATGAGTCAGAATCAACTCAACTGTGGTGGGTTTGTGTGTTTGTTTATACCTGTGGTTTATAATCCCATTTGGAAATGAGTTGTCTTTGTTATGTTAACGAGGCAGGGTTAATGTAGGGTGCACCTTGTGTCAATCTCTTCTGAGTTATAAAAGAGATTAAACAAGCAAGCAAAGCAGAGATGGGAGAAGAGAGATGCCAAGCCACGTGAAGACTGCCCAGGAACAGAAGCTCAAAGAGACAAGCACCTTCCTCCACAGCCAGCCAAGAGGGAAAGCCTTCCCCTAGAGCCGGCACCCTGAATTTGGACTTCTAGCCTCCTAACTGTGAGAAAATAAATTTCTGTTTGTTAAAGCCACCCACTTGTGGTTTTTCTGCTATAGCAACTCTAGAGAACTAAGACAGAGACCCCTGGGCAGACAAAGTTTCCCTCCCTCCAGGTGACTGCAGCACCCACAGCCAGGTGAATGCAGCCCTGATTTTGGCCCCCTTGGCTGGGCTCCAGTGGGCAGGGCACAACCTCCACAACTGTCCTCGGAGGCCCTGGAACAAGGAGGCAGCCAGACCCATGAAACTCTAGGAGCCAGGAAATCCCAGAGCCCCTCCAGAGATCAGGGTGCAGCCTGTCCTGCTTGCAGCCAGTCAGCCTTACATGCAGGCCAGGCCACGGTTCAGGCAGCTGCAGAAGCCTTTAATACCCCGCAGTTTCCAACAGGGGATAAAATAAAGCAACTAATCCTTAAAGGACTCAAGCCATTTTAGTGAAAACAAAATCAAATGCCTTAGGGTTTTTCTTTTTAATCTTTATTGGTTTTTCTGCTTACAGAAGTAATACAGGCTGGTTGTAAAAAAATTCAAACATTGGAGAAATATGTAACATAGCAAGTGAAAAGTCTTCCATATTTTCAGCCCTCCAGGAAAAAAAAAAAAAAAACTGCCAACAGATTTGTGTAACAGATATATATATATTGAAAGCAATAGTTCTTAACTATTTTTGCAAGACACGCAAGACTGGCTGGTATTTGTATGTGGGACATACTCTCATGGGTGTACTCAAGGTTTGGCCATTTCCTGGCGAGCCATTGCTGACTCTGCCCCATTCAGTCAAACTAAGAATGTATATGGTTGTGCCAGTGAGCTAGAGAGACTAATAATAATAATATTATTATTGGGGAAACCATATATCCACAGTAGTTTATTTTTATATGAACCAATAAAAAACTTTTTACAATTTTTCTTTTTTACTGTTATTGCAACAAACTCCTTATGACACGTGCCACGACTGCCGGCGACACACCAGTGTTGTAAAGGATTGCTGTGGTAGCTGGGATGAACTGCCTGTCGTGTTATTTGGAGGATAAGCAGCTTTTCTCTATCCCCACTTTGGAAAGAGCTTAAAGTCTAGAGAAAAGAACTTCATTTGACTATAAGGCAGGATTCTTATCAACAACAACAAATAATAATAACTGCCATTTACTGAGTGCCAGGTGTTTCCAAGAACTGTGCAATGTGCTTTGTATATAGAATACATATATCAAATAATTATCTGTACAACCTACGGTCATATAGATGCTGCACCGGTGATATATATTATTTTGTCTTCAAATGTGAAACCGAACCTCAGACAGGTTAAGTAATTTGCTGAGCCTTAAAAATTGTTAAAACTTGGTATTGGTCACTTAAAGGTCAAAAACTCTACCCAGAATTTTTATAAAATTGAGAAGAATGGACCGTAAGGCATTCGAGGATTACTTCTAGTCAAAGATGAGGCAGATAAATCCCAGAAAGGGATCTTGACCTCAGTTCCCAAGCAGTGGACAAGTTTGGCCGAATCATTTGTGCAGTTGTCTTTTGATCCTCAGTTAATGTTTGCATAGCAAGGGTGGTGGCTCCTGGTGTCCATGAGTGGACCAAGTTAGCTTGGCAGCACCATGTGGTGGGGGGAACAAAAGCTAAATTCTTGAGTTAGACAAAAAGACAAAATGCGTCTGACACACAGCCACGCCACTGCTTAGCTTTCTGACTTTGGAGAAGTGGTTTAGCCCTTTGTGTTTCACTTTTCTCACTTATAAAATGTGCGTCTTAATAATAGTGCCCGCCTCAGAGGGTTGCCAGAGGAGTGGGTGAGATCATGCCTGGCATGTTATAAGCACAAATACATGTTAGATGTTATTAGTTATTATTACAAATCCATTATGTTGTTACTGAGATGTCACAGAATGAGGTGATGGGTGCATCTCTGGCACAGTTTTATTTCCTAACTCTTCAGGAGAATGGGCGTCATTCTCTGGAACAAGATAGCTCCCAAGATAGGTCTGGAGGAATAAATGAGGTGTTAAACAGAGTCTGCCTTAATGATGTGGCTGGAGTAAAGCTTTTGGGACCTTCATTTGTTGATGTGACTCAAAATAAGAAGAAATGCCTGCAAATATCTATTAATAATTAGAGCATGTCGTGTACATGGTATGAATCTAGGAAAATTGGAAGTTGTCAAAAATGAAATGGAATACTAGAAGATCGATATCCTAGGCATTAGCGACCTGAAATGGGCTGGTATTGGCCATTTTGAATTGGACAATCAAATGGCCTACTATACCAGGAATGACAAATTGAAGAGGAATGGTGTCTCATTCATCGTCAAAAAGAACATTTCAAGATCTATCCTGAAGTACAGTGCTGGCAGTGATAGGATAATATCTATAAGCCTACAAGGAAGACCAGTTAATACTACTAATATTATTCAAATTTACCCATCAATCACTAATGCCAAAGATGAAGAAATTGAAGATTTTTACCAATTTCTGCAGTCGGAAATAAATCCACATGCAAACAAAATGGGTTTATAATTACTGGCAATTGGAACGCAAAAGTTGGAAACGGAGAAGGGTCAGTAGTTGGAAAACATGGCCTTGGTGACAGAAACACCACCAGAGATTGCATGACAGAATTTTCCAAGACCACTGACCTATTCATTGAAAATACCTTTTTCAACAACATAAACAGTGAATATATACACATGGACCTCACTGGATGGAATACACAGGAATCAAATTGACTACATCTGTGGAAAGAGACAAGGGAGAAGCTCAATATCATCAGTCAGAACAAGGCCAAGGGCCAACTGCAGAACAGACCATCAATTGCTAATATGCAAGTTCAAGTTGAAGCTGAAGAAAATTAAAACAAGTCCACGAGAGCCAAAGTACAACCTTCCATAAATCCCACCTGAATTTAGAGACCATCTCAAGAATAGTTGTGACATATTGAACGCTAATGACCAAAGACTAGTTGAGTTATGGAGTGACATCTAGGGCATCATACATGAAGAAATCAAAAGGTCATTAAAAAGACGGGAAAGAAAGAAAAGACCAAAATGGATGTGAGAAAAGACTCTGAAACTTGCTCTTGAACATAGGGCAGCTAAAGCAAAAGGAATAAACGAAGTAAAAAAGCTGAACAGAAGATTTCAAAGGGTGGCTTGAGAAGACAAAGTATTAATAAAGAAATATACAAAGACCTGGAGTTAGAAAACCAAAAAGGAGGAACACACTTGGTATTTCTTAAGCTAAAAGAACTGAAGAAAAAATTCAAGCCTAGAGTTGCAGTATTGAAGGATTCTGTGGGCAAAATATTGAATGGTGCAGGAAGCATCAAAAAAAAGATGGAAGGTACTGGTCTTTACGTGTCCAGAGTGAAAAAGAATGAAGGAAACCAAAGACTCAGAGAAGAAACTAGTCCACAGGACTAATAGTCTGCACAAACCATGACCTAATCTACCCTGAGACCAGAAGGACTAGATGGTGCCAGACTACCACTGCCTTCTGTTCTGATCAGGGACACGATAGATGGATCCTGATAGAATGGGAGCAAAATGTGGAACAAAACTCAAATTCTTAAGTCCATATTTACTGGACCAGTTGAGTCTGGAGGACTCCCCCAGACTATCACCCAGAGATACTCTTTAAACCTTGAACTTAAACTATTCATGAGGTCATCTTTTAGCTAAATAACAGATTGGCTTATAAAATAAACAGTATCACCTGTAAGTATTGTGCTCCTTTAAAAAATCATCTGTATGAGACCAAATGGTCAACACTTACTCTAAAGCAAAGATGAGAAGGCAAAGGGGCAGGGAAACTAGATTACTGAAAATGGAACCACCAAAACAGAAATAATGAGAAAGTTGACACAGTGTGAGATGTAACTAATGTTACTGAACAAATTGTGTAGAAATTGTTAAATGGGAACCTAAGTTTCTGTGTAAACTTTCACTGAAAACACAACAAAATATTACTAAATATTTGCTAAAAAAGTCACTGTACCAAAAAGAATTGGTTAACACCCAACCATTTCAGGAGGGTGCATATGATTAAGAACCAATAATATTAAAGAAGCCCAAGCTGCACTGAAGGGAATGATGAAAAACAAGTCTCCAGGAAATGACAGAATACCAACTGAGATGTTTCAAAAACAGGTGCAATGCTGGAAGCATTCACTCGTTTATGCCAAGAAACTTGAAAGATAGCTACCTGGCCAACATACTGGAAGAAATCCATATTTGTGCTCATTCCAAAGAAAGGTGATCAACAGAATTTAGAAATTATTGAACAATATCATTAATATCGCACAAGTAAACTTTTGGTGAGATCATTCAAAAATGGTTGCAACAGTGCAATGACAGGCAACTGCCAGAAATTCAAGCTGGATTCAGAAGAGGACGTGGAACAAGGGATGTCATTGCTGATGTCAAATGGATCTTGGCTGAAAGCAGAGAATACCAGAAAGATGTTTACCTGTGTTTTATTGACTGCAAAGGTATTCTACTGCGTGGACCATAACAAATTATGGATAACATTGCAAAGAATGGGAATTCCAGAACAGTTAATTGTGCTTATGCGACCCGTGCATAGACCAAGAGGCAGTCATTTGAACACAACAAGGGAATACTGTGTGGTTTACAGTCAGGAAAGTGTGCATCAGGCTTGTATCCTTTCACCATACTTATTCAGTCTGTATGCTGAGAAAATATTCCAAGAAACTGGACTATATGAAGAAGAACAGGGCATCAGGATTGGAGGAAGACTCATTAACAACCTGCGTTATGCAGATGATAAAACCTTGCTTGCTGAAAGTGAAGAAGACTTCACTTACTGATGAAGATCAAAGACTATAGCCTTCAGAATTAATTACACCTCAACATAAAGAAAACAAAAATCCTCACAACTGAACCAATGAGCAACATCAGGATGAATAGAAAATATTGAACTTGTCAATGATTTCATTTTACTTGGATCCACAATCAATGCTCATGGAAGCAGCAGTGAGGAAATCAAATGATGTATTGCATTGGGCAAATATACTGCAAAAGACTTCTTTAAAGTGTTGAAAAGCAAAGATGTCACTTTGAGGACTAGGGTGTGCATGACCCAAGTCATGATATTATCAGTCACCTAATATGCACGTGATAACAATGAATAAGGAAGACTGAAGAAGAATTAATGCCTTTGAATTATGGTGCTGACGAAGAATATTGAATATACCATGGACTGCCAGAAGGATGAACAAATGTCTTGGAAGAAGACAGAATAGAACTGCCCCCATAGGGTTTCCAAGGAGCGGCTGGTGGATCGGAACTGCCTACCTTTTGGTTAACAGTCGAGTTCTTAACCACTTCCCATCAGGGCTGTCTGTATTTGTTCCTTTTATAATTGCAAATAAAAACAAACTTTTTTTTTTTTTTAATAAAAAGTACAATGCTCAATGACAGCCCTGCCCAAGGACCACTTCATCAATTAGCTCACTTTCCAGAACTTCCTGCAGCCCCGCTGCCACTTGTCAGCTAATTGAAACTGCGGAAATTTGCCTTTGTAGGTGTGGAGAGCCTGCTTGAATTACTTAGGGCGCATAAAAGAGTGAATTATTTAGGCAACAGATCTGAAATGTGGGCAAATTAGCATTTTTCATAGTAAGATTGTTCATTGTGAAGCCGATTCTTGATTTCATGTGTGCCTCTTGCTTCAGATATCCCAGCACATGATAACCCTCTGTGATGAATATGTATGTGAGCTAATTTAATCAATATACTTGTGAACGTTGACGGTAGTGGTGTCTGACAGAACTCTTCCTCTGAGATGCTGGCCGTGTTAATATGTGCAGCATATGGATAGGCCAAGACTCATAATTTGTGTTAAAAGAAGAGTGTTTTGAGAAGACACAACACTGTTAGAAAATGTCAGAAAAGGAAGAACTCTGAGGGCTGGAAGGCAGAGGGCAAAGGGATTTGTGTCTTTTCCTCCCTAGTTAGACCGAAAGATAAAGTTTGTAGAACTGTACTGCCTTCCTTTTGAAAACTTGCAAGGCGTTGACTTCATTTTTCTACATTTTTTTTTTTTTTCTCTCATTGATTCATTTGAGTTCTGTGAATTGGTTTTAGAAAGTGTGGCGGGGGAGCTTTGTGCATTGTTGGGTTAAATGGAGGGCTTTACAAGCGCCATGCACCAATCTGCAAATGTTTGCTTTCAGCAAATATCCACATGTGATTAGATCGCATTCAGCTGGCTTGGTCTTTGGAGGTGAGTTTTAGTCACTTCCTACAGAACACTTGCAACTGAATTTACCTTCTGAGATAAGAAAGCCACCCAGCCAGAAGAGTCGCTTAATCTGACCAATCAGATTACCTAAACCTTGCTTTGGAGGAGCTTCCCTCGCTTTATCAAGAGACTCCTAGTGAAGCCTGGGCTAAGTAATTCTGATATTTGGCCAGCGCTGCCTACTGGAACTAGGCACGAACCCAGACACAGTGGAGGCAAAGGTCTAGGTGAATGCCTCCTGCTTGGATGTGCAGGTCAGCCTACGGTGAGCCCATTCGCGTAACAAGCTCTTTGGTCTCCATTTGTCTTCTGAGTGTTTTAGCTTGGGTACCCTCCAAATCTAAAAGACCCTGGAAGCTGGTGCAAGGCTTAAACTTAAGGGTTTGGGGGCCTGACTCATAGTAGCACCAAACTCTGGGTCTGTGCTACAATTACCCCACGGCATGAGCCTTTCCAAGGGGGCTGTGCTGGGGCCAGGATGGAGCCCCCAGGGCCACCCCACCCTAAACAGAATCCTGTATGCCAAACCTCCATAGCTGTACCTTGCAGGGTTTTGAGGAGCCATTAGCAAGCATTTTGACCAAAGCCCTTAACACCATCATTTCCGTTCTCATGGGAGTCCATTAAAAGACCAGTCAGACTGACAAGCAATAAATCATTTTTGATTTGGCCCAGATTCAGTTTTACTCAGCATTCCCAATATGGCTTGCCCAGGACCGCCATATTTTTACAAAGGACCAAGCAGATGTGCTTGATCTTCCTGTTGTTAAGACAGAATGAAGACAGCTCTGGAATGGCCAAAGCTTGGTGTCACTTTCATGGCCTCAAGTAGTCTCGATGTTGACTTTTGGGCCTAACAAGGCTGATCCATCTCTGATTTCTGTGGTTCATCTCAAGGTGAGGCATGAGCAGAAGCAGCTCACTGTCATTTATTTCACATGTAAACTCTGTTTAATGAGGGGTTCAAACACTTTGTTTTGCCTGATTATTCTCTTTCTTAGGGGTCAGGGTAGGGGAGGCCGGTTCTCACTATACACTAGTTAATTCATGTGAGAAAATCCAGGCAATAATTCTCAGCTGACGTTAAATACAAAAAAAAAAAACGTTGCCGTCGAGTTGATTCTGACTTCACAGTAACCCTATAGATCAGAGTAGATCTGCCCCCATAGAGTTTTCATGGAGCGGCTGGTGGATTCAAACTGCCCACCTTTTGGTTAGCAGCTGAGCTCTTAACCACTGCGCCATCAGAGCTCCTGATAATTGTCCTTCAGAATCTCTCCTAGAAAAATGGAGAACAAAATTCTAACTCAAAAAGAAAGACCTGACTTGCTGGCCTGATAGAGACTGGAGAAACCCTGAGAGTATGGCCCCCGGACACCCTTTCACCTCAGTAATGAGGCCACTCCTGAGGTTCACCCTTCAGCCAAAGATTGAACAGACCCATGGAACAAAGCAAGACTGAAGGGGTGTACCAGCCCTGGGGCAGGGCCTGGGGGGCAGGAGGGAACAGGAAAGCTAGTAATAGGGAACCCAGGGTTGATAAGGGAGAGTGTTGACATGTCGTGGGGTTGTTAACCAATGTCATACAACAATGTGTATACTGACTGTTTGATGAGAAGCTAGTTTGTTCTGTAAACCTTCAACTAAAGTTCAATTAAAAAAAAAAAAAAGAATTTCTCTCCTACCACATGTACCATGAGCCTTTTGTGAGTCTCTTAAAAATGTTGGCCATGACTATCCCCTCTGTAGACGCAGAGACCATCTGTGGCACAAAACCTTGCCTTTTTGACTATATTAAAAATATTGAAGGTGCTGTTATTGTGAGGCATGGTTCGATTTTAGATTTCATGAAGAATTTTCCTTGAAGAAACCAAGCTAGGCACTGGCACGGGGAGGCAGGCCTGCAAATGACAGTTTTCGTTCAGTGCAGCCTTAAGCACGTTAAGTGGCATAATTCAGAATGTACATATTAAACAGGGGGCAAAGACTCCATTATTGGGTTATTAGAAGGGTTCAGGCTTAGGGAGATTGTGTTGGATGTGAAATTTTGAACAATCTCTAAATCAGGACAAGCAAAGAAACCCCGCATGTCAGCATTAAAAGTGATCAGAAAAGCCATTGATAGGAAAAGGATTTTCTTCTAGAATTGATTGCAGTCCCTAAAAGTGGGACTGTTGTTATTAGGTGCTGTCCAGTCAGTTCCAACTCATAGCAACCCTATGCACAACAGGACGAAACACTGCCTGGTCCTGCGCCATCCTTACAATCGTTATGCTTGAGCTCGTTGTTGCAGCCACCGTGTCAATCCACCTCGTTGAGGGTCTTCCCCTTTTCTACTGACCCTGTACTCTGCGAAGCATGATGTCCTTCTTCAGGGACCAATCCTCCTGACGACATGTCCAAAGTATGTAAGATGCAGTCTCACCATCCTTACTTCTAAGGAGCATTCTGGTTGTACTTCCTCCAAGACAGATTCATTCGTTCTTTTGGCAGTCCACGGTATATTCAATATTCTTCGCCAACACCACAGTTCAAAGGTGTCAGTTCTTCTTCAGTCTTCCTTATTCATTGTCCAGCTTTCACATGCATATAATGCGATTGAAAATACCATGGCTTTTATTAGCCTTCTTGAAAGGAAGTTACCAGGTATACATGGTTTGTAGTGTGGTTAGATCTGGTAGTTTCATGCGTGGTCTTTTGCATACTTAATTCAGCATCACGTCAAATCCAAAGTAAGTGGTTGTGGAAATTATCCTAGGATACGGCATTACAATGGGAGAAAGGATGGGCTATGTGTATACCGGTTGGAACCCCTGATGAGAATTTGCATTTCTAACAAGTTCCCAGGAAGTTATACATAAGAATCACCTGGAGATCTTGTTAAACTGTAGATGGAGTCAGTATATCTGGGGTAGAAATGCAAATTTTTAGCAGAGGTTCAAAACATAATGAACCAGTTCAAAGCCCTGGTGTATCTATTACTTCCATCATGAGAACATTCTTTGGATATAGTCATTTCACTGTGCAAGGCATGGGGCTAGGTAAAGGCTGTATGAAAACGAAATAGACTTGGACACTTCTAGTTGTGTTTGTATGTGTAGTTTAGTAGATCAGCTGACATGATACCTCATAGTGAAAATCATGGACTAATAAATTTAGCATAATGGAACATTCTACATGAACTGGTAAACATTGTCATCCTGTCTATGTAACTCCGCGTTGGTCTTCTTTATTTCACATATATACAAATTCTGCTTTATTGGTGATCCAAGTCCAAGCACTTTGTATTGCCTAATTATTCTATTCCTTAGGTTGTTTTTTGTTTTTGTTTTTTTAATGCTTAATTACACTATTTCCAGTGCTGCTCAAGATGTAATACATTTGCTCAGAAATGCACTTTATCATCTTTGAGAACTTTGGTGTGATAGATATGAATTATTTGGTTAATTTTCCAGTATGAGGCATCTTTAAGTGATCAGCTGGTAGAAGCGTATGCATGCTGTACCAGGAAATTGGTTTCCAGCATAAATAACTCAAAAGCTGCATGTCCAGTTTGTCAGGGTTCACCATTGTTAAATTCAGATAGGATGTTACCTTATAGCTGGAAGGTCTTGATTGTACTTTTAACACATGACAACCGCACTGATTTTTAAAAATAGATGAGTAAGGAATCCTTAATTTATAATCATATGTATCTTATTAACATTGTGAGTTGAATTATTTTCCAAAGTAGATCTGGCTTTTTGGAGTATATTTTTCTCTACCAGTCGAGCTGCAATGCTCAACCAATACGGATTTATGACATTTTAAAAATAATGGTGGGAAATGAGATCGGAGGAAGCTTTTAGGATCTGTTTGGCTCTGAGGCCTGAACTGCGCACTCTCCAGTTCTTGAAGGCTTTGAAATGCTGATTCCAGCCTTCTTGTGGGTTCTTAAACACCTTCTCAGATGACCCATTTTAATAACCCAAAAGCTATTATATAACGAGCAGCCATAATTTAGTCCAGAGCTCTAGGGGGACCCTCAGAGTTCAGCAATGAATAGTTAATGTAGTATAATGTTTAGCAGGTTATTAGTTTTCACTACACAAATGCTGATCAGGGAACGCTTTTATAAGGTGTTTAAAAGAAAATGTAATTAACTGGTTGCGTGCTTCTGTTGCAGCTCAAATTGAAATTATTCCATGCAAGATCTGTGGAGACAAATCGTCAGGAATCCATTATGGTGTCATTACGTGTGAAGGCTGCAAGGTAAGCTTTTTTAATTGTTGTTGTTGTTGTTTCTATTCATGTTAGCAGGTAGCTTTGTGGCTTTGATATTTTACTTCTACTGTTTCTAAAAATGCAGCTTCTTGGAGCTTTGAGTGATGAGAAATGACAGAACATGGTATATATTGCAATGTAAAATTACAATTCAGGCAGTTGTAAGTATTTTAGATGGCCCCAGCAAAGTGACAAGAGGCTACAGAAAGGTATTTGAGCATTGTTTATATTTGATTCTTACTTCAGTCCCAGAATTGATTAATTGATGAACAATCTCTTTGGTGATCTTAAAAAAAAAATTCTACGATATCCCTATTACAAGCTTTATGGGAAGGCATTTCCAATAAGTCTAATTGGAATGCGATTGGAAGTCTTATTGTTGGCACACAGATGTTAACACATCTGACCAAAGTATGGGGAGGCTGTTGGGAAGAAGCCGGGGATGGGTTACCCAATAAGCAAGATATGCATGGGTTTACTTATGCTTACAAAGATGTGGTGAGCCCCATGTGACATTGTACACTACAGATTAATAAATAAACACAGGTAAGCCCGTGGGTACCTTGCTTACTGGTTAATCTGCCCCGGGAAGAACTGAGTACTGATCCGGTTCCACCACTTGTCCATACTGTTTGGAACCGGTCACAATCATTTAGTGACTTGGTTTCTTCATCTAAAAAATGGGCGTAAGACCTGTTCTTCCATTCTTTTAGAATTATTCTAAGAATCAAATGGAAAACTGTAAATGAAAATTCTTATAAAATGGAAAGTACTGTTTAAATCTAAATATTATCATTATTATTGTTGTTGTTACTATTTTTATTACAAGTGACCTTGATCTTGGAGGAGTGTGTATAGCACAAGCATAATGTGGGAATGGGAAATAGAGATGTTTAACCTAATAACTCAAGACCCCCTAAACACAGATTGCCTGTTATTCAAATTCCAGTTTATTAAGATTTAAATCCTCCTGCTTATATTGGAAGGGCCTTGAGACAGCTTAGAGGATAAAACAGTGAAAGATAAACAGGAGAGACGCTACACGCAGGAAGCCCCTGAGACAGCCGATTGGTACAACCAGGTCGGCATTCACCCTAAGGCTGTTTGAGGCTGAAGCAAAAAATAAAATCCACAAATTCCGTTAGCTTTCCTTTAACAAATTTAGAAAAAAACAGCAATGCCATGAAATATAAAATCATCTACATATACAGATAACCACTCAGAGACATCAGGGAAATGGTCCGTTTAATTTCCTTCATTCTTCGTTTTACTGTTAATCGTGGTAATGTTTGCTATTTTGTACGTGTACAAATGCTTAATATTGATCCCATCTTGGTGAAGCTCTTCTATTGAGATTTTTACACACCCACCAACTAACACACTTAATTAAAAAAAAAAAAATCGCTTGCCTTTTAGAAGTGAGGGGCTTGCTACTTAAAGGGAATTTTGAATTATTCATTTCTGTGATAATCCCTCTAGGCCTCACAGCTCTGGATTACCAAATGTAAAAAGGAAGGGGGGAAAAAAAAAAAGCTCTACCCTTTTGCTTCCTCAGTCTGCCCTTCCTCAAAATAAACAGTAAATAAACCGAGCTGCCTGGCCTGGGCCACCCCAGGATGTAAGGAAGAGAGTGATGGCCTGTGACAGCTGTTAGCGCACTGAGTTTTAGAACTGATTTGGCTAATGTGGCTGGGCAGGTGGGCGTGACCCTCCATCCTCATCACCTCCCGTCCGCATCTCCCAAAGCAGCACACCTGGTAGACGACAACAGCGGCTTCCTGGATAAAAGCAGGACTCCCCTGCCAGGAGTCCCAAGCACACTTGATTCCTGTGGATTGCAGGTCCCCTCAGGGTTTCCGTAAATGCACAGGGCTCCAGGTAGCATCCGGGACACCAAACCAACAAAAGCCAAACCCACTGCTGTCAAGTCAATTCCAACTCATAGCCACCGTATAGGACAGAGTATAATTGCCCCATAGGGTTTCCAAGGAGCGCCTGGTAGATTTGAACTACCTACCTTTTGGTTAGCAGCTGAACTCTTAACCACTAGGTCACCAGGGTTTCTTCCTGGACACCAGTTGACTTCATGTCCCTTCATTCTGCCCAAGAGACCATCACTCTTTCTGAGCCTTTCGGTGTGGTTTTATGTGCAAACTGTAGTGAGTATCTAGGAATCAAGTCTGAGGCAGAACCAGAGTGAGGATGGGGGCTTGTTGTCGTTAGGTGCCCTGGAATCGATTAGAGTAGAACTGCCCCATAGGGTTTCCTAGTCTGTAATCTTTATGGGAGCAGGTCGCCCGAGTCTTTCCTCCTGTGGAGCCACCGGGTGGGTTTGAACTACCAACCTTTTGGTTAGCAGGTGAATGCTTAACCATTGTACCACCCGAGCTCCTTGGGGGTGGGGGCTCCTTCCTGTGAAATACTCACCAATCCAGAGGATTAATTAAGGACTTGCTATTCAGTAAAACCTGAATTGACTGGCTGAGCACCACTGTGCCTGCACAGGCACAGATCATGTGTGCACCCCCCGTGTTTGTTTATGACAAAAATAAAAGCAGTAAGAAAAGACAAGGCAGCTATTATTCACAGCTGCCATTTTTCTAGATTCCCTTCCAGACCTTGTCCATTCACAGCCTCAATCCCAAAGTGGTTTTCAGCCGTCCGAGGTCCTATGCCCTTGTTCTATTGACCTCATAGGATGAAAGCCACAAAAACAAATAATTAAAACTTAGTTTTATTAACATATTGGGTGTCTTAGTCATCCAATGCTGCTATAACAGGAATACTACAAGTGGATGGCTTTAACAAAGAGAAGTTTATTCTCTCACAGTCTGGTAGGCTAGAAGTCCGAATTCAGGGCGCCGGCCCCAGGGGAAGGCTTTGCCTCTCTGTCGACTCTGGAGGAAGGTCCTTGTCATCAGTCTTCCCTTTATCTGGGAGCATCTCAGTGCAGGAACCTCAGGTCCAAAGGATATGCTCTGCTCCTGGCGCTGCTTTCTTGGTTGGTATGTGGTCGGCATGTCTCTCTGCTCGCTTCTCTTTATATCTCAAAAGAGATTGGCTTAAGATACTACTTAATATTGTAGACCTCATCAATATAACTGCTGTTAATCCATCTTATTACATTGTAGTGACAGGATTTACAATACATAGGGAAATCACATAAAATGGTGAGCAATCACACAATACTGAGAATCATGGCCCAGCAAAATTGACAGATATTTCGGGCGGAAACAGTTCAATCCATGACATTGGGCTTATGCCCAGCCAAGGACTTATACAGTGTTATGTGTTTATATTTAATGTATATAGTATTTGTTCTGCATTATAATTTCTCATTGCTATATCTAATATTTTTATTCCTGGTTATGATAAAGTCAAAAACTTCTGTGTTTTGCCATTGATGTTAGTTATTTATCATGTTCCAACCAGGTAAAAGTGGTTCTGCCATGACCAATTGTAAATTATTTATCTCTGTGATAGTATAATTAGATATATGGATATTTTCTAATTAGGTATATTGAATATTCACTGAGCGTAAAGAAAGTGACTCAGTCATTTTTGAGCTAATCATTTTGTGAACATATTTCAAATTGCGTTTTAAAGTCAATGACCTGAAACCCTAAGAAACCAGGGAACCAGTTTAATTGCTGAAATAATGATCTAGTTCGCCACATCTCTTCAGGTAAGATTGCGCACGAACAGCAAAAATGGTAGATGCTTCGGTAACTCCTTCACGTGTTCCTGGGTGTTCCCAGCTCACCCACTCCTGTTCTCCCTTGCTCCCTGTAAACCAAAACCAAACTAATTGCTGTCTGGTTGATTCTGAGTCCTGGCAGCTCCATGTGTGTGAGAGTAGCACTGTATCCCATAGGGTTTTCAGTGGCTGATTTTACAGCCTTTTTTCCCAGATGCCTGTGGGTGAGTTTCAACCACCATCCTTTGGTTAGTTGTCAAGTGCTTAGCCACTGATGCCATCCAGGGATTCGTTTTGCTCCTTATGGAGAGGCAGCGTTGTGTCAGGATTAAGCTGCACCTCTGGAGCCAGACTGCCTGGGTTTGATTCCCAGCTTTGCTATTTACCAGCGTATCTAACCTCTTTGTGCCTCAGTTTCCTCATCAGTAAAAATGAGGATAGTAATTGTAGCTATGTCATAGGGTCATCACGTGCATTCAGGTGAAGCATGCATAAGACTGCCTAGCATGGAATAAGCATTCAGTAAATGCTGGCAGTTGTTATCATTATCGTTACTGCCAAATTCCTTAGTGCCTTGGTAATGCTGCTCTGTGTAGTCAGATATTATTTCCAGGACATCTTGGGCCCAGTCTTGATTTTTGTGGTCATTTGCAATTTGTTATGCAGAATCAACCAATAAAAACCAAAATATGAGAACCCCTGGAGCTGGGCACTGTGTAAGCTGTAAAGGACCCAAAGACACAGAAGAACTGATCCTTCCTTCAAACAGTGTATGGTCTAGTTATAGAGATGGAGCATACATAGGAAAAACTAACTAGCAATGCAAAAAGTAAATAATAAGGCAAGACCACATGCTATGATAAGACACCAGAAGACATCCCTGTAGGCAGCAAGAGCAGTGGCTTAGTGGAGAACGATGACTCCGTACTCTGGTAGCCACGTGAGGTTTCAGGAGGAGGACCCAACAATGAGCTGGGAGACGGGGGGAGAAAGATTTGGACAGAGCAGGATAGTTGGGAGGAAATTCTGGGCAGAGGATTCAGAGGAACAGGGAATGGCAGAGGCAAAAACCCAGGAATGGGAGAAACCCTGGTTGTATTTAGATAGATAGCTGCCATCTAGTTGACCCCAACTCATGGCAACATTATGTACAAAAGAATGAAACGTTCCCTGGTCCTAAGTCATCCTCACACTCGCTGACATGTTTGAGTCCATACCTGTGGCTGCTGTGCCAGTCTGTCTCGCCAAGGCTTTCTCTCGCCCTCACTGGCCCTCCACTTCACCAAATGTGATGTCCACTCCAGCAATTGATCCCTCCTGATTAAGCGTCCAGAGCAAGCGAGTCAGAGAATGTTCTGTTGTGATCCATAAGGTTTACACTGGCTAATTTTTGGAATTAGATTGCCAGGCCTTTCTTCCTAGTCTGTCTTAGCCTGGAAACTCTGCTAAAACCTCTGACCTTGCTGATATTTGAAATACCAGCACCATAGCTTCCAGCATCATAGCAACATGCAAACCACCACAGCATGACAAAGTGATAGATGGGTGGTTGTGGTTAACCCAGAAGGAGCCCTGGTGGTTCGGTGCCTAAGTGCTCACTGCTAAGCGAAAAGTCGGCAGTTTGAACCCACTAACTGCCCTGTGGAAGAAAGATGTAGCAGTCTGCTTCCATGAAGATTACAGCCTTGGAAACTGTATGGGGCAGTTCTGCTCTATCCTGTGGGGTCACTATAAGGTTGCTTTGTGTCAAAATTGACTCAACGGCAACAGGTTTTTTTGTTGTTATATAACCCAATTTGCCTGGAGCAAATGGTCATTGTCGGTGGATAATGAAAGATAAAGGTAGACAAGTATGGCACCCTAGATTCTTTTAAGGTTACGCCAAGGTTTTCATTATAAAGATGTTTTACTTGTTCTTTTGAAAGATGAAGAAACCATTCACTGGGACTCTTCAAGCCCTCAGTATTGCATTTCAGGGGAGCTCATGTTAAAATCCAGACCTGCAAGGGCTTAGTCCTGTCTCTAGAGATGCTTCGGAGCTCTGGGACTAGAATTGAGGCCCAGCCCTGGGTGAGAACTCTGAGGTGCTGAAATGAGCTAGACAGGCCTGCAAGGAGGAGGGGCAGATCTTAGAACATGTGGGCAGAAGAAAAGGCCAGAAATAAAACTCGAGGCTGTAAATGTGAGAGTTTAGGTTCAGTCATCAAAGTTGATTAAAAAATGAAGTGTTTCAAGAAAATGATCATTGCTGGGGTTGTCTTGTGAAAAATGGTCCCATTTCTCCTTTAGCTTCAGTTTAGAAACAGTGGCTGCTAAGATGGTAAAAAATTTATCTCAGGGTAAAAAAAAAAAAAAAAAAAAAAAACTTCATTTTATCCATATATTTTTATACCTTATGGCTCTACTATTTCAACTATTACTTTTTTAATGAAAATGTACAGTCCAGCATTGGGGATAGTGAGCTGGTTTCTAATTACACTTAGGACTCCTTGCTCTTGATAAAGCATTAAGTAGCCTTTGTTTGTCAAATATTGCCCCACTACAATTTTTTTTTTTTTTTACTTAGTACATTTAAGATGATGTCCTATGCAAAGCTTCCTCGTCCACCCAGGAAAGGGAAAGTTTGGAATAGTTGCCTTGCAGTAACCCACCCATTGATGTCAAGTTGATTCCAACTCACAGCGACCCCATCGGACAGACCACAAGTGCCCCAGAGGGGTTCCAAGGAGCAGCTGGTAGATTCAAACCACTGACCTTTTGATTAACACATGAGCTCTTAACCACTGTGCCACCAGGACCCCTCCCTTGCATAAGCGAATATATTCTTTTAAATTAAAAACAAAGTTTTTCAAAGATATCTGCAGTGTATAATTGGTACCTTTTTTTTCCCCCTGAAAGGAAATAGGTAAAGCAGTTTCTGGAGATTTTATTTATTAGTGTGAACATAAATTTCCCACCAATGTTCTTTTCAGGCCTAAATTGTCTTTAAAAGGATTCTAATGTTTTTACTTCATTGTGAAATGTCACTAGGCCTGTCATGGTGTCCACCTTTCAGCATTGATACATTCATGCTCAACCTTTTTAACACTATAAAGTTAAAAAAAAAAGAAAAAAAAACCTGCTAAAACGCCTGACGTCAGCATTAGAGCTAGCCATTAAAAAGGAAATTAAACTTGGGGCTGGACAAGCTGTTACTGCGTCTCTGTGACATCAGAGCTTCAGTTCTGTGATGTGCTGGTGATAAGCAAACATTTTTTGTTGAGCGAAATCTTGTAGTCCTGCGACGAAACACACAACTGCTGAGGGACGTGCGTCAAGATGATTCGGATTTTTTTGCAGTTTTGGTTGGTTTTGTTCTTAATCATGTTTCAGTAACTGGTATCCTTCCTTGGCTCAATCATCAAAGTAAATTAAAAGTGAAGTGTTTGAAGAAAATGATCCTTGGCTAGGGTTGTCTTTTGAAAAATGCCGTCCTTCCTCTATGCTGGGCTGGTGGCCAGCTGTCTGACGGGGCTCTCACAGGCCTCTAGCACAGTGGCCGGCCCGGGGAAGGCCCCCTCGTGCCTGTTCGCCAGGGCCTGTTGCTGAACGCCTTCACGTGGATTGGATCAGAGTGTGGCCTGTTACAGTCAAGGCAGACATCCACACTTACCAAGTACGACACACAAGGTCAGCTTTATCAGAGATCACTTGCACAGACAGCTCCACAGGGAGGCCGGTCATTGTCGCCTGCTATACCACCTAACTTTTGTCAATGAAGCTGCCTGTTGTTTTCTCCAGAACAAGTCTGTTTCCTTATCCTCTCCCTGAGGGCCTGCTGTTCCTGCCCCCACCCTTTTAACTTCATCATTTCCGCTGCCTCTTCCCCTCCCTAATACGATATACCCTCCTTTTCCCTCAATAAAATTAAGCTGACAGCTATCCTTTTTTGCCCCTCTATCCAGATTTTTTTTTTTTTTATCCAGATACTTAACTTTCTTTGCACATTTATCCAAAAATACTTTCTTCTTCTGCACCCCTGAGCTTCCGAACATTCTCAACAGGAAGTTCCCGAGATAAGTAAAGCTGTATCACAGGACTTCCTTTTACATGCAGGGTGAACTGCTCTTCTCGGCCTCAGAAATGGGGTGCAAGGGAGACATACACCCTCTGACCGTCCCCCGAATCCCACGCTGTCAGTTGTCTCAGAAAATACAGTCATTTGGGCAGGCATTTGAGCGTTGACAATGAATCATAGAGGTATGAATAAAGCTTGGTTGTCAAAACCAAGTGTGTAGCGGTTCCAAAGCGTCTGCCATTAGAATGCAGCAAGGCAGCTGTCAGCTGTTTTCTTGTAATTAAACAGCCAATGAGCAGCTAATTAAGACGTATGTGTATACAGGAGTGGAAGTGGGTCTGTTAATGAACTGTAGGAATCAATTCATTAAGTGGAAATTGTCAAAAGACCAAACATCAGATCAGCATTTCAGCCCGTGCTTCACTGAGAAGAAGCCCCAAGCAGGCAGGGCGCCCCTAGGAGCACGACCTCTGAGCAGCTTCCCCCACGTCCCCTGCTCAGCAGCCCGCCGGCCCGCGCTCCTGGACAAAAGCATTAATAACCCCGATAGGACATGCCAGGTATATTTCAAAGCTTTTTATCAAGTAGACCTAGACCCTGAAAGTGGTTGCCTACGTATGTGTTGTTGTTAGATGCTGTCATGTCGGTTCCTACTCATAGCGACCCTGTGTACAACCGAAGGAGACACTGCCTGGTCCTGCACCACCCTTACAATTGTTGCCATGCTTGAGCCCACTGTTGGAGTCACTGTGTCAGTCCACCTCGCTGGGAGTCTTCCTTTCGGAAACCTGGTATTTGGTGCAGCGTGAAGATACCATCTCCTGCAACACGTGTCGGAGCGTTATATGGAACTCTGACTACAGAACTGCGAAGGGTTTTCTTGTTTTTTTGTGTTGTTTTTTCTTGTGTATGTATTTTGTTACTTGTTTATCTGTGTGATCCACCCCACGTGGTTGTCTGAAAACTGTTTTTGGTCATGCATCAGGAAGTGTGTGGCCTTTGGAATACCTGTTATTGTTGTTGGGTGCTGTTGCATTGCTTCTGACTCCTAGTGACCCTACAGGACGAAGTAGAACTGCTCCCTAGGGTTTCCTAGGCTGTAGTCTGTGCAGGAGCAGATGGCCAGGTCTTTCTCTTGTGGAGCGGCTGGTGGTTTCCAACCGCCGACCTTTCAGTTAGCTGCCGAGTACTTAACCTTCGCACCACCAGGGCTCCTTTTGGAATATGGAGGATTTCAGAATTCAAATTCTGACACATCTCCTTACCTGCTATGTGACTTTGAACACCTGCCTTGACCTCACTCAACTGCATTCAGTTTTACTTATAAAACAGATATTAAAATACCTACTTTGCAGGGCAGTTGTGAATTTCGGATCAATAATGTTTGCAAAGTGCCCTGCACGGTGCCTGGTGTGGAATAGGTTCTCAGCATATGAGTGTCACCACTGTTTTTTATTTAATTTTTTACTGTGCTTTAGGTGAGAGTTTACAGAGCAAAGAGGTTTTCCGTTCACTTGTTTTACACTAAGTATTCCACGGCACCGACTGCATTCCCCACACTGTGTCAGCACTCTCCCTGTTTCCACTCTGGGTTCCCCGATTCCTTTTCATCTGGATTTCCTACGCCTTCCTGCTGTTCATCTTTGCTTTGGGGCAAATGTTGCCCTTTCGATCTTGGATAATTGATTGTTGTAAGGAACATGTCCGTCCTCTCAGGTGTTGCTGTTTATTTTGTGAGCCTGTCTGTGGTTTGGCCAAAAGGTAGTCTTCACCACGTTTTTTTTTCACCACCATCATTTTTTTCCTCTGGCCATTCATTCAACAAGTGTTTGCTGACTCCTCTGAGTGCTGGGTTAGCTACTGGAAACAGAGACAGCAACAAGGCAGTCAAAGAGGGAGTCAAAGTGATGAAGAAGATAATGAAAACAAATAGAGGTTAAACACAGAAGTGTGTCGGGTCCACAGCCATGCAGTCATAATACATCAAGGTAAAGGTCGTGAGAGGGAAAAGTAATACAGGGCTTTCAGGGTACACTGGAGTGTTTGTTGACAGTTTGTTGTCCATCCTGAGGCTCCTCAGAAGAAAGGCCTGGCAATCTACTTCCAAAAAATAAGCCACTGAAAACCCTGTGGAGCACAGTTCTACTCTGACACACGTGAGGTTGCCGTGAGCCAAAGGCAACTCAACAGCAACTGATTAGTTAAGGGTGTACATGGGATGGGTTCCCCAACCAGCCTTGGGAGGGACATGGCCAGAAAAGGTTCCCAAAGGTGTAAACAATAAACAAAACAATAAAGCAAACCGTGCTTCATACCGTTGGCCAATTTCTGTGATGTAAATTCTCCCACCAACTGGCCAGTTTCAGGCATTACCATTGTTCAGATATAACTGATGTAAATAACCTCCAGAACATAGATAACAGTAAAATAATAATAAAAATAATTATGTAATAGTTTCATTGAAATAGCAAGTGATGAGTTGTAAATATTTGCTTCTAACAATTTATTTCATTGTAAGTTTATTCAAGTTGATTTTTAATAACGACGATGTGTAACAGTCAGCGCACAAAATTCCTGGAATTTTTAGCAGTCAGTTATTGTAAGCAGTGTATGCCTTCTCCGGCACACCATTGCCTTGGTCCTGGTCCCAGGGAGCTCCAATCCAAGGGGGTCAATAACAATTTCACAGGTTTAAAAAAAGAAAGTATTAGGCAATAGAATTTTCCAGAAAAAGAAAGGCACAGATCAGAAATAAAACTCAGAGAAGGTCACTTTCAAATAAGGGAGGAGACAGAGGAGGAGTTTTCTCTGGGACAGCAGATGTGAGACAGAAGGGTGTGCAGAAGTCCGCGTGTCAGGAAACCGAAACCACGTGACGTCAGGCCAGTGTTTGCTGGTTCAGTACTTACGTGAGAGGGCGCTAGACTGAAAATCAGGACAGTGGAGTCAGAGTCCCAGCACTCACCAAACCAACCGTGGAAACTTAACAAGTCTCTTAACGTTCTGAGCTTCATTGTTGTTATCTGCAGAATCGGAAAACTAGAGCAGGTCAACAGGAGGGAGGCAAATAGGTGTTTTTTTTTTCTCTTTTGACCCACACAAATGACAATTTCATATTGTTCAAACTAATATGTATGACTAGGCTAGGTTCCCAAAGATTGCAGTTCAGTAGCTCTGAGGTATATGTAAAAAACCAAACCAAACCTGTTGCCATCAAGTCGATTCAGACTGATGGTGACCCTTAAGAGCTCCACGGGGTGATTCTGGTACACCATTTGTTTGAGACCTGGTGGACCTGATATTCTCTCAAGGTCTCCAAGCTCTACTGGTCTGTGTTTTTATTATTCAAATCAACTGTTTGCAATAACTGCATGTTAATGCCACTATGCTGCCACTAGGTGGTGGTAGTGTGCCACAGTCACAGTATTTCCTACCCTGAAATTCATCATGGTGGCTCCATGCTCAAGCCCACCATGTTTATAATTACACGGCTCCTTGTATTTTGACATGTATAATAAGTGAACTTTTACAAAAGCCAAAGAAGTAATTCATTAGCTCATCTTTCAGAAATAATAAAACTCCAAAATTGCATGCGTAGTATCTTTCCCAGCTAACTCAGGCACAGCACTTTCTTCTTTATACATACCTCCTCCAGTCCACCCAAGACTCCACGCACTGACTCATGCTCTTGGGCTCCCTGTGTGGCCTCGCACCCTTCGGGCCCCTGCGAGCTTGTTCTCAGCTCATCTCTGGGTGGGACCTTCTCTAAGATGGCTCCCCAGTCAGTCAAGATCCCAACTCTGCACTCACAAGCATGCTTACCTCCAGGTTTCTATCTCTCTCCCTCTTCCTTCTCTCTCTTCTAATTCCAGTCCCTCACGTGTGTCCTTTAGCTTTTAGTATTTTATATGTGGGACTTCCAAATGCTGAAACCTTTGAGGAATCACAAGGAATGCTAAAAAGAAAGATTAAAAAAAAGGGGAGGGGGGAGGCCAAGCCCTCATCCTGTCAAACTGCAAAGCTCAGGGTTTGTGAATCACAGAGGCCTCACCCTGGCTCTTCCTTCTCCGCTCTCACCTTAGAACCCCACTTGACCCCTCCCATCTGTTACTGGATAGCTCTTCTTGTGGGCATGACTCTGCTTCGTCCAAGAGAGAGAAAGAGCCCCTCTCAAGTCTTTAGTGTGCCACTCTCAGAACTTTTTTAGCAGGCTTTTGCTCAATTGGGAGCCCTGGTGGCACAGGGCTACGGCTGCTAACCAAAAGGTAAGCAATTCGAATCCTTGGAAACCCTAGGGGGCAGTTCACTCTGTCCTATATGAGTCAGAATCGACTTGACGGCAATGGGTTTGGGTTTTGGTTGCTCAGGGACTCAATGGAGGAATAAATGGTATGGGAAAGAGTAAGGAGTGCCTCCTTGCTTCCTTTCCCGAAACCCTTAGAGCTTTGACATCTGAATTAGTGTACCCATAACCAAACCCAAGCCTGTCAAGTCAATTCTCACTCATAGCAACCTTCTGCCCTATAGGGTTTCCAAGACTGTAAATCTTTACAGAAGTAGACTGCCATATCTTTCTCCCCAGGAGTGGCTGGTGGGTCTGAACCGCTGACCTTTCAATTAGCAGCCAAGTGCTTTAACCACTGTGCTACCAGTGCTCCTGAAGTTAGTGTAGTCCTCTGCAGAGTAGGTATCTTGGAAGCCAGGTAACAGCTCCATCCACAGCGCTGTTAGTCAGAACACACGTGGAATGCCTCTCGTGGGCTCGCTTTTCCAGTGTATGGCACCATCACTCCGGCACCTTTCATGATAGTGACGCTGTGTCCTTGAGGTGAAAAATGAGCCAGTCGTTTAGAAATAAGTGTGGTGAACCAAAGTGGCCATAATACTTCTGGTCAGAAATGAGGAGAAATTATGAAATCATGAGACTGGTTTTATCCTGTGACTCCTAACCTGGTTCAGGAGGCAGGTGTGGAAAATGTCTGGGCAGTGGCAATATGGGCCAGCTAACGGAGCTAATAGAAGGGAAAACGCTAACTTCAGAGTAAATCTGTTTTGTTACTTTCTTCTGTGTGCTTTGTTTACTTTTGACAGCTGCCCTCTGACCATGCAACCAAAGCAGAGTCCGTTCAACATAATAAGGGAAATAAACAAACCAAAGGGGTAAGGGTGTGGGCTTGGGAATTATACTACGTGAGTTCACATCCTGGCTTCACCCTCTGAGCAAGTTGCTGTGCCTCACTAGGTCTTAATTTCCTCAACTTTAACAAAAGGGCGATGGTAGCACCTCCCTCATATGGCAGCTGTGAAGATTAAATACCGTGACCTACATTAAGCCCGTGGTGCCTAGCGTATAGTGAGCACTCATCGAGATTCCTGTATTGTCGTCATTATCATCACCGTTATGCCTTCTCAGAGTTTCCTTGTGGTAGAGGACACTAGTGGTTAGTTATGGCCTCTGTGCTAACGTTCCGGAACTTTCTTGGTGGTGGTTTGAAGTTGTTGTTGTTGTCATAGCGACCCCAGGTACAACAGAACAAAACACTGCCCGGTCCTGTGCCATGCCCACAGTAGTTGTTATGCTCGAACCCATTGTTGGACCCACTGTGTCAATCCATCTCACTGAGGGCCTTCCTCTTTTCCACTGATCCCGTACTTTCCCAAGCATGATGTCCTTCTCCAGGGGCTGATCCCTCCTGACAACATGTCCAAAGTATATAAAACATAGTCTCACCATCCTTGCTTCTAAGGAGCATTCTGGTTGTACTTCTTCCAAGACAGATTTGTTCGTTCTTTTGGCAGTCCGTGGTATATTCAATATTCTTCGCCACCACCACAATTCAAAGGCGTCAACTCTTCTTCGGTCTTCCTTATTCATTGTCCAGCTTTCGCATGCATATGATGCGATAGAAAATACTGTGGCTTGGGTCAGGCGCAAGTTTGATGTTAGTCTGAGTTTAATATGTGGAAACTAAAAAGCAGAACCCTTTTCATTAACAACCCAACCGTCATTCAAGAGCCATGTCTAGTTCTTGGTTTCAGATTCTTTAAAGAAAAATCCTCTTCTCAGGAGAGGAACCTGAGAAGAAATACAAAGGGTGGAAAAGAATCCAGAAAGAAGGGTGATAGAGGCTGCAATTTGGTCTGCAGAAGAGCTATCTGAGAGATGGCTTAGAACCCCCAAGTACTGTATATAGCTCCACTGAAGGAAAAGAGTATTCAGACATTTTCGTATTCAGTGACCCTAGAACAAAATGGAGCCCTGGTGGTGCAGTGGTTAAGCATTCAGCTGCTAACCAAAAGGTCGGCAGTTCAAATCCCCCAGCTGCTCCTTAGAAACCCTGTGAGAACAAAATAGAATTGGCTTAATGTAAAGCAAGCATAATTCAAGGTCAGCTAAAAGAAAAGCAAATAAATTCCAGATCCCAGGCCCCTCTATATACAGGCAGCGATGATAAGCTCAGAGGGAAAGAGTGGTGGTAGCTTCTCAAGAAAGAGATTAACACCTTTTGGCTTGGACAAAGATTATGCATCAAGTGAATACCTGGACAGGTGAGCGCCTGGTGTTTCTAAGGATTATCTGCCTGTTACCATTTATATTTTCTTGACTTCTGTCCACTCAGCCCCAAGGAAAGCTCTACTTCTTCTCACTTTATTTTCAAAGGAGGAAAAAACAAATAAGTAAACAACCAAACAAACAAAAAACACTGCTTTAGATATTTTGGGAAGAGAGAGATTGCTTCACGGAGGTGGCCAGACTTGAGTTTGGGTAGATTTAAAGTACAGTGGAGACAGCCTGAGACCCTGGGCTCCCACCTTCTTGCCCATGGTGAGGTTAGCAAGCAACCTGGCTGAGAGAGAGGTCATCCCAAAGAGAGAAAACCATCACAGGCTGGTTTTTAAAAGGAGAGAACTGAGAACTAAGGTCATATATACCAACTTGGTCCACGAACACCCTCAACCATCACAAGAGAAAACAGGTGCTCTAGATTGTTCTTCCCTTGCAATTCACATACCCTTCTGCCTGCATATTGCTCTGCGCTTTAGAAAGATCAGAAAACACAAGTCAACAAAAGGAAAATTAAAATAACCCATAGTGTAACCAGCCAGAGCCATTTTGGGGTATAACTTCAAACTTTCTTCTATGTTAAATGTATACATTTTTTAAGAGTTGAATTTCATTTTTTAGTGTGCTTTTCTTACTCAGCTGTATATTTTTATCGCCATTCTACATCAATAATTGTATTTCTGAAATGCCCTTTTTAATGGTTGCCTAATATTCCACTGTATAAGTACACACTAGGACTCTACCAATTCACTAGTGTTAGACATCTGGGATCCTTTTCACAGTTTTAATATTACAAGTAGTGCTGATGAACATACTTGTAGTTAAGGATTGAGACTAGTTAAACGTTTGCACCATTGCTGATATTTCTTTAAGATATGTTCCCTAAAGAATAATTGCTGCTTCAAGGGATCGGCATGTTTTTAAGGATTTTGATACAACTGCCAGATTGGCCCCCAGACAGATCTTTGGGTGGGAGAGCACCCTTGTCTGTGTGCCACCACTCTGTCAGTTCTTCAGGATTTACCTTTCCCTCTCCACTCCTGCCCTTAAAGATTTGAAGATGATAAAAACCGAAACCAAACCCACTGCCAGAGAGTCAATTCTGACTCATGGCGACCCTAAAGGACAGAACAGAACTGCCCCACAGGGTTTCCGAGGAGTGCCTGGTGGATTCAGACAGCTGACCTTTTAGTTAGCTGGTGGTGCAGCAGCTGGTGGGTTCAAGCCGCTGACCTTTCGTTTTGGTTAGCAGCTGAGCACTTAACCACTGTGCCACCGGGGCTCCCTATATGTAACACATTTGCCAATTCACCATTGTTTACTTGTACAGTTCAGTGACACTAATGACATTAGTCATGCTGTGGAGCCATCGCCAGGTTTTCCATCACCATCAGGATTGTTTAAATCTTTAAGGGCCACGATTTGAGCACGTGGTATTTCCAAAGTGTCACAGCTGGACGAGTATGCCCAATTTGATCCATGCACCAAGGTAACCCCTCCAGCTGCCATCTGCCTATCATGGACAGTAGATACTGACTTGAAGAGTATGAGACCCTCACAGGGTGGTGGGTTTAAGTGGATTGGTAGATTCCAGAATGCCCCAAAGTCCAGCTGCCCTGGGATGGTACAGCTTCACTTTCCTTACCTCTGGACATCTCAGGGAAGTGTTTTGTGTTTACTTTACTAAACGTATTGTGGGGATGAAAGTCCCTTTCTGTTGTTCCAGCAAGCACATTGCCTTTGATCATCAGAAGCCAAGAACAGGGGCCTGCCCCATGCCTTTCACAGAGGCGCATGTCTGTGGAAGTTAAAGAAAGTTTTGTGTGTGCAAGGGATGGAGGATTAGGCTCTGGGGATCAATTTTACTGAAGGAAAAAGAAGTGACTTTAATTTCATTAATGGTCTCTCGGATGATTCTGCTACAAGTTTAATTCAACATTAAATATTAATGCTGCTGCGTGCTTGGTACACTGCCTCTAGTAGCCTACAGCTCAAACTGACACTAACCTGTTTTATATTTTATAACTGAATCACAGGGCTTTTTCAGGAGGAGTCAGCAAAGCAACGCCACCTATTCCTGTCCTCGGCAGAAGAACTGTTTGATTGACCGGACCAGTCGGAACCGCTGCCAGCACTGTCGATTGCAGAAGTGCCTTGCCGTGGGGATGTCTCGAGATGGTGAGCACTCACCCACAGCTAGCGTTTTACCGTAGTGTGCACTTGCCTTGTTTTTAGGGTCAGGGTTGCAAAAGTGCCTCCTGGAACATGGACCCAGATCTGCCAAAACACACTTCTTTTCACCCTCTCGAAGCCTCCTCTGCCGCATTGTGGATTTCACCACAGTGGCTCCCTGCACTGTTGCTGGGAGCCAGCTGAGTGGCTGCTGGGAGGGAGTGGAGGAAGAAGTGTCTGGTGGTCAGAACACCGTTAGTTTTTTGGTGGTTAAGACACTACAAGTGCAGGAACTGATTGAAAGTAGTGTCATGTGAGGGCCTTAGTCTTCCTAAGGGCATTTCCCCCAGGCTGAAGCATCTCCCACAAACCACTGCTTGTCATCACTTGCTTTACGCGGCCAAGCCTATTGGCACTTGGGATGAGTTAGCTTTTATGCTAACTGGATATTTTGAATCTCGTGCCAAAGTCAAATATTTGTACATACAGAATATGTGAAAATAGTGCAGAACTTGGCGACCAATGTTCTTTTCATTAAAAGCAGATATTTTAAGAAATAGAGAGCATCTCCCGTCCAGTTACAAAGCATTTCACTATCTTCCTGGAAAACCAAAATGCTTTGAGTAACGAGCACCAGATTTCAAGACAGTTATTCTTATACGTTGAAACTGAGCAGAAAGTACAGTGGGTACATTTTAAGGACTTTTCCAAAAATATTGGCTGGGTCTTGTAAGACTCCCCTTTGAAGGGAACATCTATACCAATGGGGTTCCTTCTGAAAGTACCAGCCCATGGAAAAATACTTCTGGATGCTGGGCAAGCATTCTGAAAGTTGGCCTTCCCATAATCCAATGTTCTTAGGGCCTGTGGACCCTCCAAGGCACCGATTATGACATCCTTAAGTAGCGGTACACGGGGTGGCCTCTCAGAATGTGTAAGGAACAAAAAGTGAAGTTTTTGGCATTGGAAGATGTGAATCACAGAACTCCCACCATGTTCTTAGACATTCCTGTGATACGCAGCTGCGCAGACTTCATCTTTCCGTAGCGCTCCGCTGACAAAATTATATGTATCTTTTATGAAGTTGTACATTAAAATCCCAAGTTGTGTGTACATTTTCTCAAGAACTCATCTTTTCATTTGATTTATGTGATCATGTGATTACTGTTGTTGATATTTGGGGTGAGGCAAAGTTTAAAGCACAGTCGCACAGTCTCCATAGAACACGTTTAACCTCTGGGTATGAAGCCCCTTGCGTGAGCTAGAGTATTCTTTCAAAAAAAAAAAAAAAGTGCTTTTAGGATGCCTTCTGGAAATTTTTGCATATAATAAATAGCACAAGTTGTTGTGGGCTTGGAGTGAGTTTGGGGGTTTATAAAATTATGGCCCTAAATTCAGAGTTCACATCAGCCTGATTGCTATCTAGCCATTCCCACCCAGGTGTGTCTCTGTTACCTGAGTTGTAAAATGTGAAAACTGACCGGTCTTCCAGCTCACTGTTCCCTGTGTAAGGGGACAGCAAGTCCTGCTTGGTGTGAAAGAACCCACCAACTGGCCAGTGCCTGGGTCCAACCTCACTCCCATCTCTCCCACCTCCTGCTCCTAGACCTATAGCTACCTTGATGGTCAAGTGGATGAATTCAGGTATCAACTTAACCACAATCAATTAGAAGAATTAAGTCCCTCCTGCAGAGGCGTTACCTGTGTACTGTATTTTTACCCAAATAACGTGCCTTCTACATTTGTTTGCCAACCACGCCCTTTGCACACAAGATATTTTTGTTAGCACGCTGTGATAATTTTATTTTTATACAATCATACCATTGGAAACTTGTTGCCGTGGAGTCGATTTTAACTCATAGCAACCCTATAGGACAGAGTGGAACTGCCCCATAGAGTTTCCAGGGAGCGGCTGGTGGATTCCAACTGCAGACCTTTGGTTTACAGCTGTAGTTCTTAACCACTGCACTACGAGGGCCCCTTTTTTTACAATATGAAAAAAAAAATTGACATAACAATGCCTATGAAAATACCTTGCAGAGGGAGGGTGCAATTGGCAATCATAGTTTTTTCTCAATGATCTGGGTGTTTCAGGAGAAATCATTTGGGACCCTAAATGAGCTAGAAATTACTACAGTCGTTGCCCTGGGCTAAATAAGGGGACATATCCCATGGAGAGCTATGGTGGCTGGCACAGTGGTTAAGAGCTTGGCTGCTAACCAAAAAGGTCAGCAGTTCAAATCCACCGGCCACTCCTTGGAGACCCTATGGGGTGGTTCTACTCTGTCCTATAGGGTCACTATGATTCGGAATCAACTTGACAGCAACAGGCTTGGTTTTGGGTTTGGTATCCCAAGGAGAAGCACTGCAACCACAAATTCACCCAACAGATATTATCAGAGCTTGGCCTTTCCAAAATCCTGATGTTCTTTTACTTGAGGCTAAATGAGAACAACAAAAATTGGCATTTAGCAGGAGAAAAGTGGGGTGCAGAACTCAAATTCTAGTAAGAAGACCACGGTTAATCGTCTGATGGAGACTAGAGGAACCCCCGAAGACATGTCCCCTGGACCCTCTGTTAACCCAAAACTAAAACCATTCCCAAAGCCAACTCTTCAGACAAGGATTAAACTGCACTAAAAGACATAAAATGATACTTGTAAAGAGTGTGCTTCTTAGTTCAAGTAGATACACAAGACTAAACGGGCAGCTCCTGTCTGGTAGCAAGATGAGAAGGCAGAAAGGGACAGGAGCTGGTTGAATGGACACGGGAAATCCAGGGTGGAAAGGAGGAGTGTGTTGTCACATTATAGGGAAAGGAACTAGGGTCACATAACAATGTGTGTATAAATTTTTGTATGAGAAACTAATTTGAGCTGTAAACTTTCACCTAAAGCACAATAAAAATAAAATTAAATTTCTTAAAAAACTGGCATTTAAAGAAGAGCCCAAGAGTTTCACAGGGGCTACCGTGACCCTTGAGCTGGGGAGGTCTTCTTAAGTCAGGTGGATTCAGGGATATAGTTCAGGGGGTTACGAAAGCCTAGCTCTGTCTCTTTGGACCTCTCAGTAAAGCCCCAATATCGGCCATTTGACTGGGAAGAAACTCTTTGGAATGTACAGAATAGTGAACTAAATGAAAGTTGGGTTTGCTGGTTTTACCTCACTTGTTGCTGTTGCTTGGTGCCATCGAGCCAGTTCAGACTCATAGCAACCCTATAGTACAGAGTAGAACTGCCCCATAGGGTTTCTAAGGAGCGGCTGGTGGATTTAAACTGCCAACCTTTTGGTTAGCAGCAGAGTTCTTAACCACTATGCCACCAGGGTTCCTATATCTCACTAACCAAACCCAGTGCAGTCCAATTGATTCTGACTCATAGCGACCCTATGGGACAGAGTAAAACCACCCCATAGGGTTTCCAAGGAGCACCTGGCGGATTCAAACTGCCAACCCTTTGGTTACCAGCCATAGCACTTAACCACTACACCACCAGGGTTTCCTATACCTCACTATCCCCCTGTAAATCTGTGCATCTCTGAGCCTTTATGTGAACACTGGGAAGAGAAAGAGGTGGTCTAGGCCAGGTGCATGTAGGGACAGCAAACGAGACTTTGAATCTGTGTTATCAGTGGCAGCCAGGAGCCTAGGAGCGTGTGACAAAGAGAGTTATTGTTTTGGGGCCTGTTCTACCCTGTCCTGGGTCTGTTTCTGAACCATCAGTTCTCTGGGATATGTGCTGGCTATGGTGGGTGGAGCAGCCCTGCATGGTGCAGGACTGTTTTCACCTTGGCATTCTCCTTATCTTGTGGTCATGTGGTTTTTGGTTGAGACTGTCTGAGACTTGAAGGGGAACCTTACACCTGCCAGAGAGGATAATGAAGGAAAGCACGTTGTATACAGTGTGGTTTGGCTTTTTTCTTCCAGCTGTAAAATTTGGTCGAATGTCGAAAAAGCAGAGAGACAGCTTGTACGCAGAAGTGCAGAAACACCGGATGCAGCAGCAACAGCGAGACCACCAACAGCAGCCTGGAGAGGCCGAGCCGCTGACGCCGACCTACAACATCTCGGCCAACGGGCTGACGGAACTTCACGATGACCTCAGCAACTACATCGACGGGCACACCCCTGAGGGGAGCAAGGCAGACTCTGCAGTCAGCAGCTTCTACCTGGACATACAGCCTTCCCCAGACCAATCAGGCCTGGATATCAATGGAATCAAACCAGAACCAATATGTGACTACACACCAGCATCAGGCTTCTTTCCCTACTGTTCCTTCACCAATGGAGAGACTTCCCCAACCGTGTCCATGGCAGAATTAGGTAATGGTATAGATGCTTCTATTGAGACGCTCTTCTCATGCCCTTTGAAGTAAAAAGGATATATTTGAGTTTCTGCTAAAGAGTTGAGTTATTAAAACAATACAGCTAGAAGGGAAACTCATCTTTACCCTCTGGGCCGCCCCGCAATTCCATTCTGCCCTTTCCTTTTGACTGCCCTTTCCTATACTTTATCCAATACACGATTGACTGCTCAGTCAGAGATTGGGGAGAAAATGAACATAAGCAGCCTTCAAATTCCAGAGAAAGTTTTAACCTCAGGGAATGCCCACGTGAATCTCATTAGCTCTTTAGTTATTTTCCAGGTGTTGCCCATACCTAAGATCACAAAAGGGCAGCCCACAAACTGAATCTAGTCTGTAGATAGATTTTTTTTTTTTACCTGTGTGGAGTTATATAATTTTTGAATTGCTAAAATTTAAAACCTGGACAGTTACACCTAGGTTTTCAGCTTCTTTTGGGAGGAAAAAAAAATATATATATATATATGTAATCATCAAGTTACACAGAACCAGTGTTTGTAAATGTCAACATCCCTGGCTTAGGAAATTCAGTCTTCGATATTAGTTAGTGGCTGACGGGCTGCTAGGTGGGCCCAGCCCACTTCTCCCCTTTACATCAATTGCTCAGCCCCTACAGGCATCAGTGTTTTTCAGCCTGATGTATATTACAAATGCTAAAGGAAAATTAGCTTCTTCACTTGCCAGCATGTTTTGGTGAGGGATACTGGTTGCAAAGTTGATGTATTTCATGGAAGACTCACCATCCAAAAAAAAAAAAATTATTTCCTTATTGTTGTGACATTGCTGCTGCTTGGGAGATGTGACCTAGAAATGTTGATAATACAGAGAGCAAAAAACTTTCCATTTCAAGGAAGTTATGTTAACATCCTCTGTTATATTTAATAGATTTCTAAAGACAGCACTATTATTAGAGAGACTTTGATAGGAACCTTTGCAGTTTTAGGGTTTGATCTGCTCTTCCTGGTGATTCCTCACGTAAGGTTATAATCCTTTGGGACATTTCAGTTAGCTGCTGTGGAGATGACTCAGTTGATACGACGAAGGAAGACTTCAGGCAGAAAAGAACCAGCAGGCTCTGACTCAAGCCCAGAAAGCCTCACTTCACAGAAATAACAGTTGTGTTCTTTAGATGGTTTTGCCACCTCTGTACCCCATAAAACATTTCTCAGTGAAAATTTGTATTTCCAGTAAAATCTTTCTCCAAATAGAACAAATTGAATGTTCTTGACAGTTTTTACACAAGCACCTCTTTATGGGTCTAAATTTAAATCCTCAAGAGCAGGGCCATTTTAAGCCTGGTCTTTAGCCACTGAACAGCATTAGAGGTGTATCTCAGCTCTTTTGATTAACAGAGACACCTCTGAACTGGAAGCCAAGCTGAGCACAGGTAGGTTTGATTCTTTTTTTTTTTTTTTTTTTTATCTGGAACTAGAACAAAAACCTTCCGTTTTTGTCATGAAACCTTGGTCGACTGGGCCTTGAGCAGAACTGTAATGAAAGTACAATTTTCAGAAATGAATAAGGATTTGATTGAAAGCTGACATGATACCATGAAAAATGACCTGGCACACATTGGGTTTGCTTCCACCTTATCATAAATGCTAGTGCTCCTATCCTGTTCACTTGTCAATTGTCCAACCCTGAAATAAATCCATAGAGTTCAACCGGAGTATTGTCCTGGACCATGGCACTTTGGGCTGAAAGTACACAAATGGTGGACTGGGGCCAGCAATGGCTGAGGCTGATGCACCCGGCCCCGCACACAAACCAGCCTCCTCTTCCAGTTGTCACTTCCCAGGGCGATCCGGCAGCCCTGGGCCCTCATGCTTACTCCATGTTCTTCAAAATTAAGGATTTCACACATATCGTGGCATTTTCCAGGGTGAGTAAACTTAACTCCTCCCTAGAATTAGTCCCAAACCCAAAATTAAACTAGAACTTACCAGAAAAGGATATAATTTGGCTCTAAATTCATTTACATGTACAAAATTGTTTAGGTAGCTAAGAGTAACATAAAAGTGACCAAAGACTGCCGCTCCTTCAGAGCTCTGAAGTTCCTTGGTGTTTCCCTCTGGGGCTGTCGGCCTACTCTGTCTTCAGCTGAGGCTCTCGACTTCATTTTAGGCAAAATTTTGTCATTGTGTTTTAAACAAATGAAACCAATTATACAATTGGAAAATAAATTGTAAGTTAGCATATCTTGAGTACAATTCCATCCTTCTGTAATAGTGTCTATAGCAAGTTACTTTTAATGGAAATTCATCTGCATCGCAGGCTGGGAATTTTGGCCCTTGCTGTCCAATCAGCATGTGAATTCCACACCCCACATTGACAACCCACGTTCATTCAAAACAAAACAAAGAAAGCTAGCTGTGCTTGTTACTGTAATTGATAACTAAAGCCCTGTGTAGGGGAGACAACTGATACACTGGGCAAAGCATGAGAGAAGAAGTCAGCTTCTGTGGATTGTGGTCCTGGCTTTGCTATTGATAAGCTATGCAGCCCGTGTATAAGTCGTGTAATCTCTACAGGCTGCAGCTTCCCTTCCTATAGAATATAATGCTTAAGGGCATAGACTCAAACTCTCTGGGTCTGAATCCTGGCTCTGCCACTTGGCAGCTGTGACACTTTGGAAACGCTTCTTAACCTCACTGTGCCTCAGTTTCTTCATCTATAAAATGAAATAATATTAATACCTCTCTTCTAGGGCTCCATATACATGGAGTCTTGGTGGCGCAATGGTTAGGAGCTATAGCTGCTTACTAAAAGGTCAGCAGTTCGAATCCACCAACCACTCCTTTGAAACCCTATGGGGCAGTTCTACTCTGTCCTATAGGGTCACTATGAGTCAGAATCGACCCGATGGCAATAGTATATTTACATACAAAAATAAAATATGGGCCAGGCACAGTAAATGCTACATGAGCGTTATTATCATCATTAAAAAAATATTCCTGTCTGTAAAATGAGGAGAGTTTGGACCAGATGATGTCAGGATTTTACAGCCAAAGTATCTGGTCCTTGGTTTTATTGAGAAGCAGTCACAGTTGAGGACGTGAAGTAACTTATGTTGGTCACAAAGTAGGGTATCAGCTGAGCTTAGACCAGAAACCAGGTCTCCTAACTTCAAGGTATTTTACTATTCCAGTCTGTTTTTCTGAGAAACCGCACTAACTTCTTAACTTTTACTCAGACTGGCCATATTCTTCTTTGCTGAAATAGAGATTTAAAATAGCATAAAACTTACAATAGCCAAATCAACTAACTGAATAGGAATCAAAGGATTTGTAGCTCTTGATGATAATGCGGCTACTGCCCTCTGCTGGTGTGTCATACACATTGCATCACTCCTTGTCTCACTTCTAATTGGCTCTCCTGAATAAAAGCTTTGGACAGGGAGGGAGCCCTGATGGTGCAGTGGTTAAGCACTTGACTGCTAACTGCTGAAGTCGGTGGTTCAAACCCACCAGGTGCTCCGGGGGAGGAAGATGTGGCAGTCTGCTTCTGCAAAGATTACAGCCTTGGAAACCCTATGGGGCACTTCATCTCTGTCCTGTAGGGTCACTATGAGTTGGAACTGACTCAGTGGCAGTGGGTTTAAAAGCTGGACACAAATAGGTGGGGGGTAATGGGAACATTTTTTAAGATGCAGTGAAATAACAAGATGCTGATTGTATTAACTGGAAAAGAAGCGTTATCTGGAAGAGAATTCTATGAGCTGTTCCTATCCCCCCCCCCCGACAGGGCCCCTTGCTTCCTTGTGAAGACACCCTCCATCTTCATCATTTTTTTCATATCTGCAAAAGTTGCTTTACGTTCTAGAAACTGCCTATTAAAGGGAGAGGTCTTTTATAGGAGATAGTTCACAGCCTTATTTACACGTTTATTTTTGTGCTTCTGATTCTCCATTATTTTTGTCTTTCTTCCCCTCTTCTCTTCCCAACTGTCATTGATTCTCAGACATACAATTTTCTAGCTTCTCCCTTGTACTCTCTGTCTCTGTTTCTTTCCTCTAATTGTTTTCTTTTGTTTCTGCTTTATTTTCTTATGTTACTTACTTATCTATGTTGTTTTAGTGTCTGTGTGTTGCCGAGCAGGGCTGTGAAGGTTTGTAATGTTTCAGTGTCTCTAAGGAGATTCTAGTTTCAAGCTTCATCTAGGTGAGCCTGCCCTGTTTTCGGACAACAAGCCTGGTTCTGTTTGACTGAAGAAGTAACGGATTTCCAGATGAATAGGCATTCTTAACTAGTGTTCTCAGGTTTGCACTCAGTTCCATTCTTTTAAATGACTTCTCAATAATGTATTCAGGACCACAGGAATGGGGTCATTTTTTTGGTATGGTTTTATATCCACAGAATCTTGCCAATTCTTTTAAAATACTTCTTTTTTTTAATCTTTCTCCTCCGTAACAACTATTGCCAACCTGCTCCCAGCTCTTGTCCCTCACATTTAGATTCCAACAGCCTTCGAACTGGTCCTCCTACCTCCAGCCTTTCCATACTTCGATCCACCAAGCCGAAAACTGCTTGTGCTATTTCCCCAGATACCATTTCCAGTACATAGCTCCCCAATGAGAATCCTGCTGATTTTTTAAATTACAAGTCCGAACTCTGACCTGACGTTGAAGACCCTTGATGGTTTGAGCATTTACGTCCCAGATTTCTGTTTTGTGCCCCAGCACTTTAACAAACCTGCCATGTCCCCAGTAAATGCCATGCTTGTTCTTTCACCGCCATCCCTCCTAAGTGGAACCAGCCTCCCTTCCCACACCACAGACCTCTGCCTCCCACCCTTCAGGTCCAACTCAAGTGTTCCTCTTCTGCCAAAAACAAAAAACCAAACTCATGGCTGTCAAGTTGATTCCAACTCATAGCGACCCTAAGGGACAGAGTAGGACTGCCCCATAGGGTTTCCATGGAGCAGTTGGTGGATGCAAACTGCGGACCGTTTGGTTAGCAGCCATATCTCTTAGCCACTGTGCTGCCCAAAAGCAACCCCTAATTCCACGAAACCAACATTGCTCTCCTCCTTTCCTGGCGGCATCTTTTTATTTTTTTTCTTTCTCTTCTCGTATAATTCAGCTTTATGCTTTATTATCTTTGTCTGGAATTGTCCTTCCGGTGTATCCATATACGTTCACCAGATGATAAGCTCCTGTAGAGACGTTTTTGGTGTCTATTTCTTCACTATCTTCAAAGCCCTTACAGTCACGGACTCTAATTAACTAATGTTTATATAGTGCACGCTGTGTGGCCCTCCCTGTTCTAAGTTCTCAATTCATTTAATTCTCACAAGAGCACTATGAAACCGGTACCAGTTTCCTCATTTTACAAATGAGAAATCCAAAGCACAGGGAGGTTAAGTAACTTACCCAAGATCACACAGCTAGTAAGTAGCAAAGTTGATCTTCATACTCGGGCAGTTTGGCTCCTGAGTTCATCTCTTAACCACTATGCTGTACCTAGTCACATGGGTGTCGTTGTTAGTTGCCGTTGAGTCAGTTCCGACTCATGGTGACCCATGTGGCAGGCCCTCAGTAATGCGTGTCCCCCTCTTTGCAGGAAAAACAAAAAAAATACGTAGCCATCATCATAAAAGAATTCCATTTTATAGTCGTCAGGAGTAACTCTTCCCAGGCCAATGTATATAGCAGGTGTGTCTTCATAAAAATGCTAGCAGAGACAGTTCCCACACATACCTAGGTCAGTAATTTTTCTTTCCCAGACATCTATGTAGGGCCCAGGACGAGGTCAAAGTCAGGAGAACCTTTGAGGTCACCAAGCCTTATTGCACGGTCCCTGTCCTCCCTCCTCATGTCCCAAAATAGAGAAAAATTCCAAATTGTTACACTGCTTATTTAAATGCGTAAGGATCCTCAAACCTGGTTCAAGCATGTTGCATTATACTCGGAGTTTTTAAAATCAAATACAAAGTAGGGAAACACTGATGATCCAGATAAGAACCTGGTTTTTCATGTTTGTGACATCCTGCCTTTTCCTTAGAACACCTTGCACAGAATATATCTAAGTCACACCTGGAGACCTGCCAATACCTGAGAGAAGAGCTCCAGCAGATAACATGGCAGACCTTCCTCCAGGAGGAGATCGAAAACTATCAAACCAAGGTACAGTCCGAGGGCTTTTGCTTAGGGTTGAGGCAATGTTGGGAAGGGTGTGTTGATGGCGGAGAGCTGGTCAAGAGTACACAACACACTGCAGAAAGAATGTCTTCCATCAGATATCAGTTTTGAGTTTCAAAATCTTCCTCCAGAGCTGATGGTGTACTTCAGACCTTGTGTCTCACTGACATGCCAGCTTTTGAGATCTCAGGGATCGTGGGTGAATTCTATTGGGCTCATAAGTACACAGGAATATCCTTCAATTTGTCCACACAAAAAATATACTGAATTAAGCAGCTTCCAAATGATAAATGAATGCACAGGGGTCCCACTATCACCATGGTAGGTTTTAAGGTCTAGGAGCTGGAGTAAAATAATCTCAGCTTCTTGTGTCCAGAAGTTAAGGAGGAGTTTAAAGAGGGCTTTTAAAAAAGGTTTGGCAGCTATGATCACAACTCCAACCTGAACCTAGCACTCTGAGGCTGAAAAATAGTGCTGCTCCTTCCTTGCCATCTTCTAGAAAATACTCTGATCAATGAGCCACTCAAAATGGCAGAGATGGGGGAGAGCAAGATTGAAGATGGGGAACTCTTAATTGTCCATTCTGTCTTTGGTAAAAGAAAATTTGCCATTTTTCCCTGTAATTGTAGACATTGAAGGTTGGAAAGGCCCTTAGAGATTTTTTAGACTAATCCTCTCCTTCATTTTACATATATGGGAACTAAAGTCCTGGGAGGACTAAATGAGTTTCCTCGTTTTACATATGAAGACTGCTAAAGTCCCTTGGCATACGGCTGGAGAGTGAAAACATCAAGGCTATACCACATGCCTGTTGTTAGGTGCCGTTGAGTCCATTTTGACTCATAATGACCCTATGTGACAGAGTAGAACTGGCTCCACAGGGTTTTCTAGGCTATAATCTTTGCTGAAACAGGTCTCCAGGCCTTTCTCCCATAGAGCCACTGGGTGGGTTCTAAACATCAACATTTCCTTTAGCAGCCAAGTGCTTAACCATTGCACTACCAGGGCTGTGACTGCTGGCTTTTAATTCAGTGCTTATTCAACCCCATCCTATTGGTGGGAACAGCCTTAAACTAAGATTGGAGGAATGAGTGAACAACATAACAGACTCAGGTTGCCCTGTAACTAAATTGGACGGTATGTAGAAGGAATTGACCAGGACAGATTAGGGAATACCAGCACACTATGGCATTGGCCTGAGGGAGCAAGTAACACCAGCAGCCTGAGCAACAAAGGGAGGCACAAAAACAGCAAGAATAGCGAGGCATGTGATATGGGATTTCAGAGTAAGACACAGTGACGCCACTAGGGTTGGTGTCACCCAATGCGGTAACTCATGGTGTCACCCCCCCCCCGCCACGGACCTCCTCCCATACCAGATCATACAGAATCCTCAGTAGTGTTTTCTGTACTAATGTTACTCGTGAATCTTAATTCCTGTGTATCACTCCTCCTTTGCCTTTAATTACTACTTCATTCTCAAAAAAGTTATTGATATACTAATTACCACTATTACTAACTACCACTATATTGTAGTAAAACACCAGAAAATTTGACAAAATTAGTGACTATAAAAATACCGGCGGCAATGAAAACAACAGCGCCTGTTTGTAGCATGCAGACGAGACCAAGTGATTTGAAGCATCATTGTAATTGGGTAATGATGGCAGCTCTGACCAGAGGACATGAAAAAGTTCAAAAAGTAAATTAGCGTAAAGTTTTAGCCTTGTAGGTATATTGATAAATGTGACCTGGGCTTTTGAAAAAATATTTTTGTTGTCATAATTAACTGTGGGGATATTTTTACAAAAAATAATAAATTTCTGCAGAAACATGCCACAGAAATTTTATAGACAGTCATTTGGGTGCAGTCCACACCCCCCACACCCTCCTAGTGATGCCACTGAGAAAGACTTGCATGGATCTGAATCACAGCTCCTCTGTCTCCTAGCTGTGACCCTTCTGTGAGTTTTAGTACCTGTTCCTGTGAAACAGGAAAGTGGTCTTGTGAAAATGAAGTAAGACGAGAAGGTCGTCAAGCACCAGGCTCATAGTAGATGCACAATAAATTTAATTGACCTTCCGTTCCTTCCCTTCCGCTAAATAAAATGGTATTATATTCCCCAGAGCAAAGCAGCATCTCCAGGGAAGGTATGACTTCGCCATTCTCAGTGGGCCAGGGCTGAAGTAACGGAACGTGTTGCTTTTCCTGGCTCTTGTGTTTTGTTTTTTCGTGTTTGTTTTCTAATCCTCTAGCCTTTTTGAATCCACTTCTAAAAAAGGATTTTTACAAGCTGGGAACAGTTGAATGAGCTGTGCCAAGGCTGTGGGTAACGTGTGTCTGGATGTTTTCTTCTTCAACAGCAGCGGGAGGTGATGTGGCAGTTATGTGCCATCAAGATTACAGAAGCAATACAGTACGTGGTGGAGTTTGCCAAACGCATCGATGGCTTTATGGAACTGTGTCAGAACGATCAAATCGTGCTTCTCAAAGCAGGTATGTGCTTTGCAGGTGAATTCTGACATTTCTTTCCTCACCTGCTTTTATTCACCTATTAAAGAAACGCTTGGTAAGGAAGGTGTCAGAGATGGTTTTTCTCCAATGATAATGGCTCAGATTTCTCTTAGCAGAAACGGAGTCCTTTTTAAAGGTTTTTTGAGCTAGTTTCAGGAGGCATTCGCTCTGTTTTGCCCCCCTTCTGGGTGAACAGATTAATCTGAACGACGCCTGGAACCCCAAATTTTACCGTCACGTGTGTTAGGTCTACACTGCAGATCCCCTGGGGTTACAATAAGTTGTTAAGAAGAAGGCTGTTTGTGGAAGTCAGAGACACATCCGTGATTTCTGTTATTTGGTTTTTTCTTTTTTTTAATAAGTATAAAAAGATTTTTTCCTAGCAACTTTGAGACTCTACATCGCAAGGCAGAATGGCGCCAGAGAAGTAATTTGTGCAACTCAGTCTTCTCTTCTGTGAAAACAGTCCTTAGCTTGAGCATAATAGTCTTTAATTACAGTAGTAAACCCTGCCTTTTGGGACTAGATGGCTGATGTGACCTAGAGCCTCTAGCTAAACTGCACACAACTGCTACTGTGCAGTCCCGGAAAGGGGTCTCTATGTTAGTGCCATAGGAAGAGCTTCCTAAAACACACTAATCCACGCCGTGTCTGCCCTTGCTCAGGCTCTCTGGAAGTGGTGTTCATCAGAATGTGCCGTGCCTTTGACTCCCAGAACAACACCGTGTACTTTGATGGGAAGTATGCCAGCCCGGATGTCTTCAAATCCTTAGGTAAGGAAGTGGAAGGCGCTTGATGGTTAAATCGGGACTGCAGGAAAAGATGTGGACGGGGTGGAAGCTCTTATTGAACAAAATGGAAACTAGTTATTTGGAAATAAAAGTAAAGGATTTTACTGTATACATACTGTGTATGTATAAGTATAAAGTCTTATTTTATATTTAATCCGTGTAGAAGATTTACACAGCTCAAGAGCTTTTTAACAATACTACATGTAAAGGATCTAAAGTTTCCTCTTATCTCGTTGGTAATTGAAAAGATTTATATGTCCTTCCAGTTTCTTCCAGATTTTTTGAAACCACATTTACAGGGGATATGTTAGCCAGTTAATTTAGGAGACATGCTTTGATATATAAAATCCAGCAAGGAGCTGAGTGTCTATACTAGCAACTCCTCAAACAACAACCATTAATAAGAATTAGATGCAGATATCAAAGAAATGAAATATAGCTAAGTGAAACTGTGACATATACATACATAAAAGAAGTATTTGTGGACTTCTGTAATTTAAATAAAGTAGAACGAAGTCATTAAGGAGACTGGGAGATACCCTAAGATACATTGTTAAGTGATTTGTTAAAAAGTTAAATAACAGGAGGCATGTGTAGTTAGGTGAAGCATTGCCCATTGCCATTTAAATATATGTTGATGGGCAAGGGATCTGCATTAACAACTTTATGTGAGTGACTTATAGAAAAGCTAATGGCGTTTAAAGCAATATATCCAGACATTGTACAACTGCATTTTCCTCCATTCTACAAGGAGTTGTTGACCTTCAGAATTTGATCTTTTATATATGTATATATGTATATATGTATATATGTATATATGTATATATGTATATATGTATATATGTATATATGTATATATGTATATATGTATATATGTATATATGTATATATGTATATATGTATATATGTATATATGTATATATGTATATATGTATATATGTATATATGTATATATGTATATATGTATATATGTATATATGAATATAAACATGAACATGTATGTATGTATGTGTGTATTCTACCGCTCATCTGTCAGTTTGTCATACTGTGCTGGCTTGCATGTTGCCATGATGCTGGGAGCTATGCCACCAGTATTTCAAGTATCAGCAGGGTCCCCCATGGTGGACAGGTTTCAGCGGAGCTTCGAGACTAAGTCAGACTAGGAAGAAGGAGCTGGCAATCTACTGCTAAAACAACTGGTGAGTGAAAAGCTTCTGAAGAGCAATGGAACATTGTCTGATATAATGCCAGAAGATGAGCCCCTAAGGTTGGAAAGTGCTCAGAATACGACTGGGAAAGAGTTATCTCCTCAAGGTAGAGTCAACCTTAATGACGTGGATGAAGCAAAGCTTTCAGGACCTTCATTTGCTGATGTGGCACAACTCAAAATGAGAAGAAACAGCTACAAACATCCATTAATAATCAGAACATAGAATGTAAGAAGTATGAGCGTAAGAAAATTGGAAATAGTCAGAAGTGAAATGGAATGCATAAAGGTTGATATCCTCAGCATTAGTGAAATGAAGTGGACTCATGTTGGCCATTTTGAATCATGTGGTCTACTATGCCAGGAATGACAAAATGAAGAGGAATGGCTTTAGATTTATCATCAAAAAGAACATTTGAAGACTGATTATGAAGTACAATACTGTCAGTGATAGGATAATATACGTACACCTACAAGGAAGACCAGTTAATACAGCTACTCAAATTTACCCACCAACCTCTAATGCTAAAGATGAAGAAATTGAAGATTTTTGCCAACTTCTGCAGTCTGAAGTTGATCAAACATGCGATCAAGATGCATTGATAATTACTGGTGATTGGAATGTGAAAGCTGGAAACAAAGAAGAATGATCCGTAGTTAGAAAACATGGCCTTGGTAATAGAAACAACTCCTGAATCGCGTGATAGAATTTTGAGAGACTGATGACTTATTCACTGGAAATACCTTTTTCAGCAACATAAACAGTGACTCAAATCAATGCAACTGTGAAAAGAGATGATGGAGAAGCTCGATATTATCAGTCACTAAAAAAAAAAAAAATTTTTTTTTTTATAAGGTCAGAGGATGACTGTGGAATAGACCATCAATTGCTCATATGCAAGTTCAAGTTAAAGCTAAAACAAGTCCGTGAGAGCCAAAGTACGACCTTGAGTATACTCCACCTGAATTTAGAGACCATCTTAAGAATAGATTTGACTCACTGAACGCTAATGACCAAAGACCAGGTAAGTTGTGGAATGACATCAAGGACATCATACATGAAGAAAGCAAAAGGTCATTAAAAAGACAAGAAAGAAAGAAAAGACCAAAACGGATGTCAGGAGAAACTCTGAAACTTGCTCTTAAATGTAGAGTAGCTAAAGCAAATGGAATAAATGACGAAGTAAAAGAGCTAAACAGAAGATTTCAAAGAGTGGCTCAAGAAGACAAAGTAAAGTATTACAGTGAAATGTGGGAAGACCTGAAGTTAGAAAATCAAAAGAAAAGAACACACTCACCTGAAAGAACTTAAGAAAAAATTCAAGTCTCTATTTGAAACATTGAAGGATTCTATGGGCAAAATATTGAATGACCACAGGAAGCAACAAAAGAAATGGAAGGAATACAGAGTCACAGTACCAAAAAGATTTGGTCAACGTTCAGCCATTTCAGGAAATAGCATATGATCAAGAACCAATGGTATTGAAGGAAGAAATTCAAGCCTCACTGAAGTCTCCAAGAATTGATGGAATATCAATTAAGATGTTTCAACAAACAGTGCAGCCCTAGAGGTCTCACTCATCTATGCCAAGAAATTTGAAAGACAGCTACCTGGTCAACCGGCTGCAAGGGATCCATTATTTGTGCCTATTCCAAAGAAAGGTGACCCAATAGAATGTGGAAATTATCAAACAGTATAGTTAATATCGCACACAAATAAACTTTTACTGAAGATCATTCAAAAAATGGTTGCAGCAATATATTGACAGGGTACTGCCAGAAATTCAAGCCAGATTCAGAAGAGGATATGGAATGAGGGATATCACTGCTGTCAGATGGATCTTGGGTGAGAGCAGAGAATACCAGAAAGATGTTTGTTGTTGTTGTTACGTGCCGTGGAGTGGGCTCTGACTCATAGTGACCCTGTGTACAATAGAATGAAACACTGCCCAGTTCTGCATCATCTGCCTGTGTTTTACTGACTGTGCAGAGGCATTAGACTGTGTGGATCATCCCAAATTATGGATAACGTTGCGAAGAATGGGAATTCCAGAGCACTTAATTATGCTTATGAGGACATAGACCAAGAGGCAACGGAACAAAACATGGGGATACCACATGGTTCAAAATTAGGAAAGATGTGCATCAGGGTTGTATGTTTTCACCGTATTATTCCATCTGTATGCTAAACAGATAATCCGAGAAGCTGGACTATATGAAGCAGAACGCAGCATCAGGATTGGAGGAAGACTTATTAACAACCTGCAATATGCAGATGACACAGACTTGCTTGCTGAAAGTGAAGAGGACTTGAAGCACATGCTGATGAAGATCAAGGGCTAGAGCCTTCAGTATGGGCTTTACCTCAACATAGATAAAGCAAAAATCCCCACACCTGGACTAATGAGCAACATCGTGATAAATGGAAAAAATATTGACATTGTCAAGAATCTCATTTTACTTGGATACACAAACAACGCCCATGGGAGCAGCTGTCAAGCAGTCAAAGAACGCATTAAACCAAAAAAAAAAAAAATAATGGTTTAATGCGTTCTTTGATTGCTTGATGAACAGATCTGCTGCAAAAGACCTATTTAAAATATTGAAAAGCAAAGATGTCACTTTGCGGACTAAGGTGCTCCTGACCCAGGCTATGGTATTTTCAGTCACCTCATATGCATGTGAAAGCTGGATGATGAATCAGGAAGACCTAAGAAGCATTGACGCCTTTGAATTATGGTGTTGGCGAAGAATATTGAATATATGTATACTGCCAGAAGAAAGAACAAATCTGGCTTGGAAGAAGTATAGCCAGAATGCTCCTTAGAAGGGAGGATGGCAAGACTTTGTCTCAAGTATTTGGGACATGTTATCAGAAGGGACCAATCCCTAGAGAAGGACATCATGCTTGGTAAAGTAGAGGATCAGCAAAAAAGAGGAAGACCCTTGAGGAGATGGACTGACACAGTGGCTTCACCAGTGGGCTCAAACATAGCAATGAATCTAAGGATGGTGCAGGACTGGGTAGTGTTTCGTTGTGTTGTACATAGGGTTGCTATGAGTCAGAACCTACTCTACGGCATCTAAGAACAACAATGTGTGTGTGTGGGTATAATTAGAAAGAATAGACACCAAACCTGACCAGTCTTTGGAGGATAGGATTATTATTTTAGAGAACTTTCACATTCTATATTTTCAGTTCTGTAATTGTCATAATAGTTTTATTGCCAGATTGTGTCATTTGTTAATGTTTTACAGGGCCTACTAGATGCAATACAGTAGAAGACAAAAATGAGTGAATTTCACATTTCAGTTAGATTATAGCTGTTAAATTCTATTGGTAAAGGTGTGGGCTCTGAAGTCAGGCAGGCTGGGTTTGAGTCTCAGGCTCTTACGTCTTACTTGGGTGGTTTTGGGTAAATTATTTTTCTCTCCAAGTCTCAATTTTCTTACCTCTAAAATGGGGGATAATAATGATAATACCTCCCTCATAGGGCTGTTGAGAAACAGGAGGAAACCCAAAGAAGTCTCTCAGAGCATACCTTACGCAGTAGTCGTACAACAAACGTTCACTCGTTACTATGAATGACGATGTGGTGATACTGGCCGAACAGATTTTTAAGATTTCAGACTATCACAATGTATAAGGGCTGTTACTGTCCCCTTTTACTACAACCCTCTTTACTTTCTCCAACATTTTTTTTTCTAGAATAATACAGAAACCCTGAACTGTCTCTATTTCAATTTTGGCAGGTTGTGAAGACTTTATTAGCTTTGTGTTTGAATTTGGAAAGAGTTTATGTTCTATGCACCTGACTGAAGATGAAATCGCATTATTTTCTGCATTTGTGCTGATGTCAGCAGGTGAGATAACCAAATAAAAATAAGATTGTTTTAAGATTATCCAGGTAAAGAATTTTTTTTTTTTTTTACCAAGTGCGTAACTTTTCATGACTACAGAGTATTTGTGGGGCTGCCAGAAGATACTGCCACCCTTATTAAACCTAATTTTAAGTTTTTGAAATAATGAATGATGATGATGGTGTTAATGATGGTGATATTGGCTAAACAGATTTTTCATTTAAGATTTCAAACTACTAAACCATAAAAGCCCACACATACATATACCCTTTTAAGAAGATCTTAATGCCTTTCAAATAAAATCTTGAGAAATAAGAATCAAATAAAACCTAGTCTAGAATTAACCTGTGGTAGAATTCTACAGGGGAAATATTAAACGATGCAGGAAGCATCAAAAGAAGATGGAAGGAATACACCGGGTCATTATACTGAAAGAAATTGGTCGACGTTCAACCATTTCAGGAGGTAACATCTGATCAGGAACCGATGGTACTGAAGGAAGAAGGCCAAGCTGCTCTGAAGGCATAGGCGAAAAACAAGCCTCCAGGAATTGACGGAATATCATTTGAAGATGTTTCAAGAAACGGATGCAGCTCTGTAAGTGCTCACTGGTCTATGCCAAGAAATTTGGAAGACAGCTACCTGGCCAGCTGACTGGAAGAGATCCATAGTTATGCCTGTTCCCAAGAAAGGTGATCCAACCAGATGAGGAAATTATCAAACAATATCGTTAATATCACATACAAGTAAAGGTTTGCTGAAGACCATTCAAAAGCGCCTGCAGTGGTATATCAACAGGGAACTGCCAGAAATTCAAGCCAGATTTAGAAGAGGGCATGGAACCAGGGATATTGTTGCTGATGTCAGATGGATCCTGGCTGAAAGCAGAGAATACCAGAAAGATGTTCACCTGTGTTTTATTGACTGTGCAAAGGTATTCCACTGTGTGGATCATAACAAATTATGAATAACATTGTGAAGAATGTGAATTCCAGAACACTTAATTGTGCTTATGAGGAACCTGTACACAGATCAAGAAGAGGCAGTCGTTCAAACAGAACAAGGGGATACTGCGTCGTTTAAAGTCAGGCAAGGTGTGTGTCAGGGTTGTATCCTTTCACCATACTTATTCAATCTGTATGCTGAGCAAATAATCCAAGAAGCTGGACTAGATGAAGAAGAACAGGGAATCAAGGTTGGAGGAAGATGCATTAACAACCTGCATTATGCAGATGATACAACCTTGCTTGCTGAAAGTGAAGAGGACTTGAAGCATCTACTGATGAAGATCAAGGACCACAGCCTTCAGTATGGATTACACCTTAACATAAAGAAAACAAAAATCCTCACAACTGGACCAATGAGCAACATCATGGTAAATGGAGAAAAGATTGAAATCTTCAAGGATTTCATTTTACCTGGATCCAGAATCAACACCCATGGAAGCAGCAGTCAAGGAATCAAGAGATGCATTGCATTGGGCAAATCTGCTGCAAAAGACCTCTTTAAAGTGTTGAAAAGCAAAGATGTCGCCTTGAAAACTAAGGTGCACCTGACCCAAGCCATGGTGTTTTCTATCGTCTCATATGCATGTGAAAGCTGGACAGTGAATAAGAAAGACCAAAGAACTGATGCCTTTGAATTATGGTGTTAGCAAAGAATATTGAATATACCATGGACTGCCAGAAGAATGAACAAATCTGTCTTAGAAGAAGTACAACCAGCATGCTCCTTAGAAGCAAGGATGGCAAGACTATGTCTCACATACTTTGGACATGTTATCAGGAGGGACCAGTCTGTGGAAAAGGCCATCATGCTTGGTAAAGTAGAGGGTCAGCAAAAAAGAGGAAGACCCTCAACAAGATACATTGACCCAGTGGCTGCAACAGTGGGCTCAAGGATAACAACGATTCTGAGGATGGCACAGGATCGGGCAGTGTTTCGTTCTGTTGTCCACAGGGTTGCTACGAGTGGGAACTGACTCAAAGGCACCTAAGAACAACAACAACAGGAAAACGTTGCCTTTCTTAATACCAATCTCTAAGATAAGATGTGGTTTTTAAGACACCTTGCTTTCCTCTTAAAATCTATTTGAGTGTCATCCACAAGTTTGTCTGAATTTAATCTATGTTTTCAACCAGTACTATCTCTTGGGGATAATCAGTTTTGCAAATTTCCTGTGTTCTATTTGGGATTCTTACAAATAAAAACTTTATCCTGAATTAACCATCCTTAAGTCATTTGAAATTCTCTTAGCATCTTTAGTTGCCTTGGATTATAAGGCAATTTTCATACTTGCCAGAAAAGTTTGCAGGATGACTGTATTTGATTCAGAAATGTAATTATCAGGAAGGCTCGAGGTGTCACAGTGGTTTCATTTGCACGTATACAGGTGTAACCTTAAACTAAAATGTCCGTCCTTTTCAAAGGGAAAGATCTTTCCTTCTTTTAAGCATCAGTAAAAATGGAAAGGTTTAATATCCTGTTTTATAACTGTCAGAGATCAGTTTCCACGCCTGTAGGAACACGTTTGGAAACGGTGGGACTGACCCATCAGTCTCTAAATAGGCCTTGTGCTATAATAATCTTTCTCTCAGAGTCAAAAGGAATGAAGTGTTTCAACACCGTGTTGCAGGAATACTAAGGAGTATCATTTTTCGTGTTTAGATCGCTCGTGGCTGCAGGAAAAGGTAAAAATTGAAAAGCTGCAACAGAAAATTCAGCTAGCACTTCAACACGTCCTACAGAAGAATCACCGAGAGGACGGAATACTAACAAAGGTGAGGGTTTCCATTTGGCATGGCCTCAGTTATCCATGGCACGGATCATGCTGCCCGCAGCCCTGGTTAGATGAAGAGGTGGTTCCCTTGACCAGCCTCCAAGAGTACCAGTAAGCCACAGGCCACTGAAAAGAAAGAAGTATCTCCATTGTGAATAATTCTCTTGTTCAGATTAAACTCATTATTCAGATTAAATTCTATTTATTATCATGGCTTACAAAGTATCTTACAATGCAGGGCAGTAGCAAAAAAAATTTTTTTTAATTTTTAGTGCATTCTGGAAACCCTCCTCTTATTCCATCAGAGTTGGGGACAAAGTAGAGTTAATGTCTGCCTTGATAGAGAAGGAACCTTTGAATTTAGAAGGGAGATGATACAAAGGGCTAAAAGAATTAACCAACTGTATACTTTGATATTAGTTCTGTTTCCATTAAAGTCATTAGCGATCAACAGTAAATACCTTCTATGCTTTCTTTCTCAACTTCTCATTACTACCCTGTATTCAAAGCATGATGATTCGTTTTTGCAAATTATTATCTTTCACAATAAAAATATAATTAGGATGTCTGTTTAAAATACGCTCGTATCCTTCAGTGGACATGCTAATGGTGTGTGTTTGGTCTTAGAAAAATCAGCCCTGTTCTTTCTTAGATTATTTTATGTGTTTTATTGTTTTTGTTTATTTGTTTTGTTTTCTCTTCATAGCTAGGTTAGAATGTTTAAGGACAGAAAGGGGAAACTGGGAGTTAATTACTCTCTTGTTTTCAGTTTTGTTAAATGAGAAATTGGGGAGGGAATGGGAAATGAAAGGGAAAAACTGTTAGGAGCGTCCCTCTCCTCTCTTCCTTGCCCCAGTACAGGTATTGCTGTTGTGGTGGTGTTTGTTGTGTGCCACCCAGTGTCTTCTGACTCACACAGACTCTATAGGACAGAGTAGAACTACCTCATAGGGTTTCCAAGGCTGTAATCTTTGCAGGAGCAGATCGCCAGGTCTTTCTTCCACCTGCAGAGCAGGCTGGTGGTTTAGAACCACCGACCTTCCAGTTAGCATTTGTAGCACTTAGCCACTGCACCACCAGGGCTCCTTAAGTGTACCATCAGGTTCTTTTCATTTTAGGGAGCCCCTAACCATGGACAAGATCTGGTGAGAACATTCCCTGGACAGGATTGTTTTGGGTTGAAATAATAAAGTGTTTTGCATTTGTATAGCGTTTTAAAGTTTGCAAAGTATTTTTTGCAAGTGTACTGTTATCTCAGCTGATAAATGATCAGTGCCGGGAGTTCAGTTCAGGCCTCTGACTCTATTTGTTTTTGTTTTTCCTTTTTTTTTCATTCAAGGCCTTTTGCTTAAACCCAAAATTGCTTTGTTACAGACAAAGCTCTTCACTGAGCAGAATCTTGTTGCCTTGGGGTTGACCAGTACTTGTTCTGTATGAACGGTGTAAGGGGTGCGGTCAACTGTGGTCTCATGCCCTCTCCACCCATGACTGCCCCCTCGTCCTCTTCTCTCTCACCAGATCTCTTTTCCTGAAGTGGTAGAGGGTAGGAAGGGAAGGATGGTAGAGCAGAAAGTACATTGGAATAGGGGGAGGCCACAAGAGATGTGGGTTCTTGTCTCGACTCTGCTACTAACAGGCTGTGCCAACTTTTGCTTACGAACATCTTTTCTTGTTATTATTCATCTTCAAAGTCATATTGAATGTATATCTGGTGTTCTATGACATGACTACATCAGCATTTATTTTTCCCAATACTCTATGATTAGATGTTTACGTTGGCATCAAGCATTTCACCAGGATAGACAGTGTTGTGAAGACCACCCAAATCCCCTGGTCCTTGCTTCTCATGCCTGTTTTCTCCTTTCACTTGCAGTTAATATGCAAGGTGTCTACGTTAAGAGCCTTATGTGGACGACATACAGAAAAGCTAATGGCGTTTAAAGCAATATACCCAGACATTGTGCGACTTCATTTTCCTCCATTATACAAGGAGTTGTTCACTTCAGAATTTGAGCCAGCGATGCAAATTGATGGGTAAATGTATGACCCAAGCACTTCTAGAATGTCCGAAGTACAAACATGAAAAACGAACAAACAAAAATTAACCAAGACACTTGATATGGCCCTGCAGAGACCTGGCGCGCCAACACACTGCACATCTCTTGGTGATCGGTGTCAGGCAAAGGAGGGGGAACAATGAAAACGAATAAAAGTTGAACTTGTTTTTCTCATGCATATGATTTCCATTATGCCTACAGATATGGACCCTTTTTCTGTCTCAACTTCTTGATCGTTGACCTCTGTTCACACAGAAGGAGGGTACTAAAGTCGGAGGATTTCCTTTCCTGGTAGCTCACTGCTCACAAACTCTCTCCAGCATCATCAACCCATCAGTAACAACAGAGAGTCCAGCAATAATCGGTGGCTGGTGTGCATAGCGGAGGTTGCAGCATTACTTTGCACAACTTGCTCTTTGTTTCATGAAGGAAGATTTTTTTTGTTTGTTTTTTGTTTTGTTTTGTTTTTTTCACCGATTATTGCCAGTCGGCAGGACGGCGTGAAAGGGGTCCATAGCACTAGCCACAATAGCATTATAATATATTACAGGGTAAATGGGCATGAAGACCTATATATAGCTAAAAGAGATATTGTTTATATATTGTTTTAATTAATATAAAATGTAGTTACTGGTGTAGCTTTTCCTGTTGAACTGATAAGGCACTTTCATTTTGCACCTTTTTCTTTAAATTAAATACTAGCGTGTTCACTGCCGTGTCGCATGGGCACTGGAAACACACGTGTAACTGAGAAGGCTCGGAAGGTACGTCGGGAGGTGTTTATGCTGCTGTTTACAGAATTTCTTCTAAAAGACTGGCTGGTCATATCTAGAAATCACGACGTTAAATATTTTCTCTTTTTTTAACACATGAATTTGGAATTAGACACGGAACGCTCCCTAAATTATACTTTGCTTCCTGGTAAGTTTCAGGGTAGATGTGTTTATGCTTCATACAAAGTTGAATGTTCGATGGGTGTTGTGGATTTATGGTATCATGCACTTTTTAAAAAAAAATTAAGTAAAAAAGCTTTTTTAAATGCCACCCTGTGGAGGCGGGGGAGGGAAGGCTTATTTGACACAATTCAGTCTTTAAATGGAGTCAGTCTCAACTTAGAATCGTTATGCTTTGAGAACAAATCGATAACGAGAATATTGATTGAAATCTAGATTTTATTTTAAGAAGGACCCAAAGATTCTATCTGGAGCAAACGCCCACTGCACTTACGAGGACCTGAAGCATGTACTTCGTGAATGTTTGTGTTTTGGAAACCTTAAGAGTTTATCCCAGAGTGAACTGATTGAAGAGTCACTGTCCCCCAAGATTACAGTTCTGGAATATTGCTCTCGGTCTTGTGTAGACAACGGCTTGGAGAGTGAGGGAGGCGTACCATGTTGAACCAGTGTCTCTTATTTAAGTAGTAAATATTTTCAGCCTTTAAAGTGAAGTCAATGCTAGCTGCAAACATTTACTCTCGTATTTATCTTCACTAGAAAACTGTGGATTGTAATTTATTTTATTAAATATTTAGAAGATTGGCTTTTGTGTGCAGGTGAGACACAGTGATTTGTTTTAGTTTAGTTTTGTTTAGTTTTGAATAATCCCCAGTGGGGTGGGGAGAGGAACAGTCTACTATACAAGTGTGCATGTTTGAAAAACAGGGGGACCTTTTGGGAACCTAGGCATTTTGATCATGATATTAGTCACACGTGTGGGATTCACGCTTCTGGTCTGACATCCACGGCCATGTGTGTACATGTTTGTAAAGAAAGAAAACATCTTCCCATGGCATGAAGGTAGGAGTTTCCGAGCAGCCCTTTACAGCCCGGAAACTGTCTCCTCTGCCAACTTAGATCCTTCCTGAATTTTCCCAGGAATTCGGCTCCTGATGCCATGTGGATCACCAGCTTGGGTTTCCCAGGACCCTTCACTGTTTTTAACTCTACTGACTTGTTTCAAGAGGGACTTGGACAAGAGGAAGGGATTATTTACACAGAAGTATGTATGAAGCCTAAATAACATCTAAAATTTTTTCCCCAAAAATATAGCAAGAGTTTAACCATAAATAGAAGATGAGAGTAATATTTACTTAAATTCCTTACAGACATATAAAACTTTATGTGTTTATATAGAGAGGTTAAGTGTCAGCATATAGTATTTATATTGGGGCAAGAAGGGTTAAGTCAAATTTTTTAAATTTAAGCATAGTTCCTTTAAAGATCAATAGTATTTATACTCTAAAAAGAATACCAAGCTTAGTTATTTATTTGTCCATTTTATTCTCTCCTTGGTCCTTTGGGGGAAAAGGGTGTTTGGCTTGGGTGGAGGGGGGAGTTGTTTGGTTTGGTTTTTGGTCATTCCAATTCACTAAAATTGGGGATGGTGTTATGAAAGTACATTAACTTCTTTTTAACCAAAGCTTTCTGAATATGACCAGCCTCAGGTGCTAGCGCATTAAAGAGCAACTAAACCTAATTTCAGTGTCCGTGTGAGATGATAAGAGCTAATTGAACTTCTCCAAGGGTGAGAGAGAACTTAATGTTGAACTTAAACTCCTTTTCCAGATAGGATTTTGCATGTACCTAATGCAAAAAAAAAAAAGATGCTCCAATCTCAGTAATGGTCACTTCCTGTGACCTTATTTTTATGGTAAACGAGATATAGTAATGTGATGCTGCTGCTTGGTCTTTCTGAGAGGAGAGCAGGGCATAGCATCCAAGAGCAGGGGATACCGACTGTTTAGGGACCGAATAGAGAGACGGGCTCAGTGAGATGAGGGAAGAGCTATTACCTGGATCTAAGTTGGGATCTGAAGTTAAACAATAAATTTAGTCGAAAAGGAAAAAAATAGAGCCCTGAAAAGAATGGGAAGACCTCGCATTTTTTCTTCCCTAGTATAGAAACACCTGTGTGATAACACAAACTAGTTGGTGGTACCAGAACAGTTATTCTTAGTAGTATTTACAACTAAAGTTTCCTAAACGCAAATGTCCAATAGTCTTTTAAGGATTGGAGCCATGTCATTGTCATTTTGGCTGCTATAATGCATTTTATACAATTTTTTTACATAGGGTAAATAAGGCTTTGGTAGAAAGCCTGATACCTTCTGTTACAATGGTGTCCAAAGGTAGTACTGCATTGTGAAAAAACTGGCCTTGATCACAGTGAAGACAAAAGTGCAGATGAAAGTGCTGTTTTGGACAGTTTGTAAATTGCATTAAAGCTACGGATTTTTTTTTTTAAGTGTTCGGCATCCTAATTTACGTTAAAGCTATGGATTTGTTTTAAGTCTTCGGCATTCTAGTTCACCCTTCCTAATTCAAGGAAAACGTGACTTATGACACTGCTTCTAAGTTTGGTTGTTCTTTATGGTGTGGATAGTCAGATCTCTGTGAGCGTGTGGGCCGGGGTGGTGGGGTCAGGTGAGGAGCGAGCGTGTGTGTGTGCGTGTGTGTGTGGTGTGTGTGTGTGTGTACATATGACGTGCACGCGTCAGACTGCTTCTAGGCTACTAAGTGTCAGTGGAAAAGAAAATGTATTCAAAATACTTAAATCAAAACTAGAAGATGGGGGAAAAAAAGATTTATTCTATACAAAGCCTTGTCTGGACCACTTTAGAGAGACTTCTATTTTTTTAACCCTTCTATAAATATTTGATGGCACTTGAAATATTCCTGCAATAAAATGTGATTTGTGTAAAGAAAAAAAAAAAGATTTTGTAATGTGAAACAATGAAAGAAAGTAATGTAATTTTCTAAAAAAAAAAATACAAACAAAACAAACTTTGTATTATTTTCTTGATGGAATTTGTCTATCTGTCTTTGGAAAACTTTTTATTTCATTGAATGTGCCATAGTAGAAATACGTGTTTTTAGTTGTAGACTAAGGAATAGATGTTTGTGTTCCGACATTCCAAAATGCAAAGCAACCTAGTAGACTCTTTAGCGGAAAGGTCGAAGCAGTCCGTGAGCTTCTCTTGTTGCTTTTTTGCACACGTTCTTCATTCCTCTCTAGTGCAATATGTACATAGAGCACTCGCGGGTGTACCTTGATCCCTCAGGGAAAAAAATACATATTTGTACAGTTTTTTTGTTTTTGTTTTGTTTTTTGCCTTTTTGTTTTTGGCTAAGGAATGTCGACTGAATCACTTGTTATTGTTGAGGGGCAGCCAGATAATAATCCTAAAGCCACTGTTTCCAACAGCGATGGTTGAAATCATCTGTCCTTCCAGTGCTATTATTTTAAGGTAATAATAATAAAAAGTTATTTTCTGACAGTTCTTTGTGCTGATTGGTGGAAAAAAAAAGGGTAAATAAGCACCTTATGATTTGACTTACTGTGAATGACAATCCATCTTGACATCAACAATAGCGGCCCTATCATTTTGGAGTAGGGGTTAAGAGTCAGAAACAATGTGCTCAGGGATCTTCTAAAACTCTTAAAACAGGGTGGCCAGTACTACTGGGGCAAATTGTGTTTTTCTTGTTAATAAGAATGATAATAATACTATCCCTCCAAGGCACAAGTGAACTGTGTAGACCTGCATGTGTGTATGTGTGTAAACTCTTCGCTGTGCCTCATTTTGTTGAGTTCAAAACTTAATGTACTATTTGGTCTTGTGTACTTAAAAACACTGGAAAACTTCCAAAGCAGTACAGTTACACCAGTGTGCTCAAAAGAGACGTTCATATATAATGTACTGACAAGGAACATCATTCAAAGTGCAGTCCTGCATGCTCCATTTACCATTCTCTAATAACTAAAATATTCATGTGGAATATATTTATAGCATTATACATCAAAAGCTATTTCAAATTCTACGTACTATGGATAAGAAGCTTTTAAAAACCAGTGACCAGATGAGAGACCTCCCTATGAGTGCAGTGAGAGATGTAAAAGATGAAACAAGTTTAAAAAAAAAAAAAAAGCCAGCAAATACTATTGTTTTCATTGTATCCTCTTGTAGAAACAAGCCAAAATACCCCATTATGTAAAACAATTCTCCTACTTCCACATTTGTAGTTTATATCTGTTAAATTAATACAAGCGCTGGTGTTGAAGAACAAAACTAAGCCTGCCTACACAGCAGTGACTGGAGTCAGCTTTTAGGGTGACAATTTACATTTTTGAGATACAGTCCTGTTCTCGTATTCCCATATATTACTTTCCATAATGTCAGTCAACCTCAATGTAATGGTTGGCTTTGATTCTTCCACATCTGAAATACATATTCAGAAGAAGTGTTACATATTTTCTTACTACTGTAGGAGAGGCATAGTTTGGGAAAACTCTGTGTCTTACAGATCAAAAAGGTACCTTCACCTTGTTGTTTTTTATAATAATATATAGAAAATGGCAGGTATATATATACATACATACACATATATGCAGGTTATTGAGGCTTTTACATGTTATATCATGTCACTTCTTGTAAAAATATGATACAATAGAACAACTTTATACTGTGTTATACTATGGATCAAATTATGTGCCCAGAAATGCACTTGTAACAGTAGTAAATCTTGATCTGTTACTATGGTCCCCGACACAGGTCTTCATCTGAACCCCAAACACTAGTATTATAAAGAAGTTCTACTGGCTTTGAGGAAAGAAACTTTCTATTGTCTGTTTTTAAAGAGGTGAAAAGGCTGACTAGCAGTGTCTCTGCAAAGCAATTGGTTTCATTTCCGGGTCTGTCTGTTCCTTTGTGTGTGTTTCGTATGTTTAGAACGTTTAGAACATCGGTTCTGTCAGGCTCTCAGAATGATTTTAAAAGTAACCCAGAAGCCTGGCTTCATCCCAAGCAACCATCCTCGATGGGGGATCTCCGTGTTAACCAGACCCTCAGAACTTAGAGCAATAAATACATTCAGTCATTTACTTATAAACGGATGACGGAATCTTCAAATAGAAACCACCCTTCTCCAGCGATGCAACATAACATGGAGGCTTGTACTGAGAAAGTGAATATGAGTATTTTACAGAGATGCCTAGGGCATCTGTGTGTGCTGTTTACATTGAGTGTGCTTTGGCACTCTAGCAGACCCCATTTCCTTTTCTTCTAAGAACTAAAGAAAGATAGCTTGCCATTAGCTTTGACATACTGCACATGGCCATCACATTGTTCTCTTCAGTGTGTGTGGTTCCTGTCTCACTCATTCTTACTTTGATGTGAATGATACTATTCCTAGGAACATGATTACCATTGAACAGATCGCATGTGTGAATGCAGACAGTTCTTGAGCAATATCGTGAATATGAGTTCACAAAAAAATTCGTATGTACTGTACACATCTTCCTGAATCCAAATGTCTCTTCTTATCCATAATGGTTTGAAATCTCACATAAAACAGTGGTAACTTTTTAAACATTAGGACATTAGCTGGCTGCTTCTTTAAATGTTCCTGTAGTGTCTGCCTGCTCCTTTTGTGGAGACCTGTTTTTGTATTGGATGTTTGGGCCAATGGGAGGCTTCAAGCTACAACATATTTTCCCAATTTAAATATATTTAACATACGACAAACCCCAGACAAGGCTTTTAATATGTATAAAGAACTGCAGTGTTAGGTGGTTTATTTGCAAACCGTTTTCAATGTTGTCCATTTTTATGGCACCTTTAACAATATTCTTGTTTCCAAAGTACAAAGAAAAAAAAAAATAGGTAAATAATCTAGCCATAACTGAATGTCAAGCAATAAAACAAACGACTTTTGTGCATAGATTTAAAAAAAAATACAAATTTTAGACATCTGCATGTAAATGCAATCTCTTGTTTACTGCTTTCTTCAACTTGAGCAATTGATTCCTTATTTACTGTTAACTTAAGAACTTGTAATGGCCTGTAAACATTTTCTCTCTTACTCTTCTTTCAAATTTACCTTTGTCCCGGCTTTTGAGTCATACTATTTAATGTCGTTCTGCACACCTCTATACAGTTAACTTTTTGGCTTTCATTCTGTATAGATAAGAAAATGTTATATTAAACAGCCTACTCAGTGCAAATATTTATCTGTTTAATCAAATACCACAATATGCTGTATAATACCGGTTTTACTATATAATCTATTTTAGACATAGCTGTTTAGAACTAGAGTGTGCTATTTTTGTGTTTTTCTGATGTGTGGTGCTAGATAAGTTACTTTTGTGAACAACAACAAAAAATCCCTTTTATTCCTAGACAATACCACCTTTGGGTCTTGTTAATTTCACTGAGTATAACTATATATTTGTATATATATATACATATAAATATATATATATATACCTACCTGTGCCCAACTAGCAGCTGTATCAGAGTGCTGGATTTGGGACATGCTTTCCTCTTTAAGTACGTAATATCATTATATAAATTATTCTACAGTGTATTTAATTAGGATAAAATTACTTCCTTAGTATTGATATTTGACATCTAGAGGGTGAATTTGTTTATAAATATGGATATATGAAAACTTATTATCGGTTACTTTATGTTTGCTACTTGGCTTCATGCCATATCTCCTGAGCTGAAAAATAATTTGCCAGGCCTTCAAGATGCTAAAGAAACACTCTAGTTGAATGGAGTTAATACTTTTTTTTTTCCTTACTAAGGAATAATATTATTGGCGCCTGACAGAATTGTGTGCTTCGCTCCTATTGTGGCTAGTGGGCATTTGTATCAAATATCTTTGGTGGCTTGATGCCGGAACCAACCTTTACCTTCCCACCTAAGTCATGAGAATTACAGAGACATCCATTGACTATCAAGCAAATTCAACCAGAGATGTCCTGCTTTAATATGACCTCAACCGGTTCCATGAACTGAGTGAAGGACTTTTATTTGAAAAGTCATTTAACTGTGACCTTAATTGAACTCTTTAATCTATTCTCCCAAGACCTATTGGCATTCTTAAAAATCCAAGTATATCAAATATCTAACTAAGGATGTAGTTAACCTTATTAAATATTGATTAGAATTGTTCCGTAATATTACTGAATTTGTAAGATCTTTAGCAAAGATTTTTGAGCAATTTATAAATTTAGAGCAAATGTTTCTGTTTACTGCACTTTTTGTAATTGAAGGTGATAAATTCCCAAGCCATGATTGTTGGCTTCCATGCCCTGGGTATTTACCCACGATTCTAGACATTTTCCATTTTTATGGAAGGGTTATTGGTACCTTAAGGATAAACTCAATCATGTGTGGTTCAGAAGACCTAATGCTAACAGTAAACCTTCTTAGGTGAATTGGCTAAAGTTTAGGGAGAAATCTCTTTGAATACAAATCACGTCATTCCTTACGGCTTTGCTTAGAAAGGGGTTGAAACCTTTAAAAAAAAAAAAAAAACCTTCATTTAGTATCCTATGCCTCCAGAGGGTGGAGATTGTTATCTCTTGGGGCCTGTACTATGGCCCGCACAGGTCAGCATTTGTTAAATGTCCATTGGCACAGTGGCTGCAAGGATGGGCTCAACCACTGCCACGATCGTGAGGATGATACAGAGCCAGGCAGTGTTTCGTTCCATTGTATATAGGGTAGCCGGGAGTCAGAAGCGACTCGACGACACCTAGCAACAATTGACAACAAGTGTGCCCCTATTAAAACTTTTTTTCCTGGGTTGGTAAATTTGTAAAGTATGCCAAGCCTTATGGTAACCAGTTTCTTCTACAACCAAGTACTAAAGCCACGTTTAAAAAGACCACATGAAATGCTGATTCTAATTGTGTGTAGGTCTTAAGGATTAAGCACACAACGTTCACAAAAACTCTGTGAGTAACAAACTCAGCCTTCTGTAAATATACATGCAAGTTTGGAAACAGTAATACTGTACCTATAAATATATGCTGTCTGTTTTGTGTACAGTATGTAAAAACTCCTTTTCTGCCACACTAAAAATGCAAGCCATTTATGGGAATCCTGAAAATAGTATTGTACTAAAACTTTGCTAATGATCCTTATTAGAGGGCCATCCAACTTTTCACTTACATTGGGTTTTTCTTTTCAATTCACTCTTACAGTAGTCTGCTTATTTCCAGCTGTTTGTTGTTTTACTGAGTCCTGACTTTAAAAAAAAAAAAAATATTTTGATTCATTTTGTAAATACAAGCTGTAAAAAAAAAGAGAGATTTAATGTTGTCTTTTAAATACTCCGATTTTCATTCTAATATGAATGTTGTTATATTGTACTTAGAAACTGTACCTTTAATATTACATTACCTTTATTAAAAGTGCATCGAACACATCGATTTTAGATGTGCTTTATGTACTGGTATCCTATAATAAAACTTCAGCTTCTAATGGAACAATTGCCTTGCTTCCCTTCTTCTTTCTCGATTGCTGAAGGTGCATTCTACATCGCTTCCCCGTACTTTTTCAGTGTTGCGCCTTGTCTCTAATGAGTGGTCTAGTACACCTTTGCTACTCAAAGTGTGATCCACAGAGCAGCAGCATCACCTGAAACCAAGAAATGCAGAATCCCAGGCCCACCTCAGACCTCCTGGCTCCAAATCTGCATGTTTACAAAACCCCTGGTGACTGGTATGCACACCGAAGGTTGAGAAGCACTGGCCCATAATATCCCATCTAAGCCCATTGCTGTTGAGTCAGTTCCGACTCATAGTGGCCCTGTAGGACAGAGTAGAGCTGCCCCACATGGTTCCTAAGGCTGAAAATCTTCCCGGAAGCAGATGACCACATTTCTCCCATGGAGCAGCTGGTGGATTCAAACCGCCAACCTTTCAGTTAGCAGTCGAGTGCTAAACTACTGCACCACCAGAGCTCCTTGATCCCTAGTATAAAAAAAAAAAATTCATTTCTCTTTTTCAGGAAAGGAAAAATAGATGAGAGGGCCAAGCTACTCCTTAGATCAGAGACAGCAAAGAAAGAAGTGCCATCTTATGAGATAAAGTCCACTGATTGGTAGCAGCTGCTTGAAATGCAGAACTGAGGACTCTGAGGCTGTTTCCTATCTCAAGGGAAATGGTTCCGTGACCGATTAGTGATGTCTGCCCTGGGTGTGTTGTTGTCAAGTACTGCGGAGTCAATTTTCAACTCCTAGTGATTCCATGTGGCAGAGTAGACAGACCCCCCCCATAAGGTTTTCTTGAATGTAATCTTTACAGAAGCAGATCACCAGATCTTTCTCCTGTGGGGCCACTGGGTGGGTTCGAACCACTAACCTTTCGGTTAGCAGCTGAGTGCTTAAATGTCGTGCTATGCCCTAGGTTGGGGAGGGGAGAAGTCCTGAGTACACACTGTACCTTTGACTTTGTTGTAGAGACCATTAAAATGAAATGGCAGAAATGATGCCAGTGACTTCAAATATGTGTGTGTGTATGATTTTGCTGGGCTGTCGGTGGGCCCACCACCCCCCACCCTTCTTTTAGTAGAATATGTACACCAAAACCAAACCCATTGCCATCGAGTCGATTCAGACTCATAGCGACGCTAGAGGGCGGTGTAGAACTGCCCCGCGTGGTTTCCAAGGAGCACCTGGTGGATTCAAACTGCCAGCCTTTTGATTAGCAGCCGTAGTTTTTAATCACTACACCACCAGGGTTTCCATAATATGTACAAGTGAAACAAAAATTTAACATCAGCTAAGAATCACATGAAGTCCCTGGGTATTGCAAACTATTAAGTGTTCGACTACTAGCCAAAAGGTTGGTGGTTCGAACCTACCCAGAGGGACCTTACAAAGCAGGCCTGGTGATCTGCTTCTGAAAGGTCACAGCCTTGAAAACCCTATGGAGCACTTCCAGTCTGCACACATGGGGTCACTGAGTAGGAATCGACTCCGTGGCAACTAAAAACGACTATCACACTGTTTTAATGGTGTAAAAATCTCATCTGTAATTATTTTAAAATAATCTCAAAGCCATTGAGTTGGCATTTCCCCTGCCTCCCTACACACATACTACACTGATTAAGAGTCCCTGGCACGAGTAGGCATTCATTACACATGTGAAGTGATCCTAAAAGTTGCTGCATAGCAAACAGTCCCAATCCCGCTTTTATTTCCAACTACCTCAGGGAAGAGGAAGGAAGAGATTAGGAAATCCTTGTAGACTATCAAGTTCTATATAATTACCAATGTTCACCAGTTTCCAGTGTCCCTGGAAAGTAATAACCACTGATGGATGGGTAAGATCCAGCCACAAGAATGTCTTAGTTGCTGCTGTTACTACTGAACTTCGTTTTATGAGACAGATCAAGCGGTGCAGCCCCTCGACATTAGACACCGCTTCTCATGAGCATTTGGAAGGAATGGAGCAGGGTGGAGCAGACCTCAGCTTCTCCTTGGAGGTCTGTGAAAACACTGGGGGTGGAGGGAAGCTGCCCATGTTCTGAGGTGCAACGCGACACCTTGACTCCCCGTTTTGAGAAAGAAATAGAAGACGGGCCCCAATAGTGTTCAAAGCCATGGTCCAAAAGAGGCCATTAGTATTACATAAGTCACCAGAGACAGGAAGAATAAAAAGACATCTCCACCCTTAAGGGGTATCTTAGTTATCCAGTGCTGCTGTAACAGAAATAGCACAAGTGGATGGCTTTAACAAAGAGAAATTTATTTCTTCACAGTAAAGTAGGCTAAAAGTCCAAATTCAGGGCGTCAGCTCCAGGGGAAGGCTTTCTCTCTCTGTTGGCCTTCTCATCAATGTTTCCCCAGACTAGGAGCTTCTCCACCCAGGACCCTGGGTCCAAAGGACACACTCTGCTCCCGGGACTGCTTTCTTGGTGGCATGAGGTCCCCCACTCTCTGCTTGGGTCCCTTTCCTTTTTACCTCTTGAGGGAGAAAAGCTGGTGCGGGTCACACCCCAAGGAAACTCCCTTTAATTGGATCAGGGATGTGACCTGGGTGTGGGTGTTACAATCCCACCCTAATCCTCTTTAACATGAAATTAAAATCACAAAAGGGAGGACAGCCACACAATACTGGAAATCATGGCCCAGCCAAATGGATACACACATTTTGCGGGGGGACATAATTCAATCCATGACAAGGGGCTTCAGGAACTGGGGCAAGGGAGGGAATTTTTGTCAGGAGAACCTCCCTACCCCCACCCCACCTTCCTGCCTTTCTTAAGGCATGCCTAGACTCCCAGTAATGTCCCTGGGTGACACAAGTGGTTTGTGATCGGCTGCTAACCTGAAGGCTGGCAATTCAAACCCACCCCACAGTGCCATGGAAGAAAGGCCTGGCAGTCTGCTTCCAGTGGTGGTAGAAGCTTCTTGCTTTAGGAGGTTAGCAGGCACTCCATCCTTTCACTGTACCACCAGTTGTGAGTTGGAGAACAATCCTGGTTTTCTCCTAATGTCATTTCACTCTGATGTTGGAGTCAAGAGGTAGCACACTGGTCTTTGTGCATTTGGTTTGGTTCTGGATTTTTTTCTTTGGAGGAGAAATACTGGCTCCACTTGAGGAACTTCTCAAACAATATTTTTAATTCCAAGATGATTTCTCCTTGGGGGCGGAGAGGGAGGCTGTTTGATCTATCAGTGGTTCTTTGCTTAAAGGGTAAAAATTCGTGTTAATATTAGCTTCACACAAAATGAGTTAGGGTAGTGCCCCCAGCAGGCCCCCATCCTCCCCTTCTACCATCTTCTCTCTACTCCTATAATAAAACACTGTATTTTCAAAACAAATACAAATATTTTAAAAATTGTTTTACTTGGAATTATCTAGTCTTTCCCTGCAGTATGCTTAAAAACAAAAAAACAATCGCCGTAGAGTCAGTTCCGGCTCGTGGCAACCCCATGTATGTCAGAGGAGAACTGAGCTCCACAGGGTTTTTGGTGGTTAATATTTTGGAAGTAGATAGCCAGGCCTTTTTTCTGAAGCACCTTTGGGTAGACTTGAATCACCAACCTTCTGGTTAGCAGCCAAATGCTAACCATTTGTGCCACTCGGGACTCCTTAGGCACTTCCTATAAAAACCCAGCATTCAGATGAATAGGTGTTTTTCAGCCTAGCGACCACGTAATATAGGACACAACAAAATCTATTTTAGAAAGCGTTATCGTCTGAGTAGAAAAATTTGAACACTTCGGCTACTCTGTTCTGACATAGCATTTCCTGGGCCAGAGCATCTTGCTGGTTTTCGGAATTAATGATGTTTCCTTCTCCCTCGAAATGCTATTTATTGCTGAAAAGCCCGATTTGAACAAACCGCTATTAGCAACAATATTTTCGAATAGTTTCTAAAGCGATTCCTAAATTGAGACTTCTTTGCTAGGCTTCTTTCCTATTTCTGGGTGAAAGTACCTGATGGATGATTGTAAACTCATAAAGCAGTTCCCTGAGTGAAGCAGTTACCAAGCTGTAAACTCACTCAGGCCAAGTGCACCCCAAAGCAAGCAAAGGAGGCTTGTTAGCTGAGGGTGGGGAAAATGACTTTGTACTGATAAAAAACAGATGATCGTCAACATTTCTCTGTCTCAATTTGGCTGACAAGAAGAGACATCTAGTAACAACTATGATAACTTAGGTGCTTGCAGTTTTAAAAATTCTTTCCAAAATTTTGGTCTGATGAAACATTTTACAAACTCAGAACAAGCCAATTCTTTCAACGAATTGCCTTCTCATTCAACTGCTGGGTTTGTTTCTCAGTTTAGCAGAAATGGAGAGTCAGATTCTTCTTCTGCTTAAAAATTCACCATGTAAAAATAGTATAATCACTTTGAAAAACAGTTTGGAAGTTTCTTAAAAAGGTAAACATGAATTACCATAAGACCCAGCAATTCCACTTTTAGGTGTCCACCCAAGAGAATTGAAAACATGTTCACACAAAGACTTGCATACAAATGTTCATAACAACATTATTCATAAAAGCTACAAGTGAGAACAATGTAAATATCCATCAAATGGTGAATGGAAAACAAAATGAGTATGTGTACACACGGACTACTAGTCAGCCGCAAAAAGAAATGAACACCTGATACAAGCTACAACATGGATGACCCTCAAAAATACTATTTTAAGAGAAAAAAGCTAGCTGTAAAAGACTATATAGCATATGATTCCATTTATAAGAAATGTCCAGGAGAGGCAAACCTACAGAGACAGAGAGCAGATTGGTAGTTGGCATGGTCTGGGGCTCAGGGTGGGAATGGAGCTTGACTTCTAGTAGGCACGGAGGATTCTTTGAAGTAATGGAAATGTTTTCAAACTTGATAGTGTTGATGGTTGCTCAACTGTGTACGTTTACTAAGTCATCGAAGGGTACACTAAAATGGGTAATTTTATAGTATGTAGGTTACACCTTAATAAGCTCTTTGAAACACACACAGGGTGGCTCCCCACCACCCAGAGTGTGAAGTCCAAGGTCTGTAGCATGGCTCCTCCTCCCTTTTCCAGCCCAGTGGCCTTCATTTCCCTGCCCCCCAACAATGGGCAGCCTTTCCCCTTCCCCAGAGCACGTTATTTAACACCTCTTTGCTTTTGCGTGTGTTTTTCCTTTATTTCAGCCCAAAAACCTACACCCCATTATCTACCCAGTAAACTCTTACTCATCCTTGAAGACCTAATTTAACTTCTTCTCTGAAGTGGTCTCTGAGTTGTCCCAGTCAGAATGAGTTGCTTCCTCTTGTGTCTTCCTACAGAATCTTCTATAATGTGTGTGTCTTGTATGTGTGTGCATTGTGTATGTGTGTGTTATACCACTATCTTATTTGTATTACAAATAATTTGTATTACAAATAAGATAGTGGTATTTGTATTACAAATAATTTGTATCACAAATAAGATAGTGGTATAACTTATTGTTTACAATGCCACCTCCATTGTATTTCATTCATCTTTGGATTTTTTTTAAAAGAAAAAGTATTTACTAATAACTGCCATTTGTTGAAAGAGCCCCAGTGGCATAATGGTTAAAGGACTCGGGTATTAACCAAAAGGACAGCAGTTCAAACCCACCAGACGCTCCTTGGGAGAAAGATTTGGCAGTCTACTTCTGTAAAGATTTACAGCCTTGGCAACCCTGTGGGGCAGTTCTGCTCTGTCCTATGGGGTCACTATGGGTCAGAACCGACCTGTCGGTGGTGGGTTTTACCATTTGTAGAACACTTACTCTTTGTCATGCACTTTTTACATATCCCTTCTAATCCTCAGAGCAATCCTGAAGGTGAGGTATTATTGCCGCCATTATTCAGATGAGGAAACAGAGGCTCAAAGGAGATGCAGCATGCCTAGGATCGCACCGCCAGTTAGCGGGAAACTGATGCACAAACCTTCATCTGTTGGATCCAAAAATTCATGCTCTTTTCACGAAGCTGTTTCTGATTTACAAGGCAGGGCATAAAGAGGAAAGGGTGCATATACTTGATATATTGTAATGGCAAAAGTTATGAAAACTGAATTTTAGTATCTACTTTATTACTGATTATGCGATGCTGGAAGAGTTGCTTGACAACCTTGGCCTCAGTTCCGTTATCGGGATAATGAGCACATAGCAATGGATAACTCCAAAGTTCCATCTAGCTCTAAGAACTCTGGTTCTTTGTGCTTTCTTGCAACCAGCGGAACTGTGATACCCAAGACTGGAGCGGACTGTTTGATGATAATCTGGGATCTCAACACAGAGCATGGCTGGCGATGCTGCCACGCCATGCTACTATGGGCTGGTACATCCCAGCAGCACAAGTTCTTGAACAATTACAGTGGTTGTTAAAGGCTAGGCTAAGACTCCTCAACTCTCCCTGACTGCATGCTTTTTGAGATAGTAATACCCAACACTTCAAATTCTACACTTCTGTAATGGCCATCCCTGTCCCAGCAACATCGCTCACTTAACAGCAAATGCTACTTGCACAGTGCCAGGCATTGCACGGCTCATTACATCTACAGGCATTCACAAGCCTCCCTTCAGCCCATGCCCTACATTGCCAGATAAACTATCCTGTAGCACAGCAGCTCTGTGGAGTCACCCTTCTGCTCATAAGGTTGTTTTTTGTTTCTTTGTTTGTTTTAAGCAGCATTCCACTTCCCATACAATAAAGTAAAAATTCCTTAGTCCGGCTTATAAGGTTTTCTGTGACCTGGACTCACCATCCTATTTCTCTAAGCCCTTTTTCCCTACTAACTTTCATACAAGAGCCCTGGTGGCACAACAGTTAAGCACTCAGCTGCTCACCAAAAGGTTGGTGGTTTGAACCTACCCAGCACCTCCCAAAGGAGAAAGACCTGGCCATCTGTTCGCATAAAGATTACAGCCCAGAAAACCCAATGGGGCAGTTTTACTCTGTCACGTGGGTTCACAATGAGTCAAAATTGACTTGATGGCACCTAACAACAGCAACACCTTTCATACACTGTGCATTCCAGCCAAAATGAACTACCTAAGGATCTCTATATTCAAGGGAACTTTTTTAAAAATAAACATAATTTTTATGTTAACATAATTTATTAACAATATTGTAAATCATTCTAAAATTTAGAGCATGCTTTCCTGAGAGCACACAAACTAGACTCTGTTCGTGCAATAGGTTTAAGCAGTTCCGCGTCCTGGTCCTTGTATCTAGAATGCCCTTTTCCATCTTTCCACTTACCCAAATTCTTCAAGTGAGTTAACGATGTCAAGTGTCCAATGTGGTAACTGACATGTAGTAAAAACCAGTTGCTGTGGGTGAAGTCGATTCCAACTTGTGGCAACCCCATGCATTTCAGAATAGAACTGTGCTCCACGGGGTTTTCAATGGCTGATTTTTTGGAAGTAGATCACCAGTCTGTCTTCCAGATGCCTCTGCACCACCAGGGACTCCAACATACACGTAAAACCAAAAAACCAAACCTGTTGCCATCGAGTCAATTCCCACTCAAAGCGACCCTATAATAAACACTCAATAAATCTCATTAGCTATTCAAAGATGCTCCATGCCTCTCTTTGAACCCACATGATCCTTTCTACAGGCCTCACTTAAGCCACTTATCACCTTCTATTGTTTTATAATTACTGTAAATGTCTTAGATTCCCAAAGATCAAAAGCTTTTAGAAAACCAGTGCTCAGTCTTAGTCTTAGGTATACCCATTGCTAAGCACAATTTATGGTAACTGTTCAATCAATCTTTCCTTCATGAATGAGAATAAAACTAGTGTGAGAACCAGAGTGGTCGCTGCTGAAAACTGGCATCTAAAATGCGATGGGAGAGGCTGGAGAGAATGTGATGTGAGCAGAAATCAACTTGAGGGTGATTATGTGCCAGATACTGTGCTGACCAGGGACAGATTACCCAACAAGCAAGGTACGCACAGGCTTACTTCTGTGTACTTACTCATCTGTAGTGCAGTTTGACCTGTTTTTACTACATCAGAGATGTGGTAAAAAAAAAAAAAAAATTTTTTTTTTTTTTGTGGTGAAACTCATGTGAAATTGTGCACTAGTCTAGTAAGTAAACACAAGTAAACTTGAGTTAAAAAAAATTTTTTTTTTAACCCTTGCTTAGTGTTAAATCCACCCCTTGTGCAGCCCAACTCCGTGCCTTATTTCATCTAATCCTTTCAAAAGCCCCAACAAAGTAGGTGCTAATAGTATCATCTCCATTTTACAAAGAAGAATTCAGGCTTAAGGTAAGAAACGTGCCTAAAGTCACAAGCAAGGGCGGATTAACCAGTAAGCACCGTGGTTTACAGTAACCAAGGTATGCAGGAGCTTAACGGTGATTACTTACTAATCTGTAGGGCACAATTTCAAGTGGGTTTCACCACGTGAAGGCTGTGAAAAACAGGTGAAATTGTGCTCTACAGATTAGTAAGTAAGCACCGTTAAGCCCTTGCGTACCTTGCTTATTAGGTAATCCGTCCCTGGTCACAACCAAGTCTGTTGGGGTCTTTTCAGTACTGTTCTTGTCGCCAGTCCTCTTTCCAAGTTATCACTGGAAAGCGATGGAACTTTCCTGCAAGGCCAAGGACCTTCTATGGCAACACACGGCCCATAGCCCCTTTCACTCGCTACTCAAGTCGCCCTTCGCTGACCGAACCACACTCTGAGTACGCAAAGCGAGGTAAACCTTTCCAGGAGCGCAGGCCCCGCCCGCCGCGTCGCTGGTGATGTCATCACGCAGGGCCACGGCGGCGCAGCCACGTCCTCTAAATACGGCTTTTTTTTTTTTCCTGGCGAGCGCAGGCGCATGCGCACTCCGTGCGAGCAGTGGGGTGGAGTGTTGGGGGTCTCGGCCCAGGCCCGAGCTACCGCGGACCACGAGGTGGGCGGGGGGGCTGCGTTGCCGAGCCCCGAAGGGAGGGAGCTGCTTCTCAGACGGGCGCGCTCAGTGAGGGCGGGAGGAGAACATGGCGGCCCCCTCGGCCGGGCAGGACCCCGCTCCCCGCCCCGGCGCGACCTCCTCCTCCTCCTCCTCTGCCTGCTCTCTCCGCTCGCCCGTCGTTACCTGCCCTCCTGGAGCCTTGTTTCTCTCCTCCCTCCGCCGCCTTTCCCTCGGCCGTCCCTCTTGCCTTCATTAACCTCCCTGGCTTGCCCACGCTAATCCAAGTGTAATTAAGCGGGGAACGACTGCTTAGTTTGCTGTTAGTCTTTCACATATCACGCTGTCAGTCCTCCCGGGGAGCAGTCCTGATGCCTAAAGGGATCCTGTCACTGAAGTGGCCAGGACCTCAGTCTCCTGTAGTGTGAGGTTCTCTCGGAAAGACTTCCCGGTCTAAGATTCTGGGTATCCAGGGAGCTTTCATCATACATTGTCCGCCAGAATCGGCCCCATAGCAGTGTATGATTAGGAAAAGCGAAGCTTGATGTATTTTGGCTGCAGGGGACAGCTGAGTTGAGACACAGCTCCGTGCCGCAAAGGGATGTCGTCTATGAGCAATGAGAACACAGTTATATTTCAGCTCGCTCTTCCTCGGTGAGCGTCCTAAGAGGGACGCTCCTGGCCATGAGTGGAAAAGGACTCATCCTATGTCATTGCTGCTCTACGACAAACAACCCTGGGAAACTGCTGTGTTTTGTGTTCGGTGCCCAAGTCGGTTGAGGGTAGGCGTTGAGGAGAGGGTCTTCCCGCACTTGAGTTAACCGTACCGGCCCCCTGCCGATCGCGTGCTTTTGATCTTGACCTTTTGCTTTTCCGCAGTAGAGTGTAGAATCTGTAGGGACCCTGCCTCCATGGAGCCTGCACTGCCAGGCAGCCCAGTGATGATAAAGAGTGAAGCTGAAATCTAGGAAGATGAGCTCCAAGATGGTCGTGGGTGAACCAGGGCTGAACTGGTGAGTCATCCCCTGAAGGGGGTTGAAGTGGGCCTGGTGGATTAAGTAGCACAGGAGGGTTTCTGACCTGGAGAGATTTGAAGGATCTCAGGGCCTCAGAATTTACCCTATTCTCACCTTCACATACTGAGCATTTTTGAGATATAGCTGACTGCACTTCCACCCCTAAAGCAACAGCTTCATGCTCAGATTGTTACTAAGTAGGTCTGATTCCATCATGCCTATGTTGTTAGTCTTTTAGCACACGAGAGATGTTGGAATTTTCTCTTGTGTCCACAAGCTTTGCCCATTTCCATATAAGTCGTAAAAGGACACTTTTAAGAATAGACAAGGCCCTTTTGTTATATTGAAGTCTGTATCACGTGTTAATGTCAATGCTTGGAAGTGTATGAAAACTTTGCAAATACAGCACCCAGTTCAGTAATATATTGGTTTTGTAGAGATCTAACGAATACATATGCTGTTTTAAATCCATTCGGTGCACATTTACTGAGCATCTACTCTTTGCCAGCCTGGGAAATGCAAAAGTCACAAGAAGTTACAAAAATGATTAAAGTAGTACCTGACTCAAAGAAAATTAAATCAGCATTTGCTCAATAAGTGTCTGTTTATTGCAAAAAAGTGTTCCTATCCCCACGGAGTTGGAAATCCCTGATGCCCACGACTTTGTTTCTGTGTGGTATGCAGAAACCTTAGCGCTTAATAGGACATCACAGGTACAGTGCCATGGTAAAGTAATAGGACACTCTACACTGATGCATAGCAAATAAACTCTAATTTTATCATTAAAACCTTAATCACAATCTTTTGGATACCAAAAACCAAACCCTATTGCCATCAAGTCAATCCCATCTCATAGCGACACTATAGAACAGAGTAGAACTGCCCCATAGGGTTTCCAAGGCTGTAATCTTTACGGAAGCAGACCGCTACATCTTTCTCCCCCGGAGTGGCTGGTGGAATTGACCGCCAACCTTTTGGTTAGCTGTAGAGCGCTTAACCTCTGCACCATCAGAAAGAAGTAGTATGAAGCAAAATGCTAGAATTCTTGTGTGCTAGTTACGTTTTGAGAACGGGCCAGCCAGAAGTTGCAATTTGATTAGAGTGTTATTGTAGGTTTTGAGACGTGTGCCTTGCATTCCTTGCCATTGCCCTAAAGTATGAGTTCAGAGCCAGCGCGCATGCTTCTATACCCCACTGAGGTTGTAGAGCCAAATGTGGTTGAGAGCCTGTGCACCATATTGCAGCCCTTGGAACTATCCTTTCCCACTGAATCCTACTAAACTTTGTCCTCTCTAGATTAATGGTTCTCAGTGTTACTCATTTCTTAATTCTTTCATTCAACCAGCATTTACTGAATGCTTACTATATGCAGGGAAACCTTGGTGGCATAGTGGTTAAGAGCTACAGCTGCTACCCAAAAGGTCAGCAGTTTGAACCCCCCAGGTGCTCCTTGGAAACCCTATGGTGCAGTTCTACTCTGTCCTATGGGGCCTCTATGAGTCGGAATCGACTTGAGGCAATGGGTTATTTTGTTTTTGTGTACTATATGCAAAGTATTGATGAAAGCCTAAGATAGGTTAGTGTCTAAATTAATTATGTTATAAAAAATTATATATCACCATAGAGGTAGTTTTAGCAAAAGCACACCATTTCTCCCATTTGCCAAGTTAATGGACATATGTGGAATATTGGGTCTTTGCAGTGTAGTCTCTTGGCCTCACACACTAGTACGTGGAATGAAAGTAAGGTGAGAAGCGTTTTCCTTCAGCATTCAGATACCTTCCTGTTAGGCCTTGCAGTCAGAGGTGAGCCCTGCCCCGGACAGATCCTTCATTATACTTCATTTTGTCTTGTCTTTACTCCCAAACATCTCTGGCATTTATTTAATTGGGTACTAAAAAAAAAAAAAAAGGCAAGGCCGATTGTTGAACTGGAGAGTTTCAGAACTGGCCTAGACTAGAAGTCAAGAAGTAAAACATCTAAGGTCGCAGATCTGTACATAGAATTAAAATTGTTAAGAGGTGATTGCCTGGGAGAGCGGGGTGGAGGGTAAGTGATTGTAAATTACTGTTGTACATTATGCTTCTTAGTCTAACGTGAGATTTTAAATTGTCAAATGCAAGTAAATCACTTTGTTTCACAGGGACGTTTCCCCCAAAAATGGCCTTAAGACGTTTTTCTCTCGAGAAAATTATAAAGATCATTCCATGGCTCCAAGTTTAAAAGAACTATGTATTTTATCTAACAGGTAATTATTTATTTGATGTTGTTTTTCTGATAACGTATCTGTGTGTGTGTGTGTGTGTGTGTATTCAGTACCCAATGACAATGGTTCTTCCAGAGTGTTTTTTGTATATGAACAGCGATATATGTGTATGTGTGTGAATATATATATGAATATTTGTGTATATACATGTACGTATATATATACATATACACATGTGGAGACCCTGGTGGCATAGTGGTTAAGAGCTATGGCTGCTAACCAAAAGATGAGCAATTTGAATCCACCAGGTGCTCCTTGGAAATTCTGTGGGGCAGTTCTACTCTGTCCTGTATATATGGAACCAGGGATATCAGTGCTGATGTCAGATGGATCCTGGCTGAAAGCAGAGAATACCAGAAGGATGTTTACCTGTGTTTTATTGACTATGCAAAGGTATTCAACTGTGTGGATCATAACAAACTATGGATAACACTGCAAAGAATGGGAATTCCAGAACTCTTAATTGTGCTCATGAGGAACCTTTAAATAGATCAAGGGGCAGTTGTTCGGAGAGAACAAGGGGATACTGGTGGGTTTAAAGTCAGGAAAGGTGTGCGTCAGGGTTGTATTCTTTCACCATACCTATTTAATCTGTATGTTGAACAAATAATCCAAGAAGCTGGACTATATGAAGAAAAACGGGGCATCAGGATTGAAAGAAGACTCATTAACAACCTGCGTTATGCAGATGACACAACCTTGCTTGCTCAAAGTGAAGAGCACTTGAAGCACTTATTGATGAAGATCAAAAATTATAGCTTTAGTCTGGATTATACCTCAACATAAAGAAAACAAAAATCCTCACAACTGGACCAGTGAACAACATCATGATAAACGGAGAAAAGTTTGAAGTTGTCAAGGATTTCATTTTACTTGGATCCACAATCAACAGCCATGGAAGCAGCAGTCAGGAAATTAAAAGATGCATTGCCCCTTGGGCAAATCCGCTGCAAAGGACCTCTTCAAAGTCTTGAAGTGCAAAGATATCACCCTGAAGACTAAGGTGCGCCTGACCCAAGCGGTGGTATTTTCAATCACATCATATGCATGTGAAAGCTGGACAGTGAATAAGGAAGACCGAAGAAGAGTTGACACCTTTGAATTGTGGTGTTGGCAAAGAATATTGAATATACCATGGACTGCCAAAAGAACGAACAAATCCGTCTTGGAAGAAGTGCGGCCACAATGCTTCTTAGAGGCAAGGATGGCGAGACTGCATCTTACATACTTTGGACATGTCAGGAGGGATCAGTCCCTGGAGAAGGACATCATGCTTGGCAGAGTACAGGGTCAGCAGAAAAGAGGAAGACCCTCAACGAGGTGGATTGACACAGTGGCTGCAACAGTGAGCTCAAGCGTTACAACAATTTTAAGGATGGCGCAGGACTGGGCAGTGTTTCGTTCTGTTGTGCATAGGGTCGCTATGAATCGGAACCGACTCAACAGCACCTAACAACACCACCACCACCATCGAGTCGATTCCAACTCATGGTGACCCTATAGGACAGAGTAGAACTGTCCCATAAGAGTTTCCAAGGAGCAGCTGGTGGATTAAAACTGCCGACCTTTGGGTTAGCAGCAGAGGTCTTTACCACCGCGCCACGCGCCACAGGACTCCTATATATGTGTGTGTGTATGTATTTATATTTTTATATAAATTTTTTTTTACTATTTTAAAACACAAATGGGGTTATATAACACTGTTTTGCAGTTTGCTCTTTTCATTTAAAAGCATATTTTGTATATCTTTCCATGCTCTTGCAGATAGGTCAGGGCCCTGGTGGTGCAGTGGTTAAGTGGTCGGCTGCTAACCAAAAGGTCGTTAGTTCAAATCCACCAGCTGCTACTTGGAAACCGTATGGGGCAGTTCTGCTCTGTCCTGTCGGGTTGCCTGAGTCAGAATCGACTCGATGGCAGTGAGGGTACAGATAGCTCAGTCTTTTTAATGGTTGCATATTACTTCATTATATAGATGTATTTTTAATTCATTTAGCTAGTCCTCTGTTGCTAAGTGTGTTGTTCCTCTTTTTTTTATAATTACAGACAGTATATCAGTTAACTTTTCCTAATTATTTCTATAAGATTAATTCATAGAAATACGACAGAAGTGGGTGTTAATTCATGGAAATAGAGTTGTTTGGTCAGATGGCGTATACATTTTATATTTTAATAGATACTGCCAAACTGCCAAAGGTTTTTCCTGTCTGGTGTGAAAATGCCTATTACATTGTAATTCTACTTCTCACTGGTCTCCTGCCTGTAGCAGCTCTTATTTTTGATTGAATGTTTCTAATCTAGTGTGGATAAATCTCAAAACGAAGTAGTTGCGTTGACCAGAAAGGTGTGTAAATACAGCAAATGAAGAATTAGGGGAGCTCAGGTTTCCTTTCCTCCTTACCCTGCCCTTTTACTATGGAGGAAGCATAGCCCCTCCATGTCAGTGGAGACCCATCTCTTCCTGGTCTTTCTTACCCTTATTGTCAGTTATCATCCCCTTTTACTTCTGTATCTTCGTTCTCTCTCCATTTTTTTTCTTTATCATCTCTATCAGTATTGAAAGGTGCTCTAGTTTTTCCTTCTTAAGTCTTTGGACTCTACGTTCCCCTCTGTTTACTTTCTTACTTCTCTCATTTATGCTTAAACTTCTTTAAAGACTTGTGTGTACTTGCTGTAGTTTCACTCACTGTGCTTGCCTTTCATTGAACGTTCCACCCTGATTTGGCATCCACCCTCACCGCTCCACTAAAACTGCTCCTCTCAAGACCACCAGTTAGCACCTGGCCATAGCAGTACCACACAAGCCCCGTTTTCCTCCCAGCTCTGGTCAACGTGGTGTTCCTCAGTCTTGTGCCATCTTCCTCCCCAGGCTTCCCAATCCGGCTGATCACCAGACTCTCTGTGGAGCTTTAATAAAATACAGATTTTCCACTCTCAACCTCTGATGATGCATCTGTGGAATGAAATCAGCCTATCATCAGTGTATAATAATAGAGATACGCCCTTCAAAACAAAGCAAAACAAAAAACTGTTGCCATCGAGTCGGTTTAGACTCATAGCAACCCTAAAAGACAGGGTAGAGCTGCCCACCACCCCCTGATTATTTTAATTGTTCTTTTCCAGTCGAGTTCTGCTTCTTAAAGAGCAACGTATCCCAGGAGTGAAGTACAGCTAGCTCTGTGTACGAGAGAGCACATCTTGCTGGCAGTGGGGTACACCTTACTCCTAAAATATTTCTTTCTTAGAATGTGATTATTTTTCTTATTTATTGGTGTAAAGGAACAAAGTATTGATATGGTATGTTTCCAGTCTTTCTTCCCAACCTTAACATTTATTAAAATTTGTTACGATAAAGAATGGATTTTCAGACTGTATTAGCTCAGACCTGTTTTCTTGATGGGAAAATCAGGAAGAGTGTAAAATTTGTTTTAGCCTTAACTTGGTATTTTTTTGTCTTATAACATATCTTGAGAAAATACTGATTCCTTTAATTGCACCGCTTTCAACAATGTGAATGTTTTTATTCAGCCCTTCTCCCTCCACAGAAAGGCTTTATAGTCTTTGTTAACTTTAAGACAAAAAGCTTTCCTTTTACTCTCTGTATCCTATAAATATTCATAAAATGAAAGGACAACTTGAATAGTGTCTATATTACGTCCGAATAATGTTAAAAAGTTAATGTGGTGTTACTTTTCTGTGAAGTACTAGAAAGAAATTACGTTTATTGTAGAATATTTATAAAATACTCTTAAGAAAAAAAGGAGGAAATTAAAATGTTCTGTGAGCCATTCATGTGGAAACAGCCACTGTAAACATATTACTATATGTTCTTTGTATGCCTTTTTTTTTTTTTTTTTAAGTTTCTGGTTCCAGTAATTTATAACAAAGTTTTAAGCCAACAGGGAAATAAGTAGCTTCAAATATAAAGAAAATTCTGAAGCTTTAATATGTTTAATAGAAAAGTAAGTCAGACTTAGGAGGTGCAAAGAGATGTTAGACGGAGGGTGGAAGCACCTTTCCCAAATTCTACTTTTTAAGAAACTGTCCAAATTGGTAGGCATAAAGTATAGGAAACTGAAAGTTTTGGAGTCTGCCTTTTTTTCATTGAAACTTCAAGTAAAAAAGACACCTGGGTAGTTGACAAAAAGAACGGGGAAAACTTCAAACCATCAGCTGAAATAAAATACAGTGCTGTAAGTGTGGCTAGAGAGGCCCTGTCAGGCGCTCTGGGTCTGCACCCTGATGAAGATTCTGGCAGCGCTGCATGCTGAAATGATCTTGACGTGCTGCCGTCTCCTTCCGTGCGGAATGTAGCCAATTTAAACAGCCAGAATCCTTGACATTCATCCGCTGGCATATCTGAGTCAGCATCTTGTTGCTGCAGCAGCTTAATTAAATTTGCCAGTTTGTGCCACAAGGACAGACATGTTCTCATATTCAGAGAGACAGCTGTGAAGCAGCATTGTTGAGTTGCGGGCACAACACTGTTAGGTTTGAATAGCTCTCATTTTCTAGTGAGGAATCAATTTGCTGTAATACGTTTCTCCCAAGATCAGCAGTTAATATTCATTTTGTTAACCTAAAACATGCTTATTTTTATACAATTATTGGAGAAAGTTTAGTAGCTAAGTATGTCTTCTTTGGCCTGTATTATTTTTCAGAACCAACCTAAAGCATCCTTATTTTAAGTCCCAAGATTTCTTTCCCATTCACTAACCAGCTCTCTTGATTAGTTTTTCAGCCATAGTTTAGGTCTAAAAGAGTATTCTGGAATATTTTGCTTTATTTTGGGGCCTAAATCTTTTTTTAAAATGTTCTTTTCATCTTTTGGATTTTTTTTTTTTTTTTTACCATATTCTAGTGTTGTAAACTTGATTTAAAACAAATCAGTTATAGTTTTGGATGAGGTTTATCTCACCCTTGGCCCAAACTCTAGATTGGCAATTCTTAACCTTATCAGGCCAAAACTCCAAGCCCACTTTTTTGTAACAATATTTATGGGAAATAAAACACCTCTTTTACTAGCCTAAAATGAAATTTGTAGACAATAATAACCACACACATAATTTTTAAGAATAGTATATCCTAAATATAAAAGGAAAATAACATATATTAAAATAATATGTATTTTAATATATAAATGCATTGACACTACTACACTAGAAGATATAATGAAATGAAATTATATACACAAGTTAAAATGAATAACATTGGACTTAAGAGAAGTAAGAAGATCAGCTATACCATAAAAGAATCATGGGAGAAATAAGAGAATAAAATGTATTGTTATAAAAAGTAAAAAGAGACCAGACTTATTTGTATATAGTAAGAGAAAGCCTGAAGGGGCCTCTGGAAGCTGTGCAGGCCTCATAATTCTCTACTGTGGAGAACACTGCTACCACACATCATCACACAACCTTGCTTGCCCAAAGTGAAGAGGACTTGAAGCACTTACTGATGAAGATCAAAGACTACAGCCTTCAGTATGAATTATACCTCAACGTAAAGAAAACAAAAAGCCTCACAACTGGACCAATAAACAACATCATGATAAAGGGAGAAAAGATCGAAGTTGAAAAGGATTGCATTTTGCTTGGATCCACAATCAACGCCCGTGGAAGCAGCAGTCAAGAAGTCAAACGACACGTTGCACTGGGGAAATCTGCTCAAAAGACCTCTTGAAGGTGTTAAAAAGCAAAGATGTCACTTTGAGGGCTAAGGTGCACCTCCAAGCCGTGGTATTTTCAGCGGCCTCATATGCACTTGAAAGCTGGGCAGTGAAAAAGGAAGACTGAAGAATTGTCACATTTGAATTACGGTGTTGGTGAAGAATATCAACTATCCCATGGACTGCCAGAAAAACAGATCTGTCTTGAAAGCAGTACAGCCAGAATGATCCTTAGAAGCAAAGATGGTGAGACTTTGTCTCACTTACTTTGGACATACTATCAGCAGGGACCAGTCCCTGGAGAAGGACATCATGCTTGGTAAAGTAGACGGTCAGCAAAAAAGAGGAAAACTCCCAATGAGGTGGAATGACACAGTGGCTGCAACAATGGGCTCAGACATATCTGCTTTTGTGAGGATGGCACAGGAGAGAGCAACGCTTCGTTCTGCTGTACATACGGTCGCTCTGAGTCAGAACGCAGCCAGCGGCACCTAACAACACTAGTATTCCATCTAGTGTTCCTTGCCTCTAAGTGCTTTTTATCCCCCCTCCCTTTTTTATTGTGACAGCCCAGATGCAGCCCCGTGTGACAGGCTTCCAAAATGCCTCTAGGGAATAAATACTGGGAAGGTCGAGAACCACTGCTGTGGCTATTTCTCCCCTTTCTCCTTCTCACCTCCGATGACAACGTCTTTAGGATTCTTCTCAGGCATGGGTTCAGTCTGTTCAGTCTGGAAACCTGACAGGCATATTCGCTTTTCTTTTTCCCCCGTTGTTTGATCTACTTGATTGGGAAGTCCTGGAGAACAGGGATTATATCTTGCGCCGTATCTCCAGCATGTAGCATAGAACTGGCACGTAGTAGTCACTAGATAAATTTTAACAGAGGAATGAAGAATCAGTCAAAAGATGCTGGTGTCATTACTTTCCCTAGTAGTCACTAGATAAATTTAAACAGAGGAATGAAGAATCAGTCAAAAGATGCTGGTGTCATTACTTTCCCTTACACTGTGGATTACTGTTGCTTCAGTTCTGCCGCCTCATCGGAACAGTTATCGTGTCGCAAACTAGAGTTGTAGAGGTTCAGTGCTGGCTAAGGAAATGCACCTTATTTTGTGGACTTTTAAATTCTAGAGATAGATTATGAACAAAGTAAGAAATTTCGTATTCAGATACTTTAATTGGGTGCTAAGGTGAATTTCTCTAAAATTGAGGATAACTAGTTGCCGTCAAGCCAGTTCCTACTCATGGCGACCTGTGCGTCAGAGTAGAACTGTACTCTTTTGGGTTTTCAAGCACTGATTTTTCAGAAGTAGATTGCCAGGACTTTCTTCCAGCCCTTTTTTCCCAGGTGCCTCTGGGTGGACCTTTGGGTTAGTGAATGCATTAACTGTTTGCAGCACCTAGGGACTTCAGAATTGAGGAGTAACTTTTCGTAAACGAATATGGTAACAGGTTCTCTTGGCACTCACTCTGCCTCCCCTAGTATGTATGTTATGGATGTGCCAAGGTTTTTCTTTGTATCCATGAGAAGCAGACAGACATTGCCTGGCTTTTGGGCCCAGTCACGGCTCTAAAGAGATACAGGATCATACAACTTCCCTAGAACCACTACTGGCTCAATAAAATAAGGCACACAGTGTTGGAACTTTTTTTTTTTTCCTAATTCTTAAGATAAGGCAAAAGAAAACACAAAATGTAGCATTCCAGTGAATTTGTTAAACTTTTAACCCTACCATATCTTGCTCCCAGTGACCTTGGTTCACCAAACTAACTGCCACGTCTTACTGGAGAATTTAAGCATAAAGAGAAATCTTGCACTTTAGTAAAATATAAACAGGAAGTACCTGCATGTTAATTAGTGAGAGTGAGTCACCACTTTTCAATAAAGGAAAACATTTCTGAGATGGTACAGTGTGGGGCCTCTTCCCCCACCCGCCCCCAGTCGGGTAACGGATCCTGTCCTGCAGAATGCTCAGTCTACACTCAGTGGCTAAACGCCGCAATGCAGGTGGCAGAGTTGGACGGTAATCTAGCATTTCCTGTCTTAATCACCCTGTATTCTCCAGCGATTGAGAGTCAGGAAGCTCTGTGACAGTAATCGTCCTGTGAAAAGCGCCTTATCTGTAAATTGTTTTCTATTGTCTTTTCCAGACGTATGGGAGAAAATTTGAATGCCTCAGCAAGTTCTGTAGAAAATGAGCCGTCAGTTAGTTCAGTAGCTCAAGCAAAGGAAAAAGTGCAAACCACAGTTGGAATGGTTCTCCTTCCAAAACCCAGAGTTCCTTACCCCCGTTTCTCCCGTTTCTCCCAGAGAGAGCAGAGGATTTACGTGGATTTGTTGGTTAGGTACGCAAAGATTCCTGCACATTCCAGAGACGTTGGAATAAATAAAAGTGACTATTTGCAGTACTTGGTATGTATTCTCTACTTCATCTTTAGTACAAATGTTAACAATTAGGCAATACTTTAAATTGTCTTCTTCGTTTTTAGGTATAGTCATAATAACAGAAATGGAAAGTTTAAGGCGTTTACTTGACAGAGCGAGGTGCTTTAGTTCTTCCATGAGTTCTCTTAGACTTTAGGCATTTTGCCCACTTCTGAGCATGTCTCACTCCAGTTCATTGCTGCGGTGTAGCCATGGAACTTACATAGTGTACTGAACCGGTTCTTTACCACTGGGGATTTAAATCCTTTCCACAGCCTAAATTATGTAAATGATGCCGTGCTGGACATCTTGGTGGCAAAATCTTGGTTCGTGTCTGATTGTTTTCCTTAAGACAAGTTCTTAAAAATGAAATGGGCAGATCAAAGATTATGCGTGTTTTTAAGACTTTGATCTGCAGTTAACACGTAGGTAAATTGTTCTACAAGAAGCCTATAAACCATTTTGTACCACTGTTGTATGGGAGTGTTTTTTTTTTTTTTCCTATATACCTTCACTAATGCTGGACATTACCGTCTTTGCCTCTAATATTGCTCTGTTGAAATATTGGAAGATATCGCTCTGTTTACGTTAATTTAACTTGATTACTGGTAAAAGTGAGGATCTTCCATGTGCTTTTTAGCCATTTTTATTTCTTCTTCTGTGATTGGCTGTTCATATTACTTGCCCATTTTTCCATTGGCATGTTTGTTTTTTAATATGAACATCATTTTACAATAAAACCTGCGAAACCTGGAACCTGTGTAAGGTAGAAACCTGTCAGAGATGGAAAACTCATACTTTCCACTGACAGAGAGAGAGAGAGAGAAGTGGTAAGGCCACACCCTGTCAAAGGCAGAGAACTGGCAAGACCTGGAAGAGCCAGGCACTCCCATCGAGTACCGGCTCTCACAGGTTTTCACTGTAGAAGCAAGCTGATTAATTCTTAAGTGTGTATTGCAGTGCTAGTCTTTTGCTTTTCTATTTTTGTGGAGTTTTTAATAAAACAAGCTGATCATTATTATGTGATCATTTTTATTAACTTTTTGTGGTTTCTGCTTTGGAAGTGATACTTTAATTATTCTTTAAGTTCACATTTTTAGAGTAATATTTGAGAAGTGATTGTTTCTTAATCAAACATTTTATTCCAAGACATGTCTATTATTTTAAAATCAGGATATGAAAAAGCATGTGAATGAAGAAGTTACTGAATTCCTGAAGTTTCTGCAGAACTCTGCAAAGAAGTGTGCACAGGATTATAATATGCTTTCTGAAGATGCTCGTCTCTTCACAGAGGTAAAAAAACTACGTTTATGTAAACTGCCCGGTAATAGGCAATAGCAGACTTCTAAAATGTGTGACCAAACCAAACCCACTGCTGTCGAGTCGATTCCGACTGATAGCGACCCTATAGGACAGAGTAGAACTGCCCCATAGAGTTTCCAAGGAGCGCCTGGCAGATTTGAACTGCTGACCTTTTGGTTAGCAGCCGTAGCACTTACCCACTGTGCCACCAGGGTTTCCAAAATGTGTGATGAGCCTACCAAAACATATGGAAATATCAGTATCAATTTATAGATGAGCTTATTCCTCATGTTTTTAAATAGTAGAGATAGTAACAATTCAAAGCCACGTAGCATAGTAGATTGATAATGTGATTTTTTTAATGATCCAGCTACTGTATTTGAGAGTTATACTCACATGGGTGGTTTGATCTGATCTGCTGATTTCCCTAGTGAGAGAATGTATGTTTGAGTTATCATGGTTCTCAGAAATCTAAATGATCCTTTAGAATTCAGCCACATACACTTGTATTCATTATATCGTCCTGATAACCAGCCACCAAATGACATACTCTACCTGTGAGTTCATCTTTTGATACTTGTCATTCTCTCAGATATATTAGCAAAGCGTGTAAACTACCTGACCAGTACCCTAAAGTCGTTCAGTGGGCCTAGGAGAAATTTAGAGCACATTACTTAACTATTAATGTGTATTTTTGTAATTGAGTTCATCTGTAAACACTAATACCAGTCTGAATTTTTTTTAAGCCTTTAAAACTGTTCACTGTAAATTGGGGTAGGCATGGGGATTAGTTTTACTGTTTAAAACAAAACATTTTTAAGATGGAATTGTGTTGTTAATATGAACCAGAAGAATGATGTAAGCTTAAAAGGAAGAATTTGGTTTTTATTTTCTCTAAATCTAAATATTATAAACTCAAACGGAATGTCATGCTTTTCCATATGGCGGAGGAACTGGTAGCTGTGCCTGGTTTAATAGTGCTTTTTCAAGGACCAGAGCAATGTTTTTAAAACATATACTATACCCCCTCATTTTTCTGCTTTAAAATGTCTTTTTATCTCACTCAGGAAAAAGCAGAGTCTGTATAAAGTTTTGCAATCCCATATATGATCTTACCCTTCTCCCCAGCTTTAGCTTCTGCAGTTGCTCTCCTCCAGCCTGCTGGCCTCTGTATTTCTTGAATACTCCAAGCATGGTCTAGCTTTGAGACCTTAGGCATTTGCTGTTCCCATCTTTCTGCAAAGATACCTGTCCCCAGATGTCTGCATGGATTTGTGCCTTGATTCCTTTAGATCTCTTTCAAATCAGATGTCACCTATCAGTGAGGGTGTTCCTGATCACTCTATAGAAAATAGCATCTCCTTCAGCATTCTCTTTACCCCTTACCATGTTTTATTTTTGTTTACTATCTTTGCATGCCTGTGTGTAATTACTTTTTTGTTCACTATCCTGTTCCCACTGCCTAGAATAGTACCTGGCACATAGTAACTGCCCAATGTAAATATTTGTTGAATGAATACAGAAATGTATATTAGCTAGGTACGTTATTAGGTAGCTAACAATAAACATTAAGATTTGTTTTTCAGTCAGATTAACTTGACAGCAGCATTTTCTTTAACTTACTTTTTATACCTCTCCCACAAAAGACACGTTGATATTTTTCTAATCTTTTTTACTAGATTTTATGAAATGTAATATATATACCGAAAAGTGCATAGCATAAATATATACAACTTAACAACTAATTATAACGTGAACACCTGTGTCACTCTCATCCAAGTCAAGAAATGAAACGTTAGTAGTAACTGGAGCAGATTATCCAATAGGGAGTGTAAGCACTGTGCTTACCTTGCCTATCAGATCACCAGTAGTGAACAGTTTCACATTTTTTCACCACGTCAAAGACCCAGCTTCTCGGTATGGCTAGCATCTGTCCCTTTCCCAACCCCTCAGCAGCTTCCTACAGAATTAAAGTCCCTTTTCAAATTTATCATCCCTGATAGTGGCATATGACCTAGTAAGCAAGGTAAGCACAGGCTTACTTGTGCTTGCTTCCTGATCTGTAGTGAACAATTTCACATGGGTGTCACGTGTGAAATTGTTCGCTACAGATGGTCTGGTAAGCCCAGTAAGCACCCTGCATGCCTTGCCTGATGGGTAACCCACCCCTGCCGATAATCCAGAAGCCCCCTGTGTATCCCTCCCAGATAACAACATTCTCCCTCTCATAGATAGTCGTTATCCCAATCTCTGTAGTGGTACTTGCATGCTTGTTTTTGAGCTCTTCTACTTCTCTTTTACCTGTTTTTGAATTTTATGGGAACAGAATTTTTTTGTGTCTTCCTTCTTTCACTCAATATTATGTTTGTGAGATTCATCTGTGTTGTGTGTAGTTGTAGTTCATTAATTTTCATTTTTGCGCATTATGCCATTATATAAATAAACTACACTTATTCTTCTGCTGATCAACATTTAGCTTATTTCCAGTCTGGAGCTATTCTAAGCAATGCTGCTGTGAAAATTCTCATACATATCTCTTGATGTGCACACAGTTCTTTTGGATATCTGCCCCAGAGTGAAAGTATTTGGTCATAGAGTATGGGTGTCTTCAAGCTTGGTAGATGATGCCGAACGGTTTTCAGAAGTAGTTGTACCAGTTGACGATACAACCATCGGTGTTTGAGCATTGTGCTGCATCATACCCTCCGCAATTGATATTTACAATCATTTTAACTTTAACCATTCTGTCATTTTTGTTAGGTACTGTCGGGTTGATTCTAACTCATAGTGACCCTGTGTACAACAGAATGACTGACTGGTCCTGTGCCATCCTCACAATGGTTGCTATGCTTGAACCCATTGTTGGCAGCCACTGTATCTCAGTTCATCTCATTGAGGGTCTTCCTCTTTTTTGCTGACCCTCTACTTTACCACGCATGACGTCCTTCTCCAGGGACTGATCTCTACTGATAACATGTCCAAAGTGTGTGAGATGTAGTCTTGGCATCCTTCTAAGGAACATTCTGGTTGTACGTCTTCCAAGACAGATTTGTTCTTTTGGCAGTCCATGGTATATTCAATATTCTTCACCAACACCACAATTCAAAGGCGTAATTCTTCTTCAGTCTTCCTTACTCATTATCCAGCTTTTGCTTGCATATGACGCGATTGAAAACACCATGACTTGGGTCAGGTGCACCTTAGCCCTCAAGGTGACATTTTTACTTTTCAACACTTTAAAGAGGTCTTTTGTAGACAATGTGCCCAGTGCAGTGTGTCTTTTGATTTCTTTACTGCTGCTTCCATGGGTGTTGATTGTGGATCCAAGTAAAAGGAAATCCTTGATAACCTCAATCTCTTCTCTGTTTATCATGATGTTGCTTATTGGTCCAGTTGTGAGAATTTTTTAGTTTCTTTTCGTTGAGGATTAATCCATACTGAAGGCTGTAGTCTTTGATCTTCATCACTAAGTGTTTCAAGTCCTCTTCACTTTCAGCAAGCAAGGTTATGTAAGCTGCATAATGGAGGTTGTTAATGAGTCTTCCTCCAATCCTGATGCCCCGTTCTTCTTCATATAGTCCTGCTTATTGGATTATTTGCTCAGCATACAGATTGAATAGGTATGGTGAAAGGATACAACCCTGCCACACACCTTTCCTGACTTTAAACTGTGTAGTATCCCCTTGTTCTATTCCAATGACTGTCTCTTGATCCATGCACAGATTCTTCATGAGCATGATTAAGTGTTCTGGAATTCCCATTCTTCTCAATGTTGTTCATAATTTGGTATGATCACACAGTCAAATGCCTTTGCATAGTCAATAAAACACAGGTAAACATCTTTCTGGTATTCTCTATTCTCAGCCAGGATCCATCTGACATCAGCAGTGATATCCCTGGTTCCATGTCCTCTTCTAAATCCGGCTTGAATTTCTGGCAGTTCCGTGTCAATATACTGCTGCAACTGCTTTTGAATGATCTTCAGCAAAATTTTGGTTGCATGTGATGTTATTGATATTGTTCGATAATTTCTGCATTCGGTTGAATCATCTATCTTGGGAATAGGCATAAATATGGATCCCTTCCAGTCACTTGGTCAGGTAGCTCTCCTCCAAATTTCTTGGCAAAGACGAGTGAGTACTTCTAGCACTGCACCCATTTCTTGAAACATCTCAGGTATTCCGTCAATTCCCAGAGCCTTGTTTTTCGCCAGTGCCTTTAGTGCAGCTTGGACTTTTCCTTCAATACCATCAGTTCCTGATCATATGTTACCTCCTGAAACGGTTGAACGTCGACCAATTCTTTTTGTATAGTGACTCTGCATATTCCTTCCATCTTCTTTTGATGCTTCTTGCATTGTTTAGTATTTTCCCCATAGAATCCTTCAGTATTGCAACTCGAGACTTGAATTTTTTCTTCAGTTTTTTCAGCTGGAGAAATGCTGAGCATGTTCTTCACCAGTAATTATCAGTGCATCCTGATTGCGTGTTCAGTCAGTTTCAGACTGCAGAAGTTGATTAAAACCTTCAATTTCTTCATCTTTGGCCTTACTGGCTGGTGCGTAAATCTAGATAGAACATGTTCTCTGGGTCTTCACACATGTCATCTTAACACTTTACTTTGCCTTTTCGAGCTGCCCTTTGAAATCCTCTGTTCAGCTCTTTTACTTCATCATTTTTTCCTTTTGCTTTAGCTACTTGATTTCAAGAGCAAGTTTCAGAGTCTCTTCTGACATCTGTTTAGGTCTTTTCTTTCTCTCCTGTGTTTTTAATGACCTCTTGCTTTCTTCATGTATCATGTCCTTGATGTCATTCTACAATTCATCTGGTTTTCGGTCATTAGTGTTCAACGCATCAAATCTGTTCTTGAGATGGTCTCTAAATTCAGGTGAGGTATACTGATGGTCGTGCTTTGGCACTTATGGACTTAATTCTAATTTTCCTCAGTTTCAACTTGAACTTGCATATGAGTAACTGATGGTCTGATCTATAGTCGGTCCCTGGTCTTGTTCTGACTGATGATATTGAGCTTTTCCAGCATCTCTTTCCACAGATGTTGTCAATTCGATTCCTGTGTATTCTGTCTGGTGAGGTTCATTGGTCTTGCAAAATTCAATCATACGATCTCCGGCATCGTTTCTTTCACCAAGGCCATATTTTCCAACTATCGGTCCTTCTTCTTTGTTTCCAACTTTTTGCATGCTAATCACCGGTAATTTTCAGCATCCTGATGGCACGTTCAGTCAATTTCAAACTGCAAAAGTTGGTGAAAGTCTTTAATTTCCTCATCTTTGGTCTCAGTGGTTAGTGCGTAAATTTGAATAGAGAATGTAATACTTATAGTAAGGTTGAGTGCTTTTAGATACGCTTATTGGACATTTAGATTTTCTCTTGTGAGTTGACTGTTCAAGTCTTACCCTTTATTCTACTGAATTGTCCGTCTTTTTCTTATTTGTATGTGGGAGTTCTTCGTGTATTCTAAATACAAAGGTTTTATGCGTTATATATGTTGCAAATTGTTTTTTATTTAATAAAAGTCTTTTAATCTATAGGTTTCCCCTCTATCCCTTTCCTTTCCTTAAAATTTATGTATTGAAGAACCTAGGTCATTTGATGTGTAGAGTTTCCCACAGTCTGAATTTTGATTATTGCATATTCATAATGATGTTCAACATATTTTTCTTTCCTCTGTATTTCCTGCAACTTAGCAGCAGGATCCCAGGCTTAATCAGACTTAGACTTGCCAAAGGAATCAAATGTTTAGATGGTGGTGTATTCTCTAATCAGGTGGCACATAATGTCTGTCTCTTTTTTTATGCTGCTAGCAGCTACTGATGTTCAGTGCCCAGATCTGTTCATTCACTGGGGTTTTCAAAATTGTAATATTCTGATTGCATCATTTCTTTTTTTATCTGTTAGAATACTTTTATAAAGGTATGCTTCCCTTTATCTGCTGTGTGGTCTCCCAGTTTATGTAGTTCTCTGTGTAGCAGAATAAATGAATTGGTTTCTTCTTATTCTCCGAAGGTGATCAGTTTGTTTTTATTATTATTATTCTTGGTATGGAGTTAAACATATTTGATGGATGTGATGGCTAAGGTTGTGTGTCAGCTTGGCTGGGCCATGATTCTCAGTGGTTTGGCAGTTATGATGTAGTCTGGCAGCTATGTGATGATGTAATCAACTCCATAATGATATCTAATGTAATGCGATCACCCCCATGATGGGATCTGCTGTGAGTAGCCAGTCAGTTGAAAGGGAGTTTCATTGGGGGTGTGGCCTGCATCCAATATAGGTGGACTTTCTGGCAAAGCTCACTGGCTTTTGCTTGCCCTGGATCCTACAACTGGTCCCTGTTCATCTGACCTCCAGTTCTTGGGACTTGAGTTAGCAGCTTACCTGCCATCTTACCTGCCAATCTTGGGATTCGTTGGCCTCCGCAGCCTGTAAGCCAGACGTCTGCTGTCTGACCTGCCAAAGCCTCCAGCCTGACCCACAGACTTGGAATTTTCCAAACTCTGCAACTGCATGAGCCACTTCCTTGAGAGAAGTCTCTCTGTGTACATATTTATATGGTGCACTGGTTTTGCTTGCTCTAGAGAACCCAGCCTGAGGTAATGGGTTTCAGTCCACTGCAATTATTATCCTTTTTAATGTTCAAGTTGTACCAAGTTTCCTAATAAAAACTTTCTCATATAGGTTGCTGAGTCCTTTTGAATGACTCAGGTACTGTTTGAGATTGATTTTGTGTATTTCCTGCCCTAGAATCAGACATTTCCCAGGGCCCTTGTTTCTTTCAGTTAGAAATGGTATTTCAAGACTACAGTCTGGCCACTGGCGATGCTCATTGCTCCTGAGTTGGTCATTGTTTCTAAACCTTTGCCGTGGACAGAGCTAGGGCATATATTTAAAGAAAAGAAAATATGTCATGTGTCTCATTTGGTTTATCCCACATCATACTCATAAAAACCTCAGAGTAACAATGCTGCCAGTCAATAAGATAACTGAGAACAGTTTGAAAAACAGTTTTTTCATAGGTTTTCCCCATTCTCTCCCATTTTTTTTAAGATTGTACTATACCTGTATGGCTAGAACTAAACACTCCCTTTTTAACCCATGTTTAATTTTTTAATTAATTTTATTGAGGTATAATTTACATACAATAACATGTACCAATTTGAAGTGTGCACTTCAGTTAGTTATGAGAAATGTATACCTCCCTGTAACCACAGCCACAATCATGATATAGAATATCTCCATCCCACTGAAGGTGGGCCTGCTCCCAGCTCTGGCCCCAGGACATCACCTGTGTACTTTCTGTCGCCATGGGCAAGCTTTGCCTTCTCTAGAGTGTCATAAAAATTGAATCATACACAATGCACTCTCATATCTGGCTTCTTTCACTCAGCAATTTTTTTTTTTTTTTTTACTTTTTTGTTTTATTTTTTTAAACGTTTTTATTGTGGTAAAATATATAAAAAATAAAATCTGCTGTTTTAACCATTTTTAAGTGTACAGTTCCATGACGTCAGTTACATTCACCATGTTGTACAGCATCACTGCTGTCTTTTTTCAAAACTCTTTCCTCACCCTAAGCAGAGACTTAATACCACTAAGCAGTGACACCCCATTCCTCCTTTTCCTCAGCCCCTGAAACCCGTTGCTGTGGAGTTGGTTCCTACTCATAGCGACCCTATAGGACAGAGCAGAACTGCCCCATAGGGTTGCCAAAAAGCGGCTGGTGGATTCAAACTGCTGACCTTTTGGTTAACAGCCATAGTCTTTTTTTTTTTTTTTAATTGTGCTTTAGGTGAAAGTTTACAGATCAAATTAGTTTCTCATTAAACAATTAACACACATATTGTTTTGTAATGTTGGTTGCCAACCCCACAACGTGTCAATGCTCTCCCCTTCTTGACCTCGGGTTTCCAGTTGCCATTCGTCCAGCTTTCTTGTCCCCTCCTGCCTTCTCATACTTACCCCTGGGCTGGTGTGCCCATTTAGTCTCGTATACATGATTGAACTACGTGTGTTACTGTTTTATGGGCCTGTCTAATCTTTGGCTGAAGGGTGACCCTCAGGAATAACTTCAGTACTGAGTTAAAAGGGTGTCTGGGGGCCATACTCTCAGGGTTTCTCCAGTCTCTGTCAGACCAGTAAGTCTAGTCTTTTTTGTGTGTGAGTTTGAATTTTGTTCTACGTTTTCTGCAGCTCTTTCCTGGACTCTCTATTATGGTCCCTGTCAGAACAATCAGTGGTGATAGCCAGGCACCATCTAGTTGTGCTGGACTCAGTCTGGTGAGCAGCCATAGCTCTTAACCACCGCACCACCAGTGGTAACCGCAGGCCTTACTAACCACTAATCTACTTTTGTCTCTGCATTTGCCTATACTAGTATTTCACATAAGTGATATCATACAGTATTTATTCTTTTCATGTCTGATTTATTTCATTTAGCATAATATTTTCAGGGTTCATCCATGTCTTACGTACATCGGAAATTCATTTCTGTTTATTCTAAATAATACTCCGTTGTATGTATATCCACGCAGTCCCCAGATTACAAAGGAGCTCTGTTCCTAAATCTGTCTTCAAGTCGGATTTGTACATAAATTGGAAGGATTAGGTCCGGTTCGTATCTAATGTCAGTTAGCCAAATGTTTGTCTTAGTATATAGCATATAGTGTACTTTTCTATGTGTAAAAAACATGAAAGAAGCACTTCCAGATTCACTAAAATAATAATAATAATGTTTTGACACGTCACAAAGTAACGCCTGTTTGTTGTTATGAACCGTTGCAGGTATCTCAGATTTTTAGTGTAATAGGCTTTACCTGGAGGTGGTTTGTAACTGTAAGTTGTACGTAAGCCAGATGTTCATGACCCAGGGATTGCTGTACTATATCTGTTTGTCTCTTGATGGACACTGGGTTGTTTCCACCTTTTGGCTGTTGTGAATAATGGTGCAGTCAACATTGGTGGACAAGTGCCTGTTTGAGTCCCTGCTTTCCTGTCTTTTGGGCATATACCTAGGTCACGCGGCCTGTTTCTGATCTTAATCCATGTTGTTGCAGGCATCTGTGATTTGTTCGTTTTTATTTAACTGTATGTTTGTACCAGAATCTGTTTCTCTGTTCAGCCATTGGTGGAAATTTTGTGTTACTTGCCGTTTGGGACTATTTATGGAAAAGCTGCTACTATAAACATCCCTGAACAAGGCTTTTGGGGGCATGTGTTTTCATTTTTCTTGTGTAAATACATAGGGATAGAATTGCTCGATTATATGACAAAAACAAGAAACAAACTCTTTGCTGTTGACTTAATTCTGACTCATGGCAACCCCAAGTGTTAACAGAGTAGAACTACTCCATAGGGAGGTTTTTGTCTGTAATCTTCACAGAAGCAGATTTTCAGGTCTTCTTCCTTGGTGCCACTTGGTGGGTTCGATTTGCCAAACCATCTTTTTTTTTTTTCAGTTGTACTTTAGATGATGGTTTACAGAACAAACTAGCTTTTTCTTAAACAGTTAGTACACATACTGTTTTGAGACGTTGGTTACCAACCCCAGGACATATCAACACTCTCCATTCTCAACCTTGGGTTCCCTTTTACCAGCTTTCCTGTCCCCTCTTGCCTTCTAGTCCTTGTCCCTGGGCTGGTGTGCCCCTTTAGTCTTGTTTTGTTTTACAGGCCTATCTAATCTTTGACTGAAGGGTGAACCTCAGAAATGGCTTCATTACTGAGTCAAAAGGGTATCCAGGGGCTATATGCTCAGGTTTCTCCAGTCTCTGTCAAACCAGTAAGTCCAGTCTTTTTTTTTGTGAGTTAGAATTTTGTTCTACATTTTTTTTACTGCTCTGTCCGGGACCCTCTATTATGATTCCTGTCAGAGCAGTTGGCTGTGGTAGCTGGGCACCATCTAGTTGTACTAGACTCAGTTTGGTAGAGGCTGTGGTAGCTGTGGTCCATTAGTCCTTTGGACTAATCTTTCACTTATGTCTTTAGTTTTCCTCATTCTCCCTTGCCCCTGAAGGGGTGAGACCAGTGGAGTATCTTAGATGGCTGCTCACAGGCTTTTAAGACCCCAGATGCAACTCACCAAAGTAGAGTGTAGAACATTTTCTTTACAAACTATGTTATGCCTCTTGAGCTAGCGGTTCCACGAGACCATGGTCCCCACAGCCCTCAGTCCAGCAATTTGGTCCCTCAGGGAGTTTGGATGTGTCTATGGAGTTTCCATGACCTTGCCTTGTACAAGTTGTGCTGGCTTCCCCACTGTTGTGTACTGTCTTATCCTTCACCAAAGTTACCATTTATCTACTGTGTATTTAGTGTTTTTCCAACCCCATCCCTCCCCTCCTGAACTGCCTGCCTTTAGATTAGTAGCCGAGCACAAACTATTTGTACCACCCAGGAACCTTAAGATTATATGGCAAATATTATCTTATTAGAAACTGCTAAACTGCTCTTCATAGTGGCTGTGCTATTTTACACCCCACCAGGAATGTAAGAGAGTGCCATTTGCCCCAGGTCTTCGCTAACACTTGGCATTGTCAGTCTTTTTCATTTCAGCCAGCCAAATGGGTGTGTAGTGGTATCTCATCGTGGTTCTAATTTGGATTTCCCTGTTGCACATTTTTTTTATATGCTCATTGACGTTGTATATCGTCTTTTGTGGAGTATCTGTTAAAATCTTTTGCTGATTTTTTTTGTCAGGTTTTATTTGTATTGAATTGTAAAATTTCTTTAAATATTTGCAGAATTTTACTTTTGTTGAAGCCTAGTTTTTCAGATTTTTTATGGTTAGTGTTTGTGTGTGTATGTGTGTGTTCTATCATTGTAATATTTGCCTCCCCCAAGTAGTTCTCAACTGGGGGCAGTTTTGTTCCTCCCTCCTGCCCCAGGGAACTTGGGGAATGTCTGGAGACATTTTTGGTTTCACGACGGCGGGGGAGGGATGCTACTGGCATCTAGTGGGTAGAGAGCCAGGGAAGCCGCTGCTAAACAGCCTGCTATGTCTCACAACAAAGAATTATCTGATCCAGAATGTTAGTAGTGCCAGTGTTGAGAAATTCTGCCCAGCACTACTTGTTGAAAAGGTTATTCTTTCCTTCATTGAACTACCTTGTCACCATAAATGTATGGGATTTTTTTTTTTACTCTCTTCTGCCCCTATAAAAAAAAAATTATATGTCTGTCTTTATACCAGCACCACAGGGCCTTGATTATTGTAGTTTTTTAGTTAAGTCTGGAAGCTTGAAACTGTGTGGTTGAAGTCCTGCAACTTCATTCTTTTTCAAAAATTGTTTTAGCTGTTATATAGGTCCTTTACATTTCCATGCAGATTTTGGAATCAAGTTGTCAGTTTCTGTAAAAAAGCTAGATGGGATTTTAGTGGCTTTGGGAGTGCTTTGAATCTATAGATCTTCTGTTTTGCAAGTATCTCTTAAAACAGTGTTTAACTAGATTGCTTTTCATTCTTTTTTTAGAGAATGAAGCCTGACAATCTCTTCCCTTTCAATTAGAAAGTTTAGTCATTTTGCATTCATTGTAATTATTGATCTACATGGATATATTTGTGCTTTCTACCTATCTTACTTTTTCTGTTTTTCTTTTTTTTTAATTCTTTTAGGAGGGTTGACTTTTTTCCCCTTCCTTTTCCCTTGTCTGTTGATACAAAATTTATACTGAGCTCTCTGTTCTTTTAGTGGTTATTCTTGAAATTTTACAATGAATACTACTTTAATCAGTATCTTAACTCTTTTCCCAAACAATACGGAGACCTGAGAACATTTTGACTCTCCTCCCATTCCTCCTGATTTATTTGCCATTGTTATCTTAGTGGGAGCCCTGGTGGCTCAGCTGCTAACTGATAGGTGGGCTGTTCGAACCCACCAGCTGCTGAGAAAGTTGTGGCAGTCTGCTCCTGGAACGATTTACAGCATTGGAAATCCCATGAGGCAGTTCTGCTCTGTCCTACAGGGTCACTGTGAGTCAGGATTGACTCAACGGCAATGGGTTTTTTTTTTTTTTTTCCCCTGATTGTTGTTAGCGTCTTCGCTCTGTTAAACAAGCCCACTTTATTATTTCCTTATATGGACTTTTGTTTAATTTACCCACAAGTTTGCCAGTTTTTGTCTAACAATTTCTTCTTCTCAAACTTACAAGATCCTTTTCATTCTTTCTGAAATGCAACATGTTTTAGAAATTGCTTTGATGAAGGCATTTTGGTGGTAAACAATCAGCCTCCTTCTTTGCTTCTCTGGAATCTTTATGTATTGTTGTTATCTATACACAGTTCTAGGTTGACAGTTGTTTCTCAACATTTGAAGATGTAATTCTACTTCTTTTGACTTATGTTATTGTTTTTGAAAAGTATGTTGTCTGTTTAATTGTCATTTCTCTTAGGAAATCAGTCTTTTCTCCCTGTGCTCTTTATCTTTGGTGTTCTGCAATTTCATTACAAGGCATTGAGGTTAGATTCTCACTTTTTTTTTTTTTTAAATCCTACTTGGTACGTTGTGTTTCTTGTATCTGTGGATTTGTATCCTTCATCAGTTCTGGAAAATTTTCAGCCGTTTTCAAATATTGCTTCTCTTTCATTCTCTCAACTCTGTCTTTCTAGAATTTCCAATCTTTCCTAGGTTAGACCTCAATCTGTCCTTTGTGTCTTTTAACCTGTCTTTTATACTTTCCATTTCTAAATGGCTCTATATAACATTTGAAAAATCTGCCCTCCAGTTTACTATTCCTGTCTTCAGCTATGTCTAATCTGCTGTAAACTTCTTTGTCATTTTTTAATAATCTTGTTTTTGTATAAATTTTTGTTTCTGACTTTACTTCTTTAAGCATTTCATGTATTGTTTTGTATTCTTTATCTTATAATTCCCCAACAACTGTCTTGGGGTCTCCTATCTATTTGCTGTTTCTTCCAGTCCTCACTCACATAATCATTTTCTCGAATGCTTGGTAGTTTCATGTGTCTGTGCATACGTGTGTGTGTACTTATATTTTCTTGAATTTAATCTATCAGAATTTTGATTGCCTAAATTGAAGATGCCTTCTGCTTAAAGCCAGGGTCACCACTGATTCTCAACCACTTAGCCCTTTTAAGGTACTGTGTTTAAAATGTTAGAGTCTTGTGTTCAGCCTCCCACCTGACCTTAAAACTGGCTGAAGCCTTTGACCTCAAGCCACCTCACCTTTCATGGGTCTTCCTACTACTTGCTACTCCTCTTTCTCCTCGCTCATATTTGTGGCTTACTTTTTTGTTTATTTATGATCATTAAAGATTCTCCTTGCTTTATACGAAGGCCAGCAATACATAGAAATTGCTAATTGTAATTCATCCAGGATCCAGTTTTAATTTCAAAGTATGTACTCTGCCACAGTGTCAGAAGTGGTGTCTATATTTTTTTATTTTTCAGTTATCCCATAAATATTTCCTGAGTGTTTACCACCCGTGGGGCAGACATGATACTACGTTCCGTAAATACACAGCAAGATCTATTAAATTTTTGAATTTCAAAACATGGTGCCCACAATTTTCCTTTTTAGCCTAAAATAAAATTTAGGGAGCATAGTCATTTTCAGCTTACTTTGTAATGATGGATTTAGATTGTGTACCCGCATATGATTTTAGTGTAATTGGCTCTCAGGGTATTTTGAGTGTTTAAATAGCTTTCAGGGGGTGAGTGATGGGAAGAATCTGAGTCTCTTAACTCTCTGTATTCACTGTTAGCTGCTTTTCAAAGAAAAACAATTAGTTAAAAACATGTTTTTATTAAATAAATTAATGATACTTAAAAAAGTTAGATTGCTTCAATACATACCAATTGTGAAATACCTTTAATAGCGGTTTAATATACCTGAGAACAAGTATAAATCAGTCTTCAATTTTTATTTAATTCTTTCTCCTTGCCATAATTACCCAGTTAAGTAAAATTCATCTAAAAGCACCTTAACACCTGGCACAGTTTAACCCAAAACGAAGTGCCAGTAAATAGCCAGCCAGAACGGTCTCTGTGTTACACAGACCTTCTTTATGTGCTTTCCTCTGCATGCGCAGATTCTTGTAATGACTTCTGTAGGAGAGGGAACTTAGGGGTAAAAGTTAACTAATATTATAAATAAGAAGCACAGATATTACATAGCTATGAGTTTGCAGTTGACTGGGGTTTTTCAAAATAAACAGTTTTTTCATATTAGCCCATATCTGCCTTAGTTGAAAGTAATATCCTGAATTAAATATTAGGGTCAGCATTGAAAAGAGTGGATTGACGGGGGAAGTTAGATAGCAGGGAGTAGGGATTGGAGAAGCAGAGAAGGTGTATGAAACTATAGATGAGAAGGTACACTGGAGTAAAGCCAGGCAATTGTAACTTGACATATTTTTACAAATGTCAGAAGGAAGGGGGAGTTAGACCTGTTATGAAGATGTACTTATTTCTAAAGGGGCCCTGGTTGTGCAGTGGTTAAGCACTCAACTGCTAACCAAAAGGTTGGTGGTTCAAGCCTACCAGCCATTCCACAGGAGAAAAGACCTGACAATCTGCTCCCATAAAGATTACAGCCTAGGAAACCCAATGGGGCATCTCTACTCTGCCATATAGGGAGAGTCACTGTGATTCAGAATTGACCCGACAGCACACAACAACAACAAAAGCTTTTGAGATCTAAAATAAAATCCAAAAGATTCAGAAAAGATTCATTGGCAGAAGAAAAAATACATATCTCAGAAGATAATCTATATGTGTGTGTTTTAATTATTACACACCCCTGCCCCCCACCCCCCAGAATCCACCATGTTTCTGAGTTATGTTCATGTTTTGACAAGTGGCATGTATTCTTCTAGAGTAAAGCTGTGGATTTTATTTCTTTCCTCATTACATTTTGTAGTGAGTTGTCAATGTACTGAAAACAATTCAGAGAGGAGGAAAATACTAAAGAATCCATCATTTGAATTAGTTACACTGTTTCTCATTTGTTTTTTAGATTGTAAGTAGAATGACCTACTTATTGCATTAGTTCATTGTGCTTGGGAATCTTTTAGGTTATTAAACTTATTTATTTCTAACCATTCATCTGTTTTTGTTGCAGTAAAGTATGCTTCAGTTTCCATGTGGCTTAATTTCTCTGACAGTTTCTTAAATAGCCTAGAAAACATAGTGTGTTTTCTCTATTTAGTTTTAAATTTTAATAAGATTGCTAATTTTAGTATTCTTGAATATCAGCATTTTAAGCAATTAGGTTAAAAATAAATTTTTATGAAAAATAAGAGATTAAATCCAATAAGAAAGGAATATACAGTGTGCCTGGGGTTGGAAACCCAGGTGGCGTAGTGGTTAAGTGCTATGGCTGCTAACCAAAGGGTCAGCAGTTCGAATCCACCAGGCGCTCCTTTCAAAACTCTATGGGGCAGTTCTACTCTGTCCTATAGGGTTGCTATGAGTCGGAATTGACTCAACGGCACTGGGTTTGGTTTTTTTGGGGGTTGTTAGAAGTTTGATTAATGAAATTCAGCTAGTGTTTGGAACGTATAATTTTATAGCCACATGTAACTAAGGTATTTTTGTTTCATTTTCAGAGAAGTTCAGTAAAAATGAATTTCTCTTGATTTTTATTTCCTAGCAAATTTTAAAAGCTTGCATTGAACAAGTGAAGAAGTATCCGGAATTCTACACTCTCCACGAAGTTACCAGCTTAATGGGATTCTTTCCATTCAGAACAGAGATGGGATTAAAGTTAGAGAAGACTCTTCTGGCACTGGTAAGCTTTACTACATGACAGCATAAATTTATTTTTGTCCAAAGCGTCCTCTGTGTTTCACAGAGATATTATGTTATGGTTTAAAATAAACTTTGAATCATAATGAGTTGTAACATTTTTTACTGTGGTAAAATATTTATCAGAAAAAAATTGGCTGTTTTAACCATTTTGAGGGTACACTTCAATGATATTCATCACATTCACCGTGGTGTGCAGTCATCACCACTATTCATTTGCAATGTTTTTTTCACCCCAAACAGAAACCCCTTAGCCATAGTTCCCCTTCTCCCCCTTTCCCAGCCCCTGGTAACTACCAGTAAACTTTCGTCTCTGTGCACTTCCCTATTCTAGCTATTTCATATAAATGGGGCCATACAGTATTTGTCCTTTTGTGTCTGTCTGGCTTACTTTACTTAGCATGTTTTCAAGGTTCCTCCGTGTCTTAGGTGTAGCAGATCTTCATTTCTTTTTATGACCAAAACTATTCCGTTGTACGTATATACCGCATTTTGTTTATCCATTTATCTGTTGATGGACATAAATCTTTTTAAGTATGTAATACGGTCTGTCTCCCGTTCTTTTTATTGTATAGGTAACAGTACTTCAACTTGCTTCTCTTTTGTTTTTATAATACCACAACCAGCTTTATGTCTTGCTTTTATTCTGTTGGTTCTCATCATCCCGAGTGCTCTTGAATAGAAGCAGAACATCCCGTTTTCTTTTAAGGGATTTTACTCCCAGTCACAGTGTGTGTGGAGAGGATATTTGGGCAGTTCTCCTATGCTTGTACCTTATAAAATGAGAGATGAGAATTTAAGGGGACAAGGTAAAGATTCATGATGCCCTTTTCTTGGACCTTTTTTTTGAAAAACATATGGTTATCAAGCAAAAAAAAAAAAGTCTTTGTTTAAAGAAGCTGAAAATCTGACATTTTCATTCAGTAGAATGAAGACTTTCAAGTTAAGGATTTCATATGATGAAAAGACACTTTTCTTAGGAAAATAAAATTGACATCAACATTTTTGCAGTAAAACATTTATTTTTCTTTTCTTATTTAGGGCAGTGTAAAATATGTGAAAACAGTATTCCCCTCGATGCCTGCAAAGCTGCAGCTATCAAAGGATAACATAGCTGCCACTGAGACACCAGAACAAACAGCTGCGGCTCTGCAGGATGTAAGTGCAAGCTGGGAATCTTTGAATCTTCCTGGTAGCCTTCTGTACCTCACAGGGTACATGTAGCCTGAGTGTTCTAAAGCCCCTGCCCACGTTTCTCCCTTCTTTTCCTTACTTAATCAAATAAATGTTCAACAAGTATAATCAAATAATACGTTATATGTTGTTTTTCAGGATATTAGCAAAGATCCAAATGCACGGAAGCTTGTTTCAAGGTATCACCCACAGATCGCCCTAACTAGTCAATCCTTATTTACCTTATTAAATAATCACGGACCAAGCTATAAGGAACAGTGGGAAATTCCCGTGTGCGTTCAGCTAATATCTGTCGCAGGTTTGTGATTTGCCAAGTCAAGTAATACTCTGAGCAGGAGGCTGGGGTGGTTCCGTTGCAGCTGTCTAAACAGACGTGGTGATTGTCAGGCACAAAATGAAAGCCCTGGTTGAAGGAGGATGTAAATTGCATTCAGCAGAACTTTTTTCACATAGGGTTACCATAACATGGGCGTTCATAGATGAATTATTAAGTCTGCAGTATCTGTGGTCATGTTGGGGGGTGAGGGGCAGTTAGAGAAGGCATTATAACCTAGGGCGACCATAAATCCTTGAAATGATGGTGAGGTTCTTCTGTCTTTCACTGATATGAAAGGAATCCAGTACTTTATTAGATAGCCTCAAAAGGGGGAATTTCTAGGACTTGTTTTTTTTGTTTACTTGTCTGTTGTTGGAATTCAGAATTAAAGTAGGCCTATACTTTTTTTTTTCTTATACTTACAAGCAGTGGAATAGTCTCTCCTTTGACAGTAGAATTAATATTTGCACAGAAATTTCTCTGTACAACAGATGATTCCCCTGTTTTGGTATATACTTTATAATTTTTTTCGTATCTTCCAAAATTAATATTATATGTAAGAACATAATTGTAGCAAATAGAAAAATATGTTTCATGAGACAAAACTACAGATTACAGTTAAATGTAATATATTCTCAGTGGTAAAAATTTCATCACTTTTTGAAAGTATATGCCTATAAGAACTAGGTAATAATGACAGTAAAAGTATAATAGTAAAAAGCGGAAGACCCTTTAAACAATTATGTTAGAGAACATAATTTCATTTCCCAGTCAGATTATCTTGCCTTGAGATCTCCCAGGATCTTTAAAGATCTTCTAGTCCAAGGGTGGCAAATGTATAGGATTTATGCTGCCACTCTACTATGCCGTGTCTCTGTGTGATGATCCTTCTGTTGTACATCCTGGGCTTGTTCTTATCTTTTCCTTTTTTTTTTTTTTTTTTGATATAATTACTAGAAACTAAAAACCCCTATTTTTCTCATTTTGTTTTAAGGTTCAAAACCAGTTAAAGTAATATATATTAATTCACCACTTCCCCAAAAGAAGATGACAATGAGGGAGAGAAATCAGATCTTTCATGAATCCCCGTTAAAATTCATGATGTCCAAAAACTCGTCTGTCCCCGTCTCTGCAGTATTTATGGACAAACCTGAGGAATGTATATCTGAAATGGACGTACGTAATGCTTTCTGTTTTTCTTATTTGTCCTTTTGAAGCATAAAGTTTTATGGTAAGTCTCTAAACCTAGTAAATAAAAATGCAGGCTTTGCATTCAAAGTTAAAATCACAACCCAGTTCTAGCTAGATAACTTAACCTCTCTAAGTTCCAGTTTACTCCTTTATAAGATAAAGATGAAAGTACCTACATCATGAGGTTATTGTAGGGATTAAGTTTAATACTGTATGTAAAATGCTAAGCAGTCATTAACATGTATTTGCCAGGAACTCAGCTAGTGATAGTGGTGGTAATCACAGTAGTAATTAATATGAAGTTTTATTTGATTGGAAACCCTGGTGACATAGTGGTTAAGAGCTACAGCTGCTAACCAAAAGATTGGCAGTTCAAATCCACCAGGTGCTTATTGGAAACTCCGTGGGGGCATTTCTGCTTTTTAAGTATGAGATGAAGTTTAATTTGATAGGTGTAAGAAGTATTTGGGCAACACCTTTTGGTAAGAGGCTGACTTATACGTGACCCCCAATTTATCTTCTGACTGTAGGATTTTACCAGTCAGACAAAGGTGTCAAAACATGCCCTGATCAGCTGCATCCAGCCATCTGAAGCAGGTGTTTACCCTCATCCTGACAGTTCTAGAACTTGGTCTTGTTTCAAGGCATTCTTCCCATTGCCCATTCCACAAGTAAAAAGCATTCTAAAAAACCCAAAGTATATGGCCAGGGTCTTACCCTTTTTAGTATACTTTGTAGCTGCGTGATGTTAGACAGATTATGTAAGCTCTCTGTGTCTAGTTTGTTCCTCTGTGAAGTGGGGATCATAATGGTACCTATTCATAGGATTGTTTTAGGATTAAATGAGTTAATACGTGTAAAGCATTTAGAGCAGTACTTGGCACTCCGTAAATACTGACTGTTACCATTTTGTGGGTTTTTAAATATTTTTTCCATGATTATTAAAGACATTCTGTTTGTAGAAAATGTCATTCATTTCACAGTTATTTATTCAGCAGATACTCTTCTAGACTAAGGACATAACCATGAATAAAAACAAAGCGTCTTTTCTCTTAGAGCTTACAATAGTGCAGGAGGATGCAGATAATTAATAAAGCAACAGCAGAGGGGAAAACAAGCAGGTAGTGATAAATGCTATGAAGAAATACAGAGTAGGTTAAGGGGAGATAGACAGGTGGGGATGGTGCTGTTTTAGATCAGAATTAAGACGGCCTTTCTGAAGGAACGACAGGAAATATGGAGACAGACTTGAATAAAATGAGGGAGCAAACATAATTAGAAAATAAAGTATTAAAATGTTTTCTTATTTATACTTAGCTCATACCTTTTGTTTTTCATTTTTGTTTTATATGTTTTTCTCTGTCATTTACCTTTTAGTATTTTTATGATGGGTATGTTGTAAAGCACTTCAACCTCTTTTTAAAAATTTTTCTTCTTTCATATTTTAGTTTTTAATCTACCCAAAACTTTTATTGGTATGAAGTGAATGTCAGGAAATTACAAGTTCTATGAAGGGTTGCTATGAGTCAGAATTGACTCAACGGTAACAGGTTTATTTATTTATTTATTTGATGAAGAAATGTGAGGTAGGTTAAGAGAGAGAAGAATGATAGAGTGACGTCAGTAATGGCAGACCAGATCATTGGGACCTTCCCCACTGTTGATGACAACTTAAACAGCTGGACAAAAATGTAAAAATTTCGTCATTAAAAGCATCAAAGAGCTAATAGGACAGTGAAGAATTACGGGACTGAGACCCTGGAGAAGACAGCAGCCCAGAGAGATAAAGGGTTGTTTTTGGCAGTTCTGAAAGAGCAGCTGAGAAAATGAAGTGTGCTTTTGGCAGCATCATAAAACTCTTGTTGTTGTTAGGTGCTGGCAAGTTGATTTTGACTCATAGTGACCCCATATGACAGAGTAGAACTGCCCCATAGGGTTTTGTAGGCTGTAATCTTTATAGGAGCAGATGACCAGGTTTTTCTCCCATGGAGCCACTGGGTGGGTTCAAACCACCAACCTTTTGGTTGGTGGGTTCAAACTCCCAGCCTTTAGGTTGGGCAGCCAAGCACTTAAACATTGTATCACCAGGGCTCCTTATCATTAAACTAGGGAAACAGAAGGCAGAGTTCAGTTTTCCACGAAGGGCATGGGCCTCACAAGGCTGCACCCTAGAGTAAGGGTGAACCAGAAATAAATCAGCTTTCTCATAGATTGTGGCTTGTGTTCTCCAGATCCTGAACTAGGATGAAAATATTCTTGATTGCTGGTTTTTCCAGACCTGGCAAAAAGCAGGAAACCCTGGTTGTGTAGAGGTTAAGAGCCATGGCTGCTAACCAAAAAGTTGGCAGTTCACATCCACCAGGCACTCCTTGGAAACTCTACAGGGCAGTTCTTCTCTGTCCTGTAGGGTCACAATGAGTCAGAATCGACTTGAGGGCAATGGGTTTGGTTTCAGGGGGTTTTAGCAAAAGCGAATAATAGTTCTTAGAGGAAGATAATACCAGTTTTGAGCCTTAAATTATTTCTACAAATAACTTTTTAAATACCATTTCAGAAAACATTTAAAGATAACTGACACAAGAAGAGACTAGATACTATGAACAAGAACCATCAGAAACAATGACCCAAAAAATAGAGCCCCAGGGATCTGAATCCTAAAATTAGCAGCCACAGACTATAAGCCAACTCCATTTAACTACACGACATTCCAGGAAGCTAAAGCCACACTTGGAAATTTCAGCAAGGAACTGGTGACTTTAAAATGAGGTGGCAGATATGGAAAATAACCAAATAGAAATTTTAAAACTGAAAAATACAGTAAGTACAATAAAGAATCTGTAAGTGGGGTGATTAGCATATTAGATAAAGCCAAAGAGAGAGTTACTAAACAAGAAGATGAGTCTGAAAAGACTATTCATGATGAAGTACACACAGACAAGAAGATGGAAAATACGTAAGATAGGGTAAGAGATATAGAGAATACAGTGCATATATCTAATGTATGTGTAGTTGGACCCAAAAAGACTGATGTAAGAAAGATAATGGGACAGAGACTAAGATGCTGCTACAAAGGGAAAAAATCTTAAAAGCAGCCGGAAAGGAAAAAGTCACGTTACCTATAAAGGAATGAGAGACTTACAGATGACTTTTCAAAAACAGCAATGGAAGCCAGAAGATGTTGGAGCAATATATTCTAAGAGAAAATAACTCACTTTCTAAAGTTTCATGGCCAGTGAAAATATCCTTAAGGAATAAGAACGAATTAAAGATATTTTCAGATAAAAACTGACTTTCCCATGAGCTGACACCCACCGAAAGATGTTCTTTAAACACAAGGAAAATAAATGGAAGGAAGATGATGAAAGACACAGGAAGGAATGAAGAATAACAAAAGTGAAAGTACTGTGGATAGGCTGTAATGTGTAGGTGAGTATGGGGAAAGTCAGGAAATGAAGAGAGTGCTGAGATGATCTGGGCCCTAAGAACTCTGTAAACCAATCAGTCTCCTCAAGACAAAGGACTCTCTGAGGCAACGCCAGTGCAGAAGGATCCAAATTGAGCAAAACAAGGATATTAAAGGTAAAGAAAAGAAAAGTTTTCAGATAACTATGGAGATCAGAAGAAGCAGATCTTGGGAAGTTCTGAAGATTTTATACACACACATACACACCAACCTATGTGCATGCATGTATACCTACAAGCATGTGAACATACATGCTTTGTGCTAGCAGCGATGGGTGAGCCTGAAGTCATGAAGCTAGAAAGCTACCCTGGCCCACCTCACACAGGATCGCCCTCCCAGAGGAATAAAAAAACCCATCTCACTTAAACATGAAGACAGAAGAGAGTTGTTGGTGGAAGCCCTTACAGAGGTGTTACAGGAATAAAACGAGGTGTATCTTTGTAACCTATGTATGTTTTCAGTCACTCATATATATTTTTAAATAATTAGCCTCATTCATACCTTCTGTATCCCTATTTGTTTTTCCTTAGTGTTTCATTGACCTAGTATAATTGTGTTTGTCAAATTTTCCTTTTTTTTTTTTTTTTAGTTTTGAGTATATGTTTTGATGTTATGATTTGGCGTGTCACAATTCATGACCATTATTTATTCATCACGATTTTATTTTTTTCAACATGACATTCCTCCTCCTCCTGCTTAATCCTTTTTTGCGTTGAATTCTGCCTTGTCTGTCACTAATATTGCTATTCTTCCACTTTTTATATGTAATTTTTTTGTGCATGAATGCCTTATGTAAACAACATATACAGTTAGTTTCCAACCTACGACCGGGTTCTGTTCCGACGACTTTTTATTATCAGTATCTTCATGAATCCGATCTTTGAACATCTGCGAATGATAACATCAAGTAATTAAGAACTGCAGCATTATATGTAGTACATATTACTAATGATCAGACGCTCCAAAAGACAGATGGTCGTAAGTGCAGTTCTTAGTAACTCGAATACGTCATAAGTCGGGGACTACCTGTAGTTTAATCTAGTTTTTTAACTAAATATGGTTGTCTTTTTACTTTAGTAGTAATTGCTGGTTTTCGAGAGGCTACTTATTATGTGCCAGTTTCTATTCTAAGAGACTTTCTACATACAATTCTCATTTAATCCTTAGAACAAGTGCAAGAAGATAACTCTGTTATCCCTGTTTTGGAAATGAGGAGACTGAGGTTAAGAAAGTTACGCAGATAGTAAACAGTCCTCTGATTCACGGCAGAATTGCTGTTGAATCTTTCTCTCAAATCCTGATCGATAAAGCTAGTGAATGATCTTCTGCAGGGAGATGAGTTTCTACATGTTTGTCTCCTTAGGGAGGGGAAAATTAATTCTTCAGTGAACTAACCCAGCGTCATCAAGTTGATCCTGACTCATAGGGACCCTATAGTACAGGGTAGAACTGCCCCATAGGGTTTTGAAAACTGTAATCTTTATGGAAGCAGACTGCCACATCTTTCTCCCGTGAAGCAGTTGGTGGGTTCGAACCGCTGACCTTTCCATTATCAGCCAAGTGCTTAACCACCATGCCACTAGGGCTTCTCAGTAAATTAAAGCTGTCTCTAATTCTTCCATAACCAAAACAATACATGAGAAAGTACAGTCTCAATGACATTGTGTCCTAGAATATAGTAAACCACTTTCTGTGTGTGACTGCCACATCTTTTGACTGAGAGTTCCTTTCCCTGAGGAGGTGTCGGTGATAGGGATGCGCTAGAGGCTGTTGACGCTTCCCTGGCTGCAGCCTCCCAGTGGCAAGGAGCTTTCTTCCTCCTGGTCAGAGACTAAAGCCCAGTGTCTCTGAAAGGGCGTATGGAGTGGGCACGGGTGGAAATACACTGCCTTCCTATGTGGCCATATGTTTCTTCTTTCTAGTCTTGTCCATTTTTTTATTAGTGGAAATTCCTCTTGGGATGTGGTAGTTCATAAGTATTGCCTGTTTCTTCTGCTTACAACTGGGAAAATCTATGTTTTTATGAGTGTTTCAAAGGGAAGATTGGTTGGATAAATTAGGTGCTAATAGTGTAGTATCATCTTAAGCAAGAACCTTTCAGACATTAGGTTTTTCTTTCTACTTTTCAAGATCCATGAACTATGTGAGGGTGGGGCCTTTAGGTGGGTGAGGGAGGGGCAAGAAAGTATTTTTTTGCTAACAGTTTGCCAATATATTTTCTTAAGATGTCTTGTGAAAGTAATGAGTCTCGAAAAATTGAAACTCTTGAAAATTTGGATCTGGATTTTGATGATGATGTCACCGAACTTGAAACTTTTGGAGTAACCACCACCAAAGCATCAAAGTCACCAAGTCCAGCAAGTACTTCCACAGTCCCCAACATGACAGGTGCTCCCATAGCCCCCAAGGTGGCAGCCACACCTGTGGTAGCAACTGCACCTAACATTCCTGCTCACTCTAGAAGTTTATCTCAGATTCTGTTGGAGCAGTTGCAGAAGGAGAAACAGCTGGTGGCAGGCGCAGACGGCGGCCCTGATGAGGGCAAGAAGAATGGGGATCAGGCAGCTGGATTGTGTGGTGACAACATAACAAATTCCGACAAGCCTCTGATGCAAAATGGGGAACCGGAAACATCTGCCTTGCAGTCAGAAAGCTCTAAGACGAAGGAGATTGAAACCTCTCGTAAAAGTGATCTGGGTCCTGATAAAGTAAATGCCGATGAGAGATTAAATGTCCTAGAGAATACAGGCAATTCAAAGGAAACCACTGCTGCATCAGAGACAGATCAAACTCCAGATGTCATTCCTTGTGATAGTGATACAGATGAAGACTGTTTAGTTATTGATACAGAGTGTAAAAATCCTAGTCATGGGAAAACAGCTGTTCCGGGTTCTGAGTTAAGTCCTAAACCAGCTAGCTCACATCCCTCCTCAGGACAGGCTTCCACAGGCAACCAGAGTAATACCACTTGTAACCCCGAAGAGTCGTGTGTTTTAAAAAAACCTATCAAAAGAGTATATAAAAAATTTGATCCAGTTGGGGAAATTTTAAAAATGCAGGATGAACTCTTAAAGCCAATTTCCAGAAAAGTTCCTGAGCTGCCCGTCATGAATTCAGAAAATCCTAAACAGCTGCCTGTCTCCGAGCAGCCCTCTGCTCCTGCAGACGACGTCTCTGGCTGGCCAAAATCTCTGTGGCCGTCTGCATTTCAGAAGCCAAAAGGACGTAAGTAAATATATTAATAAATAATTTTATAGTAAATGTTTTATTTCTTTCTTTTCCTTAGGTTTTTCTCATTGTCTCCTGTTCTCTTTTTGTAACCTGTTTTATAGTCTTCACACAATCACTGATAGTTCATTTTTCAATCTACCAATGAGCACTTCAGCTTCCAAAATCTCCTCTCTGAATACATACCCAAAAGCATATGGCTTTTGTAACCTGTGTTCATCCAACATATACTGTGGCTGTTAAGCTATACGTGGGTAATGCAAACCGTGAACATGCTTGACTGCTAACGAAAAGGTCAGAAGTCAGAGTCCACCCAGGGGCGCCTCTGAAAAAAGGCCTGGCAGTCTACTGAAAAACCAGCCATTGAAAACCCTGTGGGCACAGTTCTACTCTGACACACAAGGGGCCACCGTAAGCTGGAACGGACTCTATGTCAACTCGTTTTTAATGTGGTTCACCAAACCAGTGAAGGGCAGAGGCACCAAGAATAATCATGAACGTTGGTTAATCCACAGTTTATTTGTCCTTAGTGTTGGATTGCAGTTTTGTACTTTCTTATTTTGTGGAATAAATGTAAAGCTGCTTCTCAGCTCTGCCAAGATTAAGAATAATATTGCTTTTAATACTCGTCTTTCTTCTCACTTGATATGCTGGCTCACTAATTTATACTTTGCCTGAAGCCTGTGAAAGTAGTATTTAAAAGGAAGAGCGCCTTAAAGCTTTAAGTCCTGCAGTAACAGCAAAAATAAACAGAAGTGATAATAGCAAAGGGTCAGCCAGGCAGAGAAAGTAGAAAGTTAAAGTGAATAGAAGTTGAAAAATACTTTTTCTGTGACTAACCTCTCAATAGATTATTGAACTGTTTTACCTTGCGTTATGATGGATAAAGGGCAAATATATTTTAAAATTAAAAAAGAACATATAATTATTATTTTTAAAGGATTGCCATATGAACTTCAGGACTATGTTGAAGATACATCAGAATATCTAGCTCCTAAGGAAGGAAATTTTGTTTATAAGTTATTTAGCCTTCAAGACCTGTTGTTACTCGTGCGTTGCAGTGTCCAGAGGATAGAGACGAGACCACGTTCTAAAAAACGGAAGAAAATCAGAAGAGTAAGTTATTTTGGGAGTTAGGATGTAACATAAGTAGATAATCAGCAAATATTTAACATGCCGTTATTATGACGTGTAATTTTAAATTGTTGATCACACTTACGGTAGTGTTTGCAGGTTTTTTTTTTTTTTTTTTTTAAGAAAAATACTGAGATTAATAAGAAACTGTTTCATTACATATAGTAGTCATGAATACCTATCACATTCTTGCACAGAATATGTAAATTTTATGAAAAACCATCACGGATTTAACCTGGATTGGCACATTTCCATGTGACCTGTGAGCCCCTTTCTCTCTTTCTTTGGGGACCTGCTTGGCTCATCTAGAAGTCCACGTTTTGAAAAATGGGTGTTCACACAAATCTAAAAAGTCTTTCCAGGACTGTTAGAAGACCGAATCACTTTCTTTTCTCTCTGCCGTTTCTTTTGGGGCTTGATATATTTTTCCTCATTTAAAAAGATTTCTTGCCACAGAGTTAAAGCTGCTTCCCATATTTAGGAATTTGAAGTTCTTTTTGAGATTAGTTTGATTTTTTTTGTGTATGTGACCACCAAATTCTGGTAAAGAGGAACTTCTTTATTATACTTGATGATGTGAGAAATATTGAAATTTCTTTCCTTTAATTTTTAAGAGAATGTTTTCCTTTGTGTATGTGTGTCATGGTACACTCTCTTCCTAACCCTGCACCCAGTAATCATCAAGTGACCAGTGTACAGTGTGTGTTTGGGGCTTGGGATCAAGTGAATCAGGAATGGTGATGTTCCAGCTGGGACCTTTGTGAATCAAGTCCCTGACTACTACTATGAGTAAATATTCAAAAATATTCAAAAACAACTGAGAAAAATAAAAGATTGGTTCAAGCTGGAAATTGGAGAAACCAAATGGTTTTTGATTTAGATGTCTGAGGGCAGTGCTTCGTATAAGAGAAAGTCAAGGAATGACGAAATACTGTAGGTTTTATATCAGCCTTCTCCTAGATAAATACTAATATTCTTTCTATTCATAAATTTTACTTTATTTGCCAATTTTTCCCTGCCTCATCTATATTTAACTGTGATGAATTTAATGACCACAAGCATGAAAGTACTGAATATATGTAGTATCAGTGCTGTGGGTTGTATTTTCAGGATTTTATTTCTTTAATTCTTTCTTACTGTCTATCAGATTTATTTTGGAGCTAGCCTCATTTCTTTCACTTTTGACCCTGAGTCCATACCACTTTGTATTTATCTGTACTTAGAATTTTTTTTTTTATGGCAGATATCTCTTAAATAAAAAAAAAAGCCTAGGGAAATTTTGAATTCTGATTTAATTCTTGAAAGGGATGACCTCGTGAGGACATTGTCATTCACTTGATCAAAGTGCAGTTTGTAAATGTCAAGACGTAACCTTGTATATAGGAGAGAACTCATTCTTCATAAAAATACATCCACACAGCCGAGCCCCCAGGAGTACCTAAAGAGGAGCCTTGTATTTCCCTGATTTGTCAAACCCAGAGTGTAATTTTAAATCTTCCAATGAATGCTTATCATAATCCACCTATCATTGTTTTATTTAATAGTTTAGTACATGTGATTTAAATTCCTTAGTAGAATGTAATTGCCTAGAACTTATATCCTACTCGCTAGTATTTCTCCCAAAGGTTTTATAGAAACTCAATAAATAGATACTAAACAAATGAGAAAAATTGAGAGGTGGAGAAAAAGAAGGATAGTGTTAAGGAATGGAACTTTAAAGGGGTTGAAGCACTACTTTGAAGTGGGTACTGTGTAAAATCTAACCAGGTGAGAATGCATCCTCACTAATGTTCCCCACTGAAAATGCAACTTGGTTAAAGTGTTAAAATACTTGTAAGTCTCTTCAACTTCTGATGTCCAAGAACCTAGTACTCAGCCTCATCTCTCCTTCCTTTTTCCTTGGTTATTCAAGTCTGTGCTACCGTAGCTGTTGAGATTTTAACTTCCGGGATCATTTACCCTTCCTCATCAAAAGCTTCTGCTTGACACGTATGAGTTGCACTTAAAGAGGAGAACTTTAAAATAGCAGCCAATCTCAAGTGATGGAATGAAATAAAGAGGGTTAATTTGGACCACAAGATGAAGCTGGAACTTAAGAGTTCTACACGTAATTATGAAGTCCAGACTGCATGACTTTAAATTATCTGCTATTGTCTGTTACTGTCTGTCTCAGTTAACAAAATTGCCTAAATGCTATATTCTAAAATGGCTCGGAAATTTAGATCCAGTTATTTTGACATTTATACTGGCACTCAGGGGCCAGGAAGAAGAACCCTGACGATGCTGAGTGTAAGGAAAGAATAGAAGGTACCTGACGGGATTAATGTGAGGTTACTAACTATGAAATATCTACTAAGGGATTTATATGAAAGTTTAAAAAGATTTATGTGAAAAATCAGAAAGCAGAGAACCCAGAAAAGCTCTCATTTGGAGGGAATAAGAGCTGCCGATCAAGAGAAAAGGAAATAGTAAATTTGATTTTTATAGTATCAAAACTTTGACTGTACTTAAAATGTCACCTTAATTTTGAAATACTAAGGAAAGATAAAATATGCAGATTTTTCTTTCCTCTGGCTTCCTGGAGATGGCAGTAGAATACATATAGAAATTAAAACCCGATTTGGGGCTTGCTTTTTGTACATAGAGCAGTATAATCAAACAAAATCCCCCAAAGTATTTTCTTTTCAGAAATACCATGTGTATTTTAATTTAAAAAACTAGAATTAACTCTATTCTCTATTCATCATCCAGAAAGGGCACCTTTATTAATTATTCTTTTCTCTACTTGCTCTAAACCAGCTGTGTCCTTGAGCAAATTTCTTAACCTTTTGGGCTTTCACTTCTTTAGTTTCTGTTTACTCTAAAGTTACACGAGATTATAAATCATATGCAGACTACCAGTTTCCAAAGAACTGTTATATAGTCAAATACTTTTAATGATGAAAATATCCTAAACACAATTTAAAATTTTTTTTTAATTGAGAAGACATTTTACGACCTTATTACTCAAAGTGTGGTCCCTTGGAAGAACAGCTTATTAAAAATGCAAAACCTTGGGCCCATCCCAGAATCCATGTTTTAATAAGATCACCAGATTATTCATATGCACATTGAATTTAAGAAACGCTGTCTTAGTTTTGGAGCCCTGGTGGCGTAGTGGTTAAGAGCTTAGCTGCTAACCGAAAAGGCAGGCAGTTTGAATTCACCAGCAGTTCTCTGTCCTTAGGGTCGCTGTGAGTTGTAATTGACTGGATGACAATGGGTTTGGTTTGGTTTTAGTTGTCAACATTCAAAAGGTTCAACTATGAACCCCCCTTCCTGCTGATAACAGAAATTTTACTGAATTTGAGTTGTTCTTGTCATCAGCATTGTGCCAAACCTGCTAAGTTTGCTGTTTTGTAAAAATCAGGATTTCAGAAATATTGATGAAATACCTTCAAATAGATGAATGAAGACAGCTTGAAACAAGTTCAGAAGTACTAATTGGCCATATCACTTTGTGTAAGTCCCTTTAATCGTGTAAGCCCCTTAAACTGTGCATTTTTCTTTCGTAGCTGGAAATGGGGAGACTCCTGTTAAAAGTAGAATTTTCTTTGCAAAAATGAGCTAGCCTGAGTATAGTGACTATGACTACCGTGATACTACTTCACAAAGACCTGGAACTTCGTATTCCCTTTAGACCAGTAATGGGTACCATCATTTTACTTGCCCTATTTAGTGTCCTAGCCAGCAAGCTCTGAGTGGATAATCTGCCAGATACTTAGTGCCGTTCCCTAGTGCTGCATAACAAAAATACCACAGAGGGGTGGCTTTAAAAAATAGACATTTATTTTCTCACAGCTCTGGGGGCTGAAAGTCCAGATCAGGGTCTCAGCCTCATCGATTCCTTCTGTAGGCCTGTCTTCCTTCCTGGGGGCCACTGCAGTCCTTGGCACTCCTTTGCTGCTTAGGGATGCTTCTGCCTTCATCATCATATGGTGTCTCCTGTGTATCTGTGTCTATTCTGCCCTTTGTATAAGACACCACTCAGAAGGGTTTAGGTATAGGACCCACCCTGTTCCAGATGACCTCATTAACATAACAAAGGAAAACTCCTGTTTCCAAACAAGATCTTATTTACAGGTACAGGGAAACCCTGTGAGACAGTTATTCAACAAAAATTCAAATGAAAGCCTGAGAAGTTATTCACCATAATTTTTGAAGGGGACACAGTTCAGTCCATAATGCTTAGTGTCTGAAATAAAGCTTTTGTATTAATGAAGATTATGACTTTGGCAGGTGTTGATACAGATACAAATGGTCATACATGTATAGAGTGAGAACAATGAAATACTTAGAGTGTGTGAGTCCTCAGACAATGTGACTTATTCTTTGACGGGGCAAAAACCTGGACCTTTACCTTTATTGTCCTCTTGAAAATTGTTAACATAAATTACAGTCGTTGCTTCCCAGCATCTAGCTTTAAACCTTTGGGTAGTTATGTATCATAAGACTCTGTTCCCAGGGTTCTGCTGCCAGTCACATTTCCTGACAGAAATAAAATGTTGCATATATGTGGGGATGTCTTGGTTTTAGGTGGAAAAAGGATATCTTTTATCCACCTACCTTTTGCCCATATCTACCAGGAGTTCCTCTATCCATCAGGCTCCAATAGATCCCTCTTCCTATCTGATACCTACTCTGTTTGAAAGGGTGAAATAAGATAACTTGAAAGCTGCAAAGCACTACGTAGGCAAAATGTATTTGTTAGTAAATTTAATTGATCTTTGAATAAGTGTAATAATCTTGTATTGCAGCAATTTCCAGTTTACGTGCTCCCAAAAGTGGAGTACCAAGCATGTTACGGAGTTGAAGCTCTGACTGAAAGTGAACTGTGTCGCTTATGGACTGAAAGTTTATTGCACTCCAACTGCTCATTTTATGTTGGTAAGTTTTATAAGAGGTTTGGTTCTTTCTCCTTTTTAATTCCCTTGTAAATACATAACTTTTAATTCCATTGCAAATACTTCCACTCTGTAGTTTGTGTTTTCAATTTATAAGTGTTCACATTCCTTTCTATGAGACCACAGTTCCTGCGCCAGAATTAAATGGCAGGATGGAGCCAGTGGTGTCAAGTGTTTTCATTTCCTTTTTACTCCGTATCTCTTTTAGCTATACATGAATGTCAGAATCATCTTATTTTCAAAAAACTTATTTGTTTAACAGCATAATTAACAAAAAATACAGGTGAGCTTTCTAACTTTTAAAAGTGCTATTTGATTTGTTTAAACATGTATTTTGAAATTTTCTTAAAATTATAATAGTCTTCTAAATATCTCAATTGTCTTGATGAAGTGGCTGTTTAGTTTGTTTTTTCAAGCGGATGGGCAGGGGTTTAATTTGTCCTGGCTGAGCAGATTCGTCTTCAGTTCACATAGCTCACATGATGAAAATTTGCTAATCATCCTTGATATTATTCCTGCCAAGTGGAGCGCTTAACCCCACACACTTCAGTTCTTCCCGTATGTCTCCGGCTGCCATTCCTTTGAGTTGTCAACGCATTGTCTTGTTTACTTATTTGATGACTTGTTACTTGCTGCTTCATTGTCTCTGTAGACCTGTTCCATCTTATCATAAGACGATAAGCAGATAAGTCTTATATAAGATATAAGCAGATAAGTCTTATATAAGATAAGTCAGAGTCTGATGAAACTTTGAATTTTCACGGTGCTCAGCATCATCTCTTTGTATGTAATGCTTTCTGTGAGTGTATTTTTCCTGCTTATTAAAAAAAGGGGGGTTCACGGGAAAAATTTTCCCTGTTTTGGTTAATCAGTATTTTGTCTTCGCATTTTATGAAAGCATTAGTGAGATAAAGGGTTCACTCTCTTTCTGGTTAACCCAAAAGGAAGCGATTAAATGTGCCGTTTGTGTAGCCACTGCCTCTCTCCTCCCATCGCACACGCTGCTGGACCATGACCATGACGTTGACAGTGACCACAACGTCGGCGTGCCTGTAGAACTTTATAGGTGAAGTCACTTTTTAAAGCACTGACCGAGAATGGAGATTCATGACTGTACGTTTTAACTGGTTTCTTTTTAATGTACCATTTAACAGATAAAAACTGCATACTTCATCTAAAAAATACTTTTTACAAGTTGACGAGTAACCATCAGCCTGTGTGTGGGTTATCCTCAGAGAACCCCAACCACTCATGAGCTGTCCGCTTGAATTCAACGGGAAAGTGGTTTCTGTGACAACTGTTTGGTGAAAAACTTAGTTGTATATTACTGTCTTAGCCAAAAAAAATGTTGTGGGGTGTGTTGCTCTGGTAGGGTACAGGTCTTGAGGGGTATGTTTTAAAAAGCTATTTTGAAAGAATTCATGAGTTTGTTTTTTGTTTTAATGTTGTTATATTATTACCCTTTTTATTTAAGAAAAATGTTCCAGGGAGCGGAGATGAAAGAGCTCCTAAGTAAGTTTTTGTTACAGTTACTTCCTATACCCACCCGTCCACTGCCGTCAAGTGGATTCTGACTCACAGAGACCCTGCAGGACAGAGAAGAACTGCCCATAAGGGCTTCCAAGGCTGTAAATCTTTGTGGAAGCAGACTGCCACATGTTTCTCCCATGGAGCGGCTGGTGGGTCCGAACTGCTGGCCTTTTGGTTAGCAGCTGAGCACTTTAACCACTGTGCCATCAGGGCCCCTTTGCTTTCTAGAAATAAAATAGAACAGTCATTTTATCATTCTGATGTCTGTCTGAATATAATTAAAATAAGTTACATATCAAATACGACTGTAAAGTAGTACATGTGACTCATCACCTAGTCTCTCTATTTTCTAGTTTATACCTAACATACTTGAGGGCACTGGGTTTTTTTTACCTAGCATACTTTAGACTTATGGTGGTTTTGATTTTAAAGGTGGGTGCCTGCCTTTAAAAAATACCATGAATTAAAGGTGAAGCGTATAAAATGCTTAGGATGTCTCACTTCAGAAGCACTTACTGCTCTTTGATATCCAAATAATAGGTTAATTGGAAATTATTTTTACCTGTATACTTTGCTAGGTGAGAGTTATAGTATACACTTCACAGGCAGTAATGTGTTTCTTTTCAAATATTGTACTCTTTGATCTTCTCTGTAATTTGCCTGTCTTCATTTCTATACCATCCTCCTCCTCTCCTGTGCCCCAGCCTCTCAAGTATAGCTCATAGGCTATTCTTGGGTCTTCTGTTCTTTTTCTCAGTTTGGCTCATTATACACCTACCCCTCACAGATTAAATTGCACATTATATGATACACTTGAAATGCTGCAAAATCATCCCTATAAACTATGTATTTACACCCCCATGCAAAGAATAATACAACGGTATTATTCTCATTTACGGAGTACCTGCTGTGGACCAAGGACTGTGTACCCATTACTGTTAACCCTCACTACTCAGTAAAATAGATGATGTTCATCTGTGTTTTACAGAGGAGGGAACCCACGGTCAGAGAGTTTGTTGTTCAAGATCACATAATATGTAGGAAATCCAGAATTTCTATCCATATCTGATTCCGTAGCCCATGTTTTCCACTAAAATGGAGTAGTGGAAATCCTGCTGAATGTGGGAGTCAGAGGATTGATTGGTGTATGAGCGCTTTTCTATACTTGACAGCCCTTTTATGATGGGCAAGATCTGAGCTCCCTGGGCCTTAGTTTTTTCATGTATATACTTTTTATGGCCTACCTCAGGGGCTGTTTGTACAAATCCTTACTTTATAGTTATTACACAATGTATTGCTCAAAGGTAGACTTCTCACTGGTGACAATAAATGCCACAAGATAAAAGGGTAAAATTATATATATATGTGTGTATATGTTTTGTGCTGAGAAGAAAACAACTGTCAACCTAGAATTTAGATGAAACTGTATAAGATCATCGTATATGACCCAGGAGCAGGAAGGATTTCGTCACCAAAAACTAAAAGCATAAACTAAAACAAAAAAGACTGATATCTTCTTCTCCTCTATATTTAACACATAATTAAAAAAAAAAATAAACACATGTCGTAATCCTTCCATTCTAAGATACTCTGTTGTAAAACCACCGTTGACTTTTCTCTCCAGCTTTCAGCTTTCTTAAGCATAACATACATTCTGAAAAATGTCGGGAATGTAAATGTCTAGCTCCAGGAATTATTACAAAGCCAGAGCCCCTGTAATGAGTCCTCAGATTAAGAAGCAGAAAATTACCAGTGCCCCAGAAATTCCCCCTGGTGACACTGCCCAGTCATAGTCCCCTTCCTCTTCTCCAACAGTAACCACCGTTCTTGCTTCTAACATAGTGGTTTTGTTTTACCAACTCTATGCAAATGGAATCGTAAAGGAATATTCTTCTCTTTCTACCTTCTTTGCTTAACATTGTTTTTGTAACAGTAGTTTTTATTGTTTTGACACATCCCTTTGTAAGAGTACACCAAAATTTATTTATCCCTTGAACTCTGGGAGCATACTTGTTTCCATTTTAATGCAGCTTTGAAAATTCTTGTAAATGCCTATTAGTGTAGTGTACACACATTGCAGTTGGGCATATGCCTAGAAGTGGAATTACTGGGGCATAGTTTAGCATGCATTTAACTTCAGAAGATATTTCCAAAGTGGTTGTGCCGATTCGTACTTAACATTAGCAGTGTGTGTTCCAGTTTTCTCCGTATCCTTGCCAACACTTGGTCCTGTCAGTTTAATTTTAACCATCTGGCAGGTGTTCATTTTTAATATTTTATTGTTTTATTTGCCTTTTTCTGGTTATTTATGGGGTTGGACATCATTTCTCATGTGATGATTAATCATTTGCATGTTCAATTCAAGTTGAACGTAGGTTGCGAGTTGCCCATTCAAACCTCTTGTCTGAGCTGTCCGTTCTTTTCCTTTGTTGACTATATATGTTACAGATATTTTTGTCTTATTTTGTGATTTGCTTTTTCAGACTCTTCATGGTGTCTTTTTAACTTCATTGTAGTCTAATGTATTAGTCATTTCCTTTAGGATTAGTGCTTTCTTTGCTCTACTTAAGAAATCTTTCCTATAGCGAGGTCGTGAAGATCCTCTTCTCCATTATCTTCTAGGGGCCTTGTTGTTATTTTATCTTTTATTTTTAGATATATGTAATTTCTCTGGAATTCATTCTTTCAGAGGCTATGAGGCATGGTCACTTTTCAGCACCAGCCCCTTTCCCTGCTGCTCCCCAGTGCACCCTGTGTTACAGATATCCACGTGAACCTGATTCGGGGCCTCTCTTTGTCCTGGAGGCTACAACACACCATCCTTATTACTGAATTTCCTGTTCCTTCTACATTTGTTTGCCAGCCGCGCCCTCCCCCACGAGGTATTTTCATCAGCACTGCTTTGCCAATTTTTTTTTTTACATGTTGCTGTAAAAAAGTAGAATAGCACGTTTAGGAAACTACCTTGCAGAGGGAGGGCGTATTTGGCAAACAAACGTAGAAGGTGTGCATTATTTGCATAAAATACAGGACTCTAGATTTATAATGTGTTTTTACTACTTGGTAAACTAGATTTTACCAACTTTTTCTTCTTCAAGAGTTTCATGGCTACTCTTGGCATTTTGTATTTCTAATTTTAAGAATCAGCTAATGAATTTCTACCAGCAACAACGCAAAGATTGGGATTTTGTTAGGAAGTACTCTGACCCAATCACTGTGGAGCAGATTGACAGCCTTATAAATAAGTCTTCCTATCCATAAGCTTTACATATTCCCATATTCCTCCATTTGTTTGTATCTTTAATTTCTCTTAATATTTTGTGAGTTTTTCTATGTAGAGATCTTGCACTTTTTTTTTTGAATTCTTATTGTGCTTTAAGTGAAAGTTCACAAAAACTTACATATACCTTGCTATATACTCCTAGCAGCTCCCCCTAATGAGACAGCACACTCCTTCCCTCCACTCTTTCTTTTCGTGTCCATTCAGCCAGCTTCTGACCCCCTCTGCCTCTCATCTCCCTTCCAGACAGGAGCCGCCCACATAGTCTCATGTGTCTACTTGAGCCAAGAAGCTCATTCTTCACCAGTATCATTTTCTATCCCATAGTCCAGTCCAATCCCTCTCTGAAAAGTTGGCCTTGGGAATGGTTCCTGTCTTGGGCTAACAGAAGGCCTGGGGACCATGATCTCTGGGGCTCTTGCAGTCTCAGTCAGACCATTAAGTCTGGTCTTTTTATGAGAATTTGGGGTCTGCATCCCACTGTTCTGCTCCCTCAAGGGTTCTCTGTTGTGTTCCCTGTCAGGGCAGTCATCGGTTGTAGCTGGGCACCATCTAGTTCTTCTGGCCTCAGGCTGATATAGTCTGGTTTATGTGGCCCTTTCTGTCTCTTGGGCTTATAATTACCTTGTGTCTTTGGTGTTCTTCATTCTCCTTTGCTCCAGGTGGGTTGAGACCAATTGATGCATCTTAGATGGCCGCTTGCTAGCATTTAAGACCCCAGACGCCACTCTCCAAAGTGGGATGCAGAATGTTTTCTTAATAGATTTTATTATGCCAATCCTTGCACGTTTTTTAGAAGTGTATTTGTTGGTACTTGTTTATGCTGTTGTGATGTGATTTTTAAATCTTTAATCCTGTTTCTTAAAATTTGTTGCTAGTACGTAGAATTTATTTCCATATTGAGTTTGTATATTGACTTCGTATCTAGCAACCTTACTGAACTCACACATTCATTCTAGTAATTTATCTGTAGAATCTTTTTATTTCTTGTATCAAATTTTGGTAAATTATGTTTTTTGTTTTTTAAGGAACTGGTTCATTTTCTTTACATTTTCAAAATTATTGGCATAAGGTCTTCATAATATCCTGCTATGATCTTTTACTATCTATTAGCCATAATAATTACTCTGTAATATAATAAATTTGGATTTATGTCTATTATCTTAATATATTCTATTTGACCCATCTGTTCAGGGACCTTTTTTTCTCTTAATGGTTCCTTGTTGATTGATTTTTTTCGCTATTTCATTCTTCTCCTTATTAAGCTGTGCCTATTTGGCAATTTGAATCCACCAGACCCTTGGAAACCCTGTGGGGCAGTTCTGCTGTGTTTTGTAGGGTCACTATGAGTTGGAGTTAATTCAAGGGCAATGGGTTTGGGTTTTTTTGTTTGTTTGTTTTTAATCTTCTTTTTAAGCAATCAGCTGAGTCTTTAATTTCAATTATTGTATTTTTTACTTCTAGGTTTTTTCTTATGTAGATATATATGTATACACATAACTACTATAGTTCTCTGCAGAAATTCTCAATCTTGTCCTTTCTTAAACAATTAGGCATAATTATTTTTATGTCTGTGTCTAGTAACTCTGTATCTAAATTCCTTGTCTTTTCTATGTTTTTTCTCATGTTATATGCAAAATTATTCTTAATTGAGGGCCAGATACTATTTATGAAAAATTGTAGAGATAACTTGAGGCCTAGGAGGTTTTCTTCCTCTAGAAAGGATCGCTTTTGCTTGTTTTTGACAGGCAGCCAGCTGCATTAGCAGCCCTGGTTCACCCTAATCCAGTAACATGGATTGAGATGATCCCAGGTTTGGCTTTGGACCCTAAAAGTGGTGGTGTGTTTCCTGATTTTTGCTGCAGTGTAGCCACTCGGGACCTGTGCAGAAAAGAGTTAGTAAGCAGGCCTGAGAACATCTATCCTTAGAAAGGCCTGTTGCAAAGCCAGCCTTTGGCTGGTGTCTGGAAACTCGACTGGTAAACAGTTCCCTATACTGATTTAAAATTTTCTCTAACTGATAAGGATGGCTCATTGTGCCTAAACTGTTTGTACGAACAAGTGATTTATTCTGAACATCTGCCTTTTTTTCTGAGAGTCTAGGATCTTGGTGTGTGACCAGCCCCCAGTAAAAACCTTGAGCACGGAGTCTCTAAAAAGCTTCCGTGGCGCTCAGCATGGCTCATTGCTGGAGAAGTTAAATGTGTCCTGTGTGACTAGGGTGAGGACTCTTGGAAGCTTGTGCCTGGTTTCCTCTGGACGTCACCACATGCACCATTTCCTTGTGCTTTGTATCCTCTTGCTATAATAAATTTTAACCAGGAGCACAACTATATGCAGAGTTATTAAGCCCTTCTAATGAGTCACCACAGCTGTGGGTGGTTTCAGGGACCTCTGACGTAGGGTCCCAATTCTAAGCTTTAAGAGTTTACCTCATTAAAACTCCATTTTTTGTTCCTCTAATCCTAAAAGACTTGAAACTTCTGGTCAGTTTCTTAGCCTCTCAGTTCCCTTTTCCACATTTAACAGGCACTCCCAAGTGAATGTTGGCTCCTTTACCCACACAAATACGTTCCCACTGCTCTTTCCTGTTGCCACCAATAAGCTCTGTAATTTCATGACTTATGATGTCTATTGCCTCTCTTCTTGTCTTTTGTTTGTTGATATATTCCAAGTACCTAGAGCAGTGTCTGGCACACGGGGAGTGTCCACTAACTATTTGTAGACCAGATAAAGTTGGCTTTGGTAATTGGTTGAAGGAACAAAAGTCAAGGACAGGGAAACTAACCATTGAATTTATATTCTTTCTTCTATTTACTGTCCCAGGCAGGTACAAGGTGAACCATTGGGATGCACAAAGAGAATATTAGGATGTCTATTTATATTTAATTTTTTCTCTAAAAAGTAAAAATTAAACATTACTCCTATCAAGTGAATGGGTTGACGAGTGGTGTGCTGTCTTGGATGTTTGTCATAGAGTGCTGTCACACATACTATACAAGGTATCCTCAGTGTCTGCATAGTGCCCACCTTCAGGGAAGAATGTGTTCCCTGCCTTGCACATGAAAGGCCACCCCAGAGTTGTGTACTGAGCATTCTTGGTTATGCTGAGAAAGAGTGCCGGGATTGACAAAACCAAAGAAACCAAACCTATTGCCATCAAGTTGATTCCGACTCATAGCGACCCTATAGGACAGAGTGGAACTGCCCCATAGGGTTTCCAAGAAGTGGCTGGTAGATTCAAACTGCCAACCTTTTGGTTAGCAGCTGAACGCCATGTTGGTTTAGCATGCCCTACATTATTGCAGTGTGTATACCAACTATAGGGGCATCTCTAGGGAGACTGATTTTATTAGGAATAATAATGCAAATTTTTAAACACTTTGTAATGGCATTGAGAAGGATTGAGAAAATCTTGTAAATGACACAGGAGGTTTGTTGATTATTTTATAACAAAGTATTGTAAAAGTGTTGAGAAGGAAAACAGAAATTGTTGAACTTGAAGAACTTGTGTTTGCTTTAAATCAAGAGTTCTGACTTTGCTGACCATAATTCCTTGAATTTTAGGCCAGTTATTAGTAATATTAGTGTGTTGTTGTTAGTGTTTAAGCATATTCTGTCTCTTCAGAGTAAAGGTGGAGTCTTAATTTGGAAGAGCTGAGAAAGTACCTACTCTTTGAAAGAAATGAATACTATGGAAAGAACATTTTGAAAACAGACATTTGAAAATTTTTTCATTGATTTTGTTGCCAAACATGAAGACTGTCACTTATTATTGAAAACCTCTGGTATCTGTGTACTTTAACAACCTGGAGTCAAATTAGGGAAAAAAAAGGAAAAATCTCTTTTAAAACCTCACAAAGGACCTCAGGGATTGAGATACAGCCCCTATGATTTTCATTTAAAAAAAAAAAAAAAGCCTGATTAATGTCAGAGAAGATGGGCATTTACTAGTAGAATTTCAGCAAAAATCTTTGTGTAATTGATGAGTGGTGTTAAAAATACATTGTCCTACTTCAGTAAGGGTAACAATGATGTACCTTTTCCATTTGGACCTATGCCAAGAAATTTGGAAGACAGCTACCTGGCCAAGTGACTAGAAGAGATCCATATATTTGTCCCCATCCCAAAGAAAGGTGATCCAACAGAATGAGGAACTTATCAAACAGCATCATTAATATCACACGCAGGTAAAATTTTGCTGAAGATAATTAAAAAATTACTGCAGCAATACATCGACAGGAACTGCCAGAAATTCAAGCCAGATTCAGAAGAGGACGTGGAATGAGGGCTATCATTGCTGATGTCAGATGGATCCTGGCTGAAAGCAGGGAATATCAGAAAGATGTTTACTTGTGTTTTATTAACTATACAAAGGCATTCGACTATGTGAATCATAACAAATTATGGATGACTTTGTGGAAAATGGGAATTCTGGAGCACTCATGTAGAACCTGTATGTAGACCACTCATTCAAACAAAACAAGGGGTTATTGCATGATTTAAAATCAGGAAAGGTGTGTGTCAGGGTTGTATCCTTTCACCATACTTATTCAACCGTATGCTGATCAGATAAGCAGAGAAGCTGGACTACATGAAGAAGAATGTGGCATCAGGACTGGAGGAAGGTTCATTAACAACCTGTAACATGCAGATGATATAGCCTTGCATGCTGAAAGCAAAGAACTTGAAGCACTTACTGATGAAGATCAAAGACTACAGCTTTCAGTAATAATTACACCTCAACATAAAAAAAAAAAAAAAAAAACCTCACAACTGGACCGATAAGCAACATCATCATAAACGGAGAAAAGATTCAAGTTGTCAAGGATTTCATTTTATTTGCATCCACAATCAACACCCATGGAAGCAGCAGTCAAGAAATCGAACAACATATTACATTGGGCAAATCTGCTGCAAAAGACCTCTTTAAAGTGTTAAAAAGCAGAGGTGTCACTGTGAGGACTCAGGTGCACCTGACCCAAGCCATGGTGCTTTCAGTTGCATCGTATGCATGTGAAAGCTGAACAATGAATAAGAAAGACCAAAGAAATCAATACCTTTGAATTATGGTGCTGGCAAAGAATATTCAATTTACCATGGACCGCCAGAAGAACAAATAAATCTGTCTTGAAAGAAGTACAGCCAGAGTGCTCCTTAGAAACAAGGATAGCAAGACTTCATCTCATGTATCTTGAACATGTTATCAGGAGGGACCAGTCTCTGGAGAAGGGCATCATGCTTGGTAGAGTAGAGGGTCAGTGAAGAAGAGGAAGAACCTCAAAGAAATGGATTGACACAGTGACTGCAACAGTGAGCTCAAACCTAACAACAATTGTGAGGATGGTGCAGGATGGGGCAGTGTTTCATTCTGTTGTTGGAACCAACTCGATAGCACCTGACAATGACAACATCATGTTAATCTATTTTTTAGCTATGACAGTCATTGAAACCTGTAACAAAATGAACTTTGAACTAGATCTTCAAGTGGTTGTATCACACAATATGAAACCAAGATTTAAAAAAAGATTACAATGAAAAAATGATTAACAGTGCATTGCGTATTATTATGTCATTCTTTAAAAAAAAAAAAGTTGGTCTGTTTTAATTGTTACTAATGAGTAGTTTTAAAATTTTGGAGACCGCTGCTCTAAGCCAAAGAGAAAACTGAAGCTGAGGATGATGAAGTGACCTCTCTCTGAATGCAGAGTCCATCCACAGCAGGGCCAGCGTTTAGTCTTTGTGAGTGTGACGAACGAACCACCTCGCTATAAAACAGTAAAGAGCAAGGGAAGAATTTTGAGGGAAGGCAGAGTAGGAGGGCAAATGAAACAACACTGAAGTGGTGTTGACCTAACAGGAAACACAACAGAGAATCCCTGATGGAGCAGGAGAAAAGTGGGATGCGGACCTCAAATTCTAGTAATAAGACCAGACTCAATTGTCTGACGGAGACTGGAGGGACCCTAGAGGTCATGGCCTCTGGACTCTCTGTTATCCCAAGACTAAAACCATTCTCAAAGCCAACTCTTCAAATAAAGATTAGAGTGGACTATAAGACATAAAATGATACTGGTGAGGAGTGAGCTTCTTGACTCAAGTAGACACATGAGACTATGTGGGCAGCTCCTGCCTGGAGGCGAGATGAGAAGGCACAGGGAGACAGGAGCTGGTTGAATGGACACAGGAAATACAGGGTAAAAAGGAGTGTGCTGTCACATTGTAGGGAGAGCAACTAGGGGCGCATAACAATATGTGTATAAGTTTTTGTATGAGAAACTGACTTGAATTGCAAATTTTTCACTTGAAGCACAATAAAAAAAAAGTATTGTGTGTGTTTCAATATTAATCAGTGTAACTTAAGACAAATGGTTTATTGTGTCTTAGAAATCAGAATACTAAAATCTAACCAGAAGATTTCCAAGTGCTCATGCTCTCTCTCCCCTGTGCACTCAGTGCACCATATTGCTTTCATGGTTATGGCCTGAATTTTCTACATCCAGTCATTGCTAGCCCACTCCTCTGTTTGACTGAAGCATTTGATTGTCAGCCTTCCCAGTCCACTCCTGTAATCTCAAGACTTCAAGGAAATTTGAAGATCGTTTCTCTTCAGAAGTCAAGGTTGGCGATCATTGCATGAGATCTTTTAGAGATAACAGTGAGGATAGAAATTACCTGTATGATTCAGAGATTCAGATAAGGTATGTATCTGATAAGACACAAGTGCCATAAGATCCCAGTAAACAGCAAATAGTTCCTTTAACTGAAGGCTTCTTGGTTTACAGGACTCTAGTTCAGCAATTCTCAAACTTTAATTGTGCATCAGAATCACTGGGAGGGTTTTTAAAGTGGAGATTGCTGACCTAGAGTGTCTGGTTCAGTTGGTCTGGATTAGGGCCCGACACTTTGCGTTTCCAACATGTTCTCAGGTGATGCTGCTGGTGCTGCTGTCCAGGGACCACACTTTGAGGACACCCCTGTAGCTCAAGTAGAATAAGCATACTTGTTTGTTCATTTGCTTTGCCATGAACATGTTTCCCTTCTAGATTCCAGTACTCCTTTTATCCTCCTGCCCCATAAAAACATTAAGATTTACTTCTCTAAGAAAATTTCTGAAGTAGTTCTATCACAGCTTCTGTGTACACCCTCCAGTCTTATATAGCTGACATACAGCAGTCTTTATTCTGCACAGCTCTCATGTGCACAAATTACAGTCACTGTGGTGTATTAATTGTGAGAAATTGCATAAAGCACAGACTTCACTTCTGGCTCTCAGGTCCACAGACCACTACTTAAATAACAGATGCACAGTAATTCTGACCAAAAAGGAGAAAATGCAGAACAGAATTTCAAATTCTCAGAGAATCCAGACTTTATGGAGCCATGGAAGCTGAGTGAACCCCAGAAACTATTGCCCTGAGATAATCTTTAATCCTTAAACTAAAAGTATCTCCTGAGGTCAACTTAAAACCAAACAATAGTTTAACTAGTAAAGAATGTCTGCCTTGAGCGTTGTGCAATTTTAAAGACTATATGGGATAAAATTGAAAGATTAGGTAGGAACTGCTAGGGGACAGTGAGTTTATGTCCATGGGGGAGGAGCAGTTCGGATACGAGGGTGAAAATGGTTACGTAACCTGGAGAACATGATCACTGTCAATGAATTGTAGATGTAGAAATGGTTGAATTGGTGTATGTTCTGTATATATTCTCAACAACAAAAAATACATTAAAAAATGAAATAGCAGACGCACGTCATGGTCAGTGATTGATCGCTGCGTGTCTCTTATTTCATTCCCGTATAGGAAGCAGAGCCTGTAGTGCTGCCTCTTTGTCTACCAGTGATAACCCCATATGATATTTTACAAAAATGGGGAGGGAACTGACCAAAAAAGATGAAAGCTCATAAAGAAACAAGCGGTACTGCTGGAAGTGAAATTCAGATTGAACAGAGTTACAGAAGAGATAGCTGGTAACGAGAATGCTGACCCCGCTGCTGGCTGAGAGACTGGATATGCAGCCAGAGCCACCTGGTGAAGGGAGCTTATGGACGTAAATGGGGGAAGTGGGTGTGATGGAAAGGATGACGTCCCACAGAAATGACACTGGCATAAAATTTTACCTTAAAGGAACTTTCAGATGTGTTTCACAACATTGAAAGCACAAAGGATACAGTGTTGGAAGTCAGTCCTAACTTAGAAAGGATTATGACAGTTCACCCAGTCACAGAAAATGTCCTGGCTTTCCCGTCGTAAGTTATACAAGAAGGAGGAGGCGAGCACTGTTCACATTGCTGGTTTTTACAGAGAAATAGAACACTTAGATTCTTCGTGGCTCTAGTGTTTTGTAGTGTAATAACTGAATATTAGTTTTACTATTATTTTATTTTCCTATAGATTTATAATAGAGAATTTACAGTGTTTTGACAAAAATTTGAAAGGCAATGTAACAATCCTACATTTTCCCATTGGTTATTAAGACTGCTTTGCATGGTTTCAGTTTGCGTGATCATTTTTATGGTTGCACACTGCTGTGCGAAGCAAGGACTGCCTGTATATGTATATACACACATAGATGTGTATGTACGTATTTATGAATTAATGCATATTTATAAAGACTTTTTTATAAAGATTGTAAAGCAGTACTTCTCAACCTTGGCCCACATAAAAACGTTTGTACAGCACACTGTGATACACAGAAGAGATTGCTCATGGCTGACGCAATGGCCTGGAAGCTCCTGCCACCCCAAGCCCTGCTTAGCTGCCCCAAAGGCTAAAGTGAGAAATGTCTCAAGCTCATGCATCGCTTACTAGAGGCCCATGGGTTAGGAAGCTCAAAAATTAAGAGAATCATAAACTCCCTCAGGAGGTGGGCTCATATAGCACTTAGTATGATGTTCCATGTATATTTTTGACTGACCATATTTGATGTATACAATAATACATACTCCTCATTGAGGTTTCTTTAAAAAGGTAAGAACTGTTAATGAGTTTCCCCGTAGACATATTTAGTGGCGTATAAAAATGTTCCCTTGTGCTTAATATCCCCTTTCTACACGTGTTAAACCATTAAAATGTGTCATAGTTATTAGAAATGTCACTATATAATGAGTGTTGGGAGTGCAGAGGTGAAGTGAGGAACTTGACTTAGGAAATAACAAGTAGGTGTGGGAACAAGTGGTGTGTTGTCTTAGAAGGAACACATTTTGTGAGAATTTCAGTAATTCTTTTTATTCGCACAATGCACATGAAATGAAAGGGGGCTAGATAGGAAAATGAGATGTAAGATTTTATGCATTTTTTGTTGTCCTTCCTACTTACTGATGTGAACTTCCCAGGTAATATGTTTTGATAACTAAATATTGGGCATTAAAATATAAAATCGAAAGCTGTATTGTTTTTAGCATTGGTGAAAGTTATACTCTTTAGTCGATGTTTTTTAACTATGAAACAGTAACACGGTTTTTGTATTGTGATGCAGCGTTTAACTCAGCCCTATCTTCTATAGCACTCTTCCTTGGTATGTTTCAGGGCCCCCGTGTTGTATCTCAGCCTGTTCTGTTCTAGAATGTACACCTTACTTTTTAACATTGAAGTGCTTTCTTGAAAGTTTACTGTTTTGCCTTTTGGAATTCAAGCATCATCTCATGTTTGTAATAAAGTATGACTTTTTTTGACAGACTTTTTTTTTTTTAAGCTGTAGGAAATCCTGTGGAGTACTTTAATTAAAAGTAATAAACCAGATGTTTATAATCTAATTTTTTTCTTAGAACAAGAGATGTACCGAGCATGCACAGAGTGTAAATTTGGCTTTATCTACTCGCTTTATAATAGCCACATTTTTCTCTAAGAGATTTCTGTAAAAATGTGATCTTAGTTGAAATTAGAAACACACCAATATTTTAACAGTTGTTCTTAAATTTTGGAGTTAGAAGTGAATTTTGTATGTGAACATTTGTAAACTTATTGCATTTAGCAAATATCTTAGAATTAATACATAATTTCCTTTATAATATTATGTCATTTTTAAATACAGCTTTTTTTGCATAATAGTCTTAACAGAATGTATATTGCCCTTTTTTTTTAGAATGTAAAGATCCTTTCAAGCCATTAAAATTTTGTAAATACATCTTTAAGGAGATTGAATAACTTGTTGGATTTTTGTTTTTTAAATACTGTAATTACTTCTTTTTAAGTTTGATGTTTTGTTTTAGGTCATATTGATGCATTTACTTCAAAGCTTTTCCTGCTTGAAGAAATTACCGCAGAAGAATTAAAAGAAAAACTATCAGCTCTCAAGTAAGAAAGTTTACTTTGCCTGGGAACAGAAAAACTTATCAATATAATCGTTATTTTTCCTTTATCTCTAAATATTGGTTAAGTTTAAATAATTTATTCTCAAGACTTTTGATCCTCTTATACACTGTGGCTTCCCCCGACCTGGCATGTGACCTGTGTTAGTCATCTCCGCGTTAAATGCCGTGCCAGCAGCACCGGGCATTCCACTTAAGTTGGTGGAGGACAGAGCAAGAGAGTGGCTGGGCATCTGGGAGGTTCCTGGGAAGCACACATCTTACCCCTTTGCAGGGAAGGAAAGGGAAAGGACAGGCACTCTCTCTGCTCTCAGGAATATGTATACTGATTTGAATATCCTAACTTCCAAAAGTCTATCCTTTTACCAAGCATTATTTTTATGATACATCAGGCTGAAATGAATTTATTATACTCAGAACTCCAAGTGCCTAAATGCAATGGAAAATAACTTGTGAACGTTATTTTCTCATTTAAATCTCACACCTTGCTAGGAAGGGCTGGTGGTAGTGTCATCTCCATTTTATACATGAGGAAATGGGGACTTAGGGTGACTTGTCCCAGCGTGCACAGTTGAGCCAGCATCACAGCTTGGTAGTGAGTATGTCTGGTTCACCGCTTGGGATTAGAAGTCACCCTGACTTACTAGCAGCGTAACTCCAGCCTTGTAGCTTGACAGTTTTTTAAACTCCCAGATTTAAACTTGAACTCTGCCTGTACTTAAATATGTCCACTTCCATTGAAAGGACTGCTTCTCTTGAGAGGTAACTTGATATGTGAATAGGAAAGGTCTGCTTCTCTTTGAGAGGTAACATCATATATGTGAATAGAAAAGTGTTCCCGTACCCTGCTGCACCACTGCCCTCCTCTCCCAGTGAAAACCGCTTTTAAAAAAAGAAATAATAAAAGGGGTGATTTTAGAATACTAATGAAATATTTACAATAATGTCTTAGGTTTCATTTTTGGTTAACTACCCCATCCCCATCAGTGACTTTTCTGGCAGCAGACATTCAGAGTGCCCATCAGCTTCTCTGGAAGCTAACTGACCAACATTTCTAACAGGCAAACTGCTGCAGACTTTCAGAGGTACGTGAGTGGAACATAAAATAGTGGTCTCGTGACAGTTTCTCTGGCACGAAGCCAGGTACTTTATGATTATGAAGAGACATCAGGAAATGGCAAAAAAATTAAATAGATGTTATAATTTAATCCAAATGGAAATGAGCCTTTATATTCTGAGTTTTACCTGATCTTTTCCACTGGCTCCTTTTGTTACTGAGGGCAGTTCTCTTCCTGAGGAACTGCAATTGTTAAGAGTAAGCTTTGTGTGCTTTAATTGCATGTGAATTTCTTTTATTTAATAGGATTTCAAGTTTATTTAACATCCTCCAACACATCCTAAAGAAATTGAGTAGGTGAGTATTTTTTGGACTAGTTGCCTTGATATGCTGCTGGTCTTTTTGGATGAAAATTCATAGAAACTTTAAAAGTATGCCATTAGGAATAGATAGGAAAATAACTTAGAAACAGAGATTGATTTTATTGTGTGAAAGTTGCATTTGTAAAGATACAAGTAAAAAGATAACATGATAGTATCTGGCTTCAGTGAGCTTGCAACATTTTCCCCTAAGGCTATTGTATTAGTTTCCTATTGCTGCTGTAACAAATTGCCACAAAGTTGGTCCCTTAAAACAACACAGATTATTCTCTTACAGAAGTCTGAAATGGGTTTCACTGGGCTAACAACAGTGTCAGCAGGGCTGGTTCCTCCTGGGGGCTTTGTAGGAGAATCACTTTCCTACCTTCTTCAGCTTCTAGCACCACCTGTGTTCTCTGGCTTGTAGCCCCTTCCTCCCCCTTCAGATCGCCTGATTGCAGTCTCTGCTTCGTCATCACGTTGCTTTCTTCCCTTCTGTGGTAGTATCTCCCTCTGCCTCCTCTTACAGGACACTGGTGATTACGTCATGTGACCTACCCAGATAGTCCCGGGTGATGTCCCCATCTCAGAAGTCCTTAATTTAGGCATGTCTGCAAAGCCATGTAAGGTGACATATTCACAGGTTCAGGTGATTCGGGCGTGGACCTCGTGGGGGTCGTTCAGCTGCCATAGCTGTACTGTTTTAACTTTCAGGATAAAGATGCAGCATGGACCTCGTGATCAAAAATCTTGAGGGTTCGTGGCAAACCTTAGAATATGGGTTCTCTGCCTGATCATTTACCAAACTCTTTTGTTATGTGAACTTTTGCATTCCTCCCGTTAGGCCCTTACCAAAAGGTAAAACAGAAAATAACTCGGAAGCCTCAAAATCTCAAAGATCTAGTTTAACTGTCCCACTTAGCTTTCTGTGCAACTGGATGTCCGTTTCCTGGTTTGTAAAATGATGATGTTGAGCTCGGTAAGTCGCTAGGTACTTAGCAGTTCTGAGATTCTGTGACTTTGTGGCAGAGGTTTTATTCTATGTGTTCTCTTCCTCACGTGAAGCACAGTACTTATATATGGAATTTACCAGGTGCTTTTGAGATGTGATTATCGTTACCTTATTTAGTTTATTAGTTTCCATTGCTCTTGTAGCACATTACCACAGATTACTTAAGTGAAACAACAGAAATGTATATTACCTGAGAGCTCTGGAGTCTGATATAGGTCTCACTAGGCTAAAAACAAGGTGTTGGCAGGACTGCGTTCCTTTCTGTAGGCTCTGGTCAAGTTCCTCTCACATCCATCAGTGCGACCCCTTCCAGTCACATCTCCCTCTGACTCTCTCCGTCTCCCTCTTCCACATTTAAGAACCCTCTCATTGGACCCACTCAGATAATCTAGGATCATCTCTCCATTTTAAGGTCGGCTGACGAGCAACCTTAATTCCATCTGCCTCCATAGTTCCGCTTTACTGTAGGATATATTCCCAGGCTTCAGGGTTTGGGACATAGACTTGATCAGGAGACCATTATTCTGCCTACAGAGTTGTACGGGGCCACGTCCTTTGCGTTCGTATGGCACGTAACCCTTCTTGGAGTCTCTTGTTATTCTCAGTGAATTAAATACATTCCTGTGTAAACCAAAGTTCTCTTCATTTAAATGAAGGTAGTTAAGATACATGATTTTCTACTATCAAATCAGCTGCTTTTCATTTTTTTATATTGTATGGGGGGATTCCCCAGAGGATGAGAATAATTCTGTGGACCTCTTTTGCCAATACTTAGTACTTTTCCCTTTAAAAAGTTAATGAAAACCTAATTTATTAGGGCTGTAGGCAGATCCACATAGGTACAGTATGGTCAATCTTTATTTTTGATGGTATATTGTGGGAAAGAACTAATGTTCTCCCTTGCACTTTGATTCAGAGGATTACACAATCACAAAGAAGCACAGCACAGTAATCATATCCATTTAGCTCTTTATGGTAATTCACTGAATTCCTTAATGCTTTCTAAAAAAGGAAACATGGGGACTCTGATGTTCTGCGTAACTCAGGTTACCGTGGCAGTGGAGTGTCATGATTTAGGGACCAGCCTGTAGCTTTTGACTGTCTGGGTTTAAATCAAAGCCTGACACTTCAGAACTTTGGCCAAGTTGCTTAGTATCTCTAATTTCTGTTACTAGCCTTGTAGGGTTGTTATGGAGAATTTAATGAGAAAATGCACGTGAAGTACTACAACAGCAGAGAGTTGATAACAAACATCCAATGCTGTTAATAACGCTGTTACCATTGTCATCCTCAGAGGACCTCACATGGTTTTGTCATTGTCCCAGTAACTGTTTCTGCCATTTTATCTCCAGGTTTCAATTACTGAAAACCCCTCTGATAAATTGACTAATAAAACAGTAAAAAGAAAATAATCATATTTTCTGAACTTTGGAGCAAGAATTAAAAATCTGTGGCATAAAAAGGGATGCAGATAGTTAAAACGATCTCCAGAACTTTTTTGGTCATGAAAGTATTGTTAGAGGGGGTGTCCCTCTCCCGTGATTGTTCCCAGTTTTAGTAGCAGCTTGTATATGAGGAAGTGCTGTTGAGAGGGGCACACTGAGCCCAGGCCTGAGTTTCATTGTGTGGATTTAGCTTGCAGGAGGGTTCCTACTTGTTATCTCACGCAGCAGAAGATTCTTCGCTCCTGATCTACAAGACCTCCGATGGAAAAGTGACCAGGACGGCGTACAACTTGCATAAGACGCACTGTGGCCTGCCTGCTGTGCCTTCCAGTCTCTCGGTTCCCTGGGTGCCATTAGACCCCAATCTCTTATTACCGTATCACATCCATCACGGAAGAATACCTTGTACTTTTCCACCTAAATCACTAGGTCCCACAGCACAACCAAAGGTAAGTTTTTTTTTTTTTTAATGACATGTCCCTTTAAGATGTTTAGTATTAGTCTGTTTCACTGATGACACAGTATTTCAACCTGAAGTCCACATTTGGCACATTAATCATGGCAGCACTCTGAAAACTATATCCATAGGGGGCCTAGGTTAACTCCTGTGCTCTGCTGAGCCTGCCTTTTATGTCAACGGAACCTTCTCTGTGTGCAAGAGTTATAAATCATTTAAAGAAAATTCTATTGCCTTGCCCAGTGGGGCCATGGGTAATGTATCCACAAAGCCAAATCCCTGTGTTTTCATTAAAAGCGAATGTAATTTTAGTGATGTTTATTTATGTGTACCCTCTTTAATTTTGTAAAAGATTTAAGGCAGTTTGCAGAAGAAAACGTACAATTAAAATTGGTAAGTAGGATATGGAAAAATATAAAAGCAAATTTTAATAATTAGTGAATGAAGTATTTTATTAAAAGTACAGCTTAAGTATTAAGGACTAAATTGTATTTTGCTAAGTATTATATAACTCAGGATATTTGCTGAGTTATAATTAATGCTACTCAGTAGAATACTTCCCACAAATAACAGGTGAATGACATTTTTTTTACCTGAAATTTTTGTAAAGCCGTGGCTACAGATAGTCTCCATCGTGTCATTCGTAATATCATATAAAAAATTCTAATTTGAGGTTAGTTATAGGAAAAGTTTTGTTTTCTGCAAAAAAATTTAAATATACAAGAAAGGAATACTCAGTATATATTTTTTCTCCCTGCTGCCAAAAAACTTTGAGTCATATTTATTCCCCAAGTTCTCTAATTTTCTTTATGTGGTTGCCTTAGACCATCTATTGCTTGTGTATCCTGTGGATATTCTGTTCTTTTTTTCTTTCTGTATTGTACTAAATTGTTCTACAGTGTCCTCAAGTCCTTTTGAGAAATAGCTGAAATACAAGTATTGAGGTTTTTTTTTTTTTTACAATTTACACTGAGGTGGTTTATATGTTTCTCAGTTGTGTACCTTAATGCTACTGTTGGGGGTATCTTTTCAGAAATGAGAGCTCTTTTCACGTTCCTAGTTGAGTTTGGCAAAGAAAAGTATAAATGTGGTTAACTAGTTGGAATGAGTGAGAGAATGATGAGAGTCGTTATTAGCATTTTGAACTATTTTATCTACAGTTATGGCTATTTGCAATTTGACTTGAATATAGGTAGTAATTTTTATAACCTTCTAAGGTAAAATTTTCTGAACTATAACTTAAAAATAATAATTGCAGAACTCTTTTTGAAGGATTTATGTTCTTTCTAGGAGAATAATTTTTTTTTAATTTAGAAACTCTGACCCATAAACATGTAATTCTGTCTGCGGATGGCTTACTCCTTTCTAGCGAAAATGAACAGTTTAATACCTTGACATTCAACAACTTTTAAGTGAAAGTAAAGAATGTATTATGTATTATGTTTGCACAAGGTGTTTTCTAGAGTAGAAGTGCGCTGTATGGTTTCCTAGGCTGTAATCTTTACAGGATCGGATCACTAGGTCTTTTCTCCTGCAGAGCCGCCGGTGGTTTCAAACCACCAGCCTTTTAGTTAGCAACTGAGTGCTTTAACCATTGCATCACCAGGGCTCCTGAGAATTACCCTACTTTCCTCTTTTACATCTTCTTACCCAGGCCATAGAACGGGACTTTGTAGCTCCAGCCAAACTAGACAAAGATAGGAATTCTAGCCTTAGCAGCAATGCGGAAAGACCAGAGCTTCAGGAAACCCAAGGAAGCAAGACCCTGTATAAAGCATAAATCACCTACATATTTTCATGGTGTAAAGCTGTATATAGCAAATGTTTGTGCCTCAACTATGATTCCTTAGCCCCCTGTCCACTGGAACTCAGCTCTTTATATAGGGCCTTGGTCCTATCCCTGAGGAACGACACCGCAGCGTGACCTGCATCTCCCTCCCGACCCACTGCACGAAGCCTGCACCGGAGGGCCCCATGTGCTTCATGTGCTGCTCCTGACACTGCCACCTCCAGTCCTCTCGCGCTGGTGCCATACCTGTCGCTTCCTCCTTCCACAGCTTCTGTAAGAAGCACTCTTTACACACAGGTACACACACACGTATACGATCTCACAGTGGAAGTCTTCAGAATGCTTACTTCCCTCACGTATGTGCATTAGGGTTGTTGCTCTGTTGCTGCCGGTTGCCACGGAGTCATGCACAAGGGGATCGAGCCGTTGTAATCCGGGGGGTTTTCATTGGCTGATTTTTTGGAAGTAGATCACCAGGCCTTTCTTCCTAGTCTGTCTTTAGTCTGGAAGCTCTGCTGAAACCTGTTCAGCATCATAGCAACACATAAGCCTCCACTGGCAGGTGAATGGTAGCTGCTCTTGAGGTGCATTGGCTGGGAATCGAACCCAGGCCTCCAGGATGGAAGGCAAGAATTCTACCACTGATCACCATTGCCCCCGATAGATGCAATTAGTGTTGTTGGTATACCCTTATAGGAAATCCCATTGACTTAAAATCAGCAGTTGAATGGGGAGTAGCATAGATAATCTAAGCGTCACAGCAGTTTTCTAATCAGCGTATTACAAAAGTTCAGCAGATTCAGACATACTGGCAGACTCAAAACCCAACTCAAATTTGCCCTTTCTATTCATCTAATTGTAAACGAAAAAGTGCCCAAAAGACAAGATTCTGGGAAAGGGAAGCTGGAGGCTGGTCCGTTCTAGTGAGCCACGAGCTCACTAGAGCAATGCCAGCACTATTTCCACAAGAAGAATCCCTGGGTGGCGCAAACAGTTAACCACTCGACTTCTAGCTGAAGGGTTGGCAGTTGGCAGTTTGAACCCACCCAGAGTCGCCTCAGAAGACAGGCCTGGCGATGTGCTTCCTAAAGGTCCCCGCCTTGGAAACCCTACAGGGTTTTCTACTGTGTACACATGGGGTAGCCGTGAGTCAGAAAGGGCTCCATGGCAACTAACACCACCCCGAGGAACGTGCGTGTGCTGGAGTTACAGGATCACCCGTCGCTCCCAGGCCTGGAATTCAGTGGGCATGATGCAGAGAAGCAGAAAGGGTGCGGGGTGGCTTAGACAAAGGGGCAGATATGGGCGGGTTCTGGGGAAGTGGTTTCAGGCTCTACCACTTTCCTTCTTCTCTCCGGTGCCGACCTTCACCGTTATCCTTTTTAAAAGCTTTATGCTCTCTCAGTGGCTGAAGAAGTTACAGCATTTTTACATCTCATCTTCAGGAGGACGCGGATTAACAAAGGACTGTGTCCTAGGAATTGACCTCCTCTGCCCCTGAGGCTGTGAGCTAGTCTGTGAGCTAGGAGCTGACCTCCTCTGTTGCTGAGACTGTGAGCTAGTCTGTGTCCTAGGAGCTGACCTCCTGTGTCCCCAAGACTGTGAGCTAGTTCGTGAGTTAGAAGTTGACCACCTCTGTCACCAAGACTGTGATTTAGTCTGTGTCCTAGGAGCTGACCTCCTCTGTCCCCAACACTGTGAGCTAGGCCATGAGCTAAGAGCTGACCTCCTTTGTCGCTGAGACTGTGAGCTAGTCCGTGTCCTAGGAGTTGACCTCCTCTGTCCCCGACACTCTGAGCTATACCATGAGCTAGGAGTTGACCTCCTCTGTCACTGAGACTGTGAGCTAGTCCATGAGCTGGTACTCTGAGGAAGAGTAGGCATGAGGAGAACCAGCGTAAGAGTTTCTTCCTCATACCGCACACCCCTGCCTCTTCCCCTTTTCCTAGCCTCTGTTTCTCTTATAATTTTTCCTCCCCCTTTTTCTTGCATCCACTTCTCTTTCATCTCTTCAGTTTTTTTTTTTTTTTCTTTTCTTCTTAGGTTCTCCTCCCTTTTCACTTTTCTTTCATGTTCATTCTTGTTTCCTTCTTCCGTTTTGGACTCCCCTGTTTCCCGCAGCCTTTGTCTCGTTCTCTCTTTTCTTTTCCTTCTTCCTTATCTTTTTGTCTGTCTTTTCTTGTCCATGTTATTTTTTTATGACCTCGACCTCCTTATATTTCCCTTCTCTTCCTTCACATTTCTGATTTCTTCCTTCCACTGGCCCTTCATCTTCATTATTGCAGATGAACACACACTGCTCAGAAGGCCTGTTGTTCCCTCGTTTTCTAATTTGACGTTTTAGCCTCCTCCGAATTTAACACAGAGTGTGCTCCCCCTTCACATCTCTTCATGCCACCCTGATCTTCTGTCCCCTTCACTGATGGTTACTTACAAGTTCAGTGCTTTGGAATTCTGTCAAATGAAAACTTGTTCAGAAACAGCCAAGTGGTTGAGGATTAAAACTACCTAAAGGATCATTTACGAGGTGATTAGAAGCTGTGTAAACTATACGGACCTGACTGGACACAGGTGTGCTGTCAGTATGTTAAGCTATTCTTGGCCTCATCTCTCTTAGGTTGCTGGAACAAGAATGCAGACGCGTAGCCGCAGGAATCCGGTTTCCATGGAAACCAAAAGCAGTTGCCTGCCTGCTCAGCAAGTTGAAAATGAAGGAGTGGCTCCAAATAAAAGAAAAATAACTTAAGGGCTGTACCACTGAAAATGAAGTTCCAGAGAAAACCAGTTCTAACAATGTTAAATTTAGAAAAATGTGAGGAGAAATATGCCTAAAAGAGCAGTAGGCAAGAGGAAACTTTTTATTTGAGTGACCTCGCAAGTTCCTGGAGTGCCTTGAAAACCTGTGTTGGCCATGTGAACTGAAAAGGAATGTTACACTCTTAACTCTCATGTTTGAAGAGAATCTAAATGTGTTTTAACATTCTCATGGCAGGGAAATAAATGAGAAAGAAAAATATTTTTATAGTAGACCTTTTCTAAATATTGTAAATAGGAAACAAATTTGCTTTTTTCAAGCACAGCATTTACCATTATATATTATTTTAATAATTTAATTACATCTCCATTCTGTTGAGATTGGCTGAAAAGGTAAAATCTTGCCACTGTATTTTTGAGCAGCGTGACCCTGTTTCTGACCTGTTGTGACCATTTTTATATATGGCTTTCAGTGAGAATTGTTGCAGGTTAATGAAGCTAATAACAAAAACCTTTGTGAAATTTTATTGCAGGAGCCCAAAAAAAAAACCCTGCCTCTGATAAGTCACAAGTTATGTTTTCTTGTGGTGCAGCCATCAGTTTGTTAAAAAAAACCATTTGTGGTTTAACAGGTTTGGCAAGAGTGCCTCTACCTCGGGGCACACACCCCAGCTGAGTACTGACACGCACTCCTGAAAGCAAAGAGATGTTTGTTTTCAGAAAAATCCCTTTATGCCCACTGAAAAGGTTAATGTGTGGTGAAAACATAAACTGTTTTTTCCTCATCTATGTTAATTACATTTTCCAGGCCCATATTTTAAAGAGTTGAATGTGAAAAGGGGTGTGATCAGCTGACATTACTGTAGCCAGTTTGGACTTAGAAAAATTTTAATTTTTGCATCCCTGTTATTATGCACTAAAAATTTCAGAAATCATGTGCGTCATCTGTGAAATACAAGCTTTCTAATCCAAGGCAATGTTTGCTTTGTTTTTGAATTTTTTTAATGTGTTTTATATCAATACAAGAAAGGAGGCCTTTAAAAAATTGTCAACTATTATAAATAACAGTTGAGAATTTTTATCTTCAACTACCAAGTTTTCTGTTTTAATTTTTGGTCGGTTATAAAATTTTTTTAATTATTTAGTGAATAATAGTAAAGTTATTTTATGTATTTTAATATATCATGTTCTCATTCTGCAATTCCTTTTTTAAGTGATTAAGGTTTGTTTGGTATTTAATTGGTATGATCTTTTTAAAAAAACCTTATTTTAGTCACATGTCCCAGAAATATTTCAGTCCTGAATCATTTGGCATTGAGCCAAGGGAGAGGCAGGACTTTCCATAGAATTTCTTCTTTTTACAAAGCTGGACAATGATTGCTTCAGACTTCGGAATACCAGAAAGACTTGGCTTTCGTTTTTTCCATACTGTTTTTCCCGTTGTAAAATATGTGGTCTTATAAGTGATTATTTTGCAGTTATCTTAGCCATACATTTGAGTAAGTAGTAATATATATAAACTTAATTTTCTACTTTTGTTAAATCAAGCATTTTAATATATATATTTGATGATGTCCTGTATTGTTTTTCTTGATTTTTAGTACCGAAAATACATAAGCAAGCAAGTAACGTTGACAATATGAGCAAAGATATTTAAAACAAAACAGAATGGTTACAGCCCATGTTGGCAAGGATGTGATGAACCTGGCCCACTTATACTTCAGTGACGAAGCTAAAATTTATGCACACCTCCTGTAACAATTCAGTAAGCATTTGTGTACAGCTGTATGGCATGCCATCGAAAATAGGTCCCCACTGTTACTCACTCATGAAGTTCTTTTTCACATATTACGATATTTATTTGACTTCATTATCTGTCTTCTTCAATAGACTACAACCTCCACAAGGGCAAAAACCTAATAGCTTTGTTCAGTATTGTATAGCAAACACCTGACATAGTACCTGTCATGTAGTCTCTCAGCATAAGTTAGATGCATGAATAAATCAATATGTAGATGTCAAGGATTTTTTAAATTTTTTTTAGAAGCTCACATTCCAGTAGAGGACATAAGCCTGAAGATAAACAATACTGATCTATACAATAAGCTGTGATACAGTAATGTAATAGACACATCTAACCCAAACCTGATAGTTAAAGGGTTTCTGAAATAAAACTTGAGCTGAGTCTTTTAAAAATGAGCAGGAGTTGTACGGAAAGCATGAAAGATGGTCCACAAAGAAAGAAGAGCAGCATGTGCAAAGCATGAGAGATGGTCAGATTGGAGGATGGGAATTTGAGAGGTGAGAGAGAGGTACAGGTCGGGGCAGACATGCCATGCTAAGACACTGGTCCTGAGCAATGTGGAACCAGGAATGGATCTTAATAAAATGATCATATATATATATATATATTTGGAAAAACTCTTGTGGGCATTAGTCTAGAGAATGGAACGCAGCTGGGAAGGGTGGTTGTTGTTGTTAGGTGCCATCAGGTCGGTTCCGACTCATGGTAACCCTATAGTCGCTGGAATGCAGCTGGGAAGGATGGTAGGGAAGGAGAAAAATGGGAACACTGCATTGTAGTAATTCGAAAACAGGCCCTGAATTAAAGCAACAAGAGTAGGTGTGGGCTCAAGTGATACATAAGAGAAAAAATGACAACTTGGTGATGTAGGTGATAGGGAGAGCCAAGTATGACTGCCCAGTTTCTCATTTGGGATACTGGGTAAATGATGGCCCTATTCATTGAGAAAATCAGGGGAGGAATGTGGTCAGAGTGGAGAGAAAGTTAAAAAAGTATTTTCCTTAACCATTTCTACTCCTTGAATTTAGGGTTTGGGTGCTGTTTATCTATTGCTACTTATATTGCACCAAAACTTAGCTATCTAAAACAGCAAACATTTATTATCTCACAGTTTCTGAAGTCCAGGTGTGGTGTAGCTGGGTGCCTCTAGCTCAAAGTCTCACAAGGTTGAGGTCATCTGAAGGCTTAACTGGGGTTGGAGCATCTGCCTCCTAAAGTCTCCCTCACATGGCTGTTGGCGGGAGACCCCCATTTCTCCCAAGTTGTTGGCGGTAAACTTCAGGTCCTCACCGCATGCACCCTCTAGGTCTGCTGGAGTGTCTTCACAACATGGCAGCTGGCTCCCGCAAGACCGAGCAATCCAAGAGAGAACAAAGAGGAAGCCACGGTGTCGTTTATGACCCAGTCTTGTAAGTCAAACACTGTCACTAAAAGTCTACACTCTTAGGCTCCGCCTCTTGAAGGGAAAAGTATGAAAGAATTTATGAACATATTTTTAAACCACCACAGGTGCTGTGAACAATTTGGGATATAGAAGAAGAAACCAGTTCAGTGTGGACAGAAAAGAGAGGACACTTTTTAATGTATTATCAATATGTTAAATCTGAGTAGACATAATTGATACCAAAGATAGTTGATGATTTGGGTCTGGATTAAACTTCCCACAACTGTATTTTAGAGAGGAATTTAAAGAAGAGCATGATCACCTGATACTACTGTAGCCAATTTGGATTTACAGAGAAAGGAAATTGTTTAATTTTGGGGTTCCTGTTACTTAATGTGCTCTAAAAGTTTCTCATCAGTACAGATTTGGGGATCATTGGTGTGTCTGTGGTGATTAAAACCAAGGAAAAGAAGAGGATGACACAGCAGAGGTGATGGCAATGAGAAGGGGGCTGTGAGCGGAGCCCTGGGTAAAACCATATAACTGCAATGAAAGGAAAGAAGCCATTGGCTATTAAAAAGCCTTAATAGCTTCAAGAAGAGAAGTTTCATGGCTAGTATGGAACTCTGATTTATAAACATGAAGAAACAGAAAGTGGAGACAGTGAAATTCTTCATTGCCAACTGATCAGCAGAAATTGAAAATAGCATTCATTGCTCCTTGGATCTTCTTTTGCAGATGTAATGCAAGTTAACACATTAATTTCCTTTAACCAGTCCTGCTTCTTGGATTCCGTAACAACTTCAAATCCATAGCATATAAGGAAGAGGAGCAGGTATAGGGCCAACAGAGGGAAGAGAACATTTTCCTTTCTTTTTAATGTTTTATTACCAACATGCTAAATGTAAAGTTTCTGAGGGACATTCAGGTAAAGATGTTTGCTGTATGCCATAGCTATCTGATGCTTTTTAATCAAGCCTTGGAGTATTTGATAGCAAGATTTATTGAGTTTCTCATTGAGAGGTAGAGATATGAGGAAGCATTTCACCGATCCACACTCTTGCCGTGTTCCTGGCTAACGTGAAGGCATCTCATCAAGATACATAAAAGTACACACACTCAAACATCTACTTGGGGCTTGGGTCTCACCTGCCAGGCAGAGCTTACAAAAAGAATTGAGGCCTAGGCCTTGTTTCTAGGCCCAGAATCTAGGTTGCTCTGTCAAACAGGAAGATGCCAACAGTCAAGGGTTCACCCTTGGTAGGTATTAGTGTTTGTTTTAAATACACAAGCTCTGTCAAAAAGTGGTCAAGCAAGAGGTGCAAAACAGTTATTTTTTATTTATTTACTTTTGCTGTAGGTACATGGTATAGCCGGTTTAATTCTCTAAGAAATGAAGAAAAAAAAAAAAAAGCCTGAGTATAAATCGTTTTGTAAGTGTAGAGATTCTGTGATACTAGGTTGAATCCAACCTCTTACTTGAGACTCTGCATTTCTTGGGGGGGAAGCAGCGATCTTTTCCGTATTCCCTATCCTAGGTTTTGCTTACCCGAAAATATACAACACAGGAGCAAACGTGCGCTTTAATCTTACGAGTCACGCTTAGTAGGGCCAAATCACACTGATGCTGTGGACTTCCGTTCCCTCTAGAGCACCACATTAATGGAACAGCAGCTCCAGCCAGGCTTTACCTTCTCACCGATTAGCCATTCGTGTCCCTGCCTGCATGATTTTGCTCAGGAAGCTACATCTGCTTGGATTTATTATAAAAAAAAAAAAAAATTTTTTTTCTTTATCAGAACCTTGCAAACCCTGGTGGCGTAGTGGTTAAGCGCTACGGCTGCTAACCAAAGAGTCGGCAGTTCAGATCCACCAGGTGCTCCTTGGAAACTATGGGGCATTTCTACTCTGTCCTATAGAGTCACTATGAGTCAGAATCAACTCAACAGCACTGGGTTTGGTTTTTTGGTTTATCAGAACCTTACCTGTCGCCTATCAAATTGATGATGCATTTCTGAGCATTCATTGGTGTAATGTGTTAAACCGATCTCATGAGGTGTAAAGATGAATCAGATTGGTTTCTGCCTTAGGGGTATTCCCTGCTCTGGCTGGGGATAGGGATGGGCACGGTTAGCTGTAACAAAGGGCAAAATGTTCCCAGAGAACCTGGGAGTAAGAGAACCGTGTGGTACAAGTGACATCTAAACTGTGTTTGAAAGACAAGGAGAAGATGAATATGGACCAAAAAGGGAACAGGGCACTGCAGCATGAGGGGAAATCAGATAAAAGGTGCTGATTTTAGGAAACAAGTATGCTCATGACAAGCGTGGGAGTGAAAGATGATAAACAGGAGAAGTTGAGGAGGTAAATTAGCGCTCCGTAGTGGAGATCTTGGATGTTATCCCCAAATAGTTTGATTTTATTCTGAAAGCAATGAGACATAGAAGGCTTTTTGAACAAGATGCCAATCAGTTTTAGGAAGGTTACAAGAGAATTATTTAGAGAGGAAGAGGACTGATAACAAAGAGATGTAGATGAGAAAACCATTTCAGACATAGCACTGATCAGATTCGGCCCTCCCCCGAAAGGAAGGTTTCCTCAGACACCATGCTGGGTGTTCGGAATACAAAGATGAATTAGAAGCCCTCAACTGTTCACAGTTTCATGGAAAGAGACAGCTAAACAAGTACAGAAAAAACAATACAGGTATTGTAAGTAGACTACATAAAAGAAGTAGGGGTTGCTTCTACCCACAGGTGTCCAAAAAAAAGAATTTTTTTTGTTTTGTTTTTTTAAATAAATAAGGTGATGCTTCAGTTGGAAACCTTATCTTCTTAAGCTTTTACCCCTCTGTATCTAGAGCCAAGCCTGGCAAATAGTACACATTCAATAAATGTATATTAAACTATTGAACAAATGTGTACATGTTCTGCAAGCCGATAGGGCCAGGGTAGGACTGGAAAGAGCAGAGTAAGGAAGAGAGGACACAGGAAAGGGAGCATATGGGGAATTGTGAGGTGAGAGGATTCAGAGACAGTTGAGATTTCTAGCCTGAGTGCTGCCACTGGCTAAATGAAAATATTAGAGGAAGAATAAGAACGGGGCTGAAAAGATAGTGTTTTCAACCAAAGATTAGCAAAACAAGGGGATGTTCTGTAGAATGGAATTGTGGGCCTGCAACTCTGGGAAAGAGATAGATAGGCATGTCAGGGCCCGCCTTTCGGCTGATCCTCCAGGCAAGGCAGGGCTGGCATGTCTGGAACCAAGCTGGTCTTCCTTCCCTCCTCTTCCGCTTTCGTTGGGCCAAGAGGCTGAGAGTTTGGTTATATACTGCATAATTGAGCAAATAAATGAATACACTGAGAATAATGGGAAGGGGGATTTCAATAATAAACCGTGTAGTATTGGATTGGAATTGGAAGTCTCAGTGTGAACTCTTGGCATTTAACATGTAGGTCATGAGAGGTGGAGAAGGAGATACAGCCATGTGTGTACATGTGCGTATGTATTTCCTAACTCTGCTGAGATGACCTGGAAGCCAATAACACTTCAGTAACAATGAGCATACCTAGCACCCAGGTCTGGGTTTCTAAATCCCATTCTTCACCAAAAGAATCCAGGGCTTCTTGAAGAAGCTAATTCTAAGATGGGCAGGAAAAATACAAGATGAGCTTGGAACATGATGTTGCACTGGAAGATAAGGAGGTGCCCAAAGAATGAGCACAGGAGCTAGCTTAAAGGAGCTCCCAGGTCTGGGAAAATGGTAGCATCAAATAGTGACAATAATGGATTATAAGGCTTTGAGTAAAATAGAGATCGAGTTCATACTGATAGAAATGAATAAAATAAATGAGGAGGAAGAAGAGAATACTATCCCACAGTAGAATGCCAACCAGTAAATCTAGAAGGAATGATGGAATTAGAAAAATCATCAATTGGCAACCATTACAGTAACAATTGTTTTCGCTAGTGATCATCAATGAATGCTCATGTGGGTGAAATTTTGATGACAAACAGGAATATTTTCATAGTTTCCATCTCCCCACAAAATAGTTATTACATTTTTATTATTTAATAAGTATAGCATACTTATTAAATTACTAATGCCAGAGAAACTGGGCAGAAACTGTCTTAGCCAAGTGATGAAAGTTAATATCACCAGTACGAGACAAATCAACACGATATGCACCAATAAGACCACAACATCACTTATCTGGTGTATTCCTGCCAAACGTGTCTAAATCACGAGGGAATATCAGAGAAACCTAGACTGAGGGGTAGTCTATAAAGCAGAAACCAGTTGCCCCTGGAGTCAGTTCCTCCTGGTCACTAATCTTCAAAAATGTCAAGGTCACAGAAGACAGAAACACTGTGGAACTGTTTTAGATGAAAGAAGACGCTGAATGTTGACTCACGGTCCTGGTCCAGTAAAGGACATTACTTGAAAAATTGTCAAAACTCGAATGGGGTTTGTAGATTAGATGGTAGCAATGCATCCATGTTAACTTCTTGATTAAATGGTTATATCAGAGCGAGTCCTACAGTTACATAAGTAATGTCTGCAACGTATTCTCAAATTGGAGAATTTGGACAGAGATATACTAACAGTTGGGGAGTCTGGATGAAAGGTGTATAGGAGGTGTGTGTGCTATTTCTGCAATTTTTATATAAATTCAAGATTATTTCAAAACAAAAAGTTTTTAAAGAGTGTTATCGACAGTGCCAGATACTATAGAGAGGTCAAGGAAGATGAAGACTTAGAAAAATGCTATTGGAGTAGACAATCAACAGCAGATTCAGTGGGGAGGGGAATAGTCAACGGCACTTAGGGTGGACTGAGCAGTGAATGAGGGAGGGGCCACTTGGAGATGCCAGTTTGTGAAGTTTATTGAGGAAGGAAGGTAGGACGACAACCGGAAGGAAAACCCAGGAGGAAGGGTTTCATTTTGGTTTTTAGAATGATGTGGGCATATTTTTGTTTACAGATTAAGAGGATCATACTTGTAAACTGAAGCAATTCAAAGATGCAACAGATAAGAATTGGTGGAGAACTGGGGGAGGGAGTGTCATTGGAACCCTTGGATGGAGCTGGAGAATTAGATCAAGATACTAGGTGTAAAGGTTCAACCCGGCAGGAGTCTCCAGTCCCCTTCTCTCTCCTCTCTCAAAAAAAACCTCTATTCATCCACTGTGGTGTAACCAAAAACCCGCTGCCGAAGGGTCAATTCCGACTCATGGCGAGAGTGACCCCAACTCCAGGGGTGGATCCTGATAGGTCTAATTTCCCTTTCTGTTGTGATTTGTATAGTAACTCAGCTCTAAACATGGCAAACCTCTTGGGCCCAGGAAGTAGTTTAAGGGTAGTGCCCCATCAGTTCAAATCTCGGGACTCTTATTAGATGTTTATGAGATGAGGCACTCTGAACAAAGATGCACCATAGCCCTGGTGCCCTCACAGCCTACTATGGACAGAAGAGATGCCACCCCGAGGATGAGCTGTACACTCTGAAGGAGGAAGCAAGGAAGTTACGGGAAGCATACCTAAAGCTCTCCCTACTCCTGGACTTTTTGGTTCCTTTAGCCAATGCAGTTCAGATCCGCCAGGCGCTGCTTGGAAACTCTATGGGGCAGTTCTACTCTGTCCTATTGGGTCGCTATGAGTCGGAATCGACTCGACGGCACTGGGTTTGGTTTTTGGTTTGGTTTTTTAGCCAATATACCTCTTTTACTGTTTACCAGTTTGAGTAGGCTTTTCAGTTACTTACAACCGGAAACATCCTAAACAATAAGAAACCATGAGGGATCCATCTGATAACAAAGAGAGGAAAATTCACATAGTCCTGTTTTTAGTGTCTCATACCTGAAATTTATAACCCAAGTCCACAAAAGTCTTTCCTCGAAATTCCTACCCTGCTTATTACAAAATCACAAATTCTAAATATCAGATATTATCTCTCCTTATTCTCTTTCAGTTGTTTATATCCATCCTGAACAGACTGTGAACTCCGCCCGGGCTAGGCTGTGTCTTTATATGCCCATGTATCGAACCACAGGCCGAATGCGGGCAGGGCTAGGCCGACAGTGGACAGTCAGCGAGCGTTGGATCGTGCTGACTGTTGAGGGCTCTCCATAAGCTGGCGTATGCTTGGGCTGACTCCACCTGCATTTCAGACCCCCCGGGTGGCGTAGTGGCGCAATGGTTCAGAGCTCGGCTGCTAACCAACAGGTCAGCGGTTGGGATTTACCAGGCGCTCCTTGGAAACCCTGTGGGGCACTCTACTCCGTCCTCTAGGGTCGCTATGAGTTGGAGTTGAGTTGAGGACTTTTTTTTTTTTTTAAGGTGGCATAGTGTTTAAGAGCTCACCTGTTCACCGAAAGGTCAGCAGTTCAAATCCACCAGCTGCACCTTAGAAATCTAGGGGGCAGCTCTACTCTGTCATATAGGGTTGTTATGAGTCAAAATCAACGACAACAATGGGCTTGGTTTTTTGGTTTTGACTAACAAGGACAGCTCTATGGCAGCTATGAGCCCTGCACAAGAAAACAAATAAAAAAAAAAAGAAAGAAAACTTGTGTTTATTAAAGGCCATATCAATCGTCGCTCTAGAAAAGAATAAGGTCCCATGTTTTGGATACACGTTTACAGTACTGCCTAACTCGTGTAAAGTTACTCTGTCTCATTTAAGAGCAACAAAGCAAGTACAATTCAGGTTAGATTTAACAATTGGAAGATACCATTTTTCAAAACCTCTTTAAATTCTACCTGGCAGCCCAAACTCTGTCTGAGCATGAGTATGTAGTCTGTGATTCGTCCTGGGACAGCACACACGCAAAAAAAGCTTATCTCTTATCGAAGGGAGTGGCCTGTGTCCAATCACTGGTGTGCTGGCAAGAATGTGCCTTCTCCTTTACACAACTCATGAGGCCTCTGTCTGCAGAGAATGTTCTCCAAAGCCAAGTAAACAAATCATCCACAGTTTGGCAAACTGGTTTTTCAACAAACCTCTGCCCAAAAAAGCACCTGAAACTAAACTGTAAGGGTTTTTTTTTTTTTTTTCTAATAAAGATAATGTTGTGTCCAAGAGCAGTCTCACCGACTGCATAATCCTTCATGAGGCCGTATTTCAATCACCTGAAATTTTCCATTGAAAGCGAGAAACGAGTCAGAAAAAATCTTAAGTGATTCAGATCTGTGTGGTTTGATTGAGTCATAAAGTTAAAACTCTCTATGCAATTGAGAAATAACCTGTCTGGCTGGTATGTTATGGAGTTTGTGTTTTATTTTTAACTATTTAGTGATGGGTCCCAACAGTGTGCAAACAGCCATTTTACTAATACGAAAAATAAGTAATTGAACACATTTGCAAGTCTGCCTTCTGCCCCACCAAAAGTGATGCGAGTAATAGTTTCCCAAGTGCCGGAATGGGTGGCTGGAAATCGCTTCTGTCCGGTCCCAGTATGCAGTCTCACAGAGGTGCTCCATGAGTTTCTTTTCAGAAGGGGTGGGGAGGGGGAGGAAAACAAAATCAGAGCGCGTGAGGCTTGACCGTCTCTGCGTATGTGTGCATGTTGGGAGGCTAATAAAGTAGTAGGTCAGTCCCTAATTCAGTTTGGCTCCTTTTAATGCTACACTCCAGTACCTGAAAACTTTTACTCTTAAGGAGCAAGGACCATGTAACTTAGTAAGTGCCTAAGGCCAAAATGTCATTTTGCATACAACGGATTGCTGAGTTTGCTGTCAGGCTAGCCCTCTGCCTCCCAGGAGCCCAGTGCTAGAGTTAATTCACACCCAGCAATGGGGAAGTCTGAGCTTTCAGAATGTTAGGGTTGTCAGCTGCAACTCTGAGAGAAGATGTCTTAGAAGTAGACAGCCCAGAGTGAGAGAGAACTTGTTGGAAGAGGTGGTGGTGGGGGAAAGGAAACAACACTGATTTGTAGTCTCAAGTCCACCATTTGAAGGTCACATCTCTCTCCTCTTTGAGCCTCAGTCATTTCCTCTGTAAAATCTGGATAATGATTCCTTTCCAGCATATTCTACAGGCCATTGTTGTTAGGTGCCACAGAGTTGATTCCAACTAATAGTGACCCTATGTACAACAGAAACGCTGCCCAGTCCTGCCACCATCCTCACAACCATTGCTATGTTTGAGCCCATTGTTGCATCTGCTGTGTCAATCCATCTTGTTGAGGGTCTTCCTCTTTTTCTCTGACCCTTTATCCTCTCCCTTCTCCAGAGATTGGTCCCTCCAGATAACATGTCCAAAGTACATGAGATGATGTCTTGCCATCCTCACTTCTAAAGAGCATTCTGGCTGTACCTCTTCCAAGACATTGTTCATTCTTCTGGCCATCCATGATACATTCAACATTCTTTGCCAACACCATAATTCAAAGGCATCAATTCTTCTTCAGCCTTCCTTATTCATTTCCCAGCTTTTGCATACATATGATGCAACTGAAAATACCACAGCTTGGGTCAGGTGCACCTTAGTCCTCAAAGTGACATCTTTGCTTTTTAACACTTTAAAGAGGTCTTTTGCAGCAGATTTGCCCAATGCAAATACACCGTTTGATTTCTTGACTGCTGCTACCATGGACATTGATTGTGGATCCAAGTAAAATGCAATCCTTAACAACATCAATATTTTCTCCATTTATCATGATGTTGCTTATTGGTCCAGTCGTGAGAATTTTTGCTTTTTTTCATGTTGAAGCGTTCCGACTCGTGGGTACTGGCTTTTGATGTTGAGGTGTAATCCACACTGAAAGCTGTAATCTTTGATCCTCATCAGTAAGTGCATCAAGTCGTCTTCACTTTCAGCAAACAAGTTGTGTCATCTGCATATCACAGGTTGTTAATGAGTCTTCCTCCAATCCTGATGCCACATTCACCTTCATATAGTCCAGCTTCTCTGATCATTTGCTCAGTATACAGATTTAACAAGTATGGTAAAAGGATACAACCTGATGCACACCTATCCTGATTTTGAGCCACACAGTATCCCCTTATATTCAAATGACTGCCTCTTGGTCTGTGTACAAGTTCTGCATGAGCACGATTAAGTGCTCATATTATCCATAATTTGTTACAATCCACACAGTCAAATGCTTTTGCGTGGGCAATAAAACACAGGTAAACATCTTTCTAGTATTCTCTGCTTTCAGCCTGGATCCATCTGATATCGGCAGTGATATCCCTCATTCCACATCCTCTTTTGAATCTGGCTTGAATTACTGACAGTTCCCTGTCAACGTACTGCTGCAACCATTTTTGAATTATCTTCAGCAAAATTTTACTCACGTGTTACATTAATGATATATTGTTCGATAATTTTCACTTTCAGTTGGATCTCCTTTCTTGGGAATAGGCATAAATATGGATCTCTTCCAGCCAATTGGCCAGGTAGCTGCCTTCCAGCGTTGCATTCATTTGTTGAAACGTCTCAGTTGGCATTTCCTCAATTCCTGGAGCCTTGTTTTCACCATTGCCTCCAGTGCAACTTGAACTTCTTCCTTCAGTACCATTGATTCTTAATCATGTGCTACCTCCTAAAATGGTTGAACGCTGACCAATTCTTTTTGGTACAGTGACTCTGTATTCCTTCCATATTCTTTTGATGCTTCCTGTGTTGGTCAATATTTTGCCCATAGAATTCTTCAGGATTGCAACTCAAGGCTTGGATTTTTTTTTTCAGTTCTTTTAGTTTGAGAAATGCTGAGCATGTTCTTCCCTTTTGGTTTTTTAATTACATGTCTTTGCATATGTCATTATAATACTTCGTCATCTCAAGCTGCCCTGTGAAATCTGTTCACCTCTTTTACTTCATCATTTCTTCCATTCACTTTAGCTACTCCGCATTCAAGAGCAAGTTTCACGGTCTCTTCTGACATTCATTTTTGTCTTTTCTTTCTTGTCTTTTTAATGACCTTTTGCTTTCTTCATGTATGATATCCTTGATGTCATCCCACAACTCATCTGGTCTTTGGTCGTTAGTGTTCAATGCTTCAAATCTACTCTTGAGATGGTCTCTAAATTCAAGTGGGATATACTTGTCATATTTTGGCTCTTGTGAACTTGTTCTAATTTTCTTCAGCTTCAGTTTGAACTTTGTTCCACAGTCAGCCCCTGGCCTTGCTCTGACTGATGATATTGAGCTCCTCCATTGTCTCTTTCCACAGATGTAGTCAATTTGATTCTCATGTATTCCATCTGGTGTGGTCCACATGTATCATCTCCGTTTGTGTTGTTGAAAAATGTATTTCCAATGAATAGGTTGTTGGTCTTGCAAAATTCTATCATGTGATATCTGGCATCATGTCTATCACCAAGGCCATATTTCGCAACTGCTGACCCTTTTTCTTTGTTTCCAACTTTCATGTTCCAATCACCAGTAATTATCAATGTATCTTGATTGCATGTTTGATCAATTTCAGACTGCAGAATTTGGTAAAAATCTTCAATTTCTTCATCCTTGGCATTAGTGGTTAGTGTGTAAGTTTGAATAATAGTCATATTAACTGGTCTTCCTTGTAGGCATATGGATATTATCCTATCACTGACAGTGTTGTACTTCAGTATACACCTTGAAATGTTCTTTTTGACAATGAATACAACACTGTTCCTGTTCAATTTGTCATTATACTAGCATAGTAGACCATATGATTGTCTGATTCAAAATGGCCAATACCAGTCCATTTCAGCTCACTAATACCTAGGATATCTATCTTCAAGGGTTATATCTCATCAGAACAGGCCATAGCAGCCAGCAAATAAATAATGGATATAAAAGTTGTTTTTAAGCTGCAAATCACTGTATAAATTGTGAAGTATTGTCAGATCCAAGAAATTGAAGTGTCATTTGCGCTAGAACTTGTAAGATAAGTAGGAGCTTGCCAGATTGGAAAGTTAATTTCAAGCTGAGGGTCAAAGTATGATCGTGATACAGAGGCAGAAGCACAAATAACCTGTTGGAGTAGTAAGACATTGGTGTGGCTAAGGCTGAGCCAGAGTTTCTACGGAGAAGAGAGTGAAAACAGCCCAAGAAGGTGGGCTGGATAAAGGTGAATTAAAAGTGTTGAGTACCTTATTGAAGATAGTGGATGTTATCTTCAGATGGGAAGTAATTAAATGGAGGATAAGGGTGGATGGTAGGCAATTGGTGTAGCCCTTGTTTCTGTGGTAACAATTATGCCTGCCATATCTGTGAGAATGTGGCCAAGCCAATGGCATAGAAGATGCAGATCTCAAATGTAGTCGAGTTGGGCAAGCAAGTAATAGGGCGATTAGTGCAATAGACCTCCTCACAGGGTGGGGCATATGGCTGTCCTTTCTCTAAGGCCCAAAGCTAAATGGGGTAGGGGTTCCTTTGTTAAAAAAAAAAAAAATCTTTGGGAAAATTCAAGTTATATCTCTTGGAAGTAAATTCCATATCTGGAAAAAAGGTTTGTATCCCTCCGAAGAAATTCACTTAGGAAAGAATGGTTAACTCTTTAAATGTCACTTTTACTAGTTTAGTCTCCTAACCTTTTAAAACATAGACTCTCAGGTGTAGGAATGAAAACTGAAGTGAGCTGTGCAGCTGGGCCCAGATGCCCAAACCAAAACCCAAATTACCCTCCCAAAGTGGCTTGGAAATAGAGCATGTCATGCTGTGTCCACCTCCTCAGAATGTGTTCATGTTTTTGCTGTGTTTTCCTGAGTGCTGAAATGTTTTCAATGGATAGGACAGCCTTGAAAGAGAAAATTGAGTTTAACCAGTTAATAGTAATATGGAGACTAGCATTGCCTGTACATGTGAGTCCCAAACCATGCCCCACCTGGCCTCTCTTCCATTTGATATTAAAGGGGGAAAGTTTCCTGTATTTTTAACCCCAGTTGGTCAGTATCCTCTCCTCCTACTATTCTTTACCCATCTTAGTCACTAGGCTGGTGTCTGAATGACTTTCAGCTGCTCCTCAGAACTCTTCGCAAGAGATCAGACTTTGAAGGTAATGCTTCAATAAAGGAATTCCAAAAGTATTTTCACAATGGTGGCATTAATTAAATGAATATATACCTTCTCCCATGGTTAATTCTCTTTACCTGTTTTTGTACTGGAATGGCTTGCTTAAAAGTAAACAGTCACACCTCTCTGCATTGACACTTTCTGCCTATATAGAATGCATTGATTGATGTTACATTTCCTCTTGTATGGTTGAGCAATGACCTCAAATAACTGAGTAACTATAATTACATTAGCCAAGATGGAATGTCTCTCTTCCGTTCTCTGATGATTAACTGCCCCTGATTGTCATTCTCTGTGTTTGCTCCCAGCACTTTAATTTCATTTCTGATACAATTACTAATGTACCACCAGTTCATGTTAAGAACTGAGTTACCATGTTTTTTCCTATATAATATCTACTATGAAGTCCTGCTTTAGTGCTTGGCATTTAGTGGATACTCAATGTTTGTCAAATTAAAGGAATTTGTCTTGAAGTTCCCTGGTTTTTATAGTCTACCTGACCATACTGGCAGCTTTTTCAGAGGAAAAGGTGATCAGAACAAACTAGGCTTCCATCTGTACTAGAATCAGCATTTAACTGATTCAAACCTGAAAAATACACAAAACACTTTCTAAACAACGCATGTAATTGATAATTAAAGAAGAAAATTAGGAGATACTGGATATAGGAAGATCTCCTGGGAAATATTTCTAAGATAGATTCCAAATTAGGTTTTGTTTTTTAATTTTTATTGTGCTTTAAGTGAAAGTTTACAAATCAAGTCAGTCTCTCACACAAAAACTTATATATACCTTGCTACATACTCCCAATTGCTCTCCCCTAACGAGACAGCCCACTTTGTTTTTTGCGATTCTAACAGTTTTTCTTAGATTTCTTCCTTTTGAACTTCAGTATAACCTGAATCCTGCAGCTGTTTCTTTACCACACCCTAGTTGCTGTAGCTGATGAATCATGGAAACCAGAGGTGGGAAAGACCAGTGAAATCATCTCCAAATTAGGAAGTGGAGCACTGGGATTTACGGAGGACTAACCTCTTATTTTGAAAAAAAAAAAAAAAAAAAAGTAACCAGAGCTGATCAGAGCAACTCAAACATCTGTTAGCCTTTTGCCTCTAACACAGTCATGAGACCCACCCTGTTAGAAGTCATGCATTCTTACCAAGGGCTTGGAGTCAGGAAAGCCAGATGCCAAAATGTTAAGGCTCTGAATTAGAATTCTACTCTACAGTAGTAAAGTTGGATTATGAATCTTTCAATGACTGTTTTAACTGATTAACTGAGTCTCAGAGAATTTGAGTCTCTGTTTTAGCAAGGTATTACAAAATTCAAGCAAGGACCTTAGAGATCACCTGGGCCAAAATGTTCAGACCCCAGATATAGAAGCGAAGATTGAGACGTTAAGAAGTTACAGGCGTGTCTGGGTCAGGACTACAGCCTCTCAATCCATCCCGGTATGTATCCCAACCTCACGGTGTCTTCCCTCCCAACACTCGCCTCCACCATCATTGTTATCACCGCCGTTGTCTTCCTCTTCTCTCTGTTCTCTTTCTTCCCCTACTTGATGCTGCTGGTTTTTGAAGACATGGTAGAGATAAATTTATCATCCATGCCAGCTATTCACTCCACCCAACCCTGCCCCCACCTCCTCCACCCCCTCATCTCTGCACCCCACCCCCCTAGGCATCACAGTCCTAGGTCCACAGAGGTGAGTGGAAGGCACTTCAGCCCCATCTGTACCCACTGTGCCACCATGCTTGCTTCTGTGTTGTTCCACCTGCAGGCCCTTGGTTTCATCTGCTGCTTAGATTCTGCCCTTGACCTTTGGCCTTTTTGGCATATAATGTCCCTGCTTCCTCCCTTGCTGCCTAGTTGAGCTCTACGCCAACTTCCATAGCATCCCCTGGGCCAACTCTGGTCTCTTGGATTACAAAAGTAGGCTCTGAACTGCTGGCTGTGCCAGTATTCCTTCACAGAGGGCAGAAAAAACTTCATTGATAGTAATGTCATCTCCGTTAAGTGTATCCCCTGTGTAAATCCCCATATCTAATTACCTAAGTATGTTTTCATAGGATTACGTTATTTGAACTAAAAATTCCTTTGCAGTGTTACAGATATTTGACAGTTGCCTGTTACTATTGGAGCCCTGGTGGCACAGTGGTTAACGGCTCTGGCTCTGGCTGCTAACCAAAAAGTCACCAGTTGGAATCCACCAGCCGCTCCTTGGAAACCCTGTGGGCAGTTCTACTTTGTCCTATAAGGTCGCTATGAGTTGGAATCTACTCAACAGCAATGGTTTGGTTTGGGGTTTTTTTTTTTTCTGTTATTATGTTCATAATTTTCTACGCATAATTTGTTCATAATATGTTCATAATAAAAATATGTTCATAATTTTCTAAGAGTGGAGATAAAGAGGAAGTCCATTCATTTTTTATAACAATGACCCATCGATCTACTTGGAAAGAGATGAAGTTTTATTATTCAAAAATGCGTTCATTTAGAGATTCCTTTGGGCCTGTTGTAATGAATAGACCATTCTCGTTTGTGCTTTGCCATGTCCATGACCGTTTGCAACCAGGTGACTACTATGCCTAAACCCATTCCATGTGCTTACTAAGTATTGAGTTATAGAGCTAAAAGAGAACTTGAAGATTTTCTCGTCAAATCTCCCGTTTTCTAGATAAGGAAATAAGAACCACAGAGTTAGGTGACTTGTCCAAGTACACTAATTAGGATAGAAGCCAAGACCAGACCCATGTCTCCTGATTTCTGTGATGATTAGCACAGTAGCCAGCAATAGAGTTCAATCCAATCTAATCAGCGAGAGCCTGTTACAGACCCAGCACAGGGTGAGGGGCTGGGATTGCAAAGATGAACAGGTAGCTCCCAGTCTGATGGCCAGCCTGCCACGTAAACAGTCATAGCACCATGAGATAAAAGGTGGAGTACGATAGTATAAAGGTTATATGAACAAAGAAGTCTATTCGGCTCGTTTCAGAAGCCTCATGCCCTGTGTTATTTATTAACTTGCTTAGCAAACTTTTTTTTTTTCATATGTGATAGGAATACGTAAGCTTTGGCCCCACCTAGATTGGGTTATCATAGCTTATGGTTAGAGGAATCAAATGAGATTTTACGATACTGAGTGTTTTCTTTGTCACCAGAAGGTGCTATGATGTCCAGCTTTCACTCTGTACACAGATCTTTTTTATTGGATTTTCTTAAGTACCATCAATAAGCTTCAAGCTGTTCTCAAATCCTGCCATGGGCTGACATAATGTTAATTCGTAAGAAGGCAGCCTTTTTTTCAATAGCTATGTGTCTTTTTTTCTGTTTTCAATTATTTTAAAAATTATCAGAGTAATATATATTCAGAGACCTGGTGACGCAGTGCTTAAGAGCTCAGCTGCTAACCAAAAGACCAGCTGTTTGAATCCACTAGCCGCTCCTTGGAAACCCTATGGACAATTCTACTCTGTCCTAATAGGGTCACTATAAGTTGGACTTGACTCAAAGGCAAAGGGGTTTTTTAAAATATATATTCATTGTTAACAAAAATCAAATAATATAAAGATGTATCCAAAAAAGGTAAAATCTCCTTCACACGTATACCCTAATCCACATCCTTCCACAAAGCTAACCAACATCAGTCAGGTGTGTATCCTTCCATATATTTATGTATGTATGTAAGTGTGTGTATCCATCCACACACACATGTGTAAATATACGTACACATATGAACATAAATTAGTAATATTCTGCTTAATTTTTTTTACATAGCCAATGTTAAGTCCTTAAAGTTTAACAAATACTTAAAAACTCAAGATACATCTAATGAACATTTAATAAAGATGAAGACATTCAAAGAGCAGCTACTTTTTTCTGTTTCATACTCAATAAAAATATTTTATTTTATGAAAAATAGTGCTCTATTTTGAACAAGCTCTTATGGCTAAGAGATATATATTTGATTAAAGAAGTAGGTTTTTTTTTTTTCTAATTCATAATAATTTTTTTTTTAATGAATACTTGGCACCTAAATATTTGTACCTATTTTGTGCAAATAATGTGGAAAATGCTGCTTGCCAAAATAATAGAGACCGATAGAGTTTGAAATATGAATCCTTTGACCTGCCAACCCACAAAAATGCAGTAAAATATGCTGAGCTGAGAAATGAGATGCCTCTAGCTAAGGAAGCATCTCTATAGCTCAGCAAGCTGCTATAAAAATGATCGTGACGGCGTGGACACTTGCAGCCAAATCATTTTTCATGATGTTTGCTAGTTCAGGATTGTAGTTTAGTATGCCAGTGAAGCACACTTTTGCACTCACATTCTGCTTGCTTTTTCATTTAACACTATATCTGGGAAATCCGACCACGTCGGAACATACTGATCTATTCCATACTTTCCAGCAGCTTCATTCTACACAGATATTCTGTAATCAATTTGGCCTTATTCATGGGCACTTAGGGTTTTTCAACCTTAAAATGCTGTTATAAATATTCGTATGCATATGTTATTGCAGTCACATATGGCTGTCTCTTCAGGATAGGTTTCTAGAAGCAAAAGCATAAACTAAAGGGCAGGATTATTTTAAATATTGATAAAAAAAATATTGATAGACAATGCCAAATTGCCCTCCCACCAACAGCCTATACCACGTCAGCCATTCCTACCACTCTGGATACTATCAGCCTTTTAATTTTTCTGAGTGAGTTCAAGTGTGAATAAGGACAAAATAATGCCTTTTCGGAGAGAAATCCAATAGTAACCAGTCTTGGTTAAGACAATGCCAACACAAAGATGAAACAGCTAAGTACCTGTCCTCAGGGAGCTTCTTCCTCGTGTGGACACCAACAAATAAACAAACAACAATGCAAGGTGCTAATTGCAGGAAGAGTGGTGTGTATAAAAAAATGCCAAGAGCGACAGAGATTTGAGCCAAATCTAATATAGGGTGCGTGGGAATAAATGTTAGACGCTTCATTTTTGAAAATTGTTTTACTATAAATGCAGCCTTGATTTAGAGTTTGGCTGGGCATGAAATTTTACATGTAAATTAATCATTTTCTAAATTTTTGTCTTTCCTGATACATTTATAAGTTTTTTTATTCATCTGTAAATAAGAGCTTCCCTACCCCACATTTTTGTGTATTTTTTGCTGTTGTTTTAGTATCAGTGGAGACTATTTAATGTCATATAATTGATGCCTATCATACTCAATTTGATGCTGAAGTTATCCCAGACTTACCTGAAAGCCCCTTCAAGTTGGCTTTTGTGTCTTTTTGATACGTTCCCATCGGATGTTTAGCACAGGCTCACTGTATGCACCCCCTGCCCCATCTCTAGGCTCTACCATCTCTCCGAGGAGCCCTGGCTTCTTTTACTGGGAAATGCTATTTAGAAAACAAGATGTGGGTATTTAGTATAACACTATTCTTATTTCCGATTCTTTTTATATGATCTGTTTCATCTCTCTGGAAATATTTAGAAACCTCACGCTGTCCCCACCCTGTTGCTGTCGACTCGGTTCCGACTCATAGCGACCCCCACCCAGTGTTCTGAAACTTCATGGCCTCATTGGTGTTCCCTTTATTGGTGTTTCCTTTTTTGTCAAGGCTTTTTTGATCTGAAAACTCATGGCCTTCAGTTCTGGGAAACTGCCTTCAGTTGTTTCTTTGCTGATTCTGCCTCCATTTTGTCAATTCTGTCTTTCTAGAGCTCCTGTTATTTGGATATTGGACCTCCCAGATAGATCTTTTTCTTATTGTTTCTCTCCTGTTTTCCAATTCTTGGCTATCTTGCTCTATTTTCTGGGAGAATTGTTCAATTAACATTAAGTTATCCTCCAAATCTGTAATTTATTAGTTATATTCTCATATTTTTTTTTAATTCCCAAGAGCTCTTGTTTGGTGTCTGAAAGTTCTTTGTTTTTATATCCTCCAGTTTCTGGCACAGTGGTTAAGAGCTTGGCTGCTAACCAAAAGGATGGCAATTTATTTATATTTCACAGAGCCTTTGCGGCTGGGGGTTAAGAACTAAGCTGCTAACCAAAAGGTCTGCAGTTTGAATCTACCACCTGCTCCTTGGAAACCCTATGGGGTAGTTGTTCTCTGTCCTATAGGATCACTATGAGTTGGAATGAACTTGACTACAACGGGTTTGTGTTTTTGGTATTTTTATTTCATAAATACAGTATCTGGTCTTCAGAGGATATTAACGATACTTGTTTTGAAGTTGTGTGATATTCTGTGCACTGCTTCTGTTTCCTCTGAGTTCTTTTTCTATTTGGTAGGTTATTTTGGTCTCTGTAGTTTACATTAGATGTCCTTCTTAAGTGTCTGGTGACCCTTGGCTGCTGCCTCATATTCAAGACTGGCACACCAAAATTCTTACAGAACACTTCGTTTCCATTGACAGAGCTTCCCAACTGGTGGTTTTCACTCTAAAGTGATCAGGCAGGGGAGCTTCAATGAAGGAACCCTGATAGTCTCTTATCTATAGGGTTGTGTTGTTATTGGGCAGGTCGTTTCCTCCAGTGTGGAAACCCAATCGTGTGCACTGGCAGGAGGAGGGAAAGAGTGCTAATGAGTTGGCTTCCAGCATCCTAGTAGGGGCAGGGAACTGAGAATTTTACCTTTCAGTATGGAGACTTTTTCTTAATCCCCTTGATTTCAGCATGACCTCCCTGCCCTGGATTGTGCCTGTTGTCCCCAAGTCCAGGGAGCCCTGGTGATACAGCCATTAAAGCAATCAGCTGCTAACCAAAAGGTCGGCGGTTCAAACCCACCCACTGTTCCACAGGAGAAAGATGTGCAATCTGCCCCTGTAAAGGTTAAAGCCTTGGAAACCCTATGGGGCAGTTCCACTCTGTCCTGTAGGGTCACTATGAGTCAGAATCAACTTGAGGGCAGTGGGTTTGATTTTGTCCATAGTCTTTCTGTGCCAGCCTTGCTACAGGGTAAACGTCCATCATGTGGCTGGGGTGGGTGAGGGGGCAGTTGCTGGACCGAGTGATAAAGGAGAGGGTCTCTCAGATGAGGTGGTTCTTATATAGACTTTCAACCAATGCCCCTATTTTCAGCCCCACCCCCACCCTCACATTTGGTGGCAACTTTCTGGGGTTCTGTGACACAAAATAACATGCTTCCTGGCATCCCCCACTGCTAGATTAGTCTCCAGATTCTGAGGTCTGCTAAGCCACTTGTCACTTGCCCATCTGTTCTTCAGTGTCGAAGATGTTGTCACTATAATGACTTTTCTTTTTCTCTTTGTCCTGGGGAAACAGTCCTGCAGTCCTCCCTTCTCACAACATGAAGGGGTGCCTGTGGTACATACAGAATACATGCATTAGTTGTCCTTTTTTATTGATTCATTTCAAAGTAAATCACGGGCATCAGTACAATTCAACACTAAACTCTTAGACATTCATATCCTAAACTAGGGTTCAGTATTTGTTTATAAACCTTTTTTGTCTTTTGAGCACAAGCTTACATACAGCAGCATGCACACATCTTAAGTGTGCCATTTGGTGAGTTTTGACAAATATATATACCTCTTTTTTTTTTTTTTAATCACCCAGACTTTGGTTTTTTATTACCCAGACCCCTAGCAAGGTTCAGAGCATTACCATCATCTTGGTAAGTTTCTTCGCCCTGTCCCAGTCAATTCCCACCTCTATTTCATGCCCAGAGGCAATCATTCCAACTTTTTTCCCAGTATGGATTAGTTTTCCCTATTTGACATCTTCATACAGATGAAATCATACAGTATGTACTCTTGTGTGTACGGCTTCTTTCACTCTGCATAATATTTCTGAGACCCATCCACGTTGTTGAGTATACAGTACTGTTTAGCTCTTTGTTGCTGAGAGTATTCCATTCTGTCAATATATCTGTTTGCTTATCCATTCTCCTGTTGATGGGTACCGGGCCTGTAACCAAATTTAATTATTTTTAAAGTTGCTTTGAAGTATTTTTGTATAAGTCTTTTTTGTGGACATATGTTTTCATTGGGTAAATACTTAGGAGATGAATTACTGAGTCATAGGGTAGATGTATGTTTAGTTTTCAAATCACAGTCTTCTAAGAAATTATACTAATAAGTGATTCTGTTAGGAGCAAGATTCTGTGAACCAGACATGCTATTTAAGCTTAGTCTGAAATTCAAGAAGGAAGAAAAGTGTGGAGCTTTGATTTCACATTTGGGAAAGCCACTATGTAAGTGTTTCTATTCTTAGTTATTATGAATTTCTATAAATAGTTACTAAGGACCTACAGAGTTCAGCATTCTTATGGGAAATGAGGGGTCATTTCAAAAGTAAACGGGCGTGGCTTCTCTTTTCAAGGAGCTCAAGTACTGTAAGGAGTCCCTGGGTAGTGCAAGTAGTTAAGGTGCTTGGCTGCTTACTGAAAGGCTGGTGCTTCAAGGCCACCCAGAGGCACCTTGGAAGAAAAGCCTGGTGATCTACTTTAGAAAAATCAGCCACTGAAAACCCTACAGAGCACAGGTCTACACTGACACACATGGGGTTGCCATGAGTCAAAGTTGACTTGTAGGCAGCTTTTTTTTTTTTAAATGTTATAAGGATTCCACTAACTAATGGAGCACATATGCTTTTCATGAGTGTGGCATCCTTTTGAAAAATGCAAACAACAAAACATATTTTCAGAATAGTTCATTCACTTTATAAATAATTCTGAGGCACCTCAATATGTCCTACACATTATTCCCAGTACCTAGCACTGCACATATTTATTGAAAGAGTAAGTGAATGGGTAAAATTAAATACTGTGGAAAGTTTGCTTCATTTGTGAACTTAAGAATGTTAGGTCCCAGAGAGCAAGACACAATTAGTACAGAGCCATTCCTAGCCCATCTTCAAATATACTGATCGCATATGACACAATCAAAGAAATTACAAATTTATGGTTATCGAGAGTCTAAACCATACAATATAGAGACCCCGAGGACAGCCTGTATCTCACTGAAGCACAACGATCTCACTTTAGTGAGAAATAGGGAATAATGGGAAAGGAGTAGAGCAAGAGGCAGAGACATAAATTCTGGTTCCAGCTCTGTCACTTACTAGTTTAAGGATTGTGGTAGATGATCTGCAAAACTGGTTGCCAACAATTCCTTCCATCCATATAAACACGTTGTTCACTCCATGAGTCCATTTCCTCTCCCCTTGACCCTTGGTTTGGTGACTTCATTGACCAGTAGAATGTAGTGGAGTGACACTGTTTCAGTTCTGGGCCTGGAATCTTCGATGTTCACTCTCTTGTGAGCGAGAAACCACCCTGCTTGGGAATGGCCCTTTTGGATCTTGCAGTCCCGGTTGGGTCTCCTTAGCCAACGCTGCATGGAGCAGAGATGAGCCTGGTGATCTGCTTCTGGAAAGCAGCTGATGAAAAGCCTATGGATCACAACGGTCTAATCCACGACTGGTGGCGGTGACGGTAACGACGGTGCAGGACAAGGCAACGCTTCATTCTGCTGTGCATGGGTTGCCATCAGTCAGGGAGAGGGTGGGTGTGTGACTCAATGGCGGCTAACAACAACAACAGCAAACTGCAGCTCGCTGGCCAAATCCAACCTGTGGCCTGGGAGCTTCGGTTTTCTCTTCTTAAAACTCAGTTGAAATCCATGACTGCCCTGGTATATAGAGAGGACCTGGAGGATGAGAAACCAAGGGAGACAGAGAGGCCTGGCCAGCCCTCAGCCACTCTAGCAGCCCCGGCGGAGGCACGAGACAAGTGAGTGAAGCCACTTTCGATCTTCCAACTCCAAACGAGCCACCCCAACCAGCATTGTGTGAAGCAGAGACAAGCTGACTCCTGCCTAAATTGTAGAATCGTGACAAATAAGTGATTGTTTATATTTTTACCACTAAGTTTTGGGGATAATTGGTTACATTATAATAAGTAACTGATGTAAGGCACTTGGGTGCATTATTTAATCTCTGGACTGGGCAGGAGACTATTTTGGATTCTAGTTTCTTCTATAAAAATCAAAGATTGGCAGGTTAATTCCTGGGGCTCCTCTCTAACATTCTGTTACTCTGGGAGTAATTTTATCTTTCTACAATATGTAGAGAGGGCCTCTCAATGAGAGCTGAAGTGCACATGGTTACATGGATGATGCAAATGGTGAATGCGTTAGGCTGCTAACCCAAAGGCTGAAGCTTCAAGTCCACTCACAGGTGCCTCACAAGAAAGGCCTGGCAAGCTACTGCCAAAAAATCACCTATTGAAAATCCTATGGAGCACAGTTCTACTCTGACACATGTGAGGCCATCATGAGTCGGAACCAACCCGATGGCAACTGGTGGTATCAAGGCTGGGTAAGCACTGTCAGAAGTGCTGAAGTGCAGAAGATGAAATGTGAGTGAAAACAAAGCTCATCTGCTAGAGAAAATACACAAAATGGCCGACGTAATCCGAGGTCTGACGCAGTAAACGCTCCTCCCAGTCATGGGGTAAGAATCTTTGGACCAAGAGACTCAAAGTTTCTTTTATATTGGCAGAACTGGCCTCACATTCCTCAGAAATAGCAAACCATGACTTCCAATAGCTTTATTTTTTATGATAACATCAGTGCAAAGTTCTTCAGTATGACGGAAACCCTGGCTATTGAGTGATCTACAGAAGTGTGGATTTGTCAGATGCCCAGGGCCAGCAAAGAAAAAAAAAATCTTTTGGGTACTTGGTGACTTTCACATATTTCATATGATTTGAATTCTTAGCCCCCACAGAGGACCTAACCCAGCACAATTAGGAGTCAGGCTGTGGAGCTTGCTCTGGAAGTAAAGAAGGGGCTGAGTCATGCATGCTCTTTCCCACTGGCGTGTTATGTTCCAAAATGTTCTCAGAGTAGGAAGATAAACATGGTTTCTGCCTTCAGACTACATGAGCCATTAATGTTGATCAGAAATTGTATCCAAGGTGTTGATTTATTTTCTGTTTGTCCTTCAGTTATGGTCTATCATGTGTAATTCCTAGTAATAGAACTGGGTAACAGGAAGGGAGCCAAGATACCCCAAGTGTTTGTTCCACTTAGCATCTGACTCACTGGGTGTCGGTCAGCAGGTCAGCAAGCAGGAATGCCTTCTGGCCTTGGTTTCTTCCACCATATGAGCGCAGGGCTGCCTTTCTCCCATTCTCTGATTCCAGGAGTGAGCTGGCCCTCAACTGGGAAGTCAAAATGGACGTGTAAATAGATGGGAAATTAAGACAGAAGCATCAAGTCCTAAGAGGAAGGGCTGTTTGAAGTGGGCATGAAAGGAAGGAATTCAAATGCGCAGTGAAAGGTCTAGCAAAGGTTTTGGGACTCAGCAAAGCGTTCTTGCTATTTCAGGTTTGACTACAGTATTTGCTCGGTCACGCAGAAACGTTTGTTTGCCCACATGTTGCCAACGTGGTTCGTTGAAAGTAAAGAAAGAAAAGCGAAAAACAGCAAAATCCAGCCGAGGCAGCGGGCTAAACAGCTAGAAAAGAACAGCGGTAGTAAAAGGAGGAGGGGAGGAAACTTCTTTGTTGGAGTTCAAAACCACCGGCCCCACCCAGCTCAGCACGTCTTGCTCAGAGCGCACAGAGGTGCTGGACAAGGAAAGCTCCCGGACTCCTGGGGAGCAGCTGAGCACAGTTCGCTGCGAAGGGTTGGGAGAGTCTTCTAGGGCGGATGGGGTGGGCTGTTGGCTCCGGCCGCGGTCTCCCGGGAACCCCTACCTCTGGCTCCGGGCTCCCTGTGCTGGCTCGGAGGCCAAGTGGGCCAGGCTCTGCAGGGCAGGGCCGGGCGGAGCGCCTCCCCGCGTTCGCGCCCCTCTCGGGAACTGCGGGGCAGGGGTTAAGCAATGTGTTTGCAGACGGTAAAGCGAATCTGGATGCCAACGGCTCCAGCTCAGGGCAATCGACATTTGTTTCTTGGAACAATTCTTTTCTCCAGTGCATTGACGCCTTAAAAAAAAAAAAAGGTGACTTAAGCAACCCCAGAGTCTTCTAACAAGCTAATTTATTAGCCCCAGCCAGGCTGAGAGCTCGACGTGGCTCTCCAGCAGTAAAAGGGGGAGGGAGGAAGAAACTGGCAGATCCTGGGCCTGGAGGAGGCCGGAGCTCGCCAGGAGCCTCGGCGGGGCTTTCATGGAGGGCAGGGTGCAGGGCGCGGCGCGGGACGTTGCAGGGCGAGGCTGGCCCTGAGCCGGGGAGGGTGAGTCACCCCGGCCGGGTGGGGACGGGGCGGGGCGGGCCGCGCGGACCGAGGCTGTGGCGGGTATAAAGCCCCACCCGGACGGCCGGCTCCGCTCCGCATCTGGGGACACTCGCAGCTCTCGGCGCCCGGCCCAGGTAAGCGGGGCGCGCCGCCCGCTATGGCCCCGGGGCCGCCGCGCTGGCGGGAAGGCAGGACCGAGGACGCGGCCTCTCCAGGAGAGGCTCGGGCGAGGGGACCCGGGAGCCGTCCGGGTCGGCACGGGGCTGTGCGAGGAGCGGGCGCAGGGGCCAGGTGGTCGGGGTGGGGCGCGGGTGCCGGGGGCCCAGCTGCACCCGGGCCTGGGGTGCAGGAGAGGTAGGGATCCGACCTCCCGCCCAAGTCCTCGCAGGAAGCGGGGGCGAGGCCGCGCCAGGGAGGGGAGCGGAGGGGGGCCCCCGCAGGCCCGGCGGGGGTGGGGGGACAGGGTGTGGCCGCCGAGGGAGCCGCGGGACCCTGGCAGAGCCGTCCTCCGTGGGCGCTTTTCCCCACGTTTAACGAAAGCTTTGTAGCCATCTAGAAAGTAACCACATTGCGTTCCGAGTTACTTCACTTGACATAAACGTGGATCCGTGGAACCTGAACCCACCAGCAGTGGGGAAGCTGTGGGGGAGGATGACGGGTGCGAGTTTGTAGTAGTCACGCACCTCCCGAAATAAAGCCGAAGCAACAGTAACAAAACCTCAGCTCGGTCTCCTTTGTCTAGATTATCTTGTGGGATAGCAACCTCTGATTTAAGTGTTTCTGGAGAGTTTCCCCGTTGCTTGGGGTCACATCAGCCGGGTCGAACATAGTTGCATCCGGAAGGAAGTGTCCCCGTGCTTCTGTGGGGAGGGCTGTCTTGAATGTTACTCTGAGTGATGCCGCGGTGAGTCAGGGACTGGGGGTGCAGAGAAGGGCGTGGCTCGAGGCCGCTCCTGCAGCGCTGCCAGGCGGTCCCCCTGTCCTGGTGTGTTGGAATGGGGCTCCATCAACTGACCGTGGAGAAGATCAGAGGCGAACGTCAGTTTCCTCATCTGTGAAAGTGGTTTGAGAGCGTTCATTCTTTCCTCCGCTCCCCCACTCCCACAAGATGCTTACTGAAGATTTCAAAACAATAAATGTGGAAAGGACAATGAGAGCATTAAGCGCTACACAAATGCAAAGTCTCCAAACAAACAACATGGGTGCGTTATTAAGATTTTACGGGTGCTCGATCTGTGTAAAAGCGTGGGTCTCATGGGTGCACACTGGGTCTGTACCAAGAACCAGCTCCAGGAGTCCAGGAACCTGGGCCTCTGAGCTCAGACCGCCTGTGCAGATGAATTCTGTCCAGAAGTGTGTGCTGTCTGGGACTTGGTGCTTTGGAATGCAGAACACACTTCCCCAGCGTTACAGGACGTGGTCAGGCTAGCCCAGAAAAACCTATTTTGCATGCAGGCTATCTAAGTCTGATAGGGCATGCCTGAAATTTTTTTGGGGGGGGGAGGGGGGAGTAGGTATAAGGGAGGATCTGTAGGTAGGAAGAATGAACCAACCACTGAAATATTTTTCCAGAACTTTTCTTACTTCCAAAGTTGGCCATGATTAAATCATTTTCAATGGGAAAATTCTGTCTTTGGCCTCTCTCTGCTGTCTTTTCTCCATCTTCCTCCCACCTCCTCAGACAGGACCCTGTCTCCTGACATGTTAGGACAACTGTCAGACTTGTTCAGTTGTGTCGTTCCCCCCCCCTCCCATTTCAGTGTAGTTACAGCTGTGTAGCTGCCATTGGGTTGATTGTGACTCATAGTGACCCTATAGGACAGAGTAGAACTGCCCCATGTTTCCAAGGAGCGTCTGGTGGGTTTCACCTTCTGACCTTTTGGTTAGCAGCTGAGCTCTTAACCACTGCGCCACCAGTTATAGCTAGGGATTAGCAAATTGAACCCATATTCATTAAGTTAGGAATGGTTGTTGGCCTAAAATCTTCAGCAACCCAAGAGGAGTTGTGTTATTTAAAACACAAAACAACCTTGTTAACCCTCCCAGACCCAGTGCCCCAGCACATCTGTAATTTATAGAATCTGAGGCTGTGGAATCCCGGAGCAACAATGCTCACACACTGTGAAGGAAGCTTTGAGGTGAGGGCCAGATCCGGAGAGGCCAAGGGCACTGAGACTTTCCCACTTAGCTTCCTTCCTTCTCAGGCCATCTGTTATCTAAAAGCTTCAAGGTTTTCTCCAGAAGTGCCTATCGCATCTGAGTAGAAGGGTGAGGCCACAAACGTGTATTTTTTTAGTTGAGGTTTATGGTCTCGCAGTTCCCTGAGGTGCCAAGCGGCCTGCCTGTCTGGAGCAAATGTACAGGAAATATTGCTGACTTACCGACTTTGATCAGGAGTTTGGTCAGGGATTGGAGTCTTGGTATTTAACTTCCTGTGTCTTTGAGCTTTAAAAGGACTGTATTGACTGCCGTTAAGCCTGTAGTCAAGGCCATTAGTTTCCTGGCCACTGAATTTAATTTCTGATTTAAGCAGTTTTCCTTGCAAGGTAGGTATTCTTCTATAATTGGTATTGATTTTGAGGGCTGTGGGCACTTCCTACAATGATGGGCCTGCTATCTGGTACTAAAGCACTATCAGAAGCCTTTGTTTTAGCTCTTTGCTTGTGTGGGCTCTGCCTGCTGAGGCATTTTCTATTTAGGGAGGACTGGGCGTGTAACAGAAGAGTCCCAGACCCTGGAGGGCTGCTATAAAACTCCCATTTATTCCACAAAATATTTAATAAGCACCTAGTACGTGTCACTGAGTTACAGGCACTGGGGGCTGAGCAGTGAACAAAACAGACAGAAAACGCCTGCTCTTGTAGACCCTAAATCTAGCGGGAAGAGAAATAAGTGAATTGTACCAACAATCACAAAGATTGCACAGGACTGGGCAGCGTTCCGTCCTGTTATATATGAGGTCACCGTGAGTCAGAGCAGACTCAATGGCAAGTAACGACATTATAGTTGCCCAGTGGTTTTAAACCTTGTTGGTGTAGTGGTTAAGTGCTACGGCTGCTAACCAAAATGCCGGCAGTTCGAATCCACCAGGTGCTCCTTGGAAACTCTATGGGTCAGTTCTACTCTTTCCTATAGGATCACTATGAGTCGGCATTGACTGGGTACTGGTTTTAAACTCTCCGTTTTCCTAAATTAATGTGAGTTTCCAAGCATGGCTGGGGCTCACTGCCCTTTTAATACAGCTGTCCCGCAGACCTGAGCATCTCCTATAGGCTGCCTCGGGGAACTGCTGTTTAAAGTGATCTTGACTCACCTGCCTTCCAGACTTGATTGTGAGAATCAGGTAGGAATGGAATGTTCCTCTCTTTTTTTGCACATGGGAACCCACTTCCTTCATTTTCCCTGGTACCACACCCTATTCTAGTTGTCGGCCACACCAGAGGAAATTCCAGCTCTTTAAAAAAATTCTTTCCGCCCATTCACTGTCTAGTATATTTTTCCTTCCCCCATTGCCAGAGGCAGGCCCCATCTATTTTGTAGAGAGGGCAGGCCAGCAGGCGCCCAGGCTTGTGCTTCTGAGGGGCTCTACAGAGACTGTCTCTGAATCTTCCTTCTAGGGTACACCTGGAAGCGTTTAAAGCCATCTCAGTGTGTTCGTGTCAGAGCATAACTCAGTAGCACCCAGGTGGCCGGAGTTCTAATCCCAGGTTGAGTCTGGTGGGAAAGCAGGGGCTGTGACATAGCCTTTTTCTCCCTGCCACTCCCAGCCTCCACACTCACAGCTCAGAGGAAATCAGAGTCCCAGGGACACTTGTAAGCCCTTCCTCCCCCCATGGCCTTGCCTCCAGTGTGGAAAGGGGAAATAGGTTCTATCTCCTCCTTTTCCTGCGGACAGGACCCAAACAGCGTCAGAGGTGGGTGCTGGGCTAGGGGTAAGGATGGACTTTATGTCACAGTGACAAAGAGGCTGGCCTGGATCTGCTAGGCTTTGCAAAGATTTGCACAGAGGCTGGGAATTTCAACCTCCAGCTCTGCATGTAGGTAACTGGAGCTGCCTTTTCAATGCTCAGTCTGAGGGAGGGAAGAAGGGAGGAAGGAGGGTGTTGGAAAAGAAAAAAAAAAAAAAGAGGCACTAATATGGAAATGCCCAGTGCGTGTACACCACCGAAGAATTCAGTTGAACGTCTGCCTTGTGCCAGGTACTATGCTCAGACCTATGAGCAAACAGATGTGTAAGACCCACACCCAGCAGACAGGTAGTACGAAAGAGGACATTTTCACAGATACGCAGGGCGACAGGGGCACAGAGCAGGAGGCTGCATGAGCAAAGGGAACACGCAGTACTACTTTCTGAATCCTGAAGCGTCCTTGGACATCAGCTAATCAAAATACCGTGTTCCTGGTGGCAGGAACATGGCAGGCACAGGCCTGAAGGTAGCAGGAGAGTGCTGTGTTTGCTTTAAGAAGAGTTAAGCCTGAGCTGACTTGGGTGCGTGGTGCGTGTGTGTGTGTGTGTGTGTATGTATGCGTGTGCGTGTGTGTGTAGAGGTAAAATGGTAGAAAGGTAGGCAACATCCAGGGTGGAAGATCTTGAATGTGAAGTTGCCTTCTTTTCCGTAGGCAGTGGGGGACCGTTGGAAATACAATATGTGGGTCATAAAACACTGAAATTAAGTTGTAAACGTGAAGGCCTGAATTTCCCAATCCTGAAAGCGCTAGGTGCCAAGTGAGCTCATTCTTCCTGCTGGTTTCTCTCCGCCCACTCTACCCCCCTCTCAGGAGACTGGCAGAGAGAGAGACTCTGAAAGCAAGGAGCCACAGCGCGTCTGTAGGTAGCCAGCCAGTATTGGTTCAGATCAGGCGGCAGCAGGGACAAGCTGGAGCAAGTCCTGTTGTCTCCCTCCGTCCTGCCAGTTTGATCAAGGCCACTGGGCAGAATTCCAGGGACTCTGGAGGGATGACTTGGCTATGTGACCATAAAACCAAGAAGAGTATGTGCTTCCAGGAAGCTTCTTTTAAATAAAGACACTTTTTGGGAGCTGAGGGTAGAGCACACTGGGGAGACCCTTACACACACTCATACCAAAAACCCAAACCCGTTGCTGTCAAGCCGATTCTGACTCATAGTGACCCCACAGGACAGAGTAGAACTGCCCCACAGGGTATTTGAGGAGCACCTGGTGGATTCCAGCTGCCGATTTTTTGGTTAGCAGCCAAGCACTGAACCACTGTGCCACTAGAGTTTCCACACACACTCATCCACCTTTTTTTTTTTTTCTTTTGGTTTGAAATTCCAGTCTGGCCCTGTATTCTATCTACAGAGGTGAGCACAAGTCTACAACAAGGGCTTTGGTGGGGAAGCCCAACACCCCCTCTCACCCACCCATACCTACATTTGGTTTGAAACCCCAGCCTGTGTCATTCGGTTGCTGATTGATTCATCAGGGTTGCTAGGGACCTGTTTTCTGGTAACCATCAACAGTCCACATGTAAATCATAAAGCGGCCGTGGACACAACACTGCTGGGTTGTGCTCAGACCAGCCCTATTGCAACATGTGTTTGTTTGATCCAGTTAATATCGGGGCTTCCTGGAGCTAGTGCTTCTTAACTCTGTTCGGCACAGCTTAGTTTTACTATTTGAAGCACTTTCAGGTTTGCGTTTTTCCATTTTAACCTTTTTTCTTTGCTTTCCTTTTCTTTTTGAGGGAGACGTTAAAGCTGCTTTACTTATACTTTTTTTTTTTTAGTCGCAACTATGTTTGTAGAGTGAAAAGATAAAATACAATAAAGCCTGTAGGGCTTTTTAAAAAGGACAAGCTCTTAAATTGCCTTTAATATAATCCTTATTTTAAATGTAAATCTCTTGTTTTCCACAATTGCATGATTTCATTAGTGGCTAGCTTCACACTCAGGACTTTGCTGATCAGCTGGTTAACAATATCGTTTATTAATATTTTTAAGGCCAGAGGAAACTGTTCTGTCCACTTTCATTTGGGTGGGGCCCAGCAAGCCTGTTTTCCTTCTCATCCCAGTGGTGAATTATTTCAGACCAGCTTGATGTGGGTGTGGTCCTCTCAGTAAGCCTGGCTGTACCTCTCTAGTTTATTTATTTATTTACAATGAAAAAGCTTTCCTGGATAAAGGGTCATTTCAGTGATGTCCTTTAGTCATCTGGCCCCTCCCTGGGAATGGAAGGTACTGATCTGTAAAGGCACTCATCAACAGATTACATTTGCTGGTTTTTTTTTTTTGCACACTGACAAGTTGAAACCAGTTGGGGATCTGGGTGAGGCTGAAGCGTTGGAAGGAGTGATGCAGACTGCTGCTAGTTTCATGTTTTGTGGGGAAGTCGGCCAGAAATGGAGTGGTGTTTCTGCTTTTAGTGCGGTTATGAGTTTTACGCTGTGATGAGCATTTAGCAGACGGGGAATTGTTTCGTATGCCTGGTGGTTGTTTTTTGTTGCCATAGAGTCAGTTCCGAGTCATGGTGACCCCTGTATGCAGAGTGGAACTGCTCTGTAGGATTTTTATTGCTGTCACCTTTCAGAAACAGATTGCCAGCCCTGTCTTCCAAGACGCCTGTGAGTGACTTTGAACCCCCAACCTTTCGGCTAATAGTCTAGCGCTTAACCATTTGCACTACTCTGAGACTCCTGTGTGTCCTGTAGGCGTCATTTTTATTCTCATTCAAAGCAGTAGGTACAATGAAGGCAGAAGAGCTATTGAGTTTGTTTTCAGTAAGAGCAAACATGTTGGTGAACAGAAAAATACAAGTGTTGAATCCAAATCACTTTGGTTTTCGGGCCCTTCAGCGTTTCCATAGTCAAGCTTAATTTCGTACCATTCAGAACTGTCTATTTCAGGCTCCCACAGGGCACCACGTTAGACGTGGCTTCTTCTCAGACCATTTCTCCTGCTCTCCCCGCACCTGGAATATCCTCCCCATCCGCATCTTCCCACGCCTTCCCCATGTCTCTTGGGCTGGAACCTTCTCAAACTAGTCACCCAGAGTCTTGCCTCACCGCTAAGCCCTTCGCTGATTTCCCTGGTATTCCTTTTATCTTTTTCTCTGTATCTTGGTCTCTTGGAATGAAGAGTCATTGCGGTGAGGCTGAAAGGGCAGTGGCCCAGGAGTCAGGGAACCTGGATTCTGGCCTTGCTCCTGCTGCTTCTTAGCTGAGCCTCTCTGGGCAAATCCCTGGCCTACTGGGTCTCAGGAACCTCGGAGGAGCAGTGAGAGAAGAGAGAGCTCCAAGGCCCTGCGGGGGGCGTATCTCTCCCTGCTCTTTCTCTTGGGGGCCCCAGTCTGTGCTTGTTAGGGTAGATGATTGATGACTTGCATATCACCAAGCTTTGTAACCTACAGTAGTGCTGCCAAGACTTCCTCTTTTCTGCTTTCAAGGGTAGAAGCACACTGACATGGTCTCATTAGTCAAATGGACTATATTAAGCTAATGTTTCAACAAACATTGTGGGTGGCAAAGCTGACTGTTTCTCTTAGCGACCAATCCGTCTTATACAAAATGAGTTTGCATTGCCAAGGGATTTGACAGCAAAGAAACCAGGGTCTTATTTTATTTCTAAGGTGAAAATGTGTTTGCCATTAAACTTGCATGAAATAGGAAATATTTATGTGGCTGCAGAAGACATTTGCATGGAGCAATAACAGACTTCGTGGCTATTGCTTTGTGGTTATTCTGCTTTTTTCTGCAGGATGATAATACAATACAATATAATATAATATGTTGTCGTTTGCCGTCGAGTCAATTCTGACTCATAGCAATCCTATAGGACAGAGTAGAACTGCCCCATAGGGTTTCCAAGGAGTGGCTGGTGAATTCGAACTGCTGACATTTTGATTAGCAGCCAAGCTCTTAACCACTGTGCCACCAGGGCTCCAATATAATATAATGTAACGTAGTATAGTATAATATATGATAATAGCAACTTATTTTTTTCCAAACGTTTATTTAGCACCTAGAGAGTGCGAAGATACCCTTAAATCTATGGGGGAATTGGAGATTTATGGGGGACACCATGTAAAACATACCCTCTAAAAACCAAAACAAAACCCATTGCTGTCGAGTCGATGCCGACTTGTAGCAACCGTATAGGACAGAGTAGAGCTGCTCCATAGGGTTTCCAAGGAATGGCAGGTGGATTCAAACTGCTGTCCTTTTGGTTAGCAGCCATAGCTCTTAACCACTGTGCCATCAGGGCTCCAGCACACCCTCTACAGTCTTGAGCTGTACTTATATATTTGCCATCTGAATGCCTGGCACATGGTGGACACCCCTTGGTGCGTACCAAAAAGGGCATTTGGGATTGACAGATGGGAGAGAGTTCTGTGGAATGGGGGCTTTGGTGACCCCTTTGGAGCAAGTGCCAATGTAGCGGGAACTCAGGAATAAGCAGGGTCCCTAGAAATAGAAGAAGGTGAAGGGGATGAGGGAAGAAGCATAAAGCAAGGTGCTGTGGGTTAAAGGGGTGCAGTGTTTGGGGACAGGCAGGGTAACAACCTGGCTGGAGTCCATGCTGCTGAGGAGTAAGGAGAGAGGGGTGAGGCTAGTTTCTGATGCTAATCTTTGGAGGCTGTAGTCTGCTGGGGTAAGAGGGAGCATTTGAAGGGTAGATTTTGAGAAGATCAAAGAGATTGAGAGAGGCATGTAGGACTGATTTGATGAGAAACCAAACCAGTTGCTTTCCAGTTGATTGTAACTCATGGCAAATCCATATGTGTCAGAGGAAAACTGTGCTCCATAGGGTTTCCAGTGATGGCTGATTTTTCTAAAGTAGATCACCAGGCTTTTCTTCTGAGGTGTCTGTAGGTGGACTCGAACCTCCAACCTTTTGGTTAGCAGCTGAGCAATCACATGAATTGGTTGCTTTACCCAGAGACTCCGATTTGTTGTAAGAGCAACACAATTGTGGAGGGTGAAGTGGAAAGAAAGATTTGTGGGGCTTTTAAAAATTCCTATTTTCTGCTCTCCTCAATGTGCTGTGGTGGTTGGAGAAGAAACAACAGGAATGGAGAGTATAAAGAAAGACCAGATTGTCTTTGATCTGAACAGCATTGCGTGGCCCCATGGGAGCACACACTTAGCCAGCTGCCTGCAAAGTCAACACTCAGAGTTAGAAAGATAATGTGAAAGAACAATGTACGATGTACTCTGCCTCTGTAGTGGAGGCTCCTAAACAGCAGAACCAATGTGAGGTGCCAGTTTAATAAACAGATGGAACCTGATTTCCAGGTCTTTGTAGGTGGAGACAACTCTGTTTGCAATTCGGCCTTGCTGATCCCATTTTTGGGGGCATTTTTTTTTCCTTACCTGTTTATAAAAAAAAAATAGGAGGGACTTAAATTCTTCAAGGCAGATGACAAGGGTTTCTGTCTCACGGCAGAACCAGTCCAGCTCTGACAGAGCCCCAGGCTGACACTCCAGACCAGGGCTTTGGTAGTTTACTGTCCTAGGAGATTCATCCCTGGGTTGGCAATCCTCAGGCTGAAGGATTCTGATGAGACTCTCTGGAATGCTTCTCGTTTCAACTTGAAGATTTCTTGCTCTGTCACGGCTGACTCAAATTTGTCTGCTTGACAAGAAATCTCAGACTTCAGTGGCCTCGACCACCATGAAGATTATTGGACCTGGATTAGACCGTGGCACCAGGGGGTTCTCTACGCTGGTGTTGCCCCGTGGAAATAGAACTTGAACTGTCTGTGCAATTTTAAATATTCTAGTAAAAAAAAAATTCTAGTAGCCACATTAAAAAAAAAAGTAAAAGAGACAGGCGAAATTAATCTTAATAATGTATTTTATTTAACCCAATAGACCCAAACCATCATGATTGCAAAATATAATCAATACAAAAAATTACTGAGAGATTTTACATTCTTTTTCTACATGCTACGTCTTCAAGATCTGGTGTGCATTTCACACTTACAGCATATCTCAGTTTGGGCTAGCTACTTTGCAAGTGCTCGGCAGCCACACATGGCTGGTGGCTGCCATATTGGACAGCACAACCACAGAGCCAGGCTTTTTACAAACCAGAATTGTATCTCAGTAGCGGGACGTGGGAGAAAGAGTGGCCTAAAAGTTTGGGAGTGGGGGGGTTGGAATAGCTGTGACTGGCTTTCTCTTTGCCATTCTTAAAAATCTTCTGTGAGCATCCAAGAGGGAAAGGAGTTATCTAAGGGAGAGCTCAGGATGAAAGCCTTGCAGAAATCCATCGTTAGCTACAAATAAAGACAAATCCCCTCCACTCACGTTACCCCACATAGGGCATGGAACCTGCTTAGTCCAAAGCTTTCTGATAGCTTAGCAAATGTCTATGTCAAATAGTCCCCGCAAACCAGTTTTATGAGAATATTTAGACTAAGCAAACTGCTTGAAGAGAATAGAAAGCTGAATTTGCATGGGCGTAATTTCCTTGATCAAAGAATGTTCAGCAAAAAGGGACCAAAGCAGAAGTTGCTGCAATTCACATGTCATTCCCCTCTGTTTCAGGACGAAGTTCTGCTCTATTTTCTTTATTTTGGGGATGATCATGGTGAATGACCTGTCTTGTCTCAGTTGAAATGAATTTGCTGCCAACTGAGTGCTCCTGATCGGCAAGGGTTGAGTGTATCAGTTCCGGGAACTGTGTGATTGCAGAACTGGGAAGCCAGTTTATCAGGCTATAGTGTTTTTTTTTTTTTTTTTAATGTTGCTGCCCAGTGAAGTGTACTAGCTGGAAGATGAGTTCATGCCAGCCATTTTGAATCTTAAATACAAGAAATTCAATCCTTTATGGAATAAGGAAATCTGTCCATTGTCTTTCTCATAAAAAGTTTAGTATCTTTTAAGTATCATTGGGCCAAGAAGATAATTATGAATAGTAATCAAGGATTTCATTTAGAACAGGGACAGCATGAAAATGGTATCGATTTCAGTTCACACCCAGAATTTTTAGGCTCTTTTCAGTATATTAAATTACATGTGAGAAATATAGAAGTTGTGGCTGATTTGCTAAGCTTACCACTTTTTAAGAGAAGTGGGAGGCTCAATTTTATCCTGTTTGAATGAGTTGCATTATCCTCGGGGAGCATTTTGTTTTTGCATCCACAAATCAATCTTTCCAGGTTCTGTTTAAATAGAGGAAGAAAGATGGCCTACTTTGGCACCCATCCCAAACCTAAGGCAAACCATCTCTAAGCTTGAATTTTCCCAATCATAAGATGAGAATTGCATCTATTTGTAAAAATTACTCTAATATCCTCAGATGAAATGGTCCAAGAAGCAGAAATTACTGTAATGAATCACTGTGCTTCAGGGGAAAGGAAAGCCTCTTCATAAAGACTTTTTGTTGTACTTTTTTTCCAGCTTCTTTCGAGATGTCTACTGTTCACGAAATTCTGTGTAAGCTCAGCTTGGAGGGTGATGTAAGTATCTGGTTTTTACCTTAATTTATGACTGAATTGAATCTGCCAAAATATGTGCTCCAAACCCTAACCTCTGTGCCTATGGTTATAATCCCATTTGAGAAGGGGTCGTTTTTGTTATGTTAGTGAGGCAGGATTAGTGTAGGGTGTGTTTTGAGTCAATCTCTTTTGAGACATCGAAGAGATTAAACAAGCGAATGAGAAACAGAGATGGGGGAAGAGAGATACCAAGCCACAAGAAGATTGCCCAAGAGCAGAAGCTCAGAAGAGACAAGGACCTTCCTCCAGAGAGAAAGACTTCTCCTAGAGCCGGCACTAGAGAACTAAGATACCTTGTGCAACTTTTGCAAATTAGACATACCTCTGGATAGCTGCGTTGTTCTTTTTCCTTGTGCATCCAAGGAAAATAGGGGTGAAATTCAGACAAACATTATTTGGTTCTTCCCTCTTCCTTATTACTTTAACTATTCCTAGCAGTTCAATTTGAAAGACACCTCATGGCACTAGAAACTTTTTTGGCATCACATCATAATTGGAAAGAGCCAGTGATACTGAGGTGGTTGAAATTTTATCTTGGTATACTTAGTATGTCAGTGGTAATAGTTGTTAGGATAATCCTTTGTAATACCATGCCCCAGGGTTTTACTAATGGCTGGCAGAAGCCACCGCCATATCAAAAATGATCCTGTCACTCTGAACTTCTCTGTGTCCATGGTGCCCAGGAAATTATCCTGAGAAAGGACCTATACTTTTTTTTTTTAGTACCTGGGAAAGCTTTTCTCCAAAAGAGCTAGGATTTTCCTTCTTCTTCTTTTTTTTTTTTAAACCAAGTACTCAGTTAATTATAATTTATCATGTTTCCCTTTTTGCTTTGGCCACCAGGGAGCTCATAATTAAATTTAATTGCCATTTATAAGAAATATGTGAACTTGGAAATTCTGATGCATTTGCTTCTTCCTTTAACAGTAAAATTTTAAGCTATGTATGGAATTAAAAGTCATTTCAAATAGTTTTTGAACCAACTGAAATGTAAGTTTTGAATATGTAAAATAATAATTCCATGCACCATCCAGGTTGCCTTGGCAGAAATTGCCTTTACAAAGACTCAGCATTTAGATTGGTCTCTAGCAGTATCCTGCATGATACTTCAAAATATGACCTCACTGAAATTAAAATGCAAAGACACACTGTAGGTGAGTCGACAGCAGACTGGGTGCCATACAGAACTCTCTGTACTGTCCCTGATGCTTGCCATCAAGGTGGTTAGCATGGATGGGTCTGTGTAAGCCCAGGTTGTATGGAGTAGCAAGCCCGTATTTTTAGTCTTTCTTCTTTTTGGAACATGTGCATACTGTTGTTGGCAACAATACAAGCTGCACATCAAGGTCCAGACAAGTCCAGGTGCTCAGTAATTTGTTTTTCTGACAGATCTGATCCATAGATTGTTTTCTGTGTCAGGTTTCATGAGAGGGCTTTTCGTGCAGCCTTTGAAGTTACTTTCTGGTCTGAAGTGTTCCTCTGAGTGGAGAGACAGGAGTGGAATAGAAAATGTTGCCTATGCCCCAGTATTTTAAGGGAAGGAAAGATCACTTTTGCCTTGCTAATTTGATTTTCCGACTGGCAGATTTTATAGGTAATGGCTCAAGTATCAATTAAGTGTCATTTCCAGAGATACTGTAAATTTATAAGAAACTTTTCCCCGCTCACTGTTGTTTTTGGAAGAAGACAGTGTGTCCCCTGGGAAATTAAACCGTACGTGGAACGGCTCATGGCCAGACTGCCCGTCTTTGTAGATAACTGATGGCACTGTTAATAAATGGGAAAACATTTTCCCTTAGATTTCCATCCACATTTTGCAGCTACCATGGCAAATACAGTAAATATTCTAGAACAACACTTTGCCTTTAGATTTTCCCAGCGCGTGCCCTATTTTCATGGAGTTAACCTGGCTGGAGAATTTAAATCGTGAAATTAGAAGGAAAGTACCTTGCTAATCCATTGTGTTTCAAAGCTGTAAGTGTTAACTGTATTTACTATTTGTCCAAAACGGTCTTTACAAGTCCTTTTTGAAATGTTTTGTCTAAACCTGAGCTTAGATTTCCAGCGTGTCCTGGGAGACACCTGAGAGGACGGCATCTTAGTTGCTTACCTGCAAAACCTCATGGCTAATAAAATCAGACTGTGTAGGTAGTGCCTGTGGGTGGAGCGTTAAGTCGGGGCATCTCAATCTCCTGACTCTTCACAAGAAAGCCAAGGTGAAGGCGTCACATTATGGATGGGGATCAAGTCCTGGCTGGTGGCAGTGCAGTTGGCACTTCAGGGTGGGAAGCCTTGACATTGACTGTAGACCAGTGGTGGATGTCTCCACAGTCCACTAGCCAACCAGAACCACATTATCCATTCTTTTTAGATTGCCTTTGCTTTGGGGACTGGGTTGCTGGGTGGAGAAAAGCTGCAAAAGCATTTCAGAGAAGTAGGGAAATACCAACGTCTTTTTTGGGAAGGAGAACTGAAGTAGAAGCTTGCCATTGTCCTTACCCCTTATCTCAGTCTTGGGTGGGGGGGTTGGGGTGGAGATACTTCTGTCCATCAAATCAGAAAGGGTAATGGGCTTTGTAAAGCACTGGAAAAGGAAGAAGGTTTAAACGGCAATAGGAAAAAACTAGGAAGAGTGGTGGGTAGAGGGGGTAGTATTAAAGAAGACGAGGGGAGGATACAGGGGACAGAGAATAGGAAGCTGGCAAACACAAAGAGGATGTGAGCCGTCGGACCAGACCACCTTGGTGCCCCACAGGCCACGGCAGAGGAAGAAGGAAGATGCTGCTCCTCGCCTACCTGGATGGTCAGGGACAAGCCGGCAAACATTTTACATTGGCTTTTTAAAGAATTGTAAGCTTAGCAATACAGGCCCAGTGGAAATTCAAGTGCCTGTGGCAAAACCTTGGCCAAACTCACTTGTCACTCTGGCATTTCCACATTTTCAGCTTGTTTCCAACTCTGGCCATCCCAGTTTAATGCTCTTCAAAGCCTTCCTTCTGGAATAAATCAGTGGTTTCAAGTCCTCAGCTTTTCAGCTTCCACGAAAAGATAAAACTAGAAATATATACTTGTAGATTTTCTAGTTACCTAGTGTAAGAATGAATTAAAAGAAACGATGGGAAAACATTTTATTTTAGGAATTGTTTTTTGAACACGCGGACCTTAAATGTGCATTATTTGCGTGTGCTTGTCTTTCACCCTTAGCACTCTGCACCCCCAAGTGCGTACGGGTCGGTCAAAGCCTATACCAACTTTGACGCCGAGCGTGATGCTTTGAACATTGAAACGGCCATCAAGACCAAAGGTAGGCGATACATTTGTTCTCCTCTTGTCAGCGCCTGACTAAGGTGTTTTTAGTCACCTCTTCATTCTCCCTCAAATAGCCGCACGTTGGTCATTTGAAATTGTCATAGAACTTTAATTGAGTGGATCCTGATGTACCTCACTCATACCTTCCTTCTTCCTTTCTCTCCCTGTCCCTCCCTCCTTCTCCTCTTGAGATAGAACCAGCCAGTTGCCGTGAGTCAACTCTGACTCATGACGACCCCATGTATGTCAGGGTAGAACTGCGCTCCACAGGGTTTTCAGTGGCTGATTTTTCGGAAGCAGATCTCTGGGTATTTCTTCCAAGGCACCTCTGGGTGAACTCAGACTGCCAACCTTTTGGTTAGCAGCTGAGCACGTTAACCATTTGCACCACCGAGGTGTTCCTTCTTGGGATAGAAGAAGATCTGAAATGTGAGAAAGTATTTTATCCAAATAGCGTAATAAAATGGAAGTAGGCAGAGGCTAGGAGCCAGGAGGCCCGACCCCAGGGGTGTGTGCTTTCGGATGGGCCCTTCCTTTTGAGGCTTCAGTCTCTCTTCTAGAAGGAAAAAGTTGGGTCACATGATCCCTAAGGGCCTCTCTCATTCCAAATGTCCTTGAATATTATTATGTTTGTTGAAAAAAATGCTGGGAAATTTTACTGCTTTGCTCTTAGACTGACCTAATGAGTGAAAAATTAGGACTTTTTTTAACCTACAAGCTATGCCACTCCTTAGCCTTGGGGCCTGAATGAGCAGTCCTGTCGCCGCCCTTTTGAAACAAGGCGAATGAAGCATATAATTGGCTGGAGTTGAGCAAGCACTAGCTTGGGTCATCAGGGTGTCTTTGGTGTGTACAGAAGTAGCTCAAGCAAACTCCTGGATGATGTTCGCCAAGCACATATCCTCGGGGTTGCTCCATCCCCCAAGTCCCTGGAAACGTTGCTGTTATTGTCGTGAACCTGGTGACCCAACCACATTTTTTTTCCTTTTTGGACAAAGCACTTCCTTTCGCTAGAAGGTTCGATGGAGACGCAGAGGTGACCCTGCAGTGAGAGCAGCTGCTGACTCATCCCACTGCCTGGGCACCATTTGTCTCTTCTAAGCAGAGTATTTTTTTTTTTAAGCAGAGTGTTTTAAATTACTGACCAGTAAACCGGTTGTTTGCCAAGTCACTCTGACTCATGGTGACCCCATGTGTGTCAGAATAGTACTGTGCTCCATAGGATTTTCAGTGGCTGATTTTTCAGAAGCAGATCTCCAGGCCTTTCTTCCTAAGAGCCTCTGGGTGGACAAAAACCTCCAGCCTTTTGGTTACCAGCAGAGCTCATCAATAATTTGTACCACCCAGCACCCAGGGCTTCCAAATGACTGACCCATGTATAGAATCCATATATAGCTCACTGAAAGACCAGGACTCCCAACTAGGTTGATGTGGGAACCTAAAACTAAACAACAACAACAAAAAAAACCCATTGTTGTCGAGCCGATCCTGACTCATAGTGACCCTATAGGACAGAGTAGAGCTGCCCTGTAGGGTTTCCAGGGAGCAGCTGGTGGATTCACACTGCTGACCTTTTGGTTAGCAGCCTAGCAGCCGTAGCTCTTAACCACTGCACCCCCTGGGCTTCATATGTCCTAGTCTATGCCTGACCCATTTACTAACAGCAGCTCCTTTCTCTCTCAGAACTCTCTTATTTTGGAGGATACATTACATGGTCACTTTTCCTATAACCCTTGGAGAAACCGAGTGACTTCATTTTCAGAGACAAGTAGGAAAATGTAAAGATCCCTTTACATCCTGTGAATATGACAGGGCTCAGGGCTTGCATCCTGTGCTTCATAACAGCCTTATGTTCTATCTGGACACAGTGGACCCCCCCCCCCTGCCCAGGATGGCAGCCTGGACAGCTGAACGGAGAATAAGGAAGCGTTCAAATTAGACCATTAAAAAGTCATCTTTTTTCAGTGCTTTTTAAATGACTATCCTTGTTGGCAAATCAGAGGGTTGATCAGAAAATTACACTAATCACAAAATAAAACTAAATCCGGAGGGCTCATCTCACTACAGTCCTGTCTACTTAGTGGCTCTTTTGGACGAGAGTATGTGTAAATCTGTGGAAACCCTGGTGGTGTAGTGGTTAAGTGCTACAGCTGCTAACCAAAGGGTCGGTGGTTCGAATCCACCAGGCACTTCTTGGAAACTCTGTGGGGCAGTTCTACTCTGTCCTATAGAGTCGCTATGAGTCGGAATCGACTCGACGGCACTGGGTTTGTTTTTTTGGTATTTGTGAGTCTGGGTTCAAATCCTGGCTCTGCCACATACATGTTACCTGACTCCAGAAAAATACCTAGCTGTGCTAAGCCTCAGTTTCCTTACCTGTGTTGACGTTGGCTGCCATCCAGTCAGCCCCCAACTATGGTATCCCCACGCACAATGGAACGACATGCTGCCTGGTCCTGCACCACCTGGTGATGGGTTGCAGATCAGACCATTGTGATCCACAGGGTTTTCATTGGCTGATGTTCTGAATTAAGTGGGGTAATCTGATACCCACCTGACAGGGTTATTGTGAAGATTAAATGAAGTAAAGGATGAAGCAGTAAGCATGGCTCCTGGCATGTAGACCGTGCTCAAAATATCCTAACACACACACAAGCTCTCCACTTTCCTAAAATTCACCCTATCTCACTGTTTGGGTGTGCCTGAATTCCTGTGGTTTCCCAACTTGCCATTTAGAAACACACTCAAGTTTAACAGTTAACTCATCAGGCCAGGGACAAAGCCTTCTTTTTTGTCCCTGCCTGAGAAGGCTTTTAGCAAGCTGGAATGTAAAGATTGCGCAAATGAACTCTGGTCATAACTGAAACTCCCATGGTAATAAAAATACCTCCAGGCCCTTTCTGAGTTGGTGGGTTGATACTGCAGTTTCTAAGCAGAAATGTCTGGAGGGCTAAGGTTTTAATTCTTGCATTCCAGTTTGGTTCAAAACATCTGAGGTCATCAGTGTCATCACTGAGTGGTTTGAACAGACTTGCACCAGACACTTCAGAAACGGTTCTCCTAGGTGAACTTCAAGTTAACCTTCTGAAGTGGTGCCCGATCATGCCCAACTTATGGGTGACAAGATCGGTGGCAACAAGCTCCGGGTCTCTCAGCTTTGTTTGGGATTGGGATTTGAACACAGCTCTGTCTACCCCAGGCCTGTGTTCTTAAATACCGCCATGCTACACCACCCACTTGTTAGGACTGGGCTTTTTTCTTTGCCTGGAGTTATTTTGAGGCAGGAAAAACATTTTCTAGCTACAATCTTATTGATATCTGATGCATTTTGCGTTTGTGATCCAGCTTTTGCTACCCTTCTCTTCCAGACTTAATGTCCAGTGAGCGACACTCAGGGCCACTTTTTAAAAATTAATTCATTTTTTGGTGCCTAGCCCTGGTGAGGTAGTGGTTAGGACCTCGGCTGCTAACCAAAAGGTCGGCAGTTGGAATCCACCAGCGACTACTTGGAAACCCTATGGGGCAGTTCTACTCTGTCCTGTGGTGTCACTATGTTAGAATCAACTCGACCCCAGTGAGTGGGTTTTTTGATTTATTCTATTACAGAGAAGGTCTATAAAATGTCTGTCATGTAGACGTAAGAAGTAAAGTTTATGAACACTTTTTAGAGATACAATTTACATACTATACAACTTACCTGTATGAACTGATCATTACAAGTGGTTTTTTTTTTTTTTTTTTTTTGAGCCCTGGTGGTGTAGTGGTTAAGAGCTTGGCTGCTAACCAACCATTCCTTGGAAACCCTATGGGGCAGTTCCACTCTGTCCTATAAGGTCGGTATGAGTCGGAATCGACTCCACGGCATAAGACAACAACAGCAGTGGTTTTTAGCATATTCACAGAGCTGTGTCACCACCAGCACAATAAATTTGAGAACATTTTCATCATCCAAGAAGAAACCCTGTACCCATCAGCACCAGTATGAACAGTTTTCAATAACATGGAAATCAAACCAAAAAAAAAAAAAAAAAAAACAAACCTGTTGCCATGGAGTCAATTCCAACTCAGGAAAATTAGTATGTTAAAATATAAGTAACCAATCAGGGTGCAAAATTTTAGGTATACAGAGTCTAGTAGTAGATATCATTTATTGAGCACTTGCTGTGTACCAGATATTCTAAACTCTTTAAATGAATTATCTCATTGAATCCTTACAGCAGGCCTATAAGTTAGGCATTCTTATTACCCCAAAGATGTTAGCTGTGTTTTTTTAAAAAAGGTTCAGAGGAGAACACTGGAAGAAATACACCTATAAGTTAACCATGTTTTTTGGGGGGGTGGATAGGACTGGGGGGATTTTTTTTTTCCCTTTGGGCTATTCTATATTTTCCAAATTACTACTCTGAACATGTAATACTTTTATAAGAAAAAAAAAGATATATATTTGAACCATCATTTTCCAGGATATGGCTCTATTGTTTTTAGAAGCAGGCCAGCTTTATGATTTCTCTGCCACCCTAATTCATACTGAGAGGTAGTTAGTAATTGCTGATAGAAAAATAAACCAGAAGAGGTGTGCTTGTTTATAAAGCTTCTGAGGCTATTGTTTCCGTCGGGCAGGTCATCCAAGCTTCAAGTTAGCCTCAACAATTTGTAATATTTTGGATCTTTACCTAATGAGAACTAGGAGATTGATCTTTTTAAGTTGGATAAAACTCTGAAGACACAGTTCAGCCTAGTCCTAAGACATTAGGATATATTAACTTTGCTTTTCTTAACAAAAAAAAATTGGAATCTAAGCTGTTATTATCTGGAACAGAGGTCAGCAAATTTTTTATGTAAAGGGCCAAATCCTAAATATTTTAGACTTTGCATGTTCTATGGTCTCGTTCCTAAGCAACTACTCAACTTTGGCATGATAGCAGGAAAGCAACCATAAATAGCAGGTGAATGAATGGGTGTGGCTGTGTTCTAATAAAACTTTATTTACAAACACATACAGCCAGCTAGATTTGGGCCACAGGCCATAGTTTGCACACTCCTAGTCTAGGATTTCACTCATTTTAACATCCATTCACCTTAAATTTGTTAGTTGTGTGGTAAAATGGATATAAAAGAGTATATAGGGTATGATTACAGACAACTTTTTTATATCAAAAGATAATATTAAATGATTATTACTAGAATTATAGGTAATTCATTCTTTATTGTGCTTTCAGTATATTTTCCAAATTTTCTATGATGACATGTATGCAGAAGGCAATAATGCGGTCACATTAGTTGGGAAAAGCAAGAGCCCTTTTATTCCTTTCTCCTTCCCCTTGCTATTGTTCAGATAACTACATCATTTTAAAAAATTAGCTAACTGAGATCTTACCTTCCTCTTTAGAATGCTTTCTACCTTCAGTGTAATTAAGCAGCTTGAGCCACACCTTCACCCCACTCCCACCTCAAGCTCTTTTTCAGAACACTTAGAAATGATGACATGATGCCAAGTAATTGGTCTTTCCTTGACATCAAAGGAAAGAAAGCATAAACCTGAAATGCTGATTCGAACAAAAGCCAGTGGATCCTGAAAAGATGACTATCTGGGTCTCCTTCTCTCAACACAAAAGCAGCATGTGTGTACACGCCTGGTTGCTTGCCAATGGCAGAGGGGGCTGCGACATTCCTCACTGGCTCCAGGTGATGTTCCATTGACTTCCCTGGTGTCTGTGCACTTTCAGGAAGGAGAGCTGCGAGCAAGCCACCTGTGGCAGAGGGTTAGTCGGTCAGTTGCCTTTAAACACTAGGATATAAACAGGAGCAGGTGAGAGCTGGCATCAAATGCTAGATGGGGAAGAGCTGGGCAGAGGTCTGTGAGCTGGCTCTGCCTATGCTGGCCAGAAGGTCCCTGAAGCAGCTCTTGTCCATCCCTTCTCCTCAGCCCTAACATCTCTCACCTGGGCTGGTATGGCACCTGTCGTTTAGTAGGCCTCCCTGCCTCATCCCATTCAGATTCTCTTAGCTCCATTTCCAGGCTCTGTTCAGTGCTTCAAAAAGAAGGTTGCTCTCTGCCTTTGCTCTTTCAGGAGGGTGCTGGCGCTACCTCCCCACTTCCAGCATCCAGACAGCTTCCTCCCATTCACTCCACAGGCTAAGCCTTTGCACAAGCCCTTCCCCAAGCTTTCTCTGAGGAGGCAGAATCAACTCTTCCTTGGTCTGTGTGCTCACAATATGTTACATATTCACTTGTAGCTCTCGTCATGTTGTGTTACAACAATTGACCTGTGGACTTGTCTCTCCTACTAGATCGTGAGCTCCTTGAGGGCAAGCACTTTATTTTCATTAACCATTTTTAATGCCCAGGCTCACAGAACCCTGTGAAGACATAAACGTTTAACCCAAGTAGTAGTTACAGGGACACAGATAGCAGAACACAGGTGAGTGGGGATGCAGGTGCGGACACATGGTGATGAGGCAGCAAGGAAAGCTCCAGAAGCTAAATGAATGTAGCCCATTCTCATAAGACTGCTTTGTTTTTAGATTCCAGTTTGAAGGAATCTCAGTATTTCTTGACTGTGTTACCTAGACCAAATGCACGATTGTTTTGTGTCCATGCAATTACTTACCTTAATTTGTGTCTACTTAGAAGCCAAGTAAAGCCACGCAAAAGTAGTAGTATTGCTTAATTAGCGAGAGGCTTCTGAGACCTAAATCTGTAGGAGTTCCTTGGTCTAGATTGGCCTTGGGTTAAATATACACTGTGGAGGGTACAACACAGCTGTGAATGGTTTACCATATGGGTCTAAATAACTAGAGAGGAAAGTCAGCTAAATTAGAAAAGGATGAATCTAGACTACATAAAATAGATGGTAATTAGCACAACTCCAGAGTCAGTGTAAGTGCCAATAAGCTGGTACAGCTTTGGTCCCTCCGTGGGGAGGGACGGTAATGAGTAGCCCTGTTATTATTGCCACTTTTGATTTTAGCAGTATTTGTGTTCTCCGGAAGGGAATCAAAAAGCGGATTGTCCCCCCACCCCCCCAAAGCACAAGTATAGAATCATAGCTGTGGCAAGTTTTAGCACGTTTTTCCCTTGTACTTTTAAAATGGAACCGCTCAAGATTCCCTGCGTGGCCAAAAGACCAACTTTCCACGCCAGGGAGAAGCAAGCCAGGGTGTGTATTTTTGGTGACACCTGACCACCTGCAGGCATATTCACCTGAGCACAGCAGTTAGAAATATCTTCTCTTGAGGCTGCCAGAAGGCAGACTGGCACTGAGAAGTGACCTCTCCCCTCTAAGTGTAGAATCTTCCTTGTAGGGATGGGAGGTGAGGAGGGAGACCAACAGGAAGCCCGAGGTGTGGGTGAGAGAGTGCCTGTGAGAAGGGCCTCCGTGACTCAGGCAGCCGTGGGCCTCCTCACCCCCCAGAGGGCGCGTGCTCACAGAAGGGAACAGAAGGCTTCCAGGTGCTGAGGCCTCCCCACTTTGTGTGGAAATTTACTTTAGACCGAGTTCTCCTCTTAACAGCAGTGCTGGGGGCAAAGAGAGGCCAGGGATGAGTCACCTTTATTCTGCAGACACGGATATTCTCCCTCACAGTACTTGTCTATGTGGCTGTGTAAGTGCCACACCCAAGCCAGGTGGCCTGTAAAACAGGGTGAAGGAGTCCCTGATGACTGTCTAGTTGTAGGTGTCAGTTTTCGTCACTTGCCTCTTCTCAACCTTTTTCTTTTTTGTAAAAACTGTTACCTCTTTTCCCTGAGGAAACCCAAGCAGCAGTGTCAGCCAGGGCCAAGAGAAGTGGTGTTCTTAGCTGCTGTGGGGTTGCTCACGGCTACCCCATGTGTGCAGAGTAGAACTGCTCCATAGGGGTTTCCTTTTGGAAACAGATCACCAGGCTATTCTTCCAAGGCGCTTCTAGTTGGGTTTGAACCCCCAACCCTTTGGTTAGTAGTCCAGCGCTTACCCATTTGTGTCATCCAGGGCCTCTTAATGGTGTCAACAATGCTAAGATGATAAATAGTAACTTCTCCATGGTCAGTTGAGTGGAGGGTGGGCTTGCTGGCTTTTATTGCATCTGTTGAGATATTTTTGTTTACTGTCTTATGAGGTTGATGGAGAAGCAGTGCCCCAAATGGTACTTACATTCTCTGAGTATTCCTTCATTCACCATTTGATTTGATTTGAATCTTGAGTGGTGGCCTGTTTTGTGTTTTCCTGCAAGCCATATAGAATATTTAAGAAATAAAATTTTATGTATGGAAGGCTGACAGGGGTCTAGATTATTCAAGTATCTAATGGGATTACATAGATTACACCTTAAATCCTTTTTAAGGGACCTGGCTGAGGTGAGATCAGAACAAAATGGAAACAAGAAATTTGTTTTCTGGGCCAAACCTCCTTCCTTGGCACTTGGTGAAGCCAGCCTTTCCCTGAATCGGGCCATGTCCTCTGTCTGTGCCAGAGCTGGGAGAGACACCCTGTTCCCTAGTCTCTTCCCACCTCAGGTGGTGCTGAGTTTTTACCCCATCACCCACAGGCAGCTGGCGGGGTTTATCCCATGGCTGGACCAGTAAACTAATGTGCTAATGACAAAAGTGTTTCCCATCCTCCTCTGTGCATTATATTTTCATAGACCGAAAATAGAATGCATTCATCTGCTTTGAGCATCATGCTATTTTAAAGAATTATCTAGGTTGGGATCAAAATGACTATGGCAACTAGAAAGGTTAGATGAGGAGCTTAGGCGGCAGTGAGTTTAAGACAATAATGGTAGAATAATTTGGAAAAGGATAGCAAGTGTGGTAGCACAAATGTAGCCAGCATCACTGAATTGTGCATGTAGAAATTGTTGAAATGGTGTATCTTTGGCTGTATATACATTTGCCAAAATGGGGAAAAAAAAATTTTTTTTAATTGAATGTACACAGGGGTAGGCCTGCGACAGAGAAGCTTTGTGAAAGCTGTAGACCCGTTCCTGATCATTAGCTCAGCCATCCTTTCTGCATCCCTGTAAAAGAAGTATGATCATTATCTCTGATTTACAGGGTGAGAAATCAAGCCATAGGGACTGAGTTTCACACGGTTTCTATAGCACATTTGTCGCCCCCACTTATCCAGGTGTCTCTCTTTGCATCTGCCACCTACCCAGAGGTGTCTCTCCTGGTGAGAGGTCCAGCTTCTGCTGAATGGTCCAGAGGGGTAGCTCCCATAACAGGCATTCCGGGCCAGACAGCACCATGGCTAACTGTGGGGAAGATGCTTCGGAGCAGTGGTGTGTGGGGGAGGAGGAAAGGAAGGGGCTTATTTTCCCTAAGATCACACCCAGTAGGTGGATGACGTGTTGGTATAGGAAGCTTGTTGTGAGGGACTGCCCCTCTCCTGCCGAGTTATTAATGGCTCTCTCCAGAGGAAAGTCTTCTAGCTCTTTCTGTTGAAAAAAACTTCAGTTGGTGTCTTAGTTTCGTAGTGCTGCCATAACAAAAATTACCACTCATGGGTGGCTTTAAAGAAGACATTTATTCACTCACAGTTCTGAAGGTGAAAATCCAGATGAGGGTCTCAGCCAGGTCAGGCCTCTCTCCCAGTTTCTGCTGACTGCTGGCAGTCCTTGGGGTTCCTTTGCTGCTTACAGATGCATCTGTGACATCTTCCTGTGTTTGTGTATCTCTGTCTATATTCTGCTCATTTTCTAAGACACCACTCAGAAGTGATTAGGTGTAGGACCCACCCTTCTCAGATATGACCTCATTAACATGAAAGAAAACCTCTATTTCCAAACAGGGTCATATTATAGGTACGAGTGTTAGAACTTCAGCATAACTTTTTGGGGGGCACAATTCAATTCGTAACTGTTGGGTTATCTCTTCAGTGGCTGTGAATTGTTACTGGGTGGCAAATTATTAGCTGCAGATTATTCAATGTATGTTTGGAACTGTATAGGAAGTCTAATTATATACACATGTAGACACAATCACTATCCCAACTTCTTTTTTGGAACTAGATTGAGGAGTGTCAAAGTCTGATGTCAAAAATTAAAAGCATGACTCATATAAATATAGGATGGATAGGTGTCAAAGACTTAACTCATTGAGGTAAGGCTGATTTAAAGGGAAACTGGAAAGACTATTTGTAGCGCAATAAAAAGAATGTTGGAAAAAGATTGCTAGACTTGGTTCAGAAACAGGTTTATGTTGCCGGGTAGTACAGGGGTGACTTAACAGCCATCTCTGAGGGGTGTGGTGTGAATTTAATGATCGAGTATCTATAAAGTACTTAGTAAAACGCCTGACATGTAGTAAAACCAAAAGACCAGTAGCAGTCAAGTTGATTCCTACTAATGGCAACCCCAGGTGTGTGAAAGTAGAACTGTACTCTCTAGGGTTTTCAGCAGCCAATTTTTCGGAAGTAGATTGCCAGGACTTTCTTCCAAGGTGTCTCTGGGTGGACTCCAACCTCTAACCTTTCGGCTAGCAGCTGAGTGCTTAACCATTTGCACGTGGCACATAGTAGGTGTTCAGCAAATGTTTCTCAGTATTTTAATAAATAAAATATGTCCACAATGACACGCCCATGGGTCTGTGGCCCTCTCCTGTCTGTGTGGTGTGCCTCTGACCACTTGCTGTAAAGGTGATTTTCTTCTGAGGTTCGGTACTGACGTACTCAGTTATTAATCTAAGCAGAGTCATAGCCATTCCTGTGAGTAGATAAGGAGAGGATCTGGGCAGTTTTCCTTGACTTTCCAACAAGTTAGCCTCCACTCCCAGGCCCCCTCAGCCCCTCAGCACACACAAATGGAGTCTGTTCTCTTTGTGCTGTCAGAGTGCCTTGGCAGAAGTAAGTCAGCATCCCATTCAGGACGGCCTGCTGGTTCTTTTCCACGGACAGTGAAGATACACATTTTCCGTGGACTGCCAGTCTGGGGAGCTGACTCGGGATTTCCACCGCAGAGAGGAGGAGCAATCTCCAGGAGACTGATTTTGTGGTTTTGGACTCAGCCATTATCTTAGACAGGAAATGTGTTCTTTACACTTTAAAAATACTGAGGGTGGTACGGGGCCTGGGACCCCAGAGTTTTCTGCTTGAGCTCCACTGTTGGTGGGGCTTCCGGCACCATTCACTTAGCAAAGTCACTGTTTCAGGCTGGCTAGCATTTAGAACACTGGCTGGCCTTTCTGCACACCCCATCAGACCCAACTGTTGAAAAAAACATTTTTGTGGATAGCCGATTGGATTAGCTGACTGTTTTCATTCAAGGAGCAAATGCTTCAAAATCCCATTATGCCGTTTTCCATGAAGCAAAACCAAACCCGTTGCCATAGAGTTGATTCCGACTCATGGAGATCTCATGTGTTACAGAGCAGAGCTGCTCCACAGGGTTTTCCTGGCTGTCACCTTTACGGGAATAGACCTCCAGGCCTTCTGTGGCGCACTGGGTGGGTTCCAACTGCTGACCTTTAGGTTATAGTCAAGGGCAAACCATTTGCGCCACCCAGATAAATGTGTATCTCAGTTCCTCAACAATCTCAAAAACCGTTTTAACTTCTGTTATTTTTTAACCAAAATTGCCTTTGTTTTAGTCTTCAAACAGCAAATTGTTTACTCTTCTTTTTCTAAGGTAATCATGATTAACTTAACAAAAAAAGGCATTTACAATGCATCTTCAAAGCATTTCCCTTTAACAGGAATGTTACTGCTATAGAATCTCAAGATTAAAAAGTTAAAAAAAAAATCGATTTCGTTGCCTTTATAGAACAAGACAAGCTAGCGTAAGTCAAGAACACCCACCCATACTTCAGGGCCTTCTCCTCCAGCACCAAGCATCGTTCTATTATTTCCATTTAGCAAAACCTCATCTAATTTAGTAATCCTTCTTCCTTCTGCTGTGATTTCAAACTCAGTAACGTCTTCCAATACCATATTGACAAAGTCATCAAAACCTAGAAGCCAACAATTTTCTCATCACTCTTCATCACAATGTGAGTTCTTGGTCCTGTATACTTGTCCACAAACTCTAGCGGCCACAGCTATCATGGGTTGGTGGTAGCGTTAGCCATGGCTACGCTGGAAGTCTCTTATTAGAATTTTAAAAGAAAAATTTTTAAATCTGCCTGGGTAACAGAGTTTGCTGAGTTCTTACCGTCATTCTGTGGGGACCACCCCCCCCATCACTCTTCCCAGTGTGGGCCTTTACTTGTATTACTTTGTGACCGTCTCTATGGAACAGAAGAGAATGGAATGGAATAGGCAAAGGAAGCATTATCCAGGTTGGTTGCATTCTCTATGCTTTTGCAGTTTATTGTAGCCCCTGCTCCCCACCCCCCCACAGCAAACACTTCCCTGTGCACTGGAACGTGAGTATCTGCAAGTGCAAATCCAGAGAGGCAGCATCTCCTCTCCTGGGCGTCTGTGCCTGCTGTCAGGAACTGCGTTAGATTCAGAGCTTTTGTAGCGCTGGCAGTCTGCCATTGCTGACAATAATTGTGCTGACATAGGTAGCTGAGTGGCCCGTCCTCATCCTTCAGCTGCATCCTGGGCACAAGTGGTGAGTGACCGCGTGACCTGGCAGCTTCCACCTGTACCAAGCTGTTTCCACAGGAACAAGCCACCTCACCAGACATGGTGGCGGGTGGTGAGGAAGCAGCAGTGTTCTGAAGATAAGAAGGTTATATCCCACTGGCAGTGCATGCCTTCTGGTGTTATGACTTAGGAGTGAGCAGATTTATGTCTTAAGTGGGTTAGACTAGGCCATTGATCCTGGGCCCCACGATTTTGTCCTTTTTCCAGTTCAGTTTGAAACATGCAGACAATGGGCTTGGGAGAAATAGCTGATGGAGGACAGGGTCTGGGGACCTTCCACTTGCAGAAGGAGCCTCCATTTAATTTCTCTGTAGTTTCTGGAGTCAGCATTTGTGGACTGGATCAGATTGTTCACTTGGAAAGTCTCCCAGCACTTGAGATGCTGCATCTCAGCAGGCTGTTTGCTTGGTAAATCATTTAGGTGAAATACACTTAGATTCCTTTAGACTTCAGCCTCCCAGGTGAGATTCAGGTTAACCACCCCAAGCTATTTATGGGGATTTCCAATAATTGGATTGAATTCTGACTCTGCTAGCTGGACGCTTAACATCTAGCTGCTGTGGAAGAAAAGGCAAAGAGCTGTTTTGTTGACAGAGAGCTTGGGATTGCACGGTGTTTTGTGGAATGAGCTCTTCTTAGGTGCTGCCTCTTCCCTGGGACTTTCCCTAAGATTGTAGTAGACTCTGCACCTCACAGAAGCAGCTGATGGACCTGTTTCGGTGGATTTGTGAAGACCTTTGCCTTCCCCAGCCACAGTTATGCCTTTCAGTCATCACCAGAGAGCTTGTTGAAATACTGCTTCCTGGGCCCCAAGCCCTAGAAAGTCTTAACGAGTAGGTCTCAGGTGGGGCCCAGGGGACTGTGGGATTCTAATGCAGGTTGGCCAGGGATCACATTCTGGCACAAACATAAACTTTACATTTGTTTCCAAGAAAGAATCATTTTTTATGGGTCACTGTTTCTGGTATGCATTCAAGTCAGGGGCCCCTAAATTGATTTCAGGAGATTTTAGAATTGAGGTTAGAGGATATAGTTGTATTTTGTTGAGGTCCTTTGGCATTTTTAGATTTGGGTAATAAAGTTAAGTACAAGGCAAAAACACCTTATAAACAGTGGTTTTTCTAACATGTTGTTAGGTGCTGTTGAGTCGATTTCAGTTCATAGTGACCCCATGTGACAGAGTAGAACAGCCCTATAGGGTTTTTCTAGGCTGTAATCTTTACAGGAGCAGATTTCCAGGTCTTTCTCCCATGGAGCCACCTTTTGGTTAGCAGCTAAACACTTAACCATTGTGCCATCAGGGCTCCTTAATATAGTTAGAGCCATAGAATTTTTGAGACAGAAAGAAAAGGGGGAAAGTATATGTCTGGGTGGGCGCACACTTACACATGCCCAGACCCACGTCCACTGAAGTAGCCTCATAAACTTAAGGGGTCTGTGGAGAAATCCATCTTGCCCATGTCGGAGTGAAACTAAAGGGAAGTTAGAACTCGATTATACCTGTCAGCGCTCCAAGGGAGCAGTGACTGTACCAAGAGGGTGGATTTCATTGGTGTGAGATCAGGGGCGCAGGGGGCCCTCTTGTGAAGACCAACTTGTTGGAAAATAAAGGAAAACTGCCCAGATCTCTCCTTATCTAGATGGTGGGAAAAACCATGACTCCGCTTGGACTACTGGCAAACAAATGTAGAAGGTGCGTGTTATTTGCATAAAAATATGGTCTATGCAGTTCCTAATTTTAATGCATAGTGTGTTTTACCCTAGATAAAATATTTAGAACTACGCTGAAATCTCTTGAGGTGAAGTCACTAGTTGATTCTAGATCAATATAGGAAGCTGCGTGTCTTTCGTTGTAATTAAGAGACCCTGTATGTGGTCATTATGGTGAACGTCGAAAGTATAAAAACAACCGGTGGCCATCGGTCAGCTCTGACTCATGGAGACCCCACGTGTGTCAGAGCAGAGCTCTGCTCTGTAGGGTCTTCAATGGCTGAGTTTTTTGGAAGTGGATTGACAGACCTTTCACCTGAGGCACTTCTGGGTAGACTTGAACCTTCAACTTTTTGGTTAGCAGCTGAGCATGTTAATCGTTTGTACCACCCAGGGACTCCTGTGGAAAGCATAGATGATTTAAAAATATTTTTACTTATCCATAATCACACCACTCAGATGATCGGTGTTAAGTTTTTCATGTAAGGCTTCTATATGTTTTATGTGTGTTGGCGTTTTACAGGAACGGGGTTATATCCGTGCAGTGCTTTGCGAGCTATCTTTTTACTTAGCAGTGTATTGTGAATTGACGTTTTTCCGTGTCAATACCTTAAACCATCATTTTAACTGGCTGCATAGTATACTGTTATACGGACAAAGGAACATTTATTTCACCAAGGTCTTTTTATTCGACACATTTTCCCTTTATTTTTTGATAAAGGGAAATATTAGAATTAGGGTTACAGGATATAATTGTATTGTGTTGAGATTCTTCAGTATTTTTAGATTGGAGCAATAAAGTTAAGTAGAAGGAAAAAATGCCTTTATAAACAGCAATTTTCCTAATGTAAAGTTGTTGTTAGGCGCTGTCGAGTTGATTCCAACTCATAGTAACCCCATGTGATAGAGTAGAACTGCCCTGTAGGTGGTTTCAGGGCTGAAATAAGCATCTTTGAAGCAATCTCTTACATAGCAGTTGGGCTCTTGTGTTTACGTTGGCAACTCTAAAAATCGGAGCTGAAGTTAAAATAGAAGCTGCAGTTAACTCTGAAGTGTTATTTATTTTTATACCCAGAAATTCTAACCTTATGCTTTTTGTTCTTTCTAACACGCTTGAGAATTCAGGAGATGTTTTCTGTCAGTCTGCTCGTTGCCTTTGCCTCAAAGCACCATGATTCCAACCTTGCTATTTCTTACGGGACCCCTCTGATTTCCTTAAGGAGTCTTGAGAGAAAGACTGTTCACAGTTTGTGTGTGAACTTGTAGGCCAAGCAATTCTGCTGTCTTACCCCAAAATTACATATCCAGTTACGGCAAAGACTCTTCCTTTATTAGACAAAGTTCATCATCAGCCGGGAGAGAGACCTTTCACGCTCTGAATTCTTAAAATTGTGCTTTCTTAAGTTAAATGGCATGTTGGGAGTATTTCAAGTATAAAATTGGAAACTTCCAGATGCCAGAAGGCATTGCTTATCTTTGTAAATACACATTTTCCAATTAAAATAGGTACTAAAGTATTTTGGTGGCACTTCAAAACTCCCAATTTAGATTTAATTTAGATTAAAATGCTTACTCTTTTTAATAAAGTTGCAAAATTGATTACTAAAATTGCCTATTAAAGATTAAAAGCAGTGGAACGTATATTTTCCCTACAAAACAATTTAGTCTTCAATAGGTATGATTGTATTAATCAATTATGCTATTAAAATACAACTGCCACATTAAATCTGACTCATTTGTCATGACAGTTTCTGTAATTATAGAAATTACACCTAGATGCTTATGTAGCTGTAATCCTGCAATAAATATAAATAATTGTCTCTATTAATTCAGTCTGCAGTTACTGTCTATTAAATCCCACTTAAATGGCAAATTGGGGACCTTCATTTAAAATCCTACTAAATCTTTGTTGTTCCATCTGACTGCCAGAGCCCCACAAATGCACCTCCTACAGTTGATTCCAGAAACCAATTTATGAATAAAATAGTTTTTTTTTTTTTTTTTTAATACAAATGTTTAAAAGTTCCCTTTAGGTTTGAGGCTGTCAGGAAAAAGGAAAAAGAAGGTGTACACGTGGGTGGAGGGTGCTGACTATAGAAAGTATTTCGGTTTGGAAAATGGTGTAGGAATTTTAGCTTGGAAAATTCTACTTAAACAACGTACTACAGCAAGTGGTTGAGTAACTGTTCACAAATTGTATTTCCATAGGTGTGGATGAGGTCACCATTGTCAACATTTTGACCAACCGCAGCAATGCGCAGAGACAGGACATTGCCTTCGCCTACCAGAGGAGGACCAAGAAGGTACGGGTAGTTCTGGGGATGGAGGGCATTCCTTGTTGAATTTAATTTCCTTGGCCATTGCCTTTTTGTCTCATGAGTTCTGGCTCGTATGGAAAAGATACTGTGTCACCAGCAAGAGCCTTCTGGAACACTTGGTTACCCAAGGTTTTCCTCTTGCCTCTTGGCAAGGGTTACTTCTCACACACACCTGGCCCCTGGAGTGCTTGTTGGGTGCTCACACATGAAGGCAACACACTCCTCCAACCCGGAATGCATGGAGGGAACAGTTCTGGGAGAAGAAAGTTAGAAGGAATAGGGACAACAACAACAACAGGTACTATATTCGTTTCTTAGGGCTGCTGTGACAAAGTACCACTAACTGGGTGGCTTACGACAACAGAAATGTATTCTCTCAGTTCTGGAGGCCAGAAGTCTGAAATTAAGGCTTTGGCAGGGCTGCACTGCTTCTGAAGGAACCTAGGGGAGAATCCTTCCTTGTCTTGTCTGCTTCTGGTGGCTCCCAGAGTTCCTTTCTTGGCGTATGGCTACATAACATCAGTCTGTACCTGCATCTTCCCATGGTTTTATATAAAGACACTCAACACTGGATTTAGGGCCCGCTTGGATAATCCAGGATGATCTCATCTCGAGATCCTTAACTTAATTACATCTGCAAAGACCCTTTTTCCAAATAAGGTCACGTTCACAGATGCTGGGGTTAGGACAGGGACATATCTTTTGGGGGTCACCATTAACCCACTACAAGTGACATTTGTTGAGTACTTGCTTTGTACCAGATACCGTGGTAAGCTCCCTACATGTAGCAACTCATTTTATCTTTGTGACCTCTACTGACTTTTGATAAGATACCTGTAATTTCATCTTCGGACACTTAACCCCACTGGGTATTGATCCTGACACACTCCTCTTATTCTTAAAATACACACTTGAATACTTGAGAGCATTGTTGGTAGCTGATTTGGTCTACCAGGTTATCTTCAATGTGCCCTGTTTCCCCTATTTAAAGAGGCTTTGTGTGTTCTTCCCTTGCTTGTCCACTAGTGGTTAAGGAACATCACAGTGCTTATTCATCCTTTATTTTGTCACAGTGTTAGGATATTTTATTTTTAGGGACTTGCTGCTTTATTTTTAACTTCTTGTTATATAAAACTTTTGATTTATTCTTGGATGGTGCCGTAAGCGTGGCTTCCTGCAGCTCCCTCTTGACTTAGGCTTTTCACTGGTAGTCACAGTGGAGGTGAGCTGGAAGGATTCTGGTCCTGCCTGAGATGTTTCTGCCTTTGGGGCTGACAGGACCACCAAGATCCTGGTAGTTGTAGATCAAGCCCTGATACAGCTCCCCCTTCGAAACAGTCAAAGAGGACATAAATAGGAGAGCGTCTGCCTTCTGTCAACCCACATGTGTTAACATTCCTCTTCCAACTAGCCTTGTATTAATCTTCTGTAGTGAGACACCAGGGGAGTGCATCCTTTCTACTGCTTCCCAGGAGGATCTGAGAGCTGGCAGAGCCGAGTCCCAGTTGGAGTAGAAGGCCCACCTCTGATAATATACCTGTAATCACTCCTTCACTTGTCACTTACAGAGTGTGGTCTTTGACACACTTGAGCTTATGGATGTATACTCAAATACAGGAGTCTCGATCTTGATTTCACATTAGATAGATGGTAAACAAAGCTCCCACATAGCCTCTTGGAAGGAAGATTCATGCACGGTTCAGTGCCCTTTCTGGCTAGGGACAGGGACAGCTCACTGTCCTACTGATCCTTGACGCCCCTCAGCCTGGGGTCAAGGAACATTGTCATCTTTTACAGGAAGATACCTAAACCACCTGAGGGACTTTCTAAAGGAAACATTGGGAGCAGAATCTTATTGTTTCAAATGAGCTCTCTGCAAGATACAGAAAGTCCTGTATTACAGAGCAGCTTTAGAGAAGTGGAACACCAAACCAAAAACCAAACCCGTTGCCCTCGAGTTGATTCCGACTCATAGTGACCCTATAGGACAGAGTAGAACCGCCCCATAGAGTTTCCAAGGAGCACCTGATGGGTTTGAACTGCTGACCCTTTGGTTAGCAGCCATAGCTCTTAACCACTACGCCACCAGGGTTTCCAAATGGAACACGGCTGCCTAGATTTCAAGGTGAAATGCTTGGAGAGGGAGCCCTGGTGGCACAGTGGTAAAGAGCTACGTGGCTAACCAAAAGGTTGGCAGTTTGAATCCACCAGGCGCTCTTTGGAAACGCTATGGGGTAGTTCTACTCAGTCCTATCGGGTTGCCGTGAGTTGAAACCGATTCAATGGCACCTAACAACAAGAAGCTTGGAGGGAGGGGCTGGCAGAGAGGACTGGTTTTCTGTTTCTTTCACGTTGAGGCAGATGCCATATGCAAGGTCTCTCCACATAGGTTATGTCTATTTATCGGATGTTTCTGGAGTTTCTGTTAAGTGTGGAGCCCTGTGCCAGGCATTATGAGAAACAGGAATTTGAATTTGCCCCTAAGGAGTTTCTAACTTCTACTTACTTCCCTAAGAACTGGAAGAAATCAGTAGGTCCCCAAGTGCTATTTGAGGTGTGAGCAAAGTTTAGGGGGTGAGAATGGAAGAGGGCAGTGTCAAGTGTAGGCTGAGTTTGGAATTAGCTAACCTAAAAATTCTAAATTGGAAAATTGGTAGTATAATCAGGAGGTGTTGCTTTTAAAATCCCACTGTAAGAGCTATGTGTTACTAGGGCATCGGGCAGCTGGAGAAAGCAGGTGGCTGAAGGATCGGGCCAGATGATTTCTAAGATCCATTTCATTTCCAACACTCTTGCCACCTCTGAGTGATTCGAGAAGATTCTCTTTGAGGCAAGTTGCAGATCACCTCTTATAGCCTGCAAGTACCTCAAGGGGCTAAACACTGTAGATACCATGGGATGCTATTGGGAAGCAGGAGAGAAAAAGTAAGGGAGAGAAGAGGTGGGAAAAATTAAGAAGAAAGAAGAAAATCATTGTAACGGGAGACTCCAGTCGTCACCCAGTGCTGTGGGTTGCCTGTGTCTTGTAGGAAGTTTAATCCCCAAGGAAGCATCTTTAAAAGCCATATTGGATTGGGGTATCTGCGTACAGACGTGGGGGCAGCTCAGACCTCTGACTTACAATCTTGTGTTCATGGTAGGACATTGAGAAATGGTCTGCAGGGGGGAAGCGGAGGGCTGATTGGGGGCCTTAAATCCTCCTCTGTCTTCATCACCACCACCCACCCCACCCAGTTTAGTTAGGACAAATGACGACGTTTCCTCAGTCTTACGTGTTTTGCAAACTCCCAGCCATACTGGAGCCATGGGTTCCTTCTGGAGACGCACAAGAGCCATTCCTGATGCAGCTGCTCAAGCGTCGTTTACAGGGTGACATCAGAAGGCCACGTGGGCTCTGCTTCCCAGGAGGCTACTCATTCAAACCACCTCCTTAGCAGGGACCCTGGGCCCCAGGAAACACCCTGCCATCCACGGGTGTTATGACTTTCCAGCAGGTTGTGAACGAGGCACCCTCATACGCCCAGCTTTCTGAAGAGCTGTGGACTACTCCTGTTTCCTTTTCATGACGGGGGAGAAGGCACCATCAGCTTGGGTTTTAAGGGGTTTTGTTAAAGTCTTATCTTTAGGTCCCTGACATCTGGGTCTGTTGAAAGGAATACAGTTGAGGGATAATTTGACCTGAGACCCTTGAGTGGTCAAAGCACCACAGCCCGCTTTATAAACAGACTCTTCTGAACTTTCGTTTTATGCACCAAATTTACAGTGAGTACGGTCACCGACCGGGTTTTCCACGAGTGTCTGTTTCTCTGCAGGAACTTGCATCAGCGCTGAAGTCAGCCTTATCCGGCCACCTGGAGACGGTGATTTTGGGCCTGTTGAAAACACCTGCTCAGTATGACGCTTCGGAGTTGAAAGCCTCCATGAAGGTAAACACGTGTGAGATTTCATCTCTCTCAAATCCGCCCTTAGTATCAGTGAATTACAGCTTTTTGAGCGTAATTAGGTGATTTTCAGTTTTGTTGAATTCTCATTTGGAACCTCCTTTTTTAAAAAATGAACTGAAGTTATAAGTCTCGGGATTTGTACTAAAAATATTTCAATTACTTTTTTTTTTTAAACTGTAAAGAAATTTCCTGATGCTGAGAAGTCAGTTACCAGCTGCTACCACTCGGCACCTGGGCGATTGGAATAGCTTTTGGAAAACTACTTCCTTGATTGCACTTCCTTCTTTAAAGAGACTCGTTGTGATGTTCAGGCAAAAGTAAGACTCATGGTTTTTATTGAAGGAAGCTTGCAAACCCTGCCCATGCTCTTGTGGACGTTTCTTCTCCTGACCCTCTCCCTGTCATTGTTTGGTTCAGATTTGGGCAAAATCAGAACACCGAAGTGCAGAACCCCAAAGGGGTGGTTTCAGATCATGAATGGCACCTCTATTTTATTAAAAGTATTGTAGTGCATATGATCTTTTATGGTTTTCTTTTGCAAAATTTTTTAATGAACAGAATCCTAGGTGAAGTTAAAAACAAAACAAAACAAAAAAAGGGAACCCTGTGAAATTAAAAAAAAATCCAAGTTGGAACTTCCCTGAATTTTTTGCGTATCTAAAACATCAATATTATGTAGATGCATAAACATAAAAGCGTGTCACAGTGAAGTGTATGCATCCTGGCCAAGCCTGCAACATTTTGACTAATCTGATACTGCCCCCTGCTGACCTAACTGGGTAAAGCCTTTCCGGTGGCAGGGGGAAGCCATGTTTCTGATTTTACTTATTCTGAGTCTGAGTACATTTTCTGTGATGCCACCGTTCCTGAATTATGAAGAGACCAAGCTGTAAGCCTGTCACCAGAGTTAATGTCACAGTTCAGTTGTCACCTGTTTTCCCAGAGAGTGACTCTTGAGGCAGCTTCACATGCTGGGCATTTCCCGGGCTGCCGAAAGGTTCTCTGCAAAGGCTCTTTCTTCCTTCACTGGTTCAGTTTAGCCCAAGCTTTGCTCGGTTTTCTTGAGCGACCTGCTCAGAGTTTCTAGGTAGGTGCCAAGGCAGTCCCCGGGCTACGAAGGAGACCTGTTCCTTTCTCTGTCTTTAAGGTGAACGTGTAGGTAAGCCGGAACAGGTGCACAGGGTCCCATTTACCCTTACATGTACTTTACTGCAGGATTTAAAAGCTGCACCTGCAGCAAATGAAGGCGATTGTGAGGAAGAATTTGTTGTGAGCAGGGGTTGGTTTAGTTAAAAAAAAAAAGTCAAAGTGAGGGCAAATTTACATAGCATTAAAGGCCAAGTAGGAGCTGCCTGTGAGTTGGATGTTCCTAACCCACCCCGGGGAATGCCAGCATGGTATGATTAAAGATAAGAAACTGTCAACAACACTTAATGTGACCCCGCTTGATGAAGATAACACCCCTGAAAACCGAGCCTGGGAATCTTGGGGCCGTAGATGAGCCGCCCTCACTGAGGTTTCTCCTGACCATCAACCCTTCAGATCAGTTGATCTTATTTTCGTCAAGAATCTGTTTAGTTGCGATTCATGTGGTTTTATGAGTATCTGTTACTAGATGTTAGTGACTTGAGATGGATTTGTTTGAGCTGTCAGTCACTGCTGTAATCTGTGTAGCTGGGCTTTGACTGCTAAATCTTTGAGCTGGTGCCAGTTCTTCCATTAGCTATCACAGTTGAGTACCCTTCTGAAATCCATAAAGCTCAAAGTGACATTAACTGAACTACGCTTAAAAAAGAATCTGTTTAGACTCCTGGCAATAGCAGTGGCAGTATCTGTGTTAGGTTTCAGTAGAAGTTGCCCTTGTGATAAGGATTGTGGACAGACTGAGGAAAGCTTGGGCCAAGTTTTGGAAATTGCCAAGGTCACCTTTGAATACAGAAACAAGACCACTTACAATTCTCAGATATTGGCAGCGGTATGTCATTGATGGAAGGAAGCAAATCTTACCTTGCTATACCTTGTCTTACACGGCTGCAATGTCAGGATATAGCATTTCTTTCAATGTGTGAATTATTTTTAGACTATATTTCCATCAACCTTGAGATTGAAGAACTCCAGAAAATATTTGAAGACATTTGGTAGTCATTTTGTAACATTTGTATAGAACGTTGTGTACACCTTCTGCTAACAAGGAGAGAAATTTTGGCTTTGTCAGAACCTCTACAAATTATGATTAAAAACTGTGGAAGAAGAGGCACTGGCTCATAGATTAGATTAAGAATAAAATTCAAAATAAACATTGACCCGAGGCTTAGGTTATGTTACACAAACCACTCTTTCAGGGGCATATAAACTCTTAATAAGTTTAATTAATAGCTGACACACTTTTCATGTGGATAAGTAAGTTTCTTATTGTATTAACACTTTATAATTGATTTACATTTTAAACAGTTGTAATTCTACCTAGTTCAAAGTAGTATTTCCATATTCAGAAAGACAAGTATTAGAGAATCCTGATTATTAAATCTTGACTTTGATCATGAAGCCAGCTTTGAAATACATGTTTCATTGAGTCCTTTCATGCTATCTGGTATGCTCAAAAGTGTATATATTAAATTTGAATACATCACCCATCAAGTTCTTATTCCTTAATAAAGCGTTAGTGTCTAGGTTTATTTGGGACTTCATTATTTCCTTTTGCTTCCCTAAAATGCCCGAAGAGTGCATAATGATCAAGCAAAAGTGTAAGTACAAGAATAAAATTTTTAACATTAACCCAATTTTACATTTCAAAGGACTTGAAGCTAAAATTTTATCTATACCTTTCCCTGGTAAAAAGGCTCATTCTCATCTAACCATGCTGGCTGCAAATGGCAACATAAAATTTTTATATTCCTTTGTTTTAAATTAGAAGAATTGTTTAATCAAGAAAATATTTGCCATCTTTTAAAATAAAGATAAAATAAATGAGTGAACATTATAAAAATGGAAAAAAATAGAAAATCCGGAAGGAGAAAAATCTCCTCCGCTATATAAACCCATCAGCAAAAGGCACCTACTTTTAAAATTTTTGTGTATTTCCTATCTGTCTCTTCCCGTTCACTTTTTAAAAAAAAAAAAAAAACATTTGAGCTCAAACACGCCATCTATACCATTTTGTATTCTGGCTAGGCATTTTTTTAAGGACTAGAAAATAACATTCCTTTCTACTGGGGAATATAGTGCAGATTTCTCAGAGGGCATGTAGAAAGGGGGATGCCAACAGACCCTATCCACATTTGCAATTTACTTGATGGAGATCAGAGAGCAGGCTAATGGCGAGGAGGACTTGTCCCAGCTGACTGTCCTGCTGCCTGCTTCACAGGGCCTGGGAACCGATGAGGACTCCCTCATTGAGATCATCTGCTCAAGGACCAACCAGGAGCTGCAGGAGATTAACAGAGTCTACAAGGAAAGTGAGTAACCCTATTTCTCTCAGCCCAATTTCTGTGGCTCCACCATGGCTGCCTGGACTAGCGCTTAGGAAAGGATGCCTAGACTATATTGCGTTGTTAGGTGCTGTCCAGTCAATTCTGACTCGCAGCGACCCCATGTGACAGAGTAGAACTGCCCCATAGGGTTTCCTCGGCCGTAATCTTCACGGGAGCAGATTGCCAAGTCTTTGCTCCCACAGAGCCACTGGCTGGGTTTGAGCTGCCAATCTTTCAGTTAGCGGCCGAGCGCACAGCTGCAGAAATGCCTCCATCTCGACTGTCTAGTGGACGTTCTCCACGATCCAGGTCCTTCTCCTTCACCTCCTTACTGCCTGGGCTTCTATCACGTTCCACCAGAGCTTCTTCAAAAGGGCAGACAGGAGGCAAAGGAGAGAAAACAAAATTTATTAAAAAACAAGATTTGTTAGGGAAGAGTAGAAAATAGATTTCATGTCTTGACTGTTATTCAGTTTCTGCTTAAGAGGTCCCCAGCCCTATTGTAGAAAATTGAGAATTGTGGAGACTTGTGTGCTCCAAGCAGAGTAGGGACTATGGGCAGAATAAATAATATGGCCTACATCAGTATGTTACTATGTTTTGATGTTGATGCTATTTTGAATAATAAAATACAAATTCATTCGAAAGTACTATTTAATTCTTCCTAGCTTTTGGCCGTTGTGAATGGTCTCAATCAGCACAAAATAAAGGCACAATTTTATGCACCTGCATGTGTGTAGAGAGCCATCCAGATTTTTTTCTGTTCACAATGAGTTTTTATAGTCAAAAAGGTTAGGGACCCATGATTTGGCTACAAAAGAAGCCATTGATCAAAGGTAAGCCTGAGGATCCTTGATTTGATCCAGCCCTGCCTGTCCCTTGTCGCTGGTAGTGACATTGACTCTGATTTCCTGAGGGTAGACATGGTTCTAGAGAACCTACCCTCAGCTTGGTGGTTCAGGAGCATGGGGACCCCCGTGCTGACACAGCCTTCCCTGCCTTTCAGGGTCTTGGTGGAGGAGGGTTCACTGGGTGGGTGGGTGGTCGACAGACAGGCAGGCGGCATACAACCTGATGTGTTGTTTTCCAAGTGTACAAGACTGACCTGGAGAAGGACATTGTATCTGACACATCCGGTGACTTCCGCAAGCTGATGGTTGCCCTCGCAAAGGTTGGTTTCTTTGCCCTTGCTTGGTCTCAAGATAAGTCACACACCTCCTTTTATATTGGGGAGCGAAATTAACCAAATCCTCTGCGCCTGCGTCAGAAATCCAGCTGCGTTTCCGGCAGTGGGTTTGCACTGTCAATGCAGAGTTGTCATTTTTATATAATAGGATTTCTTATCCTGTGAAACCATACAGACAAATGGACTTTGGGGGCCAGGAAAGGAATAGGCAGCTCTCAAGCCCCGGCCTGGATTTGGGTGGTACCCCTCACCGCATGGCTTAGGGAAGGTCACTTTGCCTCTATCTGTGGTCACACAGGACAGGACCGGTGGGAAGTGACTCTGTTGGTTGTCTCCCCTGCTCTCACCTCCTGTGAGGGAATGTGTCCCTGCCACCCTTTGCCTGGAGGCAGGGCTCGTTGTGGAGCTGTGCGCTCGTGTTAACACAGCATGGATGAAATGTGTCCCCTCTGAGCCTGAGTTCTGGCCAGTGTGCAGTTTAATGCCTACATTCCAGGTTATTGTTGTTAGGCACCAGTGTGTCAATTTCTACTTACGGTGACGTCATGTGACAGAACTGCCCTATTGGGTTTTCTCAGCTATAATCTTTACAGGAGCAGAGTTCCACGTCTTCCTCCCACAGATCGGCTGGGCGGGTCCGAACCACCAACCTTTCAGGTAGCAGCCAAGCACTTAGCCCATTGTGCCACTAGGGTTCCTCACGTGCCGGAGGAGGGAAGAGAAAATTTCTCCAGAAACTCTAATGATGAAGGATTGTTGGGTGGCCCCCCACATCTCCATTGCTGTAACACTCCTATGCCGTTCTTCCTGGCTCTCATCTCTTCACCTGCCCCCCACCCTGTGGATCGCCCTCCAAAAAAAAAAAAAATCTCCCTAAAATCCACTTTTACCATTTCACTCCCCTAATCAAAACCTGGAAACCCTGGTGGCATGGTGGTTAAGTGCTACGGCTGCTAACCAAAGGGTCGGCAGTTGGAATCCGCCAGGCACTCCTTGGAAACTCCATGCGGCAGTTCTACTCTGTCCTATAGGGTTGCTATGAGTCGGAATCGACTCGACGGCACTGGGTTTGGGTTTGGTTTCGGATCAAAACCTCTTTCTGGTGCATCAAATCCAAACTGTCAGTTGTCTGTAAAGGACCTCTGTATCCTGATCCTCCTCCCTAACTTAATCGTCTTCCCTAGGATTCTGCACTGCCTGCCTTCTGTTCCCGCTGGGTGGCACCTCCCCTGCGAGCGTCTCTGTCTCTGTCTCTGCCTGTGCGGTCCCTCTCTCTCCCCTCCTCATTTGATTCATCTCTCAAGGTTCAGCTAAAGCCTTATCCCATGGGTCACAAAGACTTTGCTGACTACGCTGTCTGACGGATTTCTCCCCTCTCTTGCATTTTCTGTTTTCTTAGCTCTTTAGATTATTATATCGTCTTACCATTTGTTCACGATTATTTCTCCATCTGGATTGTCATCACTCTGAGGGAAGGAACCAAAGATCATTAGCCTTTATTTGGAGTAGGGTGGACTCTGTCAGGTGCTTAGTTCAGGACTGGATCAGTGAGGGGTTGATGATACTAAGGCTTAACCCCTCAACTATGTTTCCATTCCTTGGTCTTGCCTAAGCTTCAAAGTAAAGAAAAAAGTTAAGTGGTATTTCTTCAGTAAATTAAATAATGGCTTACATTTCCTATTTGAACTATAAAAAGAAATACATTTGACATTTAAAATTTGTTTTGTTTTGTTTTCCCTGCAGGGTAGAAGAGCAGAGGATGGCTCTGTCATTGATTATGAACTAATTGACCAAGATGCCCGGGTAAGTGCCAAGCTTCCTGGTTTGAGGTTCTGTTTTCTAGTAGGTCTCTGGATAATCTGGGTGCACCTATCTCCTACTGCATAACACATTAGCACCAAGCTTAGGTGCTTAAAACAATAAACATTGCTTGTCTTTCAGTTTCTGTGGGTCAGGAATTTAGGAGCTGGGGGTTCTGGTTTAGGGTCCTCTCCTGTGAGGTTACAGACAAAACGTTGGTCAGGCTGCAGTCACTCAAGGCTTGACTGGGTCAGGAGGACCCACCCCCGAGATGGTTCACCCACATGACTGTTGGTAGGAGACCTTAGTTCCTCTCCATGTGGGCTTTTTCCTGGGGTGGCTGAGCTTCCTGACAGCATGGCAGCTGGCCTTCTCTAGAGCGAGTAATCCAAGAGAGAAAGCACAGAGGAGGTCACAGTGCCTTTTGTGAACTAATCTTAGACACACACTATCACTTCCACCGTATTCTATTTGTGAGACAGAAATGAGTAACTAAGTCTACCCACTGTCAATGGGAGAAGAAGTAGGCTTCACCTTCAGAGAGGAGGAATGTCAAAGCGTGTGTGGGCATATTTTCAGCACACCACAGGCTGAGAATGTTGAGTTTCATTTTCACTTTCTGGGAGCAATACTTATTACAAGGCACTTCCTTTATGATGCTGGTGTGGATTACCAGATCAATGCCTGACTCCTATAAGCTCATTCGGGCTTTGCTTATATGAGAAGTACCTCTTTCTTCAGGATGTGATTGAGCCGTGCACACTGGTATGCGTTTGCTTCAAATGCATGCTCAAAGGGTAAGCAACATGGGGAAGCAGAAGATGGTGAAGGCAGAGCCAGGCACGGGAAGGCTTATTGCTCCACTGTGGCGGGGAGTGGAAGCCTTCCTTCTTTTCTGTCTGAGTAGAACTTTTGCAGGTTCTAGTTCTGGAACCACTGAGAACTTTTTGTTAAGTTGATTCAGATTCCTGTGAGCTGTGTTCCTTCCCCAGAAGGTCAACAGTTTTCTCAAAACATTTCATAGGAGTTTCAAGACAAAATTAATTTAAATTCATTTTCATTTTAAAATTCAACCTATTTCACATAGCACTTTCAGCAGGAGGTGGAGAAGGGTTTTATTGATTTATTTTATTGTACTTTCGATGAAGCTTTACAGAACAGTTAGTACACGTATTGTTTTGTGACATTGGTTAACAACCCCATGACATGTCAACACTCTCCATTTTCAACCTCGGGTTCCCTATTGCCAGCTTTTCTGTCCCCTCCTGGCTTCTAGTCCTTGCCCCTGGGCTGATATGCCCCTTTAGTCCCGTTTTGTTTTATGGGTCTGTCCAATCTTTGGCTGAAGGGTGAACTTGAGGAGTGACCTCATTACTGAGCTGAAAGGGAGCCCGGGGACCATACTCTCAGAGTTTTCCAGTCTCTGTCAGGCCAGAAAGTCTGGTCTTTCTTTTTGAGTTAGAATTTTGTTCTACATTTTTCTCCAGCTCTGTCCAGGGCCCTCTGTTGTGATTCTTGACAGAGCAGTCAGTGGTGGTAGCCGGGCACCCCCTCATTGTACTGGACTCAGTCTGGTGGAGGCTGTGGTAGTTGTGGTCCGTTAGTTCTATGGACCAATCTTTCCCTTGTATGTTTAGTTTTCTTCATTATTTCTTGCTCCTGAAGGGGTGAGACCAGTGGAGTATCCTAGACAGCCACTCGCAGGCTTTTAAGACCCCAGATGCTACTCACTAAAGTAGAATGTAGAACAGTTTCTTTATAAACTAAATGTTATGCCAATTGAGCTAGATGTTCCTCGAGACCATGGTCTCCACAGCCTCCAGCCCAGTAATTCCATCCCTCAGGGAGCCTGGATGTGTCTGTGGAGCTTCCATGACCTTGCCTTGTACAAGTTGTGCTGGCTTCCCCAGTATTGTGTACTGTCTTACCTGGAGAAGGGTTTTGTATGAAGTAATAGAAGTTGGGTTTTGCAGCGTCCAGATAGAGGAGGCCACTGAATGCTTATCTACCCACGAATGAGCCTTTCTCCTTCCCTTCCTCCTTGTCATTCTTAGTCTTACTTATACCAAAAAAAAAAAAACAAAACTAAGCCTGCTGCTGTCAAATTTATCCTGACTCATAGCGACCCTATGGGACAAAGTAGAACTGGCCCATAGGGTTTCCAAAGCTGTAAATCTTTATGAAAGCAGACTGCCACATCTTTCTTCCACAGAGCAGCTGGTGGGTTCAAACTGCCAACCTGTTGGTCAGCAGCCAAGTGCTTAAGCACTGAGCCACCAGGGCTCCTTAGTCTTACTTATAGCCCCTACATTTTTCAGAAATTGAAGTTGACATTAGACTAGTTCTTTTTCTAGCTCCATGATTTCCCAAGTCTCTACCAAGCTTGAGTGTTGGTATCTGACCCGCATCTATCTTCTACAGATGACCCCTAGCTTATCTGCTACTAAAAGTGCCAAAAGGCAGGAGGGCCACATGTGCTAATGAACATTTGCTTGTCCTTCTTTATGTGAGTAGAAGCTCTTGGTCCTTTCCTGTCCAAGGAAGGAGACTTGAACAATACTCACCATGAAGAATCTGCTGTCTCATAGTGTATCTGTCTGTGCCTAAGGAACATTGCTTGTGATTAAGACTTTTTGACCTAAATGGTACATTTTTGCCCATGTCTGCAGTGCAATCATTTGTTTTTATTTGGCATTTTGAATGAATACATAGTGTTTGGTTTTTTAACATGAAATGACTTTATGACCTTGCTCTGGATCCTGTGGTTAACTTTCCTGGTTGGTTCTGCTCGTAGGATCTCTATGATGCCGGAGTGAAGAGGAAGGGCACTGATGTTCCCAAGTGGATTAGCATCATGACTGAGCGGAGCGTGTGCCATCTCCAGAAAGGTGGGTGCTGTGCTGAGGAGGTTTAGAGTATGAGCCAAATGCACGGTGCTCCAGGTGGCCAGGCAGGGCGAGGGTCTTCAGAACGTGGTTCACGTTCCCCTATACACTCCCACAGGCTCACCTAGTCCATGCACATTCCTCCCCCATTTTGGGTCTTTCATGTTCGGTGTGAGCTTTAGCTTGCTGCCCCTTCTTGTTTGAGGACTGTTTAATCTTACCATCTTTGTTAACGTTGTAACTTTCCTGGGTGCTGTTTTCTATTTCTCTTGCTTCCAGATAGAAGGGGGTCCACTCAGGGGAGACAGAATATGGAGCCTGGGCCATGCCATTTAGGACAGGTGCATGGCCTGTTAGAACAGGTGTTGGTATGTCTGTTCCAGGGTGACTGGTGGAATGTTGGCCCTGGTCCACCATGGTGACCCTTAACTATCTAAGATGCCATCATTGTCCTCGTTTTTTATCATGGCATATAACTGTGTGGGAGACCACTGGCAGCTCTGACTAGTGGCTTGGTTATTCTAATTATGTGTTGGTTTTCCTTAGTATTTGAAAGGTACAAGAGCTACAGCCCCTATGACATGTTGGAGAGCATCAAGAAGGAAGTCAAAGGAGACCTGGAAAATGCTTTCCTGAACCTGGGTAAGCAACCCATGCATTCATAGTGGACATCAGCTTTCGGTAAACAGTGCTGAAACCGAAGAAATGAAGGGCCACCCTGTTAACTCAAGTGTGCTTGGGAGCTGTGGCACCCATACATAATTTGGTTAGTTTTGCAAGCATAACTATATACATTTGATGATATGAAGCTGCAGAAGGGCTTAAATCGACAGAATGGAGAGTTGCCAGGGTGGAATAAGAGAAGAGAAGAAAGGGCCTTGTTGGTGAAGCTCACATTGCCATTGGGGTTTCTGTAACCCTCAGGAATCCCCTGGTTTATAGCCATGGTGGAGCTCACTATTTCAGAGTAGGCTTTTTCATTTTGCAGCCGTTTCTGTCACATCAGGTCATTTCTGGTTTGTGCCATGAAGTCAGGGAGTCACCTCCCACTGGTGGAGAAGAGAGGAGTGGCTGTCCCCCTTACTGCTTTCCTTCTTCCCACAGTCCAGTGTATCCAGAACAAGCCCCTGTACTTTGCTGATCGACTATATGACTCCATGAAGGTAAGGGTGGGTGGCTAAGCGGCCAGTGTTCCCACACCAGGCTTACCTTCATTTGTGATCCAACCCAAGTCTCCTGTGAAGCTTTGGAAAGTACTGACTAGTAGGTTGAGGAAGGTTCCCCTATGTCTAGATGCAGGAGCCCACTGGTCAGTTCTGGTTGACAGTTGAGAAAACCACAAATCCGTCATGTCCTGCACAACCACTTGAACACGTGTTTGTGTATATGTAGAAAACAAAGTGCCATGGAAGAGAGAAAATGATAGGTAGTAATTGTATCAGATTCCTGTTACGAGCCTTTCCAGAGATTCCCTCCTATGAGTAAAGACAAGCAAGGAAGGGAGAGATTATTAAGCAACCACTGTGCAATAGACGAAGGAACCTTGTTGGTGCAATGGTTAAGCACTCAGCTGCTAATGGAAAGGTTGGCGGTTCGAACCCACCAGTGGTTCGAGGGAGAAAGACCTGCTTCCATAAAGATTATAGCCAAGAAAAACCTGTGGGGCAGTTCTACTCTGTCACGTGGGGTTACTATGTGTTGAAATCAACTCAGTGGCATACAACAGCAACATGCATAGACATTGTGCTACTTACTTTACTAAAGGGGTCCCATTAAATCAGGACAAAAAACCTATGAGGCCAGTATTATTCTCTTCTTTATAGGTGAAGAGACCAGAGTTCAGAAGGCCTCAGCTTGTTTGAGGTTCTGTAGCCAGGCTTGAACCTGGGTCTGTCTGACTCCAAAGCCGATTCTAGAACTCTACCTCCCCAGGTCTAAATTTCTTGGCCCACTATTCAAAGCCCTCTACAGTTTGTTCCCAGTTGAACTTTTTTTTTTTTTTTAATTTGTGCTTTAAGTGAAAGTTTACAAATCAAGTCAGACTCTCATACAAAAATTTATAAACACCTTGCTATATACTCCTAATTGTTCTCCCCCTAATGAGACAGCATACTCTTCCCCTCCTTTCTTTTTGAGTCCATTCGGCCAACTTCCCAGTTGAACTTTCTTATCACCTTGGAATGAGCCAAATCCATCCCATTTTCCACACCTCAAACAGACCTCAGCTCTCTCGCTTCCATGCCTTTGCCACTTCCTGGGTCATCTCCCCTCCTTCACCTGCCTCTCTCCCATCTTTCCTCAGGCTCCAAGTCAAATGCGACCCCTTCCTTAGGACCTCCAGTCTGAGGCTGTGGAAGTAAATTCAGTGATCCTTACTGCTCATACCATTCAAAATGGCATAGAGTCACAAAAAAAAAAACGTGTTGGCGTATGTCCTCCCTAAGCCCCTGAGAATCAGGACTCTTTTGTTATGTGTGCATCCTGGAGCTGAGCCTTGCTGTAGAAGGTGCTCACCGTATGTTTACGGAATGCCCAAAGTGGAGGTTGTGCACATTTAATCTTGAGTTTTTCGGATTCCAATGTGCCCAATTTTCTTAGGGAAATAGTTTCAGTGTTATCTTTACAACCTCTTAGAGGGCAGCACAAGATCCTAGATCAGCTCCATATGCAAGAAAACACCAGTGAGGTTCCTTTACTATGGTAATATTTTCATTGGATCGTAACTTGGAAACATCAACTTGACTTTCAGGGCAAGGGAACTCGTGATAAGGTCCTAATTAGGATCATGGTCTCCCGCAGTGAAGTGGACATGTTGAAAATTAGGTCTGAATTCAAGAGAAAGTACGGCAAGTCCCTGTACTACTATATCCAGGTATGTCCTGAGGTCCTGTCGGCCTGGCCCCAGGGTCCCTGGGAAAGTGGCCTGTGAGGACAATAATGGCATGTTGATTTCCTGTTTCCTAATTCTCTGAGAAAGGGATGCTAGTGATTGAATATCAGGTATTTATTTTGAAAACACCCTTTATGATTTGTCCTGGAATCTATATAGAATCAGGTGAGTATTTTCTATTTCCCACTTCTGTTTTCCTACAAGGACGAGTGGTATTTATGACGACAATCCCGTAACTTCGCCGACATCCGGAGGAGACTTTAAAGATCAATTAAACTTTACATTTTATTATCCCCATGTCTTAAAACACCATCTGTGATAGGCCTGGCAACTTGCAGTTACTCAGTCTCAGAAATCGCATCTCCTCCTCCATTTCGGATGGATGCAATGTTCGTGTATGAAGAGGGGTTGCGTTCTAGTTCTGTGCCTCTGTGTATGGCTCAGATGAGCTTTGCAATTTCCCTTTATAAAAGACTCTGAAATTTCCAGAGGCATGTCAGTGGTTACCAAGACTTTAGAGGTGTTTTGGTGTACCCAGGTGTATTAAGGCATTTGTTTAGAGACTCCTTAGACTCTTACAAATTGTTTCCTCACCCGCTTATTTCCATGTGGCCTTAAAGATCCACTTGGTAACAGCGCAGTGGGCAGTGAAGAGCCCTGTCCTGTCTGGAAGGGTGAGGGAGAGGGGGAAAGTGATGGCATTGGCAGGACATGGCTGCCTGAGTAAGGTCAATTCTATTGTACTAGACACTTACCCACCCTTGCAGTAATAACGAGATTGAAAGTCCCCCCCAAGGCACCTCCTTTGACCAGGCTCCCAGAGGTTGGTGAGGATGGCTTGGGTGTGGCCTAGGCTGCCTGTAAGTCTCCAGGAACCCTGCAGAATTGCTTTGTTCTAGGGTGGGGGGCGGGGGGGGTGGCTCTGCTCTAGGCTGGGCCAGTTTGTGTGTAACTGCAGAGTTTAAGTCTTTTTCTGATAGCTCCTTTCTTTTTTTCTCCTTGGCCATTTGTAGCAAGACACCAAGGGCGACTACCAGAAAGCGCTGCTGTACCTGTGTGGCGGAGACGACTGAAGCCCGGGACGGCATGAGTGCCCAGCAGTGGTGCTTCCTATGCTTCCAGCTAACAGTTCTAGAAAATCAGCTTGCAACTAACAGCCCCTGCCTCCCCCGCCCCCCATTTTAGTGGCCTCAGTGTTGCCTGGCTTTCCTGGCTAGCCTTTCCTTTTAGCCAAAGACATGAACATTCCAAGAAGTTGGGAGTGACTTCCATGATGTGAAACACTTGCCTTTGTGTACTGTGTCATAAACAGATAAATAAACTGAATTTTTATGTTAGAAACAACTAGGTTGTTCATCTTGGTTACAATTTAATTGCTTGAAAATTTAACCTGCTTAGGGATTGTATGGTTTGTGGGTCATTCTGTCCCTAGAGAAAGAAAGCTCTAGAACAAAGCTGTCCAATACAATAACCACTATCCAGATGGGGCTGTTTAAATAAAATTAAAAATTCAGTTCCTCAGTGATATTGTCCACATTTCAAGTACTGAGTATCCACATGGGGTTAGCAGCCAGTGCATTGGACGGAGTAAGTAGAGAGCATTTCCCTCATCACAGAAAGTTCTATGAACAAATCTCTCTGGGAAGAAGTACAGCCAGAATGCTCCTTAGAAGGATGGTGAGACTTTGCGTCACATACTTTGAACGTGTTATCAGGAGAGGTCAGTCCCTGGAGAAGGACATCATGTGTAGTAAAGTAGAGGGTCAGTGGAAAAGAGGAAGACCCTCAACAAGATGGACTGACACAGTGGCTGGAACAATGGGCTCAAGCATAACAATGATCGAGAGGATGGCGCAGGACTGGGCAGTGTTTTGTTCTATTGCACATAGGGTTGCTATGAGTTGGAACCAACTTGTCGGCACCTAACAACAACAACATGCCCAGGAGGTAATAGTACCTGTGGGTATAAAAATCCCAGAATGACCCCTTACCTACTCATCTTTCTACAGGTAAGTTAGGTGAAAGCCAGCTTCAGTCGTGGCCTCAAACTGGGAAGAGTGGGGACACCAATGGTAGATACTGTTTAGCAAATATTGCAAGTATTTCTATAAGCCTTCAGAATTCACCTGTCAGTGAGTCAGGCTATAGCATTCTCATAATTGAGGTCTAAAAAAGTGGATTAGGAGCACAGAGAAGAAAGTGATTGCTTTTGGCTGGGAGGAACGAGGAAGATGCCACAGAAGAGAACGTTTGAGCTGCCCCTAAAATCTAAGGTGAAGTTTCACAGTTGGGAGAAAGCTCTCCAAGCAGACTCTTCAGGTTCTGATAATGAATAATAGGTAATTCATGAAACTGGTACACATATACAGTGAAAATTATGTCTCCCACTCCTCAAACACCAGTGTCTGTCCCTACCAGCAAGTGGCATCTGGTACATCCTTTCACGGATAGTTGATAGACTCTGCATAGTAAGTGAATATGTGTGAAGTAGAAGATCAGCAAAAAGGAGGAAGACCCTCAGTGAGATTGACTGACACAGTGGCTGCAACATGGGCTCTAGGATACAAAGATTGTGAGAATGGCGGGCGCAGGATCGTGCAATGTTTCATTCTGTTCTCCATGGGGTCACTGTGAGTCAAAGCCGTCTTGATGGCACCTAACAGCATGTGTATTTATATATCTATATATGTTTATAAGGAGCCCTGATGGTGTAATGGTTAAGTTCTTGGCTGCTAATGAAAAGGTTGGCGGTTCGAATCCAGCTGCTCTATGGAAGAAAGATGTGGCAGTCTGCTTCTATAAAGATTACGGCCTTGAAAACCCTATGGGGCAGTACTACTCTGTCCTACAGGGTCGCTATGAGTTGGATTCAGGCAGACTGCCACATCTTCCTCCCGTGGAGGAGCTGTTGGGTTCGAAATGTTAACCTTTTGGTTAGCAGCTAAGCAGTTAACTACTGCACCACCAGGGCTCCTCCTCGAATCGCTAGTAGCCCATAAAGTGCCGGTTTGACCAATGAAGCATTCTTTAAAAATCAGGTTATACAAAAATAGGTTGTTTTAGCAAATGTGTCATACACTGCATATTACAACTGATGCCCCAAATCCCAAAATATACTTTTCTGTGTGTTTGGGGCAGAGTTCAAGCAACTGCATAAGAAACAAGACCTTCCTGTTTAATCCCAAGTTATCGTGTTGGACTCAGAGTTGCTGGAGCTGGGCAGAGGCGGCCAGGAAGCATTTAGGCTTTGTGTCTCCCTGTCTGTAAAGTGCCATTCAGGCTGCAGAGGGAAAGGCGATAGAGAAGGAAGGCAGTACAGCAAGGGTGTGTAGGGCTTCTGCACCCAGCCCCACCGTCCAAGCTCCAGGACAGCCTGGCCATTGGCCCACCTGGGCTGGACCCGCTGGAGGGAAAGACTCCTGGAGAGCCATTCCACAGCTCTTCGCTGTCTTCCCCTGAATGGTGGGGCAGTGGTTTCTTAGTGTTTTCCAAAGTTGACAGAAAGGGCACCTGGAATATGGCCTTTTCTTCTAGGCTCCAACCTTTCCTCCTCATCACATTGCCCAAACCATTTCTTGAAGAGAGCCACCTGGAGGCTTGAATATTCCCCCCAAATTACTTTGCAAAGAGAAGGAAAAGGCTATCAAGGAGGCTTTAAGCTTTTGTGAGCTCATGTCAGAATGAGAACTTATTTTCTTCTCCGAGAAATGAACAACCGTGCGTGTGGTATAACCATGGAAACATATTGCACTATAATGCTGCCAATAAGAATATGATTTTTTTTTCCTGACCTGGGCGGTGGGGCTGGGCAGAGCTGTCATGTTGCACAACTCCAGTCAGCAGCTTCACATTGTAGTCCGTAAATGGCATCTTCCCTGAAGTCATGCTGTGTACAACCTGAGCAGCCATACATGGCAGCCCTCCATGGCGCCCCTGCCTAGGCGTGTGTGAAAGGGCTGATCAGGCCCTTTGCTTATTAGACCTTTTGCTACAGGGTTTATTTCCAAATTAAAAAGCTGGAAGACTAGTCTTACTGGGAATCAAATAGATGACCCTCTCAAGATCTCATCTTTTCTGTGGACTCTTGATATCGGGGCCCATCTTACTGGTCTACACTCAGATGACTCTATGTGAATCTTCCCCTGTATGTGATGTTCCTGTGGTGTAAGTTATCAGTAAAGACCGCTAAAGCAGGGAAAACCAGACTGAGGAAGCGGCCACATTTAGCAAGAAAAACGAATTGAAGACAGAAATCTTTTAAATCGATTTTTAGTCTTTAAATGACTCCAATCTCCAAGCCTCTCCCTATATTTTGACAAACGGTTTTGGCTTCTTATCCACATCAGTTTTTTTTGACCTGCTTTTCCCATCAACTACCAAAATGGAAACTCCGCCGTGAGAGAGAGAGAGAGGGAGTGATTTTTAGCATCCCTTAGCACTGAGGTAGAACATGCTACAGCCATCAAGTTCTACTTGTTCATTCTGTTTATTGAAGAGTCTGTAGCCTGATTTCTCTTAGGCGAGTACATTTGAGCAAGCAAAGTTTCTAGAGATGACTTATCTCGTTACATTAGAAGAGTAATTTGCTATCTCAGCATCTATAAGCAATTTTAACAGACATTTCTGGATGAAGAAAAGCTTTTGTAAATATATGGGAAAGACACGATTTCATCAAGCATTAAATTGGAGGTGCCCTGGAAAAATATTACATTTGTGCATTCAATTAGCTTGATTGTGGCTGGATTTTGTCCACTGAAGCCAGTATTTCTGCAGAGAAACGGTGGCATCCCTATGTCAGCAGGTTTCCTAAACCAGAAAAGCACACTTTCTTTCCCCCTTTCGCATTGGTGCCGTTCCCAGCTACCCGTCCCTAATCAGCCTGCTCAGCCTCAGCCTGGTTCTCCACGGTACCGTGAGAGGGAGAGTGAACCAGAAGCCACTTTCTTTAGGCCTTCCAGAAATCCCAACCCAATAATTCTGGCTTTAAATGGGTTGCCTGTCTACAAACTAGGCAAGCTCAGGGCAAAATTGGGGAGTTGTTAAAAATGGACTAGAGTTCTCCCAACTTCCCCTCCCAGTCTCTGCAGGCCTCTCGCCCTCCCCACCCCCTTTCAGGATCTGCTGAAACCTCAGTACAGCTGTTAGCCCATCAGGATGCCCAGGATGCTGTTCATACCTTAGAACAGCTGTTTAGCTCATTGGGATCCCCAGGGCACTGTTGAGACCTTAGTACAGCTATTAGCCCATTGGGATCCCCAGGGCACTGTTGAGAACTTGGTACAGCTGTTAGCTCATTGGGACCCCCCAGGGCACTGTTGAGATCTTAGTACAGCTGTTAGCCCATCAGGATCCACAAGATGCTGTTGATGCCTTGGTACAGCTGTTAGCCCATCAGGATCCACAGGACGCTGTTGATGCCTTGGTACAGCTGTTAGCCCACGTCCTTTTCCCAGAGTGGAGTTTACTCCAGCGACCTATCCCATTACAAAAGCTTTGTTCTCCTATTACAGGAATGAGAGGAGTTAGTGACAAAATAAAGAACCTTGGCAGTACAACTCCAGGGGAGAAAGACCTGGCAATCTGCTACCCTAAAGGTTAAAAAAAGAAAAAACAACCCATTGGCTGTAGAGTTGACTTCTGGCTCCTAGCAACCCTGTAGACAGAGCAGAACTGCCCCATAGGGTTTCCAAGGCTTGGATCTTTATGGAAGCAGACTGCTGCACCTTTCTCCCGTGGAGCAGCTAGTGAGTTTGAATCGCCAACCTTTTGGTTAGCAGTGGAGTACTTTAACCACTGCACCACCAGGGCCCCTCTCCGTAAAGGTTATAGCCTAGGGAGCCCTATGGGGCAGCTCTACTCTGTCGCATGGGGCCGCTAGGAGTCGGAATCAACTCTACGGAACCTAACAGCAACGACAGTGACATAATGGAGAATAAATCCCAAACCCATTTCCTTCAAGTAGATTCTGACTCAGCGACCCTACAGAACAGGGTAGAACTGCCCCAGAGGGGTTCCAAGTCTGTAAATCTTTACCGAAACAGCCTGCCACATCTCTCTCCTGTGGAGCAGCTTGTGGGTTTGAACCAAAGACCTTTCGGTTAACAGCTGAGCACTTTAATCACTGTGCCACCAGTTCTCCTTAAAATGGAGATTGGTTGGGGTAAAAGAGGACTTTCTCGAACCCCTAAAATCATAGTGGAGAAATGAGCTAAGTAGTTAGGATGATACTCCCTGCAGCTCCACCCCCTACCCCCCACCCCATATCTTGCTGAGCTGTGTTTGAACCAGGAGCTTTCTTTTGATAAGAGAAGAACTGGAAAAGAAATACTGTGTAAATGGAACCTGGCTGTGGGGGTGGCTGCTACATTTAAACAGTAAATCCAAAAAAACCGAACCCGCTGCCATCGAGTCTGACTCACAGCGACCCTACAGGACAGAGTAGAACTGCCCTATAGAGTTTCCAAGAAGCACCTGGTGGATTCGAACTGCCAACCTCTTAGTTAGCAGCAGTAGCTCTTAACCACTACGCCACCAGGGTTTCTAGTCCATCATAGCTGATCTGTTATAGCCCATGGTTATTATACTTTCAAGTAAATTTCAAGATCAGTTATTCATTAATTCAATAAATACCAAAGAGTTTGGATCTGGAGTAGAGAAATGTTTGAGACAAGTTTTTAGGTTTATATACCAGTGGAGTTGCCAGATTACGAATTTTCTGTAGATTCTTGAGTTTTGGAGAACATCTTGGTCTCAACAGGTCACTTCTGTCCTCAGAGATAGGGGATCATAGGTATGACTAGAAGGTTTCTTAAAGTTTAGAGTTTGAAAGGTTAGTAATACTGGGCCTCAGCCACTCACTTATTCATTCCCTAATTTATTACTGTTCTCAATAACCGTATGTTGAAGTCCCACTATGTGTTGGTCACTGAGGGAGGCATGGTGGATACAGAGACGAGGGAGAAGAAGGAAGTAACAATGATCGGGCTGTGACTGAGGAGAGGAGAGGATTCTCCCCCCACTGAAAGGCCTGGGAGTTTTCAGGGAAGGTGATGACTTAACCAGGACTTTTTTGGGGGGTATTTTTTCTGACTTACAAAAAGAATGCATAATCATTGTAGAAAGTTGGATAATAAGAAAAATATAAAGAAAATTTAAATCATCTGGAAGCCCAACTGGAGCTAATCACTGTTAATATATTTGACAGGATAACCAATTTTAAAGGATCCTCGTGGCGCAACCGTTAAACACTCGGCTGCTAACTGAAAGGTTGGCAGTTCAAACCTACCCAGGTGCCCTGTGGGAAAAAAGACCTGGTGACCCGTTCCTGTAAAAATTACAGCTTAGAAAACCCTATAGGGCAGTTCTATGTGTCACTTGGCCTTGCTGAGTCAGAATTGACTTGATAGCACACAACAACAACAGCCTGCTTAAGAATTAGCACTCAGTTCCTTGACCATAATCTCATCAGGCGAGAATGAGAGGTAGGTTTTCCTGCCCCTCCTTAAGACGTGGCCTGGGCTTTGAGCAGAGAAGTTCGACTTCCCTTTCCCCAAGGAAGAGTTAAGTGGCTTCTGGTTTTTCAAAGTCTATTTCAAGAAGATGTCAGCCTGGATGGTCTCAAAGGGGAAGGGCTCTGAGGGTGAAAGGAAGAAGCCAGTTGCCTATCCCTAGGACAGCTGGATTTCTAGTGACTGGGGGGTGGCGGGGAACTGCGCCCAGCCCCCATGCAGCTCCTGAAGGGCCCCTATCTCTGATGGGGTGTCTGGTGTTTGTAGGAGATGAACAGTGACCACAGTAGCGTTGGCTACCTCTGGGAAAACCTTAGTGCCTGGGAGTGGTGAGCAAGCCCCTGACCATGTTCAGATCTACTCTCCAATCTCGATCCAATTCTGAACCACCTCTTCTTCACCAGTCACCAGGACAACCCATAGTCCACAATGAAGAGTAGGAGGGAAATCTTTTTATGTTTGCCTTCTGACATCTTCTTTTTGACATTTTATGATCCGCAATATCCCCAGGTAAGTCAGAGCAAGTGTTCCAGATACCCGAGAGCCCCACACCTTAGCTCTGAAGAGCCTAATATCGCTAAATCTTATAGACCTGTGAGAAAACAGATTCCTAGTAGTGAGAGGGAAAGCAAAGAAGGATATACTCTGAATGTCGTATTCCAATCTGCTGGGAAAACAAAGAAATAACAGGAAATGATTTCAGAGCACAGATGAACAAAGGAAGAGGGAGCAATGCTGGCACTCACACCTCAATGTGGGATGGGGAGTTTGGAATGGGGTCCCTGTGAATCCGAGTCGACCTGACGGCAACATGTCTGAGGGAATCAGCGTGTGCAGCGTAACTGGAAACTAAGTATAACACTTAACTGAAAGAGCCAGACAAGACGCGCTATTAGTATATTTTCAATGTATTTTAAGACAGAATTCTGGCTTAGAGACTAGACATTCTTGAGGGCTCTCCCTCAGAGATGAGCTCAGGGCCGGAGTACCAATAACAAGGTACACACGGGCCCAACTGTGCCTTCCCACCAATCTGCAGTGCACAATTTCACCTGTCCCCCAAAGACGTGGTGTAACCCATGTGAAATTGCTCACCACAGATTAGCAGGAAATACAATCAAGCCTACGCGTACCTTGTTCATGCAAGCCAGTGTGTGCCCTGCTTACTCGGTAATCCCACCCTGGATGAGCTGAGCCAGTCAGTCATTTCCTGTCACCATCAAATACAGAATACAGGCTTGGGGGTGCCCAGTGATTAGCCCACCGGTAGCATGTGTTTGAATTCGGCTCTGCTGTTCTACGTCCCTGGCCAGCCCACTGTCGGCACAGGAGTCCTTCTCCTGGGGTCTAGAAGTCAGTATGTCCTACGGATCTGCTTCCCTGGGAATGACGGTGTTGTCGCTCGTTGTGGAGTTGGCTCCCAACCCGCAGTGACCCCCTGCACAAAGGGCTGGACTGTGGTGATTCACAGGGCTTTCGCTGGCTGATTTTTGGAAGTAGATCGTCAGAACTTTCTTCCTAGTCTGTCTTAGTCTGGAAGCTCCACTAAAACCTGTTCAGCATCCCAGCAACGTGCAAGCCTCCACTGACGGACAGATGTTGGCTGCTCATGAGGTGCAACTGGCTGGCGTCCTGCATGGAAGGTGAGGATTCTCCCTCTGAACCACCGCCACACCCCCACCCCCGGGAATGACAGTGTTTACCTTATAGGGTGGGCGCGAGGGTTAAATAAAAGAAAGTATGTAAAGCCCCTGCCATCCTTCCCGGTGTACAGTGAGCATTTAATAAATTAAACAGCGAAGTTTAGGGTATAATTGGATAGGTAATATGTAAGTAAGTAATATCACTCAATATCGTTGTAGAAAAAACTCATCTCTCAGAGATGGTCCTCCTGGACCCAGGAGAGAGCCTTCCTGCTGGGTCGTGTTTGCCCTTGAAATGTGGGAAGGGCATTTGACAATTGTTCGAGGGTCCCCATGGAGCTTGTCCTCCTTCTCTGGCCTGTTTCCATTTGGGGATTTGGCTTCTTTGGTTCTCTTGGCTCTCTGGTCTGTCAGTAAATCTTAAGGCCTGACTCTGTGAGCCCACCAAGGAGACAGGCAGAGTGCTTGGGCAGGTGGTGTGTGGGTGCGTCTTTAGCTTCCTGCACAGCTAGCATCGTTCATCTTGTTGGCAGGGGAGGCAGGTGTTTTTTTTTTTTTAAGTTTCTGTCAACTTTGACTGTGTCACGTGGATGAATACATGCAGGCTGATGATGGTTAGAAAACAATGTCCCACAATGGCCAATCCCTCCTGTTCCTGAAAAACATGTGATGTGATTACATAAGATAGACCCCCCGGCTCCTTAAGGGGATGATTTAAGGGTCCACTTCCTGGAGCCCTGTGTCTCCCACTCTGGGAGGAAGTGATGGCAGGTAAACACTGTAGGAAATATCAGCTGGCTAGACTCAGGGAGGTTTGATTCCACAAGATCAGAGAACATTTCAAAGGTCCGAAAGCCCAGGGCACACGGTTTCTATTTTGAAAGACATTAAAGGAGCCCCGGTGGTGCAATGGTTAAGCGCTGGACTGCTTTTTGAAAGACTGGGAGAAAGACCTGGCGATCTGCTTCTGTGAAGGTTACAGCCAAGAAATCCCTATGGGACAGTTCTACTCTGTCACATGGGGTCACCAGTGGTGTCACTGGGGGAGTGTGGGGGTGCAGATCGCATGGGGTGACACCAAAATGAATGAATAAAATTTTTGTGCAGTGTTGCAGCAGGAATTTATAAAAATATCCCTGTAATTAGTTATAACAACAAAAGCATTTTTTGTAAGGCCAACTTAACATGTATCAATATACCTACAAGGCTAAAAATCTACGCTAATTTACTTTTTAAACCCTGGTAGTACAGTGGTTAAGAGCTCAGCTGCTAACCAAAAGGTCGGTGGTTTGCATCTACCAGCTGATCCTTGGAAGCCTTATGGGGCAGCTCTGCTCTGTCCTATAGGGTCACTATGAGTCGGAATCCACTAGCCAGCAATGGGTTTAATGTGCTCCGGTCAGAGCTGTCATTATTACCCAATCACAATGACACTGTCAAGCACACACTGTTGTTTTCATTGCTGCTGGAGCTTTATAGTCGACGGTTTTGTCAGATTTTCTGGTGTTTTAGCTACAACGTTATGTTAATTATTATTTGCGAACCGATATCAATAACTTTTTTGAGAGTGAAGTAGTAATTCAAGGATAAGAAGGAGTGATAGACAGGAAGTACGATTTACAAGTCAAGTTTAAGTACACAAAAACATGGCTAAGGATTCTGTATGGTCTGGTATGGGAGGAGGTCCATGGGGGGTGACACCAAGAGTTACCACACTGGGTGACATTAACCCTAGTGACGCCACTGGGGTCGCTGTGAGTGTAAACAGAAACCTAACAAAAAAAGGAGAAGTTAGACCAGCCCGAGGGGTGTAATTTCCAGGCAATGGTGCTCACACATGCGTCTGTGGTTGGGTCTCTGGAAGTCCGTTCTGGGAACATCTTGGAATAATGATCTGTTTTGTGTTTATTCCGTAAACCAGGAGCAGCCTTACAACCAGAAAAATAAACCCATTGCCCTTGAGTCAATTCTGATTCATAGTGACCCTATAGGACAGAGTAGAACTGCTCCATAGAGTTTTCAAGGAGTGGCTGATGGATTCCAACCACTGACCTTTTGGTTGGCAACCGAGCTCTTAACTACTACACCACCAGGGTGAATGGAAAGTTTTGTAATCATATGTATGTAGATCCCATGCCTCAAAAACGTATGCATTAAATCTTTTTCAGAAATGACATGTACAGTGATGGATTTTTCTCCCTCCGCCTTGTACCTGTTCTTGCTTCTTTTTCTGGAATCTGACCCTTGCAGAGACCAGGCAGTAGAAGGAGGCCTTTTATAATGAGTTTCAAAGAGCAGGTGGTACAGGTAGCCTTTCAGCGTGACAACGTACAAGCAGGAGTTTGCTATGGACATTAATATTCTCAGGGCATAAGATTTGATCATCTTTTAGTCTTTCCTATTTTCTCCTTTGTTCTCATGATTTGAAACTGGAGCAGAGATGGAGCAGAGAATGCCTGTGATTATCAACAAAACTGCTGTCAAAATTCCCGTGTACGTTTTTGTGTGGATGTTTTCAAATCAGCTGGGTAAATATGTAGGATTGTATGGGAAGGAAATGACAAGCTGTCTTCCAAAATACCTCTACCATTTTGTACTCCCACCACCAGTAAATGAGGGTTCCTGCTGCTCCACGTTCTCACCAGCATTTGGATTTGGTATTATCAGTTTTTTGAATTTTAGTCATTCTAATTTTTTTAATAGGTATGTGGAGCCCTGGCAGCACAATGGTTAAGCCCTCGGCTGCTACCAAAAGGTCAACGGTTCTAACCCACCAGCGGTTCCACAGGAGAAAATACCTGATGATCTGCTCCCATAAAGATTACAGCTTAGGAAACTCTACGGGGCAGTTCTATTCTGTCCTGTAGGGCTTCTGAGTCAGAAGAGACTTGAAGGTACACTGACAACAGCAGTATGTGTATCTCATTGTTGTTTTAATTTGCAATTTATTTTTTCACATTTTTATTTGCTGTTGGTTAATCTTTTTTGGTGAGCTGTCTGCTCAGATCTTTTGCTTATTTTTAATTGGTTGTTAAGTTTCTTTATTGCTGAACTTTTTAAAGAGGTCTTTGTATATCTTGGAGACAAGTGTTTTATCAGATACGCATCTTGCAGATATTTTCTCCCATTCTCTGACTTGTCCTTTCATTCTCTTAACAATGTCTTTCACAGAACAGAGGCTTTTAATTTTAATAAAACCCAATTTATCATTGTCTTTCTTTCATGGATTGCACTATTGGTGGTTTATTTAAAAACTCATCACCAACCCAAAGTCACGTAGATTTTCTATGTTTTCTTCAAAATGTTTTATAGTTTTGCATCTTACATGTAGGTCTATGATCTGGTCTGAGTTGATTTTTGTGTAATGTAAGGCGTAAGGTCTCTGTGGGTTATTATTGTTACTATTATTTGAGTATGGTTGTCTAGTTATTTGAGCACCATTTGTTTAAAAGTCAACATTTATATTTTTATTAGCAAAATATTTCTGTCCAGTTTGTGGAACTGGAGTACCGTGGAAACCTGGTGCTGTGGAAGCCCGGTTTGAGAATGCTGGCCCTAGTCAGTGGGGCTCTCTGACAAGCTAGCTCCATGCATCATTTACAAGGCTCATGGCCAAGTCAGACGTGTTCTGCCGCCTACTGAGGAGACTCTAAAGACTTTGTTACTTTAATAGCACAGGAGAGGAACTCCTGAACGGGGAAGGGGGCAGAGACAGTAGAGGCCCCTCAGAGAGGGCACTTGGTGAAGGAAGGAGGAGTGGCTGGAGAATCTCTGTTTTAACCTTGATGATCACAAAAAAACCCCAAACCAACTGCCATGGAGTCAGTTCCGACTCATGGTGACCCCCGTGTATGTCAGAGTAGAACTGTGCTCCACGGGGTTTTCAGTGGCTGTGACCTTCTGAGGCACCTTTAGTTGGCACAGCTGTTAAGTGCTCAGCTGCTAGCAGAAAGTTTGACTCTCGAACCCACCCAGCGTCCCATGGGAGAAAGACCTGGCAATTTGCTCCCATAAAGATTACAGCCTAGGAAATCCTATGGGGTAGTTCTACTCTGACACACGGGGTTGCTACGAGTCGAAAATTGACTCGAGGGTTTCTAACAGCCACAGGCAAGCTGTTAACACTTTGCAACACCCAGGGACAGACTTTATGGTGGTGGTTGTTTGGGGCCATCGACTCAGTTCTGACTCATAGCAACCCTATAGGGCAAAGTAGAGCTCTCCATAGGGTTTCCAAGGAGCGCCTGGTGGATTTGAACTGCTGACCTTTCAGTTAGCAGCCGAGCTCTTAACCACTATGCCACTATATGGTAGAAAACTCTTAACAGATGAGAAAATCCAACGTATGTTTGAGACTGAACTGATCTTCTAGGAAAGATTTGTAATTCTGTAACACGCATACATACACCCCTTTCTCCCCAGGCCAGACCTCCCCTAGCAGCACCATCAACACCATCCCCCAGGGTCTGGGAAGAGCCAAGCAGAAGCCTCCCATCATCACGGACCTCCTGCTCAGGGAGGTGGGGGCAGATTTTTGTAACTGTGATACAAGTTACAGCATTAAACACGATACTATGTGAAATCAGCTTCATATTTCACAGTCTTACTTATTCAGAGAATGTGTAAAAATCACTCTTTTTTGGTCAAGATGAATTAAATATGAAGAAGACTGCCATCCTGTGGGGCTGTCTACCACCAGCACATCAGCTTTTGGCTGAGGCCCGTCATCCCCAGAGAAGTGTTATGCATGTTGTAATGTGTTAGCAGAAGACTTTAGGGCAACTGGTCAAGGGCCTTTCTTGGGTTCACTTACCTACAATGAACAACTCTAAGGATTTTTATTTTCATGAATGACTAGAAGGTACTTACTAATAACTTATGAAGTCAGTCCTTGAGGGGTACTAAAATTGGCACTTACAATACAAAATCATACATTTTCGGTTCCATTTCCTGCTCTCATTTCATTTTTGGTAAGAAGTCTGGCTGGCAAGCCCTGCAGTGCATGGCGTGGGAATTCCAGAAATTTCCAGGGAGGACGCTTGTTCAGCGATGTCTTCAGTTTGGTCGTTGTTTTCAACCACTGCTAGTCCTGTCTTTATGAATGTGGTTATCATTTATTATCACCAGGGAAGAACCAGGACAGACCAGTCAGAACAGGACACAAGTTTCAGCAGCAGTGGAGGGACAATTGAGCCAGATCATGGGCTGCAGGCCGGGCACAGGGGGTGGAATTGGATGCCAGAAAACTCCTTGGCAAGCTGGAGTAGTGCTAGCTTGGAGGATGAGTAGTGCTAGCTATAGCTGAGAGATTCCCTTTTAATCCTAGGTTTGTTTTTGGAGTCCTTGAGTGGTGCAAATAGTTAACAAGCTCAGGTGTTAACCCGAAGACTGGTGGTTGGAGTCCACTTGGCACCCAGGGACGCCTCAGAAGAAAGGTCTGGCAATCTACTTCCAAAAATCACTATTGAAAACCCTACAGAGCACAATTCTACTCTGACACGTATGGGGTCGCCATGAGTTGAAATTGACTTGACGGCAGCTGGTGGTCATTTCATTAGGCATAGTCTCTGTTCCCCAAATCACTAGGAAACATTGCTTTGCATTTGTGTGTGTGTGTTTTAAGAGTTGTCACACATTTGAGAACTCTTATACATACCTTTTTGTTTGAGTGAATGCATTTCAAGATGTTTTCGGAGAAGAGGAGAGGAGCCCAAATCTAACAAAATCCTAGAAAGTTGAACCCTGAATTGCTGCTTTCCTTCGTCAAAATGGTGCTTCTGTGGGTTGTCCGATGAGCCCTTTAAAAAATGTGGAACAGTAGTTGTGCCGGTGACATTTGACCACCAGAGAGCGCTCTAACAAAACACCTCAAACTGCTCAAAAACCTACAGGGACCTCTGCAAACATTTTACAAGCTGCTGTTTCCGGCCGGTCGGGTGACATTAAGCTTCATGTCACAAATATTGTTTCAAACTTTATGGAAACAGATTTTTTGGGGGGGGGCGGGGGAGGAGGTTGGGAGCCTGGGAAATGAAGCCTGAGTGCTGGAAGTGTTTTATATTTCCTCCATCCATTTCCAAAATAGGCACAAGGAGTTTAGAAGCCCTTAGTGTCTTTAAGAGCAGAACAAATGACACAGACTGTAGGAAGGTTTTCATTCCCTGTGTGGATTCCCTCCCAGGAACGCTAATTGTCCCCATAGTGATAAACATAACACAAAACAAAGACTTCATTCTCCAGTTTAGATATGACTATCAGACAGATATCAGACAAAAGCAAACCCTGGTGGTACAGTGGTTAGGAGCTCGGCTGCTAACCCAAAGGTCAGCAGTTTGAATCCACCACCTCGGAAACCCTATGGGCAGTTCTACTCTGCCCTATAGGGGTCCCTATGAGTACTCGATGGCAATTTTTTTTTTTTTTTTTAATCACAGAGAATGCTGCATTACCTCTTCTGGGATACCCCAAAAAACCTAGTTTCCAAGGGACGCCTGGCAGATTCATACTGCGGACCCTTTGGTTAGCGGCTGTAGCACTTAACCACCACGCCACCAGGGTTTCTTCTGGGATACAGGTCCTTGAAAACGAAACTGGGCGAGAAGATTTGTGAGGATCTCTGAAGTAAATTAAAGGCCCCAGACTGCTTTCCCTAAAAAAAAAAACAGTCAGATAATACTTGAGGACATATTATTGCCAACTTGGAACACTCTTTCCATGTAAACAATCTTTACTGATAATAAAGTAATTAGAATAATTTCTGTGGATCTGTGCTACTAACATGGCTTTGCTAAAGGAGAATCCGCTGGTTGTTCACAGATATTAAGAGGGGGGAACCCACCCCCAACTTCTCAGATGACATGTTTATACTCAGGGAGCACTTCTAAATTTTTAATAGAGAGGAAGAGATCCCGTTTAATTAGGAGACAGTGACGTGTTTATGTGCGGGTTATACATTTACGAGTGCTAATGAAGAATGGCAAATACTCCTTGAGCAGCCTTTGAGGCTCCGCTGTTTAAGGATGACTGTAACCCCAGCTCAGTGGGGACAGCATCACAGCCAATGAAGTGACCTGAGAGTACCACTGGGGGTTAAACCCAGGTGAGATCACTGCACAAACTGCAGGTAGATCAAGGTTCAGAGGATTTGCTTTTTCTCCTCCCAAATCAAAGGCCTTCCACCTTACATTTGATTGAAATATTGAAACTGGGCTATAGGAAAAAACATTAGGGATATAAAAGCATATTTTTTCTTTCTTAAAAAATTCCCACCATTTATATAAAAATCTTTCCCCTTTTTTGTTTCCATTTTTACTCCTTATATCCTGCATAGCCTATTTTACTCGTGAATTAGATAGCATAAATATTGCCAAGGGCATTTTTTTCCTAGGGTCATAAATCCTTCCTGAAAATGAGAAGTTAATTTTTTTCTTAAACTCCAACCTAAGGTAAAAATTCCAAGTATTTGCATGCCTTGGGTGTACTGCAAAAAAAAAAAAAAAAAAAAAACCACCACCTAAATTAATGAGGTTTCTTCAATCGGTGTACAGAAATGAATTACAAAGCTTAAGAAGTCGACCAGATTTCTCGTGATTTTTAACACAATATTAGTGATTGTATGGCATGAGAAATTGAGCTTTGTGTTATTATTATAGGATTACTTTTTAGTTCTTGAAAGCAGATCTATTTACGGGAGTACAGAATGGAATTAAACTGTGAAAAGGTTAATTTGAAAAAAATGTTCTGTAGAAGGTTTATTTCCTATCACCTTTTTTAAGTTTACTTTCGAATTGTAGTTGCCATCTGCATTTGGAGCCAGGAACCTTGAATAATAATGTAATCCCTGGCGGGCCCTTCTCGGGGAGGGAGTGGGGTAAATGAAATGCTACATACAGCTTCCTGACAATATATTCATCTTGATGTTATCACAGCTGATGGATTGTAGCAAGGCTACTCCCAGCACTGGCTTTTGCCATCTTTAGCACGCCTTATAATTTCCGCATGAAAAGCAAAACCCCAGCAAACAAAAGAAATAAAGCGATCCCTAATTGAAAAGTAGTGCCTTAAAAATATTTGTTGAAAGGAAAATATTTGTCTTGTTGAGGGGGAAAGCGGAGAGTAGAGCATGAAAGACTAATAAAGCAGAAAGGGAAAGACACCCTCGCCCTTCGGTTTGCTCTCCATCTACATTAAAAAAAATTTTTTTTTCGGGCTCTCAAATATTGGCACACATCTGTTTTCTTTTTCTTCTGTGTGCTTGTTTAATTTATTTTCATAGGAAAACCACTTCTCTTGTCTGGTGCCAGCATTATGTAGCTGAAATCTTGGATAGTGTGGGCTTCAGATCAAACAGGATCTAATAAGAGGGGATTTGTTATCATATTGATCTTCTTATTGCTTGGGACCCACCGAGACACTGAAAAGTGATGGGTGGGAGGGGGAATTAGGGCGGCAGCTCTTCAGAGAACTGCTTCATGGTGAGGGCTCCACCTTGAAATGTAGAGACAGTTGGGAAAAGTCCAAACCAGAGGTTCATGCACTGACAGAATGGAACTGAGTTCGGGGCAATGCCCAGCAGAATAGCCATTAAAAGTGGAAGAAGCTAGCTGATTTATTTTTGTTTAGGGTTATGGCAGATTGGCTGAAGTCCTTGATTAGAGGTGTTCAACATGCCTAAATCAGGACTGATTTAAGAAACAAAAGCCTACCAAATCTGTGGGAGACACCAGAATTAAGGGTAGGCCACCACTAGTCTGTCAGTTTGTTGTACTTTGGTGGCTTGGGTGTTGCTGTGATGCTGGAAGCTATGCCACCAGTATTTCAAATGCCAGCAAAGCACCCAAGATGGACAGGTTTCAGCAGAGCCTCCAGACTAAGACAGATAGCAAGAAGGACTTGGTGATCTATTTCTGAAAAAATTAGCCAGTGAAAACCTTATGAATAGCAGTGGAACATTGTCTGATATAGTGCTGGAAGATGAGCCCCTAGGGTTGGAAGTCACTCAAAAAATGACTGAGGAAGAGCTGCCTCCTCAAAGCAGAGTCGACCTTAATGAAGCGGATGGAATAAAGCTTCCGGGACCTTCATTTGTTGATGAGGCACAACTCAAAATAAGAAGAAACAGCTGCAAATATCCATTAATAATTGGAATGTAGAATGTCTGAAGTACAAACCTAGGAAAATTGGAAGTTGTCAAAAATGAAATGGAATGCTTGAAGATCGATATTTCTTGGCATTAGTGAGCTGAAATGGACTGGTATTGGCTGTTTGGAATCAGACAATCATACGGTCTACTATGCCAGTAATGACAAATTGAAGAGGAATGGCATCCCATTCATTGTCAAAAAAAGAACATTTCAAGATCTTTCCTGGAGTACAAAGCTGTCAGTGATAAGATAATATCCATATGCCTACAAGGAAGACCAGTTAATAAGACTATTATTTAAATTTGTACACCAATCACTAAGGCCAAGGATGAAGAAACTGAAGATTTTACCAACTTCTGCAGTCTGAAATTGATCAAACATGCAATCAGGATGCATTGATAATTACTGGCGATTGGAATGTGAAAGCTGGAGACAAAGAAGAAGGATCAGTAGTTGGGAAATAGGGTCTTGGCAATAGAAATGATACCAGAGATGATATGATAGAATTTTGCAAGACCAACAACCTATTCATTGGAAATACCTTTTTTTTCAACAACGTAAACAGTGACTGTACACGTGGACCTCACCAGCTGGAATACATAGGAATCAAATCAACTTACATCTGTAGAAAGACACAATGAAGAAGCTCAACGTCTTCAGTCAGAACAAGGCTGGGACCAACTGAGGAACAAACCATCAGTTGCTAATGTGCAAGTTCAAGTTGAAGATGAAGAAAATTGAAACAAGACTAGGAGAGCTGAAGCATGACCTTGAATATATCCTACTTGAATTTAGAGACTATCTCAAGAATAGATGTGACATATTGAACACTAACGACCAAAAACCAGATGAGTTGTGGGATGACATCAAGGACGTCCTACATGAAGAAAGCAAACTGTCAATAAAAACACAGTAAAGAAAGAAAAGACCAAAATGAATGTCAGAAGAAACTCTGAAATTTGCTCTTGAACGTAGAGTAGCTAAAGCAAAAGGAAGAAATGATGAAGTAAAAGGACTGAAGAGAAGATTTCAAAGGCAGCTGGAGAAGACAAAGTAAAGTATTGTAATGAAATGTGCAAAGACCTGGAGTTAGAAAACCAAAAGAGAAGAATACGCTCAGCATTTTTCAAGCTGAAAGAACTGAAGAAAAAATTCAAGCCTCGAATTGCAATTTTGAAGAATTCTATGGGCAAAATATTGAACGACACAGGAAGTGTCAAAAGAAGATAGAAGGAATAGACAGAGTCACTTTACCAAAAACAATTGGTTGACATTCAACCATTTCAGCAAGTAGCATATGATCAAGAACTGATATTGAAGGAGGAAGTCCAAGTTGCACCTAAGGCATTGGTGAAAAACAAGACACCAGGAATTGATGGAATACCAATTGAGATGTTTAGACAAATGGATGCGCTCACTGGTCTATGCCAAGAAATTCAGAAGACAGCTACCTGGCCAACTGACTGAAAAAGAACTATATATGTGCCCATTCCAAAGAAAGGTGATCCAACAGAATGCAGAAATTATCGAACAATATCATTAATATCACACACAAGGAAAATTTTGCTAAAGATCATTCAAAAGTGGTTACAGCAGTATATCTATAGGGAACTGTCAGAAATTCAAGCTGGATTCAGAAGAGGACTTGGAATGAGGGATATCGTTGCTGATGTCAGATGGATCTTGGCTGAAAGCAGAGTATACCAAAAAGATATTTAACTGTGTTTTATTGACTGTGCAAAGGCATTTGACTTTGTGGATCAGACAGATCATGGAGAACATTGCAAAGAATGGGAGTTCCAGAACACTTAATTGTGCTAATATGGAATCTGTACTTAGACCAAGAGGTAGACATTCAAACAGAACAAGGAGATACTGGGTTGTTTAAAGTCAAGAAAAGTGTGCATCAGGGTTGTATCCTTTCACCATACCTATGCAATCTGTATGCTGAGCACAGAATTCGAGAAGCTGGACTATGTGAAGAAGATTGCAGCATCAGGCTTGGAGGAAGACTCATTAACAATATGCCATATGCAGATGACACAACCTTGCTTGCTGAAAGTGAAAAGGACTTGAGGCACTTACTGATGAAAATCAAAAAGTACAGCCTTCAGTATGGATTACGCCTCAACATAAAGAAAACAAAAATCCTCACAACTGGACTAACAAGCAGCACAGTGACAAACGGAGAAATATTGATGTTGTCAAGGATTTCATTTTATTTGGATCTATAATCAACACCCATGGAAGCAGCAGTCAAGAAATCAAGCGGTGCATTACATAGGGCAAATCTTTAAAGTGTTAAAAAAGCAAAGATTACCTTCAGGACTAAGTTGTGCCTGACCCAAATCATGGTATTTTCAATCACCTCATATGCATGCGAAAGCTGGACAATGAATCAGGACGAACAAAGAAGAACTGATGCCTTTGAATTACGGTGTTGGTGAAGAATATTCAATACACCATGGACTGTCAGAAGAACAGTCTGTCTTGGCAGAAGTATATGCAGAATGCTCCTTAGAAGGGAGGATGGCAAGACTCCATCTTATGTACTTTGGACATTTTATCAGGAGGGACCAGTGCCTGGAGAAGGACATCATCCTTGGTAGGGTAGAAGGTCAGTGAAAAAGAGGAAGGCCCTCAACGTGATGGATTGACACAGTGGCTGTAACAAAGGGCTCAAACATGACAACAATTGTGACGATGGTGCAGGACCGGGCAGTGTTTCGTTCTGTCGTACATGGGGTTGCTATGAGTCAGAACTGAACAAAACAACACAATGGTACAAGAGGAAAGAAAACCTTGGTACTTTTTAAAAAGTTTGCTTAAGAATTAAAAATACCGAGCTGTTTATAGGAAGCTAAAAGAATAAGTGAGAAGAAGAGTTTTATGAACTAATTAAACTCCCTAATGGAGAGAAAAAGTTGTTTGGGAGACAAGTGCACTGTAAGTAAAGATAAATCATTTTGGGGCAGTCTTTCAAAAATAGAGAACTCAATTTAAATAACCATTCACAGTCTTACTGTTGTTTTTGTTACGGTGCCATTGAGTTGATTTTGACTCATGGCAACCAGGTGTGACAGAGTTAAACTGCCCCATAGGCTTTTCTTGGCTGTAATCTTCACGGCAGGAGATCACCAGGTCCTTCTCCTGTGGAACTGCTGGGTGGGTTCAAACTGCCAACCTTTCTATTAGCAGCTCAGTGCCTAACCATTGCACCACCAGGGCTCTGTATAGTCTCATTACATAACTTACTTGAACTAGACAGCGTTATAATGAACTTTGTCTTCTATTATGATAAATAATACACGTTCTCACTGACTAAAATTGCAGCATTTTCATACTATTGGTGCACAAGAAAATATGTGTATAGACTTGATATTATTTTAGAAAGCCTCTTCAGTCAGCTCAGGCATTAAGGATCGGGTTCTGTCTCTGCCCACCTTTTCATGCTGCAGAAAAGCAAGCGGAGAAAACAGAACAGAAGGGAGTAGCCATTACAAGTGAAATATTACCGAGGACACAGGAAATCCCAGTTCTCAGAGCTGACTTCTGGAGGCTCTTAGGCGAGGTATTTACAGAGGCAGTATTTCTGTCATCCCCCTCCCTTCGTCCACTCTTTGTTCCTTTAACGGGCAAATTAGCTTTAGGTTCTTGTTAAATCTATTTCTTTTGGCAAGAGAAAATGATGTACATTGTTATAATCAGTCAAACCAGGAAAAGTACCAGTTGGAGTAGAGTATCCTCTTTCATGGCTGTTTTCTCCTTGGGAGGGGCTTTCACAGCTGGTTGAACGTTGGCTCCTTGGTGGGCCTCACATTCCGTATCCTTATTGTGCACTTGATTGCAATCCTGTGCGGTGAAGGGAAGAAGGTATTCAGAATTGTCCCAGTGAGAAGGAGTTTAGTTATATTTGGATGGGGGAAAACATCCTTTGCTTTGAAAGACAGGAAGTTGCTTGCTTAAGGACCTTCTACTCCAAGCTTTTCATTTCATCCCTAGGTAAATTGAGGCCCTCTGAAGCTCCCTAAGTTGATCATGGCCTTGCTGCGAGTCAGTGGCAGAATAATTTCTCTACTGCAAGGTACCTTTCAGGGGGGAGCCTCTGGGGAAGTGAAAGCATCTTTTAGGGGCTAGGAAGGGCTTGAGATAAGAGAACTATGATTTTTGCTCCTCAAAGTGTAACTGTTGGACCAGCAGCATCAGCCTCTCCTGGAGCTGGTTAGAAGTGTAGCATCTCAGGCCCCAGATGCTGGATCAGAACCTGCACCTTTAACAACATTCCCAGGCACTTTCTATTCATGATAAAGCTTGAGAAGCACTGATGCCCCAAGCCCCAGCTAGAATGATGGAGCACCTAGAGACTACCTACTTTCAGCGAGTATCATCCCTCTTCCCGTCCAGTCAGCTCTGACTCATAGCAACCCTGTAGGACAGAGTAGAGCTCCCCTATAAGGTTTCCAAGCCTGTGATCTTTATGGAAGCAGACTGCCACATAGTTCTGCCGTGGAGCAGTTGGTGGGTTTGAACCACAGACCTTTAGGTTAGCAGCCAAGCACTTTAACCGCTGAGCCACCAGGGCTCCTTGCAAGCGTCATAACTGCTATTAAACAAGTAGCAACATTTTTGGCTAAGATGGGTATGTTAAAATTTGTAAGTCCTGAGTGCAAAGAGTGAAACAAAGCTTCCAACCACTTCGTTCCACTTCAAACTCCCATGGATAATTTGGATTTCTAACAAGTTCCCTGCTGTGAATTTGTTTTTCCATCTCAAACCAAAAAAACAAGCCTGCTGCCATCGAGTTGATTCCGCCTCATAGGACAGAGTAGAACTGCCCCACAGGGTTTCCAAGGAGCACCTGATGGATTTGAACTGCCAACCTTTTGGTTAGCAGCCATAGCTCTTAACCACTATGCTGCCAGGGTTTCCATTTCCACCCCAGATATACTGAATCAGAATTCACATTTTAACAAGATCCCCCAGGTGATTCTTATGTATATCTTCCTGGGAACTTGTTAGAAATGTATACCCTTTAGTTCAGCAATTCCACTTCTAGGAAGTTATGCTAGGAAATAATTGGACAAGTGTGAAAAGATGTGAATAATAATGTCATAATATTTGTTTTTTTTTTTTGTTAAGTGCCGTTGAGTCAGTTTCAAGTCATAGTGACCCTATGTACAGCAGAACGAGACACTGCCCAGTCCTGCCTTGCACTGGGGGTCTGACTCCTTGAGAGTGGAGAGCATGTTATTTTAAGTATCACAGGAGATATCCTGTTACGTTCTCTTTAGAGACACAAAGAACACTAGCCTCCAAGAAGCTAATGCAAAAACAAAGTCAAGTCTTCCAAATGTTACCTCTAGATGTGTTGTCTCTCCAGGGGTGAAACTTTCACTACAGATTTGTATGTAAGCACAAGTAAGCCCATGCTTTCTTTTTTTACTGGGTCATCCATGCCTTTCAGGGATTGTAAATTTGAAAACAGGCTTTGATTTTGTCTGAAGGTGCCGTGGGGCTGGGGGAGAGAGAGACGCCAGCCATACCTGGAAGTATAATCTTTGTTGTGGTGAAAAAATGTGAAATTGTTCACTGCAAATGATCTGGTAAGCAAGGTAAGCACCCTGCTTACCATGTCTATTGGATAATCTGCCCCTGGGTCCCATTCCTGCAGCCACTGGGTCAATCCATCTCATCAAGAGTCTTCCTCCTTTTCGCTGACCCTCTACTTTACCAAGTATGATGTCCTTCTTCAGAGACGGGTCCCTTCTGATAACACGTCCAAAGTACGTGGGACAAAGTCTCACCATCCTCACTTCTAAAGAAATTGAAACAATCTAAATGTCAAATAGCAGAAATACCACATAACCACTTGAAAAGATAAAGTAGATGAGCATTTGACATTTCAGAAATATGTTATGAAATGTTTGCTGAAAAGTGAAAAACTCAGGTATATAAAATGATCTCATGTCTTGTTTAGGAATAGATGTGCATTTAAAAGTTCAGAAGGTCAGCCAGCTAAACATCAACAGGAGTAGCTTCAGAACGTGAGACCACAGGTAATTTTTTTTTCTCTTTTTTATCATTTTACGATTCTTTGACAGTAGATGTGCACCAATTAGATAAACCAAGGAGGTAAAATCATTTTTATTTTGGAAGAGGATTTTACCCCCTTTAAGTTCCAAATATTTTACTTTCCAGGCCAAATTCCTAAAAGGAAAAGTATTTTAACATCTACGTGTAACTTTATCATTGTACTGTCTGTCTGTATTATAGTGTAGGTATTTACTAAAGGTCTTCCTCCCCCATTAGACTGTCAGCACCTTGATGACACAGACCAAGTGTCCCACACCTCAGTAGCTGGGGTGGCGCTCTGAGCTTGGTGCACAGCTGGCATTAAATGAACGAATGGAGAACCTTGCATAGCTGTTTGAAGGTTTTTGGTTTTTTCCCCTGCGTGAGCGACCTAAGTTCTTCCAACACGGAAATTGATTGCTATTACATATAGATAATGCACTTGATCAGATACCTAAGGAGGGCAAAGTTCTACTTGACCTAGGGGTTTAGCTGCAATTTCTACCCCGGTAATAAATCACTCTGCAAGGCATGGGCCAGGCCTGAATGTCAGTGGTCAGACTGTAGAGGCCTCCGAAGAGCTTCCCGGGAGAATGAGCTTCCTGGGAGCTAATTGCCACCTGCTCTGGCACCGGCTTCTCCCCAAGGTGGCCCTTGGGGGCTGGGAATCCCAGGAAAGTACTGTTCCCCTGGCCGAATGGGAGTCCATGGATAGCTGAAACTGGGCTTCCAGGTCCCGGTTTGTTTGTTTTATTGTAGTTGTAACTTTGGATCTTATCTCATTCGGAGACAGAGTTTTGAGAGGCTGGACCTATTGATGGAAACCCAGTGGCACAGTGGTTAAAGCACTTGGCTGCTAACCAAAAGATCATTGGTTCCAACCCACTAGCTGCTCCATGGGAGAAAGATGTGGCAGTGTGCTTCCATAAAGATTACAGCCTTGGAAATCCTGTAGGGCAGATCTACTCCTGTAGAGTCACTATGTGTTGGAGCTGCCTCGATGGCAGCAGGTTGGTTTGGTTTACACCTATTGCTAACTAGCGCTCTCTTGGTTTGTCACTATGCTTAGATGGGTGTGCATGCGTTCTGTGCCCCAGTCCTCACCATTCTTGTATGAGGTAGCTACCTAGTTCACAGAGCAGGATGCTGAAGCTGGAAAAGGTTAAGCTACTTGCAGAAGTTCAGGTATCAAAAGCTGGAGCTGGGATCCAAGTGCAGAGCCCAGGCCCTCTGGCCTCACTGAGAAGGTGGGTGGTTGGCCTGAGGGCTTCTCTTCAGCTCTAGCCCTCTGTGGTGTGACTGTGCCTCCTGGGTTGTCCCTGGTCTTCCTGAGTTTTCCCAATTCTTGCTGGTAAACTGACTCTATTTAAGAATGGGCCCTCGGCTACAACCGATGACTGCCCTGACAGGGAACACAACAGACAACCCCTGAAGAAGCAGGAGGGCAGTGAGATTCAACCTCAAATTTGTGTAAAAAGATCAGACTTAATGGTCTGATGGTGACTAGAAGGACCCCGGAGGTCATGGTCCCCAGACCTTCTGTTAGCCCAAGACAGGCAACATTCCCAAAGCCAACTCTTCAGACAGGGATTGGACTGGACTATAAGGTAGAAAATGATACTGCTAAGGAGTGAGCTTCTTGGCTCAAGTGGACATGTGAGACTATGTGGGCAGCTCCTGTCTGGAGGGGAGATGAGAAGGCAGAGGGGGACAGCAGCTGGCTGAATGGACACGGGGAATACAGGGTAGAAAGAAGGAGTGTGCTGTCTCATTGAGAGGAGAGCAACTAGGAGTATATAGCAAGGTGCACATAAATTTTTGAGAGACTGACTTGATTTGTTAACTTTTGCTTAAGGCATAATAAAAATTAAAAAAGAGAAGAATGAGCTTCCTTGTTCTGGGGTCCCAAATTTTTCTTGCTTTTGGCTCTTATTGAAGTCACCAGAAAACCTATTTTGTAGCTTATAAAAAACAAGTTAGGGGAATAACAACTACTTCTTTTTTTTTAATTGTGGTAACACATTTGTCAATTCCACATTTTTTACACGTGCAATTCAATAAAAATGCTTTTGGTAGCTGTTGTTGTTGTTAGCTGCCATCAAGTCGGTTCCGAATCATAGTGACCCTATGCACAACAGAACAAAACACTGCCTGGTCCTGAAAAAAAAAAAATCCTTAAAATCGTTGTTATGCTCGAACTCATTGTTGCAGCCACAGTGTCAGTCCACATTGTTGAGGGTCTTCCTCTTTTCTGCTGACCCAGTACTCTGCCAACCATGATGTCCTTCTCCAGGGACTGATCCCTCCTGACAACATGTCCAAAGTATGTAAGATGCAGTCTCGCCATCCTTGCCTCTAAGGAGCATTCTGGCTATACTTCTTCTAAGACAGATTTGTTCGTTCTTTTGGTAGTCCACGGTATATTCAACATTCTTCTCCAATACCACAATTCAAAGGCGTCAGTTCTTCTTCGGTCTTCCTTATTCATTGTCCGGCTTTCACGTGCATATGATGCGATTGAAAATACCATGGCTAGTGTAGGGCGCACCTTAGTCTTCAAGGTGACATCTTTGCTCTTCAACACTCTAAAGAGGTCCTTTGCAGCAGATTTGCCCAATGCAACGCATCTTTTGATTTCTTGACTGCTGCTTCCATGGGTGTTGATTGTGGATCCAAGTAAAATGAAATCCTTGACAACTTCAATCTTTTCTCCGTTTATCATGATGTTGCTCATTGGTCCAGTTGTGAGGATTTTTGTTTTCTTTATGTTGAGGTGCAATCCATACTGAAGGCTGTGGTCTTTGATCTTCATTAGTAAGTGCTTCAAGTCCTCTTCACTTTCAGCAAGCAAGGTTGTGTCATCTGCATAACGCAGGATGTTAATGAGTCTTCCTCCAATCCTGATGCCCCGTTCTTCTTCATACAGTCCAGCTTCTTGTATTATTTGCTCAGCATACAGATTGAATAGGTATGGTAAAAGAATACAACCCTGATGCACACCTTTCCTGACTTTAAACCAATCAGTATCCCCTTGTTCTGTCTGAACAACTGCCTCTTGATCTATGTAAAGGTTCCTCATGAGCACAATTGAGTGTTCTGGAATTCCCATTCTTCACAATGTTATCCATAATTTGTTATGATCCATACAGTCACAACCAAACACACTGCCGTCAAGTCGACTCCAACGCATAGCACCCTATAGGACAGGGTAGAACTGCCCCATGGGGTTTCCAAGGCTGTAATCTTTACAGAATTGGACTGCCACGTCTTTCTCCTGAGGAACGGCTGATAGGTTTGAACCACCAAACTTTTGGTTAGCAGCTGAGCTCTTCAACCACTGTGCCACCAGGGCTCCCATTTTTTGATAAACTACGCACTGGGCTGGGTTAATTCATATTATCTAGAAATAGCCATAGGTTCTAGAATGTGGCCTGGGTGCTGTATTAAAAGGTAAACCTCACTTTAATTTGGCAGTTATTCATAAAGTTCTGAGGAAATTCATGGAAGCTTCACAAATGCATCTGAACACAGGCTTGTTTGCTGAGGTATCCCGTGTCTGTACTTGGAAATAGTAATAGTATTAAAAAAAAAAATACTAATCTAAAAAACTGAGGAAAAAGTTTCTGATGTTGAGTGATAAAGTGATGAAGTATGAATGCTTGTTTACACCTTTTTTTGGCTACTTTACCTGTGGAATTTGCACAGTAATTCTGGGGGGTCTTGAAAACATTGGGAGGAGAGATTATGATTTAGTCCAAATTAAATTTCCGAGAGGTTTCAAAAATCATAAGATGGTATGAAATTAGTCTGATGTTTCCATAGTTTAAATTTTTTTTTTCCTTTCACACATGGGCTATGTCTTAGTTGTATCAGCTTCTAGCTTATATTTATCTGTGTGATTATTGAATGCCTGTTTTTCCCCCTAAGCTGTGAGCTCCCCGAGACCAGGAGAACCACGTCTGTTTGGCTTGTCATTGTGTCTCTAGTACTTAGCACACAACAGCATGTCATAGCAAATAGCACGCAGAACAGCAACAACAGCAGCAGTTACAGCCACACTAATGAAAGAGGATAATGAGTCATACCTGTGGAGCTGAGTCCTTGCCACGTGCCAGGCCCTGCTCTGAGCGCTTTACACCTACTAGCTCATTTTATGTATGCATTTGGCAAGAGTTGGCTGAATGACTAAAAGCCATTTATATAAGTGAAGATAAAATTTGAGTTTCCACACCTACTAATGATTTAGTGTTGTGGCAATTTTGGGAGGTGGTTTTGTTTCAAGGAAAACCAGTGATTCAGCAAAGCATAGCTTTGCTTTTTTGGACCTGACAAACGTTTGAGTTTTCACTCTTTTTTATTTCTTGGCACCTGGAACAAATCTTAGGCAACAAGAGAAAAAGCCAGAGACTAAGTATTTAAAGGAGTAGAAAGGCAATACGGGCCTAAAACCGGGCTTCGGTTTTGGACGTGAAGTTAACTAGCGGCTGTCAACTTCACTGGTGGGAGGGTTGTCTCTCAAGAAAGTTTCTATCTGATGTCTGTGTTGCTGCTGCAGTAACCTCCGCTTAATTTACTGTCATTTAGTGCAAAAATTGATGAGAACATAACCTTTGTAAGGTTTTTGTGTTTTATTGGCTATAAAAGATAAAATATGGAGTAAAAGGAAGTAAAATAGTATTTTGTTAGGCCAGGAGATGGATTTATGCTTTAATTCACTGATGAATAATCAGGGGGTCGTAAAGATCAGCGTGTCCTCCTCCTGTCTCTTTTCATGTCTGCATTCAACAAGCTTCCCTCTGTGGCTGTCAGGCCCATGGGAGCTCACCCAAACACCAGGCCCCCTGCATCCCAGGGTATTAGCGCGGCTGTTTAGATCAAGGAGAACATCACGGAGGCTTCTGTTGCAGACGTTAAGCGATTGGGATAAGTCTAAATGAGTCAGATATTTGACATGTGCAAATGGGGTGTTTGTTCTCAAGGGATTCCGGGGCTACATTGTGTCTTGAATGAACAGGCAAAAATAAAGCGTGTGAGCTAAATTGAATTTTGTGGGAAACACACCCAGCGATCCTGATCTTTGGGAATTGCTGGTGAGTGTGGGGTGGGGGCAAGATGCTGGGAAGGCTCACCCCCAACTCCGCCCCAATAGCCCTCCCCAGACAAAAAAAGGGAAAAGATACCAGCCCAATTTCAAAGTGACTCCATTTGATTATTTAGACCAGTGGTTTTCAGACTTGGGTGTGCATTGGATTTAGGGAGGGCCTGTTTAGAACACAGATTGCTGGCCCCAGTCAGCCTGGGGTAGAACTTAGAATCTGCATTTCTAACAAGCTCCAGGTAATGCAGTGCTGCTGGTTGCGGACCGTACTTTAAAAACCACTGATCTAGGCCCACACTGGGCAATGGTGATGGGGTGGAGGTGCCTGGAGGTGCTGTGCCATTGCAAGTAACCTGCCATAGGCCAGGTGGTGCTGAGCTGGAACCTCTGGAAGAGCCCAGGAAGATGCCTTCTTACCTCCGGAGAGTGGGGCTGGGTGAGTCTCTACCTGGATGTGTCTGTGTGTGTGTGTGATGTGCAAACAAGCCAGGACCTGTCCTGAGGATAAAGAAACTCTTTGGCCTTTCAAACTTTCAATCTAAAATTGGATGGAAGACTAAAATATGCAAGTTAATATCTTAAGTTTGTTTGGTAGAATTTGCTTTCAAAGTAACACATCTTCTCAGAGCTCCTCCAGGGCAGAAGCTGGTCTTGTCTCTGTGTCCAGAATGCTGAGCACAATGTCCTGCTTCAGGCCCTGCTGCATAATTTGCAGGGGCCCATGCAAAATGAAACCCGTGGCTTCTTGCTCACAAATGATTGAGAATTTGAAGACAGTGACAGCAAGCAGTAGACCAAGCAGGGGGGCCTTCTGAGCAGGGGGCCCGAGCCACTGTAAGGTCTCTCATCTCTGAAGTCAATCATCCTCATCACCTGGTAGATGCCCAGCAGGAGAAAATAGTTTATTAGCTCCTTTCCCCAAAGGTCATTGAAGGATTGACCAGGTGGGAATTCCAAAGGGCCTCCTGGTTTGACTCCCTTTTTTTCTTTTTTTGTGGCGGCAAGTGCTGTATTTTCACTTAGCCTTATTGTTGACCTGCACCTTTGGACAAGCTGTTCTGTTTAATTCACTCAGGAACTCTGGGAGGTAGGCATTTGATTTTCATTTTGACACAAAGCTCAGCTGTGACCGGACCACATGATTTGAATCAATTTTCTGAAGTAGAATGCTTAGGAAAAAAATTATATATGTGCATACACACACAGAGGCACACACAAATAGCTACATTTATCTCTGAGAGGTTGAGCTCTTGAAGACACCTGCAGCCAGTAGAAGTCAACAGAAATTTGAACTCAAATTTAGAGTATATCCAAATCACCTGGAGGGCTTGTTATACCAGATCACTGGCCCCAGTAAGCAAGTAAGAAAGCAGGTTTAAGAAGTTCACTTATTCGATCGACCAATAGTGTTGAGCTCTGAAGCTGTAGCATTGATCCAAGTCTGGGGTGGACCTTGAAACTTTGCATTTCCAGGTGATGCTGCTGCTACTGGTCTTTGGACCATACTTTAGGGACCCCTGACCTAGGCATTCATTTGGCAGTGATGAAGCTGGATGGAGGTGCTGGGAGGTGCTGTGTGAGGTAGGCATTTGATTCCCATGTTGACACAGGTTCAGCTGTCAGTTGACCACGGTGATTTGGATTAGTTTTCTGAAGTTGGTGCCTTAAAAAATGTGTGTGTGCTTGCATTTTTTCTTTAATTGCCACTTTTGCTTCTCAGAGCGTTTAGCTCTCTGAGTCCTTCTTAGACCATTCTTTCTATTATTCACCACTGGAGAAAGCATGTTTGAGAAATTCATTTATTCAATTGACCAATATTATTATTATTTATTGTGCTTTAGATGAAGGTTTACAGAGCGAATTATTTTCTCATTAAACAATACACATATTGTTTTGTGACATTTGTTGCCAGCCTTGCAATGTGTCAACACTCTCTCCTTCTCAACCTTGGGTTCCCCATTTCTATTTGTGTAGCTTTCCTGTCCCCTCCTGCCTTCTTGTCCTTGCCCCTGGACTGATGTGCCCATTTAGTCTCGTATATGTGGTTGAGCTACATACATTATTGTTTGTTTTACGGATCTGCCTAACCTTTGGGTGAAGGATAAATCTCAGGAGTGACTTCGGTACTGAGTTAAAAGGGTGTCCAGGGGTCATACTCTCAGGGTTTCTCCAGTAAGCCGGGTCAAATGACCAATATTATTGAGCGCTGAAGCTTAAGGATTGATCCACGTAAATCTAATTGAATCCTCTCCTGTTTCTCTCCCTGCGTGCTGTTTAGTTCCCAGAACAACGGCTCCTGAAATTCACCCAGTTTCCAGGAGGATGTGACCCTTTAAGATTTACTACTTCTGGTTTTGAAAGATTTTCTCTGAGGTAAATTTTAACCCCCCAGTGTCCCTCTACTTTCCAACCCAGCATTTAGATTAGATAAAAACATTTCCCAGTATGCTGGAATTCCCTTCTGGTACTCCACTCTTAACTTCTGGATGTGCTTTCTGTTTCTGCTCTCTGTGTTGTGAAAAGGTTCATACCCCACAGGGTCTGAAGCCCCTCAGACAGTCTGTCCTTCTTCTGTCTCTTACTGGGTGATCTTGGTCAAATTTTTGACTTGACTACATTTTTTTACACCTGAGCCTGCTTCCTGGCCTCTAAAATGGGAATAATGCAGCTGCAGAGGTTTGCTGGGGCGAGTAAAGGGCATGAATTGTGCAGAGTGCTTTGGTAATAAGCTTACTGTATTTAGGGCTGGCCCCAGGAGCTAGAGCCACTGGGCAGTGGGTAAAGTTTATTTGGTTCATCCTCCACTCCTGGCTTCATGCACCTGGTTTCAGTCCCTGGGGTGGAGGGAAGAGTGTTAGAATGCTACCCCTTCCTGTGGTGCCTCTGTATCATAGTGTTTTCAGGATTTCAGAACAATGGAGGTGATGGCGTTGGTGTGTTGAAGGAGACTTTTTTTTTTTTTGGAGGGGTGAATGCCATGTAAGAAAATACCTTGTAGGTGACTGTGATTTCTGACCATGTGATAAAACGAACATGTGCACGAGTACTCATGAACCTCCTCCTGAGAGCCACCTTCCCCTCCCTGAATCTGCTCATCTCCTGTGCCCCAACTTGGCCACATATTTTGAATGAATTGGATCTATGGTTACATGGGGCTTGAAAAAAAGCCTTACCCTTTAATGCACTAACTACAGCTTCTCATTCTCCCAGGTTCTTCTGTTGGTTCCCAATGTTTAGAATGAATTCAAATATTTATTTACCAAGATCATGATATCCTCTTCCAGTCCCCAAACTATTTCTACACGGGTACAATGTTAAACATCAAGGAAGGATATGAAGCTAGACAAGGGTTTGGGCAACCATTCAACGTTCTAATAATAGGGATAAGATTCTTCAGATTTTCACAGAAATTTTTGGGGGGAAACGGGATTGGGTGGATGGATGATAGCTGCATTGAGAATTCTAACTTAAGATCGCCCACCAAAGCCTAACTGAAGGATTCATTTGCTCTAAATGCCTCTAAAATTCTCTACACTTTTGCATTCATTAAAGACACATGAAACACAGGCCATAATTTGGTCTATATGATATGACAACTTCATGGGAATCCCATATGTTTGGTACCAAATGAAAGCCACACTTCTCTCATGGTATTTATGAGGCTTGTGCCACCTCTTCCATGTTCTGGAAACAGCTTCTTGGTGGTGGATGACATGCATATATGGGCTTCTGATGGACCCAGCGGATAAGTCTGTAAGGGTGATCAAGGACAACATAGATACCTAAAACCAGAGATGATCTAAGAACTTCACTGTTGCTGTAGAATTCTGTCTCTTCCCTCACTGTACCTGAAGAGACAAACCAGCTGGTACTTTTTCCCTTTGCTCCACTCTGGGTATAGACTAATGAGTATCAGTTGGCCTGAAGCAGCCACACAACTTCAATGCCAACTGAGCCATTAGATGCAACCTGAACTCATTATCTCTCCCTTTTACTTCCCTCCAGTGGAGGAAAAGCCATTCCCACCAACACCCTTGGTCCTTTTCCTGAATTCTTAATCCAAACAAGATTCTTGTGGATCACCTTAGATCTCTCCCTCTTCTCACCTCAATGGGCAACCGAACTCTAGAATCCAACCCTTCTGCGATCCCACATTTCCTGCTCTAGTTTAAGTACCTCTCACCTGCATTTCAGCAGTCTTCTGTCTGGTCTTCCTGCCTCTAGTCCACCCTGGATGCTAGTCCCACCCAGTGCTTCTAGAATGACCCAAGCATATGATGGATAAACCTCATTGCTCTTGGAATCCAGTCCAAACTCATTCTTTAGTAAGGAATACAATAGTTTTCCTGATCTGCCCTTACCTACCTCTCCAGCTACAACTATCCTTCTCTCAAAAGCAGCCCAAGCACATTACTTTTAGTTTTTCCAAGGCGACATGTTCCTTTGTCTTTCTAGGCCTTTTTGCTGCTGTTTCTCCTTGCCCTTTTACCTTGCTTTGATTGGGTGACTGTTCTCAGCTCAGGGGCCAACTCTTCCCTTGAAGTCTTCGGACACCTCAGGCAGAGGTGACTGCTTCTTCCCTTTTGACTTTATATGCAAATATAGCATGGGTGGCCTCATGTTGTGTCTATTTTTTTTTTTAATAGTGCTTAGAGGCAAGAAACCCATCTATCTTTATTGCAGTATTATTTTTACTTTCATTATAACACATTTAAAACATATTTTTGAACTGCAGCATATGTACAAAAGTGTTTCAAACTGTATATGAACAGTTTAAAGAACAAACACCACAAAATCACTTGTGTGTCCATTACCCAGGCCTTAGAAATAGGACGTTGCCAATCCTTTTTTTTTTTTTTTAATCCTCAGAAAGTGCCCCTCTCTGATTTTATCTGCTTCTCCCAGTTGCTATAGGTAACTGTTATCCTGAATCTCATGTTATAAGCTTGCTTTTCTCTACAAGTTTTGAAAAGCCAGAAATCCTGGTGGTGTAGTGGTTAAGAGCTACTGATGTTAACCAAAAGGTCAGCGGTTTGAATCCACCAGGCACTCCTTGGAAACCATATGAGGCAGTTCTACTCTGTCCTATAGGGTCACTATGAGTTGGAATCAACTCTATAGCAAAGGGTCTGGGTTTTTTTTTTTTTTTAATATGTGTGCCTAGACAATTTATTCTTTCATTTGGTCTGTATTTGAAATTTATATAAATGGAATTGTTTCTATTCTTTCATGATTTGCTTCTTTCATTACTATATTTGAGATTTATTCTGTTGATATGTGTTGCTATGGTTCATTCATTTTTTTCTATGGCTGCACAGATTCCATTTGATAAATTCATCATTTGCATTTACTGAATCTATTTTTGATGACCTTGTTTCTAGGCTTTGCAATTATGAACAAAAATTCTTATGAAAATTCTTGCCAAGAGCAAGAACAATGTTGGGGTACATATAGCTGGAAGGGGGATATCTCGGCAGAAGACATACACTTGTTTACCTTTACCAGGCATTACTATACTTTTGCCAAAGTAATTGTACCCGGGACTGTACTTTCTTATCTTGATATCCCTAGTGTCTAGGACACTGGACAGCCAAACACAGTTGCTTAAAACATACCCACAGAATGAAAGCAGAACCACAAAGTGGGTGTTCAGTCACAGCCCTTTATGAGTTATTAATGATTATTCATGGGTGTTTGCAGCAGTTTCTTCTCATTTTGAGTCATGGCACATCAGCCAGTGAAGGCCCAGAAAGCTTTACTCCATCCATGTTTTTAAGGTCAATTCCACTTTGAGGAGGCAACTCTTCCCTAGTTGTATTTTGAGTGACTTCCAACCTGAGGGGCTCATCTTCTGGAACTGTATCAGACAATGTTCCACTGCTCTTCATAAGGTCTTCACTGACCAGTTTTCTTCAGAAGTAGATTGTCAGGTCCTTCTTCCTCATCTGTCTTAGTCTGAAAGCTACACTGGAACCTGCCCACCATGGGTGGTCCTGCTGGTATTTGAAATACCGGTGGCATGGCTTCCAGCATCACAGCAACACACAAGCCAACGACAAACCGACAGGTGAACGGTGGCGTCTATGAATAGCTCTGGGAGATAAAGTCACAGCAAGAACTGTTCCCAACCCCAGCTTCAGCCTGTAGGGTGGGCCTGTTGGCTTGATGCAGAATGATCCATTTTAATAATAGTAAGGATGTGAGTGATGCAATTGTCTTACACCACTTTTTAAAAAGATTCTTAGAATAACCATTTGAAATTAAGACTGAAACAGGCAAAACCTTTAGCAGAATGGGTCCCCACTATCCCTTAAAAATTAATAATCTTATCTTAAATGAGCTATTGGATTGTAGATTGCTGAGACACCAGGTCTTAGGAGCTGGCCTGCCTTGGAGTGTAGGTATTTCTTCAGTGCCCCTTCTGGAGGGTGACAATGGAGCTTGGAGTATGTAGGTTTTTGACAGAGCAGAAACCAATGCTGCTTGAGTGGTTGCAGAAGACCACACTTACAAAGCTGCAAAGAAGAAGACATGGATGGGTTTTCTGAGTAGCAAAATGCTGCTAAAACCCCAAAACCAAACCCATTGCCATTGAGTCGATTCTGACTCATAGCGACCCTATAGGACAGAGTAGAACTGCCCCATAGAGTTTCCAAGGAGCTCCTGGTGGATTCAAGCTGCCGACCTCTTGCTTAGCAGCTGTAGCACTTAACCACTACACCACCAAGGTTTCCAAAAATGCTGGTAAGCCCTGTTAAAATGCAGTTTATAAATGGATTTGGATAAAGCATGAATTTAATCATATTCCTTGAAATACCTTCCTATAAGGCAGTATTTTAGGGATCCCTTTTCTACCCAGAGGCACCTCAGAAGAGAGATCTGGCAGCCTGTCTTAGTCATCTAGTGCCGGTATAACAGAAATACCACAAGTGGATGGCTTTAGCAAAGAGAAATTTATTCCCTCAGTCTAGTAGGCTACGAGTCCAAAATCAGGGCACTGGCTCCAGGGGAAGGCTTTCTCTGTCAGCTCAGGAGGAAGGTCCCTGTTGTCAACCTTCCCCTGGTCAAGGAGCTTCTCAATGCAGGGACCCCGGGTCCAAAGGACGCTCTCTGCTCCTAGTGCTGATTTCTTGGTGATATGAGGTCCCCAACTCTCTTCTTGCTTCCCTTTCCTGATCTCTTGTAAGATAAAAGGTGGTGCAGGCCACACCCAGGGAAACTCTCTTTATATTGAGTCAGGGATGTGACCTTAATCCTCTTAAACATAAAATTACAATAAAAATGGAGGACAACCACACAATTCGGGGAATCATGGCCTAACCAAGTTGACACGTATTTTTTTGGAGGCACAATTCAATCCATGACACAACCTATTTCTGAAAACATTGGCCATTGAAAACCCTATGGAGCACAGTTCTACTCTGATAGACATGGGGTTGCCATGAGTCAGAACTGACTCAATGGCAGCTGGTTGGTTAGTTGGTCTCTTATCCAAGCCTTATTTAATTGGTTCTTTAATATATTTTTTGAAATTTAGACATAAAAAGTTGCAAAGTTAGTGTGACGTTTACTTAGAGTTAAGTATCTTTGAGCATTCAGTGATGATCTTGTGGGCACAGTGTTAAGCACTTGAGAGAAATATGAAATAAGTATAATATATGGTCAGTGCCCTCGTGTAGCTTATAATCAGCTAGGGAAAGATGATGTAAACTTGTGAAATATTTTAGTATTACAGCATAAGATCTATAGGCTCTGACCCCAAAGAAATGAGTGGTTCTGTTGATGTAGCTTCCAGCCAGCTTAGCCTAGAACTTGGCTTTTCTCTCCATATAAACCACAAAACGCAAACCAGTTGCCATTAGTCATTTCCAACTAATGGTGACTCCACGTACTACAGAGTAGAACTGAGCTCCCTAGGGTTTTCTTGGCTGTAGTCTTTACAGAAGCAGATCGTCAGGCCTTTTTTCCATGGTGCACTGGGTGGGTTCCAACTGTCAACCTTTCCCTTAGTAGCCAAATGGAAACCATTTGTGCCACTGAAGGACCTCCTCTCTCCTACAGACCGACTACCCCCTCTTTCCTTTTTCCCTTTCCTGGGCTTGAACCCAGGCAGGAGGTAAAGGGCCTTGGCTACGAATGGGAACATTGCAGCAAACCTGCCTTTGGAGGTTAGGTTGTAAATACCAAACACCCTTGGTACCAACATGGAAGCTGAAGAGCGCAAGGGCTTTGTTAGGAAGGAAGTGAAAAGCTCAGCTTTTCTGTGGGCCAGAAGTGCTGAGCCTGCAGGATCTTTGCAGAATGCGAGATTCTCAATGGCTCGCCTCCTTGAGGATGGCCCTGTTCACATCAGATGCTTTTCCCATTCCTACGGGCAGGCATAGCCCAGAGGAGGGGATGGCAAGGTGCCAGCCATAAATAATGAATGGCACCCTCATTTGCATCCTTTTTTAGTGGCGCGCCCATTTGCACACAGCATTGCAGGAGCCTGGTGCCCGAGGAAATGTGACTTGGAGCCCGCTTGGGCTCCCTCCCTTCAGTGTGCCTAGCTCAGGAAAAGGCAGGGATCTTCCCGGCAGACCATCTGGCTCTCCTGAATGTGCTTATTAGTAACTGTGGAGGTGGGTCTGTTAGCTGGGACAGCATCTCTGAGACAGATGCTGAGTTTATGTGTAAAATATGGCTTCCAGCCAAAGCACTAATCATGATTGCCTCTGAAGTGGTTCCAATCGTCTGGATGAGGCAGCTCCGGCTCTTATGTTGTTTGTACAAGCCGGTAGTTAGAGATGCTGTGTACAAGATATTTGTAGTCATAATTTCTCCAAACAGGTTAAGGCAAACATTATGAGAATCAGCATATTAATGTGCTACATTTCAAATTAGAATTATAAACACTACTTTCCTCATTGGAGGCCTAATTTGCTAGGAAGAAGCCAGATGTTTAATGATGAAACCATTATTTATCAAAGTAAAACAAATTGTTGTTGTTGAAGTGGAGGAAAATACCTGCTGTATGCAAGGGGGCTCCGAACAGTCGTTTTTGGAGGATTCTTGCTTGGGTTGAATTTCCATGTGCCTTTGCCGCTGCTCATGAGTGAAGGCTTCTTCCAGAAGCGTCGTCCTTCAGCAGATGGGATTCTGCCCTCCTGGGAGGAAGCCACGGGACAGTGCTCTTCCAGTGGAGAGGGGCACTGACGGCTGGAGTGGTAGTTTGAGCAAAGTTTGGTCTAAGTGGCTTTTGATACGAACCTGACTCCTTCCCCTGCCTGTGTTGTCTCCCAGGAAAGCTCAGGGAGTGGTGTTTGATGATGAAGCTATTTGTCTCTCCACCTGTCTTCTGTGCTGCTTCGTGTAGGGCGGGGGCCCCCATTCCCATTTTTCAGGTAAAATAATTCATCCTTGGTTTATCTGTAAGAGGCCACAACCCCATACCCTTTGCATCTGTCTATGGATATATCTTTCTTTCTCCTTCCCCTCCTTTCCTGTCTTCCTCTTCCTTTGCCTTACCTTCCCTTTTTCCTCCTCCTTCTCTTCTTTCCCTCTTTTCCTGTACGAAACACATCTTAGAAAAGAAGTCCAATTGTTCCTTGAGGGTCAACAGCAGCACAAAGAGCAGAAAGAACCACAAAGCTGTGTATTGGACGTTGTTTTCTAAAATTTGACCATCACAGGTCTTGTCCTAAGTATCCAAAATGCACCCCCCCCCCGCAAGAGTTCCAATTTATTCAGTGTTCCAAAAGCTTTCCTTGCCGCTGGCTGGTTCATTGGATCGTCCAAGTTCTTCTAGAGTACAGCAGACTGTTTCCTAGCCGATTAACTGAGGTCGTTGGCCATACACACATTTTTAGTTGTTGCGGCAGGGAGAGGAATGGCAGCCTGAAATGGTCAGAAGCAATGGAGGCCTGGAGGTCTCCCTTCTGTTGGGTCCTAGAATCATGGAGCTATCCAGACCTGGTTTCCATTGGACACTAGAATCACAGAGCTATCCAGCTGTGGTTTCCTGGGTTTCCATTGGATACTAGCATCGTGGAGCTATCCAGTCCTGGTTTCCTGGTGGTGCAAACTATTAACATGCTTGGCTGCTAACCGAATGGTTGGAGGTTTGAGTAGTACCCAGAGGTGCCTTGGAAGAAAGTCCTGGCAATCTCCTTGAACAAAAATCAGCATAGTTCTACTCTGACACCATGAATCAAAATTGACTTAAAAGTAACTGGGGAAAAAGTTAGAAAACAAAATCAAAACAAGAAGTCCTGAAAGGATCTGCAGAACCTAGCACCTCACATGAATTCTTCCCACCAATCCAAGAGGACAAAAGTGGCCTGAGGGCTCATTTACCCTCTCCCATTTTCCATTACAAGGGATCAGGAAGGAATCATCACACAGGTGAGACTTGTCCTGTGTCTTTAAGGACGCCCTGATTTCTATGAAGGGCATCTTATTTTTCTTGAAATGACTTTTGATATGTCCTTCTAATGTGTTTCCCATGTTTCTCTGTTATCCAGTTAAAATTCTATCAGCTCTTCCTTGCTTGTATTTTTCATATAATCTGCTTTTTTTATTTTAACAAGTCATACACGGAGCTTGGAGTATGATCTGACTCCACTCTCCATCTGATACTTGAATTCTCTTAACAAAATCCCCTCACCTGCGTTTTTCTTGCACGTAATTGACCGCCTCCAGTGTCAGAACACACATCTTCAGTGCAGCCTATTATACCTTAGAGGGACTCTAATTGTTAGCATATTCTTCTGCGTGTAGGCTTTAAATCTGTTTCTTGTTAACTACCACTCATTAATACTAGGATGGCTGTGACAATTAATTGGAATCATGAATACTCAGCATAGCATCTGGCACAGAGAAAGAACACGATAAAGGGTAACTGCTTTTATTCTTGTGAGTTCTTGTTGTGCTCCTTACAGTTATAGAACACAAACCCGCTCTTCTACATGGAAGCCCACTGAGTGATTGAAAACAACTGTTGTCGCTCCTTGGCCCCCCCCCCCCCCCCACAAGTCCTCCTCCAAATTTTTAAAGCTAAATATTCCCATTAACTTGAATTGTTCTACACAAGATGGGGGCTTGAGATTCTTCACTATTGTGATCACTTGCCCCAAACAAGTTCACAGCTCCTAGAGGTGAAAGCAATATTCGTGTGGGGGGTGGGTGTGGGGTGGTCTCGGAAGCCGCGCAGAATACAGTACCTGTTAATGGGGCCTAAGCTGCATTGTCTCTTCTGGAAGCCACATGACATTGGTGACTCATATTTGATATATCATTGACCGAATCTGTTCTTTTTTTTTTTTTTTAAAAAAAGGATAATCCTCCTATACATCTACGATTTTTTTTCTCAACCAAGGTAAAGAAACCTATGCTTAAAATATCTAAATACCATCTTACTATTAATAACTGCAGCCTGTTCTAGCTTTTTAAGGCCTCTTGTGGCTCTATCCACATTGCACTTTGACCTCTATGTTACCTGTGAACCTATCTACCAATAAGTGATCATACCGATGATGATGAAGATGATAACTTCCACTTTTGAGCCACCTATTGTCCTCCAGGTGTTGTACTAGGTTCTGGGAACAAAAGGATGGACGAGACACAGATCTAGTCACAGATTAGAGACTGTCTATGTAGAACACCTAGCTCAGTGCCAGGTACATAGTAGGTGTTCAGTAACTACTTGTTAAAGGAAAAAAGGAAGGAAAAAATGAAAGTGATGCTCAGTGAGCTTAAATGACCTCCAGAAAGGTCTTTCAGATTCTTAGAAAGATAACACCTTTGTATGGTGCCCTAAATACACCCACTAAAACCCATTGCTGTCAAGTGCATTCTGACTCATAGTAGGGCCCCTAGAGGACAGAGTAGAATTGCCCTATAGGGTTTTCAAGGAGTGGCTGGTAGATATGAATTGTTGACCCTTTTGGTTGGCAGCCATAACTCTGAAGGACTACAACACCAGGGCTCTTAAATACAGTCACTCCATACCAAATTCAGCTCCTTGGTGAGTGGCGTGCTCTAAGGTTCTGTTGCATTTGGTATCTGTCCAGTTCAAACAAGCTTATGTGAGCCTGGTCTTGGGTTCCTCATTAGTCTGTTGGTGTAACACACTGTTCTATGGAGCATGTGTCTAGGTCAAAGCTAGACAATGGTGTTTCAGAAAAGAGATCACTAAGGCAGTAGCGCTCAGTTCATCTGGGCATTTTTTCTAGGTCTAAGTGCTACCAGTTCTTATGAAAACAAAGCTTTTCTCCTTCAGTGTTTTGTTGTTGTTTTTAATTCACAATTACTGACTTTGAACAAATGGATTTAACAGTTAAACAAATGAGTTGTTTTAAATTGCTTTGAAAACAGGGCTGTCATTGAACAAACCAGTCTTAGTATTATCTCTTTGTTGGATTACAGCAGTGTTTCTGCTGTAGGCATGTGCTTTGTGTGTGTATATTTATCTGTGTTGTGTGTCAAGTATGTTCATATTTGGTAAACACTCTTGATTAGCTTAATTCATGCTTGCATAGTTCTTTATGGTTTTAATTTCAAAGTTTGAACGACATTCGGTGGTGAATTACATCAGGTACGTTAACTCTTGCTGCCTCTTTGGACCCTTTTATTAAATTACCAATTTCCCTACACCTGGTGAGCTCTGGGTCCCAGGAAAGTTACTGCTCCTGCTGAAAGCGAGCAACTTTATCCCTGAGCCTAATCCTTTAGAAGGATCATCCCCAATGTTTCTGAATTACTTAAGGATGTGAAAAATATCTTTATTTTCTATTTGATGACACTTCTAGGTAATGTGAGGAATTATAGAATAATACCTTAGCTTGAAAAGGATTTTACTCCAAAATAAAGTCAGATTCTCAGCTGTTGCCTGCTAAGTGCCAGTTTGCCATTTGAAATGACCTGAACTTAGTGGTGTGGAGAACCCCACAACCAACAGCTATAGCTTTCATCCACTCAAAACCCATTTAGCCATGACTGATGAAAAAGCTCATTTTGTTTGGGAGGATTGAATTTGAGCAATTGGGGATGAAAACATAAGACCTAATGATGGCGTATCCGCTGTGTAACCGCAAGGCTCAAATTTGTGTTCACTTTAAAATAAACACTCCCCTGTGCCTCTTTTTTTTTGTGCCTCTTAGGAAATTTAAGACAGAATAAAACCAGTGTTGAGAAATGGTAGCAGTAAGACTCAGAAGTATTCTTCTGCCCTTAGGGGGCAGTGTTGTGTAGCGACCAATCACAGGATGCTGGAGTTGGGTCTGGGTCCACCTTCTGTGGTGGTGTGACCTTGGACAAGTCCTTCAACCTTTCTCCACCTCAGTCTCCTCAACCATAACATGAATCTGAAGGTCATGCCCTTTTCAGAAGGCTGGTGTGAAGGTAAGTGAGCTGCTCCAATATTAAGCGTTTAGCAGTAGAAAGCCCTGGACAGAGGCTTGCTCTTAGGAAGCGTTCCAGATGTGAGGCTCTTCTGTGAAGCTAGTTAAACTTTAATTTCAGGACTCCTCACTTACCCATGCCCCTTTTAAATAACTATTCTCTCTTGTACATAATTTTGTATTCATTGTTGTTGTGTTTTCCTGAACAGCACTTCCCAAATTATCTGGTTCCACAAAACCTGGATTCTCCCTTGTCAAGATATTTTAAAATGAGTACCACCCCACTTCTGTAATATTGTCCCATTATTGTTCCTATTTTGATACAGACTCTACAGTTCATTTTAAAAAATGCTTTTAATGATGGCTAAATAGAAGACAATATGTTTAAAGCACCTGAATGATATATGTATGATAGTGGTCTATGTGAGAGGAATTATTTAAAGGGAAAAGACTTAGTTTGTCTCCACATGTGCATTAGACAATGGGTTTATTTCTGCCAAAGAAAACAAGATTGTAGAGGGTTCTTTGATGATCCACTGATGAATGTCCCTCGGTGTTGGAATAACTGGCCCACTGAAGTCATAATAAACCCACTGAAATCATCATACATGGTCTTCATTGGATGCCTCTGGCCTGAGCCCCGGGTACGTGAACATTTTACTGTAATTAGTTAAGTTGGTGACTTTTTGTTTACCTGTTCATTGGATCTAGAAAAGCTGTATGTCTTCTTCCAAGGGAGGTGTTCTGGTGGAGGTGTCTTGGGTGGTGAGTAGAACTGAGAGATATGTAGCCTGCAGGCCAAGCATGACTGATTCGTCCCAAAGTATGCAGACTTGCTCTTGGGGGAAGAAAAGAGCCCCTGTAATGAGGCGCGTTAACTGAGAAACTTTCTATTGTAAGTTGAGCTCTTGCCAAAGGAGGCATTCTGATTAAACACACACACACACACACACAACCAACAAACCACACACATGATCACTCAAAGAAGCTGAGTGAGGTAGAGGTCGAGACAGAGATACCAAAAGACAGAGCAATTTGAAATGGAGCTGAGAAAAAATACAGTGTATCCTCTCAGGGTGAAAGCAACCAAAAGCTGAGGCTGATTTTGAGAGAAAATGTGAGGAAAACAAAGATGTTAGTTCAGAGACTTATTTTACTAGGCTCAAGAGTGTGTTAGAGGCATAGTTCTGTCTCCGATACAGTCATGATGGGCCAGGAAGAGCTCGGTGAGAGAGAAGCAGGGAGAGAACAGGCCAGGAGTACCTGCAGCCTTGGGCAGCGTAAGTGGCCAAGGGCAGCTTGCCCTGGGAGGAAGCCTGAAGCAGAGCTGGAAGAGGATTGAGAGGGAGTTGTCAGGGGACTGATAAGTGGCTGACAGGGCCATGAGCCTGTATAAAAGAAAGGCATTGTCAAGATATAACTGATTAATTTAATTAAAAATTAGATAAGTGTTCTAATGCTTTGTGGTTTCTTCTCTTGAGTGATTCATTTTCATTTCATTTATTAGTTACTTAGTGTTATTGGTTTATTAACCTACAGTATACATTTTATGGAAACCCTGGTGGGACAGTGGTTAAGTACTACGGCTGCTAACCAAAAGGTTAGCAGTTTGAATCCACCAGGCACTGCTTGGAAACTCTATGGTGCAGTTCTACTCTGTCCTACAGGGTCCCTATGAGTTGGAATCGACTCAACAGCAGTGGGTTTGGGGTTTTTTAAATACATTTATTGGCAACAATAAATACCACACCTGTGTTCTTAAGATCATCTCCAAATTCAAGTGGGATATACTCAAGCTTGTACTTTGGCTCTCATGAACTTGTTTTTTGGAGCTCTGGTGGTGCAGTGATTAAAGAGCTTGGCTGCTAACCAGAAGGTTGGTGGTTTGAACCCACCATGTGGCAGTCTGCTTCCGTAAAGATCTACAGCCTTGGAAATCCTATGGGGCAGTTCTACTCTGTCCTATAGGGTCGTTGCAAGTTGGAATCAACTCTGTGGCTGCAGGTTTTTGGGGGTTTAGACTCGTTTTAATTTTCTTCAGCTCGGACTTGCATACGAGCAATTGATAGTCTCTTCTGCACTGGGCCCCTGGCCTTGTTCTGACTGATGACGTCTACATCTTTCCACAGATGTAGTCGATTTGATTCCTGCGTATTTATCTGGCAAAGTCCACATGTATAGTATTATTCTATAGCCCAAGACATTTTCAAGTAGGATGTCTTACTCATCTGAGGTGGAAATACATTATAGCCTCTAGGAATGGATGAAAATTCTACCTAAGAAAACTTATTTTAAAACCTCAACTTGGTCTACCAACTTTCTTTGGTCAAAAGGGAAATGTGTCAGTAAGCAGGTATTGGGTTTGAATTGGGAAAGCCCAGCCTTTGCTTTGGAGTATTTACCAGTTGCTGTCAAGCGGATTTCAATTCATGGTGACTCCATGTGTCCTTGCATAGAATTGTGCTCCACAGGATTTTCAATGGCTGATTTTTTTGAAAGTAGATTGCCAGGAGTTTCTTCCAAGTGGATAGACCCGGAACCACCAACCTTTCAGTAAGCAGCTAAGCATGCTAACCATTCACACTACTCAAGGACTCCTTGGAGTATTTAGTGATAGCGAGTTCTCTTTCTTTTCCTTCAAACCTCCTCCCTCAAGTATTGTAAATAAGTTAATGGGTTATGATTTCCCTAAGAGACAACAGGGATAGTAATAGGGGTGGGACTGAACCTAATGGTTTCTCTAACATGTTTAATTTCTAATGTTGCTGTTAAATGTTGAGGAAAATTAGTCACATTTAGAACCATCTGTTTCCAAAAGTGGTGGAAGTGTAGACTGCCTCCTGACTAGCCATGCTGTTGTGTCTGATAATAGTAGGGAATGAAATGATTATTCTAATTCCCTTTCTTAGTTTTTTGCTATAAATACTGACATGCTTTGCTTTGGGGAACTGGGATTAAAATGACAAAGGACACCCTTCCAGCCTCTTGGCCACCATGGATATAAAAATCTAAACTCTCCATTTCTTCTTCAATGCCAATAGGCCTTCATTTAGATACAGGTATAGATGGAAAACCTCAGCTATGAAAATGTGTGAAATCTTCAACAGTAGATAAGCGCTGTTTGATCAATAAATGGTTGAAGAATGAATTGAGAGGGCTCTTGTATTAGATGCCTTAGACATCTCACTTCCTGGCATGTCGGCACTGAGGGAATAGGGAGAGTTGGGGACAGTGGAGATGGTTTTCAGATGTGTGTACCCATTGGACAAGAAGTGTCTCCCCACTGGACAAGAAGTGTGCCCCCACTGGACAAGAATGTGTCCCCACTGGACAAGAATGTGCCCCCACTGGACAAGAAGTGTGCCCCCACTGGACAAGAAGTGTGCCCCCACTGTACAAGAAGTGTGCTCCCACTGGACAAGAAGTGTGCCCCACTGGACAAGAAGGGAAAACCAGCTTTTAAAGATGGCAACCTTCTAGCTTTGCCAATATCCTCCTCCCCATGTTTTGCCTTCAGTGTGGTCATTTACACAGAATGGGTATAAAACTTATATATGACAGCTGAAACCTTTTTTTTTTTCCTCAGTGAAAATATACACACCAAAATTTTGCCAATACAATAACTTCTGAATGTAAAATTCAGTGCTATTGATTAATTCTTCATATTATACAACCATGATCACTATCTTTTCTGAGTTATTCCACCACCATTCACATGAACTCAATGCACCCCAAGCAAAAACTCCCGTTTCCCCCTCCTGCCGCCTCCGGTAACCACTAATCATCTTTGTCTTCTATATGTTTACTTATCTCATATAAGAGAGATCATACAGTATTTGTCCTTTTGCTCAGCATACTGCTTTCCAGGATCGTCCATGTTGCCGTGGCAGGCATCAGCGCTTCATATCTCCTTACGGCCAGCCCAGACATCTTCATCAGCCAGGTCAAAGTTTTGGCAGGCCCACCTGCAATATTTGTAGAATATTTTCAATGCTCACATCATGTGTTTCTTTAAGGAAAAAGAAAAAAAAGGTCCTTCCACCCGGGGTGTGGGTGTGGTGTTTTATTTTGAGTGGTCACAGGATCTTTTGCACAATTTCCTAACTTTGCATTACTCCCTGATGTGTTCTTGCAGAAAAATCAGACTTCTTTCCTGTCTTGGATGTCTGTGGATATGCGATCCGCCCCCATAGTGGAGCAGCTGACAACTGGCCTGTAGGATTCACAGGATGAAGGAAGATTTGTCTGCCTTTACACACTCGTCCCATCCTTCTTCAGTCTGCTCAGGAACACAGTTCCTACCTGATAATACAAGAAAAAGTAAAACAACTTATTTTGGATAAAACAGCTTAAAGGGGGGGGGGGAGGGACAGAGAGTGTTTTTGAAACCAAAATTCCATTGTTTGTTGCAACTATATTGAACATTTTGTTTTCCCAAAAATTAAGAATTAAGGTACTCCAGATGTAAGAATTTTGGATAAAACCTTGTACCATAGGATGATCTTAATTCCCAGATGGGTAAAGCAACAAAATATCCAATATGCTAAATAATTGTACAGTGAAATAATGTTGCCCTCCCATTACAGCCTCAGGAATGATGGCAGCCTGGGATTACTTGCTTGATATCGGATGTTACCTGAAGTTTTGGGTGCTTAATTAATGGGTTAATCTTGCTGAGGGTAGAATGATTTCCTGCCCTCTGCCTGTCTGTTGGCAACGGAGGAATTGGTTTTCTTCTGAAACCATGTGCTTGGTCTGTTAAATAGATGTGAGGGATGGCTCAAATGTCAGCCTTTTGAAAATTAAGAAACTTAGCTAATTGGTAGAGAAGTTCTCCTTTCCAATACAGAGGTGGGAAAACATCTAGATTGGTCTCTACGTAAACGAATTGCAAAGTGGGCTGCTGACAACTAGTTCTGTTACCCTGCATGATGGTAATTTCTAAAAGATGTGGTTTTCTTATTAGGGCAGCAGAATTGATTGTTTGCAAAACTTTTAAATGGTAGCTTATTATGGTACAGTTTACAGTATAAATGTGAACTGGAACACCTTAATTAGGCCACTGCGAGAATGAAATGGCACGAACTTACACGCTACAGAATCCCTGACGAAAGTTCAGCAGAGAGAATTTTTGATTTGCCGTAGTTGGGGGTAACAGCAGAATCAAATCGCTAGCTGCCTGTGCAATCTGTAAGAAATGGGCAGGAGCGGCTTCAAAGAGAACTGATGCGATTAACTTCACCTGCATTCTGTTGGCCTTCTCTGAATTACCTCCTAAAGCCCTCTTCCCACCTTTCTCCTATTCATAGCCAAAACAGTCCTTGTGTAATAGTCATTCAGCCATGCCTTATGCATAAGGACTTTTGCTTGGAATTTTAATGACATTTTTTTCTAGATAAAAAATGAATATGGATGTCAGAAAAAGAGAGGGCACTGAATATTTTCCTCCTGAAAGATCCATCTTGTATGAGGAAAACTTACAGTGTAGGAGAGAATGTGATGATAATATTTTATTTTTTGGTACTTTTCCCTACGGTGCCTAGAGGTATATAAGTGATTTGACTAGAAATAGCTGACCATATGAATATTAACAATTAATGATTACAAACTGATGAAAAATAGTTTTAAAAATCTTGTTTTATAGTTAGACAAGAAAGCTTTTCGAAATCTTGTTACTAAGACCAGTTTATTATTCTTGTTAGATGTCTATTATTCATGTTTTCATTCATTTATTCACTCCTATAAATATTTACACTGCACCGCTAAGGGCCAGCTCTGTATGAGGCACTGGGGATACAGTGGTGACTCAGTGAGACGTGGACCTTATAGATGTTGAACGTTATTGACGTAATGAATCACAGCTGTGATGAAAGCACAAAGGAGCAGCATGGGTGCCATGTGGACATTATTCAGGGATGACCTATTGAGAGCAAGGATGCTTGGACTGCACTGAGTTCTGTTCAATAAACGTACATATATGAACAAGAGCCCTGAAATAGCATTTCTAGAGAGACGCTTGTAGGGAAACGTAGCTGAGTGTCCAGAGAATACAGGGACAGTGCGTGTGGAAGACCCTGTAAGATAGAGCAATTCGGCAAAAAGATCAGCCATCCACATCCATTTAAAGTGGTAGCCCTCTCACTGGAAAATAAGTTCAGGTTTGTCTTGCTGCCTGAGCACTGGGAAATGGTGTCCCCATGCTCGGGATAAAGTTTTCCAGAGTCTTTCAGAAGAATGAAGCACTCTGGGTATCACGCTTCCTCAGCAGGACATTCCAATGAGTTTACTTTTGCCATTCATGTATTTGAACAAGTCCATTTGACAGGCTTTTACACGTAACCCCATTATATTTTATCTTGTTGGTTTTAGCTTCTTTTGTTGGTTTTAGCTTGTTATCTCTGAATTCTCATTCCAACATCCACAAACTTGCCTCTTTTGGCCTTGTATCACCAGGAAATTGGTGAAAGATGCCTCGTCTGCCTCCATGTTGTCTGATAAGACTGCTAAACCCGACAGGCCATGGGCAGCGCTTACTGCCCGCTCTAGAGCTTCCACTTCATAGTCACGTTACTCCATTAGTAAGCTGTTCAGTGCAGTCCCTGGGTTGTGCAAAGGGTTAATGTGCTTGGCTGCTAACAGAAAAGTTGGAATTTTGAGTCCACAGAGAGGCACTTCAGAGATCTGCCTCCAAAAAAAAAATCAGTCTTTGAAGACCCTATAGTGCACAGTCCTACTCTGGCACACATGGAGTCACCACGAGTTGAAACCGTCTCACCAGCAACTGTCTTTTTTAAGGTGTTCAATTAGATTGGAATTCCCAGCACTGTGTTGTCATCAGTGCTGTGTAGTGTGGGGACCAGTTACAGCTAGGGTGTGAGTACAGCTAGGACATCAGCAACCTTGACTGTCATGGGTGGCAGGCCCCTCCCCATGAACTGAGAGAGCAGAAATGAGGGCCCTGGCTTAAAAACATCTTATCTGAGCAGACATGGCAAACTGAAGGAATAACAAACCGTGGAAACTGAGCTGCCTTCCTGAGCTTCAGGCCAGCACTGTATTTACTGGCCATTTCCACTGGGTGTCCCATTGGGACCTCGAAGCAAAACTCACCATCGAACTCATCATCTCCTCAGCCTTTGTTCCCTGTCCATAGTTCTGCCTCCATTCTGATCCATGCTCCGCATCGCTAACAGAGTGACCTTTCTAATGCATCGGACTTGTCCCTTCCTTGTTCAGAATGTGTTACTGGCTCCCTCTACATGTATGCAGGATGAAATCTAAACTCCTCTGCATGAATGTAAGTGTCTAGCCTTATCTCTAGCTATGTTCCCTTGTTAATTTACATCCACACTGAACTTCTGGGTTTTCCTGAACATGCTGTATTTTTCATTCTTTACCTTTGTACGGGCAGTCCCCAGGTGACAATCAAGATCCATTCCTAACTGTGCCTTTAAGTCGAATTCGTAGGTTAAGTGAGAACAGGTACATATGGTCTTATTTAGCCTTACTTTAGTGCAAGAAATAGCTGAAGCCTTCTCAACTGATTTAAAACCTGCACGTGCAGCAAGTGGAGGCGATTGTGACGAAGACTTTGTTGTAAGTAGGGGGTGTTGCAGCCGTTTCAAAGTGAGGGTTGATTTACATAACATTAAAGGGCAAGTACGAGGGTGGACGTTTGTACCAGGGACTGCTAGGATGTTTTATTTCTTCTGGTCAGAACCCCAACCATCTCTTTGACAGCCCTCTATCTAATCTCCTAAAGTTCAGTTTCAGGGCCACCTTCTCTGTGAAGCCTTTCCAGACTCTTCTGGCTGGCTCAGAGACCCCAACCCAATGCTCAAATTCAACTTCGCATACTGCTGTTTTAGTGCTAATCATGGGTATCATGGGTGTGTTTTCCTCTGGAGGGTAGGGTTCATGTCATTCCATCCTTGAATCTCCAGTACATCACAGGGGGTCTAGCTCATGAAAGGTGCTTGTGGAATGAAGGACAGTTAAATAAGTCTAGAGCTAAGGACCGGAGTCCCTGGGCAGAGCAAACAATTAAGTGCTCAACTACTAACAAAAAGTTGGCAATGGGAACCCACCCAGAGGTACCTCAGGAGACAGGCCTCATGATCTGCTTCCTAAAGGTCACAGCCTTGACAACCCTGAGGAGCAGTTACACTCTGTGCATATCCATGAGTTGGAATCAACAAACAGCAGTTGAGCTGGAAGCTCCAGGAAGAGAGATGAGCAGGGACTGTTTGTGGAGCTGGAACCTGAGATAAAGATATAAGTGGAAGTTTTCCATTTGTAAAGACTCCTGCCTCATCCCTGTCTTGGTTCCACCTTATTCATCTTGTGGCAGAGAAGGCTAGTGAACAGCTATATCCATTTTTTTCTTCCTTTCATAATAAAACTGCAGAGTTTAGCTGGGCACACGGTCTCCCAGCCAGAAACTATGTTTCTCACATTCCCTCACGACGAGGAGTGTCATGTGGCAAAGTTCTGCCATTGGGATGTGAGAAGTAATGTGTGGCAATTTCATGATGTGCCTTTGAACAAACACACACTCCTTACCATTTTCCTGCTGCCCCACTGGCTGTTCAGCACACATGATGGAGACAACCAAGTTATGCAGATGAAGTCTTATTTCCTTTTCTGGTCTTCATGCGTTGGGTGGTATGATATTTATTGGCTTGCTAACAAAAGGCAGCCTTAAATTGTTACTAATTTTTGAAAGGAATGATTCTAAGTTTCATCCATTAAGTGTGATCTTTATTTTTGTTATTGTTTACCAGGTTAAAGAAATGTTATCAAATGCCTACTCTGCTAAGAATGGGTATTGAATCTTACCAATGTTTTTTCTGCATCCACTGAGATAATCATATTGTTTTTCTCCCTTAATTTATTAATTTTAAGGGGTCTTGGTGGTGTTTAGGGATTTGTGTTAGACCATTTGTTACAGTGGAGTGATTCTTCACTTAGATGAGATGTAGGCTCATTTTAAGCTGAGGTGGTGCATGGATGTCCCCATTCTCTTTAAGAGAAGAGGCATTGACCTTTTCTCTAAAGCTGGAAAAGAAGACCCATTATTAAAATATTATTTTTGAATTTCTGAAAAGGTTTTAGATAAAATTCAAATAGTAGTGACAGTATGTTCTTGTCATCAAAAGATTCCATATACTCTCTAAAAACTGTCGACAGGAAGTACTGCTTCTGGTATTAGGCTAAGTGATAGGGTAAACATAGCTAAAGAAAAGAAAACTGATGAATTGGTAAGTAGAAATGAGAAAATATGGCAGATGATAGGAGCCAGGTTTATCCTGTGGAGTAGGAGGTTATAGGTAAGCAAGGGTCAAAGGCTAGAATGATCTACAGGGTAATGGATTAGAGTTGGAGATGTCACTATGAAGTTAAATTTAGCTTACTATAGATACAGATGGTTACATGTAGAAATGTGTGTGTGTACATAAGTTAGTACTCACACATATTTTCTTGCTCTGTCAGCTGAGAGAGCCTATAATCAATGATACCCTGTTAGCAATGAACATGACTAGTATCCAAATCTTAGTTTCTAATACCATTCCCAAAGAAAGGAACTAGGGCTCCTTGGAGAAATTGCGGATTTTAGGATTGGGGTAGGAAATATAAAAGATGGAACTAGGACATCACATAGTGCCAAAAAGTAAGTGTACACACACACACACACGCACACATACAAACCTGCAATGAATGGGGTATGTCAGAGACATAGGAGATAACTTTCCAAAGATGGAACAATTTGAGCAATGAAATAAATATTAGGGTATAATCCAAAGTATATATGTAAGAGAAAAAATCCATGAGCCCATAGTGACATAAATAAAAGATTGAATAAATAAGTGGGGGGGGGGGGGGGGGCGGGTGGGAAGGGAAAGACAAATCTGTCATGCAGAAGAATTCCAAATAATTTACTTTGCCCTGAAGGAGGTGGAACCTAACCTCCCCAACCTTCAAGTATGGGTGACGCATAGTAAGTTTCTTCTAATGAGTAGAGTGTAGAAATGAAGAGGTAAAAAAAAAAAACTTTTTAGTGAAGACACTGGACGAACACTACCTCAAGTCAGGTGATCAAAGTTAGCAACAGTAATAGGTTAAATTTAAAGTATGTACCTTTGATGTGAGGTACTGACAATGGCACCTGGCTTCTGTGGTCTTCCTCTCAGTAACACACAGCCCCAGTCTAATCATGAAGGAAACATCAGACAAATTCCAATTGAGAGACACTTGACTGTTGCTGTGGGCCATCCAGTTGATTCGGACTCATAGCAACCCCATAGCCTGACTAATACTCCTCAAAACTGTCAAGGGCCATCAAAAAATCTGAAAAACCGTTAACAGCCACAAGGAGCCTAAGACATAACTACTAAATGTAATGTGATGCCCTGAATGGAATTCTGGAAAAGAGAAAGAACATTATGTGAAAATTAAGGAAATTAGAGTATAGACTTTAAAGTTTTTTTTTTTTTGGATTTAGTTAAGAATATCAATCTCGTTCATTAGTTGTAACAAAGGTGACATTATGGTGTTGTTCATGTTAGTTGCCCTTCTGAGTCATGGAAACCCCATGTGTATTAGGGCAGAACTGTCTTCCATAGGTTTTCAATGGCTGATTTTTTTGGAAGTAGATCTCTAGGTCTTTCTTTTGAGGTACCTCTGCATGGAATTGAACCTTCGATCTTCCAATTAGCAGCTCAGCGTTTTAACCAGTTAAGTATGAATAGTAGGGGGAACTGAGTGTTCTAAAAGTTTTAACATATGAAAAAAAAAAAGATGACAAAATGGAAAATATAACCAGAGAATGAGAATCTATAAATAATAAGTGGAAATTATAGAAGTAAAAATGAAATTAAGAACTCGATACACAGGTTTAACAGCACCCTGGAGTGGAGAAGGGTGGTCAGTGAACCACAGATACAAAGCAGGGTTCGGCTGCCATGAGGAGGGGGTTAAGGAATGTTGAGAAGTCCCACCCTGAAGTTCCACAATTTATGACTGTGGCTGGACTGGAAGAATGGAGAATGCCCCACCATGAGGTTGGCACTGGGTGACATCCCACGACAGTTCACTGCTTGGGGGACAAAGTTAAAAAGGAATATCTTGGGTTTATTTTGCTTCCTTTTCTCTAGTTTCTTAAGGTAGAAGATTTCATTGCTGATATTACATATTTCTTTTTCTTTTATAAGTATTTGATACTATAAAATTTCATCTAAGCCCTGCTTTAGATGAATTCCACCAACTTTGATGTTGTGTATTCATTCAGTTCAAAATATTATAATTTTTCTTGACTTCTTCTTTGAGCCATGGCTTATTTAGGTGTTTGTGTTTAATTACCAGACGTGGGGATTTCTAGATATTTTCTCTTACTGATTTATAGATTAATTCCATCTAACAATTAAATTTACATTATGTTTTATGACCCAGAATGTGGTATATCTTACGTAAATGGTCTAAATAGACCAATTAAAAGACAGAGACAGTCAGATTGGATTTAAAAAAAAAAACAAAACAAAAGAACCAACTAAATGCTTCTTATGAGAAATCCATTTTAAATTTAACTGCACAAATAGGTTAAAGATAAAAGTATGAAAAAATATCTCATATAAACATTAATAAAGAAGTCTGCAGTGGCTATATTAATACCAAAGTAGACTTCAGATATGAAGAAATACAGAAGGAAGGGAATAATAAAGGTAAGGGCAGAAATAAAATTGAAAACAGAAATATGATAAATACCAATGAAAGCAAAACCTGATTCTTTGAAAAGATGGGTAATACTGAAAACCTCACAGCCAGACTGACAAAAATAAAAGGAGATATCAGTAATAGACCCCACAGACATTAAAAGAATAGTAAGGGGATATGATCAGCTTTATGTAATTTGACAATTTGATATAATTAACCAATTTCGTGAAAGCCACAAACTACCAAAACTCACTAATTATATGCTGTCTAGAAGAAACTTGCTTTAAATTTAAAGACAGAGAGTTTAAATGTAAATAGAAAAAGATATCCCATGCAAACACTAATTAAAAGGAGCCTTGAGTAGCTATACTAATAGCAGATAAAATAGAGTTCAGAGTTAGGGATATAATTGGGTATAAAGTGGGACATTAAATAATGAAGTCAGTTCATCAAGAAGTAAGTAAGAATCCTGACAGAGTTTCAAAATACATAAAGTGAAAACTGATAAAAATGAAAGGAGAAATAGATAAATCCACAATTGTAGGTGGAGAGTTCAACCTGTCTCTCATTAACCAACAGAACAAGTAGAACAGCAGTCAAAATATAGAAGACTTGCACTATGCCATCAACCAGCTTGATCTCCACCCAAAAACAGAATAAATATCCTTTGCACATGTACATGTAACACTTACCAAGATAGACCATGCTCTTTTCCGAGACCATAAAACAAGCCTCAACAAATGTAAACTACTTAAAATTTACAAAATATACTCTGACTGCAGTGGATTTAATAAAAATTAACAGAAAGAAATCTAGAAAATCCACAAATATTTGGAAATTAAACAATATTCTTGCAAATGACTCATAGATCAAAGAAGAAATCAGAAAAGAAATTAGAAAATATTTTGAATTGAATGAAAATAGAAACAATACATCGAAATCTGTTGGATTAAAAAAAATTGTGGGATTAAGTTAAAACAGTGATTAGAGGAAAATTTAGAGCATTAAATGCATGTATTAGAAGGGAAGATAGGTCTCAAATCAATAATTTAAGTATCCATCTAAGAAACTAGAGAATGAGGAGAAAATTAATCACAAAGTAAAGGGGAAAAAATAAGGATAAAAGCAGAGATCAATGAAATTTAAAACAGTAAACTAAAAGCTGAAAAAAAAAAAAAGACAAATTACAAATCGCCAATATTGGGAAGGGGACTTCATTACAGATACTACAGACATTAAAAGGATAATAATGGAATATTATGTGCAACTTTATACCACTAAAGTTGATAGCAAATTAAAAGGAGATTTCCTTGGAAGATGGCAAATTACCAAAATCCATACAAGGAGAAGTAGTTAACTAAAATAGACCTAAACCTAGGAGAAAATTTGCAGTGGAGACGAGGGTTAATGATTGGGAGAAGGCACAATGGGGCTTTTGGTTAACAATCTATCTCTTGTTCTTGGTGGTTACATGGATGTGTTTACTTTATGAAAAGCCATCGAGTGTACACTTGATTCATGTACTTTTCTGTTTACAGGTTATACTTAAATAAGTTTTTATTTTTAAAAGTCATCAGCTGTTTCCTAACATTAACACCGGGCCAATTTTATTGAGAAGCCTCTGGGTGGGTGCAAACAGTTAACTTGCTCAGCTGCAAACCAAAAGGCTGAAGGTCCCAGTCCATCCTCAGGTGCCTTGGCAGAGAGGCTTGGTGACCCACTTCTGAAAAATCATCCATTAAAAACTCTATGGAGCACAGTTCTCCTCTGACACATACGGATTTTGGATTTTGCTCCATGGCAGCTGGTTTAGGGGTTTTGGATTGTATTGAAATGACTCTTGCTGTATCTGCATGCTCAAACCAACTTTGGGGAGGCAAGAGGGGGGATGAGTTAAAAATCAATCAAAAGATAGGCTGTATGACTCATTGCAATAAAAATATCCAGAAGTTTGAAGCCATTATTTTTCCTCTACCTCAAATGGTTTCTGTGTAGAGACATAAGCCAAATGGCATATAGAATTGGACTTATTTCAGGAAAAAAGATTGATGAGGTTTGGATTTATTCATCAATTCAGTCATGTACTACAACTAAATAGCTGATAAGTTTTGAAAGAGTCCATGTCCTCTTTTAGAAAGTTTAATGAATTTGAACACTGGCAATTTTAGGCAGCTTTCTAGTATTCCCTCCCTATCTGATAACCTTGCTTTAACTCTGAATTTTAGGGTCTCTTGCTTTGCTTTCATTTGCAAACTACCTGTCTTTGGACTATTCCAACCAGGCTTTTGAACCAGTTCTAAATGGTTCAGTCATGGCCGACAGAAACAAGGGCAGCATATGTGTTGCATAACAACCAAATCTCTTGTGTCAGCTTTTAATCTGAGTAGGAAGTAGGCAGTGGTGCCCCTTGAAAGGTGGTGGTTGACCGCGCTGCTTTGTATGTGTGTTGCTTTCCACAGTCCCATCAATAATCCAATCTCCTATATCAGGAAACTTTAAGGAGTACAATGTGGAAGATTGGATTATCGTCTGGACTGTAGAGAGCAACTATACATTCAAAGCAACATGGTCGGCCGCCATCTTTGAGTGGGGCACGATTGCCTGTTTCCTACTTGGGTCAAAAGGCGATACACAAAAGATTTGGTTGCTATGCACATGCTGCCCTTGTTTCTGTCAGCCATGACTGAACCATTTAGAACCGGTTTGAAGCCCTGATTTCAAATTTTTCACAGTGGCAGGAGTACATCAAGAGAGCAAAAATTTATAAGAACAGACAATTGTTCTTGCGAGAAGCCCTGGGAAAGGCTGAGAAGGAAATGTAAACATTGGCAGTGGCTCTCAGCCCTGGATGTGCATTAGAATTACCTGGGTTGCTTTTAAACAGCTCTTTAATGCCTGACTCCACCCCCCAGAGATTTTGATTTAATTGGTATAATATGGGGCCTGGACATAGTCTTTTTTTTTTTTTTTTTTTTTTTTAAGTACCCCTGAAAGATTCTAACGTGCAGGGAAAGCTCAGAACCATTTTTTTTTTCTTCTAGTTCTAATTTACTAAAATCGTGATCATTAGAAACACAGTTCAGTGAGTACTTAGGACTCCTAGCTTTGTAGTTAGAGCTGGGTTCTAATCCTGTCTTTACTATTATTTGGTCATGTGGCTGCTGTTAAACTGCCTCTCTAAGTCAGTTTTTTTACCTTAAAATATGAAGAACAATTTTCCTCATTGTGAGAATTATATGAAATAATAGACATGTAATGGGAATAGTGTTTTTGAAATGTTAGTATTATTGCCAAGACCACAACTTGGGATTTCCATCTATTGAATAAATGGTATTTATTTTTTCAGGAGGAGAACATGTACTATCTTGAACATCATTTCAGCCCAAGAAAACTAGCCTTTGTGGGGAGAGAGAAATTCTAATTTCAAAAAGCTTTCCATTGCATTTCAAAAAATTTTATAAATTTGTATCACAGAATTTTTTATCAGAAGCCGTAGTGTAGAGAGGACCAGAAGTTAGGAAATAAGGGGACTTCCCACCACATACATGGGGGAATTCTATCAATGGAAGAGCCTGGGAAGAAAGGGAAAAAAAGCAAGAAGTTCGAAGTGAGTGAATGTCCTGGGCTTCTCCCGTGGATTGAGACCTGGCCTTTGCTTCTCTGAGTTAATACGTGGAAAACTGCAACCCTTAAAGAAACCTCATATTCAACAGGGCACCTAAGCAACAAGGTTCTACCAGTTTGGACATACTTGAGGGGAAGAGTCTGGTTGAAATGACCTGGGACAGTGTCCCATTTCCCTGGGGCTGGCACATGGCAACCCCAGGGAACCCCCAAATTTTCCATGGGTTTCAGGGAAGGATCCTAAAGGGCTGTGGACCAGAAGAGGCTGAGGTTTAATGGTGAGGAAGTACCTTTTGGTTAGAGGTTTGGGCAGGCCACAGACTTTATTAACGGGCTCTAGCATTTTTTTTCATAGGTACTGTTACACAGTACCTGTGTCCTCGACGGCTGTGTTACACCGCACCTACGTCCACAACAGCTGTGTCACGTGGCCCCTATGTCCACTACTTCCTCTGATCCCACTGCACCTAAGCACCGTCTTGGAAAGAGGAATGAGTAGAAAAACCCCAGGAAAGGAAAGAAACTGCTTGGATAAGGAATTTGGACTTAAAATTGACTGTTTATTCCAAAGACGATGTTTTTAAATCTAAACAGGCTTTTAAATGGAAAATTTTCCTTCTTCCTCCAGTCGTTAGCAGGAATCACTAATGAAGTCTGTTTATAGAAAAGGAAGACAAATTATTTTGCATATCTGAACAGTAGTATGTAAACTCTTCTACTTGGGGTTTCCCAAAGTATGTTTCATGGAACAGAATTAACTCTTAATATCTTCCTGTATTTTTTTCTTCTCTCCCCTCCTCCCCACCTTTGTAAGGATCCTTTTTTACTTGGAGTGTCTGGGTGGTACAAATGGTTAACACACTCAGCCGCTAACCAAAAGGTTGGAGGTTTGAGTCCACCCAGGGTCACCTTGGAAGAGAGTCTTGGAAATCTACTTCCAAAAAAAATCAGCAATTGAAAACCTTAGGGAGCAGTTTTACTCTGATACACGCAGGGTCACCGTGAGTCTGAATCTACTTGACAGCAGCTGGTGGTGTGTGTTTATACAGCTTGGATTATGAATTTTGAGTTCTGGTGTTAAAATTTAATCTTATAACAGGCAGTTAACTTTTCTTCTATTAATGACATAATCATGGTAAACATAATTTTAATACCTATGTATTTCAGCATATTGGTGTGCAATATTTTACTTAATTCTTCTATTGTTGGACATTTAGAATCCTCTCCGGCATTTTTTTCTTTGCTATTACAAATAACTCTGAAAAATAGTGAACATTCATTTTATGCAGGTCTTCTTCTACAGGACTTGTGCTACTCTTAATTAATTTTAGAATCTGGACTACCAGCGCTGACACCATGATTCTATCTTGTGTTAAATGGGTCCAGTGAAAGTGAGAGGCCAAGGCAGTGTAAGAAAGGAGATGAAGTTCAGATGTAAATTGGACTCTACTTTGAAAGTTGGAAATAACTTTGGATAATCACTTTAAAAAATGTCAGCAAGCAAGTAGTGTTCCTTCCTTCCATGGAAGAGTCTACCTGATGATTCAGAACCAGGACTCTGGTGTTAGAATGCCAAGTCCAGCTCCTGCCTCCATCTTGGCTAAAATGCCTCAGGTTAGTCCTCTGTAAAAAGATGATCATAATATTATATTCTTCACAATGTTGTTGCTAGGGTTATATGAGCTTAAGGGGTATTTAATATGTAATACTAATTAAGTGCTTTATAAACATTTATTATCAATTACTAGTGTTCTTGAGATGAATTGGCTAATAATTGGATGCATATGAGACACTGTGAAAGGGATAGATCATTAAGACTTTTACCAAGGCAAAGGATTAGGAACCTAATGAGAAATCCAGATTGAATTTTTGTTTCAAAATGAATAGCATGTTGTCTCAAAAAACTACAACCTTCAATCCCAGATTTTGTTCAGTTATGTGAGCTTGATGATGTTTACATGTTTTAGAGAATAAGAGTCACCTGGTATAAAATGCAATTTGATATTCAATAATGATCAGTATTCATGCAAGTCTCCTAAATATACTTTCCCAAGTAAGTTTAGGGTAATGTGTCTGCTCAACTAGTACATTTGAATGTTTGATCCTTTATGTTTGTTCAGAACTTTATAATTTTTTGAAATTTTTGTTGTAGAGAATATATACAACAGAACATAACTAATTCAACAGTTTCTACACGTACAATTCAGTGACATTGATTACGTTCTTAGAGTTGTGCAACTGTTCTCATCCTCATCTTCTGAGATTTCCCACCCCTATTGACATATATTCACTGTCTCCTAAGATTCCTGTCTAATCTTTTGAGTTGCTGCTGTCAATTTGATTCCATTTAGTTAGATCTTAAAAGAGCACGATGCTCAAGGCAGACATTCTTTACTAGTTAAGCTAAACTATTGTTCGGTTTTAAGAAGATTTCAGAGGATATTTTTTTGTGTTCAGAATTTTTAACCACTCATAAACAAGAATCAGGTATATTTAGTGAAGTTCTGAAAAGTAGGTGAACCAGTAATCAAAATAGCTTTGGTAAGTTTTGACTAGTAGAATACATGAGATATAGTCAATATTCTCTGAGGCCCTCCTTTAGATTTACCCGTCATTATGACTTCCTGGGGCAGTAAATATAAAAGTCATTCAAGACAAGTCATTATGATCCAAAAGCAACAGTCCTTGTGAATTAAGCTTCTTGGATGTTTGTCTTTGGTGACAGTGCAAAAGAGATTAAAATCACTAGTCAGTCTTTGTTGAGCTCTTTGTCTATGCTTGGAGCTGTACTGTTTTTTTTTTTTTTTTTTTATTGTGCTTTAAGTGAAAGTTTACAAATCAAGTCCGTCTCTCACACAAAAACCCATATACACCTTGCTACACACTCCCAATTACTCTCCCCCTAATGAGACAGCCCGCTCTCTCCCTCCACTCTCTCTTTTTGTGTCCTTTTCACCAGCTTCTAACCCCCTCCACCCTCATTGCCCCTCCAGGCAGGAGATGCCAACATAGTCTCAAGCGTCCACCTGATCCAAGAAGCTCACTCCTCACCAGCATCCCTCTCCAACCCATTGTCCAGTCCAATCCATGTCTGAAGAGTTGGCTTCGGGAATGGTTCCTGTCCTGGGCCAACAGAAGGTCTGGGGGCCATGACCACCGGGGTCCTTCCAGTCTCAGTCAGACCATTAAGTGTGGTCTTTTTAAGAGAATTTGGGGTCTGCATCCCACTGCTCTCCTGCTCCCTCAGGGATTCCCTATCAGGGCAGTCATCAGTTGTAGCCAGGCACCATCTAGCTTTTCTGGTCTCAGGATGATGTAGTCACTGGTTCGTGTGGCCCTTTCTGTCTCTTGGGCTCGTAATCACTTTGTGTCCTTGGTGTTTTTCATTCTCCTTTGATCTTTTTTTTTTTTTTTTGATCCAGGTGGGTTGAGACCAATTGAGATGGCTGCTTGCTAGCCTTTAAGACCCCAGACGCCACTTTTCAAAGTGGGATGCAGAATGTTTTGTTAATATATTTTATTATGCCAATTGACTTAGATGTCCCCTGAAACCATGGTCCCCAGACATCTGCCCCTGCTACGCTGGCCTTCGAAGCATTCAGTTTATTCAGAAAACTTCTTTGCTTTTGGTTTAATCCAATTGTGCTGACCTCCCCTGTATTGTGTGCTGTCTTTCGCTTCACCTAAAGTAGTTCTTATCTACTATTTAATTAGTGATCCCTCTCCCACCCTCCTTCCCTCCCCCCTCTCGTAACCACAAAAGAATGTTTTCTTCTCAGTTTAAACTGTTTCTCAAGTTCTTATAATAGTGGTCTTATACAATATTTGTCCTTTTGCGACCTACTAATTTCACTCAGCATAATGTCTTCCAGGTTCCTCCATGTTATGAAATCTTTCACAGATTCCTCACTGTTCTTTATCGATGCATAGTATTCCATTGTGTGAATATACCATAATTTATCCATTCATCCTTTGATGGGCACCTTGGTTGCTTCCATGTTTTTGCTATTGTAAACAGTGCTGCAATAAACATGGGTGTGCATATATCTATTCGTGTAAAGGCTCTTATTTCTCTACGATATAATCCAAGGAGTAGGATTGCTGGATTGTATGGTAGTTCTAACTTTTTAAGGAAGTGCCAAATCGATTTCCAAAGTGGTTGTATCATTTGACATTCCCACCAGCAGTGTAGAAGTGTTCCAATCTCTCCACAGCCTCTCCAACATTTATTATTTTGTGTTTTTTGGATTAATGCCAGCCTTGTTGGAGTGAGATGAAATCTCATTGTAGTTTTGATCTGCATTTCTCTAATGGCTAATGATGGTGAACATTTCCTCATATATCTGTTAGCTATCTGAATGTCTTCTTTAGTAAAGTGTCTATTCGTATCTTTTGCCCATTTTTTAATTGGGTTATTTGTCTTTTTGTAGTTGAGTTTTTGCAGTATCATGTAGATTTTAGAGATCAGGTGCTGATTAGAAATGTCATAGCTAAAACTTTTGCCCAGTCTGTAGGTAGTTTTTTTACTCTTTTGGTGAAGTCTTTGGATGAGCGTAAGTGTTTGATTTTTAGGAGCTCCCAGTTATCTAGTTTTTCTTCTATGTTCTTTATAATGTTTTGTATACTGTTTATGTCATGTATTAGGGCTCCTAACGTTGTTCCTATTTTTTCTTCCATGATCTTTATTGTTTTAGATTTTATATTTAGGTCTTTGATCCATTTTGAGTTAGTTTTTATGCATGGAGTGAGGTATGGGTCTTGTTTCAGGCCAGTTGTCAACTGTTTTGACTACTGTGTCAGTATAATAGGTACTAAAATCAGGTAAAGTAAGGCCTCACACTTTGTTCTTCTTTTTCAGTAATGCCTTATTTATCCAGGGCTTCTTTCCCTTCCATACGAAATTGGTGATTTGTTTCTCCATCTCATTAAAGAATGTCATTGGGATTTGGAGCGGAATTGCATTAAATGTATAGATCGCTTTTGGTAGAATAGACATTTTTATGATGTTCAGTCTTCCTATCCATGAGCAAAGTATGTTCTTCCACTTATGTAAGTCTCTTTTGGTTTCTTGCCGAAGTGCACTGTAGTTGTCTTTGTGTAAGTCTTTTACATCTCTGATAAGATTTATTCCTAAGTATTTTATCTTCTCGGGGGCTACTGTAAATGGCATTGATTTGGTGATTTCCTCTTCCATGTTCTTTTTGTTGGTGTAGAGGAATCCAACTGATTTTTGTATGGTTATCTTGTATCCCGATATTCTGCCGAACTCTTCTATTAGCTTCAGTAGTTTTCTGGAGGATTCCTTAGGGTTTTCTGTGTATAAGATCATGTCATCTGCAAATAGAGATACTTTTACTTCTTCCTTGCCAATCTGGATGCCCTTTATTTCTTTATGTAGCCTAATTGCTCTGGCTAGGACTTCCAGCACAATGTTGAATAAGAGCGGTGATAAAGGGCATCCTTGTCTGGTTCCTGATCTCAATGGGAATGTTTTCAGGCTCTCTCCATTTAGGGTGATGTTGGCTGTTGGCTTTGTATAAAATCCCTTTATTATGTTGAGAAATTTTCCTTCTATTCCTATTTTGCTGAGAATTTTTATCATGAATGAGTGTTGAACTTTGTCAAATGCCTTTTCTGCATCAATTGATAAAATCATGTGATTCTTATCTTTTGTTTTATTTATGTGGTGGATTACATTAATTGTTTTTCTAATGTTGAACCATCCCTGCATACCTGGTATGAATCCTACTTGGTCATGGTGAATTATTTTTTTGATATGTTGTTGAATTCTATGACTAGAATTTTCTTGAGAATTTTTGCATCTACATTCATGAGGAACATAGCTCTACAATTTTCTTTTCTTATGGTGTCTTTACCTGGTTTTGGTATCAGGGATATGGTGGCTTCATAGAATGAGTTTGGTAGTATTCCATCCTTTTCTATGCTCTGAAATACATCTAGTAGTAATGGTGTTAACTCTTCTCTGAAAGCTTGGTAGAACTCTGCAGTGAAGCCGTCCCGGACCAGGGCTTTTTTTGTTGGGAGTTTTTTGATTACTTTTTGAATCTCTTCTTTTGTTATGGGTCTATTTAGTTGCTCTACTTCTGTTTGTGTTAGTTTAGGTAGGTAATGTGTTTCTAGGAATTCATCCATTTCTTCTAGGTTTTCAAACTTGTTCGAGTATAGTTTTTCATAGTAATCTGATATGATTCTTTTAATTTCAGTTGGGTCTGTTGTAATATCGCCCATCTCATTTCTTATTTGGGTTATTTGCATCCTCTCCTGTTTTTCTTTTGTCAGTTTGCCCAGTGGTTTATCAATTTTGTTGATTTTTTCAAAAAACCGGCTTTTGGTCTTGTTAGTTCTTTCAGTTGTTTTTCTGTTTTGTATTTCATTTAGTTCAGCTCTTATTTTTATTATTTGTTTTCTTCTGGTGACTGGGTTTCTTTTGTTGCTCTCTTTCTATTTGTTCAAGTTGTAGGGATAGTTCTTTGATTCTGGCCCTTTCTTCTTTTTGGATGTGTGCATTTATTGATATAAATTGGCCTCTGAGCACCGCTTTTGCTGTGTCCCAAAGGTTCTGATAGGAAGTGTTTTCATTCTCATTGGATTCTCTGAATTTCTTCATTCCATCCTTAATGTCTTCTATAATCCAGTCTTTTTTGAGCAGGGTATTGTTCAGTTTCCAAGTGTTTGATTTCTTTTCCCTGCTTTTCCTGTTATTGATTTCCACTTTTGTGGCCTTATGGTCAGAGAAGATGCTTTCTAATATTTCAATGTTTTGGATTCTGCTAAGGCTTGCTTTATGACCTAATATGTGGTCTATTCTAGAGAATGTTCCACTTGCACTAGAAAAGAAAGTATACTTGGTTGCTGTTGGGTGGAGTGTTCTGTATATGTCTGTGAGGTCAAGGTGGTTGATTGCGGCATTTAGATCTTCTGTGTCTTTATTGAGCTGCTTTCTGGATGTCCTGTCCTTCACCAAAAGTGGTGTGTTGAAGTCTCCTACTATTATTCTGGAGCTGTCTATCTCACTTTTCAAGGCTGACAGAGTTTGTTTTATGAATCTTGCAGCCCTGTCATTGGGTGCATAAATATTTAATATGGTTATATCTTCTTGGTGTATTGTCCCTTTAATCATTATATAGTGTCCTTCCTTATCCTTTCTGATGGCTTTAACGTTAAAGTCTATTTTGTCAGAAATTAATATTGCCACTCCTGCTCTTTTTTCATTGTTGTTTGCTTGATATATTTTTTTTCCATCCTTTAAGTTTTAGTTTGTTTGTGTCTCTAAGTCTAAGGTGTGTCTCTTGTAGGCAGCATATAGATGGATCTTGTTTTTTAATCCATTCTGCCACTCTCTGTCTCTTTATTGGTGCATTTAGTCCATTTACATTCAGGGTAATTATGGATAGGTATGCATTTTGATGTCTTTTTTTGTGTGTTGACAGCTTCTTTTTCCCACTTGATTTTATGTGCTGAGTGGATTTTCTTTGTATATTGTCCTTTCCTCATATTTGTTGTTGTTGATTTTGTTTCTTCTGAGTCTGTGTTTTTCCCTTGTATTTTATTTTGATGAGTAGGATAGTTTGTCTCCTTTGTGGTTACCTTATTATTTACCCCTATTTTTCTAAATTTAAACGTAACTTTTATTTGTTTGTATCGCCGTATCTTCCTCTCCGTATGGAAGGTGTATGATTACATTTCTTAGTCCCTCTTTATTATTTTAATGTTGTCTTCTTTTATATAATAACATCACCGTTACCCTGTGTTGGGCTTTTTTTTTTTTTTTAATCTTGCTTTTTATTTTTTTTGGATTTCCCTGTCTGGGTTGACTTCTGGTTGCTCTGCCCAGTGTTCTAGTCTTGGGTTGATACTTGATATTACTGATTTTCTGACCAAAGAACTCCCTTTAGTATTTCTTGTAGTTTTGGTTTGGTTTTTACGAATTTCCTAAACTTCTGTTTATCTGGAAATGTCTTAATTTCACCTTCATATTCAAGAGACAGTTTTGATGGATATATGGTTCTTGGCAGGCAATTTTTTTTCCTTCAATTTTTTAAATATGTCATCCCATTGCCTTCTTGCCTGCATGGTTTCTGCCAAGTAGTCTGAGTTTATTTTTATTGGCTCTCCCTTGTGGGTGACTTTTCCTTTATCTCTCATTGCTCTTATAATTCTCTCTTTATCTTTGGTTTTGGCAAGCTTGATTATAATATGTGTTGGTGACTTTCTTTTAAGATCTACCTTATGTGGAGTTCGATGAGCATCTTGGATAGATATCTTCTCATCTTTTGCAATATCAGGGAAGTTTTCTGCCAACAAATCCTCAACAATTTTCTCTGTATTTTCTGTTATCCCTCCCTATTCTGGTACTCCAATAACTCGTAGGTTATTTCTCTTGATAGAGTCCCACATGATTCTTAAGGTTTCTTCATTTTTTAAAATTCTTTTATCTGTTTTTTCTTCAAATATATTAGTGCCAAGTGATTTATCTTCGAGTTTAGAAATTCTCGCTTCTACTTGCTCAATTCTGCTCCTCTGACTTTCTACTGAGTTATCTAATTCTGTAATTTTATTGTTAATCTTCTGAATTTCTGATTGCTGCCTGTCTATGGATTTTTCCAACTTATTAAACTTTTCATTATGTTCCTGAATAATCTTTCTCATTTCTTCAGTTGCTTTATCTGTGTGTTCCTTGGCTTGTTCTGTGTGTTGCCTCATTTCCTTCCTGATGTCTTGAAGGGTTCTGTATATTAAACTTTTGAATTCTGCATCTGGTAATTCCAGGAATGGAGTTTCATCTAAAAGATCTCTGGATTCTTTGTTTTGAGAGCCTGTTGAGGTGATCATGGCCTGTTTCTTTATGTAACTTGATATTGACTGTTGTCTCCGAGCCATCTATAAGTTATTGTATTAGTTTATGCTTGCTTACTGTGTCGTAGCTGCTTGCTTTGTTTTGTTTTGGTATACCCCTATGGGTTGCTTTAGTGAGCTAGCTTGATTATTTTCACCTTTGGAGCTGTGGTGTCCTGTCCCCAGCTGGCTAGAGCTGTTATCAGGTATATCAGTCTAGGTGTCCATTCAGTTTTCTTGTATGAATTCAGCTCAGGTTCCCAGGTAGCTGATATCAAGTGTGTGGTACAGGCTCTGTCCTACAGTCGTAGAGGGGCAGGGGTGATTGGCGTATATACCCATATCTGATTGCAGCAGGGGGTCACGCTCTGAACAAGGCAGGGGGCTGAGAACCGACCCCCAGGTGTCTCTGGGGAAAATGCATCTCTGTTCCCTAGAGTATGCTGGTAGATGGACTCTGCAAAGGGACCATGGGCACCCAAAGTTTTTGTTGTAAGGACTGGGAGGTACTAGTTATCCCTGGACCCCTGTCACGGGTGGCTGGGCGACCTGAGTGGAGCCACCAGTCCTTAGGTCCCTGTTGGGGGTAGATGAGGACCTTGTTTAATAAGCAAAGCAATATCAAACATCAAACAGCCACCTCTCCACTGCACAGCTGATATGGTTGGACTTTGCCAACAAGAGCCTATTCTCCCAAAATAGGCCCACAAAGGTCCATGCAGAAGAGAAAGGTGCTCAAGGTCCATGGAAGGTTTATACCTGGACAGGAGCTGCTGCTTCTGTCCTAAGCTCCCCCAGTTAATGGAGCTAGCAAATTATATTTTCCCCCAGTTGCAAATTTTTTCATTCCCCAAGGCCAGGAGGATGGCTCCAGGTGCTCGCCAGGGTCTATCTCAGGCCTAGGGATTCAGCCTCTGAAGCTGGGGTGGGGACAGGGGGCGCAGTAAAATATACGCAACTACTTAGCTTTTGCCAAGAGCACCCTTCTTCTCAGGTTCTGGAGGTGTGAGTGGGCTGTGTGGCTGCTGCTTCTCCCTGAGGAAACTGCAGCCGAACGCTAGGACCAGCCCGCCGCCACCGCTGCAGCCGCCTCCACCACCGCTGCTCCGGGAATGGTGCCTGAGGGCTCCCTGCCATTCAGGTCCAGTAACTCCTCTCCACTTCTGAATGGTCTCTTCCTTCCTCTGCCCCTCAGTTTGTTGTCTAAGCTTGCCTTGGATGCTCAGAGCTCTCAGCTTGTCACAAACACACTCGTTTCACTTGTTTTTTCAGGTCTTTGTTGTAAAGAGGCTCGACGGAAGTGTTTGTCTATTCCGCCATCTTGGCTCCACCTCCCTGTACTGTGTTTTGCAGAAATTAAAAAACAAAACAAAACAGAATTACCTGTTTCCAAGGAGGCTGCAATCTTGTCAGAAGATTTAAACTGACAAACTAGTGAACAACCTAGGGCAATACAAACTACATTGATGAAGACTAGTAAGGTGTCCGTGTGCATCTTCTTCAACACCAGCTCTAGCTATCCTTTCGGACACCAACGGTCAGTAGTTCTTCTGACCCTATCCACCCGACGCTGGGTTAGATCTCACTAGTAAAAGACACATTCCTCCAGACTGCTAGGTCTGCCTAAGTCTTCAGATAGCAACTGTGAGCTTGGAAATTCCCAGGGCCCTCTTACTTCTGATCTGCTGGCTATAAATTCGGAGGTTCCTACTACTACCTCAGGTTCAATAATTCAGTGGCTCTCAGAACTCAGGAAAGTGCTATACTTATGAATACAGTTTTGTTATAAAGGATACAAATCAGGACCAGCATATAAAGAAGAGATGTATAGGGTGAGGTCCTGGTGGGTCTTAAATGTGGAGCTTCCATGTTCCACATTACCATCCTGTGCTTCAATGTTTTCACTAACCAGGAGGCTCACTCAAGCTTCAGTGTCCAGAGTTTTGATTGGGGTTTTATTACATACGAATGATTGGTCAAGTCATTGTGCATGTGGTAGAACTCCATCTCCAGTCCTCTCCCCTCCCTGGAGTCAGGCTGATAATCATATAGTCGGTCTTGCTAGCATGGCCAGCCGCACACAACTGAAGTCACCTCATTAGCATAATGTGTCAGGTGTGATACGGTACCCCTCCTTGAATAATAAAGATACCAATCACTGGAAAAATTCGAACAGTTTAGTGATTACCTCCCAGGAACTAGGAACAAGGACCAACTTTTTTGAGTAAAAGTTGTTCACCCTCAGTTGGGCACTCCATGAAAATTTCATGGAAGACTCTGGACTTCATTTAGGCGTGAGAGATGAATACGAGTTTGCCAGGGGTAGAGGGATTGAGAGATAAGGTAGCATAGGGTAGTGAAAAGATCCTGGGTTTCAACTCAGCTGCTTACTGGATGTGAGACTTTGGGCAAGTTATTTAAACTTAATGAGCAGTAGTTTTTTCATCTCAAGAACAAGAATCCAGTTGGATTAAGTACTGTGTTCTCTGGATAGCACTGCCCAGGTATTGTGGGATTCTGAATGAGAAAAGCACAGGTGAGGGGTTAGAGTCAGGCAAGAGCATGACCTGTTCAGGGGGTGGATTGCAGAGCAGCCTGACCAGAGAGGAGGTGTCTGCTATTTCATGGTGGGAGTTCCTCCTCTTGGCACATTATTCCATTTTTCTGTGTTGGTTTCTTTGTGAAACTCTAATAAAGTCAGTGCTCCCTATGGCCTAGACTTCATTATGAAGTTACTTATAAAGAACAGCTTAACAGCCAAAAGGAACTAAAAAGGACTCCATTCTTTACTTGCATGTCTCAAAAAAATATTAAAAGGAACACAATGCAAAGCCCACTGTACTTCTTAACCCTTTTCCTTCCTGAGTTTTCTTCACATTGACATCTCTCTAGAGCTTCTCGCTTTCTAACTCTCTCAACGCCAAAGTCTCCTTAGGACCATTCTGTAGTTTCCCTCCTTTTCTCCCTCTGTTTCCTCCCAGCTCTTACTTACATAGATTGATGTAGCTTTCAACATCCAAGTTGTTGTTAGGTGCCGTTGAGTCGGTTCCAACTCATAGCGACACTATGCACAACAAAACGAAACACTGCCCAGTCCTGAGCCATCCTTACAATCATTGTTATGCTTGAGCTCATCGTTGCAGCCACTGTGTCCATCCACCTCATTGAGGGTCTTCCTCTTTTCCGCTGACCCTGTACTCTGCCAAGCATGATGTCCTTCTCCAGGGACAGATCCCTCCTGACAACGTGTCCAAAGTTATATAAGATGCAATCTTGTCATCCTTGCCTCTAAGAAGCATTCTGGCTGTACTTCTTCTAAGACAGATTTGTTTGTTCTTTTGGCAGTCCATGGTATATTCGATATTCTTTGCCAACGCCACAATTCAAAGGTGTCAATTCTTCTTCTGTCTTCCTTATTCATTGTCCAGCTTTCATGAGCATATGATGCAACTGGAAATACCATGGCTTGGGTCAGGCACACCTTAGCTTCAAGGTGACATCTTTGCTCTTCAACACTTTAAAGAGGTCCTTTGCAGCAGATTTACCCAATGCAATGTGTCTTTTGATTTCTTGACTGCTGCTTCCATGGCTATTCTTTCAACATCTATATCCTTCTACAATTCATTTTGCCTCTCTGGGCCTGTTCTTCTCACCCATCCTTAAACACCATTTGTGTGTGTGCGTGTGTACATGCAATTCTGAGTCACAAAAAGTTGAAGAAAAAGCTGTCAAAGCCAGGACACTCAGAGGGTAAGAAAAAGAGATTGAGAGGAGGAAGGCAGAGGAACATTCACTTATTATTTATTAAAATTCTGGTCTCCTTCATGTGTATTGGTAAAATAGAGGTTACTTTATCTCAGTTTTTTTTTTTTTAGTTGATCTAGGTTATGCATATGAAAATATGTAGCATAGGGCTTAGTTTATGGTACATGCTCATCAAAATTTGTTGTGTTCAGAAACAAAAGAGTAGAACGGCTCTCTCATTCTGCATGGGCTAGGTTGTGCTGCAGTAACAAACAACTCCCATATCATATCTCAGTGGCTTAAAACAATAGAGGTTTATTTCTCACCCATGCTTTGAGTCCTTTATAGTTTGGCAGAAGAAGCTCTGTTTTGTCTCCTAACTGCAGATCCCAGGTCAATGGAACAAGCACCATCTTGAACATTTGTTGGTACCATGGTGATGACAAAGAGCACTGAAGGGTTTTGCACTGATAATTAAATGCTCTGGGCTGAGAGTGACATATGGCATGTCCTCTCACAACTATTGGCCATAACTAATCGCATGACCCTATTCAACCACAAGAGTCAGAAAGTGTAATTGTAGCCTAGCTTGAGCCCAGAAGGAGAGGAGAGTCAGGATATTTGACAAACAAAGCTAGTCATTGTAAAAGCTCAATCACTATCAAATCTAGAAGCAAACACTTTAATTTCTATTTAACAAACCTTGTCAGAATTGATAATGAGAACAAGTAAGTGACATTTATTAAGTGCTCACTATAATCCAGGCCCTGGGCTTTATTTTCCTTATTAAATCTTCTGAGCAGCCCTAGAAGGAAGGTGGTATCATTCCATGTTACAGATGAAGAAAGTGAGACTGTGATCAACTAAGTAACTTGATCATTGAGCTATAAGGCAATGGAGTACAAATTTAGACTCCAGAACAAGCCTGGGGCTCTTCCCCTACACAAACTACAGAAGCCAGTCCTCAAAGCCCTTGTTTTGGGAAATTTCTTGACTAATAGGACCAGAGATGATGACCTCATTCTTCGTCTCCTCACAGTTTAAAGCCACTAGTCCACTCTCCAGAACAGAGTTTAGCAACATCGTACTCTCATGGTAAGTGTTCAAAGCACCTCAGTATTCTAGTCAGGAGATAAAACAGCTGTTCCCTCTGAATGGCTTATACTGAGATGTAAATGAACAAGGGCATTAAAAAAAAGGAAAATAGATTTAAGTTCTTGCCTTTTAAAATTTTTATCATTTCCCATCCAAGCTTACTGTTTTTGTTTAATCTTGCCATTCCTTTTCTTCTTCCTTGTATGCTCTCTTTCTTAGGGATATGCAAACTTTATTAGTCAGCTCCTCTTTCAAGCTCTGTGTGCTTTTGTGTTTGAGAATTGGGAATCAGGTACTTTTACTGTTAGCCGCAGGGTAGATCTGAGCAGGAAGAAGCTTTATGAATAATCAAGGTTGACATCTCCAACGTTGTTCCTTCATTATAAATATTGTTAAAAGGAGCTGTGACCACCATGGGCTCCCACTGAACAGAGCATGCAGGGGAGGCAGAGACAGCCTTTGATTTCAGCTCTTCCCTGGTTATCTCTTCACTGATGACCCTGGTGTTGACAGGTCTCTTAGATTTGGCTGTCTTTTTTTCAGAAAGTTCTCTTCTATTAGCATAAGTGTTTGGTCTGCAGGAAGCTGGGTTCGTCTCTCCAACTGAAAAGGCTAAGAACCATAGTTAATATTAGTGCTTGTGTGATGCCTTAGCTTGAATCCCTAGTAAAAGCTGAGCTGCTTTGTAACACTGACCATTTTAGTCCCACTTGAATTACATTTGTAGCATCATGAACATTTTCAGGGAGAAAAAAAAGATTCTAGTGCCCAAAATCTCTGACCCTCCTCCCCACCTTCTGCGAAAGCCCAAGGTCCAGCAATGTCTGAAAAGACACCAGTATTCCATATTTTCTACTAGGTGTCTCCCCCCGGTACCCCACCAATCCCTGATCATGTTATTAGGGAACCATCCTTTAGATTATTCATTTTATCTTGAGACTGTTTTTATTTTCAAAAAGAAGGAGAGACATGTGAACTCAAATTCATATCACATGAGCAAATTTCCTCTCCCACTCCCCTCCCCAGCTCTGTTGTTGTCTATCCAACACACTCACCAAATGCTGGTGAGAGAACCTATTACATGTAAGAAATTTTTGAGCTTCACCTCATTTAATTGTCCCAAGAACCCTGTGGGGAAGGTGATAATTGCTTTTTCTAATTTCCTTGGAAAAATGCTGAAAGCTAGACTCAGGGAGTGAAGAGACTTGTCCAAGGTAACATGGTGCATCAAGGTTAGAATCTGGTCTAAAGTGTGGGATCTACGACTCAAACCCTCTACTCTCCCTCTGCCTAGTCCTAGTAACAATAGTTACCATTCATTATTTCTGCTGACATTTGAGCATTATTTAGTGGGGGGCACTGGAATTATGAAGATAAGTAGAGTGTCTCAAGGAGCTCAGAGCCTGGTGGGGAGGGAAGATCTCTTAACAGGTGGTAATGGTACTAAGTGATCAATGCCCAGGTTGAAACAGGAAACTTTCAGGGTTCAGAAGGGAGGCAGTTGTTCAAGGGGGCTCAGGCTTGGAGGAAATGATATGTGAGTCATTAGTTAGCTGGAATAAGAGGCTGGTCTCACTGAGAAGGGGCTGAGAGCCTACATTTACAGGAAGGAAAGGAGATTCGTTCCTTTTCTTCGTTGTTGTTAGTTGCTGTCAAGTCAATTCTAACTTATGGCAACCCCATGTGTATAGAGTAGAACTGCTTCTTAGGGTTTTCAAGGCTGTGGCCTTTTGGAAACAGATTGCCAGGACTGCCTTCTTGAGATATCTCTGGGTGGGTTCAAACCATCAACCATTCAGCTAGTATTAGAGCTCTAGTTAAGTTAGTTTTTGCTACCCAAAGACTCCTTTTTTAGGCCCTTTTAAAACACTTCAAATGCTTTTCAATAAACCTGGAAAGACTTTGATATATGTACATGCATTTGTGTGCATGGGGTTCAAATTTTTTTTACATTTCCTAAATTTTATGCAAAATGTTCATACTCTTTTTTGATAAGACAGGAGGAGTAGCAAGTTTCTAGAGGAATCTTATGAGTTTGTTTCAGGTGTGTTGAAATGGAAATGTTTGTAGAATGTTCAAATAGAGATAGATATTTGGAGGGAGGTTTGGGTCTGGGGTTAGGAGAGAAAGCTGAGCTGGAGATGTGGATTTAGGAGTCATCAACATCCAGAAGAGGAAGTGATGTCAGCCCATGGTGAAGCAGAAGAGGGCCAAAGGTGGAGGTCTGAAAAATACCAATGTTTAGGGAACAAACAGAGCAATAAGACACCCCAAAGGAGACTCACCAAAGAGGAAGGAGGAAAGTAAGGGGAATGTAATGTCATGAAGTCGTCCTCAGGAACAGAACATTTCAAGAAGGAAAGAAGGCTCAATAGAGTCTGATGCTGCAGTCAAGCACGTGATTTTCAATGATGAATGTCCATTGGGTTAAACAGCAGGGAGGTATCGTCAACCTTGGTGAGAACAATTTCAGTGAAGCCTGGGTCAAAACTTCAGCTGTAGGGGTGGAGAAGTGAATGGAAGAGAAAGAGTTGGAGACCACCTTTTATGAGTTGGTTTTTGAAAAATGTAGACCACTTTTTCTGTAAATTTCTGTGAGGGAGAGGATAGAAGTGGGGAAGTAGAATTTTCAGGGTCGAGGAAGGAAATTTTAGGATGGAAGAGGTCATTAGGATGCTGACTGGCTGTGTCTGGCAGAAAGGGAGAAGGGCAGTCAGCTGAGCAAGTCCCTAAGGTGGGGGGGATGATGGGGCCCAGGGCAGAGATGGGAGGGTTAACCTGAATAAGAGGAGGAATGCTGTTCCCTTTTAACAGGACAGGAGGACAGAACACTGGGTTGAAGACTAAGATGTGTAGTATGAATCGAGATCCTAGGATAATTTGCCAAACGCTGAGTATGTGCTAGACAATGTGCCATTCATCTACATAAACCGAAATAATTCCTATTCTACAAATGAGAAAAGGGTGGCCTAGAGAAGTCAAGTAAGTTTTTCAGGGTCAGAACTGGTATTTGAACTCACACTGTCCAGCTACAGAGCCAGCTCTCTGAACCACATACTATGCTGTATAAGGGAGACAAGGCTCGTGGCTCGGGCAAGAAGCAGAGACTTTCAGGAATCTGTGCAGGAAGTCTGACTTGGGCCTCCTTTGTTGTCCTCGCTCCGTTCGCAGCCCAAGCTGGCTATCTCTTTCTACTTCATGGTAATTCGCTTTGGTCCTTGGAGGTGCAAATAATGCGTGTATTTTGAAAATGTAAATATTTAACAGTCTCTTCACCCTTAATCTGTGTCTGTTAGCCGTTTCTGTGTGTTATTCTGTGTAGTGGTCATTGTTTTTCAAACTGGAGTTTTCAAATAAATTTTAGGGTTGTTATGCCTTTTCTATGAGAATTTTCTATTTGTTTTAGTTTAAGAACTATCTTAGAAAAATCTTAATATAAGTATACTTTGGGTTGCTGGGCTGATCGCCTTATAATCGGCCCTTGTCCTCCAATTTCGGGCCCCAAGTTGTATTTGGAGTTGTGTTGGCACCAAGAACACAACTATGCTCATGGTTCTGAGTTAATGAGAAAAGATTGGAGGTATAAGATATAAATAATATATTCATACCAAGGGAAGGGCAAGTACCTTAGCAAATATTTAGTATGGGTGCTATGAGGGAATACAAATGATACAGGAAAAATTTAGAATATCAACCATGCTTTCAGAGAAAGTACATTGTGTACCACGTGAATAGTCCACCCCCAAATTTTAGAATGTGGCCTTATTTGAAAATAGTCTTTGCAAATGTAATTAGTAGAAATGAAGTAATACTGGATTAGGGTGGGCCCTAAGTACGATGTCTAGTGCCCTTATGAGAAGGGGAGAGGACACACAGAAGAAGGTGATATGAAGCTTGGAGGCAGAGATTTGAGGAATGCAGCTACAAGCCAAGGAACATCAACGGTTTCTGGCAACAACCAGAAGCCAGAAAGAGGCAAGGAAGGGTTCTTCTCTAAGGCCTTCAGAGGGAACATGGTCCTGCTGACACCTTGACTTTGGATTTCTAGCCTCCAAAACTGAAGAAAAAAAAAAAAAACCCAGTAAGGTGGCAGCCCTAGGAAATATACAATTTTGTTTGAGAAAATTGAGACTAGCACAATTAAGCCAGTTATAAGGGTTAAGTGGGTGGGGGTTTTCTAGGGCTCTAGGGTAAAAGTTAGAAGAATGTTGCTTAGGCTTGAGGCGAAATGGAATAACCTATTCCCCACTCCCCCCTGCCCCGCCCCACCTTACCCTCCACCAAATTAATTATTGGAACCAGTGTTCAGTTAAACATGTGGGAAAAGAGAGGAAGATGGTGGGGCTGTTAAGTTGACTCCAACTCATGGAGACACCATGTGTGTCAGTAGGATTTTCAATGGCTGGTTGTTTTAGAAATAGATCACCAGAGCTTTTCTTCTGAGGTGCCAGTGGAACCTCCAACCTTTTGGTTAGGATCCAAGTACATTAATTGTGTGTGCCAGCTGGGGACTCCTGACTGGGTCTGTAGTCCCTGTTATGTTCTTATCCTGAGAGGAGGTGAAAAGGACATAGCCACAGCCAGGACCAAGCAGTGGAGGGAAGAGAGCAAAGACAGCATCAACCGGACCTGTAAGGATGGCATTCCTGTCCCGTCAGTGGCCTGAATATTCCTCTGAATATTTCCCTTGGGGAGAGCAGGGCTGGTAACTGAATAGAGGAGGGTCTGGTGGGGAAAAAACATGTTGGTGCCTCATCAGACATGTAGGGATGCAGAACCCCCATGCCTGCATGTCTGATGAGGCATCAACACGTATGTGGTGTTAGAGGAGCCAAGGCATTTTAGAGTCAGCACCAGTGTGGGAATCTTCACAGAGCAGGTTCTATCACTTAGCTTTTCAAGAACAGAAACTCACATCATTTTCCCAGGGGGATTAGGCTGAGAAATCAATTTACACGCACAAGTCCCACGGAAGACCAATGCGAGCTGGAGTGATAATGTACTAATAGGCACTGGGATAGTGTGTCTGATATCAGCTCTTTACACCAGTTGTGGCTGTGATTTACATTTATGCACTCAGGAGAGTATATGAGAGGTTAGAAAGTTGCTAGATGAATCCCAATTTTGAGTAGAACCTGTTGCCGTAGGGTCAATTCTGACTCATAGAGACTCTATGGGAGAGAGTAGAACTGCCCCATAGGAGCAGAGGAGTGGAATATTCTTGAGAGATAACTTGGTATATCACCCTTCTCCAGTCTAAGAATATATCTGATTATCTCTACTTCGAGGGATAGTCTCCTGAACAATAATTTTACAGTAAACTCTTTTTCTAGGTTCATCCAGATTACTAGAAACTTCTGTCATTATGTTTCTTCAAGACAATGTGTTGTGGTTGCCTTATACATCACCCTAGCCATAGATATTGTTTGGCTGATGCATTACAGGGACTCTAATGGGTAAGCACCTGAGTCTTATGTTTGAAGTCATCCCTATGTGTGGGTAACGTTCTAAGATTGTTTCCATAGATGGCCAATGCAATAGTTGTATGTTGACTTTCGCTATTTTGAGTTTCTTAGAGTGATATATCTTCTCCTTACCCTACAATTCTGGATATACCCTGTATTGGAAGCTTAGTAGCTAAATCTTCTCAGTGTAGTTTAGGGTAGAATAGGATGGCAATGAATTAACATTGCTGAGCACTGTGCTTGGTAGAAATCCCAGGCTGCCCGGTGAGGTAGAAGAACCTCCATTTTACACAAGAGGAAGTGGAGCTCAGGGAGGGGCAGGGACACTGCCCAAGGTCACATGCCAGAAGTAGAGGACTTTGGAGTTCAGCTTAGGCCTGCATCTAAAGGAAGCACTCCGGAAATTCACAGATTTCAAAAATTAGTTCCTCCAGTTAAAGGGTTTCATATAAGAGGTAATGCTTTAGTTGAACCCTGATGCGCAGTTAGGAGCAGAGAGAGGAGACAATTTTGATTTAATGAAAAAGTCTGCCTTGTGCTTACTAACCCACCTCTTGGTTTTTGCATTCATACCTGGCTACCACGCTTTTCAAAGGATGTAGACCAACTGAGGCATGTTTAAAGCGATGGTTCTTAGCTTTTAATCCACCTTGGATCATGCGATTAATGACAATCATAGGAGGAAAATATTCACATGGGGGTTTTTAGTTCCTCCCAGGCTGTGGCATAGATAATGTAGAAAGTAAGTTATCCTTAAGTCTAGGTGCAGCAGCTGTAGCAATTTACTTTTTCTTATTGATCACAAGAATGACTGTGTCATAATATCATGGCTGAAACTCACTGATAATGGAGAGTAGAAACCAGGATGTTGATGGAACCAAAATCATGTTTCATGAGCTGAGCATCTTTGTTGTTGTTGTTAGGTGCCGTCAAGTTGGTTCCAACTCATAGAGACTCCGTGTACCGAATGAAACACTGCCAGGCCCTGCATCATCCTCTCAATCATTGTTATGCTTGAGCCCATTGTTGTAGCCACTGTGTCAATCCATCTCATTAAGGATTTTCCTCTCTTTTGCTGACACTCCGCTTTACCAAGCACGATGCCCTTCTCCAGATATTGATTCCTCCTGACAACATGTGCCAAGTACGTGAGACATAGTCTTGGCATCCTTGCTTCCAAGGAGCATTCTAGTTGTGCTTCCTCCAAGACAGATTTGTTCATTCTTTTGGTAGTCCATAGTATATTCAATATTCTTCGCCAACACCACAATTCAAAGGTGTCAATTCTTCTTTGATCTTCCTTATTAGTCTTCCAGCTTTCACATGCATATGAGGTGATTGAAAACTCCATGGCTTGGGTTAGGCATACCTTAGTCTTCAGTGACATCTTTGCTTTTCAACACTTTAAAGAGATCTTTTGTAGCAGATTTGCCCAATGCAATGCATCATTAGATTTCTTGACTGCTGCTTCCATGAGTATTGATTGTGCATCTAAGTAAAATGAAATCCTTGACAATTTCAGTCTTTTCTCCATTTATCATGATGTTGCTTAATGGTCCAGTTGTAAGGATTTCTGTTTTCTTTATGTTGAGCATCTTTAGCCTGGAGAAGAGAGTATTTAGTAGAAGGTAAAGGATTTCAAATATGTATTCAGAAGGAATTACAGTAGTTGCCCCTTATCCATGGTGATATATTCCAAGACCCCCATGGATGCCTGATACCATGGATCATACCGAACCCTATCTATACTATATTTTGCCATATATACATACATGTGATAAGTTTAATTAATACATTTGGTACAGGAAAATTAATAACAATTAAACCAACCAGAAAAATCAAACCCGTTGCTGTCCAGTTGATTCCAACTCATAGCAACCCTATAGGACAGAATAGAACTGCCCCATAGAGTTTCCAAGGAGCAGCTAGTGGATTCAAATTGCTGACTTTTGGTTAGCAGCCAAGCTCTTAAGCACTGTGCCACCCGGACTCCTAACAACTATTACTAATAATAAAATAGAACAATTATAGCAATATACTGTAATAAAAGTTAATATGAACATGGTCCCCAGGTAGAACAGAGGGGGATGGTGGTGTGAGATTTCATCACGCTACTTCTTATTTAACATTTTCAGATCTCAGTTAACCTCAGGTAACTGAAACTGTGGATAAGGGGCAGGGTGGGGATGCTACTGTAGTCTTGCCTTGTGAGACTCCAAGGTATGTAGCTCGGATCATGGATTGAAGCTGTAGAACTAAACAAAAAGAAAATGACTCAGAACAAGGAAAACATTTCTCAGGTGATATGAGAAGCTGGAACTCTCTCAGGAGGCAGTGATCTTGCTGTTAGAGCAAGTCTGGACAAGCTCTTGTTCCAGATGTTGCTAAGGAAGATCAAGCTCTGGATGGGAATTTGGCCAGACGTGTTCTCAGATGAACTCTAAAATTCTAAAATTATTATTAAGCTACAAAAACTATTTATTGACTTCTCATTATGTGTCTGACATCAGACAATATTAAGAACCTAATTTATAACCAACAAGTCAAAATTTTAAAATCTTTGGGTGGTAGGAATCAGCCAGGCATTTTATGTTCAAAACTCCAAACCCAAAAAGTTGCTGGCTTCTAAAGAGATTGCAAAATTGACTGTAGATTATTGATAGTGTTTTTGAAATAGTATCTTTGAAAAGGAATTTTTTTTTTACAGGAGTCATTGAATTAGAATAAAGTAGTCCTTGAGAATAAAGGGGTCCTTGGTATTTGTTGAAGTTGTCCTTTCTCCCACAATACCAAGCCTATGTTAAATAATTATTAAAGTAAAATTACTTATCTATTTGCTAAGGATTTATTATATAAAGCCAGGGGGATGTAAAAACACCTCTGAAAAGAGTATAGAAAAAGAAAGAAGGTCAACTCCTCAAGTGTTGTTTCTCTTTCTGTGGTATTTCCTGTTTATATTACATCTAACTTTGAGCGTTTGTATTGAATCTAGCCGTGTTTGTCTTAAGTGATCTTTGACTTTCAAACCTTTATGGAACACAACGGGTCCTTAACCTTCAGATAGTATAATGGGCACCATAGTAAATAAATTTTTATCATGTGGGTTTTTCCATCAATTTAGTAAAAGACAATAAACCCATTTCAGTTACTCTTTGGAGCCAAGGGATGGGATGCATAAATATGGGATTTTTGCCACAGTAAAGGAAATGTTGGCTAAATACTATAATTACTTTTTACCTATAAGAAATATTTGAAATAATATAATAATAAAAAAAAAGACTATGAGGAAGATCACTGTGTCTTGATGACTGATGAAAAAACTTGCTTAGCAGTGTAGGTAGCTTAGCATCAGAAGAGAAAGAATTTAGAGAATAATTTCCATTCCTAACACCACATTTCCTGGTGATATAGTGGTCAAGAGTTCGCCTGCTGACCAAAAGTCTGCAGTTCTAATCTACCAGCCATTCCTTGGAAACTCTGTGGGGCAGTTCTACTCTGTCCTATAGGGTCGCTATGAGTTGGAATTGACTCGACGGCAACGGGTAGCACCATGTTTCAGTATTTCATCTCTATATTTCCAATACCAAACAGAGTACGCAGAGCACAGTAGACGCTCCACAAATGTTTTGGGATAAATTTTCCTCAAGAAAAACTACTCTGATTTTCAGTTTCTTTCTATTACTGAGACCATGTCTGTGTGAGTGATTGAAAAGTGAAAATTTTAGCCATCATTCAGTTGTTAAATATTTAGGCTGCCAAATCATTTACTTGACTGATGTTTACCCCTCAGAATTGACTGACGGCTTTGGCTCAGCGTAGACACAGCATGAGTCATGTGTTGCAGTTCTTGTCAATCAAGGGTTACATTTCCATGTATAACCAGTTTGACTTATGTTGGTCACATTAGTCACAAACATAAATCATGACAGTCCAATAATTGGTACTGGGCATTTTCTGACTGGAATGATTTGTCATTCTGGTTGTTAGTGACACTTACTGAATACTCAGTGATTGAACAGCACTGGACAATCAACTGACCAAAGAAAATTCCTTCTTTGCAACGATCTTAAAATATAACATGGATTTGGCCAGAGAACATGGGTTCATGTACAAGTAGATGCCAATCGTAAAATAAGACAGAGTGACTCTACCCTAAGAAAAGCAGGGCAAAGTCAGAATGAGGTAGGACACAAATAATATGGGTTTGTTTTCAGTTTTTAGTTGTGGTGGACAGACTTTGAGGTGGCCCCTATGATGTCTGCTTTCCGGTGTTCCCTGCTCTTGTATAATCTCTTCCCCTTAGGTCTATTGTTTTTAACCAGTAGAATATAAGAAAGGCAATGTGGTGTACCTCACACGATTATGGTAAGTTATACAAGATTGTCTTGCTGGTGGAATTGCTCTAGAGTTTTCCTATCCTTGCTGGCTTTGAGGAAGCAAGTTACTACGAGCCTACAGCTACAAGGAAGTGAATTCTGCCAACACCCTTAGTGAGACTGAAAGTAGATTCTTTTCCAGACAAGCTTCCAAGTGAGAACCTGGTCCTGGCTTGATTACACCTTTGTGGATGACCCAGCTAAGCCACGTTTAGACTCTAGACCCACAGAAAGTATGAAAAAATAAATGTGTGTTGTTTTAAACCACTAAGTTTGTGGTAATTTGTTACACTGCACAGAAAATATATACACTAGTCATTGTTCTTACATAAATTCTTGACTACGACATTGATGTTCAAGATACACGCCCAGGAATCAACTGGAAGATGCCAAAATCTAACTTTTCTGGATTAGCACACGTAATACTGAATTTGTTCAAAGAAGGGAGAAGAACAATAAAGACTAGAATTGGAATCTATGTTCCTATAACCCAGAAAACCCAGTGCCGTCGAGTCGATTCTGACTCATAGCGACCCTATAGGATGGAGTAGAACTGCCCCATAGAGTTTCCAAGGAGCGCCTGGCGGATTTGAACTGCCGACCCTTTGGTTAGCAGTCATAGCACTTAACCACTATGCCACCAGGGTTTCCAATGTTCCTATAGTCAAGTCTAATCATTTATATGTTTTAATCATTAACCAAGACATCTGTGTTTGAAGAAAATAAAAATGATTTAATTTTCTTAGTACCAGTGGTATTAAAGATGTTCATAGGTGTTCTGTGAAATGAAGACTCTGTATTCATGTAGGTTAAAAGAAGAGGAAGAATATTTATTAGGCCTAGGAAGTCCAGCATTGAAAAATAGGCCCTTACTAAATGTAATTTAATCTTGTATTTTCCAGTCTTATTTGACCACAGAACTCTTTATTTTTCCTTGCGGAACACCTATTATTAATACCTTACTCCTCTAAAACCAGTCTGGATACTGCTAGTCAGAGGCTTTGTGATCCGCTACCTGACCTTGCCATATTGCAAACAGATGCTGTGCTATATAAACTTGGAGTTTGAGCTCCCTCAAAACTGCAGGATAGTAGCAGGTACTACAGAAGTCACTGATTAGTATATATTTCTATGAGATCACGAAGCCTGAGTGAGGAAGATGCCCAGATTAAGGCAGATGATAAAGAAATAGCTTGTTACAGCAAAGCCCTGGAATCTTCAGCCATATTTAAAAGTATTCTGGGAAGTCAGACTTGTTCAAATTGTAATCTAGTTACTTATATTCACTACATAATTGATTCAAATATAACACTGAATGACTTCCTCTTTTGGTCCAAATTTATCTCCAACTGCTGATTTGGAGGTCTGACGTTTGTAAGACCAAAGGATGACTAGTAGAAGTCCACTTAAAATGTGTGCTCAGGGTTAGTGGCATTTTCTGCTGTGACTGAATTTTCTGGGGGTGAATAGTCCTTTCACTTTATGGCCTGAACTGGGGACTTCTACTGCTTATGTATGTGCATGAAAAAAAAAAAAAAAAACTAAAACATAAAAGATTTAAAAAGTATTCCCCAAATATATTAAACCTCCAATTTGGGATGGAAAGCGATTCCTGATATTCCCTAAGGGTTAATCTTCAAACTAGAGTTGACAATTCTTTAGAATCTAAAATCTGCCTCTTGAAGAAATGCCCTTCTCCTTAACAGGAGTTGTGGTTCTTTCATTTGAAGCATCTGGGAGCTGAGTTTGTGCTTTCAGATGGGAATGGCAAGGCAGTTTCAGGGCTGGTGGAAGTAACTGAGAAGCAATGGAGATGACCACTTTAAAAAATGGTTTTGGTGGAAGAATGAGATTAACGTATTAATTAAGGTCTTCATATCCAGTAATGATCTCATTTGCTGATATAAACAGATGACAACAACATCCGGATAAATACCTTAGGCCCTTTTCGTTTGGTGTAGGAGTGAAATTTGGTAAGATACAGGAATGGCTATTACAGCGTTCTGGAAGCTGAAGCCTAATGTTCTGTTCCCAGTCTCTGCCTGTTTTCATGTGCTGGTCCCCCCTTGTTTGCCTGCTTTTTCTCATCTATAAAACAGGGAACTGTGACCGGGGGACTGGTTATAATGTTTCTTGATAAACCTTCGTAAAGTAATGTGCTGTTGCGAGTAATGGGCTCCATTCATTATTAGGCCAGTTGATTTTCATTTACACTTGGCTCTAACAATTAGCTTGAGCAGGTGTGAAGGTGATGGAGGGGCTGGGACGCCCAGAGGTCAGCCTCGGCTGGGTGTGATAAATTAACCATTATTATCAGCGGTGAAAGTGGTTCTTTACGCTTGTCAGCAGCAAACAAAGGGACAACACATCTCACATAAACTCACTGTTCAGAGCTGAGTCTTTTGAAGGATACGAGTTTCCTTTGAGGTCTACAGAGAGATGAGAGAAAGGTCAAGAACCCACCTAGCTGGACCCTGAGGGTGCCTTGAGAGGGGATGTCTGGTGATGAAGTGGCATCTGAAGGTCCCAGCCTGGCTTGTTTGCGATGCTCACCCATTCCAGTGGGAAGCTGCCACCAAGCTCTGTAGGTTATGGGGGAGGGGGGTCCACATGTGCCTAAGTATACTCAGGGAGTGAAGAGTTTGCACACCAACACAGGGCATAGCTGGCTGCACATTTCCATATACTAGTGAACAGATACCATGAACAATGCTTTATAATCAAGCACATTTTTTCAATAAGATGAAAAAGTCAAACAGCATTCCTTAGTTGCTTTCAATCTCTCCATCCAATCTCTACCAGTTTTACAAGACATCAACAGACTTAAAACTCAGAAAGGTGGTGTGGTAGTGTCCACAAAAGGCAACACTAGACCCTATCTACTCTAGACTCAATGGAGCTAAACATCTTTGTTCCGAAATAGGAAGTATTTTCCCACTTAGTCACACCCTTTCATGAGAAACATACTGAGCACCCCTAGAGGTGCAGCAAAGAGATGATGATGTGTGTACATACATAGGCACACATATGCACACATACTTGCATGCATACTTATACGCACGCTTATATATACACACATATATACTGAATTATACAATTATAATTGATTTATACGTATACTGAGATCCCAGAGATATATTTTGTTTGGTTTTACAGTGTTTGGGGGACTAAAGCTCTGATTAGAATGTTGGAGCATGTGAATGGGATTAGAAGGTGAGCTTCATTTTAGAGCGATTAGACTGATCCTTCAGTGAGGAACCCCTGATGTCAGCGTCCACAGGCCTTTGCTCTTGGACTGATAAGACCCCAGAGGAAAATGTTCCAGTATTTTGCCCGGAGATGACTGCCTGGCTGCCAGTGTCCTTTCAGCTAAGTGGGGAAAAGACTGTGGGGGGCGGGGAGGCGTGTCTCAGTTTCACATAGTCTCCCTGTCTCAGGAATGCTACATCCACCATCAACTGTATCTAGTGCAATATACTTTGCTTTTCCCTCATCAGACCAAGAGCTTAAGATCTTCTACAGAGTTAGGGTTGTTCCATGGCCTGAATTGGGGGGTGTTCTTAAACAGTCTTCAAACAAATGTTCCCTATTCAATTCCCCCCATTTGCTCCCACCTCCAGATGTAACTGATGCTTCCGATTAATGAGCTTTTTGAAATCGCTGCAGTGTAAATTTGAGTTTGTTTTTAGATGTCTCCATCGCCAGCTTAGGATTTGGGTTGCTAAAATCTTTAACGCTCGTCTGTATTCTACAGGCTCTGTAATGTGCCTTGCCTCCTTTCCTGTTTCCCCTGTGCTCATGTGTTCACATCTTCGCAATGTCCCTTTACTGTAGGTGGAGGGGCTTTGGGGTGAAAGTGAGATGTGATTCTGATTTCAATCTACCATCTCTACCTCAGTGCTCAAGCAATCACTTTTTAATTAGATTTTTTTCCCCTAAAGGTTTTGTAGACATGGCCAGATACTATTTAATAGTTAATCATACCCTTTTCTATTTTCATTTAAAAATTGATTGTCCAAAGTTGGTATTCTTCTCTTGTCCACCTAGAAATTTTAGCTAAGCCACAATGAGTACAGATAACAAAAAGCCAACTGCGATACCTGAATCGTTGGGTGTCAGACCCTCTACAGCTTCTCCGTGCATGGTCCTAAGGTGATGACTGGTGATGGTTAGCCTCATAAGCTCCAGGTCCTATGAGATGCTTAAACAAGAAGGAAAGATGCAATTTTGCTAATTCATCTCAATGTTCTCCATCAACATTGTAATAACTGAATGAAGGTAAAAATTCTTAACTGTTTTGGATAGCACATATATAAAAAATGCATCCTGGGTGCTTGGATGGATGGATGGATTAATTGATAGATTTCACTGAATTTACTAAGAACATTGGACTTGTATGGTTCAGTAAGCAGGATATGGACTAAAATGCTTGAACTATCTGAAAGTGTTTTACTTAATTTTCAGTTAACTAGAAAATATAATTACACGGGTTGGTCAATTTCCTATTGTTCTGAAGTGAATTTTGCCCCCTTCCCCACCCAAAATACACTGAAGTCCTAACCCCTATACCTGTGAACATGACCTTGTTTGGGGAAATAGGGTCTTTCTCTGAAGATATTAGTTGAGTCATAGTGGAGTAGGGTGTGTCCTAGTCCTAATTCCTTCTGAGTAGTGCCTTATAAAAGGAGAGAAGAGACTAGGAAAAAAGTCACACTCAGAAGATGACATCACGTGAAAACAGAAGCAGCTATATCTACAAGCAGCAAAAAGAAGTGCCAAGGATTGCTGGCAGCCGCAAGAACTTGGAGAGAGCATGAACGGCTCCTCAAAGTTCTCAGAAGGAATTGACCTGGCCAATACCCTGATCTGGACTTCTTGAAACTGTGAGAACTGTGAGAAAATTCTGTTCTTTCCTCCACTTTCAGCTATTTTGTTATGGCTGCCCTTGGAAGCTAAGACACCTATGTAGCATTATAATATTTTCTTGCATCAAAATGATAAATGTTTACTGTATAAAATTTAGAAAATTCATATAAAAGAGGAAAAAATAAACATCATGCAAATTAACCTTTGTTAACGTTTTGATAATCTTTTTCCAGCCATTATATGTATTTTAGGAATGTAAACTGATCCAACTTTTTTATGACCATTTTTTTAATGTAAGATTTTATATAACAGCATTACTTGACGTCAATTCACATTCGAGAGCAAGGTTTTTAATGACTCCTGACTCGACGGCACTGGGTTGGGCTATATTTCATTGTGTGGATGTACCATAATTTAACTAATCCTGTAGTCTTGGAACCCTGGTGGTGCAATGGTTAAGAGCTATGGCTGCTAACCAAAAGGTTGGCAGTCCAAGTTCACCAGGTGCTCCTTGGAGACCTTATGGGGCAGTTCTACTCTGTCCTATAGGGTTACTGTGAGTCAAAATAGACTCGATGGCAACGGGTTTTAACAGGTAATCTTAGATACCTAAGGATAACCCATTTCCAAAGTACTTTGCTTGATTGAAGTTTTTCCATACCTTGTTTATGATAATTTTTTTTTTTTAATGTGCTTTGTAGAAGTCTTAGGCTGCCTAAGAAGCATGTGATCCTTGGTCTTGTTCTTTAGTGGATTCAATCCCAAGGGCTAGCCATTGAAAATGCCTCATTTTCCACTGGAGTATTATGACTGGTCACCATTAGATGGACTGTGTTTCCCAAAGGGTTTTGCTGGCTAATGCTTGAATGACTGCTGTAGATTAGACTGTTGCTAAAATGCTTTCATCTCTGGGTGGTACAGGTGATTAACACACTCAGCAGCTAACTGGAAGGCTGGAGGTTTTAGTCCACCAAGAGGTGTGTTGAAAGAAAAGTCTGACAATCCACTTCTGAAAAGTCTGCCATTGAAACACTTAAGGAGTGCAGTTCTACTCTGACACACGTGGGGTCACCATGCGTCAGAGTGTGCTCAGTAACAGGAGTTTGAGATACTTTCAGACGGTACAGCAGCACGTATGACAAAGCCTGGAGTAGGTGTTCTAGACAAGGGTTTTGTTTTGCTAGTTTGTTTTAGGAAAAGGTCATCATTTTTTGAAGGCTAGGCAGGAATTTGGCAGGGTAAGAAATACTATAACCTGGCCTAAGCATTCTGAGACAGGAGCTTTGTGTCAAGTTTTATGAAGAAGGTACATGGCCTTAGAAAATCACTCACTTTCATTGTTCTTTCAGCTTTCTTTATTATACAGCATAGTGTATAAATTTTCATTTTGACTTCTGCTTAGACAACGTACATTTGTTGTATACCGTGGAGGACTTAATTCGGCTTTAGTCACTTCTAATTTGATTGAAACCAGACAAGTTATGATCTCTCTCTAGTTTCGTTTGAAGCGAACAAGCTCTCCTTCTCTGATAACAAATGGAAAGATTGCAAATGTTAGGCTCAATATGTACTATACGAGTGAATTAAACGGTTTTTAAGTATTCCTAAGCATATTAGATAAACTTTTCAACACATGTAGAAGAATATACTTCTTATAAACAATTCTTTTCTGTTTCTTACATTAAGTCTCCTAAGACTCGTTCAATCATATAATTAGCTTCCTGTGAGTTACTACATACATTATGAGAAAAATGATAAAAGTGAATTTTTTAAAAATTGTAGTGAAGTCCTTGCTAATTACACAACAGTGAGGTTCTATTGTATGTCAACCTGGTGCCTTGTACATTTCCCAGCCCTCTACCTGAGATCTATTAGTGGGAGTAGTGGGAAGTGCTCAAGGGCAAATACTGGAAGTTGTGTCTCGGAGTATGTGCTGAAGTCAAGTCACCACATCAAATGTGGGGAATAACTAAGGTCAAAGTATGGAAGCGAGGTGTGGCTCCTGCAGTGCCCAGAATATCGGGAGCCAGAAGCAGCTTAGTCTTTTATAAGAAATAGAAAACTACCTTCAACGTATCTTTTTTTGAGTACACAATTTAATGTATAACACAGGTACAAAGCCTGTTATACTTGTGTTATGCATTAATTGTGTCCCCCCCCCAAAAATATGTTCAAGTCCTAACTGCTGTACCTGATGATGTGAACTTGATTCAAATAGAATAGAACCTTTCAAATAGAATCTTTCTTGAAAACGTTATCAATTAACAAGGTCATGCAGAACTAGGGTAGGTCCTAATCTCTTCTGATTGTTGTATTAGAAAATGAGAGAACAGACTTAAAGACAGTCAAACGGGGGCTGGGGAAGGCACCATGTGAAGATATATCTACGAACAGCAAGAAGCACCAAGGACTTCCATAGCCAACAGAAGCTGGGAGAGGCGCATGGAATAGTTCCTCTCTCAGAAACCTCAAAAGGAATCTACGTGACCAAAACCCTGATCTGGACTGCTTGCCTCCAGAACAGTGAGACAATAAACTTCTGTTCTTTAAATCCAAAAAAGAAAACCATCACATGTATGAATAAGAAGTAACATGATTTGATCCAGGTTTTCGAAAGATAATTGGTGCAGTGGAGTTGATGAATAGGGGAAGGGAAGATGCTGTAGACAGATTGGACATGGCAGTGGTTTCCAAACTTTTTTTACCTTTTGTATTCGGCAACCCAGTTGGCATTTGGCAACTCCCCCCACTTGAAATAAGAGTTTCACACAGTATTTACTTTTTATGTGCAATGCACTTATATTTTCTATTCTATTTTGCCCTATCTGTCATTTACAAAATGTTGGTTTTGACCCTCTAACTTGATTCAGCAGCTCTTAATTAAAGCTTATAGTTTAAAAAACACGGAGCTGGAAGATGCAATGGAAATAATCTGAAAGTTATTTATGTACTTTTCTATTTTGCTTTTCCAAGTACACAACCTTTGCCCTCAAGGCATGTATCTAACTTGGGGATGATTGGAATTTATTTTAGAAGGAAAGCAAAGAGAAAGACCAAGGCAATATCCTGATTCTGACATTCAAATGCAGGAATTTACAGCAAGACAGTAAACTTTTATAAGAGATCTTTGTCTTGAATATTAATTGTCTAAATTCACTTATCTACCTTCAAAAGAGGGCCAGGCAGGAGGCAGGGCCGAGAAATGCCATCCCTTTCTGGAACAGAGGAATCGTGGGAAGACAGGGAGAAAGATATGAAAAAAAGATGAACAGATGTTTGCACCCATATGTTACATAGGGTAGTGGAACAGTGAAGCCAAGGGGACTCTCCCAACTTCTCCCTCCTCAACCTAACTCCAGTTAAAGACTGGATGAGGTTACCTCAAAGGCTTTATCACACCAACTTGGGGTACAATCTCATCAAATAAACTTCGGCACGTCCCATAGCCAGGCAGAGGGAAGACCTGAGGTTTCACTTTCCCTAGTTCTTAGTTTCCCCTCATCACCTATTACTTGTGTGGAGTGAAGTGGCTTACTCTAGAAAGGCCAAGTGTATTTGCATCTAGGGCTGCAGAACAGACAGCCAGGTTGGGACCTTATAACATCTATAACCTCCAGGGCTGAGATGAGGCCAGAAAAGCTAAAGACCATCACAGGGAGCATTAATCGAGCCGGGAGAATGGACCGCAAAGTCACCATTTCATGGATTTCAGCACTGAGACTGGCAGAACATCCAACAAATGGGTGGACAAAGGACATCAGAAGTGTCAGCCAGCACACACCCAAGGACCTGCACGTGACCAAGGCCACTTTATCTCAAGTTCACCAGGTTACGTAAGGCACCACCTTCTACATATACCCAGAGGCCTGCTCTCTTACAGAAAGCAGCAGTAAGAACGGAAGGCTTCTGATAGGCTGTATGTTTTCTATAGGAGCTGGAAAAACAATGAATCAGATTTAGATTTAAACCCAGATAAACACTTAGTTGTTTTTCCTCGCTAAGCAGTGGATGGGAGCTTGTGAAGGGAACAGCTATAAAGAAAACCTGTTGTGGCCGAGCCTATTCCGACTCATAGTGACCCTATAGGACAGAGTAGAACTGCCCCATAGGGTTTCCAAGGAACAGCTGGTAGATTTAAATTGCCAACCTTTTGGTTAGCAGCTGAGCTCTTAACCACTGTACCACCAGGGCTCCAGCTATAGATGAGCTAAAAGAGCTATATCTTCTGTCCACTTCCAAATTGCTATAACAAGTTAAATTTGTGGTTCTATTATACAGACTATCGCTATAAATGTTGTTAATTAGCCAACTTCCTAAAAATTAAACAGAAAATGAGCTCCTTTCGTTATTTGGGTGGTTTAGATCTTAGGTTATGAGTACTATTCACTAATTTCTGTTATGCCAATTCTTTGTGTGATATATTGAGAGTATTACCTAAACTGATATTTAGCAGTACAGGTAAGTATATCCACAAATGCCATGATAAAAAATATTTAAATTCTGGAATACATATTTTGAAGGCAGTAGGCTCATTGTTGAAGAAATGTTATGCCTTAATCATGAAACCAGTTTAGAAGTGAAAATGACAATGAATAGCTTTTAAGGAAAGACTGTGAAAAGTGAAGGCCAAAACAGAGCTCTGTCAGGTAATGACTTCATGCTTTGAAAATGAAGTTGAGAATTTTTTTTTTTTTTAAATGGAACAACTTTCAGAAGGGAATCGGGAAAATATAGGATTTAAAATGTATTACTATGTTTTACTACAGCATATTTGCTCTGTAGTTAAAAAATATATATATACTGACAGTGACTAACTTTAGTTTGTTGAGTACCTCAAGGCACTTGGGAAGTATTCCTTTGCAAAGGGCACCAAAAGTTGATTTGTTTGATAAAAAGTATGATGTGGGCATGGGGAATAATGAGGTCAGACAGTGTGTGCTAATTAAAAGTTGAGCGAACAAGGCAGTGGAGATGAATTTTTATTAATTTCCATGGCAAATAGCTGTGGTGTAGATAATTACTCAGGAGCCAAAAAAAAGCATTTTTACTTGAGCTGTTTTCATTGCCTTTCCAGTAGTTTCTGTCTCAAAAGCTTTCTCAGCCTGCAGGTAAAGGTGGTCTGCAAATTTGAACAGCAAATCTGAGCTGATGGAGGTTGAGGGAGGGGGACTGTCAGCAATTTTTCATTACTAGTTGGGAGGTAGGTCCCCTCTGCATTATCAGTTGTGCGAGCATGGGGTTCGAGGAGCAATGCTCGTGGATTCAATCCCAAAGGAGCCGGTCAATTTTGCAAGGAAAAAATTTACCTCCTGGAATCCATGTACCTACCCTCTCTTCAAAACTCTTGGGATCAAATCAAATTCATTAGTGCATGGAGGGAGGAGGAGCAATGGGGCAAGGCGTGGAGGAGAAAGTAGGAGACTCGGAACCCCTGGAAAAGCAACTCAAATTGCATTTACTGATTACTAGAGTCAGCTTCAAATAAAGAAATATTTATGGTGTCAACCACTGGCGCGTCTGTTAAAGGGATTTCATCCTGCTAATAGTACCTTTAAAAGTTTCTAAGCTTGAAGCTTTTTTTGTATAGTATGGAAATAACATAGGTCTTTGTGATTATTTCATTCTGAAAAATCCCAGGGTAACAGGAGGCAAGATTGCAGATGGAAAAAATGTAAAGAAGAAAAATCCAATTGTGGTACTGTCATTAGAGCGGTACTTAAATTGCATTGATCTCTGAAAACTTTTGCCTTCATGTCTCACGTATAGACACTAGAGATGAGTGAAATTCACGAAATAATCCACTGTGGAATTCGCCCATCTAGAAATTATCTCAGGGAGCCTATTTTAAATGACTTTTTTCTAAAGCGCTAATTTCTCTTGTTCCTATGAAATCACTTGATGGATATTGTCTAACAGCGTGTTAGTGTGGGAAGTCTTCAGAGAACCACTTAACATCTGGTTCAAAAGAATTGTTTCGGGTGCGGACAGTTCAGTCAATTGCTGGGGTCGGCATTGGGTACATTTTAAACCCAGTAGATGTTAAAGCCATCTGTGGCTTGGCTTCGGCAGAATTTAATTGTTCCTATACAATTTACAGCTTAATTGTGCAGTGGCTGATATGTTAATTCCTTCAGGTTATGTTCGCCTGCCTCTGGCAAGATTGTCCTTTCAGCGCCTTGAGGGCAGAGGCCAAATCTTATACTTTGTGTGCCCCACAGCTTCTAGTAAAATACTTTGATCTTCCAGGTTTCCTAGGGGGACAAAATTGTACATATATATACGTATAGGAGCCTTGGTAGCACAGTGGTTAAGCTCTTGGCTGCTAACTGAAAGGTTAGTGGTTTGAACCTACCCAGTGGCTCCACTGGAGGAAGACCTGGCAGACTGCTCCCACGAAGATTACAGCCAAGAAAACCCTATGGGGCAGTTCTGCTCTGTCACATGGGGTCAGAATTGACTCAATGGTACCCAACAAAAACATACATATACAGTATGTATACATAAAGCTAAGTTGTGGACATTTTTTTTTTTTTTTAAAGAGAACACCTATGTAATTCAAACGTTTTTCAAGAAATATGCCTAAACGGTTTTATTAAAACAAAAATCCCAACTAATTCCATCATTCCCTCACGCCAGTAGGAATATTTCACATCAGCAAAAAGTTATTCAGCTTTTTTAGACTATTTCCATCCGAAGGTGGGTCTATGTGTTTATTAGCTATTTGGGTGTCTTCACGGTGAAATGTCTATTTGCCTCTTTTGCCCATTTTCAAAATTGGGTTGTTTGCCTTCTGGAAACAAGTCTTTTAAGAGGTATATGATTTGCAGATATTTTCTCCTACTCTGCCTTTTTTTTTTTTTAATTGATGTCTTTTGAATAGCAAACTTTTAAAATTTTTGATAGAATTAATCTTCATCAATTTTTTTCTCTTAAGGATCATGCTTTTAGTGTCAAAGAATAAAGAATTCTTTGTGGAACTCAAAGGTTACGAAGATTACCGCCCATGGTTTCTCCTAAAAATGTTATAGTTTTAGTTCATGCACACCGTAAGTCTAGGATGCATATATATAATTTATAATATAATTGTAAGTTAATTTTTGCATATGCTGTGAGGTATTTTGCATATATATGTCCGATTGTCCCAACGCAATTTGTTGAAAAGACTATGTTTCCCCATTGGATTGTTCGACACCTTTGTTGCAAATCATTTGGCCACAAATGTAAGGATTTATTTCTGGGCTCTCAGTTCTGATCCAATGAAATATATGCCAGTCCTTGCACTGGTACTGGGTTTCCTTGCACCTAGATCTCACTGCCTTAATCACTGTGTAAGATTTGAAATCAGGTAGTATATGTTCTCTGACTTTTTTCTTCTTTTTCAAAGTTGTTTTAACTATTTTAGGTCTTTTGCATTTCAATATACATTTTTGGATCAACTTGTCAGTTTCTAAAAAAAAGCTGGCTGGAATTTTAAAAGGGATTGCACTAAATTCATAAATCAGTGCTTTTCAACCATGAGCAATTTTGCCTGACCTCCTGGGACACTGGATAATATCTAGAGACATTATTTTGGTTGTCACAACTAGGCGCACTGGGTTTTTTTTTTTTTTTTTTTTTTTCAACTAGGCTGTGAGGGTGCTACTGGCATCTAGTGGGTGGAATGACCTGGGATACACTGCACAGGACAACCCCCCACAGCAAAGAATTATCTAGCCCATTGTGTTAATAGTGCTGATACAGAGAAACCCTGTCTTAGATAAACTTGGGGAGAATTGCCATCTTGACAATATTGAATCTCCCAAACTATTGACATAGAATATCTCTCCATTTATGTAGATTTCCTTTAAGTCCTCTCAGCATTTTTCTATTGTTTCCCGGTATAAATGTGTAAGCTTTTTTTTTCTTTTTTTTAAAGACTTTTGCTCTTTTTGATGCGATTGTGAATGGAATTGTCTTCTTAATTTTGTTCAAATTGTTCATTGCTAGTATATATAAATACAATTAATTTTTTTATTAGTTTTATATTTTTGTATCTTATATTAGTCTTATATTTTCGTAACCTTGCTAAACTCATCAGTTTTGGTAGTTTCTTTGGCGTGTATGTGTGTGTGGATTTTTGAAATTTTCTAAATGTCGTCTGTGTACATTAACTATTTTACTTCTTTCCAATCTAGATGTCTTTAATTTCTTTTTCTCTTCTTCCCCCTTTGTTATGGTAGCTAGAACCTCCAGTACAGTGTTGAAAAGAAATGGCCAGAGCTGTATCCTTACCTTGTTCTTGATCTTAAAGGGGGAAGCACTCAGCCTTTTGCAATAAGGATGATGTTAGCTGGAGTTTTTTTCATACATGCCCTTTATCAAGGTGAGGAAGTTTCCTTTTATTCCTACTTTGTTGAGAATTTTTATTTGGAATGGCTGGATGGATTTTGTAAATGTTGTTTTCTCCACCTATTGTGATAATCATGAGGTTTTTTTTTTTTTTCAGTAATTTTCTCTATTAAAATGGTGCATGACATTAATTGATTTTCACATATTAAACCATCCTTTAATTCTTGTGATAAATCCCACTTGGTCATCATGTAGAATCCTGTTTATATATTGCTGGATATGGTTTGCTAATTGTTAGGGATTTTGGAGTCAGTTCATATGTTTATGAAGGGTATTGGATTGTAGTTTTCTTGTGATATCGTTGACTTTAATATCTGGGTAATACTCATCTCATGAAATGAGTTTTGAACAGTTTCCTCCTTTATTTTCTGAAGGAGTTCTCAAAAGATTAGCATTTCTTCTCTGAAGAGTTGTTAGAATCACCAGTTCAGTCATCTAGGCCCAGACTTTTCTTTGTAGGAATGTTTTAAATAACATACTCAATTTCTTTACTTTTGTGTCTGTTTAGATTTTTTATTTCTTCCTGAGTCAATTTAGGTAATTTGTATGCCTGTAGGAATTTTCCCGTTTAATCTAAGTTGTATAACTTGTTCATATATTCTCTTATAATCTTTTTAATTTCTGTAGAGTCAGTAGTTGTATCTCCTTTCATTCCTGGTTTGGATAATCTGTGTCATTCTAGCTCAAGGCTTAACCTTTTCTGTTGATTTTATTTTCAAAAAAAGTTTTTTACTTCATTGATTTTTCTCTATTATTTTTCTCTCATATGGTTTATTGGTTTCCTCTGTGGTCTTTATTATTTTCTTCCCTTTGCTTGTTTGGGTTTAATTTACTCTTCTTTTTCTAATTTCTTAATGTGAAAACTTAGATTATTGAGTCAAATGATCTTTCCTAAATACATATTTAAAGATCTAAACTTCCTCTAACTACTGCTTTAGGTGCATCCCATGTTTTTGTGAAGTTTTAATTTCAAATTAAGTATAGTTTATAAGAAGTTACAATGATAATACAAAGAGTTTGTGTGTACCTTTCACCCAGTTTCCCTCAATGGTTATATTTTGCATATCTATAGTACAATATCAAAACCATAAAATTGACATTGGTCCAATATGTACGTACAGTTTTATGACATTTTATAGTTTTATGCCATTCATATTTTATGTGTAGATTCCCATAACCACTACCATAATCGAGATACCGGACTATTCCATCACCACAAAGATCTACTGGTGTTGACATTTTCCCAGTTCCATTGGAGTGTAGAAGTATTACCTCCTTGTAAGTCCCTTTACCTCTCCTATTTATAATTGTCTTAAGTATTTCAACAAATACAATGAGACCCGTATCAGACAATGTTACAATTTTTGTTTTGACTGCCAAACACAACTTAAAAAACTCAAGAGGAGCAAGCCTATTGTAATTTATCCATATTTTTGTTCTTATTATCATTCTTTCTTCCTTCCTGATGTTCCAAGATTCATTCTCTTATATCCTTTCTGTTTTAAGAACTTTCTTTAGTCATTTTCTTAGAGTAGGTCTGCTGGTAACAAATTCTTATTTTTTCTTTGAGAATTTATTTCCTCTTCATTTCTGAATGATAATGTCCCCAGAGCTAGACTTGGGTTTGAAAGTTCTTTTCTTTCAGCTCTTGTACAATATCAAAACCTTCCAGGTTTCCGATGAGAATTCCACTGTCATTCAAATGGGTTTTTTTCCCCTGTAGATAAGCTGTCACGTTTCTCTCACTGTTGTCTAGGTTTTTTTCTATGTCTTTAGTTTTCTGAAGTTTTGTTATGATATATCTTGCCATGGATTTCTTTGGGCTTATATTGCTTGGGGTTTGCTCAGCTTTTTGAATCTGTAGATTTATATCTTTGGCCAAATTTGGGAAAACTTTGTCATTATTTCTGTAAGTACTTTTTCAGCTCCACACTCTTCCTACTCTCCTTTGGAGACTATGATGACAAGATTGTTAAGTCTTTCTTTGTAGTCTAACAGGTCTCTGAGGTTCTGTTAGTTTTCAGTCTATTTTCTCTCTTTTGTTCAGAGTGGGTAATTTCTATTGCTCTGCCTTCAAGTTTAAGGAACTCTGGTGGCATAGTGGTTAAGCACTTGGCTGCTAACCGAAAAGATTGGCAGTTTGAACCCACTAGCTGCTCTGTGGGAGAAAGCTATGACAGTCTGTTTCCGTAAAAACTGCAGCCTTGGAAAGTTATAAAAGCTTCATAGACACATCCAAACACCTTGAAGGACTGAGTTATTGGGGCTTAGGGCTGGAGACCATGGTCTCAGAAGACATCTAGGTCAATTGGCAAAACATAGTTCACAAAGAAAATGTTCTACATTCTACTTCAGTGAGTGGTGTCTGGGGTCTTAAAAGCTTCCAAGTGGCCATCTAAGATATATCTTATGGTCCCATCCTGTCCAGAGCAGAGGAGAATGAAGAAAATCAAAGACATGGGAAAAATATTAGTCCAAAGAACTGATGGACCACATAAACCGCAGCCTCCACCAGCCTGAGCCTAGAAGAACTAGGTGGTGCCCAGCTACCACCACCAAGCACTCTGACTAGGATTACTATAGAGAGTCCTGGACAGAATGAGAAAAAAATATAGAACAAAATTCAAATTCACAAAAAAGACCAGACTTACCAGTCTGAGAGATACTGGAGGAACCCCGAAGCCATTTTAACTCAAAACTGAAGTCAGTCCCAAAGTTCATCCCTCAGCCAAAGATTATACAGGTCTGTAAAACAATAACACACATGAGGAAAATGCCTCATAGTTCATTTATGTATACGAGACCAAATGGGCAACACCAGCCCAAAAGCAAAGATGAGAAGACAGGAAGGGACAGGAAAACGGGATGAATGAAAATAGGGAATCCAGGATAAAGAAGGAGGAGAGTGTTGACACATCACAGGGATTGCAACCAATGTCACAAAATAATTTTTGTATAAATTGTTGAACGAGAAACTAATTTTCTCTGTAAACTTTCACCTAAAGCAAAATTTTTAAAAAATTAGGAAAAACCCCACTTAACACCACATCACACTCATAACAGAATAAACAATAACAACCAAAGAGAAATTAGTAAGTTAGAAATGTTAGTAAATCATGACCCACCAACTTCATGGAATATTAACAGCCATTAGAAATTAATATTTTGCAGCAAAATAGTCCAGAAAAATGACTATAATCTAATATCAAGGGAATACAGAATTGCTCCTGGACTGAAAAAAAAATAGCAATAGAGGGCTTTTGTGGAATGTTTGAATATTGAGAAATTTCAGTACTGCATATTAAATAATACTGTTGCATCAGCGTTAAATTTCTCGGACATGATCGTGATATAATTATGTAGAAGAAAGTCTTTGTTCTTTGGAAATCTTGCTGAAGTATTTAGAGATGATGTCTCATGATGCCTGAAACTTGCTTCCAAATGGTTTAGCAAAATAACAAAGAGAGAAAAAGAACCCATGCTCCACCCTGCAAAGAGCAAGAATGCTCACTCCCAGCAGAGATCTTAATCCCATTCCTGTGCTAAATGCTCCCCCTCAAGAGCAGAATGCATTCAGGAAAGTGTTGTCTGCCTTGAGCATTGTGCTCTTTTAAGTAACTGTCTGTTGGGGATCAAATAGACAACAGCAAATCAAAAGGTTAGATAAGAAGCTTAGGAGGCAGTGAGCTTGTTAATGGGGGAGAAACAACTCAGGAAAGGAAGGTGAGAATGGTTACATAACTTGGAGAATGTAATCAGTGGCACTGAATTGTTCATGTAGAAACTGTTGAATTGGTGTGTTTTGCTGTGTATATTTTCAACAACAAAAATTTAAATTATTTTTAAAAAAATTACAGCCTTGGAAACCCTATGAGGCACTTTTACTCTTTTCCATAGGGTTGCTATGAGTCAGAATCGATTCACAGCAATGAGTTTGGTTTGGTTTTATCTTACAAGTTCACAGATTTCTTCTGTTCTCTTCATTCTATTGTGCCCATCCACAGGTCACTGAGACTCTGTTTTTCTTCACTCTTTTTTCCTTATTTTCTTCAGATTGGAAAATTCTCATTGTGCTACCTTCAAGTTTACTGATTGTTCCTTCTGTGAGTTCAAATCTACTCTTATACCCATCTACTGAAATTTTCATTTTGCTTATTGTACCTTTCGACACTGGAATTATATTTGGTTCTTTTAAATAGTTTCTATTTGTTCGTTGATAATCTTATTTTTTGAGTCACTGTCATCTTATTTTCTTTTAATTCTTTAAACATATTTGTATTAGATGCTTCGAAGTTTTAAGACAACTTCTATTGATTGCTTTTTTCCCTTAGTATGGGTAACACTTTTCTGTTATTTTCTTCTTTTTGCTTGTTTCATTTATTTATTGAAAACTGGACATTTTATATATTTTATCAGCTCTATTTTCTGACCCCCCCGCCCCCGAAAGTCATTGCTAGATTTTTTTCTTGTTGTGGTAGTGTTGTTGTTGTTTCAGTAATTTGCCTGGACCTAATCTGTGGAATCTGTCCCCCCTGTAGTGTGCTGCCACTGAAATTTGTGTTCTGATGTTTTTAATTTTGTTTTTACTTTTAAGCCTAGCCTCCTAGGAGTTGCTCGTATGTCTACATGTGTTAATGGTTAGCCAATAATTGTCAGAAATTTAGTTCAGACACCAAACTTCTGCCCTCTGCCAGTGGATTTGCATGTAGGTGGGAACACATTCAATATTCAAGGTGTTTTCAAGACTGCCTCAGTACTCATTTTTTCCCTAGGCCCCATCAGGTCTGTCCTGTGCATAAACACAGCCACCCAGGCAGCCACGGTTGTGTGGAAAGCTATGCTCCACCTCTTGAAGAGCAGAGTATGTATACACGAATTACTTGGACTTCTTCTGCATGGGAGATTTGTCTCTTCTCACCATATATTTACTTATTCAATCATTTATTTATATCAGTATGGGCTTGTGGCATAGTGCTTAGGTGCTACAGCAGCAAACCAGAAGTTCAGCAGTTCAAATCCACCAGATGCTCCTTGGAAACTCTGTGGGGCAGTTCTACTCTGTTCTGTAGGGTACCTATGAGTTAGAATTGGCAGCAATTTTTTTTTTATGGGCTTGTAGATATTTATTTTATACTTTGGATTATAATCCAGTATTACTTTATGTATTTTGTAGCTCAGATTGTTCCAGCTTTGGCCATTGGGGGCTTTTTCAGTTGGCTTTCTTTGGATATTTTTGTATCCTCCCCTTCTACTCCTAAGTTTAGTTTAAAGCTCTCTAAATCAATTCAAGTAACTTGCTGTCAATTATTTCTATGCTTGTGTGAGAATTTTCCAAAATTTCAGTACCTGATGAGTCTTTGACAAAAACCGTTTGGGCCAACGAACAAAAACAACAACAAAAACCCTGCCTTCTTGGATTCCATGCCTCTCTGTGATTACTTTCCAGGAATATTTCCTTTCTATGATGGATTGTACCTTCCTGCTATCCCAAATATTTTCAGCATCACCAATGGGTAGAAAAACCCCACTCAGGGAGCTCACCAAGGTCTTCAATAGTTCCTAGAGCCTCACTTTTTCCTCCTCTTTGATAATTGTGGCTTTTACCTGAGGCATTCATGAACCATTTCCCATCCTCATGCCTCTGAGTTTGTCTGGTTAGTGTCCAGTCTTTTGAGATAACTGATTTCTTCACTCCAAGGAGAATAAGCAGAAGTTGACTGTGATACATCTTTGAAGTGCAGGACAAGTTTATTATATATGGGTCAAAAAAAAGTCTAAATCTTAGTTTCTGACAGATTCTCAGTTCAAATTCTAATTATTAAACCTTCTTTTCCAGAGGAAACGTGAATGTGTTGTCTGAATTTCCTGAAATAAAAAGAACATAAATGGAATATGTGTATATGCACGTAGAATGCAGGTACTTGAGTGAATGTAAGAATACTACTGACTTTTACCAGTATTCTCAATTTCATTTTTAAAGACTTCTTGTGCTGTTAGTATCAGAGAGAGCTAGGGAATCGTTTCCACAAAGAGCAGTGAGTCTGCTTAGGGATATAACTGTCTTCCAAATCACATTCCAAAAATTATGCATGCTATGAATTATAGCATGACCAGCTTACCAAAAGTTCTTTAGTAACATTCTTCTGTATTTTACCATACTTACAGTTTACAATGAACTTTCATCCACCTCACAACATTTCATTTTCACAACATCCATATGTCTGATTGAGTGAAATTGCCCTTGCCTTACAGATGAAGGGAATGAGGCTTTGGAAAGTTGAGTGCCTCAAGGCCTTGTAGCTAATCAATAGATCTAGGCCTGAAACACTAGTTGGGAGCCAGAGCTGCTAGTCTATTGCTCTTTTCACTCTTACCGTATCATGCTGCTAAATTTGGATGATCCAGTTCAGTGCTGAATAATGCAACAACTTCAAATACCAACTTTTCCCAGCATTTGGTGGAAGGGTTGGTTCTAGGGGAACAGGAAGTGAGAAGCATTTACCATCAGGGCTATGAGCATTCAGCCCCGTGCCCTTCCACTCCACATACCCAGAGACCTCCTGCCGTTGCCCTCCACTCCCTTTCAAAACCTTCCTGGTGAACCCAAGGGGGTGAAGCAGGCAGCAGGGCCATTTTAACCATTGGATCCATAAGCACAGAACCTGGAGTTTAGGATTTGCAAGGGCCTAATAAAATGTGCAAGCAGCAGCCAGCCAAGACACAACATTTGTCCTGTCTTCGCCTGGAGCAATACGGGAAGGAGAGTCAAGAATAGGAGAAGGAAATGGAATCTGTGGCTAATTGCCCCCACGCATAACTACCTCCTTTACCATGAGACCAGAAGAACTGGATGGTGCCTGGCTACCATTACTGAACATTTCAATCAAAGATTCCTGATCAAAAGGGAGAACATGCAGAGCATGATTTTCAAATTCTCATAGAATTCAGACTTTCTGGAACCATGGAGGCTAGATTACCCTGAGATAATCTTTAATCCTTAAACTAAAAATATCCCCTGAAGCATACTAAAAAAAAATAGTTTAGCTTAACTAGTAAAGAATATCTGCCTTGAGCACTGTGCTCGTTTTAAGATCTGTCTATATGGAATCAAATTGACAACAGCAACTCCAAAGGTTAGATAGGATCCTTAGGGGGCAGGGAGTTTGTGTTAATGGGGGAGGAACAACTTAAAAAAGGAGGGTGAGAATGGTTGCATAACTTGAAGAATGTTATCAGTATCACTGAATTGTACATGTAGAAACTGTTGAATTGGTGTATGTTCTGCTGTGTATAGTCTCAACAACAAAAATAATAAAAAATGTGCAAGGCAGTGGTTAATGGTTTAGCACTTGACTGCTTACTAAAAGGTCAGTGATTCAAACCCACCAGCCACCCCCTGGGAGAAAAGACTTGGTAGTCTGTTTCCGTAAAGATTCCAGCCTAGGAAACCCTACAGGCAGTACTACTCTGTCATATAGGGTTGCCATGAGTTTGAAAGGACTTGATGGCTACAACAACAATAAAATGTGCAATCCTGAAAGGAAATTACTGAATGAAAAATACGCAACTACAAAATTGGTATTAATAAATGTTTAATTAAGCTTTTACAAAATGAAACATGTTTACCAAAAAATTGTGCTTCAGTTCAACTCATTTTATATGCATTTCATTTAATGTGGGAAGGGTATTTGATATAGTCTGGATGAGGTAGGGTTTCCAAGAGGAGCCTTTGTGGTACCGTGGTTAAGCGCTTGGCTGCTAACCAAAAGGTTTTCGGTTTGAACACACCAGCTGCTCCGTGAGAGAAAGATGTGGCAATCTTTGTTTATAAAGATTACAGCCTTAGAAATTATTTGGAGCAGTTCTACTCTGTTTTATGGGGTTTCTATGAGTTAGAATCAATTTGATGACAGCAGGTTTTGGTTTAGCATTTCCAAAAAAAAAGTAAGGGCACGTAGACCCTGTCTGGGGCAAAGGAGAATGAAGGAAGCCAAAGACAGAGACACAAGGAAAATATTAACCCAAAGGACTGAAGGGACACATGAACCAGAGTATTTACCAGCCTGAGCCAAGAAGAACTAGATGCTGCCCTGCTTCCACCACTGACCACTCTGACAGAGATCACAACAGAAAGTCCCGGACAGAGCAGGAGAAAAATGTAGAACAAAATTCAAGTTCGTGAAAAAAGACCATACTTATTGGTTTGACAGAGACTGGATGGACCCCTGAGACTTTGGCCCCCAGCCACTCTGCTAACTCAGAACGGAAACCACTCCTGAAGCCCACTTTTGAGACAAAGTTTACACAGGCCTATAAAACAAACACACGTGAGGAGCGTGTTTCGTAGACCAAATGGGTAACTCCTGCCTAAAAACAACACAAGAAGGCAGGAAGGGACAGGAAAACTGGACAAATGGACACAGGGAGTCCAGGGTGGAAAGAGGAGAGTGCTGTCACATTGTGGGGATTGCAACCAATGTCACTAAACTATGTGTGTAAATTTTTCAATGAGAAACTAACCTGGGCTGTAAACTCTAACCTAAAGCACAATAAAATTAAGACTGCATGGAGCCTGTAGAGGCCTTGCTGTAGCCCCGGTTGGTAGCTAGAAGTTTCCCTCTAGCCTTCCCAGTGGTCCTGAAATCAAGCCATGCAGCCTCCTTTACTGGAAAACAATGTTGGCTCTGTTGGTTTCACCCCACTTCTCTTCCAGAGCAGCCTCTACCATGACTGGACCTGAGGGTGAATGGTATTCCTTAGGCCCAAGGTGAAAACTACCCAAAGGAACAGAGGTTTCCAAGAAGGAAGCCCATGCTGTATGGAACCCAAAGGCTGGTTTGGGAAAGAGGAAAGATACGCTTAGTCTTTTCATCTGTGAGATGAAAGGTACATTCTCAAGTGGATAGATGCAATACACAGAGGCTTAATTACTGAGCTTGGGGAGGGAAAATAAAACACACAAATAGTTTATTCTGTGGGGAGGTATATAATACATACAGGACATAATCATGGAATTTTGAAGTGGATAATGTGTAAGGTTATTCTGGCCATTCCCTGGAGCCAGAGTGGGGTCAGTATAGCTTTGTATTCTGGACTCCTCTGTCTGATTTAATTGGCAGCAAGGGTAAGGGTTCTTTTCGCCATTTTTTTTTTTTAAATCAGAAGTTGTCTGTGAGGACGTAGAGTGTCATTTAAAGCCTTCTGGGGGTGCGCACCTCTGTCTGCTCTTTGTAAATAAAGGGTCCCTCTAAGCCCTGAAGGCCCACGTAGCCCGGAGGAAAACACAGAGGAAAAAAACAAAATTCTTCCCATTCTCCTGAAAAATCCTCTTGTAAAGATTCTTACGGCCGCCAAGCCAGTGGCAGGGGCAGTGAGAGGGCTGACTACAGAATGGGTACTGCTGAGATGACACTCCCTCGTGATTTATTAAACAGAGGCCCTGCAGCTTACTAAGTGCCTTATCGTCCATTCTCGCTAATGCAGTTCATGACAACTGTAGGAGAATGGCAAGATGGGCCAGATCCCCATTCTACAGATAACGAAACAGATTCAGAGTGGGTCAGTGACCGGTCTAAGGCCACAGAGCTGGTAGGTGGAGAGGGCAGGACCCAAATGCAGCCATTTTGCCCACACCCATGTTTTTATCCATGTAGTTACTCGGGAACTGGGTTTTGCTGCATCTCGCTTTGGAAGGATGTATTGGTATTGTTGTTAGGTGCCATTGAGTTGATTCTGAGTCATAGTGACCCCAAGTGACAGAGTAGAACTTCTGCCTAGGGTTTTCTAGGTTGTAATCTTTAAGGGAGCAGGTGGCCAGGTCTTTCTCCTGCAGAGCTACTGGGTGGTGGGTTCAAACTGCCAACCTTTTGGTTAATAGCTAAGTGCTTAACCATTGCTCCACCAGGGCTTCTAGGAATGATGTATAGCTGGACCCAAAACAATCAGGAAATACTTGAGCGGCACGTATGCCTCGTACAGTGATGTAGAGAAAACCCAGAAGGCTGCTTCAGGATGGGCCATTCAGGATAGCAGGGTACAGCAGAGTTTGGTCCTCATTGTTTTACTTAGAAACTTGATTTTGGCTTTCAGGCCTAGTGGGGAGAAGCTCTGGGTTTGGAATGATGGTTGAAGCCCGTGCTGTACTAGCTTGGCGATTTTAAGAAAGTCATTTAATGTATAGTCCCCCAAGTCCTTGTTCCCAAAAGGGCCTGATAATTTTTAAAGACAGTATAGTGCAAGGTAAAATAAAACTAAAAATAAGTGAAAGTAAAGCAAATTCAAGGAAAACATTAGGACAGATCATTTTGAAGCCACCTTAAAAATGGACCATCAGCGTTCCATGTGAAGGGTTAAAGCTCAAGAACTTAATCTAGGGTGAGAGACACTGCAAGAGTGTCTGTTACACGAATTCACCTGTTGTTGTCAAGTAGATTCCAACTCATGGTGACCCAGGTGCATCAGAGAAGAACTATGCTCCGTAGGGTTTTCAATGGTGGATTTTTTTGAAGTAGGTTGCCAGGTTTTTCTTTTGAGGCACCTCTGGGTGGACTTGAACCTCTAATGTTTTGGTTAGCAGCTGAGCATGTTAACCATTTGCACCACCCAGGAACTATGTTACGTGCATTACTTGGTAATTAAAGAACTGAAAATTGTTTCAGCGTCATCAGTGGTGGTCCTACTCTCTGCAGTGTCAAAAGAATTGCATGAGCTCTCAGCGCATGGAGTCCTGTTCAGTTGCTGGAGAAGGGTTACGCATTTGGCTCTAAGCTTCTTAGCTGTCAGAGCAAGAGGGAATTACCATCTGATTCAGGGGTTGGCAGGTTTGTGTGTGTGCGCATGTGTCTGCGCTTTAGGTGAAACTTTACAGCACAAATTAATTTTTCATTGAAAAATGTATACACAAATTGTTTTGTGACATTGGTTACAGTCCCAGCAAGGTGTCAGCACTCTCCCCTATTCCGTTTCTACTCTGGGTTCTCAGTGTCCATTCGTCTAGTTTTCCTGTCCCTTCCTGCCTTCTCGTCTTTGTTTTTGGGCAGGTGTTGCCCATTCAGGTAGCATATAGTTGATTGAACTAAGAAGCATGTTCCTCACATGTGTTGTTGTTTGTTTTATAGGTCCGTCTAGTCTTTGGCTGAAAGGTGGACTTCAGGAGTGGCTTCACTTTTGAGTTAGCAGTGTATCCGGGGCCATAGTCTTGGGGGTCCCTTGAGTCTCTGTCAGACCAGTAAATCTGGTCGTTTTTCGTGAATTTGAACTTTGTTCTACATTCTTCCGCTCTGTCTGGAAACCTCTAGTGTGATCCCTGGGCAGAGTAGCTGGGCATCATCTATTTCTTTTGGGGTCAGGCTAGTGGAGGCTGTGGTTCATGTGGTTGGCAAACTTTTTTTGTCAAAGACCAGATAGTAGGTATTTTAGACATTGCAGGCCCCATATGTGTACGAATATTTGTTGTTGTTACTATTTTTTTTACAACCCTTTAAAATTCTTAATTTGTGGAGGACAATACAAAAACCAGCTATAGGCCACATTTAGCCATAGTTTGGGAGCCCTGTCAGGTAGATGTTCTGTCAATAAGCTAACACTAGGTTATTAAGGGAAGACACAATAGTTTTAGATGCTGAAATCTTAGAGAATGTGTTTAGTGACTCTTCAGAGTACAAAAGAACAGTCATATTGTGTTAGTGTTCATCTGGTCTAAAGAAAGGTGTGAAAACAGCTGAGCCTGGACAAGGACCTGCTCCTGATTCCAAAGATGTATCAGGCCCACTTGAGGTGAGGGGCAGGTCAATGCACCTCTCTGAGCCTCTGTTGGCTCCTGTTCTCTAAGATGAGGGCCATAGTAAGCATCCACTCACCTTCCGCGGTAATTGCCAGGCTCAAATGAAATTCTCTATGTGAAACTGCCTTGCAAATGATTTTTATCAACTCAGGTTACTATTTATCAACTCGGGTGCATTCAGGTACCAGGGAGCTGGTTCAAACCAACCACATTCACGACCGACCCTACGGGAATCTCTGTTCTGAAGAAGATTCCAGTCTAGTGAAAGGAGAGAGGTATGTAGCATTGTAGCTCAGCCCACATGCAAGGACATCTAAGGCAGGATCCCTGACCTCAAGGAGCTCATGGTGGGTGCAGTGCAATGGGTTTCTCTTTCTATATGGCCTTTCTGGTGCTGGATCTGTAGTTCTGCCAAGATGATTTGCTAGGCCACAACCTTGCAGGGGTTGGATAGTTTACTATGCAAAAGAGGTATGGAAAACCCTTGTGGGGATTGGTTGATTACTATGCAGATTAGGTGACTGTGGCCGGTCAAGGGGATTGGTCAGTTTGTAGTCTTGGTGGGAGGAGTAGGCTTATAAAAGGGCTAATCCCACAGAGGCTGAGGGTGACCTCACTACCATGAAGAAGAAGAGCCTGGAGCTGAAAGCATCCTTTGGACCCAGGGTCCCTGCACTGAGAATTTCCTAGACCTAGGAAACAGAGCTGAAATACTAGAGATGGCATAAGTGGTGGGAACCAGGAATGAATCATCAAACCCAGCAGAGAAGTAGAGAGTGACATGGGAGAAGGGCTGGTGTCAGAAAAGGTGAAAACCTTGGAGAGTGGTGGTATGTTTGACCTCCACTCATAAGAATAAGCTTTGGGCTGAGCTTAATTCCCATTATTCCCCTTGAAGTTAGATGGCTTCTGATGCAAGTAGATTACAGTAGGTGAGACAGAAATGGCATTGAAGTGACAAAACTAAATATAACATGTACTCAAGTGGTCCAAAGAGAGGCACCCAGAACCTTGGCTCTCAGAATTTATTTGCTCAAGATTTTGGGGTTTGTTATTCTAAAAAATACTAACACCTTCCTTTAATTGAGCACTTAGCTATTTGCCAGATATTGTTCTAAATCCTTTACACACATTACCTTCCTGAATCTTTACAACTATTTTAGAAAGTAGGTCTAGTCAGTGGAAGGGCAGGGATGCTGTGGGTGGTCATAGGTAGGTAAGTCTAGCCTGGCAGACTTCCTGGACAAGGCAAGTTTGAAGCACAGTTGTAAAGAAAGGGAAAGATAGAGAAGGGCAAGAGCGAGTGTGAAGGTTTTGGCTGTAGGACTTAGCAAGTGAAGTAACTCAGTTTCCTCTTGTTAAACTCATTCCCAAAAACCCAAGGTCCCTTCTGCCACCTGACTTGGATTTTCGAATTCTTTTCAGAAGGGTGAGCTAGGGAGGCAGTCAGCTTATCAGGGTCAAATTTGTTGCTCTCCTTGGTGGATTGAACTTAATTTCATAGAAACTCTGGAAGGCTTGGATTCAGGGGTCCTTGTTTCTACCACTTCTGACCCCAAGTTATTGAGGGACCTTGGGGAGTCTGCTACCTACTGTACCCAGGATGTTTTTTCCCTCTGCAAATTGAGAACATTGTTGATCTCTTCGGGGCCATTCCAATTGTGAAATATATGAGGTTGTAATGCCCTCAAGGGCAGGAACTACATCTAATGGTAATGGCATGTGTTTGCTCAGGAAGGTCAGAACACCAAGCATGCATCCTGGGCCCAAAGAAAAGTGAGGTGCCCTGTACGTGAATTTTCCAAATCACTGAGACTTGCTGTTTTAGACCCTCAGACTTTGATTTTCTAGAAACTGAGGATGGAAATCTTTCTAAGATTATTGCTCTTGAGTCTTGTAATCAGGTCATACCAAACATCAATGAGCTTTTCGTTTATAAAGTCAGCCCATTTTTGTACTGTAAATTCTCAGGTATATTTACTGAATTATAAAAAGATGCTTCCCCGAATCTGTGAAACATTTCGTAACATGGAGGAACCTGGAAGGCATTATGCTGAGCGAAATGAGTCAGAGGCAAAAGGACAAATATTGTATAAGAGCACTATTATAAGATCTTGAGAAATAGTATAAACTGAGAAGAACACATACTTTTGTGGTTACGAGGGGGGGACGGAGGAAGGGAGGGAGAGGGTTTTTTACTGATTAATTAGTAGATAAGAACTGCTTTAGGTGAAGGGAAGGACAACACTCAATACATGGAAGGTCAGCTCAGTTGGACTGGACCAAAAGCAAAGAAGTTTCCGGGATAAAATGAATGGTTCAAAGGTCAGCAGAGCAAGGGCGGGGGTTTGGGGACCATGGTTTAAGGTGACTTCTAAGTCAATTGGCAAAATAATTCTATTATGAAAACATTCTGCATCCCACTTTGAAGTGTGGCGTCTGGGGTCTTAAATGCTAAAAAGCGGCCATCTAAGATGCATCAATTGTTCTCACCCCACCTGGAGCAAAGGAGAATGAAGAACACCAAGGTCACACGATAACTAAGAGCCCAAGAGACAGAAAGGGCCACATGAACCAGAGACCTACATCATCCTGAGACCAGAAGAACTAGTTGGTGCCCGGCCACAATCGATGACTGCCCTGACAGGGAGCACAACAGAGGACCCCTGAGGGAGCAGGAGATCAGTGGGATGCAGACCCCAAATTCTCATAAAAAGACCATACTTAATGGTCTGACTGAGACTAGAGGAATCCCGGCGGTCATGGTCCCCAAACCTTCTGTTGGCACAGGACAGGAACCATCCCCGAAGACAACTCATCAGACATGAAAGGGACTGGACAGTGGGTAGGAGAGAGATGCTGATGAAGAGTGAGCTAATTATATCAGGTGGACACTTGAGACTGTGTTGGCATCTCCTGTCTGGAGGGGGGAAGGGAGGATAGAGAGAGTTGGAAGCTGGCAAAATTGTCACGAAAGGAGAGACTGGAAGGGCTGACTCATTAGGGGGAGAGCAAGTGGGAGTAAGGAGTAAGATGTATATAAACTTATATGTGACAATCTGACTTGATTTGTAAACGTTCACTTGAAGCTCAATAAAAGTTAATTAAAAAAAAAAAAAAAAAAGATGCTTCCCCCATCAGTAAATGGTCCCTGGATGTTATTTGAAAGAAATTTTAAATCTGGTTTCCATGGTTTCTTCAGTCTCTACTGTATCATGTGTTGCTTCTTCTCATTGCTTTGCTCTGTTGTTATTGGAGTCTCGTACCTGGGAGTTTCTGGCTTCTAATGTGCTCTGTGCTAAGAAACCAGTTTACCTCGCTTCTCTGGAGGTATATAAGGTATGAATGAATAGGGTTAGAATGTGAACCCAGTGGTTATTCTATGGATAAAGTGAGTTTAGAGAACTTTTGGACATTTAGTTCATTCTTCACTTGTTTTGGGTTCTTGGCTGTATTACTGATCATAAGGAATGACTGAAATGCAACCTTTAGATTAGTGACATTTCTTCAGATTGGCATGTGTATACCAAATAGCCCAGTAGTTTGTTCCTTTTCCCACAAGACAATGTCCCAGCGAGCTAAGGATATGTAGTTCTTTTCACCTTTTTTATGTTCTATGTTTTTTTTTTGTCAGATCTCTCATGATTTTAAAGTTCCCTTAATTTCCACCCTCAACATCTCTCAGATGCTTGGTTGTGCATCAGAGTAGTAACTAGATGGGTTACTTGGACACATGTCCACAGAGAAAGGAAGAGTGTCTTCTTTGGTAATAGCGCCCTATGACTTGGAGTGCCAATTCCATGGGTTTTTCTTGTCTTGTGAATTGCTAATTGATTTAATTGTCCTTAGCTTCTATAACCTCTGGATCATCATCAAGCCCAAGAACACAGCATACATCTTATTTCCAACCTCAGTTCTTCCCTGAATGACTTGGGGAGACTATAAACAGGTTGAGTTATGTCATTTATATTCATTAGCACTAATTATTATAAACACATCTTTTATAAATGGAAAGAGTGCATAAACAGCTACTTCTGCATATCATGTTGAACATGGTTTCTCTTTTTCATCCCTTTATTTTCCAGTTTGCTATGAGTCCACATTTCCCCCCTTGCCTTTCTCTCAGCAGGAAACTTGTGCAGTATCCCCCCTGCCTTTTTTTGTTTGTTTTTGGATAGAAGGAAGGGAAGGCTATGATAAAGAATTTCTTTGGTGTCTCATCTGTTACCTTTCCAGCCCTTCTTCTGCTCTCCTTATTTCATGCTACCAATGCTTTCTATCTCATCAGAATTATGCTGGGAAATGACCTAAGAAGTCCCACTCTCCTAATCAAAGGCCTCAGTGCAGTGGATTAATTACTTCTGTATTTGGTCTTTCTAGCCAAGTTCTTGTAACTCCCACCCAGGTGATTGGGCGGGACTGTGTGATTGCATAGTCCAAGGGGATTGGTCAGTTTTGCCTTAAAAGAGAACCAATTCCAGAGCAGAGAGGAGGAGCCCAACAACACCAAGGAAGGAGTGACCTGGCAGCAGGAGATAGCACAGTGGGCTTCCTGGCCCATGAAGAGAGAAACCTCATTCCTTTGGGCAGAGACTGAGTGCCAGGGAGAGGTGCGCCTGTGAGACAACTGGGGAGAGGCTATAGTGACGGAAGAACTGTATTCTGAGTGTTCTTGAGCCTGAACTATAACTGGTACTTCCCTAATTAACCCCATAATTGTGAGTATGGTCTGTGAATTCTGTGTGGCTGTTGTAAAGAATTATTGAACCCAGCAGAGAAGAGTGCTGTGTGAGGGATGGTTGGTGTCAGAATTAGCAAAGATGGTGGAGAAAGGAGGCTTGTCTGGCTTCCACCTCATGAGAGTCAGCCTTACACTGTTGGTCTTGGTTCTCCTTCCCTCTTGTGGAGCTGAAGGAGGTCAGACACTGCCCCCATGCCATTTTTACACTCAGCATGGGTAAGTATGAGCCCGGTTAGTGCCCTGCCCAAGGTGGTGCTTAAGCCAGAGCCCTTCAGCTCACACGGTGCCTGGGCTACCAGTGGATGCAAGGGACAAGGACCAGCAGCCCTTCCCACCCAAGGACTGGCAGATGGGGATTTGGGCTCTTCTGCTTTGCAAAGATGTGGTCAGCAAGGGAACAGTGTGCCAGAGGGAAAGGGATCGGTCCTTCAGCACCCCCCTTTTGAAAGGTGACTGAACCTTTATTTACTGCTCCAGTCAGCTCTCCACAGTGCTGTGAATTAAGGGTTTGTGTTGCATCTCAGGGGCCTGTTCTCAGCCCTGCAGCTGCTCTCTTATAGCCATCTATACTTCTGTTCAACTTGGGTTTATGAGAACCAATTTTTTTTTTTTCTTTCTAGAATACGCTTTGATTGCTAGCTACTCCACATTTTATTTATTTTTTTGTGGGGTTTAGATGAAGGTTTATCAAACAAATTAGTTTCTCATTAAGCAATTAATATACATATTATTTTGTGACATTGGTTGCCAACCACGCAAAGTGTCAACATTCTCCTCCTCTCAATCTTGGGCTCCCCATTTCCATTTGTCCAGCTTTCTTGTCCCCTCCTGCCTTCTTGTCCTTGCCCTGGGCTGGTACACCCATTTAGTCTCGTATATGTGGTCGAGCTATGTGTATTCTTGTCTGTTTTACGGGCCTGTCTAATCTTTGGCTGAAGGGTGAACCTCAGGAGTGACTTCAGAACTGAGTTAAAAAGGTATCTGGGGGACCATACTTTTGGGGTTTCTCCAGTCTCTGTCAGACCAGTAAGTGTGGTCTTTTTTTGTGAGTTTGAATTTTGTTCCATATTTTTGTGAGAACCAAATTTTGACATGCCTCTTTCAAAACACAGAAATCATGGTGGTAAATATAAAATGTAGTGAAGCCATAGTGAAACACATTAAGGTGCCTGCCCCCTCCCCCTTCGTTGAGTGTAAATATCATTTTTTTTTTAGTAACAGCATCCAGGTCTTCTTTATGGGCTTGCTTACAGTTTCTTGGTCCCGCGGTAGTATCAGAATGAAAAGTCACATTTTCCTTCGTGTTGGAACCTGTCTTAAGAACTCTGTGTCTTAGATTGTGGAAGCATTAGATCTTGGTGGTATCTACATTAGAAGTGTTTCTGCCTGCAAACTGAGACCCAAACAGGAAATGTGACATTCTCAGCTGAAGCCTCCAAAGTAAACTAATGGCTGTACCCTCACTTAAAATGGTAAAGCCGATAGAAGAAAAATACGCCTCAGGGTCATTTAAAGCAAAGAGAGGTTTAGGAAAAGCTGTTAGAAAGTACTTGTGTCTTTCTAAGTTTATCTTTATGAAGACTGAGTTTTCAATGAACACACATTGGTTTAATTCATTGAAGCTGTCGGCAGGGGTTAGCGATGATTCATTCTACTTTCTTTCAGTGCCTATCCTTGCACGTGTGAGCATTACTTTAAGAAGCTTATGATTTGGAGAAGACAGATGAGTCAAACTGGGCAGAGTGCCAAGCCCAGGCTGTGTGGAATGTGCTGGGAGCCAATTCTGAAGCAGAGCCTGGATAAGAGGTGGCACGAGAGCAAGGGTGACCCAAACTCTGGCCAAGCGGTTTAAGGGTGTGGGCAGGCAGCTTGAGGTTTTCGAGTGGCCACAACCATGCAGGACTCCAGAAATGCAGAATCTGGTTCTGGCTTTGTCACTGACAGCTGTGGGTTTTCAAGCCAGGATGTCACCTTCTCCATGTCTACATATTTTATTTACACCTTGAGGTTGACAAAGTCTGCCCTATGGTGATTAGGGAAATGCAGTGAGACCCAGAATCAGAATTCCTTATTAGAATCAGCAGTGCCTACTGATCTGAGAGTGTGCCGTATTGTCTCGGGCTGCTTGCCAAACCAGCTTCTCTAGTTATTCTTTAGATGTTAAAATGTAAAATAAGAAACTAAAAGGCTTTGAGTAACACTATATTATACTAATATTCATGTTTAAGTCTTCTAATTACCAGGGTAATTCAAGTGATGATAGCAGAGACGGGATTTGTTAGGATCTCAGGGATAAAATCCATTGATGAGTACTTACCTTACAGAAACAAAAACAAGCAAACAAATTAAAAAGACAAAACATAACTTTATTTCCCCTGCTTGCCAGTTTCCTCACCCTGAAGAGCAGAGTCATAAAGATCAACAACTGCAGTTAACTTCAGGTTAAGTTTGTACTTGTTTAAACACCATAGGCTGTGCTTTGATTTTTAAGCTGTTTACAAGAGAACTGAAGAGTTTTGCAAAGTGTCAGAGGAGGTGGTAAAGTGTCATTTATTCTACCTTTTGTTTTTGTGGTTTCCATAGTGTCTCTGGTATTGCTGCTGCTGTTCGTTGCCACTGAGTAGATTCTGACTCATGGTGACCCCATGTGTGCAGTGTAAAACTGCTCCACAGGGTTTTCAAGACTGTGACCATTCAAAAGCAGATCTCCAGGCCTATCTTCTGATGTGACTCTGGGTAGGTTTGAACCACCAACCTTTCAGCCAGTAGTCAAGCATTTAACCACTAACCCATTGCTGTCGAGTCTATTTCAACCCATACTGACAGAGTAGAACTGTCCCATAGGGTTTCCAAGGAGTGCCTTGTGGATTTGAACTACCGACCTTTTGGTTAGCAGCTGTACACTTAACCACTCCATTTAACCTCTAAAGGCTCTGAATTTTGAGACCCTCAAGGTTCCTTTTCCCAGCAGCCATTTTTATTTTCTCCCTTCGGCCAAATTCCATAGCAATCTAGCAAATGTCCAAATAAATGCTTCAGTGGGAGTAGAACAGTTCGTGTGACTGTATTAAAGTGACCATTTCAAGTTGGCTAACATGAGCACTGAATAAACACATATTGATATTATAGAACAAAATAATATATTAGCGCATTGCTCATTTGTGCTCCGAGACTCACCCCGATGTTATCCATCACGTGGGGAGTGACAAACACAATTACACCCGAGTACTAATAGAGTGGAAGAGCAAAACTGCCTGACCTCGGCATCCGGGTCGATTTAAATGTTTGATGTCTCATTGAATTAGTATCACAGTGTGAAAGACAAAGCTCAAGCTAATGGAAATGAGCCTGGACATGCAATATTGCTGATTGGGCTGACATAATTAGAATAATATTCTGCACAGAGCTAATAACAAGCCAAAGAAATAAATAACCAAGAGATAACCTAATTGCTGCATGCTAAAACGTTCTTTTGAATATGCTAAGGTTAGCATTTCCTATTTACTTATAGAGCGCACTGGTGGACTTAAAAGAAAAAGTAGTGAACTGGGCAGAGGGATGGCCACCAAAAGGCCCTGTCCTGACTCGATGGCAGAGAACAACAGCTTGAGGGCCCAGCCCCGCTCTCACTCTTGGTGCCATTTCACCAGTCACCAATAAGCCTTTCTGTGGGCCCACTGTATGCCAGACGCAAGGCTGGGCTTCTGGGAGAAGGGAGATGGTGACAGTGTGACCAGATACAAACCTTGCCCTCCAGGAACTTACAGCATAGTAGGAGTGACATGGTGTTCATAAAAACTGCACAAAGTGATGGGAAGCATTGGTGGGTCAGTGGTAGAATTCTTACCTTCCATGCAGGAGACCGGAGTTCAATTCCTGACCGATGGACCTCATGTGCGGCCACCACCCGTCTGCCAGTGGAGGCTCGTGTGTTGCTATGATGCTGACAGGTTTCAGTGGAGCTTCCAGACTAAGACAGCCTAGGAAGAAGGGCCTGGCGATCGACTTCTGAAAATCAGCCAGTGAAAACCTACTGAAAAAAATTTAAAGGTTCAAAAGTGAAACCATAAAAATCTGAAAATGCAGGGTCATAAAAACTGCACAAAGTAGAAAGAGGTAAGCACAGGACTGGGTTCAGGCATGTGAGGGTCCTAAGCACTGATAATCTGTGGTGCCCTGTTCTCTGCTTAGTCACGCATTTGGATGGGATATGTGAGTTATATATATACATGTGTGTATGTGTATGTATATGTATGTGTGTGTGTGTCATAGCTGTCCAGGATGTAACTTCTTTTTAAATGTGACTATAATATTAGCAATTGAATGAAAAAGTGATGTGTACTATTTTAGTGGAATGAGATGAACTGGATTATAAAGTTTTTAGTGGATATGGGGTCCTAAGATTCTTGCTACACACCTGTCTTCGTTATTTAGTGCTGCTATAACAGAAATATCAGAAGTAGATGGCTTTAACAAAAGAGAAGTTTATTCTCTTATGGTCTCAAAGGCTAGAAGTCTGAATTTAGGGCACCAGCTCCAGGGGAAGGTTTTCTCTGTCTGTTCTGGGGGAAGGTCCTTGTCATCAATCTTCCCCTGGCCTAGGAGCTTCTCAGCTCCGAAACCCTGGATCCAAAGGATGTGGTCTGCTCCTGGAACTACTTTCTTGGTGGTATGACGTCTCCCTGTCTGTCTCCTCACTTCTCTTTTTTATATCTCAAAAGAGATTGGATCAAGATTCAAGCTAATCTTGTAGATTGAGTCCTGCCTCATTAACATCACTATCTCTAATCCTGCCTCATTAACATCATAGAGGTAGGATTTACAATGCATAGGAAAATCACATCAGAGGACAAAGTAGTGGACAATCACACAATACTGGGAATCACAGGGCTAGCCAAGTCCATATACATCTTGGGCAGACACAATTCAATCCATAACAATACCACATTTTCTACACAAAGAATATTCCACATATTCTACAACAAAGAAAATGAGTCAATGAACTTAGTTGTTTCAACAATGAGTGTAATATTCTGTTGCTCTCCAACAACGAAAAGTTAAATTTCACCAGTTTTACTTTAAATGGCTTATACTTCAATTTTCATGCTGGTTTTTAAATAAATGTTATAATTATAAATGAGCACATGAAAAGAGGTCATAAAAGAAAATTTAATGATCAGAAAACAAATATCACAACAAATTACTATGTTATCTTTAGATATATCTTTCATCTCTAACATGTTATAATTAAAAACATTTTTTTCTGTTCTTTGCTCTTACAAATTTTTCAATGATTTCATCACAATTAAGCTGCTGAGCAATGTCAACTTCCACACATAATAAGGATAATGAATCAAGTCTTTCTTGAATCATAGTTGTACCCTGAGAGTTTTGAGTCTCTTTAGGGATGAAAATGAGTGTTCTGTTGTGCAGTTTGTGATCATTAAAGTTAGAAATATGCATAAAGCCATTTAAATATTGGGAACTATGCATTATATTTTATCTTCTATTATGGAATCATGTATGCCTATATGAGTAAAGAGACACGCTCTACTTACCTCAGAGTAATAGGACTTTACAGTAAGGACACAAAGGGAAGTGAGGAGGTGCTGGGATACTCTCAGCACTGGAACGTGCAGGCCTCAGGAGAATGGGAGCTGGCATTTTCCTTTGTTCACTGCTGTATCCCAGTGCCTAGAATGCTGCCTGAGACATAATAGGTGTTGGGTAAATGATTTGTTGAATGAATATTTATGTACTCTGTCTCTACTATCTCTTAAAACTTGCCACAATCCAAAGCTGGGAACTGTTCATAGCTCCATTTGTTGTTGTTAGGTGTCATCAAGTACATTCTAACTCATAGTGACCCAATGTACAACACGACGAAACACTGCCCAGTCCTGCACCATCCGCACAATTGTTATGTTTGAGTCCATTGTTGGCACTGTGTCAATCCATCTTGTTGAGGGTTTTTCTCTTTTTCTGTCACCCTTTACTTTACCAAGCATGATGTCGTCTCCAGGAACTGGTCCCTCCTGGTAACACGTCCAAAGTATGCGAGATGATGTTTCGCCACCCTTGCTTCTAAGGAGCATTCTGGCTGTACTTCTTCGAGGACAGATTTATTCGTTCTTCTGGGCAGTCCACGGTATATTCAGTGTTCTTCCCCAACACCATAATTCAAAGGCGTCAATTCTTCTTTGGTCTTCCCCTTATTCATTGTCTAGCTTTCACATGTGTATGAAGCAATTTGAAAATACATTATGGCTTGGGTCAGATGTACCTTAGACATCAAAGCATCTTTGCTTTTCAACACTTTAAAGAGATCTTTTGAAGCAGATTTGCTCAGTGCAACACGTCACATTTGCCCACTGCAATCCCCATTTCACACATGAGGAAATCAAGACTTAGAGAGATTATGTGAGTTGCTGCAGTCACACAGCTAAGAATCGGTGAGGCCACTTCTAACCCAGAACCTGTGGTGGCTGTGAGCATAGATTCTTCTGAGGAATTAGTTTATGAAAGGAAGGAGGGAAAACCCAGCAATAGGTTGAGGTGGTGACAGCATCTTGGGATGGGAATGCCCTGAAGAGATTTCTAAGCAGAGGGGAAGCTACTACAGAGAAGGAGGTGTCAAGTGTTACAGATGGCATGAGTGAAGTGGGATTGGTGAGCTGGCTGCCATCAACAAACCAGGAAGCTGAGATTCAGAGAAGTGACCACCCACCTAGCCTTTGGCAAACCATGACTGAACACTAGGGTTTCTGAGCTTGGTTACTACCTCTCAGTTATTTACACATCCTTGGCTTGTAGACTATCAGGTTTTGAGTTACATATTAGTAATATTTTCACACAAAATGAACAGGTAGCCTGGAATAGTGAACAGAATACATGTCTGGGAATTGGGTCATGTACCCTCGTCTCAGTTTTCCCACTGATTGGTTGTGTCGTCTCCTCCAGCTCTAAAATACGAGTGATCTATGGAATATTTGTGAGTTATCTGCTGTTAGAGATCACCCACAGAGTAACTCCTTTTCATTATAAACCTAACCAGAAGTGATTTCTATGAAATCTTTTAAGCCCCCACGTATTTCCTAGGGCTACCGGAAAAAAAAAAAACACCTAACGGGTGCCTTCTGAGAAAAAGAAATTTATTGTTTCACAGTTCTGGAGGTTTGTTGCCCAAATCAGGGTGTTGGCCATGTTGATTCCTTCTGAGAGCTCTGTTCCCTGCCTTTCTCCTGGCTTCTGGTAGCTCCAGGCACTCCTTGGCTTGCAGTGGCAGCGCAGTATCACATAGTGTCTGCCCTTCATTTCTCTGTCTCTGTGTCTTCTATTTTATAAGGACATCCCAGAAATAAGGACACCAGTCGTATAGAATTAGGACCCATCCTACTTCAGTATGATCTCATATTAACCTAACTGATAGTGTCTTCAAAGATCCTCTTTCCAGATAAGGTAAAGTTCACAGATGCCAGGGGCGAGTACTCCAACACACCTCTTTGGGGACGTGCTTCAATCCATAACAGCCCTTAACAGTGATTCTCAATCTCTTCTGGTCAACAGACCACCATCAGCAGAATCACTTAAACCACTATATTATGATATGACATCCTGTAAGTGACCTTTCCAAAGGAAAAGAGGAAAAATGGCACAGACTTTTGTTGAGAACATGATGTGGTAATTTGTAGGTTAATGAAATATTAAATGAAAGTTCTTCACGCCCAAGTCCAAATAATAGGCTTTACTCATTCATTCAGTCATTTGTTTTCCAACAAACTTTTCTTGGGCTTTCACTATGGGGCATCTGTATGGTAACATCTGTATATCTTCTTTGGAGAGGTGTCTATTCAGATGTTTTATCCACTTTGTAATTGGGTTATTTCTTTACTTTTGAGTTTTAAGAGTTCTTTCTATATTTTGGATAGAGTACTTAATCAGATGTGTGTTATGCAAATATATTCTCCTAGTCTGATTTGTTTTTCTGTTCTTTTAACAGTGTCTTTTGCAGAGCACATGTTTTCAATTTTAATGAAGTCTAAATTATCAGTTGTTTTCTTTTATGAATCATGTTCTTGGTGTTGCATTTAAAAACTCATTGGCAAACCCAAGGTCACCTTGATTTTCTCCTATGTTATATTCCAGAAGTTATATAATTTTGTGTTTAACATTTAGGTCTGTGATCCATTTTGAGTTACGTTTTGTGAAAGATGTAAAGTCTGTGCCTAGATTCATTTTTTTTTTTTTTTTTGCAGGTGCATGCTCCCTTGTTCCAGCACCATTTGTTGAAAAGCTTCCCCTGATTTATTTTTTATTAGACAGATCTGGGATCTTTTCATTTTGGCTGATGAAATTTTTTAATTATATAATGAAAACAGCTAAGCAGTTGCTTTCTGGTACAATGAACCTTGGAATGGTGAGCTCATGCTTGAGTTCAAGGCATGGTGTGTACCTCTAAGGTTCATGGAGGATGGGTAGTGGCTACAGTCAAGTCCTCTAAGGAAAAGAACTTTTGGAATCCCAAAGTCTAGACAGGTATTTTATTAAAAGAATATTGAAATGTTCAAGACTGGGTGTTTTCTCCTGTGATTACAATTAGTGACATTGCATTAATTCATCACCTGATTTACGCCCAAAACTTCCCAACTAGTCTCTTTTCTCCCATCATGTGGTTACCATGGGACTCAAGGGATATTTCTGAGAAGTAAATGCTTGTGCAATAGTCCGTTGGCTTCCTATCCTTCAGTGGCTCATTATTGTCCTAACTCTTCAGAAGGGTAATGAGGGCCCCTTTGTGTTCTGGCCTCAGGTATTCTTTTCTGTTACCTCTTAGCCCTTCTCCTCTGCACTTTTGCTCTAACTTACGGAACTGCTGGCAACCCCCTGAACAAACTGTTCTCTCGCCCACCACCAGCCTGTGTTGGCACTATTCCCTTTATTGGGAAAGATTTTCTTCTTCTTTCCTCCCTGCCTTACTCCCTCTGGTCCTTCAAGACTCAACCCAATAGTCACTTTCTCCAGAAAGATGGACCAGGTCTCAGAAACCCCTTCTGAAGTTCCCCTCTAAAGTGACACTTAACCACATGGAATTCTGACATTTTCTTAGAGGCCTGGCTTTCCCGGATCAGAGCAGATGGGCAGACAGCAGGTTATAGAGCCAGCCAGCTCCTCTACTCTGGACCGGTATCCTCAGGTATGTTACTTAACCGCTCTGTGCCACAGTTTCCTCATCTATAAAACAGGTATAATGTATCTTTTTCCCAGTGGTGGTTGTGAGGATTGAATTAACTAATATATGTAAAATTCTTGAAACAGTGCCTTGCAAATAGTATGCACTATGTAAGTTTTTTTTTTATATATATATAAGTAGTAGTAGTAGCAGTAATGAATGTAAATAACAGAATAGTGCTTGGCGTGTCATTAAATACATGTTACATGTCGGCAATGATGATGACGAGCTTCTACAGGGCAAGGTTAGATCAGAAGCGTTGCAGCAGTAAAGGCTAAGGACTAAGTGAGGAGGGGTCAAGGGGTCGTTAGGCTGAGTTTGAGCAAGGGGATTAGTCCCTGCACTCCTGGCTCAGGAAGGGCTGGAGTGTCAGCTCGAGATACTTATTGCAGTTTTGCTCTTGCCCTGGAGATGCTCCTTGGCAAGCAGCAGAGCTGGAGATCTGTGTAAAGTGTCAGGAACAAATGTGGTTCACGGCTGACTGGTTGACCTTGGCAGTGACTGAGAAAGTCAATATTTAAAAAGCAATTTTTTTCCCTGTAGCAAGGTGTGATGTCAGTGTTGGAAGGAGAGAGGCCTGACAGGCTGGATACAGCCTGCTCTTTGTGATACGTAGGTTGTTCTCCGTGTAGAGCTGCTCAGTGAATTAAAGCCCAGGAGTGTACATTTTCCATTTTGCTCTGGAGCTCACTGGACAGTTCCAGAACTTAGGATATTTGAGCACATGACCTTCAAAAATAGGAAAGACTCAGCCTCGCCAAGGGGTATTCTGTGCCTCTGTTCAGGTGAGATCTCTTTCTCTGGTAGTAGCTCTCATTGTCTTTCCTTAACTAAAGGGTGGTGATAAATGCCATTTCTGTGTGTGGTAAGTGCTCCTCTTTCCTTGGAGGGGAGATGGTACAGGCCCCTACAGGAAACCACATTATTTAATTTCATTAAGAGTTAAAGGCTTTAGTTCAGTTTATTACCAGTTGATACTGAGAGAGCAACGCTGACCCCGCAATGTCCGTAAGTGTTTTGTAGCAAGGGTATCTCTCTGCACTGGGTTTGCTGACCACTTACCTAAAGGGGTATATTCAAAACAGGGAGCAGAAGCCAAGAAGGGAAATGCAGAACCAGATGCCGATTACAGTGGATTCCAAAGAATGATGAAGAAAAGAAATGCAGTATTGTTTACTGTGCATAGTCCTTCAACAAGATTGATCGTGTACTTACTGCAATTGTGGGGCAGACCATTGCTTGGGTACCCAAGGATATAGAAGGACACCCACCTATTTTTGGATGGGCCTCTGAGTGGCCAGAAGGATTTTTCCCCAGAGTTATCACATAGGGATTTTCACTACTCAAAGCATGCCCACACATTCTGAAATAGACCAAATAGTAATACAGCTGTCTAATTGCTTCTTGCTATGATCATCAGACTAAACAATGAATTTATTAGATTCCTTGTGCAACATAAGAGCTTAAAGAACTTTACCGTGGAAGCTGGAAACATACCTGGGAAGGAATCATTTGATCTTTGGGTCATTGAGGTTTTGAAAAGACGCTAAACCGACAGCCAGGAATGGGTGGCAAAAAAGATGGAAAAACAATTAATTTTGACATTCTGACCTAGCGTCCACTCGTATGGGACTTCTGATGGCCTCGGGAGAAGCTGTGCCTATTCTTTAGTCATATGAGGATTATAATTTCAGTGCTTCCTGCTTTTGTTATACAATCAGCTATTTTGTTGTTTGACCACTCTTACCAGGAACGCTTCGTGTGTAGAGCATGGGCCAGTGTGGATGGGTAAGAAATAACACTATTCGGGGTGTGAGTACAGAGTGGAAGGGGACCTCTTTACTGAGCAGCCCACCATCCTGTGCGGTTTTTCACATAGTTTCTTAACTGAAGTAGACTTGGGAGGGACAATAGATTGCTGACTTTTTACATTTTTCTAATTATGAAAGGTTAGAAAGTATATCAAAAGTTTTAGTGGAAGCAAGAAAAAAGTTGAAATCTCTTGGTAAAACCCATTTTCATATGTTTCTTGAATACCTTTTAACAGTTTGACAAAGATATGTAGTGATCTATTAACCCCAGAGAATTAATACAGAATTCTTTTTTTTTTAAATAAACTTTTAATTTTTGGATAATTGTAGATGGACTCACATGCAGTATAAGAAGTAATACAGAGAAAGCCCTCCCCCTTCTTTAATCCTTTACTCAGTTTTCCCCAGTGGTAACATGTTGCAAAATTATAGTACAATATCACATCCAGGTACTGGCATAGATACAGTCAAGCTGCAGAACGGTTCGTCACCACAGGGATCACTTATGTTGCCCCTTTATACACACACTCACCTTCTCCTGTCCTTATTCCTTCTTAACCCCTGACAACCACTGAATTGTTCTCTGTTTCTATAATTGTGCCATTTGAAGAATGTTATATAAATGAAATCATACAGTATTTAACCCTTTGGAACTGGCTTTTTTCACTCGGCATAATTCCCTGGGGGTTCATTTAAGTTGTTGTATATCAATGGTCCATTTAATTTATTTATATTATATATTTTGTCGATGAGGAATACTTCATCATATGGCTGTATCACAGTTTAACCATTCACCAGTTGAAAGGCATTTGGATTGTTTCTAGTTTTGACTATCACAAATAAAGGTGCTGGACATTTGTCTACTTTTTTTTTTTTTTAATTGTGCTTTAGGTGAAAGTTTACAGCTCAAGTTAATGTCTCATTCAAAAACTTATACACTTATTGTTTTGCGACATGCATAGGTTTTTTTTTGTGTGTGTGTGAAAATAAGTTTTCATTTCTTTGGAATAAAAGCCCAACAGTGCAACTTCTGGGCCATAGGATAGTTACATGTTTAGTTTTATAAGAAACTGCCAAACTGTTCTCCATGTACACACACTCCTCACTTATGAACTGTCTCATTATCTGACATTTCACATTCACGATAGTAAAAATGTATTTGACTACTGTGCCCATTAATGATGTATGTATGGCCGAGGTGAGAGGCAAGAGTAACACTGGCTGTGATGGTTATGTTCAGCTTGGTTGGCCATGATTCTCAGTGGTTTGGCAGCTATTGAAAAAAACTCCAGTGCCGTCAAGTCGATTCCGACTCATAGCGGCCCTATAGGACATAGTAACGATATAATTTGGCAGTTAGGTAATGATGTCATCTTCCATTTTGTTATCTGATGTGATTATCCTTCATTTTCGCATAATGCCAATTTTCACTTAATGACCTGATCTTTGGAACCTGACCGCATAGATAACTGAGGTGTGGGTACACCATTTTTCTATTCCCACATAGTTCTTTTTAAAAAGGGAAAAATTATGGAAATGCTTTGATGTTGAACTTTCTACTAAACAAGCCACTTCTTGTCTCTCTTCTGTCTGTATTTCTCTCTTTCCCTCCCCACCTTCTTCCTTTTAAATTAGCTATTTCTTTCCACATTATAAAAATAGCCACCCCTTATTGAGATAATATTGGGAATTTCTGGGGAAATAAGAAAAAAGGACATAAAACTTCCTTCTCCAAAAGGGCCCTCATTAAAAGCCTTGGAGTTTTCTTAAAGGACTACCCTGGATGGTAGAACCCTAAGCCGATCCTACTGACTGCTGCAAAGAAGGAACGGGTGTGTTATCAACATCTAATCTAAGGCCCAGGGATGTATTTTTAGCATATACTGCTGAGACAGCAGCAGCATCTCAAATTAAATGAGGCTACTATTCCGGATACCTGAATTTGGCTTTCCCATTTTCCTCAGAATTTTCTAGCATACGTAGATCAGTTGACGAAGAACAGAGTTACATTATCTCTTATACACCCTTACCCAGTTTTATCTATTTACATATTACCTGGTGAATTTTTACAGTGAATGAACCGGTGTTGATACATTATTAACAAAAGTCTATAGTTTATTCAGATTTCCTTCGTTTTTTCTGTTCCGGGGTCTCATCCAGGGCACCACATTACCTTTACTTGCCATGTCTCCTTAGCCTCCTCTTAGCTCTGACAGTTTCTCAGACTTTCCTTGTTTTTGATGACCTGCCTGTTTTCAGGAGCGCTGGTCAGGTGTTCAGTAGGATGTCCTTCAACTGGGATTTGTTTGATGTTTTTCCATATTAGCCGGGGATGATGGGTTTGGGGGAGGAAGACCACACAGGCAAAGTGCCACTTTTATCACATCATATCAAGGGTACATACTATCAACATGATTTATCACTGTTGACATTGACCTTGATCACTTGGCTGAGGTTGTATTTGTAGGGTCTCCACTGTAAAGTTACTCTTTTTCCCCCCTTTCTATACTGTACTCTTGGGAAGGGAGTCTCTGTGTATACCCCACACCTAGGGAGTGGAGAATTATGCTCCCCCTCTTTAGGGGCAGAGTATCTCCATAAATTATTTTGAATTCTTCCGCACAAGTGACTTGTCTCCTCTCTCATTTATTCAAATATTTATTTATGTCAGTATAGGCTCACAGATATTTTATATTTTGGGCTATAATTGAATACTGATTTATTTATTTCATTGCTCAAATTGTTCCAGGTTTGGCCCTCGGTAGTTCTTCCAGGTAATCCTATATCCCTTTGATGTTGACATGTCCCATCAAGGTAGGCTTTCGTTTTGTTTTTGACACTTCTTTACTTTCTGACACTACTAGATGTCCCTGGCTGATTTTGTATGTTTTCTGCTCCGGTTCTAAAATCAGCCATTTCTCCAAAGAGCCCTGGTTCCTTTCATTGAGAATGGTATTAGAAACCAAGATCTGGGTGCTAGGTGTGCTCTTGCTACTGGGGTATTTTTGCTTCTGGGCTCTATCATCTAAAAAAGCCCAGAAATATATGTGTGAATACTAGCCTGTGTATATACTCATATATAAACTAAAAAAAATTCATATATAAGTATATATATAATCTGTATTTACGTTAAGCTAAACATGAGTTCATACTGATTTCTCCAACTCAAACCCATTACCATATGGATCATTTTAGCCTTCTACCCTTACTGTCTGTAAATTCCACTCCAACAGTGAGAAACTGTTCCTATCATCTGCCACCCTTTTACTTAATTGTTCGGTACGCATGTAGAGCCGTATCAGAGTTGTTAATCTATACCCCATGGGAAACAACCCTATCAACTAGAATGTAGTGTTCACACGTAGTTATTTTTGCCTGTAGCGTTACAGACTACATTTGTTCCCAAAGTTATTATGTCAGTACCTTTCCGTCTTACCCCCTGGACTGAGGTTGTTTCATGCATTTGTAATAGAGTCTCATGTCAAAATCCATACTCCTCCCTGGATCTTCGGACCTCCTAAATGATGTTTTTTTTTTTTTTTCTAATTTGCGTACAATAAGGTTCAGTCTTTGTGCTGAAGTTCAGTGAGTTTGAACAAATGCATAATGTCATGCATTCACATGCCAGTGTCATACAGAACCGTTTCACCACCCTAAGAAATCTCCTGTGCTCTGCTTGTTCAACCCTCCCGTATTCCCCTGAACCCTTGGTAACAGCTGATCTTTTTACTGTCTCTATAGTTTGACCTTTTCCATAATGTCATATAATTGAAATCATACAGTATGTAGCCTTTTCAGGTTGACTTCTTTCACTTAGTAGCATGCATTTAAGATTCATTCTTGTCTTGTTGTGGCTTGGTAGCTCATTTCTTTTTATTGCTGAATAATACCCACTTTATGGATGTACCACAGTTTATCCATTCATCTATTAAAGGGCATCTTGCTTGCTTTCCATCTTTGGTGATTATGAGTAAAACTACTCTAAACATTCTGGTTTGTATCGACATAGATTTTCATATCCATCAGGTAAATACCTAGGAGGGCAATTGCTGGATCGTATGGTAAGACTGTTTAGTTTTGTAAGAAGTTGCCAAACTCTTTTCCAAAGTAGCTATAACAAGTTCATATGATTTTGACATAATGATTAGTACTAAAATGTACTGCGATTCAAAAACAGTAATGATACTACGACAAGATACACTTAGGCAAATTCCATTCAGGATCAGGCACATCAGGGTTTTCTGGGGCTGAGGCTATCATCATGGACATCGATTTTGATAAATTTGGAAATACTGTAGGCTAAGGAGTCCTCCTGTTAGAATGCTAGCTAAACCAGCCTTTACTATCACAGAAATTCCTCCACTGGCCAGTACATGTGTTTATATGGCATGAAGAAAAAAAATAGGGGTGATAACCCCAAAGTTGCCGTTTGCTTTATGTAAAACTGAAGTACTTCCCTGTGTGTGCTGATTCCTTTATCTTTTTTGTCATTCAGCTCTTAATAATAGTGTTTTCTGTTGCTGAGCACTTACTATGTGTCCGGCACTGTTGCAGATTGTGCAAGCACTGTCTTGCTGAATCTTAGTTACTATAAGAGGCAGGCCTCGTTACCTCCAGTTCCCTGAGGAGGATCCTGTGGCTCAGAGAACTTAAGTCAGACAGTAAGTAGCAGAGTTCATCTTAAACCCAGTTCCATCTGAGTCCAAAGTGACCTGCGTTTGGTTTGAATACAGAACACATGCGGGGAACCCGCCTAAGTTCCTGGATGTGCTAACAATCCCGTGGAATCCCATCGCCAGCCTGAGTAGAGATGCCACTGATTAGTGGCTCCTCCTGCACTTCCATCAACCTCAGCGTCCGGGAAGTGTATGCGTCAGGATGTGCTTGCTGCCTGATTCCATAACTGTTCTCTCTCCACACTTGGAGCCTTGTCCTCTCCTCCAGCCTCTAGGGGCAATCCTGAGTAAAGGAGGCATGCATGGACTCCTAGTCCATGAGCTGCCCCAACCTGGTGCCTTGCCTAATCTCATTCCAAGCCCTCACCATGCCCCACGATTTTGGTAAAGAGCACCTGCTCTATGGTGGATCCTGTTACCTGCTCAGGGAATGTTCTTAAACTGCCACTGAATCATCCTGTTTGTGGCTCCTCATGGCTGTGCTCTGCCTCCCTGTCAAGGTATACCCTATCCTCATCCCTGTTGCCAGTGCTTACCTGGCCTCCCACCTGCTTTCTACAATCATCCTTTCATTTTCATTTCTGCTTTTCTAATGGCACCAATTCACACCGCATGCCGTTTACTCCTAGCACCTGCCCGTGGGTACAGATAGGTAGCTTTAGGCCTCAGCTCTTTTATCATCTATTATCTCTCTGTAGCTTACCATGCTGTGCCCAGCCATGCTATTGAACACTGTGTTAGGATAGCCTGTAAAGGATAATGATTTACCACCACTTTATTTCTATCACTAAGCACAGTGCCTGGCACTTAGTGGACACTTACTAAGTAGTTATCGAGTGGCTGAAAAACGGCATCCATTGTTTGCTTAGAGAGGATTTTATATAAATTATCCTGTTTCTTTCTTTCTTTTTTTTTTTTTCCTTTTTTATAACTTAAGTATGGCTTATGTGCATTGAGATTCCTGGGTGGTACAAGTGCTTTGCGATTGGTTGCTAAGTCAAAGGTTGATGGTTTAAACCAACACAGCAGCCTCACGGAAGAAAGGCCTGGTCATCTGCTTGCATAAAGATTACAGCCAAGAAAATCCTACGGAGCAATTCTACTCTGTAACACACCAGGTCGCCATGAGTTGGGTGCAGACCACATGTGCAATGGATAGCACAGATTTTAAGTGTATAGTTTGATGAATTTTGACACCTGTGTGATCAACACTTCAATTTAAGATATTTTGGACATGTTATCAGGAGGGACCAGTCCCTGGAGAAGGACACCGTGCTTGGTAAAGAAGATTGCCAGCAAAAAAGAGGAAGACTCTCAATGAGATGGGCTGACACAGTGGCCGCAACAATGGGTTCAAGCATGACATTGATTGTGAGGATGGTGCAAGACTGGGCAGGCAGTGTTTTGTTCTGTTGTACATAGGGTATCATTGAGTCATAACCAACTCGGTGGCACCTAACAACAACAATTAAGATATAGAATGTTTCTAAAATTTCTATCACCCCCAAAATTCTCTTGTATCAGTCCCTAAACTCTACGCAGAAGCAACTGCAGCTCTAATTTCTCTAACCATAGATTCGTTTTGCCTATTCCTGAACTTTATGTAAACAAGCCATCCAGAACACTCTTTTGTGTCTGGCTTCTTTCATTAAGCGTAATTTCATTTAATTTTGATCCTTAAAACAATCTTGCAAGGTGTGTATTATAGCCCCCATTTTACGGATAACAAACTGTCAGACTATGAAATAACTTGCCCAAGGCAATCAACTAGAAAGTGACCCAACCGTGATCTGAATCGGCTCTCTCTGGCTCAAAAGCTGGGGTGTTGCTACTTTAAACATGGGGAGAACAGCTGTGCACCATTCTGAGGAAGCCTTTGCATTGTTTCTAGACTCAACCTCCAACCAAAATTGCATGTTAAAAGAGCAAATTGTTTTCTTGTATCTGAAAGCATTTTCCTCCCTTTTTACAAAGACAGCCAAAATTCCAAAAGCATGATGGTTGATTCTCCTGTGAGGTTGCATTGTCTAGTGAGGTGGCCACTGGGAAGCCATTGGCAGCCATTTGAAGACCACTTCAAGTTTGTGTAGAAATGGCAGGACTTAGTGGTTGGGTGTTCTGTCTGTCTTCAAAATGAAGAAGTTCCCTTGGCATATATGAATCATCCCTCTTGTGATGGTACCAATCCTGTGTCCAAATCTACTCCATCCATACCTTTAGTAAAGGCTTTCTGACTGGGTATGAGCTCCTATAAAAGACAAGAGAAGTAAGAGACATGACGACTGTCGGAGTTGCATTTTAATGGGGAGGTTGGATGACACACAGATGTACAGAAAGGCAAGTAATAGAAATGCAGGCACTTTATACATCCTAACAGTAGGTGTGTACCTGAAAGAATTCCTGGAGTGATTGAAATTAGAATTTGTGTATGTTCAGGGTGGGAGTGGGGTTGGGATTGTTAGCAAAGTCTTCACAGAAGGAGAAAAAAACCCACAATTAATCTAAGAAGATTAAGAGATTCTGGAGATAGGCTGCTTAGATTTAAATTCCAATCCAATCACTTACTAGCTGTGTGATTTGGGGAAGTTAATGTGATCTTTCTAAGCCACAGGTTCCTCATCTAAAAATAGATAATTCTGCTATGATCCCATAGGATTTTTGTGGGGGTTAGACCACAGAATGTATGCACAGTTAGCACATGTCTGCATGTGATAAACTCCTAATAAATGTTACAACAGTTCTCTCTCCTCTTCCTTGGTAAATGCTGCAACTGTTGTGTCAGCTATAATGCTAGTTCTCTCTCTATTATCTCATTTCAACCTGTCAACAACACTGATCAGCCAATGGGTGTTATCATCCCCATTTTACTATCAATAAAAACTGAGCAGTAGAAAGGTAAGTGATTTGTCCAACATCACATGGTAATAAAGTGCAAACTCAAGAATCCAGGTTAGGTCTATGCGATTCTAATCCTAATATTTTCCTAGTTTGTGAAACTTAACCGCCCAGGAAGCCTCTTAAGCTGTGCTCCAAAGGATGATATGACTGAAAGGAGTAACAATAACAATGTTGTTGTTGTGTGCTGTCGAGTTGATTCTGACCCATAGCGACCCTATAGGACAGAGTAGAACTGCCCATAGGGTTTCCAAGGCTGTAATCTTTACAGAAGCAGACTGCCACAGCTTTCTCCCGCAGTGCGGCTGGTGGGTTCAAACACCTGACCTTGTGGTTAGCAGCCAAGTGCTTAACCACTGCACCACAAGGGCTCTTTAGGGATAATGATAGCAATCGCCATTACTTGGCTGCACAGGCCTCTCACATACACCTTTTCTTACCCTGACTGGGAGCCTAAGGTGAGTGTCATAAGCCCTATATCATACAATGGGAAACTGTGACTCAAGGAGGATGTCAGTTACCCAGGGACATCCAGCTAGAGGATCAGAACCAGAAATTTTGTGTCTGTCAGAAAAAACAACAACAAAACATTCTTTGATGGTTACCAGGGATGAGAAGGGTAGGGAGGGAAGATTACTAACTAGATAGAAGACATGTTAATACTGGTGAAGGGAAAGGCAATACACAAGATAGGGAAAGTCAGCACAACATGACCAAGGCCAAGGGAGACACTGAGAGAAACACAAGAATAAAAGGGCAACTATGGTATTACTATAACAACACAGATAGTATCAACAAACAATCTAACAATGGTTACATAGGTAGCTAGGTAGCTGAAAGAGGAGCTGGTTGGATTAAACGTTATCAACAAGAGGAGCTGTGACTACTGTTGGTAGTGGGGGCATGTTGGAAAGGAGGAATGTTTAAGAGGGTTTAGATTGGGCAAGGATGGGAAGACGATCATGGGTTTCATTTTGGATGTATGCTAAGAAGGATGGAAGGAATGGTTGGAGGTGCCGTTTGCAGGCACCTATTTGCATACATATAGCAATTACAACCATGTGAGTGAAGGCATTGTTTGCTGGAATAAGTTAAAGAAAGTGAGAGAGAAGGGACTGAGAAGTATTTGGCCAGTAGCTATAGAGAATGTGTATTTGTGTGTGTGTGCGTGTGCACACGCATGTGCCAATGGGGTAGAGGTGAGGGTTATGTTTCTTATAACAAATGCTGTGGAGGAGGCAATGGTGCTTCAGATCAAGGACATTGTCCCCTTTCTAACTGCTTTAAATAAATTGCTACAGACCAGGCAAATAAAGTAAGATAAATTTTGTGTTTCACTTATATGGAAATATTATGAATAGTTGCGAACTCAATTTGCTTTGATACCCTTTGACAATCCGCTAATTTTTGCAAAGATGTACTTAAAATGCTGTTTCATGCAAAGTTCAGGTTTCTTTTCCCCGTGTTTAAAAAATACATGACATCATTAATTTGCAAGCCCATCTATTAATTTTGCTGAGAACACCGTTTATTTCTCTCTCCTTCCACTTTGCTTAAAGTCGGTTGTTGACAACTCTCAAGCGTGTCAATCTCTCATCGCTAATAATTGCTTAAGGACCCCTAACTTCTACAAATGTTGGTTCCAGCTCCAAACCCCATGCTAGCCCTGGAAGGAAAAAAAAAAAAAAAAGAGTGGGTGGGGGGGAGAAAGAACTTCTTCTGATGAATTTTTGATTTTCCTTCTTAACAAAGAAATGTCTGAGATTCAAAGCAATAGCTTAAAGTGATATTATGAAATGGAATACGGAGTGCACTCTTCTGAATGACTCTGCTTTTAATGTGGGGCTGAAAAATTGTGAAGTGCCTTTTTTGATTAGATGAGTTTTTTTTTTTTTTTGTTCTTGATCTAAGAATTGAGAAAAACATGCTACTTGCATTTGAATACGGCATGAGCAGAGCTGTGGCGTATTGGAGATAAAGCAGTAGCAGCAATGCCTTAAGGCAGCACCTATATCTCCGGGTCAATGCCATCTCTCCTTAGATCGCTGCCGCGCCACTCTTTCTGCGGCCGCTTTATTAGGCCTAATTAGGCAGACTGTCACTTTTATTGGGGATGGGAAAGGAAGATAAGTAGACCGCTTGTGTCATCTGTCTCTATCCCGACGTGTCTAAAAAGTCTAAAGTGATTGCTGTAGGCCACGAACACATACCACAAGAGGGACAGGGAGCGGAAAAAAGGAAATTACACCCAGAACTAGTAAAAAAGAGAAGGAAAAAAAACCTCTAGAAATACCTTACCTTTGGCACTGCTGTGTGTAATTTCAAACCCACAGAGAAGAGCGTGTGGAACATCCTGGAAGCTTTTTTGTTCAGAGGGAGAAGGTTGTCTAATGGGTTTTGTGATAGCTGAATGGGATGGGGTAGCAGGAAATGTCTCCTACTTGAACCAAACCAAACCTGTACTATTGAGTCCATTCTGACTCATAGTGACCCTATAAGACAGAGTAGATCTGCCCCATAGGGTTGTTTCCAAGGAGTGGCTGATGGATTTGAACTGCTGACCTTTTGGTTAGCAGCCAAGCTCTTAACCACTGTGCAACCAAAGCTCTATTTCCTATGTGTTCTCAAAAAAGTTGGTCCAACTTGCAACAAGAACTTCACACCGGCGTTGCTGAGCAGTGAAGAGCCATGCTGTTGCTGTTAAGTGCTGCTGAGTCGATTGTGATCTGACTCATATCAACCCCATGTGACAGAGCAGCAGTGCCTATAGGGCTTTCTAGACTGTAATTCTTAGGGAAGCAGATTGCCAAGTTTTTCGTCTGCTGAGCCACTGGATGGGTTCGAAGCGCCAACTTTTCAGTTAGCAGCTAATGAAGGAGAATTTCAGGGCTCCTTTCTTTTTTTTTTTGGCGGTGATCACGTTAGCAGCAGGGAATTTCTGAAAGTCCTAGTAATCGGATACTATATGGGAACCTGTATTTCCTTCCATGTGCTTGTACAAGTGGTGCCAATGAAGATAAATAGCCCAGAGGACATTGGCAATGTTCTCTTCAGCCATGGCCAACTCCCAAGGTGGTCAGAAAATGGCTTTTCTCTTCTCTGAGAGACTCCTTACCTAACCAGGCATTCCTGGTTCTTCTTACATACTAACTCGAAGCTGTCTGACTGCTTGTGGTGTGAGCCCTTCCCCTGCCCTGGAGCGCACACTGGAATGCAAGCCCTTCACCCAAACGGTTCCTCAGTAAGATTATAAACTCTATGTTGTTGTTGTTCGGTGCCACTGAGTTGGTTCCAACTTTAGCGACCTTACGTACCACAGAACGAAACACTGTCTGGTCCTGTGTCATGCTCACAGTTATTGTTATGCTTGAGCCCATTGTAGCAGCCACTGTGTCAGTCCATCTCATTGAGGGTCATCCTCCTTTTCACTGACCCTCTCCACTTTACCAAGAATGATGTCTTTCTCCAGGGACTCATCCTTCCTGACAATATGTCCAAAGTATGTAAGATGCAGTCTCACCATCCTTGCTTCTAAGGAGCATTCCGGTTGTACTTCTTCCAAGACAGATTTGTTCATCCTTTTGGCAGTCCATGGTATATCCAATATTCTTTGCCAACACCACAATTCAAAGGTGTCAATTCTTCTTCAGTCTTCTTTATTTGTTGTCCAGCTTTCACATGCATATGATGCAACTGAAAATACCATGGCTTGGGTCAGTCGCACCTTAGTCTTCAAGGTGACAACTTTGCTCTTCGATGCTTTAAAGAGGTCCTTTGCAGCAGATTTACCCAATGCAATGTGTCTTTTGATTTCTTGACTGCTGCTTCCATGGCTGTTGATTGTGGATCCAAGTAAAATGAAATCCTTGACTTCAATCTTTTCCCTGTTTATCATGATGTTGCTTATTGGTCCAGTTGTGAGGATTTTTGTTCTCTTTATGTTGAGGTCGCTATGAGTCGGAATCGACTCGATGACATCAGGTTTGGTTTTTTTTTTTTTGGTATGTTGAGGTGTAATCCATACTGAAGGCTGTGGTCTTTGATCTTCATTAGTAAGTGCTTCAAGTCCTCTTCACTTCCACCAAGCAAGGTTGTGTCATCTGCATAACGCAGGTTGTTAATGAGTCTTCCGATCCTGATGCTCTGTTCTTCTTCATACAGTTCAGCTTCTCAGATTATTTGCTCAGCATTCAGATTGAATAGGTATGGTGAAAGGATACAACCCTGACACACACCTTCCCTGACTTTAAACCACGCAGTATCCTCTTGTTCTGTCTGAACAACTGCCTCTTGATCTATGTAAAGGTTCCTCATGAGCACAATTAAGTGTTCTGAAATTCCCATTCATCGCAATGTTGTCCATAATTTGTTATGATCCACACAGTCGAATGCCGTTGCATAGTCAATGAAACACAGGTAAACATCTCTCTGGTATTCTCTGCTTTCAGCCATGATCCATCTGATATCAGCAATGATATCCCTGGTTCCTTGTCCTCTGAATCCAGCCTGAATTTCTGGCAGCTCCCTGTAGGTATACTGCTGTAACTGCTTTTGAACGATCTTCAGCAAAATTTTACTTGCATGTGATATTGATATTGTTCAATAATTCCACATTCCATTGGATCACCTTTCTTTGGAATGGGCATAAATATGGATCTCTTCCAGTCGGTTCACCAGGTAGCTGTCTTCCAAATTTCTTGGCATAGAAGAGTGAGCACTTCCAGCGCTGCATCCATTTGTTGAAACATCTCAGTTGATATTCCATCAATTCTTGGAGCCTTGTTTTTTGCCAATGCCTTCAGTGCAGCTTGAACCTCTTCCTTCAGTACCATTGGTTCCTGATCATATGCTACCTCTTGAAATCGTTGAATGTCATCCAGTGTTTTTTGCTGTAATGACTATGTATTCCTTCCAACTTCTTTTGATGCTTCCTGTGTCGTGTAATATTTCCCCCATAGAATCCTTCACTATTACAACTTGAGGCTTGAATTTTGTCTTCAGTTTTTTCAGCTTGAGAAACGCTGAGCATGCTCTTCTCTTTCGTTTTCTATCTCCAGCTCTTTACACATATCATTGTAATACTTTACTTTGTCTTCTCAAGCTGCCCTTTGAAATTTTCCATTCAGTTCTTTCACTTCATCATTTCTTCCTTTTGCTTTTAGCTACTCGACATTCAAGAGCAAGTTTCAGAGTCTTTATGTAGGAGTGGTATTTTGTGCTTCTTTTCTGCCCTGTCATGCCCAGAATGGTGCTAAGCATGCACTAAAGACTTGAAAAGTGGTGGTTTCATTACACTGCTTAGGTCTTCAGAGTGTTTCAGGGTCAGATGAGAGCTTTAATTCACTGTGTTATATGGAAAATAACAACCCCATAAAATAATAACAATTATGAAGTACTTCTTGATGATGCTTACACGATACCAAGATCTTTGGACCAGCGCAATCTGAAATGCTGTTCTTCAATACCATGCTTATTATATATGTTGTCAAATGTATAGATTGATCTAATGAAATTTATTGCTGAGAAATCTGTAGTTTACACTATCCTAGGAAGACAGAATGTTCGTTATTACTGCTTTGAGGGTCAAGGTTATGCCAACCTGATGCTGGTCAATGTATTAATGAATTTCATCTTTTTTTTTTCATATTGCTTTAATCCATCTACGTAACAGTAGCTGCAATTTATAGTACTTACTGTGTTCCAGGCACTTTTCTAAGTGCTTTAAATACATTATTTCATCTTAGTTTGATAAAGCTCTCTGAGATAGGTATTAATGCACCCATTTTACAGATGAGAAAACTGAGGCTTTGAGACATTAAGTAACTTCTCCAAGGTCACATAGCTAGTATGTCTGTTTGGTTCCAAAGCCTGTGCTGTGCTCTTAACCACTGTTAAGCTTAGTCTCAAGAAAATGCAGTTTCAATTCATATATTTGTGGAATTTTAGGTTAGAAGGAATTTTTATCAGTGATTTTGCTGAGTCGCCTTAGGGTATGACAGTTGGACTTACGAATAATTTTCATTTTGTTCTTGGATCTTGAACATTAAGCATTCCTGCAAATAAGCTGTATGCATTTTTGTCTGCAATAAGATATGCAGATATCAAATTATGGGAACATGTCATTTGAGGCAGGAAGACAATCCCTTAGTAGAGCTAGAACTTTAAGAGCACCAACATGCTGCCTGAACAAAATATTGTCTCCCTTCGTACCTTCAGTTTATTGTGTAAGTACAAATCTTGAAGCATTTATTGAATGCTGGCTGTATGCCTGCCACTTCCACGTGTTATTTAGTCCTTGTAACAGTGCTGGGATTGGAGTTCTGTTGTCTCTTATTTCAGATAAAGAATTAAAAAACCAAAACCAAACCCAGTGCCGTCTAGTTGATTCCAACTCATAGCGACCCTATAGGACAGAGTAGAACTGCCTCGTAGAGTTTCCAAGGAGCGCCTGGCGGATTCAAACTGCCAACCCTTTGGTTAGCAGCCGTAGCACTTAACCACTATGCCACCAGGGTTTCCAGATAACATTCTCAAATCAAGTGCCCTCCCCTTCCCAAAAGGGCTTCTGATGGGATGTAAATAAAGTGCTGCCTGGCCCGAAGATTTAAGTGAGGTATGATAGTGAGGAATACACTTTGGCAACCTAAAGGTTGAAACGGGACTCTAGTTGTCTGGAAGAATGGAACTTCCCAGTGGGCAGTGGTAAAATGAAGAGTGAGAGCAGAGGGCCTTGGGTACATTTTGGTCACCTCACAGTCTTGCTGTGATGGTTCTTGTGGATCAGTGCAACATTTGTTCTGTGTCCAGCCACGTTTATAGGAGCAGTTTGCTGGATCCAAGTGTGTCTTCCTGTTCTATCCATTTCTAATGAATCACCATAGTCTGGTACAGGGCTAGCAAAAGTCTGACATTGCTAGCTTTCCTTCTTGGTTATCATGGAGGGCATCACTAATTTGTCACGGCATCCATTGGAGGCCAGGCTCAACATAAGAATCTCAACACAGTGTTTCAGGTAGTTATTAGCAATTCATCAGACTTGCCACACTACTTGAGACCTATTTGTCAATCCTGGGTTAATGAAGCAACCACTAACTATTCTCTGCACTCGCTGTCTGTGTGAACTCTGGCAAGCGTTAGTCTTTCCGAGCCTCAACCATCATCTGCAAAGAAGAGATATTACCTAACCTATGGGCTGGACCAAACTTATATGAGTTCAAAATGAGATTTTTAATAAATAAAAATAAGAAGCCTCATTTTCAAAGTAAGAAGATGATATTTTCACAGAAATTGGCTTTTGTTTTAGCAAAACCATAGCGTATTTGTCCAGTCACCCAAAGTAGAATCATAGTTGATTTTGCTTCCTTCCCCTACATCCAGCCCGCCTCCAAAGCTCATTGATTTTGTCCTCTAAGCAGCTCTTGAATCCTCCCCTTTCTTCCCCACACCCGTAATGAACTCCATGCTCTCGTTATCGGTCTCTGAGACACCTGGCCTATCTGCCACCAGTCTTCCCAACTTCTAGTCTATCCCTTACTTCTCCATGGCCAGAGTGACTTCTTCAGCAGATCATATCTCTCCTCTGCTTTACACCCCAGGAGAAAGTTTGAACGCCCTATCCTGGCTCATGTGGCCTTCACCGCCCACCCACCATCTCCTCTGCACATCCTGTCCACTCTTGTCATTCTCTCAACCACCAAGGCTCTTCCGTGACCCCTTGTCTTTCCTTCCCCAGGCTACATCCCCTGCAAATGCCACTCACTGTCCTTGTTCCCTTGGCAAACTCAGACTCCCTCTCCTGTGACCCAATTCCCTGTTGCTTGTCTGGGCCTCAGAAGGGGTTATGGTAAAGGGAAACATTTTACCAGATGACTTGGCATGGGTTGTCTCCCCATGTCCCCAAGCCTCCCTGGTAAAGGCATTCTTTGCAACTCAGAGCAAGCCCCAGGGGACAAGAAGCCTCCAAGTGGGAGGCAGTTTCCCCAAGTAAAAATGCTTAAATCTTGAAAGAGTCCATACCAGTTACTGTGAAGTTGACTCTGACTCATGGTGACCCCACGTGTGTCAGAGTAGAACTCTGGCCCATGGGGTTTACAATGGCTGATTTTTGGGAAGTAGATCAGAAGCCTTTCTTTTGAGGCATCTCTGGGTGGATTTGAACCACCAACCTTTTGATTAGCAGCTGAGCATGTTAACCATTTGTGCCACCCAGGGATGCCAGAAGAGTCCATAGTCTCTGAGAGTAAGATGGAGAGAACTAGCCGTACAGATTTAAAATTTTTGCAAGATCACTGTCTGCCCTATTCAGTTAGAAACCACCCTTATGCATGTCTGACATGATGGGAGCAAATAGGACTTCTGCCCATGGGTTCCCAGAGGCTGGGGTGTTTCCACCACAACTTCTCTTCCTTTCCTCTTTGCCTCTTTTCTGTCTTCCTCCTCCTCCCTGTAATTAGTAATAATTGTGATGACATTTTCTAATTTACTAAGCACTTTCACCTACGTTACATGGTTTTGTCTTCACAACAACCCCACGAAGAGTGTGACTATTATATCCAAGTCTTAGAGGTAGGTAAACTGAGGTCCAGAGAAATGAAATTGTTTATTCAGTGTAACACAGTTGGTATGTTATGGAATTGGGACTTAAAGTAATGTTCTTCAACTCTAAATCTCCAGATCTGTTGTTTTTATAAAATATTGTGAAGTTGATTTTTAAGTTGAAACTATGTTTACAATTTGTAGCATCTTTCTCAGGATTAAAAGGCTTTGTTTTATAAACTCTCTGAGAGCCACTTGCTTTGGCTGTTCTAGGGAAAAAGCCATTCTGCGTGCCTGTTGAGGTACCATGTATTATAACTTGCTAGTATCATTATGCTTACCACTTGCCTTAGAAATCTCTCTGTGTTGGTCTCCGAAATACAACTGTGTGTAACCTTGGGGCAGAGACCATGCCTGGTTTGTCAAGTATCAAGACCAAGCACGCAGGGCATGACACCAAGTTTGTTAAATGAGTAAATGATTAGTAATACAACTAGTATTTGTTGAATGGTTGCTATTACTGGCAGCTTTGTTTCCATCTTTATATACATTGGAGCCCTGGTGGTACAGTGGTTAAGAGCTATGGCTGCTAAGCAAAAGGTTGGCAGTTCAAATCCACCAGCTGTTCCTTAGAAACCCTATGGGGCAGCTCTACTCTGTCCTACAGGGTTGCTATGAGTCGAAATTGACTCGACGGCAACAGGTTTGGTTTTTTGTTGTTGTTGTTGTTACATACATTAATATTTAATTTTAGTCACCATAGAATCTCTGAGTCATGTATTATTTTAATTCCCATTTTACAGCTGGGAAAACAGAGGCTTAGAAAGGTTAAGTAACTTGCCACAGGTTACCCAGCAAGTAAATAGTGGGCCAGGATGCAAGGCTAGGTCAGTGTCTACACATCTCACCAGGAGGCTCTACTACCAGCCCTGTGAGTGAGTAACATCTGTGCTGAGGGATGTGGTAAAGAGGAAGGTGCTTTGACATCAGAAAGCCTGATTCTCAACTTTCTTCCTTCGCCAGCCAGCCAGCCAGCCAATAAGTCACTCAACTTTTCTGCACCTCAGTTTCCTTGTCTGTAAAGCAGGTGATAATATGTGCTTCATAGGTTAGTTGTGAAGATCAAATGCTAGGATGGCTGGGAGCCTTCATGATTCTAAAGAATTCTCCCCATCTTATGTCAACGGTGTTATTGCTGTGGTTGTCACACTCCTGTTAATAGCCCCTGCTCGGAGGGGGGCCTCGTGAGGTTCTGTCAGGGCTGGTGCCCCAAGAGGTTATTCAGCAGTGTGTGGGGTCCGCTCATCAACCTGTGATGGGGAGGAGGCGAGTACAGGATGTTTCTAACTGTTCTTAAGCCTCTGGGCCAGCCAAAACATCCCATCTTTTTCTTCTCAAAAGAAAAAAAAAAAAATCCTATCTGAGTTTATGAAGAATTAATCTGAGTTCTTGACTTTTTTTTATTACTCATGTAAAAAGTAGCTTAACCATACCCTTTACTCCATTTTCTAACTCCCTTCCTTCCTTCTTTTCTCTGTCTGTCTGTCTCCTTTTCCTTTCCCTCCCCTGACCTTCCCTTTTCTGTTTGCTTGCTGAGAACATAGAGCAGAGATGAGATGTTCATATAACCCTCTGAGAATCAGGTCTTTCATGTTTCCTTTTGGACAGTAGCTGTTTATCTAGCTTCTTGCATAGTATAATGTTAAGCTTGTGAACTCTGGGGTCTTATTTGCCTGGGTTCAAATCTCAGCTCCACAACTTAGCTGTTGGAGAGGAATTGATAAGCAACTTAGCTCCTCTTAAACCTCAGTTTTATGAAGTTTTTGTGAAACCTGAATGAGTCATATGGAAAGCATTCAGAACTATGCCTGACACATCATAAATAATCAAGTTATTTATTAAAAAGACACACCATTGTTTTAAATTCTGCTACATAGAGAGATCTAAACTGCTGAGTACTTTGAAAGAATTATCAGGAATAGTAAAATGTCATTAGGCCAATTTTCATAGGATACCTAAACCTTTAGATGAACAGAGAGAAATTGATCACTGCTTACTTTTATATACAACATGCTAAGCATTTTGGATATCTCAAAATATTTGTATAATTTAATACAAATGTTCACCTTATTTCAATGTTAACAAGCATGTAGAATCAGCTCTGGTGGAAAGTGAAGAGGACTTGAAGTACTTACTGATGAAGATCAAAGACTACAGCCTTTGGTATGGATTATACCTCGATATAACCAAAAAAACCAAACCAAACCCAGTGCCGTTGAATCGATTCTGACTCATAGCGACCCTATAGCATAGAGTAGAACTGCCCCACAGAGTTTCCAAGAAGCGCCTGGCAGATTCGAACTGCCAGCCCTTTGGTTAGCAGCCACAGCACTTTAACCACTACGCCACCAGCGTTTCCCCTCAATATAAAGAAAACAAAAATCCTCACAACTGAACCAATGAGCAACATCATGATAAGCAAAGACTGAAGTTATCAAGGATTTCATTTTGCTGGGATCCACAATCAACACCCACGGAAGCAGCAGTCAAGAAATCAAATGACATATTGCATTTGGGCAAATCTGCTGCAAAAGACCTCTTTCAAGAGTTATATACTGGGCAAATCCACTGCAAAAGACCTCTTTCAGGTGTTAAAAATCAAAGATGTCACTTTGGGGGACTAAAGTGCGCCTGAACCAAGACAAGGTATTTTCAGTTGCCTTGTATGTATGTGAAAGCTGGAAAATGAATAAGGAAGACCAAAGGAGAATTAACGCCTTTGAATTATGGTGTTGGTGAAAAATATTGAGTAGACCATGGACTGCCAGAAGAATGAACTAATCTGTCTTGGAAGAATTACATCCAGAATGTGCCTTAGAAGCAAGGATAGCAAGACTTCGTCTCATGTACTTTGGACATGTTGTCAGGAGGGACCAGTCTCTGGAGAAGGACATCATGCTTGATAAAGTAGATGGTCATTGAAAAAGAGGAAGACCCTCAACGAGATGGATTGATACAGCGGCTGCAACAATGGGCTCTGCAACATAGCAACGATAGTGTGGATAGCACAGGACCAGGCAGAGTTTTGTTCTGCTGTACAAGGGGTCACTATGAGTTGGAACTGACTCAGTGGCATCTAAGAACTAGCAAGAAAGATCACCTCATCTAGATATCTAGATTCTTAAGTCCAAGAGTACTATTGTGGAATTTCATATAAGATTTTGAGAAAAATACACTAAAAATTTTGAAGACACTATTAATACCATCCATGATAGAGAGTTGTTCAGATTGTTTGAAAATCAGTCTGTCTTTGTAAGGTACCCTATGCATTGTTATTGTACAGTTGCACTAGGAAGTTCTCATGAGGGCTCTGAATCTACCCTGTTGCTTTTTTTTTTTTTTTTTTTACCCCTCTCCTAGTTTTATCTTCTGAAGCAACGTAGAGCAGATTTACTTTCTATAGCTTGACAGTACCTGATCATAAACACTTTTAGACTTTGTGCTCCTGGGCAGTGACCCAAAGGGCCATGGCGTTGTCATTTGTAGTTTTATTGGGGCATGGATTTGGGTCATACGATTTTGAAGTGTGGTGATGAGAACCAGTTATCTTTTGGGAAATGAGCCAAGTCATCTGCCCATCATACACACCTCTGTGATTTTTTCCTCATCATTATGCATGCAGCAATTCTCCTGAAATGATTAAAGAAAAAATTTTGTTTCCTTCTGAGAGTAGTCCTGAAAAACACATTAATTCCTACTACTGTTGATGAGAGAGAAAAAAGGCAATCGAGTCTTATGAAGTGATGATATCAAGAGTTGTGGGAGACCCACTCAAGAATATAAAAACTCTATATGCTTAATGTGACCATAGGAATATTTGTGTTAACCTGGAATTATAGTTACAGGTGAATGCTTTATATTAACAGTCAATAAGAGCAAGGAGAACTCCTTATGTTAGCTTTTACATTATTCAGAAAATGATCTAATTGTATTAATGATTTTCTGAATTTCCATATAATATCATTAACATTAATTTTTGCTCCTTGGATTAAAACAAAACAAGCCACTGCTAAAATGTTCACATATTATTGTTCTGAATTAATGGCTTCTTAGTGCAATTAGTGAGCATTATTGTTGGAATATATTTGTACTTGCACAGTACACCAGAGACAGCACAAAATATTCCCGTGTACAGCAAACATGAAAAAAACAACAACAACAAATGCAGGTCCAGAACAGTTCCATTCTTCTGCTTTAATATATCTCATGGCTAGCTTTCCTAATTTCCACTTGCTTGCTGGTTCTCGGTGCTAACAACACTGCAAAGAGGAGGGCTGTTGATGGACTTCCCCTGACACCACCACCTTCTTAAATCCTGTCACAAACAGGAGTCTGTTGCAGCCCGTTTGAATATAGAGCAGGCTAACTTTGCTGCTGCCAGTTCTCTTCTGGTGGGAGAACAGGCCACCTCACGGCAGAGGGCGGCACTCACTTCCCACTGCAGGTGATGTAACCCATTTGTGGAGCACATTATAAAGACAGACTCTGTATTTTAATGGTCAGTTAGTAGCTGACTCCCAACCGTCTGTGCACTCTGCCTGGGGACAGGAATGCCAGGCTTATTAAATATTGAAAAGTTGTTCATTACTACGGGGGTCTGTAACAACAGTGTATCTGCATACTTAGAAAACAGCAAGTTTGCATTCTTCAGAATGGCTGCTCCAGTTCTGCAGAAGGACTAACGTTTGTCTGGCTAAAGATGCATAAAAATGCAGGCTTGGTCTTGAAGATCTGCTTTGTTGCTTTTTTTTCTTTTTGTGAAAGTGAAGATTTCAAAAACCAACCTTGCTTATGGAGAGAGAATTAACAAACAAACAAACCTTTTGAAAAATCCAGTTATCTCATAGGGGCTGTCTTGGAGGAAATGCCAAATATTTGAAATTCTAACTTACCTGACATGATTAGAAAATGTGCTTAATTAGATTACTTGAGATTCTAAGCAATTGAGAAATTTAGTAGAATGTAGGTTAAGTTGTAGGGGGGAATGATTGGTGTCTTGGTCATCTAGTGCTGCCATAACAGAAAATACCACAAGCGGATGGCTTTAACAAAGAAAAGTTTATTATCTCATAGTCTAGTAGGCTAGAAGTCTGAATTCAGGGCATCAGCTCCAGCGGAAGACTTTCTCTCTCTCTCTGGGCTCTGGAGGAAAGTCCGTGTCATCAACCATCTTTTGGTCTGGGAGCATCTCAGTGCAGGAACCTCAGGTCCAAAGACACGCTCTGCTCCCGGTGCTGCTTTCTTGGTGGCATGAAGTCCTCCCGTCTCTCTGCTTACTTCTGTCTTTTATATCTCAAAAGAGATTGGCTTAAGACACTATCAAATCTTGTAGACCTCATCAGTACAACTGCCACTAATCCGTCTTATTACATCATAGTGATGGGATCTATAGTACATAGGAAAATCACATCAGATGATAAAATGGTAGGCAATCATACAGTCATACAAGGGAATCACAACTTAGCCAAATTAGCAGATATTTTGGGGGGACACAATTCAATCCATGACGATGAGATATTAGCTGTCTCTCAGTAATTGGAAAACTATAATCACCAAGGGCTCAGTCAATAACCAGCTGCAAATTAGGAACCTGAGAACATGCAATCCATCCTGTCTCCAAAGAGAAAATTTTTATACATGAGCATAGTTACTAATTACTAAATACCAAGATCTCATGAAGACTATTATATACCGTTAGACCAGTGGTCTGACCAGAGTGCCAGTCAGGACTGTCCACAAAGAAGTCAGCTCAAAATATCTGTAATGTAACCCAGGTGTGCTAAACCTCCCTTTTTGATCAATTATGGCTATATTGCTACAAATCCTTGCTTGACATTATACATGTGTGTATATGTGTATCCGTATGTATCTGTATAAATATATATAGGTGAACGTATACACCGGAAACAAAACATATATACGTGAGTGTGTATATACACATATATATAAATATATACACCAGTTCAACAATTTCTACTTGTACAATTCAGTAACATTGATTACATTCTAAAGTTGTGCAACTATTCCTGCTATTCCTTTCCAAATTATATTACCCCTGTACTTATATTTTGAAATAATTCAATTATTATGAGAGAGGACCTGTACGATCTTTGTGTTGACTCTCATCAATTTGCATTGTGACTATTCACATCTACTTCACTGTTTAACATGGTTTTGGGGATGTATACATATATTTATGTCCAAGAATTATGAGGCTGTTGATCACAGGGATAAGTCCTGGTGCCTTGTGAGCCTTGTTCTTCTTTTGCCTTCTTTCTTCCCACTCCTTTTGATTCCTCTCTTCCTTTGGCTATTGTATATTGAGAGTTTTTCTATTTTAGGCATGTTGAACCAGACCAATGGCCCTTCTGAGACTGGAATGGTTCAGAGCTTGGCCTCCATGACATCCTTAGAGGTTAGAAATGTTGGCTCATCACCCTAATCTCTGCTTATGGTAATAGTCATCCATGACTGTCTTAGGCTGGACTCTCTAGAGAAGTGAAGCCAGTAAAGTGTATAAATATATAGAGAGAAATTTATATTAAGGAAATGGCTCATGCAATTGTAGAGGCTGGAATGTCTGAAGCCCGTGGGTCAGGATAGAGGCTTCTCCTGCAGAGGCTGGTGAACCCAAGATCAGCAGGTCAGACAGCAGGGCTCTGGCTCACAGGCTGGGAAGACTGACGAATCCCAAGATTGGCAGGCAAGACGTCAGGTAAGTTGCTAGCTCAAGTCCCAAGAACCGGAGGTCAGACAAACAGGAGCCAGCTGCAGGATCCAAAGTGAGCAAAAGCCCATGAGCCTTGCCAGAGTATCCACTTATATTGGATCCAGGCTGTACCCCCAAGGAAGCTCCCTTTCAACTGATTGGCTACTCACAGCAGCTCCTATAATGGAGGTGATCACATTATATCAAATCTTATCATGGAGGTGATCATATCATTATATGACTGCCAAACTACATCATAGCTGCCAAACTGCTGAGAATCATGGCCCAGCCAAGTTGACACACAACGTTAACCATCACAGGACAAAATTCTGGTTGGAATTTGCCTTTTGTGTTTCTCAGAAGATGCCCAAAGTGTTTTCCAAGCTTTTTCACTGCCTTTTTCCTCTCTTCCTAGATGATAGCTTTCAGTTCATTACCTCATTTTGCTGCTTTGGGAGAATATCATGATTAAGAGTTTGAGCTCTGAGGTCCAACTATCTTAGTGTGGATCTTGTCTCTCCAACTTTTTAGTTTTGGAACCCTGGGCAAGCAAGTCACTTTTCTATGTATCAGTTTTTCAGTTGTGTGTTGAGAGCAATAATGGTATCAGTCATATAAGGTTGTTATAAGGATTAAATAATGCTGAGTGCTTGGCATTGTGCTCAATGCATAATAAATGCTTAATATATGTTAGTCGTTATTACCATCATGAATTCAACAACATCATCTATTGCTAATTGAGCAACAACTCTGTAAAGACACTGGAGGATAAAGGGATAGTAAAACGCAGACATTCTATGGAAATAAGCTCAGAGTCTAGTGCAGAAATAGACAATGAAGCAATTGCAATGCAACATGATAAAGTGCTTTTGTAATGGCTTGTTCATTTATTCTTGTTTGGTTTTTAAAACAATTACGCGAGATATTAAGACCATTGTCAAATGAGGAATCTGAGGCCCAGGGAAGTGAAACGAAGAGCCTGTAGTCATGAAGTCAGAAACTAGTCTGTCTCTCAAGCCTCCTGCCTCTTGACCCCACCTCTTTGTCCACCAGGCCAGCCCACATCATGGCCATAGATTTCTGTATCGTTGCTGGTAATTTTGCATGAACATTTCCTTTTTTTATTTGGTTCAATTTCCATGTATTAGAAAACCAGAAAACCAGTTGCCATTAAGTCAGCTTTGACTCATGGCAACCCCATTGTGTGTCAGAGTAAAACTGTACTCCATAGGGTTTTTACTGGCTCGTTTTTCAGAAGAAGGTCACTAGGGCTTTCTTTCAAGGCATCTCTGGGTGGACTTGAACCTACAACCTTTTGGTAAGCAGCCAAGCACTTAACCGTTTACACCACCCAGGGACTCTGTGTGTGCTGGAGTCTAGGTTAATTCATTAAAGACCATGGAACTGTGGGAAGAGCACTGGGCAGGTTGTCATAGTTACCGTACCCATGTTCCAGATCTGCTACTCATGTTGCATAAGGACTTACTTTGTGTCCTTATTGAGAACCTCGACTTCTCCAGCTGTTCAATGAAGGCTTTGATGAGTGCAGGGGTTTCAGACAGCGGGTTGTGGGGTGGTTCCTGGACTGCCATCTTGCGGGGTGAGATCTACCTGTGCCATCAGAAGGCTCTGGACTTATCTATGTCAATATCTTCATGCTTCATGAAAGATGATCTTTGAAGGAAGGAAAGATTTTTCTTGCTACAAACATTTCAAAAATTTTTTTATAATTTTTATTGTGCTTTAAGTGAAAGTTTACAAATCAAATCAGTCTCTCACACAAAAACTTATATACACCTTGCTACATACTCCCAATTACTCTCCCCCTAATGAGACAGCCTGCTCTCTCCCTCCACTCTCTCTTTTCGTGTCCATTTCACCAGCTTCTAACCCCTTTCACCCTCTCATCTCCCCTCCAGGCAGGAGATGCCAACATAGTCTCAAGTGTCCACCTGATCCAAGAAGCTCACTCCTCACCAGCATCCCTCTCTAGCCCATTGTCCAGTCCAATCCATGTCTGAAGAGTTGGCTTTGGGAATGGTTCCTGTCTTGGGGCAACAGAAGGTCTGGGGGCCATGACCACTGGGGTCCTTATAGTCTCATTCAGACCATTAAGTCTGGTCTTTTTATGAGAATTTGGGGTCTGCATCCCACTGCTCTCCTGCCCCCTCAGGGGTTCTCTGTTGTGTTCCCTGTCAGGGCAGTCATCAGTTGTAGCCGGGCACCATCTAGCTCTTCTGGTTGTTGCTGCAAACATTTTGAAAACCTCTAGGTAAAATGATTTCTAAGGTCTTAGTCTAAGATGCCATGATTTTAGTTGTTAAAAACCATGACAAAGCACAGAAAGAGGAAACGTAGTTTAACATATCCTCATCCTCGCAAGAAATGCTCAAGAGCAAATGATTTACTTTTAATAGCTAAATGGATAGTAATTAGGTTTCTTAAGATTTTGGTTTCTAGTATGAAAATAGAAAATTAATAGCTGTTTTAAATCAACGTGAGGGGAAGAAAAAGAAAGAAATCACCATAGTGTGTAGTGGACCGACTCTGGAGTCATAGGATGTGGGTTCAAGTTCTGGCTCCAGGTGCGCTGTGTGTCACCTTCCCCAAGTCACTTTGCTGTTCTCGGTTTGGTTTCTTTTGCTCTGCCTGCCTCACAAGATTGTTAAGATAGACATAGCTGTCATGAAAGTTGCTTGTAAACCATGTTGTGGTTGTCAGTTGCCATCAAGTCAAGCTCCAACTCATGGCAACGCAACATGTAACAGAATGAAACATTACCTGGTTCTGTGCCAACCTCACAATTGCTGGTATACTTGAACCCATTATAAACTGTAGTAGCTATGAAAATATTAATTATCCCTTTATGATTGCTTTTAATGTGTTGATATGTTACAATGGATACTTGACAAGGTTTTCAAATTCAACTTCTCAGAGTCTCAGACATATTTCTTCAACATGCTCCTGTGGTAAGGATGTCTCTGGAGTTTATTCCAACAGACAAGTCTGTTAGTTAACAAAGAGCAGAGGGGTGTGTGTGTGTTGTTATTGTCATTGCTGTCCATACTGACAAATGGGTTTATGTCCAGAGTTCCCCCTGCATTATTAATGAAAAATTTCACATCACCTGAGGCTAATCTAGTTCCCCTCACAAGTCTTTGGCGACTAACAATCTCACTGCCATCTGAAGAGAAGTCTGCCAAGCCAAGAATCTCCTCCCTGTTCTTTCCCTTAAGAAACATGTTAGCATGTCTAGCTCATGACTGCTTCAAATTAGGTTTGAATAAAACACCCTGATAAATAAGTCAGTGTCTCCCCTCCACAGATTGCCACTTGTTTAGGGATTAAAGTATCGATTTTTGAATGTTGCTGGGATTTAGACATGGGTTAATTAAACATTTACATATATGTGCTGAACAATATATTACATGGCACAATAATATGCACTTTAATCAGAAACCATGGGTGTTTGTGTTTGCTTTTTCCCTGTTAATTGGCACCATGCTGGCTTGAGCTTAGGTATTTGGCTAGATGGAAGAAAATAGACCTGGTGTTTTAAATATTTTAATTAGGACCAGCAGTTCTCAGCTCCCTCATTTCTCATTGGGTTGTTTTTCATGCATGAATAAATCAGCCTGCATGGAAGAACTCGGTAGAAAGTGGTTGCCCTCTGGCCGTAAAATGAGTCCTGTTCATTAATACTTTAATGAAATTAGCTGTGAGCAAAATATTATTCCTTTTAACTGTGTTCTAATTTCTTAATTTTAATTAGGCACATAATTGTAGGCTTCTGAAATTATCTTCATGTTCAGCAACTAAAGTTCCATCATCAGGAGCCCGTGGCTGACACACCACACTCTTTCAACACATTCCAGTAGGAAATTTTCTGCCCAACTTCTTTCTTCCATCTGTTTCATCGAAGATCCTTCTCACCTCTCTGTTTGCAACCACGATGCGGTATTTTGAAGCTCCTGCTCCTGACTGACGTCACTGGTAATGAACCTGCTGGACTTTGGATCCATCTAGGAGTCAGCAGCATGGAGGTCCGCAAAGAATTTGGTCTGGTGAATTTTTTTCTTCCATTTTTGCCTTCTTAGGCCCCTACCTAAATATCAGCCCACGTGATTTTATTTTAGAGTTCTCTGTAAGTGCCTCTTTTCAGTAATTATTTTATTATGAGGTGTTAGAATCCTTGCCTTTACTATGGTGACCCAGGTTCCATTCTCGGCCAATGCATCTCACGTGCAGCTACCACCCACCTGTCAGTGAAGGCTTGCATGTTGCTACGATGCTGAACGAGCTTCAGTGGAGCTTCCAGACTAAGATGGACTAGAAGACCTAGCGATTTACTTTGGAAAATGAGCCAGTGAAAACCCTATGAATCACAACAGTCCAATCCAAAACCGACAGGACAGCCCATGTTGTGCATGGGGTCACCATGAGTGGGCGGCCGACTTGATGACAGCTAAAAACAATGACAACATTATTTTATTGGTTAGTTTAGGTAGGACCTGTGAGCACTGTGAAGACAGGGATATTTTTCTGTTCCAATCCCGTTTGTGGGGCACAGTTCATATTTTACACATATGTGGTTGTTGTGTGTATGACACTTCATGGAGATGGTCATCGCATAATGTTGGCATTTTCTAATAGAAGTTGTGGCATTTTAGCCTTGAGGTAAATAAGAAACCCCACAGATAAATACCAAAATGGAACTTCTGAACTGGATAGAACAATAATCTGAATTTGTTGAGTTTTTATTTGAAAAGAAGTAAGTATAAAATCTGGATTAAAATTTAAGTGAGAAACTAAAAGCTTATACACATAACTTCAGATATTATTCCTCGAAATTCAGCTGAGATTGATAATGACAGATACTGAGTGTCCATGATGTAACAACCCCTGAAAAAATGGAAACAGATTCAATAATTGTTTGCAGCATCTCCCCACCTCCCCAACATAACATCATCCACCTGGATTGATGGCTTTTGAGTGAATTGAGAAGGTAACTGACTCATTGATTTAAATATTTTATGATAATCACCTTAAACATAACTTGATCAAAAAGTTCATATCTGACATGGAAAATGGAGTCATAATAACACCTCGCTCATAGGCTTATTGGGAGTATTAAATGAGATACATACGTGGACGGGAAGACATATGGAAGAGTACCTACAATATAGTGAGCGCTCAGTAAACGCTAGCTACCATTATTGGCATTATTATTATTTGCCTATAGAGTGTCATTGCACATGATCTAATAACAATTTATAGTATTTCATAAAGTGCAAAGCTCTTCCATATGATCTCACTTACTCTAACTGCACCTATTTCATAAAAATAGAGATGAAATGTAATTTTATACAATGAGGTGAATCTTTTTCCACCTATGTCTTAAAAAATAATTACATGGAGTGAGGCCATGTCTCAGATTTAGCCTGACGGTTACCCACACCTAGATTTCAGGGATTCCAACAGCTGATTATGCAAATGCTGTGAACACAGGTGAGACACCATGCCCATCACCTACATCCCACTCTGCATTGCCAAGGTAACCAGGATCCCAAAGTTGCTGTGAATTCTCCCAGGCATGCTTTCAGAGTTTACCGTATTTACACCATGCGTAAGTATACAGTCCGCAGGGACAAGTCTAGTTTTACCCACCTGGAGTTTATAAAATTTTGACAGTCTTCTAAAGTGAATATTTATGAGACAACAAATTAAAAATTTAAAAACTCATGAATATTGCAAATATCTAGAAAAATAATACATTTTTGTTCAATTCACTGCTTGACATACCTGTTATGCCTTTTTCTCTAAAATTTAAAAGATTATTTTACATGTTTTTTATTTAATATGAAATCATTTAGTAATGTAACTTTCTATATAGTTTTCTAAATTATCTTTTAAAAATAGATTTTTTCCTAGATATTTAGAGAAATATTATTACCTAAATAATCTGCATAGACAACTTAGTGTTTCTTTTAGCATGGTTGACCAAAATTTGTTTTTATTCTGAATAGTTGAAATTCCTGAAGCGTGAAACTTTACACACAGAAATACTCATTTTTTTAAGTACTGTTATAGGTTTTTTCCTTAACCATTGTCATCAAGTCCATTGTGACTCATAGTAACCCTATAAGGACAGAGTAGAGCTGTGCCCCATAAGCTTTCCAAGCAGTGGCTGGTGGACTCGAACTGCCGACTTATTGGCTAGCAGCCAAGCTCTTAACCACTGTGCCACCAGGGTTCCATAAATAGTATAACTCCATTGCTTTCGAGTCAATTCTGACTCAGCAATCCTCTAGGACAGAGGAGAACTGCCTCATAAGGTTTCCAAGGAGTGGCTGGTGGAGTCAAACTGCCAATCTTTTGGTTAGCAGCTGAGCTCTTAACCACAGCACCACCAGGGCTCCATTACAGATGCAGGAATTATGGTAAATTCTCTTTAGCAAGATTTTGCCCAAAAAAAAACACAAAACAGCATGTTTGTACTTCGCGTATGCTGCGTTATATTATATACGCTGCAGTGACATCCTGACAAGAGAAAGCTTTGAAGGGGCATGAATGAAAACCAGTTCTCCATTTACAATTTTAAACATCTCCTGATTTCCATAGACCAGCTTTTGATCCCATACACTTGAAACTTTGGTTTTTTTTTTTGGTTACAGTGCTTTCTGGGTGCTGTGGGACACGTTTATCTACACCTGACCTTTGACACTACACCTCTGAGTCTTCACGTCGGGTCATGTGGGTAAGCATGGTGGGCAGTAGGGTGTTCCTGAGAGCCATTTTTGCACCAGAACAAGTATTGGAGCATATGGCTACCGCTAACTCACCCTAAACTAAGTGTGTCCCCATCTTAGCTTTTCTATAACAGGATCTAAAAGTGCCTGTGGTCACTCCAATCCTACCTGATCTGAAGAGAAGGAAGACAGTTGTTGAAGATATGTGGGAAGAGGCAAGTGTCTAACCAATTGTGGTTAAAATATGTTACTGGAACAAATCTTAAAAAATATAAGTCCATGTGAACATACTGCCAGAGTTCGTGCCAGGGCCTTACAAGGGACCCAGGCAAGTAAGGGGCCTTGAGGCTTAAGTTTCATTAACTTTCGGTTAACTCTGCCCCAGTAGGAGAGCTATGCGTGTTGACAAATTCTATATAAGGTTACAATACTGCATCTATCTTTCTGTAACTTTGATCCCTCAACATTGCGGTTTCCAGCTTTACCCTTAGTGACACATGTATGCCTGGTTTATTCCCTTGGACGTTTATGCAATATTCCATTCAATAATGCCACCACGTTTTATTTTCCTCTTGATAGCGTTTAGATTGTGTACAATTTTTTACCACTTCAAATAACACTGCAGTAAATATCCTGGTACTGTCTCCTCACACACACATGCAGAAAGACCCCTGGAGAGGTGCCCAGAGCATAATGGCTAAGTATAGACTCTGGCACCAGGCTGCTGTGTTTCCATTCTACCCGGGCCTTTAACTAGCTATGTACCAGCTGTGTGGCCTCGGGGAAACCACTTAACCATGACTACCTCCTTCACGGGGTTGTCGTAAGGATTAAATGAGTGAATACATAAAAGTGTGTAGAACAGGGCTAGGTACATAATAAACACTATATGAGAGTTTTATTATTAATAGTATTATATATGAAGGAGTGGAGTCATTGGCTTGTAAAATGTGCACATCTTCAACTTTATTAAATGTTGCCATATTGCTCTTAGAGTTGTACATGTTTATTATCCCAGTCAAAATGAATGAGAAGTCCTCTTATTTTGTGTTATTTTTTACATTTGGAATTCTCAAGCTTTTTAAGTTTTTGCAAATCTGACAGGCGTGAAATGATACTGTTTTAATTTGTATTTACCTAATTATTACTCAGAGTGAGCAGCTTTTCCTTTGTTTTTGGCCATTCCAGGTACGTTTTTGTGAATTGCTTACTAGTATCCTATGCTAATTTTTCTTTTGGGTTTTTTTTTTTTAATCCATTTGTAGAAGCTCTTTATATATTCTAGGTACTAATCTCTTATTTGTTCTATGCATTGCATTTTTTTCTTCTATCCTGTTGTTTGCCTTTTAATGTTATTCACGATGTCTTTGATTAGACAAAAGTTTTAATTTTAACATGCTCAAGTTTATCAATATTTTCCAATATGATTGGGTTTTATTTGTGTCTTTAGAAAATTTGTTTTATACTGTTAATTTTCAAAATGTTCTTTCCTAAATATTCTTTCCAGATGTTTTAGACTTTTGGTTTTTTACATCTAGTCTTTAATATTCTTAGAGTAATGCAGCCAACACTTTAAAGTCAGCAGGCGCCTTACGGGCAAAAGCATCAGGCTCACCCCTCCGGGCCTTCTTTCTCTCTGAGACCTCAGCTCCATAAGCCTTACTGCATTTTAGTGCTCTGCAGCCTTCAGACGGAGTGTTTATCGTCCATCTTTTCTTGATGTTCTCAGTGGGAGAACTTTTCTGATCTAAGCTTGTCCATTACGGCCTGAAGAGGAAGAATCAGTGCTTTTCTTATTAAATTTTACGAGCATTTTATAAAGGGTATTGTGGTGAAATACCCTTTATATTTGTGGTGAAATGAGTTCCTTTATGTAGCCTTTTGCCTTGGTTCTTTGGAAAAGCAGCTTTAGAGATTTTTCCCTTAAGCCCTGAGGAGTTACCTTTGCCCTAGTTCCCTACCTCGGAGGACGTAACTCCTGAACACAGAAACTCTTCACCAAGCTGATTTTGATTCACGTTTTTACCACCCTCCCCAAACACCCCCACCCCCCCCCCCCGCCCCAGAAGTTAGATAGGTTCTGTTGCTGCCACTAATTCGTAAACCTTGGTAGTGTAGTGGTTAAGCGCTACGACTGCTAATCAGCAGTTCAAGTCCACCAGGCGCTCCTTGGAGACTCTATGGGGCAGTTCTACTCTGTCCTATAGGGTTGCTATGAGTTGGGATCAAGTTGATGGCACTAGGTTTGGTTTTGGTTTGCTACCCATTTTCCCTCATGATTGTTGTTCAAAATTTTCCCAGCTTGTTTTATTTATTTTTGCTTATATTTTTGACAGAGAAATTTTAAATTTTATATATATTGATTTTTTGCTTTTATGAAGATCTACTGCTTTTAATCTTTGAATAATCTTCATTTGTTGTTGTTGTTAGGTGCCGTTGAGTCGGCTCTGACTCATAGCGACCCCATGCACAACAGAACAAAACAGTGCGGGGTCTTGAGCCATCCTCACAATCGTTGTTATGCTTGAGCTCATTGTTGCAGCCACTGTGTCAATCCACCTCACTGAGGGTCTTCCTCTTTTCCACTGACCCTGTACTCTGCCAAGCATGATGTCCTTCTCCAGGGACTGATCCCTCCTGACAACATGTCCAAAGCATGTAAGATGCAGTCTCGCCATCCTTGCTTCTAAGGAGCATTCTGGCTGTACTTCTCCAAGACAGATTTGTTTGTTCTTTTGGCAGTCCATGCTATATTCAATATTCTTCGCCAACACCACAATTCAAAGGCATCAATTCTTCTTTGGTCTTCCTTATTCATCATCCAGCTTTCACATGCATATGATGCGATTGAAAATACCATGGCTTGGGTCAGGTGCACCTTAGTCTTCAAGGTGACATCTTTGCTCTTCAATGCTTTAAAGAGGTCCTTTGCAGCAAATTTACCCAATGCAATGTGTCTTTTGATTTCTTGACTGCTGCTTCCATGGGTGTTGATTGTGGATCCAAATAAAATGAAATCCTTGACAACTTCAATCTTTTCTCCGTTTATCATGATGTTGCTCATTGGTCCAGTTGTAAGGATTTTTGTTTTCTTTATGTTGAGGTGCAATCCATACTGAAGGCTGTGGTCTTTGATCTTCATCAGTAAGTGCTTCAAGTCCTCTTCACTTTCAGCAAGCAAGGTCGTGTCATCTGCATAACGCAGGTTGTTAATGAATCTTCCTCCAACCCTGATGCCCCATTCTTCTTCATATAGTCCAGTTTCTCAGATTATTTGCTCAGCATACAGACTGAATAGGTATGGTGAAAGAATACAACCCTGACGGACACCTTTCCTGACTTTAAACCACTCCGTATCCCCTTATTCTGTCTGAACAACTGCCTTTTGATCTATGTAAAGGTTCCTCATGAGCACAATTAAGTGTTCTGGAATTCCCATTCTTCGCAATGTTATCCATAGTTTGTTATGATCCACACAGCTGAATGCCTTTGCATAGTCAATAAAACACAAGTAAACATCCTTCCGGTATTCTCTGCTTTCAGCCAGGATCCATCTGACATCAGCAATGATATCCCTGGTTCCACATCCTCTTCTGAAACTGGCCTGAATTTCTGGCAGTTCCCTGTCGATATACTGCTGCAGCTGCTTTTGAATGATCTTCATTAAAATTTTGCTTGTGTGTAATATTAGCGATATTGTTCTATAATTTCCACATTCAGTTGGATCATCTTTCTTGGGAATAGGCATAAGTATGGATCTCTTCCAGTCAGTTGGCCAGGAAGCTGTCTTCCATATTTCTTGGCATAGACAAGTGAGCACCTCCAGCGCTGCATTGGTTTGTTGAAACATCTCAATTGATATTCCATCAATTCCTGGAGCCTTGTTTTTCACCAATGTGCTCAGAGCAGCTTGGGCTTCTTCCTTCGGTACCATCAGTTCCTGATCATGCGCCACCTCTTGAAATGGTTGAACATTGACTAGTTCTTTTGGGTATAATGACTCTGTGTATTCTTCTGATGCTTCCTGCATCGTTTAATATTTTCCCCATGGAATCCTTCACTATTGCAACACGAGGCTTGAATTTTTTCTTCAGTTCTTTCAGCTTGAGAAATGCCGAGTGTGTTCTTCCCTTTTGGTTTTCCATCTCTAGCTCTTTGCATGTGTCCTAATACTTTGTCTTCTTGAGCTGCCCTTTGAAATCTTCTGTTCAGTTCTTTTGCTTCATTAATTTTCCCTTTTGCTTTAGCTGCTCGACGCTCAAGAGCAAGTTTCAGAATCTCCTCTGACATCCATCTTGGTCTTTTCTGTCTTTTTGATGACCTCTTGCTTTCTTCATGGATGATGTGCTTGATGTCATTCCACAACTCATCTGGTCTTCGGTCACTAATGTTCATGCATCAAATCTATTCTTGAGATGGTCTCTAAATTCAGGTGGGATATACTCAAGGTCATATTTTGGCTCTCATGGACTTGCTCTGATTTTCTTCAGTTTCAGCTTGAACTTGCATAGGAGCAATTGATGGTCTGTTCCACAGTCAGCCCCTGGCCTTGTTCTGACTGATGATATTGAGCTTTTCCATCATCTCTTTCCACAGATGTAGTCAAGTTGATTTCTGTGTGTTCCATCTGGTGAGGTCCATGTGTATAGTTGCCGTTTATGTTGGTGAAAGAAGGTATTTGCAATGAAGAAGTCATTGGTCTTGAGCAAAATTCTATCATTCGATCTCCGGCATTGTTTCTATCACCAAGGCCATATTTTCCAACTACTGATCCTTCTTTATTTCCAACTTTCGCATTCCAATCGCCAGTAATTATCAATGCATCTTGATTGCATGTTCGATCAATTTCAGACTGCATCAGCTGATAAAAATCTTCTATTTCTTCATCTTTGGCCCTAATGGTTGATGGATAAATTTGAATAATAGCTGTATCAGCTGGTCTTCCTTGTAGGCGTATGGATATTATCCTATCACTGACAGCGTTGTGCTTCAGGATAGATCTTGAAGTGTTCTTTTCAAGTGGTCATTCCCAGCATAGTAGACTATATGTCCGATTCAAAATGACCAGTCCATTTCAGCTCACTAATGCCTAGGATATCGATGTTTATGCATTCCATTTCATTTCTGATGATTTCCAATTTTCCTAGATTCATACATTCCAGGTTCTGATTATTAATGGATGTTTGTGGCTGTTTCTTCTCATTTTGAGTCATGCCACATCAGCAAATGAAGGTCCCAAAAGCTTTACTCCATCCACGTCATTAAGGTTGACTCTACTTTGAGGAGGCAGCTCTTCCCCAGTCATCTTTTGAGTGCCTTCCAACCTGGGGGGCTCATCTTCCAGCACTATATCAGACAATGTTCTCCTGCTATTCATACGGTTTTCACTGGCTAATGCTTTTCATAAGTAGACTGCCAGGTCCTTCTTCCTAGTCTGTCTTAGTCCGGAAGCTCAGCTGAAACCTGTCTTGTGTGGGTGACCCTGCTGGTATCTGAATACCGGTGGCATAGCTTCCATCATCACAGCAACACTTAAGCCCCCATGTTACGACAAACTGACAGAACTAAAAACCTGACCCAATCTGTTGCTGCCGAGTCTGTTCTGACTCGTAGCGACCCTATAGGACAGAGTAGAACTGTCACATAAAATTGAAAAAAATCACTTGTACTTCTGTATTCAAATTCAAGTAAACATTCAAAATTTTTAAAAAGCTAAGTATATTATTTTTAAGAAATTAAGATACTCCTACTGGCATTTACAAGATATCTGCTAGACTGGGAGTTTGTTTTTTTTTTTTTGTACTTTAGAGGAAGGTTTACAGAACATACTAGTTTCTTATCAAACAGTTACTACACACATTGTTCTGTGACATCGATTAACAACCCCACAACATGTCAATACTCTCCCTTCTCAACCCTGGGTTCCCTGTTACCAGTTTTCCTGTTCCCTCCTGCCTTCCAGTGCCTGCCTCATGGCCTATGTGCCCCTTTAGTCTTCTTTTGTTCCATGGGTCTGTTTGGTTTTTGGCTGAAGGGTGAACCTCAGGAGTGACTTCATTACTGAGTTGAAAGGGTGTCCAGGGGCCATACTCTCAGGGTTTCTCCAGTCTGTGTCAGGCCAGCAAGTCTGCTCTATCTTTTTTGAGTTAGAATTTTATTCTACATTTTTCTCCAGCTCTGTCCAGAACCCTCTATTGTGATCTCTGTCAGAGCAGTCCGTGGTGGTAGCTGGGAACCATCTCATTGTTCTGGACTATGTCTGGTGGTTGCTGTGGTAGATGTGATCCGTTAGTCCTTTGGGTGAATCTTTCCCTTGTATCTTTAATTTTTTTCATCCTTTTTTGCTCCTGAGGGGGTGAGACCAGTGGAATATACTAGGTGGCCCCTCACAGGCTTTTAAGACCCCAGACGCTACTCACCAAAGTAGAATGTAGAATATGTTTTTTATAAGCTATGTTATGCCAATTGAGCTAGATGTTCCTTGAGACCATGGTCCCCACAGCCCTAAGCCCAGCAATTTGGGAGTTTGGATGTGTCTGTGGAGCTTCCAAGACCTTGCCTTATACGGGTTGTGCTGGCTTCCCAGTATTGCGTACTGTATTACCCTTCACCAAAGTTTCCACTTATCTATTGTCTATTAAGTGTTTTTCCATCCCCACCCCTCCCCTCCCTTGTAACCATCAAAGATTGTTTCTTTTTGTATGTCAAACCTTTTTATGTATTTTTACAGTAGTAGTCTCATATAGTGTTTGTTATTTTGTGATTGACTTTCTTCACTTAGCATGATATCCTCCAGATTGATCCATGTTATAAGATGCTTCACAGATTCATCATTGTTCTTTTCATTGCGTAATACTCCGTTGTGTGAAGGTACTATAGTTTGTTTATCCATTCATCTGTTAATGGGCGTCTAGGTTGTTTCTTTTTGCTATTATGAACAGTGCTGCAAAGAACTTGGGTGGTGACTCTTATTTCTCTAGGGTATATTCCTAGGAGTTGGATTCCTAGATCATATGGTATTTCTATTTCTAGCTTTCTAAGGAAGCGCCATGTCATTTGCCAAAATGGTTGTATCATTTTCCATTCCCACCAGCAGTGCTTAAGAGTTCCAGTCTTCCCGCAACCTCTCCAACATCTTTTATTTCCTGTTTTATTGATTCGTGCCAGTAATGCTGGGGTGAGATGGTATCTCATTGTGGTCTCGATTTGCATTTTTCTAATGGTTAGAGATCGTGAACATTTCCTCATATGTCTGTTGGCCACTTGAATGTCTTCTTTGATGAAGTATCTGTTCATTTCTTTTGCCCATTTTTTAATAGGATTATTTGTCTTTTTGTTGTAGAGGTGTTGGCTTTTCTTGCAGACTTTAGAGAATGAGACCTTTGTCTGATTTGTAATAACCAAAAAAATTTTCCCAGTCTGTAGGTTCTCCTTTTACTCTTTTGGTGAAGTCTTTTGATGAGCATAAGTGTTTTATTTTTAGAAGATCTAGACTGCGAGATTCTTGAGGATGCATTTGTGTCTTTATTTTAGAGACCCCAGTGCCTAGAATAGTGTCTGGCACAAGTTAAGTGTTCAATAAAAGTTTTAAAATAGAAATGAATTCATCTTACAATAAAGTTGCTTTCCCTGAACACATCTGACAAATTAGGGGTGGGGAATTAGAAGGTGATTTTTGTATTAAGTCTAGAATGTAAAGTTTTCTCCACATAAGTCAGTTTACTACTAAATTATTTAAAAAAAAAAAAAAAAAAAAGACCTGTATCCATTTCAAAGTGTTGAGTTTAGATGAGTAAAAGAACAAAGGAAAATAGATGGAAAGAAGAAGGGAGAAAGGGAGGAAAGAGCAATGAGAGGAAGGTGGTAGAGCCTGGGTGAGAACTGAGACCCTCCTAGCTAATACAGCTCAGACATGTTGGAAACTGTTCAGTATGTTTTTCTGTTTTGGGGGCTAGGTATGTCATAGCTGCCACCAATTTCTATGTATTTCGTATAAAATGGTCACATAGGTGTGGCCAAAATGAAAGCATATTGACTAAATATGCTAGTAGATGTTTACATTTTTTAGACAGTCTCAAATTGTTATCACATGAGACGACTGACAAGGCTGAGGTTGAGCCTCTGACTGAAATGCAATGTAGCCATTGTATTTTACTGCTTGAGTTCCAAGCTACAGCCTGGCAAAGGCCAGAAGTACAAATGAGTGTAGTTCTGACCATGCCTTACCTCTGAGAATTGAATGCCGGTTGGTTTGCAATTAAAAAAAAACAAACAAACTGGTTCTTATATAACTTTTTGTTTTTTCACGGATTGCCTTTAGAAACAAGAAAGCAAAGAGATTTGTCATTTCCACCGGCAATCTCGTTTTGCTGTATAAACAATTTAAAAATATAATGTGCAGTATGGGTCTGGCAACATGTGACCTGACCATGGGGAGTATTTACTTTTCACCTGCGGTCAGTCTTCTGTCAACCTGAATACTCTTAGGACCCAAGATGGAAAGACTGGACTCACATAGCCTCGAAATCATCATTCATCACTTGGCCAAACAATTGCTTCTGATTGAGCAAGAAGGAGTATTATTTACTGATAGAAGTAATGGGGGAAAGAAACAATCTGGACATCGTCAAAGCAGCAGACTAGAATATAAATCATCTAGTATTCAAAAATGCAGGGAAAATGTCTTTGTCTATCTCTCTATCCCTATCTATCTATCCTACCTCTTTCTCTCATTGTTCCAAAAGTGATCTAAGAGATTTATGCAAACGCGTACACACACAACAACACACACATTCCATTCTATGGCGAAGATTGAAAAATGATAGGCACAGAGACAAGATTGGGAGACTGTACATCAAAATGTTAATATTACCTCTGTGTGGTGAGATGATAGATTATTTTTAATTTCTTTTTTGAGCTTTTCTGGATTTAATGAAATTTCTTCTATGAATATGTGTTATTTTTAAATAAGAAAATAAATATTAAATAATAACTCATGTTTTCAAAATAATTTCATATAGCATCTTGTTAAATGATAAATAACAAGTGTTAAAGATTACATATACCCACTTGATAAAGCAAAACATTTTTAAAAGAAGAAAACATAAGACTTGGAAAAGTAAGCTGAAAAGAGAGCTGAGTTTAGCCACAAAGAAGCAAGCTGTGAAGCGTGGTACTTGGTAGAGGTGGGCCTCAAATGTGTTGATGCACGAAAAGAGCATCGCAACTGATCATTGTCTCAGAAGATTGCTGTGGTCAGAACAAGGTAATTGCTCAGGAAAAGCAAAAGGATATATGACCCTTATACTGGTGGCGAAGTGGTTAAGAGCTCAGACTGCTAATCAAAAGGTCAGCAGTTTGAATCCACCAGCCTCTCCTTGGAAACTCTACAGGGCAGTTCTACCCTGTCTTATAGGGTTGTTATGAGTCAGAATCGACTCAACGGCACACAACAACACAGCACCAAAGACTACTGTCTCTTAGGAGTCTCATAAAAAGAACTTCTCCATGTCCATGTGGACATTTTGGAGCAGCCGTCCCTTCAAGACTCAAACAGTACAAGAGGAGGGTGGGACCAGGCCACCTGGTGTGTCACCTCGCAGTTGTCCAGGCATGCTGCCTCCATCCTGGCCCAGACCATCGGCATCTCTCACCTGGGCTGCTGTACCTGCCAGTGAATGCCTCTCCCCACATGGACTCTGACTTCCTTCCACTTCATTCTTCCACACAACGTCACATTGTCACTGGACTTCCTACTTCTGCTCTTTGACCCCCTTTGATACATTTCAATATGGTAGAGTGATTTGAAAACTTAGATCATGAATATCCCTACTCAAACTTTCAATAGCTTCAAATCCCTTTTCAAAACCAAAATCATTTCTATGGCCAACAAGGAAGTTCCTTTGCAGTTGGCCTTGGCCTTTTTAGCTTCATTTCTTACCTCTTCCCCCTTGAGTCCCTTGACGTACCAGATGTGCTACCTGGATCCTTCATGTTTCAAGGCCTTTGAACTCCCTTGTACCTATTCATCTTTCTTATATCTTTCAGCTCAAAATCTAGACAAAGTCTGATTCCCTTTTTAGCATTCCTAGAAGAGTTTCTACTTCTAAGCACTCACCACAGTTGGTAGGTTTGCGTTTGTTTGTGTTACTGCTCTATTGGTGTTGGTTTCCCATCTCTAGACAGGAGGTTCCATGAAGGCAGGTAGTCCTTTGTTAATCATCGTATCCCCTGTACCCACAGTGTCCACGCATATGACAGGAGCACAATGAATGCTTGTTGAATGAATGCATGAATGGGTGTCTACATTTGAAAGTTTCATTGACAGGTCCTCCATTCACTCCTCTTGCCGTTCTACCTTTAATCACTAGTTTGAGATCAAGGTCAAGAAGAAAATTGGAAGACGGTCATCCTTTGGTCTGAAGCATCTCTGAACAAAGAGTAGGGATTGTGGATTACTGGGCAACAAAGGAAAAGCTCCAGAAGAATACAATTAGCAACACCTTGCAGTTAAAATTTTAGGCTTGAATTGAACACCCTGTTTTCTGTTTGTGGCTTTGTCTACTTTTACAGTGCCCTGTCTCCTCCTCAGCACTGTTGTTCCAGTCTTGAGAATGTCATGGATAAGATTTGAAGGGATAGAGGCACAAGCTCTAAAACTGCAACTAGGCCTTATCCAGGGTTCTTTCAGGAAGAAGTGTGGAGTAGTTGGGTGGAATTATTGATGGATTTTCAACAAAGAAGCTTGAAAAATTATGCAAAAACTTGCGTCAGTTTTTGGAAAAATCTTGTTCTTCAGGGTATCAACTTAATCATGGGATTTTAACTTAGTGATGCTCCACCTTTTATTTTTTCTTTTTACTATCACTGGAGAAATGTTTATATCCAGGATCAAAATCCAATTATAAACCTCTAAAATTGTCTCTAATATTAGATAAGAAGATGGTGCATAATGTTTGTAAGAACTTCATGTGTGGACTTGACTGTTCAGTTTCAAGTTAATGGTTCTTGTGATTCTGTCCAAAATCAGTTTCCCCAATCCCCTCCCCCCCACCATGATTGCTTCATGCACTGGCATTGTCTTCAAGCTTATAGTTTAAAATTCTTGGTTTACTCCAAGAATGTTTGCAAACTGGTTATCAGTTTACTCATTTGACCGCTTTTGCTTATCAAAATCATCTTGAACACAAGGAGGTATTTTTATGGTATCTTTAAAAGAGATTCTTTTAAAATTTGAAATAAACCTTTCATTGCACACCTGCCATGTAATAATGACACAAATAGAAATAGACTAGGTCATCATCATAAGGCCTACTTTCATTACCAAACCTTATTTCATTTCTCTAAATCAGGGGAGATGAAGGGAATATTTTCATTCACCTCATATGCATGTGAAAGCTGGACAATGAATAAGAAAGACTGAAGAATTGACACCTTTGAATTATGGTTGGTGAAGAATATTGACTATACTATGGACTGCCAGAAAAACAAATAAATCTGTCTCGGAAGAAGTACAGCTGGAATGCTCCTTGGAAGCAAGGATGGCAAGACTTTCTCATGGACTTTGGACATGTATGAGGGGGGACTAGTCTCTGCAGAAGGACATCATGCTTGGTAAAGCAGAGGGTTATTGAAAAAGAGGAAGACCCTCAATGAGGTGGATTCATACATTTTTGCAGCAATGGGCTCAAGCATAGCAATGATTGTGGAGATGGTGCACGACTGGATCACGTTTTGTTCTGTTGTACATAGGGTCTCTGGGAGTTGGAACTGACTTGCCAGCACCTAACAACAACAACAGATGGGGAGAAAGATGTAAACGTGTCAGAGAAGGAAGTGGAGTGGCAGACTGGGGAGATGACTTGTGTAAGCCAGGGAGGATCAAGGCAATTATGCAATTTTAAGAAAGGAAGCTTCAGTTGCTTAGGTTTGGAACAGGGAATCTCCATTAGACAATAAATAATTATTGATCATCTAAAGGAAAGGCACCATGCTGACAAATTTAGCAGTGAAAAAAAAATTGGGGTCCCTATTCTCAGGAACTTTGCAGTCTAACAAGAGAAATGGGCATTAAGCAAATACACAAGTAAACTTATAAATTATGACAAAAAAAAAGTCTGTGATAAAAGATTAAACGAGGGAGACAAGATTTGGATGTGAGTGGGTGAAAGTCAGGAATGACCTTTCCATTAAAGAAATGTGTAAGCTGAGATCAGAAAGACGACTTGTAGTTGGCTAACTAAAGAAGAGGAGAAGTAACACTTCAGGCAAAAGAAATATGCAAAGACCCTGAGGTGGGAAGGAGCATGCCACTTTTAAGAAATTGATGGATGTCAGTGTGGCTACAGAGTCCCTCAGCTGCTAACAAAGGTTGGAAGTTCAAGTCTACCCAGAGATGCCTTAGAAGAAAGGTTTGGTAATCTACTTTGAAAAATCAGCCATTGAAAACCCTATGGGGTGCAGTTTTACTCTAGTACACATGGGATTGCTATGAGTCAGAATCAACTCGACAACAGCTGGTTTAGTGTGGCTACTTGGGCAGAGGCCAAGGAGACTAGTCAGCTATGTGGGGTAAGAGGCTCAGAGTTTATCCTTAATGCAAGTGAAGTCCTCAACATGTTTTAAGTTGGGAGTTGCATGATCAGATTTGATTTTTAAAATTACTCTGGCTGAAATACGGGAAATGGATAAGGAAAACAAGAGAGGTGATGGGAACATGCTAAAAAATAAGCATGTGAGATACTAAAAGGCCCATTGTGTAACCCATTGCCATTGAGTTGATTCCTAATCATAGTAACCCTAAAGCACAGAGTAGAACTGCCCATAGGGTTTCCAAAGCTCTAAAGTTTTATGGAAGCAGACTGCCACATCTGAGCAGTGGGTTTGAACTGACAACCTTTCAGTTAGCAGTCAATTGCTTAACTGCACCACCAGGGCTCCTCCCTTTGTCTAAATCTTCCATATTCACCTATTGCTGATGCTAAAACCTTACTTCCTTTGGGTTGAGATATAAAAACCCCTTGGAATCGGTTGACAGCTGCTAACTCAGCTGCTAACTAAAAGGTCGGCAGTTCAAACCCACCAGTTGCTACTTGGAAACCCCACGGGGCTGTTCTATTCCACTTACAGGGTCACTATGAGTCGGAATCAACTTGATGCAATGAGTTTGGCTTCTGGGTTTTTAAAAAATGTGTTATGGAGCCCCTGGGTGGTGCAAATTGTTAATGCCCTCAGCTAACCTAAAGGCTGGAGGCTTGAGCCCACCAGAGATGCCTCAGAACAAAGGCGTGGTGGTCTGCTTAGGAAACAGCAGCTATTAAAAGCTCTATGGAACACAGTTCTACTCTGACACACATGGGGTCACCATGAGTCAGAATTGACTGGACAACAACTGGTGATGGTAGCAGAATATGTTGTGGGGGGCTGGAAGTCCTTACTGTGCATGACAATATGAAGAAACAGGTCCTCTTTCAAGCAATTGATGGCAGACCATATGGGCAAAACTGCTTTAGGAAGGATGTGTTGTGACTTTGCTCTATAAGCTCTATCAGTAATGCTTCATTTCTTAAAAAAAAAAAAAAAAACAAATATGATAAAAAATTGTTTGTTAAATCTATGTCAAGGTACATGGGAAACATTATTTTCTGTGAGCTAGTTAGAAATATTCTGTTATTACAAACTAAAGTCTTTTTTTTTTTTTTTTTTAGGAAAAGAAATGTCTTGCCATGTTGATCTCTTGCTTGCGTTGAGCTATAGAAATGATTCACATGTGAAAAGGTGAAGAAAGAAGGAAGGAAATTCTTGGTAGGCAGTTTGCCTAGCACCTCCTTCCCTCCAAACGCTAACCTCTGGTTTTGTCAAGCATTGGCTTTCTGTGTTGGGAATATAACTTCACTTTACAGAAGTTTAAGAATTTCTAATATTCGATTGTTTCTCATCTCCCTACTCTAATGGTGATGAACTGATGGGGAAAGAAAATGAGGAAAACGACTGAAGTGATCTGCAGCATCAAGGCTACTACAGGGCTCAACTCCAAAAACAGCTGCCTTGTCTAGATGGACTTTCAGTATTTTTTTTAGAGGGAGAAGGGGGAAAGAATCAGATTAGGATACTCGAGGGGCCTCAACTCTATCTGTAAAGTTTTATTTCTTTTAGAAAAAAAGATCTGAACAATTATGGCAAAATGTTAAGTAATGACAAAAGCATTTTGTAATAAAAATTTTTGAGATTTCTTGGATGAAAACTTAATAAGGGATGGTCGTTTTGAATGACTGCTGCTGAAAGGACTCCCGTTTTAGTTTATTGGTCTGATTTTTTGTCTTTTATTTTGTGCACGTATTATCTTCAACCCAGATGAAATCTAATGTACTATTGTTGGTGGAAAGTAATGTGGGTGAGCTAGAGGGCACTGCACTGGACCAGCAAGTTACTTGCTGTGTTTCCCCTTTCCTGGACTGGACAAAGGAGCCCTTGTGGTGCAGCGGTTAAGCACTTGGCTGCTAACTGAAAGGTTGGCAGTTCGAACCCACCACCTGCTTTGTGGGAGAAAGATGTGGCAGCCTGCTTCTGTAAAGATTTACAGCCTTGGAAACCTATGGGGCAGTTCTAGTCTGTCCTACAGGGTCGCTGTGAATTGGAGTTGACTCAAGGGCAACAGGTAGAGTGGAGAAAGGGCGTCTGAGCCCGTTGGTCTTGCCGTGTTAATCTCTCTTGGTTGCGTGAAGATTGAGAAATGATTTACCTCTATTTCTTGAGCACAGAATAGGTTGCAAATGTGTTTCAAATAAGGTGCACTTAAAAAATATGGTTTCAAGTTAACATGTTTTCATAACCCTACACCAAAAAAAAAAAAAGAGAGAGAGACTTTAAATCCTTGGTAGGATGACTTTACGTTGACCCCATTTGGTCTTAAAGATGAACAGATGAGGTTTGTTCACATTGCCCAAACTTGATATTTGTCTCATGCTCCTGGGTCGAGAGAAATGCCAGGCACGGAAACTTCCAGAAGACCCCCCGAAGAGGCCAGCCTTCTCACTTCGGCAGCAGCCAGCCACCTCAGTCTTTTCGCTTTGGTTCGGCTCTGAAAGTCCAAGCTTTATAAACGATGAACCAAGCTGCCTGAAGCTAAGGTCCTTTGTGGTTGGGAGATTTTGGCATGAAAGCAAACATCACCAATTTTTTAAGAAATGGAAATGAGTTATAGATGTGGAGGATTGAAAGGGCTCGTATGCTGGGCTTCAATCCGAAGCTGAGGACATTTTAAATGAAAATCAGCTCAAAAATGAAGTTCTCCTGGGAAGAAGGAGGTAGGACTCTTTGGAAACACACTCCACTCCCCAAACCCTCACCCACCCACCCCAGTGACGTGAAGACAGGACCATCCTACATCAGTGGCAAGATGAGTGATGACTAAAGGGAACCTAGAGTTCTGAGACCAGGATTTTTTTTATCCGTTTAAACTAAAATCCATGTTTACTTCTCTGTTACTATGAGAAACTTTGGAATTTTTTTTTTCCAATTTGATTCAAGCATCTCTCTTCCCTTTTCCTTTTCTCAGCAATATTTAAATAAGAGCTCCAAAAGAAAAAATAACTAATTTTTCTTAAATTTTCATTTGACAATTGACAGAATCCACTTTACAATTTTACAAGGAAAACTACAAATGCCTGTACTATATGTTGCAAAGAGCAACTTCAGTGTTGCTTCCTTTGTTAGAAATATTAATTATTAGCAGATTAAAAACTGATTGTTAATTGGCTTATTGAGTCAGCTTTCCAATGTTATTGCAAACATATCAATATATTTAACACAATTATTTTCTACCTAACACTTTACGGTAGGTACATGGTTTTCATAACATGAATAAACTATTTTTATTTTTTAAAAGTCTGGATGTGTGTAACAAGTCTTCAGAAACAGGCAAGATTGTGTTTTGATGCCATTAATTACATTTGATTAACAGACTGCTACATTCATGCTAATTGCTAAATCCCATGGGATCTCACTAGGCTGAGATACAGCCCAGAATAGACAAACTCAAGATCAGCAGAGGTAGTGAATTTAACATCTGAAGTCCATGTTTAAAGGTACATTATTAGTCATCAAAGGAGGCCTGGTGATATGGTGGTTAGCGCTTGGCTGCTAACCTCAAGGTCAGCGGTTTGAACCCACCAGCCGCTCCGCACAGAAAGATGTGGCAGTCTGCTTCCATAAGATCTATAGCCTTGGAAACCCTATGGGGCAGGTCTACTCTGTCCAGTAGGGTCACTATGAGCCAGAATCAACTCAGCCGCAACAGGTTTGGTTTGGTTAAGTTAGCAGAGGCAGGAGCCATTCCTAAAGAAATAAGGGATTTGGGGGGCAGTTCTGGCACAAGGGAGGAAGTTAACTTGCTTCCCCTTGACGTCCCTTCCAACCTCAGACATCACAAATTCTGCTTCTAGGTTTCTCTGAGCAAAATAAAGCTGAAAACTGAGGTAATTATCAGAGTAATTAAGGTTCTTAAACTTTACTTTCAGTTTACCTAAAAAAAAAAAAACCAAACCCACTGCTGTTGAGTCAATTCTGACTCACGGCGACCCTATAGGACACAGTAGAACTGCCCCATAGAGTTTCCAAGGAGCGCCTGGTAGATTTGAACTGCTGACTCTTATGGTTAGCAGCTGTAGCACTTAGCCACTACGCCACCAGGGTTTCCAATAAAACTGTTTGTCTTTACCCACCTCCCTCTTCTCCTGCATGGGCTGATGATACCCTCTGGCTGGTCGGCTAGTGCAGACGACTGTGGAATCACTGCTGGGCTTTCAAGGAGGTGCTGGGTTCATCTTCCGAGAGTACAATCCTTTGGCTTCTAATCCTGCTTTGGTATTTAATACAGGTTTGGACTAAACTGAGGGTGAAGAATATCTTTGCAGCATGTTGTTGTAAACTGCTATTGAGTCGGTCCCTGACTTACGGTAAGACGATGCACAACAGGATTGGATCGTTGTGATCCATAGAGTTTTCACTGGCGGGTTTTCAAGACTAGGTCACCAGGCCTTTTTTCCGATGAAATCTGTTCAGTATCATAGCAGCATGTAAGCCTCCGCTGACAGGTGGGTGGTGGCTGCACTTGGTAATATTGATTCATGTTTATTTTTTGTTTCCGCTAGGGCTAAATTTTGTTTTTGGTTTTAAACAACATGTTGAGTTAAGCCATGAGGGGAACTTCCCCAAAAAGTGCTTCTCTTTTTCCTACTTGGTGGGTGGAAAGGACACTCTTTTGTTCTTTTCAATAAAAGAGCTTTCTAAATTTAGCAAAACATTTCTGCTACTTCCAAAAATGAGGAAAAACTTACAGATTACAGAGAATTAGAGCTCCTAGCGAACATTTCCTTCCTTGCAGTAAGGCCTAGGAAGTGCAAATGTTTCAAGACAGAAAGACACATATATGCGCACGGTGAGAACCAGAAACTGAGCGAGGAACGGATTGGAGAGAGGAGGACAGTGGGAGAGAAGGAGACTGAGAGTAGGAGATGGCAATAAGGGCAGAGCGACAAAGAGTCAATCAGCAGGGAAAGGAGGGAGGCGAGAAAGAAAAAGACGGAGCATAAGAGAGATGAGCAAGGGAGAAACGTTAAGAATGGCGGTGGTCATTTTTCAAATAGAAACGTAATCTATTTGAGAACCATCCAAATCTCAGCCTATGTTTTAAATAGGTGCAAAAATAGACAAAGGTCTTTAAGCCCATGTTTTCTGAGAAAGAAGACAGCAGGAGGTGAGCTGGAGATTTACACGGAACAAGCAAACCGCCCTGCTGGGCCTGAGAGACAACTTGGCTGAGGTTTGTGGTCAGTAAATGATCAAAATAAATCTCTTGAAATTGCCTGCACAGGCAAGAAACTGACGTTCTGGTGACACTTCCTCTAAGACATAGCCCTCCTACGAACCTTTCCAGGACAGCATCTTGTTAGAAAGCACATTACTGAAATTGGGCGTGATTAAATGGAAGCAATGCTCTTGTTAGGCTCTATTAAAACGAGTCTTTCTCAGAAGCCATCCCTGTCTCACCACCTCATCAGAGGACGCCATCGCAGGGGGAACCCGGTGCCCCTTTTCCATTTGACGGGAAAGCAGAAGTGCCGAGCTACCTGCCACCACCAAAACCAACAGTTCTGAAAGCCGAGCCTGCGGTGGAAACACATTATGGGGCAGGCCAGGTGGTTTCCCCCAACTCGTGTTTTAACCCCGGTGTAGTCCCCTGTACTTCATCTCAATAGGATCCCAGCTTATGTTCTACCCCACAGGCACGGTGTCAGCCGTGGGCAAACAGTAATTGTCAGAGCTCAGATTTCTCCAAGACCTCATATCCTCCAAGTGGAGATTATAGGTGTAAAGACCAGTGAAGTTGATAATGAAATAGCAAGTATTCCTTGAGGATTTTGATATCAGAGAAAGGAACTCACTGCCTCTGTTACCAAGAAGCTGTCAAATAGGCCTTAATTATGATTAATAACATACACATACCTGAGAAGAATTTTTTTCTCTCTCTTGTGCTGACTTTCTTAAAATGTCTTTTTGCTAAATATTATCTCAGGGGCCAAGGCAGCTACAGCTTCAGGGACAGACTAGGATGGTGTCTGTGTGTACGGTGGTGGTAGTGAAACATTGGTGCTTGGCTAAATAAATCAGACTCCAACAGCTCTTCATGTATATTTCTTTTCTTTGCAGTTGCTAGTTCTACAGTAAAAAAGAATCTTTTGGGCAGGCAATTTGAAGGCTTTCATAAGTGAGCTGTGTGATTTTAAAGCAAATCTGGAAATATGTTCTATGACTTGCCATTGAAGCGAATGGCCAACGTCAAGCTTCTGAAGTGAGCTGTTTGATTCTTTGAGGAGCGAAACATGAGGAGTAATTATACCGACTAGATGTTGAGTAAGAAGCATGTGTTAATTGCGAATTGTGGCTAAACAAGTATAATAGAGCTATCTTGATCGTTGTTGTGGTGGAATAAGCAACAGTGGTCTATGGTAATTGCAAACTACAGAAATAAACCTGGAGACCTTTTATGATAGAGTCCTACGTAATGGTGCACGTTTAGCTCTGTGTTGTTTAGACACTGAATTCAGAATGGTACATGTTTGAGAAACCAAAACCAAACCAAACCCACTGCCATCGAGCTGATTCTGGGTCATAGCGACCCTACAGGACAGAGTAGAACTGGCCCATAGAGTTTCCATGGAGCGCCTGGTGGATTTAAACTGCCGACCTCTTGGTTAGCAGCCGTAGCACTTAACCACTACGCCACCAGGGTTTGTTCGAGAAAGGATATTAAAAAGAGGCTATATATGAATTTTGTACAAGTTTTGACTTTTTTTTTAGCCTGGGCATACCTTTGGCTTATCCTTGTTAAAACATCCCCAGAGTGTGTCCTGTTTACAAAATGCTTTACTCTGGCTTGTACTAGTTATTCCCAAAGGTAATACATATCTGACCTTATTCTATAGTTTAGGTAAAGTTAACGCACCTCGAAATTCAATGAGTTGATGGCTCCATCTCTGGCTTAATTAGACAGTTTAAGCTCTAATTGGCTGGTATTAAGTCAATCCATCAATGAGAGGGTTTCACATTCACTCACTGGAATTGCAGGAGCAATTGAACTGGTGAGCACTAGACATTCCAGAAGAGAGCACGTAGGCACAGCGGGACTGAATGTTGCAAAGGGCCCTGGCAGTGAGTGTCCATGAACAGATCAGGTGCAGCTCAGTCTCAGCCTTTTCCATGTGTAGAGTCTGTGGAAAACCCAGCAGATCGTATTCTCTGTCTCAGTAGCTGGAGAAAGAAACTTTAGAACTAAATGTGTTTACTCGCCAAGATGGAGACACAGGGGACTGTTAACTCTAACAAAAGCCACCTTGGACTGTCTGCCTTGAGCATTGTGTTCTTTTAAAGAGTTATCCACATGGGATCAAGTTGACAACAGCAACTCAAAAGGTTAGAGAAGAAACTCAGGGGGCAGCACATTCATATTACCCGTGGAAGAATAGTTTCGGAAAGGAGGGCGAGAATGGTTGCACAGTTTGAAGGATGTAATCAAATGTTATTGAACTGTGCATGTAGAAATTGAATCGGAGTATGCTTCGCTGTATATATTTTCAACAAGCAGGAAAATAATTAAAAAAATAAAATTTCCGAGTTAGTTTTCAAAACAAACAATAATAATAATAATAAACTGCCTTGGGAAGGGAAGCAAAGGTGAGTCTGAATCAGAATGTCCAGGTATGATGAGAGTAGCCTGAGGTGTGATAAGGTATATCAGAGCATAGGTAACCGAACCAGCACAGGCCTTCAAATTCTGAGTGTACTAGGCTATGAGCTCCCTGAGGAGAGGACCATGTGTCTCCTATCTTTGTACACCTTACAGTATCAATCACTGGGCTTGTGTGTGGTATTTACTGAATAGTTATTGAATAATCACATGAAACTGCGAATTCTAGTAGTTGATAAACCTCTGCTCAAAACATAACATTTTGAGAGCCAGTTTTACCCAGCCGTAACAGAGAAGCTAGTTTTTTTCTTAATAGTTTTCAATGTGGAAACTCAACGTGTATTAGTATTTAATCTTTTTTGTCTGAATGGTCAAGGAGTCCTGGTGGAGCAGTGGTTAAGTATTCAGCTGCTAACCAAAAGGTTGACAGTTTGAACCCACCAGCCGCTCCATGGGAGAAAGATGTGGCAGTATGCTTCCGTAAAGACTGTAGCCTTGGAAACCTTAAGGGGCAGTTCTGCTCTGTCCTCTAGGGTTGCTGAATGGTCATCTACCTTATTTGCTAACCTTAGCTCTAAGTACTGTTTGCCAGTGTCCCCAAGGCAAACCCCACCCTTGCTGACAACATGCACAAGAATGTGCTGCATGCCTCTGATACTTGAATAGGTTCTCAAGACGGCTACCTTGAAGGGATCATGGATGTTTCGTTGCATAAATTCTGATGTGTGTAATTTCGAAGATGAACAATGGGTATATGGAGGTTCATTATGTGTTTTCTTCACTTCTGTGAATGTTTTAAAAGTTTCCTATTAAAAAGTTAAACTAATGAGCCATATAATTTATATTCTCGATTTGTATAAACTGATTCGAAGACTGATACTCGCTGCCGTCGAGTTGATTCTGACTCATAGCGACCCTATATGACAGAGTAGCGCTGCTTCATGGGTTTTCCAAGGCTGTAATCTTTAAGGAAGCAGGCTGCCAAATCTTTCTACTGCAGAGCTGCTAGTGGATTAGAATCGCTGAACTTTCAGTTAGCAGCCGAGCACTTAACTGCTGCACCATCAGGGCTCCTTTATAGACTGATACTGTTCTTAGGTGCCATCAATTTGGTTCTGACTCATAGCAACACTACGTACAAAAGAGTAAAATACTGCCTGGTCCTGTGCCGTCCTCAAGATTGCTGACTATGTTTGAGCTTATTGTTACAGCCAGTATGTCAACACATCTCACTGAAGGTCTACCAACTATGTTTTTCTTCTCCAGCGACTGGTCCCTCCTGATAACATGTCCAAAATACATCTCGCTCCAGGTCTTCGCACATTTCATTATAATACTTCATCTTCCTGAACTACCCTCTAAAATCAAAGACTGATAGAGCTGCCAAATACTTTGAAGGCCCTTAAGATCTTACCTTTTTACTTTGCTGAAGAGGAAACTGAGGATATAATGGTAAAGGACTTCCAAAAGCCGATTGTAACAGAAGAGATGCAAGAAGACAGTCATCACAAGAGACTCCTTGGCTATTTCAAAGATGGCACCTTTGCTGTTTTTTTTTTTTTTAATGTGTTAGTAAACAGGCATTCTAATTGACATTCCAGCCCTGTGGTTGTGCCACAAAGACTGAGACAGACTTCTTAACAAGTCATTCTAGAAGCCAATTTTAGCCTAAATATCCAGACAATTGACGGAACTGATTTTTAATGTAGTCTTGAGGTTTTTCCGGTTGATTTGGGGATGTTAGATTCTGTTCATAACACCAAAAAGCCTCTGCAAGGTCTGGCCCTGAAAACTTTCTGACCTTTTCTCCTGACATTAAAAAAAAAAAAAAAAAATTGTTGTAAAATATATATAACATAAAACTTGCCACTTTAATACATTTTTAAGTGTATAATTCAGCGACATTAACTGCATTCATCATGTGCAACCATCACCACTATCAATTTCCCAAGCTCTTTCGTTACCTCAAACAGAAACTCAGTACCCATTTAGAAATAACTCCCTGTTCCTCCCTCCCCCCAGCCTCTGGTAATGACTAATCTACGTTAGTCTCTTTGTGTTTGTTGTTATAAATATTTCATGTAAGAAGAATCATACAATAGTTGTCTTTTGTATCAGACTTATTTCACTTAGCGTAATATTTTCAAAGTTTGGCCATGTCATAGCATGTGTCAGAATTCCGTTTCGCTTTAGGACTGAATGATATCCCATTGTATGTCTATACCCCATTTTACTTATCCGTTCTTCTGTTGACGGACGTTTGGGTTTTTTCTACTTTTTGGCTGTTGTGAATAATGCTACTATGAACATTGATATACTAGTATCTGTTTGAGTCGCTACTTTCCATTCTTTTGGGTATATACTTCTGACATTTTCTTCCTCATTCCCTACAGCCCAGAGCTGGCCTTTCCGGCCCTTGAGTGTTCCACTATAGTTACTACTACCAACCCTTTGCACTTGCTGTTTCCTCCACCTGGAACTTTCTTTTCTCTGTATCTTCACATGGCTGGGTTCTTCTCATTATTTTTTAATAACCTGTGTTCATATATTGTATTTTAAGAGAAGCCTTTTGTTATTGTTGTTGCCATTGAGTGTACCCCGAACTTGTGATGACCCCCATGCACAACAGGACCACATTCTGCCCAGTCCTGCACCAGCTCCATGATCAGCCTTTCCTCACTACCCTAACTAAAACTGCACCCCTTCTTCACACAAGTTATTTTTATCCCTTGGTCTCTTGTATTTTATCCATAACCCAACCCACGTGGGTATTTTATCCATAACATTTACTAATACTCAAAATTATCATATCTATTTGGTTATAGGAAATGCTGGTGGCGTAGTGGTTAAGTGCTACGACTGCTAACCAACAGGTTGGCAGTTCAAATCCACCATGTGCTCTTTGGAAATTCTATGGGGCAGTTCTACTCTGTCCCATAACGTCGCTATGAATCGAAATTGACTCAACAGCAATGGGTTTGGGTTTTTTTTTAATTATTGTATGTTTTCTTCCTATCTCTGTATACTAGGTTCTAAGATTCCTAAGTAGAATGTGTTGCACCCAGAACAATGACTGACACTTGGTAGCTTCTCAGCAAATATTTCTGGCATATATGAATCTATTGAGTTTTAGTGCGCCAGGGGCTATGAAAAGTACCAATGATATAAACATAAGTGAAAACCCCTTCCCTAAAGGAGCTTAGAGGGGGAGACAGTCACATTCACATTCATAATCATGACAGGTGTCATGACCAAGAGTGATGCTAGGAGAATCAAGTGAAGAACCATCTAACTCAGACCAGGGTCATCAAGGATGTCTATTAGTTCCTCTTGAAGATCTTCAGAGAGATCCATGCTACATTTAACTTTGAGATCTCTCCTGTGGGCTTGTGTCTAAGGACGTAGCTGGGGACCAGACATTGTCAGTGTCCTATCCACATTGCCTTCATATTCACCATTACTGTGCTCCCTGCCCCTGCCCCTTCTAATGTGTCTGTGGGCTTTCTCTGGCTGGAGGGCAAGCTCAGCCAGTGCAGAGAGCAGGCTGGAAGTGATGGGTAGTTAGCACCCCCCAGCAACATCCCACAACCAAAGACGGACAGGAGCAGGTAAATAAATACCCAGCCTCCTTGGGAAATCTGAGGTGTGATCCACGCTGTATTTCAGAGATCCCTGGTGGAACTGAGCCTCAGTTTCCCATAATAACCTGCCTAAGAATTATTGGCTTCCTATTTTTCTCTGTCTCACATCCCCACTCCCCACTCCCCAACCTCCAAAATAAGTTACTTTTTTCAAATCCTGGTTTCAGGTTCTCCTGGGGAAATCTGACCTAGGACATCTGGCAAAGAAAAAAGGGCAAGGGCGTTCTGGACAGAGACAATGGCATTCATAAAAGCCTAGACTTGGAAAAGGGCCTGATGTGTTTAGAGAATAATGAGAAGTTAATTGTGGATTAATTGTGAGGTGGTAGCAGAGAGGAGCAGGAGATGAGGCTGGAAAAATATTGCACCAGCTCATTTGCTGCTTGTATGGATTTTGCCAGAAGTAGTGCTGGTGAATTTGTGCTAACTTAGCGATCGTTCTCCTACATGAATGGTGTATGTGTATATATACTTATGTTTTTTAACACAGGTTTTTATAAGGGCTGAAATCTACCATTTGGGGATAAAACCAAAGTACGTAGCTTATGCTGGGAATTAAACCCATAATCTTGTTCTCCTTCAGCCTCCTCCTCTCATCAAATGCACTAAGTAGACACAGAGAGGTAATAACAGGCCAGTCACAGCTTTGTATGTGAAGTCAAAAATGAGGAAAAATCACTCAATATAAAGTAATGTGCATTTTGATCTGGAGTTTGGGAAGGAAGATCAGAACGACCTGTCAGGAATAAAATGGATTGTCCTCCCCCTTCCGCTGCCGACTGGGAAGAAACTATCTGTGGCTTCCAAACTCTTCTTGGTCCCCACATCCCTGACCTCATGCCGTTTTCAAAGGGGAGTCTTCAGAGAGATCCATGCTACATTTAACTTTGGGATCTCTCCTGTGAGCTTGTGTCTAAGCAGACACAGCCGACCTGAATGTTCCCCGCATGCTAAGCAGACCATTGTCAGCTGCTTCCTCTAGGCTAGATTGTATAAATGCTGTTTGTGATCCTGCTATGACAACTGTGAAGGACGTGGCAAAGAATTTATCACAGGGTTATTCATCCACTAGCAGAATACCTAATAAGATTCTAAATGACCCAAGATGATAATAAGACCTAGCTTGTAGCAATAAGGTATTAATAAACTGCTTTTTTCAATAAGGGAGAGTCCCAGCATCATTACCCTGACATATTTGTTTTGCTTATATTTTGCGAACAAAGTAGGGCTGCTGGATTGAATAGTAAATTTATAAAAACTCCTGATGTATGAAAAATACAGCCCACATGAAGTAGAATCCATAGGTTAAAGTCAAGAGCACGGTATTTGCCTACACATTCAAGAACCAGACTCCCAAGCCATCGATTCTAATTGTTCCGTGCCATTTGCCTTTGTATTTAAAAATTATATAAGAATAATATATCGCCCGCTGGTGACCACAAGGCCATAATTCAAATGAAGAAATTTAGTAAAATCATAAACCAAGAAAGTGCAGCGTAGATGAGTAATGGATGAAACGGGAACTCTGAATTCAAACCAAAACCTGGGATTCTACTGCATATCCCTGTTTTAAAAATAAAACTATCTAGTATTAATTACAAAAATGGGTCCTGTTTGTTATCACTCAGCTATTCCCTGGAAAGACGAGTGATGGAGACTGAGAAGCCACCGTCAGTAAGTTTGTGAATAGCAGAAGTTGGCATAGTAAGCTGCTGCTTCAGATATGTAGCGCCATACCACCCGGGTCTACATTTCTACTTGATAGCTTCGCCCCCTGACAACTACACAAGGACAAGGCCCAGAAGCAGAAATACTTTTACTTCATTTCCAGGGAGGTAGCTTTGTGCCTTGGGAGGCATCCTTTGGTGGAATGTATATAAAAAAAAAAATAAGTCAGAGAAAATATCAGCAATGAAATTAGCAATAATACTCTGTTTTGTTTTTAGATGTAACTTACGTACAATAAAATACTTGACTTTCTAGTGTATAGGCTGAAGAGTTTTGACAAATCAATACCTGTGTAGCTACACCTAAAACAAATTATAGAATATTTCCATCACCCCAGACAGTTCTCAGGCACTCTGTACCAATGAGAACCCGCTGACCCTCCACCCCACAACTGCTGTTCTGACTTCCATCACCATGGATTACTCTTGGGTGTTGCTGAACTTCATGTGAATGACACAGTATGTACTCTCCTGTGTCTGCCCTTTTTTTTTTTTTTTAATCTCAACAGAATGTTTTTGAGATTCATCCATGTCGTGTGTGTTAGTAGTTCATTCCTTTTTGTTGCTGTGTGGTCATCTGTTGTATGGACATGCCACAATTAGTTTAACCATTCTCTTACTGATGAACACTTGATTGGTCGGTCTCAGCCACTGTGTATAAGGCTGCTATGAACATTCACTCATGTATCAGCCTTTTTATTATCTCAAAATGGATAATGGCCTAAACGAACTATAAAACTGCTAGAAGAAAATCTTCAGAACCCTCGGTATAGATAAAATTTTCTTAGCTAAGGCGCTAAAAGCATGAATTGTAATAAAACAACTGATAAATTGGACTTTATCAGAATTAAAAACTTCTATTTGTGTACAAGTATTTTTGTGGAGCTATGTTTTCACTTACATTAGTAAGTAACAAGGAGTAGACTTACTAGATCATAGGTCATACTATGACACAGGTCATGGAGTAGGTGTAGACTTTATTGCATAACAAACCACTAATAGTTCTCCAATGTTTTGCAGCAGCCTTATTTTACACCCCCACCAGCAGTATGTGAGATTTCCAGATCCTCCACACTCTCGCTAACACTTAACATTGTACGGTTCTTATATTTTAGCCATTCTGTAGCTGTTGTGTGCTGTCCAGTTGATCCTGACTTGTAGTGACCCTATAGGACAGAGTAGAACTGTTCCCATAGGGTTCCCTAGGCTGTAATTTTTATGGCAGCAAAATCACCATAGAGTGAGTGGTGGGTTTGAATCACCAACCTTTCAGTTAGCCCCCAAGCGCTTAACCATTGTGCCATCAGGGTTCCTTTTAGCCATCCCAGTGAGTATGAAATGGCAAATCATTGTGACTTTATCAACAATGTTTTTAAACTTAAAAAAAAAAAAAAAAAAAAAGCCCAGTGTGTTGATGGATGAATTAGTTCCTTCTAGTTGCCATAACAAATTGCCACACACTGGATGGCTTAAAACAACAGGATTCATCCTCTCACCGCTCTGGGACCAGAAGTCCAAAATCCAGGTGTCAGTGGGGCTATACTCCTTCCAGAGACCCTAGGGGAGATGCCATTCCTTGAGTCTTCTAGCTTCTGGTGGCTCCGGGTAATCTCTGGCTGTGGCTGTGTGACTCCAATCTCTCATTCTGTCTTCATGTGAACTTCTTCTCTTCGTTTGTGTCTTCTGCTCTTCTTTCTCTCATAAGGATACTTGTCATTAGATTTAGGGCCTGCCTGGATAATCCAGGATGCTCTCATCTCAGGGTTTTTTATTCAACTATATCTGCAAAGACTCTTTCCAAACAGGCTCACATTTACAAGTTCTGGGGTTTAGCACCCGGCCATATCTTTTTGGGGGCCACTATTCAGCCCACTAGAATTGGTGACTGATAGGATTTGTGTTTAGCTTAGAATCACAATTTGCTGCATTCCCTTTTGTGTGAAGCACACATTTAAAGCAGGATATTTTAGACTGTTGGTTTCAGCATCAAACCTCCTTTAACCGTATTCTTTCAGTGTTTGTCTTCAAGTCCAGCACCTTTGTCCAGGGGTTAGTCATAACTCTTGAAAACGAAGATTTATCATCGTTAGTTAGCATTCTACCTGTATAGTCTGAAAGGCACAAGACCAAAATGACCCAAAGCCTGGGGAAAATGACCCAAATTACAAAGAACAGTGTTTCACATACAGGACAAGATACGTAGAGATTCTAAAACCGATTTTCTGTCAAAGAAGTAGGTTGTCCAAAGCCTGCACTGGCGTACTGGCTTGAGCTGAAATCCTAATGGAGACCATATATTAACATCTCTTCAACAAATTCAATGCTGGACCTCCATTTCCCCGTAAGAGAAGTAAATTCCTGTCAGTTACCAATAGGTTACTGCACCTGCTGTAGGGGAGTCTCTTGGCAAATAGGGACTCCTTTTTAACATGAACTTATACAAATTTTTCAGTTCTCCATGTGGGATATTACTTACACACGAAATGATGCCCATTGCTGTGCAACTGAAACACATTCATTTCTTTCAGTTGAGGGCCATATGAGCCTGGTTCTCAATGTTCTTTAGGACAGAACATCACATTACTGATCTCAAAAAGCTGCCTTTGCACAGAAAGGCCAGGAAGCCTCCAAGTGTCTGATGATTACACTGCCCCCTTCTGAGGACAGGCCTGAATACAAATTGCTGTCTTCATGTGATGTGACCCGGCAGCCCTGATCACAGCTGATTGGCCCTGTCACAAAGACACTTAGCTATAGGTTAAGCATGATAAAAAAAGGTAATGATAGTGATGACAATAACAACAACTGACATTGACTGAACACTTATCACGGTCAACTTTGTAGCTTAATACTTTTGTTAGGAAATCTACCTACAGGATGTAAAACTCTTCTTTGCTGTCACGTTTGTGTTGCCATGCTCTGCCACTAGGGGGTAGTATAGTTGTTATTGTCTTTTGCCCATTAAATGCAGATTTTACTCACCGTTCCTCAGTCTTTCTAGGTGCATTTTTTTTTTCCCATGTGAAATGATATTTCTCAGTACTAAAAAAAAAAAAAAAAAAAAAACAACCCGTTGCCATCGAGTTGATTCCCACTCAAAGGACCCCACAGGACAGAGTAGAATTGCCCCATGGGGTTCCCAAGGAGCAGCCGGTGGATTCAAACTGCTGGCCTTTTGGTTACCAGCCGAGTTCTTAACCACTGCACCACCACATAATTTAAGAAATGAGCTTGGTGTTTCATAAATGCTATAAAAGGAAGTACAGTCAGTTAATGTAACTTTTTCGCTATTACGTCAATCTATTAGTTTGTTAATTTTTCTACTTGTAGTTTTGCTTGTTTGTATCTACTGTAAGTAATTATTAGTATGCATTTTTTTGTGCACTGTACTTCCTATAGTGCTTGTCTTTCTATCCATTACTTGAGCATGGGTTACGTTTGATACTTTTGGAGGGAAGGGAAACGTGTGTTCTATACTGAGAAATATGGTAGAAGACACCTACTCTGCCCTCAAGAACCTTACTGTTCAGTTGTAGAAATGAAATGTGTGACGTAACTACACTTAACTGTATTCTAAGACAGGAGTGCTAGAATTTCCCAGTATGATGGAGGAATTGTTCATTTCTCCTTGCACTTCTGTTAAATTCTTTGTTGAATGTAGTTTGAGGTAATGTCTGGCTCATACATCTCATATTTGTCACATTTCCTTAGAGAGCTGATCCTTTCCTTTCTCATAAATGAATTCCCTTTTAAAATTCCTTGTATAGTTTTTTTTTTTCTCCCCTTAAATCTGACGTTTTCTGATCTTAAAATTGTTAGACTTTTTTGGATTAATATTTTGTGTATTTTTTCCATTCCTTTCCACTTTTCTGTACCATTATATTTTGTGTCTCTTCCAAATGTAACTGAAGTATGAGCTTAATTCAAGAATATCTGTCTTTTTAACACACAATACAGAAGCGGTCAGCACAACTGGACTAAACCAAAAGCAAAAAAGTTTCCTGAATACAACCAAGCACTTCAAAGGCTAGAGTAGCAGGGGTGGGGGTTTGGAGACCAGGGTTTCAGGAGACTTCTAGGTCAATCAGCAAAACAAAATGTATTAAGACATTCTGCATCCCACTGTGGTGAGCTGTGTCTGGAGTCTTAAATATTAGCAAGTAGCCATCTAAGACGCATCAATTGGTCTCAACCCACCTGGAGCAAAGGAGAATGAAGAACACCAAACACACAAGGTAATTATGAGAGCAAAGAGACAGAAAGGGCCACATAAACCAGAGACTACATCAGTCTGAGATCAGAAAAACTAGATGGTGCCCAGCTACAATCGATGACTGCCCTGACAGGCAACACAACAGAGAATCCCTGATGGAGCAGGAGAACAGCAGGTTGTAGACCTCAAATTCTCATAAAAAGACCAGACTTAATGGTCTGACTGAGACTAGAAGGACGCTGGAGGTCATGATCCCCAGACCTTCTGTTAGCCCAAGACTAGAACCATTCCCAAAGCCAACTCTTCAGACAGGGATTGGACTAGACTATAAGACAGAAAATGATACTGGGTGAGGAGTTTCTTGGCTCATGTAGACACATGAGACTATGTGGGCAGCTCCTGTCTGGAGGGGAGATGAGAAGGCAGAGGGTGACAAGAGCTGGCTGAATGGACACGGGCAATACAAGGTGGAGAGGAGGAGTGTGCTGTCTCATTAGGGGGAGAACAACTACGAGTACATAGCAAGGTGCATATAAGTTTTTGCATGAGAGTTCGAATTGATTTGTAAACTTTCACTTAAAGCACAATTTTAAAAAAAAACTGTCTTTTAACTGGCTGATTTAGTCCACTTGAATTTATCATAATTTCTTTCAACTTTTTTCTGCAATCTTTTGTCATTTTGTTATACCATAATTTTCTTGGCTTTTTTTTTTTTTTTTCCTTCTTTGCTTCTCTTGGATAGACTGTTTTCTTTATTCTTATTCTCTTCTCTACTGGTCTGGAAATTAAACATTCTGTTAGTCATCCTTTCAGAGCTATCATTAAATTTAACATACATTTTTAAAGTAAAAATCTAATATTTCTTCCCTTCTCCGAAATAATGCAAAAACCTTTGTGCCCAGAGATCCCTTCCATCATCCATATTTTTTCCCTATTTTCATTCTTTCTTGCTTAAAAACTAGTCATCTTTATTGTTGCTTTTTCAGCCATCATTTATTGAAATTTATCTCACGTTTTTCAATTTCTTGGCTCACTATTGCTTCTTGCAGTGCTATTCCTTTGTCCTGGGTTCAGTTTTCTACTTACTATAGTGCATCCTTTAGTGTGTCTTTCAGCAAGTTCAGTGAATGGTAAAGTCTCACAATCTTCATTTGATTGAAAATGTCTTTTTGTCTCCCTATTTGAGTGACAATTTGGCTGGATATTTTTCTTCAGTACTCTGAAGATATTATTCCTTTGTCTTCTGTTGTCTATCAAAAAAGAAATGATTAAAGTGTAGTATACATATTATGGACATATGGGAAAGTAAGCCTTTGCTAAGTGTACAGCTCAATGAATCAGCAACTAGATCAAGAAACAGAACAGAAACTTCCCTCATGCCTCCTTCTAGTCATTAGTCCTGCAACAGTTAAACACTATCTAGACTCTCTAGGGTCACTATGAGTTGGAATAAACTCGATGGCAATGGATTTGTTTGCCTTTTTTTTTTTTCTTCATATTTCTACCAGCAGAGATTAGATTTGTTTTAGTTTATATTTTTGCTGATGAGAAATCTTCCATCAATCTAATCTTTATTTCTTTATAGCCTTTTTCCCTCTTGTTTAAGATTTTATTTTTGATGATCTGCAGTTCCATTATGCATATAGCTATGAATTTATTTTTACTTGCCCTGCTTTGCTCTTAAAAGTGTTGCTGAATCTAAGGATATATATGCCATAAATTCTGGAAAAATCTCATCCATTATCTCATTGAATATTGCTTCTCTATCTACTGGAGATGGATGGATTCTACCCCGTCTTTCTGGAACTCCTAAGAGATATATATTGGATCTTCTTATTCTGTCTGTCCTGCAAAACTTTTAATTTCTCTTTTACATTTTCTATCTCTTAATTTTTCTATGCTATATTCTGGATCCCCCACTAGTCTGTCAGTTTGTCGTACTGTGGGGGCTTGCATGTTGCTGTGATCATGGAAGCTATGCCACCGGTATTCAGATACCAGCAGGGTCACCCACGCAGGACAGGTTTCAGCTGAGCTTCCAGACTAAGACAGAACTAGGAAGAAGGAACCAGCAGTCTACTTATGAAAAGCATTAGCCAGTGAAAACCTTATGAATGGCAGCAGAACATTGTCTGATATAGTGCTGAAAGTTAAGCCCCCCGGGTTGGAAGACACTCAAAAGATGACTGGGGAAGAGCTGCCTCCTCAAAGTAGAGTCAACCTTAATGACGTGGATGGAGTAAAACTTTCGGGACCTTCATTGGCTGATGTGGCAGGACTCAAAATGAGAAGAAACAGCTGCAAACATCCATTAATAATCGGAACCTGGAATGTACGAAGTACGAATCTAGGAAAATTGGAAATCATCAAAAATGAAATGGAATGCAGAAACATTGATATCTTAGGCATTAGTGAGCTGAAATGGACTGGTATTGGCCCTTTTGAATCAGACAATCATATAGTCTACTATGCTGGGAATGACAACTTGAAGAGGAATGGTGTTGCATTCCTTGTCAAAAAGAACGTTTTAAGATCTATCCTGAAGTACAACCCTGTCAGTGATAAGGTAATATCCATACGCCTACAAAGAAGACCTGTTAATAAGACTATTATTCAAATTTACGCACCAACCACTAGGGCCAAAGATGAAGAAATAGAAGATTTTTATCAGCTGATGCAGTCTGAAATTGATCGAACATGCAATCAAGATGCATTGATAATTACTGGCGATTGGAATGCGAAAGTTGGAAATAAAGAAGAAGGATCAGTAGTTGGAAAATATGGCCTTAGTGATAGAAACAATGCCGGAGATCGAATGATAGAATTTTGCTCAAGACCAATGACTTCTTCATTGCAAATACCTTCTTTCACCAACATAAACAGCAACTATATACATGGACCTCACCAGATGGAACACACAGAAATCAACTCGACTACATCTGTGGAAAGTGACGATGGAAAAGCTCAATACCATCAGTCAGAACAAGGCCAGGGGCCAACTGGGGAACAGAACATCAATTGCTCCTACACAAGTTCAAGCTGAAACTGAAGAAAATCAGGGCAAGTCCACGAGAGCTAAAATATGACCTTAAGTATATGCCACCTGAATTTAGAGACCATCTGAAGAATAGACTTGACGCATTGAACTAGTGACGGAAGACCAGACGAGTTGTGGAATGATACCAAGGACACCATATATGAAGAAAGCAAGAGGTCATTGAAAAGACAGGAAAGAAAGAAAAGACCAAGATGGGTGTCAGAGAAGACTCTGAAACTTGCTCTTGAGCATCGATCAGCTAAAGCAAAAGGAAGAATTGATGAAGTAAAAGAACTGAACAGAAGATTTCAAAGGGTGTCTCAAGAAGACAAAGTGAAGTATTATAATGACATGTGCAAAGAACTGGAGATGGAAAACCAAAAGGGAAGAACACGCTCAGTGTTTCTCAAGCTGAAAGAACTGAAGAAAAAATTCAAGCCTCGAGTTGAAATAGTGAAGGATTCTATGGGAAGATATTAAATGACACAGTAAGCATCAAAAGAAGATGGAAAGAATACACAGAGTCATTATACCAAAAAGAATTAGTCGATGTTCAACCATTTCAAGAGGTGGCATATGATCAGGAACCGATGGTAGTGAAGGAAGAAGTCCAAGCTGCTCTGAAGGCACTGGCGAAAAACAAGGCTTCAGGAATTGATGGAATATCAATTGAGATGTTTGAACAAACAGATGCAGCGCTGGAGGTGCTCACTCATCTATGCCATGAAATATGGAAGACAGCTTCCTGGCCAACTAACTGGAAGAGATCCATATTTATGCTTATTCCCAAGAAAGGTGATCCAGCCGAAAGTGGAAATTATAGAACAGTATCATTAATATCACAAGCAAACAAAATTTAGCTGAAGATCATCCAAAAATGGCTGCATCAGCATATCGACAGGGAAATGCCAGAAATTCAGGCCAGATTCAGAAGAGAACATGGAACCAGGGATATCATTGCTGATGTCAGATGGATCCTGGCTGAAAGCAGAGAATACCAGAAGGATGTTTACCTGTGTTTTATTGACTATGCAAAGGCACTCGACTGTGTGGATCATAACAAACTATGGATAATATTGCAGAGAATAGGAATTCCAGAACACTTAACTGTGCTCATGAGGAACCTTTACATAGATCAAGAGGCAGTTGTTCAGACAGAACAAGGGGATACTGATTGGTTTAAAGTCAGGAAAGGTATGCATCAGGGTTGTATTCTTTCACCATACCTATTCAATCTGTATGCTGAGCAAATAATCCCAGAAGCTGGACTATATGAAGAAGCACTGGGCATCAGGATTGGAGGAAGACTCATTAACAACCTGTGTTATGCAGATGACACAACCTTGCTTGCTGAAAGTGAAGAGGACTTGAAGCACTTACTAATGAAGATCAAAGACCATGTCCTTCAGTATGGATTGCACCTCATCATAAAGAAAACAAAAATCCTCACAACTGGACCGATGAGCAACATCATGATAAGCAGAGAGAAGATTGAAGTTGTCAAGGATTTCATTTTATTTGGATCCATAATCAACAACTGTGGAAGCAGCAGTCAAGAAATCAAAAGACACATTGCAAAGGACCTCTTTAAAGTGTTGAAGAGCAAAGATGTCACCTTGAAAACTAAGGTGCGCCTGACCCAAGCCATGGTATTTTCAATCACATCATATGCATGTGAAAGCTGGACAATGAATAAGGAAGACTGAAGAAGAATAGATGCCTTTGAATTGTGGTGTTGGCAAAAAATGTTGAATATACCTTGGACTGCCAAAAGAATGAACAAACCTGTCTTGGAAGAAGTACAGCCAGAATGCTCCTTAGAGGCGCGGATGGCAAGACTGCATCTTACATACTTTGGACACGTTGTCAGGAGGGATCAGTCCCTGGAGAAGGACATCATGCTTGGCAGAGTACAGGGTCAGCAGAAAAGAGGAAGACCCTCAACGAGGTGGTTTGACACAGTGGCTGCAACAATGAGCTCAAGCATAATGATTTTAAGGATGGCTCAGGACCAGGCAGTGTTTCATTCTGTTGCGCATAGGGTTGCTATGAGTTGGAACCGACTCGTTGGCTCCTCACAACAACAACAACAACATATTCTGGATAATTTCCTGATTTATCTTTCCTTTCGTTGATTCTTTATTGCGTTTAATCTACTATTAAATCCATTTATTTAGTTTTAAATTTCAATTAATCTAACCCAGACCCAGTGCCATGGATAGTTATTTTGTTTCCAGATGTACTACATGTTTCTTTTTGAAATGTACTTCTTTTTATCTTATGGTGTCTTGTTCTTGTATCATGACTTCCAATCTTTCTTTTATCTCTTTAATCATCTTAAATACATGCATTTTATTGCCCGCTTCAGGTGGGTCTATATTTTTAGTTCTTAGAGCATAAAGCTCCTTGTTTGCTTAGTCTCCTTATAGAGAATCATTTCCTCTTGTTATTTGTAATTTTTTTCTTTTAATTGTGAGCTAACTTTCAGCAGGGGCTTTCCCCAACTTGGGGACATTCCAGTCTCCCTGGGTTGTGAAAATGTTTCTACATAGTAGCTTTTAATATTCGTATGATAGCCACCACCATGGTTTTTGGTCTGCCCAGGTTTTATTTTAATTTCTTACCTTTTTTTTTTTTTTTTTTTAATAAATAGATAGCATGAGTTCAGACTTTACACCCTGCACACCCAAGCAGGCTTGGGGTTTAATTGCCCACAGAAAACTTTCTTTACAACTTGGAGCTGGAAGTCTGGATCAATGTCCAACACTGAACGATTGTGAAGAATGGGGAACATGCTGTAGCGGTTTTGAGGAGGGAAAGATACGTGAAGGAGTGGGAAAAGCTGAGTGCTGAGGAATGCTAGGAAGAATTCAGATGGGAGGCATTAAATGTTTATTTTTAAGTATTTTTTTTACATGTTAATTAGATTTAGATATGTATGGAAGGATGAAGATACGCATCTAGTGTCCAGCATGGTATTTTCACACAGCATTTTTATCTTCTGGAGACTGACAACTTCCCTCTTCTTGCTACTCTTCCCAATGTCTTTTACTTTGTAAGAACAAAACTGTGCTCACTGACTGGCAGGGAGCCAGGCTTCTGCAGGAGCCACACATGGCTTCCAAACCTGCCACGCTGACTTGGTGCTGGAGGCAGCGGATGGTTGTGAATCGAGGAATTAGAAATGTTCCTAGGGCATTTCAACCTGTAGTTAGTAGAGGAAGGAGGCTCAAGTCAGAATTTTGGTTTTTAATTTTTAATTTCGCCAACTGTGACTTTGCTGTTGAAAAGAGTACAGAGAGCAAATCTCTTGTTCCGCTTCAGAAATGCCCTTGGATCTTATTAAAGTGAAGGTATCTACCTACTCTTAACTGCTGGAGGATGGTTGCAAAGATTAAATGAGAAAGCAGAAGCGAATATGCCTTAAAATAAAAAAAATGGTATACAAGAAGGATTGCATGACCTAGTGGTTCAGAACAAGACTCCAGAGCCATCCTGGGTTTGGGCATATTGGTTAAATTCTCTGTACCTCAGTTTCCTTATCTTAAAATGGGGATAATATTAGTTTTACCTATAATAGTGCCTGACCCATAGTGAGTTCACAGTAAGTGTTAGCTTTTATTACATACCTTGCTATCGTAATCTATATAGGAGCTTTAACTTAAGTCCAGGGACCTTGAGTAGACCTAGGAATAAGTGTTTGAGAGCTCCCTAGAACTGTACCCCTAAATAATGTGTGTGTGTGTGTGTGTGTGTGTGTGTGTGTATCTATAAGGGGAAGGTTAATTTTTCTAAAGAAGTCCATATTTTCCATCATTTTTCAATGCCCGAAGAAGATCCATCGATCTCCATAGATATTATTTGGATCTAAGGACTGTAGAGCTAAATACTCCCATGCTTTCCAGGTAGGCTTTATGGCTCTTGTTTCAATCAGTAAACATCGGTGGAGCACTAGGCACTGGTCCATGCAGGTCACTCAGCCATAAAGAAGGAACAGTCTCACCCAAGTTATCATTCTCTGTATCTAGGGATAAAATGGTGGCCTGTTGAGGAACCCAAGTGAGCACCCTGAAAAATCATTCAGATGATTCCTGCTGAAAGCCGTTATTGCAATATCTTCCTCTATGAGTGACTTCAGTGTCAGGTGAGTCAACCTTATTAGAAAGGTGGTCTGTGAAGGACTGAGAGTTCACAGCAAATTTCTCTTTCAGTACCATGTAGGGTTTTTGTCTCTTCCTGCGAAGCACTGTAAGAGCCTTGTGGTTGTTTTCAGTGAAAACCAAAGGTCATGAGTTTGGGAGATGTTGGTGAAGTATCCCAAGAAACGTGATGGAGAACTCTCCATATTTCATATACTGTAAGTTTTGTTTGGTTATTTGCTTCTACTCTTTGAACCCTGTCTTGCTTTGGCACAACCCAGTCATTGAAACAATTTGAAAAGGCTTTTTGCCAAAGTGTAAATGTCAAACTTTATTTCCTTTTAATGATGTGTGTCATCTAAATAGCAAGACCATCGAGAGGGGATGTTGTGCTTCTGTTATTTTTTCCTCTTCTGCTCTCGGATGCCTTTTAACATATATAAAAATATTTATATAGCATTTCAAGTTCGCAGCTTTCAGCGTAGACATGCTTTTTTGAGCTCTCCCTTTCAGTAACATCATATTTAACTCAGAAGAAGTCCTAGGCATATAGGGGGCAGATAGTAGATACAAATCTGACAAAAAGCTAATGAGCTCTCCTGTGATTATCAGGGAGGACGGTGACTCATTAAATCTCATTTCCTGGTTAAGTCTGCATAGGGAGAAGAAATTATCTGAAATAAAAGCCTGAGAACCTAATGCAGTCAGATTTATGGGCAACTGTGTAAGCAGCCACATGATAATCAGTGCAAATAGTAAAGTGTTTTAATGAGGTCCTCTGAAATATTTAATTGGTTACTCTATTAATTTTTTTCTTTTTTTTAAGTTTCTCTGTTTTCTGTTAGGAATTGGCCCCACAGCAGGGAGAATCCTGAAACCAAGTGGGGTTGTCTTTTGGTTGGATTGAATCCAAGCTCTTGTTCCCCTACATAGTATTCTTTTATGCATGTTAACATCATTGGGATTCCCAGCCATGCTGAGATATGGGGTCAGGATGGTTAGAATCCTTAAAGACTTCTCCTTTTGGTTCAAAAGTGTATAGACATCTGCTTAGAATTAATCCTCTTCCAGGTTCTGTAGAGTGAATCATTTTTCATCCTAAGACTTTTCTACTGCTAGGAATGAAATTTTCCAAAAAGAGCAAACCATAAGCAAGATAAAGGAGAGAATGCAATTTGTTTTTGGTATCTTAGCTTCTCTTTAGATGTCCTGTGGCTTCTTTCATCTCTTGGGTCCTGGTAGCTGCCTAATCACTCCTTAGTTAAGTGACAACAGCTTAAGGTATTGTACTTCTCAGGGACTCAACAAGGGACTCGTAAATCCAAGTAAATGAAATTCTAGCAGTAGAATTTGAGATGTGATAATGGGTGGGGTGAGGTCGTGGTATTTTGGTATGTCTCAAATCACATTCATTCATCCAACCAGCCTTGTTGCTCAGTTTTCCCATGTATTTTGGCACTTAAAACTGTTGGTTAGAGAACTCTTCATTTACCAGTGATGATAAACTAAGGGACACTAATAGGTAGTCTTTGGTCCCTATTATTAAATGACCAGTCATTACCTCATCAAATAACATCATTTGGAAACCTCATCCCAAAACAGTAGACATCACTCTTAATTCCATATTCTTTCCCTAACCTTTTTGTTCCTAGATTCTGTCCATGTTGTCAACTTCTGCACTTGCCCCTGAGACCCTTGCTGTCATAACCACGAGGAGAAGGATCACCTACAGGTATGATTTATTTTTAAAGGGCGGCAGGTGGGATTCCAAATGGAGAAATCATCCTAGACAGCCTTTTTCAGAGCAAAGATGGGCTTCCAATGCAAAATGTCAAGATGATTTAGACGAATTCAGGTCCCAACTCATATTCACTTTAAACATCCGGTATTTGAGACAATTCATCTTTTAAGGTCATGGACATCGAAGATAACATATTGAGGTAGACCGTGCCAGAAGAAGGGGGTGAGATATGTAAGGAACTCAGTGCATAACACGAAAAGAGAGAGCAAAGTTACTATATTTTCTTGATTTAAAAATGCACATTAAGAAAATCATTGTAATATTTTTCAGGATTCATCTTACAGTTTATAAATATGTTTCATATAGTATTTTGTTTTTTTCTCCCCAAATATATGTTGTTAAATCTCGTAATCAAGGTTTTCTTAGAATATAAGGCATACTGCTTGTTCCCTGTAGGCTAGAAGGTCTTATTTATAACTTGTTGGCATTTGGGCTTATAAAAATGGTACCAAACCAAAACCAAACCCACTACCACCGAGTCTATTCTGATTCATAGCAATCCTATAGGACAGAACAGAACAGAACTGCCCCATAGGGTTCCCAAGACTGTCAGTCTTTACAGAAGCAGACTGTATATCCACACATCTTTCTCCTGCAGAACAGCTGGTGAGTTCTAACTGTTGATCTTTTGGTTAGCAGCCAAGCATTTTAACCACTGTGCCACCAGGGCTCTCTAAAAATACCACAGCCACATCTTTTCTGTTGCTGATGAGGGGAAGGCTAGGCAACTCTTTGGAGCTGAAGTTACAGAAAACATAGCTTAAACATGATAACTGGCTGAACTGACTCAGAGCCTTGGCAAGCTGTCAAGGCCAAGCTCTTGTGTGGGGGAAGCTAAACTGAGGTCCCTCAGCAGGCATGAATTTAAGGATATACCCAAGGTTGGAGACGAGGGTGGTCAAAGAGAAAGGACAAATTCTGAGTGATACAAGTTTCTGAGGAAAATCTATAAAGAATGCTGGGATCAAAAACCTACAGTAACATATGCAAGCATCTGTATGTGCTTAGAAAAAATTTTGCGAGGATATGCCCCAAACTGTTAACAGGGTTCAGGAGTGGGATGGTGGAGGAGAGAGATTTAAGCGCTCTTACTTTTGATTGTGTACATGTCTGTATTGCTTAGATATCTTATAATAATTTTAAAAACTATGGAAAAAAAGAGGAAAAAATGTGCCTCAAAAGTGAAAACATTTCAACTATTAAGGTATAGGCCTAGAACATGGAGAATAACTCATTTGGTCAACTGTTGGTACCTGCTCTGCTTTCATACCCCCAGCATCTGACCTTCCGTGTCTGGGGCCTTCGCCTGACGATACAGGGCCCCAGATGGTACCCTATGCCTCCAGCGGGCACTGGAACTCCTGCTCCAGTAATTTCCCAAGCAGTAGTTGAAGGGTACCTTAGCTCTAGGCACCTGAGGGCTTCTGGCTCGAGAAACACCCAGCAGCATCAACAGCTAAGGTTCTGGTTCTCTGTATGGCTGCTTCCACGCTGATGGCAGAGTGGATGGTCATCTGGTCTGTTTTATGAATGCAGACATGTGAGTTTCCCATGCTTGAGGGTCTTCAGTAAGTGTCCACCTGGAAAAGAAGCTTGTTCTCCCCTATTGTGGATTGAATTGTGTCCCTACAAGAGATATGTTGAAGTCCTAATCCCTGTACCTGTGATGTGACCTTATTCGGAACTAGGATTTTTCTTTTGTTAACAGTTCCATCAACGGGGTCACACTAGAGTAGGGCAGTTGCTAATCCTAACCCCTTCTGAGTGGTGTTTTATAAAAGGGGAGCACAGAATGGAAAAAGGAGGACAAGATGCCGTATGAAGATCCAGCTACAAGGCACGGGCACCATGAAAGACTCAGGGCTCCCAGAAGTTGGAGGAGACAAGGAAAGATCCTCCCCTAGAGCAGACAGAGAACATGATCCTGATGACACCCTAAATTCAGACTTCCAGCCTCCGGAAGTGTGAGAAAATTAATTTTTGTTCTTTAAAGCCATCCACTTAGTGATGTTTTATAATAGAAGCCGTAGGAAACTAAGTCTCAATCCCGAGAGCCAAGCACTTGGAAAGCTACACATCACCAAAGCCCCTGTTCTCTGCTGCCACGTCAGGACAAACCAAAGCCCCTGTTCTCTGCTGCCACGGCAGGACAAACCAAAGCTCCTGTTCTCTGCTGCCACGTCAGGACAAACCAAAGCCCCTGTTCTCTGCTTCTATGTCAGGACAAACCAAAGCCCCTGTTCTCTGCTGCCACGCCAGGACAAACCAAAGCTCCTGTTCTCTGCTTCTATGCCAGGACAAACCAAAGCTCCTGTTCTCTGCTTCTATGTCAGGACAAGCCAAAGCCCCTGTTCTCTGCTGCCATGCCAGGACAAACCAAAGCTCCTGTTCTCTGCTTCTATGTCAGGACAAACCAAAGCTCCTGTTCCCTGCTGCCATGCCAGGACAAACCAAAGCCCCTGTTCTCTGCTGCCATGTCAGGACAAACCAAAGCCCCTGTTCTCTGCTGCCATGCCAGGACAAACCAAAGCTCCTGTTCTCTGCTGCCATGTCAGGACAAACCAAAGCCCCTGTTCTCTGCTGCTATGTCAGGACAAACCAAAGCCCCTGTTCTCTGCTACCATGCCAGGACAAACCAAAGCTCCTGTTCTCTGCTACCATGCCAGGACAAACCAAAGCTCCTGTTCTCTGCTTCTATGTCAGGACAAACCAAAGCTCCTGTTCTGTGTTGCCATGTCAGGACAAACCAAAGCTCCTGTTCTCTGCTACCATGCCAGGACAAACCAAAGCTCCTGTTCTCTGTTGCCATATCAGGACAAACCAAAGCTCCTGTTCTCTGCTACCATGTCAGGACAAACCAAAGCTCCTGTTCTCTGCTACCATGTCAGGACAAACCAAAGCTCCTGTTCTCTGCTACCATGTCAGGACAAACCAAAGCCCCTGTTCTCTGCTGCTATGTCAGGACAAACCAAAGCCCCTGTTCTCTGCTACCATGCCAGGACAAACCAAAGCTCCTGTTCTCTGCTACCATGCCAGGACAAACCAAAGCTCCTGTTCTCTGCTTCTATGTCAGGACAAACCAAAGCTCCTGTTCTCTGCTACCATGTCAGGACAAACCAAAGCTCCTGTTCTCTGCTGCCATGCCAGGACAAACCAAAGCTCCTGTTCTCTGCTGCCATGCCAGGACAAACCAAAGCTCCTGTTCTCTGCTGCCACGTCAGGACAAACCAAAGCTCCTGTTCTCTGCTGCCATGCCAGGACAAACCAAAGCTCCTGTTCTCTGCTGCCATGTCAGGACAAACCAAAGCTCCTGTTCTCTGTTGCCATGTCAGGACAAACCAAAGCTCCTGTTCTCTGCTACCATGTCAGGACAAACCAAAGCTCCTGTTCTCTGCTGCCATGTCAGGACAAACCAAAGCTCCTGTTCTCTGCTGCCATGCCAGGACAAACCAAAGCTCCTGTTCTCTGTTGCCATATCAGGACAAACCAAAACTCGTGTTCTCTGCTACCATGCCAGGACAAACCAAAGCTCCTGTTCTCTGTTGCCATATCAGGACAAACCAAAGCTCCTGTTCTCTGCTACCATGTCAGGACAAACCAAAGCTCCTGTTCTCTGCTACCATGTCAGGACAAACCAAAGCTCCTGTTCTCTGTTGCCATGCCAGGACAAACCAAAGCTCCTGTTCTCTGCTACCATGTCAGGACAAACCAAAGCTCCTGTTCTCTGCTACCATGTCAGGACAAACCAAAGCTCCTGTTCTCTGCTACCATGTCAGGACAAACCAAAGCCCCTGTTCTCTGTTGCCATATCAGGACAAACCAAAGCTCCTGTTCTCTGGTACCATGTCAGGACAAACCAAAGCTCCTGTTCTCTGCTACCATGTCAGGACAAACCAAAGCTCCTGTTCTCTGTTGCCATGTCAGGACAAACCAAAGCTCCTGTTCTCTGTTGCCATATCAGGACAAACCAAAGCTCCTGTTCTCTGCTGCCATGTCAGGACAAACCAAAGCGGGGGAAGGTCTTTGCTTTCTCATCTTGTTCATGTGTTTGACACATGGAAACAAAGGGATGTGGAGGCCCGTCGGAACTCTGTGGATAAATCTTCATTCATGATTTAAGTAAAAGGGTGAGGGGATGCCTTGGAACTATCAGCACCATTTATTTCTGTTTTGGAGGGATCTCAGCCTCGGGCAGATCCTTTGATCCATTTGAATTCTCGGTTTTCTGCATCATCTGCATCCATGTGGCATTTTTCTACTTCTGTTGTCAGTCACTGCCTGTTCCTAGGTACCCTTTTTACTTGATATACTTCTGCAATTTTAAAACTAAGTCCTGAAAACCAGTGTGGCTGTTTGAGAGTGTGTACATTTTTTTAAAGCAGGTGATGTTTCAGTAAATCAGCAAAGAATACATTAACTTTAACAACTACAAATAAACTAGGTGTTGGCTTCCTTGGTTTAAGCTCAGCTTATACAAATCACCCGTGCCTTTTGGGAGGTTCTCTGATTTCCTGACTTGCAGTGAAGGAGGCTGCACGGGATAGGTGATTCCGACTCATAGTGACCCTATAGGACAGAGTAGAACTGCCCCATATCATTTCTAAGGAGCAGCTGGTGGACTCAAATTGCAGACCTTTTGCTTAGCAGCTGAGCTCTTAACCACTGCACCACCAGCACTCCAACTTACAGAATGGAGGTTGGGAAATAGAGAAGAATGAGAAATCGTGTCAATATTGCAGTTCAGTTGCAGTTTCAAATCTTTGATCAAGCCCAAATCACTTGTGTGACTATGATAAGTATATCGCCTCTGGGAGCCATAGTTTCTCCTCTGTAACCTGGGCATAATAAAATACTCATTTTAGGTTTTTAGAGAAGTATATAAAATAATGAATTTTCCTTTACTATGTAATGTTTGTTATAACTATTATTTTTTTTTCTTAAACTGACTTATTTTCTTTTTTTATTATTGTGCTTTAGATGAAAGTTTACAGCTCAAGTTAATTTCTCATACAAAAATTTATACATGCATTGTTATGTGACCCTAGCTACAATGCCTATAATGTGACGGCATAGCCCCCCTTTCCATCCCAGGTTTCCCATGTCCATTCCACAGCTGCTATCCGTTTCCGACTTTTAATGCTGCCTCCAGACAGGAGCTGCTGTTTAGTCTTGTGTATCTACTTGAACTAAGACACACACTCTTCATGAGTATTATTTTATATTTTATAGTCCAATCTAATTTTTGTCTGAAGAATTGGCTGAATAATTTTTTTTTTTATTTAAATGCTAGCTTGCATTTCTCTTGTATCTGCAATCCTGATGGTAGTTTTGGAAAAGGGATCCCTCCAATAGACTGTATAAAGCATCTGCATGGAAGAATATGGATCAAATCAATATATGTTAAACACTTATCTGTGTAACTAAAAAAAAAAAAATTACTACTAGTTGCCTTCTAATCGATTCTGACTCATGCCGACCCCATGTGTGTCAGAATAGAGCTGTGCACTTGACCAGAGCAAGGTCATGGATGCTTCGTAGACACATCCAAACTCCCTGAGGGACCAAGTTACTGGGCTGAGGACTGGGGACCATGGTCTTAGGGGACACCTAGCTCAATTGACATAACATAACTTATAAAGAAAATGTTCTACATTCTACTTTGGTGAGTAGCATCTGGAGTCTTAAAAGCCTGTGAGAAGCCATCTAGTATACTCCACCGGTCCCACCCTGTCTGGAGCAAGGAAGAATGAAGAAAACTAAAGACGCAAGGGAAAGATTAGTCCAAAGGACTAATGGACCACAACTACCACAGCCTCCACCAGACTGAGTCCAGCACAGCTAGACGGTACCCATCTACCACCACCAACTGCCCTGACTTTAATACTGAAGTCATCCCTGAAGTTCACCCTTCAGCTAAAGATTATACAGGCCTATAAAACAAACAATAACAACGTAATAGTTAACCATATATATGAGACTAAATGGGCACGCCAACCCAAAAGCAAAGATGAGATGGCAGGAAGGGACAAGAAACTTGGACAAGTGGAAATGGGGAAACTGAGGTCAAGAAGGGGAGGGTGTTGCCACATCACAGGGTTGGTAACCAATGTCACAAAACAGTGTGTGTATTAATGGTTTAATGAGAAACTAATTTGCTCTGTAAACTTTCACCTAAAGTACACACACACACACACACACATATGCATAAAATAGAACTGTATCCGTAGGGTTTTCAGTGGCTGGTTTTTTGGAATAGATTGCCAAGCCTTTCTTCTGAGAAGCCTCTGGGTAGACTCCAACCTCCAACCTTTCAGGTAGCAGTGGAGCGTGTTAACCATTTGTACTGCTCAGGGACTCTGCTTATCTGTATGCCTAGCCAAGCCTGTTGCCGTCGAGTCCATTCCAACTTATAGCAACCCCATAGGACAGAGTAGAACTGTCCCATAGGGTTTCTAAGAAGCGGCTGGTAGATTTGAACTGTCAACCTTTTGCTTAGCACCTGAGCTCTTAACCACTGTGCCACCAGGGCTCCACTTACCTGTACAGCCAGATTCAAATCCCAGCCCTGCCACCACTGGCTGTGTGGCTCCGGGAAAGTGACTCACTGTCTTCAAACCTTCGTTTCTCCAGCTATAAACCGATAGCATCTATCTCACAGGGCTGTCGAGAGAGTATAATGAATGTCTCATTTAGAAGCACTTAGAAGTCATCCCCTCAGCACAACATGTCACCAAGCCTCCTGGCCAGCCCCACAGGTTCCATGGAGATGGGAAGAGAACACAGGAGCCTCACACCTCTTACAAGGTGCTGCTCTGTGCTCATGCAGGCCTGCCTCCTTCAGCTTTGTCTCTGGCACTATGAGGATGGTTGTGTTGGCCATGTCTGGGTGGATATTTATGGGGCCTAGATCCCTATTAGCAATGTCTCCTACTGTGCTACACTTCTCCCAGGACAGCGACCATCGTGGACTAGCTGCCTGAGCTACAACGAATGTCCAGAGTTTGTCATTAGCAGGAAGTTCTAAGTCCCCAGATCTTAGGAGGCCTGTCTCCATTAGTGGAGGAAGAGCTAGACTTCCTTCCCTTCCCCATTTAAATACCAAATGCGATCATCTTTTCTGGGTGAAATTACAGATGGGGACGAAGGAAGTGGATGAATGAAAACATGGGCAGAGTTAAGATCAGGTTTTAAGATTATTCAGTCCAGAGTACTGAATGAAATACACAGGAAAAAAAAATCTTTTCTTCAGACACTTGAAATAATTTCTTTCTATAAAAGGAAAATCACTATCACAACCTCGTGACTGAGACTAAAATGGGGGACAGGGAGGGTCCTAATACAGTTATTGTAACTCTACACCAAGACATTGATCTCATTTTAAACACACTTCTGTGTGAAAGCCTAGATTTACAGAAGAGAATACTGCTAACAACCAGCAGGTTACAAACCTCGCTTGAAGGTTCTCAGAGTCTTCGTCTAATTTAGTCCCTATATCTATCTTTGAGGTAAAAGTCATTATCCTTATTTTTCAGACAAGGAAACAATTCACTCTAAATAAAGACTGCTTTTCCATCTAATCTCTGCTGGGGTATTTAAAATATTACATTTACCAAAATCCAACTTAACTCCACGCTTTTCAGGAATATACTAATGGTATAAAATAGGAAAGGGGAATGAAAATGTGTGGTGTACATTAAATGTTTGCATTTAATAATTGATATTTTTGACACAAAAATTGTATAATGCATTACAGTCCGACGATTTTGAAGACAAATGAAGGGTTAAATTAAAAATATTCATACAGCACCATGGGGGTGTGAGCCACTAATGGGGATTACAATTTTAAATTTGGAGTTGAACAGCTTTCTTTGATGCTGCCTATGTCTCAGTAATGGTGTGTATCACCTCATTTGAGGATGAAACAAAAGTCTAAAATCTGAGGCTTTAACCCATGGGAAAGGAGCCCTGGCTGCACAGTGGTTATGCGCTCGGCTGGTAACTGAAGGGTCTGAAGTTCCAACGCACCCAATGGCTCTGAGGGAGAAAGACTTGGTGGTCTGTAAAGATTATAGCCTAGAAAACCCTATGGGGCAGTTCTACTCTGTCCTACAGGGTCGCTATGAGTTGGAATCGACTTGACAACAGTGGGTTTAGTTTGGTTTTATGTAATTTTGCCTTCATGGGCCTCTTCCTCCATTAAAAAAAAAAATACATTAAACATTATATTTTATGGCCGTGTTGGTACAAAGACTAGTATAATCCAGGCTAGGTTCATTATTATATATTTACTATGAGCCCTTAAAGGGGTCCCTGAGGGGTGCAAATGATTAAGAGCTTGGTTACCAACCAAAAGGTTGGCAGTTCAAATTCACCCAGAGGTGCCTCAGAAGAAAAGCCTGGCAATCTACTTCCAAAAGATCACAGCCATCGAAAACCCTACACAGCACAGTTCTACTCTGACACACATGGGGTAACCATGAGTTGGAATTGACTTGACAGCATCTGGCTTGGCTTTTTTTTGTTGTTGTTGTTTAAGGGTTCTTAAAAGTACTGTGGGCCCTGGGCACTGTGGCTGGTGTGCCCATTGGATAAGTTGGCCCCGGTGTAAGCTTTCTCTGCTTGCTGGAATGTTCCCTCTCCTCTTGAGCATCTCTTCTTTGGAGACTCTACCCAAGTGTCCTTCTGGGTCCTTCCTATAGGAACGCAGTAATGTAATGATCCATTCACCAGTCTGTTTCCCAGGCTGGACTATAAGTTCTTTGAGCTCAAGAAAGGCTTTTTTCTCCCCAGTGCTGAGCACATTGTACTTTGGGCAAAATGTGTCATGGTGGATGGAGCAGGATGGCTGGGAATTCAGGGAATTTCGAAAGGTTTATTCAGAAAATGGAAGATATTTAAAAGTAGTCTTTTTGTTCCCGTTTTCCACTGGCAGCTGAACACTGGTGGACCTCAGACCACAGAAGGAAGAAGAGTCTAAGATAATTGGACAGTCAAGTAGCAAGAGCTTCACTAGGCATCGCTTGAGCAGCCGGCAAGTCCCACTGATTAACATTAACGGGAGCTCAACTCATACATCACACAAGAACAGACCCCTAAAAGCTGATCTGCTGCCCCATTAGAAGCCAATCAAATGGGTTCAGTGTTGAGTAATATGTTTGGCCAGGCTGGCTCCAGGGAGCAGAACAGCAATGAGGTTGGATGCTAATTTCAAACATGGTGGCAAGGCTGGTGCAGAGAGTAGCTCCGGCAATGAGGATTTTGCAGTGAACTGATGAAGCAGTGCCTGAGAGATAAAAGTCTCTGCAAGAAGAGGGTCTGGTCTCATAAGACTCCCTGCTACCGCACACTGTCTGCAAGACAGAAGCAGGCTGTATTTCACAGCATTGCCCAGTCTTACCAGCCACTGTCTGTTGCAGAGCATCTCCAACTTCAGGTGAATGTCATCCCAGGGTCTTGGAGAACATGCAGATCCTGGGCGCACTCCCAGAGACTCTGAGAAGTAGGTCTGGTAGGGGGACCCAGACCCCACAGGTGGAACAAGCAGCACAGGTAAAGAATGTTGCAGGTGCTTTGGATCAGGCTAAAGAACATAAACTCTGCTGGATAAGCTTTGAACAAGCGAGAATCCTGTATTCTAGCCCCAAAGGTCATGTCCATAGCTCTTGGCTCTCACTTCTTGGATGCCCAGAGCATAGTAAAATTCTTTTGTTTTTTGGTAAAAATGTGCACAACAAAACATGTGCCAGTTAAACAATTTTCACATGTGTAATTCAGTGATAGCGATTAGATTATTCATGTTGTACAATCATTATCATTGCTGCTTCCCGATCATTCCACCACCGTTAACAGAAACTCCACGCTCCCTGAGCAACAACTCCTTCCCCTCCCTCATCCCTCATGCCCCAGGTAACCACTAATAATTTTTTATTTCTATATGTTTGCTTATTTCATGTAAATAAGGTCATATAGTATTGTCCCTTTGTGACTGACGTATTTCACTCAGCATAACGTTTTCCAGGTTCATCCGTGTTGTGGCATGTATCAATACTTCGGTTCTCTTTTTGGCTGAATAACGTACTCCGTGGTGTGTATGCACCACAGTTGGGTTATCTGTTCATCTGTTGATAGGCATTTGGTTGTTTCTACCTTTGGCTGTTGTGACTAGTGCTTCAGTGGATGTTCATGTACAGGTTTCTGTTTGCGTTCCTGCTTTCAATGCTTTTGGGTGTAGACCTAGGACTGGGATTGCTCCGTCATATGGTAGTTCTATGTTCAACTTTTTGAGGAACTGCCAAACTTTTCCACAGTGGCTGTACCATTTTGCATTCCCACCAGCAATGGATGAGGGTTCCTGTTTCTCCCAAAGTATAATCTTTAAGCATGGAAGGAAGCCAGAAAAGTTCTCTCTATGCCCCAAGCCATCTTCCTGCAGATTCTGAAGCTGCATTTTTTTTTTTTTGCTTCTGGTTTGAGGGGTTGGCCTGGGAGCATCTGTAAGCTAGAGTCATGCCTCCTTTTCTCCACTCAGAGCTGCGTTCTGCGCTGTGAAGCCAGCTTTCTGGAACTCTGCACTGGGCTTCCATTTGCCATCAAAGGCTCTAATGAGGAGGGACAGGCAATTATTATTATTTATTTCACTAATTAGCCAGATAATCATTCATTCTGAAATTATCCAGGGTTGGAAATCTGTTCCTTTGTGCCCTTTGTCTAATGTGGTTTCATTTTATTTTTTCCCTTTTCCTTTACGAAAATGGCTGCGTTGTTAAATGGGGGGGCAATGGTAGGGGCTTGAGAAGGGGGCATTAAACAACAACAACAACAAAAAGATCATTTCTGAGCTGTGAAGATAATGCAACAAGGAGCCGGAGTCCATAAAGATATCACCATTCAGTCTATGAAGACATAATGCTTGATGATAACCATAAAACATGTTAGTGAGAAATAAATTGCTGTTCTATTCAAATCCTGAAACGTACCACCGAGGGTGTCACTGGAGACATGCAACTATTTTTTCCTATCCTGAGGTATATTTTATCATAATTTGTGGGGTGGTGACAGCCTTGTACACATGGTTGCCTTTCCTGCTCAGTTAGCTTGTCAAGGTCAGAGTCCTTTGGCCCCTTATGAGTGTAGGACTATTAAGAAATGAACAGGATAACCGAGCAGCACAGAGGGAAAACTTGATTTTTCTTTACTAATAAACGCATTACTTTTTCATGACATTTGCTTATAAGAAGCGACTCTGTTCTACTCTCCATGGTTTTTTGGGGGGATTGTGATTGGTTTGTTGCTCTGAGTCTAATTTTTTGTTGTAAAATGGAAAGAATCTAAGGAAGGTTGGGATTCTTCTTCACTGTCTCAAAATTAAGCATTCAGGAAAACTTCCACTTTCAGGTAGAATTTTTTTTTTTTTTTTTTTGAGGTAGGTGAGTATAATGGGAAGTTGGTGCTGAGTTAATAACAGCCGCTTCTATAGGCTGGGTTTCCAGTATGGCGCTGTCTATGTCAGCCAAGTCTCCTAGATACAACCACAGATACAACCAGCAAAGCAGAGTAGTCTGAGTGCCTTTTTTTTTTTTTAGATTTCCATTTCAAGAGTTACAACCAGATCTAGGAATGCTAAAAACTGTAACCACGGATATTAGCAAAACTGGTAGAGGAAACTTGACCTCCCTAAAGGAGAACTTAGCTAGCTAGCATAAGTTAACAATGCAATCTTCACCTTTGTATACTTCTCGATAGGCTAGGGGATTCAAGACACGGAACTTACTGCCTAAATGACTCTTCCTTCCATAGTGGGTTTCTGTGTTCTCGATAGCACCACCAATTCCTTAGAGATCTTGCTAAAAGCAGCCAAAGAGGCATAAACCAGTCCTTGCGCAGAAGGCTCAAGGAACTATTCATTGTTCCCAGGTCTTCAACTGCTCCTACCATACTGATAATATGTCCGAAGTATGTGAGACAGTCTAGCCATTCTTGCTTCTGGGGTGCATTCTGGCTGTACTTCTTCCAAGACAGATTTGTTTATTCTTCTGGCACTCCGTGGTATATTCAGTATTCTTCTCCAACACCATAATTCAAAGACATCAATTCTTATCAGTCTTCCTTATTCATTGTCCAGCTTTTGCATGCATACGAGGCAATTGAAAATACCATGGCTTGGGTCAGGTGTACCTTAGTCCTCAAAGTGACATCTTTGAAATACTTTAAAGGCGTCTTTTGCAATAGATTTGCCCAATATAATCCATCATTTGATTTCAATTATGACTTCTGTGAGTAATGTAAATGAAAGAAGTGTTTACCCTCCTTAAGAGGGAGGTACAATTACCGATTCCAAGAACCACTTTAATATAGGGCTGGCATGTTAAAAATGAATCTGATTATTTTAAATAATTCTGTTCTTTTTTTATTCTTAAAAGGACTTACAAGAGCTCTAGGGGAAGTGAAGGTACTAAAAAATAGTCAAGCTGCATTTTAAAAAGATTTTAAATAATCTAGGCTTCTCCTCTGTCCTATAGGGTCAATGTAAGTCAGAATCTACTCGACGACACTGGGACTGGGTAGGCTTCTCCTGAAGGTCATTTTACCAAGTTACACGTACTGCATGATAAATAGGAGACAGAAGGTTAGCAGAGACCATAGGTCAGGTTGCATGCCAGCCATTTGAAGGAACAGAATTTTGTAATAATACCACCAAGGATAGATATGAAAAGCTAAGGAAAGAAAAATGGTTGAAATAGAAAGTAAAAATGGAGTTGGGTGAAATGAGCATGAAACTCTCTCCCCATTCTAAGGTCCAAAGCTTCAGTACAACATCCAGGTGCTATGGGAACGTCGGATCTCAGTGCAGATGGGGGGATACAGGCAAATCCTTGCTCCTCTCGAGCACAGGTTCCAAAAGTGGCACCACTTCAAACCTAGACACACATACAGGTGGTTGTCAAAGCAAGCTTTGCAAGCAGCGCTTGCAATTGGGCTGAAAATGGGAGCCTAAGTTTTATGGGAGGCCAGCATTTCCAGGTGAATTGGTTCATTGAAACCAAATATGCTTTCCTGATCAGTGTCATCAATAACGAGTTTCCTAATGTGGAACAGAACTTCAAATTTCCCAAGAATTCAGACTTACTGGACCCATTGAGACTATTGCCCTGGGATACTCTCCAAACCTTGAAACTATCCTTTGGAGTTTAAAGATGACTATCTTTAAACAGAAAACCAGTTTAGCTCAAAAAGTGAAGAATGTCATCCATAAGTATTGAGCTTTATTTTTAAAGTATTATATGGGACCAAAGGGACAACAGTAATTCTAAAGCATAGATGAGAAGTTTAGGAGGAAGTGAGTCTAAATTAACGGGGGTGTAACACTAGAACAGAAATGAGAATGTCGACACAATGTGAAGGGTGTACCCGATGTCACTGAACACTATGTGTAGAAATGGTTCAATGGGAGCACGTTTGGATGTGTGTATCTTCACCCAAAAAAAAAAAAAAAATCAGAAAAAAATGATTTTCCTCCAACTTGGTAAGCACTCATTTGCGTCAGGTCTCTTGCACTTGCTTTCCCCCCTTCTAGAATGTTCTTCCCAGTATCTGTGTGACTTGAGCCTTAACTTCTATAAAGTCTCTGCTCCAGTGTCACTCATCAGTGATGCTTTTCTTCACCGACCACCCTCTTGAGAATAACAGCTCCCTGTCACTCACTAGGAGCCCTGGTGGCACAGTGGTTAAAAGCTCTGCTTGCAAACCAAAAGATCAGCAGTTCGTATCCACCAGCTGCTCCTTGGAAATCCTATTGGACAGTCCTACTCTGTCTTGTAGGGTCACTGTGAGTCGGAATTGACTTGATGGCAATGGGTTCGGTTTTTGGTTTGGTCACTTGCTATCCCCACCCTCCTTTGTTCCCTCCTTATTTCCTTTCATAGCACTTGTCATCACCTGACATAAAATACTTCTGTTTGCTTGTCTCCCCACTAGGAAGTAAGTTCTATAAAGGCAAAATCTGTGCTATAAAGACCTTCCCAAACAATGGAAGCTGTTCACTGCTGTATTCAACACCCCAATCAATGCCTGCCATATAGTAGGAACTCAATAAATATTTGTTGAATGAATAAGTGAATAATAATAATGAAACCAAACCAGTTGCCGTCAAGTTGATTCCAACTCCTGGCAACCCCGTGTGTGTCAGAGTAGAGCTGTGCTCTGCGGGGTTTCAGTTGCTGATTTTTCAGAAGCAGGTCACCAGGTCTTTCTTTTAAGGAGCCTCTGGCTAGAATCAAACTTAGAATTTTTCAGCTAGCAGCCAAATGTGTTAACCACTTGTGCCAAAAAGCTTCTGTTTTTTGTGCACTCTTCCTGTGTCAGGGTCCCTGCTGAGTTCCCAGGTAGGCCACTTCATTGTTTCATGCTCCATTTTACAGAGGAGGAAGCAGCCTCTGGAGTTCCACATGTCCAGAAGTCGGCGCTAAGAAATGCAGAACTCTGCACTGAGGAATATACGGGGCTGCCCTGAAGATATCAACGCTGAGAACCTTTGTCTTAATAAAGAATTTGTTTCATGCACACATTTAAAAAGAAAGTGAAGTTAAGACGACATCAATGTTACAAAAAAAAATTAGTAGGTAAAGAAGAACTTAACATTTTAACTTCAGTGGGCTTCCTAGGAAGGATCATTTGGTTAGGGTTGCCATATTTAGGGAAAAAATAGAGGATACCCGAGGAAATGTGAAGTCCAGAGAAACAACAAATAACCATTTAGTATGTTTCTAAATGGTTACTTGTTGTTTATCCAAACTTCAAATTGAACTGAGTGTCCTGTACTTTATCTGGCAACCTTATTTTAGCTGGTTTCCATTCCTAACCAGATAGAACAGGAAAGATAGTAATGAAAATAGTAGCAGTAAAAACAATGATAAAAACCACCATCTACCATTGAGTTGATTCCAACTCATGGCCACCCTAGGTGTGTCAGAGTAGAACTGTGTAGAGTTTTCAATGGCTGGTTTTTTGGATGTAGATTGCCAGGCCTTTCTTCTAAGGCACCTCTGGGTGGTCTCAAACCACCAACATTTGTTAGCAGCTGAGCGTGTTAGCTGTTTGCACCACCTAGGGAGTCCAGAAGCAATTACAGTTCCCACTTTTGTTCCCCAGGAACTGTGTTCTTTGCATAAATTATCTCTAGTCCTCATAACAACTCCACCTGCTAGGTATTACCTTCCATTCTTCAGGTGAGGAAATTGAAGCTCAGAGAAAATAAGAAATTTGCCCAAAGGCACAGAGCCAAAAAGCCCCTGTTCAGTCCTCACGCCCTGGTCTAACTCCAAGACCACAGTTGGTCCTACTCTGTTTGAGGTCCTAGGATAGACCAAATCCACAAACCAAAAAAAACCCTTCCTAGGTGAACCCGGGGAGCTGCCAGGGGTCTGGACACCTGTCTATCCGTCTTTGGGCCTCACATCCCAAGCTACTTCTATACCAAGTGTGGTCAGTCCCATGTGGGGTCATTAGGACCCTGGACCTTCTTGTTATCACTATTGAGGAGGGGGCTGTCTGCACCTAAGGATAAACAGGAAAAAAACATCTTGTGCTATTCCAAAGTCACATGCGTTTTATTCTAAATGACAATATTTAACAACAAAATTGCTTCATTTCAACCTCATTGCATTCCTTCTAGTAGGGGTACTATAATTTAAAAATAATAAGTGCAACACAGTGAATATATTGCTTTCATTAATCCCCAATACTGCTTATTTTCAGCACTTTTAAATTATTTGGGTGTGCTCAATAGATTTAGTTGAAGTGGAAAAAGAATCATTCAAATTTCAGACCATTTGCAATTATCAATTTATCTGCTGGTTTCCAGCCAAATAACTGAACTTCGAAGGAGCGTTTAGTTTGAATGATTTCCTCCCCACCCCCTTCCTGGAATGAAACAGTGAATTAGTCAAGTAAAAATGTCTGTGGAATTGAAGATGCTGTAAACAAGGGCATCATAGCCTCTGAATTATCAGCCAGCACAGGTGATGTTGATTACACGTCATGGAGCCCCAAGGACATCTAGAGTGACAGCAGAAACTTTATGCCGGAAGCGAAATGAAGAATTCAGGCAATCATTGAAACATTTCACTTCAACCTCTGCTTAATTCCCAAATAATTAAGGACAACCTGAAATTGTAAGGTCCTGAAGTACTAGGATTGCTAAAAGAAGTAGGAAAAAAAAAAAAAGAAGTAGGAGAAAAAAAAGGAGAGGCACTGTTATATCTGAATGTCAGGTAAGAGTGAATACATTTCTAGTATGAGTCTGTCCCAGATACTGTACCCTGTATTTTTATTTGCTAAACCTGGCAACCCTATTAAGGAGCCAAGCCCCTACAGCTCACTAACTCCCCTGTTGGTGGTCTTTAAACATAGCATGGTAATGACTAATTATAATGGCTGGAATTTATTAAGTGATTACTATGTGCTGAGTGGAAACCCTGGTGGCGTAGTGGTTAAGTGCTATGGCTGCTAACCAAAGGGTCAGCAATTCCAACCCCTAGGCGCTCCTTGGAAACTCTATGGAGCAGTTCTACTCTGTCCTATAGGGTCGCTATGAGTCGGAATTGACTCAACGGCACTGGGTTTTTTTTTTTTTTTTTTTTTTGGTGTACTGAGCACACTCTGCATACTTTACACGTATAATCAACTAACCCTCACAGCAGTCCTGTCAGCTAGGGGCATTGTAATCCCATTTTATAAATACAGGAAAATGAGGCTTGGTGGTGAGGTTAAGGTACTTTCCTAAGAACTCAACACGCGGTGGCGAAGGCTAGGTGGCTGGGTTTGTAGCCAGGCCTTCCTGAGTTCATTACCCCATCGTGCTTTCTCATCAATGAAAACAAATGACCAGTTGCAATTAGGATCATGTATATCTCTACTTTGATTTAAAGATACAAATACAGTCTTAAATTTGTATGGACATCCTTAAGGTTAGATTTTGCAGTTTATATGGTAAAGTGTAGATGTAGAACTCATTGTAAAATGGTCTGGCCCATCCTGTACTACTAAAAGGAACCTCCCAGCTGTGAAGACATATAAATGCAAAGGGTGAGATGCAACAGAAATCACTGGACAAAACTTGACTGGACGAAAGCAGCTCCCAAACAATCAGTTATTTTGAAAATGGCTGCCAATTCACTTACTTTTCAGCTCATTATGGGCTGCCTTGAGATTTTCAAATTTAATTTTTGGATTCTTGAATTGTGAACTTGCTTAAACTTAGGCTCTATCTCCTAAATGGATAATAAACAAGTTCATTTGCCAATGGGCCAAGTTCTAGACTTAAGGTTTTATCAAAAAACTTCTTAAATTTATCTATTGCATATAATTTTTGGAAAGATGATGAAGCAACATTTTAAGAAAATTCAAAAGAAAACAACACCCACGACACAGCACCACTGTTTTCATTTTGCACATTCCTTTCCTGTTACTGATTTCTGAAGCCTCCAGAAAGACAGATTCCATCATGCTTGTTAGAAATGAATTCATCGAATCTGTCAAGAGGAAACTGCCGACATAGAGGAAAAGGCAGACGAGGAAAGAACACCCATCTTGCAGTTGGTAGCAATCCTTTTTCTTTTCCTTTTAAAAAAGTCCATAAACAGGATATGCAATGAATGGTTAGCTACTTTTGTCCTCCTTCAACCAAAATTATTCTCTTTCCATTTCGAAGGCATGAGAAACTGAAAATGGACTCCTAGATGCTGAGCTCGGGAGGTCCAAGCGCCTGCCCCGGAATTAATTAGACTGATGTTCAGGTGGGTCTCAGAGGTCCATCCCATACTCACAGAGCCCCACCAGACACCAGGCATGGGAGTCAGTGCTTGAAAAGTACAAATACACACAGAACTTGAACTTGCCATGGCACGACAGAAGCCCGGGTTATTGTAGACAAATAGTGGCATTGTACAGATGGACTAAAATGACTGGCAGGACAAGAAGCAGAACCAAAGGGTCATGATTCTTCAACAGAAACTGCCTCGACCCAGGACAGTTTTCACAAGTGCCCAGGAAAGATTGCGGACAATTCAGTGTCAGCTTTTGCCCCCAGTCAGTTAGCAGCACTCCCCTGAAATGAGAAGGCTGCTACAACACTTCAGGAAAAGATTGGTAAGGAAATTCAACAGCAGCCCCTGTAGAGTTGCCTTGTTACATAACACCTCACATTGACCGTCAGAGCCACACAGGGTTGCAGAGGAGCCCCGTTACACTGGCAAAAAGTGTAACAATTTACAGCTGGAAGCCACAGCTGGTATGAAAATAAACATTGAATCAGTTCCTTTAAGTCCATGTTCCATTAGAATAACTACGATAGGTGACATTTTTCACGTTTTAATTGGTGTTTTGCTGATTTTATCAGAATTTCTGCTGATCAGAGCAAATTGGCTGTTTATTTATTTTGCAGTGAAGCTAACTGTTCTCTGCAAGTTCAATGTACTGTAATGAATTTTAAATATCCTCCCAGCCAGATTACAAAGTGTTTGGATCAAGACGTCCTTGTTACACTTAAGTTATTAATTACTCAAATGGACAAAAGGTAACTTTCAGATAGAATGTCACGTTTTTTAATGGATCTGAATTGGAGGAAAATGTTGAGCCTGCATTAAATGATGTCAGGAAATAAAAATGTTTCCCCTGCAGTCTGCTTAACCCACTTGTACCTGCTTGGTTTTTAGACATACGATAAATACTTTCATTATTAGTTTATTTTCAGTAGCTTACAGAACAATAAGTTTTTATGTTATTTACACTCCAGTGACTTTGGTTTAATTGGCTTCTTTTATGTTATTTATATAAATATAAATCATACTGGGTTTTAAAGTATTAATGATGCATTTTATGTTATAATGCTGTTTTGAACCAGGCTAGCACTCCATAAATGCACACTATCCATGGGTAACCGCTAAGGAACTTTACAAAATCTACTTCAAAAGGTGAAGTAAATGCGGCCTGAGCCCCAGCAGAACTCACTTTAGGGATAAGATCCACTGAATTATACCTCATTTGTGTTTGAGTTTGCAAACTATTCACATATTTCTGGAGGGCAATTCTCAGGGCTGTATGATTGGGAAACTACATAGATTTTTTTTTCAAGGTACCACAACAAAGCAAAAATGCATTTCAATATAACCAGGTTTCGAGCCTTGCTCCCCTAGCTGCAGGCGCGTGGGTGAGTCTACTGCTAAAGCCCTCAGAAGTGGCATCTGTCAGGTAAAGAGGTTGGCTAAGGTCATTGCCTCCATTTACATTTCTGTGGTTGTAGGTTTTTATAAACATCCATTTGACAATCTTTGGACATTTTTCACTCAAATGTTAAGATGCTGTCATGAGTAAACAGGGTATCCTTGCATTGGCCACACTTCTAAATAAACTTTACAATTTTATAGATATTTAGGCTTTTCCAAAAGAGCCCTAGTGGGGCTAATGGTTAAGCGTTTGGCTGCTAACTGAAAGGTTGGCAGTTTGAACCCTCCCAGAGCTCCATGGGAGAAAGACTTGGTGACCTGCTTCCAGAAGGATTACAGCCGTGAAAACTGTGTTTGATTCGATAGCACCCAACAACGACGGGCTTTTCCAAGTAATTCTCCATATTGGCCTCTTTCAGTGATGGAAGGCATAAGGAGAGAAACAAAAGAAAATCAGTAAGAGATGTTTTTGAATTAATAAGTGATATCATTTCAGTAGTTGGGCAAGAACCAGTGTGCCACAGGAGTGAGAGTAAGGAGCAAATAAACCACAACAGTAAATGTAGACAGCATAATTACCATTGTGTAACAAGAGGGTAGTTTAATTCTGGACCATTTAGGGAAAGTTAGGTGCCCATGCAAAGCACGGCCTTGGTTTTGTGGTGACAAAGGTAGTGAGAAGGTTAAAACGTTTCTTGAGCATTCATGTCTAAAATAGCACTTGAATCCTACCTAAACACAGGTTTTCTTATTGAGAGGCACTTGAGACAAGCTGGGTCACTTCTTGTTGTCCCCATCGAAGGGCGTTCACTTTTCAAAGTGCCAAAAGAACTGCAGTACAAGATGATTTTATCCTACAGGGTGGGCGCGTGGGAAGAGCTCCTGCGTCAAAGAGATCTTAGTAGTTGGGAGACTTTGGGCAAGTTCCCTCTCAGCTTTGGTCTCCTCATTTGTAAAACAGGGATAGTCATAGTGCTTGCTGCATGGGGTTGTTCTGAGAAACAAATGAGGAATATGGAGCCTTTGTACAGTACCTTCTTCCTAATAGCTACTCAATAAATGATCCTTATTATGTCTTCAGTATAGGTGCTCTCTACGTGTGTGGAGGGGCCCCTGGCAGTGCAGTGGTCATAGCCACTAACCAAAAGGTTGGCAGTTCAAATCCACCTGCCGCTCCTTCAAAACCCTATGGGGCAGTGCTACCCTGTCTATAGCATTGCTGTAAGTTGGAATTGACTTGACAGCAACGGGTTCCTTTTTTTTTTAAATGTTTGGAAGTTATCAACAGGTAATTCATGCTGCTCACTATGGCGTGTTTTTGACTCAAATGGAAACCACTGGGAAATAACAAATGTTTTTAGTAAGAAGAATGTCACTGAAAAGGAGAAAGAATATCTGCTATCTAAATAAATACCACACCCAGACACTAGAAAAATAGCTCATAGGCCATAGCAGCTGTTCTCAATATGAATTGTGTTTTCCCTATGAATGGGGTAGAATGTTCAGTTGGTGGGGCAAGAAACTCAGTTCATTGGGTTTGCACGGGAGCTGACAAGGGGAAAATCACATAGCCGACTTGTGTGTGGTATGTGTTTGCTACCTTGCCTGTGAATAACTTTTTCACTTTACAAGGTGCTTACACATTTTCTCACTTTGTCTTCATAGAAGCTCAGTGAGGCAAGTGAGACAGAGGTCGTTATCTCCATCTTGCAGATGAAGCCATTATGACTCAGAGCAGCAAGGGGGTTTTCCCAAGGCAGAACTTGAGCCCAGTCTTTCTTTCTCTCATGAGGAGCTGAAGTTTGAGAACCATAAAAGTATTCCTAGTTCTGGTCCAGAGTGACACAGCACAGATCCTGGCACTCTCTGACCTTAAATTCCAGGTCTCCCACTCACTGTGTGATATTCTGCAAATTGCTTCCCCTTTCTGTGCCTCAGTTTCCTCGTCTGTAAAATGGGGTTAATAATAGTATATGGTTAGATTGAATTACATCCCCCCCCCAAAATATGTGTTGGACTCCTCACCCCTATACCTGTGGATGTCATCTTGTTTGGAAATAGTGGTTTTTGTTATGTTAATGAGACCTCGTCAGTGTAGGATGTGCCTAATGTAGGATGTGCCTAACCCTAATCATTTCTGAGTTATAAGTAATTGTAAGTAACTAGATTAGAGAAACAAAATTTGATGGTCCAGACACACTGTACACCTTAGGATTCTTTGGTTCACAGAGTGTTGGTAAATACCTGACTTAGAGAGGAACATACCTGGGGCTCCTGAGTAGGCTCACGGGTCAAGGCTTCTCCAATATCCAGAAGATACCAAGGCAAAACCACTTGCTTGAATGCTAATAAAGGACTCCCTGGAAAAGCTAATTTGTACAGTTATGACCATTCCCAGGGATTGTGGGTAGGGGCAGGGAATGAGGAGAATCACCTGGCCACTCTCCCAATTTCTATGCATGTGCAGTCAGGTTAAAGCGGGAACAGGAAGTCTGGAAATGGACAAAAACAGATGAAAGGGAATGTAGAGAAGTCATCATTTTGCCATCATAATGGGTCTGAAGGGCTACCGAAGTATCGTACGCATTCAGACTTCCACAACTATGACTGCTTTTCTGGAATTTGCATCATTATTTTAATGGCCAAGGTTTGGTTGCAACTGAGTAAAAATGTCCAGGATGTGGTGAAGTTGCTCATTTTCGGAAGTGTTGCAGTGAAAATAGCGCAACAATGAAGAATATAATAACTTTGTGCTGTACGCTCTGTTGTTTAATATTTGTCTTCCAAACCGCTCCTGTTATTGATTTTTAAACATTTATAAAATGTCATATAAAAACACACTAGTATAGCATTTATAATTTATTAGATTGTTTCCTTAAGAAAGAACTTCAGTCTGAGACGATGGTGACCCAACATGTCTAGAAATCTGGTGCTTTGCCTCTTACCTGCCTGGAGCCCAGGTAAGCCCTGCTCAGATACCTTCAGCACCCCTTCCATGGGGTGCCTTATATTCAGGCACTTGTCTTTGTCAGGCCTCACAACCCTCTGAGAGGATGTCTGCTCCGTGCCATATCTTTCCTGTCCCCATTTTGTATGCTGCCACTGCATGTCCAAGTGGCTACAAAGGTATGCAATGTTGCTGTATATATTTAAGACACTGCACTTAGTAGAAGACGTATTTGTCAGGTAGTAAAACCTTGAAACTCAGGGCTGCCTGCTGCTGATCGAAAGCTCAGGTGGGAAGAAGTACATTCATGGAGCATGTCCTGAAGGGGAGGCAGTTCATCCCCTCATCCAACAAGGTCTGAACCCTGCCTGGAGCTGAGACCACCAGAGTCACATGGCCAGTAGGCATCATTTTGATCACCTCACTGAATTGCTTACACTGAATGACATTTCTTTCAGCCATTTGCTATCGGCTTCCATCAAGCAGTGTTAAAAAGAAAGATGGCTGAACAACCACCTTGTACTTGTGTATATTTAAGGATGCTGTAACTCATTGGTCATTCCGTTGCATATATACCTTTTAAATATTTTTATTTAGATTTATTAAAATATTCAAACATACAGAAAATAATGGATCCAAGAGTCATGAAAATTCACTTTTAGCTGTATTTGCCTCATTTTCATAACAAAATGTTATATAGTTTACTGCCTCCCATGCCACTCCACTCCCCAACTCGCTAGAGGTAACCAATACCCCAGAGCTGGTATGTATCTTTCCTGTCCCAATTTTTTTTTATATATTCTTTTTTTTTTGATAATTTTTATTGAGCTTTAAGTGAACGTTTACAAATCAAGTCAGTCTGTCACATGTAAGCTTATATACAGCTTACTCCATACTCCCACTTACTCTCCCCCTAATGAGTCAACCCTTCCAGTCTCTCCTGTCGTGACAATTTTGCCAGTTTCTAACCCACTCTACCCTCCTATCTCCCCTCCAGACAGGAGATGCCAACACAATCTCAAGTGTCCACCTGATACAAGTAGCTCACTCTTCATCAGCATCTCTTTCCTACCCACTGTCCAGTCCCTTCCATGTCTGATGAGTTGTCTTCAGGAATGGTTCCTGTCCTAGGCCAACAGAAGGTTTGGGGACCATGACCGCCAGGATTCCTCTAGTCTCAGTCAGACCATTAAGTCTGGTCTTTTTATGAGAATTTGGGGTCTGCATCCCACTGATCTCCTGCTCCCTCAGGGGTTCTCTGTCATGCTCCCTGTCAGGGCAATCATTGGTTGTGGCCAGGCACCATCTAGCTCTTCTGGTCTCAGGATGATGTAAGTCTCTGTTTCATGTGGCCCATTCTGTCTCTTGGGCTCATAGTTATCGTGTGACCTTGGTGTTCTTCATTCTCCTTTGATCCAGGTGGGTTGAGACTAATTGATGCATCTTAGATGGCTGCTTGTTAGCATTTAAGACCCCAGATGCCACATTTCAAAGTGGGATGCAGAATGTTTTCATAATAGAATTTATTTTGCCAATTGACTTAGAAGTCCCCTTAAGCCATAGTCCCCAAACCCCCGCCCTTGCTCCGCTGACCTTTGAAGCATTCAGTTTATCCCGGAAACTGCTTTTGGTCCAGTCCAGTTGAGCTGACCTTCCGTGTATTGAGTATTGTCCTTCCCTTCACCTAAAGTAGTTCTTATCTACTAACTAATCGGTAAATAACCCTTTCCCACCCTCCCTCCCTTCCCCCTCATAACCGCAAAAGTATGTGTTCTTCTGAGTTTATACTATTTCTCAAGATCTTATAATAGTGGTCTTATACAGTATTTGTCCTTTTGCCTCTGACTAATTTCACTCAGCATAATGCCTTCCAGGTTCCTCCATGTTATGAAATGTTTCACCAATTCGTCACTGTTCTTTATCGATGCGTAGTATTCTATTGTGTGAATATACCACAATTTATTTAACCATTCATCTGTTGATGGACACCTTGGTTGCTTCCAGCTTTTTGCTATTGTAAACAGAGCTGCAATAAACATGGGTGTGCATATATCTGTTTGTGTGAAGGCTCTTATTTCTCTAGGGTATATTCCGAGGAGTGGGATTTCTGGGTTATATGGTAGTTCTATTTCTAACGTTTTAAGAAAACGCCAGATAGATTTCCAAAGTGGTTGTACCATTTTACATTCCCACCAGCAGTGTATAAGAGTTCCAATCTCTCCACAGCCTCTCCAACATTTATTATTTTGTGTTTTTTGGATTAATGGCAGCCTTGTTGGAGTGAGATGGAATCTCATCGTAGTTTTAATTTGCATTTCTCTAATGGCTAATGATCGAGAGCATTTTCTCATGTATCTGTTAGCTGCCTGAATATCTTCTTTAGTGAAGTGTGTGTTCATATCCTTTGCCCACTTCTTGATTGGGTTTTTTGTCTTTTTGTGGTTGAGTTTTGACAGAATCATATAGATTTTAGAGATCAGGCGCTGGTCAGAGATGTCATAGCTGAAAATTTTTTCCCAGTCTGTAGGTGGTCTTTTTACTCTTTTGGTGAAGTCTTTAGATGAGCATAGGTGTTTGATTTTCAGGAGCTCCCAGTTATCTGGTTTCTCTTCATCATTTTTGGTAATGTTTTGTATTCTGTTTGTGCCTTGTATTAGGGCTCCATGGTCTTTATCGTTTTAGTCTTTATGTTTAGGTCTTTGATCCACTTAGAGTTAGTTTTTGTGCATGGTGTGAGGTATGGGTCCTGTTTCATTTTTTTGCAAATGGATATCCAGTTATGCCAGCACCATTTGTTAAAAAGACTATCTTTTCCCCAATTAACTGACACTGGGCCTTTGTCAAATATCAGCTGCTCATATGTGGATGGATTTATATCTGGGTTCTCAATTCTGTTCCATTGGTCTATGTGCCTGTTGTTGTACCAGTACCAGGCTGTTTTGACTGCTGTGGCTGTATAATATGTTCTAAAATCAGGTAGAGTGAGGCCTCCCACTTTCTTCTTCTTTTTCAGTAATGTTTTACTTATCCAGAGCTTCTTTTCCTTCCATATGAAGTTGGTGATTTGTTTCTCCATCACATTAAAAAATGTCATTGGAATTTGGATCGGAAGTGCATTGTATGTATAGATGGCTTTTGGTAGAATAGACATTTTCACTATGTTAAGTCTTCCTAACCATGAGCAAGGTATGTTTTTCCACTTAAGTAGGTCCTTTTTAGTTTCTTGCACTAGTATTTTGTAGTTTTCTTTGTCTAGGTCTTTTACATCTTTGGTAAGATTTATTCCTAAGTATTTTATCTTCTTGGGGGCTACTGTGAATGGTATTGATTTGGCGATTTCCTCTTCGATGTTCTTTTTGTTGATGTAGAGGAATCCAAGTGATTTTTGTGTGTTTATCTTATAACCTGAGACTCTGCCAAACTCTTCTATTAGTTTCAGTAGTTTTCTGGAGGATTCCTTAGGGTTTTCTGTGTATAAGATCATGTCATCTGCAAATAGAGATAATTTTACTTCCTCCTTGCCAATCCAGATGCCCTTTATTTCTTTGTCTAGCCTAATTGCTCTGGCTAGGACCTCTAGCACAATGTTGAATAAGAGCAGTGATAAAGGGCATCCTTGTCTGGTTCCCGTTCTCCAGGGAGATGCTTTCAGGCTCTCTCCATTTAGAGTGATGTTGGCTCTTGGCTTTGTATAGATGCCCTTTATTATATTGAGGAATTTTCCTTCAATTCCTATTTTGCTGAGAGTTTTTATCATAAATGGGTGTTGGACTTTGTCAAATGCCTTTTCTGCGTCAATTGATAAGATCATGTGGTTTTTGTCTTTTGTTTTATTTATATGGTGTATTACATTAATGGTTTTTCTAATATTAAACCAGCCTTGCATACCTGGTATAAATCCCACTTGGTCGTGGTGGATTATTTTTTTGATATGTTGATGAATTCTATTGGCTAGAATTTTGTTGAGGATTTTTGCATCAATGTTCATGAGGGATATAGGTCTGTAATTTTCTTTTTTTGTGATGTCTTTACCTGGTTTTGGTATCAGGGATATGGTGGCTTCATAGAACGAGTTAGGTAGTAGTCCATCATTTTCTATGCTTTGAAATACCTTTAGTAGTAGTGGTGTTAACTCTTCTCTGAAAGATTGGTAGAACTCTGCAGTAAAGCCGTCCGGGCCAGGGCTTTTTTTTTTGTTGTCCTGTCCCAATTTTTTAATGCTTTTAACTGCATGTCCAAATGGCTACAAAAGATATGTAATATTGCTTCAGAGGTTTTCAAAAGTCTGCATACATATCATGTAGGACACCTCCTTTGCATATAGCGGGTATCTTAGTTATCTAGTGCCGCTATACCAGAAACTCTGCAAGTGAATGGCTTTAACAAACTGAAGTTTATTTTTTCACAGTCTAGGAGGCTAGATGTCCGAATTCAGGGTGTTGGCTCTAGGGGAAGGCTTTCTCTCTCTCTGTTGGCTCTGGGGGAAATTTCTTGTTTCTTGGTGATCTTCATATGGTGTGGCATCTATCTTTCCCCATCTCTGCTTGCTTCTCTATGCCTAATCTGCTCTTTTATATCTCAAGAGAGATTGATTTAAGACACACCCTACACTCAGACTGTCTAATTATCATAACAAAGAAAATTCATTCCCAAATGGGATTATAACCACATGTATAATTCAACTTACAGCGACCTTACGTACAGCAGAACGAAACACCACTTGGTTCTGTGCTATCCTCACAATTGTTGCTATGTTTGAGCCTATTGTTGCAGCCACCGTGTCAATCCATCTTGTTGAGGGTCTTCCTCTTTTTTGCTGACCCTCTACCAAGCATGATGTCCTTCTCCAGGGACTGATCCCTTCTGATAACATGTCCAAAGTACGTGAGACGGATTCTCACCATCCTCTCTTCTACGAAGCATTCAGGCTATACTTCTTCCAAGATAGATTTGTTCATTCTTCTGGCAGTCTATGGTAAGTTCAATATTCTTCATCAACACAGTAATTGAAATCCATCAATTCTTCGGTCTTCCTTATTCATTGTCCAGCTTTTGCATGCATGTGAGGCGATTGAAAATATCATGGCTTGGGTCAGGTGCACTTTAGTCATCAAAGTGACATCGTTGCTTTTTAACACTTTAAAGAGGTCTTTTTCAGCAAATTTGCCCAATGCAATACATCATTTGCATGGGTACAGGGGTTAGGATTTACAACACAAATTTTGGGGGACACAGTTCAATCCATAACAGAGAGCTTTTTGTAAAGATGTAAGAAATTTTTATTGGATCTTATGCTGAATGTATTTGTTTTTCTCATAGATACCATGGAATATATAAGTGGTATTCCCTTCTATGCAGTGGTGGAGGGGAATCTGGGCTCTAACTTGTCACCCCCCTTCATCAATTGTAGGACCTTGCAGGCATATTTTGTTTATTCATCTAACTAGTTCTTTACCTTATTTTTCCTTTGCCTAGATTTCTTCATTTAATTTCTTGAAGCTTGTTGCATTTATACTCTTCTTGTGACAAAAAAAAAAACTTTTTTTTTTTTTGTGACAAGATCCTTTTTTCTTCTACTTTTTCTCCTCCATTCAATGCCTCCTCAAGTTGCATCTTAGTTACCAGCAGACACCACCTGCCCAGCCCAACCCTGAAGGCTCGAGAACAGGACAAATTGGCAGGATTTACTTTATGCTAAACATGACATGGAAACCCTAGTGGCTCTGTGGTTAAGAGTTACGGCTGCTAATCAAAAGGTTGGCAGTATGAATCTACCAGGTGCTCCTTGAAAACTCTGTGGGGCAGTTCTACTCTGTCCTATAGGGTTGCTTGAGTCAGAATTGACTTGGCAGCAATGGGCTTTTTTTTTTTTTTTTTTTTTTTTGATTTAAGCATGGCATTATGTTTAGCTAAATGATTGTTAGAAGCCTAAAACCTGAATATTATCTGTCAATATCCAAGAAAATGAATACAAAATATGGGATGAATTAAATTACTTCGTGCCCAGAAGTGGGTCCTCGTAGTTTATCCTCCAGTCCAAATGTTTCCAGTAGCAGAAATGGCTTTGGTTTTGCAGGCTGATGAGCACACAATGCAGTATTTTCACATTTCATAGCGTGTGATTGTGATGACTGCATGGTGTTTTACTTATTTAGGGCTGCTACAACAGTAATACAAGTGGGTGGGTTTAACAAAGAGGAGTTTATTCTCTCATGGCTTAGGAGGCTAGAAGTTCAAACTCAGGATGCCTGGTCCAGGAGGCTTTCTCTCTCTGTTGGCTCTGGGGAAAGTCCTTATCATCAGTCTTTCCCTGGTTTAGCTGCTTCCAGGTGCAGGGATCCCAGTCCAAAGCACTCTGCTCCCGGCACTTTTTTCTTGGTATTATGAGGTCCCTCTTCTCTCTGCTTGATTCTCTTTTATATCTCAAAAGAGATTCACTTAAGATACAAACTAGTCCTGTAGATTGAGTTCTTCCTCATTAACATAGCTGCCTCTAATCCTGCCTCATTAGCATCATAGAGGTAGGATTTACAACACATAAGAAAATCTCATCAGATCACAAAATAGAGGACAACTACACAATTCTGGGAATCATAGACTAGCCAAGTTGACACATATTTTGGAGGGACACAATTTAATTCATGACACACAGCAAAGAAGCAGAAACATGGGGAAGCTATTAACTATTCCAGTTAATGCCAGAATATTAATTCCATTTACAAAGATTAGCATAGGACTGGTGGGTATTACAAAGACCTTAAGGACTTTAGAGAAGTAATTTGTAGAGTATAATATTAAAATGTTACAGTTTGGTGTTTTAGTCTTTAAACTCTTAGGTTGCTCAGTTTCCCTCCATCTTAGAATTAAACACAACTCTGGGATTTTCCCAAAGGCAGTCCTTCTAAATGCATCTGAGCTCATCTTCCTGTGGTTATACTGGTCACCTAGACTGGCTCTCTTGGCCTCAAAAATAACCTAGAGATCCACCAAATCTAGGAAGGAGACAGGAAGAGTTATATTAATTTCAATATGAAACCACATTTTCCAGTATTATTGGAGGGCAGGGAAAGATTTGGTTGAATTAGAGCAAATGTTTCTGCAATACCTACAGAGCAATGAGCACCTACAAGGCGATCTTTAAATAATGGTGAATTTTCATACCTTATTGATATTCATTCATTTAGCATATTTAATACTTTTTATTCTGGGAATTAAAAGAAAATTAAGACATTAATTCTGTCCTGATGAAATTTATCAGAATAGCATACATAGATAATGAAGGATACAGTGAGATAGAAAGTGAAGTTACTAAATATTTTTGTTGTTGTATATCAGCTGCCAAGGGGTGGGCTCCAACTCATGGTAACACCGGGTATAACAGAAAAAAGCATTGCCTGGTCTTGCACTGTCTTCATGATTGTTGGTGTATTTGAGTCCACTGTTGTAGCCATCGCGTTGGTCCATCTCAGTAAGGGTTTCCCTCTCCTTCGCTGGCCCACCACTTTACCAAACATGATGTCCTTCTCCAGCATTCAGTCCCTCCTGATGACATGTTCAAAGTAAGTGAGCCAAAGCCTTGGACAATATACTGTGATCCCTAGGTTTTCATTGGCTAATTTTCTGAAGTAGATCACCAGGCCTTTCTTCATAGTCTGTTCAGTCTGGAAGCTCCGCTGAAACCTGTCCACCATGGGTGACCCTGCTGGTATTTGAAGTAGCAGCAGTAAAGATTTCAAAATCATAGTAACATACAAGCCACCACAGTACGACAAACTGACAGTTGGTGGATACCAAATATGGGTACTAATAAAGAGTGGCTTTCAGAGAAGGAGAGGGGACATTGCTTCTTGTTGAAGGGGACCCATAAAATAGTATTTAACCTAAGCCTGGAGGCACAGATAGGTTTTGAAGATGCAAAGGTTAAAAGGTGAGAGAGCCCAAGCACAGACCAAGTGAAAGGAACATACATAAAGGCAGAAAAGTTTTCGCGTGTCTGAGGGAGGCTGAAATTAAAAAAAAAAAAAACCCATTGCTGTCAAGTTGATTCTGACTCATAGTGACCCTATAGGACAGAGTAGAACTGCCCCATAGAGTTCCCAGGGAGCAGCTGGTGGATTCAAACTGCCAAGCTTTTTAGTTAGTAGCCGTAGCATGCTGTAGCTCTCAATAACTGCACCACCAGGGCTCCACAGACAAAACAGAGGGCGAAAATAAAGAGCTAAGCCTGGAAAAGTAGATTAGATCCATACTATGGCAAATATTGAATGCCAACAAAAGAGATTTAAACTTTACCTTGTATCTGTCGCCTTCGTGACATGAATGCATGGGCAAAATAACGAAGCAAATGCATGGATATTTAGTCAAAATAGGGGAGGAAGAAGTAGAGAGAGATAAAGAAGAATTATGAAGAAAAGTGAAGGAAATGGAAAAGGTAGTTATCAGGGGAGGTCCAGTGAAACTCCGGATGGTAGTAGCTGTGCTCACTAACCCTGATAACGTTGTTGGGTGGTGCAGGTTGAAAGTTACATATATCTTGCCCCTAAGGAAGAATCTTGGGCATTGAGAGCCAGTCAGCAACATCTCAGGATCTTGGTTTCTTTCTTAATCTGCAAAAATGGAGCCCTTAAGTGTTCGTCCAGTTATTACATCCAATTAAAGTGACAACATGTCCTAATTTGCTTAGGACTGAGGACTTTCCTGAGGCCTGGGACTTTCAATTCTAAAACTGGTACAGTCCTGGGCACTCTAGAGTGGTTGGTCACCCTACATCCTCTGAGCCTCGTTGTCGCTAGGTGTCATTGAGTTGGTTCTGACTTATAGCGACCCTGTGTACCACAGAATGAAAGACTGCCAGGTCCTGCACCATCCTCACAATCATTGCTAGAGCCTAGAGATCCCTATATGTTGTAGTAGTTAAACCATTGATTCTCCACCCAGTGACTCAGTGATACGAAAACGTTTGCTCATCTTCCATAGAAGTCACAACTCTGAATAAGTCAAGGAGGTTGTATATCAGTATACCCATTTAAGAAAAGAGAACCAAGATTTTAAAATGTCAGGGGATTTACATAAGATCATTCAATTAAGTAAGAAAATACAGTCATATTTAAAGCTGAAAGTCCTTAGGCTAACCTCAAAAGTATTGCTTGATATAGTCTTTTCCTCCTATCTGATAGGAATCAAAGAGATCAATACTTCTTAAATTAATGGCTCCATTCATTGTCATGTCTCCAATATCTGCACAAATCATTATGTTAATGAATAATATAGTGTAGTTGTTTGTTGTTAGGTGCTGTCCAGTCAGTTCTGACTCATAGCAACCCTATTTGTAACAAAACGAAACACTGCCTGGTCCTGTACCATCCTCACAATCGTTGCTATGTTTGAACCCATTGTTGCAGCCACTGTGTCAATCCAACTCATTGAGGGTCTTTCTCTCTTCCACTGACCCTCTACTCTACCAAGCATGATGTCCCTCTCCAGGGACTGACCTCCTGATAACGTATCCAAGGTACATGAGACGAATTCTCGCCATCCTCACTTCCAAGGAGCATTCTGGCTGTACTTCTTCCAAAACAGTTTGTTCATTCTTCTGGCAGTCTGTGGTGTGTACTCAATATTCTTCACTGATACCATAATTCAAATGCATCAATTCTTCTTCGTCATCCTTATTTGTTGTCCAGCTTTTGATTGCGTGTGAGGTGATTGAAAGTATCATGGCTTGGATCAGGTTCACCATTGTCCTCAATGTGACATCTTTGCTTTTTAGTACTTTAAAGAGGGTTTTACAGCAGATTTGCCCAATGCAATATATCGTTTGGTCTCTTGACTGCTGCTTCCATGGATGTTGATTGTGGATCCAAGTAATATGAAATCCTCAATGTTTTCTTCATTTATCATGATGTTGTTTATGGGTCCCATTGTGAGGATTTTTGTTTTCTTTATGTTGAGACATAATCCATACTGAAGGCTGTGGTCTTTGATCTTCATCAGTAAGTGCTTCAAGTCCTCTTCACTTTCAGCAAGATAGCTTTGTTAATACATTACTTTTAATAATATATATCACCTCTTCCATTCATATAACCAGTATGTCACCAGGGTTTCTACACACATTTATACATCAAAAAATATTTACTGAGCACATATTATACTGCAGACAGTCTTAGGTACTGGAAAACCAAAGGTGAATAAGGCCTGTTCCTTATTCTCAAGGAACTCAAAACTTAGTTGGAGAGACAGAGTTACAAACAAACACACAACTAATAAAATGTAATAACTCATGTATTTGGTGAATTTCTGAGTTTTTTTGTGGAAACCTTATAAAGGAGCAATTAATCCCAGCGGAGATAGATCATCAAGGAAGATAAGAAACAGGAGGTTGCATTTGAATAAGAGCAGTCTAAGAAAGCATTTCCTGACATCTTGAGGCAGATTTAGTCTTTCCTCATCTCTCTCCACAGAATAGTATACACTTATCTCCATGATGTGTGCATTATCATATCACATTATAGTTAGGGACCCCATACCCATCTACCCTACTTGATTGGACTCCTCAAGGACAGGAAAATATGTTTTACTGTATTTTGTATCCTTAGTACCTAGCACAGGTAGGAGTTCGTTAAAATGTTTATTGAGTGAGTAAACACTGTATTACTGTTTGGCTGGTCCTTTTTTCAGATTTGAAGTATTGGATTTTAAATATTGTAAATCCACATGAATATTTTGTTAACGAAACTCTGACTTGAGTCAGGTTCTGTCATTTGAGAATTTCCCATGTCACATGAAATAAACCCCAACCTGAGAATCTGGGAATACATACTATCTTGGACAGTTGGCACTCTATCTTAAGCCTCTTATATTATACATAGTCATGGAAAGAGGTTTGATGAAGAAAAAAACAATAGAATATTTAAAATGTAGGTGGAATGGCAAAGCTGAAAACACTTTCCAAATCCTAAACAAAGCCATGTTCCCCAGGTCGGTCATGATCACTGGAGGGTCAAGGAAGCCTCAGGGTCAGTCCCCGCCCCGAGGTCCTTGGTCATGAGGCATGAAGCCATTTCTGTGGAAGACACTCTCCAGCCTTCTTCCCTCTTATGAACTTAAAGCTCACCCCAAAGGTAGCAGCTCACCTACATCACGCCCTAGTCTTAGCAGGAGTGAAGAGTGAAGAGATTTCTCCATTCCTGTTACTCTCTTTTCTTTTCTTCCTACTTTCTAAATAAGGGACCAGTCCCTCAATAGTTACAGAAGACCACCAGGAAAATTTTTGCAGAAGTACTATATTGCACATCTCTGCTATTCTGGTCTTCTTTCTATCTTTTTGTCTTCTAATATCTGCCAATAAAGTTTATAATTTTTTTTCATATTGGTCTTGCCCATTTCTTTTTTTCTGCTATGATTAATTGGCTTTTAAAAAATTACATTTTCTAATTAGTTATTGGTGATGGATGGGAAAGTTTTTAATTTTTATATGTCAGTTTTATATCTGACCATCTCAGAAACTATTAAAATTATTTAAAAATTTATTGGAAATAACCTTAATATCCACCAATAGAGAAATGATCAGTCAGGGTAAATCTATTCTGTGGAACATTGTGCAGCTATTTAAAATACACACATGTGTATATATATAAATTTAGAAAGGAAGAGAGACAGAGAACTCCAAGATAAGTGAAAAAAAAAAAAAGCAAGTTGCAGAATATAGTATGATCCAAGTATGTAAACCTACTACATGTTGAGGTATGCATATACTGTATAAATGCAGAGAATAAGGTCTGGAAAAATGTTCCCCAAAGTTAACAGCAATTAATTTTGCTTGGGGAGTAATGAAGTTTTTTTTTTTTTTTTTTACTGTACATATATATTACTTGGATTTTTCTATAAACATGCATTTACATATTGCTTTTGTAATTAAAAATTAAAAGAAAAAATGTAAAAATAGGATCCTGGGAAAGAGACAAGTTAATTGAGATTGACATGGAGGAAGCCCCAGAGATAGTAGGTCTAAGTCCATAGAAAATCCTTATGGGTCATTAATTTCTACAGTATCTTTAAAGTCACTTGTATTTGGCTTTGGAAAACCAGTGGCTCTACACGATCTGTCAAGAGGTATTACCAGCATCTGTTAGAATACAAAATGAAGATAAAATGAAACAGAGTTGTCCAATGAAATCAGTGGAGACATCCGTTCCCTAGTGTTTATCTACCTCGTGTGATTTCTCCTGTGCAAGAGCCATGGACTAGTGGAAGACCTAAATAAATTAACTGGCTAAATGAATTGGTAATTTTCCTTCTAGCTCTCTCTCATTGCCAGCTGGGAACTCGATGAGACCAGCCTTTATTTTCTATGTCTTTCTAGTGTCTAGTTGCCACATGGGAAACTCTTCCAACCTGAATTTAGAGATGGGAGCCCTGTGGGTTTAACTGTACCAGATAGGTTGAGAAACCCTTGTTTCTCTTGAAATGAGATGGTTCTTTGGCTTGGCACATGAGGGCTTTATGGTAATGGCCCCTAACTATGGAGTATCACCATTGATGTCTATGCCCATGGCCTTTGCAATGAGTTAGAGTAATATCTTAAATTGTGTCATAAGCAAATTTTGTCAGATGGGTGGCCCGGACTTTAATTTTTATAACACATTAAATGGAGTTCAATGATGAGCACCTAACACAGTATCTAGCAGTGCTTCTCAATCTTCCATGTAGGATTCCTCTCAGGATGCTGATTCTGTAGGTCTTAGGTGGACCTTAGATGCTGCATTTCTAAGAAGCTCTCAAGTGATGTGGATACGGCTGGTCCACAGACCACACTTACAGCATGGAGGGTGTACCAAAATCAAAACCAAATCCCTTGCTGTTGAGTCGATTTCGACTCACAGTGACCCTATAAGACAGAGTAGAACTGCCCTATAGAGTTTCCAAGGAACGCCTGGTGGATTCAAACTGCTGGCCTTATGGTTAGCAGCTGTGGCTCTTAACCACTATGCCACCAGGGTTTCCATGGGTGGTGTACAGCACATGCTATATTGTTACTTGGTAAATATTTGTCACATGGGTCCTCTTCTGCCCTCACTCCCAGAAATTCAAAACCTCTTATGGAGACCGTGCCTTCCTCTTTGTTTTCCTCTGTGTAAATCCGAGCGGAATTGTTACTTTCTGGAAAGCTAATTCCATCAAGCTGCTGTGTTTTACACACTTCCACCTTCATCCAGATGTTCTGTCCATGTTGAGGCAAGGCCCAGGGCTGTTTTTACATATCTCCAACCACCATGTGTGAAGACTGATCTAGTCACACTTTCCCAGGCTAATTTGGCATAATTAGCAATCTCTGCCCAGCAGAGATGCCACATTGGGGCTGCAGGTCAGCATCACAGGCAAAGCCCAGAAGGAAATGGGTGGCCCTCTGCAAGACCAGGCTCTTCCCAGAGCCACCAGTCCCTTGTGTCCTTTGGGTCAGCAACTTGCTCAAGCACTAAATTTGTTCACAAAACTTGACAAACCGAAAAATAAAAATCAAGCAGCATGCAGACTCCAACAGAGAGGTGACCTAAACCCAACAAGGATTAGAAGTCAACTGGATGGGAGTCCTGGGAAATGTATTGCCTAATCAGTTTTTCTTCTCACTGGAAGAAAAATGACTGTTTCCCTGTTAGGCTTAGAAATTAAAGCCTCAAGCCTGGTCTTTTTGGACTGGAAATTTTCCTTACAGTAGGAACAAAACCCAACTCAGAAGACGATTGAAATATGTATGTTGAAATATTCTTTTGAAACTAGCAAGGCATGATTTAGACAGATGGAGATGTTAGTATTGTTTAATGGAACCATGTCTAAAATCTTAAAAATTGTCTTGTTCAAGATCGTTGGGTTGTGTAGACAGAAAAATTCTCTTGTCTTGCAATCAATTTAACAGTTATTCTCACTTATTGGTTGCTCAGCTGGGGGCTCTGGTCGGTAAAATGTTAGCAGAATTCACTCGGGGATTATAGCCTGTGCACATTAGCAGGATAGATTGAGCTATAATTTGTAGCATGAGCCTGGTTTTACAGGGAGCATTTTCTACCCACCCACAGCTTCGTCTTGATGTTGGAATCTATCTGGTTGTGGAGGATCAGTAGCTTAAGGAGCTAATGAATATTCATTTCTTTTCCCTGGGTACAAAGTAAAATAACCAGTAATTAGTATAATATTTAATACTTCTATTCAAAATAAATAAATCTTTTTTTAAAAAAAAACAACCTAATTATTATAATGTAGCAAATTCCGCATATGTAGCTGGTTGTGGTGTTTTGAAAATACTTCTGAAGCCCTCATTTGTGTGTTCTGAGATCAGTTAATTATTCCCTGTGTATGCACGAAACAGAACTGTACATTGTTACCTGCATATATTATTCATTTTCCTATCCCCCAAGTTTGGCTGATTCTAACATTTAAATTTTACATTTTTTTTTAGACAGTGAAGATATTTGTATTCTGAAGTAATATTTTGAATTTGGGTTTGTTCTTGTCCTCCCCTTCTCTTATTCCACAGATATACAATGCATGTGGTTTAGGGAAATTTCCAGATGATGTTTTTGTCTGATCCTAGGTTTATGGGGTAAGGCTTGTCTATTCCAATTTCTTTAAATAAACATTTCAGCACTTACTGTGTGGGGCACGGTGCAGGGCCCCTTCACATGCGTTATCATTTTTTATTCTGCAGCAATCCTGTGAGATCTGCTTTTCCACCTCCATTCTGTAGATAAGGAAACTGAGCGCAATAGAGTCCTAAATTATCCATCCAGTTAACACCACAACTACCGAGATTCTGAAGCCTGCTCTTCCCAGGTGCTGAGGTGGGAAAGTTTCAGAGGAGGTGGTGATACGCTTGTGTGTGTATAAAAATTCCCCAGGGTGTTGTCATGGGCTTGGGTACTTGTGGTGCCAACATATGCTGTGTGGGGAGGACAGCATGGGATGGGTGACCTTATACCAAAGACTTCCTGGGCCTGAAATAACCAAGGAACCTTCTGATTTATAGCCTAGTTGTTTCTTAGTGATGTTGTCCAGTGCCTTCCAGAGACAGTTCACATTCTTGTCCCAATCAATGCAAACGATAGATACGTGTAGGATATGGTCACCATCCATGAAAACCAAAAAACCGAACCTGTTGCAGTCAAGCTGATTCTGACTCATCACGACCCTATAGAACAGAGTAGAACTGCCCCATAGGATTTCCAAGACTGTAATCTTTACAGGCGGAGACTGCCATATCTTTCTCCTGAGGGATGGCTGGTGGATTGCAACCACTGACCTTTTGATTAGCAGCCAAGCATTTAATCACTGTGCCACCAGGGATCCTATAATCCATGAAGACCTAGGTAATTCATAATGCTATAATTTCTTAGTTCTATTGACAAATGCTGACATAAGGGAGTTTGTATGAATCGTTGGCATGGAGAGCAGAGGCATGAGTCTGTATTTTAGATTCCTTTGAGGGCTTCCCAAGACAACTGGAATACAATTCAAATTTCTGACCATGGCCTGCAGGCCCCATGTGGTCTGGCTACTGCCTGCCCCTCTCCTGTGCCCTCACCCCACACTCAGCATCCTCCAGCCACATTAGTGTCCTTTGGGTTCCTCTAACTCACGAGTTTGTTTTTGCCTCCAAGCCTTTGCACTTATTGTTCCCTCTGCTTGGAGAGCTCTTCCCTCCTGCCCCTACATGGCTGGTTCTTTCTTACCTTCAGGCTCAGGCCCCCTCCACACAAAGCCTTCCCTGACCACCCTACCTCAGGACCCCCTCCCCAGCTTGATACACACACCGAAGATCTCTCTGACATATGGCCCTGTTCAGTTGACCTCGGAGAGCTTTTGCTTTCTGAGCTCTTTGCTGATTTTATTGTTTATTGGCTGTCTGCTTTGAGCACCACTTTGTCACTTAGAGCAGCAGCTCTGGTTCCTACCAGGTGCTCAATAAACAGGTGTTAAATAAGCAGCTAAACGAACGAACGTGTGAGTGAATGAAAGTCAGGCTTGTAGAAATGGACATTCTAGAGTTTGAGGGCACTTGATGGCTAACCTGTCCCAACGTCACTTTTAATAATCTCTATTTGGTTACTTCTAATGTGAGAAAACTCATTACTTTACAAAACAGAGCTTCCAGTTTTTATATTGGGAGGCAACTTGGAACTGGAAAATGAATCAAACTAACTTTAGTTCAATTCTGAATTCTGTCAAAAACTAGCTATGGAATTTGATTGTGAGTTAACTTCTCTGTGTTCCATTCCTCGTCTGAAAAGGGGTAACAATACCTATCCAGAAAAACTGTTGTGAGAAATAAGTGAAGTAACGTATGCAAAGTATTATGTACATTTATATACATAAACATTTATATACATAGATAAGATTAACAAGTCAAGGGGGTCAAATGAATGTCCATTTTCTTCTCCCCTTTCTGTTCCCTCTGTCAGTTGATCCTGTGATCCCTGTTTCCTGTACCTTCACACTAATCCTGCCCATGAGGACTCTGTCAGAGGGGATGACACCAAAACGACTGCCTATAATTTTTTTGTGTTTCAGCAGAAATTTATTTTTTTAATAAAAATATCCCTGTAGTTAGTTGTAACATCAAAACATTTTTCATAAGCCCAGCTGACATGTATGAATACTTACAAGGCTAAAATTCTATGCTAATTTAATTTTTGAACCTTCTAATATGCTCTGGTCAGAGCTGTCATTGTTGCCCAATTACAATGACGCTTTGAATCTCGTGGTTTTGTCTGCATGTGCTACAATCATGTGGTGTTGTTTTTGTTGCTGCCAATGTTTTTATAGTTGCTGATTTTGTCAAATTTTTTGGTATTTTACTACAATATTGTGGTAGTTAGCATGGGGAGGTGACACCATGAGTCTAGTGGCACCCTGGCTTCCCTCCTGTCAGAGCACCGCCACCACTCCACCAGTTAATCCAGGCTCTGGCTCTGAGATGAAGAGGGAGGCATGTATGTTATGATGGTGACTTGTCATTGTCATTGCATGCTGTTGAATTCTGGCATTTTGCTACTGGGCACTTGACGCTCCAGCTATAGTTGCTGGGCATGATGTGAGCTAATTAGCACACACACGAAGCTGTCACTTTAGGGCAGCAGAGCAAAGAAGAGCACGGAGTTAGAGTCAGTCGGGAGTTCAAACTCTCATTCCACCACTTGGACAAGCTATTTTCTGGGTTTCTGTTTCTTCCTTCCGTATACAGGTAGTTCCCGACTTACGACAGTGTTCTGATCCAATGACACCATTGTAAGTTGGTTCTGATGCAAGTCGAATACCTCTTTTTGTTTTTTATTTTTACTATTATTGTCTTTTATAATCAATATCTTTATAAATCTGATCTTTATTTGTCTTTGGGATTGGCATAAGAATGATACCATCAACAAATTACATGCTGCAACATTGTTAAAGAAAAAAAAAAACATCATTGTCGAGTTGACTCCGACTCATAGCGACCCTATAGGACAGAGTAGAACTGCCCCATAGGGTTTCCAAAGAGCAGCTGATGGATTTGAACTGCCAACTTTTGGTTAGCAGGCAAGCTCTTAACCACTGCGCCACCAGGGCTCCTGCAAAACTGTATGTAGTACATATTACTAACAATAAGATGCACCAAAAAAAAAGATGGTCATAAGTGTGGTTCGTCATAACTCAAATATGTCATAAGTCAGAGACTACCTGTAATAGGGATACCGCCATCTATCTCACAAGGTTGATCTGGAGAATTAAAAATGCCCAGCACATGTCAGCTTGTACTGTGTGATAGCTACTACCACCGTGCTCTTTTCCTGCAGATAGCATTGTCTTCTGAGTGAGAAGTTGACAGAATAGGGGAATTGAAACTATCTAAGGACTTCTACTGTGACCCATTGTACCAGGGCCAAACCTTGGAGGTTTTACTTGCTTCCAACCTGTGTGTGGTTTCCCAAGTGTGATAAGTGAATTCTGGGGGAATTAGACAGTTTACTTCTGAACACTACTTAGGGTGGAAATAATGTGGGTAATAAATGATCCTCTCTTCTCCAGGCTCTTCCTGGCCATTATTCCCCAATCTAATTAGAGTGCCAGATGCAGATCCATCCATCTGCATCAAGAAGCAATGGTGAACCTGGGAAAACACTGAAAAGCAACGCTGGTGTCAGGAGGGATGGGAAGGCTGTGGAATGGCAGGGATTCAAACTCAGAAGCTTGAGCTCGTGTCCAAAATCAGATGGGAGGGTTTGCTGTATTTTCTTCTCAGATATGTTTATCTAGGCACTTGAGTTTTTCTTTTAATAGTCAATCAGATATTGATATTGAAAATCTGAAGGTTTCTAGACTATATTCTTGCTTATATGGATTTCCTCTCTTTGATGGACAGAAAAGCCTCCAAGCTTCCTTGGGCTCCCTCTCACCTCATCCCTCAAATCTTGTGGCCATTTATGGTATCTTAGGGTTTCTAGGACTTTTTCTTCTTCTTTTTATAAATTTTATTGTGCTTTAAGTGAAATTTTACAGCATAAATTAGTTTCTCACTCAAAAATTTATACACATATGGTTTTGTGACACTGGTTGCAATCCTCCCCAATGTGACAACACACTCCCCCTCTCCAACCCAGGTTCCCTGTGTCCATTCACCTAGGTCCAGACCCTTCCTGCCTTATCCTGCTTTTGGGTGGGAGTTGCCCATTTGATCTCATATATTTGATTGAACTAAGAAGCATGTTCCTCACGTGTGTTATTGCCTAATCTGACAGGCTGAAAATCTGGTGGAAAAGTGGGCTTCGGAAATGGTTTCACTTCTGAGTTAGAGTGTTCAGGGGTCATAGTCTCAGGGGTTCCTCCAGTCTCTGTCAGACCAGTAATTCTGATCTTTTTTCATTAATTTGAACTTTGTTCTACATTTTTCTCCTGCTTGGTCTGGGACTCTCTGTTGTGATCCCTGTCAGAACAGTTGGTGGCTGTAGCTGGGCACCATCCAGTTCTTCTGGGCTCAGGCTGGTGGAGGCTCAGGTTCATGTGGTCCTTTAGTCCTTTGGACTAATATTTTCCTCGTGTCTTTGGTTTTCTTCATTCTCCTTTGCTCTGAACATGATGGGACCAACAGATGCATCTTATATGGCCACTTGCAAGCTTTTAAGACCCCAAATGCTACTCACCAAGGTAAGATGTAGAACATTTTCTTTATGAACTATGTTATACCAATCAACCTAGATGTTCCCTGAGACTATGGTCACCAGCCCCCCATCCCCGCCACTCAGTCCCTCAAGGTGTTTGGATATGTCTAGGAAACTTCTATGCCTTTGCTTTGGTCAAATTGTGTTGACTTCCCCTACATTGTGTGTTGTCTTTCCCTTCGCCAAAGCTGACATTTGTCTACTATCTAGTTTTCCTGGGACATTTGTGTGGCTAATGCATCCAGCTGACATAGCAGTCAAAATACCTGCCAAATATACCCAGGTATTGCCCAAGAAAAACATGTTCAGATGGAAAAAGATCTACTTTTGTTGAACCTCCAAAAGAATGTGAGGAAAATCTAATGGTCTACATGCTTCTGTCCATGGGAAGTGTAACCAGGTGGTGTGATTTGAGGACCCATAAGAGATCACTCAAGGAGGTATTAGTCATTCAGTGGTAGAATTGTCACCTTCTATGGAGAAGACCAGGTTTGATTCTGGTCAATGCACCTCGGGCTCAGCCACCACCCACCTGTCAGTGAGGTTTGTGTGTTGCTATAATGCTGAATGGTTTCAGCAGAGCTTCCAGACTAAAACGGACTGGGAAGAAGGGCCTAACGATGTACTCTGAAAATCAGCCATTGAAAACCCTGTGGATCACAATGGTCCAATCTACCACTGATCATGGGGATGGTGTAGGACTGGGCAGCCTTTTTTTCTGTTGTGCAAGGGGTCACCTTGAGTTGGGAGGCCAACTCAAAGGCAGCTAACAACAAGAGACTACTAAGCTCAAAAGCCTTCTCCTCTAGCCCTAATATGTTCATGAATATTTCTGTGTTTGAATGCTCTTTCCTTCCTCCCTCCCTCCTTCCCTCCTTCCTTCCATCTTTTCTACCTTCCTTCCTTTTTATTTATAAGAAGCCCTGGTGGCACAGTGGTTAAGAGCTTGGCTATTAACCAAAAGATCGGCTGCTCAAATCCACCAGCCGCTCCTTGGAAACCCTATGGGGCAGTTCTACTTGAGTTGGAATTGACTCAGTGGCAGTAGGTTCCTTTTTGTTTATTCATCAGTTCCTTCATGTGAATGGCTATAGCTTGGTGAGACAGGGGACCTAACTATTTTGCTTGCCATTGTTTCTCTGGCACTTAAGACAAATAGTGGGAGCACAACACATTTGTGTAAACAAATGGATGAATGGAAGTTTACTGAGTACCGATTATGTCCCTAGTTCCTCAATCCTAGAGTTAAAACCGTTTCCCAAACTTCAGTTATTTACACGATGCCTTGCCAATATTTGCCAGACCTGTGAACTACTTCCTGTTGTATTTACTTAACATTTTTCTTTAAATTAGCTTTCTTCATATTTAGCCTCACCCAAAGCAGTAATATCTGTGAAATAACAAGTTTAGTATCTATTTACATTTTTTTCTAGTTCACATTAAAGTAAACCTATAGTTATTAAAAGAAAAATAAGACCCTTGTATTGCCTAAAATTATCTTCAAGGGGCTTCATTAAAATGCATATCTTACCTGAAAGATGTTTAAAACATTGTTGATCATATTCATTAGCTATGGATCTGGAAGACAAGGGGGCTCAGGAATGAAAAATGTGAAGAACCATTCAAATCATAATGATATCACAGTTTCACAATCAATATTTTTTGTTCATTTATATTATCATGAGGTTAAAATGCAATTAATGGGAAGTTTATGGCCAAAAAGCAGAAAAGGGATTACAGAAAAGGGCTTGAGAAGCATTTTATCCGTTCATTCAGCTGTTCAGTAAACATTTAACTATGTTCTAGCCTCAGAACTGTTGTTGTTATGCGCCATTGAGTCGATTCTGACCCACAGTGACCCTATAGAACAGAATAGAACTGCCCCGTAGTGTTTCCTAGTCTGTAATCTTTACAGGAGCAGATCGTTAGGTCTTTTCTCCCACAGAGCTGCTGGTGGGTTCGAACTTCCAACCTTTCGGTTAGCAGTTGTGTGCTTAACCATGGTGCTGGAAATGTTGGTGCAAAAAAGACAAGTGTAGTCTCTGACCTCATAGTCTAGGGAGAGAGACAGACAGCTACACAAATATTTACATTTATAATTTTTTTCCCTGTAGCAGTGACGAATGCTACAAATTAAAATACAAAGTGCAGTGAGAACGTGCAACAGGGGAATGAACCAGTCTGAAGAGCTGAGAAGGGCATTTTTGCAGAAGTGACATTTAAACCACGGCCTACATTATGAGTAAAAGTTAAGCAAGTATTATCAAGGCGCACTGAAAAACTGTACCTGCTTTCCAAATTTTTATGTAACGAGGTCACCACCCCACCCCCACCCCGCCACCTCCTTTCTTATTTCTTACTCTGCTTCTGACCAACCAGCTAAAGCTTGAAGTTCTGGCCATTTTATCTTCCCAATCCCTCACCAGCTGGTGGGGCACATTGGCAGCCGCTGCCTTAAAGAAGATTCTTGAAGTGTGGCTTGAAGAAAGGTCATCGAACCCAGAGAATTTCACACAGCAAAACCCTAATGGGAATATGTCTCTGTTCCTAAATTATAAAGAATTAACTATGAAAAAGTCACGTTTCCATTTCTGGTGGGAATTCCCTTGGCCAAAGAAAAGAGCAAATGTGGTAGGCATAGATTCAGAGTTTATAAGTATAGGAGGGTTAGAGTGTGAGATCGCTAGTGTGTTAGGCATGTCTGATACAAAATAGAAATATCACTCCCGAGCAAATTGGACATCCAAGTCATCATGGAGCTTCCCTTGACGGGCCAGATAAGAGAAGGGGCCTTTGGCAGACATGAGTGAAAACATTAGTTATTCTGATCACAGTTGCCTAAGCAGCCCAGCCTCCCCACGCTTATGATCCTCAAGACATTTCAACTGCTTATTTGTCTTTAGTTGATTTTCCCTTTTTTTTTAATCCAAAGAATACATATTTATTGTAGACAAAGTAGCAAATACAGTGGCAAAACAGAATGAATAGAAATCAGCCATTATCCCACTACCCAGGAAACATTAACAAACATAAGCATTTTGTGGTACATCCTTCTAGATAAGTGTATGTGTACTTAGGTACATGTCTGTATACGTGCGGGTTTAGATTAATTTGAAATCATACTGATACCACACTATTGGTGATCAGTCTTTTATAATTTTTTCCTTTTTAAGTTTCAACAAAGAATTACTTTTCAAGATAAACATTAGGCCTTCCAAGAAGCCAAGTCTCCTATAAAAGCATTTAAGGAGGTTATTCATCCACACACCCCACAATTCACAGCTCCTCTCAGCAGAGATTGTAGCCTCAGGGATTAACAACAGGTCCCGGGGCCACAATGTGAAGGGCGGCTCTGCGGTGGCTTGGGGCCTGCCGGTGCAGGAGCATTGGGGAGCTTGGTACAGGAAAACGTCACTGAGGTTTTCCCGGGATTTCATTCCTCTTCAGTTTTCAAAATCAGAGAAATAGAAATACTCTCAAGCAGAAAAAAGGCTTCAACTGCCATTGATAAGAGCTCTGTATTTTGCAGGATGCCGAGAAAAATATATTCGGCATCTATTTGTAGTGTGATGAGGGTAATTGTAAACTCTTAACTACCTGAGTTAAAGCACAGGGCTGACCTCTCTGCAGAGCCCTGGTGGTGCAGTGGTTAAGAACTACGGCTGCTAACCAAAAGGTCGGCAGTTCAAATCCACCAGCCGCTCCTTGGACACCCTCTGGGGCAGTTCTACTCTGTCCTATAGGGTTGCTATGAGTCAGAATCAACTCAGTGGCCAACAGTTTAAGCTCTCTGTGAGTGGTGGTGGGATCGACTCGACAGCAGTGGGAGCTTGGTGGAGCTGCAACAGTTTAATGGGTTTAACCTCTCTCTGAGCCACAGTGGAGTTGCTTCTGCTCTTTCATGTTTCTGAAGTTATTCTCCCTTTTCCCTCGAACCCTTCCTATTTGAAAACAACTTCCCAAAGGACCTTTTTGAATACAGGGTACAGATAATCAAACTTGTCCTTTAGAATGAAGCATCACAAAATCAATAGCTGTAGAGGTCAGATAAACACAAAAAAAATGACTCATAGCTTCCCTGTAGGACAGAATAGAACTGCCCCATAGAGTTTCCAAGGAGCGCCTGGTAGATTCGAACTGCCGACCTTTAGGTTAGCAGCCCTGTGCTGTGCCTGAGCCACCAGGGTTTCCAGACATCAGATAGGGTATGTAAAACAAAACCAAAAGAAACACAAACAAATGATAAACTAGCTTCAATAAGATGGCTCCACTTGCCATTTCACACCAAATGCTCCCAAACTCATGAACATCCCCCCTTCTTTGGGCCCCCCTCAATGTTTTGGGGCCATTACGCTCTAAACTTCCAGTCACGGACCCATCAGAGGAGCAAGCTGGCTACAGAAGGGATTATCTGCAAATTCAAAAGACTCACGCCTCATGCTGGTAAAGGATGAGTTATGGAAATGATGCAATTAGTACACCTTTTGGGGAAGGAGATGATTTACTGCATTGTTCACACAGTGCCCCAGGTTAGCTGATCAAAGCAGAAAAGGAAGGCAACATTGATAAGCACGTCCAGTATGACTTACCAGAACCCAGGAACAGCCCCACCGAGAGGCCTAACCAGGGCTGAACTTGGCTTAAGGTCCCATTTTGATTTTTTTTTCCCAGGACATAAATTTGTGTTGGGAAACTTTCTGCTTTCATTAAAATCTTTGTCCAAAACTTCTGTTGGAACGTCAATATCTGAAAGACTTGTGAAAGAGAGTTAGGGTTATCTCATGTCTCCAAACAACAACAATGACAAAAAGCAGTTGAAGTACATAGAACATTTCCTTGCCTAGCCATACAGTTGTTGTTAGCTGCCTTTGGGTTGACTTGACTCCAGCACAACAGAACTAAATGCTGTGCAGTCCTGCACCATCCCCATGATCGGGTGCAGAACAGACTCTTGTGATCCATAGGGTTTTCATTGCTGATTTGCAGAAGTAGATAGCCAAGCCTTTCTTCCTAGTCAGCCTTCGTCTGAAAGCTGTGCTGAAACCTGGTCAGCATCACAGCCACACGTAAGCCTCTGCTGAAAGACAGGTGGTGGCTGTGCATGAGGTACATTGCCAGGAACTAAACCTGGGTCTCCCGCGTGGAGGGGAGCATTCTACCACTGAGCCGCAGCTCCCTCCGTAGTTACAGTACCTAACATCTATTTGGCACTTACGACGTCTGGGCATTATCTCATTAATTATCTCATTTAATTCCAACAACAACGATATGAAATAGGTGCTGCGGTTTGCTCCGTGTTACAGTTGAGGAAACTGAGGCAAAGGAAAGTTTCCCTCAGATCTGGTGTGGCTCTGAAGTCCATGTTCCTAACTACTGCCCTCTACTGCCCATCCCGAGCTCTTTCGTTTTGCACTTGTGACATTCCTGTAAAAGCAAATGTTCTCTTGTGACATGAGAGAGATGAACTTGAGGTTCTGAAACGGTCCTTAGCAAATGGGAGAAGCTTTGCAAAGCACCCTGCTAATGGACCTACTCTTAAAAAAAAAAAAAAATTTCTGGGCTCCTAATACCGAGACAAATACCGAGACAGAAGGAGAGATTTCACTTAGACAATCAAGTTGGAATGGAAACAACACGTAAAAAGTTTGGTGCTCAGAGATAATAAAAAAAAAAAAAAGCATGATTTAATAAAAGTTGCAGTTTCACTTTCACTTGAGGTTCAAGCATCTCAAAGGAGAGGAAAAAACACTAGGGCAGGGGCAGGAGACCCGGGCTCGGTCAGGATCAGTACTGCAGTCTGGCTCGGTCAAGCTCTCAACCTCTTTGAGAGAGGCTTCATTTCTTCATAAAACTCATCACCAATGCCAACTCATAGTGACCCCATAGGACAGAGTAGAACTGCCCTATAGGGTATCCAAGGAGCAACTGGTGGACTCAAATTGCCGACCTTTTGGTTAGCAGCCAAGCTCTTGACCACTGTAGGTAAAAAGACTGAGCCTGATCAACCCCAGCCTGCCTTGGGTTTATGGTCTATGATCTGGGTGTCACTGCTGTGGCTGAGAAATTGCAGAAAGAAGGTACCTTCTGCTTGTCTCTCATTTCTCCCTTCTCACCTAGCCCCTCCAACTAGGAAGCAACTCCCCAAAGGACACTTTGGAATACAGGGTACAGGCGATCAAATTTTTCCTTCAGCCCAGAGTGGAGCATTATAAGCTCAAAAGCTGTAGAGGTCAGAGTTCAGGGGGACTATGTAAAAAACAAAAAAACAGAAGGTAAGGAACCCAGTGGACACTCAATACCATTTTTCTGAAAACATCTTTCACTCTTAATCCTCTCTTATTTTCCCACTTTTGATAAAGACATGGGCATGAAGAAATATCTATAAAGTTTTCATGGCTAATTTTTGGAAGTAGGTTGCCAGGCCTTTTTTTTTTTTTTAAATCTGTCTTAGCCTGGAAAGTCCACTGAAACGTGCCCACCAAGGTGGCCCTGCTGGTGTTTGAAATACTGATGGCATAGCTTCCACTGTCAATATTGAATATATGGTGGAATACCAATGGGGCAAATCTGTCTTAGAAGAAATATAACTGGGATGTTCCTTAGAAGCTGGAATGGAGAGACTTCACCTTGCTTACTTTGGACATGCCATCAGGAAAGACCATCTGCTAGAAAAGGACATCATGTTTGGTAAAGTAGAGGGTCAGCAAAAACAAGGGATGCCCTCAATGAGATGGATTGATGCAAGAGCTACAGCAAGGGACTCAGACATGCCAATGGTCATAAAGATGGCCCAGGACCGAGCAATGTTCCACCCTATTATACATAAGGTTGCCATGAGTTGGAGCCAACTGAATGGCAACTAACAACATCAACATCACAGAGAAATATTGCTCTACGACAAGAATGATAACTGAGCAGATGCACCATGCAAGCTAACCAGAGCGCAGCTGTGAGCTGGGTTGGCTGTGAGCCACCACTTTTCTCTGGTCTACAGGTTATGTATCCCGGATCAACAGACTGACACAATGTCAGTCTTAAAGTCTTGAGAGAACTATTGTACTATTTTTGTGCTGATCATTTATATTCACCCAGAAGAGTCCTTGTGGTTTAGCTGAGGTCTGGCCTTCTCAAAAGTGCCTACAGTTAATTTTCAATTACTTGTGGACAACGTGGGGAAGTGAGAAAGTAGAGCCTGGCCAAGTAATCCATGAGTAATTTGAATCTGTTTTCGGAAATATATCATTTTCTGAAAGTAGACATGCCTCCAAGTGCAATGACTGGCACATACTGGGAATTCAAAAAACATTTGAGGAAAAAGATGGATCATAGACAGACAGATAGACACACAGACAGACATTGAATATATAACATCAAAGAGATCTAGAAGGCTAAATCCTATGCTTGATGACAGGTGGGACTAAAACCCAGGTCTGCCAGTTCTAAACACTGCTTATTCCAAGGTCTTTTCATGTTCCTGTTTTTGTTTGCATGTCCAACTTAGTGCCTTAAATTAATGCAGCCATGAACCCAGGGTCTTCTGGATGCGTTCTCATTTTTAAATATGTGGTCTCTTCTCACAGTTGAGGGTGGTGCCACCAGCACTCCGCAGATAAGGTATGATTGCTGTAGCCACACTGGTGCTCCCCCTTATGTGGGCAGACTTGGAGATATGCACAGGATGGGCCAGGGAGGAAGGGAAGAAGAACCCTCTCGCCACCTCCAAGTTGTTCAGTAGCTGTAATGAGGATCACAAGCTTCTCCCTCAGACTTATCAGCAGAAAGCTCACGGATGCTCCAGCCTGGGATTTACTAAGTGTACTCATTATGGGGACCTCTACCCCTCAATTTTTCTTCATGGAACATCATGAGGGATGGTATTTCTTGCACAGTTTGAGAAATGCCTCCTAGAAGTTTTTGGACAATTTGGCAGTCTCAAAGCTCGTTATTCAGGACAATATACAGTATGCAAATTTACATGACTTTAGATGTTCTAAAGTTAGGTCTACTGATAAGAGTTAAGTCACGATTAAATTTAAGATTGCTGGAAAATATATTTGAAAAAAAAAAATTCCACCATTCATATCCTAATTAGATAAAATTGCTCACTTCAGTAAGAATATAGAAAAATGAACAAATTCCAGGTTTGTGCTGGTGGGGTCTATAATTTATCTATCATCATCATCATTATTAACATTTGCAAACAGAAGGAAAAATATCCTAATAAATATCTATACACCCATTTATTATGATCATTTCATCATAAATACTCCGCCAGGTTCTTTATGCTGAAGTATTTTTAAGAGAATTACCACTATGGTGACTTTTATCCCTAACTATTTTAGTATCCATATAGAATGATGACAGACTGCTTCCTGTATAGCTGCAGCACCATTGTCTCACCTGACAGAATGGTCAGAGACATCTTAAAGTCATCTAGCAGCCAGTCGCGGTTCAATTTCTCACTTGTCCTCAAAACCTCAAAATATCTTTTAGCTGGCTTATTTAAACCAGGATCCAACAAAGAACCACACGTTACCTTTGGTTGTTGGATCCTTCAAGTCTTTTTTAAACTAGAACTAAATTGTACATGCATCAAAAAAAAAAAAAAAAAAAGTCAAAAATAAAGAATAAATGTCAGGTTAGCAACTGATAGACTGAGTTTTCGTCTGAGCTCTGTACCAGCTGGGTGCCTGCCATCGAGTAAGTCACTTAACTTAGGCACTTAGCCCTCCGAGCCTCTTTGAGCTTATCTAAAAAAAAAAAAAAAAAAAAAAATTTTTTTTTTTTTTTTATATAATTTATTATTCTTTTATTTAACAAGTATTTATTGAGTGCCCAGTATGGCTTGATTCTTGCACTGGGCTCTGTACTAAGAAGACTGTCAGCTTCCAGAAAACGATAGAACTCTATAATTCTCTTTGTTTTCTCTCTGTTTTCATGACATTAATTTATTGAGGTGACTAGGCCCTTTGAACTATGGAATTTATCACAATTCTGGAATTGTCTGATTTTTTTCTCCTTGTTACCGGTATCATCTGTCTTGTTCTTCTACCGCCTGTATTTTCTGTAACCTAGAAGTAGTTGGTAAAGGCTTGTTAGATTTGGGTGAAATATTTTTGATGAGAACATTTCATAGGTGGTGCTATGCACTTTATACTACATCTCATCAGGAGGGATGTAATGTCTGCTTGTCCCACTTTCGTGGTGTTAAGACCCTTTATGGGTTTGGGTCATGACAGCCTCACACCCCCGGCCCCATTTTCCGTTGTGACTAATGAGTAATCTATTGGGGGAGGTAGTACCTTAACATCATGTGAATCCAATTCCCCATCAACCTTTCACCTTTTGTCTATTTTTTTTTTTTCCAACTATTGTGTTTTGGGTGAAAGTTTACACAGCACATTAGGTTCCCATGTAACAATTTTCACACTGTCACCTATTGTCTATTGATAATCCTTGCTTGAATATGTTATTTCTTTTTCCAGTTCTAGTTGCCACTGAGTCAATTCGGGGTCGTGGAGACCCCACGTGTACCAGAAGAGAACTGCGTTTTCAATGGCTGATTTTTCAGAAGTAGATCTCCAGGCCTTTCTTCCAAGGCACCTCTGGGTGAACTCAAAAGTCTAACCTTTCCACTAACAGCCGAGCGTGTTAATGCAAAATGGTGATTTTCTAATTGAGTCATCCCTCCTATTTTTAGTAACAGTGTTCACCCGTACAATGACCTTCACTTATCAAATGGAGTTTAATGGTTCTACTAAAACACCTACTGGGAAAGAGCATAGTTGTTCCCCTTTATTTACTGATTTTTAGAATAAAAAGTTGGTGTAACCCTTACTCTAATCATAACAAATTAGTGTTTGTTTGCTTGCTTGCTTTCTCTGTTTTGAGTATCTTTTTGGACTCATGGATTTTTAGATGTTCAATGTGATTTAATCCATCACGGTCAGTTATTCGTTTTGATGCTTAAGTCGTCCCACCTTTGTGGGTATCCCTTCAAGCTGGCTCCTGTTGGGCCAATATTTGAAGATGGAAAATTCTGGAAAGTTCCTGAACAGAGAGCACGTCTAAGAACCGGCTGCCTGGTATTGGGCTAGATGCTAGGTGAAGAGAGCCACATCCAAACTTGGGTTCTTCCGTTTGCACTTAACAGATAAGCCCTGAAAGTCTTAATAAATGATCAAGAGCAAACTGCTGAGTGACTCCAAGTTTCAACCTTAGGCTTCACGCAAGAGCAGGTTTGCTTTTGAATGTGCCCTTCTTCGCCAGCAAATGGGGCAAACTGAGTCAGCGGTGGCCTCCGAGGGCGCAGCCAGGTAGCTAGTTCAGCAGATGGTAGCAAATGACTCAAATCTACAAAAATGTAAGTCAGAACTGAGAGGTGGGATGGGTTTCAGTTTTTCTGTCTGACTTAAGCGCCACTGTCTGTTCTATTTCAGCTGTTCTCCGTAACTGCAGTTACAAACCTGGAATCAAAATGATCTCAGCATGTGAGGCATCTCGTAGTTGGGGGGTGGGGCGGAGGTGGGGGGAGCTGAGAAAAACAGGTGCTGGGGAAAAAGTGCTGTGCTTTTCCCGTGGTTCTTTATACCTGTGTGGCTGAGGCAAGGCAGCTGGCTGGCTTCACTGAGCGGAGCACCAGCTCCTCACCTATAATGGCACTGAGTCTCGCCCTGCCAAGGTGTGTTGTGGTGATAAGATGGGAATGTAGCATACACAGGGATATAGCGTACATAGACCAAGTGGAAGACATTTTTGTTGGATAATAATCGGTTGAAGGATATCAGCCAGTCGTCCAGTAGAATGTATCACTATTCTGGAATTGTCTGATTTTTCTCCCCTTGTGGTATCATTTATCTTGTTCTTCTACTCCCTGTATGTTCTGAAACCTATAAGTAGGAGCAAAAACTTGATTAGAATATGGTGAGATATTTTTGGCAATAATATGTGGAGGCCTAATTATCCCTCAACTTATAATAACAGTGTTGTGGTTCCCGTTGGTTTGATTCCAACTCATAGCAACCCTACAGGACAGAGTAGAACTGGCCCATAGGGTTTCCTAGGCCATAATCTTTATGACGGCACTGGGGTTTTTTGGGTTTTTTTTTTTAATCTTTATGGGAGGAGATAGCCAGGTTTTTACTCCCACAGAGTGGCTGGTGGGTATGGCTGATGGGTTTAGAACCACTAACCTTTTAGTTAGCAGCCAAGTGCTTAACCATTGCACCACCAGGCCTCCTTGCTATGAGCTCACTAAAAAAAAATGAGCTCACTAGTTAACATTAATTCAGTGGCTAACTTATGTAGCCCTTTCAACTACTTCTTTGAGGTGGGCACTGTTATTATTCCTATTTTACAGATGAGAAAACTGAGGCACAGAAAAGTAACTTACCCAGGATCACACAGCTAATAAGTGGCAAGCATAATTTTTATAGAATTTGAACCTGAGTTATCTGGCTCCAAAGTCACAGCTCTTAACCACTCTGCTGTGTATGAATACTTTCTAAAGAAATCTGAAATAGACATCTACATAGCATAGCACATTTGATTTTCATAGAACATATTTGAATTTTTAACTGGGACTTTTAGAGGGCAGGCAGAAGAATGCTGGAGGATATGATCTTTCAGCCATCAAGTTGACTAAAACACACTTTTTCCCAGGCAGGATAGAGGCCGTTTATGTTTTTTGTGCTACAGGATCCTCCTATAGTGGGTACCTGCAGGTAATTAACAACCTGCTTAAACAAACGAAAGCTGATTCTTTAGTGTGTGTGTGTGCTTTAGATGGAGGTTTACAGAGCAAATTAGTTTCTCATTAAACAATACACACACTGTTTTGTGACAGTGGTTGCCAACCCCACGATTTGTCAACACTCTCCCCTTCTTGGCCTTGGGTTCCCCATTACCAGATAAAAGCTGATTCTTTCTGCTGTTTACTGTCACTAGAAGACTCACTCACTCACTTTGAACTCCTTGGTCTGTTTCCACAGACACGAGCAGCCCACTTGGGGCAGTGTAGTCCGGTGGTTACTCGCACGGGCTATCCACAGAGGAGGGCTGGGTTTGCGTAGAACTCTGCACTTCTACCTGCACCGCATGTTAGGAGAGGTTGTCTAGGGTAGTATTAACTGTGTGAACTTGAGAGGAGGCTGCCTGCATTTGCAAGCAATGCCACAAGGCTTGATGCATGGTATTCACTCAACAGAGAGGCTGGCTATTGTCACTGGGATGAATGGCTTTCTGAGCTCAAAAATGGGCTATGAAGGGAATCCTTGGGCTTCTCTCTGGAGATTAAGACCAAGAAAAACTAGGCCAGAGATTCTCAATGAGGGTTCTAATACCACCTGCTGGGTGCAACCAAGCCCAGGAGGGGTGCGGGGTGTTCATAACAATGACTAAAATTCCCCTCCTTCAGCAACCCCCCACACGTGTTACACCTGTGTCCCGGACTAGCGGGTGTTACTCTCCACTCCCCCTGCCAAACAGCAAGTGCCTTTGAAGTACCACTTCCTGTGGGTCCTTCCCACTGTGCAGCTCAGTTCTTGAAAAGAGCTTTGAAGTCCCACTGGCCCGGCTTGAATCCCTGTCTCCCCACAGAACAGCTGTGTGACTTTGGGCAAGTTACCCAGCATTTCTGGCCTTCATCTCCCTATTTGTGAAAGACAGACAATTCCTGTCTCACGGGGCCACTGTGAGGCTTTAGAACAAATAAAATATGAAACAGTGCCTGGACCACCAGAGGTCCCTCCTCCAGCTGTGATCACCTAGCCAAGACCACCGAGGACCCCAAGAGGAACTGGGATCAGGGGTGCATCTTCAGTGCTATTTCTACCAGGCAGAGTCAGGCCCTTAAAATTATGTGTTTTTTTTTTTTTTTTTAAATCTATTTTTCCAACTTCCCAACACCCCATATAGAAGTAAGTATGGTGATACAAGAATTGTGAATCCATGAACCAGGCCATTCCAGTAAAGGCATAATGTATTCTTAAAGAGTAAAACGTTTATCCTTTTTAATCTTAAACATGTAAGGTTGGATCTCTCAAAAAAAAAAAAAAAAAAAAAGTTCAAAACGCGAGGGGCACATTCTCAGTTTCCTTGAGCCTCTGAGTCCTGACGGGAGGCTAGAATGGAGGGACGCTTGGCACCATGTTCTAGATTTTAAAAGAGAGTCACAGCTCCTTTCAGAAGCAGCGTCCCTGTGTGTGGTCCTCAGCTGCCTGCTGGGGCCAGTTGTGGGGCAATCTTGGGATCTGGACACTTTCGTTTCATTGCTAACCCTGAGCCCCCTGGAAGGAAGGCACCCATTTGTTGAGGACTCTGCTAAAATCAGGTTGGGGAGAATTTTCAAAGAAATAGCTGCATAAATTGTGTGTAGATGCAAAACTAACAGACACGTGAAAGATTTGTATTTTGAAAACAAAACCCCAGTGGGATTCTCTCAGCAGAAAATGAAAAGGTCTTCTTAACATTCAGTTGAACTATTAGAGCCATTTTTGCTGTTGCAAGCAGTAATGCAGGGATGGCCACTGTCATAGCCCTGGATTGCAGCACAGCAAATTAACAAGGTTTTAACTCGGCTGCAAATATCAAGCTGGCTGCTTGTCATTATGCAAAAAGAGATGGGGGTAGGAGGGGGACCGGCGCCTAGCGGCAAAGCACATTATAATTGTTTAAGCAGGCCCCACAAGTCATGCATTTCAATTATTTGTTCAAAGCAGCCTGCAATTAGGAGTTGCAAACAAGGCTTTTGAATGCAAAGTCAGACAATTAAAATGTTTCATGAGTGCATTAGAGAAAGAAGTTCTGAATTAGCACTTTGAATACACAAGACCTCTTTTTCTAATCTCTCTTCCCTTTCACTCTCTGGGAAAAAAAGAGAGAGAGACAGTGGAAGGGGAAAGAGACGTTTTGGGCTGCAGTGGAGGAGTCTTGGGTGTTTGCTTATTTATATCAAATACCTGACTAATCCAGGCAAGACTGAACCATCCTAACCAACCACTCGTGCATTTCAATGTCTCTTGCTACTTGCCAGATAGCCCTTGTCCGAGCATAAAGGCCCAGGTGCCAAACCCTGCTCCTGGGGGGCCGTAAATCACTTTAAGCTTCTCTCCTCCCTCTCCCCTCAGCACTGCCTCCCCCCCTTTCCTTTGAAGAAGCGGGTCTATTTGAACCAGTGATTTGTGACTTTCCAGTATTTAGACCACACCCCGAGCTGGTTGTGTTAACACACAGGCTGGTGGGGGTGGGCGGGGGGACGGTGGTGTGTGCACTGGACGGTGTTGGGGAGGGACAGAGATGCCGCGTGTTCTGGAGTTGCCGGTGAGCTGAAGCTGACTGCTCTGGGGACGCATGTAAAGCACCCCAACCTGCCTCAGCTCTCTGAAGACCAGCTGCTAAACTCCTTCCCCTCCCCCACCCCCACCCGCTCACTCCTTCCCTTTCCCAGCCCGCAAATACCCCCACTGATATTTACATTTTATTTGGTGATTTATTGTATTTTAGGACCTGTTTAACAGTTTATCAGAGAAGGCAATATTAAGAGCAGGGGGTTTACTAAACATCGGGGGAGGTGAATGTTCCCCCTTCAACTATTTCCCCCCCAAATAGTGAAGCTTCCTCAAAGGCACTTTGTATTTATTATTCAATGCATGAGATTAACCAGTAAAATCCAGACCATTTAAGGTGAAGATTGCCCAAGTATCAGCTAAATGCGTGCAAGCCTCTGCGCGTGCCTAATTTGAGGGGCTAGTGGCTAAAAAAAAAAAAAAGTGGCTAGCAGCCCTAATTTATCATCCCTTGTTTTTTTGTTTTTTTTTTTTTTGACTGTAGCTGATTTATGAAACTTCGTTTAAATAATCCTATTTATCCTCTTTTAAAAAGAAAACACTTTTTAAAACCAATTATGCAGTTTGGGTGGGGGGAAGTTCTAAAGGACTCCCTTTACGTGGATATTTTGAATATTACTTAAGCTGCGCTTCATTAATTACTTTGCCTCCCAGCGATCATTGAGGGTTCAGGCCACTAATAAAACGCCAGGTATTTGGTAGATTGATGACCTGTTATATGGTTAATGCATTCTATTAGCTGGATATTTTTTATGTTTTTCCATGGGAAATATTTCTGTAAGGATATGTTAAAAACTTTTTTTCAATTAGGCCTTGCAGAAGTAAGGATGCTGATATGATCAGAATTAAAGTCATGTCATTTTAATGCTTGTGGTCTGCAGGTACAACAAAATGGTTGCTTTCTTTTATTAAAAAAAATTTTTATTTCTTTTATTAGTTGGCATAATTTCAAAACTGACTTTTTTTTTTTTTTTTTACAACTCTGACATTTTAAACCATCCTTTGAAATGCCCAAATTGATTAGCAAAATCAATTCCAGATTGTTTGGTTCTTGTAACTCACTACAACGTTAGTTTTTCCAATCTGTTTTTGAAAGTCGTAAGTGCCTTTAAAAAGGTAGGGAGGCTTTTATTTTTAAATCACAATATCTACGCATTCTTTACCGCAGGCTTCCTCAGATCATTTACACTAGAAAAGGGTGGGGGAGGAGAAGGGCCCAGGGGAAGGCCCACAGAAAGTCACACTAAGGTGCAACAGGGTTCTCCTCCCCAAAGCACCCTTAAAAGCCATCTGCAATGAATGGGAAGCTTTAATCTGAAAAAAAAAAAAAAAGGACCCACTAAAACAGATCACAGCCAGGTCAGAAGCTAAGCTATTGGAAAATGACAACCAATAAATTATATCAGATTCGATGATTTCTATATGGCTTTTTTCACAACTTGTGGGCTTGCTCATTTATTTACGCATTAGGTTTATGAGTGTTAGTTCTATAGCTGGTTTCTTCTTCCCTAAAGAGGTAATTTACTCAGAAGATGTGCCCAAAAATTGTACCACCACAGCCGGGACTTAAACTCTTAAACAGCCTGAAAAATAGACCTCAGACTTCCGTAAGCTGAGTTTCGGAGACAAAAAGAAGAAAAAGAAAAGAAACACCCCTCAAAATGTTCCCCTCTGAAGCTACCGTCGCAAGTAGGTATTTCTCCAAAAAAGAAAAACCGGCTGCCATCCCGACGATTCTATAGGACAGAGTAGAGCTGCCCCATAGGGTTTCCAAGGGGCAGCTGATGGATTTGAACTGCCGACCTTTTGGTTAGCACTTGTAGCTCAACTGCTGCGCTACCAGGGCTCCAGGTATTTCTCTGGGGTGGTAGGGAGTAAAAGAGAAAGAGCAGTTGCAGTTGTAAAAAAGAGAAAGAGATCTTTGAAGGCCTGCTTTTCAAGAACTTGAATGAACCTTGCATCTCTATGGTCTGGCAGGTAGGCTACAAGGTACGGTGAGGCTTTCACAGGTGGAAACCAAGGGGAAGTAGCCCAGCTATCCCTGTATTACTGCCGTGTGCACTGAACATCTCATTCCAATCCATTTCACAATCAAGAGGTAGCGGGACTTTTGCCACTAAAATGCCACCGTCTCTGGAACCGAGGGCCGAAAGCCAGCCCATCTTTGGATAGCTCAGTAGGAGGCAGAGAGAAGTTTCTGCTGAAGGACACCAGTACAAACGCCTTTTATGCGAGGGGACATGGGAATACTTCAAATTATCTACCTTCAAAAGCCGGAGTGTTGGAGTCCTTACCCAAGAACAGATTCCTGAGTCTGTGAAATGGAAAAACAAAGGTGTTTAGGGCTGGGTAACTGGACGAAGGCTTTTCCCAGCTGTAGAATTCAAGGATGATGAAAGGGAGATGCAACTGAATGTAAGACCTTGTGCACTGGAGGGTGGAAAATACAGATTTGAAAGTTAAGTGTCTGGAACAAGAGAGATATGAGTCACTGGAATTTACAAGTTACTGTAGGAAACAAAGATGAAGCGATCACGAGAGGATGGGTAGTAACGCAGGTAGCGGAACGGCATTTCGTTAGCTACAGAACTAGACGATGGCAGAAACTGTTCATCAGCTGGGGAGCAGGGTAGCAATTACGGAAGACAGCAGCAGATGATAACGTTTACAAGGGCTGACGGGGACACAATTGGGCGCTTGGCGATTATGTCAAATGGGAACACAGACTTTTCTTCCTCTTCAACGTGGTAAATCAGAGAAAATTAGGTCTGAATGATGTTCAGGGTTTCTAGTCAGGAAGGCGATGAAACTTGGTTTGCCAGAAGGCATCAGTGTTCTGGCCACAGGGGAACTACTTTTCCCTGTCCCCAATACATGTTTCTCTTCTGTTAAGGTAGGAAACGCGTTTGGCTCTGTGAACTCTTGTGTGTGGATATAAAATATCATATGTATAAGTAAAAGTACATAAACCCCCATTTAACAGCTATTCAGGTCAAGAAATAGAACATTGCCGGCTCCTCAGTGTAGCCTTCCCAACCATAATCCCTCCTCAGAGGTACTTTCCCAACTTTTATTGTAACAATTCTCTTGTTTTTCTTTATGCTTTTGCTACCTATGTGTACTTCTGTAGGGAGTTCCTGGGTACAAATGGTTTATGTCCTCTGCAGCTAACTGAAAGTTTAGAGGTTTGAGTCCACCCAGAGGCACCTCAAAAGAAAGACTTGGTGGTCTACTTCTGAAAAACTAGCCAGCAAAAATCCTATGGGGCACAGTTCTACTCTGACACACACGGGGTCACCATGAGCTGGAGCTGACTTGACAGGAACCGGTTCTGGTTTATGCTTTTCTGAACAATATCGTTTAGTTTTGTCTATTTTTAGACTGTATTGGGCATTTATATGGAGATACATAGAATTGAAGCCATACTGTAAGTATTCTTTTGTGTCTCGCTTCTTTTGCTCAACATTATTTTGTTAGATTCATCTGTGTTGTTGTGTATAGGTATAGTTTGTTCACTTTCATTTCCTGATAATATCCCATTGTATAAATATCTTGCAGTGTGTTTATCTTTCTACTGTTTAAGGACATTTGGGTTTGTGGAAGGATTAGTAGCAAATCACACCTGTTTTCTCTGGGCACCTCCTCTTCCTGGGCCACATTTCCCAGCCTCCCTTCCAGTAAGGTACGGACATGGTTCTGGCCTAGCTCGTGAGAACCCCCCCACCCCCTTGTATGATCTTCCATGATCTTTCCCCTCTGGCTGGACCACAGATGACCTCTGGGCAACCCTAACAGCCATACGTAAAAGACGGTAGAACTAAAAGATAGAAAAACCTGAGTCCGCGAATCGTCACTAGGACGTGAGCCCTCTGACTAGGCACATCTATGCTGGACCATTATGTGCATATGAAACAAACTTTTATTGTGTCGAGCCACTGAGATTTTGGGGGTTATCTGTAAGAGGAGCTCTGATGGTGCAGTGGTTAAGAACTCAACTACTAACCAAAAGGTCAGTAGTTCGAACCCACCAGCTGCTCCTTGGAAACCCTATGAGGAAGTTCTACTCTGTTCTATAGGGTCGCTACGAGTCAAAATCAACTCAACAGCAGTGTTTTTTTTGGGGGGGGGAAGGGGTGTTGGTTGTCTGTAATGGTAGCTAACTTTGCCTTAACTAACATGGAGTTGTTCCCAGTTTGGGTAATTTGAACAATGCTACTATGAATGTTCTTGAACATGTATCTTGAACGTAAGTATGTATTTCTGTAGGGCATATGCTTAGGAGTGGCACTGCTGAGTGAAAGACTATGGGTATCTCCAACTTTATGAGATAATGCCAATGGCTAAAAAAATGGTTGACCAATTTACACTCGCACTAGCAGTGTGTTGCACATCTTTGCCAACACTTGATACCATCGGAATTTTTAACTTTTGCCAATCCGAGGGGTATGTAATGGTATTTCGCTGTGGTATAACTGAGATTTTTTTTTATAACTGAGATTGTCCACATTTTCATGTTTTATTTTGATTTACGTGAAGTCCCTGTCCAAGTCTTTGGCCAAATTTTCTCCTTTTTTTTTTTTTTTTCCCCTATTGGTGTGTGGAGTTTCTTTATATATTCTGAATACTAGGCCCTTATTAATTATACGTTGCTAATTATCTGCACTTACTCTATGTCAGACTATCTCTTTACTTTTTTATGGTGTCTTTTGGTAAATGTCATTGAATATAGTAGAATATATGGGTCTTATCTTTATGGTTAGTATTTTTGAGTGTCTTCATTAAGAAATTCTTCTCTAGCCTGAGGTCATAAGATAATCTCCTATGTTATCATCTAAAGTCTTTATAGCTTTGCCTTTTACATACAGTGTTTTTTTAATGCACTGGGAATTATTATTTGTAGACAATATAAGACGGGGTCCAATTTCAGTTTTTCCACCTGGATTCTCAATTGTCCCAGCACAGTTAATTGCAAAGTCTGCCTTTCCTTACTACTCTGCTTTGCTGCCTCTGTCCTCCATCAAGTGTCCATGTATGTAAGGGCCTGTTTGGGGGCTAGTTTGTTCCAGTGGTCTATTTGTTTACCTCTGCATCAATTCTACAATATCTTGGTTTATGCTTTATAAAATTTTGGTCTCTGGTATAGCAAGACTTCCCAAGACGACTTCTTCAAAAAACGTCTTGAGTTTTTGAAGTCCTTTGCATTTACATATGAGTTTTAGGATCATTCTTTGTTTGAAGGTTTTTAAAAACTATTGACTAAATTTATGGTTTTACAACTATTCAGATTTTCTATTACTTCTTGAATCCATCCTACGTGCCAAGGAATATTCATTTTATATAAATTATCAAATATAAAACAAAAGCCCATTGCTGTCAAGTCGATTCGGATTGAGAGTGACCCTATAGGACAGAGTATAGCCACCCCATTGCATTTCCAAGGCTGTAAATCTCTTCGAAGGCAGACTGCCAGGTCTTTCTCCTGAAGAGCAGCTGAGGGCTTTGACCTTTCAGTTAGCAGTGAGCACTTAACTACTGCACCACCAGGGCTCCTTATCAAATATATAGACATAAAAAAATTTTAAATATCTTCATTATCTCTTAATTATATGAAGAATATGTAGTGATGTCTTTCTTCATTCCTCATATTGGTTATAGGTACCTTTTCTAACTTTTTATCAGTCTCGACTGTGGCTTGTCAATTTTATTAACCTTTTCAAAAGCCAACCCTTGGTTTTGTAGATCTTCTCAATTATACAATTGTTTTATATTTCATAAATTGTCCCTCGTCTTTATTACTTCCTTCCTGCTTGCTGTCTTTGACCTTACATACTTTGCTATTTCTTCACATTTATTTTTAAGGCTATTGTGTATCTATATGAGCACTTGGTAAAAGGAAAGAATAATGAAGAAATCTGCTATATCACAGAGTTGAGGAGAGATGAACTTTTGCCTAGAATGAACTCTCATTAGAAGCTGTACTAATGGAAGAATCATGAACCCAACATTGGATAATTCAGATGCTGTTTATTTTATGGCTTTTAAAGGAAAACAATGACCGGCCCCTCTACGGCCTCAGGGGTTTGGTTCCTGATAACTGCTACTGCAAGAAAATTTGAAATTAAGAAATCTGGGATTTAAAGGGAAAAACAGGAGTGAGCAACCAAGGAAGAAAACAAATCTATAAAACCCCAATAAATAATAACTTATTCGCTAAGCTGAAACAACAGAGACAACACCTTCAGGAAAGGCAATCTCAATGATGCTTTACATGCTTCAAAACAGTAATAATGAAATTGTATCATTGGTTTCTAGTTATCATTTCTTGTTCTATAGAAACTTTTTTTTTTTTTCAGTTTTAGTAGACTTGTTTATATATTCATTCTCTGTGTGTGTGTTTACATATATGCATTCTAAGCAATCTTCTTCCCCTGGGTCTGGTACTTTATAATGTCCAATGCTTTTCTGAATTTATTGTTCAGAAATTACTGAGTTTGCCACGAGCATTTTTTTTTTTGTATTTACCAGGACACTATTGGAACGCTTTTATAAGCACTTGGTTCCTCCCTTTCTTCCTCCCTCCCTTTACAGAGGTGGGGCCAGCTGCGGGAGGAGGTTTGGAGAGCATGTCAGGAGCTCAGTCTTAGATACTAAACTCGAGAAACGTGCCACCAAGTAAGGCAACTGAATATCTGAATCCAAACTCGGGTACAAGGTAGGCTGTTGTTATACATTTGGGGATTATAAGCATACAAGTAGTTTGTAAGGCTTCATTATAAAAATCTTTTTTTTCTCCACGACCATCTTTATCTCACAACTTTTCCCCAAATTCCCAGTTTCCCTATTTTTCTAATTATCCCAAACAAGAGTGAATTTGCTATTCCAAAACTGATATTCTCCTGGTGTGACTCAGAGATAAGATATACTTCAAACTTCCATGCTGAAATATGATTTTCCTAAAAAACATCAAACAATTCTCCATCAAAATAGAAATATAAATTCAAAAAGTAAAAAACAGCAACACAAATATGTCATCATCAATTATGTCCAGATCCATTACAAACATATGGAGAAAGAACTTAGAAAATATAAACCCCTAGGCTCCTTTGCTGCCATCTCTCGAATTTCAAAAGCATCAGTCCCTACCAACTTAAATGTTGGTTTTTAATTTTGCTTCAAGAGTCTTTACATTCTCTTATCTCGGCTGCTCACACTCTTTTGTAACAGTTTCCCCTTTCACAGCCTCTAACCCTGGCGGCATAGTGGTTAAGTGCTATGGCTGCTAACCAAGAGGTTGGCAGTTCAAATCCACCAGGTGCTCCTTGGAAACTCTATGGGGCAGTTCTACTCTGTCCTTTAGGGTTGCTATGAGTCAAAATCGACTCAACGGCAGTGGGTTTGGTTTTTTTTTTTTTTTTTGGAATGGCTAAGACTACCTGATTTAATAAAAAGAAAAAAAAATTTTTTTGTGTGGGGTCAAAAAAGCCTTTGGTTCTTTTCCCCAGTACTTATACTGTAAAAAACATTCAAGACATGTAACTCTTACTTTTATCTCTCATTAAAACCTCTCTTTACCTTTCTCAGACTCTCTGTTACTCCATCTTTCCTGATACTCATAAATCAGAAAGGTCAGAGGAAAGATCAAATTTCTTTCCTTTCTCTTCACCTACCTGATAATACAGCACCGATAGTTTTCCAAGCAGGAGATACATTTTAAATATTTCAATATAGAAACTTCCTGTACTTTCTCTCTTCTGTAGCTAGGTATTTTCCTTGTCTTTCCTTCTATCTTCCCATTCATCCATCCACCTATCTACATATCCTCCCATCTATTTAACAACAACTAAAGATTATTCATAGTTTCCAAACTGCTTCTATTGTGATATTCTCAGAGCAGTGTACTGGATGAAGGAGGAAGATGATATGCATTTAGGTAGCCTAAGGCCAATGGATGTAAGCACAAAATTGAATATGTATTTTTACCCCTTATTATAGATTAAACTGTGTCCCGCCAAAATGTGTGTCAATTTAGCTAGGCCATGATTCCCAGTATTGTGTGGTTGTCCTCCATTTTGTGATCTGATAATCCCATGTGTTGTAAATCCTGCCCTCTGTGATGTTAATGAAACAGGATTAGAGGCAGTTATGTTAATGAGGTAGAATGCAATCTACAGGATTAGGATGCATCATGAGTCAATCTCTTCTGAGACATAAAAGAGAGAAGCAAGCAGAGAGTGGGGCACCTATTACCACGAATCAAGAAGACCCAGGAGTGGAATGTATCTTTTGGATCAGGGGTCCCTGTGCAGAGAAGCAACAAGGCCAGGGAAAGATTGATGACAAGGACCTTCCCCCAAAGCTGACAGAGAAAGAAAGCCTTCCCCTAGAGCTGGCACCCTAAATTCAGACTTCTAGCCTCCTAGACTGTGAGAGAATAAATTTCTGTTTCTTGAAGTTATCCACTTGTGGTATTCTGTTGGAAACCCTGGTGCTGTAGTGGTTAAGTGCTACAGCTGTTAACCAAAGGGTTCACAGTTCAAATCCGCCAGGCACTCCTTGGAAACTCTATGGAGCAGTTCTACTCTGTCCTATTGGCTCGCTATGAGTCAGAATCGACTTGACGGCACTGGGTTTGGTTTTATTTTTTGGTTAGCGCTAGATGACTAAGACACCGATCCTTCTTCCAGCTTAATCCTCTCTCCTTTCAGATACCCCAACCCTTAGCATATCTAATCCTGGTCCTTTCTCCACTTAACATGGTAAGTTCTAGACTTCATTTGCCAGTGACCATAGCAAGCTTCTTGGAGTTAACTGCTTTATCACTTTGTCCAAAGTTACATCCAACAATTCCCCCAAGGCTAATTCTCAGGGCTCAAAACTTTGCACGGTTACCAAATTCTCTCATGCAATCTTAAGTAAAGAAACTGATGAAAACTGAATACTGTTTTAACATTGAGAATTCCAGTTTCCTATGATATCAAAGCTTTTCCATGGTAATTCTGCCCTTTTCTCATTTTCCCACCGATTACGGAAAAACTGTCATTCTCTAAGCCAAGGCTAACCAGTGCCCCTATGCCCTTGAGCCCACACCCTCCCACCACTTCTGAGATTTTACCTCTTACTTCCTACCTCTTCTGAAAAAGAAACCCTCTATTAACTTGCTTACATCTTGAATTTCTCCTCAGACAGCTCCTTTCCTCTGCTCTACAACATGTTTAGGTCTCTTCAGTTCTAACAAATACCTTCTCTGTTATCTCCTGATAACATGCTCTTTGCTCCACACGCTTTAAGTCAGTCATTCTTTATCTGCGACTTCAGCTTGCCCACCATCTTCTCACACCTCAGCCGCTCCCAGTCTGGCTCACTTCCTCACCACGCCCCTGACTGCTCCTTTCTAGGTTATCAGGGACCAAGTGCAGTTGCCTTTCCTTGAGCCATTCTCTGAAAATCCTTCTCTGGAGCATTTAATGCCAGATGAAGTTTGACAGAAGGAGCTGTTTGACAGTTGAACCAGGTTTTTGTTAGGGAAAGGCTATGAGCTAGCAAAGACTTGATTTATTTATCTTGGTCTGGTGCTCAGTCTTATAGGCCCAGGAACTGGATCTTTTCCATACACCCAGAGATGAGCAGACCCTTGGGAACAAGTTGACACTCACTAAGCTCCCAAGCGATGTGTGTATAAATTGGTGGGCCAAGTATTAACACAATGGTAGGCAGGACTTCTTCCTTTCCTGGTGTTTAGCATCCAGCAAACTGTATTATAATCAGGATATGCTTTGTAAGCAGTAACTGCAGTGTGCTGTGGTGGAATGGCAAGACTGAAATTAAATAGACCTGGGCTTCAGTTTTGGAGCCCTGGTGGCTTAGTGGTTAAGAGCTTGGCTGCTAACCAAAAGGTCGGCAGTTCAAATCCACAAAGCTGCTCCTTGGAAACCCTATGGGGCAGTTCTACTCTGTCCAATAGGGTTGCTATGAGTCAGAATCAACTCAACAGCAATGACTTTTTTTAATGATGGCTTCAGTTTCACTCTATCATATTTGCTAGTTACATAATTTTGGACACTTGTGTAGCCCTCTGGCCTCAGTTCCTATATCTGTAAAAATAAGTATAATATTACCAATTTTAAAGGAGTTATAAAATTTATCGATAGTATATATAAAACACCTATCACAATAATCACAGGAGAAAGATGTGGCAGTCAGCTTCCATAAAGATTTATGCCTTGGAAACCCTGTGGGGCACTTGTCTTACAGGGTCGCTATGAGCTGGAATCAACTCAGTGGCAATGGGTTTTTGGTTTATCACAATAATATCACATAAAAGGTGCTTAGCGTCATCATCTTTATCTAACAAACACTCAGACATTCAAGACATTACAGCTGACTAGAATACCAGCTGTGATTAGTGCCAAGTCCCTGAGCTCAGTATAGTGGAGACGGCAGAAACAGTCCAACGCAACCTAATAGCTTGTGTGACAGTATTATGCATGCACGTTATACGCACAGAGGAAGTACTGCTTATCTGCTACTGGTTTCCCTCTCAGCTTCGCTTGGCCAACTCCTGCTCATTCTTCTCATCTCAGGTTAAAAGTCTCACTTTCCTTGACTTGCTTCACTGCCATGTGCCCCTGTACTTCCCATTTGTAGCACTCATCATGCTAGTAATTGCTCGTTTAGTGTCTCCTTCCCCCACAAGACCCTCTGCTCCATGAGTTCTAGGACTATCTCTGTCTCGTTCATTGTCTTAGGCTTATAGCCTGCTGCACTTGGTACATAGTAAGAGCTCAAAAAACATTTACGTGGTTAATGGAGAACCGTAAGGAGTTTGGTGGGATTGCATGAGAGAGTGGCTGAAGATGAGTGAAAAAATTGTAATGTTGAGATAACAAAGGGCTTTCTTTGCTGTAAGGAGTTGGGGCTTCATACAGTAGAGATGGGTGATGCATTAAAAGATTTTTAAGCAAGAGATATGATCAGATTGGAGCTGAGAAAGTTCACTTAGAGACTAGGGTAGCATGTTATGGTGTGCTATGTGTATGTGGGTGGAGAAGAAGGCAGGCATCCAAGACTCCAGTTGGGAAGATCTTACTGAAGACCAGGTAAGAAATCACAAGAACCTGAATGAAGGCAGTAGCAGTGGGAAAGGAGCAAGACAAGACACTTAAGGGTGAGAATTGCTCAGATTTAGTGAACAAGTAGATGTGAGGAGTAAAGAAGGAGAAACGTCTAGGTTGACTCCAGGGTTTAGCTTGTGTGGTGGATGGTCCAGTCCAGGTGGATAGTAGGGAACAAAACTGATTGTAATCTAAAGAAGGTGAGCTTCGGCATTCGATATCTAGGGTGTGCCATTAGGCCATACTTCTCATCAAGCTTTAGTTTTCCCATCTATAAAATAGAAATGTTAATATCAAAATAAAAATGTTAACATCTACCTTTTGGGATTGGTGTGAGTATGAAATGTCTGGAACTGAACAGAGACAATCCTTAACAAAGTCAGTCTATTTGTTCCTATCCCTCCATACCCAGACTCTGACAGAAAGAATAAAAGTAGATTCAGTGGGGAAGATAGAGAATTGGGTTTTGTAAACTTCAAGTTTTAGACATCTTTGTGATGGTTATTATATTGTGAATACATAGTAAAAAGTCTTAAAGTGGGAAACCAGGCCCTACAACTTTGTATGCTTCTGTATTTCTTTAAGAGATTTTTCCTTTAAAAGTCAAGCTATTTTTTTCCTTTCTGGACTTTTGGAACCTGTTTTGAACAGATCAAGTTGAAATAGGTTTGCCCTGTTGAATATTAGAAAGAGCAGAGACTTTGGACTCAGATCCAGAGGTGGGAAGGGGGAAATTCTAATTCTGACCCAGATTCCTCATCTGAAGAATGAAACGGATGGTTGTTATCACACAGGATTGTGCGAAGATAAAATACCTCCTAGTAGAATATCTACCAGTATGTTTTGACCACATAATCACTCAATAAGTGGATATTTCTTTCCTTCACAGACCTAAATCACAACAAAAATATAGTAAAGCCTGTGAAAGCTGAAACCTGTGTAAGGTGGAAACCTGTCAGAGAAGGAAAATGTAAATATTTTCCACTAAAATCAGCAATAGAAAGTGGTAAGACTGCACGCTATCAAAGGGAGAAAACTTGCAAGACCCAGAAAAACAAGGCAGTCCTGTCGAGTTCCAGCTCTCACAAGTTCCACTGTGTTTTGACAGTTTTTTTTTTTTTTAAGAACCATTTAAACTCCCACAGGCTAACTTGCAGTCAGTACATAAACTTTCAGCCAGATCTCCACTTCCTACAACTATACAACTCAACAAAGATTTTTTATAATCATATGTTGTCTAAAGACAATGCAAAATAATGTATCAAAGGTCATTATGTAGCATTTCGGGCAAATCAGAATACTAAAATAAAACTGCATATTCAAATCCAATATGAAGAGGTAAAATGGAAAGTATAGTTTACTTATTGCTCAATCATCAAGAAAATTTTTCATCAGAGTGCCTTACAACTCCTAGGCATTAAAAAAAAATTTTTTTATTGTGCTGTAGGTGAAAGTTTACAGAGCAAATTAGTTTCCCATTTGATAGTTTGTACATAAAGTGTTCCAGGACATTGGCTGCATTCCCCACAATGTGTCAGCACTCTTCCCATTTCCACCCTGGGTTTCCTGTTTCTGGATTTTCTACCCCTTTCTGCCTTCTCATCTTTGCTTTTGAGCAAATGTTGCCCTTTTGATCTCATATAATCGATTGTTCTAAGAAGCATGTTCCTCTCTGGTGTTATTGCTTCTATTGTGGGCCTGTCTATTGTTTGGCTGAAAGGTGGTCTCTGGGAATGGCTTCTCTTCCAGGACCATAGTCTTGAGGGTCTCTGTCAGACCAGTAAGTCTGGTCTTTTTTGTGAATTTAATTTTTTTGTTTTACGTTTTTCTTCCACTCTGTCTGGAACCTCTGTAGTGACCCCAGTCAGAGTGGTCAGTAGTGGTAGCAGGGCACCGTCTAGTTCTTCTAGTCTCTGGTCACGTAGGCTGTGATTCATGTGGACTACTAGTCCTTTGGACTCATCGCTCTCTTGAGTCTTTGTTTGTCTTCATTCTCCTTTGCTCCAAGTGGGAAGAGACCAATAGTTGTATCTTAGATGGCCCCTTGCAAACATTTAAGACCCCAGACACTACTCACCAAAGTAGGATGCAGAACACTGTCTTTATGAACTATGTTGTGCCAATTGATGTAGATGTCCCTTGAGTCTATGGTCTTTGAGTCTAGGAACTTTGTCCTGCAAGGTGTTTGGTTATGTCTAAGAAGTTTCCATTCCTGTGCCCCTTGTGTGCTCTATTGTCTTTATCAAAATACATGCAGCACCTACAAATATGTACGCAGAAATATCCACCACCAAACCTATATCTGCAGTTGAGTGTGCTCCCTCGCACCCTCCCACACCTCTTTAGCATACCTATCTACCTATGTATCCTTTCGTAAATTATTGCTTGTTGATACTATTGTTGCAGAATTGTCTATGTTATAGTAACTGGGATTCCTTTCAATATCTTACTTTGCCTTGGTCATGTTGTGCTCAGTTCCCCCATATTGTATATTGCCTTTCCCTTTACCAATGTTAGCATTTATCTTCTATCTAGTTAGCAATTTTCCCTCCCTCCCCTCCCATGCCTGGTAACCATAAAAAATGTTATTGTTTTTTTCTATGTGTAAACCTTCTCTTGTTCTTTTTTTTGATAATAATGGTCTCATACAATATTTGTCCTTTTGTTTGACTTATTTCGCTTAGCATAATGTCCTCCAAATTCATCAATTTTGTGAGATGTTTTGTGGATTCGTTGTTACAACTCCTAATCATTTTGCAAGTTGAGATTAGAGAGCAAGCCTGTATTAATTTGTTTTCATGCTAAGTTTTATCTGGTGAGATTTTTATCTAATGTCATTCTTATCACAAGGAAGCACAAATTTACATAAAACACTTGTCTAGCAGTGCAGGAAAAGAAGAAAAAAATATCTTTTTAAAATCTCAAACCTTATCATTTATAAAGTTGTGGACTATTACCCATCAATTATTCTTTTCAGCCATAAATTTACGTTTTAAGCACAGTAACAAAGGGGTCGGCTGTTAGTACATGAACTTTTTACAAGTAAGTCAAAGTAAACAATGGATGCTACTCAACAATGCCATCGTATTGTTAAAGAACCCAACATAAAGGATGTTTTCTAGGGAGAGCTCTTGCATTTATCACTGGAACCTAATATAAGCAAACATTGTGGAGCAGTAACACCAACTCAGACAATGAGAATTACAACTTCATTCCTTGGAGGAGTTTCAGGCAGTTAGGCATTTCCTCTGTCAAATTAACCCGATTCCAACACATGCCCTTCCTAGTACACCTCAGGTTGAGTCTGTTTAAAGAAGTTCTGTTCAAAAGAGATTTCAAAAACCTGCAATTGTGTGTATGTGTGTTTGAGATAGGGTAGTAGGCCAAGGGACCCAACTAGTCCTTTTCATGAGCAGATTAAATTCAGTAACCTTGAGGACAATAAATGGTGTTCTCCAAAAGTATAAACAAAGTTTCAAAAATAAATCTAGAACTATGACTTGTATGAAAAGGGATTCTGGGTTTGAAATGGGACTAATGGCTTAATTTTCTTGCTCTTGATAGTAGCATAATATTTTGGTTGCCATTTTATTATCTGGCATAATCCTGACACACACATACACACACACACACAAAAGTGGATTGGTAAAAGCTTCCCTAAACTAAAGCTAATACTTTTATTATGGGAATTGTTTTAAAAGTGACATCAGAAATGGACAATACAATTTGACTCTGTGATATTACATAGTCGGATAATTTCTGGTAGTAAACCGGAAAGTCAATATATAATATTGTGCCAGCATAGCTCGCTCCTTGTATATCACTAGTGTACTTTCTTTATGACTAGGATGACCAATTATTTCCCATTGGCCCAGGACTTCTCTAGTTTTAGCACTGAAAGTTTCCTTCCGGCCCAGACAAACAGTATCTGTTAGTCATACTATTGGTAACCTTAGATATAAAGTAGTCAATAATCTCTTAAAAAGAATTTAAAATATTTTCCAAAAACTCTTTTGGTTTTTTTTTTAAAAGAGAAGATGACATGAATTTTTTTTCCTAATAAAGTAGTTGTTATTTGAATTTGGCAGTTTTTTTCAAAATCAATGACTTTTTTTTTTTTTTTTCAAATTCAAATATTCCCTGATTTTGAATCAGAGGGATCACTGCTGTATTATCTGCCACTACATGTGTTCCCAATCTTTTTATGGCCTCAGTTTCCCACGAGGTGTAGCCAAGGGATATAAATCTAACAAAGCAACCAAGATCAGCAGGTTCTTGACCTGCTTTGTTCATGGAAAAAAACCAACAGTTAGCCTTTAACTCTTTGCAAGGCTTGTTACACCCATCACACCTGAGACCCCTGAAGCAACAAGCTTAAACTGGACACTAAAGAGACCACACCTCCCTCAGTTTGTCAACAAAGTGGCCAAATCACCTTTCCTAGTGAATTCCAACTCCTCAAATTAAGCCTCTTGTCCCCCTATGTGTTTACTCTGAGTCCCAGCAGCAATTTCCTCTTCAATTGTGGGTCATTTTGCTCCATAGCGAGTCCCTGGTCAGCACTATATTCACAGCACCAGCCATTCAAGGGAGTCACAGAGAGGTTTATAGTCCTGTGTTGCTTGTTTGCCCTGTTCATCCCAGCTGTTGAAGGAGTGCTAGGGGCAAAAGGTGACTAGGTCACTTCTACTCCACCTGCTTCTGTTGTTGTTTCTTTTAAATCCTCTTAAATACGCTTTTAAGTGTGAACTTTGCAACCACTTCTCAGCCAGAGGACAACCTCAGAGGCAGCTGCAGCCTGTTCAAAGAGGTGAGCTGGGTGGGAAGCCCAGACTCTCCTGATTTCTGTTCACAAGTTCACGCTAATCTGGCTGCCAGGTGGTTAGTGCCAACGTTAACTGCATGGACTTTAGAGTTTGTTCCCTTTGCCGAAAGGCTGCAGGAAGCTGGCAGCTGGAACCACTGAGGTCTGTATTCCTCACATCCTGGGGTAAACTGGGAAGTCAGAAACATCTCCTTGCCCTCACTTAAAATGCTGATGCTGGAATGAGTTTTAAAAATCAGCTAGCCAAAAATTTTTAAAAAGTTGCCTATAGCCCAGAGAAGTCGCCTTAACAACCTGTTGTAGTGTCACAAATTACTTCTTTTAGAGTGAAAACTGGGACAGTGTAGTCGTTATAGTCAAGGGCATTACAGCCGCCCACGTGGATTCAATTCCTAGCTCAAAGCTGTGGGACTTTGGACCAGGCACTTAACCTCTCTGTGTGCCTCAGTGTTTCCATCTGTAAAATAGGGATAATGATACTACCTACCACAGAGGGTTATTTTGAAGATCAGATAAGTCATTGTTTATAAAGCACTTAGAACAGTACCTGTAGAATAGACGTGAAGTAACAGCTGTAGAATCCTTAGCTAGTTTTAGCATTAGTCACAAGACTAGGGGTCATCAAGCAATCTGACATGAAGTAAGAGCTATAGAATCGTTAGCTAGTTTTATTATTAGCCACAAGACTAGGCGTCATCAAGCAATCTGACATGAGCCTCACTTCTCGAGATAGCATCCATAGGTTTGGCATTATTGATTATAGTTGCCAATATTTTTGGTCTGCTTATTATGTGCCTAGTCCTAAATAAACACTTTACACTATTTCATTTATGCTTTATAAAACCCTGTGAAGTTGGTGCTATCATGTCCTCATCCTACATGGAAAGAAGTTGAGGCTGAGCAGGGCTGAATATGATGTCCACCAGATAATAAATGACAGAGCTGGGACTCACACCCAGGTGTCTCTGACTCCAGAGCCCATAGAGCTGACCTTCTGCCATCTGCCTCACATTAAGCCCACTTAGCCTTCTTCTAGGTGACTAGCTCTTGCATCAAGGTTGTGTCTATTAACTGATTGTGAATGCCAGGAAGTTTGACTCATGTTGTCCAAGAAGTCTCAAGTTGTGCAAGCTCTGAGTTTGTATTTCATACCTTTTGTATTGACTAGTACATCTTTTTTTTTTTTTTAGTACATCTTTCCTTGGGAAAAGAATGGCTGGAACCAGTCCCTTCCCTTCTGATCCCTATAAGTTTGGCATCTACTGACTTGGAGAGAAAGCTCAGCCATCTTAGCAGAAGCCAGGAATAGAGGTGATATTGTCCAGGAAAGATCTGTGGAGGACCCTTTTGTCTAATGGCATGAATCCCATGACATGCACAGGAGAACGACAAGGTTTTTGAGAATGTTGTATCAGCAGAAACACTACCAGCTCGGACTAAAAGGGACAGAGATAATACAAAATGAAGGAATCCTGTCAGACTCCCAAAATTCTTCAGGCAGGAAACAGGCTGATTTAAAGAAGAAGAAGAACTTTATGAACAGAGCCTTGGGGCTAGACGGTAGAGCCGTGGGCACACGAGCAAAAGCCTTGGGCCACAAAGGACCATTCTCAGTCTTGAAACCTAATGTAATGTGCTCTGTTGGATTTTGAAATTGTTTGGGACTGGTGGCTTTTTCTTCTTCTTCTTCCCACTTTCTCTCTTTTCAAATGAGAATGTCTATAACTATTATCCTATACCCGTCCCACCATTGTATTTTGGAAGCAGAATAACTTGTTTTCTAGTTTCACAGGTTTACAGATGGAGAGGAATTTTATGCCAGGATGGATCATAACCAGAGTTTTACTCATATCTGATTTAGAATATGATATTTGGGACTTTTGAGCTAATGGTATTAAAATAAGAGTTTTGAGTTGAGTTGATGCTATAATGGGTTGAAACTTTTGGGAATGTTTGGATGAGGTGAATATAATTTGTATGTGGGATGAGTGTAAATATATGGGGGTCAGAGGGATGACTATGATAGGTTCTGATAAGATATCAGAGCCTAATCCCTGGGACCTGTGAATGTTAGCTAGGCAAAAAAGGACTTCGTAGATGTGATTAAATTAAGGATCTTGAGATGGGGAGATTATCCTGGATTATCAGGTAGACTCTAAATGCAATCACGTGTATCCTTCTGAGGAGGAGGCAGAAGGAGATTGACACACAGAAGAAGAGAAAGTAACATGACCACAGAGACAGAGGTTAGAGTGATAACATTCACAAGCCAAGAAATGCCAACAGCCACAGAAGATGGAAGAGGCAAGGAATAGGTTCTCCCCAAGAGCCTGTGGAGCCTGCCAACATCTTGATTTTGACCCAGTGAAACTGACTTTGGCCTTCTGGCCTCCAGAACTGTGAGAAAATAAATTTCTTTTGTTCTAAGCCATCAAATTGTTGTGATTTTTCACCATGGGCATAGAAGACTAATTTTTGTTGGTTGCCATTGAGTCAATCCTGACTCATGGCCATCACAGAGTTTTCAAAGTTGTGAACTTTCGGAAGCAGATCACCAGGCCTGTCTTACCAGATGCCTCTGGGTGGGTCCAAACCACCAGCCTTTTGTCTAGTAGTCAAACTCTTACATTTGTGCCCAGGACTCCTAAAAAACTAATACAAATGGTAATTAACTTTTGGCTTGGTACCTTTTTGATAAAATTCCAAGGCCATGGATACTAAATAAAGCTTCCTACATCTATACGGTTGTACTAAATGTGGGGCAAGTCTTTTATTCTACACTGAGCAGTGATTCCCAAACTTAGCTGAACACTGGAATGATCAAGGAAGTTTAAAAAAATCTCCAATATCCAGCCACAACCCAGACCAATTACATCAGGATCTCTAAAGGTGGGAGCCAGGCAGCAGTACTTTTTTAAACTCCCAGGTAATTCCAAGGTTGAGCCAGGTTTGGGACAAGGCTTCAAACTGGTTCTTGCCACATCAATCATGGCCAAGAAAGTGACAATGAAACTGACCCGAAATTTAAAATTTTTGATGAACTGGAACAATAACTGAAATGGGAAAAATTGAGTTGAAGCCCTGCTAGAAACTTAATCTCCCTCTTAGAAAACATGGGTAGTGTACACGTTGCATAGTAACCAAATCTCTCCCCCATTGGCTTTTGTGCATAGTCGGAGACAACGGTGCCCTGCTCAAAAATGGCGGGCGACCACACCACTTTGAGTGTGTGTCGCTCTCCTCAGGCCTGGCAATAATCCAATTTTACTCATAGGCTCCTGAAAGGGCTCAGTATGCCTCTTCTGAATCTCCCATTCCAGGGTGTTGACCCATAATTTTTCCCATTCCAGTTATGGTTCAAGTTTTTATTCTTTGGCCATGACTGAACCAGTTTGAAGTCCTGGTTTGGAACCACCAACTTGGAGAGGAGGCTGGGACATCTCTATTTGTGCTTGAACCTCTCCCAGTAATTCTGGGTGTCAATTCCAAACTGTCTGCTAGGTGTCCACACCTGGTTGCCTCCATGGCAAACGCTAATAAATAAAAATGCTAAACATATCAGAAGCTGAGCTCATTCCTTTCTCCAGTGAACTTTCCCTCCTTATGTGCAGGCACCACCAGCTTCTCTGTCACTGGGGCATCATGTGACTTCTTAATCTCTGTCACCTCCCACCCCCACCTTCAGGCCCACTCATCTCATGAGTTCAGCTGACCATGCTGCCCCACAGAGGGACCTCTGGAGGCCTTGGGGGTCTTTTGGGGAAGGGGAGGAAAGGGACAAGTGAGCTCAACATGAGATCCTTCTCACCTTCATACAGAGCTGCTCCTTTGAGGGGGAAAATCTGATTGATATATTAAGGTTCTATGAAAGATTTCATTTAAAAAATGATTTCTAGTGCTTAAAAAAAAAAAAAATTGAAAGCCATGTAGCTGCATTACAATCCCGTGTGTTAAGCTTTCTTGGGAGCTGGAATATGGGGAAATACTGAGAAAGATAAGCCTGGTAGCCCACTTTTCTCTGACCAACTGCGGATGGAGGCCCAGACCCCAAAAAAGAGAGTGTGGAAGCCAGACGGGGAAGACAGGCCACATCTTCAGAGCCAGAAACTACTCCTCACTACCATACTAGGACATATTCCTTCCTTTTCACAGATGAGTAAATGGAGGCTCAGAGGGGCACACAGCTAGTAAGTAGAGATTCCTAGATCTGAATCTGAATCTTTCTTTTCGCAAAGCCCCCAAGGCTTACTTTTCTATTTTCGTCTTTCTATTTTGTTTTTCAAACTTTGATGTGTGTAAGAATCACCTGGATGTTTTGCTAAAAATGCCAGTTCCTAGGCCCCATCTCCTGGAAGTTGATACAGCAGACCTGGATTGCAGCCCAGGCACCTGGAGCCTCTTTTAAACAAGTAATTCAGGCGATTCTTCTGCAAGCGGCATGCAGACCGCATTCTGGGAAACCCACATCTAGGTTTTACATGGGATTTGTACACAGGGAAGATGTCCTTGGCCCCAAGAACATGCTGAAACAGTTGGAGACAATGAGAAGCTTATCTCTCACTCTTCTGAGAGAGATTTTTGGGCCTCAGCTGGTTGCAGAATTGGAGGGTGGGCTTCTGCTGAAATCCCAGCAAGACCCCACAAGGGTCAGCAGCAACTGATCATCCCATGGGGAACATCTAACTCCTCCCTAACCCTCCTGAAACCCCACCAATCCCAAAAATAATTCTGTAGAGGGTCAGTGAGATGGTTTTAACATTGTCCAAAGGACCTGATGTTAGAGTTCAGTTTTTCCAACCAGAACGGCCAAATGCTGTAGACCCTCAGCTCTGTCCCCTTTTCAGCCCAACTGAAAGAAATCATTAAAAACTCACTTATCTGTTGATCTGGCTCTCAGCTGCAGGATGCCTTCTGCTACTGAGGCTCATAATGGCAGCTTTGAAGTTCAGTGCAAGTGTGAATTTATTGTTTTGTAAAGACCAGATTCCTGAACAAGTCATAAATTACCTTGTTAGACAAAAGCTTCTGGGGAATTGTAATGTGTTGAAATCCTTCAGTGGGTGATTATCCTAACACATTGCTGGCAGAGCAAATAACTGGCACACAGACGCCAAAACCCAACAGCTGCCAAACTCCAGAGAAGCTGCAGCTACACTAGGCTTTGAAATTCTAGTTAAACTTTTTCTAGGTGAGAGAGAGAGAATATGAATGATATGCATTTTAAAAATGGCTTCCCATTCCTGGTATTGTTTAGGAGAAGTCTGTTTTGGGGTCCACTGAAATATAGTTTGGAGCCCTGGAGGCACAGTGGTTAAGAGCCCAGCTGCTAACCAAAATGTCGGCAGTTCAAATCCACCAGCCACTCCTTGGAAACTTCACGGGGCAGTTCTACTCTGTCTTATAGGGTTGCTATGAGTCTGAATCAACTTGACAGTAACGGGTTTGTTTTTTTTGTTGGAAATACAGTTACTATTAGATTTTGATGATATTATTCTTTTCTGCTACAAGAAGATTCCTTTTAATTATTGGTTCGTTTATCTTCCTGTGCTTATGCCTTTCCTACCTGCCCAGGTGCCCTTCTCCGAACCATAACTGGCACAATTAGCTCTTTGACACTGGTTGCTTATTGGTCATTAGTTGATACTTGGAACCACGTCTCTTCTCTCTAGACCTGGTATGAAGCACTGGCCTCTGTTAGGAACTTCATCATTCCGTCTTCTCTCCTACAACGGAGCTTCTACTATTTACAGATAAATGGATGTACTTGAACAGACTCAAATGCAAACTGAAAGTAATATTGGGTCAAACCTGAACTGTAATCTTTCTTTTAGAGTAATGTTTAAAATATGATTAGAAAAGGAATATATGATTATTGTAGAGAATGTAGAAAACACAGAAAATACAAAAAAGAAAAGAAAACCACCCATATGCTCATCATCCGGAAAGAACTATTTACATTTTAGCTAAAAAAATTAAGGAGAGGGGCTTATATTGGACATTTTGCTTTGTAACCAGCTTTCTCACACAACTAGATACCCCAGACATTTGGTCATGTCATTAAAAATTCATCTACAAAATATTTTCCAATGCCTACAAAGTATAAAAAAAAAAAAAAAAATCCATACTCCTAAACTTGTGGGTTAGAAGAAAGTGCTAGTATTTCTCAAGCATTTCCTTGGTTAAGCACTGTGGGATATAACGACCTCCCTCCCTCTCTGTGGCTCAAGGCAGCATTTGTTCATTCGGCAAATATTTGTTGAGCACCTACTATGTGTTAGACATTGTTCAAGATTCTTGGGATACTGCCTGAATAAAACGAAAAAATCCCTGGCCTCATGAAGTTTACATTCTTCTTGGGAATTTTTTTTTTTTTTTGGTAATGAGTACCTTTTAAAACTGAAGAGTATTGATTGTATACACAAAACCCCCATCAGATGAAGACCCCTGATGTCACATGAAGTCCTCGGGAACTTAGGTGAGTTACCATATGTCTGTTTTTATTTAGTCTGTCTAGAACAGGACATGGAACACAGTAGCTGCTCAGTGAATACAGGTGTGTCGAACATAACTGAAGTTGGTTTGCTTATATCAAAAGTTAGCACCTTTTCCTGGAACTCTGGAAGGAAAATACAACCTAAATGCCATGGTAACTCTTCTCTCCTTGGCCATTTGTCTACATATCAGAGGACGAGTTGCATCAAATAGATTTGTCAGGAGACGCCCCAAAGCCTGATTTTTCTTCCTGTGGGCAGAGAGTGTTGTGCTCAAGTTCAAGAGACATTCGTATCATGGCGCTACAATGCGCCCTCTGGAAAGGAAGGGGCCAGGTCAGCTCTGCGCTGTTCAGACATTCTCAGACAGAAAGAAAACTGCCTTATTAATCTCAGCAGCAAAGGAAGCAGATCTTTGCAGAGAACTCTGAGCTTTAGGGGACGCATTAAATATGTGCTGTCCCAGAGCAAGACATAGGCTTGATGTATGTGGTATTCAGAGACTCAGAAAGTGGAAAAAGGCAGATATTAGATCAAGTTCTTTTCTCCTGTTTGATTTGTGTCTGATGCCTGCATTTTGACAGATAATTAGCAGGTCATATAGAGTACCTTGAAGGCATTGAAATATTACAATTTATGGGTAGCTGGCTTTGGAGGTAGACCGTATGCTAAGAACCATCCTAAAGTTAGATTGCCAGATCTCTGACACTTGCAGAAAAATGATCATAGAAAATGTTTGAATTTGCTTTAAGGCAGGATCTAAGAAATACATGTGCATTCTGGGAGCTGAAGCAGCAAATGTTATTTTTGCTAAGGACTAGCAAACTCTGAGAGCAGAATGGGATGAGAGGGAGGGTTTGCTGGATTGAAGGATAGAATAAAATATGTAAATGTCATTAAAAGAAATGTTAATGAAGAGAACCTGATTCTCCTAGGTCTCTACATGAAAGGGACATGGAAGGGCCAACTAGTGGTCCCAAGGTCAAATTTTCCCAGCCAATGGGAGTGGTTAAGTGAGGATTCACTTCAGGGTAATTCTATCCCAGATCTCTCTCTGGCTCTCTGCAACATGTTGGGCATTAAATAATCCACTTCTCTGTAGAAACGGGAGCATCAGAAGGAGTAAGTCACAGAACTGGGTTGTAGTTCCGGGGTTTGTGTTCCAAACCTTCACTCTTTACCGAGTGGTTAGAGGGCAGGCCCTGGTGGTATGGGCCAAGAGCCTAGGTTTAGCTCTTGGGCTCTGCCACTTAATAGCTCTGTTGGTTGAACAAGTTTAGGAAAAAAAAAACTCATGGTGACTCCATGTATGTCAGAGTAGAACTTGCTCCATAGGGTTTTCAATGTCTGGTTTTTCAGAAGTAGATCACCAGTGTCATAGATTGAATTGTGTTCCCTGCAAACTATGTGTCAACTTGGTTAGGCCATGATTCCCAGTGTTATGTGGTTGTTCTCCATTTTGTAATTGTAATTTTATGTTAAGAGGATTAGGGTGGGATTGTAACACCACCCTTACTCAGGTCACCTCCAGTGTAAAGAGAGTTTCCCTGGGGTGTGGCCTGCACCACCTTTTATCTTTCAAGAGATGAAAGGGAAGCAAGAAGAGAGTGGGGGACCTCATGCCACCAAGAAAGCAGCACCTGGAGCAGAGCGCATCCTTTGGGCACGGGGTCCCTGCACCTGAGAAGCTCCTCGACCAGGGGAAGATTGAGGACAAAGACCTTCCTCTGGAGCCAACAGAGAGAGAAAGCCGTCCTCTGGAGCTGGCCCCCTGAATTTGGACTTCTAGCCTACTAGATTGTAAGAAAATTAATTTCTCTTTGTTAAAGCCATCCACTAGTGGTATTTCTGTTATAGCAGCACTAGATGACTAAGACAACCAGACCTTTCTTCCAAGGTGTTGCTGGATGGACTTGAACCTCCAAACTTTTGGGTAGTAGCTGAGTACATTAACAACTTGTACCACCCACGGACTCCTACTTGGGCAAGTTACTTGCCTCTAAGATTGATAAGGACAGCTTCCAAGGAAAATGTTCTCTTCTGATTAGAAACCCTAGATTTTTCCTTAGATCAAATGAGTTTTAGAAACTCACTTTCTGTGTCTAAACTTGAGGGAAAACATATTGACACCAGGCCTCCTCCTTGTGCTTTTCCAAGTGGCCGTTTCACAGACATCTCATACTTGCTGGGTCAAAAGCATTCATCTCTCGATCAGCGTAAATCCCTCTGGGAACATCAGCAGTGTCTGCCACCATTCTCACATCCTGCTAGACTATAAGCACCGAGAGGACAGTAATTGTGGTGACTTCATTCATCAAGCCACCCTCAGTGCCTGGCACAACACCTGGCATACAGTAGGCATTCAATTCGGGTTTCCTCATAAATGACACAGGAACTAGTGCTTCTAGTCCTGGTTTCTTCCCTTCCCAGGACCTCCACGCACTAAACTAAACACCAATCTGATGTTTTACCTGCTTAAATGTCTTAAACGGCTCCCCACTGCAGGAAGGAAAGTGTATGGAAGCCCTCCTAATACAAACTCTGCCAGCCTTTCCAGCCCCGCCTCCTGCTGCTCCCCTAGGTCCTTCACTAAGCTCTAGCTGGACCAGAATGTCCCGGCTCTCCACCTCCAGGCTTCCCTGTGCTCCTCCTGTGGGCTGGAGGAGTATGTGTGAGAAGCAAGAAGGTGCCTACCCCTCACACCCACTCCCTACCCCCAAAACAACCCTGAGGGAGCCTCAGTGCTGGTTAGCATCAAAATCAGTGTTCCCTCAATATTTTTCAAAGGAGGTAGTCATGCAGTTCAAACCATGCATTCCTACACAAATGTGTCGTTGCTGGCAAATGTATTTATTAAGAGGGAAATATTAATGTATCTAAGTAGACATGTCAATGTCTACTTAAAATAAATGAAGTTTTTACTGTGAGGAAGAAACGAAAGAAAGAAACCTACATACAACTAACCAACAAGAGATGCTACTCTGGAGTGTTCACATATCTAGGCATCTCATACTCCGCTGCCTTTGCTCACGTCTTATTTGGGGGCAGATACGGGTCTAGAGCCAGATGACATTCTACCCTACAAGAAGGAGCCTATGCTGAGGTGGCTTGCGGGTGGCTTCACGCTGGAGAAGACTTGGAGAACCCAAGGAGGGAGAGCGATGGGGACAAGGGCTTGGCCTCTGTTCATATCTTGGTTTTCTGGCCTATGATCCACTTCAAGATATGAACTCAAGTCCATGGACACTCTTGAGAGGCCACAGAATGTTACACTGAAACACCCACCTGCCAAGCTCTGGTCAGCTCTCTTCCCTGACAGAAGAGAAAAAAATACCACTTGCCCTTCTGCATCCCAGCCTGCTTCCTTCTCTCCTCCCTGTTTCACTCGAGAAGTTCTTTCCAGGTCACCAAACCCTTAGCTGAGTTTTCACTTGAGTCTCAGTCTTTTTCTCTTACAAAGAGATTGTCTCTGATCATTGCATTTATGCCCATTACTATGCCAACAAGGAACCCTGGAGGCACAATGATTAAGTGCTCAGCTATTAACCGAAAGGTCAGTGGTTTGAAACCAGCAGAAGAAAAGACCTGGCGATCTGCTTCCTTAAAGATGACAGCCTTGGAAACCCTGTGGGACAATTTTACTCTGTCCTGTAGGGTCACTAGAAGTTGGAATTTACTTGACAACACACAACAGCCGCAGCAGAATGCCAACAACGGGAGAGCTTCATTTTGTCCCAGTCTCAAGGTAGGGGTCCTTCTCCTAAATTCTAGGAAGTAGAGTTTTGTGCGTCTGGGAGTAGGAGAAACTCAAGTCCCCAAAGAGGTTAGGTTATTAACCAATAGGGTACGTGGCTAAATTCATGGGTGATTTTAGACGTGTCCATCATCACAAAGACTATTTTTCTCAGGCTCTGATTGAATCGTCCAGTCTGTATGTTCTTACCCTTGAAAGTTAGCTTGGCATTTTCCAGTTTCTCCCTGTGGTTCACAACCTTGCCTGTGACTGGCCCTTCATCTCATGTTCTCCCTTGGGAGCTAGATGTCAGTGAGGAAAGCAAGTCTAATGATGACTCCTCTTTTGATGGTGTGAGTCCCTTTGGGTATCCAGCAGGTAAAGAGGAGGTCGTGGCAGCAGCAGCGTCGCTGTTCAGTCAATATTTCCTTTTGAAGGTGTGGAGGCCCGTGCTCACCGGCTGCCTTTGCTTGACAGATGAGGAAGATAATGAAAGCGAAGGAGCAGAGTGCAGCAGCGGAGACGGTCGGGGCCCATCTTTTATCGCCACCTGTTTGGTGAGTTCCCACCTTTGAAGGGTTGGCAGTGTGTGTGAATCTGGCCTGGGCCTCAGAACGCTCAAATCCTAGAGCAAAGCGAGGGAATGCTTTGAAACAATATTGCTTCTCTAATTAGTGCAGACAGAGAGCCCCCCGAGGAGATGCAGGTGACCTCTGCATTGCAGGACTCAGGTATTTTTCAGAACCAGCAGGGACTGGAAACCTTTTAGCTTTGCACAGACTGGTCTGGGAATCTTGAAAGAATCCACTTTTTCAGCACATGTTGCTTCTGGGTGTGCATGTGGTAGACTGGGGTTGGGGTGGACAATTCTGAGGTGATCATTCTCATTGTTCTTTTGGTTCTGATACATTCCGTGCACAGCAAAGTCCACAGTCCTCGGTCCTTCTGTTTAAGACTCTGGTGGGAGGCCCCCAGGCTGCCCTGTGAGTGACCTCTTCTGAACATGCCTTAGGAGTTCGTGTTTCGCCACCTTCACCAATGCATACTGTGGAGGGAGCAGTAATAATACTCACTAAAGGCCCTGGTGGAGCAGTGGTTAAGAGCTCGGCTGCTAACCAAAAGATAGGCAGTTCAAATCTACCAGTCTCTCCTTGGAAACCCTATGGGGCAGTTCTACTCTGTCCTATAGGATTACTATGAGTTTAAGGGGCAAGAATTATTATTGCTACACTATAGAGGAGAAGGAGTCCGTGGGCGGTGCAAAGAGTTAACATGCTCGATTGCTGACTGAAAGATTGGAGATTCAAGTCCACCCAGAGATACTTTGAAAGAAAGGCTTGGTGATCTACTTCCAAAAGATCAACCATAAAAAATCCTATGGAGCAAGAGACAGAAAGGGCCACAGGAACCAGAGACTTACATCATTCTGAGATCAGGAGAACTAGTTGGTGCCCGGCCACAATCGATGACTGCCCTGACAGGGAGCACAACAGAGAACCCCTGAGGGAGCAGGAGATCAGTGGGATGCAGACCCCAAATTCTCACAAAAAGACCATACTTAATGGTCTGACTGAGACTAGAGGAATCCCGGCGGTCATGGTCCCCAAACCTTCTGTTGGCCCAGGACAGGAACCATTCCCGAAGACAACTCATCAGACATGGAAGGGACTGGACAGTGGGTAGGAAAGAGATGCTGATGAAGAGTGAGCTACTTGTATCAAGTGGACACTTGAGACTGTGTTGGCATCTCCTGTCTGGAGAGGAGATGGGAGGGTAGAGAGGGTTAGAAACTGGCAAAATTGTCAAGAAAGGAGAGACTGGAAGGGCTGACTCATTAGGGGGAGAGTAAGTGGGAGTATGGAGTAAGGTGTATATAAGCTTATATGTGACAGACTGACTTGATTTGTAAATGTTCACTTGAAGCTCAATTAAAATTAAAAAAAAAAAGTCCTATGGAGCACAGCTCTACTCTGGCGCACATGGGGTTGCCATGAGTTGGAATCAACTCTACAGCAACTGGTTTTGGTGTAGAGGAGAAAACTGTGGTTCATAGAGCCTAGATATGTTCCAAGGTCCTCTGGCAAGTATCTAATAGTCAGTACTTACACCCAGGCGCATCAGCGTCACTCCATCCTGTCTCCTTTGAGAAGGGGATGGCTGATATGGTATACGTTGGTAAAAAGCAGTACCCAAGATCAACGTTGCCTTAAAAGATACTGCAACAAGGGCCAGACAGTGCAGGGTCCATGTGGTGGTTAAACCTCAGGGCTGACAGCTGGACCGGGGAGCGGCAGAGGAGGAGTCAGATGTATCAGGTCCTAGTCTGGGCTGTACTACTCCTTGACCATAATAAGAACTCAGGGAAACTCACTGAAATTTCTGAGCCACCTTCCTCTTCCGGAAATGAAGTAAATACTACCTGCCCTTTCCACTTAATGAGATGGGTTCCAAGGATGGGCTTGAAAGTACACGTGTAAGGGCCCCCTGGACAAGACATTTTCCAAAAAGAATTGTAATTACAGGAGTATTTTAGGCACATTTTATTTTCTCATGACGAGTCACTGAAGAGTTTTTAGACACTTTAAACCTTTGCAGATTATCACCTTCAAAAATACAGGACAGTGAGGCCCTGGGCTTCTTCATTGTCTGATTTTTAACAAATGAACACCAAGTCTCTGTTAGGAAATACAACTGCCTTGAAAGCCTTTTCTTGGTGGGTATTCTTGGCTCCAACGTTTCCTGGTCTGGTTAGATAAAGCATTTAGTATGACCTTCTTTTGTGTTGTTTATTGGCCAATATGTTTCATGCCTCATTTGCCCTCAAATTCACATTTTTATTCATCAGAGTATTTGCTCTGCCTCCGTGTGTGTGTGTGTGTGTGTGTGTGTGTGTGTGTGTACATGCTCCACACAGTCACAGAAAACCTTTGCACTTTAAACGCTGGCCAGATGATAGGATATTTATTTTTTGTTTTCCAGGCTGCGTGATTTCTACACATTGTTTGAAGACCAAGAGCTAAGGATAAACAATTAAGAGTTTTGCCTCAAACAAGTGGCCTCTGACATGCCTAAGATGGCAAGGGTCAGTTTCCAGTCGGTGCAAACCTTTTAATTATATGGAGCCTGAATCAGGGTGACCGTCTCTGACCTGGAGCTCCATCCCGGTGTCATGCACACTGATGGGTGCCGTCCACCGGTGTCCATCCTTCACAGGAGTCAGTAATTCTGTCATGCCCTCCCAGCAGGCAACGGGGCTGGAGCAGGGCTGGCTTCTGTGCGATTAATGAACAGCAACAGCACACCGTTCTTAAATTCCTAAGGAGGGCTCTGCTTTTAGCAAGTAGAGATTTCTTCTTCTCTCCCTCCTCTTGCCAATTCGCCCGCCTACAGTCACATCTTATCAGGTTTGGGGAGTTTATTAATTTTACTGGGAATCATAGATTTTAGCTATTTTTAAATTGTCGTGAACTTACCCTATTACCTATTGCCATTGAGTTGATTCTGATTCATACTGACCCTATAGGACAGGGTAGAAATGCCCTATAGGGTTTCCAAGGCTGTAATCTTTTTTTTTTTTTCTTGTGCTTTAAGTGAAAGTTTACAAATCAAGTCAGTCTCTCATACAAAAGTTTATATGCACCTAGCTATGTACTCCTAGTTGGTCTCCCCCTAATGAGACAGCACATTCCTCCTCTCCACCCTGTATTCCCTTAGTTCATTCAGCCAGCTCCTGACCCCCTCTTCCTTCTCATCTATTCTCTAGACAGGAGCCGCTCACATAGTCTCTTGTGTCTGCTTGAGCCCAGAAGCTCAGTCCTCAGCAGTATCATTTTCTATCTTATAGTCCAGTTTAATCCCTGTCTGAAGAGTTGGCTTTGGGAATGGTTCCAGTCTTGGGTTAACAGAGGGTCCAGGGGCCATGACATCCAGGCTCCCTCCAGTCTCAGTCAGACCATTAACTCTGGTCTTTTTACAAGAATTTGAGGTCTGCATCCCACTGCTCTCCTGCTCCATCAGGGATTCTCTGTTGTGTTCCCTGTTGGGGCAGTCATCGGTTGTAGCCAGGCACCATCTAGTTCTTCTGGTCTCAGTGTGATGTCTCTGATTTATGTGGCCCTTTCTATCTCTTGGGCTCATAATTACCTCCAAGGCTGTATCTTTACAGAAGCAGACTGGCACATCTTCCTCCCACGGAGAGGCTGGTGGGTCCAAATCATCATCCTCTTGGTTAGCAGCCAAGCACTTAACCACTGTGCCACTAGAGCCCCCGTCGTAAATTTACTTTTTAAAAATTTGACTTCAGGAGTAGATGGTTGAGTGGATCACATGCTCTTGTCTGATTTATTTCCTTGCCCCTCATTCCTATTCCCTTGCCTTCCTTCGTAGGCAACCATTCATTGTGTTTACTGTACACTTTGTATGTTCATGTGTGTGTGTGTGTATATAAAAGGTTTATTTTCAGGAATTGGCTCATGCAATGTGGGAGCTGAGAAGTTTCCAAGCCAGCAGGCTGGAAACTCAGGTAGGAGTTGATGTTGCAATCTTGAGGTAGAGTTTCTTCTTCTCTGGGAAACCTCAGTTTTTGCTCGTAAGGGCTTCCAACTGATTGGATGAGGCCCACCCACGTTTTTGAGGGCAATCTCCTTTACATAAAGTCAACAGATTGTAGAGGTTAACCACATCTACAAAATGCCTTCTCAGCAACACCTAGATTGGTGTTTGACTAAATAACTGGCCTAGCCAAGTTGACACATAAAACTATAGACTCCTAGGTCTGACACTAGATAAAGTCACTAGGCCTGGACATTGAAGAACTTGTATAAGCCACTCAAAGCCTTAGTTTCCTTCCCTGTAAAATGGGCTTAGTACCTGCACCATAAAGTTAACTTGTAGAGAAATGAAACGATACATTGACAACCACCAAGCACAGTACCTGGCATATACAAGGTGTCCAATGGACAACCACCAAGCACAGTACCTGGCATATACAAGGTACCCAATGGACAACCACCAAGCACAGTACCTGGCATATACAAGTTGCCCAATGGACAACCACCAAGCACAGTACCTGGCATATACAAGGTGCCCAATGGACAACCACCAAGCACAGTACCTGGCATATACAAGGTACCCAATGGGCAGATATTTGTTGAATCAGAACATCTTTCTTTGAAGTGATATGAAGTTTCCTGCCGGATTCATTAAAGAGCCCTTTACCTGGCTTTGTACAGCTCAGTGCTAAAGGTCTTTCCTGACCGTTGATATGCCCCAGCTTCTTGGGGGGGTGAGAAGTTCCCTGTGTGTGTATAAACAAGAACAGAGAATGGAATGAGGTTGGGCGAGCCTGCTGGGGAAGCTATTTAGACCTTTGGTTTACCACGTCCCAGGAAATTTTCCTCTCCTCTTTTTTTCTTTGCTAGATCAAACGCAAAATAAAGTTGTTAAATGAAGCAGGAAAAGGTCCTTGTCTTGTTGTGCTGAAGTCTGTGATGTTTACATTCAGATTTGGACAGAGGAAGGCTCTGTCCTCAGCTGCTCACTGGGGTAGCACTGGAGGGACAGCGAGCAGCAGCCTTCGACATTTAGGGAACTACACCAAAGGTTTTGAGCACATTAAAATCAGGTTTTGGATTTATATTTAGATACGTAAATACTCCCTTCTTTTCCCTCCTAATTTTGTTCTTTGTATTTATACGGCAGCATTGTGCTCTGAACACAATCACTATGATCAGCAATATTTATTCAAAATTAGGAGACATTTATTTAGCCGGGGAAGTCATTTCCCCCTATTTTTGGAGGTACACTTTTGCTTCGTACTGCAGTACCGTCAAATGCTCTCTCGATGAGGGAGGCCCAGGAAGGCGATCTAACCAAATACCTCTGACTCGTTTGAGTAATACTATGCTTTTTATTACTAATTCAAGAGAGATATTTCCAACTTTTTAGGGTTTGTGTCTCTGGGCCTGTTGTTGTTGTTAGTTACATTGGGTCGACTCTGATTCACAGAGACCCCAAGTGTGGCAGGGTAGAACTGCTCCACAGGGTTTTCAAAAAGGCTGTGGCCTTTTGGAAGCAGATTGCCAGGCCTGCCTTCTGCGGCTCCTCTGGGTGGGTTCAAACCACCAACCTTTCCGTTAGTGGTTGAGTGTTTAACCATTTCCACCACTCAGGGATAGCTATAGTTTAGTTACCCTTTCTCCTGCCCTCTCCTTTATTTTAATTCACCTAAGGCACTGAGGACATTGGTCTGCAAACTCTCAAAATCCTCAGCAACCCCATCTTAGGGGGTGTGGGTCTTGAATTTCGAGCAAGGTCCTTCCCCTCTTGTGGGAAAGTCTTGGCCTGATGCTGCCATCGGGGTCAGGTGACTCTTGAGGATCAAACTTCAGGCCATATCATCTCCCAGGGAGACACATCAGAATGAAATATTAACTGGGCAGCTTTTGGATGACTTTCTCATTACTTTATTTTGGAAAATTTTAAAAAAAGAGTTCCTTTTCAGTTGGGACATTTATATCCCCTCCAGATAACTGTGTTTCTGCTTCTGGCTTCAAATAACAGTAGGCTTTGATGTTTAACATCCTGGCGCTCCTGGGGCTTGACTATGGGCGGCTCTGACTGTGACGGAGCTGCCCCCGGAGATTTTGGTCTCTCTAGGACCTGGGCTCGGGCCCCCTTTGTGTTTCTTTCCTTTTGGGGGAATGGTCAGGTATGCCATTTAATCAGGTTAGGCTGCTAGCCTTGGTTTATTAAAAACAGGTGTTGATCATGGTCGCAATTATTAAAGGACTGCATACCCAGAATAATTTATAATCTAAAGCAAAAAATTAATTCTTATGTGTCAGATCTCCCTCCTGCCCCCTCCCCAAATGTGCTGACCGTAATTAATCTACCTCCTTGCTCCTCACCTGCTGTGAGGTGTTCTCTGGGTGCTGCGGCCCCATGAGACCTCTCTATGGATCTACATACAGAGAGGGCCCCGGGCACTAAATCCACTCAAAGGGCCAGGCCTGCCCTTCCCCGGCTCACATTTTATAATGCTCAGTCTGAAATGACCTTTAAAAAGCCAGATAATATTTTATTTACCTTTTTTCTCCCATTTACTGTTAAATGTTAATGAAGGTAAGAGATTCACATTCCCACTAATAAAACACTTTAATTGACTCAAGTATAGCCATAACTGTAAATTGGCTACTTTGTACAGATGACCTTAGCACATCCCTGCCCCCAACTCTGTGGCCTGTACAATTTTGGGAGTTGGCGGGAAATGTTTTCTTTGTTCTTCCCGGGTTTCACACGCAGCCCAGGCCTTCCTACCCCAGGACAGGCAGCCAGAAGTGACTTCAGATGGCTCACCTCAGCAGAATTAACTGGCCCCTTCACCCCCACCCCCAGCCTCTCTCTATTGAGAACCTTCAGATTCAGGGCCTTTTTTCAGTGCTGCCTACTCCAGGAAGCCCTCCTCTAGGAAGCCCTACCTGATCCATTTCCACTTTCTTTTCATGCTCGACCAAATTTTACGTTTTTCTTGTGATATTTCTCACACTTTGCCCTCAATTTTAGTTACGTCTGTGGCTGTGTTATCTCCTTACTCAGCCCAGAAACCCTACGCATGCATGGTCTGCTCGATACATATCTGTTAAATTGAATTGACTGATTTGAGTGAGAGGAAGGAAAAAACTGATGTCCCTGGCCTATGCCATACCAATTCTTAGGACGTTCTTAAACACGTTTGTTAAACGAGCTTTGTCTACCAAGGCCGCTCACCACTCATAACTTGTAATAACTTAATGCTTGACAGAGAGAGATTTAAAAAAAGGTGAGGGGATATAGTCTATACCTCTTTAATTAAAAAAAAAAAAGTGGGGTCTGTCTGATCGGCATGAGAGTGAGACGAGTGGCTGGAGAAGTGGCAGAGCCAGGGTTCTTTCTCTGGCTGCAGCTCTGGGGGCAAGGCTCTGGGCTGAACCACTCAGTGCTCAGTGGAGCCCTGATGGGCCTGCGCCTCCTGACCAGCTGTCTGAGCTGTCATGGGGTGGGTTCTACCATCCTTTCCCAACTTCTGAGAGTGGCAGGTTTTAGATGGCTGCAGGACCAGCTCCCGGAGAGCAGCATCTATTACCAGTGAGTGGAGGCTGGAAGCCCAGCTCCAGGCTGCTGACGGAAGAGACCACTTCAGCCAATGACACTGTCTAAAGGGAAGCAGAAGAGCCGAGGGGTTAAGACCATGACTGTTTTTTAGCTGTGTGATTTGGGCTGAGTTATGCCACCTTTCTTACCTCCGTTTTCCCCTCTGTAAAATGATGGGTAATTGCAGTATTGGCCTCATATTTTGACAATTAAGTGACTTAAATGCAAAGCATTTAAGTAAAAAGCCCCTGAAATAATGTCCAGCTATACAATAAATACTCAGTAAATGTTAATTTTGATGGCTTTTCTAGGTTTTTTAAACGTTACTTTTGATGGCTTTTCCAGATCTGGAAGTGAAATACTCTTCATGAAAAGGACTATGGACTTTGGTAAAAGGGACTCCCAGCTTGGACATTACCAGCTCCCTTCCCCCACTCACAGCTGCTCCCCAGGGACCCTTCTACTCCAGGTCCCCTCTTCCCGGAAGCCTTCTCTGAAGTCTGTCTCCTCCCATCCTTCTCCACAATTCCCCAGCATTTTGACCCCTAACAGGTAGGGCACTTCTCCTGAATATGGCCTGAAGCTGTGTTCCAGTTTCTGGAGGCCTCTTTCCAATCACTTAAATCAGTGGGTCTCAACATCTCTGGAATACTTTGATTCTAAACCAAACCCCTTGCCACCGAGTGGATTCCGGCTCATAGCTGCTGAGGTTGAATAATGGCCTTTGTTTCTCCACTCACAGAAAAGAAAAACTTAATGGACGGTGTTTTCTCAGTGTTAGGGTTTCCTCTCATAGACTCTGTCTACTCCCTCAGCTCCTATCTCCAGTTAATTATCTAAGACCCTGGCCTCAACCCTTATGGCTCATTGAGATCTCCCAGGGAATACTAACAAGCCTCATTCCTTGAGCTCCACCCTTGGGCAATTAAAACAGAAATTCTGGGGGTGGGGCCTGGGCACCTGTATTTTCAAAGTTCCCCAGGTGATTCTAATATGCAAGGTCAACCATGATCTTGACTAAGACAAAGCAGATGAATAGTGAGCTAATACATATTAAGAATATTAGCAGACAATTTTGGAAATAGACAATCTGGTTTAGCACCATAGTTTAATAAATTAGTGTGTGGGTGTGGCAATGAATTCACATAGCAAATACAGAACAGTCCTGTTTTTGGCTGTTTTCATGGCACGCTCTTGTGCTCCGCCTCCTGAAATTGCTCGACTTAAGTAAACGTGTCTTTGCTGATTAGCACCGGTGCCCACAAAGCTTTTGAAGTCATGGGTTCCTATTTGTGTGGTCTACTACTTTTGTTCTGTTGCTGTAGCTTTCGACATCTTTGATTACACAGCTTAAGTTTATCGATGTAGCCTCTTGGCCACAAGAGGGACAAGGAGAAAGAGAGGGATGGCTTAGCACAAACACTTCCCCACTGTTGGGGAAAAGTGGAAGGCACACCCTTCCCCAGGGCAGGAGAGCAACTTTATCTCTACACAAGATAAATAAACTACAATAACTATTATCTTTGTCAAAAGTGACTTACAGAAAATACTTTTACATGCCAAAAAAAAAAAAAAGAATGGAACCCAGGGATATGCCCTAAGTTGGAACACTATCCAAACGGAAAGATGCCTGCTGAAACAGCCTGCAGTGCTCAGGCTGGGCTGACACAACTGAAGCATTGTAACCGGTAGCTGTGTGCTGCTTTGAAGTTCAGAAGAGATATGAAAAGCAGTTTGCTTGTTGGAAAAAATTAAAATAATGAAGATCTAACTAAGTTTATTGGGAATTTAGGGAAAACAATGGATCATTTGTGCTTGTTCACATTTGAGGAGAAATTTTGATAGTTTTAGGTTAACAGTTCAATTCATCAACACCCAAGCATTTTGTGCCTTTGGGTAAATAAATATTTGTTTGTGGCCCCAAATTTAGTTCTTACAAGTAAAATTCCTTTCACCTAACACTCAGCGTTCACATGTTCTTGCTCCAAGAACAAGAAAGAGACTCAATTAGGAGCCAGGCTTGATGAGGAATACAGATACCTGAGGTCTCTCCTTACCCCTCTTAAAATATGTTCATTTACATTGCTAACCCAGAGCTCAGAAATCCTGTCTTCCCATCTTTAAAAACTGTGGAAAAGTTTACTTGAGTTTTAGTGCAGAATCCTAGTAGAGACACACTTCTGGTAGGAGAATTGAGACAGGTGGTCTCAATCCAATTACCATAATAACTTGCTTGCTTGTTTCAATATACTGCTTCTTCATTGCCTCACAATGCTTTAATGCCTCTGTGAGAGAAAACTGCCCTCAGCGAGTCAAAGAAACAAGGCCAGGGATACTATTGTGTGGTTTTATCTGCCTTCAATCTCCCCCATGCTACCTGTAGCTTAAACATGACAGGCACAACCCTATAAAATTAGCTTCATGGGACGTGGCAGGAAGAAAAAAGTCAAGCAGTCAGCCCTTCCACCCACCCTCTTCTCTGCCTATTTTGATAAAAAAAAAATAGGCCCTCATTTTAGGAGTTTAGGAGCCCCGGAGGTGCAGCGGTTAAAGCACTTGGCTGCTAATTCAAAGGTCGGTGATTCGAACTCGCTAGCCACTCCACAGGAGGAAGATATGGCGGTCTGCTTCTGTAAAGATTACAGCCTTTGAAAACCTATGGGGCAATTCTACTCTGTTCTACAGGGTCGCTATGAGTTGGTTGGAACTGACTCCACGGCAGTGGGTTTGGCTTAGGAGTTAAAAAGCTCATGTTGGTTGAGCATTGTACTCCTATAAACAATTACATGAGTTCAAATTGGCAACTGTTAATCTAATGCACAGATAAGAACTTTAGCAGGCAGAGAATCTAGCTTAATGGTGGTCAAACAATATGGCTAGCAACAGTGAGAATGGTGACACAATGCGGAATACACAGCCACTGTTACTGAACTGTTCACGTAGAAATTGTTGAATGGGTATATGTTTGCTTGTGTATACTGCCACCAAAAATAAAGAAAAAAAAAGCTCTTGTGGGACTAGCTGACTAGAGCTTCCTGGATTGAGGAAATTGTGTCCATTGTTACCCTCCCATCTACACTGCTCTCAGGGTCCTGTTGGACCAAGTGTTTATTGTCAGGAGCAACCCAGGGGGTACAGAATTGACTAAGCCTTGTTAGGAAAACATTTTACAGGTTTGGTAACATGACTCGTTGGGAGGTGGCTTTGAGGAGCAAAATATCTGAGGTTAATGCCTCCCTTAAGGCCTTTAAGGACTGGAGGTATTTTTCAAAAGAGTATTTGCCTTCAAACATGGAAAACAGGCTCTTTGTGGCCAGTGTGCTTTTCCTGGCACAAAGACTGAGTTTGTAAACATCTGTTTATGAAAAAGTTGCAATTCTCAACATCATGGCACGGTCTTCTAAACCAATCCATAAATGGACCTTCAGTGTGCATGGAAATCTTTTGCATTTGAATATAAAAATCTATTGAGGGAGGGAGAAGGGAGAGAAAGAACTGGGTAAATAAATACAAAAACTCTTAAGAACTTCTGGGCTGATTTCAAGAATGCCCCACAAAAACAGGTTTTCATGGTTGTATGCGGTAATGTGATCCTATTCAAGTTTCTTTCCTTTCTTTAGAATTTCTGAAGAAGCTGTTGAAAATGGCTTGGGGGAGGGGGCCCTGTTCCTAAAATAGATTTTGGAGATGAAAAAATGAGAGACTGCACATACAACCTGAGACAAATGATCTGCTCTGATAGTGAAGTCGAGATTGTAAGATGACTGCTGGGCCTGGCAAGAAATGAATATTCAGGACACCCCTGCTGGGTGCCTTTTCCTATTTGAACCAATGGCTGTTTGGACCATGATTCACTTGTTACCAAATTAATCACTCTTTGCACACAGCAGAGCAACTTCACCAAGTCGGATTTTGAAGGGCAAACATCTTTTCTGCTCTGGCCTCAGAACTGTCACAATCTTCATCGCGAACTGAATTAGGTTTAAAATATCATCAGAGGGTGCTGATCTCTCCTGGGCCTGGAGCTGTCCTCTGTACCTCTGGCATTTTTCTGTTGACACTGCGTATCACTTAGCAACGGGTCTGAAAGGCTCTATATGCAGATAGCCCACCATTGTCTTTAAGGGGTGGAAGTGTTAACTGAATCAACCCCCCGGGTGACCAGACGGTCAGTCCTCTCATGTTGCTAATCTGTTTACATCAAAATATTATTTATTCCCTTCTCTGATCTCCTGATTTTTTAGTCTCCAGCTGAAGGAATACAGTTAATTCCCTACATGGTGAGAGCCCAAATTTACTTTGCTGACATAGAGCAACAGGGCAGTTTTGTGGGTCCTTCTCCTGATAAAGCATTAAATGCATTTGACAGCCAACTGCAGACGATAATGTTAACTTTCCTTTAGGGCTTTCAGAGAATGGAGAAGTTACAGGCCTGCAATTGCCCTGTAAGGAGAAAATATTCCCCTTCCATCTGTGAATAGTTTTGAAATAAACGGTAGGAAATGTTATAGGGTCCTGCAGTTGTTAAGGCTTTAGAAGAAATGGAGGGGTCTGACATCATCTCAATGAAAAGGAAATATGGCCTCACCGAGGAGAGTGTTTCAGAATGAATGAAATTTCGAAGTGGAAATTCTACTTGAGAGGAAAGGGTAGAACTCATTTCTGCATCAATGGCCATACCTGATGCAATGGAGCGACAGCCTGATGGGTTAAACAGGCATCTTACCTCCGACCGCTCACTTGTACAATGATCTAATTCAGAGATCTTCCATGGAGGTACCTTTTCCACAGACAATGAAGGCATTTCAGCTAAGGGATTTTACATTTAGGCCACGACCAAACACTGGGCTTGACTCCTACCTTCACCAAACCTTTTACTGGAGACAGCAGGAATCCTCTGGTTACCTGCCTTCCAGCTTCTAGTTTTGAGAAATCTGTTCTGCTGTTTTTATGCATTTAGCTACAAAAGGAGAACTATCAATCAATATATCTTGAGAAGTATGTTCCATCCAACAGACAAGCGATCTCGACATCATCCTACCAGTTATGTCACCTTGGCAATGCCTTCCGCCTGGTATAAGGGAGATGGAATGTAAAATGGCAGAGCCAAAAGATTCCATAGTAAATTTGGAAGTTTTATCTCTATGGTTCTCTTCATCAAATAGGAAAAGAAGTTTTTATGTAAAAGAACCAAATTCTATTAACATTTCCCCTTTGATAAAGTCCTTGGGCCTTTACTCTATGTCTTGATAGAAAGAAAAAAACAGCCCCAGTATTTTGGTCACATATGCATATGAGTGGGGAGAAGACCACTGTAGCAGGAAAAGATGGGGACCACCATGCCAAATCGGGTATTCATGTTTAATGGGGTATTCATGTTTGGCTTTAGCAGTTCAAGTCAGCCAGAAGTGCCTGGAAAGAGAGGCCAGGTGATCCACTTCTGAAAGGCCACAGGCTTGAAGACCCAATGGAGCACTTCTACTCTGAATACCTGGCGTTGCCATAAACCAGAATTGACTTAACAGCAACTAATAACAACATCCTTAACTGTGAGGATATGCGATAATATCTTCGTTATTAGAAGACACAAAAATATTTTAAACTAATGAAAGAGTTTTAAGTGACTCTCCTTTCCTCTATCACCCTCACTCCTCAAAAAAAAAAAAAAAAAAAAAAACCTCTCAATATTCTCTCTGCACATTAATCTGTGGCTAGCTGCCTCGGCCTGGTCCAACAGCTAAGCAAATGCTGCTTCTATAAACATTTCACTGGTACGAGCTGGATTTTTCACGGCATTAACTTTAACTACACGGGTGTTTGTAACGGAATAAAACTTCAAACTGATGTTTTGCCATATTGCTAGTTAAAGAAGTGGGCCTCAAATGGAGATGGATGTGCGCCTCATTTCTTGGGAAAATTGTTATCTCGTAAGTCAAGTTTAAGTTGTAGGCGGCCGTAATGTCACTGAAAAACTCTTAAAAAAAAATTAAAAAATACATACCACCCAAACCCCTACTTGTTACATAAAATTCCTCAGCAAATTTCCAATACCATATTAATTTAAAGCTGATTTAAAATATGTGCAAGCTTAAATCAATTGAGTAGAAAATAACAGGTTTTAACTCAAACATTGCACAGGCCTCACTAAGTGAAATTACTCTGTGTGGAACCCACGAAGTGCCCTGAAAGAATTACTGTTCCTTCCAGGGCTCTCACCACTTCCTTTACACTGAAACGCGTTTAAGGAGAAGGCTCCTAGCTTCTGCCCAGGGATCCAAGGCTTTCTGTACTTCTTACAAATACTGGTTGTTTAATTGTGGTTTAGATTGCCCTGTAGATAACAGAGTCATCCCCTCTGAAATCAGCTGAGATTGGTGGTGCTTTGGTGGCAGTTTTTAAACATTGTCATCGTGTTACCTGACTCTTACATTTTGACAAGAAGGCGAGAAATAATTAGTTTCATGGCAGTGTTTCCTGTCCTAAAGAACCCATGACGCCACATAAAACATTCTTCTTTTTCTCAAAATTTTATCTCATCTAGGTCTAACAATGATGGTATTAAAATAATAATAGAGAGAAGGCTGGAAGCCCGGGCCTCTCTTTATAGTTAAATGTTATCTGCTTAGACTAATATTGCAATTGCCACCCACTGACATAATTTGTTTCACAGTTACAGCTTGGCAGCATGAATCAAATGTTGACATTCTAATTTCATGCACACATGGGCGTTTGGCTGAGCAGACCCACAGCCTCCAGACCATTCTGTCTGTACCTGTGTAAATCAGGCAGGCAATCCAGGCTCTCAACAGCCTGCCAGCCAAGTTTGCTCACTTCTGTTGAGAAAACTCTGAGCCTTGCTTCTTTCCCCTAGGCTTGTTTGGTTTTGCCTCCTAACTGACACGGTATAACACAAACGTTCTTATTCTCCTGGTTCAAGTCTGGGATCTGGAGGAATCTTGCAAGGTGGTTTTCTTTTCTTTTCCCCTTTTAATGGCATTTTCCAGAAGTTTACTTAAGAACTCGCTTAGCAGGTGATGTTCCTCATTGCTTTTTAAATTAACCACAAATGTCTCTTTCAGAAAAGATCAAGGTAATGCTAGTAGAAGAGACTTACTGAGGACGGGACAGAGAGGTTAGCCTGGCTTCCTTCCGAGTGAAGGACCAAGCTTTCTGTCAGTGTCCTGCCGTTGACCATGTGGCTTCTAGAACCACCTCAGCCCATGGCTGCTACACTAGACATTAGAGAGTTTTAGGGCCACAGCCATTGAGAACTTGAATGAAACCATCAGAGCATTTCAGGGCAGCCCCTGTTTGACCTTCCACTCAGGAAGGATTAATGGGCAGCCTTTTGTGCTGGGAGAGGACACTCTGGCCACGGTCAGCTGAACACGGGAGGGCCGTTTCCCTGTTTCAGTGATAGGGTGGCCTAAGCCTGCCCCTTGCTCACACTTGGCTCTCCTAGGTCATGAGTTAGCAGGGATCAGGCAGAGGGTCAGGGGTGGGGTGTTATTTTGGTCGAGAGACAGAGTAGAGCTGATTGGTTTGTACAGGATGGACCCTGATCTGACTCTGGACCCCTGCGCATCTTGTTTTTGTCCATCTTTGATTGCATTGCCTCTTTCAAGGTCAGGTTTTCCTACCAATGCAAATTCTTCCCAGAAATTATTTGTCACTTAATCTTTTTTTTTTTTTTTTTTTAATCATTTGGCCATCATAAGGACAAAATTCTCTGTAATCAAGGACTTTTATAAACCTGCTTGCTGGCCATGGTTTGCATTTGGGAGCACAATAATACTCCAGAGTATAAACAGCTCCCTTGTTGTCACCGAGTAGGCTCCAACTCACAGCAACCTTATGTATAACAGAACGAAATACTGCCCTGTCCAGTGGCATCTTCATGACCATTGACATGTTTGTGTCCATTGTTGTGGCTGTTGTGTCAATCCATCTCATTGAGGGTTTCCCTCGTTTTCAATGACCCTTTCCTTTACCAAACACGATGTCCTTTTCTAGCGATGGGTCTATTTCCTGATGACGTGTCCAAAATAATCGAGTCTTACTTTTGTCTCCCCTAAAGAGTTGATATTCTGAAATCTCTCCCATACAGAAATGTTAAAAAAAAAAAAAAAGTTTTCCACCAAAGAACAAATGATATACAATTGATGCAGAAAAGGCATTTGACAAAGTTCAACACTCATTCATGATAAAAACTCTCAGCAAAATAGAAGAGAAGGAAAATCCCTCAATAAAATAAAGGGCATTTATACAAAGCCAACAGCCAACATCACCCTATATGGAGAGAGCCTGAAAGCATTCCCACCGAGATCAGGAACCAGACAAGGATGCCCTTTATCACCGCTTTTATTCAACATTGTGTTGGAGGTCCTAGCCAGAGCAACTCGACTAGGTAAAGAAATAAAGGGCATCCAGATCAGCAAGGAAGAAGTAAAAGCATCTCTGTTTGCAGATGACGTGATCTTATACACAGAAAACCCTAAGGAATCCTCCAGAAAACTACTGAAACTAATAGAAGAGTTCAGCAGAGTATCGGGATACAAGATAAACATACAAAAAATCAGTTGGATTCCTATACACCAATAAAAAGAACATTGAAGAGGAAATCACCAAATCAATGCCATTTACAGTAGCCCCCAAGAAAATAAAATACTTAGGAATAAATCTTACCAGAGATGTAAAAGACTTATACAAAGAAAACTATACTACAATGGAAAAAAGTTTTTAGCTATGACATTTCTGATCAGCCCCTGATCTCTAAAATCTACATGATACTGCAAAAACTCAACTGCAAAAAGTCAAATGACCCAATTAAAAAACGGGCAAAAGATATGAATAGACTCTTCACTAAAGAAGACATTCAGGCAGCTAACAGATACATGAGGAAATGTTCACGATCATTAGCCATTAGAGAAATGCAGATCAAAACTACAATGAGATTTCATCTCACTCCAACAAGGCTGGCATTAATCCAAAAAACACAAAATAATAAATGTTGGAGAGGCTGTGGAGAGATCGGAACACTTATACACTGCTGGTGGGAATGTAAAATGGTGCAACCACTTCGGAAATCGATTTGGCACTTCCTTAAAAAGCTAGAAATAGAACTACCATACAACCCAGAAATCCCACTCCTCGGAATATATCCTAGAGAAATAAGAGCCTTTACATCAACAGATATATGCACACCCATGTTTATTGCAGCACTGTTTACAATAGCAAAAACATGGAAGCAACCAAGGTACCCATCAAAGGATAAATGGATAAATAAATTATGGTATATTCACACAACGGAATGCTACGCATCCATAAAGAACAGTGAGGAATCTGTGAAACATTTCATAACATGGAGGAACCTGGAAGGCATTATGCTGAGTGAAATTAGTCAGTTGCAAAAGGACAAATATTGTATAAGACCACTATTATAAGAACTTGAGAAATAGTTTAAACTGAGAAGAAAACATTCTTTTGTGGTTAAGAGAAGAGGGAGGGAGGGAGGGTGGGAGAGGGCCATTCACTTATTAGATAGTAGATAAGGACTACTAGGTGAAGGGAAAGACAGCACACAATACAGGGGAGGTCAGCACAATTGGACTAATCCAAAAGCAAAGAAGTTTCCTGAATAAACTGAATGCTTCGAAGGCCAGCGTAGCAGGGGCAGGGGTCTGGGGACCATGGTTTCAGGGGACATCTAAGTCAATTGGCATAATAAAATCTATTAAGAAAACATCCTGCATTCCACTTTGAAGAGTGGCGTCTGGGGTCTTAAACGCTAGCAAGCAGCCATTTAAGATGCATCATTGGTCTCAATCCACCTGAATCAAAGGAGAATGAAGAACACCAAGGACACGAGGAGATTACAAGCCCAAGAGACAGAAAGGGCCACATGAACCAGAGCCTACATCATCTTGAGACCAGAAGAACTAGATGGTGCCTGGCTACAACCAATGACTGCCCTGACAGGGAGCACAACGAGAGAACCCCTGAGGGAGCAGGAGAGCAGTGGGATGCAGACCCCAAATTCTCATAAGACTAGACTTAATGGTCTGACTGAGACTAGAAGGACACCGGTGGTCATGGCCCCCAGACCTTCTGTTGGCCCAGGACAGGAACCATTCCTGAAGCCAACTCTTCAGACTTGGATTGGACTGGACAATGGGTTGGAGAGGGATGCTGGTGAGGAGTGAGCTTCTTGAATCAGGTGGACACTTGAGACTATGTTGGCATCTCCTGCCTGGAGGGGAGATGAGAGGGTGGAGGGGATTAGAAGCTGGTGAAATCGACACAAAAAGAGAGAGTGGAGGGAGAGAGCGGGCTGTCTCATCAGGGGGAGAGTAATTGGGAGTGTGTAGCAAAGTGTATATGGTTTTTTGTGTGAGAGACTGACTTGATTTGTAAACTTTCACTTAAAGCACAATAAAAATTATTTTAAAAAAAAGAACAAATGATATAATCTGGAGCAGAGAGTTTGGGGCCCATCATTTACTCTCCTTGAGCTTTCATGTCCTCACTTGCAGAACAAGAATTAATCCCGAAGGTCCTTCCAGCTTAATGGTCTGATGACTCTTTTCTTTTCAGAAGTAAAATAAGTCATAAAAATTGCCAAGAGTAAGGGAATAAAATCAGTGATTAAAATTCAGCTCAACTCAACAAAAAATATATTGATTGCCTGCTGTGTGCCAGGCATTGTGCTAAGTACTGAGATAAACAAGATATAATGCCAACCCCTAAATAGAAAAGGAAAATTGAGATTAAATATCAGGGGGTCTGCAACAACAGAAGCATTGTGTAGCACCTTGTGTATTTATTTAAACGGCAAACGTTATTTACTCAACTGAGCTTCGTTTGTAGAGGAGAACTGAGCAATTGTTACCCGAGCCCCTGGGAATAAAACTTGATAGCTATTAATTAACCACGTGGCCTTGGAAAAGCACATAACCTTCCTGGGTCAAGGTTATCTTCTCTTTTAAATACAGAGATTGAACTGGGTGCTTTCTAAGGACGCTTCCAATTCTAACATTCTGTAATTATGGGACTGTGAACAGTCTAAACTGAACAAATAATCTTCCAAAATACCCCCATAGTAGAAATTGACTTAATTGCTTGAAAAGGTGCTTTCCCCCATGTTTCTAACGTAGCAAAGTACGATGCTGTATTCATGTTACCAAAACATTTGTGAGTCAATTTAAAAAAAAAAAAAAATCCACATTTGCCATTGATTGGTTCTGCACACGCCACCATGCAAACTTTTTATTCCCTCATCTATTATTTATTTTAAAATATATTCTGTGTTTCCTCTTGTTGTGGTACTGCCACGGTCATCTTCTGAAAGTACCCTTGCACGCTCCCTCCAGGGGTACAGGACCTCACCAGGCTCAACCCACCTGCCTCAAGCTGTGACTCTCCCCTGGCAACAGGCCTTCTATTCTTCCTTTCTGATTTAGAATTGTTGCCCGTCCCCCCAAATCTGACCTCAACAGACCAGGGCCTCCCCACACTTCTCACACGCCACCCTAGGCTTTCACTCAAATCTTTTTCCAGCTGCAATGTCTTTCAGTCTCCTATTTCCCAAGAGGTCCAGGTTCAAGACCCAAACTCCTTCCTGACTCCACACGAGTTTCTTCCTCTCTTCTATTCAAGATTCCTTTATGTTGTCTGGCTGCCTCACATGTGTGCAAACATTTTCCCTAAATGATTCTCTAATGGGTCTGTAAGTCCTCAGGACAGAAGGTCTTCCAATGTAAAAACCATGCTTCCCACATTTTTTGTGACTTCCACAATGTGTGACAAGGTGCTAAAGCATACAGTGATGCTCCATAAATGCTTATAAAATTAACTGGGAAAATCTGAAAGTAGTTTTCTGATTTATTATTTGTAGTTTTGCTGATTTTCCAACAGCATCTTCTCACAGCTCAGCTGTGGAAGGGGCATGGTGACCAGCAAGAACCTGAGGTTTAGAGTCAGATCCATGTCCAAATCCCAACACTGCAAATATACTCTGTCAGTCATAAAACATTTTTGGGCAATGACTAGGTAGGATACATGGGGCTAAGTGATGGGTAAATAAATAAGATGCTATTCTTGCCCTTAAGAATCTCAGGGTCTAGAAACAGTATTACTTAATTTCTCTGAACTTCAAATTCTTCAAATGAAAATGAGAATAATGACTATTTCATCGAATTGTTGTAGGTGCTTCGATAATTATCCGTTTTCCTCTTCATCCCATTTCCTTACTTCTTAAGAACCTTGTGAAATTGATTTCTTAATGATTCTATTTTTCTCCCTTAAATGACACTGTAGCCATGAATTCCAATCCAATTAGTTGTAATTTTAGATCAAATCTGTCTTGGAAGAAGTAGAGCCAGAATGCTCCTTAGAAGTAAGGATAGTGAGATTTCATCCGACTTACTTTAGACATGTTTTCAGGAGGGACCAGTCCCTGGAGAAGGACATCATGCTTGGTAAAGTAGAGGGTCAGCGAAAAATAGGAAGATCCTCAGTGAGATGGTTTGACACAATGGCTGCAACAATGGGCTCAAACATAGCAACAACTGTGAGGATGGCTCAGGACCAGGCAGTGTTCTGTTCTGTTGTACATAAGGTGGCTATGAGTCGAAACGAACTCGACGGCTTCTAACGAACAAACAATTTTAGAGCAAACATGGCCAGTCACAGAACAAATCCAAGCATTTATTCTGAAAATGTTGTTGATAATTCCACTTGTCAAAGATTAGCTTATCTTTGTATGGGGGGCATTTTTCTTTATCGTTTTACATGACTGTGTTGAGGGCTGAGCCTCAAGAAGATAACCTTTAAAATTTAGGAAAATAAAAGGTCTGCCTTAAATATGAATGAGTCCTCCTTGACTTTGCATGGTTTAAGTTTAGACTCAGACTGGTGAGCTACGAGAGGAGGGCCATGACCTTGGGGTTAAGTGTACTCAAAAAAATGGTGTGATTGGTGAAGCCACCATCGTGTTTCTGAATTCTTTGACCCCAGCATACATTTCCTCCTTGAGAGAGTCTTTCTGGTAGGTATTGGGATTATATTAGAAAAGAACCTGGATCTGTCTGCCATGTTGTCACAGATTCCTGTTTATCCTAGAGGAATAGCTGTGGAAATATTGAGCCTTCTGCTACTGAGGCTTCCGCTTAAGTTCCCAAAGTGGCATACCCAAATTCCTCCAAGATTCTGCCTGAATGGCAGGAAGATGTACGTACCTAATAAAGACCATATTGTAGAAGTTTATCATGACAATTTGCTGAGGATGATGTGGGAACTTGATCCATGGCACATACAATAAGAAGTCCTCAATTTGGACAGACTGAGGAGAAGGCCTGACTTAGGGAAAAGTCTGAAGTGTAGCGTATTTAAAAAGCAATGCAGTGAGCTGGTGTCCTTGTCTGTAAAACGAGGGGGTTGGAAGGATTCTTCTGGTAGTACTTCTCCATGATCTTGAGAATATAACATAAACAGGTGAACGTTGCTCCAAAGTACCTAAAGAAGTAGAATAAACTGGCGAATGTCTAACAGGCCATTTTCCTCAGATACATGTGGCAACATTACGTACACTGTTAGTCATAGTGCCACTAGGACTTTTATAGAAATACAAAACTTCAGGACCTTTACTTACTAATACTAGGACCCTCTACCAGGCACTTTACCTTGTGTTGCTACCAGTCTCTTTCAAAGGGAGATTCAAAGGCTATTCCTCCTTCTGGTGTGTGGTAAAAGTTCAATAAATGTGAGTCAAATTATGAATGAAGCTTAAGTACAATAATGCATGTGGTTTGTAAAATGCTGTATAACTTTTTTTTATTATCAGAAAACTTTGGGCATAGCTCATCATTTAGATACAGCTCAGTCATCACTTCCTCAGGGAAGCCTTCCTTGATTGCCCATCCTATAACAAAACCCCCAGTTAAGTACTCTGATGGCATCATATATCTGTTCTTTGTAGATATATTAGAATCGTACTTTTCCTCTTTTGTTTGTGAGACTAGTTGATTACTGTCTCTCACCCAACTAGGCTTGAACCCTATCAGGTAAGACCCCCATCTCATTTTGCTTACCCCTGTATCCCTAGTGGGCAGCACAGGCCTACCATGCCATCCCCAGTGCTAGTGCCAGTGCTGTCGAGTCGATTCCGACTCATAGCGACCCTATAGGAGAGAGTAGAACTGCCCCATAGAGTTTCCAAGGAGCGCCTGGTGGATTCGAATTGCCGACACTTTGGTTAGTAGCCGTAGCACTTAAACACTTCACCACCAGGGTTTCCAAATAGGCCACAGCAAATCCTGTATTTGTTGAAGAAAGCAGGGACAAAAAGAAACAGAGAAGAGCAAAAATACAAAAGTCTGTCTTGGAAGAAGTACAGCCAGAATGCTCCTTAGAAGCGAGGATGATGAGACTTTTTGTGATCAGGAGGAACCAGTCCCTGAAGGAGGGAATCATGCTTGGTAAGGTAGAGGGTCAGCAAAAAAGTGGAATACCCTCAAGACAGATTGACACAGTGGCTGCAACGATGAGCTCAAGCATAGCAAGGATTGTGAGGATGGTGCAGAACCAAGCAGTGTTTTGTTCTGTTGTACATAGTGTAGCTATAAGTCGGAACCAACTTGAGGGCACCTAACAATAACAAAAATGTAACTTAAATTAGACTGGCAAAAGATTGCCAGGCAGAATTACTTCAGTGGACTTGCCTGGATGAATCAATGAGAACAATTTGCGGTTATCATGGAGCTTGTCTACATGTATTTGAAACCCTAGAGGGGATACAAATTGTCTGTTATTATTTAGGTTGGATTTTTAGTCCTGGCTTTCTTCCACAATGGTATGACACTTTTACAAGACTTGTTGGTCTTACAGAGGTTATCTAAAGGAAACACACAGACGAGGCCTCCCCTAGACACCTGAGACAATGAAATTAGGACAGTTGGGTGCTGATATGTGCTCTGAGTTTCCTGGCAGCTCAGGCAAAAGGGAAAACATGCTTTTTCACACATTTTTCTTTTGTGACCAAAGAAACCATTCAGATTCATTACTGGACATATATTTTGTCGGCACGAAACTCAGGCAAAAATTTTCTGAAAGAGTTACTCGAAGTTTTTTTCTGTCTTAGAAGGGTCTGCCTAGCAGGGACTAGGATACCATCACATTCAGACAGACCGCCTCTACGTTTTGAATTTTGCTACCAGGCAGTCACTTCTCTGTTGTTGTGAGCTGCCAGCAAGTCAGCCCGGACTCATGGTGACCATGATCGACTGCAAATCGAAACACTGTGATCCATAGGGTTTTCATTGGCTGATTTCAGAAGTGGATCGGCAGGCCTTTCCTCCTAGACCGTCTTAGTCCGGAAGCTCTGCTGGCTGAAACCTGTTCCGCTTCACAGCAACACACAAGCCTCCGCTGACAGACGGGTGGGTGGCGGCCGCACATGAGGTGCACTAGTAAGCCATCGAGCTGGGGTCTCCGGCACAGAAGGTGGGAATTCTACCGTGAACCACCACTCCCCTGTCACTTCTCTAAAGAGTGACAAACCAATGTCATCCCAAGAAAACGAAACTATGTTTTGTTTGGTTTGATGCGTCAGTTTCCTTGACTTTTCTCCAAGCTCTAAAGCCCTCTCGGCAGCCTCCAACCTGCAGTGCAATGAACACCTGAGGCCTGAGGTGCAAGCGCTTCTCCCCAGGCCTTCTGGCCACCCACGGTGTGACTAGATCTGCCATGACGTCCGCACACTGTCTTAACGACAGCACATACAATCGGCATCTTACTAAGCAAAAGTAAGGGTATGTTCCCTCTGCTCTGTTATTTGTCTGCCATCTGGTTGGATGAGAAGCCCAAAACAAAGCTAATGAAAATCTGGCAGAGGGATGGGAAAAGCCAGGAACTAGATGAAAATCCCTAGATCAGGTAGAAGGAAATCTGTCCTTCCCCAAAGTGGCAGGTAAGCCACCAAAAAGCAACCTGCGCAGGTAACAGGCGGTTTCGAAGGGAGCCTGAACTGTTTGGGCTTTCTGCTGCTCTGTGGAATAGTTTGTGGGTAGGCGGTATCTGGAACCCCCTGCTGTGGTGGCTTCCGTAGGCATCTGGGCTGTCACTGAGAGCCCCTGTGTGTTAGGAGAGAGGAACCAGCAAGAACAAAGAGTGACATCAAAAATAGAGGATACAAGAATTCCAAATTAGTTCAGTTAAATTCGCTTTCAAAATAACCCTTATCCCAATTGGGTGAAATACACAGTAAGCGTATCAAGAAATGTTATCATCAATTAGTCAATTAGTCCCACTGACTAAGTTACCCAGCCCAGTGCCCTCGAGTCGATCCTGACTCATAGCGACCATTTAGGATTAAAATAAATAAATAAATAAATAATATTTATTTATTTATTTATTTTGGATTAACAGGGGCCTAAATGCTCAATATGACTTTTAAAATGCTAAGTGTCAGATTCTGTTTTTCTCATGTGTTCAGAATCCTTTCTGTGCTTGCAGGTAGAGAAAGAGAGACTACAATGTGAGCAGACGAGGGAGAAACCCATACTGCAAGGAGGGAAGCTTAAGAAGTCTTTGGTCTCTTTAAAACGATTTCTTATTGTTTAGGAGGGAAAACTGATCTCTGCTAACACTCTTTTACTTCTCTTGCCCAAGTCCCGTACACTGGCCACCTTGGAAGAGTCTCTGTAAATGCTGTTTCTTGAATATGGGAGAGGCAGGCGTTCTTTTGACTTAATTTATTTTGTCCCCCTTAATTTATCGTTTTGAAATGTATCTTATCACATGAAGCCGCAGATTCTAAGAAAAATGAGCAAAGGCTTATTTACTCTGTGGCTAATTGAGAGACACCCAGCCAAGTGAGCCACCCGGATCTTGCCTAAGCAGAGTCCTGCCAGCTGGCTATTTAAAGCACTCACTACCTGTGGAACCTGGTAGCAGCAAACTGGAGCACACGCACCCTGGGAAAACCTCTGCAAGGTTTTCTCTGGTGGTGCAGTGGTTAAGCACTTGGCTGCTAACCAAAAGGTTGACAGTTGGAACCTACCCAGCTACTCTGTGGGAAAAAGACCTGGCGATCTGCTTCCATGAAGATTACCAAAAAAACCCATTGCCGTCGAGTCAATTCCGACGCATAGTGACCCTATAGAACAGAGTAGAACTGCCCCATAGAGTTTCCAAGGAGCACCTGGTGGACTCGAACTGATGACCTTTTGGGTAGCAGCCATAGCACTTAACCACTATGCCACCAGGGTTTCCTCCATGAAGATTACTGCCTAGAAAACCCTATGAAGCGGTTCTACTCTGCCTCCCCTCCCCGGAGTCACTATGAGTTGAAAATGACTCGAAGGCACCCACCAGCGACAACAACAGGTGGATTCTCGGTATGCTCCCCACCTTGGGGCGTGGCACCTGCCTCAGTACCATTTGAAAGATACAATACATGGTGATGCTGTTGAGAGTGAAACGTGTCTTTAAGGGAGAATTCATCCTTCTATTAAGGTAAAGATTTCAACCTGGGGGCAGTTTTCTCCCCCAGGGGACACTTGGCAATGTCTGGAGACATTTTTGGTTGGCACAACTAGGGAGAGAGTGCTATGGGCACCTAGAGGGTAGAGGCCAGGGATGCTGCAAAACGCCCACCATGATTAGGACCGGACCCCAAGCTGAGAGTTATCCGCCCCTAAGCCAATCTTCCTTTCACTGTGGGAAAATAAAGAGACTTTTCTCACCCTAGAAAATGTTTCAGTGATGTCTTCAGTAACAATCCTCTGTCCTCCTGAAGGTTCTGGTGCTCCATGGGGACTTCAGGTGGTGAATGCAGATTTCAAACGATTTATTAAAAAAAAAGAAGAAAAGAAAGTCTTCCAAACCATTTGTCCTGCCCTTGTCCTTAATCTCGATTTGCCCCGTAAGTTACTCTCATCCTAAAGACAGTATGAATGACTGTCTCAATGCCTTCCCTCATTAATGCGGCTGAAAATTGATGAGTAGCTCTCTGCAACTGTGGATTTTTTGGCAAGAATTATAGTGCCTATTTATTTTGGAGGACCCGTGCAGCTTTCTAAGTAGATATATGTGGAAAATTCTCCCCAAAATAAACACTGCAAGTAATTGCCTGATATATGAAGTTGACATTTCGGCTTTGAGATTTGCTATGATATGTAAAAATCTAATTTTCTCCATGGAATGGTGCCACTACAAAATTGTGAGTAAATTAGAATCAGTGGTTTACACAGAAGGTGAGTAATAGCTTCTGTTATGATGTATCAATATTTATTTACAGTTTCTTAAACCCACCCAAATCCACTTGGCTAAGTGTTAAATAGATGAGTCAAGATGGCAGCAGAGTGATAGAGTTCCCTTCTTAGTTCATGTGACAAAATTCTCTTTCAGAATGTACTTGATGATTGAAGTTTTGAGATTCTTTGTATGGTTTTGATTTGACTGAACTTAAGTATTTCAGGTCCATAATGAATCTCCAGTTTATCTAAATCAAATGTCCTTGCCGTTTGACCCTCTGCTTAGTGAGACAAGCAGTTGATTCAGATCTGAGGTGAGCTTCTTAGAACAACCGATCTCTAGATCTTGAGATTCTCAATCAGTATACAAAGAATTAGAATGTCGGGACAGCAAACAGCCAAACCATCAGAGAAGCCTACCTCCTAGACGTACATTTGCAATTTTTTTTCAAAAAACAGGCCAAATTTGAGTTTAAAATATCTCCAAATAAATAGTTAACAAAATATTGCTCGTTAATTGCCACCCAAAACAGAAAACTAGGACCTTCGCATGTTTGGCTTCGTCCCCCTTAAGCTCTTGTTAACATTCTAAAATTAATTTGAAACCTCGAAGATGATGTTTAAAAAAAAAAAATTCACTTTGAGCTTTTTCAAAATGGTAATGACAAAGGCCAAGTATCTGGGGATAATATGCAATCATTTTTTGTGGGCTGATTTACAAGTGGAATAAATTATCTTGGCTATCAGTGTGTCCTTCTTTTAATTTTATTTTGAAGGCAGCAGGTGGATAAGTAAGTGGGGACACCTCATAGCAGTCCTGGTTACACTAAACAGAAGATTAGAAACATTCAATCTTCAAAGCTAGGGAATTAAACTTTAATATATACATATGATAGAATATTATGTGTATGATAGTAAAATGTGTATTGCACTAGAAATGATGATGTAAAACAATACAAAAGATGTGGCAGTTTGCTTCCATAAAGATTACAGCCTTGAAAATTCTGTGAGGCAGTTCTCCTGTGCCCTGTGGGGTCACTATGGGTTGGAATTGACTTGACTGCAGTGGATTTGGATTTTTTGGTTTGGTATGTACCTGGGCAACCTCTTTGATGTGTTTTGGTCTATTTTCCTTTCTAAGCTCCTTGCAGTCTAATTGTGAAGAGGGGTTTCTACAGTATACACTTAATCTTCAGTTTCTGGGGCATTTTTATGGCAGCTTTGACTTAAAGTGGAACCAAATTTAATTTGGAAAATAAGCCAACCAAGCAAGTCTCTGCTGACAAACCAAGCCTTGGTTCTGCTTGTCTGTCACTGCCACTTCTAAGGGTGATGTTCAACAGTGATTTGGGATGGGTGGAGGCCTGAGTGCTCAAGATTAACATGGGGCTGGAATGGGGGATTGAGAGAGTGGGTGTGTCTAAGGAACAAAAAGTGGACTGTCACATAGATCATATTGTATAAATGAACCAGGATACCCTGGCTGTCAAGTTTGGGGGACAGTAGAGATGGGAGTTGTTATGGATTGAACTGTGTCCCTCCCAAATATGTTTTGGAGCCCTAATCCCTATACCTGTGGATGTAACCCTGTTTGGAAATAGGGTTTTGTTTGCTATGTTAATGAAGCCATATCTGTGTAGAGTGTGTTCTAAACCTAATCACTTATGGGTTATAAAAAGAGTCCTTCATGTACTGGGGAAGACAGATGCCATGTCAGGGTCATCTACAAGCCAAGGAACCAAGAAATGCCCAGGACTATGGCAAGGAAGGAATCTGCTTCTAGCCTTCTTTCTATTCTTTACAGCCATTTATATTGTGGTATTTGTGTTACGGCAGCACAAAGTAACAGAGACAGTGGCGAAAGTGGTGATTACTAAGAGTGGCCCTGAATGCTAGCTACTTTGAGTTACTTACTTGGGCAGAAAGGAGTCCTATGTCCATAGGAATTGTGATTAAAGGTTGAGAAGCCCAAAACAAACCTCCCAGAGGCATTTTTCCCAAACTGCCCATGGTCTCTGACGTTCTCTGGCTCCGGTGTAAGTGGCCAGTCGGTCCAGTGCTGGACTCTGGCAAAATACTCTTAGATGTTGCCATTGACTTTGGAAGAGAGCTAATCTGGTTTTTTTTTTTTGCAAGAGCAGTTGACAATGAGTATGTTTCTTCTCAATTGTAAATAGTTCTGTGCTTTTGTTTTAACGTTGGGGGTAGAGGGAGGGCGGGGAATATAAATTTGTCGCATGAGGAAATGAATTAACCCTATAATACCAGCATGCATTCCCCCAATCAACAGGACATCCTGTTGAAAATAAGCACCTTGGTAACTAAACCTCTTTAAGTAGCTGTAAGGGTTTTAGTTACATTGACTGAATTACTACAAAAACTTGGGTTTGTTTTTGTAGAACCGAACTGATAAGGATTAGGATATAGAAATGAGGCTGCTCTTTAGGAGTAACATAAATCATAAATATAAATAAATATGCAAAATTTTAACAACAACAACAAAGGACTCAGAAATCTAATAGAAAGATGTTGGGTGACCGAAAAAGAACTGAACACATATGTTTAACTATGCCCCTCCAAAAGCTCCTTTAAAATGGTAGCAAATGTATTTTTTAAAGAATAAATCACAAGGACAAAGTATGGGAAAGGAGATGATTGCAAGAGAGTTTTGGAGGCTGGAAAACAGAAGGACAAGTGATAAATGTGTCAGATGTATTTGTACACCTCTTTAAATCTTCACAGCCTTGGGCAGGGCAAAAGTGCAGGCACATACCCGTCCTAGGGGCCCTCTGGACCTCTGCAGGGTACACAGCGGAGGCTCTGCTATGCCTTTCTCACTTCTAAGTACGAATGTTTTGGACCGAATTCTGTTCCCTGCCTAAGCCCCTCCCCCATATATGTTGTAAATCCTAACCTGTGAATATAATCTCATTTGGAAATAGCATGTTTTTATTAGGTCAGTGAGGCCATATTAGTGTAGGGTATGTTTTAAGCCAATCACTTTTGAGCTATAAAGGAGTAGGTTAGGCACAGAAGCAAGTCAGCAGGAATGGGGAAAAGATAGATGCTACATGGAGATCTCCAAGGAACGCTGAGAAGAACACTAGAGAAGCTGAGACAAGGGCTTTCCCCTAGAGCAGAGAGAGAGAGCCTTCTCCAATAGCCAGTGCCCTGAATTTATTTTTGTTATAGCAGCACTAAGAAACTAAGACAATGAAAGAACAGCTAAGGTCCGGTAGACTCTGAGGAAGCCTATGACATGAGTGACAGAAACTGAAACAAACTAACAGAAAATAACAATGATACTTGAAAGACATAGAGATTATGGAGGAAGGTGAAAACTTCAAAAAGAGAAAAAAATCTATTACTATTAATATTCTCTGAGACATAAGAAGGTTCATAAAACAAAAAGAGAATCTTATTTTTAAAAAATGACTAGAGAATAAGAAACGCCTCTTGGGAATTAAAATGATAGTATATGAATGAAAACAATAGTTTGGAAGATAAAGTTGAGGAAATTTAAAACATTGAACAAAACAAAAGCAAATGGAGATGAAATAAATGAGAAAATACAATGCAATGATGGGACTCCCTCATTACTTCCTATATTTGAATAATAACTGCAGAGAAGAATGGGGGGAAATATGGTACCTCATTGTGAAATTTCAGAATACTGAGGATTAAAAAAAAAAACAAAAAAAAAAAACACCCTACACGTTTTCAGAGAGAGAGAAACAAAACCCCTCACGTATAAAGAATGACATGTAAATATTTCTTAACAATACCAGAAGCTGCAAGACAGTGGAGCAGTACCTGCAAAATTTGGAGTGAACATGTTTGCCCACCTACGTTTCCATACCAACCAAACCATGGATGAAGAAAGGGGGTAGACCAAAGACACTTTCAGACTCTCAGGGTCTCAAACAAATTACATCCCCTGCATCTTTTCTCAGGAAGCTACTGGATATTGTACTCCAACAAAAAAAAAACTATTTCTCTTAGTATTTATGTTTACATTTACAAAACTGCTTTCTCCTTTTTTTTTTGCTTCAAAGAATTGATTTGACTTTGAAGCAAAACCGTATCAGTTTCAAAACTACATCTGTGCAGTTAAGTAAATTCACTAACTCTCGTGTCAAATCAGTGTTGTTAATACTGAATTCAAAGGACTATTGCATAAATTCAAAATAATTTTAAATTTATCCATATCGACAAAGCGACCTTCACATTTTTCTTAGAGTTGTTACAGCCAATTAACTGTTGATTACAACTAAAATCTGCATATTTGTTCCTGTTAGAAATCTGTGTGAAAACATTATTATTAATTTGCTATTTGAAAATTTTCAATATCGACGCAATTCTTTTTGCTGTCAGACGGAAGAGCTTCAAGTTTAGTTCATTTATATGCAACATGATGTAGCTGAGAAAACACAGATGGCGTTGTCATATTTTTGTCTGTAATTACTCAGTGAGAGGAGCATTTCTTTTGTTTCAAGAAAATCTTGAAGCTAACAGTATTGTCCATCTCAGTAAAACTCCCCTAAGACGCGAGCGGTGGGCCTGGGCAGGGAACACACGATCACTAAATTCATTGTCTCTGTTTCTTTTGTCATCTCCATTAACTGGCAGTGATGTATGCCACATACATACTGAATGATTTTAACAATTTTTAAAGAAAACTAAGCAAAAATATTTTTAACCTGTTACGCAATGGAGTGAAACAATAAGGAAAACATCAGTCTATTTCTTTTTTCTTAATTCTGATAAATTCAGACTTTTGACTTAGCATAGCTGACCCATCATCTGTCTTGATAGGAGATAATTTTTTTTAAATCGAGCTGAAAATTTTCTTTGACTTTTGTAAAAGATTCAAAATTACTCCACAAGTTCAGTTTTTTATTTTTAGTTTTTAGGTCACAAAATAAATTCAAAAATCCTTTGAGACAAATGTATTAACTGGGTAGTGTCTTTTATATAGCGTAAATCATGCCCTTGCAATTTTTCAGAAATCCTGGTGGTATAGTGGTTAAGAGCTATGGCTGCTAACCAAAAGGGTCAGCAATTCAAATCCACCAGGTGCTCCTTAGAAGCCCTACGGGGCAGTTCTACTCTGTCCTATAGGGACACTATGAGTCGGAGTTGGCTTGACGGCAGCAGGTTTGGGTTTGTTTTGTTTTGCAATTTTTCAGATTTTAAATAAATTAATCTTTGATATTGTCAGAAAAGCCTTACATTCTACACATATGTGTTTGGTGGCTTAATTGAAATTTCTCACTTTTTATAAATTCTCTTTTAGTCATTTCCTCATAATTTTCTAAGAAAATTTCCATAACTGAAACAATAATTTCTTTTGCTCTATCTCCATGTAAAAGTGGTTTTATTTTTTTGTGCCACGAATCCAAGTCATTTTATAGCTGGCCAAAGCTGGAAGCACAAATTCTATTAAAGATTGTTTAAGAAATTTTCTTGGGCATCTAGTTTTTATTTCAAGTGACTAATTTCTTCAATTCTTTTTTAGTTCTTGAGAGAAAACTTCTTATCAAATTCACTATGTATTTGTTTAAACATCTCTTAATATTACCCACTTTATTATCCATTTTTTTTAAACAAAATGGATAGCTTTTTCTGTTTTGCTCTGCAGCAGCCAGCTCCCATTGCCATATGTTGTCAAATTTGAGAAGTACCTTCTTCTCCTCATTGCTGTTGAGTCAATTCCAACTCATAGCAACCCTATAGGATAGAGTAGAACTGCCTCAAGGGTTTCCAAAGCTGTAAATCTTCACAGAAGCAGACTGCCACATCTTTCTGCCAAGGAGAGGCTGGTAGGTTCGAACCACAGACCTTTCCAGGAGCAGCCAAGCTCTTATCCACTGAACCACTGGGGCTCCTATGTGTTTTTCTAGTCTTTTATTCTTTACTGTTCTAGCCACAGAACTAGCTTCTGCATCTCCATTCAACTGAGCATCAGCAGCATGTCTTCGACTGAAATTTTTAAATGTGTTCATACTTATTTTTTTAACTAGAAAAATAATTCAACTATACTTCAAATAACAAGTATTTCAATTTAATTATCAGTTATGATTTACTTAGGAATCACTGTAATTGAGCTACCTACACAAAATATTCAAATAGGTACATTATAATGGTTACATTAGCACACTGATTGAACTGAATCAACCTGTTGACTTCCGCTGGATTAGTAATACGTTTGTGTGTCACGCTAGATAAGAAGTGCATGTTCAACACATGTGATACAAAATAGCAATAATATCTCATGCTATGCAGTGGTTAAGAGGAAATAGCATCCTACCAATACGATAAAGTGGTGTTTAACAAAAAAAAAATGCTTTATACTACTTTACCTTTTAAATTTAAATAAAATTCAATTTGTTCTTGTGTTGTAATAGCCACGTTTCAAGTGCTCAGTAGCCCTATTGGACAGTACAACCGTGGACAGTAGGAAAACCAGGGTGCCAGGCGTTTCGTTAGGTAATTTCAAAGACACGATCTCAAGTCTTCACGTCCCACGTGCTCTTATCCACATTCTACATAAAGCCACTGAGGCTCAGGGAGGCTTAGCGACTTGTCCAAGGGTATACCGCTAAGGAGTGAAAGGCTGGAAATGCCAACCGTTAGTCTGAACCCAAAGCCCATGCTGTGTGCATCATGATGGCCTGGCCCATTGCTTGGGTACAATCAGGATGCTAAGGAACCCTGCTGGCACAGTGGTTAAGCACTTGGCTGCTAACCAAAAGGTTGGCAGTTCAAGCCCACCAGAGGCTCCTTGGAAGAAAGATGTGGCGGTCTGCTTCCATAAAGATTTGCAGCCTTGGAAACCCTATGGGCAGTTCTACTCTGTCCTATAGGGTTGCTATGAGTTGGAATCAACTCTATGATGGGTTTGGTTTGAGTTAGCCACTCTGCAGGAGAAAGACCTGGCGATCTGCTTCTGTAAAGTTATTTACAAAATATTGTCTTCTACGCGGTTGGCACTATTCTAGCAAATTTAAAGCAGAGTCCCTGCTTTCTTGGCACTTAAAACCTAATGTGAAAGGAGCAGAAAATCACAATACAAACATTTTCAGGGAGAAACTCTTTTCAAACTTCATGAACTTGTTTAATGTGAGGCTCTCAAGGTGACCTTGCTTTTTGTGATCTTTGAATGGGGAAGAGCCCATCTTTGCCTACAGCAATTCTGCCAAGGAAAATCATGCAAATAGGTGTTACTAAACATGGAGTGATTACCTCGGATTCTGGGGGATCATTTTGATTCCTGTTTGCCCATTATTATCCTTGGAGCTTGCAGATTCCAGCTCTAAGCAGAAGTGGGCAACAGGGCAAAGTGACAAATGGTAAAGCTAGAAGGGCAGCATCCTACCAGATGAAGAACACCAGACTGACTAAGTGACTTTTTTGTTCCTTTAAGGGAAGCTCAGTCGGGTTACCCTATGCTCGGGTACTGATTTGATGAGTAAAGCCATGGTCTTACAATGTATCGTACCTTTGCCTTATTTCCAGACTATGGACAAAGCTACAAAAAGAGGAATTTTCTTTGCGTGGTGCAACCAGCTCTATAAAATCATACTGCCTGTGGCTCAGCAGCTCAGGAGCACTGGGTGCTGCTCTTCAAGGGTAGGTCTGGTTGTTGTTAGGTGCTGTCCAGTCAGTTCCAACCCATAGCAACCCTACACACAACACTGCTGGGTCCTGCGCCATCCTCACAATCATTGCTATGTTTGAGCCCATAGTTGTAGCCACTGTGTCAATCCATATCCTTGATGGTCTTCCTCTTTTTTGCTGACCTTCAAGAGTAGAGATTTATACAAATGAAGGGATTTTCCTAAACACACCTGAGGGGAGATGACTTCTAGAGAGTATTTTCAACCAGATAATTGTACAATAAGAAAACTAAAGGTCAGAGTGGTTAAGTGAGTAAGCTGAGGTCACACAGCACACTCATCCCATGAGAGTAGAACCTCCACATTATCTTTCCAGCTAATGAGTTGTGGGTGAAGAAAGAAAGAAGGGAGGTGGGAGGGAGAATCAGAGGCAGCTAGAAGCTGTGTGTAGGGTCATTTGGGCTAGAGTTTAAATACCGCCCCTATATTTTCTACTCTTTGATGTGAGGGAGGTTTCTTTGCTGAGCTTCAGAATTTCAGCTGCAAAATGGGCATTTGAAGAGATGATGCATGTGAAAATACCTTCACCTCTTAAAGATAAGACCTTTCCTTTACTCACTATCACAAAGTACCACTTCCTTTTCTTGGTCTTCAAACCATCTTGTTCAAATTTTAAGCTCCCCAGGCCCAGCCTTAAGTGTTCTCGACTGGTGGGTCAACTCCTCTGCCTTCCACCTGCTGGCCCCAGTCCTCCCTGTGAATCCTTGCCTCCCAAGACTCCCTTAGTGGTTCCCAGTGCCCATTCCTGTGATCATACCCCATGCCTGCCCTTTTCCTCGTCACCTCTCGGAACATTGCTCATCCTGGCTCAAGGGCCACCTAACAATAGGAAGCTTTTACAAGTATTTGGATAGTGTGACAGGCTTCAAAGTAATTTCACAGATGTTCTCCCCTTTGATCCTCACCACAGCCTGTGGAGGAGGCCGGGCAGTTATTACCATCCAAGTTTCACCACTAGGGAACCCAAAGCTCATAGAGGTAAGTGACTCACCCAAGGCGACAAGCTGGAGAACTGCTTGGTGTGTAAGAAAGAGCACAGGTTTGGGGGTAAGAAAATCCTGGGTTTAAGTCTCAGCTTTGCAACTTGCTAGCAGTGAGGCTTGGATAAGTAATAGACACTTCCTGTGCCTCAGTTTCCTTGTCTGTGAAGTGGGGATATTATTGTTGACCCTCCTGCAGTATTGCACAGTTTGTATTTGCATTACTTGGTACACGGGAAAGAGCTCAGCAAATAACCCCAGAATCCAATGCACCTCACTGACTCTCTATGCGATTCTTCCACACCACTCCAGTTAGAGGTAAGCTGTCTCTGAGTTGAAGGAACATTCATTGGCTTTATCAGGAATCTTTGGTTTCACGCCTCAGAAATGAACTCTGGCTAATAAATACCAAATACGAATTTTGTCAAGTCACTATTAAGGTCACAAAATGGAAACGCTGAAAACCCAGTTTCTGGGAAGGACGGAAACCACAGCAGCCCCAGGGATCTCAGCAGCCCCTTGGCAACATCCATTAGACACTCAGTGTGTGTGTCTTTCTTGTGTGTGTGTGTCTCTTTCCACTCAAAATGCAAATTTTTGGAAGAGAAGATCTGATTGGCCTAGTCTGGGCCATGTGCCCTCTATGGGGACAGGTGACTGGGGCTGGCTGGCAGCCCATCAGAATGATATAAAATGGAGGAAAGGCAGTTCCTAAAAGGGTGTAACTGTCTCAAACAAATCAATGAAGTCCCTTGCTTAGCCGTCTTGTAACTCTAAAACCAGCTGTCTGTGTGGCTGGGTCTATTTGCTTGTGTTTCTGTCTTAACACCCAACTTGGCCATTAGTCCTTAGAGGGTAAGGGGACACCTCTGTCTTATGCTCAGATTCAATATGGAAGCCCAGAGACTTGCACAGTGCCTTGCATGTGATCGGCGCTCAATAAATATCAGATGATTGATAGGTTTTTTTTGATTCTATTATAGTCTTCTGTCTATCTAGCCCCAAAAAACAAATGAATTCACATCTTTCCTGACTTACCCCAGTTCCTAAACCTCAGAACTCCAACCTATAGGCAGCCACCAATAAAGCAATCCATCAGTAACAATTCACCTAATTAGCTTGCTCACGTGAACCAATGGGTTCCTCAGAACTAGCCACTTCCCATCACAGCCATTGTGTGAGGTGCCAGGTGTCCTGCCAAGGGGCTTGATTAATAAGTCTATGTAATTGAAGCTGAATGCTGTTAATTGCATAATTTTGAACTCTTCAAGTTTAATTCCATGACAATTACATCACAGAATTGGGGCGTGATGAAGTATTTCTAACAAAAGGCATAAACAGCTCTTCCGTACACATTGGGCTATATTTGTGACACGTTATATATACACACCACGCACAGACTCTTACCACTATTGTTGATAAAAGGTCACATGACTAAAATACATGCGTAATTCCAAAACACAGGGCCCGCTATTGAAAAAACCTGGGAACCCTTCTCTTCGCCCTTCCCAACATATTCACATTCCTTAAATATGTAGCCTGGTTTTCTTCTTTCTGTAAGCACGGACCACAGATCTGCTCAGATTATCGCCTTTTCTTTCCTGTCTCTTATTTTCTCTCTTTTTTAGTCTCTTTAAATCCATTCTTTCTAACGGTTACTAACTTGCTAGAGGACGTGTCAGAAAATAGCTGATGAATAAAAATAGTGCTGTCTGCCTTTGATAGAACTTTTACCCCATTGAGCAGGCAGGTTTTCATGAAGAAAATATGAGAAATTAATTAATTAACTGTAACTGAATTTCACCTCTTTAACCTTAACTCGTGAGCAAACCTGAGCTAAATAAACATCTGACCACTCAATCCTTTCCACTTAAGGTTAACTCGAGTTTATTATTCAGGCTACTGCCCTTGTGTATTAGGCAACGCATAAATTACGCATACTAATTACCCTGGATGGGGCACCACTTTAATGAATTCTTTTAATTAAACTGCAACACAGTGGTTTTGCACAGGATGGCCTATATATCTCATCCTTAAACTATGTTAACCTTCATCTTTGTCTGGGCAGCTCATACCTCCAGCCAGAGAAGGTCTGAGTTTAATTCATCTAAGTACATGCATTCAGCAACCCCCCTTGACTGTCCTAGGAAAATTTGAAAAATGCTTCTCTTCTGCTTCGAGGTTAAGAAATTAGATGCCTCTGTGAAAAGTTATGATTCTGCTGGGGATTCTGAGGTAGTGAAAAAAAAAAAAAAAAAGGCAAAAGAAAGCAAAACTGACATGACGGAATCAACCAGCACAGCACCGCAGTATTTATCTATAATAGAGGTCATATTAACAATGTCCTTACCAATACGTGCTACTTAGTACAGGCATCCTCTTTGTGGTCCTTATGTTTCTGAGTTTACAGTAAATAATCTGTATCATGAGTGTAGTTTTCAAAGACAAAATTAGTTCTCTCCTATCTGGAACCATTAGCAGATGGAGTAGCAGAGAATATTAAAACCCATGTGTGTTTTAGCCAAGAGTGTTAATCTTCTCATGTCTTTTTACAGGTCCCCTGCTTCTTGGGGGAGTTCTGGCGGTGCAACAGTTAAGCACTCAGCTGCTAGCCAAAAGGTTGGTAGTTCAAACCTAGCCAGTGGCTCTGCATAGGGCTGGATGAAGGCCTGTAAGGGCCCAAACACTGATAATCTGTGGAGCCCCCTCCTCTGCTTGCTCACACTTTCGAACGGGATATGTGAATTTTATATATATGTATATATGTCTTAGCTATCCATGATGTAACTTCTTTTTAAATTTGACTATAATATTAGCAATTGAACAAAACAGTGGTGCAACAGACAATAAAAAAAGATGCTCACTTGATACATGAATTGAAACTTTTCTAGATAAATATTATTATTTCCAGTACTTCTTGGGACATCTGATATGTTAGTATTACATTAAATTATTACTCATGTTAGTATTGTATCAAGTGTATGCTGGATTGTGCCCACATGTATGCAAAACATATTTTAAACTTAAAGTTATAAATATTGTTTCCAAAACTTAGGACATAACTCTGTACATAAATGTTATACAGTTAAAAAGTAACTTGATTGAATTCATTGCGGTGGTCGACTTATTTGAGTTCCCTCACTTTCGAGTGTCGTCTGGGACTAGAGCTCTCATTGGTTGTTTACCAGGATGTGTGCAAGAGCATGCCCTTGTGTTCGTATCATAGCAAAGAGCATTGCTTGTCCCCCTAACTGGACTTGCTGGATTGGCATATGTGGAGGTACAAGACAGTTCTCTCAGAATGGATCAGAGACCTTTTATCTATTAATACAACCCATCCTTGCCCAGTAACCAATCATGTTGGATCCAGTTTCATACTGGGTGAATGTAGCAAGAATTAGACTCAATAGTCCACCCCTACCTCTTGTTTATTAGGAAGAAATAGTATATTCCCAAGAGACCCACCAAAATAAGGAGTTTCAATTACACGGGAGGTTCCGTAGGAGACAGATATTAACGAAGGTGTTGAAGTGGTAGAAGCCTCATAGCTTAAACAACCTTGCGCGTGGGCACCCTCATAACCTTTCGTGAACTTTATTTCCGGCCAGCACATTCTCACGCACTGGAGCTGATGACATTTTCATTTAGTGCCCTGCCAGTTCCCTTCCACTGTGGCTCTCGCTTTTTCTTGTGTCCTGTCTGCTTGGCATCTATTGGTCTTTCCTTTGGACAACTGGTGCCCCTATTTTGTTGATGCTCTAAGCATGTGCTTACCTTACTTACTGGGTAATTAATTCATCCCTGGCTCTGCAAATCCTTATGGGAGCAGATCACCAGGCTCTGAAAAGGAGTTTATAGTCCATTGGGAGAGACAAACGTATCCCAGTGGAAGGTGGTGGGTGCTGTGATAGATGAACACACAAGCGGCGTTGGAAACACAAGGGAGGGATCATCTAACTTTGCCCTGCGGAGTCAGGGAAGGCTCCTTAGAAGAAGTAGTGTTTAAGTTGGGTCTTAAGGCATGAGTGTGAGAGTTTGTCAGGCTGCGCATCAGCTCTTGAGTAGTGGGAAGGAGACCATAGCATTTAAGGCGATTTCACCCACCATGAGACAGTTCTCCCTAGAAATTCTGTTAATAGATATGCTATTACAAGGCTTTCCCGACGACATACGGAAGCTGAATGCCTAAATCATTCTAATTTCTGACAAGGTGATTAAAAGTGACACCTTATAAATGATCCCACTGAAAATTACTCATTCTGGAAAATAATTAGCAATGCCTGAAATTCTAACTTCAGGATTGCTCCTACAGGCCTTTAAATTTTTCACCAAGCATTAATTTAACCTGAAATTTATACAGAAACAATTGACCTGTAGCATACAACCCATCTTCATTTGAATGGGAAAAATAAAGAATATTTTTTATAAGCGGCTCTCAGTACCACAACATTTAGAAATGAAACACCATTCTTACCTGACCTCTACCTTGTAGCTACGGTAGAGGAAGAATATGGAAAGTGGAGACCACGAAGGACTCAACTTCTATAGTTTCCCATTGATGGGATCCTTTGGGGCATCAATTCCTTTATTCTTGGGCCACTAAGGAGCCGTGGTATGGGCTAAGTGGTTACAACTGGGTAAAGAAATCCTGCCCCCCAACCACAAAGCAACAGATCCTAGAAAGAAGGATTTGGTAGAACTTGGCCAAGCCCTCTAGGACTCTTGGAACTGCAGCTGCATATGCAATGGCAAGGGGAAGAGGCAGACAGGTTTATCTCATTACCACCCTGATGCCAGTTTGACCAATACCTTTCAATTATTTGCTGAGCCACAGCTGTGCCAGATGCAGGCACCACGGGATGGCTGTTGCATGGTTCCTGCTCTGCAATAGCTCACAGAGAAAAGGGAGACAAGCCACTGCAACCCAGTGAAAAGTGTTCTCCAGCCAGATGAGCCATGTTCTGTGCAAGCCCGGAGCAGAGAACCAGGACTGCCCAGTGGAATGTGCCCTCCAGCCAGACGAGCCGTGTTCTGTGCAAGCCCAGAGCAGAGAACCAGGACTGCCCAGTGGGGCTGGAAGGGCTACACAGGGAGCATGGAGAGCCCGGGGTACAATGAAAATAGACCTCTGAAATGGAAAGTATTGTGAAATGCTTAATTCATGTTTCAATTTTAGACCAAAGAAACAGAGGAAAGAGAGGCAGAGAATTTTAGAATTGGTGGGTGGCTAGACCCAAGGGGAAATTTTCCTGTCTCCTGACTCTCAGCAAACTGAGGAGCCCCACAGCTTGTTAAACAATTTATGACAAGAGCTAGTTTCCAGAATGATTTTGGGAGTGTGTGTGTGGTGGCCCTTGAGTCAGACAACCCAGTTTTCCTTTGGCTCTGCTGTGTGACCTTGGACAAATCACTTAGCCTCTCCGACCCTCAGCTTCCTGATTTGTAAAAATTGGGTGATAATAGGGCCTACATCACCGGGAGTCATCACAAGTCAGAATCTACTTGGGGGCAGCTAATAACAGCAATGCCACTGGGTTGTTGGTGGTGATTAAATGAGATAATGATGTAGTTAGCAGAGCGACAGGCCCCAGTAAGTAATCAGTAAGTGTAGCTATTGTAACAATTAATATGTGTAAGGCAAGTGCACCTTGGACATGTAAGCAAGAGGAGTTTATTGCCCGATTGTCTACATGACTGTAAGAGTCCTGCAAAGCTGGTAGAATATAAGAAGGTAAGTTATCGTAATACCACATTCCCTTGGGTGTGTGAAATTGCATTGCATGTGCATGTGTGTGTGTGTATGTGTACATACATATGCTTACATATTAATATTCACTTCGGTTTAGGAACCAATGTACAGTTAACAGTGGTGGCTATTGAAATGACCCATGTGAAAAGCCTGGCATGGATCCTTAGACACCCTAAGGTTCCTTTTATGGACTTACTTAAAAGCTGAGAGGGTAGGGTCAGTCCATTCTGGACTTGTGGCATTCCTCAGAAATAAGGTGTCCAACAGAGGGTCAGCGCCTGCTTGCTTTCCAGTGTGCCAGGGAGAAGAAGACATACCCCGAGGAACAGGAGCACTAGCTCTGTGAGGAAAGGCCTCCACCCCCGAGGTATGCTTGGGCCTCAGAGGAAGTAGGAAGGCAGCTACCAGGGCTGCCCATGCCCTGGAGTGGCTGTGGTTAGCCCGCTTTGATCCCTTTGTGTTTCTCACCGCCTCTGCCCCAGGCTTTCCACATGCAGAGTGCCTTCGGGCAGCCCTTGCTGGGAACATCTGTTGTGACAAACTGTCTGGCCTTTATGCATCTCCCCTGCGGCCATGCTACGAAACCTGCTACCTTGGCAGCTACAAGTGCCCACGATCCCTTTGGTCTCTTTCTGGGTCCGAGTGTTTTTCACCATCAGTGGATATAATTAAGAAGAACTAAACGGAGCATATGGATTCAGGACTGCATTAGGACCACGAAGGGCGCTTTACCTTGGAAAGGAGCTGATGGGGGCGGCTGCCTGAGGCTCCTGTGCCAGTGGAACCAGCTGGCCATTTTACAGTTGGGCACAGTGTCACACAGGCATACAGCTCCACGCCATGGGTGAAGCAGGGACATTGGCCATGCCCACCAACACTCAGGGCCTGGCTGAGGGAAGCAGGCAGCTTGCGGATGAGAGCACGTGGGTCTCTTGGCTGTGCGTTATGGATGGAATGGGAGAATTGCGCAAATCCTGGGAGCAGCATCAGTTGTGTTGCTTCTCTTTGCACTGAGAAAGAATTGCTAATTGCTGAATGACAGTTCTTTCCAGAAGGTGTGGTGGGGGAAGCCAAAATCAAATTCTGGAGAGCTGAAACTAGAAGCTACCATTTGAAGGTGTAAATTGCTGTGTGTAGAAGCAATGCTTAAAGAAAGAATGGGGAGTTTCTTTATGTACTGATATAGAAAGAACTCCAAGATGTATTAAGTGAGAAAAAAAGGCAAGGTGAAAAAGGACTGTGTGTAGACTCTCCTACCTTTGTGTGTTGGGTTGGGAGAGATGTTTGTGTTGGTACGTGCACGAGCCTGTCTGGAAGTTTCCCCAAAAAACTAATGTCAGTAACCACCTATTTGGGGAGGTGGGAAGAGCCTGCACAGATGGGGCAGCAAGGGAAGAATACTTACTGTATACACTCATGTTTTCCATAGTGTTTAATTGTGTTGCCCCTTCAAAATTTTAAGTCAATGCAATCGTGATTAAAAGTTTTGAAAGTGACGTTTTTAAAACATATTGAAAAGACTGGCGGGATTGCGTACTAGTAGATTAGCAAGTACATCTTTATTAGTCTGTCTCTAAACATCTCTCTCCATTGAGATGAGAGGGTAGAGGGGGTTAGAAGCTGGCGGAATGGACAGGAAAAGAGAGAGCGGAGGGAGGGAGCAGGCCGTCTCATTGGGAGAGAGCAACTGGGAGAATGTGGCAAGGTGTATATAAGCTTTTGTGTGAGAAAACTGACTTGATTTGTAAACTTTCACTTAAAGCACAATGAAAAAACAAAAACATCTCTCTCGATGCATAAGGCCATTTGCTGTCCAACAATGTTGTCTATAACTGATTATCACATGATAGAAAAACTTAGACATTGCGTATTTTACAGTGAGCAGTTTTCCACTGAAAAAAAATAAATTGTTTTAGTTAACAAGCTCAGGGCTTGAATGTGGTTATATGCTAAGAATTAGAAAGAAACATTGATTCTTTGTCTTATTTCCTTTGATTCAGCTAACGTTTGCTGAACAAGTGTAATGCACTGTTGAGACCTTGCTATACAGTCCACAGTCTTCCCTGCATAAAACCATGTATGTGTAGCTATTAAAAAAAAAAAAAGCCATCAAGTCAATTCTGACTCATAGCAACCCTACAGTACAGAGCAGAACTGGCCCCATAGGGTTTCCAAGGAGTGGTGGATTCCAGCTGCTGACTTGTTGGGTAGCAGCCAGGCTCTTAGCCATTGTGCCACCAAGGCTCCATGTGTAGCTATAAAAAAAAAAAAAAAAAATTTTTTTTTTCATAGTGTGCACCATATCCAGACAGGCGTAGGTTTGGTTCAGGAACTTAGTTGGAAGATTCTTTACTTAGTTGATTTGTCTCCAAAAAGAATATCAGCTGGTTGTTGCAGGTTCAAGTTTTTCATTTTCTATTTTTTTTTTAGCAATATATGGAGGACGTTAGGAAGATGAGCAAGATGCTGCTTAGAATGAACTATATACAAACTAGTCGAGCCACAGGTATATACTCTCTCTCGTTTCAAAGAACCACCAAGTGTGCACAGATCTAACCAGAGTGTGCTTCTTGTAATAAATCCATTTTACTTCCCGGAGGAAATATGGAAATCCAATGGCTTTGCACTATGTAAACTTAGCTAAACTGAAACTAATTTTTCCAGGATTCTGTGTCCTATAGGCAGAAGTGAGGCAACAGCAATTTTTAGGCTTTGAAGCCTGGTTTTGGATGCCAGTCACCCTGGAAGGATGCCTCTATAAACTTCTCTCTACATACGTAAGATGATTTGATTTCTAACAACATCTTCCATAACTGATTATCATATGATGGAATGACTTTTTCATCACAGGTAGTAACTTGTGCAGGTTGACAGTCATCTCCTAGCTTACCTGTGGGGGCTGGTTGTACCTGGGCCCACAGCTCCTCCAACTCCTACCAGGTTTCTTCCCTATGTTTTTCAAGTCCTGGTAGGTGTATGTGCAGCTTCATGACAAAGCATACTAGTTTTTCCTGCAGGTCACCCTCATCGTTGAGGATGGAGACGCAGAGAGGTTGATGCAGGTTCCCATACCTCCTCCCATGTTCCGGTTTGTCCTTGTTCTCCTCCACTTCATATCAAGACTTCCTTCCCAATTGCCAAGCCGGTTGAGAATGTCAACTTTAGACACGACACCAGATGCAGAAGCCACAGCCTTGCATAGACTTCTCCATTCACTCCTACTATCATAGAAGGCCTAATCCTTATAATAAATGCTTTGTTCTATAGCTCTTTTAATGGTTCTTTTTCTCTGATCAAACATTGACTAATACACTACCCAAAATATCCAGAGACGTGTTGTAGTCTTGTCATTGTTAAGAGCATAGCACACCTAGACATTAGCATCTCTATTTTGCAAATAGGTTGACACAGTGGCTGCAACAATTAGCTCAAGCATAGCGATGGTTGCGAGGATCTTGCAGGACCGGGCAGTGTTTCATTCTGGTGCACATAGGGTTACTAAGAGTCGGAACCAACTTGACAGCATCGAACAACAATTTTGCTAATAAAAAAAAATAAATCCAGAAAAGTAAGTGACAGAGCTGAAAATTGAACTCTACCTAACTCCAAAACCCATACTCTTTCCACCATACTATACTGCCTTAACTTCCAAAATCTGAAGAGCCCAGTAGAGGACCAATGCCCGTACAAGCTGAAAATCAGCCTTCAGAAGAACTATAGAGAGCATGCTTGGCTCCTAACTCGGGGCACTGGGCTCAAGATGGCACTTGCACTTGAAGTGTGATTCAAGGCAAACTTCTGGAACAAAACTGCTTTGGGTGTTCTGGGGTTGAGGAGAGAGGTGAAATTATCCCATATCTTTCTTAGCTATTTTGAATGGATATGGGAGTGAGATTTAGCCATATAGTGCTAGATACTGTTAACTGAGGCATTTGGATTAATTTTCCACACTGCCAAAAGGTCTTCTGTGGCAATATCCACAATTACCCCCAATGACTGGGAGTATTAAATTTGGAAATGCCAATTTTTACAGGTTTTTTTGCTGGTTCCGGCTCTCCTCAGGAACATACATATACAAAAGTAACCCACATTCTTCACTAGGTTATTCTAAAATTTTCCATTAACCGAAGTTACTAGAAAATATAACTTTCAAATCTAAATCTAAATGTTGGCAATAGAAATGAAAGGCACTACCAACTAGAAAATGTAGACTAGAAAGAGAAATCCTCAAATTTGTGTGTTTGCTGAAATGTAGCAAGGAAAGTGTTAAGAGAGAGCAGGTAATTTTTGGAATGAGAGATTTCTGGAAAGCCCTGGGCTAATTTATATCTTGGGGCAGAGGACATTCTGAATCAATATAGCAGAGAATTTAAGACTGGTCCTATCTGTAACCAAATGTACCCTACTGTTAAGACAGTGAGTGTCTACTGTAGAAAGAGAGTGATCCCAAACCATAGCCTAATGTTTTGTCTGCATTTCCCTTGTAAAGCTTGTCTAGTTAAAAGATGCGACCTTGATTAAAGACCATGAGTAAACAAGAGTATACGAGAAGACCTTGAGATTTCAGTTTTGTGTTTGAACTTCATCCATTTTGTCTTTCACATCAGCATCTCAAATTTCCCCAACATGTTCAGGTTGTAACCCCTTTGATGAAGGAAATAAGGCTTGCCTTACCTTAACAGGCAATTAGCTTTTACAATTAAATAGAGTCATGATTAATGACCTTGCTAATTGTTCTTCCCTGATGTGCACATTAATACAAACAGAAAGCCCAAAACTGTGAGGAACATTTATTCTTCAAGCTCCATCGTTATGGTTCAAATGCTACAGGAGACGTGAACCCTGCCCTCCAGAGGATCAAAATCTACTACAAATGATATGTGAACAGATATATCACAGCAAAAAAGGAGAGATCTCATCAATTTTCATGATGACTGGTACAGCATTGATATAACAGCTGACTTCCAACTATCACAGGTGTCCAACTTGGCCAATCAGCGGTGCTGCTTTCTTGGTGGTATGAGTCCCCTGGTCTCTCTGCTCACTTCTCTCTTTTATATCTCAAAAGAGATTGGCTTAAGACACTATCTAATCTTGTAGATCTCATCAATACAACTACTGCTAATCCATCTCATTGCATCATATGTGTCTGAATGTGTATACACACACACACACACAATTGTTTAGTTTCATTTGCTGAAAAGAGTATTCTTTATGAATTGAATTATCTTGGCATCTTTGTTGAAATTCAATTGACTATAAAGTGTGGGTCTGCTCTGGTCTATTCTATTCCATTGGTTTATTTGTCTATTTTTCTGCCAATACCACACTGTCTTAATTAATACCGTTTTTTTTAATGATGAGTCTTAAAATCAAGTAGTGTCAGTCCTTCAACAGGTAGTATAGGTTCAAAATTGTTTTGTCTATTCTAGATCTTCTGTATTTTCATATACATTTTAGAACCAACTTCTCAATTTCAACAAAAAAACTTTAGAAGGGTTTTGAGTAAAGCAGTGATATTATCTGACTTATATTTTAAAAGGATCACTCTGGTGACTGTGGCTTTCTCGATATCATACCTAGTAGACAGCCAATCCCCAACTATCTATTATTTCATGATATCTCACATTCACTGGATAAAGTAAAAAATATTTAAGCATCATCTTATCAATAAAGACTCTGAAATAAAGATCAATATATTTATCACCAAAGAGACGTTCTTGCTGGAAAGTTTAAGAGGGTTTGAATATTAAATGCATTTTAACCAGGTCCAGCAGATGAAACGTATACACGATTGCCTTTGGCAAACTATTTGATGGTGAAAGGAACGTCACTGAGCCTAAAAGGAACACCTGCAGCAAGTGGAAGGTGTTGAAGGCGCTATATGGCCTTGCATCCTTTTTCCTTGCTGGCGGCTGAGTGACTGTTAAAGCAATTAAATTTTTGAAAGATGGCTTGGATTCCACTTGTTCTTTTTGCAGAATCTCAGTTGTTCCAGAGTCATCCTGGTTTTTAAAATAGAAGGGAACTGCATGGTGTTCTTATTCATACATTAGCACTGAAAGAATTTTGTAGCCTCCCAGACAATCTCCCTCCCCACAATGCCTCATTCTGGGCAACAGGGCGGTAAAAACAATTTCCTGCCTGTGAGAAATCAGGGTGTTCCATATGCAAATAAAACAACTTTGTTTGATCCTACCATCAATCTCTTTCTTCTGATGATATTCCTCGTTGGCGGTGGTTTTCCTTGGCATATCCTGTCCTTGGCATGTCCTGTCCTTGTTGGTAGAGTTGTTCTGATTGCAAGTTATTTGAATGTGGTGCCATAGGAAATTAGAAATTTGTCATTTGATTACTAACTGCTTGGCCTTGGGCAAATCATTTAACCCGAGTTTCATCTTTTCTGGTAAAACAGATTTATCACCGTCAACTACCCTCTCTACCACAAGACTTGTGAGAATCCAATGTGACAATACACAGGACAATATTCTAAGGACTTGGAAGCACAGTGTATAAATGTTGGATACTAGGACTGTGAATAACAGATAGTGTTGACTCTGTGGGCCTGCATTCATATTTTTTAAAAAATGTATTCAACTAAGCCAGTGTTTATTGGATAGCTACAGCATGCTTAGCATGGTACAAGTTACTATGGGTTAGAAAAGAAGTGTGTTATAGTGCCTAAGTCTGTTGCTGTCAAGTGAATTTCGACTCATAGCAACCCTATAGGACAGAGTAGAACTGCCCCATAGCGTTTCCAAGGAGCAGATGGTGGATTCGAACTGCTGACCTTTTGGTTAGCGGCCATAGCACTTAACCACTGTGCCACCAGGGCTCCGTTACAGTGCCTATTTCCTCAAAAAGATTATAATTTTATCAGGAGACAAGTCTTGCACACATGAAATAATGAGAAACCAATAGCAATAGCTTGCATTTGGAAGTGCCTTTCAATCTGTTGATTTCTTTCACATGCTTTATCTTGTTCCATCTTAGTTATCTAGTTCTGCTATAGCAGAATACCACAAGTGGATGGCTTTAACAAAGATAAATTTATTCTCTGACAGTCTAGGAGGCTAGAAGTCCAAATTCAGGGTGCCAGCTCCAGGAGAAGGCTTTCTTTCTCTGTGGGCTCTGAGGGAAGGACCTTGACATCAATCTTCCCCTGGTCTAGGAGCTTCTCAGCACAGCAACCCTGGGTCCAAAGGATGCACTCTGCTCCCTGTGCTGCTCTCTTGGTGGTATGAGGTTCCCCTGTCGCTCTGCTCCCTTCTTTTATACCTCAAAAGAGATTGACTTAATACACAACCTAACCTTGTAGATTGAGTCCTGCGTTATTAACATAACTGCCGTTAAACCCACCTCATAACATCATAACCTCATAACATCACAGAAGTAGGATTTACAACACATTGAAAAATCACATCAGGTGACAAAATGCTGGACAATCACGTAATCCTGGGAATCATGGAGAAGCCAAGCTGACACACATTTGGGGGGACAAAATTCCATCCACAGCACCATCTTTACACTCACCTCTGTGCAATAGGTAGGGCAGATACTCTTGTCTTCACTTTACAGATGAGGAAAATTGGCCCCAAAAAGTTCGTGTGACTGCTCCAAAATTTTAAAGCTAGTCAGTGGTGGGATTGGAACTTGAATCCAAGTTATTGTCTTACTCCTAGTCCAGAAAATCTACTCCGGTGGTTTTTGAATTTTGGTATGATTAAAAATCATGGAGGGAACTTGTTCAAAGTGCAGATTCCCTAACCTTATTGCTCATTTCTAAATCAGCTAGTCTTGGCCAGAGCACAACAAATACTCCAAATGATTCTTTGCATGTGACCTGCAGACAACGGTTTGGAAGCAACACTGGGAAGTCCCTCTCTACAAACAAATTTGTAGTCCTACCCCGTACCCCTGTTGCCATCCAGTTGATTCCGACTCATAGCGACCCTATAGGACAAAGTAGAGCTGCCCCACAGGGTTTCCAAGGAGCAGCTGGTAGATTTGAACTGCCCACATTTTGGTTAGCAGCCAAGCTCTTAACTACTGCGCCGCCAGGGCTCCAGGTAGTCCTAGGCATAGGGAAAAGTGAGAGAGGAAGAACAATATAGGCTGTCTCCTCTGACTGCCTTCTTTATCTCACCACCAGCCACCAGCCCTTCTACTGCATATTTTACACCGCTTCCTCTAGTACTTCTTCATCGCACCTTTAACAGTTACCTCAACATACTGCCCTCATAACACCCTTGAAAAGTACACCACTTTTGGAAAATACTCTTAGAGGTGAAACCGCCACCCTTGCTCCCCACCAATTTACTATCCTGAGAAACACCAGCAGAGCTAACTCACCTGTACAACTTGTATACAGGGTATCAGAGCCATGAGCACAAGTTCTGGAGCCAGCCTGCTACCAGCTGGGCAAGTTACGCACCACTCTGTTTAAAGCCTCTGTTTCCCCATCTATGCAATGCGTACGATGCCAGTACCTACCCCATAAAGTTGTGAGGAAGATTCAATGTTATTGTTTGTAAACTAGCTAGAACCATTGCCTAGCATACAGCAAGCTTTATGTTTGTAAGAAGGGAAATGAGGCCCATAGAAACACCACCATAAGAAGGACAATTCAGAACAGCCTCTCTGAGATGCAATGGCCACCTTTCTTGCCCTAAACAACTCTCATTTCTCCTCCTCAGATCCACCCTTCTAATCTTGGGGACACCCATTGGCAGCCCCAGGCATCAATTCGTGGGAGGACAGGCTATAACCAGCTATCTTTGCTTGCAAAGGAACCAAAAGTTACATAGGGGCTTTGCAGCCTTAAGTTGACTTTGGTGCTTTATCCCATTTAAATCCACCTTCTCTGTTGAAGGAAATAAACCAACACGGTAAAGCTTGCTGATAGACACTCCATCTGTATTATGGCACACAATAATGCCTAGAAGTTAAAGGTTTGATATATAGGTCTATTTTTTTATTGCCAGTCCCTGCCCCTGAAGAAAGTATTAAAATTTCCAGATGAGTAACCAAACAATAAATAGATGAGACAGTTGCTGTGAATATCTGATTTTTTGCATAATAATGAGATATTGCTGGATAATGCACCCTGCCATCCACAGTTTGTCTAAATTATCATTTTGATTGGTCAAATGCATAAGAAAGATATACCAATAAAGGCGTGTCAAGTGCTCTGTTGTAAATTGATGCAGGATGGAGGTCTCTTTGGGCTTGAGGTGGGGGGTTGGGCAGGGAGAACTGGCTCTTCCTTTAGTAACTTTGGGTAGATGTTTTCTTCAGCCAATTCAAAGGCATCTGCCATCCTCGGTTCTCCAGGGCTGCATGCATAAACATGAGATAGTTTGTACCTTCTAAGGCCTTGTGTATTGTTTTTGGAATTGAAAATAAGGACCAAATTTGGAGAAGAAGGATTGTTGCAGGACATCTGAGGTTTAGTTTGTGTGGAGTTTTTTCTCCTTGATTTTACAGCCCTGCGACAGAACATCAGAGGGTCTGTAGCGCTTTTGAATCGGAAAGACCAATCATTAGGGAACCTGATGTCAGTAAATCCAAATAGCTCTCTCTTCACCTTAAAAAAAAAAAAAAAATAGAATTCTACAAGTTCCAAATTGGAATGAAAACGAAAATTGCCTGAAGTATTTTGACTTGCAACTCCTCTTTCTTCTTGGTTATATAACACTTTGTTTAGTACGTTTGGTAATTCCTGCTGGATTTCATTTTTAAACTTCTCCTGTTGTTGTATTGTACTGTCATCTGCATTCTTTACTTTTATTTAAGTTTTTCCATGTTCCCTCCCATGAGCTCCTTGTGGTCAGGGGCTGCATGTTGGCACCAAGTCATGAGCCCCGCAGGGCTTGCACACAGTGGGTGCTCAAACCAGGGCTTCCAACCAGTTTGTTCTGGTTTGAAACCCTGCTGATAATTTGCATTTCCACCCCAGATAAACTGAATCAGAACATTTTAGCAAGACCCCCAGGTGATTCTTACATATAATAAGTTTTTAAGAACCTCTGCTCTACTAGTGGAGCCCTGGTGGTTGAAGTGGTTGAGAGCTCGGCTGCTAACCAAAAAGGACGGCAGTTCAGATCCACCACCACTCCTTGGAAACCCTGTGGGGCAGTTCTCCTCTGTCCTACAGGGTCTCTATGAGTTGGAATTGCAGTTCAGATCCACCACCACTCCTTGGAAACCCTACGGGGCAGTTCTCCTCTGTCCTACAGGGTCTCTATGAGTTGGAATTGCAGTTCAGATCCACCACCACTCCTTGGAAACCCTACGGGGCAGTTCTCCTCTGTCCTACAGGGTCTCTATGAGTTGGAATTGCAGTTCAGATCCACCACCACTCCTTGGAAACCCTGTGGGGCAGTTCTCCTCTGTCCTACAGGGTCTCTATGAGTTGGAATTGCAGTTCAGATCCACCACCACTCCTTGGAAACCCTGTGGGGCAGTTCTCCTCTGTCCTACAGGGTCTCTATGAGTTGGAATTGCAGTTCAGATCCACCACCACTCCTTGGAAACCCTACGGAGCAGTTCTCCTCTGTCCTACAGGGTCTCTATGAGTTGGAATTGACTCCGCAGCAACTGGTTTGGTTTTGAGTTTTTGCTCTACTAGTGTTCTCGGAATTGGTCCCTAATCGCTGCCTGGGAACTTGTTAGAAATGCAAATTGTCAGCTGGGGTTCGAACCCAAAAGAACAGGTTTAAAGCCCTGACTCAAACACAGCATAGGCCTGGCAGCCAGGTAGTGGTGATAAACTGAGAGAAAAAGCATGTAACACGTTTTGAAATATTTCGAAGCAATAACCGAATATAGGGCCAACCAAACCAAACCTACTGCCTTCTAGTCAATTCCGACTCCTGAAGGACAGAGTAGAGCTGTTTCCAAGGCTGTAAACTTTACGGAAGCAGGTGGTGGGTTCAAACTGCAGACCTTTGGGTTAGTAGCCAAGCACGTAACTGCTGTGCCACTAGGGTGCTTTGCATATAGAACACCTTTTGTCAAGCACCAACCGTGGGCCAGCCATATGCACGTTAGCTCATTTACTATTTGCAACATGTCAGCAGAGAGGAAATTCTTGGCCCCATTTTGCAGGGGAAGAAACTGAGGCTCAAAAATGCTTGGTAGTTGGGCCAAGATGTAAGTAAATAAACTCAGGTCTGTCTGAATCTGCTAAGAATCTGCTCCCTTCACTAAGCAGTGCATTCTTTGCCATTATCATTATTAGCATTATGTTACTTCCTCCTCTTTTGTCTCCTAGGAGTCCTGGTTAGGACTACTGAGCTGATACACCCCCTGGCATTTGAATGCTTTGTAGGTTGGATTCCAGGTTGGCCCAGCCAGGAGAGCCGAGAACTACATCATCAGAAATTCCATGCATCCAAGGGCCTAGGTGAGTTCCTGGTTAGTGCAAATGGTTAACACACATGGCTGCTAACTAAAAGGGTAAAGGTTCAAGTCACCGGGGGGTACCTGGGAAGGCCAGATGATCTACTTCTGAAAAACCTGCCATTGAGTCAGAATCAACTCCAGAGCAATTGGTTTTAAGGGTCTATTGACAAGGCTGAGCTGAAGGACCTTCTTGGGGTGACGGAGCTAAGGATTTCCTGTGTGCCGGCCTCCTGATGCAGCAGATACTCTAGTAAAGGGAAAAATGCATGGTGGGAAGAGCTGGGAATTTTTTTTTTTTTAATAATAAACCTGTAAAGAAATACTTAACTGCCCTAGAATGTCCTACATGATCAGGGAGATACAATGTAGGGTTTGTCTCAAAATCTGTGGCATCCCTGAGTGGTGCCAATGCTCTACACGCTCAGGTGCTAACTGGAAGGTTGAATTGGCAGTTCGAGTCCACCCAGCGGTGCCTTGGAAGAAAGGCCTGGTGAGTCTGGCGATCACTTTTGAAGAATCAGCTGCTGAAAACCCAGTGCAGCACATTCTACTCTGACACGCGTGGGGTTGCCATGAGCTGCATTCGATTCAGCAGCAACTAGTTTTCAAAATCCGTGAAATACACAGTGCGGTAAGCTGATCATTGAAGGGAAACCGTTGCCACCCCGAGGAAGGAATTTTTTCTTGGTTAGATTTAATGTGATTAATTTGTATTAATTCACAATACCTGGAGGATCATCTAAGGAAAGGAATGTAAAATGTGACCTAGACCAGGGATAAGGTCTTTCCTGGAATAATGAAGCCACTATTGGCAATGACTGAAAAACATCTCTGATACCAGTTATTCTGACAGATATTATTTATAGCCCATTGCTTTATAACTACATGCATTGTGTGTGTCCACTGCCCCCCGCCCTAGCCAGTGAACTCCTGGAAGGCACACATTAAGGACCTTCCAGGGCTGAGCATAATATCCGACCACAGTAAGTATATATGATGTTTTTTAAAGCATGAAAAAATGAGCAAAAAAGAAAGCTTTGTTACTTGGTGTATTCTAGTTACAAGTAAATGAAAACCTGATTCAAACCAGTGTCAGCAGTACAGGAAGCTTCTTAGTTCACAGCCCTTCCAAATTCCACTGCAGGTCAGCTTTAGGCAATGGTCTGTAGAGTGACTCAATAATGTTTAAAAGGCTGTTCCTTTCTCTCTCCACTCCTCCTTCTGCAGTGCCAGCTTCATCTTAAGGTGGTTTCCCTGATGCTCCCAAGATGGCAGCCAGCCGCTCCTGAGCTGTGGGCTTTCTCACTCAGTTCCAGCCAGGAAGAGCACTTGCTGTTGTCCCAGCCTTCCCATCACCATTTCTGAGAATCACTCTGACAGGACCAACTAAGGGCATATTCCCACCCCTGACCAGTTACTGGCCTGGGCATTTGGATGCTCTGGCTTGTTCACTCTAGGTTACTTGATAGAAGCAGCTGTCTCAGAACCTCCTATATTCCCAAACTGAAACTGGAGGTTTGGGGAAGGGGAGGATGGATGTGGGGAAGGCAACCAGCCAAACTCCATTTTCCTTGGATGTGGTTACTTGACATACCAGTAATGTAGTTCCCAAGCTTACTCATTTGTTTATATACTAACTTATTGCGAAATATTTTAATCAGCTAATTCCTAGCATATGTTATATCCAAGAGAAATCAGGTCTTGCCATAAGCTGTTGTATATTACATATTGGGTTAAACAGATGATGTGTTTGATAGTACTTTGTAAACCACATAGCCTGTAAAAATATATAATATGGTCCTGTGAGCAGCTAAGGGAGTACAATGACATACTGGGAGTTTTCACAAGCTTTTAACACCTGACTGAAGTTCTGCAACAAGCTTTAAATAAGTTTATTAACAACCTCCAAATTCACAATCAAATGGATTACTTCTAGGCTTCATCTTGACCTATTGCCAGGTTTGCAGCTCAGCTAACTACTTAGAACCCTGGTGGCGTAGTAGTTAAGTACTATGGCTGCTAACCAAGAGGTCGGCAGTTCAAATCCGCCAGGCACTTCTCGGAAACTCTGTGGGGCAGCCCTACTCTGTCCTATAGGGTCTCTATGAGTTGGAATCTACTCCACAGCGGTTTGGGTTGGCTAATGTAGGTATGGTAGTAGAAATCTCACAGGCCAGTTTATTCAAAGTTTTTAGCTAAGGGGTTGGCAAAACTTTTCAAAGAGCCAGATAATAAATATTTTAGGGATTGTGAGCCATGTGGCCTCTGTTGCAATTTTACTCTGATGTATTCACCATACTTATTGTCTGTATGCTAAGCAAATAATCTGAGAAACTGGACTACATGGAGAAGAACATGGCATCAGGATTGGTGGAAGACTCATTAACAACCTGCAATATACAGATGATGTAACCTTGCTTGCCGAAAGCGAAATGGAGTTGAAGCACTCACTGATGAAGAGCAAAGACTACAGCCTTTAGCATGGATTACACCTCAACATAAAACTAAAAAAAGAAAACAAAATTCCTCAAAACTGAACCTATAACCAACATCATGATAAATGGAGAAAATATTGAAATTGTCAAGGATTTCATTTTATTTGGATCCGCAATCAACACCCATGAAAGCAGCAGTCAAGAAATCAAACGACGTATTATGTTGGACAAGTCTGTTGCAAAAGACTTCTTTAAAGTGTTGAAAAGCAAAGATGTCACTTTGAAGACTAAGGTGCATCTGACCAAAGCCATGATATTTTCACTCACCTCATATGCATTCGAAAGCTGGACAATGAATAAGGAAAACCAAAGAAGAGTTGATGTCTTTTAATTATGGTATTGGAGAAGAATATTGAATACACCATGGGCTGCCAGAAGAAAGAACACGTCTGTCTTGGAAGAACTACAGTCAGAGTACTCTTTGGAAGCGAGAATGGCAAGGCTTTGTCTCATGTACTTTGGACATGTTATCAGGAAGGACCAGTCCCTGGAGAAGGACATCATGGTTGGTAAAAGAGAGGGTCAGGGAAAAAGAGGAAGGCCCCCAACAAGATGGATTGACACAGTGGCTGCAACAATGAGCTCAAACACAGCAACAATTGTGAGAGTGAAGAAGGACCAGGCAGTGTTTCGTTCTGCTGTACCTAGGGTCACTGCGAGTTGGAACTGACCCAACGGCACCTAACACAACAGTAGTGTGAAAGCAGCCACAGGTGATGTGTAAATGAATGAGCATGGGCGCTGAATTTTGAATATCCTATAATTTTCATGTGTCATGAATATTATTCTTCTTTTGATTTTTTTTTTAACATTAAAAAAATGTAAAAACCATTCTTATGTTACAATCTGTACAAAAACACATGGCGGTCTGGATTTGGCTCATGGCCTGTAATTTGCCAACCCCTGGTTTAGCTCAATGGTGCAAACCCATGAAGTTTATGAAGAAGAAATGAAAATGGCATTACCTGGACCAGTAGTTTGCACATTTGCACGTGCACACAAAATCTCACCTTACCTCGTATACAGGTTCCATAGGTTTAAAAATTGATTTTGTTTTGTCCTTTTCCCTCTACTTTGATACCAATGGATTGGTCAAAATTCCCAGAATTCACACTTTTACCTTTAGATTTAAACTTCTCGAAGAACCATGGGAGTTATTTCAGGCTATGACTAGTCATCTTCAAAATCAGGCTACATCTCTGTTGGAACTGCTTCAATTTTGCAGCTCTTTACCCAAACTCAACATTTTTCTCCTAAAGCCACTTACTCTCCAACATCCCTATTTCCATCAATGTCACATTTTTTCCTAGTTAACCAGGCTTGAAGCGTTAGAGTCATTGTACGATAAGCATTCCATAGGAACCCTGTTCAGCTTGAGGGATCCTGTGGAATGGAATTCTCTCCCTGGGCCGCAGAGAAGGGACATAACCCATATCTGCCCAATTAGAGTACTGTATCTCCTCAGCTAGAGTAATTGGTTTAGGGATGGGTGGGTGACCCAAAAAGAAAGGATCAGACTCCTTCCTGGGACTTTTGTTAGAACTATCAGGTTGAGTTGGATTTCTGTTGCTTGTAACCCAAAGACTCTCGACTAATTGAATTGTCATTCAGTTATTTGGATTTTTACCTGTCCTTGCCAGCACCACTCCGTCTTACTATCTAGTCAGTCACCATACCTTCTCTGTGATGGTTAAAATTATGTGTCAACTTGGCTGGGCCAAGATTCTCAGTGTTTCTGTGTGATCACTCCCACGATCTGCTGTGTGTAGCCAATCAGTTGAAAGGGATTTTCCTTGAGGTTGTGGCCTGCATCCGAATATAAGCAGACTTCTGGCTTTTTGCTTGCTCTGGATCCTGCAGCTGCCTCCTGTTCATCTGACCTCTGGTTCTTGGGACTTAAGCTATCAGCTTATCTGCTGACCTTGGGATTCATTGATCTTCACAGACTGTGAGCAGAGCCCTGCTCTCTGACTTGCCAATCTTGGGTTCACCAGCCCCCGGAGCTATGTAAATCAGGAGAAGCCTTGTGGTCTTGCCTGCCAACCTTGAGATTTGTCGATATTCATAGCCTGTGAGCAAGAACCCTGCTTTCCAACCTGCCCATCTTGGGTTCGCCAGCCCCTGTGGCTACATGAACCAGGAGAAGTCTCTGTCCTAATCCATGGACTTGGGATGTTTCCAGCCTCTACAATTGCATGAGCTGTTTCTTTTATGTAAATCTCTCTCTGTATATTTATATGCTTCACTGGTTTTGCTTCTCTAGAGAACCCAGCCTAAGACATTCTCATTTCTTGGAGATGTCATGCAAATTCGTCCCTTTCTCTCTGTTCTTAATGACTTTATCATCACCTCCATGTATTTGCCACAATAGCCTTGATTGCATCCTATTCAAAAAAAGTTTTTGAAGGACATGCTATATGTTACAACGGCAGCAGAATTAACCTGAAAGAGCACTGGGTTTAGAGTCAGGTAGAACCTGGGTTCAAGTCTCATTCAGTTACTTACCAGAAAACTTATTTAACATCTCTAAGTATCAGTTTTCCAATTTATGTAATGAGGATAATTTCATAGGGTTGATGTGAGGATGAAAAGAAATAGCTTACAGTATAGATACACCAAAAAAAAAAAATCCAAACCCATTGCTGTAGAGTCAACACTCACAGAGTAGAACTGCCCCACAGGGTTTCCAAGGAGCAGCTGGTAGACCTGAACTACTGACCTTTTGGTCAGCAGCTGTAGCTCTTAACCACTGTGCTACCAGGGCTTCTATATAGAAACACAGTAGCCAAGAAATGAGGATTCTTATTATTGGGTGAAAGGAACTGTGAAAGACTCATCTCTCTTCCTTGAAGAGCATTCAAGAGTTCTTTCCATGGGACTTATTTCCCATACATCCACTTTATGTATCATTTCTTACCTTCCTGCTTGTTGTTGTTGTTAGGTGCCGTTGAGTCAGCTCAGATGCACAGTGACCTCACACGTAACAGAATGAAACTTTGCCCAGTCCTGTGCCGCCCTCACAGTTGTTGCTGTGTTTGAGCCAATTGTTGCAGCCTCTGTGTCAATCCATCTCACTGAGTATTTCCCTCTTTTTCATTGACCCTCTACTTTACCAAGCATGATGTCCTTCTCCACGGATTGGTCCCTCCTGATAACACGTCCAGAGTATGTAAGACAAAGTCTCACCATCCCAGCTTCAAAGAACACTCTGGCTGTACTTCCTCCAAGACAGATTTGTTCGTTCTTTTGACAGGCTATGGTATATTCAATATTCTCCAACACCATAACTCAAAGGCATCAATTCTTCTTTGGTCTTCCTTAGCCATTCTCCAGCTTTTGCATGTATATGAGGCGACTGAAAATACCATAGCTTGGGTCAGGTGCACCTTAGTCATCAAAGTGACATCTTTGTTTTTGTTTTTTTAATAATTTTTATTGAGCTTTAAGTGAACTTTTACAAATCAAGTCAGTCTGTCACACACACCTTACTCTATACTCCCACTTATTCTCCCCCTAATGAGTCAGCCCGCTCCCTCCTTCCAGTCTCTCCTTTCGTGACAATTTTGCCAGTTTCTAACCCTCTCTACCCTCCTATCTCCCCTCCAGACAGGAGATGCCAACACAGTCTCAAGCGTCCACCTGATACAAGTAACTCACTCTTCGTCAGCATCTCTCACCAACCCATTGTCCAGTCCCTTCCATGTCTGATGAGTTGTCTTCGGGAATGGTTCCTGTCCTGGGCCAACAGAAGGTTTGGGGACCATGACCGCCGGGATTCCTCTAGTCTCAGTCAGACCATTAAGTCTGGTCTTCTTATGAGAATTTGGGGTCTGCATCCCACTGATCTCCTGCTCCCTCAGGGGTTTTCTGTCGTGCTCCCTGTCAGGGCAGTCATTGGTTGTGGCCGGGCACCAACTAGTTCTTCTGGTCTCAGGACGATGTAAGTCTCTGGTTCATGTGGCCCTTTCTGTCTCTTGGGCTCAAAGTTATCATGTGACCTTGGTGTTCTTCATTCTCCTTTGATCCCAGTGGGTTGAGACCAATTGATGCATCTTAGATGGCCGCTTGTTAACAATTAAGACCCCAGACACCACATTTCAAAGCAGGATGCAGGACATCTTTGTTTTTTAAGAATTTAATGAGGTCTTTTGCAGCAAATTTTCCCAACGTAATACATCATTTAATTTCTTGATTGCTGTTTTTTAATTGGGCTGCGTCACTGCTCATCAGTCTCCAAAGGTCTCCACTGGTTCCACAATGAAGTGCAGACTCTTCACTGTGGCCTCAGAACCATCCATCTTCTGCCCCATCCAATATGACCTCGACTACCATAAAGCCTCTTTTTCAATCAAGGAACCTCTTTACTGTTTGCTACATACAGCACTCGAAGTAAACTTGAGACTGAGCTGCTTCCCTTCACCCAATCCAAAATGGCAAATCCTCTCAAGGCCTTCCCTGATCATTGGGATCTCCTCCTCTTCCTCCTCAGAGCTTTCACAGTACCTGTTCTCTCATCTAGGCATATTCTCCACGTGTGCCTTCTCTATGAGATGGTAAGTTCCTGGTGTTCAAGGCTTGTATATATGGAACCAATCCCTCATCCTCCAACTCTTAACACAGTGCAATAGACATGCCCAATGTTAATGATCATGAATAAAGAAATACACGCCTTCATGGACATTATGGATTAAGTGACCTGGGATCATAAACACTTTGTCACTCAGAGTTCAGTTAAGAAAACAGAAACCACACTAGATATCTCAGAGGGAATTTGATGCAGAGAATCAGTCACACAGGTATGGGTAGGCTGAGAGAGAGGAAAAAAAGGAACACTGAGGTAACACTAGAATAGTAACCCTAGGAAGCACGTCCCACCCCTGGGGCTACAGGATCAGAAGGGAAGAGGTTGGAGATGGCAGAGCCCATGAGCATGGAGAAGGGCCCCACAGAGCCTAGACCCAGACCTGAGGAGAGGGTGCTGTTCAGCAGATGCTGGCACCATTGGAGCTCAGCAGAGAGCCCCTGAGGAGCTGGTGCAGCCCTGTGCTGGCACCCCTGAGGGTCATAGCAAGGCTGGTCTGGGAGTGCTGAAAGAAGATGGAGACAACAGCCAATGCTGCTGTGGAAGGGAAGCTGAAGGGAACAGGAAAATCAGGATGGGAGTGCCCTCTCCCTTCCTCTGGCCTTCCAACCTTCCTCCAGGATTTCCTGTTCGCAGAAAGTCACAGGAAATCACCTGGCAAAGGAGTTTGGGAAATAAAATTTGCAGAACAAGCTCATAGTGACCCTATAGGACAGAATAGAACTGCCCCCTAGAGTTTCCAAAGAGTGGCTGGTAAATTCAATTGCCGACCTTTTGGTTAGTAGCTGTAGCTCTTAACCACTATGCCACAAAGGCTCCAGAACAAGCACAGAGGGGTGAATTTAGAGCTGAGAGAGAATAGATAAATAACCAGCTTAACATTTCTAATGTAACCGTCATTTTTTAGATGAAGACAGTAAGGTCCAGGGGCTTTCAGTGACTTGCTCACTGTCCCTTGTTAGGAATCGAATTGTGTCCACTGAAAATATATACTTGACCCCTAACGCCTATACCTATGGATGTGATCCTGTTTGGAATTAGAATTTTCTTTGTTAGTTGATTAGATCATCCTGGAGCAGGGTGTGTCCTAAATCTAATTACCTCTAAGTTGTAAAAAGAGCAGACTGGCACAGAAGCATGCACAAGGAACCCAGGAACCCTTAGGACCACAGACAAGGAAGGAATCCATATGGTCAAGACCTTGATTCAGACTTTCAGCCTCTAGGACTGTAAGAAAATAAATTTCTGTTCTTTGAGGTAACTGATGTGGGGTATTTCTATTTTTTCTAGCTGTAAGAACACAGCCCTGCTTAGAGTTCATATTAGCTGACCTCCTTCCCAGAAAACGCCAGGCAACTGCGCATGGATGCTGGTTGGTGGGATATGCCCTGAGCTCCATGTCTGGGGCAGTGGGAGGAAGGCAGGGGTTCTACTGTGTCTTGTTTAATATACAATCTGACTGAGATCAAAGACCAAAACAGCTGTGAGGTAGCATGGAGGAATATGTTTCAGTCTTGCTGAAGGTGTATTTTTCCCCTCACATATAACATGTGACAGGTTAGGAAAAAAATTCAATTTAGTAAATTATAGCCCATAGCAAAGGTGCAGCGGGTGAAGGAAGTCACAAAATAGTAGTTAGATCAGCAGCTGCAAAGATTACCATGCATCTGAGATAACCTGCTTGAACCCAGCAGGGCTATTCACTTCTGCAGACCTTAACGAACTTGTTACATCTCTCAGGTCTGGGAAACCACGTGAACGTCTCCCTTCAGTAGCAAAAGTATCGTTAGATTAAGCCAGCTTTTATTAAGAGTGCATTGGACAGTGATAGCATTTACTGGCTGTGTAACCTTGAGCATGTGAGTTAAACATTTTGTGCCTCAAAATTCCCATCTGTAAAATGAACATAATAAAATGTGCCTGTCTCATAAGTTTGTTATGAGAATTAAATGAGCTAATACTTGTAAGGTAAATTCTATAGAGGCATTTACTAAATTTTTTTTAATGGCAGAAAAGTAGCCTGATGCTTTCATGGGGAGGGGGGCAATCAATGGTCAGTATCAAATGGGTGGATCCATGCCATAGGTTTTAAAAAAACCATTGCCATCGAGTCGATTCTGACTCATAGCAACCCTACAGGACACAGTAGAACTGCCCCACGGGGCTTCCAAGGTTGTAATCTTTACAGAAGCAGACTGCCACGTCTTTCTCCTGCAGAGCGGCTAGTGAGTTTGAACCACCATCCTTTTGGTTAGCAGCCCAGCTCTTTAATCACTGTGCCACCAGGGCTCCTAATTACCACTGGTTGGGGGAAAAGAAAAGACTAAAAGCAGCCCTATTTCTGTGTGAACCATCTCTACCTACCTGGCTGTCACACACTGTTTTCTCTTGTGTCTTTTCAGCAATCTTGATAACATTGTGTCAACATTGTATCTTAAAATCTGTGAAAAGTCCCACTTTGGGATAATGTGCAAAAAAGGAAAAACCGCTTCTCTTGCCACTTCTTCAAAGGCAGATTTGTACTTCTTAAAAGACAGTTTTGTTCATTCTTCTGGCAATCCATGGTATATTCAACATTCTTCTCCAAAACCATAATTCAAAGGCATCAGTTCTTCTTTGGTCTTCCTCGTTCATTGTCCAGCTTTTGCATATATATGAGACGATTGAAAATACCATGGCTTGAGTCTGGTGCACCATAGTCCTCAAAGTGACATCTCTGCTTCTTAACACTTGAAAGAGGTCCTTTGCAGCTAATTTACCCAAAAAAATGCATTCTTTGATTTCTTGACTGCTGCTTCCATGGGTGTTGATTGTGAATCCAAGTAAAATGAAATCCTTGACAATGTCAGTATTTTCTCTGTTTATCATGATGTTGCTTATAGGTCCAGTTGTGAGGATTTTTGTTTTGTTTATGTTGAGGTGTAATCCATACTGAAGGCTGTAGTCTCTGATCTTCATCGATAAGCGCTTCAAATCCTCTTGGCTTTCAGCAAGCAAGGTTGTGTTATCTGCATATCACAGGTTGTTAATGAGTCTTCCACCAATCCTGATGCCATGTTCTTCTTCATATAGTCCAGTTTCTCAGATTATTTGCTCAGCATACAGATTGAAGAAGTATGGTGAGAGGATAAAACCCTTACACACACCTTTCCTGATTTTGAGCCATGTAGCCTCCCCTTGTTCAGTTTGAAGGGCTGCCTCTTCACAGGATCCACGTGAGGACAATTAAGTGTTCTGGGATTCCCATTCTTCTCAGTGTTATTCATAATTTGTTATGATCCACACAGTCAAATGCCTTTGCATAGGCAATAAAACACAAGTAAACAGCCTTCTGGTATTTTCTGCTTTCAGCCAAGATCTGTCTGACATCAGCAATGATATCCCTCCTTCCACTTCCTCTTCTGAATCTGGCTTGAATTTCTGGCAGTTCCCTGTCAATGTACTGCTGCAACTGCTTTTGAATGATCTTCAGCAAAATTATTCTTGCGTGTGATATTAATGATATTGTTAAATAATTTCTGCATCCTGTTGGATCACTTTTCTTTGGAATGGGCACAAATATGGATCTCTCCCAGTTAGCTGGCCAGGTAGCTGTTTTCCAAATTTCTTGGCATAGATGAGCGAGCACCTCCAGTGCTGACTCTGTTCCTTGAAACACCTCAGTTGGTATTCCATCAATTCCTAGAGCCTTGTTTTTTGCAAATGCCTTCAGTGCAGCTTCAACTTCTTCCTTCAATGCCATCATCTCTTCATCACATGCTAATTCTTGAAATGGTTGAACATTGACCAATTCTTTTTGGTACAGTGACTGTGTATTCCTTCCATTTTCTTTTGATGCTTCCTGCGTTGTTCAGTATTTTGCCCATAGAATCCTTCAGAATTGCAATTTGAAGCTTGAATTTTTTTCTTCAGTTCTTTCAGCTTGAAAAACGCTGAGCATGTTCTTCCTTTTTGGTTTTCTAACCCCAGTTCTTTGCACATTTCCACATTTCATTATAATACTTTACTTCGTCTTCTCAAGCTGCCCTTTGAAATCTTCCATTCAGTTCTCTTGCTTCATCATTTCTCCTATTGATGTTACCTATTCTACACTCAAGAGCAAGTTTCAGAGTCTCTTCTGACATCCATTTTGGTCTTTTCTTTCTTTCCTGACTTTTTACTGGCCTTTTGCTTTCTTCCTGTATGATGTCCTTGGTGTCTTCCCACAACTCATCTGGTCTTCAGTTATTGGGGTTCAATGCATCAAACCTGTTCTTGAGATGGTCTCTAAATTTAGGTGGGATATACTCAAGGTTGTACTTTGGCACTCATGGACTTGTTTTAATTTTCTTCATCTCTAACTTGAACTTGCATATGAGCAATTGATGGTCTGTTCCACAGTTGGCCCATGGTCATGTTCTGACTGATGATATTGAGCTTCTACATCTTCTCTTTCCACATAAGTAGTTGATTTGATTCCTTTGTATTCCATCCAGTAAGGTCCTTGCATATAGTCGCTGTTTATGTTGTTTAAAAAAAAGTATTTCCAATGACTAGGTCATTGGTCTTGCAAAAGGCTATCATATGATCTCCAGTGTTGTTTCTATCACCAAGGCCATATTTTCCAGCTACTGATCGCTCTTCTTTGTTTCCAACTTTTGCATTCCAATCACCAGTAATTATCAATACACCTTGATTGCATGTTTGATCAATCTACTGATCAATCTACTAGGATGGCTAAAATAAAACAGATAATAAAAAGTGTTGTCAAAGATGTGGAGAAAATGGAACCCTCATATACTACTGGTGGGAAGTAAAATGGTACAGCCAGTTTGACAAACAGCCTGGCACTTCTTCAAATGGTTAAACATAGGATTACCATACATTTCAGCAATTCTACTCTTAGGTAGATACCCAAGAGAAATAAAAACGTACGTCCACACACATAAAAAAAATTGTACTTGAATATTTATAATAAGATGATTCGTAATAGCCAAAAGGCAGAAACAACTCAAATGTCCATCAACTGATGAATGGATAAATGAAATGTGGTATAGGCATACAATGGAATTTTATGCAGCCATAAAAAATGACATTCTAATGCATGCTGATGGACACATACTGTGGGAGCTTGTGTGTTGCAGTGATGCTGGAAGCTATGCCACTGGTATTCAGATACCAGGAGGGTCACCCATGGAGGACAGGTTTCAGCTGAGCTTCCAAACTAAGACAGACTAAGGAGAAGGGCCTGGCAGTCTACTTCTGAAAAGCATTAGCCAGTGAAAACCTTATGAATAGCAATGGTACATTGTCTGATATAGTGCTGGAAGATGAGCCCCCCAGGTTGGAAGACACTCAAAAGATGACTGGGGAAGAGCTGCCTCCTCAAAGTAGAGTCGACCTTGATGAAGTGGATGGAGTAAAGCTTTCGGGACCTTCATTTGCTGACATGGCACGACTCAAAATGAGAAGAAACAGCTGCAAACATCCATTAATAATCAGAACCTGGAATGTACAAAGTATGAATCTAGGAAAATTGGAAATCGTCAAAAATGAAATGGAACACATAAACATCGATATCCTAGGCATTAGTGAGCTGAAATGGACTGGTACTGGCCATTTCGAATCGGACAATCATATATTCTATTATGCTGGGAATGACAACTCGAAGAGGAATGGTGTTGCATTCTTCTTCAAAAAGAACATTTCAAGATCTATCCTGAAGTACAACCCTGTCAGTGATAGGGTAATATCCATATGCCTACAAGGAAGACCAGTTAATAAGACTATTATTCCAATTTACGCACCAACCACTAGGGCCAAAGATGAAGAAACAGATTTTTATCAGCTGATGCAGTCTGAAATTGATCAAACATGCAATCAAGATGCATTGGTAACTACTGGCGATTGGAATGCGAAAGTTGGAAACAAAGAAGGATCAGTAGTTGGAAAATATGGCCTTGGTGATAGAAACAATGCCAGAGATCGAATGGTAGAATTTTGCAAGACCAACTATTTCTTCATTGCAAATACCTTCTTTCATCAACATAAATGGCGGCTATACACATAGACCTTGCCAGATGGAACACACAGAAATCAAATTGACTACATCTGTGGAAAGAGATGATGGAAAAGCTCAATATCATCCGTCAGAACAAGGCCAGGGGCTGACTGTGGAACAGACCATCAAGTGCTCATACGCAAGTTCAAGATGAAACTGAAGAAAATCAGAGCAAGTCCATGAGAGCCAAAATATGACCTTGAGTATATCCCACCTGAATTTAGAGACCATCTCAAGAATAGATTTGATGCATTGAACACTAGTGACCGAAGACCAGACGAGTTGTGAAATGACATCAAGGACATCATCCATGAAGAAAGCAAGAGGTCATTGAAAAGACAGGAAAGAAAGAAAAGACCAAGATGGATGTCAGAGGAGACTCTGAAACTTGCTCTTGAGCTTCGAGCAGCTAAAGCAAAAGGAAGAACTGATGACGTAAAAGAACCGAAGAGAAGATTTCAAAGGGCCTCTCGAGAAGACAAAGTGAAGTATTATAATGACATGTGCAAAGAACTGGGAGATGGAAAACCAAAACGGAAGAACATGCTCTGCGCTTCTCAAGCTGAAAGAACTGAAGAAAAAATTCAAGCCTCGAGTTGCAATAGTGAAGGATTCCATGGGGAAAATATTAAATGATGCAGGAAGCATCAAAAGAAGATGGAAGGAATACACAGAGTCATTATACCAAAAAGAATTAGTCGATACTCAACCATTTTAAGAGGTGGCATATGATCAGGAGTCGGTGGTACTGAAGGAAGAAGTCCAACCTGCTCTGAAGGCATTGGTGAAAAACAAGGCTCCAGGAATTGATGGAATATCAATTGAGGTATTTCAACAAACAGATGCGGCGCTGGAGGTGCTCACTCGTCTATGCCAAGAAATATGGAAGACAGCTTCCTGGCCAACTGATTGGAAGAGATCCATATTTATGCCTATTCCCAAGAAAGGTGATCCAACTGAATGTGGAAATTATAGACCAATATCATTAATATCACACGAAAGCAAAATTTTGCTGAAGACAGTTCAAAAATGACTGCAGCAGTATATCGACAGAGGACTGCCAGAAATTCAGGCCGGTTTCAGAAGAGGACGTGGAACCAGGGATATCATTGCTGATGTCAGATGGATCCTGGCTGAAAGCAAAAAATACCAGAAGGATGTTTACCTGTGTTTTATTGACTATGCAAAGGCATTTGACTGGGTGGATCATAACAAACTATGGATAACACTGCGAAGAATGGGAATTGCAGAACACTTAATTGTGCTCATTAGGAACCTTTACATAGACCAAGAGGCAGTTGTTAGGACAGAACAAGGGGATACTGATTGGTTTAAAGTCAGGAAAGGTGTGCGTTAGGGTTGTATTCTTTCACCAGACCTATTCAATCTGTATGCTGAGCAAATAATACGAGAAGCTGGACTATATGAAGAAGAATGGGGCAACAGGATTGGAGGAAGACTCATTAACAACCTGTGTTATGCAGATGACACAACCTTGCTTGCTGAAAGTGAAGAGGACTTGAAGCACTTACTAATGAAGATCAAAGATCATAGCCTTCAGTATGGATTACACCTCAACATAAAGAAAACAAAAATCCTCACAACTGGACCAATGAGCAACATCATGATAAACGGAGAAAAGATTGAAGTTGTCAAGGATTTCATTTTACTTGGATCCACAATCAACAGCCATGGAAGCAGCAGTCAAGAAATTAAAAGACACATTGCATTGGGCAAATCTACTGCAAAGGACCTCTTCAAAGTGTTGAGGAGCAAAGATGTCACCCTGAAGACTAAGGTGTGCCTGACCAAAGCCATGGTATTTTCAATCACATCTATATATGCATGCAAAAGCTGGACAATGAATAAGGAAGACTGAAGGAGAGTTGACACCTTTGAATTGTGGTGTTGGCGAAGAATATTGAATATACCATGGACTGCCAAAAGAACAAACAAATCTGTCTTAGAAGAAGTGCGGCCAGAATGCTCCTTAGAGGCAAGGATGGTGAGACTGCGTCTTACATGCTTTGGACATGTTGTCAGGAGGGATCAGTCTCTGGAGAAGAACATCATGTTTGGCAGAGTACAGGGTCAGTGGAAAAGAGGAAGACCCTCAACAAGGTGAATTGACACAGTGTCTGCAACAACGAGCTCAAGCATAACAAAGATTGTAAGGATGGCACGGGACCGGGCAGTGTTTCATTCTGTTGTGCATAGTGTTGCTATGAGTTGGAGCTGACTTGAGGGCACCTAACAACAACAACAACAATACATGCTGTAACATGATTCATCCTGAAAACGTTATGCTGAGAGAAAGAAGCAAATCACAAAAGACTGCATGTTCTATGATTCTATTTACATGAAATGTCCAGAATAGGCAAACCTACAGGGACAGATAGTAGTTGCCAAGGCTGGGGAGTTGCAGGGATGGAGGGGTGGGTTATAGCTAAAGTACATGGAGTTTCTTTTTAAGGTGCTGCAAACGTTACAAAATGGATTGTGGTGATGTTTGCATATATCTCTGAAGATACTGAAGACCACTTAATTGTACATTTAAAAAGGATGAATTGTATGGTATGTGAATTATATCTCTGTTTATAGCTGTTTAAAAATAAAAGTAGGTAGCATAAAAAAATAGACCTTACCTCTGCAAGTATACAAGCTATCTGAAGAGGTTAATATTAAATTCTAGGGCAGAACACATTCTCTTGGGAGAAGAGAATACCAGAAGAAAAACCAAACCCATTGCCATTGAGTCAATTCCAATTTACAGCAACCCATGTGTTATAGAATAGAACTGCTCATTGGGCTTTCTTGCCTATAATCTGTATGGAAGCAGATTGCCAGGCCTTTTTTTCTGAGGTGTTGCTGAGTGGGTTTTAACAGCCAACCTTTAGGTTAGTAGACCATCACAAACTGCCACCCAGGGACCCTGAGAAGAGAAGAGCTAGTTTTAATTTTTTATTTATCTGTCATAAATGGTAATAGTAATTTCACATGCCAATTTGAAGCATTTTAATCTACTCAGCTCCACTTGATCATCGAGGCAAACCTTTGAAGGAACTCTTTTTTTTCCCATCTGAGAGATGAGTAACTTTGAGGCACAGAGTGAAAAGGAGACTTGCTCAGAGCAATTTAGCAAAAAGGTAATAAAGTAGAACTCAAATCCAGGTTTTCTGACCAAGATATTTGCTTCGAAGGTTTTGTTTGTGACGTTTGTGGCAGGTGCTGCTTAGTAATAATAGTCAAATTGGGTTTAACTGGAATGAAGTGGGTTGGTTTGAACTGAACTGAAAGACAGGTGTGGAGATACCATTGGGGGCCGTTTTAAATGCCTGTGCTGACAGGAACATCAGCTCTCCATCCAGCAGCTCCTCTTCCTCTCAATCCCCCCTTTCCCCCTCCTTTCTGTTCTAAGTGAGTGGAGCTAATTACCACCGGGGATGGTGCTTGGGGTTGTTTGGAGACGGTGGAAAAGTAGTTGTGAACAAAATATTTTGGTTCCATGTTTTTTTCCCCATCTGAAAAACATCAATTCTAATTCAGAATTATTTCAACTTTAGTTACTAATTAAGGTGCTTTCCTGGGGTGCATGGCATTCTTATCCTTCCTTCTGGGTCTGCTCCAGGCAGCCTGGACGCTGTCCATCCAACAAGCCCATAGCAGACACCTGTATCATGCCTCACACGATATTAACCCACCTCATTAAAAACAAGTAAGATTTCAAGAGCCTGGAGTGGGAAGGCAGGCATGAAAGTGCAGTGTAAGAAAGGTCAAGGCAAAATACCACAGCAAAGAGACAAAGTCTAGAGCTCAGATGTCCTGTCCCTTTTCCCTCGCCACTCCCCCTAATCTGCCATCCAAAGAATTAGCCATCTTAAAGCAGCTGCAGAAATAACACGGACAATGCCCCCCACACCTGCCGGGAGCCTAGACACTTCAGACTCACGGCCGTCTGCCTGGAAGGCTGCTGGGTTTCAGGGTTTGAGGTCTGGAACTTCAGAAATGGTTCCGATTGAGAGTAAATCCCTTTCTCCTGAGACCTGAGGTTGAGGGGTGACCACACCCCCTAGTTACACAACCTTTCTAAGACCCCCACTTCAAAATGCTGTGGCTTGCCATTCTGGGTGAACTGTCTTCAAGTGATGGAGCACAAATTTTCAGATAAAAGCTTTCATTTTGACTATTTCAGCACTGCCTTGACTTCTGGTTTTTAGTTGTGTGTGCTTGGTGCCTGTGGTGGTACTGAAGCTTTGTTTTACTTTGGGAACCTGAGTCTGGTGGTGTAAGTCACCTGGATGCAGATGAAGAGGTGTCTTAACAGCAGTACTCATCGAATGAGTAAAATCAAGGAACTGGTTTATCTGGAATCTCTCAGAACCTTTCCAACTCGAACATCTAGTGTCCTTGATTCTAAATTGAGGCAGTGTTGCTCCAGGTCCCTGGATATAAGGCAGATAGCAGCGGGAATGTAAGAGCCAAAGCTGAACCCCTAAATTAAATTATATTATTGAATTTGCAGGAAGCTGTTAAGGAATTCAGCATGCCAGTGCTAATGTGTTTTACATCATCGGAGACAGTGTTTAGCTAGCTATACTATAAAAGATGTTCACTGCGACAGTCTTTGTATTAGTGAAAACAAACAAAAACCTAAAAGCATCTAAAATGGTCCCAGCCAGGAGAATTCACTCAGTGGCATACTATGCAACCATTAAAATCAATGATTATGAAAACTATGAGCCACATGGAAAAATAGTTTTCTATATATTTTGAAGAAAAGCAGGATTTAAAAAAATGTATGCTTGCATACTGATTATAACCATGGAAAATATAGAAAGGAGAAATAAATTGCTTTTAAATATGTATAGGAAAAACCATTTCTGTAATGTAGTTATAGTATTTTTGCAGTAAAAACCAACTTTCTATATGAGAGTAAAACAAAACCAATTATATATTTGGAAGTTAATATAAATCTCTCCATAAACTCAGCCATTTTTCATTGCAGAGAAATTCCCAGTAATTATTTTATATGATTTATTCAGCATCTGTCATTTTAAGAATTGCATAATGTTTGGCTACACAACAAAGAATAATTAGCAATATAATTAATCAAATTGCTGTTTATATTTCTATGTCAAAGTTAAGCATTTTCATTTTCATGTTTTATGTGAGGGGTTCTTTTTTTTTTAAGCCAATATCATTGACAAGTAAATATAAATGTATTTCCCATGTTTTAATATTATGCAACTTGATATCACAGCAGAAACCTAATGGCAGTCAACATTCTCATTCAATGACACCAAGAACCAGGCATAGAGTTTTCACCCAGGCTAAACCAACAGGACTATCCTCCTCGATTGTCCTTCTGTCTTGGGGGCAGGAATCACTGCTTATGCTTGATCTGGACTAATCTGATAGAAAATTTCATCCTTGCCTGTTCTCTTCCTCTCGCCATCCTCTCCCTTCCACCGATACAACAGTGACAACGGTAAGCATCCTCCAGGCAGTCAAAGAAATATTTGATTCCTTCTAACTAACCCGTGGAATGTGGCAGGGTTAGGTAGTCACATTTGTCAATTTTTCTCCAATATGAAATTACACCAGGAATCTTGAGATAGACCATAATTTCAGTTTTTTTGTTTTTCTTTTTTTTTGGCGGGGGAGGGGTGCCTGACATAAATATCATGGCACCCAGGATGATGTGGAATTTTCCAAGGATCATTTTATTGTTATGCATAGGCCTTCAGCTCTATCAAACATATATAAATAAACAAAATATGTGTTGGTATTTCCAAGAAATCCAGGCATTGGCAGCTCCCTGGTTCACTGCAGCCGTTCTAGTGAGGGAGTTCTCACGCTCGCAGTTTTCCCGTTGAGTGAAACCATTCTTGGCTGGAATGTCTCTCCAAGGAGCTGCTCTAATTAATGCAAAACACTCTAGATGCTACTTAATAAATACTAAGCTTCCTCTAAGTGGCACAAAATTAAGATCCTTTATTGAGCAATTTCTCTATGTGCGACTGTGCTGGAATCGTCAGACCAATAAAATACATTGTATTTCAGGGGGGAGAGAAATCTATAGCAAAAGCAGAGTTTGGAAACACTCGTTTCTGCAAACCAACAACTCTTTCCGTACTGTATACCTTAGTAAATCCAATCAACAGGGAACACTCTGGGGAAGAAATTAACTGAGTAAATAGAAATATACAATGTCTCCAAACAACAGATACTTAAAGAAGGCTTTTTGTATCTGTGAGCTTAATCTGTTTTAATTAATGCCCTGAGTTTGTCCCTTCTAAAGCTCGCAATGATTTGACATCAGTTATTTGCAGATACCAGCAAAAGAGCCTCCTACCCCCCAAAGAAGAACTCATTGCCCAAATATTCTTGAAAGTGTTCTGGAAAGAATATCTTCCAAGGAAGGTTTTGTTTAACCAATTACAATTTTTCATGGATAATTTCTGATTCATTTATTATCAGTTCTGGTGAGTTTAAAAGCCTATGGTTGTAAAACAACCATTTCTTGAAATGCTTTTTTTTTTTTTTTTGAAACTGTAGGCCTGAGCTACTCCTTTCCACCCTGTCTCCAGCTCCAGACACCCATCCCAAGAATTAAATGAAGAATAGTGTCAGAATGTGAACTTGATAAATCTTGAAGTTAAAATGAAAAGTGTTAAAGGTTCCAATGAACTTGGAAATAATACCAGACAAAATTTTAAGACAGAATATAAAACTTCCAAATACTTTCCCGTTCAGGTCAGGTTTCGTTTAGATTTCAAGTCTGGGGGAAACTGATTCATCCCTCTCTACTCAAACCTCCAAAGCTGATAAGTCTGAACCTTTATTTTTCCCTACCCTGTTTCTAGAATCAGCTCTGACAGTCACTGGAGCTTTCGAAGATGCTGACTCATAAGGGTCTGTAAAGTTCACCAAAACAGAAATGTCAGCCATGGACGTACCCTCATGAATTACCTCCGTTACCAGCGAGACTGTGGTGGCTTTTCTCCCTCCTGATGATGAGAAGTTAAAATGTGAGAGGATTCTGACTTGGAAATTCTAAACAAACAGTATCTCCTCTCCTGATTTTTATCTAACAGTCTACTAGCACAGCACTCAGGTAGGGTAGCTAACAGAAAGAGGATTTGTGTGTGTGTGTGTGTGTGTGTGTGATAGAGCGATTCTACTGCTTGTGAGCAGGGGAGGTTGAACGTTCAGTTTTCAAGTCTGTTTTGACACCAATGACCAGATATTAGTTGAAAGGAGAAAGCTTGGTGACCCAGATGCGATCCTGGTCTTTGAAAAAAAGCTGTTTGTGTAATCCCAACCAAACAAGGAGGTAAGAGACGTGGGATGTGTGTGGTATAATGATGTTTATGTTGTTGCACATAAAGATTTTCTTAAACCAAAGTTATTATCTCAGACCTGTTAGCCGGTCACGGAGGGCTCCTTGGGAATCCGAGGCCCACTCCCCCCCCCCCACTTTCTTCCCCTCCCCCATGTTTTTCAGAAGCCAAGGGATGCCTCTTGCATCTTGTGCTGTAGAGCAAACAGACCCGCAAAGAGAGAGGAAGATAAAATGAATTTAAATTCCAAAGGGGTTCCAGTGCCGGTTTCCTAGTCCCCGAGTCAGCAATGTGTTTGTGAAAATTCAGCCTTTTTGTTTCCCAGTAAAAAGGAGCTAAATCTACATCGGTGGCCCAGTCTCGGGTTGCTATTCTTTGCGTTTTCTATTCGAGTGAATGAGAGTGAATGAAGTGGCCGGGACCCTTCATTTGATCTACTCAATTGCATAAAGTGACAGAATTCTAATATATTTGTTTAATGCTCTTCAATAGCCTTCCCTTTTTTGCTTGCAAATGAAGCGTCCGTGGGCAAAGTTTCGTCCCCCTTTAGCGCTGGGACATATTTCATAACTCAGTCCGTGGTTTGAAGTGATCTTGAGAGGGGTTTTAGACTCAAAAAGTGGAAAATAAAGAAACAGATGTGACGTTATTGTAAATTCTTAGAGTGGGCCGGGGGCTATTGTCCCCCACGGCGGGCGGTCCGGGGGCTGGGCCTTTCACGCAGTAATGGAAACATATTAATTAGATAATTTGTTGTTAGTTTAAACGAAACAAATACATCCTCTTTGGAGCTTCACAGCCGGTGGGTTGGGTTGTTTTTGTTTGCGCATCTCTGTGCGTATGTGGCTTAGGAGAAAAAAAAAAATGCATTGACATTTATATTAAGAATTTGAAGGCAGATCCTCATCCTTTTGGTTTCTTAAATGCATACCTTTTACAAAGGAAGTTGTCATCTGTAAAGGTATGCACCGTCCTTCACCCCAACTCTGCTCTCCCTCCCTCGCGTGCACTAATGTGAACTCTTCTGTCTGCAGGATCCGCCTGGACTCTTCTCCTCCCCCCTTCCGGGACCCGCATTTCAGCCTCACTCCACACTAGCGCCTGGTCAGATTCACGATTCCAAGGCGCTCAGTGTTCTCACCCATTTAAAAGGCATTAAACTGGCGACTAGAATGTTTGAGCCATCCTGAGGATCATTTACTAGCAGTCTTCATGGAGTCCTCCAGGCGTCTCAGAACCCCCAATCCAGGCAGCAGGAGCATCAAGAAATTCTGCAGCTTCTCTCTTGAGAAACTGCACAGAATTCATCCATTGTGTCAGAATTTCCCCCCAATCACAGAGAAAGCTGTTTAACAAGACGGTTAAGTACAGCCTGATGTTAAAAACAGAAAGTAACAGAATAGCCAAGGTTCCAAATAAAAAGCCCAAATAATAATAATAAAGCCTGAATTTACCAAATAGGAGATAGTATAACTTATCTGGGTTCTCAGGACAAGAGGCTGCACTCACATCTTCCCACTGCATGCTGTCTGTTCCAGTTTTATTGTAAAGCTGTGTGTGTTGACTTTGGACTTGAGCCAGGTGAAAAGATTTAACATGACAAAGGGAGCCATTGAAGGTATCATAGTTATAAACTTCCTTATTTGTGGGGCACTCCAGCTAAGCAGGGCATAAGTCTCAAAGCTGGGGGGTGAAGGCGGGAGTGGAGTTGGGTAGAGGCATGTGTGTTTGGGCTGCCTTTGGATTTTTGATCAAGGTCAAAATATCACCAATGGATTTTTTATTTTACTCATTCAACTTCGTCTGAGAAAAGATGCCTGCAGTTGTGAAAGGAGGACTCACAATGCCCAAGTTATTTCATTCTTTGCAATACACCATGACGAACTTACCAGCTGAAAAGAACACTTTCAAACACTGAGTTGAAATCACTCCTTTGCTAAGTATCTGAAATGGGGTCTGTATCTTATTTGCCTCCATGCATTGTATGTATACATACATGTTCACATCACTTATGTCTGAATTCCAGTTCCCATTTCACCTATTTCAGCTGATCGTTTATAAAACGTTTAAGGCTCCATGTTGGCTGTTCATGCTTCCTTCTCTTCCTTCTCAGTTAGAACTCAGTGTAAAAATTCCAGAAGACTAGAATATTCCAGAGATGGCCCAATTTTTATTTCGCAGGAAGTGATGGAAATGGATTTGATTTTTGAAAATGTAGATGATTTCCTAGCCCAGGGTGTCTAAGTTTTCCAGGCTTTCACGAGCTGATCTTGTTGATATAATTGTGAATTGGGCTTGATGAATGAGTTTAGTTGTCCCCTGTCTGACGAGCTTTAGTAGCTTCATGCATTTTAATCAGTCCAATGATTCATTTATTTTCCACCTTTGTGTGTGTGTGTGTGTGTGTGTGTGTGTGTGGCTGTGTGTGGGATCCTTCCTTTTTAAAAATGGTCACAACAGGATTAATGACCCCTTTGCATTAATCCTCATTTTTTTCCAGATACTCTTTGAAATATAGAGGGGTTGCAGGTGTGACAGATTCTCCTCCTGGAGTACAGTGATCATGATTGTCGTGGAAGTTTCTGTGCTGCACAAGGATTCTTGTTTAATGATTTTACACAGTAAAGTGTTAATCACCATTTAAGTTTCTCTTTGTTTTGTTGCTTCGTTAGTCAAATGCACACCTCACTCTGAAAATATTGTGATCCCTTCAATAAAGTTTCAGTTAAGCCTGGAGCCACAAATTCTTGGCAAATTTTAATTATCTACCAAAAAAATTTTTTTTAAGTAAATACTTAGAGTCAAACATTTAAAGTAACTTCATTCATTTTTTAAAAATAAATGCATCAAGCATTATTTTGTCAGATGAAGGAGTTAAAAGAAATATATTCTATTCAAAGTAAACAGCTTTCTTGACATGCAAGATGGGCTTTCAGGTAATTTCTAAGAAAATGTCCACAGCTGCAAAAATTCAAAGGATGGAGGAAATGAATACTCACCTCCAGTAAGATGCTTCAGGACATAAATATAGAGTAAGTCTGTTTTCACTTTTTAAACCTCTGTATTATCTCTACTTGGCTTCTATATGTCTCATTGATATAAGTGCCTATGTTTCATGATTAAAATACATATAAAGTAGTATATTGTCAGTAATTTTTCTTTCAGCACTATACCTGTGCACCTGATCTGTCACAGAAACAGTTTGTGTCCTCTTTCATTATGCACAAATACCTTCAAGAATCAGTCTGAATAATTTCTCCTCCAATCTGCAAGTGCAGAAGAGGAGGTTTGAGTTTTTCCAAAATAAGATGCGAAAACAGTGCTTAGACATAGCGTGCAGAAAGCACGCTTAGGGAAGCATTACTTCTGTCTTTTGTAAAATTATTGTTTGTAGCAACTCTTCAAAAAGACACAAAACTGAAATTTGAATTTACATATTTTAATGAGAAAATATTATTTGGACTAGGTTCATAATTTAATGTAGACACCTTTTTAAAATCCTTTGTCGTAAAACAGGCATGCTGGGAACCAGACATCAATATTTAAAATGTCATGCTAATTCTGTTCAGGGAAGGAGGAAAATGAAAGGTAAAAATTGTACAGCTGAGGACGCTACAACTTTTTTTTTTTTAAACTTAGGTCACACCAGAACAACAGTTTCTTCTCCAGCAAATTACCTAAGGCTCTAAAGGAATATAGCAAACAAAGTGCATTTTACACAGGGTATAATCATTCCTATTCACAAGCATTTACATCTCTTTGCAGCCCTTTAGCTTCTTGGGAAAAGTTCTGGTAGCAAACAGAAAGACTTGTCCACGGGAGAACTCTCCGGGGACGTCCCCTTGGTCTTACCAGTCAGCTTCTCTAACCTTCTTCGAGGGTTGCCCTTGGTGCTTTCTTCGTTTGGGCTTCCCCCCACCCCCCCGCCCCAACAATATAATAAATAGCTAAAAAGGTCTCTTAAGTAATCGGAAAGTTAACATCCTGACTAACTTTCCTCTCCCCCCTCCCCTCCCCTACACCTGGCCAGAAATGAAGGGTAAACATTCACATTACAACAGGTACTTGTAAAGTGGGCTGTGCCCCTCGCCCGCCTAGCAAGACAGATTCAAGTTCACTGTTTACATTTTACCGGGCGCTTTGTAAACAATACAAGATTACTTTTAGTTTTGTTTTGCGTTTGTGGAGGACTACCGTCCCCTTCTCAGTTTGGCGGCCGCTTCCATTAACTCTCAGCGCCGGGAGCCTCAGGCAGGAAACAGAACCCAAAGCAAAAGCCTCGACAGAGGCCCGGAGGCAGGGCCGCCGAGGATGGGGCGGTCCGCACACCCCTGCCGGAAGACTGGAGGCGAGTTGGAGGGAGATCAGTGGTCCCTTTTCGCAGCAATTTATCTATTTATTTATTTATTTTCACAGAGCCCCGGCCCTCGGCTGCGCGGCGGCGGCCCCTGGGAGGACCTGCTGGAGGAGACCTCTGAGGCGGCTTCTCCGGCCCGGACTGCGCCGAGCTGGAGGCCCGAACGCACAGCCGGACCGCAGAGGGCCGGGGAAGGCGCGCTGGCGTCCGGGAGGCGGGCGCCAGGATTTCCCCGCTCCGATATGGGAGGAGGTTTGGGGGCCCTGGGGATGGGCGGCTTGGCTCAGGGGCCCCCCGCCTTTCGGCTCCTGGGAGCAAGGGCGCCTCCCACGCCTCCAGGCCCATCTGCGAGGTTGGGTTTAGTCTCGTCCTGGGCCCGAAACGAAGTTCGCGGGGGGAGAGAGGGCTGGCCCAAGGTGAAACCGACGAGTTAGGGGGGCGACGCAGGCCGGGGTGGCGGGACGGGGAGCCGGGAAGGCGAAGGAGCTGGCGGCTAGGGGACCAGGAGGCGCGCCGGCCGCTGCGGTCAGTGCACCGCCACCGAGTGCAAGGCGGAGGCCGGGCTGGTGAGCGTCTCGCTGGGGGTGGCGGGGCTGCTTTGGCTGGTGGCTGTCTGCGAGGACGTGGGGCTGAGCGAGGGAGGCGAGTGCGAGAGCAAGGCGGGGATGGGCGCGGGCAGCGCGGGCAGCGCGGGCACGGCGGCCGGCGTGGGCTTGATGGGCACGGGGATGGCGGGCAGCGTCTGGCCGGCCGCGTGGCACAGCGGCTTCAGCGGCACGCCGTAGGCGCTGTAGTCGCCGCCGGCCATGGAGATGGGGGTGGCCGAGTCGATCACGCCGGCGGCGCCGTACACGTGCGGCCAGCCGGGGCCCAGCGAGCTACCCATGGAAGTCAGCTGGTTGGGGAGCGGGTAGGCGGCCGGCACCGGCGGTACGGCGGAGAAAGCCAGCCCCCCCGGCATCTTGTACTCGCGCGCAATGATGTTCTCGATGGCGAAGGGGTGCTTGAAGCTGGAGGGCTGCGCCCCGGCGCCCAGGTGGTAGGCGGCCGGCAGCTGCGGCAGGGGCGTGCCCGCGGCGGCCAGCGCGCCCAGGCGGAGCTTGGCCTGCTGCTGCAGGTACTGCGCCGCCTCCGCCGGCTTGCTGGGCGCCAGGTGGTCCGACTTGAGCACCTTGAAGCGCTTGCGGCGCCTCAGGAAGCTGCCGTTCTCGAACATGTCCCCGCAGCTGGGGTGCAGCGCCCAGAAGCTGCCCTTGCCCGGCTGGTCGGGCCTCCGCGGGATCTTGATGAAGCAGTCGTTGAAGGAGAGGTTGTGGCGCAGGCTGTTCTGCCAGCGCTGCGTGTTCTCCCGGTAGTAGGGGAAGCGGTCCATGATGAACTTGTAGATCTCGCTCAGCGGCAGCATCTTCTCGGGCGAGCTCTGGATGGCCATGGCGGTCAGCGAGATGTACGAGTAGGGCGGCTTCTGGTCGCTGTAGGTGTTGCGACCGGGCCGAGGCATCTTTCTGCTCGCCCTCCTCTTTGCGGTGGGTCGGAGCGGGCCGGCGGGCGGCTCGGATCTGGGAAGGGGAGAGAGAGGACGGGGGGAAGGGTGGCATGGACGCACAGACAGACGTCGCGAGGTCAGCCGGGCCAGGGCACAGACTTCGGGGGCGGGGGTAAGGGCGGCCGTGCTGGAGCGGCCAGTGGCCGGGCGCCGGAGCCCGCAACTTTGCGCGCAGAGAGGGGCGCGGCCGGGGGCGCGAGAGGGGAAGGCGGCGGCGACGCGAGGGTCGAGGGAAGTAAGCAGACCCTGGAGCGGGAAGGGTAGGGATAGAACCGAGAGCAGCTCACCTTAAAGTTGCTCCAAGTTGTGCGTCCGCATCCGGGACGGCGCTGCCGCTCGCTGCGTCCCTCCCGGCGCGCAGTCCCGCAGCGTCCCGGCTCGGCTGGGCTCGGTGCAACCCACGGCTCGGCAGCTCAGCCCCGCAGCGCCCCGCACCGCCCGGTCCGCGGCTCTCCTGGTGGTGCGCCCCGCGGGTGGCCGAGCTCGGCTGTGGAGTCCCGGCGCGGGCGGTGGCAGCGGCGGCCTGGGGGCTGCGGAGGGCGCTGCTGTGGGCTTCGCGGCTTCGCTGAGCTAGGTGGCTGCCTCCATGTCCTTCCTCGAACCATCTGATAGTTTTAAGCGGTGACAGGAGCAGAAAAGACCCCTGTAGCGGCGCTTCATTAATGTGCCACTTCTTAGCTATCATATGACAATCGCCTTGGGAGGAGGAGGAAGAGGAGGGGGAGCGGGGGCTGCAGAGGGAGGGGACTGAGCGAGAGGGGAGAGCCTGGCCAGCTCTGGTTTCTTTCACACCTATTTACATGGACACCTTGGCCAATGGAATCACTTGCAGCTCAAGCCTGGGCGAGTGGGAAGAGCCTCGGCCACCGGTGGCGAGCGGGACGCGCCGGCCCGGGTGCAGTGTGTGAAGGTATGAGAAGGCGGCCGCCGCCGTGCGGGGAGCGAGGCGACCACTTATGTTCACAGACCGAGCTGCCGTGCAGATTATATTTGACATGGAAATTGCTTTACTAGGGTATTCTGTTTGCTCTACATTGTATCGGGTTTGTATTGTTAGCTAACTTCAGGCACGGCTTTCCCTTGAAGCTGAGACCTTTCTCCTACGCTTGGCACTATCCGGGGCCGGTTGCATGAGGTATTATAATGAAAATGCACCCTTTCCCCCCTTTCTCTCCCGTCTTTCAGGAGGCAGGCTGAAGTTTGGTATGACTTTCCTAAATTGCGCAGTTGGGGTGTGTAGCTTTAAAAAAGTGATGGGGTTAAAGGAAGGAACCTTACGAAAGATTAACGGGACAGCCTCGCGTAAGACCCCACTTTACATCGAAATGTATTGGTCAAATCAAAATAATAATAATAATAAGGTAGTATATTTGAGCGAATAGTCAAGGTCTTCCCTTTAAAAGTCCTCTAGGAATTTGGTTGGACACTGGATGGAGGCGCTGGGGCCGTTGGGGACCTGGGGAAGGCCTGGATTTGTCTCACGCACGTTATCACCAGAGAAGCCGCACGGTCTCGGCTTTCTCCCCCTTCCGAGGTGGCTGGGAACTTCTGGAGTCAAGCGCTTCCTGGAAGTTTGCATTTTACAGCCAGAACTATCCCACCCTCCCCCCCCCCCACCTTTTTTTGTTGTTGTTGTTGCTGAGGAAGACTTATTTAGGGTTTAGAGAGCCTGCAAAAGCTACCTAGGGTCTCACTAAAACAGCAGTGCCTTCTAAGACTTGGAAAGAACCGGCGCGTTTTCCTCCTCTGGGGAGGGGAGGAGGATGGGGCTGAGGCTGAGGCTGAGGCTGGGTCACGCCGCCTGGTGACAGCATTAGGCTCCCTGCCGATCGGATTCCTCTCTTGAGGGTTCAGTGATCTATTATTATCATCATCATCGCTAAATTGATGTGGAAAAAACAGTGACTCGCCTCCACGTGCCCGCACGCAGTCTGCGAATAAGGCGCCAGGAGTTTCCAGTGGTTTCTACGCGTTCTCTGACCTTTATGTCTTTTTAAAGAAATTCATTTGTTAAAAACTCAAATCCTGCTGTCCACACAGAATCATCTTCAAAGTCTGGAAATGTGAGAACTTTTTTTTCAGGAGGTGGGGGGTGGTAGGGGTTCTGGGTGCCAAGTTTAGACACTTTCGGTGACATTAGTGCATTGTTAGTGGCGCTGTTTGGGGTTAGCATAAAAAAGATCTTTCAGGGCGCACACACACAACCCCATTAACTACAGTTTCGGAGGTGGTCAATAACTCACCAAAACGTAACTTAAACACGATGAATTTAGGAGATTAAACAATTTCATTAATATTGAAATGGCTCCCGCGCCTGGGCTGCCTCGCTTGAGATGCAAGCGCACGTTTTTCAATATTAACAGAAGTGCTTGAAGAAAAGAATAATGTCACCTTCTTAATTCGGAAGAAATAACCAGGAGGAGGAGGTGGGTGCGAGAGGGTGGGGGAGGGCCGCTGACCTGCCTCTGGGGGCACCGCTCCAGAAGGGCAGAGAAACCATTTGGCCTTGGGTGGCACCTCCGCAGAACTTCGGCAGGTACTCGCCGGAACTGCGTGCGCTTAAGCGCAAGACGAGGTGCGGCTTCTGGGGGGTTACTTGGTGGGGCCTGGTTTGGCTCGGGGTCCTGCTTGGGGTAGAAGGGGCCGAGGAGCCCAAGGAGCTCCGGAGCCTAAGCGACCCATGACGAGCAAGAGTGGAAAGGGCTGTGTTTCCCAGGACGGATAGGCGCTGGTCCACAGCTTTCCCGCTCCAGACTACAGCTGCCTCGCAGGTCCCACCGAAAGGCTTCCTGTGGCCGAGGCAGGAGGGCTCCAGCAAAGGAAAGGTGCCAGCATCGAAACCTCCAAGGATTTTAAGACCCTTTACAAATACGCGCGTCAGTTCATACTGCCGTATGGAGACAGATAAAATATTAAGGGTGGTTGGATTCCGGATATGGGACACTAGAAGAGTGAAAAGTCTCTGTTCCCCCAGTGACAGCCAGGAAGATTTTCTTTTCTATCCGGTGCGTGTGTGCGTGTTAATTGTGGGAGCTGGGGGTGGGGGTGGGGTGGGGGAGAAAGAAGTGTTTTCTTATTTTAACAACTGGCATTTTGTTGCCTAGCAAAGGGCCGTTGTATGGCTGTCGAAATCACTGCTCAGAGTAAAAAAGATTAAATTCTAAGAGTGGAAACGTTCGGGTTAAAAAAAAAAAAAAAGCAAGCTAGAATAAGGCTTTGTCCATCTCCCCGGGAAAGTTGTCACCACCAATTTTGGGACGTGCAATGACACAAGTAGGAATTCGTGTCTGAGGAACCTTCAGAGTTTGACTGGGGGGGGGGCTGAGCGGTGAGGCACACCCCCCTGCCCAGGGTTAATGAAGTAAATCGATCCTAATAGCTCAAGTCTGTCTTGGGTGGGGCGGGGAGTTCGGAGTTGCGGAGAGATGCGCAATGAAAACGCGTGCTTTGCTGCAAGTTGTATCTTGGTTCCCGCTGGAAGTCTGCAAAGCCTAGGGGAGAGACGGGGGATTTGCATGCTATTTACTGCGTTTTAAGACTGGTATTATGAAGAGGAGGAGGGAAGGAGCACTTTCCAGAAATCTTGAAAAGTGCATCAGAGTCTATTGTACAGAACCCAAAGCAAACAGAAGCTTGGGGGGGGGACACATCCGACCCGGGGGCTTAGGGAGTTGTTGGGAAAACTGTATAAAACACGCATAAGTCAATTATACCCATGTGCAAAGCAAATGGAAATCTCTTTCGTGCAATAGCCATTAATCGCCTCCGCAGAGCCCACCACCGACCACCTTTCTGCTTGGAGAGTTCGCAATAGCCTCTTTTCCCACAAGCTGGACCACACACGGCTACAGATTTCGTAATAATTTATGCTAATTTCCCTCCATAAATCCACAATTCGCTTCAGTGGCACCCGGGCTGCTGAGGGAGTAAAAAGGAGACAGAGGGGTGACTAATACAATATTGATTTTGATTCCTTCTGTTGTCAAGCAGGTGTGTGTGTGGGTGCGTGTGGGTGCGAGCGCGCGAGCGAGCGTGCAGGGTGGGGCTGGGGCTTGGCGGCGGGGGCTCCAGGAAAGGAAAACCACCCGGAGCTCCGACGAGCCCCTACATCCACACTCCAGAAAATAACGCGCCCTGGTTTGTTAATATTTACCAAACACCGAAGGGAGGTGGAGGGAAAGCACCCGGCAGCTTCTGAAGGTTTCCAAGGCGCCAAAAACAATACACGCCTTCCCCACTTGGAAAGTCAACTGCGCGCTGCCTGGAATGTTTCGACTAAGCTTTCTTTTGCCCCCACCTCCTCCGGCTTCTTTCTCCCTCGGAGTACCCTCCCCGTCTCTCTTCTCTCTCCCCCTCTTTCCCCTCCCCTCCTGCATCCCTGTCCCTCGTCTCTTCACTTTTCACCTCTCCACTTCTTCCATTTTCTCTCTCAATTTGGCAGCGGAGGATGCGGGGGGGAGGGGCGTAAGGGGTCCCGGGGGGAGGGAGTTGAGGGCTGGCGCACCCCGGGTTTTAGGTTTTTGGGCCCTCGGTGCCTTCTCTGGCCCCTCCCCTTTTGACCAGGCCGCCTCCTGCCTTTGCCCAAGTGCTCTGCTCCCTCTGGGAACCCGAGCCAACACACCGCGCGGCTTTGTCCCATCAGTCATTCTTCACCAAATCTGCACTTCGGTGGCGTGAAACGACTTAGCTTCTCTTTCAAAAGGATTTTGTTCCCGGGGTATTCAGCACTAAAACAAACTCCCTCAGCCTGTCAGCGGTCAATTAAAAAAAAAAAATGTCGTCCTGAGTCTCCTGGAGGCCGTTTGTCCTCGGAATCTGTATCCCCACCTCCCCACCCCACGCCCTGGCCTCACGGCGTGGCCAGGATTTGGCACTCTGGACCTGGGGACCAGAGAGACCCCACTCGGGGAGTTCTCTTGTCCCGGGGGCACCGCACTGCTCGCACATACCGGCTCGCGGGGCCCAGAGACCTCACCAGGCTAGGCGCTGTGGCACTGGAAATCCAGCGACTCTTCCGCAACATCCCGGGAGTTGGAACCGCCTACTGCGCCACTCCGACCCCGGTGAGAAATCAAACTGCCCGAGAGAGAGGCGGCTGAGGGGACACACTTTCCGCCCTTGTGCGAAAGCAGCCAAAGAACTCGGCATCCACCCGAGCGCCCCCACCGCCGCCTTCGCTTGGCAGCCGAAGAAGCCCACTTCTTCCTCCAACTCGTAGGGAAAATGTCTGCCGGGAAACTTGGCTACATGGAGTTTGGAACTACAGGGCAGGAGGTTGAAACACAAACTTTCGATGAGCAATATGGTGCCTAAATAAAGCCAGTTCTTCCCTCCCAGTCCATCTTACTGAGTTCTCAGAAAGGCAAGACTCTCCACCTCTGCTCGCCCATCCAAACAAACTAGGGGCTCAACTTCAGCCCTTGTCGCCCCTGCTTAGCCAAGGCCAGCTTGCCAGGGTGTGGGTAAGGTCTCCGGCTAAGGTCGGGACCCTGAAGTTAAATCTGTGTTTTGCTTGGGGGGTGAGGGAAGGGAGAGGCAACAGCCAGCCCTACTTGAGGAGTGCTTCCCAAGCAGCTGCAGAAGTTTGCAGAATATGGAAGGCCCGGCTTCCCCTCCACCTCAAAAAAACAAGCACAGAACAAACAGCTAGCTTTAGGTCTTGGTCCTGTTTGCCCCCTCCCACCCATGCCCAAGAAGTGCCAACCAGTCTTACAGTGAGTGGGAAATTTCCGTGCCTGTGGCAACAACTTTGCCTGCTCAGCCCAATGTCCTCTCTTTGGAATCCACTTGCCAGATACCATTTGGTCTTTGCTTGGACGTGGTTTGCTCTGAGACCTCAAGGCTTTAAAACCTTAGTTTCCAAATCGAATTCCTCCTTTGCACAATTGCATAGCTTTCAAATGGGTATTACCAACCCTACAAGTGTATTTGTCCAAATATTGTTTGCAAAAGGTTGGTGGAAGGATTTGTTGTTGTTGTTGTTAAACCCTTCTCATAAGTTTTACTCTGCGCTGTTTGAAATAGAAGAACAATTCAAATCTATATCATTATTGGAGGAAATATTGCTAAAGCCACTTTGGTATTGAAGGGATTAACTTGCTTTTCTCCCAGCCCCTAACTCTGGGGTTAAGACAGCAGTAGACCAACTGTATAATGTGTGCACTGTTCGCTCATTTGTACAAGCAGAACAAAGGTTGGACTAAGCCAAATTGCATTGCACTTGTGAACCGAGTCTCGATGTGAAGTATCTTTTACAGCGGGGGGAATGAGAACAATTTCGTGTGTGTCTAAAAGGGAATAACAAAGCCACTTTCTCGAGCATCTCAAAGTGAAGTAGCGAGGCGTGACATTCCCAGGGTGAGGAGGGACAAAAGCAGGGTCAGGGGGATGAAAAAGAGAATCAAACAGCCACTTTCAATGTCTGCCCTCAACTGCTGCACCTCTCCATAATAGGAAACAAATGTTGTAAAAGGGGGGATTGCTCCCATTCATTCAAAATAGCAAATGATAGCTAAACAACATTGTCAAAACCGAATCAACTTCTGCACAGTACCACCCAGAAAAAGGTATTGTGTTTTGTTTAATAGCGGGGTGGAGCAGAGGGTCTTTTTCTTTTAAGTGGGGAGGGGGAGGGAAAACAGCCTCTACTTTTCGTATCCATTTTCTTTGTGGGGAATTACTTGTTTGCTTCTGGGGCGGGGGGAAGATCAGTGTCTCTGCCTGGGCATTTAGTCTTAAAATGTTATACTCGTGGAAGGATTTTGAAAAAGCAGAAACAGGGAGGCAGTCTTTAGCTTTATAAAGTGTTTCAAAAGCTTCCAATAAGTGAGAAAAACAGTTTTCAACCCCTTTGATTGTGTTTTCCGCAATACGTAGGCTGTTGATTGCAGAAGACCGTTGAGATAAACCCTGGACATTAGGTTAAATGTGCTTTGCTCATAAACTTGAATCAACTCGGATTCTGTGGGAACTGCAGACCTTACAATGAAGACGATTTTGCATCCGTCATCTTTGTTGGTGCTTCTCTTCTGTTTTGTTTTGAAACCTGTAGGTCTCCAGCCTTAAAGCCTCGCCCTTCTGCTTGGTTTGTTCAGGCTGGCCGGGGAGGAGAGCTGGGCCGGCTGAACCTGTGCGCTATGTGTTTTCTTAATGGCAGAAGCAGGCTTCACGGAAGACCAACAACAGCCTTCAGATGTAATAGCTCGCTGCGTTCCTGGGAAGGTTAAACTATGTGATTTCTCTCTTTCTCTCCCTCTCTCTCTGTCTCCCGAGCCCCTCACCCCCGTTTGTGCTTTTTGGTTTTTGTCTCCATGCGTCCCCCACTGAGCTGCCACCCACACAGCGAGTTTGAAAAAGAAAGAAAGAAAGAAAGCTGCTGATCCTCTCCGGCCTCCTCGGCTAAGAATGGCTAGGAGGCGGGGCTTGGCGGGGCCTGCGGGGCCACCCGACTCTCGCTGTCCGGGGGCGCCCGGGTCCTTCCGCTCAGGCAGGTCTCACCTGGCGCCGGGGCTCCGCTTGGAGGTCGGGGAGCTGGGTGCGGGCCCCCTAAGCGCTCCAGCACGCGTCCCACGGCCCCGGCTTCCCGCGCCCGCGCAGCGCCGAGCCACCTTGCGGACTCGCTGTGGTCGCAGTTTACTGACAAGCTGTGGGGGAAGCAAGGGTCGCCCCGAGGGCTCATCGACGCTCAGCACGGCGACCACTGCCCTCGGTGTTCCTCTGTTTCTCTTTCCCCTGCCCTCCGTTTCCTTTCCCGCCCCAGCCTTCACCCCTTCTGTCTCGAACTTCACTTTCGGTTCCCGCAGCCGCCCGGACACCAGGTTTCGGGTCCGCAGACAGCTCGCTGCCTGCCCATCCGGGGCTCCTGGCCGGGATGGCGGTGCTTTTACTCCTGTAGCAGCCAGCCCAGCCTCCGAAAGAAAGGAAGAGGAGAAGAGGAGGGAAAGAAAGAGATAAACCAAACAAACTTCCACTGCGCACCGGGTCACCGCCACGTCTCCGCGGCGTCGTGGGAGGCAGTGGGGTGGAGGCAGACAGCCGGGAAATCACTAGCCGGACAGCTCTTAGGAGCAGCGCAGTTTTTAGGAGACTTTGGTCCTTCCAACTGTGGCTGACTGCCGGCACCGTCCCCCCGCCCCGGCCCCATCACAAGCGACCCTAGTATGCAACCCGCCCACTTCCCCACGTATTTAGGCTTATTAGGAAAGAATTCAGTAAATATATATTATATATGTAATATGCAAACATTATAACATGTAGATATTACATATAATAAGTAAATACAACATACTATATTTTTTTATATAACTATTAAGTAAAAAAAATTTTTTTTGTAGTATATAAATATTATCTATACCTCCTGCGCTGCCGCTTTTCCTTTAAGGGAACTCCTCTTCTCCAGCTTTTGAGTACATCTAGAACCCATGTGTCAGAATTCCCCAAAGGGTGACCCAGCAGGTGATTTTCTTGGGAGCCATAACCATTCATGGTGGCCACAGCGGGTTGATCAGTGCAGCTGAGGGCTTTTCTTAACTAAGGTGGGCTGCCTTTTCTTCCCGCGCGGGCGGTGAAGAAAACCTCTCCCTTCCCACTTCTTGCCTAGAAAAGAGTTTGGATCGCTGGTCCCGCGCGCTCCTGAATACCCGCAGCTTGGGGAGGATATCCATCTTTTCCTTCTATCATTTCATCCTCTTCACCTATTTTTTTTTCTCCTGTAATTGCAGTTTAAAAAAGAGAAAAGCTACACACCAAGGGGGTAGAACAGAATACATAGTGAGGCACTTTCTTCCCCTTCCTCCGTGTCTTCTACCCCTTTCAAAAGGGCCGAGGGAGCTGTGGGCCTCGTAGGTTCCCCAGATCTTCTGTCATTATTAGCCACTTAGGTTTCCCTTCGCGTCCGGATCCCGCGACCTGTTGATGACTCGGAGTCCCGGAGCACGGAGCTCGGCGTGGAAGCTGGCTATGTAAACTGCTTGTGTATTTCACATTATCCTCGCGCTGTCTGGAGGCAATGTAGATTTTCTAAAGATCTAATGAATAAACAACCAGCAACTGCTGGCGGTGTGATTTACATTGTTAATGCCTACATGTGTATAATAAATATGCATTTGTATGTCTTCGAATAAACTCTTTTTAGTTTCTAACCTGTGGCGTCCCCTCCCCCCCCCAAAAAAAAGAAGCGAGGGAGGGGGAAAGCTCTTTCAGAGGAACCCGAGTTTATTGCTCTGGCGCGGCTTTGGTGAAAATGGCTTAGCCGTGGAGCCCCCACATACATGTCCACAGCCTGTTTCCCTCCTCCCGGCCGAGGTGAGCTCCACAGGGATGCGCTCCGGCACTGGCCTCGCCCGGAAAAGGAGGCGGTCCCAGAATTTAGCAGCTTCAGTTTTGGGGCCTAAGAAGCTTCCCATGGGAGTGGGAGCCGGGAGAGAGGACAGTGTCTTGGAATCCGTGCCACCTCCCCCAAGCTGTGAGCCTTCCCCAAAGAGAAATGCCAGCCCCTTCTCTCAGATCCCAACCTGAGTAGGGAGAGTTGGGTGAGCTTCGATCACCTCTGGGAAAAGTTTCCCTGGGAATTTCCTAACGGACGACGTTCCCCCAGGCGCCTCTGCAGAGGGCATTTCCGACCAGCCTGAGGGTCTGCAGGGAAGAGAGAGGTCGCTGGGCTGGAGCCACCCTCCTCGGGTGGGGCGGCCCCGCGCAGGGTTGCAGGAACACCGGGGCTCCTAGGGGCCACGGCCGCCCAGGCGGCGGGGTTGGGAGTGAGCGTCGCGCGGTTTTCAGAAGCAGAACGGCTTCCCTGCGCGTCCCACGCCGCCTATTTCAGGCCAGGCGCCCACGTTTGATTTCTCTCCCTCCACCAACCAGGTGCCACTTTCTTAGCGCGCTCGCAGGCAAATGTCTCATCTTTCCCCGTCCTGGATCCGGAATACATTATTTTAATTAAGTCTATGGCGATTTCCTTTCCTCTGAGATCTAGTCCATGGTGCAATTAGGAACGTACTGGTGCTAGCTCATATGAATATTCAGGAGCGTGTCAATTAATTAGCAGACAGAGGAATCTCATTACGGTGCTCAAAACCCTTTTAGTGTTAAGCAGAATTAAGGGGATATTTGGCAATGCGCTGGATTAGTGAATATTTTACTCTGCTCTCATTTAACTTCATTATCATAGCACTTGCACTGCTCTCGGATTTCATTAATTAAATTGCTCATTAATTTGTCCAAAAAAGATAAAAGTTTTAACGTGCCACCCTATAACTTGGAAAGTAAACTTTCGCCCTGCTTGGTCTTCACTCCCGGCCAGAGGAAGGCAGACGGCGGCTGGCGCTGGCCGAAAGGCAGGCGCAGCTCCCCTCTGCCTCCACCCCGCAGCTTCGGTGACCGCGGGCGTCCCGGCTTCTGGCACCCGGGAAGCAGCAGGGTATCTGGGAGTACGAGCCACGACCGCAGAGGAGCCCACTCGCTTTCTGCCCTCGGGACTGGCCTGGACATTTGAGCAGTTCTTCAGGACGCAAATGAAAGCCTCTCGCTCTCGCCAGGGAATGGGGTTGACTGGGCTAGAGCAACTTGTCCCGGGACCGCGAGAGCGCTCAGGGGAGTTACGGTCATCAAGTCCAAGCGCCTCAGCCTCCTCGCCCTGAGGCTCACTGTTGCCCAAAGACACGCGCAAACGCACTAGATGGGGTCCGCGGCCACACGCCCCAGAAGGGCTTGCTGAGCCCAGCACCGTCCCCCCCCCACCCCCGTCACTTGGCGCCTTTGTCTGAGCACCCTGCCCCGTGACGGGTGCCATCCCTCAGTCATCATCCAGATTCGCGCCCACCTGCAGCTCACACCCACCTGCGCCTCCCCCACCCTACCCCAAAAGGTTAGAAAGACAAATATTAAAATGACTTCCACAAAGGGAACTGCTGAAGAGATCCCAAATTAATACGCATGTGGAATTAATTGGCTGCATTTCATGACATCAAAATGAGTACCTGGGAAACAGAACACCTTCTGGGCATCGGGAGCATACGCTGGAATTAGAGCTAATTGACTAATTACATAAATTAGGCATTAATTTTGCAACACATCAAGTATAAAAGATATCTCAATTAATTGTGCATAAATTACCAGGTGAAAAGGGGCGGCGGCCCGGCCAGGATCCGGGTTCTCCCACCTCTAGGGCCCAAAACCCAGGCGGCAAGGCGGGAGCCCGAGTCGCCGGACAGGCCGGCCGGCGACGGGACACCTGCACCGGGAGCAGCGCCCGCGAAGGCTGATGACCCGGGGCAGTCGTTAATGTGGAGAACCCCCCCCCACACTCATTAAAATCAATTAAGTGCAGTTGGATTGATAAGCTTTCGCCAGGAAAAGGAGCTACGCAGAAAGACCCCTGGCGAGCTACCTCCCCTCCTAATCCCTCCGCCCCCCATTCGGTCGGTCCACCTTAGCTGGTTTCTGTGGCCATCCTGCAGCCGCTGGTGAAGCCTGTCCCGCCATCCTGGACCTCAGTGTCCCTCGCCATGGAGGTCATTCTTCTGGATTCGAAGTTGGCTCTGGGCCACTTTCGATGGATCCGGACTTTGGACTGACCGCGCCAGACGCTTGGTTTCTCTTGGTCAGCTACGTCCTCGCCGGCTAGCTACCACGCGAACTCGACACTCAGGAATCCAACTACCAGGGAGTGGTGCCAAGTGATTTGAATCTCTTTGGTTTTAAAGTGGGTGCAAATTAATCTCCGGAGTGTAAAATCTAAGTAAATAACTTATACATTCTCCCTCCTTGCAGCCAGTTCCTCTCCCGCCTGGTGTACAGGGTTTCTCTCCGCTACTATTGATCAAAGAGTAGAATGAATATAGTCTGGGCGCTCAGGTGAAGCTTCCGGCTCCCTTCCTCAAGGGGAGCTCCAAAGAACACAATAGTAACCCCCCCCCCACAACAAACCACCAAATGTAATATTTGTTTTGCCCTTAAAACAGTACTCTGTTGCAAAATATTAGTAATCTCTGCAGAGACTTCCTCTATACTCTACACATTTTTAAATAAGGGGTGGGGGGAAGCCATCCCAAAGCAAAAGGGTGTTGGTGCAGTGGAGAAAGTCATGCCAATTCCTGGTGGATTCATAACAAAACTCACTAAGCATTCCTCACATAAATGATGGCCAATTAAAACACAGTTTGGTTCTCTTGATCTCATGGAATGTCACTAATAGAGGGACAGACGCCTCAGCAACTTCTGGAGCTGTCATCTGTGCCTGGTAGTTTATAAAATATCAACCCTCTCCCTCCCCGCCCCCCCCCCCCCCAGCTCCCATCTGCAAGACTCTCAAGGTGCAAACACAGGGTTGAAAGGAAATCCTGAGAAACCCTTCACCGTCTGACAACATACATCCTCATCAAGGTACCCAGGTGACATTAGTTACAACACAATTGTGACTGCCCATGGGCCAAGAAAACCGATGAAACCCTGGGCCTCACCATCTTTTTCCTGAGACAAACACTCCTTTTCATGTAGAGGTTTCCTGCCATAGCCAGATACTGAAGGTACTTGAGGGAGATGTTGACAAGTGGATAATTGTCAGCAGAACTAAAACAGACACTTTGTTTACAGTTGAGCATGATTAATTGCAAGTAAATAAAACAGCACTCTTTATAAAATCACTGTCCAAGTTCAGAAAAGGCTGTGTGTCTCTAGGAAGAAAAGAAGTAGACTTATCCTACAAGGGCTGATTTTACTAGACCCTTGAAGCAGCAGCTGGCAGCGGTGTGGACCAGTAGTAGATAGGCTTTATTGCCTTCTAGTTGATCTGGCTTACTCGTTACCATCAAGTCGATTCCAACTCATAGTTACTAAAAAAAAAATCAAATTCATGTAGACCTAGATTAGAAATATTTTTCTCTTAATTAGCTGAGTTTTAAATTTCTCTTATTAAAGGATTATTCTTTCCATCTCCCTTCATTCTTTCCTAAAAGGTAACTCATTTAATGTGAAATAATTTTCAAAATGAGCCAGACGTGATAAACCATGATGTTGTCAAACAAGGCTATTAAATACTGTCATGATACTTCAGTTTGCAAGAGATCATTTTTGTTCCCTGTGGTTCTAATAAATTGCAGAGACCAAGCTCCAATAAACATCCTATGACTGCCCAACATAATAAATATTAATATGAAACAGGAAATAAGTCTGTCTTTCAAGGCACAGTGTGACTTGTGTATAAGAAGTGTTTTTATGGCCACCGGAAGGTGACCAGTCCAACATTTTTGCAATGAACTTTGCTGATCGCATTTGTGCAGACTAGGGCTGCAGACATATCAGTCAACTGCCTTGCTGGTTGGTGGTAGGCTCCTTGCTCTGTAATAGTCAATTAATGGATATTCTTTGTCTTTTGATATAATGCCCAATAAAGTTCAAAACAATGAGCCTAAGGCACCTGGAAATACTTTTGGATCACTAACAATTCAATTAAATTCAGTACTGTTACGCTATTGTATGGTTGGCTACAGAAACACCAGCCAGGCAAATGAGATGCAAACCCAGGATTTTGTTTGGGCTGCTGAGAAAGAACTTTCTCTTTGGGCTTCTTGCAGTTAAGAATTATTTCTAGGAGCTTCTGAGACAGAAGCTAAAGCGAAGTCCTTACAGGGGGCCAGGAAAGAGAAAGAGATTGGATCTTGCTGACTTTGTGTGAATTCTGTGAGCCCTTGGAACCAAAAAATCCTGAATCCTAATCCTGCACTTTTGTGTGAACCAAGACTTTTTCTTTTGGCTTGAGCCAGTTTCGGCTGGATTCTGGAGGAGTTGTGACTAATATACTTTCCCTAATGTCGTGAGACACAGAGCAGGCCTCATACTGAATCTCTTGCCTAGTCCATCTATTTCTCTTCACTAGGAAGAGGAAGCCTAGTTATGCCCTTACCCGTGAAGGGCGGTGGGTAGCTCTTGGGCTTTGGGTCCCAAGGGTTTAATTTCCTTCCGTGGTGGATGCTGTATATCGCTTTGTAGGCTGTATACTTGTGGTGGTACTTGGTAGGGCTTCTACAGCCTGAAAGCGTCAGGATGAAGGAACTAAGGTAATGCCCCATGCCCTCATCAGCTGGTCTCTCAGCCTTTACAAAATCTTGGAAACCAGGCAGCCTGAGTGTGTGCTTGCTTCCCTTCTTCCCTCCCTTCTTTCCTGCCTTCCATCTTTCTCTCTGTCTCTTAATCTTTTTCTTCCTTCCATAAGAATTTCTGAGGACTTACTCAGTCCTAGGTCATTATATATCAAAGCAGTCCTCTGATAAATTCATTTCAAGAGTTTAAGTTTCAATTCATGAAAGAAAATGTATACTTAAGAATAGGCACCAACTTCTCAGATTGGAAATTTTTCATGTTGTACGATCTTCATTACTTAGTAAATATTAAAAATACATTCTCTAATTTGACCATCATATTAACACATGTTGTTAGTGGCTGTTGAATCATTTCTGACTCATCATGACCTAAGTACAACAGAATGAAACACTGCCCAGTTCTGTGCCATCCTCACAATCGTTACGTTTGAGCCCATTGTTGCAGCCACTGTGTCAATCCATCTCCTTGAAGGTCTTGCTCTTTTTCCCTGACCCTCTACTTTACCAAGCATGATGTCCTTCTTCAGGGACTGGTCCTTCCTTATAACATGTCCAAAGTATGGGAGACGAAGTCTCTCCATCCCCACTTCCAAGGAGCACTCTGGCTGTATTTCTTCCAAGACAAACTTGTTCGTTCTTCTGGCAGTCCACGGTATATACAATATTCTTCCCCAACTCCATAATTCAAAGGCATCAATTCTTCTTTGGTCTTTGTTATTCTTTGTCTAGCTTTTAAACACGTATGAGGTAACTGAAAATATCATGGCTTTGGTCAGGCACACCTTAGTCCTCAAAGTGACATCTTCGCTTTTGAACAGCCTTTATAGAGACCTTTTGCAGCAGATTTGCCCAATGAAATAAGTCGTTTGATTTCCTGACTGCTGCTTCCGTGGGTGTTGATTGTGGATCCAAGTAAGAAAATCCTTGGCAATGTCAATCTTTTCTCTACTTATTATAATGTTGCTTATTGGTCCAGCTGTGAAGATTTTTGTTTTCTTTATGTTGAGGTGTAATCCTTACTGAAGGCTGTAATCTTTGAACTTCATCAGTAAGTGGTTCAAGTCTTTTTTCCTTTTCAGCAAGCAAGGATGTGTTATCTGCATATCAAAAGTTGTTAATGAGTCTTCTACCAATTTTGATGCCACATTCTTCTTCATATATTTCAGCTTCTTGTATTATTTGCACAGCATACAGATTGAATAATGTGGTAAAAGGGTGCAACCCTGATGCACACCTTTCTTGATTTAAAACCATGCAGTATCCCCTTGCTCTGTTCAAACAGCTTCCTCTTGGTCTATGTCTGAGTTCTGCATGAGCACAATTAAGTGTTCTGTAATTCCCATTTTTCACAATGTTATCCCTAATTTGTTATGATCCATACAGTCAAATGCCTTTGCATAGTTGATAAAACAGGTAAACATCTTTCTGGTATGATCTGCTTTCAGCCAAGATTCATCTGACATAAGCAGTGATATCTCTCGTTCTTTGTCCTCTTCTGAATCCAGCTTGAATTTCTGGCAGTTCCCTGTCAATGTACTGCAGCAACCGCTTTTGAATGATCTTCAGCAAACCTTTACTAGTGTGTGATATTAATGACATTGTCCTATAACTTCCGAATTCTGTTGGGTCACCTTTCTCTGGAAGGCGCAAATATGGATCTCTTCCAGTCAGTTGGTCAGGTAGCTGTCTTCCAAATTTCTTGGCACAGACGAGTGAACACCTCCAGCACTGTATCTGTTGGTTGAAACATCTCAATTGGTATTCCATCAATTCCTGGAGCCTTGTTTTTCGACAATGCCTTCAGAGCAGCTTGGACTTCTTACTTCAGTACTATCAGTTCTTGATCATATTCTACCTCCTGAAATGGTTAAATGCTGACCAATTCTTTTTGGTATAGTGACTCTGTGTATTCCTTCTATCTGCTTTTGATGCTTCCTGAGTCATTCAATATTTCGCCCATAGAATCTTTCAAAATTGCAACTCAAGACTTGAATTTTTTCTTTAGTTCCTTCAGTTTGAAAAATGCCAAGCGTGTTCTTTCCTTTTGGTTTTCTAACTCCAGATCTTTGCACATTTCATTATAATATTTTACTTTGTCTTCTTGAGCTACCCTTTGAAATCTTCTGTTCAGCTCTTTTACTCCATCATTTCTCCCATTTGCATTTTTTATTCTACGTTCAAGAACAAATTTCAGAGTCTCTTCTGACAACCATTTTGGTCTTTTCTTTCCTGTCTTTTTAATGACCTTTTGCTTTCTTTATGTATAATGTCCTTGATGTCTTCCCACGACTCATCTGGTCTTCGGTCGTTAGTGTTCAATGCATCAAATCTATTCTCAAGATGGTCTCCAAATTCAGGAGGGATATACTCAAGGTTGTATTTTGGCACTCGCAGACTTGTTTTTAATTTTTTTCAGCTTCAGCTTGAACTTGCATATAAGCAATTGATTGTCTGTCCCACAGTTGGCCCTGGCCTTGTTCTGACAGGTGATATTGAACTTTTCCTTTGTCTCTCCACAGATGTAGCCAATTTGATTCCTGTGTTTTCCATCCTGTGAGGTCTACGTGTGTAGTAGTACCATTTATGTTGTTGAAAAAAAGTATATGAAATGAAGACACCATTAGTCTTTCAAAATTCTGTCTTTTGTGTAGGCTGTGCTATCACCCTTGATTTATAAATAAGGAAACCAAAGCCTGGAAGGAGATTAGGAAACTCTGAAATTCCATAAATAGGAGATGGTGGAAACAGAATAGGAGCTCGAGTCTTTCTGCTTCCAGAGTTTAAGCTTTGACTTCTGTTTAGTAGTTGAAATTTGTGTTCTTGTTCATAGTTGGAAACATTGAGACCCAGGTAGGTTATGTGGGTTGCCCAAGCTTGCATAGCTGGTGACTGGGCTGGTGCTTGGGTTCTTTCCACTATAGCCAGTGCCCATTGTACCCACTACTGTCCATCCAGAGGTGTGCTGGTAAGCTGACTCTTGGGGGCAAAGCCCCGATTTGTACTGTGCTGATTTCCGTGGTGTAAATACTTTCAGCATGGCTGATTTCAAGCTACTAAAGCTACGGAGAGATGAGCGCAATTGGCTTTTTTGAACTGCTAAGAGTGAGCTCCAGTACGCTACTACCTCTACCCCATCTTCAGTATGATTTTGCTCTTGGTCTTTGAAATTATTTCCAAGTCACTTCAAGGCAACCATGATATGGTAGATGATTCCCTAATCCTGGATTCAAAAGACCTACATACAAGCAGTGTGATGTTGGGCAATGACTCAGAGACTCAGTTTCTGCTTGTAAAACAGGGACAATAACATCCACCGTGCCTGTTTCTTAGTATTTGTTCTGTTTAGTTTGTGTGTGTGTGTGTATGCATGTGTGCTTGTGAATGAAATGAATCCATTCATAAGAAGGCACTTTGTGAAATGTGAAATGTTATGGAAATGTGACCGATTGAGCTGTTCCTCATTAGATATGCCCAGCTCAGAGGTCTGCTAAGAGACATCGTCTGTCCCCAGGTTCTTTATCTCTGGTTATAGTTGATGGTTGCCTTCTTGAACTCTCACAGTACTTTGCGTATGCCTCTATTTCACCACCCATGTGTCATCTCGTAATTGCTCTTATGTCTGTCTTTAACAAAGGCAGTAGAATGTGATAGTTAAAAATGTAGAGCAGTGCTGTCTCATAGAAATATAATTTGAACCACACATGTAATTTTTAATTTCTAGTAGCCACATTTTTTTTTTTTTTTTTTTTTTAATAATAACTTTTATTAAGCTTCAAGTGAACGTTTACAAATCCAATCAGTCTGTCACATATAAGTTTACATACATCTCACTCCCTACTCCCACTTACTCTCCCCGTCTTGAGTCAGCCCTTTCAGTCTCTCCTTTCTTGACAATTTTGCCGGCTTCCCTCTCTCTCTATCCTCCCATCCCCCCTCCAGACAAGAGTTGCCAACACAATCTCAAGTGTACACCTGATATAATTAGCTCACTCTTCATCAGCGTCTCTCTCCCACCCGCTGACCTGTCCCTTTCATGTCTGATGAGTTGTCTTCAGGGATGGTTCCTGTCCTGTGTCAACAGAAGGTCTGGAGAGCATGGCCGCCGGGATTCCTCCAGTCTCAGTCAGACCATTAAGTTTGGTCTTCTTATGAGAATTTGGGGTCTGCATCCCACTGCTCTCCTGCTCCCTCAGGGGTCCTCTGCTGAGCTCCCTGTCAGGGCAGTCATCGATTGTGGCCGGGCACCAACTAGTTCTTCTGGTCTCAGAATGATGTAGGTCTCTTGTTCATGTGGCCCTTTCTGTCTCTTGGGCTCTTAGTTGTCATGTGGGCTTGGTGTTCTTCATTTTCCTTTGCTCCAGGTGGGTTGAGACCAATTGCTGCATCTTAGATGGCTGCTTGTTAGCATTTAAGACCCCAGACGCCACATTTCAAAGTGGGATGCAGAATGATTTCATAATAGAATTATTTTGCCAATTGACTTAGAAGTCCCCGCAAACCATGTTCCCCAGACCCCCGCGCTTGCTCCGCTGAGCTTTGAAGCATTCATTTTATCCCGGAAACTTCTTTGCTTTTGGTCCAGTCCAATTGAGCTGACCTTCCATGTATTGAGTGTTGTCTTTCCCTTCACCTAACGCAGTTCTTATCTACTGATTAATCAATAGAAAAACCCTCTCCCACCCTCCCTCCCTCCCCCCCTCGTAACCACAAAAGTATGTGTTCTTCTCAGGTTTACTATTTCTCAAGATCTTATAATAGTGGTCTTATACAGTATTTGTCCTTTTGCCTCTGACTCATTTCGCTCAGCATAATGCCTTCCAGCTTCCTCCATGTTATGAAATGTTTCACAGATTCATCACTGTTCTTTATCGATGCGTAGTATTCCATTGTGTGAATATACCACAATTTATTTACCCATTCATCCGTTGATGGACACCTTGGTTGCTTCCAACTTTTTGCTATTGTAAACAGAGCTGCAATAAACATGGGTGTGCATATATCTGTTTGTATGAAGGCTCTTGTATCTCTAGGGTATATTCCGAGGAGTGGGATTTCTGGGTTGTATGGTAGTTCTATTTCTAACTGTTTAAGATAACGCCAGATAGATTTCCAAAGTGGTTGTACCATTTTACATTCCCACCAGCAGTGTATGAGAGTTCCAATCTCTCCGCAGCCTCTCCAACATTTATTATTTTGTGTTTTTTGGATTAATGCCAGCCTTGCTGGTGTGAGATGGAATCTCATCGTAGTTTTAATTTGCATTTCTCTAATGGCTAATGATCGAGAGCATTTTCTCATGTATCTGTTGGCTGCCTGAATATCTTCTTTAGAGAAATGTGTGTTCATATCCTTTGCCCACTTCTTGATTGGGTTGTTTGTCTTTTTGTGGTTGAGTTTTGACAGAATCATGTAGATTTTAGAGATCAGGCGCTGGTCGGAGATGTCATAGCTGAAAATTCTTTCCCAATCTGTAGGTGGTCTTTTTACTCTTTTGGTGAAGTCTTTAGATGAGCATAGGTGTTTGATTTTTAGGAGCTCCCAGTTATCGGGTTTCTCTTCATCATTTTTGGTAATGTTTTGTATTCTGTTTATACCTTGTATTAGGGCTCCTAGGGTTGTCCCAATTTTTTCTTCCATGATCTTTATCGTTTTAGTCTTTATGTTTAGGTCTTTGATCCACTTGGAGTTAGTTTTTGTGCATGGTGTGAGGTATGGGTCCTGTTTCATTTTTTTGCAAATGGATATCCAGTTATGCCAGCACCATTTGTTAAAAAGGCTGTCTTTTCCCCAGTTAATTGACACTGGTCCTTTGTCAAATATCAGCTGCTCATACGTGGATGGATCTATGTCTGGGTTCTCAATTCTGTTCCATTGGTCTATGTGTCTGTTGTTGTACCAATACCAGGTTGTTTTGACTACTGTGGCTGTATAATAGGTTCTGAAGTCAGGTAAGGTGAGGCCTCCCACTTTCTTCTTCTTTTTCAGTAGTGCTTTGCTTATCCGGGGCTTCTTTCCCTTCCATATGAAATTGGTGATTTGTTTCTCTATCCCCTTAAAATATGACATTGGAATTTGGATCGGAAGTGCGTTAAATGTATAGATGGCTTTTGGTAGAATAGACATTTTTACTATGTTAAGTCTTCCTATCCATGAGCAAGGTATGTTTTTCCACTTAAGTATGTCCTTTTGAATTTCTTGTAGTAGAGCTTTGTAGTTTTCTTTGTATAGGTCTTTTACATCCTTGGTAAGATTTATTCCTAAGTATCTTATCTTCTTGGGGGCTACCGTGAATGGTATTGATTTGGTTATATCCTCTTCGGTGTTCTTTTTGTTGATGTAGAGGAATCCAAGTGATTTTTGTATGTTTATTTTATAACCTGAGACTCTGCCAAACTCTTCTATTAGTTTCAGTAGTTTTCTGGAGGATTCCTTAGGGTTTTCTGTGTATATAATCATGTCATCTGCAAATAGTGATAACTTTACTTCTTCCTTGCCAATCCGGATACCTTTTATTTCTTTGTCTAGCCTGATTGCCCTGGCTAAGACTTCCAACACGATGTTGAATAAGAGCGGTGATAAAGGGCATCCTTGTCTGGTTCCCGTTCTCAAGGGAAATGCTTTCAGGTTCTCTCCATTTAGAGTGATATTGGCTGTTGGCTTTGCATAGATGCCCTTTATTATGTTGAGGAATTTTCCTTCAATTCCTATTTTGGTAAGAGTTTTTATCATAAATGGGTGTTGGACTTTGTCAAATGCCTTTTCTGCATCAATTGATAAGATCATGTGGTTTTTGTCTTTTGTTTTATTTATGTGATGGATTACATTAATGGTTTTTCTGATATTAAACCAGCCTTGCATACCTGGTATAAATCCCACTTGATCAGGGTGAATTATTTTTTTGATGTGTTGTTGGATTCTATTGGCTAGAATTTTGTTGAGGATTTTTGCATCAATGTTCATGAGGGATATAGGTCTATAATTTTCTTTTTTTGTAATGTCTTTACCTGGTTTTGGTATCAGGGAGATGGTGGCTTCATAGAATGAGTTGGGTAGTATTCCGTCATTTTCTATGCTTTGGAATACCTTTAGTAGTAGTGGTGTTAACTCTTCTCTGAAAATTTGGTAGAACTCTGCAGTGAAGCCGTCCGGGCCAGGACTTTTTTTTGTTGGGAGTTTTTTGATTACCGTTTCAATCTCTTTTTTTGTTATGGGTCTATTTAGTTGTTCTGCTTCTGAATGTGTTAGTTTAGGTAGGTAGTGTTTTTCAAGGAATTCATCCATTTCTTCTAGGTTTTCAAATTTGTTAGAGTACAATTTTTCATAATAATCTGAAATGATTCTTTTAATTTCATTTGGTTCTGTTGTGATGTGGTCCTTCTCATTTCTTATTCGGGTTATTTGTTTCCTTTCCTGTATTTCTTTAGTCAGTCTAGCCAATGGTTTATCAATTTTGTTAATTTTTTCAAAGAACCAGCTTTTGGCTTTGTTAATTCTTTCAATTGTTTTTCTGTTCTCTAATTCATTTAGTTCAGCTCTAATTTTTATTATTTGTTTTCTTCTGGTGCCTGATGGATTCTTTTGTTGCTCACTTTCTATTTGTTCAAGTTGTAGGGACAGTTCTCTGATTTTGGCTCTTTCTTCTTTTTGTATGTGTGCATTTATTGATATAAATTGACCTCTGAGCACTGCTTTTGCTGTGTCCCAGAGGTTTTGATAGGAAGTATTTTCATTCTCGTTGCTTTCTATGAATTTCCTTATTCCCTCCTTGATGTCTTCTATAACCCAGTCTTTTTTCAGGAGGGTATTGTTCATTTTCCAAGTATTTGATTTCTTTTCCCTCGTTCTTCTGTTATTGATCTCTAGTTTTATTGCCTTGTGGTCTGAGAAGATGCTTTGTAATATTTCGATGTTTTGGACTCTGCAAAGGTTTGTTTTATGACCTAATATGTGGTCTATTCTAGAGAATGTTCCATGTGCGCTAGAAAAAAAAGTATATTTTGCAGCAGTTGGGTGGAGAGTTCTGTATAAGTCAATGAGGTCAAGTTGGTTGATTGTTGTAATTAGATCTTCCGTGTCTCTGTTGAGCTTCTTACTGGATGTCCTGTCCTTCTCCGAAAGGGGTGTGTTGAAGTCTCCTACTATAATTGTGGAGGTATCTATCTCGCTTTTCAGTTCTGTTAAAATTTGATTTATATATCTTGCAGCCCTGTCATTGGGTGCGTAAATATTTAATATGGTTATGTCTTCCTGATCAATTGTCCCTTTTATCATTATATAGTGTCCTTCTTTATCCTTTGTGGTGGATTTAAGTCTAAAGTCTATTTTGTCAGAAATTAATATTGCTACTCCTCTTCTTTTTTGCTTATTGTTTGCTTGATATACTTTTTTCCATCCTTTGAGTTTTAGTTTGTTTGTGTCTCTAAGTCTAAGGTGTGTCTCTTGTAGGCAGCATATAGATGGATCGTGTTTCTTTATCCAGTCTGTGACTCTCTGTCTCTTTATTGGTGCATTTAGTCCATTTACATTCAGGGTAATTATAGATAAATAAGTTTTTAGTGCTGTCATTTTGATGCCTTTTTATGTGTGTTGTTGACAATTTCATTTTTCCACATACTTTTTTGTGCTGAGGCGTTTTTCTTAGTAAATTGTGAGATCCTCACTTTCATAGTGTTTGACTTTATGTTAGTTGAGTCGTTACGTTTTTCTTGGTTTTTGTCTTGAGTTATAGAGTTGTTATACCTTTTTGTGGTTACCTCATTATATACCCCTATTTTTCTAAGTAAAAACCTAACTTGTATTGTTCTATATCGCCTTGTATCACTCTCCATATGGCAGTTCAATGCCTCCTGTATTTAGTCCCTCTTTTTGATTATTGTGATCTTTTACCTATTGACTTCCATGATTCCCTGTTATGTGTATTTTTTTTTAATTAATCTTAATTTGTTTGTTTTTGTGATTTCCCTATTTGAGTTGATATCAGGACGTTCTGTTTTGTGACCTTGTGTTGTGCTGTTATCTGATATTATTGGTTCTCTGACCAAACAATATCCTTTAGTATTTCTTGTAGCTTTGGTTTGGTTTTTGCAAATTCTCTAAACTTGTGTTTGTCTGTAAATATCTTAATTTCGCCTTCATATTTCAGAGAGAGTTTTGCTGGATATATGATCCTTGGTTGGCAGTTCTTCTCCTTCAGTGTTCTGTATATGTCGTCCCATTCCCTTCTTGCCTGCATGGTTTCTGCTGAGTAGTCTGAACTTATTCTTATTGATTCTCCCTTGAAGGAAACCTTTCTTTTCTCCCTGGCTGCTTTTAAAATTTTCTGTTTATCTTTGGTTTTGGTGAGTTTGATGATAATATGTCTTGGTGTTTTTCTTTTTGGATCAATCTTAAATGGGGTTCGATGAGCATCTTGGATAGATATCCTTTCGTCTTTCATGATGTCAGGGAAGTTTTCTGTCAGAAGTTCTTCAACTATTTTCTCTGTGTTTTCTGTCCCCCCTCCCTGTTCTGGGACTCCAATCACCCGCAGGTTATCCTTCTTGATAGAGTCCCACATAATTCTTAGGGTTTCTTCATTTTTTTTAATTCTTTTATCTGATTTTTTTTCAGCTATGTTGGTGTTGATTCCCTGGTCCTCCAGATGTCCCAGTCTGCATTCTAATTGCTCGAGTCTGCTCCTCTGACTTCCTAGTGTGTTGTCTAATTCTGTGATTTTATTGTTAATCTTTTGGATTTCTACATGTTGTCTCTCTATGGATTCTTGCAACTTATTAATTTTTCCAGTATGTTCTTGAATAATCTTTTTGAGTTCTTCAACAGTTTTATCAGTGTGTTCCTTGGCTTTTTCTGCAGATATCCTAATTTCATTTGTGATATCATTAAGCATTCTGTAAATTAGTTTTTTATATTCTGTATCTGATAATTCCAAAATTGTATCTTCATTTGGGAAAGATTTTGATTCTTTTGTTTGGGGAGTTGGAGAAGCTGTCACGGTCTGCTTCTTTAAGTGGTTTGATATGGATTGTTGTCTCCGAGCCATCACTGGGAAACTAGTTTTTCCAGAAAATCCGCTAAAAAAAAAACTGCAGTCAGATCCCTATCAGAGTTCTCCCTCTGGCTCAGGCTATTCAGATGTTAATGAAGCCGCCTGGGGAGGGTGGGGGAGGGAACAGAGAGATAGGAGAGTAGCGCCTCAGAATATAGCCAGAGTTGCTTGTCTTGCTTGGAATGACTCTTATATCTGAGATTCCCGCGGGCGCGTCGCCTATGTGTGCTGTCTGTGTGGAGATTGCCCCCGGGGGGTCTGGCCCGCTGGAGTCACGGTCAGATCCTCCGCTTCCAGCCCCACGCCCAGCGTCAAGGCTCCCCTACTGGGACGGTGCACTCTCGACTCCAAAATCAGTCGCTGCCTCCCGGGGACTTCCCGTCCCTCCAGCCGCGTGGCCGTGCCGCCCCCGTGAACCAGGTGGGCCCCCTCCCGGGGTTAGTTCAGATGGGTGGAGTAGCTCCCCGTGCTTGTGCCGCGACCGAGTGTCCCGGCTGGAACGCTGTTCTCCCCACTCCAATACCAGTCGCTGCCTCCCGGGGACTTCTCCTACCGGCTGCGTCCCACGCCGCCCGCGCGACCCGGATGGTCACCTTCCCGGGGTTAGTTCAGGGGGTGGAGCAACTCTCCGTGTTTATGGCGTACCTGCGTGCAGTCCAAATCCCTGTGGGACGGTTCCCCGGCTCGGATGCTACTCTTTCTGCTCCAAGATCAGTCACTGCCTCCCGGGGACTTCTCCTAACGGCTGCGTCCCACGCCGCCCGTGGAGCCGGCTAGTCCCCCTCCCGGGGTTAGTTCAGGGGGGTGGAGCAGGTCTCTGTGCTTGTGCCGTCCCTGACTGGTATGCTGGCTCCAGGCTCTGGAAACAATCGCTGCTTCCCCGTATTAGTTCGTTCTCCGTCTCTAAATCTGTGTTTGTTGTTCAGGGTTCGTAGATTGTTATGTATGTGATCGATTCACTTGTTTTTCCGTGTCTTTGTTGTAAGAGGGATCCGAGGTAGCGTCTGCCTAGTCCGCCATCTTGGCTCCGCCTCTAGTAGCCACATTTTAAAAATAAAAAAGAAACAAGTAAATTTAATTTAATAATGTATTTAATGTAATACAACGTATCCAAAATATTATCATTTTCAACACGTAATCAATATTAAAATTATTAATGTGCTATATTCTTTTTTCACACTATATTTTGAAATCTTGGGTATATTTTAAACTTACAGCACATCTCAATTCAGACTATCCATAGTTCAGGTGTTCAAGTGGCCAGTGGCTACTCTGTCAGGCTGTGCAGCTCTAGGGTCAGTCCGTCTGGGTTGAAATCTCACTTTTCTACTTACTGTCTGGGTGATTTACTTGATCTCTCTGTTCCTCAGTTTCCTTTTTGTGAGGTGAAGATGATAATGAAATATACAGCATGGAGTTGTTGAAAGAATTAATTTAACATATAGAAAGTACTTAAATAACAGTATAAAATATGTGTACCATCAATGTTATATATGTTAGTTTAATTTTTTAGGTTGTAATATTTCTAGAGATAAAATTGCATTTTATTCATGTTCTTATTTTCCAGGAACTCAAACAGTGACTGGCACATGGTAGGCCATCTGTGTTGGATGGATAGATGGATGTGTGGGTGGGCGGGTGGATGGATGGATGGATGGATGGGTGGATAAAAACTGGCTCCCACCACTCACTGTATATGACATCAAAATTTCAGATGAAATCCAGGATATTTTAAGCAATAAGAACATCATCCATTAATGATGGTGCCATCATTTGCAGACGTATTTTAAAATAACGAGCTTTGTTGAAGTATAATTAATGTAACATTTACTCATTTTTTAAGTGTACAGTTCAGTGAGCTTTGACAAATATATGAGTCACTTAATATATAGAACATTTCCAGCACTCAAAAAGTTTCCTTATGCCTCTTTGCAGGCAATTCCCTCTCCCCTTCCTTAGCCATTGGCAACTATGGACCTGCTTTCTGTTACGGTGTTTTTAGAATATAAAATAAATGAAATCGTACATCTTGATATATTTTGTGTCTGGGTTCTATCACTTAGCATAATGCTTTTGAGGGCCATACGTGTTGTTCCATGTATCCATAGTTCATTCCTTTATTGCTGAGTAAAATTCTATTGTATAGCTTACCACAGATTTGTTATCTATTCTTTTGTTGATGGATATTTGGGTCGTTTCCAATTTTGGGCCATTATTAATAAAGACAACGTGAACATTCAAGTTACCAGTCTTTGTGTGAACACGTTTTCACTTCTCTTGGGTAAATGACTAGGAATGGAATTGCTGGGTTGTATGGTAAGTGTACATTTAACTTTATGAGAAACTGCCAAACTAGTTTCCAAAGTGGTTGTGCCATTTTGCATTCCCACCGACAGAGTATGAGTTTCCCGATTGCTCCACCTCCTCACCAACTCTTTGATTTTCAGTCTTATTTTATGTTTAGGTATTTAGGCAGATAAATAGTGGTATCTCCTTGTGCTTTTAATTTGCATTTCCCAATGACAAATGCTATTTAGGATCTTTCTTTCATGTGCTGATTGACTATTTGCACATCCTCTCTGGTGAAGTGTCTGTTCAAATCATTTTCTCACTTTTTTTTTTTTAAAGTAAACTCTAAGTTTTAAAACAGTTATAGGTTTACAGAAAAATTGTAAAGATGGTACATACAGTTCCCATATACCCCATACTAAGCTTCCCCTATTATTAACATCCTACATTATTGTAGTACATTTGTTATAATTAAGGAACAAATATTGATACATTATTATTAACTAAAGTCTCTACTTTACTCAGGTTTCCTTGGCTTTTACCTAATGTCCTTTTTCAATTCCAGGATGCCATTCAGGATACCGCATTATGTTTTGTTGTCATGTCTCCTTAGACTCCTCTTGAATGTGACAGTTTCTCAGAATTTCCTTGTGTTTGATGACTTTGACAATTTTGAGGAGTACTGGTCAGGTATTTTATAGAATATCCCTCTATTGGGATTTGTCTGATATTTTTTCTTATGATTAGACTGGGATTACACATTTTTGGGAAGAAGACCACAAAGGTGAAGTGACATTTCATGACATTATATGAAGGGTACATACTATCAACATGACTTATCAGTGTTGACATTAACGTTGATCACCTGGATAATGCAGTGTTTGTCAAGTCTCCCCACTGTAAAGTTACTCTCCCCCCTCCATACTGTACTCTTTGTGAGGAAATCACTCTGTACAGTCCAACTAAGGAGTGGGGAATTATGCTCGATCTTCTGTTTCTATTTGTTTAAAAATTTTTTTATTATTATGGTATTTTTTTAATGTATAACAAAATTTTTGCCATTTCAACATTTTTTACGTGTATGATTCAATGGCATTAGTCACATTCTTCACGTTGTGCAACCATTACGACTATCCTTTTCCAAATTTTGCCATTACCCTTAACAGAAACTGAGTGCCCCCCAAGTACTGATTCTCTCTTTCCTCTACCCTCCCACCCCAGGCAACCACTAATAGACTTTGGGATCCACACATTTACCTATTCTAGATATTTCACGTAAGTGAGATCATACAGCACTTGTCTTTGGTGACTGACATTTCACGGCTCCATTTTCTTGAGGGCCGAGTACGTAAATTATTTGAAATTCTTCTGCATGGGAGATTTGTCTCTTCTCCTTCATTTATTTATTTATCCAATCATTTAGAGGTTTTCCCCAATATCTGAAAGTAGAGCTTTCCAATGAAACATTTCATAAGCTGAAATGGCATAAAGTGAAGAAGCAGTTACCATTAATTTACAAGGGAAAATTTTTGATTGTCCCCAGACCCAAAACATAACCTACCAAATCATACCAAATAACACAAAAAACCCTTATTAGCTCTCTTAGGCTTTTCTGATACCTTAGGAAACATCTTGCTTATGAAAGTACAAAGTAAATCAAAATAAAGCACAGATTTTCACAGACATAATTCAAAGCTATGGCTGCTTGAGGCTGAGATGCTGAGTGTAGTTTCTGGGGAAGGAGCTTAGCGATGCCACTCTCGCTGCTTGGGGTACATGCTGCCACTTTAATGGCTCGCTGGAAAACAAACACTGAATGCTATTTCTGCTTTTTGCCTTTTTTTCATACAAGTGAAAATCCTCCTCCGGTTTCTTTTGGTTAGCAGAAACGAGTACTTATGTAGGTCTTTCATAAAAGTGAAATGGCATAAAGCAAACTTGTGAAAAGCAGGGGTTACCTGTATTTGTATAATATGGACTCATGAATACTTATTTTACACTTTGGGTTATAACCTAATAATGCTTTATTGATTAACTGATTGTTGTTGTTGCTGAAGTTGTTCCAGCGCTGGCCATTAGAAGATCTTTAAGTTGACTGTTGGGTCCCTTGATATGTCTCCATGATTGTGGTTTTTTTTAAAAAAAAAATTGTTACGTTTGTTGTTTGTTTAAGCAGTTTCTTACTTCCTGGCACCCCAAGATGCTCCAGGCTCATCTATTATGTTTCCCACCCCAGGCCTAGAATCAATCATCTCTACAAGGAGCCCTGGTTGTTTTTATTGGAGAGCTGTATTAGAAAACAAGATCTGGGTGCCAGGTGTGCTACTTTGCTCATTTACTTTTAATCAGGTTGTTTCTCATTCTTGAGTTATAAGCATTCTTTATGTATTTTATATAAAAGTTCTGTATTAGATACATGTTTTGGATTGCCTTTTAATTTTATTTACAGTGTCTTTCAATAACAAGCATTTTAAATATTGATAAAGGTCAATTTATCAAGTTTTTCTTTTATAATTTGTGCATTTTTTGTGTTGTTTTTGGCTCCTTTTTAAGATTCTTTATTTCTGGTTTCAGTTATTTTATTATCATGTGCTGTGTTATGCTTTTCTTTATTCTGGTTGAGGTTCACTGAGCTTCTTGGAGCTTTCATCAAATTGGACAAAATTTTGGCCTTTATTCTCCAAATATCCTCCCCTCTTCTCCTTCCGGAACTCTAATTATGAGTATGTTAGCTTGCTGATATTGTCCCACAGGTCGCACTGCTGCTGTCTTCATTTTCTCTCCCTTCCTCATATTGGACGTGTTTCCATTGCCATGTCTTTAAGTTCCTGTTTCTTCTGCAATGTCTAATCTGCTGTTAATCCCATCCAGTATATTTTCATTTCTGATATATTTTTCGTGTCTAAAATCTTCATTTGGGTCTTTTTTTTTTTCATTTGGGTCCTTTTTGGATCCTTCCTCTCACCTTATGGCTTTAGTAGACTGATTAATCATCTGTCATTTCTGGGTCTGTTTCTGTTGGCTGATTTTTCTCCTGGTTATGGCTCATATTCTTATTTTTTATACATCAGGTAATTTTTGATTGAATGATAATTTTATTATTAGTTTTAAGTTATGAAGTACTGAAAGACACTTGAAAGAATGTTGTATTTTTTTTCTGGCATGGAATTATTTGCAATCAGTTTGATCCTTTTGAGGCTTAATTTTAAGCTTTTTATGGCTGGTTCAGAGCAGCATTTACTCTAGGACTATTTTTATTCCACTACTAAGATGTGGCCCTTCAGACAACTCTACCTAATGTGCTATGTATTACCAGGTTTTTACTGTGCTTGGTGGGAAAGCAAACTATTCCTAACTCTGTGTGAACTCCAGTAATTGTCCTGTTTATTGATTTCCAGTGTTTATTTCCCTGGCCTCATGGGTAGATCAATACTCAGCTCATGGAGACCCCCTCTGCAGATTTCCTGTACCCTAGCCTACAAATTCTAGATACCTCAGCCTTCCCAAACTCCAGTCTGTGTTTTCTCACCTCAGTGACCCTGCTGGGCCTGGTTTGGGTTCTCTTTCCTCCTCTGTGGCTTGAAAACTACTTCTAGGCGGTAAGTGTGCCTAGACAATCATAGCGAGTGTCTCATTTGTTGTCCATTGTTCAGGGATCACAGTCCTCTCCCTGAAACAATTTTAAAATATGTTGTGGCTGGATTTCTATTTGTTCATGGTAGAAAGGCAATTCCCACAGCAGTTGATACTTCATGGGAAAAAAAGCAGAACTCTATCCCAAGCTTTTATGAATAAAATTTATTGTGAAGGAAAGGGAGAGTTTTGCTGACAGAAAATATCCCTTTTCCTCAGTAGTTAAAAGGCTTAGTTTTCTTCTATTTTGAAGGGTCACAAAGTCTCTTTAAATTGAACACAAACTGAAAGTCTTCAATTTTCATCATCTTTTTTTTGGCTAACAGGGAGAATAGCAGTGCTTTATTTTTCTTGCATGGTCTTACTTTTTGCAATCTAAACCTTGCTTTAAAAATCACACACACAAAGATCATTGCAATGAAATATACTGTGTTGGGATACTTGAGAGTATCTGTGGCAGAAAATTCTCTGCCTTCTTGCTGACTTAGCCCTTACTAAAATTATTTTTTTCTTCCTAGCTACCCGTTGGGCTTTAATAAGCAATAGCAATTTATATGGTATTTTGGGCATTTGATCACTTAAAAATTAAAAAATGCCAAACCATCAGTGACTTCATAGAAAGTTGTTGATGAGTCCTTCACCAGTACAAAATTCAGTGCATAGTGAGAATAAGAAATATCTATAGGCAGCTGGTATCAGAATGTGTACTGTCTACTTCAACAGAGAACATTTAGTACCTTGTAAAAATCAATTTTTTTCTCTTATAGTTTTGTCTAAAGAGGCTGTAAATATTTGTCATTTTTCTTTCTTGAATTAGTATAATCCTTTGTAATAACTTGAGTTTCTGTGTCTTGCAGAGCTTTGAAGACTAACTTAAGAGGCAGGAGTTTGAGGAATTAGAAATATATTGCACTAAATACGTTCAAATGTTTCCTTCTTTTCATGTGTTAAGTAGGTTACAAAAACAATTACTTCTACTCTCATTTGCCAAAAAGACAAACTTTCCTTGTATATGTCATTGTCCTTGAATAGAAATAAGCTTTCCTAAAAATGCCTGTTATATTTTACTATCATAGATCTCTATCTATATTTAAATTTATTATAACTTGATAAAATTTGTATTTGTTGTGTGTTTTATATCCTGATAACTAAGCATAGTATCATCAGTAGAGGATATGACCTTGATTATGAAATTGCAAAGCACCTATAGGAAGGCCTGGTTCGATTATTTATTATACTGTATTGGACGTTTTTTCTCACGTCTGAAAAAAATGTTTAAATTTTGCAGCTTTTCACCATATCTGGGCTGTTGAAATACTCATGCCTCTCTGACCCCATTTTTTCCTTTTAATAATCAAAATAATATAATTGAACATCTACACAAAGAGTTGAACTTCTAAAAATTCATAGGCCTTTTTTCATTTTGTTTTGTGTCTATTGTATTTATGCCAATTGGAAATACATTTCAGAATCCGCATGTTAGGGGAATTGCTGCAGACTTCTCCCTTCATACAGCTGTGTATTCCATGACAAAAAGAGAATCATGATGTCACGATGCCCATGGTTCCTCTGGTGTTCTTTGTTATCAATTAAAAAGCAAGCCAGATTTTCTAATTCCTCAGTTCCTTGGGGATTTGTTTAAAAAGCAAGCTGAATTTTTACCTTCGTGTAAAAACACTGAGTTGTTTACCAGATGAATATTAAAATCATACCATTAGAATGAAAAGTGTTTTCCTTTGGGGTTTTCTTGAGAAAGGGAGTGAGGCCGGCAGATACTTTGGGATATAACATGGGACACATTATCTGCAAAGCTGATTTGATATTAATGCATTCTGCTAATCAAGTTTATTTTCTCTATTGACTGAAGTTAACATTAATCCTTTAATTTGCAAATACTGCAGTCCTAAAAATTACATTTCTGAGTTGATCGCTGGTGGTTATGCTACGTGGTGTCATTGTAAGCACGTTGCTGGACAGATTATTTACACTTACTCTGGAAGATGAAATTATCCCCAACACATCTTTCTTGCAAAATTAGAAGAAATGCTGGTTGCTATTAAACCTGATCAGCTGGTATCACAGCAGGGTGCTTGTGAAAAAAATTACTTAATATCTCTTTGTTTACAGTCTTCACCTCAGTGAATATATTTAATGTAATTATTCAACTGCTAACCAGCTACTGATGTTAACTATTTGTGTTTAATGAAATTGTATTTTTAGAAGTACTATGCCGCAGCAAGGAGTTTATTTTCATTTTCCTTAGAATTCTATTTGGTGTACTTATCTAAAAAGGAAGTCTTAATGAAGAAGTACTGATTAAGTCCAAAGGTGATATTAACACTGAGGAAATTTGATCATTCTTGCGTCTTCAGAAATGGTGGCATCATGCAGATTCCTTAATAAGCCACTGGTTTATAAGATAATTTGGGGAAAATCCACTTCTTGAGTGCCTTGGTTTCCCTCTTGAAATGTGAAACAGCGATGAAACCTTAATGGAACCACTGTGGATTTAGGGAAAAATATTGTTAACAACCTTAGATGGAAAAAGTGACTAGTCTATGAACTTCTATTCTATTATTGTTATGGAAAAAAATTACTCCAAACCAAAAATGGGAAAAATATGTAAATTTACTACTGTTCAGCACACTTGCAGTGCCTGTTGATTTCATAGGGAGCTCTGCAAATGTATATGAGTAGGATTGGGTTCTGAAGCTCTTCGGTTAACTCAACCATTTAGGGTTAAAGAACAATTTTTTACTTATATTTATGTTTAACTATATCCCACAAACAGCTCCCAGAATGAATGTATTTCATGTCTTGGATCATCAGGCCAATCTTAGAACCGCTCTGCCTTTCTCTACATAAATATTCCTATGTAACTGGCTAGCTAATAAGATGACTTGGTTATCCACGAAACCTCTCGCTCAAGGCCCATTATTTTTTCTTGGCTCTGATACATGACTCTAAACTGGAAAAGAATCTTGTTTAAAATACATTGCTCCCCAAGCATCACTCTAAGGAGCAGATGATAGCTGGATTGGCTGTTATTTTAGGGTTTGGAAAAGCAACTTAATGTTATTCGTATTAGGAACCGTCAACTTGGAGAGTTATAACTTGTCTCTCCAATATTATTAGGCTGAACCTCAGATCAACTCTCATATTTTGATGGAAGGATTTCTGCTGCCTTCTTGTGTTTGAGTTACCAGAATTCTTAAAAGGTTTGTATCCTAATTACCACATCTCACTATTACGTAATAATTTCATAGTTGTGTACTTACTATCTGTAGGAGGTTAGAGGCTGTGCCTGTTTTTGTTCGCACCAGTTGGCACAACTGCCAACACACAACAGTGCTCAACAAATATTTGTTGGATATGTGAGTATCAGCTGTCTCTGCATCCTTTTGTGGCCATACCCTTGTTACACCTATGTAGTTGTGTGTATTCCAGATGTCACCACAGCTGTGCCTCACCTTCCACCCTGAAAAGTATCATTGAAGATTCAGCTGGAGAGGCAGGGAGGTCTGACTATTTAAATCAGAATTTAATGCAAGGGATTGGTTACTCAGGTGCTGGAAGATCTGAGAAGATAAAGAGAGGATGGGAAAGCAACCCAAAGATAAGCAGCAGCAGGAAGCCACACCCTGTAGGCTGGAGGGAGAAAGATGGGAAGTGGCGTAACCACAGCTCGGGGCTAGGAGCACCTGATGGGGGCTGGAACCACAGAGGGCCAGTGTGACAGGCCTGGAAGCTGAGGAGATGATGCAGCCTTTGCCAGGAATGCACTAGAGACAGAGAAGGAGGGGAGAAATACTTTGGCTTCTTCCTTCCCTCTGCCCTCCAATCTCTCATTGGCCAAACCCTGCAGAGCCCTGACTTGAGAGCATAGGAAAACAGCCCTCACTACCCTGCAATACCGAGCAGAGCAGGGAGGGACAAGGAGTAAATCTGAGAGCAAACTGGCTGAGCTGTGATCCGCTATCAAGGGAAGGTGGTTTAGAGATCACTCAGATTTTTACTTTTTATCCTCCTCTGACACATTCCTTTCTGCCAGTTACTTTTCCTAATAACCCCTAACATCTACCCCAGTGTGACTTCGCTAGTGATACTTCATCACCATTGTTTATCCTAAGAGATCCCTTTATGGGACACCCTTCAACTTAGGTGCCGTGGAGTCGGTCCTGATTCATAGCTACACCACGTACAAAAGAATGGAACACTGCCCAGTCTCGTGCCATCTCATAATCATTGCTATATTCGAACCCATTGTTGGATCCACTATGTCAATCCATTTCATTGAAGGCCTTCCTGTTTTTCGATGACCCTTTACTTTACCAGGCATGATGTCCTTCTCCAGGGACTGGTCCCTCCTGATAATGTGTCCAAAGTGTATGAGTCTTGCCATCCTCACTTCTAAGGAGGATTCTGGCTGTACTTCTTGTAAGACAGATTTGTTCAATCTTCTGGAAGTCCATGGTATATTCAATATTGTTTGCCAATACCATAACTCATTTGAAGGAGCCCTGGTGGTGCAGTGGTTAAGCACACTTGGCTGCTAACCTAAAGGTTGGCAGTGGAAACCACCAGTTGCTCCTTGGGAGAAAGATGTGGCAATCTGCTTCTGGAACCATTTACAGTCCTTGAAACCCAATGGGGCAATTCTATCCCATCCTGTAGAGTCACTATGAGTCAGAATTGATGGCAACAGGTTTTTCTTCTCAAGAGCCAGCAACAGCTTGTATTTTACACTCTGCTTGCCCAGCCTAGTAGAGATGAATCCAGCACCTGGACCTGGCTCCAGAGACCATCCACCAGCCTTGCAGCTGATCTGCTCATACCCAGGGCAGATGGGTGATCTGCCAGCATTCAGCATGGAGACAGCAATGTGATCTTTGTGACCAAGGCCAACTTCCAAGCTTTTAGTGATGCTATTACTGCAGTCTCTGCGTCACAATTTTAGGTTTAAACCTTTCAATGAACATTTTTTTTCCCTTGGCACGCATTGGCCCTTCACGCTTATTTTATGATTCATCAGTGAGAGCTTAATTTGTATTTTGAAATAAGGATGAGCTACAAACTAAGATACGTTATCATTATTATTAAGCCAAAATCCAAACCCATTGCTGATGAGTTGATTCCAACTCATAGCGACCCTATAGGACAGAGTAGAACTGCTGCATAGGGTTTCCAACGAGCAGCTGGTGGATTCGAACTGCCAACCTCTTGGTTACCAGCCTGAACTCTTAACCACTTCCTCACCAAGGCTACAGTTAGTGTATAAGTATTTTCTATGTTACTTCATAGTCTTTGTAACCATTATTTTAAATAGCTATTGATATTCCTTTGAGTGAATGTGCCACGTTTTAATTAACCGTTCTTCTATCATTGATCATTTAACCAATAACCATTTTTAGGAATCTTAACATCTAGATAAGATTATGTATTATGTATTGATAGAGCGCCTTAGGGGTAGAGATTTACTGAAGAGTGGTTACCTGTTCTCTGGAATTTCACTTTCGTGGTCCCCAGAAAGTATAGGGCAAGATTGAGTTCTGTGCTTGCCCTGAGGAGATTAACAATTTGGCATTTTTTCAAACTATAGTCTTTAATTTTTTTTTTTAAACAGGGGCACAGGAGTAGGTAATTTTCTTTGTTTCTTTTTAATGGATATAATATTCTGAATGTTCAAAAAAAGTAAATAATATAATGAAATATTAAGTTGAAGAAACCAGATTAACCAAAAACTCATTGCCGTTGAGTCAATTCTGACTCACAGAGACCCTATAGGACAGAGTAGAACTGCCCCGTAGGTTTCCATGGAGTGGCTGGTGAATTAGAACTGCAGACCTTTAGTTAGCAGCCAAGCTCTTGACCTCTGCACCGTCTTTCACTAGTGTCTCCAGCAACATCTCCATCTCTACAGCAACCTCATGATGTTCAGGCAGGATTTCTCAACCTGTTGACATTTTGGACCAGATAATTCTTTGTTTGGGGTTGTCCTGTATATTGTAGGGTGTTTAGCAGCCTCCCTGGCCTCTATCCACTAGACTCCAGCAGCACTTCCCCTACTCCCATTTGTGACAACCAAAAATGGCTCCAGACGTTGAAAAATGTCCAGTGGTTGTGTGTGTGGGGCATCACCCCCAGCTGAGGACCACCCTGTTAAGCGGAGTACAATTTTTTTAAGTAATCCCTATTTTACAGATCAGAAATATAAGGGAATGTGCTGGGTCTTTTTACACATCATCTTGTATTTTAGGTTTTTACATGGGCGGTAATTCTTGGGCTCAGAGATCTATTGGTCTGGACCAAGTAAAAATTGGGGCCCAAGATGCAAGAAGAAAAGGCACTTCTTACTATTTTCAAATCTATTTTGAGACTCTAGAAATTAAAGTGAGAAACTTGATTTTGATAGCTGAAAGTGTGTAGACTATCATCGTAATAGCTGTGTGTTGCAAGAAATTGAACATCAGGGCTACCGGAGACAGCCCTGGATTTTGCTTAGCAAAAAAATTGCACCCGTGGCTTTCCATCTGGCTTTGGCTTAACGACTACATTATTGTTATTTTTTCTCACATTTTACATCCTTGGTTTTTCCATGATAAGAACACCTTCGTTCCCCAATCACATCTGTGTGCTCACTAATGTGCTTGTTTTCCTCTTTGTCAGAAGCTGGCCACCAGATGAAGTTTAGATAAATGGTTGTCAGCTTACCTTACAGTTGTTTTATGACGGGCTTTGGATGAAAGAGTTGCAGCAGATACTCCCAATGAGAAGAGGTCTGCACTCTCTGCAGTTCATTGAACCCATATGGATCAGAGCAGCTGCAAGGATGGATTTGCTACCTGAGGCCAGCAATTGCATCGCCAACCATGACTCCTACTTGCTGACCTTCATATAATGCATTGCAGTTGAGGAAATGTTGATCACTCCTTTCCACTTTGTGATGGATGGTGTTATTTAAAACTGATGGTCTTGTAAACCATTGGTGAGCTTCCACGTGACACAGATGTGAGCGAGGCAGATAGTCAATAAATAATGCCACGTTCTGGAGGAGCACGCATTGCTCTCCACCATGTGGGCTAAATCAGCTTGTCAACAAGCAGGTGTAAAGTTAGCTTAGGTCTGCAATGGAAAGACTTCTAAAAATACTGTTTCTGGATGGTATTGTTACCAGAAAATACGCTGCTTTCTGAGGCCTGTGTTTTAGATGAGATACTTGATTCATAGGTGAGGCCCTGAAAGCACCTGCTTTAACCTAGAATGCTAATCTATGGCTAACAAAGTTATAGTGAAGTGTGAAGGTACAAAGCTTGGCTGTTTAGATATGCCCACTCAGGCTGGGAGGGTGGGTGCCACTTCATGAGTGGAGATTTTCTTTGATTGTGTAAGATTAGATGAACCATCCACAGAGAAGGGTCGGGAAGGACTGCCATGATTGGAGCCCTTAAACATTTGTATCACCCACATACTCCCCTCGGCCTGAGCCCATGTTCCCCAAGCAACCTTATAGTACAAGTTAGCTTCCAAAGTAGTTCTGTCTCCAAGGACTGTGTTCTAGTTCACATGGCAGGTATATTTTTCATTGGTATATATATAAGTAAACTGGCATCAACTTAAAAAAATGAATAAAATCCGTTAAATCAAACCCATTGCTGTCGAGTTGATTCCGGCTCATAGCAACCCTATCAGACAGAGTAGAACTGCCTCATAAGGTTTCCAAAGAGTGGCTGGTGGATTCAATCTGCTGACCTTTTGGTTAGCAGCCAAATGCTTAACCTCTGTACCACTAAGGCTTCAAATAAGGAGTATTTAAATTAACAAGAAGATAGGATGTAGTCTTTGTACAATAGCTATATTCATTTGGGTGGGAAGAAGCAAAATAAAACATCAGAGTTGTTTTACCACAAAATCATGTTCTCTTTAATATAGTTTTCAAGTTGTCTCATGTAGAAGTCTTCTCTTCCCAACCTGATCACATGTTTCCTCTGGGTGGAAGCCATTTTTTCTACTATTTTGTATATTTTATAGCACATAGTACAATGCTGTGGACGTGCTTAACATTCACTGAAAACTTAATTGCTTGTTTCCTGGCTACCCTAATACATTGAATTAATTAATTAAAGTAAAGAGGTGTTTACAAAGATGGAGAACAGTTTATTGCGAGTGTAATGGATTCCTATGGGATGATGAATTGGTTGATTCACAGCCTTACATTCGGTGGGGCCACCTGTAGTAAATCCCCGTTGCTGTGTACCATGGTGCCTTTTTCTAAAGGAGCATTGACTATAAGTTCCACATCATGCTGACCTTAAAAAGCAATGGTACAGGCTACTGCTGGATTGAATTTGTATAACAGAAGGAAAATTCAAAATATATAAAATGCAGGGTAGTTGAATATAGTGGTAATACAGTTATGATCTGAACTCCTGTTGTAATACTTGGCTACCCTGCCACTTCATTAAACATGAGGATTATAACAGTGAACAGCTCTGCAAAAGGACCTTTTGGACAAATTTGGCCCCAGACACTGACATAGATATCACTGGGCTTTAAAATAAATAAAATTGAAGTCTGATTCAAATAGGAATTTATCAAATAAAGAATAAACTATTGTTTAAAACCTGTATTTATCTTTCATTTTGCTACTTATTCCAGACACAACGGACTAGGAAGAAAGACCTGGGGATCTACTTCAGAAAACCAGCTGATGAAAACTTCTGGATCAGAAGAGATCATGGGGATGGCGCAGGACCAGGCAGCATTTTGTTCCATTATGCATGGGTTGACCATGAGTCACGGGCTGACTCGAGGGTAGCTAACAACCACGTGTTTTAATATTGGAGTTGCTCTGCGTCTCTTTGAATCCCGGAGTGAGTATGTCTTTGCTTGGCTTTGAAACACCAATTTATTTATTTTTTTTGCATCGCTGAGATGTTATAGGCAAGGCGCTGGTTTCCAGTGTAGTACTTGGACAGTGACATACTGTACTGGTTTCCTGTGGTGGCTATAAGAAATTACCATAAACTTGGTGGCTTAAAACAACACAGATTTATTCTCTCACAGTTCTGGAGGCTGGAAGTCCAAAATCAGCTTCAGTGGGCTAAAATCAGGGTGTTTTCAGGCCCCGCCCCCTGCAGGGGCTCTAGGGGAGAATCTCTTCCTTGCCTCTTCCAATTTCCGGTGGCAGCTGACATCCCTTGGCTTGTGGCTGCATCATTCCAATCTCTGCCTCCATGGTCACTGTGTGCGTGTCAAACCTCCCTCTGCTTCCCTTTTGTAAGGATACATATGACTGCATTTATACCTCACCCTGATAATCCAGGCTACTCTCCCCATCTCGAGACCCTTAGTTTAATCACATCTGCAAAGTCCTTGCTTTGCCATATAAAGTCAAGTTCACAGGTCCCAGAGATTAGGACACGGATGTCTTTTGGAGGACCATTATTCAGCCTTCCACATTTACCAAGCCTGCATCATGGTGTGTGATCTGTGTCATAAACCATAAGAGTTTAAAAATGGCTGTGGTTTTAGAATGACCGCAGAGAAGTGTGTGACTTTAGCAATTCATGCAAAAATCTTGTGGAAATATCAAAGCGTCACTCTTCTGTTTGTTTAAACTAAGTTGAGATCCCTAGCTATGTTTATCTTTTTTTTTTTTTTTACATTTTTAAGAACAGTTTTATTGAGGTGTAATTGACGTAAAATATGCTTGAAGTTTACAATTTGATAAGTTTTAACATGTGTATGGATCCATGAAACATTACCACATCAAGGTAATGAACATATCCATCACCCTCAAGTTTCTTTGTGCCCCTTTGAAGTCCCTCCCTGTCTTATTCTCCACCCTCTCCGGGCAACCATTAATCTGCTTTCTGTCGCTATAGATTAGATTGCATTAAAAAAAATTCTGTATTAAATGGAATCATAAAGTATGTACGCTTTCATTGTCTGGCTTTTTTCACTCAGCATAATTACTTTAAGATTCATCAATATTGTTGTATGTGATGAGCAGTAGCTCACTGTATGGATATGCCACAATCTGTTTAATCCCATGTTTGTGGGCATTTGGGTTGTTTCCAGTCTGCAGCCTTTATAGATAAAGCTGCTGTGAACATTTGTGTGTAATTCTTTGTATGAATGAATGCTTTCACTTCTCTTGAGAAAATACTTAGGAGTGGAGTGACCTGGTCCCATGGAAGGCGTAGACTTCACTTTGATTTGGTTTAATCCGATTTCTTTTCTGTAGAATTCGCTTGCTGTATTTTTGCTTATTGTTTTATTTTTAAATTATTTTGAATTGCTTTGTTTCAGGTATGACTCTTGAAGCTAGAGTTTTAAAAAATCACCTTGAGAGTCTATCTTTTTTTTCAATAATGAAATTTATATATTACGATCCTTAGTACGTTTGATTTTATTATTTTTGTCTTGTTATCTATTTTATTGTTTTCTTTCTTATAGTTTCTTTTTTTCTTCTTGATTTTTGCCAGTTTGACTGCATGTTTTCTGCTTTCTAACCCCTTAGTCCCACAGATTTGGATGTTCTACTTCCTATTTCTATCTGACTGGTGGCTGTCCTCTATTTGTAACAAATGGACTTTTCTTACTGAAATGAAGATGAATCACTAGCTATAGCTTTCTCCAACACCTTTGAAATTTTACGTAAATAATATGGTGTTTTTTTTTATTCTTACTAGATTATTGATTTTTAAAATACGCTTCTCTATTTTAAACCCTTAGTAATGTGTGCATTGCATTTATACCCACATCATTAACAAATCTCTAGAAAAAATTGTAAATTTTTCTGGTTTGCTCACCACAGTTTTCTTACCACTCATTTTTCCCTCTATCTTAAATTTGCTTTTTATTTTGTTGGAATATATATATATATATATTTAGACAGGGAGTAAGATTACAGCCTACGAAACATTATGGGGCAGTTCTACTCTGTTATATAAGGTCACTATAACTAGGAATCAACTTGATGGCACACAACAAGAAGAAAGTTAAACTTTTCAAGTCTTAGTTTGTCTAAGAAAATCTTCATTTTCCCCACATATGTGAATTATTTATTGATTGGATATAGGGTTTTAGTTCAAAATTCTTCCTTTCAGCACCTACTAAACGTTGTTTTCCATTGCCTTCTAGTGTTAGAAGTTACAGATAAAAACTCTGAAGAGGGTTAAATTATTATTCTTTAGTAAATACTCTTTTTATACCCCTCCTCCCAAATACACACAAACTGGAAGTTTAAAAGGGTTTCCTTTTACCCTCAAATGTCACAAACTTCTCCAGGATATGTCTATATATTGCTGTGTATCCCATTCCCCAGCCCCCTAATATTTCTATAAGATATTTAGCATCCCTTTCTATCTAATCACTTAAATCTTTCTTCACTTCAGGGGACCATTCTTTTTAGAATTTCTTTGTTTTCCTCCATTCTTTCTGTTACCTCTTCCCAGAATTCTTACTGGATAGATTTTGGATCTACTTGAACTATTCTTCATGACCCTTGCTTCCCTTTAAATTTTTCATCCCTTTGTCTTTTTTGCATTGTGATTTGAGAAATTTCCTCAGCTCAATCTTCTACCTTTGTAGATTGGACTTTAGTCACATCCCTTCTGATATTCAGCTCTTCTATCTAAATTACTCTTTATCCTGGCTCTCATGTTTTTAATTTCCAGAAACTCTGGATGCTTCTTTTTAATACTGGCCTGTTCTAGTTTTATGACTATGATGTCTTGAATTCTTCTGAAGATATTAACAATGCTGGTTTTAAATTCCCTTAGTTTTCCTGCATTAATCCATTTCCTGTCTTTGGAGTATTATAAAGAGGTGACTGCGTTCCTGCTGCACCGTTATAAAGCCACACGGTAAGAATGGCTCTAGTCTTACACATGACTACCGCTAAGCTCAGCCTCCAGGGGCACGCAGGTGTCCATTTGCTCTGAAACATGATGGTTCTACGATTACTCTCTGTTTTTTTAAACAGAAAAATGGGCAGTTTTCAACTTAGATTAGCACTGAGAGCTCATCTTCACCATTAGTTTGTGAACCTTTTGAAGGCTGATACTTGTGTTTTATTCAATGCCATATCTGCTACACTTAACCCACTCTGGCCCATACCAAAAACACCAAACCCATTGCCGTCGAGTCGATTAGGACTCATAGCGACCCTACAGGACAGAGTAGAACTGCCTCATAGAGTTTCCAAGGAGTGCCTCGTGGATTCAAGCTGCCGACCTTTTGGTTAGCAGCCATAGCTCTTAGCCACTATGCCATCAGAGTTTCCACTTTGACCCGTAAGTGTTGCTTAATGCAAAACCAAACCAAACCTGTTGCTGTCTGGTTGATTCTGACTCATAGCAACCCTACAGGACAGAGTAGAACTGCCCCCGTAGGGTTTCTAAGGAGCACCTGTTGGATTCGAAATGCCAACCTTTTGGTTAGCAACCCTAACACTTAACCACTACACCACCAGGGTTTCCATTGTTGCTTAATCAATATTGACTAAGTAAAAGAATGAATAAATGGATGGAATTCCAAGTTTGTCATAGATTATCACTTGATTTAGATGAAAGGCAGAATCTAAAGAAAATTAGGTTATTTTGGGAAGAACATTTTATTCCTTTCTTCATCATTTATTGCCTCATACATAGATGGACTGAAGTGAAAATACAGCCAGAGGACACATCTTACAGAGTGGCTTCCTGGACACTTGAGAACGGCCACAGGCACAGAGAGCACTTTCTCTGCCCATTCACCCTTCTAGAGATGCTGAGGAGGACAGGCTGCTTTAGCGCCTCTCCTGTCTCCACACCTTCATCCAGAAGGAATCTTCCACCTCCACACCTTTGCCGTCGCTGACTACTCCAGATCACATTGATTTCTCCATTTTTAACTACTCCGAGACTTTTTATCTGTACTGCCTTATTTAGTACTTCAGTTTTATTGAACAAATGTTTATTTGCTCTGTAGCTGGCTCTGAGCTAGGTTCCCAAAGGTGATACAAAGATGAAAAAAAAAAAAAATCATAGTCCTGCTTTCAAAGAACCTCAGCCTGGCAGAGAATTTAGTATACACCAAATAACTGTCATGTGAACTCAACCAGGATGAGTAACACCAGATAAGTACATGAGAGCTCAGGATGGGAAGAAATTACATCAAACTGGTGTAGCTTCAGAAACCCTGGTGGCATAGTGGTTAAGAGCTACGGCTGCCAACCAAAAGGTCAGCAGTTTGAATCCATCATCTGCTTCTTGGAAACCCTCTGGGGCAGTTCTGCTTTGTCCTATAGGGTCACTATGACTAGGAATAAACTTGATGGCAATGGATTTGGTTTATTTATTTATTTTTTTGGTTTGGTGTAGCTTCAAAATATGTGGGTTTGGAGACGACCTTGGAGGTTGGGCAGTATTTTTTCAGGAGGTAATGAAGAGCTGGAGAGGTAAAGAGAAGACAGGAAGAAGCAATCATATGAGTAAAGATGTGGGGTCAAGAAAACCTGGGGCATTTTCTTGTAATCAAGAATTTGCGTAGTTTCTGAGCACAGGTATATCTGGCGATTTGACAACAACTAAGTTCTTGCAAAGCAATGTCAGGCTGAAGTCCAGGAGCTGCTGGGCTCATCTGGGGATAAAAACTCTCAAGTTTATTACAGCTCCTTCTATGCTGCCCACTTAATACTTCCATGTTACCTGCCTGGTCCCTATAGGCCTGTGGTAGATAAAAAGAATTATTTTAGATGTGTTTGGACTATTTTTGTGAGATTTGGGAGAATCTTGATTGCTCTGATAAAAAGTTGATTTTCTAGTTTTTAAGTGTTTCTCTATAGTTAATTATCTTCTGAATCAACTTTATTGAGGTATCATTTATATAAAATAAAATGCATCCATAATAAGTAGTTTAGTGATTTTTAACAATGCACTCACCTGTGCCATCAGTACCCAATACAGGAATAGTGGACATTTCCATAACCACAAAAATGTCCCTCTTGCCCCTTTTATCTTTCTCTCCCCTAACGCTGACTCCTGGCCGCTACTAATCTCCTTCTTGTAACTGTAAGTTATCTTTTTCTATTTTAGGATTGTATATAAATAGAACCATACAGTTTGTGCTCTGTCTGGCTTCTTTCACTTAGCATAGTGCTTTTGAGATTCATCCACATTGTATAAGTAGTTTTTACCATTTCATTGCTAAGTAGTATTCCTTTGAATGGCTATAACAGAAATTAGTAATTCATTTTCCTATGGATTGACACTTGAGTTGTTTCCAGATTTTTGGCTCTTATAAATAAAGCAGTTATAAATCTTTGTGTACAAATCTTTATGTGGACATGAGTTTTCATATCTCTTGAGGAAACACCTAGAATTAGGATTGCTGGGTTGTATAGTAAATGTGTGTTTAACAGAAAACACCAAACTCTTTTTCAATGTGGCTGTACTCATTACATTCATGTGTCAGAATTCCAATTACTCCATATCCTCACCAATGTTTGGTATGGTTGTTTGGTGTTGTTAGGTGCCATTGAGTCGGTTCTGACTCATAGCGACCCTGTGTACAACAGAACGAAACACTGCCCAGTCTTGCACCATCCTCACAATCGTTTCTATGTTTGAGCCCATTGTTGCAGCCACTGTGTCAATCTGTCTTGTTGAGGTTCTTCCTCTTTTTTGCTGACCCTTACTTTACCAAGCATCATGCTTGGTACGGTTAGTCTTTTTAATCAGTGGGTGTGTAGTGTATAGTGGTATCTCCTTTTGACTTTAATTTATATTCCCCTAATAATTAATAATGTTAAGAATACTTTAATGTGCTTACTGGCTATTTGTTTATCTTTTTTGGAAAAGTGTCTATTCAAATCTTTTGGCCATTTTCAAATTGTATTCTTATTGATGAGTTGTAAGAGTTCTTTACATATTCCAAATAGAAGTCCTTTATTAAGATATATGTTTTGCAAATACTTTCTGTCAGCTTGTGACTTGCCATTTTGGCTTAACAGTGTTTTTTGAAAAGGAAATATTTTCAATTTTGATAAAAACCACTTTGTCAATTTTTTTTTTTTTTTTGTCTTTAATGGTACATGCTTTTTGTATCCTGTCTAAGGAATATTCGCCCAAACCAAAGTCACAAAGATTTTTTTTTTAGGGTCCTTTGCATTTCTAATAAATTTTAGAATAAGTTTGTCAATTTCTAGAAAAATTCCTGATAAGATTTAGATTGAATCTATACATTAATTTGGGGGTAGTTGATATCTTAACAATATTGACTCTTCCCATCCACGAACATGGTATATCTACCCTTTTATTTAGATCTTCTTTAATTTCTCTTGGCAATGTTTTATAATTCTAAACAAATAGGTCTTCCACATAATTTGTGAAATTTATCTAAGTATTTCATGATTTTTTGGTGCTAAAGTAAATGGCAGTTTTTTTTAAGTTTCAATTTCCAGTTGTACATAGCTAGCATAAAGAAATACAATGGATTTTTCTATGTTACTTTGTATCTTCTGACCTTGCTAAACTCACTCATTGGTTCTAGTAGCATTCTTGTAGACTCCTGTATTATTACGTGTCTATTGCTGCATAACAAATTAGCTCAAAGCTTAAATGGCTTAAGACAACATATATTATCTCACGGTTTTTGTGGGTCAGGAATATGGGGATAGCTTAGCTGCATCCTCTGGCTCAGACTCTCTCACAAGGCTGAAATCCAGATGTTGCTCAAGGCTGCAGTCATCTCAAGCTTGAAAGGGGAAGCATCTGCCGGTACAGTGTTGAACAGATATCCTTGAGTTCTACCTGACCTCAGAGGAAAACATTAAATTTGTCACCAAGAAGCATGGTGTTAGCAGTAGAATTTTTTGTACATCCCCGTTATCAGCTTGAGATTTTGGCTAAACATGTTGCAAAGCTAAGTATTAACAGTACTGTGATTTTAACCCTATACCTGTGGATATAACCCCTTTGGGGAATAGTATTTTCTTTGTTATGTTAATGAGATCATATCAGTGTAGTATATGTCCTAATTGTAACCACTTCTGAGTTATAAAAAGAGCTTATTAGACCTAGAAGCAATCACAAACAGGGGAAGATTGATGCCATATGAAGATCACCAAGTAACTGAGGCATGCTAGAGCTCTAGAAGCTGGAAGAACAAAGGACCTTGTTTGACAGAGAGAGCCTTCCACTAGAGCCACTGCCCTGAGTTTGGACTTCTAGCCTCCTTAACTGTGAGGAAATAAGTTTCCATTCTTTAAATCCATCCACTCATGGTATTTGTGTTACAGTAGCACTGAGTAAATAAAACCAGTACATTTTAAAAAACACATCTTTTTTAAAATAATAAAATGAAAATAAAGATTCACAACCCCTTTTCTAAAACCCACGGGGCTTGTTATTTTTAGGAATTGGGTATTTTCAAAGCTTTTTTTATTTTTTTAAAAAACAAAAAAAAATTTTTTTTTTTGAAAGATAGTTCAGTTCATATAGTATTTATTACTTAAAAAATTCCTTGGGGTCTAGGGCAACACCCCCTAATCAAACATGTAATTATTTCCACAGCAAAACATGAATATTTACTCTAAATATGGTCACTGCAATCTTTAACGGTCTCAGTCAGTTCAGGTCAGACTTTCCTGTTAAATGAGCTCAGCTGGGATCAAGCTGTGCTGCCAAAGGAGTCCTGCTAAAACTTGTCCTAGCTTTTTTGGATTTTGGAATTACGAATAAAGGATTGATGACCTGCAACAGGCAACAATAAAGAGGACAGGAGGGGAAAAGTTTGAATGGAAGTGAAAGTATGCTAAACACCTTGTCTTGAGAGAAGGCTTCATTAGAAAAATAACTCCAAGGCTGCAATACAAAAAAAAGTAAATCTGATTGGTGTTCTACAAGCCATTTAGTAGTTAAACACAATCCAAGCAAATGCAAGCTGGGGAAAGATATTGATTTTGTGTCACAGGAACGTAGGTGGAACATCTAACCCTTGAATAGTGCTCCAGGGGCACTCTGGTGTGATCGGGCTGAGCGGAGAGTTTAATGACGTGAGAACTCGTTTCTCCGAGGTCAATAGCCTGTGCTTAACCCCTAGGCTGTCTAGTGGCCGGCTGCCCCACTGGTTTATGGAGAGGAAGCCGATATGATTGGGGATTTAGGGCAGTGATGACTTGATCTCACAGAGGGTTGCTTGTTGCTGTTACCCAGAAATGCTGAGCAAATCCACCGCAGTGGGCTGCCTGGGCTTTTTGGAGCTGCCCACACCCAGTTCTCATTCCTTACTTAACTCCCGAGGTGGAAGGAGCATAGTCAGCTTTGAAAACTATCTTCTGACGTGACCGTGAGAAAAAAAAAGGTTTAATTAAACAATGTACACAAGCAAACACAAAGTCAGGGTGACTCTGGAACAAGGCTGCTTTTATTGTTCATTACACATAAGCTACTATTTTGCATTTAGTGTTTTCCGACGTACTCCTGAAAAATACTAGTTCTTTAGGACCCCACTAGGAAGGAAGGCAGGAAGCAAGGAAGGGAGGAAGGTAGGGAGGGAGGGAAGACAGAAGACGGGGAGGAAAGAAGCCAGCTGAGGTTAATCATGTTTGAAGCATGCAATACTGTTTTTTGGGGATTCACAGTGCACATCAACATATTAAAGCTCTGTTCCATCGATAGAGAATAGAGCCTTTTATTTAATTCAGGATTTTTTATTCATATTTACCGTGGTGTTGTTGTTAAGTGCCCTCTAGTTGATTTTCGACTCATAGTGACCCCATGTGACCCAGTAGAACTGCCCCATAGGCTTTTCTAGGCTGTAGTCTTTACAGGAGCAGATTGTCAAGTTCTGCTCCCTTGGAGCCATTGGGTGGGTTAGAACTGTCAACCTTTCTTGGTTAGCAGCCAAGTTCTTAACCAGGTGCCACCAGATTGGGTACTTAGGGCAGTGATGACCTCGCCAACGGTGCTTGCTGCTCTTACTCAGAAATGGTAAGCAAATCCGTTTTGTCTTTAACATGTAAGATTTATCAACATTTGAGAACTCTGTTCTCCTTTTGGTAAATGCTACTTTAGGTGTACCATTTCAAAATTGTATGTAAAACACACAAATCTTATGCAAAACACCCAGAAACTATGTAAAAATTGTCTGCAAAACAAAACCTTGCCTACTGAATGCTCTTCACCATTAAATTATAAGTCAAAAGGTGGCTTCTTATGGAAGAAAAATATTGACCTACGACAAACTCTCAGGGGAAAATTCCAACCTTCACGGTCCCTGAGTAGAGTTGATTTCCACTCATGGCGACCCCATGTATGTGAGTAGAACTGTGCTCCACAGGGTTTTCAATGGTTTCGTTTTTAGGAGTAGGCTGCCAAGCCTTTCTTCTGAGGTGCCTCTGGGTGGACTTGAACCGCCAATGCTTTGGTTAGCCGCTGAGAGTGTTAACTGTTTTACACCACCCAGGGACCACAACTGCCATCTTAAAGGCTGAATATTTCACTTTTATCAATGTGCAGTTAATCTTGCCCTGTTATCTTTCAGAGAAGTTAGCCAAGCTGATGGACCATCTAAGTCTGGAGCAGACAGAACCCTAACAGAGGAGACATGGAAATAGCTCCTCATGCCACCAACGAGCAGACTGAGGCCGAGGAAGCCTGGAGGGGGGCAAAAAGCTCGCAGACTGATGGGGCCACCACTTGGACGCCGCCTCAGTATCCCATGTTGTCATTTTTCTCCAAGTTGTCTTCCCCTTTATGACATTGTAGTCCTCATGCTGGTGTCTTCAGCTGTTGCAGGACTCAAATCTGTGCACCACAATGTTCACTGGAAGAAAAAACAAATCCTCCCACCCTCTGAAGCCATAAGGGCTGACAGACTGGGATGAGACCATTGGACTCTGTCAGGTCACTGCCCAGATACTCAGAGGATGAGTTTCTGGGCTGAAATAGTCAATATCTGCAGAGAACATATATTTTGGAGAAAAACCAAAGCCTTTTGAGCCTCTAATGATACTGATCATATTATTTTTCTCCCTTAGTTTGTCGAAGTCACAAATTATGCTGAGAAACTTCCCAATTCTGAATTATCCCTACATTTCTGGAATGAATCCTATTTGGTCATATACCACTGCTGTCGATGACAGTGGTTAAAGAGCTTGGCTGTGAACCAAAATGTCAGCAGTTCGAATCCACCAGCCGCTCCTTGGAAACACTATGGACAGTTCTACTCTGTCCTATAGGGTTGCTGTGAGTCGTTGTGAGTCCTTGGTCACAGGACATTGTTATTTTGATACACTACTACATTCTGTTTCCTATTACCTGATGTAAAAATTTGCATTTATATTCCTAAATGGAATCGAGCTATAGTTTTCTATTTTTGTACCATTTTTTAATCAGGTTGTGTTGGAATCATGAAATGAATTGGAATGCTTTCCAACTTTTTTTTTTTTTTTTTTTACTATGGTCTGTAATGTCTTGAATTATAAAGGAATTATATGTTCCTTAAAGGGAAGAGGAAACCCTGATGGCGTAGTGGTTAAGTGCTACGGCTGCTAACCAAAGGATTGGCAGTTTGAGTCCGCCAGGCGCTCCTTGGAAACTCATATGGGGCAGTTCTACCCTGTCCTATAGGGTTGCTATGAATCGGAATCAACTTGATGGCACTGAGTTTGTTTTTTTCTTGGTAAAGGCAAAAAAGAACTCAGCTGTGAAACTCTTTAATTCTAGTTCTTTTTAAAATGATAGATCTTTGGTCATTTTTACCATGTACTCTGTGGTAACTGGCCTATTCAAGTTTTGTCCTGTTCCATAAATCAGATTTTTTTTTTCCAAACTTTAAGCTCAGCTTTCTCGAGGCATAATTTGCTTACTATAAAATTCAATGACTTAGTAATGTACATTTTTAAAATGTGCGCTCCAATGACTTTTAGTAATCTAGGTCAATTTTAGTCATTCATATTTTTCTAGAAAATAGCCATTTCTTCTAGGTTTTCAACTGCTTCCATGGAATTGCTCTTAATATATTCTTATAATTCTACACTCAAGGATGTGCTGACTTTTTTAATGAACATGTTAGTATGAGAGTAAAGAGAACGAAATAAAGAATATACCAGATTTATTGAAACAGCTGATCAAGGACACTGAGTGTGATGTAAGCCAGGAGTTGTAAGTTACTATTATTTATTTCCCTGATTGGTGGGCCTTTCTAACTGCTGGCCCTGGTGATACAGTGGTTAAGCGTTTGGCTGCTAACCAGAAGGTCGGGAGTTTGACTCCATCAGCCGTTCCTTGGAAATCCTATGGGGCAGGTCTACTTTGTCCTATAGGGTCGCTATGAGTTGGAATCGACTCCACAGCAGTGTGTTAGTTTAGTTTAGTTTAGGTATTCAAAGTACCCTGGATCAGAGGACCAGGAAGGCAGGGCTGTAACAACTGGCATTTCCCATTTCTTTGTGGTTTTTCAGTTGGCCAAGTCCTTCCGTCCAGTATTCTCATAATAACACCAATTGAAGTGACTTTCACCACCTTACGTGGGGAAATTTCACTGTAAGTGTGACTAGATGTCAAATGTAATTTTTAATGACAAGAATCCACCAAACTGAACCCTCCTCATTTTAAATCAAAGTTGTATATAAAACGCTTAAAAAAAAAAAAAAAAAAACCTGTTGCCGTCGAGTGGATTCTGACTCATAGCGACCCTACAGGACAGAGTAGAACTGCCTCCATAGGGTTTCCAAGGAGCGCCTGATGGATTTGAACAGCTGACCTTTTGGTTAGTAGCTGTAGCTCTTAACCACTGCACCAACAGGGTTTCTGTAAAATGCTTCGTATCACTAAATTGTAGAATGGTTAGTTACATGGATGTGTAGATAAAACGTACGATAAGCCAAAGCAAGTATGAACATATGCCCTCTCTTTAAATCAGGGTTATTGTAGTATGATTTACATGTAGTAAATTCAACCTTTTGATTTGTACAGTTCAAGGAGTTTTGATTAATGTACAGAGTCCTGTTACCGTCGTCACAGTCAGGATGTAGAGTTATTTCTGTGATTCCTAAAATTTCCCACCTGCCCCTCTGTAGTCAGTCCTCTGTCACTACTCCTAACCCCTGGCAAACACTGATCAAATTTATGTCCCTATAGTTTTGGATCTTCAAGAATCATATAGTATGTAACCTTTTGTGTCTGGCATCTTTCAGTGGTAGTATGTCTGAGATTCATCCATGTTGTTGGCTGTATCAGAGTTTGTTCCTTTTATTGCTGAATAGCAATACGTTGTATGGGTGTACTACAACTTGTTTATCCGTTCACCCTTTAAAAGACTCTTAGATTTCTAGTTTGTGGCAATGCTGTAAAAAGCTGCTATGAACATTAAATACGTTTTTCTGTGGCTATGTGTTTGCATTTCTCTTGGATAGATACCTAGGAGTGGGATTGCTATATGATATGGTAAACGTGTTTTGACTTTGTAAGAGACCACCAAGTGTGTTTCCAAAGTGACTATGCCATTTTGCATTCCCACCAGAAATGCAAGAGAGTCCGAGTTGTCCCACCTCCTCACCCAACCTTCTTCTTTTTGGACTTTTGAATGCTTAGCCATTCTGGTGTATATATAATGGTGTCTCATTGTAGTTTTAATTTGTGTTTTTCTAGTGATTTATGTATCTATCCACTATCACATCTCTTTTTTGGTGAAGTACCTGTTCAAATTTCCAAAATTGGGTTGTTTGCTTTGTTTTTATTGAGTTATAGGAGTTCTGTACATTTTCTGGATACAAGTTCCTTATAAGATATTTGTTTTGAAAATATTTTCTCCCAGTCTGTAGCTTGTTGATTCATTTCTATAACTGAGTCTTTAGAAGAACAAAAGTTTTTTTTACTCTAGTAGTGTAATTTATCAATTTTTTCTTTTATGGTTCATGCTTTTTGTGTCCTAAGAAATCTTCGGCCATCGAGATTTCCCTCTGTTTCCTTTGGAAGTTTTATGTTTTGCATTTATGTCTATGATCCATCTCAAGTTAATTATTTTCAATTTGATTTTATTTTTGGTGAAAGTATACACAGCAAAACCCGTTCCCATTTCACTGTTTCGAGGTGTAATGATCAGCGACATTGGTTATATTCTTCACATTGTCTCAACATTCTCCTTATTTCTGTTCTAGTTGTTTCACTTCTGTTTACTCCCTGCCTCCCCCTCCCCTGCAACCTTCTCATCTATGCTTTAAAAATAGCTGTTGACCCTTTGGTCTTATATAGATAATATTTTTTTTAAGTAGCACAGTACTCAAGGGTGGCAATCTTTACTCTTTGGGCTAAACTGTTACTTAGTTTGAAGGTGACTTCAGGGAATACTTTCAATTCAAGGTTTGAAGAGCAACTCAGGGCCATAGTCTCAGGGACTCCTCCATCCTCAACAGGCCCAGTACGTATGGATTCTTTAAGAATTTGAAGTTCTTCTTCACATTTTTCTCCTTTTTTTTCAAGGTTCATCTATTACATTCAGGTTGTTCAGTAGTGGTAGCTTGGCACCATCTAGTTCTTCTAGTCTCAGGGTGGAGGAGGCTCTGGTTCATGTAGACAGTCCTTTATCAAGGTAATTTTTATATATGCTAGAAAGAAGAGATCAAGATTCATTTTTTGACATTCAATTGCATTTAGTTGTTTTCTCATCATTTGTTGAAAAGATTATCCTTTCTCCTTTGAATTACCTTGGCATGTTTATCGATTATAAAATGACTATATTCATGTGGGTTTACTTACGGACTTTCTATTCTATCCATTGGCCTATATGTCTTCCTTATGCCTATACTACACTGTGGATTACTGTAGCTTTATAATGTCTTGAAATCAAGTAATCTGAATCCTCCAATTTTGTTCTTCTGCTTTTCCATATAAATTTTAGAATAAACTTGTCTATTTCTACCAAAAACTCTGCTTAGACTTTGACTTGGATTTTGTTGATTATAAAGATCAATTTGAGGAGAATTGACATTTTAACAATATTGAGTTTTCTAACCCATGAACTTGTTATGTTCTTCTACTTATTTAGATCTTTTTTTTTCCATTTCTCTCATTAATGTTTAGTTGTTTTCAGAATGTAAATCTGTTTTGTTAGTTTTATCCCTAAGTATTTTATTTTTGCCTTTTAAAAAAATTTTACTTTTTAAATATCCAACTGTTTATTGCTAATATATAGAAACATCATGATTTTTAATACCAGCCTTAGTAAACTTATCAGCTCTAGTTGTTTTTTCATAGATCTTCAGAGCTTTTTTGAACACGTAACACACTGCTGTGTCAAATACAGCTGTGACCTTGGGGGTGGGGAGCATTTTTTTTTTTTTTTGTCTGATTCTTATGGATATCTGGTTAAATAGTGATGGAGAGTTTGTAAACCTTACAATGATCACAAAACATTTACCACCATCCCAGGCTCTGTCCTCTGAGCGCTTACCCTTATAAAATAAGTCAAAATCTCCATCTTCTAACAATGTCCATTTCTCCAGTTTTAAAAGCTGTTATTTCTCCTGAGTGGACTAACAGATGTTTTCCAGCTCTTCAGGGTTAGGGGCTAAGGCATTGGTGATTAAAGTTTGTATGTGTGTGTTATTGTGTACATGTGTAGACGTTAAAGTTGACAGTAAAGTCCCTGAGGTACAGATGGGGGTGGGCTTCTATCAATGGATAGTGGACAGGGGTCGGGGAGGCAGCATTGGAGACCTTCCAGGGAGGAATGTCACTGTCACATTGGTGTTTCCTAAATTTAGTTCTGTGATACACCAGTCTTCTTTCTTCTCGGTAAAAATTTCCAAGATGAAATAATTTGGGAAATACCACATGCTATAACCTCCTCTTGGAGTTTTACAATGTCCATGAAAGCATTAAAGACTGTGAGAGACCCTAAAGTAAAGATACATGTTTACACAGCTTTGTTTAATCCACCATCCCCCAAACTCATTTAACCATGGAACCTTGCTTTAATATAAAACCTCCTCATATCCAAAAGCTCCTTTAGCTTATCCTCTGGAAAACAGTGCCATGGATAATCCTACAATCCCTTTCTCGCCTTCAGTATGGAACAATACTCAGGTAAGGTTCCTAGGTCAAAACTAGATGATGGCTAAAAAATGCTTTGAGCAAGAGAATATGCTTAGGGTTCTGGAATGGAGAGAGGTTTATGTTTTCAATATCTTTATTTCCTTCTGTTTCAGCTTAGAGATTGGAGAAAATATTTTCCCAACATATACTGCTGAAGTAAGTCAAGAGAGTGATTCTTCCCCCAGACTCCAGGTTTCTAGGTCTTTCTCAATGTTCTCCTTTGCTTGTACTTCAAGCTCTCCTTCTTGCCTCTCGCTGATTTGCTGCATAACTGAGCTGTCAAAGTGTAGAAGTGGTTTTCCATGAGGGCCATAGGCCACCTGCTATGTTACGCTCTTAGTTTTTTTCGAGAAAATAACTTTCTAATGATTGACTTTCTGATGATTCACTGGCTAAGTCCTTTCAGAAATACACTGCTGGGTCCTTCTTCTTAGTCTGTCTTAGTCTGTCAGCTCAGCTGAAACCTGTCCACCATGGGTGACCCTGTTGATATTTGAGTACCGGTGGCATAGCTTCCAGCATCACAGCAACACGCAAGCCCCCACAGCACAACAAACTGACAGATGCATGGGGGAAATAAATAATGTTGTCATTTTACTGGGGGCTGACTTGTTATATAATTGATCATATATGAAACAGCAGCTGATGACAGGGTTTATGTGATCCTTGATGCAAAGTCTTAGCTTTTAAGTAAAAGTCCAGCTGGAAACCTGCTCCAAACTGCCTGCTTCTGTAATTAAAAGCAGAAATGTTTCAAGTTGAATATATCCTATTAGTAAGATTTTAGGAAACAAAAATTTAATTTATTCACATTCGATATGGTCTGTAAATGCCACCATTCTCTGCCTTCCACTGGCCTTTGATTAGCCATGGATTAATAAAACTTTCATACCTCCTTTGCCGGCCTCATTTTGAACTCTGTTTTTGCATCCTGTTACTATTAAATAATGAATTAGTGTCCAGAAATGTGTCATGCGTATTACCTAGCAGCAGGAAGCGTAAGACAGTGGTCAGCTCCCCAGGAGCGTCATAAATCCTAGCCTGCTTGGTAACCTGCTCACGTGGACCTATTAAAAGCCTGATGATTTAGTGAGCAGTATTTGTGCTTAACAATGGAATTTTAGTTAATTCAAAACAATGTAAATCATCTCCAATTACAGTATTTGAATATTCACAGTTGCTTCGCAAGAACGTGTAGTGTTGCTAAGCCAAAGGGGGGAAATTTTTTTTTTTTTTAAAGCATGGATCTGAGTTAGTTGCCTGGAGTTTAACATCCAGGCAGTTTTGGGAAGCTTATGTTAAAATTAACCCAGCCCTAGAGAACAAGTTTATCTGGCGCAGCTAGCTAGCTCCGTCAAAGCAATTTAGAGCATCCAATAAAATAAAAAATGTTTAGAGGGGAAAGTGCACGGGGCTGGCGGGGAGCTCAGGTGAGCTGGTAATTGCGCTGGTGCGGCTGCCTGGGGTGGCCAGGGATGTGCTTACGTGCCTTCCTGGAGGCAGCTGAGGGCTTTTTTGTGGCTGCTTTTATCAAAGTCCTTTCAGGTCCCTGACAGGAGCTTCCTGATTCCGCAGCTGCTGCCGCATCCCTGTGCCTACAGCACAGACCAGAGAGGATCCTGGGGTTTGAAACAGCCTCTTTTATGCTCCAGCTCTTGGAGGCCGGTTCAGGAAATAACGAGTAGCTGTCAGGCCGTCCACGAGCACCGCACATTCGGCATTGCGGGACCTTGGTGCCAGACAGGGTCAGCAAGGGACCGCTGCTTGAGAGGGGCCCCACCCAGTTTGCTGCTCACCCACCAGTCCCCAGTCTCACGTGGCAGGTAAAACAGGAGCAGAATTCATGGGGGATGGGGTGAACTTTACTGAAGGAGTCTATCCTGGATATTGTGGGCCTGGCCAGCCAGGGATAAAGTACAAACTTTCTGATCTTTGAAACATGTCTGGAATGAGCTGACCATTTTTATTTAGTGAGAACGCAAAACCTGGAGTGAATACTGCTGTGGAGTGTATTTTTCCACAGTTTTAACAATGGGTAAAGTTCATTTTGTATAAAATTGTGCTATTTGTAATATCACTTAGATATTTTAATCCGGGATGAATAGGGTTAATGGCTTTATAATCATCAGACCTGAATTCAAAACATAATGCTGCCTCTTGTAAGCTGTGTGCCCTGGGGTGAGTTACTTCCCCTCTCTGAACCTCAATGTATCCATCTGTGAGGGGATATTTGCTTATGTGCAATAATGTGCTCCCCTGTGGTCATGGCATGTAGATTAAGTGAAATGATGTACATAGAACATTTGCGTGATGGTCAGGACTGCTTTTACTGCTGGTACCTAAGCTGTGCATGTTGTATTGATTACATACACACAGTCTTGGTGGTGAAACTTAAGCGTTCAGCCGCTAACTGAAAGGTTGTCGGCTTGAACTCACCCAGAGTCTCTGTGAGATAAAATCTGCTTCCATAAAGATCACAGCCTAGAAAACCCTATAGGGCAGTTCTATTCTGTCATGTGAGATTGTTATGCGTTGGAATCGATTCCACAGTGCCTAACAACAAGTCTTGGTTAGAGGTTGTATGTACCAGCAGGGCAAGTTGTTTCTTGCTCTGATTTTATAGAACAACCACGGTTCCTTTATTGACTTTGATCTTTCTCCTCACCCTGTCCATCCACCTGTCCATCCATCCTCCAGCCATCGAATTAGTATGCATGGTGAAAATAAAATAAACAGTACCAAACAGAAAGTCGTCTTCTCACCTCATCCCCTGAGTCCCCAGCTCCTCTCTCCAGAGGTGGCTGCTATTACCAGTTTCTTCTTTGTCCTTCCAGCGGGACTCCATGCCCACACGCGCACATATGGCATACCCCACGTGTAGTAGAATACTAAAACATTAGCGATATACCTTGTCTGCTTTTCATGAAAGAACACATCGCCTGCCTCATTTTTCTTAATAGCTGCATACCGTTACACAGTGTGCATGTACCTTAATTTATATAACCAGTCCCCTATTAATGGCACCTTGGTTGCTGTTAATCCTTTACGGTTACACACGATGCTGCAGAGAATACCCTTGTACGCACGTCTTTGCACACATGGACAGATAGGGCTGTAGAATAGTCTTGCAGCTGTAGGGTAATTTCCAGAAGTGGATTTGCTGCCTTTGATTTTATAGATACTGCCAAACTGCCCTCAAAAAAGATCGTACTAATTTACCTACCCTCCCCAAATTTGAGAATACCACACCCTTGCTATTTTACGCTAATTTTTAACTTAGCACCCCAATAATGTTTGGAAACTTCATATAACACCCCAACCAAGTTAATTTGCTTCTTTCCAAATTACTAGCTCTTTCTGGAGTATTCTTCAGAACCTACAGATCTACACAATAAAGTACAGTGGTTAAATGTGAAAATGAAAAAATGCAAACAAATAGAACCATACACTTTTAGAAATAAAGGGTTCTTTGAGCTCGGCTACTTCAGCAGAAGAAAACCAAGGGTTTCAATACTTAAGTTACTTCTTTAAGGCCACACGGGCATTTAACGGCAGGCGGAGAGGTGAGCTCGGCTGTCATGATTGGGTCCAGTCTGCTTTTCAACGTGTGAGACTCTTCCCCCACGTATGTAACACTATTCTCAGTCACGTCTAAAAGGCAGCTATGACGAAAAGGAATGGGCTTTGGATTCAAAGTCAGGTGATCTGCATTCAAATCCCAGCTCTACCATTTGTTGGTTGTGTCTTTGGGCAAGTTATTTAACCTTTCAGAGCCTCACGATTCTCGTCTATAAAATAATGATAGCAATACCCACCCCGGGATGCCTACAAGGAGTGCCTTGCAAAGTGCCTGGCAGGTATAAATGTTCAGTGTTTTATTTTTTATTGGCCATTTGCTCAAATAATTAGTAGCACCTCCATATTCCATTCGTATGATTTCCAAGCCATTGCTTGTATTATTTTTTAATTTTAAAATAATGTCTTCATTATTTTGTGAAATACAGAGTAAAAAGCAAAGCCATCCATGACAAGCCCCCGCCCCCATTTATTAATGGAATGTGGACAAAATTACACTGAATTTTTAGCAATGGCAACAACCTATTTCTAGGATGTTTATTTTGCACGAGAATGGCCAATAGTCAGTATTTTTTCTTGGTGTTTCAGAGAAGAAAAATCTGGTTAATTCTCCACAGTTCCTTCACTCAGGGGATGGGGTAAGAAGGGGGCAGGCTCAAGTGGTGTCAGTTGGGATTCTGGGGCTGGAGACATTTGGAAAGTTACCACAATCCCACCACACATTTGTTAGGAGTACGTGTGTGTGCTCAAGTACAGCAGCTTTGGCCCTGGCCCTGTAGGCTACAGGAGGAAAATATAGGTTAGGAGTAAAAAGCAGGGGTTCTCGTGAGTCCACTGCCGCCCATTAGTCATGTGATCACTCAGTGTATCCTTTAACCTTTCGGCGTTTCGGTAGCTTCATTAACGAAATAGTCATAAGGGTCTACTATGACACAAAGGGTTAAGCACTTGGCTGCTAACCTAAAAGTGACAGTTTGAGTCCACCCAGAGGTGCCTCAGAAGAAAGGCCTGGTGATATATTTCTGAAAAAAAAAATCGGCCACTAAAAATGCTGTGAAGCACAGTTCTCATCTGACACGCATGGGGTGGGTTGCTTTGATGGGGAACCGACTCAGTGGCAACTGGTGTTTTACTTATGCTCACGGTGTTTCTGACCAAGCATAAAGATACCTGTGATTTATCAGTCACTTGCGATAAGCTAGGCACAGGGCATCTCAACCCCCTGAGGCAGGCACTATTATTATCATCATCCCTGGAATAGCCCCTGTGACAAAGAGCTGGGAACTTAAAGAGGTGAAGTGCTGGCCTGAACTCACAGTCAGTCAGCGGCAGAGCTGGCGCTAGGTCCCCAGGTCTCTCTTACCCCATAGGCTGTGTGCTGAACTACATCCTGCCTCTGGGCCCAGATGAGCACCCTGCAAGGTCGATAACATCATCCCCATTTTGCAATCAACTGAGGTGCAGAAGGAGCCCTGGTGGTGCAGTTGTTAAGAGCGAAGGCTGTTAGCCAAAAGGTTGGAAGTTCAAATCCATCAGCCACTCCTTGGAAACGCTATGGGGCAGTTCTCTGTACTGTTGGGTCACTATGAGTTGGAATCAACTTGACAGCAATGAGTTTAGTTTTTTTTTTTTTAAGGCACAGAGAGATCCTGAGTGGGCATTACTGATTGTCTCACGGGGGGAGGATCAAATGAGAGAAGGTCTAGGAAAGTGCTAAGTAGACTCAACCCATTTACAGAGATGATGTTACTAACGGGACTGTTGCAAACGGGTCATGCTGACGGGTGGAAGCCCACATACTACACAGTGATGACGCTTCGAGAGCATTTGGATAAAGAATGGGGGAATCCCCCAGTCAGTTGCTCTGCTAAACAATGCCTAGCAACAATTTCGTTGCGTTTTTTAGATAAATGACTGAATATTTTGACATGGTGTAAACATTGCCATAAACAATTATTATAAATACTGTCAAAGTATTTTATGTTTTAGCTTGCAAACGGCTGGTTATGTGCAGAAGTTGGTATGCACCCATGTGAACACGCATGCACACACACGCACAATCTCTTTGTTGGTTTATTTATTTATAATTCCTTAGGTAGAAAGAAAGAAGAGGGATGCATGCCATTCGTTAAAAATAAAGTGGTAGGGAGCTACGGAGGCAGTAATGTACCATTACAAAGATGAAAATAAAAAGATCAAGTTGTCCTTTACTCACAAAAACAACTCATTGGCTCAATAGATGTGTCACTGGATTTAGTAGTTCCAGTTTCCAGTTAGTTTTCGTAATAATTGTGTCTTTATTTTTTAATCAGAGCATGAGCTAGAAAGATTCATAGTACCCCAAGGCAATAACATAAAACTAATACATTTTTTCAAACATTTGGAAATAAAATAAAGAACGTAAAAATCAAGTATTACCTGACTATCTACTGCTGTTAATGTTGGTGTATTTCTTTCCAAATTTTTTTTTCTATTAATGTGTTTGCGAACACCTTAATACTAGTAACTTATTGAGGACTCAATGAGAATGAAATGTGTATCAAATGTCAGCTCAGGCAAAAATAAAAAGGGTGGCTTTATCTGTGTTTAAAGGATTTACATTTTAACTGAGAGTGCTGGAAAGGGTTGACTGAGCCTGTGCCTTGTTGCCGTATTGGAACAATACGAAACCAAACCCACCCATGAAATTAACACTCTATCGTTTTTCTATTAGAATTCTTGGTTGTCTGTAATCTAGACCATTTCACAATTCCATAAAATGAGTAAATGATTAATATAAACAAGAAACTGCCAAAAGTATCCATGTGAATGTATTTGTTCACTCTTTTTTCCCTTCAGTATTTAACGGTAGCCTTGACCTCTCTCCTGATCTTCAGGCCATATGGCTCACATAATGAGACAAACCAACTTGTTAAAATGTCCAAACTGAACTCTTGCTATCCCACCCTGTCTGCTATTCCCCTGGTCTATCCCACCTCAGTTATTGACACCTTGACCCACCTGTTGCTTGAACCGGAAATCTAGAAGTAATTCTTGAGTTCTTCCTCTCCCTCAATTCTACATCCAGTTTTGTCATTTCTACATCCCAAATAGCTCTCAAATCTGTCCACTTTTCTTCTTCTCCTCGACCCCAACTCTAGTCCAAGCCACCATTATGTTTCGGAGTAAGGTGTTAATAGCTCACTGGCCTCTCTGCAGCCTCTCTGTCTCACCTTCAAACCAGGTGCCAGAGCACTATTAAAGCATCACTCAAGGTATTTTACTCCTTGCTCAAAGTTCTAAAGTAGCTGCCCACTGCTTTTAGGACAAAATCCAAAATCTTCAATATGGCCTCTAAGAGCATTCACTCTTCTGGCCCCTCTTTGGTTTTATCTTCTTCACTCTTTCACTCACTTTGTTCCAGTCTCACTGGCCTTTTATCTCCTTGAAATTGCCAAGTTCTTCCCTGCTCAGGGTCTTTGCGTATGCTATGCCTTCTGCCTCTAATCCCCTCGCCCTTGGCCTAGCTCTCTTTCGTTTCATGTTTTAGATCTCAGTGTAAATGTCTCTTCCTCAGAGATTCCCCTGAATTGCCATTGCAAAATGAGTCTCCCATTACACTTTCTTATACCAAACCCCATTGCCATTGAGTTACTTCCAGCTCATAGCAACCCTGTATGACAGAGTAGAACTGCCCCATAGGGTTTCCAAGGAGTGGCTGGTAGATTTGAACTGCACACCCTTTGGTTAGCAGCCGAGCCCTTAACTACTGTGCCATCAGCGTTCCACCATTTCTTATAAAAAAAAAAAAGAACCTTGTAATTTCCTTCATAGCGATAGTAACTTGTAATGACATATGATTTGTTTATTGTTTATTGTCTATCTCCCACCAGACTATAAGTTCCACAAGCACAGTGGTTAAAGCAATCAACTGCTGAAAGTTCGGTGGTTTGAAACCACCAGCGGCTCTGCGGGAGAAAGATGTGGCAGTCTATTTCCATAGAGATTTACAGATTTGGACCCTATGGGGTCACTATGAGTCAGAATCAACTTGATGCCAGTGGATCGGGCCCCCTCAGAAACCCAGTGACTGGCTTGTAGTATGAACTCAAATATTTGATTGAATGAATTAATGAGTGAATGAGTGGATATTTTCTACCCTTTCTCCTTCTTTCTGAAATTAAAAAGGATTTGCATAAACATAAGAAGCAGAGGAAAGATGTTCCCAGAAAATTTCCCCAGAATTTTCTTCTCAACGGGCCCCATTTATCATCAAGAAATAATTGCCATCATGTGTGATCTCCGACTGACAAATTTCCTGTGGAAGCTCCTAATTTCCCATCCAGCTCCCTATGCTTTATCTTCACTTCATGACCCACTGCGGCACCACCTCCCAAGGTTACCTTCTCTGCCACTTCAGAACTTATTCTTTTTTTGAACTTCTATAGTACTTATGATCTGTTCTATGCAAATGGTAGATAATCTTCATAAAGCTCGGGCCTTCAGATTTAGACCCTGAGCAACGGTATGATGCAAAGCATCATAAAGCCTTGTCCTCCGTTTTCAGGCAGGGGCCCTTTGTATGATCAGTGGGCAGCAGTCTATAGTCTTTCAATTTGTATTGTCCTGGTTTTTCATTCCTACTCTGTGTGTAGGAATGCTGAGCAAATAACCCGAGAAGCTGGACTATATAAAGAATGGGGCACCAGGATTGGAAGAAGACTCATTAACAACCCTCATTATGTAGATAACACAACATTGCTTGCTGAAAGTGAAGAGGACTTGAAGCACTTACTGATGAAGATCAAAGACTATAGCTTTCAGTATGGATTACGCCTCAACATAAAGAAAACAAAAATCCTCACAGCTAGACCAATAAGCAACATCATGATAAAGAGAAAAGATTGAAGCTGTCAAGGATTTAATTTTACTTGGATCCACAATCAACGCCCATGGGAGCAGCAGTCAAGAAATCCATCGATTTATTGCGTTGGGCTAATCTGCTGCAAAAGACCTCTTTAAGGTGTTAAAAAGCAAAGATGCCACTTTAAAGACTAAGGTGTGCCTGATCCAATCCATGGTGTTTTCAGTCACCTCATATGCATGCGAAAGCTGGACAATGAAAAAGGAAGATGAAAGAAGAATTGATGACTTGGAATTATGGTGTTGGAGAAGAATATTGAATATAGCATGGACTACCAAAAGAACAACAAATCTGTCTTGGAAGAAGTACAGCCGGAATGCTCTTTAGAAGCGAGGATGATGAGACTTCATCTCACATACTTTGGACATGTTATCAGGAGGGACCAGTCCCTGGAGAAAGACATCATGCTTCATAGAGGGCCAGTGAAAAAGAGAAAGACCATCAACCACATGGATTGACACAGTGGCTAGAACAATTGGCTCAAGCATAACAATGATCATAAGGATGGTGCAAGGCTGGGTGGTGTTTCGTTCTGTTGTACATAGGGTCACTATGAGTCGGAACCCATTCAGTGGCACCTAACAACAACAGCTCTGTGTGTGACTCTCCCAGCTATATGTGATCTCACAGAACCCTGGTGATCTTGGATTTTAAGAAATTACTCATCGAATCTTACAGACTCAACTTCTTTCCCCACCTTCCTTTCCGCTTTTGCTTATAATTGGCTGTTTTCCCTCATAGTTTTGAAGTCTGCTTATTGAAAATTCATCAGTGAGCTAGTCCTCTGGGAGTTACTCTCGATTAGAAACTGAAGACTAATTGTGACGTGATCACCGCTGCTCTAAGACGCCCCCACTGTAATTGCTTCCTAAATTAACTCTTGCTTCTTATTTAACACTAAGTTAAGGCTTTAAAATGGGCTGTGATTTGTACTAGGAAACACAGCCATTGGTGAATGGTGGAGTCACACCTAAATGGTTTTTAAATTCCATTATTTCTTACTTGAATTCTGGATTATTTTAAAAATCTAAAATAAAATCTGCTCAGTGGAAGCAGCATAGATTTTGCTTTCACTGTAAAGAGTTCGCCATGTAAAATTCCTTAAAATGTTCCTGATTACTGCCAGTCTTTTGATAAAAACAAAAACCAGTTCCCATGGAGTCAACTCTGACTCATGGAGCCTTCACACGTGCAGAGTAACTGTGCTCCACAGGATTTGCAAGGCCGCGGCCTTTTAGAAGCAGATCGCCTGGTCTTTCTTCCAGGGTACTTCTGGGTGAGTTCTAACAATCAAGCTTTTGGTTAGTAGTCGAGTGCTTAACCCAGGGAGTTCTAGTCTTTTATAGGCCATCTGAAAAACTGAAATCAGCTCCCCCGCCCACATGTACACACCATTTTTTTGGTATTTCCTTGATGTATTACCTTACTCAGTGTGCCTCTTTTTTGGAGGGCTGGGCTGGGAGGAAGAGATTTGACTACTGATCAGTGCCGGCTGCATGATCTCCTGTAGTTTGAGCTTCTGTCCGACCATTGCCACCCTGGCAATCAGGCTACCAGCGCAAGCTGGAGAGAGCTAGTTGGAATTAACCCAGGAAGGAATATAAAGGCAGTGCCCACAAAAGGAGAGGAGACAGCCGCATGAATCAAGAGGTCAGGATGGAGGAAGAGGAGCTGCTCCAGCAGATGACAGCCCAAAATCTCCACCAAGGATTTACTCCCTTGCAGACATTATCTTCAGGGCACTTCCTTCAAGGAGTTGAAGAGGTGACTTCTACAAGTCAGACCCAAGCTGGAGCTGAAATTCAGACTTTGAGTTAAGAATGCATTTTTTTATTTACTGGCAAAGTATGGACCCACCAACCACCCATTTTGACATATGTTTTAAAGTATAAATTGAGAAGTAACATAAAAGGCTTCTAAACTGTTCTTCATGCCTCCTCCACAAGGACAGGTGGTAGCTAACCCTCACTTGGTTTGCTGTTTCTCCCACTGCACCAAGTTGCAGAGACACACCAGTCCCACGTTTATCCTCTGGCTACAGCACGGGCAATGGCTCAAGACAGACTGCCCTTAAAGATAGTCTCCAGATACTAAGGGAAAGCCAAAAGGAAATGGACAAAGGACCCCCCAAAGTCTCAGTACTGGCTTTTGGTCTTAAAGTAGCTGCTTCCTAGCCCAGCCCCTACCCTGTGCCGTCTCTATGGTTACCCTGCTGGCTCCCTCCCTGCCTGCCTCTTCCTGGTGGGTGCCATCTTGTTTCCTGCCGCTGTAGAGCGACTCCCCGGAAATTCTGGCCTTGTGTTTGCTGTGCTTTGAAGACCTCACCTTAACCTTTCAACTCACTTGGCCCCAGTTTTTCTTCTGAGGGACTCTTCTTATCCACAGGCAACTGGAGCTTTGTGATGATGAATAAAGAATGGTCCTACGTTCCCATCTCAGGTAATTGCCTGTGGCATCTCCCAGAGAATTTCGACTCAAGTTAGATAACCCTTCACCCCTTACAGAGAGGGAATTCACAGTTAGAAATGAAAGGGCAATTTTCTTGAGCTGTCACCACACGCAGGTCCAGCTCTAGCCCCAAAGGGCTGTAGCTACTATGGAGATGTCGAATAATAAGTCAGAGCTTCCCCCATCTGGCTGCTGACCACTCCTGGTTCTGCCTTGCCCATTCATTTTCAAGATTAAATTTTCCTTTTTCTGTATTATAACTATAATTGCTGCTTATTGTGTATAGAACATTTGGAAATTGTAGAAAAGCGGGAGGAAGAGTGGAAACTGACTCATAGTCGGTCCACACATACAGATTAATACTGTCAACATTTTGGTACACTGACTTCCAGTCTTTCCTTTATATAAAGTGTAGTTTTTTCTAACATACTGGAAATGGCATTATTTCTACAATTTTAATTTAATCGTACATACCTATTTTCTTCTGTTAATATACATTTGTAAGTATGTTTAGTGGAGGCACAGTGTAGCATTGAATGTGTGATAGTTCACTTAACTTTGTTGTGGTTAGCTGCTGTGGGTTCAATTCCGACTCAGGGTGAACCTCTGGGTGCAGAGTAGAACTGCTCCATATGGCTTTCAATGGCTGGTTTTTCAGAAGCAGATCACCAGACCTGCCTTCCAAGGTGCTCTTGGGTGAGTTTGAATCATCAGCCTTTTGGCTAGTAGTGGTGCGCTTAACCATTTGCACCAACATCCCAGGGACTTACTTAACCTAAATGAGCCAAAATAAGGGAACTCATTTCCAGTTTTCACTGTTATTATTACAGCTCCAACACCATAGTGCCTAAACACTTTTTAGATTTTTGAGCTAATTTCTTTACAATAGGATCCCAGAAGGGAACTGGGTCAAAGGGTATAAAACTTTTTAAGGCTTCTTGATACTTATTGTCAGAGTTCAAATTCGTTGGCCTCTTTAAAGGGAAATTAAGAAAACTGTTTCGTGGCAGTCACAGAGGCTCTTAATGATTCCAGGGAAAGGCTTTGCCTCTCAGCTGATGAGAAACAAAATAGACTAAAAGAGTTTCACATATGAAAGCGGCTCACCTGCGAAGGACACTCATGCAAAGATGCAGCCTACTCCATTCACTCCTGGAGGCAAATTAACATCCAACCAATCAGCACTCCCCAGAGCTATCTCCCAAACGTTAAAAACAGTAGTTTTTAAAATGTATCTCACTGTACATTAATGGCCATACATTTCCTATGTGGTTAACCTTCTTATATAACCGGAGACCAGGCCTTATACTCTTAAAAATATGTGTGTTTGTGTGTGTAATGCATGTATATACAGAACACACATATATGTGTATATACACACCAAAAAAATCAGACCAAATGCAATGAAAATGCCGATTTATAAATGAAAGCAAATATATGCTGAGGCAGATTTATTTCTCCCTTTTCAATATGCACATGTGATTTTAGCTGCTTCCTTTACACGGGACTGGTGATGCTGCCTGCTGTTCCTACGGAAAGAAAGGCTCCTTTCCCCCTTTGTATGTTATATACTGATGAGTGGAAGCATCAGAATTTGCCAACAAATTACTGTACTTGCTGTTTGGCGTTATTTTCCCCTCTTTCTGTCTTCCCGACAGACATTTCTGCCTATCCAACATCATTTGAATTCCCAGTTCAAAGAACCTTTGTTATAGGGCCAATTTGTTCCCAAGAGGATTGGAAACAGCCATAAAAAGAGACACATATTTCATACGTTGTGGCAGCATGCCAGTCTGATACCACACATACTGCTTTGGAGAAGGCTTGCTGGCATCCCGGCTTGGGCACGCGCCCAGGTTTAATGCCTGCTTGCAAGGTGTTCTAGTCTCCTGTGAGGTGTAACGAGCACCCACTGGGCAGTTGGTATCCCCATTAAGAGCAGACTGGTGGTAACTCCAAGGGAAGCGAACAGACTGAAATACTGTAATCAGATTCCTCAGGCGCTGTGTTTTTCCCTAGCTCAGCGGTTAGAGGTTTCCCCCGGAAATATTATGCATATAAAAATCTTCAAATAAAAGATACCGTAGTAGATTTTTTTTTTTTAGTAGAAGAAGGGGTTACATGTAGATCCATAGTCCAGAAGTGTGCATATATACATACACATGTGTACCCATATTTATGTGTACACATGTGTACCACAAATCACATGCATACCCCTAATAGAGAAAAAGACAGAGGGCAACGCTGTTCCGCTCATCCGCGTGTGCAGGCAGAGGCAATGGTCCGTTCCAGGGCCACGCAGACGTCTCTGAAGGCTCGCTTAGCTTGGGTCCTGATGATATGCGTAAATAGGCGTTGCACCAAGTGGATGACGAATTCATTCACCTTGATTGATAATTAGAACCGACAAAGAACAGATCAACACAAATCACAAGGGCAAAAACATCTGGGACTCAGCGTAATGAGAATACCCCAAAACCTCGTTAGTCGTAATTGCACTGCGAGCATCAAACAGCTTTCACAGTTGTTTTTGCAAATGATACAAATTAGCACCCAAGATCTGAAAAGTCTACTGACTGTAAAAACATTGGGGAATTTAGCAGGGCCCTGGGTAGCTTGGCCAAATACGTGTATTAACCGAGATACACCCTGGCATATAATTTTGGGACTTTTTGTAGCAAAAAACACCCTTAAGACTCTGGAATCCTACTGCTATTTTTACTTGGAATTCCAGGTGGGCAAATCCAGCTAAGAGGCAGTTTTCTCCTTTCCCTGTGGAATCTTTTCTCAATTTCACACAAATACCCTGAGAATTTTTAAATTTCCAAGATGGTTAAAATCTGCAGTTTAAATTCATTTTCATTATTAGGAAATGTAGATACCACACACACAAAAAAAAACTGACGGTTTTACACGTACTTAGTAATATCTAAAAATTCCAGGCAAGCTCTAGAAGACAGTTGCATATAACAGTTGCATATCAGATTAGATCAAACATACCTACTAAGAAAATGAGAGGAGCCTTTCAAAGGAGTCCATTCCAGGTTTGGTATGTTGCCTTCTCAGCTACCTCTGCCTGAGTTCAGCCAGAAATCAGAAGAAAGTGCTTATATATTTTTAAGTCCTGCAGAGGGAAATTTCAGACAAGTTCAATATACCAACCTTCATTTAAAAAGACAGAAAGAGGAGGATAAGGAGGGAGGAAAGGGAAAGAAGGGAGGAAGGAAGGAAGGAAAGAAGGAAGGCAGGGAGGGAGAAAGGAAGGAAGGACGAGGTATAGTCAAGTGTGGAATGATGAACCCACAACCCCCTCTCACTGCCTGCAATGCTCCTTTCTCCCTTTTACTTAGCTCTGTTTTCTTCCTCAAGGCTTTCCTGGCAGCTACACCCCCTTTATGACCAGGTGTTCCAACTCTTACAGCCTTTGCTTATACCAGTCTTTAACACTTAGCATATTCTACCTCCACTTACTCATTTCTGCCTCCTAAGCTTAGAAGCAGGAGCATTCTGACTGTACTTCTTATAAGATAAACTTGTTCGTGCTTCTGGCAAAAAATCAAACCAAACCCATTGCTGTCAAATGGATTCTGACTCATAGTGACCCTATAGGACAGAGTAGAACTGCCCCATAGGGTTTCCAAGGAGCAGCTGGTGGATTTGAACTGCACATGTTTTGGTTAGCAGCCAGCCTCTTAATCAGTGTTCCACCAGGGCTCCAAGCCCATGGTATAGTCAATATTCTTTGCCAATACCATACTTTAAAGGCATCAATTCTTTGTTGATCTTCCTTATTCTTGGTCTAGGTTCCACATGCATGTGAGTCGATTGAAAATACCACAGCTTGGGTCAGGTGCACCTTAGTCCTCAAGGTGACATCTTTGCTTTTTTAAAAAACACTTCAAAGAGTGTTTTGAAGTAAATTTGCCAAGTGCAACACGTCATTTGATTTCTTGACTGCTGCTTCCATGGGCGTTGATTGTGGATTCAAGTAAAATGAAACCTTTGACAACTTCAATCTTTTTTCCACTTATCATGATGTTATTCATTGGCCCAGTTGGGAGGGTATTTGTTTTCTTTATGTTGAGGTGTAATCCATATTGAAGACTGTGGCCTTTGATCTTCATCAGTAAGTGCTTCAAGTCCTCTTTGCTTTCAGCAAGCAAGGTTGTGTCACTTTATATTGCAGGTTGTCAATGAGTCTTTCTCATCTTTTAAAATCACTTTACTTTTTACAAAGCATTTCTACATGTAGTTTTCCCATTTGGAGCATCAGCAAAGCACATATTGTGAACCCACTTTACAGAATGGATGTTGGTGGCTCAAAGAGATTGAATGGGCTCTCCAGTCATGCACCTACAAGCTGTAGTTAGCACTTCCAGACATGCTGTGGTGACTGCTGACATGAAACACATTAAATCAGAGTCATTAAAAACAAAAAAAAAAGCTCTCTGTCTTTTGGAATTCTCTAGCAATACAAATGGAACAATTTGAGATGAATACATTTTAGCCTTCTCATATTTTACCTACTGGGATTTTGTAGAAAATTAAGAGCTTGCTCAAATATAGTTATAAATTTCACTGGTGATGGTCCTGGCTGCCTTGTCAGGGATATTGGGGAATGAATAATAATATCCACGCTGCATGTCTGCAAAACCTTCCAGAAGAGATTAGGGAAGGACAGGAATAGGCAACTCATGCTGTAAATTTTCAATCAACCCACCGATCCCACAACCACAGTATTTTGTTTCATGTGAAATGAAGTTAAAGAAAAAAATGATTTAGAGCAGTGTTCAATAGGAAAGATGTCGCCATAAGGGTTAAAATGAGTATTAAAGGCAGCTGGAGGGGAGAGGCAGCTTCCACTTTGCCTTGGAAACTCTTAAGGAGGCAGTAAGGGCCTCAGGTTTGTATATAAGCCTCTGGTCCCTTTTTCCTTTTTCTTTAATACCAGCTAGGCACCAATTTCTAACTCCTTATTGTCCTTTGGATCTAGTGTGCAATTTCTAACTCCTTATTGTCCTTTGGATCTAGTGTGTGAAGTAACTTCTATAAGCAAAGGACAGTCCTTTTGAAATCGACAGGAAATTGTAAATGGCAGGTAGTAAAATGGCCTTTGAAGTGGCAGAGTTGAAAATAATGTCTCTACTAAGCTCAATAGCCACCTGTCCAGTGATAGCTAGAACAGGGATCAGGAAACTATGTCTCAGTTCAGCCTACCACTTGTTTTTGTACTGCCTGCTAGTTAAGAATGGTTTTAAATGGTTGGGGAAGGGGGGGGGAACAGAAAAATAGAATTTTGTGACACGTGAAAATTATATGAAATTCAAATTTTAGTAACCATAAATACAGTTTTATTGAAACACATTCCTACTCATTTATTTCCATGTTATCCATGGTGGCTTTCATGCCACAACAGCAGAGCTGAGGAATTGCAGCAGTGACCTTATGGCCTGTAGAGGATAAAATATTTACTAACTGACTCTTTACAGAACAAATGTGGGCTGGTGGCACAGTGGTTAAGCACTTGTCTGCTAACTAAAAGGTCAGCAGTTTGAACCCACCAGCTGCTCTGCAGGAGAAAGATACGTCTGCTTCAATAAGGTTACAGCCTTGGAAACCCTATGGGGCAGTTCTACTTTGTCCTATAGGGTCGTAATGAGTCAGAATCGACCTAATAACAATGGGTATTTTGGATTTTATGAGGTGTTACTGAGGCAAATTGAAGGGTTGTAGGCCCAGTCAATGTAAACTTTACAGATAAATTCAACATTATTTTGGAAAAAAAGACCACACTGTTTTTCTAAATGGATGAACAGATTTTTTTTTATGTTAATGGCAGTTAAATAGGGCGTGCATTCACAGGCTGCTTCTCAGTCTCCATTTGCAACCTCTGTTTCAACACCCACTGCGTGGGAAGAACTGTGACTAGCTGGCCCAACTCAGTGACTTAGCCGTACTGTTGCCTTTCACATTCTTAATAACCATTTTTGCTAAATTACTTTTTAATTCCAGCTTAAACATTTCAGTGAGTAGCACAACTATTGAAATTTCAGGTGTTCGAATAATAATAATATATGTATTTTTAAATCAAGCAAAGGTATGGAAAATTCCAAAGAGATAGCAGGAATGTGGCTCAGGAATGAGAAGCAATCTGAGAAAATACAGTCCGTAAACAATTACCTCCCTGCCTAATTTCTCCCTCATTTACAATATACCAGGTAGGGATTTTAAATCGAGAGGCTGCTACGTGGTATCTACTGAATCTAGCCCTGAGAATGAATTCACTTGGGGAAATTTGGGCAGAACTGTTATCTTGTCAAATTCATTGTATCAAAGAGCTAGTAAGAAGTAAAGAAGTATTCTGCATGCTACGTGTTCAGAATTCCATGTAGTTAGTATGAGTAGAGGAGCCCTGGTGGCACAGTGGTTAAGCTCTTGGCTGCTAACTGAAAGGTCACCAGCTTGAACCCTCCATCCACTCTGCGGGAGAAAGATGTGGCAGTGTGTTTCCATAAGGATTTGTTGTTGTTGTTGTTTGCCATCAATTCCGACCCATAGTGACCCTATAGGACAGAGGAGAAATGCTCCATAGGGTTTCCTAGGCTGTGATTTTTATGGGAGCAGATTGCCAGGTATTTCTCCCGCTGGGTGGGTTTGAATGGCTAACCTTTCAGTTAGCAGCTAAGCATTTAACCACTGCATCACCAGGGATCCTTTCTTAAAGATTACAGCTTTGGAAATCCTGTAGGGCGGTTCTACCCTGTCCTGTGGGGTTACTATGAGTTGGAAACAATTTGATGGCAACAGGTTTAAAGTGAGTAAACATGTTTGCTTCAAAAATTAAATTACTGTATTGCAGTTTGTTTCCAGAAGGGTTAAAAATGTCCCTCAGGGAGCAAGTCTTGAAATATTAAAGTAACATGCAATTCAAATCTGGACAACTCTGGAGAACGTTAGGGTTAGTTGAGCCAGCTCCTTCAGGAAGAGAAATGACAAAGAATTCCTTTTGTAGTCTTTGAAGCACGATCACTGTCTAGCATTAGACTTGGTTCAGAAGAGGGCCTCATAGCTTAGTCAACACCGTAATTACCATGGCCCATTCCCAAAACATTCACCAGAACACCCACAGACCCCTGTCTGGAAAACTTGCAACTGCTGGACTCCATGACGAAGTCCTCAACGTGTGGGTTTTGTTATTAACTCTAGGTTTGGATTAGAATTCCCTATCTTACAGCTTGGAGCTAAACTCTGTTTACAAAACAGTATTTACACTTGACTAATTTTGCAGATCAAACTAATTAAATCAATTAAACTGGTGATTAACCAAATGAAGGCTGATTGCAAAAATTAGTGGGTTTATTTTGGAGGACTGGAAGCAAGCTAATTACTGCAGTGATTACTTGAACCTGGAGTACTCTAAATGTGGTATAAATTGAAACCTCAGAGTGAGTTAGACCGGGAATTCATTACAGTTTAAGGCGCAGTTAATACTGTTCGGTCTGGTCCTCCTTGGGAAAAAGGTCCTCTGTGTTTTGTATACTAATAAACAATCGCTGGGTTTATGGGCTTCTTGTGGCACAACGCAGTCAAACGGGGACACTGAAGAAAAGTTACTTCCTTTCAGAGTGATATACACCAATGCCCGCCCAGGTGTCATGTGCAAACGATCACCTGGGGATCATGTTAAAGGCAGATTATACAGGACTGTACAACCCAAAGAGTGAACCCTAACTAAACTGTGGACTTTAGTTAGTAATAACGTATCACTGTTGGTTCATCAATTGCAATAAATGTACCATAAAACAAAACAAAACAAAGACAAAAAAAAAACAGTTGCTGTCAAGTCGAGCTTGACTCATAGCTGACCCTATAGGACAGAAGAGAACTGCTCCGTAGGGTTTCCAAGGAGCGACTGGTAGATTTGAACTGCCAACCTTTTGGTTAGCAGCTGAGCTCTTAACCACTGCGCTAGCAGGGCTGGAATGCCAAGTGTTTATTATAGGAGGAACGGTGTGCATGCCGGAGAGGGAGTATGTGGGAAGTCTCTGTTTCTGCACAATTTTTTCTGTAAAGCTAAAACTGCTGTAAAAAAAGGTCTATTGCCGTGATAGCCATCCCCATAAACAGATGCTCAGTGTTGGTGGCAGTTGTACACCGTGACTGATGTAACTGGTTTTATCAACCTGTACAAGTGAAATTGTTAAATTGGCAAATGTTATGTTGCCTATGGAGCACCGGTGGCTTAGTGGTCAAGTGTTTGGCTGCTAACAGGTTTGTTTGTTTTTAATAGTCTATTTTTTCACTTTTTTACTATTGCAAAAATATATGTAACACTGTTAAAAAAAACAACAACAAAAAACGCCGTTGTGTTGATTCCAACAGAGTAGAACTGCTCCATAGGTTTTCGAAGGAGCACCTAGTAGATTCGAACTGCTGACATTTTGGTTAGCAGCTGTAGCTCTTAACCACTACTCCACCAGGCAGGTGGGTTACAATTCAGTACACTGGGGGCTGGGGTGAGGGTGGGATTTAGGGGAGAATGGGGCGTGGGTGTGTATTCATGTGTGTGTGAGTAGGCTTGCAGATATTCACGTATGTGCTAAGATTCTGCCTAACAGGCTCCCAGGTGATGCTGATGCTGCTGGCTCTGGGACCACAGTTTGAACACTGACAGACCCTGAAGTGGACAGCTAGACCGTCAGACCTGGATTTTGGTGATTCAGGATGGAATATGGAGACCTTGCTATTAGGTCACCACTCGATGGTGAAACCCAACCTGCTATCACTAGAGCTGCCTGAGCAGGTGGCCTGGGTGTCAGCTGACCTCAGTAATGGCCACTACTGATGGGTCCCCATCGAGGGGTGTTCTTCCTGGCTTTCTCAGGCAGGCGTGTGAGTAACAGAGTATTTATGTCCATACATAACACACTCTACTAATTGGTTTTTAAGGCACATCATTTTAGCAAAATGTGAACGCAGCTGAGCATGTAGTCTACATTTTGCTGATTTAAATATCACTGAGCTTTCAGTTCTCTGTTTTTACCTTAGTTTCAGATTTATGAGATGGTATTTACAGTAATAAAAGAAAGGCTTCAGGTTCTGTTTGAAGATACAGTAAAATTTAGGAGAGAGATGTAGATTTTATGCAAAAGTTTAAAGAGAAGCAAGCAGCTAAACTGAAGTAGGTATGTCGTAATTTTCATGACTTTATTTCAGCATCCACTTTTGATATGAGAGGAAAAAAAGTGAATTTTCCCAGTTAATCAATGAACCTGTTTTGACACTGAGTTTCCTGCATATTATAGGTTCATACCAAGAAACACCTTATCCCTACGGGAAACCCCACAACCTTTGGCAATGACTATTCATTGCCATTTGATAAGTAGTGCCCCCTGGGTGCCAGGGGCTAGAGAGTGCAAAGCTGAATAAATTAAGACCACAGACTGTGTTTTAATAAGGACAGAGCTGTCGGAAAGGGAAGGCACATGGAAGACCTTCCATCTGATGGAAAAACAACATGCGCGTGGCTGCAAGAAACAGCTCCACATTAGGGCCATGATGAGTTGCTGAAAAGTTAATCAGAAGCACTTCTGCTTGCAATTCCTGGTGTAATGCTTCTTGAATGTATCCGTTCATGTTGTAGTCCGTGGAAGTGCTTGAATCTTTCCTGGATGCTTAGGCATTTGCAGGCCAGAGCTCCGCAACGAGAATGTGAAGTGGCATGGAGGACCCTATGGGTAGGGATGGAGAAGGTGCAGAAGGTTGAGCTCTGCCTGTAAAGATATCTACAAGATATAGGTACCTGCTATAATATCTAAACGCCCAACTAGCATCTTTCTTCAAAACTTGTTGATGTTGTTAGCTGCCACTGAATTGGCCCTTGACTCATGGCAACCCTATACCCAATAGGACAAAATGCTACCCAGTCCTCGCCATCCCCATGGTCAGTTGCAAATTAAACTGTAGTGGTCCATAGGGTTTTGATATTCAGAAGTACATTGCCAGGCCTTTCTTCCTAGTCCATCTTAGTCTGGACAATCTGTTGAAACCTGTAGAGTGTTGTCGCAACGTTCAAGCCTCCACTGACAGATGAGTGGTAGCTGCAGATGAGGTGCGTTGGCTGGGAATCCAACCCTGGTCTCCCACATGGTAAGTGAGAATTCTACCACTCAACAACCACTGTCCCCTCTGTTGAATTTAAAAGTAGTAAAACAAATGAAAAATTCTAGACTGGAGTTTTTGTTGAGTTAGGTTTTATAAAAGCAAGCTTTGATGATTTCCTCACGTTGAATTAATTAAAGAAGTTAGGCATAAAACCAAAGGGTTTGCTTTGCCTTATTGAAGAGGATCATCAGGATATTGCCATTAATTACCAGTTGACAAGCTGGAGAATTCCTGATTATGGACGATGACAAAAACAGATAATCAGCTGAGGGACGGTGTGAAGGTGACATCTCAGTGAACTCAACACTAGGCAGGACTGATGTATGGACACCTCATTTTCTCCACCAACCTGGAGTGGATCTATGTCTGGAGTGAGGGTGGGGCAGATGACACTAACTGAAAACATATATGTAATTCAGCATCTGGGGGTGCATGTACACAACTCTGTTATAAACAGACAGGACTCCAAGTATCTATTACAGTATCAGGAAGTTGGTTCATTATTTTACAGTGAGAAACATACCTATTCAGAGATCTGAGTGCTCACCTAGACCTGCCCAGTGCATCCATTTCCTGTAGGAAAAACTAACAGGAAACCCAATTACTAGGAGCTTGTTGATACTAGGAAGCACTTCTCAGTTGAGGTAGTATGAAGCATTCTTACCATCTTAAGGATGGCTTTGCCAAGGAAGGTGGCATCTGCTCAGCTCTGGGCTGAGCACAGACAGCCCCTGGCAATGATAGCCTCTGGGATCTTCTTTAGAAGAAATTCTATGCTTCTCCTAGGAGTCCCTGGATGACACAAACGGTTAAGCACTCAACTGCTAATCAAAAGCGTGGTGGTTCAAACCCACCCAGAGACACCTCAGAAGACAGATCACAGCCTTGAAAACCTACTGGGCAACACATGGGTCTCCACGAGTCAGAATTGACTCTACCACAACTGATTTTTTTGTATGATTCTTCTAAACTCCTCTATCTTTACTACTTTCTCTTAATAGGATGCAATAATGTTGATTAGGTTGCGGCTTACTAACACATAGCCCCATCTCTAAACCGTCTTTAAGAAATGCCTCCCAGATCCCCTTGACTGACCCAGCCTGGTCACACACAATATGTGGACTTTATTTCCAAGCCCTCAGAGAAGCAGTTGGCTTTTTGTCACCCCTTTGTGCCAGTGGTGCTCAAGTGAAAGCACTTGTTCTGTATCGAGTGCAAAGTCAGAGGCTGGAGAACTTCTACTAGTTTAATTTCACCTTCCGCTTTCTACTTTCAGTTAAAGAGATACCCTGTAAGGTTTTAGAAGTCACAAATCTGGGGTCTCTGTGAGTTGGAATTGACTTGGTGACAACTGGTAGTGTTAAAAGATGTGGCAGAAGGGCCCAATCCTAGAGATGGGGCTACCAGGTAATTCTGCACAGGCAGTGTGTGTGCTCCACCGTGAGTTACTGACCCAGTGTCTATTCCTCCCTCTTCCTGGTGAACATGAACTCAAGTTTATTAAGTTGTCTGCTCCTCAGGGAATGCGACCGTGGCTTAAGGGTAAATTCTGATTAGGCTAAATCGAGCCTTGGTAATCTCATTTCCATTGCCAGTGATTAGAGGAAGGCATGTGGCCGCCAAGCAACCCAAGTAGAAGTTTGCTTTGTTCTTCTAGAAACAATTCCTTCCCTTGTAAAGAGACATGAGGGAGAAATGGCCCACTTCTTCCACTGAAAGTGACTCTGCATCTACTGGTCCACGAGACAAGCCAACCCGAGAGCAAAGCTGACATGCTGACATTGGCAGAGGGAAAAGACAGAACCTGGGGTGCTCATGACAGCACTGAGCTGCTGGTGGAGCTGCTCAACACAGGTCTTCCTGTGGTATCATGCAATACATTTTCTTTTTTTGGTTAAACCATTTGAATTCGTTTCCTTGTTAGGTGTAGCTAAAAGCAACAGAAATGTTTATCCTCAATAAATAATATTGTCATGGATTGAATTGTATTCCCACCAAATACGTGTCGACTTGCTTAGGCCATGATTCCCAGTATTGTATGGTTGTCTTCCATTTTGTGATTAGAATTTTATGTTAAAGAGGATTAGGGTGGGATTGTAACACCCTTACAAAGGTCACATCCCTGGTCCAATATAAAAGGAGTTTCCCTGGGGTGTGGCCTGCACCATCTTTTATCTTAAAAGAAATAAAAGAAAAGGGAAGCAAGCAGAGAACGGGGACTTCATACCATGAAGAAAGAAGCACCAGGAGCAGAGTGCGTCCCCTGGACCCAGGGTTTCTGTGCGGAGAAGCTCCTAGTCCAGGGGAACGTTGACAAGAAGGATCTTCCTCCAGAACTGAGAGAGAGAGAAAGCCTTCACTTGGAGCTGACTCCCTGAATTTGGACTTCCAGCCTACTGTTGTTGTTGTTCGGTGCCTTTGAGTTGGTTCCTACTCATAGCAACCCTATGCACAACAGAACGAAACAGGATCCATCTGACATCAGCAATGATATCCCTGGTTCCACGTCCTCTTCTGAAACCAGCCTGAATTTCTGGCAGTTCCCTGTCGATATACTACTGCAGCCGTTTTTGAATGATCTTCAGCAAAAATTTGCTTGTGTGTGATATTAATGATATTGTTCTATAATTTCCACATTCGGTTGGATCACCTTTTTTGGGAATAGGCATAAATATGGATCTCTTCCAATCAGTTGGCCAGGAAGCTGTCTTCCATATTTCTTGGCATAGACGAGTGAGCACCTCCAGCGCTGCATCTGTTTGTTGAAACATCTCAATTGATATTGCATCAGTTCCTGGAGCCTTGTTTTTTACCAATGCCTTCAGAGCAGCTTGGACTTCTTCCTTCAGTACCATCGGTTCCTGATCATATACCACCTCTTGAAATGGTTGAATATCGGCTAATTCTTTTTGGTATAATGACTCTGTGTATTCCTTCCATCTTCTTTTGATGCTTCCTGAGTCGTTTAATATTTTCCCCATGGACTCCTTCACTATTGCAACTCGAGGCTTGAATTTTTTCTTCAGGTCTTGCAGCTTGAGAAACGCCAAGTGTGCTCTTCCCTTTTGGTTTTCCATCTCCAGCTGTTTGCACATGTCATTATAATACTTTACTTTGTCTTCTCGAGACACCCTTTGAAATTTTCTGTTCTTTTACTTCATCAATTCTTCCTTTTGCTTTAGCTGCTTGATGCTCAAGAGCAAGTTTCAGAGTCTCCTCTGGCATCCATCTTGGTCTTTTCTTTCTTTCCTGTCTTTTCAGTGACCTCTTGCTTTCTTCACGGATGATGTCCTTGATGTCATTCCACAACTCATCTGGTCTTTGGTCACTAGTGTTCAATGCATCAAATCTATTCTTGAGATGGTCTCTAAATTCAGGTGGGATATACTCAAGGTCATATTTTGGCTCTCATGGACTTGCTCTCATTTTCTTCAGTTTCAGCTTGAACTTGCATATGAGCAACTGATGGTCTGTTCCACAGTCGGCCCCTGGCCTTGTTCTGACTGATGATATTGAGCTTTTCCATCGTCTCTTTCCACAGATGTAGTCAATTTGATTCCTGTGTGTTCCATCTGGTGAGTTCCACGTGTATAGTCGCCGTTTGTGTTGGTGAAAGAAGGTATTTGCAGTGAAGAAGTCGTTGGTCTTGCAAAATCCTATCATTCAATCTCTGGCATTATCTCTATCATCAAGGCCATATTTTCCCAACTACTGATCCTTCTTCTTTGTTTCCAACTTTTGCATTCCAATTGCCAGTAATTATTAATGCATCTTGATTGCATGTTTGATCAATTTCAGACTGCATCAGCTGATAAAAATCTTCTGTTCCTTCATCTTTGGCCCTAGTGGTTGGTGTGTAAATTGGAATAATAGTCATATTAACTGGTCTTCCTTGTAGGCGTATGGATATTATCCTATCACTGACAGCATTGCACTTCAGGACAGATCTTGAAACATTCTTTTTGACGATGAATGCAACACCATTCCTCTTCGAGTTGTCATTCCCAGCATAGTGGACTATATGATTGTCTGATTCAAAAGGGCCAATACCAGTCCATTTCAGCTCACTAATGCCTAGGATATCGATGTTTATGTGTTCCATTTCATTTTTGACAGTTTCCAATTTTCCTAGATTTATACTTTGTACATTCCAGGTTCTGATTATTAATGGATGTTTGCAGCTGTTTCTTCACATTTTGAGTCACGCCACATCAGCAAATGAAGGTCCCAAAAGCTTTACTCCATCCACATCATTAAGGTTGACTCTACTTTGGGGAGGCAACTCTTCCCCAGTCATCTTTTGAGTGCCTTCCAACCTGGGGGACTCATCTTCCAGCACTATATCAGACAATGTTCTGTTGCTATTCATAAGGTTTTCACTGGCTAATGCTTTTCAGAAGTAGACTGCTGGGTCCTTCTTCCTAGTCTGTCTTAGTCTGGAAGCTCAGCTGAACCTGTCCTCCATGGGTGACCCTCCTGGTATCTGAATACTGGTGGCATAACTTCCAGCATCACAGCAACACACAAGCCCCTACAGTATGACAAACTGACAGCCTACTAGACTGTGAGAAAATAAATTTCACTTCGTTAAAGCCATCCACTTGTGGTATTTCTATTATAGTAGCACTAGATAACTCAGACATATGTATATACCCAATAAATATATAAAATGTATTAACTCAGAACTTCTGATTCTGTGTTTATACTGGAGGAGAACTGGGACATTTGTCTTGCCTATTGATTCCATTTCCCTATTTTATTTTTCAGATGAATGAATGGTTTGAATAAACAAATCCAGAACTTAGTGGATGCACAAAACTGTACCAGAGCCCTCTCAGTCATCATCAGCCAAGATTGCCATTCCTTAAAGCTTTTTCTTGTTGGATCACACTTCCTGGGAAAACTTTTGAAAGTTGAGTGGACTGACTCTGTCCCCACATCGGTCTGTGGACGCAAAGAGTCCAGGTAAAGGATAAATTTATTTGGCCTGGATGCAAATCCTCACCTGCCCTGCCCCAATTTGAGATTAACAAAGCCTATTTATGGTTTCAACCAGGTCTCTTCTCCCCTTCCAAGACACTTCCCATACCTCTGCACTTTTGCTGGGTGCAGCATTGATAATGTTAAGCCAACTTGCATTTGATTATTTCAAAAAGTACACATTCAGGAATTGAATTACCAATAGGAGATGTTAACAGAAACAAGGTAAATAGCACAAGGTAAACTACAATATGGTGATAAATCGACATATCCACAGATTAGACAGATTAGATTAGCAAACATATAACCAGTTAATGAAATTTATAGTGACTTACAGTGGAAATGTTGAATATTAGAAGTGCATTCTTGTTTAATCTGACAGCTGGGGAGATTCTTTTTTGAGTGTTCACTTGGGATCTGAGTTAGCGCGGTAGTCCATTGGCCCAACTCGCAGTGAAATGGATGAATGCTCCTTTAATATTGCTCCATTTCAGGTGTAAAAAGAAGGTCCCTGAGAATTTGAGGAAGCTGGAGCTGAGCTTTTGAAAAGTTTTACAAAAGAGCTTTCACATAGATACATTCATACCATAGTCTTGAACACCTCATAAGTGCGAGGCATCAGCCTTCCTGTGAGGTACTGGGGATTCGTGAAGATGAACCAGACATGGATTCTGCTCCCAAGAGGGTCCCACATAAGACATTAACTAAGGACATGCCAGAGAAAGAGAAAGGTGACTTGGAGGTTCTGAGCCTGAAGAACTGTGAGGGAAGTCATGTCACTGAGGGGAACGGAGAGCCTAGGAGATGGTCTCATTTTCAGATGAGCTTGCATTTTGGGGTGCTCAATTTCAGATGTTGCAAGACAGGTCTGGAGAGGTGTTTTATGCAGCTGGGGCTCACTGGGCTGTTTGAATTCCCACTTCTATGCACAGCTCTGATTACATTTCTTTTAACAAATTATCTCTGCCTTAATAACTGGACCATCCTCAACAGGCATGTCTTTGGGGAAATGTATTTTTGGAGGAGTCTGGAAATTCCCTGTGGCTACCTACTAATAAAATATTGGAAGTGAGAGGGGGTCTTTCTTATTGAACCTGGAAAGGAAATACCTAGAAAATCGTTTTGTTTAACCTTCGTCAAGTTCAGTCCTCAACACAATGTGGGGAAACATCACGGCCCACTGGAAAGAGCACCAGGCCTGGGAACCAGGAGACCCGAGTCCTGTTTCTGACCACTGATGTGACCTTAAATCACATAGCCTTTTCCATACCGACGTTCTCATCTGTAAAGGCAGATTGGACTGGTTAGCTCCAAAACCTCTTTCTAGTTCTTTCTTCCCATGATTTCTAAAATATCTTAAGGTGTTGTTCACAACCCAACTCTTTCGCCCTTGACACCTCTGCAGCAGAGGTGTTTAATAGAAATGTGTACAACATTTCAGCTTCTCAGAGCACAGCCATATATTTCCACCTTTGTGCCTTACTGAGCCTGAGTGTCATTATCGACTGCACCTCCAATGGAATGAAGAAATTGGGGCATGAAGAGATTACGGGGCTTGCCCGAGGTTCCTGGCTGTGCAAGATAGAACCTAGGCTTCCCCAAAGCCCCCACCAGCATGCTCCGGTCTCAGGCTGAGCCACTCAGCCATGCTTGGTGCTAAGTGGACTTTAATAAACAATCTGCTGCTGTTGAATGGATTCCTACTCATGGCGACCTCATACGTTACAGAGCAGAACTGGGTGAGTTTGAACTGCTAACCTCAAAGTTACTAGTCAAGGGACCTTGGACTTTAATAGAGGAACTCTAATACAGATGTTACTACCCTCTGGAATCGCAGATAGAAAGTTTTTCTTTTCCCTGTTTACCTTTCTATTCTGAAGTTATTTTATGTTTACAGAAAAGTTGCAAAGATAGTACAGAGCTCCTATATACCCCTCACCCATCTTCCCCTAATGTTAACGTCTTACATAACCATGGTACATTTGTCAAAATGGAGAAATTAGCATCGGTACAGTATTGCGGTCCTGGGTGGTGCAAATGGTTAACATGCACGGCTGATAATGAAAAGTTGGAGATTTGAGTCTACTCAGAGATGCCTTGGAAGAAGGGCCTGGCGATCTACTTCTGGAAAATCAGCCGCTGATGACCCTATGGAGCACAGTTTTATTCTGACACACATCGGGTCACCATGCGTCAGAGCCAACTCCCCCACAACTGGTTTGGTATGCAATAGTATTAACTAAACCTCAGACTGTATTTGGAATTCACCAATTCAAATTTATAGTGGACAAATTAAAGTATATTGAAGGATGGGAATAGAGTCAGGGACATAAGGCCTGCTGGGCTCCCACCTAATAATACCCCGCAGGGGACATGCACTACAGGGCTGGCCTTCCAGCAACTACAGGCTGCTAACAACCACAGCATGTCCACCCTCGATGAGAAAGTCTACCAACACGGTGGTTGAACCAGTAGCCACAGTGGGCATCCATAACCCAGCGTTCCACATGGTGGGACTAGACACCAGGGAGCAGACCAAAGGCACATTGCAGATCCTGACTTTATGGACACGACACTCACCGTCCCATCCGTCACTTCCTAAGTACAGCCCCTTCCTGGGGGACATTGCAGTATTATTCAAACCGTGCTAAAGTGGCAAGGAGATCCCAGGAGTAATCGTCAGTTATGAGGTCATGGGGACCTCATGGCAAACTATTTGCAAAACTTAATTGGGGTAATAAATAAACTAAGTATGTAAATTAGATTGACGACTACAGCGTGAATTAGAAGGAGGCTGTTAGTTAGCCTGCAGAGTCCAAATGCCTTCTCCTGTGCAGTAATACTGGCTGAGCAGAGCTGCTCATCAAGGGAGCATTCGATTCAAATACCCTAAAATTTCACAACTAAAAGAGCTTGGAAATAAAACCACTTAATGAGATCCTTTCTGGACAAGGACGTGAACTTTGTTTTTTATGATTAGGTACTTAGGCACTTTTCACATAGCGGATGATCCGGCATTCACTTCCGAATCCATCTCCCCCCGGGGTGTGAATTCATTTTAAGCCCTGTAGTAGAAGCAAACGCAGGGAGAAAAGGTGAAAAAGCTCAAAACAAATGAAATAAGGGAGCCATTTCCAACTGACAAAAACAAACATCTGGGGGCTGAAATGGGACTATTTCCTCCCCCTTAACTTTTTTTTTTAATCAGGTGGTCAAAAATAACTTCAGACCTGACATTTCTCTTGCATATATCTGAAGTAAAAGGCCTCTTGAAGGTAAATATAAATATAAAAAAGCAAGAAAAACCAAACGCACAAACACCGCATCGAATCATCCGGCCCCCATCAAGTCTTACGGCGGCTTTTTTTTTTTAAGCAGTTGATTGAATGAATACAAATGCCTCACTGTTGTCACTTGGGATGCCACTTGATACACCCCATTTTCTAGACTCTAATTATTCCATTTGTAGACACGAATGCCATTTAGACGTGAGCTAATTCAGCATGGTAACTCAATTAGATTTGTACCGACTTGGATTTATGAAACATCAATGAGTTCTTGGTGAGACCGATGGGACTGCAGGTGATTCATCCCCAAGCCCCAGCGACAAAGCCTCTCAGGAGCTCAATTAAACATGCCAGCCACGAGAATGGTTTTTAGCTGGAATGTTTCACAATTAAAATAAAAAAGATTTCTGTGTTCTTCGGTATGCCTGGCCCAGCAGAAAGAGAAGGACCTGTAATAACACAGACTGAGGTTTTCCTTCAGGCCGTATGCTGTCTCTGTGAAAGGTTCTTTTCCCGGGCTGGACTCCTAGCTCCTGGGTGGCCGCTGTTGGGGTAGACGGCCTTCCTTGTTGACCTGCGTGGCCAAGGACACAGAGTTCCACAATGGCTCAGATTCAAAGGCACTCGATAAATGTGGGTTGAACTAAATTGCTAGATTCATCTTAGTGCCTGTATCTGAGAGCTGAGAGGCAGATTCTGGACCAAATTCAGAGTCTTAAAAATAGGAGGAATCTCAAGGTGGTTATAATTATGGTAACTGCATTTTCAGCCTAAAAATGTGGTTCATGGTCAGAAAATGGGGGAAAATATTGGAGCCCAGGACTGTCCACTAACAGATATCTTGGAAAAGCACCCTTTTAAAAGAAAAGAATATCACTGTGCTACTCTGTGCTGGGCTTATGATCATGGGCCAGGACCTGACTTGTTGAAGGCCTGTGCCTTGTGGAGACTTGATGCAAACTCTGTCATCTTCAGACTGGGGATGCTCGACAGTAAAGACTCTGCTGGTGCCCAACACATGGCTGGGCACAGGGCATACTTGGAGATACCCTGTGAGTTAATGAAACAACATAACAGGTGTGAGCTCACCTTGTCAGTAATAAAAGACTTTGGAAATGTCTGCCATATTTTTATAAATCAAGTCTTAGGTAAGAGAGATGGTTTCATTTGTTCTTCCAAGACCTGGATGAAGGAAGAGGTAAAGGGGAAATATTACATCACCCTTTCTCTCTCTCTCTCAATATCCTAACATCTGCTTTTAATGCGAGACTGATGATGATTAGGGAATAGTAGCAGCAGCAGTAGCAGTAATACTTGTAAGTACTATAAGTAACATTTACCCTGCGTGTGATAATTGTCAAAATACAGTTCACACAAACTGTGTCATTTCACCCCCATAGCAAACGAAGGAACAAACATCATTGCCCTCATTTTAGCTGAGGAAGCTGGTAAGACAGGCTGTGTGTATAAGGCCATCCAGCAGGACCTCAGTCGAGCTGGCCCTCTTGTCCTCTCCCTTTAAATCCTCCTCATGTGGCGTGGCAGAAAGAGCATGGTTTTCAAATCAGAAGACAACCTTTACTTTCCAGTTTTATCATTTTGAATATGTTATGTGTGGATAGAGAGATTGAGCCACAGCACATGATGACTCTGAGGGGCATTCTTGAGTTTGATTTGCATGAAAGTCCCAAAGTCTGATCCTTATAACTAATCCTGAGCCTGTGTGATGGTACTGGCATAGCATCAGGAGGCGGGAAGCCCCAGGGGATGGGATTAGGGCTATCCAGGGAGAGAAGCTTCTCCGAGCCTACGCACCTCACTTTCTTTAAGCTCTCGAGAGCCTTGACTTAAATTGGAAACAAAGGTGAGGACTCCCTTTTACTGTTCCTGGAACAACCACCTTTCCAGCTTCTAATTTCCTGGAGCGGTGGTCTCTGTAAAGATTTTTCTGAAGAGCCATCTGAAAGAGAGGTCATGAGTTTATTTGTAGTAGGTTTGCATCAATTAGCTTCAATTTCTCTGTTGGAAACCCTGGTGGCATAGTGGTTAAGTGCTACAGCTGCAAACCAAAGGGTTGGCAGTTCAAATCCACCAGGTGCTCCCTGGAAACTCTATGGGGCAGTTCTACTCTGTCCTATGGGGTCACTGTGAGTCAGAATCGACTTGACGGCACTGGGTTTGGTTTTTTTTTTTTTTTTTTTAATAACTCTCTGTAATCCTGCTCTGTCCACACAGGCCAACCAACTCTCCTTGGCTGGTTTTCATTTCAGGATGTTTCTACCTTGGGTGGCAGAGGGGAACATCAGAAGGACCAGTGAGGCAAGTCAGGGGATGCCAGACCTCCATCATCCTGCTCTGAGTGACCGCAGTGGATCTGGGTCGGCCAGGAGCTGGCCAGGCAGGCTTGGGCAACTCACCCAAATCCTCTAGCCTTAGTTTCTTCATCTGTACCAATAGGGCTCCCCTCAAAAAATAAATAAAATATTTATTTATTAAATAAAATAATATGCATACAAGCATTTTTTAAACCTGTGCTGTTTCTGAGGGCGACTCCATGCGTTGCAGAGTAGAACTTCTCCACAGGGTTTTCTTGGCTCTACGTCTGTGGAAGCAGATAGCCGGGCCTTTGTTCTGCAGTGTCACTAGGTGGTTCGAACTGCACTCATGGCGTCATCATAAGTCGGAATTGACTCGATGGCAACAGGCTTGGTTTCCAAGGGAGCATTTGTACCATAACATGCTCTGCGTGTTTTTTTTTTTTAAGCCATATTTATAAGATGCCATATCTCAAGAACTCACAGTGCCCTTTGACATATTCAGGAATCTGAAAAGTCCTGAGGACATGAACTCTGTGTAAATTTGTTTAATGCAGTGTTTCATAAACTATTTGGCCACCAAACCCAACTCATTGCCATCAAATAAAAATAAAAAATCTTCAGGCTATTTTATTATCTCATGTCACCTTAGCTAATGAGGTCAGAGATTACTGTTGTATTTTTATCTCATTAGAAACTTCATCTGCTATTTTTCCCATAATGATTGATAAGTTTCTTAAAGGCTTCTGCAACTCAACTATACCGTAACTAGGAATTAAAACTACCAAGCATACTCTGAGCGTTGGACCAATGGGTTCCTTTATGACTATCATTTTATAGTGTGTAGCAATTTAACCTTGGCTTTTAAATATTTGGAAACCCTGGTGGCATAGTGATTAAGTGCTATGGCTGCTAGCCAAAATATCAGCAGTTTGAATCCACCAGGCGCTCCTTGGAAACTCTATGGGGCAGTTCTACTCTGTCCTATGGAGTTGCTGAGTTGGAATTGACTCGATGGCAATGGTTTTTTTTTTTTTTTTTCCAATATTTACTAGTATCATTACTATGAATAGCTAAAGGTAATCTTAAAATTCTCAAAGTGTGTTATCCATGCATTTACCAGGAATCTAAAGCTTCCAACACCTGCCGCCCCATCAGTGGCTCCATGAGAGAAAGACCTGGCAATCTGCTTCTGTAAAGATTGTTGTTGTTGTTAGGTGCTGTCGAGTCACTTCTCATTCGTAGCGACCCTGTGTTCAACAGAACAAAACACTGCCTGGTCCTGGACCATCCTCACAATCGTTGCTATGCTTGAGCCCATTGTTGCAGCCATTGTGTCAACCTATCTCGTTGAGGGTCTTCCTCTTTTTCACCGATGCTCTACTTTACTAAGCATGATGTGCTTCTCCAGGGACTGATCCCTTCTGATAACATGTCCAAAGTATGTGAGACAAAGTCTTGCAATCCTTGCTTCTAAGGAGCATTCTGGCTGCATTTCTTTCAAGACAGACATTCGCTCGTAAAGATAACAGCCAAGAAAACCCTATGGGGCAGTTTTACTCTGTCACATGGCGTCACTCTGAGTCTGAATCAACTAATGGCATGCGACAACAACAATTTTCCTTCAAGATTCTGATTCCATATGTTCAGGTATTGCCCTGAAATTTGCCCTTTTTGGAAGCACCCGATAAAGGTGGCTCAAGTACCTTATTTTGAGAAACAAGGGCAATAGAAAAAGATGTTTCCAGCAGTTTTCAGTCTTTGTCACATATCAAAATTACCTATGGTGTTCTTTCAAAATTAGATGTCTGGGCACTACCTGGCAACCTACTGAATGGACTTTTGCAGAAGTGAGGCTGGGTAAGGTAGAGGATGACCTTGATCCACAGTTGTTTCTAATGTGCCCTTAAGCAGCGCTTCTCAAACTTTATTGTGTACAAGTATCAGCCGGAGATCTGCAATTTAAGTGCAGATTCTGATTTGATAGGTTAAAGGTAGGGCCTGAGATTCTGCATTTCTAACAAATTTGCAGGTGACGCTACTGCTGCTGGTTCACGAACCGCGTTTTGAGTAGCAAGCACTAAAGACTGAGAACTTCTTGTGTATTGGTTTGCATGTTTTAAGGCTGTGTCCTTCAGGGTCCACCAGCCTGCTGGTCAAGCATGCAAGGACTTTCTGTTCTGAATAGAATTTGCTCATGTTGGTAGTTCTCACTCTGCCTGGACTGCCAGAGCTCATCTTCAAGAGGCTCAAAGGGAACACGGTCCAGCTCCTAAAAGCTGAAGTGCGTATCTACATGTTTCCCATTTAACTAACTGTTCCATGTCCGTGTCTCATCTAGGCTCTGGAAAGACAAAGAAAAATAAGACAGGATCCCTTAGGAAGCTTATACTTAGGATGACTAACCATCCTGGTATGCCTGGGACAGTCCTGGTTATAGCACCAAGTGTGACCTTCACAGTCATACTTTGTCAGGGGGAGAAAGACATGTAGATCAAGAAGTACAACACAATGCAGTGAGCACAGGTGAGGAACAAGCTAGCTTAGCCCTAAACAACAACAACAAAGAAACCAAACCCCTTGCCGTTAAGTCAATTCCAACTCATAGTGACCCTATAGGACAGGGTAGAACTGCCCCATACGGTTTCCAAGGAGTGGTTGGTGGATTTGAACTGCCAATCTTTTGGTTAGCAGTTGAGCTCTTGACCACTGTTCCACCAAAGCTCCAGTTAAGCCCTAGGAGTCAGAAAAAGTAAGGTTGGAGCTGGTCTTGGAGACGGCATAGGAGTTCACCAGGTTGGGGGTGAGGATGGGGGTGGCATCGCGGGCTGAGGGGAGGCATATGCAAATGCACAGAGAGGTAGACCAGCATGAGGAGACTCCTGACTGTTCTGAGACCTTGTCCTGTTTTGGACGCAACCCCACCTGAACGAGGCATGGTCTCGTAATCTATAAACAGTGATTGATTGACTGGACAGGATTCTTTCCCCTGTCGTGTAGGTCACTCATAGTGACCTTCTGTACAACAGAACGAAAAACTGCCTGGTCCTGTGCCATCCTCAAGATTGTCGTTATGCTTGAGCCCATTGTTGCAGCCACTGTGTTAAAGCATCTTGTTCAAGGTTCGTTGACAAATATTTATCCTATATTCATTGTTTTGCCAGAACAGCTCTAAGCACTTGGAATGTATCAAGAAACAAACACCACTGCCCTCACAGAGCATACATTCTAGAAGACTAAACAGACAATGAACAGCAAACATTTAAAAAAATAAGTTATATACATTTGCAGGTCTGAGCACTGTGGAAAAAATACTAAAGGTAAAGGTAATCAGGAGCGGAAATACAGTGACTGGGAAAGACCTTTCTAATGAGGTGCTGTTTGAGACGCCTGAAGAAAGTAGGGGAGACCCGTTGTGGATACCTGCAGGAAGACGATTCAGGCCGAGGGAATTGCAGTGAAAAGGTCCTGAGGAGACTGGCATGTGCAAGGGACAATAAGGAGACCAATGGGTCTGGAGTGGAGTGGATGAGGCAGCAGTGTGTCATAGGAAGGGGTCAGAGAGGTGGTCACACGGGGCCTGGGGTCAGTGTAAGGATTTACACCAAGTGGGATGGGAGTCCATGGAGGCTTTGAGCAGAGGAGGCACATGACCTGACTTATACACTTTTAAAGCAGCACTCTGGGTCCTATGTTGAAAAGCATCTGTGTAGGGGGCAAGAGTGGAAGGAAGGAAATTGATTATGAAGCTATTACAATACCCCTGGCAAGAGATGATGGTGTGGCCCCAATGAAGGTGGATGCAGGGGTGTGGTGAGAAGTGGCTCTCTGAGTTGACTGATGCCCTGCACAACCACTGCCCTCCAACTGCCTGGGTGATCTGGGAAGATCTCTGCACCCTTCCGGGCTTTATTTTCATCACCTGGAAAATGCAGACAGTAATCGTTGCCTGGAGCCCTGGTGGCAAAGTGGTTAAGAGCTACAGCTGCTCGTCAAAAGGTTGGCAGTTTGAATCCACCAGCTGCTCCTTGGAAACCCTATGGGGCAATTCTACTCTGTCCTATAGGGTCACCATGAGTTGGAATTGACTTGACGGCAATAGGCTTTGGGTTTTTTAATCACTGCCTAACCAAACTCACAAGGCTCTTGTGAGAATGAAATGAGATCAACACTTTGAAAAGCAAAGAGCAAAGCTGGATGCAAAGCATGGATGAGTCAGAACTCACCATCCGGGTATCTAGTCCACCAGGGCAGAAAAAGAAAGGCTGCGGTCTCATCCTGGACTCAGATAAGTCATGAAGAGATACTACTGAATCTAAAGGCTACCCCCTAACCACAGACTGAGAGATGCTCATGATCATCAGCTCAAAGCCCCTAACTCCCAGATAAGGAGACCGAGGTGCAGAGGTCAAAGTTGCTTTCCAAGGGTGACTCAGTGTGTCTTAGCTCTGAGTTTTCCCTTCCCTTGAATGTAACCTATTCAAAAATGGTGACAAATGTCCCTATCTCAACACTAAAATCACTACCAAAGAAAAAGGAGAAAAGACCCTCCATTATAGCTATTCAACAGCTTTGTAGCTTTCATGTACGTTATTGCATTTCATCCTCTCAAAAACTCTGTGAGGTTTTAAACACCACCATGTTACAAAGAATCGAAGGCTCAGAAAGACCAACCAGTTACCCCAAATCACACGGCCAGCAAGTGGCTGGGAAAGGGTTCCAGCCCACGTGTTCTGCCACCCACCCCGTGCTCTTCCCCCTGCATTTAATGAGAACCTTTGGAGAGAACAGGAAGTGGTTTAATTTTGGGAGCGTATTATCTCAATTTTATTATCTCTATTGTTCTAATTATTCTCCCCAAATCCCTCAGCAGAGGATTCAAAGGAACCTTTTATTTGTGCGTGCAGTCTAGTGCTTATTAGAATTTCTGAGCTTTCACATTGGCAGTTTCAACAGGCTTACTGTGATACTTTGAAGTATTGAGTATAAATTTCAGTCTAGAAAACGTTATCAAGCCAAGTGCACTGACACATTTTTAGAGAATGGTAGGAAGAGTTATGTAAGTGGTTGCTTTGCAGGGAGGCAGGCTGCAGTTTTCTGAAGTCTAAGAGAAAAGAGAGAGAGAGAGTGTGAGATCAGGAAGGTACCGCATTTTGGTGCAGAGACCACAGGCAAAACTGCCAGTATGAAAGTAGATCTGAAAGGCTCGTCCTTGCTGTTCATCTGGGATATGTGATATATCCTTTGGTTTTAACTTTTAATCAGTGTATTCTTTTGAATCGAGCTAGAAGGAAGGTTTTAATATGCAAAAAAAACTTCACTAAAACACAAAACACAGGCGAAGGAAACCCAAGTTTAGAATGACAGCATGTTCTCTGGAGTTCAATACGGCTAAGGTCCATGTAGGCTTTGAATTTGCCAAATAAATACAGGTTCCTTCCACTCCCACCTTCCCTTGGTATCAGGCTCAGGGGCCTGGAGACACCTGGCTTATCAACATCAGGTCCCTTAGCAGAGTATTAGGGGTCCTCTGGCTGCTGTCCTACAAGTGAATTTGTGGGACAAACCCCAAGGGCACATCACGGACCTGAGAGCTGTGGCTATCTCCAACCCCTGACTGGCCCTGAGAGGTGTGACCCTCTCCAAATGCTGACCATGACCACATCACGGGGACATGGTGAACACTGAGCTTTTGTCCTGTGTCTGATTTGAACCCCAATCTCAGAGAGACTGAAGTCCCATCATGGACACAGCTGAACCCTTCTGCCCCAAAGCTGAGCCATCTCACTGACCCTAGTCAGTGGCTCTAGTCCATTTCTGATCAGTCAAACCACTCCAGGCACCACCACACTGCCACCTTCTGGCATTCAGATGTTTTCACTGAGCTAGTGGGTTCTTGCTGCCCAGCCTCTACACTCCATGACTTAGACTCCGTGGAATGATGCAATCAATACTTGCCCAGGCTGCTCTGGCTTCTTCAGATGGGGTTGCTGGTTGTAACCTGAAGTGGAGTGAATGCCTTTGCTCATCCATTCTCCCAGTAGCCACCTCGAGGTTCTGATATCAAGTCTCATTCATGGCTGAAGCTGTGTAAAATAAGGCAAACAACAAGATTATTAGTAATTATAATAATTATCATCCATTGAGTGATAGCTTTATAATTAGAACTGGGTTCCAGTTTCTATTCTGACACTAACTAGCTCTGTGACCTTAGTAAAGTTACTTCACCTTTCTGATCCTCTTTTTCACATCCATTCCATTCAACTGTGTGGATCATAACAAATTATGGACAACATTGCTAAGAATGGGAATTCTAGAACACTTAATTGTGCTCATGAGGAACCTTTACATAGGTCAAGAGGCAGTTGTTTGGACAGAACAAGGGGATACTGATTGGTTTAAAGTCAGGAAAGGTGTGCGTCAGGGTTGTATCCTTTCACCAGACCTATTCAGTTTGTGTGCTGAGCAAATAATCCGAGAAGCTGGACTACATGAAGAAGAATGGGGCATCAGGATTGGAGGAAGACTCATTAACAACCTGCATTATGAAGATGACACAGCCTTGCTTGTTGAAAGTGAAGAGGACTTGAAGCACTTACTAATGAATATCAGAGACCACAGCCTTCAGTATGGATTGCACCTCAACATAAAGACAACAAAAGTCCTCACAACTGAACCAATGAGCAACATCATGATAAATGGAGAAAAGATTGAAGATGTCAAGAATTTCATTTTACTTGGATCCATAATCAACAGCCATGGAAGCAGCAGCCAAGAAATCAAACAACACATTGCAACGGGTAAATCTGCTGCAAAGGACCTTTTTAAAGTGTTGAAAAGCAAAGATGTCACCTTGAAAACTGAGGTGCTCCTGACCCAAGCCGTGGTATTTTCAATCGCCTCATATGCGTGTGAAAGCTGGACAATAAATAAGGAAAACCGAAGAAGAGTTGATGCCTTTGAATCGTGGTGTTGGTGAAGAGTATTGAATATACCATGGACTGCCAAAAGCACGAACAAATCTGTCTTAGAAGTACAACCAGAATGCTTCTTAAAAGCAAGGATGGCAAGACTGCGTCTTACATACTTTGGACATGTTGTCAGGAGGAATCAGTCCCTGGAGAAGGACATCATGCTTGGCAGGGTACAGGGTCAGTGGAAAAGAGGAAGACCCTCAGTGAGGTGGATTGACACAGTGGCTGCAACGATGAGCTCAAGCATAACAACAATTGTAAGGATGGCGCAGGACTGGGCAGCGTCTCGTTCTGTTGTGCGTAGGGTTGCTATGAGTCGGAAATGACTCGACAGCACCTAACAACAACAACAACATAAAAGAAGGGTAATAATAGTACTTACATTATTCATCTGTCAGTTTGTTGTACTGTGGTGACATGTGTGTTGCTATGATGCTGGAAGTTATGCCACTAGTATTTCAAATACCAGCAAGGCCTCCCATGGTGGACAGGTTTCAGTGGAGCTTCCAGACTAAGACTAGCAAGAAAGGCTTGGCACTCTACTGCTGATAATCAGCCAGTGGAAACTCTACGGATCACGATAGAATATTGTCCAATATAGCACTGGAAGATGAGCCCCCTGGGTTGGAAGTTACTCATAATACACAATGGCTGCAACAGTGGACTTAAGCACGCCGACGATGTTAAAGATGGCAGGGAACTGGACAATATTTCATTTTGTTGTACATGGGGTCGCCATGAGTCGGAGCCAACTAGACAGCAACAAATAACAAAAATAATAAAAAAGAGAAACCAAACCCATTGCTGTCTAGTCGTTTCCAACTCACAGAGACCCTATAGGACAGAGTAGAATTGCCCCATAGGGTTTCCAAGGAGTGGCTGGGGGATTTGAACTGCTGACTTTTTGATTAGCAACCTGAGCTCTTAATCACTGTGCCACCAGGATTCCAACAACAGTAATAACCCAAAACCAAACCTGTTGCCGTGGAGTCGATTCTGACTCATGGCAACTATTCTACCATCAAATCCTGGAGCAGTAATTGTGCTCATGAGAAACCTGTTCATAGAACAAGAAGCAGTTGTTCTAAAAGAACAAGGGGATACTGTGTGGTTTAAAGTCAGGAAAGGTGTGCATCAAGGTCGCACCTTTTTACCATACTTATTTAATCTGTGTGCTGTGCAAATAATTCAAGAAGCTGGACTACATGAAGAAGAATGCAGCATCAGGATTGCAGGAAGACTCATTAACAACCTGCGATATGAAGATGACACAACCTTGCTTGTTGAAAGTGAAGAGGACTTGAAGCACTTACTGATGAAGACCAAAAACCACAGCCTTCAGTATGGATTACATTTCAACATAAAGAAAACAAAAATCCTCACAACTGGACCAATAAGCAACATCATAAGTGGAGAAAAGATTGAAGTTGTCAAAGATTTTGTTTTACTTGGTTCCATAATCAACGCTCATGGAAGCAGCAGTCAAGAAATCAAGCGACGCAGTACACTGGGCAAATCTGCTGCAAATATCTCTTTAAAGTGTTAAAAATCAAAGATGCCACTTTGAGGACTAAAGTGTGCCTGACCCAAACCATGATGTTTTCAGTCACCTCTTACACATGTGAAGCTGGACAATGAATAAGGAATATGGAAGAATTATTGATGACTTTGAATCATGGGGTCGGCAAAGAATGCTGAATATACCATAGACTGCCAGAAGAACAAATAAATCTGTCCTGGAAGAAGTTGTCTTCTGCTGGGTTCTCTAGAGAAGCAAAACCAGTAAAGCATATAAATATATATATAAAGAGAGATTTTTATAAGGGAAATGGCTCACGCAGTTGTAGAGGCTGGAACATCCCAAGTCATGGGTCAAAATACAGGCTTCAGCTGATTCACATAGCCACAGGGGCTGGCAAACCTAAGATTGGCAGGTCAGAGAGCAGGGCTTTTGCTCACAGGCTGCGAAGATCTATGAATCTCATGATGGTAAGGCAAGACCAAAAGTATGCAGCTAGCTCAAGTCCCAAGAACCAGAGGTCAGACGAACAGGAGCCAGCTGCAGGATTCAGGGTGAGCAAAAGCTCACGAGCCTTGCCAAAATGCCCACTTACGTTTGATGCAGTCCACATGCCCAAGGAAACTCCTTTTCAACTGATTGGTTACTCACAGCAGATCCCATCATGGAGGTGATCGCATTATATCAAATCTCATCATGGAAGTGGTTATAACATCATACAATTACCGTACCACTGAGAATCATGGCCCAGCCAAGTTGACACACAACCTCAACCATTACAGAAGTACAGCCAGAATGCTCATTAAAAGCGAGGATGTCTAGACTTTGTCTCACATGCTTTGAACATGTTATCAGGAGAGATCAGTCCCTGGAGAAGAACATCATGGTTGGTAGAGTAGACGGTCAGTGAAAAAGAGGAAGACCCTCAACAAGATGAATTGACACAGTGGCTGCAACAATGGGCTGAAGCATAACAACCATCATAAGGACGGCGCAGGACCAGGCAATGTTTTGTTCTGTTGTACATAGGGTTGCTGTGAGTCTGAAGGCACTTGATGGCACCTATCAACAACAATGTGACGATATACCTTACCGTATTCTAAGGACTGTGGAGCACAGTGTACAAGCATTGGATACTAGTACTGGAATAACAGTGTTGACTCTGTGGGGTGTGAACATAATTTTTAAAATGTATGCAACTAAGCACAGAGCCAGGCAGTGTTCGTTCTGTGGTGCATAGGGTTTCTATGAGTAGAAACCAACTCGAAGGCAGCTAACAACAACTATTCTACCAATATTTGTTGAGTGGCTATGTGTGTGAGTCATAGTTTCGGTTTTAATATAAAATGACTGGCATATAATCATTCAGTTAATGTTAGGTATGACTGTAGTGTTAGTATGTACGATTGTTAACTAGCCGGTAGTAGTACGTGCCAAGCACTCTTCCCCAGGGCTTTACATGCATTATGTTATTAATTTTGAAAACTCGCAAGTAAAGTGCTATTGCGCCCATTTTACAGATGAAGAATCTGAAACGTAGAGCTTCTGAGTACATACCTCAAACCCACTTACTTGATGAGTGGGTAAATGACTGGAACTTGAACTCTAGTGAGTTTGACTCCAAGTCTGAGCCCTTGAGACATGAAGATGTGGATGACAATGAGTCTTGAATGGCAGTTCACTATAACAATGGCAGGGTTGGTGGCCATGGTCCGCAGTGATTGACTGCCTCACTAGTGGAACAATCAGCGATGGTGGTAAATAGTGGATGCTTCAGAATGCAGAGGAAGAGACGATTGCTTAGGCAGGATTAGTGACAAAAACCTTTAAGAGAGAATTTTTCACTAGTTAAAATTTTTTTTTCCTATTTATCAAAGCAATCCATGTGCAGTATGGAAAATTTCAAGAGATTATTTTACTCCTAACTTCATTTTATTCTCCTATTCTTGTTTTTTTCTTTTATGCTTATCTCTTTACCTGTTTCTAACTCTTCCAGCTACCCTGCCATACATTGTCAGCGGGAGTGCAAATTGTTACAGCCTTTTGGTAAAATAATCTGGCAATATCTATTAGGATTACAAACGCACACACCCTTTGACCCAACAAGGCTGCTCTGCGACTCTATTATTTCTAAATAAAGCACCACTGTGTGAGGATATAGACTCAAGTACACTTCTTATAGCATTTCTTACAGTGGCAAACAAATTAGAAAAAAAAAAGAGCAAATGTCTATAATGTTGTTGCTAGGGGCCGTAGAGTTGGTTCCAACTCATAGTGACCCTACACATAACAGAACGAAGCATTGCCCAGTCCTGCGCCATCCTCACAATTGTTACTACGCTTGAGCCCATTGTTGTAGCCATTATGTCAACCCATCTCGTTGAGGGTCTTCCTCTTTTTTGCTGACCCTCTACTTTACCAAGCATGATGTCCTTCTCCAGGGACTGATCTCTCCTGATAAAATGTCTGAAGTATGTGAGACATAGCCTCGCCATCCTTGCTGCTAAGGAGCGTGCTGGCCATACTTCTTCCTGTCAATAATGAGTAAATTTTGGCTCATTGATTCTAGGAACCATCATGTGGCTATCAGAAAGGATGAATTAGATTTCTTTATAACAACCTGAATAAAACTGTCTTAGAATCTTAACAGCTTAGAATTTGGGAGCCAATCTATTTCAAAGAAGAAGTAGCAGGGGGAAAAGTAAAAGTTTATGTTTGCGTTTGATCTGAAAAAGGCATTTACAGCAGCACAGCTTTGGGGAGACATAACGTAGTCACACCTACTTTGTCCCTAAAGATGTTGAAGGAATTTAGTGGCAATCACAAGAAGCGACTCGGGTATTTGATAGGAGTAGTATACTGCAGCAGATTTGCCCAGTGCAATACCTTGTTTGATTTTCTGACTGCTGCTTCCATGGGTGTTGAAATCCTTGACAATATCAATCTTTTCTCCATTCATCATGATGTTGCTCATTGGTTTAGTTGTGAGGATTTTTGTTTTCTTTATGTTGAGGTATAATCCATACTGAAAGCTGCAGTCTTTGATCTTCATCAGTAAGTTCTTCAAGTCCTCTTCACTTTCAGAAAGCAAGGTTGTGTCATCTGCATAACACAGGTTGTTAATGAGTCTTCTTCCAATCCTGATACCCCGTTCTTCTTCATACAGTCCAGCTTCTCTGAGAAGCTCATTTTACTATGCTACCCTTTTCCCTTCGACCTATCAAAACTTCTTTTTAGAAAAAGAAGAGGTCTTACTTAAGTGGAAAAACATACCTTGCTCATGGATAGGAAGACTTAACATAGTAAAAATGTCTATTCTACCAAAAGCCATCTATACATACAAGGCACTTCTGATCCAAATTCCAATGACATTTTTTAATGTGATGGAGAAACAAATCACCAACTTCATATGGAAGGGAAAGAAGCCCCGGATAAGTAAAGCATTACTGAAAAAGAAGAAGAAAGTGGGAGGCCTCACTCTACCTGATTTTAGAACATATTATACAGTCACAGTAGTCAAAACAGCCTGGTACTGGTACAACAACAGGCACATAGACCAATGGAACAGAATTGAGAACCCAGATATAAATCCATCCATGTATGAGCAGCTGATATTTGACAAAGGCCCAGTGTCAGTTAATTGGGGAAAAGATAGTCTTTTTAACAAATGGAGCTGGCATAACTGGATATCCATTTGCAAAAAAATGAAACAGGACCCATACCTCACACCATGCACAAAATCTAACTCCAAGTGGATCAAAGACCTAAACATAAAGACTAAAATGATAAAGATCATGGAAGAAAAAATAGGGACAACCTTAGGAGCCCTAATACAAGGCATAAACAGAATACAAAACATTACCAAAAATGATGAAGAGAAACCAGATAACTGGGAGCTCCTAAAAATCAAACACCTATGCTCATCTAAAGACTTCACCAAAAGAGTAAAAAGACCACCTACAGACTGGGAAAGAATGTTCAGCTATGACATCTCAGACCAGCACCTGATCTCTAAAATCTATATGATTCTGTTAAAACTCGACCACAAAAAGACAACCCAATCAAGAAGTGGGCAAAGGATATGAACACGCACTTCACTAAAGAAGATATTCAGGCAGCTAACAGATACATGAGAAAATGCTCTTGATCATTAGCCATTAGAGAAAAGCAAATTAAAACTACGATGAGATTCCATCTCACTCCAACAAGGCTGGCATTAATCCAAAAAACACAAAATAATAAATGTTGGAGAGGCTGCAGAGAGATTGGAACTCTTATACACTGCTGGTGGGAATGTAAAATGGTACAACTACTTTGGAGATCTATCTGGCATTTTCTTAAAAAGTTAGAAATAGAACTACCATACAACCCAGAAATCCCACTCCTGGGAATATACCCTAGAGAAATAAGAGCCTTTACAAGAACAGATATACGCACACCCATGTTTATTGCAACTCTGTTTACAATAGCAAAAAGCTGGAAGCAACCAAGGTGTCCATCAACGGATGAATGGTTAAATAAATTGTGGTATATTCACACAATGGAATACTACGCATCGATAAAGAACAGTGACGAATCTGTGAAACATTTCATGACATGGAGGAACCTGGAAGGCATTATGCTGAGTGAAATTAGTCAGAGGCAAAAGGACAGATATTGTATAAGACCACTGTTATAAGATCTTGAAAAATAGTATAAACTGAGAAGAACACATACTTTTGTGGTTATGGGGGGGAGGGGGGGGAGGGAGGGAGGGTGGGAGAGGGTTATTTACTGATTAGTTAGTAGATAAGAACTACTTTAGGTGAAGGGAAGAACAATACTCAATACACGGAAGGTCAGCTCAACTGGACTGGACCAAAAGCAAAGAAGTTTCTGGGATAAACTGAATGGTTCAAAGGTCAGCAGAGCAAAGGCGGGGTTTTGGGGACTATGGCTTAAGGGGACTTCTAAGGCAGTTGGCAAAATAATTCTATTATGAAAACATTCTGCATTCCACTTTGAAATGTGGCGTCTGGGGTCTTAAACGCTAACAAGCGGCCATCTAAGATGCATCAATTGGTCTCAACCCACCTGGACCAAAGGAGAATGAAGAACACCAAGGTCACACGATAACTATGAGCCCAAGAGACAGAAAGGGCCACACGAACCAGAGACTTACATCATCCTGAGACCAGAAGAACTAGATGGTGCCCGGCCACAACCAATGACTGCCCTGACAGGGAGCAGAACAGAGAACCCCTGAGGGAGCAGGAGATCAGTGGGATGCAGACCCCAAATTCTCATAAAAAGACCAGACTTAATGGTCTGACTGAGACTAGAGGAATCCCAGCGGTCATGGTCCCTAAACCTTCTGTTGGCCCAGGATAGGAACCATTCCCGAAGACAACTCATCAGACATGGAAGGGACTGGACAATGGGTTGGAGAGAGATGCTGATGAAGAGTGAGCTACTTGTATCAGGTGGACATTTGAGACTGTGTTGGCATCTCCTGTCTGGAGGGGAGATGGGAGGGTAGAGAGGGTTAGAAACTGGCAAAATTGTCATGAAAGGAGAGACTGGAAGGAGGGAGTGGGCTGACTCATCAGGGGAGAGTAAGTGGGAGTATGGAGTAAGGTGTATTTAAGCTTATATGTGACAGACTGACTTGATTTGTAAATGTTCACTTAAAGCTCAATAAAAATTATTAAAAAACAAAACAAAAAAAAGAAGAGGTCTCAATCTTCCATTCTTCTTTTTTAATTAATTTTACTGGATTTTCTTTTTTTTACAATAAAGAAAATGTTAATAATCTTCCCCGCCCCCACCCAAGTCATGAACGTTAACATATGATTGTATGAGAATCCTTTCTGGATTCTCATACAAGAGTATAAGGTTTTTTTTCCATTTAAAAATGATACTATATTAAATATATTACTCTCTAACTTTTTCCTCTTAACAATATCATAGTCCAGACAAGAGACACAGAGATGAAGCAGCTTGCTCATGATCACACAGCAAGTAAGTGGTAAAGCTGGGATTTGAACTCAAGAAGGCTGGTGCTAGAATCTGCGCTCTTAACTGCTACTGATGACTGCCTCTGACAGAAGGGAAAGCTGAGAGCAGATCCAGGGGAGCCAGTCAATGTTTAGGGTGAAAGGTGATGAAGGGATCATTCTCGCATGCAGTGACTTGCAGCCCTGCCTCTAAGCCGAGCAGTACTTGCTGCCAGCTCTCGTCCACACCTGTGAAGACTCTCATCCCTTCCTGTAGAGGGACAGGCTCCATGTCTTAGATGTTGGGCATACTGTAGGAGCTTCATAAATACTGCTGTTTGGTCTGTTGGTTTGGTCTTAACTCAATGGTCTATCCCTGGCAAGCAGCTGTGCATTTTAACTTACAAAAGTTGCTAGTTCTATCTAGCAGGCTTCCGGTCTTGATTAAGGAAGAAAATGCAGCATTTCAGCCTGCAAGCACTCTTAGGTTCAGGCAAGTCTCAACATCATGACAGACAATTTTATAATGTGAAAAAAGATTGTACATATGTGCCAACTGAATGGGACATTTAGTGGCTCTTTTAATTAAAATTCAGACGGGTATTTTAGATTTGTTACTGAACAACCGTTGATATTGCCAATGAATAGTTGGTTCTAAATCAATCCTAAACTGTAGGAAACTGCCATTTATAATTCATAAATCGTTTTCTTTCCCTTCCTGTTCCCATCTCTGTTCAGCTTTCTCTTTTCCACCGTCATCTCGTGACCATGGTCTTCTTAACTCTTGACTTAACAAAAAGAAATAGAAGAAGAAAACAGAAAAAAAAAAAAAAAGCTTTGTTCATTAGATAATGATTGCATTGTTATGAGATGCCTACTGAAATTCTGATGCTCAGGTTTGTAAATACAACTATGAAATTGCTATTTGTCACATGAATTTAACTTAATTCAACAGACATCTAAGGAGTACGTGCCCTGCAGTGGTCTAGGGGATGGGGCTACGAAGATCAGGCCCAGCCCTTCCCACACAGGGAGAAGTGTAAATAGGTGATCTTTGCTTGTGCCCCAAGTACAAAGTAAAAGTGTGGGCACGCTGGGGAAGAAGCACAGAAAATAAAGTGACAGGAGGGAAGGAGGTGTGAAGAAAGCCTTTCTAGATGAACTCGTTGTGTAGCTGGGTTTTGAAGGATGAATAAGAGTTTGATAGCTGGTCAAGTAGAAAGAGAAAGTCATTCAAGACAAAGGGAACAGCATTCGCAAAGGCAAAGGGGCAGGAAATGGCATGTGTGTCTGCCATTTAGTGACAGACAGATGTCAGAGAGGTACAGCGTGGCAACAGAGGGGCTCTAACACAGCATGGAGTTTAAATTTTACTTATTTACACTTGCTGCATACCAGACACTGCTGTGCTTCATAAACACTAACTCATTTAATCCTCACGACAATTTGGGCAGACCATTGCACTGCTGCAGTGGTTAAATGCTCGGCTACTAACCAAAAAGCCGGCGGTGAACCCACCAGCCACCCCACGGGAGAAAGATGTCACAGTCTATTTCCGTAAAGGTTACCATCTTGGATATACTATGGGGGCAGTTAGAGTCGCTGTGAGTCAGAATTGATTCCACAGCAGCGGGTTACTTGCACTGCAGAATTGAAATCAGGGCTGACCTCAAAAATCTGGGATGATTGGTTAAAAAAAAAAAAAAAAGGTACATGTCATATTGTAGTCAAGAAGTTTGGAATCCATATGGAATCCTTCCTGCCCCATAAGGAGGTTTGGACTCGATGCCGTGAGAGGGAAAAGGGATTGCTGGGTACAGTGACCGTGCACCTGAGACTTTCTGGACACATGCCATTTAATCCTCACATCCTCCTGTGAGGTTCCTGATGGTCCCCTCATTTTGCATGTGGGGAAACTGAGGCTTAGTGAGATCATATAAGTCATATAAGGTTACAAAGCTGGTAAAGTGAAGGAGCTGGAATTTGTCCCAATCAGAATCTGAGGTTTTTCTATTCCACCCCATACTAGAAAAGGGCCCGAGAGCCCCAGACACCAGGGAAGTTCCTCTAGATACTTCAACCTGTTGTGGCTGCAGGCAAGCATCCGTAAGGGCCCTCTCTTGGACAATTTATCATGGATGTGGAGAAGGAAGGCAGGAGCTACACCCCTTTAGGTGCCTGGTATTTCTGGCGATAGCTGAATATGCTCATTAAATATTGACTGAAGTCAATGGGCTCTGCCTTTCTGGAGCTCCATCATCACAAAGTGAAAAAGTAGGCGGGGATGATTTATAATGTGGACTCCCTGGTCCCCAACCAATCCAATTCTGATAGACGCAGGGCAAAATAACTGAAATTAAGCTGTCCTGGAAAACTTGGGTTGTAACATCTTCAAACCCTTAATATTTATCATTTTGCACGACCAAAGCTCAAGAACTTTGAAATACGTAAGCACAGGGTACTTTTTGTAGGTATTGTTGTTTGGTGCAATGGCTAAGAGCTCGGTGGCTGACCAAAATGTTGGCAGTTCGAATCCACCAGCTGCTCCTTGGAAACCCTATGGGGCAGTTCTACTCTGTCCTATGGGGTTGCTATGAGTTGGAATGGACTCAACGGTAATGAGTTTGAGTTTTTTGATTATATTGTACCTTGGTAATTAAACAGCCCAGACGTGTGTAACTTGTTTTCTCAGGAGGTCCTCCTCCCCTTCCTGTATCTTCCTTCTCCATTTCAGCATCCCTTCCTTCAGGCCACCTTTTCTGCCCTAACTCACCTCTCCAGTGTTGTCTTATCTGCTCCTATTACAAGAAAAAGGGAGCTGGCACATTAACCCACACTAAGGCTTTGCTAGCTAATGGTGACTTCATCTGGTATCCATCTGCAAGGTACACAATTAGATTTTTTTTTTAATTAACTTTTATTAAGCTTCAAGTGAACATTTACAAATCCAATCAGTCTGTCACATGTAAGTTTACATACATCTTACTCCCTTCTCCCACTTGCTCTCCCCCTATTGAGTCAGCCCTTTCAGTCTCTCGTTTCGTGCCAATTTTGCCATCTTCCCTCTCTCTTTATCTTCCCATCCCCCCTCCAGTCAAGAGTTGCCAACACAGTCTCCAGTGTCCACCTGATTTAATTAGCCCACTCTTCATCAGCATCTCTCTCCCCCTGCTGACCAGTCCCTTTCATGTCTGATGAGTTGTCTTCGGGGATGGTTCCTGTCCTGTGCCAGCAGAAGGTCTGGGGAGCATTGCCGCCGGGATTCCTCTAGTAGCAGTCAGACCATTAAGTATGGTCTTTTTATGAGAATTTGGGGTCTGCATCCCACTGATCTCCTGCTCCCTCAGGAGTTCTCTGTTGTGCTCCCTGACAGGGCAGTCATCGATTGTGGCCGGGCACCAACTAGTTCTTCTGGTCTCAGGATGATGTAGGTCTCTGGTTCATGTGGCCCTTTCTGTCTCTTGGGTTCTTAGTTGTCGTGTGACCTTGGTGTTCTTCATTTTCCTTTGCTCCAGATGGGTTGAGACCAATTGATGCATCTTAGATGGCCGCTTGTTAGCATTTAGGACCCCAGACGCCACATTTCAAAGTGGGATGCAGAATGTTTTCATAATAGAATTATTTTGCCAATTGACTTAGAAGTCCCCACAAACCATGTTCCCCAGACCCCCGCCCCTGCTCCGCTGACCTTTGAAGCATTCATTTTATCCCGGAAACCTCTTTGCTTTTAGTCCAGTCCGATTGGGCTGACCTTCCTTGTATTGAGTGTTGTCTTTCCCTTCACCCAAAGCAGTTCTTATCTACTGATTGATCAATAAAAAACCCTCTCCCTCCCTCCCTCCCCCCTTCGTAACCACAAAAGTATGTGTTCTTCTCAGTTTTTTCTATTTCTCAAGATCTTATAATAGTGGTCTTATGCAATATTTGTCCTTTTGCCTCTGACTCATTTCGCTCAGCATAATGCCTTCCAGATTCCTCCATGTTATGAAATGTTTCAGAGATTCATCACTGTTCTTTATTGATGCGTAGTATTCCATTGTGTGAATATACCACAATTTATTTAACCATTCATCCGTTTGACGGACACCTTGGTTGCTTCCAGCTTTTTGCTATTGTAAACAGAGCTGCAATAAACATGGGTGTGCATATATCTATCTGTTTGTGTGAAGGCTCTTGTATCTCTAGGGTATATTCCGAGGAGTGGGATTTCTGGATTGTATGGTAGTTCTATTTCTAACTGTTTAAGATAACGCCAGATGGATTTCCAAAGTGGTTGTACCATTTTACATTCCCACCAGCAGTGTATGAGAGTTCCAATCTCTCCGCAGCCTCTCCAACATTTATTATTTTGTGTTTTTTGGATTAATGCCAGTCTAATGGAATCTCATTGTAGTTTTAATTTGCATTTCTCTAATGGCTAATGATCGGGAGCATTTTCTCATGTATCTGTTGGCTGCCTGAATATCTTCTTTAGTGAAGTGCGTGTTCATATCCTTTGCCCACTTCTTGATTGGGTTGTTTGTCTTTTTGTGGTTGAGTTTTGACAGAATCATGTAGATTTTAGAGATCAGGCGCTGGTCTGAGATGTCATAGCTGAAAATTCTTTCCCAGTCTGTAGATGGTCTTTTTACTCTTTTGGTGAAGTCTTTAGATGAGCATAGGTGTTTGATTTTTAGGAGCTCCCAGTTATCTGGTTTCTCTTCATCATTTTTGGTAATGTTTTGTATTCTGTTTATGCCTTGTATTAGGGCTCCTAAGGTTGTCCCTATTTTTTCTTCCATGATCTTTATCGTTTTAGTCTTTATGTTTAGGTCTTTGATCCACTTAGAGTTAGTTTTTGTGCATGGTGTGAGGTATGGGTCCTGTTTCATTTTTTTGCAAATGGATATCCAGTTATGCCAGCACCATTTGTTAAAAAGACTATCTTTTCTCCAATTAACTGACACTGGGCCTTTGTCAAATATCAGCTGCTCATACATGGATGGATTTATATTTGGATTCTCAATTCTGTTCCATTGGTCTATGTGCCTGTTGTTGTACCAGTACCAGGCTGTATTGACTATTGTAGCTGTATAATAGGTTCTGAAATCAGGTAAAGTGAGGCCTCCCACTTTCTTCTTCTTTTTCAGTAGTGCTTTACTTATCTGGGGCTTCTTTCCCTTTCATATGAAATTGGTGATTTGTTTCTCTATCCCCTTAAAATATGACATTGGAATTTGGATTGGAAGTGCGTTATATGTATAGATGGCTTTTGGTAGAATAGACATTTTTACTATGTTAAGTCTTCCTATCCATGAGCAGGGTATGTTTTTCCACTTAAGTATGTCCTTTTGAATTTCTTGTAGTAGAGCTTTGTAGTTTTCTTTGTATAGGTCTTTTACATCTTTGGTAAGATTTATTCCTAAGTATTTTATCTTCTTGGGGGCTACTGTGAATGGTATTGATTTGGTTATTTCCTCTTCGGTGTTCTTTTTGTTGATGTAGAGGAATCCAAGTGATTTTTGTATGTTTATTTTATAACCTGAGACTCTGCCAAACTCTTCTATTAGTTTCAGTAGTTTTCTGGAGGATTCCTTAGGGTTTTCTGTGTATACGATCATGTCATCTGCAAATAGTGATAGCTTTAGTTCCTCCTTGCCCATCCGGATACCCTTTATTCCTTTGTCTAGCCTAATTGCCCTGGCTAGGACTTCAAGTACGATGTTGAATAAGAGTGGTGATAAAGGGCATCCTTGTCTGGTTCCCGTTCTCAAGGGAAATGCTTTCAGGTTCTCTCCATTGAGAGTGATATTGGCTGTTGGCTTTGCATAGATGCCCTTTATTATGTTGAGGAATTTTCCTTCAATTCCTATTTTGGTAAGAGTTTTTGTCATAAATGGTGTTGAACTTTGTCAAATGCCTTTTCTGCATCTATTGATAAGATCATGTGGTTTTTATCTTTTGTTTTATTTATGTGATGGATTACATTAATGGTTTTTCTGATATTAAACCAGCCTTGCATACCTGGTATAAATCCCACTTGATCAGGGTGAATTATTTTTTTTGATGTGTTGTTGGATTCTATTGGCTAGAATTTTGTTGAGGATTTTTGCATCTATGTTCATGAGGGATATAGGTCTATAATTTTCTTTTTTTGTAATGTCTTTACCTAGTTTTGGTATCAGGGAGATGGTAGCTTCATAGAATGAGTTGGGTAGTATTCCGTCTTTTTCTATGCTTTGAAATACCTTCAGTAGTAGTGGTGTTAAGTCTTCTCTGAAGGTTTGGTAGAACTCTGCAGTGAAGCCGTCTGGGCCAGGACTTTTTTTTGTTGGAAGTTTTTTGATTACCGTTTCAATCTCTTTTTTTGTTATGGGTCTATTTAGTTGTTCTACTTCTGAATGTGTTAGTTTAGGTAGGTAGTGTTTTTCCAAGAATTTATCCATTTCTTCTAGGTTTTCAAATTTGTTAGAGTACAATTTTTTGTAGTAATCTGAAATGATTCTTTTAATTTCATTTGGTTCTGTTGTGATGTGGTCCTTCTCGTTTCTTATTTGGGTTATTTGTTTCCTTTCCTGTTTTTCTTTAGTCAGTCTAGCCAATGGTTTATCAATTTTGTTAATTTTTTCAAAGAACCAGCTTTTGGCTTTGTTAATTCTTTCAATTGTTTTTCTGTTTTAATTCATTTAGTTCAGCTCTAATTTTTATTATTTGTTTTCTTCTGGTGCCTGATGGGTTCTTTTGTTGCTCACTTTCTATTTGTTCAAGTTGTCAGGACAGTTCTCTGATTTTGGCTCTTTCTTCTTTTTGTATGTGTGCATTTATCGATATAAATTGGCCTCTGAGCACTGCTTTTGCTGTGTCCCAGAGGTTTTGATAGGAAGTATTTTCATTCTCGTTGCATTCTATGAATTTCTTTATTCCCTCCTTGATGTCTTCTATAACCCAGTCTTTTTTCAGGAGGGTATTGTTCATTTTCCAAGTATTTGATTTCTTTTCCCTAGTTTTTCTGTTATTGATTTCTAGTTTCATTGCCTTGTGGTCTGAGAAGATGCTTTGTAATATTTCGATGTTTTGGACTCTGCAAAGATTTGTTTTATGACCTAATATGTGATCTATTCTAGAGAATGTTCCATGTGCACTAGAAAAAAAAATATATTTTGCAGCAGTTGAGTGGAGAGTTCTGTATAAGTCAATGAGGTCAAGTTGGTTGATTGTTGTAAGTAGGTCTTCTGTGTCTCTATTGAGCTTCTTACTGGATGTCTTGTCCTTCTCCAAAAGTGGTGTGTTGAAGTCTCCTACTATAAATGTGGAGGTGTCTATCTCACTTTTCAATTCTGTTAAAATTTGATTTATGTATCTTGCAGCCCTGTCATTGGGTGCATAAATATTTAATATGGTTATGTCTTCCTGATCAATTGTCCCTTTTATCATTATATAGTGTCCTTCTTTATCCTTTGTGGTGGATTTAAGTCTAAAGTCTATTTTGTCAGAAATTAATATTACTACTCCTCTTCTTTTTTGCTTATCGTTTGCTTGATATATTTTTTTCCATCCTTTGAGTTTTAGTTTGTTTGTGTCTCTAAGTCTAAGGTGTGTCTCTTGTAGGCAGCATATAGATGGATCGTGTTTCTTTATCCAGTCTGTGACTCTCTGTCTCTTTATTGGTGCATTTAGTCCATTTACATTCAGCGTAATTATAGATAAATAAGTTTTTAGTGCTGTCATTTTGATGACTTTTCATGTGTGTTGTTGGCCATTTCATTTTTCCACATACTTTTTTGTGCTGAGACGTTTTTCTTAGTAGATTGTGAGATCCTCATTTTCATAATGTTTAACTTTATGTTCGTTGAGTCATTACATTTTTCTTGGCTTTTTTCTTGAGTTATGGAGTTGATATTCCTTTTTGTGGCTACCTTATTATTTACCCCTATTTTTCTAAGTAAAAACCTAACTTGTATCGTTCTATATCGCCTTGTATCACTCTCCATCTGGCAGTTCAATGCCTCCTATATTTAGTCCCTCTTTTTGATTATTGTGATCTTTTACCTATTGACTTCCATGATTCCCTGTTATGTGTATTATTTTATTTATTTATTTATTTTTTAGAATTAATCTTAATTTGTTTGTTTTTGTGCTTTCCCTATTTGAGTTGATATCAGGACGTTCTGTTTTGTGACCTTGTATTGTGCTGGTACCTGATATTATTGGTCATCTGACAAAACAATCTCCTTTAGCATTTCTTGTAGCCTTGGTTTGGTTTTTGCAAATTCTCTAAACTTGTGTTTATCTGTAAATATCTTAATTTCCCCTTCATATTTCAGAGAGAGTTTTGCTGGATATATGATCCTTGGTTGGCAGTTTTTCTCCTTCAGTGCTCTGTATACGTTGTCCCATTCCCTTCTTGCCTGCATGGTTTCTGCTGAGTAGTCTGAACTTATTCTTATTGATTCTCCCTTGAAGGAAACCTTTCTTTTCTCCCTGGCTGCTTTTAAAATTTTCTGTTTATCTTTGGTTTTGGCAAGTTTGACGATAATATGTCTTGGTGTTTTTCTTTTTGGATCAATCTTAAATGGGGTTCGATGAGCATCTTGGATAAATATCCTTTCGTCTTTCATGATGTCAGGGAAGTTTTGTGTCAGGAGTTCTTCAACTATTTTCTCTGTGTTTTCTGTCCCCCCTCCCTGTTCTGGGACTCCAGTCACTCGCAAGTTATCCTTCTTGATAGAGTCCCGCATGATTCTTAGGGTTTCTTCATTTTTTTAAATTCTTTTATCTGATTTTTTTTCAGCTATATTGGTGTTGATTCCCTGGTCCTCCAGATGTCCCAGTCTACATTCTAATTGCTCGAGTCTGCTCCTCTGACTTCCTATTGCGTTGTCTAATTCTGTAATTTTATTGTTAATCTTTTGGATTTCTACATGCTGTCTCTCTATGGATTCTTGCAACTTATTAATTTTTCCACTATGTTCTTGAATAATCTTTTTGAGTTCTTCAACAGTTTTATCTGTGTGTTCCTTGGCTTTTTCTGCAGTTAGCCTAATTTCATTTGTGATGTCTTTAAGCATTCTGTAAATTAGTTTTTTATATTCTGTATCTGATAATTCCAGGACCGTATCTTTCTTTTGGGAAAGATTTTGATTCTTTTGTTTGGGGGGTTGTAGAAGCTGTCATGGTCTGCTTCTTTACGTGGTTTGATATGGACTGCTGTCTCTGAGCCATCACTGGGAAACTAGTTTTTCCAGAAAATCCGCTAAAAAAAAAAATGCAGTCAGATCCCTATCAGAGTTCTCCCTCTGGCTCAGGCTATTCGGATGTTAATGGAGCCGCCTGGGGAGGGTGGGGGAGGGATCAGAGAGCTAGGAGTATAGCACCTCAGAATATAGCCAGAGTTGTTTGTCTTACTTGGAATGACTCTTATATCTGAGATTTCCGCAGGGCGTGTCACCTATATGTACTGGCTGTGTGGAGATTGCCCCCCGGGGGGTCTGGCCTGCTGGCGTCACGGTCAGATCCTCCAGTGTCAGCCCCACCCCCAAGGTTAAGGCTCCCCTACTGGGACGGTGCACTCCCGACTCCAAAATCAGTCGCTGCCTCCCGGGGACTCCCCGTCCCGCCAGCTGAGTCACGCCCTGCTCCCGCGAACCCGGTGGGCTCCCCCCCGGGGTCAGCTCAGGAGAGCGGAGCAGCTCCCCATGCCTGAGCCGTGACTACGTGTCCCGGCTGGGACCCCGCTCTCCCCGCTCCAAGACCAGCCACTGCCTCCTGGGGACTTCTTCCACCGGCTGCGCCACCACGCCGCCCGTGCCAACCGGCTGGGCTCCCTCCCGGGATGAGTTCGGGGGCTAGGGCTGGGCCCCTTGTCTGTGCCATCTGCCCCCCTGGGCTCTGCCCCAAATCGGGCTCCGAAGGTCACCTGACTGGTACGCTGGCCCCTTGCTCTGAAAAGAATCGCTGTCTCCCCGTATTTGTTTGTTCTCCATCTCTAATTCTGTGTTTGTTGTTCAGAGTTCGTAGATTGTTATGTACGTGATTGATTCACTTGTTTTTCCGAGTCTTTGTTGCAAGAGGGATCCGCGGTAGCGTCCACCTAGTCCACCATCTTGGCCCCGCCTCCAGATTTTTTAAAAAGAAGGCTTGAAAGGGTGGATATCTTTCAAAAGAATGAATCTGCAATAGTAGAATTTCTGATACTCTTGCTTTGGGTTAAAAAAAAAAAAAAGCCAAGTTATAACTGTCACTGCCATTTTGTGCTGGTCTGCATGTGCCTGGGATAGCTAAGCACTTACATGTGTGACTCTAATTTTCACAACAATCTTCGAAGGAGACAGGTTCATCCACATTCAGAAAAGGAATCCACAGTTCAAGAGAGATGAAGTAATTATGATGGCACACAACAACAGCAACAACAACAAGGCCAAGGGAAATTAGAACCTAGGTGTGTCTGGCTTCCAAGCCTTGACATTTTCTGGTGCTCTGGCTGTTCCCTTTAGGGAGATGATGTTGTCGTAGTTGTTGAGTTGGCTCCAACTCGTGGAGACCCCATAAAACAGTCCTGCACCATCTTCACCATCATTGGTATACTCAACTCCATTGTTGTGGCCACTGTGTATTTTGAGTCCATTCTAACCTAGGGGGCTCATCTTCTAGCACTACATAAGTCAATATTCTGTTGTGATCCATAGAGTTATCACTGGGTAATTTTTTTAAAAGTAGAGAGCCAGCTGTTTCTTCCTAGTCTGCCTTAGTCTGGAAGCTCTGCTGAAACCTGTCTACCATTGGTGACCCTGCTGGTATTTGACATATTAGTGGCATCCTAGCAACAGCATCATTGCAACATGCAAGCCACCACAATATGACTAACTGACAGGTGGTGGAGGGAGACAATAGGGTCCTTCTAGCCGGCTAGAGTGTTCTTGATGAAGAATGGTTTTCACCCCCCGTTCCAGCTCCAACAGGTACAGCACACCCCTGGCATCAAAGGAGAAAGAGGTGGGACCCTGCAAGGTTCCTCCCGAGTAAGTGCTTCTGAGATTTGCCAGCCAGCCTGGGCACCTCTGTTGCCTATACTTGGTCTGGTTTGGGCGGCTTTCTGCTGCTTAGGTGGGGAGTTTCACACCTGGAAGTATTTTCTTAAATGAAATAACCAAAAAGCAGGACCAGGGACCCTGGACTTACTGTGTCATCTTTATGCTGACCCATGCCAACGAACTATTTCCTGGTGAGTGGTCTTTTCAAATTGCCTTTAGGTGTTGGTTTAAGAAAGTAGATAAAAAAGAGAAGTTAAAAAGATTTTAAAGATTTAGTAAAAGGGAGCAATTGGTACACATCAGGCCTAGTAATAGTGCCCCACAAACCTGTCAGTTCGTAGGACACTGATAAGAGGTAGCTGAGGCCAATTCTTTCCCCACGGTTTATGGCACTAGGCTTTGTTCACTTTGATGAATCAACTAGTTTGAATCATTAGAAAAATGAACTGAAATGTTTGCCCTGGTTCAGAATTTCCAAATGCGCCAGCAGGATAAAAAGGTCCCTTTTTTGTGTCTATTTAGTTTTATATGCAAAATGGCCTCATAAAGCATCTTGTCCTGGCTTTAACGGCACTTAAAACAAATGTCATGACCTGTTCCAGCTTAATGATTCATGCTGTCTACTTGAATATTGTAGATCTTCTCCGGTCCTTGCTAAACTAGTCCATGGATGGACGGGGTCTTGGTCATTACACACGCCATTCCTCACTACTGCTTAGAATTGGAAAGGGGGAAAGAGCGCCCACAATAAATACTGCAGCCCATTAGGCTTCGTTATAGTAATTCCTCTGGTTCTGTAGCGTCGGTTTACTGGATTCTGTGGGGAAATTGTTGCCATTTCTGAGACCCAGAATCATAAAACCGCCATCCTCAAGTTTTCTGGCAATGAGAAGCTGTGACACTGGGAAGTATTTTTTTCCTTGCCAGACCCTGTCTCCATTATGAATTAGACATTCGAAGATCCAGACCCAAACATGTAAATCTGTTTGTACACATTCAAAGAAAGCTTTCGTACATTTGCTAAAAACCCACACATTAATAGTGCTTACTTTTCAGCAGGGGTAAATGAGTGTCTCAGAAGCCTCCTCAGAACAGGCTGGAGTGAAATAATACTGCGTGTTTTTCATTTTACTGTGATGAATGCAAAGCTATTAAATAACCTTTTAAAGAGTTGGTGTAATTATCTGTAAACAGTAATGCTACAAAAAAAAAGGTCAAGTTGTCCTGCCATTAGATGTTTATGGATATAAACCGGATTTATGTTTCCATAAAACAGGCACGGACTAACTAGATTAATTCTCCACAAACTAAACCAACTGTAGTAATATTTAGACACAATAAAATGATACCAATTAAAACAATTTTATTTTTTGTGTCATATTGATTAATGGCGCACTAAAATTAACCAGAGTCCTTAAACTCAGAATGGTTGGCAAAAGGCATCCACATCTCAATATTATTACCAACAAGAAAAGCAGTTAAGTGAGATGGCTGCCCAATAGTATGAATATTTAATTAATAATTAGTCATGTAATTTCTCCTCAGGAATTATTATCCCTCAAACTGGTTTGTGAATTTAATTATTAGCAGCCTTTTTGTTTCCATGTCCCCTCATTACTGTCAGGATTGATGTAACATAAACTTCATTAAAAATTAAAGCGAGAGTCTTAATTACAAGGCTACCCCGACTGAAGTTAGAATTAGCCAAGTCAGTGATGTGCAAATGACTGCATTATTTAAGAAACATGCTGGAAGTAGTTATGCTAATGGAGAAGGTTCCGAGTAGCAGACCTTTTCACTCGCAGTTGCATATTCATTAAATGCACTATGCAAATTTAATGTAGCAGTCTTAGTAATGCGTTGTTAATTTATTCAGATTTATTGAGTACGACTTGTAAAAAAAGTACAAATTTAATTACTCTATCTAGTAGGAATGATATTAGGAGATAGAGGTTTAAAATGTGTTGATCTGGATTACTGCCGTTTGATGGAAGATGTGGTATCAAAGGACACAATTTTGATAACTGGGCTTGAAAGAATATTTGATTTACTTATGGAGTGATCTAAGAAATCACTAAAATTGCACATGTTCCCTCCCAGTAGGAAAGTAAAAAAGTCTCGGTTGTATTAACGCAAGAGCAAAAGCAGTGCTGAGTCCACAGCCTAATGGTCGTAATGACTCTACAGAGACCAGTAAAGGTTATGGATTGAGATCCGCGAGAAGCAAACTGTCTTTGTGGAAAGTTCATTGGTGGTTGCCTGCGCCTCCGCGGTGCGCTGACGCCGGGCACAACAGGAACCCTCGCTGAGTTCTCCAGTGGAGGCAGCCTGGGGCCCGCGCTGACTTCCGTTTTTTTTTAAAATTGTGCTTTAGGTGAAAGTTTACAGCTCAAGTTAGCTTCTCATACAAATATTTCTAACATACATTGTTATGTGACCCTAATTGCCACCCCTATAATGTGACAGCACACACACCCTTTCCACACGGGATTTCCCGTGTCCATTCAACCAGCTCCTGTCCCTTTCTGCCTTCACATCCTGCCTCTTTGAAGGAGCTACCCCTTAAGGCTCATGTATCTACTTGAACTAAGAAACACACTCTTCGTGAGTATTATTTTATGTTTTATACTCCAGTCTATGTTTGAAGAGTTGGCTTCGGGAATGGTTTTAGTTCTGGGTTAACAGACAGTCTGTTGTGTTCCCTGTCAGGGCGGTTGTTGGTGGTAGCCAGGCATCATCTAGTTCTTCTGGTCTCAGGCTGATGGAATCTCTGCTTTATATGGCCCTTCTGTCTCTTGGGCAAATATTTTGCTTGTCTCTTTGGTGTTCTTCATTCTCCTTTGCTCCAGGTGGGTTAGGACCAATTGGTGCATCTTAGATGGTCGCTCACTAGCTTTCAGGACCCCAGACACCACTCACGTAAGTGGGATACGGAACATTTTCTTAATAAACTTTGTTGTGCCAGTTGACCTAGATGTCCCCTGAAACCATGGTCCCCAGACCCCTGCTCCTGCTACTCTGTCCCTTGAAGTGTTTGGTTGTGTTCAGGAAACTTCTTAGCATTTGGTTTAGTCCAGTTGTGTTGACGTCCCCTGTATTGTGTTTTGTCCTACCCTTCACCTAAGATAATTCTTGTCTACAATCTAGTTAGTGAATTCCCTTCTCCCTCCCTCCCCACCCTCGTAATCATCAAAAAATGTTTTCTTCTGTGTTTAAGCCTTTCTTCAGTTTTTATAATAATGGTCTCATACAATATTTGTCCTTTTGCAACTGACTAATTTCAATCAGCGTAATGCCTGCCAGATTCATCCATGTTATGAGATGTTTCACAGATTCATCATTGTTCTTTATCATTGCATAGTAGTTCATTGTGTGAATATATTATACTTTGTTTATCCATTTGTTAATGACCACCTAGGTTGTTTTCATCCTTTTGCTATTGTGAACAGTGCTGCAGTGAACATGGGTGTGCATGTATCTATCTATTCATGTGACGGCTCTTATCTCTCTAGAATATATTCCAAGGAGTGGGATTGCTGGATCGTATGGTACTTCTATTTCTAGCTTTTTAAAGAAGCGCCAAATCGATTTCCAAGGTGGTTGTAGCGTTTTACATTCCCACCAGCAGTGTATGACTGTTCAGTCTCTCCACAACCTGTCCAGTATTTAATATGTTTTGCTTTTTGGAGTAATGCTAGCCTTGTTGGGGTGAGATGGCGTCTCATTGTAGTTTTGGTTTGCACTTCACTAATGGCTAGTAGGAAACCCTGGTGGTATAGTGGTTAAGTGCTATGGCTGCTAACCAGAGGGCCGGCAGTTCGAATCTGCCAGGCGCTCCTCAGAAACTCTATGGGGCAGTTCTACTCTGTCCTATAGGGTCGCTCTGAGTTGGAATCGACTCGACGGCCCTGGGTTTTTTCTGGAAATGGCTAATGATCATGAGCATTTCTTCATGTATCTGTTAGCCACCTGAATGTCTTCTTCCGTGAAGTGCCTGTTCATATCCTTTGCCCATTTTTTTAAATGAGTTATTTGATTTTTTGTTGTTGAGGTTTTGCAGTGTCTTGTAGGCTTTAGAGATTAGACCCTGATCAGATATGTTGTAGCCAAAATTTTTTTCCCAGTCTGTAGGTTGTCTTTTTATTCTTTTGGTGAAGTTTTTCTGACGAGCATAAGTTTGATTTTTAGGAGCTCCCAGTTATCCAGCGGAAACTCTGGTAGCGTAGTGGTTAAGACCTACGGCTGCTAATCAGAAGATTGGCAGTTTGAATCCACCAGGTGCTCCTTGGAAACCATATAGGACAGTTCTACTGTGTCCTATAGGGTCACTAGGAGTCAGAATCGACTCGACAGCAATGGGTTTGGGTTTTTTTTGGTTTACTTATCCAGTTTCTCTTCTGGTATTTGCGCATTGTTAGTTACGTTTTGTATTCTGTTTATGCCATGTATTAGGGCTCCTAGAGTTGTCCCTATTTTTTTCTTCTATGATCTTTATTGTTTTAGATTTTATATGTAGGCCTTTAATCCATTGTGGGTTAGTTTTTGTACATGGTACGAGGTATGGGTCTTGTTTCATTTTTTTGCAGGTAGATATCTGGTTATGTCAACACCATTTGTTAAAGAGACTGTCTTTTCCCCATTTAATGGACTTTGGGCCTTTGTCAAATATCAGCTGCTCATAAAAAAAAAATTTTTTATAGGTGGATAAAATTACGTCTGGATTCTTTATACTGTTTCTTTGGCCTATGTATCTGTTGTTGTACCAGTACCAGGTTGTTTTGACTACCTTGGTGGCATAATAATAGGTTTTAAAATCAGGTAGTGTGAGGCTTCCCACTTTGTTCTTTTTCTATAGTAATGCTTTACTTATTCAGTGCCTCTTCCCTCTCCATACGAAGTTGGTGATTTGTTTCTCCATCTCATTAAAAAGTATAGTTGGAATTTGGATTTGCATTTGGGATTGCGTTGTAACTGTGAATCACTTTAGGTAGAATTGACATTCACGATGTTGAGTCTTCCTATCCATGAGTAAGGTATATTTTTCCACTTATGTAGGTCTCTTTTGGTTTCTTGCAGTAGTGTCTTGTAGTTTTCTTTGTACAGCTCTTTTATGTCTCTGGTTAGACTTATTCCTAAGTATTTTAACTTCTTGGAGGCTGTTGTAAACAGTATTGATTTGGTGATTTCCTCTTCAAAGTTCTGTTTGTTGGTGTAGAGGAATCCAACTGATTTGTGTGTGTTTAACTTGTATTCTGATGCTTTGCTGAAATCTTCTGTTAGTTTCAGTAGCTTTCTTGTGGATTATTTGGGGTTTTCTGTGTATAAGATCATATCATCTGCAAATAGGGATACTTTTACTTCTTCCTTACCAATCTGGATGCCCTTTATTTCTTTTTCTAGCCTAATTGTTCTGGCTAGGACTCCAGCACAGTGTTGAATAAGAGTGATGATAAAGGACATCCTTGCCTGGTTCTCGTTCTTAGGGGAATGCTTTCAGATCCTCTCCATTTAGGATGATGTTGGCTGTTGGCTTTGTATAAATGCCCTTTATTATGCTGAGGAATTTTCCTTCTATTCCTATTTTGCTGAGAGTTTTTATCATGAATGTGTGTTAGACTTTGGGAAACCCTGGTGGCGCAATGGTTAAGAGCTATGACTGCTAATCAAAAGGTCGGCAGTTCAAATTCACCAGGCACTCCTTGGAAACTCTGTAGGGCAGTTCTACTCGGTCCTGTAGGGTCACTATGTGTCGAAATCAACTTGATGGCAGTGGGGTTTTGGTTTGGGAGTTATACTTTGTCAAATGCCTTTTCTGCATCAATTGATAAGATCATGTGGTTCTTGTCTTTTGTTTTATTTACGTGATGGATTACATTGATTATTTTTCTAATGTTGAACCATCCCTGCATACCCGGTATGAATCCCACTTGGTCATGGTAAATTATTTTTTGATATGTTGTTGAAATCTATTGGCTAGAATTTTGTTGAGGATTTTCGCATCTATGTTCATGAGGGATATTGGTCTGTAATTTTCTTTTTTTATGGTGTCTTTACCTGGTTTTGGTATCAGGGTTATGCTGGCTTAAATTTGTTACAGTACAGTTTTTCAAAGTATTCTGATTCTTTTAATTTCAGTTGGGTCTGTTGTGATGTTGCCCATCTCATTTCTTATTTGGGTTATTTGCTTCCTTTCCTGTTTTTCTTTTGTCAGTTTGGCCAATGATTTATTTTGTTGGTCTTTTCAAAGAACCAGCTTTTGGTCTTGTTAGCTCTTTCAATTGTTTTTCTATTCTCTATTTCATTTAATTCTGCTCTATTTTTTATTATTTGCTTTCTTCTGGTGTGCAAGGGCTTCTTTTCTATTCTCTTTCTATTCATTCAGGTTGCAGGGTTAACTCTTTGATTTTGTTCCTTTTTTCTTTTTGGGTGTGTGCATTTATTACTATAAATTGGCCTCTGAGCACTGCTTTTGCTGTGTCCCAAAGGTACTGGTAGGATGTGTTTTCATTCTCATTTGATTCCATGAATTTCTTTATTCCATCCTTAATTCTTCTATAACCCAATAGTTTTAGAGCAAGGTGTTGTTCAGTTTCCATGTATTTGATTTTTTTTTTCCCTTGCTTTTTCTGTTATTGATTTCTTCTTTTATGCCTTTATGGTCAGAAAAGATGCTTTGTAATATTTCGATGTTTTGGATTCTGTTAAGGCTTGCTTTATGGCTTAATATGTGGTTTATCCTGGAGAATGTTTCCATGTGCATTGGAAAAGAAAGTATACTTGGCTGCTGTGGGGTGGAGTGTTCTGTATATGTCTATGAGGTCAAGTTGGTTGATTGTGGCATTTAGATCTTCTGTGCCTTTATTGAGCTTCTTTCTGTATGTCCTGTCTTTCACCAAAAGTGGTGTGTTGAAGTCTGTGATTATTGTGGAACTGTCCACCTCTCTTTTCAATGCTATTAGAGTTTGTTTTATGTATTTTGGAGTGCTGTCCTTGGGTGCATAAATATTTATAATGGTTATGTCCTCCTGGTTTATTGACCCTTTAATCATTTTATAGTGTCCTTCCTTATGCTTTGTGGTGAATTTTACCTTAAAGTCTATTTTGTCAGAAATTAATATTGCCACTCCTGCTCTTTTTTGATTGTTGTTTGCTTGATATATTTTTTCCATCCTTTGAGTTTTAGATTGTGTCTTTAAGTCTAAGGTGTGTCACTTGTAGGCAGCATATAGACAGATCGTGTTTTCTTAATCATTCTACCACTCTCTGTCTCTTTATTGGTTCATTTAGTCCATTTACATTCAGTGTAATTGTTTATAGGTATGCATTTAGTGCTGTCATTTTGATGTCTTTGTTTGTTATTGACAGTTTCTTTGCTCCCCTTAATTTTCTGTGCCAAGTCATTTTTCTTTATGTATTTTCTTTTCTTCTTTTTCATTGTCATTGATTTTATTTTTGCTGAGTCTTTACATTTTTCTTATTTTTTATTTCAATGTGTAGGATTGTTAGTTTCCTTTGTGGTTACCTTAATATTTACCCCTATTTTTCTAAGTTTAAACCAACCTTTTATTTCTTGATATTGCCTTGACTGCCTCTCCATATAAAAGATCTATGACTACATTTTTTAGTTCCTCTTTTTTGTTTTGATGTTGTCATCTTTTACATAATGACACCTCTGTTTCTCTGTTTTGAGCATTTTAGCTTTCATTTATTTTTGTAATTTCCCTGTCTTGGTTGATATCTGGTTGCTCTGTCCTGTGTTCTAGTCTTGGGTTACCATCTGATGTTATTGATTTTCTAATGGGAGGAATCCCTTTAGTATTTTTTGTAATTTTGGTTTGGTTATTGCAAATTCCCTAAACTTCTGTTTTATCTGGAAATGTCCTAATTTTGCCATCATATTTGAGAGACAGTTTTGCTGGATATATAATTCTTACCTGGCAATTTTTTTTCCTTCAGAGCTTTTTATATGTCATCCCATTGCCTTCTTGCCTGCATGGTTTCTGCTGAGTAGTCCAAGCTTAATGTTATTGACTCTCTTTTGTAGGTGACTTTTTGTTTATCCCTAGCCATTCTGTTGAACAGAGATCAGAAAAGGAAAGTTTTTTTTTTTTAATGGTGGCAGAGACTTGGGCATGTCTATATCCTGGGTCTGTAGACAAGAGGGAGGAGAGAATCAACAATGAATAATTCAAAATTCATCCATAAGTTACATAGCACTGGTATCATATACAGCAGAGGCTAGGAATGAGAAGATAAATTTTACTGGAAGTTTCCTGATCTAGGGATTAAGAGAGGCGCCTCTGACTAATAGACACGTGAGGAAATGCTCACGATCACTAGCTGCTAGAAAAATGCAAATCAAAACTACAATGAGATAACATCTCGCCCTGACATTACTGGCATGAATCAAAAAAAAAACAAAAAACAGAAAATAACAAATGTTGGAGAAGCTGCACTGCTGGTGGAAATGCAAAATGACACAACTATTTTGGAAAATGACATAGCACTTCCTTAAAAAACTAGAAAAAAAAAAAAAACATATGATCTATCAATCCCACTCCTAGGAACATATTCTAGAGAAATAAAACCCGTTACACAGACATATGCACACCCATGTTCATTGCAGCATTATTCACAATAGCAAAAAGATGGAAACAACCTAAGTGCCCATCAACAGACGAATGGATAAACAAACTATGGTACATACACACAACAGAACACTACTATACAAAGGTAAAGAACAGTCTGTGAAACATCTCACAGCACGGATGAATCTGGAGGGCATTATGCTCAGTGAAATAAGTCAATCGCAAAAGGACAAATATTGTATGAGACCACTATTATAAAAATTCACGAAAAGGTTTACACACAGAAAGAAACAATCTTTGATGTTTGTAAGAGAGGGAATGGGTGAGGAGGGAAAAACACTAAATAGACAAGTGGTAAGGCAGCACATAATACTGGGAAAACCAGCACAATTTGACCAAGGCAAGGTCATGGAAGCTTCATAGACACATCCGAACTCCCTGAGGGACCGAGTTACTGGGCCGAGGGCTGGGGACCATGGCTCGGGGTCATCTAGCTCAATAGGCATAACATAGTTTATAAAGAAAATGTTCTACTTCCTACTTTGGTGAGTAGCTTCTGGGGTCTTAAAAGCTTGTAAGCAGCCATCTAAGATACTCCACTGGTCCCACCCCTTCTGGAACAGGGAAGAATGAAGAAAACCAAAGACACAAGGGAAAGATTAGTCCAAAGGACTAACAGACCACAACTACCACAGCCTCCGCCAGGCTGAGTCCAGAACAACTGGACAGTGCCGACTACCACCGCCAACAACTCTGGCAGGGTTCAGAATAGAGGGTCCCAGACAGAGCCGGAAAAAAATGTAGAACAACATTCTAACTCATAAAAAAAGACCAGGCTTTGCTGGCCTGACAGAGACTGGAGAAACCCTGAGAGTACGGCCCCTGGACACCTGTTGAACTCAGTACTGAAGTCTTTCCTGAGGTTCACCCTTCAGCCAAAGATTAAACAGGCCCATAAGACAAAATGAGGCTAAAGAGGCACACCAGCCCAGGGGCAAGGATGAGAAGGCAGGAGGGGACAAGAAAGATGGTAATGGGGAGCCCAGGATCAAGAAGGAGAGATTGCTGGTGTGTCATGAGGTTGGCAACATATGTAATGAAACAATATGTGTATTGTTTAATGAGAAACTAATTTGCTGTGTAAACCTTGCTGTAAAGCACAATTAAAAGACAGACAGAGAGAGGCCTCTCTGTGGAAGAGACAATTAAGAAGTCTAGATAAAAGAAGGATCGGTGTGGGGGACAGAGCCTGGTCTTACACCTGAAAAGAACTTGGTGTATTTGATGAACCGCAAAGAAGCCAGGGTAGCTGGCATGCAGTCGGCAATGGGAGAGGGATGTGAAACAAAGCTAGTGATATGTGTTGGCAGGGCCTGGTGGCCCAGGGCCTAGGCTGAGGATTCAAAACTGAATTTGAAGCATCTTGCTGAGGCACTGTGAGTTAGCTCCTCATTGTCACACTGACCACCTACTTGGGTGGCCCTGTTATTGACTTGTCTGCCCTGCATTAGGCACTATGCTCTAGAAGGGTAGGACCTTGTATCTAGAGGGCTGGCACGTGGCAGGTGTCGAATAGAATATCTGTGGAAGTAAGTGAATGGAAACATCCCTGCCCTCACCATCATCCCACAAAAAAAAAAAAAAGATTGGCTTTTGGGATTAGGCTTGAGCTGATTTAGCAGGTGGTGCTCCTGAGACCTGCTGGACAGGCTCAAATCCCAGGATTTCCCTGATCTAGGGGGTAAAGAGCAAGCAGAACCAAAGGTAGACTCTCCTCTCTGGGTCTCTGCTTCCAGGATCTGGGAGAACTTTTTAAGGAAAATGGATTTGATCCAAATCCTCATAGGAACTATGGCTCCTATGAAACACTCATATGGGACCTGGTGCTATGGAGGTGAGCCCTGTGTCCAAGGGAGGAGTGGGACCCCTTGTGGCTTGGACTCAGGTGCACCATAATGCATGTGTGCATGGTTCCAGGAGTACCTGACAACAGCAGAGCCCTTCTTTTACCAGCTCTCGCACTTACTGCTGAAGACTGGAATCCCCGCTTTGACAACTGAGGGTACTAATTCCCCTAGAATGTAAATTCTCCAGAGTAAGGAGAAATCTGTTCCAACAAACAGATGTAGCACTGGAGGTGCTCACCCATCTATGCCAAGAAATATGGAAGACAGTTTCCTGGCCAACTGACTGGAAGAGATCCTTATTTATGCCTATTCCCGAGAAAGGTGATCCAAACGAATGTGAAAATTATAGAACAATATCATTAATATTAATATCACACACAAGCAAAATATTGCTGAAGATCATTCAGAAACGGCTGCAGCAGTATATTGACAGGAAACTGCCAGAAATTCAGGCTGGTTTCAGAAGAGGATGTGGAACCAGGGATATCATTGCTGATGTCAGCTGGATCCCGGCTGAAAGCAGAGAATACCAGAAGGATGTTTACCTGTGTTTTATTGACTATGCAAAGGCATTTGACTGTGTGGATCATAACAAAATAAGGATATAATTGCAAAGAATGGGAATTCTGGAACGCTTACTTGTGCTCATGAGGAACCTTTACATAAATGAAGAGGCAGTTGTTCGGACAGAACAAGGGGATACTGATTGGTTTAAAGTCAGGAAAGGCATATGTCAGGGTTGTATCCTTTCGCCATACCTATTCAATTTGTATGCTGAGCAAATAATACGAGAAGCTGGACTATATGAAGAAGAATGGGGCATCAGGATTGGAGGAAGACTCATTAACAACCTGTGTTATGCAGATGACACAACCTTGCTTGCTGAAAGTGAAGAGGACTTGAAGCACTTACTAATGAAGATCAAAGGCCACAGCCTTCAGTAAGGATTACACCTCAATATAAAACAAAAATCCTCACAACTGGACCAATGAACAACATCACGATAAGCAGAGAAAAGATTGAAGTTGTCAAGGATTTCGTTTTTTACTTGGATCCACAATCAACAGCCATGGAAGCAGCAGTCAAGAAATCAAAAGACGCGTTGCATTGGGTAAATCTGCTGCAAAGGACCTCTTTGAAGTGTTGAAGAGCAAAGATGTCACCTTGAAGACTAAGGTGCACCTGACCCGGGCTATGGTATTTTCAATCGCATCATATGCATGTGAAAGCTGGACAATGAATAAGGAAGACAAGAAGAATTGACGCCTTTGAATTGTGTTGTTGGTAAAGAATATTGAATATACCATGGACTGCCAAAAGAATGAACAAATCTGTCTTAGAAGAAGTACAACCAGACTGCTCCTTAGAAGCAAGGATGGCGAGACTGCGTCTTACATACTTTGGACATGTTGTCAGGAGGGATGAGTCCCTGGAGAAGGACATCACGCTTGGCAGAGTACAGGGTCAGCGGAAAAGAGGAAGGCCCTCAACAAGAGGTGGATTGACACAGTGGCTGCAACAATGAGCTCAAGCATAACAACAATTATAAGGATGGCTCAGGACCAGATAGTGTTTCGTTCTGTTGTGCATAGGATTGCTATGAGTCGGAACTGACTCGGTGGCACCTAACAACAACAACAAGGAGAAATATAATAATAATAACAAAGAATACTTCACATCTATTGATTTCTTCCTCTACAACAGGCACTGTGCTTGGAGTTTTATATGCTTTATCTCATCTGCTCCTCAGAAAAACACCATGAGGTAGCCACCATTCTCATAGAAGAACACTGGGGTATTGAAAGGTTAAATACTTATTTGGGAATATACAGTTTGGCAAGTAACAGAGCAGGGACCACATCAAGTCTTTCTCATGTCAACCCTATAAATTCAAACCCAGGTCTATCTGGCATCGTGTGGCCATTTCATTTGGGGGAGGGAAAGTGAGGGTAGAAAAAAGTCAATTCTATCCAGCATTCTCAAGTTTTACTGATGCTTGTTAATCGTGATGCCTCTCAAGCTCCTTCCGTGGGGTTTAGAACTGTGTGAGTCTGGGATGAGGCCCTGGACCTCCTGTCTATCAAGGTGGTTGTTTGCAGGAAGCTTGGGAAACACGGGTGCACAGGAGTGACCTGTATGCATTTTCCTCAGGACTGAAGCATATAAAGATGTTGGCCCAGAGACCTGTTCTCTCTATAAAGGGAGAAGTGGTTTAAATTCACCTGGAAACATTAATTCAGAAAATCAACTTGTCAAAGTTGTATGTGCAAGCAGGAAGGAGTAGGCAGGCTGAAGGGCGATGAGGAAGACAGATTACTGGTGAGCTGTGTAGCCACAGTACCTGGGGGACAGACTGCCTCCAAAAAGTCTAATGCATTGATCGCAGACTCGTTCTTGAACTTTTCTTAGCCTTGGTTTTCTAATCTGCAAAATGATGAGACTTGTGCCTCCCAGATGAAAGAGTGAAGATTACATGAGAACTGGACTGGACTAGGGTGGGTGAGAGTGCCAGTTCTGGCCCCATACTGCCCAGGTTCATATCCTAGCTACGCCACTTGCTATCTGTGTGCCTTTGGCTTAGCTACTTAATGTCTCTGTGCCTCGGTTTCCTCAAGAGTAAATCAGCCAAAAACCCATTGCTGTCGAGTTGATTTTGACTCGTAGCGACCCAATAGGACACAGTAGAACTGTCCCATTGGGTATACGAGGAGTGACTAAGATTCAAACTGCTGACCTTTTCTTAGCAGCTGTAGCTCTTAACTACTGCACCACCAGGGCTCCCAAGTATAAACAGAGAATAAAAATAGGACCTATCTCATAGCGTTGCTGTAAAGATTTGTTGTAAAGTATTTAGCACTGTGCTAGGCAAATACTAGGTGTTCTGATAATATCTACTGGATTATTATATTATTAGACTGCCTGACACGTGGTAAGTCCTATTATATCTGAGTTTCCTCCAAATTATGAACCTAGATCTGAAAGCCAGGTGATTCCCGGCATGTGATCCTTCTAATCAGTTGACACTGGCTCTTTAGCAGTGATTTTAGAGAACAAAGCAGAGGCTGTTCAAAGACAACTGTTTCAATCCTTGTCCCTTTTTGCTCTTGGAGGTGAAATAGGGGGCCGCCTCATCCCCCCACAAGAAGAAGGTGCAGTAGGGCTCTCCTGATTTTTGTCCTTGTTGAGCAAGCTGTTTCTTCTTTCTGAGCTTAGTTCCTTCATTTATAAAAGGTTTCTTCCAGCTCTGCAATCCCATGATTCAATGGAAAATTCTCTTTGAACTTAACCTTCAAATGTGGGTGACCTTGCTGGAAATTTGGAGAGTGGCAACTAATCACTCAGGAGACTGGGTCATTATGACTTTCTCCTCAGCCACTAACCTTTTTACTTAAGACCCCCAGTCCTATAGATTTTCAAATGCTTGTGGCTTTGCTTAGCTTGATAGTCTTAATCATAATTTCCAATTGGAACATGATCCACCTCAATTTATTCCTAATGCCTCAGAAAAGCAGAACTGTTCCTAGGAATAAATTGAGATGGATTCTATTCCAATTAATAGTTTGATTCAGTTAAAGTGTTGTTAAGCCGCTGTTGTCCTCTGATCACCATCCAATTCATGGATGGCAAGTTGCTGGCTTCACCAGAACTAGCAAGAGGCATGATTCATCTAAACATGGTCACCACTGTGAGCGGTTTGCCCTCAGTTCTCTCTTCTCCACCCCATTCGCACCTCCACCTCAGCTTTTTAAGGGCCTCATCAGTTGATTTGCCTTGAGTTGTGACTGGAATGGGCTACTTTTTCTGAATTGAAAGTAGGATGTTTTCATCTTGTTCAGATGGATTCTTTGACTTATGTTTCTAATCCCCATAAGGAACTTGCCTATACTCCAGAGTGGGTGTAAAGAAAGGCAGCTGGCAAGAGTCATTGTGATGCTGAGGGCCAGGAAAAGGGAAGTTCAGGATTTATGTTAGAGTGCTCCTCCCATGCAACAGCCCTCCCTCTGTGCCTCCAGGCATGTATTTCCCAAGGCAGGTGTCAGGACTCCTTGTTGGGCAAAGGCAGGACCACTTCTCTTGGATGGCCCAGTTATATCTGGTGTTTAGTAATTCCTAAGCACGCCATTGCCAAAGGAGGTGAGTACTAGCTGCAGATTTCTATAAACTAGTAAGTAAATATTCATGACTGAACACCCAGCCATGCAGGCACACTTGGGAGATTTTGACCAAAATAGAGGCTCAGAATTTCCATTTCCACTGGGCAAACACGAAAATGAGATGATGCAAAATTGATGTGTGTGGAAAGCCGAGTGATTGGGCATTTACATCTATTTAATTAGGGAACACGTTGTAACCTCTATTTACTTCTGTTTAATTAAGGGATTGCTCATTTCACAGAAGACATCATGCTGGGCCTTCTACTACTTTTGTGATTCAAAGCCCAACTAAGGATGTATGGGAAGTAGTTTGGTGGTCTCAGCTCAGTCCCTAATGGTGACAGCCTCGTATTACAAAGCCAGTAAACTACAGTGCCAGGCTTACAAAAGATAGTCAAGGGGATTATCAAGAAAACAATCTCTTCAAGTCATGGAGGTCATCCGTGAGGAGGTATGTTATTCTAGAATAATTCTGATCAAAAGTATAGTAATTCCTAAACTCGCCATTGCCAAAGGAAGGTAAATACTAGCTGCAGATATCTGTAAACTTGTAAGTAAATATTCATGACTGAACACAATGGAGTCCATATGGAATAACCAACCATATTTGAGCAGGTAAAGAAAGAGCCAAGGGAAATTAATAGGGTTTTATAGGCTCCTAACTTTTATGAAATTGGTCCTTCTCAGGCAGAGGCAGAAAGGCTAAAAGGAAGACAGAAAGCAAGAGGATATAGTTTTCTGTATATATGACAGTTTCCAGAGAACTGAGGTATTGATTAATTTTTTTCTCCTCAAAGATGATGACATTTTAGCTTTAAGGTGACTCATTATTTCAACTGGCCTTTTATTATCCTTCTTGGCATTGCCCTAAGAAATACTCCAGAGAAACTCTATACTTTTTCAGTTCTGTGAGTCACAATTACACAGAGAAGGAGAATGGAAGAAGAGATATTCCAGAAAAAAGGAGAGGAAGAGATGCTGAGTAATTTCAGGGGGTGTAGAGCGGGGAGAGGAAACTCGGTGTCTCCATCCAGCTCATTGGCATCCAGCTAGCTCCCCTATCCCTACTGAGTATCACCTTCTAACGTCTTCCAAGGTATCAACTGGCTAATGGGATAAAGTAATGAGCTGCCTACAAGCCTCCTTAGTGTCCTTTCTCCATCCCCAGGAAGGAGAAGTGCCTTTAACAGTGGTCTCCTAGAGATAACGGTCTTCACCTTTTACTCCTTAGAGTCAAAGAAGAGAATGGGACAACACCAGGAGAAGAAATAAAGTCTCGTTTGCTGGTGCTTTTAGTGTGCATCTAGATTTTAACTCCTCAGAAGCAGGGGCCACAACTTACACCTATGTGACTACCTCCTGGCACCTCACCAGTGCTTTGTACATTGTAAGTGCTGACTTCATTCTGGGGCAAAAATAATGGATGAATGCTGTGCTCTGGTCAAATCAATGTTTTATTTTTTCCAGTACTCACTAAACATTCTCCTCTCTCTTCCTAGAATGTCCTCCTACTCCCCCTTCTCCGTATATCCAAGTTCTAGCCATTTTGCCAAGGCCCAAAACAAGTCCTCCTACTTCCACAAAGCCTCCTGGACTTACCTGGCCTTAGTGAGCAATCCCACCTCTGAGTACTGTATCCTCTGATGACTGGGTTCCTGGTTGGCTAGGAGCATATGCTGCTCATTAGTTGTCTTTTTTTTTTTTGTATATGTCCTGCCTCCTCAACTGGATGCTGACCCCTGTGAGTGACCAAACCCAGGATGCTCTCTTCCTGACACTCCTTGTGGCATGATGTCAGGTACATAACAGGCTCTCAGTGGGTCTTATGGTTGGTGGCTCTCTGACCAGCCACACCAGAAGCTTCTCAAGGGTAGGGGCCAAGTCCATCTTCTATGTTATGGATTGAATTGTATCCTCCAAAAATATGTGTCAACTTGGATAGGCCATGATTCTCAATATTGTGTGGTTGTCTACCATTTTGTGATTTGCTGTAATTTTTCTACATGTTGTAAATCCTAATCTCTGCCTGTGGTTAATGAGGCAAGATTAGGTTATATTAAAGAGGATTAGGGTAGGCTATAGCATAACACCCTTACTCAGGTCACAGCCCTGATCCAATTTAAGGAGCATTTCCCTGGGGTGTAGCCTGCACCACCTTTTATCTTACAAGAGATAAAAGGAGAGAGACGTGAACAGAGAGACAGGGACCTCATACCACCAAGAAAGAAGTACTGGGAACAGAGCACATCCTTTGGACCTGGGATCCCTGTGCTGAGAAGACCCTAGACCAGGAAAAGACTGATGACAAGGACCTTCCCCCAGAACCAACAGAAAGAAAGCCTTCCCCAGGAGATAGCACCCTGAATTTAGATTTCTAGCCTCTTAGACTATGAAAGAATAAACTTCTGTTTGTTAAAGCCATCCACTTATGGTATTTCTGTTATAGCAATACTAGATAACTAAGACATTGTACAATATTAGATTCCCAGTAACTACCATGGTAACTGTTCAAAGAATATTTGTTAAATGAGTAGTTGAATGAATTTATGTTTGGGATGCAATACCTGGCCAAAACCTCTGAAATTTACCATTATTATACGTTGAAATTACTGACAACACAAGCATTTGAGGAAATACTGTTCTCTTCTGTAAAGAAGGATTGAATTTAAACTAATATATGTAGTGTCTCAAGACTTCTGAGTAGAAAGCCAATTCAAGAAAAAAAAAATTTGATCACCTACTTCCTCAAGACGTTCTGCTAGATAGACATGGTGGAATGAGAAAGTAACTAATACTCAGTCCCTATCCTAGAAGGACTTAAAGTCTAGTAGTAGAGTTAATCAAGGAAGAAAACAAATGTTACAGAGTAGAATGTACTATGTCATACGGGTTGGGAACAAGAGAAGACTTGTGGAGGAATAGAACACATACGATTGGAAGGAACAAGGAAGAATTGATGGAGATGGTAACAATAAGGAAGAGAAGAGTCGAAATAGGAAGAAGTAAAAGAGAAAGGCATTTCAGGTGGATTGAAAAAACAACACATGCATAGATATAACGGTATGAAAAGTTGTGAAAAATTTCAGGAAAAAGTAAGTGGTTCATGGAGTGTGGAGCGAAGAAGTGTTGGAGCTGAGATGGGAAAGGTAGGTTGGGGCCAGATTGAAATGAGCCTTCCCTGCCATCGTAAGGACATCTTGCAGGTACTGGGCACGTTTGATTGTAGGTATCAAATATTCCAACCCCATCAAAACTCTTAGTTCTCATAATCCACAGTATTAAAGACACTAGTGATGTTCTATTTGCCAAAACTGAGATTTGCTCATGAGTCTAAATCACAGGGTGAATTCTTGGTATGCTTTCTACCCTGTCCTGTCAATAATTTTGAGGGCTTCAAATTGTGTTCAGTGTTCAGTGGGAACTTGGGGTTTTGCAGAGGCTTGCCTGCATTTCATGGGACTGTGATTGTTTCTTTTAGATGGATTAAATCTCTAGCTCTTTTAGTGAAGGCACTGATTTACTTATTGATTGGTTATAGTCCAAGGTGGTGAGAGGATATTATTTTCAGTTACAACTCCTTTCTAATCAACTGCCATTTATTCAGTGGTTACTGCATGCCAGTATATTAGTGACATCTAGGGTCAGAGTGGGGGCAGTGGAGGTTCAGTGATAAAATTCTTGCCTTCCATGTGGGAGACCCAGGTTTGAAAACCAGCCAATGCAGCTCATGTGCAGCCACCACCCATCTGACACGAGAGACTTGCGTGTTGCTGTGATGCTGCGGAGGTTTCAGTGGAGCTTCCTGACTAAGATGGACTAGGAAGAAAGGCCTGTTGACCTACTCCCAAAAATCAGCCACTGAAAAGCCTATGGATCACAATGGTCTGATTTGCAACTGACTGTGAGAATGGTGCAGGGCTGTTGCACGTGAGGTCGCTATGAGTTGGAGTGACTTGATGGCAGTTGACAACAACAATGGGGTTGGAGTCATTAGCCAGACAAAGAGCCTTAAAGTCTTATTGCAGGTTTCCCAGAGCCTAGTTGTTGTTAGTCGAGTTGGCCCCCGACTCATGGTGACCCCATGTGTTACCGACCCCATGTATTGTTGGCTGTAATCTTTATGAAGCAGATTTCCAGGACGTCCTTCTGCAGAGTCACCAGGTGGATTCAGACAACCAAGCTTTCAGCTGACAGAGGATCACAAACCACTTGCACCACCCAGGCTCCCAGTGAGGAATTACAATACAAATTAGTCCACAAACTATACCTTTAGACCTCAGGCAATCTTAGGGTTGCAGTAACTGTCCACCAAAATCCATTCTCCCCTTCCATGATATTATAATCGTAGCCCAACTTATCACTGCCCAACCACACTACAGTTCCCAGCCTTCCTTGCTGATAGGTTTGGCCACGTGATTATGTTCTTGCCAATAGAATGTGGGCTAGATGGATGTGTTTCACTTCGCTATGTGGGGCAGAAGACAAGAGTTGGGCAGGCCTCTTTCAAGGTCTCTTTCTCCTTCCCTCTGGCTAAGACCCACCTTCACACATGCAGATGATGACAGTGCCCCAGAGAATGGCAGTGCTGTACTTGGAAGAGAGCCAGGTCCTTAATGACTTCAAGAAGAACTGTCTAGCCACCCTGAACCACTCTTCTCATAACTGTTGTGGAAAGAGAAACAAATGCCTATGTTCTTTAAGCCATTCTACCTTTTGGTCCTTTTGTTACAGCACCTTAGCTTAACCTAAGATAGAAGTTGATAGCATAAGTGGTACTAACCATAACCTGAATCTGAAATGCATAGACTTACTTAGCTTTCAGGTGGTAGTATTTCAGGCTGGAAAGCTGGCAACCTTTGCTGTGCCATGGCAAAATATTTGGTAACACTGTCTCTCATGATAGTTTGAAGGTAGACAAAGTAGCTACGAAGGCTATAGCTCTAAAGGAACAGGTGAGAAAGAGCCAAAATGTTAATGTGTGTTAGCCTTGCTTCTACTAAGGTATTACAAGAAAGAGATGATTGTAAGCAAGGGTGTAATCAGAAATGGAAGGGAATAGAGAATGCCCAAACCAAACCAAAAGAACTGAAGTTTTCAAAGGGTGGCTTGAGAAGACAAAGTAAACTATTATGATGACATGTGCAAGGACCTGGAGATAGAAAACCAAAAGGGAAGAATACGCTCAGCACTTCTCAAGCTGAAAGAACTGAAGAAAAAATTCAAGCCTCAAGTTGCAATATTGAAGGATTCTACAGGGAGAATATTAAACGACTCAGGAAGCATCAAAAGAAGATGGATGGAATACAGAGTCACTATACCAAAAAGAATTGGTCGATATTCAACCATTTCAGGAGGTAACACATAATCAGGCACCGATGGTACTGAAGGAAGAAGTCCAAGCTGCACTGAAGGCATTGGTGAAAAACAAGACTCCGGGAATTGACAGAATATCAATTGAGATGTTTCAACAAATGAATAAAGTGCTAGAAGTGCTCACTCATCTATGCCAAAAAATTTAGAAGACAGCTTCCTGGCCAACTGACTGGAAGAGATCCATATTTATGACTATTCCCAAGAAAGGTGATCCAACAGAATGTGGAAATTATTGAACAATATCATCAATATCACATGCAAGCAAAATTTTGCTGAAGATCATTCAAAAGTGGCTGCAGCAGAGTATCGAGAGGGAACTGCCAGGAATTCAAGCTGGATTTAGAAGAGGACGTGGAACCAGAGATATCATTGCTGATGTCAGATGGATCCTGGCTGCAAGCAGAGAATACAAGAAAGATGTTTACCTGAGTTTTATTGACTATGCAAAGGCATTCAACTGTGTGTATCATAAAAAATTATGGATAACATTGCAGAGAATAGGAATTCCAGAACACTTAATTGTGCACATGAGGAATCTTTACATGGATCAAGAGGCAGTCGTTCAAACAAAACAAGTGGATTTTGTGTGGTTTAAAGTCAGGAAAGGTGTGTGTCAGGGTTGTATTCTTTCACCATATCTATTCAATCTGTATGCTGAGCAGATAATACGGGAAGCTGGACTATATGAAGAAGAACAGGGCATCAGGATTGGAGGAGAACTCATTAACAACCTGCATTATAAAGATGACACAACATTGCTTGCTGAAAGTGAAGAGGACTTGAAATGCTTACTAATGAAGATCAAAGACCTCAGGCTTCGGTATGGATTTCACCTCAACATAAAGAAAAGAAAAATCCTCACAACTGGACCAATGAGCAACATCATGATAAACAAAGAAAAGATTGAAGTTGTCAAGGATTTCATTTTACTTGGATCCACAATCAACAGCCATGGAAGCAGCAGTCAAGAAATCAAAAGACGCATTGCATTGCGCAAATCTGCTGCAAAGGACCTCTTCAAAGTTTGGAAGAGCAAAGGTGTCACCTTGAGGACTAAGGTGCGCCTGACCCAAACCATGGTATTTTCAACCGCCTCATATGCATGCAAAAGTTGGACAATGAATAAGGGAAGACCAAAGAAGAACTGACGCCTTTGAATTGCGGTGTTGGAGAAGAATATTGAATATACCATGGACTGCCAAAAGAACGAACAAATCTGCCTTGGAAGAAGTACAACCAGAATGCTCCTTAGAGGCAAGGATGGCGAGACTGCGTCTTACATACTTTGGACTGTTGTCAGGAGGGATCAGTCCCTGGAGAAGGACATCGTTCTTGGTAAAGTAGAGGGTCAGCAAAAAAGAGGAAGACCCTCAATGAGGTGGACTGACACAGTGGCTGCAACAATGGGCTCAAGCGTAGCAAAGATTGTGAGGATGGCACTGGCCCAGGCAGTGATTTGTCCTGTTGTGCAGAGGTCGCTATGAGTTGGAGCTTACTCTATGGCACCTAACAACAGCAACAACAACAAAGGATGCCCAGAAATTCGAGGCCTCGCAAGTTGGAAAAAATAGCTGCTTCTATACTCCAGTGGAAACCCTGGTGGCTTAGTGGTTAAGAGCTCAGCTGCTAACCAAAAGGTCGGCAGTTCAAATCTACCAGCTGCTCCTTGGAAACCTCATGGGGCCATTCTCTGTGCTATAGGTTTCTATGAGTTAGAATCGACTTGACGGCAATGGGCTTCTTTCTTCCCCTGGAACCTGGACATGGTAACAACCCTGCTTAAACTGTGCAGATGATGACCGTGCCCTAGGGAAGGGGCAACAACAACTTGGAAATAATCTGGACCCTTGAGTGACCCTCCCGAATAGGGCAGTCCCGTCATAACTGTTAAAACAAAAAAAACCCAAACCATTGCTGTGGAGTCGATTCCGACTCATAGCAACCCTATAGGACAGGGTAGAGCTGCCCTGTAGGTTTCCAAGGAGCAGCTGGTGGATTCGAACTGCTGACGTTTTGGTTAGCAGCCAAGCGCTTAACCACTGTCCCACCAGGGGCCCCCTCATAACTGTTACGTGACAAAAATAAATGTCTATATTTTTGTGGTTCCTATTTCCTTAGGTCTCTTCACTAAATCAGCTTAATTTCACCTGAAATAGTTCACCAGACAAGAGTGCATTTAATTCCAAGTGCATCAAAGATCACATCACAAAATGAACAACTCAGTTCTTCCACTTGTTCAAGGACCTGTGAAAAGTTTTGTTAATATTCTTTGATGGGAAAACTCTTGCAAAGTTAGATTTAAAGCCACTGAGCAGCCTTTGATCTCATATAATTTCAGAACATCTCATCCAGGAGAAGGGGATGATAAAATTCTTCAAATAAATTTAATTTTCATTCAGACAAATTTTTTTTTAAGAGAATAAATAAATGACCAACAGAATTTAAAGGATGTGAGTAGAAAAGCTGTCATGAAATCAATTCAACAACAAGGTCACAACACCAAAAAGTGTGGGAATGACTCGTATAATTTGGGTTATTCGAAGAAAACAGATTATTTTGTTCCTAAGTCCATCTGGATGGCTCATGATAAACGAGCTGCTTCTCCAGACAGGCTGGACTCTGTCATACCACCTTTCTCACTCAAGCTATTCTATCTGCAAGGAGCCCTGGTGGTGTAGTGGTTAAGCGCTTGGATGCTAGCCTAGAGGTCGGTGGTTTGAAACCACCAGCAGCTCTGTGGGAGAACAATGTGGCAGTCTGCTTCTGTAAAGATTTACAGCCTTGGAAACCCTTTGGGGTTGCTATGAGTCGAAATCAACTTGACAGTGGTGAGTTGGCTTGGTTTTTGGATTTCCTCTACAAGGAGCCCCGGTGGTACAATGGTTAAGGGCTCAGCTGCTAACGTAAAGGTCTGCAGTTTGAAACTACCAGCCGCTCTGCAGGAGAAAGATCTGGTAATCTGCTCCTGTGAAGATTACAGCCTAGAAAACCCTGTGGGGCAGTTCTACTCTGCCCTACAGGGTCGTTGTGAGTCAGAATCGACTTGACAGCAAGTAACAACAAGATTCCCTCTGCCTGGCACGTCCTTGCAGTTCCCCTCTTTTTTCTGTAATGAAATTCTGCTCACCTTTTAAGCCCACCCAGTTCAATGGTGACCACCTATGAGAAGGCTTCCCTGCTTCCCTCCTCTCGCCTCCCACAGCACCGGAGCTGGGAGAGCACCTTCAGAGTATATTTCAGTCACTTATCCCAGGCTAGACCAACCATGAGCTACTTAAAGGCAAGGGCAAGGTCTTCTATGTCTCCATCCTTAGCACACCTGGCAAGGAGCAGGCTCCTTTAATTCAACAAATAGTTGCTGAATTAAATGAGTGCCAGTTCCCAGACCCAACCCCTTCCCTCTTCCTGGGGGAGTGAAGTGAGTGGGGCCCGGGAGGGGAGACTCTGCTGGCAGCCCCCTCTGTGTAATTACCCTCTTCCCGTGAATAATGGGGCTTCAGCTTTGTGTCTGATTCTCTGATGAAGATGAAATTATTTAATCAGGTTGGTGGCTCAGCTCATCATCTTCCCGCATCACACCCCTCCTGACGACTTCATTAGCTGGAAAAAAAATTGATGACCTCGTTAGTTCTGCACGTTGGTTCGCTCAGGACAGATTGAAGCTTTAAAATGTCACTCAACGCCAACCCATGGTGGGGACAAGGTCTCGCCCTCTGAGGACTGGCTGGATACTCTGTTCTCTTGGTGCCTTGGTGTGACTGGGGAAGCCCAGAAGCTTCTGTTTGAAATAGGTCTTTTCTGACATAAATACCCTCTCTGTAGGTTTCCCCTCAGACTGTTCAGTGAGGAAAACACCATTCCCTGACCGTGCTGAGGGAACCTCACTTTCTCCCTGCTCTCCCATATTGAAGCCTTCTTTCTGACACCCTCTAACATCTTAGCAGCCTCCAGGGCCTGGTTTGCTTCTTGCTCCTTCTCCAGCCAAGAAACATTCAAGACATCCTCACACCATAACTCAGGTGAATTTGGAAGCAGTGTGTGTTGGGATCTCAACCAAAGGACTGGGAGAGGAGGAATAAGTCAGGACCATGAGCAGAGCCTGGAGAAAGTGGCAGGTGACAGGCAGTGGCTGGGCTCTGGAAGCGTGGCCAAGGGTCCGATACCCTGAGTTTGCAGGAAGGAAGGCGTTGCCGATTCCGGGGCTGCTCAGGTAGGCCATTTTGTCAAACAGTGCATGGCAGCAAGAGAAGCCTGGACGGTGAGTGATCCTCAGGGTCAGGGTGGAAGTTGAAGTATTGTAGTCCTGGGCAATGCTCCATTCCCTCTTCTGCAAATGTTCTTTCTCCCCCTCTACTTGCACCCTAGTCCCTGAATAGAGCAAACAGTTAATGTTGTGGCTGCTAACCAAAACATTGGAGGGTCAAGTCCTCCCAGAGACACCTCAGAAGAAAGGCCTGGTAATCTATTTCTGAAAAGTCAGCCATTGAAAATCCTGTGGCGCACAGTTCTATTCTGACACACATGGGGTCACCATGAGTTGGAGTTGACTCAAAGGCAGCTAACTTTCTGGTACTACATTCTGCTCCGTGACAAACTCCTGTTCATTTTCAAAAGCCATCTCCAGCATCACCTTTTCCAGAAAGCTTTTCCTGTGTTCTGCCCCTATGTTTCTGGTCACTCCCACCTCTGTGTTGGTGCTCTGTTTTAATGCTACACTTGTCACTCAGAGTTGTGATTATTCACTGAAATGTAGGTCTCTTCTGCTTCCTTGAGAGCTTTTGAGAGCAGGGATTTTGTTTTTTTTCCCCTCTGCATTCGCAGTGCTGAGCAAAGGGCCTGCCAAATAGTAGATGTTCAATAATTTCCAATAATTCCTTGTTAACCAAAAGGATGCCTGAGTGATGAGACTCCCGCTTGCAGCTGCTGAGTGTCAGGGGGGGTCTAAGGAAGAGGAGGCAGCCTCTTCCAGTGAGTGGTGAGCATGTGCTCAGTGAAGCCTCTGGGCCCCTGCTGAGTGGGCCGAGGTCCCAGGCCCAACTTTGTCAATATTGGCAGAGTGGCACATAATGCAGGGAAACTGAGGCAGAAGCCAGTCTCATGGTCTGGACCAATACTTCATCTAGATTTTGACTGGGTTATTAAATGTTTTTGGTGCATAGTAACTTTGACACAGGTTTAGCTGCTTCTTTGCACTGGGTGACTGGTTTATACTGAGTTAGCTCTTTAGTGGGGCCCTGGTGGCGCAGTGGTTAAGAACGCAGCTGCTAACCAAAAGGTTGGCAGTTCAAATCCACCAGGTTCTCCTTGGAAACCCTATGGGGCAGTTCTGCTCTGTCTTATAGGGTCGCTATGAGTCAGAATCAACTTGAGAGCAATGGGTTTAGCTCTTCAACAGCTTCTTCCTTTTTGTATGTTCTCCATATTAAAATAAACAAACAGACAAAAAACAGCTATAGTTGTATATGCTGCAGACACGTGGCTCTTTACTAAACGCAGACATCTGGAACATCGCAGGCTGGCCCAGGGTCAGTTCCCTAGGCCCTGCTTGACTGGGAGAGGCAATCAGACAGAAAGAATGTCTTAGCCACAGATTCTTTGTTCATAAGGAACAAAAAGAACCACTCAATAAAACAGACAGTGCAGGAAGCTCTCCCAGTCAGTTACCAGGATGGCTCTGAGGACACACTTATTGAAGAATGGACATCCATTCTGGAGCCCCCCATTCACATGCTGCCCCTGCTTTCTGCTACTTTCTGCCCACCAAGTTCTTCCAATTCTGAATCCTGGACAGAGGCTATATCTGCAAGTTGGTTCACTGTGATTCAGGTAACTGTCCTGGACTCACAGTGGAAGAGCTGTGCCTTCCAGAGTCATGCTCAATGAAGATCGATCTGGAAGAGAAAGTTGGGAACTTCTTCGCTTACAAAGGAAGCTCATCTAGAATCCATAACTTACATGAGTTAAAAGAGATTGGTGAGAAAAAGGCCAGGAAAGTTGTGCCAAGGAATTTTTTTCCATCACAACAAGTACCTGCTCATTCTTCGAGGGTAGGAAGGACCGTCCTACGAGAATTTCAGTGGGAAACCTTACCCCATCCACCCTATAGCCCTGATCTTGCCCGTTCAGACTCCTTTTTGCTCCCAAAACTCAAAGAACATTCAAAAGGAACACAATTTTGGTCCCTTGAGGGTGCCCAAACTGCCATTTTGATGTGGTGTAAATCAAAGAGCACAGACTTCTTCGGGGTAGGGATGGAGTGATAAACTCAATCTCCCTAGGAGAACAAGGGTTTGGAGAAGTCTAGAATAAATAAATCTAGGGAATGGTAACACAATGTACAACAGGAAACAGAACGGCTTCTCTTCTCTTCCAAAGTGCTTTTCAGTCTACAGAACACATTCCTGTACACTGGCTGCCCCATGAGTTCCCCAAGGACGGGGCTGGGTCTAACTCAGATCTGTATCCCTTCAAATCCCCATCACAAGGACGCTCATTCTGGTACAAAGCAGGTGTCTGGCAAACGTCCAGCATATGGAAACACTTGACCCTTCTGGCGATCCGTGAGCCAGACACAAAGTAAAGTTGTCCCACTTGATGGTCAAGGAAACGGGCTCAGAGTAGAAAAATGACATACCCAGGATCACACAGGTTATAAATGATGAAAAAAAAAACCCTCAACTCCAGGAACCATGAAGTGGCCTTGAAGATTACGGAAGGAGAGAAAACCCAATGGTAATAGGAATAATTTTGATGGATATTACTGTTTTGACAACTACCCTCCAACTTCTTATCAACCCTTATACGGTAGGCTTAGAATGTAATTTCTAAACCATTACAGCAAGGGCCTTGTTGTGTTTTAGAGGGGAGGGGGTAAGAGGTCCTAAAATGCTTGTAAAACAAGGGTGGGAGCTCAGTTTCATTAAAACAAATCTGCCATCCACCTTCCACTGGGCTTGTTATAAAGCCGAGTCTTTAACACTTACCACCAGAGAGTGACATCTGGTTGCCTAGCTGTCTAGGGAATTTCAAGGACTTTGTTCAGAGCCAATTAGGCCCACCTGTTCTATGTCCCTCAAAGGAGCTGGAGCTGGAAAAAGGGTTAGGATGCTTTTCTAAAGTGATGCTCCCCCAGCACTTAGCATGTGCTCCTCTCCCCTCTCTCCTGCCTCCACCTGCAAGTGTTAACTAGGCAGGAAAGGTGGGATGTTGATGGAGAGGAATCAGGATTCCATTTTTGACAAGCTGACGAGTGGAGAGTGCTCTGGGCAGGAAATTCATATATTATACGGTTAGGAGCTACGGCTTGTGTGCTGATTTATTATACTGGTTCTTATCCATAGTTTTTTGTTGTTGTTGTTGTTGTTTTAAGCATAGCTATATTCCAGGGCCAAGGCAGGAGGCCTGAAGTACCTCTCTGTCTTGCTTTGGCTGCTGCTTTTTCAGTGAGGCATTGTCTTGGAGCCCTTTCTAAGGAAGGGTTGTGTGTTGCCAACTGGCCTGACTTCCTCTCCTTTCACTGTTTTAGGTGTTCTGGGCCATTCTCCAGGACTGGAGAGAGTTTGCTTTAGGCACAGGTGGGACTCTTTGATACAGCACAAAGCACCTGCTGTGAGTGCATTGTGTTGTCTGCCACCCCAAGCATCCTTGTTTCCTGAAAATCACCTTGAGAACTTAGCTGCAGTGGAATCTTCCCTCTGGGCTGCGGGTTGACAGCTCATCTCCCCAGGGTGTGGTGAAATGTTGCTCTGTGTTAGGGGTTTAAACTGCAGTGATGAAGCTTTCTCAGACCCTTGTCAGTCAAAAGGGGGTAGTGGTTATCATGAGGAACCAGGTAAACTAGAACTAGTGCTAGAAGCAGGAAGCCACCAGGGACAATGGCTGCCATGGGAACTAGCTGTTCTCTCTTTCTCTCGTGGGTGCTCTCTTTTCCCTGACATTATTCTGCCTCTGACTTGTGGCTCCATTCTACTCTTGCAACAAGTTAGCCAGTCCTGGGAGTTTCTCAATCTGATTCTTTGGTTAACTGCTTTGCCTCCAAGGTGCCTCATGGTGCCTGCCAGTCCATTATGGGCCACTCTTGTCATATACCCATCTCTTGTCCAATCAGTGGACACTCCTGGGCAAAGAAGAGCTCAGCCTCTCTGTGCAGGGGGCAGTGGACAGGGCATTCTTAGCTAGAAGAGGACAGTGTGCAGGGCAGACACCTGATGTCATCACCAGGATGGGCAGCCCATGACTCATGCTCGTGGTCAGTGGGGGAGGGGTGGAGTTGAAGAAGGAGATGGCTTTCTTTGCCAGCTGATGCCTTATAAGACCTGGAACTCAAATGAAGAGGGCTGACCCATAACTTATTCTTTTTGCTGCCACAAAATATCTGTGGAATGCTCCTCTCCTTCACACATTCTTGTAAGTATGAGTGTAAGTCAAAAAGTATTGCTATAACATCATAGAAACCTTTATTAAGCAAAAATATAAAAATGTGAAGCTACTGTTCTCAACATATCCTTCATCCAGGTCTATGCACTTCTGAAGGTGGTGTTTCCATCTCTCTAACCCTTCCCCAAAGAATTCTATGCTCCTTGATTTACACCACGTCAAAATGGCAGTTTTGGCACCCTCGAGGGACCCAGTTTGTGATCCTTTTGAATGTTTTTTGAGTTTTGGGACCAAAATGGAGTCTGAAAGGGTAAGATCAGGGCTATAGGGTGGATGGGGTAAGGTTTCCCACTGAAATTCTCGCAGGACAGCCCTTGCTACCCTCGAAGAATGAGCAGGTACTTGTCGTGATGGAAAAAAATTCCTCGGCAGAATTTTCCTGGCCTTTTTCTCACCAATGCAGTTTTCAATTTCAGTAAAACTTCTTCATAACAAGCCCCTGTGATTGTCCTGTGCCCTCTGAGGAAATCTATTAAGATTATCTCTTGGGAATTCCCAAAAACAGTTGTCATAATCTTCTGAGTGGTCTTCCCTCTCTTGGCTCATTTTTGAGGTCTTCCTGACCCTTCTTAAAACAGTTGACCCATCTAAAACCTGTTGTTTTATGTGGCACAGCATTCCCATAAACTTGTTTGAAAGCTTCAATGATTTGAGAAGATGTCTACTTGAATTTTGTTAAAAATTTGATATTAGTCCTAACCTCAAAATCATTTCCCGCCCCCGCCATGGCACAAAAAATATTCTTTTTTTTTTTTGAAAGCACTCGAACGAGACTAAGACAAGTGTATTAGTGACTGCAGCCATCCACTGATCGCAGAGACATGTTTAAACACACTTTGGAATAAGCCTGTGCAGGTATGAAACGGAACCCTAGTAGCAATACTTTTTGACTTACCCTCGTATTTGTTGTAACTTCCGTTCTAAGCCTGCCCTTGCTGATCATTTAAATTAGATACTATGTGAATATTACTTACAGTGTATATAAGTAATATTTTTGAGTGTCCCTTTCATCCCCCAGTTTTTGATAACACTTCCCAGTTTTCCTTTGGGGAATCACCCCCTTGTTCAGTCCCAATGGCTCAGGTGAGCCTGACACCATTCTCATGTCCAACTGGCTGATGAGAACAGTGCCTCCTCAAGGACATGGTGGTTGTTTCAGGAATGGACACATGGCCCAAGGCTGACCACTAAAAAGCTGCTCTCTTACTTTAGCTAAAACTTTTGGAGAAGAGGAGCTCTCTCATTCTGAGATTACAGGGTCCACAGTAAGTGTGGAATTGCTGGGGCCATTTTTACTACCACATGAGTCTAATAAAAAGAGAGCAGAGCCAAAAGTTAGAAGCATTGTCCTGATAAAATCATTTGAATCCCTGAATTTAGCCAAACCTTTTTTAGGACAACTAGGAGTCCCTGGGTGGTAGAAATGCTACTAACCAAAAGATTGGCAGTTTGAATTCACCCAAAAGCACCTTTGTCAGAAAGGGCTGACAATCTACTTTTGAAAGATCATAGCCACTGAAAACACTATGGAGAGCACTTCTCCTCTAAAACACATGGATTCGCCAGGAGTCAGAATTGACTCAAGGGCAACTGGTTGGGGACAGTTAAGCCCTGGGCTTTTCAGTGATGCAGTGATGTGAGCTAACACTCCCCCTTGTGGCTAAAACCAGTTTGAATGGGTTTTTGCCTTTTGCAACCATGAGTCCTGACTGATTAATTACAATCATTGATTAATTATCATATGAGTAACACAATAATGTTCCAAGGTGTTGGAAACTGGGGGACTGAAAGAAGAGATTTATCCTCCGTCCAGAGCCAGCATTACCCCCAGGGACAGCCTGGCTGATGAAGCAGACCCACTGGAGAACTCATCTCTGGAAAATGAGTTTTACGGTTCTGGTTAGCATCTAAGGGGTAAGGGGAGACGTGAGATCAGAAAGCCCCTTCTCTCCTCTTCACTGCCCGCCAACAGAGGAAGTTAAGTCAATGGTGCTGTGACTGGCTTTTTCAGTGTCAACACCCAGGGGGGAGTCTCCTTCTTAGAATGTCTCTCTTTGGATTTAGACTCCAAGAATCCTGGACCCATTGTCTTGTGTTACTGGATTGCCCCCTACCCTGTGCCTGGTGTCATATGATAGTCTAGGCTGCCTTCCACATAGGAGTGACTCCTGCCCTCAGATGGCTGAGGTGGACTGCATAGGTAGCTTGTCTTGGGCTTTGGGAGAAACACTACTCCTTTCTCTAGGAGGTCTCATTTTTCCTGGCCTTAAGACTGCTAAGATCCAGATTAGAGTATGGGCTAAGCGGAATGAGGCCAAAAGATCATTTGGTCAGCTTGGTATTGGACCCATGAGCCTGTCTCTCAACTTGATTCTCCACAAGACTTTCTGTCCTATCTTATCCAGTTGCCCTTACTCTTCTTTGTCAATATCCTGCTGGCTCAGCCCCTTTCCAGGGCCACTTTGCTAATAGTGCATCAGAAGGGCACCACACATTGAGGGTGGGGAGATTTTCCCTCTCTCCAACTTTGCCTGTCCTTGTCTCCCAGGCCCTGACAGCCCTGCTTGTGCTAAGAGCCTTGGGAAATCTTTCCTGGAATCAGCTCCTTCAGTCCTGGCTCCGCTCCTTCTCACTAGGGCTAAAAGCCAGTCCAGAGGTGTTGGCAACAGAAATCACACCATCATTCTCATCTCTCCCCCTCTCTCTTGCCTGTGAACCAGAAACAACACATTTTTAAAAGCCTCATCTTTCTCTTTCACCCATAATATTCTACAAAACCAAACAACCCATGTAAATAATGATTGACCAAAACTCAGCTTGTAGTCTGGGATCAGACAGAACAGCCTGCTCCATCACTCTGTGCCTGTTGAAAGTGAAGAGGACTTGAAGCACTTGCTGATGAAGATCAAAGACTACAGCTTTCAGCATGGATTACATCTCAAAATAAAGAAAACAAAAATCCCCATAGCTGGGCCAACAAGCAATATCATGATTAAGCAGAGAAAAGACTGAAGTTGTCAAGGATTGTGTTTTACTTGGATCCACAATCAAAGCCCATGGAAGCAGCAGTCAAGAAATCAAAGGACATATTGCATTGGGCAAATCTGCTGCAAAAGATCTCTTTAAAATGTTGAAAAGTACCTTGAGGACTAAGGTGAACCTGGCCCAAGCCATAGCATTTTCAATCGTCTAGTATGCGTGCAAAAGCTGGACAATGAATAAAGAATACTGAAGAAGAATTGATGCCTTTGAATTATGATATTGGCAAAGAATATTGAATATACTGTGGACTGCCAGAAGAATGAACAAATCTGTCCTGGAAGAAGTACAGCAAGAATATTCCTTAGTAGCGAATATGGCGAGACTTCCTCTTCTGTACTTTAGACATGTTATCAGGAGGAACCAGTCCCTGGAGAAGGACATCATGCTTGGTAAAGTAGAGGATCATGGAAAAAGAGAAAGACCCTCAATGAGATGGACTGACACAGTAGCTGCAGCAATGGGCTCAAACATAGCAAAGATTGTGAGAATGGCGCAGAACTGGGCAGTGTTTCCTTCTGTTGTACCTAGGGTTGCTATGAGTCAGAACTGATGCCCCGACACCTAACAACAAAAACCCATCATTCCAGAAAATCTTGACCACAAGAAACACAGAAGCATGAAGAAGATGTTTACCTTTGACTTACCTACAGAATCTGCTTTTCAAATTTCAAAATACTTACATAAGAAGGTTGCCTATTTTTCACTTTTTAACCAAGGTTTTTTTTTTTTTTTTTACATCTTGGCAAGTTTTCTTTTCCAGCTGTGAGCTCATTTCTCTCTCTGCCAAACAATGGTTTCCTGCTCTCTCTTCCCATACAGACACTATTAACATCCTACAGGAAGTGCTCTTTGATTAACGAATCCCCGGGGAACATCCCTTCTTTATAGGACATGGGGCTGTGCTCAGCAACACTTCATAAATCATGTGGAGGGTTGCCTGGGCTGACAGCCACATGCCGCCAGCCCTCCGGCACAGCCCTGGCTTGGCATCTTCGTGCTGAAGGTAAAAGGACACAAGTCGTTAGTCTGTGGAGTTGTTCTCTGTTCCCAAACTTTTCTTTCCTGTATCCTTCTGTCTCTGACGGGTGGGGATGGTTCTGAGGCTAACTGCCTTTCCTCTTCCCTCCCCAGATCTTGCTCCCCAGGTCCCCAACCCCCATAAAACCTTATAAAAAAATAGCCAGTGAAAAATGAAATGAATTGAACTGAAGGTTTAACCACACCAAACATTTGCATTTTAGACTGAACTGTGGAAAAATAGGATTCCCTGCCCCCATTAAAGGAATCCCAGACACCAGACAGATTTTAGCAAGCAGATAGAAAGATGCTTGGGGAGATAGAATGAGTCCCTTGAATCAGCAGGAAGTCTACCCAAAGGGTCATGAATGAGGGCAACACAAATTTAGACCTTTGCCAAGGTCACTAAGTGGGAGAGTTGATTCAAGGACTCTTCCCCTCTGACCTTTGTCCCTTGTCCCCTGGAGGAAATCCAACCCCGGGAGCAGGGCAGACCCAGAGTTTGTGGTTCTTGAAGTTTATACAATCTGAGGTGGGGTGGCTCTTGCCAATAATAATATGTAAAATAGCAGATACAAAATTAGGTATTAATTGGCATATTTATTTAGAATGAGAGTAGAAATCAAGATGAATTATAAACTTTAAATACTGACAAATACCATAAAAAAAAAAGCATCAAAAAATCCAGAAAAATAATTAATTAAACCCACCATTAATTATTGCTTGGCATATTTATACAATATTTTTCCCCCAACATTTTCTAGTTACGAACATTTTGATTGTGTTCCGAAGTGACAAAATTTTTTCAATATCTTCTACAGAGATAATTCAGTGTTTCCTCCAATGCTGTTGACAAAAAAAAAAAAAAAGTTAACTTGCTGACATTTAAAAACAATTTTTTTTCAGCTTCACAAATTGTTATTGGTAATATCACATACAATTTTAGGGTTATTTTCAAATTTGGGGAAAAAATCCCAATAAGTTTCTTTCATTTAAGACCTATAAGATGTCACAACATTTCAAATTTTTCTTGTGCAATGACTTATCTTAAGTGTTCTTTGAAATAATACCTTTCATTAACATTTTGGTGTCGAAATTCTCATTATGGGCATGCATTATATGAATTTTGTGTTATTACCTTCATGTTGTATTCTGCAGGGCTGCATAAAATGCAGGACTTCACTCAATATTTTGTGGAAATGTATAAAACACATGACTTGTACCAGCTATTTGTAGTTCTGCTAACGGTCTGTGCCCCCAAACACAAGGATTCTTACACAGCGAAAATTGTGAGAGCCAAAACTCCACAGGACTGCCTTGTTTTTCTGGGTCTTGCAAGTTTTCTCCCTTTGACGGGGTGCAGTCTTAGCACTTTTCTATTGCTCATTTTGGTGGAAAATATTTGACTTTTCCTTCTCTGACAGATTTCTGCCTTACACAGTGTTACAGTTCTCTAGGGCTGCTAAAACAGAAACACCACAAATAGGTGGCGTTCACAAACAGAAATTTATTTTCTCACGGTTTAAGAGACAAGAAGTTTGAATTCATGGTGTCAGCTGTAGGGCAAGACTATTTCTGTCAGTCAGCTCTGGAGGAAGGTCCTGGTCACTTCTGAGCTTCTGCTCCTGGACAATCTTCCTGTGGCTTGGCATCTCTCTTCCCCCATCTCTGCTTCTCTTGCTTGACTCAAGACACACCCTACACTAATTCTGCCTCATTAACATAACAAAGACAACACATTCCCAAAGGGGATTATAATCACAGGCATAGACATTAGGAATTACAACACATATTTTAGGAATTACAACACACAGGTTCTGGCTTTTGCACGTTTTCCTGTACATTCTAAGTCATGCAATTCTCACCAAAATTTTAAAACATATGTAGTAATTATGGACCCCCTGGTGGTGCAGTGGTTAAGAGTTTGGCTGCTAACCAAAAGGTCAACAGTTCGAATCCACCAGCCACTCCTTGGAAACCCTATGGGACAGTTCTACTTTGTCCTATAGGGTAACTATAAGACGGAGTCGACTCAACAGCAACGGGTTTTTATAATAATTGTGTGCCCTGCATTACTGAGTATATTGTTGACAGGAGGTGCAACTTCTGTTTAGACTAGGTAGTGATGAGAACTGGGTCCTCTTATAATTTTCCATATCTGACGACTGAAAGGGGCCCTGGTGGTGCAGTGGTTAAGAGCTTGGCTGCTAACCAAAAGGTAGGCAGCTGAATCCACTAGCTGCCCCTTGGAAACCCTATGGGGCAGGTCTACTCTGTCCTATAGGGTTGCTATGATTTGGAATCAACTCGACAGCAATGGGTTTATGATTGGAAGAATTTTCCACATAATTAGTTTCTGTCACTGTACATTTCAAACCTTGTGTTTCCTCCAATATCCACATATGACTGGTGTCAGGTTGGTTAGGACATGTTCCCAGTCACCTGTGGTCCTGCACCTCTTTGGGCTAGCACAGCGAGTGGCAGTATTCCTGGAAGACATTCCAACGCCAGGACAGCAAGCAATGCCTTCACTGTGCATGGACAAAATGCTGAACCACATAAATATAATCTACTACACCGATCTGAACAGATCTCAGCTCATTTTCCCTTCATCTGGATCCCCAAAACACTTAGGACCACTCTAACATAATGTAACATGAGGGGAAGTATGAAGAGGGGAAGTCAGCAAGAGGTAGCCATCTTCACCGCTTGCTAACCAATTGTGGTTGAAATGGCTTACTTTTGCAAATTGTGCACAATCATATGACCATGTCCACACATTGCAAGAGCCTCTCCCAGGATCTCGGAAAGCCTTTTGAAAGTGAGGGCCCTCAACACTTAATCTTTGTTTTTTTCACAGTTAATCTGCCTCTGTTTAGGATCTGTGGGATGTGGGTAAACCAATGATGATCCCTCCTCACCTGCTGCTTCCTTGACCTGTAAGCCTCCTGTACTAACATGAGTTAGCCAGCCCCTGCCTCTAAACTGCCTGCCTGGACCTCACCTCCTCCCCAGCCCTCAGCCTTATCCTGTGAGCCCAGGTCAGGCCACCCTCTCCCACTCTCCTGATCTCAACCCAGTGCTCTGTTTCCTTTACTCCAAGAATACCAGATGCAATTTTTATTGACACTTTTTTTTATTTTCATGGGTAATCAGTGATATTTTAACACTTCAACCCTCATTTTATTTCTGCCTGTATATTATTCTATATTCTGCCTACTGTAGTCATATTTGTAGGTGTGAACTTTTACAAAACTGCCCCGGTGTGCATCCTCTCTGTTTGTTTCATGGGCATATTACTCTGCTGGGCTTTGGTAGGGTTCTTGCTTTCTGATTCTAGGGACCACTACTTTTTCTGTTATCCCTTAGAGTTGTTATTTGTTTGGGTTCTAATCTTCTTTGACTGGACGATTGATGTAGTAAATTAAACAGGACTCTTTCAGTTGCGAGCAATGGCTGTCTTAAAGTAGGTTAGGCAAAATAAGGGGGGATATTTGGGGCTCACGTAACTGGCATGTTCTGACTTCAAGCACAGTTAGATCCAAGGGCATGGACAGTGTTGTCTTCTTTCTCTTTATTGCTTCGTCTCTTGACTTTGCCTTAATCTCTTCTATTATAGATGGGTAGTGAGGGACATGGTCACTAGCAGTTCCAGACTCACTTTATCATAGCTTATGATACAGAAGGAAAGAGTTAGCTGTCTTTCTTGATGTGTTCTAGTACAACTTGTGGAATGACTCTGATTGGCTCTTCTGAGTCTCACACCCTTTCCTTGACCAGGTCACTATGAACAGGGCTTGGGGAACCAGGACTGGCTTGGGCAGGGTCACTCGTCTACTTCTGTCTCCAGGGAATGGGACATCACGGTTGGTACTTGCTTCTTAAATCTGATTGAAGTCCTGAACAAATAGAAAGAACACACATCCTCTACACAAAGCTGCATAGCTACATCTCCTAGTTTCAGACCCCTCCTAGCACTAATTATCTACATACCCTACCTGTAGAATAAGAGCCTTTGACCCACTTCCATGCATGGATTCCTGGGCTTTGCTCAATCGGAAGGCCTGTGTGGACATACGAGTTGGATTTGCCACCAACTGGCCCATCCAGCTATGCTGTCTCCTCACTGTTCTTGTTTTCCCACCAACAATTCTCACTGTTGGAATTTGCCATTGGAGCAGAGCTATAGCTGGGTTTAAAGCTGAGTTCATGACTGGTCTCCCAAGCGCTAGGTCTGGTAGGCAGCTGAGTTTTATTTCTAAAAAGTTTTAAAATATGAGACAACATGCAACAATTTAGAGCTTTCGCCCACAAAAAAAAAAAAAACACACACACACACACAAAACCCCTGGGTTTCTCTCACTTAAAAAAAAAAAAAAGTCAGATGATCCAGCAATGCAAGTAAGCCTTCTCCCTTCTCTCACTTACGTTACCTCCCTAGATTTTGTAGTTTACAATCCCGGATTCAATTAGTATTCCACCCAAGGGATACATGACATCCAGTGCAAGTTATTGGTAGTAAAAGAGGGCCAAAGAATGATGCAATTAGGGTGGATGAAGAAGGAAATCAAACTCAGGGTTTTCAGTAACATCATGTTTCCAAGTGCAAAGAAATTAGGCTTGTCTCTTGTGTTGCTTTCACAGAATAAACATTTCCTCTGTGGAATGCAGTATGGCTTTCAACAGGGACGGTCAAGAAGAGTAAGTCAATGGTAATCTCTACCATTTGTTACTCGTCTTCTGCCAAAAAGGAGACTTGGAGAAGTTGGAAAACTCTGTGACATGTTCCCTTCTCCTGTGTCAAGAGTGCTGCCGAGTGAAAATGTGAGATGTGCTGCCAAAGAGAGAAGACATTGTTTTACACAGTGGGCAATGTTCACATCTCCGTGTCATGAGAACTATGCTCTACAGACGGGCCAGGCATGCAGTGGGAATTCAGGACAACCTGCCCCAAGTAGAAATCTACTTATTTTAAGGCTAACAGAGGATGAAGGGAACATAGAAGGAAAGTAATAAAAAGTAGATTACTCCAAACAGGAGTACTAGTGGTGGTAGATAGGCAGGGAATGATGAATGAGTTTTCTCAGGAAAATAGAACTATTACTTGGTTTACACTCAGCCCTGACAATTTTAAAAAGGAAAATACCTTCATCCAGGTCTTCTAGTTCAAGCATGCTTTCAAATCAGTTGTAATGTTTTTCTGCTTTCCAAAAAAAGAGTTTAAACCAAAAAAGCGTGCGTGTATCAGGATGGGGCTCTTCTCTGCAGCATTGGGGGCAGAGGGGCTGTTGCTTGTGCAGACCTCATTACACTGAGTTCGCTGTTCCGAGGCTGGTTGGCTGTCTGCTTCTCCACCCTATGTTTTCCCTTGGCACATGCTTCCTGTAACATATACATTTCTTAATGTAATGGGTTCATCAGTCTATTATAGCTTTTCATAGCTAGAACGGAGCAGAGCGGTGATGAATGGTTTATCAGGGAAGTAGCTCAAGCGTAGGACTACATAGACATGGTGGCAGCACCTTAATCGGAAAATCCGAAGGGCTATTGGTGGGAAGGGGAGGGAAAGGACATTTGGATCACCAGAGAATTTCTTCCCCTGGGTCTCCTGACTCAAAAACATTAAAAAATCTAATGCAGCTTTATTCTCCATCCTCCTTTAAGCCTTAAATGTCTGTCTTTTGGGCATGGACTGTAATAGACTAGGGCTTTAGGACCAGTTTCTCTGAGAAGCAGCTGATGTTCAAGAAGGGCCCTTGACACCATTCTGACTTAATGCTAGACACATCTGCAGCTACTTGGACAAAATTGACACTGTCTGGAGTGCAAAGCAATCGCCTAGTGCAGCATTAGGGAGCATTTACTCTTGAGCCGTGCTACCAGACAGCAAATCTTGACCTTTAGGAGTTCAGAGATTAGATTTCGTTGCTGCAGGTGTTGAAGATATTGTTAGGAATTTGTTGCTATTCAAAGCAGATTTCAGGGGTTACCTATGGGTTTAATTCATCACATCAATCATTTTTGGAAGGTTCTTTTAAAGCCAAGATAGCTTCAAATAAAAACTAGGATTACTTTCACAGTGATTGCAAAAAGCAAAGGGAAACACTCTCGAGATGCTGTTAAAGTTTTCCTATTTGTTCCTTCGCTGGCAGGTGTGCTGTGCTATTGGGGAGGAAAAGGCATGTTTCTTCAATATACATGTGAGGTCGTTGTTGCAGGAACAGGCAGGAAATGAGAATAAGGATTTGCCTTCCTGGTGGCGGAGGTTTCTCAGGCCCCTTTAACATTCAGTGCACAGGTCTCCTGCAGGCTATCTCAAGGTGCATGGTTTAAAACAAGACCCATTTAGGCCAACAAGGGCTAAACGCGGATTACTCCTCTGAGCCAGCCTGCATAGGTACTCCTCCTCCGTTCCTGTGTGGATGTGTAACTGTGTGTGCACATATGGAGTGTGTGTGTGTGTGTGTGTGTGTGTGTGTATAGAAGCTTCTCTTATCTGGTCAGTTTCCCAGCCACCTCAGTCATCTTGATCCCAGGGGTGTATGGAAGAGATTTCTGAGGGTCTTGGGAAAGGAAGTGCCATACCGTGGCTGCACTCAAGCCTTGTGACTCCTTTATTACTTATTATTATTTTTAGTTGACTTCCACTTTGATCCTTACTGATTTCTTATTTACCATGCAATACCTATTAAGCTCTTTGACTCAGTTCCCCAATTGATAGCCGATTAAACATGTCGAGGAGACCTTATCTCCCGTGTGTCTCCTTACCTCTCCAAATTTGCTTTTTATTTCTCAAAGAGGGAGTTTGCAATAGATAATCCTGTTGTTTTTGGGTGTATCCAAGTTGATTTTGATTCATAGCAACCCCAGGTGACAGAGGAGAGCTGCTCCATAAAATTTTCTTGGCTGCCATCTTCATGGAAAAAAATTGCCAGGACTTTTTCCCACAGGGTTGCTGGGTGAGTTCAGTCTGTCAGTCTTCCAGTCAGCAGCTGAGCGCTTAACCATTGCACCACCAGGACTCCTTAGATAATCCCAGAGCACTGATTTTATTGCATCTAGAAGGTGATAAGGAGCGCTTTTCAAAGCAAAAGAAGCAAAAGCCGAAGCCTAGGAAGGGAGAGGAGACAAACACTGAAGCAGGTAGAGAGCTGTTGCCCCACAGTGTAAAAACGGGGGCCTGAGGCATCAATAAAAGGTTACCTATGAGTCAGTTTGTTTAACTTAAGAAGATAGAAAAATGGGTAATTTCTGTAGAATGTATTTTAGAAAGATTTTTATAAAAAATATTCAACAGTTAAAAGTTTCATTGCCAGAAAGAGGGAACTTTCTTACTGAGAAAAATCATGTATTTTGGAACAGGTTGTTGCTTGATGCTTCGATCACAGAGAGCCCGCTGTGGCAGATGTGCCAGGAGAGACAATGTACATCGTTGCAGATGCTTCCACATTGTATCTATATAGCACCCTGCAGAGCTTCCGTGGGAAAATGAAAAGGAAGCCAAGTCTCTTCTCTTCCATTCAAGTGAGAGATGCAACTCCAGGAACTCAGTTCTCCCAAATGTTTGCAGAAGTCTCTTGTCTGCCTGCACAACCCTCATGAGATAGGCATTACTGCCCATTGGGCAGAGAGGCGAACTGAGGACCACAAGGTTAGGTAAAATGCCAAAGGTTACACAGCCACCGAGGTGCACTTTGTCTAGTTGGCCCCTGACTCATGGTGACCCCAAGCACAACGAGATCAAACCATTGTGATCCGTAAGGTTTTCACTGGCTGATTTTTGGAAGCAGATCTCCAGGTCTTTCTTCCTAGTCTGCCTTAGTCTGTTTAGCATCACAGCAACACACAAACCTCTTTGACAGACAAGTAGTGCCTGTGCTTGAGGTGCGTCGGTTGGGCATCGAACCCAGGTCTCCACAGAGGAATTCTACCAGCGAACCACCACTGCCTTCTAATGCCACCAAGGTGCATAGCTGGAATTCAAGTTCAGCTCTGTTTGATTTAAAGGTTATTGCTAGCACCACTAAGCCAAGCTACAGCTCCCACATAAATGAGTAAAATGAGGCACATCCAGCTAAGTGACCTGGACAAGCTGCAGAGTAGAACCAGAACAAATATCTCATTGTCAGTCCACTGACCATCTACTAAACCACACTTTCATCTCAGTTGTAACAATTAGGCTAGACAAAGCAACTAAAAAAAAAAAAAAAGAAGCTCTGTTGCCATCAATTCTGACTCACAGCGACCCTATAGGACAGAGTAGAACTGGCCCATAAGGTTTCCAAAGCTGTAATCTTTACGAAAGCTGACTGCCACATCTTTCTCCCGTGGGGCAGCGGGTAGGTTCTAATGCTGACATTTCAGTTAGCAGCCAAGCGCTTAACCACTGTGCTACAAGGGCTTCTTGTAACAAAGCAACTACATACATATTAATAAAAGCCACTGTGAATTATCTGCCAAGTGTAAATACATACGCATGGACAAATATGTGCATTATAAAGAACAATCACTCTTCTTTGCTCTCATGGAAATACATTCATATGTGCGTTATAAACTATGGCTGAGCAGTTCTACCAGGCTTCAAACCCAGCCCGCTGTAGAGTCACTGATTTCACACACTGCAGACGATGGCAACCAGGATAGCCAGAGGAGTGTTTTACTCCTCAGCAGATTCTGAGACAGGCGTTGAGTCTCTTAGAATTCCTGAGTGAAGACGTGGCTTATTTACAAGAAACACAACTATCATGGATTGAATTGTACTCCCCAAAAATAAAGTGTATCAATTTGGCTAGGCCATGATTCCTAGCATTGTGTGATTGTTCACCATTTTGTCATCTGATATGATTTTCCTATATATTATAAATCTTACCTCTATGATATTAATGGGGTGGGATAGGTGGCAGTTATGTTAACAAGGCAGGACCTAATCTACAAGATTGGCTTGTGTCTTGAGCCAATTTCTTTTGAGATAAAAAAGAAAGAAGTGAGGAGAGAGACAGAGGGAACCTCATACCACCAAGAAAGTAGGGCTGGAAATACAGCATATTCTTTGGGCCCAGGGTTCCTGCCTGGAGAAGCTCCTAGTCCAGAGAAAGATTGAAGAGAAGGACCTTCCTCCAGACCTGACAGAGAGACAAAGCCTTCTCTTGGAGCTGACTCCCTGAATTTAGATTTCTAGCCTAAAACTTCTGTTCGTTAAAGCCATTTGTGGTATTTCTGTTATAGCAGCACTAGATGACTAAGACAACAACCATATAGCTGCTGGAGAGTAAAACTACTCACAGAGGATAATTGGGTCAAGCACTTTGCTCTGGAAGTGAGAAGTTAGTGAATGGGCTAATTTGGGCTTGCTTGAGTTTATTTACTTAAACCTTTTTTTATTATTACAAAGATACATCTTTATTGCAGGAAATTAAAGAACTACCAACAAGCAAAAAGAAATAAGATTCATCTACAATCCTACCAACTACAGACAACAAAAGCAAACACTTTGGGGTATACATCCTTCCCTATGTAAACCTATGTATTTTTTATAAAGGGATTGTAATGTCTATTCTGCTTTGTAACCATCTTCCTGTATCATCAAATATTCTACGATGTCATTTTCTATGGTTGTGTGGCAACTTGTTGGACAGAGGTGTATATCATACCCACCACCCACTGCTGTCGAGTTGATTCTGACTCATAGCAACCCTATAGGACAGGGTAGAACTGCCCTGCAGGGTTTCCAAGGCTGAAATCTTTATGGAAGCAGACTGCCACATCTTTTTCCCGAGGAGTGGCTGGTGAGTTCAAACCACTAAGCCCTTTAACCACTCAGCCACCAGGGCCCCTTCTTTAGTACATAGGACCTCTGAACTAAGCCCTGGTAGTGGTCAACTCATATTACATGGTGATTCCCATTCCGCCTCATTCATTCAATAAAAGAGCAGTTCCAAAGTATTTCCACAGGCTTTGCCTAGCCTAGTCATTACAACTGGTGTTATGGATAGAACCGTGACCCCACAAAATGTGTTGTAAATCCTAACCCCTATACTTGTAAGGAGCACTGGTGGCACAATGGCCAAGTACTCGGCTGCTAACCAAAGGGTCAACTGTTCGAACCCATGAGTAGATCGTGGGAGAAAGATGTGGCAGTCTGTTCCCATAAAAATGACAGCCTTGGAAGCCCCATGGGGAAGTTCTACTCTGTCCTATAGAGTCTCTATGAGTCGGAACTAAGAGCACACAACAACAATGACATACCTGTGAATGGATCCTATTTGGAAATAGGATTTTCTTTGTTATGTTAGTGGAGGGTGTGTCAGTGAAGGGTATGTCTTAAGCCAATCACTTTTGAGGTATGGAAAGAGCAGATTAGGCACAGAAGCAGGCAAGCACAAACGGAGAAAGATAGGTGCCACCTGGAGATCACCAAGAACCTGAGGAAGAGAAGCTGAAAGAGACAAAGACCTTCCCCCAGAGCCAACAGAGAGAGTAAGCCTTCCCGTAGAGCCAGTGTCCTGAATTCAGACTTATAGTCTCCTGAACCATGAGAGGATAAATTTCCATTCTTTAAAGCCACCCACTCATCGTACTTCTGTTACAGCTGCACTAAGAGACTAAGACAGCTGAGTAAAAAGGTACTGTGGCCCCTATGTTCTATGCGGCAGGCAGAAGACGGCCAGGGGTATCCTCAGTTCATCCTGTACAGACCTGTCTGCTAATCTCCCACCTCAAAACATGCTCCTCTCAAGACCCCAAGGACAGGGATGGGAAGCTTTCTCAGGCACATTCTTCAGACTTGGAGGTCTCATAAAAGACAAAGGCTTTCTCTCTGTGCTTCTGCAGTCACTGCATAATGAACTGTGGGTATTTCTGCCTGCCTCCCCTTGCCTCCCTTTCCTCATCATTCAGAGAGAAGAACCCATGTTGAGGAGACATCTTGCCCTGGGAGTAACGGCTGAAGGAGCTGGTCCAGAGAAGGAGGGTGAAACCAGGATCTGTCTTCACTCATTGGAGATGCTGGGCTGAAGAAGAATGACAGACCTCAGCTATGAGGGCTCCTAAAGCAAGACCAAAGGAGCCCTGGTGATACAAATTTTTAACCACTTGGCTGCTAACCCAAAGGTTGGCAGTTTAAACACACCCAGCCACTCTGTTGGAGAAAGATCTGCTTCCATAAAGATTACAGCCAAGAAAACCCTATGGGGCAGTCATACTCTGTCACATGAGGTCACTATGAGTTGAAAATAACTCAGTGGTACCTAACAACAACAACAGGGCCAGGGGGTGAAAGGTTTGGGAACAGTGATCTCCACTCATTCTAAGGAAGAATTTTCTTACAGCCAGGTGGAACTGACGGCCATCAGTATCTCCAAGACAACCCAAATAAATACATAATCTAATAAAAAATTGCTTGCTTGCTATAGAAATTCAGCATCAACACGAGTCTCTCCCTCCTCCTCACCAGTCCCTAAGCGCCCCCCATGTAGAAAATTGGGAGATGCCTTGTTCTATTTAAAAAAAAAAAAAAAAAAAAAACCTGTTGGTGTACATTCTGACTCATAGTAACCCTACAGGACAGAGTAAAACTGCCCCACATGGTTTCCAAGGAGTGGTGAGTGGATTCAAACTGCTGACCTTTTGCTTAGCGACCAAGCTCTTAACCACTGTGCCACCAGGGTTCTTCCTTGTCCTATAGTTTGGTGAATTTGGTCAGTGTGAGAGGGAACACCCTTAAGATAAAAATGGACACTGTTGTATTCTTGTCAATGGTTAATGATTCTTTGGATGGGAGTCAGATATTAAAAAGCTACATTAATTTATTTAGGATGCCAGTGTATCATTCCATTCATCCCAGAGTTAGCTCACCTCCCGCAGCTCCTGATACTGGATAGCCACAAGAGGACACTGTGTTTAGAATACATCTCATTTGGGGTAGCATGGGAAGAACCCATCGTGAAATGCTTCTTGATCCTACGGCAGCCTTTGCAAAACAAGAAACTATCGCACTACTTTTATTTGACATTTGGGTCACTCATTCTTTTGTCCATTCAATCAATTGACATGTATATACCGGGCAGTTTGCTAGGCCCTGGAAATACAAAATTGATTGGCAAGGTCCCTGCTCTCAAAAAGTTTGGAGTCTAGCCAAAGTTTCCTCTGAATCTCAGGGAAGTAGTGGTGGTCTACCAGGCCATGGTAGGCTGCTACATCACAGTCACCAAGGGGAACTGAGGGATGTGACGAAGTAGTTCCCTAGACTCCTGCTGGGCCAGGGTTCCCTTGGAGAGGCAGAAGGATGGGGTCACTCATACAGTCCTTCAAAGATAGAGAAGAACAAGGAGGTTAATCTTTTGCAAGGTAATGCTGAATAAATAAATAAGCCAAGTAAATGATACAGAATCATCAGACCTAAACTTTTTCTTTAATGTTTCTGCTTCCTGTCCTTTTGTGTTATTATTTAAGGGTACAATCTACATCCACTATCTTGAGTTAAAGCAATTTGGTCTTTCCCTCCCCACTTCACCTAGAACGGTATTTTCCATTTAAAATGTTCATTTTACCCTCTTTTTTTTTCAGGATCTCTCACTCTTTTCTAAGCTCAGCAGTTGTGGTACAAGCAATCCCAATCCATTGTCAAACTGGGTCCCCAACTGCAGGGTCTCCCTTGAGAGAGACTGTCACAGTCCCTCGGATATGACCTGGGGAAAGGAGAGGAGAAGGGAAGTTACAATCACTAAAGCATCTAGCACGTGAAAGGCAAGGTCATGGACAGGCCAAGTCATGGACAGGCAATGTCATGAAAAGGCCATGTCATGGACAGGCAAGGTAATGGAAGGGCAAGGCTGTGATGAGCCTGGTAACAAGAGTAACCAAAGCCGCAGATTCCTCTTCTTGAAGACCTAAAAGGCTGACAAACCAAATTTTTCCTGAAGTTTGAAGCAAACCCACTGGGTGGCAAAACCAGATCCAGACTAACATGAGGCTAGTTATAGTCTTATATTTATTCTTGCCTGTATGAATATTCATACATTTCATTAAAGAAATATTAATGTTTAATTATGAGAAGCTGCCATAAACCCTGTTGGGGGTGTTATGTAATTTATGGAAAATGCCCCATATTACCTTTCTAAAATTCAAAAAAATCTGAATTCTTAAACATGATGGGTTCATGGATTTCTCTTAAGAGACTGTGTATCTAGACGCTTTTTTTTTCAGTCTGTCTTATGCTTTCGTCTTTAATTTCTTATATTTCATAGAGACAGTTTTTCTTTAATTTTCTGAAGAGTACAAAAATGTGTTTCTAAAATTCCTTTTGCTATTTAGCCACATATACCTCCCATAACACCCCAAATTAGCTTTTATCTCATGTATACTGCGCTCAAAAAACCCTGTGCCATCGAGTCGATTCTGACTTATAGCGACCCTATAGGACAGAGTAGAACTGCCCCATGCTTAGCACCTTAGATTTTTTTTGTAACTTTAGAAAAAATGTTACTATGTATTTATTAGTATTTTTTAACACCTTTATGGAGATATAATTTACATATCATAAAATTCATTTGAAGTGTGCAACTCAATGACTTTTGGTAAATTTACAGAGTTGTGCAACCATCACCACAATCTCATTTTAGAACATTTCCGTTATTCCAGGAAGAAACCTTATGCCATTTGAGGTCACACCTGGCTCCCTCCTACATCCAAGCAACCACTAATCTACTTTCTGTCTATACTTTTTGAGGCCATGCTACATGTCAAGTCCAGTCTATGCTGTTAAAACAAAAATCATATTAAGCCAATAATATAAATTGATTTAAAGTTTATTTAATACACGATTTGCAAATTAAGTGACACTTCTGACTCAAAGTGTTCCAGAAATCAGAGCATGTCCAAAGATCCTTATACCACATCTTAGCCACATTGCCATGGAAACAGGGCTGGAACAGTGCTTACATAATAACGCTTTACCCTAAAACACAGCTTCCAGTCTGATCCTGGAGTTCCTGCTTCTCAAAACTGGCTGCACATAGATAAAACTTCAAAAGAGCACAATGCCCTTAGCAAAACAGTCTTTACTAATTAACAAGATGATTGTTTGACTTAAAGATGACTTTAAGGAGACCACTTTGCTCAAGGCTCAAGGTTCAAAAGATCACCTCAAGCCAATGATCTGAGTGGGTTACCCACACTCTATAAATCCCAGGAACCTGGATTCCAGGAGAATTAAAAACTGTTTCTCAGTGGAGGATGAGGAAACTAAGGTTTGCATAACTAGTAACAGAAGAAGCTGGGCTTTGAACTAGGTCCTTCTGACTCCAGAGTTCATGATCTTTTTGAGGCCAGCCCGAGGACGTCAAGAGTGGCCTCTGCCTGCAGACCATCATAGAATACAATACCCCAGGGCAGGGATGTCAGAGAGAAGAGCTACCAATGGAGGGTGGTCAGCTTGATGACCTTTAGGCTCCAGCCAGTTTTGAGCTTCAGGATTCTAAATCCATAAAATGCTTTCACCTAAGCCAGGGACTTACTTTAATGAATAGATAAGAATGATGTGTCATGAACAGACTAATTGCATGTAAAAGGGACGATTCTGAAGTGTGCAGCGTGTTCCCTTAAGTACTTTTAAAAGCCCCCCAGAGATGCTGTTTGCAGTCATAATTTGCATTATCAACGAAGAGGCAGTTTGCCCAGCAAAGAGGAGCATGGCCTAGCCCCGATTCAAATCACCACCACACATTCCAACGTGTTGATGTCCAAATTATTGAAACCTTTTGGTAGATTTATTGTTGCAGCTCTTTAAATTCAAAGCTGGTATTTCTGATATAATTGTCCAGGTATGCTGGTGATGCAGCGGCATAAGACCAGCGGATAGAATGAAATGTCTTGTAGTATAATTGAGGGGACATCTATTATGTTTTTATTATTATTGCTAACCTAAAGGTTGGTGGTTGAAATTCACCCAGCATTCCTGTGGAACCAAAGGCCTGACGGTCTGCTTTTGTTAGGATGACAGCCAAGAAAACCCTATAAAAAAAAAAAACCCTATAGAGCAGTTCTATTCTGTAACACACAGGGTCACCATGAGTCAGAATGGACTCGTTAGCAACTAACAACAAAAACAACAATGTTACTATTATTAAGAATAAAAACTTCTCTTTCCACTGAAAGAAATCCATTCTCAAAGCCAGGCAAGACAGCCTTCAGCCCTCCCAGCCTCCCTGCCTAGACTGGATCATGCCCTCTCTGTGAAACAGACTTCCCAACTTTTAGGGACCATGTATTCTTTCTATACCCTCTGCTCAGGCAGAACCCAGGCCTAAGAAAAGACTTATGATCTATCACTTATGCTTTCATGTGATATTTAAATCATTAAAATACCAGAACAGGGATTCTAGGTCCATGAGCTGTAAACCATATGGAAATTGTTATGGATTGAATTGTGTCCCCCAGAAATGTGTTACCTTGGCTAGGCCATGATTCCCAGTATTGTGTGATTGTTCACCATTTTGTCATCTGATGAGATTTTCCTGTGTGTTGTAAATCCTACCTCTGTGATGTTAGTGAGGCAGGATTAGAGGTAGTTATGTTAGTGAGGCAGGATTCAATCTTCAAAATTACATTGTGTCTTGAGTCAATCTCTTCTGAGATATAAAAGAGAGAGGTGACCAGAGAGATAAGGGGACCTCATACCATCAAGAAAGCACTGGGAGCAGAGCGCATCCTTTGGGCCTGGGGTTCCTATGCTGAGAAGCTCCTAGACTGGGGAAGATTGGTGACAAGGACATTCCTCCAGAGCCAGCAGAGAGAGAAAGCCTTCCCCTGAAGCTGGCACCTTGAATTCAGACTTCTAGCCTCCTAGACTGTGAGAGAATAAATCTCCCTTTGCTAAAACCATTCCCTTGTGGTATTTCTATTACAGCAGCACTAGATGACTACGACAGCAATTTTGGAGTAAAACACAGCTTGGCCCCTGATGAACACATTTCAGTGCACAGATAAGCCTTTTCATAGGTGGACTTTTCTGGGTCCTTCTAAAATCGTATTGCATATGTTATAATTAACGTTTGTTTCCTAGGGCTGCCATAAAAAAAAATAAAGTACTACAAATTGGGTGGCTTAAAACAACAAGAATTTATTGTCTCGGTCCAAAACCAAGATGTCAGCCAGGCCTTGCTCTCTCTGAGGCTCTAGGGGAAGGTCTTTCCTTACCTCATCCAGGTTCTAGTGCTTCCCAGCAGTCCTTGGCATTCTCCGTCTTGTAGATACGTCACTCCAGTCTCTGCCTCCATCTTCACATGGCCATCTTCCCTCTGTGTCTCTTCTCTTTTTTATAAGGACAACACTCATATTTGATCAGGGCCCATCCTATTCCACTCTGACCTCATGTTGTTGTGGTTAGTTGCCGTGGAGATGAACTGCTCCGTAGGGTTTTCAAGGCTGTGACGTTTCAGAAGCAGATTCTGAGTGGGTTCAAGCCGCCAGCCTTTTTTGCTGGCTAGTAGTGGAGCGCTAAACATTTCCGCCACCCACCCACCTGAACTCGTTAACTAATGACGTTTTTGAAGACCCTATTTCCAAACAAGGTCACATTCACAAGTGCCAGGGGTGAGGACTTCAACATATCTTTTTGGGTCACACAATTCAACTGATAACAAAGTCTATATATATATATCTTTTTGGCTTACAAAGAGCTTTTACCTATTTTCTACCCTTTAATTGTCACGATGGTGGGACATTGGCAGTTCAGTAGTAGAATTCTCTCCTACCATGCGGGAAACCCAGGTTCAATTCCCAGCCAATGCACCTCAAGGACAGCCACCACCCATCTGTCAGTGGAGGCTTGTGTGTTGCTGTGATGCTGAACAGGTTTCAGCAGAGCCCTTAGACTAAGGCAAACTATGAAGAAAGCCCTGGAGATCTACTTCTGAAAATCAGCCAGTGAAAACCCCTGTGGATCACAGCAGTTCAATCTGCAACCGATCATGGGGGTGGCACAGAACTGGGCAGCACTTTGTTCTATTGTGCGTGGAGTGGCCATGAGTTGGGGGCCAACTCCACAACAGCTAACACAGCAATCATCACAATGATCATGAAGATGGTATTGTTGTCAATTGTTAATAATTACTAACATTACTAAATATCAGTGGTATTATTAATTCTTATTGATAATATGTGATATAACGTCTGTCATGCACATAACACTGAGTTTTCTGACGTACAGAATGCATGCTGTCAATTAGCTATGTCGGCATGTTTTAAATCTCCATTCTTACTTTTAGAGCCAAGGAAATCGAGGCTCAGAGATATTAAGGAACTGGCTCAAGGGTCACATGGTTAATAAGAGTAGGCTGGAGATTGGAACGTCATGTCTTTTTCTCTGGAACACACTCTTCATAACAGCTTAAAAAGCATTGCCTTGCCCAAGGTTACAGAGCCAATAAGTGGCGGTGGGGAATTGTCTTCTCTCTGGGTTCCATACTTTTTCTGTTAAACTATGCTACTGCCCATGAAGTCGCAGACCACAAAATTAAGGGACTGAGCTTAAGGCTGGGACTTGCTAACAGACTTCTAGACAAAAATATTCTTCACCTCTACCTGGTGAACTGAGTCCCTAGGTGTTGCAAATGGTTAATATGCTTGACTGCTAACTGAAAGGTTGGTGGTTCAAGTCCACCTATAGGTGCCTTGAAGAAAAACCAGCCATTGAAAACCTTATGGAGCACAGTTCTACTCTGACTCACATGGGGTTGCCATAAACCTTATCAATTCAACAGCAACTGGTTGGTTTTACCTGATGAACTAAAGAGAAGACATAGCCTGCATACCACAAGTGGCACCAAAGTGGCATTATTTAGACTTACTCATACACTTGAGCTATCTTACTGGGAGTATTTTTTCCCCTAGAACTAATTTATTACAAGGTAATGTTCAATGGGTGGAGCATTTTTAATTAACAAGAAGTTAGTAATATAGGATTTTCCCCAACGTTCTGTCCATCTATGAGCACGTTGCAGTTCATTGCCATCACTTACTTCTCTGCACAGCACCAAGAGATTTCCTTGCATCTGCATGTTTGTGTAAGCCAAAAAGGACATGGAAATACTTCAGCTACAGCGTGTTTTTGTAGGAGAGCGCTCATCTTGCCAGACAGGAAGGTCATCTGAAGACATACTGTGGGGTGCTTGAGCCAACGTGACTAGGGCACCAGATTATGCTTCACTTTTCCTATCCTCATGTGTAAGAGGAGGATTTCAGGAAGAAAATGCAGCTTCAGTTGGCCTATAACTGAATCAGTGTCCTGAGAAACAAGGCGGTAAGGAGGTGGACAGGGAAGAGGTGGGGGCACGATGGATGGTGGGAAACGTGCTCCCTCTGAACAAACTAATTCTGCCAGCAAATCTGGTGATGGCTCTTGGTAGTGGGAATGAAACTGCTGTTAAGCATTTGCTTAATACCAACCACTGCCTTTAAAATTTTTTTCTTCTGGTAGTTTCTCTATTTTGCTAAACTATAAAATCCTTCTTACTTCTTTCCTGCTTCTCTAACCATTGGTTTAGAAATTTATATATATTTTTAGCACAGAATTTGTGGCAGGTGTTTCCTTTTACCCAAAGAATACTGTTAAAAGAACAAACACTGCCTCAGATGGACAGGCCCCTCATCACTGGCTGTGAGGCGGAGTGATAAAGCCGTGTCTGCTAAACCTGTGGGATAGGCTAAGATTTCATGTCTCCCTACTTTTATCATTTGTAGCACATGTGTATCATATGACCAGAAAGTTGCAAATCAGGCTCATAGACATGTTTTCTTTGGCTAACATAATTGAAAGAAAGAAAAAAATATATATTTTTAAATAGTAGTCAATTTTTTTTTTTAATTGGGGGTTCACATAAAAATCATTATTTCTGATAGCTTTTGACAAATCGAAGTCTCTAGCACATAAGGCCCACAACTGTCCTTAAGGACATGAGGCTGCAGCTGAGTAACTGCCCTTTAGAAAGGGTAGTTCTCCAGATGCCAGGGTTCCCACTCCTCTGTGGTGTTCCAAGAAGAACTTGGCCCCTGTTGGCATTATTTAAGATTAGAGTCCTAGAACATCTTCAATGGCTGCCACCACAAACAAACAAAAAACTTGCCCTTTCTGGTTTTGGGGGCAGTGTCTGACCTCCTCTAACTTCACAAGGGGGAAGGAGAATCTAGATCAATAGCCCAAGGCCAAGTCCTATGAGGCCGAGGTCAGAGGTTCCTCCTCTCTCCATCATATTGACCAATTTTGACACCAACTGTCCCTCCCACGACACTCTACTCTGTTGGGTTTGATAATTCATTGCAATGGCCACACAGAACTCACAGACAATACTTGAGATTATGGGGTTTATTAGGGAAGTAACAGTTACAATTCAGGCTCAGGAACACTCAGGACACAGCTCTTCCATTAGGACAGCCTCGCCTCAGCTGTGCTAGCAGGCATACCTCTCCCTGGCCCTCAGTCTCTGCCCAAAGGCACTCAGCTTTCTCTCTCCTTTGGCCAGCAAGCCCACTGCACAGTCTCTCCTCCCGGTCTTTTCTGCCACTGCTGCTTGTCATCTTCAGGATTTTAGCTTGCTCTTTGTCTCCTGGGTCCAGGAGCTTCTCAGCGCAGGAATCCAAAGGACATGCTATCTGCTCCTGGCTTTTCCTCTTTGGTGGTGGTAGGATTCTCTCCTTCCTGCCTCTGGGGTGGCTCATTTCAAGCCCATTGGGATGGAAAAAATGACCAGTCTCCTTGGTGGGCTACAATTACCCTATCACACAGTCTCACCCAGTCACTTGGGTGGGAGTTATAAGACCATGGCAAGAAAGGCCACACAAAAGCGATCCATCACCACACTTTCTCATCTCAATAATTATTATAAGGACACACAAAGATACATTCATCTTCGGGAAAAGGCACACATGGGCCAGCCCACATTTGGACACTTGCACATTAATTTGTTTCTGTGGTGGGGTGTCTGTGGTGCCCTGTGTGGTCACTCACCAGCCCCCACAGTTTGCCACCACTCCCAGCACCCCTGTCTGCCCCCAGCACAGTCCTAGAAAGAGCAGAGCACAAGCTTCCATCTAAGGCAGACCTAGCTTCCAATTCTGACTGTGCCTTTTGCTAATTCCACCATGGTGGGTAAGTCATTTAGCTTTTCCCAGCCCCAACCTCCTCCTCTGTAAATGAGGATGCTGTGAGGGTAAAATGAACAAATGCGTGTTTGCACAGGCCCTACCCATTTTAACACCCAACATATGTTCCCTGCTTCTGCTCCCCCGCCCCACCTTCAAGCCAATAACCAGATTGAGTTGGCAAGCTCTCTCACTGAATTGACAGCCAGTTCGATCAAAATGGTTGCCGGAAAACACACAGACTCCTCCGTATGGAGACTCGATGTGATGTGGAGTTCCATTCGATACAGAAAGCCCCTCTGGAGCAACTTGGGAATTCTGGAAGCTCAGATACCCCCAGCCTGGCAGGATTCCTCAGGGTGTGTGTCTTCCCTCAGGAGGGACTTGCTAGGTCCTTTGTCATTGTTGCTGCTGACCTGCAACTACTTTGAAAGGAAATATGGAGACCGTGAATTTGAGACCAGATTTCCTGTGGAGCCCAAAGGCTTCCGGATAAGTGTGAACACGGCCTGAGAGATAACAATAGGGAGCGAGGTATGCTAAAAGTGTTAAACATGAATTTACATTCAATAAAAAACCCTTCCAGCTATAATTATCACATTTTTGCTAATATTGAGATTCTGGATGTCAGACTTAATATCTGAGTAAACTAATTAAGGATTTTTTCCCTTAGCCTTGACAAACAATCTTTTTTATTGAAAGTTTTCAAACGTGCCTTTTTTCTTCTTTTTCTTTTTTTATTATGAAACTGACTGATCTGCAAGTCCAGTCCTTGGAGGTGGAACCATGTGAGCAACTGACCTATTTCCTTTTCCTTTTCTCCATGTCTCTCCACCTCCCCCATTCCCAGCCATGTTCCTCATTCTTTTGTTAAGGGCGCTACTTTCAGACAGTGTTAATGCGTCTTTTTTATGCATTTGCCAAATAATTCTAGGTGGAATTGCCTCTTAAGTTTTCCTCTTTGGCTGTGGCACATTCAGACTCAAATTGTTGTGCTCAGTAGGGCCATTGTCACATTATAACGGGGAAAATGCTTCATCATGTGTTATAGAATGAGATGGAATCTTCACTAAGGAGCCCAGGGATCAAAGCAGAGGAAAAAGATTAATTTTCATGCATCGAGTCATTATGGAGGGAGAAGGAGGCAGTAAGATTGCCAGAGAGGAGATTTCTCATCTAATATCCACATGGAGGATGTGTTGGGAGGACTGTTGGCTCTAGTCTCAGAATTTGCTTTTACCTTTTAAGTGCCCAGAACTAGGTCACAAGCTGTTTACACATATTTCAGATTTTATAAAGGGCCCCCTTTTAAAAGAAAGGTATCATTTTCCCAGGATTTAGGTACATCTAAAAACAATCTGAACTTTTAAAGAGATTGCCTTAAATTTTTTTGGTTAATCACAAAGCACCATATATGGTAGCAATTATTACTGTTACAAATAATTACCCTCCGTAAACATTCTCACATCTAGTGGTGATACACTAAGATGGCAGAGTGTTTAAGGGCACTGTAGGGCGGTGGTGGAGTGTGGGCTGGGAGTCAGACTGCCTGGGCTCAAAACTGGGCTCTACCACTTACCAGCCAAGTTGCCTACCGTCTCAATCTCACACAACTGACATTTGGGGCTAGATAATTCTTTCCTGTAGAGGGTTGTGCTGTGCATTGTAGGATGTTTAATAGCATCCCTAGCCTCTACCTCTCCCCATCCTTGCATTGAGAAAATCTGCTGCAAAAGACTTCTTTAAAGTGTTAAAAAGCAAAGAAGTCACTTTGATGACTAAGGTGCCCCGACCCAAACCATTCTCAGTTGCATTATATGCATGTGAAAGCTGGACAATGAATAAGGAAGACTGAAGAAGAATTGACATCTTTGAATTGTGGTGTTGGTGAAGAATATTGAATATACCATGGACTGCCAAAAGAATGAACAAATTTGTCTTAGAAGTACAACAAGAATGCTCCTTAGAAGCAAGGATGGTGAGACTATGTTCCACATACTTTAGACATGTTGTTAGGAGAGATCAGTCCCTGGAGGAGGACATCACCCTTGGTAAAGTACAGGGTCAGCAGAAAAAAGGAAGACCCTCAACGAGATGGATTGACACAGTGGCTGCAACAATGAGTTCAAGCAGGACCAGGTGATGTTTCATTCTGTGGTACATAGGGTCGCTATGTGTCAGAACCAACTTGACGGCACCTAACAACAACAACAACAATCTACAGAGAGCTACTTTGGTGCTGTATGTATATCCTGTTCCCCAGCAACTTTTCACCTAAGGATGTTAGCATCCTTGGTGATGTGTGCCTAAATCATTTATTTTATTGGGACCTGCAAAATGGTGATTTTCTAATTCTATTATTTAGCCTACATGTAATAGCTGTCATTCTTCTATAAATAAGAGTTTGCCCTCCCGGAATCCCTCCAAGATGGATGATGTCCACAGCATTGATCAGTGCTAGTTTTTACCCTTCTGGTGCTGGTTGGGCTTAGTAACATTTAAGTCTTCAAAGACTCCTGAGATAAGGGCAAATACACCCTGTTTATGGCTTAAAAAGATCAACATTGGTACCGTTGAGATAGGAAGAAGAAGGGACTGAGCCCTAGACAAGGAGTCCTGCAACACCTGCAATTTGCAACTTCAATACTGTGTGCCTGGCTAATGACATAAAACCCCCATCCTGGAATGTGTGATAAGGAAAGAACAAACAATGCACTCTCTTATAAGATGTTTTTCAGAAGCAAATGGATGGAACCAGCCCCAGGGACATCGAAGAACATCCACCTCTGACTGCTATGTGACCTTCCACCAGGTGCAGCAGAGGACTGCAGTTGCAGCCAGGGAATCAAACTCGGGGAGCAAGAGACTGCGCAGGTGCAATACCCTGTAATAAGTCCTGCTACCAATCCCAGAGGCCTCCAGGATAGAAACTGCCTTGAAGCCATCTTAGAAAGCTGCTGTGTGGGCACAGTAGTTAACAAATCTCCACTCAAACGGGCCACTTGCCGGAAAATCCTGCCTATGCCTATGAATAAACATAAGTCTTTCCCTGCTCAAAAACCTTTAAAAACCCATGCAAATCCTTTGTTCTAGGAGACAGGGGTAAGAGTTGCCTAGGCCCTCCTTGTCTCCACTTGCAAGCCTCTTTTAATAAGGCTTTGCTCGTGTGGAAAATTCTCCATGCCTTACCTGTTCATTCTGACCAGTGAGAGGCAAGAACTTTATTTAATTAAAGTTGTAGAGGTGCAGTCAACACTGTGACCATAACGTCTAATACAAAACTCTGAGACACAGAGTCTGATAAGTGGAATGATACTTACAGGAATAGAAGGAAGTAATATTATAAATCTGAGCTGCTCTGGAAAACCTGAGATCTATACAACTATTGGCCAGGCAACCACTGGATTCAGAAATTTTGTTTGGGGTTTTGTGTTTCCAATCCAAATAGTGTTTGCTTTCCTTTTAATATAGGTTAAATTGTTCAAGATGTAACTTACCCTGAAAAAGCCATCATGGGGCTACATCTATGAATATCAAGTCATGCACTAGCTCAGATTCTTAAGTCTAAATTCAGTGGTTAAAAGCATTTTCTTTGGCTTCAGACATGTTGATTTGGATCTTCGCAGTGGTGTGACCTTAGACAATAACAGGATACCTACTTGGTGGAGTTCAGAAGATTAAGTGAGATAGGTTATATAAAATACTCAGAGATACCTAGTACATACTGTTTTTAGGTGCTGTCAAGTCCATTCTGACTCATAGTGGCTCTACATACGATGCTTCTAAGGAGCATTCTGGCCGTACTTCATCCAAGACAGATTTGTTCATTCTTCTGTCACTCCATGGTATATTCAATATTCTTCGACAACACCATAATTCAAGGGCATCAATTCTTCTTTGGTGTTCCTTATTCATTGTCCACCTTTCACATACATATGAGGTGATTGGAAACACCATGGCTTGGGTCAGGTGCACCTTAGTCCTCAAAGTAACATCTTCCCTTTTAACACTTGAAAGAGGTCTTTTGCAGCAAATTTGCCCAATGCAATACATCATTTGATTTCTTGACTTCTGCTTCTGTGGGCATTGACTGTTGATCCAAGTAAAATGAAATCTTTGACAACTTTAATCTTTTCTCTATTTATCATGATGTTGCTTATTGGTGAAGTTGTGAGGATTTTTTTTTTTTCTTTATGTTAAGGTGCAATCCATACTGAAAGCTGCAGTCTTTGATCTTCCTTAGTAAGTGCTTCAAGTCCTCTTCACTTTCACGATGCAAAGTTGTCTCATCTGCAATCACAGATTGTTAATGAGTCTTCCTCCAAACCTGATGCTGCATTCTTCCTCATATAGTCCAGTTTCTTGGATTATTTGCTCAGTATACAGATTGACTAAATATGGTGAAAGGATACAACCCTGATGCCTGGCACATAGTAAACACTTAATCACATCAACTATATTACCCCTATTGCCAGTACGATTACTCCTGCTGCTATATTTCTTATCGTTGTTTTAGTTATTATTCAGGAGCAAGGTGACTGAAAGCTCCTTGTGGACCCTAGCTCTACTGTTATATTTCCATACAAAGTCTCATTTTGGCTTGCTTAAAGATTCCATTGATCACTTTATATCCCTGATACCAAAAATACCAAAACCAATTCCAATTCACTGCAACCCCATGTGTTTCAGAGTAGTAATGCTCTCCATAGGGTTTTCATGGCTGTGATCTCCGGAAGTAACTTGCTAGGGCTTCCCTCAAAGGCCCATCTGGATGAACTCAAACCGCCAGCATTTTGGTTAGTAGCCAGGTACTTAACCATTTTTGCCACCCGGGGACTCCTCAAATCCCTAAACAGTGGAATGTTTCTCTGGAACAAGAGGTCTACGCCAATGAATAATGCCCACTATGGGTGGGAGTACAATGTCTGTAAAAGAGCCAAGGGAAGGGAAAAGTGGTAACATCTCTCCCAAATTCTGGAACAAAAGCAATGAATGAATGATCCCTCATTCATTCTTAGACTCTCCTTAGAAGCATGCTTTCAGCCTAGGCTTGGGTGGAGCTCAATTCAAAGCATTAACTTATGTATTTGCCTATTATAAGATGCTCTTATATATCTGGTGCTTCTTTCTTTGTATTAAAAGACAATGTTTCTATCCCTTCTCTTTAAAGGAAATTAGGTCTGATTACCATCCTAATAACACACGCTTCACAACAGAGGACAGCCTTTTAAAGATTCAGTCCCTAATTTAAATGTGACATTATAGAGCTGTCTGGGCATTTGGGTAATTCCTTCAGACATCTCAAAGTGGCACATATAGGGTCATTAATCAGCAGCTCCATATTTTATTCATATGCCAGCTGGGAAAACACAGGCAGGATGACCCAGATCAAAGATGAGGAGGAGTTATTGGTAACAAAATGCATCAAAATAACAGGTTTTTAAGTGGGCAGGGAAGTTAAAAGTTAACATGACCAAAGCCATAGGCTTCCTAAGAAAAAGCAATTTTAGGTCCAATTAATAAGCAACATGAAGCTATAATCCAAGTGACAATGAAAGAGGTTGTTGTTTCTCTATCAGAGTAAATCCGTAAACTGATTATAGTAAGGTGGTTAAAGTCTCTATAAGCCGCTACAGAGAACTTGAGAAGCCAGGTAGATTCTCCTGAATCTCTCTGTTCCCTCTTCTTTCTTCCTGTTGCCAATGCCTTTGTTCAAGCCTTAACTGCTTTGCATCTCACTTCTGAAGGCACCTCAATACTAGCCTCCCTTCCTCTTGGCTCTCCCACAACACTTCCCCCTCCTGTCTGCTGGCAAAGACTAGCTCTCTAAAATTCAAAGCAAGCCATGTATAAACAAAATGTGGTACATACATGCCCTTGAGTTGGTTCCGACCCATAGCAACCCTATGTATAATAGAACAAAACATTGCCTGGTCCTGTGCTATCCTCACAATTGTTGCTATGAATGAGCCCGTCATTGCAGCCACTGTGTCAGTCCATCTCGTTGAGGGTCTTCCTCTTTTTCGTTGACTCTCTACCAAGCCTGATGTCATTCTCCAGGGACTGGTCCCTTCTGGTAATATGTCCAAAGTACGTGAGATGAAGTTTCGTCGTCCTCACTTCTAAGGAGCATTCTGTCTGTACCGCTTCCAAGACATATTTGTTAGTTCTTCTGGCAGTTCACAGTGTATTCAATATTCTTCGCCAACACCATAATCCAAAGGAGTCAATTATTCTTCAGTCTTCCTTATTCATTGTCCATCTTTCGAATGCATGTGAGGTGATTGAAAATGCCATGGCTTGGGTCAGGCGCACCTTGGTCCCCAAAGTGACATTTTCGCTTTTTAACAATTTAAAGAGGTCTTTTGCAGCAGATTTGCCCAATGCAATAAGTCCTTTGATTTCTTGACTGTTGTTTCCCTGAGCTTTGGTTGTGGATCCAAGTAAAATGAAATCTTCAATAACTTGAATCTTTTCTCTGTTTATCATGATGTTACTTATTGGTGCAGTTGTGAGGATTTTTGTTTTCTTTATGTTGAGGTATAATCCATACTGAAGGCTGTAGTCTTTGATCTTCATCAGTAAGTGCTTCAATTCCTCTTTGCTTTCAGGAAACAAGTTTGTGCCATCTGCACATTGCAGGTTGTTAATGAGTCTTTCTACAGTCCTGATGCCACGTTCTTCTCCATATAACCTACCTTCTCGGATTATTTGCTCAGCATACAGATTGAATAAGTATGATGAGAGGATACAACCCTGATGCACATCTTCCCTGATTTTAAACAATGCCGTATCCCCTTATTTTGTTCAACGACTGCCTCTTTTTCTATATACAGTTTCTGCATGAGCACAATTGTTTTGGAATTCCCATTCTTTGAGATGTTATCCGTAATTTGTTATGTCCCACACAATCATATGCCTTTGCATAGTCAATAAAACACAGATATACATACTTCTGGCATTCTATGCTTTCAGCCATGATCCATCCATATGACATCAACAATGTTGTTCCTCCTTCCAAATCTTTGTTGAATCATCTCAATTGGTATTCCATCTGTCCCTTGAGCGTTGTTTTTCACCAATGCCTTCACTGCAGCTTGGACCTCTTCCTTCAATACTATCTGTTCTTGATCATATGCTACCTCCCGAAATGGTCGAACATTGATCAATTCTTTTTGGTATAGTGACTCTGTGTATTCCTTCTATGTTCTTTTGATACTTCCTGCATCATTCGGTATTTTGCCCATAGAATCCTTCAATATTGCAACTCCAGGTTTGAATTTTTCTTCAGTTCTGTGAGCTTGAGAAATGCCAAGCATATCCTTCCCTTTTGGTTTTCTAACTCCAGGGCTTTGCACATTTTATTGTAATATTTCACTTTACCTTCTTAAGCCACACTTTGAAATCTTATGTTCAGCTCTTTTACTTCATCATTTCTTCCATTCACTTTAGCTACTCCATGTATTACTCTGCCATAAACAGAAATGAAATCCTGATACATTCTACAACACAGATGATCCTTGAAAACACTATGCTGAGTGAAATAAGTTAGTCACAAAAGGACAAATATTGCATGACCCCACTTATACGAAATATCTACTATAGGCAATTATATAGAGACCAAAGGCTGTAAGTGATTATCAGGGCCACAAGGCAGGGGAAAGAGGGAGTTATTACTTGGGGGGCACTGAGCTTCTATGAAGGGTAATGAAAAAAATTGAAAACAGATAGTGGTGATGATTGCACAACATGATGGAAATAATTAATGTCACTGAGTTGTATGTGTAAAAAAATGTTAAAATGGCAATGTGTTTGTTATATATTTATACTTGCCACAATAAATATATATGTTTTTTAAAAAGCAGGATATGCCACCCCTTCTAAAACCTTCTTTATCTTTTTGTTGCTTATTTCAGACGAGGGTAAATGTTATGGAGAGCCAGGAAAAGGCACGTCCTCTCACTAATCTGGCCAGATCCCACTTGAAGGGACAGATGACCCTATCTGGGTCAGTTCCAGGATACGAGAGTGTTAGAGTTCAATCTAGGAAGGGCCTTTCCTCAAGAGAGCTCAAGTTACAGAGCTGCGAAAGAGCCTAGAACCATTGATTGGGAGGAGTTAGTGTTCTGTGTGTCGTGTCCAAAGAGCAAAAAGAGAATCAGACCAAGGAGGGAAGAGCCAAGTTGGGAGCTGGGTGGCTGGAGGGCAGGACTGGGTCGGGAGCAAGGAATCCATTTACGAGCTTGATCAGAGCCAAGGTGGTGAACGATGAGCTCCATGATGCAAGCTAAAGGCTCTCCTGCAGGGCTGACAGTCAGGTAGGGCTGCAAAAATCGATGACCAAAGTTTAAATACTTGCTTCTAGACCCTTAACAAAGACACTATCTAGGAATCCTCTCCATGACACGTATTTTATCTCATGAGTAGACTTGCTGCTACAAGGGCTTATTTTAGTTCTGATTCCTGAGAAAACAGGACCTAAATTTGTAAAGGTAACTGGATACATCTGGGTGTAGCTGCAAAATGTGTTTAGCTGGGAAGATAAAATAATTCTAAACAGAGACATCAAAGTTTCTAAAAACAAGGAGAGAAAGATTAACTGGGACTCACGCATCTTGGGATGAGAAAATGCAGCTGTCGTGACATCTGTATAGCCAGCTGTGGGCACTTGATTTGACACCTCTCTCTCTATGCATGGAGAGAGATGTATGTTTACATCTGTTGAAAGAAGGGCACAGTCAGCATATGTATTCCAGAAGACCTCAAGCATTAATTTGGGAGCAAAAGAAAAGGAATTTAACCAAGATGCAAGCCTTCTTTTTCTCTCAAAATAAGGTGCAGATTAATTCATACTCTGACTGAAATACATACATTTAGGAGTCCCTACCTCATTTGGAAGTACAGCCAGAGTGCTCCTTGGAAGCAAGGATGACGAGACTTAGTCTCACATACTTCGGACATGTTACCAGGAGGGACCAGTCCCTGGAGAATGACATCATACTTGGTAAGGTTGAGGTTCAGCAAAAAAGAAGACCCTCAGTGAGGTGGATTGACATAGTGGCTACAACAATGAGCCCAAACATAGCAACGATTGTGAGGATGGTGCAGGACTGGGCAATCTTGTATATAGACTCAGTTGCTATGAATCAGAACTGACTTGATGGTGCCTACAACAACGACCTCATTTTCTTTCACCTTTCCCTCATACTTGAGACAATCTCTGGCCTTCTTACGTTCTGACAGATTTCATGTCTATAGCTAAAAACTCAGAAAGCTTTTAAGGCTTAATCTGTGATAAATTTGATAACACTACTTAGCAACTATAGAGGAGCTCTGGTGGTGCAGTGGTTAAGCACTCAGATGCTAACCAAAAGGTCAGTTGTTTGAACCCACCAGCTGCTCCACGGGAGAAAGATGTGACAGTCTGTTTCCATAGCCTTGGAAACCCTATGGGGCAGTTCTACCCTGTCCTATAGGGTCGATATGAGTTGGAATCGACTCAAGAGCAGTGGGTTTTTTTTTTTTGGTATCATCTATGGAGTGCTTTTTAATTTACAATGTTATCACAATCGAACCCCACAGTACCTTTATGAGGCTGCTTGTGTTGTTGTTAGCCCATTGTGCAGATGAGTAAACTGAGACTCAGAGTGGGTGTGATGTGAAAAAGAGGCAGAGCTGGACAAAGGACCCACGGCTCCAGCAGCCCAGGATACTTGCTCTTCCTCCTCATGTCTAGGCACTGTTTTTTGCTTTCACTCCCTTGTACATCAATATGTGGCTGTACAATTCTTCCAGGGACCTGTACGAAGACATAGAAGGAATGAAATACAAATATCACACTATGACACTGTCTTAACTCAATGCCACCTTATCTTGTGGAAGATTAGCCTTCATCCAATTCTTCTGCCTGGAAATGACTGCCCTCCAACGGCAGGAGAGGCCATTGTCTTCAGCGAAAGGCTGTGCCCAAGCATCAGAAGTGTCCCTGTGCCCAAAGCTGCCCTAACCCAGGAAACTCATTGCCTGAAAGTCCATCAGTTCTTTTGGGTTCTTCACACTTTAGGCCTTTTTTAAATGCAAACATCCCTGGGCAGAGTGACACATTGATTTAGTTTGTGCTAAAAGCCAAAAAACTGGTTGCTGTCCAAACAACTGGATCCGACTCATGGTGACCCTGTGTGCACTGGAGGAGAACTGTGCTCTGTAGGGTTTTCAGTGGCTGGTTTTTCAGAAGTAGATCACCAGGCCTTTCTTCTGAGTCATCTCTGGATGGACTCAAACCTCCAGTCTTTTGGTTAGCTGCCAAGCACATTGACCCTTTGTACCACCAGCGCCTCCAGTTTGCATGATGATGTTACTCATTCACTCAACTCAGCTGCATCCTGACCGAGAGACCCCAAGTCAGCCTGGAGAGAATTCCCAGCACTGAAGAGGGAAGGTGGAGTGAAGAAGACTGTATCTTCACTAAGTAAAACAGACGTTTCTGAACAGACTCCACTTGGCACTTCTTCAAACTGAACCCAGGAGCCTACACTCCTGTCTGCCTCCATGCTGGGGGTTGTGAGAACCTGGTCCCAGCTTTGTGGATACCAGGAGTCGGAAGAGGGTAGGGTCACTGGCAGGAGGAGGCACCTGGCTCCCTTGGATTGGAACTCAGGGGTTTCCAGCCACTAGCCTTGAGCTGCCAGCTCCTTTCACAGGGTCTACATTCGGCTGGGTGAGCAACAATAGTGGAGCAGGTGTGAACAGGGCATTGTTGCTAACCAACAGGCCAAGGGTGACTTCCAGGTTCGTAGCCATCAGCTGTGGAAGCTAGAGGTGCCAACATCTTTTCTGCATCTGACAAATCCCTGGGCTGCTCTCAGCACGAGGAGAGGTAGGATCACGGTGATCACTGAGTGCGAAAGAAGGAACTTTCAGCGGAAGGGATTCCTTTATTTTTCTTGAGCTAGGAAAGACAAGGACCTGAAAATAAGGAAGCATCGGGATTAAGGTTTAAATTGGGATCCCAGTGCTACCCTGTTGGTTTGTGGATTGCTGCTCATGAAGGTAGGGGAATTTGAAGTTCCTTGCTTTATTATTAAAGCTAGGAAGCCCTGGGACAGGTTTTTTTTGCTGCCTGTTTTTTCTACATATTGAGTTGCATATTCTGTATGTCCTAATATTTCTTTGATTTTCTGGGTTCACTGACTGATCCAGTAATATCTCGTGACAATTTCCAGGTCTAAACAGAGCAATTTAGATCCAGTACAGTGTGTGCAAAGGGTAAATGACTCCAAAACAAAAAGTGAGAACCCCTGGGAGCTTTCCTTCTGTGCTTCTTATCTCGATTTAGAGTGGTTCTCACCCCTCATATCACTTGCAGCGTGGCTCATGTAGGTGGGTTCAGTTGTCCTAAATATCCAGGATTTGACTGGTCAAGCAGGTGGCCCGCACACACCTGGCCACCTTCATTCTCCGTTGTGAGCTTGCACAGGGCTGTAGCTGTGCCTCATTGGTGTGGATTTACTAACTTCAGGGAAAGGGGAGGGAAGAAGAGGGAGAGACAGAGAGAGAGAACAAGAGAGCCACCACTTGCACAAGCAACTGCAGGCCTTCTAGAAACATGCAACATCCTTCTAGAGATACCAAACCGTCCTCTCCAAACTGTAATTATTGCTCTTGACACTGGCTACTACAACTCTGATTTCCAGGCTAGAAAATGCCAAGGATTCCAAGGCACTCATCTCAATTCCCCAAATCCTTAGCATTACCCTTTTTAGAGCAAGTGGATCATAGAGGCAGGATGGTGCTGTACAAAGAGAGGCTATGCTTTCTGTACCAGTAGTTAGGGCTCATTGTCATATGGTCTCATGGTGTGACGGGATATTTGAAATTATGTGTCCTGTTAAACCCAGGAAGCATGGGCACCATAACTGTGGAATGTAATTAAGTAGTTGAAAAAAATAAAGTTACCATGCTAAACCAACCTTCTAAATAAAACCAAAACAAGCAAACAAACAAACCTGTTGCTGTCGAGTCGATTCCAACTCATAGCGGCCCTATAGGACAGAGTAGAACCACCTCATAGAGTTTCCAAGGAGCGCCTGGTGGATTCGAACTGCTGACCTCTTGGTTAACAGCCATAGCTCGTAACTACTATGCCACCAGGGTTTCCACTTTTTCTATAGCTGTATAATTTCATTTTGGGTGCTATAACTTAATGTGAGAAGCAGATCTGCATTAGGTTGACCGTGAAATTTTGAACACTGTCATCCATGCCACCAGATCGACACCACTAGGAGGGAGATGCTGAGTGATCAGGAAGATGTTAGTGACAAATCGCTAAGACTTATCGTTGGCTTTCTGTGTGCTTGGTGCTGTGCTAAGAGCTCTTCATGCATATCTATCTCATTTAATTTTCGTAACAACCATAAATGGTGTTTTTCTTCATCTTTGTGTGTGTGTGTGTGAAAGACATTAAAGTGGGTTTATAGGTGAGGAAAATGGAGCTCTGAGACATTAAGACGTTTGCCCAAACCATGGTCTCAGGGGATATCTAGCTCAACTGGCATAACAGAGTTTATAAAGACCATGTTCTGCAGTCTACTTTGGTGAGGAGGGTCTAGAGTCTTAAAAGCCTGTGAGCGGCCATCTAGGATACTCCAGTGGTATTGCCCCTTCGGAAGCAAGGAAGAGTGAAGAAAACTGAAGATACAAGGGAAAGATTGGTCCAAAGGACTAACGGACCACATCTACCACAGCCTCCACCAGACTGAGTCCAGAACAACAAGATGGTGCCTGGCTACCACCTGGCTGCTCTGACAGGGATCATAATACAGGGTCCAGGGCAGAGCTGGAGAAAAATGGAGAACAAAATTCTCACTCAAAAAGAAAGACCAGACTTGCTGGTCTGACAGAAACTGGAGAAACCCTGAGAGTATGGCCCACAAACACCCTTTCTGCTCAGTAATGAGGCCACTCCTAAGGTTCAACCTTCATCCAAAGATTGAACAGACCCATGGAACAAAACAAGACTGAAGGTGTGCACCAGCCCTGGGGTGGGGACTGGAAAGTAGGAGGGAACAAGAAAGCTGGTAATAGGGAACCCAGGGTTGAGAAGGGAGAGTGTTGACACGTGGTTGTTAATCAATGTTATACAACAATGTTTGATCAGAAACTAGTTCTGTAAACCTTCATCTAAAGTTCAATAAAAGAAAAGAAAAAAAAAATTGCCCAAGATGCACCAGAGTCCATCCAGTTCTATCTGGACCCGAATCTGGGCACATCAGCTCCTCAAAGATAGCTTCTGGTCCAGTAAAGATGAGAAAAGGAGAAATACATATATTCCTCACAGATGGGAGGGGCCCAAGGACAGTGATGGTCTCTCATTAGAGCTGGCCCAGAATTTCATGGCAAATATTGAAACAATGAGCGTGAAATTCGTTTAGCATTCCAACAGCAGGCCTCCCAGCAAAGTCACTGCTCAAATATCTTCTCCCTAATTAATTGGAAGCTCCCAAGGTTTCTCCCAACAGCCCCAGGTGTGTTTCGGAAATTGCACCTTGAGGAAACTCCACGGAACTGAGAAGAAACAGAACGTTTTTCAAATTCTCAAGGATGCCGATTCTTCTTCAAATTAGGCAACAAGTCTTGATTCTAAGCTCAGCTTCCAAACTGCCAAGTCAGAGGGAAGCTGTCCTGCCTGGACTTTCCTGCAGGGCTGGGTAGAGCCCAAGGTCTGGTTCCCCCAAGGCAGCTGAGTAATGACATCTTCCTTAATCCATGTCCCTTCTGGCCACTTCCCACACCTGGTATCCTGAAGGGCATCTCAAGCAAGAGATTGGGTGAGTCAGTTCATCTTAGGGCTGGTAATTATCCTTCCTAGTTATGCACTGGGATTGTGGCAGGCTGGCTTGGGGGCTCCTTTAGGTGGATCCCTAGGCCTCTGCCTCCCTTTATTTTAGCAGATGCCAAAGAAACAGAGGCCAGCTACCGAAGTCTCTTCCCTTTCCCATTTCCTCCACCCCTCTCCTCACACGCTTCTTCTACTGCTCATAGTTTTTATCTGATAAGGGGAATTGTCAACTAAGTTTGCACTCTGCAAGCAGAACGGTTTCATGGTTGATGAGTAAATACATGGCTCTGTACACAAAGGTGACCTGGCTGAGACCAATGTTTTGGCTGGAGAGATTGGGCTCACCTTAGAAACTTCTCTGTTAAGAGGACTTTCCTGAGAGCCAAACACACGCCAAGGGGAAACTACAGTCCCCCCAGAATCCTACCTGTGCCCATTGCTCACCATGGCCACCTGGCCTGTGACATCACTGGGGCACCACCTGCTCCAATCCGTGCTCTTAACTGTCTGATCCATCTTCCTGAACCCTGCTCACCCATACAGTGTGTTCATGATGGTCAAACAAGCTGACACACGTGAGGAGCATTTTATAACGTGGGAAGAGGCCTTTGTGGGCGGGAAAGCATGCTCCATGGTGTGAGTGATGGCGCCCCTAGTGCAGGAAAGTGAGGGAATGATAATGACAACCCAAGATTTCATTTCAGCTTCACCTGTTTATATATTTTAGGATAAAGTGATAGATGGATAATTATTTGCATATGTGAGCCAAGTTCATGAAGGGGGGAAAGAGGTTTGGATACAGCTATGAAAAGGACACACATGCTCCTTGTTCCTTAACTCTTAGGGTGAGCCTTTACAATCACCTATGGTTCTTAAAAGGAGTGGCGTTTGCGTCTTTTTGTTCCCTGGGTGTTGCAAACAGTTTGCTCTTGGGTACCAACTAAAAGGTTGGCAGTTTGAATCCATCCAGTGGTGCCATGGAAGAAAGGCCTGGAGAGCTCCTTCTATTAGATTACAGTCATCAAAAATCCTACGGAGCACAGTTCTACTCTGAAGCACACGGAGTCGCCATGAGTCAGAATTGACTCTACAACAACAAGTTTCATTATTATTAATATTCTCCTTGTATTTTGCATAGAAATCCGTGGTTTTACAGGTCTGTCTATAACTTATTGAGATAAGCTTGCTAAGGAGAGGCAGGAGTTGACATTAATGCCAGAACATAAGACTTCCTCCCCTGGTTCCTCTGACCCAGGGTTCTATTTCTGACAGGAGCTGTCCTCTAGAAGTACCATCACGCTAGGTCATGCCTGGCGGAGATAGAACTAGTGAGCCGGGGCTGGGAGACATTTTAGTTCCACCAATGGGTATGGAGTGGCTACTCCATGCCAGATGTGGTGGTAAGTGCTGAGGATGCTGAGAGGAAGCGTGGAAGAAAGCCTTCCAGGAGCCCAGAGTCCTGGGAAGACAAGGCACCTAAACTATTAATTTCAGCATAATGCACAATACACTATGCAAAAGGCACGTGGTGTCCCGATTTCCCTCTGGAGGGCGTTCCTTTCCTATGCAGGAAAATCAGATTGCCATTTCTGTAGGGTACCAGTGTCGACAGCTTCTCCCAAAATGCAGCCTTGAATTTCTTTCCCAAATGCATGATTTATGGTACAAAAGAGAAAAATCAAGTGCACCGCTATTTTGATAATTCTTGGTGGTTAAGAGCTCTGCTGCTAACCAAAAAGGTCTGCAGTTCGAATCCACCAGCTGCACCTTGGAAACTCTATGGGGCAGTTCTACTCTGTCCTTCAGGGTCTCTATGAGTCAGAATTGACTTGACGGCAAGGGGTTTTTTAGTTTTATTAGCTCTGGAAACGCTGGTGGGCACAGCAAGAGAGACGGGAACACGTCCAGAGTCGTCTGTGCTCATGGACACACTGATCAAGTATACATGACTATTCTGAGCACACCTTATTGGCCATATTTCTTTTATCACAGACACACCCTCCTCCACTTCACCTGCCCAATCTATTTTGCTCTGCCCCTGGCCTTTAATTTAGGGTCCTTCACCCACACCAGTTGTCAAAACTAATAAGAAGGAGTTCTGGGCATTCTGTTTCATTCCCCCCAAAAATCCTACTTTTTCCTCTGAATTTGAGTGAGTATGAAAACTTGGCATTTGCATGTTTTCTAGGATTTTCAGTTCACACGGTGATTTTGAATCTTTGTATAATCAACTTGACTACTCTGATGAGGAAGTGAAGGTAAACTCATGGGACTGTCCTCTCTCAATAAAGATGCCTCCTTGGAATGGAAGCAATGCCTCCCAGAGCTTCAAAAGCAAGAACAGCCTGGGAGCACAATGGGTGCCCAGCGCAAGGTTAGGCACTGGGGACAGGAAAGCACTAGAAAGCACTTCTTGCTGTGGTAGAGAGGAAGATGTAAAACTCACACGCTCTTCATTTGTTGGGTCACAGACACCTTTGGAAATTTGTTGAAAGCTATGAACACTCTCTCAGAAAAATGCACATACACATAAAATTTTACATATAAATCTCAGAATTCATGGTCCCCTGCTTGGAAACTATCTGTGGGCCCTGGTTAAAACAAAAAACACTAATTTACTAAAAACAAATGAATATAACAGCACAAGACAATGTTACAATCAGGAGCTAAAATGAATGGCCCGCATGTGAAAGTGTACAAACACTGACTCCAAACGCTAAAAGATCTTCAGAGAAGGGGGCATTTGCTGAAACGCTCTCTAAAAATAAGACCTGGGGTCTGCAGGATCCAGCTGAGCCTTTCCTGGTTCCTGGACAATGAAGGTACCAAGATGACCTCTTGGTTCTCACCTCCTCCCCAAACTAATGTTACACAATAGGAATCCAATGAATACTTTTTTTGAGATGAATTGACAAGAACTCCTCATATGGGCACCAGGTTTTTGGTGCCCTGTAAAACCCACCCACCTGTGACTTTGTTGTTTGGCACAGGAAAACCAGACAAGTGAGGTGGTGGAGGAGGGTGTGGAGGTTGTTTGTCAAAGAAACTCAAATCCTTCCAGGAATTATGCAGACAGGCATCTGAGTACTGGGGAGAAGAAAGAAAAACTTGAAACAAGGAACTGTTTTGTTTTGCTTTGCTTTCAACAACAAATACAAGCTGAAAATGTATTTTAACAACGGCATCCATTTAAAACCTAGAATTACAGCATTTTAAACAATTATTTCCCCAACAAAGATTCACTGAGAGTCTTCCATATTCTATATACGTCCTAGATTCCATGGATGCAAAAGTGAGCACAACAGACGTGGACCTGTCCTCACAGGCACGGACTATAGAGGCCACCAGGCTGGTCATTCTGTAGATGAAGAAAGCAAAGCCCAGTATGAGGGAAAATGACTTGCCCAAGATCACACAGATAATTAGGGACTGAATTAGGACTAGAATTCAGGGCTTCTAGCTTTCCCAGAGCACAATCATGTTGATAAATGTTTGGTGGTGAAACAAAGAGATTGTAGTATTTCTCCCCCAAAATATTCATTAAGCTTCTACTGTGTTCTGTACCAGTCCTTGGCTAAGGGCGAGAGATATTGAAATATGTGATAAACAATTTGGCCTCCTAAGAACTGTCAGATTTGGTGACTCAAGTAAATTTGTTGGTAGGAGCCAATGGTTTTGATGGGGTAGCTTTTATGTACAGACAAGTTCAGATCAAACCAAAAGATAGAAAAAGAGAGAGCTTAATTTAGGGGATCAAAGCTGATTCCTTAAAAGGAAAATAGGAAAACAGAGTAAGAAGGGACAAATGGCAACAATAAGAAAGGTAGAGCAGAAATTGAGCTGTTTTGGCGGCAGATGTGTTTTACTCAAGGAGGGTTGCTTCCCTTTCTTTGTAACCTTGTAAACCACACTGGCAGAGAACACTGACACCTTCGGGGAACCACACATTTGCAGATTACTGGCCCTGTCAGCATTGGAAGAGGGTGGGAGGATAGCGTTGGAAAGCTCACCTACCTAGGGGGAAAAAATAACCCTGGCCATAAATACTTTGGAGAGAGAATTTCTAACACATTGCGTGCCCAGGGCTTGCAGGTGGCCATTGAAATCTTTCCTCAGGGTTTGGCAACAGTGTGGCTCCTCTCTGCGCCTTTATTGGTGCATCCATTAAAAAGTGACATGATTGACTCACTAAGTTTCTGTTTAATTTGCATCTTAATGTCCTATCATTAGGATATAAATACAGGCATAGGGGATTGAGTAATTTAGAAATTCCCTCTGGGGATTTGGTAACTCAGGACTGTGAAGGTGGGAGGCTGTGGCCTGGGAAGGTGGCTGTCTGAGCAAAGCCATATTTGGAGAAGGGTTTTGAACTGAGCCCCCTCATGCAGGGTCAGGATCTGAACACCTGAGGTGCTGAGCGTGTCATTAGCGGCAGGTTTACCAGTGCCCGGACCTGGTACTCACAAAGGTCAGTTGTCAGTGTCTCCAAGAAGCCCTGGTTGTGTGACTGTATTTCCTGGTTGTATTTTGTGCCTACAAGTTTTGTAGATAATGCCACAACCTTTGTCTCCTGGTTCATATGCAGCTTTGCTTCAGAACCATCTACCTTTGGCTTGAGCACCTTCTCGTTGTAGTTCCTACCGTTCAGTCAGCTTCTCAGTCGTGGAGACCCCATGCACAATAACACAAAACATTGCCCAATCCTTCACCATCCCCACAATGGATTGAGGATGGGTCGTTGCGATCCACAGGGTTTTCACTGGCTGATTTTGAGTACCTTGGGAGTGAATACTTAAGGAAAACTGTGGAAACCAACTGCCCAGTTTAAATCCTTCAGCGAGTTATGGCAAGGCTCTTAATCTCAGTGAGCTCTTGCCTGGAAAATGGGTACAATAGTTAATTTGGAAAATTGTCGTGAGGATTAAATGAGATAACATACTTACCGTGCATACTACAGTAATTGAGTCAGCAGGCACCTAAAAAAATAAATGACCTCTGCATTTCTTCTAGTGCCTCATTTGGTTTCTGAACTTCCCAGCTCCAAATGGAGCACTCTGGAGACCAGAACCAGGCTCCTCACTATCCAAAATGCATTTTCTCTGGCCCACTTCCCAAAATGGAGTTTGATAACCTAAAATAGCTGCTTCTTGCAAAAGGACAAAAAGCAGGAAACGATTTGTCCAAGTCTGTGCATGAAAGAATTTTATCCAGCCCCCCTTTTCCTCTCGCCAAAGGTGAGAGCCCCAGCTGTGTGTACATAATATGAAGGGCTGAAAGCACACGTGAGAGCACCTAGTTCAACCCTCTCAGTTTCAAGATGAAGAAATTGAGGGTGATGAGAAGATGAAGGATGTGTCCAAGCCATGCTGCAGAATTTAGGCAGAGAACTCATATCTCCTGTTTTTATCGAGATTTCATAATTTTCATACTGTTTTATGTCATTTGATCTACAAGTTTGAGAAGAAGGCAAGGGAAGTATTATTTATTCCCACTTACAGAACAAACAAGGCTTGGAAGAAACATGCCTAAAAAGTAATTTCTAAGTCTCAAACCCAGGTCTCTGAACTCTGAGTCCAGTGCCCTTCTCAAGCCCCTACTCAGCTGCCAATGTTTTCTTGATTAGCTCTGAAAGATGTGTCTATGGCCCAAACCTAGGCCACTTTCCCTGTCAAAGATGTCCCACCTTTGTAAGGACATCCTAGAGGACAAAGGGACAGGGTCTACAGTACATCTGGTGGAGGAACTAGTTCTGGAGGACTTTCTCACACAACCTAGGCCCTCTCCAGGGCAGAACACATGGCATAAGCTGACCCCAAGAAAAGTCTGTTCATTCATTCATTTACTTATACGTCATACACTTACTGCACAGCCCCATGTGGGAGGAATGGTACTATACGATGCAGGAATACAGAGCCGAATCAAGCATTATCCCTTCCCTCCAGGAGTTTACAATCTGTATTTATCTAACAAAGAGGCCTTCCTTTTTTTTTTTTTTTAATAATTTTTATTGTGCTTTAAGTGAAAGTTTACAAATCAAGTCTGTCTCTCACACAAAAACCCATATACACCTTGCTACACACTCCCAATTACCCTCCCCCTAATGAGACAGCCCGCTCTCCCCCTCCACTCTCTTTTCATGTCCACTTCACCAGCTTCTAACCCCCTCCACCCTCTCATCTCCCCTGCAGGCAGGAGATGCCAACATAGTCTCAAGTGTCCACCGGATCCAAGAAGCTCACTCCTCACCAGCATCCCTCTCCAACCCATTGTCCAGTCCAATCCATGTCTGAAGAGTTGGCTTTGGGAATGGTTCCTGTTCTGGGGCAACAGAAGGTCTGGGGGCCATGACCACTGGGGTCTTTCCAGTCTCAGTCAGACCCTTAAGCCTGGTCTTATGAGAATTTGGGGTCTGCATCCCACTGCTCTCCTGCTTCCTCAGGGGTTCTCTGTTGTGTTCCCTGTCAGGGCAGTCATTGGTGGTAGCCAGGCACCATCTAGTTCTTCTGGTCTCAGGATGAGGTAGTCTCTAGTTCATGTAGCCCTTTCTGTCTCTTGGGCTCGTAATCGCCTTGTGTCCTTGGTGTTCTTCATTCTCCTTTGATCCAGGTGGATTGAGACCAACTGATGCATCTTAGATGGCTACTTGCTAGCGTTTAAGACCCCAGATGCCACTCTTCAAAGTGGGGTGCAGAATGTTTTCTTTTGACTTAGATGTCCCCTGAAACCATGGTCCCCAGACCCCTGCCCCTGCTACGCTGGCCTTTGAAGCATTCAGTTTATTCAGGAACTTCTTTGCTTTTGGTTTAGTCCAATTGTGCTGACCTCCCCTGTATTATGTGCTGTCTTTCCCTTCACCTAAAGTAGTTCTTATCTACTATGTAATTAGTGAATGTCCCTCTCCCATCTCCTCTCCCTCCCCCCTCTCATAACCACAAAAGAATATTTTCTTCTCAGTTTAAACTATTTCTCAAGTTCTTATAATAGTGGTCTTATGCAATATTTGTCCTTTTGCAACTAATTTCACTCAGCATAATGCCTTCCAGGTTCCTCCATGTTATGAAATGTTTCACAGATTCCTCACTGTTCTTTATTGATGCATAGTATTCCATTGTGTGAATATATCATAATTTATTTATCCATTCATCTGTTGATGGGCACCTTGGTTGCTTCCATGTTTTTGCTGTTGTAAACAGTGCTGCAATAAACATGGGTGTGCGTATATCTGTTCATGTAAAGGCTTTTATTTCTCTAGGATATATTCCAAGGAGTGGGATTGCTGGGTCATATGGTAGTTCTATTTCTAGCTTTTTAAGAAAGCGCCAAATCGATTTCCAAAGTGGTTGTACCATTTGACATTCCCACCAGCAGTGTATAAGTGTTCCGATCTCTCCACAGCCTCTCCAACATTTATTATTTTGTGTTCTTTGCATTAATGCCTGCCTTGTTGGAGTGAGATGAAATCTCATTGTAGTTTCGATCTGCATTTCTCTAATGGCTAATGATCATGAACATTTCCTCATATATCTGTTAGCTGCCTGAATGTCTTCTTTAGTGAAGAGTCTATTCATATCTTTTGCCCATTTTTTAATTGGGTTATTTGTCTTTTTGCAGTATCATGTAGATTTTAGAGATCAGGCGCTGATCAGAAATGTCATAGCTAAAAACTTTTTCCCAGTCTGTAGGTAATCTTTTTACTCGTTTGGTGAAGTCTTTGGATGAGCATAGGTGTTTGATTTTTAGGAGCTCCCAGTTATCTAGTTTTTCTTCTACATTCTTTATAATGTTTTGTATACTGTTTATGCCATGTATTAGGGCTCCTAATGTTTTCCCTATTTTTTCTTCCATGATCTTTATCGCTTTAGATTTTATATTTAGGTCTTTGATCCATTTTGAGTTAGTTTTCGTGCATGGAGAGAGGTATGGGTCTTGTTTCAGTTTTTTGCGGGTGGATATCCAATTATGCCAGCACCATTTGTTAAAAAGACTGTCTTTTCCCCATTTAACTGTTTTGGGGCCTTTGTCAAATATCAACTGCTAATATGTGGATGGATTTATGTCTGGATTCTCAATTCTGTTCTGTTGGTCCATGTATCTGTTATTGTACCAATACCAGGCTGTTTTGACTACTTTGAGGCCTTCATTTTTAAATAATAAAATAAAAATGAACAAAACTTTACTGTTTGAAAAGCACTGAAAAATGTGTAGGCCTACTTTCTAAACTTGATGAATACAGTTTGGTAATCTTGAAAGTTGATACCTGAGGATCCCTCCAAGACCCAAGGCTGGAATTCTGAGCGCCACTCAGCGCTGTGTAAAAACTGAGGGTGGGCAAGAGTATTAAATCTGGACTGAAACCCTAAAGGTTAGTTTCGAAATATATATTGGTTTCATTGTTTCTTTTTCTGGTTAGATCCTGGAGACAGAGAAATCTAGTATTTTGAGAGTATAATTAATAGGGTTTGGGGTATTTGAGCCTTTATTGTGTATATTTTACAGAACAAAATGGTACTTGGTAGCAATTCGTATTAATTTTTTCAACAATCCAGTTTTGTCAAATGCCATGTTGGGCATGAGTTAGGCATGGTCTTTAGCTCAAGGAGTTTCTAATCTAGTTGATCACAGACGGCAGATATATAATATGGATGCTGTCCCTTCTGCTGCTTGTGCTCATGACAGACAACAATAATTGATCACAGAACTCTTTGAATGGATCCTGACTGACCTGAGAGCCTTTCTTGTCATAGAACTTCAGGTCACTGCCAATGGATAAAAGTTGCTTACTTAATGAAACCTACTTGCCACCCTGCACTGGAAGAACACATTCAAACTCAACACGGCTGGAGAAAACAGTGGTATATCCAATAGCAGTTAACATGCTTGGCTGCTAACCAAAAGGTTGGAGGTTTGAGTCCACCCACAGATACCTTGGAAGAAAGAGCTCATGTTGTACTTCAGAAAAAATCAGCCATGGAAAACCCTATGGGACACTGTTCCATTCTGACACACATGAGGTCGCCATGAGTCGGAATCAACTTGACGGCAACTGTGGGGGGCAGGGGGGTTAGAATTAAACATGATTAATAGACTCACAAAACCTAAAACCCATCCAAAGACTTAATCCTCCTTTTTTTTTTTTTTTTTGATTAACACCTCCTAGCTCTTCTTCCTAAAGAAATTATGGCTGACCTCATTCATACAACGTTAGATATCATTATTGATTGAATTGTGTCCCCAGAGAATACGTGTTCAAATCTTATAGTTCACCTAGAGATGCCTTAGAAGAAAGGCCTGTCAATCTACTTCTGAAATATCAGCCGTGAAAACTCTATGGAGCACAGTTCTCTGGCATGCATGAGGTCACCGTGAGTCAGAATCAACCCTGAATTTGAACTTCTAGACTTGTGAACTGTGAGAACATAAATTCCTGTCCTTTAAAGCTACCCACTTGTGGTATATTTTGTTATGGAAGCAGTAGGTAACCAAGACAGATGTTTAAATTTTTTTGTTTGTTTTTGTTAGTATTTTGAATTGTTAGCCCATTCTGACATCACAATTGTATTATAAACTAAAGGTATGGTGTGCAGTTTTCAGTCATGTGACATCTATAATACAGCCTTATAATTTTGGATGTAAGCTTTCCCGCTTAGGAGACTAAGGTGATGTATGTGTTTACCTTTGGAAAGTATGTGGAGAATTTTCCTACGGCAGGTATTCTAAGTATTTTTCATCTTGATCACTAATACAAGATTCATGTTCCCATTCAAGAATATGACTGGGTTAATAAATTAGACTTGCTGACAGCTCTTCAATAAAGGAACTGTTTTTCTACAGTTAACAGTCCCTTCCAGATATTAATAAGTTTACTTAGTGTTAATCAGCTTTTCATAGGCAAAGCTGTCTCCCAAAGCCCTAAGGAAAACTAACCATATTAAAAATGCTTTTTTCTAATGTTTAAATTTTTAAGTGAAAACACATACAAAGTCAACATATTACACAGTACAGAGTAGAGTGAAACCAAACCAAACTCGTTGCTTTTGAGTCCATTCCAACTCATAGTAACCCTAAAGGACAGAGTAGAACTGCCACATAGGGTGTCCAAGGAGTGCCTGGTGGATTCCAACTGCCAACCTTTTGGTTAGCAGCTGAACTCTTAACCACTGTGCCACCAGGGGTCCACTTAGGCTCCACGAGAGTCCTTTTACAATCTAGTCTCTGAAACCTAGTCAGGCAGTGTTAGGCATTGAGGTGCTTTGTGCATTTTCAACACTGTATGTCTTCTTTAGACCATGCTGTCATTTGGTTCTCATGACTTCTATGAGTTAGGCTTGGCAGAAGCAATGATCATCATTTTAGGGATAAATTAACTGAAACCCCAATACAGTGAAACTGTCATGGTGATTGGTAGGATGCTCACCAACTCTATTTCCTTTTACTAGGCACAACCCATAAAAAATCCATTACCATCCAGATGATTCTGACTCTAGCAACCCTATAGGCAGAGTAGAATTACCCCATAGAGTCTCCAGGGAGTGCCTGGTGGATTCGAACTGCCAACCTTTTGGTTAGCAGCTATAGCACTTAACCACTACACCACCAGGGCTTCCTAATAGGTGGAGCCACGTGGAACGTGAGTAAAGTGATGTGTCGCTATGTATTCTGGGCTGGGGCAGTTAAGAGGGGGTGAGCCTTCTCCATGCACTTCCTCCTTCCCCTGCAGCAACCTTAGAGACCACCTTTGAGTGTGGTGGAGCCACAATGGGAAGAGCCTGGGTCCCTGAGTCACTTCTTGGAGGAGATCTGCCCAACCTACATTGAGCAGGATGAAAAATAATCACTTGTTAAGTCACTGAGATTGTAGGGCTTTTTAATTATAGCATTTAGTCTATACTGACTACTGCACAAGTGATCTGCTCAAAATCACACATCTAGTCGGTAACAAAAGCAGGTCAAAACAGAAGCTTCCTAAACCCTGAGGTAGGTAATAAAGGCTTAACTGTACTAGTGGTTTAGGAAATTGAACAGGCCTGAAGAGATGGTTGTGGATTAGAAAGCAAAATAAATATAGGCCTTTCTTTTCTAAACCCATCCGTCCTGAGCTCCTCACCATGACAATTCTTGGTGAGTGGTGGCTCCATTGTTTGTATTTGGTCCATATCAAATATATCAAGAGATATCAACAATGGTCTTATTGTAAATTAACAAAGGTCCTTGGGTCTGTTGGATGTCCTCTATCCACAGGAAGAAAATGAGGTCTTTTTTTTTTTTTAAATCACAGAATGCAATACAAAAGGATTGAAGTCAACATATGATAGTTAGCAAACTTTGTTTTTACACACGGCTTGGCATAATTTTCAAAATCACATCTCAAGGCTGCTTTTAGAAAGCACTTATATGTGGATCATGCATGAGTCATGGCAGTGAGGTATGGGTTCCTTACGCCCTGATGCAGTAAAGGAAGGAAAGGAGAAACGCCATTTTGGAAAGAAAGGGGGAAACATATGGATCAGGTCCTGAGAATACTGCCCTTCACCATTTTGTATTTTTCAGAGTCAGCTATTGATTTATACTGTTTGTAAAATTGTGAAAATGAGAGAACTGATTTAACCAGTGTTTTAATTTCTTACTGAAAATGAATTAGAACTTTGGAGAAGTTACATTAACTTTATCAGGACACAAATATCATTAAATAAATGACAGCTACAGTGCTGTCAGAAATATCATTGGAAAAATACCTATTGTCTTATTTACCTTGGAGTCCCTAGGGGGTGCAAATGGTTAACAAGCTTGTCTGCAAACTGAAAGGTTGGACATTTGTGTCCACCCAGAGGTCCCTTGGAAGAAAGGCCTGGTGGTCTGCTTTTGAAAAATTAGTCATTGAAAACCCTATGGAGCCCAATTCTATTCTGACACACATAGGGTCACCATGAGTCAGAACTGACTTGATGGCACCTAGTTTAGTTACCTAGTGCTGCTGTAACACAAATACCACAAGCGAGTGTCTTTAAAGCACATAAATTTATTTTCCCGTAGTTCTGGAGATTAAAAGTGCTAATCGGGTTGATTCCTTCTGTGAGACTCTCTCCTAGTTTCTGATGTCTGCTAGGTTACCACATCATCCCCATTCTAACTTATTTCCCATTTTCTTCCTATATTTTAGCTATGTCTTATTTTTTTAATAATCCCACAAATTAGACAATTATTATTTTATGAAGTACATTTTAATAGTTTTATCCATATATTTATCAATTTCTGTGCTTACCTTTTCTACTTGAATCTCAAACTTTCTTTTGGGATTATTTTTCTTCTGCCTAAAGGATATCAGTTAGAATTTCCTTTCATGACGATCTTTTGATAGAAAACGCTCTGTTTTTGCTTGTCTGAAAATATCGTTACTTCACCCTATTCTTGGAAGATAATTTTAGTAGACATACAATTCTATGTTAACATTTTTTTCCCTCTCAGAACATTAGACAACTCCATTGTCTTCTGGTTTCCATTGTGGCTGTCAAGAAGTCAGCTGTTAGTCTAAGTGTCATTCCTTTGCAGATAAGCTATCTTTTTTGCATAGCTGGTTTTAATATTGTTTTCTTGTCTTTAATGTTTTCAATTTTATTTTGTTACCCGTGTATGAATTTCTTCCTCTTTATCTTGCTTGAGATTCATTGGGTTTCTGAAATATGAACGTTGGTATCTTTTGTGAGTTCTGGAAAATTTTCAGCTATTACCTGTTGAATTCCTCTCCCCTTTTCTTTCACCTCTTCTGTGTTGTTGTTGTTGTTAGGTCCATTGAGTTGGTTTCAACTCATAGTGACCCTATGCACAACAGAATGAAACACTGCCTAGTCCTGTGCCATCCTTACAATCATCGTTATGCTTGAGCTCATTGTTGCAGCCACTGTGCCAATCCACATCATTGAGGGTCTTCTTCTTTTCTGCTTACCCTGTACTTTGCCACGCATGATGTCTTTCTCCAGGGACTGATCCCTCCTGACAACATGTCCAAGGTATGTAAGACTCAGTCTCACCATCCTTGCTTCTAAGAAGCATTCTGGTTGTACTTTTTCTAAGACATATTTGTTTGTTCTGTTGGCAGTCCATAGTATATTCAATACTCTTCACCAACACCACAGTTCAAAGGTGTCAATTCTTCTTTGGTCTTCCTTATTCATTGTCCAGCTTTCACATGCATATGATGTGATTGAAAATACCGTAGCTTGGGTCAGGTGCACCTTAGACTTCAAGGTGACATCTTTGCTTTTTAACACTTTAAAGAGGTTCTTTGCAGCAGATTTACCCAATGCAATGCATCATTTGATTTCTTGGCTGCTGCTTCCATGGCTGTTGATTGTGGATCCAAGTAAAATGAAATCCTTGACAAATTCAAGACTCGTTATCAACCTGTGATATGCAGATGACACAACCTTGCTTGCTGAAAGTGAAGAGGACTTGAAGCACTTACCAATGAAGATCAGAGACTACAGCCTTCAGTATGGATTGCACCTCAACATAAAGAAAACAAAAATCCTCACAACTGGACCAAAAGGCAACATCATGATAAACAGAGAAAAGGTTGAAGTTGTCAAGTTGACCTCTTCTGTGACCCTGATAAAATATAAGATGCCTTCATTCTGTAGTCCATGTTGCTTGTCATTTGTTGTTGTTAGATGCCATAGAGTTGGTTCTGACTCATAACAACCCTGTACAACAGAATGAAACTCTGCCCAGTCCTGTGCCATCCTCACAATCATTGTTATGTTTGAACCCGTTGTTACTTACTTTGTCGTTAACATTTTAAACCTTCTTTCAATTGTTTTGTTCTTCTGTGCTGCACTGTGAATAATTTCTTCAGCGCTGACTTTCATTTCCCTAATGTTCTTGTTAGCTGTATTTAATTCATCCATTAAGTTTTTAACCACAATTATTTGACATTTCATTTCTAGAAATTTGATTTGGTTTTTTTTTCAAGCTTGCTTAATCATTTTTAAGATTCCACATTCCTTATTCATAGTAAACATATTAAAACACATTTATTTTTATTTTGGATCTAAAATTTCAACATTCTCCTGATTGTTATTTCTGCTAGCTGTCATCAATGATATCTTGTTTCTTTCTTTAGGTAATATTACTACTATGTATTTATGTATTATCATTTACTATGAGATTAGGTTTTATGGTAGCTTGAAAAGCCTTAGTCTAATGCATGTTCCTCCAAATAGGGTTTACATTTGTTTCAGGTGCCTTACACCATTTTAAACTAAAAATTGGGCTCAACTTTTTCAGAATATTCTAAAAGTGTAATATGGGTTGTAAATCTGTATGAGAGTTAATTTGTGGCTGTGAAAGCTTTCGTTTTCCCTCATCCAACGGACAAAATTTTTTTTAAAAAAAGCATTTTTTTTGTCCCCTTCTTCAGGTGTATTAATTTTTAGTTCATTGTTTCTTTGATGATATAACTCCTTCAAATCCTGGGTTTATGCAGGAGTCTCCTACCAGACTGTCCATCTGAGCTAGGCTGTAAGTTTTGTCTCCTGTCTCCCTACTCCCAGGCAATAGTTAAAATGGAAACCAAGATCACCAGAACTCATCAGAAGCTCCCCAAAATGAAAGCTGACCTCATTGCTCTGTGGATTCTGACTTCCACTGTATTTTTGGCATCTGAGGATTTTTTACTTTCTTTCCAGCTCAGCAATGTATTTCTAAACGGGTTCTTTGTAACTTATTCAGGGAGATCTGTTTAGAGTTTCTAGTCTACCATATTGTTAGAAAGGAAATTCCTCCGAAAAAAATTATGCTCATTTACCTACTGAAGACTAATTGCAAATACTTGACATATAAAGATAATAAAACTTAGCTCCTACTTTAAAAGAGATGACTGAGTTCTCTAGGATTTATTCTTAGAATTTGTAATAATTTGTATATTCAATTTATGTGAGAAAATATAACCACTATTCTCTCAAAAGAAAATCTAATAGTTACAAAATGGGTGCCATAAATGTTTGCTGAATGAATTCATGAATTAAATATTAATTGGTTAATGAAGCAAGTTAATATTAGTGGTATTAAACTCTAGTCTTTTCCTGAGCCTAATGCAGTACAAGAAATAGAAAGGAGATGCCTTACCCAAGACACTGAAGGGCAGCCATGTTTACAACCCCTGCAGCCAGCAGCACTTCTGTTTCGTTTGTCCCAGGTAGGTTTTGTTAGCTGACTGTAGCACTGGCTCTGTATTGAGAACTCAGAGGCATCAGTACATAACGTATGTTGAACTGTTCCAGCTGGATCTAAGACATCATATTCAGTTGCATCTCTTTCAGTTTGCTCCTAATTGCTTCCTGATTCTATTTAACACTGCTCTGCTACATGAAGATAAAGTCTGGTGACAGGCTGACACACTGTGGCAGGGGTGGAGGTTGGGAGGAAGATAAATCCTAGCATTTCTAACCCATGCTTAGAAATCCAGGTAATAGTTAAACTCCATACAATTCCTAAACATGTGGAAACATTTTAAATTTAGTCTTGATTCTGATAGGCAGGGATTGTTGGGAAGACCCAGTGAATAATAAATCTAATACAACTGTATCCAGAAATACTAAGATTCTTTATCACGGTAAAGCTATGTAAAACTACCCTGCAGTCTATGAGTAACTTGAGTTGAGCACAACTTGAAATACTTCTTCATTGAAATGAGAGATTCTTACTTTATCTCAAGTGTAATTATCAATTTAAATGTCATGGGTCAATTTATTAAGGATTTATTCATCAGGGTATAACTTTTATTAGGCTTTATTGCTACCAGAAATTATATCCTACACAAATACAATAGAGATTTAAATGTTCTGGAGAACGAGCTGACGGCTCTCGCCTTTATGGTGTCGTACAGTAATGGACCTTGACCAGCAGAAGATTCGATAAGTATAAAATATTACTGCTTGATGCTAATTTGGTTCCTTTTTAATGACTGATAATCCTTGTCGATTTAGTGTGATCGTCACAATCTAGCACTGTTTCCCACCATGGATATGATTGTAACAGGAGCCATTAAGTGTGTCTGCATAATAAAATTAGTCAGGGAAGCTATGAACATTGTTTCCAGGCCTTTGGATTTCCATTATAGTGGTGAGGCTTGTTGAAGTGAAAAGTCTGCTGCCAGCTCAACCAATTCCCTGGCGCTTCGGATGCTAAGCAAAGAACTGATGATGCCCATGTTAAGAAGCCTGTTCTCAGAGTCCTAGAAAATTCATCATATATAAATAGAAGCTGTAGATTTTTGGTTAGAGATGGTTTGGTGACTGATTTGCCTAACAAAGCTTTCCACAACTCCAAATCTTAAATACATAATCAGTCTTTCACTACTAAAATTTGAAAGGGGGAAGCTTCTCCTTCGGTTTGGAGATTTATTGCTCCTTCAGGAGGTTACTGTATTAAAGGAGTTGGAATCGCTTGACATCTTTGAACATAATTTAAATGTATGATCTGATCCCACTGCCCCCTTGTAGGGATTTACAGGGCTTGCGGGGAAGGCAGGGATAAGGATCTCATCACTATGTAAAGGCAGTGAAATAAATAAGTGCATCTGCCTCGTTACCCTTCCTGTTCCCACAGCTTATGTGGGATCAAGTTCAGATTTCTTTCTCCTAAAGCTACTCTGCTGTGAGTCCCCAGGGAACTATCTCCCTGGAGCCTGTCAGGAAGGAGTAGAAACTTGGTACCAAAGGAGGGCCTGTTTCGCTTCTGAACTAAGTAGTCCTCATTTTAACAAGTTAAGAATTTACATTCCAAATTTTCAGAAAGTCTGGATTGAGAGCCAGAAGGTAATAGAATATGAAGGCAACATCAGGGTCTTCCTAGCAGAGAACTTGTGGATGATATTATTATGTGGCATTAGCTAAAATTTTTTTTCTTGTTTACTAAGCCCTCTGGAATCATTAAAAGTTGGGTTATTAAAAATGAGAGTGCTCGTTCAGCATTAGACTACAGAGCAAGCAGCCATTCATTTTTCAACACTGTTATAGTAAACCAACAGTATGGGGTTTAAAAAAGAAAAATAAGTTAGTTCAAAAGAAACAACTAAAAACATAATGTCTGTATATAAAAAAAAGAAAAAAAACCATTGCTATCAAATCAATTCCAACTCATAGCGACCCAATAGGACAGAGTAGGACTGCCCCATAGGGTTTCCAAGGAGTGCCTGATGGAATCAATCTGCTGACCTTTTGATTAGCAGCCAAACTCTTAACCACTACGCCACCAGGGTTTGCAAATGTCTAGGTAGTAAGTATATATTATCGCCTCTCCTCTGCAGCGTTAGCCTAGAGAATATTAAGCAAATCAGAAAATGAGGTTTGATCCATGAAAGATTGCAGCACAGTGAACTTGGCACCCTTTGTCCGTCTGCAAGCGCCATTCTTCCCTTTTGGACGTCAGCTTCCTTCTCTCCCTCTCTGTCCCGTCCGTGTTGTTAAGCTTCTATCAGCTGCCTCTGGGAAGCAGTAGCAGTGCCTAGTCTTTTGAAGAGTACTACACGAGGTAACTCAAGAGCAGCCTGCCCCTTCTCTGTCCCACCCAGAGGTGGGTAGCAGCAGGTCCATGTGGATGGAGACCATTTCTCTGAGGCTTGAAGAGGACACATTTTCCCAGTGCCAGAAGACCTGCAAGGGCTGCCTTAATTTCCAAAAAGGAGATCTCTTAGCCAAACTTCTGGTGATCGTGATAACAAGGGCTAGATTTTTCTGGAAACATCCAGGTCATTGCTTTCCCACCTTGATGCCTATTGCCACGCCTTCTGTGGGGCAGTTCTACTCTACGGTCGCTATGAGATGGAATCGACTCGACAGCAAGGGGTATGACTCTCTAAAGTACAAGCTCCTTGAAGGGACTGTCTTATTCACTCCTAGCTTCTAGCACAGCATATGACCACAATTAAGCATGCAATAAATATTTGTTGAATAATCCATTGCTTTCTCTGGTATTTCTACCTATCTGAAACCTATCCACTTTTAAAATCTCAGAACAAAACCAAACCAAACTCATTGCCATCAAGTTGATTCTGACTGGCAAAGACCTTATTAGTGACTTTACAGGAAAAAGTAGAACTGCCCCACAGGGTTTTCAAGGAGTGGCTGGTGAATTCAAAATGCTGACCTTTTGGTTAACTGCTGTGCCATTAGGGCTCCCCATAAATGCCTTTCAGATAATTTCACAGGATAGTAGTCTCTCATAGGCATAGCACTTACTGTTTGCATTACTCTTTGGGCAGTTGGCCAGGCACTGACTTACAGCATCTTTGCTATTGATGCTTTCGTATTGTAATTTAAAGTTTTTGGGGGTTTGATGTCTGATCTCTATCTAACCAGGAATCCAGGAACAAGAATGGTAGTCAGAGCAGGCCTTGTGGAGACAGGAAATGAATCTAAGGAAGCCTCAGCAGCTGGAGTTCCAGGATCTTTTCTCCGGTGAGTGGTCATTACGTTCCCTTTACTCTTCTTCAAAAAGGAGCCCTGGTGGTGCAGTGGTTACTTGCTCAGCTGCTGACCAAAAGGTTGATGGTTCAAACCTACCAGCCACTCTGCAAGAGAAAGATGTGGCAGTCAGCTTCCATAAAGATTTACAGCCTTAGAAACCCTATGGGGCAATTCTACTCTGTCCTTTAGGGTCACTATGAGTCAGAATTGACTGGATGGTGGTGGGTTTTCCTCTTCTTCAGTCTCCACCTCTTTGTGTCTGCTTGCCTCTTTTCCATTAGCTTTTATTCTATCTCAAACCTTCTGCCCATGCGTGCCTTCACTTTACTCAGAGCTTTGACCCTTCATGGCCCAGAATGACCCCCTGGCCTTTCTCACTATCGAAAAAGAGCATTGTAAGCCCCAAATTCTCTAATTCAGCCTTGGTTAAAATTATGATTGAAATTTACCATACGTTTCAATGGTCTATAATAAAATAAGTGAAGAACTAGTTGACAGAAGAGATTTTGAGAATGCGAAATGCTGGGACTACGATTACCCTTTATTTAAAAAATTATACGGAAGAAGATTGCTCAATATTTACATATTAATGCTCATAAACTTTTGGTAAATCTGTATTTCTTTTTTGTATTTTGTCATCTTAAAAATAAATTTCAATCTACATCTTTTTTTTACCAAGAAGGCCAAAGGACTTCCATGTAATATTCAGAGGTTTGATATAGTAATTGTGAGGAACACTGACTTGTAACCTTGAGACTATAAATATTTGTTAGTGAAACACACATTTATTAGAATGTTTGTTGTGCAGAGTTGAGTTTGTTCATTTGAAGTTGCAAACTATGTTTGCTCAGTAAACCTGTGTAATTAACCACTGAGCAAGACCTCGTTCATTTACTTATAATTAATTCAACAAATATAAATTACTGTGCAGATTTCTTTAGAGGTCGAAGCATTTTTAAAGGCTTTTGCCCTTGCAAAAGTTATTTGTAAGTAAAATTAAAAGATGGCTCTAGTAGGTAGCCTTATAAAATGGCTCTCAATGGTCACTGCTTACTGGTATTCACGCACTTGTGTTAATAGCCCCCCGGCCCCCTTTGAGTGTGGGCTGGATGTAATGACTTGTTTTTAGCAAACGTTACTACCGACCAGCAAGTAACCTGACTCATGACGACTCTATTCACAATGGAACAAAAGGCTGCCAGTCCTGCGCCATGCCTATGGTCAACTGTGGATCAGACCACTGTGATTCACAGGATTTTCATTGAATGACTTTGGAATTAGACCACCAGGCCTTTCTTCCTAGTCTGTCTTAGTCTGGAAGATCCACTGAGGCCTGCTCAGTATCATAGCAAAGCGCAAGCCTTCACTGACGGACAGATGGTGGCTGCGCATAAGGTGCACCAGCCGGGAATTGAACCAGGGTCTCCCACATGGAAGGTAAGAATTCTACCACTGAACCACTGCTGCCCACTTGCTTCTAAAAATTGAGTATGGCAAAAGTAAAAGGATAAAACTTTCTGATGTGTCAACTTGGCAAGGCTACAGTCCCCAATTATTCAGTCAAACACTAAATGCTGCTGTGAAGGTATCTTACAGATGTAGTTAAAGCTCATAATTGGTTGACTTTAGGTAAGAGAGATTGTCCCACATAATCTGAACGGATGAGATTCAATCAATTGAAAGGCCTTAAAAGCAGAGCTCAGGCTTCCCTGAAGAAGAAAAAGCTGCCTGTGGGCAGCAGCTTCAGCCGACAGTTCCAGCCTGCCCTTCCTGGTGGCCTGTCTTACAGATTTCTGACTTGCCTAGCCAGCCCCTACAATTGCAGAAGCCAATGCCTTGCAATTAATCTCTTAACATATATCTTCTGCTGGTCTGCCTCTCTAGTTGAACCTTAACTAATATAGATGTCACTTCCAAGATTAAGTTATAAAAGATTGTGACTTTTGTCCTGTTGGCATCCTCTCCCTGGATTTTCCTGTGCTTGCTCTGATGGAGAGGGCCACCTGGCAAGGAACTGATGGTGGCCTCCAGCTAAGAGTCAGCAAGGAACCAAGGTCCTTGGTCCAGCAGGACACAAAGAACAGAATCCTGCCAACAACCATGTAAATGAGCTTGGAACCAATGCACCAATGCAAAGGGACACCTGGCCAATCAGAATAGATGCAGCCATGATGGCATGACAGTGTGTACTAACCTAACACAGATCAGCCCTGATTAAAAATCCCAGGCACTTTCACACACACTGACTCTCTTCAAGCCTTGACACACCCATAGCCTTGAGAACACCAGTCTGTTGAGAGAACAAAGTTTACAACATTAAGAGAGAATTTTTTTTTTTTTAAGCTTGGTTTCTCAAGGCTCTCAGTTGAGCCTTGAGATGACCTTGGCCTTGTTTGTAGCCTTGTAAGAGATCATAAAGCAGAAGACCCAGCTAAGCCATGCCCAGATTCCTGATCCACAGAAACCTTGAGATAATAAATTTATGCTGTTTTAAGTTACCAAATTTCAGGGTAATTTGTTATGCCGCACTAGATAACAAATACGGATTTTTTCTAAGAGATTGATTTTAAAACAGTGCAAAATCTTCTTCCAGATGAGCTTTTGGCCACTGTTAACACCTGCTTTACTTTAATTTCCCAATTCATACCCTAAGGTAGAAAATCTAATTGGTCCAACACATCTGAACAGGGACCTAGTAGCAGACCACCTAATGGACCCAACAGGAAGAAAGGCTTGGTGATCTACTTCCAAAAATCAGCCGGTGAAAACCCAACGGATCACAACTGTCTGATCCACAATCAATCGTGACAACAACGCAGGAGGGGGCAGCATTTCATCCTGTTGTGTGTGGTGTCGCCATGAGTCAGGACCTACTTGAAGGCAGCTAACAACGGCAACGACAGATCTGAATACAGTCATTGGCTAACTTTGGAACAGGTGCCCATCGCAGTCCAATCAGCTACAACCCAGGTGCGGAGGGTGGTGAACTTTGTGATCCAACAGGAGGCACGCTCTGCAAAAGATGTGGGCAAAACAGTCTCTCTTAGAAGAACTGGTGAGCCAATCCAGAACCATGATTTACAGGCCTAGTGAAGAGCCAGGAGTCCCTGGGGGGCACAGATGGTTAAGAACTTGACTGCTAGCCCTGCTAGCCGAAAGGTTGGCAGTCTGACCCCACCCAGAGGTGCCTCCAAAGCAAGGCCTGGAGATCTGCTTCCAAAAGGTCACAGCCTTGAAAATGCTACAGAACACAAATCTACTGGGACATACATGGGGTAGCCATGAGTCAGAATCAACTCCATGGCAGCTAACAACAATATTAAAGAACTAGAATTACACCATTGTAAGAATATCACCCAAGGGTGAGAGTCAAAACATTTAACAACAGCCCAACAAAAGCACCAATGCAAATGCACATCTGGCCAATCAGAACAGATGCAGCCATGATGGCATGACAGTGAGTACTAACCCAACACAGATCAGCCCTGATTAAAACCCCCAGGCACTTTCACACACTGACTCTCTTCAAGCCTTGACACACCCATAGCCTTGAGAACACCCGTCTGTTGAGAGAACAAAGTTTACAACATTAAGAGAGAATTTTTTTTTTTTTTAAAGCTTGGTTTCTCATCCAGGGCTTTCCTTCTTACCTTCTTGCTGCTAAACTTTCAAACCATGGAGTATTTCACCAAAATCTGAAGAATCAGAACCAAGCTCTCAAAATTCTCTAGCCACCCTCTCTGAAAGGTCATAGAGAAGACGTCTTTATCATGGTTGAAAGTGTTGTGTTGCTTTTGGTCATTTTTTGTTTTTTAATTTTTAGTTTTATTTTTGGTGAAAATATACACAGCAAAACCCTCTCCCCTTCCTCAGTTTCTAGACATAACGATTAGTGATGTTGGTTACATTTAATAGTTTTTAAATTTTTATTTTATTGTGCTTTGAGTGAAAGCTTATAGTGTGAATCAGTTTCTCATTCAAAAATTTACACACAAATTGTTTTGTAACATTGATTACAATCCTTGCAATGTGTCAGCACTCTCCCCCTTTCTCTTTCCACCCCAGGTTCCCTGTGTCCTTTTGTCCATCTTTCTTGTCTCTTCCTGCCTTCTTGTCTTTGTTTTGGGCAGGTGTTGCCCACTTGGTCTCATGTACTTGATTAAACTAAGAAGCACGTTCCTCATGTGTGTTATTTTTTGTTTTTATAGGCATGTCTAATTTCAGCTGAAAGGTGGACTTTGGGAGTGGCTTCAGTTCTGAATTAGCAGGGTGTCCAGGGGCCATAGTCTCAGGGATTCCTCCAGTCTCCATCAGACCAGCAAGTCTGGTCTTTTTTTGTGAATTTGAATTTTGTTCTACATTTTTCTCCCACTCAGTCCAGAACCCTCTATTGTGATCCCTGTCAGAGCAGTTGGTGGTGGTAGCCGGGCACCATCTGGTTCTTCTGGGCTCAGGCTGGTGGAGGCTGTGGTTCATGTGGCCCCTTAGTCCTTTGGACAAATATTTCCCTTGTGGCATTTGTTTTCTTCTGATCACTTTTTTTTTTGGGAAACCCTGGTGGTGTAGTGGTTAAGTGCTCTGGCTGCTAACCAAAAGGTTGGCGGTCCTTGGAAACCCTATGGGGCAGTTTTACTCTGTCGTGTAGGGTCGCTATGAGTCAGAGTCAACTGGACGGCAACAGGTTTGGTTTTTGGTTTTCTTGTGATCATTTGTTTTTTAATCGATGCTTCTACAGACGAGATTTTTATGCAGTCCTGCTAAGCACACTCCTCCCTACCGTCAGAAGGTTATTATTATCTTTTTGGCCAAGACGATTGATTTTACTGTGGTCTTGCAGCCTAACGGAGAACCTCCAAGCAGATAAAGAGGAGGCAGTCACAAAGAAACCCCGGCAACCAGGTCTGAGGGACATGTAGAGCTTCAAGTGAGCACTCCACAGAGGTGCTCACTGAAGTTGAAGAAGTAGCGTAACAGCTGTACAAAGCTGCAGATCAGAGGGAATATGAAATAGTTAAACTTGCTCAAAGGCACACCGTATCCCCATCCAACAGTTAAATGCATTCTAAGCCCCTTCAAGGAGGAAACACAGACTAGCCGGGTGCTCCTGCTGCCGGGTGGCAGGAAGATGATAAAATCACTGTGCTGTGCTGTGAGTGCTGCCCTCCTGTCTGAGAAGCTCGCAGTAAGCCCAGTATTTACTGCACCTGTGCAGGCCAGCACAGCAGTGCTGGTTGCTGCCTGTCTTCTGGTTGGATGAATCAGCTGTGAACATCACAGGTTATAGCTGTCTATTGTTTTGGCTCCTGAAGGTGGGAAGAGATGAAAGCCCCCATCTGCTCTTGTCATGTTTGCGGTGAAATGTGGAAGGTGGCCTCCTTCTTCCTGAGTTAGTGCTAAAACAAGATCTGGACTGACTATATGAGAGTTTGGGGCATAATTAAAAAGACAGCACATGGCAAAGACCAAAAAAAAAAGAAAAATCATTTATTTACAGGGGAAAGGTGTGTATGGAAAGGAAATGGAGGACAAGATGAGAAAAAAAAAAAAAAGATGAGGGACCTGGGAAAATCGAATTCAGGAGCCAGGAAAGGTGAGCTTCCCCAGCCGCTGTACAAATCCCTGCTGTAATCAGGATGGAAATGCCGGGCAGTCAGTGCAGAGAGGATCTTCAATTTGTTCAACTCCACTCAAAATATTTTTTATATAAATCGTTTTGCCCTCACATTTCCATGATATATGGAACTATGAACTCTAAATTAGTGTTAACAGAAATTGTCGAGCTCTGCGTTAAAAACCAGCAGCCAGCCGGCCCTACAGGCTTAATTACAGAAGGAAGGGTGTGAAGGGCGCAAAAATCCTGTTTCGAAATTTTACCACATTAATGCGATATAAATAAAAGATTATCTCATCCACTGGTGACCTTAAGGATCCAAAGGAAAACAGGAAATCGACTTCACTGCCGTTTATATTTACCTTGCCTGAAAAACCAAAAAAATTAAACCCAGTGCCGTTGAGTCCATTCTGACTCATAGCAACCCTATAGGACAGAGTAGAACTGCCTCATAGAGTTTCCAAGGAGCGCCTGGCGCTTTCAAACCCTTTGGTTAGCAGCTGCAGCACTTAAACACTACACCACCAGGGTTTCCACCTTGCCTGAACAGTCTTATTTTGGCAAATCCAAAATTCCTAATTTTTCATCGTGGGGCAGAAGGTTATGTGCGTCGGAGACATAGGCCCAGGAAGTCGCCCGAATTAAAATGACACATACTTTAATATGGAGACAGGTTCCCCACGTGTCAAACAAGACAGTGTAGATTAAGTCTTCACAGACCTCTTTTGAGTGCCTACTGTGCACAGTCTGGAAGCTCTGCTGAAACCTGTCCTTTAGACGTTGAATCCATTTGGCAATGGACTCAAACACGAAGATGATGCATGACTGGCAACGTTTCATCTTGTTTATAGATTAGGTCATCATGAGTAAGAGTGGACGCGATAGCAACGAACAACAACTAGGTAAAACCATCATAACCCATTAACACACTGCTGTTGCGTCAATTCTGACTCATAGTGACCCTATAGAACAGAGTAGAACTGCTCCATAGGGTTTCCACGGCTGTAACCTTTACAGAAGCAGACTGCCACATCTTTCTGCCAAAGAGCAGCTGGTGGATTTGAACGGCTGACCTTTCAGTTAGCAGCTGAGCTCTCAAACACTGTGCCACCAGGGCTCCTCATAACATCTGTAACAAAACCAAAACCAAGCCCCTTCCTGTCCAGTCGATTCCGACTCATAGCGACCCTATAGAGTATAGTAGAACTGCCCCTTAGGGTTTCCAAAGAGTGGCTGGTGGATTGGAACTGCTGACTTTTTGGTTAGCAGCTGAGCTCTTAACCACTGTGCCACCAGAACTCCATAACGTTTCTAGCAGGGTTTATAGTCTTTGGATGTCCTGAGTTTTATGCTGATTTTTCTTTTCCAAAAACAAGCCTTACTGTAGTGGTTATGGCTTCACACTGGATTCCTTATGTCATGATCTCATCAAAGTACAAACCAGATATGAGTTTAGATCTCAGCCTTGGTGCTCAGTCCTGTTGCCCAGTCCCATTCTCTCAAGTGGCTGCTCCATGTCTTATTTATCATTTTGGACATTGCACGCTGCCACGCGATTAGGGGGACGGTATGACCTGATTTGCTCAGGACAATCTCGATTTACCCTTGTTGTCTAAACACAATTATTAACAACTCTCAATCCCAGCTTGGATAGCAAGCTATTTTTCACTCTACATATGATGTGCTTTGATTTCTATTAAAGCTATGAAGTATTTAATGAGTGAGTACATGAGTGAATGAATACATGTAGGTAGGTAGGCAGAGATTGTTAAAGAATCGAGGCCAACTTTTTGAAATTTGTAGACTCAGTTCATTCCCTAGAGTAGGCTGCCATAGGGAAAGCTGACTTTAGCCAAAAGTGACACCTCCCTCAGGCTACAGCAAAGTTCCTCAACCTCAACACTATTGACATTTTGGGTCAGATAATTCTTTGTTGTGAGAGGCTGTCCTGTCATTGCAGAATTTTTAGCAGCATTCTTGGCCTCTCCCTCTAGATTTCAGTGGCACTCCCCACCTAGCTGAGACAACCAAAATATCTCAAGCATTGCCAAATGTTTCCTGAGGGGCAGGAGGGAACCACTGGGTTAGAGAATGGGTATAAAATATTTCCTAAAATTACCAAAGGCAATGAAGGAAAGAAAGACACACTGAAGAACATGAAGCTGCAGGGCACTCCAGACACACCCAGTATCATGTGCTTTCAAAGCTTAAAACGTGGAAATTTATTGAAAATTTAAAAATTGATGCGGGCGGTACAAATGGTTAACACACGTGCTGCTAACCAAAATGTTGGAGGTTTGAGTCACCCAGAGGCACCTTGGAAGAAAAGCCTGGCAATCTACTTCTACTTATTTCAATGTCGTCATTGCTTATTTTGTGTCTTTCTGCTTTTTCACTCTTGTCTGGATTTGAGTAAGCACTGGCTTATTTAACTTATTAGCCTTTTCCTTCAAAATAAATCAACTCTTGAATTTATTTACTTGTCCTATTTTCTGTTTTCTAGTTAGTTTCTGCTTTTATCAGTAGTAATTTCTTCCTTCAGGTTCATTATGTTGTTCTCTTTGGTATTAGTTATCAATTGCTACATAAGAAATGACTCCAAAACTTAGTGCCTTTGAATAACAATGAATGTTTTTTATCGCACAAAGTTTCTGAAGTTCAGAAATCCAGGAGCAGTTTAGTTAGGTGGTTCCAGCCCAGGGCCCCTCATGAGGTTACAGCCAAGCTGTCAGCTGAGACTGCAGTTACCTGAAGGCTTGGCTGAGGCTGGAGAATACATTTTTAAGAAGATTTACTCACACGGCTGTTGGCTGGAAGCCTCAGTCCCTGGCCATGTGGATCCACAGGGCTGTCTGAGCACCCCAAGACATGACAGCTGGCCTTCCCAGAGCTAGTGATCTGAGACAGAGAGAGTGGCCAAGATGGGAGCCACGGTGCCTTTTCATAACCTCATCTTTAAAGTCACATGTCAATACTTCCACTTTATTCTACTCATTAGAAGCCAAGTCACTAAGTTGAACCCATACGCAAGCAGGGGAGGAATTAGGTTTCACTTCCCAAAGGGAGGGGTACTAAAGAATTTGTGAGTTTATTTTTAAAACCACTGTCATGGGTTGAATTATGTCCCCTTAAAAATGTGTGTATCGACTTGATGAGACCATGTGTGGTTGTCCTCCATTTCGTGATTTTTCCTATGTGTTAAAAATCATAATCTCTGCCTGTGGTTAGAAAGGATTTGGGTGGGATTGTAACACCCTTACTAAGGTCACAGCCCTCATCTAACATAAAGGGAGTTTCCCTAGGGTGTGGCCTGTACCACCTTTTATCTTGCAAGAGATAAATGGAAAGGGAAGGAAGCAGAGAGTAGGGGAGTTGGGGACCTTATACCACCAAGAAAGCAGCACCAGGAGCAGAGAGCGTCCTTTGGACCCAGTGTCCCTGTGCCTGAGAAGCTCCTTGACCAGAGGAAGATTGAGAACAAGGATCTTCCTCCAGAGAGGACAAAGAGAGAAAGCCTTCTCTTGGAGCTGACACCCTGAATTTGGGCTTGTAACCTACTAGACTGTGAGAGAATAAATTTCTCTTTGTTAAAGCCATCCACTTGTGGTATTTCTGTTATAGCAGTACTAGATGACTAAGACAACCACCAAATCTTTCAAAATTCTTGACTTGGTACTTGTTCTTTTATTATTTATTCTTTTGATCTTTAATATAAGTTTTTAAGGCTATACATTTTCCCCCGTGCAAGACTTAAGTATACACCGTAAGTTCTGATATGTAGTATTTTTGTTATTGTTGATTAGATATTCTGATATTTGGTTGGATTTTCTCTTTGGTCCAAGAATTGTTTAAGAGAGACTTTGGATCCATCTTTTTGTTCTTTAGATTTCTGGATCTAGAAATGTTAGTGATCAGGAAATGTTTGTACTATTTCTACTTTTTGGAATTTTTAAGGCTTTTGGTGTGGCCTAAAATATGGTCAATTTTGTGAATATTCCATTGGTATACCCGTTGCTGTCCAGTCAATTCTAACTCATAGCGACCCTGTAGGACATAGTAAAACGGCCCCACAGGGTTTCCAAGGAGAGGCTGATGGATTTGAATTGTTGACCTTTTGGTTAGCAGCCATAGCTCTTAACCACTGTGCCACCAAGGCTCTGTTGGTACTTGAAAATAATTCACTGTTTTCTAAGTATATAGTTTGATATCCAATTTATTTATTTATATATATATATATATATATATATATATAAAGTCTACTATGTTAATTATTCAGTTTTGGTTTTCTCTAAACTTGCCCACTGAATCTGTATTAGAATCAAAGAAGAGAATTAAAGTTTCTACTTCTAGTGTGTTTCTGTCTTCCTCTCCTTGTCTTCCTGTAGTTTTTACTGTATGAGTAATGGTGCCATGTGATTCAGTACTTCTATCTTTGTTGCTAATTGCACTTTTTTGCCACATAAGAAGCCAGCTTTTGATTTATTTAATGCTTTTTCCCTGTATTCAATTTTGTCTGATATTAAAATAACTAACTTGGTTTATCTTTGTTTGCATTTGTAGGGTATATTTTAGTTATCCTTTTGTTTTCAAACTTTCTAAACCACTTTGCTTTAGGAGTGTCTCATATACGGCATAAAGTTGACATTTGTTTTGTGATTCATCTAAAGTTCTCTCCACTCCCTTTTCCACCACCCTGTATTTGTGGATTATTTTGTCTTTCTTAATGTTCTCCTTTTTTGTGCCATTAAATGTACTCTTACCTGTATTAATTGATTTGACAATTTAATAACTATATCCTTTAACCAGAAGCTATTGAAGACCAGAAAACTTCTGAGTGTGAATTTGCCTAGCCTTTGTTTTCCAGCTTCTTTCACCCTTACCCTCTCAACTTACAACTTATCTACATTTTTTAGGGCATATAATATTTACGTTCTGTCCTGCAATTCTAACCACACCTTTGTTTTAATCTTCCCATTAAAACCCCAATTGCTGTAGAGTTAATTCTGACTCCTAGTGACCCTGTAGGACAGAGCAGAACTGCCCCATAAGGTTTCCAAGGCTGTAATCTTTACGGGAGCAGACCGTCACATCTTTCTCCTATACAGCAGCTGGTGGGTTCAAATGACTGACCTTTCAGTTAGCAGCCGAGTACTTAACCACTGCATCACCACGGCTCCTTATTTTAATCTTAGTGCTAATAAATTCAGTGCTCTTGGCAGCCCTCTCTTCTCTCATCTCTTTGACTTTTCTAGGATATATCTCAGTGTTGGCTTCTCTGCATCACTGTTCCCTGGAATATGGTCTGCTCTTTCTTATGTAGACACAAGTCTTATTTCAGGAATGTTTTCTTGAATCATATTTTTAAGTATTTGGATATGATTCAAGATTGTCTTCTTCAGCAACTCCAACTATACATATGTTTCTGTATCTTTGCTTTGCCCTTTTTAACTCTGTCTTCATTTTTACTTCACTTGTCTTACCTTTTCCCTCATTTCTATCTTCTGTGTTCCTACTGTCTAGTCTCTCTCATGCTCCTTCCAAGTTCACTTCCATTTCTGTAATGGTTTCATTTTTTCCTTCAGTCTTTTCTCTGAGCTCTGCCAGCTCACACCTCACTTCCCCTCTGTTGCCTCCAGGACAGCTCCCAGAGCTCTCGCATCTCTGACGTGTGTTCCTTCTTCATAGAAACAGTTACTTCACCAGCCTTTTTAAATTCATGGCCAAGTGTTTAGTGATTTTTATCTACCCTGTGGCGCTATCTTTCTGGGGAGTATTCTTTGTCAGTCATTTGTTTTATTCTTTTCCCGTGTTCATATTGATCCCTTGACTGTTTCCTTTTTTTTTATTTTTCATCTTTGAAATGTGTGTTTTTTTTTCTGGACCAGATATTTGCAAAAGGTTCGTGTTGGGGAAGAGTGAGGGCCAATTGAAACTTTTCTTGTGTGGTCAAGCTTTGTGTGTAAGTTTGCTTTGCTTGAGACAATGGGGTTAAGCAGTTGTGAGGTTTTTCTAAAGCAATGTTATTTTTCTCCCCCTCTGCCACAGAAACAGACTGCTTCCTACAAATAAATAAGATTGGTCTCTGTGTTTTCTCTTTTAGCCCTACTTTTTCTTCCTCTTGGAATAAAACCAGCTTCAAGGAAGCTCCTACTGTCAGCATATGTGCCCCGTTTCTGCTATTGCCCACTAAACCCAAAAATACATTATTGTCGAGTAGTTCTGACTCATAGCAACCCAGAATAAAAGTGCCCCATAGGATTTCCAAGGAGGGGCTGGTGGATGCAAACTGCTAACCTTTTGGTTGGCAGCCAAGTTCTTAACCACTGCTCCACCAGGGCCCACTAGAGATTAGATTTTGCATCTCAAGCTATACCTCACCTTTGAAGAGTTTTTTGTTGTTTCTTTCCAAAGATCAGTGCAGCAGTGTCCTCTCTCTTCATGCATTCCAAATTCATCTCCACTTCTTTTGTCCACTTTTGCGCCTATTTTATAGTTTTAGATTTATCATGGATTGAATTATGTCCCCCCAAAAATGTGTGTATCAGCTTGGTTGGGCCATGATGCCCAGTATTCTGTGGTTGTCCTCCATTTTGTAATTGTAATTTTATGTTAAGAGGATTAGGGTGGGATTGTAACACCCTTACTCATGTCACCTCTCTGATCCAAGGTAAAGGGAGTTTCCCTGGGGTGTGGCCTGCAAGGGAAGCAAGCAGAGAGTTGGGAACCTCATACCACCAAGAAAGCACCGCCGGAAGCAGAGCACGGCCTTTAGACTTGGGGTCCATGCGCGTAAGAAGCTCCTAGTCCAGGGGAACATTGATGAGAAGGCCAACAGAGGGAGAAAGACTTCCGCTGGAGCTGATGCCCTGAATCTGGACTTTTAGCCTACTTTGCTGTGAGAAAACAAACTTCTCTTTGTTAAAGCCATCCACTTGTGCTGTTCCTGTTATAGTAGCACTAGATGGCTAAAACAAGATTTAAGCTATTTCTTAGTTTTGTCAGAAATGGAGCTTGTCTTTTACTTTCTTACTCTTCTTGTTGCTTTTGAGTAGTTTCCAGATAGAGAAGCAAGAAGTGCTGGCTTTATGTCACCATCTAAGAATCCAAAGACTCCTTCATCCTTTTCTAATTGCTGTTATTCAAATATGTTTTATGATGCTCATAACATGTTAGAACAAAATCTCATATATAAATTTTACATAGAAATATGCTATATTTATATATTGATTTTTAAAATATAAATATGTTAGTTTGCATGCCCCCCATTTTTATTTATGAGATAATTGATCAACAAAGCTTAAAGAATATTGACATCAAGAATGTAAAGTGTATTAAATCTATAACAAAGATAGGCACCTAAGGCTATTGAACCAGAGAGAAGCAACATCTCTTTCTTCTAGTAAGCTTAGGTACAATATTACAAACTATGTCAGCAGTACGTGTTGAGGAAAAACTGATTTGAAGAGTAATATCTGATAAAAATGTAATAATAACAGAACTCTTTTGATAGTTTTGTAGTTTGATGGTATATAGTTTGCAAAGCATTTTCACATATATTATCTCATTTGATCCTCAAAATGACCCATTGAAGGGGACATTGTTATTTCCTTTTATAAATAAGAATAAGAGGCCCGCAGAAGTCAAATGACTTAAAGCCACATAGCTGAAGGCCAAACCCTGATGACCAGAGTCCTCAGCTGCTGCCTAGGAATCAGAAAGCAATAATTTCCCTAGGTGGCAAGTGGGCCCACACAAAAGCTGTGGTATTAAAAGGTTGCCAAGTCATAAGACTTTCCTAATCAAAACTGGTTCATTTCTGAATTCTGTTGTTGTTGTTGTTTTAATGAGATAAGAGCAGAGAAGGGTGTCATTTTTTCCCCCAAAATACTTGAGATAAAAAGAAGGATACCTTCAGAATCTCTTAGATTGGCTCCACAGCACAAAAAGAGCAATCTATGTATTCAGGGCAGGTAACTAACCCAAAGAGAAGTTTAGAATGAGACCTGGAGAACAGCCTAATTCTCTGATATCTTATGCATTTTATGTTCAACCTCATCCAGTGTTCAAATGACCAAGGACTTGGTATCGAGTCAATTACTATTTGAGAGTAAATAAAATAACCATCAGTTAAAATGTCAGAGAGCTTCATTCTTTTGAAATACACTGCTTCTTTAATAATTTATTCACATGCTTGGTGGTCAGATGCTATGCAATCATAATTGAAAATTCCATCACTTCTAAATGTAGTTTAAAAAAAAAATTAGGCACAGTCAAATGTGTGTGATCCCAAAATACTTATGTAATAGTTTATTGATTTAGTACAACAGTCAGAGTGTGTGTGTGTGCGTGTGTGTCCTGGCAAAGGCATCGAGCAATTGTGAATAGACTGTGATCGAAGACTTCAAAATATGCATAGACAACATTTTGAGTTAGGCATCGTCTAACAAGTGTGACAGATCGCTTTCACAAATTTACAACCTCGTAACTATTTGAGATATGTTTTAATATAATTAAGGAGCCTTGGTGGTGCAGTGGTTAAGAGCTTGGCTGCTAACCAAAGGTTGGCAATTCAAAACCACGAAGGGCTCTGAGGAAGAAAGATGTGGCAGTTTGCTTCTATAGAGATTTACAGCTTTGGAAACCCTATGGGGTCACTATGAGTCGTAATTGACTCGATGGCAGTGGGTTTCGGTTTTTTTTTAACTATAATTAGGAGAACTCCAATCACAAGTAATCAAGAGGCTTTTCCAACAAACTTCAAAGACAATACTGAAAATTAGCAAAGGGTTGCTTTTCTAAATAGATTTTAGGATTCGGAGTAGGTGGCAATCTCTTCTTGACAAATATTCTTGTCTAGAAAGCACTCACTTTTTATTGCAAAAAGACGGGTAGAAAAGCTACAGAAAGGAAGAAAGAAAAGAAGGGGGGTAGGGAGGAAGATTTCATTGGGAAGTTGCTTTTAAACATATTTGTATATTTAGAATTTCCTGTGAAATGGAAAGTTGAGAAGAGGCTTTTTTATATATATGAAATTATCATCCTGCTTTCTGCACCTAATTCTACAGGCCCTAAAATGGCTAATTAAAACCTGACTGTATTGCTTAGTTAATTCAGTTGACAGTTAACCCTCGGGAATATTTTGGCAGTTAATTATACACATTGACAATTTTTATATGGTGGGTATAAATTTATCGGGCTGCACTATAAAATCCCACCCCAGCAACCAAATTTTTGTTCATATATAGACTCAGATTAATGGTAATCTGTAGCAGGAAATGTAATTGGGCTAGCTAAATGAGTGATTATTCCCAAAGTGCTTCACAGAGCTTGTCATGCTTATGAATTGTTTTTCTGCTGCAATGCCATTTGCAAAAAAAAAAAAAAAAATTCTGAAGAAGACACACTGGTGAACAAATAAGAATGTCACACACACATATACACACACATTTTAAAGTTAGATTTCTACTCACCTTTATGCTTTACTCCTTTCAGACCCTTAATAAATGACTACTTTGAACCCAAGAACTTGCTAGGTTAAAAAAAAAATGATAGAGACTTTTACCAAAAGAATTTACAGACTAACTGGGGAGACAAGTCATGGAAGATATAAACAAACAAATAAGGAAAACCATATGGACCCATACTCAAGGAATTTACAATCTAATGAGGAAGACTAACACGGATGATGTAAACCAGTCACATAATGAAATAAGAGCCAAATCGGGTACCAGTTTCCCGTGGTAACTGGGCCAGGGCAGTGTGAGCTCTTGGGTGTCAAGGGGGAAACAGAGCCCTGGAGGTGTAAGTGAAGGGTTACAACGCAGTGCAATGTAAGCGACAGGACAGGCAGGTGCCCAGTGATGGGGACCCCACGCTGGCGGAGGGATCGAAGGCTTCAGCAGGAATATGACATCTGTGACAAGTTTGAAAAGACCGGAGTTATCAAGAGGAAAAGGGAAGGCAGACTGTGCAAGTCAAACTCGGAAAGCACAAATATGCAAAGGCGTTTGGGCGTTACCTGTGCATTACTGTGGCCACGGGAGTTTTCAGATTTAAGAGAAGAACACGGTCAGAGCTCTATTCCAGAAGGACCCTAGAGAAGGGTTATATTAAAGACAGACTTCTTCGGACGCATCATAGACAGTAGGCCCTGAAAGGAGTCTCAGCAGAGATGAAGTTTAGGAGATCACCTTGCCGCTGCATAAACTAAGGAATATTTTTGCTTTTTGTTTTTAACTGATATTGCATAATTATTTTGGAAGGCACAGCCAAAGAGAGATTATAAATAGTTGATTTCCTCCGAATTATAGGTTATTCCCTGCCCCCATCTACTTTGTGGGATCATGGTCTCCAAGCTAAATAGACAAATATTTCCTGAGCTGTGCTCATCCTGGGGAGATGCCGTTTCAGTGCCATACAAGCTCCACCCCAGCCATTTGGGATGAGAATCAGAAAATGCCTGCTCCAGCAAGCATCCTGTAAATGTAGTCATTTATGTAGACTGTGTGGGATAGGAGAAAAAAAATCACTATGTTTTCCATTACCCGGTGAGCTCCATCCATCCGCTCCTTACCAGTGAATTAAGTGTAAATAAATAAATACAGCCAAGTTCAATGGTAACCTTTAGTACCTTCCATTAATCAGAGTAATTCGAGGTCTTCTCTGGGGCCTTCGCTGATGCTATAGAAAGAAAAATGGAGACGGGAGGTCAGTTTAACACCAGCCCTATGACACTTTGTCAATACACTATTGGCGATTCAGTTACGGTGAAAAATAAGGGCATTATTTAGCTGTTAGGAGTTAGTAAATAGATTATTTATTATGCTGTCTGTCATCAATCAGAACCCCAAGCCTACAAAGGCACCAGCTGCCTGAATAATTTTCTTCATTGTCTGAAGATCTAAAACAGCTCTATCTCACTCTCTCCTCACGCCCCATGTATGTGTTAGAAAATGTTATCATATTTGAGATTGATGAATGTGAGAATTTATTAACAGGAAATGAAAACTGATAGGTATTTAACATTTAATGTGAAATAATCTACTGTGACATAAAAAACTCAAAATAATACTAACTGTTTTAATTGTCCATGGTAATTAAACTGTCACTGTGGTAATTAAAAAGATAGGTGGGCAGTAAGTTATTGACACAAGCTCTTCAAATAAAGTGGGTTAATTTTAAAACTAAATTTAACTTAAATTGAATGAGTCGCCTGCCTCTCTCTCTCTTTCTATTTCTCTTGAATGGCAGCATCAAAACTGTGTTTCTCACTCTTTACCAGGGATAAACCCAAAGTCACTGCCTCAGCATAAAAAATATAAAAATTCCTAGTGCTAAAAATCCCTGGTAATAAACTCTGTTCTTTGAACAGTGAGGAATCTGCGAAACATTTCTTAACATGGAGGAAGCTGGAAGGCATTATACTGAGTGAAATTAGTCAGTTGCAAAAGGACAAATATTGTATAAGACCATTATTATAAGAACTCGAGAAATAGTTTAAACAGAAAGGAATATATTCTTTGATGGTTACAAGAGGGGGCAGGAAGGAAGGGAGGGAGACGGGTAGTCACTAATTAGATGTAGATAAGAACTATTTTAGGTGACAGAAAAGACAACACACAGTACAGCACAGTACAGTACAGGAGAGATCAGCACTTTTGGACTAAACCAAAAGCAAAGAAGTTTCCTGAATAAACTGAACGCTTCCATGGCCAGCGTAGCAGGGGCAGGGTTTTGGGGACCATGGTTTCAGGGGACATATAAGTCAATTGACATAATAAAATTTATTAAGAAAACATTCTGCACCCCACTTTGGAGAGTGGCATCTGGGGTCTTAAACACTACCAAGCAGCCATCTAAGATGCATCAGTTGGTCTCAACCCACCTGGAGTAAAGGAGAATGAAGAACACCAAGGTCACATGATAACTATGAGCCCAAGAGACAGAAAAGGCTGCATAAATTGGAGGCTACATCAGCCTGAGACCAGAAGAACTAGATGGTGCCTGTCTACAACTAATAACTGCCCCTACAGGGAGCACAACAGAGAACCCCTGAGGGAGCAGGAGAGCAGTGGGATGCAGACCCCAAATTCTCATAAAAAGACCAGACTTAATGGTCTGACTGAGACTAGGAGGTCCCTGTTGGTCATGGTCCCCAGACGTTCTGTTAGCCCAAGACAGGAACCATTCCCAAAGCAACTCTTCAGGCAGGGATTGGACTGGAGTATGGGACAGACAATGATACTGGTGAAGAATGAGCTTCTTGGATCAAGTAGACACATGAGACTATGTAGGCATCTCCTGTCTGGAGGGAAGATGAGAGGGCAGAGGGGGTCAGAAGCTGGCGGAATGGACACAAAAAGAGAGAGTGGAGGGAAGGAGTGTGCTGTCTCATCAGGGGGAGAGCAGTTAGGAGTATATAGCAAAGTGTATATAAATTTTTGTATGACAGACTGACTTGATTTTTAAACTTTCACTTAAACACAATTTAAAAAAAAATCTGTTCTTTGACTAAAGACAAAGGATTATTTAGTGTATATAGAGAGAACCGTCGGTTAGCTGTTTGGGAAATGCCACGTGTCACAAATCTAAATAAATTCTATATGGATTCAAGTTAATTTTTTTTAATCACACACAGACAAAATTTTAAAAATATGTATTAGAATATTTACCAAATCTCTTGAGAAAGAAAACTTCTGGGCTTAGAATTCCGTAGTCTGTTTCCTTTTCTAAGCTTATCTCTGGTGCTACCCTTTGGGTGTTTTTCAGTCCAGATAACAATTTCAAGTTCCCTACACTCACCAAAAGGAGCCCTCGTGGTGCAACATTTAAGTGCTAGACTGCTAACCGAGAGCTTGTTGGTTCCAGCCCATTCAGTAGCTTTGTGGGAGAAAGACCGGGGTGTCTGCTCCCATAAAGATTACAGCCTAGGGAGCCCTTTGGTGCAGTTCTACTCTGTCGCATGGGGTCACTATGAGTCGGAATCAGCTCCACAGCACCCAACAACAACATAATCACCAACCTGTTTGACCCTTCCTTTTCCTAGAACACATTTGCCCCTTACTTGACTGGCTAAAAAAGACAAAACAAAACCCGATCCCAACTCGTAGTGACCGTATAGGACAAAGTAGAGCTAACTAACTGCCCCATAGGGTTTCCAAGGCTGTGAATCTCTACGGAAGCTGTTGGCCAGATCTTTCTCCCACAGAAAGGCTGTCAGGTTCAAACTGCTGACCTTTTGGTTAACAGCTGAGTGCTTAACCACTGCACCACCTGACTGTCTTATCTCCACCTATTCTTTGAGATTTCATTTATGCATCATGTTCTCCAGGAAGCTGCTCCTGTCAACTCCTCCAGGCCCCCATCCCACCTCTGCCCATCAGAGATTGGCACCAGAGGTCTTCCTTCCCATAGCTCCGTGAACCTACCAAATTACACTGAATCAGCACAGTTTATTGACCAGTCCCTCCCTTCCCATTGATCTGCAATGCCATCTCTGTAATATATTAGCCTTCTATACATGCACCTGTTTCTGTTCCACTGGTCCCTTTGCCTATCCCTGAATTAATACTAACCCATTGCTGTGGAGTTGATTACGACTCATAGCGACCCTGTAGGGCACAGCAGAGCTGCCCATAGGGTGCCAAGGCTGTAACCTTTACAGAAACAGACTAACACATCTTTTCGCCTGTGGAGCTGTTGGTGGGTTCCAATCGTCGACCTTTTGGTTAGCAGCTGAATACTTAAACACTATGTCACCAGGGCTCCTTTGAATTAATACTACACTGTGTTAACTGTCATAGTTTATAATAATTTGTAATAGAGCAAACCACTCTCCTTATTTTTCTTATATCTTCCTGTTATTGAGCATTCCTATCCATGAACATGGAATATTTCTCCATTTATTTAGGTCTAACGTTTTAATTATCTGCATATAGGTATTGCTAATATTTTGCTAATTTTATTCCTAAGTACCTTATAGGGTTGTTAGAAATAGTTTTCTCATCCCCAAACCTATGGCCCCTGAACCTTTTGCTAATCCAGAGCTGAAACCATTCCTGAAGCCCACTATAAAACAAAAAATAACACATGCGAGGAATGTGCTTCTTAGTTCAATCAAATACAGGAGACCAAATGCACAGCTCTTGTCCAAAAGCAGAACAAGAATGCAGGAAGGGACAGGAATTGGATGAACGGACACAGGGAACCCCAGGGTGGAAGGGGAGCGTGTGCTGTCACATTGTGGGGATTGCAACGAATGTCACAAAATAATATGTGTATAAACTTTTGAATGAGAAATTTAACTTGAGCTGTAAACTTTCACCTAAAGAACAATTAAAAAAAAAAGTTTTTCTCCCAAACTGATTTCTAACACTTCGTTGTTCATGTATAGAAATGCAATTGATTTTTGTACATTATAGCCTGTTACCTTGCTAAAATTCTGTTATTATTTCTAATAATTTGTTTCTAGATTCTTTTGGTTAACCTAGGCAAGCAATAACATAATCTGTAAATAATGATTGTTTTATTTCTTCCGTCTCAATCCTTATGCCTCTAGTTTCTTTTCCTTAACTTTCTATACTGGAGAGGACACCCAAAACAATGTTCACTTGAAGCAGTGATAGTGAACACCTTTGTCTTGTTCATAATTTTTAAAAGAATGTTTTCAACATTTTCCCATTAAGACTTACGCTTCCTTTAGGCTCTTCATGGATATGCTTTATCAAGTTAAAGAAGCTCCATTTTTTTCCTAGTTCATTAAGAGTTATTATCAGGAATGGATATTGAATCTTAACAAATGCTTTTTCTGCATATACTGAGATCACTCAATTTTTCTCCTTTAATTTTTTAACGTGCTAAGTGACATTCGTAGATTTTCTAAAATTAAACCACCTTTGCATCCCTAGGATAATTCCGCCATGGTAATGGTGTGTTATTTTTTAATACTCTGCTGGACTAAGTTTACTAATATTTTGTTTATGATATTCGTGCATCTGTTTATAAACAAGATTGATTTATAATTTTTCATTCTCAATCTGTCCTTGTCTGGTTTTCCTATAAATTCATGTTGGTCTTATAGAATTAGTTGGGAAATGCTTTCTCTTTCTTGATTTTCTAGAGAAGTTTGTTCATGACTGGATTGGTCTATTAGAACTCAGCTGGTGTTTTCTTTGTGGGAAGATTTTAACTACTGTTTTGATTTCTTAAATAGTTACAAGATGATTCAAGATTTCTATTTCTTATCTAGTCAGTTTTGCTAAGTTATATTTTTCCAGGAATTTATCCATTTTATATAATTGTTTAAATTTATTGGCATAAAATTGTTTATAGAATTCTGTTAATTATATTTAATTTTTTATCTGCATGCATAGTTATGTTTCCATTTTCTTCTTTATATTAAGAAAGGTTTTCCTTGGCCAAATATTATGGATTGAATCATGTCTTCCAAAAACATGTGTTGTTTACCTTACATCTATGCCTGTGGTTATAATCCCATTTGTGAATGGGTTTTCTTTGTTATATTAATGATTAGTGTAGGATATATCTTCAGTTAATCTCTTTTGAGATATAAAAGAGATTAAACAAAATCTTGTGAGCAGTCATCTAAGATACTCCACTGGTCTCGCCCCATCTGGAGCAAGGGAAAATGAAGAAAACCAAAGACACAAGGGAAAGATTAGTCCAAAGGATTAATGGATTACAACTACCACAGCCTCCACCAGACTGAATCCAGCACACGATGGTGCCTGGCTACCACCACCGACTGCTCTGATAGGGATCACAATAGAGGGTCCCAGACAGAGCTGGAAAAAAAATGTAGAACAAAATTCTAACTCACAAAAAAAGACCAGACTTACTGGCTTGACAGAGACTGAAGAAATCCCAGGAGTATGGCCCCCCGCACATGCTTCCAGCTCAGTAATGATGTCACTCCTGAGATTCACCCCTTCAGCCAAAGATTAGACAGGCTCATAAAACAAAACAAAACTAAAGGGGCACATCAGCCCAGGTGCAAGGACTAGAAGGCAGGAAAGAGACAGGAAAGCTAAAGAGATAGGGAATCCAAGGTCAGGAGTGGAGAGTGTTGACATGTCACGGGGTTGGTAACCAATGTCACAAAACAATATGTGTACTAAATGTTTAATGAGAAGCTAGCTTGTTCTGTAAACTTTCATCTAACCAATAAAAAAAGAGAGAGAGAGATTAAACAAGTTAAACAAGTAAGCAGAGCAGAAATGGGGGAAGACACATGCCAAGCCACATGAAGATCCCCCAGGAGTAGAAGCTAAGAGACAAGGACCTTCTTCCAGAGCCAAGAAAGCCTTCGCCTAGAGCCAGCACCCTAAATTCCTACTTATAGCCTCTTAAACTGTGAGAAAATCAATTTCTGTTTGTTAAAGCCACCTACTTGCGGTATTTCTGATGTAGCAGCAATAGATAACTAAGACAATCAATCTTACCGAAAATTGCTCTACTTGATTGCCGTATTTTAGGCAAATAATGCACGTCCTCTATGTTTGTTTGCCCACCGCACCTCCCCCCGAACCATGAAGTATTTTCGTAAGCGAGCTATGATAATTTTTTTATGGCAACATGTAAAAAGAAATTTGCATAGCATGTTTACAATAATACATCATGGGGGGAGGGCATGGTTGGCAATCAAATGTAGAAGGCACACCTTATTTTCCTAAAAATGTGGTAGTCTTTGAATACAATCAACTTTGGGCTCTTTTTTTCTATCTATTGTATGTTTGTTTTTCGTTTCCTTGATTACTGTTTTGACCTTTATCATCTCCTTTCCTCTACATAGGAGCCCTGGTGGCACAGAGGTTAAAGTCATCAGCTGCTAGCTGAAAGGCTGGTGGTTCGAACCCACCAGCTGCTCTGCGGGAGAAAGATGCGGCACCCTCGGAAACCCTATGGGGTAGCTCTACTCTGTCCTCTAGGGTCGTTATGATTTGGAATCAACTTGATGGCAGAGGGTTTGATTCGGTTTGGTTCCTCTACATATTTGAGTTTACTCTGTTCTATCTTTTTTAACTTATTAATTGGATATTAATTGGATACCGCTCATTAATATTCATCCTTTCTTCTCTTTTCAAACGTAAAACTATAAATGTAAATTTAAAACTATAAATTTCCATTCAAATATCACTTTCATTGCATCCCAGTGAAAGTTTTGACACATAATTTCATTATTCATAAAATAGACATTTTAGAGTACGTTTATTATAACTTTATTTTTGGCCCAGGAAGTACCACTAATCTGGCCACTTCGCCCTCTGAGAGTTTGGGCAAGCCTGCCTCTAACATACATGGGGCTCAGGGCAAGAGTAAAAGTAGGATGCCCCGAAATCCTGTGTAAATGTCTTAGAAATCATAAATCAAGCCTACATACACGTATATAAAATATGCTCCATCCCTCTACTTTGACAAATATACCTTAATAGAGCAAAATAGAAAATTATGTGTAAAACTATGATTTTTATGTGACTGAAAGTTGGCAAAAAATTAAATACAATGAATTCAATTATTATTGCATATGTCTGGGGGTTCATTTGATAGGCTGGTGAGGTTTGACTAAGAAATAAAGACATATCATTTATAAATCACTATGTATTTATTTTATAAAATTTGTTTTTCTTGACTTTATTTCAGAAAAATCAGTAAATGTTACAATCCAGATTCTCAATGTAATTTATGTCCTATTAAATATTAATGATTAAAATATTGAAAATAAATTTCAGTTGCATTCAAAGTGCACATGTAAAGCACATGTAAATATTTCTCCATCAAAGTTACACACTTAATTAAAAACTATTTCAATAAACTAAAATTTTCTAATGTGATTTTTGAAAACTTAATGGTTGTTTTTTTTTATTATGCCTCTTTAGTTTCCAATATAAAGAATCAGTGGGTATCACCCTTCCCACATGGTGTATTAAGCCTGCAGAGCTATGAATTTCAGACTAATATGACTGTTTAATTACAAATTTTATCTCCAGTTTTGCGCATCTGCTGCAAATACTGTGCTCATATGTGGGTGCTTCTAGAACCACAATTTGGAACACAAAGAAAATAAGAAAATGGACACTTGAGACTACTGAGAAAGATTTTGTTGCGAAAGAACCTGTTACATTCATTCTGAAGGGAATAATTTAATGTTAATTTATCTTTTCTTTTATCTAAAGGTTTCCATACCTCCAATCCTCACTACTCTGTAAAGCAATATCCATCTCCAATTCACAACCCCAACCTTTACCACATTTAGACTTGGTAACTCTGTTTAGATTATATACAGCAGGAGAGGTGTTTGTGTCCCTGAGGCCCTAAGGGAGTTAGATCGAGTAGTGGTTAGTGCAGAGTGTGTGTCTTGAATATGATTGTGTATGTGTATTTTGTGTGTGTTTGTGATAAGAGGGGCGTCTCTAATGCACAGGCCAAGGCAAGGTCCTCTCTCACCCAGGTGTAAGGAAGGCTAATACCAGGTCAACTTTCCCATCATTGCTAGCCCAAGGCTCTGTGTTATTGTTAGTCACCATGGAGTCTATGTGCAAAGTAAAACTGATATGTGTAGAGTAGAACTGCTCCACAGGGTTTTCAAGGCTGTGACCTTTTAGAAGCAGACTGCCAGGCCTATTTTCCCAGTTGTCGTCACTGGGTGGGTTTGAAACGTCAACATTTATGGTTAGTAATCCAGTGCTTAACCGTTTGCTCCACCCAGAGACTCCATCCATATACAACAGGCAGAGCTGCTATTGGCATTTATCTTCAGCAACCAGCCCCTTCCTTGCTGCCAGCTCACTTGGGCTCCATTGCACCTGAACTCATATTTTTGTTGCTTTTTTCTATTTGAACACCAAGGATCTTTAGAGATTTCCTCTAGAGGCCTCCTTTCCTTCTTGTGAAACTACCAGTATATCCAAGAGTACATCCTTTCTAGAGTTTAATTCTAGAATCCCTGCAATGTTCTGTAGTGACAGAGTTCCTTTAAGAACTTCCCAGCTGCCATTGAGTTGACTCTGACTCGTGGAGACCCCATGTGTGCCAGAGGAGACCTGTGTTCCATAGGGTTTTCAATGGCTGATGTTTTTGGAAGTAGATCACCAGGTCTTCTGAAGTGCCTCTGGGTGGGCTCAAATCTCTAGTTTTTCAGTTAGCAGCAAGCATGTTAACCATTCTCACCACCTAGGGACTCCTTTGATTGCCTAGTCAGTCATAATTCCAGAAGTGGAAGTCTCCCCAGTCCAATGCGTTGGAATTCTCTTTGTATCTTCCCATATAGAATGCAAGCTCTTTAAGGCCAGAGGTCATGAATTATTTGTGTTTAAGCCCAGTACAATGCCTGGCAAATCATATACACTTAAAACTTGTTGAAATAAAACAACCAAGGAAGTCACAAAAGAAAGGACAGATTTGGTTTCATAAAAGTGAAAAGTTTGAAAACTTCTACAACTTAACAACAAAAAGACAAATAACCCTACTAAAAACTGGGCAAAAGACATGAACAGACACTCGACCAAAGAAGATATTCAAATGGCCGACAGACACATGAAAAGATGCTCAACATCATTAGCTATCAGAGAAATGCAAATCAAAACCACAAAAAGGTAGCATTTCAGTCCCATTAGGATGGCTAAGATTTAAAAAAAAGGAAAATAACTACTGGAGGAGATGTGGAGAAATTGGAAGCCTCACTCATTGCTGGTGGGAATACAAAATGGTGCAGCCATTGTGGAATACAGTCTGGTGGTTCCTCAAAAAACTAGAGGTAGAGCTGTCATAACCTGTTGCCGCCGAGTTGATTTCGACTCATAGCAACCCTATAGGACAGAGTAGGTGGATTCTTTTGGTTAATGGACAACCTCTTAACCACTATGCCCCAGAGCTGCCATTGTTGTGTGCCATCAAGTTGATTCTGACTCATAGCAACCCTATAGGACAGGGCAGAATGCCCCACAGGGTTTCCAAGGAGAGCCTGGTGGGTTTAAACTGTTGACCTTTTGATTAGCAGACTGAGTTCTTAACCACTTCACCACCAGGGCTCCAGAGCTGCCATACGACCCAGCAATTTCACTCCTAGTATATACCATAGGAATCTAATAGAAGTGACGTGAACAGACGTGTGCACACCTATGATCATCACAGCACTATTCACAGTAGCAAAAAGATGGAAACAACCTAAGTGTCCATCAATGGATGAATGGATAAGTAAAATGTGGTACAAACATACAATGGAATACTACTCAGTGATAAAGAATAATGAGTTCCCAAAACATCTGGGAACCTGGATGAACCTGGAGGACATTCCGTTGAGCAGAATAAGTCAATCACAAAAAAACAAATACTGTATGTTCTCACTTTTATGAAATGACATGAACAAGTAAATATACAGAAACTAATGTTCATTAGTGGTTACCAGGGATGGGTAGGGGGGATCCACTTTCTAGACAGTAAACGTTTGTTATTTTTGGTCATGGGAAAGGTAACACTGAACGAGGGTAAAGCATACACAGCTTCACGAAGGTAAATGGTGCCACTAAAATGTACACGAGAAAAAAAGTCCTTCTGGTAATTGCTATAAAACTCGTTGCTATTGAATTTTAAAACAACATCAACAACAACCAAAAAAATATATATGAGGGTATATATGCATGTGTGTAGACATATATGTGTAGAGGTATATATATGTGAGTATATGTGTGTGTATACATAGGTGTATGCATATGTATATGTCAGGTATGTATGCATGTACGTAGGCATATATGTGTATAGGTAGGTATATGTGAGTATATAATGTGTATATGTAGGTATATGCACGTGTATATGCATGTATGTGACTTATGCACACATATTCATAGATATAGTAAAGCACATGGGGGCACAGTTACAGATACTTCTTAGACACAACCAAACACTTCACGAAATTGGTTTTCAGGGTTTGAAGGATTAGGACCACAGCCTCGTGGCACATCTTGGTCAACTGGCATAATATAGTTCATGAAGTTTATGTTCTACATTCTAGTTTGGTGAGTAGTATCTGGGGTCTTAAAAGTTTGTGAGCAGTTATCTAAGATACAACTATTGGTTTCTGTTAGTCTGGAGCAAAAGAGAAAGAAGGAAACCAAAAACTCATAGAAGAAGCTAGTCTGCAGGACTAATAGTCTATAAAACCATGGCCTTATCTACCGAGACCCAGAGAACTAGATGGTGCCCAGCTACCACAATAGATGGACCCTGATAGAATGGGAGAAATAGGTGGAACAGGATCTCAAATTCCTAAAATAAAAACCAGACTTACTGGACCAATTGAGACTGGAGGACTCCCCGAGACTATTGCCCTGAGATACTCTAAACCAAAACTAGCCTCTGAGGTCACCTTTTAGCTATATAACAGACTGGCTCACAAAAAGAGTATCACCCATGAGGACTGTGTTTCTTAAAAAAAAATCATCTATATGAGACCAGATTAGTCAACAGTTACTTTAAAACAAAGACGAGAGTGTAAGGGGGAAGGGAAATTAGATGAATGGAAACGGAACAACCAGAATGAAAATAATGAGAATCTTCACACATTGCGAAGAACGTAACCAACGTCACTGAACAATCTGTGTAGAAATTGTTAAATGGAAACCTAAACTGTTATGTAAACCTTCATTGAAAACACAACAAAGTACTATTTAAAAAAAAGTGAAAAGTTTGGTATTTAAAAAAAATTTCAATAACCTTAGAAAATATCTACAGCAAGTACTAAAGAGAGCTATCATCTTTATTATGTAAAAAAAATTGCACAAATAGATGATAAAAAAACTAAAACCCATATAGGTAAATGGACAATGGATCTAAAAGACAATTCTTAAAGGAGGAAATACAATTAGAAACAAAATCTAAAACTGACGCAGTACTTAAGAACCAATTTGTCAGTCACCAGCCTCCAAATATTCACTGTATTTAGTCTAATGATTCCACTGCTAAAAAAAAAAAAACAAACTATTCCAAAGAAATAATCATATATTTGGGAAGAGGAAGTTTTATTTATGTAACTTAAGTATGATAAGGCTTTTCTTTTTATGTCTAACAGGAGTTCTCTGATATCCATGTTGGAGGCTGTGGTGAGAGGAATTAGGCGAAGAGTCGTGGTCCCCAATCCAGGAATTCATCAACAAGAGAACTACTAGAAATGCTGACACATTGTGAAGAATGTAACCAAGGTAGCTGAACAATTTGCTTAAAAATTGTTGAATGTGAACCTTTTACTGAAGGTAAACTTTTACTGAAAACACAATAAAACATTATTTTTTAAAAAAAGAAAAAGATTACTAGAGAATTATAGAACACATGCTGCCCACTGGGTGTGAGGGGCCCTGCACACGGGTGTCTACTGTCCATACCTGGGCCTGGCTGGAACACAGAAAGATGCTCAGATGGTCCACAGGCTGGAATGCAGAAGGTCTTCATTCTAATCATCGTCTGCTCTAAATGTAAACAGAAAGCTCTGCCCACAAGCATTGAATGGTAGCATTAAAAAAAAAAAAAAAAAACTGCAGTCAAGCCAATTCCAACTCATAGCGACCCTATAAGACAGAGTAGAACTGCCCCATAGGGTTTCCAAAGAGCAGCTGGTGTCTTTGAACTACCAGCCTTTTGGTTAGTAGCTGAACGTTTAATTACTGTGTCACCAGGACTCCTAAAACTTCCTCCTGTAGAGTGCTGGCTCCAAGTGGCACATAGCCACTTGGAAATGGAGGCTTCAATTCAAGGTGAATGGCCACAAGGGATGACTAGCCGTAGGATGGAAACATCTTGGCTTACCCAGCCAGGTGTCCCCGGCGCTTTGAGGAACAGAAGCTCTCTGCTCAAGTTGCCCCTCCTTAGCGGTAATTAATACAAATGATTTTCCCCTAAACCATGGTGGCACAGAACCTGAACACTAACAGTTGTCCATCCAGAGGCACTAATGTACCATACTGCCACCTGCCATTAGGAGATCTTTTTACCAGCACCTGGCCACTTTTTCTTTCTCTGCGAATGCACTCAGCTGGATCAGCCTGTAATACGCTGGCATGATTTCAACTAAACTAAGGTAAGCTAAAGGACACTTGGAGCAGAAAAAAAAAGGGGGAATGAAATAGCTATCATTACCTCCTGAAACTTCAACAACTGTGAAAGAGCTCTCTCCCTGAGCAGTCTAGATCCCCAATTTCAGTGGGTATAATGGCACCCAGCTTCGAGGTACAGACAAGCAGACATTTGTCAGCTGAGTCTTTCCTCCCCCATGACAAGTGAAGATGGTCCTCTGGCATCAGTTCCAGCCCAAGCATGGGCTGCTGACCTCATAGTCACTTTGATCCCAGAGCAGCTGTCTATGGAGTCCGTTGAGAATCTTACTAAAGATCAGCAATGACCATGGAGTCCCTTTCTAGAGAATGTGCACATGTTCATGCACACTACTTTGTACACAATGTCGGTGGGGCGCATGACAGCTATTGGCCAATTCTATTCAAACCACTGGCCAATTCTCTACACAGGTATCTCTGTTCCCCACTCCTGTGTCTGTAACAGACCTCCCTCATTAAGGGCACACGGAGCTCTACTCAGCTGAGCCAGGAAGCGGCATCACAAGCTTTCTCAGCGCAGGGCTCCAGGAGGCCACTTGGACTACATTTCAAGAAGCACAGTGGCTAATCCACCCTCACCACTCTGTCGGTAAATGTCCATGGTAACCCACCTCTGTTCAGGAGAGAGCCTTCCCAGTCTGACTTCTCTCCCAGTGGATTTATGTATGGTTCTCTAACGATGTGGAAAAATAGTTTGCTGCTAAGGAAAAACAAAAGCACTTAGGGTAAGAAATTAAAAGCCAAATTACAGAAGGCTTTTAAAAAAGAAATGGTATTCTAGCTGCATTTTTCAACCGAGAGTCAGAAAGTCATTTCCCAAGCCAGAAGTATCATTATCTTCGTTTCACAGGTGGAAAACTGGGAATCACAGAGAGGTTAATGGCTGTGTCGGAAGCACACAGCACGCTCTCATCAGAAGGAGCTGGAAATAAGGTCTAGTCAAGGGCTCATACTGTTCCATGATAACCCAAACTTTCCTGAACAAGTTTGCCTTAGTCTTAATTGGCATTCAATTTTAAAAAATGTCTTTCATTAAAAAATATAATTTGAAGAACTGGGTAATTGACTCACATTTGATTAAGGCAGATTCTATTGGATTAACATGATGAATGGATAAAATTATAATCAAACAGAAAGCAGTACAAAAGGTGACTAAGCCGTGGATCACATTAAGACACTAAATTTTAGAAAAGATGGATGTGCTGGGGTATTTTTACGTTAGTAATAGTCATTTCACAGATGCTCACACACTGTTCCGTTTTCTCTGGCAGCGTAATTCGAATGAAGTTTGTGTTCAGGATTAAAAGAGAAGTGCTGGGGAGGTGCTTTGATTCCACAGTAAGGAAAACCCCAGCTGTCCTCTTTCCAATTCTCCCCGAATCATTTGGTTCAAACTGGGTTGTAATTTCTCAAGCTGATAGTGAAGTTGGCTGCTCCATCAGCTATTGCCTGCTCAGAACCACACGTAGTGAACGCCATATCAAACACAAAACCTCTTTCACGAGCTGTGATGTTCACCAGCCTGTGCTGGGAGAACATAGTCCACAGTTTTTTCTATAAATGCAAATTTTTATCCCCAGTAGAAACTTAGTTAATTGACATGAAGCTACTCCAGTATCAGTCACTTCCACGCAGCCAGGCCAGGAATTTAAATGAAAAATGGAAAACTTGGGTTTTTTATTTATCACTCCATCTTTAATCCTTTTTTCCCCCAGAAATGGGAACCATTGCAGTATAAATGGTGGTCAATGTGGAAGTAATATCCTTCTCACCAAGCCCTTCTTTGTTTTGGGGGACCGAATGGGTGGTGGCAGCCTCCTTCCCAAAACCTCAGTGTCTGCATAAACCTGGGATGGGTAGGGTATGTTGGGGGGGGGGGATCGATACAGAAGACCTTGTGTTCCAAAAGTCAGCTCACCTAACACGCAATGTAATGGCTTCCTAGCAAGCACAGTTCCAGTGACAGTCCCCTAGCCACCTCCCTACCCCAGCTAGATCGCCACTCCTAAGCTTTTCCCATATAGAAAATCTGGAGCTACCGTAGTAGTCCCTGGTCTTACCACATGGTGACTTTTAGAAGTAAACTCTGGTCAAGAAAATGTCTAGGAACCTGGAACTGAAATATGGTATTGCAATAATGAATTAGCTTTCATTAGGACTGATAACATTTCATGCTGGCAAAGGTTTGGGAAACAGTTTCTCTCATATACCATTTGCAAGAGCATAGATTGGAAGGCAATTTGGTAGTATCTACTAAAATATTAATAAAATGTACACCTCCCCCTGCCTTGGCCAACCTATTTCACGTGAACTATGAACCCAATGATATGGATTCAAGATTGTTCATTGTAGCAATATTTGTATGAAAAAATATTGGCAACAACCTAATTGTTCATCAACAGGGAAATGGTTACATAAATCATGATGTATCCACACTATGGAACCATTTTTTAAATAATAAAATAGGTTGATCTAAATATAACGTCAAGGGAGTATTTTCATGCTATGTTTTTAAGTGAAAAAAAAAAAGCAAATGGTAGAATTATATGTTTATATATTGCAATCCTATTTATAGGAGCCCTGGTAGAGCAGTGGTTAAGCACTCGAATGATAACCTAAAGGTCAGCAGTTTGAACCCATCAACTGCTCCATAGAAGAAAGACGTGGCAGTCGGCTTCCGCAAAGAATACGGCCTGAGAAACCCTATAGGGCAGTTCTACTCTGTCCTCTAGGGTCACTATGAGTCAGAATTGACTTGACAGCATACAACAACAACAAATCCTATTTATTGTTTTTAAAAACAGTATAGGTGTATCCATGTTTGTAAATGGATAGAGGAGATTGGAGTGGTTACATTCCCAACTCTTAACGGTATTGATCTCTGAAGAGGACAAATAAGCTGTCAGGTGGGAAGGGTCAGGGCAGTGAAGTCTATTCAATAGACTTCAGTAATTTATTCTAAGTATACAGAATTATTATTTTTTTTTATCATGGTTGTCATTGGCATCTTCTTTATAAGACACTGTGAAGGAGTAGCAGACCCACCTGATCCACTTCAGAAGCAGCAGAACAAACCACTTACATTCTATGTCTCAGTTTTCTCATCTGTAAAATGGAGACAGTGAAGCCTGCCTCGCAATATTTTTGTAAGGGATCACACAATATAATGCTTGTAAAAGCTTTGCTTACTAAGAAGTGTAAGTGATTATAAAATGTTAAACAAGCATTATTCCAAGGTCAAGAAGAAAGAGTTGATATAATACAATAAGATGACCATGAATAAGACTAAATTACCTTGACTTTGGGAAATGACCATCTAAATTGCCATGGTTTTAGGATGATTAAAGAGAGCAGAACCCTGTGGTTGGGAGCAGGGTCTCCCCTGAAAGGAATGGTGTTCCAAGTTATAATAAACCTGGGAAGAGGTTAGCCCTGGGGCAGGGAATGAGCAATGGGGGAAAAATCCTTCTCTTTATTGGGTTAGGAAGTAGTTTGGAACAGACTCAAGGGCTTGAGAAACCTGACAAGGACTCCCATTATGAGGTAAGCTTTCACTCCAGGTAGCTGAGAATGGCCTTATGAAACTCTAAGGTAGGCTTGAGCTTTGTAGTAGCTGTAAGTGATTTCATGTGTTAAAATTTTCTTCTATTATCCATGGACCTTCAAGTAAAGTCTCCATCATATTGGAACCTGGTGTGAACTGTCCAGTAGAGAATTAGCAAAGGGCCTAGCCTACTTATCCGAGATTCCTCTTCTAAAATGAGGATGTTTGGCATAACTAAAGGCGCCTGAAGGAAGAAGTCCAAACTGCTCTGAAGGCATTGGTGAAAAACAAGGCTCCAGGAATTAACAGAAAATCATCTGAGATGTTTCAACAAACAGATGCAGCGCTGGAGGTGCTCACTTGTCTATGCCAAGAAATATGGGAGACAGCTTCCTGGCCAACTGACTGGAAGAGATCCATATTTATGCCTATTCCCAAGAAAGGTGATCCAGCCAAATGTAGAAATTATAGAACAATATCGTTAATATCACATGCAAGCAAAATTTTGCTGAAGGTCATTCAAAAACGGCTGCAGCAGTATATCAGCAGGGAACTGCCAGAGATTCAGGCCAGTTTCAGAAGAGGATGTGGAACCAGGGATATCATTGCTGATGTCAAATGGATCCTGGCTGAAAGCAAAGAATACCAGAAGGATGTTTACCTGTGTTTTATTGACTATGCAAAGGCATTAGACTGTGTGGATCATAACAAATTATGGATAACATTGAGAAGAACGGGAATTCTAGAACACTCAATTGTGCTCATGAGGAACCTTTACCTAGATCAAGAGGCAGCTGTTTGGACAGAACAAGGGGATGCTGATTGCTTTAAAGTCAGGAAAGCTGTGCGTCAGGGTTGTATCCTTTCACCATACCTATTCATTCTGTATGCCGAGCAAATAATCCAAGAAGCTGGACTATATGAAGAAGAATGGGGCATCGGGATTGGCGGAAGACTCATTAACAACCTGCATTATGAAGATGACACAACCTTGCTTGCTGAGAGTGAAGAGGACTTGAAGCACTTACTAATGAAGATCAAAGACCACAGCCTTCCATGTGGATTACACCTCAACATAAAGAAAACAAAAATCCTCACAAATGGACCAATGAGCAACATCATGATAAATGGAGATAAGATTGAAGTTGTCAAGGATTTCATTTACTTGGATCTACAATCAATAGCCATGGAAGCAGCGGCCAAGAAATCAAACAACACCTTGTATTGGGTAAATCTACTGCAAAGGGCCTCTTTAAAGTGTTGAGAATCAAAGATGTCACCTTGAAGACTAAGGTGCACCTGACCCAAGCCATGATATTTTCAATCGCATCATGTGCATGTGAAAGCTGAACAATGAATAAGGAAGACTGAATAAGAATTGATGCCTTTGAATTGTGTTGGTGAAGAATGTTGAATATACCATGAACTGCCAAAGAACAAACAAATCTGTCTTAGAAGTACAACCAGAATTCTCCTTAGAAGCAAGGACGGTGAGACTACATCTTACATACTTTGGACACGTTGTCAGGAGTCATCAGTCCCTGGAGAAGGACATCATGCTTGGCAGAGTACAGGGTGAGCAGAAAAGAGGAAGACCCTCAACGAGAGGTGGATTGACACAGTGGCTGCAACAATGAGCTCGAGCATAACAACAATCGTGGGGATGGTGCAGGACTGGGTGGTGTTTTGTCCTGTTGTGCATAGGGTTGCTATGAGTCGGAGCCGACTCAACAGCACCTGACAACAACAAAGGCATCTAAGTCTCCCCCATATTCATGGTTTGGGACCCTTTACTCTCATTGGGGAATAGACTGGCCATGCTAAGGGTAGGCTGACCATCTCTTCTCCTTCCCTCTCAGGGGACCACTATTAAGCTCCTTATTTAGCTCTCCGTCAGGCTGTTTAAGTTGTCTCAATACCTACATTCTACCTGTCAAAGGGTGTGCTGTCTGCATGGACACAGGTATCCTTTGATGACTTTTTAATGCATCGATTCTGCCTGCCCCGAGGTGTTGTTAATTGTCTAAGGACTGGAACACCAGAAATGGTGGCAGACCCAAAGAAGTTCTACTCAGAGCTGCTGGACAGTATCCAGATTGCTCCCCTGAGGGCCATTCTTCTGGAAACAGATGTTTTAATTTAAGCGGAGAATGTCTTGCCAAGCTTACCAGACACATTTAGGAGCAAAACCTGGTGGTTCTGCTGAATGGTAAGATGTGGGGAGAACATAGGGAGAGTGCTCTCTATGTTTTTACTCTAGGGACCAGAATCATAGATTTCCTAGTTAGATTCTTTGTGATTATTTTTGCAAGCTGCATTAAATCCTCTCTGAAACCACAGTGCGCACATTCATACACATAAACCCATTGTGGTACATACACATTGTTGTCATTGTTAGGTGCCGTCAGATAGGTTCCAGCTCATAGTGACCTTATGTACAACAGAATGAAACACTGCCTGGCCTTGTGCCATCCTCACAATCCTTGTTATGCTTGAGCCCATCGTTGCAGCCACTGTATTAATCCATCAAAGGACATAAATAAATAGCATTTTTTGAGTGCTTACTACGTGCCAGGTAATGCCCTGAATGCTTTTCACATAACTGTTTCTTTTCATCCTCATAACATCCTATTGATCTAAATTCTACCCCCCTGTGGCTTGTCAGGTATTTGCCATAAGAGATAAAGGCCACAAAGGCCTTCTACTTGTCAGCTCTCCGCTGCAGACAGGACAAAAGGAAGCAGTGGAAGAGAATGAATAATGCTGTGGCCCGGAGAACTTCTGAAAAGGGGTTGTTGTTTATTGTTAATTGCCATCGGGGCAGCTCTGACTCACGGCATATGTATAACAGAATGAAACATTGCCCTGTCCTGTGGCATTTTCACAACTGCTGGTAAATTCAAGTCCATTGTTGTGGTTATTGCGCTGATCCATCTCCTTGAGAGTTTCCTTCATTTTCATTCAAGGATATTGAATATACTGTGGGCAGCCAAAAGAATGAAAAAATCAGCCTTAGAAGAAATACAACCAGAATATTGCTTAGAAGCGAGGATGGCGAGACAGACTCACTCACTTATTTGGTAGGAAAGATTTTTACAAGTGCACAGCACACTCAAGCTTGAGAGTCTTGGCATGACTTTCTTGATTGCCAGAGATACTAAGAAAGGACTTTGTTTCTGCTTTCTTCCTGGTGGCTTTTTCAGTGTGTGCTCTAAATGGAAGATGCCATTAAAGGTACAAACAGGGCATCTGGGGAGGAAAACTTTCACTTCTCTTTTCACTTGAAGCCCAAGTCCTTGTATTTCAATGTGTCTGTACAATAAGCAAAGCCCCGGTGGCGCAGTAGTTAAGAGTTTGGCTGATAACCTGAAGTTCAGCAGTTCCAATCCACCAGCCACTCCTTGGAAACCCTATAGAGCAGTTTCTACTCTGTTCTATAGTGTCACTATGAGTCAGAATTGTCTCAATGGCAACAGATTTGGTTTTGGTTTTTCGGTACAATAAATAGACTCCCAGTCTCTTTAGTATTATCAGCACTGTGTTTCCCATAATACCCCTACATTCCTTGAAGAATGAAACAAGCTGTGCTTTTAGGATGTACCTTTCATTTGCATGATTAGGACTCACTGATATAGAAATCGCATCTTCACCTTTGTGGGCTCTGCAGCACTCTCAAGTCTAAAATACCTTCCAGATGTCTGCTCTTCCGCTCGGCACACTTGGGAAGCTCAGGGTTCTAACCTGGTAGTCAAGGATCCTGAGACCTTGAGCTGGTATTGGGCAAGAAGAGACAACGTTCAGCTCATGAGGGTTGTGTACTAAAGAGACAGTGCTAACAAGTACTGGCCCAAAGGAGCTATGTGGAAAGGTGACGCAAGAGGGACCCAAGAACAGCACAAGGGGAAGCGAGAGTAGCTCAGATTCCCTTTGGAGGGTTTCTCCACGGAGCTGGAATATAGATGCTGAGGGCTTTCTGTGGAGCCTACTGGATGGGGTGAAAGCTTTTAAAGGCATGAACCATTTTAGGCAGGGCAACTAGGTCTCACTGTGCACAAGGCAGGAGCTCCATAAGTTCTGAACAAATGGCTTAACGCTTGTTCCAGTGAAATGGTCTCACTTAATGATTATGGAAGCAATGGACAGTCAGAACTCTGCTATCTATATAAATTGCGGCTGACTATTGCAGATAAAAGCAGCCGGGGACACTAAACCAAAAACCAAACTCATTGATGCTGAGTCGATTTCAACTCATAGTGACCCTATAGGACAGATTAGAATTGCCCCATAAGATTTCAAAGAGTGTCTGGTGCTTTTAAACGGCCAAGCTTTTGGTTAACAGCCATAGCGCTTAATCACTACACCATCAGGATTTCCCCAGGGACGCTAGGAATGAAAAATATCCCATGGTCATGTAGGCACTATGCAAGTTTACCTTGTGCATGTATGTGCACACACACACACAAACACACTGTTCTACTAAGAAACAATTACGGTAGCCAAAGAAAGAATCTGTATTGCCCCCAAACAACCAGTTCCCTGTATTCATTCAGTGAATTTGCTGAACAATTTGCTGAACAAAACAAAAAACAATAACTGAACCAGACAGAAATTCTTTTGAACTTAACAAGTTACATGGGCATTTACACTGTGTCCAGCTTAGTCCTAGCACGTGTCAGCATAGGACATTTGTTAGCATAGGACACAGTACATGCACCAGGAATGCGTAAATTTCTTTAATCTTGAAAAATTCACAATCTTCTGTGCAAGGTAACATTTAGACATGCCAAGCAGATAATTTCTCAACACGGGAATAAATTTTCCAAAATTACCAATTACATTGCCAGAACATTACCTTTCCAGTGTTCCCTCAGGTGGTCAATTCCACAGCCTAAGAGATGTCAAGGGGACATTGGTAGTTCAGCGGTAGAATCCTCCCCTTCCATGCTAGAACTCAAGTTCTATTCCTGGCCAGTGCTCCTTGCGCACAGCCACCACCCATCTGCTTTTGTTTTTAATGATGCTGAACAGGTTTCAACGAAGGTGCCAAACTAAGACTAGGAGGAAAAGCCTGATGATCTACTTCCAAAACTCAGCCAGTGAAAACCCTAGGATCACAACAGTCTGATTGCAGCAAATCATGAGAATGGCATAGAACTGGACAGCATTTTATTCCGTTGTACGTGGGGTTGCAATGACTTGGGGGCGAACTTGACGGTAGCTGACAACAACAAGAGATGTTGAAGTATCCAATTGCTTCTCGATTGGTGGGGTTCGGCATCCAGTATCAAGCCCTTCTCTATCAAACCTTGCTTAACTCAATTGATAAGGTCCAGAGCTCTAGGGCCTGTTATGTGCTGAGGTGGAGGAAGGGGTGGGGCAGGTGGGGAGGAAGATTACATATAAATGCCAGGATCATTACAACATAAGGAAAAACCTGATGTGAGAAGAAGAAAGAAATTCATGCTGCAAAGATGCTTACACTCATTTTGTGTGACCACCCAGGAGGTACGGTTGCCCTTGTGTCAGCTCTGGAGTGCAGATGGAAAGACATTGTTATTTATGAGGTTTGGGAAACTTTAGGGGGACCCAGGGGGCAGATGTTGTTTTAAAGGAATAAAATCAAGTGTAGACAACTTTGAAATACTCCTGCTACATCTGTGTCTCTAATTGAGAAACGCATGGGTTTTCGGGCTCTAGAGTATAATAATTTGTCAGCACAGGACACAGAGTGGACCAATTTAATACTTGCTGCAGGGGTTAGAATTTCCACAGCCTTTGATCAGGTTTTTTTTTTAGGTCAGTACCATTTAGAGGTAGATAAAAATATCAAGTAATTGGTGAGAAACTAGATGGTTTGTGGCTAATTTGCGAAAGCACAGATTGTTATTTGGATTTTTATCCACTTAAAAAGTCTGGAGATTTTCCAGAAGAATAAATTAATGCTGATACCATGGTAGAAAGCCCACTCTTTCATGGGCAAATGCATGCCACCTTTCTTCCCCACACACCCTCTTGCTTGCTTGTTCACCAGCAACTCTGACTCTACAATGACTTGTGCGTTCTGCCAGGTTGATTCTGTGTTACACCCTTGCTCCTTGACTATCTCCTTTTACCAAAAATGGAAAATGAAACTGTCTATTTTTCCTTTGGGTAGTGGTGGTTCAGTGGTAGAATTCTTGCAGAGCAAGTGGGAGATCTGGGTTTGATTCCCGGCCAATGCGTCTCATGTGCAGCCACCACTCTTGTGTCAGTGGAGGCTTGAGTGTTGCTATGATGCTGAACAGTTTTCAGCAGAGCTTCTAGACTAATACAAACTAAGAAGGAAGGCGTGGAGATCTACTACCAAAAATTATCCAGTGAAAACCCTATGGATCACATCGGTCTGATCCTGTTGTAGGTGGAGTCTCCATGAGTCGGGGACGACTTTACGGCAGCTAACAGCAACGACCATTCTTTCTTTAACTTAGAATGGCAAAGGATAAATAAAATTGAAGCCTCATGTATAAAATTGCTAAAATGCCTATCTGGTGTTTAAAGAGAGGCACAGAACCTTAGAGGCAGAAAAAAATGCCAAAGGTGTTAGGTATTATTACTTGAAGATATTGCCCCCTTCTCCACCCCGCAATCCTAGACACTGTTTCCAGAAGATCCTTTATAGACCTAGTTAATCTTCTCTAAATGTGTTTCCAGGCCAATGACCTCCTTTTAAATCAGGAACCAAAACAGAATGCATGACTCCAGGAGTACTGGACAGACACGCACTGGTGTCCCACCTTGAATTTTTGGTCTACTAGATGTATTATGACTTGTTCCCAAGACCTACATTCCACACTTATCATCTGTTATGCCACTAGCCTCCTATTGTGTTTAGACAATATAGGTGGGGTGAGGGTGGAGTGTTGTTGTTGCTAGTTACATCAAGTTGGCTCCAACTCATGGGACCCCATTTATGACAGAACTAAATGTTGCCCAGTCCTACGCTGTCTTCACCATTGTTCTATGCTCAAGTCCATTATTGTAGCCACTGTGTATTTTGAGAGCCTTCCAACCTAGGGGAGGCATCTTCCAGTACTATATCAGACAATATTAAGTTGTGATCTATAGGGTTTTCATTGGATAATTTTCAGAATTGGATCTCCAGGCCTTTTTTCTTAGTCTGCTTTAGTCTGGAAGCTCCATTGAAATCTGTCCACGATGGGTGACCCTGCTGGTATTTGAAATATAGATGGCATAGCATTCAACATCACAGCAATAGGCAAGCCACCACAGTACAACAAATTGACAGGCAGGTGGTGGGGTGGAGTATACCCAGCAGTTGTTTCTCTTTGGAGTGTTTCCTTCCATTTTAAAAGGACTGATTTTTTTACATAAAGTATCTATTATCTTGTGATTTATTGCTGCATAATCTTCATAAGCATCTTTTAATTTTTTCCAACTATGTTATTTTCATATATTCTCATAATCTAAAACTTTAGAAAAACTCAGGAAAGAGATGAAAATTTAAAATCACCTAGAAATTGGCACTATTAAATTTTCCAGCATTTTTCAATGCTTTCCTCTATGGTGTGTGTAAATATATATTTACAGAATATGATTATATAAATTTCATAGCTAGTTTTTGTCTCCTAGCATTGTATCATAAGTATTTCCCTAATTATTTGACAACAGATTTTAACAACTCAGGCAACATTTCGTTCTGTTGTTATATACAAGGTTGCCATGAGTCGGAGCTGACTTGACAGCAACTAACAACAAACAACAATATCTTATAACATGACTGGACTGTGCTTTTTTTAACCAAACCTGTGTTTTTTAACATGAGAATTGTTTTTAATTTTTCACTATTTGTTATGGATTGAATCGTGCCCCCCAAAATATGTGCTGTAAATTCTAACCTTGACACCTGTAGTTATAATCCTGTTTGGGAATAGGTTGTCTTCGTTATGTTAATAAGGCTGGATTAGTGTAGGGGGTGTCTTGAGTCAACCTCTTTTAAACTCTAAAAGAGATTAAAAAAGCAGGTTTGAGGGAAGATTGATGCCAATCTACACGGAGATCTCCAAGGAACCAGGGAACAAGTTGATGAGACAAGGACCTTCCCCCAGAGTCAAGAGAGACAGAAAGCCTTCCTGTAGAGCTGGTACCCTGAATTCAGACTTCTAGCTTCCTAAACTGTGAGAAAATTAATTTCTGTTTGTTAAATCTACCCACTTGTGGTATTTCTGTTATAGCACCACTAGATACCTAAGACAGAATTTGATGCCAAGAAGTAGGGTTGCTGCTCTAACATACACCTACAATGTGGAAGTGGATTTAGAATTGCATAATGAGTGGAGGATGCAGGAGTTTTAAGGTGCCTAATGGTAAAAACCTAGATTGGCTAGAAGAGACTGTTAGTAGAATTATGGATGTCAAAGGCAATTCTGATGAGGGCTCAGAAGGAAGTGAGGAGGGCTACAGAGAAAATTTCTGTCATCTTAGAGAACACATATGGCTCCAGTAACAGGAAGTGGCTAGAAACATAGACCTTAAATGTGTTTCTGGTGAGGCTTTAAAAGAAAACGATGAACAAGTGATTTAACAATGGAGGAAGGGTGATACTTTTTATGTAGTGGCAAACAACTTGTCTGAATTATGTTCAGATGTTTGGTGGAAGTTAGAACTTGTAAGTGATGAACTTACATATCTATCTGAGGAGATTTATAAGCAAGATTTTAAAAGGGCTGCATGGTTTCTCCTTGTCACTTACAGTAAGATGTGAGAGGAAAGAGAGGGACTTAAAAATGAGCTGTGCAAACTGAAAACAAAACTTAAAGATTTGGAAAATTCTGTTGTACAACTTAAGAAAAAGTGTCCTAGAATTTTTACCAAGGATGTGGCTACACAATCTTTTGTTAAAAAGGTTAAGCCTGTGACTGATGCATCTACCCATCAACCACAGCAGAAAACCCAACACCTTAGACTGGAGGGGACAGAGAAAGAATGAAAGGAAAGAACACTGCCTCTTGAAATGCTACAGGCAGGAAACAGGCCAGAGGATCTTGTCGTCCTCCAAGAAAAGAACAGGACCATCCCCGGATTGGTTTGGAGATCAGTAGAACTGTTGGAAGAAGCAAAGGAAGCAGAACCTTCTCCGTTTCAAAGGGTGGGGCCACTGTCTCCTGGATCTCAACAGATGGGACCACAACCTCCTAGGTTTCAAAGAGTCAGATCTTCACCAGTTGTGTTCAGATTCTAGAGTGTGGGGCTGCTGTTAAGGTATGCATGGGAGTGGCGCTGCTGCCCAAAGCTGAGGGCCAAGGGGGTAGGGTTGCCACTCAAATGGACTAGAAGAATGGGACCACCCAAAGCCAAGGAAGCATAGTTGTCATCCCAGTAGGTATGGAAGGCAGAGCTGAAGCTCAGGGCTGGGGGGCCTCCACCCGGAATCCAGAGGTCATGACCAAGAGCCAGAGTCTGGAGGGCAGGGTTCTTTCCCAGATGGTCCCAAAGAATTGTTCCCCCCACCCCCCCAAAAAATATATATATTAAATTCTAACCTCTATGCCTGTGGTTATAATCCCATTTGGAAATGGATTGTCTTTGTTATGTTAGTGAGGCAGGATTAGTGTAGGATGTGTTTTGAGTCAATCTCTTTTAAGGTATAAAAGAGATAAAACAAGCAGAGATGGAGGAAAATTGATGGCAAGCCACATGAAGATTTCTAAGGAACCAGGAAACAAGCTGAAGAAACAAAGATCTTACCCCAGAGCTGACACAGAGAGAAAGCCTTCCCCTAGAGCCAGCATACTGAATTTGCACATCTAGCCTCCTTAACTGTAAGAAAATAAATTTCCGTTTGTTAAATCCACCCACTTCTGGTACTTCTGTTCCAGCGGCACTAGATAACTAAGACACTATTATACATAATATTTAAGGATATAATATATTAATATTTTATGGTTTATAAACATTTGTTTACATTTTATATATTTTTTAGGCCAGGTTCCTGGAAGATAATAACCAGTTGCCATTGAGTCAGTTCTGACCCATGGTGACTGCATGCGTGTCAGAGTAGGCCTGTGTTCCACTGGGTTTTCAATGGCTGCATTTTCGGAAGTAGATCAACAGTTCTTTCTTCTGAGGTGACTCCGGGTGGACCCAAACCTCCAAACTTTGGTTAGTAGCCAAGCTCATTAAGCAGTTGTACCATCTGGGGACTCCCAGAAAATAATAGCTAGATCAACTAAAAGAAATATTTTAGTGTGCTTATTACATATCACGAAATTATTTTCCAGAATCTCAACAATGATTATTCAAGGTTTTAAAAAATATCTGAAAAATAGAAATAAGCATAGCATAAAGAAATAATTTTATTCAACCACCTAAAAAAAAGTCATTGTTAAATTAAAAAAAAATAGCATCATATTGTTTCAAAGCTTATTTTCATTACAAAGTTTGCAAGTATTTTTCACAACATCATATATTCTATCCTCATATTTTAAAGGCTGCACTGTGTTCCATTATGTGGAAGTATCATAGCTGAATGAACCAATTCCCTATTTTTCAACAAGATGGTGGTAAAATATCAATTTCCTAATTTGGTGATTGTATTGTGCTTAGGTAAAAGAATGTGCTCAGCTTGTAGGGAATACACACTAAAGTAGCCAGAAACAATAAGGCATCCTATCAGAAACTTACTTTCAAATGGTACAGGAAAGGAAAAGTTATTTGTACTCCACTTGCAATTTTTGAAAGTCTGATATCGTTTTAAGCTACAAAAAAAAAATTTCTCCATGGTCCAAAGACATGAAACTTTTAATGACACTTTATATAAATTGCAAAACTGTTTTCCAAAACAGTTGTACCTCATCCTATAAAGTATGCAGTTCCTTCTTTACGATGGCTTTCCATTTTTTCCTATTAGATTTTGGTCATGTCGGCCAGGTGCTAAATCCATTCAAAGCCCTTATTTTCGGTCCTACCTGTCACCGTTTATAACAGAAGTGCTGCCTTCCATGAATTCACTTATCATCTCAATGCGGGGTAATCGCTCACTGTATCATTAGCTGATAATGACCAGATGAGTTGATTGAGCTGTAAATGACTATGGTTAGAGATTGTAGCTCTAGCTGATTGGATAAATATGCCACATATTTCATTTCGATCGTATCAATTTTGGTATCATTTGACTGAAATGTCTTCCTTCAACCTACACTTCTCATTAAAGCATGGTAATTTCTCTGAAATATGACTGTATGCATGACTTCTATCAGCCAGAACCAGCAGTTACAGAAAAGGAAGGTTATTTTACATTTTTTGCAACTGCCTAGGTATGTGATTTTACGCTCGAAAACTGAAGACCCTTTGTGTGAAAGTGAATCACACTTGGAGTAGTAACCTCCTCTGTGGTAGGACAGAGACTGGCACTTCTTTAACTGAATACAGGTATTCCCTGCATTTCGGAAGTTCACTTTAAGCCACTTTGAAGAGGATTTCCACTTCTACCAAAAAAGGCAAAAAGCAGGAAAATGTTCAGCATTTGTTTTGCAGCGAGCCCGTTAAAGAGGCAGCACACACCCCAAGCAGTTATCAAGCTACCATAGCTTTGAACTGTGTCTGTGAGCATCTGTGCTTTCTCTCGATATATTTTGTGCATTTGTTAGCAAGATGTGTCCTTAGGTATCAGAAAAGCCTAAGAGAGCTCGTAAGGGTGTTACACTTAGCATAAAAATGGACGTAATTAAGGGTTTTGATTGTGGGGAATGAAATAAAGACATTGTGTGTGTGTTGAACCTACCTTCATCCACCATTCCTACTATTTACAGGCAGAGAGAAAGACTCTCGAAAGCTTCCAAGTTACTATTGGTTCTGCTAGTACAAAGTGGTCTCTTTTAGTCTCATCCAGTAGTGGATAAAATGGAAGGTCTATTGGGCCTGGGAACACTCTCAAATATTTCCCATATAAATTAATAGTAATTGCTTCTTTGCTTTACAACATTTCGGCTTACAAAAGTTTTCATAGGAACACTCTACTTTTGGAAAGGGAGGAAAACCTGTATGTTGTCTAGTTTAAGAATTTTGGTGAAAAGACTTGGGCCCTCCCCCCTTCTAGTGAGTGCAAAAGAACGATCCTTAGGTGTCAGGCATTAGGAGCACTGGTGGTGCAGCAATTAAGCACTTGGCTGCTAACCTAAAGGTTGGCAGTTCAAACCCACTAGCCACTCTGTGGGAGAAAGTAAAGATTTACAGCCTTGGAAACTCTATGGGGCAGTTCTACTCTGTCCTCTAGGAATCTACACGATAGCAGTGGGTTTGGCTTCAGTTAGCCCAGTGCTTTGCAAATCTTAAAGTGCTTTTGAGTTATAGGAGGGTCTTCTTAAAATGCAAATCCAATTCAGTAGATCTCGAGTGGGGCCTGAGAGTCTGCATTTCTAGTAAGCTCCCAGATGATGCTGATACAGGTGCTGTCTTTCCACAAACCACACTCAAAGTGAAAGCAAGGGGCCAGCAAAGAGCTCACTTGTTTTCATCAAGAACAGACTGAAGAGATTGTACCAAGGAGAGTCTTGGCAGGCTGGTGAATCTGCTCTCTCTGGTGTCTTGGCTCTTGGACCATCCACTACCTTTAGGTAAAATGAGGGAGCACAGTGGTTAAGAGTTCAGCTGCCAACCAAAGTTTGGCAGTTTGAATCCATCAGCTGCTCCTTGCAAATCTTATAGGGCAGTTCTATTCTGTCCTATAGGGTCGCTATGAGTCAGAATTGACTCAAAGGCAACAGATTTGGTTCCCGTTTTAAAGACAATTCCAAAATTAACTTCCTTTTTAAGACATAATGAATCAGAAGAGACTTCTTCCATCGAACACTCAATTTTGATGGGTACAAATTGTTGTACTAGTACTATTAGTGCTAAAATTATTAATAGTAATGCAAATAAAACAGAATTTGTTCCAAATTCTGCATCCATTCCTTGCTGTAGTAAAAACATTAATAATAATGGTGAAGAAAGTAAAACTATTTTAAAATCTGAAATTGTCCCATCTGAAGACCCCATAAATAACAGAAATACAGGTCCTGCTTTGTGGAATAATTTTTCTTCAAGCAATGTAAATTATTGGATGGAAAGAGGGCTGGGTGATTATCAGCATCACAGTGGATCATCTGAAAATTCATGTGAAAAATTTCTGGATGGCAAACAAACAAGATTTTGTATCCAGTTTATATTTCTAGGGTGCAAAGCTAACGGTGAAAATTATAAGAAGGAATGGCTACTGTATTCTCCATCAGCCGGCTCTGTATATTGTTTTACAAACTATTCAGCCCTAAATCATTTCATTCTTGATTTGCTACGGATGGATTTAATGATTGGTGCAACTCAAATATGATTGAGAAACATGAAAACAGTTCAACTTACAGAGATTTATGTTGTTATATTTAAACCGAAGACATGATTTTGGCTTAACTCATGAACTGGAAACACAATTAATGAAGAACATCAGTATCGGAAAGTTGTTTTTCAATGTTTTTTGGCTGTTATTATAACAATTGCTGAATATGGACTATCTTTTTGAGGAAGAAGTGAAGTGTTATGTCCCCACAAAAGTGGAAATGTTTTGGGTTTACTTGAACTTGCTGCTCAATTTGATCCATTTTTAGCAAGTCACATCTCAAAATATGGTAACACAGGAAAAGGCAACCCATCGTATATGTCTAAAATAATGTGTGAAGAATGAATAAACTTAAGTGATAAAGCTCAATCAACTATTTTCAGTAAAATAAGTATAGCTTGATATTTCAATTTGTTTGTAGATTTCACTCCTGATCTTTCTCTACAGATCAGCTAAGTATTGTTTTAAGATATGTATCTCCAACAGATGGAAAACTTTTTGAGCGATTTATCACATTTACTAGCTTAAGAAGTTACACTGGTGAAGAGTTGCAAATCAAGTACTTCACTATTTATGTGAAGTTTACAAAATTTATTTTTCCAAGTGCAGATGTCAGTCCTATGACAATGCTGCTAATATGTCAGGGCATTATAAAGGCATGCAACAGAAAATTTTAGAACGTAATAAATATGCCATTTTCATATCATGTGCTGTGCATTCGCTTAATCTGCGGGACATAGCACAGTAGATTGTTCTCCAGAAGCAGCTGATTTTTTTCTACTGTTCACTTACTCTACACATTTTTCATGCCTCTCCCCATTCATCTATGGGCAGTTCTTAAAACATATTTATGCAATGATCGAGAATTAAAAAGTCTTTCTAATACCCGTTGGAAAGTGCATGCTATAGCAATGAGGGCAATCCTGGAATTGTACGCTCAGATTCTAGAAGCCTTAGAAAATATTGCTCAAGACCAGACACAAAAAAGACACCAAAAAAGAAGCTGAAGACATGGCCAAAAAATGCAAACACTAGAGTATGTATTTATCTTGGTTATGTGGAGTAATATATTGCAGCATTTTCATTGAATGAGTCAAGCTTCTCCAAGATTCAGAAATAAAATTAAAGACATGCACAGATCTCTACCAGTCATTAGCAGGGTATTTACATAATTTAAAAGAAGGTTTTGAAAAACACAACAAAACAAATAATGGGAAATACTGATTTTCAAGCAGTTCACCATCGCAGAAGCATTAGAAAGAAACATGGAAATGACAGAAGTGCTCCAGAAGTATTGAGTGCCAGAGATCATTTTCATATAACCATATACTATACCATCATTGACACACTTGAATTTTGCATGAAAAGAAGGGTAAAAGTGTATGAAATTCTTTCAAATAGATTTTCCTTCTTAGACAGTGTGGATATACCTGATGAAGAATGCATTAAAGCATCCAAGAAATTAGTGCAAGCTTATGGCAATGATTCAAATACATACCTTTATACAGAAGTATGACAATTTCATTGTTACATGAGAACTAAGTTTACAGATTCAGGAAAGACAAATTTTACTCATGTAGGCATGTATGATTCCATGATAGAAGATACAGAGCATATTTCCCCATGTTGAAATTGGCTTATGCATGTTCCTAACTTTAATGATCACAAACTGCACAGCAGAAAACTCATTTTCATCCCTAAAGAGATTCAGAAACCCTTAGTGTACAACAACGATTCAGGAAAGACTCGATTCATTATCCTTATTATGTATGGAAGCAGATATTTCTCGGCAGCTTAGTTGTGATGAAATCATTGAAAAATTTTTAAAAGCAAAGAATAAAAAGAAATGTCTATAACATGTTAGAGATGACAGATCTATCTAAAAATGAAATATAGTAACTTGTAATATTTGCTTTCTGATCATTAAATTTTCTTTTATGACATATTTTTATTTGTTCATTTATAATTATAGCATTTACTAGAAAATGCACATCAAAATTGAAGTATAAGTCATTTAAAGCAAAACTGGTGAAAGTCAATTTTTCATTGTGGGAGATCAACAGAATTTTACTTTGATTGTCAAAACAACTAAGTTCACTGATTCATTTTCTTTGTTGTAGAATACATGGAATGCACTTATTCCTCACTACCTCATTATCTGACATTTCACATTTATGAAAAGAGAAAAAAGTCTACTATCCTGCTATTTTGTGCATTAACAACACACGTCTGGCAGGAATGAACACTGAGGTGTGAGATGAGAGTGACATTGGCTGTGGTGGTTAAGGTTATGTGTCAACTTCTCTGGGTCCTGATTCTCAGTTGTTTGGCAGTTATGTAATGATGTAATTTGGTAGTTATGGAAAGATGTAGCCATCTTCCATTCTGTGATCTGATGTGATCAGCCTCCATTTTGCACACCAGTTTTCACATAATGACCTGGTCTTTGTTGATAAGTGAGGAGTGGGTGTATTTTTGTTGTAGAAAATGTGGTATATAGTAAAAATCTTAGTACTCTGCATCCACTAAAAATTTTATAATCCAGTTCATCTCATTCTGCTAAAATGGTATACACTACTTTTGCATTCAATCACTAATATTACAGTCACACTTTTTAAAAAGTTACAAAATGGGTAGCTAAGACACACACATGCGCATATACATATAAATGTATATATATGACTCACATATCCCATTGGAATGAGCGAGTAAGCAGAGGAGAGGGCACCACAGATTGTGTTTAGGGCCCTCATACTCCTTAATCCAGCCCTGAATGGAGTTATTCTGACAAAAGCCAAAGAATGCCTGAGGCTACCTGAGGCTGGAAGAGATAAGGAAGGATCGTTCCCTAGAAATTTCAGAGGAAGCATGGCCCTACCCACACCCTGAATTCAGACTTCTGGTTTCCAGAACAAGGAGCTCTGGCAGTGCAGTGATTAAGCACTCAGCTGCTAACCAAAAGGTTAGTGGTTTGAACCCACCAGCCACACCATGGGAAATATTTTCTATTTGCTTCTGTAACTATCACAGCCTAGAAAACTTTATGGGGCAGTTCCGCTCTGTCCTATAGGGTCACCATGAATCGGAATCACCCATCTGTCAGGGGAGGCTTGCATGCTGGACAGGTTTCAGCCGAGCTACAGACTAAGACAGACTAGGAAGAAAGTTCTGGCAATCTCCTTCTGAAAGTCTGTCAATGAAAACCCGATGGATCACAACTATCCAATCTCCACCCAATCATAGGGATGGTGCAGGACCTGGCAGCATTTCTTCCATGGTACATAGGTTGGCCACAAGTCAGGGGCTGACTACTACAGCTAACAACAACAACTTTAAAGAGGTGGAGAAATGCAAACCTACTATGTATCGAAGATGAGAAGAACCAGAATATCAATGAACATCAATAATAACCAGTGCAAAGCTCTTCCTACTTGCTCCCAGAATCACAAGACTTAACGCAATTGCAGTACTTACTACACTGCATTGCAATTGCCTGATTATTAGCATTCTCCACTAGACCCCAATCTGCTTAAGGACAGCACTCAGCCTTACCTTTAAATCCCAATCCTACCTCATTGAATGAGTTGAAGAACACATTTTCTTCAAAATGTTCTTGTTATAAAAATGCTTGTCTGTGTCTTTAAATTTATGATTGTAAAACAATTACAATTCAAGATGCTGTTTATGTCTTCTGTTCCTTAGGAAAGATATTCATATAGCCTTGAGCTACAATTCCAACTTTGCTTTTCAATGCAAATATTTTAACAAGTATAACACACAGAAGCTTGAACTATCAATTATTCCTAGCAGTGTATGTAAAATATCTTATTCATCCCAGAGATCCTAAATTAGACTGAAGAAAAACATTCCGTCTTTAAAAAAACATCTCTAAGATTTTGCATTTGTCCTCAATTTGTGCTACAGATAAATCAAAAGTTAGAACTCCTTTAATATTTAAGAAAGATAGAAATATTTATTTAGTTTTCTTAGTTATGAGCAGACTTTTAGGGCTAAATATGACAAATAAATGCAAGAGATGAATTATCTATCATCAATTTCTATGTTTATAATTGGGTAGTAATTTTCCTATATGCTTCAGATCTTGGAAAGCTATCAGTTGGATTTCTACACAAATAAATGAGTTTAAGAAACAATCCACTGATTTTTTGTTGAATTCATTCAAAGTGGTAAATTCATTGAAAACATTCAGCTACTGAGAAGTGGCTTGCTGTTGTTAGGTGCCGCTGAGTGGGTTCTGACTTATAGCGACCCTATGTACAACAGAACGAAACACTGCCCGGTCCTGCACCATCCTTACAATCGTTGTTATGCTTGAGCTCATTGTTGCAGCCACTGTGTCAATCCACCTCTTGTTGAGGGCCTTCCTCTTTTCCACTGACCCTGCACTCTGCCAAGCATGATGTCCTTCTCCAGGGACTGATCCCTCCTGACAACATGTCCAAAGTATGTAAGACACAATGTCGCCATCGTTGCTTCTAAGGAGCATTCTGGTTGTACTTCTTCTAAGACAGATTTGTACATTCTTTTGGCAGTCCATGGTATATTCAATATTCTTCACCAACACCACAATTCAAAGGCGTAATTCTTCTTCAGTCTTCCTTATTCATTGTCCAGCTTTCACATGCATATGATGCAATTGAAAATATCATGGCTTGGGTCAGGCGCACCTTAGACTTCAAGGTGACATCTTTGCTCTTCAACACTTTAAAGAGGTCCTTCGCAGCAGATTTACCCAGTGCAATGTGTCTTTTGATTTCTTGACTGCTGCTTCCATGGCTGTTGATTGTGGATCCAAGTAAAATTAAATCCTTGACAACTTCAATCTTTTCTCCATTTATCATAATGTTGCTCATTGGTCCAGTTGTGAGGATTTTTTGATTTCTTTATGTTGAGGTGCAATCCATACTGAAGGCTGTGGTCTTTGATCTTCATTAGTAAGTGCTTCAAGTCCTCTTCACTTTCAGCAAGCAAGGTTGTGTCATCTTCATAATGCAGGTTGTTAATGAGTCTTCCTCTAATCCTGATGCCCCATTCTTCTTCAAATAGTCCAGCTTCTCGTGTTATTTGCTGAGCATACACATTGAACCCTAGTGACTGAAGACCAGACAAGTTGGGGAATGACATCAAGGACATCATACATGCAGAAAGCAAGGGGTCATTAAAAGGACAGGAAAGAAAGAAAAGACCAAGATGGATGCCAGAGGAGACTTGCTCTCGAATGCCAAGCAGCTAAAACAAAAGGAAGAATTGATGAAGTAAAAGAACTGAACAGAAGATTTCAAAGGGCATCTTGAGAAGACAAAGTAAAGTATTATAATGACATGATGGAAAACCAAAAGGGAAGAACATGCTCGGCATTTCTCAAGCTGAAAGAACTGAAGAAAAAATTCAAGCTTCGAGTTGCAATAATGAAAGATTCTATGCGGAAGATATTAAACAACTCAGGAAGCATCAAAAGAAGATGGAAGGAACACACAGAGTCATTAGACCAAAAAGAATCAGTTGATGTTCAACCATTTCAAGAGGTGGCATATGATCAGGAACTGATGGTACTGAAGGAAGAAGTCCTAGCTGCTCTGAAGGCATTGGCGAAAAACAAGGCTCCAGGAATTGATGGAACTGAGATGTTTCGACAAACATGCAGCGCTGGAGGTGCTCACTCGTCTATGCCAAGAAATATGGAAGACAGCTTCCTGGCCAACTGACTGGAAGAGATCCATATTTATGCTTATTCCCAAGAAAGGTGGTCCAGCCAAAGGTGGAAATTATAGAACAATATCATTAATATCACATGCAAGCCAAATTTTGCTGAAGATCATTCCAAAATGGCTGCAGCAGTATATCGACAGGGAACTGCCAGAAATTCAGGCCAGATTCAGAAGAGGACATGGAACCAGGGATATCATTGCTGATGTCAGATGGATCCTGGCTGAAAGCAGAGAATACCAGAAGGATGTTTACCTGTGTTTTATTGACTATGCAAAGCCATTTGACTATGTGGATCATAACAAATTATGGATAACATCGCGAAGAATGGGAATTCCAGAACACTTAATTGTGCTCATGAGGAACCCTTACATAGATGAAGAGGCAGTTTGGACAGAACAAGGGGATACTGATTGGTTTAAAGGCAGGAAAGGTGTGCTTCGGGGTCGTCTTCTTTCGCCATACCTATTCAATCTGTATGCTGAGCAAATAATACAAGAAGCTGACAAGTGGCCTGGCTAAATTAAATGACGTGTTTCCAACCAGCTGATGTGTATAAACATAACAAAGTACTTCCGAAGAAAAACACAATGTGTAAGTTTATAATAAAAATATAACTCATTGAAAAATATAGCTCGAGTTTTCTTACAAATTCATTTTCAGAGGAACGATGTTGTTTTTAAATGTAACTATTGGATTTAGCAATTATTACATTTAGCATGAAGAATATGCTTACCAATTTTAGTGTTAGTTTTGAAGGCTTTTTATCAGATTGGCCCTAAGTAAAATCTATGGCATGTTTTATATTTGTATGGTATTTTCATGTAATGATAACATTTTAATTTCAAACATCATGATAATTCTCTGAGGTAGATGGGGTAGATAATTCTAGCCCCATCTAACTTGGCTATTTTCCTATTGCAATTCAGTTTCCTTCTTCTAAATCCACTTTCCAGTAGTTATATTTTAATAAGGAAATTTTCATGACTGCTCTCTGAAACTGACATTGGCTCAGCTCTCCTCTGATTGAAATTTGGACAACTGGAAATTCATCTTCTCCAACAAGGGCTTCCCCCTATGGAATTTTCTCCTTTTCCTGAAAGACAAAAACTTAACTAGATGACTGTGAATAGATCTGGGTGTCCAAGGTGAGAAATATGAGAGTTCCAATCAACACATTTATTTTTAGGATTTTTTTTTTTTTTTTTTACATTTTAAAACAACCATGGACTTGTTTGATGACATAAAAGTTGACAAAACTGGAAACTATTCCTTAAGTCCCCTGAAGTGTGAAATAGGTAATATCCATTCTCTCTGCAAATCAGTGGGATGGTTTGACCTACGCAAAACAGTAAAATAGATGAAGTTGATCTTTCTGTTCCTTTCTCACCATTTAGTGTCTCAAGAAATATTTGCTGAACGCCTACCATATGCCAAGCTCTCTGTTAGTAGTTAGGAGGTCCCTGGGTGGTGACAACTGTTTGCTGTCAGCTACTAATTAAAAGGCTGGCAGTTCAAATCCACCCAGAGGCACCACAGGAGAAGGGCCTGATGATCTGCTTCTGTAAAGATTACAGCCAAGAAAACCCCATGGAGCTCAATTCCACTCTGTAACACATGAGGTCCCCATGAATCAGAATCAATTTGATGGCAACAAGTTTGGTCTTTTGGTTTTATGTTAGTAGTTAGTATTTAAATGGGGAGCAAAAACCAAGCCTAGAATATAGTGGGGGAAGATATACATTAAATAAATATTCATGTTAAAGAATGCATAGTGACAATCTGAGGTTAAGCAATTTGAAGGATGGCAAACATTCTTTGAAAGTGTGTAATACCCAAGGAACTGGACTGAGACTGGGGGAAAGGGAAAGAGCCAGGGCAGCCTGGCCTGAGATGACCCTTCATCTGAGATCTGACAGCTGAAGAGGTAAGGACGAGGGCTACAGTGTAAGAGAGTGAATAGAGACCTTAAATACACGGAACAAGTTGGGGTGAGGGATAGGGGCTGAAATGGCTTAAAATGAGACTGGAAAAGTTGGCAGGGCCCAAATTATGCAAGACTTTGTAAGATATGCTAAGGATTTTGGTCCTTACTGCAAGGGCGATAGAGCCACTGACATATTTAAACAAGGCATGAAAATGATCAGACTCATGTTCTGAAAAAGCTTCACTGTGAAGAACGGCTTGGAGAAAACCCAGACAGAATGGTTGGTAATGGTGTCTTAGGTTTACGGTAGCAGCATCAGCAATGAAATAAATGGACAGATTTGAAAGATACTTAGATAAAATTGAGAGGACTTGGTGAACGATTGGCTAAAAAGGGTGAGGAAGAGAAAGGGGTCAAGGATGAGGTCTCTGGTTTAAACAATATTTTGGATGATGTCATTCTTCGACTAGTTAGAAAACATGAAAGCACCAAGTTTGAGGATGGACCTTGGACATGTTGAATTTGGGTGCTGCCCTGGTGGTACAGTGGTTAAGCATTAGGCTGCTAACCAAAAGGTCAGCAGTTCAAATCCACCAGCTGCTCCTTGGAATCCCTATGGGGCAGTTCTACTGTGTCCTATAGGGTCGCTATGAATCAGAACTGACTCAATGGCAATGGGTTGATATACCCAAGTGGAGATGTTGAGTAGGTACCTATATAGGTCTGAAGCCCAGACGAGCCTTATGGGCTGGAGATTTGAATGTGAAACTCACTGATAAAGCAGTGAGATTGGATGGAGTGAGATAGGGAACAAGAGAAGAGAAACTAGTAGAGAGCCAGGAGGAACTCCACCATGTAGGTGAAGGGGTGCTGGGGCACAGAGTATGGGTGGGTATTGGGAAATAAGCCTGTGTGTTGTTGTTGTGTGCCATTGAGTCAATTCTGACTCATAGCAACCCTATGTGACAGAGTAGAACTGCCCCATAGGGTTTCCTATGCTGTAATCTTTATGGAAGCAGATCGCCAGGTCTTTCTTCCTGTGGAGCCACTGGTGGGTTCAAACCACTGACATTTTGGTTAGCAGCTGAGCACTTAACCATTGTACCACCAAAACCTATTGCCATTGAGTCGATTCTGACTAATAGTGACCCTATGGGACAGAATAGAGCCTCCCCCTAGGGTTTCCAAAGAGTGGCTAGTAGATTCGAACTGCCGGCCTTTTGGTTGGCAGCCTGAGCTCTTAACCACTGCACCACCAGAGCTCCACCGTGCCACCAGGACTCCTAAAAAAAAAAAAAAAACAAACAAACCTTTGCCATGGAGTCAATTCCGACTCATAGAGACTGAAATAGAATAGCCGTACGCGAGGAGGGAAACCAGGAAAGTGCGGTGTCTCAATCAAAGAGAAAAAGCATTTTAAGAAAGAGGGAATGCTCAACACTGCCAATTTCTGCTGAGAGATCAAGAGACTTAAGACTGAAACATGTACATTGGTTTTAGCAGGAGGACAAGTGATGGGAGAGACCTGAGTATGTTTAAATATCAGAGAGGGAGGGGCCACGTATACAGGAGAGAGGAGTGTCCATTGTCATCTAGTCGGTTCTGACTCATAGTAACCCTGTAGGGCAGAGTAGAACTTCCCCATAGGGTTTCCAAGGAGTGGCTGGTGGATTTGAACTGTTGACCTTTGGGTTAGCAGCCAAACACCTAACCCCTGTGTCACCAGGGCTCCTATAGAGAGAGGATCCCAAAATCCCATTGCATGCGGTGTAGCCCACCAGCAGACAGGAGATCATTTTGAGCAAGGATTTTATCCCATATCATACCCAACTGCCTTCTCCACCCACTCAGGAACTATGGACTATTAGGCAACATAAGGAGTGTCCCTTTCTCCCTCTACCCACAAAATCAAGTTACCCATCCTTGTGAGGATTTCAGAGAGTTTTGTTTTGGTTCTGAGCCAAAGGAATCATTTAGAAAAATAAGCCAAGCATGCCATCTTGGGGTTTCTGCTGACAGCACAGTTTACCTGAGCAGCAAAAGGGAAGCGGAATGTGTTCCCAGAGGCCAGTCAGTGTCACTACAGAAAAGTATTTAGACCCTTAAGTGCTTTTTCCACTTGGCTAAGTTTAACTGTTGGAATCCTACAATTAAACAATTTAAAAGTCAGACTAATCCATGGCATTTGGGTTTCGGCTGTTTCAATATGCTGATCTTCTAGGCAAATTGCTCCAGCTTTTGCCTACCTATTGATAATCTTATCTGTTCATAATCAGCTTGACAAGATGACTCAGAGTTTGGGGGTGTCATTTAATAACTTCACTTCTCACCTATCTCATCTGCTTATCTCAGTATAGATTAGAAGAAGTGGTAATAGGAGTGACTGATATTATGTTTATTTAATTCTGGGAGGTATGGGCCTTATGGCTTAATACAGTCAGCTCCCAAGGTTCCACGGATCTGACTACTCATAAAATTAGTCTGTAGATGGATTCCTTTTTGGAGGTGAGTTTCATTACTTGAAAGGACACATTTGTAATCTTTTTTGTTGTGTAACTTTCTAGGCATAGTTTTATTTTTTAAGGCAGAACCCCATGATTGCTATCTCTCATTAATCTTTCATTGTCTTACCCCTATTTACTAAAGAGAAGTAAATTCAGTCAAAGTCGCAAAGGACCCAGTAGCAAAATCATTTGGAACTTCAACTTTGCGTGGTTTCTTTCTTCGGCAAGTTCTTCCTGTTTAAGGAGAAATTTTGCTTTGAATAGGGTTGCCTATGTAGTTCTAAGAAGAAGAATTGATACCTTTGAATTATGGTGTTGGCAAAGAATATTGAATATACCATAGACTGCCAAAAGAACAATCTGTCTTGGAAGAAGTACAGCTGGCATGCTTCTTAGAAACAAGGATGGTAAGACTTCATTTCACGTACTTTGAACATGTTATCAGCAGGAACCAGTCCCTGGAGAAGGGCATGCTTGGTAAAGTAGAGGGTCAGCGAAAGAGAGGAAGACCCTCAACAAGATGGATTGGCTACAACAGTGGGCTCAAGCATAATGATTGTGAGGATGGCACAGGACTGAGCAGTGTTTCCTTCCATTGCACATAAGATTGCTATGAGACAGAAGCTATTACACGACAACTAACAACAACAAATTTGTTCTCTACCTAGAAGATGGGATACAGGGTGATGGAGAAAGATTTGCAAGATGTAAATAGTTGTTTTCATTGTATTTTTTGTTATAGTCATTTATATGACTATCTCACCCAATTCCACTTAATTAAAAAAAAATTCCTGAAAGATAAGGACCCACCTTCATTTATCTGGGATGGAGCTAACCAAAACCAAACCCACCATGGTCAAGTCAATTCCAAGTCATAACAACCCTAGAGGACAGAATAGAACTCCCCCCATAGGGTTTTCAAGGCTGTAAATCTTTACAGAAGCAGACTGACACATCTTCCTCCCAAGGAGTGGCTGGTGAGTTCAAATTTTCAAACTTTTGATTAGCAGCTGAACACTTTACCCACTGTACCACCAGACAACAATGTGTGTCTGAAAGGTAACATTTACACTTTGCTCTTTCTTTTCCTTCAAGTTTCAGAACTGCCCCACAGAATTTCCAAGGCTATAATCTTTATAGGAGCAGATCACCAGGTCTTTTTGTCTAGAGCCACAGGGTGGGTTTGAACAGCGAACCTTTCACTTATCAGCTCAGTGCCTAACCATTGCACCACCTGACCCACTCCATTCCTAACACCTCATAAGATTGACCTTAACCTGGGTTTCCCAAAAGCAAGCAGGTTTCACTCAATTTTTGGTTACCTAACCATCTGCAGTAGAGTCAACTTCAACTCATGGAGACCCCATGTGTGTCAAAGTAGAACTGTGCTCCATAGGGTTTTCAATGGCTGCTTTTGTTTGTTTGTTTGTGGGCAATAGTGAACCACAGGAGAATAAACAAGGAAAGAGAGTGGCTAATCCAAGCTTGGGCCATCAAGCTGACCGTTTTTGCAAATACCAGGTGGATCCCACAGGACCTTCTAAGGAGCCTTATTAGATGCATCTTAGGGACTTCTGCTCAGAGGAAGAAAGGAGGAAGCATTTATCCATCACCCCATCCCCACTGGTCAGGAGTTTTCTCCTGCAGTTTTCATTTCCCCCACTTTCTAGTTTACACAGGCACAAGTGCCAGGTGAATGGTGTTCAACAACACTGCTTCAGAGACACAAGGGCAGGCAGTGGAGAGGCCCATGATGCAGGCCTGAGGGGGAGCCCTGTCAGGCTGCACCTGTTGAAGCTGGGCAGTCTTCAGGGAACTGTGTGCCTCAGCTGTGGCTAGAATAAGAGGCGAGCCTGAGAAGATCTGAAGTGGTACACAAGAGATGTTCAATACACTGTGCATGACACGCAGTAAATGCTCAATAAATATTTGTTAAATGGGAAGACCCCAGGTGACTGAACCATAGAATCTAAGAGGAGGAGGAGGCCTTAGGAGTCAGCTCATCCAACCTCTTATGCAGTGTGAACTTCCTTCCATAGCAGTCTGGCAGATGTGTCAATACTTCCAGAAACAGGGAGCTCACCCACTACTTGTGAGGAACCCTTTTGCAAGTTTGCTTAGCTCTGCCTAACCATTAGCGTTGCTATGAGTCAGAACTGACTCAATGGCAATGTTTTTTTGTTTGTTTGTTTGTTTGTTTGCCTAACCATGGAGCCCTGGTGGTGCAGTGGTGAAGAAGCTTGGCCGCTAATCAAAATTCAGCAGCTTGAACCACCAGCCACTCTTTGTACACCCTGTAGGGCAGTTCTCCTCTGTTCTTTAGGGTTGCTATGAGTTGGAACAATTTCTTCATAGACTACGTTATGCCAATTGAGCTAGATTTTTTAAAAGTAGATCACTAGGGCTTTCTTCTGGGGCAGGTCTGGGTGGACTTGAACCTCCAACCTTTGGTTAGCCAAAGCATGTTAGCCTATCATATTCATCATTTGTGTCACCCAGAGACCCCTACTAGGAACTGACTCCCTACTAGGAGTCTCCAGTAGCTCTGCCTACTAGGACACTTGTCTTCACATGAACAGAAATCTGTCCTGCTGTAACACCCACCACCAGTTCCAGTTCCGCCCTCCAGCAACATAATACAGACTCTTCCCTTTCCTCAATGAGGTTTGCAAGCAAAGGAAGCATTGAAACAGGAAGCTGGGAGGCTTTATTTTAGTGTCCTCCAATGTATGTCTGGTTTATCCAGCATGTTCTGAGATTATTCTTAATTCTACACCCACCCAACCCCATGCACAACCCACAATCTGAGCAGCATCTATCCTGTTAGGGAAGGGGCTGACTTATATCTGGCTGGGTGAAGTGTCCTTGTACCCTCAGAAAAGCAACTCTGGATATGTGGAAACTGACACCTTCAATCTATCATTCTGCAGTGAGCTCTTCTGCCCTAGATGCCCTAGGTTGCCACCATCCAGAGTGGTACCATCCTTGAGAAACTGAACCACAGCCAGAGGCAGCTGGTTCTGCACAGTCTTTTGAATGTGTGAAGACAGTGGCCAGGTCTTTTTGGAGACATTTCAGCTCCTTCTATCACTTCCCCGTGGCAAGATGACACCTTGGTTGCTGGCCGTTTCCTCTAGATACTTCCCAGTTCATCAAGATGTCTCTTAAAATGCTGAGTCCATCCTGAAAACAGTACTGCAGATGGAAACTGACCAGCTCCAGACACAATGAGGGACCTTATACCACCAAGAAGAGCTGGGAGTGGAGCACGTCCTTTGAACCTGGAGCCCCTGAGCTAAGAAACTCCTAGACCCAGGGAAAGACTGATGACAAGGACCTTCCCCCAGAGCTGACAGAGGCAGAAAGGCTTCTCCTGGAGTTGGTGCCCTGAATTTGGACTTCTAGCCTCCTAGACTGTAAGAGAATAAATCTCTGTTTGTTAAAGCCATGCACTTGAGGTATTTCTATTATAATAACACTGGATAACTAAGACAACACTGTACACATTTATTCATGTTTTTACCCCACCATTCTGCTGGAAAAGCTCTTGTCAGGGTCTTCAGTGATCTCAACACTAAAATCCAATGTTCCCACTTTGTTTGACCTCTTAGCAGCATTTGACACCATTGACCACTTTCTTCTCCTTGAAACACTTGCATCGCCTTGTTTCTGGGATACCCCTCTTTCTGGTTTTCCTTTTACTGCTCTGATCGCTCCTCCTCAGGTTCCTCTGCTGGTTTCTCCTCACTCTCCTGGCCTCTAAATGTCAAAGTGCTCCAAGGCTCATCCTTGGGTCAGTTTTTCCCCTCAAGAAACCTGTCAATATTGTCCCCACCCCTCTGATGACAGCTTGACTTGATATTGCATGTGACCCCTGCTTGGTGTGAGGTTCAGGATTCCAGAAACACTCAATGTCTGTGTTAACCAACTGGCAGCACACTTAGCCTGCACCTCTGTCAATCCATATCAAATTAACTTGCTAATAAAAAAATCAGCAAAACCAGTTATTTTGGTACGTTAAAATCAAAACCACACTTGGGGTTGTCTTTATTACTCTTCAACCTGTTGAGTTAGTGTTAGATAGATGACCTTAGACCAAGATTTCTGTGGGTAACTGTTCTGTGCACTGTGGGATGTTTGGCAGCATCCCCTGACCTCTTTCTACTTGATGTCAGTAGTTGGTTACCCCAGTTGTCAAGGTTGTATCCTTTCATTACATTTATTCAATCTGTATGCTGAGCAAATGATCCAGGAAGCTGGTCTATTTGAAGAAGAACTTGGCATCAGGATTGGAGGAAGACTCATTAACAACATGCCTTATGGGGATAACACAACCTTGCTTGCTGAAAGTGAAGAGGACTTGAGGCAGTTACTGATGAAGATCAAAGACTACAGCCTTCAGTATGGATTGCACCTCAACATAAAGAAAACAAAAATCCCCACAACTGGACCAATAAGCAACATCATGATAAACAGAGAAAAGATTGAAGTTGTCGAGGATTTCATTTTACCTGGAACCACAATCAACACCCATGGAAGCAGCAGACAAGAAATCAAATGATGCATTGCATTGAGCAAGTCTGCTGCAAAAGATCTCTTTAAAGTGTTAAAAAGCAAAGATGTCGCTTTAAGGACTAAGGTGCACCTGACCTAAGCCCTGGTGTTTTCAGTTGCCTCATATGCATATGAAAGTTGGACAATGGGTAAGGAAGACTGGAGAAGAATCATTGCCTTTGAATTATGATGTTGGCAATGAATACTGAATACGGACTATCAGGAGACCAAACAAATCTGTCTTGGAAAAAGTATAGCCAGAATGCTCATCAGAAGGGATGATGGCGAGACTTCCTCTCACATACTTTGGATATGTTATCAGGAGGGATCAGTCCCTGGAGAAGGACATTATGCTTGGTAAAGTAGAGGGTCAGCGAAGAAGAGGAAGACCGTCAATGAGATGGATTGACACAGTGGCTGCAACAATGGGCTCAAGCATAACAACGATTGTGAGGATGGTGCAGGACTGGGCAATGTTTCATTGTGTTGTAGAGTTGCTATGAGATGGAACTGACTCGACGGCACCTAACCACAACAATGACAGCAACACCTCCCAATGGTGATAGTCAAAATGTCTCCAGACATTGCCAAATGTTGTCTGGGATGCAAAGTCTCCCTCAGTTGAGACCATTACCTTAGACATATGCTCTGTGTGTGTGTATGTGTGTGTACATGGGTAGAGAGGTTTATTCATTATTGATTTAGGGAGAAGAGGGCTAACACTAAATAAATCCTTCTTAGGCTACAGTGAATTGAGGCCTATAGCTTCTGTTTATGTTGGGGAGTGAGGGACACTGCTGCAGAGACCAGTCAACTGGCAGGAATTCAAAAAGGCAGCTGAAGATGGAGGACTGATAAAAAGCAAAGCTAAATAGACTCCACCCATACCAGCAAGTGCCTTACCCATACCCATGTTCCTATACGATGACACTGTTGAGAAATGACCTTCCCATTTCTCTCAAATACTATGAGCAAATTGAGGGCAAAGGTCAGCTCTTAAAATGGTCCCCAGTGCGTCATTGGTGTTCAATTTGGTGTTCCAGAGTTTTCCATTGAAACCAAACTTGAGCACACTCTTTCCCCATGCCCGAGGCAAAAGGATAGAGTCACTCATCCTCACTTCCGCCCATAGCATTCTGACTGCCTGTGACCCTACTCTATAAGCCTGACTTTGGCTTCCATTTAATCCAGATTCTTTCCAAAAAGGTTTCATTTCCTATGTTCTTCTACCTGAGAATTAGCCCTTCACTTGGCGTCTCTAGAGAAGAAAAACCAGTGAAGTGTCTAGAGAGAGAGAGAGAGATTTATATAAAGGAAATGGCTCAATGGTTGTAGAGGCTGGAAAGCCCCAAGTCTGTGGGTCAGGCTGGAGGTTTCTCCTGACTCACATAGCTGCAGGGGCTGGAGAACCCAAGATCAGCAGGTCAGACAAGAGGCCTCTGGCTCATAGGTTGCAGAGGCCAACAAATCCCAAGATTTGGCAGCTGAGCTGGCAGGCCACTGGCTCACAGACTGTGAAGTCTGACAAATCCCAAGATGGGCAGGTAAGCTGCTAGCTCAAGTCCCAAGAACCAGAGGTCAGACGAACAGGAGCCAGCTGCAGGATTCAGAGTGAGCAAAAGCCCTCCAGCCTTTCGAGAAAGTCTACCTGTATTGGATGCAGGCCATACCCCCAAGGAAACTTCCTTTCAACTGATTGGCTGCTCACAGCAGATCTTATCATGGAAGTGATTACATCATTATATGACTGCCAAACTACATCATAACTGGCAAACCACTGAGAATCATGTCCCAGCCAAGTTGACACACAACCTTGACCATCACACTTGGCAAGGAACTAAAAAAAAACCCAAGTTTTTTTTTTTTAGTTCCTTGCCAAGAGTGATGGTCAAGGTTGTTATGCCCTAAAGTTAGCTGAAACATGGGGATGTCCGTAACGCCCCTCAGAACTTGGCTGCTAAGACAGTGACATTCGTCTACCACTACCACCCATAGCCCTCTGGTAGTTGATAGAAAAATATAATTGCTTACAACACCATTTCTAAAGGATAGTTGTGTGTGTGTATGTGTTGGGGGGAGGGAGGTTGGAGTATATGGGGATAACGTGTTGTTTTAGACAACTTAATTTAAAAAAATTCTAGAATATTAAGGCTAGAAACAACTGTGAAGGACATGTTCTCCAGCCTTTCTTCCTGCAGATAGGAACAGCCTCCAGTGTCCTAGGAGAAGTGATTTGCCTGAGGTCACACAGAATTTTAGCAACACAGCACTGACAAGAACTTCCTGATGCCCAATTCAATGTTATCTCCACCTCACTGTGCTGCCCTAGGGCTCAGCTGTTAACCAAAATGTTGGTGGTTTGAACCCACCAGTCACTCCTCAGGAGAAGATGTGGCTGTCTGTTCCCATAAAGATTTACAGCCTTGAAAAGCCTATGGGGCAGTTCTACTCTGTCCTGTGGGGTCGCTATGAGTCAGAATCAACTGACGACTTGGGTTTGGTTTGGTTTTGTGCTGCCTGGTTGGCAAACACAGACACTTTAAAATACACCCCTCTAATAGAGGAACGAACTCCACATTGTGGCTGAGCTCCATTCCCGCCCTGCCCTCCTCCAGCCCCACCCCCCAACCTTGACGCATAGCCTGATGGCTCTTTGCATCCTTGGACAGTTTCTACTTGCATCTGCATCGATTAAACCTTGATCTCATTTATTATCTCAGGAAATGGTCTCAAGGTCACAGGGCTGGAAATTTAATTATGGTAGCAGTATATTAAGTGGCACATTTAAAGATGCTGAATTGTAGTAATTAATTTTTTGGATGGTGGTCTCGGAGGAACGGGTTTTCTCCACACTGGGTGTTGGGCATTCATCATGGCCATTGAGCTTGGCAGCTGTCTTTTAGCTTTAAACTGCCTCGTTATTCATCTTTTACGACTAGCCTTTAAAAACACTAGACGCCGATATCCTCTTTTATTGTAATATATGCGTGCAGTGGGAACGGAGCCATACTTCACCTTTGCTATAAAACATGAACCAAGGGTGCCAGCAGCTACCTGAGCTGGCCTCTAAATTGAGACAACAATTACCCTTCGCTGACATCTAGTGTCAAGGCGTGAGATATAGCCAGAGTGCTGGATCTATTGGCCTGGAAAATGTGTGGTTCCCCAACGTTAACGCCTGTCTCACCCAGGAGGCTGTAGCCCCAGCTGCAAGAAGGGGAACTACAGAGGGATGAACTTGGCACTGACTATTGACTTTGCCGGGACTCTAGGTTATCGAACAGGTCATCCGTCTGCCAAAGCCTTAAAGAGCTTGTAATGTTTAATGAAGGGACAGTCATTAAATGTGTTTGATTCAAATATTAGGCTCGATGAGCCTGGGTAGTATTTAATAGAGAGGTGGGAAAATATGAATTAAATTAGAGAGATTCATTAGAAAACTTGGCCTGCAGCCCAAGAATGACTAGTCAGACAGAGCTGCCGGCTACTTGAAACTCATCAGTCAGGAAAACTCAAGCTAGTTTTAGGGTTGAAATTCCAGAATACCACTTTTAAAAAATGTTTACATACTGGTCAGCCTTTGCTTGCGAAAAAAAGGAATCCCCGTAAAAAGTAGCCCGTGGATGGAAATTCTTTTCCTCTGGATAATCTGCAGGCTGTCTCCTGCAGTCTACGAGTACCGTATTTTTAAGTTTTCAAAGCAGGACCGATTTCTCCCCAGGTCAAATGGGGTCTTCTCCAGCCTTTAGCCCAGGCTTTCTTAACCTCAGTATTGCTTACATTTTGGGCCTGGAGAATTCTCTGTTGTGGGGGGCTGACCTGTGCATTGTGGGATGTTTAGCAGTATCCCTGGCCTCCACGCGTAGATGCCGGTGTTCTCCCTTGCCCCGATTGTGACGTCTAAAAATTACTCCAGACATAGCAGGTGTCTCCTGGGGTGGGGGATGGCCCCCAGTTGAGAACCACTGGTTTATTCTAATCTCAGGAGGCAGATTCAGAGCCTTAATCAGCCTGGAGCACCTCCTAAACTCATCTGTATAAAAGGCCTAAAGTGGAGTACACATGTTGGCCCTGCAAGTTTGATTTGCCCCCATAGCTGGCTTTATGACCTCTTATACCTGATTTTGGGGCCCTGGTGGCACAGTGATTAAGAGCTATGGTGTGCTATGGCTGGTAACCAAAAGGTCAGCAGTTCAAATCCACCAGCCGCTCCTTGGAAACCCTATCGAACAGTTCTACTCTGTCCTATAGGGTCACTATGAGTCGGAATCCACTCGATGGCAATGGGTTTGGTTTTAAGGTTTTTATATCTTATTTTGGCTGCTGCTTTGTTTTCTGGCTTGTATGTTGGACTTTGGACTTGGCAACCGACTCTTGGCTTCGACCGCAGTCCTATGTCTTTACCATGAGCGTCATTTGATCTCCTAACCTTGTTAGGGTAACACTCATTCCGTAACACCATCCTAATACCAGCTTAAGTATCTCTGCCTTGGTCAGTCACACAAACAACATGTATTTTCTGCTGGAGATTCCACAGGAAACAAGACAATTAAAAGCACTGCCATCACAGAATTTACATTCTAGTATAGAAAGATAGCAAAAGTACATTAATAAATAAGCTATTTTCAGGTGATGATAAGTGCAATGAAGAAAATAAATCAGGTCATTGGGTAGAGTGTATGGGGGGAGAGTGGGCTACTTCAGTTATAGCGATTGTTGTGGATTGAATTGAGTCCCCCAAAAATGTATGTTGTAAATCCTAACATCTATGCACTGGGTTTTGGTTTATGCCTGTGGTTACAATCTAATTTGGGAATAGGCTGTCTTTGTTATGCTAATGAGGCAGGATTAGTATATAGTCAATCTCTGTTGAGATACAAAAAAAAAAAACCAAACCCACTGCCGTCGAGTCGTTTCCGACTCCTGTTGAGATATAAAAGGGATTAAACAAGCAAACTAGAAGCGGAGATGGGGGGAGACAGATGTCAAGCCACACGAAGACCATCCGGGAGCAGAAACTCAGACGAGACCAGAGCATTCCTCCAGAGCCGACAAACAGAAAGCCTTCGCCTAGAGCTGGCACCCCGAATTCGGACTTCTAGCCTCCTGCACTGTGAGAAAATGACTTCTGTTTGTTAAAGCCACCCCGTTGTGGTATTTCTATTATAGCAGCACTGGACAATTAAGACAGTGGTCAATGAAGATCTCTCTAAAGAAGTAAAATGAGCTAATATGTGAATGATGAGAAAGTAACCCTAACTGCGGTGCTCCTTTCTTGAGTGGTACAAACAGTTAAAGTTCTTGGCTGCTAACTGAAAAGTTGGAGGTTCAAGTCTACCTAGAGACGCCTCAGAAGAAAGGCCTAGCAGTCTACTTCTGAAAAATCAGCCATCGAAAACCCCGTGGAGCACAGTTCTTCCCTAGCACATGTGAGGTCTCCATGAGTCAGAGGCAACATGACGACAACTGATTTTTTTTTTCCATAACGACAGGCTACATTGTAAGAAAAAAATTTAACAAGATTATAACTCACATAAAGTGCATAAATCTTAGTTGTATCTCAATGGATTTTAGTATGTATACACATATACATAACCCTCACCCAATTCAAGACATAAAACATTTCCATCCATCCATAGGCTTCTTCCCCCCCTTTCCAGTCAATACACAGCCCTAGAGAAAACCACCGTTCTGACCTGGATCACCAGCCGTTCGGTTCATCAACAGCCTACATTTTATGTTATTTGGTTTCGTTTTGTCAAGGAGAATCAGTCAGGTGTTCCCTATCCGTAAATTTTCATAAATGAATGTGAGTCTCCAGTTATTTATGAAACTGAAAGACACCACTATAATCTCCTTAGGAAACTAAAGGAAGCTGTTGTGACGGGACCCACGTTGTCAGGTCCCTGTCAGGTTAATCCAGCCCTGGCTGATTCAGTGACTCCTCAAGGGAAAGAGAGACAGCAAGGGGAGACAGAGTCCCTGTGGTCTTATCCCTACCCCCTTCGTTCTTGTTTGCTGAACAAACATTCCCCCCAAAGAGAACAGCAGAAAAACACTAGGCTCTGACAGCCCCCGTTAATCAAGGAGCCATAACAAATCACAGAATGAAGTCTATGACACATCAATTACACTAAGAACTGAGGGATCTATGGGAATTGGCAATCAGGCACACAGCCTGTGGGGTCACTATTTACGCATCCAGCTGTGGGGTGGTGACTTAGAGGTGGGCAGCTGGCTAGAGTGTAAGAAATGTTTCACCTTGGCAGTGGTCTCCGTGAAGATGCTAAGGGCTAAATGGGCTGTGCCTGGTGTATGGTTCTTCAAGCCAGTTCTGGATGATGGCTTTTTCACAGAACTTAGTTGTGGTGAAGAGAAATTACCAGAAGTTGGAAACTTGCTTCTTCCTCTGTTGTTGACTAACTAGAAACTTGGGCAACATTCTCAGTTTCTTCATCTGGTACACAGGGATTATAATACATGCCTTACCACCACACACAAGCATTGTCTTCTGAAGACAGAGATGCAGATTTAGAAATAAATATGTATAAGGATATAGCTTCTATAGATACATAGATATATAAACCAGTTGCCTTCGAGTTGATTTCAGCTCCCATGTGGGTCAGAGTAGAACTGTGTCTCATAGTGTTTTGAATGGCTAATTTTTCAGCAATAAATGACCAGGCCTTTCTTCCAAGGTGCGTCTGGCTGGGCTTCAACATCCAACCTTTCAGTTAGCTGCTGAACATGTTAATTCTTTGCACAACCAGGACTCCATATAAATATGTAGATAGATGACTATAGACATATAGATATGAAAAAGAATCTGAGAAAGGCATAAATTTGTGGGTTTTTACATATACATTGGTATCCATCCATCAATCATTCGATAAACATTAAATGAGGGCCAACTGTGTGGCTTCATCTCCCTCAAGGAGCTCACAGCAGAGAAGACTGGAGACAGTTCAATAAATAGGATGTCATGGATTAAACTGTGTCCCCTCAAAATATGTGTCAAGTGAGAACCCGCCGTTGCTGCTGCTGCCTCCCTTCTTCCCCCAGTGCGACTTCTGCACCAGGGATTTACCCTTGAAATCCCCCACTGCCTCTGCAGCACCAAAAGCTGGACACCTGTGCTACCACCCCCACCAACAAAACTAGAAACAGTACACGAAACCTTTTGTCTCAAGTTGCTCAGGTGAATCAAAGTCTGCTGGTGCATCTGAGTGGTGAAGCTCGGTTCTCACGCCTGTACTGGCATACTGGTGCTTCTCTTGGTGAGGCTACGAAAAGACGATAGGCAGCCTTCAACAGGATAGTTGTCAGCTACATGAAACAACAAAACCAGTTGTCGTAGACTCACTTCTAACTCATGGCGATGCTGTGTGGGTGAGAGCAAAACCGTGCTCCGTTGGGTTTTCAAAGGCTGATTTTCCTGAAGTAGAGCTCCAGACCTTTCATCCAAGGTGCCTCCAGGTGGACTAGAACCACGAACCTTTCAATTAGCATCTGAGTGTGTTAACTATTGCACCATCCAGGGACTCCACATGGAAGAGCAGTGTATGTGAATCCGTCAAGGCTCCAGGCTCTATCCTAGTGCACAGCTCATGTGACTGCAGCACACTTACAGGTGAGAAGGATGATTTTGACTTTTTCTTAAAAAAAAAAATCTTTACCAGTTTCGTATATAGATTTCTTTAATGTTGAGTCCGGGGTATAGAAGTTTATTTATGGACCAGCTCTAGGATTTATTAATTTGGCCACATTGCCTTGTTTGATTGTAAGTTACTCTCCTGGTTGTTTTCTGTTAAAACACCAGAAGGCCTTCAGGCGTGGGTATCCATAAATTAAAATGTATTATGATTATTATTGTTCATGATAGTTCAAAAATGTGCTCTTTTTCATCAGAATGCATAATCAAGACACTGTGTAGGGAAAAACAAAGACAACTTTATGTCTGATCCACTAAAGCTCCAAGAGGATTATAGTGGAGCAACCCTGGCAGCTGGTGATAGATTCAAATACAACTGAATTCACATTTGCCATGACCTAATATTAATATCCATTAATGCATTTTATATTGATAAATTCAGAAAGAGAACTCATGGTACTCTCTGGGAGACTGCTGGGAAGTAGCTTCGACTCCTTCATTTGTCATCATTATGGGGATGAGCTATGGTCCACAACTTAGCATTTGTTTATGGTGGTAAGTGCAGCGAAGAAGACATGTGGGTTGGTACAGTAAGCCTGCTGGTCCTCCTCCATCTTCCCTGTTGCTTGGGTTGGCGATTGCACATATCCAGATGCTCAAGCCCCAAACCTAGCAGGCATCCCTGATATCTTCCTCTTTCTCCCTCCTCCCCTACCTCCCAATCCATCCTAAGTCCATTGATTTTAATTTTTAAATATCACTCACATCTATTTCCTTCTCTCCATTTCCTTAACAGCCAATGCTTGCCTGGACTAACATCATCTCTCACCTGCATTACAACAGCCTCTAAATTGGCCTCCTGGAGGACAATCCTGCATCACTCTCATTGATCTTCATCCACAGCTTGAGGGGACTTTTCAGATGCAAAGCAGATTGTGTATTCTTATGCTCCAGAGTCAGTCAATTCTGACTCATAGCAACTCTATAGGACAGAGTAGAACTGTCCCATACAGTTTCCAAGGAGTGGCTGGCGGATTTGAACTGCCCATCTTTTGTTTAGCAGCCACAGCTCTTAACCACTGCACCACCAGGGCTCCGAGCTACAAGCTGAGAATACGAAGGGGGTTGAAATAAATCCCTGCCTTCAAGGATCTGCCAGGGGCTTGTTTCAACCTGCTTTGTATCTTCAGCTCCTCTTTCAACCTCCTTTGTTTCTTTGTATTATGAAAATATACAGTGCTAAATAAATATTTGCTGAATGAAAGAATAAATGAACAAGACAGTGAATGTAAGTGCCCACATTCTGGTTATCGAGGGGTGAGAAGGCCCAGGAAACATTCAGATTGCACTATAGATTGACACTGGCTTTGAACCAAGCTTTAGAAGAAGCAAAGCCGCGAGTGCTGGCTGATCTCGTCCCTTCTCCCCAGTCATCAGGATGGGCTGGTCCATTCAGATATAGGTAATTCCCAAGATTTGAAAGGTATCTATGCCTGAGGAGCAATGAAAACCAACTTGCAGACTCTGCTGAGATCTCAAGCCAAACTAGGTTGCCGTGATTGAAATTCTAATAACCACCTATCCTGAACTGCACTCAACTTTCCTAAATGAGATTTTATGGGAACTGATTGTGATTAGATAAATGGGTGACTTCACTAATGTATAATACAATTTTCAATTACAGTGTATGTACAATAATTTACATTTCTTGTTTGATGGTGTGATATTTATGTGACATATTCTGAATGAGACCCGGCTGCTGTTTACATAATGATCTTGCTTTTCTCTTAAAGAAGATCTGCTTTTCAATTTTCTTTTTGTGCTTCAAGGTTTTGTCATTCCAAGATAAACATTGTATATTATAGAAGGTGCAGGTGAGAACATCAATAAAGTAATAATCTAGATGGGTTTTAATAATTCTTATTTATGCCACTGGATTAGGTAATAGAGTGGCTCATCTTTCATAAAATGTTGGAATAAAAATGTCCCAAAAATTACAGTAAATTTTTTGTGATCTGCTGGCTCTGTGATCATTCCCATGGCAAAGTGCCATTGAAGAACAAAAACAAATGTTTTATTAAATATATTTGACCATTAACAACATAATATTCACTGCCAGGGCTCTGCTCTGAAATTGGAACAATATCATTGGAAAGTGCCTTTTTTCTGATCTTTAAGACAAGGTCCCAAGAAACAAAAGCTTTTAAGCATTTGACCCCCAAATATCATTTCTCCCCTTCTGCCTAGAGGTGGCTTATGGACAAGGGAGAAAATAGCTCCCAATCAAAAGCTTTCCAGATAGAAAGCTCTTCTTAAAATAGGAAGGGGAAGGAAAAGCGCATGTGAAATGAACGCAGTTTAGGATTCAACACTCAGCCAAGTAGCAGGGTACAGTTTGAGTGGACTTGAACCCCAGGGAGCCATGTCTGTGGACAAAGAGAAGGCTGAGCAGGTATCCTTAGCCCTCTACCTGCATCAGCCAGAGCAGCTCTCCCTTTACCCATGCTATATACTAGGACTTCCAGTTATAACTCACTTATAAAGGAGATGTAGTAGGTTGAGGAAACCCTGGTGGAGTAGTGGTTAAAGTAGTGGTTAAGTGCTGTGGCTGCTGACCAAAGGGTTGGCAGTTCAAATCCAATAGGCACTCCTTGGAAACTCTATGGAGAGGTTCTACCCTGTTCTATAGGGTCACTATGAGTTGGAATTGATGCAACAGGTTTGGTTTTTTGGGTTTTGGTAGTGGGTTGAATCGTTTCCTCCCAAAAATTCACAGCCACCTGAACTACAGAATGTGGTCTTATTTGAGTCTTTGCAGATGCAAATAGTCAACAAAACCCAAGTTAACAAAAAATCATATAAAAGTAGGGTGGGTCCTAATCTAATATGCCTGGTATTCTCATAAAAAGAGAAGAGACACAGAGGCAGACATGTAGGGAAGGCGGCCATAGGAAGGCAGAGGTGGAGACTGGAGTCCTCCTGCCAGGAGCCAAGGCACACCTGGGGCCACCCAGACCAGGAAGAGGCAAAGAAAGACTATTCCTTGGAGGCTTCAGAGGGAGGATGGCTCTGCTGACACCAAGTCTCCAGACTGAGAGAATAAACTTGTGCTGTTTTAAAGCACTCAGGTTGTGATACTTTGTTATGAGACCTAGGAAATTAATACTACTGGGTTGGCTACTTAGAGTACTTTGCAAAACAATAGTGAAAAGAAAACTGTTCTAGAAGCTGGCACTCTGAGCCCCATTTCTTTATTTACAAAATAAAGAATTTGTATTTGATTGTGAGGATGGCACAGGCCCGGGCAATGTTTCATTCTGCTGGTAGGGTGGCTATGAGGCAGCACCGCCTGGATGACACCTAACAACAACAACAATGACAGTGAGTAGGAGTGGACTAGACGGCGACTAAACAACAACAGCATTCCCCTGTTCCACAGGGTGTATTCCTTCGTTCCAGCCAGAACACTAGTGTAGATGTGGCTATTATTTGGTATAACAATTTAATTATGCCGTGTTATTAAACAGCGTGCTTGCCTCCCTTTTAATATGACAAGGGAAGTAAAACACCCAGCTATGGAAACAGCACTAAATCAAGAGCATTGGCCTCCAGTACAAAATGCCCACATGAACGTGAGTGATTGGAAAGTACTCGAATAGCCTTCACAGATTCCGGAGTACAGGGCGACTGTCTCAAGACTTGTCTGCATTCAAATGAACCCAATACTGGATAAAATAAAAACAAGCCTCTGTATAATCAATCTTACAGTAACTAAGAAATCTTCACTCTATAACGTTGGATTAACACTGTTCTTTTAGTCATAACCTCTTCTAGATGTAAGCAATTTGTTGAGTTGCTCCTCCTTTCTGCAAATAAATAAAAACTTGCCAGCTAAATAAATTATGGTAAAATCATAAAATCAAGTACTACGCGACCATTAAAATGATGATTCCTTAGCATGGAAAAACATGTAAAATATTTTAACGGAAAAATCAGAGCACAAAGCAGCATATGTAATATTAGTCCATTTTTGGAAAAAAAAAATCACATGTATACATTTTGAAAGATAGATACCAGGATGTCTGCCAAGACTGACTGTGGTCATGTGTGCTTGGGAAAATTTACGTGATTCCAGGTAGATACTTAGCTAGAAGACATAGGTGTCTCCAGGAGATCAAAACTCAGAGGAGGAAGAGTTGAAAATGGAAAATGGGGCTGCATTGAAAGTCAACAGCCTATACTAAAGAATTATCCACAACCTTCATTTAACAAATATTTACTCATCAGATGTTTAGGGAAATACATGACCTCTTAAAATCATTGAATGTGATGACATAACAGTTTCAATGAAAGAGTGGATGAAACACTCATTAATCCATCATTGGTGGTTGAAGGTAGGGAGAGGAGGGACAGGCAAAGAGGAGTGAGTGGCCAGGGAAGACTTTTCAAAAGAGGTAACATTTGAGCTAGGCCTTGATGGATTTCACTCGCTAGACAGAGAAGAAAGTGTAATTGATGGAGAAGGACCAGCATAAGCAAAGTTTGGAAGCATGGAACTTGACAGATGAAGAGCAAGTAGTTTTGTGTATCTGGAATATAGGGGCTAACTGGAGATAAGGTTCAGGAACTGAGTGACTAGAGAAAAGGGCTGTAAAAAGCCTCTATGCTTTGCCAAGGAGTTTGAACTTGATTTTATGGGCAATAAGTTTGGCAGGAGCTCACTTGTAATTTTAAAAGATAATTCACCGGCCATCTAAGATACTTCTACTGGTCCCATTCCGGCTGGAGCAAAGGAGAATAGAGAAAACCAAAGACACAAGGGGAAGAGTAGTCCAAAGGACTAATGGACCACAACTGCCATAACCTCCACTAGACTGAGCCCAGAAGAACTAGATAGTGCCCGGCTACCACCACCAACTGCTGTGACAGGGATTACAGTAGAGGGTCCTGGACACAGCAAGATAAAAATGTAGAACAAAATTCAAATTCACACACACACACACACAGACCAGACTTGCTGGTCTGACAGAGACAGGAGAAACCCCAAGAACACGGTCCTCAGACACTCTTAACTCAGTACTGAAATCACTCCCAAGGTTCACCCTTCAGCCAAAGATTAGACAGGTCTATTTTTTTTTTTTATAGAGCAAACAATAACACACGTGAGGAACATGCATTGTAGTTCAATCATGTATACAACACTAAATGGACACACCAGCTCAAAAGCAAAGACGGTAAGGCAGGAAGGGACAGGAAAACTGGACAAATGGAAATAGGGAAGCTGGGCTGGAAAAGGGAAGAGTGTTGACACGTCATGGGGTTGGTAACCAATGTCACAAAGAAATTTGTGTATTAATTGTTTAATAGGAAACTAATTTGCTCCGTAAGCTTTCACCTAAAGCACACACACACACACACACACACACAAAAGATAATTCATGCATGTAGAGCCAGGAGGTGGACTCCATTTCAGGCTTTAAGGGAACTGGAGAACACTGCGGTATAACCAATTTTTGTTCTTTATAAATAAATTTTGCCAAATGCTGTTCTAAGTGCTTTATACCTATCAGCTCATTGAATCCTCACAACAACCCTCTAAAGCAGGTACTAATATTCTAGGGGTACTCATTTTACAGATGAGGAAACTGAGGTACCAGGGTTAAGTAGTCTGTCTGACCTCACACAAGAAATAAGTAGTAAGGCCAGGATAAAACCTTACATAGCCTGGCTCCAGTGTTTGTGCTCAGAACCATTCTGCTAAGTTTCTTCCTGGGCACTGGGCCCAACAGGCAGTTGTCAGTCCCCAGTTAAGTGTTGGTGCAGATCTGGCTTCTCACTGCACTCTCATCTTTCCGTAACTGGGCTGCCTCTTTCACTCCATCACCTTCTGCCTTAAGCACCTGCTGAGGTCAGGGAGGAGAATAAGGAGCACCCACTTTTCCACCTTTCATTTATCCTTTTTGCTGGGCATTCACCTTCTAATTACAGTGCATGAAATGGTGTCAATGGCAGAGCCTGTGGTCTTTAGCATAGAGATTTAAATATATTTATTTTAATATTTATATACAGCTTTTGGTCAATGAATGTTTTGTTTTTTAATTTTGTAAGCTACCCTTGGAAAGAAACCCTTCCAACTATTACAGAACACTTTTGACATGAGTCTGTAAAATTGATTCAGATGGTTTGCCAAGCTGCCGGTCTTAATTAATGACCTACTATAACCTCCAGTTTTATTAGGCCTATATTTCTCGTATATTGGCACATATATTAATGACTGGCCTGTGAATAAACTGACAGCTTCAAAATGATACGAGATACTTGTTTTCTTATGGGGAAGTCGCTTTTGCTTGAACTTACAGTAAAATGATTATTAGTTCAGTAAATTACGGCTCCAATGCTCTCATGATCATCCCAGCAACAGAGAGACTGCCTGAGTTTCATTTCTTGATGAAACTCCACATTGGGCAAGACTTTTTAGCTAAACTCATGCTCTAGCAAGTAGGACTGTTGGCTTTATAGTCATAAACTTTCTGAACAGAAAAACATTCACTAAAGCTGTGCTGATTTCTTATATCACTAATATCCAATCGCCTTTTAACAACAGAGTTCCTGGGAGGTGCAAATGATTAAGCATTTGACTACTAGCCTAAAGGCTGGTGTTTTGAACCCAAGAAAGACAGCCCAGTTTTGGAAGACAGGCCTTGGAAGAGGTGCCTCAGAAAACAGGCCCGGTCATCTACTTTCGAAAGGTCACAGCCTTGAAAACCCCATGGAACAGTTCTATTCTGTCACATGAGGTCACCATGAGTCAGAATCGACTCAGTGGCAACTAACCACAGCTTATCAACACTCCATGGTATTGTCCAATGTCTTAAAGGAAGTATTAGAAAGAATACATCCAAGCAAAATTAATGAGTTCTCTTTAATTTTTAATAAAATATACATGGAACATTTTAGAATTGAAAGAGAATATTAATAAAATAAACAATATGAGTCTTACAAGAAAAGTAATAACAAGTAACTCATTAGTCTACTGTCCAATTTGAAACTATTTGTTTCATCCCACCAAACAGGGCGCCGGATAAGCCATGATTCCCATCTTTGTGTTTCATAGGCAAAGTCTGGTTGAGATATGGTGGTAGAAGCAAAAAGTACTGAGCTACTGCTGAATTACCACATTTTCTAGACTTTTCTTCCCAAATTCACTGACTTTTTGAGATTAAGGTAGAGGCAAACTTTGAGATTAACAGGACAATGCAAAGTGATAATAAGGATAATGTACAGAGCTGAAATTTTTTCATCTGGAATGAACCCAGACAGTATGAACCAGGCCTACAGTAAGTCAATCAGATTTATGGGGGTTACACTGTATTTGAGGGTTATTCCCTAAGGCCTGGCATAATTTAAAACTATGATTTTTTCTTACGGCTGACAAAGGATAGTTGGCACTTGTTTCCTAGTTGAAGTGACGGTACCATGTGACAATAGCATAAACACAATTTACAATTCACTCTATCAAGCTGCTTCAAAATTATGAGTTTCTTCACTAGCAAGTGGCCATCTAAGATGCATCTGTAAACCAGGGATGCCATCAGCCCTGCAGCCCTCCAAGGGTATGAGAATCACATGAGATACATCAAAAGTGCTTTCTCAACTACTCAAAAGGAAGTTAACTCTTTTATTGTATGTAAAAAAAGCAATGCCAAAAAACATATAACTTAAAAAATTCTTTGGAAATTTGCATAAGCTTGTTGGAAACCCTGGTAATGTAGTGGTTAAGTGCTGCCGCTGCTAATCAAGAGGTGGGCAGTTTGAATCCACCAGGCGCTCCTTGGAAACTCTACTGGGCAGTTCTACTCTGTCGTATAGGATCGCTATGAGTCAGAGATCAACTCCATGACAGTGGGTTTGGTTTTTGGTGCTTCTTTAATTTTAACAGTCAATACAAAACAGCTGCAAAAGATTATATTCAGTAAAAATACATCTTGGTAAAAGACACAATTTTAAATATATATACATTAAAAAAAACTAGAAAGATAAAGAACAAAATGTTGAGAACAGTTAACTTCAATGATGATTTTTATTTTCTTCTTTTTGCTGAACTATTTTGTGCAAATTCGCAAAATAGAATCACCTCCCGATTCTTTATTTAGTGCTGTGAGTAGTAAAGTAACTGAAAACCCTATCTGACATGACTGTCATTTGTGATACACCCTCTATTGGCAGAACATCCTAAAAATATAATTTTGTTCTTTTAGAAAACAAACACCAATATCCAATATAGTGCTTTAGTGTATGGAGAATTGCCCTGCCAAGAATGAATTCCATGGCTTCTTTGCATTTGAAATTACTCTGAAGAAAATCTAAAATACAGAAAAAGCCATTTTTGCTAAGATCAGGGTTCTTGCGGCTTCTGCTCACAGAAAGTACTCGGGCCTCCAAAACTGAATTTCTTGGTTTAGCTTGACTCTAGAAAAGTTTCCAAGGAGGACTTGCAAGAAAAACGCTCCAAATTGGAATCCTTCCGCTCGAGTTCAACCCTGCAAACAGCCAGGCAGAATTTATTTAACCTTCAGCCAACTGCTCGACCAACTTGAAATTACTGATAGCCCATCAGTAATGATCAAGATGGAGAGGCTAAATGAAGAGGTGCTTTTTTTTTTACAAGAGAACCATTGAGCTGGTAACAGGACTTGAAATGCCGTGTCAGCTCAGCTCTCGTGGTCAGGGAGCTCAGCTGCTGGAGGGAAATAAAACTGTTCAGTTATGGCTGCCCTCCAATCAGTCACGGGGGTAATGGTGTTTGGCTTCAGTCAGGTTGTATGTCAGCAAATATACATCTCTTAGACAGCCCCTAAGAGTGCCTTAAGATCATGCTTATTGTTTTATATAGATAGGGGTCGGGTCCTGATAGATGGTGGTCACAGGCCACCAAAATAAATTTTACCATGTTCAGCAGGTGAAGTTAATCTCAATACTGGAGGATGAAAGAGCTACTTTGATAGAATATCCATTCCATTGACAGTGATGGGACATTTTTCCTCAGTTAATGTCTTGTTTGGATCATATGAAGGTAGATATCCTCTCCTCCCCACTCCCGGCTGTATGAGGTACACCCGAAGAAAAGGCACATGGAGTATAAGTGTGGGGAGCCACTGAAATCAGACTTTAAAGAGCAAGTGTGGTTGACAAAGCTCTCCAAAGAATTGAACATACCACTGTCACCATTGTGGTGTGGTCAGAGTGACATAGACGTTCAAAATAGCATTAAAGAACCACTGGTTGTTACGTTTAGTTATTCATGCCCTATCCTTAGTCCAAATAAAACAAAAGGATTGGAGGCATCATAAAGGGGTCTCTGAGTTGTGGATGGAAGATATGTGGCATCCTCTTCCAAGCCACTTCAGACAGCAGCAACCAGCCACAGCACCCTCTTCCCATGAAGTCCAGGTAAAGCTCAGAATCTCAACCTGGTGTTCCATGCACTCAGATTAAAATGAGTCTGTCACCATATTTCCAAGCCCTTAAAACCTAGAAAACATCCTTCAAGCATTTAAAGAACTATAGTGAGCCTGGAAGGATGGTCAGAGGACCACTGCAGTATTAGAGCCTATCGTCAACAGAGACTGCAATATGGTTCCTCAAAGACAATCTGTCTGTCTTCAAGAGATTTTTCTTGGGAATGATAAATGAGGCTCAGCAGAAACAGAACACTGCTATTCATTAGAGGAATGCAGAGACCTTTCCAAAGACTGGAACCCCAGTCCAGGACTCTCTTATCCCCAAGCCAAGACTCAGCAGGACTCCCAGAACTGAGTCAGTGTGCCCACGAGAGTCCCTCAGAGCCAATATCATGAAAAAGTTTCAGAAAGTCTGCAGGGTGGGGAAGGACAGAAGAAGTATTAGAAGATTAACCACACGGTGACTTCATGCTTACGGCCGTTATGCTTAGAGAAGCCAACCCATTCGCCAATGACTTCAGCCCTTTTAGGATTTGCTCTAGAACATGGAACTTCCCTCCTCTCCTTGGCCTATTGCTTGGCTTATCAGAATGGAGAGCACTGAACTAGATACCTAAGACCTTCTGATTTCAAGTTCGCTTAGGGCTAAAAAACATGAATTAATATTCTCATTTTTTTAACTTAGTGAAAGTAGGTTTTTGCTGATTAACCTGTTCACTTTCTTGTTTCCCACTTTTTGGGGGGCAGAATCATGCTCACATATCATGGTATGTCCAGAGTCTGGCTCAGTGTCTCAGGGATAGCGGGTACCCACTACAGTAAAGCCAGTGAATGCATCATTCTGCCTCCTCGCCTCACAAAGAAGTCCCAAATTAGAATGTTTTCTGCATCTTTAAGTTTAGTCCACCTGCAAAAAAAACAAAAAACACTTTGCCATGGAGTTGATTCCGTCTCATGGCGACCCCACATGTTACAGAGTAAAACTGCTCCATAGGGTTTTCTTGGCTGCAATCTTTATGAAAGCAACTCACCAGGCCTGTCTGGATGGGTTTAAACCACCAATGTTTATGTTAGCAGCCAACTGCAACACACTTTGTGCCACCCAGGCTCAGATGAGTACACCTTTAAAAAGGCCGGTTTCTGCACCTAGGCTAAAATATGTATTCATACTGAGTCCATGTTCCCTTTAAAAACAAAAAGTGTTTAGACTGGCCTAGAATTTGGAAAATAAGTTTTTTTTTTAAAATCTAGATTCATAATTATTCTCTAGGTAATTTTTTTTTTTTTTTTAATAATAGCAAATGTGCTGCATGGTATTCTGATAAGGAAAGTACAGTGGAGTGTAAAGGAGAAGTTTTTCTGAATCAATGAGTCTCAAATACAGACTTCTTTAAATTGCCTTTGAAAGTAATTTTTAAATAGTAGAAATTAATTCTTAATGAAGTCTTGCCAAACAGACTTTCTAAAGGGCCTTCCTTTGATGAATAAATTAAGGATTTGTGATTTGCTCATTTAGTGGTTTCCATGCTACTCCTGATACATCACGAGAAACAGAGAAAAGATTGAAGTTGTCAAGGGTTTCATTTTACTTGGATCCACAATCAACACCAAAGGAAGCAGCAGTCAAGAAATCAAAAGGCGCATTGCATTGGGGAAATCTGCTGTAAAAGACCTCTTTAAAGTGTTAAAAAAACGAAGATGTCATCTTAAAGACTAAGGTGAGCCTGACCCAAGATCTGGTGTTTTTAATAGTTTCATATGCATGTTAAAGCTGGACAATGAATAAGAAAGACCAAAGAATTGATACCTTTGAATTGTGGTGTTGCCAAAGAATATTGAATATACCATGGACTCCCAAAAGAATGAATAAATCTGTCTTGAAAGAAGTACAACCAGAATGCTCCTTAGAAGCAAGAAAGGCAAGACTACTTCTCACATACTTTGGACATGTTATCAGGAGGGACCAGTCCCTGGAGAAGGACATCATGCTTGGTAAAGTAGACGGTCAGCAAAAAAGAGGAAGACCCTCAATGCGATGGATTGACATAGTGGCTGCAACGATGGGCTGAAGCATAACAATGATTGTGAGGATGGCACAGGACCTGGCAATGTTTCATTCTATTATATAGGGTTGCTATGAGTCAGAACCGCCTTGACAGCACCTAACAACAACAACAACGTTACTCCTTGAGAAAGGAATTGCCATCTAATGCAGCCTTATGTCATCTTAGTGCTCAACAAACTGTCTTGAACGAGGTTGGTATTCAGAAATTATATCCTGAACAGATGAATGTGTTTGGAAGGGGTTTGAAAACCATTTGCTCTATAGAGTAGGTACACATTTCTTCTATATTTCCCCATTTTAGAATGTAATTGCCACATTTTTAGCCAGTACAAAGTTCAGTTTCAGCCCAGGCCAGGGAGGAGCAATCACAAATTCCATATAATTCCAATCAATAACACTTTGCTTGACTACAAAATGTGGCACTATAAATTGAGAGCATTAAAAATATGCATGCCTTTCACCCAGCAATCTCACTTCTAAAAAAAAAAAATGAACAGTAAATATTAACAGATTGTGTAAAAATTTGGATATTTACTAATTCCAAAGAAAAACAACCAACTTTACAATGAAAAAATGTGGCAAATACCACCTAACTATCAAAGTGAATATCACCAGTACTGGACAAATCAAAATGGTGTGCCGCCCTATAGGCTGGAGTGAGAGAGCACAGCTTCCATTCTGCAATATTCCTGCTAAAGACGTGCGAACTAAATCCCATCATGAGGAAACATGAGGCAAAAACAAACCGAAAGCAGTCTACAAAACAAGTAGCCTGTAATCTTCAAACATGTCAGGGTCATGAAGGTCAAGCAAGCACTGAAACACTTAGAAAGTAAACAATTCAGAAGGAAAATGACTAAAGACTCATGACAATTAAGAGCAACATTGGACCTTTTTGTAAAGAACATTATTGGGACATTTGCCAAAATGTGAATACGATCGTTGGATGAAGGCTTTGGGGGAGTTCTTCGTACTGTGCTTGCAAAATTTCTGCAAGTTTGAGATTATTTCACAATAAACTCAGAATATAAAACAATATGAAAATATAATCCCATGTTATAGAAGAAGTTGTACATCATACCATACTGCACTGTACCCATTGCCCTTAAGTTGATTCTGACTCACAGAGACCCTATATGACAGAGTTTAACTGCCCTATAGGGTTTCCAAGGCTGTAATCTTTATGGATGTCAGAGGAGATTCTGAAACGTGCTCTCGAACTTCGAGCAGCTAAAGCAAAAGGAAGAATTGATGAAGTAAAAGAACTGAACAGAAGATTTCAAAGGGCATCCCGAGAAGACAAAGTGTTATAATGACATGTGCAAAGAGCTGGTGATGGAAAACCAAAAGGGAAGAACATATTCAGCGTTTCTAAAGCTGAAAGAACTGAAGAAAAAATTCAAGCCTAGAGTTGGAATAGTGAAGGATTCTGTGGGGAAGATATTAAATGACACAGGAAGCATCAAAAGAAGATGGAAGGAATACACAGTCATTATACCAAAATAGAATTAGTCGATGTTCAACCATTTCAGGAGGTGGCATATGATCAGGAACCGATGGTACTGAAGGAAGAAGTCCTAGCTACTCTGCAGGCATTGGCAAAAAACAAGGCTCCAGGAATTCATGGAATATCAACTGAGATGTTTCAACAAACAGATGCAGTGCTGGAGGTGCTCACTCGTCTATGCCAAGAAATATGGAAGACAGCTTCCTGGCCAACTGACTGGAAGAGATCCATATTTATGCATATTCCCAAGAAAGGTGATCCAACTGAATGTGGAAATTATAGAACAATATCATTAATATGACATGCAAGTCAAATTTTGCTGAAGATCATTCCAAAATGGCTGCAGCAGTATATTGACAGGGAACTGCAAGAAATTCAGGCCGGATTCAGAAGAGGATGTGGAACCAGGGATATCATTGCTGATGTCAGATGGATCCCGGCTGAAAGCAGAGAATACCAGAAGGATGTTTACCTGTGTTTTATTGACTATGCAAAGGCATTTGACTGTGTGGATCATAACAAATTATGGATAACATTGCGAAGGACGGGAATTCTAGAACACTTAATTGTGCTCATGAGGAACCTTTACATAAATGAAGAGGCAGTTGTTCGGACAGAACAAGGGGATACTGATTGGCTTAAAGTCAGGAAAGGTGTGCGTCAGGGTTGTATCCTTTCACCATACCTATTCAATCTGTATGCTGAGCAAATAATACGAGAAGCTGGACTATATGAAGAAGAACGGGCCATCAGGATTGGAGGAAGACTCATTAACATGTTGTGTGATGCAGATGACACAACCTTGCTTGCTGAAAGTGAAGAGGACTTGAAGCACTTACTTATGAAGATCAAAGACCACAGCCTTCAGTATGGATTGCACCTCAACATACAACAAAAATCCTCACAACTGGACCAATGAGCAACATCACGATAAACGGAAAAAAGATTGAAGTTGTCAAGGGTTTCATTTTACTTGGATCCACAATCAACAGCCATGGAACCAGCAGTCAAGAAATCAAGACTCATTGCATTGGGTAAATCTGCTGCAAAGGATCTCTTTAAAGTGTTGAAGAGCAAAGATGTCACCTTGAAGACTAAGGTGCACCTGACCCAAGCCGTGGTATTTTCAATCGCATTATATGCATGTGAAAGCTGGACAATGAATAAGGAAGACAGAAGAAGAATTGATGCCTTTGAATTGTGGTGTTGGCGAAGAATATTGAATATACCACGGACTGACAAAAGAACAAATCTTTCTTGGAAGAAGTACAACCAGAATGCTCTTTAGAAGCAAGAAATGGCAAGACTGCATCTTACATGCTTTGGACATGTTGTCAGGAAAGATCAGTCCCTGGAGAAGGACATCATGCTTGGCAAAGTACAGGGTCAGCGGAAAAGAGGAAGACACTCAAAGAGTTAGATTGACACAGTGGCTGCAACAATGATCTGAAGCGTAACAACGATTGTAAGGATGGCTCAGGACCGGGCAGTGTTTCATTCTGTTGTGCATTGGGTCGCTATGAGTCGGAACTGACTCGATGGCACCTAACAACAACAACGAAAACAATCTTTATGGAAGCAGACTGCTACATCTTTCTTCTGAGGGGTAGCTGGTGGGTTCAAACCATGAGCCTTTTGTTTAGCAGCCGAGCACTTAACCACTGCACCACCAGGCTCCTTTCAGCATAACATATATGAGATATGTATTTTTTTTCCAGTTTTCGTAAAGGTCTCTTTGATTACTGTGGGTAGCACATTTATCAGTTAAATACATCTAAATAACGTATAGGTGGCTGCATGACTGTAGCATTGGTAACTGGATAGATAACCAATTCAACTAGAAAGCAGCTAACAAGTAACTGTCTAAATATTTAAAATACAGCTCTTGTTTAGATCATCCTTTGTTTTGATCACATTCTTGGGGGAGAAAAAGCCTGCTGGTCACAATGGAAATAATAAACACTAAGGCCAAATCTTCTAAAATAGCTTCACAGAGGTTTCTTCAGCCGGATTAAGCCTCCAACTCCAGAGCAAGCCCAAGTTTGTGGCCCCCAGCATTAATGCTCTTCCTGTCTACCACAGCAGGCAGTGTAAGCTTCACACCAGGCCTCAGGGTCTGAGCGTGGCCTTCTCCAATTAAACTAGGGTTGTTGACTTTTGCAGAAATGAAAGCAGCGGGCTCCAACTGGTAATGCCAAAACGAGAGCAGTTGGTACCTGATGTCCAAGCAAGGTTTACTGAAATGTCAAGATCTTCACATACTTCCTAATAAATTATTCCTCCAAATTCTGTCTCATCCTTGACATTAGTGTGTATCTGGAAGTCCCCTATCCTGCAGCCCACTGCAAAATTATTCCTTGTCAGCTTTGATTTGGCACTGTCAAAGGTCATCTGGTAACCAGCAAGCCAGCCCTTATAGCCAAAGACAGCTGAACCATGGATTGCAGGTCCAGCAAAAGAAAAGATCTGCATAAGGTTATAAAGAAAGGTCAAAGAATATACATCAAAACATGGTTATCTTCAAGTAATGGGATTATATTTACCTGTATTTTTAATTGTTAAAAACTGGATGTTGCATCTTTGTAATGCAGAAAAATTTTTTAATGTATATTCGTATACTTTAGTAATTTCCAACCTTAAGAGGGTAAGCTTATATTATAAAACATAATTGTTTCATCTGTAATTCAGTTAACCTCCACAATCAGTCACTCCAAGGTTGCCTTCCGTTTCTGAAATGTGGAAAATGGTCATATCTGGGAGATGCTGTCTGTCTTTTCTGCTTATCTTATTACCTGTTGCTGGTTTATCATATCCCTGGAAAATCATCTACTATAATTGAATCATTTTCTTTCTAATTTTATATCAGAACTCTTAAAATAGATTTGTTTCTCTAATTACTGTTCACCTGGATATAAACATACTAAAATGATTGCCTTTTGCTATTGTGAATTTCAACATCTTTTTATTGCTTTTCTTAATTTGTTCGGGATCATATGCTGACTATAAATTTCATTTTAAAGAATAATTGGAAGCACGAACAAGACTAAAATAATTAGTAATGTTGCCACTCTACATAATATCTCTCTTGTAGCAAACTCTTTCTGAAAGCATTTAGGACATTTATTGAATTGTATTCATTGAAATGAAGAATGTTTAACAGTCTCATTTGGCAAAGGCAAAGCCTTTATGTGTTGGCCTGGGTTCTCAGAACAAGAACCTTAAAAATGATATTTGCTAGTCATATCTGAAAAATGAGATTCTTCATCAGATTCCAAGGAGTAAATTTGCAATGATGGTCACTGTGGTCCTAATGCATAGAAATGCATTGAAAATGTGTACTAAGTGCACATTTTTACATGCAAACTTAAAAAAAAAAAAAAAATCCCCTGGGTCAGTTTAGCTGAAACAAAGATGAATAGGGGCCTTTGCAATCTATTCAACCCTGGATGCACACATATATCTCCAATTAACTGAAACAGGAATTCCCAGCATGCTTTGAGTGAAGAGGATATTCTTCAATCATGTCATTGTATTTTGGGGGGTATTTTTAACTACCTAAATCAGAATGCCATATCATGAGACCAGAAATTTTAACAGCAGAGCTCAGTCAGGGACATAGGATTCTAATAATCACTTTAATACTCCTCTCTGTATAGTCTCCACAGCACACTCCACCCTGCTTATCAGATCTATAAAACAGAATCAATATTAGCATGGGCAGTGGAAGAATCAGTTGAGACTGGCTTGCAAAAATTATATTGACCCATTGCCATTAAGTCAATTCCGACTCATAGCGACCCTATAGGACAGAGTAGAACTACCCCATAGAGTTTCCAAGGAGCGCCTGGTGGATTTGAACTGCCGACCTTTTGGTTAGCAGCCATAGCTCTTAACCACTACTCCACCAGGGTTTCCAAAATTCTTTCATGTACTATATATAAGGCCACAACCCAGTATGCCTCTACCACACTGTAGCTACTAGTCAAGCCAAAGTCTCAGTCAGAGAAAGATGCTAGATGAGTAAAATTAATCTTACAAATAGCCAGAGCAATAACATAACAAGGAAGTTGAATTTCAGATCTATCTGGGATTATTTTAGCTGCAAATACAGGAAACCTCTCTGAAAGTGACTTAAATAAAAGACCATTTACTATCTCACATAAAAAGAAATCTAAAGGTAGCTGTTGCAGAAAGACCAAAAAACCAAACCTATTGCCATAGAGTCGATTCTGACTCATAGCGACGCTATAGGAGAGAGTAGAACTACCCCACAGGGTTTCCAAGAAGTGGCTGGTAGATTCGAACTGCAGATCTTTTGATCAGCAGCCAAGATCTTAACCACTGTGCCACCAGGAGAAGGTTAAGTCAGGAGTTCAACAAAGGTACTGATTACGCGGGCTCTTTCCATCTTGATGCTCTGCATTCTCCAGTACGTAGTCTGTCATCCCCAGGCTTGTTCTCTCATTGTCACAAAATGGCTGCTGCTGCTGCTGCTACAGACATCCAGTTACCACATAACCATTTCCAAAGGCAAAAATGGCAATGTTTCCTCATATGTCTCTCTTTTTATCAAGAAGGAGAACTTCACAGAACCTCAGCAGCCGACTCCTCCTCAGGTCCACTGAGGTGTCTAGGTGGCATGCTAGTGCTGGAGCTGCAGACGAAGTTGGGAAGGCATGTTCTCAGCCTCTGATGTGAAAAGCAGCCATGTCAGCCAGAAAGAAATGTGACTTCCTCTGTTCGATATATTGATAATTGTGGAAAGCAAAATTTAACAAGCATAACTGATATTTTTGTAAATTGTCATTTTGTAGTATTCTTTGAGATTCTTTGGGGGAAATTTTTTGACTTATATAACCTTGTGGGAAACCCTGGTGGTGTAGTGGTTAAGTGCTGTGGCTGCGAACCAAAGGGTCGGCAGTTCAAATCCGCCAGGTGCTCCTTGGAAACTCTATGGGGTGGTTCTACTCTGTCCTATAGGGTCGCTATGAGTCGGAATCAAGGCGAGGGCACTTGGTGTGGTTTTTTTGGTATAACCTTGTGATGCTAGATCGAGATGCAATTAGTTTAGAATCATCTTCACTGAATTTAAGATCAATATGTCAGTGCTGATCCTTTCTACTTTTTACTTCAGATTTTACCGTCTAAAATGAGTAGCTGTTTATCAGCCACCTTGGCATACTATTTCAATTAGTTCCTTAATATTACTATATTTGAACTGACTCAGCAAACATTCATTAAGTGATTTTGTGCCAGAGCCCCTTCCCCGAAGTATAGTAAAAGAGAGAATGCCTGAATGAATGAATTATAGAACTGTAGGCCATCATCGAAAGTCCCTGGGTGGCACAAACAGTTAAGTGCTCCACTACTAACTGAAAGGTTGGTGGCTCGAGTCAGCCCAGAGGCTCCTGGGAAGACAAGCCTGGAGATCTGCCTTTGAAAGGTCACAGCCTTGAAAACCCTATGGAGCAGTTCTACTCTGAACACATGGGGTTGCCATGAGTCGGAATCAACTCAATGGCAACTGACAACCACAACAGGCCACCTTGGAGTTACCTCAGAGGGTTTGGAGGTTAGAGGAACTAAATCCAGTCTCACCTAGGAAGGGAGAAGCTAGTAGGGCAGAGGAGAGAGGATTTCCAGAAGAAAGTGGCTGTAAAAGAATCTAAGGACCAGTGACTGGCAGCCCGCGAGGACGGCTGAGTGGAGAGGGGCATTCTGGCAGAGGGAAGGGAGAATGCAATGAAGAGAGAACAGCCCTTGATGTCTCACGTGACATCTGAGTCTTGTCGGAGAGTCACATTAGAACTGAAAATGTCAGTGCCTGTCACAGCAAGAAGGTCTCAGACCCAGGTCATTTCCAGGCCCAGACCTGGTTCCTATTCTCTCCATTGCTCTGGTGCAGCCAGCACAGGATTCAGCTTACTTTCCTCTTCTTTGGGGGAGTCCCCACTCTGTCGTTTAGTGGCTTGTTCCCAACGAGACTGCTGCAGTTCCCCAAAACAAGTTCACAGACCCTTTAAGTATAAGTGCCAGACTGTGAATCACTACAGGCATAAGATTAACCAATGTGACAATGTTACCATTTCCAGAATTCATTTTAACCCTGCTCTGACCCCAGTAGAAGCATCCTGACTTCTGATGCTCCCACTGTCTGTGCCTCATTTGGTCAGGATACTGGTTTCCAAAAGCTGCCATAACAAAACATCACAAGATGGCAGTTTACAACAACAGACAGTTACTCCCTCACCGTTCTCGGGGCTTGACATCCCCCAAAGTCTCTGGGGGAAGGTCCCTGCTTGTCTCCCCAGTTCCTAGTAGCTCCGGGATCCTCACATTGCAGCTGCAGTGTAACTCCAACTCCGCTCTGTCCTTACACGGCCGTCTTATCTCTGTGCATCTCTGTGCCTCTTCTCCTCTAAGGACAGCACTCAGACTCCATTAGGGCACACCCTACTCCAGCATGACTTCACCCTATTTCCAAACAAGATCACATCACAGCTATGGGTTAGCACTTTCTGGGGACACAATTCAACCTATAACAGCCAGAATCCAAAGTCCTGGAACTGAGTGTCTGGCTGGGCATACCATGTCTGTACCAAGGAGTAAGCTGAGGAAGGATCCCAAAAACCCATTGCCGTCGAGTCGATTCCAACTCATAGCAACCGTATACAACAGAGTAGAGCTATCACATAGGGTTTCCAAGGCTGGAATCTTTACGGAAGCAGACTGCCATATCTTTCTCCTACAGAGTGGCTGGTGGGCTCGAACCACCAACCTTTAGGTAGCAACCAAGTCACCAGGGTTCCTCCAAGGAAGAATCAGATCCTTTTAATTCCTGTTTATGGTCAGAGACAGGAGGGATGAGAGTTGGGGGGTGGGGGAGTTTGGGAACTGGCCTTTCACTAAGATTAGTTATAATGTTGAATTCCCCCCAAAGAGAGATCCAGGTGCTAAATGAGAGGCGGGAGATGGGAGTGTTGGATAATGGATGGCCAAGAAATAGTCATAATAGTCCGAAAATGTTGATAACAACATTGTTTATCATAGCTGAAAAGGGTTGGGGGACAAGCTTGTCTGACAATAGAAGATTTAGTTAAATAAGTTATGGCTTAATCCAAACAATGGAAAACTTCAGAGCCATGAAAATGATGTTAAGGAAGAATATCTAATGGATAGTTATGAATTATTATTAAGAGAAAAAATGTATTATAAAACAGTATTTAAAATACAATCCTATTTTGTGAATAAGAACAACGGAAAAATATGTACCCCAAAATGAACAATGGTTACCTCCGGGTAATATAGTTAAGAACGACGTTGATTTTCTTCTCAATGCATAGCTTTCCATAGAATTGTATTATTTTTAAAAATGTTAAAGTCATTTTAATAGACGTATTCTTTCATTTGAGAGAGAGAACCCCCAAATTATACGAACCTGTTGCTCTCAAGTCACTTCCGACTCATAGCGACCCTATAGGACAGAGTAGAACTGCCCCATAGGGTTTCCAAGGAACAGCCAGTGGATTTGAACTTGCCAACATCTTGCTTAGCAGCCAGGCTCTTAATGAGGCATTTGGTATAAGTAGAGGACCCTTCCTAGGACTGAGAACAAGCCTTATTTTAAAACAGCAGTTTTTTTTTCTCTCCCATGCTTAATCTTTAGTCATCCTTAGAATTATACCCTAAAAGAAACATTTTTCTCTGTGGTCAAACAGATGCGGGATGTCGACAGCCTATTCACAAAGGGTCTTGATGCGTAGCATTGTCAAAAAATCTCCTTTACAATGGAACCTCAGGAAAAGACGTGCAATAGAAAGCAGTTTTAACAGCATGTTCCCAGAAAAGCATGTCCTGTCCTTGTCCTGGGATCCTGTGTACCCTCCCCGCACATACCTCTGCAATTTAAGTAGCCAATCACTGACATCCGCCTGTATGTTACCACCGATCACCGAAAACCAATCTGAATACTGTAGCCCCTGTTCTTTGTTAAAGCCCCGTAAAAATGTCTGCGTGATTATCATGCCTTGGACTTTGTGGTTTCATTTTCATGAGTCACATAGTTCCAGGTTCAAACTGATTTTGAACTTTTAATAGACCTCTTTGTTTTACTTTGAAATAAGTACAAGTTTTCTCTACTGCACAGTAAAGACATAATCAGTAATTTCTTTCCTGTGTAAATATTCATATCTGTCCTTTGAATTTGCTTTAAATTATACATACATATAGAATATAGATATGAAAAATATATATACACCTACTCCTCGCTTATTGACTATATCATTATGTGACATTTCACATTTATGACAATAGTAAAAAATCTACTATCCAACTATTTTGCGTACTGATGATGTACATCTGGCAGTAACGGATCCTGAGGAGGGAGGTGAGAGTAACACTGGCTGTGATGGTTAAGGTTATGTGTCAACTTGGCTGGGCCATGATTCTCAGTGGTTTGGCAGTTATGTAATGATGTATTTTGGCAGTTATGTAATGATGATGTAGCCATCCTCCATTTTGTAATCTGATGTGGTCATCCTCTACTTGGACATAATGAAGACTTTTGTATAATGACCTGGTCTTTGGAACCTAACCATGTTGATAAGTGAGGAGTGAGTGTACAGAGTTTTATGTGTGTGTGTACATGTGCATGTAGGTGCATTTTTTTCAGTAGTTTCATCCACCTCCCTCCTTCAGATATTTTACTAAAACCACTCAGCTGTAAACTCCCTGACGAGACTAGCTATGTCTTTACTCCTTTATGTCCTCCAAAGCCCTTATCATGACACATCGCACATATTAAATAATCAATTGTTATATATTATTGAGTAAAAAACTTATAGGCCAGTAAAAAGAGACAATTTGGAGGTTTGGAAAAAGCACAGCTGTGTTTGAATGCAGGCTTTAAAGTTTAATAACTGTGTGTCCTTGATCGAGTCACTCACTCCATACTCATGTGTGAAATGGTGCTGTGGTTAGAAATAACCTACTGTTGCATATACTCTTTGACCCAGCTACTCCAGCTCTCTGAATTTATCCTGCAGATAAACTTGCATTCTTGGAAAATAATGTATCTACAGAGTTACTCTTTGTAGTATTATTTATAATTGCAAAAGATAGAAAAGAACCTAAATGTCCATCAATAAAGAACTAGTTGAATAAACTACAGTAGAGGCATACAATGAAGTCATAAAAAAGAATGAGAAAGCTTTTTGTATGGATATAGAATAACAGCCAAGATATATCATTAAGTGCAAAACAGTGTGCATAGTATACTACTGTTTATTTTTAAAAGGGTAGAGAAAGAAGATATGCATTTGAATATACATACATATATATATGTGCTTAAATTAACTCTGAAAGAAACTGATAACATTAGTTGCCTGTGGAATGAAATATCACAAAAAAACTTGTAACATTTGTTGCCTGTAGGGAGGATAACTGTGAGGCTCAGGGATAAAGATGGCAGAGAGAGCTTTCACTGTATATTCTTTTATGTTTTTAAAACTTTGAAACCTGTGAATATATTTTCTATTCAAAAATAAATAAAGTTACATTTTAAATATGAAGAAATAATTTTGTAAAATACTGTGATTGTTAAGGTTGTGTGTCACTTTGGCTGGGCCATGACTCTCAGTGGTTTGGTAGTTATGATGTTGTTTGACAGTTGTATGATGATGTGACCACTTCCATCATGAGATTTGATATAATGTGATCAGCTCCATGATGGCATCTACTGTGAGTAGCCAATCAGTTGAAAGGGAGTTTCCTTGGGGGTGTGGCCTGCATCGAATATAAGTAGATTTTCTGGCATGGCTCCACAGCTTTTGCTCCCTCTGGATCTTGCAGTTGGCTCCTGTTCATCTGACCCCTGGTTCTTGGGACTTGAGCTAGTGGCTTACCTGCCATCTTGTCTGCCATCTTGTCTGCCAATCCTGAAATTCATTGGTCTTCGCAGCCTGTGAGCTAGAGCCCTGCTGCCTGACCTGCTGATCTTGGGTTCACCAGCCCCTGTGGCTACATGAATCAGGAGAAGCCTCCAGTCTGACCCATGAACTTGGGACGTTCCAACCTCTACAACCATGTGAGCCATTTCCTTGCTATAAATCTATCTCTATATATACTTACACCCTTTACTAGTTTTGCTTCTCTAGAGGACCCAGCCTAAAACAAATACGTAGCACATGGCTGGCACTTGGGTCTTAGCCTCTGATAGATAAGGTGTCTATCACTGCTCTGAGTTATACTACAAGCTATTTGATTTTTTTTTCTCCTAACATTAACCTGGCTCCCTCTGGTGCAGATGCAAAGGTGTTGCAGGAATCATGGGAATAAAAATGGAATCATGGGACTTATGAGTAAAGACTGGGTTCGCTACCTGTCTTCACCTTTCCTAACTACTCTAGCCCATGCCTTCCTCAGGTAGCCTTCAACTTAGGGAGACCAGACCTGAGTGACTTTCCCAAGGCGCAGGAGTAGCTAACAGTACATGTCCTCACAGTGGCCGAGGATACAGCTCCATTTACAGAGACCTGTAGCTGCATCTTTATAAAACTCTAGGACAGCACATTTCTAAATAAATAACACAGAAATAAACGTCCAAATATTGTCCAACAGAGTAACTCAACTACAAGCATGATTTTTAATAAAGATGAATAACTCTTTATTACAATTCAAGATGTCCAGAGCAGTTGTACGATTCTGTATTAGCTGATATTTGTATTGCTGAAAGACTGATACTCCGTCAATGTCAGATTTTTTTCCCTACTGTGAGCCCCAGTGAAACCTCACAACATTTAAATCACATTAGCCCTACCCTCACTGGAGGGGGAGCTTATTTAATCGGAAGTCAACACATTTTACACCTCTTTGGGGGGAAAAAAAACTCAGGCCCTCGGTGTGATTCCCAGAGAAGGCCATGTATGGCACTACGAGGAATAATTAAGCTGTAAATTTCATCTTCGTTTGCCAAATGAAAGACGCTTTTTTCCTTCTTTTAATACGATCCTCTCTGTCCGCCCCCCACCTTTATCTGCCTCAACAACTATAATTAGATAATAGACGATGATTCGTTAGCATGTTATCACCTGTGTTTGCAGGAGCATTAAGGGTGATCACAATGCTCACAAACACGGTCGGCTCTGATTTTAAGAGGCAGAAACGTGAGTTTTAAGAATCAGACGGGCTGGGAGCAGGCATCCTTGCAAATGAGCTCTTCCTGTAGTGCAAACAGGATCAGAGAGACTTTTGTCTTCACTGATTTGCGTGTCCTAATTGCTAGTTCTGAGTAAATGCAGAGTGATCATCCACACAATTACATTCATAAATTAATATTTTTACTTCACAATGATATACACACAGGAAGAAACAGGACAAATAACTTCAAGGCTGTGCCTACGCTTAGGTAATGAAGTGGTTAATTACAGTAACGACCTAGTTAATGAAAGGCCCAAGTTTTTTTCATGAAACATCCATATAAGGGAGAAAGAAATGTCTTTGCCTGACTAATTCTCGTAATTGCCTCAACATTTGATTTCACGTTCTACTATGTGCAGAGATACGCCCTAAATGATACTTGGGCTACGAATCAGAATTACCCTTTGATTTCTCACGGGCAGTATTGGTGCCAAAGCTAACTGCCAACGTGGCCGGATTAAAACAGGTATCACACAGAAGGGAGATAACTCCATCCCAGAAGGACTGAATTACACCGGCAGGTGGCACTGAACATGCAGAAACAGAGGCCTAAACCAGGTCTGGAGTAAGTCATCAGCTGTCAGTATCACTCTCAGGCCAGGGTGGCCCATTCCAAATTAAAGAGATCCATCTTTTTTTTTTTTTTTTTTTATCCTATCAGGGAGCTCAAATAGTTTAGTCCAACAGTCCCCTGACCTTAGTGCTGAGACCAAATCCCCTGTAACTGCTTACTTTAAACCTGGACTCCAGGGGCCTACAACAACCCATAATAATGAACTGGGTTCTGCACAGGTTGTTTGGGAAAAGATACAACTTCTTTCCCTGTTCCAGTGAATGGCACCACCATCCATTCAGCTGCTCAAAGCAGAGCTCTAGCAGTCATCCATGATTCTTCCCTTCGTGTTGGTCTAAGCCACCAGCATCTCTGACTTGGATCATTATAGCAGCCTTCTCCCTGGTCTCCCCATCACTAATCCCCAAAGTCTACTCTCAATGCAGCAGACAGGATAATTCTTATAAAATATGCCTGATATCATGCCAATCCTCTGCTCAAAACCTTGCAGTGGATGGGGTTGAAGTGGTGGGATATAGCACTCTAGGTCTGGAAGCACATAGACGAGGTCAGGAGTTCAGCTTTTGTGGGGTAACAGGGATCAAAGGAGAGGTGGGGGGAGACTAGATCCCCTCTCACTGTTTGAAACCAGGGCTTGGGATGGAGCTCTTCTGCTCAAGCTCAGGATGCTTTGGACCAAGGCTACGGTTTAAGAGAAGAGAGAGCATCTAGGGAGGTAGGAGGACACAGCCACAGCCTCTTGACCTGGACCTGACCCAGAATGTTCTTGTATATCACTAATACCCATTGAAAATCATGTGAAGGCAACTACAATATCACTAGACAGCAGGAAGTAAGCATAGAGAAAGAAAGAAAAATAGAAATCTCTCACACTAAATGACTAACCTAGATTCTAAAGCACAAGAAGAAAACTGACTGTAAGAAAGAGAGCCAAACAAAACTATGATTGGAAGAGAAATTTTCTTGAGATAAATAAGTAATAAAATTTTTTTGAAAATTCCTTTAAACAAGTATGTCTAGGAGCCACAGAAAAATAGATCCAAGAATAATACCTAGTTAAAATAAAAGCAAATTTATGAAACAGGTAAAAATTAAGCAAAATAAATGGTTATGAAAGCAGACTAATTAGAAAGCTGTTAACTGCTTGTTGGCCCTTTGGCTAAGATAAAGTGTAGGAAGCTTTCAAGTGAAAAAAAAAATTCAGTGGTTGGAACTTTTTAAAAAAAATAGTGGATGATGCAAACTCTAGATAAAAGAATAGAAGAGGGAATTACTGAATTGAAAGATTGAACAGAGGAGTTCTCTCAGCACGCAGCACTCAGATACAAGGAAATGAAAACATGAAAGAGCAGTTAACATACACAGTGTATAAATTCTTTTTGATCTAATTTTACTAAGAGTCCCAGGAAAAAAGAGTGGAGGGAATGCAGAAGAAGCAACATTTGAAGAAAAGGATGACATAGAATTTTGCAAAGTTTAAGAAAGATAAGTTCTTAAATTGAAATTGCACTCTAGGAACCAACAGGATAAATAAATAAATAAATAAGTCTTCACCTAGACTCGCCCTAGTGGATCTGTAAAACAGAACTGCTAAAGAGAGAGAGAGAGAAAAAATTAAATGCGATCAAGGAAAAAAAAGTTATTTATTTAAAAAAAAAAAGAACAATTAGACTAATAGTCAACTTCAGTCTTCTGATGCAAAAAGGCAATGGATAAGTAGCCATAAATGTTGATTAAAATTCCACACAAGTCTGAACTGTAATTTAAGAGTGAGAATAAAGACATTATCTGCCAACTTAAAGTTTTTTATCATTGCTGATCCGGAATAAAATAATTACTGAAGAATAAACTACTTTGTCAAAGAGAAAAGTGAACCCAGAGGAAACAGTTAAGATGCAATACACCTATGTAAGGATATACGTATAAGGAACTTCATGGCAGCTACATAGATGTCCATCAAGAAGATGTAAAATATAACATATTATATAAAGCACATAGAAGCATTATGAAGAATAAACTAGATCAATGTATATCAATATGAACAGAGCAAAAAGCAAGTAGTTGAAGGAAAAAAGGCAAGTCCCTGTATCATTTATGAAACAATAAACATAATAGATATTACATATTTCCATAGAAATATTTCTGAATGTAAAAGTACAAAATAGTTTTGAAAGGCTGACAAACTTACGCTCTTAGTTTTGAGTTGGGATGGGATGGGGACCAAGGCTAGAGTGAGGGGAGAGGAGCCAAGGTTCCAATATTTTTTACATAGAGTATATAATCAAAATTAATTAAACATGAAATACTACTACTCGGTAATAAAAAAGGGACAAATTTTTGATACACACAACAATGTAGGTCCATCTCCAGAGAATTATGCTAACAAAGAAAAGCCAATCCCAAAAGGTTACTTGCTGTATAATTCCATTTCTAAAACACTCTTGAAATAATAAAATTATAGAATTGGAGAACAGATTTATGGTTGCCAAGCGTTATGGAGGGGTTGGGGCTGAGAGGGAAGTGGGTGTGGCTACAAAAGGACATTATGAGAGACCCTTGTGTTGATGAAAATGTTCTGTTTCTTGATGGTATCAGTGTCAATTGGCAAAATATTACCGTTGGGGAAAAACTAGAGGGTATGCAGGATCTCTCTGCATTATTTCTTATGACTGAACATGAATTCTCATTATATCAAATAAAAAGTTTAATTAAAAAAATAGCCAGTGTCTTTATACACTGGATCCACATGATGCATGCCGGGTACACAGGATGTGGTTATAACGAAGTCTCTGGCCATCCCACATCCATCCTTCCCCTGATACAAATGCAGATACAACTGGCAGTCCCCTATTTATTTTTTACCTAACTTGGACGTAATTTCAGTATAAACAGATGGAGTGGACTATTATAAGACCATTTCCAACCTTGGGGAATAGGAAGAGGATTTAATCTATTCTCTTCCTGCAGTTTTATACACAGGCACACAAAAATTCCCCCCCACACCCAAATGACACAGTTTAGGAAAGCGTATCAAATGAGATGTTGGTGTCATGGTGGAGCAGGAGGGAACAGTAACTATAGTACTAAAAAAAATTGATAAAAGCATTAATACTGAGAGGACATTAGAAATTAAAGGCAAAATACCCCTATTTTAGCTTGATGGCATCTGATATGTTCAGAAATATTCAGGCATTTCTGTTTTACTTTATTGGCTGTCTTTCTCCTGTCTGACATTTAAATTGAAGGTAAGGATGTAAATTTTTGTTAAATGGCTAAACCCTGCTCCCTTTGAGAGTAGGGAAATTTGAATTTTAAATTAATAGTATTTCCAATATGTTAAAAGTTAACTACATACCATGTTCAATATTTTTTTAAATAACGATTGTATATAACAGTCCATTCTGAAGTATAATAAATGATGTCTTCTACATTCTAATAATGTCTAGCATTACTTATGACCCTTTCTGTAGCAATAGCCAATAAAAAAGATCATATTTTCAGTATATACGTATCATTTTGAAGATCTTAACTTTCAGAAGTGAGTCAATTTATTTAATTTATAGGAATATGAAAACCACTCTAGGAATCACATTTTATAATTCTTCTCTAGTCAATATCTGATCCTCTAAATTTTCTTTATAAGCACCTCCACTTTCCACTGTCATCTCTGAATTACCTTGATTATTGTATTTTACCTATTTCAATGTCTACATCTTCTTTTCTTTTATAAATGGATTCACCAGCTGAAGTCAAAGTGAGCCTAGAAACCCTTAAGATTTAAAACACATTTAGTTACCAAATTTCCTGCCGTTAAAAAGATCAGATGTAGATGTCTGTCTGATAAGAATTATGTTACATTTATTTCATTTATTTGACTTATTAAAATTATTTTTAACAGTAATATAAAAGGAAATATCCTAAAAATGGGCTGTATTCTTATTTTATGATTTATAAATTTTTAAAAGATTTGAATGCTGCTGGTACAACTGTATTCCTGGCATTACCACTGCTCATTTTGCTTTACGAAAATGAGTTACCCCGTAGAAGAAAGATGTCCACGTAACAGAACCTGTATGTGAACACACACATATGTACACATATACATCACCTGACTGTACGTGTACATACATATGTCTTCTCCAGGAGACAGCCTAACACAGCACCTAGCAGGTAGCTAGTAAATGTCAGGAAATAAATGTTTGAGTGGATTTTATAAAACCAATGAATCTTTGCCATGTATATTAATTTCCAAATGAAATATTGTCACTTAAAATGTGCAACTACTAAGTTATTTGCACATTTTATGTGCTCTGTGTAAGCTGACAGATCAATTAGCTTCATTTTTTTATGTCAGCAAATAACACTGTAAAGTGACTCTGTAAAACATATACTATTAAAGAAGCTTCAAACACCAGAGATCAGAAAATTATAAGAGATTTCTTTAACTTCAAGAACAGCGTAATTTATTTCAGATGAACCCTTGTCTGGTCAATTAAGTCTACGAAAACTTTCTTCCAGTTTTTCATTCATCATTTATGTTTCCCCATTAGTCATTTTATAATAAATCGGGAGAATAAATCCAATTTGTTATAATCGAGGCATTGTGAGTGTTTTCAATGACTTACTGTAAAAGATCCATACATTTGCTTTCACTTTGAATGGACATTGAAAGAAATGAGAGTGAAGGAGAAACATGGCTTTATCTCATAAATACTAAATATCATGCTAAAAAATTAGTTTACTGTCTGTGGTTAAATATTTGACCCTCATAAAGAAATTGTATGGTGCGGTTTTGAATCACTTGATATTATTAATTGCATTAAGCCTTCAAGCTTTCACTCCCATGATTTTTTTTTTCAGTTCTCACTTCAATTAGTTTTTCCCTTTGACTAATTTATTTTAATCACCAAGTTCACATTTCCCAAACTAAATGCTGTATTCTCCATTATAGGATGAATGCAATGATTTTTGCCCTAATAAGCTAAATACGTAGCAAATAATTTAAATATGTAGTAGTAACATATTTAGATTATTAAGGCAAAAATAATTTTAATAGTAACATATTTAGGTTACTAGGGCAAAAATAATTGTATTCATTCTATAATGGAGAATACATAATTTAATTTGGGAAAAGTAAATGCAGTAACTAAAATAAATTAAAGGGAATAGCTAATTAAATATTATTAAATGTCTTACAGAATTTTAGGGTAGATCAGATACCCAAGACAGAGGAATTGATACCAAGTTTTAAGAAGGTTTTAAATGGAAGCTTTTGTGATATCACAATCTGTTCCCAACTTGGTTTAAAAACTTACAGTGAAATTATCCAGTGCCTGGCATAAATGCCTCATTTCTCGTGAACTTGTCTTATCTCTCTCACTGGATAATCAGCCTCTCCAGGACAGAACCCAGCATGTAAAAAAGAAAGGAAATAAATGTTTGAGTAGATTTGGTGAAACCAGAGGATCTTTGCTGTGTATATTTATTTATCTCAAAACGAAATGTTGCCCTTTAAGGTGTACAACTACTAAGTTAGCTGCACATCTTAGGTGCTCTGAATTAACAAATCAGTTAGCTTCCTTTTCTGTTTCGAGCTCTTGAGTTTACATTTGCCCAACATGCCAGTCATGGGGGTGCTTTTATTTCCCTTTCCTTAGATTGTAGGTCAGTCTCCTCAATATTGTACAAAGCAGAGTATTTCTTTTTGAAAATAATTTTTGTTCTTGCCTTACCCTTTCAGCTTTTGACATTGTTTAGATATTTTATGCTGGTAGAAAAATAAAATTATTTTGAATGTGCAAAATGAAATAAAGGCCAACAAAAATCTGTTCTCTGCATTGGATAATAGAGTTTTAATGTATTTCGGCTGTCTGGTTGGTGTATTTGTGTGATAATTTTTTATGACAGTGCAATTAAATTGTAAAACAATTCCCATTTCCTATGTATTTTATCTATTTATCATCGTTTATTTCTTTACCTTCTTTTTCTGCAATAAATATTATTGTAAGGAGAGTTAAATAAGTTAAACCAATGCAATTACTTTTACAGATTGAAATTAACTTCATATATCAATTTGTACACATTTATACAAAGTACCTACAACTTGCCTGGGATAAATAAATGTGTTTATTGCAGTATATTTATGATGTCACTGTGGTTTGCATGTTTGCATTCCTTCTGAGTAATGGTCTATATGTTTAAACTTGACATTTTAACAGTATTCTCAAACAATTTCATTCATTATCAAATAACCATTTATTATACTATGGCAAATTCATACCATTTACTGAACCCTTTAGACACTCCTAAACAATGATTTATCAACCAATATACAGATTTTAATGCTTATCACAGCAAATATAGAAAGTAACATTAAATAGCGACTTGACAAGAGATAACTAAATTATCTTTTAAAAAAAACCAAAACTTGATGAGTCATGTTTAGCAATAGCCAGTATGCTTTTATAACTGTACTAGAAATCAAGGGGAATTTATTAGGCTTTTATATTCTGCATATATGAAGGTGGTTAATTATAAAACTATGTGGGCATCAACCACATAACCCCAAGTATTGATCTTAAAGGGAAGAAAGAAAAAAAAGTATTTTGAATATTTTGGATGTTGACCTGGCAGCTTTTTTCCCTTGGCTTCTCCAAAGGAGAGAAAACTTTCCTGCTTGACAGAGTCATCTGTGAATGACAAATCTGGATGGATTGTGTCGTGTGAGACAAACGGCTGCTTAGAATAATCCTATCTGCTTGCTGCACACAAGACCTACTCAGATCATTTTAATCCTCATGAGGTCTGACCATGGCGTCCTCGCTGGAGCGTCTCACAGAAGTGATGTGGTTGTGAACTTTTATTAGAAGGGGCAGAATTGAATTCATCCATCCAAAGGTGCCAAATTTGTGGCAGAATGTGGTATCTTTGCAGGATCAGACAGTTGACAATAGTGCTGAAAGAACGCTGAGAGAAAGTTTAGGTTTAAAAACAAACGACTAACAGGGATAGGAAGGGAGGTGGGAGAAACAAGACAAGCTTGCTTTCGAGCAGGGTCATTTACATAAAACATTAAACCTGATAAAGGTTTCTGTCAGTGTGTGGGAGGGTCTGTATTTCCTCCGTTATTCACATCCAGAATGAATTAATTTGACACTAATTGCAGAAGGATTAAATTTATTCAGTCTCTATAGACTACTCCTTGACTATTAAAATTAAATGAAGATAAAAATGAATTATTCTTTCCTAGATCAAAAATTAAAGACCAGACCAATTTATGAAGGTGTGAGGGAAAAGATGGGCAGTGAAGCCCACAACCTGTGACTTTTATTTTGTCAAAATAAATTGAAATCAAACGCTTATGTTTGGATAAACCCATTGCCATTGAATTGATTCCGACTCATCTTGACGTTATAGGACAGAGTAGAACCAGCCCGTAGGGTTTCCAAGGAGCAGCTACTGGGTTCGAACTGCTGACCTTTCAATCAGCAACCAAGCTGTTAATCACTGCACCACCAGGACTCCAATATTTTTGGATAGATTTATTAATTTAACAAAAATCACCTATTTAGGAGGCCCCTGGGACACGTTTTGAAAATATATTATACCCTAGTTATAAGATTAACCAAAAACAAAGAAAACCCTGGTGGTGTAGTGGTTAAGTGCTACGGCTGCTAACCAAAAGGTCAGCAGTTCAAATCCACCAGAGGCTCCTTGGAAACTCTATGGGGCAGTTCTATTCTGCCCTGTAGGGTTGCTATGAGTCAGAATCGACTCGAAGGCAACGGGTTTGGGTTTTTTTAGGTATAAGAACTTGGAAAATGTCCATTTAAAAATATATAGTGTAGTGCAGTGCATTACTTAATATGGCCCTTTTAGCCATAGTCTTTGTAACTCCCACCAAATGACGGGGTAAACCCAACCAAAACCAAAACCCACTGCTGTCAAGTCGATTCCAACTCATACCAACCCTATAGGACAGAGTAGAACTGCCCCACAGAGTTTCCAAGGAGAGCCTGGCGGATTCCAACTGCTGACCTCTTGGTTGGCAGCCGTAATACTTAACCACTATGCCACCAGGGTTTCCAATGATGCAGTAGGACTATGCAAATGAGGCGCATGTGGCCCACCAAGGGAATAGAATAGTTTGCTAATAATGTAAATACGATGTATGGCACCCTTGTAGGGGTGGGGCGGGACCATGCAAGTAAGGTGTATGGAGCCCCAAGGAAGGGATTGGTCAGTTTTGCCATCCCACTAGGCTTTAAATGAGCCATCCCAGAGGCAGGAAGGGAAGATCTCACCACCACCAAGAAACAAGATCCAGAAGTGGAGTGCATCCTTTGGACCCAGGATCCCTGTGCTGAGAACCTCCTAGATCTGGGCGAGAGAGAGACAGCTGTTACACCAGAGATGGCAAGAGATGGTGAGAAGCAACAGCAGAGAAATGGTGGCAGCAGAGGCAGCAGAACCAGGAGAGTGTGCGTTGAGATTCCCAGCCCACGGAGTGAGAAAGCTGAGCACCTTCAGGCAGGAGGCTCGCTGGAGGAGTGGGGTACCTCCAAACACTTGTCAGACCTAGGTTTGCAGACCCATGGAGCAAGAGAGCCGAGCACTTTTGGGCAGGAAGCTTCCTGGCAGAGTGGGGTGCCTGCAAGCACTTGTCGGAGCGAGGTTTGCAGACCCATGGAGCACGAGAGCTGAGCACTTCCAGGCAGGAGGCTTCCTGGTGGAATGGAGTGCCTCTGGACACTTGGTGGAACTAGGCTCAACAACCCGTGCAGCAAAAGAGCTGAGTGCCTTAGGACAGAGGCTTACTGGTGGAGTGGGGTGCCTTTGGGCACTTACATGTGGAGCTAAAGAGCTTTGTAACACTTGCCAGAGCTGGGCAGAGGCCACACTAAAGAGTCCAGGGTCACAGAGAGGCATGCCTGTGCACATGGCTGAGAAGAGGCCGCCCTGATGGACGAACTGTATCCTAGTGTTCCTGAATGTGAACTGTAATCCATTACTTCCCTAATAAGCCCCATAATGGTGAGTATTGTCTGTGAGTTCTGTGTGGCCATTGCAACAAATTATCGAACCTGTCAGAGAAGTAGAGAGTGCTGTGGGAGGGATGGTTGGTGTCAGAATTGATAAGAAGTGTGGAGGACGGAGACACATCTGACCTCTGCCTCATAGGAATCAGCCTTGGGCTGTTGATCTTGATTCTCCTTCCCCTTTGTGAAGTTAGAGGAGGTCAGGCGCCCCTGCCAGGCCATTTTCACATATAGCTAAGTTGAGAACCTCAGTCGCTAGAGAATGACTTTTTTAATAGCCAAAACATGAAAAGAATTGTTAAAATGAAAAAATAGCAAGTTTCAAGTGATTTCACTTCAGCATGCATCTTCTGTACCTCCAGGTCAGGAAAAGAACGGAAGCACAAATCATTATAAGAAGAGGCAGTCTTATAAACTAAACTTAGAAGAAATTTCCCATCTTCAGAATGATCCTTAAACAACAATTATCATTTCAAGGCAATGCCTGAGGCTCCCTGAGACTGCCAGCTGTTTTTTCATCACCATTTTATGCCTGATCGCTAGTCCTAGAGGATACACACAGTGGGGAAATCCACAAATTCAGCGGTCACGTTGGAATTTAAAAAGAAATTTGCCGAGTCTGAGTTCAGGACTCTTTCTGGTAATATTACGCAAACCTGGAAACTGTAAATACCAATATCCCTGGTAACTATTCAGATTGTTTAATGTACTTCCCTATCATTTGGCATGGAATGAAGTATGTATTTGGACAGTCTTCTTGTTTTGTGCCATTTTTTTAAAGATAGAAGATAGACATGCAAGAAATGTAATTTTCAGATATTTGTGCCTAAATATCTATACAACATTTTAAAGAATTCCTAAAAATTGAGGAAACGATAAACCCAATGCAAAGCAAAATGCTAAAGTACAGTGAAACCTATGAGAACTGGAACTAGACAGGGCTGCCTTGTTTCACCAGGTCTTGCCAGTTTTCTGCCTTTGACAAGATGCCATCACTGCTTTACTATTGCTCTCTGTTTAGTGGAAAAATATTTGGGTTTTCCTTCTTTGACACTTTTCTGCCTGTTATGGATTAAATTGTGTCCCCCAATTTAGGGGCTAGGCCAGGATTCCCAGGATCGTGTGACTGTCCACCATTTTATGAGCTGATGTGACTTTCCTATGTTGTAAATCCTACCTCTATGATGTTAATGAGGCAGGATTAGAGGCAATTATGTTAATAAGGCAGGACACAATCTACGAAATTGGGTTGTATCTTGAGTCAATCTCTTGAGATATAAAAGAGAGAAGCAAGCAGAGAGACATGGGGACCTCATACCACCAAGAAAGAAGTGCCAGGAGTGGAGTGTGTCTTTTGGTCTGGGGGTCCCTGCTCTGAGAAGCTCCTAAACCAGGGGAAGATTGATGACGAGGACCTTCCCGGAGAGCCAACAGAGGGAGAAAGCCTTCTCCTGGAGCTGGCACCCTTAATTCGGACTTCTAGCCTCATAGACTGTGACAGAATAAATTTCTCTTTGTTAAAGCCATCCACCTGCAGTATTTCCATTATAGTAGTACTAGAGAACTAAGTCACCGCCTTACACAGGTTCTGGCTTTCACAGGTTTTACTGTAAAGTCAGTCTGTGGTACCTCATAGATTACTGATAAGGAAACTGAAGATCCAGCCAAGTTAGGTAACTTTGCCCAAGGTCACATAGACTGTTGCAGAATAAGGACCAGAATGCATCTCCTAACCCCAACCCAGTCTCCTTGTCTTCCATTTTAGCATAAGGTTTATGTGTTAAGCCCTTATGAGGAAAATAATAGCATTTTAACATGGATCAGTGTTATATGTTAATTAAGGAAAAACTAACAATGTAATTTCAGGCATTAGCTATCTTACTGATTCAAATTCACCCTACATACTCTCCTACCATTCCCCAAACCACACATCTAACCCAAGGCACGTTAGACACAGTTTCTGTAAATACTACCTGGGCAGTCATTGTTCATACAGAGTAGTATCTCATATTTATGGGTGACCTGCTGAAGACTTAGTGCTGGATTTAAAAAAAAACTAGAATTTAAGAGATTACAGATCTTTTGAAAATGAGAATGTCATGCTAAACTCCTCTTATTGCTTCTTACTACATACGTATCTGGAACTGCAAGAAAAGATATTCTTTTTCTGAAGTGTAATAATTTGGTACTGTAGCAATTGCATTGGGGGAAGGTCTTTGAGTATCATAAAGGAACCATGAAAATGAAAAATAATGTTATGATTTCAGTATTTTCCTCTCAATTGTACCGAAAGTCATTTAGAGTAATTGAGTTAGCACATTTTGCGTATTTACAGAGTTCTGTGTTTTAAAATATAATCATCTAGATTCTCTCAGTTGAGTAAGTTACTTTTAGGAAGTAAAGTACATTTGGAAATAGATTTGTAATTAGCCCATTGCAACAGTGAATTAAATGATGCCACTTTTTAATTTTTATATTTGTGCTAAATAAAAATCTATTTGCCTAACATAGCCATGTTAGTGTTTTGTTCTGTTTAATACAATGAAATTCCCAATTGACTCAATAATGCACTTATTGTGTAAATTTAATGGACAATAAGTGCATTTTGAAATGCACTTATTTTTTCAGAACAAGTTAAAATGCTGCTTTGAATCTAAAGATGTAAATGATTAATGCTTTGATGAATGACCATTACATCAAACTTTGTGTTGATCCAGATGAAGGGAACTGTACAATAGTCCCCTTTCTCCACTCGGGATACGTTCCAAGACCTCCCACGGATGCCTGACACCTCGGATAGTGCATACCTATGATAAAGTTTAGTTTATAACTTAGGCACAGTAAGAGATTAACAACATAACTAATAAAAAATAGAACAATTATAACAATATACCATAATAAGAGCTATGTGAATGGATGGCAGGATGGTGGCTACATATAAACTTAATATTTTTAAACTGAGGTCGACTGCACATAGCTTTAAGCATGGAAAACGAAAATGTGGATAAGCTGGGAGACTGCATGTGGGGCAGCAGGGTACTGTAATTGATTACAGAACACTTCAGTTTAGTTGGTCAATTCTTATTTTTATTTACCCAGCCCCCCAAAAAACTAAAAAAGCATTAACACTGGTAAAACCAGCATCATCAATTCATCAAATTCTGTCTTTTTAAAATTGGAACCTATTACTTATTTATATTTATATAAAAACAAATGGCTATAGTGCTACCAACATTTCATATCTTAAAGACAGAAGGAAGAGCACCATGTACTTCACTGATCAAAATTAATCTTTATTTTCGTTATAGACCTAGTATGGTGATACTACCTTGTGGTACTTTTGCAAGAGTATTAATAAGTGGAGTGACTTTGTTCTGTAACGACCCCTATTCCACGCAGAAGATCTTTACCTCCATCCATTACCTTCTTTCCAAATGGCAACTATGACCTCCAATCTATATATTGCTATGATTTTACCAAATGTTATGCTTTTATATTATAAATTTTATTCCCATAGTTTGTAACTCATATTTTTCATTTCTGTTATTAAATTGCAGAAACATCATCACAGAAGATTTGACTATGGGCTCTTTCTATTAGTTTTGATGAGTAATCTGAGGTAGTACTAGTCTTTTCTAGCTTCTGTTAGATGAAATCTATACCCTCTCTTATCCTCAACAAACAGGACCATGTCCAGATCTCAGCTCCTGATCTTGCATGACTTCAGACTGTAACTGTCTTAGTCATCTAGTGCTGCCGTAACAAAAATAACACAACTTTAACAATGAGAAATTTATAACCTCAAAGTAAAGTAGGCTAAAAGTCCAAATTCAAGGCATCAGCTCCAGGGGAAGTCTTTCTCTCTCTCTCTCTCTCTCTCTCTCTCTGGGCTCTGGAGGAAGATCCTCGTTCTCAACCTTCCCCTGGTCGAGGAGCTTCTCAGGCTCAGGGAGCCCGGGGGTCCAAAGGACATGCTCTGCTCCTGGTGCTGCTTTCTTAGTTGTATGAGGTCCCCAGCTCCCTGCTTGCCTCCTTTTCCTTTTATCTCTTGAGAGATAAAAGGTGGTACAAGCCAGACCCCAAGGAAACTCTCTTTACCTTGGATCAGGGAGGTGACCTGAGTAAGAGTGGTGTTACAATCCCACCCTAACCCTCTTAACATAAAATTACAATCACAAAATGAAGGACAAGCACACATGGCCTAACCAAGTTGATGCACAGATTTTTTTGTGGGGGGGGAGGGCACACAATTTAATCCATGACAGTAACCTAGCTATTTCCCTGAAGGAGTTGAAACCTTGATGCCCTGCAGACTAGTTTTCCCCTTGAAAGGACATAATCTAAATGTGCACATGCAGACATGGAGATATTTCTTAGAACTGTGTGCTGCTGCTTCCCTCTATGTACTCTGTGTGACATGGAAGCAGCTCCCCAGGATCTCGTGTAACACATGTGTGCAGGCCAGGTTCATTTTCTGAAATAGGAAGCACAAATTCTCTCTGGAACAAAATCTTTTACTGGTTCATGCTGGGACAGAAACTTGACACCCTGCCAAAGACAAAACTGATCCTGGGTTTAGTTTTCAATTTTAAAAAGTGAATAAGTGAAAAATATATACACATTCACTTCAGACTCTAGTTATGAATAATTAAATGAATATATAATTGCATCCAGTTTTACCCTCAAGCTCAACTAACAAAGACATCTTTAGTCCACGTAAAAATGATACTTCATGGTTTTTTTCTCCAGAATTATGAGTGAGCTGCCAAACATCACTGAATTTATACCCTTGCAAGCAAGAATAACAATTCACCAATAGAATTATTCAGTGGGGAGTAGAGCAAGATGCGAGAGCTTTGTTTACTGCACCTAACCTGAAATTTGAATGTATGCAAGTGTTTTCTTAGCATTGCTTCAAATGTCTTATTCTTCATCATTTCTCATTTTACCTTTGGTCTAAGGTTGTGGTAGGGGTTGGAGGGCAGGCCTAGTGAGCATCCTCAAGTAGCATTGTTGCCAAACCCTAGAAGGTGGGTTCTGTCTGGCACGCTCAGACCTGCCAGTAATCTGGACACTGGCCATTGAGAAAGAGAAAGTGACTTTACTGCAATGCACAGAGCAAGGAGCTGGGAGGAATTTCCTTAGATCCGACTCCCCGAGTGGTGGAAAAACAAGGTTTTTATATGTTTTGGGCAGCAAAATGGCAGCCATGCAGGTGTAGTGGGGAGGAAAAATTTTGGAAGGAATATGTAGAGAAGATGTTACAGGAATTATGACAGCCAAGAAAGAGGGGGTGACAAGGTTCTTGCCAGACCTCTTGCTTCAGAATGGGGTTCGGGTGGTGATTTTCCTTCTGATTCATTCCATTTCTTGCTGCGTCCTCTGTTGAGGTCAAGTAACAGTCACAGTGGCCTTTTTGAGCATGTGGGGCAGGCCAAATCTGGCTTGGGCGGTTTAAAGCAGTCTGTTCTGACTAACAGGAATTTACTGGCATTCATAGGGTCAGGTTACAGCATATGTGCGTGTGTCTAGAAACAGTATTTTCAAGCTCAGAATCAACTGCCAGAAATGTTTTATTAACCAGACAATAGGAAGACTTCCTATAATAAATAATAACTTTCAATTCCAATTGATACCCTGTAGAGCTGAGCAGGTGTGTCCTGCACACAGTACTCAGCTGAGCGGTCACTCCATTCAGCAAACCACAAGCTCTGCAGCAAGGCTATGTCTGTCCAGAAAAGAGGGGTATCTTGTAAAGATTTGCACAAAGGCATACGGAAGAGTAAGAGAAGGCAGAAGTAATTGAGCCAAACCTTGTCCCCGGAGCTCCATCCTGACAGAGGGAATGTCCTTGGCTAATCTGCAAAAAGGTGTCACATGGTGTGACAGATGGAATTGTGTTCCCCGAAAATGTGTGCCAACTTGGCTAGGCCACGATTCCCAGTATCTGTGGTTATCTACCATTTTGTGGTCTGATGTGATTATCCTATGTGTGGTAAGTCCTAACCTCTATGATGCTAATAAGGCAGAATTAGAGGCAGTTATGTTAATGAGGCAGGACTCAATCTAGAGGATTAAGTTGTATCTTGAGTCGATTTCTTTTGAGATATAAAAAAGAGAAGCAAGCAGAGAGGAGAGGTACCTCCTACTACCAAGAAAGCAGAGCCAGGAGCACAGCACATTCTTTGGACCTGGAGTCCCTGTGCGGAGAAGCTCCTAGACCAGGGGATGATTGATGAGAGGGACCTTCCCACGGAACCAACAGAGAAAGACAGCCTTACCTTGGAGCTGTCACCCAGAATTCAGGCTTCCAGCCTCCTAAACTGTGAGAGAATAAATTTCTCTTTATTAAATCATTCCACTTGTGGTAATTCTGTTATAGCAGCACTAGATAACTAAGACACATTCACTAGCAGCAGCTCTCTCTGAAGAACTTCTCCCTCTAAGGGATATCTTGATTTTGCCATCTGTAAAGCAGTAATGGAGGAGCCCATATGGCATAGTGGTTAAGAGCTCAGCTACTAACCAAAAGGTCAGCAGTTCTACTTGTCCTATAAAGTTGCTGCAAGTCAGAATTGACTTGACAACAACAAGTTTGGTTTTTTTTTTTTTTTTTTAAGCAGAAATCAAAGACCCTGGGTGCCACAAATGTTAAGAACTCAACCAAAAGTTTGGTGGTTTGTACCTACCCACCCACCCGGAAGCACCTTGGAAGACAGGCTTGGTGATCTGCTTCCAAAAGGTCACAGCCTTGAAAAGGCCATGGAGCAGTTCTACTCTAGAACACATGGGGGTCACCATGAGTGGCAATTGATGGTCAGCAACTAACAACAACAAAGCAGGAATTATGAGAAAACTTAAGGCAAAGACTATGTGAAGAGATACCCTTTTTAATTATTTACAAAAACAATTTGAAGGAGTACAACATGCCCCGTTAAACCCACTGCCATTGAATCAATTCTGACTCCTAGTGATACTAGAGGACAGAGTAGAATGGCCCCATAGGGTTTCCAAGGCTGTAATCATAAACAGGCCCACATATCTGTCAGTTTGTGATACCGTGGGGGCTTTCATGTTGCTGTGTTGCTGGAAGCTATGCCAACAGTATTCAAATGCCAGCAGGGTGACTCATAGTGGACAAGTTTCAGCTGAGCTTCCAGACTAAGAAGAAGGACCTGGTGGTCTACTTCTGAAAAAAATTGGCCAGTGAAAACCTTATGAATAGCAGTGGAACATTGATATAGTGCCGGAAAATGAGCCCCTCAGGTTGGAAGGCACTCAAAAATGACTGGAGAAGAGCTGCCTCCTCAAAGTAGAGTCAATCTTAATGGCATGGATGGAGTCAGGCTTTTGGGACCTTCATTTGCTGCTGTGGTACAACTCAAAATGAGAAGAAACAGTTGAGCAAACATTAATAATCAGAGCATGGAGTATACAAAGTATAAATCTAGGAAAACTGGAAATAGTCAGAAATGAAGTGGAATGCATAAACATCGATATCCTAGGCATTAGTGAGCTGAAATGGACTGGTATTGGCCATTTTGAATCAGACAATCATATGGTCTACTATGCCAGAAATGACAAATTGAAGAGGAATGGCTTCACATTCATCACCAAAAAGAACATTTCAAGATCTATCCTGAAGTATAATGCTGTCAGTGATAGGATAATATCCATAAGCCTACAAGGACGGCCAGTTAATACAGCTATTATTCAAATTTATGCACCAACCACTAAGGCCAAAGATGAAGAAATTGAAGATTTTTACCAACTTCTGCAGTCTGAAATTTATCAAACACGCAATCAAGACACAGTGATAATTACAGGTGATTGGAATACAAAAGTTGGAAACAAAGACTATTTGATAGTTGGAAATATGGCCTTGGTGATAGAAACGATGCCAGAGGTTGCATGATAGAATTTTGCAAGACCAACAACTTATTCATTGCAAATATCTTTTTCCAACAACATAAACAGTGACTATACACGTCGACCTCACCAGATGGAATACACAAAAATCGAATCAACTACATCTGTAGAACACAGATAATGGAGAAGTTCAATATCATCAGTCAGAACAAGGCCAGGGACCAACTGTGGAACAGACCATCTACTGCCCATATGCAAATTCAAGTTGAAGCCAAAGAAAATTAAGTCCATGAGAACCAGAGTACAACCTTGAGTATATCCCACCTGAATTTAGAGAGCATCTCAAGAGTAGATTTGATACATTGAACACTAATGACTGAAGACCAGACAAGTTGTGAACGACATCAAGGACATCATACATGAAGAAAGCAAGAGGTCATTACAAAGACAGGAAAGAAGGAAAAGACCAAAATGGATGTCAGAAGAGATACTGAAACTGCTCTTGAATACCGAGTAGCTAAAGCGAATGGAAGAAATAATGAAGTCAAAAAGCTGAAAGGAAGATTTCAAAGGGCGGCTCGAGAAGACAAAGTAAAGTATGATGACATGTGCAAAGACCTGGAGTTAGAATACCAAAAGGGAAGAACGCCCTCTGCATTTCTCAAGCTGAAAGAACTGAAGAAAAAATTCAAGGCTTGAGATGCAATAGTGAAGGATTTTATGGGCAAAATATTGAACGATGCAGGAAGCATCAAAAGAAGATGGAAGGAACACACTGAGTCACTCTACCAAAAAGAATTGATCAACATATGTGAGACCAATATGTGAGGTGAAAAACAAGGCTCCAGAAATTGACTAAATATCAACTGAAATGTTTCAACGCATGGATGCAGTAGTGGAACTGCTCAAGAAATTTGGAAGACAGCTACCTGGCCAACCAACTGGAAGAGAACCATATTTATGCCTACTCCAAAGAAATGCAATTTAACTGAATGTGAAAATTATCGAACAATATCACTAATATCACACCCAAGTAAAATTTTGCTGAAGATCATTCAAAAGTGCTTGTAGCAGTACATCAAAAGGTAGCTGCCAGAAATTCAAGCCAGATTTAGAAGAGGACATGGAAACGGGGATATCATTGCTGATGTCAAATGGATCCTGGCTGAAAGCAGAGAATATCAGAAAGATGTTTATCTGTGTTTCATTGACTATGCAAAAGCATTCTACTGTGTGGATCATAACAAATTATGGATAACATTGTGAAGACTGGAAATTCCAGAAAACTTAATTGTGCTCAGGAGGAACATGTACATAGATGAAGAGGCAGTTGTTCAAACAGAACAAGAGGACACCGCGTGGTTTAAAGTCAGGAAACCTGTGGGTCAGGGTTGTATCCTTTCACCATATTTATTCAATCTGTATGCTGAGCAAATAATCTGAGAACCTGGACTATATGAAGAAGAATGCGGCAGCAGGATTGGAGGAAGACTTATTAACAACCTGCGTTATGCAGATAACATAACCTTGCTTGCCAAAAGTGAAGAGAACTTGAAGCACTTACTGATGAAGATGAAAGACTACAGCCTTCAGTATGAATTACACTTCAACGTAAAGAAAACAAAAATCCTCACAAACGGACAAATAAGCAACATCAAGATAATTGGAGAAAAGATTGAAGTTGTCAAGGATTTCATTTTACTTGGAACCACAATCAACACCCAAGAAAGCAGCAGTCAAGAAATACAAAGATGCATTGCATTGGGCAAATCTGCTGCAAAAGACCTCTTTAAAGTACAGAAAAGCAAAGATGTCACTTTAAGGACTGAGGTGCACCTGACCCAAGCCATGGTGTTTTCAGTGGACTCATATGCATGGGAAAGCTGGACAAATAATAAGGAAGACTGAAGAAGAATTGCACCTCTAAGTTGTGGTGTTAGCGAAGAATATTTAATAAACCACTGACTGCCAGAAGAATGAACAAATCTGTTTTGGAAGAAGTACAGCCAGGATGCTCCTTAGAAGTGAGGATGAAAAACACTAAATAGACAATAGATAAGTAGTAACTTTCGTGAAGGGTAAGACAGTACACAATACTGGGGAAGCCAGCACAACTTGTACAAGGCCAAGGTCATGGAAGCTCCATAGACATATCCAAACTCCCTGAGGGACCGGATTACTGTGCTGAAGGCTGTGGGGACCATGGTCTTGGGAACATATAGCTGAATTGGCATAACACAGTTTATAAAGAAAATGTTCTACATTGTATTTTAGTGAGGAGCGTCTGGGGTCTTAAAAGCCCGTGAGTGGCCATGTAATATGCTCCACTGGTCTCACACCTTCAGCAGCAAGGGAGAATGAAGAAACTAAAGATACAAGGGAAAGATTAGTCCAAAGGACTAATGGATCACATCTACCATGGCCTCCACCAGACTGAGTCCAGTACAACTAGATGGTGCCCAGCTCCCACCACTGACTGCTCTGACAGGGATCACAATAGAGGGTCCTGGATAAAGCTGGAGAAAAATGTAGAACAAAATTCTAACTCACCAAAAAAGAACAGACTTACTGGCCTGACAGAGACTGAAGAAACCCCGAGGGTATGGCCACCAGGCACACTTTTAGCTCAGTAATGAAGTCACTCCCGAGGTTCATCCTTCAGGCAAAGATTAGACAGGCCCGTAAAACAAAACGAGACTAAAGGGGCACACTAGCCCAGGAAGAAGGACTAGAAGACAGGATTAGACAGGAAAGCTGGTAGTAGGGAACCCAAGGTCAAGAAGGGAGAATGCTGACGTGTCATGGGGTTGTTAAGCAACGTCATAAAACAATATGTGTACTAACTTTTCCCTGAGAAGCTAGTTTCTTCTGTAAACCTTCATCTAAAGTACAATTAAAAAAAAAGTGAAGATAACCAGACTTTGTCTCACATACATTGGACATGTTATCAGGAGGGACCAGTCCCTGGAGAAGGACATCATACTTAGTAAAGTGGAGGGTCAGCCAAAAAGAGGAAGACCCTCAATGAGATGGATTGACACAGTGGCTTAGAAAATGGGCTCAAACATAGCAATGATTGTGAGGATGATGCAGGACCTGGCAGTGTTTTGTTCTGTTGTTCATAAGGTCGGAACAAACTGGATGGCACCTAAGAACAAAAACAATCTTTACTGGGATCCCTGGTTGCATAGTGGTTAAGAGCTCAGCTACTAACCAAAAAGTGTACAGTTCGAATCCATCAACCGCTCTATGGAAACCCCGTGGGAAGTTCTACTCAGCCCTATAGGGTCGCTATGAGTTGGAACTGACTGGATGGCAACAGGTTTGGGTTGTTTTTTTTTTTTTTTTAATCTTTACAGAAGCAGACCGCCACGTCTTTCTCCCTCAGAGTAGCTAGTGGGTTCAAATCACTGACCTTTCGATTAGCAGCAGAGTGCTTAACTGCTGCATCACCATGGCTTCTTCATGCCCTCTTAGCACAGGGTAATAGCAAACTCAATTTTCTCCATCTGTTGAGAGATGCTGTGGGGCTAGTTTGATGAGGGGAGGAAGGACTAGCAACGGGAATAGCAAAAATGCAAAGATGCAGAAAAGATGTATGTAAGAAGCTCCAGTTAGCAGGAGACGCTCTTAGATTCTCCAGGCAAAGCAAGTCAGGTGTGGAAGGGCTACGCAACGTGAAATGCGCAGTCCTTCATCCAGAAGTCTACCAAGGTACATACACAGGGAAATTCTTGGGTGGAAGGCAGGAGGGCAGGAGTAATCCTCAGGCTACGTGGCTTCTCCTGTGTGTCCAAGAGCAGACAGAGCTTCCCAGAGAAAAGCCACTTTACCACTCCCCTGACACTGTTGTCATTCTGACAACCTAGAAGGTGGCAGAGGGCCTGTCCTCACCTGAGTCTGACAACATCAGTCTCTGGTACCATAGCTGAGCTGGTAGTTCCTATCTGATCCTCGGCTCTGGCATCCACGCCTGCAGCCTGTCTTCACTCCCCACCATTCTTGGCACAGACTCAGTACCTCTTCAAGTCCACGCAAGAGATTTTAGTTTGATGTGTGAAGTATGACAAAAATGACAAAGAAACACAAATTATTTTAACTCACATAGTGCAATGGTTAAGAGTTTAGCTGCTAACCAAAAGGTGGGCAGTTCAAATTCACCAGCTGCTCCTTGGAAACTCTATGGGGCAGTTCTACTCTGTCCTATAGGGTCGCTATGAGTTGGAATTGACTCGATGGCAACAGGTTTTATCCCTATGATGTTGTCATTGTGCAGGATATATTTCAGTCTCCTCTTTGGGGATGCAATTATAATGATGGAAGGCAGGTAAATCTTTAGCATAACAAAAATTACTCTTTGATCTGGCCTTTTACTACTTAGTTTTGTTACTGGCTGCTCATGTCCACCCACCCTCCCACTGCTGTGCTCCAGTCATACTGAACCACTTTCAGTTCCTAGAACCCTCTGTTCATTTGCAAAATTCCCTATTCCCTCTGCTTGATAGCTCCTGACCACCTTCTTCAGAAAGTCGTTCTTGACTTCCTCCTCCACCTCCCACAACTGAATCTGTTCAGCTCCCTTCTATTTGGTTGCACCTTGGAAGTACCCAGATCACCTCAATCCACCAAATTATTTACTGTCTTCATGTGCCTCTCTCCATAGGCTCCTTGGAGCCCTGGTGGTGCAGTGGTTAAAGTGCTCGGCTGCTAACCAAAAGGTTGGTGGTTTAAACCCACTAGCTGCTCCGCAGGAGAAAGATGTGGCAGCCTGCTTCCGTAGAGATTTACAGCCTTGGAAACCCTATGGGGCAGTTGTACTCTGTCCCATAGGGTTGCTATGAGTCGGAATAGAATCCACGGCAAGGAGTTTGGTTGGGATTGGCTCCTTGAAGGCAGACATTGTGTCTTTTTTTATCTGTACCCTCAGTGCCCAACAGTATTGACACACAATATTGTTCAATAAAGACTCGTCAAATGAATGAATACTTGGGTGACGTAGGTAACTGAGATGACAACTTTGAAGGTAAGAATTCATGGAGTTCTTAATGGCTATGATCTTTCAGAAGTAGATCACGAGGCCTTTATTCTGAGGTGACTCTGGTGGATTTGAACTGCCAACCTTTCAATTAGTAGCTGAGTGCTTAATGGTTTGAGACACCAGGGACTACTAAGTGTTCAGTTAGATATTGTTATAAATAATCCAGGATAAAAACGATGGTGTTGAAATGCATTTATTGATCTGAAAAGGATTCCATGATATATTTTTAAAAGAAAAAAAGTAGATTATAAACTATCTGAAACATTATCTCATTTTTATAATAAGTATATATATACACACGTATATGAAATTTATGTAGTTATATGTATAAAAATCTGGAAGAATATACATAAATGCATTAATAGTGATTATCTTTTTTTGGCTCAGCTATAGTTGTTAATGTTTCAAGAATATGTATGGATAATTCATGAGATGGAAATAAAAACACAGCTAGTAGGATGGCTTGCTTAAAACCAAAGCAAACACTGATCAAGCATGTTAAGTCAAAAAGTTACTAAAATAAGATTGTAAAATCACACAGCTGTTCACGATTTCAAATGATTTTCTGCCACTCTGTGGGGAATACTATTCATTGCAGGACTGGAAGTAGCAAGAACTGGACTGAAAAATCTACAACTAAAGATGAACTTGTTAACACGAACGTGGCCCGAGAAGTTGTTTAGCTAAAGCTCTGCTGATTAGTTTTTTCTGTCAGTTACTTAATTAAATTCCTAGAATAGGGAGGAAATAATAATACCTAACACTTACATGGAAACCCTGGTGGCATAGTGGTTAAGAGCTAAGGCTGCTAACCAAAAAGTCAGCAGTTCAAATCCACTAGGTGCTCCTTGGTAACCTGATGGGGCAGTTCTACTCTGTCCTATAGGGTCACTATGAGTTGGAATCGACTCGATGGCAATGGGTTTTTGGTAACGCTTACATGTGACTTTGTGGGTCATAACAAATTATGGATAACATTTAGAAGAATGGGAATTTCAGAACACTTAACTGTACTTATGAGGAATCTGTACATATATCAAGAGGCAGTTGTCTGGACAGAACAAGGGGATACCACATGGTTTAAAGTCAGGAAAGGCGTGTGTCAGGGTTGTATCCTTTCACCATGCCTATTCAATCTGTATGCTGAGCAAATAATCCAAGAAGCTGGACTGTATGAAGAACGGGGCATCAGGATTGGAGGAAGACTCATTAACAACCTGCATTATGCAGATGATGTAACCTTGCTTGCTGATATCGAATAGGACTTGAAGCACTTACTGAGGAAGATCAAAGACCACAGCCTTCAGTACAAATTGCACACCAACATAAAGAAAACAGAAATCCTCACAACTGATAAATGGAGAAAAGATTGACGTCGTCAAGGAGTCCATTTTACTTGGATCCACAATCAACAGTCATGGAAGCAGCAGTTAAGAAATCACAAGACACACTGCATTGGGTAAATCTGCTTCAAAGGACCTCTTTAAAGTGTTGTAAAGCAAAGATGTCACCTTGAAGACTAAGGTGTGCCTGACCCAAGCCATGGTATTTTCAATCACATGCATGCAAAAGCTGGACAATGAATAAGGAAGACTGAAGAAGAATTGGCACCTTTGAATTGTGATGTTGGCAACGAATATTGAATAAACCAAGGACTGCCAAAAGAACGAACAAATCTGTCTTGGAAGAAGTACAGCCAGGATGCTCCTTAGAAGCAAGGATGGTGAGACTACGTCTTACATACTTTGAACATGTTGTCAGGAGGGGTCAGTCCCTGGAGAAGGACATCACATTTGGTAAAGCACAGGGTCATCAGAAAAGAGGAAGATCCTCAACGAAATGTTTTGACACAGTGGCTGCAACAATGGGTTCAAGCGTAATAACGATTGTGAGCGTGGTGCAGGACGGGGCAGTGTTTCGTTCTGTGGTACACAGGGTTGCTATGAGTCGGAACCGACTCAACGGCACCTAACAACAACATGTGATTATAATATGCCAAGTACTGTGTATTTGTGTGTATGCGCATGTATGTGTGTATGACTTTATTTAATCCTCACAAAAACTCTATGAGGTATTATTTTTCCCCGTTAATAGATGAGGCACAGAGAATTTAACCACCTGTGATGGTCAACTTGGCTAGGCTGTGATTCCCAGTATTGGGTAACTGTCCTCCATTTTGTAATCTGATGTAATTGTCCTCCATTTTGTGGTATTGTGTAATTGTCCTCCATTTTATGTGTTGTAAATCCTACACCTCTTTATGTTAATGAGGCAGGATTAGTGTGAATTACTAAAAGGTGTGACTCAAGTCACACCCTTACTCAAGTCACTCTATTAAGTCATACCCTTACTCAAGTATTTAAGAGGAGTTTCCTTTAGGGTGTTACCTACATCCAATATATATGGATGATCTGGCAAATCTCACTCTTGTTCTGAATCCTGCCACAGGCTCGTCATCATCTGATATCTGGTTCTTGGGAATTGAGCCAGCAGCTTGCTGTCTGACCTGCAGATTGTGGGATTCACCAGCTTCTGCAGCCCTATGAGCCACTAGCTTATCATCTGACCTGATTTGCCAGCTTCTGCAGCCCTGTGGGCCAGCACTTTGTCACCTGACCTGCAGATTAGCCCCTGCAACCATGCGAGTCAGAAGAGGACTCGAGCCTGATACCTGACCTATGGATTGGGGGCTTGCCAGCCTCCACAACCATGTGAGTCATGTCTTTGAGATAAATCTCTGTATTTATCACTGGTTTTGCTTCTCTGGAGAACCCAGCCTGCAACACACCTGCCAAGGTCACATAGTTTTTGCCCAATGACATCATTTTTTTTTTTTTTTTAACTTTTCCCTTCCCCCTTATGCTTCACCATTTCCTGATGCATTACACTAATACTTGCCTGCTGGGCCCTTGAAATGATTTAGGGGAACAAAACTCTCAAAGAGATTACTATGTTGCTGAATTTTCCCGAACTACTCTTATTTCCTTGAAGCTGTGAAGCAGTTTTGCTTCAGAGAACTGCGTGAAACAAGTGAAGAAATCTGAGTGTTTAGGAGCCTTTATGGCAATTTTACAGCTCTTGACTTTAAGAATAAAACTTTTTAATTTATACTTTGTATGCCTTTTTTGTTTTATTTTGCTAATATTTTGCTTATTTTACAAAAGTGCGGTCCACAACGAATTGAAAATTTAAAAAAGAAAGGTTATGTCCAACAGTTTGAGAAGTGCTACTGTACAAAATTCACCAAACTAGGGATTCTTTTGACGTCTACCTGCCCAAAATGAGGGCTTAGATTATTTTTCTTCCTCTTTTTATCACTTTCGTGCCCCGGGGGTACATATAAAAAAAAAAACCCAGTGCCGTGGAGTCGATTCCGACTCATAGCGACAACAGGGAACTTTTTCAGCCTCTGAAGTTTAATGGGGAGCTGCTGTAGCACCTACAGGTAGGTGTGTTGCCAAAAGGCAGGGGCCTTTGACTGTTTGAAACTGAAGAAACAGACTTGTGCCACAACTTACTGTTTTTACAGGGTACTGAATGAGCTGTTTGAAATTTTTGTAGCAAAAATAAAGATTTTGAAAATTTTTGTTACGCGTATGTACCAACAGACCCCCTGCAGCACTCGGGGGCATAATTAGTGGTATGTGATACGTACCACGGAGCAAGAAAGAAAAAAAACTATACTACCTACCAAAAATTCAGACACAAGAATCAGCATACTTCCATTAATTAAAACATACGGTATGAATAAAAAATTTAAAGCAGAAAATAATTGGGTCACTAAAGAGATATCTATTTTACAATAGTTATTATAATTATCAATAAAGATAAAATGAAAACAATGGCTCTAGGACCTAACTGCCGCACCCCAGAAGAGAGGAAGCTGCGAGGAAGCGCCACCAGCCTTACAGGCGCCCCAATAAGGTGTCCACGCCAAGGCCCGCCCAGCGGGAACGAGGACGGCCACAGTGCGCATGCGCGCTTGTCAGCCCGCGCCCGTCGAGAAGACCCCGTGCGCTTCGGGAGACATCCCGCCTCCGCCTCCCTCTCGCCGGCTGCTGCGCCTGGAGAAGGGCTGGATGCGGTCACTTCCGGTGTCGCCGGTGTCTGCGTCCGGGTCAGCGCTGCCGCCGTCGCCGCCGCTGCCGTCCCTGCGGCCGGGGTGCTGGGACCGCGTCTCCGCCGCGCACCGAGGGGAGCGGGCTCCGCTCGGCGCCGCCTTCTGCGACCTGGCCGTCCGTCCTCCGTCGCCGGCCTGGAGAGGCGAAGAGGACGAGGGGGCCCAGGCGTCCTCCGGGGTGAGTGCGGCCTGGGAGGGTCGGCGCGGCGGCCTGACTAGGGACGAGCTGCGGCGGAGGGTCTGCGGGGCGCTGGCCAAGGCAGCCGCGGAGAGGGAGCCCGGGGGCTAGCCGTCGTGGGGCGCCGTGGAAGCCGCCCCGGAGGCGCTTCCTCCGTCCCCGCCCGGCGGAGATCCCCGCCCTTGGCTCGGCTCCGGTCTGCATTTGCCAGCCTTGCCCCCCACGCCTTTCCGTTCGCGGTGGTCGCGGTGCTCGGGACGGAGCTTCGCCGTCCCCGGACCACCCTCCGCAAGCTGACGGGGGTGCGACGACTGGGCCCCGCGGTTCCGTGTTTGTGACCAGCGCTGCTCCTGGTGCAAAACAAAGAGACTTGGGCTTCTGGTGTGCCTCGCAGCCTCGGGGAATAGACGCGGAAGCGGCATTTGTCATTAGGGCTTTATTAAAGCTTCCTGAGCCAGCCAGCCCAAATATAGGGTGTGTACGTGAAAAGTCGAGTTCCTGCATGGATTCAGACACTCTGTCTTTGGCCTGTAAACACCTGGCAAAATGATTTGGGTTCCCTGGGTGCGTCTGTTGCCACTGGAGATGTACGGGATCGCCTCGTGTTAAATCAGAAATAATATGAGTCTTTATCCCTTTTCTTTGAAGCAGTTCCGGAAACTCTTTGCAGACACAGCTTTTTCCTGTTCATCTAGGTAGTCACAATGCCTCCCGGATAATTGGTTCAGTAAATCAGTGCTAAGTATGTGATGGAAACCGGGGTGGAGTAGTGGTTAAGTGGTCGGGCTGCTAACCAAAAAGGTCTGCAGTTAGGATTTGGGTGTGTGTTTTTCATACTCACCTTTCTTTGACTAAGGCCTTTGTCTCCTAATACCTCATTTCTTTACTATTTCTTAAATATATTTTCCTAATGTTTGATTAAAATTTCTGCAATTTGTAAATGGATAATAAGTTTCCTCACAAATGTAGCTGAAGTTATCCAGTTAAGATACCTGCAGACTAATTTCTTCGTGATCTTCTTGTGCATTTTCTTCTACCGTGTACTTGTCATTGTACATTTTCTCTAAGCTCCATATCTGGTCGTCGCTGGTCACCTCTGTCGCAGTCAGATTCTATGGGGTTTAGACAGGAAGTATGGCAGGTCCACTTCTGCAAACGTGGACTTTGAACTAGATCATCACGAGTCAGTGCTGTTACAGTCATTAGACATTATGAGGACCGTTGAAGCTGAGTGTAACCAAATCTGGCCTTACAGGCGTATTCTGTATAAAGTTGCCACTGAACTGGAGACACTGTCCTGGATTAGAAACAGTTCTGACTAGGAACCTAGGTGTTAAACCTTGGTGTAGTTTCAGTTGTCTCCTATACAGTATCAAATAAAATGGCAGTGACAACACCAGTGTTTTATACCTCATAGAATTGTTGGTTAGGACATATGAGATGATTGGTGTTAAAGTGATTAGTAAATGTAAAAAACACTTTTTGGGAAGGAAGTTCAGTTGGGTCTTTGTGGAGTAACGCAGGTGAGAGGAGCAGTGAGGGCGAAACATCTGACGCAGGTAGTATAGCCAGAGCAGTAGGTTAGCTTTGACTGGCAGTGATGGCTTGTGAAGCTTAGACCCCGTGAAGCACAGTGCTGATATCCTGTGTTGGTAGTAATACTCCAAGCTTATGGTTTTATATTACAGCCAATATTTCTAACTCTACAACAAAGTGGCAGAGATCAGCTGTTAGACTTTAATCTTTTAGGGTCCTGGGGCATCTCCAAGATGTTCTGCATACTAATAATTTAATGTACCTTTTTGCTCTCTTCTTTTGAGTTTGTGTTCTGTCTTCTTTCGTTTAAAAAAGAAAAAAAAAAAAAAAACCTGTTGCCATCAAGTCACTTCCGACTCATAGCAACCCTATAAGTCTTCTCTCCTAGGTGCTATATGATTATATTTAGCTTTATTCTCACAATTTTGAGAAAATTTAGCACCATTCATGTTTTTCTTGGAATTTTGTTTTAACATTTCTGATAAAGCATCTCATTTATTTCATCCTTAAAAATCTGTGTGCAATTACAAACAAACAGAATTTTGGGGGGAGTGTTTTGGTGATCTTCATAAACACATAGGCTAGTCTAAAGTATTTTCCTATATGGCTACCAGTGTTGCCAAGCTCAGAGGACAAAACTGAACATAACTATTTAGAGTTTGAATGGGGAAGTGAAAGGCTTGCTTAGGCATTTCCTTCTGCCAGCTGTAATTGATTTCAGCATCGTCGTTGTTATTGTTAGGTGCCCTCAAGTCAATTTCGACTCATAGCAACCCTATGTACAAAGGGAAGGAAACACTGCCCGGTCCTGTGCCATGCTCACAGTTGTTGCTATGTTTGAGGCTATTTTTGCAGCCACTGTGTCAGTCCATCTCATTGAGGGTCGTCTTCTTTTTTGGTGACCCTCTACAAAGTATGATGTCCAAAGTATGTGAGGTGAAATCTCACTATCCTTGTATCTAAGGAGCATTCTGCTTCTACTTCTTCCAAAAATGAACAAATTTGTCTTTATTTCAGCATAGATAGTGGTTCCTAGCATTTATTCCAATAGCAGTGTTAAACTACATAATAGTAAAATTTGCCATGTAAAATTGCTATAGTTAAAATGGTTCTAAACATGGTCTTAGTATTTACTTTTTGCTGACACTGCTGAGTGACATGGAGAAGCCCCTGTCTTCATGTTGGTTGGGTTTACCACCACCACACTTCCCCTCTGAAGCTCTGTCAGGAGGAAATCCGTTATCCTCTTGCTCTTTAACTTGGATGAGGTCAGTGATTCTTTCTAACTCGTCTTTATGGCCTCCACAGATGACTGGCATAAAACTAAGGACGTGCCACCACTACCACCAGTCTATCGAGATACCAGGTTATCCCTGTTGCATTGGGTTATTTTAACAAATAGTGTCTTAAAGTGTTATTTCCCCATTCTGATTTGCAAAAAAACTATGAACAAAAAATGGGAAATTACCACAGTTAATTTATGAGTCAGCAATATTCTAATTTCCTTCAAAGTGATTGTGCTTGTATTATCCTTTCTTGTTGGCTTCCTTTTCTTACATCTGCCTGATAATGGAGTGTTTCCAAGAACCGAACTCTCTGAGTTGTTAAACTATGTTTATCTCCCTAGTGTACTTTCTCTCCTAAAATTCATGGTGAGATGGTTAAGAGTGAATGTGTCTGTCTTTTCTCCTAGATTCTGTTTAACTGACTTAATTATTACCCCAAACTAAATCTCCATGCTACCTACTGTGCTGTATGTACATCACATAATTCAACGTGATACTAGAGTAAAAATTGAATACCCTGAGCGTGCCGAAGGGCTTGGGCTGTATTTGTGTGGAGGAGCTGTTTTCAGAACCTATTCAAGTGGTAAAGCAGCTAAAAGGCATGATTTGTCTTCTAGAATTTTGCAATATATATATTTCCTCTTACAAAGAAGAAATAATTTTACCAACAGAAATACCTATTACCTGTAGATAGGTTGCTACAAAATATTTTTAGAGGTAAAACATAAGAGGAAATCTGTTTATGAAGTTTAGTAAGCAAAATGAGCATAAGAGATTGAAGAAAAGCTTGCTGCCCTGTGTCGTACTTTGTAATTAAATACTCGTCTAATATTTACAGACCTATGTGCCAGGCACTGTGCTAGGTGTTGGGAATATACTGTAACAACTTTCAATTACTGCTTTTGTTTTGGAAATATTAGAAAGTTTTCTAATTATGTGGGAATTTGAAAAAGACATCCCCCCCCGAATACCCTTAAATTTTTCTAACACCTAGTAAAAAGTGAGACAAGAAAATGCGAAGCTTTTCTGATTATTAAATTTAGGGAAATAAATTTGTTCACTTTACAATGAGTACCAAAGACTTAGAAAACTTAACATTGAGAGTTGTAGTGACTAAAAATTTGGAAGACCTTGCCAGTTTTCAATCTTTAGCGATAGAATGCTTCGGTCGCACTTGAGCATACTTCTGGAGTAATGAGTGTTACTGGAACAATAAGTATTACTGGAGTTATAAGTGTTTGGTCTTCTTGGTTATAATCTTGAGGTCTTTTCTGCTGATTCTGTGCCTAAATGGAAGTGGTCGTTTGGTAAGGTATGTGTCACCTTTAGTTTACTTTTCCCAATGTAGAGCTGAAGAGGGTTGCTGTCAGAAAACAATCTAAAGTGACCATTGAAGATGTGTGTTAAAATGACTTTAAAATATAAGCTGTGTGTTAGAGACAGAGGAACTGCTAAATCAAGCTTATTGTATTTTAAGTGTTTTTTTATTAATTTCTCAAGATAGCCTGGCTTCATGTTTTCCCAGAGAATTAGAAATGCCTTATTCCTACGTGGAAACCCTGGTGGTGTAGTGGTTGACAGCTACGGCTGTTAACCAAAAGGTTGGCAGTTTGAATCCACCAGGTGCTCCTTGGAAACCACGTGGGGCAGTTCTACTCTGTCCTGTAGGGTCGCTATGAATTGGAATTGACTCAATGGCAGTGGATTTGGTTTGGTTTGGTTAACTCCTGTATACAAATAAACTGACTTTTCCAAGCAAACACATTGGTGGGGAAGAGTCAGCGTTTGCCATTTTTTCTGTGCTCACAAGTGGGTTCTTAAAAATGTTAAACCTTTTGGGAATGTTTGAAGCCTTCCCTTGAGCATAAGTTAAGAATTCAAACTGGGAAGAGAGCCTCTCAGCCTTGCTGGAGATACGAATTTATTTTACCATGTGAAATCTGACACTTCAGAGAATTTCCATGGTAGTTTTGTTGTGATTATTCTGGAAAACAATGCGTTTTCTATACAACTTTGTGCATCTTTTGAGTGTAGTCATGACAGAGTAGATAAGGCAACCATAAAACATGACCAGATCTTTATTTTAGAAGACTCGATGATGTGAGTGTGAATGGCTGGCACCATTTTTTAAAATTTACCTGTAAAGTTTATATATATATATACACACAAATACATATGTATGTGTGTGTGTGTGTGTGTGTGTATAAAATAGAAGGTTTTTGCAAGGAAAAGCATCATTTAGTCTCTGCGTCCTACCCTCTGTTCTCTTCCATTGATGTCAGCCGCTTTAATTTTAGTCTAGTCAGTTGCTAGAAGTTAGTACTTCTAGTGATACTTTATATCTCTTAAGAAATATATTTTTACTTCTATTTACTGAGTAACTTTAGACATCTGTTGACTTACTGTAACATAAGTGAACTCAATACTCATATACCACCTCTAGCCCCGTCTAGGTAAGTCAGTAAGTAGTTGCACTATTGACCAGTTGATTTTCATGACTCCTTTAATACACCTAAACCTCTGTTTCTTATTTCATCAACCAAAGGGAATACCTCTAGACTCCTCACTTTATGAAAACGAAGATATTGGCATGCATACCCTTCCTTGGAAAAATTAAAAATTCATGGTCTAAGTTAAAATACGGCCTTGCTTAAACAGAGACATTCATCAGTCTCTGAAAGCTTATTCCAAACTATATAAGAAAGTCATGTTGTAGATATGAAGCAAATCAAAATGTGGTGTAATTCGTTTACTGAACAGTTAACGAATAGACAGACTTCTTTAAGTGGCCTGGAAATTGTGACACTGAACCTATAAAGAAGGAAATATAAATCATAAAATACTGCTTAGCTTGACTGATCTTTGAGAGTGTAAATGCTTTTTGTTGTTGTATGTCGTTGAGTCACTTCTAGCAACCCTATATGGCAGAGTAGAACTGCCATAAGGTTTCCTAGGCTGTAATTAGGGAAACCCTGGTGGCATAGCAGTTAAGTGCTACAGCTGCTAACCGAAAGGTGAGCAGTTTGAATCCGCCAGGCGCTCCTTGGAAACCCCGTGGGGCAGGTCTACTCTGTCCTGTAGGGTCTCTGTGAGTCAGAATTGACTCAACGGCAACGGGATGGTTTTGGTTTTAATCTTCAGGGAAAGAGCCCTGGTTGCCAAGTGCTGAATTGCTCTGCTACTAACCAGATGGTTGGCAGTTCACACCCACCAGCCACTCCACAGGAGAAAGATGTGACAGTCTGCTTCTGTAAAGAGTACACCCTTGGAAACCCTGTGCGGCAATTCTGCATATCCTATAGGGTAACTGTCGGAATTGATTCGACAGCAATGGGTTTGGTTTTTTGGAGTCTACAGAAGCAGATCCCCAGGTGTTTTCTCCTGTGGAGCAGCTGGTGGGTTTGGACCTCCCGCCTTTCTGTTAGCTCTCTTTACTGGTGTTCAATTTCCAGATTCAACCCCGATCCAAAGGACAAAAGATTTAATTAATTGAAATCACAATCTAGGACACACATTCAATACGCAACTGAAAACAGATATTTTTACTGAACAATGAAAAAAGTACTACATACAGGAATGTTTTGTTTTCTACTCTACTTCTTAAAAGGGGGGAAAAAAGGTGATTGTAACCCAGTAAATTGATTTCATGACCAAACCATTGAACTAAAGCTAAAACTCAGTGGTTAACAGGGTGAAGGTATGAACTAATGTGTACCTTTTCAGCAGATAAAAAGTCAAGTGGAAAATAAGTCACAGATGATTATAAAATTTTTTGTCTCCTTCACAGGACATTGGCCCTCTGGATTATCAGGAGCTTGTAGTTGACATTGAGGCCAGGCTGAGGATGGAAGGTGTGGAACTTAAGGAAGAATGGCAAGATGAAGATTTTCCGATGTGAGCAATTTGTCAAACACAAATTTAGAACAAAACTTTAATTCTTTATTGAGGTGTCACTTACTAAATGAATGCTGGGCTTCTTAAAGAAGCCCAGTATTACAAGGTAATCATTTGAATACTAGGAAATGGAAGTTCTTTTCCAACATAATAATTGTCTTGAATCTTACTTTCCAACCAACTATATATGTAATCTTATATATATGGTATTTTTACACAAATAGTGCATGTGTCATACGAGTTTTTTTGTTCTGTTTGCCAACTTTGCCACCCCTGTGTACGCTATCTTTCTAGGTGTGCTGTGCGCATTATATGTGTAGGTGCACTATTGATGTGTGTTATTCGTGAAAAATAGGTTGTCTTTCATTTCTGATTTGAACATTTAAGTTTCAGAAATTCTTGCTGTTGCTAACAGTGCCTTAATGAGGTATTTCTTAAGCTGGGATACGAGGGGTTCCTAGGAGGAATCTTTAATTATGTACAAGAATTTGAAAATTTTCAGTTTTTATTTAAAGATAAAGCTTTGTAAATATAAATCAGCAAGGATTTTCTAGATCATCTGGCAAGCCACTTGAACACGTTTGCACTTGTATTTATAGTCGTATTGGCACCAGGTGGGTTAATGAAAAAAGAGCAAAGGCAGACTTTATATTTAAATGATGCTTCCTGGCTACCGTGGTCAGAAGACACCCCAGTCCTCCGTAAGGTGCCTTAGCTTTTGGAGAATGGACAGCTGGTGGGAGAACTGAGTCATTGCATAGCTCATGATGATGCTAGCAGTGTAGGAATGCTCAACTCAAAAGAACTGCAGTGTCAGTTTAGCCGCATCTTACATGGCATTGAGTTTATGCATTTGAATTATGTTTGTTTTATAGGTTGTTTATAATTTTTACATTTGTTTTGTAGTTGTTTAAGAACTGTTGCCTAAGAAGTTTATGTCTTTTATGTGTTACTTAAATGGATTATGTCAACTCTGACAGTTTTTTAAAAGTGGTTGTAAATTACTAGTTGAAGAAACTGCTTTGCTCAGTGTTCTGTTAAATTATAGAAGGTATTTTTAAAGATCTTTGAATTTTTTTAATTAAAAAAAATTTTTAGATTTAAAAGCATGCATGTATATTTCTTCTAGACCTTTACCAGAAGATGATAGTATTGAAGCAGATATACTAGCTGTAACTGGACCAGAGAGCCAGCCTGGTAAGAACTTGACACTTAGAATTTCAGTGAGATGATAAACTTCAACTGTGTTATTTTCGAACACATTTTGTTTTTAAGGAAAAAAATACACTATGTTTTTATTACATCACAGGGAGCCAAAGGATAAATTAAACGTTCAGGCAAGCAGTTTTGGGATGCTGTAGGTATTTTTGGAAATTGAAGGTCCAAAAACATACCTTTGGTTTTTTTTAATTTGTACAATAAAGGGAGGGGAGTGGTCATTTTTAGTAGTGAGAGGGAACTGTAAGGCCTGCCTCTACTATTTAGTAAGACATACCCTCACTGAGTTACCTCACTTATCTCTTGCCATGACGTAGAGGCAATAGTGATAAAAATTCAAAGTTTGTAAATTAACCAGTGCACAGGAATTGTGTTTAATTAATGTTAACCTTTCTCAAGAATGAAGTAGGTAAAGTTTTTTCTCTTGCTCAACTTGACCATCTCAGCATTTCTTCTAATATGTCCATCACTTTGTTTTCCATTCCAGACTCAATAGAAATTAACGGGAATAAAGTAAGAAAGAAACTAACGGCCCCAGACATTAGCCTGACACTGGATCCTAGCGATGGCTCTGTGTTGTCAGACGATCTGGATGAAAGTGGAGAGATTGACTTGGATGGCTTAGAGACACCATCAGAGAACAGCAATGAGTTCGAATGGGAAGGTAAGTGTTTCAGTGTTATCTGATTTTTATTCGTGAGTGTTTGTCTTTATATATGTATATGTTCTTAAAGTGGCATTCTCATATTAGGAAAATTGGAAAAACTTAAAACTTGATCATGAGACCAACTAAAATCATTGAATTAAGAGATTTTGTTTGAAATAAGTTATTCCTTCTAAGGTTTATGCATTTGTTACTAAGATAGGAAATTCTGGTAAAACTGAACACTCTCATGGCTTTCAAAACTGTTTACAGAAGATTACACAGGTGGCTTTATTTTATTTATTAATTGCCTCAATGCTATAAAGTTTGTTCATGATTGCCCCCAAAATATTGTTTGATAATTACGGTGTGTTCTTTTATTCAGTTGATCAGCTAAGGAAAACAAGAAGAAAAAAAAAAAAAAAAACCTTTAACATGTAATTTAGTGAATATGCTAAAAGTAGTTAAGAGTTTGGGGAGAGAGGATCTGAAGAAAGGAATTTTGAGGGAGTGTTTTTTTAATAGGTTTGCCTGATAGTGCTATACTTTGTGAAGAGACTAACTTGTATTAACATACAGTCTTAGCCCCAGAGCCTTAATCCTTACCATTAGTTACGTGGAATTCAAAGCAATGGGCATGTGTGTTGCTTTGCATGCTTTCTTTAATTCCATAATTGCTGTCTACAGTATCTTTATATAGTTGTAAATAATTTATATATATTCCGCCTTTAATAAAATGATGTTTACTTCAGCGCAGTGATTAGCATTAGGTATCTGCAGTAAAGAGTAAGATTCTTGATATATCTTTTGTACCTTTTTTCTCCCTGTTTGCTGGTCCAGTAAACATTCCACTAATAAGCAATATTTTATAAAGATACTGAAATAGTTTTCTGCCTATGTGTTTTGTCTCTTCTTTCTTGAATGCTGCTGTAGTCATTTCCTGGAAGGATATTTTCCGTTAACAGCTTTGTCTTGGAAACAGACAACTAACATGCAGTAGGTTCCCCTCCCCCCATCTTTTGGTAAGGACTATGATACTACAATTCTGAAAATCATTACTTCATTAAAATCAGCTAAAATGCAACCTTGAAACATAAATTACACCTATCTATTGGTGCTTACATTTTGCCTAATGTTGATTTAAATACACTTTTTTTTGCATGTACACTTCAGAATTTTATAAGTAAATTGCTGATTTATAAAACTGATCAAATGAGAAATGATTGTTGCTAGTTAACCACTTTCTATCTGATGTTACACTGTTTGGAGAATAATTTATGGGCTCAACAAAAACATTTGGCTTCCAGATGGTTACTTGAAGTAACCCACAGTAGTAACTGTCAAGGATGATGTTTTCATAGAATCAGAAAGACGTTGCAGGGCCAATATACTAAAATTTTGATGGTCGTGTGTATTGTTGGAACTTATGGACATACATTGCACTACGATTAGGTGCTTTGCTGAATTAGTTAAAAAAAAAGCTAAAGAACTATGATTTCTAAAAAACATAAGATAGCCTCATGAAAAGCAAGCTTTTCTTCCTATATGAAAGAGATATTTAAAATTTTGCAGATGGTATAATGAAAAATGTTCTGAATCATCAAATTAGATAGTAAAGTGGTTAACACATAATTTGATTTTTACTGTGAAAATAATTTGTAATTTAGAAACCTTATATTTTGACAGATGATCTTCCAAAACCCAAAACTACTGAAGTAATCAGGAAAGACTCAATTACTGAATATACAGCAGCAGAGGAAAAGGAAGACGGACGACGCTGGCGTTTGTTCAGAATTGGGGAACAGGACCACAGGGTTGACATGAAAGCAATCGAACCCTATAAAAAAGTCATCAGCCACGGAGGTGAGAGTTACTGAAGATTGTTCAGGTTTTTTAATGCAATGCTGTGTCAGAAATACAATGTTTATAGAAAATCTCCCTCAAGCTATTACGTAATTTTGAAAGTATAATAAACATTTCTCCTATCATTTTAGGAACATAACAGGTTTGAAGTAAAAGAACTTAACCAACATTTTAAAATTGTTAATACATGCACACAGTAAATTCAAAAGGCACAAAAAGGTGTGCAGTGAAAACCGTATCCCTCCGACCTCTGACTTTTAGCCACTCAAAACCAGGACTTGACTTTTTCCCCTTTTTATTGAGGTATAAACTATATACAGTGAAATGTTCTGATCTTAAGTGTACAGTTCAGTGAGTTTCGATAAATGCTGGTATAACCACATACATGTATGGGTGTATATGGCTTGACAAACACCCATATAATCACATGCATGTATGTGTGTATAAAAAAATTTGACAAATGGCCATATAACCATGTATACCTATATAGGTATGTGGTTATATGGCCATCTGTGAAAACTTACTAAACTGAATAAAAATGTTCTGTAACTTTAGAAGTGTGGGATATATATGTACACTTCAAAAGTTACAGAACATTTTTATTGTCCCAGAAAATTTCTCATACCCCTTCTCCGTGAATTCCCCCTCCCAGTAACCATTGTTCTAATGCATACCCCTGTGATTAAGTTTGCATGTTCTAGATGGAATCATGTAGTATGCACTCTTTTCATTCTTTTGCTCATAGTGTTTCTGAAATTCATCCATGCGGTTGCATGTATCCATAGTTCCTTCCTTTTTATTGCTGAATGGTAGTTCATTGCATGGATAAACTATAATTTGCTTATCTGTTCTCTTCATGGACACTCGATTTGTTTTCAATTTTGGTTATTATGAATAAAGCTACTGTGAACATTCTTGTACAAATCTTTTTGTAGATACAAGTAAAACCTTGGACTTTTAAAACTATGTTAATTTACTTAAACACCCTGAACACACACAAGGACCACGGTTAAGGCAACTGCTTATGAACCAAACACCTTGCAAGACAAAGTTCCCAGGCTTGAAGGTGAAGGACCATAGACTCAGGGAATGTCTACATCAATTGGCACAACATAGTTCATAAAGACAGCATTCTGCGTCCTACTTTGATGAGTAGCATCCGGGGTCCTAAAAGCTTGCACGTGGCCGTCTAAGATATAACTATTGGTCTTTTACATCTGGAGCTAAAGAGAATTAAAACCAAAGACCCAAGGTAGCAATTAGTCCAGAGGACTAACGGACCACATGAACCACAGCCTACATGACCCTGAGACCAGAAGAACTAGATGGTGCCTGGCTACCACTACTGATCGCTCTGACTGGGGTCACAACAGAGGGCCCTGGACAGAGCGGGAGGAGAGTTGCAAAACAAAAAACTAAATTCTCAAAAAAGACCAAATATACTGGTCTGACAGAGACTGGAGGAACCCCCAAGACTATGGTCCAAGCCACCTTTCTGAGCTGGAACTGAAGCCATTCCCAGAGACCACCTTTCAGCCAACCATAGACAGGCCCACCCATAAAATAAACAATAACAACCAGGGTGAATGTGCTCCTTAGAACAATCAATTATATGAGATCAAATGGGCAACATTTGCCCAAAAGCAAAGATGATAATGCAGGAGAGGGTAGAAAATCAGGAGGGAAGGAAATGAGGAGAGCGCAGACACACTGTGGGGAATGCAGTGCCATGGAACACTGATAGAATGGGAAACTAATTTGCTCTGTGAACTTTCCCCTAATGCACATTTAAAAAAAACAAAAAACAACCCTGAACAAATCAACTCTACCACAAAGTAGAGAACTACTTCATTTCACATATTTGTTGGGGACTGACTTTGTGTATTTGTAGGGTACACAAAGGTAGAAGGTATGCTGCCTTTGCTTAACAGACTTTTTAGTCAACTAGGAAAAGCTGTGAGAGTACAACTGCTGTTAGTCTCACTGTGCTGTATGTAGCAGCTTGCCTGGTCACTGTGTAAACAGTGCAAGACTGTTAGTGATAGTCAGAAAAGCAGCTGACTAAAAATGTTAAATTGGTAAATGCTGTGTTGCATATATATTTTTTTACACCAATTTTTTAGTTAACTTTTTTAAAAAGAAGGACAACTCCCAGTGTGTCTTATTACCTTAAACCCTCCTAACATAGGACAGAGGGGACACATAGGTTAAGCCAATTGATTTTTCATGAGTCATTTCCATTTTATTTCTTCTCTGCTGAGTGCATTCTCCTGCTTCTTTCCACAGTCTTCATTCATCTGAAAGCAAGTCACTTGAATATTTGCAGTCACATTCTTCTGCCTAATTTAATCATATTTAGATGAAGAAAACAGGATACTCTGGGTCAGGAAGTCCACAGCTGCACATTAATTCAACTAGCTCATAGGAGGCAAGTCATGAGACCTGCCTAATGGTTGAAACCTAGTATCATTCAGAAATGGCGCTTTATTTCTCTTAGGGAAAAATAATTAAGGCCATCTAATCCTATTGGATTATCACGTTTAGTGCATATTGTGACTGAGGGATTAAGAAAGGTAGTGAAGCTTCATTACGTACTTGAGATGTTAAAACCTTACAGTAGAAATGAAGGTTAAAGCAAAAATATTTGTTACTGAATACAGCTTAATACCTAGAGATTGTAATTGAAACACATTTTAGCAGTTTTTCTTCACTTAGAATTACGTAATCTTTCCCTAGTTTTCATGTCCCAAAATCTGCAAAATACTAGGTATTGTTGAATACGAAGCTGTCTTTTCAAAAGCATCCATTTTAGCTATAAACTGAATAAGAATACATAAGATTCAGATGTTGGTTGTGTCTACTTAGATTATATCTTTGTATTTGTCTCCTTAGTAAAATAAGGCAGGCTTTTTAATTATGCCAGTTTAGATGTGGTTTTTTAGTTTTTAAGCTCACCTTCTTTCCTTTTCAAATTTCACTTTCTTTTTTGGGAAGAGGGGATTGAAAGACTGCACAGAGTAAAAACTGTGAGAAGTTTGTGGAAGGTAAACTACGATAATCTAATCGTCATACAGATTCCTCTGAAAAGTCTTGTGAGTAAAATAACAGTAGTAATCGCCTTTGTGTTTCCTTCCCTCTTCCCTCCCCCCAGGATATTATGGGGATGGATTAAATGCAATTGTTGTATTTGCTGTCTGTTTTATGCCTGAAAGTAGTCAACCCAACTATAGATACCTGATGGACAATCTCTTTAAGTAAGTACATCTTCCCAAAAACGTTTGAACAGAATTTTAAGCTCATTCGATCTTCAGTTTAAGAAAGTGCACTTTAGCAGCATAAAAACTGTAAAAGTCCCAGTTGTGATTCTCTAAGTCCTTATTCCTTAGTGTCATGAAACTATAATTTTCCCATTCTATAGAAAAATTGTCAAAATCTAGAACTGGAAAGGATATCTCACGTCTGTTCCAATGCCTTTATTTCACATGTGAGGACACATGACGTCTGAAGAAGTGACTCTTATGCCAACATTAGGACTCAACTGCAGTCAGCCTAGATGCCAGATACGCTGCGCTGACTCAGTTCAATTACATTGCCACAGAGTCACTCCATTTCTCAGCTTAGTGCAGTTTTTTAAAACTTCATTATGGAAAAGTTCAAACATAGAAAGGTGGGGAGAATTATGTTGAACCTTTGTGTGCCGGTCAGCCAGCTTCCATAGTGAAGAATTTCTTACACATTATTCCAACTCCTCCCCCTCTCCCCTGTATTATTTAGCAACTCATTTCATCAGTAAACATTTCAATATGTATCTCTAAAAGAACTCTTTTTAAAAAATCATAATACCAGTTTTAAAAACTTAACAGCTTCTGCTTTCGTTGAGAAGAAGGGGGAATTGTATAATTTGCAGAACCTGATTTAGTTCTGCACAGCAGCATTTAAGGCTTAATCTTAATTTGTTTTTACAGGTATGTTATTGGCACTTTGGAGCTGTTAGTAGCAGAAAACTACATGATTGTTTACTTAAATGGTGCAACAACTCGAAGAAAAATGCCCAGTCTGGGATGGCTTAGGAAATGCTATCAGCAAATTGATAGAAGGTAATACAGATACAGTTTGAAAGCTAGCCTGAATAATTTTTATGCTGGCCTGATTAAATTTTATTTCCTGTTACCACATGTACCCATGTATCTACTTCCTAAATTACATTTATGCATTTCTTAACAGATTTTTATCTTCTCAAAGCAATATTTTAGAACGTCATGAAGGAAATCAATTTTGATCTCTTTTAACCTTTCAATATATGTATAAAACAATTATTTCTTCATATACCCCAATGTACACTTCCCTACAGTTTACGTCTTGGGAAAGGTTGGAGAACTTACTACATTTCCTATTTTATTCCATTCTCTGAGTTGTTGCCTAACTTGTAGTGCTTAGCATGTTTTATGTTTTTTTAGCAGTGCTTGTTTAACAGTAATTTATTTTAGAATGACCTCTAGAAATGCGCTCTCCTGGGAGTTAGACATCCGTGCTGATGGGAGGAACTTAGATCCTCCAGGTGGCTTGATTTGGCCATAGCTAATTGAAACTAGTTTAACCCACTCAGACTCATTGATAGTTTTACCTTTATTTTTTAACAGGACATTGGTTAAAAAATTTTTATTAATGGCCAGTTTATTTTTGCATAAAATAATTTTTTTTAAGTTTTTACTTAACTAAGAAGAAGAGGCCTAGGATAATGCTTTTATATTTTCTCCGCTCGTATTATTTTGAATCCAATTCTAGACGTTATGTCATTTCATCTCTAAATATTTCAGTATGTATCTAGAAGATAGGGACAGTCTCTCTCTTAATGCAGTTGTAAACTCCTTAAGAACAGGAATGAGGTCTGGTTCATACTGCCTCTTCCTCTGGTCGTGTCCACTCCTATCTCTCCACCTACACAGTGCCTTTCGTGGTATTGAAGGAATTAGTACCAGTTTTCTTCCAGTCCTGGAAAATGAAACCAGTTTACTCTGTGTTGAGTACTGGCCTCTACCTCTGGTTGACAGTCTTGAAAACCAAACCTGTTGCCGTTGTCGAATCTGACTCACAGCGACCCTATGGGACAGAGTAGAACTGCCCCATACAGTTTCCAAGGAGTGCCTGGTGGATTTGAACTGCTGACCTCTTGGTTAGCAGTTGTAGCACTTAACCAGTACACCACCAGGGTTTCTGAATGTATACTAGGAGGCATTTAAAGACAGGCTGGATATAAATTTGGCCAAATGAAGTAAGGTTTGTTTCATAGTGACAGGAAGGACCATAAGATTCAAGAGTGCATTTCTCTTGTCTTCATGAGTACCACACCTTACTTATAACTCTTGGGTGAGCTTTTTAAATTATTTGTTTTAAATTAAATAAACTTGCACAGACTTACTGATGTCTTAATTTTTCTTCTACCATTAGAATACGTAGAGATTTTTCTTTATTTTCTTTTTAACTCCAGGTTACGGAAAAACCTAAAATCTCTAATTATTGTACATCCCTCTTGGTTTATCAGAACACTTCTGGCTGTTACAAGACCGTTTATTAGGTAATTTTATGGAAAACAAAACTTGTATAAATTTCTTATCAATTCTGTTGATCAGAAATATTGAGATAATTGTTTTTTTTTTTCTTCTATAGCTCAAAATTCAGCCAGAAAATTAGATATGTCTTTAATCTGGCAGAACTGGCAGAGCTGGTCCCCATGGAGTATGTTGGCATACCAGAATGCATAAAACGGTATGTTTTGTTTTATTTACTCAGTTGTCTTGAATCTTTATATTTTGATATGCAAGAGGTAAACATTTTTCAATACCCACTCTTCTTGCTTCGTCTATTATAAATGTTTTGTAACTGCCCTCTTTTTTATAATCAAGAAAAAAGGGGAAGAAGCTGTTTTCTCAAACCTTCCTAAATCTAGACACTGCTTCTGTGTAAGTCACCGTTTTCTTCAGACTCCCAGTTGAAGAACTGGGAGGAATAATTTCTGGTTGTGACGTATTTTATATTTTTTAAAGGCTTATCACTGTCTGAGATGATTGTCTGATTGGTCAGTACTGAAGAACATCCTCCACACTGGAATATGCATCTCTTCAAACATAAATAAATTTATCATGTCATCAAAGAACCATATTACTAAAGAACTCAAATATTATTTATGTCAGCCTAACCTTAATACCGAAAACCTGGTGGTGTAGTGGTTAAGAGCTACAGCTGCTAACCACACAAAAAAAAAAAAAACGTTGGCAGTTTGAATCCACCAGGCACTCCTTGGAAACTCTGTGGGGTAGTTCTACTCTGTCCTATAGGGTCACTACGAGTTGGAATCAACTCAACGGCAACAGATTTGGTTTTTTTTTTTTTTTTTGGCTTAACATTAATACTTTGCAGTGGCTGCAACTTGTTCTGTGTACAAAATTCACTTCAATCTAACTTCGAAAGGACTTGGTAAAGGACTGTTAACATAAATACTTGAGCATCACAATGTCGTTATATAGAAAATTTCCTTGGCTCTGTTAATCTGAGGTTTTAGTCTGCTCAGCATGTCAAAGCCAAATTTGTCAAGTCAGTTTTGATTTTATACTTAGTGTATTAAATATTTCCGTTTTTGTGTGCAAACTTTTATGGGTTTAGTTTTAGTACCTTTTTGGAGTTTTTGTTCATAACATGTATATTTACTGAAATAACTCTTCCCTACCAAGGTATGAAGAAGAAAAGTTAAAAAAGAAACAGAAAAGGTATATGCACACCTTGACGGGGTTGCATCTAGACTAGTCCACTTGCATTGCACAGACTAACTCTTCCGTATTGGTTGGTTAGCTTGTAGACAAAGATAATAGCATATGTAAATATAAATATACCCCAGCATCCAAATACAGGGTGAATCTAAAGTTCCTTATGCTAAATATGACTTGGATTCACCCTGAGTTAGCACCACATATAATGCCAGTTAGGCATTAGAGACCAACCCCCTGCCACCCTTACCCTTCTATTTGTTTATAAATACTAAAGGTGAAACCAGAGAAGTTACTAAGAATACTGTTTTAAAATCAAATACTCCTAAGACTATATCTGTTTTCACCATTATCTTTAAATTTCTAACTTGTGCTTTTGAAATATTCACACAGGCTTTTCGAAGGGATCATTTATTTCCCTGGGGTTGATGGTTATATTTGCAATGCGTATACTCTTTGGCTAACCAACATGGATTTCCTTAAATGCTTCAATGGCCTGCTAACCAGTCAAATTCTACATGTGATAAAATGCCTAAGAGTTCAGTGTGCCATTTAACAGTTAAACACTCTGCTTTCCGTTTTAAGTTTATTCTGAATACTTCGGCTTTGAGCATAACAAACTATTATCTCTTAATATCTTGGCAAAGATTAAAATCCAGGGTATAGAATAGTTGCATTTTATATAGTATTTTACAAAGATGTAGGATTTGGATCTAATTTGTTAATGGATTTTAAAATACTGACAATTAAGTTAGCAAAGCATTATAATTTAATACAATTTCTTGAAAGTTAAGGTGACAGATCTATATGTAGTTTTTGTCATTTGACCATTGTAAGGAACCAACCAAATGTAACTAACTGGAACTGGAACTTTCTTAACTTTGAACACATTTGGGCTCAGTCAGGGGTGTTTTAGAGCCCTAGCCTTACGCTTCAGTGTTGTAACACTTCAGTTTAGCCGATGCCGTTTGCATAGATGTGAACAGTGATTTTACATACTGCTGGTTTCTCATTCCTTCGTACGCATCGGTCTGCATTTGCCAGACAACTGGCTGAAATTAAAAATATAATCTGTAGACTATTTTGAAGCTAGCTGCTTCATGACATTTCCAAGTGAATTGTCCTGATTGATGAAAAGTGCTTTATTGTGCCTTTTAAAAAATTCTGAGTATGTAATCACCTGTCAAGAAGTAATGTAAGCATCAAGAAATTTAAAAATGGAATTCATTGTACTTTTTCTACTTAAATCTATTGTTTGAAACCTACCACAATTATTTTATCTTGATTTTTAGTTTTGTGTTTAATCTTAGATATGTCTTTTAGGTACTTCTTAGTTTTCATTTAGCATTTCTTGAGCCTTAAAAAAAATCCTTACCAGCCTAAAGATGATAGATTTAATTTTTAAAATAGAGAAGCTTTTTTTTAAGACAAAACTTAACCAGTTAGATGTGGGCAATTTGATGGAAGATGAAATCTCCCTGTTGAGCCCTGGTGATAGGGGAGGGTACAAACTAGGAGTATTGAAGTGTGATGGCTTTAAATGTTTCAGATGTTTCTTTCAGCCACTCAGTGCAAGTGTGACCAATTATTAAAATATTTCAAATAAATTTAAAAACAAAATAATTATGAAATTAGTTCATAGGATATTTCAGATGTTGAAAGCAGTGGGTATATATCGCATGCCATATCAAAAGTGTGTACCTTTGAAATTTTTGATACCATTATAAAAATATTTTTAAATGTTGTTAATCTGACTTTAGCACAGGCCAGGGCTTTTAAGTCTGATTCAGTAATGTTCAGGCACCTGATGGTCACAGTAGTGGAAACCAGTGTGGAAAGCACCTTCATGTATCATACCAGCTGCCTTTATACACCCCCATGGTAATTCAGACTCCTACAAATACAAGTAGTGCTAGATTGTTGTATATTATCTTTGAAAGGTTCTCTATAATTTTTTGGTAATTATGTGATCTTCTCATCCCCACTTGCTTAAATTTTGGTATGGCCTCTGTGCAGCCTACCAGTCATTCCATTCAGATTTTTAATCTTCATCTCGATATCTCTGAATGTTAAATTCTTATGGTTCTTTACTATCAAAAAAGTGAAGTGCATTCTTAGTCCACACATAAATTTTGGAGAATAGTTATGGTTTCCATAAATATGCATTTTTATCTCTGAATTTAAAAATATTAATTGCTCGGTTGGTGGCATTAGTGGCACTTTATTATTTTAGTTAACAAAAGCATTTTTGAAGCAGTTGTTTTTGCTGCCAGTCCCTCTCATCGCTTGGATCTTTGCCCCAGCCAAGCTACAGTTCAACATTTTAATATGCCAGTTGTACTTGGAACTTTAAGAAAATATATGTGCATGTGTACGTAAGATATTTTATAGTTTTTAAAGAAAATATAGAGTTAACATTTCTTGCCAGTGTTCTCTTGCCTTTAAAATTTCTCTTTCCTGGTTGGGGATGTAATGTTTGGTAACCTTTTTACTATGTTGCTTCTTTGCAAAGCTTTGTTTTTAACGGAATAATATTCTGTGCTAAGAGTAATCCTTATTTTTAGAAAGAAAATTATTCAGTTGCTGGTCTCTCATTATCTATATTGTTTTTAACAGAGTCGATCAAGAGCTTAACGGAAAACAAGATGAACCAAAAAGTGAACAGTAAGTTTGGCATCTAGTCCAAACAAGACTGAAGAATGTGTTGATGAAGCAATGCTTTTTTTTTTTTTTCCATTCGTAATGCTTTTATTGACCCTTAGTTTTATGTAACCTGTTACAAAGTTGACTTGACTTTTTCTTAATGGACTTTTGTACAAGAGACTGTTCACTGCTGTATTGGTTTACAAATCTCTTGAATTTAGCTCTTTAATAGCTAATTATGTTGTAATCATTTTATATTTTATATTGCCATATCAGAACCACACTTTATATAAAGCGGTTTTTGCATTTGTTTATTGAATGACGCATCTTCTTCAGTAAAATATTTATATGCATAAATGGTAAAGGAAAGAGATAATATATATTTTTGTTTTTGAACAATATTTTTTAATGTATACCTGTCTTGTGGAAAAATATGCAGATAAGTAAGACCATGATTTTGTAAAGTGCATGTTAGAATTTGTTTTCGTAAGTGTTTAAATACATTTCCTGGATAACTTAGAAAATTAAGTTGCTCAGAATGAGAAACAGTTAAACTGGGTCTCATGAATACCCAAAGATCTTATTTGTTTATGTACATCATCTAAATAGATAAGTACTATCCTAATTTTTTTTTCACTTAATGTTTATTGTTCCTTAATTCTGAAGCTCAAATACAAGTGCATTGCACATCTTCCTTTTTAAACTTAAAGACAAGTCAAAAAGCCATCTTTGGAACTAGAGAATTTAAGAGATTTGGAATTGGACTGTGTATATATGTATATATATGGAACATTTTATCTTCTGGCCGAAAGTCAGAACTTTATAAAAATCTTAGGTTTGTTCACTAATGTGAAATAAGCTGTGTATCCAGGGTATCACTCCCCGGAACTGGTGTGAGTGCTGTGTGGTGTTACAGAGAGTGTGATGAGTTATATACTGTCACTGCTTCTTCTGTAGAAAACAAGGGCTGCTTTTTAAACTGCTCTCAATGTGGGCACTTGACCAGAATACTTCCGTATCAGTTCTTTGTAAATGTTAGGTGTTTAGCCTAGTCAGATATGGTGTGTTTTCACATTTCTTTTGAATTGTGTTTGACAGTACTGTAAATTAGGTTAACCTTGTAAGTCTTAGAGCACCATTATATTGTGCCGTTTTGGATGACATGTTTGACAAAAACATAAACTCCTTGTTTAATTTGATAAATACCTGTACTTTACATTGAAATAAATTGTACTTGTGCTTCCAGGAAGAACTTAATTACCACAAAATCACTTTAAAACAACAGCTTTATCACAGGCTGGGGCTGTTAAGTGTGATTCAGTAATGTTCAGGTACATGAACTAATCTAGTATTGTGTCTGCATACTGGTGTGACCCATATGCATTTGGTAAACTCGGCACCCTCCAAGCACACTACTCCCCAGCCCTTCCTCTAAGGTATTTTACACAAGAGTGACGTAGGGTAGCAAAATGGAAGTGGATGTGAGCTGTTTTTAAGGCTTATTCTGTTATAGACTGAGCACACACATGGCTTTTATCATTGCCTTTCTTAGTATGAAGTTGCTACTACACAAAGGGATTTTAGTTTACTTTTTGTCCTCCTCAGTCATGAACTTGGCACGCTAACTTAAATCCAGTCATGGAGATGCTGGGGGATTCCCAACATGAGAGATTCCTCAGCAGCCTTCTGATTTATCCTGGATTTATCCTCAGCAGCTGTAGGCGACCCTGAACTGTCATTATGGTGAATCAAGCCAAAACCATTACTGCATGCGCAACTCTCAGCACCACTTGTGTGGGAGAAGCAGAGTAACAGCAACTTAGGCATTCCTTCTGAGCTGGTAATGGGAATATCGTGAACAAAAGAGCGTAGTGAATTGTGGTTATATTCTTTGTTTATAGAGCATTCTGAGTAGTCTTTCTTCTGTAGGTCTTTTCAAAGTGGGCTGAGTTTCTTAATAGGTGGTTTTCCACCATGTTAAGTACTCAGTTCTTCTGTTTGAAAAATACAGTGAATAGTTTCAATTCTTTATTGTGTTTATTGACTTCTGCTGTTGCAATCATTGTTCCTAACTATAGCTGCAACTTGTTCCAAACGTGAAAACTTTCCCCGAGTTTTTTTTTTCTTTTTTTTTTTTAACTAGAACTAGCCTGCATTCTACTAAGACATTGACCCCACAATATAAGCTTAATCGTCTTTAACTCGGAGGGAAGTATGAGAAAATATGGTCTAATAGAGTCTGGCAGGACAGTTGGGTAGGAAGATGAAACAAGGAAGTAAAAGAAAGAAAACTATAAAGGCGTAGAGCTGTTATTTAAGATGCCACTGAATTTGTCCCTTTTAAGGGAAGTACTGCACGCATGTGTGGCTAGGGCTGCCGTTCCTGGATCCAGCAAGAAAACGGGGCAGGTTACACACAGTATGAGAATAACGAGATGTGGGGAGCAAAGGGGAACAGACTGTTAATGCCTTGAAATGAATCGTGCTTGTGTTTCCACAAGTTCCTATTTTCCTCTGCTTTCTTTGTCTCTTCATACAGATGCAGGTTTAAACAGACAGGGTCAGCAATTACACTGCTCAGATGAAAGTTTAGGACTGGGTTATTTTTCATATTCCACGGTTGGTAAACTTTAATGTAGTCTTCCAAAATGGACATCACTAGTACACCACATTGAATACCAAAATCTGCTGATTGCCAAGTATGTATGTGTAGCTGTGCTTTCTTCAAGTGCAGTTCCAGGAATTTGTAAAGGTAAAGGATCCGCTTTTGGAGAGAGACTTCCTTTAAGTGACTATATGGCATTACTGTGTTTTTCTGTGAGTGCTCAGGGAATTTGGAAGAGTAATGGATTTACTGCAGAAGCAGCTTTTTAGATTTAATTGACAGATACATTAGCATTAGAATTTATTGGGTAGAGGAAGGCATTTTCCTAATGAGGTTGGTATGATTGAATCTAAGACGACAGTTGCTTCATCTTCCCTGTCCCACATTATATGTGGACGATTGATATCACACCATCAGAAGGGAGGAGGAAGTAGGTTGAAAATGGAGATCACTCCACCGTTGTACTTTGCGCTCATGCCTGTTCTTTCCCAGCCTGTAGGTATATTTGAAAAATGAATCACAAAACAAATCTCAGAGGAATGGGGTATGTAGAGGAATTAATGTACTTATAAGTTAGGTCCACTATTCCATTAGAGATCTTATAGAGAATAGGAATTGTGTAGATTGAGTTGCTGGGAGAGTTAACTGCCTTGAAAAACCAATTGGTAAGGAAAGGGGTGGGGAGAGTTATCTATTCAGCATTCTGAGCTGGTACAGAAGAATTACCTGGATAGCCCTTCACAAACCCCCACTGCTTCCCAAGATTCTGAATGAATTAGATCGATGATGAGGCCCAGTAATGTAACATTCCTTTAATGTTCTAAATATCAGTCGCCATCAATTTGATTTCGACTCATGGCAACTCCTTGTGTGTCAGAGTAGAACTGTGCTCAATAGGGTATTCAGTGGCTGATTTTTCAGAGTGGATTGCCAGGCCTTTCTTCTGAGGTGCCTCTGGGTGGACTTGAATCCCCAACCTTTCAGTTAGCGGCTGAGCACATTAACCATTTGTACCACCCAGGGACTCCAGAGTTCTAAATAGTAACTGAAAATAGGGCAGAGTGTGGAAAGTAAAGAGTGATACTAGAAGTTAAACAGAACACTTTGTTGCAACTATATATATATATGATTAAACAAACAAACCCCTTGTTGTCAAGTCAATTCTGGCTCATAGTGACCCTATAGGACAGCAGAACTGCCCCCATAGAGTTTCCAGGGAGCGCCTGGTAGACTCCACGTGCCGACCTTTTGGTTAGCAGCCAGTACGCCACCAGGGTTTGCGTATATATGATAGATCTTCTGATGTCTTGTTTTGAAAACTAAATTAAAAAAAAAAAAAACTCTAAAAAATTACATAAAGCACTTGATAACAAATAAAGCACCAGACCAAGAGTTTAATACTATGGTGATAATAGGCTGTAGCAGATAGCTGTCTAATTTTATAAGACATTTGAAAAAGGTTAAAATGTGAATTTGGGGGTTTTTATGTGTTTTCACATTGTTTGACCAAGGAGGAATGTGTAAAATAACATTAAAAATGATCAGCTACTCCACTGCACTTTTTTTTTGTATATGGACTTTCTAAAGTTACATACCTTAAATGGTTGTTTAAAATTAGTTAGTAAATATTGGTGGTGTTCAGGTCCGCTGCTTTGACACAGCCCGTTGGGGCACCATTCATGCAGAACACAATTTGGAGTTCGCTAGAAACTAATGCACTTTAATATGTATTTCAGAAATACTTTGTTATCACAAGTTCACATGCTGTCATCTAGACAGAATTAATGTACTGTGATCATCTTTACAACTATTCAGATGATGTTGCCTAGACCAGTACTGTCATTTTACAGTGTGAGAGATTCAGTCCTGGTAACTCTGTGTGTAAAATGTTGATGGGGGTCCCTGTAAGAAATACTAGGGCTGATCTGATTTACTAAGGAGATGTAATATTTCATTTCCCTTTGGCCTGTAAAGAATTAAAGTAACGTGTCCTGATTTGTTGCTCATCTTATTTTTGCAACATTAATGACTTCAAATAAATGAATTGGAAATTTTGTTTTTGCCTCATTTTATCACATTTTTCTATTTTCGACTGTGCTACTAATTTTTTACCCTGGATTATCTTGTATGTCTTTCAAATAATTTTAGAACTTTATCCTTGTTTCTCTTTATTTAGTCTGGCTGCACCCTGGTTTAATTGTAAACATTGTCTTATTTGTAATCAAATCTAGTATTTCATGGTTTAGAATTATTTTAATTAGTGGGGAACCCAAGGATGAAATCAGCTCAAAAAATGACTGAAAAATGGCATAATAAGAACCTGTTCAGTTTATAGACCTCCTGGGAGGTTCCAGTGGGTAACACTTGTTTTTGCATTTACTCTATGGGGAACTAACGTACACATTACTGTTTCGTTAATCTACAGTTAGAATACCGTGCAGTGACACTCAGAGGAAATTGGGATTACGTAAACTCGAAATCCTCCACGCATCTGTTCAGTTTATAGACCTCCTGGGAGGTTCCAGTGGGTAACACTTGTTTTTGCATTTACTCAATCAGTATTCATCTACTCAATGGGGAACTCATGTACACATTACTGTTTCCTTTAATCCAGTTAGAATACCATGTGCTGACACTCAAAGGAAATTGGGATTATGTGAACTCAAAATACATATTAAAATATTTGTTCCGCATTAGGTACAAAGTTTTAAATATAAAATATTCCAAATTAAAATTCTTCATCATAAACTGAAAGCTTGCTGGAGCTAAATGAATTGCAGCTCTGTGTTTGAATGGTAAAAGGAATACCCTGCCATTTGTCTTCAATTTGAGTATTGCCGGCCCTATATTTCTTAAATTGGGCATCTAACAGTGGAGATTAGTCCCTAAACATTGTAATTTCCTTATAAACGACCCAACCCTGGTGGCGTACTGGTTAAGAGCTAGGGCTGCTAACCAAAAAGCCCGGCGGTTCGAATCCACCAGGCGCTCCTTGGAAACTATGGCGGAGTTCTACTGTCCTATAGGGTCGCTACGAGTCGGAATCGACTCTACGGCAACAGGTTTCGTTGTTTTCTTGGTTTGTTTAAGCCAGCCTCTTCACCCTGGCTATTGGAAAAGAAAGCTTGTGGGCTGTTCTAATGAGCCCTAGTGGCGCAGTGGTTAAGAGCCCGGCTGTTAACCACAACGGCGGCAGTTCGAATCCACGCTCCTTAGAAACTAAGTTCACCTCTGTCCTAGCGGTCGCACTGAGTCGGAGTTGACCGCAAGGGGTTTGGGTTTTATTTACTTGCTTGACTGTTCCAACCCACCTCACGCCCCGCTCTCCACACCTGCCCTTCCCGCGCTCGACGTGAGTGGCGGGCGCGAGCGAGAAGAGGGCGGGCCTCCGCCGTGGCGTCACTTCCGGGATCCACGAGCACTTCCGGGTCGTCGCCCAGCTTTGAGGTTTCTGAGGCCGCTGAAGAGGGGGTCTGGGAGGAAGCTCACCTCCAGTTGGGTTTCTGTCGGCCGGCGGCGGGAAGCGCCTTCTCCACAGGTACCGGGTGAGCTGGACCGGGGCGGGGAGAGAGAGCCGGGCCCGCGCTCCCTGCCGACCCCCGAACTGGGCCAGCAGCTGGGCTCTACGAGGGGGCTTGGAGGCCCTTGGTTCGGGTTCGCAGAGTCGGCCTGGTACCGACGTCGCAGCGGGGATGGCCCGGGTCAGTACCGGTAAGGGAGCCGGGCGGCGGAAGGTTTGTCAGCGGGGCGCCCAAGCGTACCCCCCGCAGCTGAGCGCACCTGGGAGGGCGTCGGCGCCGCACGGTCTCTAGCCAGGTGACTGTCTTCAGGCACCCAGGTCGGCGACTCGGGCGTGTGTGCTTGCTTGTTGCGGAATTTGCAGGGAGTCATTCCAGAAATGTCTCCTTCCTGTGCTTCCCGCGTGTTTGAAGTTTGCCTTCCAACTTCTTCAGGAGAACTCCGACAAAGGAAGGGATTTAAACTGGGCTGTTTGATCAGGAAGGACTATGGCTGTTTAATCACCTCCGAATTGGTAACCTTTTAAGTTAAATTTCTGAACTGCAAAATGAGGTAGTACTAAGTTTCGGTGGCTATTACCATCTAAAATATTTGAACACTTCGCAAGGAATTTTTAAGAATGTAAGATCATGGAATCATTAATTCAACAAATGTTTAGATGGCTTATGTCAAATGAAAGATAACACAAGATTTTGTACTCCTACTTGGTGAATTTTTTCTCTGCGGGTTGGGACCTCTGTTTTCTTGGCCTTTTGACCTTCCTTTTTTTTTTTTTTTAACCTCCCAACCGCCCCCCCCCCCCCCCCGACACACCCCGTACTTCCTTTCAGATATCTCTGGCCTTCACTGGTTTATTGAACAATTGCTTATTTGGCACCTACTGTGTATCCAGTGGAAACCCTGGTGGCATAGTGGTTAAGTGCTACGGCTGCTAACCAAAAGGTTGCCAGTTCGAATCCACCACGCACTCCTTGGAAACTCTGTGGGGCAGTTCCACTCTGTCCCATAGAGTCACTATGAGTCGGTTTTGGTTTTGGTTTTATGTATCCAGTAGGGTTCTAAGTGCCTGGTTTTTCCTTAGGGAACCAAACAGACAAAAATCTCTGCCCTTACATAGCTTGTACTCTATTGGAGGATGCATAAAATAAGTAAACTGTATAATGTGTTAGAAGGTGATGGTGCCATCAAAACGTTAGAACAGGATAAGGAGGATGGGGATGTCCCAAAGTGGGGGAAAAGAGCATTCCAGGCAGAAAGAATGAAGGCTCTGGGCCAGGAGCATACCTGTTATGCTCAAGGAATAACAAGGAAATTAGCATATCTGGAGAAAGGGGGTAAGCATTGGGAACATGAATAGTGGATAAGGTCAGAGGTAATGGATAGCCAGGTTGTTGTTAAGAACTCAGTGAAATGGGAGCCATGGCAGTTCTGAGCAGAAAACAGGCTGCTGAGTTGAGATTAGAGTGGGGGGAGGGGGGCGGCGGCAAGCATGGAAACAGGAAAACCAGCTAGGAGGCAGTAATCCGTCCAAATGACAGATGATAGTGGTTCAAGCCAGGATGCTGAGAAATGGCTGGAGGGTGAGATTGGGGGTATGGGGAGTGGAGTATGATTTCCAAGGTTTTGCCTGAGACCATGGAAGTATGGAATTACATCAGCTGAGATGGGAAGGATTACAAGTGGAGTTGGTGGGTACACAGTTGGATCCAGGGGTGAGTTCAGGGAAGAGGTCTGCACTAGTGTGACTGGGAATCAGCAACAATAGTATTCAGACCCATGAGACCAACTGTTATCACTAAGAAGTGAGTGTAGACAAAAAGCAGCAGTAGACCGGGGGCCTTATCCTGGGACAATAAGAGTTCAGAGAGAAGAGACTCAACCAACAAATGATATTGAGTGATCCCATGAGATAAGAGGACAGCCCAAAAAGCATAGTGTCCCAGAAGCCAAGTGAAGATCGTTTCTCAAAGGGGGACGGGGGGGGGGGGGGGTGATCAGCTGTGCCAGATAATCAAGTCTGGAGAGGATTGAGAATTGAGGATTGGTTTTGGCAATGTCATTGTTGATCTTGATCTTCTGTTTTCTTTTGAGTTCTGGAGGCCAAAAAAAAGAAAAGAAAAAGGAGTGAGTTTACAAAAAAATAGAAGAAAAGGAATGGGACACTGTTAGGAGTTTTGCTAAAGGGAACAGAGAATGAGGACAGTAGTTGGCAGGGGAAATAGAGATTCTTTCATCTTTTTTAAGATGGGAGTAGTATCCACCTGTTTGCTAGTGAAGATGATCTGGAGAGAGAAGAAATTTGATGGTGAGGGAGAGAAGAAACAATTGAATTGTTGGAACAATATTCTTGAGTGTACTAGAGGGGTAGGACACACTGCACAAGTAGAAGGATTGATTTAGAGAAGAGCTTAGATAGTTCAACTACAGTAACAGGTAGGAAGGTGAAGTATGTGGGTGTAGGTGTTAGAAGGTGGTTAGATGTGGTTGAGAGTCTGGAAGTTTTCGTTGCTTCAGTTTCTTCTATAAAGTAGAAAACTGTCACACTTGGATATTTGTAATATTTGGTAACCACCAAGTTGTTTACTCACACAACAGATATTTACTGAATATATATTACATACTAGGCAGCTGTCCTGGGCGGTAAATATATAATTGTGAACAAAAGTCTCTGCCTCCATGAAGCATATATTTTAGTAGATACTTAGAAATAAGCACATATACGTCAGCTTTGATGATTGGTACGCGTGAAAATAAAGCAGTGTGAGGAGGAGCGGGAGTAATTCGTTTTTATGCATTGGTCATAGAAGACCTTTCTGATAAGGTGACGTTTGAGCAGAGAGGAATGAGATGAGGGCAGATATCTTGGAAGAATGTTCACAGCAAGAAGGACAGTCAGCGCAAGGTCCTTGAAGCAAGAACACGCTCGTCGTATTGAAGAACAGCAAGGAGCCAGTCTGACTGGAGCAGAGTGAGAGGCTGAGCAGAAGCAGCTAAGGTCAGAGGTAGTGGGGGCCCAGGTCACGAAGGTCCTGCAAACCATTTGGAGGACCTTTTTCTGAGTGAGATGAGATGCAGCCATTGGAGGACTTTGGGTAGATGAGTGGTGTGGTTTGACTTAAACTTTTTTTTTTTTTAATAATTTTTATTGTGCTTTAAGTGAAGGTTTACAAATCAAGTCAGTCTGTCACATTTAAGCTTATATACACCTTACTACATACTCCCATTTACTCTCCCCCTAATGAGTCAGCCCACTCCCTTCTTCCAGTCTCTCCTTTTGTGACCGTTTTGCCAGTTTCTAACCCTTTCTACCCTCCCATCTCCCCTCCAGACAGGAGATGCCAATATAGGCTCAAGTGTCCACCTGATACAAGTAGCTCACTCTTCATCAGCATCTCTCTCCAACCCGTTGTCCAGTTCCTTCCATGTCTGATGACTAGTCTTCGGGAATGGTTCCTGTCCTGGGCCAACAGAAGGTTTGGGGACCATGACCTCTGGGATTCTTCTAGTCTCAGTGAGACCATTAAGTCTGGTCTTTTTATGAGAATTTGGGGTCTGCATCCCACTATTCTCCTGCTCCCTCAGGAGTTCTCTGTTGTGCTCCCTGTCAGGGCAGTCATCGGTTGTGGCCGGGCACCATCTAGTTCTTTAAATATTTTAAAAGGCTCAGTGATTGTTGTGAGGGGCGGTGGTGGGTAGGCAAGGGTAGAAACGGAGAGGAGATCACTTAATGGTCATCTTAGTGACATGACGGTAACTTGGGCAGAGTGGCAGCAATGGAGATGGTAGAAGTTGTCAGATTCTGACTATATTTAGAAGGAAGAGCTGAAAGTATTGCCTGGTAGAGTAGATGTGTGTTGAGAGAGAAAGAAGTTAATGATGACTTAAGGTTTTTGGGCAGTGTTACTGGAAGATTAGAGTTACTGTTTACCGAGGTGGGCAAGACCGAGGGCAGAGCAGGTTTTGAGGGGTAGTATCAGGAATTTGGGAAACTCTGGTGGTGCAATGGTTAAGAGCTTACAGCTAACCAAAAGGTTGACAGTTCGAATTCACCAGGCACTGCTTGGAAACCCTGTGGGGCAACTTTACTCTGTGAGTTGGAATCGACTCAACGGCAATGAGTTTGGAATTTTTTTTGGTTGTCAGGAATTTGGGTTTTTTTGAAAAATTAAATGTAAAGTTCCTACTTGATATTTCTGATTTAGGAGCCTCAAATTTAATTTTTCAAAAAACCAAATTCCTGATAACCAAAAAAAAAAAAAAAACCCAACCTCATTGCCACAGAGAAAAGATTGAAGTTGTCAAGGATTTCGTTTTTCTTGGATCCACAGTCAGTACCCATGGAAGCAGTAGCCAGGAAATCAAAAGACTCATTGCAGTGGGCAAATCTGCTGCAAAGGACTTCTTTAAAGTGTTGAAAAGCAAAGATGTCACCTTAAATACTAAGGTGCGCCTGATCCGAGCCATGGTATTTTCGCTTGTATCATATGTATGTGAAAGCTGGACAATGAATAAGGAAGACTGAAGAACTGATGCCTTTGAATTATGGTATTGGTGAAGAATATTGAATATACCATGGACTGCCAAAAGAATGAACAAATGTGTATTGGAAGAAGTACAACCAGAATGCTCCTTAGAAGCGAGGACGGTGAGACTGTGTTTTACATACTTAGGACATGTATGTAAGTAGGGATCAGTCCCTGGAGAAGGACATCATGCTTGGTAAAGTACAGGGTCAGTGAAAAAGAGAAAGACCCTCAATGAGATGGATCAACATAGTGGCTGCAACAATGGGCTAAAGCATAACAATGATTCTGAGCATGACACAGGACCAGGCAGTGTTTCATTCTGTGGCACATAGTGTCGCTATAAGTTGGAGCCGACTCAACAGCCCCTAACAACAACAACACTTGATATTTTCATCTGTTGTCAAGTAGGCAGTTTTATATGTGGGTCCAATGGAAGAAGTAAGAGCTGGATATATAAATGTGGGAGTCATCAGCAGATGTTGTGTGCCATTGAACCTGTTCTGACTCACAGTGACCCTGTGTGACAGAGTAGAACTGCGCTGTAGGATTGTGTTTTTTTAAATCTTTACAGGAGTGGATTGCCAGGTCTTTTCTTCTGCAGAGCAGCTGGTGGGTTCGAACTGCCAACCTTTCAGCTAGCAGCCAAGCACTTAAACATTGCACCACCAGGGCTCCTCATCAGCAGATAAATTTAAACTCATAAACTCTGTCCTATAAGGTCGCTATGAGTCGGAATTGACTCGACAGCACTGGGTTTTTTTTTTTTTTTAAGCCTGGATGTGATAACCCAGGAGTAAAATGCTTACAGAAGACATCAGAAGCCTTCAGCCACTTCCATAGTTAGAAGTCAGGAAGCTGAGGAGGAAGCAGCAGAAGAAAACAAGAAGTGTAGGAGTACCTGAGGTGGGAGGAGAGAACTGAGGGTGATGTCCCACAAGCCAGACAAATGTTTTAAGAAGGCAGACATGACTTACAGTGTCACGTGTTACAGATAAGGTATGTAATTTGAAAACTGACTGTTACTTTGCTGATTTTTACCTGGTGATTATTCCTCAAACATTTCTCCTCCTCTACATTTCTAGACTAAATGTGCTATGAGGTCAGTGATTTTCTGACATGTAGTAGAAGTTCAGTAAATATTTCTTAAATCTGTACTACTGCCACGCTCGTCCAGCCCTTGGCCCTCTCGTCTGTTTCTAATCTTGCGTTCAAATACATTCGTCACATTGCTGCCCATTTGGCTGACCATTCCTGCCTAAAATGCTTCAGTGGCTCCCCATTACCTGCGATGTAAAATCCTGGCACAAGTCCATCCATACTGTTTTTTCAGCCTCATCTCCTGCCACTCCCTGTTCATTGTTATGCCCTAATGCACAGAACAGTTTATAGTTCTCTCCACAAACCTTATTATTTCATCCTTCTATTACCTTGTTTTTGTTAGGTGCTGTCCAGTCGGTTCAGACTCATAGCGACCCTGTATATAACAGAACGAAACTCTACCCAGTCTTGTGCCATCCTCACAATCATTGTTATGCTTGAGCCCATTTTTGCAGCCACTGTGTCCATCCATCTTGTTGAGGGTCTTCCGCTGACCGTCTGTCTACTTTACCAAGCATGTTCATCTCCAGGGACTGGTCCCTCCTGATAACATGCCCAGAGTACATGAGACTAAGTCTCACTGTCCTTGCTTTTAAGGAGCATTCTGGCTGTACTTCTTCCAAGACAGATTTGTTCATTCTTCTGGCAGTTGTGGTATATCGAATATTCTTCGCCAACACCATAATTCAGAGGCATCAGTTCTTGTTTGGTATTCCTTATTCATTGTCCATCTTTCTCATGCATATGCAGCAGCTCAAAATACCATGGCTAGGGTCAGGTGCACCTTAGTCCTCAAAGTGACGTCTTTGTTTTTTTAACACTTTAAAGAGTTCTTTTGTAGCAGTTTTGCCCGTTGGAATACGTTGTTTGATTTCTTGACTGCTTCTTCCATGGGCATTGATGGTGGGTTAAGTAAAATGACATCCTTGACAGCTTCAGTATTTTCTCCATTTATCATGATGTTGCTTATTGGTCCAGTTGTGAGGATTTTTGTTTTCTTTATGTTGAGACATAGTCCATACTGAAGGCTGCTGTCTTTGATCTTCATCAGTGTTTCAAGTCCTCTTCGCTTTCAGTAAGCAAGGTTGTGTCATCTGTACATCACAAGTTGTTAATGGGTCTTCCTCCTGTCCTGATGTTGCATCCTTCTTCACGTAATCCGGGTTCTCGGATTATTTGCTCAGCATACAGATTGAATAGGTATGGCGAAATGATACAACCATGACACACACCTATGCTCTGTGACTGTACTCAGCCTATTCTTTAAGCCTAGAATGACCAGGCAGCATATCATTGAGTTACACAGAAGTTCACTGTGACTCCGAGCCAAGCTGATGGTGCATAACTGCAACTACTTACTGTGTAAAGGAGTATCAACACCTGGGTCAAAATTAGAGAAATAAGTAACTAGAAAAATCATTTTTAAATATTCCTTGTAATTCTAAAATTATTTTATGGTAATTTGCAATTACTAAGAATTACAACAGTATGTATCAGAATATATGAAGTAGCCTTATTATATACGTAATTTATAATGTTATAATCTTTTAAACACTTTTATATTCAATTTTTAGGACATCAATGCAAGCCTGAATAAGAAAAACAGCTTCTTCCACCTAAGCCATGGCATATCAGTTATACAGAAATACCACTTTGGGAAACAGTCTTCAAGAGAGCCTAGATGAGCTCATACAGGTGGGAGACTAACATCATATGTTTTTACTTAGATGGATCTCTAATTATTCTGGCCATACCCCCAAGAGACATTAGGTAAAATAACTTGGACTGTTTGACCCAGCAAGTCAGTCTCACTGACTAAACATACAGCCTCAGAGTCCTGTCCTGACTACAAGACGCTCATGACGCTGCCCTAACCACAGGCCATGAGATAACTGTCCAGTTTAATAAATAAGTAAAGTCTTCTAAGATTTAAATCAGAATTTTTAATATTTATTTCAGTATTTGGAGAATTAACCTTTTTACATAGACCTCCTATCTGAGAACATAGTATTTCCGTTTAGATATGTTTTATGGGCTTCGATAAGATTTATTAGGTTTTCAGTTGTTTGTTTAGTATAGGTTCTGTGTTTTTCACTTAGAAGAAACTTGGTTCCTTCAATTTGTTGAATGCCTCTTTCTAGACACTGAAGGAAAGACAGACAAAATTTTATTCTGGCTTTGTGACATCACTGCATGTTTCCTTTTCAAAATTATTCTTGTGTCAAGATACTGCAAAAAATATTTTCAGGCTTTGCTTCCTGACATTTATGGCAAAGGAGAATAAGGAATTCTAGTTTAGAGGTCCTGGTTAAGCAGAGTTAAATTTTCAATGATAATTCATACTTCTTTATTTTTTTAAGTCTTTAATGTTCTTCCCTAAGAAGACTTACTACCTTTACTTTTTCTCAGTCTCAACAGATCACCCCACAGCTTGCCCTTCAAGTTCTCCTTCAGTTTGATAAGGCCATAAATTCAGCACTGGCTCAGAGGGTCAGGAACAGAGTCAATTTCAGGGTAAGGATATTTTCCTAAATCTAGAAGCCTACACCAGTGGTTTTTACAAACAGTGCTTTTTAGGGCCCCTATGTGTGTGTATCAGTCACAGGAGGAAAAGATGTCTTATCTCTGTCAAAATTTGGAACTGGTTTTATAGTAAATAAATCACACTTACTTTCTAATGACCCGTATGCTACGCTCATCCATTGAATGTGAGATACCGAGTTGTGTTTAGATTTTTATTTCATCGTTTGACAAATCAGTCTGTGTATGTTTGACTGCCTTCCCTGAAGAGTTACTGAGATTTCAAACACCTGAAACATTATCTGCAGGACTGAAGGTAAGTGGTAGAGTGATCGCTAAGGCTTCGTTATGTTTTTCAGACACTGACCTTCACCCAATCCAAGGAAGTACAGAGTCATTTCTAGAAACTTCATGTTGCCTCCCTCCTTCTCTTAGGTCACCTGACGTACAAATATATGAGCTCGCAGTAGGTAATGGTCTATTCTGGTAGCTGGTGAGACGTGGTCTCGTTGATACCTTGAACAACCATCCAGAACTGAACAAAATTCTCCTTCTATTTGATGGTTAAAAAATAAATGCCCACTGCAAGAACCGTGGTGGAATGCCATATTATGATATTGGCAGGGTCATAAAACATTAAAATATATAATGATGACTGGGATAAAAAACGTATTAAAAGATTAAAGGTGTAATCAACCTATGAAAAGAACTTAAATGTTACCTTATACTTCCAGGAACCTTCATGTGTTTTATTTGTTTGGTGTTTTTGTGTCATGCTCTTTTGACATTTGTTAGCTCAAAAGTTATGTTGATGAAAAATGCAAAAGAAAAATTTAATTTTTACTCAACAGACATTTGAGGACCTATTACATGCCAATCATTGTTCTACATATTAGGAACACCGAGGTGAACAAAGCAGACAAGGCCCCGTGTGACAGTAGTGAAGGGATAATATCTGCATGTCTTTTGTGTTCACGTGAATAAGTCTCTCTCATTTATCAGCTTCACATGCCTAAAAACTGATCTGAAGTAAATGGAGTCTAAGACTTTAACATTTGACCAGTGAATTGTTGGAAGTTTTTACAATGACGATTCTGGTAAAATTCATTTGGTTTTGTTGGTATAATCATGTAGAAATCTGTTCAGTTTGTCATTTTAAAACATCTTTAAATTGATTCATGTTAATAAATAAGCCCATGCCCATGTAGAAAATTTGTTCAACTCCTTATTGGAGTCAGTAAGACTTACAAAACCTGAATAGCCTTCTAGTTGCTATATTGTAGGTTTCTGGTTTGGATCTATTTTGTTAGAATTAAAGGTAATTTGACATTTGCATTTCTCTTGAACAGTGTTTTGTCTGTTTTCAGAAGCTGAAATTAATTCCTCAGTCTTGACCAGGACTTACTTTTCCATCCTTGCTTTTTCTTTTCCCATCTCTGATACTTCAGTGCAGGCCTTCATCACCCTGCGCTTCTGGGTTACGGCGAACTTGGTCGATTTTAAGTCAAGAATATTTGCAAATAGCCTTCATTTTAGCTTGGTGTATATGGCAGAGACAAAAGAGATAATACTTTGGTAATACCTAATCTTCAAAGCTGTACTGCTGAATGACATTTAAATATGTATTTTGCTTTATAATAATTTTTACTGGCCTACCAATAAGATGAAAAGCCCATTGAAAGAATAGAATAATCTTATATAGCATGTTAATTATTTTAATCCTTAGCTTATTTGAATAAGTGATATGAGTAATCTAACATAATTTATATGAATAAGGGAGATTATTTAGAAAAATGTTAAAAGATAAAATCTAGATTATAAGAGGTAAGACTTTAATAATTTGTGTGTTGAAATTTATTTGTAATAAAGTTAAAATCTATTTATCAAGGGCCTTCAGCCGAATTAAATTTTAGGGAGAAAATTCAGGTGGAACTAAGATGTATAACTAGACTTTTAAAGAACCATGGTATGCTTTTGAGAGAATATATGCCCCCAGGTAAAATAAGAGTAATGATTAAATGTTACTAGTACTGAGCTTCAAACTAATTAATCAAACATTAAAACATTTAAAGATCAAGAAAAATAGCCCTGTACTGACAGTTTTCCTTTTTCCTATCTCTGTTTTGATGTTTCTACAATGAACATGTATTATTTAACTTTTTAAGATATTAATTTTAATTTTTTTAAAGAGTGTTGCCTAGTTGTGGATAGATGTAAAAAAAATATGTATTTATTAGAGATGCCTTGAATATACAATTTGGCCAAATGATTGACTGTTAAAATCAGTATTTGGCCAAAACCAAATATTTTCATATAAAAGGAACTTCTTGAATATAAAAAATCTAAAATTTTACTTTTTAACATTTGTTAGCTCAAAAGTTATCTAGTTGGTGCACTCTCTTAATTATCAATGTATTTCTTTAAATATTGGAAAGTTTTTAATAGTTGTGTAAATAAGATTAACAGCTTTGTTGTGTAACATTTTAGGTGCGCAGTAAAATTAATGGAATATATGTATTTATACTCCGGTTAAATAGAATTCCAACATGTAAGGTATAAGTAGATTTTTCACTTGAAGCCACGTCTAAAATGCCTGTATCTGAAGGCAAATAGTCATACACTAGCCATGAATCCCAGTGACGTGCCTTGTTCACATCACTGACGCAGCTGACACTACGGGATCGTTGGTCACACATGTTGAGGGATGCCAGAGATGAACATTGAGGTTGGCATTTGGCTGTTTTTTGCCTTCCAAGGCTCAAATTACAGCCAATGAGCAAATCTAATTTAGTGTATTTTTTTAAATTTACAATTTTGTGTCTTTTTCCATTTAACATGTCATAGGTGGTTTGTCGAACATTAATTTCTCACCACTCCACCGGAACCACCCTTACTGCTTTATCTAACACACAATTTGTAATACTGTTGATTATTCTCTTTTTTGAAACCCGTTCTTCCTTGAACCAGATCCTATCCTAACTTTTCTATTCTCTGATGTCTCCCTCTCATCTCCTTTGTGGTTCTTTTCCATCTCTGCCCATCACTTAATTGTTGGCATTCCTTAGAGTTATCTAGGGCACCTCTACATCCTCTCCTTGACTGTTCTCATCCAACCTCATGGTTTTAGCTAAATTCAATATGTTCTGTCTCTCATGCTTTCTCCTAAACTCCAACTGCTTATTGGATATCATTACTTGGATATATCTCAAACTCAAGTCCCAAATTTTAATTTTCCTCCTGAAGCGACTTTGTCTGTGAATGCATTGTTAGTGGTGCCAAAACCTTGAGAGTTACTTTAGATCCATCTCTCCCCACCGCAACCAACTATATCTAGTTGTCAAGTCCTGTCAATTCTACCTCCTAACGCCTCTCCAGTTCTCTTGATGACCTTGCTACTGGTGTAGCAAAGTCACTTTTACTTCTCCAATTCAGATTCAGCCAGCTAAGATGCCTCAGCCTCTCAAGGGATCTCCCTACACAGTCATCTTCTCCTCTAATCCATTCTTTAAGCTGTCACCAAAAAGGCAAATCCGATCCTGTGACTCCTGCTTCACACCCTTCATGGACCTCCCAGGGCTCCTAGGGTGGGACTCTGCACGGTCTCCTCCACCTGAGAGCCGGCTCACACCTTCTGTCCTGGGAGCCTCCTGCCCTGTTCTAGCTCTTTCTCTTCCTCTCCGCTGTCCCACCTCTCGCCCGATTAACTCTTAATCGTTCTTCAGGACTCAACTTACACTTCACCTTGTCTGAGAGACTGTCTCTGCCCTGTGTCCTCCATACCCTCAGTGCCCGGCTGTGCCCCATTGTACTCGCTGAGTCACCTCCACAGCACTGTGACACTGTCGTGTCCTCAGTCATTCTCACTGTACAACAGTTAGATTGAATCCAATTTTTGCTGTTAAAATTACCCTGCAGGGAACATTTTTGTGCTTGATGCTTTTTTCTGAACTGCAGATTATTTTTTAGGCATGTAAATGACTCCCCACATAACTAAAGTTCACTGGTGAGCGTGTGTGTGTTTGTGTCGCACGGTATTGATTGTATGCTGTTGTCTGTTCTCGCACTTCCACCACACTCTCCAAAATTTTCCAGCTTCTAAAAAAGAACTTTTTATTAATTATAAGAATGTCAGTTGCGTGGGACAATAAACGTTAGTCTTAGTGGCTGATACAATAATGCATCTAAGCAAATCACAAGGTTAAAATTAATTTCATTGTTTCTCAGAAAGCCCTGCTTCTGAAAAATTCGGAGAATTAACATACACATAAATATAAATAAGTAGTAGTTGTGTGCCATCGATTCGACCCCATGCCCCTAGAGTTTTCTAGGCTGTAATCTTTACGAAAGCAGATCGCCTGGTCTTTTTCCCACAGAGCCCACTGAGTGGGTTCGAACTGCCAACCTTTTTTGGTTAGCAGCCAAGTGTATAACCTTTTGCGCCCCCAGGGCTCCTTTGAATGAGTACATAGCTTTTAAAGTGTTTTTTATAAAAGATTCGATGAGCTTTTGCAGTGCAGCCACATGAGGGCAGTAGAAATACAAAAATTCAAGTTTCCACTGGGTTTTTCTTCAGATTTCAAGTAAGTAATTTGCAGATTCTACAGGGCTGAAAATAGTCCACTAACTAAAATATTGTTGAACTCTTTCCTTAGTAAGTTTATCTAAGATTTGTGTGTGTGTGTGTTTTGATTAAAATGTGATATTATTAAAATTAAGGAAAATCTTAAGCTAAGTATTAAATAAGCATACCTGTACTGTTATGAATTGTGTACTTGGTAGCTGAGTTCTGTTACACTGGAGAAAAATGTGAGAAAAAAAACACTCTTCATGGTATGTCTAAATGTTTTGTTTTAAAGGGCTCTCTAAATACATACAGATTCTGCGATAATGTGTGGACTTTTGTTTTGAATGATGTTGAATTCAGAGAGGTGACAGAGCTTATTAAAGTGGATAAAGTGAAAATCGTAGCCTGTGATGGTAAAAGTAAGTGTTTGCCTCATTACTGTGAAAGCCAAACTCCTTGAAATGTTGTTTTTATGAATCTTTAGAAAACCTTTATCTGAAAAGCCTCCCTATAGAAACCTGGCACCTGTCTCAGCTAGCGTCTGAATCCAGGTCTCACACAGTCCTCTGTGACATTAGCATGTACATTGCACATGACAGGTGGGCTGCTCCCAGAGTTGAGTTTGCGTGAGGGGGAAATAAGCCCATTAATAAGCTTTTCTTCCTTGTTTCCCTTACAGATGTTAAATGTATATCAGCCTTTTCACAACCACGTTTTTCTTTAAAGAAATGTTGATTAATTTTGACAATTTATCCCGTGATTTTTGTGTTACTAGATACTTACACATTTTACATTTTTTAAAAGTGATCATTTAGTTAACCATAAAACCCTGTCAGCCGTGATGGCCAGTGGCGGTCTGTCACGCCTGAGCAGGTGTAGTCGCCACAGCAGACCCAGAGCTTGTTCAGACCCTCAGGTGCTTTGGAAGCTGCATGTCCTGCTTTCTACTCTGTAGTGAGTGCTTTCCTTTTTGCTAATTATATTTTAAACATATGCTTACTTTACTGTATTTTCTGAACCTTTTGTGTTTAAAGCAGCTATTCCTGAAATTAAATAGAGAAGACTGCCATCCTCCAGGAAAGGGAGTTTTGAAAAGGAAAAAACAAACGTAGAGAGTAATACCTACCATTTCTCAGATAATTGATTGAATTTTTTGTTTTATATATGTTGGATTTCAAAAGGAATAACTAATCATTGAAGAAATGTAGAGAATAACAGAAAAGCACACAGAAGAAAAAAATACGTAACATCACCTATAGATAACTTACCACTTTTAATATTACATTGCATAACCTTTTAGTCTTTTATGTAAATGTTTTTTCCAGTAGTGTGTATGTGTGTCTATACACACATTTATAAATATATCATTTTTCATACATAAGGCATTAACTGGTCTTAAATGTCATTTTTAATGGCTGTGTAAAATTAATACCTTTAGCCCTTTTTAAAGAAATAGCCTGTTCTAGGTGTCAGAAAGTCTCAAAAGTCTCAGAAAGTTACAGTGATTTGTACCTTTCAGAGGGTTAATTAGGAGCAGTCATTCTAAGAACTTCAGACATGGATGACTTTTTAATGTAGTCATCAGACACTTAGGTAGTTTTTGTCGTTACAACAAGGAGCAGTGTAAGTGAGAAGTGAGTAAAGAAGGTCTCTGAGCAACCTGAGCAACATCAGTGTCCATGTGAGGTCTGTTTTACTCCCAGGAGCTCCCATCTCAGGGTCCTTGGAGTGTATTACCTTTGCTTAAAGGTGAAAGGTTATTCGTTTTTCCAAACCCCAGTGGAGGAGAAGTAGCAAATCTGCCATGCCTGTCCCAGTGGCTTCTGAGGGGCCTCTCCCTCTGACAGCACAATGTAGTGATGGATCGTCAAAGGAAAACCTCCTGGAGTACTCAAGGAAAGCTTACGTTGTGTTGCATCTGCTCTGCATCAGCAGAAAAGAGTGAAACCTTAGCAATTTTTCTCCAAATTTAAAATATAAATGGTTTGGTGTTTACAGACAGGTGAGTTTGAATAGTTAAGAAAATACCGTTCATCAGCGATGCCAGATAAATGAAGTGCCGCCATAAAGTAAGCACATTTCGTTCCAGAAGTCAGCTTTCTGGAACAACGTTGAGTTCCCAGTAAAGAAGCTAGTATTTGCATGTTTCTTACCAAGACCTGTCTTTAAATACAACTCTCTTCTAATTAATTTGTTACGGTTCTTTTTTGATTTAAAAATTGGGGACCAGTAGAGGACCTAGGAAAAAAACATGGTTATGTAACAGTTATATGAACAAAACGTAGTGAACAAGGTTTTTTTCTAGCATAGATGTGGAGAGGTAAGCGTGTCTTGTTTAAGTCCTCAGATACTTCCGTCATCAGCTTCCCCCTTCGTCCTTGTCTCCTTTTCTCCCTACCCCACAGCACACCACTACCACCATTAGTCCCTGTTGTGTGTATATGTTTCAGTATATTTTTTAAATATTTCAATTTAAAATTAAGTTCCTTGAATTCACTCTCTCTCTTCTGTTTTCTAGATACTGGCTCCAGTACTACAGAATGAATAGAAAAAAATGGCTTTTTTATTCCATCTCTCTTATTATTCACCGCTTTTTGAAGAGAAGCATAGAAGAGACTTTTTATTTATTCTAGCGATGCAGAAATGACTACATTCTGCTGTAGTGTCAGAATTCCAGTAGCCTCGTGTATCACCTTTATTATACCGCATGAAGAAACTTAACTTTTTTTTAATGACAAATCAGAAGTTGTTGCCTTCTACAAACATTCTTTAATAAACTCATTTTAAAACGTAAACTGAGTAATAACTGGTGGAGCTGTTAAGCTAGTAATAGGATATTTTGTAAGCATTTCTTTAATGTGATAAAGTACATAAAACCAAAAATTTGCCCTTTTGACCATTTTTAAGTATACAGTTCAGTTACGTTAATTACATTCACCATGTTGTGAAACTGTCGCCACTGCCCATTTCCAAGAGCTTTACATCCCCCCAAGCAGGAACACAGTGCCCCTCAAGCAGCAGCTCCCAGCTCTTGCCCTGCCCCAGCTCCTGGCGACCACTGGTGAACTTTCGCCTCTGCATTTGCCCCTTCTGGATAGTGGTGAGCATCCGGTTCCTTGCGAGGGAAATTAGAAAAACGCACCCATTTTAGCAGCCCTGTTTTATCACTTGCAACTTTTTCTGAAAGCATCAGCAAAGGCAAAAGAAAATTCTGTATAGAATTTTACCTAGAAAAGCGTTTTTTTTTTTTAAGTACAAAACCAGAGTAATCATTGGTGTGAAAAGCCTACTAAGAAATGTAACTCAATTAGGAAAAGTTAGACAGTCTTTAGACAAGTTCCATAGCCAAAAGAAAACCAAAAACTTACTCCCAGTGACATACGGTGGTGTCAGTAAGACATGTAAATTATTCCTTGAATTGGCCATACTCAAGTGTCGTACATTTTAAAATGATCTAAATTTTACCAATTGTTAGACTTCTCAATAAAAAGTTCTCGTAAAGGTATGACTTTTGTTTTCGTATCTTTGTGTACTTGAGGGAAAGAGGTTTCCCTTATTTATCAACCCGGGAATTATAATAATGTAGCATTTCTAAAATATCAGGGAGAGTATCAGTTACCAGGTGGAGTGACTGGAATTTAGCAGCTGACTATAGATGGCTCTGGAGCCCTGGTGGCGCAGTGGTTAAGACCTCAGCTGCTAACCAAAAAGTCGACAGTTTGAATCCACCAGCTACTGCTTGGAAACCCTAGGGGACAGTTCTCTGTCTTGTAGGGTAGCTATGAGTCGGACTCAACGGCAATCCGATTTTAGTTTTTTATAGATGGATCCAGAAAGACTGGCCCCGTTTGTCATTTAGTTGTTCGTAGGTACCATCAAGTTGCTTCCGACTCAGCAACCATACGCACAACAGAACAAAACACTGCCCAGTCCTGCACCATCCTTACAATCGTTAAGCTTGAGCTCGTTGTTGCAGCCACTGTGTCAGTCCACCTCGTTGAGGGTCTTCCTCTTTTCCGTTCACCCTGTACTTTGCCAAACATGATGTCTTTCTCCAGGGACTGACCCCTCCTGACAACATGTCCAAAGTATGTAAGACGCAGTCTCGCCATCCTTGCTTCTAAGGAGCGTTCTGGTTGTACTTCTTCCAAGACAGATTTGTTCTTTTGGCAGTCCATGGTATATTCAATATTTTTCGCCCACACCACAATTCAAAGGCATCAGTTCTTCAGGCTTCCTTATTCATTGTCCAGCTTTCACATGCATGTGATGTGACTGAAAATACCATGGCTTGGGTCAGGCACACCTTAGTCTTCAAGTTGACGTCTTTGCTTTTCAACACTTTAAAAAGGTCCTTTGCAGCAGATTTACCCAATGCAATGCATCATTTGATTTTTTGAGTGCTGCTTCATGGCTGTTGATTGTGGATCCAAGTAAAATGAAATCCTTGACAACTTCAATCTTTGTTTATCGTGATGTTGCTCATTGGTCCAGTTGTAAGGGTTTTTGTTAAGTAATTTAGTAATAGCAGGCTACTGGCAGCCCCATCCTGTGGTCAGCCCCAGTTCGGCGTGCTTAGAGTGGTAGCATGTAAACAGGAAGCGTCACTTTTTTCCTCTGCTGAGATAATACAGTTGGTAATCTTCAGCAAAAGAGCTTTTCATAAACCTATTAAAATGGTGACCAAATCTTTATATTGCGCACAGTCCCCCTTCTTCACGTTGAAGAATTGTGTAGTGAGTGTGATCATGGTTAAGCACCCAAAGCTGAAATCTGACCTACTTGACAGCATAGAAATGAAACTTTGGACGATGATACCAACATGACTGACTATATTACGTGTGAGACAGTGCTACTCACGTCAAATATATTCTCCTGGCTAATCCTCACAACCCTGGAAAGAAGTTTTTTCCCTTTTTACATGAAGAAATGGAGACTTTCTTTGACCTTGTCAAAGATCACGTAACTAGCATTTTTCTTAGTTCTAATTTTTGAGAAAATTTTTACCCAAGTAAATCTTCTGACAGTAACTCAAAAACGGTTGTGGCAGTATATCAACCGGGAACTGCCAGAAATTCAAGTCGGATTTAGAAGAGGATGTGGAACAAGGGATGTTGTTGATGTCAGCTGGGTCTTGGCTGAGAGCAGAGAATACCAGAAGGATGTTTACCAAAATGTGTTTTATTGACTATGCAAAGGTATTCGACTGTGTGGATCATAGCAAATAATAGATAACATTGCAAAGAATGGAAATTCTAGAACACTTGTGCTCACGTGACCTGTACATAGACCAAGAGGCAGTCCTTTGAACAAAATTAGATAGTGGTTTAAAGTTAGAAAAGCTGTGCATCAGGGTTGTACCCTTTCACCATGCTGAATTCAATCTGTATGCTGAGCAAATAATCCTAGAAGCTGGACTATATGAAAAAGAATGCAGCATCAGGATTGCAGGATGACTCATTAGCAACCTGCCACACGCAGGTGACAACCTTGCTTGCTGAAAGTGAAGAGGACTTGAAGCACTGATGAAGATCAATTACAGCCTTCAGTATGGATTACACCTCAACGCAAAGAAAAAATTCTCACAACTGGACCAATAAGCAACAACATGATAAATGAAGAAATACTGACGTTGTCAAGGATCTCATTTTACTTAAATCTACAATCAGTGCCCACAGAAGCAGCAGTCAAGAAATCAACATACTGCAATGGGCAAAACTCCTGCAAAAGATCTCTTTCATGTGTTCAAAAACAAAGATGTTACTTTGAGGACTAAGGTGCGCCTGACCCAAGCTGTGGAATTTTCAATCACCTCATGCGTAAGAAAGCTGGACAATGAATAAGGAAGACCGAAGAATTGATGCCTTTGAATTATGGTGCTGGCCAAGAATATTGACTGTACCATGGACTGCCAGAAGAACAAACAAATCATGTACTTTGGACATGTTAACAGGAGGGACCAGTCTCTGAAGAAGGACATCATGCTTGGTAAAGTAGAAGGTCAGTGAAAAAGAGGAGACCCTCAATGAGATGGATTGACACAGTGGTTGTAACAACAGGCTCAAATATAGCAATTGTGAGGATGGTGCAGGACTGAGCAGTGTTTGGTTCTATTGTACACGGTAGCTATGAGTCAGAACCAAAAACTACACCTAACACAAAAACAAATTGTTCAAAATGAACTTTTTACTTTAAGGTTCAACATAACGGTTAGGAGACAAGTATGTTGATAGTAAATGTATTCCAGAAAAAAAAACCAGTAACGTCAAGTAAATGTATAGTGCTTGTAAAAATTAGGATAATCATTTCTTAAGGAAAAAGTCATAGTTTAATCTTAAAAAAGAAAAAAATTATTGCACTCCCTGATCTTACAGAAAAAAATGTAGGGCTGGAGTAAGCAGCATATTGACTCAGGTAGGAGTTTCGTACAGATCTGGTTAACTGGCCTACAAGATGGAGTAATGAATCTCCTGAGCGTTACCCCAGCATGGCGGTGGAGTGCTTGACTTGGATTTACACTAACTATCATCCTTGTAATCCAGTCTAACCTATTCCCATATTCTCTTGCTAACCTTCACATGGACTGCTCCAGTTAAGTTTGAGAAAGAAAGAAAGTTGGACCTAAGATTTCTCTTTTTGTCTTTGGTTAAGCTGATTCTTCCACTTTTTTTTTTTTTTTAATCCCTTCTTTCAGCTCCTTGGAAGCTCTATGGGGCAGTTCTACTCTGTCCTATAGGGTTGCTATGAGTCGGAATCAACGGCAACGGGTTTTCTTTCAGAATTAAAGTCCTACCCACACTTCAAAATGTAAGCTGAGTTGTGTCTCTGAGGCTTTTTAATAAGCATAACCATACTGATCTCTCCCCTTCTGACCTCTTACGAAGCGGTCATTGTAACACAAGAAACAAACAAAAAAATAGGAAGACTAAACCTTTTTGAGAACGGAGGTAATATAAATGTATGTTTTTCCCAAAGCAGGGTACATGGAACATTATACTTTACTTTTTATTTTGTATTGCTGCCAACCTTTGAATAGCATTAACCAAGAAAAACATTCATTCACAAATGTTAATAAACTCTTGTTTCTAGCAGGTATAGGCTAGAAAATTACAGACGAGTAAAATTGTCAGGTGTAGTTCAATGCAGACTTTTGCTTTGAATGTGGTTGTTACCTTTGGGTGATCTGTACTTGGGGTTTTGCTCATCACGTTGAGTGGGAGGCCATGTCTGTGAGAGAACAGGTTTTTTGTTTTGTTTTTTTTTTTCAGGCTGATTAGACTCCAGTTGGTTCTAGGCAACCAGTGTGGAATGCCTAGGATTTGTACTACAGTCCATCAGTTGAAACCAGTCCTCATACTCAGGTTAGCTACCATACACACCTCTCTGCTTTTGCTTGGATGGAGGTGCAGACATCAAAACCTGAGATTTCTTCCTGTCAGTTTTAATTACTTTCATAGGCATCACATGACTGATACTTGCATTGTAGTGGAAGTATTCTAATCTTCCGTGGTGTTACTCAGACTTCACTGGAATTACAGAAAAGGGTCACAGCAAGGACTTACATCACTTCTAACTCTCCCACCTGGCCACAAATCATTAATTCGTCTACCGCCAGGACTAAGTGAAAGCTGGTCTTTTTGTGATTGTGTACAGTAAGCTTCTCTATCCCACTATGAGGGGTCCCTCAAACGTGCAGCGGTGCCCAGTAAATTAACACACACAGAGCAGTGACGTCCATCTGTGCTACCACCCATCCCTTTGCCTAGAGCCATCTGATGTAGGTTGTAAAAAGAGAGTAATAATATTAGGACATTGAGCACCTACTCTGTGCTAAGCAGTCCCTGTACTTAATTTTCACAAGATATGTCTGCTTTGGGGACTATCAAAGAGTTTCAGAATTGAGGAAATATGGTATTGTTATTGATAAGTAGAACTGATAGAACTTGGTGATTTATTGATGTGAAGAAAGTTGATGTCACGAATGACTCCTCGAATAAAGAACATCAAGGATGCAAGGTAATTACGAGACAGAAAAGGCCACATAAACCAGAGACTACATCAGCCTGAGACCAGAAGAACTAGATGGTGCCCGGCTACAACCGATGACTGCCCTGACAGGGAACACAACAGAGAACCCCTGAGGGAGCAGGAGAACAGTGGGATGCAGACCCCAAATTCTCATAAAAAGACCAGACTTAATGGTCGGACTGAGACTGGAAGGACCCTGGTGGTCATGGTCCCCAGACCTTCTGTTGGCCCAGGACAGGAACCATTCCCGAAGCCAACTCTTCAGACAGAGATTGGACTGGACAATGGGTTGGAGAGGGATGCTGGTGAGGAGTGACCTTCAATCACTTGAGACTATGTTGGCATCTTCTGCCCGGAGGGTAGATGAGAACGTAGAGGGGGTTAGAAGCTGGCGAAATGGACAAGAAAAGAGAGAGTAGAGGGAGAGAGCAATTGGGAGTATGTAGCCAGGTGTATGTAAGTTTTTGTGTGAGAGACTGACTTGATTTGTAAACTTTCACTTAAAGCACAACAAAAATTAAAAAAAAAAAAAAAAAATGACTCCTCACAACATGTAAGGTAGCTCAGCATCATTATTCATTAGGGAATGCAAATCAAAGCCAGAATGAGATACCACTCCACACCCACTAGGATGACTATTTAAAAAAAAGAAGTGTTGGCAAGGATGTAGAGAAACTGAAACCCTTGTACATTTCTAGTGGGAGTGTAATATGGTGCAGCTGCTGTGGAAAACAGTTTGGCTGCTCCTCAAAAAGTTAGACATGGAATTACGGTTTGACCTAGCCATTCTACTCTTAGGACTATACCCCCAAAGAACTGAAAGCAGAGACGCAAACAGATACTTGCCCGCCAATATTCATAGCAGTATTAATCACAATAGCCAAAAGGTGGAAACAGCTCAAGTGCCCATCAACAGATGAACTGACAGAATGTGGTGCACACACAATGGAGTATTTTTCAGCCCTAACAAGGAATGAAGTTCTGATACATGCTCCAACATGGACGAACCTTGAAAACATTACACTAAGCAAAAAAAAAAAAAAAAAAACGCACAAAAGGAAAAGTATCTAGAATAGATAGACCAATTCATAGGGACCGTAGAATAGAGGTTACCAGGGACTCAGGGGAAGAAGGACTGGGGAGTTACAGCCTAATGGGTAGTTTCTGTTTGGGATGAAGAAAAAGCTCTGGAAATGGTGGTGCTGGTTCCACAACATTGTGAATGTACTTACTGCTACTGAACTGTACATTTAAAAACGGTTACAGTAGTGACCATTCAAAAGTGGCTGCCACAGTATATCGACAGGGAACTGCCAGAAATTCCGGTCAGATTCAGAAGCAGACGTGGAACCAGGGATATCATTGCTGATGTCAGATGGATCCTGGCTGAAAGCAGAGAATACCAGAAGGATGTTTACCTGTGTTTTATTGACTATACAAAGGCATTCAACTGTGTGGATCCTAACAAATTATGGATAACATTGCGAAGAATGAGAATTCCAGGACACTTATTTGTGCTCACGAGGAACCTGTACATAGATCAAGAGGCAGTTGTTCGGACAGAACAAGGGGTTACTAAGTGGTTTAAAGTCAGGAAGGGTGTGTGTCAGGGCTTTATCCTTTCAGAATACCTATTCAATCTATGCTGAGCAAATAATACGAGAAGCTGGACTATATGAAGAAGAACGAGGCATCAGGATTGGAGGAAGACTCATTAACAGCCTGCGTTATGCAGATGACACAACCTTGCTTGCTGAAAGTGAAAAGGACTTGAAGCACTTACTAATGAAGATCAAAGACCATAGCCTTCCATATGGATTACACCTCAACATAAAGAAAACAAAAACCCTGACAACTGGACCAATAAGCCACATCATGATAAATGGAGAAAAGATTGAAGTTCAAGGATTTCACTTTACTTGGATCCACAATCAACAGCCACAGAAGCAGCAGTCAAGAAATCAAAAGACGCACTGCATTGAGCAAATCTGCCGCAAAGGACCTCTTTAAAGTGTTGAAGGGCAAAGATGTCACCCTGAAGACTAAGGTGCACCTGACCCAGGCCATGGTATTTTCAATCGCCTCATGCGCATGTGAAAGCCGGACAATGAATAAGGAAGACTGAACAAGAATTGACGCCTTTATATTGTGGTGGTGGTGAAGAATATTGAATATACCATGGACTGCCAAAAGAACGAACAAATCTGTCGTGGAAGAAGTACAACCAGGATGCTCCTTAAAAGCAAGGATGGCGAGACTGCGTCTTACATACTTTGGACCTGTTGTCAGGAGGGATCAGTCCCTGGAGAAGGACATCATGCTTGGTAAAGTAGAGGGTCAGCAAAAAAGAGGAAGACCCTCAATGAGATGGATTGACACAGTGGCTGCAAGAATGGGCTCAAGCATAACAACGATTGTAAGGGTGGTGCAGGACCAGGCAGTGTTTCATTCTGTGTTACATAGGGTCGCTATGAGTTGGAACTGACTTGATGACACCTAACAACAACAGCCACACAGTGGTAAAATTTTGTTATGTATCATCTACCACAACTTAAAAAAAAAAAAGTCTAGTCTAGAGGAGTAATCGTGGGAATGAGAAAGAGCCCGAGACCAGGGAAATTTCATTGAAAAACCAACAGAACCTGAAGTTTAGGCTGTTAATGAAATATGAACATTTGTCAAGACCTAGTGGCCAAGACACCAACTCCTAGTCACATGATGAGGCTTATAGATCAGAGACTTTTAAAACTGCATGGGACCTCAGAGACAATGTAATTAATCCAGTCTCTTCATTCAGTGCACAAGAAAATAGGGTTTTCATTGACTGATTTTTCAGAAGTAGATTACCAGACCTTTCTTCCTAGTCTGTATTGGTCTGGCAGCTTCACTGAAATGTTCAGCATCACAGCAACACACAAACCTCCACTGACAGATGGGTGGTGGTCGCACTTGAGGTGCATTGCCCAGGAATTGAACCCTGTTCTCCCACGTGGAAGGCAAAAATCATACCACTGAACCACCACTGTCCCAAGAGACCCAAATAAGCCAAAAAACTAAATCCGTTGCTGTCAAGTTCATTCTGACTCGTGGCAGCCCAGTGTGTTACAGAGTAAAACTGCTTTGGAGGGTTTTCTCCCTGTAATCTATACAGAAGCAGATCTCCAGGCCCTTCTTCTGTGGCACCAGTCGGTGGGTTCGAACCACCAATCTTTAGGTTAATAGTCAAGTGCAAACAGTCCACTCGGGGACCTAAGACCCAGCTAGGGGTCCACTCTTCCAAGATCAAAAAGCCAGTCATAAGAAAAGCTGAGTGTAAAACCCCAATGGCTATAAACATAGAATACAGCAAAACAAACTGCCCATCACAGCATTGCTAATATCTAACCATCTTTAAATAAACACGTCTCCACTGCTGCTCACTCCAGAGCACAGTATATGGAGTTATCCCAGAGTGAACCCAGTGGATCCAAGTCAATGCCTACTACAATAAAGGGTCCCGGACAGGACAGGAAAAATGTAAAACAAAATATAAATTCAGACACACACAAAAGACCAGGCTTGCTGGTCTGCCAGAGACTAGAGAAACCCCCAAGAATATGGCCCACAGATACGCTCTTAACTCAGGACTGAAGTCACTCCTAAGGTTCACACTTCAGCCAAAGATTAGTTCTATAGGGCCAACGATAACACAAGTGAGTGACGTGCTTTATAGTTTAATCATGTGTATAAGATTAATAGGTACATCAGCCCCAAAGCAAAGATTAGAAGGCAGGAAGGGACAGGAAAACTGGACAAATGGAAACAGGGAACCTGGGGTGGAGAAGGGGAGAGTGTTGACATGTTGTGGGGTTGGGAGCCAAGGTCAGAAAACAATTTGTATATTAACTGTTTGATGAGAAACTAATTTGCTCTGTAATCTTACACCTAAATCACACACACACACACACACACACACACGTCAATGCCTACTAATAAACTATTTCTGAGTAAAATGACAGGATGCCTGGCACTTACCTAAAAATGACTATGGATGGGGGTGGCAAGGGGGCAGGCTGTAGATAAAACAAACCCGACCCTGCATGGATAGTTCTGGAAGATGAGTAATGGCTGCATTGGATTTGTTATACTCATCTCACTACTTGTATGTATGTTTGAAATTTATAAATAAAGTTGTTTTTTTTTTTTTAATCGCTACCTGCAATGTGCACTGTCTGGCCTAAAATGCTATATTTGGGACTTGTTTTTAGAACTACTGTTTGTTTTCTCTGCCTCTGCTGATATCATGGAGTGTGTGTCCCATACGACTGTCTCATTGTAACTCAGCTTCGGCTGTTCTAAACGACTTGCCACCTCTTTATGGTGCTTTCCAGGACCCTCCAGAATGAAGCCTTAACCTTTGTCAACATTCTAAAAATGGCCTCCAATTCAGTGAAAATGCTTCCAACTATTTTTTGCATGCTTTAGTAAAAATAGAATCTTAATTTTTTTTTTTTTTCCTGGTACATAGATAGAGTCTGCAGCAGTTTAGGGCACGGCATTTCACCTTTCAGGAGCTGCAGGGATTTGGCAAGAGCAGCAAAGGATCAGTGGGATTAGCTCGGCAGAGCACTGTGTGGAAACACTGTCAACAGTCTTCTCTCTTGAACATCCCAACTCTCCTTCTCCGATTCTGTGAGCCTCCTAAAGTTCTGTTCCAGTAAGAAACTGGCCTCAAAACTGGTTCTTTTGCCCCAGGGCAGAGAAGTGGCATTGTTCTCCCTCTTTTGGGCGGGGGGGCATTTGAGCACTGCTCCTTTGGCCAGTTTAAGGGCTGGACATAAGTACCCTACAGGCTTCTTCTTTTTCTGGATTAAATCAAAACTCAAAAGATTCATCTTTACCCACTAAATTCACTTTTGTCTTCACGTTCCCCCCCCATTTGTTTTTTTTTAATTTTTATTGTGCTTTAAGTGAAAGTTTACAAATCAAGTCTCTCATACAAAAATTCATATACAGCTTGCTATATACACCTAGTTGCTCTCCCCCACAATGAGACAACACACTCCCTCCCTCCACTCTCTCTTTTCGTGTCCATTCAGCCAGCCTCTGACTCCCTCTACCCTCTTGTCGCCCCTCCGGACAGGAGATGCCAACATAGTCTCATGTGTCTACTTGATCCAAGAAGCTCATTCTTCACCAGTATCATTGTCTATCCCAAACTCCAGTCCAATCCCTGTCTGAAGAGTTAGCTTTAGGAATAGTTCCTGTCTTGGGCTAACAGAAAGCCTGGGGACCATGACCTCCGAGGTCGTTCTAGTCTCAGTCAGACCATTAAGTCTGGTCTTTTTATGAGATTTGGGGTCTGCATCCCACTGCTCTCCTGCTCCCTCAGGGGTTCTTTGATGTGTTCCCTGTCAGGACAGTTATCAGTTGTAGCTGGGCACCATCTAGTTCTTCTGGTCTCAGGCTAATGTAGTCTCTGCTTTATGTGGCCCTTTCTGCCTCTTGGGCTCATAATTACCTTGTGTCTTTGGTGTTCTTCATTCTCCTTTGCTCCAGGTGGGTTGAGACCAATTGATGCATCTTAGATGGCCTCTTGCTAGCGTTTAAGACCCCAGATGCCACTCTCCAAAGTGGGATGCAGGATGCTTTCTTAATAGATTTAATTATGCCAATTGACTTAGATGTCCCCTGAAACCATGGTCCCCAAACCCCTGCCCTTGCTACGCTGGCCTTGGTAGTGTTCAGTTTATTCAGGAAACTTCTTTGCTTTTGGTTTAGTCCAGTTGTGCTGACCTCCTCTGTATTGTGTGTTGTCTTTCCCTTCACCTAAAATACTTTTTATCTACCATCTAATTAGTGAAAACCCCTCTCCCTCCCTCCATCCCCCCTCTTGTAACCATCAAAGAATATTTTCTTCTCTGTTTAAACTATTTCTTGAGTTCTTATAATAGCGGTCAATCTGTTTTCTAGCTTTGCCTTTGATGTTCTGGGCTCCTAGCTTGTCATAAACATAATCATTTCACTTGACTTTTTGGGTCTTTGTTGTAAAAGTGATAACCAGAAGCATCTAGCTATTCCACCATCTTGTCCCTGCCCCATGTTCCCTTTTGAACCACCTCCAGTGAGGGTCTCACGCAGACGCTCCACCAAAACTGATCTTATCAAGGTCATCTTCATGTTGTTAAATCCGTCTTTGTCTTATGTGATTTTCAGCAGCTTTTGACATAGTCATCAACTCCCTCTTCCCTAAAACACTTTCTCCTCTTGGTTTCCAGAACACCACACACTACCAGTTTTTCTTCTACCACCTTGTTATTGTTAGCTGCTGTCTAGTCTGCCCCCAACTCATGGCAACCTCAGGCACATAGAAATGAAATGTTTCCAGAATCAAACCTTTATGATCCATAGGGTTTTCTATGGCTGGTTTTCAGAAGTAGATGGCCAGGCCTTTCTTCCTGGTCAATCATAGTCTGGAAGCTTTACTGAAACCTGTTCAGCATCATAGTAGCACAGAAGTCTCCACTGACAAAAGGGTGGTGACTGAGTATGAGGTGCACTGGCTATGAATCAAACCTGGGTCTCCCGCAGGGAAAGTAAGAATCCTACCACGGAACCACCACTGCTAACTCGCTCTACCACATTAACTGCTCCTTCTCAACATTCTGGTTTCTCCCTATCTTCCTAGCCTCTTCATTTTGGAGAGCACCAGGGGACCTCTTTTCTGTTTACATTCTCTCCTTTGGGGATCTCATCCATTTCATGGCTTTACACAATCCATAAACTGATGAACATGAGAGAAGAGTCTCCAGACCAGACCTCTTTCCTGAAGTCAAACTCCTGTACCTGTTTGTCTCTGCAACATCCCTACTTGGCTCTCTAACAAACAGCAAAAAAAACCCAAACCCATTGCCCTTGAGTCGATTCCAACTCATAGCCACCCTGTAGGACAGAGTAGAACTGCCCCATAGAGTTTCCAAGGAGTTCCTGGTGGATTTGAACTGGTGACCTTTTGGTTTGCAGCCTTGGCACTTAATCACTATGCCACCAGGCTCCCTAATAGGAATCTTCAGTTTTTTATGTTCAAAATCAAACTCTTGATTTTCCCCTAAGAGCCCACTGTTTCACAGGCTTCCCATCTTGGTCACTTGGCACCTCCATCCTTCCAACTAATAAGCACAAAACTCTTGGAGTCATTCTTGACTCCTTCACATCTCTTATAAACAAATTTGATCTGTTAGCAAATCGTCAACTAAACCTGCAAAATATTCCAGAATATGATCTCTTTCACCATTTTTTTTTTTTTTTTTTGCTACTCTCCTGGTCTAAGTCACTATTGCATCACACGTGGATTATTGCCATAGCACCTTAACTCACCTCCTTGCTTCCACGCTTGCCTCCCAACCAGTCGGTTCTCAATGCAGCAGTAAGAGTCACTCTATTCAAATGTTAATCGGATCATGTCCCACTTCTGCTCAAAACCATCTGATGGCCTCCTACTCCACTCAGAGGAGAAGACAAAGTTCATGTGATGGCTTAAAAGGGTCTTGACAATATGCCCTCCTCCTCCATACTTGCCTCCTAACTCCTCTTCTTCCCTCCCTCTCTTTGCTCCATTACACTGCCTTCTTTCCTGCTCCTCAGACATGGCAGGTATGTTCCTGCTTCAGGACCTTGGCCCAGAATGCTCTCCCCCCATTTATCCTCATGGATGAGTCCCTCATCTTCAGATCTTTTCTCAAAGTCACCTTTTCCTAGAGGGCCACCTTTACCACCCAATCTAAAATTTCAAGTTCCTCCCTTTCCACTCCACCCCATGAAGTCTCTGTCACTTCCTCTGTTTTCTCTCTTGCCCTTTTCACCTTCTAATATACATATGTGTTACTTATCAGTTCATAGTCTGGTAGAGGTATTTGCCTATTTTGTTCACGTCTGTATCCCCAGTGCCAAGAACAATTCCTACTACATGTTGTCATTATTGGGTGCTGTTGAGTAGATTCCAACTCATAGCAACTTCACGTGCATAGTAGAACTCCTGGTACATACCAAAAAACCAAACCCGTTGCAGTCAAGTAGGTTCTGATTCATAGTGACCCTATAGGACAAAGTAGAACTGCCCCACAGGGTGTCCAAGGAGCAGCTGGTGGATTCAAAGTGGCAACCTTTTGGTTAGCAGCCAAACATTTAACCACTGCACCACCAGGGCCCCCTGGTACATAGTAGAACTCAATTAACATTTGCATGTTATTGCATTGCTTGTCAGTACACTCAAGTTTCATAGAGACAGAAATCATATCTTATTCATCTTTGTAATAAATGTAACTAAATGGAGGAAATAAGAATAGATCTTCTGTTTAATTAATGTACTGAAGGCAGGCAAGGCATTTCATTATTTTTTCCGTTTTTAATCCAAATCTTTGATGTCCCCAAATAAAGTACGTCATCTGTTCCCAAACAAGGTTATCAACTGCCTTTTCTTAAAAAAATGTTTCACTCAGCCAAGAGAAAAGATCGTAATAAACAGAGCATGCAACAAAAACACAGTTAATAACAACAGTGCTCATGAGTCAAAAATATGGAGGAAATTCAAAACTTTAGAGGTAATACAAACATAAACAAAAACAAACCCCTCGCTGTCAAGTTGATTCTGACCTATAGTGACTCTATAGGACAGAGTAGAACTGCCCCATAGGGTTTCCAAGGAGTGACTGGTGGATTTGAAACGCTGACTTTTTGGTTAGCAGCCATATCACTTAACCACTACACCACCAGGGCTCCAATACAAACATAGTTATTCCTTAATTCATTCATAAGATTACCTTCCAGAGAAAGGTTGAACGAGTAGATAAAATAGATGAAGCTCAGAGGGAGGAAAAATCAACAGATGTGTTGGTTTAATTGTGTGATATCTAAAATACACTAAACCAACGCAGCAGAAATTCAGCCCTTCTGATACACTGTTAAATAAAGAGCACTTTCTATTCACTTGCATAAATTTCTAGAGAAAATTTCAATGCTTGGAAAATTCCAGGAACTCCCTCCTTGAAAAATTGACAAGTTCCTATTTTAACCTTATTATTTATATGAAAAACGTTAACTTAATTCTCAAGGTGACAACGAAGTCAAAGGCCCAGGTTCTTGTCTCAAACGTGCACTAAGGGATCAAAGCTCTTCTGTCCCACTTCCCGCCGAGGAGTGCGCCCCCTTGAGGCTCCTCTGAGGCTGGCCCAGGTAGTCACGCCACTCAGTAGGGATGGGTCCTTGACCACTGCTGGGAACTGACCTTACAGGGCACTTCTGCTGAGCAGGGGACTAGCCCATCAGTCATCTCTGTGGTGGGGTCAGTGGCAAGTGAAGAGGACTCACTGTGACAATGCAGTTAAGTTGGCAGTGGTGATGCCCATTACCAAAGGACACAGCCTTGCAAAGGAAATCATCAGCTGTGTCAGGCACAGTGACAACTGACTGTGTCAGAGTACATGGTTAAAGAGAAAATTAAACCCAAAGTGACAGAGAACATGATAAGTTGAGTCAGAGTCAGAAGAAAAACATTAGTGACATCATGACATGTTAATGGGAACTTCATTCAAAATACACAAGTAAATTTACATAGAAATCAGTCTTAGCATGTTGCATACACAGAAATCAGTCTTAGATCAGCTGTACTATATATTTTTATATCTTCACATAGCATCCCTTGCCCATTGTAGAAGAGTAAGACTAGCAGCTGATTGTCTTCCAAAGGCCTGACAATTACCTCTGGAGCTTTAGAAAGAAAATTGTTCCACTGAGTAACACTGAAGAAAACCCACACCCCATACACCAGCCACACACACATCAATCACACATGTACCTCAGCCACACACACACACCATACATGCACCTCAACACACATATCAACCAACCACACACACACATACAAACACCCCACACACGTTATTGCCTCCCCACAGAAAAATGTATAAGCCGCAAAGCTGCAACTAGGGACCCTCCCATTCACACACTGAAACAAGACTTTTGACTCAAGAGGTCTAAATGTGGAGTAGCCAGGCATCCTGGTTTAGCTAGACAGTCCTAGTTTATTCTTATTTTCCAGTATCTTTATTAATGGTACAGACCCTCTCCTCGGCCACCAAAATGTATTCTAGTTTGGACAGTCAATTATATGGTGACCTTACCTAAATGGCTATTATTTTTGCTGTGGAAGTTTAAGCTTTAGCTGGGAAACAGGCAAAATTAGTGCCGTAATTTTCCCATAAGGGTACGAGTAGTCAAACTGATAAGCTGCTCTTGCCATTTTCCTTACAAAAGACGTGAATCCAGCCATGTAAACAAAATGAGGAGTGCTCTCACATCCACATCTGTCTCTCTTGAGTCTTCTGAATTTGCTGTTCACTCACCCTGGCCGCACCATTTCTGAATAATTGTGACTCTCTTGCCATCCATCAGGGATATGTGACTGGTAGTTATGAGAAAAATGCCTCGCACGTTTTCTTCTCTATTTTTTAAAATTTATTTATCTTACTCTTGGCTTACTAGACAAGAAGTAGAGGTAAGGCTTTGAATCCAGAGCTATTTATTTTTAAGTTGAGAGTACAAAAGAGAGGGCTCTCATTCCATCAAAATTATCTTTTGATGTTCTCCTTCCTTAGTGAAGCACCCTCCTCTCCCCCACCCAGCCTAGCATTATTAGGAATGGCATCTCTAAAGAGTGGAAAAGCTGACACCATGCATTCGTCCAAAATCCTGGGTCCCCTGCCATACTTCCCTCCCTCTCTTCCCCACATAACAGTGGTTCTCATTCTCACTCCGTGATGAAAATCAGTGGAGGAGCCATTGAGGTAGGGATAAGAGAGTAGTCATCAGGTCTACTTACTCCACTAGCAGCCCCCTTAGCCTAGGAGACCCCAGAGATTCCAGAACCCTGGCCTCCTGCCCCCATATTGTCCCAGCAAGGTCTGAGCATGTGTGCACATGACCTGTAGGTAGCAAACTCTCCCATAGTGTGTCTCAGAGTTCAGTCCCATAGATGGCCTTATAGCGTAAGTACTCTTCTAAGCACTGGAGAGCATTATCATCCACTTTTGGGTCAAACTTGTTGGCCAGCAGGTGATGGTTCTGAAGCATCCAGTGCAGGTCCCCAGCACCATAAATACAAACAGCCCGCTGGTGGATTCCAGTGCAAGGTGGATAAGGGGCCCCCGCGCTCATGTCTCCCTCATGACCCTGCCACTTGACCAGCCTGGCGATGGCAGCCAAGTCCGAGGTGTCATACTTGGGGTGGTAGGGAACAGAGCCAGGCATCCACGGTGCACGCTGAAGCGTGGCCCAGAGGTGTTCATCAGGGCTATAGGTGTCTTTTACCCATTCAATCAGTTGTTTGGCTTTGGGGTTCTCTAAGACATGTTGGATGAAGTTTCGAGAAGCCACAATATAGGCATTCCCTGTGAACACAGGTAAATTATCAGGGGGAGGGTCCTTCTTCTTGTTTGTCATGAACAATTTGTCTGTGAACTCGTAGTGATACTTCCAGCGGTTTTTTTTGTACTCAGTAGGTATCTCTGACTCCATACTGTTCTTTCCATTCAGCATCTTGAGCGCTTGGACCATCTCAGCATTTGTCTTTATAGGAAAGTCTGTCCCACATGTATTCAGGAAGTATTTCCATGGCACAGGACTCTGGAGCAGGTCTTCCATGCAGTTCAGGTCTGCCTGCACCCTGGACCAGGACGCATAAACCACCTGAACCAGCTTACTGGCCATGAAGACATTTGGGAAGCATGAAATAATCGCCTTGACTGCCTCTTTGAAGGTTTCTGGGGACTTCTCATCCACATGGACACAGTATATATTCTGTGGGACATACACAGCTCGCAGCAGCCTCTCAAAATTTTCAATCTTCTCATGGACCACCATAGAATACGCGATGGGGAAGTCTAACTCTTCTTTGCTCAGTGAGAACTCTATGAACTTCCTCTTGGCCTTAAAGTGCTCACAGCTCCTGGTCAGGTTGAGGTAGTCAGTGTCTGTGAAAGGCTCCCTCTTATGCTTGGTCTCCAGGTTGCTTAGGACAGCCTGAATCACTGCTTCCTTGTTCCCACGGGTGACCCCGGAACAATTGATGGAGCTCCTTGCTGGCAGCTTCAGGGACTTGTACAAGATGTCCCTACAACGCCGGCTTTGAAAGTCCTTGGACTCCAGATCCGGGTGCTCAAAGTCACATTTCAGTCTGAGAGAAAGTCTCAAAGCAATAATGGCCAGCAGCATATAGCAGCCCAGGGCCCACAGGTAATGCTGCTGGCAAAACTTCTTCTTCCAACTAAACATCTTCATGGAAGGGAGACCTGGTAGAGTTCAGCCACAGGGAAGGAAGAGGAGGATGGAATCCTTGGACAGAAGAAAATGCTTTCAATTACAAACTAAACCAGAATGTAGTCACAGGCACTTCAAGTTCAATTCGGAACTGACAGCAAAATGTATTTCTTCTCTAGACAAATATCCTCAGTAGAAAACCTGCCTAAGGAGCCTCTTACAGCTGGTTTGCTCATCCTGGGATAGAGCCTGAGCCTACATGCTGGGATCAGGCTCCACTTCTACTCCAGAGAGAGAAGGGGAAGTGGCACTGACCACCTGCTGAGGTAGAGGAGGATCAGTCAGAGGAAGTCCCCACCCTTCATTCCTCATTCTCCCCTACCCTCTTTTTATTACAAAGCTCTTATCTTCAACCTAGACTTTCTGGTAGGTCTGGATAGATAATCCATGAAATGCAGATTTTCCGTGTCAGTTCTAGAAATCTAAAGTCCTTTTTAAAAGAAAAAGTACATTGCTTGCTCTCGTTTGGCATTTATATATTAGGATGCCTATCACTGCACATAATTCACTGATCAGATGTGATATCTAGCCACCCTTTTAAAAAGATGTTCTTAAAGAAATAGAAATAATTGGATTAAAAAAAAATGCATTGTAATCATTCACATAAGGAGCCCTAGTGGCACAATGGTTAAGCACCCGGCTGCTAACCAAAACATTGGCAGTTGGAACCCACTCAGCAGCTCCAGGAACCCTGGTGGCACAGTGGTTAAGAGCTCAACTGCTAACCAAAAGGTCAACAGTTTGAATCCAGTAGCCACTCCTTGGAAACCCTGTGAAGCAGCTCTACTCTGTCCTACAGGGTCACTATGAGTTGGAATCAACCGGATGGCAACGGGTTTTTTTTTTCCCCAGCAGCTCCAAGGGAGAAAGACCTAGCAGCCTGCTCCTGTAAAGATTACAGCCTACAAAACCTTATAGAGCATTTGTGCTCTGTCACATGCTGTCACTATGAGTTGAAATCAACTTGACAGCACCCAACAACAATAACTCATGTAGACAATTCTTCAGTTTATCCAAGTTTAAAATATACCTACACACAGACACACATAGCCACGCTTATACAATATTTAATGAGTGCCATCTATGGGCCAGAAATATTTCTTTACATTGTCTCATTTAATCCTCACAGCCAGTCTCAGCTATGGTATTATTAGACTTCTTTTACACATAGAAAAAGAGAAGCTAAATACCTTGCTAAATATTACACACATTATAAAAAGCAGATCTGGGGTTCCTTCCCCCTTCCCCAGTGTTTTTTTGTCTTGTTTTGTTTTTTTGTCCTCAAGCCTAATACTTGTTCCACCAAGTCACAGATACCTTTCAAATACAATTTAAGGTACTGGGTACCATCAAAGGAAATTAGATATTATAGGGGAAAAAATCCCTAAAAGGAGAAAAACAAAATGAGACAGCAATGTTTTTTCCCCCTTGTTGTAATCTCTTTGTAAGCTCTGAATAAGATTGTATCCTGTTTGGTAATAACTTTTATGGAAATCTAAGAAGAAGAAAAATGAAAAATAGAGACAATGCTCACCTTTAATAGCTTCTTTTCTGATTAGTGAAGACCTCTTGCCAGATTATGAATCTGCTTCCAAGGGAAGACTGGTTGGGCTTCATGGAAGCAAATGTGTACACCATTTCTCCTGGTCTTCTTTAAACCCCTCCTAATTTTTTTTTTTTTAAATATATTTTCTGACGATCACAAAATGTTCAAGCAACTGCCTTGGGTTCCTCTTTATTCTCTGCAAAATGGAGAGTAACAGGTGGCTTTATCACTCTCCTTTTGTGGTTCCCACTCTCAGATAGGAGAGGAAGCTCAGGTAAGTCATTCAGGAGCATACTCTCAGGTACTAGTCATCCAGGAAGGTAAGCGAGGCAGGAAAAAAAGTGCTGACAACATCTGAGGAAGCAAGCAGGTCTTTCAGTCAGAACAGGTCAGTTCCTATCCATGCACTCCTGCCACAAAGCCATTCATAAAAACCTGTCAGTGCTCATAAAAGAGTTTAAAACAAAGACACATAGATGCACACAGCTATGCCCCTTGCCCTTGCCTTCTGTGGCCCTGCGCCCAGCAGTCACCCGTCTTATCTTACCCGACACAGGAGCAATAAAAATACCTTCCTCAGACTTATTTTCTTTTTAAGAAAACAAGTCCATGAAAACCAGGGTTCTTTCATCAAATGGCACTGGTAGAAAAATCCATTTGCCTGGTCTTAAATGATTGTTAATAATCTGTAGGTTGTAGAAATACCCAGAGTTCAGATCGCAGATAGCCCTCACAAATGTCTGTGAGTTTAGGATTCTGGCAGTCTAAAAAATACAATGATGGCTTTGGCAACACAGTGTGTAAAATGCCTTCTTCAAAGCCTCTGGCACAGTTTGCCACTGTTTGCTCCCCATCCCCTCCTCTTCCCCCCCCAATAATATATTTTAATATAAAGAGATAATTCAGGGTACAGGATTTAACTAGGTACCAAGTTGTTAAGTAGGTAACTGAAAAGGAAAAAGACACTAAATTATTAGGGAGTAGCAATTCCTGGAAGTAGCTACCTTCCCTAGGCTGGAGGACTTGGGAATTAATAAATACAGAATTTGAGTAGAGGGGCCCCACAAACTGAAACTCAGACCTCTGAGGAGGGGTCTCTCTGCTCAGCTGATGCTGGGGTCTTTAAGCTTAGAGATGATCCTTCGGCTGAGATCCGCCCTCTCAAAATGTGGTGGGTACTGGTGCCTATGCCGGGGAGATGAAGCCGTTTGTGCAAGTGTTGCAAAAACTATTACTAGAAACTATATTCAGTGCTGCTACATAGTGGAACAGCGACTGCGAGGTACACAACCGTTGACACGGTGATGCTCAGAAGAAGGAAGTAGGTAGAGAGCAAAGAGGAAGCGAACAGGAAGTCCCGCCTCCAGCCTCACAGTCCCTCTCTACCGCCCTCTATTGGCAGAGTCTAAACGGGAGCAGCTGGCACAGCAGAAACATGGTTTGCAGCGTCCCACCTCCAGCTTCACAAAGCCCAAGGGTGGACTTGATCTGAAGATGAGATGGTAATCATGGAGATCAGTCAGGTCATCTTGCAGCCCTCCAATGCAGGCTCCAGTTGAGCAGGCTCCAGTGCCAGTCCACAAAGGTTATGTTACTCACAGAATAACTCAAGGAGGGTACAAATGGCATTGCTGAGCTCTGGACCAAGCAGAAGCATTGATATTTGTGATGTGGACATTTATGCAGGGCTACCCACAGTGGGCATGGGGAGAACCCAGGATAGGACCTGTAATTGCCCATCTTCCCTGTGCTCTTGAAAGAGGCCCACTGTAAGTGGTCGCTGTCAGCACCTTAGGGAGAAACAGACCAGTGATGTGGTGCAGCTGGCCTTAGGGAGTGCAGGAGAGGGAACAGAATGGGAGGAGAGGGCACACAAAGTCTGCAGCCAGGCAACATGCAGAGACCAGGCTGGCGTTCAGAAAGATGGTCAGCAGGTTCCACACGCTGCATTCTATGTGGGCTTGGACAAGGAGGTGGGGCACTGGAAAGAGGGAGGAAGGGCCAGTCCCAGAGTTCTGGGACACCAGGCCGCCACCATGGCAGGAGCCCAGACCAGGAGAATGAGGCCCTTTACTAGATTCTAGCTTCCTGTGCTGAGGCCCAAAGGCAGAACCAGAAGACCCTGGAGGCAACTATATCCAAGAATCCAGAACTACATGAAGACAGTTAGATGCCCAAAGTACTAAAAAGATGATGGCACGCACCTCCCTCAAGTGTCCAAAATAAAAGCAACTTGAAACTGCTTAGTAAGCACAAGGAAGTCCAACACAGTCCTGGTTCTGAAATATCAGACTCTTCCCACCAGACCTCTAACTCTTTTTCTCCTCATGGTGGGTTTAGCTGCCTACTGGGGCAAATAGCTTTGCCTGCATCCCCTGAGTTTTGAATTATAAATCCTTGTATGTTAGTGGAGGACGTAGGAGTTCCAATGGTGGGGAGCAGAGAAACTAAGCCAGGGCCATCAGGGCAGGTCTGGAAGATGCCCGTGAGGATTAGGGTTAACCTTAATGGGGGTTGGAGGACCCTTATAGTTTGGACCACAAGATCAGAGGAGGGCCCAGGCAGCAGGGTGATCCCCATTTTAAGCTGAATTCACAAATTCGATGACTGCATCTTTTTCCTTATTTTCTTATGGTGCTGTTTACCTCTTGTAAGTGTCACCTTTGCCCCCTTGTTAAACTGGAAGTTCCTTGTGGTTGTGTTCTCCGCTTCTATTTCCTCTTGGCATCTAGCACAGTAGGTATTAATAGAATCCCCAAGCTGCCCCAAAAAGAAATGTTGCATGCAGGGTGGTTCATGTGTAGCAAAGGCAGTCCCAGTTAACAACAAAGAAGAGAATGTGACTCAGAGAGCAGGAAGTAAGAACGGATAAACATGTAAAAACCAAACTACAGTGTCACTGGATAGGCTGAAACTCGGGTTTGAAAGTGACCATAAGGACTATTTGCTCAGCATACAGATCGAATAGATATGTTGAAAAGATTCAACCCTGACACACACCTTTCCTGACTTTAAACCACGCAGCATCCCCTTGTTCTATTCAAATGACTGCCTCATGATCCATGTACAGATTACTCATGAGCACAATTAAGTGTCCCGGAATTCTCATTCTTTGCAACGTTATCCATAATTTGTTATGATCCACACAGTCGAATCTTTTGCATAGTCAATAAAACACAGGTAAACATCTTCCTGGTATTCTCTGCTTTCAGCCTGGATCCATCTGACATGAGCTATGATGTCCCTGGTTCCACATCCTCTTCTGAATCCAGCTTGAATTTCTGGCAGTTCCCTGTCGATGTACTGCTGCGGCTGCTTTTGAGTGATATGTAGCAAAATTTTGCTTGTGTGTGATATTAATGATATTGTTCTATAATTTCCACATTCAGTTGGATCATCTTTCTTGACAATAGGCATAAATATTGATCTCTTCCAGTTGGTTCAGGATTGGAGGAAGACATTAACAACCTGCATTATGCAGATGACACAGCCTTGTTTGCTGAAAGTGAAGAGGACTTGAAACACTGATGAAGATCAAAGAACACAGCCTTCAGTATGGATTATACCTCAACATAAAGAAAACAAAAATCCTCACAACTGGACCAATAAACAACATCATGATAAAAGAAGAAAAGATTGAGGTTGTCAAGGATTTCATTTTACTTGGATCCACAATGAACACCCATGGAAGCAGCAGTCAAGAAATCAAAAGACGCATTGCATTGGGCAAATCTACAAAAGACCTCTTCAAAGTGTTGAAAAGCAAAGATGTTGCCTTAAGGACTAAGGTGCACCTGACCCAAGCCATGGTGTTTTCAGTCGCCTCATACGCATGCAAAAGCTGGACAATGAATATGGAAGACTAAAGAAGAATTGACATCTTTGAATGGTGATGTTGGCAAAGAATATTGAATATACCATGGACTGCCAAAAGAATGAACAAATCTGTCTTGGAGAAGTACAACAAGAATGCCCCTTGGAAGCAAGGATGGTAAGACTACGTCTCACATACTTTAGACATGTTATCAGGAGGAATCAGTCCCTGGAGAAGGACATCATACTTGGTAAAGCAGGGGGTCAGCGAGAGATGAAGACCCTCAAAGAGATGGATTGACACAGTGGCTGCAACAATGGGCTCAAGTATAGCAACGATTGTGAGGATGGCGCAGGACCTGCCAGTGTTTCGTTCTGTTGTGGATGGGGTCACTGTGAGTCAGAGCCGACTGGATGGCACCTAACTACAACAAAAGGACTAAGGAAGATGGGGAACGGGGGAAGGTTCAAGCCCGGATCTTATTTAATACTCCATGACAGTGGGCTGTTTGCAAAAATGGGATTGTGATCTCTGGCCACAGAAAAATGGTTAAAAGACCCAATACAATCAATTCTGTTTCCAGTTAGGGTTGTAAAATCAAGCTCTAGTTCTACCCTCCCTATCCATCCAAAGCTCCCTCCTCCTGGACAAACCTCCTATCCCAGATTACCTGGAGAGATAGAAGATTCAGGGGGGAGGGCGGGGGGAATACACACAGAGAATTTAATAAGTATTTGCTGAATGCAGAGGAAACGTTCAGAAGTAGCAAGGAAAACGTTCTTATCAGGTGAAATAATTGCATTTGCTCTTCCTTTCTACTGAAGTTCCCAAGGCTGATCATTTGTTAAATTGTACAGTAGACCTCGTTTGCTTAGCCCCCCTCCCCCCACTTTGGGCAGTGATCTGATTTCTCAAAGGGATTGGAAGGGACTGCCTGCTCTTGGCCACTTCCACTATTGGGCAGCCACTGCCAAGTCGTTTTTATTCCCCCACTCCATGATACCATCAAAACTCATTCATCCTCACTGTCAGCTCCTTTGTAGTATCGTGAGCTGTTTGAGGGCAGAGACCATGTCATATTCAGCTCTGGCTTCTGCCCTGCAACTACCTCAAGAACTTGCAGATGGTAAATTCACCATGAATGTTCCTTGAATGAACAGCTGCCTCGATGTCCATGGAGGCTCCTATAAGTACTGGAGTCTTGAAAATGTGGATTACCAGCAGCTACTGGAATTCACAGATAGAGGCTTCCTGAAGTAAGCGCTATGCAAAAAATATGACATCACAGAGCTGAAGCTAATTGAAATTCAAACAGCACTGGAGTGATTAAGTTTACCTAGGAAACTTTCTCGGAAGTAACCTTCCAAAGGTGGACTTAAAGGCATGTTAACAATGAGATTAAGGTGCTTCCTATTGCATTGTTAGGAAGCAAGCTTCAAAATGGAACTGATCACAAATGGTATGTAACATGGGGCAGGGTTTCATTAATTCATTCATTCACTCCATTTAAAAATTATTGAGGAAGCTGCTAAGTTTTAAGTACTTGAGATTGAAAGCTGATTAAGACAGCTCTTTCTCTCGAGAAGCTCATAACCTTGTGTAGGAGAAATATATGAGACTAGATCATTATATACCATGTATAAGTGCAAAGACATAGGCATTGGATATGCTGGAAGCCCAGAAGTTGAAACTAAAAATACAAGTGGAAACAAAAGAGCTTGGTTCTTCATGAAATCTAGAAAAAGAATGCAGGAATTTGGTGCTTCATGCACTGTCTTTTGAAGGATACTGGCTAGTGGCTACAAGAAGAATGGAAACATGGGTTAAAGAAAACGTTCCCTTGGGCATCCATTTGGAAAAAGAAAATGATCCTTACCTCACACTAAAAATACAAATTTTAGATTTAAATTTTTTTTAAACCTACAAAAATTATATAGAATACATTTATGATACCAAGGTTGGAAAGATCTTTTTTTTGTATTACACCAAGACCAAAAAATTATAAACAGAAAAGTGACAGGTTTGACCGTAAGTTGTTGTTAGGTGCTGTTGAATCAATTCCAACTCATAGTGACCCTATGTACAACAGAACGAAACACTGCGAAGTCCTGCATCATCCTCACAATCATTGTTATGCTTGAGCCCATTGTTGCAACCACTGTGTCAATCCATTTCATTGAAGGTCTTCCTCTTTTTTGCTGACCCTCTATTTTTTGTGTATGTGTGTGCTTTAAGTGAAAGTTTACAGTTCAAGTTAGTTTCTCACACAAAAATTTATATACACATTGTTATGTGAACCTAGTTGCTCTACCTATAATGTGACAGCACACTCCTCCTTTCTACCCCAGATTTCCCATGTCCATTCAGCCAACTCCTGTCCCTTTTTGCCCTTTTACCTCACTGCTAGACAGGAGCTGCCCCTTTAGTCTCACGTTTTCACTTGTGCAAAGAAGTATTCCCTTCATGAGTATCATTTTATGCCTTACAGACCAGTCTAATCTTTGAAGAGTTGGCTTCAGAAACGGTTTTAGTTTTGGGCTAACACAGAGTCCAGGGGCCATGTCTTCCAGGGTCCCCCCAGTCTCAGTCAGACCATTAAGTCTGGTCTTTTTACTAGAATTTGAGTTCTACACCTCACTTTCTCCTGCTCCATCAGGGACTGTCTGTTGTGTTCCCTGCCAGGGTGGTCATTGGTGGTAGCCAGGCACCATCTAGTTCTTCTGGTCTCAGGCTGATGGGGTCTCTGGTTTATGTGGCCCTTTCTGTCTCTTAGGCTAATATTTTCCTTGTGACTTTGGTGTTCTTCATTCTCCTTTGCTCCAGGTGGGTAAGGACCAATTGATGCATCTTAGAAGGCTGCTCACTAGCTTTTAAGACCCCCCACAAAAAAAAATCCACTGCTGTCGAGTAGATTCTGATTCATAGCGACCCTATAGGACAGAGTAAAACTGCCCCGTAGAGTTTCCAAGGAGCGTCTGGTGGATTCGAACTGCCGACCTTTTTTTTTTTTCGGTTAGCAGCCATAGCACTTAACCGCTCTCTTTAAGACCCCAGACACCACTAACCAAAATGGGATGCAGAACATTTTCTTAATTAACTTTGTTATACCAATTGACCTAGAAGTCCCCTGAAACCATGGTCCCCAGACCCCTGCCCCTGCTACTCTATCCCTGAAAATATTTGACTGTATTCAGGAAACTTCTTAGCTTTTGGTTTAGTCCAGATGTGCTGACTTCCCCTGTATTGTGTGTTGTCCTTCTCTTCACCTGAGATAAGTCTTGTCTACTCTCTAGTTAGTGAATACCCCTCTCCTGCCCCCCACCTCGTAACCATCAAAGAATGTTTTCTTCTGTGTTTAAACCTTTTTTGAGTTCTTATAATATTGGGCTGACCCTCTTCTTTACCAAGCACGATGTCCTTCTCCAGGGACTAATCCCTGTTGATAACATGTCCAGAGTATGTAAGATGTAGTCTCGTCATTCTTGCTTCTAAGGAGCATTCTGGTTGTACTTCTTCCAAGAAAAATTTGTTCATTCTTTTGGCAGTCCATGGTATATTCAGTATTCCAAGACTTCATTAATAAACTGACCTCCATATGCCCCCAATCTGACTGGTGGACCAAAGTGACACTTTGGGTCTCCTGGAATTAGTGTTAGTTCAGAGCCAGTATCCAGTAATCCCCAAATTGTCTGAATATTTCCTTTCCCCCAAAGAACAATCACTCTTGTAAAAGACCGTAGATTCCTTTGGGGAAGGCTGGGAGAAAGATTAACAGTATAAATTTTTGACAGTGTAGCGGGGTCCTTCTTCAAGAGGACTTAGCTTACCTTCATTTAAGGGGTTATGGGCCTTTAAATCCACTCAAGCCTGGGAACTGATTGAGGGACCACGGCTCTCTATTCTGGCAATTTGAGTTAGACTGCTGTTCACTTGACCAAGAATTCTTCCATTTGTACAGATCAAGTAAATATTTAGTAGATTTCCTATCTGTTTCACTCCTAGGGACACCATGACTAAGTCACCAATGTCCTGAGACCTTACAAGTCAGACTATTATGATTACTCTTCTAACTCTGTTGTCCCTTATGGTTACCGTGCCCACCTTGTCTTTGTCAATTGAGTGCCACCACTTGGCCCCTACCACCACAGGGTCCAATCAGCCCCAATGTAGTTAGGTGTCTTAATTCAGTTAGGGCAGTTCCCACTGTGAAATCTACCTTACATAAAGTAACAATCACAGCAGTCTTTAAGGATGCTGGGGATCCCTTCACAAATTTGTTCCTCACTGATGTGGTAAAAGGTGTGTCCTCTGGGCACTCCACGTGTGGCTTTGTGGGTCTAACCTGATAAATCCACTCTAACATGCCAATCTCCCTAAGCCTTTGAATACTTTCTTCTACAGTATACCAAGGTAGGTCTGGTATTTTAACTTGATTTAGTGCAGACCACTACAAATCCATGCTTCAGCAACTCAACCAAATAAACTATTGGATCTTTTCCTAACTTCTCAAGTTGAAACTTTGAAGACAGAATCTGTTCTTAGTGGGCCCGTATCAAAAAACTCTGACTGACCCATCTTGCACCATTATCCCACATCCTTAATAGCCATTCCCACACATATTGCCCAGGTTTCTGTTTATACATATTAGAAAAGTCAAGCAGTTCTTTTGGAGTGTAGCATACTTCCTCCTGGATCACACTTTGTACTTCACCTTTTGGGGCTTGCTGTGATTTAAATCTAATTATAGGTCTAGAAGCCAAAATGAATGGTAAGGATGTGTTTGGAGAACATTCATCATTGTCTTGTAAGTCATTTGCCTCAGGCGATGCCCCAGGCAATGACCCAGACAAAGCCTCTTAAGACACGGTGGTGGGGGGGTAATCTAATCAGATAGAATGGAGGGGCTAATAGTTTTACTGGGGAGGGTGGCCTAGCAGACAAAGGTGGACTAATCTCTTCAGATGGGAGCAGGAGGGCTGGTTCTGTTGGCGGGAGTGATTCAATGAATTTAGAGGCTCAGAGTCCCCAGCTTCATGGTTATCTGCCCATCCGTCTCCATCCCAAGTATCAGCATTCCATTTCTCCTTAATCAATACCCTCGCTTTAACTTTAGACACCACTTGAGATTGGGAATTGAGCTGGCATTGTAATTCAGTTACTCTTACAATAAGACTCTGAGTTTAGTTTTCGGCAATATCAGCCCTGTTACTACAAGAAATAAAGCTTTATTTCAAGGCATAAGTGGAAACTTTTAGGTCGTGTTTGTGGTGCATGAGCTTTGACTCTGAAGCCCTGAGCCATCTCTTTCTTTCACCGTTTGTCTAGTGAAAGTAGGACCAACCAACCAGCTTCCTTATACTTCTCATTATGACAAAATTGTAGAAAGATATCAAACATGCAATCACCCAAAGCCTCATCTCTCACCAATACCTGATATATTGGTGGTGATATTTTGCATATTTCTATTGCCACCTCACTACATGTATTAGCACTGCCCTCTTTACTACTGGAAGAAGCCATCCACATCTTTAAGACTAACCAGGCCTGAGAACCAATTTAGAATAGAAAACTCATCCTTACAATTTTGTTTCTCTAGAGCCACTCTCAGTATCAGATATCTTAGGCTGGGTTCTCTAGAGAAGCAAAACCAGTGAAGCATATATGCATACACACAGAGAGAGAGAGAGAGAGAATGAGAGACTGATGAATTCCAAGATTGGCAGGCAAGCTGCTAGCCCAAGTCCCAAGAACCAGAAGTCAGATGAATGGGAACCATCTGCAGGATCCAGAGCAAGCAAAAGCCAGCAAGCCTTGCCAGAAAATGCAGGCCACACCCCCAAGGAAACTCCTTTTCAACTGATTGGCTACTCATAGTACATTCCATCATGGTGGTGATCACATTATATTGGATCTCATCATGGAGGTGACTGCATCATTATATGATTGCCAAACTACATTATAACTGTCAAAACACTGAGAATCATGGCCCAGCCAAGTTGACACAGAACCATAAGCATCATATCTATTTATAGTCATGAGGTAGACCACAACCCAAAGAAATTCCCCTTTCAACTGATTGATTGATTACATTACATTGCAGTACACTACACTACACTACACTACACTACACTACACTACACTACACTACACTACACTACACTACACTACACTACACTACACTACACTACACTACACTACACTACACTACATTACATTACAGGAACTGATGTCAATACAATGCATTAGATTACATTGTCTAGTGTTTGGCCAAACCCCTGGGAACCATAGCCTAGCAAAGTTGATGCATAAAATTAACCATCACAGAGGCGGAACCAACATGGTGCTATAGACAGAAGTACAGTGCTGTTCCTCTGCAGCAAAAACCCCAAATAACTAAGTAAAACAGATACGAATGTCAATCCTGGAACCCAAGGTACATCAAGGAATAAAGAACTCGATCAAGCACAGAGAATGAGGAGAGCTATGGAGTGAAGGTCCCATATCAGCTAACTTGGCTGGATTCAGCATCTTGGGCTACAGACACCAAAGAACTCAGACAGGGAGTACAGAAAGGCAATTTTACAGAGCTCCCCACAGGAGACAGAGCACCCAGTAACCAGGGGTACACACTTTCCCACACGACTCCCTTCTTCCCTGTAGGAGGCCTCCACCGCTTGCCAACGGACCATAGTCACTAAGCCATAGAGATACTAGCTCACTGCGGCCTGGATTCACCATCTTGGACCTAAGCCACCAAGAGCTATGGACAGAAATTACAGGAAGACAACTCCATGGAGCTCCCAGCAGGAGACAGAGCACTTGGTGACTAGGGATACATGCTTTCCCACCCCCAATCCTTCTTCCCTCTACAAGCCTCTGCTATTTGCCAATAGGCCATTTTGTTTGTTTATGTTTTGTATTTTTGTTTGTTTTTTGCTATTCTTCTTTTGACTTTATTTGTTGCTTCTCAAGCTCTCCCTTCCTTTTCTTTCTCCCACCCAGCTAGCCCTGTGTACTATCCCCTCCCCTTCTTGACAGGCTGTGATTTTTTTTTTTTTTTTTTTTGATTTTTTGCTTTGTTCATTTGTTTATTATTATTTATTTTGGCTTTTTTTGTTGCTTTTCTTTCTCTCTCTTCCTTCCTTTACTTTCTTTCACCCACCTAGCCCTGTGTGCCATCCTTTTCCCCTTCTTGATGGGCTGTGATTTGTTTGGGCTGTTTACTTTGTTCCTTTTTGTTATGTTTGTTTTTTTTGATGTTGTATTTTGGGCTGTTGTTGTTGCTTCTCTCTCTTTACCTTCCTTCCTTCCTTTCCTTTCTTTCACCCAGCTAGCCCTGTGTGCTATGCCCTCACCTGCTTGATGGGCTGTGATTTTTTTGTTGTTGTTGTTTGTTTGCTTTTTTCCTTCTCTCTCTCTTTCTCTCTCCTTCCTTTCCTTTCTCCCACCTACCCAGCCCTGTGCACTGCCCCCGCACCTTCTGGAGAGGCCATGATGCACAGCTGGGTTGGAGAGTCACTGTGCATGGCCTCCCCAGGTTTGCACTGCTGTCATTGACCAGCTCCCTCAGCACCATTTTATTTATTTATTTGTTGTTTGTTTGGGGGGGTTCTTTCTCTGTCTCTCTCTCTTTTTTTTGTTGTTATTGTTTCTTCTCTCTCTCCCTTCTTTTCCTTTCTCCTGTTTACCCAGCCCCTTGCACTGCCCCCAACTTCTTGGTGGGCTGTGCTGTACTGCTCAGCTGGAAAGCCTGTGTCACACAGCCTCCCTGGGACTGCGCCGCACCCACAGGCCAGCTCCCTCAACACCATATCTTTTATTTTTCTTTATCTTTCCCCTTCTCCTTTTTCCTCTTCCTCCCACCTAAGGCCTGTGCTGCCTCTGCCCCTTCCTGATAAGCCATGCTGTGCCACCAGCTACAGAGACATCAGCTTGTCACCACCCCAATTCTTCCCTACCCCCAACAGCCAGCACTACACTACCATTTTTTGTTTTTATTTTTTTAATTATTATTATTTTTTTTAATTTGTTTGATCATTGATTTCTTCTCTCTCTTTCCCCTTTTTCCTTTCTCATGCCTAACTAGCCCCATGCACCACCCATGCCACTTCTTAACAGGCTAAGCCACACTGCTCAGCTAGAGAGCCACCATTGCACAGCCTTGATGTGTCTGCCCCATCCCCACCCACCAATTTGTACTTCTCAGCCATTTTATTTACTTTTTTCGTTTTATCTTTTGCCTTTGTTTCTCTCTCTTCTATCTCTTCTTTAACTCATTCACTTAGCTCTGCACATCACATCCTCTCCTTTCCCTCCTGCCTACCTGCAGCATGTGCCAAGTGCCACATCCCCAAGTGGTACCGATGTGATCCCATGTACCTTGTACTGCGCTGCCCCCGAGCCACATCCAGTCACTCCCATTTTGTGCTGCAAAGTATACATCCCCACCTATCCACCCCCACTGGACCTTCCCTGCTACACCATAGATGAGTGACCAGCCCTGCCCACTGGGACAAGGTGTGAGAAGTATCATGCACACAGGCGAGCAAGCAAAACACACCCAGCACACCTGCCCAGACATAACCAAATAAAACAAAAAAGCAGGAGAAAACAATCACATCTACAATCAGTAAACCACACAAATAATTGCTGGATTCCTGGAGACAGTAGAAAATATCAAAACATATTTTAAAAATACAGGAGAGGATGGCTCCAGAAAGCAACCAAAATTAAGCACTAGATGACCTTCTGCTAGGAGAAAAGGCACTGGAACTACCTGATAGGGAATTTAGAATTCTAATAATCGGGGTTCTCCAACAGACGAAGGGAATGCAGACAAAAATAAGGAAAAAATAGGCAAAATCATGGAAAAAAACAAACAAAACAATGGAAGAAATCAGGAAAATAATACAGGAACAAAATGTCAAAATAAACAACTGGGAATCATACAAAACCACCAATTAGAAATCCAAAAGATAAACAACAAGATTTCAGAAATGGACACTGCAATAGAAGGTTTTAGGAGCATTATTTGAAACAATGGCAGACAGAATCAGTGAAATTGAAGACAAATCCTTGAATACCACTTTGAGGAAATATCAGACAAAAGAGCAAAGAACAATTCAAAAAAAAAAAAAAAAACCGTGAGAATGATGCGGGATACAATCAAAAGGAAAAATTTTCATGTCATTGAAGTTCTAGAATGGGGGAGAAAATGGAAAACACAGAGAGGATTATTGAAGATTTGCTGACAGAAAACTTCCTGTCTTAGTTACCTAATGCTGCTATAACATAAATACCATAAGCGTATGGCTTCAGCAAACAAAAGTTTATTTCTCTCACAGTCTAGGAGGCTAGAAGTCTGAATTCAAGGCATCAGCTCCAGGGGGAGACTTTCTCTCTGTCGATTCTGGAGGAAGGTCATTGTCATCAATTTTCCCCTGGTCTAGGAGCTTCTCAGTGCAGGGACCCCACTCCCAAAGGATGTGCTGTTCTCCTGGCTCTTGTTTCTTTAGGATCAACAAAATCAACAAACCACTGGCCAAACGGACAAAAGAAAAACAGGAAAGGATGCAAATAACCCAAATAAGAAATGAAATGGGGGACATTACAACAGACCCAACTGAAATAAAAAGGATCATAACAGAGTACTATGAAAAACTATATTCCAAAAAAATTGAAAACCTGGAGGAAATGAGCAAATTTCTAGAAACACACTACTATCCAAACTAACACAAACTGAAGTTGAGAATCTGAACAGACCCATAACAAGAGAAGAGATTGAAAAGGTAGTAAAAAAAAAAAACTCCCAACAACAACAACAAAAAGCCCTGGTCCAGATGGCTTCACTGGAGAATTCTGCCAAATATTCAGAGAAGAGCTTACACCAGTGCTATTCAAACTGTTTCAGAACATAGAAATGGAAGGGATACCTCTGAATTCATTCTACAAAACTGGTATAACCCTGATACCAAAATCAGGCAAAGACACCACAAAAGAAGAAAATTACTGACCAATATCTCTCATGAATATAGATGTAAAAATTCTCAACGAAATTCTAGCCAATGGAATTCAGCATTATATCAAAAAAATAATACACCAGGACCACGTGGGATTCATACCAGGTTTGCAAGGATGGTTCAACATTAGAAAATCAATCAACATAATCAACCACATAAATAAAAGAATTCACATGTTTATCTCAATCAACGCAGAAAAGGGATTCAACAAAGTCCAACACCCATTCCTGATAAAAATCTCAATAAAATGGGTATAGCAGGGAAATTCCTCAACATACTAAAGGGCATCTATACAAAACCAACAGCCAACTGCATTCTTAATGGACAGAGGCTGAAAACATGCCCCTTGAGAAAAGGAACAAGGGTGCCGTTTAGCACCATTCCTATTTAACATTATGCAGAAAGTCCTAGCTAGAAAAATAAGTCAAGAAAAAGAAATAAAGGACATCCAAATTGATAAGGAAGAAGTAAAACTGTCTGTATTTGCAGATGATATGATACTATACATAGAAAACTCAAAAAGCTCAACAAGAAAACTACTGGCACTTCTAGGAAGATTCAGCAGAGTAGCAGGATACAAGATAAACATACAAAATTCAGTTGGATTCCTATATACCAATAAAGAGGACTATGAAAAGAAAATAAGGAAAACAGTACCATTTATAATAGCCCCTAAAAAAATAAAATACTTAGGAATAAATCTAACCAGGGATGTAAAAGATCTATACAAAGAAAACTATAAAACACTACTACTGCAAGAAACCAAAACAGACCTATATAAATGGAAACACATACAATGCTCATGGATGGGTAGATTTAACATTGTGAAAAGGTCACTTCTACCTAAAGCAATCTACAAATACAATACAATCTCAATCCAAATACCAACAGCATTCTTTTTTTTTTAATTTTGCTTTAAGTGGAAGTTTACCAGCCTCTCATACAAAGTGTTATACAAGCCTTGCTATGTACTCCTAGCTGCTGTCTCCATAATGAGACAGCACACTCCTCCTCTCCACCCTGTATTCCCTTTGTCCATTGAACCAGCTTCTGTCCCCCTCTGTCTTCTCATCTCACCTCCAGACAGGAATTTCCCACATAGTCTCATGTGTCTACTTGAGCAAGAACCTCACTCCTCACCAGTATCATTTTCTGTCTTATACTCCAGTCCAATCCCTGTCTGATGAGTTAGCTTCAGGAGTGGCTCCAGCCTTGGGCTAACAAAGGGTTTGGGGACCATGACCTCCAGGGACCCCATAGTCTCAATCAGACCATTGTCTAGTCTTTTTACGAGAGAATTTAAGATCTGCATCCCACTGCTCACCTACTCCATCAGGGATTCTCTGTTGTGTTCCCTGTCAGGGCAGTCATCAGTGGGAGCCGGGCACCACCTAGTTCTTCCAGTCTCAGGCTGATGTAGTCTCTGGTTTATGTGGCACTTTCTGTCTTTTGGGCCCAACTTTACCTTATGTCTTTGGTGCTCTAGTTGAGACCAACTGATACATCTTAGATGGCCACTTGCTAGCATTTAAGACCCCAGACTCCGCTCACCAAAGTGACGCAGAACATTTTCTTAATACATTTTGTTATGCCAATTGACCTAGATGTCCCCTGGAACCATGGTTCCCAAACCCTTATCTCTGCTACTCTGGCTTTCAAAACCTTCTGTTGTATTCAGCAAACTTCTTTGCTTTTGGTTTAGTCCAGTTGTACTGACCTCTTCTGTATTGTGCGTTGTCTTTCCCTTCACCTAAAATAGGTCTTGTCTGCTATCTAATTAGTGATTATCCTTCTCCCTCCCTCCTCACCTTTGTAATTATCAGAGAATATTTTCTTCATCAACAGCATTCTTTAAAGAGATGGAAAAACTAATCATTAACTTAATAAGGAAAGGGAAGAGGCCCCAGGCAGGGAAGGTACTACTGAAGAAGAACGATAAAGTAGCAGGACTCACACTACTTGACCTCAGAACTTGCTATACAGCAATGGTAGTCAAAATATCCTGGTACTGGTACAATGACAGACACGTTGACCAATGGAACAGAATTGAGAACTCAGATGTAAACCCATCCACCTGGGGTCAACTGATCTTAAACAAAGACCCAAAATCCATCAAATGGGGAAAAGATATTCTTTTTAACAAATGGTGCTGGCAAAACTGGATGTCTATCTGCAAAAAAAAAAAAGAAACAGGGCCCTTACATCACACCATACACAAAAAGTAATTCAAAATGGATCAAAGACCTAAATACAAAACCAAAAACTATGAAGGCCGTTGGAGAAAAAATAGGGTCAACTCTAGAGGCCATAATATATGACATTAACAGGATACAAACCATAACTAAAAAACACCAGAAGATAGATAAATGGGATCTTCTAAAAATTAAACAGTTATAATCATCAAAAATCTTCACCAGAAGAGTAAGAAGGGAACCTGTCGTTGTTAGGTGCCATCGGGTTGATTCCGACTCATAGAGACTCTATGCCTAGGCCTGTGCAATCCTCACAATTGTTGTTATGCTTGAGCTCACTGTTGCTGCCATGCTGCCAATGTGTCAATATATCCCGTTAAGGGTCTTCCTCCTTTTTGCTGACCCCCTACTTTACCAAGCAGGAAGTCCTTTTCCAGGGACTGATCCATCCTGATAATATGTCCAAAGTATGTGAGACACAGTCTTGCCATCCTTGCTTCTAAGGATCATTCTGGTTGTATTTTCCAAGACAGATTTGTTCATTCTTTTGGCAGTCCACTGTGTATTCAATATTCTCACCAACACCAAAAGCAAAGGTGTCAATTCTTCTTTGGTCTTCCTTATTCATTGCCCAGCTTTCACATGCATATGAGGTGATTAAAAACACCAGAGTTTAGGTCATGCGCACCTTAACCTTCAAGGTGACATCTTTGCTTTTCATCACTTTAAAGAGGTCTTTTGTAGCAGATTTGCCCAATGCAATGTGTCTTTTGAGTTCTTGATTACTGCTTCCATGGGCGTTGATTGTGGATCAAAGTAAAATGAAATTCTTGACAATTTCAACCTTTTCTCCGTTTATCAGGATGTTGCTTCTTGGTCCAGTTGTGAGGATTTTTGTTTTCTTTATGTTGAGGTGTAATCCATGCTGAGGATTGTGGCCTTTAATCTTCATCAGTAAGCATTTCAAGTTCTTCATCTTTATAACACAGATCGTTAATGTATCTTCCTCCAATCCTAATGTTGTGTTCTTCTTAATATAGTCCAGCTTCTTGGATTATTTGCTCAGCATACAGATAGAATAGGGATGTTAAAACGCTATAACCCTGGTGCACACCTTTCTTGATTTTAAACCATCTTGTTGTTGTTGTCAGGTGCTGTCGAGTCCATTCCAACTCACAGCAATGCTATGTACAACAGAACAAAATGCTGACCGGTCCTGTGCCATGTCCACAATCCTGAGCCCACTGTTGCAGGCACCGTGTCAATCCATCTCGTTGAGGGTCTTCCCCTTTTTCATTGACACTTACTTCACCAAGTATGATGTCTTTCTCCAGGGCCTGATCTCTCCTGACAACATGTCCAAAGTATGTAAGATGTAGTCTTGCCATTCTAGCTTCTGGAAGCATTCTGGTTGTACTTCTTCCAAGACAGATTTGTTCGTTCTTTTGGCAATCCATGGTATATTCAATATTCTTCGCCAACACCACGATTCAAAGGTGTCAATTCTTCTTCTGTCTTTCTGATTCATTAAACCACGTAGTATCCCCTTGTTCTATTCAAACAACTGCCTCTTAATCCATGTACAGGTTCCTCATGAGCACAATTAAGTGTTCTGGAATTCCTGTTCTTTGCTATGTTATCCATAATTTGTTATGATCCACACAACTGAATTCCTTTGCATAGTCAATAAAACACAGGTAAACATCTTTCTGGTATTCTCTGCTTTCAGCCAGGATCCATCAGACAACAGCAATAATATCCTTTGTTCCACATCCTCGTCTGAATTCGGGTTGAATTTCTGGCAGTTCCCTGTCAATGTACTGCTGCAACCACTTTTGAATGATCTTCGGCAAAATTTTACTTGCCTATGATATTAACAATATTGTTTGATAATTTCCTCATTCAGTTGGATCACCTTTCTTTGGGATAGGCATAAATATGGATCTCTTCCTATGGTTTGGCCAGGTAGCTGTCTTCCAAATTTCTTGGCATAGACAATTGAGCACTTCCAGTGCTGCATTGTTTGTTGAAACATATTAATTGGTATTCCGTCAATGCCTGGAGCCTTGTTTTTCACTAGTGCCTTCAGTGCAGCTTGGATTTCTTCCTCTGGTACCATCAGTTCATGATCCTATGCTACGTCCTGAAATGATTGAACACTGACCAATGAATACGACTATTATTCAAATTTACACATCAACCACTAAGGCCGAAGATGAAGAAACTGAATGTACAGTCAAGATGCATTGATAATTACTGGTGATTGGAATGTGAAAGTTGGAAACAAAGAAGAAGGATCAGTAGTTGGAAAATATGGCTTTGGTGATAGAAATGATGCTGGAGATTGCATGACAGAATTTTGCAAGACCAATGACTCCTTCATTGCAAAAACCTTTTTCAACAACGTACATGGTGACCATACACATGAACCTAGGCAGATGGAATACACAGGAATCACATCAAATACATCTGTGGAAGAGACAATGGCAAAGCTCAATATCATCAGTCAGAACAAGGCAAGAGGCCAACTGTGGAACAGACTATCAATTACTCATATGCAAGTTCAGGTTGAAACTGAAGAAAATTAGAACAAGTCCTCGAGAGCCAAAGTACAAACTTGAGTATATCCCACCTGAATTTAGAGACCACTTCCAGAATAGATTTGAGGCATCGAACACTAATGACCAAAGACCAGACAAGTTGTGGGATGACATCAAGGACATCATACATGAAAAAAGCAAAGGGTCATTAAAAAGACAGAAAAGAAAGAAGAGAACAAAACGGATGTCAGAAGAAACTCCGAAACTTGCTCTTCAACATCTAGTAGCTAAAGTGAATGGAAGAAATGATGAAGTAAAAGAGCTAAACAGAAGATTTCAAAGGACGATTCAAGAAGACAGAGTAAAGTATTATAATGACATGTGCAAAAACCTGGAGATAGAAAACCAAAAGGGAAGAACACACTCAGCATTTCTCAAGCTGAAAGAGCTGAAGAAAAAATTCAAGCCTCAAGTTGCAATATTGAAGGATTCTATGAGGAAAATATTAAATGACACAGGAAGCATCAAAAGAAGTTGGAAGGAATACACAGAGTCACTATACCATAAGGAACCGGTTGGTGTTCAACCATTTCAGGAGGTACCCTATGATCAGGAACAGATGGTACTGAAGGAAAAAGAGAACGTACAAACTGGGAAACTATGACAAATTAGACAAAGGACTAATATCTAAAATCTACAGGAAAACCCAACACCTCTACAACAAAAAGACAAATAATCCAGCTAAAAAGTAGACAAAGGATATGAACAAACACTTCACCCAAGAAAACATTCGAGTGGGTAACAGATACATGAGGAAATGCTTGAGGTCACTAGCGATTAGAGAAATGCAAATCAAAGCTACAATGAGATGCCATCTTACTGGCACGAATCAAAAAAGAAAAAAAAACAGAAAATAACAAATGTTGGAGAGGCTTCAGGGAGGTTGGAACTCTTATGCACTGCTGGTAGGAATGTAAACTTGTATAACCATTTTGGAAAATGATATGGTACTTCCTTAGAAAGCCAGAAATAGAAACACCATATGATCCAGCAATCCCACTCCTAGGACTATAACCTAGAGAAATAAAACCATCACATGAATAGACATATGCACACCCATGTTCACTGCAGCATTGTTCACAATAGCAAAAATATGGAAACAATCTAGTTGCCCATCAAAAGATGAATGGATAAACAAACTATGGTACATGCACAGAATGGACACTACACAAAGGTAGAGAACAATCTGCAAGGATCTCACAACATGGATGAATCTGGATGGCATTATGCTGAGTGAAATAAGTCAATCACAAAATGACAAATATTGTATAAGACCATTTATAAGGTTTATACACAAAAAGAAACAATCTTTGATGGTTATGAGGGAGGGTGCCTGGGAGGGAAAAATATTAAATAGATAATAGGTAAGTGGTAACTTTGGTGAAGGGTAAGACAATACGCAATACTGAGGAAGTCAGCCCAACTTGTCCAAGACAAAGTCATGGAAGCTTCTTTGACACCTCCAAGCTCCCTAAGGGACCAGGTTACTGGGCTGAGGGCTGTGGGGACCATGGTCTTGGGGAACATCTAGCTCAACTGGCATCACATAGTTTATAAAGATAACGTTCTACACTCTACTTTGATGAGTAGCGTTTGCGGTCTTAAAAGCTTGCGAGCGGCCATCTAAGATACTCCACTGGTCTCACCCCATCTGGAGCAAGGGCGAATAAAGAAAATAAAAGACACAAGGGAGAAATTAGTCCAAAAGACTAATGGGCCACAAGTACCACAGCCTCCACTAGACTGACTGAAGTACAACTAGATGGCGCCCAGCTATCACCACCAACTGCTCTGACAGGGATCACAATAGAGGGTCCCAGACAGAGTGGGAGAAAAATGTAGGAAACTCCAAATCACTAAAAAAAAAAAAAAAAAAGACTTACTGGTCTGAGAGAGACTAGAGAAACCCTGAGAGTATGGACCCTAGACACCCTTGTATCTCAGTAATAAAGTCACTCCTGAGGTTGTAAAAGATAGACAGGCCCATAAAACAAAGTGACACTAAATGGGCACACCAGCCCAGGGGCAAGGATCAGAAGTCAGGAGGGGTCAGGAAAGCTGGTAATGGGGAACCGAAGGACAAGAAGGGAGAGTGTTGACATGTCGTGGGGTTGGCAACCAATGTCACAAAACAGTATGTATATTAATTGTTTAATGAGAAACTAGTTTGCTTTGTAAACCTTCATCTAAGGTACAAAAAAAAAAAATTAACCATCACAGGTGGAAAATGAGGAAAGTATTTCAAGCACTCTTTCTATGCTGCCCCAGCCCTTGAATTTCTATCAACTGTGCATTCTGGACCCCTGGAGAGTTTCATGTATGCAGTTATGGTCATAACTATGCTTTTGTTGTTGCTGTTACATGCCATTGAGTCAGTTTTAACTCATAGTAACCCTGTTACAACAGAAGGAAACACTGCCCAGTCCTGCATCATCCTTACAATTGTTGCTATGCTGGAGGCCATCATTGCAGCCAGTGTGTCAATATATCTCATGGAGCTTCTTCCTCTCTTTCACTGACCTACTTTACCAAGCATAATGTTCTTCTCCAAAGGAAGTGAGATGAAGTCTTGCCATCCTTGCTTCTAAGGAGCTTTTGGACTATGCTTCTTCCAAGACAGAATTGGTTATTCTTCTGACAGTGCATGATATAGTCAATATTGTGTGTCAACACCGTAATCTAACTTCTTTTGATACTTCCTCTGTCATTCAATATTTTTCTCATAGAACCCTTTCAATATTGCAACTTAGGCTTGAATTTTTTCTTCAGTTCTTTTGGCTTGAGAAATGCTAAGCATGTTCTTCCCTTTTGGTTTTCTAACTCCATGTCTTTGCACATTTCTTTATAATACCTCACTCTGTCTTCAAGTCATCCTTTGAAATCTTCTGTTCAGCTCTTTTATCATTTCTTGCATTTGCTTTAGCTGCCTTACATTCAAGAGCAAGTTTCAGAGTCTCTTCTGACATCCGTTTTGTTCTTTTCTTTCTTTCCTATCTTTTTAATGACCTTTTGCTTTCTTCATGTAGGGTGTCCTTGATGTCATCACATAACTCATTTAGTCTTTGGTCATTAGTGTTCAATTCATCAAATCTATTCTTGAGACGGTCTCTAAATTTAGGGAAGACATACTCAAGGTTGTATTTTTGCCTCTTGTGGACTTGTTTTAGTTTTCTTTTGCTCCAGCTTGAACTTAATGAAGTAATTGATGCAATGATGGTCTGCTCAACAGTTGGCCCCTCATCTTGTTCTGACTGATGATATTGAGCTTCTCTGTTGTCTCCACAAATGTAGTCGATTTGATTCCTGTCTATCCCATCCTGCAAGGTTCATGTGTATAGTTCCTCTTCATGTTATGGAAAAAGAATTTTGCAATGAATAAGTCATTGGTCCTGCAAAATTCTATCATGCCATCTCCAGCATGGTTTCCATCACCAAGGCCTTATTTTCCAATTACTGATCCTTCATTTCCAACTTTTATACTCCAGCCTCCAAAGAATCTTGATTGCGTGTTTGATCAATTTCAAACTGCAGAAGTTGGTAAATGTCTTCAATTTCTTCATCTTTGGCCTTAGTGGTTAGTGTGTAAATTTGAATAGTAGTCATATTAACTGGTCCTTCCTTGTAGGTGTGTGGATATTATCCTATCACTGACAGTGTTGTACTTCAAGATTGATCTTGAAGTGTTCTTTTTGACCAATAATGCAACACCATTCTTTTTCAATTTGTCACTCCCAGCATAGTAGACCACCATATGATTGTCCCATTCAAAATGGTCCATATCAGTCCATTTCAGCTCACTAATGCCTAGGATATCGATTTTCAAGTGTTCCACTTCATTTTTGATGACTTCCAATTTTCTTAGATTCACACTTTGTATATTCCACATTATGATTATTAATGGATGTTTGCAGCTGTTTTTTCTCATTTTGAGTTCTGCCACATCAGCAAATGAAGGTCCTGAAAGCTTAACTCCATCTGTGTCATTAAGGTTGACTCTATTTTGAGGAGGCAGCTCTTCCCCAGTCATATTTTAAGTACCTTCAAACCTGAGGGACTCTTCTTCTGGTACTATACCAGACAATGTTCTACTATTCATAAGATTTTCACTGGCCAATTTTCTCAAAAGTAGATTGTCAGGTCCTTTTTCCTAGTCTGTCTTAGTCTGGACCTCCAGTGAACCCTGTCCACCACGGGTGACCATGCTAGTATTTGATATAGGGGTGACAAAGCTTCCAGCATCACAGCAACATGCAAGCCACTGCAGTATGACAGACTGACAGATGAGTGGTGAATTTAATCCCTACTGCCTTCAAAATAATAATAACTAACACATACAGAGGCTTAGTTTGTGCCAGGCACTCTTCTAAGCACTTTACATTGGTTATTTGATTTATGTAATCCTCACAACAAATCCTATAATGCACATACACTGAGTAGTTTATTCAAGACAATTCAGCCCTTGTGGGCTGAGCCGGATTTGTACCCAAACAGTCTGGCTCCAGGTCCACCCACTATCCACTCAGTTCCAGCTCCCTCTACTCTGAGTACAATGATTCCTAGGTAGGTGGCCACTCCTAGTAATATGCTATATGAGGTTTTACTAGTCCCTGGCTGGGAAGCTACCTCGGATGTAGCCTTTCTCCCCACTGGGCCTCATTCCTTCACCCATTTTAAAGGAATATAATAAGCTCAAGATAATAGAGCTCATGTGATGAGTCACACCCAAGCAATCCAACATCAGGGCCAATTTGCTTAACCTCAAGCTCATTGCTTCAGGCACATGACTAGTGCTTGTTGGATGAATCAGTGAGCAGGTGAAAGGATGAGCCTTTCCCAGCAATTAAGGAATGAAAATTTACTGGATTGTAAAAGACGTCTAAACCAGCACCCTAGTGACTGACTTATGGTATCCTTTTAGGAAACTTCTGGAAGAACACATGTCAACAACACTCAACACATTATTATTATTTTACAAAAATTAGAATATATTTTACATGCCCTTTTGAAACATGCTTTCTTTATAATGTGTATCAAAAGTCATTCCATATTTAAAGCTACCTTATTGTTTTTAAAGGTTGCATACTTTTCCTTTGGTTATATCTGATAGGATATACCATAGCTTAGTTAAAGAATTCTGTTATCCATGGAAACTTATTTCCAATTTCCAATAAAGTGTATATATCTCTGTTATATGTTTGTACATTGAGCAACTTTTTATAGAATAAATTATTATAATTTCAAAGATTGTGCAGTCTTTAAAAAAATTTTAATTGACTCTACTCAAAAAGCTTTACCCACTTACTACTTATTTTTTGCCTTTGCCAATAGACGAAAATGATATCTCACTATGGTTTTAATGTACATTTCATTGACAATTAGTAAACTTGAATAACTTTTATCTTGTGTTTTTTGGCCTTTTTGCATTTTTTCTTAAATTTCTTTCCTGTTGATTTTTTTCTACTAATTTTTCCTCTAAGGATCCCTGTTGGCACAGTGGCTAATTGCTCCGTGGCTAACCAAAAGGTCAGCTGTTGAAATCCACCAGCCACTTTTCGGGAGAAAAGACCCACCAATCTTCTCCTGTAAAGATCACTGCCTAGGAACTCCTCTGGGGCAGTTTTACTCTGTCACGTAGGGTTGTTATGAGCCAGAATCAACTCAACAACACACAACGACAATAGTTTTTCTACTAGATTGTTAGGTTTTCTTATTACTTTGGAAAAGCTTCTTGAATTTCAAGGATTTCACTTTTTTTTTCTTCTGGTTTTGTAGATACTTCAACCTAGAACCTTGTTTGACTTTGACTGTTTTATGAGGTTCTTTGCTTTGTGCAACACTTGATATATACAAGTTTTTATTTATTTTATTTTATTGTAGTCAAATTCATTTATATTTTCCTTTTGGCTCCTGAGTTTCACATAAGGCTTAGAAAACCCTTGTCCGCTCCAGGGTCATAAAAATATTCACTCACGTTTTTTAAAAATAATTTTAAGGATCTTTTTCTCTTAAATCTTCGTTCCATCTAGAATATATTTTGATAATGTAGCATGAAGTATGGAAGGCAATGATTATTTCAGGACCAAATAACTGTGCTTGAAAATAAAGCTTCTGACCTTTTCATTTGACACTTCAGGAAAATGCCAAATAGCAGTGAGCTGGGCTAGTGTGGAGAGAAGCCTCAGGAAACAGAACTGCTTTGAAGAGGAAGTGCTGCCCAGTTCAAAAAAAAAATACATTTGATTTTTGATATATAAACATCAGTCAGTGATTTTGAAAAACCATACACTGACGGTGATTCTATGGGGGAATAGAACTTAATTCATTGAAATGAAAACAAACAAACCAAATCTAAACTGGTATAACACGAGATTTTATTGTCTTTATTAGACAGCAGCTAATTATGGGTGCATTCTGGGTGGCAGAGTCCATGCACCTTGGGTCTTATCTAAGTAAGATACTATAGTGGATTCCAATCACACGCCCATTCACAAACACAGGGCTGTGATACTTATTTAGTCTGCACAACAGTACAGAAATAAATGGTATCTAATATAAAGCTGGGAAAGAGCTGCCTGCTCAAAACAGAGCCGATCTTAATGACATGGATGCAGTCAAACTCTTGGGACCTTCATTTGCTGATTGGCATGAGAAGAAACAGCTGCAAACATCCATAAATAATTGAAACACGTAATGTACAAAGCATAAATCTAGGAAAATTGGAAGTCATCAAAAATGAAATGGAACACGTAAACATCGATATCCTAGGCATTAGTGATCTGAAATGGGCTGGTATTAGTCATTTTGAATCAGAGAATCATATGGCCTACTAAGCCAGAATGACAAATTGAAGAGGAATAGCATTGCATTCATTGTCCAAAAGAACATTTCAAGATCTATCCTGAAGTACAATGCTGTCAGTGATAGGATAATATCCATATGCCTACAAGGAAGACCAGTTAATATGACTATTATTCAAATTTACGCACCAACCACTAAGGCAAAAGATGAAGAAATTGAAGATCTTTACCAACTATTGCAGTCTGAAATTGATCAAAAGGCAATCAAAATGCATTGATAATTAATAGTGATTGCAATGTGATAGTTGGAAACAAAGAAGAAGGATTGGTAGTTGGAAAGTATTACCTTGGTGATAGAAACAATGCTGGGGGTCCCATGATAGAATTTTGCAAGGCCAATGACTTCTTCATTGCAAATATCTTTTCAACAACATAAATGGCAACTATACACATGGACCTCCCCGGATGGAATACCCAGGAATCAAATCAACTACATCTATGGAAAGAGACGATGGACAAGCTCATTATCATGAGTCGGAACAAGGCTAGAGGCTAACTGTGAAACAGACCATCAATTGCTCGTATGCAAGTTCAAGTTGAAACTGAAGAAAATTAGCATAAGTCCACAAAAGCCAAAATACAACCTTGAGTATATCCCACCTGAATTTAGAGACCATCTCAAGAATAGATTTGATGCATTGAACACTAATGACTGAGGACCAGACGGGTTATGTGATGACATCAAGGATATCATATATAAAGAAAGCAAAAAGCTATTTAAAAGACAGGAAAGAAAGAAAAGACCTAAATAGTTGTTGGGGGGAGGCTCTGAAACTTGCCCTTGAGTGTAGAGTAGCTAAAGCAAAAGGAAGAAATGATGAAAGAGCTGAACAGAAGATTTCAAATGGTGGCTCAAGAAGACAAAGTATTATAATGACGTGTGCAAACACCTGAAGATAGAAAACCAAAAAGGAAGAACATGCCTGGCATTTCTCAAGCTGAAAGAACTGAAGAAAAAATTCAAGCCTCAAGCTGCAATGGTGAAGGATTCTACGGGGAAAATATTAAACGATGCAGGAAGCATCAAAAGAAGATGGAAGGAATACACAGAGTCACTATACCATTTCAGGAGGTAGCATATGATCAGAAACTGATGGTACTGAGGGAAGAAGTCCAAGCTGCACTGAAGGCATTGGCAAAAAACAAGGCTCCAGGAATTGATGGAATACCATTTGAGATGTTTCAACAAACAGATGCAGCGCTAGAAGTGCTCACTCATCTATGCCAAGAAATTTGGAAGAGAGCTACCTGGCCAACTGAATGGAAGAGATCCACATTTATGCTTATTCCCAAGAAAGGTGATCCAAATGAATGGGTAAATTATTGAAAAATATTATTAATATCACACGCAAGTCAATTTTTTCTGAAGATCATTCAAAAGCAGCAGCAACAGTATATAGACAGGAAACTGCCAGAAATTCAAGTCAGGTTCAGAAGAGGACATAGAACCAGGGATATCATAGCTGATGTCAGATGTATCCTGGCTGCAAGCAGAGAATACAAGAAAGATGTTTACCTGTGTTTTAATTACTATGCTAAGGCATTCGACTGTGTGGATCATAACAAATTATGGATAACATCGCAAAGAATGGGAATTCTAGAACACTTAATTCTGCTTCTAAGGGACCTGTAAGTGGATTAAGAGGCAGTCAACTGAACAGAACAAGGGGACACTGCATGGTTTAAAGTCAGGAGAAAGTGTGTGTCTGGATTGTATCCTTTTGCCATACTTATTCAATCTGTATGCTGAGCAAATAATCTGAGAAGCTGGACTATATGAAGAAGAATGAAACATCAGAATTGGAGGAAGACTCCTTAACAACCTGTGTTATGCAGATGATACAACCTTACGTGCTGAAAGTGAAGAGGACTTGAAGCATTTACTGATGAAGATCAAAGATTATAGCCTTCAGTATGGATTACACCTCAACATAAAGAAAACAAAAATCCTCACAACTGGACCAATAAGCAACATCATGATAAACTGAGAAAAGATTAAAGTTGTTGAGGATTTCATTTCACTTGGATCCACAATCAATACCCATGGAAGCAGCAGTCAAGAAATCAGAAGACACATAGCATTGGGCAAATCTGCTACAAAAGGCCTCTTCAAAGTGTTAAAAAACAAAGATGTCACCTTGAAGGCTAAGGTGTGACTGACCGAAGCTGTGGTGTTTTCAATCACCTCATATGTATGTGAAAGCTGGACAATGAATAAGAAAGACCAAAGAAGAATAGATGGCTTTGAATTGTGGCATTGGCAAAGAATATTGAATGTATCATGGACTGCCAACTTGGAAGAGGTACAACCAGAATGCTTCTTAGAAGCAAGGATGAGAGGTTAGGTCTCACATACTTTCTACATGTTATCAGGAGGAATCAGTCCCTGGAGAAGGACATCCTGCTTGGTAAAGTAAAGGGTCAGTGAAAGAGAGGAAGACCCTCAATGAGATGGACTGACACAATGGCTGTAACAATGGGCTCAAGCATAACAACGATTGTGAGGATGGCGCAGGATCAGGCAACATTTTGTTCTGTTATACATGGGCTCACTATGAGTCAGAACCAACTTGATAGCACCTAACAACCACAACAACATCAAGCTGACCCAATTTTATATGGGGAAAAGTTTTAGAGAAATCTTAGAAATTTAGGACTAAGTCATTTGTTCCTCTGTGGAAGGACCAACAAGAAGAAAGGTTAGAAGGTGGTGTTACTGAAGGAAGACGGAAGTATGACTGGGAGGCCAGAGAGTAAGAAGAAAGCAAAAATATACAATGAAAAGCAAACAAAATTAATTATGGGAGTATCAGGAAAAACCAGCTACACAATCAAATGAGTGGCAGAATGAGGAAGACTTTTCTAAGGTTAAAGGAAGCAGGATCCTGATGCCAAAGGAAAGCAGATCAGGGTTGCTCCTGAGGTGTTGATTGATGCCAGAAAAGACCGGTTTATCTTGTGCCCCACTCTCCACACCTATCAATGGGAACATTTTCTGTCCTGTACTTTGCAATGACAACCTGGGATTTATTCATAAAGTCCATTTCCAGGGACTGTCCAGCACCCATTTAGCCTAATTACAAATCTCTTTAAAAATATTCCTCTCCCTCTGTGGAGAGATTGGAACTCTTATACACTGCTGGTGGGAATGTAAAATGGTACAACCACTTTGGAAATCTATCTGGCGTTTTCTTAAAAAGTTAGAAATAGAACTACCATACAACCCAGAAATCCCACTCCTCGGAATATACCTAGAGAAATAAGAGCCTTTACACGAACAGATATATGCACACCCATGTTTATTGCAACTCTGTTTACAATAGCAAAAAGCTGGAAGCAACCAAGGTGTCCATCAACAGATGAATGGTTAAATAAATTGTGGTATACTCACACAATGGAATACTACGCATCGATAAAGAACAGTGACGAATCTGTGAAACATTTCATAACATGGAGGAACCTGGAAGGCATTATGCTGAGCGAAATTAGTCAGAGGCAAAAGGACAAATATTGTATAAGACCACTATTATAAGATCTTGAGAAATAGTATAAACTGAGAAGAACACATATTTTTGTGGTTACGGGGGGGAGGCAGACAGAGGAGAGGGTTATTTACTGATTAGTTAGTAGATAAGAACTACTTTAGGTGAAGGGAAGGACAATACTCAATACACGGAAGGTCAGCTCAACTGGACTGGACCAAAAACAAAGAAGTTTTTGGGATAAACTGAATGCTTCAAAGGTCAGAGGAGCAAGGGCGGGGGTTTGGGGACTATGGCTTAAGGGGACTTCTAAGTCAATCGGCAAAATAATTCTATTGTGAAAACATTCTGCATCCCACTTTGAAGTGTGGCATCTGGGGTCTTAAATGCTAACAAGCAGCCATCTAAGATGCATCAATTGGTCTCAACCCACCTGGATCAAAGGAGAATGAAGAACACCAAGGTCGCTCGATAACTATGAGCCCAAGAGATAGAAAGGGCTACATGAACCAGAGACTTACATCATCCTGAGACCAGAAGAACCAGATGGTGCCCGGCCACAACCGATGACTGCCCTGACAGGGAGCAGAACAGAGAACCCCTGAGGGAGCAGGAGATCAGTGGGATGCAGACCCCAAATTCTCATAAAAAGACCAGACTTAATGGTCTGACTGAGACTAGAGGAATCCCAGCAGTCATGGTCCCCAAACCTTCTGTTGGCCCAGGACAGGAACCATTCCTGAAGACAACTCATCAGACATGGAAGGGACTGGACAATGGGTTGGAGAGAGATGCTGACGAAGAGTGAGCTACTTGTATCAGGTGGACACTTGAGACTGTGTTGGCATCTCTTGTCTGGAGGGGAGATAGGAGGGTAGAGAGGGTTAGAAATTGGCAAAATTGTCACGAAAGGAGAGACTGGAAGAAGGGAGCGGGCTGACTCATTAGGGGGAGAGTAAGTGGGAGTATGGAGTAAGGTGTATGTAAGCTTATATGTGACAGACTGACTTGATTTGTAAACTTTCACTTAAAGCACAATAAAAATTATTTAAAAAAAATATTCCTCTCCCTCGCTGTGTAGCTTTAACTGACTACTTGATTTCTCTGAGCCTCAGTTTCCTCACTGTATAGAAACTTTAACCCTATACCCTAAACCCCGAGCCTTAACCCTAACCCCAATCTTGAATCTGAAATACCAACTCTTTCAATTCAGAAGTTCTGTGATCCTCTTGCCTGGTGTCTTTTTCTTGGGAGCAACATTTCAGAACATTGGTCTAAGAATCTTTATTTGGCAGTAGAGCTCACCAGGATAGAAGGAAGGGGTAAAACACTGGAAATGGGAGACCAGATGGGAAGATACTGCAATAGTCTGAATAGAAATGAGGAGGACCCAACCAGGTTCGTGACCATGAGGATAAAAAAGAGGAGAGAGCTGTGAGAGGCAGGAAGAATTTGAGAGCACCATAGATATAGATTTGAGAAGTGGAAACCAAATCCAATAGCAAGGAACCTTCTGACCCAAAGTTCACAATGGCGACCCCAGGTAATGCCAGGGCAGAAAGAAAAAGATAAACATGTCACAGTCTCATTTTCCAAAAAGTTAAAAACATGACTCTCTACAAATACAAATTGAACATGTATCAAAGGTGTACTCGATTCACTAATTAACAGGAGAGGCAGTAGTTGGTAAGGCTGGCCCGTGGACCATTTTGAGAAAGTGGATATTTGTAAACATTTATAAAGGAATGTGAAAATTAAGTTGACAGATTGGGTACAAAACTGGTTAATGCCCTACAGGGCGACACAAAACGTAACATTTGGGGATATCTTCGTAACATTTGGGAATATCTTCTCTACTCGGTACAAATTATTTGCATGACTATCTGCCAAACGGAGCCCTGGTGGTGCAGTAGTTGAGTTCAGCTGCTCATCAAAAGTTTGGCAATTTGATTCTACCAGGCGCTCCTTGGAAACCCTATGAGGCAGTTCTACTCTGTCTTATAGGGTGAGTATGAGTCGGAATTGACTTGACGGCAATGGGTTTGGTTTTTTTTTGTTGTTGTTGTTGTTTTATCTACCAAACAATATTTATAAGTTAGTATCTAACTTCCTTGAGTCCAAACCCTTAATTAATAGTAAATAGCAAAGCCAACAAAAGTGCACACTCCTTAGAACAGTGGTTCTCAACAGGGGCGATTTTGCCCACCAGGGGACATTTAAAAATGTCAGAAGACATTTCTGGTTTTCACAACTTAGGGTGGAGGAAAGTACCTAGTGGGTTGAGATCAGGGATGCTGTTAAACATCCTACAATGCACAGGACAACTCCCACAACAAAGAATTATCCAGCGTGTACTGAATTGAAGAGTGTACCCCCCAAAAGAAATGCATGTTCACCTGGTGCCTGCGAATGGGATCTTATTTAGAAATGGTCTTTGCAGATGTAATGAATTTAGGACAAGGTCACACTGGGCTAGGGTGGGCCCCAAACCCAATGACTGATGGTTGTATAAGAAGAGGGAAATTTGGACACAGCCACACAGGGGAAGTGAAGACAGAGGCAGAGACTGGAGTAATATGTCTACAAGCCAAGGAACACCAAAGATCGCCAGCTAGGAGACAGGCATGGAACAGACTGTCCCTCAGAGCCTCCAGAAGGAGGCAACCCTGCCAACACTTTGGTCTGGGACTTTAAGCCTTCAAACATGTGAAAGAATATATTTCTACTGTTTGAAGCCACTGAGTTTGTGGTAGTTTTGCGGCAGGGGTAGGGAACTAACACGTAGCCCAAATGTTGGTAGTATGAAGGATGAGCAGCCCTGCCCCGGGCAATTTCGTAGTTCTTGAGCGAGCTTGTTAAAGAAAGCCCTTGTATGCCATTGCAAGGATATGCTCCCCACCTGTTTTCTTATTTCCAAGTTTTAAATATTTTTTCTTAACAGTAATGCTCAATTTTGCCTTCAAAGTACACTCCTCCTTTTTACAGATATTTTAAAAATATTTTCTGCTTAGATTGAAGGAAATCAGAAATAATTCTGTTAAACATAACATCCCTCTCCATTTACTGAGCATTTTATGGTAGTTGCTATTCAAAGTCTGTGGGAATTTTCCACAGACTGTGAGTGCCCATATGTTTCTTAAAAACAAGGATATTCTACTAGGAAGGAACCAAACAAGATGTTCTGATGTAACTGAGGGAAGCTGAAAGAAGGGTGGAGGAAAAAATCATGAGAAGAGCAGCTGGGAGAAGACAGATACCGGTGGAAACCTAACTGACCCAGGCTGTACACTCGTTCCCTCCTGTTTCCTCTTGAGTCCCTATAGTTCCAAATCTCTGCCAGCACCACTGTCCACCTGGGCAACCAGGCCAGACTCTTCAGTGTTGTCCTAGATTCATCTTCTTTCCGTCCTGCTACATGTGTTCTCTCACTCAGTAAAGTCCCTGGGAGGTGCAAACAGTTAACATCCTCGGCTCTAACTGAAAAATTGGAGGTTTGAGTCCACCCAGAGGTGCCTCAGAAGAAAGGCCTGGAGATCTATTTCAGAAAAATCAGCCACTGAAAACCCTATGAAGCACAGTTATACTCTGACACAGATGGGATCACCATGAGTTGAAATCGACTGGACAGCGAATGGTTTATTGCCAGGCACTGCGTGTGTACAGAGCAGGAAGCAAAACTGTCTTTCACGTCCATTGCCAAGGGCTGCTGGCCCCTCCTTCCCATCTACATCGCTCTCCTTTCTTGCTGTCCAGCCTTCGCTCAGGCTGTTGTTGTCTCTCAGCTGTACTAGCGTGGTTGCCTCTTGGCTCATTTGTCTGCCTCGATCCAGCTCCTTCTCTCCTGTTATCAGCTTAGTCATCTTAAAGCACAGCTCTACCCGTACAACGCCCCTGCAAAAAAAAATCCCCAAGACTTCCCCTTGCAGGGTTCAGAGAACACAATCCAGACACCTTCACTCAACAGCCAGACGTCTTCGCACTCAACTTGCTGGAAGATATTGCAATGCAATAGCAGGGCTCACTGCTCTCTGGACAGCCAGGCTTTCTGACATCTTTGCCTTTCTTCCTGCGTCCCCATTGTGTGATGGCTGCCTCACAGAAGGCACGAAATGGCCCCGACCAAACTCTATCATGCTAGATAAACATTTACCAGCCCAAAAGAAACATTCTTAGTGTAAGAAGACAATAAGTAAATCCATAGCGCTTCTTCCTTGACATATTTTAATAGTGTTTTCTTACCAATTTTTCATTTAAAAAAGTCAATTTGTTGCTTTGAAATATTGAAAGGGTATAGTTTCAGAACCCTAAGTTTGAAACAAGAGATTCTTTGGGGGAAAAAATATTTCTACTCATCAAGTTGCTCCAAAAAAAAAAAAAAAAAAAGCAAAATCATATTTCTATATAATGTTTTCTCTGTTATATCTTTTTTAGTTGTTTATTCTGTTTTTTCTTTTTAATTGAACTTTAGATGAAGTTTTACAGAACAAACTAGTTCCTCATCAAACAGTACACACATTGTTATATGGCATTGGTTAACAACCCTGTGACATGTCAACACTCTTCTCAAACCTGGGTTCCCTGTTACCAGCTTTCCTGTCCCATACTGCCTTCCAGCCCCCTCCCAGGGCTGGTACGCCCCTTTAGTCTTGTTTTGTTCCATGGGCCTGTTCAATCTTTGGCTGAAGGGTGAACCTCAGGAGTGACCTCATTACTGAGCTGAAAGGGTGTCCAGGGGCCATACTTTCAGGGTTTCTCCAGTCTCCAGTAAGCCTGGCCTTTCTTTTTGAGTTAGAGTTTTGTTCTACATTTTTCTCCAGCTCTGTCTGGAACCCTCTATTGTGATCCCTGTCAGAGCAGTCAGTGGTGGTAGCTGGGCACCGTCTAGTTGTACTGGACTCAGTCTGGTGGAGGCCGAGGTAGATGTGGTTTTCTGTTACATCTTACTAGGTAGTATTACCTTTTTAAAAAATTTATCTGATAAATAAACTATTTCTGTACAAAAAGAAAAGTTGCTCCCTCAAAAAAAAAAAAAAGAAAGAAAATTTTCTCCTTCAAGGGAAGCAAGCACGATGTTCTTTTTATGATATCCTTTTTTCTTAAAAAACATTTATGCTGTTCAACCTGTTCTGGAGACAGAGACATGCTTAGTGAGCCAAACACAGGCTCCTACCTCCAGGAATTAACAGCCACTGGAGGAACATAGGCAGGTGAACACAGTGTGCTACGTGCTCTGGGAAGGGCTTTGGGAGCTAGCGGCCTGTATGGGTCAGGCAGGACTTCCTGAAAGATGCCAAGACTTCATGCTTATGTGTTTATTAATTTTTCTCATTTTGTTTCACAAGCAGAAAGCTTAAATACGAGGGCTGTTCAGGTCAAAACTTGGACTTCTTTTAACACTTGTCACAATGACAAGCGTTAAAACATTGGTTTATTCTCTGTGCCTCAACCCCACCATCCACATCTTTAGCCCGTGACCATCTTGCAGATAAAGATCATCCCTTATTTATTAGGTTTCCCTAGCACCTGGCACAGTGCCTAGTACTTGCGTTCAATAAATGCTGTTGGAATGAATGGAACAGAACAGAAAATAAAGTCCTTTTTTAAATGACTGAGTGCCCACAAGTGCTGCAAGACAAATCATTTGGTTATATAGGTGAGAAAATTCAGTAATTCCTAGTGGATTCAGTCCAATCATTGACTTCTTTTCCTCTACTGAATTTATCTTACCAATTGATAAAAACTAAGTATTTCATAAGAGGTTAGAAAGGATGTTAACTATAAGGCAATAAAGCATTGTGCTTTTTTACTGGAACTGAGGATGACTGAGCCAAGCACCGCCACTGAGGCAGGAAGGTGACCTTTCCACAAGCAATGCCACTCAGAGCCCTCCTCAGCACTGCTGGTCCAGGGTGGAGGATGGTTACATGAACCTACACATCTTCGTCTTATTTCTCAAGTGCTGTGCACAAAGCCACAAAATGGGAAGAAAGGTGTTAAGCCTATTGGCATAGGAGAGAGATGGAACTCTCGTGCAGCAGGTGAAAAGTATGAAGGGCTGAGCATTTGACCTGGCTTCTCTCATTTCAGTGAAAACCCACAAGATGTTCCAAAGTCAGGTCTTAGACAATGGTGACTTGTACCCGTGCAGAATGAACAAGGAAGTCTCACATAGGTGTCCTCAAGGTTCTGGTGAGCAATCATTTTCCTCAAATCTAGGAAGGCAAGAAAGTTCCATGAAAGGGAACTGATCGATGAAGACGAAGGGACACAGGTAAAGTATGAATTAAAGGCATCAACTTGGGCTGCTGTTTTTTTAGCTGCTATCAAGTTGGCCCCGACTCAGACGCAATGGGACAAAACGCTGCCTGGTCCTGTGCCATTCCCATGGCTGGTTACAAATTGGACCGTTGTGATCCACAGGGTTTTCATTGGCTAATTTTCAGAAGTTGATCATCAGGACTTTCTTCCTAGTCCGTCTTAGTCTGGAATCTCTGCTGAAAGCTGTTCAGTATCAACACATGAGCCTCCACTGACAGATGGGTGGTGGCTGTACACGAAGTGCATTGGCAGAGAATCAAACCCATCTTCGGCAAGGAAGGCAAGAACTCTACCACTGAACCACCGCTGCCCCATATCAGCTTGGACTAGTAGTAATATATAAATGGGATTGGCTAAGATCAGTCAGTAAGGGGGATCTACAGGCCAGTGGGATCCCGTCCTATGCTGGCCGTGACTGAACTGCTTCTAAGTACTAGAGTGAAGGACAGAAATGATCTCAAGAAGAAGATGACAACCAGAAACATCTCACTTAGTAGCTCTGAAACTACTTTTCCTACCTTTCCCTAATCACTACATTTCTTCAACTCTGCAATGCCATTGATTATTGTTTTATGAAACACCATTATTTTATGAGACACTAAGAAAAAACGCTGCCAAGAAAAGCTTGATACAAAGCTTTCTGGTCACTTAGAACGTTTATTTTATGCTCATTGAAAGAGCTCCTTCAGACTTAGACACAGATGACTGGCACCCTGTGCTCATGGTCCTGCTCTAACTTACATTATAAGTTTAATGCATTTTAAAAATTATTAATACACTTTATATGCTTATTATACTTTTATATTTACAGAAGATTTCACAGAAAGCACAGAGAATTCCCATATATCGCCTCTCCCTCTGCACGGGCTCCCCTACTGTTAATATTTGGCACTCTCCAGCTACTGTCAAGTTGACTGCAACTCATGGTGACTCCAAACATGTAACAGTAGAACTGTGCTCCATAGGGTTTTCATAGCTAATTTTTCAGAAGTAGATCCAGGTGAACTCGAGCCTCCAACAGCAGCCAAGCACATTAACTGTTTGTACCACCCAGGTGCTCTACATCTTGCACTAGTGTGGTACTTTTGTTACAATTGATGAACCAATGATATCCATACATTATTACCAAAATTCACAATTTACATTAGAGTCTACTCTGTGTGTTGTACAGTCCTATGGGTTTTAGCAAATGCAGAATGTCATGTGTTCATATGGTATCATACAGAATAGTTTCTCTGCCCTTTGAAGGCCTGTGCCTCACCTTTTGACAGTATAATTTTGAGGACATTGAAGAACCATGGAGTTTAGCCAGTATTTCCCATATGGCTACACTTGTAGTTTTGTTTTTGCCTCCACTGAATCACAGATTCCTGGATATTAAGCAACTCCTGTTCAAAGTCTGTAGGTAGTTTCCAACAAATAAATGTGCAACTCCTTAATGACAGCCTAGAATGAGACATGAATCAGAGGAATTTGGCAACTCTTCCTGCCTTAATTGAAGTGCTTGGCTCAGTCACACTCAGTTCCGATAAAAAAGTACACTTTATTGCCTGATAGTTAACATCATTTCTTACCTGTCATTAAATATTTGGTTAGTGCTTTGCAATAAAATGTTTTAGTCATTCAATGAACGTTTACTCTTCTAACATGTAATCTATGCCATGTGTCGTAGATTGAACTGTGTCCCCCAAAACTATGTGTTTCAATTTGTCTAGGCCATGATTCCCACTATTGTATGCTTGTCCACCATCTTGTGATCTGATGTGATTTTCCTGTGTGTTGCAAATCCTATCTTTGTGATGTTGATGAAAGGGATTAGTAGCAGTTATGTTAATAAGGCAGGACTCAGTCTACAAGATTCTATTTTGTCTTGAGCCAATCTCTTTTGAGATATATGAGAGATAAGCGAGCAGAGTGACAGGGAGACTTCATACCACCAAGAAATAAGAGCCAGTGCCCTCGGACCCGGGATCCCTGCACTGAGAAGCTCCTAGACCAGGGGAAGATTGATGACAGAGAACTTCCCCCAAAGCTGATAGAGAAAGAAAGCCTTCCCCTGGAGCTGGTGCCCTGAATTCGGACCTCTGGCCTCCTAAACTGTGAGAGAACGAATTTCTCTTTGTTAAAGCCATCCACTTGTATTTCTGTTATAGCAGTACTAGATGACTAAGACATCCTGCTACTCCGTTTCTGTATCTTCTCAGTACTTTTTATTTTAATGCCATATCATAATGTGGTCTTTTTTTTTTTTATTGTGGTGATGGTCTTATGGGTATACATATATATATATATATAAATTTATCAAATTACATACTTTAAATATGTGCAGCTTATTGTATCTTTTTTTTATTGTATGCCAATTATATACATCAATGGAGCTGTTTTCAAAAAGGCATTATAGACCAAACCCACTGCCATCAAGTCGATTCTGACTCATAGCAACCCTACAGGACAGAGTAGAACTGCCCCATAGAGTTTCCAAGGAGCACCTGGTGGATTCAAACTGCCGACCTTTTGGTTAGCAGCCATATCACTTAACCACTACGCCACCAGAGTTTCCAGGCATTATAAAAGACAATTAAAATCAAGGTGTATGATCCCAACAACACACCTAACTCAGCTGAAGTACAACCCTTTAAATAGTCATGCCCAAGTTCACACACATATATAAGTGATGACAACTACATCAAGTCTGTGTCCACGCCAATGGGATCGTCCAATGCTGTTGATTTTCAGTCATCAAACTGTAAAAAACTGTGCGTCTTGGAGTTAATGAAGTGTGGTAGGCATTTTTTAACAGTACAATGGTGACTGTACCTAAGTGTGAAAAGGACTACTGACTCCCAGCTGTTTCAAATATTCCCACAGCACCTGGCCCAGTACATTGCAGAGTAGACTGCCCCATACGGTTTCCAAGGAGCAACTAGTAGATTTGAACTGTGGACCTTTTCGTTAGCAGCCACTAGGGCTCCATGTTGCCTCTAGTGTGCATTTAATCATATTGATCATGTAAAAGAAAAAATAAAAATTTGTTAAAATTGCCAGATCAGAAAATCTTCCATTACCAGTTTCTTTTTACCTAAAATTTCAAAGAGTTTCTAATTCAGTTCCACAAGTAGTTATTGAGAGCTTCAGGATGTGTGAAGAAGACTCATTCCTGCCCTTAGTTTCTGATGTGCAATGCCAGATAAATATGACATAACCCACCTAAAACCCATTGCCATAGAGTTGATTCTGACTCATAGTGACCCTATAGGACAGAATAGAACTGCCCCCATAGGGTTTTTAAGGCTGTAAATCTTTATGGAAGTAGACTGCCACATCTTTCTCCTGCAGATGGCTGGTGGGTTCGAACCACCGACTTTTCAGTTAGCAGCCAAGTGCTTAATCATTGAGCAATGAGGGATCCTTAAATATGACGTATATTCTATTATTTTTTCTTAAAGATCCCCAAATTTATAAAGACAGCCTTGCTAGTCATGCTCGTGTTTACCTAGAAACTATAGAAATATAGAGACTGTTAGAGGTTAAAGGAGCCCAGGTGGCTCAGGTGGCTAACAGCTGGGCTGTTAACCAAAAGGTCAGTGGTTCAAGCCCACCAGCTGCTCTGCAAGAGAAAGATGTGGCAATCTGCTTCTATAAAGATTACAGCCTTGGCAACCCTATGGGGGCAATCAACTCGATGGCAAAGGGTTTAGTTTGGTTTGGTTTGGTTGGAGGTTGCTACTAAGGAGGAAGAAATCGGCTCTTCTAAAATAAAACAGTGGAGTGGGGAGTGAGAGAAAAAAAAGTACAGTTTTAAAAACATAATAGATCCTAACGACATCTGGCTAACGTTGCAATCTTTTTTTGATATTCGTTAATTGCTTTTTCAAAGAGCACTTTTGAAGTCTGCTAACTCAGAACTACCCGTTACACTTTGCCATCGATTTGATTCTTATAGTGACAACCCTCTTAGGCCTCATAGGGCACACCTGGTATTATGACTCAACTTTTCATTCTTTTTAAAAAATTTTTTAAATTGTGCTTAAGTGAAAGTTTGCAGCTCAAGTTAGTTTCTCATACAAAAATTTATACACACATCATTATGTGAACCTAGTTGCTCTCTCTGTAATGTGATAGCACGCTCCTCCTTTCCACCTCGAATTTCCCATGTCCATTCAAACAGCTCCTGTCCCCTTCTGCTTTCTCATCTCAACTCTGGACATGAGCTGCCCATTCAGTTTCATGTATCTATTTGAACTAAGAAGCACTCTTCACAAGTATCATTTTATGTCTTATAGTTTAGTCTAATCTTTGTCAGAAGAGTTGGCTTTGGGAATGGTTTTCGTTCTGGGTTAACAGAGAACCTGGGGGCCCTGTCTTCTGGGGTTCCTCCAGTCTCAGACAGACCATTAAATCTGGTCTTTTTACTAAAATTTGAGTTCTGCACTCCACTTTTCTTCTGCTCCATCAGAGACTCTCTGTTGTGTTCCCTGTCAGGGTGGTCATTGGTGGTGACCAGGCACCGTCTAGTTCCTCTGGTCTCAGGACAATGGAGTCTCTGGTTTATGTGGCCCTTTATGTCTCTTGGGCTCATATTTTTCTTGTGTATTTGATGTTTTTCATTCTCCTTTGCTCCAGGTGGGTTGGGACAAATTGATGCATCTTAGATGGCCACTTGCTAGCTTTTAAAACCCCAGATGCAACTTTCAAAATGAATTGCAGAACATTTTCTTAATAAACTTTGTTGTGCCAATTAACCTAGATGTCCCCTGAAACCATAGTCTCCAGAACCACCCCCCCGCTCCCCACCCTCCCCGCCCCACTCTTGCTACTCTGTCCCTCAAAGTGCTTGGTTATATTCAGGAAACTGACCATTCCTACAATTTGTGTCAAAGGCAACTTTGCTGATGGGGTTGAGCAGACAGGCCCAGTTCTCTTCAGGCAAAGCCTCGAAATTTGCCCTCTTTGGGTCAGAGTTTAGAGGAAGGGACAATTTGCCTCCCTGCTTCAATTCTGAGCTATTTCCTGGGTTTTACAAGCCCTCTGTCTCCTGCCTACCCACTTCCCCCAGGAACACTGAAATTCTTCCTGAGGTAATCTATCAGTCCTGCCAGGATGGCAGGTGGCAATCAGAACAATCCCTCCCAGTTGTTTAGGGCCTTGTCACCTTCTCCCAGTTTCCATAATCCTGTAGGACACGTTATGGGTGAGGCCACCCAGGTGCAAGGTGGCTAAGTGCCACCATCAAAGTCCCACAGCTGGCGGGTTGGGTGCCAGCACTCAGAGATGTCTGGTTCCAAGTTCAGCAACTTTGACCCTCAGGCCCCTTTGAGCTCTTTCAGCCTGTTACTACCCACTTCTTAAAAAATTTCACATTTGTCTTCTTTATTGAGATCTTTTTATTTTTCTCTTAATAACGTTTTGTAGTTTTCTGTGTGTAGGTTTTGCACATAGTTCACTAAATTTAAATGTAGATATTTCAGGCTTTGTCTTTTTTTTTGTAGTAAATATCTATGTGACATAACATTTGCCATTTCTTCATTATTCACATGTATAATAACTCAGTGACGCCATACTCACTCACCATGCTGTGCGACCAACACCATGATCTGTTTCCAAATTTTTCCATCACCCTTAGCAGAAGCTCAGCGTCCCCTAAGCAATGAATTCCCCTATTCCCCACCCTCCCATCTGCCCCTATTGTTGTTGTTGCATGCCTTCCAGTTCATTCCAACTCATAGCGACCCTATAGGACAGACTAGAACTCCCCCATATGGTTTCCAAGGCAGGAATCTTTACAGAAGCAGACTGCCACATCTTTCTCCAGTGGAGCGGCCGGTGGGTTCAAATCGCCAACCTTTCGGTTAACCGCTGAGCACCTAACCATTGTACCACCAGGTCTCCTTATATATGATAAACCCATTGCCGTTGAGGTGATTACAACTCATAGCGACTCTATAGGACAGAGTAGAACTGCCCCATAGAGTTTTCAAGGATCGCCTGCTGGATTTGAACTGCAAACATTTTGGTTAGCAGATGTAGCTCTTAACCACCATGCCACCAGGGTTTCCATTATATGTATGATAGTAATTAGAAAATAGATATAGATTACAGACAGAAAAATTATAGAAGCACTATAATTATGAATATGTAAATTCCATACCTGTGGGCAAGATCAGGAAGAGAATCATTCTCTTTACTATTTATGCATGTGCCAGGCCCTGTTCTAAGGGTTTTGGAAACAATAGCTTGCTTCATTCTGGTAACAACGTCATAAGATGGGTACTATCATTTCCCCTATTTAAGGATGAGGACACAGAAAGGTTAAGTAAATTGCTGAAGGTTACACAGCTGCTTAGTGGTAGAACTAGGACTTGAACCCAGGTGATCTGGTTCGATTTCATGCCACTTTTACCACTCTCTCTCTTCAGTTAAGGAGCTACATAAAATTTTCTTTCTATCTTTTCTCACTAGCAGGTACCCTTATTACTTATCACCTAAAACTTTATGTTAAAAGTGGCTGCAGCAGTGTATCAACAGGGAACTGCCAGAAATTCAAGTTGGATTTAGAAAATGACGTGCAACCAGGGATATCATTGCTGAAGTCAGACGGATCCTGGCTAAAAGCAGAGAATACCAGAAAGATGTTTACCTGTGTTGACCATACAAAGGCTGTGTGGATCATAATGAATTATAGATAACATTGCGGAGAATGGGAATTCCAGAACACTTAATTGTGCTCATAAGGAATCTGTACATAGATCAAGGGGCAGTCATTTGAACAGAACAAGGAGTTTAAAGTCAAGAAAGGTGTGCATCAGGGCTTTATCCTTTCACCATACCTATTCAATCTGTATCCTGAGCAAATAATCCGAGAAGCTGGACTATATGAAGAAGAATGGGGCATCAGGATTGGAGGGAGACTGATTAACAACCTGCGTTATGCAGATGACACAACCTTGCTTGCTGAAAATGAAGAAGACTTGAAGCACTTACTGATGAAGATCAAAGACTACAGCCTTCAGTATGGATTACACCTTAACATAAAGAAAACAAAAATCCTCACAACTGGACCAATAAACAACACCATGATAAATGCAGAAAAGATTGAAGTTGTCGAGGATTTCATTTTACTTGGATCCACAATCAACACCCATGGAAGCAGCAGTCAAGAAATCAAAAGACACATTAAAAAAAAAAAAAAAACCCTTTGCTTTTTAACACTTCAGAGAGATCTCTTGCAACCGATTTACCCAATGAAAAGACACATTTCATTGGGCAAATCGGTTGCAAGGGATCTCTCTGAAGTATTAAAAAGCAAAGATGTCACCTTGAGGACTAAGGTGCGTCTGACCCAAGCCGTGCTGTTTTCAATAGCTTCATATGCATGCGAAAGCTGGACAATAAATAAGAAGGACCAAAGAAGAACTGACACCTTTGAATTGTGGTGTTGGCGAAGAATATTGAATATACCGTGGACTGTCAAAAGAACAAACAAATCTGTCCTGGAAGAAGTACAATGAGAATACTCCTTGGAATCAAGGATGGTGAGACTGTGTCTCACATACTTTGACAAGTTGTCAGGAGGGATCAGTCCCTGGAGAAGGACATCATGCTTGGTAAAGTGGAGGGTCAGTGAAAAAGAGGAAAACCCTCAATGAGATGGACTGACACTGCGACTGCAACAATGGGCTCAAGTGTAGCAACAATTATCAGGATGGTGCACGGCTGGGCAGTGTTTCGTTCTGTTGTGAGTCGGAACCAACTCGACAGCACCTAACAACAACAAAACTTTAAAACAAATGAAACTTAAAATCATTATGTTTTAAGTCATGTTTTATATAAATAAATATAGATAGATATATATAAACCAAAAAAAAAAAAAAAACCCCATTGCTGTCAAGTCAATTCCGACTCATAATAACCCTATGGGACAGAGTAGAACTACCCCATAGGATTTCCAAGGCTGTAATCTTTAAGGAAGCAGATTGCCACATCTTTCATATATATGTATATATATTTACATATATGTGTGTGTATGTATGTATGTATGTATGTATGTATGTACATATGGCTTTAGACCAGATCTATTTCATTAGTGAATTTTTGCTAGAAAATACTTTCTAATGACAGTGACAGAAATATTTTTATGTCTTTTCAATTGACAAAATAATTTTGAACCAAATAAGACATTTAGCTTTGTCTCAGAAAACTTATTCGGCATATGATTATTTTAAAACAATGACTAAGCAACCAAGAAGCTAGGGCTTTGCGGATTTAAGAAGACATTTACACTTATAGACAAAATGACATCATATCTTGGGATGCTTCAAAATAATAGCGGGTAGTGGTTTGGATGGAGCCCTGGTGGCGTAGTGGTTAAGAGCTTGACTGTTAACCAAAAGGCTGGCAGTTCAAATCTACCAGTTGCTCCTTAGAAATGCTCTGAGGCAGTTCTACTCTGTCCTATAGGGTTGCTATGAGTCGGAATGCACTTGATGGCAATGGGTTTGCTTGTTTTTCAGAGGTTTGGATCGGGTAAGACTGGCCAGTGGGTCAATAATTCCTGGAGCTGTACAATGGGTTCCCGGAGGCTCACTTTACTGCTTGGTGGACTTTTATGTATATTCAAATTCTTTATAGTAAACTTTTTTAAAAGTACATTCTCTATGAAAACATGATGATATCCAATGCTACTGATAGAACACAGATGTAATTACAAACCACATCGATTACCTCTCTGCAATTCAGGGTCATACATACCATAGAATAAAATAGTAATGGACAAATCTGGTTTTTTGAGGTAGTTGCATTTTTAAAAATCCAAAACGTAACTTATTCCCAGGTGAAATTTTGGCAATTTAGGTTTGAATTATCAAACTATAAATTTTATGAGGTTTAAAACATGACTCATATAAATGTATAATGAGCGTGTGTCTCAGCCCTGACATGACAAAAAAATCACAACTTTTTTTTCCCTGTACTTTAGAACAAACTACACATATTGTTTTACGACATTGGTTAACAACCCCATGACATGTCAACATTCTCCTTTCTCGGCCTTGGATTCCCTACTACCAGCTTTCCTGTTCCCTCCTGCCTTCTAGTCCTTGCCCCTCAGCTGGTGTGCCCCTTTAGCCTCATTTTGTTTTATGGGCTGGTCTAATCTTTGGAGGAAGGGTGAACCTTAGGAGTGACTTCATTACTGAGCTGAAAGGGTTGTGGAGTTCATTCTCCTGGAGTTTTTCCAGTCTCCGTCAGGCCAGTAAGTCTGGTATTTTTTTGTGAGTTAGGATTTTGTTCTACATTTTCCTCCGGCTCTGTCCAGGACCTTCTATTGTGATCCCTGTCAGAGCAGTGGTGGAAGCTGGGCACCATCTAGATGTACTGGACTCAGTCTGGTGGAGACTGTGGTAATTGTGGTCCATAAGTCCTTTGGAATAATCTTCCCTTGGGTCTTTAGTTTTCTTCATTCTTCCTTGCTCCTGAAGGGGTGGGACCAGTGAAGTATATTAGATGGCCACTCACAGGCTTTTAAGACAGACCCCAGACGCTACGCACCAAAGCAGAATGTAGAACATTTTCTTCATAAACTATGTTGTGCCAGTTGAGCTAGATGTTCCCCGAGGCCATGGTCCCCAGAGCCCTCGGCCTAGCAATTTGGTCCCTGAGGGAGTTTGGATGTGTCTATGGAGCTTCCATGATCTTGCCTTGTACAAGTTGTGCTGGCTTCCCCAATATCGTGTACTGTCTTACCCTTCACCAAAGTTACCACTTATCTATTGTCTGTTTAGTGTTTTTCCATCCTCACCCTTCCCCTCCCTCATAACCATCAGAGATTGTTTCTTTCTGTGTGTAAACCTTTCATGAGTTTTTATAGTAGTGGTCTCATATAATATTTGTCCTTTTGTGATTGACTTATTTCACTCAGCATAATACCCTCCGGATTCATCCATGTTGTGAGATGATTCACAGATTCATCATTGTTCTTTATCATTGTGTAATACTCCATTGTGTGTATGTACCATAGTTTGTTCACCCATTCAAAGATTTATTTAGCTCATTAATAAGATAACCAACAGGATGTGAAACCTGGTCCAAAGGAGGGCAGGAGAGATTGGTCTTTGGTCTCAGTTTCTTCATTTGAGTGGGGATAATTCTTCCCTACCTTGTAGATTTGTTCTCTTGTTCATTTAAGCCAAATATGTGAAAACACTTTGAAACAATAATAGTATGTTAGCATTAGTTGATCTCATTATTGTCATTGCTTGTCATTAATTAGGGCTTAGAACCTATACCTGTGTTTATCCGCACTGCAAATCCTAGACTTTCCTTTTTCTAGGATCTCACCTCAGTTGCAGAATTTGGTGAACAGACGTGAATTCCAATCCACGCTTTCCATGTGTAATCTATGTTTTCCCAGCTATACCTATCTTGAGGTGAAATTGGGATACCACAAACAGAAATTTCTAGAAGTCTATCTCTGGCTCCATCTCTTCCTGCCCTTTAAAGTTATCCTCAGTTCTCTCACCCCAGGGAATATCTCATGTGCCCACTGGGATGCCACATTCTCTTATCTTCAGCTGCTCTTTTGAACCCTCCACCAGCTGAAGAGCCACATGAGAGCACTTCAGAGCTCCCATTGTGGCTGCATTCTGTTGTTGAGGACGCTGACGTCTGTGCCAAGACCCTGTTACTTGTGCCTGTTAAAGCTACAGATGCCTTGGTGTTGCTGAGCCAAGACCATGCTGTACCAGCACTGGAGGAGTGGGGGCCAGGGCTGCCAGGGGCCCTGTGGTGATGCCTGCAGCTGGAGCCTCCAGCATTCAGCCAAAACAGCTCATTTTAGCTGTTTCTGGTAGATGAGGTGGCAATGCTTGGTGCCATTTCTCTCTCTTTTTTCCTATTAACCTTTTTATTTTGAGATAATTGTAAATTCACTTGCAGTTGCAAGAAAAAATAGAGTCCGCATAGAAGGGGAAAAAATGTAGGACAAAATTCAAATTCCTAAAAAAGGCCAGACTTACTGGACCCACAGAGACTAGAGGAACCCCCAAGACTATCACTCTAAGATACCCTTTTAACCTGGAACTGAAGCCATTCCTGGAGGTCACATTTCTGCCAAATAGTAGATTGGCTTATAAAATAAAAAATATTACCTGTGAGTAATGTACTCCCTTAAATAATCAACTATATAATAACAAGCTGTCAACATTTACCCAAGAGAAAAGATGAGAAGGCAAGGAGGGGCAGGGAAGCTAGATGAGTGCAAACAGAACAAACAGAACAGTAACTGTGAGAATGCTGACACATTGTGAAAACTGTAACCAAGGTCATGGGATGATTTGTATAAAAATTGTTAAATGAGAACCTAATTTGCTGTGTAACTTTCACCTAAAACACAGTTTCCCCAAAGGTAACATCTTACAAAACTATTGTACAATATCACAACCAGGATATGGACATGAATACAATCAAGAATGTTGAGTAAGTATGCTGAGAGTGGATGTCCATGTCTTCTTCCTGATCTGGGGGAAAGATTCAGTCTTTCACCATTAAGTATAATGTTAGCTAGGATTTTTTGTAAATGTCCTGTATCACGTTGAGGAAGTTACCCTCTATTGCTACTTTTCTGAGTTTTTCTCATGAATGGGTGTTAATTTTGTCAATTTTTTTTCTACATCATTTCATATTATCTTGTTTTTCTCCTTTAGCCTGTCAATATGGTGTATTACAATGACCGATTTTTAAATATAAAACCAGCCTCACATCCTTGCAATAAACTGCACTTGGCCACAGCGTATAATTTTTAAAATATATTGCTGGATTCAAATTACTAATATTTTGTTAGGGAATTTTACATCTACATTTATATGAGATAGTGGCCTGTAGTTTGATTTTTTTTTTTTTTACTCTACTGTCTTTGTCTGGATTTGGCATGAGGGTAACAGTAGCTTCATCAAGTAAATTGGGAAACGTTCCCTCCTCTTCTGTGTTTTGGAAGACTTTGTGTTGAATTGGTGCTTATATTTTAAATGTTTGGGAGAATTACCCAGTGAAACCATCAGAGTCTGGAGATTTCTTTCTTGGCAGTTTTTCAGTATCTTTTATTGACACCCAGGACTTGCTACATAATTTTCAGGGCCCAGTGCAAAATGAAAACGCAAGGCCCCTTGCTGAAAAATTATTAAGAATTTCAAGGTAGCCACTGCACAGATCGTACTCTCATGAAGCCAGCCCCTTTGACACCTTCTGTGTCTATCTTGAAGACACTTCTAAGAAGATAGACTTTCTTCTTTAACCCACACTTGAGATAAAATTGGTTGAACTGGGCCTAATGCATGCCTCTAACACAAAGACATAAAAAATAGGACTCTTTTTTTTCTCCCTGTAAAAAATGGCATGGGGTAGCGCTTGCCCTCCTCTAACTTCCCAAGTGGGAAGGACAATCAAGATCAATAGCCCAAGGCTGATTCCTATGAGGCAGAGGTCAGACATGCTTCCTCTACGTACCATCTTTACCAATTCTGACACCAACCATCCCCCCCAACGGCACTCTCTACTTCTCTACTGGGTCTGATAATTCATTGCTCTGTCCACGCAGAACTCACAGACAATACTTACAGTTACAGGGTTTATTAGGGAAGTAAAAGGTTGCAATTCAGGTTGAGGAATGCTCGGGATACTGTTTTTCCATCAAGACAGCCTCTTCTCAGCCGTGCCTGCAGTATGCCTATCTCCGGTCCCTCAGCTTCTGCCCTGCTGGGGCAGGTACTACAAAGTTCTATTGGCTCTGTTGACAAGTGCCCCAACATACTCCACCCCACCAGTGAGCCTCGAAGGCACTCAGCTCTAGCTCTGTGGATCAGCAAGCCTAGTTCCACCAAGAACCCAGAGGCACTCTACTCTGCCAGGAAGCCTTCTGCCCCAAGGCACTCAGCTTTCTTGTTCCACAGGCCGCGAAGCCCACCATGCCATCTCCTGATGATCTTTCCTGCCCCCATTTCTCACTGTCTTCAGTGTTCAGATCTCTCTCTCTCTCTCTCTCTCTCTGCGTTCTGGTTCCAGGAGCTTCTCAGTGCAAGGATCCTGGGTCCAAAGGACACACTCCACACTTGGCCCTTCTTCCTTGGCAGTGGTGAGATCCCCTCTTTCCTGCCTTTGGGATGGTTCATTTTAAGCCTAGTGGGATGGAAAAACTGACCAGTTCCCTTGGTGGGCCACAATTGCCGTATTTGCACAGTCCCACCCAATCACTTGGGTGGGAGTTGCAAGACCATGGAGAGAAAGGCCACACAAAAGCTATCCATCATACCCTACCCCCTGAGTACAATTAAGCAGGAGAGTGACAATACAAACTTTAGAACTATCTGTGTGTTTACTAGGTGTGGTACAGACTGGGGTAAGCCTAGAGGCAGGGAGACCAGGTAAGAGTCTCTTGAACTTGCCCCCAGTGAAATAAAGTGACCTGAAAGAGATGAGCACTGCCAGCACTTAAAAAAAAAAGTTTTTAGCACTTACATGTTCCTAATTGATGCAAATGGTTAAGCACTAAGCTACTAACCAGAAGTTTGGTGGCTTAAATATACCCAGAGGAACCTGGTAGTCTGCTTCCGAAAGGTCACAGCCAGGAAAACCTTAAGGGTGTAGTTCTACTCTGCAACACATGGGGTCACCATGAGTTAGAATCAACTTGAGGGCAACTGGTTTCATGTTTTTGGTGAGTTTTTTAATTGGTTTAGCACTTGTGTGGTACTTACCCTTGTATAGCCTAACACAGTTCTATGCACTGCACGTGAACTGACTCATAGATCCTCACAGCAATCCTGTGAGGAAGGCACTATGACTATTCTCATTTTGTGTTTGAAGCAGACAGAACTGGAGAGATCTGTCCAAGGCCACATTGCAGAGCCAGAATTCACCCTCTGTGCTCTCAACCATTGGATGTCCTCTGCTGAAGACAGGAGGCAATGGACAACAGATTCTGGAGATATTTAAAGGGCAGCATTGATAGAATTTTGTGTTTGATTGGATGTGGGAGAGGGAGGAGTTCAGGAACGACTCCCAGATTTTTAGCTTGGATAACTGGATAGATGGTAATGCCATGTATTGAGGAAAAGTACACAGAGGATGGTCAACATCTGTAGTGAAAGACGGTGAGCCCACTTCCGGACATGCTGAGTTTTCAATGACCATGGAAAATCCAAGGGGAGGTGTTCAGTAAGTGGTTGCACGTACAGTTTTGAACCCCAGGAGACACAAAAGTAGGAGCCAGTGGGTAAGAGCACCAAGGGAGAAACGGTAAGAGAAAATGGTGACAGATAGAACCCTAAGGAAAACTAACATTTAAGGAAGGGCAAAGAGAATTCCAAGACCTTTGGAAGAAGCTTCTGGAAAGATAAAGCCAAAAGAACGTGATGTCGTGGAAGCCCAGAGAAGGCATTTCAAGATGAAGTGGGTAGTCAGTAGTGAAAATCCTGCTGAGAGGTCTCTAAAGAAAAAGTCTGAGTGTTTTATGGGTGCTCTTTGGAAAAGTAGTTGCAGTGGATTAGTTGAGAGTGGGTGAAGGAGTAGAAGGGAAGAAGAGGGGGGTTCCTGGGAGGTACAAGCAGCTAAGCACTGAACCATTAGCCAAACGTTGGCTGTTCAGACCCACCCAGAGGCACCTCAGAACACAGTCCTGGAGATCTGATTCCAAAAGTTCACAGCCTTGAAAACCCTACAGAGCAGCTCTACTCATGGGGTGACATGAGTCGAAATTGACTGGACATCAACGAGCAACAACAACAACAACAAAGAGAAGAAGAAAGAGTGAGCATAGACAACTCCATAGAAAAGTTTGACTGTGAACTGGAGGATGGAGCGAAATGACCCATGAGGAAGAAATTTCATTTGTTTTTGTGTTAATATGAGAGATAGATGAGCACTCCTCTATCATGAACACGATGGAGGGCAGAACTTAGGTGAGTTCTGTAGGATGTCAAGGAGTTTGTCATCTGTTGTTGTTGTTAGGTGCCGTCAAGTCATTTCCAACTCACAGGGACCCCATGCACAACAGAATGAAACACTGCTCAGCCCTGCACCATCTTCACAATTGTTGCTGTGCTTGAGCCCATTGTTGCAGCCACTGTCAATCCATCTCGTTGAGGGTCTTCCTCTTTTTCACTGACCCTCTACTTTACTAAGCATGATCTCTCCTGATAACATGCCCAAAGTATGTGAGACAGAGTCTCACCATCCTTGCTTCTAAGGAGCAGTCTGGTTGTACTTCTTCCAAGACAGATTTGCTCATTCTTTTGGTAGTCCATGGTATATTCAATATTCTTTGCCAACACCACAAGTCAAAGGCATCAATTCTTCTTCTGTCTTCCTTATTCATTGTCCAGCTTTCACATGTATATGAGGCAATTGAAAACACCATGGCTTGGGTCAGGCACACCTTAGTCCTCAAGGTGACATCTTTGCTTTTCAACACTTTAAAGAGGTCTTTTGCAGCCAATTTGCCCAATGCAGTATGTCTTTTGATTTCCTGATTGCTCCTTCTGTGGGTATTGATTGTGGATCCAGGTAAAATGAAATCCTTGACAACCTCAATCTTTTCTCTGTTTATCATGATATTACTTATAGTTCCAATTGTGGGAATTTTTGTTTTCTCTATGTTGAGGTGTGGCCTTCGATCTTCATCAGTAAGTGCTTCAAACCCTCTTCACGTTCAGCAAGCAAGGCTGTATCACAGGTGGTCAGTGAGTCTTCCTCCAATCCTGATTCCCCATTCTTCATATAGTCCAGCTTCTCAGATTATTTGCTCAGCATACAGATTGGATAGGTATGGTGAAAGGGTACAACTCTGACGCACACCTTTCCTGACTTTAAACCACTCAGTATCCCCTTGTTTTGTCCAAATAACTGCCTCTTGATCTACATACACATTACTCATGAGCACAATTAAGTGTTCTGGAATTCCCATTCTTCACATTTTATTCATAATTTGTTATGATCCACACAGGCAAATGCCTTAACATAGTAAATAAAACACAGGTAAACGTCTTTCTGGCATCCTCTGCTTTCAGCCAGGATTCATCTGACATCAGCAATGATATCCCCGGTTGCATATCATCTTCTGAATCCGGCCTGAATTTCTGGCAGTTCCCTGTCAATATACTGCTGCAGGCACTTTTGAATGATCTTCAGCAAAATTTTACTTGCATGTCATATTAATGATATTGTTCAATAATTTCTACATTTGGTTGGATCACCTTTCTTGGAAATAGGCATAAATATGGATCTCTTCCAGCCGGTTGGCCAGGTAGCTGTCTTCTAAATTTCTTGGCATAGATAAGTGAGCACTTCCAGCGTTGCATCTGTTGTCATCTGGTGGTTCCTATTTTATTTGGGGAAAAAAAGAGAGAGAGAGAACTGGAGGTGAGAAGGTGGTGTTCCCCTGGACAGACAAGGAGCCTTTGATCCCCACACAAACTTTACAGGCAAGGTGGGTGTCCAGTAAGTGATGAATTATTAGGACTACCCACCCAGGTGCAGAAATTCTTCCTCCCGTATCCAATTAAATCATTCAAGCTAATGATTCCCAGTGCTGGGCCTTGGACATGCTAAACTGCCCTTCCTCTCTTCACTGCCTTCCATCAAGTCCAGTTCAAGCCCTTCCAATGCAATTTCCCCAGTCTGAGAAGGCACTTAATTTTGTCTATTGCTAGTGAATAGCTTATCCAACCTGCAGCTTCCTAACCTATAAAATTGGAAGGGTAATACATAGTCAAGGAGCCCTGGTGGCACAGTGGTTAAGCTTTGGGCTGCTAACCAAAAGGTTTGCAGTTCAAACCCACCCAAAGGCTTCACAGGAGAAAGAGGAAGGGAATCTGCTTCTGTAAAGATTACAGCCTAGGAAAGCCTATGAGCCAATTCTACTCTGTCACTTGGGGCCTCTATGAGTTGGAATCAACTGGACAGCACTCAACAAAAACAATGCATAGTCACATGGTCATAGGGATTTCTGGAATAATGTTGATTGACTTCAATCCAAAGCAGAAGTAAAGATCATGAGAAAGCAAAAAATGTTTCAGCTCAGAAGAGAACTTGATACCAAGTAAAGGAAGTTGATGTTCCTTGACAGACATTGGTCTTACTAAACTTTGCCTTATTGGACCAATAAGAAGCCATTCTGCATTACCTAAAGGGCTGGGCTCAGGAGTGACTAAACCCAGTGAGAAAGGAGCCACAACTTCTTGGGGAATTCTGAGCCCTGGCACATGGGGGAAGGGGAGCACCACTTACTCAGCTGAGCTCAGTGTTACAGGCACAGGCACTGGAGCCAGGCTGCCTGGTTTCAAATCCCAACTTTGCTACTTTTTAGTTGTATGACTTTAGCAAGTTATGGAACCTCTCTGTGCCTTGGTTTCCTTGTCAAAAATGAGTTCCTTGGGATATATCCTAGAGAAATAAGAGCCCTCAGGTGAATAGATACATGCACACCCATATTGATTGCAGCACTGTTCATAATAGCACAAAGATGAAAAGAACCTAGGTGCCCAACAACAGATGAATGGATAAACAAATTGTGGTATATTTACTCAATGGAATACTATGCAACAATAAACAGCAATGATGTATCCACGAAACATCTTATAACATGGATGAATCTGGAAGGCATCATGCTGAGCAAAATTAGTCAGTCACAAAAGGACAAATATTATATGAGACCACAATTATAAACCACAATTATAAAAACTCAAGAAAAGGTTTAAACAAAGAAGAAAACATTCTTTGATGGTTACGAGAGTGGGGAGGGAGAAAGATAGGAATTCACTAACTAGATAGTAGACAAGAATTATCTTAGATGAAGGAAAGAACAATACAGGGGATGTCAGCACAACTGGACTAAACCAAGAGCTAAGAAGTTTCCAGAATATAACCAAACACTGAAAGGGACACAGTGGCCGGGGTGGAGGTCTGGAGATTTTGGTTTCGGGGGACATCTAGGTCAGTTGGCATAACAAAATTTATTAGGGAAATATTCTGTATCCCACTTCTGTGAGTGGCATCTGGGATCTTAAAAGCTAGCAAGTGGCCATCTAAGATGCATCAATTGATCCCAACCCACCTGGAGCAGAGAAGAGTGAAGAACACCAAAGACACAAGGAAAAGGCCATATAAACCAGAGACTCCATCAGCCTGAGACCAGAAGAACTAGGCGGTGCCTGGCTACCACTAATGATTGCCCTGACAGGAAACACAACAGAGAGTCCCTGATGGAGCAGGAGAAAAGTGAGGTGCAGAACTCAAATGCTAGTAAAAAGACCAGACTTAATGGTCTGACTGAAACTGGAGGAACCCCAGAAGACATGGTCCCCGGACTCTCTGTTAGCCCAAAACTAAAACCATTCCCGAAGCCAACTCTTCAGACAAAGATACAACTGAACTATAAGACATAAAATGATACTTGTGAGGAGTGTGCTTTTTAGTTCAAGTAGATACACAAGACTAAATGGGCAGCTCCTGTCTGGAGGCAAGGTAAGAGGGCAGAAAGGAACAGGAACTGGCTGAATGACCACGGGAAACCCAGGGTTGAAAGGGGAGTGTGCTGTCACATTGTGGGGAGAGCAACTAGGGTTACAGAACAATGTATGCATAAATTTTGTGTGAGAAACTAGCTTGAACTGTAAACTTTCACTTAAAGCACAATAAAAAAAAAAAATGAGTTCCTATCTCATAGAGTTATTACAAAAAATAACACCACCACTCTGGCTTCACTTCCAACCATGCTCTTTGTCTTCCTGACTCTGTTCCTTGATCAATAGCCTCTCTGCTGTTCCTCAAACACTCCCACATCGCCTGCCTCAGGACCTTCACACATGCACTTTCCTTCCCTATACCCTAAAGCTCAATCCTTCATTTCATTTAGTCCTTTCCTCAAATGTCCCCTCCTTAGCCAGGTTTCCCTGATCGCAAGGGAAGGGACTCAGTTTTCTTCTGCCATGTCCTCAGTGCCCAGAGCAGTATCCTGCCCATAATTGGAACTCAAACAAAAAGCTGTCCTATCAGTGAGTTAATTAATCACTTAATTTAAACCTCATAATAAAAGAACTGTTTATTCAGGATATTTACATTTCTTGATTTGAAAGCAATCCACATCCTGTTGCATTTTCTTACTGCTTCCAGCTCACCACACCTGTGTGCCTAAAGCATTGCCGCCCCACCCCCCACCCCGCGCTAACGTGATCATTCCTACCACAGGCCCCCTCTGTCTAAAGAAACACCCAAAATAAATGGTGCTGCAATTTGATGCATGCTTCTGTCTGCTGGTTGACAATGAAGGGCTGTCAATATAGAAACTCTCTGGCAAGTTGAATAATTTGAAAACTGTTAGCAAGTCACCCTTCAGCATTCCTGTCCTGTGAGGATTCCAGGTTAAAATAGCACTGCTTCAAAGAGTAGATGCAAAGGCTGGGGCACCGGGAGTTTAAGTCAATGGGAGGGAAGGAATTAGAATAGAAACAGGAGAATGTCGACACAATGTGAAGAATGTAACAAAGGTCACTGATCATTATGCCTAGAAACCATTCAATGGCAGCAGACTTCTCTGTGTACATTTTTACCAAAAATAAAATATTAATAGTAAAAAACAAACAAAAACCTACCATAAAAAAAGAAAAAAAAAAAACCAAACCTAGTGCCATCCAGTCGATTCCAACTCATAGTAACCCTATAGGACAGAGTAGAACTGCCCCATAGTGTTTCCAAGGAGCACCTGGTGGATTCGAGCTGCCGGCCCTTCGGTTAGCAGCCGTAGTACTTAACCACTACGCCACCAGTGTTTCCAAACCTACCATAAGACCCAGGAATCCCACGCCTAGGTATACACCTGAAAGACTTAAAAGCGAGGACTCAGACAGGTACTTGTGTACCAGTGTTTATTGTAGCATTATTCACACCAAAAGGTGGAAACAACCCAAGTGTCCGTCAACAGATGAATGGATGTACAAAATGTGGTACATGCGTTCAATGGAACATTATTCAACCAGAAAGAGAAATGAAGCTCTGATTCACGCCACAACATGGATAAACCTTGAAAACATTTATATAAGTGAAATAAGTCAGACACAAAAGGACATACATTGCATGATTCCATTTATGTAAAACACCTAGAAGAGGTAAACCCATAGGGACGGAATGCAGATTGGTAGTTGCCAGGGACTGGAGGGAGGGGTGGTGGGAAGTAATTGCTTAATGGGTGTTATTTGGGGGTGATGAAAATGTCGTGAATGTACTAAAGGCCACTGAATTGTATACTCTAAAATAACTAGCTTTATGCTATGTGAATTTCACCTACAGAAAAAAATCTAAAATAAAAAAAAAGCACCAGTCAGTTGCAGTTTCCTGCAGTAATTTCCGCCAAGATTGAAGCTGTCCTGCCCCTGCCTGTGCTTACCTGTTGACACACAGTGGGCAGGTCTCAAGCTGAGTGGCCGTAGGTAATCCGCAGTGGCGCGCTCAAAGGGCTTCATGGAGAAGGATCCGTACTCTTCCCATCATCCATTCTGGGGGAGGGAAATGGATAAATACATAAAATTGATAAAATTCCCCCACGTGAGAAGTTTACGATATAATAGGGAGTTCAGGTCATCAAACCAGCTAATTATAATAAAAAAAAAAAAGACTTTTTTTTTTTTTATTATAAGTCAGAATAAAATAGCTGCTGGATAGAAGCCTGAGCAATGTGCTGTGGAAAAGCATATTGAGAGAAAGAAAGGGGCTTTATTTGTTTGTGTTTAAGGATGAAGATAACAAACCAAAGGCAAGCCCATTGCCATGGAGTCGGTTCCAACTCATAGTAACCCTTTAAGGCAGAGTAGAACTGCCCCATAGGGTTTCCAGGGAGTGGCTGGTGGATTTGAACTGCTGACATTTTGGTTAGCAGCCAAGCTCTTAACCACTGCGCCACCAGGGTTTCATAGGACAGGATAGCCTGTAAAACTGTATGGAAGCGGGCTGCCACATCTGCCTCATCTTTCTCCCGTGGAACTGCTGGTGGGTTCAGACTGTTGACCTTTCAGTTAACAGCCAAGCACTTAACCACTGCACCACCAGGGCTTCTCTGAGGATGAGGGTTAAACTGCGGTAGACCTGGGGGCATGAGGAAGGACTTAGGAAACAACACAGAAGGGACAATCATGGAAGACGAGGAGGCAGCAAGTTCCTGAGTGAGCAGGACAGTCCTGAGCAAGAAGAGGGAGCAGAGGGATGTTTCCTCCTTTGAGACACGGAGGCGGTTGAAGAGAATGCGTGAGGATACCGCAACGCTGTGTGAGGGACAGGAATTGAGGGGGTTTATGTCCCCAATCGGGAAGTCTGGTGGTGTAGTGGTTAAGAGTTCGGCTGCCAACCAAAAGGTCAGCAGTTCGAATCCACCAGGTGCTCCTTGGAAACCCTGTGGGGCAGTTCTGCTCTGTCCTACAGGGTCGCTATGAATTGGGATTGACTCGACGGCAGTGGGTTTGGTTTTTGGTTTTATGTCACAATCTTGACAGAGAAATGAAAGGTTAGGTCTTTCTGTGAGAGTGACGGCACAAGGAAGAATGAGGTGGCAAGAACGAGGATGCAAATGAAAACAATTCCAAACAGCTGGGGAGAATAAGATAAAGCATTGCCAAAACCCACTGCCGTTGAGCTGATTCCAATTCATGGTGACCCCGTGTGTTACAGAGTAGAACTGTGCCCCGTATGGCTTTTTTTTTATGTTTTGTCATATATATATATATATTTTAAATAATTTTTATTGACCTTTAAGTGAACGTTTACAAATCAAGTCAGTCTGTCACATATAAGCTTATATACACCTTACTCCATACTCCCACTTACTCTCCCCCTAATGAGTCAGCCCTTCCAGTCTCTCCTGTCGTGACAATTTTGCCAGTTTCTAACCCTCTCTACCCTCCCATCTCCCCTCCGGACATGAGATGCCAACACAGTCTCAAGTGTCCACCTGATACAAGTAGCTCACTCTTCATCAGCATCTCTCTCCAACCCATTGTCCAGTCCCTTCCATGTCTGATGAGTTGTCTTCGGGAATGGCTCCTGTCCTGGGCCAACAGAAGGTTTGGGGACCATCACCGCCGGTATTCCTCTAGTCTCAGTCAGACCATTAAGTCTGGTCTTTTTATGAGAATTTGGGGTCTGCATCCCACTGATCTCCTGTTCCCTCAGGGGTTCTCTGTTGTGCTCCCTGTCAGGGCAGCCATATGGCTTTTTTGGCTGAAATCGTCAGGCAGCAGATTACCAGGCTTTTCTTCCATGGCATCATTACCAAACCAGAAAACCAAACGCATTGCAGTCGAATTGATTCTGACTCATAGTGACCCTATAGGACAAAGTAGAACTGCCTCATAGGGTTTCCAAGGCTGAAGATCTTTATGGAAGCAGACCACCACATCTTTCTCCCATGGTGCGGCTGGTGGGTTTGAACCACTGACCTTTTGGTTAGCAGTCGAGCACGTAACCACTGTGCCACTGGGGCTCCTTTGGAACTGACTAGGTCCCTGAAAAGAAAATCAAGGGTGAGGAGAAAGGAGGCAGCTTACGAGAGCAAAGAAATGGCTAAACGCAAGGTCTAGGCTGGCTAAGGAAACAAATGAAGCAGAGAGAGCTGCGGCAGCAGAACAAGGAAGGGCTGAGGAGCCAGAGGCCGAGATGCTATCGTAACAGTTTACAGGAAAGAAGGGTGTGAGACATGGTAAAAGGTCAGGGTTTGCAGTTTCAGGCTCTGCAAGGTAAGAAGTCCTAGCAATTGAGAGGTGGCCAAGGCATGTGGAGCCAGGTGCAATGAGTCACTCATCTGACATCAGGGACACCCAGGGTGGCTGCAGGGTGTCATTGCTGATAAAGCCCAGGTCCAGAGGGCAAGGTGTCCAGGAATCCAGAGGACCTGGGGGTGGTAGGCATAGGTAGAGATAGCAGGCAGTACTCTGGCTGGTGGTGGCTTAAGAAGGGGTGATGGAATCACTGTCTGAAAGCAGAAATGGGGAGCAGGGAGACAGCCTCCTTCAAGCACTGTCGTTATAGGGGAGTCCAATTTCTATTAAGAAGACTTTGGGGGGAGAGGAAGGGCAAGGAAGAGCAGTTATCTAAAAAAAACAAAGGCGGAGCACACAGAAGAGGGTGAGGACAATAGCAAGGGCTTCCCAGTGCAGGCTAGGTTGGGGGTGGGGGGCCAGGCTACTCCAGAGAAGGCACTTGCCCTCAACACCCCCAGGACTCACAGCACCCTGCCCCCAGCTCTGAGCTATCTCATGAGGCATCAGTTGCATCATGGGATTCTTCCCAAGTTTTCCTAAATTAGGACGCCTCAGTGGGGACATCATGCTCTTTGTCCCAAGGCCTACGTGAACCCATTTTCTGGGTCAAATGAACAGATTTGAACACTACAGAAGTAAGAACTTCCGTGAAAACAGGGTTTTCAAGGCTGTGAAGGAGGACACTTTGGGGGATGAATGGATATGCTCATTATCTTGATAAAAAACAGACAAAAAAGCCTGTTGCCACCAACTCGATTCCAATTCATAGAGACACTATAGGGCAGAGTAGAACTGCCCCATAGGGTTTCTGAGGAGTGGCTGGTGAAGTTTAGCTGCGCCACCAGGGCTCCATTATCTTGATAGTGGTGATAATTTATCAGACTGTACACTTTAAATATGTGCAGTTTATTTTCTGTCAATCATAGTTTAGCTGCGCCACCAGGACTCCATTATCTTGATAGTGGTGATGATTTATCAGACTGTACACTTTAAATATGTGCAGTTTATTTTCTGTTAATCATATCTCAATAAAGCTGTCATAAAATGCTATGATAAGGCACCATTTATTGCCTGTAAATTTTTAAAAAAGAAAAGCCTGATGAAACCACATAGGTGAGACTGTGGGGAAACAGGGTGTCAAGCAAGAGAGCAGCCTTTGTAGGAGGATGATTAGACACTTGCTATCAGAACGCAGTCTCTGACCCCACAATGCCTTTTCTAGACATTTATACCACCAAAGTACTTGAACATACCATAAATAGATAGGCATAAGATTACTTATTGCAGTGTTGTTTGCAATAGCCAAGTAGTGGAAACAACATCAATACCCATAAATAGAATTTAACTAGAGTTCAGTAAAATTAATTACGGACAATTTATACAACAGAACACTGTGCAGCTATAAAAGGGGGGAGGCTTTTTAAGTAGTGGTAATGGAAAGATCCGCAGGGTATACTTTAAAAGACAAGGTATAGAACACTGTGATGGTCAAGGTTGTGTGTCAACTTGGGTGGGCCATGATTCTCAGTGGTTTGGCAGTTATGATGTGGTTTGGCAGTTATGATGTAGTTTGGCAGTCATATGATGATGTGATCACTTCATGATGGGATCTGCTGTGAGTAGCCAATCAATTGAAAGGGACTTTCTTTGAGGGTGTGGCCTACATCAAATATAACTGGATTTTCTGGCAAGGCTCACAGGCTTTTACTCACTCTGGATCCTGCAGCTGGCTCCTGTTCATCTGACCTCCGGTTCTTGGGACTTGAGCTAGCAGCTCACCTGCCTTCTTGCCTGCTGATCTTGGGATTCATCAGTCTTCGAAGCCTGCTGTCTGACCTGCCGATCTTGGGTTCGTCAGCCCCTCTGGGTACGTGATCAGGAGAAGCCTACAGCCTGACCCACAGACTTAGGATGTTTCAACCTCAAAAACATGAGCCATTTCCTTTATATAAATGGCGTGAGCCATTTCCTTTATATAAATCCCTATATAGAGATATTTCTATGCTTTACTAGTTTTGCTCCTCTAGAGAACCAAGCCTAAGACAAACATTATGTAGGATATGTTACCACGTGGAGAGACAGAGAGAGAGGGTGAGAATGAAAGCAAGACGAAGAGACAGAGGGAAAGAATGAAATTAAAAAGAGCAACCATACAGGTGGAAAAGATATTTTCAACACATATCACAACCAAAAAGCTTATTTCCAGGCTATATAAAGAATTCCTACAAACCAATGAGAAAAAGACAGGAAACTAGGAAGAAAAAAGCAATGACACTTTATAAAACAGGATATCCAAATGGCCAATAAACATGAAAATATGCTCAACCTCATTAATAATCAGAAAAATGCAGATTAAAACCACCACTTTGGGGATTGGCTAAAGTTTAAAACACTGACAATACCAAGTGTTGGTAAGGATGTGGAGCAACAGAAACTCTCGTAGTCTACTGATTAAAATATAAATTGGTACCGTCACTTTGAAAACAATGTGGTAGTGTCTACACAAATTGAAGGTATTCATACTCTATGATCCAGCAGTTACACTCCTAGGCATATAACCAACAGAAATGTTTGTACGTGTTCACCAAGATACATGTACGAGAATGTTCCCAGTGCTCTCTTCAGCAGCACATACACTAAAAAGTAGAATTAAACAGGAAAGATTAGCATGACACTTCATGCAAATTCGTGAACCGTTCTGTATTTAAAAAAAAAAAAATGTTCCCAGAAGCCTTATTTTTAATAGCCAAAAACAATCCAAATATCTATCAACAGTAGAAGAGATACATAAATTGTAGTAAATACACATTTTTAAATTGTAGTGTAGTGACACAATGGAATGGTGTACCCAGCAATAAAAATGAACAAACTGTAGCTACACGAACTTGCTTAGAGATGCATGTTGTTGTCGTGTGCCCTGGAGTCAGTTCCCACTCCTAGCCACCCTATAGGACAGAGTAGAACTTGCCCATATGGTTTCCTAGACTGTAATCTCAAATTGCCTCCAAAGAAATTATACCAATTTCCCTTGCTGCTAGCAACGTATGAAAATGCCTGTTTCCTCATAGCCTTGCAACAGTGTGTGTTATCAAACTTGGGTATTTTTGCCTATCTGGTGGTGAATGCCATGAGTAGGAGTCAACTCATGATAACTGATTTTTTTTTTTTTTTTTGCTAAGTGCAAAAGGGCATCTGAATGTAGCCTGGGTTTACATTTTGTTATGTGTAAGGTCGACCCCACCCTTTTATAAGTTCAAGGGCCATTTTTATTTCCTTTTCTGTGAATTGTTCACATTCTTTGCACATCTTTCCTTTAAGTTTTAGTCCTTTTCTTCTCAGCTTCTAGAAACCCTTTCTACTCTTAGGAGGTTAGCCTTTGTCCTTACTCTGTGATATGTGTGGCAGCTAAGTTTCCTCAGATTGCCACTGACGTTTTGTTTTTTCTCATGGTGTATGTTCTATTTTTTAACTGTAGGTTTTTGCTTTTATGTGGTCAAATTTATGTGCCTTTTAGTTTTGGGCTCTGGTTTTTGAGTCAAAGTTAGAAAGACCTCCCCATCTCTAAGTATATGAAGGAATTTTCCCATGTTTTCTCCTGGTATTTTTATTTATTTATTCATTCATTTGTTTATTTATTCATTTATTTATTATTGTGGTTAAAAATATATGCAACAAGACATTTGCTAATTCGACAATTTTTGCTTGTATAATTCAGTGGCATTAATTACAATCATGTTGTGTACCCATTGTCACTATCCTTTTCTGACTTCTTCCACCACCATTAACTTAAATTCAGGGCCCCCCGAACAGTAACTCTTCCTTTCCCTCTTGCTCTTACTCCTGGTAACCATTAATAAGCTTTGGTTTCTATGTATTTGCCTATTTCATATAAGTGAGATCATACAGTACTTGTCCTTTTGAAACCAATTTATTTCACTCAGCATAATGTTTTCAAGGTTCATTCATGTTGTAGCATATATTAGGACTTCATTTCTCTTCGAGGCTGAATAATACTCCATTGTATGTATGTACCACATTTTGCTTATCCATTCACCTGCTTTTCTTTCTGGTACTTCTAGGACTTCAGTTTTTTTGTTTTTTAATACTTTTTATTGTGCTTTAAGTGAAAGTTTACAAATCAAGTCAGTCTCTCACGTAAAAACTTATATATACCTTGCTCCAAAAAAAACCTGTTGCCACATACTCCCAGTTACTCTCCCCCCAATAAGACAGCCCGCTTTCTCCCTCCAGTCTCTCTTTTCGTGTCCATTTCACCAGCTTCTAACCTCCTCTACCCTCTCATCTACCCTCCAGGCAGGAGATGCCAACATACTCTCAAGTGTCCACCTGATCCAAGAAGCTCACTCCTCATCAGCATCCCTCTCCCACCCATTGTCCAGTCCAATCCATGTCTGAAGAGTTAGCTTCAGGAATGTTTCCAGTCCTGGGGCAACAGAAGGTCTGGGGGCTGTGACCACCAGGGTCCTTCCAGTCTCAGTCCAACCATTAAGTCTGGTCTTTTTAAGAGAATTTGGGGTCTGCATCTCACTGCTCTCCTGCTCCCTCAGGGGTTCTCTGTTGTGTTCCCTGTCAGGGCAGTCAACAGTTGTAGCCGGGCACTATCTAGTTCTTCTGGTCTCAGGATGATGTAGTCTCTGGTTCGTGTGGCCCTTTCTGTCTCTTGGGCTCGTAATCGCCTTGTGTCCTTGGTGTTCTTCATTCTCCTTTGATCCAGGTGGGTTGAGACCAATTGATACATCTTAGATGGCCGCTTGCTAGCGTTTAAGACCCCAGACACCACTCTTCAAAGTGAGATGCAAAATATTTTCTTAATAGGTTTTATTATGCCAATTGACTTAGATGTCCCCTGAAATCATGGTCCCCAAACCCCCGCCCCTGTTACACTGGCCTTCGAAGCATTCAGTTTATTCAGGAAACTTCTTTGCTTTTGGTTTACCCCAGTTGTGCTGACCTCCCCTGTATTGTGTGTTGTCTTTCCCTTCACCTAAAGTAGTTCCTATCTACTATCTAATTAGTTAATACCCCTCTCCCACCCACCTACCCTCTCTCCTCTTGTAACCAGAAAAGAATATTTTCTTCTCAGTTTAAACTATTTCTCAAGTTCTTATAATAGTGGTCTTATACAATATTTGTCCTTTTCCCAGCAACCAGCTAAACTGACTAATTTCACTCAGCATAACGCCTTCCAGGTTCCTCCATGTTATGAAATGTTTCACAGATTCATCACTGTTCTTTATCGATGCATAGTATTCCATTGTGTGACTATACCATAATTTATTTATCCAGTCATCCGTTGATGGGCACCTTGGTTGCTCCCATCTTTTTGCTGTTGTAAACAGTGCTGCAATAAACATGGGTGTGCATATATCTGTTCATGTAAAGGCTCTTAATTCTATAGGGTATATTCCAAGGAGTGGGATTGCTGGATCGTATGATAGTTCTATTTCTAGCTTTTTAAGGAAGAGCCAAATCAATTTCCAAAGTGGTTGTACCATTTGACATTCCCACCAGCAGTGTATAAGTGTTCCAATCTCTCCACAGCCTCTCCAACACCTATTATTTTGTGTTTTTTGGATTAATGCCAGCCTTGTTGGAGTGAGATGAAATCTCATTGTAGTTTTGATCTGTATTTCTCTAATGGTTACTGATCGTGAACATTTCCTCATGTATCTGTTAGCTACCTGAATGTCTTCTTTAGTGAAGTGTCTATTCCTATCTTTTGCCCATTTTTTAATAGGGTTATTTGTCTTTTTGTAGTTGAGTTTTTGCAGTATCCTATAGATTTTAGAGATCAGATGCTGATTGGAAATGTCATAGCTAAAAACTTTTTCCCAGTCTGCAGGTAATCTTTTTACTCTTTTGGTGAAGTCTCTGGATGAGCATAGGTGTTTGATTTTTAGGAGCTCCCAGTTATCTAGATTTCCTTCTGCATTCTTAATAATGTTTTGTATACTGTTTATGCCATGTATTAGGACTCCTAACATTGTCCCTATTTTTTCCTCCATGATCTTTATTGTTTTAGATTTTATATTTAGGTCTTTGATTCATTTTGAGTTAGTTTTTGTGCATGGAGTGAGGTATGGGTCTTTTTTCATTTTTTTGCAGATGGATATCCAGTTATGCCAGCACCATTTGTTAAAAAGGCTATCTTTTCCCCATTTAACTGTTTTGGGGCCTTCGTCAAATATCAACTACTCATACCCAGAAAAAATATGTAGATGGATTTATGTCAGGATTCTCAATTCTGTTCCATTGGTCCATGTATCTGTTGTTGTACCAGTACCAGGCTGTTTGGACTACTGTGGCCGTATAATAGGTTTTAAATCAGGTAAAGTAAGCCCTCCCACATTGTTGTTCTTTTTCAGTAATGCCTTATTTATCCAGAGCCTCTTTCTCTTCAATATGAAGTTGGCGATTTGTTTCTCCATCCCATTAAAGAATGTCGTTGGGATTTGGATCGGAATTGCATTAAATGTATAGATCACTTTTGGTAGAATAGACATTTTTATAATATTAAGTCTTCCTATCCAGGAGCAAGGTATGTTTTTCCACTTATGTCAGTCTCTTTTGGTTTCTTGCAGAAGTGTACTGTAGTTTTCTTTGTATAAGTCTTTTACATCTCTGGTAAGATTGATTCCTAAGTATTTTATCTTCTTGGGGGCTTTATAAATGGCATTGATTTGGTGATTTCCTCTTCGATGTTCTTTTTGTTGGTGTAGAGGAATCCAACTGATTTTTGTATGTTTATCTTGTATCCCGATACTCTGCTGAACTCTTCTATTAGTTTCAGTAGTTTTCTGGAGGATTCCTTAGGGTTTTCTGTGTATAAGATCATGTCATCTGCAAATAGAGATACTTTGACTTCTTTGCCAATCTGGATGTGCTTTATTTCTTTATCTAGCCTAATTGCTCTGGCTAGGACCTCCAACACAATGTTGAATAAGAGCGGTAATAAAGGGCATCCTTGTCTGGTTCCTGATCTCATTGGGAATGCTTTCAGGCTCTCTCCATTTAGGGTGATGTTGGCTGTTGCCTTTGTGTAAATGTCCTTTATTATGCTGGGGAATTTTCCTTCTATTCCAATTTTGCTGAGAGTTTTTATCATGAATGGGTGTTGAACTTTGTCAAATGCCTTTTCTGCATCAATTGATAAAATCAAGTGATTATTTTGTTTTATTTATGTGGTGGATTACATTAATTGTTTTTCTAATGTTGAACCATCCCTGCATACCTGGTATGAAGCCCACTTGGTCATGGTGAATTATTTTTTTGATGTGTTGTTGAATTCTACTGGCTAGAAGTTTGTTGAGGATTTTTGTATCTACGTTCATGAGGGGTATAGATCTATAATTTTCTTTTTTTGTGGTGTCTTTTCCTGGTTTTGTATCAGGGATATGGTGGCTTCATAGAATGAATTTGGTAGTATTCCGTCCTTTTCTATGCTCTGAAATACCTTTAGTAGTAGTGGTGTTAACTCGTCTCTGAAAGTTTGGTAGAACTCTGCAGTGAAGCCGTCCAGACCAGGGCTTTTTTTTTGTTGGGAGTTTTTTGACTACCTTTTCAATCTCTTCTTTTGTTATGGGTCTATTTAGTTATTCTACCTCTGTTTGTGTTAGTTCAGGTAGGTAGTGTGTTTCTAGGAATTCATCCATGTCTTCCAGGTTTTCAAATTTGTTAGAGTACAGTTTTTCATAGTAGTCTGATACGATTCTTTTAACTTCAGTTGGGTCTGTTGTAATATCACCTATCTCATTTCTTATTCAGGTTATTTGCTTCCTCTCCTGTTTTCCTTTTGTCAGTTTGGCCAGTGGTTTATCAATTTTGATGATTTTTTTCAAAAAAACAGCTTTTGATCTTGTTAATTCTTTCAATTGTTTTCTGTTTTCTCTTTCATTTAGTTCAGCTCTAATTTTTATTATTTGTTTTCTTCTGATGCCTGTGGGTTTCTTTTGTTGCTCTCTTTCTATTTGTTCAAGTTGTAGGGATAATTCTTTGATTTTGGCCCTTTCTTCTTTTTGGATGTGTGCATTTATTGATATAAACTTGCCTCTGAGCACCACTTTTGCTGTGTCCCAAAGGTTCTGATAGGAAGTGTTTCCATTCTCACTGGATTGTATAAATTTCTTTATTTCCTCCTTAATGTCTTCTACAACCCAGTCTTTTTTGAGCAGGGTGTTGTTTAGTTTCCAAGTGTTTGATTTCTTTTCCCTGCTTTTCCTGTTATTGATTTCCACTTTTATGGCCTTATGGTCAGAGAAGATGCTTTGTAATATTTCAATGTTTTGGATTCTGCTAAGGCTTGCTTTATGACCTAATATGTGGTCTATTCTAGAGAATGTTCCATGTGCACTAGAAAAGAAAGTATACTTGGTTGCTGTTGGGTGGAGTGTTCTGTATATGTCTACGAGGTCAAGTTGGTTGATTGTGGCATTTAGATCTTCCGTGTCTTTATTGAGCTTCTTTCTGGATGTCCTGTCCTTCACTGAAAGTGGTGTGTTGAAGTCTCCTACTATTATTCTGGAGCTGTCTATCTCACTTTTCAATGCTGATAGAGTTTGTTTTATGTATCTTGCAGCCCTGTCATTGGATGCGTAAATGTTTAATATTGTTATATCTTCTTGCTGTATTGTCCTTTTAGTCATTATATAGTGTCCTTACTTATCCTTTCTGATGTATTTAACTTTAAAGTCTGTTTTGTCAGAAATTAATATTGCCACTCCTGCTCTTTTTTGATTGTTGTTTGCTTGATATATTTTTTTCCATCCTTTGAGTTTTAGTTTGTTTGTGTCTGTAAGTCTAAGGTGTGTCTCTTGTAGGCAGCATATAGACGGATCTTGTTTTTTAATCCGTTCTGCCACTCTCTGTCTCTTTATTGGTGCATTTAGTTCATTTACATTCGGGGTAATTATGGATAGGTATGAATTTAGTACTATCGTTTTGATGTCTTTTTTTGTGCGTTGTTGAGAGTTTCTTTTTCCCAGTTAATTTTATGTGCTGAGCACATTATATTTATATATTGTCCTTTCCTCATATTTGTTGTTGATTTTGTTTCTGCTGAGTCTCTATTTTTTTCCTTGTATTTTATTTTGATGCATAGGATAGTTTGTCTCTTTTGTGGTTACCTTATTATTTACCCACATTTTTCTAAATTTAAAACTAACTTTTATTTCTTTGTATCACCATATCTTCCTCTCCATAAGGAAGGTGTATGATTACATTTCTTAGTCCCTCTTTATTATTTTAATGTTGTCTTCTTTTATATAATAACTTTACTGTTACCCTGTTTTGGGCTTTTTTTTTAATGTATATAATCTTGCTTTGGTTTTTTGGATTTCCCTGTCTGGGTTGACTTCTGGTTGCTCTGCCCAGTAAGTGTTCTAGTCTTGGGTTGATACCTGATATTATTGATTTTCTAACCAAAGAACTCCCTTTAGTATTTCTTGTAGTTTTGGTTTGGTTTTTACGAATTCCCTCAACTTCTGTTTATCTGGAAATGTCTTAATTTCACCTTCATATTTAAGAGACAGTTTTGATGAATATATGACTCTTGGCAGGCAATTTTTTTTCCTTCAGTTTTTTAAAATATGTCATCCCATTGCCTTCTTGCCTGCATGGTTTCTGCCGAGTAGTCCAAGCTTATTCTTAATGGCTTTCCTTTGTAGGTGACTTTTTGTTTATCCCTTGCTGCTCTTATAATTCTCTCTTTATCTTTGGTTTTGGTAAGTTTGATTATAATATGTCTTGGTGACTTTCTTTTAACATCTACCTAACATGGAGTTCGATGAGCATCTTGGATAGATATCTTCTCAGCTTTCACAATATCAGGGAAGTTTTCTGCCAACAAATTTCTCTGATAGAGTCCCACATGATTATTAAGGTTTCTTCATTTTTTTAAATTCTTTTATCTGATTTTTCTTCAAATATATTAGTGCCAAGTGATTTATCTTCGAGTTCAGAAATTCTAGCTTCTACTTGCTCAATTCTGCTCCTCTGACTTTCTATTGCGTTGTCTACTTCTGTAATTTTGTTAATCTGCTGAATTTCTGATTGCTGCCTATCTATGGATTTTTCCAGCTTATTAAACTTTTCATTATGTTTCTGAATAATCTTTCTAATTTCTTCAATTGCTTTATCTGTGTGTTCTTTGGCTTGTTCTGCGTATTGTCTCATTTCCTTCCTGATATCTTGAAGGGTTCTGTATATTAAACTTTTGTATTCTGCATCTGGTAACTCCAGGAATGCACTTTCATCTAGAAGATCTCTGGATTCTTTGTTTTGAGAGCCTTTTGAGGTGATCATGGTCTGTTTCTTTATGTGACTTGATATTGACTGTTTTCTCTGAGCCATCTATAAGTTATTGTATTAGTTTATGCTTGCTTACTGTGTCGTAGCTGCTTGCTTTGTTTTGTTTTGGTATACCCCTATGGGTTGCTTTAGTGAGCTAGCTTGATTATTTTCATCTTTGGAGCTCTGATGTCCTGTCCCCAGATGGCTAGAGCTGTTATCAGGTATAACAGTCTAGGCGTCCATTCAGTTTTCTTGTATGAATTCAGCTCAGGTTTCCAGGTAGCTGATCATCAAGTCTGTGGTACAGACTCTGTCCTACAGTCTTAGAGGGGCAGGGGTGATGGGCGTTTATACCGGTATCTGATTGCAGCAGGGGGTCACGCTCTGAACAGGCAGGAGGCTGAGAACCAACCCCCGAGTACCTCTGAGGAAAGCGCATCCCTGTTCCCTAGAGCGCGCAGGTGGGTGGGTTCTGCAAACAGACCATGGGCACCCAAATTTTTTGGTTGTAAGGACTGAGAGGTACCAGTTATCTTTGGACCTCTGTCACAGGTGGCTGGGTGACCTGAGTGGAGCTACCAGTCCCTAGGTCCCTGATGTGGGTAGGTGGGGACCTTGTTTAATAGGCAAAGCAATGTCAAACATCAAACACCCACCTCTCCACCGCACAGCTGAAATGTTTGGAGTCTGCCAACAAGGCCCTATTCTCCCAAAATAGGCCCACACAGGTCCATGCAGAAGGGAAAGGTGATCAAGATCCACAGACAGTTTATGCCTGGACAGGAGCTGCTTCTGTCCTGAGCTCCGCCAGTTAGTGGAGCTAGCAAATTATCTTTTCCCCCAAATGCAAATTTTTTCCTTCCCCAAGGCCAGGAGGATGGCTCTAGGTGCTCACCAGTGCCTATCTCAGGCCCAGGGAATTCAGCCGTTGAAGATGGTTTGCAGGTGGGGCGGCAGCGGCGGGGGTGGGGGGGGAGCGTGTTAAAATATACGCAAGTATTTAGCTTTCACTGAGAGCACCGTTCTTCTCAGGTTCCGGAGGTGTGAGTGGGCTGTGTAGCTGGCTGCTTCTCCCTGAGGAAACTGCGGTGGAACACTGGTACCAGCCCGCTGCCACCGCCGCTGCTCCAGGAGTGGTACCCCAGGGCCCCCCGTGATTCAGGTCCAGTAACTCCTCTCCGCTTCTGAATGGTCTCTTCCTCCCCCTGCCCCTCGGTTCATTTTCTAGGCTTGCCTTTGAAGCTCAGGACTCCCAGCTTGTCACTAATATACTCATTTCACTTGTTTTTTTGGGTCTTTGTTGTAGAGAGGGCTCGCTGGAAACATCTGTCTATTCTGCCATCTTGGCTCTGCCAGGACTTCAGTTTTTACATTTAAATCTTTTATCCATTTGCAATTTGTCTTGGTCAACAATGTAAGATGTTGATCCAATTTAACACTTTCCCAGGGTATAATCCACTGTCTCTCAATCTTTATTCAATAGTCACTGTTGCCTACTAGTTTTGCTTCTTATTTTAACTGGAATCTTTCAACAAGATTGAGTTTTTTCCTAAAGTAAGATATTGTTTTAATCTTAGCACCCTCTAAGCGCCAAAGATATAAACAGTATCCCTTGATGTCAGCAATGAATGCTGTGCTAAATGAAATGAAGGGGACCCACACTGATTTCCCTGGTAAAAATCAAGAAAAGCATAGCCAGAGTAGTAGACCAGCCTCCAAAGACCTCAGGAAGACAAGTCAGTACTGTGTTTCTGCTTTCCAGATTAGTTACCTGAGGTTGCATCTTTCACTAAAAAGTCTGGGTAGAAAGTTCTGTTAAGTTCTTTCTGTTGTTGTTATTAGGGACCATCAAGTTGGTTCCAACTTATAGCCACACCATGTACAAAAGAATGAAACAGTGCCCAGTCCTGCACCATCTTCACAGTCATTATTATGCTTGAGCTCATTGTTGCAGCCACTGTGTCAATCCTCCTCTTTGAGGGCCTTCCTCTTTTCTGCTGATCCTGTACTTTGCCAAGCATGATGTCCTTCTCCAGGGACTGGTCCCTCCTGACGACATGTCCAAAGTATGTAAGACACAGTGTCACCATCCTTGCTTCTAAGGAGCATTCTGGTTGCACTTCCTCCAAGACGCATTTGTTCGTTCTTTTGGCAGTCCATGGTATATTCACTATTCTTTGCCAACACCACAATTCAAAGGCATCAATTCTTCTTCGGTCTTCCTTATTCATTGTCCAGCTTTCACATGTATATGAAACGACTGTAAATACCATGGCTTGGGTCAGGCACACCTTAGTCTTCAGGTGACATCTTTGCTTTTTAACACTTTAAAGAGGTCCTTTGCAGCAGATTTACACAATGTGATGGGTTGTTTGATTTCTTGACTGCTGCTTCTATGGCTTTTGATTGTGGATCCAAGTGAAATGAAATCCTTGACAACTTCAATATTTTCTCCATTTATCATGATGTTGTTTATTGGTCCAGTTGTGAGGATTTTTGTTTTCTTTATGTTGAGGTGCAATCCACACTGAAGGCTGTGGTCTCTGATCTTCATTAGTGTTTCAAGTTCTCTTCACTTTCAGCAAGCAAAGCTGTGTCATCTGCATAATGCAGGTTGCTAATGAGTCTTCCTCCAATCCGGATGCCCCGTTCTTCTTCATACAGTCCAGCTTCTCAGATTATTTGCTCGGCATACAGATTGAATAGGTATGGTGAAAGAATACAACCCTGACAAACACCTTTCCTGACTTTAAACCACTCAGTATTCCCTTCTTCTGTCTGAACAACTGCCTCTTGATCTATGTAAAGGTTCTTCACGGGCACAATTAAGCGTTCTGGAATTCCCATTCTTCGCAATTATATCCATAATCTGTTATAATCCACACAGTCAAATGCCTTTGCATAGTCAATAAAACACAGGTAGACATCCTTCTGGTATTCTCTGCTTTCAGCCAGGATCCATCTGACATCAGCAATGATATCCCTGGTTCCATGTCCTCTGCTGAAACCAGCCTGAATTTCTGGCAGTTCCCTGTCGATATACTGCTGCAGCCATTTTTGAATGATTTTAAGCAAAATTTTGCTTGCGTGTGATATTAATGATACTGTTGTATAATTTCTGCATTCGGTTGGATCACCTTTCTTGGTAACACAATACAGCAAGTGTGACTCTGGGAAAACAGCAAGTGCAAAGCACTGACGTAGGGAATGGGAAAAGGCTGCAGAGAAGGCTGAGGGGGAAAGGCCACAGAGAGGGCTGAGGGGCAAAGGACGCAGAGATGGCTGAGGGGAAAAGGCTGCAGAGAGGGCTGAGGGGGGAAAGGCTGCAGAGAGAACTAAGGGGGAAAGACTGTGGGGGAAAGGCCACAGAGAGGGTTGAGGGGGAAAGGCCGGAGAGAGGACTGAGGAGGGAAAGGGTGCAGAGAGGGCTGAGGGGGGAAAGGCTGAGGGGGAAAGGCCGGAGAGAGGACTGAGGAGGGAAAGGCTGCAGAGAGGGCTGAGAGGGAAAAGCTGCAGAGAGGGCTGAGGGGGGAAAGGCTGCAGAGCGCCATTTCATTCTGCCCTCAGGTATGGATGGTAATTAACACATCCTGGAGCAGGGCTGTGACAACAGGTGGCTGGAAAATGTTTAAGCAGTTGATGTGACAGAACTTACAGTCATTAAAAAAAAAAAAAAAGATAGCACCCGTGGAACAGTTAGCTCCGAGCAAAGCTACTTCCTCATGAGTCCTCCAAGACAAACTAGTGGCAGAAGAAACTGGAAGGTAACCAAAATCATTGACTGGAGTTCTGGGACTGTTATGGTCAGCCAAAAAATGATTACAAACCAGCAGCCCTGAATGTGGTAGGTTAGGGACTTGGAGAACAATGGCCCTTCTTTTCGGCCCAGACATGCTTCTGGGTGTCCTGGAAGGTAAATTGGAGCCCTGGTGGCACAGCGGTTAAGCATTTGGCTGCTAACCAAAAGGTCAGCAGTTCAAATCCACCAGCTGCTGTTGGAAACCCTATGGGGCAGTTCTGTTCTGTCCTATCGGGTTGCTATAAGTCAGAAACGACTTCATGGCTATGGGTTTTTTTGTTTTTGTTTTTTTTTGGCTACTGGAAGGTAAGGCACCTGTACGAGAAGGGAACCAGTATGGAATGGAGGAAAGTCCCCAACACCACAACCCTGCCACTTACTGGGTGGGTAACCTAGGGCCAATCACTTGTCTTTAAGCACAGTTTCTCATCTCTAAATTGAGAAGTTTATGAGATTACAAATGCAAGGAACATAAAACCACTAAAAAACTATTGCCTTTGTTTTTTTTTTTTTTTGAGTTGACTCTGACTCATCATGACCCCAATGTGTGTCAGAGTAGAACTGTGCTCCACAGGGTTTTCAGTGGCTGGTTTTTCAAAAGTAGATCATCAGGTCTTTCTTCCAAGGTGCTTCTGGATGAACTTAAACCTCCAACATCTGGGTTCGCAGCCAAACGCATTGACCCTTTGACCACCAAGGGACTCCATAAGGAACACAGTTCATAATAGGTGTTCAGTAAATTCATGTTGGTTCCCTGTGTCCCCCACCCTCCCCCCTGCCCTGATACAGGTTTGCCAAGACAGGCTATCCAGCAAAGTTCATAAAATGGGTTAAGCTCTATTCCCCTCAAAGATGTGCTAAAGCCCCAACCCCTGGTACCTGTGAACATGACCTTGTGAGAAATGTGTCGTCTCACAGTTAAGAAGCCACAAGTCCGAAATCAAGGTGATGGTCAGTTTGGTTCCTTCTGTGGGCTCTGAGGAGGGATGCTTTTCCATGCCTGTTTCTGAGCTTCTGGTGGCACCATAAATAGGACCTGTGCTCAATGTAATCCAACGAGGTCATATTGGATTAAGGTGGGTCCTAAATCCAATGACTGGCATCTTTATGAGGAGAGGAAGATTTGGACACACACAGACACGCGGGGAAGAAGGCTATGTGATCATGTAGGCAGACAGTGCAGCAATGCAGCTACAATCCCAAGAATGCCACCGATTGCCTGGCCGACCAGAAGCTAGGGGAGAGGTGTGGAAGTAACTCTCCCTCAGAGTCCCTAGAAGGAACCAACCCTGCTGCACCTTGATTTCGGATTTCTGGCCCCCTGAACTGTGAGAGAATACTCTTCTGTTGTTTTAAGGCACTCAGTTTGTGGTACTTTGTCACAGAAGCCACAGGAAACACCTCCATTTCTCTAGCACCTCTGACTGCTTTTCTTTCTGACTTGCGTCTCTAAGGTTGTGGCTAAGTAAGTCTGAAGTTCTCAGTCCCTGTGCCCTGTGACTTGATTAATTTGTTTCCTAGGGGAGGCAGAACAGCCCCCCACCACATTCCTACTGTGACTCTTAGGCTCCTTTGTGCTCCACCCTGGCCCAAACACACCTCCTACCAAGGGAGAAAGCCATGGATGCTTTCTTTCCTCTTAGCAGGAAGGCAGAAAAAGCTCCACAGAGCAGCCTGGGCCAGACCGAGCTCTCAGGAGAGCCCCACACCCTGCCCACTGCCACCAACTCGATTCTGACGCATAGTGACCCCATAGACTTTCCAAGGCTGTAAATCTCTACGGAAGCAGACTGCCATGTCTTTCTGCTGCAGAGCTGCTGGTGGTTTCAAACTGCCAGCCTTTTGGTTAGCAGTTGATCACTTTAACCACTGTGCCACCAGGGCTCCTTCAGAAGAGCCCAGCCTCCTGGAAACTTGGCAAAAATATTTCTCAGAATTTCTCTACCAAATAGGGAAATGCAAGATTGCCTGAGAGGGTTTCATGCTTCATGAAGAATTAAAAAAAAAAAAATCAAGTAGATTCCTACTCAGAGCAACCCTATAGGACAGAGTAGAACTGCCCCATAGGATTCCTCAAGAGCAGCTGGTGGATTCAAACTGCTGACCTTTATGGTTAGAAGCCAAGCTCTTAACCACTGCACCATCAGGGACCCACATGAAGAACATGAAAGAGGAAATTCCTTTGTGGAAGAGAAAATTTTTCCTGGATGTTTAATAAGCAAGCAAAATATGTCTGGGTTGAAGAATGTGACTTGCCCAAGGTCCTCTACCTAGTGCGTGGGGGAGCAGGAAGTTAGGCCACCTTTCCCTTGTGGAGGCTAGAAGTCAATGTGGAGACTAAAACAAAATGTGGGAACTGAGGACAGCATTCTTGCCAAGTCTGGAGAACACAGCGAAAGCTGGTCTCACAGGACAAATATTCAAGATAATAAGTAACCTAAACCTGAGACATAATAACTCACTTGTTCCTTTCAGTTTATGTGTAACTAACCTTAGAACAGCTCTGCTTTCCATACAATCTGTTGTTGGCAGCCATTGACACTCAAACCTGTGTGGTTTGTCTTCTTAGCCAAACACAAGTCTGAGGAAGAAAGGATTTCAAGAGACATTTTGATGAACGTACAAAAGACTCATTGAAACCCTTGGACTTCCCTGGCTTTCTTTGTCCCTTGGACTATAAAAACCCCACACTGCCTCATTTTAGGTGCAACACTCAGTCTCATTCTGTGTATTGTCTGATTTGTGAATTGTATGACTGAAGAATAAATCTCTAGTATTATTTTTAGCTTTGTTTCCATTCTTAGAAATTCTACACCCTGACAAAGAGGATCTCCACACGCTGCAGCTGAGGGTTTCTGATCCCCTGGCCTGTCTCCCAGCCACCTTACCAAGGTTGTAGGAGCTGCAGAGGCTGAGGAACCAACTGCCAAAGACAAAAGAGACACAAAGATACAGAGAGGAACCAAAGGCAGAAGACAGAGTCCAAGAAGGAAGCTCTAGAAAGCCACGCTGCCAACACTGTGGAGCCACTTGGGACCCAGACCTCTCCAACCCAGCTCTTCTTGGGGCCTGATTGTTCAACTTTCTCCTCAATCAACATACACTTCTTCATCACAATGAACTCGCACTGCCTGAAATAACCTGACTCTAGTTTGGAGTTCTTCCACCCATGGAATTCATGGTGCTACTATTGGCCCTCCCCATTCTTAGAATTGTTTCTGGTTAAGGACCAACACCAGGACACCAGAATCAGAGCCTTTCTCTCAGGTAGAAGCAGAATAAACATCCACCACCATAATTCTTGGGCTCCAGCTCCTCTTTTCTTGCTCCTCACAGCCCACAGATTTTCTGCTCCCATGTCATTACCTCAGATATCAAATCACAGCATGACTGCAGGGTCACAGCTTTTAGGAGAGAACTTCCAGGTCCGAGGAGGATTATTCAGTCACCTCCTGCCAAACATGTTCGTGGTAAGGATCTCGGCTCTCCTTCATGAACATTTCCTCATCTTATTAGGTTGATTTTTATCAGTTTCAACCCCAGATACTACACGTTTCTTGACCTCAAGCCTAAATTCTGCTACATCTCACCTTAGCTCCACAGGCATTGATAACATATCCGCACAAATCTAAAATTCTGTCAGTTCAACTGCATAATATTGGAGTAGCAAAGGGGTTTAAAGGAGTCCCTGGGTGACACAAATGGTTAAACATTCGCCTACTAGCCAAAAGATTGGTGGTTCAAGCCCACCCAGAGGCACCTCAGAAGACACACTTGGTGATCTGTTTCCAAAAGGTCACATCTTTGAAAACCCTGTGGAGCAGTTCTGCTCTGCACACAGGGGATTGCCACGAGTCAGATCAACTCAACAGCGACTAACAACATTATCGTCAACAACAAAGGAGCTTACAAGTCATTGAATCCTCAATTCCTCAAAAAATTAAACATAGAATTACCATCCAAAAAATCAAACCAAACATGTTGACGTCGAATCAATTCCAACTCATAACCACCCTATAGGACAGAGTAGAACTGCACCACAGTGTTTCCAAAGAGCTGCTGGTGAGTTCAAACTGCCAACCTTTTGGTTAGCTGCTGAGTTCTTAACCACTACACCACCAGGGCTCCCAGAAATTCCACTCCTAGGTATATACCCAAAAGACTTGAAAGCAGGGACTCAAACAGATACTTGTACATCAATGTTCATAGCAGCATTATGCACAATAGCCAGAAGGTGGAAACAGCCCAAATGTCCATCAACAGATGAGTGGATAAACAAAATGTGGTACATACGCTGGGATATTACTCAGTGATAAAGAGAAACGAAGTTCTGATACGTGCTATGACGTGGAGGAACCTTGAAAACATTATAGTGAGTGAAATAAGCCAGACTCAAAAGGACAGACTCAGCATGGTTCCACTGACATAAAATATATAAGACTGGAAACGCAAAGAGACAAAAATTTATCAGTGGTTATCAGGGGTGAAGGAGAGGGGAATAGGGAGTTATTGCTTAAGTGGTACTGGGTTTCTGCTGGGGATGATAATTTTTTTTTCTTAGTAGATAATGATGATGGTTGCCATTATCTGCCTGGGGCCACTAGTAACCAGCACAATGAATGTAATTAAAGTCACTGATTTTTATACTTAAGACTGGTTGAAACAGCAAATTTTTGTGATATATGCTTTACACACACACAAAAGTCATTCAGTTCTCACATTGTTTGAGTACCTTCTGACAGAAGTAGAGTCTGTCCTCGGGAGCAGCATCACCACTGCCATAGATGAAATGAATCCTCCCGAAGCTTCTGGTGTTTCCTCTGAAGCCACACAAAAGCTGTCCCATCCCTCTTCCTTGGGACAGCCCTTTCAGGTTAAGCCCTTATCTGCCTCCTTTTGGTCTTCTCCTCTCCAGAGTGGGCACGTTTAATTCTATTAATCCCTCCCCAGGAGACCCTGGATGGCACTAATGGTCAACCACTCAACTAGTAACCAAAAGGCTGGTGGTTTGAACCCCCCCAGAAGCACCTCAGAAGAAAGGCCTGGTGATCTATTTCTGAAAGATATAGATATCCATGCCATGGCTAATGGTGGTGGTGGAATCCCTCCTCAGGTGCTTCAGTTTTTATTTGTATTTTATTTATTTATTTACCTCTGGGTTACTTTATTCACATGGCGTGGCTGAGATACAGGCACTCGTGCCAATGGGACTGGCATGAGCCTCCTGCCCCACCCTGCTCAGTAGCACCCTTCTGGCCTCTCAGGGTCAGTTATCTCACATACAAGACAGGGAGGTTGGGTGGAGGATAGACAATGGCAGCTGGAGCCCCCACCATCCAGTGGGACCTGGAGCCCCCATCTCTGAAAACCCCACACTAGGCAGCTGGACCCCAAGCCCACCCTCCTGGTCCCCACTCTGGGCCTAGGTGCTTCAGCTTCTAATTCCCTCACAATCTCAACCACTCTTCGCTAAACATGCTCTGGGCTTGCGGTGCTTCTCACACTTGACCCATACCTGTACCCATTACCACTGAGTCGATTCTAACCCACAGCGACCCTATGGGGTAGAACTGCTCCATAAAGTTTCCAAGGAGTGCCTGGCAGACTCAGACTGCCAGGTTAGCAGCCATAGCTCTTAACCACTACACCACCAGGGTTTCCTCTCACATAAAACTCACCTGGAAATCCTGATATAACACACTTTTGGATTCTGCAGGCCTGGGGTGGAGCCTGGGAGTGGGAGTTTCTAACAAGCTCCCAGTGATGCTGATGCTGCTGACCCACCACTGGGAGTAGTAAGACTTCCATTTGGCAGCATTTCTACTTGGAATGCCCTGGAACTTCAACATGGCTCTTACCCCTATCCCAGACCATGAAAACCAGAATCATCACTTTCACAAGATCCACTGGTGAATACTTCTGCAATTTAAACTGGTTCTCAAACAACCCCAGAGCCCAGCAACACGCCAGACCAACTAAATGAGAATTATAAATACTTCCTAGGTGGTTCCAGTGCACAGCCAGGGTCAAGAGCTCTGCTCGAGAGCCTCTAAAGCACAGGCCCTACCTCGAAACCACTGCCAGAGCAGGCAAGAACATGTTCTATTACCCAGAACTTCTCGAGTGGTGGCCTAAAGTCCCGTCGCTGTGGGTAGCCGTCCACGCTGCTGACTCCTTGAGACAGAGCAGAACAGGGTTAGAAGCTCCAGTTCTGGAGCCAGAGAGACCTGAGTTTTAATTCTGATGTCAGCGTTCTGTAAAAGCCAAAACCCTGGAGATATTCAGACAGTACATTACTTCGAAAGATCTGCAGGATAGGCTTATTTTCTTATTGCTAATCGATATAGATATATTTAAACGGCAATTAAACTGCTTACACTTTCGTCCAAAGACACACATCTCTTCAGCAGCAACGGGAGGACTTGAACTCCCAACTCCTTGCCAAGTGCTCTTTCCTCTATACTACAGCCGCTTTTGTCTGTGGGAACCTCAGGGGCAAAGCCTGATACATGGCCATCTGCCTGACTGCAGAGAGCCTTGTCACTTTCCTGGAAGGTGAGGGGTCCCCGGGGCTTGCTGTAACCTAGGTAGAAGTGCATGTAACTTAGCTAATTTATGCCAACCTTCAATAGCCATACCCCCAACTCATCTTCTAAATAACAGGTCTTACCAGAGATTGTTAGCTCACCTGCTGTCCTTGGCAGAGTGTCCACCTTGGTCCAAACAGCTGTTCCCAGGAACATCAGGTCAAATGACACAAAACAGCCATCTGGGCAACAGAGGCTGTATGCAGACGGTCTCATTTGAATAGCTGCAGGCACTACCGTCACCATAACAGACATTTGTAGGATAATCCACAAGATGACCAAGTCACAGAAGGACTACTGAGAGTAAATTGTTGCTGTTGTTTTGTTGTTGGTTTGTGATTTAGGAGGCCTCATGTGTTATGGACTGAATTGTGTCCCCCAAAAACGTGTGTCAACTTGGCTAGGCCATGATTCCCAGTATTGTGTGATTGTCCACCATTATGTCATCTGATCTGATTTTTCTTTGTCTTGTAAATCCTATCTCTATGATGTTAATGAGGCAGGATTAGAGGCAGTTATGTTAAGGAGTCAGGACTCAATCTACAAGATTAGGTTGTATCTTGAGTCTATCTCTTTTGAGATAGAGAGGAGAGGGACTTTATTACCACGAAGAAAGAAGAGCCAGGAGCAGAGCATGTCCTTTGGACCCAGGGTCCCTGCACTGAGAAGCTCCTCGACCAGGGGAAGACTGATGACAAGGACCTTTCCCCACAGTCAACAGAGAGAAAAAGCCTTCCCATGGAGCTGGCACACTGAATTCGAACTTCTAGCCTCCTGAACTGTGAGAGAATAAATATGTTTGTTAAAGCCATCTACTTTTGGTATTTCTGCTATAGCAGCACTAGATGACTAAACACCATGTGTTAAACAGTTGAACTGCTCCACAGGGTTTTCTTGGCTGTGATCTTTGTAGAAGCAGATCATCAGACCTGTTTCTTCCTTTGTGCTGCTGGGTAGATTCGAGCCACCAATCTTTTGGTTACTAGCTGAGCGCAAACTGTTCGTGCCACCTGGGGACCTTCTGAGAGTAAATTTTATGATAGTAACTGAATAGTAATCTAATTTAATGTCATTTGTGGATTCACTAATGCTTCAAATGTAAACATTACCACCTACTCCTATGTATTTCAATACATGTTGAGCAAGGTCGGAAACTGTCATTTCTTACTCAATGGGTTGTTGTACGAATTCAATAAGATATGTACTTAAAGTGTCTGGTACATAGCAGATGCTCAATTAAAATGAATATCTTTACTTTTTAAAAAAAATCTGAGGAGGCGGGGCCAAGATGGCTGACTAGGTAAAAGCTACTTCGGATCCCTCTTGCAACAAAGACTTGGAAAAAAAAGTGAATCGATCACATACATGGCAATCTATGAACCCTGACCATCAAGCACAGATCTAAAGAGTTAACCTGAGTGACAGAGACTGAGAACGAGCAACCACGGGGAAGCAACAACTGCTTTCGGAACCTGGAGCCAGCGTCCCAGTCAGAAAACCTTGGCGCCGGGCTTTGGACTGGGTGCAGGGAAGCTGAGCACGGCATCCTGAGATGGCACAAACACCGGACACAGCTGTAGCTCCCAGAAGTGACCTCGGGGGAAGCCCAACCAGTGCACTCAGGCAGTGCAGCATCATGGCTGACAGGAGGAGAAGTCACCGGGAGGCAGCGACTGGTTTTGGAGCCTGGAGTGCGGTGTCCCAGCCGGGGAACCTTGGCTCTGGGCTTTGGACTGGAAGTGGAGGAACTAACCACGGCTTCTGAGATAGCACAAGCACAGGATGTGGGCCTGACCCTCGGGGGCAATCTCGACCCAGCCAACGCACACAGGCTACACACCACTCGGGAATCTCAGATGAAACACTCATCACCAAGCAAGATAAGTAACTTTGTCTATATTCCGGGGTGCTACTCTCTCCTATCTATCTGATCCCTCCCCTCCCCTTCCCAGGCGGCTTCATTAACACTGGAATTTCCTGAGCCAGAGAGTGAAGTGCTCTGTGGGGTTTTTTTTTTTTTTTTGGTCTTTTCCTAACCCATTCTCCTGGCCTGAGAGAAGCAGCTACAAAAAACCCAGGGACCAAAAATCCTTCCCTGACTTCCCAAAATTGGACTAAAAATACAGAACCAGCTCCAGCAAAGAATATGAGATCCACAGTCTTAGGCTTTCATCCCTACAGGGAACAAGGTGGCTATTATAATGCAAAGGCAATTCTGATAGGGATCTGACTGTAATTGTTTTAGGGGATTACTGGAAAGACAAGTTTCCCAGGTCTGATATCTCTGTGTATTAAACAGAGCCCCCACTGACCCACAACAGGGAACTGAGGGCTGAAGCTCCCCCCAGACCACCTAGCCTCCTGCCTTAGGGGTCTGAGGATGGTGACATCTACCAATCTGTAGAGGTACTTGCATTGGGTGCCTAAGGTACAGCTGCAGAGCCCACCCATCAAGGTGCTTTAGGAATAGAGACACACCTACCTCACTGGCACTTGGGGGAAGCCTGTCAGCATCCTGCTCCCCCCCCCGGAGTGTGACCCCCTACTGCTACTAGAATCTGGTGAACACGACTATCACCACTACTCCACTAGGTGGATGGGTGACAGTCTGCACCACACACTTGGTGACCCAAAATCAGATTCTACTCAAGAATAGTGAATGGACTCTTAGGCTTATATATCTGGTAACAGCCCAAACCAGCTGGTAATAGGACATAAGTGATTCAAGGGCTACAACAATCAAGACAGCGCAATCTAGTAGCCCATCTACGTATATTGAAAGAAAACAAAACAAGATAAGACTCAGTGAGCAAATATAAAATAAACACTACAATATCTTATAGATGGCTCAGAGACAAGAGTCAATATCAAACCACATAAAGAAGCAGGCCATGATTGCTTCTACAACTCCCCAAACTACAGAATCAAAATCTTTCCCAAATGAAGATACAATCCTGGAATTGCCAGATGCAGAATATAAAAAACTAATTTACAGAATGCTTCAAGACATCAGGGATGACCTCAGAAATGAAATAAGGCAATCTACAGAAAAAGCCAAGGAACACACTGATAAAGCAGTTGAAGAAATCAAAAAGATTATTCAAGAACATAGTGGAAAAATTAATAAGCTGCAAGAATCCATAGAGAGACAGCATGCAGAAATCCAAAAGATTAACAGGAAAATTACAGAATTAAACAACTCCATAGGAAGTCAGAGAAGCAGAATCGAGCAATTGGAATGCAGAGTGGGGGAGCTGGAAGATAAGGGAATTGACACCAATATAGCTGAAAAAAATCAGATAAAAGAATTTTAAAAAATGAAGAAACCCTAAGAATCATGTGGGACTCTATCAAGAAAAATAACGTGTGTGATTGGAGTTCCAGAATAGGGAGGGATAACAGAAAATACAGAGAGAATAGTTGAAGATCTGTTGGCAGAAATCTTCCCTGACATCATGAAAGATGAAAGGATATCTATCCAAGATGCTCATCGAACCCCATATAAGATTGATCCAAAAAGAAAATCACCAAGACATATTATCATCAAACTGCCAAAACTAAAGATAAAGAGAAAATTTTAAAAGCAGCCAGGGATAAAAGAAAGGTCTCCTACAAAGGAGAATCAATAAGAATAAGTTCAGACTACTCACCAGAAACCATGCAGTCAAGAAGGTAATGGGATGACATATATAGAGCACTGAAGGAGAAAAACTGCCAGCCAAGGATCAAATATCCAGCAAAACTCTCTCTCAAATATGAGGGTGAAATTAAAATACAGATAAACACAAGCTTAGAGAATTTGCAAAAACCAAACCAAAGCTGTAAGAAATACTAAAGGGAATTGTTTGGTCAGAAAATCAATAATATCAGATACCAGCACAACACAAGGTCACAGAACAGAACATCCTGATATCAACTCAAATAGGGAAATCACAAAAACAAATTAAGATTAATTTTAAAAATGAAAAAATGCTCAAAACAGGGGAACACTGAAGTCAATATGTAAAAGATCACAATAATCAAAAAGAGGGACTAAATACAGGAGGCATAGAACTGCCATATGGAGAGGGAAACAAGGTGATATAGGACAATACAAGTTAGGTTTTTACTTTGAAAAATAGGGATAAATATTAAGGTAACCACAAAGAGGTATAACAACTCCATAACTCAAAATAAAAACCAAAAAAAACATAATGACTCAGCAAACATAAATTCAATTACTATGAAAATGAGGCACACACAATTTACAAAGAAAAACGTCTCAACACAAAAAAGTAAGTGGAAAAATGAAATTGTCAACATCACACACAAAAGGCATCAAAATGACAGCACTAAACACATATTTATAATTACGCTGAATGTAAATGGACTAAATGCACCAATAAAGAGACAGAGAGTCTCAGACTGGATAAAGAAACACGGTCCGTCTATATGCTGCCTACAAGAGACACACCTTAGACTTAGAGACACAAACTAAAACTCAAAGGATGGAAAAAAATATATCAAGCAAATAACAAGCGAAAAAGAGCAGGAGTAGCAATATTAATTTCTGACAAAATAGACTTTAAAGTTAAATCCACCACAAACGATAAAGAAGGATACTACATAATGATTAAAGGGACAATAGACCAGGAAGATATAACCATATTAAATATTTATGCACCCAATGACAGGGCTGCAAAATACATAAAACAAACTTTAACAGAACTGAAAAGTGAGATAGACACCTCCACAATTATAGTAGGAGACTTCAACACACCACTTTCGGAGGACAGGACTTCCAGTAAAAAGCTCAATAGAGACGTGGAAGACCTAATTGCTACAATGAACCAACTTGACCTAATAGACTTATACAGAACTCTCCACCCAACTGCTGCAAAGTATACTTTTTTTTCTAGTGCACATGGAACATTAGAATAGATCACATATTAGGTCATAAAACAAACCTTTGCAGAATCCAAAACATCGAAATATTACAAAGCATCTTCTCAGACCACAAGGCCATAAAAGTGGAAATCAATAACAGAAAAATCAGGGGAAAAAAATCAAATACTTGAAAACTAAACAATACCTTGCTCAAAAAAGACTGGATTATAGAAGACATTAAGGAGGGAATAAAGAAATTCATAGAATGCAACGAGAATGAAAACAGTTCCTATCAAAACCTCTGGGACACAGCAAAAGCAGTGCTCAGAGGTCAATTTATATCGATAAATGCACACATACATAAAGAAGAAAGAGCCAAAATCAGAGAACTGTCCCTACAACTTGAACAAATAGAAAGCGAGCAACAAAAGAATCCATCAGGCACCAGAAGAAAACAAATAAAAAAAATTAGAGCTGAACTAAATGAATTAGAGAACAGAAAAACAATTGAAAGAATTAACAAAGCCAAAAGCTGGTTCTTTGAAAAAATTAACAAAATTGATAAACCATTGGCCAGACTGACTAAAGAAATACAGGAAAGGAAACAAATAACCCGAATAAGAAACAAGATGGGCCATATCACAACAGACCCAACTGAAATTAAAAGAATCATATCAGATTATTATGAAAAATTGTACTCTAACAAATTTGCAAACCTAGAAGAAATGGATGAATTCCTAGAAAAACACTACCTACTTAAACTAACACAATCAGAAGTAGAACAACTAAATAAATAGACCCATAACAAAAAAAGAGATTGAAAAGGTAATCAAAAAACTCCCAACAAAAAAAAGCCCTGGCCCGGATGGCTTCACTGCAGAGTTCTACCAAACTTTCAGAGAAGAGTTAACACCACTACTACTAAAGGTATCTCAAAGCATAGAAAATGATGGAATACTACCTAACTCCTTCTATGAAGCCACCATATCCCTGATGCCAAAACCAGGAAAAGACACCACAAAAAAAGAAAATTATAGACCTATATCCCTTTATCCCTTATGAACATAGATGCAAAAATCCTCAACAAAATTCTAGCCAATAGAATTCAACAACATATCAAAAAAATAATCTACCACGACCAAGTGAGATTTATACCAGGTATGCAAGGCTGGTTTAATATTAGAAAAACCATAAATGTAATCCACCATATAAATAAAACAAAAGACAAAAACCACATGATCTTATCAATTGATGCAGAAAAGGCATGTGACAAAGTCCAACACCCGTTCATTGTAAAAAACTCTCAGCAAAATAGGAATAGAAGGAAAATTCCTCAACATAATAAAGGGCATCTATACAAAGCCAACAGCCAACATCACTCTAAATGGAGAGAGCCTGAAAGCATTTCCCTTGAGAACAGGAACCAGACAAGGATGCCCTTTATCACCGCTCTTATTCAACATTGTGTTGGAGGTCCTAGCCAGAGCAATTAGGATAGACAAAGAAATAAAGGGCATCCAGATTGGCAAGAAAGAAGAAAATTATCTCTATTTGCAGATGACATGATCTTACACACAGAAAACCCTAAGGAATCCTCCAGAAAACTACTGAAACTAATAGAAGAGTTTGGCAGAGTCTCAGGTTATAAGATAAACATACAAAAATCACTTGGATTCCTCTACATCAACAAAAAGAACATTGAAGAGGAAATCACCAAATCAATACCATTCACAGTAGCCCCCATGAAGATAAAATACTTAGGAATAAATCTTAACAAAGATGTAAAAGTCCTATACAAAGAAAACTACAAAGTAGTAGTGCAAGAAACTAAAAAGTGACCTACATAAGTGGAAAAACATACCTTGCTTATGGATAGGAAGACTTAACATAGTAAAAATGTCTATTCTAAAAGCCATCTATACATACAATGCACTTCCGATCCAAATTCCAATGACATTTTTTAATGTGATGGAGAAACAAATCACCAACTTCATATGGAAGGGAAAGAAGCTCCAGATAAGTAAAGCATTACTGGAAAAGAAGAAGAAAGTGGAAGGCCTCACTCTACCTGATTTTAGAGTATATTATACAGCCACAGTAGTCAAAACAGCCTGGTACTGGTACAACAACAGGCACATAGACCAATGGAACAGAATTGAGAATCCAGATATAAATCCATCCACATACGAGCAGCTGATATTTGACAAAGGCCCAGTGTCAGTTAACTGGGGAAAAGATAGTCTTTTTAACAAATGGTGCTGGCATAACTGGATATCCATTTGCAAAAAAATGAAACAGGACCCATACCTCACACCATGCACAAAAACTAACTCAAAATGGATCAAAGACCTGAACATAAAGTCTAAAACGATAAAGATCATGGAAGAAAAAATAGGGACAACGTTAGGAGCCCTAATACGAGGCATAAACAGAATACAAAACATTACTAAAAATGATGAAGAGAAACCAGATAACTGGGAGCTCCTAAAAATCAAACACCTATGCTCATCTAAAGACTTCACCAAAAGAGTAAAAAGACCACCTACAGACTGGGAAAGAATTTTCAGCTATGACATCTCCGACCAGCACCTGATCTCTAAAATCTATATGATTCTGTTAAAACTCAACCACAAAAAGACAAACAACCCAATCAAAAAGTGGGCAAAGGATATGAACACGCACTTCACTAAAGAAGATATTCAGGCAGCTAACAGATACATGAGAAAATGCTCTTTTTTTTAACAGATACGTGAGAAAATGCTCTCGATCATTAGCCATTAGAGAAATGCAAATTCAAACTACGATGAGATTCCATCTCACTCCAACAAGGCTGGCATTAATCCAAAAAACACAAAATAATAAATGTTGGAGAGGCTGCAGAGAGATTGGAACTCTTATACACTGCTAGTGGGAATGTAAAATGGTACAACCACTTTGGAAATCTATCTGGCGTTTTCTTAAAAAGTTAGAGATAGAACTACCATACAACCCAGAAATCCCACTCCTCGGAATATACCCTAGAGAAATAAGAGCCTTTACACGAACAGATATATGCACACCCATGTTTATTGCAACTCTGTTTACAATAGCAAAAAGCTGGAAGCAACCAAGGTGTCCATCAACAGATGAATGGGTAAATAAATTGTGGTATACTCACACAATGGAATACTACGCATCGATAAAGAGCAGTGACGAATCTGTGAAACATTTCATAACATGGAGGAACCTGGAAGGCATCATGCTGAGTGAAATCAGTCAGATGCAAAAGGACAAATATTGTATAAGACCACTATTATAAGATCTTGAGAAATAGTATAAACTGAGAAGAACACATATTTTTGTGGTTACGGGGGGGAGGGAGACGGGGGAGAGGGTTATTTACTGATTAGTTAGTAGATAAGAACTACTTTAGGTGAAGGGAAGGACAATACTCAATACACGGAAGGTCAGCTCAACTGGACTGGACCAAAAGCAAAGAAGTTTTTGGGATAAACTGAATGCTTCAAAGGTCAGCGGAGCAAGGGCGGGGGTTTGGGGACTATGGCTTAAGGGGACTTCTAAGTCAATCGGCAAAATAATTCTATTGTGAAAACATTCTGCATCCCACTTTGAAGTGTGGCGTCTGGGGTCTTAAATGCTAACAAGCGGCCATCTAAGATGCATCAATTGGTCTCAACCCACCTGGATCAAAGGAGAATGAAGAACACCAAGGTCACACGATAACTATGAGCCTAAGAGACAGAAAGGGCTACATGAACCAGAGACTTACATCATCCTGAGACGAGAAGAACTAGATGGTGTCCGGCCACAACCGATGACTGCCCTGACAGGGAGCAGAACAGAGAACCCCTGAGGGAGCAGGAGAACAGTGGGATGCAGACCCCAAATTCTCGTAAAAAGACCAGACTTAATGGCCTGACTGAGACTAGAAGAATCCTGGCGGTCATGGTCCCCAAACCTTCTGTTGGCCCAGGACAGAAACCATTCCCGAAGACAACTCATCAGACATGGATTGGACTGGACAATGGGTTGAAGAGAGATGCTGATGAAGAGCAAGCTACTTGTATCAGGTGGACACTTGATACTGTGTTGGCATCTCCTGTCTGGAGGGGAGATGGGAGGGTAGAGAGAGTTAGAAACTGGCAAAATTGTCATGAAAGGAGAGACTGGAAGGAGGGAGCGGGCTGGCTCATTAGGGGGAGAGTAAGTGGGAGTATGGAGTAAGGTGTATATAAGCTTATGTGTGAGAGACTGACTTGATTTTTAAACTTTCACTTAAAGCACAATAAAAAATAAAAAATACAAAAATCTGAGAATAAGAATAATAATAGTAACACAGGGTTGTTATAGGGGTAAATAAATTTTATAGGTAAAAATGCTTTATGAATTATAAAGCCTAATACCTATATGAGGTCATCATTCTTTAAGAAATTTGAAAAGGGAGGAGGGTAGTTTCCCTTCCTCCATTTTTTTCTTTAAAGTTTAGCCTGTTGCTCCATCTAGTGATGACTCTCTATAGCTATGGGTCAGTCTTAGAGAAAGAGCAAGGACGACGTTCAGTTGAAATAAGTTCAGCCTCCTGAGTCTTATGAAGCCAGAGAAATCTACACCTTGCAGTTTTCAGAACATTTGTTTAAGAGAAGCCTGCAATAAAAATTTATTTTTTCCGTTGTCTATACCAAACCCGTTGCTGTTGAGCTGGCTCTGATTCATGGCAACCCTATGTGTTACAGAGCAGAGCTGCTTCCTAGGGTTTTCTTGGCTACAATCTTTATAGAAGCAGATCTCCAGGACCTTCTTCTGCAGTGCTGCTGGATGGGTTTCAACTATAATGTTTAGGTCACCAGCCGACTGCAAATCACTTGCACCACCCAGAGAACATTGCCCAGAGACTATGTGTAAAAGAGATAACAAACACCAAACCCATTGCTTTTGAGTTCATTGCAACTCATAGCAACCCTATAGGACAGAGTAAAACTGCCCCACAGGGATCCCGAGGAACAGCTGGTGGATTCAGACTGCCGACATTCTGGTTAACAGCAGAGCTCTTAGCCACTGTGCCACCAGGGCTCCGTGAAGAGATAATGACTGAGCCCTCAATGAAGGTTTAATGCAATGGCCTCCAGTATTTTTACCTTCCTTTTGGTATTTTACCCCCCAAACATAGACATTTTAAAAAGATTAGCTAGTAAAATTGCAGTAAGTAAATGGTTAATTAATTTTATTTTTCATTGATCAAAGACCTCAACCCATCTGGAACTATTAATCAGAATTTCTATTTAATATGAGACAGGGAACTTCACTAGTATAAGGGGAGACAGCATAAGGAAATCTTAGTTAACCTTGTGAAATCAAATTATAAGTTTTGCTTTATGAAAGCAGACAGAATTCTCTTACCCACAACACTAAAGACCATCTTATTAAATGTAGAAACCTAGGTACTGTATAATATATACATATACATTAAAAAAAAAAAAAAAAAAAACCAAACCCAGTGCCATCGAGTCGATTCTTACTCATAGCGACCCTATAGGACAGAGTAGAACTGCCCCATAGAGTTTCCAAGGAGCACCTGGAGGATTCGAACTGCTGCCCCTTTGGTTAGCAGCCGTAGCACTACATATACATGTATATGTATAATTTGCAAAGCTTGTAGTTATGCCTTAAACTATAACCTTTAGCAGTTTGTCTCGTTTCAGAAAGTTGTAGCTAGGTGAGCAGGCTCCCTGAAGCACTTGAAAATTACTGTTTCAGAAAACAAAGATTAATGAACATATCCTGCTTCCAAGACTCCAGAGGTCTTACAACCCTGGCCCACTGATCTTGTGATTGTCTTTGTAAGGTTTCTATTTAAGCTTTGATAATGTGTGAGCATAATACTCTTCTAAGATTTATGTACTTTTACATAATCATCAACCAATCAAAAAATTTGTTCAAAGTTTCTGATAAAATTATATACTGTTGTTGTAGTTATTAGGTGCTGTCCGATCAGTTCTGATTCATAGCGACCCTGTGTATAATGGAACAAAACATTGCTTGGTCCTGTACCATCCTCACAATTGTTGTTATGTTTGAGCCCACTGTTGCAGCCATTGTGTCATCCCATCTCATTGAGGGCCTTCCTGTTTTTCGCTGACCCTCTACTTTACCAAGAATGATGTATTTCTCCAGGCACTGGTCCCTCCTGATAACACATCTGAAGTACATAAGACAAAGTGTTGTCATCCTCACTTCTAAGGAACATTCTGAGTGTGCTTCTTCCAAGACAGATTTGTTTGTTCTTCTGTCAGTCCATGGTATATTCAATATTCTTTGCCAACAACACAATTCAAATGCATAAATTCACTTTGATCTTCCTTATTCATTGTCCAGCTTTCACACACATATGAGGTGATTGAAAATTATATATAAGCACCCTGAAAATCTTAATCGGAACACTGATTCCCTTGGTGATGATGTGTTGCCCAATTGCAAATTGTCTATTAAACCTGTATAGGAATCTGTTACTGGTGTTCTGACTTGTTTATTTTTGACAACTCATAAGTCTTTTCATGGTTAGCATTTGACTTCTCTTAGACATTTTGAAATATTTAGGAAAATGTGCTCATGCCTTCAAGTATATCACAGTCTAGTGAGGGAGGAAAGGAATGTACAAACAATGGGACAATATTTTTGAAATATGCTCGTTCACTTGCATCATTGGCATGTCCTTGCCCTCCACCTGCCCTATGCTGCAGATACATCCATTTGCCCAAAAGGGACTTAGGATTGTCACAGCAGGGGAGCAAAGAGAAAGCAGTCCAGATTCAGTTTTGAACCCAGAATAGATATTGTGAAACCACACACAGGTAGGCAATAGTCTTAAAAGATAGGCTTTGTCACGAGAGAAAGAAATTTCTAAATTTCTTTAGCTCCTAGTGTTGTACTGAAGATCAACAATGGCAGCCCAGGTCATCAAGTTGCTTCCATGTTGCACAGAGAACACCCTTCTATGATTAAGGGGCTTTGGTTCCCTATATGTGTGTGTGTGTGTGTGTGTGTGTGTGTGTGTGTATACAAAAAGAGATTTATCTCAAGGAAATGGATCACATGGATGTAGAGGCTGGCAAGTCTCAGTCTGTGGGTCAGGTGTCAGCCTAGAGGCTTCTCCTGACCCGCAATGTAGCTGCAGGGACTGAGGAACCCAAGATCAGCACATCGGATGGCAGGTTGTTGGCCCATGAGCTGTGATGCTTGATGAATCCAAGATTGTCAGGTAAGACAGAAGATTGCTGGGTCACAGTCTGCAGAGGATGATGGATCTAAGATTGCAGGCAATATGGCAGGCTTCTGGTTCAAGTTCCAAGAACCGGTGGTTGGATGATGATGAGCCAGATGCAGGATCCAAAGCAAGAAAGCAAGCTTTGCCAGAACATCCATACATAGATTAGATGCAGGCCACACACCCAAAGAAACTCTTCTTACAGCTGACTGGCTGATTACATCAGATCATATATGGAGGATGATTACATCATTATATAACTCCCAAACTACATCATTACATAAATCTCAAACTACATCATTAAATAACTGCTAAACCCCTTTATCATCACTCTTATTCAACATTATGCTGGAGGTCCTAGCCAGAGCAATTAGGCTAGATACAGAAATAAAGCGCATCCAGATTGGCAAGAAAGAAGTCAAAGTATCTCTATTTGCAGATGACATGATCTTATACACAGAAAACCCTAAGGAATCCTCCAGAAAACTACTGAAACTAATAGAAGAGTTCAGCAGAGTATCAGAATACAAGATAAACACAGAAAAAATCAGCTGGATTCCTCTTCACCAGTAAAAACAACATTGAAGAGGAAATCACCAAATCAATACCATTTACAGTAGCCTCCAAGAAAATCAAATACTTAGGAATAAATCTTACCAGAGATGTAAAAGACTTATACAAAGAAAACTACAAAACGGTTCTGCAAGAAACCAAAAGAGACCTACATAAGTGGAAAAACATACCTTATTCATGGATAGGAAGACTCAACATTGTAAAAATGTCTATTCTACCAAAAGCGATCTATAGAAACAATACAATTTTGATCCAAATTCCAATGACATTTTTTAATGAGATGGAGAAACAAATTACCAACTTCGCATGGAAGGGAAAGAAGCCCCAGATAAGTAAGGCATTACTGAAAAAGAAGGACAAAGTGGGAGGCCTCACTCTACCTGATTTTAGAGCATATTATACAGCCACAGTAGTCAAAACAGCCTGGTACTGGTACAACAACAGGCACATAGACCAATGGAACAGAATTGAGAATCCAGACATAAATCCATCCACATATGAGCAGCTGGTATTTGACAAAGGCCCAGTGTCAGTTAATTGGGGAAAAGATAGTCTTTTTAACAAATGGTGCTGGCATAACTGGATATCCATTTGCAAAAAAATGAAACAGGAGCCATACCTCACACCATGCACAAAAACTAACTCAAAATGGATCAAAGACCTAAACATAAAGTCTAAAACGATAAAGATCATGGAAGAAAAAATAGGGACAACGTTAGGAGCCCTAATACGAGGCATAAACAGAATACAAAACGTTACTAAAAAATGATGAAGAAAAACCAGATAACTGGGAGCTCCTAAAAATCAAACACCTATGCTCATCTAAAGACTTCACCAAAAGAGTAAAAAGACCACCTACAGACTGGGAAAAAATTTTCAGCTATGACATCTCCAACCAGCACCTGATCTCTAAAATCTATATGATTCTGCTAAAACTCAACCACAAAAAGACAAACAATCCAATTCAAAATTGGGCAAAGGATATGAATACACACTTCACTAAAGAAGATATTCAGGTGGCTAACAGATACATGAGGAAATGCTCTCGATCATTAGCCATTAGAGAAATGCAAATTAAAACTACGATGAGATTCCACCTCACTCCAACAAGGCTGGCATTAATCCAAAAAACACAAAATAATAAATGTTGGAGAGGCTGCAGAGAGATTGGAACACTTATACACTGCTGGTGGGAATGTGATATGGTACAACCACTTTGGAAATCGATCTGGCATTTCCTCAAAAAGCTAGAAATAGAACTACCATACAACTCAGAAATCCCACTCCTAGGAATATATCCTAGAGAAATAAGAGCCTTTACACGAACAGATATGTGCACACCCATGTTTATTGCAGCTCTGTTTACAATAGCAAAAAGCTGGAAGCAACCAAGGTGTCCATCAATGGATGAATGGTTAAATAAATTATGGTATATTCGCACAATGGAATACTACGCATTGATAAACACCAGTGAGGAATCTGTGAAACATTTCATAACATGAAGGAACCTGGAAGGCATTATGCTGAGTGAAATTAGTCAGTTGCAAAAGGACAAATATTGTATAAGACCACTATTATAAGGTCTTGAGAGACAGTTTAAACTGAGAAGAAAACATTCTTTTGTGGTTACGAGAGGGGGGGAGGGAGGAAGGGTGGGAGAGGGTTACTTAATGATTCGATAGTAGGTAAGAACTACTTTAGGTGAAGGAAAGGACAACACTCAATACAGGGGAGGTAAGCACAACTGGGCTGGACCAAAAGCAAAAAAGTTTCCTGAATAAACTGAATGCTTTGAAGGTCAGCAGAGTTGGGGCGGGGGTTTGGGGACTATGGCTTTAGGAGACATCTAAGTCAATTGGCAAAATAAATTCTATTAAGAAAACATTCTGCATCCCACTTTGAAGTGTGGCGTCTGGGGTCTTAAATGCTACCAAGCGGCCATCTAAGATGCATCAATGAGTCTCAACCCACCTGGATCAAAGGAGAACGAAGAACACCAAGGTCATAAGGTAATTATGAGCCCAAGAGACAGAAAGGGCCACATGAACTAGAGACTACATCATCCTGAGACCAGAAGAACTAGATGGTGCCCGGCCACAACCGATGACCACCCTGACAGGGAGCACAACAGAGAACCCCTGAGGGAGCAGGAGAACAGTGAGATGCAAACCCTAAATTCTCATAAAAAGACCAGACTTAATGGTCTGACTAAGACTAGAAGAATCCCAGTGGTCATGGTCCCTAAACCTTGTGTTGGCCCAGGACAGGAGCCATTCCCAAAGCCAACTCATCAGACATGGATTGGACTGGATAATGGGTTTGAGAGAGATGCTGATGAAGAGTGAGCTACTTGCATCAGGTGGACACTTCAGACTATGCTGGCATCTCCAGAGATGGGAGGGTAGAGGGGGTTAGAAAGTGGCAAAGCGTTTAGGAAAGGAGAGTCTGGAAGGAGGGAGCGGGCTGACTCACTGGGGGACAGTAAGTGGGAGTATGCAGTAAGGTATATACAAGCTTATATGTGAGAGACTGACTTGATTTGTAAACTTCCACTTAAAGCACAATAAAAATTATTTTTTAAAAAATGGCAAAAGATATGAACAGACACTTCACTAAAGAAGACAGTCAGGTAGCTAACAGATACATGAGGAAATGCTCTCGATCATTAACCATTAGAGAAATGCAAATCAAAACTACAGTGAGATTCCATCTCACTCCAACAAGGCTGGCATTAATCCAAAAAACACAAAATGATAAATGTTGGAGAGGCTGTGGAGAGATTAGAACACTTATACACTGCTAGTGGGAATGAAAAATGGTACAACCACTTTGGAAATCTATTTGGCACTTCCTTAAAAAGCTAGAAATAGAACTACCATATGATCCAGAAATCCCATTCTTTGGAATATATCCTAGAAAAATAAGAGCCTTTACATGAACAGATTATGCACACTCATGTTCACTGCAGCACTGTTTACAACAGCAAAAAGATGGAAGCAACCAAGGTGCCCACTACTGGATGAATGGATAAATAAATTACGGTGTATTCACACAATGGAATACTATGCATCAATGAAGAACAGCGATGAATCTGTGAAACATTTCATAACATGGAGGAACCTGGAAGGCATTATGCTGAGTGAAATTAGTCAGCTGCAAAGCGACAGATATCATATAAGACCACTACTATAAGAACTCGAGAAACAGTTTAAACAGAGAAGAAAATATTCTTTTGTGGTTACAAGAGGGGGGAGGGGGGAGGGGGGAGAGAGGTTTTCACTAATTAGATAGTAGATAAGAACTACTTTAGGTGAAGGAAAAGACAGCACACAATACAGGAGAGGTCAGCACAACTGGACTAAACCAAAAGCAAAGAAGTTTCCTGAATAAACTGAATGCTTCGAAGGCCAGCATAGCAAAGGCAGGGGTTTGGGGACCATGGTCTCAGGGGAGATCTAAGTCAATTGGCGTAATAAGATCTATTAAGAAAATATTCTGCATCCCACTTTGGAGAGTGGCATCTGGGGTCTTAAATGCTAGCAAGCAGCCATCTAAGATGCATCAATTGGCTTCAACCCACCTGGAGCAAATGAGAATGAAGAACACCAAAGACACAAGGTAATTATGAGCCCAAGAGACAGAAAGAGCCACAGAAAGCGGAGACTCCATCAGCCTGAGGAACTAGATGGTGCCTGGCTATAACCGATGACTGCCCTGACAGGGAACACAACAGAGAACCCCTGAGGGAGCAGGAGAGCAGTGGGATGCAGACCCCAAATTCTCATAAAAAGACCAAACTTAATGGTCTGACTGAGACTGGAAGGGCCCCAGAGGTCATGGTCCCCAGGCCTTCTGTTAGCCCAAGACAGGAACCATTCCCAAAGCCAACTCTCCAGACAGGGATTGGATTGGATAATGGGATAGAAAAATAATGCTCGTGAAGAATGAGCTTCTTGGATCAAGTAGACACGTGAGACTCTGTGGGCTGCTCCTGTCTGGAGAAGAGATGGGAGGGCAGGCCAGGGGGGTCAGAAGCTGACCGAATAGACACAAAAAGAGAGAGCGGAGGGAAGGAGTGTGCTGTCTCATTAGGGGGAGAGCAATTAGGAGTATATAGCAAGGTGTGTATATGAATTTTTGTAAGAGAGACTGACTTGATTTGTAAACTTTCACATAAAGCACAATAAAAATTAAAAAATAACTGCTAAACCACTGAGAATCATGGCCCAGCCAAGTTGAAACACAACCTTAACTATCACACATGTCCGCTCTTTGCTTCCTCTTTGGGTGAAACCCTGAAGAAACTGGTAAAAATTCCCAGGTAGATCTGAGGAAGCTGAGAACACTGGAGAGAGAGTGGGGAAGGCTGAAGTCTTCCACAAGAAGCTCACCATTTTGCCCTGACCAATGTGGTTTGGGCAGCAGCCCAGCAGCTGCTGGAGATATGAGCTCCTGAGCAAAGCTCCAAAGTGGCCAGGTGAGGGGACCCAGAGGTGCTGATGGGCCTGCAGGGATCTGGGAGAAAGGACAAAGAGAGATGGGTACAAGGCCAAGTGCCTAGCACAATGTCTGGTACTCTCAAAAATGTTAGCTGGTAGTAGAGGGCAGAGTCTAGGTAGTTCCAAACAGCAGCACAGCACTGAAGGGGTTCAGGTTCACGGAAGGAGAAAGGCTGTGATGATCACATGGGCAATTCACTCTCCTTAAGCGGCTGCAGCAGTGCATCAACAGGAAACTACCAGAAGCTCAGGCCAGGTTCAGAATGGGGCGTGGAACCAGGGGTGTCACTGTTGATGTCAGATGGATCCTGGCTGAAAGCAGAGAATACCAGAATGATGTTTAAAAAAAAAAAAATGATGTTTACCTGTGTTTTATTGACCATGAAAGGCATTACACTGTGTGGATCAGAACAAATTATGGATAACACAGTGAAGAATGGGAATTCCAGGACACTTCATTGTGCTCATGAGGAACCTGTACACAGATCAAGAGGCAGTTGTTTGGACAGAACAAGGGGATACTGATTGGTTTAAAGTCAGGAAAAGTGTGTGTCAGGGTTGTATCCTTTTGCCATACTTATTCAGTCTGTATGTTGAGCAAATAATCCGAGAAGCTGGACTATATGAAAAGGAACGGGGCACCAGGACTGGAGGAAGACTCATTGACAACCTGCGATACGCAGATGACACAACCTTGCTTGCTGAAAGTGTGGAAGACTTGAATGAAGCACTTACTAATGAAGATCAGAGACCACAGCCTTCAGTATGGATTGCACCTCCACATAAAAAAAAACTAAAATTCTCACAACTGGACCAGTAAGCAACGTCATGATAAACGGAGAAAAGATTGACGTTGCCAAGGATTTCATTTTACTTGGATCCACAATCAGCATCAATGGAAGCTAAAGACACATTGCGTTGGGCAAATCTGCTGCAAAAGACTCTTTAAGTGTTTAAAAAAAAAAAAAAGTGTTAAAAAGCATGTAAGAAACGCTTACTAAACGTGTCTTGAATAGTCCGTAATGATCTATATGATTTGGCAACAAGCAGGTTTTTGGTGAGTTCAGCAAGAGCCATTTCCCTGGAATGATGAGGGTGGGAGCCAGGTTAAGCAGGAGGTAAGGAGGTGGAGACAGCAAGATTAGACCTTTTTCCACGTGGAGATGTCTATGTTAACTCCTTTGGCTTTACAGGAAAGGAGGGAAACAGGCAATACCTAGAGACGGGTTTAGGCCTGCACTTCCCTCCTTTTTCACATATTTCTTCACCATAGTGCTGTGGAGTGTGTGTTTACACGCCTGGGTCTCTCCCTGGACAGGCAGCCCATGAGGACTTACCACAGTGTCTGACGCATTGTAGATGTTCCAAGTTTATGGCCGCTCTGGATGCCGAACAGAATGGCTGCTACTCAACTTGACTTCTAAGGAAAATCGCAGGGATGCATAGAATCTTGCAGATATTAGAAGCTGGAAAACACCAAAATTGAACACACTATCGTACATTCTGGAGCCCTGGTGGTGCAGTGGTTAAGAGATGCTCCTTGGAAACACTATAGGACGATTCTACTCTGTCCTATAGTGTCACTTTGAGTCGGAATTGACCTGATGGCAACGGACTTGTTTTTTGTTTGGTTTGTTTTGTTTTATCGTACAGTCTACCCTACAAAAGACAGATTGCATTGGGCAAATCTGCTGCAAAGGACCTCTTCAAAGTGTTGAAAAGCAAAGGTGTCACCTTGAAGACTAAGGGGCACCTGACTCAAGCCATGGTATTCTCAATCACATTATATGCATGTGAAAGCTGGACAACGAATAAGGAAGACTGAAGGAGAATTGACACCTTTGAATTGTGGTGTTGGCGAAGAATATTGCATATACCATGGACTGCCAAAAGAACGAACAAATCTGTCTTAGAAGTGCGGCCAGAATGCTCCTTAGAGGCAAGGATAGCGAGACTGCATCTTACATACTTTGGACATGTTGTCAGGAGGGATCAGTCCCTGGAGAAGGACATCATGCTTGGCAAAGTACAGGGTCAGTGGAAAAGGGGAAGACACTCAACGAGGTGGATTGACACAGTGGCTGCAACAATGAGCTCAAGCATAACAATGATTGTAAGGATGGTGCAGGACCAGGCAGTGTTTTGTTCTGTTGTGACATAGCATCGCTATGAGTCAGAACTGACTCCAGGCACCTAACAACAACGACCCTACGAAGCCCACTTGTAACTTCCTCTGGTAATCAGCTTCTCATTCTAGAAAATGAGGACATGGAGCCGGTGGATTTCCAAGGGCCGTTGCCGCTGAGATGTCCCTTCGTTCTGAGCTCCCGTTGGCACGCACGCTTTGTTTGCCGCTCCACCTTCTGTAGGAGTTTCTATTCTCTCCATGTGGGGGCAGCAAAGGACAGCGAATGGTGCTGGGGACTCTTCGCACTTCTCCGAGGACCGGCTGCAAACGTGGAAACGCGAGAACGTCTGCACGCCCCTCGGCTCGCTCCCCTCGCGCTCGTCCCCCGCGTCTCAGAAAGTGAGAGTCGTGAACGCTCCGAGAGAGATTTTATTTGTGTCCCAGCCTAGTGCCAAGAGGAGTTAAGTGGCGGGCTTAAAAAATTAGACAGAACCCGGCAATTACACATAAAAACAGACCACAGACCATGGAAAGCAAGCAGAAACGCCTGAGATAAGCTAATTACAAGAACTGGGCGCTGAATTTAGCTCCGCGTTTCTAGGCATCTGGGCAGGGCTGGGGTGAGGCGAGTGAGGCACTCACACAGATGCAGGGTTTAAGGGAGAGCCAAAAACTTCAAGACTCAAGTAAATAATGTTTTAATGCAGCATTTTAAAATCAAAATTAACGACAGCCACAAAAAATCCATGATGAACAAAACGTCAAAATGTACAATAAAGTCACATTTAACAATGTTTATGTTTTTCATCTTGCCTCGGAGAACCAAAGGCTCCAACATAGCATTGTTGCATCCAGTCTTTATTTCGTATTTTGACATGTTATTCATCGTGCATTAATTTCTTTTTTAAATATTGCTTGAGAATATTGTGCATCTTTATTACCGAGTTTATTGGTGCCCCTTTATATTTTACAGCCAAGGTGAATGCCCCCCTTGCCTCACCTAATCCCAGACCTTCCAAGTCCCTCTCATCAGGGACCATCAGATTCAAGGGTCCCTGGCCAGGCATCTACACACCTGTAACGTCCTGGCGCAAACCTGGCAGACACAGGCAGCCTGCTCCTCTTAAGGGGAGCCTTGCTGACAACACTGGCAATGGTGATCTTCCCCTGAGTCCGCACTAGCCTTCCGTTCCTTCTCAAGCCATACATTGCCCCCACAAACCCAACCCCGGCAGCTCTATTTACTGAGCGGAACTGGCAGCAGGCCAGAGGAGATCTTACAAATAAAAACCTGGGAAATCGTCTCTAACAGGGGCAACTGTGGTAAATAGCATTGCAGGGATGGGGCTGGCAGATTATGTCAAGGTACAAAGCTTATTCGAGGCTGGCAGGTGAAGGGGCAGTCTTGGACAGGACTGTAAGTTGAAACCCCACTGCCATCAGTCAATGACTCATAGCAACCCTATAGGACAGAGCAGAACTGCCCCCAAGGGGTTTCCAAGGCTATAAATGTTTACAGAAGCAAGCTGCCACATCTTTCTTCCAAGGAATAGCTGGTGGGTTTGAACTGGTGACCTTTTGGTTGGCAGCCAAGCATTTAACCACTGTACCACCAGAGCCCCTGTGTAAATTCAAAGAGTGAGGAAATTATTGCACTGGACTAGGACTGTCCAATGGAACTTTCTGCAATAATGTAACTGTTCTGTGTCTGCATGGTACAACACGCCAGCCACTAATCACATGTAGCTATGAGCGCTCCAACTGTGGCTAGTGCAACGGAGGAACTGAATTTCAGATTTTATTTAATTTTGATTAAGTTACGTTATTTAAATAGCCGCGTGTGACTAATGGCTATCGCATTGGACAATGCAGCTCTGGACCAGTGTTATGGATTGAATTGAGTCCCCCAAAAACACACGTTAAAATTCTGACTGCTGTGCCTATTAATTTGTCCTTGTTTGGGGAAAGAGGGATTTCTTTCCAGGTGTTAACAGTTAACAACATGGTCCCAAAGTAGGGTGGGTCCTAACCCTATGGGACGGGCATCTTATAAAAAGAAGGCAGACACAGTGTCACACACACAGGAGGAAGACAGCGTGTGAGGACCAAGGAATGCCAAGACACACCCAGGGCTACAGAACCTAACCAAGACAAGGAAGCATCTTCCCCTAGAGCCTACAGAGAGAGAAAATAGCTCTGCTAATGCTCTAATCTGGACTTCTAGCCACCAGAACCGAGAAAACAAAATTTCTGTTCTTTAAAGTCACCCACATTGTTGCATTTTGTTATGGGAGCCCTAACTAAGGCTACCCCCATGTGTCTGTCAGTTTGTCGTACTGTGGGGGCTTGCGCATTGCTGTGATGCTGGAAGTTATGCCACTGGTATTCAGATATCAGCAGGGTCACCCTTGGAAGACAGGTTTCAGCTGAGCTTCCAGACTAAGACAGACTAGGAAGAAGGACCCGGCAGCCTACATCTGAAAAGCATCAGCCAGTGAAAACCTTATGAATAACAGCAGAACATTGTCCAATATGGTGCTGGAAGATGAACCCCCAGGTTGGAATGCACTCAAAAGGCAACTGGGGAAGAGCTGCCTCCTCAAAGTTGAGTCGACCTTAACGACATGGATGGAGTAAAGCTTTCAGGACCTTCATTTGCTGATGTGGCATGACTCACAAAGAGAAGAAACAGCTGCAAACATCCATTAATAATCAGAACCTGGAATGTACGAAGTATGAATCTAGGAAAATTGGAATTGTCAAAAATGAAATGGGACGCATAAACATCAATATCCTAGGCATTAGTGAGCTGAAATGGACTGGTATTGGCCATTTTGAAATGGATAATCATATAGTCTACTATGCTGGGAATGACAACTTGAAGAGGAATGGTGTTGCGGTCATCACCAAAAAGAACATTTCAAGATCTATCCTGAAGTACAACGCTATCAGTGATAGAATAATATCCAACTCCTACAAGGAAGACCAGTTAATACGACTATTCTTCAAATTTACACACCAACCACTAAGGCCAGAGATGAAGAAATAGAATGTTTTTATCAGCTGCTGCAGTCTGAAATTGATTGAACATGCAATCAGGATGCATTGATAATTACTGGTGACTGGAATGCGAAAGTTGCAAACAAAGAAGAAGGATCAGTAGTTGGAAAATATGGCCTTGGTGATAGAAACAATGCTGGAGATCAAATGATAGAGTTTTGCAAGACCAATGACTTCCTTATTACAAATACCTTCTTTCACCAACATAAACAGCGACTATACACATGGACCTCTCCAGATGGAACACACAGGAATCAAATTGACTACATCTGTGGAAAAAGACAATGGAAAAGGTCGATATCATCAGTCAGAATAAGGCCAGGGGCCGACTGTGAAACAGGCCATCAACTGCTCATATGCAAGTTCAAGCTGAAACTAAAGAAAATCAGAGCAAGTCAAGAGGCTTACACAAGAGCCAAAATATGACCTTGAGTATATCCCATCGGAATTTAGAGACAACTGAAGAATAGATTTGACACATTGAACACTAGTGACCGAAGACCAGACAAGCTGGACATAAAGGACATCGTACATGAAGAAAGCAAGAGGTCATTGAAAAGACAGGAAAGAAAGAAAAGACCAAGATGGATGTCAGAGGAGACTCTGAAACTTGTTCATGAACGTCGAGCAGCTAAAGCAAAAGGAAGAAATGATGAAGTGAAAGAACTGAACAGAGGATTTCAAAGGGTGGCTCTAGAAGACAAAGTGAAGTATTATAATGACATGTGCAAAGAGCTGGGAATGGAAAACCAAAAGGGAAGAACACCCTCGGCATTTCTCAAGCTGAAAGAATTGAAGAAAAAATTCAAGGCTTGAGTTGCAATAGTGAAAGATTCTATGGGGAAAATATTAAATGACACAGAAAGCTTCAAAAGAAGATGGAAGGAATACACAGAGTCATTTTACCAAAAAGAATTAGTTGATGTTCAACCATTTCAAGAGGTGGCATATGATCAGAAACCGATGGTACCGAAGGAGGAAGTCTGAGCTGCTCTGAAGGCATTGGTGAAAAGCAAGGCTCCAGGAATTGACGGAATATCCATTGAGATGTTTCAACAAACAGATGCAGTGCTGGAGGTGCTCAGTCGTCTATGCCAAGAAATATGGAAGACAGCTTCCTGGCCAACCGACTGGAAGAGATCCATATTTATGCCTATTCCCAAGAGCAGTGATCCAACCGAATGTGGAAATTGTAGAACAATATCATTAATATCATACGCAAGCAAAATTTTGCTGAAGATCATTCAAAAGTGGCTGCAGCAGTATATCAACAGGAAACTGCCAGAAATTTAGTCTGGGTTAAGAAGAGGACATGGAACCAGGGATATCATTGCTGATGTCAGATGGATCCTGGCTAAAAGCAGAAAATACCAGAAGGATGTTTACCTGTGTTTTATTGACTATGCAAAGGCATTCGACAGTGTGGATCATAACAAATAATGGATAACATTGTGAAAAATGGGAATTTCAGAACACTTAATCGTGCTCGTGAGGAGCCTGTACATAGATCAAGAGGCAGTTGTTTGGACAGAACAAGGGGATACTGATTGGTTTAAAATCAGCAAAGGTGTGCGTCAGGGTTGTTTCCTTTCACCATACCTATTCAATCTGTATGCTGAGCAAATAATCCCAGAAGCTGGACTATAAGGAGAAGAATGGGGCATCAGGATTGGAGGAAGACTCATTAACAACCTGTGTTATGCAGATAATACCACCTTGCTTGCTGAAAGTGAAAAGGACTTGAAGCACTTACTAATGAAGATCAGAGACCACAGCCTTCAGTGTGGATTGCACCTCACCATAAAACAAAAATCCTCACAACTGGACCAGTGAGTAACATCATGATCAACGGAGAAAAGATTGAAGTTGTCAAGGATTTCATTTTATTTGGATCCACAATCAACAGCCATGGAAGCAGCAGTCAAGAAATCAAAAGATGCATTGCGTTGTGTAAATCTGCTGCAAAGGACCTCTTTAAAGTGTTGAAAAGCAAAGATGTCACCTTGAAGACTAAGGTGCACCTGATCCAAGCAATGGTTTTTTCAATAGGATCATATGCATGTGAAAGCTGGACAATGAATAAGGAACACCAAAGAATTGATGCCTTTGAATTGTGGTGTTTGCAAAGAATATTGAATATACCATGGACTGCCAAAAGAACAAATATATCTATCTTGGAAGAAGTGCAACCAGAGTGCTCCTTAGAAGCAAGGATGGCGAGACTGCATCTTACATACTTTGGATGTATTGTCAGGAGGGATCAGTCCCTGGAAAAGGACATCATGCTTGGCAAAGTACAGGGTCAGCAAAAAAGAGGAAGACCTCAATGAGATGGATAGACACAGTGGCTGCAACAATGGGCTCAAGCATAAGAAGAGTTGTAAGGATGGCGCAGGACCGGGCAGTGTTTCGTCCTGTTGCGCATAGGGTTGCTAAGAGTCAGAGCTGACTTGATGGCACCTAACAACAACAACTAAGGCTAGGAGCCCTGGTGGCACAGTGGTTAAACATTAAGGCTGCTAACCAAAAAGTCAATCGTTCAAATCTACCAGCTGCTCCTTGGAAACAGTATGGGGCAGTTCTACTCTGTCCTATAGGGTTGCTATGAGTTGGAATCAACTCGATGGCAATGGGTTTCGGGTTTGGTTTAACTAAGCCTGAATTAAAACAACGAGTGATTCTCAAATTTTAGCGTGAGTTAGAGTCATCTGCAGGACTTATTAAAACAGTTTGCTGGGTCCATCCTCAGAGTTTCTGAGTCAATACCTCCTGAGTGGGGTCTAGGAGTCCCTAAATAGTGCACACGATTAAAAGCTCAACTAATAACCCAAAGGTTGGCAGTTCAAACTCACCCAGAGGTGCCTTAGAAGAAAAGCCTGGTGATCTACTTCCAAAAAATCATCCATCAAAAACTCTATGAAGCACAGTTCTACTCTGACACACGTGGGGTCACCATGCATCTGGAATTGACTCGAGGTCAATGGGTTTGGTTTTTTGGGGAGTGGAGCCTAAGCATTTCTAACAAGTTCCCAGGTGGTGCTGATGTGGTGTTCTGGGGACCCCACTTTGAGAACCACTGGCCTAGATGGTATTCTGATGCCAAACAAATGTGGAATATTGGGTAAATCATTCTATGTCTTTGGGCCTCCGTTTCCTTATCTTGAAACAAACTGGCGGCTGGGCTTTGCAGACAGAAAGATATGGATTCAAATTCCTCCTCCTCCAGGGCCTTGAGTGATTATGTAATATCTTTCTCACTACTCCACCTGCAAAATGGAAATAACAGTACACACTAAAAAGGATAATTTCAAAACTAAATGCAGTAAAGTATATATTGCATTTAGCATAAAATTTTTAAAGTCATTTCCTGCTCAGAAACTGTATCAAATAAGATTATATAGGTGAACATATAACTTGCAGCACACCTAGAAATAAGCATTTTTATGACATAATTCTGTCAGGATCCCCAGTGCCAGTGTATTAGCTATCTAGGGCTGCATACAACAAATTACCCCAAAATGTAGAGACATAAAATGGCAAGTAGTTATTATCTCACAGTTTCTGTGGGTCAGAAATCTAGGCACTACTTAGCTGGGTGTCTCTGGATCAGTGTATTTCTGAGGTTGCCTTCAAGCAATCCTGTGGCACCAGCTGACTCCATCTGCATTGACACAACCAAAGGAAGACGCCTGACTCGAAGTACACTGATAAGGTTGACTCTCTTAGGTGCTGGGAATTGGGACATTGAAAAGCTAAGCTAGTTAGACAGTGGAAACTTAAGGTCATGTAGAGATGGAGCCGGAATCTGTGGTCTGGACAGTCAGAGTCACAGAGGAAGCAAGAGTATATTTTCAGAAATAGTTTAGAACCCTGGTTAGGCAGCCAGACTGTGGAAGTAGGTTTGAATCATGGTCCCTCTTATTAGCCGTGGGATTTTGGGCAGGTTACTTAACCTCTAGATGACTTAGTTTCCTCGTCTGTATAATGGGGAAGCAAACAAGTACTTAACTAGTTGTCATGAGGATGAAACGAGTTAATACACACGAGGGGCGAAGCACAGTGCCTGGCCCGGAGCACGCTCCAGAAATGTCACTGGTATTATTACAGAGGCGAGAAGGAAGCAGAGAAGGCAGGCAGCCCCAGAGACCCATGGAGAGGGCAATTCCCAATGACTTTCCAAGCCCCAGAGGGCCTGCCAGGACATCAGGATTTTATTTCAACCACAGAAAGGAGGAGCATTTCCTGTGGCATCTTACCTAATTAAGTTTTCACCTCACACTCAGACTTTTTAATTTAAAAATCATACACCACATTTATGTTGTAGTTTTATTCTTTTTATTGTAAATTTCTGGTAAAGGAAAGAACACGGGAGCTGATCCTTGTTTAAACTTTGGTGATAAGACAGGCTGTAGCTCAGTGGCTCACAACCTTGGCTGCACACTGCATCACCTGGGGGCCTTTCGTACACACTCCTTCCGGTGCCCCATCCCTCTGAGATGCACATTTAATTGGTCTGGGGTGCAGCCAGGGCATCAATAGCTTTTTAAATTCCCCATGGGGTTCGAATATATAGCCAGGGTGGAGAGCCCCTGCCATAGCTCACTGCAGGGGTGGGACATTAGAAGCACCTGAGAAATTCAGCTGACAGCCAGGCATCACCGGCTCACATCACCACCCCCACCCTCTTGGCCAGAGTCCAGCTGGTGTTCCCCGTTTCCCTCTTCCCAGGTGTCAGGTGTGCCGACTCTTCCTCCGTGGAGACCCTGAAGGAGAGAGACGCTGGGGGAGGTGACACTGTGGCTTGTGCTCAAATACAGAGAAGTGCACTAAATGTGGTCACTCTAGCTCAAAAAGAAAGTCACTTCCTGATTCCAAGGGAGCATAACCATTTGTTTCTTGGCAAAGTGGGAAGATTCTTCCTCTATAGAGAGGACAAGATGCATGACAAAAAAGGAAATGCGCATCAGAGGACATGCTCTTCATCGAACCCCTGACATCCATTTTTTTTTTTTTAATTTTGTCAGGTCATTCCTCAATGGGTAAAATGTGGTATACTCTGGCAGCATATTTTATGTGGGTAAACAGTAATAGCCAGTTAGACATTTCATTAATGATTTGTCCTAAAAATAGAAAATGCTTTTATTTTCCTGAGTCCTTGGCAAACAAAGTGTTTTAAAATTCTTTTTTTTAAGTATTCCTGTTTTTCTTTTTCCTGGGGTACCCTCATAGTTTAGAACGGTGGGTCTCACTGTCAATTTCTACAAGCACATGTGAACAAACAGCAAGGGTGCCAGTTTTCACGACTAATCCGATACGGCGATGGAAAATAAGACACCCATCACCTACAGAGTTGCTCAAGATGGAAGTTTGTTGTTATAAATGCAATTATCAGTTTGATTCTCTGTCTATACAAAAGTGTGAATTTCTAACTCATTAATAATACTAAACGATTAATATCTGAACAGTGATAAAATTTTAGGACATTTAAAAAATACATAGGATCCCATTTTTACATCATAATTCTGATGTATTATCATGCCTTCTATTTTGTCTGCAAAACTTCTCTAGGGTACAGAGTGTTGACATGATAAAACCAAGGCACAAGAATATAGTTATGATAAGTGTATACAGACCCTAGCACTTGGTGCCAATTTGGAAAAGTTTAGAGAGGAGATCATAAAGCCTAAAAAATTCTTACATCCCATTATGGTTCATGAACAGTTAATTGTACAATACACAGGCTGTTAACCACTATTCTATTAGTAGACATATGGCTCTCACTATATAGGCTGTGGATAATTGAAAAATAGTTTTAAATATTAAAACCCAGTACAGTTAGGTGGCTGACATAGATATTGTGCCTTACATTATCTGGATAATTGTCTTAAGTTTCCATTTTCATTTGCAATCTATATGGCAGTTATCAATTCTTAAGACTATTTTCATTACATAAATTTTAAGTTTTTTCCCAATTGTGAAATCCTTCTTCCCCTACAAAAGACATAAGATGTACAGGAAGATAACCAATATAAGAAAAGCACAAACAACAATAATAAAATCCAAATACGGACTCAAAAGTTGAATTTAACCTATCAAGGCAATCTCTTAAAATTTAGGGCAAGGAGAAACATTCCTGGGACAACTCATTAATTTCTTGATTTAAAGAAATTACCATGACATTTTCAAAATAGGAAACAGTCTTGGCTAGAGCATCGAGCATTAAAGAGAAAGTAAGTCTTTTCATTCGTAAAATGAAGTCTTTCAAAACCCGGGGGACAAAAATTCCGTTGAATTTAGATATGTGAAGTAAAATGGTAAAAATTGTATTTAATAATTTTAAGGAAAGTGTCTTCAAGACTCAAGGTAAACATTCAGACCCATGAAAGCACATTACTTGGCACATGCATGCCATGGATGGAACGACCCGCAATGCGGCGACAGCCTGGCTGCAGAGCTCCGAGCCCCGCTGGCAAGACCTCCTTTCAGGTCCTTGTCCCGACCCCCTTCACATGGGAGCTTCTGGCTTCTGCATCTGTTGGATTTGCTTCTGTAGCTGGTCCTTGTCCAGCTTCATCTTGGCTTCAAGAACTTGCCTGAGGGATCCTATGCTTTCATAGATGGCTGCAAACCCTTCAAGAGGCAAATTTCACAAGAGTTAATATTAAAAAATACTGTGTCAAAATTCTACAGCATATAGTAATGCTTGCTTCTAGCAAAAATTATCAACAGATGCTGTAACTATTGGAGTGCAAGTTTGACGGAGAATAGAATATTTACATAGTTTTGGAGCCCCAGTGGTGAAGTGGTTAAGAGCTCAGCTGCTAACCGAAAGACTGGCAGTTCAAATCCACCAGCCACTCCTTGGAACTCTAGGGGCAGTTCTACTCTGTCCTGTAGGGTCACTGTGAGTAGGAATTGACTTGATGGAATGGGTTTTATAGAATATTTAACATGGCATTTCCACACATATTACTTGTTTAATTGCAAAGGGTAAAAAGGAGCCATTACAATGGAGAAATCTGGCAGATACTACCTTAACCAAGTAATCAAAGCTGGCATCACCAATATCGGGAGAAGCCAACATCAAATACCTCCTGATAAAATATCCTGAGAAGGACACCACATTGCTTCTGTGGTATTTCTGTCCAAAACACAAAATCTGAATCTAATCAAAAGCAAGCAAACAAACCCAAACTGAGGGATGTGTAAAAAACACTGGCCCGCAGTCTTTAAAAATGCCAGCATCACTGAGGAACTGTTACAAAATAAAGGAGATTAAACAAAGATACGTGGTGCCTAAATGTGATGTGTAACTCAGACTAGATTCTGGACCTGGCAAGGTGTGCTATAATATATCTGAAACAATTGGCAAAATTTGAATATTGAAAAAGGTTTCATCGGTGTTACATCGTACTACAGTTACTTACGAGAATTGTCCTTATTCTTTGGGTGTGCATACTGAAGTCATATGCATGACTTCTGCAACTTACTCTCAAATGATTCAGGAAAAAAAAAATTGATATACACACATACATATACACAGGACGAGATTAAACAAATATAAAAATGTTAACAATTGAGGAATCTAGGTGGCGGATTATAGGTTTTTTGTACTATTCTTGTAGTTTTCCTAAATTTGAAATTACTTCAAAATGAAAAGTTAAAGAAAGAAAAAACTCCCCATCAAGAAGCATTTCATATTATTCCATATTCCTATTGTTGCTAAAATAAAAATTTAAGAAGTCTGATTTTCATGAGTAAATTCAGAATTTTCTCTCAGAAAATTGTCTTTATGAAAGTTGTGCACAAATTACTTGCTAATAACATAGTTTATAAAGAAAATGTTCTACATTCTACTTGTGGTGAGTAGTATCTGGTGTCTTAAAAGCCTGTGAGCGGCCATCTAAGTCTCACCCCTGGTCTCACCCCTTCGGGACCAAGAGAGAACGAAGAAAACTAAAGACACAAGGGAAAGATTAGTCCAAAGGACTAATGGACCACAACTACCACAGCCTCCACCAGACTGAGTCCAGTACAACTAGATGGTGCCCAGATACCACCACCAACTGTTCTGACAGGGATCAAAATAGAGGGTCCCTGACAGAGCTGGAGAAAAATGTAGAACAAAATTCTAAAGCACAAAAAAAGACCAGACTTACTGGCCTGACAGAGACTAGAGAAACCCGGAGAGCAGGGCCCCCAGACACTCTTTTAGCTTAGTAACGAAGTCACTCCTAAGGTTCACACTTCAGCCAAAGATTAGACAGGCCAATAAAACAAAACGAGACTACAGGGGCACACCTGCCCAGGCGCAAGGACTAGAAGGCAGGAGGGGACAAGAAAACTGGCAATAGAGAACCCCAGGTCAAGAAGGGAGAGTGTTCACATGTCGTGGGGTTGCTAACCAATGTCATAAAGCAGTACATGTACTGTTTAATGAGAAGCTAGTTTGTTCTGTAAACCTTCAACCAAAGCACAATTTAAAAAAATTATTTGCTAAAAATAATGTTCTTACTGACATGGAAAGATAAAACATGGTACTAAGTTAAAAAAAAAAAAAAGCAGGTTATAAATCAGGATATATAGTATGACCCTTTATTTGAAAAAGTACATATGCATCCTATATGTATAGAAAGAAATATGTTATGTATCAAAACGATCTCTACAAGAGAGGACTTACGGCTTTTAAAATTTATCTGTGTTTTTTTATCTTAAACAGTTAGAAATAGAACTACCATACAAACCAGAAATCCCACTCCTAGGAATATACCCTAGAGATACAAGAGCCTTCATACAAACAGATATATGCACACCCATGTTTATTGCAGCTCTGTTTACAATAGCAAAAAGTTGGAAGCAACCAAGGTGTCCATCAACGGATGAATGGTTAAATAAATTGTGATATATTCACACAATGGAATACTACGCATCGATAAAGAACAGTGACGAATCTCTGAAACATTTCATAACATGGAGGAACCTGGAAGGCATTATGCTGAGTGAAATTAGTCAGAGGCAAAAGGACAAATATTGTATAAGACCACTATTATAAGATCTTGAGAAATAGTAAACCTGAGAAGAACACATACTTTTGTGGTTACGAGGCGGGGAGGGAAGGAGGGTGGGAGAGGGTTTTTTATTGATTAATCAGTAGATAAGAACTGCTTTAGGTGAAGGGAAAGACAACACTCAATACATGGAAGGTCAGCTCAGTTGGACTGGACCAAAAGCAAAGAAGTTTCCGGGATAAAATGAATGCTTCAAAGGTCAGCGGAGCAAGTGGGGGGGTCTGGGGAACATGGTTTGCGGGGACTTCTAAGTCAATTGGCAAAATAATTCTATTATGAAATCATTCTGCATCCCACTTTGAAATGTGGCGTCTGGGGTCTTAAATGCCAACAAGCGGCCATCTAAGATGCAGCAATTGGTCTCAACCCACCCGGAGCAAAGGAAAATGAAGAACACCAAGGCCACACGACAACTAAGAGCCCAAGAGACAGAAAGGGCCACATGAACCAGAGACCTACATCATCCTGAGACCAGAAGAACTAGTTGGTGCCCGGCCACAATCGATGACTGCCCTGACAAGGGAGCACAGCAGAGGACCCCTGAGGGAGCAGGAGATCAGTGGGATACAGACCCCAAATTCTCATAAAAAGACCAAACTTAATGGTCTGACTGAGACTGGAGGAATCCCGGCGGCCATGCTCCCCAGACCTTCAGTTGACACAGGACAGGAACCATTCCCGAAGACAACTCATCAGAAATGAAAGGGACTGGTCAGCGGGTGGGAGAGAGATGCTGATGAAGAGTGAGCTAATTATATCAGGTGGACACTTGAGATTGTGTTGGCAACTCTTGTCTGGAGGGGGGATGGGAGGATAGAGAGAGAGGGAAGCCGGCAAAATTGTCAAGAAAGGAGAGACTGAAAAGGCTGACTCAAGAGGGGGAGAGCAAGTGGGAGTAGGGAGTGAGATGTATGTAAACTTATATGTGACAGACTGATTGGATTTGTAAACGTTCACTTGAAGCTTAATAAAAGTTACTGAAAATAACAAAAAAAAATAATCTGTGTTTTTAAAATTTCTGTTAAGAAATGTATTGGTTTTTTAATAAGGAAAAAATTAATGCTTTTACTTTTAAAGGCTCATACACATTTCTACTATGGTACTAAATACTACCAATCTCCATGGTATGCTGAATACATGACAATAAATTCATTCAGGAAATAATGCAAAGTTAAACATTGATGAAATATTCAAATACCATATTCAAATGGCCCAAAAGACCCAGAAAGAAAATTCATTTTTATCTTCAAGAAATTCTCTAATTCATAAATTTAATTGTGGCTTCCACTTAAATAAAACAAACTTTTGGTGGTAATAACAAAATTATTCTTTGGATAATTAGCTACTTTTACTTCCACGTGGCTAAAATGGAATGATTCCACAGGAGAAAATCCATGGAATCACAGAATCGCAAGGCGCTCGGCAATAATTTAGCCCAACTTTTCACACTATGAAACTGTCTTCTCTTCCCTGATCATGCTCAACCAGCCTGCACTTGAATACTTTCAGTAACAAAAGAGCTCTCCAGCTCACAAAGTCACTAGCCTCTTTTTAGGACACATTATTTGTAAGATATGTCTTCGGGCAACTTCCATGTATTGGTCCTAGTTCTACATTCCTGAGCTCAGAGTGTAAATCTAATCCCTCCTTTATGTGGCAACACTTCAGAACTTGAAATTGGCTCGAACATTCCCTTCTACACCAGTGTGAATTAATGGGCCCTGTTGACTTCTGAGGAGGGGGAAATCATTCATTGCCAGGGAGGTATACTGCCAGCAGTAGAAACTCTGCCCTGGAAAACCCTGCAAAATTATAAGCTGATTTCTGAGACACACTGACCTTGCTTATGAACAGAAAAGAACTGGCAGACAGCACGAAAAAAAACGTACAGGAGTTGCCAGCTAAGGAATCTTAGTTTTGTTTGTCTTTCTCTCGTGGTGGCTCTTCATGTATTTGGCATTGAAACGGGATTTTAATTCAATATACCGTAGCTATTAAGAAAATCACCCAAGGACGTTCCACTGTTATTACCACTGGTCAGGTTCATAGGTAGTAGAAAGTGGTTACTAATCAGTAGGATTTTAAATCAAACAGAAAATAAACCACGTAAGCTATTTTCTTTGGACCCACCAGCATTAATTTCTGCCTTCATCTCCTTCAGGTCCTCGCTCATCTGTAACTCCAGCTTGCCGATTCGCCCGTGCAGCTTCTCCTCTTCCTGCTTTGGTCTCTGTACTTCCAGAGTCTTCTTTTGACTCTCTTCTATTTTGTCCAGTCTGGCTGACATATGGCTGAGCTTCTTCTCTAGGTCCCTCTCACTGGCTCCCTGAGATCCATGACAAGAATTGCACTTGGTTACTCCAAAAAGAAAGCCTACGCTGTATTCACACCAGCCAGGATATAATTTAACAACAATCTGCAGGGAGCAGAATCACAAAGGCTGCTGGTTGCCCACCCTAATATCCATTCTCCCTTTCTTCCTTAACCCACAATTTTAAGCCGAGTATCATGCCACCCATCAAAAAAAAAAAACCAAACCTGTTGCCATAGAGTCGATTCCGACTCATAGCAACCCTACAGGACAGAGTAGAACTGCCCCATATGGTTTCCAAGAAACCAGCTGGTGGATTCGAACTGCCAACCCTTTGATTAGCAGCCAAGCTCTTAACCACTGCGCCACCAGGGCTCCCTTGTTGTATATTATATACCTATATATGTATTGCCATCAAGTTAATTCCAACTCATAGCAACCCAAAAGGACAGAGTATAACTTCTCTGTACAATTTCCAAGGATCAGCAGTGGATTCAAACTGAGGACCTTTTGGTTAGTAGCCGTAGCTCTTAACCACTACGCCACCAGGGTTTCCATGTCACTCATAACACCAAAAAAAAAAAAAAACTCATTGCTGTCAAATTGATTCCAATTCATAGTGACCCTATTGGACAGAGTAGAACTGCTCCATAGTGTTTCCAAGGCTGTAAATCTTTACGGAAGCAGACTGCCACATCTTCTGCCACATCTTTCTCCCGCACAGCAGCTGGTGGGTTCGAACCACTGACCTTTTGGTTAGCAGCCAAGCGTTTTTAACCATTGCATCAGCACAGCTCACTTCGCCCATAATAAAGACTATGTTTTCCACTGTCTCCTAAGTTTGGTGTCACCATGTGACTAATTTCTGGTCAATGAGATGTAAGTACAAGTATATGTGGCAGCTTCCAGGAAACCTTAAAGGACAGCTGGGGCATACCCTTGCCCCTTCCTTCTTCCTTCTGTTTCTGGGATTCAGAGGTAATGGCTGGATCTCTAGCAGCTGTCTTGAACTATGAGGACAAGAGTCACTCTGTAAGACCGGCAGAGAGTTAAGTCAGAATAAGCCTGAGTTGGTGAGGACTGACAAGCTACCACATCAGCCTTGAACTATCTACATCCACGTTTCTTTCATGTGAAAAACAAATAACCTCCTATCTTCTTAAAGCCACCATTACCCTGGGGTTTACTGTTAGTTACTAAACCAATCTGCATGTAAAAATAAACAGTGATCCAAATCCCCCAAAACCTAAATATGTATTAATATGAATCTAAGTAAATCATGCAGTAGACCTTATGTAAATGTAAGAGCATACTAAAAAGGAAATATTAAATGTTTTCTTTCCTTTCCCACTATGCTTGGTTTTTATGGGAATCTGTGTCTATGGGCAAGCTTTGGAGGCCAGGATTGCAAAAACAAGGATGTAGATGGGCTATGGTGTGACAAGACTCTCTTGCTGGTGCTCAACTTAGTTCTCGTGGGAGCCTGGGGTAGAAGGAGAAGGAAGAGGGAGAAGAAAATGGAGGATTCTGTCAACATGTCCCACTGTGAGACCTCATATTGTGGTCATAATTTGATGGGGGGGTCTGGAGGGAGAAATCTATTCAACACCGGCAAAAAAGCAAAACTACATAATGAAATTAATACAAACTAGGATGAGGAGCCCTGGTGGTGCAGGCTGCTAACTGAAAGGTCGGCAGTGCAAACCCACCAGCCACTCAGTGGGGGAAAGATGTGGCAATCTGATTCCGTGAAGATTTACAGCCTCGGAAACCCTATGGGGCAGTTCTACTCTGTCCTACAGGGTTGCTGTAAGTCAGAATCGACTCAATGGCAGTGGGTTTGGGTTTGGGTTTTAGTTAGGATGAAGTTCATAACTGTTAGTTTTATTTAGAAATGTAGATGCTCAATTTGAATCATTAAGGTCTTGGCTTAAATTCATTTTGGCTGAAAGTACTGAAATTATCTGTCTACTTAGCCTTCGTTAACCAAAACAAGTTAAAGTGCTTCTATTTCTTTATAAAGAATGCAAAGAATCAATATGAACCATGGAAATGGGTTTAGAAGGAAGAAACAATTGAAAAGCTTTTAAGTGATGCTAAATAAATAAATGATAATTTGCTAGGTAATATTCAAACACTGTAGGCGTCCCCCTGTGTAACTTTACTATTTTATTATGAAACATTAATACTTACACTATTTTCCTTAACAACCAAGGAAAGCTGGTCAATTTTCTGTAAAAGTTCTTTTTCTATCCGTTCTTGTTCTTGTTGCAACCAATTCCGTGCAGACAAAATCTGGTTACTGAGTTCCTCGACTGTACCTTTTAGTCTAAGAAAACAAGCAAATAGCCTCAATGTCTGACTGACAGATCTCTGATAAACGTGTCATCATTAAACTCAGCTCAGTCAGAATAAGGTGCTTATTATCTTTTCTTAGAATTGCACTGAGCACTAAGTCAGGGGGTTGGGGAGCAGGAGGGTGGATACAACAGAAACCCATCTGATAATGCTTCCTACCGTGAGGAGCTGACTTAGTGGACACGGAGGTGACAGGTGCTAAGCTTTGCAATTCAGAGGGTCCACGGTGCTCCCAGCCCAAGGGACACAGTGCCCTGGCTCCCCTTCTAGGCTTCCCCCTTTCCTGGGCTATTCCTCCTTGTCCTTTTTATCTTCCAGGACCAGAGCCTGGCCCCCTTTCTCTCTAACGTTCTCCAATTTGCTCTTGTCCCATACCGATATTACTTATTTTTAAACCAAAACAAAACTGAAGGAAAAGAAAAAAAAGAACCCTCTCTCAATTCTCAATCCCTGCTAGTCCCTTCCCTTTCCAAATTCCTTAAACAGGTCAGATGTACTGCCTCCTCTTAATGACCTTTTTCTCTTTTTTATCATGAAAACCAAGACAAGCACAAAATAGTGTGTAATGTAAATATGCAATTTAAAGAATAATAATAAAATGAGCACCCACTGCAGTAGAACCACTAACTGTCTTTTAACACCTGCTCCCCTCTTCTTCCGCATTAGGAAGACCTGTTAACTGGGTTCACGGCTGCCTAGTCAGAGACTACATTTCCCAGCCTCCCTTGCAGCTATATGTGGCCACATGAGCGGAAGTGATGCGTGCAACTTCCTGGTCACATCCTGAAAAACCAAACTTTTTGCCCTGGACTCTCCTCCGGTCCCAGCTGGGTGGGAAGGGGCAAGGACTGTGCAGTAGCCTGAAAGACTGCACCGAGCTGACAGTGTTGCCCAACTTGCTCTGGACCCCACGCCACTGAACTGTTACGTGAGAGTCTTAATTTATGCAGCTGTCTCCCCAGCAGCAGGTTAGGACATAGAAACACTGCCAGCACCTCAGCCGCCGTATGAGTAAATACTTCTCCATCACACATGGAAGTAACCGTTGACCTGAATTTGCTGTTCTTTATCATTTTACTTTGTGGTCTGGATCCCCAAACAACATATTTTTCAGTATTGCATTTTTTTCTAATTGCGGTAAAAATATATATAACAAAGCATTTGTCATTTCAACATGTTTTTCATGTAAAATTCGGTGACAATTATGCTCCTCATGCCGTACAACCATCACCGCTATCCATTTCCAAATTTTTTCATCACCCTTAACAGAAACCCAGAAGCAAAAAAACCCCAGACCCGTTGCCATTGAGTCAATTCTGACTCATACCAACCCTAAAGGATAGAGTAGAACTGTCCCATAGGGTTTTCAAAGAGTGCCTGGTGGATTCGAACTGCCTACCTTTTGGTTAGCAGCTGTAGCATTTAACCACCATGCCACCAGCGTTTCCAACAGAAACTCAGTGCCCCCTAAATACGCATATTTTTGAACTTTAGGTAAGTGGAACAATACTACAGTGTGAGTTTTCTACACCTTTTTTTCACTCAACTTTAGGAGATTTCATCTATGTCGATGTGCATGGCTATAGCTAATTCATTTTCACAGATGAATAATATTCCATTTATGAATATACTATGATTTATCCATTCTTCGATGATAGACATCTGATTTTTTTTCCTCCATCTTTGCTATTAAAAACAATGATGTTATAAAAACACTGATACGTATCTCCTGGTTCTCACATGCAAGAGCTTCTCTAGAGGATGCACACGTCCAACTTTACAAGGAAACACTAAATTGTTTTCCAAAGTGGTTGTACTAGTTCACATTTTGATAAGTGGTAAAAGAAGCTTCTTCCAGCCTCCATTAATGCTGTTGAGAGATCAGCATTGGCCTAATTTCTCCCTGTGTCTCTGTTTTAAGATCTTCTATGTTTAGTGTTCAACCGTTTGAAGTGTCTAGACTTCATTTTGTATTTATTCTATTGGAATGTGTTGAACTTCCTAAATCTGAGATTCCTCTTTCATGAATTCTGGAAAACTCTCTGCCATTATCTTTTCAGATATTGCTTCTCCCCTATTCTCTCTTTATCCCCTCATAGAATTCTGATTAGGCATGTGTTAGCCCTTCACACCTGCCTTTTTATATTCATTTTCTATTGCTGTCACAAATACTACAAATTGAGCAGCTTAAAACAGCACAAATTTATTATCTCACAGTTCTGTAAGCCAGAAATCCAGAAGTCTTGGCTGGGCTCTGCTCAGCCTATCACAAGGCCAAAATCAAGGTGCGAGCAGGGATGTATTCCTTACTAGGGGTCCTGAGGGAGAATCCACCACCAGGCTCATTCAGGGATTATCCAAATTCAGTTCCTTGCTGCTGTAGGACTGAGGTCCCTGTTTCCTTGTTGGCTGTTGTTTTAGTTATCTAGTGCTGCTGTAACACAAGTACCACAAGCTGACGGCTTTAACAAACAGAAGTTTATTCTCTCACAGTCTAGGAGGCTAGAAGTCCAAATTCAGAGCGCCAGCTCTAGGGGAAGTCTTTCTCTCTCTGTCGATTCTTTGGGAAGCCCCTTGTTATCAATCTTCCCCTGGTCTGAGAACTTCTCCACACAGAAACGCCAGGTCCAAAAGACCCGCTCTGCTTCCGGCACTGCTTTCTTGGTGGTATGAGGTCCCCATGTCCCTCTGCTCACTTCTTTTATATCTCAAAAGAGATTGACTTAATATGAAAACATTCTGCATCCCACTTTGAAATGTGGCATCTTGGGTCTTAAATGCTAACAAGCGGCCATCTAAGATGCATCAATTGGTCTCAACCCACCTGGACCAAAGGAGAATGAAGAACACCAAGGTCATACGATAACTAAGAGCCCAAGAGACAGAAAGGGCCACATGAACCAGAGACCTACATCATCCTGAGACCAGAAGAACTAGTTGGTGCCTGGCCACAATCGATGACTGCCCTGACAGGGAGCACAATAGAGAACCCCTGAGGGAGCAGGAGATCAGTGGGATGCAGACCCCAAATTCTCATAAAAAGACCATACTTAATGGTCTGACTGTGACTAGAAGAATCCCGGCAGTCATGGTCCCCAAACCTTCTGTTGGCCCAGGACAGGAACCATCCCCGAAGACAACTCATCAGACATGAAAGGGACTGGACAGAGGGTAGGAGAGAGATGCTGATGAAGAGTGAGCTAATTATATCAGGTGGACACTTGAGACTGTGTTGGCATCTCCTGTCTGGAGGGGGGATGGGAAGATAGAGAGAGTTGGAAGCTGGCAAAATTTTCATGAAAGGAGAGACTGGAAGGGCTGACTCATTAGGGGGAGAGCAAGTGGGAGTAAGGAGTAAGATGTATATAAATTTATATGTGACAGACTGACTTGATTTGTAAACGTTCACTTGAAGCTCAATAAAAGTTAATAAAAAAAAAGAGATTGACTTAAGAAAGATAGATTGAGTCCTGCCTCATTAATATAACTGCCGATAATCCTACCTCATTAAGAGCATAGAGGTAGGATTTATAACACACAGGAAAATCACATCAGGTGACAAAATGGTGGACAATCACACAATATTGGGAATCATGGCCTAGCCAAGTTGACACACAATTCAATCCCAGACAGCTGTTGACAAGAAGTGATTCTCAGCTTCTAAAAGCTGCCCACATTCCTTGGCTCACAGCCCCCTTCCTCCATTTTCAAAGCCAACAACAGCATGTTGAGTCCTTCTCACATGTTGAATCTCTCCTCTACTTCCCTCTCCTGCCCCCTCTCTCTGATCTCAGATGGGAAAGGCTCTCCACTTTTAAGAGCTCACATCCTAAGACTGGGACCACCCAGATAATCTAGGATACTCTCCCCATCTCAAGGTCTGTAACCCTAATCACCTCAGCAAAGTCCCTTTTGCCATGTAACATGACATATTTACGGGGATTAGAGTATGGACAACTTTAAGCAGGGTATTATTCTGCCTACCTATAGCTCTCAGTATATATCCTGAAGTACAGCCCTGTCAGTGATAGGATAATATCCATATGCCTACAAGGAAGACCAGTTAATACGACTATTATTCAAATTTACACACCAAGCACTAAGGCCAAAAATGAAGAAACTGAAGATTTTTACCAACTTCTGCAGTCTGAAATTGATCGATTATGCAATCAGGATGCATTGATAATTACTGCTGATTGGAATGCGGACGTTTGGAAACAAAGAAGGATTGGTAGTTGGAAAATATGGCCTTGGTGATAGAAACCGTGCCAGAGATCAAATGATAGAATTTTGCAAAACCAACGACTTCATTGCACATACCTTTTTTCACTAACATAAACAGCAACTATACATGTGGATCTTGCCAGATGGAATATACAAGAATCAAATTGACTACATCTGCAGAAAGAGACTATGGAGGAGCTCAATATCATCAGTCATAACAAGGCCAGGGGCCGACTGCAGAACAGACCATCAATTGCTTCTATAAAAGTTAAAGTTGAAGCTGAAGAAAATTAGAACAAGTCCACGAGAGCCAAAGTACAAGCTTGAGTATATCCAACCTGAATTTAGAGACTATCTCAAGAATAAATTTGACACACTAAACACTGATGACTGAAGACCAGACAAGTTGTGGAATGACATCAAGGACATCGTACATGAAAATGCCAAGAGGTCATCAAAAAGACAGGAAGGAAAGAAAAGACCAAAATGGATGTCAGAAAAGACTCTGAAACTTGCTTTTGAACATTGACTAGCTAAAGCAAATGGAAGATATGATGAAGTCAAAGAGCTAAACAGAAGATTTCAAACAGTGGCTCGAGAAGATGAAGTAAAGTGTTACAATGACATGTGCGAAGACCTGGAATTAGAAAACCAAAAGGGAAGAACACGCTCGGCATTTCTCAAGTTGAAAGAACTGCAGAAAAAATTCAAGCCTTGAGGTGCAATATTGAAGAATTCTACAGGAAAAATATTAAACAACACAGGAAGCATCAAAAGAAGATGGAAGGAATACACAGAGTGACTATACCAAAAAGAATTGGTCGACATTCAACTGTTTCAGGAGGCAGCATATGATCAGGAACCGATGGTACTGAAGGATGCAGTTCAAGCTGCACTGAAGGTGTTGGCGAAAAACAAGCCTCCGGGAATTGACAGAATACCAATTGAGATGTTTCAACAAATGGATGCAGTGCTAGAAGTGCTCACTCATCTAATGCCAAGAATTTGGAAGACAGCTACCTGGTAAACTGACTGGAAGAGATTCATATTTATGCCTAGTCCCAAGAAAGGTGATCCAAGCAAATGTGGAAATTATCAATTTTTTTTTTATCATTAATGTCACACACAAGTAAAATTTTGCTGAAGATCATTCAAAAGTGGCTGCAACAGTACATTGACAGGGAGCTTCCAGAAATTCAAGCCAGATTCAGAAGACGACGTGGAACCAAGGATATCATTGCTGATGTCAGATGGATCCTGGCTTAAAGCAAAGAATACCGGAAAGATGTTTACCTGTGTTTTATTGACTGTACAAAGCATTCGACTGGGTGGATCATAACAAATTATGGATAACATTGCAAAGAATGGAGATTCCCGAACACTTAATTGTGCTCATAAGGAACTTGTACATAGATCAAGAGGGAGTCATTCGAACAGAACAAGGGGATACTGCATGGTTTAAAGTCAGGAAAGGTGTGAATCGGTTTGTATCCTTTCACCATACCTATGCAATCTTTATGCTGAACAAATAATCCGAGAAACTGGACTATATGAAGAAGAATGGGGCATCAGGATTAGAGGAAGACCCATTAACAACCTGCATTATGCAGATGATAAACCTTGCTTGCGGAAAGTGAACAGGACTTGAAGCACTTACTGATGAAGATCAGAGACCACAGTCTTCAGTATGGATTACACCTCAACATAAAGAAAACAAAAATCCTCACAATTGGACCAATAAGCAACATCATGATAAATGGAGAGAAGGCTGAAGTTGTCAGGGATTTCATTTTACTTGAATCCACAATCCATGCCCATGGAAGCAGCAGTTAAGAAATCAAAAGACGCATTGCATTGGGCAAATCTGTGTCAAAAGACTTCCTTAAAGTTTTGAAAAGCAAAGATGTCACCTTGAAGACTAAGGTGCACCTGACCCAAACCATGGTGTTTTCCATCATCTCATATGCATGGGAAAGCTGGATGATGAATAAGAAAGACCAAGGAAGAGTTGACGCCTTTAAATTGTGGTGTTGGTGAAGAATATTTTTTTTTAGCCAAAAGAATGAACAAATCTGTCTTGGAAGAAGTACAACCAGAAAGCTCCTTAGAAGCAAGGATGGCGAGATTTTGTTATCAGGAGGGGTCAGTCCCTGGAGAAGGACATCGTGCTTGGTAAAGTAGAGGGTCAGTGAAAAAGAGGAAGATCATCAATGAGATGGATGACACAGTGGCTGCAATCATGGGCATGATAACGATTGTGAGGATGGCACAGGACTGGGCAGTGTTTCATTCCATTGTACACAGGGTCACTGTGAGTTGGAACCATCTCAACAGCACCTAACAACAACAACATAGCTCTTAATCTTTCTTTCATATTTTATAACTCCATCTCTTGGTACTGCAATCCAGGTAATTTCTTCATCTCCCGCTCCCAGTTCACGAATCCTCTCTTCAACTGTATACAATCTGTTGTTTAATCCTTCTATTCAGCTTCTATTTTCAATTATTATAATTTTCTAGAAGGTCTGTTTAGTTCTTTTTTAATTATGCCTGGTCATTCTTTACAATCTCCTTTTCCTTGGTCACACTTTCAAAACGTGTATGTACATATATATCTACATGCACACACACACATATTTATTTTATCCAATAATTCCATATCTGCAGTCTTTAGAAGTCTGATTCCGCTTTTTGTTGTTTCTTCTGCTTCTATCACTTATGTGGCTTGTTTCCTTATATGCTTTGCAATATCCGATTATACATTCATGTGCCTTGGAACTCTATCTGTGGAAAGACTTGAAGACTAAGGATTTGCATTTGCTTCTCCCAGCGACCTGGATTGCTGTTATTATTAGGTGTTGCGGAGTCAGTTCCAGCTCATAGTGACCCTGTGTACAACAGAATGAAACACTGCCCAGTCCTGCACCATCCTCACAATCATTATTATGCTTGAGCCCATCATTGCAGCCACTGTGTCAATCCATCTCGTTGCAGGTCTTCCTCTTTTTCACCGACCTTCTATATTACCAAGCATGAAATCCTTCTCTAGGGACTGGTCCCTCCTGTTAACGTGTCCAAAGCGTGTAAGACAAAGTCTCGCCATCCTTGCTTCTAAGGAGCATTCTGGCTGTACTTATTCCAAGACAGATTTGTTCATTCTTCTGGCAGTCCATGTTATATTCAATATTCTTTGCCAGTGCCACAATTCAAAGGCATCAATTCTTCTTTGGTCTTTCTTATTCGTTGTCCAGCTTTCCCATGCATATGACGTGATTGAAAACACCATAGCTTGGGTTAGGCATGTCTTAGTCCTCAAGGTGACATCTTTGCTTTTTTTTTTTTAACACTTTAAAAAGGTCTTTTGCAGCAGATTTGCCCAACGCAATATGTCATTTGATTTCTTGACTACTGCTTCCATGGGTGTTGATTATGGATCCAAGCAAAATGAAATCCTTGACAACTTCAATTTTCTCTCCATTTATCATGATGTTGCTTATTGGTCTAGCTGTGAGGATTTTTATTCTCTTTATGTTTTATGTTGAGATGTAATCCATACTGAAGGCTGTGGTCTCTGACCTTCATCGGTAAGTGCTTCAAGTCCTGTTCACTTTTAGCAAGCAAGGTTGTGTCATCTGCATAAAGCAAATTGGTAATGAGTCTTCCTCCAATCCTGATGCCCCATTCTTCTTCATATAGTCCAGCTTTTTGGATTATTTGCTCAGTATACAGATTGAATAGGTATGGTGAAATCATACAATCCTGATGTACACTTTTCCTGACTTTAAGACACGCTGTATCCTCTTGTTCTGTTCAACTGACTGCCTCTAGATCTATGTATAGGTTCCTCATGAGCACAATTTAGTGTTCTGGAATTCCCATTCTTTGCAATGTTATCCATAATTTGTTATGATCTACACAATTTGTTATGATCCACCCAGTCGAATGCTTTGTACAGTCAGTAAAGCACAGGTAAACATCTTTCTGGTATTCTCTGCTTTCAGCCAGGGTCCATCTGACATCAGCAATGATGTCCCTGGTTCCATGTCCTCTTCTGAGTCTGGCTTGAATTCTGGCAGTTTCCTGTTGATGTACTGCTGCAGCCACTTTTGAATGATTTCCAGGAAATCATTACCTGTGTATGATATTAATGATACTGTTCGGTAATTCCGCATTTGGTTGGATCACCTTTCTTGGGACTAGGCATAAATATGGATCTCTTCCAGTCAGTTTTCCAGGTAGCTGTCTTCCATATTTCTCAGCATAGATGAGTGAGCACTTCCAGCACTGCATCCACTTGTTGAAACATCTCAATTGGTATTTTGTCAGTTCCTGGAGCCTTGTTTTTCACCAGTGACTTCAGTGCACCTTGGACCTCTTCCTTTAGTACCATTGGTTCCTGGTCATATGCTACCTCCTGAAACAGGTGAATATTGACCAATTCTTTATGGTACAATTACTGTGTATTCCTTCCATCTTCTTTTGATACTTCCTGTGTTGTTTAATATTTTCCCTGTAGAATTCTTCTTGAATTTTTTCTTCAGTTCTTTCAGCTTGAAAGATGCCAAGCATATTCTTCCCTTTTGGTTTTCTAACTCCAGGTCTTTGCACATGTCATTATAATACTTTACTGTGACTTCTTAAGCCACCCCTTGAAATCTTCTGTTCAGCTTTCTGACTTCATTATTTCTTCCATTTGCTTTAGCTACTTGACGTTCAAAAGCAAGTTTCAGAGACTCTTCTGACATCCATTTGGGTCTTTTTTATCTTTGCTGTCTTTTTAATGTCCTCTTGCTTTCTTCATGTATCATGTCCTTCATGTCATCCTACAACATGTCTAGTGTTCAGTCATTAGTGTTCAATGCACTAAATCTATTCTTGAGATGGTCTCTAAATTCAGGTGGGATATACTCAAGGTCATACTTTGGCTCTCATGGACTTGTACTAATTTTCTTCAGCTTCAGCTTTAACTTGCATATGAGCAATTGATGGTCTGTTCTGCAGCAGGCCCCTGGCCTTTTTCTGACTGATGATATTGAGCTTTTCCATTGTCTCTTTCCACAGATTTGATTCCAGGGTATTCCATCTGGTGAGGTCCATATGTACCTTTGCTGTTTATGTTATTGAAAAATGGTATATTGTAATGAAGAAGTTGTCAGTCTTGCAAAATTCTTTCATGTGATCTCCGGCATGGTTTCTGTCACCGAGGCCATATTTTCCAACTACCAATCTTTCCAACTAGCCCCCTCGGGGTGCTACCAAATTAAGTAGATTACTCACTATGGTTGTCTTCAGGTCACTTGGATAATGTGAATTTTGGACCTAAATCCATATGACATCTGAGTTGTGGTCCTTAATTCTCAAAGAACACATTTTACGCCTTCACTCAGAGCTAAGATTTAGAAGGACCAGTTTTCTTATGATCTCTTTGTGGAATGGGCTTTTTCCTAGTTCAGCCACCTGGGGTATTATCTTTTCTATTTCCATTCTGACCTCTACCTTGCACAGGCCCAGATCTTGTCTCCTGCCCTCTGTGAACGTCCCTTGTGTCTAGACTTCTAGACTTTAAACCACAGGAAGAAAAGCAAATATGCTCATGTCTGTCAACATAGTAATCACTTCCTTGGGACTATCTCTGAAGGATATAATTCACAGAAGAAAAATGGTTGTGATGTTTATTTTCTTCCTGTGTGATGGAAGGAAGAGGATTGGAGAGCTCTTTCTGTACTTGGCAGGCTTGTAGGATCTATGAGAAATGGTGACATAACTCAATGATTATATAAATACAGATAGCAAGGGGAAAGGGTGTATGGGTTTCATAAGAGAATTCCTGATTAATAGGTAACAACCCTGAAATGACATTAAACAGGGAGGCAATGAAATGTAAGAACCAGGAGAATGATTAATTTGAACTTTCCACAAGCCTTTAACAAAGTTACAAAGTTCCATACTGAAATCATTTAATATAAATATATTAAGTCAAATTTATACCTATATCCATATCTATACTTTTCTGGTTACTTGGCAGGAAAATGCCAAGCTCATGCAGATTTGGAATAGGAAAAGTGTCCTGGCTTTGGGATCGAGCAGAAAAGCAGCAGATGAGCTTCACTGTAGGCAAGTACAAACTTAAAGTGTCACAATAACAAAAGGGGAAGTATAATAAACTATAGCACTTTCTCAAAATACTCTAGTCAGACCTCTCTCACTTAGACTAACACAACAAAATGTCCCCCTAACTGACCTTCCCATCTCCACTTCACACCCTTGTGATCCATTTTCTAACTACAATTGAAGACATTTAAAAAACAGTATATAAATCTGATTATATCACCCCATCTGCTTAAAATCTTCCAATGGCTTCCTATTATTCTAAGGAGGGAGACAATATTTCCTGGCCTACAGGGCCCCCGAAAGCCACCCCACCTCCTCTCCAGCCTCCTCTCCCACCATGTCACCCTCACTCTCTGTCCAGCCACCCTGGCCACATGTCAGTTTCTTGCATGCCATGTTCCCCCCACCACAGGCTATTCCATCCTGAATGTCTTGCCCACTCTATCCCTAGTGAATCCCATTCATCCCTCAGATCTCACTTCCAATGTCCCTCCTCAACAGGGCTCCACCACCAGCCCCTGTTATTCACTCAGAACTCCAATGTGTCAGTTTTCTGTTGCAGCTATGACAGATAACTGCAAGCTTGGTGGCTTAAAACAATACTGTTTTATTCTCTTACAGTTCTGGAGGCCAGAAGTCTGTGATCAGTTGCACTGGGCTAATGTCAAGGTATTGGCTGGGCTGCTTCCTTCTGGAGGCTCTAGAAAAGAATCCATTGCCTTGCCTTTTCTGGCTTCTAGAGGCTACCTACATTCCTTGGCTCATGGCCCCTTCCTCCCTCTTCAAAGCGCATCCTTCAGTCTCTGCCTCCTCTATCATCACATGGCCTTGTCCCTGACCTCTCACCTCCCACTTAGAAGGACCCTTACGGTCATATAGGGACGACCCAGATAAACCAGGACCATAACCACTTCTTAAGCTTGTTAATCACGTCTGCAAAGTTCCTTTTGCCACATAAGGTAACATATTAACAGACTCTGAAGACTGGGACTTGGAGATCTTTGGGGGACCATTATTCAGCCTACCACAGCTGTGTTGGTAACAACATGTCATAAACTTTTTTGAGTCGCTATTTAATTCAGGTTCATCAGCTCCCTAGACTGTAACCTCCACAAGGATAAGAAGAGAGTCTATTTGTGTTCATTCCTGGAGCCTCGGCACCTGGGCGGGTGCTCAGTAAATGTATATTGAACGAATGGATGGATTATGATCCAGCCACCAGAACCAATAACAAAGAAGGTAAAGCGACAACACGTGACTGGAAACTTTTCCTTTTAATGTGCGTTTTTATTTTCAGTCTGCGCAATAAACAAAAATCAAGAGGAGTAAAAATACAGTAATGAATAAGTTCATGACGAAGTTCAACCAACAAAATTTTAAAAAATAAGTTAGTACTTACTTGGTATCCAGAAGCTGAAGCTGGTGGTTACTATCCCTGTGGGACAGCTTCAGCTTGGTGCTTTGCTCTGATATTGACAAGTCCACTCTGTTCAAAAGCTGAGAAATCTGGAAAAAGAAACCTCCCATGTAAAAAAAAAAAAAAGTCACATCTAAATCCTTCAGATGTGATTTCAGAAAACATTTAGTAAGCTATATTCTAGTCAATGGCAGTAAAGATTCAATCTAACTTAATAAACTCATTTACGACTTTGCCTCATCTTTCCCCTTCCATTTTTTTTCAAACAGTCCCCTCAAAAATCAAGACCAGTAGCCCTGCCAGAATATTCATCACGTACTGAGCACTGAGCAGTTCTCTGATGACCAAGCCCAGATCCTGCCTAGGTCACTACTTCCACCAGGTGGTATAAAATACAGTCATTTTTACCTTGGAATCTCTACCATTAATGTGGCCGCTAGTCACAGAGAATAGAATTCTCATTGCTTACAAAATCCATTAACGTCACAGATTTACCTCAGTATCAAGTCAGGTCACAGAAAATACAATTTGTGGATGACATTCCTCCCGCTATTTTCTCCCATTACCCACCTACTTCCCTTATCTTTTCACTAAAAGTTAATATAGAAACATGTCTTGTGTGAAATGTCTATGTTTTCTTACTTAACGACTCATGGAACAAGTATGTGTCAGACCCAAAGCAAAGAGTAAGTATGTCTCTCCTGATGGATTTCTATATGGATTTTACTTGGCCTGGCTGTCAGGCAGTTCAAGATTTCCTTAGCCTCAATTTTCTGAGGTAATTATTCTGTCCTTATTCATGTATTAAAAAAAAAAAAAAATCAGTAGATTTGTCTTTTACTCTTTTTTTCATGGCTTTATAATATGTGTTTTTCACATAAGTAGCTTCGGGTCTTTATTGGAGCTAATTAGGATATAAATATTTTTAACCCAATCAGTTGCCCCTATTTTACTGGAATGTTGTTGTCAGTCGCCATTGAGTCCATTCCAACTTGTGGCGACCCCAGGTGTGCAGAGCAGAACTGCTCCACAGGGTTTTCAAGGAAGTGACCTTTTGGAAGCAGATCACCAGGCCTTTCTTGGAGGCGCCTCTGGGTGGGTCCGAGCCATCAACTTTTCAGGTAGTAATTGAGCGCTTAACCGTTCACAACCGTTCACGCTTAACCCAGAGACTCCTTTTACTGGAATAGTCTCTCTTTAAATCAAGAGTAGCAACTTAGACAGATACGGTGGGGAAAAGTAAGACAGGCCCTGGAATGGCAAAAGAAGCCGTGGTGGAGCAGTGGTTATGCACCCTGCTGCTAACCAAAAGGTTGGCGGTTCAAACCTCCAGTCGTTCTGAGGGAGAAAAATGTGGCAGTCTGCTTCTGTAAACATTACAGCCTTGGAAACCCTATGGGGGCAGTTTTGCTCTTCTATAGGGTCATTAAGTTGGAATCAACTCAATGGCAAAGAGTTTGGTTTTTTTGTTTGTTTTAGTCTTACAGCAAAGAAAAAGTTGTAAGTGGCTCAGAACAAGTTGTAAAATGCCAATGGTTTTGCTTTGTGAAATTATAAATTTCAAGGTAGAATGCCCTAAAATTAGTTAGCTAACCTACCTTCTATCTTTGTCCTAGTTTTGCCCCACATAAAAACTATGTGCTGACAACTAGGTGGTGCCCGGTTACCATTACCAACTGCTCTGACAGGAATCACAATAGAGGGTGCCGGACAGAGCTGGAGAAGAATGTAGAACAAAATTCTAACTCACACACACACACAAAAAAGACCAGACTTACTGGTCTGACAAGACTGGAGAAACTCCAAGAGTATGGCCCCCAAACTCCCTTTTATCTCAGTAATGAAGTCACTCCTGGCATTCACCGTTCAGCCAAAGATGAGACAGGCCCATAAAACAACATGAGACTAAAGGGGCACCGCAGCCCAGGGACAAGGACGAGAAGGCAGGAGGGGACAGAACAGCTGGTAATGGAGAACGCAAGGTCGAGAAGGGGAGAGTGTTGACATGTCGTGGGGGTGGCAACCAATGTCACAAAACAATATATGTGTTAATTATTTAATGATAAGCTAATTTTCTCTGTAAACCCTCATCTAAAATACAATTTTAAAAAAAAGACTTTGTGCTGAGGCAATGTGTAAGATGAGTCCCAGTGACTATAACTATTTCCAGAACCAAAACTTGGGACAAGTAGCACGTAAAAGAATGTTGATCACTGCCATGCAAGAGGTAGGGTTGGAGCCAGAACTGAGAATTTCTGAAATACGTTCATCATTTTAGGAATGAGAGGAAAGAATCTTTAGAAGTAAAACTGTACCAAAAAGTCTTGGAGGTGTGGTTGCCATACTTCTGAAGGGACACTCCAGAAATAGAGGGAAGGAAGACGTAAAGAAAAGAGATTTGCAAAAACCCATGCTGGGTGCCCCAGCTGGTTTCGCCTGTAAGAAATAATCAACACCGTGTTATTCTTAGCCAAGAACAAGTTACCAGCTTTTAAAAGGCTACCAGAAGCAGATCATACCTGTCCCTCTGCATCTTTAATTTTTGTTTCCAAGATGAGTTTTGCAGCTTGTTGTTCCTTGTTCAAGTGCTGAAGCCCCTCATAGGTCGATTTGTGCTCTGCAGAGAGTCTGGCTATGCTGGCGTCACATCTGTCCAGACAAATACCAACACGAATTCTTGTTAAGGTTTAAAAACACACACCAAAGCTTTCTTATGTACTATAAAAATGCAAGACCGCGCTAGAAGAAACTACACTATCAATCATTCTTTTCAACAGATGTTCCAATGTATTCAGATAGCTGCCCTCATTATGGTTTTTAAGTTAAACCACAGGGATAGTGCCTAATAAGACTAGAGACGTACCATCAAAGTGGCAAAGGCTTTACTGTGCTCACGAGTACAAAACTGTATATGCAATGTGAGTTCAATTACAGAAGGCACATACAGCGTGCCAGATGTGGTCTGTTGCTCTTCAGTACCATCTGTGCCCTTGCAAGTTCCAGGCCTCCTTGGATTTTGGAGACAACTTCTACCACATTTGAAAGTACTACTCCAAACCATAGACCAAATAACCTGTAGGGCTGCATGCTTGAGTAGAGCCCAGAGTAGGGTCAGGTTCTAAGCTGGTCCAAGCTGCAGTGGAAGCTGCTCTGCCCCTTGGGTCTTATGACTTAGCAGATCCAGTGGTGCTCAAAGAATCTAGGGCAGATAAGCTGTGTATGGAGCCTCTGTCAACCCCTGATAGGAGAGTCACCAAATTCCTCTTTCGAGAATAGCTGCTAGCATGCTATTGGGCTGAAGTAGAGACTGAATGCTTAAGCATGAGACATTAAGTGACCATCCAGTCTGAGTAGTCGCTCATGAATGCCAAGCCATAAGGGTGGGCATGTGAGCAGCACTCCATCTTTAAGGGGAAGGCATATACAGAGGCCAGGCTTGAGCAGCTTCTAAAGGCAAAAGTTACATAAGCCCAGACTCGCGTGGCATCTAATACTACCACTGTGCCAGCTCTCTTTCAGCTCACACCTATGGCTTCTTGAGGAGTTCTCAGTGATCATTGACTGAGAAAGGAAAAGTCAGGCCTGAATTACACATGGTCCTAGCCGATATACTGGTGCCATCTGGAAGAAGACTGCTGAAGCTTACAGGCCCATTGAGGGGTATCCTTAAAGCATACTAAGAAAGGGAAACCCTCAGAGTTGGCAGAATTTCAAACAGTGTATCTGGGGGTTCATTTTGCCTAGAAGAAGAGATAGTCAGACAATCATGGGAAGTTGGCTAATGGCCAAGGACTTGAAAAAAGAAAAAATATTAGAGGACTGGTGACAAAGGGAAGAGGTATATATATGGATCACTCAGGTATCACTGAGTATTTGTGCTCCTTATGAATGCTCAGCAAAGGGTATTCACTGCAAAATAGGCTCCCGATAATGTGAGCGAGATGACACATTCAATGTATGTCAGTCACCTCTTTTTCAACCGCCCCAGTCATTGCTCAAAGGGCCCATGTATCAAATGGCCATGGCAGCAGGACTCAACACAAAAGACTTCCTTTTACTGAAGCTGATCTGGCTACCATCACTGCTCAGTGCCTAACTGTCAATGGCAAAGCAAAGCTAAGCCCCTATCCAATGTGGCACCATGCCCAGGTAGACCAGCTCACTGCCTGGTGCCGGGTTGTTTGTGTTGAACCCCTACTATCATGAAGGAGGCAGCATTCCTTGCCTCAGCACCTCTTCCAGAATCACCATTTATGGACTTAATGGTATAATACCTTACTCACCATGGTGATATCCCTCACGATATTGCTTATGATCAAGGAACTAGTTTTACACCAGAAGAAGTAAGACAGTGGACACACAGTTATGGGATTCACTGTTCTCACCATATACTTCCTCACTCAGAAGCACTGCACTGGTGAAATGGTGGAATGGCGTCTTAATAACTCAGTTATGGGCTGCCAGGTGACTACACACTGCAAGGATGGGGCATTGTCTATAAGAGGTAGTATATGCTCTGTATAAACACCAGAATATGGTGGTGATTTCTTCCATAGTCAGAAACATGGATCCAGGAACTAAGGAGTGGCTACTGTCGCTATTATCTCTAATGATCCATTTGTAAAATATTTGCTTCTCTTCCTTGCAGCTTTGGACTCTGCTGGTTTCCTAGGGGTAATGCTTTCACCAGAGGTCAACAATGGTTCCAAAAAACTGGAAGTTGTGACTGCCATCTGGCCGCTTTGGGTTCCTTAGGCACAAAATGGGAAGTTACTGTACCGGCTAGGGTGACTGATGATAATCATGAAGGAGAAACAGAGATGCTGCTCACCAATGGGAACAAAAAGTGTATATGAAATTTTCATAGTACTTCCATGCCAAGTAGTGAAAGTTAAAGGAAGGTAACAGTAAGCCAATACACGTAAGACCTCAATGACTCAGACCCTTCAGGAATGATGGTTTGAGTCATCCCACTGTATATTGAAACTCCAGAACTGTCTAGGGTTTTCACTGAAGTATGGGACAAAGAGTGGATAGCAGAAGAAAGAAGTTCTAAGAAAGAGGCCCTTATTCTCTCCCGGCAGTGGTAAGCAGACACATGGGCAGTAACTTCTAGGCACGCTCCTGTAGATCACTTACGTCAGTGCTATAGGCACTGATTCTCGGACTTCCTATTTTCCTGAAAGCCAGTGCAGTTCTTCTTACATTTGCTCTCCCAAATCTTCCAATGGTTTTGCAAATCTTTGGGTTTTTTTTTTTTTTGTATTAAATCCCTTCCTGTTAAAATACGTAGAGTGGTTTCTGTTTTCCTGACCAAACCCTGATATAGATAATCATTAGGAGTTTCCAAGAGAACATGCAAAATATTAAGCAACTATCCCTGGATCATGTGTAATTTTTATTTTCTTTTTCATGTTTTTTCTAAATAATACCCTTTTCTACGATAGGTTTAAACTAGCCAAACCCATTGCTACTGAGTCAATTCTGACTCATAGCAATCCTATATGACAGAGTAGAACTTCCCCATAGGGTTTCCAAGGAGCGGCCAGTAGATTAGAACTGCCAACCTTTTGGTTAGCAGCCGAGCTCTTAACTACTGTGCCACCAGGGCTCCAACAACAAGTATATATAATTTTCATGGTAAAAAAAGAAACAATTACACAAAATATTTTAATTAACACCCATATTAAGAAAAAAGTATTATAATTTTATGGAACAGACAATGCCCTACCATCTCTGCCCAAGCCTCTCATGAAACAGAAATGAGGCTGGGGAAAAAGGAACCCAGGCTGGAGAGGGGTGGGATGGAGTTGGTTCATGCAAGAGAGGTCAGGTATACCTAGCAGAAGTCGAGAAGCTATAATTGGAGCCCCCTACAATTCAGTCAATAAATGTTTATAGAGTGCCTACCTATGTGTCAAATACTATTAGACAAAGTGGGGATACGGCAGGAATATGTTCTCTCCAACGCTAACACCACACTGTCTAGAGATTTTAACAGCATGCTTATACCAACACTATCAAAATGTTCTTCAGCTTATACGTATATTTTTCTATTATTTATGGGGATTACATTTGACATTTTGTTCTGGTTATTTTCCCGACTGACTCAGACAAATAAGTGCAGAAGATTGGGGACTCACTGAACAAATCATTATAAATACACACAGAGAAGAGCAAGCCCGTGGCTGGTCAAGCTGTCGGTAACTCAGCAGTCTACAGTCTTCCTAAATACGTAGGGGATGTATTCCTTAAGATGTATATCTGCACTAAGATAGACCAAACGCTGAGAAAGTCTATGAACTGTTCCCTAAATGATTTCGATACTGAAAACAGTCTTAATAAATCACATAGAATAATTGCAATCAACTATCAAAACCAGCATATTAACTGGCCAAGTTTAAATTAAATCTCCTCAAAATGTAGAAAACATAAAATATTGATCTATAGTATTTAAGCCATGAATAAAGATTAGAGCGCATACTAGTGCTTGGTAAACTTTGGAACAAGCTGGAATTTTTAATCAGTTCACTAAATACTTGTATTAAAATGTTGCAAATTGAAAATACTACCTGGTCTTTCAGTTAAACATGGTGAATTGAACAAAAGCCCTTATCTTGGCTCCTTCATATAAACCTATCAAGATGACAGAAGATGAATAAAGTTATAAACCCAGAAGGATAAATAGGAGAAAATGGAAAGCAGATGGATCATATAGAAGACAAGGCAAAGCATATGTTTTGTTACAGTTGGTGCTATAGGCCTGCTGGGGCTCTGTATCTAAAAACCAGTTAAAATAAGAGTGGTGAGTTTCAGTTCTCACAGGGCAATGGGGGCAAGAACTAGCTCTACTGTGGCATAAGACAGGGGCCAGGGTGACCAAAACCAGAGGCTTATATGGGGCCCCACCACCTATGGAAAGAAGCTGAAAAAACAGCCTGGGATAAAGCGAGTTAAATAATTATGTTTAAGATACTCAGATACACCGTACAGGGGAAGTTAGCACAACTTGACCAAGGGAAAGTCATAGAAGCTTCCTAGACACGTTTGAACACCTTGAAGGACAGAGTTATTGGGGCTGAAGGCTGGGACCATGGTCTCGAGGGACATCTAGGTCAACTGGCATAATATAGTTCATAAAGAAAATGTTCTACATCTTACTTTGGTTAGTAGCGTCTGGGGTCTTAAAAGCATGCAAGCAGCCATCTAAGATACATCTATTGGTCCCACCACATTCAGAGCAAAGGAGAATGCAGAAAACTGAAGACACAAGTAAAATATTAGTTCAAAGGACAAATGGACCACATGAACCACAGCATCCACCAGACTGAGCCCAGAAGAACTAGATGGTACCTGGCTACCACCTCTGACTGCTCTGACAGGGCTCAAACTAGACGGTTCCAGCCAGAGCAAGAGAAAATTGTAGAACAAAATTCAAATTCACAAAAAAAGACCAGACTTACTGGTCTGACAGAGATTGGAGGAACCTCTGAGACTATGGCCCCTGGACACCCTGCTGACTCAGAACTGAAGCCACTCCCAAAGTCTACCTTTAAGGCAAAGATTAAACAGGCCTATAAAACAAATAATAACAGACGTGAGGAATGCGCATCATAGTTCAATCAAGTATACAAGACCAAATGGGTAACTCCTGCCCAAAAGCAAGACCAGAAGGCAAGAAGGGGCAGAAAACTGGACGAATGGACACAGAGAACTCAGGGTGGAAAGGGAAAGGGGGACAGTGCTGACACAATGTGGGGATTGCAACCAATGTCACAAAACAATTTGTGTATAAAATTTTTGAATAGAAAACTAATTTGTGCTGTGAAATAAAAAATTTTAAGAATGTGAACCTTGTAGGCAGAGCCAAGATGGCGGAATAGACAGATGCTTCCCTGGAGCCCTCTTTACAACAAAGACCCAAAAATACAAGTGAAACGAGTATATTTGTGACAAGCTGGGAGCCCTGAGCATCAAAAGCAAGCTTAGACAAGGAACTAAGGGGCAGGAGAAGGAAGAGACCATTCGGAAGTGGAGAGGAGTTGCTGGACCTGAATCACGGGGAGCCCTCAGGCACCATTCCCAGAGTGGCTGCGGCGGCGGGCTGGTCCTAGCATTCAGCCGCAGTTTCCTTAGGGAAAAGCAGCCAGCCACACAGCCCACTCACACCTCCGGAACCTGAGCAGAAGGGCACTCTCGGCAAAAGCTAAGTACTTGCGTATATTTTACCGCACTCTGCCACACCCAACCCAGCTTCAGCGGCTGAATCCCTAGGCCTGAGATAGACCCTGATGAGCACCTGGAGCCGTCCTCCCGGCCTTGGGGAAGGAAAAAATTTCCAACTGGGGGGAAAAGATAATTTGGTAGCTCCATTAACTGGGGGAGCTCAGGACAGAAGTGGCTCCTGTCCAGGCATAAACCATCCATGGACCTTGAGCACCTTTCCCTTTTGCATGGACCTGTGTGGGCCTATTTCAGGAGAATAGGCCCTTGTTGGCAAACTGTAACCATTTCAGCAGTGCGGTGGAGAGGTGGGTGTTTGACGTTTGACATTGCTTTGCCTATTAAACAAGGTCCTCAACTACCCACAACAGGGACCTAAGGACTGGTGGCTCCACTTGGGTCGCCCAGCCACCCGTGACAGGGGCCCAAGGATAACTGGTACCTCCCAGTCCTTACAACAGAATCTTTGGGTGCCCAGGGTCCCTCTGCAGAGCACACCCACCAGCACGCTCTAGGGAACAGAGATGCTTTTTCCTCAGAGAGACTTGGTGGTCGGTTCTCAGCCCCCTGCCTTGTTCAGAGCGTGACCCCCTGCTGCACTCAGATATGGGTATATATGCCAATCACCCCTGCTCCTCTAAAACTATAGGACAGAGCCTGTACCAAACACTTGATATCAGCTACCTGGAAACCTGAGCTGAATTCATACAAGAAAACTGAATGGACTCCTAGACTGATATACCTGATAACAGCTCTAGCCAGCTGGGAACAGGACACCAGAGCTCCAAAAGCAAAAATAATCAAGCTAGCTCACTCAAGCAACACATAGGTGTATACCAAAACAAAACAAAGCAAGCAGCTATGACACAGTAAGCAAGTGTAAACTAATACAATAACTTACAGGTGGCTCGGAGACAACAGTCAACATCAAGTCACATAAAGAAACAGGCCATGATCACCTCAACATGCTCTCAAAACAAAGAATCCTGGGACCTTTTAGATGAAAGTGCATTCCTGGAATTACCAGATGTAGAATACAAAAGTTTAACATACAGAACCCGTTAAGACATCAGGAAGGAAATGAGGCAATACACAGAACAAGCCAAGGAACACACAGATAAAGCCACTGAAGAGCTCAGAAAGATTATTCAGGAACATAATGAAAAGTTCAATAAGCTGGAAAAATCCACAGAGAGCAATCAGAAATTCAGAAGATTAATAAAATTACAGAATTAGATAACTCAATAGAAAGTCAGAGGAGCAGAATTGAGCAAGTAGAAGCCAGAATTTCTGAACTCGAAGATAAATCACTTGGCACTAATATATTTGAAGAAAAATCAGATAAAAGAATTAAAAAAAATGAAGAAACCTTAAGAATCATGTGGGACTCTATCAAGAGAAATAACCTACAAGTGATTGGAGTACCAGAATATGGAGGGATAACAGAAAATACAGAGAAAATTGTTGAGGATTTGTTGGCAGAAAATTTCCCTGATATTGTGAAAGCTGAGAAGATATCCATCCAAGATGCTCATCAAACTCCACATAAGGTAGATCTTAAAAGAAAGTCACCAAGACATATTATAATCAAGCTTGCCAAAACCAAAGATAAGGAGACAATTATAAGAACAGTGAGGGATAAAAGAAAAGTCACCTACAAGGGAGAGCCAATAAGAATAAACTCAGACTATTCAGCAGAAACCATGCAGGCAAGAAGGCAATGGGATGACATATTTTAAAAATTGAAGGAAAAAAAATTGCCTGCCAAGAATCATATATCCATCAAAACTGTCTCTTAAATATGAAGGTGAAATTAAGACATTTCCAGATAAACGCAAGTTGAGGGAATTTGTAAAAACCAAACCAAAACTACAAGAAATACTAAAGGGAGTTCTTTGGTTAGAAAATCAATAATATCAGGTATTGACCCAAGACTAGAACACTGGGCAGAGCAACCAGAAGTCAACTCAGACAGGGAAATCCAAAAAATAAATAAATAAATAAATAAAAAGCCCAACACAGGGTAATGGCAATGCTATTATATAAAAGAAGACAACATTAAACTAATAAAGAGGGACTAAGAAATGTAAACATACACCTTCCATATGGAGAGGAAGATATGGCAATACTAAGAAATAAAAGTTATAAATTTAGAAAAATAAGGGTAAATAATAAGGTAACCACAAAGGAGACAAACTATCCTACTCATCAAAATAAAATACAAGGGAAAAATACAGACTCAGCAGAAACAAAATCAACAACAACAAATATGAGGAAAGGAAAATATTTAAAGAAAATCTACTCAGCACATAAAATCAAGTGGGAAAAAGAAGCTGTCAACACACAAAAAAAGACATCAAAATGTTAGCACTAAATTCATACCTATCCATAATTACCCTGAATGTAAATGGACTAAGTGCACCAATAAAGAGACAGAGAGTGGCAGAATGAATTAAAAAACAAGATCCGTCTATATGCTGCCTACAAGAGATACACCTTAGACTTAGAGACACAAACAAACTAAAACTCAAAGGATGGAAAAAAAATATATCAAGCAAACAACAATCAAAAAAGAGCAGAAGTGGCAATATTAATTTCTGACAAAATAGACTTTAAAGTTAAATCCATCAGAAAGAATAAGGAAGGACACTATATAAGGATTAAAGGGACAATACACCAAGAAGATATAACCATATTAAATATTTATGCACCCAATGACAGGGCTGCAAGATACATAAAACAAACTCTACCAGCATTGAAAAGTGAGATAGACAGCTCCACAATAATAGTAGGGGACTTCAACACACCACTTTTGGTGAAGGACAGGACATCCAGAAAGAACCTCAATAAAGACACAGAAGATCTAAATGCCACAATCAACCACCTTGACCTCGTAGACATATACAGAACACTCCACCCAACAGCAACCAAGTATACTTTCTTTTCTAATGCAAGTGGAACATTCTCTAGAATAGACCACATATTAGATCATAAAGCAAGCCTTAGCAGAATCCAAAACATTGAAATATTAGAAAGCATCTTCTCTGACCATAAGGCCACAAAAGTGGAAATCAATAACAGGAAAAGCAGGGAAAAGAAATCAAACACTTGGAAACTGAACAATATCCTGCTCAAAAGAGATTGGATTATAGAAGACATTAAGGATGGAATAAATTCATAGAATCCAGTGAAAATGAAAATACTTCCTATCAAAACTTTTGGGACACAGCAAAAGTGGTGCTCAGAGGCCAATTTATATCAATAAATGCACACATCCAAAAAGAAGAAAGGGTCCAAATCAAAGAACTATCCCTACAACTTGAACAAATAGAAAGGGAGCAACAAAAGAAACCCACAGGCACCAGAAGAAAACAAATAATAAAAATAAGAGCTGAACTAAATGAAATAGAAAGCAGAAAAACAATTGAAAGAATTAACAAGACCAAAAGCTGTTTTTTTGAAAAAATCAACAAAATTGATAAACCACTGGCCAAACTGACAAAAGAAAAACAGGAGAGGAAGCAAATAACCGGAATAAGAAATGAGATGGGTGATATTACAACAGACCCAACTGAAATTAAAAGAATCATATCAGACTACTATGAAAAATTGTACTCTAACAAATTTGAAAATCAAGAAGAAATGGATGAATTCCTAGAAACACACTACCTACCTAAACTAACACAGAGGTAGAACAACTAAATAGACCCATAACAAAAGAAGAGATTGAAAAGGTAGTCAAAAAACTCCCAACAAAAAAAAAAGCCCTGGTCTGGACGGCTTCACTGCAGAGTTCTACCAAATTTTCAGAGACGAGTTAACACCACTACTACTAAAGGTATTTCAGAGCATAGAAAAGGACGAAATACTGCCTAACTCATTCTATGAAGCCACCATATCCCTGATACCAAAACCAGGTAAAGACACCACAAGAAAAGAAAATTATACACCTATATCATGAATGTAGATGCAAAAATCCTCAACGAAATTCTAGCCAATAGAATTCAACAACATATCAAAAAAATAATTCACCATGACCAAGTGGGCTTCATACCAGGTATGCAGGGATGGTTCAACATTAGAAAAACAATTAATGTAATCCGCCACATAAATAAAACAAAAGACAAGAATCACATGATTTTATCAATTGATGCAGAAAAGGCATTTGACAAAGTTCAACACTCATTCATGATAAAAAAAAAAAAAACTCTCAGCAAAATAGGACTAGAAGAAGAATTTCTCAACATAATAAAGGGCATTTATACAAAGCCAACAGCCAACACCACCCTAAATGGAGAGAGCCTCAAAACATTCCCATTGAGATTGGGAACCAGACAAGGATGCCCTTTATCACCACTCTTCTTCTACATTGTGCTGGAAGTCCTAGCCAGAGCGATTAGGCTAGATAAAGAAAGAAAGGGCACCCAGATTGGCAAGGAGGAAGTCAAAGTATCTCTATTTGCAAATGGCATGACCTTATACACAGAAAACCCTAAGGAATCCTCCAGAAAACTACTGAAACTAATAGAAGAGTTCAGCAGAGTATTGGGATACAAGATAAACGTACAAAACTCAGTTGGATTCCTCTACACCAAAAAAAAGAACATCGAAGAGGAAATCACCAAATCAATGCCATTTACAGTAGCCCCCGAGAAGATAAAATACTTAGGAATAAATCTTACCAGAGATGTAAAAGACTTATACAAAGAAAACTACAGTACACTTCTGCAAGAAACCAAAAGAGACTGACATAAGTGGAAGAACATACCTTGCTCATGGATAGGAAGACTTAACATTATAAAACTGTCTATTCTACCAAAAGCGATCTATACATTTAATGCAATTCCGATCCAAATCCCAACGACATTCTTAAATGAGATGGAAAAACAAATCACCAATTTCATATGGAAGGGAAAGAGGCCCCGGATAAATAAGGCATTACTGAAAAAGAAGAACAAAGTAGGAGGCCTTACTTTACCTGATTTTAGAACCTATTATACCTGCCACAGTAGTCAAAACAACCTGGTACTGGTACAACAGATACATGGACCAATGGAACAGAATTGAGAATGCAGACATAAATCCATTCACATATGAGCAGTCGATATTTGACAAAGGCCCCAAAACAGTTAAATGGGGGAAAGACAGTCTTTTTAACAAATGGTGCTGGCATAACTGGATATCCATCTGCAAAAAATGAAACAAGACCCATACCTCACTCCATGCATAAAAACTAACTCAAAATGGATCAAAGACCTAAATATAAAATCTAAAACGATAAAGATCATGGAAGAAAAAATAGGGACAACGTTAGGAGCCCTAATACATGGCATAAACAGTATACAAAACATTATAAAGAACGTAGAAGAAAAACTAGGTAACTGGGAGCTCCTGAAAATCAAACACTTATGCTCATCCAAAGACTTCACCAAAAGAGTAAAAAGATTACCTACAGACTGGGAAAAAGTTTTTAGCTATGACATTTCTGATCAGCCCCTGATCTCTAAAATCTGCATAATATTGCAAAAACTCAACTGCAAAAAGACAAATAACCCAATTAAAAAATGGGCAAAAGATATGAATAGACACTTCACTAAAGAAGACATTCAGGTAGCTAAGAGATATGAGGAAATGTTCACGATCATTAGCCATTAGAGAAATGCAGATCAAAACTACAATGAGATTTCATCTCACTCCAACAAGGCTGGCATTAATCCAAAAAACACAAAATAATAAATGTTAGAGAGTCTGTGGAGAGACTGGAACACTTCTACACTGCTGGTGGTAATGTGAAATGGTACAACCACTTTGGAAATTGATTTGGCACTTCCTTAAAAAGCTAGAAATACGATCCAGCAACCCCACTCCTTGGAATATATCCTAGACAAATAAGAGCCTTTACATGAACAGATATATGCACACTCATGTTTATTGCAGCACTGTTTACAATAGCAAAAACATGGAAGCAACCAAGGTTCCCATCAATGGATGAATGGATAAATAAATTATGGTATATTCACACAATGGAATACTATGCATCAATAAAGAACAGTGAGGAATCTGTGAAACATTTCATAACATGGAGGAACCTGGAAGGCATTATGCTGAGTGAAATTAGTCACTTGCAAAAGGACAAATATTGTATAAGACCACTATTATAAGAACTTGAGAAATAGTTTAAACTGAGAAGAAAACATTCTTTCGTGGTTATGGGTGGGGGAGGGAGGGTGGGAGAGGGGTCACTAATTAGATAGTAGATAAGAACTACTTTAGGTGAAGGGAAAGACAGCACACAATACACGGGAGATCAGCACAACTGGACTAAACCAAAAGCAAAGAAGTTTCCTGAATAAACTGAATGCTTCAAAGGCCAGCATAGCAGAGGCAGGGGTCTGGGGACCATGATTTCAGGGGACATCTAAGTCAATTGGCATAATAAAATCTATTAAGAAAACATTCTGCATCCCACTTTGAAGAGTGGCATCTGGGGTTTAAACGCTAGCAAGCAGCCATCTAAGATTCATCAATTGGTCTCAACCCACCTAGATCAAAGGAAAATGAAAAATACCAAGGACACAAGGTGATCACAAGACCAAGAGACAGAAAGGGCCACATGAACCAGAGACTACATCAGCCTGAGACCAGAAGAACTAGATGGTGCCCAGCTACAACCAATGACTGTCCTGACAGGGAACACAACAGAGAACCCCTGAGGGAGCAGGAGAGCAGTGGGATGAAGACCCCAAATTCTCATAAGACCAGACTTAATGGTCTGACTGAGACTGGAAGGACCCCGGTGGTCATGGCCCCCACACCCTCTGTTGGCCCAAGTGAAGCCAACTCTTCAGACATGGATTGGACTGGACAGTGGGATGGAGAGGGATGCTGGTGAGGAGTGAGCTTCTTGGATCAGGTGGACACTTGAGACTATGCTGGCATCTCCTGCCTGGAGGGGAGGTGAGAGGGGGGAGGGGGTTAGAAGCTGGCGAAATGGACACGAAAAGAGAGAGTGGAGGGAGAGAGCGGGCTGTCTCATTAGGGGGAGAGTAATTGGGAGTGTGTAGCAAGGTGTATATGGGTTTTTGTGTGAGAGACTGACTTGATTTGTAAACTTTCACTTAAAGCACAATAAAAATTATATAAAAAAAAAAATTCCATGCAAATATTTACCGAAAGAAAGCTGGAGTGACTATATCAGACAGACTAGACTTTAAGTGAAAAACAATTACAAGAGACAAAGAAAGACATTATATAATGATAAAAGGGTCAGGTCATCAAGAATATATAACAATTATAAATATATATGCACCTAACATCAGAACTCCAAAATATGTGGTACATTGAAATCTCTAGAGAGAATATCAATAAGGAACTAGAGAATCTGAACAATGCTATAAACCAACTAGACCTAACAGACACATATAGAACACTTCACTCAACAGCAGCATAATATACATTCTTCTCCAGTGCACATGAATCATTCTCCAGGATACACCATATGGTAGATCACCAAGTAAGTGCCAACAAATTTAAAAACACTGAAACCATACAAAGTATTTTCTGGCCAAAATGTAATAAAGCTAGAAATTAATTTAAAAAAAAAAGAAAACTGGAAAATACACAAATATGTGGAAATTAAACAGCACGCTATTAAAAAATAGACCAATAACTTAAATACAAGTTAAAACCATGAAACTCTTAGAAGAAAATATAGGGGCAAATCTCCATGACCTTGGATTGGATTTGGCAATGGATTCTTAGATACGACAGTAAAGGCACAGCAACAAAAGAAAATATAAATTAGACCTTATTAAAATTAAAAACTTTTGTGCATCAAAGGATATCACCAAGAAAATTGAAAGGACAACCTACAGAATGGGAGATAAAACTTGAAAATCATATGTCTGATAAGGGTTTAATATTCAGGATATATTTAAAAAAAAAAAAACTACAACTCAACAGCAAAAGACGAATGATCCAATTAAAAAATGGGTAAAGACAAATCAATTCCATTTACAGTAGCCCCCAAGAAGATAAAATGCTTAGGAATAAATCTAACCAGAGAAGTAAAAGACCTACACAAAGAAAACTGCAAGACACTACTGCAAGAAACCAAAAGAGACCTACATAGTGGAAAAACATACCTAGCTCATGGATAGGCAGACTCAACATTGTAAAAATGTCTATTCTACCAAAAGCGATCTATAGATAGAATGCAATTCTGATCCAAATTCCAACATTTTTAATGAGATGGAGAAACAAATCACCATCTTCATATGGAAGGGAAAGAGGCCCCAGGTAAGTAAAGCATTACTGAAAAAGAAGAACCAAGTGGGAGGCCTCACATTACCTGATTTTAGAACATACTATACCGCCACAGTAATCAAAACAGCCTGGTACTGGTACAACAACAGATACACAGACCAATGGAACAGAATTGAGAAACCAGACGTAAATCCATCCACATATGAGCAGCTTATATTTGACAAAGGCCCAAAGTCAGTTGAATGGGGAAAAGACAGCCTCTTTAACAAATGGTGCTGGCATAACTGGATATTCATCTGCAAAAAAAAAAAAAAGAAACAAGACCCATAGCTCACACCATGCACAAAAACGAACTCAAAATGGATCAAGACCTAAATATAAAATCTAAAACAATAAAGATCATGGGAGAAAACATAGGGACAATGCTAGGAGCCCTAATACGTGGCATAAACAGCATACAAAATATTACTAACAATGCGCAAACACCAGAACAGAAACTAGGTAACTGGGAGCTACTAAAAATCAAACACCTATGCTCATCCAAAGGCTCCACCAAAAGAGTAAGAAGGTTACCTACAGACTGGGAACAAGTTTTTACCTATGACATTTCCAATCAGCGTCTGATCTCTAAAATCTACCTGATACTGCAAAAACTCAACAACAAAAAGACAACCTGATTAAAAAATGGGGAAAGGACATGAATAGGCACTTCACTAAAAAAGACATTCAGGTAGCTAATAGACACATAAGGAAATGCTCACGATCATTAACCATTAGAGAAATACATTTCAAAACTACAATGAGATTCCATCTCACTCCATCAAGGCCGGCTGCTGTTGTTAGGTGCTGTCAAATCAGTTCCTACTCAATCCACCTCGTTGAGTGTCTTCTTCTTTTCCGCAGACCCTGTACGTTGCTAAGCATGATGTCCTTCTCCAGGGACTGATCCCTCCTGACAACAGTCCAAAGTATGTAAGACACAGTCTCACCATCCTTGCTTCTAAGGAGCATGCTGGTTGTGCTTCTTCCAAGACACATTTGTTCGTTCTTTTGGCCGTCCATGGTATATTCAATATTCTTCGCCAACACCACAATTTAAAGGCGTCAATTTTTCTTTGGTCTTCTTTATTCATTGTCCAGCTTTCACATGCGTATGATGCAAATGAAAATACCATGGCTTGGGTCAGGTGCACCTTAGTCTTCAAGGTGACATCTTTACATTTCAACACTTTAAAGAGGTCCTTTGCAGCAGATTTACACAGTGCCATGTATCGTTTGATTTCTTGACTGCTGCTTCCATGGCTATTGATTGTGGATCCAAGTAAAATGAAATCCTTGACAACTTCAATCTTTTCTCCATTTATCATGATGTTGCTTATTGGTCCAGTTGTGAGGATTTTTGTTTTCTTTATATTGAGGTGCAATCCATACTGAAGGCTGTGGTCTCCGACCTTCGTTAGTAAGTGCTCCAAGTCCTCTTCACTTTCAGCAAGCAAGGTCGTGTCATCTGCATACCGCAGGTTGTTAATGAGTCAAGGCTGGCATTAATCCAAAAAATACAAAATAATAAATGTTGGAAAGGTTGTGGAGAGACTGGAACACTTATACACTGCTGGTGGGAATATAAAATGGTACAACCACTTTGGAAATTGATTTGGTTCTTTCTTAAAAAGCTAGAAATAGAACTACCATATGATCCAGCAACCCCACTCCTTGGAATATATCCTAGAGAAATAAAAGCCTTTACATGAACAGATACAGGCACACCCATGTTCATTGCAGCACTGTTTACAATAGCAAAAAGATGGAAGCAACTAAGGTCCCCAACAATGGATGAATAGATAAATTATGGTATATTCACACAATGGAATACTATGCATCGATAAAGAACAGTGATGAATCTGTGAAACATTTCATAACATGGAGGAACCTGGAAGGCATTATGCTGAGTGAAATTAGTTACAAAAGGACAAATGTTGTATGAGACCACTATTATAAGAACTCAAGAAATAGTTTAAACAGAGAAGAAAATATTCTTTGATGGTTATGAGAGAGGCGAGGGAGGAAAGGAGGGGGTATTCACTAATTAGATAGTAGACAAGAACTATTTTAAGTGAAGGGAAAGACAACACACAATACAGGAGAGGTCAGCTGAGTGAAATCAGTCAGTTGCAAAAGAACAAATATTGTACAAGATGACTATTATAAGAACTCAAGAAATAGTTTAAACATAGAAAAAAATACTAATTAGTAGATAAGAACTATTTTAGGTGAAAGGAAAGACAACACACAATACAGGAGAGGTCAGCACAACTGGACTAAACCAAAAACAAAGAAGTTTCCTGAATAAACTGAATGCTTTGAAGGCCAGCATAGCAGAGGCGGGGGTTTGGGGACCATGGTTTCAGGGGACATCTAAGTCAATTGGCATAGTAAAATCTATTAAGAAAACATTCTGCATCTACTTTGGAGAGTGGCATCTGGGGTCTTAAACGCTAGCAAGTGGCCATCTAAAATGCATCAATTGGTCTCAATCCACGTGAAGCAAAGGAGAATGAAGAACACCAAAGACACAAGGTAATTATGAGCCCAAAAGACAGAAATGGCCACATAAACCAGAGACTACATCAGCCCGAGACAAGAAGAACTAGATGGCACCTGGCTACAACCAATGACTGCCCTGACAGGGAACACAACAGAGAATCCCTGAGGGAGTAGGTGAGCAGTGGGATGCAGACCTCAAATTCTTGTAAAAAGACCAGACTTGATGGTCTGATTGTGACTAGAAGGACCCCGGTGGTTATGGTCCCCAGACCTTCTCTTAGCCCAAGACAGGAACCATTCCCAAAGCCAACTCTTCAACAGGGATTGGACTGGACTATAGGATAGAAAATGATACTGGTGAGGAGTGAGCTTCTTGGCTCAAGTAGACACATGAGACTATGTGGGCAACTCCTGTCTGGAGGGGAGATGAGAAGGCAGAGGGGGACAGAAGCTGGCTGAATGGACACGGGAATACAGGGTGGAGAGAAGGAGAGTGCTGTCTCATTGGGGGAGAGCAATTAAGAGTATATATATATATAAAAAGAGTATATAGCAAGGTGTATATAAATTTTTGTATGAGAGACTGAATTGATTTATAAACTTTCACTTAAAACACAATAAAAAATTTTTAAAAAATGGGTAAAGGACTTAAGTAGACATTTCTCCAAAGAAGATATGCAAATGGCCCGTAAGCAAATGAAAAGATGCTCTGAGCCATTAGTCATTAGAGAAATATAAATCAAAACCACAATGAGATACCACTTCACACCCACTAGGACGCTATTATCAAAAAAAAAAAAGGAAAATAACAATCGTTGGCGAGGATATTGCGAAATTGGAACCGTCTCCACTCCTAATGGGAATGTAAAGTGGTGCAGCCACTGTAGAAAACAGTTTGGCGGTTCCTCAAAAAGATAAAAATAACATCACTACAAACCAAAACACCCATTGCCTTCGAGTCAAATGCAACTCATAGAGACCCTATACGACAGAATAGAAACTGCCCCATAGATTTCCCAAGGAGTGGCTGGTGGATTCGAACTGCCGACCTTTTGGTTAGCAGCCAAACGCTTAACCATTGCACTGCCAGCAATTCCTCTCCTAGGTATATACCCAAAAGGCTTGAAAGCAGGGACTTAAACACATACTTGTACACCAGTATCCTTGCAGCAGCATTCACAATAGCAAAAAGGCTGAAGCAGTCCAAACATCCATCAACAGAAAAACTGATAAACAAAATGTGGTCTGTACATACAACGGATTATTATCCATCGATAAAGGAAACGAAGTTCTGATACCCCTACAACATGGATGAACCTTGAAAACATGCTGAGTGAAATAAGCAAGACACAAAAGGACGAATATTGCATGATCTCACTTACATGAAATATCTTTGTTGTTGTTGTTAGGCGCTGCTGAGTTGGTTCCAACTCATAGCGGCCCTATGCAAAAATGAAATATCTAAAAAATTGAACTATCTAGAAAGAAGAGGCAAATTCATGGAGACAGAAAGTAGGTTAGAAGTTACCCGGAGGCGGGAATGAGGAATTATTGCTTAATGGAAACAGAGTTTCTGTTTGGGATGGTGAAAACTTTCTGGGAGTAGAGGGTGGTAATGGTTATACAACATTGTGAATGTACTTAAAGTCACTGAAATGGTTAAAATAGAAAGTTTCATTTTCATTTTTTTTTTTTAAAGAAAATAGAGAAAAAACCCCAACAAGCTTCTATAGTTCTATGGCAAGGAAAGGTGACTTCATATTGTTTATGTTCGAGGCGGAGAGGTATGGTGGAAAGAACACTAGCTCTGGTGCAAGACTGACCTGATTTCAAATCGGGTCCACTTATCAGCTGTATAACCTTGAGCAAGCTATTAACCTCATTGACCTGTTCCATCATCTGTGAAATAAAAATTTTTCTTCACAAAACATTTTTTAAAATGTTGCTCTTACTCTCGAATGCTTCAGAAAAAATCATATGCATGAAAGAATGAGAGAAAAATGTAACTAAATGCTAACAATTGGTGAATCTTGCTAATTTTATATAAGTTTGAAATTATTTCAAAATAAAAATATATACATAAAACAGGGAGAAAAGCAATACTGCTCTTTTGACTAGTATTGAATCAAAGTTATTATTCTTATCTTTTCAGATATATACTCATAAAGACAGCATTGGACAGATCTACTGCAAAAGACCTCTTCAAAGTGTTAAAAAGCAAAGATGTCACCTGGAAGACTAAGGTGCACCTGACCCAAGCCACGGTGTTTTCAATCTCGTCATATGCGTGTGAAAGCTGGACAATGAATAAGGAAGACTTAAAAAGAATTGACACCTTTGAATTATGGTGTCGGCAAAGAATATTGAATATGCCGTGGACTGCCAGAAGAACGAACAAATCTGTCTTGGAAGAAGTACAGCCAGGATGCTCATTAGAAGCAAGGATGGCAAGGCTTTATCTCACATACTTTGGATATGTTATCAGGAGGGACCAGTCCCTGGAAAAGGACATCATGCTTGGTAGAGTAGAGGGTCAGCAAAAAAGAGGAAGACCCTCAATGAGATGGAGTGACACAGTGGCTGCAACAATGGGCTAAGGCATAACAATTGTGAGGATGGCACAGGACTGGGCAGTGTTTTGTTCTGTTGTACACAGATTGCTATGAGTCAGAACCAACTCGACAGCACCTAACAACAATAACAACAACACATCATTAAGCTCTTAAAACCTGGCAGAAAACATAAAACTTAACGGTAGCCTAACATAAGGGTCTTTCATAAATTTTGCTCAGTGATTCATTCTACGGTTCTTCTTGTTCTTTTTCCGGCATAGGATGGTTGGCCTGCTGCTAAAGAAAATCTGGCAACTGAACCGATGAGTTGCTTTTAAATTTATAGTTTTAAATAATCCCGCAGTGCTTTTGGCAATTCTCCTCTGTTTCTGTAGGAAGCTCTCTTTTCCATTACTTGAGACATCTATTTCATAATTTATTCCTCTCTCTTCAAGCCTCCTCATCCGTGATGACTGCTCTTCATATTTCTTTGAGAAAAGAGAAGCCATCAAAACACAAGCTCTCCAGTTATGCCACCATCACCCATATCTGTATTCATCTTCCCTTTCTTCCTTCCTATTTCAATGGAGGAAGTTCCTCCTCCCTTTGATGACAATTCCTCCACTTGTGCCTGGGAGCCCATCCCATCTCATCTTCTCCGGAACTTTGCTTCTTTGGTTACCCCCCACACACTGTAACATTTCCATCAACATACAGACACGCTTTCACCTTCCTAGCCCTACCCCCCTCTCCAGCCAACCTCCCATTTCTCTGCTACCTTAAAGTCAAAATTTTCAAGAGTTACCTAAACCTCATTTCTCTACTTCTTCATTTTCCATTCCTTCTTCAACTTTTTTCCTTGTCAACCTCTCAAACTGCTCTTCAAAGCAAAAAAGATTTGCCTCCATTTTGATAAATTCAAAAAAGATCTCTCTACACTCATCTTTCTTAACCTCTATATGGCACAGACAACCATTCCTTCCCTGTGGTTTCAAAGACATCATTCTCCCATGTTTGCCTCCTCACTCATTGCCCACACCTTCTCGGTCTCTTCTGCTGGGTCCTCATCCTGTACCCATTCACCAAATTAGTTGTTCCTTGGGGATCAGACACTAACCCCCTTCTCTGTTTCATTCTCTCCCTAAGTTATATATTATCCTTATGCCAATATCTCCCAAATTTACTTCTCTAGCCATGGCCACTTCTCTTAGTTTTTGACTTACATAACCAATAGCCAGGTCAGCTTCTGAAGGTCTAAGAGTTACACAGACTTAAGTTTCTTAAAAAAGAACTCTCAATCTCCTGCCCAAAACTCTTCTGTTTCTCCATCCCACCCTACTGAAGTCCCCTCCATCCATTAATGGTAACAAACTGAAGTATCCTTGATGTCTCCCTTCAAAGACCTAAATGTAAGAGAGAAAACTCTGAAAAGAAAATATAGGGGTAAAATTTCAAGTCCTTGAATTAGACAATGGTGTCTTCATTATGACGCCAAAAGCACAAGAAATAAAATAAATTGAATATCAAAACTGTAAATTTTTGTGCTTAAAAGGATACCATCCAGAAAGTGAAAAGACAACTTCCAAAATGGGAGAAAATATTTGCAAATCATATATCTCTTAAGGAACTTGTATCCAGAATACATCAAGGACTAGTACAACTCAATAATAAAAATACAAATAAGCCAATTTAAAAGTGGGCAAAGGATCTGTATACACATATATAAATGACCAGTAAGCACTTGAAAAGTGCTCAAAATCATCAGGCAAATGAAATCAAAACCACAATAAGACACCACTTCACACCCACTGGGCTGGCTGTAAAAAAAGATAACAAGTGTTGGCAAGGATGTGGAGAAATTGGAACCTTCATACACTGCTGGGGAGAATGAAAAATGGTGCAATTACTTTGGAAAATTGTCTGGCAGTTCCTCAAAAGGTCAAAGAGAGTTACCACATGACCTAGCAATTCTACTCCTAGGTATATACCCAAGAGAAATAAAAACATACAACCAAACAAAAATTTGTATACAGACATATATAGTGATTCATTTACAGCCAAAAAATGGAAACAATCTAAATGTCCATCAACAAACAAATGGATAAACAAAATGTGGAATATACATACAATGGAATATTATTCAGCCATAAAAAGGAATGAAGTCCTAATACATGCTACAACATGGATGAACCTTGAAAATATTGTGCTAAGCGAAAGAAGCCAGTCACAAAAGACCACATGTTATGTGACTTTGTTTGTATGAAATGTTCAGAACAGGCAAATTCATACGAGAAAAAGGGTTGGTGGTTGCCTAAGCACGGGGACATTGGAAAGAAAGGGGGAGTGATTGCTAATGGGGTGGGGTTTCTTTCTGGAGTGATAAAAATGTTCTAAAATTTATGATTATGGTTACACAACTCTGTGCCTGTACTAAAATCCAAGCAAGCACAAAATTTCAGGAGATAAAATATTGGGTATGAAAATTACATCTCAATAAAGCCATAATGAAAAAGAAAGTGTGTTATAAAAAAGAACGTGAGAGAAAGAAGGAGGAAGACAGGAAGGGAAGAAGGGAGGAAGGGAGGGAGGGAGGGAGGGAGGGAGGAAGGAAGGAAGGAAGGAAGGAAGGAAGGAAGGAAGGAAGGAAGGAAGGAAGGAAGGAAGGAAGGAAGGAAGGAAGGAAGGAAGGAGGGAGGGAGGGAGGGAGGGAGGGAGGGAGGGAGGGAGGGAGGGAGGGAGGGAAGGAAGGAAGGAGGGAAGGAAGGAAGGAAAGATGAGCCCACCTTGCATCTCTGTTGGCTCTTCAAGTCCACCGCGCCGCTTCCTGAAAGGCCGGCCTCAGTATTAACCGACTTCAACCCTCACTAAGCACCTAGCGGGGGCTTGCACACCTACCTCAGCACACAGGTATTTCTCTGCTAAGGCCCTGACACCATGCAAACCAGACTCATAGAGGAAACAGTCTTGGAAAAATTAAGAAGACAGGCCAGACAATGCCAAATGTTCGGTGGGAATAAGAAAGCTAAATTCCCCAAGCTCTGTTTTAAGAGCAATGGGAGACTCTCTGAGAAAGTTCCATTTAGGGTGTGATAAGGTCAGGATTTGAGTGTGTCTCTTACCTCCTTGGAGTACCTGCCTTTGCTCTCCTGAGCTGGACCTACAGGGGAAGTATCAGGACCTGATTTCCTATCAATCATATCACCGATAAGGAGCCCTTGTGGTGCAGTGGTTAAGCGCTTGGCTGCTAACCAAAAGGTCAGTGATTCGAACACATCAGCTACTCTGCAGGAGAAAGATGTGGCAGTTAGCTTCCATAAAGATTACATCCTTGGAAACCCTATGCCGTGGTTCTACCCTGTCCTATAGGGTCGCTAAGAGTTGGAATCAACTTAACAGAAACAGGTTTGTTGTTTTTATTTTTGTTTTCATATCACCAATGGATCCATGAAAACTGTAAAATGAAACATTAATACAGCACTTCAGTAACTTAAGCATATCACTTAAAAAGTTTATAACCTTCAACAGAATTACATAACCAGTGCAAGCAACCATCAAAGTCTCATTAGCACACCAGAGGAAAGATGGATACAGCCACAAAGAAAGCAAAACAATGTGGGGCTCAGGTAAAAAAAAGAGCTTCATTGTCCTTTCATACCATCATCATTTTCCTCTTCCTGTTTTCTTTTTTTGTCTGTTTTGTGTGCGTGTGTGTGCGTGCTTTAGGTGAAAGTTTATGGCTCAAGCCAGTTTCCCGTACAAACACTTATACACACAGTGTTATGTGACCCTAGTTTCTATCCCTGTAATGTGACAGCACACTCCTCCTTTCTACCCTGGATTTCTCGTGTCCATTCAACCAGCTTCTATCCCTTTCTGCCTTCTCATCTCGCCTCTGGACAGGAGCTGCCGTTTAGTCTCATGTAGTGTGTGTACCTACCTGAACTAAGAAGCACGCTCTTCACGAGTATCATTTTATGTCTTATAGTCCAGTCTAATCTTGTAACAAATGTTTTTGATGGTTTTAGATTAAAAGTATTTATTACAGGGGAGGAACAAGTTGGTAGAGAAGTTGAGAAGAAACTGCAGAAGAGACATTTAAGTCCCTGAAAGCATTTCAAAACAATTTCTCCATTTTACAATTAGAACCAGGATCGCAAGGATAATTTCACTGCCTTTGTCCCTGAGAGAATAATAACTTTATTGCATGTTCACTAAACCTCTTACATATATTACCTTTGTTAATTTTCATCTGTACCTAAAGTGGCTATGAAGATCCTCAAAGTTTCCCCTGAAGTCCCTGTTCTGCCATGTAGCTGAGAGTTACAGTGTTGTTGTTGTTGGGTGCTTTGCAGTTGATCTGAGTCACAGTGGCCCCAAGTGACAGAGTAGAACTGCCCCCCATAGGACTGTCTTGGCTGTAATCTTTATGGAAGCAGATTTCCAGATCTTTCTCCCACAAAGCCTCTGAGTGGGTTCAAACTGCCAACCTTTCAGTTAACAGCTGAGAGCTTACCCGTTGTGCCACTAGGGCTCCTTAAGAGTTATGATAGAGCTGAAATTTCTTTTAAACCGAACATCACAAATAAAGACTCAAGATTTTTCGGGCTTATTACAGTGGTTTTTAGATCATGAATTCATCCAAACAAACATTTGTTGAGTACCTACTGTTTTCCAGAGACTGTTCCAGGCACTCAAGCCACAGAAATACAAGACATGGTGCCTACCCAAGACCTTGAAGACAACAGAGTGAAGAAGACAACAGAGGCTGAGTACAGCAGATGGTGCTAGGGGAGCTTAGGGCAGTGGGGGTCAGTGAAGGCTTGCCGGAGGTGGTGACATCTAAACTGAACTTTAAAGGTGGTACAGTTAACGTGATCGTCTGCTAAGGGAAAGGTAGGAGGTTCAGGTCCACCCAGTGGTGCCTCAGAAGAAAGGCCCGGCAAGCTAATTCCAAAAAATCAGCCATTGAAAACCCTGTGGAGCATAGTTCTATTCTGACACACACGGAGTTGCCATGAGTCACAATCCACTCAACAGCAACTGGCTTTAGAAGTTAGAAAAGAAGGGGGAAAGGCATTGTCACTGTAAGAACAGCACCTGCAAAGGCACAGAGATAGGAGAGCATGGTCCACTCAGGAATAACAAGTAGGTGGTCACGGCCAAGTGCAAGGTGCTATGTGCGGGTGGAGAGAGATGAGGAAGTGGCCGCAAAGGTCAGCAGGCTGTCTGTAACCAAGGGCCATACTAATCAGGGTTCATCCTGATGAGGACAGAAAACCATGCATGGAGAGCGGCCCAGCAGCCTGCCAGTCCATCCACACAGTCCTCGGTCTGCTACCAGACTGTCTGTTACCCAGCAGATGTAAACACACACGCCCAGCATTCAAGGCCCTTCACGTGTGGTCTCCATGAATTCGCCTTAACACCGAAAGCCTCTCTCCAAGGCCTTGGGCCCTGTGGGTCCCTGTTCTTTCCTCCACTTCCACCCCTCACAGACCACCTTCATTTTCACCTCCAAACCAAAAACCTGTTGCCATTGAGTTGATTCCAACTCATAGCGACCCTATAGTACAGAGTAGAACTGCCCCATAGGGTTTCTAAGGAGCGGCTAGTGGATTTGAACTGCCGACATATTGTTTAACAGCCAAGCTCTTAATCACTGTGTCACCAGGGCTGCTCAGGAGGACCCAAATCCACCTATTCACTCTGCAGCTCCCGTTTAGGGGCAGGTTCACCTGTGTGGCTCTTAATAGCAGCAGAAGGTGGAAGAGCCCCACAAATACTTTGGATAACCTCGGCCCGGCCAGATCAAAGCAACCCAAGACACCGTCCTTGAGCAGGGCTTCTGAAACATAAACAAGTATGTGACACCAGGGCTCTTGTTACAATGCACATTCTAACCAGTAGTCCTGGGTGGGACCCGGGTTGCCCACTCCTGAGCAGTTCTTAGGTGGTGCCCGTGCAGCTCTGTCTGGGGGTCACACTTTGAGGAGTGAGGGGCTAGAACAGCACTTCGCAAGCCACCTAAGCCATAAGACCTGTTTTTTAAAAATTTCCAGGAGTCCCTGGGTGATACAAATGGTTAAGCATTAGGCTACTAACTAAAAGGTTGGTGGTTTGAACCCACCCAGAGGCACCTCAGAAGAAAGCCCTGGCAATTGGCTTCCGAATGCCGGCAGCTTTAAAAGCCCTTGGAGCACAGTTCTGCTCTGCATGGGGTTACATGGAGTTGCCAGGAGTCTGAATCGATTCTGTGGCAACTGGCGTGCTTTTCTGGCTTTCGTACTGCTGGTCTGGGACCACACTTTGAGTAGTGAGGGGCAAGGACATCACTTATTAAATTGCCTGAGCTGGAAGGCCTGTTTTTAAAAAAGTTTCCAGTCTATCATGGACCAGAGACTTGAAGAAAATAAAATAAAAATGAATTACTAGAAAAATGAAATTAAAAAAAACAAAGGCATCTAGAACATACGTCCCAATCTTGTATTATTGGATTCAAGAGGCATAATATTACCCCGGAAAATGGCACAGGTCAGCCGAGTTCTCCCAGCATTTCCTTCTGTGACGACAACTCAAATTGCAGAAACACAAGAAATTGTGGCACGCTCCCAATCAGGTTTAACCTCTACCACTAGAAGGTTCGGACAAAGGAGGGATGGTACTAGAAGAATGCAAAGAATTTGCTCGTGACTTCATGAATCTCTTCCCTGCTAAAATGGCATCTATGAAAAATTGTTTCTGATGAGCAGAGTCCCCTGCATTTGAACACCCACCTTGCCACTCTTCCTCGGAGATCCCCCAAGCCAGAGAGCTGCCGCATCTCCAGGGTCTTTAAGGCAGAATTCGTTCCGTAGCTAATGTTGTCCCGGGCCCGGATCTGCTCCTGGAGTACCTGGGTGGCACAAAACACACAAGGAGAGCCACCTGAGAATTCACACGCTGCCACAAAAGCATGTCATACTTGTGGCAAAAGTAAGAAGGTTTAGCTCTTTTTTAAAAAAAAAAAAAAGTACGTAACAGGCTCCTTTTGAACATTCACTTGGTGTACACATATACAGAGAACCAGAAGCAATGATGACTACATTTTTAAGGCTACTGTGAGCATTACGGAAACCCTGGTGGCTTAGTGGTTAAGTGCTACAGCTGCTAACCAAGAGGTCGGCAGTTCAAATCCACCAGTCACTTCTTGAAAACTCTGTGGGGCAGTTCTACTCTGTCTTATAGGGTCGCTATGAGTCGAAATTGACTCGAAGGCAGTGGGTTTGGTTTTTGGTTGGTAAGCATTACATAAGATAATGAACACTTAGCACAATGCCTCCTATCCAGGAAACACGCAGAAAATGCTAGTCATTCTTTCTAGTACATGTTGGATAACAGAATATTTATTCTGGAACCTGGAAGTTAATGAGTGAGACAACTTAGGCATGAGAAATGTTATTTAGCCAAGGGGACTTTCTGGTGGTGGGAGGAGAAAGCAAGTACGCAGGTTATGAGAATTTCGTGGGGGTTAGGGAAAGAAGAAGGAGCCCTCGTGGTGCACGGGTTAAGCACTTGGCTGCTAACCAAAATGAAAGGTCAGTGGTTTGAACCTACCAGCTGCTCCGTGGGAGAAAGATGTGGCAGTCTGGTTCTGTAAAGATTTATAGCCTCGGAAACCCTATGGGATAGTTCTACCCTGTCCTACAGGGTTGCTATGAGTCGGAATCGACTCAACAGCAACAGGTTTGGTTTTTGGTTTGGTTTAGGAAAAGATCACCTCCGAAGGCCGCATATTTGTAATCCCTTAGAGGAGCAACATACACAGAATCTGTGAACAGGGTACCCAAAAGAAAGTAACCAAGACGCGTTTACTGACTGATGTGAAAGTCCGAGGGCATCTATAAGAAAGACAAAAAGTAAAAGCAGAAGAACTTGAAGATCAGGTGACCGAACACAAGCATGGTCCGTCTCAGAAAATCTTCAAAGGAGTGGTGAAGATAATCAGAACACCCCGATGTTTACTGAGCACATCATATGTATGAGGTACTTGGCAACGTGCTACACATTGACCAAATCCACACAACAGCCCTGTGAGGGAGGTACTCGCTGGCCCCCCAAGTCACAGAGGAGGAAGAGACACAAAGAGCTAAGATGGTATGCCCAAAGTCACACAGGAAGTAAGGTTAGTCAGGACTTGGCCCAGGCTGCCTGGCTCCAGGATCTGAGCTCTTCTGGGAAAGAAGATGAAGCATGAGAGAGGAAGACAGAAGGAGAGAGAGACAGAGCGAGAGAGAAACTAGAAAACCAGAGTCCTACGCAGTAGGTTGTTGCTAGCTACCACTGAGTGGGTCCCATGTGCATGGCCTTGTTGTACACTAGACACTGTCTAGGCACTTTAGGTGTGTGAACTCATCTAGTCGTCACAACATCCTACGAAAGGAGGTACTATTATCACCATTTTACAGATGATGAACTGTAACCCACAGTCACAGTTAATAAGTGACAGAGCTCGGATTTGAACCCCAGGAATCTGGCTCTATGACTGTGCCCTCAGCACTACACTACCTTGCTTTGTTTGTTCTCTGTTTGTCCTTTTATCTCACTTTATGTTTATAATGTATTTTGCTGTGTTTGTTTCCTTTCTCCTTTTCCTTATTTCAACTGGTTTGATCAGGTTCCATTCATTCCTTTCTCCCCTTGTTAACTGGGGGATGCTCCTGGACTTTGCTGTTTCATGAAGGGTTATCTTCCCTCTCCCAGTCCTCATAATTATACACACAGCTCTATTTTAAAAATGACAGAGCCCAATAGTTTCCTTGCCAGGAGGCTCTATTCATGCACAAACCCGTGCCCCCAAATATGAGACGTTCAGCTCCCCTCACTTCTACCCTCTTTTTCCCTTTAATCCGGGGGCTCATCTGGGAGGATTTTACTTTTCTCCTCTCTTGTCCTGCCCCACCCCAACTAGGCTTTGCTAAAATAACTTGATACTTCTGGCTGGGCTATAATTAGAATTTCACTTGCAGAATGTCTCTTCTATGTCAATGATCTTTCCTTCTTTTAGCACTTCTGTTATGGAGACCAGACATTGCTCAACAGACACTGAAATGAAACTATATATGCCTCTTTTTTTTTTTTTAAAGATTATTGATTAGCTTTGCTGCTGCTTCTTTCTATTTTCCCATATTTTGGGGTCTCTGTTCAGATTCATGTGGATTTTGGTTAGAGTCCTTTCTCTAGCATTTTCCTCAGATCAGACACTTGCATGAAAGTCCTTGAATCCCTGCATGTTGATAATCACCCTTCCTTCATCCTAAACAGTGGATGATAAATTGACGAAGTAGAGCTGCTCCCCAGGAGAAAGACATGACAGTCTGCTCCCGTAAACATTATAACCTTAGATACCCTATGGGGCAGTTCTCCCCTGTCCTATAGGGTCGCTATGAGTCAGAATTGACCCAATGGCACATAACAACCCAACAGAATTCTTGGGTTAAAGGCCTTTCCTCTCAGCGGACTTTGAGGTTCCAAAGTTACTGACAAGAAGTCTGAAGCTTCTTGCTCTGTAAGTAACTATTTCTTTATCTCTAGAAGCTTGTAAGATTTTCTCTTCATCTTTGGAGCTCAGGATTTTATCAGAATATACCTAAATGTTCTAAGGGCTGTGCTTGTTCTTCCTCCCTCTGGCTTCTGGGTCCTCTCAGATGTAATGAACTTTTCTCTCTTTGCTCACTGGAGTACCTTAAATGGGTGGTCCTGAATGTACTCAAAGGAGCTTGTGAACAGGAGGTGCAGCCACTGAGAACGCAGAGCCCAACCCCAGGTGAGGTGCCAGGAGGAAGTGTCTCTTCATCCTGTTCTTTACAGCTTCCCAGCCCAGAGGCAGCACGGACGGAGCCCACCTCTACAGCCCCTCCTTGCCTTTATGGGGCCCAGGAGTCTCCAACTCCTAAGCCATGGGGTCCAGAACTTCACTCAGGGCTCTCCTGGCTGGGTTTCTGCTGGCTCCCCAGGCTGCCTGCCTGCCTATCCCAGAGTCCAGGAAGGCAGTACTGAAATCAGGGGAAGAGTAGAAACAGGTAGAGTAAACCTCCATCTCTCCATTACCTCTTGCACCAAGCTAGTGATTTTTCTGAGAATAAATCTTACTCCGTATTTACCTGCATATGTATCTATGTGTTACTATTTATTTCTGGAAATTTGGTGATTCTGCGAACTGACAATCTGAGGTCCAATTTGCAAATGAACAGAGAAGCACTCTTAGAGACAATGTAATTATACTTACATAAATTGCTTTTGTGCTCCCTTTTCCCAATTTTTTTTCCCATCTTTCACCATCCTTCCTTTTTTTTTTTTTTTTGAAAATATACACGCATAAGTCTAGCTTACATATTTTTTTAGGATCTTCCAACTTCCTAGCAAAAAGCAGAAATTAGGAACATGGCCGTTCCGTGTTTTCCTTCTTGGAAACTTGGTTGGGGCCACTATGGATGGAGTGAAAGTAACAGTGAAAAAGATATTTCCCTTAAAGGAATTTGGAACTGCAAGACCTATCAATTGTTTTCTGTAGTATCCAGCTTTTTCTGAATGAGCCTGCTCTATTAGGAGGAATGTGAACTAGTTACAATCACCTGTGAATGACAAAACATTAGTCATCTGAACACATTCCTGCGAGAAAACTTCAGGTCTGACTAATCTAGTTCTGACACTCTCCCACTGATGAAAAGATGCTTGCTCGCTCGCTCACTCGCTCGCTCACCCTCTCGATCTTGTTGAGATCAATAAAGAGTATTCTTCTTTTTGCATGCAATGCTTCAAACCTTGTTAATCTTAAGGCATAAAATCTGTGGTTCCTGACCTTCTTTGGGATGTGTAAGGGTCACCCAGCTGGCTTGATAAACACATTCCCGGGCCCCACTCTCGGAAAACCAAAGTTAGGGAGTGGGGCCCAGGAGTCTGGGTGTTCAGTAAACACCTGCGAAGTGGTCCACAGACCACACCTGGAGAAATACTACAGTAGATGCTACATGAATAACGAAGGCTAGCACCAATCTTACTTCATTTGGGTTGTTTCACAATTTAAAAAAAAAATCATTAAGCAAAGAGAATGAACAGCAATTCACAAAAGAGAAGCAAATAACACTTCAGCAGCACATTTTCTAAAAGGTTCCATCTTATTAGTAAGCAAAGCAACAGGAAATAAAAATCATACTATCTTCACCTATTAAAGAAGCAAATTTTTTTTAGCCTTATAATGTTTTTTGAAAGCATATAAAAAACCGAAAAGGCACAGCTGGCCCTCCCTGGCACAATGTCCCTGCAGAGTGACACAGCAAAACATAACAGGCTAAAAATGCTCGCAGCCTTTGACCCAGTAGCTCAAGTTCTTAACATTCCATCTTAAAGGAAATCATACGAGAAATGATGAAAATTTATGCACAAAAATGTCTTCATAGTGTGACACACATAAGGAGTACTTTACGATGTAGCCACAGAGTGCGTTGCTAGGCAACCACTACAAAAAAAAAAAAAGGTGCATGGAGGGGATTTAAAGACAAGTGAAAAGGTATAATAACATCACACTTAATATTAAGCAAAAAGAAAGAGGACAAAATAAATATACAGCAGGAATCCAGCTACGTATTAAGATGCTTAAAATACAGCTAGGATGTTAACATTTGGTTGATCTCTAGGGTGGGATTACGGTTGGTTCCTTGTTTTTGTCGTCTTTTCCACAACGAGCATACATTACTTTAATAAGGAAAAAAAAAAAGTGTTGCTTTAAAATGCTTAGAAATAAGACAGAAAAGCTCTTTTAAATTTCAGAATTCTTATGCAGATGAATAAGGTATTGTATTAGAAGTGCTTTGAATAATACAGAAAAAAATTATACATGAACGTAACACAATATTCATGTTACTGAAAGGATATGTGAAAACAGAAGGCATTAGAGAACTTATTATTTAAAGGAATTCTATAATGAAGTCTTAGAAAAATAATCTCCCTGTAAAACCAGTATGTGTTCCCTAATTTGTCATGTAGCAATATATCATCACAACAAGTTTACTTTAAAAAGTGGACACCTTTAAGTATCAGCATGTCTCCACTGTTGTCAATTCAATTTAAGAAACGTATTTTTTGCATGCCTACTATGTGCTGTGCACCAAGCCTGCCTACAGAGAGCTCAGTTACAACAGGAAAGGCGGCAAGGTGGAAACTCCACACAGTAAACGTGTTTCGCACAAGCAGAGGAGAGGTCAGCAACCTGGAAAATGTGAGGTCCCGAACCTTCGTTTATTTTTTTTAAGATATGGTCTGTCTTTAAAGAACCTTCTTTCCCAGATACAAGGTCTCTGGGTGGCTCTAACAGTTTATGCACATTTACTAACTGAAAGGTGGGCAGTTGAAACTCACCCAGCAGAGCCATTGAAGAAAGGCCTGGAGACCAGCTTTCATAAAGATTACAGCCAAGAAAACCCTACAGAGCTTAGGTCTACTCTGTAACACATGGGTCACCATGAGCTGGAGTTGACTCGTCGGCAATGGGTTTGTTTTTGAGTTTTTTTTTCCCAAAGACAGCATGGAATAGGGACCCCCAGGAGCCCCGTTGTGCTGAATAATGCTGTTTATGCAAAGATGACAATAACCCACCTCCAGATCTGACATGCTAGTGTTGTCTAGGAAAGACCAGGGAAGAAACAGCTCTCCACGTTTCTCCATTTCCAACTTTTTCTAGGTTTGTGAGAAACTGGAAATGAAAGTGTGACTCTGATATCACTTGGAGAAAGTCCCAACTACAGCAAAAACAACAAAGCAGGGCCTTATTGGGTAGTATCTCCCAACGCGGCATTGACTCTCAGCTTTTTATCTCCACACTGAGACTTAAAGCTCTTCTGAGTTCCAGACTCATTATCAAATTGCCTTGGCATTCCACCTGGATATTTGATGGGCCCTAAAATTCACCAACTCTGGCACAGAAGTCTCCCTAACTCCAACATCCAGGAAGTCCTGACAGCTCCGCCTCCAAAACAAATCCAAAGTCTATGCACTTCTCCTCATCTCCACCATGGCGCCCCAGTCCAGGCCACCATCGCCCTTCTCCTGAGCTATAGCAGTCTCCTGCTTTCATCCTTGCTCTCCACCATGGCGCCCCAGTCCAAGTCACCATCACCCTTCTCCTGAGCTAGGGCAGTCTCCTGCTTTCATCCTTGCTCCCCAGCATGGCGCCCCAGTCCAGGTCACCATCACCCTTCTCCTGAGCTATAGCAGTCTCCTGCTTTCATCCTTGCTCCCCACCATGGTGCCCCAATCCAGGTCACCATCACCCTTCTCCTGAGCTACAGCAGTCTCCTGCTTTCATCCTTGCTGCCCACCATGGTGCCCCAGTCCAGGTCACCATCACCCTTCTCCTGAGCTATAGCAGTTTCCTGCTTTCATCCTTGCTGCCCACCATGGCACCCCAGTCCAGGTCACCATCACCCTTCTCCTGAGCTACAGCAGTCTCCTGCTTTCATCCTTGCTCTCCACCATGGTGCCCCAGTTCAGGTCGCCATCACCCTTCTCCTGAGCTACAGCAGTCTCCTGCTCCCATCCTTGCTCCCCAGGCCTTCTCCACACAGTAGTCAAAGTGATCTTTTTGAAACATAAATCAGTCTGTAAGGTCCACAAGAGCAAGGATTTTCACCTGCTTTATTCATGAATGTATCCCCAGGACCAAGAATGTGAATGAATTATTTAAGTTCCTTTGCTTAAAACTAAATATTGGCTTCTAATTCCAAACTCCAAACAGCTCATCAAAAATGCCAGGGCTCATGATCTGCACCCCTGCCCCCCGCCCCCCCCCCCCGCAAGCTCACAACACTCCAGCCCTGTGGGTCCTCTTTCAGGTCCTCAAGCACTCCAAGCTTCTTCCTGCTTATGGCCCTGGAAGCCGCAGTTCCCTTTTTCTAGAACATTCCCCACCCTGTGCATCACCTCCCCTCCATGCACCTTGGTTTGGCTGGTCTCTTCCTTTGATTCCAGTCTGTCACCCTACCCCCTTAGCACCGTTTCTGAAACAGCCCCAGGATCGCTCTCCACCACATTATCTCATTGACTTCAGGGCACTTGGTAGGCTGACATCACCTTGGTTCCTAAACCTTCACTGCCTATATACCCCCACCAGACTGTGGACTGGGCCTGAGAGCGGGCTTTGTATGCCTGGGTCACTACGGCAGCCCCGGTGCCTCTAGCAATACCCGGCTCTCAGTAACTGAACATTTCATCAATAAATTTCGCTCCATGTTCCAGAATCTGGTCTTCCATGTTGAAAGCTCAGACACTATCTCTAACCTGTGCCTGGAGGCGATCAGATCCTCAAAGATGGATTCAGACAACCTAAAATGTACTGGAGACAGAGACACCAGGACACTAATTTATTAATCTAGATTGAACCACATTCATCAAAGAAACTGAACAAGCATTCAAATTCCACTCAGTTCACCGTCTTCTCCCCCTAGCATCAAGCCACATGGCAAACCAAGTCACAATCAGAAGTTTGGCCTAGTGAGTAGAGTTTAAATAAAATGAATTTGAATGATAACCACCTAAATCCTTCTGCTGATACGCCTGTTAAGTGGGGCCAAGCCACTCAGCTGCAGACTGCAATTCCCTTTGTAAGCAAAATACACAAAGTCCAGTGGTCAAGACTCTCCTCACTAGGCAATGCTGAGTACACGCTGAGCCAAGTTCCTCTCTGTCCCTCCAGGTACGTGTTGACATCATTGTCCACACCTCCGCTTTGATGCCTAGCCCAACTCCACATTTGTCTCTGAGTTGAGAAGACGCCCGTTTGGAAATTATTAAACTAGCAAACTACGTATATTCTGCTCAGTTAGGTGACAGCTTGATACAGCTTCCCATCACCCAACTAGGTCAAAGCAACAATGCCCCCCAAGCCAGTCCAAGCCAGTGGGACATTCTGAAGCCTCAGCGCATGGAAACCAGGAAGTCCTAATGAGCCAGGTGCAGACCCCACTGCCTGGTTTCCCAAAGTCCAGTGAGACACAGCTAAAGTCCTAATGGGACATGGGGGTGCAACCACTTCCCCAATCCATCAAACTGGCATGGAAGGGAAAGCTCACTAACAGGAATAGGGCCGTGGACTGCTTACCAGGACTTGGCTTCAAGGGATTGATAACAGCCTAAACCAAAGACACTACGGATAATCCAGACATGTATAATTCATAGTTGACTACATTACCCTTTTAAATTTATAATGATGACCACAATTTGTGGACAGTTTCTGAGAAATAAATAATTGATAATGCACTCCACATTACAATGTGAACTGCTAATGGAGACAACGGGCGGGGATGGATTTAAAACAATAGACACCTTCATTCAACATTTATAAGCACCTACTGTGTACAAGTACCTAAGAGTCATTTGTTTCGACATTGCAATCTGCTGACAGAATATGGGCAATAATTACAGGGGTCCCGGAAAGGACGAGGACCCTGGAGCCTTTGATTATGAAACATTTATAATTGAGATCCTACTATGTGCTAGAGCCCTGGTGGTGCAGTGGTTAAGAGCTTGGCTGCTAACCAAAATCTACGAGCTGCTCCTTGGAAACCCTATGCGGCAGTTACACTCTGTCCTATAAGGTCACTATGAGTCAGAATTGACTTCATGGCATGGGGTTTTGGGTTTTGACTATGAGCTATACACTGTGGTAGGTGCTAGCTCTTGAGGAGATTCTGAGGTTCACATAAGCTAGTGGTTTGATGATATGGATACTTTACTTTCTTCCTGTTTATAACTGTGTTCACATTCACATAACAGAGAGTCAGAAAGGCTTATCTAGGCCCATGTGTCAAGGTGTAGTTTCCATTTAGCTCAACTTGACTAGCTCTAGTGGGATCCTGGAGTAAGCCTTACCAACTGACTGTGGCTTCACCATTAGCTTTAGAATCAAAAATCCCCCGCAGGGATAAGACTGCCACAAAACAAACACCCAGGAAATGCTCACTGAGTGAACCGAAAAACAAACTTAAACCAGTAATAAAAATAATAAAAGGCCAAGAAATTACCTAAGAAATTTATCAAGAATCTACACATAGAAAATACTTTCTTCACGTTATTTAAATATAATTTGAATATCATCATGCCTCTTTGCTTTAAATATACAAATATTGCCTTTTGCATAATATCCACACTCCCAAATTTTATATTATTTATAAATGAAGACTTTCTTTTAGTGTTTTTAGATTTTTATTCTATGCCATGATTTCATTTTAATAAAGTTTGGCTACAATATGGCAATTTTGATGTCTCACCAAGCATCCTAATTTTGGTTATGTTTGGGTAGACCTGCTTAGGCTCATAATATACATAAAACCATATAATAAGTGTTTCATATCAGAATCTATTACATTTCCAAATATCCTTACTATTATTTTATTATGATGGGTAGTTATTTAAAAAATAAAAGTGCAAATAAATTTTTTGCCAAAATTAGATTTTACTCACTTTTCCCTCTCTGCAGCAGAAATTATTGTATTATTCTCAAAACTGCACACTCCAAAAATATATGTATATGGAAAGAATGTTGTCTGGTTAAAGCAAAAATAATCACTACATAAAACGCACTTCAGATTTGTTGGAAAAACTGCAGAGTTGAAATTACCTTAAAACTCACTGCATTGTACATTACTCAAAAATCATCTTAAAGAAACAAGTTTGGGGAAACAATAATTAGCAGAAGCTGAAATGATGGATGGCTTTGGATTCCTAGGTATGGTTGCTAACAACCCTAATTATCTAAGACGTTCAGGCGAACTCACATCCAAGGAATGATGGGGCAGGAGAGATCTCAGAACTAAAGCTAGAATTACTTAGTTTTATAAATGAGTTCTTCCGGAAGGTGAAAAAATACTCAGAAAGCAAAGAAGGGCTAAACAGGACAGCCTGATGTATTTGAAAATTGGTTGCCTAAGATCAGTGTTCTAGAAGAGCTTCCAAAGGGCAAAGCAGAAAAGTGAAAGGAGCAATTTTTGGAGTTGAACAACGAAAATTCAGTCTCAGCACTGCCACTTACTGGACTTGAGACCTCAGGCAAGCCCCCTTCACCTTCCTGGGCCTTTGGTACCTCCCTGGGAAGGACACAGTTTACACAGATGACCTCTAAGGTCCCTTCTTGTCCTTTTTGTTTCCAACAGTTCTGCAACTGTTTCCTCTGGGAGCCAGGCATTTATTCACTCAGTCAGCGCCTGGCATTGTGTCCCACACATTGTGCTGGAGAATGCAGAGGTGAGTAAGACGAAATTCCTCTCTGTGGAGAGCTCACAATCCATGGGGGAGCAGACTTGAAAAGGGACAGTGTCAATCCCAGTCAGAACTGCTATGTTGGCAGGGGCACGTGCTGGGTGTTAGGGATACATCGTTGTTGTTGTTAGGTGCTGTCAAGTCACTTCCAACTCATAGCAATCCTATGTACAACAGAACGAAACTGCCCGGTCCTGTGCCATCCTTACAATTAACATGTCCAAAGTACATGAGATGAAATCTCTCCATCCTCACTTCTAAGAAGCATTCTGGCTGTACTTCTTCCAAGACAGATGTGTTCATTCGGCTGTCTATAGTATATTCAATAGTCTTCACCAAGGCCATAATTCAAAGGCACCAATTCTTCTTCAGTCTTTCTTTTTCATTGTTCAGCTTTCACATGCATATGAGGCAACTGCAAAAACCCTGGCTTGGGTCAGGCACACTTAGTCTTCAGGGTGACATTACACACACACACATACACCTGATGCCGTTGAGTCAATTCCAACTCATAGCGACCCTATGGGACAGAGTAAAACTACCTCATAGGATTTCTGAGGAATGGCTGGTGGATTCGAACTGCCAATCTTTTGGTTAGCAGCCGCAACTCTTAACCCCTGCACCACCAGGTTTCCACGGTGACTTTAGGGAAAGGAGCTTGGGGAAAGGGAGGAACTGGCAGGGATAGCTTTCTAGAATGAAAAAAAGGAACTACTAAACAGCATTGAGGGTTCAGCTGAGGTTGAAGACTGCATATTTAAAATGGTTTTGATTGTTAGATTAGCACATAAACCACCAGTTGCCGTTGAGTCAATTCCAAATCATGGCGACCCCATGTGTGTCAGAGCAGAATTGTACTCCACAGAGTTTTCAGTGGCTGATTTTTTGGAAGTAGATCAACCAGGCCCTTCTTCGGAGGCACCTCTGGGTAGACTTGAACCTCCAGCCTTTCGGTTAGCAGCCCTCTGTGTTAACCATTTGCACCACCCATGGACTAGTACACAAAAAAAAATCACAGCAGCTACCAAAAGGGAAATTTTATCCCCGGATCCCATGATTGTGGGTAAAGCACTATCACCTCTTACACTGACAGGAGAAATTCAGCCCAGGGTTTTCTAGAGATAGAGATACGCTCTGCTTTTACCTGAGGGAGACAGTAACGCCAGAATAGATTGCCTCCCGTCTCTAGTCTATCCATCTACATGAGCAAAGGGAAACGGGGGTCACAGAGAGAATGGGGAGTCACCCTGTTCTCTATCATCAAACACATGTGTGTTCATGCTTTTTTATGACATAGTTCCTTGTCACTGGTTGAAGGGATCTCCCTATCCCAGGTCACTTTGATCTTATCTGTCTCCCTCTCTATACTTGCGTGCAGCAGCCAAATGCCTCTATCAGCCCCCTAATAGGTCTCCAACCCTTTTCAAAATCAAGGTCTTTACTAGGAGAAACAGCATGCAGGGAGAAGCGGGGTGGATGAGAACTCTCTGTACTTCCCGTACAGTTTTTTTCTGTAAAACTAAAATAAAGTCTATTAGAAATGGAAAAGAATTGAAATCTTTAAGTCGGGGTTCTTTAATTTTGCAAAGTTGCCAACTTGGGGTTGCCAAGTTATTCAGTCTCTGAGATAAAGTGTTTTAGCACCCAAATATAAAACTGGAAAGATCATTCTAAATATAGACACCACCTTCCAAACACAAGTGAAATATCTACGGCAATCTCTTAATCTTTCTGTGGCCCTCTGATGTCACTAGGGTTTTTTGTTTTTTAAAAACTTTTTATTGTTGCTTAGGTTAAAGTTTACAGAGCAAATGAGTTTCCCAATCAACAATTTATACACAGCTTGTTTCACGACATTGGCTGCAGTCCCCTCAATGTGGCAGCACTCTCCCCACTTCCTCCCTGGGTTCCCCGTGTCCATTCACCCAGTTTTCCTGCCCCTATCATCCTTCTGAACAGTGCTTTCTGGCAAATACTGCCCTCTAGGTCTCGTATAGTTGATTGTTCTGAGGTGTACATTCCTCACTGGTGTTATTGTTCATTTTATAGGACTGTCTATTGTATGGCTATAATGTGATCTCTGGCAGTGATTTCAGTTCCAAGTTTGAAGGGTCATAGTCTTGGGGGTTCCACCAGTCTCTATAAGACCAGTAAATCTGGTCTTATTTATGAGTTTGAATTTTGTTCTACATTTCCCTCCCACTCTGTCCTACTATTGTGGTCCTGGTCAGAGATGGCAGTAGGGGTAGCTGGGCACCATCTAGTTTTTCTGGTCTCAGGCTAGTAGAGACCGTGGTTCATGTGGTCCATTAGTCCTTTGGACTAATTGTTTCCTTGAATCTTTGGTTTTCTTCACTTTATTTTGCTCCAGACAGGAAGGGACCAATTGTTATACCTTAGATGGCCACTCTCAAACTTTTAAGACCCAAATTGGTACTCACCAAGGTAGGATGTAGAACACTGTCTGTATGGATTATGATATGCCAATTAATCTAGATGTCCCCCGAGACTGTGGTCCCTAGCCCCCGATCGCAGTATCTCAGTCCCAGGAGGTGTATGGTTATGGCTAAGAAGTTTTCATTTTTGGGTCCCCTGTGCACACTATTGCATGCATTGGTATATTTGCAGCATGTGCACATATGTATTTACCTGGATATACTTCCACATGCCCTCCCATCTCTGTTCAGCTTACATATCTACCTACGTATCATCCCATACTCTATTGCTTGTTATTACTGTTGTTTCGGGATTGTAAGTCACTACAGTTCTTTGCGTGTAGGCAATTAAACCTGACTCTAGCTAACTTAGGAGAAAACACAGAATTTCTTGGAGGGATATAAGGGAGAGGCACACACAATCAACAGGGCAGCTGGGGCTCCAGACGGAGAGAAAACACAAGCAAGGCTATGTGAGAATGTCAATAACCATGCAGTAGGCTTGGCTGATAACCAAAAGGTCAGCAGTTTGAATCCACCAGCCACTCCTTGGAAACCCTATGGGGCAGTTCTACTATGGGGTCACTATGAGTTGAAATTGTCTCCACAGCAACAGGTTTGGTTTTGGTTTAGAACAAGACCAAAAGGCACAAGCTAAGTGAGAGTTACCAAAAATGGAAATGAACTAGGTCAACAGTAGCAATAACAGAGCTGGAGTAGCTATACTGATATCAGACAAAATAAACTTTAAGACAAGAAATATTACTGGAGACAAAGAGGAATATTTTACAATGATAAAAGTTAGGAAGATATAGAGGAGACTGGCTCCTGGCTAAAAACTATGTGTGATTTTTCAGGCCTGACTATGGCAATAACAAAGGCTTCACTTAGCAGGCTTCCGGGGGAAAGCTGCCCTCCCCAATCCGAGTTGGGCAAAAGAATAGACATTTCACCAAAAGAAGACCTACACACAGCCAATAAGCAAGTGAAAAGGTACTCCACATCACTAGCCATTAGGGAAATGTGGACTAAAACCTTAATGAGATATCACCACACATCCACCGAAACGGCTATCAGAAAGACGGAGAATACCGAGAGCTGGTGAGGGTGTGGAGAAATCAGAAACTTCATACATTACTGGTAAGACTGTAAATGGTATAGCCATTTTAGAAAGCTGCTTTGGCAGTATCGTAAAAAGTTAAACGTAAGCATACCGTAAGACCAGCAATTCTACTCCTAGGAATTTACCCAAGGAAAATAAAACGTATGTCCACACAAATATACGTGCTGAACCTCAAAAAGATCATGCTAAGTGAAAGAAGCCAGATGCCAAAGGCTTTGTGTTCTATGATTCCATTTATACGAAATGTCCAGAAAAGGCCAGTTTATAGAGACAGGGAGCAGATTACAGGCTATCTGGGGCTGGGGTGGCAGTAGCGATTGACTACAAACCGGCTCATGTAAAGTTGGGGGCTGGAGTGATGAAAATGTGCTAACACTGAATTGTGTTGATGATCAGACAAGTCTATAAACTTGCTAAAAATCACTGAATCGTGCACTTACAAGGGGCGAATTTTGTGGCATTTAAATTATACCACAGTCAGGCAGTTAAAAAATAAACATAAATTTGATAATAAAAAAAAAAAAGAAATGAAGTTTAATTTCAGAAACCATAATTAAAATACGATTCCCATGACTTAAAGATTTTTCTTAATCTAGTCATATATCTTTTTATTCATAGATTTAAAAATTACACGGGAAGGGTATTAGCATTGTACAGCCAGGGGAGCCCAGGCCCTAAGTGTTTATGCTTTCTGAACTAAACCGTACAGGCCCTACGATTGCTCGATAAACAGCAGTAAACTCAGAATTTAGTAAATTCTAAAAGTAGACAATATTGGTCTTTTATCGAGCAGATTTCAGAGAAAAATAGGGAAATGAAAGGGGTGTCTAAGAAGCAATTCAAATACCTAGATCATTAGAATAACAAACCGTGTTATAAATAATCATTATGACCTAGAAATATTTAATCTGAAGCAGCAAAGGCTGACCCAGTAATTGATTTAATAGCTGTCTTCAGAGATATGAAGGGTTTCACAGCAAAGCTATTTGGCTTGTTCTTTTCTCTCCATTGAGAGCCAAACAAAGCAAAGCGGATTTAATAATCAGCAAGGTAAATTTAGACTAAACACAAATAACACCAACAGTGGCTGCCATCAAATGCTGAAATAAACTTAACTAGGATGTTTGTGCAAGCTGTTTCCTTGGCGATCATTAAGAACAGAAAAGACAGACAGCTCTGGTCTAAAACCACGAGCGCCTGAGAGGTGGGAAGGAGACTCGGTGACCCCCCGGGACGGGTCAAAGCCGTGGGAAGGAGCAGTGCACTTGACCCCCACACCCTACCTCAATATCCCGATTGAGCTGCTTCACTATGGCGGTTATGTTCCTGATGTGCTCCTCCAAAAACAGCCTGGCCAGCCGGTCACCTCCTCCTTTGTTCTGCATCTTCTGCAGGCTGTTGACAATGTCGTCTTTAATCCGGAAGGCGTGTTCCACGAGGGCGGCGGTAGTTTTCTCGTGGCAGAGGATCCTGTCTTCCAGCTGCTCCACTAGACTCACGGATGAGTAGGGTGCCATGGTCAGAGACTGGCTGTGACGGGGCATGGTTCTAACTCGCCTGCAGAAGGGAACCACGTCATGAGGGTGGCTCATTGGGGGAAAGAAAATTAAAGCCAGATTCAAGTCTTCCCAGAGATGATAATACAAATTATCTGTCCCTACAAGCTAAATGGGTTTCTGCCCAAAAGAGCTTTCTTCATGAACCAGGTAACATCTGTAAACAATCGTGCCCAGAGACCCCAACGTGCTGGTCCCAGGCTCCAAGACCTCCAGGAACAGAAGGCTGTCAGAATTCAGCATGCCGAGATGTTTTCCCAGTACAGGCTGTGTTTTCAAGATCAAGCTTATTAACAAGGTCTCCTAACACGCCCTCCTTCTCCTCCCTCCCTCTAAAGCAGTAGTTACAAACTCAAATGCCTACAGGGGTCAGGCAGGTGACATCAACAAGAGAAGCACATAGCCTACGGTACAATAGGGAGTGGTGGAGACTTTGGAGAACTGGAAAGGACGCTCCCCAGTTAAGGGGAGCCACTCAATTCAGCTCCACCCATGAGTGACCATCTGGAGATACAGGTCAATTTTTTCCAAATCTTCTGATATTTCAAGAAAAAAAAGCCAGGAAATCCAGACTTGTGTATGAAATTGCCTGATTTTTAAATGTTGGCAACGTATTTAAAAAGTGTTTACGATCATACAGGCCAAGCAGTGTACTTCTGTGAGCCGGTTTTGGTCTACAGACTCTCAATTTGCACCTTCTGATTTAAAAGACTTCACAGGGATTATTAGCCTCGCGGCCTCCAGTTGTGTCTTACTGTTAACGGGAAGTGCAATTCAACAGCACCTCTCGGGCTCACTGAGTGGACCCCAGCCTCCTACAAGTTAGAAGCTGGGAAATGGACACAGTACTTTTCTTGCCCTTGAACAAAACCATTCTTGAATAATGTAACAGCCACAAGGCTTCATTTACTATAACCATCACACCCACTAGCAGCCCTCATGGGATTGGTGGAAAGGAAAAGTATACCTTAGATGCATATTTTCCATATATTATACCTTTCCTCGGTGACAAGAGAAGGAAATACAGTGCTCCGTTGGGCCATTTTCTTTTTAATAATTCACATCTGTTGGGAAAAAAAGCATTAAATTATTTAACAGTTTATATCTAGAACTTAAATGACCTCAAAGGCTCATTATTAAGTTACTAAGCAAATGGCAAATTATGTTGACACATGGATCAGTTATATTGTTAAATGCCTTACATCTTATCTGTTAAATATACTGCAAATGTTTCCAAATAAGGGGGCAAGAATGGAGCAAAATCAAAACGCTTCTGAAATTAACATTGCTAAGTCTTACTAGACAGATCAAGAAGGACAATTAAGTGGCATTTCCTAAAGTTTCCTCACTCCTATGCCTACCTCTCAAACTCGATAAACCAACAAGATAGTTTCTCTAGCAGGCTCGTTCAATCTTGAACTTCTCTTGAAGTTCTGCAGAAAACTACCTTAAGTAAATGTAATCACAACAAATTTAGTAAATTCCATAGCAAAATTAAGAGCACTTGCTCCTAAATTAATCTTAAATAAAACAACGCATGATCGATGTGATACGATTTGGGGAAAGCTATCTAGCCACTAAGAGAATGAGAATGATATTTGCATTAGAACTTTAAAGCTTTATTATAAGGTATAATCATTCATATTACATCTTGCACCTAAAGAATATTTTGATCATCACAGCTGATAAGAAACCTGAACAAAACCACAGGGTCTTCTACATATTTCATTACCGAGGTTTCTCATCCCTGTTGTTAATTGCCTTAAAACAATGAATGCCTAGTAACTGTGATCTGATTGAGTAATTAGTCCTCATTCAGATGCTATATTCAGAATGCATTTCTGAGTGAAGCCATTGTTTTGGCATCATCTTGCCAGTGTTTTATTTTTAGAGTTTCAAAATGTGAACATTTCACTTTCCTAGACAAAGGACTCTGAATCTCAAACAAATTACATTTAAGAAAAAAGGTAAATCATGCCAAACAAGCTATGATGCCCAAAGAGTTCTTAAGTATCTTAGCTAACAATTCCTGCCGTGTAGACTAAAAATTAGGCTAGGGGAAACAGGCTATTATTTAGAATTAAAGAATCACAAAATTTTAAGTCATAAGACATCTTAGTTGAGATACGAACCCACAAAACAGCCCAAATTAAGAAACAGCGTTCAGCTACTAACTGAAAGGTTGATGGTTCAAATCTATCCAGAGATGCCTTGGAAGAAAGTCCTGGGGATCTACTTCTAAAAGGCCACAGCCCTGGAAACTCTATGGAGCACAGTACTACCCTGCACACAAGGGGTCACCAAGGCTCAGAATTCATGACAACTTGTGTGTGTTGTTTTTATTAATTTTATTTATTTTGTTGTTGTTGAAAATATACACCAAAACAGTTACTGCATGTACAATTCAGGGACACTGATTACATTCTTGAGTGGTGCAACCATTCTCACCCTCCCTTTCTGAGTTTTTCCTCCTCCATTAGCATAAACTCACTGCCCCCAAGGTTCCTATTTAGTGTTTTGAGGTGCTGTTGTCAATTTGATCCCATACAGTTTTGTTTTGTTTTATTATGTAGTCAAGTAACCTCAATAGGTAAGACAAAAATCCCTTCCCTCAAGGGCTCCACAGCCTACAGAGGAAGGCAGGCATCTAAACCAACCGTAAAACAATGGGATAAGTGGCAAACAGTATGAACAAAAACACATGAGGAGAACAAAGGGAAAGGGGCAAATTTTTCCTGGGTAGCAGCTAGGTCAGGGAAGAATTGATGAGAATGAATAGGATTTCCCAAAATAGAGAATAGAGGCTGGAATGGAGACTAGAGAATGGTCTTGTTCACATCTCCTCAACATGCCAACCCTACCTCTCTACGTCCTTTACTCTCAACATACTATGGCCATACCTTACCAAACATTGGAGCCCTGGTGGTACAGTGGTTAAGAGCTCAGCTGCTAACCAAAAGGTCAGCAGTTCGAATCCACCAGCCACTCCTTGGAAACCTTGTGCGGCAGTTCTACTGTCTCCTGTTGGGTTGCTATGCATTGGAATCAAGTCGATGGCAAAGGGTTGATTTTTGGTTGGTTACCATATGCACCTGCTCCAGCCAACTCTTAAGTATTCCCACCGCCTCCCCCGCCCCCACCACCATCCTGGAATATGCCATGCATTCTAAAGCCATCATACCTCTGCTCATATGCACTGTAGGAAATGCCCTTCCCAGCCCTGCCTGCCTAGAAAACTCCTGTTATCCTTTAAGGCCCCACCAGCCTCTCAACAGAATAAAATGTTTTCTATTTCTTCACTTGTCTATTCCTGCATGTTTTATGGTATTCATCACATTCTACTATGTTTAGTAGTTTACTGGTCTGCCTCCCCCACTAAACTCCTGTTCCTGAAGGGCACTTTCAAATCTTAATAGACGTAGAGATGACACAGAAGACCCCACACATGTTTGCTAATGACTGAATGACTGGTATTCCAGGATCAGAAACTGTAAGACTAAAAGCACTGGAGAATATGGTTTAGTTAAAAAGTTTATTTCTTTACTGACAGTGCATCCCAAACAGTAGACACTCAAATAATATCTGTGAATGAATGGAAACTTTTGGAATCCTCTTCTCCGAAGTCATTTCATCCATCTGGAATTATCCTGTTTGAGCCCAACAACATCCACTTTCTGAAAGAGGAGTCTATATACCACTGATTGTCTGGGATTGTTTCTTCAGTAACAAACCATCCTATTATCGAGTGCCTATGCACTCCCCTGGGCATTTCATATGGCATGAGTTCACAACACACATTGATGTCTCTTCAGAAATGGTGCCTTTTCATGAGTGTGGTGAGGATTTGTTCATCTGTCAGATCGCTTGGTTTGCTAATATCATGAAGAGCAGCCAGAAGTACCATTTGAAAATTCTTTGCCAGAGCAATGAGATCTACATTCCAGATCAATAAGGATTAAAAATAAATAAACCACTGGATTATATAACTTCTCAAAGATCATTTCCAGATCTCCCCATTGTTGATTATGGCTTAGCTGCCTGAGATTATCATTGCCTGTACATTTATAAATCTTCTCTCTGATACCAAAAGTGGGTCTACAACTGTATTAGTCAGGTCTGAGTTGTATGCTCTTTTGATTGTGCCATGTTATAAGAACCAATCTCCAGTTTATAAATTTTTTAAAAATCAAAGAAATTAGGGGAAGGGACAGGCAGGGAAACTAAGGAGTGAAGTCCTGAAAGAAATAAGAAAAAGTAAAATCATAATGCCCCAAATATACAATGTATCAATAGAAATTGGGGATTTGCACTAGAGTAAAAAGAAATCGTATTATCTAAACCAAAATAATTCTTTGTGATTATGAGAATTCTGTGAAGAAGAGAGAAGCTAAAAGGAAGTAGACTTACATATATATGTACGAATATGTGATATTTTAATGACAAAAGAGGCTAATATAAACCAAGTATTACATTCGTACTAGTAATGTGACATTGGGTAGAAGAAACACCTACTATATCATTTTAATGTAAAATGATACATGAATTTAATAAAATAAAATGGCAATTTTTACTAAAAAATTAAATACCAATCATGTAAGTTAATAATTCTTCAGTTTATCACTAAAATATAGTACGGATGTGTTCTGTTGGAGTGTCAGAATAAAAGAAATAGTCAAATCATTTATGAATAAAGTGGTTATAATTTGGCAGTGGAAAAAAAAAAAAAGCTAATTTCCTTATAGTTAAAAATAGAGTCAAAGGCTAAAGTGTGGGAACAGCTGAAGACGCATCAGAAGAGACAGATGGGAGTTGCTCTCTATCTCATCTCCAAGGCCACGCTCAGGACTTTGGACTTTATCCTGGGGACAGTTTCTTAGTTATCTGGTGCTGCTATAACGGAAATACCACAAGTGGATGGCCTTAACAAACACAAATTTATTCTCTCACAGTCTAGGAGACTAGAAGTCTGAATTCAGGACGCCGGCTCTGGGGGAAGGCTTTCTCTCTGTTGGCTCTGGTGTAAGGTCTTTATTCCTTGGCCATTTGGTGATCTTCATGTGGTATGACGCCTATCTTCTCTTATCTCTGTTCTGCTTGTTTAATCTCTTTTACGTTTCAAAAGACGTTGACTCAAAACACAGCCTCCACTAACCTCATCTCATTAACGTCACAAAGACAACCCATTTCCAATGGGATTACAACCATATGCATAAAACCAAAAACCCATTGCCATTGAGTCTATTCTGACTCATAGTGACCCTATAGGACAGAGAACTGCCCCACAGAGTTTCCAAGGAGTGCCTGGTGAATTCGAACTGCCAGCCTTCTGGTTAGCAGCTGTAGCACTTAACCTCTACACCATGAGGTTTTCCACCACAGACATAGAGGTTAGGATTTATAACACATATTTTTGGGGGACATAATTCAATCCATAACAGGCAGTGGGAGTACCCAGGCAGGCAGAAGTCAGAGGAGGGGACAGTCCCAGCAGTAGATGCAAGCCTAAAACACCACATGCTAGATCAGGAATTTAGCCAGCCAAGGGATGGGGCCCAGCCTGGGAAGGAGGAAGAGACTGACAATTCACCTGACCAGTCGCTGTCCAGTCGATTCCGACTCATGGTGACTCCGTGTGCGTCAGAGTAGAGCTGTGCTCCGAAGGGTTTTCAATGACTGATTTTCCAGACGTAGGTCACCAGGTCTTCCTTTGGAGGCACCTCTGGGTAGACTCTAATCACCAACCTTTCAGTTAGCAGCCGAGCGCATTAACTGTTTGCACCACCCAGGGACTCCAAAGGTTCACCTAGAGCGTCTTTCTTCCTCTCACCTTCTCTTCTCTTGGTTCTCTCCTCCGCTCTCTCCCGCCTCTCCTCTCTCCCTTCTCACCGCCTCTTCTCTTTCAATTTTCTTTTTCTTTTGCTGCCACCAATAACTCTCCATTCATTTCCCTTTCCTTTCCCAAAACTTCCCGTTTTCATGGTCCATTTTCCTTGCCCCCACTCTCTCTTTTCCCTCCTTCTCTCACTCACCTTTTCACAACTCCAGTCTATCATGGAAAACATGAGTGGTGGGTTCAGGAAGACCCTCATCTGAATCCTGGCTTCCCCTCTAACTGTATGATCTCAGCAGGCTGGCCTTAGTTTCTCAGGTTGAGGATCATATAAATAATAGCTGCTAACACTCATTGAGGGCTTCCCTCGTGTCAGGCACTGATGAACATATGACATAGTTACAATGAACCACTCTGTTTTGGGTACATGTTATCATTAGTAATGTGTACTACATACAGTGTTGCATCCCTGACGTTATCATTTGCTGACGTTGTCATTCTCAGATGTTCAGTCACAGATGTTCAGTGTTATGATTTCCTGTACAAAACACCGCTGTATAGTACGCAATAACAAAAACTTAAAAAAAAAAAAAAAGAGGTATTTGACTTGCATCAGAACTGATTTAGTGTGGGGTCACTGCAGCAGAACCCCGTTGTGAGCTGGGGACTACCTATACATTAGTCTCATTTATCCTCACAATCCTTCATGAATGAACCGCTCTTATTATCTCCATTTAACCAGAGGAAACTGAGGCTCAGAAACATTCTCTAACTGGCCCAACGTCACATGGCTAGGAAGGAGCAGAGCAGGGATTTGAACTTTGGTCGTTGGTCCCTTCTCACCAGGCGTTCCCCACAGGGAGACCGTGGAGTATCCAGCAGAGTCTGGCTCTGGGTCCCTGGGTAAGCATCTAATTAGGGCTGGCTCCCTTCCTTTCCCCAGATACACACATGTCTGATAGGAAGTATAAAACGTTATAAAAAAGGTTCTGGTAAAGAGTATTCATTTGTTTTATTTGAAGAGATTTTACATTGTTTACCATTTTTTTTTTTTTTTTTTTTTACTGTCTAGGGTTAGTGGGCAAAACTATTAGGTAACTGCTATAATCCTTTCATGTGGCCAAAGCTGTCCCTCCGGGCATCTATGTGTGCAGAGCTTACGGCTAGATTGAAGCAATGCTACTGTTATTTGCGTTTGTTTAAAAACAAAAAGCAGAGCACACACATGAAAAGAATGATTCGCAACACATATGTCTTGTTTGAAGAAATCTGGAACGTTTTAAGAAACACTTTTCTTAAAGAGAAAAATACTTTTGGTAATTAATAAAGTAATATAATTTTAAAACTTAGGCTTTATGTAAAGGTGTAAGGAATAAAGCGAAAATCACCACTCAGAAATTGCTGATGTTAATATTTCAACTTAAATTTTCTTAAGATTTCTCTCCAGGATGTGCATATTTTCGTTTTTGGAAAAAAAAAAAAAAGAAATCATCCTCTGTGTGCTCTGTGTACTCTGCATTCTCTGACAGGAAATCACGAACAACCTTCCATGTCAATATGTAAAGGCTGGCACCACCGTTCTCCTACCTGCATAGTATTCCACTGAATGGATATACCATAACTGTCAGCCAGTTCCTTACGGATGGACATTTACACTGAAATACTGCTTATAATCATGGTTTAGTTCAACTTTTTGGTATCTTGTTTTCTCTCCTTTTTTTTCCACAAAGTGACATCAGTAGTGTAGAAAATCAATGGGGCAGATTGTGGGCTACTTTCAAAGCAGAAGTTAAGGTGGGCTCTCCCATTGAAGTTTAAAGAATCCAGAAGAGATAAATCAGTGGGTCTGAAAAAATGGTCCAAGAGATGGCTGACAAATCAAAACAACGCAAGTGTTCACCCCACTTGAGGTTACTAGCTCATTGTCGGTCTTTTGCTCTGTACAGTGGCCTCCAAGAGGAACCACAGCTATATCCCAAGCAGCTGGCACATACCAAAAACCCCACTGCCTTTGAGTTGATTGCAACTCACAGCGACCATATAGGACCGAGTAGAACTGCCCCATAAGGTCTCCAAGGAGAGGCTGGTAGATGTGAACTGCCGACCTTTCGGTTAACAGCCAAATGCTTAACTACTGCGCCACCAGAGCCCCACCTGGCACGTAGTAGCTGTTTAATAAATGTTTGCTGGATGAATGAATCTCAAAGATTGGTGGCAGAATTGATGTACAGTAACTTTGCAAAGTTTAACTTAACTGAATTACATTCTGACCGCAGAGTGAATGTGCACTCAGAAAGGAGGATGGTATACACAGCATGTCTAGTTAAAGCAGAGCTTGTATCAGTGTTTCCAAGAACTTGAGAATCTAGGGCAGCAGGAAGGGTTTTCTATAATGGAGAGGGATACATTAGGCTGTCATGGTCCAGTGACATTAGCCATTAAGATAATCCTGCTCACTTCACCAAGCACATCATTTAGCTTCCCAGGTGGATGTGCCTAAAAGAACAATATGGAGCAATCAGCAGACATGAGCCACGGTCTATCTGACAGATACTTTTCTCAATGTGAATGAATATATTGGAATTACACTTCTGATGGGAACCAGACTTGGGTAACCAGCCCCCTGAAGCCTGATTTTCTTAGACTGTACTAACAATGCTCAGTATCTAAATCCATGAAGCTGAAACACAATGATCACAACACAGTACCTACTGTGGTGGACAGACTTGTCAGGTGATCCCCAAGTTGCCTACCTCCTGGTGTTCACACCTTCTGCGATTGCCTTCCCTTGAGTGAGTGGGACATGTGATTTCCTTCTAAGCAACAACACAGCATCCAGAGACCAGCCAACTGACAGGTACCTGTGCAGGGTTGGCAGTGATAGCCGACTGAGGCTCTGGCACCAAATCACATGGGGTATAGTTCTACCCACTAGGGATAGAATATTTATTTTATAACCTGATTTTTAAGTGACTTAACAGAGTTGCAATGATTATCCTGTTTAGGAAATCTCAAAACACTATTGAAGAAAGAGTAAGAACTTAAACAAATTTTTTCAGAACAATGGCGCTCTTATGGCTATGGAAGCAAATTATGAAGCAAATGAGTGTCCAGATGCTCAATTTCACAATTAATTATAAAATAAAATTTAAAATCACAAGAGGTACCATTTCACACCCATTGGATCTGCAAAAATCAAGTCTGACAAGAACATAGAACAATAGCAACAGCGGCTGGGAATGCGAATTGGCACCACCACTTTGGAAAGCAATCTTCAATCTCCAGTAAAACTGAAGATGCACAAATCCCACAACCCAATAATTCCACTACTAAGAAAAACCCAAAAACTTCTCACGCATGTTCACAAGGACAAATTTATAACAATATTTAAGCACTGTTTCTAATCACAAAAAAGGTGTGGGGGAGAGAGAGGAAATTGAATGCCTATCATTAGAAAAATGGATGAATGAACTATGATATAGTCACACAATGAAAGAAAAAACAGTAGTGAAAATAAATGGATTAGAACTACAGGTACTAAGGAACGAATCTCAAAAATATAATACTGAGTGAAAAAAGCAAGTCATAGAAGGATATATTCATGCCCTTATTAAAAGGTTTAAAATACCTCAAATAATATGCCAAATCTGTAGCATCTAGAGACAAATATGGAAATGACAAACACCAAGTCAGGGTCATCTTTATCTCTGAGTGAGAGACAGAGAGATGGACGAGACAGAAGTACACAGGAGCCTTCAACTAAATCTATATGTTCTATTTCTTCAACTTAACATTTCATTATATTATTCATCTTTTTTGAATGTCCAAAATATTATAACCATTAAAAAGGAAAGGAAGAAAATTACTTCTTCCTGAACCCATATTAAAAGAAAAAAAGAGAACAAATATTTAAAGGCCATAGCTGTAAGGGAGAACGCGCTTGGCATTTCTCAAGCTGAAAGAACTGAAGAAAAAACTCAAGTCCTGAGTTGCAATACTGAAGAATTCTACAGGGAAAATATTAAACGATGCAGGAAGCATCAAAAGAAGATGGAAAGAATACACTGCGTCACTATAAGAAAAAGAACTGGTCGACATTCAACCATTTCAAGAGGTAGCATATGATCAGGATCCAATGGTACTGAAGGACGAGGTCCAAGCTGCACTGAAGGCATTGGCAAAAAACAAGGCTCCAGAAACTGACGGAATATCAATATCAACTGACATGTTTCAACAAACGGATGCAGCACTGAAGGTGCTCACTCATCTATGCCTAGAAGTTTGGAAGACAGCTACCCTGGCCAACTGACTGGAAAAGATCCATATTCATACCTGTTCCCAAGAAAGGTGATCCAACCAATGTGGAAATTATCGAACAATATCATTAATATCACACACACAAGTAAAATTTTGCTGAAGGTCATTCAAAAGTGGCTGCAGCAGCATATCGACAGAGAACTGCCAGAAATTCAGGAGGGATTCACGAGAAGAAATGGAACCAGGGATATTACTGATGATGTCGGATGGATCCTGGCTGAAAGCAGACAATACCAGAAAGATGTTTACCTGTGTTTTATTGACTGTGCAAAGGCATTCAACTGTGTGGATCATAACAAATTATGGATAACATTGTGAAGAATGGGAATTCTAGAACACTTCATTGTGCTCATGAGGAAGCTGTACATAGATCAAGAGGCAGTTGTTCGAACAGAACAAGGGGATACTGATTGGTTTAAAGTCAGGAAAAGTGTGTGTCGGGGTTGTTTCCTTTCACCATACCTATTGAATCTGTATGCTGAGCAAATAATTGGAGAAGCTGGACTTATGAAGAAGAACAGGGCATCAGGATTGGAGGAAGACTCATTAACAACCTGCATTATGCAAATGACACAACCTTGCTTGTTGAAAGGGAGGAGGACTTGAAGCACTTACTGATGAAGATCAAAGACCACAGCCCTCAGTATGGATTACACCTCAACATAAAACAAAAATCCTTGCAACTGGACCAAAAAGCAACATCATGATCAACGGAGAAAAGATTGAAGTTGTCAAGGATTTCATTTTACTTGGATCCACAATCCAAACCCACGGAAGCAGCAGTCAAGAAATCAAAAGAGGCATTGCACTGGTCAAATCAGCTGTGAAAGATCTCTTTTGAAGTGTTGAAATGCAAAGATGTCACCTTGAGACTAAGGTGGGCCTGACCCAAGCCATGGTATTTTTAATCACATCGTATGCACGTGAAAGCTGGACAATGAATAAGGAAGACCAAAAAAGAGTTGATGTCTTTGAACTGTGGTGTTGGCGAAAAATATTGAATATACCATGGACTGAAAAAAGAACAAACAAATCTGCCTTGGAAGAAGTACAACTAGAATGCTCCTTAGAAACAAGGATGGCGAAACTATGTCTCCCATACTTTGGAGGTATCAGTCCCTGGAGAAGGACATCATGCTTGGTAAAATAGAGGGTCAGCGAAAAAGAGGAAGACCCTCAGTGAGATGGATTGACACAGTGGCTGCAACAATGGGCTCAAGCATAATAATGATTGTAAGGACGGTGCAGGACAGTGCAATATTTCATTCTGTAGTACACAGGGTCGCTATGAGTTGGAACCTACTCGACGACACCTAATAACAAAAACACAGTTTGAAGGGAAGTCAAATTGTTAATCTCAGGGCATGCACAGAACTCAGTCTTGCCCTATACATTCTGGGGACCACAGAATTGGAATTCCAGGGCAGCAGTAACTACTGTTTATCAAATCTCTACCCCTAGGGTGTTTTGTCAATAAACAACATGTAATCTTATCTAGATGTTAGGATTTCTATGGATGATTATTGGTTAAATGATCTATAACAGAAGAATGGTTAATTAAAACGTGGCACATCCACTCACACAAATATCAATAGCTATTGCTCCTTAGAAGCAAGGATGGTGAGGCTTCGTTTCACATGCTTTGGACACGTTATCAGAAGGAAGCAGTCCTTGAAGAAGGACATCATGCTTGGTAAAGAAGAAGGTAGGTGAAAAAGAGGAAGACCCTCAACGAGATGGATTGACACAGTGGCTGCGACAATGGCTCAAGCATAACAACGACTATGAGGACGGCACAGCACCAGGCAGTGTTTCGTTCTGTTGTACATGGGGTCACTATAAGTCGGAACCAACAGCACCTGACGACAACAATTTAAAATAATGATTACAAAGACTATGAAGCAACAACATAAAAAATATGTACAGACTAGCTATAATGTTAAGGTTTTTTTTTTTTTTTCAAAAGCAAGATTTGAAAATGAATTTATAGTCAGGGCCTGCAAACTAGGGCTTTGCTCCACGCCTCCAAAATTTAGGTGGTGCAAACATTTTAACTTAGTGGGCTTAAAAAAAAAAAAAAACTGTTGCTGTTGAGCCCAACTCATAGTGACCTTATAGGACAGAGGAGAAATGCCCCACAGGGTTTCCAAGGAGCAACTGGTGGATTCGGACTGCCAGCCTTTTGGTTAGCAGCCGCAGCTCTTAACCACTACGCCACCAGGGCTTCCAGCGGGCTTAAAGGACCCTGCAAATGTTTAAGTTCTACCACCATTACCAGTGCCACTGCTGCCAAGCTCCCTCCTCTTCCACTTCCTCTTGGGTCCTCCTCTTAGAAACCAGCAGAGATGGATGATCTTAGGAGACCCAAGGTCAAGGACAAAACAACCACCACCCCTCTGTGTGCTATCTCCTTGCCTTCCCACTCCCATCTGAGCTGCCCACCGGCGCCCCCTCCCTCCATGCATGGGTACATCTATGGACTTGAGGCCACATTTCATGCCGCCCCCTCTCCCCTGACCACATGCCAAACTGCTGGAATTGCCTCTGTGGTGTGAAGAGTTGGCATCTGGGTAAATCATCTGCTCTTGGTACAAGGAGGAAGAGGGCTGTGCAACTGGGGACAGGATGCCTAATTTCCAAAGCCAAAGTATCTGGGTTGATGAAAAGGCCAATATAAGGACCACTGATAATAGCCGGTGCCTTCCATCAATTAACCACAGGGCTCAGATTAGGGGGCGACAAAGGAAATGACAACAGCACAATGGGCACTCCCTCCTCATAGGCAGCCCCGCCACTCCCCACCCTGACCACAGTGATGGAGAATAGGTGGGCAGTCCTCAGGATACCATGGGGCTAGCATATTTGGGGATGTAGATGGTATTATGGTTATGAGGTAGATCTGGGGAACTCTGGGCAAGTCACCAGTGGAAGGTTATGTCATAAGGCTTTGCATGGCCTCTAAGAATTTGAGTGACCTCACACCCAAACATTCTTCCCTGTACACACTAGGTCAATGGTAGATGAAGCCTACCTGATACACCGTGACATTTTTCAGTTTTACATTACCCCATGTCTTCTTTAGAATGGGGCTAATTTCTAACCCCTCTGCCTTAGTTATTCAGTGCTGCTATAGCAGAAATACCACACATGGGTGGCTTTAACAAACAGAAATTTATTTTCTCACAATTTAGGAGGCTAGAAGTCCAAATTCAGGTGCGGGCTGTAGGGGAAGTCTTTCTCTCTGTCAGCTCTGGGGGAAGGTCCTTGTCTCCTTTTGACATCTGTGGGCCCAGCGTTCCTTGCAGATCTTCATGTGGCTTGGCATCTCCCCCCATCTCTGCTCTGCTCGCTTGTTTAATCACTTTTATATCTCAGAAGAGATTGACTCAAGACACTCTCCACACTAACCCTGCCTCATTAACATAACAAAGACAACCCATTTCCAAATGGGATTATAACCACAGGCATAGAGGTTAGGAGGAGCCCTGGAGGCAAAGTGGTTAAAGCACTTGGCTGCTAACCACCAGCTGCTCCTTGGGAGAAAGATGTGGCAGTCTGCTTCCATAAAGATTACAGCTTTGGAAGCCCTATGGGGAAGTTCTACTCTGTCTTATAGGGTTGCTATGAATTGGAATTAACTTGACGGCAGTGGGTATAGAGATTAGGATTTACAACACGTTTTGGGGAACACGATTCCATCTGTAGTACCTGTAATCCAGAAATCTCTCAACTATCTTGGAGAGGGTATGATGGGGGGTTCCAGTACTAAAAGTATGGTTATGGTAATATTGTTTTTTTAAACAGTGGAAAGAAAGTAATAAAAATGTAAATAGTGGCCATTGGGTACATTTTTAGTCTACTCTTTCTTGTTTTCACAATGATCTTTAATAAGTGTATTATTTTCACAATGACAAACATTTAATAATACATTTTCAATAAAAGGGTGAACTGATGAACAACAACAACAAAAAAAAAAAAAAACAAAAGCAGAAATTGCTTACTTACAGCTATTAAAACCAGAGCCCAAAAACCCAGTGCCGACGCATGCCCAATTCTGGGCTTAAGAGACCATGTGGCTCAATTAAAACATAAAAAAAACATATTGGCTGTTAATTTACCCTAGCCTCATTCCATTGTTTCGGACCCATAAAAAGTGAACTTCAGAACACTCAGAACATCTGCTATGGTCTTCTGGCCAGTACAGCGCAGTTGCTGCTGATTGACTGGAAGGGTCCATAAATCTGCAACATACATGTGGCCTCTGTCAGGTCCAGACAGACTCATAGACAGACTGGAACCACCTGAACCCCTGAGACCCTAGAAATGGCTGCTGATGCTGCTTTAATTCATTCTCCATAGCTTAGAATGATGTTAACATTTTCAGGAGAACCCCTACAAAAACAGATTGGTTTTTGTTCTCATCTATTAATAACAGCTATTTTGCAATGCTATTTAAATCTTCCATTGTTATTTAAACTTTTCATGAATTCTATCTCCCCAACTGAGCGACTTTGGGCAGCAGGGACCACATCTTACAGGAGTCTGTAACCCCCGTGAAGCCTAGCACAGTGCCCCTTCAAAGACACTCATAAATATTTGTTCACTTGCTTTTTGTTTTTTCTAACTTGGTAAAACCCATCGTTTTAATTATTGAGCTGCTCTGCCCAAATGGCATATCAGTTGCTGACTCAAGGTCCCTTCCAGCTGCGAGCTTGGCAGTCTGCTTCAGGTGGCCCCTCAGTGAGCCCGGGCACACACCCATGCACACATGCACACCAAAAGAGAAGTGTCTTAATATTACTTTCAGGGTGTTATATTGTGATCAACAGCTATATCTGGCAACTTTTCTCTCTAGCACTAAAGAAGACATATTACCAAATGTTAAAAAGGGGATCTGCCAAAGCAACACTCAGAACAGAAAAAAAAATTAAAAACGGGCGTAAACTCTCTACCTACTAATCTCTACCTGCACCTCCAGATGGACCAAGGACCTGAAAGATGAGGGGAGCCATGCCTTTGGCCCCTGATGCGGACAGAATGCCCACTGGGATTTGGGGATTCGGCACTACATGAAGCTCTGGCTGCAAAGCTAAGGATCTGGACTCGCAAGAAGGACTCAGCCTCCAGTCACTGCCCTTTTTCACAGATGCAGAGGGCGGGGGCTGGGCTCCTCTGCAAAGAAGAGGCTCTTTTATTTGGAGCAACTTCTTGAGTTCACAGCATTAATTTTATAACCATTTTAGAGAGAGCAGGGGAGGACTCCTGAACTCATCCAGAGATAATTAAAAATGGGGCGGGGGGAGAAATCTGAAATAAACAAACAACAAGCTGAAGGCACCAGGGGTTTCTGAATAACATCTTCCCAGTTAAACAATTTAAGAATCCCATAAAGCAAAAGCTGCCCCCGGACATTCTCTCCCACATAAACGCGCTTGTTATTTCAGCCACACTCAGCTAGAGCAGCATTTCCTCTCTCCTTCACTTCTGTAGCCACCTCATCTATCCAGAGAGTGTGTCATCTCTACTGAAGTGTCCTTAAGGGGGAAGGCAGCTGACCGCCCAGCCTGGCCAGAAGCGCCTGGAGCGCTGCTGCAGTCCTGAAGGACCTCAACAACTTGCCACCCTAAAATCTGATTTCTGGCCTCAAATGCCAGTTTTGCCTTAGCAAAGACTGAAAATTTCAGGCCTCTTGATGTTTGTCAATCAGCACATTCCCCGGTATCTTTTCTGATGTAGCAGAATCAACTATGTTCAAATAAACCACTTTATGGTCATTGGTAACTACATTTTAAAAATATCAAGAACCACTGAGCCATGGGGTGGGGGGGTGGTCTTCAAAAGACCACGGAGTAGTAAAAAGCAATTTGGTTTCATCTTAAAAAACCAAAACAAAAACTCCTCCTTTTAAAAATGCATGGGGCATAAAACCCAGTTGATAAGTCGAAAAATAAAGCCAACACACAGAGAGGCAGGGAAATAGAAGAGTTAGGATCAGGCGGAAAGAGCAGAAGAAGGACAAGGAGGAGGAGGAGGAGTGAGGGGAGGAATGGAAGCACTGGATGGAGACGAGAAGCCAGACAAGGAAGAGGGGAGGAGCAGGTGGCTGGAGGGCTCCAAGAGAGGACACAAGCCCGAGAGATTGCTCCGCTCACAGTCAGCTGTTCATCTGGGATGTGAGGAAATAGATGGCCCATTTCGTAATACACTACATCAAGTTTCTCTTTTTTTTGTTGTTAATCAAATATGTCCTTCCCTTGTCTTGACACATACCAAGTTAAGATATGTTCAGGGACAAATCATTTATTCCATTTACAAAATGGAAATACCTTCTCTAATCATCCATCATTTTGTTAACAGGCCCTATTTGGGGTCAACACCCACTAGACTCTGGGGATAAGGTGGGAGTCCCACATCTACCACCACGTGGCAGATGCTTCCCGACAAATACAAGATCATCCCGTGCATTCACGTAATGGCTCTAATCATTTACTCCAGACAACAAATGGTCATTGAGCCTCTACAGGGCTGAGAAAGACACAGCCCCCACACTCAAGGAGCTTCCACTTGACAGGGAAAATAAAATAAATAGCCACGACGCAAGAAAGCAGAGGCTCGTAAGTGCCAAATGAGTAGTACAAGCCAGACGTTACTACCAGGAGGTAGAAAGCAGCAATCAGGAAAAGCATTTGAAGGACAGGCATTTGAGTAAGACACTCAGGTGAGCCAAGTCAATGCAGGGCAAAGGAACCCCAGGGGAACAGCGCAAGAAAAATGGGGAGAGGACAAAGCAGAGGGAATAGTGACTGGTGGAAATTATTGGACGCCAGGCTCCCCCTGATAAATACCAGAAGATAAGGCTAGAATAGGAGAGTGAGGCTGGTTTGCAGAGGACTTGGCTCCTCGGCCAACTGGAGCAGGAGGGAGGCAGTAGAAACAGAAAGGAAGGGACAACCTGAGGAAGAGTGTGCAGGAGCACCTTCAACGCTGGATGACCACCTGAATGTGGGAGGGTGGCCAAGAGTAGAAAGTCAGGATAGCCTCCAGCACTCCAGCTCAGGTTAGAGAGAAGATGATGATACCATTAAGTAATTCACTAAGAAGGCACAATACCACCCCTGTGGATGCCTGCCTAAAAAAAATGCATAACCTGAATCTAATCATGAGAAAACATCAGACAAGCCCAAATTAAAGACCATCGTGCAAAATAACTGGACTGTACCCATTAGAAGCCGTCATCGTCGTGAAACACAAAGAACAACCAAGGAACTGTCCCAGATGTCAGGAGACTAAACAGACATAACAACCAACCAACTTGCAACTTACTCCCAAATGCTTTAGAAAAAAAATCACAACATATGTGCGTGTTTACATATACATATATGTATTTAAAAAAAAAAGAACACATTGTCGTCCGGTTGATTCCGACTCATAGTGACCCTACAGGAAGGACAGGGTAGAACTGCCCAAGGGGTAGCTGGTGGATTCAACTGTCAGCCTTTTGGTCAGCAGCTGAGCTCTTAACCATTAAGCCAACAGGGCTCCTTAACAACATAAAAATATAACCTGTTGCTTTTGAGTCGATCACAACTCATAGGGACCCTACAGGACAGAACTGCCCTACAGTGTTTCCAAGGAGTGGCTGAACTGCTGACCTTTTGCTTAGCAGCCAAAAGCTTAAACCACTGTACCAACAGGGCTCCATAAGTAAGTTATGGGGGGACCTTATACTGAGGTGCTGTTCTTGTTAGATGTTGAGTCAATTTCGATTCATAGCAACCCCACATGACAGAGTAAAAGGGACCCATAGGGTTTTCGAGGCTGTAATCTTTACAGGAGCAGATCGCCAGGTCTTTCTCCTACGAGGCTGCTGAGTGGGTTTGAACTGTCAACCTTTTGGTTAGGAGCTGAGCATTTAACTGTTGTGCCACCAGGGCTCATTTATTAAGGTAGAGAGATGTAAACTAGGATGTGGACATCCTCAAATTTTTCCTGAGAGGGATCTGACTGGTAGGTTAAGGGATGGAAAAGGTCCGGCAAAGGGTGTTAATAAAAGGTGGCCCATTTTTAATAGAAAAAGAAGGTCTATAGGAAAATTTTCAATGGAACCAGTCCAGAGGTCTTTGTGACTTCTCCTGGATAACTTGGCAAGCTGGGAGAAGAAAGAGCAGATAATGACGGTGATTTGAGATTCAGGACTGGAATATATGAGGCCAACATGTTTCGAAGATAAAGGATCCCAGGATTCCAGGCAAAACTACCTGGTAACACATACACTGCACGTGGAGAAATGAAGCCAGAGAAGCGCTGAAGACCTGGAACAGTCACTGATTAAGGGACCAGAGTTCTCCATGACGGTTAAGATCAGGTGCAGCAGGTGGAAAGAATCAGCCTAGCAGACGGAAGCCCAAGTTCCAGATCCTGGAGGTGGAGAAATGTCCAAGACTGAACAAGTCCAAGATGTGGGCTGTAGAAGCAAAGTGGAAACTAAGGCCATACGGGTTAATGTTGAGAAACTTCAAAATCAGTGAATTAACAGAGCCTCAAACCCCAAAGCCACTGGCAAGAGACAAAGCAGAGAGAAGAAGCTGGTTGTTCATGTTTCTTTTATTTATTACTTTTTTATGCATTGAGTGGAATGATTCCCAGACCTGGCTATACTCAAACTCACCTGAAGAGCTTTGCCTTCTCCACCCCCTCCTTCTCCTCTCTTCTTTACGTTTTGTTTTTAAAATGAGCCTTTTTAGGTCTCACCCACCCTGATGATTCTAATTTAGTGTGTTTAAGACAGTCTAAAAAGCCACATTTTTCAAAATGCTCCCACGTGGCTCTGGGAAGCCAAAGGCTTGGGAAGCAGTGATCCAGAAGATAAGAAGGATGGTACAGCAGCACAAGCAGACAGCATTAACTTCTCAAGACAAGGCTTCATTGGTGATGGGGTAATGGTTTGGAGGTGGCACTAAAGAGCAAGAAGGTCAATCCCTGCTCCAAAGAGACGGGAGAGGATGGTAGAGAGGACTGTTCTCAGGCAAGCTGTTCACTCAGACTCTGGTGCAAGGGGAGGGGAGCAGATGGGCTTAGCCGCTAGCCGCAGAAGAAAGAATATACAGGCGTATAGCTGCAGGATGCAAGAAACAAGAGGCTGAAAGGTAGGTTAGTGGCCTGCAGAAACAAGAGGCTAAACAGTTTGTTAATGAGCGTTCCAGGCGGAATGACGTTCGGTTCATTAAACGGTTTTAATTCCCGAGCAGTAAGGATTTTTCTTTCCATCTGAATGCTACCATGTCTCCAACATGTAAACCATTAAAAATTATTACGCTCTCTGGTAAACAGGCTTTCAGTGGCTTATTCATTAACAATGAAAATTGTCTCCCCAGCCCACATTTTTATACAGATGGAATCAGATTCAAATGAATGTCAAGGGCAGTCTGGAAGCATAAAGTCAGAAGAGGCAAGCTGAGAGACAGGACGTGTGAGAGGGATACAGGGTATTTCCTTCCTTGTCCCACCTCCGTAGAAAAGAGAAGCTTAAGGGCTGAGACTATGGAAAGGGGCCTGAGTGTCTTCTTAGCACCAGCCAGTGCTAAAAACAGAAGAGGTGCCACAGCCTACTGAGTCTTAGGGGCCCCTTTGCACATTATCTCCATGACAGGGCCCTGAAGGCAGACACAATTTGCAAATCCTGGGGATATCTCTCAGTAAAGAACATACTTACTTTCACAAGCCTAACTCCTATTTAAAGAGCAAGCTGCAAATGTTTGCACCTGCTTTGGGTCCAGATCATTCTAGCATTATTTCAGATTACTCCTTTGAAATAATTAACATTGGCACACACAGACTTTAAGCTGAGGGCGCTTCTCAGGCACGCAAGCACACACACACGCACACACGCACAGTCTCCTGCATATGGAAGAAATGACTCACTTCGTTTGCTGCTGCCTGCCCCTGTTGGGTTTTGATTTTACCTGTTCAGATACAAAGTTTCCTATTAGATTAACTACAGGGAAGCAGAAGGCAGGAGCATTAACCCTGATTTTGGTCATGACTTTGGGGCACCAAAGGGGTTTCAACCTGTGCCTCCTGCTAAGCCACCCCCTGGACCACTGACTAGCTCCCTCCCGAATCTGCCATAGAACTAACATCTCTTGTCACTTTGGCAGTCAATGGAAATTCCCTGTAGAATAAGCACGTTTAAACCTTTCACAGCCTGTACCTGCAGAACCGTACTTTGGGGATCTTTCTCAGCTCACAGGACAATGTCACAACAGCACTGTGGAACTGCAAAGAACCCAAGTCCCTCTTTTAAAATAAGAAAGAGAAGGCGGGGTGGGGGGGGGGATGCAGAAAGGTTAACCTGTCCAAGGTCACTCAGCTCCGAGTGGTGGGGCGGCTACTCGCCCCTAACCCCCTGGCAATCCGTGCCACCCCAGCTCCCCCAAACAGATCCTCGGGGCTACTGCTGGTTTGCTGGCATGCAACCCCTCCTCGCTCCTGGCAAAAATGCATTGCCAGTTGCGCTCTGCGCCCAACTTCATCCCTTCGCGTCAGCATGCAGTTAACCCTCTCGCCCGCCGCAGGTCACATGGGCCACGCACAGTCTCCCAAGCCAATCTACCGAGCGGCTGCCCAAGGTCACCGCGGCCCCCAGGAGCAGCCGCCGCCCGGGGCTGGAGGACGCGCCGCCGGGGCCCGGGGCGCGGCACTCACCGGCGCGGGGGGCGGCGCGCCGCGGCTGCCCCTGTCCTCGCCGGCGCGCTGGGTGCGGGCTGTGCCGGCCGCCCGGCTGCGGGCCGCGCCGCGGGCAGCGCCGGCCAATCAGCGCGCTGCCCGGCCCGGTTCGCCGCTCCGGGTGCCAGCCGCCGCGCGCCGCCCGAGCGGCTTCCGGGCGCGTTGCCTGGACGCGGTTGCCGTGGCAGCCCGAGCTGGAGGCTTTCCCCGCGCGCCCGCGCCCAGCCCGGCGGCCCGCCCGCCTCCCTCCTGCTCCCACACCCAAAATAGCCTCCGCGCCGCTGCGTTTCCCTCACCGCCCCTCCAAGCCCGTGGAGCCAGCGGGCGGGGATTTCGCTTGTCGGAAAATCAATCCTGCCGTAGGACTGCCTGGCGTGGAGAGGTGCCGAGTGGTGCCTGATTAAGCTAGGAACCGAGGTGCGTATTTACTAAACCTCTTTCCCACAAAAATAGTTATTGAGCTTCCGCTGCCTCCCCCGCAAAACTGGGGAGAAGTTATTTGATTAGGCCACGGTCTGCAAAACAGCTCGCGCATTGACGCCCCACCTGTGCAGGTGAACGAACCCTCTGGGGCTGCCCAGTGCCATCAATGAATTACCTCGACACCGCAGGTGGGACTGAGGGTCGTGTCTCACCACAACAGATGCGATGTAAGAAAGGCTGCTACCAGCCCTCTTCTTCCCACGCCTTCCTTCTGCCTCCCGCCCCATCCCTCTCCCAGGGCGACCGAACTCTTGCCATCTTCCTCTCAGTTTTGGATTCTGAGCAGGGTGCACAAGCCGGTCCACTCATAATTTTGCTTCCTCTCTGTGGGCGGGCTTTCAGCAGGCTGGGGACCCGCACCTTTGCCTGCGTTCCCGCATCAGGTTCATACTTCTTCCATAGACGCTAGCACATACCCAGTACCTGTGTTCCTGTCCGTCTCCCCCACGAGCCCGAGCCCCTCCAAACCACGGAAAGGAGCATGACATGGTGGACAGAACCTGGGCCGTGAAGGCAGGCTGGGCTGTTCTGGAGTCCTGGCTGCAGCCATTACTAGTGCGTGATCTTTGGTATTCTGCAGTTGTTTCTTGACTTATAAAACAGGATAATACCCCCACAAAGGGTTAATGCAGCTCAACATTCATTCAGTCAAATATTTCTTGGGTGCCTGCCATATGCTAGAAACTATGCGTGGCTGTAAGACACAATGGTGAGGAAGAAGGAAAAGAGACATCGCTCTCTGCTCTCATGGAGCTTGCATTACAGCCCGACGCACTGATCAAATAATTGCAGACACGCTTAAAACTGCCACCAACAAGGAGACGTGCAGGGGCCTTGAAAGCCTGCAATGTGGAGATCTGACCCAGCAGCATCAACTTAGTGCTGTAAAGACTCAATGATTATCCTTTCCTTTTCCCCATTCTATTTCCACTGACCAGCACACGCTTTCTAACATACTGGATTGAATGGCATGCCATGGTGACAGCAGTTATCAGTCAGTGGAATGGTTAAGGTTGTGTGTCACCTTGGCTGGGTGATAATTCTCAGTGGTTTGGCAGTTATGTAACAATGTAGTCATCCTCCGTGTTGTGATCTGATGTGATCAGCCAGTAGTAGTAAGGGGAGTTTCCTCAAGGGTATAGCCTATATCCAATAAATACAGGGACCGTCCTGACAAAGTTTCCTGGCTTGCTCTGGATCCTGCATCCAGCTTGTCATCATCTGACCTCCAGTTCTTGGGACTTTAGCCAATGGCCTACCATCTTATCTGCCGATCTTGGGTTCATCAGCCCCTGCAGCTACTTGAGTCAGTAGAAGCCTCCAGCCCAAAGCCTGACCCATGGACTTGGGACTTGCCAGCCTTCACAACCATTTTCTTGACATAAATTTCTCTCTCTCTCTGCTTGCCTCTCTCTCTCTCTCTCATTCTCTCTCTATATGTGTATATACATGCTTCACTGGTTTTGCTTCTCTGGAGAACCCAGCCTAAGACATTCAGTTTCCCAGTAACTTTCTGTCACTTAAAACATATTTGAAACATATGTCACCTTACCATTTTATCTGGAAGAGTGTGCAGGTGTTGCCTGAAAATGCCCATGTGAACCCAGAGACCATCATGAAAAATACAGAGAATGTTCAAAATGTTTCTTGCCTGTCCTCTTTAGGTTGCCTTTCAGTGTGTAGGGCAGGCATCTCAGATGTGCACAGGGAAGTCCCGTCTCCTTTGTTTCCCCTCTCTCCTTACTATTCTGTCTTCCCTGGTCCCAGCTCTATCCTGCCATTCCCTCTTTATTCAGAGTCTTAGGGTACCCACTGCTGGCTTCCAAGAAGCGTGACGGTGGGTATTTATATTCCTCAGAATGGAGCACCTATAAAACAGGAATTGCTCTCCTGCTACTGCTGAGGATCTTCAAAGCACAACTTTGATATTTTATTTGCCAGAAAACAGCCTCCCTGTCACGGATAGGGAAGGAGAGGACCTGGGAAGGGAGAGGTCTTCATAGATAAATACATAGGTAGGTAGGTGGACGGATGGACGGATGGACGGACGGACAGACGGGTGGACGGGTGGACAGGTGGATGGGCAAATAAATATCCTTCTATTTAGGATGAATTTAGTTTTCTTTAAAAAATTGTATCAATTAATATAAATAAAATCCAAGATTTAAAAAATTCATTGAGAATAAGGCACATAATTGTAGTTCTCTCAAAATCTGAATACCTGATAGGAATCCTGAGGTTTCCAAGTAGCCTTGAATCAGACCCATAACTTCCTGTTTCTCATTTCCTTTCTTTTCTTTCCATGTTATTTGTTTTGAATCCTGAAGGGACAACATTTAATGTGCCATAATTTAAGCCTACCCTCGTTTTTTTCCAACTATTAAACTATTTCTGCAGGATAAATTGCAAAGAAATATTCATTTTTCCTGAATGGCTTTGATTGTAACTCATTCCAGGAAATTGATTTTTTTCTTGCATCTCTATAACTAAAAAGCCATGGATTATCACAAATTATTTTATACTGGCAGATCAAAATAGTTTTATCAAAGAGAACAATTTGATAAACTTGATGACTGTAATACTATTCACCAACAAGTCATTGAATACAAATGACCTTTGCAGGATATTGTGCTAGACACGGTGGAGTTTTTTTTTTTTTTTTTTAAGTGATTTATTGGACAGCTGGGTTCTGGTCCTACCTATGTCTCTGCACAGCATCTAGTCACGAAGATGAGATGTACAGGTCATCTATGGTGCCAACGAACTGGCTCGTGTAGGTGAAGGTCAAGGACTGTGTAAGTCAAAAGTGGTATTTGTAAAAAGGCTGGAAAGCAGTTGGGCCAAGGACGTGGTGCGCTCTGAAGCTCCTAGACCAGAGGAAGATTGCTGACAAGGGCCTTCTTTCAGAATCGACAGAGAGAGAAAGCCTTCTCCTTGGAGCTAGTACCATGAATTCAGACTTCTAGTCTCCTAGAGTGTGAGACAATAAATTTCTATTTGTTAAACCTGTCCACCTGTGGTATTTCCGTTATAGAAAGCAAACAAAAAAATAGACCCATTGCGGTCAAGTTGATTCCGACTCATAGCAACCGTATAGGACAGAGTAGAACTGCCCCATAGGGTTTCCAAGGAGCACCTGATGGATTTGAACCTTTTGGTTAGCAGCCATAGCTCTTAACCACTATGCCACCAGAGTTTCCCTCTGTTATATAGATATATGAGCCCTGGTGGCACAGTGGTTAAGCACTCAGCTTAACCTAGCTAAAGGTTGGCAGTTCAAACCTAGCTAGCGGCTTTGTAGGAGAAAGATGTGGCAATCTGCTCCCATAAAGATTACAGCCTAGCTATCTCATTAGGGGGAGAGCAACTGGGAGCATGTAGCAAGGTGTATATCAGTTTTTGTATGAGAGACTAACTTTATTTGTAAACTTTCACTTAAAGCACAATAAAAAAAAAATCAATCCCCTCCCCCCCCCAAAAAAGATTACAGCCTAGGAATCCCTGTGGGACAGCTATTCTGTCACATGGAGTCACTTTGAGTCGAAAGCATCTTTAGGGCACCTGACAATTAAACTCCAGAATAGCTAATAAATATGTAATCTTTAAGTCATTCCTTAGAAACAAGAATGGACACGTTATAAGGAGAGACCAGTCCCTGGAGAAGGGCATCATGTTTGGTAAAGTATAGCCAGCAAAAGAGAGGAAGACCTTCAATGAGATGCACTGACACAATGGCCCCAGCAACGGGCTCAAACATAGCAATGATTGTGACGATGGCACAGGACTGGGCAGTGTTCGATCTGTTATACTTAGGGTCGATATGAGTGGGAACCAACTCAATGGCACCTAGAAACAAGTACAAGCCATTCTCGAGTTCAGTAGGCGTCTATGGGCTTCCTAGTATTAGCCAGTCATGACAGTGCAGTTTAAACAATGAAGGCCCAAAGCATAAGCTGACGGGCCTTGGTCTTGCTTCTTTGCCAAGTAGTACGTTATCGGACAGTGATCCTCACTGGTAGGAGAATTAAAAGACAACTTCCCCTCTGTTCAACAACAGAAAGAAATAGCAATACCCACCCGTGAGGATAAGGTATAGTGCCATGCCAAGTCGTATTGAAGCCTGAGACAAAGGAGAAATCAGTAGTACTCATCCTGTCCTTATTTAAAATTTGATATTTTGTTTATCATGGATTTTTGCATTAATTTTGATTTTTTAAAATATCATTGATCTTGATGACTGTGGTTTTTCTTTGTTTTTTGGCAACCCCTTAAGTTTTGTGTCTATATGAGTGCCTCGCTTACCTCACCCTGGCTCTAGTGGTATGATAGCCAATGACAAGGTATCAGGCCCTGCGCTAAATACTTCGTCTACAGTATTTCACTTCGTCCTTGCACCATCTTGGAGACAGGCACTTTTATTTTCATGCCTGTGAGTAAACTGAGGCTTAGACACATTAGGTGACTTGTCCAAGTTCCCCAAGCTGTTAAGTGATAGAGCTGGAACTTGAACCTGGTCCCCCCTGATACCACATTCTGTGCCTTTACCCAGTTGCTCTATCCCCTCCCTTTGACTCGAGGGCAACTGACAACAACACAACAGTAATGACCATGTTATGGATTGAATTGTTTCCCCCCACAAAAAAAAAAATATGTTGGAATCCTAACCAGTATACCTGAGGATGTAAACCCATTTGGGAATAGGGTTTTTTAGTTATGTTAATAAGGCCATGTCAGTGTAGGGTGTGTCTTATCCTAATCATTTCCAAGCACCAAAGGAGAAGCACAGACATAAAGTCAAGCAAGCACAAAGTGGGTGAAGATGGGTGCCATGTGGAAATCGCCCAGGAACTGAGGAATTCTGGTGCTGCAGAAGTTGATACAAGTAGCCCAGAACTAAAACCGTTCCTGAACCCAACTCTTCAGACAAAGATTAGACTGAGCTATAAGATATAAAATGATACTCGTGAAAAGACTGCTTCTTGGTTCAAGTAGATACATGAGACTAAATGGGCAGCTCCTGTCCAGAGGTGAGATAAGAATGCAGAAAGGGTCAAAGAGCTGGTTGGATGGACATGGGAAATACAGGATGGCAAGGAGGAGTGTGCTGTCACATTATGGGGAGAGCAACTGGGGTCATATAACAATGTCTGTATAAATTTTTGTATGAGAAACTGACTTGAACTATAAACTTTCACTTAAAGCACAATTTAAAAAAGGAATAAATAAAGAGGACTTTTGCAGCAGGAAAAAAAAAAAAGTTGACACAAGGACCTTCCTTCAGAGCCACCAGAGAGAGTGCCATCCCCTAGAGCTGGAGCCCTGAATTCAGACTTCTAGCCTTCTAAGCTGTGAGAAAATTAATTTCTGTTTGTTAAAGCATTCTACTTGTGGTGTTTCTGTTACAGCAACACTAGGAGACTAAGACAGACCACATGAGTTGAGGTTGGAAAAATGTGTCACACAAACTACAAGGGATAAAGGGTGTGGCAGAGTGACAGCTATGTAAGTATTGATTAAGTTTTTCCTTCCCTTCCCCCAAGGACAGCACATATCAAAGACTATGAATAACAACAGAAAAACAAATTATTTTGAGGGAGTAAATTAACTTTAACATTCTGTCTGATTTCTTATACCTTCATCCCAGGTCTACACTAGCAATGGAGTGAAGCTTTAGTGTAAGTATCCAGATGAATCTGTTAAATAAAATAATTTGGCTTAAGATATACAGAGCCAAAAATATTTAGGGGGTTTGCACCTCTTCCTTATTAATGAAACTTAAACTAGTTCTTTTTTTTTTTTTGCACCTCTTCCTAATTAATGAAACTTAAACAAGTTCTTTACTAATATATGCTTGCCAACAAAAGGCATATAGAGTCATGTTACTTTTAAAAAGTCCTAATTAGTAGATAATACATATCCTCCAAGTAAAGTAAAATAAGATTAATATCGTGCTAAACCAAAAAATCAAACCCATTGCCATTAAGTCGATTCTGACACGTAGCAACCCTATAGATCAGAGTAGAACTGTTCCATAGGGTTTCCAAGGAGCGGCTGATGGATTTGAACTGCTGATCTTTTTGTTTAGCAGCCATAGCTCGCCATCACTCTTAACCACTGCACTACAAGGCCTCATAATATCATGCAGTTGCCCTTAAAAAGAGAAATATCAAATATGCCCCGCTTTGTTTCTCCTTCAATAGTTGGATACACTTTAACTGTTTTCACGCTCACGTACAGATTTCCCAAGGCAATGTGAACAAGTTAGAGGATTCTCCATCAGGAGCTAGAGCCCCACATAGCCATGCAGTAGGTTTTCATCAAGGAATCCTTGGGTAGCACAAATGGTTAAGTGCTCTACTACTAACCAAAATGTCGGTGGTTCAAATCCACCCAGAGGCACCTCGGAAGTAAGGTCTGGCAATCTGCTTCCAAAAAAATCACAGCCTTGAAAACCCTATTGAGTAATTCTACTCTGTACATATGGGGTCCCCATGAGTCAGAATTGACTCGACAGCAACTAACAACAACAGTTTGTTATCACTGTCATCACTCAGGAGACGGATTTCTCTTCCCCCTGGAAACATATATAATGAGGCTGATAACTATTCCATAAAGGGATTCATACTGTGAAGGCACTGGAAACTATGAATCTATATGTGCTTGGGCAAGCTACCTAAACTCTCTTTGACTCAGTTTCCTTATCTGTAAAATCAGGATAATCTTAGTTATTATTTATGATCTTATCTATTACCTAATATACAAATGTTAGTATTATTATTTTCTCCCAAGACCCAGTCAGAAAAATGAAGGTCCAATTAATATTAGATCTATTTTATCTTCCATATGGAGACAGAGTTTGGTAATTAATCTGGTTGACTCACTTTGCATGCTATTATTGATGTTGTTTGTGTTGGTACAATTCTAAGTATACTTCTGATGTCAGCCACACTCCAAAACCCTATCTTTCCCTTGCATGAAGCTATTAATGCATAATCAAATGTACACACAGCTCCTAATATTCTAGATCATTTTGGCTCCAACTAAAACAAACCGCAAGAACTTTCTTCTCCGGGAACAATGAGCAAGACTGTTACCGAATGGCTTCTGCCTTGCTTATCTGAACATTTCCTGTCCCAGCTGTATGATTCAACCCAATGAAGCACCCACGTAGGCCCTTAGAAAGGGAAAGAGGCCTATGTACTTGATACTGTGGGAAAAGTGGAAGTGGCATCATTCACCCATCCTCCCTACTTTCATCTCTGGTTGATGTAATTCTTCTCCATGGTGGGCATCTTTGCGGATAAATGTGTTTGGCAATAGTTGTGGAGTCAACAACCACCATCACTCATGCCAGACGATTACCTGGCCCCTGCTTCCACCTGTTTGGCTTGTTCTCATGAATAATAAAGTAAGATTTCAAAGTGTCACCAGAACAAAGAAGACTTGCACCTCCCCAGTCCCATCACCTGGCTGTGGCTCTGTCCTTTAAGACTCTTTCTTCCACCTACCTTTCCTGTTCTTAGCATAAGGAGCAGACCCCTTCCTGAGTAGTACCTCTGTGTCAAGTCTCTTACACTGGAAGTTACGACTTAGTTTCTCCGGCTTATTTTCTTCCAAATCTGTTCAGAAGATTAAAGTCTAATTAATATTTGTTCTACTATTTTATTTCCCCCATGCATCTGTCAGTTTGTCATACCATGGAGGCTTGTGTGTTGCTGTGATGCTGGAAGATTTGCCACTGGTATTCAAACACCAGCAGGGTCACCCATGGTGGACAGGTTTTAGCTGAGCTTACAGACTAAGACAGACTAGGAAGAAGGACCTGGTGGTCTACTTCTGAAAAGAATTAGCCAGTGAAAATCTTATGAATAGCAGCGGAACATTGTCCGGTATAGTATCGGAAGATAAGACCCCCAGGTTGGAAGGCACTCAAAATACGACGGGAAGAGTTGCCTTGTCAAAATAGAGTCAACCTTAATGACATGGATGGAGTCAAGTTTTCAGGACCTTCATTTGCTGATGTGGCACAACTTAAAATGAGAAGAAACAGCTGCAAACATCCATTAATAATCGGAACCTGGAATGTATGAAATATGAATCTAGGAAAATTGGAAATCATCAAAAATGAAATGGAATGCATAAACATCGATATTCTAGGCACTAGTGAGTTCAAATGGACTGGTATTGGTCATTTTGAATCGGACAATCATATAGTCTACTATGCCTGGAATGACAATTTGAAGAGGAATGGCATCGCATTCATCTTCAAAAAGCAAATTTCAAGATCTATCCTGAAGTACAACGCTGTCAGAGATAGGATAATACCCATATGCCTACAAGGAAGACCAACTAATACTATTACTCATATTTATGCACCAACCACTAAGGCCAAAGATGAAGAAATTGAAGATTTTTATCAGTTGCTGCAGTCTGAAATTGATCGCACATGCGATCAAGATGCATTGATAATTACTGGCGATTGGAATGCGAAAGTTGGAAACAAAGAAGAAGAATCAGTAGTTGGAAAATATGGCCTTGGTGATAGAAACAACGCCAGAGATCGAATGACAGAATTTTGCAAGAGCAATGGCTCCTCCGTTGCAAATACCTTTTTTTCACCAACGTAAACGGTGACTATACACATGGACTTCACCAGATGGAATACACAGGAATCAAAATCAACTACATCTTTGGACAGAGATGATGGGAAAGCTCAATATCATCAGTCAGAAGATGGTCAGGGGCTGACCTCAGATCAGACCTTCAATTACTTATATGCAAGTTCAAGTTGAAACTGAAGAAAATTAGAACAAGTCCATGAAAGCCAAACTACTATCTTGAGCATATACCACCTGAATTTAGAGATCATTTCAAGCATAGATTTGATGTGTTGAACACTAATGAGCAAAGACCAGATGAATTGTGGAATGACATCAAGGACATCATACATGAAGAAAGCAAGAGATCATTAAAAAGACAGGAAAAAAAAAAAAGGCTTAAATAGATGTCAGAAGAGACTCTGAAACTTTCTCTTGAACACTGAGTAGCTAAAGCAAAAGGAAGAAATGATACAGTAAAAGAACTGAACAGAAGATTTCAAAGGGTGGCTCGAGAAGACAAAGTACTATGACCCGTGCAAAGACCTGGAGATAGAAGACCAAAAAGGAAGACGATGCTTGGCATTTCTCAAGCTGAAAGAGCTGATGAAAAAATTCAAGTCTTAAGTTGTGATAGTGAAGGATTCTATGGGGAAAATATTAAAGGATGCAGGAAGCATCAAAAGAAGATGGAAGGAATACACAGAGTCACTATGCCAAAAAGAACTGGTCGACGTTCAATCATTTTAGGAGATAACACATGACCAGGAACCAAGAGAACTGAAGGAAGGAGTCCAAGCTGCACTGAAGGCTTTGGAGAAAAACAATGATCTGGGAATTGACAGAATACCAATTGAGATGTTTCAACAAACCGATGCAGCGCTGAAGGTGCTCACTCGTGTATGCCAAGAAATTTGGAAGAGAGCTACCTGGCCAACTGACTAGAAGAAAGCCATATTTTTGCCTGTTCCCAAGAAAGGTGATCCAACCAAATGCAGAAATTTTCCAAGAATATCATTAATACCACACGCAAACAAAATTTTGCTGAACATCATTCAAAAGTGGCTGTAGCAGTATATAGACAGGGAACTGCCAGAAATTCTAGCCAGATTCAGAAGAGAGCACAAAACCAGGGATACCACTGCTGATGTCAGATGGATCCTGGCTGAAAGCAGAGAATACAGGAAAGATGTTTACCTGTGTTTTATTGACTATGCTAAGGCACTCAACTCTATGAATCAAAACAAATTATGGATAACATGGAGGAGAATAGGAGTTCCAGAACACTTAGTTGTGCTTATTGAGGGACCTGTACATAGATCAGAAGACAGTCGTTTGAGCAGACAAGGGGATACTGCATGGATTAAAGTCAGGAAAGGTGTGCATCAGGGTTGTATCCTTTCACCATACCTATTCGATATGTATGCTGAGCAAACAATGCAAGAAGCTAGACTATATGCAGAAGAACTGGGCATCAGGATTGGAGGGAGACTCATTAACAACCTGCGTTATGCAGATGATACAGCCTTGCTTGCTGAAAGTGAAGAGGACTTGAAGCACTTACTGATGAAGATCAAAGACCACAGCCTTCAGTATGGATTACACCTCAACACAAAGTAAACAAAAATCCTCACAACTGAACCAATAAGCGACATCATGATATACGGAGAGAAGATTGAGGTTGTCAAGGATTTCGTTTTACTTGGATCACAATCAACACCCATGGAAGCAGCAGTCAAGAAATCAAAAGACGAATTGCACTGGGCAAATCAACTGCAAGAGATCTCTTTAATGCATTAAAAAGCAAAGGTGTCACCTTGAGGACTAAGGTACGCCTGATCCAAGCCATGGTGTTTTCAGTCGCCTCATATGCACGTGAAAGCTGGACAATGAATAAGGAAGACAGAAGAAGAATCGACATCTTTGAATTGTGGTGTTGGCGAAGAATATTGAATATATCATGGACTGCCAAACGAATGAACAAATCTGTCTTGGAGGAGATACAACAGGAATGCTTAGAAGCAAGGATGGCGAGACTACATCTCACATACTTTGGACATGCTGTCAGGAGGGATCAGTCCCTGGAGAAGGACATCATGCTTGGTAAGGTGGAGGATCAGCAAAAAAGAGGAAGATCCTTAACTAGATGGACTGACTCCATGGCTGCAACAGTGGGCTCGAGCATGGCAACTATTGTGAGAATGGTGCAAGACCAGGCAGTGTTTCATTCTATTGTGCATGGAGTCACTACGGGTCAGAACTGACTCGATGGCAACTAAGAACAACAACAACTATTCTATTTTACACATGGAGACAAGATTGGTAATTCCAGTACTAAAAAGTCAAGACATTCTTTTTTGGACATGTCTCAGTGATAAACACAAAATTACTGTTAATTCACTGTAATTTTAAAACCCAAACATACCCAACACCTAACATACACATACATAATCATTTGATTTCTTTTTCAAAGGAAGAATCTCTCCTTTTTCTAAGAGGAGATAATTATATTGGTTTCTGTAGGAAAATTTCCACAAGAAATATCAGCTTTCCTTTTATAAAGTTTAAAGACAGAAAATTCCAAATCAAGGCACTTGTTATGAGCAACACTGAAGGGCAGCCAGTAAGAATGACCCTCGTAATCCTCCTACCAGGATTTATACAAGAAAATTTCTTAGAACTAACGAGCATGAATGTCTAGATTACACAGTTCCCCCAGGTACCTGGCACAGTGAATGAGAAAGACCTCATTTTGAGAAGGAACTCATTTTGAAATTTCAGAACACCAAAGCTAAAGAGAAAGCCCTAAAATGTTCCAGAGTGTAAAAATATCAGGTCGTATACAAATAATCAGAAGTCAGAATGACATCAAACTTCTCAATAGTAACACTGGAAGAAAGAGCAATATCTAAAATTTTGAGAGAAGGGTATATCCATTCCATAATTCTATAACCAGCCAAATTTCCCATTAAGTCTCAGGGCTCATGAAGTACATTTTAATATTTGCTATTTTCCAAAAACGTACTTTATAGGTGCCCTTTCTCAGGATTCTACTAAGAAATATTTTCTAGCAAAATGAGAAAGTAAACATGGACCCAGGAAGCAGAGGATCCATTGCAAAAGAACAGCATATCACATAGTCCAGTCTAATCCCAACCCATTCGGAACAAAAAAGAATGAAGCACACCAAAGACACAAGGAAAATATGAGCCCAAGAGACATAAAGGGCCACATAAACCAGAAATTCCATCAGCCTGGGACCAGGAGAACTAGATGGTGCCTGGCTACCACCAATGACTGCCCTGACAGAGAACACAGCAGAGAGTCCCTGATGGAGCAGGAGAAAAGTGGGGTGCAAAATTCAAATTCTTGTAAAAAGACCAGACTTAATGGTCTAACTGAGACTGGAGGGACCCCAGAAGACATGGCCCCCAGACTCTCTGTTAGCCCAAAACTAAAACCATTCCTGAAGCCCACTCTTCCGAAAAAGATTAGACTGGACTATATGATATAATACAATACTTGTAAAGAGTGTACTTCTTAGCTCAAGTGGATACAAGGAGACTAAATGGACAGCTCCTGCCCAGAGGAGAGATGAGAAGGCAGAAAAGGATAGGAGCTGGTTGAATGGATACGGGAAATCGGGGTGGAAAGGAGGAATGTTAGGTCACATTATAGGGAGAGCAACTAGGGTCACATAACAATGTGTGTATAAATTTCTGTATGAGAAACTAACTTGAACTGTAAACTTTCACTTAAAGCCCAATTAAAAAAAAAAAGAATGTCTGCCTTGAGCATTGTGCTCTTTTGATCTATCTATATGGGATCAAATTTACAACAGCAATTCAAAAGATTAGATAGGAACCTTAGGGAGCAGCGAGTTTATGCTAATGGAGGAGGAACTACTCAGGAAAGGAGGTTGAGAACCGTTGTACAACTTGAAAAATGTAATCAACGTCACAGAATTGCACATGGAGAAATTGTTGAATTGGTGTATGTTCTGCTGTGTATATTCTCAACAACAAGAAAAAAATAAATTATCAAAAAATATTTTCCAGAGGGCGGGGGCCAAGATGGCGGACTAGGTGGACGCTACCACGGATCCCTCTTGCAACAAAGACTCGGAAAAACAAGGGAATCGATCACATACATAACAATCTACGAACTCTGAACAACAAGCACAGACTTAGAGACGGAAAACGAACAAATACGGGCAGACAGCGACTGTTTTCAGAACTAGGAGCCAGCGCACCAGCTGACTACTTGGAAAATCTAGTTTCCCAGTGATGGCTCGGAGACAGCAGTCCATATCAAACCACATAAAGAAACAGACCATGACAGCTTCTCCAACCCCCCAAACAAAAGAATCAAAATCTTTCCCAAATGAAGATACAATCCTGGAATTATCAGATACAGAATATAAAAAACTAATTTACAGAATGCTTAAAGATATCACAAATGAAATTAGGATAAATGCAGAAAAAGCCAAGGAACACACTGATAAAACTGTTGAAGAACTCAAAAAGATTATTCAAGAACATAGTGGAAAAATTAACAAGTTGCAAGAATCCATAGAGAGAAAGCATGTAGAAATCCAAAAGATTAACAATAAAATTACAGAATTTGACAACGCAATAGAAAGTCAGAGGAGCAGACTCGAGCAATTAGAATGTAGACTGGGACTTCTGGAGGACCAGGGAAACAACACCAACATAGCTGAAAAAAAATCAGATAAAAGAATTAAAAAAAATGAAGAAACCCTAAGAATCATGTGGGACTCTATCAAGAAGGATAACTTGCGAGTAATTGGAGTCCCAGAACAGGGAGGGGGGACAGAAAACACAGAGAAAATAGTTGAAGAACTCCTGACACAAAACTTCCCTGACATCATGAAAGAAGAAAGGATATCTATCCAAGATGCTCATCGAACCCCATTTAAGATTGATCCAAAAAGAAAAACACCAAGACATATCATCATCAAACTTGCCAAAACCAAAGACAAACAGAAAATTTTAAAAGCAGCCAGGGAGAAAAGAAAGGTTTCCTTCAAGGGAGAATCAATAAGAATAAGTTCAGACTACTCAGCAGAAACCATGCAGGCAAGAAGGGAATGGGACGACATATACAGAGCACTAAACGAGAAAAACTGCCAACCAAGGATCATATATCCAGCAAAACTCTCTCTGAAATATGAAGGAGAAATTAAGATATTTACAGATAAACACAAGTTTAGAGAATTTGCAAAAACTAAACCAAGACTGCAAGAAATGCTAAAGGAGATTGTTTGGCCGGATGACCAATAATATCAGCTACCAGCACAATACAAGGTCACAAAACAGAACGTCCTGATATCAACGCAACTCAAACAGGGAAAGCACAAAAACAAACAAATTAAGACTAATTCTAAAAAATAAATAAATAAACAAAATAATACACACAACAGGAAATCATGGAAATCAATAGATAAACGATCAAAATAATCAAAAAGAGGGACTAAATATAGGAGACATTGAACTGCCAGATGGAGAGTGATACAAGGCGAAATAGAAGGATACAAGTTAGGTTTTTACTTAGAAAAATAGGGGTAAATAAAAAGGTAACCACAAAAAGGAATATCAATTCCATAACTCAAGAAAAAAGCCAAGAAAAACGTAACGACTCAATAAACACAAAGTTAAACATTATGAAAATGAGGATCTCACAAGCTACTAAGAAAAACGTCTCAGCACAAAAAAGCATGTGGAAAAATGAAATGGCCAACAACACACATGAAAAGGCATCAAAATGACAGCACTAAAAACTTACTTATCTATAATTACGCTGAATGTAAATGGACTAAATGCACCAATAAAGAGACAGAGAGTCACGGACTGGATAAAAAAACACGATCCATCTATATGCTGCCTACAAGAGACACACCTTAGACTTAGAGACACAAACAAACTAAAACTCAAAGGATGGAAAAAAATATATCAAGCAAACAAAAAGCAAAAAAGAAGAGGAGTAGCAATATTAATTTCTGACAAAATAGACTTTAGACTTAAATCCACCACAAAGGATAAAGAAGGACACTATATAATGATAAAAGGGACAATTGATCAGGAAGACATAACCATATTAAATATTTACGCACCTAATGACAGGGCTGCAAGATACATAAATCAAATTTTAACAGAATTGAAAAGTGAGATAGACACCTCCACATATATAGTAGGAGACTTCAACACACCACTTTCGGAGAAGGACAGGACATCCAGTAAGAAGCTCAATAGAGACACGGAAGACCTACTTACAACAATCAACCAACTTGACCTCATTGACTTATACAGAACTCTCCACCCAACTGCTGCAAAATATACTTTTTTTTCTAGCGCACATGGAACATTCTCTAGAATAGACCACATATTAGGGCATAAAACAAATCTTTCCAGAATCCAAAACATCGAAATATTACAAAGCATCTTCTCAGACCACAAGGCAATGAAGCTAGAAATCAATAACAGAAAAACTAGGGAAAAGAAATCAAATACTTGGAAAATGAACAATACCCTCCTGAAAAAAGACTGGGTTATAGAAGACATCAAGGAGGGAATAAGGAAATTCTTAGAAAGCAACGAGAATGAAAATACTTCCTATCAAAACCTCTGGGACACAGCAAAAGCAGTGCTCAGAGGCCAATTTATATCGATAAATGCACACATACAAAAAGAAGAAAGAGACAAAATCAGAGAACTGTCCCGACAACTTGAGCAAATAGAAAGTGAGCAACAAAAGAATCCATCAGGCACCTGAAGAAAACAAATAATAAAAATTAGAGCTGAACTAAATGAATTAGAGAACAGAAAAACAATTGAAAGAATTAACAAAGCCAAAAGCTGGTTCTTTGAAAAAATTAACAAAATTGATAAACCATTGGCTAGACTGACTAAAGAAAAACAGGAAAGGAAACAAATAACCCGAATAAGAAACGAGAAGGACCACATCACAACAGAACCAAATGAAATCAAAAGAATCATATCAGATTACTACATAAAATTGTACTCTAACAAATTTGAAAACCTAGAAGAAATGGATAAATTCTTGGAACAATACTACTTACCTAAACTAACACATTCAGAAGTAGAACACCTAAATAGACCCATAACAAAAAAAGAGATTGAAACGGTAATCAAAAAACTCCCAACAAAAAAAAGTCCTGGCCCAGATGGCTTCACTGCAGAGTTCTACCAAACCTTCAGGGAAGACTTAACACCATTACTATTGAAGGTATTTCAAAGTATAGAAAAAGACGGAATACTACCCAACTCATTCTATGAAGCTACCATCTCCCTGATACCAAAACCAGGTAAAGACATTACAAAAAAAGAAAATTTTAGACCTATATCCCTCATGAACATAGATGCAAAAATCCTTAATAAAATTCTAGCCAATAGAATCCAACAACACATCAAAAAAATAATTCACCCTGATCAAGTGGGATTTATACCAGGTATGCAAGGCTGGTTTAATATCAGAAAAACCATTAATGTAATCCATCACATAAATAAAACAAAAGACAAAAACCACATGATCTTATCAATTGATGCAGAAAAGGCATTTGACAAAGTCCAACACCCATTTATGATAAAAACTCTCACCAAAATAGGAATTGAAGGAAAATTCCTCAACATAATAAAGGGCATATATGCAAAGCCGACGGCCAATATCACTCTAAATGGAGAGAACCTGAAAGCATTTCCCTTGAGAACGGGAACCAGACAAGGATGCCCTTTATCACCACTCTTATTCAACATCGTACTTGAAGTCCTAGCCAGAGCAATTAGGCTAGACAAAGAAATAAAGGGTATCCAGATTGGTAAGGAGGAAGTAAAGCTATCACTATTTGCAGATGACATGATCGTATACATGGAAAACCCTAAGAAATCCTCCAGAAAACTACTGAAACTAATAGAAGAGTTTGGAAGAGTCTCAGGATATAAAATAAACATACAAAAATCACTTGGATTCCTCTACATCAACAAAAAGAACACCGAAGAGGAAATAACCAAATCAATACCATTCACAGTAGCCCCCAAGAAGATAAAATACTTAGGAATAAATCTTACCAAGGATGTAAAAGACCTATACAAAGAAAACTATAAAACTCTGCTACAAGAAATTCAAAAGGACACACTTAAATGGAAAAACATACCCTGCTCATGGATAGGAAGACTTAACATAGTAAAAATGTCTATTCTACCAAAAGCCATTTATACATACAACGCACTTCCAATCCAAATACCAATGTCATACTTTAAGGGAATAGAGAAACAAATCACTAATTTCATATGGAAAGGAAAGAACCCCCGGATAAGCAAAACATTACTGAAAAAGAAGAAGAAAGTGGGAGGCCTCACTCTACCTGATTTCAGAACCTATTATATAGCTACAGTAGTCAAAACAGCCTGGTACTGGTACAACAACAGGCACATAGACCAATGGAACAGAATTGAGAATCCAGACATAAATCCATCCATTTATGAGCAGCTGATATTTGACAAAGGACCAGTGTCAGTCAATTGGGGAAATAATAGTCTTTTTAACAAATGGTGCTGGCATACCTGGATATCCATTTGCAAAAGAATGAAACAGGACCCATACCTCACACCATGCACAAAAACTAACTCCAAGTGGATCAAAGACCTAAACATAAAGACTAAAACGATAAAAATCATGGAAGAAAAAATAGGATCTACCCTAGGAGCCCTAATACAGGGCATAAACAGAATACAAAACATTGCCAAAAATGATGAAGAGAAACCAGATAACTGGGAGCTCCTAAAAATCAAACACCTATGCACATCTAAAGACTTCACCAAAAGAGTAAAAAGACCACCTACAGACTGGGAAAGAATATTCAGCTATGACATCTCAGACCAGCGCCTGATCTCTAAAATCTACATGATTCTGTCAAAACTCAACCACAAAAAGACAAACAACCCAATCAAGAAGTGGGCAAAGGATATGAACACACATTTCACTAAGGAAGATATTCAGGCAGCCAACAGATACATGAGAAAATGCTCTCGATCATTAGTCATTAGAGAAATGCAAATTAAAACTACGATGAGATTCCATCTGACACCAACTAGACTGGCATTAATTCAAAAAACACAAAATAATAAATGTTGGAGAGGCTGCGGAGAGACTGGAACTCTCATACACTGCTGGTGGGGTTGTAAAATGGTACAACCACTTTGGAAATCCATCTGGCGTTATCTTAAACAGTTAGAAATAGAACTACCATACAACCCAGAAATCCCACTCCTCGGAATATACCCTAAAAATACAAGACCCTTCACACAAACAGATATATGCACACCCATGTTTATTGCAGCTCTGTTTACAATAGCAAAAAGCTGGAAGCAAACAAGATGTCCATCAACGGACGAATGGGTAAATAAATTGTGGTATATTCACACAATGGAATACTACGCATCGATAAAGAACAGTGACGAATCTCTGAAACACTTCATAACATGGAGGAATCTGGAAGGCATTATGCTGAGCGAAATGAGTCAGTTACAAAAGGACAAATATTGTATAAGACCACTATTATAAGATCTTGAGAAATAGAAAAAACGGAAAAGAACACATACTTTTGTGGTTACAAAGGGGGGAGGGAGGGAGGGAGGGAGGGAGAGGGCTTTTTATTGATCAATCTGTAGATGGGAACTGCTTTGGGTGAAGGGAAAGACAACACTCAAAACATGGAAGGTCAGCCTAATTGGACAGGATTAAAAGTAAAGAGGTTTCCGAGATAAAATGAAAGCTTCAAAGGATAGCGAAGCAGGGGCTGGGGTCTGGGGAACTTGGTTTGAGAGGACTTCTAAATCAATGGGCAAAACAATTCTATTATGAAAACACTCTGCATCCCACTTTGAATTGTGGCACCTGGGGTCCTAAATGCCAACAAGCAGCCATCTAAAATACATTAATTGGTCTCAACCCACCGGGAGCAAAGGCAAAGGAAGAACACCAAGGTCACACGACAACTAAGAACCCAAGAGACAGAAAGGGCCACTTGAACCAGAGACCTACAATATCCTGAGACCAGAAGAACTAGTTGGTGCCCGGCCACAATCGATGTCTGCCCTGTCAGGGAACACAACAGACAACTCCTGAGGGAGCAGGAGACCAATGGGATGCAGACCCCAAATTCTCATTAAAAGACCACACCTAATGGTATGATTGCGACTAGAGGAATCCCAGAGACAATGCTCCCCAGAACTTCTGATGGCACAGGACAGGAACCATCCCCGAAGACAAATCATCAGGCATGAAAAGGACTGGTCAGTGGGGGGGAGAGAGATACTGATGAAGAGTGAGCTAATTAAATCAGGTGGACACAGGAGAGTGTGTTGGCAACTCTTGACTGGAGGGGGGATGGGAAGATAGAGAGAGAGGGAAGAAGGTAAAATTGGCACGAAACGAGAGACTGTAAGGGCTGACTCAATAGGGGGAGAGCAAGTGGGAGAAGGGAGTAAGATGTATGTAAACCTACATGTGACAGACTGATTGGAATGGTAAATGTTCACTTGAAGCTTAATAAAAATTTAAAAAAAAAAAAAAAATATTTTCCAGATACATACAGTATTCATTTAAAGTATGTTGTTTTGTATCTGTACGGCAAGGAGCCCTGGTGTCACAGTGGTTAAGCCTACTAACCAAAAGGTCAGTAGTTTGAACCAAGGAAAAAGAAAAAAAAATTTTTTCTAGATAGCTTTATGATAGCATTCTGAATAATAAAAGACTGGGCTACCTTTTCCCACAACTCAGATAATTAAAATAAGTACCTGTTGAACATGGATTACATAGATTATCAGGCAATAGAAGGACTCCAGGATTCAGTCATAACACTTGGTTTCAAATTTTGGCTTCATTTCTTACTAACTGGACAATTTGGGGCAAGTTATTTAATTTCTTTGAGCCTCAATTTCCACATCTGTTGAGCACCTAGCCTGTGTCAGGCACTATTTTAGGCACAGAAGATGCAGTAGTTACTGTAGTATATGCTGCCATGGATCTTACATTCTAACTGGGGAAGAATATAAACAAGCAAAGTAATTTTAGATAGTGATAAGAAAGAGGGAAAATAAAAAGGAGTGGAGCACGGGGCTAGTTTAGAAAGAGAGGTTAGGGTGGACTTCTCTAAGAAGGTGCCATCTGACTGACACTTGGATGATCTTTGTGACACTAAGTGATATGGCCCAATATGATGATACTGTGTGAAGAACTAACCCAAAAACTCAACCCAGTGCCGTGAAGAACTAGGGGCGGAGCATTCCAAGCAGAAGGAAGAGTCAGGGCAAAGAAGAGCTTGGCATGTTTGGAGAAAAGGGAGGAGGCTGGTGTAGCTGAGTTTAGAAAGAGAGGGAGAAGGTTACCAGACGGATTTGGAGGGCAGTACCTGTAAAAAAAAAAAAAAAAAAAAAAATGTAGGAGCTTGAAATCTATCATAAGTAGTTTTGGTTTTATTTGAGATGACAAGCCACAGGGCAGTTTTAAGCAAGAGAGTCACCTGATCTGATTTACTCTGGCAGCAGTTTTGAGAATTACAGGGGAGCCTAAGAGGAAGCAGAGAAACCAGTTTTAAGGCTATTGCAGAAGTGTGATAAGGATGGTGGCTTGGATTACAACAGCTGCAGGGAAAGAGCTAGACAGAAGGGGGCTGTCTTTGGATGTATTAGAAAGGTAGAGCTAAGCAAACATGTGAAGGTTACTTAGAGATGGAAGAAAGAGTAATCAAGTTTGTTGTTTTAACCTCAGCAACTAGATAAATGATGCATTTATGAGATGGAGAATACCGTAGGAGAAAGTTTAAGGGCAGAAATCAAGAGCTCAGTTTTGGACATGTTAGGTATAATATGCCTATTAACCTTCAAGAAGTAATATCAGGCAACTGGAGCTGTGAGTGTGAAGCTTGGGGGAGAGCTTGAGCAAAAGGCATCATTTGATGCATTAGCATATAGAAGGGACGTAAAGTCATGGGGCTGGATGAGGCCATCCAGGGAAGACTGACGGATGGGGAGTTGTGTGGCTCAGAGCCAAGCAATGAAGCAGAGGAGAAGGAACCAGATACCATGAACCAAGAATCAAGAACCAGGAAAAGAGATTGCGAGGAAGAGTCTGTGTAGCTAAAGGAAAACCAGGAGTGTGGTGGCACTGAACCCAAAAAAGAGTTTCAAGGAGGATGTGACCCAGTGGTCATCTCGGTTAAGGGCTGTTGAAAAGTTTCAGAAGTTAAGGTCCAAAAAGTGAGCAATGGATTTGGCATCATGGAGTCATTGGTGACATTGACGATGGCGATTTCAGTCGAGTCATGGGGACGGGGGATCAGTGACCACTGACACTGCCTTCTAGAAATGTGCAGTGATGAGAAGTTTTACAGCTATGAGAACTTCTAGAGTGACGAGAAGTTTACTGTGATAGGAAGTTTTACGGTGATGAGAAGTTTACAGTGATGAGAAGTTTTACGGTGATGAGAAGTTTACAGTGACGAGAAGTTTTGTAGTGTTGAGAAGCAGGAAAATGGGGAGGTAACCAGGAAGGGACCATGTGGGATTAACAGAGGTTGTTTTATTTTGTTTAAATAGAAGAGACTGGAGCAGGTTTCCTTCCTGCTAGGAATGATCCATTTAAGAGAGAGGAATCAGTGATGCAAGAGAGAGGAGAGAATAGTTATAAATCACGATTTTAAACTTCTAACAGGTAAATAATGAAACACAAGTCCTTCAAATGATATGAAATACTTTTAGCAAGAAAAAAAAACTCTCCTTGATTTTGAATGCTTTTCTGAAGATTTATCCTATTTTGTTTAGATTTCTATCATTCCCTGTTTACGAGGAATTAATCTTGACTTTACATGTCCATTTTTTTTCTTACAGAGAATTTTACTTTCTCCATAATTTAGGGTTGTCACATATAATAAGTCTGTGTCCACAGGAGGCATTATTGTGCTGTGATTAAGAAGCGAAGTCCTGGAGTCAGACTAGCTTGGATTAAACCTCAACTCAGCTACTTGGTAGCTGCATGGCCTTGAGCAAGTTAATTAAAATCGCTGAGCTTCCCGAATGGACACGAAAATACAGAGTGGAGGGATGGAGTGTGCTGTCTTATTAGGGAGAGAGTAACTAGGAGTATATAGCAAGGTGTATATAGATTTTTGTATGCGAGACTGACTTGATTTGTAAACTTTTACTTTAAGCACAACGAAATTTTTTTTAAAAATCTCTGGGCTTCAGTGTTCTTTTCTATCAAACGTGTGTAGCAATAAAAAATAATAGTACCTATTTCATTAGGTTGTTCTGAGATTAAATAAGAAAATATATGTCCGGCATACAGTAAAAAAAAAATTTTTTTTTTTACTTAGCACTCCATAAATAATAGCTGTTATTATCATTATTATTATTATTATCACTACACAGGTAAATAAAATACAAAATGAAAAAACAAAGTCACTCATGCAGTTGAGAAATTTACTGTTGCAAGGGCCAGTAAATTCCCTAGTGGATTCAGTAAATGACGGAAGTTTCTTCTGAGTCTACCAGATAATCTTCAGCTTTGCTTTCAGACAACTTTCAAAAAGCATGCATTCAACACCTGCTCTGTGCAAGGCCCATACTGTATGCCTCTACCTCATTTCTTAGTCAGGAACATAAAGTTAAAGCAGAGATCGCTACGTAGGTAGGTAGATGGATGATGAGTTTTTGATGGTTTAGAAAATCTGTCCCTAAGGACAGCTTAATGACTTTCACATTCCACCTCAGACAGGACCAAGGGCTTCAGATACAAGGCCTGGTGGGGCAACAGGATTTCAAGTAGGGCACAGTTACAAGCAAGGCTTGAAATTGATGTTTTCCATAAAAGAGCAGAAATTCAGGAGGGGGTCATGTGAGGAAAGCTGACTTGAGAAATGTCTTCGGAGCACGAGGGAGAGCCCCAGCTGCTAGATTTTTCCTGCTACTGCGTTTCCCCCAGAAACTCTTCTCTTCCCTCTTTGTCCTGCCTTTAAAGCAAGGTAACTGGGCTTAAGGATCTTTCCGGCACGCAGTGATGGAGAACACACCAGCTTTCACAAAGGAATCTTCCTCCAAGCTCTCAGGGACCTGGATTCTGCCTTTCCACCAAGCCCTGCTTCTGCCTAGAACCTTCCTACCCAAGTGTGGTCTGAAGTCCAGGAGCACTAGTGTCACTACTCGTGTTAGGAAAGCAAAATCTGGGCCCCACTCAGGTCCATGGAACCAGAATCTGCATTTTAGCAAGACGCTCAGCTTGCATTTAGCAAGATGCTCACACTAAAGCTTGAGAATATTGGCTTACAGAACTAGACCCCACCTGAACTTGGCAAAGCCCAAGTCTTCAAGAGCCTGGGCTTCTTCACTGGATGAGAAATTAAAGGGTCTTGGCATTAGGGACCCTGCTCATTGACGCAGTCTGGATTTTTGTGTTATGAAGAGCCCAAAGTAATGTCACGCCATTTGGAATTTATAAGGAATATCTACTTGGTTGGAAACCCTGGTGGCGTAGTGGTTAAGTGCTACAGCTGCCAACTAAAGCGATCTACTTGATTATTTAAAGATTCATATGGAACACCAGAAAGAAATGTGATGAAAACAAAGAAACAAAAGGGAACATTCTCTCTAGGCTGATAGTCAGTGTGCAACACTTTGCAACTGTTTATTTCATTTTATTTTTTTTCATTCAACTCAGCTGACCTAATTTAGGAGAGCCTCCAAAAATATCCGTTGCTATTGAGCATCCCTCGGTTAAGAGCTGTTTGATTTTATTAGACAATGAAGCTAATTCTCATCACTGCAGGAGGAAGAACAGAGGTGTCACAAAGCCACAGAAGGATATCCCCACCTACACATGTCCGCAGTGGCACGACTCGGGGACGCTGTGAATAAAAGCATGTCCTAGTCACGCAGACTTACAGGGGTGTAGTGGGGACCACCACCATCCGCTCTAAGGGCTACGTGTAGCAGTGTGTTTCCTGCTTGTGTTTGCTTTTTTGCATTTCAATTTCCCGGCAAGAACACGTTTGCCCTGCTTCTCTGAGGGCAGCCCTAAGCAGTGATCCTCCATTTGCATCCTGCCATTGATTTTCTAGACCATCGTTTCAGGTCAACTCTCTGTGAATCATTCAGATATTCACTAGACACTTGCTCTAAGTCCAGTTCTGGGCTAGGGAGGGTGAAAAAGAAAAGGACTGGGTAGGGAGACTCAAAATATCTCTAAGTTACAACAATCCCTACCCTTCAGGGGTCTCTTGTCTTGTTGGTAGAGATTTAAAAAAAAAAAAAAAAAGATACGCAAAAAAGTAAGAAACCCTTGAGAAGAAATGAGAGATAGGATAATAAAGTGTTAAATTACATGGTTCACATTTTGAGCACTATACCAAAAACCAAGCCCGTTTCTGTTGAGTTGATTCTGACTCACAGCGACCCCATAGGACAGGGTAGAACTGCCCTATAGAGTTTCCAGTGGAAGCAGACTGACACATCTTTTCCTACGGTGCGGCTGGTGGGTTAGAACTGCCCACCTTTGGTTTAGCAACTGAGCACTTAACCACTGTGCCACCAGGGCTCCTCATGAGTACTATAGAAAGTCAGAAAAGAATGAGTTCTTTTCATCTAAATGTACCCTGATGAACATGTGGCAAGTTAATACATAGGGTTTAGGGGCAGTTTCAAGGGAGACAACAGGGAACAGTGAGGGTAAAGGCATAGAGGTAACAGTTATCACTATCCCTTCATCTTATTTTCCACTTTCCTAAATAGGAAGAAGAACAGTATTTCTTTTGGTTGAATCAAAAGGTTGTTATGAGAACTAAATGAGATGGTATTTGAAAATGCCTTATAAAGTAAAAAAAAAAAAAATTTTTTTTTTAAAGGGTTATACAAATTATTACTTGCTGTCGTGCGTTGCCCTTCTATTTAGAGTATTATGCTAGGCCTGTCAATAACTAGGAAACCCTGGTGGCACAGTGGTTAAGTGCTATGGCTGCTAATCAAAAGGTCAGCAGTTTGAATCCACCAGACACTCCCTGAAAACTCTATGGGGCAGTTCTACCCTGTCCTATAGGGTGGCTATGAGTCAGAATTGACTCGATGGCAATGGGTTTGGTTTTTTTGGTTTTGTGAGTAATTAACCTGAAAAAATGATTTCAGTAACCAAACCCACTAGTTAACCAGCTGCCTTGAGTCGATTCTGACTTATGGCGACCCCATGTGTTACAGAATGGAATTGCTCTATTAGGTTTTCTTGGCTGTAATCTTTATGAAAACAGATCTCTAGGCCTTTCTTCCGTCATGCTGCTCGGTGGGTTGGTCTACAGCTCACACTAAATTTTAGCAACCCTTCTAAGCTTTCTTTCCCAACTCTTGGAGAGAAAAGACTCAAAAGAAACCATAGAAGCAATCTGCTTATCCCTGCAGGCTACAGAGTCTTGTTTTCTGAAAGGTGAAAAGTAGGCTTACAGATGAATTTGATCTGTTGTAAAAGTCAGTTTGGACAAATAACATCTGTCTTAGTGATCTAGTGCTGCTATAACAGAAATGCTACAAGTGGACGGCTTAACCAAACAGGAATTTATCCCCCAGACACCTTTCAGCTCAGTAATGAAGTCACTCCTGAGGTTCACCCTTTAGCCAAAGATTATACAGGCCAAAGAAACAAAACTAGGCTAAACGGGCACACCCGCCCAGGGGCAAGGACTTGAAGGCAGGAGGGGACAAGAAAGCTGGTAATAGGGAACCCAAGGTCAAGAAGGGAGAGTGTTGACATGTCAGGGGATTGGGAACCAATGTCACAAAATGATATGAGAAGCTAGTTTGTTCTGTAAACCTTCATCTGAAGTACAATTTAAAAAAAATTTTTTTTTCTCACAGTTAAGGAAGAATTCCAAATTCAGGGTGCCAGCTCTAGGGGAAGACTTTCCCTGTCAGCTCTGGAGGAAGGTCCTTGTCTCTTCATCTTGTTTCCTGGTTCCTTGGAGATCTCCAAGTGGCTTGGCATCAATCTTCCCCCATCTCTGCCTGCTTCTTTAATCTCTTTTATATCTCAAAAGAGGTTGACTCAAGATACACCCACACTAATTCTGTCTCATTAACATAACAAAGACATCCCATTCCCAAATAGGATTATAACCACTGGCATAGAGGTTAGGATTTACAACACATATTTTGGGGGGACATAATTGAGTCCATAGCAACATCTAAGGCATATTTTCTACATAAGGTAGGTTTTCTGGTACCTCATCTCTGTAGCTAGTCCATCAGCACAACCTTAGAAATAACTCACAGCTCAGGTTGAACCTTCAATGTGCTTGTGTTATCAGGCTTATACCCTGATGTTCATTTGCTGTATGAAGCTAACAGTATAATGTTCATTTGCGCTATGAGGGTTGTTCTATTATGTTTATTTGGTTCCCTAGAAGAGAGAGAAGGGCCAGCTTGCTTAATGTCTTCCTGGTAAAGTAGAATGAGGCTTTCTTTAAAAAAAAAAAAATAATAACATACCTACATTGATTACGGAGTAAGTTCAACACTTAGAGCTTGAGAAAGCAACATTAAGAAAATCAAGTAAGTATGAAAGGTGACGTGACAGGTTGGGAGGGCACTGAGCCACTGACTCAGCGCCCAGACGTGGGGAGGGCCTGGCTCCGGATGCTGGAGACCGCAGCCTGGTTATTCAGCGCTCATCCATCTGGACCCACTTTCTGAACTCACTTTCTGTCTATAGCGGCCCACACTTTGATTTCCCTTTTTAAAATCCTTTTCCCAGGATTCTCTGAGGGTAACTCCTGTGCTTCTGTGCACCTCCCTGCCAGGCCTGTCAACCTCTGTTAGTGATTCTGGGCAGGCCACAGAGGAAGACACAGCAGCAGAGGCCCAGAGCAGTGACTTACGAACTTCCTACTGCTTACTTGCAGAAAGAATTTTGAGAAACTATGTACCCCTATGGAGTCCTGGTATTGCAGTGGTTAAGAAAGAACTCAGCTGCTAATCAAAAAGTTGGCAGTTCAAATCCACCAGCTGCTCCTTGGAAACCCTATGGGGCAGTTCTACCCTGTCCTATAGGGTCGCTGAGCCTGACTCCAGTGGACAGCAATGGGTTTGGTTTTGGTTTTTGTGCACACTTTTAAGTTGACATCTAAAACGTTTCAACTTACGTTCAAACAGTTGCAAAAGATGTAATTACTAGTACAATGATACTTTAAAATACAACTATTACAGTACTCTTTGCAATGAATCCAATGTCCTTCAAGCACCACGGCTATTGGATACTTAATTCACAGGGTCCTTATGCACAATCAAGGAGTTAAAAGATGGAAAGTAGATGCACTGTGCCCAGCTTAGGATAATGTGTGTTTACTATATGGGGCACAGGAGGCAGTGGATAAAGGCCCTAGTCTCCCCCTCCTCCAGTGGGACAACTGTGAGCCTTGTTGTATGGTTTCCCAGACGGTCCCCAGCAGGACTGAGCCCTGGTTGCCCAGAGCGGTAGCTCTCATGCTAATGCATGCGATCGCCGATTTTCCCTTTCCTGTCCCGTGTTCTGCACCCCTTCGCTGGTACTTCCTGGAATCACCACCCCAACTACCTGCACCCAAGCTCTCCTCTCAGGATCTGCTTTTGGGGAAATGCAGACGAAGACTAGGATGTATGGGTGTCCATTATAGTGTTTTGTTTTGTTTCCATTTTTGTGTGGTTTGAAATAAATGTTGTTGTGTGCCATCAGTCAATTCCGACTCATAGTGACTCCATGTGACAGAGTAGAACTGCCCCCACTGGGCTTTCTAGGCTGTAATCTCTAAGGGAGCAGGTCACCAGGTCTTTTCTTCTGCTGAGCCGCTAGTAGGTTCATGCTGCTGACCTTTCAGTTAGCAGCTGAGCACTTAATCATTGCATCTCTAGAACGTCTCAATAAATAAGTGCATTTTTTAAATGTCTGAGAAGAGCAGCTACACGGTGAAGTTGGGCCCTATTCCTGGCTATGTGCTCAGAACCTGGCTCTATTGTCTTCCCAGAGATTCTGCAAGCTATGACCAACCCTTAATGTAGTCTATTTCTGTTTAAAAACAATTCTTTGTTATTGAACGTTTTTAGTAGCAAGTAGCAAAGGAGAGTGGTTTTGAGCAGGAGAAATCCCTCTGCCCCTGCCCCGCACAGGTAGCTAAATCTTTTTCACCCTCTGTATTAGTTTTCTATTGCTGCTGTAAAAAAATATATATCATATATATATATAATCGTATAATTTATTATCTTATAATTTTGTAGGTCTGAGGTCAGACATGGGCTTCACTGGGCTACAACCAAGGTGTCGAGCAGGGCTGTGTTACTTTCTAGAGGCTTCAGGGGAGAATCCGTTTGCTTGCCTTTTCTAGTTCCAGAGAACATGGCCTTCCTTGGTTCGGGGCCCCTTCCTCTGTCTCCAAAGCTGGCAGCAGTGGGTTGAGCCCTTTTCACATTGCATCACTCTGATCCCCTCTTCTGCCTCTTCTTCTTCCACTTCTAAGGACTCATGATTAGATCAGGCATCTGGATGAACCAGGATCACCTCTCCATCTCAAGATCAGCTAATTAGCAAATTTAGTCCCATCTGCAACCTTAATTCCCTTTTGCCATGTAAGGTAACATATTCCCAGGTTCTGGGATTAGCATGTGGACATCTTGGGGTGGGGGGGGGTGCATTATTCTGTCAACCAAAGCCTCACAACACCTTGACCCCCAGCTCTCCCATCTCTAAGCTTGTCAACACCTGGGAGGCACTGTGGCTTCTTCCCAAGCAAATGAATTTCCAGGCCTTTCCCTGAGAAAATGGAAATAACTGTCTATCAATGGTTTGAGCAAGAACCCTTGCATGCTAGAATAAGGGACAGTAGGTAACAGCTTAGAACTGTTTGCAAATTTCAGCTTAAGTGGGGATACTTTTATATATTCCCAGGTTTATGTCCCCTAAAATAAGAAAATGAGGTATAAAATCCTAAATTCACTGGGTTGTTGTTGGGTGCCATAGCGTCAACTTTGACTCATAGTGACCCCATGTGACCGAGTAGAACTGGTCCACTGGGTTTTCTAGGCTGTAAACTTAATGGAAGCAGAATGCCAGGTCTTTCTCCTGGGGAGCTTCTGGGTGAGTTCAAACCACCAAGACTTCAGTTAGCTGCTGACCACTTAACTGCTGGGTCACTAGGCTCCAAGATTAAATGTGCTTAATTGATTTTTTCTCACTTTTACATTTTTAATTGATTTTTCTCTCTGCAGTGGGTTCAGGGAAGACCTTTCTGAACTGGTTCAACTTCAAGGATAATTTTAACTCTGACAGAGGGAAGTCTAGAAAACCCTGAGGCAAGTTGGGTTGCAGTCACCCCCGTCCTGTCACCCTGAGGCCATCCCACAGCAGATGAGAAAGTTGGAAGTGGCAGGAGGAGCAGAGATGGTGGCAGAGCAGCTGCAGGGAAGGGACTGGCTTTAACATTGTTTCTTCAGAACTGTCTTTTGATTGGCTCTGAAAACCAGTCTCTGGGTTTGGAACATGAATTCTGACTGAAAGAAACAGTTTCCCCTTCACAAATACCCCCAAGTGCTTCTCAGACTCACGATGTGTTAACACCCACCAAGTGTTTCCTGCTCCCAACAGAACTTCCCTTTGCTATCATAGGCTCAAAACCATCTACCTCAAATTTCCAACAGTACCTCTCCATCTTAGGAATACCCATCCCCTTTTCTTCTTATGAGAGACCAAGGGTTGGACAAATGGTTAATATGTTCGGCTGCTAACAAAAGGTTGGAGGTTCAAGTCCGCCCAAAGGTGCCTCAGAAGAAGGCCTGGTGATCTACTTCCAAAAAGTCAGCCATTGGAAACCCTGTGGAGTACAGTTCTACTTTGACTTTTTTGTTATTTGGTTTTTTCCTCTTATGAGCCCCAACTCTCTCTCCAGCATAATCTCCACACTCAAGGAGGAAATTGAGGAACAGAGAAACTGGACAGAAGTGTGAACCTGACCCAACCAATCTGTGAATCAGAAGCCCTCCTCCTCCCATCTTCCCTATATCTGCTGTTGTCAAGTTGATTATGACTCAGCGACCTTACAGGACAGAATAAAACTGCCCATAAGGTTACCAAAGCTGTAATCTTTACGGAAGAAGACTGCTACATTTTTTTACACGAAGATGCTCAGTAGGTTCAAACCACCAACCTTTTAGTTAGCAGCCAAGTATTTAACCACTGAGCAATCAGTGTTCCTTATCTTCCCTCTACCTCCTCCTGTTTCTCTGTATCCCGTTCTCCCTGAGACAGCCTCTTTTCTCTCCATTTTTCTCCTGGCTACTCAAGCAAGAGCCGCAGTAGGTTCCACACAGAGCCACAGACCTGGGAGAGATACACCCAGATTATTTTATTCCTATTTCAGTGGAGGTAGGGAATTTCACTCCTGTTAGGGTATGTCATGGATTGAATTTTGTCCCCCCAAAAAAGTGTGTATCAATTTGGCTGGACTAAGATTCCCAGTATTGTGTGGTTGTCCTCCATTTTATGATTGTAATTTCATGTTAAAGAGGATTAGTGTGGGATTGTAACACCCTTACCCAGGTCACATCCCTGATCCAAAAGGCCTGTACCACCTTTTATCACTCAAGAGATAAAAAGGAAAGGGAAGCCAGCAGAATGGGAGGGCCTCATACCACCAAGAAAGCAGTTCCAGGAGCAGAGCACATCCTTTAGACCCGTGGCCCCTGTGTGGAGAAGCTCCTAGTCTGAGGGAAGATTGACCAGAAGGACCTTCTTCCAGAGCCAACAGAGAGAGGAAAGACTTCCCCTGGTGCTGATGCCCTGAATTTGGACTTTTAGCCTACTTTGCTGTGAGGAAATAAACTTCTCTTTGTTAAAGCCATCCACTTGAGGTATTTCTGTTATAGCAGCACTAGGTGACTAAGACAAGGTGGGAGGATAGAACATTTTCCTACACCTTCCTCACTGAAGGGAAAGTAGGTGCTGATTTGCTGAGTTTGAGGGAGTTTGAGGACTGCTGTTTGAGGACTCCTTTGCCATGAGACCAGAAGAACTGGATGATGCTTGGCTATCATTACTGAACATTTTGATCAAAGATTCCACAGAAGAATCCTGATCAAAATGGGGAATATGCAAAACTGAATTTCAAATTCTCATGGATTCCAGATTTCCTGGAACTATGGAGGGTTGATGAACCTCTAAAACTATTGCCCTGAGATAATCTCTAAACCTTAAGCCAAAAATATCCCCTGAAGTCTTCTTAAAACCAAACAATAGTTTAGCTTAACTAGTTAAAAGGTCTGCCTTGAGCATTATGCTCTTTTAGGAACTATTTATACGGGATCAATTTGGCAATAGCAACTCAAAAGATTAGATAAGACCTTTAAAGGGCAGTGAGTGTCTGTTAATGAGAGAGGAACAACTCAGAAAAGGAGGGCGAGAATGGTTGCATAACTCAAAGAATGTAATTGATGTCACTAAATTGTATGCATAGAAACTGCTCAAAAAAAAGAATAGAGAGAATGTTGACAGATTGTGATAAATGTAATTAAGAACGACTTGTGTGGAAATTATCAAATGGGACCCTAACTTGCTGTGTAAACTTTCACCAAAAACTCAACAAAATGCTATTAAAAAAAAAAAAATCCCATTAATACCCTGAATGATTTTCTTCCTCTATTAATAGTTTGATAATCTCACTAAGCTAACCTAGGCCCCAAATGGAGTTGCTTCTGCTGGGTCCCACCACAGCAACCCAAAACCTAACTTTCCATTTCATGTAAAAGACTAGCTCTCCCAGGAGCTGAAATCCAAGTCAACTAATCAACTCTCCGGAAAAGGAAACCTAAGCTAGCCAATCAGGATCGTCTGGGCTTAACAAAAATTCTTCCAAAAAATTGAACTTTGGGACTATAGTCTGACTTTCAAACCACACGCTCCCCAGCTCAAGAACGGTAAAATAAAGTGTATGAGTTCATACACAAACTTAATATTGTGAAAGTATTCTTTTTAACAACTTTTATCTGGGAACTCCAGGGGTCTCTGTTGGAGATGCATTCCATTTTGTTTCGACTACAGCCTGATGTCTATCCTGTCCCTCCTTCCAGTTCTTGGAGTCCAACTCTGGGAGCCCCACAGCCTCACACTGAAAGAACCCCACCCCTGCACGTCCCGGCTCCATAGCTGTTCCCGGAGTAAACCAGCCTTTGCTCCCTGCTTTGTCTATGCTCTCCCTGACCTGTGGGACGGAGATCTCAGCTCACTGGCACTGCATAGCCCTAGAATAAAGTAACTATGAACCTAACACAGGTCAACATAACCGTCAAAGCCAAAGGAAAACCCAGTGTAAATTTACACTCAAGAAATACCTGTTGCTTGAGCTTAGTTTAAATGCAACATTGTTCTAATTCGCTTCTAACTTTTAAAATGGTTTCTTCAGAACACAGGATGTGGGAACATTTCCCAAGTTAATGAGTTACCATTACACTGCTGACTCTGGGTCATCAAAAAGGGCCTAGAATTCTCCTTACTCACTGTATTTTTTTCTCACAGTCCTCAGGCTCAGCTCCTCCTCCGGCATCCGCCTTCATCCAGTGTCCTGAAGGAGAAGCTGGCGGTGAGGGAAAGGAATGTTGCATAATGGTTAAGAGCTAAATCAATTGTCGGACTGAATTCGGCTAACTCATTCCCAACTCTGTAACTTTGCATAAGGTTGCTTAACCTTTTTAAGCTTCAGTTTTCTGTAACATGGGGCCAATAATGGTACCAATATTACTTTCTGTATGAATAATTTCTGAATAGAAGAGTCCCTGGGTTGTGCAACCAGTTAATGTTGTTGGATTCTAACAGAAAGAAAGGTTGGAGGTTTGAGTCCACCCAGAGGCACCTTGGAAGAAAGTCTTGGCAATCTACATCCAAAAAACCAGCCACTGAAAACCCTATGGAACACAGTTCTATTCTGACACACGTGGAGTTGCCATGAGTTAGAATCAACTCTAGGGCAACTGGTTTACAGTAACAGTACCAAAACTATTTTTTTAAATAATTCCCACATTATAATAATGAAAAATAATTTTTGTATTATAATAAAAGTCCTAACACTATTTTTGTACTAATAATTTCTGTTCTAAATAGTAATAGTTAATAATAATTTCCCTACTATAATAGTAGTACTGACATTATTGTCTACAATAACAGATTAAAAAAAAACAGATTAGTTACTTTAATAATTTCTGTACTCATAATCCAGATATAAAAATAATTCTGTATAACTAATAATTTCTGTACTAATAATACCAATATTTTTCTGTACTAATTAGTACTAATGATAGTACTGATCTTATGAGGTTATTCTGAGCATTAAAAGAGAAAAAATGGGTAAGACATACAGAGCATGGCACAGTCTATTGTTGCTGTTGCTGTTAGTCCCTGTCTTGGATTGCATTATGTCCCCCCAAAAATGTGTGTATCAACTTGGTTAGGCCATGATTCCCAGTATTGTGTGGTTGTCCTCCATTTTGTGATTGTAATTTTATGTTGAGAGGATTAGGGTGGGATTGTAACACCATTCTTACTCAGGTCACCTCCCTGATCCAAGGTAAAGAGAGTTTCCCTGGGCTGTGGCCTGCACCACCTTTTATCTTTCAAGAGAGAAAAGGAAAGGAAAGCAAGCAGAGTTCGGGACCTCATACCTCTGCTTCTGGGGCACCAGGAGCAGAGCGCATCCTTTGGACCCCGGGTTCCTGCGTGAAGAAACTCCTAGTCTGAGGGAGCATTGATAAGAAGGCCAATAGAGAAAGAATGTCTTCCCCTGGAGCTGGTGCCCTGAATTTGGACTTGTAACCTACTAGATTGTGAGAAAATAAATTTCTCTTTGTTAAAGCTATCCACTTGTGGTATTTCTGTTACAGCTGCACTAGATAACTAAGACAGTCCCCTAATCACTCTCTCCCTGCCCTTGCACTCAAACTTGTGAATAAAACTCAAAAGAGGCTTGTATTCAAGTCAGTCTTACTGAAGAAAGGATGACTCTAACAGTGCTCTGTGGGGAGGGGAGAGCATCCTCCCCCACTGAAGCCTCTTCTGGGGGCTGTTCACTACCTTTCCACCTGGTGGTGCCATGGTTAAGCCCTCAGTTATTGACCAAAAGGTTGGCAGTTCTAACTCACCCAACAATTAATTCCATGGGACAAAGACCTGATGTTCTGCTTCTGTAAAGATTACAGCCTAGAAAGCCCTATGGGGCAGTTATACTCTGTCACATGGGGCCACTATGAATCAAAAATGGACTCAACAGCACCCAACAACAATAAGAAGAGAAATGGGTATGAGAACGGTTGAAATAGACCCAGGGTCATGAAGTAGGGGGTTTTTGTTCTCTCTCTCTGGGTGAAAAAGAGAATTTCATTCAGAGGAACAAGGAGGATTGTCAGGGAGGAAGGAAGAGGTTCAGTTCCCTCATTTATCTTCTCCAACATGGAGGGGTGGGGCAGTAACTTCTGATTTTGCCGCAGAGAAAGGCATCTTCAGGAGTAAGGGAGGATCCAGAGACATAAGAGTAAGTAAGAGTAAGATCTCTAGAGAGGACCAATTGCACTGGATCCAGGTCTGGATTGTTGTTGTTGTTGTTGTTGTTAGGTGCTGTCGAGTCGGTTCCGACTCATAGTGACCCTATGCACAACAGAATGAAACACTGCCTGGTCCCGCGCCATCCTTACAATCGTTGTCATGTTTGAACTCATTGTTGCAGCCACTGTGTCAATCCACCTCGTTGAGGGTCTTCCTCTTTCCTGATGACCCTGTACTCTGCCAAGCATGATGTCCTTCTCCAGGGACTGATCCCTCCTGACAACGTGTCCAAAGTATGTAAGACGCAGTTTCACCATCCTTGCCTCTAAGGAGCATTCTGGCCGCACTTCTTCCAAGACAGATTTGTTCGTTTTTTGGCAGTCCATGGTATATTCAATATTCTTTGCCAACACCACAATTCAAAGGCATCAATTCTTCTTCGGTCTTCCTTATTCATTGTCCAGCTTTCACACGCATATGATGTGATTGAAAATACCATGGCTTGGGTTAGGCGCACCTTAGTCTTCAGGGTGACATCTTTGCTTTTCAACACTCTGAAGAGGTCCTTTGCAGCAGATTTGCCCAATGCAATGCGTCTTTTGATTTCTTGACTGCTGCTTCCATGGCTGTTGACTATGGATCCAAGTAAATGAAATCCTTGACAACTTCAATCTTTTCTCCATTTATCATGATGTTGTTCATTGGTCCAGTTGTGAGGATTTTTGCTTTTTTTTATGTTGAGGTGTAATCCATACTGAAGGCTGTTGTCTTTGATCTTCATTAGTAAGTGCTTCAAGTCCTCTTTACTTTCAACAAGCAAGGTTGTGTCTTCTGCATAACACAGGTTGTTAATGAGTCTTCTTCCAATCCTGATGCCTCGTTCTTCTTCATATAGTCCAGCTTCTTGGATTATTTGCTCAGCATACAGATTGAATAGGTATGGTGAAAGAATACAACCCTGACGCACAGCTTTCCTGACTTTAAACCAGTCAGTAACCTCTTGTTCTGTCTGAACAACTGCCTCTGGATCTATGTAAAGGTTCCTCAAGAGCACAATTAAGTGCTCTGGAATTCCCATTCTTTGCAGTGTTATCCATAGTTTGTTATGATCCACAAAGTCGAATGCCTTTGCATAATCAGTAAAATACAGGTAAACATGCTTCTGGTATTCTGTGCTTTCAGCCAGGATCCATCTGACATCAGCAATGACATCCCTGGCTCCACGTCCTCTTCTGAAACTGGCCTGAATTTCTGGCAGTTCCCTGTTGATATACTTCTGTAGCCATTTTTGAATGATCTTCAGCAAAATTTTGATTGCATGTGATATTAATGATATTGTTCTATAATTTCCACATTCAGTTGGATCACCTTTCTTGGGAATAGGCATAAATATGGATCTCTTCCAGTCAGTTGGCCAGGAGGCTGTCTTCTATATTTCTTGGCATAGATGAGTGAGCACCTCTAGTGCTGCATCTGTTTGTTGAAACATCTCAATTGATATTGCATCAATTTCTGGAGCCTTGTTTTTTGCCAATGCCTTCAGAGCAGCTTGGACTTCTTCCTTCAGTACCATTGGTTCCTGATCATATGCCACCTCTTGAAATGGTTGAATATCGACTAATTCTTTTTGGTATAATGACTCTGTGTATTCCTTCCATCTTCTTTTGATGCCTCTTGCATCGTTTAATATTTTCCCCATGGAATCCTTCACTATTGCAACTCGAGGCTTGAATTTTTTCTTCAGTTCTTTCAGCTTGAGAAATGCTGAGCGTGTTCTTCCCTTTTGGTTTTCCATCTCCAGCTCTTTGCATATGTCATTATAATACTTTACTTTGTCTTCTCGAGAGGCCCCCACATGTCTGTCAGTTTGTCATACTGTGGGGGCTTGTGTGTTGCTGTGATGCTGGAAGCTTTGCCACCAGTATTCAGATATCAGCAGGGTCACCCATGGAAGACAGGTTTCAGCTGAGCTTCCAGACTAAGACAGACTAGGAAGGACCCGGAAGCCTGCTTCTGAAAGCATTAGCCGGTGAAAACCTTATGAATAGCAGCAGAACATTGTGTGATATAGTGCTGGAAGATGAGCCCCCCAGGTTGGAAGGCACTCAAAAGATGACTGGGGAAGAGCTGCCTCCTCAAAGTAGAGTCGACCTTAATGACGTGGATGAAGTAAAGCTTTCAGGAACTTCATTTGCTGATTTGGCACTACTCAAAATGAGAAGAAACAGCTGCAAACATCCATTAATAATCGGAACCTGGAATGTACGAAGTATGAATCTAGGAAAATTGGAAATCTTAAAAAATGAAATGGAACACATAAACATCAATATCCTAGGCATTAGTGAGCTGAAATGGACTGGTATTGGCCATTTTGAATTGGAGAATCGTATAGTCTACTATGCTGGAAATGACAGCTTGAAGAGGAATGGTGTTGCATTCATCACCAAAAAGAAGGTTTCAAGATCTATCCTGAAGTACAACGCTCTCAGTGATAGGATAATATTCATATGCCTACAAGGAAGACCAGTTAATAAGATTATTATTCAAATTTATGCACCAACAGCTAAGGCCAAAGATGAAGAAATAGAAGATATTTATCAGCTGCTGCAGTCTGAAATTGATCAAACATGCAATCAAGATGCATTGATAATTACTGGCGACTGGAATGTGAAAGTTGGAAACAAAAAAAGAAGGATCAGTAGTTGGAAAATATGGCCTTGGTGATAGAAACAATGCTGGAGATCGAATGATAGAATTTTGCAAGACCAACGACTTCTTCATTGCAAATACCTTCTTTCACCAACACAAACGGTGACTATACACATGGACCTCACCAGATGGAACACACAGAAATCAAATTGACTACATCTGTGGAAAGACACGATGGAAAAGCTCAATATCATCAGTCAGAACAAGGCCAGGGGCCGACTGTGGAACAGACCAACAATTGCTCATATGCAAGCTCAAGCTGAAACTGATGAAAATCAGAGCAAGTCCATGAGAGCCAAAATATGACCTTGAGTATATCCCACCTGAATTTCGAGACCATCTCAAGAATAGATTTGACGCATTGAACACTAGTGACCAAAGACCAGACGAGTTGTGGAATGACATCAAGGACATCATCCATGAAGAAAACAAGAGGTCACTGAAAAGACAGGAAAGAAAGAAAAGACCAAGGTGGATGTCAGAGGAGACTCTGAAACTTACTCTTGAGTGTAGAGCAGCTAAACCAAAAGGAAGAACTGATGAAGTAAAAGGTCTGGATTATGCATGTATATTTCAAACTTTTCATGGCCATCAACAAGGTGTCGGGGAAGGAAATGAAAGGGAGTTGACCCTCTTACTATTGTCTTCCTCACTGCCCCTTTCAGGGAGGAGCTTCCTTACTGGTAGGGATGGACTGAGTTGGCTTCCGGTTAGTCTTTTAGATCACATATTTAAAATTAGATTTTTAGGACGTCATTTTGTTTTCTATGTATTATTTTAAGTGGAGTCATTCCTGAAACTATTGGGAGCAGAATTCCATGAATTAAGACTTTTTTTTATTATACATGTTTTAAGAAGTAAAAGGACAGAAAAGAAGTCAACATATACAATTCTCCCATCCCACGTTCACACCCTCCCCCTCCCGATTCTCCACCTCCAACCTGGCCTTGCCTGGGTCTGTGTCCTCAGAAGCCCAGAGTAGAGAAACAAACAAAAACTTTCCCTCCAGACTGCCTGCAGAAGCACAGATATAATACCTTCCTTGTGTTAATCCAATGCTCACCTCTGAACTAAAAGTTGAGACTTCAGCTAATTCGGCCTTCACAAAAGAAATGCAGTTTCTAGTAAAATAAAAGATAATGTACGATAGTTTTATTTATATGAAATGTGTAGAAGGAGCAAATTTAGAGAACTAGAAGGCAGATCAGTGGTTGCTTAGGGCTGAGGGCAAGAGTGGAGATTAACTACAAATAGGTATCATAGAGTAATGATGTGTACTGTATTCAAAAACAAAATTAAGAGAGATTTATTGAAAGTAAAGTTATCTCAAGCCAGGAACACATTAGGTCTCACAGAGTGAAAGCCAATGCTATGAAAAGCTGCAGTAACATAAGCATACTTATTAGGTCAAATCAGGAACTTAGCTCACAATATTCTGATTGGTAGGTGAGCAGTCAGTAAAGTGGAAGGTGGGATAGCTCGAAGTGGGGCTTCGATTGGGACTGGTTAACAGAGTATATGTGGGTTAAAGGGATTGGGTACACTTACATAATTGCAGAAGTATGTGCTTGCAAGGGAGTCACAAGATGATTTATAGGGGGCCAGGGTCTGCTGGTTCCACCTAGCAAGAGGCCCAAGACCATACACCTATTAAAGGGAAGAAGTTAGTCAGCTAGTTCCACCCAGTCAAAGGCCCAAGGCTGTATGCATATGAAGAAGTCAAGTGTACATTCTCAGGAATGCAGAAGCAGAAGCCACAGAATGGAAGTGGGTCCAAGCCTAAACCAATCTATTCATATATACTAAAAAAAAAAACAGGCACGTTGCTATTGAGTCGATTCCCACTCATAGCGACCATATAGGACAGAGTAGAACTGCCCCATAGGGCTTCCAAGGAGTGGCTGGTGGATTCAAATTTTTGAACTGCTGACCTCTTGGTAAGTAGCCAAGCTCTTACCCACTGCGCCAACAGGTCTTCTCAGATATATACTAAGCACCTCAACTTTTAAAGCCCTTATACATTCCTTTCTTTTGATCAAGAATTTTAAAAGAAATTATTTGATCGCTTCATTGATCATCATCGAAAAAAGTGCTTCTTCTGCATGGCCTTCAGGTATGTGATCACTTTTGGATGATTGCTTGTTTAACAATCATTTAAGACACCAGACACTACGAGTGTGGAAAGGTAGCCAGGCACCATCTGACATCTCCACAATGCCATAGCTTTAGTCTCTTGCTTCTGTGGTCCTTTATGTTAATGGCTTTTTGTAGGTCAAGGTCACACTGGAGGAATAATCTGGCTTCTAATCCAGCTCAGTCTGATCTCAAGTTTGTCTGAAATATGAGTACTTTCAATATGTATTATTCTCTTTATAGGCATTAAATTGGTTTCCTGAGTTATAACATTGGTAATACATCTCATATAACATTAAATTATTCCTAAAATAACAATAACTGTGATAAATACTAACAAACTGGTGAGTAAAACAGTGAATCCAAGATCCTGCACCTTCAGGCACCCAACTAAAAACATCAAGAAAGGGAGAATCAAGCAAAGGGGGCACATGAAGCCAAATGGCCTTCTGGCGTATCTGTCTAATGTCCTCTTCTACCTTTCCTGATGTATTTATCCGTTTGCACCAGGGAGCATTAGCAGTGGCACAGACTCTTCCTTGAAGTGCCAGGATGAAATCAAGAGCTATTCAATGATCTAGCACTACCTTACTAAGGGGGTTTAAAGATTTCTGTTGGGCTGTCATTCCAACAGTAATATCATTAGCTAATTTTTCCATGATAGCTGATAAGTTACAAATAGATCTTTCAAGTTCAGGGATACAATAAACTGGTCATAACAAGGAAACACTAGCCAAAAGCAATATAATACAGCAAATATCATAAAAATAATAGCTGTGATGAAGCAAATTCCACGTTTGCTTACTGGCATATGCAGTGGAGAGTTAAAATAATCTAAGGGATAGTATGACAGGGGAAAGATTCAGGGCAAGGATGACAAGGAATAAGCAAACAATTAAAATATCAACCATATGAATGTACGAGAAACTATATGGTAAAGAAATTCATTACCAGCCAATAAATACCAATTTGTAAAATAAAGTTATTTCAAAGGCTACAAGTATCACACAGAGTGCAACATTTTCAAGAGCTGATACGGAGGGTCATTAGAACCAAAATGAAATTATATTGCAAATGTGTAATAAGTAAAAAAGGAAGAGAATCCCAAGAATCATGAAACCAAGTCCTAAAAGTCCTAACTTTGAAGCAACTTGTATGAATCTTGTTCCACAATCTTGGGTTCAGCAGCCTACCTCTGGCACAGTCATCTGCTTCTGGCCACCAGGACATTTTTAAGTCATTTTTGCTTCTCTAAAGGCTTGACAAGTTCACAGGGGTAGCAGGGGGGTGGCTTGGTTTTCTTTAGTTGAGACAGATGATTCTAGATTTTAACTCCCTGTTATTTGGCAGCATGTAGAGTACTAAGGAAGACTAATAATGGTCCTTTCCATCAGGGTACCAGTGGATTCTTTAATTGATGTCTCTTCTAATATACATAATATCCTGAGGCAATGTTAAGCAGACTTTGGGACTGTAATTTCTCATCACCAGAGGCTTTTTTAACCTGTGGAAAATATTCTTTCAAAGTGGAATTAAGTATGGCAGATATAGCATTTTATAATAATAGAAATGATGAGAAGATTCCAAAATAAAATTAAAAAAAAACTTTTTTTCTATCATCCACCTCAAGAGGAAAACCAATTACTTACAATATCAATTATGGAAGGGAAAAGATTGTTGCGATTCAACATTAACAATCAGTTTTAATAATGTCATAGGTGGCTCTTTGTGTAGTAGTAAGGATGTTGAGGGCCATTGGATTTTAGGAAATATTTCTCTCATCATAGTCATTTCGGTATTCATATCTCTGGAGTCCATGGGTGGAATCATCTAAAACAATCTGAATACACTGAGTCAGAATTTTGACATGAGCCACATCATCTTCCAATCCTATTTGAGGTTCAAAAATAGAAGCCAGATGGTTATAACATTGAAATGCAGATCTGGACTAATGAGCTCTTAAAAAAACAAAACAAACAAACAAAAAAAACAAATGGGGCCATCAGCTGCAAGAGGTAAATCAGTTGATATTCAACCTTGGGTCCAGCTCAGTCCTGTAGTACATCTGTTAATCCATCCAGGTGGTAGCTAAGGCCAAAATTTAGAGCCATATAACTCAGAAAAGCCATTTGGGCTATTCAGATAAATGAAGAAACCCTTCACCATAGGATATTCTGTAGCCAGCATAGTGTTATTAGTTATTAAAATAGCTGATTCTTACAAAAAAGGAAAGAACTGGTTTCTTATATCTAGACAATAGGACATTGAACATCAGCAATATTCTCATTAAAATCTTACAGTAATTCTTTTAGTTTTCTCAGTACTATGTAGATAATTTTTGTTCCATGCAATTCTGGGTCAGCAGAAGTCTTAAAATCCCATCAGCTTCTCCATTAACAGTTCTGGAAATCTTGATTCAGCCTAGCTGTATCCACACTCAAACTGTCACAGTTCTTTTCAAAAGACCAATATAGAAATGTTTTGGTCAAGCATTTTCAGCAAGTCAGCAAAGTAAAAATTTATCTGTAGATGATAAAACTTAATATGACCATGATTAACTTATAATAATAATATTTCTTAAAAGTGAAAACCCTGATGTGAAATAATTACAGAACTAATGCAAAACAGATAAAGTCAATTAAAAAAAACTTTAGCCAAAAAAAAAACCTAAACATAACGATTGACCTTATTTTCAAAGAGCTTCAGATAGAGCACATAATAATCTTGAGACGTAACAACATATAGTCAGAATATACCAAGAATAATACAAGTTTATTAAGTCTCTAAACGTCTGAATAACAACGAAAAGAAAAAACAAAAACTCCATGAGTAACCTCTGTGAATTTCTCAGCTAAAATCATCAGCTTTCATAATGCCAAATTCAAAATGAATAAAGTTGTGACCAAGTTAGCAAGTAAAAAATAATAATAAAATCATGTCACAATAGTATCCACTTGTCCAATATCAGGGAAAAAACATATGAAGAAACACTAACATGTAACATTTTAACCAAAAGAGAATCAGGCCCTTCTCTTGATTTGACAACAGGTCTCACGTAATTTATAACATATTATATAAACCTTTTTAGCAATTTTCTCAGAAAGAAATCCTTGTGGCTTTCTGTGAAGTGTCAAAGTTGTCAGGAGTTTATCATAGGCCACCAAGAAACACTACTTGAGTTATTTTACCAAAGATATTAGAGGTAAAAACAAAACAAAACAAGCTTAGCTTTTTTCAAAGCCATGTGGGTTCGTTTTCAACCCAGGAATCTTATTCTAATGAGATGCTGAACTCTTGCCTTCCAGGCAGATTACATGAAGAACAGATTAACTCTTCAACCCAGTAATTAAACAAATTTTGTTACTTTAACAGTGAGAAACTCAACTCTTTGCTACTTGACATTAAAGCTTTTAGAAATTCTTATAAATTAACCCATTAAACTTTCACCCTTGACTAACAAACATACTATTAGTAGATCCAAATATATATATCCTTTCGCTGTGGCATAAAAATCAAAAGTATGTCAACTTAAATTATAATGAGTATTATTTTTTTTATTAACTCAATATTAGTAAGTTATCTAAAAATGTTAGAAATCATTTTAAGCCTATTTACCATAAAACAATTACTGTTGAAATAAAGTTTGCTTATATATTCTAAGTTTTCATACAAACTTTTCACTGTCCCATATTTTTCCCAATCTAAGTTTAGTCCTTTAAGATTTTATCAACTGGTTTTATAAATCACAAAGTCCTTGTTCAACTGACCAATTCAATGATATGGATATAATCTTAAGTCTCTGGCTAGGGGTGGAAACGTTTCCCCAGGCCATTTCAAGTGTGCATCATTGTGATTTCTATCTTATGGCTTCTTAGAATTCTTCTACAATAGTGAGAACTTGTTTACAGCTCTTTTATGATGGTGATCCACCCAATTTCTGAAAACTATAGTAAGACAGCATTTTTCTTATTTTCTTTTGTCCTAAAAGGTCTTCATCTAGTCTGGAGGGGTCCTTCAAAAGATTCCCTAGAGCTACATGGCCTCACTGGCTAATTCTTTTCAGAAGTAGACCTACTGGTTCCTTCTTCCTCCCCTGTCTTAGTCTGGGAGCTCAGCTGAAACCTGTCCCTGGAGGGTGACCCTGCTAGTATTTGAATACAGGTAGCATAGCTTCCAGCATCACAGCAACATCCAAGGCCCCACAGTACAACAAACTGACAGATGCACGAGAGTAAAAATTTTGCTGAAGATCATACAAAAGTGACTACAGCAGTAAATCAACAGGGAACTGCCAGAAATTCAGGCCAGATTCAGAAGAGCATGTGGAACCAGGGATATCAGTGGGATATCATTGCTGATGTCAGATGGATCCTGGCTGAAAGCAGAGAACGCCAGAAAGGTGTTCAATGTGTTTTATATGCAAAGGCATGGGACTGTGTGAATCATAACAAATTATGGATAACATTCTGAAGAATGGGAATTCCAGAAAACTTAGTTGTGCTCTTTAGGGAACTGTTCATAGATCAACAGGCAGTCATTCAAATAGAACAAGGGGATACTGTGTGGTTTAAAGTCAGGAAAGGTGAGCAGCAGGGTTATATCCTTTCACCACATCTATTAAATTTGTATGCTGAGCAAATAATCCAAGAAGCTGGACTGTATGAGGAAGAATTCGGCATTGGATTTGGAGGAAGACTCATTAACAACCTGCATTATGCAGATGACACAACCTTGCTTGCTGAAAGTGGAGAAAACTTGAAACACTTTCTGATGAAGATCAAAGACCACCCTCAACATAAAGATTACAACCCTCAACGTAAAAAAAGCAAAAATCCTCACAACTAGACCAATAAGCCACATCATGATAAATGGAGAAAAGATTGAAGTTGTAAAGGGTTTCATTTTACTTGGATCCACAATCAACACCCACAGAAGCAGCAGTCAAGAAATCAAACTATGCATTGAATTGGGCATATCTGCTGTTTTTTTTTTTTCTGCTGCAAAGGACCTCTTTAAAGTGTTAAAAAGCAAAGATGTCACCTTGAAGACTAAGGTGTGCCTAACCCAAGCCATGGTGTTGTCAATCACCTCATATGAGAATTGACAACTTTGAATTATGGTGTTGGAGAAGAATATTGAATATACCAAGGACTGCCAGAAGAGTGAAGAAGTCTGTCTTGAAAAAAGTACAAGCAGAATTCTCCTTAGAAGCAAGGATGGAGAGACTATGTCTCACATACTTTGGACATGTTATCAGGAGGCATCAGTCCCTGGAGAAGGACATTATGCTTGGTAAAGTAGAGGGTCAGCAAAAAAGAGGAAGTGCCTCAACAAGGTAGACTGACACAGTGGCTGCAACAATGGGCTCAAGCACAACAACTTTGGACACAGGACCGGGCAGTGTTTCGTTCTGTTGTACATGGCCTCAGGAGCTAGGGACCCGGGAGGCCTGATCCTACTATCTTCTGGCTTGTGGTCAGGGACATGAATTAATCATCACAATTCATTTATATATATTTATATATATTTAAGTTGGCCTAAGTATTTTGAAAGACAAAAAATAAACAAATTATTTCTCTTTTACCATTCTCCTTGTAAGCAGTTTTGTCTTTACCTTATCAAAACCTTTTATTTATCCAGTAAATATTGAAATTCTTCAGTAATTTTGTAAATGAACCTGTTAATTAGTGGCTAGCCATTCTTTTCTCTAGGCTTGTCCTATGCCCGCTCTTTCCCATTCTGGAACTACTATTTTATATTAAGACAAAATCACCCCTTTGCCTTAAACAAAACATATTTCATATAATATCTAGTTTAAGTTACTTAGGAAAGGTTTTACTTTCAAGGTTGACATACTACAAAATGAATTTACTTTCATTAATTCCTGAAAATATTCAGACTATTAAATTTATACAAGTGTTTATTTATCATTAAACTGACCAAAATAAAATTTTGAAGGAATATTATAAATTAGTTTTAATAATACCATCTGAAGGTAGGGAAGTATTTTGTTTTCATAACCCTGTCTTTTGCATGCTTTCCAGGATACTTTAGAGAGGCAATTTAGAGTACTTTGTCTTTTTTAAGGCCTTGTTATAACAATCAAAATATACAACCTATCCTTCTTCAGTGCACTTTTCAAATAGACCAATTTATATCAAAGTTTTTCAAAGTAACTGTTACAAGCCCAGATCATAAGACAGATATAAGGAATTTTTTCTTGGAAGACCAAAGAGCCAAGATTTTAAGACCACCTCATGAAAAACAGCAACTGCCAGCCATGGCCTCTATCCTGATACAAGACAGAAACTCAGACACAAAATGAGACAGAAAAACCACATAAATTCACCTATCTGTATGGCCAACTCAAAGACCAGGCTTATACAATACCACATAACATAACCCAGATTTTTATTCAGCTATTCTTTGGTAAGATCAACCCAAGTGACAGAAAAACAGATTCTGGATAAAACTTCTTAACTTGTCAGAGTATCAGATGCAGGGGTCTCAGACCCTCTGACAGCCTTGAGCATCAAACAAAAGTTCCTTAAAGAGGAACAAAAATGGGAGCTCATTTTCCCAAAGTGGAAAGGAAAGAAAAAAAAAAAAAAGTAGATGGAAACTCACTTTGGCAAAGATACCACTGAAATTCCAAATTACTTCTAATATACTCAGCTTATAGCATTTTTTAACATGAAACCCAAACCAGCATCCCTGTAAGGGGGAAATCCAAGCTCATTTATCAAGGACATTAAGAATATGTTGAAACTTTGGTCTCCCAGAGTCAAATAAAATTCCTAGCAGGGAGTCTGCCACAGGGTCCATATATTTTTGTGGCTTAAAAGACTCTGGGAGAAATGCAAATCAAAACTACAATGAGATTGCATCTCACACCAGCAAGGCTGGCACTAATCCAAAAATAAAAATAATAAATGTTGGAGAGGCTATGGAGAGATTGGAACACTTATACACTGCTGGTGGGAATGTAAAATGGTACAAACACTTTGGAAATCGATTTGGTGCTTCCTTAAAAAGTTAGAAGTAGAACTACCATACAAGCCAGCAATCCCACTCTTTGGAATATATCCTAGAGGAATAAGAGCCTTTACACAAACAGATATATGCACACCCATGTTTACTGCAACACTATTTACAATAGCAAAAAGATGGAACCAACCAAGATGTGCATCAATGGGTGAATGCATAAATAAATTATGGTATATTCACACCATGGAATACTAAAAAAAAAAAACCCCAAAACAATGGAACACTACACATCGATAAAGAACAGTGATGAGTTTGTGAAACATTTCATAACATGGAGAAACCTGGAAGGCATTATGCTGAGTGAAATTAGTCAGTTGCAAAAGGACAAATATTGTATAAGACCACTATTATAAGATCTTGAGAAATAGTTTAAACTGAGATGAACACACTCTTTTGTGGTTACAAGGGGGAGGGTGGGAGAGGGGTATTTACTAAACAGATAGTAGACAAAAACTACTTTAGGTGAAGGGAAGGATAGCACTCAACACAACGGAGGTTAGCACAACTGGACTAAACCAAAGCAAAGCAGTTTCCTGAATAAACTGAATGCTTCAAAGCTCAGCAAAGCAAGGGCAGGGGTTTGGGGACCATGGTTTCAGGGGGCATCTAAGTCAATTGGCATAATAAAATCTGTTAAGAAAACATTCTGCATCCCACTTTGAACAGTGGCATCTGGGGTCTTAAATGTTAACAAGCGGCCATCTAAGATGCATCAATGGTTCTCAACCCACCTGGATCAAAGGAGAATGAAGAACACCAAGAACACAAGATAATACTGAGCCCAAGAGACAGAAAGGGGGCAACATGAACCAGAGACTACATCATTCTGAGACCAGAAGAACTAGATGATGCCCAGCCACAACTGATGACTGCCCTGACAGGGAACACAACAGAGAACCCCTGAGGGAGCAGGAGAACAGTGGGATGCAGACCTCAAATTCTTATAAGAAGACCAGACTTAATGGTCTGACTGAGACTAGAAGGACCCCGGTGATCATGGCTCCCTGACCTTCTGTTGGGCCGCAACAGGGACCATCCCTGAAGCCAACTTTTCAGACATGGATTGGGCTGGACAATAGGTTGGAGGGGGATGCTGGTGAGGTGTGAGCTACTTGGTTCAGGTGGACACTTGAGTCTATGTTCGTATCTCCTGCCTGAGGGGGGAGATGGGACGGTAGAGGGACTTAGAAGCTGGCAAAATGGTCACAAAAAGAGAGAGTGGAAGGAGGGAATGGGCTGTCCCATGGAGGGGAGAGTAATTGGGAATATGTATCAAGGCGCATATAAGTTTTTATGTGAGAGACTGACTTGATTTGCAAACTTTCACTTAAAGCACAATAAAAATAATAATAAAAAAAAGACTCTGGGATTCCTTTGTAACAGCCATACAAAACCTGGTTTCATTCTTTCTGAACCTAATTTACTATCTTGATGTCTTTTGGAAGCCTCTAGATACCAACTGAAATATGAGTCTCCTTGAACTTGTTTTACCTGGGACCCTTCATTTTCTAATTTGCTGCACAGAAAAATGAGTTTGCCTAGGTCAAAGGAGCCCCACAACAGCCATTGTTCTCCGGATCACCTTTAGTAACTGTATGCCAATGGTTAATGTACAGAACAGTGCTGGAGATATAATGCTTAACCATATAAGCCATAAAAGGCCCCAAAGGAGGACCTGCTTGAACTTTTGATGTGGCATTCTCCACCTTACTAAGTAACCCACATATGCAAATTTTAAGGGAATACAAAAGCCTTAGATGTCCCTGGAGAAACCAAAAATAAATTTAGTTCTCCTATGATCAGACAATGTCTTATCACGAGTTCACCGCTAGATGTCAGCTTTACAAACTTACAACAAGAGTGGACTCACCAAAATGTTCAGATTGTGAACAGAAGAAAAAAAAGGTAAAAACAGAAAGATAACAATAAACTTCTCAAATAGCTGTCTTCACAATACAGCAGAGGCTCAGTTCAAGAGGACTTACCTCAAACAATGCCCAAGAGTCTGCAGAGACAGATGAGCACAAAGGGCTCAAGTTGGCACTGGGCTCTGATCCTCAACTTCTCAGTATTTGCCAAAGATAAGACACCTTTGAATCCTGCTGACTACACCAAGGAATGTCATACAGGAATGACACATGCTCTATTTAAAAATAAAATCAAGAGAGATTTATTGAAAGTAAAGACAGCTTGAACTGAGGACACATTAGGTCTCACGAAGTGAAAGCCAATGCTATGAAAAGCTGCAGTCATATGGGCATAGATACAGGGTTGAATCAGGAACTTAGCTTACAGTATTCTGATTGGTAGATGAGCAATCAGTAAAGTGGAAGGCGGGATATCTCGAAGAGGGGCTTTGATTGGTATTGGTTAACAAAGTACGTGAGGGTTAAGGAGATTGGGTACACTCACATAATTGCAGAAGTATGTGCTCTCGAGGGGGTCACAAGATGATTGATAGGGGGTCAGGGTCTGCTGGTTCCACCTAGCAAGAGGCCCAAGGACATAAGCATACGAATGGGAAGAAGTTAGTCAGCTGGTTCCACCCAGTTAGATGCCCAAGCCATATGCATATGAAGAAGTCAAGGTTACATTTTCAGGAACACAGAAGCAGAAATCACAAAACAGAGTCAGGTTCAAGCCTGAACAAGTCTTTTCAGATGTATCAGGCACCTCAATTTTTGTTTTTCTTTTTTCATTGTGCTTTAAGAGAAAGTTTATCATTCAAGTCAGTTTCTCATATAAAAACTTATACACACATTGTTACATCACCCTACTTACTTTCCCTACAATGTGACAGCACACTCCTTCTCTCCACCCTGTATTTCCTGTGTCCATTCAACCCACTCTTGTCCCCCTCTGCCTTCTCACCTCACCTCCAGACAGGAGTTGCCCACATAGTTCCACGTGTCTTCTTGAGCTAAGAAGCACACTCCTCACCAGTATCATTTTATGCCTTATAGTCCAGCCTAATCTTTGTCTGAAGAGTTAGATTTGGGGATTTTTTTTTTTTAGTTTTGGGCTAACAGAGAGTCCAGGGGCCATGACCTCTGGGGTCCCTCCAGTCTCAGTCAGACCATTAAGTCTGGTGTTTTTATTAGAATTTGAGGTCTGCATCCCACTCTTCTCCTGCACCATCAGGGATTCTTTGTTGTGTTCCCTGTCAGGGCAGTCATTGGTGGTAGCCAGGCACCATCTAGTTCGTCTGGTCTCAGGTGGATAGAGTCTCTGGTTTATATGGCCCCTTCTTTCTCTTGGGCTCATATTTTCCTTGAGGCACTTCAACTTTTAAAGCCCTTATGAGGAAACCCTCGGGGGTAGAGAAATATGTTAAAACTAAATCGTGGTCATGGTGGTACAGCTCTATAAGGTTATTAAAGTCACTGAATTGTACACTTACAATGGGTGAATTTTATGGTTAGCAAATCATGCTTTAACGAAATTAAAAAAAAAAGGTAATGTAGGCAATTGATTTGAAATATCATAATTTGTCCAACAGTCCATTAATACAGTGTGATCTATGGCATCAAATTAAGTGGTAAAAAAAAAAGATTGCAGAGTAAACCAATAAGCACAGCCTTACTAGCACTGGCTCCTAATGGGCTGGTCCCCGGCACTGACATGGTCCCTGACAAATACACCAAGTGACAGGAAAGGAACCCAATGTTCTCACTAGCTAGTGTGGGATTATTACAGGTTTCAAGTGCAGAGAACCACAGAGTTGATGTTCTCTTGAGGCACTGTGGGTTTTCTCCATTGTGAGGGAAAAATGAAGAGAAAGCAAAATTCGTACATTTTTTTATATTCAATACATTTAGAATCATTATGTTGATCAATGGAGGCTGAAATACACTTTAGTCTCCACTTTTATTGTATTTTCAGGATTTGAATGATGCATAATGACATGAATTTAGAATAAGAAAAACAAAATTCAGGGCAGAGATTAATTTGACAAACATTTTGTTTGATACAAAAAGCCAATAATTTGACTCCCAAGTTTCAGTAAGAGTAAGGCACAACAATAAAGGAAAAAAATGGAAAATCCCAGTATGTTTTCTCTTCTTATATTTTTAGATGGCAAATAGCTAAAAGCTATAGGTTAACTGTCAAAGTCAGCATATATTTTTGCCTCATCTGTAAGAATAGGAAGTTGTTTGGGGCCATAAAATATTAAATAGAAGTAGAAAAGTACCAGAAAATCCACCCTTTCTTTTGGTGTTTGCAATGTTCAGACACTGCTGTGTATGAACTTCGTCTGTTTCCTCCTTTGCTGAAAGATTCCAGGCTGTGAAAGAGCAGAGATTTGGGTTATCAGACCAACTCCATCAAGCTGCAAGATCTTGGGGCCTTCAAGTCGGACAAGATAGTTTCTCAGGCCACTTTCAGTCATCCATCTATCCACTTGTCCATCCACGCATTCCTCTACAAACTTTTTATTAAAAGTCTACCTCTGGCAGACACAATATGCTAATGGCTAGAAAAACCAAGATGAATAACCATGGCCCCTCTTGCCTTCTCAAAATCTAGCATTTAGATGAGACACAGACATGGAAATAGACAATTACAATGCAGCGTGATCAGCATGATCCTCTAGAGCAATGGTTACCACCTGGAGCTCTGTAGTCAAACAGCATGCAAATCTTGGGTAAACAGCTACTGGACATGGTGCCTTGAGGCAAGTGACTTAACCTTTCTGAATCTCAATGTTCCTTATCTATAAAATAGTGATAATCACAGTACATACCTTTGGGGTATTGTGGCAATTAAATGAGATAATGCTAAAGGGTTTACTCTAGTTTCTGGTAATAAATGGTAATTACTCATTCTAAAAATAAATAAATAAAATGAGATGTCATATAACATAATGGTTAATATCTACAGTATAGTCCTGATTCCACCATTTACTAACCAAAGGAATTGGGATAAATTTATTTAGCAGCTGTTACAGATTGAATTGTGTCCCCCAAAAAGATACGTTCAAGTTCTAACCTCTGGTGTCTGTGAATGTGACCTTGATGGGAAATAGGGTACTTGAAGATACTACCAGTTTAATTAACAGGAGTCATACTGGAGTAGGGTGGGTTCTAATCCAATCTGAGTGGTGTCCTTTTAAAAGAGAAGAGATGCAGAGACACAGGAGGAAGATGGCCATGTGACAATAGAATTATTCTGCAGCAGCAAGCCCAGGAATACCTCAGGGCTACCAGAAGCTGGGAGAGAGGCATTGAATGGGTTTTTCTTCTAGAAACAGGCAGTGGAGGAAGAGGGGAGCTAGTCCCAGGGCCAGGGGGAGGGTTTGTCTCTATATGTAAGGATGATACTTTATTCTGAAGTCCTGTAGGGACTAAAGGCCAGGGAGTGCAGTAGCCACTCTTGGAAGAAAGGGGCATACTGTTGTACATTCACACCCTCATACACTGAAGTAGAGAAAATATTTTTCCTTTGGTGTTTTAGTATTGGAATAGAGAAAATATATTTCTAGTGTTTTAGTATAGCTGTATAAATTGTGGTTAATTTCTAGTTTTTGAAACATAATTAATTGCTCTGAAATCTGTCTCATGATTGTTTCTGTAAGGAAGAATAAGGTAATCAATTTTTAGTTGTTGATTAAACTATGTTCCTCTCCCAAGGATAAAAACACACAAAACCAAGGTGGTTGAACAAAGCTTAGACCCATCTTGTGACTGAAACCAGAATGGCGTGAAGGGACTTGCAGGACTCCAGGATGGCATGAAGAGACTTGCAGGACTTGAATAATAGATCATTTTATCATCATGTCTTCCTCAAAGAAAAGCCAACATTCCTGAAAACCTCTAAACCCTGACCTTCCCCCTATAAAAACCCTCCAATTAGTCTTCTAGTTTTTAGACAGAATTTGAGAGAAATTTAACACTCTGTCTCTTGAATACCGGTATTCAATAAAGCCCTCTTGCTACTTACTTCCTCCTGTCTCAGTATTGGCTTTGCGGCAGGTGGCACGAATCCACAATTTGTGGTAACAACACCCCGTTTCCATTCTCCTTGGCAGGCTGACTTGCTCAGTCATTTGTTCAAGAAATATTTATGGAACTACCACTATTTCATAGGGAGTGTTCTAGGCAACGAGTTTGAGTTTTTTTTTGTGGCAGTTCTAGGCAAGGACCTGCCCTCACAGACATTCTGGTGGAAGACACAGACAATAAGCAAGTGTCATGGATTGAAGTGTACCCCACAAAAATATGTGTTTCAATTTGGCTAGGCCATGATTCCCAGTATTGTATGATTGTCTACCATTTTGTGATCTGATGTGATTTCCTAGGTGTTGTAAATCTTAGCTCTACGATGTTAATGAAGCAGGATTAGAGGCAGTTATGTTAATGAGGCAGGACTCAATCTTCAAGATTGAATTGTGCCTTGAGCCAATCTCTTTTGAGATATAAAAGAGAGAAGAAAGCAGAGAGACAGGGGAACCTCATACCAAGAAATCAGTGTCGGAAGCAGGGCACATCCTCTGCACCCAGGGTTCCCGTGAGGAGAAGTTCCCGGTCCACAGGAGACTGATGAGAAGGACCTTCCTCCAAAGCCGACAGAGGGGAGGGATGACCAGGTGGAGCACAGGGCATTTTTAGGGAAGTGTAACTATTCTGTATGTACTATAATGGTGGAAGCATGACATCATGCTTTTGTTAAAACCCATAGGACTGTACAACACAAAGAGTGAACCCCACTGTAACCTGTGGACTTTTGTTGTTGGTAGGTGCCGTTGAGCTGGTTCTGACTCATAGCAACCCTATGTACAACAGAACAAAACACTGCCTGGTTCTGCCCCATCCTCACAATTGCTGCTATGTTTGAGCCCATTGTTGCAGCCACTGTGCCAATCCACCTCATTGAGGGTCTTCCTCTGTTTTGCTGACCCTCCACCTTACCAAGCATGATGCCCTTCTCCAGGGACTGGTCCCTCCTGATCACATGTCCAAAGTACTTGAGATGAAGTCTGGCCATCCTTGCATCCAAGGAGCACTCCAGCTGTACTTCCAAGACAGGCTTCTTTGTTCTTCTGGCAGAAGATGCCACCACACTTGAGCCTTGCACTGCAAAGAGATTCAGTTCGTTTCCTAAAGACTTTGCAGAGCTACTTTATAGCCTTGCACTGTCTGTAAGAGATGGTAAATTTCCACCTTGTTTAAGCCACTGTTTTGCTATTTTGGAGTTTTGGTCACATGCAGCCAAACCTAATCCTAATTTATCCTAATTTTATACCCAAGAAAACACTAACACTCTGCATTGTCATTGCCTGGTTACTGGTCTTCCCTGCCAGAGCTTACACCCTTCTTCCTGTGCACACGGCTTCAAAAGTGCTCCCACCTAATGCCACCAGTTGCTCAAATATCTGCAAGTGCTCAAGGAGTAAAGAGGAAGCCAGGTCCAGCTATCCAAAGGTAAGGCTGGGAGCCACTTCAAATGCTGCTTTCCAGTCTCAGGTTCACAGTATCTAGGTGATGACGTGGTTAGGCCTTTGCCCGCTGCTTTTCTATTGCGATTTCCCGCTCTTTTGCAGGCTTTGGACTAAACAGTCAAATAACCTCACAGAAAATAAGACAAAACACACACACACAATCAATATCTTATGGTTGGCATCTTCCAGTCTGCATGTCCTGCTGTTACAGTATTTATAAAATCAAAAATTATTTTTAAATGCTGATGGTTTGGCATTTGGAATAGGGAAAGCAATCTGCAAAATTCCGATGGCCTAGAATTTGTGTCTCCATCACTAGCTGCAGAAACAGATTGTCAGAATGAGTTCCATACAATCAGAGGAGTGAGTGTGTCCGGGGAACTAGCTTGCTTGTAGTGGCATTAATAAGTTTTGGTGACACACTCTTTAACAGGCTCCAGCAGTGAGTCTCTGCTGATTAATTCACCGTAGTTTTTTTGTTGTTTTGTTTTGCAGAGGCTTTCAGAGGTCAAATACTGTATGATGGTATTTTTACATCAGAGAACTTCTGCTTTAATTGGCTCATGTTAACTGATAGCCTTTATGTACAAGCAAAATTAATAATGGGCAAAAGACAAATAGAATGTACATAACCTGGATGACAGCCCAGAGATCGGATCTGAAAAACAATTAAACATTATCAATAGAATAATGTCTACAAGTCAGGACACACCTGATAATCCTGGGAATCAAGGTCCCAACTATGCTCAATTTCTGGACTTTCACTGTTGTAAGCGATTAGAAAGGATCCCTGGTGGTATAGTGGTTGAGTGCTTGGCTGCTGACTGCAAGGCTGGTGGTTCGAACCCACCAGGTGCTTCGAACCCACCAGGTGCTTCATGGAAGAAAGATGTGGCACTCTGCTTCCATAAAGATTACAGCCTTGGAAACCCTATGGGGCAGTTTTACTCTGTCTTTTAGGGTCATCATGAATCGGAACGAACTCAGTGGCAACGGGTTTTGTTTGGTTTGTTTGTAAGCCAGCAGAAGCTGCAATAATGACTTTTTATTGGGGGAAAATGAATGCTTAATAACTAAAATTACCAATTAATTTACCATGTAATATTCCACTTGACCCTTCTTTTCCAGCTCCAAGAGCACAGTCACATGCCACAGCTTGGAACATGAGTCTCTTGTCTAGAGCTTCTGCCAAGGTGCTCCACCAAGCAGCCCCACTTCAGAGAGCACACCCACAAAGTTTTACTACTTCCCAAGTTTAGCCTCTAGTACAGGAGTCAGAGAATTCAACTTTGCAGCATCTACTCATGTGCAGTCATCAGAGAATTAACAGAAAATAAATAGAAGTCAAAATAAGAACACCTCAGGAGTCCAGATATATTGACTTCTCTCCCTTAAGTTGCATGAAACCATTATTCTCTTCTACCACTTGCTGTACACACATTGCTCTGGTCAGTGAACTCCTACCCCCCATCTCCAGAGCGCCCACTGTAACAAAGGTAGCAGCAGTCTTGGGGCTCACACCCCCTTGTCACACAGATTCTGGGCCAAGTCTTTCCTTTGTAGCCTTCTAAGGAAAGGGCTCTACTTAAAGGAGGAAGGGTTGCCCTAGAAGTCCTCTCACACATACAATTAACATTGAGCTAATATTGTTCGGGTGCTTACTATGTGCCAGGCATTATTTCAGGAACTAAGGATGTAATGTGATAAAAACAGGGTCCCTTCTCTCTATAGGACAGTTCTGTTCAGAACTGACTCGATGGCACCTAACGACAAACAGTAACAACAACTGCTTTCAAATAGTTATAGTTCACTGAATAATGATAATATCTATTGAGTAACTACTGTCTGCTTTATATACATTACCTCACTTTGTCTTCAGCCCTATAAGGTAAAAGCCTATTAGCCAACTGAAATCAAACCCGTTGCCATCGAGTTGATTCCAACTCTGAGCGACCCTACAAGACAGAGTAGAACTGCCCCATAGGGTTTCCAACGAGCAGCTGGTAGATTTGAACTGCCAACCTTTTGGTTAGCAGTGGAGTTCTTAACCACTGTACCACCAGGGCTCTAGAAGGCTATTTTCATCCCCATTTTACAGATGAAGCAGCCAAAGCAGAGAAAGGGGAAAGTGTGAAAGTTTACAAGCACACAAACATTAGAGCTGGGCTTGGCCCCAGGCAGCTCTAGTCCCAAACCTGCACTCTTAACTTACGCTCTGTCTTCCTCCACCTGCTGTAATGGGTTGAATTGTGTCCCTCCAAAATATGTGTCAACTTGTTTAGGCCATGTGTGGATGTTCTCCATTTTCTGATTTTCTCATGTGTTATAAATCATAATCTCTGCCTGTGGTTAAAAGGATTAGGCTGGGATTGTAACACCACCCTTACTCAGGTCACCTTCCTGATCCAATGTGAAGTGTGGTGTGGCCTGCACCACCTTTTATCTCTCAAGAGATAAAAGGAAAGGGAAGCAAGCAGAGAATTGGGGACCTCATACCACCAAGAAAGCAGTGCCGGAAGCAGAGTGCGTCCTTTGAACCTGAGGTTCCTGCGCTGAGATGCCCCCAGACCAAGGGAAGACTGATACATTACAAGGACCTTCTTCCAGAGCTGGCAGAGAGAAAGCCTTCCCCTGGAGCTGACACCCAGAATGTGGACTTGTAGCCTACTTGACTGTGAGGGAATAAACATCTCTTTGTTAAAGCCATCTACTTGTGGTATTTCTGTTGTAGCAGCACTAGATGACTAAGACACCTGCCCACTGGGGTGTCTACTCTAGAAGCAAAAGGAAAGAAGATCTGGGCAATCAACCCACCGGCCTCTCCCAGGAAAAACAGAACTACCTTTTGAAGATAGTTCAAGAATAAGGTGAGAGAAATGCTTTTATAGAAGAATCAAGAGGAGGACAATGCGCTTATACGGGGCTTGGAGTCTTATTCCCTTTCTTTGTCTTAGGGGGGAACTATGTGACATAGGCCAAAGACAGAGTAGGAGGGTGAGTAGTTTTGTGCTTATTCCCCATTAGTCTCTCCAACTTTGGGCCTGCATTTGAGAGAATGTGACAAATGGTGGGGGTCAGGGGGTCACACCCCCAAAAAATAATCTGTGGCATCAACACCATTGGAGAGAAGCCAAATTTGCCATCTTGGTATGAGGCCAGACTTTTCTTGACTAGCTGGAAGTCTAAGAACATATTCTACAAAAGCCAAGTGCTACCTGGAGGTAAGGTTCAGAAGGTTTTTACTGAGGCTCTGCACTGGTTATGTGTCACTCCTGGAAGCAATTTGCATGAAACTCACATGAAGTATACTTTGGAGGCCTAAGAACACTAAATTGAGGTTGCCAGATTGAAGGTGGGGGCACTGGTCAACATAAATCTGCTAAGGCTTTACCATCCACCACCTTCCAAGAACCAATAAACCAGCCTGAGGCCAATGTTTCAGGAAGTAGCTGGTCCACAAATGGGTTCAGCAACCTGCAAGAGGATAAATGGGAGCAGAGGAGAGTATCAGGACCCAGTGGGTGTAGAGGAAAGATCAAAAGCAGTGTTGGCTAACAGTAGAGTGTGCAGTTTGGCATCAGTAGAACGAGTTTTCTCATTTTCAGAATGGAGATGGTGAGAATACCAATGAGAAAAGGTGGTTGTGAGAATTCAATTAATGCATATATCATGTTCAGCACATGTGCTGCCACATATATTCTCCATGAAGGGTTAGCTGTCTTCATCATCACCACCACCATTATCATCTTCATCATCGCCATCATCCTGGCTCTTCAATTTCCAGCTGTGTGATGTGGGACAAAAGAAGAGACCGCACTGGTACACTCAGGTCCAGGGCGTCACGCTCAGCACCCACATCCCTTCCAGTTCTGAACTCAGGGCCTGCAGTGCTGCCCTACCTCCTGGCTGGGCCACACCATCTATGAGGGGTCAGAGGGATATGCGGGTGATAACGCCCTGCTCTCTGCTTCCCAGCAAGACTGACTGCACCTGAACCATTACCTTCCTTATACTTCCTTCCAGCCTAGGTATCAGGAAGAATTATTTTATTATTTTTTAAATAATATTTTATTGCATTTTGGTGAAAGTTTACACAGCAAATTATGTTCCCATTTGACAATTTCCACACCAATCGATCAATGACATTAGTTACATTTTTCACAATATGTCAACATTCTCTTTAATTACGTTTTGGTTTTTCCATTTCCAGCACTCTAGTTTCCCTGCCCTCTTATCTTCTCATCTTCGCTTTAGATTAAATGTTGACATTTTAGATTCATACAGGTGGTGTTTTAGTAGAGCACCAATCTAACAGGTAATATCCTTTAGTTTGTGTGTTACTCTGCTTTTCTGCTAAAAGATGATCTCAGGGAATAGTTTCCGTTCAAGGTGTAAAGAGGGTCTTAGGATGATAATCTCAGGGAGTCCTCAGGGGAGAAATTATTTTTGACAGAATCAGGAAAACTAAAGATTCCTGTTGATGTACTCTGACTTTAAATGTCCTCTCCCTTGGTCTTCAGCCCAGACAGTGCAGAAGGCTGAGAGGAACAAAGCAGTACTTTGCCCCATGCAGAAGCTGGCCGAAGGACACTAAAAGTGGGGGTACTATGATCTACTGAGCTTGCCCCAAATATCCTGCTCAGAGGAGACTGAGGTGGAATAAACAACTTTTAGAAGTCATGAAATCTACCCCTCTGCCTTCTAGCGGAACTGGCAATCTAATAAACAGTGACTTTAATCTTGAGGAGGACCTTCAAAGACTGTAAGTGGGAGCAGGACTGTTTGACACCCCCATATATGGACAATACATGGGACCCCAGAATCTTCTGCCCAAACACCCCTAAGCTTGCAGGCCTTTTTCAAGTCAGTTCTTTTAAGAGTGACCCCGATGTATGAGCACCCCAGGCTTAAGGGGTAAACAAGCTTGGGGGAAAGGAAGAAACTAGGATACATGGGCTGGGGAGACCATACGGGTATGCACGAGGCCCTTGCTGGCACAAGAAAGCCTGGAGTTGTGAGTGTAGAGAGAAAGGGAAGCAGGATGAGGGCTGAAGTTGGCTCTCCCCTTGCCACCAAGTTCTGGCAAGGAGTCCAAGAATTCTAAAGTCAAACCTGAACTTCCAGGTTATTCGAAAGGTATTTTTGTCAAGGTGAGAGGATAGAACATACTTTTTTCAAATGATTTGCTAGCTTGATTTATAACTTTAAGATTGTAGACATATGGTTTGTGGGTCTCCATTTGTGCCCTTGTCCTGGGGTCTGTGACACAGCCCTACTCTCTGCTACGTTCTGGGAGTGAAGCCTTCATACCCCAAATGGCTCAGACAGTGGTTGAAACCTCATCCTGAACATCCTCACATTTGTCCCACTTGCCGAGTCCCCTTATTTGGGCTCCTAGGAGTAGTTAGGCCTTACAGGGCACTGAGTTAAGGACTTATCCCTATGCAACATATTTTACACAAACTCTGTATACTGATTTTCATGTCTGTGCAGCTAAGAGCATTGAATAGGGTGTTTTTATCCAGCTGCCAGGGAGCATGAAACTTAACTCAATTGAACTAGGGGTCTTGGGGACATGCCTGGAAAAGGGGAGGTATTGAAATTTGGCTGACAAGCCAACTTTCTTTTACTGACTGGGTATGCCAGCAGAGGGAAAGGGGAGCAACACCAGGCTCAGGAGGACCCAGGACGGAATTTGGAGGGCAAAGAGTAATGAAGCCTCTGCTTGGTGAGAAATCTGAGGACAGAACAGAAATGTGCTCAAGAATTTTTAGGGAAAATTGATTACGTGTTGTGAGAAGCTCACCTTGCTTTCCCAAAGAAAAGTTAGTAACTTCTACATTACTTGAGGCTGCTGATGGAGTTGGATTGATTTGTTTGTTTGTTTGGGGGGCTGATGACAGAGGGACGAGACCAAGTGCTAAGTCTGGCCTGAAGGTGATCTTGGAGTGTCAGCAGGAGACAAGGTGCCTTGGGTTGGCTCATGAAATGGAATACTAGGTAGACATCTGTTTCCCTTTCCGTAGAGCTGATTGTGTGCAGGCTTCAATTAGATGCCCAAATATCTGACAGTGAAGCAGGGGGCAGATGCAAGGTGCTACAACATAAGCCTCACTCGGGGCTTCCGGGAAGATGAGCTAAGAGAGGGCTGAGCTTTGTGCTTGGCCTTGGCCGGCCCACCAAACTCCTTGCCTGACAATACGTGCTTTCTCTTTTCTGCTTTTATGATAAATGTAGTTTGTGTTCACTAAATAATGTTTTGGAAATACAGAAAAAAGGTAAAAGAAGGAAAGAAAAATCACCCATGGTCCTACTATCCAAACCCCATCCATGTAAACATTTGCAGTATTTATTTCTGTCAAGGCTTTTTTTGTTCTTTCTGGAGATGGTGTGTGTGTATGTCTGAAAGAGAGAAAAAAAGAAAGAGGTTTTAGCATAATCGGATCTGCTTCCCCAAAACACTGTTTTCAAGGTGACGGGGTTAATGTGGTTTTAAAGTACTAAGATGAATCATTTGAGAATTATTGAGCAACTTCGTGAGGTTTAGAGAAAACAAAATTGACTTTCCTTTATCCTGTCTTTGGGAATCACCTACTCTAATATTTATCTGCTCTTCTTATGGTCCATGCTCACTGGAAATGATAACAAGATTTGTAGGTGATTTACATCAAGCGATGTAAAGATAAGAAATATAACTAAGGCAGTGCTATTGGAGCTGCAATACTTACGTAAATCATTAAACCTGAGGCTTTTAGTCACAGTAGACCTGCTTCTGACTGAGGTTAAGGAGGTTGAAGGTCAAGTTTTTTCTGAATTTTCTGATAAGCCCTGCCCCACAAAGGATTAGGATTCGATTCTCCTTGCATAAGTAACTTCTCATGTATTTGGTGATTTTCTCAAAGATGAAACCTGACAAGCCAAAGGATATGATCTCAACAGTGTATGAGGGGCATTGCAAATTATATTTTGCACTAAGCAAAGACAAGGGACCCAGATTCAGGTTGCCACAGTCCCAAAGAGACAAAGTAGACTCTCTCAGCTCATTATTTTCTCAATGAGTTTGAGTAAGTGTTCTGCGGAGAAACTTTAACAGTCAGCTTGATAAGCTTTCATAAAACCAGTAAAAACAACCAGTTGCTGTCAGTCGGTTCTGACTCACAGGGACCCCATGTATGTCAGAGGAGAACTATTCTCCACAGTGTTTTCGGTGACCCATTTTTCAGTAGTAGACCACCAAAGACTTTCTTCCAAGCCACTTCTGGGTAAACTGGGACCTCCAAGCAGCCAAGCAGAGGGTGTTAACCATTTGCACCACACAGGAACTCCCTGGACTTTTGCTTATGCAAAACTTGAAACCTAGAAGGTCCTACCCTAACTCCCACCTTTCAATCTTTGAGGCCAGCCAGCTCGTAAGCTAAAAGCTAAAACTCTGAAAAGCCCTCGTTGTGCTTTCCAATATCTCTGCTCATATGATTCCTATTTAGCCTTTGTATTACTCTGTGCTCTGTAACAATATATCCTGCTGGATAACAGTACTTCAGAATGTTTATGAGTGACATATTTACAATGGGTGAAAATCAAACAATATAAAGTTTATAGTGTACAGTCTTGCTCCCACCCTCCCACAGGTAAACACTTTTGTGAGTTTCTGTGTCTCTTCCAGAGTTCCTTCACGCAAATACTAATACAGTAAAACCTGTGAAAGCCAGAACCTGTGGAAGGCAGAAACCTGTCAGAGAAAGAAAACGAAAATATTTTCCGCTAAGGCAAGCGATAGGAAAGTGGTAAGACTGCACCTTCTCAAACGCAGAAAACTCTCAAGACACGGAAGAACAAGGCAGGCCCGTTGAGTTCCAGGTCTCACAGGTTTCACTGTACAAATCTATTATTTTCCCATCCCAATTTTCTTACATAAATGATAGTTTAATGTACATACTATCCCGTGCCTTGTTTTTCTTTCTTTTTAACTTTCTCTATTAGTTCAGGGAGATGTTCCTCATTCTGTTTTTAAAGTTATACAGAACTCCATTACATGTCATCTCTTGATCTATTTACCAGCTCTGCTAATGACGGGCATTTGACTGATTTACAATCTTTTACCATGCCAACGATGCTGCAGGGATTAACTCTGCTGATGTATGCCATATTGCCTTGCCATATTTATCTTTGGATGAATTCCCAAAAGTAGGACTGCTGGGTCAGAGGTTGTATAATTCTGTAATTGTAATTAAAAAAAAAAAAACAACCCTTTGTGGTCAAGTTGATTCTGACTCACAGCAACCCTATAGTGCAGAGTAGAACTGCCCCATAGGGTTTCCAGGGAGCACCTGATGGATTTGAACTGCTGACCTCCTGGTTAGCAGCCAAACTCTTAACCACTACGCCACCAGGTTTTCCATAATTTCAATAGAAACTCCCACTTGTTTTCTGTAGGGGTTCTACATATTTATACTCCCACCAACAATGTAGAAGAGTACCTGTTTCCTCAGAGGCTCCAACGAAGAGATACAGTGGGAGAGAGGGTCAGGAAGGAGTATCGCTGCATCAAAAGCAACAAAAGGAGAGCTAGGTGAAGGCTGGAGAGAGGATGGACAATGTCAAATCTGACCTCTCCCCTGAGGTTCACCCAGCTTCTCCCAGAGATTCCTACAAGCTCTATCAGCTCCAAATGAACATGCCTACCAGGCAACTCACTGAAACCAAGCCTTCTCTTGATTTTTCCTTTTCTGCCAATAGTATCACCATTTTCTCACATTTAAAAACTTGTAGAAGAGAGTTGGGGGCATTGGTGGGTCAGAGGTAGAATTCTCTTCTTCCATATGGGAGACTAGGGTTCGATTCCCAGCCAATGTACCTCATGCACAGCTACCACCCATCTGCCCGTGGAGGCTTTCGTGTTGCTATGATGCCAAACAGGTTTCAGCAGGTCTTCCACACTAGTGCTTCCACACAAGAAAGAAAGGTCTGTTGATCTACTTCTAAAACTCAGCCAGTGAAAACCCTATGGATCACAATGGTCTAACCCCCACTAATCATGGAGATGGCAGAAGACCAGGCAGTGTTTAGTTCCATTGTGCATGAGGTCCCAGGAGTCAGGGGCCTACTCAGTGGCAGCTGACAACAACTACAGAGAGACTGGGCATGTGGGCTTTCACTTTTTACGAACTCTACATTCTTACATTTTATTTCATCACAAAAAGGATATATATATAAAGAAAAATACATATAAAAAAATATATATATATGTAATTTAAAACCAATGATCAAAACAACAAAAACCAAACCCACCTCCCTTGAGTTGATTCTGATTCATGGCAACTCCACGTGTTACAGAGTAGAACTTCTCCATGGGTTTTTCCTGGCTGTATAGTAATTTTTATGGAGACATATTGCATTGGGCAAATCTGCTGCAAAAGACCTCTTTAAAGTGTTGGGAAGCAAAGATGTCACTTGCCGAATCCAAGCCATGGTATTTTCAACTGCCTCATAGGCATATGAAAACTAGACAATGAATGAGGAAGACTAAGGAAGAATTGATGCGTTTGAATTTTGGTGTTGGTGAAGAATATTGAATATACCATGGACAACCAGAAGAACAAACAAATCTGTCTTGGAAGAAGTACAGCCAGAATGCTCCTTAGAAGCAAGGATGGCAAAACTTTGTCTCACATACTTTGGACATGTTATCAGAAGGACATCATGCTTGGTAAAGTAGAGGGTCAGTGAAAAAGAGGAAGACCCTCAGTGAGATGGATTGACGCAGTGGCTGCAACAATGGGCTCACACATAGCAAGGATGTTGAGGATGGCGCAGGACCGGGCAGTGTTTTGTTCTGTTGTGCATAAGGTATCCTTGAGTCAGAACTGACTTGATGGCATCTAACAACAACAACAATTTTTATGGAAGCAGATCTCCAGGACTTTCTTTCAAGGTTTACTGGGTGGGTTCAAACTGCCAACCTTTAGGTTAATAAAAAAAAAAAAAATTTTTTTTTTTTTTTAGATGAGTAAAAACCTTTTGTGCGACCAAGGGACCTTAAGACCAATGAGAGTGTACCGCAAAAAAATCGCAAGTCTAGTTATTTTTCTTGTAGTGGTTTAGTTATCCTTTTAATCACTTTTTATTCTGTTAGCTCTCATTCTGCCACGTGCCTGCTGGAACAGTTATAAGTAACCTAGATTTACATGGAAGTTTATAAAGGGAAAAAACATCAGTTCAACTTCCTCATAAACTATTTCTTGCCCTCCTGCCCCCACTCCAAGTTTTTACGCTGAAAAGAAATTAAGAATAAAATTATTAATAAAATGTTTAAATACATGTTAAAGAAGCTAGGATACTATTTTAGGGCCAATTTATGATAGTTTGCATTTGTGATAGTTGTGTGGTATTTTTATGTGCTATAATAATGAACTTTTCAATAAACTCGAGAGCCCTCATATAACAAAAGGGTTCATTTATATCCATTTTATAACATTTGCAACAAAACTGTACCACCTGAAATTATAGAAACTTACAGCATGACAGCTGTTTTTAGAATCACATTCTTGGTCAGAGGTATAGTTTATTTGTTACCAAGTCCTTATTAAAGCACTCATCTTATGGGAAACTACTGTTTAATGCAGCATGTTTGGCTTTATTTTGGGATTTCCAGGAATTTAACATGGTAGAAGGGAGGGCCATCTCCTGGTGCTCCTGACCTTCATACATTCACCTGTGTCATGGATTGAATTGTGTTCCCCCCAAAATATGTGTCAACTTGGTTAGGCCATGATTCCCAGTATTGTGTGGTTGTCCTCCATTTTGTGATGATAATTTTATGTTAATAGGATGAGTGTGGGATTGTAACACCACCCTTACTCAGGTCACCTCCCTGATCCAATGTAAAGGAGTTTCCCTGGGGTGTGGCCTGCACCACATTTATCTCTCAAGAGATAAAAGGAAAGGGAAGCAAGCAGACAGTTGGGGACCTCATACCACCAAGAAAGCAGGACCAGGAGCAGACCGTGTACTTTGGACACAGTGTCCCCGCACATGAGAAGCTCCTCGACCAGCAGGAACCTTCCTCCAGAGCTGACAGAGAGAGAAAGCCTTCCCCTGGAGCCGAAGCCCTAAATTTGGACTTGTAACCTACTAGACAGTGAGAAAATAAATTTCTTTGCTAAAACCATCCACTTGTGGTATTTCTGTTATGGCAGCACTAGATAACTAACACAACCTGTATACAGGTCAGGTCATTACGTATTACCACACCTGAGCCACCTTTCCTCTATGAAATCAAGACAATAAGACAGGTTACAAATGAACATTTTGAGCTATCTCATGGTAGTGCCTGCCAGCTCACAGTTCAGTTTCATCCATGTCATCATCTTTGTCAGGGTAGCAGCATGGGGTTCGATTATTTTCCTTTGATGATGCATTTAGCTTTGTTGCTTTTTCAAAATTAATAAAATAGCAGAAAAAGGTAAATACTGAAACCAGTAAAAGGAAGTATACGCTAACAAACTTAAAAAAAAAAAAATTGAGACAAAGAAAAACCCATTGCTGTCAAGTTGATTATGATTCATAGCAACCCTACAGGACAGAGTAGAACTGTCCCATAGGGTTCCCAAGGAGCGCCTCGTGGATTCAAACTGTCAGCCTTTTGGTTGGCAGCCATAGCTCTTAACCACTATGCCACCAGGGTTTCCAAGACAAAGAAGAAAATCATTAAAAGTATAGAAAGTGAGGAATCTTTAGTCTCAATAATGACTACTCATCCTGAGAACTTTCTATGCATCAGTCACTCTGGTCACATTATATGATTTAATTCTCACAACGATAAAAACCACGTAAGAAATAAATGGTGGCGCTATGCTTGTTATCTGTTTTTACAGACAAGGGAAACGATGCAAGATTCTCAGAGAAGTGAAATGTTGTTGTTGTTGTTGGATGCCGTCAAGTCAATTCTGACTTGTAGAGATCCCATGTGACAGAATACAACTGCCCCATAGGGTTTCTTAGCTGTAATCTTTATGGGAACAGATTGCAAAGTCTTTCTCCCATAGAGCCACTGGATGCATTTGAGTCACCAACCTCTGGGTTAGCAGCTGAGTGCTTAACCGTTGAGCCACCTGGGCTCCTTTAAAGAGGTAAGTAACTTCACCCAAATCACAAAGCTCCCTCTTAGACCTTGGGTAGGGTGGTCAACTCTGCTCCACTGGGATGGAGAAGCCCACATTTAAAGAATGTCTACTAAGCCCTGGAATTACATTCTAAGACAGTACCTAAAAGACAAGGCACAATGAGGAATTTTATACTGTTTTTTTTGTTGTTGTTGCTGTTAGGTGCCTTCAAGTTGGTTCCGACTCATAGTGACCCTACATACAACAGAAGGAAACACTGCCTGGTTCTGTGCCATCCTCACAATTCTCGCTATGTTTGAGCTATTGTTACAGCCACTGTGACAATCCATCTTTTTGAAGGTCTTCCTCTTTTTAGACGACCCTCTAATTTACCAAGCATGATGCCCCTCTCTAGGGACTGGTCGCTCCTGATAACATTTCCAAAGTACGTGAGATGAAATCTTGCCATCCTTCCTTCTAAAGTGCATTTTGGCTGTACTTCTTCCAAGACGGATTCATTCATTTTTCTGGCAGTTCATGGTATATTCAATATTCTTCACCAACAGCATAATTCAAAAGCATCAATTCTTTTTTGGTCTTCCTTATTCATTGTCCAGCTTTCACATGCACATGAAACGATTGAAAATACCATGGCTTAGGTCAGGCGTACCTTAGACCTCAAAGGGATATCTTTGTTTTTCAACACTTAGAGGTCTTTTGCAACAGATTTGCCCAATGCAATGCATCATTTAGTTTCTTGACTGCTGCTTGCATGGGCATTGATTGTGGATCCAAGTAAAATGAAATCGTTGACAACTTCAATATTTTCTTCATTTATCATGATGTTGCTTACTGGTTCAGTTGTGAGGATTTTTGTTTTCTTTAATACTGTATTTTAGCTCTCAGAAAATAGAAACTTCCTAAAAAACAGATCTATTTTTTGAACTTTATGTGTCTGACATTGGTGCTTGTTTTTAACAACATGTTATGTATGAAAGTAGGAAATTTCTGTGTTGTATATGTTTTTGATGTACATGTAAAGGCATGAACTCTGCGAGGACAGGGATCTTGTCTTAGACTTCTCTAGCCCTTACAACGGTGCACTGCAAATGTTTGTCGTGGTGATGAATGAAAAGGGCGACGGCTCCAAAATCCACACCAGAAAATATTCTGAGTAAATCCCCCCAAGTGTTTGTAACAGTATCTTCAAAAATATATCAGATCTTAAATACATGCACACATACACACATATATATCTATAAAAAAAAATATGTACATACAAATATTTATAGGCATATATACCTAAACACACATTAAAATGTACATAACAATTAGTGTAAAACATCACATCTTAAATGTATAAACATATTTATAGGCATGTGATAATAAAAATGAAATGGCAATAGTTGCAAAACTCATGCATGTTTTTCTGTTGACTCATAGTGACCCCACACAATGAAGTAGAACTGCCCCTACAGGGTTTTCAAGGCTGTAAATCTTGACAGAAACAGTCTGCCTCATCTTTCTTCTGCAGAACGGCTGGTGGGTTCCAACTGCCAATCTTTTCGTTATCAGCTGAGTGCTTAACCACTGTACCACTATAGGGTCGCTATGAGTTGAAATTGATGGATTTGGTATTGGTTTGGTATCACCTCCCCAAAGGATCCCTGGTGGTGCAGTGGTTAAGCACTCAGCTGCTAACCAGCAGGTTGGAGGTTTGAACCCACCATCTACTCCTCAGGAGAAAGATGTGTCAGCCTGCTTCTGTCAAAATTGACAGCCCTGGAAACTCCACAGGGCAGTTCTACTTTGTCCTAAAGGGTCACTATGAGTCAGGATCGATGAAAATGGGTTCTGTTTTGTACCATGTCCCTTCCTCAGAGACTTTGTCCCCATTCACCATCTGTCTTAATGGGTATTAGGCGTCACGACCTCACTTCGCTGGCAACATTTGGTTGGAATGAGAAGGGAGAGATACCTGGTCTGAGCAGGGCCTTCCACAGGCTTGCCAGTGACCTATGAGCTGGATGGCGTGGTTTGAAAGAACGAGCTGGGTGAGTTGGATTCTCTCTCACTCTCTCTCCCTCTTTCTCGCTGGAACTGGAATCAAGAGGCCAAGAGGGAAGCTTCCAATAGCTGTGGGTGATGTTGCTGAAAGGTCATTTGGGGGCCTGAGCCAGGATCAGGACACTCAAAACATTTTGCAAGCGGAAATCAAGGAGAAGGAGCAACTATAGTAGGTGGAAGAAACTTGAAGAGACAGAGAAGAAAGGAGCCTCCAACCACGCAGAGAAACCACAAAGCAAGAGAAAGAAAAGTTCAGGGGGCCGTGTACAGCCCTGCCTTCCTTTGCATTCTGATCTTGCTGTGATCCAGTACACGAGAATTTCAAACAATTTCCCCCTGAAGCAACTCAGATGCTTTTCTGCTCCTTGTTACCAAAAGAGACTAATCTGGGACAACAGATAACCAGAAGAAAAAAAGATCTCTGACAATGGAGGAGATAAGCTTAAAAAAAAAAAAAAAAAAGACAGGAGAACTATACCAGTGCAACAGTCCAGGGCCAGGCACCAGCTTGTTGAACAGTCATTCCATTCAACAGTCCCCAAGGAACTCAGTTGTACAACACCATGTCTTCAGGCAAAGGCTGCTTGACATTCAGCATATTTTTGGAAGGCAATGAAGTGTGTAGTTTACTTCAGAAAAATTTTCCTGTAAGTTAAAAAAAAAAAAAAAAGTACTGCTTAAAAAAAGGGCAAGATTCACTCAGTTATTTGTTATTTTGGTGGGGGGGTTAAATGCATGTATTCATTTACACATGTTTTACCTTCTTCCAGTCAAGATTTAAGATGACTTGCAAGCATACACAAAATCAAACAAGATAGTATAAATTGACAGGGAAGGGGAAGGAAAACCAGAGTATGGACTTAGAGTTGATCTAGGAGTTTCAGTTATCTGTAAAACTCCCTTCTGTGGAAAACCTCATTCCTTGATGGCTCGTGGAACACCAAAACTAGTGTTATTCATTTTTCGATGGTATTTAATTCCGGAGAAAGGTCGGGGCTTATCTTTGGAACATAAAAACCAAACTGAAACTGGAATAAAGGAAGACAAGAAAAGGTTGGTTTAAATCAGAGAAAATATAATAGTAAATCTATATAAATACGCTTTGAATACGCTGTCATTTTAAACATACATTTCAATATTTTCTGTTCCTTAATTTCAGCAAAGTAATTGTTACAGCAAAAAATTATATTAATCAGAAATAGCATCATGTAACATTATTCTACCATTAAAATTCCCTGCAAGGTTGTGTAAGCTCCATAGACACATCCAAACTCCCTGAGAGTCCAAATTACTGGGCCGAGGGCTGTGAGGACCATGGTCTCAGGGAACATCTAGCTCAATTGCCATAACATAGTTTATAAAGAAAATGTTCTACATTCTACTTTGGTGAGTAGTGTCTGGGGTCTTAAAAGCTTTTGAGTGGCCATCTAAGATACTTCACTGGTCTCACCCTGTCTGAAGCAAGGGAGAATAAAGAAAACCAAAGACATAAGGGAGAGATTAGTCCAAAGAACTAATGGACCACAACTACCCCAGCCTCTACCAGATTGAGTCCAGCAAAACTAGATGGTGCCTGGCTACCCCCACTGACTGCTCCGGGAGGGATCACAAAACAGGGTCCCAGACAGCTGGAGAAAAATGTGGAACAAAATTCTAACTCACAAAAAAAAGACTAGACTTACTGGTCTGACAGACTGGAGAAACCCCAAGGATATGGCCCCCTGACACCATTTTAGCTCAGTAATGAAGTCCCTTCAGCCAAAGATTAGACAGGCCTATAAAACGAAACTAGACTAAACGGGTGCACTAGTGCAGGGGCAAGGACTAGAAGGCAGGAGAGGACAATAGGGAATCCAGGTTCAGAAGGGAGAGTGTCGATATGTCGTGGGGTAGGTAACCAAAGTCACAAAACAATACGTGTACTAACTGTTTAATGAGAAGCTAGTTTGTTCTGTAAACCTTCATCTAAAGTACAGCTAAAAAAAAAAATTCCCTGCAATATCCACTAAAAAGGATTTAAAAAATTAAATCCAAACTTCTTTTCACCTTTCTCATAAAGCTTTGTATTTGTGTATTTAAAATTTCTAGAAATCAATATCACCATATTAGAAAAAGTGCAGAGAATGTTTAAAGTTGAACTAAGCTCTGTACAAATGTAATTCTTAGGCTCCATAAAACAGCGGTAAGTTTTTAAGGAGATCTGGGTTGGAGAAGCTCACAGGGTTTTAATAAGTGTGTTCCTATTCATTCTCACACATCTTTTCAGTTTGTCGTACTGGAGTGGTTTGCGCGTTGCTGTGATCCTGGAAGTTATGCCACTGGTATTTCAAATCCCAGCAGGGTCACCCATGGTGGACAGATTTCAGTGGAGCTTCCAGACTAAGACAGACTAGAAAGAAGGACCTGGTAGTCTACTTCTGAAAAAACTGGCCAGTGAAAACCTTATGCATAACAGCAGAACATTGTTTGATATAGTGCCAGAAGATGAGCCCCTCAGGTTGGAAAGCACTCAAAATATGACTCTACTCAAAGCAGAGCCAACCTTAATGATGTGGATGGAGTGAAGCTTTGGGGGTCTTCATTTGCTGAGGTAGCATGACTCAAGATGAGAAGGAACAGCTGCAAAAACCCATTAGTAATCAGAACACGGAATGTATGAAGTATGAATCTAGGAAAATTGGAAGTCATCAAAAATGTATGTAATGGACTACATAAAGAGTGAGCCGAAATGGACTGGTATTGACCATTTTGAATCAGACAGTCATATGGTCTACTATGCCAGGGACAACAGATTGAAGAGGAATGGCATCATTTTCACTGACAAAAAGAACATTTCAAGATCTATCATGAAGTGCAATGCTGTCAGATAATACTCATATGCCTACAAGGAAGATCAGTTAATACCACTACTATTCAAATTTACCCACTGTCACGAATTAAATTGTGTCCCCCCAAAAATATCTGTCAACTTAGCTGGGCCATGAGTCCCAGTATTGTGTGATTGTCCACCATTTTATCTGATTTCCCTACCTATTGTAAATCCTATCACTATGATGAAATGAGATGAATTAGTGAAAGTTATGCTGATGAGATATACAAGATTAGATAGTGTTTTAAGCCAATTTCTTTGAGATATAAAGAGAGAAGCCAGCAGAGAGAGAGAGGGACTTCATACCACCAAGAAAACAGTGCCAAGAGCAAAGCTTGTCTTTTGGACCTGAGGTTCCTGTGCTGAGACGCTCCCAGGCCAAGGGAAGGCTGATGAAAAGGACCTTCCTCGCGAGCTGACAAAGACAGAAAGCCTTCTCCTGGAGCCGGTGCCCTGAATTTGGACTTCTAGCCTACTGGACGGTGAGAGAACAACTTCTCTTTGTTAAAGCCATCCATTTGTGGTATTTCTGTTATAGCAGTACTAGATGCTGATGTCAGATGGATCCTGGCTGAAAGCAGAGAATACCAGAAGGATGTTTACATGTGTTTTAATGGCTATGCAAAGGCATTCAACTGTGTGGATCGTAACAAATTATGGATAACACTGCAAAGAATGGGAATTCCAGAACACTTAATTGTGCTCATGAGGAACCTGTACCTAGATCAAGAGGCAGTTGTTCAGACAGAACAAGGGGATACTGAGTGGTTTACTGCCAGGAAAAGTGTGTGTCAGGGTTGTATCCTTTCACCATACCTACTCAATCTGTATGCTGAGCATATGGAGAAGAATGGGGCATCAGGATTGGAGGAAGACTCATTAACGAACTGTGATATGCAGATGATACAACCTTGCTTGCTGAAAGTGAAGAGGGTTTGAGGCACTTACTGATGAAGATCAAAGACCACAGCCTTCAGTGTGGGTTATACCTCAACATAAAGGAAACAAAAATTCTCACAACTGGACCAATAAGCAACATCATGACAAACGGAGAAAAGATTAAAGTTGTCAAGGATTTCATTTTACTTGGATCCACAATCAACACCCATGGAAGCAGCAGTCAAGAAATCAAAAGACGCATTGCATAGGGTAAATCGGCTGCAGAAGACCACTTTAAAGTGTTGAAAAGCAAAGATGTCACCTTGAAGACTAAGATGCCCTGGGCCCAAGCCATGGTATTTTCAATTGCATCATATGCATGTGAAAGCTGGACAATGAATAAGAAAGACCGAAGAAGAATTGATGTCTTTGAATTGCGATGTTGGTGAAGAATATTGAATATACCATGGACTGCCAAAAGAACAAACCAGAATGCTCCCTAGAAGCAAGGATGGCGAGGCTGCGTCTTAAAGACTTTGGGCATGTTGTCAGGAGGGATCAGTCCCTGGAGAAGGACATCATGCTTGGTAAAGTATAGGGTCAGCGGAAAAGAGGAAGACCCTCAATGAGATGGATTGACACAGAGGCTGCAACAATGGGCTCAAGCATAACAACGATTTTAAGGATGGTGCAGGACTGGGCAGTGTTTCGTTCTGCGGTACGAAGGGCAGCTATCAGTCGGAACTGACGCGACAGCACCTAACAACAACAACAGATGACTAAGATATCCAGGAACCACTAATGCCAAAGGTGAGAAAATTGAAGATTTTTACGAACTTCTGCAGACCGAAATCAATCAAACATGCAATCAAGATGCATTGATAATTATCTGTGATTGGAATTTGAAAGTTGGGAACAAAGATAAAGGATCCATAGTTGGAAAATACAGCCTTGGTGATAGAAACAATGCTGGAGATCACAAGATAGAATTTTGCAAGACCAACAGCTTCTTCATTGCAAATACCTTTTCAACAACATAAGCCACTATACACGTGAACCTTGATGGATGGCATACACAAGAATCAAATTGACTACATTTGTGAAAACGGACAATGGAGAGAACAAGGCCAGGGGCCAACTGTGGAACAGATCGTCAATTGCTCATATGCAAGTTCAAGTTGAAGCTGAAGAAAATTAGAACAATTCTACAAGAGCCAAAATACCACCTTGAGTACATCCCACCTGAATTCAGAGATCATCTCAAGAACAGATTTGATGCACTGAACACTAATGACCCAAGTTCAGACAGGTTATGGAATGACATCAAGGATATTACACATGAAGAAAGCAAGAGGTCATTAAAAAGACAGGAAAGAAAGAAAAGACCAAAATGGGTGCCAGAAGAGACTTTGAAATTTGCTTTTGAACATAGAGTAGCTAAACTGAAATAAAGAAATGATGAAGTGAAAGAGTTGAGAAGATTTCAAAGGGTGGCTGGAGAAGACAAAGTAAAATACTATAATGGTATGTGCAAAGACCTAGAGTTAAAAAGTCAAAAGGGAAGAACATGCTTAGCATTTCTCAAGCTGAAAGAACTGAAGAAGAAATTCAAGCCTCAAGTTGTAATATTCAAGCATTGTACAGAGAAAATATTGAACGACCCAGGAAGCATCAAAAGAAGATGGCAGGAATACACAGAGACACTTTAACAAAAGAAATGGATGATGTTCAACCATTTCAAGAGGTACCAGAAGATAAGAAGAAGTCCAAGCTGTACTGAAGGCATTGGCAAAAAGCAAGGCTCCAGGAATTGACTGAATACCAATTGAGACATTTCAACAAACAAGCAGTGCTGGAAGTGCTCACTCATCTGTGCCAAGAAATGTGGAAGGCAACTTCCTGGCCAACCGACTGGATGAGATTCATATTTTTGCCTATTTCAAAGAAAGGTGATCCAACCGACTGTGGAAATTATCAAACAATATCATCAATATCACACATCAGTAAAATTTTTATTGAAGATTATTCAAAAGCAGTTGCAGCAGTACATTGACAGGAAAGTGCCAGAAATTCAAGCAGGATTCAGAAGAGGATGTGGAACCAGGGATATCATTGCTGATGTCAGATGGATCTTGGTCGAAAGCAGAGAATACCAGAAAGATGTTTACCTGTGTTTTATTGACCATGCAAAGGCATTTGACTGTGTGGATCATAACAAATTATGGATAACGCTGCAAAGAGTGGAAATTCAGGAATGCTCAATTGTGCTCATGAGGAAACTGTACACAGACCAAGAGGCAATCATTGGAACAGAAGGAGTAGATACTGTATGGTTTAAAGACCAGGAAAGGTGTGCATCAGTGTTGTATCCTTTCACCATACCTATTCAATCTGTATGGTGAGCAAATAATCCAAGAAGCTGGACTACATGATGAAGAATGGGACATCGGGATTGGAGGAAGACTCATTAACAACCTGTGATATGCAGATGACACAGCCTTGCTTGCTGAAAGTGAAGACGGCTTGAAGCACTTGCTGATGAAGATCATAGACCACAGCCTTCAGTATGGATTATGCCTCAACATAAACAAAAATCCTCACAAATGGACCAATGAGCAACAGCATGATAAACAGGGAAAACACTGAAGTTGTCAAGGATTTCATTTTACTTGGATCCACAATCAACTTTTATGGAAGCAGCAGTCAAGAAATCAAACGACATTGCGTTGGACAAATCTGCTTTAAAAGACCTCTTTAAAGTGTTGAAAAGCAAAGATGTCCTTTGGGGACTAAATTTCCCTTGACCCAAGCCATGGTATTTTCAATTGTCACGTATACATTCAGAGGTTGGACAATGAACAAGGAAAACTGGAGAATTAGGGTGTTGGCAATGAATATTGAATATACCGTGGACTGCCAGAAGAACAAATAAATCTGTCTTGAAAGAAGTACAGCCAGAACGTACCTTAGAAGCAAGGATGGCAATGCTTTGTCTCACATACTTTGGACATGTTATCAGAAGGGACCAGTCCCTGGAGAAGGACATCATGCTTGGTAAAGTAGAGGGTCTGTGAAAAAGAGGAAGACCCTCAACGAGATGGATTGACGCAGTGGCTGCAACAATGGGCTCAAGCATAACAATGATTCTGAGGATGGCGGGGCCCTGCAGTGTTTCCTTATGTTGTACATGGGCCCCTGTGAGTTGGAACCGACTCGACGGCACCTAACAACAACAACAATTGATGTTCATATTATGCCTGCTTTGGGGAAACTTTCTTCAGATTGACATTTCTGCCACAGAGTCACTGCTTAGAGGAGTCAGGTAAATATATGGATTTGATGCAAGGGTGGCTGAGTAGCTTGGGTTAAATTTAGTGTCTTATCTGCAAACGGAATTAACCAGAGGATATGGAGGATTAAATAAGATATTGCATACTATGCACTTAGCTCAGTAGCTGAACTCTAAAACTAAAACCAAACCCACTGCAGTTGAGTTAATCCCTACTCATAGTGACCCTATAGGAAAGAGTAGAACTGCCTGGTATATTCCAAGCCCGTAATCTTTACAGAAGCCCACTGTCACATCTTTCTCCTTCGGAATGCCTGGTGGGTTCAAACCACCAACCTTTCTGTTAGCAGCCAAGCACTTTAACCACTGCACCACCAGGGCTCCTTAGCTGAAATCTAGTGAACCTGATAATAAATGATGCCTGTTATAATGGAAACAGTGATTAAACAGGACAGCCCACATCAATGCAACGCAATTCCCTTGTGCGTTAGCATCTCGTGAAAGATTTCTGGCCTAATTTTCCTATTAGCAATTTTTCCTTCAGTTTCATTGTTGTGAATGTGTTCTGAATGTTCTTTTATCATATCGACATGGAAACTAGTTTCATTGCCTCTGTTCTCTTCCTGGGGATTGTTTTCTAAAATGTGTAAGCTGTGAGTTTTTTCACTGATGGACTCATATGGGGACTTCTGCTTTCTATCCACCCAGATTTTCCTCCTCTGTTCCTTTCCATCCAGCCCCAGATAAAGTGCACTTAACTGCACTGAGGTGTGTTTAAAGTCTCATTTGACTAGCTCCATCATGTGTCTAGAATGAGTTTTACAGTTTCGTAAGTAGCTTCCACTTCATTGCTACTCTGGCCTTGAATAAAAATAAACATCTAGTACTATATTACTGAGTGCTCTGAAAATAGGTATAAGTCAGAAAAATTGGAAAAATGTTCATAACAAAAGGTGAAGATTTTTTTTTTTTGGTAAAATTTGGTAAAAAAGATCTAAGATGGCCATATATTTATCATTCGAACTAGGCCTTTTTGAAAGTGAAAGGTGGTACAATTAATAATTTCACAGGAATGAAGGCACAAACTAGAACACTCCAAGGACATAAGTCATCCAGGCCAAAACTGACAATGTACCCCCTAAAGTGGAAACCAGAACCCCTGGTGGCATAGTGGTTAAAAGCTACGGCTGCTAGCCAAAAGGCCAGCAGTTCAAATCTACCAGGTGCTCCTTGGAAACTCTATGGGGCAGTTCTACTCTGTCCTACAGGGTCGCTATGAGTCGGAATCAACATGATGGCAACAGTTTTTTTTTTTTTTTAAGTGGAAACCCTGGTGCTGTCGTTAAGTTTTACTGCCACTAACCAAAAGGTCAGCAGTTCTAATCTACCAGGCGTTCCTTGGAAACTCTGTGTTCTACTCTGTCCTGTAGGGTTGCTATGAGTCAGAATCAACTCGACAGCAATGGGTTTGGTTTTTTAAAATGAAGATAGGAGCCCAGTGGCACAATGTTTAAGTGCTTGGCTGCTAATCAAAAGTGGCTGGGTGGCAGTTCGAACCCGCCCAGCTGCTCCATGGGAGAAAGATCTGGGGATCTGTTCCCATAGGATCGCAGACTAGAAAACCCCATGGGTCAATTTTACTCTGTTTAATGGGGTCGCTGTGAGTCAAAAATCAACTCAACAGCACCTAACAACAGAACAACAAAGTGGGGATAGGTGGGGAAGGAGAGATTCTTTATGAAATTACAGGCTGCGCTGCATGGCCACACATTATATTCTATACTCAGGCTGTGAATTAGTGGGTTTTACTTTGAGAATCCAAGCTAAGCCTCTGCTTTTAAAGTATCAGGCTCAGTTCTAATTCACAGCCTCAGGGAAAACACAAAGATAGTGAAGAAAAAGGCCCAGAGAGGCATAAGTAACATAAGCAAAAGCTATGACTCCTAACATTTGGGCTTGTATGGCCTCTTTGAGAATTTGATAAAAGCTATTAACTCTCCCTGCAGAAAAGGGCACCTTCAAAGAGCCCCACAACTTTACATGCAATTCAGGGGGCCCTGGCCCATCTGATGTTATCCAGGAACCCAGTTCGGAATCCCTAACACGTGGTGTGGGTGATGGGAAAAGGGAACAAACAAGTGTTACCCATCTTCAGGCACATTATTTCATTTCACGTGCACAGCAATCTATTTTCTAGATAAGGGAATTGAAGCTTAGAAATTAAGATCTCACAAATTTATGTGGTACTAAATCTTGTTTTTTTTTTTTTTAAATCTTGTAAGTTTATTGCTGCTGTTGGAGGCGTCTAACTGGCTCTGACTCATAGCAAACCCACATGACAGAGTAAAACTGCTCATAGGGTTTTCTTGGCTGTAATCTTTAAGGAAGCAGATCACCAGATCTTTCTTTGGCAGAGCCTCTGAGTGGGTTCAAACCACCAACCTTTTCATTAGCAACCCAGCACTTAATAGTTGTGCCACCAGGGCTCTTTTTAATCTAAGTTTGTTTTTGTTGTTAGGTGCCACTGAGTTGGTTCATAGTGACCCTGTGTACAACACAATGAAACACTGCATAATCTAAGTTTAGACATAAATATGTATTTCAATCCGGAAAATGACTATATTATAAAACCATGAAAAATGAACACAACCATACACCTTCATCAAAGCTCCACCTACCTCTTGAAACTGGAAAGAGATCATTAGGACAAAGAAAAGTATTTTTTTTTAAATAATTTTTTTTATTATGCTTTAAGTGAAAGTTTTCAGTTCAAGTTAGTTTCTCGCTCAAAAACATATACACATATGGTTACGTGACCCTAGTTGCTCTCCCTATAATAGGACTGTACATTCCTCCTTTTCACCCCAGATTTCCCGGGTCCATTCAACCAGCTCCTATCCTTTTCTGCCTTCTCATCTCACCTCCAGATGGGAGCTGCCCATTTAGTCTTGTATATCTACTTGAGCTAACAAGCACACTCTTCACAAGTATAATTTTATATCTTACGGTCTAGTCAAGGATTTCATTTTACTTGGATCCACAATCAACACCCATGGAAGCAGCAGTCAGAAAATCAAATGATGCATTGCATTGGGTAAATCTGCTGCAAAGGACCTCTTTAAAGTGTTGCAAAGCAAAGATGTCACCTTGAAGACTAAGGTGCACCTGACCCAAGCCATGGTATTTTCAATCGCACGCATCATACGCATGTGAAAGCTAGACAATGAATAAGGAAGACCAAAGAAGAAGTGATACCTTGGAATCGTAGTGTTGGCAAAGAATATTGAATATACCATGGCTGCCAAAAGAATGAACAAATCTGTCTTGAGAGAAGTACAACCAGAATGCTCCTTAGAAGCAAGGATGGTGAGACTGCATCTTACATACTTTGGACATGTTGCCAGGAGGGATCAGACCCTGGAGAAGGACATCATGCTTTGCAAAGCATAGGGTCAACGGTAAAGAGGAAGACCCTCAACGAGATGGATTGACATAGTGGCTGCAACAATGAGGTAAAGTGTAGCAACGATTGTAGGGATGGTGCAGCACTGGGCAATGTTTTGTTCTCTCATGCATAGGGTCGCCATGAGTTGGAACCGACTTGACAGCACCTAACAGCAGTCCAGTCGAATCTTTGTCTGAAGAGTTGGCTTTGGAAATGGTTTTAGTTTTGGGCTAACAGAGAGCCCAGATGCCTTGTCTTCTGGGGTTCCTCCAGTCTCAGTCAGACCATTAAGTCTGGTCTTTTTACTAGAATTTGAGTTCTGCACCCCACTTTTCTCCTGCTCTGTCAGGGATTCTCTGTTTTGTTCTCTGTCAGGGCGGTCATTGGTGGTGGCCACGCACCATCTAGTTCTTCTGGTCTCAGGCTGATGGAGTCTCTGATTTATGCAGCCCTTTCTGTCTCTTGGTGTTCTTCATTCTCCTTTGCTCCAGGTGAGCTGGGACAAATTGATGCATCTTAGATGGCCACTTGCTAGCTTTTAAGACCCCAGACATCACTCACCATTGTCGGATGCAGAACATTTTCTTAATACACTTTATTATGCTGCTTGACCTAGATGATCCCTGATACCATGGTCCCCAGACCCCCGCCCCTGCTAGTCTGTCCCTCGAAGTGTTTGGTTGTATTCAGGAAACTTCTTAGCTTTTGGTTTAGTCCAGTTGTGCTGGCTTCCCCTGTGTTGTATGTTGCCCTTCCCTTCACCTAAGATTATTCTTGTCTACTATCTAGGTAGTGAATACCCCTCTCCCTCCCTCCCCACTGACATAACCATCAAAAAATGCTTTTTTTTTTTCTGTGTTTAAGCCTTTTCTTGAGTTCTTATAATAGTGGTCTCACACAATATTTGCCCTTTTGCGACTGACTAATTTCACTCAGCATAATGCCTTCCAGATTCACCCATGTTATGAGATGTTTCACGGATTCATCATTTTTCTTTATTGTTGGGTAGTATTCCATTGTGTGACTATATCATAATTTGCTTATCCATTCATCTGTTGATGGGCACCTAGGTTGCTTCCATCTTTTTGCTATTGTGCACAGTACTGCAATGAACATGAGTGTGCATATATCTATTCATGTGAGGGCTCTTATTTTTCTAGGATATATTCCAAGGAGTGGGATTGCTGGATCCTATAGTAGCCCTACTTCCACCTTTCTAAGGAAGTGCCAAATCAATTTCCAAAGTGGTTGTACCATTTTACATTCCCACCAACAGTGTATAAGTGTTCCAGTCTCTCTACAACCTCTCCAACATTTATTATTTTGTGTTTTTTGATTAATGTCAGCCTTTTTGGGGTAAGATGGTATCTCACTGTAGTTCTGATTTGCATTTCTCTAATGGCTAATGATCGTGAGCATTTCCTCAAGTATCTGTTAGCGACCTGAATGTCTTCTCTGGTGAAGTGTCTGTTCATATCCTTTGCCCCATTTCTTAATTCCGTTATTTGTCTTTTTGTTGTTAAGGTTTTGCAGTATCTTGTAGATTTGAGAGATTAGACACTGATCAGATTTGTCGTAACCAAACATTTAAAAAATATATATGTATATATATGTATTATCCCAAATGATAAACCAATTGACAAATAGACTCAGGGTGTAGTAATTGTTGTTAGGTGCCATCAAGTTGGTTCCGACTCATAGTGACCCCATGCACAACAGAACAAAACACTACCCAGTCCTGCGCCATCCTTATAACTGTTGCTATGCTTCAGCTTATTGTTGCAGTCACTGTGTCAATCCATCTCGTTGAGGGTCTTCCTCTTTTTTGCTAACCGTCAACCAAGCATGATGTCCTTCTCCAGGGACTGATCCCTCCTGATAAAACGTCCAAAGTATGTGAGATGCAGTCTTGCCATCTTTGCTTCTAAGGAGCATTCTGGTTGTACTTCTTTGAAGACAGATTTGTCCATGGTATATTCAATATTCTTCACCAACACCACAATTCAAAGGCGTCAATTCTTCTTTGGTCTTCCTTATTCATTGTCCAGCTTTCACATGCATATGAGGTGACTGAAAATATCATGGCTTGGGTCAGATACACCTTAGTCCTCAAGATGACATCTTTGCTTTTCAACATGTTGTCTTTTGTAGCTGATTTACCCAGTGCAATGCATCATTTGATTTTCTGACTGCTGCTTCCATGGGTGTTGATTGTGGATCCAAGTAAAATGAAACCCTTGACTTCAATCTTTTCTCCATTTATCATGATGTTGCTTATTGGTCCAGTTGTGAGAATTTTTGTTTTTTTTATGTTGAGGTGTAATCCATACTGAAGGCTGTGGTCTTTGATCTTCATCAGTAAGTACTTCAAGTCCTCTTCACTTTCAGCAAGCAAGGTTGTGTCATCTGCATATCGCAGTTTGTTAATGAGTCTTCCTTCAATCCTGATGCCCCACTCTTCTTCATATAGTTCAGCTTCTCGGATTATTTGCTTAGCATATCGATTCAATAGGTATGGTGAACAGATACAGCCCTGACACACACCCTTCCTGACTTTAAACCATGCAGTATTCCCTTGTTCTGTTTGAATGGCTGCCTCTTGACCCATGCACAGATTCCTCAGGAGCACAATTTAGTGTTGCGGAGTTCCCATTCTTTGCAATGTTATCTATAATTTGTTATGATCCATACAGTCGAATGCCTTTGAGTAGTCAATAAACTACAGGTAAACATCTTTCTGGTATCCTCTGATTTTAGCCAGGATCCATCCGACATCAGCAATGATATCCCTGATTCCACATCCTCTTCTAAATTCAGCTTGAATTTCTGGCAGTTCCCTGTGGTTATACTTCTGCAGCCGCTTCTGAATGATCTTCAGCAAAATTTTGCTTGCAGGTGATACTAAAGGTATTGTTTGATAATTTCCAAATTTCGTTGGATCACCTTTCTGGGGAATAGGCATAAGTATGAATAGGCATAAATGTGGATCTTGTCCAGGCTCAAGGTAGCTTTAGACATATCCAAGATTTAAAGGTTGTTAATGGGTTAGTAATAGAGTTTCAGTGCTTAAATGTTAATTGTGTGTAAAACAGCTATGCCTTTGCCTGTATCTCTTAAAGCCCGCTTCAATCTAACTACTAATCAGAACTGACTATGGTCAGAATCTGGTTTAGGCAATCGCCATTTCCAGCCTGTATTACTATAAGGGTCAAATTTTGCTTTTGGTAAACTCTGTCCATTAGCTCATGTTATGGATTGAATTGTGTCCCCCCAAAACATGTGTCGTAAATCCTAAACCGTATATGCCTATGGTTATAATCCCATTTTGGAATGGGTTTTCTGTGTGATGTTAATGAGGCATTAATAGCACAGGGTGTGTTTTAAGTCAATTTCTTTTGAGATATAAAAGAGCAGATTAAGCATGCCAGCAAGCAGAGACAGGGGAAGATAGATGCCGTCCAACATCAAAATTGCCAAGGACCAAGGAACAGAAGCTGAAAAAAGACAAGGACCTTCCCCCAGAGACACAGACAGTGAAAATCTTCCCCTGGAGCCAGCACCCTGAATTTGGACTTCTAGCCTCCTAACTGAGAAAATACATTTCTGTTTGTTAAAGCCACCCAGTTATGATATTTCTGTTATAGCAGCACTAGATAATGAAGACAGTTCCCAACATACCTGGCAATGTTTTTTGAAGTATGTGAAGGTAGCTGACATGTTCCAATAAGATATGGCATATTATTTAGCAAGTCATGCCTAGCCTAGTACATAGTGAGTGCCCAGCTGCTGCCTTTCCAGTTCATACTACACACTGCAACCAGGTGAATTTCCTAACTTAAACCACAACTCTGAGGATGGCAGTTCCTGCTCAAAACTGCGATGTCCCTTTGCATTATACTTGTATCTTTCCTGGAATTATTATTATTATTTATAATTCACAGTAAGTCCCATACTTCTAAAATTGGAAACTTAGTGAGGGCAGAGACTCTGCATAGCAGCCATGCTGATGTATGGCAGGCATTCAGTTAAATCTGTTACCTGAGTGAACAGTTTTTAAAGAATTTAGACAAGATGCTCTTCTTTCAATTTTTTCAACTGTGATGTAATTCACGTACCATAAGACCCACCCTTTTAAAATGTACAATTCAGTGGTTTTTAATATAGTCTCAAAGTTGTACCACCTTCACCGCTATCTAATTCCAGAAAATTTTCATCACCCCGATAAGAAACTGCATACCCATAAGTCGTCACTCCCATCCTCCCCTCTCCCCAACCCCTGGCAATCTGCTTCCTATCTCTACGGATTCTCCTATTTTGGACTTTTATGTAAATGCAATCATGCAATCTGTGACCTTTTGAGACTGGCTTCTTTCATTTAGCATAATATTTTCAAGGTTCGTCCATGTTGCAGCATGTGTCAGTACTTCATTCCTTTTTTCTTTTTTCATACAAAGACTCCAAATTGAAAGATTTAATCTCAGTATGCACTAAAGATGGTAGGAGCCTTACAAGATTTGATGTTGGGCGGTTTTTTTAAAATATTTTTTATTGTGCTTTAAGTGAAAGTTTACAAATCAAGTCAGTCTGTCACACACAAGCTTATATACACCTTACTACACACTCCCATTTACTCTCCCCGCAATGAGTCAGCTTGCTCCCTTCCTCCAGTCTCTCCTTTCGTGACCGTTTCGCCAGTTTCTAACCCTCTCTACCCTCCCATCTCCCCTCCAGACAGGAGATGCCAATACAGTCTCAAGTGTCCACCTGACAAGTAGCTCACTCTTCATCAGCATCTCTCTTCAACCCATTGTCCAGTCCCTTCCATGTCTGATGAGTAGTCTTCGGGAATGGTTTCTGTCCTGGGCCAACAGAAGGTTTGGGGACCATGACCGCCAGGATTCTTCTAGTCTCAGTCAGACCATCAAGTCTGGTCTTTTTATGAGAATTTGGGGTCTGCATCCCACTGTTCTCCTGCTCCCTCAGGGGTTCTCTGTTCTGCTCCCTGTCAGGGCAGTCATCAGTTGTGGCCAGGCACCATCTAGTTCTTCTGGTCTCAGGATGATGTAAGTCTAGTTCACGTGGCCCTTTCTGTCTCTTGAACTCTTAGTTATCGTGTGACCTTGGTGTTCTTCATTCTCCTTTGATCCAGGTGGGTTGAGACCAATTGATGCATCTTAGATGGCCGCTTGTTAGCATTTAAGACCCCAGACGCCACACTTCAAAGTGGGATGCAGAATGTTTTCATAATAGAGTTTATTATGCCAATTGACTGAGAAGTCCCCTTAAGCCATAGTCCCCAAACCCCTGCCCTTGCTTTGCTGACCCTCGAAGCATTCAGTTTATCCAGGAAACTTCTTTGCTTTTGGTCCAGTCCAGTTGAGCTGACCTTCCGTGTATTGAGTATTGTCCTTCCCTTCACCTAAAGTAGTTACTTCATTCCTTTTCATAGCTGAATAGTATTCCACTGTATGAATACACCACATTTTGTTTATCCATTCTAGACAAGATGATTTTTAACATCCTTTCCAATTCTATGATCCTATACTGAAGTGTAGGACTACAACAAAAGCTCATAAAGTAAATCAAAGTAAGTCATCATTCTTCACAGTTTTTCTATGCTCTGCCATTTTCAGATGTTATCTCCCAGATTCCATGAGGATACCCCTGCTGTGACTCACCAAATTTACTTCCTAAGCTCCCCAAACGGTAAATTCAGACTCCCTACCTGGTGGCCCAATGGTTAGTTAAGCCCTCCAAAAAGATGGCGGTTGAGTTGGAATCCACCAATGGCTTCCAAGAAGAAAATACCTGGCGATGGGCTCCTGTAAAGATTACAGCCTAGAAAACTCTATGGGGCAGTTCTGCTCTGTCAAATAGGGTTATATGAGTCGGAATTGACTCCACCGCACATAACAGCACGTTCATATCAGGAGACTGCTTTTCCCCACCCCAGTCTCCTCATTGCTCACCTGATTTCTTGAAACTCAACACTCTAGAATAGTGTACTTTTATAATTTTGATTGTTCTGGATAAACACACTTTGAGTGAGATTAGAGGGCGCTTTCTTCCCACCCACCTCTCCCCTCTCCCCTGCCCACTGCACGTGCTAATTCTCTGCCATCAAAACGTTAAAAAAAAAAAAAATCCTTCCTTTGTTTTTCAAGGAAATTCAGGTAAAAGGAGGGGTGAGGAAAACGATATTTTTGACTTTCCTCACAATCCCAGACGTTGAAAAGAAAAAGGATTTCCTTTGGGCTACTGCCACGACTCTGATCTTTTATGCTGATAAAATATTTCCTTCTTCTTAAAAAAAAAAAAAAAAAGCTCTGGAAAAATAATGCCACTTCAGCGGGGAAGCTAAACGTATACCGATTTTAGCGCTGAAAAACAGTTACAGGTTTACCTCTCAAGGGGAATTTTCTTCCTAATAGTTCAGGTCTTGCAGCCAGGATCAGCAGCGCTCTGTGGAGGTTGGCGGGGGAGGAGGACTACAGGATCCAGAGGTCTTTGGAAACTCCAGCGGCTCCAAGCTTGTTGGCTACTACAATTTCCCGGAGGAGTGACGCTATGAAAACAAACCCTGATTGGTCAGGCCTGAGCTGAATTCTCCATTTATGGACAGATTGCCCAGCCCGAGACGAGGCTCAGCCAGAGGAGTACGGAGTAAGTGGCCGAAGAAAGAGGGGAGAGACTGAGGAACTAGGCACAGGCACCGAGCGCATAGAACTCACTTAGTCAACCGGCGAGCGCGGGGCCTGAGTGGACCCCTGCCCTCTGCAACATGCGCCCAGTCTGCTAAATCGCCCCCCTCTCGCCCTCACCTAGCGCCGCCGATCCCGCCTGGATGGAGTCCCTTCTGGGTTCCCATTGGCTCCTGTGAGTGCTTGGGTGTCGGGAGCCTGTTTTTGGCGAAGGGAACCAACTTTTGAAGTTCACCCAGGAGACTGCGTTCCGGCCCCAGCTCCGCGGCTGCCGGACCGGGTGGAGGCGCGACCGCGGCGCGAGTCACCATGGTGAGTTGGCGGCGCCGCGTCCCTGGACGCCGGATCCGGGATGGGGCAGGGAGCTCCGGCGCGAGCACACACCTTGGGCGTGCAGCCGAGGCCAGGGGTGGAGAAGGTGACGCGGGAGCCGGCTCGTCGCGAGCTCTTGTTTCCTGCTCTTTCGGGAACCCGGGCAGGGAAAGGGAGTGAGAGGCAAAGGAAAACTTCCTTCCAAGTCGCTTTCCGCGTCGCGAAACTTTGTGGCCGCGTACTGTGTGCCAGCTGTCGCCTGGGCACATCTGTTTTCCTGGGGCACGGCTCTCGGAGGGGATCCCTTTCTTCTTTCTAGGGAGGTGGGGGCAACCGCCGGTGTCCCTTTGGTCGTGGCGCGCGGGGACGTTTGCGCCTGAGCGGGCTCACGACGCCCCCTCTCCCTACCCTCCGGCGGGCATCGCAGGCAGGTCCCTCGGCGCCCCTCCGCCGCGGGTGGCCCGGGCAGCGGCCGCAGCACTCCTCCTGGCAGGGGCAAGCCGGCGGGGGAGGCGCGGGCGACACAGAGGCAGCCAGGGGCGCCAGGTGGGGCGAGCACCTGGCGGTGACCGGGGGGCAGTGTAGAGCCACGCCGGCCTGGACTTTTAAGGGGCGCCGGCCGATAGGGTCTTTGTGCCGAAAAGGCCGAGAAAACACCTCTGTGTGAGGACTCCCATCGCGTCTTCCAGTGCGAGGACCGGGACTTTTCGGGTGTGCGGTGACCGGGAGGGAGTCTTCTTGAGTTACAGGTTTTTGTTCTTTTTCCTTTGGCACTTTGAGAGCATATGGAAGTGACAGGCCCTTTCTCTGACTCTTTTCTGACTTTTTCTCTTAACGCCCCCGCCCCCCCCCGAAAGAGAAAAAATAAATGAACACAACAAAAAAAGCCACATCCCTTGGGCTTTGGTGTGGTGTACTTTTCTTTCTGAAGCACAAAAGCAAGGACTCTATTTGGAAGAGATTGGCAGTCCAGAAAAAAAAAAAGAAGTTACCCTACAAGCCTTCATAGTTTCCACACTTGCTACTTCTCTTCAAATAATCCCGCTTAGGTGGTTGAACTGGTCTTTTTCTGGTTTGCTGTTTTTAATGACTGAAAGTGCAGCTAAGTCAAAAAAGATAACCACCATTGCACGAATTTAAAAATCTATATTCTGCATGAGCAACCTAAGGGAAACTTAGTAAAGGCTCGGCCAACCTACACACAAGTCTCAGAAGCAGCTTTTGACCGTAGGGTGTGTTTATTAAAAAGAATGATTAAAAACAAACAAAAACCCTTTAGAAGGACACCTTTGGCCAAAGCCTTTTGTTTTTTTTCGTAGTCCAAAATTATGTCACCTTTTGCCCTAACCTAAGAGGACACTTTACCTACAAATAAATTTTCGCTCACAATTTTAGGGTTTAAGAAGTCAGTCCACCCGCATTATTTTTGCAATCTCTCCCGAGAACTATTTACATTGAGAGTGTAATGGGTGGGGCCACCTAACTGGTCATCTGGCCCCTTGAATTTAAGCAATATGATAGTCCTAGTACTTCAGAATTTCTGTAATTATTTTCCATGGTTTGATACGTCTAAAAAAAAAATCAATGTGTTTATGTCAAGAGCTTAAAGATTCTTACTGAATTGAAATACGGCAGTGGTTCCTTGGGAAAAGTGGTGTTCTCTTAGTTAAACTCATCTTTAATGCTGGGCAGACTGCAAAGTAGTCCATGATGCCTTTTTTTGGAGACCTCAGAAACGCTATGCTTAATGCAGCCCCATTGCTGTTGACCGCTGGTCAAATGGGTGCAGAAGAGGCACGTTCTAAGGAAGAGAGTTGTTTCCGAGTTTTGTAGCCTGTCTATGGGAGGAGAGGGTGGGACTTACCTACTTCTGGGCTCTGTGCCAGAACACAGATGGGCATGTTGTGGGCCACAGGGAGACTATCTGTTCATCCAGTACTATTGCTGAGGCCATGATTCCCTGACAGAAAAGTTGAAAGAGCTGGTTGTCCTGAAATAGGAGATGTACCATTTTGAGATCTACCTGATCTAGAGTCAGTTGGCAAACATGCATTGAGTCATTCCTTCCCTGAATTGAAAAATTAAGCCTGCTCCTTAGAATGGCACATCAACATCTTCAATACTCAGGAAACTCAGTTATAATATTTACTGTTTGTATAAGACCCCTTCAAGCCAAAGCAGGCATCATCATTTTGTGTCCCACATCTGCCTGGGCCTGCCCAGGTGTATTCCTCAGCTGCTTAGAACAGCAGGGAAGGGGCCTTGCCCTTGGGGGTTTGCTGAGGATTAGCATGGAGAATCTAATGCAGTAGTCAGCCCTTGGCGGGGCTACTGGGACTGCACCTGTACAGAACTGAGTTGATTTATCTGTGTGTGTGTGTGTGAGAGAGAGAGAGAGAGTGAGGCCTCTTGGAAGTCTCTAGCACGTTAGGCTCTCCACCTGTGCTCAAGATCCTACCGAGATTCACCTAATTGTGACTCACAGGGAAGGCCGCCATGTGCTGACTCATGGGCACAATGTACAGTTTGTAATTCACCTTTCTTATCCTTCCACTCTCTCCTCTGGGAAACCTTCCCATCCCTCCCATATTGCACGAGGGACTTCTCTTGCTCCTTCTTCCTCAGTTGAATCTCATGAATTTGAAGTCTGTTTCAGGAGTTATACTTGGGCCTAGATAAGAGCAGCAGTGAGCATTTGGTAACCGCAACTTGGAAGCTGGCTTTGAATGTCTTCCTTACCTAGTGCTCTGTCCTGGGTTCATGCGAGACTAAATGAAAGAGCACACGGAGTACTTCGTGTTTCCTGATGGGCAAGTACTAGGGCTCGTTAATGGGTAAGAATTTCTAAGAGTTCTTTTCATCAGCCTCAAAAAGCAGAAACAGAAAGCTCTGTACCAATGCAAGGTATTATGAGCTTCATAGTGGGATATGTAAAAATTATGTATAGACCTGATTTCCCTAGATTGAGTCATGGTTTCTTTTTTTTTAACAAAGATTTAGCACCTCGTGGTTGTATGACTGTGTAACTAAAACGAATTTCTCAATGATGAGTTCTTAATATTATTTTTTTAACCTTGCTTGGTCTTGATATTTACACAGTAAATAAGAAGTTAAAGGTTAAATGACACAGGTATTAAAAGCAAGTAGCTCATTTTTATAGGCACATTCTAAAATAGTGGCCAACAAATCATGTTTTAGATTGCAACCTCAGAATTTAGTTTGGCAGGGACAAAAGGCTTTTGGGCATTCAGTCCTAGCAAAGTATGTCTTATGTATCTTTATGACAGCCATCCTTGAGAAGTAGAACTATAGGAGCCTTCCCAAAATAATGACACTGGCTTTTGACAAGCTAATGAGGACTTACACTGTACATTCAAGTGAAGTATGCCCTCCCTTCTGAGTCTTCACCGTAGGAACAATGTCATTGCCATCGTCCAAAGCACTTTGGAATGGTAGTGAGCTACATAAGAAAAAAATTTTTTAATTTCCTTTAAAAACCAAAAAACCTGTTGCTATCAAGTCGGTTCTGATTCATAGCAACCATTTAGGACAAAGTAGAACTGCCCCATTAGGGTTTCCAAGGCGCAGCTGGTAGATTCGAACTGATGACCTTTTGGTTTGCAGCCATAGCTCTCAACCATTGCGCCACCAAGATCCTTTATGACTCTAAGTTTTAGCGCCCAGCCCAATCACCCATCTTATTCACCAGACTTCACACCAGGTCCCTCCCAGCTGTTTGAAGAGTCACGTTCTGCCTCTAAGGAGGAAGAATTAGCCTCACTGGAGATCTGCAATGTCATGTCCGGAAGTCCTGGAGGACAAAGAGGGAGGCCAGCTTTCCTGGAATATGTATAAGAACTGCTCTGAAAGGGCCACACTCTTTTGGGTGTTTTGAGTTCTGATGTCTTTGTTAAAAATTTATTCACAATACTTTATAATCATATGCTTTGTTGTAGAAAGTAAAACTGTGGAGCCCAGAAGAGTATTTAAGAATCCTATCCTAAGTCCTTTTGCTTCTGTTCACAGAGAGACCTAGAGTGGTTAAATGACTTCCAAAGCCTCAAAGCTAATTTTTGGCTGAGTTGGTGCCAGAATCTAGCATTTTCTAATCCCTGTCTATTAAGGCTCTTCCCACCAAACCTCATTTGTGGATTAGAATCTGTTTCCTTAGAGTCTAGACATGACCAGGCAGTTTTCTTTCTGGGATCATTCAAGACAGCCTGCTTGGAGATGGAAGATTGCATTTATTTATGATTCATTACTGTATCAACTCTAAAAGGTTAGGAGAAATAAATCTGGAAGACTTCACCTCTAGTGTCACTACCCTAACAGGAATTATTTTCATATATTTCGGTTTCCTGCCAATCTATCCAAACATTGCTTTTATGTAGTTGTAATTAAGGGGCAAGTGTATGTTTTGTGCTCTGTATTTTCCCGCTTATTTTGTAAATCCTTCTCCATCATTAGCATATTTATCGTATTTTGGTGGCTGCCTGATAATCCCACATAACCTGATTATCAAGCCCAAGTTGTGACTGTAGGGAGAGGTCTCCTGAAGAAATGTGCACAGGGTGAGTTTCTCCCAGCACCCACTGGAATCTCCATGGTTAGGAATGAGCTGCTCGGCCTTCTGGAGCTCCTGAAACATGGAGCCTTCTCTTTGCAGTAGAGTCCAGAGTAGGACAGGCAATCTTGGGCTACACACACCACACTCCCAAGTTCTGGCCCAAATGTGCAGACTGTTGAATTCTGGTATTGGTGTTCAAATTTGTGGCACCAGTGGGTGCTCAGGCCTTTGACTTGAGCTTGGCAGATATGCCTGGTCCTATCAGAGACCCATTATGAGTCGGAATCGACTTGATGGCAAAGGATTTGGTTTTTGGTTTTGGTTTACCAGAGAAAAAGGTGGTTGGAGATAGAGAGTTTTGAACCTCAAAGTGAAGAAGACACAATAATTGCAAAGGAGGTTAGGGCATGTAGGAATTCTTACCCAATATGGTGCCAGCAGCTGGGAAATTAAAGATGAATTAGGCAAGTACCTCTCTTATGAAGAGCTCACAGCCTGTGGAGAAGTGATAACAAAGGTCCTTCATGTTTTGTTTCATTTTTGCACAACAGTGGTTTTTGTTGCTATTTTACAGGTTTGAAAACCAGACCTAGGCTGGCTCATCTGATCCCTGTGGTCAGTTGGTGGTTTGGCTGGGGATAGATGATCTAGCATGGCCTCACTCCCACGCCTCGCAGTTGGCTCAATTTCAGCTGTGCAGGCAGAGATGACTTGGCCTTGTATTTCTTGTCACTCTAGGCTAATCCTGCTTTGTTTGCATAGTAGTGGTCACACAGTTCCCAAGAGCAGCAAGAGAGTACCAGTCCCATGCACAAGCATTTTTTAAACCTGTATTTGCACCAGGCTTGCTGTTGTTCCATTGACCAAAGAAAGTCACATGGCCAGCCGCAGAGTCAGTGTGTGAGAAGACTACCTGAGGGCTTGGTTACAGTTCCCCAAGAATCACCTCTTCTGTTTCAGCTTTCCTTAATTGGCAGAATAAAGTGAGGTAAGAATAGATTCCATGGTGACTCCGGTTTTCCCTGGCTGATCCTCTGAACCCCGTGCATGACTGAGAAGCCAGCATCACATCCACTGCTATTTTTTTCCCAAGGCACGAGGAATTGGAGTTGCAGTTCTTTTGCATTGATGGAAACCCAGCATGATTCCAAAATTGCTATTTATGATGAAAAAAAAAAAAACCTAAAAGAGGAGACTAACAAGAAGAAAATGATTTTCTGTTAAAGGAAGCTTTATAAAAACAGACATTTTACATAAGTCCAAATTTAGGGTGAAATGAATCATGCCAAGCCAGACTGGGCTGGATGGCCTGTTGGAACACAAGGGTGGAACTCATGCCGTCACAGGTGGGAATGATACTGCAGTCTGCTTAGCACTGTCTTTTCAGCCAGCACTTAGCTGTCCATGTGGAGAGAGACATTTCCCAAACACACAAAATAATCTTTTTCCTTGGTTAAAAGTTGTAGGCTTTTTGGACTGTAAATTGGTTCCCAAAAGAAGTCTGTGGCAATTCTGTAGTCAGTGAACCGCAGGCTGTGCTATCAGTGTGCTCTTCAACAAGGTACGAGTTGAGTAGGAATAACTCAGCTTTGTGCAGAGGTCTCAAAAATCCATTAATTTCTGAATCTTTCTCGTTGATATTTCTTTCTCTCTCTCTTTTTTTTTTAATGGAAAATTTAAAACTACCCACCAAAAAAAACAAACCCGTTGCCCTCAAGTCAATTCCAACTCAAAGTGACTCTGTCCATCACCCACCTTCATCAGTTGACAGCTCATGGCCAGTGTTGTTTTTTCCGTTCCCTCCTACCTCTGATTTATTTTGAACCAAATCTTAGACATAATATCATTTCATCCATAAATATCTTCCTATTACATTGATTTAAAAATATATATGTATATATATATTTTTTACTGTGTTTTCAGTGAAGGTTTACACAGCAGTTAAGGTTCCCACTCAACCATTTCTACACAGATTGTTCAGTTACGTTCTTCGCAATGCGTGAACATTCTCAATATTTTCATTCTGATTCTTCCGTACATTGACATAAATAAAGAAAAACTCAGCTCTCAGGCACTACTTTTTGGGCTGAGAGAAGGGTGGTGTCTCAGAGAACCAAAACTAGTAGCTTCCCTTTAAATTTTAAACAGCGGGGGCTTTATTCTACAGAGTAATGTGGACAACTCCAGTCACAAGTGGCTTCTTAAAAGTTTGGCTCAGTGTTTCCATGGGATCTGGCAGGGATTTCTTGGCATCCATAGTCTTGGTGTACAAGGCAGGGGCGGCTCCTCCATCTTACAGCCCTAACTCTGCTCAGGCATTACCTTTAGGGATGATTTATTGGGCGTGTTCGTGTTATTAATTAGTCTCTTCATTCCTTCTCATATGCACTTGTATCATGGTGATGGCTGTAAAGTAATACTTGTTTCTTTCAATTATCAGATACCGTTAAGCATAGAATGTCAAGATGAGAGATATCCTGGTGATCACTGGGGGATGGGTCTGGAGGTGTATATGAAATTGCTGCTGAAGTTTGTGTCTCTGTTCATAGTTGCATTTTTTCCTTGTAAGAAGACTTGTAATCCCTCAGTGTGGTCCATGGCCTCCCCAAATGACTCTCTGAAGTCCAGAGAAGTGCCTGACTAAGGTCACCTGGCAAATCAGTGGCAGAGTTGGCCTTAGAATAAAAGTCTGTTCAGTCACAGCCCAGGGATCCTGGTCTTAAACCTGCTTTTAGTTGAACTGTTTGTAAATCAAATGTAATAAAGCAGTAGAGAACAGAGAGTTTCAAAGCGATAAGTTAAAATAATTTTTTGTAAGGTTCCTGGAGACACTAAAGCAACATGGTAAATTAAAGAGAGAATGGTAGCTACTGTTCACTGACAACTAACTTAATTTTTCAAAATAGTAAAAAAGCATAAAAATACAGTCAGTGTTAGCCTGTTTTTAGGTTTTTATGTCCTCCTGTGATCACAAAGATAAATATGTCCAATACAGACTTAAAACATAAATCCATGGCATAAAGTTTGTGTGTGTGTGCGTGTGTGTGAAGATATACATAACAAAACACATCTATTCAATATCCTCTGCATATACAGTTCAATGACATCGGTTACAGTCTTTGCGCTCTGTCACTTTCCTCACTGTGTCTACCTATGTTGTTTCACCGCCATCTCTGTCCCTGAACTTCTCCTCTGTGTTTTAGACTTACTGTTTGGTTTAGTTTTGCTTCAGGACTTAAAGATTATCTCAGGGCAGTAGATTTAGGGGTTCCCCCAGTCTCAGTGGGTCCAGTGAGTCTAGTTTCTATAAGAATTTGAAAGTCTATTTCACATTTTTCAGGGCATAAGGTTTTGATTTCACTTAAATAATTAAAAGCCCATTATTTCTCTAGTGAGAATTCATTGATATTAATTATAAATTTAATATTTACTAACCTGGAGCCCTGGTGGCACAGTGGTTCAGAGTCTGACTGCTAACCAAAAGGTTGGCAGTTCAAATTCAGCAGGTGCTCCTTGGAAACCTTATGGGGCAGTTCTGCTCTGCCCTGTAGGGTCAGAATCAACTTGACGGCAACGGGTTTTTTTTTTTTTTTTTCCCATGTGGCACATAATAAGAAGGAAATTGCTGGACTGGGCTCTGGGGCCAGTTTCTGTGCTTTGGTTCTTATGATCTAGGAGTAGGACATGGAGTGTAGAGAAGATTAGAACCAGGGTAGCCTCTTTCTTTTGGCTCTTTCACCCAGGATTTGAACTGCTGACCTCCAACTCAGCACCCCTTTCTCTCTCCACAAGGCCTCTTGCCCATCCTCCACTTTAAGCCTCAGGATGAGGAGTGTGGCTGGAGAAGACAGGAAACATAGTTTGCACCTGCTCAGAAGTGAGGAAGCCTCTGCCAAGACAACAGGAGTTCTCCTCTCCTCCCTCTACTTCTCTTTAACACCTCTCCAGGGAGTGTGGGGCACAAGATATAGCAGTGGTTGTCTGCTCTACAAAGACAACGCGGCACTGTCTTTTTGTTTCCGGCTATGAATCAATGTTCAATGTTTTTCAGCAGCCGTATATGTCAGCTGGCAAAGGTGTATTTCGTGTTCTAAATATAAGATGTATTGAGCTGCGAGATTTCACCACTCGCCAAGTCCATTGGGTTCCGCCTTGGCAAAGTGGCCTCAGCCTACCTTTCTCTTTGTCTCCCATCTGGCTTATCTGGCCGAATTCAACCACTTGCTGCTCCCCTTACAGGACTGGATGTTCTCCACCTTCAGCTTCTGTTTGGCTGGAATAAATTTCCTCCCCTTACCCATCCCAAAGGTCCAATACCCCTTTTAGTGCAGCCCTAATTTCACCATCTTGAGTCTTCATAGTTGGACTTTTATCCGCAAAGATCTTATGATTGTTTATGCACATTTTGTCTTGCTTTCTAACAAGTTCCTGTGTGGGTAGCATCTTCTCTTGTTCATCTTTTTATCCCCTCCTCCCAATTGTTTTTAGAGCCCAGCCATGCGTCCACGGGAGGCAGGAGATGCAGCGTGCCCATCAGTAAGTCTTTACTTCACTCATTGAGCTGCCACAATGTTGAAACCAGGGCAGTACGGCTCCCCTCCTCTCCCCTCCCCCCGCCCCAACAACTGCCTGGAGTCTGTGAAGATGGCTGTCCCAGAAAACAGAATCTATTGTGTGTGTTGCCAGTGATTTTCACCAGCGTGGACGTTTAAGAACTAGGGAATGCTATTAGATGGGAGAAAGAATTGAAATGCGGGTTTGCAGCAGTTAGGCAGTGTGCTTTTTGTTGCTTGTGGTTTTGGAGGACAGGTTGAATTCTCAGATGTTTGAAATTCACAGTTTGCTACCTGTGAATTTCAAACTGTTCTTATTAAATCTTTGTACGATAAGGGGGCAGATGGATTTGCATACTTTAAGATTTTTGCAGTATGATTTTCATACGCAGCCCAAGGCGGGTGAGATGAGGTATTCGAAACTCCTCTGAGCAGAGGGAATGACCTCAAAGGTAAAGAACAGGAAGAAAGGGGAGAAGTCCAGGGAGCCTGTGGGATCTGGGAAGGTATGATGATTACCACTTAGAACATTTTGGGTGAAGAATGTTGAGTGGCTTGTGGCCCACGGGAATGAGGGAAGTGAGTCAAGCAAGGTAAGTTGGAGCCTCCTGTCAACGGGAGGTTTTTGAGAGATATTAGTTCCTTAAATATTTGTGTACTCTTCTGCCCTCCTAGGCTATAAACTACTTGAGGGCACACGATGTCATGCTTGCTTTCGTATTTCCAACACATAGCCAATGTCTGGCATGTGGTATAATCAGTGACTTTGCTGAACTGAACCAAACCGTTCCCCACTAAACCAAAAGTGCCTTAAAAAAAAAAAAACAAAAAAACCGTTGCCTTCTAGTCGATTCCAACTCTTAGTGACTCTGTAGGACAGAGTAGAAGTGCCCCATAGGGTTTCCAAGGAGCAGCTGGTGGATTTGAACTGCAGACCTTTTGGTTAGCAGCCTGAGCTGTTAACCACTGCACCACCATGGCTAGCTGGCTGTAAACCTTCCAGCTCAACTTGGGAGCAAGCCTCCAGTGATTGATTGAGGAGAGTTGGTGTGTTTAAAGTAGACAACTAACTATAAACTGGAGATGTTTTTTCAAAGACAAAAATAGCCCCTCAGATAAAACCACCAGGGCTTCCTTTGGAGTTTTTTTTTTTTTTTTTTTTAGTAGAAAAGGATATCAGCACTTCAGCTCAGACCTGGCTGAAGGAGTGACTGCAGAGGGAAGTCGGGTGGGCTGGAATGACTTCTACATCTGTGTCTTCCTCCTTTGAATCCAGCCCCCTTTCACTTGAGATCTGAGGAGATTAATTGCCCAAGGCCACACAACTGGTCCTGACTTGTCGCCCCAAGGGATGTGCTGCTCCTTTTCAGGCAGATAAAAACCCAAACCCAGCCCAGCCCTAAAGCACAGGGTAGAACTGCCCCACAGGGTTTCCAAGGAGCGGTTGGAGGATTTGAACTGCTGACCTTTTGGTTAGCAGCCAGGCTCTTAACCACTGTGCCACCAGGGCCATTTTCACTCAGAAATCCCCAACTCTGAGTGGAGCCATTCCAGATCAGGAGCCCTCCTGGCATTGAGGTGGCGACCTGTTCTAGACATCGTACCATCCGAGGCAAAACTGTGACCTGTGACCCACTATTGGGAAGGAGTGGCGAGGTTCTTTTCATTGTTGCAGAAGATCGTCACTACCAGATTACCGATAGGATAAGGAGGTTTTCCTTGTGTGTGTGTGTGTGTGTACCTTTAGAATAAAATTTCCTGGCATAAAGTTTCTATCTCTGTTTTCAAGTGGAGAATTTACTGCCTCTGTTTTTCCTTGAGCAGACTAACCACCCACCTGCCCAAGTGGATCTAGTTTTGCTCGCCTCCAAAGGCCAGATTGTCTCAAAGGAGACATGCTAATGGCTTAATTGTTTTGTTTATTCTGCTCGTCGCGAATTCCGGTAGCTTTACTTGCAATGAGAGTAGAACTTTTTCCAAAGTGCCTTGGCATTTCCTTTGGTTTTGAATGACTCTTAATGTTTGCTCTTAATTTTTTTTTTTTTTTTTAAAGAATGGTCAGCTCTTAATGATAGGTGTGGCTTTCTCTAAATAGTGGTTTTTCTGGGTATGCATTAGAAAAAGGAAGATAATGTATTTTAAAATTATATACACTCTGTCTAAACACAAAAAGCTGCAAATTATTTTGGAGTGTGATATTTATGATGACATTTGTGTTCACTTGGCTCCTGTTCTTTAGTTTCTGGGCTTGAAAGATTCACGTGGACAAGGGGATGTTAATATTTAACTGGACAACTATGTATTTACAAAACTGTGGTTTGTCTTTCAAAATGGAGAAAGTTTCTTCACCCCGACAGAGAATTCAAAGTAGACTATTCTGGTTCATGTAGTAAATGCATTTTTGTAAGTTCAGTGTAAATGAGACATTTTTAGGGAGTAACTATAAAATTCGACCAGGACTCAATGTAATGCTCAATGCCGCCTGGAATCTGAATTGGGGAGAGAGAAATGAGAAGGTTGAAGAAGCTTAAATACTTCGATTTTGGTTAAAGCTAGGTGTATGGACTTCCTTAGAAGAGAAATACTGCCTTTCACTGCAAACTGGAGCTTGGAAATTTCAGAGCTGGGAAATCAGGTAGTAGATCTTAATGTCGTAACGTACTCAAACAAATACAGAATAGTGCTGTTTTTTGGATGTGTTTGTAATTATGCAGGATTATGGAGTGATGTAAGAAATCCTGGTGGTGCAGTGGGTAAGCACTTGGCTGCTAACTGAAAAGTTGGCGGTTTGAACCCACCAGCTGCTCCTGGGGAGAAAGATGTGGCGGTCTGCTTGCATAAAGATTACAGCCTTGGAAACCCTATAGGGCAATTCTACTCTGTCTTGTAGGGTCACTGTGAATCGGATTCAACTCCACGGCAATGGGTTTGGTTTACGGGTTGCTTAGGAGTGGGATTGAGTGAAATAATCTCCTCGGCAGCTCTGGAGTGGAGCTGTCCTTGAGTGGATGCACAAACTGGGTGATTGTGAACAGTGTGCCTCAAAAGCTCTCAATGAGAATGCCTTCTCCAAGGCTGCTGTTGATGCCCGAACTTTCAACCATTACTGATGCCGCTAAGCTGCAGAGTTGTTCTTGATAAAACGCTGAGCGTTCATCAGTTAATAACACCTCATTGTGAACTAGACTGTCAAATCTTCTGCTAAAGAGGCTGACAGCAGATTTTCTCAGGCTGGGCAAAGAAGGAAGAGATCCAGTCTGGAGAATCTGAATACTGTGGAAAGAAAGATGGGCATTGAAGAGTCTGACCTGTTAGCTAGGGGAACACTCCAATCCTGGGACTGGAGAAAGAAGGAAGAGATCCAGACTGGAGAATCTGAATACTGTGGAAAGAAAGATGGGCATTGAAGAGTCTGACCTGTTAGCTAGGGGAACACTCCAGTCCTGGGACTGGAGAAAGTGCTCTTCACCTTTTGCTCCTATGAGTCGGAATCCACGTGATGGCCATAGGTGGTTTTTCTTTTAGAAAGCCTTCCCCAGGCATCCCTGCTGGAGGCCTTAGTATTCTTATCTGTCTTGTTCTTTCTGCCATACTCCCATTGCTTCCCAAGCCCTGTAAGTGGATCTCTACAACGCTCTCCCCTCCTTTTCACAGTTGTCACCCTGGTTCGAATCTGCATTGTCTTATATTGGGACCAACTCAGTTTCCTAATTAAGTCTTCTCTCTCTTCCCCTGTAATTCATCAGAACAGCAATGCCTTAATCATCTTCCTGGTGATACAGCTTTGCACGTGTCGCTCTTACTCAAAACTTTCAGTTCCTACTGAGAAGAGGCTAAAGCCCGAAATACATTACTGCCTATTTGCAGGCTGCCTGGTATCTGACTGTCCCACTCTGTTTTCCTCTAGTCTTTCTGAATTGTGTAAGTTCCTGGAGGGCAGGCCAAATGCCTTGTTCCCCAGAGTAGCTCCTAGCATAGTGCTTGTGTACAATAGGTTCTCAGTAAATACCCGTCATTGAATGAATAAGGTAGCGAGCTGATTCCCATGCCTTTAGAGTCTTTGGCTAGAATATACTCCTTGGTCAGGCCATTTTCCATGACTGGACTTCCCTTTCTTGCCATTTATCTGAATCTTTTTGAGGACCATTTCCTGAAACCTTTGATTTAGCTCATAAAGCCCATTCCTTTCTTCAAATTGTAGCCTTTGGTGTTATGGAGTTATTTATTTGGCATTTATTTGTGTAATCTTGCTTTGCTATCTGTTTATGTACATGGCTTACTGCCTTATAGATTGTAAGCCCCTTGAGGTCAGAAATGACTTACATTTCATCATACTCAGAATTTACCACGTTCACCTTTGGCTTTCCCAGATTCCTGTGTGCCCTCATTATTCTGTGTGAGGGGCTAGTTATGGATTAGGCTTTAACTCCTCACCCCCCAAGAATGCTTGTGGTGCTGTATCAGCTGTCTCTCTCTGTGTCTTTGTGTCTTCCATGATTTGTTGACTGCTGGATGCTATAAACTTTGTCCTGCTGAATTTTACCTATCTTCTTTTCCTTCTCCTGCTCAGTTCTTGGAACGCTAATATCTGGACTTAATAGTGAATAAAAGTTAATGAAACTGTGACTAACACCTTCCAGCTAGGGTGTGAAGGTGAGTCAGGAGCCATCTCAGACAGCAGTAGCGGGCCTGTTCCACCCTGAGGGGGAGGCAGGAGATGGCCTGATGGATCAGGGAAGAAGGGGCTTCTTCTTCCCCCTTGTTTCCTGGAACTGAGTAGAACAAATTGTTTAACTCTGTGTAGTTTAATTTTATTATTTAAAAAAAGGAAGAAAGAATAGATCATATTTACTTCCTTAGTGATGATGCATTGAATGTTAATAAGAAAATTATAAAATGCTTTGGATCCCATCACTGAGACTGTGCAGAGTACCAGAACTCTAATACAGCTGAAGCTCTACTGGTCTCCCAAAGTTAGAGGCAATTACCCCCAATGCAGCTACTATGTTAGCACTTTTCTAACAAACCTATTCAAGTCCTGGCTTATTAAGCTTCAGGAAAACCATAGCATTTGTTTGCGATCTTTTGCATTGTATTTGAAAGAGTTGCATGTTGCCTATTAAGGGAATACTTAAAAAATGGAATCAGTTGAGTAAGGCTATACATGTTTCAAGAAACCAGGTGCATCTCTGCTTGACCTGCCCAGCTTCTAGCTTTCTCGTCTGCTAGCTGGGGGTGCTACGAATGGCAGGTGTAGAGTGCCTCAGCTTTTGTTCTGTGAGTAATTATAGTCCTACCACAGAGAATAGAAATGGCAGAATGAAACGCATTCAGTGAATTTGGGTAGGTCAAGTAGTTTGCCTATTTGAAAAGTTCTCATCCCCCTGCTCCCTAACTGGCTGGATATTTCAAAGAAGATTTACTGCTTTCGATTTTCTGAATAGACTGAGTTTAGTTCACCCTTTTGTATATGGTAGTGTTTGTGGCACTTCATTGGGAGTGGGGGAAAGACACCATTTTCTGCCTTAACCCTGGGCTGGAGGAAGCACAGCCTTGTCTAGAAACATGCTAACTACATGATTATATCCATTCCATATGCAGTATGACAAAATCTTCTCACAGCTAGAAAATTATACTTAAAAGCAGGGATGATATAGGGGTATACACATACACGTTAGAAGTTCATGTTAGAAATTATGGGAGGAAAAGGAAATCATTAATTACCAACCAAAAGAAAGTTTCAAGTGATTTTCCCCCTCTGTCTGGGTGTCCTCCCACCATGCCAGAATATTAGATAACTTTCTAAATCTAGGCCCATCAAAAACCTAGCCCCTCTAACAAGACTTCCCAGAAGACACCCTCTCCTCCACACACGACGACACATAGATTGCTCTTACATCATGCATCACAGTCTACCTTGTGTTAGATCCATCAAGGTTTTGTATCTCCTCTAAAACCCCTTAAGGAACTGAGGGGGCTTCCCAACTGGTCAAAAAGCCCAGATGACCACCCACCTCCCAGGGCCACCCAACTCAACTGACAGCTGTAAGTTCATTAAGAGAACATCTGTGAACCTGGAAAGTTTGGGGAAAATGTTATTTTAAAACATAAATTAGGCCCAAAGTACGTGCACTATACAAACACTACAGCAACTTGCAGAGTTTTGCATAATTAAGGCTAAAAAATGAGGGTGAGTAGGCCATTGAAATGAAAGCCAAAAATAGGTTTTTAAAAAAACCCTTCCATGCCAGCAGCCACCATCAATGTAGGCTAGAAACCTTCCAGCACAAGGTAGGTCAAAATCAGACTGGCTTCCAGTCTGAAAATGCTACTTGCTGTATGATTCCAACCATATGACAAGCTGGAAAAGTCAAGCGTATAAGGATAGTGAAAAGTGGTTGCCAGGCTTCAGGGAGAGGGATGAACAGGGGGAGCACAGGGACTTTTAGGGCAGAGACACTGTTCTGTATGATACTGTAATGGTGGACACATGACATCATGCACTTGTCAAAGCCATAGGACTGTACAACACACAGAATGAAGCCCAATGTAAGCTATGACCTTTAGTTAATAATTTATCAACATTGGCTCATCAACTGTAATAAACGTACCACACTACTGCAGGATGTTAGTAATAGGGAGAACAGTGTGCAGGGGGGAGGGGATGATACGAAGCTCTCCAGTCTGTTCAATTTTTCTGAAAATGTACAACTGCTCTAAAAGATAAAGTGTATTTAAAAAATTAAAATAAACTTTTTTGTGTCTCAAGATGCTGACTTCCTGGAGTAGGGTCATTTCTGGGCATACAGCCAGTGGTCTCAATCCAATTTAGAATCGCCTTAAGAATTGCCAGTCCCTGGACTCCATCCTACACCATTTGAAATCAAAGTCCTTGGGGCGGGACCCAGGCACCTGCATGACTTATAAAACCTTCCTGGGTGATTCCTAAATGGAGGCAGGTTTGAGAGCCACTGTTGGTAGATCTTCAAGAGTATTGACTGTGCCATAATTTGACACAACGCCAAATGCAAGCTGATCAGGTTAATTTTGCCACCCTATTTTGTGTAGTTTATAAAGTTTTTTTTCTCTTTTTAAATGGGATGTTTTAAAATACAGTTGACCTCTGTAAAATGGAGAGTAGTTTCCAGGGGACTTTAAAAAGGTGGGGACCAGTGTGTGAACTCCACCTGGAGGCCTTCAGTGGTGGCCTGGCTGCTGACTTGCATCCCAAGTCCTCCTGTCTCCTCCCACTCTGGTGGTGTACCTTAGACCAAAACCAAACCAAACCTTTTGCCGTCAAGGTGATTTTGACTTGTAACGACCCTACAAGACATTAGAAGTGGCCCATAGGGTTTCCAAGGAGCAGCTAGTGGATTCAAACTGCTGAACTTTTGGTTAGCAGCTGTAGCTCTTAACCAGTGCGCCACCAGCGCTCCATCCAAATGTATTAAAAAAAAAACAAAACCCAGTGGCGTCGAGTCGATTCCCACTCATAGCGACCCTATAGGGCAGAGTAGAACTGCCCCATAGAGCTTCCAAGGAGTGCCTGGCGGATTCGAACTGCCAACCCTTTGGTTAGCAGCTGTAGCACTTAACCACTGCACCACCAGGGTTTCCTCCAAATGTATTAAAAAAAAATTAAAAAGTACTAATTCATGTGTTGTAGCTACAGTTGAAGGACTTCCAGAAAATAAATGTCATTGTTGGGTAAAACCTGGGCCTTCTACCCCAGGGTTCTTTCTCAACTTGTAGGAAGCTTTAAATGTGAGATAACTCTTTAATCCAAAAACTTATCCAAACCATGAATAACACACAGAAAAAGGCTTGGAAATACTGGAAATGGGTGAATGTGGCATCTATTTTGCGCATCCACAGGCTAAAGTTAATAATGTCTCATCCCTGGTTACTCTCTCTCTGAATTTCTCTAGCTTCCCTCAATCATCTTGTATCACAGTTGGTTTTTACAATGACTTTTATAAAGTAGTTAAGCAACCCTGTATTCTGATAGCAGGATAAAAGCTAGAGTTAAAAGTGAATGTTTAACCAACTTGGGTTCAAAGAAGCTAGTGAATCCGGAGTTTTATGTACAAGGAAATAAGGATTCTCTATACCCAAGAAAAGAAATTACAGTTTTCATCCTCATATTTTCACTTTATACTTTGCTGCAGTGAAATAAGCGGGTGTCCGTTTTTTGAATGTTGATTTTCTGCTTAAAGAAAAGGTAGACAATTGTAAGTAAAAAAAAGAGTATATATTAAAAAAAAAAAAAATCTGTCCATGAACTAAAGGGACCGTTATGACTGGTAGGCATAAGAGAGGAGAAAAATAACAATTAGAGTCTTCCTAATATAGAACTGACTTGGGATTCCTGGAACTAATATTTTATTTGGATTTTTTTGATTCTATATTCACAAGTGAATTTAGATGTCAAGATGGTTTTGCAGGTGAGTTCTGTAACACGTTTAAGAGGCAGACAGTTCTAATAGATGGTTTCAAAGCAGAGAAAAAGATTCTGACTCTTTTCTATGAGGTTAATAAACCTCAGTTAAAAACACTGGACAAGGATGGTACAAGAAAAGAAAACATAAACGCCATCTCATTTTAAAAACTTTGAGATTGAAAAGAGACTTTGGAGACATCAGACCATGCCTACCATTTTTGGACAAGAAAACTGAGAATCAGAGTGGCTGAGGGCTTTGTCCCAGGTGGCTGTTTGGCATAGCTAGAAACCGGAGTTTCTTGAGTCCAAGTTTAAGGAAGGCTGTTTCCTGACTCTGGAATGAGAACAGCTCCCATCTCTGGAGGGAGGGGAGGGGGGTGCGGGGAGGTGGGGAATTAACAGCCGAGTGAGCGCGTGTGACAGACCCTGTGTTGTGGGTGGATTATCACCCTAAATCTCACGTTTACTCCCTGAGGGAGATTCTGTGTCTCCATTTTTTCAGAAAAGAAAGCTGAGCCTTAGGGAGGCTAAATAACTAGCGTGTACTGGAAACCCTGGTGGTGTAGTGGTTAAGACTTTGGCTGCTAAACAAAAGGTCGGCAGTTTGGATCCATCAGCCACTCCTGAAAACCCTGTGGAGCAGTTCTACTCTGTCCTATAGGGTCACTAGGAGTTGGAATCTACTAGGCGGCAACAGGTTTTTTTTTTTTTTTTTTTTTACTGAGAACCAAACCTAGATCTGTTTACCTTTGCTTTTTTATGCTACTTCTCTTTTGAAATGCTCTGCACTTCCTTTAGGCTTTTTTCAAATTTAAATACTTAGCCGCTTTTCTGATCAGGTGACCTGTCCAAGGACTGCTCCCTGGTGGCCTCAGAGGCCAAGCTTTCAGTGGGCCAAATGCTTGTGGCTTATAAAATCCCTTCTCTTTGGGGAAAAGTGACTCCTCTGTCTACCTGATTAATTGGTCAGACTTCTTTAAACTGTGGACTTTAGTTAATAATAATCTATTGATATTGGTTCATTAATTGTAATAAATGTACCACAGGAATGCAATATGTTAATATAGGGAAACTATGGTCGGGGGAGAGGAAATATATGGGAACTCTGTATTACTGCGTAATTTTTCTGTCAACCTAAAATTCCTCTAAGAAAAAGTCCAGTAAAACTGCAAAAGCCGGAACCCGTGTAAGGTGGAAACCTGTCAGAGAAAGAAAACTCAAATGCTTTCCACTGATAGAGAGGAATAGAAAAGTGGTGCCTTAACCCTGTCAAAGGAGGAAAACTTGTGAGACCCAGAAAAACAAGGCAGCCCTATCGAGTTGTGAATCTCACAGATTTCACTGCATGTATAACCAACCAAAACCAAACCCAGTGCCGTCGAGTCAATTCCGATTCATAGCGACCCTATAGGACAGAGTAGAACTGCCCCCACTGAGTTTCCAAAGAGCACCTGGCAGATTTGAACTGCCGACCCTTTGGTTAGCAGCCGTAGCACTTAACCACTACGCCACCAGGGTTTCCACTGCATATATACACATATAGATATTAGGAATTTTAGAAATTTTCTTTTTTTTTCCCAAGTAAATTACTTCAAATTATTGTACAAGCTATGGTCATTCTCCTTCAATATGAAAATAGATGAGTTTCTTAAAAAAAAAAAAAAAAAAAAAAAGCCTCTACAGCTGGAGGATCCATTGATTTTCTATTTTGCCTATTAACTGGCTGCTCTTAATGGCTGCTCGTGTTTATTGAATCTAAATACACTCTTTTAAGACTTTTCCAAAATACCTCCTTAAGGACTTTATTCCAAAATAATAACCAAATGTTATGAGGTCAGCTATAATTTTAACTTACAATGTCCAAATAAGTTAGAAGAAAAAAGTAGTAAAAGAGAACTACCTCAGAAAAGGCAGTTATTTGTAAAGACAACTGCAAATCTGAACCAGCCTGCCGTTTGATTCTACACAAGGTAAAAGCACAGTAGGTGAGGTCATAGAATACCACCCCAAGGCTCACCTTTTCCTGTTCTGACAGTTTTCCTCCTGCCTTCAGTATTCCATGGAAATTAGACTATCTAGAGAAAACATAACAAGAATGCAGCAATTCATGGAAATCGAAAGTCATTGAAGCAAGAATTTACATAAAGATTTATTTTCCTTAATTTTAATTCGAGCTGTTTTTTTTTTGTATTTTATTTTATTTATTTGCATTGTGCTTTAGATGAAGGCTTACAGAGCAAATTATTTTCTCATTGAACAATTAATACACGTATTGTTTTTTGACATTGGTTGCCAACCCCACGATGTGTCAACACTCTCCCCTTCTCCATCTTGTGTTCCCCATTTCCATTCCTCCAGCTCTCCTGTCCCCTCCTGCCCTCTCATCCTTGCCCCTGGGCTGGTGTGCCGGTTTAGTCTCCTATATGTGTTTTTTTTTTTTTTTTATGTGTTTGAACTATGTGTACTATTGTTTGTTTTATGGGCCTAACCTTTGGCTGAAGGGTGAACCTCAGGGGTGACTTCAGTACTGAGTTAAAAGGACAAAAAAGGGTGTCCAGGAGTAAAAAAAAAACTTTAATAGAGAAGTCCTTTGATTAGTTAAATATGAATGGGCAAAAAGGAGATCCTCTTTCCTTTCCAGACTTGAATCTTTGCGTGATCCACGCCCATTTTATTCCCATGTGGCATCTCTGGCTTTTCAGCTTCCCTCAGAATAATATTGGAGCTGAGTCTGGAGCTCTGAAGAATACAACAATGACCTCTTTGCCCTTTGAAGAAAGATATTTTGCAAATCCAAATATATTTATTCCCACCCAAATGTAAGTTCCATTTACACTGAATTTCTATTTATATATATATATATATTTGCTTGCTGTATATTCAGATTGCATCTTTCTCCAGTGGAGAACAGTTAGAAAAAAAGAAACTGGAAGTTGGACGTGGGAAAGAGGGAAAGTGGGTGGTAAAACAATATTAGGAGAGAGAAAAAGAAAGAACTTTGGGAGAGTAGAGCTTAAGGACCCTAAAGTTGCCCTTAGGTGTCTTTTGGAAGGGACTTTGGCTTGGAGAAAGGTGGTCAACAGAAGGCTGTATAACTGGGTGGGTGTCTGGGGAGTAGACTGACAACTCCTAATTCTTCAGTACCCTGGTGGCACAGTGGTTAAGAGCTTGATTGCTAACCAAAAGGATGGCATTTCGAATCCACCAGCAGCTCCTTGGAGACCCTATTGGGGACAATTCTTCTCTATCCTACAGGGTTGCTATGAGTCTGAATTGACTTGACAGCAATCATTTTAACTCCATAGTACACAATACGTCATGTCAAAGATTTTTCCATCTCAAGTAACCAAGTTACCATCTATCTCTGGCTCCATTTGGGAAGCGGAATGCAGAACCTCTGATACTTGAGGTCAGTTGAACATCTAATTAGAGAACCAGGCACAGGGAAAAGTCTATTATTACACATAAAATCTATACCCAAGAACAATTAATTCACAACCACTCATTACAACCACTGTAGAGGAAGACCCTGAAAGGTATCCGTCCAGCAAGGGATGATAAATTGGAAGAGTTTAGTACGTGCTAATTTAAGTTGTATAAAATGCCATTGACATTTTCTTTAATGGGCACTGTCCTTATTGTCTTAGTGTCTATTAAAAGAATGTTTATGAGATTTTTGTAGTTTGACTTTTAGCCTTGGTCCTTCCGCTCAGTGCCCCCATAGCAACCTAAATTCTTAGCCACAAGGGTTTTCAGGAACCTTACTCCACTTCCTATGAGACGTGGTTACAAGTTAGAGAGGGTTGGAACTCCCCTTTCTGTCTTTTCACAGGTCAGCAGGCTGCATGGTCACCAGCTCCAACACTCCCCAGAATCCAAAGGCACCGTCTGTGGTAGGTGCTGAGTACAATTTGAGGAACAGAATTGGCTCAGTGATTGATGGAGAGAGTTTAGGGGGAGGTGCTGTAAAACCACAGAATAAACCATTTTCTCTCTGTTCCCCACATTGTAATTCAGCAGACCACGTCCCTTTATGGACTCATAATAAATACGTCCTCTCAAACTGGCCACCAGGTTGGAAAGGACAGAGGTTAATGAGGCACAGATCCTAGGGGTCAGGTATTCACCAGTGCTGAGTAAGACTTTTTAACTCTTAGACATAAAAAGAAAATTTCATCACTGACCTAGTTTAAGTAGCTGTTATAAAAAAATTTCTGTTACTGAAAATGGCAATTTGATGGTAAATAGAAGAGGCTATCAAATTCCTAAACAATATTATTTTTTTCAAACTTAAAGAAAATCCCACTTGCTTTGACTCACAGTGCATTTGTTGCTACTGGGCCACTTTAGTTGCACCTAGGAGCTGACTCTGCAAATACCACTGGGTTTATTTCCTTCAGGAGGATTTTGTTTGATTAATTTACAGTCTTGGGTGACATTTCTCAGTTGAGTAGGAGGGGAAGAAATGAGCTTAATTGAACCACACTAGCCACATCATGGATGGGGAAACCGAGGGAGTGTGTTTAAGTGATTTGTCTTAATACTTAAGTGAGGATGTTTCTGAGCCTAGATTTTACCTTGTCCTATAAGAATATTATAAGCAAGATATTTTAGACTATGGATTACACTGAGAAGAGTGGGAATTCCAGAACACTTAATTGTGCTCGTGCAGAACCTGTACATAGACCAAGAGGCAGGCATTTGAACAGAACAAGGGAATACTACATGGTTTAAAATTAGGAAAGGTGTTTGTCAGGGTTCTATCCTTTTACCATAGTTATTCAGCCTGTTTGCCGAGCAAATAATCTGAGAAGCTGGACTATATGAAGAAGAATGTGACATCAGGATTGGTGGAAGATTCATTAACAACCTGTGCTATGCAGACGACACGTTCTTTCTTGCTAAAAGTGAGGACTTGAAGCACTTACTGATGGAGACCAAAGACTACAGTTTTCGGTATGAATTACACCTCAACATAAAGAAAGCAGAAGTCCTCACAACTGGACTGATAGACAACATAATGATAAATGGAGAAAATATTGAAGTTGTCAAGGATTTCATTTTGCTCGATTCCACAATCAACCCCCATGGAAGCAGCAGTCAAAAAATCAAACAATGTATTGCATTGGGCAAATCCGTTGCAGAAGACCTCTTTAAAGTGTTGACAAGCAAAGATATCACTTTGAGGACTAAGGTGCACCTGACTCAAGCCATGATATTTTCAGTCTCCTCATATGCATGCAAAAGCTGGACAGTGAATAAGGAAGACTGAAGAAGATTTGATGCCTTTGAATTACGGTGTTGGCAAAGAATGTTGAACATACCATGGACTGCCAGAAGAACAAATAAGTCTGCCTTGGAAGAAATATAGCCAGAGCACTCTTTGGAAGCAAGGATGGCGAGACTTGTCTCACATACTCTGGACATGTTATGAGCAGGGACCAGTCCCTGGAGAAGCACATCATTCATGCTTGGTAAGATAGAGGGTCAGTGAAAAAGAAGAAGACCCTCAATGAAATGGATTGACACAGTGGCTGCAGCAATGGGCTCAAGCATAGGAATGATTGTGAGGATGGCACAGTAGAGTCTCTATGAGTTGGAACCTACTCAAAGACACCTAGCAACAAACGACAATGGTAGTTTGAATGTTCTTTTACATCTGGTACTGTAGGCTACAGCTCTCTTTTCTTCCATATGTGAAAATGTAAAGCAAAATAAAACCATGTGCTTTGTATTATAAGAATTATACCTGATTGATGTTCGTGTTTAGAAAAGTCATCAAGTTCACCATTGGTAATTATGGATAACACACTCCTTTATCTGAACAAAGTTGGTTTCATCATAATTGTCTAACTTTATATGTTTCATTGTCATACTTATAGTAACTCAATTTGATTAAACTTACAAACTATTCAGTGGCAATTTGGAATATAGAGCCCAGGTTTGAGTCTTGGCTCATGTGATTTGTGAGCAATTCCATCAGTTTTCACATCTGTAAAATGGTCACCTCATAGAATTGTTGTAAAGATCAAATGAAATAATGAAATAAAGTATCCGGAATTGTTTTGCAGATAATGGGATTCCTCTAATGTCATTCAGACCATTAAGTCTGGTCTTTTTATGTGAATTTGAGTTCTGCGCCATACTTTTCTCCTGCTTGTTAGGTCTGTTTCTATCATGTCTGTCCCAGTTTGCTGGTAAACAAATGCTCAGACTGCTTAATAGTGGCCATTCTTCTCTGGGGCATGGGGTGTGTGATGGTTAATTTTATATGTCAGCTTGGCTAGGCTGTGATTCTCACTGGTTTGGCAGACACCGGGCGGGTTGCTGTTCTGTTCTGTAATGTAATGTAATGTAATGCGATGCAATGTAATTACTTTCCATGATGTGATCTGATGTGATCAACCAGTCAGCCGAAAGGGGAGTTTCCTTGCAGGTGTGGCCTGCCTCCAGAATTTAAATGGGTGTTTTGACAGAGCTTGCCCTTGCTCTTGACTCTGCATTCTTCTTGTTTCCTGACCCACGGGTCTTGGGATGTTAGCCTCCAGAATTCTCTGGCCTGCTGTCTGACCTGCAGATTTTCGATTTGCCAAACCAAAAAAACAAACATGTTGCCGTTGAGTTGCATCTCACTCATAGCAACCCTGTAAGGACAGAATAGAACTGCCCCACAGGATTTCTAAGGAGCGGCTGTTGGATTTGAACTGCCAATCTTTTGATTAGCAGCCGTAGCTCTTAACCACTGCACCACCAGGGCTCCTTGGTTTTGCCAGCTTCCCAAAATCCCATAAGTCAGCAGAAGTCTCCAGCTTGCCACCTGACCTACAGATTTGGGACTTGCCAACGCCTACAATTGCATGAGCCATTTCCTTAAAGTAAATCTCTTTCTCTTTCTCTGTATATATGTATTTATATATGTCCCACTGGTTTTGCTTCTCTAGAGAATCCAAGCTAAGACAAGGTGTAATACAGCTTAAATGCAAATCCAAGTAGCTAGGAGTATGTGTAGGGGACTCCAAAGAGATCTGGGATCAAGCCTGGCCAGGTCCTTTCTGCTTCACCAGCCCTGGCCATCATGTGGCTTGAGCATGGGACAACCATGAACAGCAGTCCATGAGGGAGAACTAAATGAATTTTTTATTATTATTCATCTAGCACATATTTGCTGATGCAAAAAACATGTCTCCCGATGTAGCCACTGAATCATCACTTGCTTCTTTCAAAATCCCTAAAATCTTGCATCTTGCTTGCCAGTGAAGTCTCTGGAAGTGGTTTCAAGTAATTTTAACAAACTGTGATGAGAGTCCACCTTTTTGGTATATACCGAGAATAGCACATAGAACCGTCAGGCTGTGCCAAGCCTTGTTCTTTTTTTCTCTAATTTTAACTCACATTTGCACTTTTTTAAATAATAAAAATGTAAAACCATAAGCAGCACAAGAAATGAATAAAGATTATTCTGAGCGGGTGTGTGTCCCACGCGAATGCCCGTCTCTTTCACAGTTGGACCCGTTGTGGTGTGAATATTCTCTTTGAGACAGTCTTTTGGTTGTATTACATTTTTCTTATAAGAGGTATGATTAGAGACTCTGTTAAATCTTTTTACCAGTAAATTTCAGCAGTATTCTCAGCAAGGAAAGGCTGGTAGATGTGGTGTGTCTTTTTTTGTTTGTTTTTTTACAATAAGCTTACTTTAACTGCTTGGTGACGTTCTTCCATTTCTGAATGTGTCACCCATAGATAACACACATGGGTGGGTGGAGCAAAATGATGGAGATATTTATGCCAGTCTGATAGGTAAATAGTTCTAATAGTCGATGTTAAAGAGTTGGCAGGTTTTCCTCAGATTCCCTCCTATTTTTGACCCTGCTGAATTGTACCGGAAAACCTGGCCGTGTGACCAGCAGGGGCTGCTTGAGCCCTTGCCAAGTGGTTTCTGTGAAATCATCTAGGAGACTTAATGGGCTTTGGAGAGTACTTGGATGAAGTCGGTGGCAGTTTTATTGCTACCATCTGATTCTACTTTGGGCCTGTAGCAGTTCCTGCCACTTTGTCATCGATGGAAAAAAAATGCTGTTACCATAGTGGAAAAAGACGACAATCGGTAGCGTTTTCCTATATTTGTCTCTGAGAGCATCTAAAACAGTCATACTCTGAAAAGCAAGGCATTCTGTTGATGTTGATTAGTGCTGAGGCATCAATTACTTGTACTACTTTGAAATTATGTTGTCCATCATGAGAATAAGCAAAGTGAAACAACAGGAAGCGTGCAGCTCAGATTTGCTGAAGTCTCACTTGGCTACAACTTCCATCTTGGTCTTATAGTCCTACTAGTTTATAGGCTCTGTGGAGGCAGAAACTCTGCCTGTGTTCTTGGCCACTTTTTCCCCAGGACTTGGTACAGTGCCTGGCATAGAGTGGGTGCTCCATTTGTTGGAATAATTAATTAGATGGATGAATTAATTAACAATCAAATATAGAAAGAGTCTCTGGAAGCTGCTGCAGAAATAAGGTAGCTCCTGTAATTGTGCTTTGTGTAGGTTTTTTTGTTTCTGTATGTGATTTTTGAGGCCAAGAATATAGAGAAAATCCCCACCAGATTCCAGAATTTTGTGGTGGTCATTTGCTTGTGACGTGTGGATGGAATGAAGGTGTTTTTTCTTCAACCAAGTATCCAACCTCTCCTGTTGTACCTTGGGTAGCACCATCAACCACCATTTTGTCCCTTTGTTGCTGCTGTTCTCTGTTACCCAGAGATGCCCAGTACTGGAGACATTTAGGTTATGTCCATTTTTGTTAAACACTCCTGCTAGTTTTCAAGTCGAGTCAGGATTGCTTGTTTTTAGGGTACATACATGTAACATTGTGAGAAGACCTCCACAAGTGGCCTCTGGAAAGGTTTTGACTATGTATGTGCTCACCAAGGATATCAAAGGGTGGAAAGATATGAAAATAAGGATGACAACAGTTTGCAGTTGTTGTTGTTAGGTTCCGTCAAGTCGGTTCCAACTCGTTAGCGACCCTACGTATAACAGAACAAAACACTGCCCAGTCCTGCGCCATCCTCGTAATCATTGCTATGCTTCAGCCCACTGTTGCAGCCACTGTGTCAGTCCATTTTGTTGAGGGTCTTCCTCTTTTTTGCTGACCCTCTACTTTACCAAGCATGATGTCCTTCTCCAGGGACTGATCCCTCCTGATAACATGTTTAAAGTATGTGAGACAAAGTCTTGCCATCCTTGCTTCTGAGGAGCATTCTGGCTGTACTTCTTCCAAGACAGATTTATTGGTTCTTTTGGTCGCTATGAGTCGGAATCGACTTGACGGCATTGGGTTTGGCAGTCCATGGTATGTTCAATATTCTTTGCCAACACATAAATCAAAGGCAGCAATTCTTCAGTCTTCCTTATTCATTGTCCAGCTTTCACATGCATATGAGGCGATGGAAAACAACATGGCTTGGGTCAGGCGCACGTTAGTCGTCAAGGTGACGTCTTTGCTGCAGTTAAAAACCAAAACCAAACTCGTTGCTGTCAAGTCGACTCCGACTCACAGCGACACTATAAGACAGAGTAGAACTGCCTCATAGGTTTCCAATGAGCACCTGGTGGATTCGAACTGCTGAACTTTTGGTTAGCAGCCATAGCTCTTAACCACTACACCACCAGTGTTTCCTTGCTGCAGTTATTGAGAGATAATTCCAAGTAACTGAAAAATGCAACTGCCTACAAGCCCACAAAAATTTTGAGGACAAGAGATGATGTTTTATAATTCTTTTATATCCTCCACCACACAGTTAACTGATGACTGTAATTGATCTATTCAGTCAGGAAGTCACTTACCTTTCACATTCTTCCCCATCACCTGGGCATATTTCCAGGGGGTTTCAGAGGAAGAAAAAGTCTCTTTTTCCTATGAGGATATACTAGTTTGAAAGTATTTACTTAGATACATGGTAGAAGACTAAGAAATGTTTACTGAACTCACTCTTATGGTTCAGATCTCCTATAAACACTATAGGAGTAAAGAAAAAAAAAAAAAAAGGAAGAAAAATTAGAGGCTGAAATCAAGGTAGACAGATGTTTTAGGAAGTGGGAAATCAGTTTGCTCCAAGAAGGGGAAATATAGATCCAGTGTGTGTAGTAGGGAGTCTCCCAGTGGGTGTGAGGTTGGTAAGTGGATGGACTATATATTAGAAGGTAAATAGCAATGGGGCTGGATAGTTGAGGCAGAAACTTAAAAAAGCCAACTATGGAGTTGGGATATAGGATTTCAGAACTTAAGATAAATGTGACATTTCTTAGTGGATCGTACTTAGGTTTTGTGTTTACTAAACAACAGGCAACCAGTGAGATGACTGTGTATGACCAATCCAGATAAAAAGACCACCAAATCTTCTCAGAAAGGAAAGAATTTTTTTGTTCAGCTCAAACCCTCCCTTCTGTTTTGGAACCATGAGGGGGACTGGTAGGTTGGTCTACATAATGGGAAACACCTAATTAAAAAACAATAATATGGAGCCAGTCTTCACAACCAAATTGGTTGCATCCAGTAGGATGCCAAGAAAGTCAATTCCTGAAGGCACTTCTGTTCAGTGGTGGCATCGAGATCTGACCTAAGTGAAGGGGAAATTTAGCTCACGTGACCGTTGCATTGAACAGGTCAATGGCAATTCTGTTGTGGCTTTGTAGGAGAAGGAATACTACAACTAGAAAGATCTATAACTAGACTACCACTGCAGATTAAGCCACCTCCCCAGTGACAGCCAAGTTATGGAAGTCCTGGTTCAGTGTGCTCACTCATTCCCATCTACCTGCGGGTTGTAATTTGGAAATAGTGGGTTTACTTTTGATCCTGAGAAGTGAACGTGCTTGTGGAGTCCCTGGGTGGTGCATATGGTTAACACACGTGGCTGCTAATGAACAGGTTGGAGGTTCGAGTTCAGCAAGAGGCTCCTTGTAAGAAAGTCTGGTGATCTCTTTTAGAAAAACCAGCCATTGAAAATCCTGTGGAGCACCGTTCTATCCTGACACACGTGGGGTTACTCTGAGTCAGAATTGACTTGACAGCAACTGACTTTTTAAAATGTGTTTGTAAGACCTGTAAAAAAGCCCAGAATTAATTTCCATTAAATTGGCTGCATTCTTGGACATGGTAATTCTATCATATGCTTTTGCCTCATGACAGAAATGGCAGGAATTAGAATTTAGTATTAACTACAAAAAAAAAAAAAAAAAACCAAACCCGTTGCCATCAAGTTGATTCCAATTCACAATAATTTAAATTCTACTCTACCTTTGACTGAGCAGTGACTTCACCTCTCTGAGAACATAGTTTCTCATCTGCAGAATAGAAGTCATGTCTGTTTTATCTACTTTCATTCACGGGGCTATTTGAGGGCTCAAAATAGTAAAGGTAGGTAGAAGCTAAAGATCTGCAGAATTGTAGGATACTTTTTGTTTTTAAATTTAATTTATACCCACGTGTCAGTTTTTACTGAGGACCTAGGTCCTAGGCTGAGAAAAAGCTCTCAGTCTTCTGAATTATCTCTACTTTATCCTTACTTTAACGTTAGCCTTTCTGTTTACTTTCATCTCTTTTGAACATCACTCCTGCCCTTTAATAATAAAATAGAGCCTATAAGAAGTGGTGAAATAAAGCCATGAATTGTAGAATTTTAGAGCTGAATCTAGCTACATGGAAAGAGAAAGGTAATATGATTCAAATAATTCTCATCGAAGTGAAAATGGCCGACTGGTATAACCCTAGCAAGCTTATTTACATTTTTTTCGGAGATGTGCCACTAAATTGTTAACTTAAGTAAAATTCAGATTGTGGAAGATACATGAGGTATTGCAGTTTGGGACTCAAATTTCTTTCCAGTTCAACCTTTCACCTTCTTTTTGGGAAATGGGGGCGGGGGTGAGGGGTCGATATGTTATTTTCCCATTAGAAAATAAATTGGGATCAACATTGACAATCAAACTGATTGCAATCAGTAGAAGAGGGGCTCTGTCCCCTCTTGTTCCTGCTATTTGTATGTATTGTCCCACCTCCCCTATCTGATCCTAAAATGTGGGCTGTTACTTGGTTCCCAAGTATTCCCCTTCCAACACGTTGCTGACCTCTAATTCCACATATCGGTGCCCTTCCCTTAGCTCAAGGATGTGCTTCTCCTAATGGTAGGTGGGGGTTTGAAAAGAAAGGTGTTTGTGATTTTAAAAGACTGTCACTTCTCCAGATGTTTCAGTCTCCCCATAATGTGTCTACAATATACTAAGCATAGCTTTAGCCTATGCAAGACTGCCCTTATACCTTGAAGATCTTCAATTTGTCCTTCTACGTCAGGTTAAGCAACCTTTTTCTGTAAAGGGTAGATAATAAATACTTTAGGCTTTGCAGGCCATACAGTCTCTGGCACAACTACTCAACTCTGCCGTTGGAGCCTGACGGCAGCCATAGATGATACGTCAGTGAATGAGTTTGACCGTTGATGGTGATTCATCAATGAATGAGTATGACTGTGTTCCAATAAAACTTTATTTACAAAAACAAGCAGTGAGCTGGATTTGGCCTATGGGTTGTCCTTTGCCAAGCCCTGGTTTACGGCATTCCCTCAGAGGTAGGGCAGGTATGTGTATGATATTAAATGGAATAAAACAAAACCCAGTGCTGGAATGCAGGATGCAATTGTGAATACTCAAGTTGAGTCAAGGATAGGTTTTTCAAATAGTTTCCTGAAAAATTTATTTTCAAAAGACTATATTAACACAATTTTCAGTACCTGTCGATTGAATTAGGCAAAAGCCTGGGGACGGATGTTAGGCATGCATCCCAATTTGTGGATATTTGCTTTTCTCTAGTAATTATTCTACACACTTGGTCTGACAGTTTTTGCATTTCACTGTCATTTTAAATTAACACACCGACCTAATGCAACTAAGTACACTCAGAGCTGGAAACCCTATTAGAGGGGAGAGTAACATCGGGCTAGTGCAGGGATGTTTACCTTAAATGACCCTTGATGTCAACGTTCCATTCCTTGGGAAGCCATTGCTTCTTGATTTTTAAGATCTTCAATTACAGCACTTTGATCCTTAACCTTAAGGAAATTCTCCTTCGACCCTTTCAAGCCACGTGGAATGTCTATTACTGCCTAGGAATTTGCTGTGGTTTTTCATTGATCGAGGCTCCAGACTCTGGAATATGTATTAATTTATCTGGGCAGAGAACACAGAAATCCACAGGCAGAATAAAGTGAACTTAATGCTGAAGAAAAAGATAAAAACTAGGAATGCCTAATTCTTAAAAAACGAACCACCAGCATTAATAAATATCGCATTCTAGGAGGATGTCTTGCAGTTTACCTTTTAAAGCATTGCGGCACTCTGACTGGCTTCCTATTTAAAAAGTGAGGGTTTTTTTTTTCCCTTCTTTTTTTTTTCCCATGAACAATATTTGTTTAGAGTCATTGGTAGATTATTAATCTGCATTCCAGTGTTTCATGTTTGAAATACCAGGCCACCCTGTCCATGGGGATTTGACCTCACACTGCAATCAGCAGAGGGTTCTGGGAAGTGGCAATAGCTGTGGTTTGCTTTTTTAAAGACCTTGAGAGAGAATCAAAAAACCTTGCTTATACAGGAAATAGGCCTGCCCCGCGTTGGACAGCTGGCAGCCTCCATAGTGAGTCATATGATGCCATAAACTTGGGAGGAACACTAATTTGGGTGGGCTTTTTTTTCCCCTGCCCTCTCTGCTTTGCAGAGATCTTAGAATGTCCTTTCAAGTATTGCTGCAACTATTTTGAACCTGTGTCAAGTCTTTTTTTGGTTTGGAATGTTTATATTCTGAATCTTTGGTCCATTTTCCCCAGTGATGCACATTTGGGGTTGCTATTTGGGCATCTAATGAACGGGACTGGTCACAAGACCCTCAGGAGCTCTGGCGCTGGTACTGGATCCTGATTCCACCCCTTTCTAGCTGTGGCTCGTTAAGCAAGCCACCAACCTCTTTGATCCTCACATTGCATGTGCATTATGACAGGGTCTACGTCATAGTGTTGCTTGATGATTAAGAGGAATAACTCATGGGGCCGTCATGAGGTCCCCTCCACCCGAGTGTAAGCTCCATGAGGGAGGATGGGCTTCATTTTTTTCCTGCGGTATTCCTAGTGCCTCGAGTGTGCCTGGCACACAGTAGGAGCTCAATAAATGTTTGTTAAATAAATTAATAGTAAGCACTCGGTAAATCTTATATATTACTGCCATTATTAATAATAATATTCGCATACTTAGGCTCATCCCTTTTGAGTCCATCTCCTTTCGTTAATGAGAATAACTTCCTTTATGAATCACCTGTTCTGTTGTTTGTTGATAGAGTGAGCGCTGGGCTCAATCCCATCCTACCCCAGTGAGCTGTGTGCAAAGTTACTTAATCTCTCTGAGCTAGTTTCATCATCTATAAATTGGGATAAAATGCCCTCTTACAGAGTTTAAGTGCCTTCCTTTTCTCAAATATATGAATGTAAACACCCCTTGGAAACCCTGGTGGTGTAATGGTTAACTGCTATGGCTGCTAACCAAAAGGTCGGCAGTTCAAATCTACCTGGTGCTCCTTGGAAACTCTATGGGGCAGTTCTACAGTGTTCTATAGGGTCCCTATGAGTTGGAATTGACTTGATGGCAATGGGTTGTTTTTTTTTTTAAACAACTCTTGTGCCACTCTTTAACTCATTTCTTATTTTTTCACATGCCCTGAATGCTTAACCCTGCAGGTGCTGTATGCTCCACACTGGAGCCCATTGCAGTTTGGGGCTGGTGTAGTCCTTGCTTCAGGGGACAGCCTTGCCCAGCAGGTTTGTCACAAGTGGCCAGATTTCCTCTCTGCATTGATCAAAACATCTCTGTTGTGCCCAGGCTCATCCCTGGACTTGTGTATGTCCTTTAAGTGTCTGTGATACATCTTTATAAAATACTACTAATAACACTTGGTGACTTTGTGTAATGTGAATCAGAGACAGCAACAGCCGCCACAGCACATCTGGAGTTCCATAGAGACCGGGAATGGGACTGTTGGACACTCTTCCTCCACACCTCTTTGGTTCACTGTCTGGTCAGTCTCCAACCCAATGAAAGTCATTTCCTTTTCAGAGCTTATCAAAAGTCTTGATAGTTTGCGTCTGGGAATGGATCGCGTTCTCTTTCCTCCTGTAGACACTCCCAGTCCACACTCTCTGGTAGGCAGCAGAAGACCAAGTAGAGGACCACTGACCCAGAGCAAGAAAACGTCCTGCGCCACTCTTACCTTAGGCCTTTGGTTTCAGCAAAAGCCAAATTCCCCCAGCCCAGTTAATACCCAAGGGTAAACTGCCTCTCGCCCTCCCGGCTGTCACCTCCGGCACCTGGTCTTGTGCCTGCTGGGTGTAGTATGACAAAATCAGGGACTGTGCCACCACCACGCTGCTGCATTGTACCAGCCCGGCGGTCACCTCTCTCACCACCGAGCGCTATCTCCTCCAGAGAAGTATTACCCTCTCCTTGTGGCTTTGCAGTCCCCCACACTGCCTTTTTTCAGTCATGGGAGGGCTCTACACTCCCACCCAGGCTCCCACAGTGGTGAGGAGGGAAGGGGAAGAGTTTCCACGTGGCTATAACTCCCTTGCCCACTACGGGGAGTCTTGGCCTTGCCCAGGGGTGGGTCTGGGAAGGGTAGCCAACCCAGCCTTTCCTTGACTTCACTCTTTTTCTCACCCTCCATTTTTTTTATGTCTAGCCATCAGCAATTCTTATCACTTCACCTTTTACACATACTGATTCTGGCAGTTTTACATCACTCCATAGTGGCCATCCTAATTCAGCTACCACCGTTTCTCACCTAGGGTGGTATAGAATACTCCTAATGGGTATCTCCACCTCCATGTTTGCCCTCCTGGATCCCATTCTGCACCAAGCAGTGATGTTTTTAAAGTGAACATGTGCAAATATTTATATAATGCTTATGATGTAATCTCTCCATAAATTCCTCCCTTCTTCTATATGGTAGAAGGGACACTGGAAAATGACCCAAAAGCATGGGTTCCAGTTCAGGGTCTGTGGGGGCTCAGAGTCCATATAAGCCCATTGCTGTCGAGTTGATTCTGACTCATAGCGACCCTATAGACAGAGTAGAACTGCCCCATAGAGTTTCCAAGGAGCGCCCAGTGGATTTGAACTGCCGAACTTTTGGTTAGTACCTGCAGCACTTAGCCATTATGCCACCAGTGTTTCCTCAGAGTCAATATGGCAGCATATAAAGTAATATTTAGTGCTACATTTCCTGGGTGGGGGGCATTACAAAATGCGTTTTAAAAAGTAAGACTACAGAGAGGTAAGCAGACATTGGTTTGGCAGGGCCTGGTGGTGACTTATTATTGTGTATGGCAAAGTCTTGGATCCACATAAGGGTCAGGTAGAGCCATGCCCTCAGTGAAAGAGTCCCATAAAGGAATGTGAGGTCATTGTTACCTTAGTTCATTGTGCTACTGAGACCCTACTAAGTAAGCCCCAACCAGGTCCCAGCCCCTTAGTTTGAGGGGTACATATAGTTGACTGCCTGAAGCCTGGCTCTTAGGACCTTCCTGCTGCCCTCCCCTTTGGTCTCTGAGTGGTTCTGATGTTTATAGCCATGAACTTTTTCTTCTTGTTACAAAACCTTTTTGCATGCATTAGGGAGGAGGGTGGGATCTTGGCTGCTCAGCCAATAAGAGGAAGACTCTGAACTGGAACCCATGACTTTGCGTCATTTTCCAGTGTCCTTCCGGCAATGTTGAAGAAGGGAGGAATTTATGGGGAGATTACATCACCTTTAATTAAAGCACAGCTATGAAATATAAAAATAAGAATGCATATTTTAACCCAAAACAAAGGTCCATAGACAAAAATAGAGTGATAAAGTCATTAAAAAATTTAAATCTATCATGTAGGAGCCGTTTAAAGTATCATTTTAAAACCAACAGTTATCACCTGTTGCTGTGACATTAAAAAACATCTTGTGATTTTTTTAAATGAAAAGGTGGGTTTGGGCTGACCACCAAACTAGTTCTACTGTGCAATTTTCCGGAGGAAGTGAGAATTGTTTGTGTATTGGGAGAAATATATAGCTGTCTGGGGTTTTTTTTTTTTTTTTTTTTTCCATTTAAGCACTTGATAATAAAAAAAATGTACCCAAATAGAAGAGAAACTGAACCTTTGAGTTTGATTAGAGTTTGGTCTCTAAAGGAAATTTGCTTTTCTTATTACTTTGAAAGTTCCAGTTGTTGCCTCTTGTGCTTTGAGAAGGTTCTTTTCTTTTCTTTTTTTTTTTTGTGCTTTAAGTGAAAGTTTACAGATCAAGTCAGCCTTTCATACAGAAACTTATACACACCTTGTTATGTACTCGTAGTTGCTCTCCCCCTAATGAGACAGCACACTCCTCTCTACGCTGTATTGCCCGTGTCCATTCAGCTGGCTCCTATCACCCTTTGCCTCCTCATCTCACCTCCAGACAGGAGCTGCCCACATAGTCTCATGTGTCTAATTGAGCCAAGAAGCTCACTCCTCATCAGTATCATTTTCTGTCCAGTCCAATCCGTATCTGAAGAGTTGGCTTCAGGAATGGCCCCAGTTTTGCCTAAGAGAAGGTCGGGGGACCATGATTGCTGGAGTCCCTCTAGTCTCAATCAGACCATTAAGCCTGGTCTTTTTATGAGAATTTGAGGTCTGCGTCCCACTGATCTCCTGCTCCATCAGGGGTTCTCTGTTGTGTTCCCTGTCAGGACAGTCATTGGTTGTAGCCAGGCACCATCTAGTTCTTCCAGTCTCAGGCTGGTGTAATCTCTGGTTTATGTGGCCCTTTCTGTCTCTTGGACTCATATTTACCTTGTGTCTTTGGTGTTCTTCATTCTCTTTTGCTTCAGGTGGGTTGAGACCAATTGATGCATCTTGGATGGCCACTTGTTAGTGTTTAAGACCCCAGATACTTCTCACCAAAGTGGGATGCAGAACGTTTTCTTAATACATTTTATTATGCCAATTGACCTAAATTGTCCACTGAAACCATGGTCCTCAGATCCCCATCCCTGCTACTCTGGCATTCGAAGCATTTAGTTGTATTCAGGAAACTTCTTTGCTTTTGGTTTAGTCCAGTTGTGCTGACCTCTCCTTATTGTGTGTTGTCTTTCTCTTTACCTAAAGTAGTTCTTGTCTACCATCTAATTAGTGAATATCTCTCTCCCTCCCTCCCCACCCTTGTTACCATTAACGAATATTTTCTTTTGTGTTTAAACTTTTTCTAGAGTTCTCATCATAGTGGTCTCATACAATATTTTTCCTTTTGCAACTGACTAATTTCATTCAGCATAATGCCTTCCGGATTCCTCCATGTTATGTTTCATGGATTCATCATTGTTCTTAATAGTTGCGTAGTTTTCCCATTATGTGAATATACCGTAATTTATTTATCCATTCATCTGTTGATGGGCACATTGGTTGATTCCATCTTTTTGCTATTGTAAACAGTGCTGCAGTGAACATGGGTGAGTAGCACTCATTGTTTAAGGATATATTACTTGATTTTGCTATCAAGCTCCAGAAATTCTGAGTTGAAATACGTAAATAATTTCAACCAATGGTTTATAGTGGGAACATGTGCCAGTCAGCTGATCTCACATCCTAGTGACTAGGACCCACTACAGGAATTTAAGGCCTCAGTCAAGCTGTGATCATTTTCATAAAATCCCTGGTTATATAATTTGGAGATTTTTTTTTTTCTGCCCTATATTGAAAAAGGAAAATTGGATTAGATCACGAAACCCTGCTGAAGGGAAGATAGTCGACCCAGTCTAAAAGCATTTCTTTTCAAAAAGCCTCAGTATGCCAAAAATAAAAACAAACTCGACCTTAGTTTAAATCTTGTACCTGGGAAGAAATAATCTGGATACTTCTTAGTTACTTTCTGATAGAACTCAACCCTCTAGGAGCCTGTTAACATCTATTGAACTTGGAGGCCCCACTGACTCCCGTTAATGGTGTAGAAGAAGTGGGTGCCACGCTGGGCATTTGTTCAGCTGGCCATTCTGAGGCTCTACTCTGTGCCAATTCCTGTGTGAGACTTGGGGCAGGAAGCAGCCCTCTGTCTTACCTGGGCTTTGGGGAGAAGAGTGTTCACCTTGAATGTGGCGGAACCTTGTCTATGTGTCAGCATCTCTGAGGTGCTTCTTTCTCACCTTTTGCTGGCCTTATTCTAACCCACATACCCCAGCACCTCTGACTGCTCCCCAAAAGCTGCCCACCGCCTGATTTTATGTTCTATTTTTCTTTTTAAACAAACAAATCAATGAAACTGGTCTCTCATAGATACCTCAGGATTTAACTTATTTGACCAACACTCGCACTTTCATGGTTTGCAGGCTAAGGACCCGATGTAGTAGAGTGAGGTGAGTTTTCTAGCAGTTTGCATGTTGTATGTTCTGCCCCGTCGTGCACATGGATATATGTACAAGTCTGGCTTTGTGCCAACTCTTTGACTTCAGAAAATGTAGTTATCCTGCCTTCTCTAGGCTAATAAGCCTTCTATTCCTTGTTAGGATTTGTGGCCAAAGCAGGTGTAGTCCTTGAGGACTGGGGCTCATGAAAAGAAGCCCTGCTTCATCCACGTATAGAACTAGGACAAGGGAAGACGCCCTCCCCACCCCTGTTAGACCCCCAGCCTCAGAAACCACTAGGATCCTAGTTTCATCCTGTTTCAGAGGCTTCCTGTCTCCAGGCAGCCAGCGGGTTGCCAGGGGCCGGAGGAGTCACAGTGGGTGCACAGAAGGATCTTTGTTGCTCCAAACTCAGAACACCAGAGCCCTGCAAGCTTCAGTAATAATAGAAGGTGGCAGCCCCCAGGGTGTTTCATGAGCCAGCCAGACCCCTCGTCTGGCTGCACCGTTTGTCCAAATCCCACCACTTAGCCAAGTATTCCCTCTCCTCGTTTGCACCAACCACCCTTAACCTTGAGGTCCAGCCTCTCCTCAGACGGTGGGGCCCTGCAGCACACACCACCACTGGCGCTGTCAGCAGACAAACGCACATGGCCCATTCTCCGTCTTGTTTTCTTTTAATGCTCAGACCGTTGCTCTATGTGTCATGTTCAGAAGTAGCCACACTTCATCCAAGCTAAACCTGCACTGATTTCAAGAATCACCATTTTTTATGTACTTTTCAGAAAGAAAGACACTATAACTAAATTAAGACATGTCATCAGTTGTTAGACGTATTCTCATTTCAGGTTTGTTAAAATGCAGGGGGGCAAAAAGGATGTGCTTTTTAGAATCAATAAAACCTGAGTCAGGATTTGATTAGATTTCACTTTCCCGCTGACGGAGCTACTTATGTTTTTAAAATAGCCAGGTAAGCAGGGTGATTTCCTTTCAGCCCATCCTGGGCTGACTCCGCTTCCTTCTATCCAGTAGAACTGGAAAACTGTGGGCTCTACTCTCAAGTGGTCTGGACTTTTTAACCACAGGAGGTTTGGGCCTTTGTATGTAAAAATGCTGTGGGTTTTCTTACTCTATTTTCACTTTTCAAAACTAAGAAAGAGTCTTTAAGATCAAAATTGTCAAAACAATGTACGTAGACAGACAGCATCACTATGACAGTTTCTTAAATTATAAAAGTGACAGAGAGATTCCCTTTCCCAGTAGACTACAGTTTATGTCATCTGAGAAGGGTAACACCACGAAGTGACAGTGAAGGAAAGAAGGGAGGAAAGATCCTAGAGTTGAAGGGTATCTCTCTCTCCTGAAAGAAATAAAGGTCATTGTGATAAAACTAAGGAAGTCAGAATAAACTATGGACTTTAGTTAATAACATTGTATCAATATTGGTTAATTAATTGTAACTAAGGCCCCATACTAATGTAAAATGTTAATAAGGCAACGGGGGGTGGGGTATAGAAAATGAATTATACTACCTGATCTGTTTTTCTGTGATTCCAAAACTGCTCTAAAAATGAAGTCTACTAATAAAAACCCATATCTACTTAAAAAAAAAAAAAGATCTATCTCAGTGATCTTATGTTTCAGCTTTTTTTCTTCTAAATATTTCTGACAGTATTCTTTAATATTTCTAGTGATTAAGAATGCATTGCTAGGAGGGAGTCTGTTCGTCTTTGACCAGCTAAAGTTATTAGAAATGTCAGAGTCATTTTGTTTTTATTTTAGGTTTTTAAAGAATTTTATATACTAATCCATTTATTTTCTTTTGAAATTAGAAAAAACACAAGTTACCACAGAACTTTCATGTTTGAGCTAGAATTTCTTTCTTTGTAACATTTATCCATTATTGCGGTTCTTCCTCTCTAGAATTACCCAGCCATATCAGTATTTCTAGCTCATTATCATGTCTCTAAAGAGCCCTAGTGGTGCAGTGGTTAAGCGCAAGGCTGCTAGAGGCTGCTAACCAAAAGGTCAGCTGTTCAAACCCACCAGCCGCTGTGCAGGAGAAAAGACCTGGCGATCTGCTCGCATAAAGATTACAGCCTAGGAAACCCAATGGGGCAGTTCTCCTCTGTCATATAGGGTCACTATGAGTCAGAAATGACTGGATGGCACACAACAACATCATGTCTGTGTATCTCCTCTGAGGCTTAAAGTGTGCGGTTTCTGTAACTCAGGAGGTTAGACAGACCTGGGTTTAAGTTCAGCTCTGTAATTTACTTATTCTGTGGTCTTGGGTAACTTACTTATTTTCCTTACCTTTAAAATGGGAATAATAGCTTTTATCTCACAGAGGAGTCCCCAGGTGGGACCCAGAGGCGCCTTGAAAGAAAGCCCTACTGCCCAGTTCTACTCAGACACACAAGGGATCGCAAGAAGTTGGATTAGACTCATTGGCAACTAGTTGGTATTTCACAGAGTTTTGTGAGGATTAAATTAGATGGTACATGTAAGCCCTCAGGACAATGCCTGCAAATGGCAACCACTCCATGAATGTTGGTATTCTCAGTCACCATCCTGCTAGGCTTCCTCCACTGTTCCCTACCCTAAACTCAAGTAAGATCAAAATCTGTCTACTTTCTAATTTCCTAATTTCTATGAATGGTATCACAAGTCTTCCAGTCTCACAATTTAAATTTTTTTTTTTTTTGCTTCAATCTATCTGTTGATTTCTTTGTCCATCAGTTATCAAGTCTTCCATCCATCCCTTCCTCTTATTTCTCATGACTTCTGATCTTGACATTTATCAAAACTACTATCGGTTTCCTTGCCTCCAGCGTTTCCAGGACAGCGGTGGGAAAAGCAGGAAGTTTAATGTTAGCTTCAGTTGGATTCAAATTCTGATTCCATCATTTGCAGGAGTATGGGCAAGTTATTGAACCATTTTGACGCTTAGTTCCAGGAACAGTAAAATGGGAATACCAAGGTCTGCCTCTTCCAGAGTGATTGTTAGGAAATGAGGTAGGTTATAAGATAATGTTTATTAGAGGGCCTGGCACACCCTAGGTATTCATTAAATGCCAGCTAGCCTCTCCCTTCCTCTAGTTCATTTTGCATCAGGTGACCCACATGAGTTTCTGAAGTTACAAGTTCTAATTATGCAGTACCTTGTTTACAAACCATCAGTGGCTCCCATTTCCTACGAAGGTATGTCTAAGCTCTTCAGTCCACATGTCTAGAGCTGGGCTGGGTGTGTTTGAACCTTGACTCCATGATTTACTAGCTATGTAAGAACCTTAGACAAGTTTTGTAACCTCTCTGCCTCAGTTTCTTCATCTGTAGAATGGGGGTAGTAATAAGAGCATCCACCTTATAGCATTACCGTAAGGGTTGACTTAGACCACGTAAGTGACTTAGAAAGGCTCTTGACTGAGCCTCATGCCCTCTCCTACATCACACGAGCTTTCTTTCCTGGAGGTACTTCTCTTGTTTCTCTTCATCTGTCACCCTAGGCTCCTGACAAGCCCAACAATTTGTTCCTCCAAATCTGTTTCCCACTGTGTCTCCCCTGGTACAGGGTTCACTGCCTTTGTGAACAGGAACCCCACATTTAACCGGACTTCCCAACCAATCTGAGATGGGTACCAAAACCCAGCACTGCCCCTCTGAAAATGGACTGTCTCATTTTCTCAGGCTGAGCAAGCTGAATTCAGGGGCAGGGGACTACAGTGGGTGGTTATCTTGGGTGTGCCACCAGACTTCTTTATGGGGAAGTCTCTATTACTGCTCTCAAATTATTTCCTTCATAAGGTTTACCTTCGTGATTGTGTGTTTACAGTTTGCTCCAAACATCTTGCTTGGTTCCATGACTCATATCAGATTAAATTCTGCTTAGTTAGATACTCTCAGCCTCTCATTCCAGGTTTCTTTGGGGAGGTGAAAGAGAAATGTGTGTCTTACTCTACATGGCTCATACCAAGCTGTGTTGAAATTGCTTGCCTGTTTGCCCTGATGGGCTGTAAGCTCCATGAGGGCAGATAAAGTGCCTGTCTTGTTTATCTCTCTCAGCTCATAGCAAAGTGTCTGGGACGTACTAGGCACTCAATAAATATTTATTGGATGTATGGATGTATGTATGGATGTATGGATGTATGTATGGATGGATGGATGGATGGATGGATGGATGGATGGATGGATGGATGGATGGATGGATGGATGGATGGATGGATGGATGGATGGATGGGTGGGTGGGTGGGTGGGTGGGTGGGTGGATGGATGGATGGATGGATGGATGGATGGTTGGATGGATGGATGGTTGGATGGTTGGATGGATGGAGAAAGCAGGATTGGAATGTGTAATACCACTTTTGGCATACCCAAATTGTAAACATTGGGTGCACTTTCTTCTCTGCCTAGTGAGGAAGCCACTTCTAGCAAAAATGCAGCTCACAGCTGTAGAACACCACTGGGCTGCTTAGGTTATTTATTGGGCTCTGCTGCTGATAAAGCTGTCGAGAGTTAGTTATTAATATTTATGACAATATCTTAATAATACCAATGTTTACAGGTACTTGGACTGATTCCAGATTTATTTCTGTAGTATATTTCAATTTTTGGTCTGCATTATTTGCTTTGTATGATACCTTCCTAACCTAGTGCAGTGCTTTCACTGAAATAATGAAAAAGACTTGATAACAGGACCCAGAAGATCTCAGGTAAGTCCCCTGTGAAATCAGCTATGGAAAGCAAGAGAACTGGTATTGATGTGTGATAAAATAAGTTGTGTAACTGCAAGACTAGTTTATATGGACAAGAAGTGGTCAGAAATAAAGAAAGAAGGACAAATATGAAAGTGCAAATGTGATCATTTGGTCTTAATATCAGAATTCTTTCTGGGTTTTATTTGCTTCCATTCTTTTCTCTTCTCTCTATAATACTGCTTGGAAAGAGAAAGTGCTGGCCACAAATTTTTTGGCAGACTGGGGTGTAAATTAATTAGCATTTTGGCCTCCAGTCTGGAGAGCAGATCCTATTCTTGTTGTAGTGGGTGCCATCAAGAAAGCTTTTCAAAGCCGAGGGAAAAATGTCACCCACTTCTGTTAAGGACTTTTATGAGGGTCAAGTAGCCTTGGCAAGATCTCTGGCTAGAATGACTTGGCTTCAGCAAAGAATGCTGCAGCCCTTGTGGCAGGTTAGATTTGCCATAAACCTGGATACACTAAATTCTTAAGATGGTGAGAGATTGTTGTGCTCTGGCCCAAGAATTTCTTGTATACTTTTCTTGGCCAGTAGAGGTTTAACGGTCGACAGCTGCCTTCTCCTTCCTCTCTTTTTCTCTTTTGCTGTTCTTGCCCTTCTCAGAATCACCATGAACCAACCCCTCCCCCCCCCACCACTGCATCTTGGTTCCCCAGTGCTATCAATATGTAAAATATTCCTTGGTGGTCCTCAAAGTCTTCCAAAACTGTGTCAAGTAATCAGTGGGATATGGCTTATTGGTCACAAGAGAAGTTTGATTTTATGTTCAAGTTCCACTCAGTGCTCTAAATTGACATCCACTATTACCCCTAGTGATCCACTAGCAAAACGTTTGCTTGTTTCTCGTTCCCGTGAGCCTACGCTTTGCTGGTCTGGAAATCTTAGTTCCAAGGGGAGGATTTGCCTCCACCAGGAGACACAACAATGACTCCTCTGAATTGGAAGTTAACTGGGAATTTCTATGCTGCACCTCAAACAAAAACTAAACATTAATCTTGATCAAAGCATGCTGGTTTTATTATTTTTACTAGCAGCAGCACTGGGCATTTTTTTCTGAAGGGAAAGGATTCAAAGAGGTCAAGTTGATAGTACTAACTAATCATTGCACGTAAATGAACACATTCAATCCTTCTAACAGCCTACTGAGGTAGTCTTATTATTATCATCTTCATTGTACAAATGAGGAAACTGAGGCACAGAGAGGTTAAGTACTTGCCAAATATTTTTCTTGGCAGGTGCAGGACTAGAAGTTTTCTGAAGTTCCTTCTAACCCTGAGAGATTCAAATTCTTATTTGGACAGGGCTGGCACATCAGGTCCAAAGATAAAGCTGAAGAAGTAAAGGGGCGGAGGGGGAGAGGCAGGAGCTGTGTACTAGCTGAGGCTTTGGGGCAACACAGAGAACTTATTAAAAGAATCTTGGGCTGCCTCACACCATGCAGAGAAGAAGAGGAGCCAGATAGCTTCAAGGAACTCAAGAAAAGGAGACATTGGCTCTTCTCTGCAGACCAGAGGCTTCACACTCGTGTCTCCCACTGCCATGAGGCTGGAGATGTGTTCATTTGGTCCATACATTAAAAAAAATTTAAGCCAGCATTTAAAAACTCAAAGATTTTGCATGAAAACCCAGATTTCCAGCTTCTCTAGAAAAGTCAGACTTGGCAAATTTGAAGCCTCATTCTCTCCTGGTGGCACAATGGTTAAGTGCTCGGCTGCTAATCAAAAGGTTGGCAGTTTGAACCCGCCCAGCAGCTCCGTGGGAGAAAAACCTGGTAATCTGGTACCATAAAGATTACAGCCGGTAAAACTCTATGGGGGCAGTTCTGCTGTGTCACATGGGGTCGCTATGAGTCGGAATTGACTCATGATGGCACCTGACAACAACAACTACAATAGTTGGCTGGAGCTACATGGTGGCTGCCTCCTTCTGCAGACCCTCCCGCTCTGTCAGCCCCAGCTGTCTCACTGCCTGATTCACCCCTTTATTATCTGCCTACCCCTGGAGACATCTGTATTGTCATCACTTCTCTAAATGCAGGGTTTCTCAGCCGACATTTCTTTGTGGTGGAGGCCGTTCTGTGCGTTGGAGGGTGTTCAGCAGCATCCCTGGCTTCTACCTACTAGATGCCAGTAGTACCCCATCCACCAGTTGTGACTACCAAAAATGGCTTCAGACAACACCAGATATTCTGGGGAGTAAAACTGCCCTGAGATAGTGTCGGAGCCTGAGTCACTGACAATTCAGTCTCTAAGTGTTTCCATTACAATGAGAATCCAATTGTTCCCATTTGGGTCAGCTGTCTTCTCCAGTGGCCAGGTGGCATTGATGTCATGGCTAACACCTCCCACAGAAAGGGGAGCTGGGCAGACCACCCAGGAGGTATCCATACAATGAGAAAATAGGAGAGTCCAGAAATAGCTCTCAATACTGTAACAATCTTAACTTTTCAAAGGATGTTCTTTTTATCTAGTTTCTTACTTCTTCCCTCTGCCATTCTGTGACATAATTAAGACACTTAGTTGCCGTTCTCATTCAGTCAATTAGGAAACTGAGGCACAGAGAAAAGTTAAAATTGCTACCTGCGTGCATGTAGCAACCAGATAAAGGACTAAAACCTAGGCATTCTGAAGCCCATCCCTCCCCCTCCTGCTACCCTTAAAGTGGCAGCCCTCTGTAACATACCACCCTGACTACTCTGGGGAGACTGAGGAAGAAAAGCAGGACCTGTCATCCTCAGGCTCAGCCCAGGCCTGACAACAGAACAATGCAGTCACTCATGTTTGCAGAACAGGTTTTGTTGGCAGGAGGCCACCCTGTCTAACTCCTGCTCCGTCCGTCTGGGTGTGACCCAGCCATTATGGTTTCTCTCGGTTTTCGAATGCACAGGAACAATTAAGTCATTCTCATAATTTCATGTGGTTCAGAAAGTCCCAACCCAAAAATACCATCCCTGGATCCTACTTTTAGATTTCCAGGGAACTTCCCCCTCCTTCTCTCCCTACACTTCGCTTTGATTCCTTCTATTTTTCTCGAATGCGTTGCGCCAGACACGGAGTCCTAGTTTATTTAACGAGGGGCTGCAGAGCCAACACAAACCAAAATAAATCCAGCCTCTATTTGGTAGGAGTGGAGAAAGTAAGGAATTGTTGTCAATCCTTAAATACAGAAGCCTGAAATAAAAAAGAGCGGCAGATCTCACTTCTGGGGTGTGGAGATTGGAGGACTCTCCACAGAATGTTTATTAAAGGATGACGGACGGAGTTACATGGGAAGTCGTATCTCCCTGTACCCCGTTGTTATTTCTGAGTCCTAGGTAACCACAATTTATCACTTCCCTTATCTTAGAGAATTTCTTGTCTCATACGACCATGACATCAGCCACCGGCCTGTGGTACTTCCTTAAATAATTCATTTTTTTGGATTTTTCAGATATGTGTTTGTTCTGATCAGTTAGATCAGTTGATTTGGTCTGTGTGGTGTACACACATACACTGATGTGCACACATACACACGTGTACACATACACACTCACGTGCACATCCTTACTTATACATATACACTCATGTACACACATACTCATGTACACACATACACACATGTGCACACATACTCATGTACATACACATACACACAGTCAATGTGGCGACATACACACACACTCACGTGTGCACACACATTGTCCCTGCCTTTGTATTTGGCACATGTTGCTGTACCACCATCTAGGTTATATCAAGAACTAAATGAAATGAATTCTGTCTAGTTAGAGGTGATTTAAATTTTATTTCTGTCAAAATAGATTATTATAAGCTTATTTTTAACAGGGAGCCCTGGTGGCACAGTGGTTAAGAGCTGCAGTAGCTAACCAAAGTGTTGGCAGTTTGAATCCACCGGCTGCTCCTTGGAAACCCTGTGGGGCAGTTCTGCTCTGTCCTCTAGGGTTGCTGTAAGTTGGGATCAGCTGAAGGGCAAGGGGTTTGGTTCGGATTTATGACAGGGAACATGTCTTCTCGCTAGAGCAAAAAAAAAAAGCCTTACCCATTTGCCATCGAGAACAGTGGTTCTCAAAAACTCTACTGTCCGTTGGAATCACTTGGAGGGCTTGTCAAAACACAGATTGGTGGTCCCACTGCTGGCCCAAGACCTTGCATTTCTGATACGTTCCCAGAGCTTGCTGACGCTGCTGGTGAGGGGGCCTCACTGTGTGAACTAGGGTAACCGAGAATGGTGCTCTCAGTACGGGTGTCCTCCAGCAGTAGTAACGACTGCTCATTTCTGCTTTTCTGCCTTCATTCAAATCCTCCTGGAAAGCCCTCCCTGCTCCTGTTGTCCGACCTAGGTCCTCTGCATCCACCAGGCTTTGCCTAAGTTCCTATTCCCGATGGACTCTTTCCTGACCTCTCTGGTCCACACAGATCACTCCTGTTCTCTGGGCTCTTTTACTTTTTAAGTTAAACCCTAAAATGTAATCTGCTGCCTTGTGTCCTGTGAGTCTATTCCAACTCATGGCGACCCCATGTGTGTCAGAGTAGAACTGTGCTCCAAGTGGTTTTCGGTAGGTGATTTTTTAGAAGTAGATCACCAGGCCTTTCTTCTGAGGCGCCTCTGGGTGGACCGAAACCTTCACTCAGTCAGCAGCTGAGTGAGTTAATTGATTGCACCAGCCAGGGACGCCTTTCTCCAACTATGCTGAACTAATTAGATGTACATATGCTATTATGTATACATATACATACATACTATATAAAATATTATATAATATATAAAATGAACATAAATATGTTACATCTATATATCGTATATATGGTTACATTTTTAAGATAAATAAGGCCTCGTAGACAAGCTTCTCAAGCTTCTTTTTCTTTGTCTCTCTCCAATTAACTTGAATTAGCTTCGTTGTGCTGGAAAGGAGAGAAATAAAGTAGAACCGATGGAGAGGAACGTGAGGAGGAACCTTGGGAATCCACTGGAATAAAGATATTTTAGGAGAAAAAATGGAAAAAGACGTAAATATTGGTCTGTCACCTTCTGGGAGGAGTTTCTTAAATTGAGCCTAGTTGTCTGAGGGTTTGGGAACCATTAACCTGCTGAGTGGACTTTGGAGGCGTTCCCAGAGGCGTTTTTGTTTAAGGCAGTTTCCGGGTGATCGTGAGTCTGAGGCTGGGTGCCTGCAGGCTCTGGGGAGGCTCCAGGGATCCTGGCATCCTCATGGACATCATGTTTTCTCAGCCTTCAGTAGCACTTTGTTAAGCGCTTTTTCACAACGACCTTGAACAATGGAAAAACCCCTCGACAGGGTCAGGAGACCTGAATTGAAGTCTTGTTTTTTTTTTTTATAGGAATTGTTTTTGGGCAAGTCATCTAACGTCTTAAAGCTTCATTTTCTCATTAGTAAATGGACCAACACCACCCATTTTCTAAGACTGTTGTGAAGATCACAATCAGACAATGCCCCTGAAGTGCCTGGCTCAGAGCGAGCGCTCAGTGCATATTTGCTCCGTTTCCTTTCCCTCAGCCTTCCTTCTCCCTCCCTTCTTTCAGGCTTTCTGACTCTTAGAGCCAGAGCTCCCTTTCTGCCTCTCTTTCTCTGGGAAGAAGTCATAGATAAATAAAAATAAATAAATTATGAACAAATCTTCTAGAGGGGTTTGTTTTAAACTCACTGGAACCAATTACAAACTTGCACACCACTTGGAGGGTTAGATTTGGGGGCTTGGAGTGTACGAAGCAACTGGAGGTGAGATGGAAATGTCAGAGAATGCTAACCAGGACTTACTTAGCTCAAACTGAGGAGGCAGAATCTGTGCCTGCTCTGTCGTTTTCCTGCCCTGGCCTGTCCCCACTGCCCAGCTGCCCCTGTCTGTCTGCCAGGCCCCTGGGAGCTCTCCTTCCAATAGAAAACGACTCTGCAGACCCTTATATGCTCCCAGAACCTAAGATGACCGTCTAGCTGCTGGCAGACTGGTCAGCAAACCTGCACTCACATGCTGCTGGAGAGCCCTGGAAAATGGCCACCACCTAGGTCACACTGGCAGTTCCCTTGGGAGACGTCCACTTGTGCTTAGTTTCACTCTGAAGTTAGAAAGCAGTGGCCTAAATATCCAGGTAAATAAAAGGTGGAAGTGATCATCCCGTCTGGCCTGCTTCCTTGACCTGCTGTCCCTGGGCTCTCCCTCGTTTCTCTGCTGGGAATGATTCCCCAGTGTTCAATGCTGACATCTGGTCCTCAATTCTCATCACCAGCAAACGCCCTTTGGACTCCATCCCACGGAAATTGTAGTCAAGGGTGCAAAAACACAGGTACCAGAAGGTTTCCTGCAATATTGTTCATAATAGGGAAACAGGGAAAATAACCCAAAGAGCCACCCACAGGCTTTCAGGTGAATGACACTGGGGCAAAGTACCATCTCCCAACTTCTGGCTCCTTGTTTGTAACGATTAAATTCTAATATCCACCAGAGATGGTGAGTATGAAAGCACTTTGTAAACTGTAAATGTAAGGGATATGGTGAATCAGCAGTGAAGAAAGTCCAATGAGGCCTTTTACAAATAAAAGCATTTTATATATTTAAACCCTTGGGTGTTCACAGATTTAACATTTGAGATTTTGCCAACCTGTGGAGCAACCCACAGCCATTTGCAGTTCAGCTGAGACGTGTGTTGTTTTCCAGCCAAGAACATGAGTATCTCACATGAAGATGAGCAGGAGTAAATAGATGAAGTTGTTGTTAACTGCTATCAAGTCGACTCCCAACTCACGGCGACCCCGTGCACAACAGAACGAAATGTTACCCAGTCCCACACTATCCCCGTGATCAGTTGCGCATCAGATCATTGTGGTTTTCATTGGCTAATTTTTGGAAGTGGATTACCAGGCCTTTCTTCCTAGTCCGTCTTAGTCTGGAAGCCCTGCTGAACCCTGTTCAGCATCATGGCAACACGCACCTCTCCACTGACAGACGGGCAGTCGCTATCCATGAGGTGCATTGGCTAGAATTGAACCTGGGTCTCCTGCGTGTTTAGCATATGACTGCATTTAGACTCTTTAGATGGTAATTTAAACATTTACTTGTCCAGTATCTTTTATGCCCCTATCAGTGGGCTCTGCTCTGTTGGCAGAGTAGGACAAAAAGATGACAACCAGAAACAGCCTATCTGACTGGAAAAACAATAAATACTCTCATAAAAAAATTAATGAGCTTAGCAATGTATGGCAACATTACAAACAGATTCTTATCTGTATTGCGCATTACTGCGACGTGATGAGAATGAATGCAAAGCCAAGAGACTTGTGTAAGCCTGGCATTGCAGAACTTTGGGGTTAAACTTAATTTTGTTGTTGTTCTTGTTGGGTGCTTTCAGGTCGTTTTTGACTGCCCCTGTGGGTTTTCTTGGCTATAATCTTTATGGAAGCAGATCTTTCTCCTGAAGAGCCACTGAGTGGGTTCCAACCACCCACCTTTTGGTTAGCAGCCAAGCACTTAACCATTGAGCCATCAGGGCTCCTTAAATTTACCATGTTTAAATGGAAAAAATTCCACCTGAGACTATGCAGCTGCAATTCGGAGGGAGTTTTGTTGGTTGGTTACTGTGGTGTGTGTTTCTTTCTCTCTCCCTTAACATTCTGTGTAGAGGAAAGTCAAGGTTGGTAGGGAGGCTAAGCAGTTGTCTGGGGTACAGGATCCTTCCCGTTTCCTGCTCTACCACCTCTAGGGTGTGGTCTTTGTCCTCTCAGGCCCAAGATGAAGCTCTGGCCACCACCTGCCAGGTTTGAGCAAGGAGAGAAGGGAGAGTCACACCCGACCTGGGAAGGAGAGAAGGGAGAGTCACACCCGACCTGGGAACAAGGGAAGGGAGAGTCACACCTGACCTGGGAAGGAGGGAAGGGAGGGCCACACCCGACCTGGGAAGGAGGGAAGGGAGAGTCACACCCGACCTGGGAAGGAGAGAAAGGAGAGTCACACCTGACCTGGGAAGGAGGGAAGGGAGGGTCACACCCGACCTTGGAAGGAGAGAAGGGAGAGTCACACCCGACCTGGGAAGGAGGGAAGGGAGGGTCACACCCAACCTGGGAAGGAGAGAAGGGAGAGTCACACCTGACCTGGGAAGGAGGGAAGGGAGAGTCACACCTGACTTAGCAAGGAGGGGAGGGAGAGTCACACCTGACCTGGGGATTGCACATACCCTTCAACCTACATTCCCTGGCCGTACCTGCCTGCAGGGGAGTCTGGGAATGAATTATTTGTTCTGAGCAGCCATGTGCCCACCTAAAGGCTGGAGGTTCTAATCCTTGAGGAAGGGAAGCATAGGTGTTGGGGAACGGCTCACAGGTGCTGCTGCAGTTCAGCCTTCCGTCTGACCACGAGCCAGTTTTTCAGACCGGAGGAAATCGTATTGAGCAAGAGACAGCTGGAGACGAGGCTGGTGACTCAAAGATTATCTCATCTGTTCGGGATTTTTTAGGGCAATTTATTGCTGATTGTATTTTTGGCTTCACTGACAAAAGTTTCATGTAAATTAAATTATTATTGAATAAACTTTGTTGACTTTCTGTCAGGCATGCAGGCTGATTAGAGGCAGTTGTTTGCGGGAGAAAGAAGCAGCCCCTGCTACCTGGGAGCGAGTCTGACGCAGCGAGGTCTTGGTGTCGTTAGAAGCTAGCCTGGCGCTTACGCTAGGCCTTGTTAGTGTTTCTCCCCTGTTGCATATAAACAGCCTCGTGAACACCAACTCAGACAGGGTCACTCAGAAATGAGACAGAAAAAGGCCACTTCATAATTTTGTCTAAGCACAGACATGAACAAGGTCACCGTGCCACCCACAAAATACCAACCATCCTGCCACCCAGCTGACCTGAGTGGCTGCTGCTTCTTCCCAATTATGGCTATATTTTTGCTCTACTCAGCCCTCTCAGGGCAATGGTGGTTCAGTGGTAGAATTCTCATCTACCGTGTGGGAGACCTGGGTTGAATTCCTGGCCAGTTCACCTCATGCGCAGCCACCACGCCTCCCTCAGCGGAGGCTTGTGTGTTGCTATGCTGCTGAATGGTTTTCAGTGGAGCGTCTAGACTAAGACTAGGAAGAAAGGCCTGGCAACCTACTTCTGAAAATCAGACAGTGAAGACCCTATGCAGCACAATGGTTCTGTCTGAAACCAATGATGCAGATGGCACAGGACTGGGCAGCGTTTCATTCCACTGTGCATGGTGTCACTGCAAATTGGGGGCCGATTCAATGGCAGCTAATGACAACAACAGTACCCCTCTCTATAGATGAGATTTATTGGAATCCCCAGTCATGGAATTGCCCTGCTTTCTGACAGCATTCGATCTAGAGCAAACCCCTGTTTCCTTAGACCCTCCCCCAAATCACCTGACCAAATCCCAAATCCTATAATACTTTCTTTCCTACTTACTGTGACATCCCATGGCTCCTCATGCATGTTCCCACTGCAGTGAATAATGAACTCACCTTGTTCAGCTACAGGTGTGTTCCTGGTTGGTTTTGGCTGAAGGACACTGGCATGTTATATAGTGGAAGAAGTAATGCTGTTTTATAATTCAAAAAACCGGGGCTCACTTAGAGGAGATGTCACTGTCAGCTTGGGCTTTGGGCCCAGGGAGGCTTTGGGCCCAGGGAGGCTTTGGGCCCAGGGAGGCTTTGGGCCCAAGGTTGCATACCCTCTAAGTGAGCCCAGGCTTTCTGATCTATAAATTAAGATGGTAATATCAGCTTCACAGGATTATTGTGAAGATTCGATGAAATAATATATTGAAAGTGCTTTTTAAAGTTTTAAGCACTCTACAAATTTAAGGCATTTAATTTTGATTAGAGCAGGGAAAATAATGACAGATTCTATTTTTTCCAAGACTTTACGTGAGCCGAAGTCAATGAATAGCTCAATTTATAGTCTAACTTACATCAGTACCTGGTTTTTACTTTTATATTCCCCACTTATCTGTTCTTGGGAAGGGATATGAACAAAGAGCCTAAGCCCTGGGCATTTCTGCCCAAACCAGATTGCTGGATAAGGACTTAGCAGAGGGGAGTGTCAACAAAGCGCCTTACAGCTGGTTCAGTATGACAGCTGCTTTGGAGCAGAGCTTGGTGCCAATCTCCAAGCCTGATGACTCAGTCTCACCTCCTTTCTCTAGCCAGCGTTGCCAGCTGTGCAGAGGGCCACATTAGAGGAGATAGACACAGGCTGGCTGTGGGTTACACCGCTTGTCCTAGAGGAACGCTGGAAGGTGCTGTTGCATCTTGGTTTTGCACTTCAGATGATAGATTGTGTCAGATGGGCAGCTGACTGTACAGTCAGATTTATGCACGATTAGGGTCTGAAACTGAAGGCTTCTGAGGTCTTGGAGCTCATCTGCTAAGTTGGATGGTTTCTACAAAAACAAACCATGTCTAGTTAATGTCAAGGCAGTGTGTTAAATCCAGTAATGGAGATGGGTCCCAGGTATAGCATGTTTCTCTTAAGAGCCCTGTGAGTTAGGTTGTGATACCCTCTCACAGATGAGGAAACAGACCAAGGAGCCTTAAGTGACTGTGTAGTCACCACCTGGGGTGGTCTGGCTCCCTTTCCACCCACCCAGTCCATCACCCTTGCCTTGTGAGCATTCTTAGTGTGTTATGGTAACTACATGGCAGGTTAATTTCTCTTGATTATATTTTGGGTTGCCTGTTCTCTTGGCATTTAGGAAAGTGCCTTACTTATTTGGGAATGTCCCCAAATTGTACTTCAGTGGATGACTGACACCCTCTTTGTCATGCTGGCTTTGTTTAGCTTTAGGGCATACTGTTTCTATCCGTCTCTGCTTCACCTTTTCTCTTATCCAATACTCACCCTGTCCAACACTTCACCGGGCCTTAGTCAGACCCCAGTCTCTATCATTACCTCACATGGAGATTTAAACCTCTGCCAGGTGTTGGGCAATCCCACCTTTATTTAGGTGTTCTCTTCGCATTATTTAAAAACTGGGGTCTGAGGATGGAAGGGGAGGTGACAGGAAGTGAGTAGCAATTAGAATGAGTGCATAAATTAGGAGAAAGTAATAAATAGTGTCTCAGATTATCTCTTGATTTTATCAAAACAATTCTCTTACATGGTACGTGCCATAAGGGTTACAAAGGACCCTCCCGTCCTTTTTCTTATTGGCTCTCACTACCAACTGACCCTGTGAGGCTGGTAGAGGAGGGATAAAAAATTGGAGATAGAGTTTAAGTGACCCCCCCGGGACCACCCAGCCAGTAAGCAGTAGAAGAGGAAATTCAAGTGCCTTTTTCAAGTGCCATCCCTGGGTCTTTGCCCTCTGCCAGGCCATGACAAAATGCGGACTTGGTCACAATAGAGCTTAATGCAAGTACCGAGAGAGTAGCTGGTACTGACTTTATACCTCCCAACATCCAAAAGCCCGTTGCCTTCGAGGGGACTCCTACTCATGGTGACCCCATGTGTGTCAGAGCAGAGCTGTGCTCCGTACGGTTTTCAGAAGCAGATCGCCAGGCCGTTCTTCCCAGGTTCCTCTGGGCAGACTCAAACAGTGAACCTTTCAGATAGCAGCTGAGTGTGTTAATTATTTGCACCACTTAGGAAAGGGGTTAAATTTTCTGGGAATAAGGCAATGTCAGGAAAGAGAAGGTAAACTCTGGCTGCTACAAGTTGCCATGGTATGAATGGAGAATTTTATCTATTTTAAAGTGCTTGGGTGCAAATATACATTCTGAGAACCCACGTTCAGCCTGTCCCCATCCCTGCCCCAAAGAAGATGCTTCCTGGCGGCAGATACATGGACTGAGGAGAAACATTAAGGAGGCGTTTTTAACAAAACCTGAGAATTCACAGGCTGTCACTATTAAAATTTACAAAGAGGAAGAAAAAATCCCACGGCATAAAATAAGCCCCCCAAAGAGTGTTAGCTGTGTGTTCGTTATTTCTGTTACTATTATTACAGTTATGATTTCATCATTTGGGTTTACTCTTAGAGCTAGTCAATGAACCCTTCAAGAAAGTTGGCCAGAATTTTTTAGAATCAGAGCTCCAGCCAAGAAGGAAGGGCATGCGGGAATCACTTTTAGCACTGGAACCCTAGGAGATTTATAGAGAGAGGATGATCACAAGTTTCTAGATCGGTGTACCCAGTTCACTGACTTCAGCTTCCTTTTCCGTCACGTGCCCCACTTCCAGATTTCAAAATCTGTGACAGGACCAGGGGCAGATTCACTTCCTCCATTGATTAAGTCTGAGAGTGAGGGGGCGGGTGGGGAGGCAAGGGTGGGTGGGATGGATGGGTGGCCGAGGATGTTGGTGGAGTGTTAAGTGGTCTCTAGCCTTTATTTGCTTATTTTGCTGATAAAGAGAGGAAAAGCGATGGTCGTCCTTGTGGGCCAGGCAGGCAGAGCCATGGGACCCCAGAAAACGGAGCCTACTCTCCACCTTCCTCCAGGAACTGGTCTTGCTGGACTTAATGGCTGGGAAGAGCTACCCTAGATTTTCATCCAGAAGTGATTCTTGAGGCCCCAAAGCCAGGGATTTAACACGTAACCCTTTACCTGATGATAAATTATAAGCTAGCTAACTGGTCTGTAGTAAACAGTTGCTCAAATGCCCTTTCAGCTTCTCAATGGCAACAAAGCATATCTGAGGAAGATCTCACATTACATTAAAGATTTAGGGATTCCAGTTAGGATATTTAAAACCTCTTGCCAGGTGGTAGATGGTATCACATACCTCCCACCAAACTTCTACATCTGGCAGCTGGGCAATGAGATTTAGAAAAAGGCATGTTTAAATGGGGAAAACAAACAAAAAACAGATCTTAAAAAATTGAATCGGCGTAATTTTAATGGAGTAAATGATGGTTAGAGCTGATCATTGTGTCGGAGTTGGGCCTGGTGTTTCTAAAACGAAATTAACCATTTAAATGAGGCCATTGGGTTAGAATTCAGTTGTCAACGAAGGTCAGTGATTCCTGTGAACTCAGTCTTCTCAGCTTTCCTGGCAGCTAGGGATAGTATATCACAACCAGGTGTGAATTACACTGGTATTCTGTTTCTTGGTAAGCACCAGCTCCTTCAGTACTTTTATAGGGTGAGAGAACTGAATCTTACGTCAACAGAACTCTCTACAATGAAACTACAAACGCAGTCTAAGTTATTAATTTGTAAATCTTTGTTGTTGATTAATCATTATATCCCAGTGCCTAGCACTGGTACTAGCAGATTTTGTTGACTGGATTGCATGATTGATTGAGTGAGTGAATGACTGAATAAATAAAAGACATGGGATGTGGTTCAGGAAAAACCACAAGGGCACAGTTGTTACTAAAAGAATGGTACTCCTGAAATCACTATTACTGAAGCCAGCTCCTGTGGGATGGCTCAAGAGTATACATTTATTTAATCCATAGGACTTCTGGAGTACACCGTCAGAAATTTGTATCTTATTACTGTAGCTTGGGGAGAAAAAAAATGAATCTTATATGTAAACTTTTTGCCTAAAAAGTATAAAATGTTTATTTTTCCAGTGGTGTTTCAGCAGTAGCTATGAAAATCACTGACCTACACATGTGTCAGGAATGGACTGCAGGCTTGTAAACGCGTGTCTGTAACATCAAGAGGGCAGGGACGGTCTTCAGGCTCTAGTGAGAGCACTGGTCTTCATTTCTGGGTAATTTGCTGAAGAGACTGGGCTTCTTTCCAAGGTTCTATCCCAGCAGTTCCAGTTGTAGAAGTGGCCATCTACTGGTATTCCTTTTATAGCAGAGTCCTCCGAGGTAGTATTTCACACAATAACTTTAGGCAGAAAAAAAGCTTGATGGCCTCCCCAGGTGGTAGCAGATTCCTTTGTGGAAACAAAAGTGGCTGAAATCCTTGGGCGTAGAGAAGGCTCAAGAACAGGTATTAGAAAAAAATGTAGAACAAAATTCAGATTCACACACACAAAAAGGACCAGACTTGTTTGTCTGACAGGGACTGGAGAAACCCCCGGACATGCCTTTAATTCAGTACTGCAGTCACTCCCGACGTTCACCCTTCAGCCAAAGACTGGACAGGTCTATGGGGCAAACTGGGTACTGGGTATGGGGCAAATGGAAACCCCGGTAGCAGAGCAGTTAAGAACTACAGCTGCTAACCAAAAGGCTGGTGGTTCAAGTCCACCAAGCCCTCCTTGGAAACCGTATGGAGCAGTTCTACTCTGCCCTATAGGGTCTCTATGAGTCGGAATCGACTCGATGGCAACGGGTTTGGTTTTGGTTTTTATAGAACAAAGGTAACACACATGAAGAACGTGCTTCGTAGCTCAGTCATGTATCTGAGGCTAAATGGGCACACCAGCCCAAAGCAAAGACGAGAGGGGAGGAAGAGACAGGAAAAGTGGACAAACGGAAATGAGAAACCCAGGGTGGGAAAGGGGATATCGTTGACACATCGCGGGGCTGGCAACCAATGTCACAAAATGGTTTGTGTATCAATTGTTTAATAAGAAACTAATTTGCTCTGTAAACTTTCACCTAAAAAAAGAACGGGTATTGGCAACCTCTTTGAACTGTCTGGCTGGACTTCATCCTTTCACTCCTATTATTCTTTCCTCCCACCTCCTAATCCCCACTGACTTTAAGCAATCTGGTCAAAAGAACTAATTCCACTTCCAGCTTTTAAATTGTTGTGTGTCGTCGAGTCAAAAAAAAAAAGCAACCCTATATTACAGAGAACTGCCCTATAGGGTTTCCTGGGCTGTGGTCTTCACAAGAGCAGATGGCCAGGTCTGCTGGTGAGTTTGAACCACCGACCTTTTGGTTAGCAGTAGAGCGCCTAATCATTGCCCTATCGGGGCTCCTCACTTTTTAAGTAGACACTCGTTTATCAGCCTGTAGCTAAAGAAGAGAGGAGGAATGAGACTGGGGTGGGGTGAGGCTCATAGGCGCATTGACGAGTAGAGGAAGCCAGAGATAAACATCCCACACAATATTTGCATGTGGACAGACCCGCTTTCTTTGTACCCCTCTTTCCACAGTGCTGTCTCAGCCATTAAGACTCACCTTGATTCGTAATTCCGGTTTTCAGTTCAGCTTCTAGGAATGCATTATGTCATTCCCTGTGGAGGTGGAACACGGTATCACAGGTCAGGACCACAGCTATCCAGCAACCTGAGCCTTTCTGGAAGCCAGCAGACTGAGAGGAAATTGCCTGCTCATCTCCCAGCAGCCCAAATGCATGCTCTGTAGCCTTTGTCTGTCTGAACAACGGAGCTCTGACAGCAGGCCTTCTCCCAGAACACCATACAACTGGGCTTTAAGGTTTTTTTTTTTTCCCTCATGTACTTCTTAGTGTCTTTATTTACCTTGGTGAGGTTGTGCTGACTTCATCCATATTTGGTCTTGTCTTTCCCATCACCAAAAGTAACAAGTGTCCACTATCTAGAAACTGATTCTCCCTCACTCCTTCACCCTGGTAACCATCAAAAAACTTCGCTTTCTGTGTGTATATCTATTCTTGATTTTTTTTATAATAGTGGGACCATACAGTATTTGTCTTTTTGCGATTGACTTCATTCAGCATAATGTCCTCCAGATTCATCCACGTTAAAAGATGTTTCACGGACTCCTATTTATTCTTTACAGGTGCATAGTATTCCATTGTATGTATGTACCACAGTTTGTTTACCCATTCACCCACTGATGGGCACTTGGATTGTTTCCATCTTTTTGCTATTGTGTAGTGTGAATAATGCTGCAATGAACATAGGTATGCGTATGTCACTGCTCTTAAATCTCTAGAATATATACCTAGAAGTGGGATTGCTGGATCGTAAGACATTTCTATTTCTAACTTTTTGAGGAAGTGTCATACTGCTTTCCATAGTGTAGCATTTTATAATCCCACCAACAATGTATAAGAGTTCCAACTGCCCCACAACCTTGTCAGTATTTGTTTTCAGTTTTTTTGATCATTGCCATTTTTGCAGGGGTGAGTTGTTATCTCATTGTAATTTTGATTTTCATCTCTCATTTTTTTTTTTTTTTAATGGCTGATGATTGCAAGCGTCTTTTCATGTATTTCCTGACTGCCTGAATATCCTCTTTGGCGAAGTGTCTGTTCATGTCCTTTGCCCATTTTTTGGTTGGATTGTTCGTCTTTTTGTTGTTGAATTGTTGAAGTTTTCTGTATATTTTAGAGACTGGACCCTTATCGGATATATCGGTGCCAGAGATTTTTTCCCAGTGTGTGGTTTCTCTTTTTACTGTTTTCATAAACTCTTTTGAAGAGCATAAGTATTTGATTTTTAGAGGTCGGTTATCTAATTTACCTTTGGTTTGTGCATTTTTAGTTTTGTTTGATAGGCTATGGGCTTTAAGTTTTAATTGTTTCAAAACCAGTTTTCAAAATGTCCAGGAACAGATGAATGGATAAACGAAATGTGATATGTGTATATATACACACACACACACAACGGAATACTACTTAGCCATAAAAAGAAAGGAAGTCCTGATTCGTGCTACCACATGGATGAACCTTGAAAATATCCTGTTGAGTGAAATAAGTCAGTCTCAAAAGGACAAATGCTGTGTGATCTCACTTACATGAAATAAGCAAATACATAGAAGCTAAAAATTATTAGTGGCTACAAGGTGCAGTGGTTAAGAGCTATGGCTGCTAACCAAAAGGTCTGCAGTTTGAATCTACCAGCTGCTCCTTGGAAACCCTATGGGGTAGTTCTGCTCTGTCCTGTCGAGTTGCTATGAGTTGGAATTGGCAATAGATTTTTTTTTTTAACTTGGGGTGAGAGGGATGGGAAAGAGGAAGCTTTTGCTTAGGGTTTATGTTAAGTTTATGTTAATGGTGGTAGAATGATTTGGAAAAGGAGAGAATGGTTGCACAACTTGAAGAATGTAATCCCTGTCACTGAATTATACATGTAGATATTGTTAAACTGGCATACACTCTGTTGCGTATATTTTCACTACAATTTAAAAGAAAAAAAAGTTGTCAAAGTTTGATGAGGAGCAGGATGTTTACAGAGTCTCAAATTATCTCCCTACAAATTACCTAATAGTCCCTAAAAGAAAAGTAGAGCTTGTGCTGTTAAGAAATTGGACAATACTTTAACTTTAAAAATGAGCCTCACCAGTGAACATCAACGAATATCGTATTCCTACAGACGTGATACCCTGGGAAGGATAGAGCCGCTTGAATAGGACTATAGCCAAGACTGCAAAACCTAAATCTGATAAGGAGAAAACATCAAACAAACCCAGACTGAGGAAAGTTCTATAAGATAACTGACCTGAATTCTTTAAAAATGTTAACATCTTAAAAGACAAGAAAAGGCTGAGGAGCTGTTACAAATCAGAGAGACTAATGAAATATGACTACTAAATGCAACATATGACCCTGAGCAAGGGGAAAAAAATTGGTCATAAAGGACATGATTGGGCTAACTGCTGAAACTGAAGCATGGACTTGTATAACAGGTATTGTATCAATGTTAAATTTAATGAATTTATTCACTCTACTGTGGTTATATAAAAAGAATCCCCTTCTTAAGAAATACACACCGAAGTATTAAGGCATGAAGAGGCATGATATATGAAACCTACTTTCAAATGGTTTCCAAAACCAAAACCCACTGCCATAGAGTTGATTCCGACTCAGAGTGACCCCATAGGGTCTGCAAGGTTGTAAATCTCTATGGAAGCAGCCTGCCACATCTTTTCTCTCAGGGAGCCACTGGTGGTTTCAAACCGCCGACCTTTTGGTTAGCAGCCAATTACTTTAACCACTGCACCACCAGGGCCCGAATGCTTTAGGGGGAAATGTGTATATATAAGCCCAAAACCAAACCCATTGCCGTAGAGTCGATTCTGACTCACAGCAACCTTATGGGACAGAGTGGAACTGCCTCATAGGGTTTCCAAGGAGCGGCTGATAGATTCAAACTGCCGACCTTTTGGCTTAGCAGCTGTAGCTTGTCGTAGCTGTCTACCACTGCACCCCCAGGGCTCCACTTGTGTGTGTGTATGTGTATACATATGGAGTCCCTGGGTGGCACAAATAGTTAACGTGCTCAGCTACTAACCCACCCAGAATCTGTTCCTGACAGTTCGCAGCCTTGAGAACCCTATAGAGCACAGCTCCACTTCTGTACACAACAGGGCTGCCATGAGACAGAATTGACTTGCCAGCAACTGGTTTGGTTTGATGTGATATATATGTGTGTGTGTCTGTGTCTGTGTGTGTCTGTGTGTAGCATGTCCTGGTCGCACAGTGATGAAGTGCTCAGCTGCTAATTGAAAGGTCTGCAGTTCGAACCCTCCAGGCACTCCATGGGAGAGACATGTGGCAGTCTGCTTCCGTGGATAACAGCCTTGGGAACTCTGGGGCAGCTCTACTCTGTCCTTATAGGGTCGCTAGGAGTTGGTGTTGACTCATGCAGCAACAGGTTTGTTGTTTGTGGTTAGGGGGGTGTGTGTGTTGTTGTTGTTAGGTGCCATGGAGTCAATGCCTACTCATAGTGACTGCATGTGACAGAGTAGGACTGCCCAATAGGGCTTCCTAGGCTCTAATCCTTATGGGAACAGATCACCAGGTCTTTCTCCCACAGAGCCGCTGGGTGGGTTCAAACTGCCAACCCCTCGGTTAGCAGCGGAGTGCTTACCCATCATGCTACCAGGGCTCTGTGTGTGTACATGTAAAGAGCGAGGAAGGGAGGGAGGGAGCAAGAAAGCAAATGTGGCAAAATGTTAGGAATTGGGAGAGGCAGGAGTTCTTTTTGTGAGTTTTCTGTAATGTTGGAATCATTTCAAAATACAAGGTTAAAAATACCCAATATCTTCATTATCCTACACTCAGAAACAAACAACGAATGAAACACTCAGTTGTCTTTGCTCCCCTGGGATGGGCGTACTCAAGCCAGGTCAGGAGGAGAGCTTTGTCCATCCACTCTCTGCCCCTCACCCTTACCCCTGATCTGCCCGCCCGTCTGACGTGGCCTGCCCCTGCAGAGGGACACTACGCAGCCCATGCCAACTGTGTTTCGGAGGCAGTGGGCACAGGGAGCTGCTGGACCAGAGTGATCTCCTCCTCACACCCGAGTGCTGACCCGTCTGTGCCAGCCCCTCTGCCCTGAGAGCCAGGAACTCCCCAAGCAGCAGTAATGGTGCCGCAGATTGAGGTCAGGAGGAAAACAGATCTGGTTTGGGTTGTGATGTTGCACACAATTCGATGAGTGAACAGAAAAGAATGCGCCCCAGCAAAGGGCCGGTCTGTAAACCAGGCTTGGTTTTGCATACCCTTACGATGCCCAGCACAGAAAACAGGAATCATCAGTTAAAATGGGAAATCACTGTGGGCTGAGTTACTGTCATTCCTTATTTTACGTAGAAGTTGGCATGGAGTGGGGCCTTCTCCACAGCCTGATGTCTCGTGCTTTTCTGTGCCTTGATAATTTTGCCCTTTCTTTGGGGTGGTGCTTTACCAAGCCCGAGAAGCTTTTAGGCTAGAATTGCTACCTTTAACTATGCCTAGAAACTGTGTTTTTTTAAGTGCTGTTTGTTTTCTCCCTGTCTAGGTTAAAAGCAGTCTAGCTCCACCGCTGGTTCTCCTGCCCCCTCTTTATTTCTAAGTAGGCGAGATTCAGCACACAGAGAGACACACAGCCCAGTTTAATAACAACCCAGCAATCAGTGACATAGCCATTATCATGCTACACAGATAAACAGAGGCACACTCCCCAAAGCTGATGAGCCCAACTGGAAATTTGCTCTTCAGTCCCCCTCATCTCTGCCACTCCTTTGGGGTCCTCTAAAGTAGAAGGTAAATGGCGCCAGCCTTTCCAGGCTGTAACGTGGAGATAATTATACCTGGTCTGCTTTCCTCACGGTGCTGCTCTGGGCTCACATGGGATGACTAATGGCTAAGCAGCTAGACGCTGGAAGCAATGCAGAAACATGAGGTCCTGCTTCTCTTTCGCTTGCTGGCTGGCGATCAGACTGCAGTAAATTTGGGCCCATTCCCTTTGGAAGGGAGACAGCTTTTCTGTGACCTGGGCTGCACCCTTTGATGGGGATTCCATCTTGGCTGCCTGTTTCCTGTCTCCAGGGCCAAGTACTCAGCCTTGCATTCCTGGCCTTCCCTTGCCTGCCCCTATTTTTCCTATTAAACCTGTCCTACTATTTCCTCAAACACGAATTGCCTCTTCTGGTCCAGTTGGTCTGTTTAGGGGTCTCTCCCATGGAGAAAAGGTCAATGCGAACATAAGCAGTGTTGTTATTAGCCTGGCATCCATGCCTCTGCTTCTCTTCTTCCCTTCTCAGGAATGCCTTCTTTCCTCCTTTCTTCCAATTCAGTGCTTAAACCTTTTTCAGTCCTTGACTCCAGTCTGATCTCCCTGAAGCCCCAACACTTAGTGATTTGTTCATTCGTCCCTTCAGTGGACATTTTCTATGCCTATTACATCTGTGAACCCCTAAGTGGCGTGTACAGTTAAGTGCTTGACTACTGACCGAAAAGTTGGTGGTTCAAATTGCCGCAGAAGACAGGCAATCTGCTTTGGAAAGGTCACAGCCTTGAAAACTCTGTGGAGCAGTTCTACTGTGACACACATGGAGTCGCCATGAGTCGGAATTGACTCGAGGGCAAGTACAACAACAACACTGTGTCCATGGCTCTTAATTAGGATAGAGGATTTCAGATATGAGGGAAGCCCTACCATCAAGTGATTTGCCATTTAGGAAGAAAGAGAGGAGGTATGCGTAAACGTGTACACGGTGAAAGCCAGTGGTAGTGCCATAAGAGTGGTGTAGATAAACATCAATGGAGTATAGCTAAACTCTCATCAGGCTTCAGAGATTACTGTGGATTCTTGGAACTGGTAGCTTCGTTGAACAGGTAGCATTTGAATTGGGTCTTGAAGGATAGGCTAGATTTGAACATGCAGACCATTCAATGTAGGTGGCAAAAACATCATGGACCAAGACTCAGGGGTAGAAGGTTCTAGTCATAGAGCCTTAGGAAGCCTGTTGGCAGGAGCTTGGGGCATTACGGGAAATGAACATTGGCAAAGTAGATGGGGCCCCTATCCCAAAGAGCTTTGAGCACCTAGAGGCTAAGAGTTTGAGCTTCCCTGACAGGTAGTGAGGAGCCCCATGCATGCAAGAGGAACCCGAGCAGCCTGGAGGTCAGGAAGAAAAAGCAGCTGCTGTGTGGGGCTGAGAAGGGCAGGAACTGCAGGGAATGAGGTCTGTGTGCTGCCCTGAATTCCTGTGGCCAGCCATAGTTCCCACATGGAAAATTGGGATTGGGAGGGCAAAAATACTGACACCCCAGGACCTTTTGTGTTGTGGGCCATGATTACAGCAAGCACAGGTATCCCTCACCACGCAAAGCTGTTGATTTCCAATTCAGATAGCAAGTGTTTGGGAGGGAGTGTGGATAACAAAGGACACACTACTTCGTCCAGATCTTTTTGGCTCCTACGTTTGGGATAGCATCTAGTGAGATTCCAGACAGTGGAAAATGCACTGGAAATTTTATACAAATTATTTCACTTCCTGAGTTTGGATAGCAAGGGTTCAGACACTGGGAGAAGAGAGTTCAGGATTAAGGAAGGGACCTCTTTTATTCAGTCTTGAAAAAAAGACAGAAGGCAGCCAGTCATCCCAATTTACCAGAGGAAACACTGGGCTGGAATAAAACTCCTGCCCGGTAACGTTATCAGGGGCCTACTAGGAGCTGAACAACATTCTAAGCTCTTCCCATGCGTTAGCTCGTTTAATTCTCCCCCACAGATCTCTAGGGATGGCATTATTAGTCGCATCCATTTTACAGATAAGGAAGCACAAAGAAGTTACATAACTTGCTCCAGGTCAACAGCCAGTGAGCAAGCGTTCTGGCTTCTGAGTCTGCCCTCGTAATCCTCCACCTGCTGTCTCCATAGGGGCATTGGATGTTCGGGTCTGGAATTTAAGAGCAAGGAGTGGGATGTTGTTATTGTTCTGTACTGTCCGGTCCAGTCTGATTCATAATGACCGTAAAGGACAGAGTGCAAAAGTACTCCTTACTCTGGTATCTGGACCATACGCACCCCACCCCTCCCTGCTCTGCTCGAGAAAAGGGGCTTCTGCCACCCAGGAAGTGGGATGGTTTAAACAGACCACGAGCTGAGGCCGCCCCATTGTCTCTGAGCATAAGGGGTAGGCAGAGAGACCCCTCCAACACTTTCTGCAGGTTCACTTCTCAAGCTTTAGCTTTCAGAAACCCATTCACTTTCTTAGCTCTATGAGTGATTTAGGTAGCAGATAGTGGGTTTAAGTTCAGATGAGAAAAGACCCCCTAAATGGGCAGGCCCGTGTTCACTTTGCAGTCTTTGTAGCGATTGTAATGTCACAATTGAGTTCAGATTTTAATCTCACTGGTCAGGAAATTCAGAGTGAAGTTACTACAGCAGCCTGAACTCAGCTCTAGAAAGCTCACCCCTTACAATGAGGCCTTTCAGACTCTGCAGGGCTGGGCGGTGATTCAGTCTATTCAAAACACAATGGAGCCAGGCAGAATGGAGAGGAAGGATGCATTGTTTGAGCCTCCCCTTGCCATCTGCAGCCTTTGGCATTGTGGCCTATCCCTGTGCCACCGGCGCTCCTCGTTGCTTTCTCTGGTGGTACCCTCCTCATTCCACAGTTCCCATGCCTGCTCCTTGAAGTGCAGTTCATGGAAGTTTAAATAATAGCAGTAATTCTACAGTAGGACACAAACCCACAGCTGGAAGAAGCTACAAAACACACTTAAGACGACACAGACCCTCGTGCTCAGCTGATTTGCAGACCAGAGAAACACCTAGTGATGAATTTGTCTTGCAGTTCTATAAAACAATCACAGATTTTATAGAAGGTGAACATTTTAAATGGGGAAAAAAAATGAAATCACCCCTTGCTTTATCCACAGACACATAAAACAAACCCACCCAACAAACAAAATTTATCTACTGATAGGAAGTGATTGGGTGGCTTGCGTTTTTTTAAATGAGGGACTGTTACATAGGTTCTGTGTGTGTGTGTGTGTGTTAAAAGCTGAATTTAGCCATTTAGCATGTGGACTGCAGTTATACCGAGCAAAAAAAAAAAAAAGCTGTGGTTTCCTTAGAATGGAGGTTGGAGGGAAACTTTTTTTTTTTTTTCATTTTTTTGTTTGTTTGTTTAGAGCATTTATGATATTTTATTTTATTTACTCCTACTGCTTGCCCTGTGATCAAATAACTTTTTTTGTTGTTGTATATTTAGATCTCTAGGGTTGTTTTATTTTCTTCCCTTCTTTAATGTTTCCCTCGTGTTTAATTTAAATCAGCTGCCTTTTATCTTTCTCAGGATCTCAAGCTTTTTCTATTTTTTTCTAACCTTTGTTCTCTTCTTGCTGCACTGAGTTTAAAAACAAAATAAGTTGAAATGGGCTTTCCTTTACTTCTAAATTCACATCTAGCAGCTACTCTATACCTTAAACCCAGCCTGCTTCCATCCAAACAAATGGTCTCTCCTAAGTATATCTGGGGTTTGGTTATTTGATTGGTAGGTAATACTGTGCTTTTGGCCCAAATCCTAGGAAAGGAAGGGGAGAAAGTTAAGACTGCTGGGGCAACTTTTGCTCATATTTTGGGTCTCTGAGCTCAGGCAGAAAGAGACTTTTGTGGACCCAAGAGCAGAGTGTGGTGCAAAATTCTTTCAGCATTTTTGCAACCAGAAAACCATGCAAATGTTTATGCAAATACACTTGTGGTCTTCCTGGCAATTTTTGAGCACAGCCCTCTGCTGTGGAGTGATGATGCTGGCTTCTATTTTCTATATTTCTATTTTCTGTGTTCACTGTTCTGCCCAAAATGGAGCACACGGTTTTTTACATAACTGGAAGAGCACAGATAGAGATCGGGTCTGTTTGTCTCTGTTCTTTGCATAAGGTGATTTCAGTTTTTACTGCTCGCGGTTCGTTTGTGTATCAGCCCCAGCCCCCTCAGCCCCAGCCCCCTCAGCCCCACGTAACGCGTGAAACAAGGAAGCCCAGAGTTCACCACCTGCTCTTGTTTCTGCAGGGCCCAGAACAGCGTGGAAGTTAGGTAAAAAATTTTTCCAGTGGATCCCCAGCTGGGACAGTTTGGGAAACTGATGTCTATCTTGCCTATTTTGACTTGATGAGAATTTCCTTGAAGTTATTTTTAGCACATTTGAGCACCCTTTTGGTGCAGAGGTGAATGCCTGGTGGTTCAGCAGTAGAATTCTCGCCTTTCATGCTGGAGAACTAAGTTCGAGTCCCAGCCAATGCACCTCATGTGCCGCTACTGCTCACCTGTCAGGGGAGGCCTGTCTGCTGCTATGATGCCAAACAGGTTTCAGTGGAGCTTGCAGACTAAAACGGACTAGGAAGAAAGGCCTCGTGATCTACTTCCAAGCATCGACCAATGAAAACTCTATGGATCACACAGTCCAATCTCCAATAGATCAAAGAGATGGCTCAGGCCCAGGCACCGTTTCATTTCATTATGCTAAGAGGCACCTTTGCCACAAAGAGAAATGCTCATCTTGTTTCGAAAGAGCTTGTAGTGAGCAAGCCTACAGTACTCAAGAGCAGACTGTGGGAGTAGGTATTTGAAACTGGCTGTGGGGGGAGGGGGGAGGTGCTTTGAAGGAGGCAAGGCTGAGGCCAGGGTCGCAGGGTGGTGGGCTGGGTGCTGGCTTCGGAGCCCCTGGGCTCACAGCTTCTCTGTGGCTTCTCAGGGCACCGACTCTCTTTCTACATACCCCTTTGTTTAGAGTGGCGATTTCAGTTCCTCAGCCAGGCCGACCATTCATTCAGCTGCCACTGTGGGTGGGACCTTCACGTGCAGGACGTGAAGCCTTGCCCTCAGAGAACGTCTCCCTTGAGATGCTTTCACAGGATGCAGAATCTATTTCTTCGGTCTTCCAACAACAGAGTTGCCAGTGTATTTCTAAAGCCATCAACCCAAATTGAACCGTGGCCATGGAGGCGATTCTATAGCGACCCTATAGTCACCCTGTAGGACAGAGTAGAACTGCCCCGTGGGGTTTCCAAGGTTATAATCATTACAGGAGCAGGCCGCCACATCTTTCTCCTGCAGAGGGGCTGGTGAGTTCAAACCACCGACCTTTCAGTTGGCAGCCGAGCACTTTAACCACTGCGCCACTGAGGCTCCTCTTAAAAAGCCACCAAGCCCAAGTACTGATCTGGACCCTAACTCACTTTCTCTCTGTCTGACTTAATTTTGTTTGTTAAATAAGGATCACAATACCTACCTTTTCCTGGAATCCTTTTGAGACCAAATGAAATCAGGTCTGCAAAGCCTGTAGCACATAGTATGTGCTGAAGCACTGTGAAGCCCTGTCTCAGTTCCCTAAACAACGTGGTGCACAAGAAGAAAGGGCAGCTGTTCCAAACATTTCCTTGGGTTTTCTGTGGGGAAAGCCCAGTTATGAAGTTTTAAGCTGGTGTGACCCACCCATGCCCTGTAATCACGTCAGACATGGTTAGCTTGTTTTTGTTTTAGTGATGTGAACAGGAGAAACGTACTATTGGAAGGCAGTCTGTGAAATTGTGTAGGCTTTTCCACCCCATCTGCCCACAGGACAGTCAGCTGCTTGAAAACAATCTGTTTATTCACTGACTCCTGTCCCTGCCATTACTTTCTTATCAGCCACGTGAGGTGGCGGTGCTCAGCTTCTTTCTGGAAATTTCAGATGTCCTGTTAGAGCACTTTTACCATCTACAACTATCCCCAGGAGTCCTGGTGGCATAGTGGTTAAGTGCTCGGGCTAACCAAAAGGTCGGCTGTTTGAACCCACCAGCCTTCCGTAGGAGAAAGATGTGACAGTTTGCTTCTTAAAAGATTTACAGCCTTGGAAACCAACCTTGTGGGGCAGTTCTGTGATGTCCTTTAGAGTCATTATGAGTCAGAGTCCCAGTAGGTATAACTAGTCCCAGATTAGGTATTATTACTAACAACAACTAATGCAAACCTTTATTTAGCACTTACTGTGAGCCAGTGTTTTTGGGTGAGCCAGTGTGTTATGCAGTCTCTATGTGGTATCTCATTTAATCCCCTCAAAAGCCCCAAATGGTAGATACTGGTATTTTCCCCATTTTACAGAAAAAGAGCCGGGCTTACAGTGATTTACATAAACCTCCTTGAGGCTGTGATTGGAATCCTTGCAGTGCTGCTGGAAATGCTCAGCTTCCTCAAAAGTCTTCAATTATAGGGGTGCTAAGACCTTTTTTTAAGACCTTTATTCAGTTACAACCTCGTCTCCGTAAGAGTGGCAGAGTCTTTTCTCTCCCTCTGACTAACCCTCCTTACTTTCCTTTCCAGTTTCTATATTTATTTTCCTTGTAGCTGGTCAAAGGAAGGCAAAGTTTACCTGTTTGGGGCCTCCCTAAAACCCAGAAGAAGATAATCACGAGAGGCCCGGGTGAGCTCACGTGCTGCTGTGCCAATTCTCCCAGTTGATTTTATTGCAGACCCCTCCCCATAACTTGCTTACTGAGCTTGAGAGGGCAGGTGTGGCACAGCGCTGTAGGTCAGCAGTGAGAGTCCTGGGAAGGTCTGTGGACAGGATGCATAAATACAAGATCAGGTTGGAGACTCTGCTCCTGCTTGTTGTAAACTCACCCCACCCATCCCCCCCCACTGGCCCAGTCCTTGCAAACTGGACTTGGAGGTTGGGTGTGGCTTTTGAGAGAGAATGCGGTACAAACGGCAGCTAACGTGAACTGCTTGCTGCCTTCTTGCCTGTCCCAGGGCTTTTCACGGAGTTATGCTCAAGCTTGTACTTGATTTCTCCTCCTTCTTCAAATTCCTCAAGCCCAGCCCCATTATTTGTCCAAAGACCTTTTTTTATTTGAACATTTTAATGTGGTTTAGATGAAAGTTTACAGAGCACATTAGTTTCCATTCAACAGTTTATAGGCAGATTTTGTTGTGACAGACAGTAACACTGGTGGCAATCTCCTCACTTCACCCTGGGTTCCCCATTCTAAGACCGAGTGTAGGTTGTGAGCAGAAATGGCCAAATTGGGTCCTGTGTCTTCCACCAGGTGATAAAATGAAGTGAGAAGGATGGACCAGGTGTTGATAATCTGCCCTGAGCCTGTAGGGTCCTCACTGACACTGGTCTGCAGGGTTTGTTAGTGGCAGCTCTGTGGGGTCTCCTCCAGAGATGCGCCCACAAGGCCTTGCCTCCCCTGCCAACCAGCCCTTGACTCTGTGGTCTGAGAGCTCTCTGGGTCTGCAAACACATCTCTTCTATGCCAAAGCCTTAGATCTTCAACCTTAGTCCAAAGTCTTTATGACCATACTTGCCCCTGGAGGAACATGGTGTCCACCGTGTGCCATAGATAAGGCCAGATCTGTCAGGCAACCAGATGTGCTCATGCTAGAAACAGGAGAAGACACGGAGGGCACCTCTTGCTTCTGTACTTATCTGTTCAGTGTTGACTTGTGACCTCGCGCTCAGGGGATACCCTTACCCCTGAGCTTGACTTTATCTTGGACTAGAGAGGAACCCCAGAACTAATCCATGACAATTTTCCTATGCCCCGAGTCATCCCTGATCACATCACCCGCCATGTGGCAGTCCTTTCCTTCCCCACTTACCGCATCTCAGCACAGCTCCGCAAAGTAGGACATGGTCTCTCTACTCCTCAGCTGTCTTATCGCTGCTTAAAATCCTGCTCTTTATGCCCTTTCAGCATTTCCACATTGGCTTTTTTAAAGAATACAGCTACGAAAAGAATGCCATCAACCTTACAAAGCTTGCTTTTTTGAATTCTCATTCAGTTATGTCTAAAAGAGTTCATTTTTCAGAATAACTAAATAATCTCAGAATACCGTAAAATGAGCCGATTATCTCCTGTCACTCTGCCGCCACCGTTTTGCATGCCCTATAAATAATGCGTAGTTTGCAGTCAGTACAGAAGTGATGCCATGAAGACATTGAGTCCTGAGACGCTGTTTTTAATCAGGTTGGTATCAACTCTGCTGCATTTTGCTGATAAGCCTTTGCATATTTTTCACTTTCCTCAGAACAGCATTTAATTAGGATTTCTTTCTTCTGTGGTACAGAGATAGTTCATTTTATGTGCCAAGAAATTGTTCAGTTACCTTCCTGTTTTTATTTGTTTCAATCAATAAAATGATCAAGAGCCACTGATGCCAGTGTTTGTGGCTGGTCAGCCTGCCTCAGTATTTTGATTGTTTAATTCAATTAAAGAAACTTACTGAGAAGCAATCATTGCCTCAGAGACTATAATTTTCAAACCAAAAATCAGAACATTTAGTCTGATATGATTTTTCTTCTTTCACTGGCTTATGAATCTGTTAATGAAAAGTCCTATCAACAAATACGTAAAATTTAAATCACGCTTAGATATGTATGTAATAAAAAACAAAAAGCCCGATACTGTAGATCGTTTCTGACTCATGGTGACCCTATGTGTGTTAGAGTAGCTCTCCAAGCCTTTCTTCCGAGGCTTCTGTAGGTAGATGTGAACTGCCAATCTTTCAACTAATAGCTGAGCACTTAACCGTGTTTGCCATTCAAGGACTGCCATGTTGTTGTTAGGTGCTGTTGGGTCGGTTACAGCTCATAGTGACCCTATATACAACAAAACTAAACACCGCCCACTCCTGTGTCACCCTCACAATTGTTGTTGTGTGTGAGCCCATTGTTGCTGCCACTGTGTCAGTCCATCTCGTTGAAGGTCTTCCTCTTTTTTGCTGACCCTTTACATTACCAAACATGATGTCCTTCTCCAGGGACTGGTTCCTCCTGATAACATACCCAAAGTAAGCCAGGTGAAGTCTCACTATCCTTACTTCTAAAGAGCATTCTGGCTGTACTTCTTCCAAGACAGATTTGTTCCTTCTTCTGGCAGTCCAAGATTCTTCACCAACATTGTAATTCTAAAGCATTAATTCTTCTTTGGACTTCTTTATTCATTGTCCAGCTTTCCCATCCATATAAGGCAATAGAAAACACCATGGCTTGAATTAGGCCCACCTTTGTCCTCTCCTGAAGATAATTCAAAAGTGATTGCAGCATGAGAAAATGCTCTCGATCATTAGCCATTAGAGAAATGCAAATTAAAACTACGATGAGATTCCATCTCACTCCAACAAGGCTGGCATTAATCCAAAAAACACAAAATAATAAATGTTGGAGAGGCTGCAGAGAGATTGGAACTCTTATACACTGCTGGTGGGAATGTAAAATGGTACAACCACTTTGGAAATCTATCTGGCGTTATCTTAAACAGTTAGAAATAGAACTACCATACAACCCAGAAATCCCACTCCTCGGAATATACCCTAGAGAAACAAGAGCCTTCACACAAACAGATATGTGCACACCCATGTTTATTGCAGCTCTGTTTACAATAGCAAAAAGCTGGAAGCAACCAAGGTGTCCATCAACAGATGAATGGGTAAATAAATTGTGGTATATTCACACAATGGAATACTACGCATCGATAAAGAACAGTGACGAATCTGTGAAACATTTCATAACATGGAGGAACCTGGAAGGCATTATGCTGAGTGAAATTAGTCAGAGGCAAAAGGACAAATATTGTATAAGACCACTATTATAAGATCTTGAGAAATAGTATAAACTGAGAAGAACGCATACTTTTGTGGTTACGAGGGTGGGAGGGAGGGAGGGAGGGAGGGAGAGGGTTTTTTACTGATTAATTAGTGGATAAGAACTGCTTTAGGTGAAAGGAAGGACAACACTCAATACATGGAAGGTCAGCTCAATTGGACTGGACCAAAAGCAAAGAAGTTTCCGGGATAAAATGAATGCTTCAAAGGTCAGCGGAGCAAGGGTGGGGGTTTGGGAACCATGGTTTAAGGGGACTTCTAAGTCAATTGGCAAAATAATTCTATTATGAAAACATTCAGCATCCCACTTTCAAATGTGGCGCCTGGGGTCTTAAATGTTAACAAGTGGCCATCTAAGATACATCAATTGGTCTCAACCCACCTGGACCAAAGGAGAATGAAGAACACCAAGGTCACATGACAACTAAGAGCCCAAAAGACAGAAAGGGCCACATGAACCAGAGACCTACATCATCCTGAGACCGGAAGAACTAGTTGGTGCCTGGCCACAATCGATGACTGCCCTGACAGGGAGCACAATAGAGAACCCCTGAGGGAGGGAGCAGGAGATCAGTGGGATGCAGACCCCAAATTCTCATAAAAAGACCATACTTAATGGTCTGACTGAGACTAGAGGAATCCCGGCGGTCATGGACCCCAAACCTTCTGTTGGCACAGGACAGGAACCATCCCGAAGACAACTCATCAGACATGAAAGGGACTGGACAGTGGGTAGGAGAGAGATGCTGATGAAGAGTGAGCTAATTATATCAGGTGGACACTTGAGACTGTGTTGGCATCTCCTGTCTGGAGGGGGAATGGGAGGATAGAGAGAGTTGGAAGCTGGCAAAATTTTCACGAAAGGAGAGACTGGAAGGGCTGACTCATTAGGGGGAGAGTAAGTGGGAATATGGAGTAAGATGTATATAAACTTATATGTGACAGACTGACTTGATCTGTAAACGTTCACTTGAAGCTCAATAAAAGTTAAAAAAAGTGATTGCAGCAACACATTGAAAAGGCTGCCATACATTTACATAATGTCATTGTTATTGGTGGTTGCGTCAAGTTGGTTCTGTCTCATAGTGGCCCCATGTGACAGAATAGAACTGCTCTAGGGTTTTCTCAGCTGTAATCTTTATGGGACCAGACCACCAGGTCTTTTTCCTGTGGAGCCACTGGGTGGGTTCAAACTGTCAAACTTTTGGTTAGCAGTCAAGCACTTAACCACTGAGCTTAATCGTTTTGCCACCAGGACTCCTTATACATTTAATACCTGTTGTGGTTGAATTGATTCTAACTCGTAGCGACACTATAGCACAGAGTAGAACTGTCCCATAGGATTTCCAAGGCTGTAAATCTCTACAGAAGCAGACTATCACATCTTTCTCCCGTGGAGCAGCTGGTGGGTTTGAACTGCCCACCTTTTTAGCAGATGAGCACTTAACCACTGCATCTCCAGAACTCCTTGCCCCAAATAAAGAGGGGCTTCAAAAGGGTCTTTGTCACCAATGGGGAGAGAGCCACAGGCTTGAGTTTCCTGGCGACAGAGAAAGAGAACAGATGAGTGCTGCTAACGTTTAAGGAGGTGATTCCCCTGGAAAGGAGCCCAAGAGAGTGGTTTCACCTCAGCCTCAAGGCTAGCCCGGCCAGTGGCTCACCCTGCGGAGCTAGCACACCTGAGTGTAGCCAGGAGGGTGTTCTCAGAGGAGAGGACTGAGTGGCGGGGGTGGGGGGGGTGGTCTTGGGACCCCTGATGAAAGTGTAAACACCGGGAACATGAATGCCGTTCCTACTTGTGAAAACAAAACCGAGACACTCACTGACTAAATTAACAAAGGGGAACTCTGGGCTTGCCCTGTGAGATTTTCCACAGCAGAGAAAATTAAGTCTGGGAAATAGATCAGAAACCATTTAAATTCCCCATGGGTAGATTTGAGAATGGTGGGAACAGGCCCAAGGGCGTCCCCACATGTGGGACATGGCACCTGGGTAGACCACAAAGTGGCTGTGTGCAGCACACACTGTGTATTTCAAAATGTTTGTCTTCATTTTTCTTTTTACACACACTGAAGAAAAGAAAGTACACACCCAACTAGTGATTTTAGGGCAATTACTCTTTAGGATGGAGCCCTGGTGGTGCAGTGATTAAGAACTTGGCTGCTAAGCAAAAGTTCGGCAGTTTGAATCCACCAGGCGCTCCTTGGAAACGCTGTGGGGCAGTTCTACTCTGTCTTATAGGGTCGCCATGAGTCAGAATTGACTCGATGGCAGCGGGTTTATTCTTTAGGATTAAGCCAAAGCGAAAAGGACAGTTAGTTTATAGAAAATTTTAAAGCAATAAGACTGGTGGAACTTGAAAGTAGAAAAGCTGTAAAAGCAGTTGAAAATGACTGGGGTTTAGCAAATGCTGGAGTGTGTGGTGTATGTGAGCAGAAAGTCAGAAATCACCATAATCCCAGCTGTGGGTACATCACAGTGGGAGCCGGGTATCTTCCTTCTTAGAACACTGAGTGTAGATATGGGTGTCTTTACAAATTGGAGAGGAAATTACCTAAAGACCTTGCTTTGCAGACTTGTGGTTGGCTTGCTGTCAAGGACATTCACCTCCATCGTGTGGGTGGAGGTGGGGATGGAGGGAGGACAGCAGCTACAAAAATTTTCCCACCAAAGACTCTCTAACTGGGCAATCACCAACCTCATCAGTGAAGCCACTACACAGGTCCTGAGGTGAGATCGCTGAGCGATAGAACACTGCAGACGCTTCCGGAGCGACCAAGATCTTTATAAATTCTTTTTTTTTTAATCTGTGATGATATTAAACAGTGACTTAATATTTATATAGAGGTTTTTTTTAGAACAGTGTCTGGCCCATGGTTAAGCATTACTTATTTTTCAAACTTAAGCTGCTTCTGGTTGTAAGATACACCATTATTTTATTTACTGTTAAGAAAAGAAAAAAAAAAGGCTGCCAGTTAAGCTGAGATACACCCTTGATTTTTAAGACTCATCCTCATTTCAAGATGTGAAAATGTGAAAAAAAAAAAAATCATCTTTGACTGGTAGAATGTGGTAATTGTCATTGAGAACGTCTCTGATCTGAACTGTTCATGGATGTAGAAAGTGATCTTTTGAGGAACGACATTTGAGACATGCAAGGAAAAGAAAGGCTGTTTCTTTTCCTATTGGGGGTCCACTGTTATTTAACGTGGAGTTTGCTTGAGCTGCAAACTGAGCACCAGAACAAGAGGGGACCCAGACCAACAAAAACACGGAAAACAGTATCGGACTTTATTTCATTTTACTGTACAGAACATGCTTATCTTCATTATTCTACTTAATCTTTTTTTTCTTTTCACAATGAAAATAGCTCTCTGTGTGTGTGTGTAGAATTTATAAATATATGGAAAACAAAACCATGCAGAAAAGAACTCTCAGACATAAAGAAACTTAATATTTTAATGACTGTATTTTCATACAGAGCAGTTGTTTTACGTAAGTAATATCATGTGCGTAATTAAAGGAAACCCTGGTGGCGTAGTGGTTTAGAGCTATGGCTGCTAACCAAAAGGTGCGGAGTTAGAGCTCACCAGCCGCTCCTTGGAAACTCTGTGGAGCAGCTCTTCTCTGTCCTATAGTGTTGCTATAAGTCGGGATTGACTGGACGGCAAAGGGTTGGATTTGGTTTTCTGGGTGCAATTAAAAATATATGGATAACTTACCATCCCTTATTGCTTTTGAGGTATTTTTTCCTCCCCCACCCAATTGGCCATAACCAGTGTTGACCACCCAGTGTGTACTCTTCACTCTTTGCTAAGTGATCATGTAATCGTATACCAGCTAACGTATCCCTAGAGGGACTGGGGGCTGGTTTGACTGTCAATCTTCACGAAGCACCTGGGGGGAGCACAGTCCTCTGAGCCTTATCACCCTCCTGCTGAGTTGGGGTCCCCAGGTGGTGCAAATGGTTAGCAGAGCTCAGAGGCTAACTGAAAGGTTGGAGGTTCAGATTCACCCAGAGATGTCTCAGAACAAAATCCTGGTGATTTAGTTCCCAAAATCGGCCATCGAACACCCTGTGGGGCACAGTTCTGCTCTAACACACGTGGGGTCGCCATGAGTCAGAACCACCTGTGGAGCACAGTTCTGCTCTAACACACGTGGGGTCGCCATGAATCAGAACCACTTGTGGAGCACAGTTCTGCTCTAACACACGTGGGGTCACCATGAGTCAGAACCAACTCAACGGCATCTGATACTGGTCTTCTGAAGTGGAATGATTTGTGTGAGACCCTGTGGTTAATTTGGCACAAGGTCTCAACAAGGATGCTGGTTTTGCCAGTCCATCACGGCTACCACCATGTAGCCTGCGATGGTTCTGGCTCATGCCTTTTGCCCAGCTTTATTATTAACAGTGCACCTTCCCTTCGCGGAAGAGTCCAGTTTGGACAATAAATTATGTGTTTGCTCTAATCCAGGACTACTTCTCCAGTAGGGGGCAGAGGGGGCCCTGCTTTGTTGACTCCAGCCCACCCTACCTAGCTAAGACACTGGTGAACCTGCGGTGGTCTGTCTGCACTTGGCCATGAGGATGGTTGGAAGTGAGCTGCAGTGTAGCAGAAAACACAAAGAAGAGGAAGCCAGGAATCCTGTGAACAAGTCTCAGCCCTGCCTTTTTGGCTCAGGGATTAAATGAGATAATGTATGTGAACATGCCACACAAACATTGTACCTATTGGTAGGGTCTTGTGTACTTAAGGAGCCCTGGAGGCACAGTGGTTAAGAGCTCGGCAGCCAACAAAAAGTTCCACAGTTCGAATCCACAAGCTCCTTGGAAACTCTATGGGGCAGTTCTACCCTGTCCTATAGGGTGGCTATGAGTCAGAATCGACCTGATGGCAAAGGTTTGTGTGTGTGTGTGTGCTTAAATGAATATAACTAATGAGTACACGTTTCATATTCATTAAGGCCCCCCTTGTACCTATACCCCAATGTACTTTCCTACCCTCCCACCTCCTCACACCCACCACCCACAGGCAACTTGGTACATTGGAAAGAATTTGGCCTCTACAACTCTGGGGCTCAGTTTCCCCATCTGTAAAATAGTAACACAGGAATTATGATACCTGCGTCTTGCAGGTGTTGTGAGAATTAAATGGGATCATGTAAAGCATTGGCATCTATTTCAGTAAACAGTTAAGTAGAGGTCAGTTCCAGTTACCCAAGGTGGAGGGGATGGGGTGGGGTGTTGCCTGCTCTCTGTCCCCGCTGGGACTCTTTCAGAGACACTTCTTTTCCTTGTACTCTGTCCACTGCATTCCAGGTAAAACACTTGCTTGCTTCAGATATACATCTTCACATCATCAAAATATTGGGGGTATAAATTCTACAATGCTGAACTATATCACAAAGCCAACACTAGTTTACAGTGCCTTGCACATAGTAGACAAGCAAATATTTACGGTTGGCTTTTCCATCGCTTTAAATGGAAGTTTGTCATTCCAGTCAAATAACTGAAAGGCAAAGGGTAGACTTCCCAGACTGTCAATTAAAAGATTGAACTCTAACAGATAGTTCTGTTCCTTTCTGGTTATGACTCACTGGGACAGAAAAATCCCACTAAAAACAAGCTCAGTTCAACTGCAGGCCAGGGCGGTACCCATGGTTCACAATAAGAATACGGTTTATCTGCTTCTCAGGGTGATGCACTTATTATATGGGGCACTCTGGCTCCAGGTTTTCTGGAGATCAGCTCTGCTGTTCTGTGGCACCCTTGAACCTCCTGAGTGTCCCAGACATGATAATATCTTGCTGTGCAGACAACATCTCCAAATCTACCTTTCAAACCTAGGGAAACAACAAAAAACCCTTTGCGGTCAAGTTGATTCCAACTCAATAGTGACTCTATAGGACAGAATCCCTGAGTGACCTTAAAAGCTGGAGCGTCGCTAGCTGGTGTATGTTTACCACACCACCTGCACATAGGGTTTCCAAGGAGCGGCTGGTAGATTCGAACTACCGACATTTTGGATAGCAGCTGAGCCCTTAACCGCTGCACCAGAGTATTTATTTATGATCTCGTCCTCCCCTGCATCCTGCCCAACGCTGGGCTTCATGTATTTACAGGGCACATTTAATGGCCTCCCTTTTCTGGGCATCTGGAGACTGTAGTTACCAACCAGTATGCGGTCTCTTCCTCTCTTCTGGGTGGACCAAAGGAGAAAATGCCCAAGGACACTGGTGTGAGTGTTTTGCAGAGCTGCCGTGGTGGTGGGCCAGGCCTCTGCTGGGGCATTCTCCCAGTGCAGTGAAGGTAGGCTTTCAGGGAGAGAATAATCCCTGCCTTTGTGGACAGACTCACCTTTGCTCTTCCTAGTCCCCACCCTGGTAAACATACCAGCTAGTGACGTCCCAGCTTTTAAGGTCAGTCAGGGATTCAGTCAGCCGAAGTTCTGGCACCACAGCTGGGTCCTTCCTCTGCCTCATGGACTCCTTTGTCTTGGTACCACCTCCTAGATGTGAACAAATTAGGCGATTATGTGGGTGTGAGAGGACCCCACTTTCCAGAATTTATGTATGAATAATTGCTTATTAATAAATGGAGTCATTCTTGGGAAATAAATGTGGATCAGAGAACGTTTGCACTCAACCCTTATCTAGTGGGAAATATCGCCTCAGAATTTGTAGTGTTAGTTACTGCTAAGAGTAGTTTTTTTTTATTGTTATTATTATCATCATTATTTTCATTTCAGCTGATACGTCAGCGGCTACATTACTCGTTTGTACAGCCATGCCTCATCCTTCAGGGACTGTTGAGAAATGAAATACCTGGCTGAGTACCCTGACTTGTTTAAATTTTTACCATTTTTAGTGGAAAAAAAACCCTACCCACTCAAAAGAAGCTGACTCTGGCTAAGGTGATATTCAGGTGAACAGGGGCCTTTCCCATCTGAGAACGCCCTCCTCGCTCAGAAGGGGAAGACCCACCACTGTCCTTCTTCCCCCAAGCACACATGGCAGCCAGTACTTACCTTGCCCTCTCAGTCAGGGGTAGAAGGAAGAAACTAAGGGGAAACAGGCGTTCAAGTTCATTTGTCCAGAACTATAATTCATGTTCTCACGGTTCTAGGTCACTAGACCCAGTAGTCTGTGGTCTTGAAGTAAACTCTCAGCCTTTGCTTCCAAGGACCTTGTTTAGGGGTTATAAAAAATAACCATCCCCTGTGCGGTCCACTGCCTGATTCCGCAGTGTGTTCCCAGGAAGGTGGCTGGGGTAGTCAGACAGAGGTCATGCTGTTTATGGAATTCTGCTGTCCCTAGTCCTCAGTTTGCCTCTCTCGTTGTGGGGGAGGTGTTAGCCTCCCAGACTGGGGTGAGATGCTATGCACCCGTGTGTGATTTCTAGCTCCCCAATGAAGTTATCACCCTCTTGGCAAGTGCCCAGCCTCAGCCTTCGTTTACCTGCTGGGTGGGTTCTGAGCCTCATCCTTGACTATCTGAGCAGGTCCGGTTTTCCCCAAGGGCTCTGAGTTTCCCCACCCTTCCTGACTGCCTTCTCTTCCTCCCTTTACCTCCTCAGGGTATTTTCATTTCGTGGGGAGGAGGAGAAGAAGGGTGATAGTAGTGGCAGGCTGTATCCAGAGAAGTTAAAATTAGAAGACCTTGGACAGTTTAAAATAGAGATAATAACTTATAGTATGCAGCATCTTGGTGAAGGTTAAATGACTGAATGTAGGTAACATGTATAAGGACCTAGTGGAGGGAGGGAAGGAGGGGGAGAGAGAGAGAGAAATCTGTCTGGTTGGAAGTGGACTGTGGGCATTTAGTGAGAACCCAGTCAGTCAAGCTATGGCCGGGTGGTTGTTGTTGTTGTTATTTCCTCTCTGTCTTTCTGCTTTGCCACAAGAGGAGGAAGACTGTGGCAAGGGTCAAGGTAATTCTACAGAATTGGAGCTGCATGTGATACAGCTCTCAGAAAGCCCAATAAGTAGAAGGTTCCCTCTGCAAGACAACATGGGGAGCAAGCCTTTCCCACCCTCTTTCTGAAGCTTTGAGTCCATGACATTGGTGAGCCCTTTCTGTGGCGGCTAACTTCCTGCTGATTTTATAAATTAATGTTTTACCTAAAACATTAATTTTACATTAAAGTGAATTAAAATTAATGTTTTCTAGAGGGAATATTTCTATATTTCTTTTTTAATTTTATTATTAAAATCAGTGTTTTCTAGAGGGAATATTTATTTTTTATTTTTAATCTGTCATACTCACTCTTGAAGAGATTTTACTCCTGGTATTTTTTTAAATGCATTCCTTTTTATAATTTCATTCAAGCTGTTTGTCTACTATAATATCTTATTTTAAAAAATCTTTGAATTGTGGTAAAAAAGTATCTAACAAAACAGTTACCAATGCAGCATGCGTCACATATTCAGTGACAGATTATGTTTGCCACATTGTACAGCCATCACCCCATTCAAACTTAACAATTTTAAAAAATGAAATCTAGAATGGCGTCCATCTTGTTTGCTTCTCTTGGGGAGCCTCCTGTTCTCTTTTCTCATTCTAGTTTTGATGTCTGAGCAGGTGGCCTTTCTGGAGTCCCTCATTCAGAATTGTTTCTTCCCTTTGTTCAGGCTCCTAGGGAGAGGGCAGGGCCTGAGTCTCACTCAGGTCAACCCCCACCATACTTGGCATGCTGAGTAGGGTGTATGACGTGTTTAAAGGGAAAGGAGAATTTCCCAATAGCTTGCCATGTAATATTTGCTGTTATATCATATCAATTAGTTCTTCGCCCAGACGATTGTAGATTGTAATAGATACCCTTCCTCCTGGTCTCCCCTGGCCGATTCAAACATTGATTCAATCAATTTCAAATGGCACCTTCTCCAGAAAGTCATTTCTGTCTCTCCTAGGACAAATGAGTCACTCTCCCTTCGGTAATCCTCATTTAGTGTGTTTATATGTTGACCTGTGGGCACGTTGATCACTTGTCAGTCGTTATCAGGTGTCCTCCAACAACCATGACCTCCCCAGTGCAGCCATCTGTGGGCCACCCATCCACCCCCAAGTCCAGAATTTGTCACACAACTGAACACACAGGAGATCCCACTAAAGAAATATCAAATGAAAGGAAGCCCTGCCACCCACAGGCTGTTAAGATGCTTCCCCTGTGTTAAAATTGTAAACCCAATGGGCAGACAAGGGCCAGAACTTCATCCATCCAACGAGGCCATGGGGCCAGGTGGATCCTACTGCCCATAATATGTACTGTGATCAAGGTTAGTCCCTCCCACCCACTTCCTCTTTAGTATACGTGTAATCAGTCATCAAACTGTAACTTATCTTTTGAAGGTGGGAGGCCAATATTACATTGACCCTGAGAAGTTTGTGTGGGGAAAATAATTTAGTTGACTTGAGAATTACCATTGCATGGTATCTGTTTTTTCCACTTTTCAAATTCTGTCATATGATTTATAAAACAAGCCTATAATGTTTCTATCTCATTGGTTATTTTCACTGATAAATTCTATAAAACAATAAGGTTGAAGGAGTTATTGAAGACACTCATTTATGGAGTTGTATTCTAGACATGTTACGCACTTTACATGTGATTTTTTTTCAAATCCTCATAGCAACTCTTTGAGTTTGGTCTTAATTCTCTCATTTTACAAATGAGAAAACAGAAGCTTAAGTGACACAGACAGCTTAGGTAACGTTCCCCACTTTGTTAGCTTGTAGGTGGTAAAACTGGAGCTTGGATCTAGAGCTACTGATATCAAAACCTTCCTCTGTTTGTTCTGCCGCATTTCATTTGAGAATATTTGAGAAATTAGTGGCTTAAAAAAAAGCAGGAGAAAACAAAGTATCCTCCTAATTGTGTGCTTTGTGTTCGCAGGGAAGCAAGGGTGCCTACCGGTACCACTGGCAGAGCCACAATGTCAAGCACAGTGGCGTGGATGACATGGTACTGCTCTCCAAGATCACGGAGAACGCCATCGTGGAGAATCTGAAGAAGAGATACATGGACGACTACATTTTTGTATCCTTTATAGGTGTCCTTGGACATGTCTAAGTTGTATGACGATGTCCACAGTACAATGTGGCTTTGCTGCTGATGTACGGAGATCCATCTGAAATTCTGAACTGACCATAGGGGCTCACGTCATTTTCACCTTTTCAGAAAGAGGTTTTGTACTTTTCAGTCACTTGGTTGAGGCTGTGGGAGGGGCAAGGATGATGCTAAATGACTGTCCTGGCATTCCAGAAAAGTCAAGATGCAACCAGTATTCTTGCTATTTTAACCTTTGGCACTGTGTGCACGTGGAGTCTAAATACATCTGCTCTTTCTAGGGACAAAGCCTGATTCGCAGAGAGAATTTTACTGATAGTGTGTCCTGAATGGAAAACGGAGACATTTAAGCTCAGACTTAAAAGGCTTGGAAAAGGTTGTCTCATGCAAAAAAAATATGCAATTTTGCCAGGTTTTCTGCGTTCTTATGTGTACCAAAGGAAACATGAGAAGTGAATATCAACTATGAAAATTGTTGAAAATACCTGACATTCTTGAGTTATTTTCATGTTTCAATTGTACCTTGCCAGATGTCTTTTTTTTTTTTTTAAATAGGGCTTTAAAAAATTCAGCATGGAAATTTGATTCAAATGTGTGTTGACTTCATTACAAGCAGGGAACGGTAATGTTTGCTTAAGTTCCTATAGGTTCCAAGAGTTTTGTTGGTGCAACTATGTAAAGACGGTTTAGTGGATTATCGTAGAGTTAACTAGGTGTGTGTACATATGGTCTACATGGCACTGCTGGAAGGTTTAGCTTTGATGCTCCTTATGACTTCTGAGAGTATGGTCTATTAAAAGGTGGCGTTAACCTACTGATGTAACTAACATGTTGTTAGTTGCTGTTGAGGCAATTCCAGCTCACGACGGCCCAATGTGTGCAGCGTAGAACTGCTCCATAATGGTGTTTCGGAAGCAGATTGCCAGCCCTGTCTTCCTAGGCGCCTCTGGGTGAGTTTGAAGTACCAAACTTTCAGCTAATAGCCAAGCACTTAACCATTTGCACCAGCCAGGAACTCTAACTGACATAACATACATTTTAGATTTTAACCCAAAAAACTTACTGGAGTAGTGAGCGGGTAAGGGGAGGAATAGTTATCTCATTGATGGGTTCTAGTATGTTTATTTTTACACCATTTATATTGGCCGTTAGTTGAAAACACCCAAACCTGTGCAATAATGCTTTGCTGGGACTGCCTATTCCATCACAGGTGAGCAGGAAGTTCAACTCGGCAAGGATTTATTAAGCAATGCTAATTCACAGCATTATCCCACAGACGCTGGAACCATTCTGGCTGATACTGTGCTGCCTCTTACCTACCACAGAGGACTGTTAGCACATATCTGGGTAGCCAAGTCTCTAAACCCCTTTTAAGGGTTAACAGATACATTTGGTTTGTTGGCTACATTATTACAGCAACCCCACTGCCTGCAGCCAGAATCTGCCCACCGACCGTTTTTGTAACTGAAGAGTTATTGGAACATTGCCACATCCATTGGTTTGCCTGTTGTCTATGGCTGCTTTCATGCAGAGGGCTGGGAACATAGAGCTACAAAGCCAAAAATACTTACTATCTGGCTCTTTACAGAAAAAAATTGCCGACCACCGCTTTGTACATCTGTTCAGGGCTTCATGTAACTTAACTGTACAGAAGCTGTTGTGTTCAGTTGCAAGCTTTTATTGTATTTGATCCAAAAAATTGAAATATGCTCACTTTATCTGGGCTTATCCTGGTGGCACAGTGGTTAAGCATTTGGCTGCTAACCTAAAGATAAGTAGTTCGAATCCACCAGTCGCTCCTTGGAAACCCTATGGGGCATTTCTACTCTGTCTTATAGGGTTGCTACAAGTTGGAATCGACTAGACGGCAATGGGTTTTTGTTTTTTTTTTAATCATCATCAAAAAAGTTGAAGCACCTTTACGTGCAAGACCATGTCACCTGGAAGCTGGCAGAAGATAAAGACTATAAAGAGCAGGTGGCAAGATGTGAATCGGGCCTGCCTGGGTTCAAACTATGCTCAGCCATGGGCTTGGTGGTCTGTGTGCCTTGGTTTCCACCTCTGTAAAATGGGAGCGATAATAAAACTTCCTGCATGAGGCTCTCGTAGGGTTAAGTGAAATAGTGAATGCAGTAAGCACGCAGTAAGCATTAGTTATTATTACCATACCTTCGATGAGATGGATTGACACAGTGGCAGCAACAATGGACTCAAACATAGCAACAATTATGAGGATGGCAGAGGTCCAGGCAGTGTTTCTTTCTGTTGTACACAGGTTCATTATGAGTCAGAACCAACTGGACGGTACCTAACTACATTATTACTGTACCCTAAGGCAAGTGTCTTTGTTTCTCCCAGATTTCTGAGTTGTGTTCCAAAAATTGAATTGCAGAATTGCTTATGGGAAATTTGAATGCATTTTACCATAGAAATTGTTTTAAATGGGGGACTGGTTTATCGACAAGCCCATAAAAGTTTAATTTCCAGTGAATGTAGTTGAACCAATAATTTATTGGAATATTCATGGAACATGAGCTCAACTTATTGTATTATTTTCATATAAATGTGATTTTTGATAAGCTGGGTAAGAAAGGAAAACATAACATTGGTAGTTACCAACCATCAATCAGTCTATCCTCAAGCCAGACAGTGTCACCCCTCCCCATAAAAATTGTTGTTGTTCAACCAGAAAACCAAAACCACTGCCGCTGAGTCGATTCTGACTCACAGCGACCCTGTAGGACAGGGTAGAAGTACCCCGTAGTGTTTCCTAGGCTGTAATCTTTTCGGGAGCAGATCTCCAGGTCTTTTTCCCACAGAGCCACTGGATGGGTTTGAACAGCCAACCTTTTGGTTAACGTTGATTACTTAACCATTGTACCACCAGGGAGTCCTCCATAGAAGTTGTTTACCCCCCAAAATGCAGGAAGCTCCTTGAAGGCAGGGACTGTGTCTTGTTTATCTTCTATTTAAAAAAAAACAAACAAACTGTATTATAAAAACAACATATGTTCATTTAACATAGTTTATAAAACGCAGTCAAGCAAAAAGGAGCAGATTAAATTCACCTGAAATCCCACCACCTAGGCATACTCCCTCTTGACTTCCTGGGGTGTATCTTTCTATTTAACCACACAAAGACGCCCATATGTGGGCGCTTTCTTGCTGTTAACTCAACAAAAATGGCATCATCCAGCAACATGGGTTTCTCAGTTTCCTGCATATTTCTTGGCATGGTGCACTGTATTAAGTGTTCATTGAAAATATGTTGATTCTTAAGTCTTGCTTTTTAAATTTAGACAAGAGAATTTTTAAATGACTCACACAGAGGAGGCTGCTTGTGTGCATTTGAATTAATGCCTTTGTATCAATGACTGACTAATCCTGTATCCTACTAAGGAAATGAGTTACTTGACCACGAATTACTTTGTGTTTTGGAAATCTCTACCCACTCAATACATGGGAAGCCCAGCATAAATGTGCTTTCCATTAGGATCACAGAGTCGCTTTCAGCACTGAGGAAGCTTGGTGGCTCTTTGGATGTTTATGAAACAATACTGAGGGTTTGGCTGCAAATCTTTTCCTCTGATAAGTGATAAAGACCTCATTTATCACTTCAGTGTTCAGAGAATGTTATGAGAGAGCAGCGTTATTGTAAATAAGTTTTCCCCACTCCTAAGCTTAATAGTTAAGAAGAGACTTGATTTCACATTAAGTTATAAAATTGCTCGTTTTCTCTTTCCTACATTTAATACCAGCAAATTGCCTTGTATTGAAAGTCAGTGTCTGGAGCAATTGATTGTTGGTGCATTCAGGCTGAGTGCACATTTCTTTGTTCTACATTAGGGAAAAATCTACTTAAAAATGCTGACATTGTTTACCAATAAAAACCCATACTTTGTAGCTATGTTTTCGAAGACAGGGAAAGTTTAATTTGCCATATGCCTTTTTCCCTGACCGTTGCCATACTTCTTACAATTACATTCTAAAATATATGAGGAAAACTGTTCAATTTAACTCTTGCACCTGGCGAGACATCATTTCTAGCCAACTCGGCAGGGTGGGGGTAGTTCCTTAGGTAAAGCGCCCCGAGCTTAGTTGGTCCCACCCTCTCTAAACTTGTTTTTACTCAAAGATCTCACTCTGTGTGTGTTGGGCTTTAAACCCTTGAATTAGGAGTTGAAACTTTTGTGCCAGACCTACCTGAGCTCAAAACAGTGTGGTCATTCTGGGAGGTGTGGCCCTTGATGTCAGTTTCATGCTGAGAAGGACAGCATGCTCTAGCAAGATGGACATTGGTCTGGTCCTGGAGCCAAGAGCTCAAGGCCACAGTGTGACATCGGGCAAGCTGCCTCACCTCCCTGTACCTCATGGTTAAACCAGGGAAGTTGACTCAGTCAGTGTGGGAGGTTTTGGGGAATTCACTGACTATTAAATATTCATATTAAAAAAAAATAAGTTAGCCTCTTAGCTTTACCTAATAAGACTATTAAAAACAAACATACAGAAGTAATGTTGTTGTTATTGTTAGGTGCCATGGTGTTGGCTCCGGCTCATAGCAACCCCACATACAACAGAAGGAAACACTGCCCAGTCCTGTGCCATCCTCACAATCATTGTTACCCTTGAGCCCACTGTCGCAGCCACTGTGTCAGTCTGTCTCGTTGAGGGTCTTCTTTTTTTTTGCTGACCCCGTACATTACCAAGTATGATGTCCTTCTCCATAAAGATGTGAAATACGATGGCAGCATGTCTTATGTATTTTTTTTTTTTTTAGCAGCAAAAAAGTAGAAAGGAAATCCTCTAAGAATAAAGGACAGTCCTTTAAGTTGAATAAATTGAACTCTCTGAAAAATAAAGTGCATTGTTTCTTTTATTTTTGCTATAAAGGAGAACTCTCAATCATAGATCCACGGACAAGCATTTGGGAGCAAGTGAACTGAAAGATCTATCGGTTCCTTCTGTTACTCCTATTCTGTTAAATAAGATGATGATCATTTTATTATTTTTTTAAATATTTTTTGGTGTTATAGTCCTGTGTTGCCGTCCATTTTGAAAATTAACCTTAGGCCCCCACCTTCCCAGCCAGAGACTGTGGAAATAGGCAATTCCCTGAACCACTTTTTCCAAAGGCACACCTGAACTATGTAGCAGGGAGTGGGAGTGATTGTCTGAGTTACCTGGAGAAATGTCCTCAACCGCAGAGGAGACCTGCTCTCTTAGGGAAATAGCTGAGGTCTCCGCGGATCCAGCCAGGTAGGAAAGGCAGGCTGTTAGGCAATTAGGCCAAGCTCTCTTTCGCCTGGAATAACTAAAATGTGTTTGTTTTCTTTAAATTCTCTTGTCTCAGTTCTTCTGAGTTAGGCAAGTTTCAAGCCTGTCAGCGTAGAAACAGGCCACATTATCCATTTCAAACCAAACATTATTTTTCAGGAATTCTCCCAAATAATACTGCCCTTGAGAATCCTACTGGGAAATTTAAGGAGCAGATACAGGTTTCCCTCCTAATTGTAACCTGAGTCATTGATTCAGGATTGACCTAGAATTATCTGGAAGAGGTTGTCTTTTTCCTCTGAGTGGTGTCTTAATGGGTCCTGCTTTTTGATTTTATATAGCCCACTCCGTGAAAATCAACACTTTAGAAGATGTCTCCTCATAGAGCAGATTATTAACAGTGAAAAAATGTTGGTTATTGTAGGAGGTCATACGCAACCAAGTCCATATTTATTGGGCAACCAAGGGCTTTGTCGTAGGAAGAGATTCGTGGGGAGATGATACCTTTAGCTCACATACCTCAGGGCATCTCTTTATTCTTTGTATGTTGTGATCAATTTGTCCAGGACAAGGTGGCATTCACAGCAGACATTATTAAACTAAGGGAAGGAGTACCCTCCAAATGGAGAGATCTTATTTGCCCAGGTTCACTTTTACCTGGGGAGAGGTGTAGACGTAGACATTCTCCCCATTTGAAGTGAGGAGGGTTATAACAGCATTCTATCCTTAAAAATTTGGTGTGCCATAAGAATCAGTATATGTGTTTAGTGTGCAATCAGAATGACGTCAAAACCTCATTCATTTAGTTTTGATTAAGTCCCTACCATGTGCCAGGAATACTCAAAAATCCAACTAAAGAAGATTGATATTTTTAAATAATTTTTATTGTGCTTTAAGTGAAAGTTTACAAATCAAGTCAGCCTCTCACACGAAAACCCATATATACCTTGCTACACATTCCCAATTACTCTCCCCCCTAATGAGACAGCCCACTCTCTCCCTCCACTCTCTCTTTTTGTGTCCATTTCACCAACTTCTAACCCCCTCCACCCTCTCATCTCCCCTACAGGCAGGAGATGCCAACGTAGTCTCAAGTGTCCACCTGATCCAAGAAGCTCATTCCTCACCAGCATCCCTCTCCAACCCATTGTCCAGTCCAGTCCATGTCTGAAGAGTTGGCTTCGGGATTGGTTCCTGTCCCGGGCCAACAGAAGGTCTGGGGGCCATGACCACTGGTGTGCTTCTAGTCTCAGTCAGACCATTAAGTCTGGTCCTATGAGAATTTGGGGTCTACATCCCACTGCTCTCCTGCTCCCTCAGGGGTTCTCTGTTGTGTTCCCTGTCAGGGCAGCCATCAGTTGTGGCCGGGCACCATCTAGTTCTTCTGGTCTCCGGACAATGTAGTCTCTGGTTCATGTGGCCCTTTCTGTCTCTTGGGCTCGTAATCACCTTGTATCCTTGGTGTTCTTCATTCTCCTTTGGTCCAGGTGGGTTGAGACCAATTGATGCATCTTAGACGGCCGCTTGGTAGCGTTTAAGACCCCAGACGCCACTCTTCAAAGTGGGATGCAGAATGTTTTCTTGATAGATTTAATTATGCCAATTGACTTAGATGTCCCCTGAAACCATGGTCTGCAGACCCCTGCCCCTGCTATGCTGGCCTTCGAAGCATTCAGTTTATTCAGGAAACTTCTTTGCTTTTGGTTTAGTCCCGTTGTGCTGACCTCCCCTGTATTGTGTGCTGTCTTTCCCTTCACCTAAAGTAGTTCCTATCTACTATCTAATTAGTGAATGCCCCTCTTCCACCCTCCCTTCCTCCCCTCTCTCGTAACCACAAAAGAATGTTTTCTTCTTAGTTTAAACTATTTCTCAAGTTCTTGTAATAGTGGTCTTATACAATATTTGTCCTTTTGCAAGTGACTCATTTCACTCAGCATAATGCCTTCCAGGTTCCTCCGTGTTATGAAATGTTTCACAGATTCCTCACTGTTCTTTATTGATGTGTAGTATTCCTTTGTGTGAATATACCATAATTTATTTATCCATTTATCCGTTGATGGGCACCTTGGTTGCTTCCATCTTTTTGCTATTATAAACAGTGCTGCAATAAACATGGTTGTGCATATATCTGTTCGTGTAAAGGCTCTTATTTCTCTAGGATATATTCCAAGGAGTGGGAAAGAAGATTGTTTTTTGAGTACTCAAAAAGATCACAGATTGTACACCAATGTTCATTGCAGCACTATTCACAATAGCCAAAAGGTAGAAACAACTTGAATGTCCGTTAGCAGATGAATGGGTAAACAAAATATGGTCTATACATAAAATGGGATATTTCTCAGCCAAAAAGAGAAATGAAGTTCTGGTATATGCCACAACATTATGCTGAGGGAAATAAGTCAGTCATAGAGGACAAATATTATATATATATATCATATAATCCCACTTATATGAAATACCTAGACTAGGCAGATGCACAGAGACCAAAGTTTATTAGTGGTTACCAGGGGCAGGTGGGATGGAAATGGGGAGCTATTGTTTAGGGCCACTGAGTTTCTGTTGATGGCCATGGAATAATCTGGAAAAGGATAGAGGCAGTAGTTGTACAGCATGATACTTGAAATCAGTGTCACCGAATTGTACCTGTAAAATTTATTAAACTGGAAGATGTTTTGTTATATGTATTTATACCACCATGAAAAAATGAAGTAAAATTATCTCTCTTCTTGCGTGATATGACCCTATATATAGAAAATCCCAAAGAGTCCACAAAAAAGTTTCTAGCGCTAATAGAGGAATTTAGCACAGTTGCAGGGTACAAGGTCAACAAACAAAAATCAGTTGGGTGTCTATACATCAGCAATGAGAAATCTGAAAGGGACATTAGAGAAATAATCCCATTTACAATAGCATCTAAGAGAATAAAATACCTAGGAATAAATCTAACCAGGGACGTGAAGGACTTACACAATGAAAACTATAAAATACTGCTGAAAGAGATTAAATCAGACTTAAATATATGGAAAGATGTTCCATGTTAATGGACTGGAAGACTTAAATATTGCTAAGTTGTCAGTACTACCCAAAACGATCTGTAGATTCTCTGCAATCCTGATCAAAATTCCAACAGCCTTCTTTACAGAAATGGAAAAACCAGTCCTCAACTTTGTATGGAATGGCCCCCAAAACAAAAAACCAAACCCATTGCCATTGCGTCGATTCCGACTCACAGCAACCGTATAGCACAGAGTAGAACTGCGCCATAGGGCATGGAATGGCAAGAGGTCCCAAATAGCTAAAGCAATGTTGAAAGAGAAGAACAAAGTAGGAGGACTCACACTGGGTGTCTCGTATTTTTATAAAGCTAGCAACTCTACTAATAAAAATAGTAAAACGGCAGTACCTGCTGGAAAGACTCTGTAGCTTGTAGATTGGGAGTGCATACATACTCTGGGTGCATACCATGTGGCTCTGAATCACAGTTCTGCCACTTACTAGCTTGTAACCTTGGGCAAGTTTTTAAATTTCTTTTATGCCTCAGTTTCCTCCTACTAACAGGATAAATAATAGCAACGGGATTGTTGTTGAGTGCTTAGATTAGTAGTCTGTAAAAGTGTAAGTGTTCAGTCAGTGTTAGTTTTGGTTAATGTGCTTGGCTGCTAACTGAAATTTCGGAGGTTCGAGTCCAACCAGATGCATGCACCTCAGAAGAAAGGCCTGGCAATCTACTTCTGAAAACTCAGCCATTGAAAACCTTGTGGAGCACAGTTCTGCTCTGTCTCATCTGCAGTTTTCCTTAATGCCGTAGACTGCTCCCAGCGCTGGGCCAGGCACAGCCGGTGTGCTGTTAACAGCACTCCATCTTCTCTGCTGTCAATTCTTGTTCAACCCTGTCAAGTATGAAGATGTCTCTGGTCAGTGAAAAAGAATGTGGAATAGCAACCAAGTCATCTTACACTCTCACTTTGATCAGCAAATGTTACTTTAAAACAATATCATCCATCTGTAAGTGGCTCATTTGTGTTCAGTGGTGATAACACTGCATCTCACTAAAACTAAGAAGCCGTAACTGGAACATTGTAGAGATGTTACAATGTCACAAGACACACACCTTAGAGTGTGTGAATTAGGGAAATTGCATCTACCAGATGCAGACGCTGTGCTAAGCATTTTATATTGATTACTTCATTTAGTTTTCATAACAAGTCTATAAAGGAAGCCCTGCTCCGTCTCCAACATTCATTAACCAAAGCTTAGAGATTATGACTTTCCCAAGATCAGAGTGGAGCTGGGCTTGGGGAGCCAGGCGACCTGACCAGACACCCTGTGCTGTGCTGTTCCAGAGCAAAAACCAAAAACTGTCTGCTGTCGGGTTGATTCCGACTCATGGTGGCCCCATGTGTTGCAGGGTAGAACCATGCTCCGTTGAGTTTTCCAGGCTGTGACCTTTCAGAACTAGATTGCCAGGCCTTTCCTTGGAGGTACCTCCAAGGTGAGTAGCCAAGCGCTTAACCCTTTGTGCCATGCAGGGACTCCCTGTTTGATACACAGGTCCTGATGTGTAAATATTTAAATGTGCCTTTGGGGGAGGAAATCTCATGGTTACATCTGTAAAATGTTAAATTTCTCAACATTTTGAAACCATTGATAACAATTTCTGAGTACACACTCAGAAATTATTATGTTTTTGGCACATGAAAGTTTTTTTTTTTTAATTGTTGAAATTAGAAATTGTTTTTAATCAGTGGTGTGTATTTGTTTTAATTTTTTTCCCCTCCATGAAGGCAGGAGTTTTCTTTCTCTCTTCTGTTTTGTTCCCCGCTAAACCGGGGCCAGGCAAGTGAGTCGATTATTGAATGAATAAACGGAAATATATTTTTACTTTATGATGGTGTCCTTTCATTCTGGCACATGAACATGTGCTGTGTGAGACTTTCAAGGCATGGCGTAAACATGTCCTCTTCTGAGACCTTTCTGGATCTCCAGGCAGAAACAATCTTCTCCCACTAAGCCTGACCTGTGCAGCAGTTTGGGGGGTTTGTCATTTTCTTGTCTGAGTCATATTGTGTGGATCCATCTCAATTCGTCCAGTGTTTGCTAAGCTTCTGGAGGGCAGCACTGTGTTCACGTCACCTTGTATCCCTCTGTTTGTTAAGTGAGTAAATGAATATGCTCTTAGTTTGGTTAAAGATCTGAATGTTCTGAGGAAAACATGCGTACCGTTTGAGAAGAGGAACGATAGCCATTCTTTTCACGTCCAGCCATTGCTGCCGTGTTTTTCCTTGCTGTACATAACACCAGTCTTGAGGGGATGTGCTTTCACAGGGTGATTTCTCTTTGTGTCACCTTGGCAATGACATTCACTGCTCTTCCTGAAGAGGAACAAAACCTGAGCTAGTGGGACCATTGCTTTTGTTTTTATTTGTAATCTTTTAGAAGCGAGGACCTTAGCTTTGTGCTTGGACAATAATTGTGAATTCTTGATAACATCTGGTTGCTTAATTTGAAAAATGGGTAGCTAAGAAGATTGATGATGGACCTTAACTGCTTTTAAATTCAGACATATATAGGATCTGTACTAATCTCAGTCAACCCTTTCAAGCAGATGCCATATTTTGGGGAAAAGGAAATTGAAATGTACCAAGGAGCGGTAAGTTATATACCACATAACTTTTATCATGCGTGGGTATTTTTTTCTTGAAGGTAGCATTACATTTGCATTTTCTTATTATGAATTACTTATTGGGGAAGTGCAAGTAAGTGATATTGTTTGGTGTTTCATGAAGTGTTATTCTCTAGAGTGTAGCTCAAAAAGGCACAGGACAATCTAATATCTGAGCCTAATTTATGTACAGAATTAGTTAAATGGGACCTACCACATACAGCTTGAAGGATCTTCCCACTTCCTCCTATGCCATTAAATTCTAAGGAATAAAAACCAGTAACAGGTAAAAATAATAATAATAATAATAAATCTAGTGATGAGAACCATTCTCTCAGAATTAGAACCTTAATTAAGCTGTGGCTAAGGCTTGAACATGAAAAATGAATCTTTTATTACTTCAGCTACTAATACGACCCTGGTCCCTATTTAAACCCAGCTCCAAAGCCACATCAGTGGTGTCATAAGAATAGAAACTGTAATCCTAATGAATGTATTTTCTTCCTTGGTTCATCCCTCCCCCAGGTCTCCCTGTCTCTGCACCTTCTTCCTTCCCTCTGTCCTTTGCAGCAGAAACACAAGCATGTTCATTAATCCTGACCCCTGGAAAACAAACAAAAGAGAGCCCACACAAATTCATCAGTTGAAGTGGAAGGCAATTTACCCAGACCAAGAGCCCACCCCATTGTTGCCAGATGAATGGTGCTGGTCGCTGGAGCCGAAGGAGGCTGCCACGCGAAAAACCTTTGATAATGCTGCCTTTATGGGAGCCCAGCACAAGGGAACACTGTCAGCCGAGGCTGGGCCCTGCCCTGGCGCCCCATTGGCAGGGCCCGGGTAGCAGGCGACACTGGCTGGGCCTCCTCAATGGCAGCAGAGGCGGGGTAGTTGGAAGTTTGCATGTGTTGTTTCCTCCCAGTTTTTTGAAGAGGATTAGTGCCTGTGAGTCCCTTTTAACCATCCCTCTTTTGAAGAGTCCTCACTAAAGAAATGCTCTAGAGTTATTTAAAAAAAAGAAAAAAAAAAAAGGTTTATTTTTACTGCTAATGGTCACAGAGAGTATTGTAAAATTGATATTTACCAAGTACCTGGTACTGTGTTAGTTACACTTGCAACAATGATAATACAGCCCAGGGAGCTGGCTCGGTTACTGTCCCCATTTCATAGATGAGGAAACTGAGGCTCAGAGAGGTCAAGTACCACAAGAGGTGGAGCTAGGATTTGATGTTAGGTCTTAATGACTTTCAGGGGTCTCGAGGGAGGGTAGAGTTAGAGGAAATGCCTACTTTAAAATCTCTAAGGCAGCTCAGAGGTTCAGTGAGACCATAGATGGGAAAACAACTTGAGAACGATAGACACGCAAGGTCCAGATAACTTAGCTACACACCTTCGAAGCCAGTGACTTGCCCGTACTTGTCTCCCCATTGCTCATAGCTTTCTCTCTGCTCCATTCCCTTCCATTTCTTCTTTTCTTTCTTGTAATACTCACTTCCCTGTTTTCAAAGAGTCATTAAAAATAATCTTTCACAAGCAACCTGGGCTAGAAAAAGTCCATCCAAGACTGCTATCCTGTGGTCCCATCCAGACGTCTCCTGACTGTAAGGGAAAGACAGGGACAAATGTCATTATGGAGCCTAAAGTAGGGGTCTTTAGTCAGCCCATTCCAGGAAGAGTCTCTGGCCCTCATTGGGCAGTTTCCCTGTGAACCTCCATGTCCTCACATGGGGGTAACAGCAGGCAGTGCTCACCATGGGTCTAGCCACCAAAGCCCCCTCCCACTACCTCCTCATCACTAACTCTCATCTTCCAGAGCTTGGCACTGAGTGGCAATTTCTGGGCTGCTTTCCCTGTAGTCGATCTATTGCTAGTAAGGCTCAGTGCTTTACCTTTGCATATAACTACCTTTTCCATCATCTCAGGTACCTTTCAAGGCTTGCAGCCTGGGCATTACTGTCCCACTTTAGAGATGGGGACCAGTAAGGGAGAGGCAGAGTCTCGACATCCTCTCACTCAAGATCTGGTATTCTTTTCACTGTTTTGTGTTAAATAGTCTGGAGTTTAAGGGGTGTTCTTTCTCCAGCTATATACCACATGAAGTATTTTTCTTTTTAACAATTTTTGAGGGTGTGTTGGAGGTGAGTGCCAATACATTGACTATAGCAGGACTGAAGTCGGCTTGAGACAGTGAATTTATTAGTTATGGAGATTTTTTTGGGTTTACATTTATGCATAACTATGATATCCCATGAGACTAAAGCACAAACCCAGGAAAATATCTTGGTGTGGTAGGATTCCCCGCCCCCCCACCCCGCCATGGAGGTGAAACAAACTGGCCAAACCAGTTTATTTCTGTAAAGAACCACACCTCTTGCCCTTTCCTTATGGAAATTTTAAGATTTTCACCCTACTCCGAGATAACCTCCCTTAATTTCCTCCAGAATCCTAGAATCGGCAACTTGCTTCTTGGAAAAATTACACAGACATTGAGAATTCAAATAGAAGTCTGATCCAGGTTTTTGGTAGTCCTCCCTGAAGACCTGTTGCAGGCTGAGTGTCTTCAGAAACATTTAGAAATGGAATGTTGTCTGCAGAGGCGTGTTTGGGTGGAAGGGTGTGGTTTTGGGGTGTCTGAAGGCTTGGGTCATGTCTAAAGGCTGAATCACTGTATGCCTTCGGGAGAGTCCTTCCAGATTCCATCGCAATTTATTTAGATGTAACTCTTCATGACCTGAGCAGTTTTCTCAATTCATGGATTATGCAACCTTTAAGATGTAATTGGAGCCCTGGTGGCACAGTGGTTGAGAGCTCAGCTGCTAAGTTAACCAAAAAAAAAAAAAAAAAAATCAGCAGTTCTAATCCACCACCCGCTCCTTGGAAACCCTATGGGGCAGTTCTGCTCTGTCCTGTCGGGTGGCTATGAGTCAGAATCGACTTGATGGCAATGGATTTTTTTTTTAAAGATATAATTATAGGCATTGGACTTATATGGTAGTGGATTCATCTCCAAGGCCAAGAAAAGAAATTGAATGTGTTGCTTTATCTGACCATGTTTTGTGTTTTTGCTTTTGTAGGCACAGTATGAAAACCCACCACATATCTATGCCCTTGCAGATAATATGTACAGAAACATGATCATTGACAGAGAGAACCAGTGTGTCATCATCAGGTATGGGAAAGATGCTCATCGGTGCGCATGGAGGATGTGAGGCTCTGCTGTAGTCATTGAACTCTGTTAAGAAGCAGCGTTTTTGCAGCAGCTGGGTCACCAGAGGCTGCTTAGTGCATCTGAGTAACAAGCAGTCTGGCTGCTTTGCCTTGATTTATTTTATAACCCCATGTCATGGAACTGGAGCCCGGGTGGCACAGTGGTTAAGAGCTATGGCTGCTAACCAAGTCGACAGTTCGAATCTACCAGGGGCTCCTTGGAAACGCAATGGAGCAGTTCTCCTTTGTCTGATAGGGTCACTATGAGTTGGTTTGGTTTGGTTATTGTGGAACCCCATATCATAGAAGCCTTGCACTTCCATGGGGCTGCTGTTGATGCCCCTCTTCCTTAAAGCATTAAGGCTTCAGGGTACATGGTACCAGCTAGAGCTTTCTCTCGATTATCAAGGGAGAAGTTTTGCCATTGGGCCCAGAGCTAAAATGATAGTGTACCCTCCCATTTGATCGTACTGTGGCTTTACTCTAAATTGGAGATCTTTTATGTCACATATATGTGTCATGAGGAGCCCTGGTGGCACAGCGGTTAAGTGTTTGGCTGCTAACCAAAAGGTCAACATTTCAAACCTACCAGCTGCTCCGAGGGAGAAAGATGTGGCAGTCTGCTTCCAAAAAGATTACAGCATTGGAAACCCTGTAGGGCAGTTCTACTTTGTCCTGTAGGGTCGCTATGAGTCAGAATTGACTCAACAGCAGTGATTTTTTGTTTTGCTTTGTTTTTTTTTTTTATGTCATAGTATAATAAGCATCTTTCACTATTTTGTCAGCTGGAGTCCCTTTTCTTTAGGTATCTTTTTAATTCCTTGATTCCATATTTTTAAAAATTCCTTAATAATTTAGTGGTTCAAGTATGAACTTTTTTGGTGCACTTTGCTGTTTGCTTTTAGCTTTCTGGAGGCATTTCTAGTAAATGCCAGTGTTAGGCAAGTGTAGCTCCATTTCCTAATCCTTTTAGCCTGACCCAGCTCTGAGTCTTTGCTGGGTTTAAGTGCTTGTAAAGTTTTGTTTACCGTTATGAACATTTTCACACATACTTGCATACTTCCATGCAAGTACGAACATGCATATTTCCATCACTTAGAAGTTAACAATTGTCAACATTTGGACATATGTTAGTTTTTTTTTTTTTTTAATCTGAAACATTTATAAAGAAATTTTTATTGATATTTACAAAATATAGAGAGTTAGAAAGAATAGTAATCCCATCTCTATGACACGGCGTGTACATTTACCAATATATGGCCAGTCCTGTTTTATCTGTTCTTCAATTCTGACATCACTTGATTATTTAAAGCAAATCCTAGACGGCAAATCATTTCATTTGACGATAATTTAGTACATATCTCTAAAAGATAAATTCTTTAAGAATTTATCTTTTAGAGATATGTATGTATGGCTTAAAAAATGAATACCTGCTTTAGTATCATCTAATATTGTCAGTATTATAATTCCCTGACTATCTTTTAAATTATTTTTTACAGCTGATTTTTACTTACGGCCCAAACAAGGCCCCCACATTGCACTTACTGCTGTCTCTGAAGTCTCTTCATCTTTAACAAGTTTTTCTGCTCTTTTTGTTTTCTTGGCATTTGTTTGTTAAAGAAAAAGGTTGCTTGTGCTGTAGAATTTTCTGCATTCTCAGATTGGCTGATAGTATCCCAGTGACGTTATTTATTTCACTGTTCCCTGTATTTCCTGCAAATTGGTAGATCTAATTTTTTTAAAAGCTCGATTAGATTCAGATCCACGTTTTTGGCAAAAAACATTCATTGGTGTTGCTGTGCACTTCACATCTGTTGGTCTTCCTTTGTCTGGTTTTCAGATGGTCAGTGGGCTCCTTATTATAAATTCTAATTTCACAGCCATTGTGTAATCAGTTGTCATAAGATAGTCATTTCTGATTCTCTTATTGCTTCTAGGAATTCTTCTATTTGGTTACCTTAAAATACAATTCATGTAGGAAAACCAGATAAAAAGCTTGATTTTTTTGCCAATGCTTACTGGTTTTAAAGCTCTGAGTTGATGGCCTGGCAACCTCCCAAGAGAGTGTATCTTTATTTTGGTATCATTACAAGCTGGTGGATTTTAATGGATTTTACCCGTCTTACTGTGTTGCAATCATTTTACTTTTTGAAGCTCAGGTTGTCTTATCTTTGGCCAGTGAAGGTCCCTTCTATTGAGTCCCGGGTATCCCCAGTCATCTCTGATCACTTCTTTCGGTTACGAAGAATGTTCCAGGCTCATCTTTTTCACTTCCTGCCCAAGACCTGGAATTGGCCATTTCACCAAAAAGCTCTGGTGTATTTTGATGGGAAATGATGTTTAGAGACCACTAATCTGGGCACCCAGAGTTCTCACTGCTCTGTGTTGTCAATTTTTCTGGTTATTTTTGGAGGGCAAAGCTAGGGAATATGAATTTTTTTTTCTTTTTTTTAAAGAGAAAATGAAACATGAGTTCATACTGGTATTTTTAGTTCATTTTTTAACTTTGATTTTTTTTCTCTTTGTATCCTATTTATCTTGTGCTGAAAATCATGATTCTTGATGATATTAACACAATTACTTATTTGCTTTACGCTGTGTGTGTGTGTGTATTTATACACGCAAACGCATGGATGGCCCCTGGGTGATATAAGTGGTTAACATGTTTGGCTGCTAACCAAAAGGTTAGTGGTTCTAGTCCACCCAGAGGTTCCTTAGAAGAAAAGCCTAGCAATCTGCTTCTGAAAAATCAACTACTGAAAATCAGTTTTACTTGGACACGCATGCTGTCATCATGAGTCAGAGTTGGCTCAACGGCAATTAATGCATTTACACACACACTCACACAGACACGATAGGATGGGATAAAGCAAAAAAGCAATTTTGTTAATGTTTCAGGATAACAATACCAATACTATTACTAGTAATACAGTTAATGAATACAGTTTAAATTTTTTTTTGCAGTTCTTGTTGTTCTTACGATGTACAGTCAAAATATTGGGTTTTTAAGTCATTTAAAGTAACCCTTTTCTGTGTCATTTATGTGCCAACCTGGATGTCTTGGCCATCTAGTGCTACTATAACAGAAATACCACAAGTGTACGGCTTTAACAAGGAGAAATTTATTCTCTCACAGTCTAACTAGGCTAGAAGTCCAAACTGAGGGCATCACCTCCAGGGGAAGGCTTTCTCTCTCTGTGGGCTCTGGAGGAAGGTCCTTGTCATCAATCTTCCCCTGGTGTAGGAGCTTCTTAGCACAGGGACCCGGATCCAAAGGACGCACTATTCTCCTAGCTCTTGTTTCTTGGTGGTATGTAGTCCCCATGTCTCTATGCTATCTTCTTTCCTCTGTATCTTAAAAGAGATTGGCTTAAGACACAACCTGATTTGGTAGACTGGGTCCTGCATCATTAACATAACTGCCTCTAATCCTGCCTTATTGACATCATAGAGGTAGGATTTAACAGCTCATAGGAAATTCACATCAGATGACAAAATGGTGGACAATCACACAATACTGGGAATCATGGCTTTGCCAAGTTGACACACATTTTTGGGGAACACAATTCAATCCATAACACTGGACTACGATTGGATTCGTTCATTTCATTTTGATTTTTAGGAACATTAATCTTTGTTGTTTAATTTTTTTTAATTGTATAAAACATTTACATTACTCCACATCAAAACTGTAGATAGAGCAAGGTACACTGAAGAAATTCAGAGTAAATATAGACTTCATGGCATTTTACTCCTAAATATTTCCGTATGAATCTCCAACATTAAAAATATTTTCTTACTTAACTACGGTACCATTATCACAATTAAAGAATTTATAATAATCCTTTAAAATCATCTAATAGTAAACAGTCCATATTCTCATTTCTTTAATTGTTGTAAACATATCCTTTACTCCTGGTTTATTCAAATCAAGGACCACCAGTTGCCTTTTTTCTCTTATATCTTTTCTATCCCACCACAGTTTCCCCAAGTCCACCATCTTTTTTCTGTGACATTGAGACCAGACCAGTTTTCCTATAGACTCTCCCACTTTATTGATTTGTCTGGTTGCATCCTCATGGTCTCATTACACTTGTTCCTTCAACTGGATTTCCTGTGAATCGGAAGTAGATCTAAATACTTGATTATGTGCAGGTTAAACCCCTCTGGCGGGAGTGCTTGAGTGATGATGAGTTTTGTTGCTTGTGAGGAAACACTCCGTTCAACCTCAGCTGGAGATCAGTGGCCAAGAAAGAGGCAAGAAGTGTCTTTAGGTGCAATTAAAGGAGAGGAGCCCAGCACAAGTTTTCCAGTAGAGTCTCTTCCCCTTTCTCCTTCCTTACTTTCCCCCTTTTTGGCTTCTAGAGAGGCCTGAAGGAAGGGAACGGTCTTGTTACATCCGCTGTCACCAGTCTGGAAGCCACCACAGTCTTTCTGCCCACCTCTCTCCTACTCCCAGATCCCCTCCCATCCATCACTGCACGGGAGGCATGCGCTGATGCAGGGCATGTGCCCACTTCCGGGATTCTTCCTTCTGGATGTTTAGCTGGCAAAGACCTCAAAGCCCTGTTCCCAGGGATTTCTGCTGCAGCAGCTGTGCTTTAACTTAGGATGTGGCAGAACAGGGAACTGTGGTCCTTCTGCTTTGACAAAGTAGAGGTGCAGTGGTTCACTCTCACCAGCCCTGTGACCCTGGGCAGCACACCTAACACCTCTCTGTACCCTAGTTTCTTCACGCGTGAATGAACTGATTGGCCAGACAAACTCTGAGGTCTCTCCCAGCTTTGGAACTCTGTCTTCCAAATAAAGCTAGAGGGCCGGAGAGACCCACATTTGCAGCCACTGAAGCCAAAAGAGCTGGTTGTCTGCAAGGGGCTGAGTTGAATGGTGCCTGCCTGAATGCCCTTGTGACCTACGAAGAAAGCAAGACCCATTATCCTGGGGGCTGGAAGAGAAGCCTTCTCCTCATGCTAAGGGTTTCAGCCAGAAGAGGAAGACAGTCTCGTAGCTGGAAAGTCCAGATACTTTTTATATTATTTAATTAAGAAATAAAATATTAGTGATGACCTAATCTCTATGCTGTTCTTTCAGACCTCCACCTCCTAATTTCCTTTGTGTGACTTCATCTAAATGATTAAATGCATACTGTCTAGGTGGGACAATGCAACACAGAAAGACAACATTACCAGTTTCTTCCTATTCTTACTCATGCTTTCTAAAGGGGTGGATCCAGTGACATGATGGACTGGCAGCTGAACTCCATTTCTGGACCAGAAATCAGTTTAACAAATTGAACTTTAAAAAAAAGAAATCAGATGGGCTGCCTTCTCAAGCCCTGGCTTTGTGTTTGAGCATTGGTCCTGAATTTTGCTTGTCTAGAAACTTGATTCGTCGTGAACAGCTAGAGTTGAGCATCCTCAGATAGACTGACTCTTGCCAACCAAACTCACTAATGAGTGTAAATGGGACCCCAGAGCAGTTTATTATTTTATGGAGAGAATTCTGCCCTTGGACAGATCAGTTGGTTCTTTGCCCCTGAGCACAGTCCACAAGGGGAGCCAGATTACCATCAGAAGGTCGCATAGGGGGTTGAATTCAGAGCGAAGGGATGCAACAACCACTGACAGACCACATCAGGGAGAGTGGCTTCTTCACACGCTCATTTCATCTACCATGCCTCGCCTTCACAAATTTAACTTTCTAGGGATAATTATTTCCAATTCTTGAGTGGCTATACAGATATCCAGCCTCTCCACCCCCTTGCCCCAGACAGTCTATTTCAACTGGTGTACGATGGGGCTGGAGCATCAGTTCCTTTTCTCAAGCTGTTCTAGGTGAAAGTTTAGGCTAAGGCTCCTGAAATCCTTATTCAAGGTCACCCCTTGTCTTTAGAGCCATTAGTCCAGGCAAGAGGCACTTCCTAGGTGCTGCCCTCTGCTGGGCAGTGTCCACATAGGCGATCCATTTTAATCCTAACAACCACCCGGGTGTCATGGGCATTATTAAGATTTCATTCAGAAAATGAGGCTTAGAGAATTCCAAAGCTAATAGATGGCAGAGTCTCTATTTGAACCTAGCCTTGTCTGACTTCAGTCCCCACATACTTCATCCACAATCTGCTAGTAAGCGATGCTCTTCTCTGTCTCAAATTTTCCACATATTAATAGAGATGTTAACAACTGCTGTATACCATGAGACAGGGTCAGGGCATTCAATGAAGTTAGAGCCTTCCTGGCCTTGAGCCCCTAAACAGTCTCCCCTTCCAAAACACAGTGTTGGCTAACCTGAACTTGTGTTTTGGGCGTGATGCTCCCAGCATATCCATCCAGGAGGCTGATGACTGTGCTTATCACCAGTTAAAGGACAGAGAATCGACGCACAGATCGATGAAAGAACACTTATGAAGACCATTTATATGCTAGTGGACACACTGGGCCATTTCTTTCTTACCTGGCTTGTTATCACTGCAAATGGGTGAGGGATTTAAGGATGAGCATTTTGAAAGAAAAGCCTGGCAATCTGCTTCTGTAAAGATTACAGTTGAGAAAACCCTGTGGAGTAGTTCTACTCTGTAACAGATAGAGTCACCATGAGTCAGAGTCGACTCCGTGACATTGTTTTCTTTTTTTAAATTGATATATGCATCCTGTCTCTGAAGCCCTCATCAGCCCAGGAAGCCAGCGTGTCACCTTTATACACAGCCCTTCCCTGCTGTTCAGCCCTCAGTATGTTCCTTGCAAGCCATGTGGTCTTAAATGTGTATGTTTGTCAAAGAGACCCTAGTGTGTGGTAAAATGATGCATACTCAGCACGTAAACATAAAGTGTCAGCATATTACAGTGTTAGCCTTTTGTGAAATGAACAGAATTCTATTAAAAGCTCAATAAACCCTTTGTAAACATTAGTTTTGTTTATTTTTTCAGAATTTAGAAAAGCTCTTGGGAGATAATGTAAACGGTCTATTAAAAAAAAAAAAACATTGTCGTCGAGCCCATTCTGACTCATAGCGACCCTATGGGACAGAGTATAACTGCCCCATAGGGTTTTCAAGGAGCGTCTGCTGGATTTGAACTGCTGACCTTTTGGTTAGCAGCCGTAACTCTTTACCACTACACCACCAGGGCTCCAAAAAGTATCCTGAAAAGTTTAGATGAATATCTTCTTTTGATAAGTTTATGAAGAGGCACATCTAAATTATTTGAGTTTTCCTCAGATAATGCCTGGAATTCTTTCTCCCTTTCCCCCAAGCATCCCTCATCTCCCTCAACACATGATGGTCTCTCCATCCTCTGAATTTCTCTGAGCACCTCAGGTACCCCGTACTTTCACCACCTACTTAGTGTTGTTACCGTGTATATGCATGTATGTGTGCACATTTAAAGTTGTTCTACAGTGCTCGATGACTAGGAACTGGCCTTGGGCTTCTTGGTTTCCCCGGTACACACAATAAGTGTTTTTAATGATAATTGTCAAAGACTTGAAATAAACTATAAGCCCTATCTACATTTAGAAAAAGGAGAGATCAATTTGGAGTGGAACAATCAGCAGAAATGTCACGGGGGAGGTGGGACTTGATTGGGGCCCTGCCTACAGGAATGGGGAATCGAGAAGCATGAGTGGCTGAGTGGCCTGTGGGCACACACAGTGATGGGGAAAACCGGGAGGGCATCATGGTGGTTGTTAAAGAAGGTTTGCATTGACACATGGCTCTTGTAAACTATATGGGAACCAGAACTGGGTCTTCTATTTCTTTTATGTGTTTCCTATTTGCTTATTGCAGAGCCCTGGTGGTACAGTGGTTAAGAGCTTGGCTGTTATTCTGTACAGTAGGCAGAATTGGTTGATTTGGGGAGATTAGGTGATTGGGTGGCAGCTACCTTAAGTGACTGGATGGGTGGATCTGCAAATGAACCTGTGAGCCTTGGTGGTGCCTCAGGTCTCTGAGCAGGGACATGACATCATGCAGACATGACATCTTGGCAGACAAGAGACGGGATCTTGAGAGACTATGGAAATCTGGTGAGGTTATGAGGGCCTGACCTGAGTTGGAAAGACAAAGAGGAGACTGATGTGTGACTCTCAGTAAGCCAGTGAAGGAAAAAAGAAATGGATGAGTGAATGTGGGCTCTGGACAGTGCAACTGGGCAAACTCAACAGCCATGACTATATTAGCATCGTTGAGAAGGATGAGCACCTGAAGGGTTGGTAGACCCTGTGAGCCCAGTAGATGAGCAGCCTAGATCAGTGAGCACACTCATCTTCTGTTCTCTAACATCCAAGATGTGGATTTGTGATTTAGGCTGACGTATTCTAACTTCTATTTGATATCTTGGATGCCAGAGACATCTCTGCAAATCTGTTTAATAAAACAATCATGACGGGGTAAAGGGGGAAAGAGAACTACCATGTTTTCCTTACCATCTCTACCATTTCTGCCTCACCAGAAAAGATCTTGAGAGTCTGGCTGGAGACATTTCTCACGCCCGTGCCACGTGACTTCGGTAGAGACTTACTGGGCCTTATCTCTTTATGTGGCAGTTTTACTGCTGCCTTCACCAGTTAATTCTTTTGGCCTGCATCAGCTCTTACCATCTTAACCTGTTTAAAAAAAAAAAAATGATGTCAACTTGAAAGGCTCACATTTCATGCAGGTTCTATTTTTTTGTTGTTGGAAATATACCAAAACAGTTGTTTTCAGGAGAGTAGGGCAGGCAACACCTGTTTGGAAAGCCTGTGAAGGTTGTATGTTAAGTAGATGCTGAATAAATATATTTTTTTAAAGAATAAATAAAGATGTAAGAGAGATTTGAAGGTAAATCAAGAGATAGAGGAAAAGGAGACAGTTGTCACAATTGGATCTAAAATGTTTGACCTACTTGCTTCAGAAAACATTTTGTATTTGGAGTTGCGAGTACTCGCAGTAGTAAAGCAAAACAAAAAAAGGCAAACCGTAACGTCTGTAAATTTGGTGTTGGTTCTCTGCCTCTGCACCGTCAAGCGTCTCACTGATTCTCAAACCGTCTTCCTTTGATGTATTTTAGGAACTTTTGTTATTAACTTTGGAACTCTTTTCAAGACTCTCCTCGAGTGTCTGTTGGTCCAGCCAATTTCTTGGTTTTTTTTTTTTCCAGCAGCGTCGGCCTTTGAGGTTCCTAGTCCCTCAGGCCTGGCTCTGGGAGGCCCTGTCCACTGGTACCCTGACTGTGGGAGAGCTGCATGGGCACTACCCTCTGCCTGTAGATTTGAAGAGCAGGGGCCCAAATCCAGCCTTTTCCCCAAGCTCCCTGCAAACCTTATCTTCCAGCCTGCTCTGGGTCCCAGAGTTCGTCTGTCATCAGTCAAGGATTGTTACATACGGGGCCTACTCGTTGGGTAACTTGTGTATTACCTGTAATCTTTGAGTACTGTGTCCTGGCGCCTTTTACTTCTATCAGCTTTAATTTTCACAACAACTTGGCCAACTAGGTATTTTTGTTGTTAACTGTCATTGAGTGGGCCCCAGACTTATGACAACCCCATGCACAATGAAACAAAACACTGTCCGGTCCTGCACCACCCCCACGATCAATTGCAAATTGGACCATTGTGATTCACAGGGTTTTCATTGATTTTCAGAAGTAGATCCCCAGGCCTTTCTTCCAGCTAGATATTACTACCCTCCTTTTTTAGAGATCCAGTGTCAGAGAGGTAATGAAACCCGTTTAAAAGCTCATATTTAAAACATGGCAAAGCTTGCTCAAAGCCAGGGCTGTCTGGCTCCAGTATTGCACCCTTCCCACTGTTCTCTGCTGCTTTGTGTGAGCAGGTGTTATATTATCTGCTTAATAATCTGTTACCACCCACTGCTGGGTGGCCGAGTGGATAGACCTTTGGGGCTTGAGACCCAGGAGGAATCTTTATTCTGTTCTGCCTAAAGTGTGGCCTCTGACAAGGCTCAGTCACTTCATCTGCAAAATGGGGTTAATACTGCAAAGAAATGTAAAATGTCAATCTTAAGTACTAGTAGGTTAGTAGTAATACCTTATTAAGAAACTAAACATGAAAAATATGTTCAAACTATTAAAGAGTGCCATAAAATATCTGCTAGTAACATTAAACAGGAATTTCAGAGCTAGTAAGTAGCTGAGCTGGGCCTCAAACCTGTTCTTCAGACTGAATACTGGGCTTTCCCTATTTCATCAGGCTGGACCAAGGCGGGCATTGCCGTGGCGCCATTTTCTTGGCAGACTGATTATAGGTGAAGATTTTTGTGTGCTTGACAACACTAATTAACTGGGTATTTGTCCGAGATTGGGAAGAAATAACAGCTTTTTGTCTTGTTCACGCTTTTCCTCAATATGTTAAAGAGAATTTTTTTTTTGTCATTTGTCCCACTCTTTGAACATGTGTGTTTGATTTTGTTATTTTACACACATAGCCATTGCATGTACTTGAGGATTTATTTTTTCGTGTGATTACAAGTTCTGATGGAGAACCCTAGCCTCCTCAGCCTTGGATCCCCCCAAATGGACAGGAGAAATGCTTCTCAGAGGGCTTATTTCTGGTACCAGACCCAGGTGGGCTGCCAGAAGTGGGGGGCTCTGTGAATAGGGTCACTAGCGAGGGCTGCCCAGAAACCTTCTTTGATGTGGTTTCTTATTGTCTCAGAATTATCTTGTCTCGTGATCACGGGGAGGCAGGCTATTATTTGTTAGTTCCAACTGTGTTTTTTGGCAGAAGGTTTGCTGAAAGGGGTGTGTATCAGTAAAGACTCAGAAATAGTCAAAAGTTTGATTATTCTGTGAACTATGCCATTCCTCCAGTAACTTTGGAAATGTTGTTGATTTTAATTGACTCTCCAGCCCACATGAAGATTTTAAGTATTTACCCTCATTTGAAGCAATATGGAGTCCCTGGGTGGCACGAATGGTTAACACACTCAGCTGCTCACCGAAAGATTGGAGGTTCAAGGCCACCCAGAGATTTCGCAAAGAAAGGCCTGGCAAGCTACTTCCAAAAAGTCAGCCTTTGAAAACCCAATGGTACACAATTCCACTGTGACACCCATGGGCTCGCCCTGAGCCAGGTTCCTGATTCCGACTATCTCAAGTCCTCCCCTAGCTCTTCCATCACTAGTGATGTGTCCTTCGTGAGTTACTTAATTTTTTCATCAAAAAATAGGGATGATAATGGTACCCACCTCACAGGGCTGTCATGAGGGTCAAGTGATTAGAATATGTGAAGCACTTCAGTGTCCTTGATGTGCACTGAACACTCAGTAGCTTTGTGCTTTGTCATTACATCCACAGTATTTCAGTTGGCCACTGTCAAGTCTCCTTTGGAACTAATATTATTTCTCACTTTCTAGACTACTTTTCAAGGAGTCCTGGTGGTCCAAAAGGTCAGTGGTTCAAACCCACCAGCCCCCGTAAAGATGACAGCCTTGGAAGCCCTGTGGGACATTTCTCCTCTATGCTATAGGGTGGCTATGAGTCAGAATCACAACAGCTAACAACTTTACAGTCACAAACATGCTTATCCTTTATAACTTAAGAATTAAAATTTTTTTATTAAAAAAAATAAAAATCCCTATACTTTTAATCCTTGAGTTAGACCTTTTGAAATAAGAGTCAAGTTTGATAGTAATATGTCCCTAGATCAAAAAAGTAGAGTGTAAGAAAATAGATCCTAGTGGGAATTTTTAGTACTTCATTACCTTATTGATCTCCTGACACAGTTGACCCCTAGCTTCCTTGGCTTCCATGATACCATAACCATCCTTCATTTCTGCTTATACCTCTCAGACTTTTCCATCTTATTTTCTGTAGCCAGCTTCTTTTTCAGAATGTTCCTGAAATATCAGTCATCCCTGTTTCGGTTAGGATGCTTGGAGCTGCAAGCAATAGAAAATGGATCAGAGTCAACCATATATTTTTTATCTATATATATGTATATGTATGACACAAATGTTTTTACATTTGCTAGAATAAGTTGAAGTGAATTAAAAACACTATTAATTTTTAAGTGTGAAACAACCTTCATACTCTGGAAAAAACCATGGTCCTTGAATCCAATGATTAATATACCATTGTAAATAGCATTTTTCCCAGAACATTTTTTCCATTTCTTTGAAATTTTAGCATACATTTCCATTTCTATGGAAACTGGTGGTATAGTGGTTAAGCGCTATGGCTGTGAACCAAAAGTCGGCAGTTCGAATCCACCAGGTGCTCCTTGGAAACCCTATGGGGCAGTTCTACTCTGTCCTATAGGATCGCTATAGGGTTGCCATGAGTCGGAATCAACTCGATGGCAATGGGTTTGGTATTTTTGGTTTTCCATTTCTATAACTAATGTACACGGAAACATTATAATATTTCCTATTGAATTTGCTGTGAAATCTGCCTTGAGTTTGTTTTAAAAGTGCTTACCTGGTTCTGGGCCAGCTGTATAAGAACCAGGCAGTTTGTTAAAAATTCAGGCTCTTAGACTGAATCCTCTCATAGACTGGGATTCAGCAGATCAGAGGAATGGCTCAGACATGGGCATTTTTTAAGTACTCTGAGGATTCTGATAGGCTGCTGGATTTAGGGACAACTGGAGAGCCCTCGTAGCACAGTGGTTAAGAGGTACAGCTGCTAACCAAAGGATGGGCAGTTCGATTCTACCAGCTGCTCCTTGGAAATCCTGTGGGGCAGCTCTATTTTGTCCTATAGGATCGCTATGAATTGGAATTGACTTGACGGCAACAGGTTTAATGGGAGAGCCCTGGTGGCGCAGTGGTTAAGAGCTTGGCTGTGAACCAAAAGGTTGGCAGTTTGAATCTACCACTATATTCAAAGGGCAGCTTAAGGGCAGCTCTTCTGTCTCCTATAGGGTTGCTATGAGTCGGAATCGACTTGATGGCAATGGGTTTGGCTTGTTTGGTTTTGGGGCATTGTCCAGGAATCCTGGTGACACAGTGGTTAACACTTGGCTGCTAACTGAAAGGTTGGCAGTTAGAACCTACCAGCTGCCCTGCCTGAGAAAGATGTGGAAGACTGCTTCCATAAAGATTACAGCCTAGAAACCTTATGGGATAGTTCTACCTTACCCTATAGGGTTGCTATAAGTAGGAATCAACTCAGCAGCAATGGGTTTTGTTTCTGGTTCTGGCGTTGTCCTAATTTAGGGCACAAAGCACTTCTAGAGTATTTTTCTGTCCACATTAGAAGTGAAGGCAATTGAATGAGGAAAGCTGCCTATAAGCATTTTAATGTTGTTAGGTGCCATCAAGTCAGTTCTGAATCATATCGACCCCATGTGACAGAGTAGAACTGCCCCATAGAGTTTCCTAGGTTGTAATCTTTACAGTAATAGATCCCCAGGTCTTTCCTCGCAAAGCTGCTGGGTGGGTTCACACCACCATTCTTTATCACTGTGAGATGTGAAGAAAATCATTTTGTGTGTTGAATAGCCTGTTTAATACCGTCACGTTCTTTTAACTTAGGTCTTAGTCCAGGGGAAGAAGCAATATTTTCCCATCCCAAAAGGGCCAGAATAATTATGGTTGTATATACAGGAAGCTTCAAGCAATTATGTAACATTCCATTATTGTACCATATTTTGAGCAAATTACCAGCCTCTGATCAATAAAACTTCTTTTTAAGTGTCTGTAAATTGAAACCAAGAAGTGAAAATTCTGATCAATGTTCACTTAGAACTAATGATTTTAAATCTTCTGAAAAAGATCACAGTTACTGAAAATGTAGCTGTCCTATTTTTGGACTTGGCACACTTGTTTTAATATAGGAGATGAGTTACGTTTATTATTCATTTCTTTTGCTTTCAACAAGAGACAAAACGTTTCATGTCTGATGACACTGTGAACAATAGATACAGTGGAGGATTGCTTGTAGTTCCTAATTTGACAGGATTTGTTTTTCTCTCTCAGCTTGCTCTAAGAAATTCTAAATATGGAAATGTAAACTTACTGAAAAATTTTTAATTATCATGATATAGTTGAATAATAACCTAATGAAAGCGATCAGTTCTATTATTGCAATTTGCCATTCTACTTTTTCTGAAAAAGTTATTCTTAAAAATCTGAAATATATGGTTAATTGCCTATCTCAAAATTTACACGTTAATAGAAATCACATCAAAAGAAAAAAGACTCACCCCTGTGCCAACCACCTCACAAGTAAAAAATCTTTCATTTTCCTTGTTCTATTTCAGTTCTTGTTCATACATTATTTTTACATAGTTGTGATCACGTTATAGGTACATTGTCTTCTGCTGATATTACCACTTAACCTTAGCTGCATTTCTTTTATGTTGTCACATATTCTTTATACTTATTTGAAAACCCTGTAATATTACATTGGATGGTGGTACCATTGTACAATGGACTTTGCAATATTCTTGATTGTTTACATTATTTACAACTTTGTAAAAAGGAACTTTGTCATTGACAAAACTCATGCTTCGAGTGAGAGAAAGCGCATGTTTTGACCTTGGATCTAGTAAATAAATCATCTCATGACAGTGGCCATTAAAAAGATAACTTCCTCATGAAACTGAAATTATTTATTTAATAAGCCTACTTGTGGCTACAGGAAGGGGTGTCCCTTGCAAGTGACTTTATACCTTGTCTCGGGTTCTCTGGATGTCTATTTGCATCAATAACTTTTCTGTGAAATGTCTGTCGTGATAAGAAAACCCGGAGCTCAGTACTAGGATGGTAGATGAGTTGCGTACATAGATTTAGACCTCGAGAGGTTCTAAGTCCTCAGCAGATTCTGATTCCTCTTTCTCCTTCCCACAGCTTTCTCTTATTAAATATGTAATACATTAAATCCGTTGCTGTCCAGTCAACTCCAGTAGTTACGTAAATTCAGGAAGATTCTGAGTTTTGCCATAAGGGCTACGTTAATTCTTTCTTTCCTTTAATATCAAATTCTTTCAAAATTTATTTGTTTTCTTTTGGGGGTTGGTGTAGGGTGCCCTTGCTTAATTTCTACCCTAAGCACGTTTTTTTCTTGGGTAATTCAGCAGTTGATAATTATTAATTACGCTGAGTGCTCACAGAAAAGCATTTGTTCTGCACCCCAAAATTCTTGACCACCAAAGCAAACAAAAATATTGCCTTGTGAATTCGGAGCAGCCTGAATTTTTCATACTAAATTCCAGCATAATTTTACACAATATGAGTTCCCTGAATCTAATTAGTTCTATCATGGAAACTCAAAGGCTACAGGTAGGTAGAAGAGAAATCCCACTGACTTAAGCATGTTGTGAATGGAGGTCACCATCAATTCAAGGGCACTTGGAAGAGCAGACTGCACTGTTAACAAAAGGCTTTCCACATGCAGTAAGGCCACCAAACGGAAGGGAGTCTTTGTTCTTCAGGATGTGATTAACATTACCTCATCATTTAATTTTAGAACTCCTAAAATAGAGATGTTTGCATCAGTTCAAGGCACATAACTTGAAATCTGACAATGCCTACTTTTCCCTTTTTTAATTACAGGAGTAACATTACTAGTATTACTAAAAGATTGGAAAACAACATACGTTAGTAGTATTACTACAAGATCGGAAAACAATGTACTGAAAGTCTCCCGTAATTTCTACCTTGACCCAAACCTCTGCTAATATTTTGTGGTAGTTGTTTCCAGTTTTTTTGTTTGTTTTTTCTTGGTACTCTTTTTGGGGGAGGTTTAAACATTTTTTTGGAACCATGTTTTATATACAATGTATAGCAGACTTATTTTACTTAACGTTATTTCATATGCTTTTTTTTTGTTTCTAGTTTTCATAAGACATTTGTAATTTCCGCATAATATTCTATCCTCTGATATTTTAAACTTTTCCTCATCACTTTCCCTCTTAATGAGCGTTTAGAATCCATAAATATATATTAAGGTGATAATTACCAAGACTGGTCCACACCATGTTAATGTTGATTATATAAGTGATTTAGGTACCCTAATTCTGATTTGATTCACCTTTTCAACATTTTTTACTGAATTCCTTTCTGCCTGTTTTCTTTTTTCCTTTCGGTCTATATTTTTGGGAAGAGAGGGCTGGTCATGATCCACTTCATTGGTGGGTATTTGTGTTTTTTTCCCCCAGTGGTGAAAGTGGTGCTGGAAAGACAGTAGCTGCCAAGTACATCATGAGTTATGTCTCCAGAGTGTCTGGAGGAGGCCCCAAAGTTCAGGTGAGTTGGTGATGGCTCATTTTGAGACCCTGAGCCATGTGAAACCTAAGAGTTCCATTTGCTGTTTAAAAAATAATTTTTCCTCCATACAATAGGTATTGATTCTATAACCAAGAAACTTGAAATCTGCAAAGAAATTGTATAAGATTGTGATGCCCAATATATAATGAGTTCCTACAAATCAATAAGAAGGTCAGCAGTCCAAAAGGAAAATAAACAAAGGCCATGAAAGACAGCTCATAGAAAAGGAAATGAAAATGACTCATAAGACATGAAAATATGCTCACTCTCACTGGTAATAAAGAAATACAAATTAAAACTACACCAAAATAGTAAAAATACCATCTTTTACCTATCAACTTGGCCAAAATCTTACAGTGTTTTATATACTCTGTGGGTGAGAATGTAGGGACAAAAGTCACTCCCATACATTGCTGATAGGAGCAAGAACTGGAACACTTTTATGAAGGGCATTTTAGCTAAATCTGTCAAATTTATATACATACACACTTTGACTCAGCAATTCTGCTTAAGGAAATTTATCCTTTAGATATACTCAAATGTGTGAAAGATGGTACATATGTAGTTATTTGATGTGGTGTTTTTGGAATTTGCAAAAGAGTAGAAATAATTTAAATGTCCATTAACAGTCAGCTGATGAGATAATTTCTGGTTCCATCATATAATGGTACGTTAACCAGCCACTAAAAATGAGGCTTCATGTATTGATACGGAATGATTCCAAGATATTTCAATAATTGGAAAATGTATGGTGCAGAACATTGTGTGTGATGTGTTACTGCTTGAGGAAAAAAGAGAGCATGTGCATGTTGTTTTTGTTTGGATATGTATGACATCTCTGCAAGGATACACAGAAAACTAATAACAATGTTGCCTTTAAGGGGGGATGCTGGAAGGCTGGGAGAAGGGCATAGTCTCTCTGCATACCCTTTTGGACCTTTCATGGTTGGAACTATGTGACTGAATTACCAATTTAAGAAATAAATAAGAATTATAAAATAGAGAAAAAAAAGAGAGTAAAAGTCAGACAAAGAAAGCAAGGTAAAGAAGGAACAGAAAAGACAGAGAACAGAGGGAAGGAGAGAAACATTAGGGAAGCCAGAAGACCCAGAGAATGAAGACAGTAGAGAAAGGAGGGTAATATGAGTAGATTCGAGAGGACAGCATGATGGGTGGCATAGATATGGCTTTATCTGTCTTCAGTTTCACTCATTGTTGTGGCAGAAACAGTAGCCTCAGGTATGGGTGAAGCTCCCCTCTCCAGAAAGCAATGTGTGATGGTGATGATGGGTTATGGGTCACAGGGGGCTGCCCAAACTCATAATTCCCATCACTGGCACAGACTACTGGTCATTTTTATTTGACTGGAACTCATGTACCAAGGTAGATTTCAATGTCAAATTCATGTTTTAATCAGAATCATTTAATAAGTGATGTTATTACCGTGATCAGCTGTAGACTTTTTAAAAGACACATTAAAGCTCTGTTATGGCTCTGTCTATGAATTAAATACTGCTCCATCATGTCCTGGTGGATTAGAAAGCTTAAGGAAGAGTCCCAAATTCTTTATGTGGAGCAAAAGGATCTCAGAGTGAACTTTTTTCTCTGCACAGAAGGAAGATCTAGAGCAGTACTGTTCTGTAGAAATAAATTGCAAGCCAGATACGGAATAATGTAAGCCAGATATGGAATTTGAAATTTTCTAGTAGCCACATTAAGGAGCCCTGGTGGTGCAGTAGTTAAGTGCTCAGCTGCTAACCTAAAGCTCAGCGTTTCAAACCTACCAACAGCTCTGTGGAAGAAAAGATCTGGCAATCTACTCCCATAAAGATTGTTGATGGTGTGTGCTGTTAAGTCGATTCTGACTCACAGCAACTCTACAGGACAGGGTAGAACTGTCCAGAGGCTGAAGTCATTATAGGAGCTGATCGCCAGCTCTTTCTTCTCGTGGAGTGGCTTGTGGGTTCGAACCACTGACCTTCCCTTTGGGTTAGCAGGTGAGTGCTTAACTGTTGTACCACCAGGGCTCCTCCTGTAAAGATCACAGCCTAGAAAACCCTATGGGACAGTTCCACCCTGTCATATAGGGTCACTATGAGTCAGAATCAACTTGACAACACCAAACAACAGTTGCCACATTAAAAAAAAGAGAAACAAATACAATTAATTCTAAAAATATTTTTCATTTAATCTAATATATCCAAAATACTATTTCAGCATGTTATCAAAATAAAAAATTAATGACATATTTTACTTTTTCTTGGCACTAAAACCAAAGAACCCATTGCAATTGAGTCAATTCAGACTCATAGGGACCCTATAGGACAGAGTAGAACTGCGCCATAGATTTCCAAGGCTGTAATCTTTATGTGAGCAGACTGCTACCTCTTTCTCCTGAGGAGTGGCTGGTAGCTTCCAACCACTGACCTTTTGGTTAGCAGCTGAGCACTTAACCACTGCATACCAGGGCTCCTTTTTTGGTGATATATCTTTAAAATCCAGTATTTGTCTTCCACTTACAGCACATTTCAATTGGGATTAAGCCACATTGCTGTGCTTGACAGCCATGTGTGGCTCATGGCCACCATATTGGACAGTGAGTGCAGCTCTAGAACCTAGGTTAATGAGGCTCAATCCCCTTGCTTTTCTCCAGTCATGTGACTGTACCCTAACCTTAGATGGCTGACATGAGGGCAGGAATCTAGGATGCTGTTTTGTGGGTGGGCTGTCCTTTGCCTAAAATTGCTTTCTCTTTTCGCTGACATGCTTACCACATGCCATAAAATTCTGCTGGACATCATTGATAGTTGAAAAGTAGGTATGGATTGGATGGATGGATGGATAAATGCATAAGGATTTTCAATACAAACTCAATGATTAAAGAAGGAAAGACTTTTTTAAAGAGCTGTTCCTGTTTTCTCTGTAAGAGACGCTACGTTTTTGTAAATGGTACATGTGTGTTTGGTCAGCAAAGAAAAAATATAAAGAATTAGTGAAGGTCTATACACTCAGAATTAATTTTACAAAAAAAATGAAGTTCGTATAACTCCATGAGTTTTTAAAGGAAAGTAGGCAGCTTGGTAGTGTGTTTCTAAGCTTTGAATCTGACCCCATGAAGAGATCACCCAGAATTTGCCCTTGGTGCCATTGCTAACAATGATTCCCCAGTTGGGATGGAATACCAGTAATTATTGCTCATGTCAGGTTGCCAAAGGATCACTGTGGCTGTTACATAGTTAGTAGTTAGTGCCTCAACCTATAAAGACTACCACCTAGTAGCCAGACTGCAGATATCGAATGCTGATTTTCCTCTTCCTGTTTTCCTACGAGGACAGTGATACAGAGTTCTTGGCTGGGAATTAGTCAGTAGCTAAAGAGCCCAAGCCAGAAGACTTGTTATTTCTGGAACATATGAATAATTAGAAGCACAAGGAATGACTCATTTGTTCAAAGACCTCTCCAACATCGAATTCTAACTGTTGAGCTGCCTCATGGCTGTGGTGTGTTTTGCACACTTTTCACTTTGGCACAGAAGTAGGGTGTTTGAAAACCAAATTCCTGTCCTCCAATGGGCCAGGGGAAACCCTGGTGGTGTAGTGGTTAAGTGCTACGGCTGCTAACCAAAGGGTTGGCAGTTCAAATCCACCGGGCGCTCCTTGGAAACTCTATGGGGCAGTTCTACCCTGTCCTATAGGGTCGCTATGAGTCGGAATCGACTCGACGGCACTGGGTGTGATTTTTTCTTTTTTTTAATGGGCCAAGGATTCCTTCACACAATCCAGTGTTGACCCTGGCTGCTCAGAGTATGAACATTCAAAGCAGAACCAGCAACACCAGGGAGTTGGTTAGAAGTACAGACCTCAGGCCCTGCCCAGATCTCCTAAATCAGAATCTGCATTTTAACAAGACCCCCAGGTCATTCATGCACATTAAAGTTTGAGAAGCACAAGGCTGTTTCCACAACCTTTAAAAAGAACCCATTGCCGTGGGTTCGATTTTGACTCATAGCAACCTATAGGACAGAGTAGAACTACCCTATAGGGTTTCCAAGGAGTGCCTGGTAGATTCAAACTGCCGACCTTATGGTTAGCAGCTGTAGCACTTAACCACTGCACCACCAGGGCTCTGCAACCTTTTGGGGGAGGAAAAACACTTTAATTTTCCTGGAGGCTTCAGATGACTCTCACTTGCAATAGAGACGTGAAGGTGGGGGTGGAACAGGTGAGTGGAGTAGCTGGGAATGGGTACTGATAGTAAAGACTCCATAAAGAAAAGCAAAGAGCTACCTTTCAGCTTCACTGTCTTTCCTCTGTGATCCCAGCACTTTTGGGAGCGCAGGATGAGGCTACAGCAACCAGTTTGGAAACCCAGTCCTGAAACATTTGTAGATCCATGTATGGAGCCGGATTTACTGGTGGCATTCTGGCTCCAGGGAATCTCGCATCAAGGTAAGGGATTTAGGAGACCCAAACAGGCTGAGGCCACCCAGCCAGTGGAAGAAACCTCCAGAGACACGTGGATGTGAGGCGTTTAATCTTACCATATTCAGAAACCAGGTGTTCAGGGAAAGCGGGGCTTCGATAGCGTGGTAGGTGTCCTCCCTAACTTCCGGTGTGTTTGCCCGCACAGCACGTGAAAGACATCATCCTGCAGTCCAACCCGCTGCTGGAGGCCTTCGGAAACGCCAAGACTGTCCGAAACAACAACTCCAGTCGATTTGTGAGTTTCTGCCCTGACGTGGAGAACGTCACCTGATTGATGATGTTGCTTTTCCTGATTTAAGTTGGTGTCCCAGAGGAAGTGGGGGCCTTTCACATTTCCTCAGGGGGCTCTTTTTCAGTCTTTCCCTCATGTTATAGCAATGCTGTTGGATTTCAATTTGCCCTTTGACTGAACTTATTTATGAGGGTTGAGATGCAAACAAGATGATTTTGAATGAAGTTCATAACTTGAGTTGCCTTAAGTCTAAGTTTTTTAGTGCTGCAGTAAAGAAATACCACAAAGTGGGTGACTTTAAATAAGAGAAATGTATTGTCTCACAGTTCGGGAAGGGTAGAAGTCCAGTCAGGACCATGTTGGTTCCTTCTGAGGCCTCTGAGAGAGAGATGATTCTATGCCTCTCTCCTAGCTTCTGGTGGCTTCCAGCAATCTGTGATGTTCCTTGGCTTGTGGATACATCTTCGCATGGCACCTTCTCCTTGTGTCTAGCCCTTCCTGTCCATTCTCCTCCTTTATCAAAGACTACTTAGATGGATTAGGACCCACTCCACTCCATCTTAAAGACCCTATTTTCAAATAAGGCCACATTTGCCAGTACTGCAGTTAGGACTTCAACACATCTTTTGGGGAGAAACAGTTCGATCCATAACACCATACTAAAGAAAACCAAAATTGATCAAAAGTGTCAGCTTTGGTCCTATAGGAATTTGCTTTGTGCCATGGAGAAAAGACCTTCTTTCCCAGACAAAGGTGTAGACTTGATGGGCATCCCAGGTCTTGTTATCGAGCAGTAATGATTTTGCTGTCTAGAGCCTAGTCTGTGGACACTGAAGTGATGGACACTTTGACTCCACCCTGGTCCAGTCCCTTTGAGGGAACCTTGCTCCTCTTGATCAAACAGAGTAAGCCAACTGCCTGAGCTGTCTAAAATTCACTCCCTGCCCCTCCCATCATGGCTTTGTGCATTTGTGTTGTGTATATTCATGTAACATAATAGCATCCAAAAGAGACTGAACCTAGCCTCATGGATTGCCACTTAACTGGCCCACTTACCCAAGGTAATGAAAACGTCAACTGAATGCATTGTTGTGAACACACTTTTAGACAATTTCCTGTCTGGGTGTCTCCTGAGGGGATAAACTGAAAGTCTGTCAAGGATGAATATGAATATATTCCCCTTGAAAAAACACCACATTTGCAAAGAAGCGAATGTTTACCAAGTAGCTCTGATTTGTGTATGTTTTGTGTCTTATCTCAACTATGGATTATGTCTGGCACTGAAGCATTCAAGGAGCCATCTGTAAGGCTGATTCTGGACCATTTTAAAATTAATAAATGAGAACTTTGTGGAAAAACAACTTCTTTTTAACTCTCTGTTTTGGAAAGAAGCTTCTATTTCCAAAAGATGTCTTTCTAAATTCTCGGGCAGTAATTATCAAGTTTCCTAAGTGAGCACTGGGTTTTTGGGCTGCAGGAGAAAAGGCCTGGTGATCTGCTCCTAGAAAGACTAGAGCCTAGGAAACCCTGTGGGCCAGTTCTATTGTCACGTGGGCTTGCTATGAGTTGGAATTGACTCGACGGCACCCAACAACTAGTAGAAAGATGGGGAAAATTATGAATGTGTAGTTCACACACACACTAACTCACACTTGCTTACTCACACACACTCATGCTCTCATACACACACGCTCACACACATTTACTCACAGTCACATACACACTCTCACAACCACACTTACTCTCTCACACACGCACTCACACACAGACAGTAATATCTGATGGCATCAATAGATACTTTCACTAATGAGAGAAATGCAAATTAAAAGAATGTCTCATTTTCTGTCTTTTAAGATGAACAAACATTCCAGAAAACCAAACCCGCTGCCACCGAGTCGATTCCGACTCATAGCGACCCTATAGGACAGAATAGACTGCCCAATAGAGGAGCACCTGGTGGATTTGAACTGCTGACCTCTTGGTTAGCAGCCATAGCACTTAACTGCTACACCACCAGGGTTTCCGAACGAACATTAAGGAGACTGCTAATTTCTAGGGAAAAGACACTACTGGTTGAAGACTGACACATTTCCCCAGAAGAGCAATTTGGCAATTTTTATCAAAATTCAAAATGCTTATTATCTTTTATTCAACAGTACTACTTTTAGGATAAATTATGTAAGTTTCCTATTAATAATTACTTATATAAAAAAAGTTAACCATAATTGGGCTGGACAATGGGTTGGAGAGGGATGCTGGTAAGGAGTGAGCTTCTTGGATCAGATGGACACTTGAGACTATGTTGGCATCTCCTGCCTGGAGGGGAGATGAGAGGGTGGAGGGGGTTAGAAGCTGGCAAAATGGACGTGAAAAGGGAGAATAGAGGGAGGGAACGGGCTGTCTCATTAGGGGGAGAGTAACTGGGAGTATGTAGCAAGGTGTATATAAGTTTTTGTGTGAGAGACTGACTTGATTTGTAAGCTTCCACTTAAAGCACAATAGAAATTATTTTTTTTTAAAGTTAAACATAATATATTGTTAAAGAAAAAATAGGCTACAGAACAACATATGGCCCCATTTTTGCTTTAAAATGAGCACATTCTGTAAAACATAATTACAGTGTATACAAATCAAAGTTTGAAGGTGCTGTTACAATGATTATTTAGTAGAAGAGGTGGAAGTGGCACCAGGATGGGATTATGGGTGGTTTCACTTTTAAAAATGAACGTGCAGTACTTTTATAGTCATAAAAATTCATATGTTTCCATAAAAAAGTCATATATTTCCATTTGTAAATATTTTCAAGATTAAAAAATATACAATATTTCAGAAAGACACTATTTAAAAATAATATAATGAAAACTCTGTACCTAGCACCCTACGTAAGAAATACAGCATTACCAATAGAGTCAAACATCTTCACTTAATTATGAAAATGCAACATCCTTTTCCCTTTATAGGAGCCCTGGTGGTGCAGTGGTTAAGAGCTCAGCTGCCAACCAAAAGATCGGCAGCTGGAATCCACTAGCTGCTCCTTGGAAACCCTATGGGGCAGTTCTACTCTGTCCTAAAGGTTCGCTACGAGTCGGAATCCACTCAACACTTTTTTTTTTTTTTTAATGGAGAATTGGTGGGGAGGGGAGAGTACTGAACTGCTCCCTCCAGGACATGCCAGAAGGAAAAAGTGATGAAGGGTGGTCACCATAGGAGGCACTGAAGGTCTCGTTTAGCAGGCTTTTCTTGTGAACCACTGTGATTCAGGATTGCAGTGGTTTGTGATTCTTTATGTTTTGTGCTTCTGGGTATTTGTTTTTGTTTAGGGGGAGAGTCATCAGATTAAGACAAATAGACAATTAGAAGGTGGCCTGGAATCAGATGTAACTTAACAACAGGAGCACCTCATATACTGGGTGCTGTAACTTAACAACAGGGGCACCTCATATACTGGGTGCTATAACTCAACGACAGGAGCACCTCATGTCCTGGGTGCTATAACTTAACAACAGGGGCACCTCACGTCCTGGGTGCTGTAACTAAACAACAGGGGCACCTCATGTACCAGGTGCATGTAAGTTAACAGCGGGAGCACCAAATGTCCTGGGTGCTGTAACTTAACAACGGGAGCACCTCATGTACCAGGTACTGTAGGCAGCAGGAAAACCATCCAATGAAATTTTCTTGTCCTTAATGAATTTATGATTCTAGGCACAGACTTAAGGCCCAGCAGAATTCAGCCCTGAGATATATGGGTTTTGCCAGCCTACAATTTTTTTTTAAATACCAAATGGAAATGCCTGCACATTGGGCATGGTCTCCAGTTTACCGTCCTGACCATTAAAAGTATTTAAGTTTCTGAGGAATGGAAAGAAACTATGCTCTAGTGAGAAAAAACTGTATTTACTTAAGCTGGATATCTTTTCCAACTAAATTCCTAGTTTTTATTCTCCTTTGTTCCCTACCAGCTGTAATTTAAAGGGAGTAATAATAATCACAACAAGAACAAAATTCCCACAACGAACTGGAAAGAACTTTGTTCGTAACCAGTGTTTTCATTCTAAAGAAGAATTTTCGATGCTCCAGAGGTAGAAGAAATTGATTTTGCTCAAAAGCCATGGTATCTGCCAGAAAATTGGCTTCCTCTGGAAGAGCCTGACGGGCTTCACACCTGTGATACCAGGGGCACCAGAGGATCTTCTGCCCCATTCTTTGCTTCTTCCTGGTTTAGGAATCAAGTACCTACTGGGAGGAAGTGGGCAAAAGATGTAACTTATCCTTATTTAGTCAGACTAGAACGATACACTCTCTCTCTCAATACAGAATTGTGTAATTGGACAAGAGCATGTGTTATTGTCTGAAAGGAAAAAGTGAGGAAGTCTAGACCAGAACTGGAAAGAATTCTCAATGTGTCTTTTACTAATGAATTTCCTTGAATTATATACTGTATCAAAAGCTTGTTTGGAATATCGTATTTTTGTTCACCACCCATTGAAGGAAATCCTTAACTTTTTTGCAGGGAAAATACTTTGAAATCCAGTTCAGTCCAGGTGGAGAACCAGATGGTGGAAAGATCTCCAACTTCCTTCTGGAAAAATCCAGGGTGGTGATGAGGAACCCTGGAGAGCGGAGTTTTCACATATTTTATCAGGTTTTCGTTCATGTATTTTCTTTCTGCTTCCTTGTTCCTTCTCCACATTTTAAAAAAAAAGGAATTTTTTTTTTTCTCTCAGTTGTCAGATCTAGATAATCTAGTCCAGCAAGCCAAGAAATATTTATTACTCCAGTATGTGCAAGTCAGTTTGCAAAGCAGTTATGAGACTGTCGCTTCCTTCAAGGAAAATAAGTTTTAGTTGGGGTGATAAGACCAAAAGATCCCAAACTTCAAATACTCAAAGTATTGACATAACTTTAAAACAAAGTTCTTTGCCAAATGGGAGTTCATGTGGGGAGATTTGGCTAGGATAGTGAGGAGCAGTTTTAGAGAGATACAGTTGTGGATGGTTAGGTGGAGGGGAGCTGGGTCAGGGAGGTCAGCTGACCTAAACAAAGGCCCCGGGGGTAGGAGGGGGGGAAGCCAGTCTGACCATGCCACAGCCAGTTTGCAAGGGCAGAAGCCTCCAAAAGGTGAATTGTTGGAGGAAAGACTAGAAATAAGGCTGCAACATTTAATGCCAGGTCGAAAAGTTTCATCTTAGACCCTCCAAAGCTGTGCAGAGTTTGAGGCTAGAGCAGTGTGCCAAAAAAAACCCAAACCAAACCCAGTGCCGTCGAGTCGATTCTGACTCATAGCGACCCTATAGGACAGAGTAGAACTGCCCCATAGAGTTTCCAAGGAGCGCCTGGTAGATTTGAACTGCCAACCCTTTGGTTAGCCGCCGTAGCAGTTAACCACTATGCCACCAGTTTCCAGAGCAGTGTGCAGACGCTTTTAAATTGTTTTCCAGGTTTCAGCCATCATTTGATTCAACGATTTAAAATTTTTTATTTAAATATATATAATGATACCCTAGACAGATTTTTTTATGTTTGAGTTTACATATTCGTCTTTATATATCAGGGATCCACATTAGATTTTCTTTGAAAAAAGATGTGACAGCTGTCTTTTTTTTAGTTTGAAAATAACTGAATTAGAAGAAAGTTAAATTGTGGTAGTACCTCACGTTCAATTTTTCCAAATACAGACATCTTAGATGAGGAGAAGTAATTCTTTGAGGTGGTGTCTGATGGATGAAAAATGTATGTAAATGACCAAAAGCTTCTCTGAATTCAGTAATGCTTTTAAATGTATTAACCAAAGCAACATGTACAGAAAATTGAAAAATAATTGCGTGTTACACACAGAGTATATTATTTGAGCACTAGACAGAAGTGCATGAATGTATTCTAAAACTCTGTTCAATAAAGGCAAGCTCCACACCCTTTAGGAGTCCTCTGTCCACAGATTGGAAACTTACAGAACAGACGGTGTAAAAGTGATGACCTCAGGAAGAAGACAGGGTACAAGATTCTAACATAAAAGTAATCACTGAGGCTGTGAAATAGATGGAACTCTTGTGGGAGTGAGTATGGAGCAACAAACAATGCCCACCTAGGAACTTGGAAACCGTCTACATCTATAGAATGATGAAGAAGTGAACAGCCAGTAAAACAGAGAAGCGGTCAGAGAAGATGGAAGGAAACCGGGACCCCACAGTATCAACAACACTAGGGGAAAGCTAGGACGATGAGCAAGAGGCTCAAGTGCTCAGAGTTGTTGGGCGAAAGGGATGCGGCAGGGGATTGGGGCCAAGAAAGGGCTGTTGGTTTTAGCCACTGGAGAGCAGCCAAGAGAAGAATTTCAGCGGAGCGGTGAGGGGAGAAGCCAGGATGCAGGTGGTTAAGTCGTGGTGAGGAAGTGGATTCTGTGGCTTGAAGAAGTTCAGAGAGTCACGGGAAAGCTTCTAAGGAAGGCAAAAAACAACGTGTGTTTGTTGAGAGGAGAGAGAAGGAGGAACTATGTGATGTGGGTGGAGAGGAAAGTTGTTCCTCAGGCAAAAAACAAAGGGAATGAAATGAAGGGAGCAGTAAAAAAAAAGAGTTTGAAGAGACAGGAAGAAAACTAAAGAAGTCTGATTTCATGAGGTGACCTAGAACTTCTCAGTAATGGAGATGTGGTCCCCTGTTATGGGGGAGGGGAAACCAAAATGTCATGAAAAACTTGACAAAGATGGAAGAGTGTGGCTAGATGTTGTCTCTGCTCTATTTTCCTACATACCTGTTGGGTAGGAGCCAGTGGTGAGCTGGAGCTGGCTCACATGGGCTGTGAGTACCTTCTCCCACCTCTTCCTTTAGTGACTTCTTGTTGGGAGTTGGAAGTCAGTCATGCTGGGAGTATTTACACCACAGAAATTGGCAAATGCTATAAATTTGCAGGTTTTTTTTTTTTTTTCCTTCTAACAGTTGATTATTAAACACCTTCCAGCATAGCACGGGTTGGTGCTCTTTAGGAGGGCGTTGCCCAGATGCAAGGCAGACGTCAGAATTGGAACGAAAAGTCAAGAAACAGTCATTTGCTCTGGAGGTATCAGAGTACCAGAGACCAGGGTGTAGAGCTGTTCGTTAATATGTGCTCTGCAATGAGAAGCATGGAGGAGCCAGGTCCACTTTACAAAGCCATAGGAAATTTGAACAGGAACTGAGCAATTATAACCTGGCCCGCTTTCCACTTTCTATAAGGCTTGCACGAGTATAGCAATATAGGCCAAGGGGCCTATATTGGACAAAGGCAAATTCTAAGCCTTTATCAGGGTCAAGAATCAGAATTTTCATGGATGATTTGAGGCCACTACAGGTCGGTCATGGCAACCTGGTGGCACAGCGGTTTAGAGCTCAGCTGCTAACCAAAAGATCGGCAGTTCGAATCCACCAGCTGCTCCTTGGAAACCCCATGAGGCAGTTCTACTCTGTCCTGTAGAGTCGTTATGAGTCAGAATTGAGCTGATGGCAACAGGGTTGGTATTTAGTGTTTTACAGGTAGATCGGATATTCTGAAGCTCCTTTACATTTCAAAGACTGTAACCACCCACAGTTTTAGAAAGCAGGGGTTGAATGTCTTTGTCTCTGAGGCTTGGGGCTGGTGGTAGCAGGAACTAGGAGGTAACTTTGGGAGTGCATCGTGGTCACATCATGTCATCCCATGTTCTCTTGCTTCAGCTCATTGAGGGTGCCTCTGCAGAGCAGAAACACAGCCTGGGCATCACCAGCATGGATTATTATTACTACCTGAGCCTTTCCGGGTCCTACAAGGTGGATGACATCGACGACAGGCGGGAGTTTCAGGAAACCCTGGTGAGTGCAGGCACAGGGCCAGGCGACTCAGTTGTCTGAACTGGGCATGGCCTGTGGTAGAAAAGGCAGCGAAAGTTAACAGAGCAAAGAGCAGCACAGAATTTCTACCTCATTCTGCTGTAAGCACTCCATACCCTAAAACACATATTAAATGGAAAAAAAGAAACAAAAACCATGTTGCTGTTGAGTTGATTCCCACTCATGGCAACCCCATGTTAAAAGCACCCTTAAATAACCATACGCCCAGTTGCCTAAGGACCACTTAATGATTTGAGATCTGTACAAAACACTGAGTCATCATTACCCCTCTGCAGGAGTTCTGGTAAACAGGCAAACACTATTCTGGGTGATACATTGAGCATACCTGTTGGCTGATTAGCCTACATAACTGTTGAGCTGTTTCCTTAGAAGGCAAAGCAAAGACTGTTCTTGTGGCCTAATCAGGTTTAGGAATTTTAGAACACCTTTAGCCTGTTTTTCACCCTTCTTTTTTGAGGACTTTCTAGTGACCTCTGTGCTGGACAGCTCAGAGGAAGAGCTCATGGTTCTTCACTTTCTGTGTATATCATGATACAAGTTGTAAAACTTGTTTAGATAGATGATTGAGGGGCCACAACTGGGGGAAAACAGCGAGTCAGTCTAGAATGTGCTGAAGATAGACTGGTCATCCATTTAGCCTAAAAGAAGTATGTCACCATATTAAGTCAGGTATGAGGCAGGCCCATTCCTTCTCCCGTATCCAGGTGGGAGGCCCTGAATGGGCAGTGAAGGTTCAGTTTGAGGGGAGCTGACATTTGTGCTTAAAAGGAAAGGTTGTTCAGACAGACTATGTCCTGGATGCCAGAAGTAAGATGGCATCAAGAGGCCACTGGTGTGGAAGTAGCTGTTGTTGTTAGGTGCCATCAAGTCAGTTCTGACTCATAGCGCCCCTACATACAACAGAACGAAATACTGCCCAATCCTGTGTCATTCTCACAATTGTTGTTACGCTTGAGCCCATTGTTGCAGCCACTGTGGCAATCCAAAGTTTCCGGGATTCAGACGTTTCAGCTGCTTTTAGTGAAGTTTATGAACCTCAGAATTAAGATTTTGTCATGATGCTCTATTTCCCAGAGATTTTTAACCCGGATCCTTTTACAAAAGCAATCTATGCTGAGCCTTCCCAATCAAGGGAAATATCTCTTAAGTCTAGAGTAGCTGGAAAGAGAAGGTTGTGCCCTTGGTGGGGGAAGGTTGGCCATAGGATACACAAAGGGATGAGGAGAGACTTAGAGACCTTGTAAACAGCTGCAGCTCCCCCTGAATACCCTTCCGGAAATCTCCTGCCCTTCCTCCTGGAAGGACTGCATGCTCTGCTGAGAGACAGACCACCCCACCAGCAAGGACGTTGTGCAAGAGTGCCTCGGTCACTAGTAATGATTTACGGGGACTTCCAGCTGCCTTCGCAACCTACGCCACATATAACTGCACAACGAACCTAAGCTTTGGCTTCTGTATTTTGTGTTTGTAAAGCTGGAGGCCGGCTCGTCTGGACAGTTCCATGTCTTTTCTCTTCCAGCACGCGATGAATGTGATCGGGATCTTTGCAGAGGAGCAAACACTGGTGCTGCAGATAGTGGCTGGCGTGCTGCACCTGGGCAACATCAGCTTCAAGGAGGTTGGCAATTACGCCGCAGTGGAGAGCGAGGAGTGTACGTAACTCTGGCACGTGGCTGTAGAGTGGGGGGAAATGGCTGGTTAGCCGGTTAGCTCTGCTTAGTTATCAACCAGGGTATTTTAAGAAGAGCTGAGAAGTCTTATGTGACCTACTGTGCAGGGCAGATTGGCCTCTTTTCTCCTGCCATCTCTCCCACGCCTCCGCCATAGATGATTAATGAAATCATTTCCATTTGCCATTAACTGTGGGGAAACCTGGCAAAATTTCACTTCCAGGTTTAAAAACAAGGTGATATCTTCTAGTCTCCAAATAAAAGCCTTTTTTATAACTGGTCTTTGGGGTCTAAACGAAATCCGCTGTCATCAAGTCGGTTACAACTCATGGTGACCCACGGGGTCACAGAGTAGAATTGAGCACCGTGGGGTTTTCTCGGCTGTAATCTTTTACAGAAGCAGGTCTCCAGGCCTTTCTTCTAGGGTCCCACTGGAGGGGTCCAAACCTTCAACCTTTCAGTTTTAGCTAAGAGCAAACTGTACTGCCCAGGGACCTGTGAAAGCAAGATATCAAGTATATGTAAATATGGAAAGATCACAGGTTCCCAGCTTGTTTTGTGGGTTGGGTTAGATTCAGCTTTTGAAAGAAGAGACAAATGGGCATTTGTCACGCTTCTGATCACCTTTAATGAGGAGTGTTCAGGATCCATCTGCAGTAGTCAGGACCTCAAGACTTGAGTGGTCTCATTTTTACTCCCTGGGAAGAAATCGGGGTTCTTCTGTCAGGAAGCCAGCAATCTATCACAACACTGTGGCGTGTGACGGCCTCATAGGCGTCAGATGACTTTGCAGGCTGCTTTCAGCTCACAGAACCCTCAACCACCCAGGAAAACAGTTCTCTCTTTCTCAGCATTCTTCAAGGATGATAAATTTAGATGTTTAGTAATAAATAGTGTCCCACTCATTGCTGACAATGCAGCAGGGATATTTCCATTCCAAATAAGGCTCTTTTTTATGTTTTTGTTTTACTTTCTGATAAAAGAGGGAAGTTCTGCTAACTTCTGATGCCTGTCTGATAAAGAGCAAGATGGATTTGTTTAACAGGGAAGGGGGTGGGGTGGAAAGCAATAAATATACAGGTTGTTCATAAAGTCTAGAAACATGACCTAGTAACCATAACTGTGTTCCTAGACTTTTGTATATGTTACCCTTTACACCTAATAAATGCACAAATGTGTTCAGTAGGTCGTTAATACTTCCCTTTTTAACATTGAGGGTTTGGGTTTGGTGGTGATTTCTGTGGAAGTGGACTGGATTTTTCTTGCCTTCTTGGATGTTAAAATCCTTCACTTCCTCTTTATGCTTGAGCACAAAGACATGACACTGAAACTGTAAGCATTCCGCCCTAAGTTTGAGCCAAGAAGCGGTTCGTTTGACGCTGGTGTTTGGAGGAAGTAGCCTCCTCAGCCAGCTGGGTGAGACCCAGCGTTAGCAACTGATCATGAAATTTCCTGACAGAAAATGGTGGAGGGATGGAGGTCAGAAAAGACTGTACTTGGAGCCAAAGAGGTCTAGCAAAGAAACGTGTTCCCCCTCCCAATAGTTTCCCTCTGTGGATTTTGGTTTTTGTTCAGGTGGTAATACACTGACATGGTTCAAAACAGGTATGCAGTCTGAGTTCTTCCTTCTACCCCTTTACCAGTCAATTTTTTCCCCTCGCCAGAGACAAGCCAGGTTCTATATTGCTATAATCTTCACATGGACAGTTCGGTGACATTGTTCATTGTGTTGTTGAACCATCACCATTAACTGTTCCCAAATATTTCCAGCACCCCTAACAGAAGCTCAGTGTCCCCTAAAGATTCTTTCCAAATTCATGTATTTTTGAGAAGTCAAACAAACCACAGCTTAGGTGTGTATGTACCTTCATCATAAATATAGCGCAGTAGCGTAGCTTTAGAAACAAGTCTTGCTTAAAAAATATTAAATACCAAATCAGCCTAATTTTGTTGAAGGAAAAAAAACTACTTAAGTAACAGTGCATTATAGAATTCACAATGTCCCTTCTTTCCCCTGTCACTAATGGATTAGAAAGCGCAGAACCTCCACACCAAAGACAGGTCATCCATGTTTACTTTTTCATTTCTTTTAAATTTGTAAAACTGGAATTTTGTTTTATTGCATGTTTTATCTACTTTGATTTAAATGGAAGAAATTAAATCCAGCTTTGCTACACATTTTAAAGCAGTAATGGAAATTGATCTTCATTATGAAAATATGCTGAAACATGACTTTCTAGCAGGTTCTTCTATGTTTTATATAACTGTAATTAACTATACCAGAGTACCTCAGCATTTTTAAATTAGCCCATCCTTCCTCCCTCTTGTACCTCCCCACAGCCTCTAAGCTTTCCTACTGATGCTCTGATCCAGCCTCACTAACACACACAACCTCATGGACAGTCACAGCTGAAGGAAGTCAATAGGAACAGCCCTCCGATTTCAGCACCAGGGCAGCCACTGGTGAAAATAGGAGGCCATGAAAGCTTGTACTTGGAAAAACAGAGCAAGCACTGGATTTCCTCTTTAGCCTTCTTAGCTGTTTCCAATAACTTGTGACTAATTCTCAGACAAGTTCATGCCTTGTTTTTGGAGTGAACTATACCCTCGTTGGACACCCTGGTGGTGTAGTGGTTAAGTGCTACAGCTGCTAACCAAAGGGTCGGCAGTTCAAATCCGCCAGGTGCTCCTTGGAAACTCTATGGGGCAGTTCTACTCTGTCCCATAGGGTCGCTATGAGTCAGAATCGACTCGACGGCACTGGGTTGGGTTTGGTTTTTTTGGTTTATACCCTCGTTGTGTAGTAGTGAAGTGCTACGGCTGCTAACCAAAAGGTTAGCAGTTAGAATCCACCAGACACTCCTTGGAAACTCTGTGGGGCAGTTCTACTCTGTCCTATAGGGTTGGTATGTGTCGGAATCAACTCGACAGCAGTGGGTTTGGGTTTGTTTGTTTTGGTAGGGCTCTCATGAACCATGAGGGCACCTCATGAATATACTAACCACTGATGATGTATATATACACAGCATCAGGTGAGGTCTGCCTGCACCTGATTATCTACCTGGTCATGAGGATAATAATCAACATTATAGCTTCCCCTTAGAGAAAGCCTCTGATCTGTCAGCTACCTTGGTAAATGCTTTACATATATTTTCTCTTAATTCTCACAACTATCCTGAGTGTGTCCAGTCTGATTTATGCACATCAGCTGTCTTTGCCCTGGGCACAGATAGATGAGGGGAAAAACAGCCAAATCCCTACACATACACGTTCAACATTAAGACTAGCCTAGAGGAAATGGCCATTGGCAAGTTAGCGAGTATGGTTTGGTTCACATGTTCTTTGTGAAAGGAGGTGCTGCCACTAGTCAAAGCAGTTTTGTGGAATACTCATATACCTTATCCAGGCATTATGCTTTCTCAGCATGTGTGCACTGGCTTAATCTTATTGGGAGGTATATACCGAGCAATGTCAGCCTGTTACATTCTAATAGCAACTGTGAAATGGAGATTATCCTTTATTGGGAGGCTCTGGCATTTTGAGCATTCTCGTAAAGTCTTTAACAAAATTATTATTTCTGAATTTTGTTAAAGCTGTATGCATTTGAAGACTCATCCAAGTTCAGAAATTTCATTTGAGTCCATAAATATCTTTCATTCATATTGAAGAAATTTGAGCTTTTTTTCGGTGCCCAAGATTTAAATACTAAATTAATTTGACCAGACATTCAAGAAAATTCCATGTATGTCACTAACCTTCCTCTTAACGACTCTTATTACCTAAAACAAGTCACTGAGCCATGGGAGTCCCAGTTTTTCTAACTGAAGACGATAAACTACCTTACCATGTGTCCTTGGGATGGGGTGGGTGGGCTATGAAACAACAGTTCCCCGTTTTACCCCGTATGCCACCCCTAGTGAAAACTTATTGTAACACCCTTCTAGAAATGATCCATGGCCCTCTTTAAGGTCCAGCCCAAATAGCTTATTGTACCGTTCAAGGATCCCCACTGGAATCCAACCTTTCCTTATTCTTCTACAAACTTCCAGCTGTAGCCAAAGGGGTACTCACTGTACCGCATGCACATCTCGTGCTTTCCTGCCTCCTCACCCTTGCACATTCTAATCTCCTCCCTTCTCCCCTTCTTCCTCTGCATCTATGCAAATCCTATGTATCCTTTTAAGTCCTGCCAAAATCCCACATCTTCTTGACCACCCCAGCAAGTGGTTCCTCTTCCCCTTCTAAATTCCTATAGGATTTTATTGTCTCTTCTAGGCCACATATGCAGCTTCTAGTAGGATTCTTTATTTGGTAATTGTCTTCAAGATTCCTTAAATATTTTGTACCTTGTTCTTTCTCTTTAGTAACCCTATACATGGTAAACACTCAATAAATATGTAATTAGTTGTGGTGATATCAGGTGCTCGAAGCTCTTTGGCAATGATGCTATGAAAACACTGTACTGAAAAGGGAAGAAAACAATATTTGGAGCCAAAGAAATGTTTCTTGAGTTAGTTCCTTCCTGGTCGTCTTGCTACAAGCTTAGAGACATCCATTTTAGGCATGTAGCTCTGATCTCAGTAGGGGGATTGGTTTGCTGACCTTCTGAGTCACTGATTTGTATTATTGGGAGTCTCGATCGCCATAGGGATTGACTCATGTAATAAGACAATTAGAACAAACAAAGTGGATGGGTGTGTGTGGAATTGTGGATAAGCAACCTTCACTAGGTTGTAGATTCTTGGGTGTTTACACTCACACTCACATCTGTGCACACACATATACACTCACACATGTGGACACACAAATACCTTCACATTTGTGAAAGGGAGCATTAAAGTTCTGAAAGGTAATCATACTTTGTTTTGTTTTCTATAGTTTTGGCTTTTCCTGCATACCTGCTGGGAATAAACCAGGACCGGTTAAAAGAAAAGCTCACAAGCCGCCAGATGGATAGTAAGTGGGGAGGCAAGTCCGAGTCCATCCACGTGACCCTCAACGTGGAGCAGGCCTGTTACACCAGAGATGCGCTCGCCAAGGCCCTGCATGCCCGGGTCTTTGATTTCTTGGTAGATGTAAGTAAACACAGTAGACTTTGGTAATGCTTCATATTGTAGCTATAAAGAGTACAACTACTCAGGGTTTGTTTTCATGTTTTGGCTCATTCCTTTTAACCAATTACTTTATTACTCCTCTCTCCCTAGGATTACTGAAACCTCTGTTGCTTTTAAAATTGTTCCCAAAGACGTGTTGTTTTTGTTGTCATTAGATGCCATCGAGTCAGTTCCAACTCACAGCGACCATATGTACAACAGAATGAAGCACTGTCATTGCTATGTTTGAGCCCATTATTGCAGCCACTGTCAATCCGTCTCATTGAGGGTCTTCCTCTTTCTAACTCACCCTCTACTTTACCAAGCATGATGTCCTTCCCCAGGGACTGGTCCCTCCTGATAATATATCCAAAGTACATGAGATAAAGCCTCTCCATCCTTGCTTCTAAGGAGCATTCTGGCTACACTTCCTTCAGAACAGATTTATTTGCTCTTCTCGCAGTCCATGGTATGTTCAATATTCTTTGCCAACACTATAATTCAAAGGCATCAGTTCTTCTTTAGTCCTCCTCATTCACTGTCCAGCTTTTGCATGCATGTGAGGTAGTTGAAAATACCATGGCTTGGGTCAAGTGCACCTTAGTCCTCAAAGTGATACCTTTGCTTTTTAACACTTTAAAGAGGTCTTTTTTCAGCAGATTTGCCCAAAGCAATACATAATTTGATTTCTTGACTACTTTTTCCATGGATGTTAGTTGTGGATCCAAGAAAATGAAATCCTTGACAACTTCAGTATTTTCTCCGTTTATCATGATATTGTTTATTGGTCGTGTTAGCTGAAACAAATGTGGTAACAGCTTCTGGTGGACAAAACATTTAATAAAGCCAGGACTAGAGACCCTAAAAAAGAGGAGACCTCTTGAGTATTAAGCCTAAAGTGTTAGGAATATCGTATTTGTTATCTATTGCTGTATTACAAATTACCCCCAAAACCTAGTGACTTAAAAATATAAGTATTTATTCTCTCATAATTTCTGTGGGTCAGGTATTTGGGAGCGGCTTAACTGGGTGGTTCTGACTCACAGTCTCTCACAAGGTTGTAGTCGGTTGGGGCTGCAGTTATCTCAAGGCCTGACTGGGGTTGGAAGATCTACTTGTAAGATGGCGTACTCATACAGCTGTTGGCAGGAGGCCTCAGTTCCTTCCTGTGTGGGCCTCTCCATAAGTCTGCGTGAATCTCCTCAAAACACAGCACTTGTCTTCCCTCATTGTGAGTTTTCTGGGAGATAGAAGAAGGAAGAAGTCACACTGCTTTTTATGTCAGACGTTATCACTTCTGCCACAATATATTTATTAGAAGCAAGTCACTAGCACAGCTCATGAGTGAGGAGAGAGGAATTAGCCTTCACTTTTTGAACAGAGAAGTGTCAAAGACTTTTTGGGTATGTTTTAAAACTGCCACAGATGATTTTGATTATGGCATAATCATGTGTATACTTACATATGCATTTGTGTACATACACGTATATCACATTTATATCCTAAAGTTAAATTTTTCTTTCTGCATTATAGAGCTGCCGGTGACAGTCTGTGTTAATCACTGTAGTCTTTAAATGTTAGAATAACAATGGAAAACATTTATATAGGACTTACTTTGTGCCAGGTACTGTTTCAAGTATTTTGGAATAATATATTAATATTACTAAAGTAATATTAATAATATAAAAAATAAATACTTAATTTTTACAACAACTGTGTGACTTAGGTATTATTATCTCTGTTTTACAGATAAATTAACTGATGCACAGAGAGGTTAAGGAACTTACCCAAGGTCACACTGCTACTGAGTGATAGATCTAGGAACTGAACCTGCATGATTTGCCAGTTGTCTTAGCCATTCGGCTCCGCTACCTCTTATATATTCAAACTAGAATAAACTTAGTGAGTCCCTAGCCTAGGGGCAACACCACGGTCACTAGAACCAAAAGGTCTGTGTTTGAATCCAGGTATCAACATCTGTAAGGCTTAAAGTATGGTCAGGTGTGGTTAGGATAGAGAAGGTTAGGTTAATTATTTTGTCTACTTTTGTGGCTATTTTAAGGGTCACATACGAGTGCTTGGAAATATCAGAATCATGCTAAGCGTTGTTAGTTACTGTTGAGTTGATTCCGGCTCACGTGCAGAGTTGAACTGCTCCATCTCCATAGGGTTTTCAAGGCTGTGTGACCTTTCAGAAGCAGATCGCCAGGCCTGTCTTCTGAGGCGCCTCTAGGTGGGTTTGAACCACCAACCTTTCTGCTAGTGGTGTGCTACCCATGGACTTACTAAACATTTCTTAGGTTTTTAGATTGCTCAGACCCTTCATTTTACTGAAAAAGGAATCTCAGGCCAGAGCATTGGTAGATTTGCCCAAGGCCACTCAGCAAGAGAGCGGCCTGAGCTGAGACTAGAACCCACGTCTCTTGTCTCTGTTCAGGGTACATTCCAGGGCTCAACTATGCACCTATTTTCTGTTCTGTTAGTCTTCAATTTTTTGTGGTAGAAGGAAAAGGATGCCCCATGTAAGTGATACTAATTGGAGCTGATGTTTAAGGGCAGTGACTGCGTCCAGTCCCGTATTTCTCCCTCGTGCAGCCCCATCCCCAGCTGCCTTCACCAACACCCACCACCTTTTACCCACCTTTTCATCATTATGCTATTGAATTGCAATGATCTCTCCTCATAATGATGAAAAACAATCTTAGGCATCACACCGCCTAAATTTAGTCCCAGGCCCTGCCTCTTGCTCAGTTGTGACTTCAGTCAAGCCTCAGTGCCTAAACCCAAAAAATGGGCATAATGGTGGTATCACTGTCATGATAACCGTTGTGAAAATTAATTGAAACAGCACATGAAAAGCACTTTGCAAAGGTAAGTGTTAAGTGTGTGTAAGTTGTTTTTATTGTTATCACTTAATAATTGCTGTTGTTATTATCCGTAGTCTGCCTGCCCTTTCTATAAGCCCCAGAGAACAGGGACTATCTTTCCCACGGCACATTGTGCTAGGTGATCATTAGATGACTGTCAAATGGGTGGCTCTGGTTGTGATATTTATAGGTCTGGTAATATTGGTTCATTATATGAAATAGGTTTATACTAAAATCATCCAAGAGGACATTTTCTCCTAATTCTCAGGACTTCCTAAGAAGAACTAAGAGCCAGCAGTTAGCAGGTTTCATCATTAAACATTTTTTTCCTACCATAGTAGTTTCTTGGATCCTGTGATTTTCCAGAGTACTTGACTTGGCACTGAGAGACCTTTCTTGAGCTGCACTTCACTTGTCTTCATCATCATCTGTTTCTAGCGGATAGAAGTATCTGCCATGGGCAGTCTTGCTTCGCTTTCTGCCATGCAAGCCCACATTTATATATGAATGAAAACCAGTTCATTACCATGTTGTTTCCTTTCTCCTAGTCCATCAATAAGGCAATGGAGAAAGACCATCAAGAATACAACATTGGTGTCCTGGACATCTATGGCTTTGAAATATTCCAAGTAAGACCAGTTTGAGTAATTGGCGGTTGGAGGGAAGTGGTATCATCTGACTTGCAAGAAATATTTCTAGGCAATGAAAACAAAAAATGTGGCTCATATTTGCCTTTAAGAGTTCTTCATGTACCTTTGCTGAATTAGTTTCTCCTAAATATGAACTATGCTTCTTTCTACTGCTGCAGCCAACATTTCTATTAAGGCTTTTCACGTTGAAGCATTTCACCAAAGCACTCAAGAAATTACTTCAAAAGGATTTTGCAAAAACATTTATATCTGAGTAACTTTTTTTGTATTTTTTTTTTTTTTTTTTTAGAAAAATGGCTTTGAACAGTTTTGTATCAATTTTGTTAATGAAAAATTACAGCAGATCTTTATTGAACTGACATTAAAGACGGAACAGGTAAGTGGTCCCTGTTCTTTCATTTTGTGCTATTTCTAATTTGTTTTGTTTTAAAGGATATAGGCTTCTCCCTTTTGATAATAGGTTCATATTTCAGACTTGTATTATAAAATGTACCTAATAAGCTCAGGCAGAAAAACCATATGCTACTGTGGCATTTTAGTCTGCGAAATATAAATACCATCTGCTGCTTTTTCTTTCTCCTCTAAGCAAGTGATGTTGTCAGGTTGCATGTATGACTGGCTGTTTTTACTACACTCTAACTCACTGACCAAGTGGAAAATGGTAGCTTAGTTCCAGCCCCAATTATCTATGGCATACACTGCGTTCCAAAGGAAAAAATTGGTTTTCTCAGACTTTGCTCCACTCCTAATCTTTCCTGAAAATAAGTGTATTTTTAACAAAGCCAATATTCTAACTTGAAGTGTCTTACTTTTAGTTTCTTCTAAAAGTCAGGTACAGATTCCCTCTTACTCCAGATACACTATTAAAGGCCGTTTCAAAGATGTTCAGTCTTGAGAGAGTTCATGTCTCTTTTTAGGAAACATTAATGACTCCTTATTGTTTTCACGTAAACCTCTGCTCTGGAATTCCAGTCCTCCACCTCAGAGTAAAGCGGAACAACCAAGGGGAGAAGTAGGCAGGGGCTAGATCATATAGAGTATCCTGTAGGGTGTGGAAAAGCCTGGATTTTATAGTAACTCTGATGGAAACCATTGGTGGGTTTTGAGATGGGGAGTAACATGATCTGATTTGTGTTTTCTGTTTTTGAAAAGGTCACTGGTTCTCTAGACTCAGGGAGCTGGCTGATGGGGGAGAAGGCAAAAAGAAGTAGAAGTTTAAACCAGTTAGGACACTGCAGTAGAGGGGGCTAGAACTGGTGGGCACTTAGACAATGATGGTAGCAGTAGACTGGGCGAGAACTGGTGGGCACTTAGACAATGATGGTAGCAGTAGACTGGGTGAGAACTGGTGGGCACTTAGATAATGATGGTAGCAGTAGACTGGGTGAGAACTGGTGGGCACTTAGATAATGATGGTAGCAGTAGACTGGGTGAGAACTGGTGGGTACTTAGACAATGATGGTAGTAACAGACTGTGTGAGAACTGGTGGGCACTTAGACAACGATGGTAGTGGCAGAGATGGCATTGCAGTGAGAACTGGTCAGATTCAATATACATTTTGGAGAGTAAGCCAACAGGACTTGCTCAAAATGATTAGCAATAAGCTAAGGAGGAAAGAGAGGAATGAAGGATGATACCTAAATTTGTAGCCTGAACAAAAGGGCCTATGGTAAGACCATTTACTAAAGGGTAAGATTGCCTAAGGAGAGTCTATTGGCTAAGGTGGAAGATATGAAATCAAAACTGTGCTCTGAACATGGTTAGTATGAGAAACCTATTATATGTCCAAGTGGAGATTCCAGTTAGGCACCTGGATATACGAGTCTGAACTCAGTGCTGAGGTCTAGACTAAAGAAATAGGTTCAAGAGTCATTGGCCTGTTGATGTTGCGTAAAGCCTAGAGAATGAGGATTGAGAAAACAAGAAGGCTGGGAAGACTGAGACCGTCCATCGTGTAAAGGTCTGGAATGAAGAAAGAGCCAACAAGAACACTGACAAGCAAGGTCTGTGAGGAAGGAGGAAAACCAAGCAGTATGGTATTCATCATGTTAAATGAACAACTGACCTGAGTGAGGGACTTTCCCCTCAAGTACTCTAGATGCTAATCTGTACTTGTGTCCTTTACTAAATTTAAGGAGACTGTCATGGATTGAATTGTGTACCCTCAAAATATGTGTCAACTTGGCTAGGCCATGATTCCCGGTATTGTGTGGTTGTCCTCCATTTTGTAATCTGATGTAATTTTCCTTTATGTTGTAAATCCTAATCTCTGCCTGTTGTTAATGAGGCAAGATTAGGATATGTTAAAGAGGATTAGGGTGGAATGCAACACCCTTACTCAGGTCACAGCCTTACAAGAGATAAAAGGAAAGAGAAGCAAGCAGAGAGATGAGGACCTCCTACCACCAAGAAAGAGCTGGGAGAAGAGCACGTCCTTTGGACCCAGGGTCCCTGCACTGAGAAACTCCTAGACTCAGGACAAGGACCTTTCCCAAGAGCGGACAGAGAGAGAAAACCTTCCCCTGGAGATGGCACCCTGAATTTCGACTTCCAGCCTCATGAACCGTGAGACAATAAATTTCTGTTTGTTAAAGCCATCCACTTGTAGCATTTCTGTTATAGCAGCACTAGATAACCAAGACAGACCTGTACACTATGCTGTATGAATTTGCCGTTTTTACCTGTCAAAAACTGTTGTGTGGTAGCAATTTCATATGGTTCAATCTATACGTAATAATTACCACGCAATGAATTGTTCCTTTGCTATCACCTCTTAAGAAAAAGACAAAATTTAAGTTCCAACTCATCGTTCAAGGGCGTTACAGTTTTTCTCTTCCATGGTGATTTATGTGCTCTGACATCTGTCTGTGCAAAACTTCATCAAATCTGGAATAATGTGAATTCCTGCTTTCTGTCTTTCAGGAAGAATATGTTCAAGAGGGAATAAGATGGACACCCATTGAGTACTTCAATAACAAAATCGTGTGTGACCTCATAGAGAACAAAGTCGTAAGTATCTTGCGACACGTTTCTTCTCTGCTCAAGGGTTTGCATGAAGCGAGCTTTTTTTGCTCTCTATCATTGTTGGAGAACAGGTGAAACGATGACTGATTTACAGAGAATGGTAGCAACTACATTCATTTTGTGTGTTTCTGCACAAGTGGGAAAATAAAACAGTAGGTTTTATCATTTTGGTACATTGTAAACTTGGGGATATGAATAAAATTTCAACTTACAAATGGAAGTTGTTACTGAATTCTAAGAGAAGACCACTGTCACTTACAAAGATGTAAGAGGAGCCATAAAACTGCCCCTGCCTTCTATTACAATCATACAACTTCTCAGACTTTATCCCTAAGAAATTATTTAAAAGGAAATACAAAGCAACATAGACAGAGACTCCACAGTACTGGTTTTTTATAACAGCCCCAAATTGGAAACAGTAAAGATATCCTTCGATAATGCATTAAATAAACCATGGTATATCAGAGGAGGCAATTGTAGCCACTAAAATAGGAAGTATAAAGACTATGCAAACCATGAGAGATGTTTATAAAACAGTGCAATGTGAAGAAAGTAATATACAATAGAAAGTGTACAGTACACACATGTTTTTGTACAAACGATGTCTGTGCAGGGAACAGGCTGAAAGAGACTGTTAAGAAATGAACTAGCGACAAATGGAAAATTTTTTTTTTTTTAGGTTTTTTAAGTCAACTTTAAGTCAACTTAGTAGTAGAAATAATAGAGAGCAGATAGTAATCAGTGAACGACTTTGGTAAAGCTGCAGGGAATTAAACAGTCTTCTGGAAAATGGACTTTCCTTCCTCGTTAAGTCTAAGTGGCGACTCCCCATTTGGGACTGTTAATTGCATTCTTGCTCAAGGGGATAGGCTGACTTTCAAGATAGTATCTTCATCTAGGGAGCTCCATCCTTGTTTAACTAAGGGCCCGCTAAGCATTGTGTGTTTTAGATGTCAGTGATGTGGGGCCTTGCCTTCTTGGTCCCCTCAGAACCCTCCTGGGATCATGAGCATCCTGGATGACGTGTGTGCCACGATGCACGCGGTGGGTGAGGGCGCGGATCAGACGCTGCTGCAGAAGCTCCAGATGCAGATTGGGAATCACGAGCACTTCAACAGCTGGAACCAAGGCTTCATTATTCACCACTATGCTGGGAAGGTACGGCCTTTTCGGTGTCTGCCAGCTTGGAACCTTTGGGTCTGTAATGTGATTTCTCAGGTGAAGGTTATCTCAATCCCCCTGTAGTTTCATTTCCTCACTGTAACGTATGCACTTAACAAACAGGACCTATGAAATATTGGGGGGGGGGGAGGGGCAGAACAAAAGCCGGCACCTACCACTGTGCGTTTTTTTTTTTTTTTAAGTGTACGTTACCTGCTGGAGGAATGTAAAGTCAGAGTAGTTGGGGGCATTATGGCCCCCCTCCTGCTGCAATCACAAAACCAAAAAAACCAAGCAAACCAGTTGCTACGGATTTAGTCCCGACTCACGGCAACCCCACCTGTGTCAGCGTAGGACTGTACCCCAGAGAGTTTTCCATGGCTGGTTTTTCAGAAGTAGATCACCAGGCCTTTCTTTTGAGGCAACTCTGGGTGGATTTGAGCCGCCAACCTTTTGGTTAGTAGCCAAGCCCTTAACGTTGCCACTAAGAAACTCTGCAGCAATCACAAACCTGAATAAATAAGGGCCATGAGCCCACTTTCAGTGTTAGTTCTCATCAAAGGCATGAGTGTTGGCTGCCTACTGGGGGCCTGGCACTATGTGGACAGCAGTGATACAAAGATAAGTAAGTTGAGGTCTTGTTCTTAGGGGCCTCCTGGTCCTGTGGAAACCCACAAGTCTCACCTTTCACCCCACCCAGACTGTTGTTATCCAGGGTCCCGGGTTAGTGTGAGTTTGTGGAGGATTTGTGCAACCTTTTTGGCAGCACTTCTGGGAGAAATTGCAAGGTCTCAGATGGCATGGCCCATTGCAATGGACCAATGAACACGAGGGTTTCATTCTTATTCTGTCTTAACTGAAGTCTAGGAGAAGGATTAAATTTATTACGTAGGCAATCCCGGGTGAATCTGCTGAAGAAGGGGTATGTGGTCTTGAGAACTAGAGTCCTGGCCATAGGTCATCTAGGCCACCGGATGCCATTCATCAGCATCTGCAGGCCACCCCCAGCCACGTCAGCTCACAAGTTAAAACGAGACGGCACAGCCGTAATGTGACAGTTCAGGATGAAATCTTAAATGCTACATCAGGAGATAGGCGCAGTTGGGTGAGAATAGCCTTGTCAGCTCTGGTTTTTGTTCAGTGAAATGTTTTAAGGATAAAATTAGATCTCTTTCCATCCTTGGCCAGGTATCCTATGACATGGATGGCTTTTGTGAGCGGAACCGTGACGTGCTTTTTATGGATCTGATCGAGCTTATGCAGAGCAGCGAGCTGTAAGTGTGTTTAGCCTCATCCGACGTGGGATGTTGGTTTGATCAAACTTTCAGTATTAAAACAACCTGTGGTATTTGAGTGGTCAGCGTTGCGTTCCTTTGAGTGGTTTTGGCTTGATTATAGTTGGACAAATCGGTTCTTAAAAGTGCTTTCCTTTTTCCAATCTCAGTCTCTCTCTCGTGCCCCTGACATTTCCCTGTACTCAAACTCCACATGTCATCTGCAGGCTCTTTATGGTCCCTAACTTCATCGTGGGGTTGGGCGGGGGTGGCCGTTTCTTACCATCCAAGAGTGGGACAGCCTGGGTCTGTGATACTTTGCCTTTAGAACATCACCCCAAAGATGCCCTGTGTTCACTCAGTTTTTAAAAATGGCTAATGGTATAGAAAGAAGCAAGTTAACCTGAATCTCTAAAAAAAAAACTTGGGAAATAACTCGAAAACTCAGAGAGAGGCAGCTGGCTGGGGTTTTCCTGCAAGATCCATTTCGCTCCTGAGACCCTGCCTAAGCCAGCAGGGTGGGGCAGTAGGGGCCTTCCCCCTTGCAAGCTGCTCAAGCTAAAAATTTTTAAGTGTTAAAATTATTATTTTTTAATTTTGTTGTTGTTGAGAATATACACAGCAAAACATACACCAAATCAGCAGTTTCTATATGTGCAATTCATTGTCACTAATGATTACATTCTTCTACTTAAAATTATTTCTTAAGGACTGACACTGCTGTTTCCTTTCCTCCTCTCCTTCCTGCAAAGGTCCCCAAGATCCTGGGTAATGGGTAAAACCAAAAAAACCCATTGCTGTCGAGTCAATTCCGACTCATAGCAACCCTATAGAACAGAGTAGAACTCCCCCACAGGGTTTTCAAGGAGCGCCTGATGGATTCAAACTGCTGACCTTTTGGTTAGCAGCCATAGGTCTTAACCACTGTGCCAAAATGGGTAAGGAGACATAATTTACGTGGTCAGGCCTATGCATGCTGGGCAAGTGCGGTATTGCACAGACAATAGAATTTATAGTTTTTAGAGCTGCCTCCAACTAGGAGCTGCCCTTTCAATCTTCATTACTTGAACTCTCGTAGCCATCAAGGCAAACTTCTCTAGCAATGGCAGCAAGCCTGACAATTTCATGAGAAAAGCCTAGCGACTGGGAATTTCCATTGCGGGCCCTGGTCACAAGTTTTGCTTTGTTCAACCATCTTCCCCCTCCCAGCCCTGCCCTCATCTCCCGAGCGTTCTGCCCAGCACTCACACCACTACTCTGGAGAGTCCGAATTTCTTTCAGTCCAAGACACATAAAATCTACTTGTTCTTCCCTAAGAGGGCCAGGCAAGCCACAGCCAGGTACACACATGCTTCCAGGAATTTCTTCCTTTCTTTTTTTTTTTTAAATGAAAATTCCTCGGCAAGTTAAAAAAAGAGCTGTTAACGCTTCCACATAAATGCCTGTGTTATACACATAGCCTGTTGGTTGATAAACATATTTACTGCAAAAATCTATATTTGTGTCTGGTCAAGTAGATTCCCAGGGAGACTTCCTAGAAAGCTTAAGGTGTCCTCAAGGTCATTTAGGAGGAAGGCGAGATTGAGTGTCAGATTGCCAATTTACATGGATCACTTTCTTCAGTCGGTCTCTGAATATTAATGAAGCACCTAGGGTATACCAGGCTCTGCTGTAGACACCTGGGGTACAGAAGTGATGAAGACATTGTCCCTGTCCTGCCTGGCTGTTGAGGAGACACGTGGACAAATGCAACTTGGTTAGAACTACTAATGAAAATACATATGCAAACAAAGCATTAGTGATTTATTATGGCTGGCTCTGCTTGAAGTTGCCCATGCTCAAAAGCACAGTTCCTCAAGTCAAAACATCTTATATAGTGGGTTAAAGAAAGTGCCCTGGTGGTGCAGTGGTTAAAGCACTCGGCTGCTAACAAAAATTCTGTGGTTCGAACCCACCGGCTGCTCCGAGGAAGAAAGACATGGCAGCCTGCTTCCGTAAAGATTTACAGTCTTGGAAACCCTATGGGGCGTCTGTTCTGTCCTACAGGGTTGCTATGAATCAGAATCGACTGAACGGCAATGGGTTTGGTTTTCTGATTTATTGGGTTTAAAAAGTGCTTGTCTGTGACTATGCCAGGCTCCAGGATACACTTAATGTAGATTTTCTGTGTGGGGATGGGAGGGTAGAAGGAGTGTGCTGCTGGCACCTTGTACATAGGACCCTGGGATGTTGCTGTATCCTACAATGTGCAGGACAGACCCCCACAACAAAGAACTCTCCAGCACAAAACATCAGTAGTGTCAGGGCTGAGAAAGCTGCCCTCTGGCAAAGCAGAATCTCCATCATACCCAGAAAACTCGTACACTTCCCTGAGTCCCAGTCTGTCTTGCTTAACAAACCCTTACAGGCTTTCCTTTTTGTGTTCCAACATCAAGGTGTGTACCTCAATTCCAGTGAGTGAGGAAATTCAGAAGACAAGAAGTATTAAAATTCTTTCTTCAGTCTTAGACTCCAAGATGCGTGTATCTTAGAGTTCTTTCTCCTGGTTTCTTTTGTCCGTTTTTCATTTCCTTGAGTCAAATCTTGATGGCTTGCCCTGTTAGTCATATGGCCTTTCTGGAGCCAAGGTTATATGCTTCTGGATGGCCCTCCTCTCCCCTCCTTTCTCTACGGCAGCAGGCTCTCAGTCCCCCAGGTATTGACTGATTGCTAATCCATTCTCTTTCTCCTTTTCCAGACCTTTCATAAAGTCTTTATTTCCGGAAAATTTGCAAGCTGACAAGAAAGGGCGCCCAACTACTGCCGGAAGCAAAATAAAGGTTTGTTCTATTTGGGGAAGTTTATAGATCCCTGTAAGAGCTACACTTTCGTAGAAGTCAGGAACGGCATCCCTGGGCCAGGACGAGGTCAGTAAGATGTAAGGGGTTGGTCACAGAGATGCCCAGAAACAATATTGCTGCTTGAGAAAAGGCTACAGGATGCGAGCTGAGTATGACTTGGCTGTACAGAAACCCCAGAGAATATTAAGCACCTTTACAGCTCAGTAGTCAGCAGCTTATGATCAGCTACTTTCTAAGAGGAAGCAGCGTTGAACTGAGTCTGGAAGAATTCATGCTAAACTATCAGAGCAATTTTGTGATTTGGAGCCACATTTTGAATTTTTATGACAGTTTTCCAGGCCAGGACTGAGAACTTGCCAGGTATAGAGCTTTACGTGCCATAAAGCTGGGTTTTATAGGAGAAATTTATGCATCCCACCCCTCTGCATGTCGCAGGCCCCTCCTCACCGTGCGTTTCAGCGCATCTGGCCGCAGAGTCTCAGAGTCGGCGGAGAAGCTTGTTGAGGTTCTCAGTGGTTCTTGGGAGGCCCCGTGGGCAGTGCTCTGTCCTCCGGGGCATTGTGTGGAGAAATCCAGGCCCCCTAGTTGAGAGGTCGCGTCAACTGCACTTAATAATGTAATGCTTGCAGAAATAGTCACTAAACCATTTTCTAAAAATCATACCAGTTAAATAAAAGTTCAAAAACAAAATGTTGCCATTGAGTCGATTCTGACTCCTAGTGACCCTATAGGGCAGAGTAGAACTGCCCCATAGGGTTTCCAAAGTTATTATCTTTACAAAAGCAGACTGCCACATCTTTCTCCCGCAGAGTAGTTGGTGAGTTCGAACCAATGACCTTTTGGTTAGCAGCCGAGGGCTTAACTATTTCACCACCAGGGCTCCTCACCAGTTAAATACCTCCCCAATTTTGTATCCGAAGAGATGGTTGAGTGGTTATTAGTAATGGGCTCGGGTCAAGTTCGCCTGGTTTCAGATGCCAGCACTGGCTTTAACTAGCTGGGTGAGTGCCAGCACAGGACCTAACCTCTCAGTGGCTCTTGCTTTATCTGTAAGATGGAGGTCTTTCTACCTATATCAAGGGGATGCAGTGATGACTAAAGTCAGTAGTCCATCGAAAGCATTTAGCATACACAAAGTGGATGCCGGCTCCTACGGCATTTACCCGGCAAGTCCCCTCCCTGTCTGCCACCTTGTACGTCCCTGCTTCATTCTTTGTGGACATTAGATTTGCATGTTTTTGCTCCCAGCCTACACAGTCCCTTCCCCCTCACGCTGTGTGGCAAATCCTTCCCATCTTCCCCCACAGTGCCCTCCTGGGTAGCCCCCAGCCTTATGGGCACCGTGATTGTGACTGTCTGTCCTGCTCCCTGACTCTTTCCTCTCTGAGTGTTCTGTGTGTGAAATCCTGCCTCCTCAGCCTTTGGTAAGCTTCCTGAGGGCTGGAATCACAGAAGCAATCAGTGAAAGTTCACAGCAATGAGAAGATTCCTGTCAAGAGGAGCCTTGGCTTTTGAGGAGGAAGTCGGTTGCAAGCTGGGGTTTGAGTTGGAGGGTAGAGCCCTCTGGGTTTCAGGAACCTCTTGTACAAAGAGCGGGAGAGATTTAGTAGCCCTGGGCTGGTTACTGAGGTGGGTTCACAGGAGCAGAGAATGAGAGAGAGAGCAGATGGAATTCTCACGAGTCTCAGTTGTTAAAGTCTGTGTGTAGTTTCTGACTGATACCTTCGCTTCAACGTCCTGGATAAGGATTAGCTCTGGGCTGGAAAATACAGTCACGAGATGGTCACGTTCAGATCCAAGGGGCCCAGATCATCAAGGTTGCCGTGACTCACTTTCAAGTGGTCTGGATTTTCAGCCAAGTTTATTCCCTATAAAAAGGAGGGAAGAGGAGGCTGGGGACATTTTTCCCCCACTTGGGAGACTTGATCCCTTTCTTTCCTTTATATCCTTGTCTTGTTGAACGCCCCAAATTGCCACCTTTCTGGGCTGTACCCGAATGTTTAGGATTTCAAGTCTCAAGCCCATTGCAGAGGGAGGTCAATCTGAAGTCAGCCAGCTTATCTGGGGGTGGGGGGAGTGGGAGGGTGGTGGACTCTGCCTGGCCCCCCTCAATTGTACCGTCTTTGGTGGATTACGTGACCTCAGTTGACCCAATGCTCTGCCTCTGTGTGGGAGTGGAATTCTCCGTGATACAATACTTTTAGAGCAGAGAGGCCCTATGGAGGCCTTCTCTACCCTGAAGACCTGTCTACATATTCAAGATGTTCCCTTCTCCTCCTAAGAAGGTGGACAGCTTTAGTCACTGGCAGCATCTGCTATGTACCAGGCAAAGTATGGGACTTCGTCGAATGATGATTGGTGGAGCAGTGGAGAAAGGAGTTCTTAATCCCAGGGAGAGGGGCAGTAAGTAAGAACAGAATCAAAACCGTGCCAGGAGCACTGCCGTGCCCATTTTATGTCAGAGGAAAATGTCGTGTCCTTTCCCCTCTGCAGTGATACTGTGTGTACTACTCTGAGCAGGAGAGAGTTTGTAAAGAGCCTGTCACTGTACTTCCCAGTTTGCTTCCAGGACATTTTACTGCAGCCAACCATGAGGATCGTTCTGTTGTCCATGGGGTCACCATGAGCAGGGGCAGCCACTCAATGGCAGCTAACACTGCTTGGCTAGAAGTCTGAATTCTTGAATGTCGGTTTTCTGTGGTTGATAAATGGTTTTCTTCTTCAGGCAGGCTACTTTTGCTCCGTTTTGGCATCCATCCATCCATCCATCCATCCATCCATCCATCCATCCATCCATCCATCCATCCATCCATCCATCCATCCATCCATCCATCCATCCATCCATCCATCCATCCATCCATCCATCCATCCATCCATCCATCCATCCATCCATCCATCCATCCATCCATCCATCCATCCATCCATCCATCCATCCATCCATCCATCCATCCATCCATCCATCCATCCATCCATCCATCCATCCATCCATCCATCCATCCATCCATCCATCCATCCATCCATCCATCCATCCATCCATCCATCCATCCATCCATCCATCCATCCATCCATCCATCCATCCATCCATCCATCCATCCATCCATCCATCCATCCATCCATCCATCCATCCATCCATCCATCCATCCATCCATCCATCCATCCATCCATCCATCCATCCATCCATCCATCCATCCATCCATCCATCCATCCATCCACCCACCCACCCACCCACCCACCCACCCACCCACCCACCCACCCACCCACCCACCCACCCACCCACCCACCCACCCACCCACCCACCCACCCACCCATCCATCCATCCTTCAACAAACATTCTTTGAATGTCTTAATATGCACCAAGAATTGTATTAAATGCTGCATATGTCAGTCTCTGCCCCTGTGAATACTTCTGTAACCTAGCAGGGGGCTCCTGCTGGCCCTAGAAGTTTAGCAAGTATTTGGCTTCTCAGTGAAGACTCATGAAAGTATAAGATTGATGAAAGCTAAAGAGTTGTTATTTTTTTTCCCCCTTCTAATTTTTTTCTAATTACTGAGATAAAAAGAAAATGTGCACAATTATAATAGCTAAGTGTTTTTTCTTACTTAAAATGTATCAAAAGGTATTTCGGGGTTTTCTTAACTCAGTGAGAGAGATGTCTGTCATTGAATATATTTATCCTTATTTGTCCTTTTCAGACCTCAAAAATTACCAGAATGAATTTTTTTTAACTTAATTCAACGATTAATAGGGAAAAATGCCCTTTAAAGGAAAGCAAGGCATAAATAGCCATTAAATCAGTGTTGAAGACAGGTCCTTCAGTTATCAACTGACCACATACAAGTGTGTTTTGCTGGAATATTAATAGATGGAATGTCAAATATGTAAAATTTTGTGACTTTCTTTTAAAATGATGTTTTTCCTTTTAACAGATTATTCCTCAAGACCTAAAGAGATACTTATTCTATTTAAAAAGAAAAAAAACCAAACCTATTGCTAGAGAGTCAATTCCTTCTCATACCGACCATATAGGACAGAATAGAGCTGCCCCGTAGGGATCCCAAGGAGCGACTGGTGGATTCCAACTGCCAACCTTTTGGTTAGCAGCCATAGCTCTTAACCTCTGTACCACCAGGGCTCCGCTTATTCTCTTTTATAAAACAATCGTTTACCTAGAGTCTAGCAAACTAGAAAGCTCAAAATCACCATACTTGCTACCTAGAACACAAGAATATTTAGAGTTCAACTTAATGTTACGATCTTTAGAAGATGTTACAAAAGAAGCCTGCTGTTAGTAATGAGTGCGAGAACATGGGGTTATAAGAGGAAGTCAAGGGTAAAGAGCAAATGTTGGAGGTGGAGGTGGGAAAGGTGAGGAAGGATGCAAACAGAGAGTAGAGAAATGAGGGAGGGAGTGGAGAGCTCAGCGTGGAAGTAGCAAAAGAGATTCAGATACAGAATAATCCTTCATTTTTGGAATATCTGCAAAAGTTCCAGTAAAATGCAAAGCAAAAAAAGGTAGAGTACTTGGGCCATTGCTATCAAAGGGGACTCAATATGGTGAGATAACAGGATGAGAATAGAAAAAGGTTCAAGCTGAAAGGTCACAGCACTGCCTTGCCTTCCATTTATAGGGCTGAGATTTAGACACTACAATTATTGTAGCTGTTGTTGTTGGCTGTCATGAGATTGGCCCCTGACTCCTGTCAACCCCATGCACAGTGGGATTGGACATTTGCGATCCGTGGGGTTTTAATCGGCTGGTTTTTGGAAGTAGATCATCAGGGCTTTCTTCCTAGTTTGTCTTAGCCTGGAAGCCCCACTGAAACCTGTTCAACGCCACAGCAACACGCAAGTCTCCGCTGACAGGCGGGTGGAGGCTACATGTGAGAAACATTGGCCGGGACCAAAATTACCTAAATTATTCCTCATAATGTTTCTTATTCTGATGACGAAGTATTTGATAATTTAGAATGTGGTTACAAGCTCAAGTACTGAAGTGGTAAACATAAAAGCTCCAGTCAGTAGTCTGATTGTAAGTGGGATGGAAGAGTAGACTGAGAGTGGTGAGAAAGTGGAACTGGCACTTGGTTTGCGGGATACAGATGCGGTGGAGCATGGTTTGAAGGCTGAAGGGCTGAAGGACGCTGATAGAGACACTGAGGGTGCTGAGGAGAGATTCAGGTCAAGGGGTGTCGGGACTTCAGCTTTGGGGCTATGGCTAAATTCACAGAAAGGCAACCGTCTTGTAACGTCTAGCAAGTTGTAGATTTGCAAATTTTGCATTTTGCTCTTAATAAAATTGGGCAAATTCCCTGTAAGTAGCAAATAGTATGGATTTATACGTTCCCACTGAGACACTTCTTGGGAATACAGAATCATGGCCCAATCTCTTGCACGTTCCACATCCAGAATATTTTATGAATGTCATTAGGATCATCTTAATGCTATTCCTGAAGTGTTGGCATTTAAAAGAATCCTGAGTCTTGGTGGCGTAGTGCTTAAGAGCTCGGCTGCTAACCAAAAGGTCAGCAGTTCAAATCCGCCAGCCGCTCCTTGGAAACCCTATGGGGCAGTTCTGTTCTGTCCTATAGGGTCGTTATGAGTCAGAATCGACTTGACGGCAACAAGTTTGGTTTCAAGTTTGAGTCCTCTGGAAGCAAAATTTGTGTTCCAGGTGCTTGTGTATTTTATTAGATCATAATGTTTTTAAATTTTAAAGCAAAACTATAGAATATAATTAATGGGATATTTCGTTGCTGGAAACTCCTGTTATCTTGATTATAAATGGGAGTATACTGTATGTAATAATACTTGACTTTGAGGCTTCACTGAATTCTATATTGTTGTGGCTGGAAGGAACCAATATTGAAATTAGGGCCAAAGATCGATGCTGCAAGGAAACAGAATCTAACTCGGAGCCGGCCAAGATGGGCTAAACTGCAGCGCTATCTCAGTGACTCTGGACCTCTAACTGGGTGGGATGTGCTAGAGGAGATGTGGGTGTTTGGACTGCTTGGTTTTTTTTTTTTTTTTTTAATTGGTTGACTTTTAACATCTATTCCAACCTTTAAGTTAAGATATGAGAGGTCTCCTAGAACAACTCCCTTATTTTACAGTTGGGGAAACCAAGGCCCAGAGAAATGCAGTGATTTGTCACCTAGCTTACAACAGGCAGAGCCAAAACCACAATCCAGGCCTGCTAATAATCTGTGTTGGGGGTAGAATGAGGTACTATCCCCCCAAATCTTTTCTTACTGTCCTCTCTGCCTTCGCATTTTGATCGCTGCTCCTTTTTGCTAGTGCCATTTGTAGTTTCCTGTGTAGACTCGTGGACTCAGCTTGACCAGAATCAGGGGTTTTACAGCCACCTCAGCAGAAATCTGAAGTTGCTTCATATCTTTGGAAATTTGGGATAATTTTGATGGTTAAGATGTATTCCTGTTTGCTGAGATTTAATTAGCCCTCCACCTGAAGACTTCTGTCTAATCATAGCTCACCCAGGTAGTTCCTTTTATACCACACTAAGCTGTCTCGTATCTTGGTTAGGAATGCAATACGAGATTGTGGTTAAGAAACTGACTTCGGTAGCTCACAGACTTGGGTTCAAGCCCCAGTTCTGCCGATTGTTAATTATGGCACCTCGAGCAATACTTTAATTCTTTAAGCCTCAGCTTTCTCGTCTCAGAAGCAGGAATCATAATAGTAGCGACCCCTTAGAGTTGTTGTGAGGTGATAATGCACATGTCCAGCCTGTGATGCGTACCCTGTAAAGGTTGTTCACCTCTTTTGAGCTAGAGAGAACTGTGTCAAGTGACACGTAAGCTAAAGCCACACTTGCTTCTGTATGTTTTCTTAGGCTAAGGTGAAAAGAAGATATGTTTGTGTACCTTTTTCACTATTTTCTTTGAAAATGCCTGCAAAGTTATTCTTGCTGTTTTGGAAATTAAAAAAAAAAAAAGCCCTGTTATTAGCAATCTGCGGTCCCTCCCCAGCTTCAGCTTATGCATCGCAAAGTAGATTTCTTCTGAGCTGCAGTAATCTACCTTAGCAAAGGTAGGAGTCAAGTTACTTTTTCATCATAGACCTTTGCTTTGATAATATAACCTCTGCAGCTTTGTCGTCAGTTTCAAGCATTCCAGAGAACACTGTATTCCAAACATCTAAACAGAGTGCTTACTTCTCCAGTGAACCTCTTTGTTCTCTTTGTTTACTGTTGTAAACATGTGTGTACCAGCACATTTGCCATTTCAACACTCTTCACACGGACAGTTCAGCGACATTAATGTACATTCATCCTACTGTTCAACCATTAACCATATCCATTCCCAAATTATTGCATCAACACCAGTGAACATCCTGCTTTGAATGTACACAGGAGTTTTTCTCAAGGGTTTCACATTTCCCACACCCATGAAAACAGAAAAGCCCTACTTGAGAGAGGGCTGTCTTCTGCAAGGAGATCCCTTCTGCTCACTTTATAATGGTTTTCTGGCTTTGGAGATCCCTTTCCACTCTTTTCTTTTAGAAATTTTCTCCCTTTATGCTGATTTGCATGGAAGGAGAGTTTGCATATGTGCCCATTCTTGACCCACAGGGGAGCTCCGCTATGTGGTGTGGTGGTCATGCTGACGTGAGCACTGCTCCTGTCTTCAGACCAACTTTGAGATTCTCATGATTTAAAAGACACAATAAGCAGTTCTAACTTTATCTGTGTGGCCTTTTCTGCTTGGGGCCAGTTCCACTTTGGGCAACCAGTGAACAGGCGGTGATATAGATGATTTTATATGAAATGTTTTAGCTTTGAGAAGGAGTAAGTTTTTTACCCGACTGCAAGTACTCAAGCAAAAAGTCTGCATGCTTGTAAAAGGATATATTGAGGAAGAAGTTGGATGAAATGGCGTACAAGAGATTGATAAAATCTGAGTTTTTATGGATCTCGCATCCTTTGACAGTGAATTTCCATCATTTTTAATATGGTGGTTCTTCATTGATCGGTTTGCCAGGAAAGAAAGAGCAGGGAAATTTCATGATTTATCCTTGCAAATAGTTTGCCAAAGAGAAGTTTAATGAGAACAACGTAATTGCCAAGGCCCTAAATCAATATAAAATGAATTTAATTTGTTTATAACTGACATGCTTCCTTGTACCGTATGGAAAAAATTGTATGAGAAGATTTTTTTTTTGTTATTATTGTTTTATTTTAACTGTACCAAAGATGCCCAATTTCTTTCAAAGATCAAATTTCAAACACATTAGCAGTGTTAAAAGTCAGTAAAGCTTTTAGAAAGTTCAGTAGACCTTACTTAAGTTCAAAGAACAAATTTCATGAAGATTAATTTCTATCTATATAGTTCCACACCAAAGTCTCACACTAAGGTATTCTTTGAACGTTGGTCTACTTTGGGGGAAGTTCTTTGTTACTAACTGTTATTACTCTTCCTTTCTAGAAACAAGCCAATGACCTTGTAAGCACCCTGATGAAGTGCACACCCCACTACATCCGCTGCATAAAACCCAATGAAACCAAGAAGCCCAGAGATTGGGAAGAAAGCAGGTATGGAGAAGACAGTGGATGGGCAGGTGGGCTTCACACATTTTCCCTGTGCTCAAGTACACTGTCATGCCCCAAAGGCAGGAACAATTTAAATTGCCCCCAAATGTGTTTGCCCTGCCATTTTAAGTGTTTCAGGACCAAGCCTACGTGTCTAATTTCTCCCCTTTATCTTTTATTAAAATGTTAGCAATGCCATTCTGTTCAGAACGAGCAATTTATAATGCTGATCTTGGCTAGTCTGGGGCAGATTTTAAAAAATAAAATACCACAGAGTCATAATGGTTATAAAATTAGTTTGAGGCTCTATAGTCTTAGTACATAGAAGCATGCTCCTGAAGCATGCCCACAGGATGTGGCTGAGAACCCTTAGCTTGGGTTGAAAGTGAAGGTACCAAGAGCTGGTTAAAAGCAACCTATGATTTACTGTTGCTCATGAAGCTACTGGGGACTTGCTGTAGGTTCTATAGTGGCCATTAAAGAGCGTACAGAAGAGCAGAATGACTGTATATGGGAGGGAAGAGGCCAAAGGAAAGATGTGGGACACAAGGGTTCAGTGAGCCTTTCCCTCCTTGACTTCTGGGCAAGCCTGGGACACTGTTGTACATCTTTGGGAATGTGGAAGGTGCAAGAGATTGGGCCATGGTTCTGTATCTCTAACAAGTGTCTCAGGGGGAATGTATAAAATAAATCCATGTTATTAGGGGCTTGGCCTGTGCAGGATGAAATAGGGGTATTGAGTAAGACAAATGTTAAGATGATGACTAGAGAATGTAGATTTTGCTCCTGGCTGGGGGATCCAGACAAACACTCCTGATCTCACCATCCATAGGAACATGGGAGGAGGGCTGGTGAGAGAACTTGGGGCTAGGTAGCCCTGAGCACAGAGAGGACCCTGGCATAGTCATGTCCCCAGATGTGAGCATACAGAATTGCTATCTCTTTTCTCTTTTAGAGAAAGAAAAACAGACTCTTTTAGGGATCAAGCAACTTAAGATTAAACTTCAATGGGAGGACCAGGAGTAAAATTCATAGCGATAATTACTTCCTCAAGGAGTCCTGGTGGTACATTGGTTAAGTACTTAGCTGCTCACCAAAAGATCAGTGGTTCGAACCCACAAACCACTACACAGAAGAAAGATGGGGTGATCTGCTTCTGTAAAGATTACAGCCTAGGAAACTCTGCGGGGCAGTTCTCCTCCGTCCTATAGGGTCGCTATGAGTCAGAGTTGACAACGGCAACAGGCTGATTACCTCCCTGAGGGACATTTGTAGGCCCATCGCCCATCCTACCAGGAAGATTCTTCCTAGACCATGGTAGACAGATAATACTTGATTCTTTACAGGAGGGAAAAGATGAGTAGGAAGGAGAACGTTCAGCTCAAATATTCAGTGTCTGAAAGCTCTTTATATGTGAATACTTCAAGGTACTTCATGGTCTAAGTCTACTTTCTTGTCTTAAGAGATCTTGCAGCTTAGATGTAGGACCCTTCCATTTTGTCAGTCCCCAATTTTTTTGAATAATCTCATCTGTAGATGCGTATTCCTAAGTCTTCTATTTAATTGTTGAGATTTTTCAATTTTACATTATCTAAGATCTTTCTACAACATTCTCCAGTAATGATATTCAGGCTCCCATGAAGAACTCATGCCTCCTAAGGTGACCAGTCCATCTTTGGATGGTTTTTACTTCTACAAGGCTCTCACAGTCTTTCTCCAAGGCAGTTTTATCTTGGTCCTGGGTCTGAATCTGCCATGAAAATTATGCTCATTACTGTTCTACTTGACAGCTCGTATGATAGTTCAGAAAGTCAAGGTGGCCATCCTGTTTCCCTTGCATCTTCTCTCCTAAGGGCTAATCACTCTCAGTTCCTTCAGCACTTCTTCTTGGGACTAGAGTCCAACCATCCTCCATCTTGACCATTCTCCTGGATGTACTTAGTTTGTCCTTTGTTTTTCTGAAATGTGTAGTAGCTCAGTTTCTCCTTTTTGGCCAAGAGGGAACCAGCACTGTGATATCTTCCTACCTGTAGGTAGCAGAATGTTCTTCTTTGCCCTCTTACACTGGTTCTCAAACTTGAGAATGCATCAGAATCCCCTGGAGGGCTTGGTTAACCCAGATCCGTGGGTCCCGCTTCCCCAGAGCTTCTGATGCAGTAGGCCTGGGGCTGTGCGCAAGAATTTGCATTTTCAAAAAGCTCCCAGGTGCTGCTGCTGGTGCTGCTAGCCTAAGCACCACACTTTGAGAACCACGGATCCTCGTGCTGGCTTCATCACTAACTAGTTTGAGCATGATACTTAATCTCCCTAGTCCTCAGTAAGCTGAGAGGGTCAGTCTAGAATAGGATCCCCAAAGAAGCATCCTTTTTTTTTTTTTTTTTACTTTATATTATAGAAAATTTAAAACATACATAAAAATAGACTATTATGAATCCCCATGTACCTATCACCCAAGTTCGTTAATTACCAACTCTATCCCCACCCATTCCCTCCTTTCTCTCCATTTATTTTGACACAAATCCCAGACATCATATCCTTTCACCTGTAAGTATTTTGGTATGATAAGATATCTGTATGAACATAACCACAATTCCATTACCACACCTAAAAATGATACTGATTTTTGTTATCATATATGGATTCAGTGTTCCAATTTTTCTGATTATCATATATTTCCTTTTTTTTTTACAGCTTGCTTGAATCGATATTCAAAAAAGGTCCATAAATGGGAATTGCTCTCTTTTTTTTCTTCTAACAATTTATTGTTAAAGAAACTGGGTTATTTATTCTGTAGGGTTTCTCTCTGTCTGGATGTTATAATCTGTATCCCTTTGGTGTCATTGCTATGTTCCTCTGTCCCCTGTATTTACTCTAAATTGGTTCCTAGATTTAGAGGCTTGATCAGGTTCAGGTTTAAATTTTTTTTTTTCTTCTTTTTGCCAGAATACCTCATAGGTGGCACGTTCTGCCACTGGGGACATATGATGTTTGGTTCCTATCTTTGTGATATTAGCAGCCATCGATGACCAATGCCTACATCCATTAATTCATTATGGGCTGCAAAATCATGGTGTTTTAATTGTATTTCTTCATTTATTAGCTGCAGTGCACCTATAAGAGAAAATACCCTTAAACAACTTTATGGTACTCTGAGCTGCCACCCAGTGTTTTCATCCATCTATCTATCCATGCATGTTTATCAATTACTCTAAGGGCTGTGCTAGGGTCAGGGGGTAAAGATAAAAGGAAAGGCCCCCTACTGCCAAGGACCTATTGGTCTTATAAAATGACTCTGAAGATTCCATACCTGGGGAACAAATTTTCTTTCTCTATGGAGGGAGAGAATTTCCCATCAGCCTGTAGGAAGGATTTTGCAGTACAAATGATAAGAGCTAATGACAAAGTCCCAGCTTGGAGGAGATCAGGAACAGTACCTCAGTCTGACAGAATGAATGCTTCCAGGGCTGTTCCCCCATGTCTGTCAGTCTGCATCTATCTGTCTCTATGTCATTCTACACTCACACCCTCATGCATACACATCTCATACACGTGTGTACCTAAAAACACATGCACACACAGCGGAAGGGGGATGTCATGGACAACCCCATAAATAAATACATTACAGGAGTCTTGGAACCAGACATATTACCAAGGGGTACCTTAGCCCACCCTCCCCAACTACTTCAAACTACCACCCTCCCCAACTACTTCAAACTCCATCCTTAGTTCCTGCCCCAGCCCTGCCCAGCAAGCGTATCTTAAATGAAAACATCTCACTTGTCCTACAAATGCAATACCTCCCACCCCAGCATACCCTTTTCTCTCCCTAGTATGTTGCTTTGCTTAAAGTCTCTTAATACAGACATTTTGCAGTAGCTATGGAAGGTCCTCAATCCTTGCCACCTTCTCATAAAACCCAAACTGATTAATTGGCTATCAGAAAAAAAAAAAAAAATGGAGAAATTATGACAGTAGTTCATTTTATTCAATAAATCCTCATATAATTTTCCCAAGTGTTGCTTTCCCTTTTTTAATTTTTTTTTATTACATCCTTCACTTGAATTGCCACAGGAACTTCATGACATTAGAATTCCCATGCAAACTGGTTGTAGGAAGCCCAAGGTATTAATTGGTCAAGCGTTGATTTATATTTTCAATCTAATATCCTCAATCACTCATTCAGGTTGGTTGCGTGATGGATAGTTTCCTTCATGAAAGTTAAGTTCTGGTTGGTGTCTCAGTGTCTTAGAAAGGCCAGTGTGCTTGGTTGACAGGGATTACACAGTCTATTTAAGTTCTTAGTGGACAGGGTTACTTATTCCACAAGTTTATGGGGTGTGGTTTTTTTCTTTTCCTGTTGAAAATGTGTTTTTGTTTGGCTTCTGGCAATGTTGCTTGCCCTGGATTGTGAATTGCTGTCCCAGCAGAGTCTCAGGTCTTGACCTACTTGAGTTAACGGCTAAGTAATCTTTTTTTTTTCTTGTACTTTAGATGAAGGTTTACAGAGCAAACTAGTTTCTTATTAAACAATTAATAGACGTTTTTTTTGTGACATTGGTTGCCAACCTCATGACATGTCAGCACTGTCTCTTCTTGACCTCAGGCTCCCTATTACTAGCTTTCCTGTCCCCTCCTGCCTTCTAGTCCTTGTCCCTGGGCTGGTGTGCCGCTTTTGTCTAGTTTTGTTTTATGGGCCTGTCTAATCTGTGGCTGAAGGGTGAACCTCAGGAGTGACTTCATTACTGAGCTAAGAGGTATTTGGGGGCCATACTCTCAGGATTTCTCCAGTCTGTCAGGCCAGTAAGTCTGGTCTTTGTGTGTGTGGAGCGGGGGCGGGGGGGGGGGGGCGGTGGTTAGAATTTTGTTCTACATTTTTCTCCAGCTCCACCTGGGACCCTCTACTGTGATCCCCATCAGAGCAGTCAGTGGTGGTAGCCAGGCACCATCTAGTTGTGCAGCACTCAGCCTAGTGGTGGCTGTGGTAGTTGTAGTCCATTATGAGGGTAGTCCTCAAGAGGACTCCTCTGGAGAGGAGAGATGGCCTAGCCAAGGGACAAAACGGAGTAGTATCGACCTTGCTGATGCCTACAGAAGAGGTGGCGGCACTCCAGGAATATGCAAAGATCAACTCAGATCCCTTCATGATGTGAAATTTTAAATAATACAGGATTTCCTAAACTGATTGCCGTGCTTAAGAAAATGTCCTTAAGAAAATTTCCTGACTATGGAAGTTACAATGAATGAAAAATGATTTACCATGAGGAAGATTTTTTCCTATGTGATTCACAGGAAAGGAATGTTTCTACTTAAATTGATGTGTGATGCATTCTCTGCTTCAAAAGTTTGGAGTGAGGCCAATATTCAGGAAAAGTGCATTAAAATGAGCAAATATGTGACATGGGCGACCTCGTATGTATTTCCTTACTAGAGAACAGACCAGTGGTGAGTTTTGGATTTGAGAGAGAAGAAAAATTAATTACTTTCTTGAATCACAATTTCTACACTTTTAGTTAACCAAACATTTGAAATAAAATGTAGTTGTTGTCTTCTCTCTCTGACTTATCTAGGCAAATGTGGATATCGAATATTAATTCTTTCATATTAAAGCTTTTTAAATGTTAGTTGGAGGCAGTGATGGTTCAGTGGTAGAATTCTCAACTTCTTTGTGGGAGACCTGGATTCGATTCCCAGCCAATGTACTTCATGCCCAACCACCAAGCATTTGTCAGTGGAGGCTTTTGTATTGCTAGGATGCTGAACAGGTTTCAGTGAACTTTCCAGACTAAGACAGACTAGGAAGAAAGGCCTGGCGATCTACATCTGAAAATCAGCCAGTGAAAACTGAATGGATCACCGTGGTCCAATCCACAACCAATCATGGGGATGGCACAGGACTGGGCAGCATTTCATGACATTGTGCATGGGGTTGTCATGAATGGGGGCTGATTTGATAGCAGTTAACAACAACAACAACAAATGTTAGTTATCTTGAAGGAATATGTATATATTTGTGAATGTTAACTCTAGGGAGATAGATCAGATTTTTTTTTTTAAACATTCCTCACTGTGTGACCTCATCCTTCCATGACAGGCAAGGCTGCAGCCCCTCTTCGGATTTGATTTTCCTTTCTCTCCACCCCATCCTCTCTACACCTATCCTCTTCCCAACCCCTCCTCTTCCCACCTCTCCTCTTTCCATTAGGTCTAGAGTCGATATTAAATTCAAAGCTTGATAACAAAAACAAATCCAGTGTCCTTAAAGTTAAAAGTTCTTTCCTCTTTTAAAATACCAGTATTTTTGTTCATAACCTGGGTAATGAGTGAATGGGTTTTTGTTCTATTATTATTCCTTAAAATAGATATGTAATGCTCTTTTTATATAACTGCTGTATTTCATAATAACATAATTTACTTATATAAATATCAAATAAACATTTGTAATCTTAGAGGTTGGTGCAGTCTCTGAACACTATGAGTTGTAGCTTTCTCAATATGTTTCCCTATAGCTCAAAACTGGAGGCTGAGAAAGACGAGGGGTGGGATGATTACCAAGTAATGACCTGGCTCCATTTTCCCCTTTATAGGGTAAAGCATCAAGTAGAATACCTGGGTCTGAAAGAAAACATTCGCGTGAGAAGAGCTGGTTACGCTTATCGGCGCATCTTTCAAAAATTCCTACAGAGGTAATGGCTGGTAACTCTGGACACCTTTTTTTTTTTTTTAAAGAACTTTGTTGAGGTATAAGTCACTTACCATGCAATTCGTACACTTAAAGTATAAAATTCAGTGGCTTTTAATGTATTCACATAGTTGTGCATCTGTTACCACAATCAATTTTAAAGTATTTTCATCACCCCCAAAATAAACCCTGCTGCCCTTAGCCATCACACACCATCCGCCCTCTTGAATCCCCCCCTCCCCAGTCCTGGGCAATCACTATTCTAATCTCTGTCTCTATAGATTTGTCTGTTCTGGACATCTCATGTAAATGGAACCCTACAATATGTGGTCCTCTGTGACTGGCTTCTTTCATTAGCATCATTTTTTAAGGTTCATCCATGTGGTAGCAGGTATCAACCCTTCATTCTTTTTTATTGTAAAACAATATTCCATCCTATAGATGTGCCACATTTTATCTACCCGTTCATTAGCTGATAGACTTTTGGGTTGTTTCCATTTTTGGGCTATCACGACTAATGCGACTATGAACGTTCACATACAAGTTTTTATGTGGACATGTTTCCATTTCTTTTTGATCTAGGAATGGAATTGCTGGTGGGGGTGTATATCCTTTTTGAGGAGCTGCCAGGCTGTTTGCACAGCAGTTGCAAGTTTGACATTCCCAGAAGCAATGCTTGATGTTCCAGTTTCTCCATTTCCTTGTCAGCACCTGACAATGTCTGACTTTTTGATTCTAGGCATCCTGGTGGGTGTAAAGTGGCATCTTAGTGGGATTTTCATAGGTATTTCCCTAGTGACTAATGATGTCGAACATCTTTTCATGTGCTTATTGGCCATTTGGTTATCTTCTTTGGAGAACTGTCTGTCCAAGTTCTTTGCCCATTTTTCAATTGCATGATTTATCTTTTCATTATTGAGTTGTAATGGATTCCTTTTCCATCGTTTACTGTGGAATAAATCACTGTCTAGAAGTATCTGGCAAGCTGGCCATTTAGTGTAACACGTAAAGTCAGGAATTTATGACTGCGATGCAGGCAAGGCTGAGGATTAACTTGACTGAGCAAATTCATAGTATGAAGAGTATTTCAGGAAATATTTAGCCTACTTAAGAAAACAAGCTTAAAGTATTTAAAGTGTATTTTGCTGGCCCTACACGGTGGTCTAGAGCTACAGCTGCTAACCAAAACGTTGGCGGTTTGTATCCACCAAGTATGAATCCACAAACTGCTCATTGAAAACCGTATGGGGCAGTTCTACTCTGTCCTGTAGAGCCAGTATAAGTTGGAATCAACTCGATGGCAACAGGTTTTTTTGGTTTGTTTGTTTTTACACACTTTAATTGCTCTTATTTTGTTATCTATTTTTTAAAAGAATACAGTGTAGTGTCCTAAAATATTATATGATTCTAGATTAGTGGAGTTCCACTGTATTTTCTACATCTGTTTAAATTCATTTCAGAAAAGAAGAAAACTGTATTTTGTATTTCAATCAGAAAATAATTATGTCTTCCTTGTGTATGATATAGGGAACGGTGAGTTTTTCCTTAGTGTCTGTTTACGGCAGAGGGAAATTTGGCAGCAGTTATGGGTGGTGGTTGTGTAACATGATTAATTGATATCACTAAATGGTACACCAGAAAAATGTTGAAAGGGCAAGTGTTGTGCTGTATATATTTTTACAACAATAAAAAAACTAAAGTTTTATGTAAGAAAGAACTGTGGCGGACTCTCGGGAAACTTAATTCTTTGAAGCCAAGCACTTCTAAGAAGACAGTTTCCTCTTTGGGGTCGCTGTGTTTTCTTGTGTCTTGAGACTGGGACAGCTGACCCAGTGGTCATCGACGTGGAAGGTCATCGTTGTGTACCACCGAGTCAATTCCGCGACCCTACAGGACAGAGTAGAACTGCCCTGGAGGGTTTTCTAGGCTGAAATCTTTCGAGAAACAGATGAGATCATTTCTCCTGCTGAGCTGTTGGTGGTTAGAACTGCCGACCTTTCCGTTAGCAGCCAAGCACTTACCTACTGAACCACCAGGGCTACTTAAAAAGGGGGGCAGCAGGGTTATTTCCCTACACTCAAATGTCACTGACTCCATCTCCATGTAGTCAGGATTCCTGGTAATTTTGGAGGCTGGTTGGACCAGGAATCAACCTGACCCACACCGCCCTGGGAACGAAAGGGCCCACTATACCAATAGTGTGAGCAAGGTGTATGAAAGAAAGGGTGCCAGAGCCCTTGCGTCACTGTGGCAGCGTGCATTTGCTGATGACCAGCAGACAGGTGAATTACAAAGGACCTAGCTCTTCCTTAAATGGGTCAGTAATACTAGCTTAGAGAAGGCTTTGGGTTTCTCAACCTCAACTGTTAACATTTTGGGCTGGAGAATTAACTGTTTCTTGTGGGGAGTTATCCTGTGCCTTGTAGGATGCTTAGCAGCATCCCTGGTCTCTGCCTACTAGATACCAGTAGCACCTTCCCAGTTTTGACAACCAAAAATGTATCCAGACATTGCGGGATGTCCCCTGGTAGACAAAGTCAGTTGAGAACCACTGGCTTAGATAATCACGAAAGTTTCTGCAAAACTGCATTTCTATGGAAATATTCTTTTTTAATTAAGAAAAAAAATTACAAACAGAAAATAGCGAATGAAAGTATTCCCTCTGTCTTTCCCTAGTTCAGAACCTGCAGTCAGCAGTCCTAAAATGTTTATAATCGTATCTTTCTTTGATATTTTTCCTGAACTTGAAAACTCTCTATTTGGTATTTGAAAACTCTCTTTAGGCATTACTGTTAAAAACTGATCAGACATTTTTTGTCTAATCTTGATTTTTTTTTTTGAAGCTAATTATGAAAGAACTCGTTCCTACCACTTTATTTAAAAAAAGAAAAAGAAGGAGGGGGGAGGAAGAAAGGAAAAAGAGAGGTAAGGAAAGAAAAGAAGGAAGGAAAGAAATCTGATTTCCATAAGCAGTGCTGTGAACTGCACAGCACCGGGGACAACAGGACGGCCCTGTGCTCCTGGGGGAAGGCTCTGTGCCTGCCTTGCCCAAGGCACCCTGAGAAGGCTGTGCTACTTATTCGCAGCTCCTTAACTGAGCTATGGCATGACCTCACTGGGCATGCTCTGCAGACCTCTCTTGGTGCCATGCCAGCAAGTAGCACCAAGCAGGGTGCCTTCCACCGAGTGGGGATTTAGTGGATTTCTGTTCTGTCCCTTATATTGAGTGGCTTCCATAGAAATAATTCTACCCTTGGATGCCTTCTCCCTTAGCTCCCCTGCTGTGGGCTATTCCTTCCAGAGGAGATGAATGAACCTGTCTTATTAAAACCAAACTTTTTGTTACTGTCATACTTCTTTTGTCTCAACACACTGGGAGGGTAATAAACAAAAATAAAGTTTGGAAGTAAGTTTATTATTTAATCAACCATTTTCAATCTTCCACATTATATTTCAAAACTGGTATTGAAGCAGTTTACTCAAAAAGACTTGAAGGCCAGCCACATCAACAGGCAGATAATTCACCTGAGAACGTGATGTTTTCTGTAAGGTGTGTGAGCCTGGGATCCTGGTCATGCGGAATTCATCCAGAGTCTGCCATTGACTGTTTCATCGCTTGATCCCCTACAAGTAATTGAACTGTCTCATGCCTTCATTCTCTCCATGGCTCAGAGGCTTTCTAGGTATCTACAGAAAGGCTGCTAAGTGAGAGTTAGAGAGTAGAAGCCTGAAGAAAAGGGATATATTAACACCCAGCACAACTATCCACATGTGCATGCATTATACCTCCACCCCTGGAATGGAAATCCAAAGGTCTAAACAGCCATGAAGCAGGCACTACCTCGAGTGTAATGGTGGCTTAGAAAATGGGAAACAAGGGCTTTTTTTGCACGTCCATTTTCTGTGTGAAAATCCTTCATATTAATCAAAACCATCCCTTATGACTGAGTATTGGAGAGCAAAAATTAAAAGGCACTTCAATTCTTCTGCCAGCGGGCCATGCTCTCTTGAAGTAAATCCGGCACTGCTTTAAGCAGCAGATGGATGAATCTTTTCTCACCACCTTCTCGGTATGACCTTCATGCTTTTAGAAAGTCTTAGAAAGCTGTTAGATAAGGCAGCCATGTTGGGTTTCAGCTTGGGAACATACCTTTAAATTCTTGAGAAAACACCTCTTTGAGCTGGGGAACATATACTCTTACTGTGATTGGAAGAAGTAGGTCCAAATGTAGATTCTAATCCATAGGAAGAAATTTATAATATAAATTAAAAGAGAGATTTGCAAAGTTTCTCTTGTTTACACTTCCTCACAAGCATTCTTCCCTCGACCTGGCTCCTCAGAGTGTGGGGGTGGAAAAGGGGTCCTCTCAGGAAAGGTATTCCATGCCAGAGACAAGATAGAGAAAGGCTCGGAAGCCCAGGAAAGCTTGGGGGTGGTAGAAGGTGTCCTGCTGGCTGCCAGGGTTTGTGTGTCCTTGAGGGTCGGAAACATCCTTAACCCTAAGAGCCAGTGGCTGGAGGTCACTGAGAGCTTGGCTACATTTCCTCTCAGGAGGAAATATTTGAGAGATAACCAGGAGCCAGCCAATCTAAGGGCAGGGAAGCTCATCCAGGCAAAGAGAATAGCAGCCCCAAGACCTTGAGGTGGAACATTGGCATATTTGGGACTTAAACTGGAAATGTCTGATGAAAGAAGGATAGCTATTACCATCTCTCCATAGTTGTCCGGGGCACCAATTAGGCAGCAGTCCCACTGCCTTGTGGAGCCTGATCTCTCCACTGTCCTGGAGAAGGACGGCATGAACTGGTATATTTAGTGGGAGAACATTGGCACTGTAGGTAAATCTGATTCTGTCTTGTGAAGGAACCATGAATACTGCCTGAAACCACTCTTCTCAAGCTTTCCTTCTCCTCGAACGTGCTGGGCTGCCGGAAGCCAGTCTAATCCTGATAGTAGCTCTTGGGAAGCAAGGAGGACCCTGGCTTTTCTCAAGGCCCAGGGGCCCATTGGCTGTGCCTCAGATGTGTCTGCACACAGGCTTCACACCCACATAATCCTCTTCTAATGTCTCCTTCCTTCCTTCCTTCCTTCCTTCCTTCCTTCCTTCCTTCCTTCCTTCCTTCCTTCCTTCCTTCCTTCCTTCCTTCCTTCCTTCCTTCCTTCCTTCCTTCCTTCCTTCCTTCCTTCCTTCCTTCCTTCCTTCCTTCCTTCCTCCCTTCCTCCCTCCCTCCCTCCCTCCCTCCCTCCCTCCCTCCCTCCCTCCCTCCCTCCCTCCCTCCCTCCCTCCCTCCCTCCTTTTTCCTTCCTTTGATAAATAAAGTCTTTGATACCTGTTATATTTGACATCTTGAAATGTGCTTCTCTTTGCTCTATTATGTCAGCCTCTCAGTATAAACTTTCTAACATAGTTAACTTTATCACCTTTAAAAGAAGTATTGACATATAAGCCAATCCGTGGCTTATATGTGCTACAGTGATTAAAGAGACAGATTGGGGTTCAAATCCCAGCTCTGACACTAGCTAAGTAGCCTTGAGCAAGTTTCTATTTGCCTCTGTTTCCTGTTCTGCAAAATGGGAAGACCACCCTTCTCGGGTCGCTGTAAAAGTACAATGAGATGATACATCTAAAGCACCAAGAACAGGACCTACAGCAGACAGAGCACCCCATAAATGTTAACCTTTAATGTTAGTTATTATGCTGTGTGCCAGGCATTGTTTAGATGCTGGATGTACAGCTATGAACCACACAGACATGGCGCTCTCCCATGGAGCTTTCATCTTCACTAACAAGGCATAAATCAACTAAATTGACACAAATATGAATATAATTACAAATCATGATACATGATGTGAGGGAAAAATAGTATTTGCTTGAGAATAGCAGGATGTGGGGTGCAATTTGTGACTGGGTGATCTTCTGAGACCTCTGGAAGTGTCCCTGAAGGTGAGGCTTGAAGCCTGAGTACAAGCCAGCCAAGGGAAGTGTCTGGAGAACAGTACACCTGGTGGAAAGAACAGTGTGGGGAAGGCTCAGAGGGAGAAACTATTTTAGTGTGCACAAAGAACAAGCCAGCCTCCCAGAGACATAGAGAGCCAACAGGAGAACAGAGGAGATGAGGTTGAAGAATAGCCAGAGACCAGATCACGGTGGGCCTGTAGACTCAAGGTGGACAGGATTTCAAAAACAGCTGCTTTGTAAAACTCTTTCATATTAATTGCTATGTGCTCTGAAGAAACTGGGGGAAATTAGTATGGAGAAAAGACCATTTGATTTTGTCTGAGGAGTGTCGTTGGTGACCTTCAGCAATGCTATTTTTAAACAGTGGTAGAAAGGAAGGCAGATTTTCACAAGGGCGTTAACATGGTAACGGTCAGAGTAGGAGGCAGCTCTGTAATGGGCATCCCAGATCCAGAGGAATTTTCCAGTCATTGAGGTACATCCCTAAGTAAGCCTTTGAACAGTGGTAGATGTATCACCCATACCCCGTCGGCACTGGTGCCTTTGGCACAAAGCTTCTGTTGCCCACCAGGTGGTCCGCCTGAGTCTGAGCCTTCTCTCCTCACTTGTTCTCACAGATACGCCATTCTGACCAAAGCCACCTGGCCATCATGGAGAGGGGACGAGAAGCAAGGTGTTCTCCACCTGCTGCAGTCCGTCAACATGGACAGCGACCAGTTCCAGCTGGGGAGAAGTAAAGTGTTCATCAAAGCCCCCGAGTCTGTGAGTGTGTCTGCACCGCTGCCCCCTCCCCTCACTCCTTCAGGACCCATGCACATGCCACCGGTTCCCTGCTGCCCTTCCGCCAGCCCCTCCTCACTATGTGGCTACTGTTTTTTCTCATCCTTCCTTCATGTCTTAAATGTCATCTCTTCAAAAAAAGGTACCCCTCCATCTGATAGTTTGTCACCCTATCACCACCCCATTCGTCTCCTTCATAGCACTTAAACCTGTAGCTTTCCAGTTGATTCAGACTCACGGCAACCTCATGTATCAGAGTAAAAATTGTGCTCCATAGGGTTTTCAATGGCTGATTTTTTGGAAGTAGGTCAACAGGCCTTTCTTCCAATGCACGTCTGTGTACTCGAAACTCCAGCCTTTTGGTTAGCAGCCTAGTGCAGTTAACTTTATAACACCCAGAGACTCCTTCATAGCACTTAGCATTTATAAATAGATGTCATCATATAATGGTTTCTTTTCTTACTTATTGTCTCTACTCTTCTAGGCAGTAATCTCATGAGAGCAAGGACTCTTGTCTGTTTTGTATGCCCAGAGCCTAGTACAGAGACTGGCTCATAAGAGGTACCCAACAGTTACTTATTAAAGAAAAGCATGAATAAACAAATTATGTTTCTAAGCCAAGAATGGAGTTCTTTGTCCCACAGAGGAGGCTTGTGCACACCCACACCCTGATCTGGGTGATACCAAAGAGATTAATTACACACAGGCCCAGGTTTCTACCTGGAAGGCCGAGCAGAGCCCAGTGGTGGGAATTCCCAGGATTGTGCTTTGAAGATCATGCAGGAGCATGGAAAGGGCTTTTGGGGTGGGGGGATAGAATTGCTAAAGAATGGTTATATCTGTGATCTTAAATGAGGGGAAGAGTTTGTCCTGTCAATGAAGAGCTTGAAGATACAGGTTAGGAAGAAGGAAAAATCTTTGGGTTTATAGAATATAATTTAGACAAACATACATGGCTTACAACTACCCAATTTACTAGACCTCGAGGGATTAATTTAGAGAAACTTCTTTATCTTTTCTGGTGAGGGTGTGGTCATGATGGGCCATAGGAGGTTCTCCATTTGAGCAGGAATCCAACACAGCCCCTCAAGTCTCTTGTCCAGTTAGCTCTGGGGCTGTAGAATAAAGACATTACTTTTTAAGTCAGAGAAATTGCTGGAACTAACCATGTTCAGCATCATCATTTCTTGAGGTTCCCATAACAATCACAAGATTTGAAGAGTCAGTGTGAACTTGGCAAAATGAGTCCTCAGACGAAGGGAAATAGTCTTAGAACTTGATGGATTGGTGATAATGGAAACTCGTGACCTCGGGCAAATCCTGATCTCTCAGTTAATTTTTTTCTGCGTAAGATGGGCTGCTGCTGCCGCTCTGCCCACCTCATAGGACCTACCCAAGACTCAGAGATGATAATCTATGGAACCGGCTTTATGAACCATCAAAATTATTAAATGAATAAGTGGCACTCATCAATAGAACTCATTTATAAGAAGTTTGCGGTAGCATTTTCCATTTTGAGTTATTTGCAGCTTCACAGCAATTTCATTTCCAAATATAAAATGAAGATGTTGTGTCATGCATCATTAATGGACCCACAGCACAGTTCCAGTTCTTCCTGAAACGGGGCGGAGTGCTTTGTCAGGACAGTGCAGAGCTCCCCTCTGCTGTTCTAGGCCCAGTTTTATTTTGAACTTGCTAGGTTGTCACAGATAATTAAAACAACCTCAATATTTTCAGTATATGTGTATATATATATATGATTTAGTTGAGCTTTGGAATTGTATTTCCAAAGTTAATGTTTATTTTTTGGTTTTTTTATTTTCCTTGGTTTCCTCCTAATTGCTTTCTTGACACCACTTCTTGACTCTCTTTCCCCGTCTTTGTACACACACCCAGACATGCACCCCACAATCGCAGCTACCACACCTCCCTCTGCACCCACCCACCCACATCTGGCACTGACATGCAAATACTTTTACAAAAATTGTGGTTTTTTGAAATCTACCTTGTGACTTTGCCGTAACTTTTATAGTAAAGGCGTTGAATGTACAAAATAATCTATTTCCTTTAAGAACCCACATTGGACGTCAAAGGCCAAAGAGTTTATTTTGGGCTGTTTGTTTGTTTGTTTGTTTTTACATGTGTTTTGCTATGTTTGGTTGTTTTTTGTTTTCTTTTCCCCTTTCCTTTTTCATAAAGCCTCCCTGGTCTCTTAATTCCCAGGGCTTTTGGAAAGAAACCCAAAACCGAACTCGCCTTTGAAATACTTTATAGGAAGTTGAGAACTGATTGCCTCTTCATCCTTTTTATGAGTCACAAGTGTATTTTCTGTGTTACTCCCAAAAATAGTTCTGGGAAAGACTTACTCAGAAACCCAGTACAAGAGATAAACAGCCAGACGTCCTCTTACGACAGGCAACCGAAGGGCTCAGATTTTCAATATCCTGTCCAGTTGTTAAGCCACAGATATTCCACTTTGGGGCCAGAATATGCTCCTTATCCCTACTGTACGCTGGCACTGGAGGCTGCGAATTAAATGGCCGTTCTCTTGGTGTATAGAGTTTGGGGGGCGTTGTTTCTGCACAGCAGGGGCTGTGAGAAGGGGGAGAAGTTGGGTGGCAGAAGGGGTAGGTGAGGTTCCCAGCATAGACACAAATAAACAGAAAACAAATCAGGCCCAGCTGCCTTCGAACCAAACTCCCTTTTTCCCTTCAGGGACATTTTTGCGATGACTGTTTAATCGTCTTCATTTGGGTTTCTTTTGGTCCCATTTATTTATTTATTTATTCATTCATTCATTCTTTCATTTGAGAGTCATGGGTACCACTTCTAGGTGAATGAGGAAGGTTTCCTTCCATTTTAAGAGTGGATCAAATGCAGATTTACAGACTTGTCTGTCAAAGTGAGGAAGAGCCTGGCAGAGCTTCAGAGACCTTGGCTCATATTCCTGCCCCACCCTCCCTTAGTCCCTTGGCCTCAGTCCCAATTTTCTCGTCTGTATAATGGAGATAACAGAAATAGAGTGCTCACTGAGATAATCTTTAAATCTTAAACCAAAAATATCCCCTGAAGTCTTCTTACAATTAAAAAAAAAGAAGAAAAAGTTTAGCTTAACTGGTAAAAAATGTCTACCTTGAGCATCGTGCTCTTTTAAGATCTATCTATATGGGATCAAAGTGACAATGGCAACTCAAGAGATCAGACAGAAACCTTAGGGGTCAATGAGTTTGTGTTAATGAGGGAGAAACAGAAAAGGAGGGTGAGAATGGTTGCACAACTTGAAGAATGTGACCAGTGTGACTGAATTGTACACGTAGACCCTGTTGAATTCATGTATGATTTGCTGTGTGTGTTCTCAACAACAATAAAATAAATAAAATTTTAAAAATGAAGTATATCGCTCATGTAGCTATTGAGGGTTGAATGAAATAATGTATGTAAAGTCTCTGGAATGATTCTGATCTAGAGTGGACACTCGATACGTTACAGCTACTGGCTATCATTATAATTATTGTAAAGCCTGGTTGATTGGGTACAGCAGTCAGTATTAATTCTTAAAACGTCCTGAACCTCAAGACCTGCCAGAGTCTGATGGGGGCCCCTGAACTGTCCCAGCCCTTCTTAGTGAAGCCAAGCCTTTCCCAGCCCATCTGAAGTCCAGCTCCATCACTGTGGGTATTATCCTCTGCTCCATTATCTCCTTGGAGAATCCTGTGAGGCAGGAAATATATACTTTGATGGAACCAAAAGTAGGACAGCCCTCTTTCCACAGCAGCACAAGCTCTCCTTCTGCTACAGCTGGAAAATTCTATTAAGAGACTATGTGCAGCACCAGGTAATAGCCTCTAGCAACTCATCTGATCTAGCCACCTGGTATCCTTTTTGGACCAAGGTGGAGAATAAGGGACTACATGCTGAATTGCTCATTTGATTGTCCCAGAGACCAGAGCAAGGCAGGGCAGAACCATTAGTAAGGTCCAACTGAATACATTCAAATCCAGCTATTTCCCATTATGTTTTTTGTTAAGAGAAAAAAAATTATAGATAAGAAAAGTTTAGCAATCATAAAAAATATGCCACGATAATCATTTTGTCATGAGTCTGAGAGCTGCTGCCCATGTATGTCTTTGACTAAACTGAGTGTCTCTAAATTTTTTTTTAATGTGATGTTTAGATCTTGTAAATTGGCTCACATTCGTCTTCTCTACACTCACAGCTTTTTCTTCTGGAAGAGATGAGAGAGCGAAAGTATGATGGATATGCTCGAGTGATTCAGAAATCATGGAGGAAGTTCGTGGCGAGGAAAAAATACGTCCAAATGAGAGAAGAAGGTATTTTACTCATTTCATTTCTTGCATCTAACCACTCTCAAGAGTAAGTTTGTGCCTAGATGAAGTTACGGGTTCACTTAGCTTGCGTATAATGTGGTGTGTTACAACTCTTACATTCATTTAGCATTTCTATGTGTATTTCCACCTATTTTCCTCCTTCTCTTGGGGGCTGATCCTGGTCCTCTCTCCACTCTCTTGGCAATTGCAGCCTCAGATCTCTTGCTGAACAAGAAGGAGAGAAGGAGAAACAGTATTAATAGGAACTTCATCGGGGATTACATTGGGATGGACGAGCACCCCGAACTCCAGCAGTTTGTGGGCAAGAGGGAGAAGATTGACTTTGCAGACACCGTCACCAAGTACGACAGGAGGTTCAAGGTACATGCAGACTGCCTGCCTCTGAGGTTGTCAAACTGATCCCTTATTTGTAAAAAATAACTCGCCATGTTGCTTTTTTTATTACCAAAGCAGAACATGTTCGTTATAGAAAATTTTAGACAATACAGGTAAGCCAAAAGAAAAACAGCCAGTACCCTGAGAACCAATGACTGGTCACGTTTGTATATATCCCTCAGGCCACTTTTATGCAGCTACACATATTTAGTTTTACAAAATGAGACATGCATTTCATGCTGTTTTATAGCCTGTTTTTTCCCCCTCTTAATATGCCAGAGGGAGCTTTCCGTATTAATGAATGTATCGAAATTATTTTGCATAGCTGCATAGTATTCCATTGAGCAGATGCTTTATTACTTTTTTAAACTAATATCTCATTAATCACTTCTTAGTGTTTGTTGAATCGACTCGAAGCCACTGGGTCTGGGTAGTGTTTGTTTTTCCACCATCGTAACTGCAATGAGTAGCCTTTCACATGCATCTCTGTGCCTCTGTTCCCTGATGTTTTTAGAGTAACCTGATATGAGCGGAATTGCTGGGTCAGAGGATTCAGAATATCTCTGTAATCACCAAGCAATATTTGCCAAGTGTTCTTGCCCATTTTCCCTGGGTGAATGACTAAGGCTTTATTCATTAGCCACCGGATAAACAGCTGATTTCTTTTCTCCTCCCTTTTGACTGTTTTACCTGATAGATTGGTGGCCCTAATAGTGAAATCTGAAGCCCCTGTAGCTCATGGACACATGAAGAGAATTTTTTTTTTGTCACAAAAATGATGAAATAAATAACAGTATAAATTTAACAAGAAGGATGATGTTTTGCTGAAACCAAAGCATTTCTTGCAACTTGAATATGGTACAGGCTTTGAATGCAAATATGGCTACTTGGATTAGCAGTGCTTGGATATAAAGTAGTCTCCCAGATATTCTAAAGTATGTTTGTGTTGTATTTTTAAGCATTACCATTGAAATGAAAATATATCAATTCTAAAGAAAGATTTCATGGACTCCCAAGAAAATACATGCAGATACTTGGTAGGGTCACCATCGTACGTGTTGGTTTGCCTGGGACAGTCCCATTTCCACGTGTTGTCCTGATGCCTCAGGTAGAACCATGTGATTTGCCATTTTTATAAGTCAAGAAGAGTAGCCAAATATCAGCAATTTCGTACGTGTCAACCAAATAATTATTAACACTGCCCCTGTCACTTTCATCACTTTCAAAGGACTTGGGTTAGATGATAAATCTCATTGTCACCTCAGTGGTAGTGAAGCTTTGTTGCCCAAGGCAGCTGCCCTCTTCCTGGTAACAGGCATCCATTGTGTAGACAGTTGTACTTTGCACATGTCTGTCCACCTTCTGAAAGCACCTCTCATTACAGGGTGTAAAGCGAGACTTGCTTCTTACCCCAAAGTGTTTGTACTTAATTGGACGAGAAAAGGTAAAACAGGGTCCAGACAAAGGCCTCGTGAAAGAAGTGCTGAAGCGGAAAATTGAGATGGAGAGGATCTTGTCTGTATCCCTCAGGTAGGTAGCGAGGGGTTGGAGGCAGCGGTACCTCATCTCTTCCCAAAGTCACCATTGCTGTCCACACAAAGCCGGGTAGAAGGCCTGGTTGGGCTCCTGGTTGATAAAATTACAATGAAGAGCACTGAATTTTCCCTTCCTCCCCAGGAGACTTGAACTTCATAAATGTCAGGGAGTCCTCATACGACAGGAATAAGATAACAAGAAAGTTGCCTTCTGGCCACCTCCTCTAACCAAGGGATACGCAGATCCTTTGTTCCCATAACATCTTAGAAATAATCCTAATATGTGGAACAAATCGGGGTAGACTTGGTCTTACTGAAGCAGAGCTGAGGGTCCAGAGCCCTGTCCCGCACCCGACCTCACCCAGTTTGAAAACTTGACTCATTTCACCAGCAAAGTTCCTTAAGCAATAGTGGCCATTAGAGCTGTCCACTTCAATTTGTTGTGACCTCGGATAGTCCTGGAAGGAAAGTTTCTTGGAGGCTCCTTAGGGTTCTTTCTGCCCATTCATACATGGGGAGGAAATGCAAATTGGTCTTCATAATCTGTCGCCCTGGAGTCATTGCCAAGTGCTCCGTCCAAATACAAGTTCACAGGCAATTGGAACCCTTGATTCTTTCTGTCAGCGTCTGGCTTTCTTTTGGCAGAGGGACTCCTATGCATAAGGAGACTTCCCTAAATCCTCACATGCTAAGAACTGTCAGACTAAGTTCCCTCTGAAAAGAAAGGACCCCTGAAGCCCAATTGCTTCTTCCTTGAGTTATAGCCCTGCCGCCCTGTAAGGCTTTGCCAGGGGAAGCTTTGGGCAGCCATTACATTAAAAAAGTAGTGGTTTACTGAACACATCCTGGAATTGGGACACCTCTCTAAACCCTTTTTCCACACTGAACACAAAACTGCCATGCTTAGGAAAAAGCAGGGGTTTTGTACACTCAGGCACCTGACCTACCAGGCTGGAAATCCTGACACCAATGTGGTCCCCAGTGTGATAATCCAAAGCACACTCATATTGTGTCCATTCTTGTTTGTGTCACTGTGGCTTCTGATTGTGTCTGTTCCTAATTTTGCTGAATAAAGGATTGGGCGGTGCAGTGGGGGTACGTGTTTAAAACATGCCAGCTCAGGGTGCAGAGAAATTCCTAAGCAGATGAATCCACCAGTATCCTTTTTTCAGGTAGGTCTCATTGCCACTGATGTCAGGAAAAGCTCCAGGCGTGACCTGCTTTTCAGAAGGTCTCTCTGAGCACGGGGTGCACTGGCCCAAGTTGTAGCCTAAGTGGGGCAGCCTGCTGGCCACAATCTTCTGTGTTGGCTGGACCCTAAAGGTCCACAGGTTTTTCCTGGTGTTCCAAGGAACCCTATAGGAAGCTTTTTGTCTTAGTTATCTAGTGCTGCTGTAACAGAAATATCACAAGTGAATGGCTTTAACAAAGAGAAATTCATTCTCTCAGAGTTTAGGAGGCTAGAAGTCCAAATTCAGAGCCAGCTCCAGGGGAAGTCTTTCTCTCTGTGTCGATTCGAGAAGAAGGTCCTTGTCATCAGTCTTCCCCTGGCCTAGGAGCTTCTTGGCGCAGAAACCTCAGGTCCAAAGGACACACTCTGTTCCTGGTGCTAACTTTCTTGGTATGAGGACCTCTGGTCTCTCTGCTTGCTTCTATCATTTATATCTCAAAAGAGACTGATTTAGGACACAACCTAATCTTGTGGACTGAGTCATGCCACATTAACATAACTGCTGCTAATCCCATCTCGTTAACATCATAGAGACAGGATTTACAACACAGAGGAAAATCACATCACATGACAAAATGGTAGACAATCAACAATACTGGGAATCATGGACTAGCCAAGTTGACGGATATTTTGGGGGGACCCAATTCAATCCATGACACTTTTCTTTTTCCTTGCATGGCAACCAGCACTACCTGGGCTAAACTGGGTTGGCTGAAATGTACCCTGGATAGTAGCTTTGGCTACACATTGAGGGATCATAGCTCCAGGGCACATGTGGTCTTTATTCTGACGGTAGTTGTTGTCCTTGCTATCATTATTGTCTGGTCTGCCCTCCAACCTCCGGACCACTCAAGAAGTGCTGTTCTCACAGCACCAACATAAGGCTCATGGTGACCATGAGTAATCAAGAAGTATCTACATTCGTACAGAACACCTTGACACTTAGGATATTGGTGATCAAGTCCTTGAGGATTATCAAGGTCTGGCTGTTCACACTCAGATTTCTGTCTTTTTTTTTTTCTTACAGCCTCTGGGATACAGAGTCTCGTGGTAAAACCAACTGCTTTTTCTTCTTTCTCTTTCATATTCATGATCTGGCAATTTGCTTCCTTCTGGCCTTTCGTTTTTAGAGGGTGTGATAAAATGAGGTACTTAGCTTAAAAGTTTTAGAAAGGGGGAAAAAAAAGGGCCTGAGTCATTTTAACTTGTGACTTTGCATGTTGTAGCTTCTGGAACCTTACGCTTACCCAAGACTAATGCTGCTCCATTCTGTCCTGTGTACATTGGATTAGGCGAGGAGTCAGGGACCGCATCCGGGGAGGAGCTGGAGGGACAGTGGTTTGTGCAGAATCGAACCCAGAATAGAAGCTGAATGTGGTAAAAGACCAAGGAACGTGTGTATGTGGGTGTTTTAACAAAATACTTCAGTCATGGTATAAAGAAAGATTTTAACAGTTGTCTTGTACTTCAGAAAAAAAAAAAATTATAACATCTGTATGTATTCTGAAGAATTTTTGAGACTTATGAGTTTACTATAAGCTGGAATTATGTCAACGGATGGCTTCTTGGGGTTCCTGGATGGTACAAATGGTTAAAACACTCAGTTGCTAACGGAAAGGTTGGAGGCTCGAGTCCACCCAGAGGCACCTCACAAGAAAGCCCTACTTATCTACTTCCCAAAGATCAGCCATTGAAAATCCTGTGGAGCACAGTTCTACTCTGACACACATGGGGTTGCTGCAAGCTGGAATCAACTCGACAGCAACTGGTTTGGCTAATGGCCTCTCATAGTTCAGATTGTCAAAGTGCCTTGCAAGCTTGATCTTTCAGCCCCATCTGTCACTCGTAACTACTGTCAAAGCAAAAAACCATTATGAGATGATTCAGGAAATGGAAACATGACTAAATACTTGATATTAAGGACTTATTATTTATTCTTCGGATCTGATGGTATATATTGTTGTTATTTTTATTTAAAGCGTGTCTTTAAGAACTATACATTGAAATATTTAAAGATGAAGTGACATAATGTCTGTACTTTGCTTTAAAATAACCCGTGTGGAAGCCGGGGAGTAAAGGTGTAGATAAACGGGATTGTCTGTGGGTTGATAATTGTTAAAACTGTCTGATGTGTAGAGGTTCATTTTACTATTCTCTCTACTCTTTTATATGTTTGAAATTTTTCAGAATAAAAAGTGTTTTTAATCTTCCGGCAGACATTATATTTTTAGAACTCTTTTATCTTTTATGAATATACTGAAATAGACCTACTTGAGTTATAGTTGAAATTTTTCAAAATTTTCATTTGCAAGAAAAAAATAGGATCACAGCAGATAGAGTTAGGGCCAATGGCTCAGAGAGATAGGAAGGCTGCAGCTGCTCAAGGAATTCTGGGATAATTTGAACAGGGAAAATTCTTATCTAAATGAAAGTTAGACCAGAACACTGATCCCTGTACCCCTGCCTTCACTGGGGACTTGGTGAGATTCAGAGTTATCAGGAGGTCATACATCAACGTATAGTTCGGACAACACCAGATTTCTAGAGGCTTGGGGTGTCTGCTAACGGAAGGCCGTGAGTCCCTTTTTAAAGCATCCTTTAAGAGCTTCTTGTCCAAGTCCTAACCTGGCCTTACTCTTATTCCAGGTGCCAGCAAAGTGGCCACAAGGTGTAATAGCCCATGCTCTTTGCTTTTCTGTTGTAGATGATGAGATCGGTGCCATGAAGTCACGTATTTGGGGCTCTCTTTGATGAAGCTTCTAATATTCCCTGTCATTCTAGTAGCTGACCACCAGAAGGCCTAAGACCAAAAGCTATCTGACTGCCAGAGTCAGTAGGTTTTCTAATACCTATATGTAATTGGAAAAGCAACTTTAAAAAGTACTAAAGGTACTTTAAGGAGCCCTGGTGGCTCAATGGTTAAGCACTGACTGGTAACCAAAAGGTTGGCTATTTGAACCCACTAGCCGTTTCACAGGAGAAAAGACCTGGTGATCTGCTCCCATAAAGATTACAGCCTAGGAAACCCTATGGGGCATTTCTACTCTGTCATATAGGGTTGCTGTGAGCCGTAATCAACTTGACGGCACACAGCAACAACAAAGTGCTTTACACTGAGGCCCCAGCTTCCCGGTCACAACATTCTTGTCTAGGATATTTCATTGCCTAGATGTGTTAAGTCTTCTGGCAATAAGAATAGCCCACTTTGCTGCCTCTTTGTCTGACCTGAAGCATTGCTGAAATCTTGACCTGCTGTGGCGTTAGGCTTTGGGAACCTGGAAGCTGTCAACATTGTTGAACTGAACCCCCACCTGCATCAAGTCTTGTGTTTTAGGCAAGATTCTCTAGAGAAGTAAAACCAGTGAACTGCGTATATATAAAAAATAGAGAGAGAGAGATTTATCTCAAGGAAATGGTTCATGTGGTTGTAGAGGCTGGCGAGCCCCAAGTCCATGGGCCAGGTGTCAGGCTGGAAGCTTCTTCTGACTCATGTAGCAGCTGGGGCTGGAGAACCCCAGAGCAGCACGTCAGATGGCAGGCTGCTGGCTCATGGGCTGTGGAGGCCAATGAATTACAAACTTGGCAGGTCAGACAGCAAGGTGCTGGCTCATGGGCTGCAGAAGCTGATGAACCCAAGATCGGCCAGTCACATAGCAGGCTGCTGGCTCACAGGCTGATGACATTGATGAATCCCAAGATCAGCAGGCAATGTGGCAGTCCTCTAGCTCAGGTCCCGAGAATCAGAGGTTAGATGATGATGAGCCAAATGCAGGATCCAGAGCGAAAGACAGGGAGCGGACACCCAAGTAAACATGCGCCACACTGTTTCAGGTGTTCAGAGAGTTACATACAGGATACTCTGGGACACCAAAGACGGGGAGGCCCCTTTCACCTGGGGGTCAGGAGAGGTTTCTTAGAGGAGTACACACCACCACTGAGGCTGACACGTGTCTAGCTTTCTCAGAGAAATTAAAGAAGGATCTGAAGGTGCCACTGGTTTCTCTGAGTGACGGAATTCTGGGTGAGGTTTATTTTCTTCTTTATTCTTCTCTGTATTTTCCAGTTTACTACAAGGAGCGTAGATTTCATAATTAGGAAGAACATTTTATAAAGGCTTAAGTAAAGGCTGGGCTATCTTTGGAAGTTGCTTTTTCAGCTTAAAAAAAAAAGGTAAAAACCATGAGGACTTTGCTCAGTGTTTTGTAGCTGTTACGGTTTGAATTATGTCCCCCAAAAATGTGTTGTAAATCCTAACCTCTGTGCTTGCGGTTACAATCCCATTTTAGCATAGGCTGTCTTTGTTATGTTAATGAGGCAGGATTAGTACAGGGTGTATTTTGAGATACTAAAGTGATTAAACAAGTGAGCAGAGAGAAGAAGATGGGGTAAGATAGATGCCAAGACACATGGAGAACTCCAAGGAACCAGGAAGCAGAAGCTGAAGAGATAAGGACCTTCCCCAGAGCCAACAGAGACAGAAAGCCGTCCCCTACAGCCAGAACCCTGAATTCAGACTTCTAGCCTCCTGAACTGTGAGAGAATAAATTTCTGTTTGTTAAAGCCACCCACTTGTGGTATTTCTGCTATAGCAGCACTAGATAGAACTAAGACAGTAACTAACATTTTTGTGATGATACTGGTTAAGGGAGTAAAAACAAGATTTTCTAGTGTTGTCAGCAATACAGCCATAAACCACAAAGATGGGGGAAGAAAAAACAAGCACAGAGCCAAACCAGGGACTAGCAGCAGCTGTCCGCACAAGCACAGCTCAGCCATGTGTAAGGAGTTGCAGCTTGACCATGAGAAAGACAGGTGAAGGCCAAAGATGAGTCTGGATTTTAGCGTAAATAAACGTAGAAGCTTTGTTTTCAGGTCTAGGAGCATGGGCGGAGGAGAAGGGAATAAGCTGAGACTTTGCCCAGGTGAAGATAGTTTTACTCTCAGGCCTGGGCCACTGAGGGAGGGATTTTGAATTTGATGGTTGAAGTCAAAGTGTTCAAACACATTTCTTCTAATTTCCAGCCTCATGCTGATAATTGACCTTGAAATTTTTGACCTGCTTGCTTTTTTTCTTTATGGTCATGAAACTCATAGTGAATCCGAGCACATTAAACCACTCAAGGTGACTTGAGCTGGGTTCATTTAGCCCTGTTCAGTAATCACTGTCCTGCCTAAAGTGCAGCCAGGCAACCAGACATGTTGAGACATGTCCAAGAGGGCATTTTGCTGAGCAACTAAAACAGAAAGGCGATTCTGGTGTTCCTCACCCTACACACAAGTTTATTGTTACCCTTTCCCCACTGCACACACTCTCACCCTCATGTGGTGGTTTTCTTACACCTGTGCTAGGATGCGTGCATTATTCAGAGTTACTTGGGAGAGTGTTTTCTAGCAGCTTTTACATAAGTGCTTTTTGAATTTTTGAATTGCTGCAATTAAAGTGGTTAAGACAATTTCAGAGTTTTCATCTAACCAGAAACAGGACGATAATAGTTTTGCAGCCAACCTTTATGGAATTCTCAACATTTTGGAAAAGATTTCCAGTTTTGGAAAAGTTTGTGAACGAAACAGGTAGAGTGGAGATTGTGGGCTCTCCCCCAATACTTGGTTGCTTTACATATTGGTGGCTGCTGCCCAACCATTTCCCAGGCCTCCTTGTGGCTAGGTGTAACCATGTGACAATGTTCTGGCCAATGGCATCTGGGCAAAAGTGATCGAACAAATTTCAGGTCATGCCTTTAAGGACAAGGAGTAGGTGCCTGGCTTCCAGACACTCTAGAACTGGCATGTTGATCCTGAATTGCTTTTGCACGTGCTGTTGGGTTTTTATTGAGTGACAGGTAAAAACACTGTGTTGTTTAAACCACCATTAGTCAGTCTTCATCACAACCAAACAAAAAACCAAACCCAGTGCCGTCAAGTCGATTCCGACTCATAGCGACCCTATAGGATAGAGTAGAACTGCCCCATAGAGTTTCCAAGGAGCGCCTGGCGAATTCGAACTGCTGATCCTTTGGTTAGCAGCCGTAGCACTTAACCACTACGCCACCAGGGTTTCCAAAGAATGGAGGTGCTGGGGATTGAACCCAGGACCTCATGCATGCTAAGCATGCACTCCACCACTGAGCTACATCCCCACTGCCTTCATCACAACAGCAAGACCTATATCCCAACTATCAGTGGGTAGGAAGCATGGCTGTGATACAGGGATGTTTGTAATAATAATGACCAAATGCTCCCCCCAAATGGCCACTTTTCCTCCAAAAATGCCGGTAAAGCGTTCTGACTGCACATCCAAGGAGGCCTCTGTGCCATTAGAATATTCTTGAGTAAATGGGTTGTGAAAGGCCAAGCTCAACTCCCCCAATGCTGGTATCTTCTAGTTTGCTCCAGGCCTTCACTGTGGTTTGTGCATGTTGCCATCTTGTGCTTTCAGATTCCAGTTGTGCTCTGGTTCTACATTAGACCTTTCTTCTCCTGTGGGTTATCAGGCCTCTTTCCCAAAGAAAGACAGAGGTGCTGAGGTTTCAGGGAGAGAGGATGTGGCTAGAGCTACTTGCTTGATCAGCTGCAGGTCATTAGCTCCTTGCCTCAGCCCAGGTTCTAGGGAGACAGCAGAAAGAAAAGATTCCTGACAAGCCAGCAGCCTGGCCCTGACCTTGACTTATTCATTGGACTGAACAGAGAGACCACAGGAGCTACAGTTTAAATTTATCAAATTATACACAGGAAAAGAATCCCCAATACCAGAGATTCTCCTTCACCCTTGTCCTCCATGGGACACATTTGCATCACCGTTCTGGCTTTGTCACTACTACAGTCAGGGACGGATCACCCAATAAGCCAGGTAGGCACGGGCCTACTCGTGCTTACTTAGTAATCACTAGTGCACCATTTCACCTGTTTTTCTCCACGTCAAAGATGTGGTGAAACCCGTGCGAGATGGTGCACTACTGATTAGTAAGTAAGCACAATTAAGCCCTTGCATACATGGCTTACTGGGTGGTCCGCCCCTGGCCACAGTAATCCTGCTGGCACAGTGGTACCAGAGCCCCGGAAGGAGAGCACAGCCCCTGGGTGATACAGCTCAGCTCTGGTTACTAGAGGAACCATCTCTTTGGCCTTTCCTGCAGAGAGATTAAAGTGTTACCCTAGTCAATTCATTGAAGCAGGTTCACTTATTCATTCATTTATTTACTTTTGCTTAGGGCCGGGGGAATTGTAATTGCAGGAATGCCCATTCATGATCCCTGGGTCTGGAGTTACTTTTTGGACTGGCTTTATCCCATGGATGAAGTATACACCTGAGTCCCAGTCTTCTCCAGGCTCAAGTGTTTCTGTCCTGTGCTCCTGAGCTTCAGTGTCCCTGCCTCACGAACAGCTTTCATTTCTACCCACCTTGGGCTCTTGTAGTCAGCCTGACACCAACTTGCCTTTTTACAGGGAACGTCCTAGCACATTGGCTTTTTTCTTGGGTGATCACTTACTTATTTTTAATGCCTGGAAAGTTCCTAATAAAATGTCATCCTTTCAAGGCTTACCTTGGTCTTTGACAGTAATTGTAAACTTGTATAACATGAAGCCTCATCCAGCTGAGCTAGGGAGTACAACTCTCGAATATGTGTGTGTTGTAGCTTTCCACAAGTCTAGCTAGGCCTGGAGGCAGAACTCTGTCTGGTCCAGGTCCGCCTACCACCAAGCATTGCCCCCGGGACCGGCGGCTTGGTCTCTGCCTCTCTCTTCCTCCGGCTCCTCACAGTCTCAGTCCTGTAGGCATGGGTTTCTTCACAGCCCCATCCTGTCTAAATAAGTGCACTTCCTGCCAAGGTGTGTTCTTTCCTTGCCCCATGGAGTTCATTAGCTCTAAGGTGATGGTATGTGCTTGTCACTGTTTGCATGGCCGTGTTGCGTACCTCTGTACTGGGATGCATTGCTACGCCTGGTAGCACCTGGCACCAAGGAGAAGCAGAACGTGATATGGCAACAGCTTCTTAATAAATGCGTATGAAGGCTAGGATGTTGGCTTCCCCTTTGATAACCGAGCTTACAACTCTCCAAGTTTGGATTTATCACAACAGCTACAACCATATCATAAACTATTAACTGGAAACTTACCTGAGAATTGTTCCCTTTCAGCTGCATCCTGTTTATGACATTCTGGAGTTTGAGTCAATTTCTGGTGTATTTTATGATCTTAAGAACACAGAGATTGGATTTGAAAATGGATTCTTTTTTTATACAGACTAACTGGTCCTTAAATTTCTGGTTTTAAAAATCATGTGGAATTATGCTTTTGGTAGGCTGTGAACTTCTTTCGAAAACAGATTTCAGCAGTTCTATGTAATTGACTATTTTTGTGTGTAAGGCTCCCTGGTGGCCCCGCGGTTTAAGCCCTTGACTGCTAACCAAAATGTCAGCGGTTTGAACCCTCCAGCCGCTTGGAGGGAGAAAGATGTGGCAGTCTGCTTCAGTAAAGATTACAGCCTTGGAAATCCTACAGAGTAGTTCTGCTCTGTCCTATAGGGTCACTATGAGTTGGAATCAACTTGACAGCAATGGTTTTTTGGTTTGGCTGTCGTGTGTTAATTATTACAGAAAGGATATATGAAACCTAGTACTGTCGTACAAGAGAAAAAAGTGAGCGAATCCTCTCCGTCATTGGGGAATATGAGGTCATTCATTGTTCTTCCAGGTGTCCCGTACTATCTTCTCAAGTCTATTTTGAACCCATTCAATATCCCCTTATTTTGGTTTATTCTCTCCTTGTTAAAATTCTTATAATTTGCATATTATAAAATGCATAGATTTTAAGTGTATAGTTTGAATTTTGACAGCCTCAATGATACAGAATATTTTCATCATTCCAAGACCTTCTCCTGTGCCTCCTTCCTCCGTAAGTGCCCGCGTATGGCCCATCCCCCCTTGCCCAGAGGCAACAACTCTTCTGATTTCTATCACCAAAGTTTAATTTAGCCTCTTATAAGACTTCATACAAATGGCATCATGCAATATGTTCACCTTTGAGTCAGGCTTCTTTCACTCAGCATAATTATTTTGAAATTTGTCCATGTTGTTTCATGTGTCAGTAGTAGCTCACTTCTTTTTTTAAAATCAACTCAACTGAAGTACAATTTACATACCAAAAAAAAGTGAGTGAAAAATAATGGAATAAAGAAAAGTTTATTTAAACTCTCATTGAGTCTGTTCATCTCTTCACAGTACTATGCAGGATGACATTTTTATTCTCCATGAGCAAGAGTATGACAGTTTGCTTGAATCCGTCTTCAAAACTGAATTCTTAAGCCTCTTAGCAAAGCGTTATGAGGAAAAAACCCAGAAGCAACTACCTCTGAAATTCAGCAATACGTAAGTTGAGATCTGGGGCCCAAACGTCTAAATAAAATTAAAAGGAGCTTGTGCTCAGCCCTAGGGTCCAGGCCTGGGAGGAGGGTAGGCCTGGGCTCAGCCTGGCTCTAGTGGCTTTGGCTCTGTGTGCCTCACCTTCCCCGTTGGGAACATCTAGATAGTTGTCACAGACTTTGAAAAAGTCACTTTTGCATTTCTATAAAATAATGACTTCATAGAGTGTTACATTTTATCATTTGGACAAAAGTCACTGAAGTGAAAGACAGATTTTATATATCACCAATAAGTGTCTTATATTTCGGAGAGCCTCAAGATTACAGTCATGTGGGAAGCAGAAGAAAGTGATGGGGAAACGAATACATAAAGAAAACCTATTGGTGGGTATTTGGGGACTTGGCTGCTGATGACTAATGTCTTGTCTGTCAGCCCGCCTTCACTTGTTTTGGCCATGTGGTCTCATGGACCAGACATTAGCCTGCTGTTGAGTTTCTAATCTCATATTTGACGGATACAAATTATTTAGCTTTTCTTCTTAAATGTCCCTATCTGTAAAACGGGGTACCCTCCATCTCTCTCTACTCACAAGAATGAGGCCTAGAGAAAGTCTTAGTCTTACAAAGAAGGAAGCCTAATATAACTAATGCTGCCGTGGTTGTAGTGAAATAGACACTGGAGGCTATATGAATCCATTACAGCCTTTCCTAAGAGCAACATGGCCCTTGATACCAGGAGCCATTATTCATTTCAGGGAATTTGTGGTAAGGGAATAAGGAAAAATATATATAGACACTTGATAGAATAATATGCAATTACTTAAAGTTATGTTTTCCTGTCTTACCACATGAGAAAATATTTCAGTTAAAAAATACGGAATTGCACTATGTAGGCATGTGGGAAGGAGCCCTGGTGGCGCACTGGTTAAGCGCTCAGCTCCTAACTGAAAGGTCGGCCGTATGAACCCATCAATGGCTCCTCGGTAGAAAAGACCCGGTGATCGGCTCCCGTAAAGATTTCAGCCTAGGAAACCCTGTGGGGCAATTCTACTATGTCATATAGGGTCACTACGAGTCAGAATTGACTTGACAGTACCCAGCAACAACAAGGCATATGGGCAATGTGGAAAAATTAAAATTCCCTGGGAGTTTTGGAATTGTGGGCAAACCTCCCTCCTATTTGGATTTTGGTTCCCATTGTTTGTTTTTTTCCCCTGCCTGAATGAATTAGAACTTAAGTAATTAGCAACTACATTTTATGCTAAGGAGCCTTCACCTGGCTTGTGTCTGACATCTCTGTCATCCACACACTCAAACACACATCCAGGGAGAACAGAGAGGCACAAGAACACAGCATAGCCAGCATGATCTCGAAATTCTCCCCTTCCTTTTGTCCCCCGGGCAGACCCACCTGAAACCACCTATGTGGGTGTCATCATGGCGTGACATGGGCACCTTTGATGGAGCTGGCTTCTCACAGGCGCAGGTCCCACATGTTTCTTCCCCTGGTCTGGCCGGCTCTTCCTGCAGCCAGGCCACATCCTGGAACCCTCTGCCCTTCCTCAGGGCACCGAGCCTGGTTCAGATTCCCCCATCTGCCTCATTTTTGTACCAGGTTTGCCCAGCAGCCAATCTCCATGCTGGGGCTGGTGAGCACCGTTTTCTCATTGGTTTGTTCCAGCTTGTTCACTCCAACAAATCTGCTTGTCCCAGGCTTGAACTGAAGCTGAAAAAGGAGAACTGGGGTCCCTGGAGTGCAGGCGGCTCCCGGCAAGTGCAATTCCACCAAGGCTTCGGCGACATGGCCGTCCTCAAGCCCAGTAACAAAGTGCTGCAGGTCAGCATCGGACCCGGTCTGCCCAAGAACTCCCGTAAGTGCCCCGGGCTTCCTCCTCTGCCCCAGTGCCAGGCCCGGCCATATCCTCCTCTGCTACCCAGTTCTCTTCTTACCAAATGCTAATGATGCATACAGGGTCTAGCTGCTTCCTGTGGCTGGGATGTTCTTCAAAATGGAACACTGCAAACTAAACCAGCATCAGAGAAAATGGGCAGGTTAAAACTTCTGGAATTGTTGAGTACTTACGGATAGTACACATGGCATCATAGGATTAGCTGTGTTTAAAACAAATCAAAGTTTGTTGGATTCGAGTTTCCCAGTCCTTTCCAATTGGATCTCATCAACAATGTAAACATTAGCGCCTCTGCCAATTTTAAAGACATTTACCATGTTTGCCATCTCTCTACATGGTTTCACTATGTTATCGTGAATCAGATCTAAGGTTTCCCTGCCGCCACTAAGCCAAACCCCAGTCTAATGCCACTGACCTCTTTGATCCTGTTCTACTTATAATTTCTACTTATAAAATTGGAAACCCTGGTGGCATAGTGGTTAACCAAAAAGTTGGCAGTTTGAATCCATATAATGCACTTTATAATTGTATATGCTTTGTGTTGATATCATGTAGATATGTGTATGACCAATGAAGAGTATGCCATCGATAAAACAGATCTTTACCAAATCAGTATACAGAAGCACACAAAAGCATATACTATGACTTAGTAATACAGTACAGTACAGATACTGTTATACCTTCACATGTGTGGAGTAGCCACTGGGAAATTGTTGGTGTGTGTTTGTATACAGGCTTTGCAGGAAACCGACAGCACATTTAGCTGGAATTTTTGAAGAGACTTAAATAAAAGTTATTTACAGCAGTGGGAGCAGTGTTAAGGGAACAAAGTGGGGACCTGGGGACAAGGAATAGTAAGAATCCATTATTAGCCCCAAGCTTGAAGGGACGGAGGAAGGAAACAGCTGAGCTGAAGGATGCAGCCACTGCAGGCCCAGTGGAAAGGAAGCAGGCAGCCTTTCTCCCCTCTAGCACTGTAGACTCCTGCCACTGCCTCCCATTGGCCAAATCAGCCAGAAAGCAGGGCTGTCCGCAGGGCACAGACCCCAGGGCGCAGACTGCAGGGCACAGAGCAGGACAAAGGACTGCAAATAACCAGCAGGATGTGTGTGAATGTGTGTGTAGACCCCCAAGTGGAGAAACTTAATATAGTGCTTTTCATATCTCTGTGGGAGGGGGCCCTGAGAGAGAATTCCTCACCTGGGCCCATGTGGTCAGCTCTCCCAGCATCCTCTGCACAACCCTGAGGCTAGCTGCTGTGCTTTGTGCTATGCTTGTCTTGTCACTTCCTAGCCTCCTCATCTTTAGCTTTTCTCTTTACAAGCAATCCCCTACACACCCCTCTTCCAGCTGGTCTAACCCTGCCCGTGGGGGCCCTTGTTTATCGTTTCCCTTCCCAGCTCAGAAGTCTCTGTAGACAGCTCATCTGGCTTCCCATGGATCTGCCATCCCAGCCCTAACCCTGGCCCGTGGCTCTGCCATCCCTGCCCTAACCCTGGCCCGTGGCTGTGCCATCCCAGCCCTAACCCTGGCCCTTGGCTCTGCCATCCCAGCCCTAACCCTGGCCCATGGCTCTGCCATCCATCCCTGCCCTAACCCTGGCCCGTGGCTCTGCCATCCATCCCAGCCCTAACCCTGGCCCATGGCTCTGCCATCCCAGCCCTAGCCCTGGCCCTTGGCTCTGCCATCCATCCCTGCCCTAACCCTGGCCCGTGGCTCTGCCATCCATCCCTGCCCTAACCCTGGCCCGTGGCTCTGCCATCCATCCCAGCCCTAACCCTGGCCCATGGCTCTGCCATCCCAGCCCTAGCCCTGGCCCTTGGCTCTGCCATCCATCCCTGCCCTAACCCTGGCCCGTGGCTCTGCCATCCATCCCTGCCCTAACCCTGGCCCATGGCTCTGCCATCCATCCCAGCCCTAACCCTGGCCCATGGCTCTGCCATCCATCCCTGCCCTAACCCTGGCCCATGGCTCTGCCATCCATCCCAGCCCTAACCCTGGCCCATGGCTCTGCCATCCATCCCTGCCCTAACCCTGGCCCGTGGCTCTGCCATCCCAGCCCTAGCCCTGGCCCACAGTCATGTTCCATTTAGCACTGTTTTCCAAATCCTTCTCGTCTGTGTCAAGGGTACAGGTCTGCCTCTACCCTTTGTGGTCACTGTTTAGTTGGAAGACTTGGAGCACAAAGTCTCACATGGAAGGCTCTAGGCAGTTACACAGTTAGGACCGGATACGCTTTCTGCCAGTGACAATGATGGGCAGTCCCGCTTCTGTGTAACGTGCAGAAGCTGAATGCAAACCTGACAACATTCCATCTGCCTCTTCTCAAAATCTGCAAAAATAGAAGCACCTTTGCAAGAAATTATTAATACCTCTTTGGAAAGCCACTGTCTCCTAACATTTCAAAACCGTCCCTCTGTAAACATAGCCTCCAACCCTACCTCTCCCCCACCCAGCAGCATTCAGTGCAGTGCTTCCCTCCAATACCCCTTCTCCGCTGCAACCGATCTTCTGCCAATCTGACTGAGACCTGGGTTCTAGACTTCTCAAGAGGCTTTTATAACCAATGAACTCAGGAGCCGTAAAGCCAACCAGTAGTTCTGATTTTAACTTTGTCTTACGTGTTTATTTTAGGTCCTACCAGAAGGAACACGATCCAAAACAAAGTTTATTCCAGTGGGACTCAAAATGCCAACTACCCAATGAGAGTTGCCCCTCCTCCTCCAGGTAAGCTGAGCGTGCACCATAGACCAAACCCACTGCCACTGAGTTGATTCCGATTCATAATGACCCTATAAGACAGAATAGAACTGCCCCATAGGGTTTTCAAGGAGCAGCTGGTAGATTTGAACCACCGACCTTTTGGCTAGTAGCCTGAGTTCTTAACCACTGCGCCACCAGGGCTCTGCGCTGTAGACCAGGGCCACTAAATCTGGAGCCATAGCTTGCAAAATATGTTGGGGAAGAAACTCATTAGTAAGTAAATGCACACCTGTTAGCCAGCCAAGGGCCATTTCTCTGCCAGATGTGTTCCTGCCAGTACAGTGGCCCTACCTATGACCCCAAAATTCAGGAAAAGGAAGAGTTAGGGAGACTGAGCCACAGCTGAATTAAAAACCTGGAGTCCATTACTCCCTCAGGAAAGCCTTCTGACACCAGTAACAGAAAGGAGTGCCTTGTTCGTGACAACTGGAATGTTGGAGCTTTTAAGACGTGGAATGCTTCCTCCATGGAAATGGGAGCTTGTCAGGTGTAGCCCACCACCACCGACCTCCAGCCAAATGCCACTATGTTATTGTGTAACTAGTTCAGCAGAGCCGAATGTACAAGTAGAAAAACTTTATTGTTAGGCATCTAGGATCCAGGAGACCTGCTCCAAAGGAGTAAAATAACACCTGAGAGAACTAACAAAATGGATACAAAAGCTTTTTTTGGACTTTCGGTATTTCTAAGTTTTTCTAAATAATGGAAATATAACATGTAGATCAATTTAAGACTTTTTGCTTTTAAAAAGATGCTTAGTGTTTGGAGACCATTAAAAAAAAATTCACGAAGTTTTTTTTCTTTTCTTTTCCCGATCACTTGCAAAATTCAGTTCATAAAAAACGGTTCCCAGAATGGTTGTTCTTAATAACCTTAGGATTCTATGTCTGTAAGGTTCATCTGGGGACCACACTTGACTCAATTCATCGTAGACGATGGAATCCTATTCGAAGCGATGTCCATGATAAGCAGTAGAACGCATGTTTTAGACTCTGGGTCTGGAATCTCATAGTTGTGGTTACAATGTTGACTCTGGTGCCCGGGAGTGAAAACGAATTCTCATCTCTTTTGGAATCCCTCATCCCGCCTTGGCTCAGCTGTCTGTCCTCCACCTTCCTCTGTTCTTGAAATTATATATAAGCACAGAGGAACCTAAAAAAGCAAGGAAGTATTGTACTATCTATTTATGGGCCAGCTCCCACTGGAGATTGCTGGTTAGCTGGCTGGGACCACACGGAAAGTTTATTTGCCTCAGCTAGCTTGGCCAAAATCTTCACAACTGGACAAATGAGCAACATCATGATGAACAGAGAAAAGATGGAAGTTGTCAAGGATTTCATTTTACTTGGATCCACAATCAACAGCCACGGAAGCAGCAGTCAAGAAATCAAAAGATGCGTTGCATTGGGTCAATCTGCTGCAAAGGACCTCTTCAAAGCATTGAAGAGCAAAGATGTCACCTTGAAGACTAAGGTGTGCCTGACCCAAGCCATGGTATTTTCAATCACATCATATGCTTGTGAAAGCTGGACAGTGAATAAGGAAGACCAAAGAAGAATTGATGCCTTTGAATTGTGGTGTTGGCAAAAAATATTAAAGATACCATGGACTGCCAAAAGAATGAACAAATCTGTCTTAGAAGAAGTACAATCAGAATGCTCCTTAGAAGCAAGGATGGCGAGACTGCATCTTACATGTTGTCAGGAGGGATCAGTCCCTGGAGAAGGACATCATGCTTGGCAAAGTACAGGGTTAGCGGAAAAGAGGAAGACCCTCAATGAGGTGGATTGACACAGTGGCTGCAACAATGAGCTCAAGCATAACAACGATTGTAAGGATAGCGCAGGACCAGGCAGTGTTTCGTTCTGTTGTGCATAGGGTCGCTATGAGTTGGAACTGACTCGACGGCACCTAACAATAACAGGTCAGCCAAAGTAGCTTCAGACCAAATCAAGCCACAAAGTACCTGTGACTTTGAACTCCTAATCTCTCTAAGCTACAGTTTCTTCATCAATAACATGAGACAATTAGACCAGAGTCCCTTAGGTCAGCAATTCTCAAATTCTCAGTGGTGAAGGACCAGGGTGAGTTTTGTTTGTTTAATCTCTAATCTATTGCAAACCATACTTTTGTAAAAAATAATAAAAATGAATTATTAGAAGAATGAAAATTTAAGTGCATGCAAAACAGAAGCCAAAATGTCTTATTATTAGATTCAGCAGACACAAAATATGTCTGTCAGACTGCTATGAAAGTTTCTACATGCTCACCCTCGGTTTCTGAACATACTTCACTGCGGGTGAGTCGGTCACGAGCTGATAGAGGACCCCACACTGAGCATCGCCCCCTGGAGGATGTCTGGCTCTCTGTGCCCCTCTCAAGCTGCCGTCCTAGGCAGCAAGTGCCACCTCTTTCCATAACGATGGGTCCCACTGCCCCTGCCCCGCCTCACTCCCAAAACTACACCTGTACCCTGAATCTTAAATGTGCTCTGTGGAGAGACCCACCCAAATCTCACCCCTGGGGCTAGGGGAAGTGGGGTGAGATGAGAAGGAGGCTGTTTGCCCCAAATGTCTAGTCCAAGCCTGGCCTGTGAGAGAAAACGAGAGATGTCGGAACCCTGGTCAAAGTGCCGCCCCTAGAGAACGGTAGCTCAAAGGGGAATCTATTATTTGGGTAGAGAAAAAATCCACTTCTGCATAATAAGGATCTAGAGATACAGAGAAAATGCATGTCCAAGCTGGATGGGACCAGAGGATTCTGGACCAGTCTCCTCATTGCTTAAGTGAAGAAGCTGGCACTCGGAAAGGTCAAATATCTTGCTCAAGGTCAACACAGCTTTCAGAGCCAGAGCTGGATCCCTTTTTCTGATTATGAACTAAGGGTCATCACACTACTACCAAAGAGTTCCTTTCTTAACCTGGTTGGACGAGGTCTTATGGTGAGCTCCACCAAAGTGTGCCTTGGGGGGTCTTGTTTTCCTTCGCCACTGCAGAGCTGTCCTTTTCAGTCAAGGTCCATCGTGCAGAACCCATTGCCATGATGCATTACTTACCAGCTAACTTGGTCTTGACCAAGAACTGTTGTTTGGCTACAGGAGCTTGCTCCATCCAGATCAACCCAGCAGGCGGCCACATTTCCCCTGCCTGTGTGAGGATGGCCACATTTCCCCTGACTGTGTGAAGCACTCTCTGTACCTCACATAACCGGCTTCTGCAGAGAACACAAGACCGACCGGCCTGGAGATGTATGTCCAACTGTCTAAACAGCTGCCTGCCAGCCCTTTTGAGTCATACCCTCATAATTTCTCTTAGACCCATATATTTGCCTGCCAGCTAGCTGCAAACTTACCTTTTCTTGACTGTGAGCTTTGAAACCCTGACCATCTGGTGATTCTTTTGTCAAAATTCAACAAGCATCTGCTGACTGTCTCTCGTGTCCCAGGAACCTGCTGGCAGTTTATGATGTATTAGCCCTAGTTTTCACAATATATTAGCTCTAGTCCTCTCCATTTTTCAGGGGAAACTGAGGCTCAAGTTAAGTACCTTGCCCTGAGTCACATGGTTAGTAAATGGAAGAACTTCAGAGAGACGTCTAGCCAAGGGTCAGAAAATGTAACCTGTTTTCTTTTCTTTTCCTATTTCTAGGATACCATCAGAATGGAGTCATCAAAAACAAGTTTGTGCCACACCCCCATGGCCTTGGAAACCAGAGGTCCAATCAGAAAAGCCTGTATACCTCCATGGCCCGCCCACCCTTGCCAAGGCAACAGTCCACTGGCTCAGACCGAGTGTCCCAGACACCCGAGAGCCTGGATTTCCTTAAGGTTCCAGACCAGGGCGCTGCGGGGTAAGATTTCCACATCCTGGGTGCGAAGCTGGCAAGCTTCGTGTCCATCAGTTGCACCAATGTTCAGGGGTTTCTTTGGGTTGTCACTTTGTGAATCTAAAGTTCCATTTTCCACTCAAATGTTGTAACCTGGAACCCAAGGCTATGGGGCCTTTGGCTGGCATTTCTAAATAAGCAGTCAAGTTGATAGCACACAACTCATTTCAGTCTCTAGAGAAGGCTTATCTTGGAAACGTCAGAGGAGGGCTCCCCTCGAGCCCTGCGATTTGATTTCTCTGGCCTTGTCTGCTCTCTGGCACAGTGGAAGAATAGTGGGTTATCGATTTATGTCTGTACCCACAGTTGCATAAACACAACAGCTGACAGACATTAAGAATAGCATCCAAGTATTGTACGAGATGTTGATGTTTGCTTATGAATACTGATCTTCAAGGCTTTAACATGAGAGCCTCTCTGCCTGATTTCTAGGACAGAAAACGAAGAGTGGTGAAATGAGCCCAGGCTTTTTGGCCTGAGGAAGTGAAGATTCTGGAGCTCTCTACAGACATTTGAAGATCTATCAGTTTGAGTATGAATTTGATATGTCCTATGGAGTTGCAAAGGATAGAACCAAGACCTTAAGACCAGTGTGTAGGATCTACCAGGAGGTAGATTTGGTATCAGTAAAAAAAGAACATTCCAGTAGTCCAAAGATGAGCTGCCCTAGGATGTAAGGAGCACCTTGTCCCTGGAAGTATTCAGGCACTGAGTGGATTGAAATCATCAGGCAGAAATGTTGTCAAGGGATATTATCAAGTGTTCGATAAGGGAGAAGTCAGACCTGGGTGACAACCCTATTTCAGTCCTGTACTAACTATCTAAGAGTGGACATGCTGCCTGTCCTCTCTAAACTTCAGTTTCCACTTCTGCACACAAGCTGCAGGGTTATTGGGAAGGCTAGAAATATTCTATGGAAAATACCTAGTATGCTACTTGGCATGGAGGAGGCTGGCTGCTCAGCCAATTGTGGCTCGATGATGATGATGATGACGACGACGATGATACAACCACTGTCCCCTGGTGACTGAACTAGTGACCTTTCAAGAACCTTTCAACTCTGCATGCTGCTCAGTGGAGGAGCAGTTCTTTTGGCTGAACCCAGTAATAGGTCTGCTCCAGCTCCCTCTCTCACCTCTTCCCATCCCTCAAGCCCATCTCCATGTCTCTAGAAAGATGAAGAAGTTCCGGGTGGGGATCAGGAGACTTGTGTATAAACTAGATCCATGGAAGGAGAGAAAATGACAGCTCTTTCCTCTGGGTGGGCATCCAGAATTTATTATCAGATGTTTTTCCTACCTTGGCAGCATCCTCCTAAAGACCACAAAGCTCTTAGAAAGATTACCATGGCCCTATGTCCCTTTTCCTCTGGCAAGTTTTACCTCATTTGGGCTACAGATATGAAAGCATCTTAATTTTATCACATAGACAGCCATCAATAGACTGGCTAGCTCCCTGTCTCTCTCTCTCACCCTCCCCTTCGTCTCTCCCTCCCCTTCCTCTTGTGTAAGCTGGGTATATCCGGTTTACCTGATAGGCTTGGCTTCATCTAGTGGTTCTCAACTTTAGTGTGCACCAGAATCACATGGAGGGCTTATTAAAAGAACAGTTTGCTGGCCCACCTCTAGAGTTTCTCATTCAGTAGGTCACGGATGAGGCCGAGAATTTTGCATTTCTAACTCGAACCCAGGTGATGCTGATGCTGCTGGTCTAGGAACCACACGGTGAGAACCACTGGCCTAATATGCCTGCTGTTGTCTGATTGATGTGGGGGAGGGAGGGTGTTCTATGAAGGGTGATGTTGAGGCAGCAGGATTCCCACTCCATCACCGACACCTACAATGTTCAGAAGGATGGACACCGCTGAGGAAAACAGCTCTATCAACACCTCTCCTGGGCCCAGTTTTATGTCCCAAAGTAGGCAAGGGATTAAACTCAATCAACAAAATTGCACCAAATCTCTTTGCTCTGTCTGTTAGCTCCTACTGGCCTTGGTTTTGGCAACCAAAACCATCTTTCCAGCCTGCTTTGCAAGTTGCAGACTTGCACGCCAGCCAGCTGGGAGTATCCGTCAGCCAAAGTAGGAAATTTAGGAACATCGTGTCTTAACCGAGGCTGCTCCCTTCCAGCCCTTGGCTGAGTGGCTCCCTACTTCAGTCTTCTCACACCCTTTTCTGGCCTCGGGGCAGAAAGATTGGGCACACACAGCCCAATCTGGGTGATTGGCTGTGAAGCTGGGAGGAAAGGTCACCTTCACAACCATCTACCAGGCTGCAGGTTTTTCTGACCATCCTCCTTTTTCTGCGCTTCAATCTGCAGTGCGAACATTCCTTAAGAAATAGTACTCTGGGCAAAGGGCTGAGCTTTCTCTTAGTACTGATTTTCTAAAGCACAGAAAAGTGAAAATTAGTTTCTGCATAGTGCTACCAGAGACCTTGAATGTGGCATTTCAGGAGTCTCGTGCTTGCCTAAATTTCACAGCTTCTCCTCAGGGCCAAGAAAACGTGAATTGCATTTATTCCACGAGAGGCCGTTGAAACAAAGAGAATTTTGGGATCCCGGGCTTATAACTTTCCATAAATATAAAAATTCCTATATAGCCCACAGTTCCCAGTGGAGACCTTGAATTTAGCCATCTGTAAAAACAAGATTACCACAGTCTTTCTTGGAGCTTTCACACCTTCAGGTTATTGTTTGTTTCTTTCTCCTGCCCCTCCTTGCATTTTTCTTAACGTTTGGCAGAAGCAGTCATTTCTTTTGCATCATGTAATATGGATAAAATTAAATGGTGTAATTAGCACCTCCAGTTAATTCAGGAAAGTCTTTGTCAGTTTTTTTTTAGGGTCAAGTCAGTTTTTTGGGGGAGCGCCTGAAAGACAAAATTAATTACCATCCCAAGTGGTGATCTTTACCCTTGCATTGTCATATCTGTGCACATGGCAACTGTTGTTGTTGTGTTATTGTTGTGGTTGTTGTCCTTATCCCAGAATACTAAGATACACAGAGGGAATCATTATCTTGCAGTCCTTTCTTCCATAGCTTCTGTGAAGTCTGTCTCTGGTTTATGGACCTTTTTTTAATTCTCAAGGAAAGAGATCAGCTTAAGCAAGGACCGTATAAAGGAACAGTTCATTGATCCGCCTTTGCTCTAACTTCATAGGAATACTTGATTTGCCAGTTCCATGTGCTTTTCCTTTTACTTCTTAGAAATATACACAGTCTATCTCCAGTCCATTACTGGAAGCATGAAAACCCAGACTAGAAGTGTCTTTCCTGTTGGCCTTTTTAATCCTGTGGCCTATTTCATGGGAGGAAAGCTTCAGGAAATTTCAAGATACTCCAGAGATTAATCCACCCAGAAGTTGGAGAAAGAGAAAAATATTGAATGTGCTCGGCGGTAGGGCACCTGGCCATGTCACAAAGGGGGGATCAACAGGAAAATGTAAGTGCTGCCTGTGTGTCTCTTGTCAGGCCTCTCCTAATGGAGTCGTATTTTCAAGGGGCTTAGAATTTCCAACGAGCGTCCAATAGCAATATTTCTCAACCCCTGATCTACGGGAGGAGCAGCCATATCCTGGCCCAGGCAGACCTGGAGCTTAGGAATTCCTGGCATCCGTTCCCACATTTCCAGTAAAGTTTATAGATTCAACCTTTTGGAACAGGGTATATTTTTAAGGGCCAATAAAATAAAATGCCATTATTTTCCTTCTTGGAATTTTAAGACATAAATTTCACATCTGCAGAATAAAGAGGTGATATTTGAAAGCTTAATTCCAACTCTCCCTGGCATAGACAAGGCACACTCACCCTGGAGGTAGAAAACTGCAAATATGTTCACAAAAGATGACATGTCCAGTGGGCATGGGATTTGCAGTTGAGAGTTCTGAATGTGAGTTCCAATGCGTTTGTTTGTTCCTTCATTGATTCATTCAGCCAGTATTTACTGAGCCTGATTCAGTCACCCACTATCTACTAAGCCTGATTCAGCCACCCAGTATCTACTGAGCCTGATTCAGTCACCTAGTATTTACTGAGCCTGATTCAGACATTCAGTATTTACTGAGCCAGGTGCCTCCTTTGTGCCAGATGTGTGGCACATGGATCATTTCACTGGTTACCAGCTATGCTACCTCATGCTTTTCACTTAATCATTCACTTTAATGTCCTTACCTGTATAGTAGGGATAATAATATAATTTTTAAAACCCACTCCTCAGGGTTTTCTTTCAGATTAAATAAGGGTTTTGTAAACTATAAAACACTATGTAACTTGAAAGTTCTTTTTTGTTTGTTTTAGCACTATTACTCATGTGCCTTGGCCTTCCATGGAAATTCTAATATTCTACTAGGATTGAAAGGTGGGAGTGGTCAGGCCCAGCGGCTTTATTCTCAAGAACTCTTGTTTCTGGCCTCACAGATCTCTGGGTTCCGTGAGGGGCTGAACTTCAGACTTTGCTGGCTTAGTGGGGGAGCGAGCAGCCTAGGGAAGCCAAGACAGGGGAACCAGTCAGGGAGACTGCTCCCCACACACAAACACACATGTAATCACTGTGCCTATGGATGCACAACAGAGACCTTGCAAAAGAAACTAGGATTCATTTGGAAAATGGCTAAATAAAAGTCAAAAACTCTTTCTTATTCTGAATTATTCCGCAGTCTTTTTCTTAAACATCTTGTCTCAGTTACTGCATGCTGCAGTAACAAAATACCACAGATGGATGGCTCTTACTAACAGAAGTTTATTTCCTCACAGCTCTGGAGGTTTAGAGTCCAAATCAGGGTGTTGGCCTCAGCCCCAAGTGTTCCTTTGCTCCTTGGGGTTCCTGGGCTTGTAAGCGATCCTTGCCTGTCATCTGCCTTCCCCCTTGTGTGTATCTCTAGGCCTGTTCTTATTTTTTTATAACTCAGAAGGGATCAGATTCCGGGTCTCCCCCACACTGGTATGACCTCATTAACACAACAAATGAAAACTCTATTTCCAAACAGCATCACATCCACAGGTACAAGGGCCAGGAATTCAACACATATTTTTGAGGGACACAATTCAATCCATAACCCATCCTTTGCTCCAGTCACCATATCAACTGACATCTCATTGAAAATGACAGGCACTACCAGGACTGAGGGAATTAATTAATAACCCCTCAGTTTAGAGAGCTTTGTTCTCAGAGATGTCATTTGGGGTCTTGATTCTTGCGGGTTCTTTTGGCACTTTGCAAGATTCAGCAGCAGTCCCTGAAGATGGAAATGTCTGCTGTGTCCTGACGTCTTTGTCTCCCCCAATCACTAGTGCGGCCCTCTCCTGGTCTGTCAGTTTTCACAAAGCAAACTGGACGCAGTGTGCTTGAATAATTTTAGTTGTTAGGTGCCGTCGAGTCGTTCCGATTCATAGCAACCCTATGCACAACAGAACAAAACACTGCCTGGTCCTGAGCCATCCTCACAATCGTTGCTATGCTTGAGCTCATCTCCGCAGCCACTGTGTCAGTCAATCCACCTCGCCAAGGGTCTACCTCCCTTCCGATGACCCTGTACTCTGCCAAGCATGATATCCTTCTCCAGGGAATGATCCCTCCTGACAGCATGTCCAAAGCATATAAGACGCAGTCTCGCCATCCTTGCCTTTAAGGAGCATTCTGGTTGTACTTCTTCCAAGACAGACTTGTCATTCTTTTGGCAGTCCATGGTATATTCAATATTCTTCTCCAACACCACAATTCAAAGGCATCAATTCTTCGGTCTTCCTTATTCATTGTCCAGCTTTCACATGCATATGATGCGATTGAAAATACCATGGCTTGAGTGAGGTGCACCTTAGTCTTCAAGGAGACATCTTTGCTCTTCATCACTTTAAAGAGGTCCTTTGCAGCAGATTTGCCCAATGCAATGTGTCTTTTGATTTCTTGACTGCTGCTTCCATAGCTGTTGATTGTGGATCCAAGTAAAATGAAATCCTTGACAACTTCAATCTTTTCTCTGTTTATGATGATGTTACTCATTGTTCCAGTTGTGAGGATTTTTGTTTTCTTTATGCTGAGGTGCAATCCATACTGAAGGCTGTGGTCTTTGATCTTCATTAGTAAGTGCTCCAAGTTCTCTTTACTTTCAGCAATCAAGGTTGTGTCATCTGCATAACGCAGGTTGTTAATGAGTCTTCCTTCAATCCTGATGCCCTGTTCTTCTTCATACAGTCCAGCTTCTCCTATTATTTGCTCAGCATACAGATTGAATAGATATGGTCAAAGAATACAACCCTGGCGCACACTTTTCCTGACCTTAAACCAATCAGTATCCCCTTGTTCTGTCCGAACAACTGCCTCTTCATCTATCTAAAGGTTCCTCAAGAGCACAATTAAGCTCTCTGGAATTCCCATTTTTCGCAGTGTTATCCATAGTTTGTTCTGATCCACACAGTCGAATGCCTTTGTATAGTCAATAAAACACAGGTAAACATCCTTCTGGTATTCTCTGCTTTCAGCCAGGATCCATTTGACATCAGCAATGATATCCCTGGTTCTATGTCCTCTTCTGAAACTGGCCTGAATTTCTGGCAGTTTCCTGTTGATATACTGCTGCAGCCGCTTTTGAATGATCTTCAGGAAAATTTTGCTTCCGTGTGATATTAATGATATTGTTCTATAATTTCCACATTCGGTTGGATCACCTTTCTTGGGAATAGGCATAAATATGGATCTCTTCCAGTCAGTTGGCCAGGAAGCTGTCTTCCTTATTTCTTGGCATAGATGAGTGAGCACCTCCAGCGCTGCATCTGTTTGTTGAAATATCTCAATTGATATTCCATCAATTCCTGAAGCCTTATTTTTCGCCAATGCCTTCAGAGCAGCTTGGACTTCTTCCTTCAGCACCATTGGTTCCTGATCATATGCCACCTCTTGAAATGGTTGAATATCGACTAATTCTTTTTGGTATAATGACTTTGTGTATTCCTTCCATCTTCTTTTGATGCTTCCTGTGTTGTTTAGTATTTTCCCCATGGAATCCTTCACTATTGCAACTTGAGGCTTGAATTTTTTCTTCAGTTCTTTCAGCTTGAGAAACGCTGAGCGTGTTCTTCCCTTTTGGTTTTCTACCTCCAGCTCTTTGCACATGTCATTTTAATACTTTACTTTGTCTTCTCGAGAAGCCCTTTGAAATCTTCTCTTCAGTTCTTTTACTTCATGAATTCTTCCTTTTGCTTTAGCTGCTTGACGTTCATGAGCAAGTTTCAGAGTCTCCTCTGACATCCACGTTGGTCTTTTCTTTCTTTCCTGTCTTTTCAACCACCTCTTGCTTTCTTCATGTATGATATCCTTGATATCATTCCACAACTCGTCTGGTCTTCGGTCACTAGTGTTCAATGTGTCAAATCTATTCTTGAGATGGACTCTAAATTCAGGTGGGATATACTCAAGGTCATATTTTGGCTCTCGTGGACTTGCTCTGATTTTCATCTGTTTCAGCTTCAACTTGCAAATGAGCAATTGATGGTCTGTTCCACAGTCGGCCACCGGCCTTGTTCTGACTGATGATATTGAGCTTTTCCATCGTCTCTTTCCACGGATGTAGTCAATTTGATTTCTGTGTGTTCCATCTGGCGAGGTCCATGTGTATAGTCGCCGTTTATGTTGGTGAAAGAAGGTATTTGTAATGAAGAAGTCATTGGTCTTGCAAAAATTTTATCATTCAATCTCCGACATTGTTTCTGTCACCAAGGCCATATTTTCCAACTACTGATCCTTCTTCTTTGTTTCCGACTTTCGCGTTCCAGTCACCAGTAATTATCCATGCATCTTGACTGTATGTTCGATCAATTTCAGACTGCAGCAGCTGATAAAAATCTTCTATCTCTAGTGGTTGGTGTGTAAATATGAAGAATAGTCATATTAACTGGTCTTCCTTGTAGGTGTATGGATATTATCCTATCGCTGACAGTGTTGTACTTCAGGATAAATCTCGAAACGTTCTTTTCGATGATGACTGCAACACCATTCCTCTTCAAGTGTCGTTCCCAGCATAGTAGACTATATGATTGTCTGATTCAAAATGGCCAATACCAGTCCATTTCAGCTCACTAATGCCTAGGATACTGATGTTTATGAGTTCTATTTCATTTTTGATGATTTCGAATTTTCCTAGATTCATACTTCGTACCTTCCAGGTTCCGATTATTAATGGATGTTTGCAGCTGTTTCTTCTCATTTTGAGTCGTGCCACATCAGCAAATGAAGGTTCCAAAAGCTTTACTCCATCTGTGTCATTAAGGTCAACTCTACTTTGAGGAGGCAGCTCCTCCCCAGTCATCTTTTCAGTGCCTTCCAACCTGGGGGGCTCATCTTCAGGCACTATATCAGACAATGTTCTGCTGCTATTCATAAGCTTTTCACTGGCTAATGCTTTTCAGAAGTAGACTGCAGGATCCTTCTTCCTAGTCTGTCTTAGTCTGGAAGCTAAGCTGAAACCTGTCCTAGATGGGTGACCCTGATGGTACCTGAATACCGGTGGCACAGCTTCCAGCATCACAGCAACATACAAGACCCCATAGTACGTACGACACACTGACAGAGTAATTAGGAAAGCTTATTTGCCTTTTGGGTTACATTGTGATTGCATTAGAGATCTAACTCTGGGCCCAGAAAAAAGAACCTATCCAAAAAGAGGCTGTTGTAGCTCAACTTCTTTGTGTGTTTATCATAGTAGGTAATAAACACAATAAAGTGGGGTGTACGAATTACCCTGAAATGGTGGCTCAAGTAGTAAAAACTAAATTACATCGTGTAAACGTTACTTATAAGGAAACACTGGACTTGCCTAGTGATGTGAGGTTTTATGACTACATGCGAATATATATAAAGCGAACTTTTATTACTGAAATGTCAACAGGCAAAATAAGTTTGTTATCTTGAGTCTGAAATTCTTGCTACAACCCCATTTTCCCACTGAAATTGTTTTTATAACACAGTTTTCATCATGTGAGGTTTCTTAGGAATGTAAATACCACAAAATATCAGAGAATCAGAATTATCTAAATCCCGCACGTCCATTACAAAACAAACGTAGGCAAAGCACTTTAAGAGGAAGATGGCTTTTCTGGGCTAGTGTGAAGCGTTGGTTGCTCAGTGGTAGAATTCTCACCTTCTGTGCCGGAGACCCAGTTTTGATTCCAGGCCAGTGCACCTCACGCGCAGCTACCACCCGTCTGTCGGCGGAGGCTTTCGTGTTGCTATGATGCTGAACAGGTTTCAGTGGAGCTTCCAGACTAAGACAGACCAGGAAGGAAGTCAGTGAAAATCCAGTGGATCACAGCGGTCTGATCTACAGCCATCACGGGGCTGGTGGAGATCAGGGCAGCGTTTTGTTCTGTTGTGCACGGGTCACCATGAGCTAGGGGCTGACTCAACAGCAGCCAGCAACCATGGTTCATCCCAGCACTGGCATGAGGGCAGTGGGTGCTGGTAAATGTTTAACAACTAGTTCTCTGGGGATAAAAAGACCTGAGATGCAGCTTTTGCTGGTTTCTGTGGTAAAATACTCTCATCACAGCCAATGGAGTAGTGGTTAAGAGCTAGCTACAGCTGCTAAGCAAAAAAAAAAGGTCAGCAGTTCAAATCCACCAGCCGCTCCTTGGAAATTCTATGGGGCAGTTCTGCTCTGTCCTGTAGGGTTGCTATGAGTCGGGATCGACTCAAAAGCAGTGGGTTTTTGGGGTTTTAACATGCCTATTTTTTTTTTTTTTTTTTTTTTACTGCCTAGTGCAAAATCACAGACCTGGTCTAGTACTTCCACCAAACATTTGCGACAGTCATAACCTCGAGAGCATAAACAGGAGTGAATGTAGTCAAATAATTAGGACGGGATGAGTTATGGGCACGCATTTGCTTTTAACATAATTTATTTAATTACAAGCTTATATAATGTAGTTTTTAATAACAGCTGTGTTTACCAGCTGGCTCACAAAATTCCTGAAAATTTAACAGCTGGCTCTTGCAAGCCAGACTCAGCCAGCTCCAGCAAGTGTGTGCGAGGGTCCTGTTTGTTATGTCTGTAATCCCGTCTTCACTGGGTTTGACCGATCGCCTCTTGGCTGGGAGTGGAGAGCCAGGAGTGCCTCAAAGACCTCATTAATCAATTTCTGGCAGCTAGAACAAAGCCATTATTTCACCTAATTATTAATTACACAGGATCGCCATCTAGTGTCGCAAAGGAGATTATCAGGGTTGTTTTTTGTTTTGACTGTTTTGTTTTTTAAGGCTGTTTGAGCCTTTCTAATATCACGCCAGGCCCTGGGTGGTGCAAGTGGCTAACCACTCAACTACTAGCCAAAAGGTTGGTGGTTCAAAACCACTGAGAGGCTCCTTGAAAGACAGGCCTAGCGATCTGCTTCCAAAGTTCACAGCCTTGAAACCCCTGCGGAGCAGTTCTGTGCTGCACACGGGGAGTCGCTGTGAGTCGGGATCAACTTGACGGCAACTAACAACAACAGCATTAAGCCCGGAGAATGTATCTTCTTGCCGACTGTTCCAAGCGAGTTTCCTGGTCAACAGGTGGCCAGAAGTTGACGCTGTGATCCCTCCACCGGCGCAGACTCCCCGTGTTCCTCAGGATATCTTACGGGAGGGATTCTGCTGAGAGCACTCTGTGACACTTCCTCAGAATTAGAAAGCACCTGGGCCAGCAGCTGAATCCTCGCATGATTTACAAAAGACACCGATCCCCAAGAGGTGGAGTGACTTGTCCAAGTCGCATGACAGCCTGGGCAGAGCAGGCCGTCAAACCCAGGACCCTTAAGCCAGTGCTCCTCCTGCTGAAGACTGTCATTTGGTCAGATTGAGGCCACACTGTGACTCTGGGCCTGGCGGAGTGGCTGGTGGCCACAGTGGTGAGGACAAGCAGGTCCAGTCCCGCCCCCCATGGGGCCTACTATCATAATGGAAAAAGGAGATGACCAAATGCTACAGAACCTACCCCTGGTCTGAAAGAGGCAGCGAGAGGGTACAGCAGGGGCTGCCCATGTCTGAGTAGGCCGTGATGGAAATGAGGTCCAAAGGCTCAGCAGGACTCAGCAGTGCTGGCTGGGGACTGAGGACAGGTCATGGGCGCATAGCCAGACCTGGGAAGCGGAAATGGTGCAGCTGGAGCTTTGGGCCCTTACACGCCTGCCATCGTGGTCAGCCAATGATGAAACCAGCCGCAAATCCCGGGAACCCGTGAGTCATTCACAGGGGTGTCCTGAGGGTTACATGAAGCAAGGCCTATGGAAAGGCCTAGCACAGTGCCCACCCTGAACAGGCGCGACCCGGGAGTCTGTACTTCACACAGCTACAGGCGGGGGCTCCCAGAAGACAGCCCATCCGTCACTGTCACAGGAACCGTGGAGATACGTTGAGATGTGAGAATGAGGCAGCGTGATCTGGGAGAAGGAGAGCTTTGCCATGTCCGTCACTCACTTGGGAAGACACTGACCTGTTGAAGCAGCTGTACCCTTTCCTGGTAATGGAGGACATTTAATCAGGAAAGAGCCAGATGATGGTGACCCCATGTGGCCTGAACAGAACCTCCCCAATGCGGAACCTCAGAGCCGGCCTCTCCCCGACCCAGCGACCCATTCCTGCCTCGTGCCCGGCTCTGGGCAGATGCACTCCCCCAGTCTGTACTCTGCTCCCAGCAAACATCACCCACCTTAGACTGCCCTGGACTCACCTGTGTCCCTCAGTGCACCTGTGAAACCCTCTTGGCCGAGGGAGACATGGTCAAGAGGCTTACACTGCCCCTGGGAGCCAGCACGGGGCAGTTGTCCAGGGCCTGGGTTTACACGATCCATGATCGTGGGATATCTTTCCATTTATGCAGGCCTTTAACTTCTCCCAAGGATACTTTGTCATTTTTCATGTACTGGCCTTACACTTCTTTTGTTAAATTTGGTAAGTATTTTATTGCTTTTGATGCTATTGTGAATGGAATTATTTTCTTAACTGCATTTTCCAGTTGTTTATGGTGAGTGTGTAGAAAATTAGTGGGTTTTTGCATATTGATCTTGTGTCCTACAATATTTCTGAACTCATTAATTAGTTCTGATAGTTTTTAGTGCGTTTCTTAGCATTTTCTATATGCAAGATCATCTCATTTTCAAATAGAAATGTTCTTACTTTTTCTTTTTCCATTTGGATGCCTTTTATGCCTTTCTCTTCCCTGATTGCCCTGGCTGGCACCTCCAACACAGCGTTAAATGAAGTGGTGAGGGTAGGCGTTCTTGTTTTGTTCCTGATCTCAGGGGAAGCTTTGTGTCTTTCACCAGTAAATACGATATCAGCTAGGAGAATGCGGACAGGGTCCCTAACCTCAACCAGGGCTGAGGGCGTCCATGAAGAAGCCAGGTGCCCAGGTGGCTGTGGCTGTGACAGGACATGAGGCTGGGAGGTGAGCAGGGGGCGTGTTTGTCAGGGACTCTGTGGCCTCAGCAAGGATTTTGCTCCTTTTCCCAAGAGCAGAGAGAAGCTGTTGGAAGGAATTTCAGGTGGAGGGTGGGGCAACCTAATAAAAGCTGAGCCAGTATGGTTGGTGGTCAGAGGGCCTGGAGCGGAGGCAGGTGGCGGGAAACACATGAAGGAGGAGGACAAGACCAGGCTTAGTCACAGCTGGAGGCAGATAGGCCCAAGAGGGAGGTGGGGACTCCTGGGATGGCGGCCTGAGTGGTACGGCAGACAGTCCTGCCTTTCTGGGGAGGATTCTGCCGACCTCTTCTTCCCACTGCTGGGCCTCACTGAGCCCTGCGGGGAGGAGGGGGAGGTGGTGCCTAACCCCCACGCTCTTGGGCTCCAAGGCCCCGCCAACCTGCGCTGATGATGATAGAGTAGGGTTTTCCTCTGGACATAAAACCAGGTCAGTTGCTGTTGAGTTCACCCCAACTCATGGCAACTTCATGTGCGTCAGTGCAGAACTGTGCTCTGTAGGAATTTCAGTGGCTGAACTTCAGAAGTAGATCTCCAGCTCTTTCTTCCAAGGTGCCTCTGGGTGGACTCAAACCTCCAGCATTTTGGTTAGCGGCTGAGTGCATTAATGATTTGCAGCGTCCCTGTACATAAAAAATAACAGAGGCTAAATTTCCATCTACGAGTATTTGGGGAGAGAGAGAGAGAGAGTGTGTGTGTGTGTGTGTGTGTGTGTGTGGGTGTATACACAGGCACACGCACAGGGGTGCACTGCCAACTCTGCTTCATGTAACTTCCAGACCAGAGACTTTCCTCCCCACCCCACCCCACCCCACCCCCGCCCCCGGGGTGTTCTGATCACACCCCCACCCTCTCGTTTCATTTCCTTGTTGCTGGGAACTCAGAAATCAGATGACTTCTGGTATTCAGGCTAATGGCGCTGATTATCCAAACGCTGACACATTCCCAGTATATAGGTTGCTTAATTAAAAGTCTGCTTGCCCAGCCGGCTTTCAAAGACGAAACCACTTCTTGAGCAGGGAATAGGGACTTCCAAAAGATACTAGACAGGAAATGATATCATGGTAATGGTCTATAAGACACCTTTTCTCTTAGATAAAAGGAGCAGAGCTTGAGTAGCCTTGGGGATCACTGCCTTCCATGCAGGGGAGCCCTACCTAGGCTATACCCAAGGATTCGCGCCCTTGTTGGGGAGAGTCCTGACCCCCAGCTTGGGAGAGTCCTGACCCCCAGCTTTCCCCTCGAGGTCTGATTGCTCGTCAGCACCGAGCTAGCATCTCATCATACAGCTGACTTTGCGATCTCTGAGCGGGAGCAAGGGCCTCAGCAGAGACAGTGGGCTGTGGCCTCTGGGAGCACAGCTCAAAGCTGGGTGTGCTTTTCATTCCAGAGCTCAGGCCAGAGGAAGGACCCTCCCGTTTCCTACTTCCTCCTGTGGCTTTAAACAGACATGGCCAGACCTAAAAGCCAGCGGGCTGTGTCGGGTCATAGTCCAGCCCCTCTTAAAAGAAATCTTAAGTTTCTTTTATTAGCTATGAATGTCTGCTTTCCTTTGGCTTGTTGTTAAGCAAAGCAGAAGAAGCAGTGTTTTTCTGTATTTCCCTTTTTTTCTTTTTTGCTAAATGAATTTAATGAAGATCCTTAGTAAATAATTATTTCAGATGTAAGTTTAAAGAGCTCATTCAGTAGAAATGAGTTACAGTTGTCTGCCTCTGCCAGTGTGCGGTGGCTTGAGGCAGCACAGAACGTAAAAAGAATAAACTTGAAAGCGAGAAGACCTGGGTTAGGGTCCTGGTTCTGGAGACATTTTTGACTGGGGCAGGGGGTGCCACTGCCATCTGTGGGTGGAAGCGAGAGATGCTGCTGAATGTCCTACAGTGAATAGGACAGCCCCCAACAAAGAGTTACGCTGCCCACGGCACTAATGGCGCAGACGTGAGAAGCTCTGCTCTAGGTAGACCCTTGCACAAGAATATCCACAGCAACCTTTTTTCGTAATAGTGGAAAACTGGAATCCCCAAGTGGCCATCCACAGTGGCCTGGATAAGCAACTTGTGACGTCAATACAATGGAATTGTTTAAAGACACGAGAATGAGCTCCTGCTGTATGCGTCCACACGGGTACATCTCAGAACTGCAGAGTGGGTGACAGAAGACTACGTAGTGTGGTTCCTTTTATGTAGTTTAGAAAAACAGGCAAACTCAGTGTATTGTTTAGGAATATTTACACGTGTGGTAAAGCTATAAAGGAAAGTAGGACATTATTAACACAAAATGCGGGGTAGTGGTGGTTTCTGGCGGGAAATACAAACGGGGAGAGGTGGCTTCAGGCTTCTGTGGCACTGGCAGAAGTTCTACTTCCAAAGCTGGGGGTTTATTTGTACACACACACACATCCTTTATAAACTTTTGTATGAATTTGTGTCTTTTCTACATTTCCTTCTATGCAGTGGAAATGACAATAATGACAGCAGTTAAGTGTTTATTAAAGGAGCCCTGGTGGCACAATGGTTAAGTGTTCAAGCCACTAACTGGAAGGTCGGCAGTTTGAACCCATCCAGTGGCTCCCTAAGAGAAAGACCCGAAAACCTGCTTCTGTAAAGATTACAGCCAAGAAAGCCCTTTGGGGCAGTTCTATTCTGTCACGTGGGGTCACCATGAGTTGGAATTGACTTGATGGTACCCAACAACCACAGCATTTATTAAGCGCTATGAGTCAGGATTGACTCGATGGCAACTAACAACAACGTGTGCTTTTACAATGACTTTGTCAGGGAGGGTATTTTTGTTCTTGGAGAAAATTTAGGGAGTGAATCCTGGGCCACTAGCTGCCAAGGGTGGAGCTGGATTTGAACTTGAGTGGGCTGATGCTGGCCCCGAGCTCCTAAACACCACTCAGTGCTGCTGCCTCCCACTGGTTCCCATGTCTCATCCATCTCCCTTCTCTCCACAGTGTCCGGAGACAAACCACCAGTCGGCCTCCCCCAGCAGGGGGCAGACCCAAGCCCCAGCCCAAGCCTAAGCCTCAGGTGCCCCAGTGCAAGGCTCTGTATGCCTATGATGCTCAGGACACAGATGAACTCAGCTTCAATGCCAATGATATTATCGATATTATCAAAGAAGGTAAGCATGTGGCTAGATGACTGGGACACCCTCCCAAAGGGCACACAATAGCTTTCCTATAAGAACTAGTTCAAATGTGACTTCATGAGCTCCTCTAACTGAACTTTGCAGAGGTAGGCTTCAGTCTCAGTTTGATCAGGGCTCCAGCTTCATTTTTTATTGCTTCTATCAGCTCTGACCTCTTCTTCGTATCTGCTTCCTCTTCATGCTGTTTTACCTCATGGTAGCAAAATGGCTGCAGCAATATCAGACAAACAGACCAAAGCGTGTCTGAAATCTGCCTTATCTCTGAAACGTCCTCTTTTGCCATTGGACAAAAGCCTTAGGTTTTACTCTGATTGGGCCAAATTAGGTTATGTGCCCATCCCTGAGCCAAGCTCTGTGTCAAGATAGTCAATGTACCCTGACTGTTTTAGATCTGGCAGTGACTACCCTGGGGAAGGGGTGACTCTATCTCACCCAAACTTCATGGCCTCCACACAATGGAGGTAGATGGAATGGGAGCTGAGGAAGCAGCCCACAATACCCATTATAAAATGGCAAGTAGGGATAAAAGTGCTTCACAGGCTTGGCTGAGTACTTTTTTAATTTGGTAGGGAAGATAAATTAGAATATAATGAGGTTATATTTTTTTTAAATGTCAAACATATGTGCTTATGGAAGCATAAAAACAAAGATAAACTCCTGCCTTAGGTGTTAGAAAAACCAGCATGGTGGGAATGCCATTTGTGGTGGGAGAAGGGGGCGGGGGGTAGATAGGAGGAGAGACAGCAAGCAGAGCCTAGAAGGAACAGGTCATTTTAGGAAAACGAGCGGACCCTCCGCCAAGGTGCAGGATCCCCAGGGAGATGTTGTGGGAGGTCAAGCTAGAAGCGGCCTGGTCTTGGAGGGCCCTGAGCATCAGGCTCAAGAGAACTGGTAAAGACAGTGGGGAGCCGTGGAGGTAAGGACCATAGAGCAAGGACAGCATGAGTGGACAGTGGTTCTCGGCAAGTTCAGCTTTCTGGAAGAGATGGCCAAGCCACCATCCGAAGTACAGCAATTGGTCTGTCTTTGCTGGAGTGACAGAGCAAGGAGAGTGAGGACGAGGAAGAGGAGATGGAATGTGTGGCTATTCACCTCCATGGAAAGGGGGGTGAGGATGGTTGCACAACTTGAAGAATGTGGTCTATGTCACTGAATTGTACATGCAGAAACTGTTGAGTGGGTGTATGTTCTCCTGCATATATTTTCAGCAACAAAAAATAAATTATTAAAAAAAAGATAATTCCTAGAATTGTGCTTTTAGCAGGTTCCCTCGTCATGTGAGTCTGCCCCGAGGAGAATTCTGGGTCCCTGCACCAAGCCTTTCTAAATGGCCTCTGAGTCTTATTTTTATCTCGTTTAACCATTTAGTTTTCTACAAGTTTTATTATTTTAAGCCATTTAACATCATCCTTCTTCAAAGGTGTGAGAATAAAAACGAGTGTTGAAAATAAACTTTACTGAACAAAAAATAGGATTTTTATCATCAACCTTGTTCAGCAAAAATATTGGAAATGGGCTGGTAATGGGGTTGGCTAAATAAGCTTGTTGTATCCATTTGGTGGACTTTGATGTAAAGTTTTTTTATTAAAAATAATGAGGCATGTTGGCATGTTGTCTAAAGGGTACAGCGTTTCTGTTTGAGATGATTAAAAAAAGATGATCCGGAACTAGCTAGTGCTGAAGGTTACACAACAGTGTACGTGTACACGCAAATGGGTAAAATGGCCAGTTTGATGTTATGTATATTCTACCACAATTTTAAAAATGGCAAATGTGAGACAGAATAGATTATAACTTAAAAAAAAAAAAAATCCAAAAATTAGTGTATTTACTGACATGGAAAGGTATTCATGAAGAAAAGGAAAAAGTTTGCCTATAGATTGTGGAGTATAGTTTTGTTTTGTAAAAATATAAATACATAGAGCTGTATGTGTGTATGCATATACTCACATATGTACATGGGAATATATTAATATAAAGGAGTTCTAGGAAATGTTAAAAGTGGCCACCCTTGAGTATTGAATTTACAAGTCAGTATTACTTTTCGTTTCTCAGTATTTTCACATTTTCCTAGAAATAGCATGCACTACCTGTTTTTTTTTTTTTACCAGGTATAATTAAAACACTTACATATTTGTGTAAAATGTGGAGTCCTAGAAGTTATCAAACATGCTGGCTATAATTTAAGCAGTGTGGTATGAGTGCAGGAATATATGTCTAGATAAACGAAAATAGAACAGAATCCAGAAACAGACCTATGTATATATAGACACTTAATATATGATAAATGTGACCTTTGAAATCAGAGGAAAAAGAAAACTACTTTTCATTTTGAAAAGAAAATAAAATCGATCTCTACCTCATATACAAAATAAATACCAGGTAAATGAAATATCTAAAAATAACTGAATCATATTCTTGAAAGGAAACCCATAATATTATATTAATCTTTGGATGAGAAAAGCCTTCCTTATGCAAAACATAAAAAACCATACAGGATCGAAACTCATTAAAAGGTGCAGTTGAAATCTTCTTCTGCATGGTGAAAAGCCAAAGGAGCAGACAGATGAGGAGAAAATATTTTACACGTGTAATTAGCTCCTTGCCATGAGTAACAAGAAGACATACAGTCCAGTCCAGCAGTGGGCAAAAGGCTACTGAGGCAATGCAAAGAAAAACCTCCCTAATAATCAGTGTGACACGAAGTAAGCCATGTCACCTCTTATGATGCTGGCAAAGAATAAACCAAACCCTCGGAGCCAGATGGTTTTCAGAAATGGGAGCAGTTAAGAAGTTCCTAACAGTGTATATATCACATATTATGTAACAGCCCCTATGCGTGTTTACGCTCAGAGGGTGGAGGCACCATAAACAAACATCAGTTCAGGTCAAGTTCTGTCACCAAATGTGTTACGGAAAACTTTTCATTTTTAGGACTTCTGGATTTCATAATTGCAAGTAAGAGTGTGGACTATACTGCCGACGGTTGGTCAGGGAAACGGGGGCTTGTCCTCACTGTGTACTGTCGGATGGTCTTTGCGGGAGGACATTTAGCATTATTTCACGAAGTTTTAAAAGCCCCATGTCAAAACAACTACTTCAGGTTTACACTTCTCCCCTTACACCAAGATAAATTCCAAATAGATCAAATATTTAAATCTATAAAATGAACGGGACATATTAAAAGTGTAGGAGAGTTTTCTTTTTTTAATAGTATCAGAGTGGGAAAGGATTTCTAAAAATGACAGAAACCAAAAGGCCATAACAAATCAGTTGATTCAACTAATTAATTATTAAAACATCATGGACAGAGTTAATGAAGATGCAGAAGAGGCACTGACAGCTCCCAATAGAAAGAGGCAAAGGATATGAACAGGAGAACCACTAGCCCTCAAAAGAGCATGTGCCTCTGCTCAGATGCCGGGCAGCTCAGCCAGTCAGCTCCTCATGTCTGCACAGCAGGTTCTTCCTGGCAGGGAGATCTGAATGACCCGTCTGCCATAGGGAAGGGGTTACTTTTTACAGCAAATGTTTTCAGTGAAAATAAAATGAAATTTTTAAAGAATGAGGACGGTGCCAAATCTCTTTTGGCTGTGAAATAGGGCCATGGGAGCAGGATATGTTTGGAGCAGAACAGCCTTAGCTTCCATGTTCACCATCTCTGTCTCCCTGCAGATCCTTCTGGCTGGTGGACGGGTCGGTTGCGAGGCAAGCAGGGCCTGTTCCCCAACAACTACGTGACCAAGATCTGAGGCACACAGAGGCGCTGATGCACCGGGCAAAGGAGCTCCAGGCTCAGACAGGGGAGGGGACATTTGGGGGCTCCCCTTCTGATCCACCGCAAGTAATAGCTTCTCCAAGGCCTGGAGTTATTCCACACCTTCTCTGTGAAGGACACCGACAAGGCTGGGTGGGCGTGGGGAATGTCACTCCATAAATGATCCTAAAAGGTTGACTGTTCCTAGGAACCCAGGAGAGCAAAACCACCACCCGCCAAGATTTATTTATTGTATTTAAGCCTGGTGAGAGGATGAACGAGGGCCACTCAGACTTGTTGGCTTCTAGCGAATCAGCAACCTCCAGGCCCAGGGAAAGGCGTGGGGGGTGGGGGGGAGGCCGCTGACAAGTGCCTTTAGCTGAAGAGCACATTTCTTATGTCCTTCTTTTCCTTCCCTGACACATTCCTCTCTGTCAGCTGCCTTCAGGGAGGACCCTCGCTCTGCAGGCATGGCTCATCGAGGGGGCACTTCCTGTGAAATGCCAAGGGCAGGCACGGCCTGCTGAGCCCCCAGATGCAGAGAGCGCTGGTTTACTCCTTGTCAGGATCATCAGGGGCTGCCGGGCTGGGGGCTGGGCTGTCAGCCTTGTTTTCTCGGGATCTTCAACTGGAATGTGGCTGGCCCATGTTTGTTTTGTTTTTAATGCTGTACCTATTCCAAGAAGGATCTCTTTTTTTTTTTTCCTGAGCTGTACATTTATAAAAACAGATCATATACTGTATATACAAAAATCTCAAGATGGTAGAAACATGTATGAATGTACTAAGTAGTATTCCACTGTACTTATTCATAAGGTAGGTTTTATTACAAGACTCACAGCAGGTACTTACAAATGTGCACTATTTCTGTTCAGCTATAGAATCAGTGTTACTGCTTCCTAGCTCAGCCCCTGCAAACCCTTCTCAGCTCTTGCCTGTTAGGTAATTTTCCTCTGCCCCCCTCTGGGTCCCTCTCTCCTAAATAAATAAAGGATTTTGTGAACTGCCTTGTTCCTCCATGACGTTTATTGCAGTAATAGGGAAAAGTTGGAAACTATGTAAGGTCCACAATACAGTTTGTAGTACGCTGTAACTTCTCTACCTCTCCTCCCAGCTGCCACAGGTTACTGGAAAATTAGGGTTTGACCAGCATACACCTGAGTATTCCCAAATCCCTGGAAAAAAATTATTGGATTACATACAAGAAAAAAAAGAAAATATATATATATGTATATATATAAATATCCAACTTGGGAACAAAGACAAACCATTTCATTTTCCTGTGTTTTATACCTCAAGAATAGAGAGGAGACTTCATTGCAATAACTATAAAAAATAGTGTTTAACATATACTTCAGTTCCAACTGATGACTAGTTAAATTAAAAGATGGAGAAAAATAAAGCCATGATATGATAAAACAAGGAAACTAATAGTCTCTTTGTTTTACAAAGTCCTTTCACCTTCCCGGACTTATTGAAAGTGGAAGGAAGAAAGAACAGGAATTCAGACTGAGGAGTCTCCTTCTCCGCCCTGGATCCTACCCCCTCAGCACCCAGGTGCTTTCTCAAGGGATGAGCATGAGATCCCCTCTCCTTGCAACACAACCCCCTGGCTGGCTACCATGGGCTCCCCCCATCACCTCCTAAGTCATTCCTGGCAGATTTTAACTTAATGATGGAATTTGGACTTGTGTGTAACTGGCAATCGTCAGGCTTTGGGTGACAACACAGGAACCAATTTAAACATCCCCACAAGCAGCAGGTAGAATGCAAATCCTGAAGTTCACAGATAAAACCCTGCCCTGCACTCTGTGCCAGGCATCAGGTGGCGTTCATGTTGTTGAATAGGTGAGAGAATTCACGTTTATGCAGGGAGAAGGCTTAGATCCAAGTGGCAATGCCGAAATTCTGGAATTGTCCATTAAAAATAAAAATTTGGAGATACACATTGCAGCGACTGCAACAATGGGCTCAAACATAGCAACAATTAGGTTATTGTGAGGATGGCACAGGAGTGGGCAGCTTTCTGTTCTGTTGTGCATAGGGTTGCTATGAGTTGGAATTGACTCCACACCTAACAACAACATTCTGAAACTTATCACTGTGTATATAGAGATTGTAAATGGGGCTACTGAAAAAAAAAAAAAATCTGTAGTAGATTTTTTTTTTCCTTTTATCCCCTAATTAAAAAATGCATTTTTCTCCTTCTGGGGCCTTAAAAGTCATTAACTTGGCTTTCCTCTAGCCCCTGGATCTAGCCAGGCATGTCATTTGTTCACTGCTCCATGGGAGAACATGAAGAAGATTGTGGGGGCCATTCCTGCCTTCTGGGATCAGAACTTGCCATTGTGTTTGGGATGAGGGGTGTTCATCTGCACACACAATCCATACGCATAGCAGTATAAAGAAGCAGTAGATCAGCCAAAGGTTTAAAGTCACCAAGAATCAAGTGAGCCAGCTTGAACAGGGACCCTAGGGCACAGGTGTTCAAACCTTAGTTGTAGGTCAGCAGTTCTGAAACTCTGTGGCCTCAGAACCCCTTTACAGTAACTCTGAGAACCCCACAGAACTTGGCTTATGTTGTTTATATACCCATTGCCGTCAAGTCAATTCCAACTCATGGTGACCCTATAGCACAGAGTAGAACTGCCCCATAGAGTTTCCAAGGAATGCCTGGAGGATTCGAACTGCTGACCTTTTGGTTAGTATCCTTAGCACTTAACCACTATGCCACCAGGGTTGGTTATAGCTGTCAATATCTGCCATGTTAGAAATTAAACACTTTTAAAGCACAAGGATACACATTCAGTTAACTGCAGAGTGATGTTCTATGTGCTGTAGCCTCGTGAAGGTTCCACCATGAATTGCTGAGACAAAGTGAAAAAAAGGCAAATAACATCCTTTGTAGCTTTGACCTCACAGACTCCTCAGTCTCCAGGGCCCCTAAGGTTCACCAGACCACCATTTATAAACCGAAGGTAACTGCTGAGGAACGAGAGGGGTGGCAGGGAGGATAAAACTGGCTCCCTCAACCCAGTATATAAAAGGGCACCTGCCCTACAAGTCTGAGACACAGTTGGGAAGCACAAAGGAGCCTTTTTTATGAGGTTGTCCTCCCCATAAGGGTGCAAACCCCAAAGTATTGTCAAGCCTGACTCCCCACCATCACTGCATCCACCCCCGTGGAGGAGGAGAGGACCAGGAGTGCAGTTTCCTTTCTAAGGATGTTCCCTGAAATTGCACACATCATGTCTACTCATCCTACAGGCAGGAACTTAGTCACGTGGCCTCCAACTGTAAGGGGGGGTGGGAGTCTCTGGTTAACATCCTAGGAAGAAGAGGGCATGGATGTTGGCTGAGCACAGTCAGCTCAGTAAGCAGTTTAGGCAGCTTACACAGGGCAGTAGGGAAGAGGGCTTAGTCCTCGGAGTCCTGGTTCTTTGCAGGCAGTGATACTCCCAAGAACAAGTGAGAGACAATATGGATGTGCATTTATTAGATTTACCAACTCCACCACTTGCCCCAGAGTATGCATTATACATAATCTAGATTCCTTCCCTCTGTGGCTCCCTCCCACACCTTCCCTGATGGAGCTAGCCAGGCTAAGTCTAGTTTTCCTCTAGTCACTAGTACTTCTTTTACAGAAGGGCAGGTTTCAAGGCAGTCAGGAGAAGAGCGTACAGTGTGTCTTCAGTGGAGATCCCAGCTCTTGTTCCTGTCACCCCTCACTTTTGTGGCCAAAAGCAGGAACCTTTTTTAGAGTTGCCCCCTTTCCCCCTGTTTTGCCTCTTGCCTGAGGCCTAGATGACCTTCGGTCCCACCTTAGTAACCGGCTTTGAGTTCTACCAGCGAATCTTGGAGCCTTTCCTTCCTACCGTATGGTACCTTCCCCTCTGAGTACCCCTCTAATCAATATTGCCCGATCTAAAATCTATGCTTTGCTGATGAGAAGACTGGCTTATATGGTTCATTAACTTGCCCAAGGTCACCCAGCTCTTAAGTGGGGAAGCCATGATTTGGACCCTGATCTGACTCCAAGGCTCATACTTCTAATCATTTTGTTTACAATTCAACAATTATTTAGGAGTTTGCTAATCAGACTAATGTATCATCGTTTAAGCTAATATCTTTCAAAAAAAAAAAAACAAATAGAACTCAACAAACAGATTTGTACACCCTTTGATGGGCAAGAGCTGAGTTTAATATGTCTTTGAATCTCCTGAGCACATCTCTTTCTAGATCACCACCCTTCTTCTTAGAATGACAGCAGCTAATTTTGAAGAGGAGCCCTGGTGGCACAGCGGTTAAGTGTTTAGCTGCTAACCCAAAGGTCAGGGTTCAAATCCACCAGCCACTCTGCAGGAGAAAGATATGGCAGTCAGCTTCCCTAAAGATTACAGCCTTGGAACCTATGGGGGCAGTTTTACTCTGTCCAATAGTGTCACGATGAGTCAGAATTGACTCAACGGCAATGGTAAGGAGCTCTGGTGGTTATTAAGCACTCAGCTGCTAACTTAAAGACTGGCAGTTCAAACCCACTAGCCATTCTGCAGGAGAAAGATGTGGCAGTCTGCTTCTGTAAAGATTATAGCCTTCGACAGCTCCTGTCCGGAGGCAAGATGAGAAGGCAGAAAGGGACAGGAGCGAGTTGAATGGACACAGGAAATACAGGGTGGAAAGGAGGAGTGTCACATTATAGAGAGAGCAACTAGGGTCACATAACAATGTGTGTATAAATTTTTGCATGAGAAACTAACTTGAGCTATAAACTATCACTTAAAGCACAATTAAAAAAAAAAAAGTTACAGCTCTGGAAACCCTATGGGGCAGTTCTCTGTCCTACAGGGTTTCAATGAGTCAGAATCCACCCAATGGCAATGGGTTTTGTTTTTTTTTGCGGGGGGGAGGGGTTGAATGTTTGAGTACGTCCTTTGTGCTAGATACTGTGCTAAGTGCTTGATGTTGTTAGGTGCTGTCGAGTTGGTTCTGACTCATAGCGACCCTATATACAGCAGAACGAAACACTGCCCGGTCCTGAGCCATCCTTACAATCGTCGTTATGCTTGAGCTTATTGTTGAGGTAGACACTCCTTTTTATCCCCCTTTTAAAGATATGGAAACTGAGGCATACATGTCACGAAGCTGGTAAGTAGAATCACACCCAAGCAATCTGACTTCAGGGTTTGTGCTTTTCTATACTTGTGGTCACATCATCGCTTTTTCTAATTTCAGTGTTTCTGTGACATTATGATTTTATTTTTGCAGCTTATTTCACATTACTAAGACTTTACTTTTGGGAGTCTGCTATGGCACATAAGGAAATACCTTATGGTCTTTTTTTATGACACCCTGAAGAACTTCCCGAGTCAGGCTACTTAATATTTAACTGAGCAAATTAAAAATAAAGAAGCTATGCTTTGGAAATATGTCTACAAAACCCACCCTTTTCTTTGTGAGAAGTTGAGCTCAAATGTCCCCAGGAAACAACTTTGCTTTTCAAAGACAGGAAAACTCCCTTCACAGTCTCATTTCATTACCATTTACACAACTAAGCTGGTCTAAGTCTGCCCATGGGAACAAGGTTCACTAACTTAACAAAGGATAGTTATAAAACTTTATAAGCAATTACTAGGTGTCTTCGTTATCTGGTGTTGCCATAACAGAAATGCCACAAGTGGGTGGCTTTAACTAGCAGAAATTTATTTTCTCACAGTCCAAGAAGCTAGTAGTCTGAATTCAGGGCACCTACTCCTGGCGAAGCCTCTTGTCGGCTCTGGGGAAAGGTCTTTGTCATCAGTCATCCCCTGGTCTAGGAGCTTCTCAGCACAGGGACCGTGAGTCCAAAGCGTACACTCTGTTTCTTGGCACTTTTTTCTTGGTGGTAGTCAGGTCCCCCTCTCTCTGCTCCCTTCTCTCTCATTTTATCTCTTGTAAGGTAAAAGGTGATGCAGATCACACCCCAGGGAAACTCCCCTTATATCCAATCAGGGCTGTGACCTGAGTAAGGGTGTTGCATACCACCCTAATCCTCTTTAACATATCCTAATCTTGCCTCATTAACCACAGGCAGAGGTTAGGATTTACAACACATAGGAAAATTACATCACATCACAAAATGGAGGACAACCACACAATATTAGGAATCATCGCCTAGCCAAGTTGAAGCCTATTTTGGGGGACACAATTTAATCCATGACACTAGGTTTTCACCATATAAAGATTCCAAATTCCTCTAAATGCTCAAAACTTGCAGTTAAAGACATACTATTCAGGCGACTCTGGTCTGCCTAGAAAAAAGGTGAGATGCAAACCTTAATCAGAACCAGCTTCTCCTCCACGGGTGCAGTCACACTCAAGCCATTCCTGAATCACAGAACCGGGCACCTGCTGAGTTCACCGTCAAGCCAAGTAGAAGGCAATTTTTAGTGAACTCTAGGACAAATGAAGAGTTAACTAGATGTACTGGAAAGCTTCTCAGAGCCTTTTAGAAATCTTCCAAAGGGCTACAATGTTTCCCAACTTATTTGATCAACTCTTCTCTCAGAACACCAATGTACATTTTGTGAACCCGGTTTGGGAAGTTTTTGCTATAAGAGACTCACTTATATTTTTGGTTTTTTAAAAAGTTAGTAGTTGGAGACTCAGAAGGCATTTTCCCTTAGAAAACAATGTTAAATGTGATTATATGCCCACAGGCACAGGAAGGGCCCCACGATGTAGCTGAAAGAGCCCTGGTGGAGCACTGGTTAAAGTGCTCATCTGGTAACCAGAAGGCCGGCAGTTCAAACTCATCAGCTGCTCTGCGGGAGAAAGATGTAGCAGTTGGCTTCCTTAAAGATTTGCAGCCTTGGACACCCTATGGGGCAGTTCTACTCTGTCCTACAGGGTCGCTATAAGTCATAATCAACTCGACACACTGGGTTTGGTTAATGTAGCTGAAACGGCATGACAGGAGCTTTAACGGATGTCACAGGCTCATTCTGTTCCTCCGGCAGTGGCCCCTCAGGACAGCTATTCCTGATCTCAGCCGTGCCTTTGAGAGACCCATCATGAGGGTTACTCTGGCAGCTAGCACCCCAGGGGCTGGGTGTTCCTATGTAAGAATTAGGGAGCAATCAAGTAAGTTCAAGAAAGAGAAATGGTTATCCTTCCATTTTCAACTGTGTAATGAATCAACCCTCTTACATTCAAGAAGTCTAGGGATGAGTTAGTGTTCACTGAAGCCAAGTTCTTGGAGCCCTGGTGGCACAGCGGTTCAGAGCTTGGCTGCTAATCAAAAGGTCGGCAGTTCAAATCCACCAGGTGCTCCTCGGAAACCCTATGGGGCAGTTCTACCCTGCCCTATACGGTCACCATGAGTCAGAATAGGCTAGATGGCAGTGGTTTTTTTGGTTTGGAAGCCAAGTTCTAGTTTTTCCATTTGAGAAATGGTAGGGAGGTCTTCCCTAAAGCCACAAAGGCAACAATGTATGTGCTATTCACGATAGCTAAAAAAAAAAAAATTAGTCAAAGCAAACTGACACTGATTTCTTCATGGAGAGTGCACAAATGAAAAAGCACGGAATACCTTAAGAAAAATCAATAGCTTTATTTTTCCTTAATATACATTTAGAAAGTAGGTCTCAGAAAGGTTTCGTGGAACAGACCCAAGGACTATGTACAAAGTGAAGAGTTGCCAGCCTGAGCCCCGCAGCCTATGGCTTTCCCATCAGTGGTGAGGCCAGGTCTTTGACAGCCGTGGAGTTCAGCTGAGGAATCGCACTGATCTTCAGAAGTTTGCTGCTTGCGTATTTATTCTTGATGGCCTGCGGAAGTTGTCGGCGGTTAGCAGGCGTCAGGACTCCCAGCTTCTACCTCCCTCATTCCTAGTCTAACTGACAAGTATCTAGGCAAGACCCATATCTCCAGACAGCCCTAACATGCTCCTCCTGTTTCCGTCACACCTGCTAAAGAATGAGGCCCATGAGGTAACACAGGTGATGAGGGAGCCAATGACTTCAAGGTCCAAGGAGGCTTCCAGTCATAATAAGCTAGCAGAGATGGGGGATGTGTGCAACATACCACAGTGCCCTCAGGGCAGAACAGGCCGGGACTGGCAGCAACAATGGACAACAAAAGCGAGTGGCAGCTAGTGCCTAGCAGATGGCAGACAACACCTCAGCACTGAGAGCACGTGATATTAACACCATAGTGTGCTAAACCATGCTCACGCTACAAGTAAGAAAGCAAGTCACACGTGCAGGCGGGCAGCACTCAAGGCTCTTCTGTGGCACAAATGCTGCTCTTTGTCACCAAGCCCTGTATTTGGTGCCACACAAGCACAGGACAGAACCAAGTCTCCTCTGACTCCTCCCTCAGGAAGGTCACAGAGAGACAGACACCAGGCCCAGGATGCTTCCTGAAAGGGCCTCCCCCCTCCCTCTTCACCATGCTCACTAGGCAGGTGGCTTTTAGGCTCTGTCCCAAAAGACCCTGGATGAGGCCCTGAGTGATACAACCCAACATTATACCCAAGACTTCCACACAGCCATCCGATCGCAGGCCAACCAGCCTTCCCTGCTTGCGGAGCAGTCGCCCAGGAAGCTGGTATGAGAACGCGGCATATACAGAGAATGGCTGACCGGCTGATGACACCATCAGCCCACCGACTCTGTTTCAAAGGAATCTGGGCTGGCCAGTATGCTCCATCCCCTGCTGTATTAGGAAGATATAAACAACCTGTACTAAAAGAGGCTCCCACATAAGCCATAATGTATTTGCAGGAAAACACACACGCACAGCCCACGGTCCAGTGCTTTCCACAGCTGGAGAGAAAGCAGTACTTACGATGAACTTCGTTAAGTTCTCATTTACTTTCACCACGTTTTTGGCCATGTGCTGCATGACCTCCAGCACCTCCTTCTCCGTGTAGCCGGTGTAATATTCCTGCTTTAAACTCTGGGACACAAGCAAAGAGAAGATGACGTGGTTGGAGGACACTCTGCACACGCAGACGTTACTTACGCAGAAGTTGTAAAGGAGTATTCTCACCTCCTGGAATTCAAACACAACTTTAGCCGCCACCGTGGTGCCAGCAAAGCTAACACAGCCAGGTCTGTTCTGGCGCTGAGACAGGGCTAAACTAAGACACTCTGAGGCTCCTGGCTAAGTCAAGCGTCAAAGGCTTTTTTTTAAAAAAAAAAAGAAGAAGAAGGTTGCACAGAATGTTGTTGCTGGGTGCCATTGAGTTGATCCTGACTCATAACTACCCCATGTTGACAGAACAGAACGGCCCCATAGGGTTTTCTTGGCTGTGATCTTTACAGGAGCCCAACACCAGGTCTTCTCCTGCGGAGCTGCTGGGTGGGTTTGAACCGCCAACCTTTTGGTTAGCAGCTGAGCATTTGCACCACCAGGGCTCCTTGCACAGGTATACAGGGTACTTCAAGTAATCAATCTTTCCTGCCCACCTTTATGACATCACTGAAAAAGAATGAAGACAGGACAGAGTGAAAACCAAGTCAAACAAAAACGCCGCCTGTTCCGTGCTGGCAAAGGCCTGGGACCAGCCCATCCCTCGTGTCCCTCCGTCAGGGTCCTGCCCAGCAGCGCTGTCAGGGAGGTCCAGCCCCAGACTTCCCACTGCTGGTCAGGGGAGAGGCTCAGGATGCAGAACCAAACTGCACCACAGGAGCAATCTTCCACGTGCAGACCATGACCACCTTGCATAGTCAGGCACCAAAGAACAGGGAGAACCCAGAGAAGCCACTCCGCCCAGCCTTGTGACCTGCCCTCCCCAAAGAAGGAAATTCCAGCAAAAGGACCACTGTTGACTGATAAGACTTACCACATATCAAGATACATAACCTGGCTTTATTTAAGAGTTACGTGGTACAATTTCAAAGCTAAAACATATTCCTTTTGTATGTACGGTACAAACTTCTTGTAATTGAACGGGAAAATAAATCTCAATTTATTTTAATTCTAAAATAATTTGAAAGAAAAAAAGAAATAACACACAACCACTGGTATTCTGGAATCAGCTCCCAGAAAGCCGGGAAGCCTCTTGTTAACCGGTTCAACAGCCCAAGCAGTGGGCTGAGGAGTAACATGGCGAAAGTGAGCCATCAGCCCCAGGGCCGTGGACCACTAGTGGCTTTTCTGCCTGAAACTTACTATTTTTAAAATTTTCAAATACAGAAAAATTTAAAGAATAAGATAAAGAACACAGAATGAATATCTGTATATCCCATCAGTCAGTACTTTAAAAATTTTTATTTTATTGCGGTAGGATACATATAGCAAAGCATCTGCCATTTCCGCCATTTTTATGTGTCCACTTCAGTGGCATCTGTTACTTCACTGTGCTGTAAAACCGTCAACACGATCCACTTCCAAATTTTCCCATCATCCTTAGCAGAAACAAGTACTTCCCCATTTACCAGTCTCGCCGACCCTGGAAACCACTAATACACTTTAGTCTATGTATCTGCTGTTTTAGACATTTCATATAAGTGGGATCACACAATACTTGTCTTCTTGGGTCTGGCTTTTCTCACTCAGCATATTTTCATGGTTTGTCCATGTCATAGCACGTATGAGAACTTCATGTCTATTTACGACTGAGTGGTATTCCATGGGATGTATATACATTTTGTTTATCCACTCTCAGCTATTGATGGGCATTTGGGGTGTTCCCACCTTTGGGCCGTTGTGAATAAAGCTGCTGTGAACATTGGTGCCCAAGTGTCTGCCGACGTCCCTGCTTTCAAGCCTTTTGGGCATATACCTAGGAGCGGAATTGCTGGGTCATATAGTAATTCTGTTTAACTTTTTGAGGAACTGCCAAATTGTTTTACAATTATTAACGGTTCGCTATTTTCTATCTCCGCTCCATGTATACATACGTGCACACTTCTTGCCGAAATGTTTGAAAATAACATGTCACTCCTCAGTGTTTCAGTAAGCATTTTCCTACCTATCCACAATACCATTGTCACAGAAGAAAACTGTTGATGATTCTGTATCATCTAGTATATGATCCATATTCAAATTTCCCCAATTACTCCAGAAATGGTTTTTGGGAAATTTTTTTTAGATCCAGGATAAACTCAAGGTACACGCAGTACTTCTGGTTGTTGTGTCCTTAGTCTCTTAAAACCACCTCCGCTTTTTCAGTACCTGACACTGACTTTTTTGAAGCACCCAGGCCAGTGATGTTTAGAATGTCCCGTACTTTGGCTTTGTCTGGTTGTTTCCTCATTTCAATCATTTTTTTTCCCTTGAAAAGAGAGGTTCACCCATGGCTCATGCATGGACTGGCAACCTCTCCAACTGAATGCTGCAGTTTTTCCTCCAATAGTGAGTCCTCTCCTACTGGCCCTACCCAGCAGCAACCTGGAGGTGCAGGAAGACCTGTGTGGGCGTTGTTCATAGGAAGGCCATGAGCTGTGTGCCCCTTGTCACAATGAGCCCAGATTCCTCTTGGGTGTGTTATAAACAGAGAAGCCACTCTTGAGGCCCCCTGCTCTGAGTACACCCGCTACACGGGGAGTAATGCATACTCCTTACTGCATCAGAAGGCAGGCACATCAAGTCCGTGATCTCACTACTGGTGATGCCCACCTCAACCGCGAGCTTAAGGACGTAACTGCCAGAGTTCTCCACTTTAAAGGTACGGTTGTCTTTGGAATTAGTATGTATTTGTGGGGTGATATTTTGAGACCATTGGAATCTTGTTTCCCAGAATTATTTCACCTAATGATTTCGGCATCCATTAACGATCCTTGCTTCAATCAATTATTATATTGGAGGTTAAAAAACAATGAGTTTCTAACTATCGTTCTTTTTACAGGCAGTCCCCAGATTACAAAGGAGTTCTGTTCCTAAATCTGTCTTTAAGTCCAATTTGTATGTACGTCAGAACAGTTAGATACAGTTCGTATCTAACGTCAGTTAGTCAAATGTTTGTCTTTAGTATATAGTGTACCTTTTTATGCATAAAAAACATGAAAGAAACACTTGCCAATACACTAAAATATGTTTAGTATAATAATAATAATGTTTAATGTTTTGATGCATGTCACAAAGTAGCACCTGTTTGTTATTACGAACCACTGTATGTACCTTGAATCTTGAATATAAAAGGCTCTACAGGGCTGGTTCGTAAGTATGGTGCCACGTTAAGTCAGCCTTCCGTTTGTGACCCAGGGACTGCCTGTACGTTAATTTGCAGGCATTCTACTTAAAACAAAACAAAAAAAAGCCTCCCTGTTTATTCATTAAAGACTTGGATTTTTTTTTTTCTTTCTTCTTTCATTTTTTTAAATGTTGTCATTTTTCTTTTTGATGCTCAAATTAAACCAAATGTGGCTGGCAAGAGCCTCTTCAAGCCATTTCCCATGTCCTTTTGCATGACCCCATTAGTCTTTGAGAAGCTCTTGCTTTCTGGCACAAGCTGTTCTGGAACCAGCCACTTCTCTAAGAAGCCCTGGTTCCTTGTGGGTAACAGGGCTTGGTACCCAAGATCTGGACACCGGGTATGTTCACTGTTACTGGGTTGTCATTGCTTCTAGACTCTTTCTTGTGAGTTTACTGACTGTTCCAAATGATACTTATTATAAGGGTTCTTCCTTTTGTTTTTCAATTTTTTTTTAAATATTTTATCTCATAGTGAAAATTTTAATCTTTAATAACTGGAATACATTTATTTGCTTTATCCTACAATAGACATAAAAGAATTTTAGAATTGCAATGCCGTATTACTATTAACAATAGACCTACTAAGTAAACTTCAAGTGCCTGTACCTTTTTTGTTCCTTTGTTTCGTCTAACTTTGTATCTCTCTAGGAATGCACAGTCAGAATGCTGTGTTCAAAGCCCATTTGAAAACAGGCACTCAAACAAATAGTCGTACAAAAGGCCAATGTACAAAAGGCCACAACACACGGCATGATTCCACTTGTATGAAATATCCGGCACAGGAAAACCCAGAAAGATGGACACAAAGCAGGCTGGTGGTTGCCAGGGGCAGGGAGGGTGGAACGGGGAGAATCTGCTTCATTCTGAGGTGATGAAAACGTTTTGGGGCGTGACAGAGGTGGTGGTTATAAGACACTGTGAATGTAATAAATGCCACCCACTGAGGCACCCACTTGAAAATGATTCATTTTTGTTATGCAAATTGCACCTCCATAAAAACAAACAAAAAAAAGTTATTTGAATTCTTTCCTCTTATTCTGTTACCAACTTGATACCAGTCACTTTGTTTCTGTTTAATTCCATTTTAAGGTTTACATAAAACATTTCTATTGCTCAAAAGTCAAAATTATATAAAAAGTTACAATCAGGAGTTCTGCTCCCATCCTTAAACTTCCGCCCTATCCCCACCCACCCAAATACGTACCCGTTTTCATTAATTTCTGGTTCATTTTCCCTTCTTTCTTACACAAAATGCAAAATCCCGTGTACACTTGTGCAGGAAGCCAGTACCACCGTGGCCCCTGGCAACCTTGGATGTATCTACTCAGGCTGTGTGGACACATGGGCACTTGTGCAGGAAACCAGTCCCACTGTGGCCCCTGGTAACCTTGCATGTATCTACACAGGCGGTGCAGGCACACGGGCACAGACTTGAAGCACAGTTAACCTGTCCTGGCAAAACGCTCTGTGATCCTCCTGAACTAGGAGAGGACAGCAGGCCTGGAGAAGCTGTCTTGAACTACCTCCCACTCTCCTTCCGAAGTCTCCTGGGAGGTGTCATGAGGCAGTTACTCATAGAAGAGAGCCCTGCCACTCTCAGAACTGCAGAATATAAAACCCCTTGGCTGCAGTCTTGAATTGGCTCCAGTCTTGATTTGGCTCCTCAGCAAGAAAACATCCCACAACATCAGGTCCCCCCTTTTTTCGGTATGGTCTCTGGTATGAGACAAGGGCCAGGGAGCAGGCACTTTATCTGCTCTACCGGTGGTTCACTGCATCTTTACCGGCCGAGTAAGTCAAGCCTCAGCCGTGCCTTGTCTTGTGTGCTTCATGACTTGTTTCGTTTAACAGAATATACCAGAAATCACACCATTTCAGTTCTTAGTGGCCTTCCTCATTCTTTTTACAGCTCTACACTACATTTGGAAACCCTGGTGACATAGTGGTTAAGAGCTACAGCTACTAACCAAGAGGTCAGCAGTTCAAGTCCACCAGGCACTCCTTGGAAACCCTATGGGGCAGTTGTACTCTCGTCCTATTGGGTCACTACGAGTCGGAATCAACTCAACGGCAATGGGTTTGGTTTGGTTTTTTCATACTATGTTTGGGTGCCGTGGTGCACTCGATGAGTCTCATGTGGAAAGACATCTGGATTCTTCCAAGCAGCTTTCTTTCAGCACTTTGGACAAGTGCTTCAAGGATAGCATTGTGGAAATGCTAAGTCCTTTCATATCAAGAGGACCTAAACTATAACTTAATTTCTTCTTAAATCCACCACTCACCCATTTTCCTTGGTCTAGAACCTTCTGAGACAAGCAGGAAGCGGCCGCTGCTACCTTAGAAGGGTGGTAATGCACCATGTCGTAGTCAATGAGAGTCAGCTCCATCAAATACTTGGCTAAAGTGTGCTGTTCAACATCAACCTATGAAAGAACAGCCAGGGACTGTAAGAATCACAACTGTTACTACCGTCTTGCAAAATTCTGGGTGGCGGTCTAGGAACTCAGATCCAGTTAACCTCCTCATTCCTCACAAGCACAGCTCTACTGCGCAGTATATCACAGACACAGAGCGTGAGGTCTTTTCTCCTAAGACGTGATGAGACAAGCATTAGGACTTGTCTATGGGATGCTTCCTGCAAGTTCATAAGCTTCCGTTCAATTAAGTGCATGTAAGTCGATGCTTCTGGGACGAGACATCAAACAGCAAAATAAAGTTTCCCACAAAGTTGGAAGCACTTACCTCCCCAGCCTTCGATGCCCGCCTTAAGAAGTGTAGGGGCAAGGGTCGACCCAACTCAAATTTCAAGTCTTTCAAAATTAGAGTTTCCATTTCTCGGATTTGGGAGCTGGTATAAGCATTGTCTGTGATATAAACGAAGTCTTCAATGTTTGGAGAAAACATCTCCTCATACTTGGAAGCCAAGAGCAGAGCTGTAATCCCAACCAGCTGAAGCTTCTTACGAGAGACAGGATGAATCTAATGGAAGCAAAAATATGTCAGAAGTCACACCTAAAAAGAGGGGTGCTTCTTTGGATGCAGCGCGATGAGAAGGAACCAAGCCTTTGAGAACTGCATATCGTCTGCTCATGCCTGTCTTCAGGGTAGGAGACCTGAATAGGGAGTGCCACCAGCTGCCAGGGCAAGTGTCCTTCACTAAGTACTATGTGCCAGGCACAGTGCTAAGACTAACACATTAGCCCATCAAATTCTCACAAAAACCCTAGGAAGTACATATCTTTATTCCCATTTACAAAAAGGTGGCCTAACAAGAGATTCAGAAGCCAGCCACGATCACTCAGTTATTGGGTAATGAAGATGAGGCATGAACCCAAGCCTGACAACCAAGCTCCCAGTCACTGCCCTGCCCCCATCACCCTGATGTGTCTGTGGCAGCCCTGAATTGGTATTCAAGGTGGTCTGAACAGAAACGAGGCCAAACAAAATAGCAGAAATTTAATGGATGCCCAGGGGCTTTTTTTTTAGGGGCAGAGAAGGGGGTGGCTTAAAGTTTTCCTTAATCCGCACCAAAAGTACATTCATTCAGCGTGAAGAATCTTCCAATAATGCTTCGGAGTCAGGGTATACCTCTCCAACTAGGGAAGACACGTTTCCCTTAATTTCCTTTAGCTAAGGCTTTGCTCTTCTTGCCTCAACTCTCATTACTGAAAACCCACCTAAAATATTACCGTGCTATGCTGCCCAACGAGGAGGCAGTGAAAACCACTGAACTTATATGATTATTTGGGGTTTTGCCATCCCTCAAGGTCATTATTATAAACATAATTACGATATTACTATACTGTTTGGGCAGAACCTGTGCTTTACCTGAACCCACATCACGAATGTTGATCTAAAACAAATAAGTCCTCATCAGCAGGGCTGTCATTTATGGGGGTCACACACCAGTGGTTCACATCTTAGCAGCTGATGAATATTTTAAAGACCACTTCTGCCTCTCAGTTTATTTTCTCACATTCTTCTTTCCTTTATGCCTCACATTCTCAGCCGACCGCACACACACACACACACACACACACACTCACTCTCTCTCTCTCTCTCTTATTTAATTCTGCCTCCTCCTTCTCACTGCTATAGCTATCCAATACCAGAGCTGGCTGGAACCTCTGAGGTTATCTAGCCATACTCCTTTTCCAGGTGAGAAAACTTAACCCTAAAGAGTACCAAACTCTGGAAACTGCAAGCAGTCCTGGAAAAGCAGGGTCCGAAGGACTTTCAGCCCATTTGATGGTATGTTGCCTTTGTCTGATGAATGACTGTGGTGACGCAGTATTTCCCCTCCAGCTTTTTTTTAGCAGGTTGCAGTAACAAAAATATCCAGCATTGGTCAGCCTCACCAAAGGCAAGGCTTGTCACTCTTCCACGACTTCCCTTTTTAGCACCTGAAGATCTTGGGCTTCTCATAAAGCGGCTTTGGGTCTTTCCTTCAGATGTACCTCACCTTAGCTTTCTATCCCCAAAGCATAAGTGCAGTGTTTGCTGAGCTGCTGGCGTGAAGCTTCTCCGGCCCCGCCTACCTGTAAAAAGCGGTCCATAATGGCAATGCACATGTACAGCGTCTCCTGCAGAAGCCTGAACTTGGAGTGGACTTGCACCAGCCAGTCCACCAGAATGGCGCGCATGCGTCCGTTGATGTCACTTCCATCTAAAAAACGTGGGCTTATGGACTGCAGAACCTGTCAGTGGAGTTAAAAATTTTAAAAGCTGAGCTCATTCTCTTTCCAACCGTGTGGTAAACTCCACGCTGCTGGTGCAACCAAAACACAGACCCGCTCACCTCAAGCTGCCTTAGATACTGATAGATGTCCTTAACGTAGTCACTGCAGAGCTGAGGGTTCTCCCCATCTTCATTGTCGATGTCTTCGATCTTGCAGAGCAAGGCGTCAGAGAAAGCTTGGCACAGATTCTCTTCCTTCATGGAGACATCCTCAAGCGGGGGAGACGTACCCTGTGCCAACACATTAAACACCTGCATTACCCCTGCCTTAGAAGTAGCCTCAATGGCAAATATGTGTGGGGCCAACTGGCTTAAAGACCAGCATCATCTACATGGCACAGTGGTTAAGGGCTTAGCTGCTAGGCCATCTAAGATGCATCAATTGGTCTCAACGCACCTGGACCAAAGGTGCATGAAAAGCACCAAGGACACAAGGTGATTATGAGCCCAAAAGACAGAAGGTGCCACATAAACCAGAGAGTTCATCAACCTGAGACCAGAAGAAATGGATGGTACCTGGCTACAACCGATGATTGCCCTGACAGGGAACACAACAGAGAACCCTTGAGGGAGCAGAAGAGCAGTGGGATGCAGACCCCAAACTCTTGGAAAAAGATCAGACTTAATGGTCTGACTGAGACTAGAAGGATCCTGGTGGTCATGGTCCCCAGACCTTCTGTTAGCCCAAGACAGGAGCCATTCCCAAAGCCAACTCTTCAGACAGGGATTGAACTGGACAATGGAATAGAAAAAGATGCTGGTGAAGAATGGGCTTCTTGGATCAAGTAGACACTTGAGACTATGCTGGTATCTCCTATCTGGAGGGGAGATGAGAAGGCAGAGGGGATTGGAAGCTGGCGGAATGGACGTGAAAAGAGAGTGGTGGGAAGGAGTGGGCTGTCTCATCAGGGGGAGAGCAATTAAGAGTATATAGCAAGGTGTATATAAATTTTTGTATGAGAGGCTGGCTTGATTTGTAAACTTTCACTTAAAGCACAATAAAAATTTTTTTAAAAAAGAGCTCAGCTGCTAACCAAAAGGTCAGCAGTTCAAATCCTTGGAAACTTTATGGGCAGTTCTACTCTGCCCTATAGGGTCACTGTGAGCCAGGATCAACTTGATGGCAACGAGTATGGTTTGGTTTTTTGGGTTAAAGCCAAAACCAATAAATATCAAATAAAAGGTAAATACCTCAAGATACAATAGATGAAGTTTTAAAGAAATATTCCTGTTTAAAACCCTCTAATTTCACTCTAGGAACCCTGGGTGGCACAAACTGTTAAGTGCTCAACTACTAGCTGAAAGTTTGGTGGTTCCAACTCACCCAGAGGCACCTCGGAAGACAGGCCTGGTGATCTGCTTCCAAAAGGTCACACCTTGAAAACCGCTGTGAGCTGGAATCAACTTGGGGGCAACTACCAACATCAACTTCACTCTAAATAAAAACCTGAGTCCTCACAATGGCGTACAGACCGCCCTTTTCCTCTCTGAACCACCTCCTGCTCCTCCCCCCTTGGCTCCTCCACTCCATCCTCCTGGGCTTCTGCCTGCCTTGCATAAGCAGGCTGTGTCTATAGGAATGCTCTTGCCCCCCTATCCACGTGGGTACACCCCCACCACCTTCAAGTTTTGCTTCAATGTTATCTTTCAGTGAGGTCTATCCTGACTTTCTATTTAAAATTACAGCCTGGCTCGTCTCACTCCCCTCCCATACACATGTCCAATCTCTCTTACTAGTGCTTTTTTTCCCCACAGAATATATAACTTTCTAATATACTGTGGAGCCCTGGTGGTGCAGCGGTTAAAAAGCTCGGCTGCTAACGAAAAGTTTGGCAGTTCGAACCCACCAGCTGTTCCTTGGAAATCTTACGGGGCAGTTCTACTCTGTTTCATAGGGTCACTATGAGATGGAATTGACTTGACGGCAACAGGTTTAGTTTTTGTTTTAATATACTATAGAATTTACTTATGTGTTACGTTTATTGTTTATTTTCTATTTACTTCTGCTAGAATGTAAGCTCCCTAAACTAACATTTATTACAATTGGTTTGGTCCACTAAGATATCTCAGACACCTATTACTCCCCGACACAGAGCAGGCGATTGATAAATACCTACTGAATGAAAAAAACATAACCATCTGGGTCAGAGATTACCAAACGCTCGTTCTGCTCTGCATGTGCGAAGTTTTCTTCTCTCCAACTAATTTATTCTAAATTGAGAAACTGGCAACTAAGAAGCAGAAAAGCACATTCCATTCTATGAATAAAGCAGGAGGAGCAATAAATACTGAGCAAGTGTACCACCCAGTATTTAATTTTCTTATGCTTACTGGGTGACTGTTTATAAAAATCACAGAAATTAAAAATTCAGAAGTCAGTTAAAAACGAGTATTCAGTACTGAAGCATAAATAAAGCGTTACTCTTAAAAAGAATCCCGAGTGCTTCTCAAAGTGAAACTAACAGGACTGCTAGGCTATGAAGAACAGAGACTGAGGTAATAAAACATAAAATCAAAGAGAAGCCTATATGATAAAACATATAAACAATTTAAATCTACATTAAAGCTCAATGATTACAGTTCCCAGGGTTAGGGAAGGATACAACAAACTTTAAAAAACAGCTCAAAACATTATCTTCCCCCTGAAATCCATGGCCCTAAACTGACAGGTGAACAGGAGGTATGCAGACCATTTAGTCAAGAATCCGAGAACCTCAAGGGGCTGGAGTCAATGAGAAGAACTATACGAGAAACTGGAGAGAAACCTGGATCAGGTGCCCAGGGAGGGAAAGACCTGGAGGTGGATGAGTAGGCAAATGAGGCCCACGCAAAGTGCCAGGGGCAGCTAAGAAATACAGGCAACTCAGAGAGCTGCAAGCTGGTTTGGTTTGGTAGAAGCACAGCACGTGAGGTGTGAGAAGGTGGGCTGGAAAAGTGAGCAAGAACCTCGCTAAAGAGTGTGGATTTTATCCAAAGGTGAAGTGAAACCACTGAAGGAATTCAGCAGGGATGAATGGAATCAGATGTGCCTTTTAAGAAGCTGCTGGAGCTCCAGTTTAAGGAAACCTTTTTCAAGGAAAAGCGTTAGCCCCTTCCCCAGGCAGGGAGGTCAGTACCAGGAAGCCTGGCTGAAGGAGGCAGAGATGATGGGCACACCTTCCAGCTGAGAGGTTTATCAGCGTTCTGCTCTGAAGTGAACCTGAGTGTAGCCAGATCCCAAAGCCTCCGGGACCAGACAGGACACTGGCTCTGGCTCTTAACTTGCATGTTGGTGAAATAATTCCTTCTGGACTCTAACATAACTGCACTATTCTAAGACTCTCTCCAAGGTTCTGCTCGTCTGCTCAGGTAGTTCCCAAGGCCTTGGGCCAACCACGCAGCCCTCTGTCCAGTGTCTGCTGTGAGCGAGGTTAAAAACCACACCAGCTAGCTGACCGGCACAAACTTTGGGTTTTGTTTTGGGCGGGGGTGTGTGTGTGTGAAAATATACATAACAGAATACACACCATCTCAATAATTTCTACATGTACAATTCACTGTCACAAACTTCTGAAGGGCAAAAGTGGTCTGAGAAATAAAAACCTTCAAACTAGATTAACAAATGAGCAAGGCGGGTTACAGGGGCCAGGTCAAGAGCCAGAAACAATGAGGCTGTGAGATTCTGCCTCATTTGGGGATGAGCTGGGCAGAGTGTGCGTAAAGCTCCTGAAGTTCTCGCAGTAACAAGGCTGCCCAGTGGACTGAGCTGTGTCCACTGAGAGGGAGGAGCTGTATTCACATGCAAATGTACAGTAGCAACATGGAGTTTTGATAAAACATAGAGTTCCTTCATTGACTAAATTTATGATAGATTAATGATGTCAATGAAGTGCCACAGGAAAGGACCGTGAGAAAACTGGGTTCCACCACGACGACTCATTATCTGTACTGGGAAGCCTGTATGCGTGGACACGTTGGTGTTGTTAGTTCCCACAGAGCTGGCTCTGACTCACGGCGACCCCAAGTACAACAAAACAAGGATAGACAGACAGACAGATAGATACAGAGAGACAGATACACAGGCACACACAAAATCTAGAGAGGTAAATCCAGTCATGTCATGAGCTTCGGGGAAAGGAACAGAATGGAATTCTGGAGGTAGGAGGGTAGTAAAAATGAACTGACGTCTTGTTCTGTGTACTCCATGGACTTCGTATTGCTATGTTTTATGACTATGTATTTCTTATGTAATTAAAACTAAGAATCGCTTTTATATTAATGTGAACAGTTGTGTTTATTCCCCTTTTATATATAGTTTTTGCATGAGGGAAAGTTAGGCCACAAAACATTCTTGTGTTTGAATAATGACTATCATTGAATTTGATGATTAAATCAAATCTATAAACTTCAAAATTCATCAGGGTTTCTAGCTGCCACTCCCCAGCACATCTCCTAGGCTCATGTCTATCTCTGTAATGCTGTTATAACGCATTTCTTTACTCCTTCAGTCCCCAACCTGACTGGGAGCTATCTGAAGGCAGAGTAGGTGGTTTACTCGACTTGTTGTCCCAGAGTCCAGAAAACAAGTGGTCAGTAAAAAGCCTCTTCCTCCTTTCAAAACAGTCGCTCATGAGTCAACAAAAACAATTTGTTTTCTTCAAAAGTTGCAGGAAACAAGCTGCTGGGAATAACTGTAAATGGCTGGAACTCCTTCAGGGTCTCAGCCAGGGCCCTTGGAGATTCAGTTTCTTCATCCTCTACAAAGAAAGGGTAGTGTGATTTCCTTTAGAAGCCTGGGAACATCTGCTTTCAGGGATACGTGGCTTATGTCACAATCTTTCCAGAGCTTAATAATGTTGTTGCCAACTGCTGTGCTTAACAGGCATCTCCACAGCTCCTGGGACCGGCTGTGAAGGAGCAGCGACGACTGCAGATAGTTGTTGGTGGTGCTATTGAGTCGGTTTTGACTCATGGAGACCCCATGTGACAGAGGAGAATGGCCCCATAGAGCTTTCTGGGCTGTAACCTTTACAGAAGCAGACTGTCAGGTCTTTCTCGGGCAGAGCAGCTGGGTGGGTTCCTACCACTAGCCATTAGGTTAGCAGCTATGCTCTTAACCGTTGCACCACCAGGGCTCCTTTCTGCAGACAGAGCAGGTGACAACGAAAAACCCAGAGGGCTCACCTCGGTGACCAGGAGATAGGCAGGCAGAGGGGCTCACCTGCCAGGAAGGGGCTCTACCTTATTCTCTTCTGTGCTGTGTTCCCCAGGGAGAAGTGTATTTGAATTGAAAATGACTGTTGTTTATTAATCCCTGATGTCTTCTACAACTTAGAATATCCAATGAAGTGATTTTCATATGAACTGAGTTAAAAAAAAATAGTGGCTGTAGAGTAGATTCCAGCTCACAGGAAACCTACAGGGTTTCCAAGGGTTTCCATAGGGTTTCCAAGGCTGTAATCTTTACAGGAGCAAAGTGACACACCTTTCTCCCACACACAGCGGCTGGTGGGTTTGAATCACTGACCTTCTAGTTAGCAGCCAAGTGCTTAACCATTGTGCCACCAGGGCTGAGTTACAGGTCCATAATTCTTTACCTGAAACACCATGGCCTCAGTCATGAGTCTTACATGAACTTGGGTCTCAGTTTTGTCAGGAATCTAGAGAAAAAGGAGTCAGCCAAGGAGAGGCAGAGTGAAAAGGAGAAAAAGGAGTCAGCAAGAAGATGTGGAGTGAAGGGAACCCAGGAAGAGTAGAGGTCACAGGAGTAAACTATTTCTTCATTTTGTTTTTTTGGTTCTTTGTTTCGTTTGTTTTCTCCTTCTCTGATTCTAACAGTAATATGAAACTATAGTAAGAAGTTTGAAAATTTTAAGGAAGAAATTAAATCTTGAAGCCCAACACAATACTCGAAAATAACAACCATCAATATTTTGCATGTAAATGCAGTTTTATTATTTTTTTTAGACACTACCTGCCTTTATTTTAACAGATCCCTGGCATTTATGATTTAACATTCAGAGTTTGAATAAATGCACCATTTTAAAAGCAAATCTGTGTTGCAACCTGTACATGCTGTGTTGCAACCTGATTTTTCCACTTCATGTTACACACATTTCCACGTTTAAATGTTCTATGAAAACATATTTATGGTTGCACAGTATTCCATTAAATTGATTTAACTCATCTCCTATTATAGCACATTTCTCTGCTACATAAGAGATATCCATTATAGCACTATTTTAAAAAAGTCCTTACTATACCTCTGATCATTTTAAAAACAGATTTACTGGGTACGAGGGATAACCATTTGAAACATCCTGCTAAACTGTCCTAAAATATGGGCAGAACCACATTCAGACAATTACGCACATAAAATGCAGCAGAATTGTTAAGGGGCCAAGGTCTGAAAACCTGCCTTGGGGGTTGTTATCTATGGGGTCACTGGAAATCTTCAAGGGAGGGTCCCCTCTGAAAGCCTGTTTATAAAGAGCAGGCTGCTTTTAGCCTTCGCCTGTGTGGAAGCCACCTGAGCCGCCCCTCCCACAGATGCCACTGGCACATTCCAGTTGCATTTTCGGGTTAATATCCCTCTGTCACCTTGACAAATCTAAGCAAGATGAGACACGTTCCCCAAAACTACTTCCCTCCCCAACTTCCCTATTTTTCAGTAATTTATTCTCTAAATAGTTTCTTAAATATACAAGTGCTTATGGGGCCTCACTCTTATACCCCAAGCAACACATCCAAATTATTCCGTCTAAAACCCTGGGATGACATCCCTGAGAGGAGTGCAGTACATCTCAACCCAGTCAGTGCTGCTCTTAGCATCCACACAGACACTGCACTAAGGACACTCACGGGGGGAGGGCTGGGTTAGCTCAGACCCTAATCAACTCTGCATGGGCAACTGCAGCCTCCTCCCTGGCCTCCCCCTTCCCTGGCCTCTCTTCACTGTGCTCATTTCTCCCCTTCTCAAAACTTTTCACTGGTTCCTACTGCCTGTCTTAGCTACCCAGTGCTGCTATTAACAGAAGTGCCACAAGAGGGTGGCTTTAACAAACAGAAACCTATTTTCTCACATTTTGGAGGCTAGAAGTCTGAATTCAGGGTGCTCTACGGAAAGGCTTTCTCTGTCAGCTCCCAGGGAAGGTCATTGTCTCTCTTCCTTGGCTCCGTGGTGATCTCCATGTGGCATGGCATCTATCTTCCCCCATCTCTACTTGCTTTTCTGTCCTAATCTGCTCTTTTTACATCTCATAGGTGATGACTGGCTAAACCCCTACCCAAGTGGGATGACAGCCACAGATTAGGGTTAGGATTCAGAACAGATACTCTCAGAGGACACAGTTCAATCCACAACACTGCCTCAGAGGATAAAACCCAAACTCCAAGGCCCTTAGGTCCCACTGTAACCTTCTTCCCAACTCATCTTCTGCTTACACACACAGGTCTTCTGACCCAAATCAGAGCTGCCGCTTCCTTGCCCAAAGGACATGATACAGGCCTATTTCCATCTTGGTGCCTTTATTCTTGTTATTGCTTTGTCCCCCCAAAAAGACACTCTTTCCTATCAGCTTCTTCTTATCCCGAAAATCCCACTTAGGCCACGACATTCCATTCCGTCCCTCAGTGCTCTCTCCCACCTGTCCTATCAGCTTCTCCCTATCCTTAAAATCCCACTTAGATGACGACATTCCCCGACCACTCCATCCCTTGGTGCTCTCTCCCTCCAGTAGGTACAGCTTCCAAAGGATTGCGCTTACATCAGCCCAGTCATTACACATTCACCCACATGCTGCCAAGGGGCATCCAGCATCATTGTCTAAGATCACTAATTCAAGATATCTCTTACTCAGCCTAAACATCATTGGATACATACAGTAAGTGCTCAATATATTTATTCCCTAAATACATCCCAATGTTCCATATGTGAAATTTTCAAACATACTAAAGTATATATTCTTTAAACTGGAAAGAGTGGAGTAGCTATTGTATTCTCAGCACCAGCACCAGCACCAGCACCAGCACCAGCACCAGCACCCGTCTCATAGTAATTGCACAGGATCTTCTGAACGAATGCACACATGAGCCTGAACACGGTGGAAGGTGAACAAGCTGACGGATCCATTAGCATTCTAATTCCAACTGAGCGAACCAGTCACACAGACTATAACTTATAAATACAGAATTCTGACATTCCGTTGTTCTTACATGAGTTTGGGTCTAAGACCTCAGAGCTTCCAAAGCCTCTGTAGGGAAGCTCATCCTTGTAGTGGATTATTGTAATAAAGCTCACCACACTGCACTCTGAGAACACTGCATTTACCTGGACGTGAAGGCAATTAGCTTTGCCATTCAAGGTTATAATATTAAATTAAGGTACCACCACTAAAATGTATACGTATTCATTTCCTACACTTTTGCTTCAAAGAAGAATGTGTTTCAAAAGTTATAGTAATGACAAAGGCATTCTTTCAGTTTAGCTAAAAAGTGGCTACTTCACAAACTATGTTAGTAAATTCAGAACTTCCTACCTTTGGAGCCAACATTTCCATCTGTACTGGTTTCACAGAAGCAGTAGGTTTTACTTGTTTGTTGACATTTTTCGTTTTGGTGGCTTGAGCAGGTACTTTGGCGTTCTGAGCTTTCTACAAGGAAAGAGACGTGAATAGGGCAAGCTGGCAAGTTTTGTCCCTCAGTGCTATACAGGATCAGCCCTGCATGTACACATACAGTTCTATACAGGATCAGCCCTGCATGCACACAGAGTGCTAGACAGACTCAGCCCTGCATGCACACACAGAGTGCTAGACAGACTCAGCCCTGCATGCACACAGAGTGCTAGACAGAATCAGCCCTGCATGCACACACAGACTGCTAGACAGAATCAGTCCTCCATGCACACATACAGTTCTATACAGAATCAGCCCTGCATGCACACAGACTGCTATACAGAATCAGCTCCACATGCACATGTAGTGCCATCATGGTAGTTACCTTAGCTATTTGCGCTGTTCTGGTTGTAACTCTATTTCCAATTTCTTCTAAAACTGCCCGTCTAATAGTCACATGGCTCTTTGTTTTAGAATTAATTCCTCTGTCAATGTTTTCCAAATCATTGGACACCTAAAAAAAGAAAAATTAAGGAAGAGTTTAGACAATTTAAAATACTTTGCTAAGTCAGATAGCCAAATTCATAATAGTTTTGGGAAAGGTGAATATGCTCAGATCTATCTGAAAGAGGGAAAGATACATTTTAGGCCTAAAAACGCTAACTGTGATTGATACCAAACCAAAAACCAAACCCAGTGCCGTCGAGTCAATTCCGACGCATAGCGACCCTATAGGACAGAGTAGAACTGCCCCATAGAGTTTCCAGGGAGTGCCTGGTGGATTTGAACTGCTGATCCCTTTGGTTAGAAGCCGTTGCACTTAACCACTACACCACCAGGGTTTCCTGTGATTGATAACACCACTCTAAATTAGGCAAATCACTCATCTACTTTATCTGTAATAAAGACCCTTCCCTCACCTTGCAAAGGTATTTTGAGTATTCCCGCAAGCCTCTAAGAAAAACTTTAAAACTTCACAGGTAAAGGACTATTTTTCACACAGCACCCATCACTTAGTAGAGAGCCCGTAAATTTGGCATCTATTTTAAAGCCTTCCTTTACAGAAACTGAGAGCAAGTGCAGTGAGGACACAATATTAAAAAAGCTGTAACAGGCCTGGCTGTTTAAAATCTAGACATCTAAAACCTAAACTAGCTTCGACTCTTGTGCCATTCTAGAAATAAGACAAGCTCCCTTAGACATGATAGTCCATTTAAATGAGCTTGCCATTGAACAGAATCTCTTATATTAAGGATGCTTGGAAAGGAAATAATTTTCTAGGGTAAAGCAGTTTTAGTTCTCAAATTTAGGGAAGGTTGGAATTGCAGGAAAGAAAAACTGTTAGTTGATCTTAACTTGCTTCAGACAGAAAATGCTTAGCAACAAAACTTGCTAGGAAAAGTAATTCATACAAAAAGGTTTACATTATAGAACTGATGAACATTTCTTGAGAAAGAACAGCATATTCTATCCCTAAGAGTTGTGGGGTCCTCATCCTAAAAAGGAAACCCAGGTGGACTGGTGGTTAAGAGCTCGGCTGCTAAGCCTAAAAAAATCTATCAACATAACAGGGGGTTTGAGTGGAAAAAAAAAAAAAAAAATTTTTTTTTTTTTTTTTTTTTTTTACTAGGATAGACAGAGGGGAGGGGGAAAACTCTTGAACAGAAATAACTTGACAATTAAAGAACTTTATGCGATAGAAAAAAATTACTCATCAGTTTGACTCAGATCCACAAAGGGACATGAACTGAATACTGAACGTATTTAAAAAAAAAAAAAAAAAACCTGTTGCCAGTTGATTCCAACTCATAGCCACCCTACAGGACAGAGTATAATTGCCCCGTAGAGTTTCCAAGGAGTGGCTGGTGGATTCCAACCGCTGACCTTTCAATTAGCAGCTGAACTCTTAACCACTACGCCACTAGGGTTTTCTGAATGTATTCAAGCTATTTAAAGTCACACTGTACAATATTTCCAGCAGCAATTATCTATTAAAAAAAAAAGTTTGAAAGTTTAATGTTCGTGGGTTGAAGCCTAGTGATATGACTAAGTTTAAATTCATTTGGAAGGAAAAACTGACAGCTTTTAACTAGCCTTTTAGCTAGAACATGGAATGCAGGTGTGTCAGGGCCCTCTCGTTTTCAGCACAGGAAAACTAGGTTCAGATACCATTCAAGCCCACAGGAAATATATCCAAAAATTGTAACATTTTTATTTTTGCAAACCTGAAATAAATTAACTTGAATCCTTTTCTCTCAGGCTGCCATATTGGTACAAATTATATGTAAAATCTCTATTGCACGTGAGTGAAAGAATTTTCTTAAAAGGACAAGCCCAAACATTAGTGCACTAGGCTAGGAAGACTTAGGGTGCAGAAATAATGGGGAAATTCAAACAAAAGAAAACATGCCATGACTGTTGATAACCAAACACTCAGAGCCTTTACTGTCTGGAATTCCCTCCAGTCCTTCTCCTCCCCGCCCCCACAACAGAGCCCTAAGCTGGCAGGGTGCTGGGAAAAGGGAAGGACCCCCCAGATTTGCATGGGGGTCCTCTCAACCAACAAAGAGCACCTGGGATCGCTCGCTGCGTGCAGCCTGGGCTGGCTGGCTAGCCAGGCTGCAGTCCCCACGCGCCCCCCTCCACCTCGACGCCCTCGGGCACGGAGAGTCGGAGCACGGAGGTGGATCCGAGGCGGACCCAGGCGGGGAGAGGCGGCGTGGTGCGGGCGAGGCTGGCAGCATGGGGGAAGCAGAGGAGGTGAGGGGCTGCGGGCGAGGCCCCGGCCCGTGCGAGGGTGGCGGGGCCCACTCACCGTCGGGCGTCGGAGCAGCGCCATTAGGGACCGGGAAGGCGAGGTGACAGCCCGGGCCGGGGTCACGGCGCGCTGGAGGGGCACAAGCTTCGGGGCGCCGTTAGGGTCGCTTTCCTGCCCTACCGAGGCTCCTTCCGCGACGTCGCCCAGCTCCACGATTCAAACGCCGCGCCGCCCGCGCGCCATTGGGCGGCCTTACGCACAGCGCTTGCCTGCCATTGGCTGAGCCAGAGGCACTCACGCACGCTGATTGGCTGACTTTCCCTAGCCCCGTTTGGTTGTCATAACAACCGGTTGTTTTTTCTGCCTGCTGTCTTTTTTAAAAATCCTGGCCTCTAAGAAAAACAAACAGGAAATGTCTCGTTTGGGAAAGCAGACGCAGGACGCCTTCCCAGAATTTCGACGCGCGCTCACCCACAGATCGGTCTCGACGTTTGTTCTGGGTGGACGGAAGTGGGTTCTGGGGAGCAGCGCGGAAACACCCTTTCTGACCTTTGCTCCCTCCCGGATATGTCAGCGGTTGCTTAGCTCGCTTGCCCTGGGCCACGGGCTGCAGTGTTAGGGGGTGAGACTCAAACGTATGCTAACGGAGCGGGTATCCTGGCGTATACTCAGAAACTAAGATTCCCGGGAGAGGCGAAAACGGGTAAACGTGACTTGTGTGCCTCGTGATGAATGTTTGCCCCAGGCACAGTGTTTGGTACGTGATCGGTGCTCGCTAAATACTCATCGGATAAACAATACCAAGACGTGAAGATTTAAAATGGGACAGTGTGCCTGCCCCAAGCCTTGAGCAGCAAATTGAACAGTATTAAGATTGCCCTGAAAAGCGAAGAGGTGGACGGGGACATGGGTGATTAAGGCCTTTACAGGGAAAGGAGGAGGAAGGGGGCGAGGACGAAGGTCCAAAGCTCACAGTAAAGGCAGTGGAATGGCCAGGTTATCAGGCTCAGCTTAGGAACTTGAGCAAACTTTCCATCATTCCTACTTCATTCTACTCTTTAAAAATTAGTTTACTTATCCGGTACACGGGTACTAACAATCAGCTTGGTGAGATAAGCCTTTTACTGTGAAGGTTAAATTCTTTCCCTGGCTCCATCCTCTCTTGGCTGTAGGGCTGCTGACATTTCTGAATTTGTTCCTTCTTCTCTAAAACAAAAATAATTCCAACTCCTAAGTGGCAAGGGAAGATGTTTAGTATAACCCCTTTGCCCAGTAGAGTTGATTCCGACTCATAGCGACCCTGTAGGACAGAGTAGAACTGCCCCATAGAATTTCCAAGGAGTGCCTGGTGGATTTGAACTGCCGACCTTTTGGATAGCAAGCGTAGCTCTTAACCACTGGTCTGCCAAGGTTTCCGATGTTTAGTATATTCATCTAAAAATAAGATATCCTATGGAAAAGTCTCAGAAAGGAAAAACATGTTTTTGGGAACTGGGGCTGTAAAATTATATTTTTGCTTTAGTCTGTAATATGGTGGTGTTTATCAAAAGTTACAGCTATAAAAGTAACAATCTTTGCCAATTCACAGGGCTTTGTAAACAGAAATGTTAGTTAGGGTCAAGTGCTTTTATTAACTGATTTGAGAAAGGTTACTAAACAATGTTAAAATCAAATAATATAATCCATGTTACCAGACTGTTACCTTCACTGGAGCTTTTTATCCCCTTACAGGCACTAGCCTGGAACGTGACAGACACACAAACCTTCTGATTCGCCCTCGTTTAGTGCGTTGCAGTCCTCCTGTCACCACTTAGGCAACTTCTGTTGACCACTCTCCCTATATGTTAATTTACAAACTTTCTCATTGAATCCTTACAACAATTCTTATAAAGTAGGTACTTTTGTCTCCCATTTAAAGTTTTGGTGGCACAGTGGTTAAGTGCTCAGCTGCGAACCAAAAAGTCAGCAGTTTGAACCCAGCAGCTGCTCCACAGGAGAAAGATGTGACAGTCTTCCTCTGTGAAGATTACAGCCTTGGAAATCCTATGGGGCAGCTCTGCTTTGTCATAGGGTCACTATGAGTCAGAGTCAACTTGACAGTGGGTTTTTTGGATATTGTCCCTCATTTAACAGATGAAGAAACTGAGGCTTGCACCAGTTAAACGTCTTGGCTACAATCATAGTGCTGAGAGGTTCCAGAGCTATGATCTGTTCTCGGCTCTGAGTCTGTGCTCTTTCCACAATATGTAACATCGTCCAGTCAATTTACATTTGACAGAAAGAGTGGGAAAAAGCTCCAACAGTTGCCAAAGGAAACTGAACAGAAAATTAAGGATAAATTTCTGGAGGCCAAGGGCTCTTTACAATCATTATGGTAGAATTCTACATGATCAGTTCACTTTATTTCCTTTTTTTGGTCAAACACTGCTTCAAAAGGTTGTGCATATGAACTTCAGCAGATATGGGGTGAAGAGAAGGGAGAATACTGAGGCAGAAGGAGCACCCCAAGCAAAAATACAGACGACCAGTTATAGGTTGGCATGTTTGCAGACAAGGTGAGTGGCAAGACAGCATGGAGAGAAAGAAAGAACCAGAGACTCCTGCAGACATCTTTAGCTTGGAGTTTTGGTGCCGAATAGAACTTCTCTTTTCCGACATCAAAATTCTCCAGCTATCTAAATGAATTTATTTACAAATTCTTTACTAGGCATTGTATCAAAGCAATTGGGCTTGTTTCTCCTTACTCTGGTCACAATTTTTTTGTTGCACCTTCTATTAAGAAATGCAGTTACTTCCTCTTCCCTTAATTTGTGCTAGCCTTGTTAACTTACTTTGAGCAACAGAATATGACAAAAGTAACGCTGTGCCAGTTCCAGGCCTAGGTCATGGAGGCCTGGCAGCTTCTGCTTTCTCTCTTGGAGTCCTGAGCCACCGTATAAAGCAGTCTGGCTATCCGTTGCTGGAGAGACCCTGTTGAGAGAGCAATGTCCAGCCTTTGTAGCTGCAATGTCAGGTACATAAGGGAAGCCAAGCATGGCATCTGATTCCAGTGGAGTTCTCAGCCAGATGTAGCCACATGGGTAACATGGGCCATACCACACGGGAGATGGACTGCGTCCGCCAAGCCCTGCCCAAATCGCACCACTACAGCAAGTACATAAGCCACTAGGTTTTAGGGTGTTACACAATAGGTATAAGATAAACTTACCCGGGGTATTCCCAATCCTAGCACCAAATAAACCTTTTGTTTCCTAGAATAGTCTTGTGTGCTCTTGGTCTCTCATGGCTTCACAGTTTAGGAAAACAGCATGGTAGCTGGGATTTATGATCATTTGTGAACTGTGCATTTCCAGTAACATTATTCCTGGTAGATTTTTCAATGGGAAACTTGCACTCCAGAGCCACTTCCAGGTTTTGGCATTTGGTTGCCTCCTGAGAACACAAGGAATCATACATGTATCTGGTACTGAACCAAGGACAAGCAGTAATTGATAGCCTTGGGAAGCACAGAAGCCAGTCTGATGAGACTCTGGCCACAGAAGTGCAGAGGTCTTGGAGACTGGGTGTCAACATAGCGGATAAGAGAGTCAGTAACTGTGGTGCTTTTAAACTACACCTTCCCTCAAATGGTGGAGACTAATGTACCTTCTCTTGAGTATAGGCTACACTTACTGACTCTTCTAACAGAATGTGGCAGCAGTGACAGCATATAATCTCTAATACTAGGTCATAAAATGGCATTTTGCCTTTCTGCTTTTCCCTCTGGGATCACTCACTCCTCGGAAGCCAGCTGTCCTGTCAAGACGACCTTCAGGCAGCCCTATGGAGAGGCCCACATAGCAAGGAAGTGAGGCCTCTGGTCAACAGCCATGTGAGTGAGCCATTTTGGGGACAGATCCTCCATGGGGCTGCAGCCCCAGCCGCCATCTTGATGGTAACCACAAGAGATTCTGAGCCAGAACCACCTCGCTAACCTGCTCCCTGATTCACAACCCACAAAACTGAGATAAATGTTTGCTGTTTAAGCCACTGAGTTCTGGGGTTACAAAGCAATAGATAACAACTCATAGAATCTTATACTTTTCTGAAGTTTTCTTCCTCCACACATTATCATAATGTAAAGCAAAACTGATTCAGCAATTTGTACTCAAGACTCAGCAAAGCCCACAATGAAAATTACTACTGAGTGAATCTAATGCATTCTCTATAGTGATAGTGAAGGATTTGTTGTTGTTAGGTGCCATCGAGTCAGTTCGACTCATAGCAACCCTGTACAACAAAACAAAACGCTGACGGGTCCTGTGCCATCCCCACAGTAGTTACTATGTTTGAGCCTGTAGAGACACGCAATTAATTTTCTTCCTTCCTTGGCTCATTACTCAGCACGTTTTTCTGTAATCAAGGGCAGTAGTTTAAGAAGTTCCCACATTAACAACCCAGGCTTATGCCACAAATACGCGCATTAAGTAAATTTTAAAGTAATGATGTTAATCTACATAAAGAAAATCAGTAGTAATTATTAAACAGATCAACAGGTAGTTGTACATCTGAATCCGCCTAAGCAGCAGCAGCTAATACAGTAACATAGGCAATTCAGTAATGTGTGCTTAGTTAACCCCTAGTGGGCACCAGGTCCCTACATCACTCAATTTCGTGTGGAGAAGAATGAAGAGAATGAGAAATTCTAGGTGTTAATTTTCCCATTAAATACTCCCTCTTCTGGTCAGAGAGGACACATGGTTTCATCACCTGTGCCAATTCTGATCCACCGGCAGTCACTGCCTAAAGCATCGAAGGGTACTGATGGACAACTAGGCTCCTGCTGTGATGGCCAAACACAAGGAAAGCAGCTCCTGTGCTGGGAATCTTCCCATCTCTAACAAGCTCAAGCCAAACCCACTGCCATCGAGTCAAATTCGACTCATAGCAACACTGTAGGACAGAGCAGAACTGCCCTCATAGGGTTTCCCAGGCTGTAAATCTTTACGGAAGCTGACTGCCACATCTTTTTCCTGAGGAACAGCTGGTAGGTTCAAACCGCCCACCTGATGGTTGGTTAGCAGCTGAGTGCTTAACTACTGCATCACCAGGGCTCCTTCTGACCCACTAATAGGGCTGAAAAGGATGGCTCTTTATCTGGTAATTAGTAGCCTGGACCCAAGGTAAGAGGAAGATCAGCGGCAAAAACGGATCTACAGTTCAGCACCTTGCTATGCTACCATTTGTAATCAAAGGCAAGTGAATGTGGAGGGGAGGCAGAATGCAGAGAGCATAGAAGAGGAAAGGATTCTTAGGTATTCTGCAAAGCACTTCACATTTATTGTCTCACGTAGTCCTAATAAGACTCCTTAGAGGTAGGATTTCTCTTTTGTATATGAGAAAGTTGAGGCTTAGAAAGCTTAAATAAGTTGTTCTAAGTTGCACAATTCAAAGCCCAAGTTTGTAGGACTCCAAAGCCTATATTCTCTCAACTACTGCAGACAAGCCTTTCTGCAGTGTGTGAATTTGTACAGAACACACAGGCAAGAGAGGAGACTGGCCCCAGGAAGCCCAACCACAAAATAAAATTGGTAACATTTATTTTTCTTAGTAACAAAGAATATTTTCGGAAATAATTCTTAATTCAAGAAAATGAAATCTATGAGTAAGGTATTTCTACCTTGATATAGTCACTACTGAGACTCATGAAGTCTTCAATGTACAAAAAATGTACTGTGCTCCTGGAGGTTTTGGAAGGTGAGTTAAAAATCAGAATGCGTTTTCCATAGAATTAAGCTATTTCCATTCATGAAAAGCTAATAATGAAATATCCACAAGAGGTTATATTTTAATTTCAGTGTTTCAACTAGTTCCAAATACCATTCATTTTGAAAACAGAGCTAGTTTCCTGTACGTCGAATTGTTATGGTTCAAATTCTCAAGTGTGCTAGCAGCTAAAATAAAGTCACCAAAGTAAAGAAAGTTTCAAATACCAGTTCATCACTTGCATATTAACAACAAAATTAAGGATTTTCCTGACAAGAAGTTTAAAGTATTTAGACAGCTATCACTGAAATTTTCATTTTGACATAAAATGCAGCAGGATATGGAAGATACCAAACAAAGGAAAAGAAGTTAAAAATGGTCAAAATTATTTTCTTCCTTCCTTGGCTCATTACTCAGCACGTTTTTCTGTAACAAAGGGCACTAGTTTAAGAAGTTCCTACATTAACAACCCAGGCTTATGCCACAAATACGCGCATTAAGTAAATTTTAAAGTAATGATGTTAATCTACATAAAGAAAATCAGTAGTAATTATTAAACAGGTCAACAGGTAGTTGTACGTTTGAATCTGAGGTCGTATGCAAAATCAGAGAAATCTATCTGTGCTTCTTGTGTTGGGGGAACATAAGAGGACTCTCTACGATCGAGTGGCTTACGCTTTTTCCATCCCTTGGGCAGACTGTGGGTTTTACAGCTGCAAAGGCCTACATACAGCACAGGCTACTTGAAGATGGGCTACTTACTCTCTTCCCCCGTGGGTGGCAGGCATGGCTCGCTTGCGCGCTCTCATGATCCCCTCACCTTCTACAACTGCAGCTAAATCACCAAGTATGCTTTTAAACACTATTTTATATCCACATTTCTTAACTGAATCCATCCTCCACCTTCACACATAATATGCTGAAGCATCTTGATGACAGTTACTACAGTTAACGTTTACTACCAAAAAAAGCCAGCAGCCATGACTGAATAAATAAAACACCAAATTACGCAGATGTCAATTTCAGTAAGATCATTATCTTTGAATTCCAACATGTTTAATGTAAACTGTTTTATAAAAACTAATTATGAAACACAAAGACAACAGAAATAGAAGTTATTTATTAATCAATCCACTTACAAAGCAGGTGGCTTAATGCAAGCTTACTGACATCTTCACATATGATCTGTGGGAACATGTCCTCCAGATACAGACAGTGATATTACTGACTGGATGCATTTGCAAGCCGGGGCATATTAAGCACATTTGAACAAATAAAATTAGGCTCTCCTGTGTATGAAAGGATCTTGATAATAATACGCATCCTGAAGTAGATTAAAACTTTCTCCAAAGGAGAAATGTTAGTACATTAGCTTTACATTCTATATTATGCAATACATCTTAGCTATAGAACTTAAACATTTTAAGTCAGTGATGGACTCTTGGTAAGGTGTGAAGTGGGAGTCTACAAGCAGAGCAGCAGTAGCCGACAGTATAATCTGTACCTCACAGTATCTGCAGATTGACTGTTCTTCAAGTTTAAAGAGAAATAAAACAAGAGGCATGTAGATTCAGCTGACTTTATTTATCGTTAAACTAATCAAAATCCCTTAAAGTCATCCTGGGACCTTTAGATGTTCTGCGAATGCATAGATACCTGCCAATGACTGCAATTCTAAACCTTGGCTGAATGTGTTTACAAAATCAATGTAAGCAGATATCTTAACTATACGTGCTTAGCAGAAGAATGAACAATACTCTACATGTCTTTTTTAATTCCCTAAGGTTTTGTTAAATCTGCAAGTATGTACAATCCAGCTAATTGAAATTAATATTTAGTGTCCATTAGAGCTGTTTCACAGCAGCAAAAATTGAGTCAGGGAAATAAATTTCCAAACGATGCAAGAGAATGATAAATACAATCAGAACAGCAGTCTTAAAGGCATGATGTCAATATTCAACTCTATCTGCACTGTGCCGAAAGGAAATGGATACATCAAGAAAATTCGTATTGATCACTCTGGTGACGTGAACACCACCTGCATCTGATTGAATATGGTTCGTATTCTGTTCCCAGTACTAAGGATGATACTTAAACTCAGAGCTCCATATTGGAAATATACAGCAGCCATTTTGTCCTAATTAAGGAATGTCTTAATACATAATATTATCATTTTCTAGAGAATCTTTATACATTAAACTAAAGCCATGATTGATTAAATTAAAGGAAGGTTAGTAATGGATAAAAAAATCGTTATTTTCAAGGCCTGGTACTATGTAAAAAACAAAAAGACCACACAATTCTACTGACTAAAGCAGCTACTCTCGCCTGCAAGTGTAGGGTCACAAGCCCCATAATATGTGCAAAGAAATGCAATACAAGGAATCATGCAAAAATACAGTAAAATGATACAGGAAAAATGTCCAATCTAGAAAAAAAGCTTTTATAAATACATCCAAATCAACTGTGTACATTAACTGTGGGTCTAGCATTAGTTGTACCATACGGCAGAGCCAGCACTCTCTGTTCGATGCGTCCAAATCTGTGCAGGTAAGTCATGCCATCTTTGGTTGACTGCAGTACCAGGAAGGATGGGGAGGAGGAGGAGGGCAAGAGTTCTGAGACATGGTGTCAACTTTCACTTGGCAGCTGGGCCTCAATGTCCACTCTGCATATGGGGCACTTCTTGTTGGTGATCAACCACTGGTCAACACAGACTTGGTGGAAAAGGTGCATACACGGAAGGCGCCTATTAGTGGCAAAGAAACAGAAAGCAAAAATCAATTTCATGACAACTTCAAGTGACATTTTTAAAAACTATACATGTAATAATTCAATAGTGTTTTCAAGGTACAAGGCATCGTTCTGTTCTGTGAAATAAAGCTCTCCAAGGGGAGTTACACACAAATCAGTACTCTGGGAAAAATAACGTATAAATGACCAACATAATTAACTGTCACAGCAATGGCACCAAAGTTATGTAAGATCTCAAGAATTTTAAGAACAAGAATTACACCGGCAGTTTTTCCAGTTTTGTTTCTATATGTGAATTGCCAATGCACTGGCGTTGGCAGTATGCTGCAGTTACATAATATTGCAAATGTATTTTCAATATCGAATCATCACTCTGTGTTCAGGAAGCACTATTAAAAATACATTATCTCATTTGATTCTCTCTCAGAACCATACTGTAAATCCACAGCAACCATGTTATCCTAATTAAGGAAGGCCTTCACCAGCCATATTATCATTTCCTATCCAGGGGATCTTTATACATTAAACTGAAGTCCATGACTGGTTACAGGTAATACTGGTTTTGTGGAATATTTGTTACATCTTACTTAATACTGTGCTACTCTCTCACTGGCAGGTTAAAAGAAGGTGTTTATTTTAGTGCATCATACACAAGTTATCAATTAGAAATTGAGAAATAGATGCAAGACAGAGTAAGATTACATCTAACTTTAGCAGTAGGATAAAAGTTACTAACTCCATGTCCGTTTCTACTTCCATCCACTGTTAAGAGTTGTCACACATTTTCAGACTTTCTAATATTTTCCTAAAATTATTAGCTAAAAATAAATGTTCCAATTAGTCATTGATTTCTCCTTGAAGCACTGATAATACTGTAAAAGCAATTAACTTCTACATTTATAAACCACCATCAGAACTATGGTGTTCAAACAGCCTTATATATGGTAAAGTAAACAACTGTTTATATATTTTTCCTCTCGGCCAAATGAAGAAATATGGCAAAGTTATCATTATAAACTAGGTAACAAAATTACCACATGGTTCTGTTACATGTATTAAAGAACCTGTTGCATATAGAATCATGTTGCATTAAAAAAAACATAGAATAGGAAAAATGACTTAAAAGATTGTTTTAAAAATCCATAAAATAGATATTTATTTAGCAGAATAACTTAAAATTTACTCAATCACAAAGGTGCAAGAGGAGAACAGTCCTATGAGTCAGAAAGGAAATTTTAGGACAAAATCAATTTATAAAAGGTGCTGTAAAACAAAGCACACAAAGCTCATCTGGATTCCCTTTTAAGCTTTGGAGAACACATTAATCCAAGTGTCTATCCCTCCAAAGGCTCGCAAAGTCTCCCTCCTACAAGATTTACAGAAGACGAGGGTCAACACTGAGATGCTGGGTGGTACTACCAGGAGACAATTCTGGCTGCTGAATTCCCAGGCCAGGCCTTGGTGTGCGTATCCCCCCAGTGACCATGGTAGAGTATACTTTCCCACCCCACTCCTCTGCTGGTAAGACAGAGACTCTACTGTTTTTATTCTTTCAGGAACGCTGAGAACCTAATTCTACAGGTCCGAGATTGGTAACAGAGCACCCGGAATTTATCTTAACTGAGTTACTAGTCTACTTGCAACTGCGACCCCTTGTACAGTTCTGGGGAATCAATCCAGATAATTGACATCTAGTTACCTCACATCTTCACCTTCCTCTAAAACAGACAAACAGATAGTACATTTTTCCTCTGTATCTTCCTCAGTCCCTTCTTCCCCATCTTGTTTGCAGTGCAGTTTCCTCTGTGAGAACCAATCAGTTGTTACCTTATTAGTAGAGATGACATTATTGAACAACTGAGTAAAGTCTGTGTTTATATGAAGAAGAAAACAAAACAAAACTACACATCCACCCACAACTGATCTCACAATTAAGACTGGCATGAATTAACGGATGAATGAAGTGACTATCATTAATAAGTATTCTTCTAAGACCCTTTAATAATCAGTATTAAGCAAAATCAAACATAACAGAAATTCATTAGTTTAAAAATCTATTACTTTTAATCCAGATATACAATCTGAGCTCCATTTTTGTCTTTATAATGAGCACAGCCAAACAAATTTTATTTTGCTAATAAATGTTTCAAATAACATACACATAGATTAATGTTAATTATAGTATTTAGCTCAGACAGTTGAAAGAACTTAAATTTAGTGATAATCCCTCATTAATACCCTTAGAAAACAGATGGAAAATGCAAACAGTTTTCACACCTCTTTTACTGCCCTCTGTACAGCACAGTGTTGTTAATCTGAGTTTGTTCAAAGACTTACTTCACATGTCTACTCTATCTTCCAGCTATACTACACTAGTGACTGAGAGTAGAGCATAGGAAATGTAGAGCAAGTAAACATTCATTGCAATAAGTAACTGGTTAGATAAATTATGGTACTGTCATCACAGAATTCCTATAGTCATTAGAAGAATATAACTCACACGTAAACCTGTGTGAATGACTTCATTTCATTTGTGTTAAGTGGAAGGAGAACCTATATACATAAGTATATTATTATAATTGTATAAAAATATCTGGAGGAGCATCCAACAAATTCTTAAGTGTCTATCCCTCCAAAGGCTCACAGAGTCTCCCTCCTACAAGATTTACAGAAGACGAGGGTCAACACTGAGATGCTGGGTGGTACTACCAGGAGACAATTCTGGCTGCTGAATTCCCAGGCCAAGCCTTGGTGTGCGTATTCCCCCCAATGACCATGGTAGTGTATACTTTCCCACCCTACTCCTCTGCTGGTAAGACAGAGACTTTACTCTTTTTATTCTTTCAGGAACACTGAGAACCTAATTCTACATGTCAGAGATTGGTAACATGGTTTCACTTGTAGAAATGAAGACGGGGGTCTGCAGTGGGAGAAACTTCACGGTGTGTATTCCTGTCCTTTTTTTTTAACCATATGCATGTATTACTTTAGTAATAAATAATGTAGCTGCTAGACTCTTACAAACTCAAAGAAGGTCCATAATATTACATTTCATGCATTTCAGTAACATTTTAGAAGTTACACAGGATAAATCCCTACCTTCTTGTATTTATGTGGATATGTACATCTTTCAATTGTCCCCTGGGACGCTCCACGATTGACATTTCCTAGTCTTTCTTCCAAATGAATCAGTTCCTGAAAGTGAAGAATACCTAGTGTGAAATGCAACGATGACTATTCCTTTAACAGTAATGTCAATATTAAAAACACAATAAACTTCCATACTTATAAATCTACAATGTAAATCCAATGTTCAAAAAACCTTATTTAAACTGCTAACTTTGGTGAAGGATAAGACAGTATACAATACTAAGAAAGCCAGCACAACTTGTACAAAGCAAGGTCATGGAAGCTCCATAGACACATCCAAACTCCCCGAGGGACAGAACTGCTGGGCTGAGGGCTGTGGGGACTATGGTCTTGGGAACATCTAGCTTAATTGGCATCTCAGTTTGTAATGAAAATGTTCTACATTCTACTCTGGTGAGCAGTGTCTGGGGTCTTAAAAGCTTGAGAGCAGCCATCTAAGATACACAACTAGATGGTGTCCGGCTACCACCACTGACTGCTCTGACAGTGATCACAATAGAGGATCCTGAACAGAGCTGGAGGAAAATGTAGAACAAAATTCTAACTCACAGAAAAAGACCAGACATACTGGCCTGCCAGAGACTGGAAAAACACCAAGAGCATGGCCCCCAAACGCGCTTTTAGCTCAGTAATGAAGTCACTCATAAGGTTCACCCTTCAGCCAAAGATGAAAAAGGCCCATAAAACAAAATGAGACTAATGGGGTGCGCTAGCCCAGGGACAAGGACGAGAAGGCAGGAGGGGACAGGGAAGCTGGTAATAGGGAACCCAAGGTCAAGAAGGGAGAGGGTTGACATGCTGCAGGGTTGTTAACCATCAAAGACTGTTTCTGCCTATGTGTAAACCTTTTCTTGGGTTTTTATAATAGTGATCCTATACAGTATTTGTCCTTTTGAGATTGAATTATTTCACTCAGCATTAATGTCCCCAGGTTCATCCACATCGTGAGATGTTTCACGGATTCATCACTGTTTTTTGTCCGTGCTTAGTAGTCCACTGCGTGTATGTACCATAATTTATCCATTCATCTGCTGATGGGCACCTTAGGTTGTTTCCATCTTTTTGCTATTGTGAATAATGCTGCAATGAACATGGGTGTGCATATGTCTATTCCTGTGACAGCTCATATTTCTCTAGGATATACTCCCAGGCATGGAAACGCTGGGTCATATGGTATTTTCTATTTCTGGCTCTTTAAGGAGGTGCCATATTTATTTACCATAGTGGTTGTACCATTTTACATTCCCACCAGCAATGCCTGAGAGTTCCAATCTTCCCACAACCTCTCCAACGTTTGTTATTTTGATTAGTGCCACCAGTGTGGGTGTGGTGATATCTCATTGTAGTTTGGATTGGCATTTCTCTAATGGCTAATGATCACAAGCATTTCCTCATGCCTCTTGCTAGCCACCTGAACGTCGTCTTTGGTGAAGTGTCTGTTCATATCCTTGTCCATTTTTTAATTGGATTATTTGTCTTTTCATTGTTGAGGACTGCCATAGTGGCTGGGAATTAGAATGCAGGAAATGTCTGAAGTAGTGCAATGGTTAGGCTCTTGGCTGCTAACTGAAATGTCCACGGTTTGAACCCACCAGCAGCCCTGCAGGAGAAAGATGAGGTGGTCTGCACCTGTAAAGATTACAGCCTTGGAAACCCTGAAGGGCAGTTCTACTCTGTCCTATAGGGTCACTATGAGTCAGAATCCACTCGATGGCACCGGTTATGACAGCCTTATTCAATTATGAATACTAACAGTACTAACAACAGTATGTATGTACACTCTCTCTGTATTAAAGGTACTACAGCAAACATCTACGTTTATTTCATTACATACCTCAAAATTGCCCCTGAAAGGACCTCTGAATGATGTTCCATCCAGTCCTGATGAAATGTAACGGATGTGAGGATAGCCTGCCATGTCAGGAACCTATTTTAGTAGAAGAGAGAGGCTAAATCAATTAAAAACAGGCTTGTGTTTTACTGTTAACATGGAGTAGTTCAAGACACTTAAATTCAACTTCATCAAGTACACCTAACATTAAGCATTCTATAACAATACTAGGAACTCTTAAAATATAAATAGAAAAACTTTTCATAAGATCTATACAATACTAGGAACTCTTAAAATACAAATAGGAAAACTTTTCATAAGATCTTATCAATTTCAGAAAGCTTTATTAAACAGTACTAAGAAAAATAAACAAAATTTTCTAACGAAGCTTGACTTTCAGATAAAAGTTGAATTTGCCTTCCTCTAACACCCCAACAACCAAAGGCGCCTTACCCTGTTTCTTATCTGGTTGTTGCTAGTGAAAGTTTTACTAATAGTGTTTTCTAATTCTTTGTGAGGTATTAGGAAAGGGAGATTCTGGGATAGAGCATCATTCTTCCATAAATAAATCCCCAAATTATTTTTTAATCAGCCTTCATTAAATAACACATTTCTAGCAGGCTTTATAGGTTTAATAGACAATCCATATGTGGAAAAGAACTTAAAATAAGTAAACAACTTTTAACCTTCAAATATCCTACTACTCAAATTATCTGCAACTTTCTTTAAGACCAAGATCTTGGCACCTCTCAGCAAATAACCCAACCTCCTACATGTCTCCAAGGAAACTGAGAAAAGGAGAAAAGAACTCCTGCCCCCAGAATTATCTAAGCCTGCAGTCACCCTGTACGCCTCCCTAGTCTCATACTGTCCTGTTTACAGATGAGCTTCCCCTCTCTCCACCCTGAAGTTAACGTCCACCACCTGTGCTCCTGCTTACATTTTCTGTTTCCCTGCCCTAGCTCATGCTTAACTATTATCTACCCCTGTCTTCCGTATCTCCAACCAAGTCTTCTCCACTGGTTTTCTGTCTTACACCTAAAAATACCTTTAAGTTTATCCAAAGATCTCTCCTTAACCCTGGAACTACTGGCAGTCCTTTGCTTTTCCCTCTCCACCCATTCATTACTCACTGCAATCTAAAGAAGACCTCACCTCTATCCCTCACCATTACGGAAAGCACTCTGATGAAAGCCACCAATATCACTCAGATGCCAAATACATTCAACACTTTTCAAACTTTATCTTCTTGTCATCAGATACTATTGGCCACATTACTTTCTTATATTACTCTAACCTGTTTTTCCTCAACTTTTTTAGCCAGTTCTTAAAATCCTTCGCTTCAGCATCTTATGATCACCCTTAAAATATAGAATTGTCATTCCTCAAGTTTTTTCTACACATTTTTCCTAGAAAATCTAATTCTCTTCCATGGATTCAATTGCCACTATATACTGACAGATGACTACATATCTTTAAACTAGCTATCTTCAAAAGTCCAGACCATCCACTTCCTACTGGACATCTCCACTGTGACACACAGAGCTATGTCAGATTCGTTATGACCAAACCTAACACATTAAAGCCATTCCCCAAAACCTCCCCGAATACTCTCCAATTTAGTGAACATAACCACTACACACATAATAAACTAAGCTAGAAATCTGAGGGTCAACCAAACATTACTCAAGCACGTCACATCATTTGCATGGCAACTGCCATTGCCTTTGTTCATGCATTCATTAACTTGGACTTTTTCTACTATAACAATAATGGCCTAACTGGTTTTCTTCTTCCCATTCTGAAATCTGTTTTCCACACAACTGAGTGGGTGGTCTTTCCAACCACAATCTGATCGAATGACTCTAAAATAAAAATACAGTAAGGACATTCCCTCTTCCCTGCTTCCTGAGTCCCAGTTTCTCTGCAGAGCAGCTTTCTTTCTTATGGCTGCCTGACCCTCACCCTTGGACTCCAGAAGTACCAATTTACTAGTGTTTATGCTGTTTGATAGCTCTTCACTTGCTGTGGCTTCCCTAAGACCACCACCTCCAATCCCAAAACCTGCTCAGGAGTCTCAAACATCCCTGCAGTGCTTCCACCTCCACAAGACAGAATTACTCCGTTCTCTGTTATCACGTTTATAACTAGGATGTTATAGTATGAACAGCAAAAACCAAACCAAACCCGTTGCCGTCAAGTCAATTCCGACTCACAGCAACCCTACAGACAGTAGAACTGCCCCATAGGGTTTCCAAGGAGCAGCTGATGGATTCAAACTGCTGACCTTTTGGTTAACAGCCAAGCTCTTAACCACTACACCACCAGGTTCTGTGAATAGCAAAGTACCTGGTAAGAAAAGGTACTTAAAAAAAAAAACGGGCTCTTAAATTGGAATCAAGAAAATCTGAACTTGTTCACATCAGTTCAGAGAATCAGTATAATCCTGCAGATCAGAAAATAAAGTATGAATACACCAGAACAAATCTGTTACCACTTATAGTAAGATAACTAAATTGTATGTCCTAACGATAGTGAAACAAGATTATCATCTTGGTATACAAATAAAAAGTTTGTTGGTCATTCTGTATACTTATGAAGAGTATATTTTACAATACAAATTACAAACACAGATTTTGATACATATAGTAACTTTTTAATAGCCTAATTTCCATCTAATAATTATTCTACATATTCTATTAGAATACCTATAACAACATATTTTTAAAATACTTTAAAAGAAAATATTTGTTAAAATTATAAGTTGGAAGAGGTACAATATTTTTAAAAAGAGAACTGTCAGAACCTGGAGAAAATGTCCACTTTACCATTAATGGAAGAGCTCCTAGCTGTAAGTGATGAAGTCGCGGAGGTGCGTGGTAGTGGGCCAAGTGAGGGTGCAATGCACCAGGCGTATAAGTGGCTGCAGTCACTCCAGCTTCAATTCCCAGCTCCCTGACAAAGGATGAGACAGCTTAACATTTAGCCCTCATTACAGGTTCTTTATCAGCAACAGAAATGGAGAAGTATGTTTTTATATTTAAAAAAAAATCTAAAGTTTCTTAACTTACGTAGCTGAGAAAAAAATAGCTTAGACCCAAAACATTTACCTAATAATTTCGAATTCATTTTTTAAATGAAAAATTCAACGTTGTAACCAAGAGGAACAAAGCATTTGTACTCATTTTCACATTTTAAAAGGAAGGAAATACAATGAATGGCCCCCAAGATCCCTTCCAATCTAAAGCCTGATTCTACTTGAGGAAAACACAAAGTAGAGTTTACTTTCTTGGTCTCTCTGAATGTTACAGATGCCTGGGGCTTTTGTCTGTCTGCTGAAAAGTTTCTCTGGGTCGCTGACATCAAGGACAATTAGAATAGCAAGTATTGCTATACCTTATAAAGCAACAGTCAACAAAATTTTAGGAAGGGTAAAACTGGTATATGCCAAATCTTCATTTATTTATTCTCATTTTATATCCTGCCCCAAAAGTCACTGTGGATCACGATCTCAATGACAGCCTACGATAGGATTCAGAAAGAAATGTAACGCAAATCTGCTTCCATTGCACAAGCCTAGGAGAATGAGCCTGGATTTCCCCTGCCAATGGCAGGAGCTGGAGGTGATGGTGCAATTCTGAGTTCAAAGGTAGAGAATGAATAAAGAAGTTGTGAAAAGTAGGATCGGTTCACAGAGAGTTAATTTTGGTGGCAGACATTCCTGAAAATCAGGGGAAAAAAGCTCTGCTGTTGCTTCATGATGTTCCCTGCTCCAGAACTCACACCCCCACCCTGTCCTCGACAGTAAGTTCTCTACAGTAAGTTCTCTACAGTAAGTTGCCCAGAGCTAGTGTCTCACTGCTAAGTTGGGGATTTGGGTTTTCCTCATCACCCTGCTGTATGGCATTCCACTACAAAGCAGCTCCTCTGGCAGTTTTGCCACAGGCTACTGAGCAAAGCGTTGAAACAAACAAGATACTGACCAGGCAGATCTCTCTGGAGCCTGTCGGGGATGTGAGGACATAGTCTGAGGCACATGAATATGATGCCCATGACCATAGTTTGGGTGCATCCTATGTGGGTGGGGTGGGGGGCGTTCATGTGCCCGCCTGGAAACACAGAACACAAAAAGACCACTGGAAATAATTGAATAATTGGTTACTTCTTAATGTAGAAAAAAAATCTCGTATTAATAATTATAAGCATCTATAGAGTCATTATAAAATTAATTCTATAACTATAAATTATAAAAATGTCATACAGAATTTATTTTACAAATGAAAAAATCAAGAAACCACAAGCTTCCCCCATTCTCACTACTGGTACTCATTTTTTCCTAATTCCTCGAATTCAAGTATCATTTGAAATTTATCAATATCATTTTAACATTATCTTGCATCCTTTTGTTACAGTAAATGTTTTAAGGAGAAGAGTGTTAGGAATTGAATGTAAATTAAACTTTTAAAAATTCAACACCTCAGCAAATATTACAGGCATAAACAAGTTACTTAATATAAACATCTGAGGCAAAAAAATGAAGATGTTATTTTACTTCACTTTTATACTGGAATAATATCCAACCAATTTTAATGGATAAAATCTTGAGGAAAAAAAAATTTTAACCTGGCTCATTTTTTCAAAACACATGCACTCCCTTTATTCTGCATCCAGTTTGCTATATTTTCTTTTCTTCTTCCAGTCAGTCAAATTCACAGATCAATTCAAACTGTCACAAAATTCTAAACAAATTGCACTCAAAAAAATTCAGACCTAGCGATTCAATTTTACATCCTAATCCTTATTTTCTATTAGTTTCTAAACACATCTGCAGATTGCAATGTTAAATCTTAGTGATTTTTATACTGGAGGATACACAACTGATAAACTGGCAGCTTTCTATAAAAGGTTACCATACCAGAATGACACCAGTAGCCAGAGATTCTGAATATAACTTTAAATTATTACACGACTAAAAAAAGTATACTCATTGTATATTATTAATCAGATCAAGAGTTCTGTAAACAGTTTCTGTAAAGGGTCAAATAGTAAATATTTTCAGCTTTACAAGCCATTTGGTCTCTGTTATAATTACTCAACTCTGCCACCGTAGTGTGAAAACAGCCATAAACAATACATAAATCAATGCGTGCATCTGTGTTCCAATAAAACTTTATTTACAAAAACAGGCAGGCAGGGTTGGACCGGCAGAGTTTGCTGCCCTGAATTAGATAATCAGACCCTGAATTACAAAAACAGAATTCAATTACAGTTCTTTTATAATATGAGGAATATAATATTTTAATATTTAAATGTATAAATGCACTATAAGCTAAGAGGACTCTTTTTTTCAATATCAGTTGTTGAAAATTCTATCAATATGTTTCCTCCTTATAGTTAGTAACATATACTAAATTTAATAAATCAAAATAGATCTCTGATAGATTTAGATCCTGCTCCTTGGGATCATCAATCTGAACATTCATCTTTACCATGGACTACTTCACAACCAAGAGATTGATTTAAATCAATGATCCTGGGCCATATGCTGAAAACGGTGGCTTCAATTTATTACGTAACGTGATATAAACGTGTTTTGTCAATGCCTACAACTCAAGGTTAAGAACGACGGAGACCATGGTTAGTAAAAACATCAGTTCCCTATTGAGTGGAGGACGTAGTAGAGTTACATGCTTCTAGAGGTTTTACAGTTTTAAAGATCAGTGGAGATAGGAGGAGAAGGAATTAAGAATGATTTTCTTTTTTAAACAAAACATACGTGGGGTGCTGCATCATCCTCCTCCTCTGAACTTCCATCCTCTGCATCACTTCATGGGGGTGCAGTCTCTGTGCTGGGGCCGCTGGAGCCGGAATATGGTGTGAAATTGGCTGGTGCGCAGGAGGAAGGTGCTGAGGGATTGGTGCAGCTGCACTGGCTAAATGAGTTGGGGGTGGGGGTGCCACAGGGTGAGCTGTTGCATGAGAAGACATCTGAGAATGGAAAGCATGTACAGGGTGAGGGATGACATAATCCACTGGAGGTGGAGGCTGAGTCTGGGGAGGAGGGTTTCCATGAGAGTGGGGGCAGGCAGAGGCTTGATGATGAAGCGGTCTTGTCAAAGATGCGTCTGCAAGAAAACGTTGAAAACGTGACACAGGCACCATGCAGTTGAGTATATGCTATTATACACTTCTACTGTATATATACAAACGTATTACCTCATATTTACTTTTTATGAATATTTTATCAGTGCTTGGGTCTGCTCAATTCTGCTTTGCAACCTTTTTTCTTTAAATAACCTTGGTTATCTTCTCACGTCAACTTTACTTCATTCACAGATTCACAACTGTCTATTATAGGAAGGAACGTATCAAAGTTTACTGAAGAAATCCCCAATGGTAAAAACGGGATGTAACCGAGATGCTGAAATAAGCATTTGTCCGTACGATTGCTCTTGTGCTCATTCTCTCTGTCCCTCTCTAACACACACACATATAACCAGCACACATGCACATACACACAACTTACAGTCTTGGTAGCATAAAATCCTGTTAACAATTTCTGGGTCTGAGAGATTAATTCAGGTATGTGCTGACAAAATAGCCTTCCCCAAAGGTTACCATAATTAATAATCTCAACAGCATACAAGAGCACCTGATTACCTCTACACTATCACCAATTTTTTTTTTAAAAAAAGGCCAATCTGAGAAAAATCTTGCATTTATTGACCACTCATATACCTTCTTCTCAGATCTATTCATATTCTTAGCTTACTGGGCTATTCACCTCGTTCTCATTAATTTAGAAGAACTTTCTGTTTATATGGAAACTTTTTTACAACGTATAAACATTTTTTCAAACTTATAACTTTTTTTGCCATACGAAAGTTTTTTTTGTGTGTAGTCAAATAAATAACTTATAAATATACAAATCTTATTTCTTTCATAATTTGTTGGTTACAGGAAGCTATAGACAGGAGAGGACCTTCCCAGCCTTCTGAGCAAGGCTGAATGAGGTTCTTTTGTTGCTGCTTCCTCTCCCCCTGCCCCAGCGTCTTAGTCATCCAGTGCTGCCATAACAGAAATACCACAGGTGAATGGCTTTAACAAAGAGAAATTTATTTCCTCACAGTCAAGTAGGTTACAAGTCCAAATTCAAGGCGTCGGCTCCAGGGAAAGGCTTTCTCTCTCTCTCTGTGGGCTCTGGAGGAAGGTCTCTGTTCTCAATCTTCTCATGGTCGAGGAGTTTCTCAGGCGCAGGGACCCTGGGTCCAAAGGACGTTCTCAGCTCCTGGTGCTGCTTTCTTATTGGTATGAGGCCCCCCAACTATCTGCTAGCTTCCCTTTCCTTTTTTCTCTTGAGAGATAAAAGGTGGTACAGGCCACACCCCAGGGAAACTCCCTTTACCTTGGATCAGGGAGGTGACCTGGGTAAGGGTAGTGTTACAAACCTTTTAACCACAGGCAAAGATTATGATTTGTAACACACAGAAAAATCACAATATGGAGGACAACCACACATGGCCTGACCAAGCTGATAATATTTTTTGGGGAACATAATTCAACCCATGACCCAGGTCACGAGATGGAGAGGGAACGCTAGAACCCTGCTATGGAAATAAGCCCCTAATAAGATAATTTTCCCCATTTCTTCTCTGTCGTCATTCCAAATTTTCATGTTTCAAAGTAAAGGTCTGTTGATAGGGCCCTCTGTTTACTCAAGACATCTGCATGGCCTTAAGGTTGAAAAAAATGTTTGTCCCCTTCTTGGATTTCAGTCCAAATTTCATTTTATTTTGGAAGATTATCTTGGTAGTCTGGCATGGTACCGTGGCCATTCTGTAGTTTCATTACGGATGGACTTCCTTTGATTTTTAATTCTTTTGATTCATTCAGAAGAAGTGAACAGTCATATAGCTATGAACTCACTCACCCGTATTTTCAAAGGAAGCCTTGTTAGGATGTATTCAAGGGAAGCTTTCATTAAACTCAAAATACATTGTGAGAAAATTTTAAACCAATTTTGTAAAAGTTATGTTTTTAAATCAATGCTTTACTCTTCAAGGAGTCACAAAACTCAGTACTTCTAGGTCATGAAAAAGAAATCACTACGTTTTAAATTCGTGGCATTTTTTTCTAGTTTCCCTTCAAAGTTTTCTATTCTATAACCATATTTAGTATGTAAGATATAATATTCACAAATATCAAATTTTTTAAGGTTTTGTTTCAGAATGAATAAATTTATTTAACTCTTCAAGTCATCATTTTACTTCACTGTTTATCTAAACAAAACAGACTGCTGCCCAGTGCAGAAGGGTGACATATTCTGCATTGCCATAGACCTTGTCCTGCTGGTTTGTGTGTTTTTACCAATCAGTTAAAATAAAGAAAATCGTTCCTGATATTGTTTTCCTCAAAGTCCAACATGTCACTTGCAGATGTAGTATTATTCTATTCCAACAGCTACTAAATTCTTACAGTTCTACAGTAACAATTCATAAGTAGACTTATTTATATTCTTATCCATACATCTTATTAATAAGAGAGAAAAACTTTCAAATGACAGCACTTCCAGTACAGCTGTTCTGTCGCTTCTACGAGACCCTAAACTCTTCAAAGCAAGGACACAATTTCTCACTGCAGTAGTACTGTTGGTATGCATGTAAATGCAAACTATTCACTGAGTCAAAGTTTCACAATTTCTAGCCAACAGAATTATTTCCATTTTAAATGTAAGAAAACTGAGTGCCAAAGAGACTGAGTAACTTGCCCACAGTCACAAAGCTAGTCACAGCGGGGAGGTCAGCTCAGATCTATCTAAATCTAAAGCCAGTGCTACATCTGCCACACCACACTGTCTTCTCCAGTTACACGCAGATGAAAAGGGTTTAAGAATTAAATGTTTCACACATGAATTAAAGTATATTGGAGATGGTTTTTAAAAAAGAAGTAAAGGAGAAGATGGGAAAACTATGTACATATAAAAATATCCTCCACTTAAGAAAAGTAGTCCAGAGCAGGGTTATGGGTCAAAATGTCTATACAAAAGGGAATATAATTGAAGTTTTTATCTTCAGTCTCATATGCCCCCAATGCAGAGTGCAAATTGGTATATACCCTTGGAGAGAAATTTAACAGTATTTATTTGAAAGGTTTATCCTCTGACCCAGCTATTTCACTACTAAGAGCTTATCTTATACTCAAACAACTGCAAATGATTTAAAAGTCCATCATCAGGGAGTATTATGAGAGAATAAAATACAATGAGCTAGATTTTTATGTGCTAATATGGAAAAAAATTCAAGACAATCTTAAATTAAGAAAAAAAGCAAAATGCAGAATATGCTTCATATGATCCTATGTTTTTTGAAGGAGAGACATACACATATGTATGTACAAAGATTTCTGAAAGGCTATTTAACAGTACTTCTACTATCCAATGGATGTAAGTTTCTTTAGAAAAGCCAGGCCTGGTTCAATTTTAATAGCCTGCAACAAATGACTTCCAACTGGCAACGCTTTCCATCAAGAAATTCTCTCTTCCTCCACCAGACTGAGTTGAGCACAACTAGATGGTACCCAACTACCACCACCAACTGCTCTGACAAGGATCACAATAGAGGATCCCGGACAGAGCTGGAGATAAACGTAGAACAAAAATCTAACTCAGGGAGGAAAAAAAAAAAAAAGACCAGACTTACTGCTCTGATGAGACTAGAGAAACCCTGAGAGTATGGCCCCCGGACATCATTTTAGCTCAGTACTAAAGTCACTCCTGAGGTTCAACCTTCAGCCAAAGATTAAACAGTCCCGTAAAACAATGAGACTAAATAGGCACACCAGCCCAGGGGCAAGGAAGAGAAGCAGGAGGGGACAGGAAAGCTGGAAACTGGGAACCCACAGTTGAGAAGGGGAGAGTGGCAACATGTCTTGGGTTTGGCAACCAACATCACAAAACAATATGTGGATTAATTGTTTAATGAGAAACTAATTTGCTCTGTAAACCTTCAGCTAAAGCACAATAAAAAAAAAGTTTATTAAAGAAAAAAAATTCTTATGTCTCAGTTAAGCTTGAGAATTTTCAGACAAAATTCACTTTACTATGCCTAAGTAACAACCATTAAACTTTCAGATTTCTTCAGTTACTCCTAAACAGTAAATCTAAATTCCTTAAAACCTCCTTTTATAGGAATCTAAACTGCTATGCAATTTACCTCAATTTCAGAGATATAAAAGTATAAATGTTAAGATGTAAAATTGATAAAACATAATAGTTTTTATTTTTCTGACCCTTTTAAGCAACATCTACCCTTTTTATCTTCGGAAACTGATTGTTTTAGGGCCATGGGGTAAAGAGTAGATGAAATGTGTCTTAGTTATCTCGTGCTGCTATACCAGAAGTAGACGGCTTTAACAAAGAGAAATGTATTCTCTCACAGTCTAGGAGGCTAGAAGTCTGAATTCAGGGTGTCAGCTCCAGGGGAAGGATCTTTCTGTCAGCTCTGGGGGAAGATCCTTCTCATCGATATTCCCTGGTGGAGGAGCTACTCAGTGCAGGGACCCCGGGTCCAAAGGACGTGCTATTCTCCAGGCTCTTGTTTCTTAGTGGTATGAGGCCCACTCATGACAGAGACTGATTTAAGACAAAATCTAATCTTGTAGATTGAGTCCTGCCTCGTTAACATCACAGAGGTAGAATTTACAACACATAGGAAAATCACATCAGATGACAAAATGGTGGATAATTACATAATACTGGGAATCATGGCCTAGCCAAATTGACACATTTGGCGGGGGCGGGGGGGGGGATACAACTTGATCCATGACAAAGTGGGAAAAATACACCCCACTCTTAAGCCAAGTAAATACTAAAAACTTATGAATTAGGATTAATGAAAGGTCATTTCATGAAGGAATGTTAAGTTTCATTTATATGCCTCTAGGTCCTCTGCCCAGTTATACTTACAAGGAGGTGGCATGTAATGTCGACACGATGAGAGCGAGGCTTGTGGAGGGGGCTGGGGCTGGGGCTGTGCGACGATGCTCGATCCATAGCCATCTATTGACAATGGCTGACTTGGGGCGGCGGCAGCAGCCTGATGGCCAAAGACTGCAGTGCGGGAAGAAGAAGCAGGGCAGCAGGGGTCAAAGGCAGATGCTCCGTGAAAGCCACCAGCTCCATGACTTCTGATGGCACCATTGCTGAGGTCTACTGGCAATGCCTGCTGTAGAGAGAGGAACCATGCTTATCTTTCTAAAGCTTGTTCAAAACATCATTTCATGGTGTGTCTTAAAAGTACTCCTCATTCAACCTAAAAAACAGAATCTTTGAATTGTAAAACTGAAAACGGTAAAATTCTTAGTGTGACTACGGAGCACCAGGAAAATGCTGCGTGCATCTTGGATTGTGAAAATTATAGTGGTCTTATACTTAAAATCTAAGATGAATTTTTAAAAATGAAGCATAAGATAGCACCATAAGAAGAGCAAAATTTTAATATATTATGGTCTATTTCTTTTAAATCATCTAGATCTTACAAAGAAAATTTTAAATCATATTTGCATATTCTCCTTTACCCCCAAAATTTTGATTTGTAATTTAGGACTCCATTAGACATATAATCACACCACTGAGAATATTAAGAATCTAGGAAAAGACCAGTCTGCCCGAAGTTTCTAAACTGTATACAGCAAGCATTCAATTAAAACTCTAGTAGTGCAAACAAGTCTACATTATCCAGGATAACAAAGGGTGTAAGATTATTCAAGGGAAAGGCTAAATCATGACCTAGTTTTGGCTCATAACCTCTTCACTTGTATAAAAAAAAAATTAAGTAAACCACTGATTGTTTTTCTGAGGAATATGATTTTAGGGAAGGCCCATTTACTAAAGAGTCTAGACTCTATCTCTACTCATCAGCAGTTCTGGTTTTTTGGGTTTTTTCTCCCCAAAAGCAATGTGAAAAGCTCTAAGTAAAACAGTTTTATCTTCCATTCTATAGCAGACTACAGAAACAGAATTCCTTCCTTGTGTTCTGAAGTAATTTAAATAGAAGCCCACTGCTGTAGTGTTCACAGTATAGCTGTAGTTTTCAAAGTGTGATTAAAGAAAAAGATTTGTTATAGAATCACATGCAGGCATTATCCAACACTGAGAGCCAAGGGCAAGGAGATGGAAAAGGCTGGGATAATGACCCCATCTGCCAGAGCCCCAGGTCACCAAGGCTCCTCTTCACAGGAGCCACAGCAGTCTTTGTACTTTTAATGGGCTCAAGGGATAACAGAAACAAAAGGATCCCTGGTTGCTGAAAGCCAAAGAAGGATGAAAGTGCAGCAGCAGCTTAGTGAGGGAGAAAGGACCTATTCCTTTCCCCTGTATTATGTGCTTACAATCAATCAAGTAAATGTCTGAACTCTTTATTTTTAGCTGATAAATACAATGTATGCCGTCCTCAATTCAGGTAAATAAAGTTTAAGAATATTGTTGTGAGATTGTGAATTTATATTTATGGCCAATCCTTTCCCTGCTATTTAGGCTAAAAATTGGCAAATGGACTAGAGGGTCAACATCCTATAAAGTAAAGAAGTTTCTTTCTCTCTTTTTCTCCAGTCAGTGATTAAGAACACTCCTAGAGAGCAAGAAAATTGGGGTGGTAGTCCTTTTAGAAGGAAGGAACCAAGGGTAAAGTGAAAAGAATAAAAAGAAAAGAAATCAACAACGTGGACTACATGAGAACCCTCTTCACAATTCCACGCTTTATTCAATTCCTATTCTAGAAGGAAAAAAGAATAAGCAGGATCGAGATGAGGAATGGTATTACTCCATATAGGTTATAAAAGATGCCTAACACTAACTACAAATACTCTATTTCTATGGAGTAGTTAGGGCTACAGGTTCCAGTGACCACTACAACCTTTTTGTGGGCCTAATACTCCTCAATCTTTCTTTGCCTATCCACAACCAGGTGCTCAATCACCACAAGACGCCTGCACAATCCCAAATCTTCAGATCACTTATTTTCTTTTCCCATTCCACAACTTCTTGCTGTGCCCAAACAGGTCTCAAATGGAGACTATATGAGGTTAGCTCATGAGCATGTGGCTAATTTCAGAGTCCTCCAAATGTCTATACGAGCAGCAGATTGTATCCTCAAAACCTCACTCTGTTCTCCTCCTCACCCATTGTCACCACTGAATGCCTGGGATCCTGCTGATGTCCCTGAAGTTTTGTCTGCAGTCCAACCACCTCAATTTAGAGATAGGTAAATACCTTACCCCTATCTGACACAGAACTGTGAGAGAGATTTACATGTATGCAGTTAACTCACTCAGGTTGAAAGAAAATGCTGCATACACAACGGAGCAGCATTACTGTACTAGTTCAACAATAGCACAACAGTCGTTGCACGGAAAGCCCACATTACTTTCTAGCAGCTCCTAAAGGAACGTGGGAGAAGTACGTAGACCCACTTCCTCACTATTTTCTTACTATACTTACAAACCCTCTTTACTCAGCCCAAATTTTTAGTAAAAGGAAAATTTATTTTCAAGCAGGGCCTTTCATTCAGTCCACCGAAAAGCTTTTCCTAATGTTTCTCCCCCTCCCTAACGGCAGAGCAGGTGCAGACAGCCAGCAGGTTTTAATGCTGAGAGCTGTCACCCAACTAAAACCCTCTGCTGTCAACTCGATTCCAACTCATAGTGACCCTATAGGACAGAGCAGAGCTGCCCCACAGAGTTTCCAAGGAGCGCCTGGTGGATTCGAACTGCCAACCTTTTGGTTAGCAGCCACAGCACTTAACCACTACACTACCAAGGTTTCCACCCAACTAAAATGATATGTAAAGTCTCTTTAATAGTACTTTCTATTAAATCCTCCCAAATTTCCTCCTGTTAACAGCTACTTTTTTCTTAAGGCGGTACCTCTTAGTTATTTTTTAACTTGTCAAGCCTAGAGAAGATAACCATCAAAATTTTAAAAAGAAAACAAAAAAACGATCAAGCAGATATTTTAAGAAAAGTCAGGTGATACAGAAAAGCAGTTGCTGTGTATTTCCTTTCTGATTTTGAATTTTTCCTAGCATATTATATGTCAAAGTTACAATTTCTTCCTGATGGATGACACAGAGAAAGTTAAAGTAGCATATTATAGCCAACTTCATTTACTTCATATGAACACCAATACTACTTTAATATTATTGCACATCTCAAGCTAATAGTCATAATAATATTATAACAACTAATATAAACTACTTAATTAAGAGTCCCTGGGTGGTGCCAACAGTTAAGGTGGTTGGCTGCTAACCAAAAGGCTGGTGGTCTAAGTCCACCCAGAGGTGCCTCAAAAAGAAGGCCCGGTGACCTACTTCCAAAAAAATCAACCACTGAAAACTCTATGGAGCACATTTCTACTCTGACACACACAGTGTCATCATGTGTCAGGATCAACGGCAACTGGTTTGGTTTTTCTACTTAATTATACCTTTGCTGACATTTCAATTCTCTGTTTGGTAAGCAAAGAAATTCCTTAATGCCAAATTAAAAACCTCATCGACTCCTCAGAAACTATGCCACTTGTTTTGCAGCTGAGAAAAGCTATTTCTAGCTAAGTAGAAGTTATAGAGCACTCTAGAGTAGAAGGTAGAAAGGAAAAAACTGGGAAAACTTTCTAATTTCTCATGAATTAGGTTGATACTGTGGATTCATTACTATGTTTGAAAGAAAATCTCAAAGGTCAGATTACCCTGTATTTGACTAAAAGCATCAAAAACCATCCTAAAATAAAAAACAGTGGTTTTTCAATTAAGTAGCACTTCTGATTTTCCATCTCTCTGATCCCCTCGGCTAGCTGCAACTGAGACCATCTCAAAATCCGAGAAATTTAATTAAAAAAAAAAAAAACACACAGACGACCACTAAATTAGGCTATTATAACATGAGCAACGAGAATACGATTTATAAAATATGTGAAATTTATTGTTCTTTTTTCCCCCAGAAGCCACTAAAATTAAAGAAAAGAGAAAAAAAAAAAACCCGATCAAATCCCACGTACCCACACACCTGGTCATGGTAGTTGCTAGAACTACTATTTGCTCCACAAGGGGCCTGCACTTGTGGAGGTCTTTCCACAAGGCAAGTAGGATCACTGAAGGAAGGAGACACTGGGACAGCTGGGTGAGGTGTATGGTGGTGGTGGTGGTGATGCTGAAAGTGGTGGCCGTGCTGCTGAAAGCACCCTGTGTGTGGATGTCCCAATGCATGGTGGTTCTGTGAGGATCCTCCGCACGGCGAGTGCTGGGGACAGCAGGAAGGGAGCCTTGGCAGTGCAGGCGGCCCGGTTTCCGCCACAGCACTAGACGCAGTTCTCCTTGAGTCATCTTGAAGCAGAAAAAAATGCACAGAACAATTTATCAAGTATTGCTGTGTAAAAATAGTTGCTATGGAGAAATAAGTAAATAAAGAGTTAATAAAGAAAGATTTAATGAATCCAAATCTCTGTAAATAAAACTTGTTCTCAGTGCCACATTCTCAGTATACACACATCATGTAATTATGGCCAGTGGTCTTTATTGGGATTATCCTCAAAGTCAAAGTTCTTCAAGAAGCTCTTATTTATCACAATATAAATGTTGTTATAACTAATGATTAACCATAGATCATAGCAGATGATTAGTTACCTAACCTTTTCCTAGGTCATAACAAATGTGTACTTACCAGTGAAACTGCATTTAAAGAATTCTAAAATATCATGTGAGTCCTTCCATAATATGATACAAAGCAGAGGGTCTTATCATAAGCTCCATTTATCCCAAATACCATAAATTATTCCTACATAATGCACTCTATTATGTAATTCCTAAAATCTCACCTCTTTAAGACATAACCACTCAAACTCAGAACCCATCTGGCTGGGTCTCACTAGCCTCCACCATCTTTTCCTTTCCTCTTGCCTCTGAAGTTAGAACCAATGGAATCTAAGAAATAATTAGGCGGTCATATAAGATGCATCAATTGGTCTCAACCCACCTGGACCAAAGGAGAAGGAAGAACACCAAGGACACAAGGTAATTACGAGCCCAAGAGACAGAGAGGGCCACATAAACCAGAGACTACATCAGTCTGAGACCAGAAGAACTAGATGGTGCCCAGCCACAACCAATGACTGCCCTGACAGGGAACTCAATAGAGGACCCCTGAGGGAGCAGGACAGCAGTGGAATACACACCCTAAATTCTCATAAAAAGATCAGACTTAATGGTCTGACTGAGACTAGAAGGACCCCGGTGGTCATGGTCCCCAGACCTTCTATTAGCCCAAGACAGGAACCATTCCCAAAGCCAACTCTCCAGACAGGGATTGGACTGGACAAAAGGGATCCTGGTGAGGAGTGAGCTTCTTGGGTCAGGTGGACACTTGAGGCTATGTTGGCATCTCCTCTCTGGAAGGGAGATGAGAGGGTAGAGGGGGTTAGAAGCTGGCGAAATGGACACAAAAAAAGAGAGTGGAGGGAGGGAGTAGGGTGTATCATTAGGGGGAGAGCAATTGGGAGTATGTAGCAAGATGTATATTAAGTTTTTGTGTGAGAGACTGACCTGTAAACTTTCACTTAAAGCACAAAATTAAAAAAAAAAGATTAGGATGTGGATATTTGAAGTGTGACATAACGAGAACCTAATGACTCAGTGTCACCTAGCGGGAAAAGCATGGAGTCAGGCGGACCTGGGCTCTAACACAGAGCCTCAACAGTCCTACCTTGGTAGTTTAACCTCGTTCTTACCTGTAAAATGGGGGTAATAATGGCCTTGCATGTTCTTTTTAGAAAAGAGAGCTTTCTAGGCATGAAACATCTGGTCCTGATGAGGCTCTCTGCCACATGCCCAGTTATTTTTAAGACATGTCCTTCCCTGCACCAAGAGCTGCAGAAGTGCCCCCAGAATGGTCTATTCCAGGGTTCAAAACTCACTTAGCAAGCAGAACCCTTTCCTCAAATGATTACACAGAAAGTATACAAACAGGTAAAAATAAGAGACTTCTAGCGAAATTAAAAGAGTGGAAAGAGCTTGAGGCTCTGCCCTTGACACCCTCACAGTAGCTCCTGGGGCAGCCCCTCAAGAATCCTTAGGATTCTGGAGTACCACTTTTCTAGTCTGTTTTTGGAGCAAACAACGCCAAGTGTATACCTTGCTCCTATTTGGCTCACCATATTTAGCTAATCTCTTCTGGGCACTGTACCAATCAAGAACCTTCTGGTTACTCAGAAATAATATAAAATCCAACCCAAACTGGCTTAAGCAATAAAGTGGATTTAAAAGCTCACACAAATCCATCTGAGTGGGAATGCTTCAGGCTATGCTTGATAGGGTTCCAGCAAACTTCCTTTTAACTCCCTTGGCTCTGCCCTTCCATGCATGTCCAACCCTCCCTCTGTTAAATTTCTTCTGCATAAGGTCTGTGATCTAAATCCTGCTACACAGCACCTCTATTGTAAATCTTCACATATCTGTGTTTTCCAAGTTCCTAATCCAGCCTATTTGGGCTAATCTCCTGAGTCCTTTTGTAACGGTTCTTAACCAGGGGAACTAAAATTCCGCTGCTGGTGAACTTGGATGGGGGAAAAAAAACCCAAATTTTCACTAACCTCTGATTGAAATTTATAATTCACTAAAATTAGGAATGAAACTGGCAATAAAACAGTAAGAACTTAAAGTCTAATATTTTCTCCCTTCACCCCAATACATTTTCTGTTCACCTCTTGAGATTAGTATTACCTTGTCAGCATCAGTCCAAAGGTTAAATGTTGGTAAGTAATTTGTAACAAAAATACAAAGTGAACAAAATACTTTTTAAACTGGTAAATAACAACAGATTCCAAGTCAGTTCTCTACCTACATCACTTTCATTAACTTGTGTTCCAAGTGTGCCGGATAACCTGGGCAGGGCAGGGTTACAGCTGCCATACAGATATGGCACGGCACATCAGGGACTGCCACGTTTCACAGCCTATCTTAGCTATGCTGAATACAACATTCAGTAACTAATACCTACAGTGGTAATGTTTGCAGCAATTACCCATTACTACAGTAGGTTTACTTCCTGTCACATTTGCAGGGTTTTATTTCAGCTCCCATGATGTACACATGAATATCTTTTATTGTGTGTTACTTCAGAAAAAAGGTTGAATGAACCAGAGACTCCACTAGCTTGAGACCAGAAGAACTAGACAGTGCCCAGCTACCACCAATGACCACCCTGACAGAACACAACAAAGTCCTGGACAGAGCAGGTGAAAAATGCAGAACAGAACTCAAATTGATGAAAAAGAACCAGGCTTAATGGTCTGACAAGAGACTGGAGGAACCCCCTGAAACTATGGCCCCCAGATGCTCTGTTAACCCAGAATGGAAACCATTCCCGAAGCCCATTCTTCAGACGAAGATTAGACAGACGTATAAAACAAAAAATAATACACGTGAGTCACGTGCTTCTTAGGTCAATCAAATATACGAGACCAAATGAGCAGCTCCTGTCCAAAAGCAGGATAAAAGAAGGTAGGGACTGGAGCTGGTCGAATGGATACATGGAATCTGGAGTGGAAAGGGGGAGTGTGCTATCACATTGTGTATAAATTTTTGAAATGAGAAATTAACATAAGCTGTAACATTTCACCTAAAGCACAATTAAAAAAAAAAAAAAGGCACCTTGACTTGAAATCAGAAATAAAAAAACTCATAAAAGAGAAACACTACCTTCCAAAAAAAAAAAAAAGATGAAAACATTTGGGACACAAAACCCATTCAATGGGTGTTTTAACCTTCACGGTTTCTTCTAACTCCAAAAGGCTCTACTTCCATGAATCAAGTTATATGAAGATTGTGTGTGACTCAGGAGATGGGCTTGTAACCAGAGCAAGTTATCTATGGACTGCTGGCAACACGACCAAAGTGAAAGAGATGGCACTACCTTGTCCAGAAAGAACATGCCTCCTTGTCTCTGAATGCCGTCTATTAAAAAATCACAGTGAGAGAAGAGGAAACGTAATGACTTCAATCTATTTAAAGCTAAGCACGTAATTAAGGAGTCAGATCATTAACAGTGTGCCCTCAAAAAGAAGTCTGTCCTTGTAGCTCTGCTTCCCTGAGTACCATTTTCACTTGCAATTAAATAATTTCTTTTCATACAGTCCTAATGCTATTTTTGTTGGTCAGAGAGGCTAACATCCCAAAGTACCTAGGTCAGTAGTGATGAATCACCTCTCATTCAAGAGCTACTAATCAAAGAAAACTACCATAAATTAAAGGTAGAAGACACAAAGGTATCTGATTAATAATACTTTCCTTTTTATTAAAATGAGCCCAGAGAGGGGCCACTAAAAATGGGATAGCCACAAAACTGCACCAGGGGAAATTAATGCCATGGCCCGGTGACATCAAGCTGGTTATAGTGCTACCACGTAATAGGAGGCGGATTATTGAGATACACACATGCATTTATTCATTCACTGAGCATACCTTAAACATAATGGCATGGCATAGGAAGGGATCTAAAAAGGCAATAGAAAAAACACAATGGTGAAAATTGAAGTCCTGGCCTTTAAAATAACTTAAGATATTGTCTGGCTTTGTTGCTTTATCCCTAGCAACTAAAAGCATGCCCACAAAATGTAGGTGGCTCAATAAGCACTTGCTGAACTTAAGTTAACCTCATAAGGGAACAGAGGCATGCATGCATCCATTTCTTCATTTTGTGGCTAGATGGCAGGAAGGGAAAGAAGACTTCGTCTCTGGCCCTCCAGGAACTCATCACCAAGCATGGAGACAACTCAGAATATGAATCAAATATTAAGACAGAAGTACTACTGGGTTCTACCACAGCATAAAGGTATGTTGCCCCCAGGGAAACACTGGCACTGTCCGGAGAGATTTTTGGTTGTCACAACTGGCAAGGAGGGGGTGCTACTAGCATTTGCTGGGTAGAAGACAGAGATGTTGCTAAGTATCTTACAATACACAGGACAGACCCCCACAACAAAAAAATTATCTGGCCCAAAAACTCAACAGTGCCAAGGATGGGAAATCCTCACACAGAAGAAGAGTGCGGGCTTCAAGCCACACTGCCTAGGTTTAAATTCTGGCTATAGCAGTGTATAACCTTGGGCAATTACATCATTTCTAAAACGAGGAGAGTTAATAGAATCTGCCTCAGAGATTATTAGAAAATTCAAAGTTAATACAATCCACTGATCTATTACAAGCTCAAGAAATGGTAGCTATAATTATGCACTAGAATGTAAGCTCTGTTAAGGCAGAAAACTTATTTGTTTTGTTCCCAGTGCCTAGAACAGCATCTGACACATAGTAGGCAACTAATAAATAACTGAATAAATTGAATACACAAAGTATTATGTATGCAGAGATCAAGGGCACGTGGAGAGGTCAGGCATACTACGAGTTGTTTGTACCATGTTGAATTTGTGGTAACTGCAGAATGGTCCAGGGGCGATGTCCAATAAGCAGGTGGATATAAAGGTTTTTATGAAGATTTAAAACATGGAAAATAATCAAGAAACACACAATGGAAAGTCATCAGCATAGTGGTAAAACCCACTGCTGTCAAGTTAATTCCGACTCATAGCGACCCTACAGGACAGAGCAGAACTGCCTCATAGGCTTTCCAAGGCTGTAATTTTTACAGAAGCAGACTGCCACATCCTTCTCCCGCAGAGCAGCTGGTGGGTCCTATCCATCGACCTTTCAATGAGGAGCTGAGTACTTTAACCACTGCACCACCAGGGCAGTGGTAGTAAGTAAAAACACCTGCAGATATACAATGGCCTGGTGAGAATACAGCCCTGGGAAAAAATGAAGCTGTGAAGATTACTGGCAGTTTTTTTTAGTATCACGTTCATTTTGAAAGGAATGAGAAGCAAGGAAAAAGTTTAGAGTGAAGAAGAGTCCCTGACGCACACACAGACAGCCCAAGTGCAGCTGGGCATGCGCTAAGGGACTAGAGCCAGTGGAGATGCTTGAAGACATAGGGAAGATAACTGTTAAAGTAAGGCCAAAGGTATGAGAAGGGGTAAGAGATGAAGCATAAGCAGATGGAAAGGGCGGAAGGAGTTAGGGAGAGTCAGGAGGAGTCAGGAGAGAAGGGCAGGTATGGATAGATATGTTTTTATAGAGGGGTTAAAAGTTAAGGGAGTTCATGCTTGAGAACATGCATGTATTTATTATTTACTTTCCCTTGAGAGATGAAAGACTTTCGGAAAAGCAGAGAGCTTTGGAATAGCCACGCAGGGGAATAAAAGGGAACCAATAGAGATATATAATATATATCCTGTTGCCACTGAGTCGATCCCAACTCACAGCGACCCTGTAAGACAGAGTAGAACCCCCCCTTCCCAGAGGGTTTTCAAGGAGCGTCTGGTGGATGTGAACTGCCGACCTTTTGGTTAGCAGCCGTAGCACTTACACGCTACGCCACCAGGGTTTCCATATAACATACAGAGAGATATTTATTTACTACCAAAGCTCAAGAATAAAAATAGACACCATAAATTCATGGTGGCACGAATCTGCTTAGTTATGATTTTTATCAGCACAATATGACTCTGGATAAGAGCAGAGAAGCTGGATAGCTTGAGTGATTCAGTGCTGGAAATACACAAGAAGATACAAAGGATGGACAGACGTGGGAAAAACAGCTGAACTGATGTTGTATAGGGTCCGGGAAGGAAGCTAGGCCAGCAAAACTGAATGCTTATAATGTAGTCTGACAACCTATATATACTTTTATCACGTTATACAGAGGAACAATTTGGGCTGGAACGAGATTCTCCTGGGTCTAGAGAAATATACCATGAGCAAGTCTATCCCAAAGGTGGTCATCAGTATAATTAAGAGTAATATCAAGAGATGGCCATTAAGGACTGTAATGAAGTTGCTACCTAAGTAATTAAATTTGAATTTGGAGTGGACAACGGTCTTATTATAAAATAATAATAAAATCTTTGGGACAATCTCAAAATATGTTACATAAAATCTAGACAAGGCTAAGGCTACATACATGACTCTATGGGCCAGACTATTGGGGACAGGTTTGTCCCTAATACGTGAGCCAGAATGGCAAGTACTTGATTAAAAATAAAAATTATTGAAGAAAATCCCTAAGCACGATATGTAATAAGACACTCTTAGAAATGTTTATTCCAACTTGCTGTGGAGAGAAATGAAGTATGTGAAAATTAGTGACTCAATATTCAATGAAATTGCCTAAGAAGGTTTGAATACTATAGCAACACATCAGAGCCTACTGTACAATCTTCACCTAGATGGCAAATAAATAAAATGTGAATGGGTTTACACAGAAAGGTGGCAAAGAGACAGAGGTTCCCTCCTTATTAGATCTTGCAACATCTATAGAACATCAACACTGAATTTGAAGTTTAATTTTTTTGTAGTTCTTATGCTCTCATAGAAGGACTGAGTACTAAGGCTACTGATTAGAAAATGTTTCTGGGTTATTCACTGTGGTGTCTGTGGAAGCAAGATTGGAAATAACCGGAGCATCCATCAATGAGTGCCTGATTAAACATGGTTCTTACATGCAATGAAACACTGTTTCTCATTTCCTTAATACTATTTCTCATTTTACAGTAATTTCTCATTCTGCGACACTGAATACTATTTTTCATCCTGTCATTACAGCATGGGAAAACTATGTATTGAAATGAAAGATATCTAGGCTATATTCTTAAGTAAAAAAAAGTGAGGTATAGAACAGCATATATACAATACTATCTTTGGGGTGACAAAGGGAGGAAATAAAAATTGGACATATTATTATCCTAATGCCCCCCAGAGAATTAGGCTTTCTGGTATGCGTGACCTTCTCTGATGCTGACTCGGGGCTTGGCCTTGGCACTTGCTCTGGTGAATGCGAAATAAAGTCAACATGAGCAGACCTTGATAAGCTCTTGTATATTGGGGCTTGCCCTCTTGGGACACTGCTGCCACCTTGTGAGGAAGCTCAGCCTAGTCTTCTTAAGGATCAAAGACCACATGGAGATAGGGGCTCAGCTACCTCAGCTGTCCCAGTCAAACTCAGCACCCAGGCAACCCTCCAACTCAGTGCAGCTGCATGTGTACCCAGGTGTGGCCAGCAGAGGTATCACTCAGCCAAAACAGAACTGTGAGAAATAATGAATTTAAACCATTAGGTTCCAGGATGGTTTGTTTTGCAGCAATAGTTAACTGATAATTTATGAATATGTGCATAAATACTAAAACTGAAGCAAGAAAAACAATGACAAAAAAGTCTTACCTTATAGGTGGGAGGAACGGGATGGATGGGAACAGAGGTGAATGTTAGATTTCTCACTATAAACCCTTACATGCCATTATGATTTTTGAAGCATGTAGATTAGTCAAAAAATTTTTTTCAATAAAAAAAAAAAGAGGAAGAGAAGAAAGGACTCTGATTTGGCTTCCAGGGAATGCCTCCCCATTGTTCCGGCATCGTCACCTAAGGCCCCACAGAGGCCCATAGGCAGGTTACCTGGAGCAGATCCTCAGTACTGGACATAGAGCTTACTACCTTTTCCCTCCTGCTGGAAGTCAACAGGAAACAAAAGCCTAACTACGTCAGTCCGTATTTTTTTAATTACAAAAGCAACATAAGAAGCGATAGTTACTAAATTCTGTGAAATTATTTTGTCAGAAAAAATTACTGACCCACCTTCTTTCCCTCACTTTTTAAAAATTCCTTCTTAAAATCATTTATCAAGAAATTAATGTGGACAAGACTAAATGACATCTACTACATTTTGTGTGCGTGTACCTGCGCGACGGGGTGTGGGGCACAGGATGGGAGACACGTAAACACCTGCTGATTCTCACACAGAGAGAGAAGGGGGTTAGGAAAGAGAACTGCAGTGAGAAACCAACTAGCTTAAGTGAGCCAAAATCTAGATCACAAGATTATTTCTGGACCTCTGTTTCTGCCACCTGTGTTGACAGCAATCTCCACAAAGCCACCAGAGATGCAGAGTATAGAGATCTGTACGGACTAAGAATGAAAAGGGTTAAAATAGGACTGTATTCTGAAAGCTGACAGTACTTTTCACTTAAGCTCTGCAAGAGTGATATTATTGCTCCAGAATAAGCAATTTTCAGGTTAAGGAAATAAAACTGCTACACTAAAGGCTATCACTTCCTGACGATTCTCCTTTATTCTTTCTCAGCTATGAAACATAATAAATTTAAATTATCTATACTGAAACTGGAAGCCCTGGTGGTGTGAATCAACTTGACGGCACTGGGCTGGTGGTGGGTATACTGCAACTGGAAACGCTGGCGGCATAGTGGTTAAGAGCTACGGCTACTAACCAAAAGGTCAGCAGTTCAGATCCGCCAGGCACTCCTGGGAAACTCTACAGGGCAGTTCTACTCCGTCCTACAGGGCTGCTATGAGTCAGAGTCAACTCAAAGGCAGTGGGTTTGGTTTTTGGTTTTTATTCTGAAACTGTACTGTACAGAGTCTGGCATCACACAGGTAAACATCTGTGTGAAGGCCAGTGATAACCTTTTAATAAATCACTAATGGCTCATATTGCACAGAACACTGGGGTTACACTCAGTTTGTCACCTGGAAGAGACTTTGGTGATCAACAAAGAAGAATCAAAAGTTAGCACCACTGTACAGAACAGGTTCAAGTATTTGACAAGGGAAACCTCTTAAGTAATATATCCAGTATTTTAAAAGAGCTGTATAAAACTTAGATGTATAGAAAGAATAAGATATACCAAAGTCAGGAACATTCCTTCTGTCACGGTCAGACTTTTCTGACTCATTAAATGACCACTTTTCTGAATTATTTAATAGGCCTCAAATTTCAGTAAGAATTAAAAAAAAAAAAAAAAGAATAGAAAATAAGTCAATTTAATAGAGGAGCAAAATAAAATAAGATTGCATTAAGAAAAAAATCACCTTTGAGGAACTGAAAGCTGTCTTCAACTAGTTGACAAACCATCTAAAATGGCCAACAGTGTCCTATTTCCACTAAAACCCAAATTAAAGCAAGAGGTCTGGACTGCAGTGGTGTTGAAGGTGTAAAGGAAGAGTTTCTGTCCAATAAGAAAGGCTTCCCACAGACTGCAGCCGTGCTGAAGGTGTAAAGGAAGAGTTTCTGCCCAATAAGGAAGGCTTCCCACGGGGAAAAAGTTCATGCTACATGAATAAATTTCTGTCTATCGCAGAAGTTACATGTCCTTCTGCTTGAAGTGCAAAAGACTACACTAGTGACTTTAAAAATGTCTTCCAGTTAAAAAAAATTGTGACCAAGAAAAGATGGCATTATACATTCAAAGCAATTCAACTGAAAGTATAATATACTGATGAATCATGACTCAATTCTGACCATTCACCAATTTTTCCGTTTTCATTTAACAGGTTTAAAATTGCCATTTCTTTTTTTTTTCCTACCTATTACAATCTATTCTGCATATCACTGTCAGATTAAAACCAGCTGCCATCAAGTAGATTCTGACTCATGCCACTTAATCCTTGAACTAAAAATATTTTTAGTTTTCAAAAATCCAATCCCTCTTATTTGAGCTGTAATACTTTGGTCACACATAGCACACAGACTGGAACATGAAATCAGAGTCTAATTCCAATAAAGACTACATAGTTCGCATATGAAATTTATTCTAAGAACATGTTCTTGCTAATACAGCTAAAATCTTAAAACATCCGCAACACTTTCCTAACAAAGGTAATGACAAAAAGTCCCCACTTCCTTGTTTGTTCGCATACCTCCTACGGAAGTACCAGTGGTAGTATTGCTTGTAAGAGGAGCTGAAGTCTCTGACACTGTGGAAGGCTGGCTACTGGCTACAGCAGAAGCAGCATCAGAGGCCGGCTCAGAGGTAGGTGGATTTGAGTTGTTCATGGAAGCGCTTGTAGTCTGTGATTCCATTCTGGAAGAAGTGGTTGGGACTACAGTAGGCTCTACAAAATACAAAATGTTTACTTAGCACTTCAAAAGCAAATTAGGTAAAAGGTTGTATTTTAATCCAAGCTAACATTTTATAATAATTATTAAAATAAACAACTTAAAAATATAAAAGCTCTAAAAATGTAATATATACTAAAGAAAGCTTTTGTAAAGCTAAGTTGTAACACCAAACTAAAATGTTACTAAAATATGGTTACTGCGTTAAAAAAAATCCAACACGTATATGCACATTCCAGTAACTTGAGTGATTGACAGTTTTTTAGGTAACTATTATATAAGTTTTCTAATCACAAAGAAAAGAGTAAAAGGAAGTCAAGGTCCCTCTGCTACGCCCAGACATATTTTCACAGGCTGTCAGAACAGTGTGACAAATAAATGGCACTCCCCCAGCACAGAAAGGATTCTTAAGTCAGAGTGCTTGGACAGCAGTCCTGGTTTCACCACCGGGAGTATAACTATGGGGAAGGCACTTAACCACTCTCCATATCCTCATCTGCAAAACTGGGAAGGAACAGAACTTTCTGCGTAGAACAGCTGTTAAGATCAATTGAGACCATGCATATAAAACACTCTGTACAATGCCTCACACACAGTCATCACTTCATAAACATTAACCATGATTTTTAATATCTGCCCTAATCTCTCTTCTTTCCGTGAATAATTTTTGCAAACATTAATACTTAGTTTGGTTAGTGGTTTAGAGCTTTCTAATAAAAATTAAATTTTTTGTAGCAGAAAGAAAATAAATTTCGGGCAGACCTCAACTTACGAATGAGCTATATTGCGAACACTTGACTAAAAAACGGTTGTTTAGAATTGTGGGCCCTGGGAATAAATCTGTCCAAAGCACAGTCCTACGATTAGACTCTCTCAATGTAAGACCAAACGGGAGGACGGACTGTTCTCTACAACACAGTGTGGCAGGCTGATTCCTGAGGCACGACAGTGCCTTCTGACACTGTACTTTTGGTACTTAACATATGTAACTGCTTACACATATACATAAAAAAGGAGGGCGGGAATTTCTGCTTATTTGTAAATGGTTTAACTCAAGAGTTTCTCAGCCTTGGCACTACTGACATTTGGGGCTGAATAATCCTTTGCTGGGAGGGCAGTCCTATGCATTGTAGGGTGCTTAGGGGGACCCCTAGCTTCTGCCCCTTAGACGTCAGCAGTACCCTCCTCGCAACTGTGAGAACCAAAACAGTCTCCAGACATTGTGGAGGTCCCCTGGGGACAAAACGACCTCTGGTTGAAAATCACTGGTCTAACTGATATACTTAAGTTTTGCATTTATTTTTGGTAATTAACTCTGAGTTAATTAACCCTATTACAGTAACCACTGACTTACAAGTAATTTATGATGCTTCAAAGTAAAAATTAGGACATTACTGAATGAAATGCAGGCAGTGGGAATAAAATATCTCTTCATAAACACCTTAATTCCAAACTACTGGTTCTTGGGAAACTGTGGTCACCCAAACTTCAAAAAGCCCATCTAAGAGCTGACCGCACAAGGCCTCTATCTCTTCTCACCTAACAGCTCTTTCCATATACCTAATATGCCCTCTTTCCCCAACTGACAACCAACTCCCAAAGCTAACAAACTCCTAGAGATGGTTCATCATCTTCCTTTAGAGAAATTATGCTTGACAACCTTCTTCTAATATGTAACTAATAATACCTCAAGACAACCAGAAAGAATTTTAGGCACAATTTATATAGTGAGGTTACTTGTATCAACTCAGAATTAAGACTAGGAAACCTGACAATGTCCCTGTAAACTTAGTAGTAGAGTTTCTAGAATATTAATCTATTTTATTTCAGCAAATTCCTTTCCTAGGTCTACACTGTTACTGCTCCACCCTACCATCTTCGTCAACAGTAAGGTCCACAACTTCTGCTGCGTTCTGCCTTAAGGGCTGTATAACAGTGGAAATCCTGCTGCGGCTCCGTGGCTCCTGTGGCCGACTGGCATGAGAACCTGAACCTTGGCTCCAATGAGATCTGGAGTGTCCAAGGGTTGAACGAGACCTGAAATGACATCAATATTAAATTAGTAAATCTTAAAGGAACAAACTTTCAGTCACCCAAAAACATCATAAGCCTTTCTTACAAAATAAGTTCTTCACACAAGACTTCTCCAAAGAAATACTGAGAACTGAATTAAAAACTACTACTAGCACAATGCACTCAATAAACATTTGCCAAATGAATGAATCACCAACCAACAGACCTAAAAATACAAGAAATGCTATGTGAGACCAACAGACCATGCTGTCTCAAGAACAGCAGTTCTCTCTTCAACCATTATTTCAAATATCCACCTGGTTACAATTATTTACAATTTATATTAATACCTGGAAACCCTGGTGGCGTAGTGGTTAAGTGCTACGGCTGCTAACCAAGAGGTCAGTAGTTCGAATCCACCAAGTGCTCCTTGTAAACTCTATGGGGCAGCTCTACTCTGTTCTATAGGGTCGCTTCGAGTCAGAATTGATTCGACGGCAGTGGGGGTTTTTTTTTTCCCCAGTGGGTTTTATTAATATCTAAAACTATTCACCATGCGTAAAGTAGTAAAAACACCAACAGCCAACACATTTAAAGTCCACACGATCCTGTATGTACAGCCCTGGCTGGATTTGGAAAGCATGTTTTTGGGAGTCCTAAACCAAGCTAAGTTTCTGGTACTGTCCTAAAAGAGATGCAAAGAAATAAAGAAGCATAAGAGAGATTTCCTGGGGTTAGGAGAGGTAAAGGTAGCATGGTTAGATTACTAGTTTGGTAGCTTTAAGAAACATCACTTGGTTGAACTGCTTTATGCTTTTAAAGCATGTAAACACAAATCCTCAACACCTAACACTTTTATCATCTTTTAATTATGTGTGCGACATTATGCTATCTAAAATTACCCTGAGGAGTACAGTCAGTGTGCTCGACTGCTAACTAAAAGGCTGGAAGTTCCAGTCTGCCTGGACATGCATTGGAAGGAAGGGCTGGTGACCTACTTCTGAAAAATCAGCCATTGAATACCCTATGGAACACAGATCTACTCTGACACAGACACTGGTTTGTTTAAATTACTTACAGGTATATGAGGAATTAAAAAAACTTTTTAAAGAATTCACTGTGATGATTTGGACTGAGGGTATACAGAGATAGTGAACAGAAAATGCATGTAGAAAAGCTCTAGGTGAAAAATCTGTTTTAGAAAGGTGAGGGCCAATAAAACACAGGACTTATAAAGACTTTTTCTTCTTTTGCACTGTCCAAACTGAATGTAAAACTGCTTCTGAGCTTATTTTTGCTAGATGTACGCAAAGGGAGAGCCAGATCCATTGATATGCTAGTCACCAGGATGTGAGCTTTCAATGGTGCACGCTCAAACTTCAAACTGGCCTCAGCAATAATAATGTTTCAGAGTTTAGAAAGGACTTCAAATTCTAAAAAGAAATTTTCAAGAAACGGAAGTATAAAGAAAGGTTATTTCCTGAGAGACTTAAAAATGACAGTGCATACCAGCAAGTACAGCTTGCGGGTGTGACAGCAAACAAATGCCTCAGGATAAAATGGTTCTGAGTAAGGAGAGGCATCAGCACTTAAAATCCTGGAGACACCAAGAGTCTATGATGAGAATGAGGAGTCTATTATCTCCGGCATGCTGTTAATAGCTGCAGAAAGTTCCAGACCCACTTTGTAGTACTTTTCAGAAAGCTTCACAGTTATGCCCTAACTCGAAATATTTTGTCCTAACACCGAGCTGCAGCAAATAACCCTTTTTTTTTTTTTTTTTTTTAAGGAGCAACAGCCCCACAGAGGGTTCAGTGGCCCTGTGCCTTAGTGGCCCCTGTGCCTTAGTGGCAACTGCCAAATCTTGACACAAATGAATTTGAAACATACATGTACCCTCTCTTAAAGAAGAGGTGCCAACACTAGCCAAACAGTGACAAAATCAATATTTCAGGTAAACAGAAAAATAACTATAGGCCATGAGCAGTGTGGGTCTTTTACCTTACTAGGGTAAATGCATCTGCTTAACATCACGCATCCACACAATAAAAAAGATCTTCAGTCTTACAAGGAAAAGGAGGTCCTTGACTTCCGCAGTCCTTTTAGCTCATAAAAACAGAGTCAGTGTTGTGCCAAACACTATGCACAGGCACAGGATAGCTGTGGCAACTATCTTTAAAGTATCGATTTTACTCAAAGATTTTGGGGAAAAATCATTTAAAATTTTAAAATAAACAGGGATATATTATAGAGAATACAATAAGACTGTAAGACTTTTTAAGATAAAAGATGAGGCGATAAAGAAATTTCCTGAACGCAGAGGGCCAGTTTGAGTCTGGGCCCCAGACCTCCATGGCACATCAGTAAAAGCAGCATTCCAGTGGACAAATGGCCAGTGGAGAAACATGTTCTAGGTACCTCTGCAATGTGCTTCAGAAATCTGTCTCTTTTTTAATCAAGAACAACGTATTCAAATGCAATGAACAAACACTTTCACATTCACTCCAACACAAAAATTAAGATTCAACCATATGTTCATTAATGTGATACATCAAAATTTAACAGCAGCTCTTCACTGCTTCCATTACCAGTGTCTGTAATTATTCAAAGGATGAATTAATACAGTGTTACGAACTGTTTTTTGTTTTTGAGGGGAGGGTGTCAAAGTAATTTTGCAAAAGGGCAATGCAATTTCCAGGTATTTATGGAAACAGGCAGAAATAAATGAAAATTTTTCATTCATATATCAGTACAGGGCTTAGATGAAATCACTGAGTGAAGGATAAAAAAATTCCCAAACTGTTTTATATTAGGCTGCCCTAACGTAATAGCACAAACTTCACTGGCATCAATGAGTAAGATCTTGTAACAGTGGATTATAACAAAAAACTACTTCAATATCAATACCTCTTAATATTTTTCTTCACTTTTAATTATAATACCAACCCCCCAAATTATGTATTATTTGCATCTAAATTTCAAAGGAGTTTATGAACTCTGTGTATCATAAAACAAATTCAGTTTTGTAAAACACTAAGTAAATTTACTATGTAGACAATGATTCTTAACTCTCAATGGACATTTAGGGTGCTTTAAAAACAAACTGATACTCAAGATTCTCGTTCAACTAGTCTGGGGCAGGGTCCAGGCAACACTACACTTTATTTTACAAGCTTTCCAGGTGAGTCAAATGCAGCCTGGTGTGAAAACCACGACTCTACATGCATATGCATACTCAAACTAGGCCTCAAAAAAAGGTAAAAGAATGCAAATTAGCTGTAGCTAAATATGTTTAGATATTTATATTTAAAACTTAAAATATACAACTAGGAATTAAAATCTCACCGAAAGCTTTCACCAACTGTTACAATCTCCACTTCACTGTCAGTTGAGGTAACGTTAATTTCTTCATTGGCAGCAACCTGAGGAGTGGAGGAAGCTTCTATCACCACAACATCTTCATCAATACTTCCTGGGGGGGGAAAAAAACACTTAAAGGGCATCCGCCTGTCAGTCAATTGCTAGGCATAGGTTTTTATTTTGAAGTTTAAAGACCGAAGTTCATTATAAAAGTCTTATCTGTCAAAATGAAAGGTTTTTTTGAAAGGGCTAAACACACACAGTGAAAACGGTACTCAGTGTTTTAATCCGCGTTCTTTCCATGTTTACATCCTCGTTTATGAGTTCTGTGTTTGTTCTTTACAAACTTTTAATGGTTTCCACTAAGAATTTGTATGATCTTATATAAAGGCCTGGAGCTCTGGAGGCACAGCAGTTAAGAGCTTGGCTGCTAACCAAAAAAGATTGGCAGTTTAGATCCAGCAGCCACTCCCTGGAAACCCTATGGGGCAGTTCTACTCTGTCCTATAGGGTTACTATGAGTTGGAATCAACTCGAGAGCAATAGGTCGGGTTTTATATAAAGACTTTAACGTTATAATATCTAAAGGTATTTTGTATAAGGTATTAATTCTTTAATATCTAAGATAAAGATATCACATTTGCTGTCTATGTTTTCTCCAAGGGTTCTTTTTATTTAGATGATACGATATTCCTTTAAGAAACGTATAACACTTTTTAATTTTAAGCTATGAAATCCGTCATTTTTTTGTGCCTGTTCTTTTCAAAATTATTTTAAGTTTACAAAGTCCTTCCTCATTTGGAGGATTGTTGTTGTTAGGTGCAGTCAAGTCAATTCTGACTTACAGCAACCCTATGTGTAACAGAATGAAACACTGCCCAGTCCTGCACCATTCTCAGATTTGTTGGTATGTTTGAGCCCACTGTTACAGTCACTATGTTAATCCATCTCATCCAGGGTCTTCCTTTCTCACTGACTCTCTACCTTAGCAAGCACAATGTCCTTCTGCAGGGACTGGTACCTCCTGATAACATGTCCAAAGGACATGAGACAAAGTCTTGCTGTCCTCACTTGCAAGGAGCTCTATGGCTGTACTTCCTTCGAGACACTTCTTCTGGCAATCCATGGTATATTCTATATTCTTCATCAACGTAATTCAAATGTGTCAATTCTTCTTTGGTCTTCCTTATTCACTGGCCAGCTTTTGCACACACGAGACAACTAAAAATATTGTGGCCTGGGTCAGGCACACCTTAGTCCTCAAAGTGACATCTTTCAACTCTTTAAAGAGGCCTTTTGCAACAGATCTGCGGTGTCTCACGTTAAAAACCAAACCCGCTGCCATGGAGTAAACAACTCACAGCATCCCTATATGGCAGAATAGAACCATCCCAGAGAGTTTCCAGGGCTGTAGTTTATTTCTTGACTGCTGCTTCCATGGACGTTGATTGTGGAATTTGAAGAATGGATACAGATTAAATTATATTTAATCCAAAGTGCCTTTTCCATTAGTTCACTTCATCTAGAACTAATTTTGGTTAACGCCATAAGATTATAAATAGAATCTTGTTCCACTCCCCATGGCTAACTAGCTACCATCAGACCATTTACTGAAAAATCCTTTCTTTTCCCCCATTCTGAAGCCACCTGTTCAGCTCCTTTGATATAAATTCTTATGCTGGGGTAATTATTTTCTTAACAGATTTTTTGAGGTACAATTTACTTTAAAAATCACCAATTTTAACTGTACAATCCACTGATCTTTCTCAAATTTATAGTGTCTAACTATCAATAAATCGAGTTTTAGAATATTTCCAACACCCCAGTAAGAACCCAAATGCTCTGTTTCAGTCAGTCTTCATCATCCCTGCATCCCTGTGATCACTGGTCTACACTTGCTGTCACAGTAATCTGCAAGAGACTCGCTGGTACTCCAAAGAGCAGGCGCTGGCAAATAATGGAGACAATGAAAGAGGATCTTTGTTTCTGAACATTTCACAATGTCGTATTTATAACTTGGAATATTTGCAAATTGTATCAGTTAAACAGAGGAAAATCGAGATTTATTAAAAATTATGAGAGGTGCCAATTGTTGAAGGAGTTCCTAAATCCTAAAGATTTACACACATAGACAGACTGAAGCAGAATGCATTTTTAACAGCACAAATACATCTTATAGGTACAGAAAACAAGAGACTAGCAGTGCTCGAGTGGCTATTTAGAATAATGTTCTAGACTGAATTTCCAAACTACTTTTATGACTTCTGTTTCCTAACAACATACATAATGCAGCTTAAGGTAGAGAAGTACTGAGGGAACCTTGAGAGATTAACCTTGCCAATGATTGATTTTGCAGGCATGTTATTTGCTAACAATTAATTTAAATTAAATCTAGAATTAGCTAATGGTTCTAGAAGTACATTTAAAAAGCTAAAAGCCTTATATATATAAATAAAAAGCCATGAGTTTTTAAGAATGTTCCTTTATTTTAACCTGACAAATGGACATTACCATTCTACAATGAGGAAAGGTTCGCCCACGTATCAGCTTTATTTAATTAGTGATTTCTTTCTGTGCATGCGTATGAAATTTCTTTAAAAGCCTATACAAAACTAACTTCATATTATTGAACACCTTTTACACAGCTGGGCAAAGCTAAATGTCACGTAATATTTTGGAGCCCCAATAATAAAGGATACAAAGCTAGCTGTGCTAATGCATTAAAACTCAATTTATAGAACTTTTTTGGAATAGCTGTGCTATAATTTTTTAATTGTGGTAAATACCTAGGTAACACAACGCCTGCCACTTCAACACTCTTCACACATACAACCCAGTGACACTGTGTTCATCACGCTGTGCAACCATCACCATGATCCAGTTCCAAAATTTTCCATCTGTATTACTTTCTTATGAACACAGAGACTGTGTAACTCAAGGTTATATAAATAGCCCCTTAGGCACTCTTATTCTATTGCTTAAGCATCATTATTTTATAAAAAAGGACCTTTATAAGCAGTCCTTAAGACAATCACAACAGGCAAGATTTTAGCATCTACAATCTGGTGTTTTCTCCATTGTAACCACTGATTATCCTGGTCCCTCAGTGCACCTTAGGTCTGGGATGAAGCTGATGGTAGGGACAGCTTCCAATTTGTGAGTATATATTCTGCACCATGTGCAATGTTTTGCATTTCTAGTCCCATTTTACACATCAAGAAACTCAAATTTAGAGAGTTAAATGACTTGTCAAGCAAACGGTAAGTAAGACTTGAAATTTGAACCTAACTCCAATTCCGAAGCTCATATCCTTAACATTAACTACATCCCACTGCCATAACCATTCAACGCACTGGTGCCAGTTGCTATCAAAAGCATCTTCCTCTGCTCGAATAAATCCTATACGCTTAAAAAAAAAAAAAAGGCACCTTCCTGCTATCAACTGCTTTTGCTACTACTCAGGTCTTCTGTGGTCACAATTAAAGCTATTAAAATTATAGTAGTTCTCACTCTACTTTGGGACTTTTAAGCTGGGTTTCTACCCAACAGAAATAAAAACATATAACCACATAACAATCAGTACATGATGTTCATTGGCAGCATTATTTGTAACAGCCAAACACTGGAAACAATTCAGAAGCCCATTAACCGGGGAATAGATAAACAAAATGTGGCATACCCACGCAGTGGAAAACCAAAAAAGCACTAAGTAATAAAACAAAAGGGAAGTAACTACTGACTGCTACAACATGGATGAGCCTCAAAAACATGATGCTGAATGAAAGAAGCCACATGCAAATAACCACATATTATACGAAATGTTCAGAAAAGGCAAATCTAGAAAAGAGCAAACAGATTAGGTTTGCCTCGGACTGAGGGTGGGAAGAGGGAGTGACTGCGAACAGGTAGGAGGGACCTTCCAGGATTGACAGATCTTTTGGGACTATGGAAATGGTTAAAAAAAAAAAATCTAAATTTACTAAAAACCATTTAATTGTACACTTAAAATGAACTTTATGGTATTTCAACCAAACTGTTAAAAAAAAAAATCTAAAAAACACTCTCTGAAAGATACAAAACTAGACCTGAACAAATGAAAAGACAATCCATGTTCTGGAATCTGAAGACTCAAAATCACAGAGATGTCAATTCTCCTTAGGTTAATCTACAAATCCAATTCCAAAACAACACCATCATGTGTTTCCCCACTACCACCATCCTAAGATAAGCAAGTTGATTATAAAGCTCATTTAGAAGAATAAACAAGAACAGCTGGAAGACATAAAAGACTCTGTAATTAAGAGTGTGCTTCTAGTGCATGGATAGATGGACCAATGGCAATGAATAAAATCTCCAGAAATAGATCCAAATGCACACGGAAATTTAACCACATGATAAACATGGTATCTATAGTCAATAGAAAAAAAAAAAAAAAAAGCACTGTTTTAATAACTGGCTTTGTTGGGACAACTGGATAGCCTTATAAAAAAATAAAACCAGATCAATTTTTCATAATGTGTAACAAAATAAATATCAAATGGATCTCGGCTCTAAACATTTAAAAAAAAAAAAGAATTTGAACAATACAAGGACTGGGGGAAAGGGGGTGAATTCCTCTACAGCACTGGACTATGATCCAAAACCAGAAGCAGTAAGGATAAAGGCTGGTAAGAAAGACAACATTGAAAATTTTTTGGAATGGTAAAAAGTATAACAGAAGCGGAAATAAAATAATTCAAGTAAAATATAAATTTACTAATATTAATTTATTTGGAAGGTCACATTTAGATTACCGTTATTTATTAGTTTCTAAGTATATAACCCACTGTTTTCTTCCTGCTTTAATAACTGCACTGATAAATCTGTAATTTATTTACCCTAAAAACCTCTTATTTGCCCTTTAAAAACTTCTTCCTTTTCCCCATTCCAGAGTCCCTGGGTGGTGCAAATGCTAACACACTCAGCTGCTAACTAAAAGGCTGGAGGCTGGAGTCCACCCAGAGTGGCCTTGGAACAAAGCCCTGGTCATCTACTCCAAAAAAGTCAGCCACTGAAAACCGTATGGAGCACAGTTCTATCCTAACAGGGTTGCCATGAGTCAGAATCAACTCAACAGCCACTGGTACTCGTATGTCCATTCCCTTACACTTCAAAAGAAATTAACCATTTCCCTCAATTCAGACTTAGCTCCTCAACACTCACTTCATGAACCTCCTTTAAATTACAACGATAAAAATGATGCATTAACTTAGGATGGTTTGTAGATATGGGATCTTTTATGTTTTAGGGACTGTCTAGGTAAATATAGCATTTACTGTGTGTATATGCTTGTTTTGGGTTTTTTTATATGCTTGTGTGTGGGGGGGGAGCGAGAGGGAATGAATGAATGAATGAATGAATGAATGAATGAATGAGAGGGAGTCATCCCCTATCATTTCAATTTCAACTGATGAATCATATGCTCTCCTGAGCACTGTCAGGACTAAGTTTACGTGACCTAATGTCAGAATAAAAGTTAACTCCCAGACACCAACAAGAATATAGTACTTAAAGGAAAAATAACACTAAGCAGTCTTTTTAGTAACTCGAATTGCTCTTACTGTGGCTGAATGTGAAAGAAATCTGTTATATAGCTATCTGAAAAAGTATTAATAAAAGGGACACCACAGAAACCCAAGTATGCACCACACATCAAAAACACATAAAAGACAATCCAATATACATAAAGACACATAAATGACTCTTCTCGAGGGGAAAAAAAAAAAAAACACTAAGATTATTTTTGTCTCTAAGTTTTTATCTTAGAATTAACTGAAACCATGGTTTAATACTAGTTGGTAATTTATTTATGTGGCTTAAAAACAAAAGTTAATAGAGCCTGATATTCCTTCTAAATACCACACATCACTAAAACACGTAAGAAAATAAGCACCATTTTCTTACTCAATTTCAGAAACACATTTGTTTTACCTGAGGGAACAGCTGGATTGGTTTGGTGGTTTTCACTGGTAGAAACAAACAGATCTTCTTCTCCTTCAGTGGAGGAGCTAGAAGAGGACTCACTACTGAGGTCATTCTCACTGGAACTACTAGAACTGGGGAGCAAGGCGTATTTTCTCCGGGCGAGCACCTCTCGTTTTTTCCTCTGCATTAATATCCTCTCTTTCTGTTTCTGTGTCCTCTGTGAGGAGCTATTTTTCACAAATCTCTTTCTGCATGGAAGTCTCCTTAATGAACTGCTATGAAAACAGGGTCTTTTCATCAACAATCCCGATACAGATTCTGTCTCAGTCCGAGGCCACTTTTGGGACCGTGCACTATGAGTTCTACTTTTAGCACTCAGAATTGCCTGGGAATGTCTTACTGAGATTTCCTTGTCCTCATCCGAAGTCACAGTATCAGAATCTCCAAAATGCAGACTAGACGAAGGAGAGGAAAGACAATCGCTGAAAGAGGAATCGTTATCTTCATCACTCGGTGTCTCTAGGTGCTGCCGCAATCCTAATATTCCCTGGTTCTCTTTAACACAATTCTGCATGTATGAAGGGCCAGCCTGCTGGCTTTTGCGTTTTTTCCTTACAACAACACTTTTTTCTTGCTCTGGCTGGTTACCATTCATGTCCTTCTCTTGTTTTTGAGAATCATCACACAAGTGAGTGAATTCATTCCCCACTTTACTATTAATCATCTCAACTTCTGCAGGAAAACGTTTGGCTGCCCCAATGGGCTCCGGATGCAAGAGGATCCCTTTTAGCTTCTCCGGTGTCTTTGGTGCATCAGAAGGAATCTCACTCTTCATATCCACTTTTAAGGTATAAAACTTGTTATACGCAGGAGTCCATTGAGACATGAGAAACTTTAAGGAAGGCCTAGAAGACACAATTAGATATTAGGAAAAAAAATGAGTGTGTTTTACTATATTCTTTAATTAAAGAGTTCTCAGATTGCACTGAGAATATCCCTTGTAAAAAGGCAGAATTACCTTTTCCTCATCAACACATAAAATGGCTGTAATGCGTCTTATTGTTTTTATAAACATTTTTCTCTGATACCTCTACTCATGTACCACATTTCTTAGAGATACAGTAAGAATCACAGAACAGAAGCCTACTTGAAAACTTCTAGTAATCACAATCTAATCTTACTGTGCATCTTGCTACCTACAGCAACATATCTGGATGAAATCAAACAATGTCTTCAAAACCTGTTACAATAAAAATACATACAAGAATCAGAAGTCAAAAGACTTTGATCAGTCAACAATGGTTTGCTTGTTTGTTCCCCCACCCCCCATCACATTTTAAAGTGCTAATTTTTAAATATTTTCAGTACATCTAGATGGTTACTATGTTGGACTGATCACTATAAAAAATGAACTGGTATGAATATAGCTTCTCTTTCCCATGGTTCTTTCCTTCGTACTAGAGTCTACTTGTTCTCTAATGAGAATCTGAATTTTCCTGATAGACAACAGACACAACTACTGTATTTCAGTTTTAGACACAGGAAGACTAGAGACAAGGCTTTGAGTTGGTAAAGATCATTCCGTTGAATAGGCAGCCGAGCTAGCACACAATGAACCTTCCCACACCTACCAGAAGTGTACCTAAATCATTCAATCCCTGAAATCATGAGCTGCTGAACAAGGAGACTTGAAGCTGAAGCATCTTTATCAAGGAGGTGGTAATAATGGAAACGTATAAATACTGTGGCTCAAGATGGAATATATTCATTAGAAAGGTAATTAATGCGACAAACTGAGCGATTTACCAGTGTAAAATATGAATATCTAAGCAATGGCAACATTTGTAACTTAAGTCTGTACTGAAGCATTACATACACACACATTCTAAGTATATAGCTCAATGAATTCTCACAAAGTGAACATATCTATGCAGAAAGCATCCAGATTTTAAAAAAACAAAAAACCCAAACCAGCAACCCAGAACTACTCTTCTGGTCACTACCACCCCACCAAGGATTGTAACTGCTACCCTAACTTCTACCACCACGGATTTGCTTTGCCTTTAACATATGTTTCTAAACCACAGTCTAAAAAGAGAGGAAAAGGATACATACTTAGTAGCAAGTTTTTTCTTTCTACGTAAATGACAGTGACAACACAAGAATATACAATCTCACAGTCTCCCACTCTATTTTAGTACAGAATTTTATTATCAGAAAAAATGACAGTAATTTAAAAACTGAAGTCTATCCATATAGAAAGCTATCAAAACACCTACCTTCTATTAGATCAGTGTTTGCCTAGGGCTAAAGATGATAGGGGACCTGGAAGTGATGGTTAAGAAGCATGAGGTTTCTTTTTGGTGAGCAGAAAATGTTTTAAAATTGTCTTGGTAATGGTCGCACAACTCGGAACATATGCTAAAAACCATCTAACGGTATACTTTAAATTGGTGAATTGTATGGCATGTGAATTATAGCTCAATAATGCTGTGCCAAAAAAAAAAAAAAGGCAGGAGGGAAAGCACCACCTAGATTTCTGGGTATCAGATAGCTATAGGCCCCATCAACATCAGAAGAGTCATGTCTTTAGGAAAGATGGGGGATTTTCCCAGAAGCCATGTCTCCTGGAAGTAGTGTTGAGTTAGATCTCTGAGAAAATAGTCTTTTATTTGCTGAAGAAAAACTGCTTAGACCCCCTCATCCTTAATTACTGAGTGGCCCTCTTGGGCTTGATAATGAGATCCTGAGAGGCAACGAGAACTGCCCGACGGATAGATAAGTTCTGAAAACATGGATCCGTAAATGAATTAACAAGGGAGTGATTCAGAACATAATTTACTAAACCCAATTTCTCTGTCATCAGTTTATGCCCCAAAGCCAAAACAATGGACTCTTTATGGTTAGGTCTGCTCTGGCTTTTGGTCAGTAAAGTCCAACGAAGCAGAAAGGGAGCATGAGAAGGGGAGGGTGGGTGTTGAGATGAGGTGAGGTGGGGTGGGGTGTGTGTGCGTTTGTACATCTGCAACTCTTACCCAGGTGACTGTGTCACGCAGCTGGTAAATACACAAGTAACACCCCATATTAACTGGTGTACGTTCCCACAAAGGGAGCACAAACTCATGCTCTATTTTGAACTGAGAAAAAAAACTTCATGAAAAGAAGAATAAAGGGAGACACTTGGCAATTTATCAAAATAATATCAAATATCAAGATCTAAGTACCAGAACCACATTTTTTTAAACTACAAAAGCAGCAAAAATGACCCAAGGATCAAAAAAGAATGTTCTGGACTATCTGTCCTTTGATAAAATCATAATCTAGTCTTTTATTTTTACAAAAATTACTGGCTGATCTAAGTTATAAATGGAGCAAGTATGTAATATATCTATTTCCTTTGCCACACTGTGCTTGGTCTGTTATTATACATTCTTTCAATAGTGAAGCCATATTACCCCTCCCTCTGTGGTTTAATTCAATTATTTTATTGCCATGTCATAATGACAGCATTCCAACTACTCCTGATACCGATGTAGGGAGGCTATACTATTAGTAAATCTTGTGTTAAGAAAACATTGTAGCTAAAAAATGCTAATTTCCAAAACTAAAAAAAAAAAAAAAAAAAACTAGGGTTAGGATTTGGCAATTATACTACAGAATAAGCTGTGTGAGCATAAAGAGAGGGCACATTTTAAGTCTTCTTGTCTAGAAAGAGTTTTTTTTTTTTTTACTCTGACAATTCCCTGAAAGTGTCTGCAATCAACCACAGGTGAGAATATTTCAACAAACAGTTAATGTCACATTAACAGTTCTAAAGAGGAAAACGGGGTAACGTAAAGGTGAGGTGAGACGCTTCAGGATAAAATCGCAGAAGGTAAGGAGTTGCATTTGTTAGATCAACACTTTCAGCAGGTTATTTCCGTAAGTACCAGGGACTACACAATGTCTCACATGAATCAGTTTAGGAACATTTTAAATGCAGAACACAAGAGAATCCCACAGTATCCTACTTTCGGAAAAGCCACAGACTGACAAGGGACAAATGCAGACTGCTGTGTGCCAGAGGGAATACACTGCAAGGATAATACCTGGATGGCAGCAGGGACTCAGATCGGTAAGAGTAAGGAAGAGCCAGGAGAGGCAGGAAGGGTGCAGGCAGGGGACAAAGGAGATAAAGAGAAACAGGCCAATCTAAAATGCTCTCATTTTATTCTGAAGACAATGGGCACACCTTGAAGATTTTAAACAGGAAGCGTACATGATCACAGCTGACCACACAGCAGTGTGAAGAACGGATTGAAGGGAGCCAAAACTGGAGGCAGACAACCCAGTAAGAGGCTGCTGCTATATAAGGTGATAAAATACAGACAGTAAATGACTCCCAACTGGAATGGGGAACGCATACAATCCAGAGATTATGAAGAGACAGAACCACTAGGACTCTGTTAACCTTTAGAGAGGAAACATCCACTGCTATCATCCTAGTCCAAATTCTCATTATTTTCTGCCTCTACTACTGGGGACAAACTCCTCATTGGTTTTTTCTCTCCCAAAAATCCACTTCTACGTAGCAACCAGGGTGGACCCTAAGAATGCAAGTCATCACACCACGCCCTGTTCAAAATCCTCCAGTAGTTTTCAAATGTCCCCAAAATTAAAATGCAAACGCTGTACGAGAGCTTACAGACCCTTATGATCTCATGCCCCTGTCTGTTATCTCTTCTTGCCTCACCTCATTCTTCACTAAGCTGCGGCCCAACTGGCCTTCCTTCTGTTCCCTGTGCCTGGAATGCTCTTCCCAAGGATATCTGACAGGTTACCTAGCTTCTGCTCATCACTCAGGTCTGGGCTTAAATGTCGCTTCCTTGGGAAGGTTTTCCCTGAAGGCACTGTGGCACCCATAATAACTTGCCTTGCAGACTCCCAACTACCAGGAAATTAACTGACCAAGGACCCCTGATGCTGGGCTCTGAAATCTATCACTGTGTTTGCACTAAAATTACACTTCCCACTGGCTGCTCCCAGCCAATCACTGAACTTGGTAAGGATACCAAAGTAGGCCTGTTCCCTCCTTCGAACGCTGATTTGGCTCTAGAACTCCTTTTTTTAAAAAACAAAAAAAAACATTTTATTGTGCTTTAGGTGACAGCTTACAAAGTAAACTGTATGCCATCCAATAATTCATACACAAATTGTTTCGTGACATTGAGTGCAACCCCCACAACGTGTCAGCACTCTCCCCCTTTCCACCCTGGGCTTCCATATTCATTCTTCTGCTTTTCCTGCCCCTTCCTGCCTTCTCATCTTTGCTTTTGGGCAGGTGTTGCCCATTTTCTCTCATGTATTTGATTATTCTAAGGAACACGGTCCTCTTGGGTATCACTGTTTGTTTTACAGGCCTAATGTCTGGCTGCAAGGCCCTCCTTTCCTTTCCCTTTCACTGGCGGGTTAGACCTGCATGTGGTCTGATGGCTCAGTCTTCTCCAGTTCCCTCTCCGTTTTCTCTCACAGGCATTTCCTCTAATAAAATCTTTGCACATTTAATTTCATCTTGACATCTGCTTCTTGGAGGACCCAGACTAACATTCCATTTGAAGAACCATCCTCTCTTCACTCAATATTACATCTTGTTTTGTTTTTAAATAATACATGCCACAAACTGAAATGATCTTATCAGCCTCTTTATTATGTAAGTTCCCTCATAAGAATGCAAGTTCCATGAAAGCAAGAGCCTTGTCTGTTCCATTCACTGCTTGATCTCTAGCAACTAACAGACGCTTGGCACAAAAGACTTTAAGGATTAAGTTGCAACTGTTTGTAAAACATCCCAGTGTTTTGGGTTTAGGAGACACTGTCTTGATGGAAATGAGACACAAACAACCTGAGAGCAGTTTGTTGTCATGGAATTCTCAGAATTAAAGCTGTGCTCTCGGATCAGCATATCTAGGTTCAAATGCACTTACTAGCTGTAGTCCTTAGCCTTTAGATCTCATTTTTCTGACCTAAAAATAATAACAGTAATGACAAAATTAGGTAATAATCTAAGATTTCTTGGGCATTTATTCTACCCAAGCACTGCTTCAAGCGTCCTATACCTTTTGATTCATTTAATTCTCACAGTAATCCTATGAAGCAGGTACTATTATCCCAGTTTTCCAGAGCACTCAGATAATATGCCGTAAGACTCAAAACAGGTAAGTCATGGAGCAAAAATTCAAATTGGGGCAGCCTGATCCCAGAGTCTGTAGGTTTTTAACCACTAAACTATAACTAAAAGGGCTGTATGTGGAGTAAATGAGATGATATACTTAAAGGGCCTAGTACAGGGCAGGACACATGGTAAGCAGTTAAGAGATGCTAGCTAGTATTACTACAACATATAAACATGCAAGATACTTAAGTAGAAAAAGGACAAAAAAGCTGCTACCTGACAGTCAAAAATCAGGCATATTCTGATAAGCTTCTAAAAAATTGAGAAAAACAGCATTTCAGTATAAAACAAAAACCCGTTGCTGTTGAGTCAATTCGACTCTTAGTGACCCTGAAGGACAGAGTAGAACTGCCCCCACAGTGTATCCACAGCTGTAGCTCTTTATGGAAGCAGACTGCCACATCTTTCTCCTACCAGCTGCTGGTGGGTTCAACGGGCGGACATTTCGGTTAACAACTGAGCACTTAACCACTGTGCCACCAGGGCTCCTTGCAGTCCAGTATAACATGGTAAATTTAAGGCACTGTACTTCATTTCCTAAATCTACAAAAAACAAATAATAATAATAATAATAATAAAGAAAAGCTCAATAATCGTTTAGACTACGAAATGTGCTACAAACGTAACAAAAAGGATCTGACAATTAAAAGTGACATCAGGACCTATTTGAGAGACAATACCATAAGCTGGTATCTCTATGGGTCACAAACAGGGTAAGGACTTCACCAAAAGTAAATAGAAGCGTCCTTAAAATGCCCAATTACTTATCCTATTATTTGAATTTTAAGTTTTTTTTTAATATGCTCTAATTAAGAATTTAAATGAGATATACTCAATTAAAGGAGCCTTGGTGGTGGTGCAGTGGTTAAAGCATTTGATTGCTAACCAAAAGGTCAGCTGTTCAAAACCACCAGTAGCTCCAAGGGAGAAAGATGTGGCTTCCATAAAGATTTACAGTCTTGGAAACCTATGGGGTCACTGTAAGTTGAAACTGACTCAACAGCGGCAGTTTTTTGGTTTGGGTATATATATTCATTTAAGAAAAAAAGACCATTAACACACAAATGGCTTGATTTTTTCCTATTACAGGAGACCCATTAAAAAGCACTCAACACCAATAACCACATGCCAGAGTTTCCAAAGTTTTATGCCTGACTGGAATGACCAAGATGGCAGAAGATGATCTTGAGTATTTCCAGTCCTCCTTGTTATTAACCCTATATTAAGTTAAAACATTACACAACATTCAGTAGACCTCCTCATCTGATTTCTGACTCTGTTTTACTTCCACAGCTTTGACACTGTGTAGCAAGTTGTAGCACTCTCTTCATGGTTCCAGAATCCTGTATTAGCTGATCTCACTGGCACCTTACCAGTCAAAGTCACTGCCGTGATATGCTGAAACTTACATTTGCAGTATATAGGAACAGTTGTCAAGATAATGTCCCTAAAGGTCTTACCCATAACCACCTACTTCCCTGATGTTCATTAACTGATTCTGCATCTGTTTTCCCTGGGCCAGGTGTCTCGTGTTTAGTTTCTTAACACGCATACCATGTTTGACATCTCCAGGCATGCTGTGCAAAACCCTCTGAACTGACCCCAAATGAAGGCTTTATCAAAAGCTTCCTAACAGACAGGAACAATACTGAGATGGCAGAGTATAAGTAATGTCTGCAGAACTGACTAGGGGAGCTGACAACCATCTGCTACACTCCAGAAAAGATCACACTCCACAAGCCTCAGAAACAACAGCAATTAAAATGGAAGCAGCCCTGCCATGACAGCGTCCAAAAGAACCCACCTATTTGAAGGTGAACTCAGAATACTGAGAGAATGATCCTTATGACCAGACTCAGCTAGAGCCAGTTTCTGAAGCTATGGAGCCACAGAAAACATTTACAGTCGGGAATCACTAGACTCTTAAGTGAAGAAACTGCGCATGAGAGAACAGTGGAGAAGCAAGAGCTTTTTCTCCTCTGTAAAACTGGTAATCTGATTTACATGCTGCTTCTTGACTCATACTCATACCATACTCATTGCCTTCTAGTCGATTCCAACTCATTGCAACCTACAGGATAGAACAGAACTACGCCCACAGGGTTTCCAAGGTGTGGCTGGTAGGCTCGAACTGTCGACCTTTTGGTTAGCAGCCAAGCCGTTAACCACTGTGCCACCAGGGCTTTGTAGTTAAGAATTAAATAGAAAAGTGGTTTCATCTTCCACAAAGCCTGTACGGATCACTTTTCATGTCACTTAGGGTCTCCTGGTTGAAGGTTAAAAAATAAATCTTCAAACCACAGATGGTAACTTGGCTGGATTCAGCTCACAGACATGTTTTGTTTGGTCTGATGGTTAATGGTGAAAACACTATAGGCATTCCAACTAAAAACAAAGAAAAAAAGGATATTCACTGTTACATAACATTGTTCCGGAAAGGCTAGTCAAGGCATTCAAACACGAGAATGGGCATAAATATTTAAAAGGAGGCAATTTTTTTCATTATTTGCAGATGACATGATTGTATCCTTGGAAAACAGAAAAGGATCAATAAGAAAACTATTGGAAACGGTAAGACAGGTCAGTGGTTTGTATGTTTACAACAATAATACTCTGAAGTCGATAACCTTCCTTTACATAAATGATTAGAAAATATTATATAAAATGTAATAATAGAAAATACTAGAAATAATAGAATAACAAAATAACAAAAACATACCACTCACAATTGGGGAAAAAATATTTAATACTGAGTATCAAATTTAACAAGAAACACTCAGGAACTACATGAACACAACGAAAACGATGTCAATTATTGAAAAATTAGTGTGAAATTCAATGTAAACCAAAATACTTGCAAATTGTTTTAATTACATAACAGCACAAGCTAACACATTATTTCTGCTCACCTTCAAAAAATTCTGTCAACCACAGTCCTCCAGAACACTGTAGATCTGTTCATAGTTCTGCGTTAAGCAGCTCACAATTTTTCTTACTTTTCTTAGACTCAAAGAGTAGAGAGGAGGATGGACAGGGAGTGCCCTTACTGGATGGCTCTCTGCTGATATAATGGAAAAACCCACTGCCATTGAGTCGATTCTGACTCAGAGTGACCCTACAGGACAGAGTAGAACTGCCCCATACGGTTTCCAAGGCGTAATCTTTACAGAGAAAACTCTGGTGGCATAGCGGTTAAGTGCTACAGCCGCTAGTCAAAGGATCAGCAGTTCGAATCCACCAGGCGCTCCTTGGAGACTCTATGGGGCAGTTCTACTCTGTCCTATAGGGTTGCTGTGAGTCAGGATCAACTCAACAGCACTGAGTTTGGTTTCACTGGGTTTTAATCTTCACAAAAGTAAACTGCCACATCTTTCTCCCAAGGAGCAGGTGGTGGGTTCGAACCACAGACCATCAGGTTAGCAGCTGAGGCTTAACTACTGTGCCACCAGGGCCCCTTGACATAATGGTGAGGGTTCTGTTATTTGCTAGAGTCTTTTGGTTGCATTTAAAAGTCCTTGGATGAAGTATGATTTAGATGGAGAGGGTTAAGAATTATTTATACGAAAAGTGAAGTGTTTAAGGATGCTAAGGCCCAAAGATGCTCACACTACTCCTCAGCCTAAGCAGATGTTCACAGAGGCAATGACTTGTTGAGAGGAATGTGACATGGGGTGTCGATATAAGGAGATTTGGGAACATCATTTCATGTTGCTCTGGATATTACTGTTCTTGGTATTGAAAGAAATGAAGATACAGTACAATGAGGTTTAGAACTGTGGGATTCAGAAAATCAAACGAAAGTTGTCTTATGAGAGGTCTGCCCAGGATCACCATCTCCTCTAAAGAGACAGTAAAGGGGAACTGAGGAGCAAAGAAAGCACCATGTTCACATCTGGATAAAGGCTTTCACTTGGGTTCACTATCTTGCATAGAACAAAGTTGTGAAATCAATCGTTCTTGGAGAAACTTTAAGTATGGAGAATAAAGGACCAAGTTTCTTTGGCACAAAACCTGTAAGAGTCCAGAATCTACAGGCTCTCCTCTACTCTGGAGGACTGGAATTTGGGGAGCTGGATGCTTCAGTTTCCTAAATTCTGATAATACACATTCTGCTTTTAGAAAAAAAAAAAGTTAAATCTCTCTCAAACAATAGATTTTTATTACTCAATGAACTTAATGACTTTCTTGCTCATCTTGTTTAAAAGCAGTCTAAAATTCCTAGGTATTAGCCATCAAAGAAAAAAGATACCTAACATCTATTTAGGCCTCCTATCGATACAACCCCGGTGGCGTACTGGTTAAGCGCTACTGCTGCTAACCAAAAACGTCGGCAGTCTGAATCTACCAGGTGCTCCTTGGAAACTCTATGGGGCAGTTCTACTCTATCCTATAAGGGTCTGTAGGAGTCAGAGTTGACTTGATGGCAACAGGTTTGCTTTTGTTGGTTACTGATACAAACAGGGTGGAGTTCAATGTGCCATAGACAGTCTTACTACCCCGGCCAGGAGCAAATGAAGGGTGTACACATCCTGGCAAGCTTAGAGAGGATCTGGAGTGACTTTCGTCTGGTTAGGAAAGCAGAACTACAAACCACAGAGTATACCCCACAAATGTCTAATATTTCTGGTACGGAAACCTGGAATTAATATTGTAACAGGAAATATGAGATACAAAGATAGTGCGCTAATTACCTATTATATAATATACATCCTATCAAGAAAATCAACTGAAAAACCATTAGAACTCATTTCAGTATGATAGTTGGATGCAAACTCAACAAAAATCAATAGCTTTCCTACCATATCGGTAATTGTTGTTGTTGTTAGGTGTAGTCGAGTAAGTTCCGACTCACAGTGACCCTATGTACAACAGAATGAAACACTTCCCAATCCTGCACCATCCTCATTATCGTTGTTATACTTAAGCACACTGTTGCAGCCACTGTGTCAATCCTACTCGTTAAGGGCTTCTCGCCAACCCACTACTCTACCAAACATGATGTCCTTCTCCAGGAACTGGTCCCCCTGATAACATGTCCAAAGTATGTGAGACAGAAGTCTCGCCATCCTCGCTTCTAAGGAGCATCCTGGTTGTAGTACTTCTTCCACGACAGATTTCTTCAGTCCAGGGTATATTCTTTGCCAACACCACAATTCAAAGGCATCAATTCTTCTTTGGTCTTCCTTATTCATTGTTCAGCTTTCGTATGCATATGAAGTGACTGAAAACACCATGGCTTGAGTCAGGCCCACCTTAGTCCTTAAAGTGACATCTTGCTTTTTAACACTGTAAAGAGGTCCTTTGCAGATCTGCCTAATGCAATGCATCGTTTGATTTCTTGACTGCTGCTTCCATGGGTGTTGACTGTGGATCCAAGTAAAATGAAATCCTTGCCAACTTCAATAGTTTCTCCATTTATCATGATGATGTTTACTGGTGGAGTTGTGCGGATTTTTGTTCTTTATGTTGAGGTGTAATCCATACTGAAGGCTGCGTGGTCTTTGATGTGCATCAGTAAGTGCTTCAAGTCCTATTCACTTTCAGCAAGCAAGGTTGTGTCATTTGCAGATTGTTAATGAGTCTTTCTCCAACGCTGATGCCCCATTCTTCTTCATATAGTCCAGCTTTTCAGATTATTTGCTCAGCATACAGATTGAGTATGGTGAAAGGATAAAACCCTAACGCACACCTTTCTTAACTTTAAACTTTTTTTTTATCAGAATAAAAACTTTAAAAATGTAATGTCAAAAAGATCCCATTCCCATTGGCATAACAAAGTTCATTAAGAAAATATTCTGCATCTCACTTTGTCTGGGGTCTTAAAAACTAGCAAGCAGCCATCTAAGATGCATCAATTGGTCCCAACCCAATGGAGCAAAGGAGACTGAAGAACACCAAAGACATAGGGAAGATGTGAGCCCAAGGGACGGAAAAGGCCACATAAACCAGGGACTCCACAGCCTGAGGCCAGAAGAGCTAGATGGTGCCGGAATACCATCAATGACAGCCCTGACAGGGAACAAAACAGAGATTCCTGAAGGAGTGGGAGAAAAGTGGGGTGCAAACTCAAATTCCAGTAAATAGACCCAGACTTGATGGTCTGACTGAGGCTGGAGGGACCCTAGAAGACACGGCCCCCAGACTCTCTGTTAGCCCAAAACTAAAGCCATTTCCGAAGCCAACTCTTCAGACAAAGATTAGACTGGACTATAAGACATAAAATGATGCTGGTGAAGAGTGTACTTGAGACTAAATGGGCAGCTCCTATCCAGAGGCAAGATGAGAAGGCAAAAGGGAACAGGAGCTGGTTGAATGAACACGGGAAATACAGGGTAGAGAGAGTGTGCTGTCACACTGTAGGGAGAGCCACTAGGGTCACCTAACAATGTGTATATAAGTTTTTGTCTGAGAAACAGACTTGAATTGTAAACTTGCACTTAAAGCACAATTAAAAAAGAAGATCCCATTCCCTGAAGCAACAAAAATTCTAAATATGCATTTATTCTTATGAGTAAGACCTATAAACGAAAAACTATAATGCTGTACAAGATATAAAAGACAATTCTAATAAGCAGAAACACATCTCATTTCTGGAAGAGAAAAGACTCCCAACTGGCTCTGTAGCATATGAGAAGAAAACAATAATTTTTTAAAATTAAACTATTAAAACATAAACACCATTACTACGGACATGTCATACCTTTAAAAACTTTTTTTTTTCCCCAAATGGTCTGAATACATTAACCTAAAGATTAATTCAAATTCATATTCGTTTTCCATTATTTTGTTCACTGGGACTCTCACATAATCAAAAATTAATGTTTCTTTGAAAAAAAATTACAAAGGCATATGCACAACTCAGGAAGGCAGAGGTTAAAGAGAAAGGTGGAACTCAACGTTCTTTTCCTCTCAAGCTTTAATTTTCAAAGCCAAGATTAGAATATAACCATAAAATAAACTGCTAAGCAGTCTTTAAATATGAGGTAGAATCTGTACAGATATGAAAAGCACAGATAAATTTTTATAAAAAAAAATAAGTTGCAAATAATTGTTATAATACGGTGCTTTTTTATTTTAAAAAATTATGTTAAAATATGTACAGGAAAAATATACACTTAAAAGTTTGAAATTAAAACTGTAGGGACGTTACTGATAGCACTGAGTCGGTGGCTTTCACTTTTTGTGTTCCAAATTTCCGTATGCTTGAGCTTTTTATGAAACAACCATTTGCCACTTCCGAAATCAAAATCAGCTATGATTTTTTAGAGGAATAAACAATAATCAGTTTGAACAGAATATATTTTGTTTTTCTACTATATTAGAATACAACTTTGTTAATAAACCCATTGCCATCAAGTTCGACTCACAGCAACCCTACAGATCAGAAATACCCACCTAGGGTTTCCAAGGAGCGGCTGGTGGACTTGAACTGCCAGCATTTTGATTAGCAGCTGAGTTCTTAACCACTTTGCCACCAGGGCCCCAACTTTGTTAATTACACATTACTGTACAGGGAGTACATTCTACTGTGATTTTTCTGGTAATCTTGCCTAGGAATAAAATTCCTCCTTAGTGACTAGAAATGATCACAAATATTGGACAGCTTAATGACAGAATAGGGCAGAAACTGATGGATGGCATTTGATTGTTGTCAAATTTTAAATAGAGTTGTCAAATTTTAAATGGAGTTGTCAAACAGCTCCAGGCATGTTATTTCTGAACTTTTTTTTTTTTTTTTAAAGAAACTGTACTACCTGGAAAGTAATAATTTATCATCCAACCATTTCACAGAATCTTTCACCATAAAAAGTGTAATAATTATTGCTGTTGGGTTAAACTGAAAACTGTCACTAAGAATTCAAAAAAATCAACTGGCACAAATCAAAAATGCAGAAAATAACAAATGTTGGAGTGGCTACGGAGAGACTGGAACTCTTATGCACAGCAGGTGGGAATGCAAAATGGTACAACCATTTTGGAAAACGATATGGCGCTTCCTTGGAAAGCTAGATCCAGCAATCCCACTCCTAGGAACACATCCTAGAGAAGAGCAGTCACACAAATAGATATATGCACACCCATGTTCACTGCAGCACTGTGCACAAGAGCAAAAAGATGGAAACAACCTAGATGCCCATCAATAGATGAACAGACAAACTACAGTGCATACACACAATGGAGTACTACTCAACGATAAAGAACAATGATGAATCTGTGAAGCATCTCACAACATGGATGAATCTGGAGGGCATTACGCTGAGTGAGATAAGTCAATTACAAAAGGACAAACACTGTAGGAGACTGCTACTATACAAACTCATGACAAGGTTTACACACGAAAAGAAACAATCTTTGATGGTTACGAAGGAGGAGAGGGGTGGGGGTGGAATAGACAATAGTGGTAACTTTGGTGAAGGGTATGATAATACACAATATTGGGGACACCAGCAGAATTTGTACAAGGCAAAGTCATGGAAGCTCCATAGACACATCCAAACTCCCTGAAGGACCAAACTACTAGGGTGAGGGTTGTGGGGACCATGGTTTTGGGGAACATCTAGCTCAACTGGCATAACATAGTTTACCAAGAAAATGTTGTACCTTCTACTTTGGTGAGTAGCGCCTGGGGTCTTAAAAGCTTGTGAGCGACCATCTAAGACACTCCACTGGTCTCACCCTGTCTGGAGCAGAGAGAATGAAGAAAACAAAAGAAACAAGGAAAAGATAAGTCCGAAGAACTAATGGAAACAACTACCACAGCCTCCACCAGACTGAGTCCAGCACAACTAGATGGTGCCCAGCTACCAACACCAACTGCTCTGACAGGGATCACAACAGAGGGTCCTGGACAGAGACAGAGAAAAATGTTGAACAAAATTCTAACTCACAAAAAAGACCAGACTTACTGGCCTGACAGAGAATGGAGAAAGCCTGAGAGTATGGCCCCCGGGTACCCTTTTAGCTCAGTAATGAAGTCACTCCGGAGGGTCACCCTTTAACCAAAGATTAGACAGGCCCATAAAACATAATGAGACTAAAGCAGCCCAGGGGCAAGGACTAGAAGGCAGGACAGTACAGCTGAAAGCTGACCATAGGCAATCAAAGGTCGAGAAAGGGAGAGTGTTGACATGTTGTGGGGTTGGTAACCAATGTCATAAAACAGCATATGTACTAATTGTGTAATGAGAAGCTAGTTTGTTCTGTAAACCTTCATCTAAGGTACAATAATTAAAAAAAAAAAAAAATTAAAAAAAATTATGTGCAAGGAAAACAAACCTCCATGAAAATCCTTTTTCTTGGTACCTCTTCAGTTCAATCTGCCTGATTCCATTCCCCAAAGCTTCAACCTCACCAACTACTCTTAGAGATTAACGTTATTTAAACTTGCAGTTTCCGAAACCGAGCTTCAAGCAGCCTCCAGATTTCCCTGGAGATAAGAACTCAGTGAACTGAAGAGTTCTCTCTTCTTTAAAGTGACAGAAGCCAACTTAAAAAGGGTTAATATTTTTACAATACGTGAAAAGAGATCTGCTTTAATATGCCTAATACCTTATCAAAATTTAACAATCCCTAAGAATCAAACATATAATGAAACTATATTGCTAAATACAGTCTTAACTTTACAGCAGCACATTTTACATTTCAAACTAATTTTTTATCAATAGTGTAAAATCACTTGGTGTTTTTCTTATGAGTAAACATGGTCATGCTCAGCATCATCACATGCTGAATGATCATACATAAGGAAGAGATCAAAATAATAAATGCAAAAGTGAACATGACTGTGGCTTACAAAGAACTCTTGAAGAGAACCACCTCACTGAAGCCGTGGGTGTGTCCTTGTGAGAAACTGGAAACACTGTTTGAATAGGTAGAGTAGAACCAAATTATGGTGGGCAAAAAAGGCCAATATGAAAAATCTGGATGGATATGGTATGTGTCTAGTTATTCAAATAATTACAGATAACTAGTTTTTTTGTACACTGGATCTGTGGGCAGAGAGGTAAGATATAGGGTCCTAGGCTTTAGGACGCTCACAATTTAATAAGACAAAAAGAACATAATTAACTAAAATACGGAATATAAAATGCATAAATAAGTACAGGTAGTAGTCCGCCTGATTTACAACGTAACTCAAGTTATGACAAACCGCGCTTCTGACCGTCCTTTCTTTCGTTTATTTAGACAACTTAACATCGGTAATACGTGTGACAGACAATGTTGCAGCTAGTAATCTGCTGATAACGTCCTCAGGTGTTCACTTGCAGATGTTCAATTTCATGACTTACTGTTCTAAATATAGTAGGCTATGCTCTGGTCTATAATGAAGTTGGTTTTGTAATCAGGGGTTGGAAAAGAAGGACAGTTGGGTAACGTTCAACTTTACTGACATACAACAATCAAACTGTGCACTTGCCCCACAGCGATTACAACTGCGACTTCATTGCTGACACCAGTGACCAGGCCTACAGCATGATCTTATTCAGCATTTCGTACCATAAAAACCATTAGTTGTTAATCTGAAGCTGAGATGTTCAAGTTTCTCATACCGTTATACCTACACTGCTTATACCCCCAACAGTATGTCTATCAAAAGTCACGCCACTGAAAGTTCTAATCCAAAAAAGAAGGTGAGGAAAACTCTAGTCATGGATATAAAGATGAAGATCATTAAGGCCTGTGATAATGGAAAGAAAGTCAACCAGATAGCATGTGGGGAAGCAGGGCAGGCAAATGTGAGAGCCATTTAAGGCACGGAAATAGCCAGGTGTGGGAACAGGAATGAAGAAAAAAGCCAAGGGCAATTCTGGGGCCTCTGAACTGTGTGTATCTGAAAGAAGCATAAGTCACTGTCAGAAATGAAGCTAATCTGAAAGAGAATTCAGGGATTCCGTTTGCAGTATTTTGATTTTTATTGCCTTTCAGTAACAGTTCTTTATAAATCCAATCTTTGTCTTCGGGGGTTGAAAACATTACATATAAACTTACAGATATATTTTAATACATACACTGTTGTTGTTAGGTGCTCTCAAGTCGGTTCTGACTCACAGAGACCTTATGTACCACAGAACATAACACTGTCTGGTCCTGCACTGTGCTCACAATCGTTATGCTTGAGCCCATTGTTGCAGCCACTGTGTCAGTCCTTCTGTTGAGGGTTTTCCTCTTTTCCGCTGACCGTGTACTTTACCAAGCATGATGTCCTTCTCCAGGGACTAATCCCTCCTGACAACACGTCCAGAGTACTTAAGACAAAGTCTTGCCATCCTTGCTTCTAAAGAGCATTCTGGTTGTACTTCTTTCAAGACACATTTGTTCATTCTTTTGGCAGTCCGTGGTATATTCAATATTCCTTGCCAACGCCACAATACAAAGACTTCAATTCTTTCAAAAAAATGAAGTTCTGAATATAGATAAGCACAACTAGCTAAAAGATTGTTACAGAATATCTACTCTAAGTTAAGGTAGCAATTAAAAAGAAAAAAAAAAGCCTAGAAAAAATTAACAGCAAAGTCTGTGTCAGAAAAGAAGGAATCTGAGAGGGCAAAGCCATGAACACCATTCGATCCATGTATTAATCTTACCCTCCTGACTTCACATTTTGACTATCTAGTAAGTACTCAGTAAAACACCTCAGGACTACTCTCGCCAGCTCCATAGATCAGTGCTTCCCAACTATTTTTTTTTGTCATGATGCACACAGAATACTGTATTTCTTGGACATACTAGGGTAAATAGGCAAGGCTGCTCTCAAGAGTTATCAGCCCTGGAGCTCCAGTCCCCAGGCTGCTCCCAATGCTTGAGGGCTGAGGGAGTAACTCCACGTACCTGTAACCCAATCACAGTACACTAGTTGAGAAGCTCTGCTCTGAATTCCCTCATCCCTTTCTTCTGTAAACACTCTTCCAGACAATTATTTTTCTACCAATCCAACCACCTACTTCTGAGCTTAGACTATTATACCTTGTTTTTGTTTTAATTTTTAAATCATCCTAACAAATACCAAAAATTTTAATAGATTTTTTTTTTTTTTAATCTCAACTGGACCAACAACTACCTGGCAATTCTTTCTTAGATTTACTTGCCCATTCCTCACAGTAAAGGACCCAAATATTTACTTGTTTCCTTAAGCTCTCTTCTCCTTTCACATCCTCTCATTCTAAGCAAATAAATGATCCTGCCTCTTCAGAGAAAACAGAGGCCATCAAGAACGAGCTCCAACATCCTCCTGGCATTTACCCAATTCTGTAATTTCTCAATTTACATCAGGACCCACCTTTATCAAATATGCCATCCTGTACTGGAGAAAAGTATGTTCAGTAAAAGCATCCACCTACTCTTAAGAAGGGCTTAAACTGGCAGTCTCACGCTGCTAAGGCAGCCCCATCAGCAGCTGTCCTGTGAAGCGGCGTTGCTTCGTACTCTTCAGTACCTACGCTTCCAACACGGCAGGGAGGGAGAGGGAGAGCTGGCTCACCAGATCACTGGTCACATTCCCAGAATTTACCAAATCTGAGCCAAAATACCAAAACGTGGTCTTGAAGCCGCAGGCATTACGAATTGCAGAACACTATAGAATTTTGCCATTTTGAAGTGAATGCTGTTTTTTGCTTGTATCACATTTGGCCTTAAACCTTGCACTCCCACACAAGCAAACTATTCATGTTAAAACATATTATCTTTCATAATTCAGTCACTTATAATTCCCTTGAATAAGCCTGTTTCAGGCCTTATCACGGTGTTCAACTAATTCCCCTCTTCTCTTTCTGTAAGGTGGTAATACTCTATTTATTTGAAAGCAAGACTTCTAGCAACTTCCACCCTTGGGAACACAACCTAAAGGAAAATGACTCTGGAAGTGTCAAAATAATTTTAAGAAAAAAGGCCACCAGCAATTCAATACTCAGAGACTAACTATTTTATTTTACATGTAAGCTTGGTTATGTGGATTCCAGGCATAACAGAACAGAATATTGGTGACAGCACCTAACGAAATTAAGGAACAGAAAAACTAGGTCACTCTTCCCATATAAAGTCAGCATTATGTCTAATTTTAAATAACATTATTTATATAAACAGATTCTGAGGGCAACACTGTAAAACAGCATGGAATAAAAGCTGATGTTCAGAATTGTAATCTGGAGCCATCCAGAACAGGCTGTTACTGAGTAAGATGAACATGCATATAGCATGTTTTTGACATATTTACAATAATATGGTTAATAATTTTTAATTCTGTCCAGGTTAACATGGTAACATGCCAACTGGTAATATCTCACAGACGCCATTGAAAATATATGTTTTTCAACAACAAGAAACTGCACAGAAATTCATAAGGACTGTAAAAGAATAAACTAAAAAATATATATGCAAAATACGACAATATCCCTAATACGCAAAGTGTTCTTTTAAAACAGATAAGGAAAACACAGGTGATGGCAATCTTATCTATGTTTTATTTTATTTTGAGAAATTTGTGAAGCATAAAACCAAATGGGGGGAAGGAGAAAGATTCAGGTTTGGTATTTAACAACTCTGGCTCCTATTGGGAACAAATCCAATCCTAAAATCTAACGCTAAATCTAAGTAGAAAGACAAAGGCTGAGCTATAGAATTTTAAAAACATAAAAAATTGGCAAGTTTGGAAAACCTTGTGAATGTCACTGGCTCTTCCTTCAAATGTGACAAGGACAAACCCTGCTATTAGGACCAAAGTCTTTGGTTAGAGCTGCAGTTTCTATTTTCAAATCAGGTTTGGCTAAAGAGAATTCAGCAATAAAGTCTTTTCTAGATCCAGATCTATTCGTTTTCTAAAGTGTTTAGTGATGTTTCAATACAGAAATACATTTAAAGTTTCCATTTTCATTAACTGGATGCAAATTCCAGCTAAAGCAAATGGACAGACAATCCCACCCGCTTCATCCCTCACCTGCCTTGACAAGTCCATAAATCATTTGCAGTGATTTCCTTGAAACCAGCAAGCATTCTGGGAAAGAGAGATAAAGATGGGAATAACAGCAGTTACAGAAAAATAACTATTAATGCTATTATTATTGACGATGATCATGATGATGACAGAAATCTACAATTCCTGTTAGCAAAAGTTCTCAATACACCACTTAAACCTTCCATGGTTTCCCGATGACTCCCTTCCTTTCGACATCCAAAGACAGTTCATTTTTTCTTAGGCTCAGAATAGAAGAATCTAACAACTTTCCCCTGCTTGTCTGTATCTAAAACAAGCATACATCCCTTATGAAGCTTTCTAACTTTTTTTTAATACTTAGAAAACCTATTATAAAGTGAGAGCATCTAAGTAGTGCTTCAAAGTAATAAAGACTACAGGATTTAGAAATACTTTTTAAAAGCTGCTTCCTATGAGTCTACAGCAGAAGACAAGGTCAACACATAGATATTAAAAGTACCACGACACAAATGTGTGATGTTAAAACCCCTTCACCATTCATCCACACAGCCGCCAGATTCAGACTTTCCTTGGCATTCTGCATTGGAACCGAGGAGTCAAGTAAAAAGGGCACTGGGACCCACCACCCGGATTCTGATTTCTAACAGTATTTTATAAAAGAAGGAACCAGAGAAGTCAAGTAAAAAAGGGCACTGGGACCCACCACCTGGATTCTGATTTCTAACACTATTTCACAATAGAAGGAACAAGAGCTCCTTGGAGATATGGCTGATTTTAGGACTGGCACAGGGAAAATACAAGATGAGCCTGCAGCCAGAAAATAAGTGCCCAAAAAATAAAAGGATGGGAGGGATGTCAAGGGACACTGAAGCCAACTGAAAGAGCTCCCAATGGACAAAGATGGAACAACTTTAGCAACAAAATAAGTTAACAAAGAATTGGATTATAACCCAAAGTATAAAATAAATATCCATGAGTCCCTACTGATATGATTTTAAAAAGTAAATGAGAGAGAAGAAATAATTCCCCATAATTTATGTAGATATCCCCCCCCCCTTCCAGAAGGCAAAGCTTAATCACCCTTTGTCCCTAAGTAGATGACTTACTTAGTGACTTGCTTCCAAAGAGATTATGGGAGGTGGTGGAAGTAACTCTATAGTGGAGAAGTCTAACAAACACTATCTTGGCCAGGTGATCAAGATAATGTCATCAGTCATGTCAACACCATGTATCCAGTAGAAAGTGAGGAGAAGGCCCCTTCACCTCTGTATTCTTCCCAAAAACCCATAACCACAGTCGAACCATAAGAACAACATCAGGCACCCCCCACGCTGAGGGACATTCTGCAAAAGAGCTGACAAATAACATTCTGTTCTGTTATACATAAGGGTGCTACGACTTGGAGCCAACTCAAAGGCAACTAATAACAACACTCCTCAAAACTGTTATGAAAACCGAAGAAAGGCTAGAAAACCATCAGAACAGGTAAGGCTAAACTGGAATAATACCTGGAGTCTAGTTAACAGTAGGAGCACCTGGTTGATGTAAGCAGTTAATGTGCTTGGTGGCTAACCAAAGTTTGAGTCCACCCAGAGGTACCTTGGAAGAAAAGTCTGGTGATCTACTTTTGAAAAATTGGCCACTGAACACCCTCTGTAGCACAGTTCTCCTCTGACAGACATGGGATCGCCATGAATAGAAATCAACTCAATGGCAACTGGTTTTTAGTTAACAGTGATGTAACTGTTGATTTTTTAGTTGTGACATATATACAATGGGTAACATGGAAACGAAAGAGCAAAACGGGTGTATACAGGAACTCTCTGTACTATCTTTGCAACTTTTCTATAAGTTTGAAACTACTGTAAAATAAAAGTTTTGTTTGTAAAATGGGGCGGGGGCACTAGGACATTATTTACAAATTTCCCCCAATCTCTACGAGCAGTAAGAGAAAAACCAGTGACTACGGGGGTTACTCTGCTCTCTAACCTAACCACTCCTCACTACTGCCAATAATATCTCCAAAAATCTTACACTGGACCACTAAGGGGTGAGGGTGGGAATCCTAAACAGGAACTACCATGGGAAAAGGAAGGGCCTGAAGAAACCGTCTGGTCACCCCACCAGGATGGCAAGGCATATGTGTGTATATACTGGGAAATCAGGTATAATTCAGGGATTTCTGTGAAGAAAATATTGAATTGTGTCACATTTCCAAACTACCACCAGGAATCTGGCAAATAAACATGTGTATCTTGTGTATCTTAGGTTAAATATTCAGCAATCACACATTGACATGCAATATGTACACAACGCATGCATGTATGCCCGATGTGTATGTATGTTTTATCTGTTTTTTGTGGCCTAAAGCACAAAGGAAATAAAACCTATTATGAAATGAAAGTATCTAAGCAGTACTTCAAAGCACTAAAGGCTACAGGGTCTTAATCATTAAATACTGTATTATCTCAGTGGGAGTTAAGACGGAAAACTAGAATTAAACTACTTGTTCTTACATAAGCTAGGAAATCTTTGTTCTCAACCTCAGTTTGGTGTTGGACCAAAAGAAATCACCTTCAGCTAGAACACATGCAATAAACATTTCCTGAGTGCCTTAAATGTGCAAGGCACTGTCCCAAGTACTGTAATAGAAAGGCAAATAAGGCATAAGCCTATCCCTAAGAAGCTTATAATCTCACTGTTGGGAGACATCGCAGTAATTAAAATACAGTATAGTAAATGTATTCATTGAAACAAACTGGAGTAGAATCTAATCCAATTTGGGAGGGGAGGGTGTACCAGCAAAGGTTTTCCAGGAACAGAAAAAGGAGAGAGTAAAATGGGACGAAAGGAGACTTGACTACTCCATTCTCCATGGCAGAGGTCCCTTAGTTAACTGCGTATCTAATGATGGCATACACCTAAAAACGTATACAACAGTTATGTGAAGGACAGCATATGATCTTCTGAAAGAAAACATACCATTTTCAAAGATGCCATTTAACTTCAAACACCTATTTGTCTAGGATGATTACTGTTAAGAAGAAAGGAAGAAAACTAGGTACCAGTACTGTTCAGCAAATGAAAGACTAAAGTTCACAGAATTACAAAATTTCTCCCAGCACACGTTCCAGTTTAACAGAAGGGGAAGCTCCTTTGCCAGACCTAGAGCCCTGTGTTCTCCTTTCACCTCCAACATTAGCACTCAGCCTCCTACCCAGCTCGTCAGGCAGCACAGTCTCAGCTCCTTCATTCCCCTCCAGCGGGACAGAGGGAACTGGAAGTTGTATAATACAGGCTAAAGTAGAATAAAGAACAATCCCAATTTGTCTAAAAATGTACAAATAATCAGCAATATAAAACTAGGTTTACAACTAAAAACTAGCCTACTACATGTATTCCAAAAACTGTTTTTAGCCATGATTACACGTAAGGGTGTAAATGGAATGCTCATCATATTCTCAAATGACACAAAGCTGAAAAAGAACTACATATAAAGGGCAAAATCAGGGCCTAAAAATTATCACAGAAGTTTACAATGCTTAGCAAAATCATTTAAAAATAAAAATATTAATAAATATAAAGCCCTACAGCTAAGTTTACCTTATACATAGATTAGGAAATAATAGGGGAAGTTTTTTTTTGTTTTTGTTTTTTTAGTTTAGTCACTGACCAATTGTCTGAAGTTAAATCACAAGCTAATATCCTGAGGCACCCAGCTCACAAATGACCCAAGTTCTCATTCTGGTAGAGTTCTATTACAAAGGTACAGGAACTAGCCACCTCTTTCCAGGCTCAAATACCAAAATTTTCTGGCCTGAACTTATGAAATTCTAAACAGTTTTCATAAATCATAAATCTGGTCACTTTTGAAAAAGTAGAATGGAATAAAGTGACTTCTATTAGCATCTCCCTTCACAAAGACACACTCTCACAAGGATTACTCTTTAGCTGTCACCCCAAAATCTGAACAAGTCAACTCCCCCAATACTAATAATATACAGAAGTAAAATGTATGACAGTACTTATACAACTGGAGGGAAGCGAATGGAAGTAGACTGTTGTTAAGTTTCTTATATTACTCAGGAAATAATCTATTGTTACTTGAAGGCAAACTGTGGTAAAGATGCATACTCTAAACTCTACAGCAACCACAAAAGATAAAAAAGTATAACTAATAAACCAATAGTGAAGAGAAAAAGCAATGCACACACACACACAAAAAATACTCAATCCAAAATGAGACAGGAGAAGAAAAAACAAGAACAGAGAACAGGTAGCACAAACAGAAAATAAATAGCAAGAGATAAGACTGGAGAGTCCAGAAACAGACCCATAAACCAAAACCAAACCCACTGCCATCCAGTTAATTCTGACTCATAGCAACCCTACAGGACAGAGTAGAACTATCCCACAGAGTTCCCAAGGAGCGCCTGGCAGATTCAAACTGCCAATCTCTTGGTTAGCAGCTGTAGCACTTAGCCACTACGCCACCAGGGTTTCCAGAGACCTTACAGGACAGGGTAAAACTGCCCCACAGGGCTCCCAAGGGGGGCGTGGTAGACTCGAACTGCCAACCTTTTGGTTAGCAGCTGTAGCATTCAACCACTACGCCAGCAGGGTGGAACAGACTCATACATATCATAACAAACAGAAAAGCTAAAACTATAAAACTTCTAGAAGAAACACAGAAAATTTTTGTAACCATATCTTAGGCAAAGATTTCATAGAACACAAGCAGCGCTGACCACAAAAAAAAAAATTATAAACTGGGCTGTATCAAAACCAAAACCTTCTACTCTTCAGAAGTATCATTAAGAAAACAGAAATGCAAGCTGGCATGCTAAAGACAAAGACAATTATGTTTATACACACACATACATACATACACACAACTTGAATTTAGAATATATGAAAAACTGTTACATCTTAATAAGAAACCATTCCCTCCCCAAAACAGGAAAAAGATTTTAACCAACATTTCTCAAAAGATATACAAACGGCCAATTTTGTTAGGTGCCGTCAGTCAGTTCCAACTCATAGTGACCTTATGTACAATAAAATGAAACACTGCCCGGTCATGTGCCATCCTTACAATCGCTGCTATGCTTGAGCCCATCACTGCAGCCACTGTGTCAATCCATCTCGTTGAAGATCTTCCTCTTCTTTGCTGACCCTCTACCAAGCATAATGGCCAAAAGATGCATGAAAAAATGCTCAGTATCTTTACAGTTACCAGGAAAATGTAAATTAAAACCACAATAAGATACCAGTACAAACCCAATAAATGGCTAAAACTAAAAAAACCAAAACGACTAAATGCTGGCAAGAATGGGTCACAACTAGAGGTCCAAACACAATTCTTTGGCAGCTTCGAATAAAGTTATACATACGTCTAACCTATAATCCAGTAATTCCACTCCTAAATTTGAAAATGTACTTATCCAAAAAGACTTGTGCATTAATTTTCACGGCTTTATTCATAATAGCCCCAAAGCGGAAACAACCCAAATCTCAAACAAGTGAACGGATAAGCAAATTCTGGTATATGTGTCTATGTGTATATATACCAAACATCAACAATAACAAAGAAGGAGCTATTGATACATGTAACAATACAGGTAAACCTCAAAGGAACACACTGAGTAACAGAACATAGTGTATACTTCCCCGTATACAAAGTTCTGGGGCACGCAAACATAATCTAAGGAAAAAAAAAATCAAAACAGTGGTTGTGTCTACTGTGGGTAGGAGCAAGGACTGCCTGGAAAGGAGCATAAGGGAACTTTATGGGGTGAAGGTAATGTTCTATCACTGTATAACCCATATTTAGGTTACACAGGTGCATGCTATGGCAAAACTTGTCAAATGGTAGTACACTGAAATTTGTGCAATTCACTATATGTGAATTTTACTTTAAAAACAAACAACTGTAAACAAATATTTAACTCTAATTAATGATATGCAAGCTGAAGTTGTTTAAGGACAAAATGCACTGATATTTGCAACTTTAAAACATATTTTAAAAAAGCTTAATTGATGGATGGTTAGAGAAATGGACAGATGGTTGGATATGTAATACAGAAAAAATAACAAAATTATACAATCTAGGTGGTTGGGTGATGTACAATTCTTTCAGCTTTTCTGTACGTTTGGAAATTTTCATAATAAAATGCTAGAGGGAGAAACATTTGATGAGCAGATGAAGCTAGACACAAAAAAGTAACACTGTACTATATAATTCAATTTATAAGAAGTTCTAAAACAAACAAAACTACAGTGTCAAACATCTGACCAGCAGTTCCCTGGGGCCAGAAGGAGGGTGGCTGATGGCAAATGATCACATCACCTTTCTAGAGTGACAAAGTTTTATTGCTTGATTGGACTGTTAAGTTACATGCATATATACACTTGTCAAAGCTCACCAAACTATACAGTAAAATATGTGCCTTATAATGTATATAACTTATATCTCAAATTAAGTTAACTTTTTTTAAAGACCACTGTAGAAAACTTGGAATATACAGAAAAATTCAGTGTTCCCTCTTTGTTTTGTTATACACAAGGTTGCCCTAATAAAATGTCACCACGCTTCCCTCTCTTTTGACAATGGCCATCAGAAATAAAAACGCACCTTACTGTTTTCCTTAGAAGGAAGTACAAAACTGATAGTGGCTAAACCCATGAATTTTGGAATCCCCCAGTCAAGTGATTAAAAACCTGTTGATTTAAATCCCTGCTCTCCCACCACTGCTGTGACCCTTTACAAGTTACTATTCACTAACCATCTGTGCCTAAATTTCCTCATCTGAAAATGGAAATATTTACCTCTAAGGGTTGTTGTAAATATTAAACATGATAATGTATGCACATGTTAGCTTCTATTGTTGTTTTTAAAGGTGAAGAGTCAACTACCTCTTAGAAATCATCCAGGCAAAAAAGCCCACAAGCTTCCTCTCCCTGAATTTTTCCATTTCTTTTTCAGACCTTCAATTCTGTAGGTACACTCACCTCAAGCTAGTCTTACTCAAGTGAACCTCAAATTCCCCTTGAAAATTAGACCAAAACCCCAAGCTGTTAAGGTGCCAAAGCAAAGGCTAGGGTAAACAAACAAATATAAAGAGAAACTGAGTAGGAAAGAAGGCAGCTGCCCTGAGAATATAGGATCTAACGTGAGGAGCAAAACCACCCAAAGAAACAATTTCTTCTTGAATGAAGTCCAGCAACCTTATTTAGGCAAGATTTGTTTTTGCTCCACCTATGTGTTTGAGGAGAAGCCCTAGTGGTGCAGTGGTTAAGTGCTCAGCTGCTTTAACAAAAAGGTCTGTGGTTCGAACTCAGCAGCTGCTCTGCAGAAGAAAGATGTGCCAGTCTGCTTCTGTGAAGATTTACAGCCTTGGGAACCCTGTGGGGCAGTTCTACTTTGTCCTACAGGGTCACTGAGTCAGAACTGACTCAACAGCAGTGGGTTTGGTTTTGGTTTTATTATGTGTTTTACATCAATCAAAATATGTTATCTAGATACTAAGAGTTCTTAAAAGATAGAACTATAAGAAAAACCATGAAGTTACCAACATTTTAATAACTGAAGGTAGAGACATATTGAAAACTGGAAAAGGGAGAAAGCCTCTAGATAGTCATACCCACATTCATACTTATGCAAATTCAACCATATGAAAACAATAAAGAAATGATTTAAACCACACAGGAGAGTGTGCCTGTCATTCTGCTTAATGAGTGTACGTCCAGAATGAACACAAAATGGAAGATAAAATTTTGTTCTTCTCTAGTCGGTCTCAATTTCCAAGTGCCTCTCATGATATGCTGTGCTGTCAGACTCTGATGTTTAAAGCTATTTATTTTTCCAAAACATGAACCATAAACACAAGCCTACTGCTTCATCTGGTGTGTAACAATGAAACGTGATTCCTTCCAATGCTGAAGGAAAAACAGGGTGTGTTTGACTTTGAGACAACGTATTTCTACATTTTATAGACAACTTTAAGACTTTCCAAGGTTATCTTTGACTATATGTCATTTTTGCTCTTGGATCAGTGTATTCAGATGCAAATTTCTTGTGGCATGAAACATATGGATAGCATACTATTAAGCAATTCCAGGAGACTGGTCTAGGGAAACCAGTACTGGTTATTCTGTACGGTAATGTCAAGAACTTTATTTGACAAATCTTTTTTTTTTTGCTATCAGTCACTGCTCAAGGTAATAGAAATAAAGATAATTACAACACTGCTCTGTCCTAAAGAGCTTATTTTGAGAGGTAAACAGAGTAATCCTACCCTAATGTCGATTCTTGCACACCTAACTCTATTCTACACACATTTTACTTACCTTTTTTTTTTTAGCAATGTTCAAAATTTTGGTTCCAGTATACATAAACTTTAAGGAGCCCTTGTGGCACAGTGGTTAAGTGCTCCGTTGCTAACCAAAAGGTTGGCAGTTCAAACCCACCAGCCACTTCACAGGAGAAATACGTGGCAGTCTGCTGCTATAAAGATTTACAGTCTTGGGAACACTAAGCAGCAGGTCTACTCTGTCTTACAGGGTCACCATAAGTCAGAATCGACTTGATGGCAGGGGGTTTGGGTGGTATATACGTAAATTGTGAGTTCCTCCTGCTAGTGGAGACTGGTAAAGATGATGAGATGGAGCTTGTTCAAGATAAAGAAAGATGACTGAAAAGTAAGTCAGGCCTTAGAGCTGTTCACCAGCGGCATCAATGAGGAAAAGTATGCATTCACACTGGGAACAAATGGGTAAATCCAAACGTCTAGGAAGAGAATTTCAGAAAGATCAACTAAGTTTGGCAAGCAGGATAAATACAAGTTAAAAAAATAAAACCCATTGCCACACAATTGATTCTGACTCATAGCTACTTTATAGGGCAGAGTAGAACTGCTCCATAGCGTTTCCAAGGAGCGCCAGGTGGATTCAAACTGTCAACCTTTTGGTTAGCAGCTACGCCACCAGTGTTTCCAAATACAAGTTAGGTTATCCAAAACTTTTTCCATCCCAAGTGTTACGGATGGAACTGTGTCCCCCAAAAATATGTGTTGTAAATCCTAACCTCTATGCCTGTGGTTGGAGCCCTGGGGACACAGTGGTTAAAGCTCACCTGCTAGCCAAAAAGGTCAGCAGTTCAAATCTACCAGCTGCTCCCTGGAAACCCTATGGGGCAGTTCTACCCTGTCCCATAGGGTTGCTATGAATCGGAATCAACTTGACAGCAATGGATTTTGTTTGGTTATGCCTGTGGTTATAATTCAATTTGGGAGTGGGTTGTCTTTGTTATGTTAATGAGACAGGATTAGTGTAGGGTATGCCTTTTTTTTTTATGCCTTTAGTCAATCCCTTTTGAGATGCACATGAAATCAAAACATTCTTTCTGATCACACCGCCATGAAGGAGAGAGAAATCAGTAAGAGGAGCAAGGGAAAAAATCAAATACATTGAAACTGAATAACACCTTGCTTAAAAACCCCTGAGTAACAGAAGAAACAAAAGAGAGATTCAAAAAATTCCTAAAATTAAATGAAAATAACACATCATACCAAACCTTTGGGACACAGCAAAGGCAGTGCTAGAGATCAATTTAAAGCAACAAATCCACACATCAAAAAAGAATGGGCCCAAATCAAAATGTTAGCCCTACAACTCAAACAAATAAAAAGAGAGCAGCAAAAGAAGCCCACAGATACCAGAAAAAAGAAATTAATAAAGATTAAAAGATTTAAAAAAAAAAAAAAATTTTTTTTTTTTTTTTTAAAAGATTAGAGCAGAAATAAATGAAACAGAGAACAGAAAGAATCAACAAGACCAAAAGTTGGTTCTTTGGAAAAGATCAACCAAATCAACAAACCACTGGCCAAACTGACAAAAGAAAAACAGGAGCAGAGGCAAATACCCTAAATAAGAAATGAAATGGGAGACATTACAACCGACCCAAATTAAATAAAAAGGATCGTTAACAGACTACCACGAAAAACTGTACTCAACAAATTTGAGACCCTAGAGGAAATAGACAAATTTCTAGAAACACACTACCTACCTAAACTAACACGAACTGAAATAGAAAATCTGAACAGACCCATAACAAGAGAAGAAATTGAAGAGATTATAGAAAAAATCCCATCGAAAGAAATCCCTGGTCTGGACGGCTTCACTGGAGATCTCTACCATACATTCAGGGAAGAGCTCACACCAATACTTCTCAAACTATTTCAGAGCATAGAAAAGGAAGGAATACTCCTGAATTCATTCTACAAAGCCAGTATAACCCTGATACCAAAGAGAGGCAAAGACACCACAAAAAAAGAAAATTACAGACCAGTCATCTACACAAAACCAACAGCCAACATCATTCTCAAAGGAGAGAAGCTGAAAGCACTCACTCTGAGAACAGGAACAAGACAAGAATGCCTTTTATCTCCACACCTACTTAACGCTGTGCTGGAAATCCTGGCTAGAGCAATGATGAAATAAAAAGAAATAAAGGGCACCCAAATTGGAAAGGAAGACGTAAAACTATCCCTTCCCAGATGATATGATCCTATACAGAGAAACTCATAGATTTCATAAGAAAACCACTGAAACTAATAGATTCAGCAAAATAGCAACATACAAGATCAACATACAGAAATCAGGTAACCAGCAAAGAAAACTTGGACAAGGAAATCAGGAAAAACATATTTATAATAGCCCCTAAAAAAATAAGATATTTAGGAATAAATCTAACCAAGGGATATAAAAGACAAACTACAAAGGATATAAACAAAACTACAAAACACTATTACAAGAAACCAAAAGAGACATACATAAATGGAAAAACATACCATGTTCATGGATAAGACTCAACACTGTGAAAATGTCGATTCTACCCAAAGCAATCTACAGATATAATGCAATCCCGATCCAAATACCAACAGCATTCTTCAATAAGATGAAAAAACTTATCACCGACTTTATACAGAAAAGAAAGAGGCTCCAGATAAGCTAAGCATTACTGAAGAAAAAGAACAAAGTACAGGAGGTCTCACACTGCCTGATCTCAGAACCTACTATACAACCTAGGTAGCCAAAACAGCCTGGTACTGATACAACAAAGAACACATAGATCAGTGGAACAGATATAAATCTATCCACCTTTCGTCAATGATCTTTAACAAAGGACCAAAGTCCATCAAATGGGGAAAAGACAGACTTTTTTAACAAATGGTGCTGGCAAAACTGGATGTCTATCTGTTAAAAAAAAAAAAAAAGGAAACAGGACCAATACCTCACACCACACACAAAAACTAACTCGAAAGGTATCAAAGACCTAAATATAAAACCTAAAACAATAAAGATCATGGAAGAAAAAATAGGGACATAGCTAGAGGTCCTAACACATAGCATAAATAGAAAACAAACCATAACTAACAATGCATAAACACCAGAAGCAAAGCTAGATAACTGGCAGCTCCTAAAAATTAAAGACTTAAATGGTCATCAAAAGACTTTACCGAAGAGGAAAAACAGAACCTACAGACTGGTAAAAAAATTTTGGCTATGACATATGTGACAAGGGTCTAAGCTCTAAAAATCTACTGACTACTTCAATACCTCAATAATGAAAAGACAATCCAACTAAAAAATGGACAGAAGATATGAACAGATACTTCACCAAAAAAGACATTCAGGCAGCTCACACATGAGGACATCCTTACAATCACTAGCTGTCTTAGTCATCTAGGGAAGCTGTAACAGAAATACCACAAGTGGATGACTTTAATAAAGAGAAGTTCGTTCTTTCACAGTCCAGCAAGCTAGAATCGAAATTCAGTGCACCAGCTCCAAGGGAAGGGTTTCTCTCTGTCAGCCTTCTCATCAATCTTCCCCTGGACTAGGAGTTTCACTGGCAAAAACCTCAGGTCCAAAGGACGCGCTCTGCTCCCAGCGCCGCTTTCTTGGTAGTATGAGGTCCCCATGTCTGTCTGCTTGCTTCTCTCTTTTTATATCTCAAAAGAGATTAGCTTAAGACACTATCTACTCTTGTAGAGCTCATCAATACAACTGCCACTAATCCATCTCGTTACATCATAATGATAGGATTTACAACACATAGGGAAATCACATCAGATGACAAAACGGTAGACAATCATACAATACAGGGAATCATGACCTAGCCAAGGTGACAGGTATTTTGGGGGGGACACAATTCAATTCATAACACTAACCATTAGAGAAATGCACATTAAAACTACAATGAGATACCACCTCACCCCAACATCACTGGCACAAATCCAAAAAAAAAAAAGGAAAATAACAAATGTCTGAGAGGTTGTGGCAAGATTTCAACTCTTATGCACTGCTAGCTGGAATGCAAAATGGTACAATCAGTGTGGATAACTATCTAGTGCCTCCTCAAAAAGCTAGAAATACCATTCAATCCAGCAATCCCATTCCTAGGAATGTATCCTAGAGAATTAAGAGCCATCATGCAAATAGACATATGCACACTCATGCTCATTTGCAGTATTATTCACAATAGTAAAAGGGTAAGTGTCCATCAACAGATGAATGGATAAATTACGGTACATACACACAATGGAACACTATGCAATGACAAACAACAATAATGAAGCCACAAAGTATCTCACAGCATGGATGAATCTGGAGGGCATTATGCTGAGGTGAACTAGGTCAATCACAGAAGATCACCACTATTATAAAAACCCAAGAAGAGGTTTACACACAGAAACAATCTTTGATGGTTACAAGGAGGAGAGGTTTGGGGTGGGGAAATCACTAATTAGATAGTAACCCACTGCTGTCGAGTCAATTCCGACTCATAGCGACCCTATAGGACAGAGTAGAACTGCCCCGTAGAGTTTCTAAGGAGCAGCTGGCAGATTCAAACTGCCGACCTTTTGGTTAGCAACTGTAGCACTTAACCACTAGGCCACCAATAGGTAATGTTAATTTTGGTGAAGGGAAAGACAGCACATAATATGAAGGAAGTCAGCACAACTTGACCAAAGCAACGTCATAGAAGCTTCATAGACACATCCAAATACCCTAAGAGACTGAGTTACTAGGGTTGAGGGCTGGGGGCCATGGTCACAGGCATCATCTAGGTCAATTGGCATAATACAGTTAATAAAGAAAATGTTACACATCCTACTTTGCTGAGTAGCGTCTGGGGTCTTAAAAGCTTGCAAGCTGCCATCTAAGATACATCTACTGGTCTCATCCTATCAGGAGCACAGGAGAATAAAAAAAATACAAAGACACAAGGGAAGTATTAGTCCAAAGGGCTAATGGACCACAAGTACCACAGCCTCCACCAGCCTGAGCCCAGAACAACTAGCTGGTGCTCAGCTACTACTACCTGCCACTCTGACAGGAATCACAGTAGAGGGTTTCAGACAGGGTGGGAGAAAAATGTAGAACAAAATTCAAACTCATTAAAAAAAAGAAAAGACCAGACTTATTTGTCTGACAGAAGACTATGGTTCCCGGACACCCTGCTAACTCAGAACTGAAGCCACTCCCAAAATCCAGCTTTTAGCGAAAGATTAGACATGTCTATAAAACAAACAATAACATAGATGAACAACATGCTTCTTAGTTCAATCAAGTATACAAGACCAAATCGGCAGCACCTGCCCAAAAGCAAAGACAAGAAGGCAGGAAAGGTCAGGAAAACTGGAGGAATGGACACAGAGAACCCAGTGTGGAAAGGGAAAGGGGGAGAGTGCTGATACATTGCAGGGATTGCAATCAATGTCACAAAACAATGTGTATAAATTTTTGAATGAGAAACTAATTTGCACTGTAAACTTCCACTGAAAGCACAATAAAATTTCTAAAAATTAAAAAGATTATTGTATTCCCCCCTTCTCTGCAGGGGATACATTCCAAGACCCCCAGTGGATGTCTGAAACATGGAGAGTACCAAACCCTATATATACTATGCTTTTTCTTATACATACATACCCATGATAAAGTTTAATTTATAAATTAAGCACAGTAAGAGATTAACAACAATAACAAAATAGAAGCACTTTATGGCTTCTCTTTGGCACATCCAAATTGACAGCATTACTGCTCTTGTACTTTGAGGCCATTATTAAAATAAGGGTTACGTGAACTCAAGCACTGTGGACCACAGCTGACCATGGGTAACTGAAACCACAGAAAGCGAAACCGGGGATAAGGGGGACTACCATTAATGCAAGCTAGCAAGTAGAGACAGGGGAAGACACATGCCAACCCACATGGAGACAGCCCAGGAGCAGAAGCTCAGAAGAGACAAGGACCTTCTTCCAAACCTGAAAGAGAGAGAAAGCCTTAACCTAGAGCCAACACCCTGAATTTGGACTTCTAGGCTCCTAAAACTGTGAGAAAATAAACTTGTTTGTTAAAACCACCCAGTTGTGGTATTTCTGTCATAGCAGCAATAGATAGCTAAGACACCAAGCATGCGAAATCAGCACAGTTTCTGGAAATGTTACCCAATATTCAAATGGCTGAAGACCTAATCTACAACTCCAACTCATTATCAGAATAAAAGCAAGTATTTACGTGGAGGATTATAGAAAACAGGTGATAAAATGCTGCTAGCATGCCCAGTATCTGCAGCAAAGTAAAGCTATATCGTAAGTATCTTGCTGAAATGAACAAACCTTGAAACATTTTCAATGAGTAAGGACAGTAAACAGAAATTAATTTTACAGTAGCTTATTAATATTTGAAGATACAGTATCACTAATACATTGTTGTTTGTTGTTGTGTGCCATCAATTTGATTACAACACATAATGACCCTATAGGACAGAGCAGAACTGCCCCACAGAGTTTCCAAGGCTGTGATCTTTACGGGAGCAGACTGCCACACCTTCCTCCCGCGGAGCAGCTGGTGGGTTCAAACCACCTACGTTTCAGTTAGCGGCCAAGCATTTAACCACCGCGCCCCCAGGGCTCCTGATGATACATTAACTGTCATTTACTCATTTATTGTTTTCAATCTGTAAATATTTACTGAGAGCCTATTATAAGCTAGGTATGGTTCTGTGCACTGGGATCAGCCACGAACAGAAATTAAAAAGTCCTTGCTCTTAAGAAAACTACATGCAAATGAAATACAAACAAGGCACAAGTACACAAACAAGGATATTTTAGGGAGAAGTAAGTGCTATGAAGGAAACAAAATAGTAAAAGCAGACTTTGAAAGGGGTCCTCTCTAAGAAGCTGACGTTTAACTGAAGACCTGAATTAAGAGAAGGAACAGCCGCCAGGCAGCCCAGCCCCACAGTTCTGGAGGGAGAGCATTCTTGGCAGAAGAAACACTAAAGACCACGTGGCAGGCTGAAACAGCGTCTTACAGGTGGATGACTATGTAGGGGTGTTCCTTTTCCCATTTTCAGTATGTTTTTACCTTCAGTCATTAAAATGTTAGTAACTCTTCCCGGTTTTTCTCTTACAACGTCTGTTCTCTCTCTTTAGAACATATTCTTGAATAGCAGGTAAGAGACAGAAAAAAAATTTTTATCACCTGACAGGAGATCAGAAAAAAGACAGAAGAAAAAATGGCTTAAGATGTTTTCCAAGATGATATCGAAGGATTTCCTAACACTGAAGGACATGAGCCATTGCTACCTCTTTGTCCTCCTATTCCCTGAACAGGCCAAGCATGCTGCTACCGCAGAATCTTTGTGCTTGCTATTCAGTTTGCCTGGAATGGTCATCCCCCAGATACCCACAAGCCTTCTAACGCTTCCTTCAGGTCTGTGCGCAAACATTTCCTTATCCATGAGACCCTTCCTGACCACCTTATAATAAAAAATTAACAACCCCCCCCATATTTATCTTTTTCCAGCTCAATTATTTCCATAATCACCATCTGTAAAATTTACTCATTTGTTTTCCCGCTAGAGTAGTCTTTGTTTTGGCCACTACTATGTGCCCAAGGAAACTGTGGTGGCGTAGTGGTTAAGAGCTACAGATGCTAACCAAGAGGTCGCAGTGTGAATCCACCAGGCGCTCCTTGGAACACCATGGGGCAGTTCTTCTCTGTCCTATGCGATCGCTGAGTCAGAATTGACTCAACAGCAATGGGTTTTTTTTTTTAGGTTCCCAAAAGCTTAGAACAGGTAGTTGGCATGGAAAAAAATATTTGCTGAATTGTTATTTGAATAATTAAAAATTATGATATAATTACAGTGAAACAGAATGAAGGGAGAAGTGTGGACTCATCTATCATAAGAAGTCAGTCAATAATGGTTCAATCTAGCTAATCCTCTGGAGCAGCATTTCTCAAACTTTTTGACTTCAGAACCTCTTTACACTCTTAAAATTTGAGGACCCCAAATAGCTTTTATTTTGTGGATTATATGTATCAATATTTAACATACTAGAATGTAAAACTGATAAAACGCTTTAAAATGTATTATTTTATAACAACAATAGCTCTATTACATGTTAATATAAGTAACATATATGAATTTATTTTCCACAAAAAAAATTCAGTGAGAAGAGTGGCACTGTTGTACAGGTCACTATAACGTCTGGCTTAAGAGAAAAAAGCTAGATTTTCCTATCTGCTTCTGTATTCAATCTGCTGTGATATACTGTATTGGTTAAATTATAAGAAAATCCAGCTTCATACAAATATGTAATTGAAAAAAGAAAGAATATTTTTAATGGCCTTTTAAGTGTAGATATTATTCCTCTTTGACATTACCCCAAAACTTGACTAGTTTCATAATAGTTGCAATTTTGAATTTGAAACCATAATAAAACTTTTCATACCGCTTCATTAAAAATTTATTGGTCTACCCTGCACTTTAACAGATCTTTTGCCCACGCATGGCTCTGTAACATCGTGGTTCACGGAGCTATGCACCTCTTCAAAACACTGACATGTTATACAACAGCAAAAAATCACATTTGAATAAACTTTCCCCATAAACAATAAATTTTTTAAAAAATCACATTCGTTAACATCATCACCAGTTTCATCAGAAAAGTCTAGAAAAGCTGCCTAGCTCACATTGGCAGATATGTTTTCCAAAATTCTAATTTGTTCATAAGCTTGAATTTTATCACTGGTAAATTCTACAGCTGTTTTCCTTGAAGTGACAGGTTTACTTCATTTACTTTTGAGAGAACATCTGTAAACACCCAAGTTTAAATAACTATAGTTTATTCTTTCAATTAAAAATGTTCCACGAAAAAAGAGGCTTGTTTGCTAGTTCCTCGAGACAAGCATCATGTTTTGGTATTTGGCAGAAATTATCTTATTTGGTCACATGGAGTATTAACAAAACATGTACTAAGGGTCAAGATCAACAAAACTTACAATGTTTACTGCTTCATAAAGGGTATTCTGAAGTGAAAGTGTAACATGTGGTGTGAAGAATGTAATGACTGTTAGATACTTTTTGCCACTGTCTTGAGTTATGCTGTAGCTCAGCAGTTTTATCCACCACTGTCACCGCACCACCAGTGCAAACACCAACACAGCTAAAGTACCAAACAAAACCTTAGTACCATGCCTGTGTGCAACACCTGGAGATCCCCTCCAGAATGCGTTAGGCCACAGAGAACCGCTGCTCCGGAGATACATACAAAATGGTAAAAAGGCACGTATTTCCAGCGAGAAGAACTGGATAGTGGGAGGACAGAGGTAGCAAAGAGACTGACTTTTTCCCTGTACACCATTTGCGCTGTGTGAATCTGACATCCTTTGTATGTATTGCTTTTTAAAAAATAAAATTACATTTTTAAAAAACAGACATGAAAAGTTGGTAAATAAGTAGATATACAAACATATCATTTAGAAATATGAAGGTAAATATCAGAAACAAAATAAGTGGAACTGGGGTTAAGGAGGGTGGCAACAGGAGCTGTTGTTCTTCATCAAGTCTCTTGAAACTGACGTTTCAAATCATGTACACATATTGATTCAAAAATAAAAATCATTTCAAAACATTTTTATATTTTGAACACAAAATATAAATACTCAGGCCTAGACAAATACTCATAATTGGTTAGGTTTAACAGAAAAATACATAAATAAGCCAAATACCCACACACAGGTGAGAGAGCGGATGTGAATTACACCATGAAATAACAATGGCGTAGTGGTTAAGTGCTACGGCTGTTAACCAAAGGGTCGGCAGTTCGAATCTGCCAGGCGCTCCTTGGAAACTCTATGGTATGTTCTACTCCATCCTATGGGGTCGCTATGAGTCAGAATCAACTCAACTGCACTGGGTTTTTGGTTTATAACAACGGCTGCCTGGGGTAACTTGTGAGTTTCCACATGTATGTGAAATGTTATATATTAAATTTTAAAAAATGTTTTCATTTAAAAAGCTGGTTTAAAAGCAACAATCTCCCTCAGAACAGAATGTCTGCTGGCTTCGTTAAGGTAGTTACATGCATACACCTGTAGTGTTTTTTAACAGTTAAGAGGTTAAATCCTCCAGTGAAAAAGGAAAATAACCATATTTTTCTTATTCTACTTTGTACAATCACAATTAAGATCAAAGTACATAAGCTCACTATTTGAAAAAAATGCACAAAAGAATAAAATTGTTACTTTATGGTAAATATAAATTTTGGAATCTTTTGTGATTACTCCATATACAAATAAAATCTTCATAGAAATATAAACCTACTATTAAAATCAAATTTAAATTTTGTATGTCAGAGGATGTTCTGACGATGGAACATAGAGATTATTTCTATACGTAATTAGGTACCTCAAATGTAAATCGGATTCTAAACTAAAAAGAACCAGGGCTCCTTGGAGAAACAGCTGATTCCACGGTTAAGTCAAGGAAGATACAGATAGCCTTGGAGCATCTTGCTGTGCCAGAAAGGAAATACTCAAAAATAAATAAATAAATAAAACGATGGGGGTATGTAAAAAGACACAGAAGCCAGTGGAAAGAGGCTCCCACCGGCCAAATCTGGGAACAATTTGAGTATCAAAATAAATAAAAGCAGTAACGGAGTATAACCCATTGAATAAAACAGGAAGTGCATGAGGCCATGTCATTAATAGACAGGTAAAGGGATGTCCCTTCCTACTGAGAAGGTGGAGAGGATGGAGGAGTTAGAAAATAATCATTTTGCAACCATCAGAATAAAGATCAGTACAGGCAAAAATCACCGATGGCAGCTAAATCAAAAGGAGAAAAGTTAGATGAGGAACCGGAAAGTCTGATGAGGAGAAGAACACCTGCACTATCTTGAAGTTATCCCCACAGACTGCTTATTAGTTACACAGGGAAAGGTAACCCCTATACAGTGGGGAAACCAGACCACACTATGGCCAGATAATTAAAATGAACATCACCAAAGAAGGGCAGACCAACATCATGCCTCCAAAACCTGGAAAGGATACAAAATCCCTAGCTAGGGATACATAATCTGAATCTAATTATGAGAAAACATCAGACAAATCTAAATTGAAGAATATTTTATAAGACACATGGCCTATATTCTTCAAAAATTTGAACGCAATGAACAACAAGGAAAGACTAAGGCACTGTTCCAGACCAAAGGAAACTAGAAAGATGTGACAATTAAATGCAATCTGTGATCCTGGACTGAAGGTGTGGAAAATCCTATAAAGGGACAAATACTATTATTGGGATAAACTGACAAAAATGGAATATGGCCTACAAATTAGGTAAAGGCATAGTATTAATGTTAAATTTCCTCAATTTGGTAACTCTACCATATTAATAAAGGGTGGTGCAAGCAGTCTGCGATCGGCTACTAAAGTTTGGCAGTTCAAACCCACCCAAGAGCAGAGTGTAAGAAAGGCCTGGTGATCTGCTTCCATAAAAAAAAAAATAAGAAAACCCTATGGAGCAGTTTTACTCCGTAACACATGGGGTAGCCTTGAGTCAGAATTGACAGCAGTGGGTCTGGTTTTTTGGTTTACTGTGGTAACATAAAAGAATACAACACTCAGCGAATACTTGGAAGCAAATGGCACAATGCATGTAATTTACTCTGAAATGATTCAGAAAGAGAAAATGAGGAAGCAAATGTGACAAAATGTTAAAAACTGGTGAATCTGAATAGAGTATTCAAGAGTTATCTGTATTATATTTTAAACTTTTTTATAAGTTTGAAATTATTTCAAAATAAGTTTGAATGAAAGCAAATACGGATGTCAAATGTCGTGGAAATAAGTGATTTATTCTGACACCCTACAGCACATATGAATAAGGAAAATGACTACAACGGTGATTCAGCTGTCACACAGTCCCAGGCAGTTTCTTAAATTTTCAATTCCCTAGAAGGGGAAAAATGTTTTTTAAGTATTCAGCCACCTAAACACTGAACTAAGTTGCTGCTTCTGTTTCTCCTCAGGCTAGAAAATGTAACACGAAAAGGTTAACACATATGATTTTCGTGTTAACTTTTTTTTTTTTTTTTTATGGTCCACACTAAGGGACTCTCTCTTTCCTCAGCAAACTGAAAGCCCTTCATAAATACACTGTAAGATTCTGCTCTTTGCTATAACTCAAGCCCTGGCAGAGTGCCTGAAAAATAGCAGATGCTAAACATTCAGCAAGAGGAACAAAACACTGTATTTTAACAAAATTGGGAGAAAGAGGAGAGACACCTAAAAATGGTACTCCTATAAATTATTTTAAATAAATTTTTAAATGTTATATTTCCAAACCTTAAAAAAGCAAAGAATACTATTAACAGCCACGTACCCATCACCCCAACAATTACCAAGACTGTTACCACACTTGCTTCGACAATCTCAACTCTCCCACCTTGTTTTATCTGCCCTAAATTAAAAAATACCACATTTATCTTGTCATTTCTCAGTTTCCATCTCTAAAATACATTGCCATCTTCTTACATAAACGTAACGCCATTATTATCCGTCACAAAATCAACAGTAACACCTCGAGATCATCTAAAGCCCATCCACAGATTTCTCTCAACTGTTTAAAAAATGGCTTTCAACAGTTGGTTTCATTGAGTCAGGATTTAAACAAGACTGACATTACATTTGGTTGCTACAGGTAAAATAGTTTTAATCTTTTCACATTGTCTATCAGTAACTGGAAACCCTGGTGGCATAGTGGTTAAGAGCTACTGCTGCTAACCAGAAAGGGTCTGCAGTCCCTGGAAACCCTATGGGGCAGCTCTACTCTGTCCTATAGGGTTGCTATGAGTTGGAATTGACTTGACGGCAATGGGTTTGGTTTTTTTTTTTTAGTATCAGCAATTATGGAAACCCTGATGGCATAGTGGTTAAGTGCTACGGCTGTTAACCAATGGGTAGGCAGTTCGAATCCGCCAGGCGCTCCGTGGAAACTCTATGGGGCAGTTCTACTCTGTCCTATAGGGTCGCTATGAGTCGGAATCGACTCGACGGCACTGGGTTTGGTTTTGGTTTGATCAGCAATTATGAAAAAAGATAACCGACAAACTGAGTAATTTATACTTGTGGATCCTATAGAGTCAAATTCAATACAAAGACTTGCTGTTCCCTCTGTCTGCAGCACTCTTCTTCCAGAACATCTCTGGCTGGTTCTTTCTAGTCACTGAGATCTCAAATCAAATATTACCTACTGAAAAAAGAGGCCTCTCTAACCACTCAATCCCCATAATTTCCCTGTTACATTGTCCTGTTTTATTTTCTTCCTGGGACTTATTACTACCTAAGACTATTCTGTTTGTCTTCCCCCAATAGAATGTACGCTCCATGAAGGCAGTGTGTCTTCTTCGCTGTTGAATCCCAAAGTCTGAGAACAGCGCCTAGAATATGAGACATTCAATACTTATTGAATGACTGAGAAAAACAATGCAGTACCTCTATTTAAAACTTAGGTTCAGCTTAGTATTTGTTTTTAAACATTTGTAGCTCACTCCTCACACAATGGTACAAATCAAGTACCAGTGGAAACCTGGGCCAGCTGTTACCAGGAATCTGTGGGATGCAGGAAAGAAAAAACAGAGGTATAAGATATTCAATGCAATTCTAGACTTCCAACAAAAATGATCAACGACTTCTGCAAGAAAAACAAACTGTTCAGGCTGATATTAAAAAACCTCACCAGGAATAACAAAAAGTTTCATTTTCAGCGCCCTGAGCCATGAAGAAAATTATACTCCCAGTGTAACATTGCTTTGGGGGATCTGATCATGATGGATACAAAGAAATGAATACCAAAGACACGTAACTAAAAATACAAATCATTAAATGTGGGACCTAGAGAAAACCAGAGATTCCTATTCCAAACCTCTCATTTAACAGTTGCAAGAGATCTGAAGCCCAGGAAGGGTTAACAGTAAAGTCAAAGATCTAATGAATAGCAAGCAAAGCTAGATCTAAAATTCTGATTTTCTGTCTCCAGCCCATACTCTTTCATAAGATAATACCACCCTCAGAATGTTAATACCAAGTTATAACATATTTTAATTACTATCATTTCTTTAATCTTTCCTTAGGACTTTTTTTTTTTATTGAAGCCCTAGCCCATGGTGGTGGGGGGGGAGGGGGTTGGCTGTCAAAACAGAAAAAAAAACAGTCTCTAGCCCATACTCTTTCATAAGATAATGCCACCCTCAGAATGTTAATATCAAGTTATAACATACTTTAATTACTATCATATCTTAGGACTTTTTTTTTTTTATTGAAGCCCTAACCCATGGGGTGCGGGGGCAGCTGTCAAAACAGAGACAATAAAATTATGCCTTAAGGAAAGCATGATACGGAAAAGCCTTTCTGACAAAATAATAAAACATCTAAAATATAACTGATTTGATTCAATAAGTTGAAAATTTAAAGATAAAATAACACAAGGAGTATCTGCTAAACTGATAATTCCTTTGCTTGAGACTTGTAAATTGCTGTTCTCTTATTTTAAACATCACATAGCTATTTCTCAATTATTCGTAGAACTGAAGAATACATTACTGAAGTGAAATTCATCAAGTCTAGAAACTTCAAGTTGTGACCTCCATGCATTTTCCGCCAATATGAAATTATTTTCACTATACTTGTCTTCAAGAACCAGAACGATTTCTAATGAAAGAAGAAATGGCCAACGGACACCAAACAAAAGGAAAAAAAAGTGACGTAAGAAAAAGGATCCAAATACGAAAGATACTGTGTCCCCAAAGAACAAGAACAGACTACTCTTCTTACTTTTCCTACAATATTGTTGAGACTAATTCGTAAACCACTTCACCAGTTCTTAGAATATTACAGGAAATCTCAGGTGGTAAAGCGAGTGGGAGAAAGACGATAAAGTCATTTGTACAAGGTTAAAGGGCAAGACAGTGAGAAAAATAAGAATTGAAGGCTTAAAAAAAAAATTCTAATTCAAGGTTATTTTCAGAGGAAAAGGCCTTCTTTCTCATTTGGTTCGTCTCAAAAACGTAACCAAAGAGTACTGTTTAGTACTAAAAGTATGCTTTACACTGACATGAAAATTTTTGCTAAAAAAGTATAGTAACAAACCACAGAAATTTACCTTTTCGTCCCAATAAAGCTAGATAAAATCTGTATTACAGAACTTCTATGTAACATCAAAATCACCTTCTACCATTTCCAAGCAATGACACAAAAACAGAAATGGGAAAGGAAAAGGAAACTTAGCTTATCTATCCCCAATCTGTTCTTTATGGTTGAACTGGCCCTAAAACAAGAAAATTAAGATAAAGTACCAAATGAAATAAAGTTTGAATTAAGTCAGGTTCAAAAGCTCTAACAACGCCTATAAAATGAAGCCCATGTCAGCTGGCATCTGACCACTCAGGAGTTCTAAATTCATACTGCACATAAATCAAGAAACAGGAAAGCTTACAACAATACAACGGGGTCAGTCCACACTACAAACAACAAATTAAATGAAAATCTTATACTTCCTGGTGTTTTTTTTTTTTAACGTTAAAACTTACACTTGGCTAAAAAAATCTATAGAGGTCTACTATAACCTATTTAAGAACTATCGGGACAAACCTCTTACTCTGCAGTGCAGAACAGATATTTCCCTCACAAGATTGTCACTGACTCTTGCTAACTATCAAAGGGCAAAAATAAAAATAACCAAGCTTCGTTTTTAATGACTAACAAGCCTACTCCACACTAATCTGACGCGGCGGTATTCCTGGAGCTCGGAGGACTTGGTTTCCTTGATCCCACAGAGGGCAACTCCCTAAGCGTCAGGGTGGACTTCACGCCCCCCGACGCCCCCGGCCCGGGTTACCTCCATCAGTCCATTGTCCAAACGCACGCCCCCGCCTCGGCCCCCAGCCGAAGACTCTGCCAGAGCCGAAAACGGCCCAGAAATCCCCTCGCCCAGCCGGAGCCCGAGCCGTGGGTGTGTCCGCGACACCGGCTGCGCCCGCACACGAGCAGGCCGCCCGCGGAGACCCCGGCCTGAGGCGCCGCCGCCGCAGCCCGCCACCCACCGGCCGCCGACCCCGGCCTCCCCGCCGCAGCCCTTCCTCTTTCTCCCCGCCCGGCCCGGCCCGCCCCTCCCCCGACCGCGCACGCGCGCCCGCCGACCCGACCCTCCCCTCCCCTCCCCCCGGCCCTCACCTCAGTCATCAGCCCCCGTCTTCCCGGGGTCCGGGACCACTGACCCGGGAAGGAAGACGGGCGGTGGAAGGGGGAGGGGATGCGCCGAGAGTCGGCGACCGGCGCCTCGGACGTCGGCCTCACAGGCCCCTACTGCCAAGAGCAGCGTCTGTCACCGCCACAACTGTAGGAGCGGCGGCGCCCGGACTCGGCCCGGTCAACCCGGCGTGGGTTCGGAATGCCTAACTTGGTCCCACGGGAACTCCTCCGGGGCTGCGGGCGTTTTCAGCCTGCCCGCACCGAACACCGCGCCACCGAGCCGCCGCTGCTACTGCTCCCCGGCCGCCGCCGCCTAACCTAGCCTTCCCCTACCGAGCGCGCGCGACACTTAGAGGGCTTTACGACAGTCCGGAAAGCGAGAGCGCGCAGGAACCTCCACGCCTCCCTCAGCGCTTGCTCAGATTCTGCCTCCTGCCTGCCCCGCCCCCTCGCTCGCCCCTCCCCCTTCGTACTCACTTTTTCGTGCTGCCCGAGAAGCCGAATGGTGTCACAAAGCTCATTATATCCGTTCGTTACTCATGTCAAATATTGAATACATCTTGGTTAATTTTTCCTAACTAAAAATTACAACTAGCCGCAGAAATTTTTTTTTTGTGTGTGTACTTACATACCCTTAAAAGCATCACGGTTTGATGTCTTGCATAACAAACGGTACCCAAATCATACGCACTAATGACAAAAATCACTGCACCCCACTGTGAGGGTGAATTTGCTTCCGGAACCAGAAAATATGTGGTAATTAACATCCTGGGAACTCTGGCTGTACAATCGCATGTTAGGTGCAATGGACTCGTTTCCAACTCATAGCGACCCCATATACAGCAGAACTAAACACTGCCCCGTCCTGCACCATTCTCACAATAGTTTACACTGGAGCTCACTGTTGAAGCCACTGTGTCACTCCATTTCGTTGACGGTCTTCCTCTTTTTCGCTGACCCTCTCGTTTACCAAATATGATGTCCTTCTCCAGGGACTGATTCCTCCTTATAACATGTACAAAGTATGTGAGAGGTAGTCTCCACATTGTTGCTTCTAAGGAGCACTCTGGTTGTACTTCTTCGAAAATGGATTTGTTCGTTCATTTAGCAGTCCACGATATAGTCAATACTCTTTGTCAACACCGTAATTCAAAGATGTCAATTCTTCTTTGGTCTTCTTTATTCATTGTCCAGCTTTTACATGCATATGAGGCAACTGAAACCACCATGGCTTGGGTCAGGTGTACCTTAGTCTTCAAGGTGACATCTTTGCTTTTCAACACTTTAAAGAGGTCCTTTGCAGTAGATTTGCCCAATGCAATGCATCTTTTGATTTCTTGACTGCTGCTTCTATGGGTGTTCATAGTGGATCCAAGTAAAATGAAGACCTTGACAACTTCAATCTTTTCTCCATTTATCATGATGTTGCTTATCGGCCCAGTTGTGAGGATCTTTGTTTTCTTTATGTTGAGGTGTAACCCACACTGGAAGCTGTGGTCTTTGATCTTCATCAGTTAAGTGCTTCAAGTCCTCTTCACTTTCAGCAAGCAAGGTTGTGTCATCTGTATAACGCAGGTTATTAATGAGTCTTCCTCCAATCCTGATGCCCCATTCTTCTTTGTATAGTCCAGCTTCTGGGATATTTGCTCAGCATACAGATTGAATAGGTATGGTGAAAGGAAACAATCCTGACGCACACCTTTCCTGACTTTAAACCACTCAGTGTCCCCTTGTTCTGTTCACAGGTTCCTCATGAGCACAATTAAGTGTTCTAGAGTTCCCGTTCTTCCTAATGTCATACATAATTTGTTATGATCCATACAGTCGAATGCCTTTGCATAGTCAATAAAACATCTTCCTGGTATTCTCTGCTTTCAGCCGAGATCCATCTGACATCAGCAATGATACCCCTTGTTCCAAGTCCTCTTCTGAATCCAGTTTGAACTTCTGGCAGTTCCCTGTTGTTGTACTGCTGCAATCATTTTTTAATTATCTTCAGCATAATTTTACTTGCATGTGATATTAATGATTGATTTGTTAAACCTTTATAAATCTCATTTTCTAAATTGAGATAATGTTACGTACCTCAAATGTTTCTTGTGAGATAAAATGAGACAGTTTACATAACGCTCCTAACGTTGTTAGTTGCCCTTGAGTGACTCTGTCTCATGGTGGCCCTATGTGTACAGAGTAGAACTGCTCCATAAGATTTTCAAGGCTGTGACCTTTAGGAAGCAGATCTCCAGGCCTGTCTCGTAAGGTGCCTCTGGGTGGGTTCAAACAGCGAAACATTTGGCCTATAGATAAGTGCTGTTTGTACCAGCCAGGGACTCCTACTCCTAACATCACTTACCAATTAAATGTTCCTTCCCTTTGCCATCAACTCATCTTTCTTATCATCTCTTTTGTTCACTCATGTTTTCCACATTGTTCAGAGAAAGTAATATTTAAAATAATAATAAACAAGAAAGGGTAGCAGACTGTGTGGAGGAACTACAAGGGCAGTACTCTAGATTCTTCCTCAGTCCTCCTCTTGTCTCATTCCAAATATAGTCTGCCTGGGATATCTTATCTACTCCACGGTTTTAACTGCTGCCTCATGACTTCTCAAACCCATATTTCTAGCCCTAACATTTCCTCTAGAGCTCTTGACCTGTGCTCTCCAATAAGGTAGACCCTAGCCACATGTGCCTGTTAAGCACTTCAACTGTGGCTAGCAGAAATCGAGAAGTGCTATAAGTGTAAAATACACATCCAGTTTCAAAGATTCAATATGAAAAGAGATTGTAAAATATTTCTATTTTTACCATTGACTACGTGTTGAAATAATATTTTGGACATAAACTAAATATTTTGGATATATTAAATTTTGCCCCCCTCCAGGGGGCCTTTGGCAATGTCTGGAGATATTTTTGATTGTCACAACTGAGGGAGAGGGTGGCGGCGTGGCATCTAGTGGGCAGATGCCAAGGATGTTGCTAAGCATGCTTGGTTGATAACCCCCCACAACAAAGAATTAATTATCCAGCCAAAAATGTTAATAGAACGGAGATTGAGAAACCCTGGGTTGACTATTATTCCAATTAATTTCACCTGTTTCTTTTTACCTTTTTAATGTGGCTCCTAGAAAATCTTAAAATTACATTTGTAGCTCACTTTATATCTCTTTTGGACATGATGATCTAGACCCTGGATATGTCATTTCCAATATAATGTCCTGCAGGCATCTCTAACACGTCCTGTCGACAATAAATAAATAAATGTAGGGATATTATAGTCACACCCCATCCATTTCAGTTTTTCCTGTCTCAGTCAATAGCACCAAGTTATCAAAACCAGAAGACTAAAGGTTATCTTTTACTACTCCGTCTTCCTCACTCCCTACCTCTAACCAATCAATAAACCAAACCAAAATATCAAAACCATCGCCATGAAGTCGATTTCGACTCATAAGTTCTCCTAAATATCTTTCAAATCAACCCATTCCTTTGCATAATCTGTACCAGTCCGGGTTTCTAGCACCTCATTCATTTGTTTAACAAACATTTATCAAGCACTGGCTGTAAGCTAGACACTGCTCAAGGCACTTGGAGTGTTAAGTACATGGTCATCGCCCCACCTGCAATGTTTCGAGGGGACCCAGAAAGTAAATACATTATTTATACTATCATGTGGGAGAGCTGGTACGGTATTATAATGCTTGAAGAACACAAAGATGAAACACTTGAATCAAAGGTAGAGGAGGTGATGCTTCAACTAAATTGGGCAACATGAGAGAAGACAGTTAAATCAAGTAAATGAAAAAGTCATTTCAGGCAGAAAGATAGCACATGCTAAGCTATCAAATCCTGTGCTTGAAACCAAACCAAATCAAACCCACTGCCATCGAGGTGATTCCGACCTACAGCAACCAATAAACAGCATGAAACAAATTCCCTAAGGATCTAATGAATGTGGCATGCTTGGGAACTAACAAGATGAGGGAAGATAAGCAGACAGGAAAGGATTTTGTCATTGTGTCTATTGACTCATGGCCACCCCATGTGTACAGAGTAGAACTGTATACTCCATAGTGTTTTCAAGGCTGTGACCTTTCAGAAGATTGCCAGGCCTTGCTTCCAAGGCACCCCTGAGTGGTTATGAACAACCAGTAATCTTTCAGTTAGTAGTCTAGCACTTAACAATTTGTGCCACCCAGGGACTCCTAGGAAAGAATTAAGGAAGGTTATAGGGTCACTATGAGTTGGAATCAACTCGATGGCACTGGTTTTTTTTTTTTTTTTTTTGCTGACCTGACCCAACCCCTTGCCATTCAGTCGATTCCAACTCATAGAGACCCTATAGGGCACAGTAGAACTGCCCCATAGTTTCCAGGGAGCACCTAGTAGATTTGAACTGCCAAGTTTTGGTTAGCAGCCATAGACTTAACCACTACACTACCAGGTTTCCTCATTTTTGCTAGGATTAAGAATTTCAACTATTTTATATGCTTAACGTTATGGGAAACCATCAAAGAAACTCAATCAGGGGAATAACAATCAAATTTGACTATTAGAGACACTGTTCCATAAGCAGGGTAGTGTGAGGTTTGGAGAAGGGCAATAGTAGAGGGAGAGAGACCATTTCAGATGGCAGGTGATGAGGGTGGTGGAAATGAGGTTGAGAAGAAAAAGACAGATACAAGAGATATGAAAATCAAATGTCTAAGTGGACACAGGGAGTGAGGGAGAAGGAAAATCTCAGGGACTTCCAGGTTGGTGGCTTTAGGTAATTGGTTGGGTTATTGTGCCATTCAAGAAAGACATGGGCTGCAAAACCCAACTTTTTGGGTTCGGGACTTTTGGTTGGGGAAGGGGTGAGCAAAGAAAAGAAGAGAAAGGAAATGAGTACTTGTTTTCTGGACAAGTTGACTTTGAGGTGTCTAATATTTACCCAAAGTCAAGATTTCTGGAGGCTGGAGCTCAGGAGAGAGGTCTGGAATGAAAATGGAATATGGACCGGTAGCTAAAGCAATAATTTTGGTGAAGTCACCCAGAGTATAAGTGACAGGAGACAGAGATCTGAGGATGTTTAACATGTTTAAAGTTGAAGAATGAAAAGAAGTCACAGAAGGAGACAGATGGCCAGAGCAAAAAGAGAAAGGCCAAAGGTACAGATAACAAGCCCGGGGACAGAAGAGTTTCAACAGTGATCAAGGGTATGAAATGCCCATTCGTTTAGCAATAAGGAGGTCTCTGGGGATCTAAACAAGAGCAATTTCAGTAGCTGTCTCACATGGTTTGGAAGACTGGTTCTCAACTGGGGGTGATTTTGGTCACCAGGGGTATGTGGCAATGTCTGGAATTGTCCTACTGTACATCCTACAGTGCACAGAACAGCCTCTACAACAAGGAATTGTCCTACCAAACACCCTACAGTGCACAGAACAGCCCCCAGAACAAGGAATTGTCCTACTAAACACCCTACAGTGCACAGAACAGCCCCCACAACAATGAATTGGCCTACTGAACACCCTACAGTGCACAGAATGGCCCCCACAACAAGGAATTGTCCTACTGAACACCGTACAGTGCACAGAACGGCCCCCACAACAAGGAATTGTCCTCCTGAACACCCTACAGTGCACAGAACAGCCCCCACAACAATGAATTGTCCTACTAAACACCCTACAGTGCACAGAACGGCCCCCACAACAAGGAACTGTCTCGCGCAAAAAGTCTATAGCAGGCTGGCTGAGAAACCCTGGTTTAGAAAGGACTGAGCAATGAAGTCAGACAGGGACAAGTACCTTTTCATGAATTTGGTAGTAAATGAAGGAAGACGGACACACATCTAGCAGGACATGGAGTTACAGAAGGGTGAGATTTGAGTCCTCTTGGTATGCTGAAGGGAAAGAGCCAGTAAAAAAAGAAAGGGTGAAAGCTAACAAAAATACAGAGATGCTCAGTGGAGAAAACTATGGAGACAGAGAAAATAGGATGCAGAGCTCCAGACACTGCCCAGTACCCCCTAAACCAAACCAAGCCCACTGCTGTTGCGTTCACTCCACCTCACAGTGACCTGTAGGACAGAGAAGAACTGCCCCATCGGGTTTCCATGGCCATAATCTTTATGGAAGCAGGCCAAACAGCAGTGGGTTGGAACTGCTGGCCTCTCAGGTTAGCAGCTGAGTGCTTAACCACTGCACCACCAGAACCACTTGATCTCTCCGTAAACAAATTTCACTCCTCTGCAGAAAGATCAGAATTATTCAACAGGTATTCCAAACAAAACACACATATATATATATATATATATATATATATATATATATATATATATATATACATACAGTCTTGGGCCACGTGTCTGTTAGGGCAATGTCCCACCGCATATAACTATAAGGCATATAATAGAGCTCAGAAATCCCAATCAGGGAATGGACCTTGGTGGACGTAGCCTGAGGTAGCAAACAAAGCAGCTTCCCGCAGGCAATACGTGTGTCTCTTGGCTGAGCTGGTACCTGTGCTGGGGTGACTCAAGCTGCTTTCTCCCTCGGTTGTGGGGACTTCTCCAGGTCCATGCACACCCGTGCTGCCTGACCCCGAGTGGAGCTTCCTGGCAGTTCCAAGCAGTGAGCAGCAGGCCCTGCTGTGGGCACTAGGCATCAGAAAGGGCATGCAGGATGCTGGGGTGCTGGGTGGCAGGAGGCTCCCAGCACCAGGCCAGGATTGGAGGTTGGAGCCAGAACCCAGGTTCTGGGAGAGCATGGCGGCGGGGGGCTCCACGTGACCAGATGCTGAGAGCTGTCAGTTGGGTGATCCGGCAGGTGTGGTGGGTTGCGAGCACTCCAGCAGGGACCCGAGGCCTTGGACAGATGGTCATCTGAGGTTGGGTGGGCAGGAGGGATCTGGAACAGGGACCCAGGCGTCTGAGCAGGAGGAGGTGTCTGGTGCTCCCAGGCATACAGTGATACAGTACATAACAACCTATATTACCTCCCCAGATGCATTAGCTGAAATACAGTACTGTATGTGTACAGGATCTGGGCCATTTAGTCAACACAGGTACGCTGCAGTATCCCATACAGCTTTGCTAAATATACTGTGTTTGGCAACGTCCAAATCACACGACATCCTATTTCACTAGACGTTAAGCGACGCATGGCTATATATATATATACATATTTATACAGAGTCTGACTGATTAGACATAGCACTTACTTCTCACTACTAAGCTGTTTTGAACTTAATGGTATCATAGACTTTGAAAAATTGATGGGCCATTTGGTAGAAAGATAAGCTCAAAAGAGAAGAAAATTTTGATGAGTATTTATCATTCTATAAGCTTCTCTGATTGTCTTCGGAGTGCAAACTTCAAGAGGTATTTGAATTATAAAGTAATAATACTACCTCTGTGACTCAGTTTCTGAAAAACTAAGGTAAACAAATTATGCCTAGAAAGGAGACACAGGATGCCTGGAAGTTTGGAGATGAGCATTTGAAACCCCAAGCTATCCTGAAATATTCTGAGCTATCTCACCAAGTTCTGGGCATGTGTGGGGTCAGCTGGTTCTGTGAAAGTATATTGTAAGAAAACAAAACCACAGAAAAATGAAAGAAAAAGTCACCATCCACCACTGGTGATGTAAACCTAGAGTCACAACCGGTGTGTGATGACTGGCGATCGTTCTCACAAGCAGTTTGTTAAATGGCAGCATTCTTACACATTTTATCAAAGTTGGCCATCAGTTTACTACTGAGCTTTTTAGACAAAGTAAGTTGCTTTAATTTTTTTTTTCCTTTGGAATGCTTTTGTAATACTGTTTTTAAAACTATAATTTCTAAAGAGTTAGCAATAAAAAAATGTCACACGTTTCTGATTATTGAAAAAGTGAGGCTGGATAACCTCCAAAATCCTTTAGAGTGCTAACATTTCCTGTTTTTTCTCAGACCTAGTAAAATGTATGTGGTCCTTGTGAATATTACAATTTCAAGTGTGATTTACATACCAGCAAATTATTTGCAAATTCAGAACAAGAAGTAAAGCTGTTTCTCTGCATTTCCTTGTTATTATAGATCCTATAAAATTTTCCAGAAACATTAAATGTCTCCCCAAGTCGCGTTAGTGCTTACTCAATTGCTTAAAGTCTACCTTGACTATGATTTTGTGTTACAGGATTGCAAATTATGTTTCGTTCACTTTAAAGGTTAGAAAGTACTTTAGAAAGACTGATATACTTGGGTGCAATTCAAAAGTAAAGGAAAAAGAAGACGAAAGAAGACAGTGAAATGAAACTGCCCATGTACTTAAAAGGAATTTTTAAATATTATCAGCTTGAACCTGAATTCCTTTAGTACTCAGTGCTTCTGGTAAGCTTTTCATTCTTTTTTAACTTTTGACTGAGACTAAGTCACTACTATGCTGCTATCTGGGAAGATGATTTAGAAATTCTAGTTTAATATCTCCATTTTTAATATGCTCAAATATTTTTAAATTCTAAAAACATTAATTTATCAAATTTGATGGTGACCAAATTCTAAATCCATGCTAAGCTGAATTATACAGAAAAATAAAATCTTTCTACTATGAACCCTCTGAACACATTTAGGATTTGGTTAAACTAGGAAAGAGTGCCACCTATTGAAGCAAAGTTATTTAAACATCTCAGTATTAAGGTCATTTTTCAAAACATCTAAAGTTCTGGCAATTTTTCTCAAACATATGCCTCTAAGAGGATCTTCATGCAGCAAATATTCTAAAAATAATCATTCAACTGAATTTTCCTTTCCATTAGAAGACAGTAGACTGACCAAGGTGTTTATCATCTCTCTCTTCAGTGAGCACAACAAATGATAAAGGAATCAAAAAGGTGCAAATTCAAAACAACAAAGAAAATGAGCACAGGGCCATTGGCAAGTGAGATATCCCAACAAATATCTGGAAGGCAGACATCAAATACAGAACTAGTGAATACTGCAGGGTGAAAAAAGAAATGGCCTAAGACACTGTCAAGGGGCCTACACCCAGGAAGGAGCTGATACACTCTGCAGAATGCAAGAGAGGTTAGAGACTCAGGCCAATACCAAGGAGGCCAAGAATGAAATGTGGAAACGAGAAAGGAAGAGATTAGTTATAAGTCTGTATGTGACACAGCCAAACCTTCCATCCCTCTACCCCATATCAGAATACACGGTATCTCGACTTTTAACTCCAGGCTAAAAACAAAGGCCAGGAGTTCTGCAAAGAAACAGATCAAACTAGTTGAGAACTAGAGTTGCTGGTATGGCAGCCCACAAGAAAGATTTTACATTCCAATACTTTTAAGCCCCACCTGCCCATATCTGCCTGGCAGTAAGAAGCATCCATTTAAACAGACTTCATATTTAGTTTTTATATTAACTGACCTTTAAGTATTTATAGATAACCAAGAGACACTGGCAGTTGAGGTAAACTTGTAACATGAAAGATAACAACATAAACATTTAAAATATGGCTAGAAACAAAAAATGGAAACAACCTAAATGTCCATCAACAAAAGAATGGATAAACAAAATGTGGTACATATGTACACTGGAATATTACTCAGCCATAAAAAGGAATGAAGTCTCGATACATGCTACAGCATAGTTGAACCTTGAATCATGCTGAGTGAAATAACTCAATGACAAAAGGACAGAGTCTATGATCTCATTGATAGGAAATATCTAGAATAGGCAAATGTACAGACGTCAGAGTTTATTAGTGGTTACCAGGGGCAGGCAGGAGGGAGGAGGAAAAGGTGACTCGCTGCTTAGGAGGCACTGAGGAGACACAGCTAAGGGTGATGGAAGAAGCTGGAAATGGGCAATGGTGACGGTTGTACAACACGATGAATACCATTCATGTCAGTAAATTATACATGTGCAGAACGCTGAAACAGCAAATGTTTTCTTACATATATATATACCACAATAAGAGTCTTTTACGAATAAATCCTTTTTTTCATTATATTTAATAAAAAACTTATCCTAAATAAAATGGCTACAGAAAAGGGAGATAATTCAACAAAAGAAGGGAAAAAACGTAATCTTCTTAATATGCTCAGAAATCAAACATAACACTGCATCTGCATAACAGGAAAAGGATGTTAGGAAAAAAGCAACAAGGAATATTTGGAAATTAAAATTACGATTTGTAAAATAAAATCCAATAGTCCGGTTGAACAACAAAGGAAAGAAAACCTTCCAGAACATGGGACTAAAAGGACAAGAAACACGAGAGAAAAGGTAAGAGGTTTACAGGAGGAATTACACAGGTACGACATCTAGTACACGATGCAGAGGGGGAACAAAGAAAACAGAGAGGAAATTATGAAAGAAATAATTTTTTAAGTTCCCAAAACTGAAGAAGAGTTCTAAAATTTAAAGGTCAAAGCATGTCCTGTGCAAGGAATGAAAAAAAGGGCCAGACTAGACAAAAACTTTGTCATTTTCCCCAGAGTGCCATGTCTGACATGCATAGGTCTGTTTCTGGTCTCTATTTTCTATTGCACTGATGTCCTTGTCCATCCTTACAGGAATACTATACTGTCAGAAACACAATATATATTGTATATTACATATAAAAATAGAAATACACTATATATTGCATACAATAAAAAAACAAAACTGTTGGTAATGAGTCAATTCTGATTCATAGTCACCCCATGCGTTAAGCGTAGAACTGCTCCACAGGATTTTCATGGCTATAATCTTTACTAAGAACCCTAGTGGTGCAGTGGTTAAGAGCTCGGCTGATAACCAAAGGGCTGGCAGTTTGAATCCATCAGCTGCTCCTTGGAAACCCTATGGGGTGGCTCTACTCCGTCCTCTAGAGTTGGAATCAACTCAATGGCAATAGGTTTTTCGGGTTTTTTTTAATCTCTACTAAGCTGTTCGCCAGGACTTTCTTCCATGGGGCTGCTGGGTAGGTTCAAACTGCCAACCTTTAGGTTAGCAGCTGATCACAAACCACTTGTGCAACCCCAAGGGCTCTCAGCAAACTAGAAGTAGAAAAATACTTCTCAGTCTAAAAAATGGCATCTATGAAAAACCTATAGCTAATATTGTATTAAACAGTAAAAGACTAAAATCCTTTTCCCCTAACACCAGGAGCAAAGAAAACCAAGTATCTAGACCTCTGAATTTTCCTCTGGCTTTTGTATTGGGGCCCATGTTTCCCTCCTGTGTCTCAATAAAATTATGTTGATAACTTCTGTTAGAGCACTTATGGCATTTTATTTAACTAATCCATTTACCCTTCTGTCTCTCTCTCACTCTGCTGTGACCTTCTAAATGATAAGTCCTTTGTTGTACTCATCATCGTATGATGCTTAGCGAATAAATCCATTAAGAGTTGTAAAGGGTATTAAAGATCATCTAATTCAGAAATCCCATTTTCCATTAGAGGAACGTAAGCCCCGGATAGGCCCAGCAACTTATTCACTCTGTTCCAGGGCAAATCAATCAGCAGTAATAATCAACCACGTCTTTTCATCAAGAGGTCCTGTCACCCTTAACTGATCCAGTCATTAAGCGAAGCAAGCTTCATGCCATTATAAATGAGAAAATTAGGTTGTAAAAGTTAAACTATTTGTCCAAGGTGAATATTAAGTGCCAGAGAAAAGAAGACAAAGGTGAGATTTTAGTTTAGGAGCAATACTTTTAACTGATCCACTTTTGGTTTGTGCAACAAAAACTTAAGTTTCAAGAATGAAGAAATGAGGGTAGGGATGCAGTCTACAGATATGAAGCTATAACAGTGTTTTAAAACGTGAAATATTCACCAGTGCTTGCCATAAGTGCCACTTTAAATAAATCATCATTTATTACATTTACTTATTTATGCGAACATCCCCAACTATATTTTATGACAGGATTTGTGATAGCTTACATAAATACATGTAATCATTAGCGTAAAAGTCTAAATGAGTTAAGACTTTTTAAATGAAAGGAAAAATAAGTGAGAATAGCAAAATTTAGGCAGAGGTAATGATAACACAGAAATCCATACCACAGAATGCTGGACAATTTGTAGACATGAGCCACAAAGTTTGCTTTAGATTCCTTTCAGCGAAAGCCAGAAAGGAAAAGCAATCAGCTACAAGATGCACAGTGTCAATAAGGTACGATGTCTCAGAAGCATACATTTTTATTATATCAAGACTGGAAAGAAGTATCATTAAAGGGACACTGTGTTTACATAGTAGACAATATTCTGAACTGTATACCTACAATAATTACCATGTTGAGTTTCATGAAGGGAAGGAAGCTGAGGAAATGTATATCCCCATGAAATCCTTGCATAAGTCTTTAAGAAAAGAGATGAGCCCAGCTAAAACTGAACCTGTGAAAGGGAGGCCTACATAGAAGCTGAAGTGTGGGCCTGGGAATAAATTCTCTCATCAATTTCTTCCTACAAAAACCTTTCAGGAGGTTTACAGACACTTGTTTTTTCACCAAGTCAGGAGAGGGGCTTTCTCAGAAGGGTTCTTCTATAGGCATAACTCTCCATATACCATCCCTTCCTGTCCTGCTGGTACAGCTTCTCCTAAGTCTGAAGGCTAGACCATGGATTTTAGAAGACTCTACTCCTAGTCAGAAAGAGACGAGTTGTTGCATGACATAACAAGCACTACTATTCCAACAGTACCATCTATACGGGGATGCTTGTTACATGTGGGAAGGATGTCAATAGGTATATCCTGAGCAGCCTAGGATAAAGATTTTAGAGAACCAACCTTAACAGAGATGTCATAATAAGCTGAGTGACGAGTTTGTAAGGGCTCATTGAACTATTTTTCTACTTTTGTGTATGTTTGACATTTCCCATAATAAAAAGCTAAAAAGGAAAGGAAAAAAACAATCATAGGGAAGATCCTCAAAGAGATAAATGAAGAAATAATATTTATGAAAAACAAGAAATTGTAAAAACAAACAAGCAGAAATGAAATGAGTTTACAGATATTAAAAGGACCAATTAGAAATTCCACAAGTAAAAAAGAGGACTGCTACACATTTAAAAGAAACCCATAAACAATCCAATTAAAAATGGGCAAAGATTTGCATAGATATTCAACAAAAAAGATACATGACTGACTAATAAGCACATGAAAAGGTATTCAGCATCATTAGTCATTAGAGAAATATAAATTAAGACCATAATAAGACACCACTTCACACCCACTAGTACAGCTATAAGCAAAAGACAGATAACCAGTGTTGGACAGGACATAGAGAAATGGAACCCTGATACATTGCTGGTAGGTATATAAAATGCTGCAGCCACTTTGCAAAACTCTTTGGAAGTTTCTTAAAAAGCTAGATATAAATTCATGATTAAAAAAAACCCGTTGCCAGAGAGTCGATTCCAACTCACAGCGACCCTGTATGACTGAGTAGAACTATCCCACAGGGTTTCCAACGAGAGGCTGGTGGATTAGAACTGCCAACATTTTGGCTAGCAGCCAAGCCCCTTACCACTGTGCCACCAAAACTTCAAATTCATGATAGGATGAAGCAATTCCACTCCTAGATATCTACCCAAGAGAAATGAAATCCTATGTCCAAAGACGTATACATGAATGTTCTAGCAGCACAATTTGTAATAGTCAACAGGGAAATAGCCCAAAGGTCCATCAACTGATGAATGGATAAACAAAATGTAGTATATCCACACAGTGAAATACTACCAGCAATATAAAGGAACAAATAACTGATACAGGCTATAAAACAGATGAACCTCAAAAATTATGCTAAGTGAAAGAAGCCAGATGCATACGCATATTGTATGATTCCATTTATACGAAATTTCAAAAAAAGTCAAATCTATAGAAATAGAAAGCATATTAGTGGTAGCCTGGGCTGGAGGTGGGAACAAGGATTGGCTGCAAATGGACACAGGGATTACATGGGAGCGATAGAAATGTTCTAAACCTGGATTATAATGATGATGACACAAGTCTGCAAATTTACTAAAAATCACTGAGCTGTAAATTTGAAATGGCATGAAATGTGTACCTCAATGAAGCTGTTAAAAGGAGAGAATCTCCCCCCTCCCCCCCCAAAAAAGGGTAAGGATAAGACTGGGCAAAGTTGAGGAGACAATTAGTGAATTAGAAGGTAATACTTCTGAAAAATTCATTTGGAACACATCACAAAATGATAGCGCAATAAAAATATAAAATCCAGAAAAGGAGAAGAGAGGAATTGTGGAAAAGTAACATTTAAGGAGATAAGAACTGAGTATTTTCTAGAACTGAAGGAACACATGATTCTTCAGATTCAAAGGGCACTTCAGCAGGATAAATACAGAAAAATCCATACCTACAATACAAGTAAAGCTAAAGAACATTAAAAACATAGAGAAACTTTTTTTTTAAACCGTCTAAGAAATTATCTCTAAATGAATGATTACCAGATTTATGGAGTAATAGCTTCAAACTGCTGAAAGAAAATATTTGTCAATCTGAAAATCTATATCCAGCCAGACATTTTCTAGACTTTGAAAAGGCTTAAGAATAATGAATATTCTAGTAGCAATGAGTGCCCTCTGTGCCCAAACTGAATGTTCAGGAGTGAGGTCCAAATAAAAACAAAGACAAGGAGAGATTACTCTCTTTTGTCCCTGAAAGAACCACCAACAGATTTAAGTTTGTCAGAAGTTCAGAGAAGGAGTGGGATGTATGATGTAAGAGAAAACATGACTTAATAAAATATGTTGTTAAATTTAATGAAATGTTAACTGCAAAAATAATAATTTTTAGAAGAAATTGAATCTCTGGACAAGACTATTAAGAAAGATGGATAGGGACAGAGTGTTCAATGGGTAATAAGGCATGCAGTGGTCTTTGTTTCATTAAGGAGAATGCCAGAGATGCTGAAGAGCTTTAGGCTTTTTGAAGAGTCTACTCTTTGAAAAGTTTTAATTAAGTGCTGTGGTAGTTGGAGATCTTGAGTGGCGCAAACAGTTAACATGCTCACTTCTAACCAAAAGTTTGGAGGTTTGAGTCCACTGAAAGGCACCTTGAAAGAAAGGGTGGGTGATTTAAAACATCATCCACCAAAAACTACGGAGCACAATTCTACTCTGACAACATGAGGTTCCCATGAGTTGGAATCAACTTGATCGCAACTGGTAATTGGTACAGTGGTAGTCAGCCTCTACTATGGCCCCAAAGATCCTTCCTCCAGGTATTTGCACCCTTTAATCATGGCTGATCAGTGTGTCCAATAGAATATGGCAGAAGGAACAGGATCTGACTTCCAAGGCTAGGTCATTAAAGACATGAGGGTTTCCACCTAGGTCTCTGTCTTGGACCACTCACTCTAGGGCACTGGTTCTCAACTGGGAGTGATTTGACCGCACCCCCACCCAAACGACATTTGGCAGTATCTAGAGAACATTTTTGGTTGTCACAACTGGATGTGCTACTGGCATCTAGCGGGTGAAGACCAAGGATGCTGTTAAACATCCTGAAATGCACAGAATAGCCCCCCACATCAGAATTATCCAACCCAAAATGTCAATAATGGTGAGGTTGAGAAACTTTGCTCTAGGGGAAGCTAGATGCCATGTCATAAGGACTCTCAAGCATCTCTGTGGAGAGGTCTACATGGTAAGAAATTGGGCCTCCTGCCTCAATGACAACTTGCCCACCACATGAATAAGGAATCTTGGAAGTGGTCCCTCCAGCCCCAGTCAAGTCTTCAGATGACTGTAACCCCAGACAACATCTTAACACAATCACACTAGAGACCTAAAAACACCAGCACCCAGCTAAGTCTCTCCTGAATTTATGACCCAAAGAAACTGTGAGATAATAAATATTCATTGACGTTTTAAGTCTCTAAGTTTTGGGGTAATTTATTAGGCAGCAATAGATAACTGATACTCACAGGTAAGTTAAAAATTTAAGGGTAATGACTGAAAGAATAAAAAAATAGTTTATAGTTTCTAAGCTAGTAGAGGAAAAATACAGATGAACTGTAGTAAACATTAATAATTCAATATAAATCAGAAAAAATGAGCAGCAAAGGAAAAAAAGGTAGTTAACTAGAATCACAAAATAAACATATAAATCCAGAGATTTATAATAATAAATATGAATGCATTAAACTCACCTGTTAAAAAATAAAAACCACACATTGGATTAAAAATGTCCAACCACATACTGCTTATAGGTTGTTGTTAGGTGTCATTGAGTCAGTTCTGACTGATAGCGACCTCATGTTCAACAGAACAAAACACTGCCTGGTACTGAGCCATTCTCACAATAGTTTCTATGTTTAAGCCCATTGTTGCAGACACTGTGTCAATTCATCTTGTTGGTGGTCTTCCCTTTTTTCAATGACCCTCTACTTTCCCAAGCACGATGTCCTTCTCCAGGGACTAGTCCTCGTGATAACGTGTTGGAAGTACATGAGATGAAGTCTTACCATTCTCACTTCTGAGGAGCACTCCGGCTGTACTTCTTCCATGACAGACTTGCTTGTTCTTCTGGCAATCCACTGTATAGCCAATATTCTTTGCTAACACCATAATTCAAATGCATCATTTCTTAGGTATTCCTTATTCATTGTTCAGCTTTTACATGCATGTGAGGCAACTGAAAATACCATGGCTTGGGTCAGGCAGACCTTTGCTTTGGAATACTTTAAAGAGGTCTTTTGCAGCGATTTACCCAATGTAATAGGTCTTTAGATTTCTTGGTTGTTGCTTCCATTGGTGTTGATTGTGGGTCCAAGTAAAATGAAATCCTTGACAGCTTCAATCTTTCTCCCTTTTACCGTGATCTTGATTACTGGTGCAGTTGTGAGGACTTTTGTTTTCTTCATGTTAAGATGTAATCCATGTTGAAGGCTGTGGTCTTTGATATTCATCAGTAAGTGCTTCAAGTCTTCTCCACTTTCAGCACGCAAGGTTGTGTCATCTGGGCAATGTTTCGTTCTGTTATATATGGGGTGTCTCTGAGTTGGAGCCAACTCAACGGCACCTAACAACATCTATCATCTACCTACCTACCTATCAATTTTACTTCTTATTTAATTTAAATTTAAGTATCTTATTTTATTTTTTGCTATGATGAATGAGGTATATTGTATCTTTTAACTAAGTTTTGCTTATATGTATGAAGTTCTTGATTTTTGTTACAGAAGCTTCATATATATTTCATATATGACTTTTATAATGTTCTTTTACTAAATGATCTTATTGTTTGTAACAGTTGATTATTTTCAGTTTTCAAGATACATAATCATATCTTCAAATAAAGTTGGTTTTACCTCTTTTTATCCAATTCTTATGTTCTCCTTTCTTTTATTAATATCTTCTATACATTAAGGAGCCTGGTGGCACTGTGGTTAAGAGCTTGTCTACTAACCAAAAGGTCGGCAGTTCAAATCCACCAGCTGTTCCTTGGAAACCCTATGGGGCAGTTCTACTTTGTCCTATAGATTCGCAATTAGTCAGAATTGACTCAATGGCAACAGGTTTGGTTTCAGTTTTTATACATTGCTAAATATAAAGGAGATAGTAGGCATCCTTACACCACTTCTAACTTCAGGAGGAAGCTTCTAGTGTTTCTCCATTAAGATAAACACTGTCCTCTGGACTGAGGCATACATATTTTCTGATATTAAGGAAGTGTCTATCAATTCCTATTTTACTTAGAGTTGTTAACACTAATGAGTATTGAATTTTGCCAGATGCCTTTTCTGCATTTATGCAGATAGTCATAAAGATTTTCCTCGTTAGTTCTATTAATATGATGAACTACAGTAATGAATTTTCCAGTAGTGAAATACAGTACTCTTGCATTCCTGGACTAAATTCCTTTTGAATAGAATGTATTATTTCTGTAATGTGCTGTTGGGTTATATATATATATATATTTAAACATTTGCATTGGCATGTATAAAAGAGGCTGGTTTGTAGCTTTCCATTAGGGCACAGTTTCTGACAGGTTTGGGAATCAATGGTACATTCCTCAAAAATATGATGGAATAATTTAAGTAGCATTGAAATTACCTAGTCTTTAAAGGTTTGATAATATTTCTGTGAGAAACCATATGAACCTTGTATTTTCTTGTCGGGCATTCTTTAGTGACTATTTTCTACATTACTTCTATGGTAATTCATCTATTTAGAATTTTTCTAGTGGTGTCAATTTTGGTAAATTTCATAATAATGCATTTTTGTTTATCCTTGTATTAACGATTTTGCTTTAAAATGTTGATGCTATGTTATTTGGTGTATAAATACTCAAGCTGGGGTTTTTGTTATGATTGACACTACTTATGATAACCATAAAAAATGCTCTTATCAAAACTTTCTTTTTTTTTTATCAAAACTTTCTGCATCCCACTTTGAAGGGTGGCGTCTGGGGTCTTAAACGCTAGCAAGCAGCCATCTAAGATGCATCAATTGGTCTCAACCCACCTGGATCAAAGGAGAATGAAGAACTCCAAGGACACAAGGTAATTACAAGCCCAAGAGACAGAAAGGGCCACATGAACCAGAAACTACATCATCCTGAGACCAGAAGAACTAGATGGTGCCCGGCTACAACCAATGACTGCCCTGACAGGGAACACAGCAGAGAACCCCTGAGGGAGCAGGAGAGCAGTGGGATGCAGACCTCAAATTCTCATTAAAAAACCAGACTTAATGGTCTGACTGAAACTAGAAAGACCCCGGTGGTCATGGCCCCCCAGACCTTCTGTTGGCCCAGGACAGGAACCATTCCTGAAGCCAACTCTTCATACATGGATTGGACTGGACAATGGGTTGGAGAGGGATGCTGGTGAGGAGTGAGCTTCTTGGATCAGGTGGACACTTGAGACTATGTTGGCATCTCCTGCCTGGAGGGGAGATGAGAGGGTAGAAGGGGATAGAAGCTGGCGAAATGGACACGAAAAGAGAGAGTGGAGGGTGAGAACGGGCTGTCTCATCAGGGGGAGAGTAATTGGGAGTATGTAGCAAGGTGTATATAAGTTTTCATGTGAGAGGCTGACTTGATTTGTAAACTTTCACTTAAAGCACAATAAAAATTATTTTAAAAAACGCCCTTATCTCTCTTGTTTTATGCTCTTTGTTGGTTATTAAGACCATAACCCCTGTGAACTTATGTTTCTTTGTTCACACTTGTCTTAAGTACTTCCCACCTTGTTTCAGTTATCTGCTGCTGTGTAACAAACAAACCATCCCAAAATATAGTGGCTTCAAATAGACATTTATTATTCTCCTGTTTCTGTCAGTTGACTGGGCTTATCCAGGTGGGTCTCCTTTGGTGGTCTCCTATGTGGCTGCCATCAGACGGCAGTAAAAGCTAGGGTCATCTAAAGCACCTGCTGGGCTGGATGATTCTGTACGCACACCTGTGCTGCCTCAGGTGGGAAACTGGTTTCCCAGGATGGCAGTAAGGAAGTACCTCAAGGAGGTGAGCTTAAAACAACAGGGGTGTACTCTCTCACAGTGCTGGAGGCTAGATGTCCAAATTCAGGGTGTCAGCAGGTCCATGCTTTCTCTGAAGTTTTGAGGGGAATAGCTTCCTGCTTCTGGTAACCCCCTCCCCCACCTGAGCATTCCTGGATTTGTGGCAATATAACTCCAGTCTCTGCTTCCATATTCACAAATGATGAACGAGAGCACAGAATTCTTAAAGAAATGGAGAGATATGCCATTTTTAAAGAGTGGAAAACTCAGTATTTTTAACATGTGAATTCTTTCCAAATTGATCTGTAGATTCAATGAAAGCCCAATTAAACTCATAGTAAGTTGTGTGTATATGTTGGGGGTGAAGTAGAGAATGAGAAACACAGAGGCCTTAAATCAGTGGAGGGTCTACACTAGCAGATATCAAGACTTATTATAAAACTACAGTAACTAAGACAGCATGGTAGTGGCACCAAGACACACAAAAACATCAATAGAACAGAATAGATATTCCAGAAATAGACCCATACGTATACAACTGCCTGATTTACAACGCAAATACTACAGTTCAATGAAAAAAGAATCATCATTTCCATTAATGGTGCTGGAACAATCTGCATATGTAAATGTATAAAAATTGAACCACAACCCACACTGCACACCATGTAAAAATTAATTATGTGTGGACTGCAAATCACAACTGGATTATACCTAAGTGTAAAATCTAAACCACCAAGCTTCAAGAAGAAAACACAGGGAGATAGCTTCATGACAGAAAACTCTAACTAACCCATTAAAAAAAAAATTGATAAGCTAAACTGAATTAAAATTAAGAACTTCTATTCATCAAAAGATATCACTAAGAAAGCTAGAAACAGAAATACCGTATGATCCAGCAATCCCACTCCTAGGAATATATCCTAGAGAAATAAGAGTGTCACACGAACAGACATGCACACTCATGTTCACTACAGTAAACCTAGCCTACCTAGTGCCGTCAAGTCGATTCCGACTCATAGCGACCCTATAGGACAAAGTAGGACTGCCCCATAGAGTTTCCGAGGAGCGCCTGGAGGATTCGAACTGCCGACCCTTTGGTATTGATCACAAAAATAAAAAGATGGAAACAACTTAGATGCTGAACAACAGATGAATGGATAAACAAACAATGGTACATACACACAATGGAACACTACAAAACGATAAAGAACAATGATGAATCTGCCAAGCATCTCACAACATGCATGAATCTAGAGGGCGTTATGCTGAGTGAAATAAGTCAATCACAAAAGGAAAAATATTGTATGAGACCACCACTATAAAAACTCATGAAAAGGTTTACATACAAAAAGAAACAATCTTTGATGGTTATAAGGGAGGGAAGGGGTAGGGATGGAAAAACACTAAATAGACAATGGATAAGTGGTGACTTTGGCAAAAGGTAAGGCAGTACATAATACTGGGAAGCCAGCACAACTTGCCCAAGCAGAAGTCATGGAAGCTCCATAGATAACATCCAAACTCCCTGAAGGACCAAATTACTGGGCTGAGGGCTATGGGGACCATGGTCTCGGGGAACATCCAGCTCAGTTGACATAACATAGTTTATAAAGAAAATGTCCTATGTCCTACTTTGATGAGTAGCGTCTGGGGTCTTAAAAGCTTGTGAGCAGCCATCTAAGATACCCCACTGATCTCACCTTGTCTGGACCAAAGAGAATGAAGAAAACCAAAGACACGAGGGAAAGATTAGTCCAAAGGACTAATCGACCACAACTACCACAGCCTCCACCAGACTGAGTAAAGCACAACTAGATAGTGCCCAGCTACCACCACTGAATGCTCTGACAGGGATCATAACACAGTGTCCCAGACAGAGCTGGAGAAAAATATAGAACAAAATTCTAACTCACAAAAAAAGACCAGACTTACTGGCCTGACAGGGGCTGGAGAAACCCTAAGAGTATGGCCCCCAGAAACCTTTTTATCTCAGTAATGAAGTTACTCCTGAGGTTCATTCTTCAGCCAAAGTTTAGACAGGCCCATAAAATGAGAATTAAGGGGTACACCAGCCCAAGGACAAGGACTGGACGGCAGGAAGGAACAGGAAAGCTGATAATAAAGAACCCAAGGTCGAGAAGGGAGGGTGTTGACATGTGAGGTTGGTAACCAATGTCACAAAACAATACGTACACTAATTGTTTAAAGAGAAACTGGTTTGTTCTATAAATCTTCACCTTAAGTACAATAATAAAAAAAGCAAAAAAAGATATAGACTTTAAAAAACAAACCTATAAGACTCTAAACCGACTTAAAAATTAATGTGTTCATTAATGTCATCAAAAAAAGATATTAAGAGAACGAACAGGAAAGCTGCAAATGAGAGAAGGAAATATACACACACACACACAAAACCTGTTGCTGTCAAGTTGACTCTGACTTGTAGTGACCCTACAGGACAGAGTAGAACTGTCCCATAGGGTTTCCAAGGAGTGCCTGGTGGATTCAAACTGTCTACCTTTTGGTTAGCAGCCATAGCTCTTAACATTATGCCACCAGGGTTTCCATATACACACACACACATAAAATATATATATATATATCTTACACATTATACCCAGTGCCCTCGAGTCGATTCCGACTCATAGCGACCCTAAACATTACATACACATATACATACATAATACGTAATATATATGGAGCCCTGGTAGCACAACTGCTCAGTGCTTGGCTGCTAACAGGAAGGCTGGTGGGTCGAACAAACCTGGGTGATCTTCTCCTGTAAAGATTACAACCTAGAAAACCCTGTGGGGCAGTTCTACTCTGTCACATGGGGTTGCCATGCATTGAAATCAACTTGATGGCACCTAACAACAACTGTATATACACACACATACAAACATACATACAAGTTGTGATCAAGCAGACTCCAACTCATGGTGGCACCATGTGTGTCAGGGTTTTCAGTGGCTGATTTTTCGTAAGTAGACAGCCAGGCCTTTCTTTTGAGGCACCTTTGGGTGAACTTGAACTTCCAACCTTTTGGTTAGCAGCCAAGGGTGTTAACTGTTTGCACCACCCAGGGAGATATACACACATATATGTATACATATATGTTCTTGGGGACACACACATATATATACACACACATCCTCAACAAAGAACTGATACCCAAAATATGTAATTTCCTACAAATCAGTAAGAAAAAGGAAATAAATTTTGGTGTAAGACTTAAACAGGTACTTCACGAAACAGAATATCCAAGTTGCCTTCCCTCCACAAGCACCGCCATCCAATCTTCTTCCACAAGATTGCTGTAAAAAAAAAAAATTAGCACAGCGCTTATGAAAATACCTCATGCGGAGGGGTGCAGCCAGCAAGCAAATGCACAAAGCACGTGTTATTTATGTAAAAATATGTTACACGCATAGTACAAAAGGGTGTATACTGGAAGTTTTCCATCGCACAACTCCTTCAACCAGTCAGCTCTCCCTACAGGCAACTAATCTTATCAATTTCTGGCACTACCTGAGTTGCTGTATTTAATCACGGTAATTACCCTGGCTGCCACAACTGACAAACCTCAAAATTGTAATGTCTTAATACCACAAAAGTTTCTCAATCCCCTGACAGTTCTTGTGGCTCAGATAGACCTACAGCATCTTCTAGCTCTACCATCTGGATCATGAGGCCTCCAAGGTAACAGTGGGATAGGCAAATAAGACTTGAAAATTGCCCAAGAGATGTTTAAGGGCCAGGCCTGAAAACGGTTTACATCAGTTCTACCCACATCCCATTAGCCAAACATCCAGGGAGGCTGCAGCCTAAGTGCCTGGGTGCCATGAAGAGGCAAGTGAACATACAACATGGGCTCTGCCACGGCTATCCACTTAAAACTGTTGGTAGAGAGTCCATTATAAAAACTGAGGAACTTCCATTTAAGGATACGAGTCCCTTACACAAAGCAATTACAGAAAATATGGACAGATTGAGAGATCTTCCCAAACCCCAACACAGAGCAAACTCGCACTGTTTATACACACACAAAGACTAGAAATGTTCTTGGCCGACACATCTTACTTAGCTCGCTGTGGTAAGCAAATTCCCTTTTCCCTCTGTCCAACACTCTGGCTGCTGCCTGTGGCACACTGACCACTAACATGGCTACTCTCGAGCATGACCCTGCACTTCTGCTACCAGCAGTGGGGCGGTATGCTTGCCATGAGTCAGCTGGGTTTGTTTCAAAACCTGTTTTTCCAGTTGTACTTGTTACTCTAATTATGTGATTTTATTAAAAATTACTTAAGTCTGGGAAATACAAGTTCCAATATTCAAAGAAAAGGTTTTGTCCCTTTGAAAATCCATGACTAGGCCTCATATGCTGGACTTCAAGTAGGCTTGTTGAGGCCTACTTGACAGTGAACTAGAACAGAGGATTAAATTCTGATACAGTAGAATTTCCTCCGGTGGCAACAGGGTGGAACGTTGAGCAACTGCTGTGGTTGCCCCATCTTGCTGCACTCCAGCTTTAAATGATATAAAAGGCAGCTTGGCCGAGTCCATCTTCTGGCCCCACCGCCTCGCAGATTTCTCACGCCACATGGGCAGCTCAGACTGTTGTTAATCTTTCAGTACACATCCATGAAGAATGAAGGTAGGGTTTGGGGAACCATGTTTACTCATATTATTGATATTGTATGTTTTCGTTCACTTTTTTTTTTTTTACAGGTTCAACAGTGAACTAATGTAAAAACAACTTACATGAACACTCTTGTAAATCTCTGAACTTAGACAAACCTTTCAGTTTGAGCTAATTCAACTACACATGAAAAGTTTAGTAAACATTTTCATGTTTTAAAATAAAATATTCAAGGTATGCATTGTTACTAAAAGAGCAACAGAGTTGTACCAGAGCCAGACTGGGGGAGGAGGAAAAAAAGAATGCAAATAAAATTTCATGTGTTGACTTGATTTTCTCTACTCGGATAGTAATAATAAAGGGCAGTCTGCCCATCCTGGAGTCGGGTAGAATCATTCTGGACCCATGTAATCTTTTAGATCCCATGGCCCGATCCAAACCTTTGGCAATAAGTAACTATTCTACACCCGTATATTCTTCAACCCAGCAATCTCTGCTCCTTTGAGATGGCAAATCTCCAACTCTGTTGTTGGGTGAGTGACTTTTATAATCACAAGAAGGCTTAGTATAAACTTTGAGATAATTAAGTAAATCAGATCTAGAATATTAATACTTTATTTAGTGTTACATCTAGAAATAAACCATGTTCATTATTTAATGTTTGTTATATTAAAGTGGTTTTCTTTTCTTTTTTTGGCTTTAGCAAATAAATTTATTCTCTCACAGTCTAGGAGGCTAGAAGTCTGAATTCAGGGCACCAGCTCCAGGGGAGAAGTTTTCTGTCTGTGTTTGTTCTGAGGGAAGGTAGTTGTCATCAATCTTCCCCCATCTAGGAACTTCTCAGTACAGGAACCCAGGGTCCAAAGGACACACTCTGCCTTTGGCACTTCTTTATTGGTGGCATGAGGTCCCCCTCCTCTCTGCTTGATATCTCAAAAGAGATTGACTCCAGATACAACCCAATCTTGTGGATTGAGTCCTGTCTTATTAACATAACTGCCTCTAATCTTGCCTCATTAACATCATAGACCTCAGGATGTACAACAGAGGTAATCAAGTCAGATAACAAAATGGAGGACAACCACACAATACTGGGAATCATGGTCTAGCCAAGTTGACATACATTTTGAGGGGATACAATTCAATCTATAATACTGGCTGAACGAATAAGGATCACAGATGATTTACTTTCTATTGTGGTTAGAAAAATTGGCTAGTAGGCTTTCTCTTGCTGGCAGACTGCTCCTTCAGGCCCAGAGCACTCTGTCTCCCTCAAACTCTCTTCAGATTTAGTGATAATTGCCTAATAACTGGAAACCCTGGTGGCGCAGTGGTTAAGTGCTACGGCTGCTAACCAAAGGGTCACCAGTTCGAATCCACCAGGCGCTCCTTAGAAACTCGATAGGGCAGTTCTACCCTGTCCTATAGGGTTGCTATGAGTCGGAATCAACTCAACAGCACTGGATTTGGTTTTTTAGTTTTTAGCCTAATAACTGTCTTTCTGCCTCAAGTCTTACTTTCCTCTAATCCCTTTGTCTCAGGGTAAAGTTTCTAAAACAGAAACCTTGTTCATCATGCTACTCTCCTAATGATAAGCCTTCAAGATCCTCCTTTAGACTACAAAGTTTAGCGTAATACCTAAGGTGATTGTTTTTAGCTGCCAGAGTCAATTTGAACTCATGGAGACATATGTGTACTCCATAGGGCTTTCAAGGCTGTAACCTTTGGGAAGCAGGTTGTTAGGCCTACCTTCCAAGGCACCTCTGGCTGGGTTCAAATTGCCAACCTTTCAGCTAGTACTTGAGCACTTAACTGTTTGCATCACCCAGTCATTGTTGAGTTGATTCTGACTCAAGATGACTCCCTTTGTGTCAGTGTAGAACTATGCTCCATAAAGTTTTTTTTTAATTTTTTATTGTGCTTTAAGTGAAAGTTTACAAATCAAGTCAGTCTCTCACATTAAAACATATATACCTTGCTAAAAAAAAAAAAAAAAAATTTTTTTTTATACCTTGTTCCTAATTGCTCTCCCCCTAATGAAACAGCCCGCCCCCTCCCTCCACTCTCTCTTTTTGTGTCCATTTTGTCAGCTTCTAACCCCCTCCATCCTCTCACCTCCCCTCCAGGGAGGAGATGCCAACATAGTCTCAAGTGTCCACCTGATCCAAGAAGCTCACTCCTCACCAGCATCCCTCTCCAACCCATTGTACAGTCCAATCCATGTCTGAAGAGTTGGCTTTGGGAAGGGTTCCTGTCCTGGGCCGACAGAAGGTCTCGGGGCCATGACCACTGGGGTCCTTCTAGTCTCAGTCAGACCATTAAGTCTAAAGTGTGTTTTTTAACATGTAACAAAAATAGCACTGTTTGTTATTGTTACTGTGTGTTCCTTATGCTTACAAACATTCCAGTTTTGTTATTTTCAACTGGGAAGTATAATGGAATTTGCATACCTTATATTAAATTTCATTGAGGTGGGTTTCCAAGTGGAAATGTCCAGTAGGCTGTTGGATAATAGGTTCAAACTTCAGAGGTCTGAGCAGAGGTGTGAACGTAGATTTGTGAGTCTACTCTATGTGGATGATGACTAAAGTCAGCGTGTGAATGAGATCTCCTTGGGGAGTATTGGAAGTGAGGAGAAAAAGTGGCCAAGAACACAAACTTTTATGAGTTAGAACTTCAACATGACTATGAATAGCTTAAACCTTATTCATCAAGAAGACTGAAGGGAGGCAGCCCATTGTTGATGTGTCTTAAAGATCCCATCAAGTAATCTCAGTCTTCCTGCTGCACCATCCTTGTCATGTAAATTTCATCCGGATGGTAACAGATCCCAGCTGCACTTCCAACCTCCTATACGTGCTTCAGGCAAGAAGGAGGTAGAAGGACGAGGGCAAAACCTTTTCTGTGTCTATAGGAAAGGGAAGCTCTCTCCTGGGATTTCTACTTATATCTCATAGTCCTAAAATGTGTCACATGGCCATCCCTAACTTCAAGGAAACAGAAAGAATTGAGTATGTCATCTTTCCTTCTTCTATAGTAGAAGAAGTTGTCCCTCAGTGATGCAAACAGCTAACACGCTTGGCTGCTAACTGAAAGGATGGAAGTTCACATCCACCCAAAGGCTCCTCAGAAGAAAGGCTTTGTGATCTACTACCAAAAATTTAGCCATTGAAAATTCCATGGAGCATAGTTCTAGTCTGACACATATGAGATTGCCATGAGTCGGAGATGACTCAAGGCCAACTGTTCATTTATTATAGTATAAGAAAGCTAGGAAAAGGGTGATCAGAATGGGTGTTTATTGAGCCAACCTACAATATCTACCCACAACCCTAGGAACTGGAACATTCAGGTGATGCGCAAAGATACGCTAAGAATACAGTGTATTCAAAGAGCTGGGAAGACAATGAAGATAAATCGGTATCTTAGAAATTGAGAAAAAGGAATATCAAACAGGGAGTGTTATCAATGTCAATGCTGACAGGCAGTTGGCACAGATAGGATAAAAGAAGGATTAAAAACCATATATTAAATTTAGCAATTAACAGGTCATTGGTGAACAGAGAAAGAGCAAATTCAATGTAGCAGTAAAGACAGAACCCACGTCGAAGGGGGTTAAGGGAGAAATGTAAGATGAGGAAGAAGAGACAAAGGCAGGCAACTCCTTTTAAAAGCTTGGCTGTAATGGGAAAGACAGGGATAGGAAAAGAAGTTCAAATTTTCCCTCCCTGCTAGCTTTTTTACCCTTGGCATACTCTCAAGCCTCAAAGTTTCTAACTATAAACTCAACTCTAATCCTCTCCTCACCATGAATCTGTTCTTCCATCTGCATTCTCTATCTCAGTGAAAGTCATGATCCCATCCATATCCAACTGATGATTAAGACCTATGGATTCCACTTCTGTAATTCATCCCTTCCCATTCCAACTTACTCTATTAATTCAGGGCTAAATCATTTTCCGCTGGATTACAGGAATAGCTCCCTAGCTGGTCTCTGCCTCCTTTCTTACTACAGCACACATGAGAAGCTCCAGGCTACCTCACCAGTCTCACTTCACCACGCCTCTCCCCTTGCACTATACTTGGAATTTCTTAATTACAACATGCTGTCTCATGCCTCCTTGTTGTTCTATATGCTGATTCTTTCTGCTCCCTCCTCCACTACAACTTCTTTCATTCCTCATCTTTCAAAACTCAGTTTAGCTTTCACCTCTGTTAGAAAGTGTGCCAATGTTTACATTGCATCCTGTCCTTTAATAATAGCTCACTAATACATTGTACTGTAAATATTTGTATGTATCTCCACTAGACTGTGTGTTCTTGTGGGGCCTCCTTATGTCTTTATCTCCGCATCATTATCCAATGCCTGGGCTGACGTTGGCATTACAATGTTTCTTGAGTTTAAAGGTCTGTTCTTGATTAAGCCTTGTTGGAGAATTCCATGTAGACTCTCTTCCTCCAGTCCAGCTCTGAGAGCTCTCCTTTCCCTTCTTTGTTTCAGTATTTCAGCCTGCTTTTTGATCCCAGTCTATCTCTTGTAAATCCTTTCCCCCAAAGCTAAGTTGCAGAAAAAAGTAAATAAAAAATTCTGTTTCCCATTTTCTTGCTCCTCAGCATTGGTTATTTACTGCTGCATAACAAATCATCTATCAGCTTTAAAATAATTCATTATCTCACACAGTTTTTGTGGGTCAGGAATTTGGGAGTGGTTTAAGTGGGTGGTTCCGGCTCAAAGGCTCTCATGAGGTTGCAGTCAAGATATGACCTGGGCACTTCACCAAAGAAGACATTCAGGTAGCTAACAGGTACATGAGGAAATGCTCACAATTATTAGCCATTAGAGAAATGCAAGTCAAACCTACAATGAGATTCCATCTCATTCCAACAAGGCTGGCATTAATTCAAAAAACACAAAATAATAAATGTTGGAGAGGTCATGGAGAGACTGGAACACTTATATACTGCTGCTGGGAATGTAAAATGGTACAACCACTTTGGAAATAGATTTGGTGCTTTCTTAAAATGCTGGAAATAGAATTACCACACGGCCCAGCAATCATACTCCTTGGAATATATCCTAGAGAAATAAGAGCATTTACACGAACAGATATATGCACATCCATGTTCCCTACAGCACTGTTTACAATATCAAAAAGATAGAAGCACAAAGGTGCCCATCAACAGATATATCGGCAAATAAATTATGGTATATTCACACAATAGAATACTATGCATCGATAAAGAACAATGATGAATCCACGAAACATTTCATAACATGGAGGAATCCAGAAAGCATTATGTTGAGTGAAATTAGTCAGTTGCAAAAGGACAAATATTGTACGAGACCACTATTATAAGAACTCAAGAAATAGTTTAAACAGAGAAAATATTCTTTGATGGTTACGGGAGCGGGGACGAAGGAAGGGAGGGGGTATTTACTAATTAGATAGTAGATAAGAACTATATTAGTTGGAGGGAAACACAACACACAATACAGGAGAGGTCAGCACAACTGGGCTAAACCAAAAGCAAAGAAGTTTCCTGAATAAACTGAACACATCGAACGCCAGCATAGCAGAGGCAGAGGTTTGGGGACCATGGTTTCAGGGGACATCTTGGTCAAGTGGCATAATAAAATCTATTAAGAAAACATTCTGCGGCCCACTTTGGAGAGTGGCGTCTGGGATCTTAAAAGCTAGCAAGCAGCCATCTAAGATGCATCGATTGGTCTCAACCCACCTGGAGCAAAGGACAATGAAGAACACCAAAGACACAAGGTAATTATGAGCCCAAGAGACAGAAAGGGCCACATAAACCAGAGAGTACATCAGCCAGAGATCAGAAGAACTAGATGATGCCCGGCTATAACCGATGACTGCCCTGACAGGGAACACAACAGAGAACCCCTGAGGGAGCAGGAGAGCAGTGGGATGCAGACCTCAAATTCTCACAAAAAGACCAGACTTAATGGTCTGACTGAGACTAGAAGGACCCTGGAGGCCACGGTCCCCAGACATTCTGTTAGCCCAAGACAGGAACCATACCCAAAGCCAACTCTTCAGACAGGGATTGGACTGGACTATGGGACAGAAAATGATACTGGTGAGGAGTGAGCTTCTTGGCTCAAGTAGACACATGAGACTATGTGGGCACCTCCTGTCTGGAGAGGAGATGAGAGGGCAGAAACTGTCAGAGGCTGGCCAAAAGGACACGAAAATAGAAAGTGGAGAGAAGGAGTGTGCTGTCTCATTAGGGGGAGAGCAACCAGGAATATATAGCAAGGTGTACATAAATTTTTATATGAGAGGCTGACTTGATTTGTAAACTTTCACTTAAAGAGCAATAAAAAAAAAAAAAAAGATATGAGCTGGGGCTGCAGTTATCTAAAGGCTTGACTGGGGCTCAAAGATCCCATTCCAAGATAGTCCACTCAAATGGAAGGTGAGCTTGTACAGGTTGTTGTCAAGAGGCCTTAGTGTCTTGCCACGTGGACGTATACAGAGGTCTACTTGAGTATCCTTACAACATGGTGGCTGACTTCCTCAAAAGCAAATGATCCAAGACAGGGAAAGATAAAAGCCACATACCTTCACAAATCAACACTATCATTTCCTCAATATCTTATTGGTTACAGAGGTCAGCCCTATTCAACACAGGAGGGGACTACCTGAAGGCATGAATATTGAAAGGTGAGGGTCATCGGAAGCCATTTTACAGCCTGGTTACCACACCTTCATTGAAGATGACCATACAAGCACTTATCCTTTTCTAGGTTTATTGGCTACCAGAAGAATATGGGAAAGAACAATGGTCGAGTACTCATTAAGGAACCCTGGTGGCACACTGGTTAAGCACTCAGCTGCTAACTGAAAGATCAACAGTGCGAACCCATTAGCCACTCCGTGGGAGAAAGATATGGCAGTCAGCTTTCATAAAGATTCACAGCCTTGGAAGCCCTGTGGGGTACTCTGTCCTACAGTGTTGCTATGAGTTGGAATCAACTCAATGGCAACAGGTTTGCTTTCGGTTTGCAGCACTCATTACATATTAGATGCTTTTATGTTATTTAATTCTTAAAATCATACTTGGATGATTGTTATACAACATGATGAATGTAATTAATGTCACTGAATTATATATCTAAATATACTAAAATGGCAAATGTTTTGCTATATATATATTTATCACAATAAAAAAATACTTGGATATGCATAGTATTTCCTCCTTTTTACAATAAGGAGATGCTACCATCCGTTGGCCCCAAAAGTAGAATATAAATTTAAATTCTAAATCAAGTAGAAATAAATTTAAAAGTAGAATTTAAATTAAATATTATACAGTCCCAAAGCCCATGCATTCAAAGAGCCCGTTTTATTATAAACATAATATACAAAGAAAAAAAACTAGAATACAATGTAGATTAATAAATAATTACAAGATGAACATGCATATAAGCACCAACACCTGAATCAATACTGTCAACAGTCCAGAAGCCCTCTCCATGCATCTTCCTAATCCCAACTCTGTCTCTCCACCCTAAAATCAAGCACTATCTTGACTTTTATAGCAAACACATCCTTGATTTCAATTATAGTTTTATCATATGAGTATACATCCCTAATCACTGTAGTTTTGCTTGTATTTGAATCATATAAGTGAAATAGTACAGTGTGTATTCTCTCAGATTTGGTTTCTTTCAACATTATTTTCATTAGATTTATGCATGTTGTTACACAAAGCTATAATTGGTTCACAATAATCATTGCATCATATGAATTCATATATAGGGTCACTATGAGTCAGAGTCAACTCAATGGCACACACAACATTGTACAAATACACAACAATTTATTTACCGATTCTACTGTTAATAGATATTGAGTGGTTTCTAGGGTGGGACTGTTACAAATACTACTGCTGTGTGATGTTTTTCTACAAAGCGTGTATTTAGGAGAGAATTTCTGGGCCGAGGGATATGTAGTTCTCCAAGTTTAGCTGATAATTCTCAACTATTTTCTAAAGTGGCTGTACCCGTTCTTACTTCTACTAGTAAAGAGTTCCAATTACTCCACTTCCTTGCCAACATGTGATATTGTTAATCTCTCTGCTTCAGGCACTCTGTTGGGTGTATAGAGATACATCATTGTAGTTTAATATGCAATTCCCTGGTTACTAATAAGATTAATCAGTTTTTCATATATTTAAAAAATGTGAATTTTCTCTTTCATGAAGTACCTTTTCAAATCTTGACCAATTTTTCTTGCACTGGGTTTACTGAGTTACAGAAGTTCTTCGTATAATCTCAGTATGAATCAACTGTTGGTTATACATGTTACCGATATCTCCCACTCTGTGGATTGACTTCTACTCACCAATGGTATCTTTTGATATGCGGAAATTAATTTTAATGTAGTCAAATATATTAACCTTTTCCTTCGTAGTTAGTGTATTTTGTGTCTTTATAAATACATCTTTTCCTAATCTAACATCATGATGATATTGTCCTAATATTATTTTTGAGGAGACAAATCTGAGTGCTGATTTACGTCTCCCTTCTGGTAACCTGGAAACCCTGGTGGCATAGTGGTTAAGAGCTATGGCTGCTAACCAAAAGGTAGGCAGTTCAAATCTACCATGCACTCCTTGGAAACCCCACGGGGCCATTCTACTCTGTTCTATAGGGTCGCTATGAGTCGGAATCAACTTGATGGCAATGGGTTTGGTTTGGATTTTTTTCTGGTAACTTAGCTCTATGGAAAAACAAGTTTATATCAGAGGCTGAACTCCAAAGGCTCCACCTTTGCAAAAGGGATGATTTCCTGGGCTAGGAAACCCCATTGTTAAACAGTAGCCTAACTACTGCCCCCACTTGCTCTAAAAAAATGTAGAAGTTGGGGTGTTAGTGTCCCTGCCTGCTGGATTCCTTCCCATGGTTCGTTGTATGTACTCTGCTTACTTTTTGTTTTATTTAAATAATTTTTATTGAGCTTTAAGTGAACATTTACAAATCAAGTCAGTCTGTCACATATAAGCTTATATACACCTTATTCCATACTCCCACTTACTCTCCCCCTAATGAGTCAGCCCTTCCAGTCTCTCCTGTCGTGACAATTTTGCCAGTTTCTAACCCTCTCTACCCTCCTATCTCCCCTCCAGACAGGAGATGCCAACACAGTCTCAAGTGTCCACCTGATACAAGTAGCTCACTCTTCATCAGCATCTCTCTCCAACCCACTGTCCAGTCCCTTCCATGTCTGATGAGTTGTCTTCGGGAATGGCTCCTGTCCTGGGCCAACAGAAGGTTTGGGGACCATGACTGCCGGGATTCCTCTAGTCTCAGTCAGACCATTAAGTCTGGTCTTTTTATGAGAATTTGGGGTCTGCATCCCACTGATCTCCTGTTCCCTCAGGGGTTCTCTGCTGTGCTTCCTGTCAGGGCAGTCATTGGTTGTGGCCTGGCACCATCTAGTTCTTCTCTCTTTTTACTTTTTACTTTGTACGTTCTTCCACAATAAACTCATTTCGTATTTACATGTTGTAGCATTGGTGGTATGTATATTCATGTGCCCTTTACACGATACTCTTCTGAAAGCATTGTTTTGCTTCATATTCAGGTCTACGATTCGCGTGGAATTGATTTCTGTGACTGATGTAAAGGTTGCAACATAATTCATTGAAAAGACAGTCCTTCTCCCACTGTTCTATATTACCGGTTTTGCCAAAAAGCAAATGTATGGGTCTGTTTCAGGTCCCTCTATTCTGTTCCACTGATGATGTATTTGTTGACCTTTTTGCTAATACCTTAATAAGCCTTGATAACCCATACAGCAAATGTGCACAGTTGTTTTCCTTCGAAAATCTTTGGCTATTCTTGGTCATTTGCATTTCTTTTAAATTTGAATCCACTTCTAATTTTCACTCCAAAAAATGTCAATATTTGACTGGGACTGCACTGAATCAATAGATCCAAATTTAGGATTAATTGGTATCTTTATGATACTGAATTTTTAATTCTGAACCTGATATCGCTCTACTTATTTAGGTCTTCTTTCATTTCTCTCAGTAAAGTTTTATAGTTTTCCACATAGAGCTCTTCTACATATTTATTAGATTTATTTCCAGATATTTGATACTTTTGCTATTGTCAATGTATTTTTCCTTTTGTGGTGTAGATTGATGTAGTCAGTTTAAGCTTAATTTAATATTAATAATTTTATATAATGTCTTTTTATTTTTGCTTTCTTTTATGGCTGGTACATAAAAATGCAATTGATGTATACTGAAATCTAGGTAGACTCATGAATTCTAATAATTTTTTTTGTAGATAGTATCATCTGTAGATGACAGCCTTGATTCTTCCTTTCAGTCTTAAAGCTTTCACTTTTCTTGCCTTACTGCACTGGCTAGGGCCTTCCACTGCACTTTGACAACACACAACACAGGAGACATTGTTGTGTTTCCAATATCAAAGGGAAAGCTTATCATTTTCACCATATCTGCTATAGGTTTTTTATGAATTCCTTTAACAGGTTAATATAGTTTTTTCCTCTATTTCTAGTTCGCTAAGAAATTTTTACCTTGAATAAATGTTGGCTTTTACCGAAGACTTTCCTTGATCTATTAAATGATCAAATAATTTTCCTTCTTTAATCTGTTAATGTTGCAAATCACACTGACTTTTCAAATGTGTAACCTTGTGTTGCTAGAATAAAGTCAATCTGGTCATCATGAATTATCCTTTCACTGCATTGCTGTATTCAGTTCGTTAATATTTTGTATCAGTTTTCGACAAATTATATATTTTTTGTATTTGTTCATTTCATCTAAATTTTGGCATAAAGTTGTTCCTAATTCCTTCTTATCACATTTTTAATGTCCCTAGGATTTGTAGCATACTATTCATGCTTGACCTTGATTTTTTGTCTTCTCTAAATTTTCCATTAAATTCTCAGTCTTTAAATTTTATAAGTTTTGTCAACCAACCAAGTTTTGGCTTTGTGGATCCCCTCTATTGCATATTTATTTCATATTCATTAATTCTGTTCTTATCTTTATTCCCTTCCTTCTGCTTCCTTCGGATTTATTTTGCCATTTTCCCCCCTAATTTAATGAGCATCCTTAAGCATGTCTTTAGTGCTATCCAGTAAGTCATGACACATTGTATTTCCATTAGGATAATTTCTTCTTTGACTCTTGATTTATTTCTAAGTATATATTTATTAATTTCCAAATAGATGGTGATTTCCTGATTATCTTTTTGCTTTTTACTTTTAGGTAAATTGCAATATGGTGAGATATCATATTCTGTATGATTTCAGTCCTTTGAAATTTATTGAGATTGTTCTAAGGCTAGCACACAGTCAACTTTCTCAGTTGTTCCCAGATGCTATAAAAAATGCATATTCTGGGTTATTGGGACCAGTGCTCTACATATGCCCATCAGGTCAGTCTGTTAATTGTGTTGTTCACATCTTCTATGTCATTACTGATTTTCTATCTGTTTATTATATTAGTAACTGTGACCAGTGTTAAAAATCTCCCAAAACTTCTGTTAGGGGTGATGAAGTAGTTCTGGACATAGATAGTGATGATGGTTGCATAACAGTGCGAATGTAATTAATACCACTTAATTGTACACTTGGAAACCCTGGTGGCGTAGTGGTTAAGTGCTACGGCTGCTATCCAAGAGGTCAGCAGTTCAAATCTGCCAGGTGCTCCTTGGAAACTCTGTGGGGCAGTTCTATGGTCCCAGGCGGTTGCAATGAGTTGGAATCGACTAGACGGCAGTGGGTTTTTTTAACTGTATACTTGAAATGGTTAAAACGGGAAATATTATATTTTACTACAATAAAACTTTAAAAATCTTCCACAAAGATTATGCATTTGTTGATTTCCTCTGCAGACCTGGTAATGCTACTTTATGTATTATACAGCACTGCCATCAGGTGTATACAAATATAGGATCGCTATGTCTTCCTGGTGAATCCTCATCATTTTTAGGTGATGCCTTTACCTTTAGTATGTTTTTCCCTTAAATGCTATACCAGCTTTCACTTGGTTAATGTTTAAAAAAAGAAAGAATGTCTTATTCCAAACTTTTGCTTCCAATTTTTGTATGTTCCTTAAATATGTTCTTCTAACTAGCATATAGGTTTTGTTTTGTTTTAATCCAGATTGACAATCATCTCTTTTACTTGGAGTATTTAAATCATCAACATTTAATGTAGTTACTTTTATGTTTGGGCCAAACTGTATCATGTTATAATGTACTTTCTATTATCCTACTTGTCTATGTCCCCTCTGTCTCCTGTCTTGTTTTCTTTAGGATTGATATTTTGCTCTGTTAGTTTGGAAGTTATATGTTCTTTAAATATTTGATTAGTGGTTACCTTAGATATTATGGCATTCAATTCTGCCCTCTCTTCTGGGATTATTTTCCTTCTGCTAAAGAATATCATTTAGTATTTCTTTTAGTGCACCTCTATCAGAGTTAATTTTCTCAGTTATTTTTTGAAATTGGCAATTATTTTATTCAAGTACATTGAAGATATAACACCACTGTCTTCTGGTTTCCATTGTCACTGCTCAGAAGTCAGCGTTCAGTCCTATATTTGCTCCTTTAAAGGCAATTTATAAGTTAAACTATATTTTTTCTCTGCTTGCTTTTAAGATTTTCTTTTTGATTTTCTGTGTTTCATTATAATGCATCTTGGTGTATGATTTAAGATTTTGTCCTATTTGGGATTGTTGAACTTCTCAAACCTATGGATCAATACCTTTCATAAGTTTTGGGAAGTTCTCATCTGTCTCTTCACAGATTGTTTCTACTTCAGTCTCTTTATTCTCTGCAGAAATCTAACTACAAGTGTGTTTAGTTTTCTCTCTGTATTCTCTTTGCTTCTTACTCTGTGTCTCGGATTGAATTGTGTTTCCCAAAAATCTGTGTCAATTTGGTTAGGCCATGATTCCCGATATTGTATGGTTGTCCTCCTTGTTGTGATCTGATGTAATTATTCTATGTGTTGTAAATCCTAACCACGATGATGTTAATGGAGCCCTGGTGGTGTAGTATTTAAGAGCTTGGCTGCTAACCAAAAGGTCAGCAGTTTGAATCCACCAGCCACTCCTTGGAAACCCTATGGAGCAGTTCTATTCTGTCTTATAGGATCACTATGAATCAGAATTAACTCAACTGCACCATGAAAAAAAAAATGATGTTAATGAGGCAGGATTAAAGGCAGTTATGTTAATGAGGCAGGACACAATCTACAGGATTAGGTTGTATCTTGTGTCAATCTCTTTTGAGATAGAAAAGAGAGAATTGAGCAGAGAGGAGAGGGACCTCATTACCACCAAGCAAGAAGAGCCAGGAGTAAAGCGTGTCCTTTGGACCTGGGGTCCCTGAGCCAAGAAGCTCCTAAACCAGGGAAGAGTTGATGACAAGGATCTTTCTCCAGAGCTGACAGAGAGAGAAAGCCTTCTCCTGGAGCTGGTGCCCTGAATTCAGACTTCTAGCCTGTAAAAGAATAAGTTTCTGCCTGTTAAAGCCATCCACTTGCGGTATTTCTATATCTGAAGCAGCACTAGATAACTAAGACACTCTCCATGCTGGATATCCTCGGTGTGCCCCTTTGTTCTGATCTTTTCTTTACCCTTCTCCACTCTATCCTGTATTCCAAGAGACAGATATTTATGGACCAATTAATTGGTTTCCTTACTCTCACCTCAGGCTACCAGCTGGGTTTGGTCAGTGAAAAATAAGGAATGATGGTGTTGGACAGGAAGATGGTAAGGAAAGATTAGAGTCTCTCAAAAAAAAAAAAAAAATTGGAGCAAACAGTATAAACTGGGGCTTAGCATTAGGGGAAAACAAAATGGAAACTCTCTATGAGAATGAAAATAAACTTTCATAGAAGAGAGGAAGACCCTCAATGACATGGATTGACACATCTGGTGCAATACTAGGCTCAAGCATAACAAAGATTTTAAGGATAGCGCAGGACTGGGCAGTGTTTTGTTCTGTTGTACACAGGGTTGCTATGAATCAAAACTGACTTGATGGCACTTAACAACTACAACATAATAAAAAATGCAATGGATTTGGTATCTTGGATCTTCCACTTTCTAACTCTATGCTCTTGGACTATTCATTGACATTTTTGAACTGTCGGGTTCTCCTCTAATAAAATGAGTATCGTTCTACCCATCCTTAAGGGTAAATTTTCCTATTATACGTTTTGAGAGCACCATGTTCCTCTCTTTCGTTCCACTTGCTACAGAAGTGATTTCATGTGTCTTTATGATTATTGTTTTAGTTTGTCACCAGAGTGTACGCTTCCTAATGGCAGGCCAGTTCCTGTTTTCTTTCAAGCAGTCAGTATTTACTGAGTGTCTACATGGTGTTAGGAGCTCATACGATCATTAGCAAGATAAGATATTGTAACCATTGTCTTCCCAGAGGCTGGTATGACTGGCGGATAGTAATAATTCAATAAATATCTGTTAAATGATGAGCTTTTCTCAAAGCAAAGTGACATAATGAGTGCAAAAGTGTTCAGTAAATGGCAAGAGGCTTTATACATAAAATATATGTTGTTATTATTTTTTGAGCAGTATTCTCAATGCACAAACGTATACAGGTAAAGATAAGTGTAGCCAGAGGAGCTCAAGCCTGTGATCTTATCTATAACATTGCCTAGCACACTTGCAAAAAATGGAATATCAAATTTCAGCTTTAGGAGAAAAGAAACATCCAAAGAATAAGTTGACTATTGAGAAAAATTACTGTGTCCCTTCACCTAAATATATTTTACTAAAGGATGAAAACAGAAAAAAAATGTACTAAAGGAATACTTACTAAAAAGTGAATAGTTCAGGTAAATAAGTTAAAAAACATGATAATCCTAGGTTAAATAACAAAATTAAAAATTCAATATGTTAAAAGTGAATATATATAACCTCCATTTTACTATTTTCTCAAATTACAAAAAAATAGATCTATGTATGAGGTATTTTTGGAATAATTTTAAACCTGTAAAAAAGTTTAAATAGTATGCAACGAACAACCTTATACCCTTCATGCACTCAGCTGTTAACCGAAAGGTTGGAGGTTCAAGTCCACTCAGAGGCACCTTGGAAATAAGGCTTGATGATCTACTTCCAAAAAAGCAGCCACTGAAAACCCAATGGAGTCCAGTTCTACTCTGATACACATGGAGCTGCCATGAGTCAGAACTGACTTCCAAGGCAGGCAACTGGCAAGATTCCCTAATTGTTAACATTTTGCCACATTTGTTTTTGATTAATATCTTGTTATATTTACTTTCACAAATGGTAAAATATTGCCACATTTGCTTTCTTTCTCTCAACCATTTGAAAGTAAATTGCAGACAGAATGATACTTCACCCCTAAGACCTAGGACATTCTACATAACCAAGATATCATACTCTGGATCTTTAACACTGATATAACAACACAATCTAATGTATAGTCAAAGTTCCCATTGATTCAAAAATGTTCTTACATTTTTATGTTCTCTGATCCAGAATCTAAACAGTAATCAAGTATGATATTTGGTTGTCATGTCTCTTCAGTCATCTTTATTCTGGAACAGTTCCACAACTTTTTTTTCCATGATGTTGCTATTTTGAAGAGTCTAGACCAGTTAATTTGTAGAATGTCCTACAATTGAATTTGCCTGCATGTTTTTTTCATGATCAGATTCAGGTTACACATGAATACGACATAGGTGATGTGTCCTTCTCAAGTGCATCACAGCAGGCAGCATGTACCTCCATTTTAGATAACTCTATTACTAGATTTTAAGTAAAAAAAAAAAAAAAGGCCAACAGAAGAAAAACTAATTCCCTTTAAATATCCTGTGAGCTTTTGGTTAGTAAAAGCCCTCTTTCCAAGCAAGCATCCACAGAAAGTGGGAGGAGGAGAGTTGAGTGGAAAAGACACTGAAACAAGGAGATCTGAGCTTTAGTGTTAATTTGCTCAATAATTACCTGTGAGACCAAAACCCAAAACCCAAACTCACTGCCATCGAGTTGATTCCGACTCATCGCAACCCTACAGGACACGGGAGATCTGCCCAGTAGAATTTCCAAGGAGCACCTGGCTGATTCGAACTGACCTTTTGGTTACCTGCTGTACCACTTAACCACTACACCACCAGGATTTCCTACCTGTGAGCATCTAGGTAAACCTCTTAGAACGTTCATCTATTTAAAAAAATGAGAGAACTGGCTCAGATTACTAAAAAGTCTTTGAATTCTAAAATTCTGAGTGGAAACCAATGTGGTAGACAAGAGTTGGATTTACAATCAGGAGACCTGGATTTGATCTGTGTGAACGTGGACAAGTCATTTAATCACGTTAAGCCTCGCAGAGATTTACCTCACAGAGTTAGGACAGATTAAGAGGCTTATTGAATATCAAAGTGTATTATAAACCATAAAGAACTACCCAAATGTCAAGTATTAGTTTACAATTTCCAATCTTCCTCCTTGATCTAATCAAAGAGAGAAGAGCAAGCTAAAGTGAACCAGGCTTCGTCAATCTAAATTTTAAAGCCAGGAAATGCTAGCACATTTAACTGCGTGTCATGTCATGCTTGATTTATGGAATTTACAGGATAGCTTTTATTCCATAAATGTTTATGCTTTGATGATTAGTAGTATTGGCTAAAATTATGAATAGGTACTCACTTGTACAGGCCGGTCCTCCATAAGTAGTCACTCTTCTTGGAATCCCATATTTTAGGGGCAGAACAGTGAACACTGCATACGAGATGGCAACCAGTATCAAACTAATTTCCTCATTCAGTGAACTATTTCGTGTTGAGCCATTAGATCCTCCCCGAGGATGGCAAACCAAGCCAAAGCTGAGGTGGGGGTGGGGCTGGGGGTGGGGGGAGCCCTGGAATAAACTAAGGCTGAAGGCATGATGTTTTCCCGAGAGAGAGCCACTGGGACATGTCACATGGGCCGACCCTTTACATTCTTGGACTACCAGCTCTAGGGTTTCTTTCAGGCGTTTTGAAAAGGAAGGAACCCAGTGCATTAGTGGCCTGTCCACACTGACCACATTTTCGATCACTCAGCAGAGATACAAAGTATCTCCCTGGGTGAGGCTCGGGGCGTGCGCAGGTCTTTTAGGGTTGTGTTTAGTAACTCGCGAACTCTATGCCACGTCGTGCCTAGCACATTCTCATTGCTCAAGACTCTAGACGTTGCTAGAAAATGGCTAACGAGGCCGCGGGAGATCCGCGGCGCGGCGGACGTTGCTGCGGTTGGACCTGCCTGACGTCCCAGCCCACTTCAGGGGTCGCCCTGCCCAGGTGGCCGAGGGGGGTTCGGCGGAGCGCGCGGGCGCTGCCCCCTCAGTGCGCACGCGCGCCCGTCATCCGGGTGCCGACGGCGGCGGAAGTCGCGCTGGGCGGCGGGGGCGGGGTCCGCGGCACATTGTGCGCAGCGCCGTGCGTAGCGCCGTGCGTAGCGGCCTCCGCGGCCCGAGCCCAAGTTGGCGCTGCCGCCGCCGCCCTGCAGCCCACTCGCTGCTTCGGCAGCGCGCCGCTCTCCTAAAATGGCTGCCGCTACCGGTGCTGTGGCGGCCGCGGCCGCCTCGGATCAGGCGGAAGGGAAGAAGATCACCGACCTGCGGGTCATCGACCTCAAGTCGGAGCTGAAGCGGCGGAATTTAGACATCACCGGCGTCAAGACGGTGCTCGTGTCCCGACTCAAGCAGGTGAGGCCCAGCAGGTCCGGAAGCGGAGCGTAGGCCGCGCCTGGCGTCTCTGGGCCGCCGCGGTCCGCGGGGCGGAGCGGGCCCGGGCGCCGGCCGCGCGCGCAGGCCTGCCGGGCGCCCCTCCCCGCCCGGCCGCCGAGCGCGCCCCCGCTCCCCCGGGACGTCCGTGCCGGCTGCCAGGGCTGCGGGCGGGCGGGCGGAGCGGCCTCCCAAGGGCGTTGTGCGGAGCCGGGCGGCGCTGGGTCCCCAGCCTCAGCCATGGTGAGCGCGTGCTTCCCTGGGCCTCGGGGGGAATGGTTACTTTGGTGACTTCTGCGAAGTTACCGTTTAATGGTGCCCAACCGTTTCCTCCCCATGGGGGGGGGGCGGTAGTGGGAGTTGATGGGGCGGGGGGAGAGGTTTTGTTTTCCATCGGGTTTTCAGTTTTTGCATCCTCGCAGTAATCTCCTTTTTCATCCTTGATTACAATCATTCTGGCTTATTTGAGAGAGCGTTGGAATTGTGGTAGAGGAGGGATAAGTTTGCGTTGCAGATATTGGGAAAACTCCTTTTAGTTACTTTAGCAGCTGGCAGCTTTTCTGCGATTGAGCATATTAGGTTTTTTTGTTGAGTATGATAATATGTGATATATAATTTTCTCAAATTGGTAGAACCTTAAACTCCATGTGATTTTGATACCTAATAATGCCCCCCCGCCCCGCAAGCTTCTCTTACCTTTTTCGTGTGGTTTAATTGCTCTTTTTTGAAGTCAGTTTATGAAATGACTGGCAATTCTAACATCTTGAGGCTTGAGGTTTGCTGATTTTTTTTTCATTGCGTTTTTGTAAAATAAGTTTAGATAGATTGTGTAGCATATTAATTTCTCTTTCTAATGTAGGCTATTGAAGAGGAAGGAGGCGATCCAGATAATATTGAATTAACTGTTTCAACTGATACTCCAAACAAGAAACCAACCAAAGGCAAAGGTTGTTACTAGTTATGAACGTATTTTAAAATATATTTTGGTTATATAACTTGTGTCTGCTTTTGTGCCATTTGCTCTGTTTATACAGTTCTACTCTTTGCTGTTTCCCTCTGGCACTCTGCCTTCTTGGGTCAAGGAAGAACAGTTACCGTTGCCAGGCTCTGGGTGACTTGTAGCCCTTAAGATTCCGCTGAAGCTAACCCGAAAGTGAGACCAGTCCTTTATTGCTTCTGAAAAAAATTAGAGTTGAGTTTCAGAATGTTTTTTCCTTGGTAGTGTGAAGATTACAAGAATAAAATACAGTTTAATACGTATCTACCTTGCCCCAAATTTGGCAGAGTATTGATGGAATCCCTACAAATCTTTCACCTTGGCTTCTTGCTGTTTCCTCTAGTATATTAAAATTTTATGATCTTCATGTTTTGGAGTTTGACTTAGTGAACTTAAATTGGAATTATGCCATTATACATTCTAATTTTCAGTGAAATTTAACAGGACTTAAGCATTTGAACTACAACGGAAGGGAAAACCCATTACAGTTGTCCCTCAGTATCCTCAGGGGGGTTGGTTCCAAGACCAGAATCCTCAGATGCTCAAGTTCCTTGTATAAAATGGTGTGTATTTGCATATAATCTAAATACATCCTCTTTTATGCTTTAAATAAAAAAAAAAAAAGGGTATGTGTAGTACCTAATATAGTGTAAGTGCCGTGTGAATAGTTGTTGATGCTTACAGTTAACAACGCAAATCCAGGTTTTGCTTTTCAGAACTTTTTTTTCCTCGAATATTTTCAGTTCGCAGTTGGTTGAGCTCCAGAGTGTGGAATCCACAGATACAGAACCCCTGAATATGGAGGGCTGACTTGGATTAGGGCCTCATCCAAAGTTATAGGAAAACATTAAAGATTTTGATATTTTAACTTCTAAAGTAGGCCAGAATATATTGCCAGGATATGCTGATTCAGTGAATAACTTGAAGTGGTTTGAAATTAACATTTCAATAACAGAAGTGGAATTTTTTAAAGCTTCTGGTAAGTGAAATCTTTACTCGAATAATTGTAGATTTCTCCCTCCCTTCCAGAAGAACACTGGCAGGGGTGGACATGATGTGAGCATTTGGATCCTGGTACTTACCTACAATTTCCATTAATTATTGCAGCTCTTATTTAATACAGAGTATGTCTTGCACGGTAAACCCTGGTGGCTTAGTGGTTAAAAGCTATGGCTGCTAACCAAAAGGTCAGCAGTTGGAATCCACCAGGCACTCTTTGGAAACCATGTGGGGGGCAGTTCTGCTGTGTCCCGTAGGGTCCCTATGAGTTGGCTCAGTGGCAACAGGTTTGGTTGTTTTGTTTATGTATTGGACAAGTGCAGCATTTTTTTGGAATCTAACTTCCTTTACTGCTTTAAGTATGCAAAACGCCACTTCTGATTGGGAATAGAGCGAAAGCATTGAATCAATTAACTTGAAAATAAGGAGATATTAAATTTTCACCTCAGGGACCATGTGGGCATGGGGAACAGGCAGATGCTGATTCCAACACAGTAGTTAAGCCTACATAGGTTTGGAGGAGTCCCATATTCTGTGCCACAGCACAGGAGTTAGGAAAGACTGAGAAGCCTTTCCTGGTGGAATAGGAGTGGTAATAAGTGGAGGTTGAGTTTAGAAGAGTAACAAAGTATCTTGGAGGTCTATTGCTTTTAGTGTAACTTTTTAACTCAGTGTATCACTTTGAGAGATAGCTTGGAGAGGCTTGTGCTGGCAGGCAGAGGCTATTTCAAAAATGGGTAAGCCCTTAGAAAATTCAGGAAAAAATACATTAGGAATGAACCATGTGTTGTCTTATGGTGGTTTTGATTCATATTCTTAGCACATTGTGGTAGTTTGATAGATGTTGAGGTTATTATGATTTTTAATATTTAAATCTTGTTTATTTTATACCTGCTTTTGATTTTTTGGTATCCTTTTTTTTTTCTCATTTATCTTACTCATAGCAATAATTTCATCAATAAAAAAAAACTCAGATTTTTCCAGTTGAGTATATATATTTGCTTATCAGTATATTAACTTTTCTGGCAGTTTATAAAGATACTTGAACTTTAATTTTCTTTAACTCTGATGTTAAGGTGCCTTGTGGTCATCGGTTAGAAGTTGAAGCATTTGTTATTTGTCTGTAACAGGCTACTGAGTACTTCATGAGCCTCATTCCAGGACATGCATGATAAAGGGCGCTAGTTTCCTTGAATTCCATCTGTCATTGTTATGAAAATCCTATTAATATAAAGAACATAATATAAATGCCAAGTTTAGAATTTAATTTGAATTAGTTTACAACTGAGATACTTACAGATATGATTATTTTAAAGTAAGTTTAGAAACGATTTTTAAAAATCAAAATTTGTTTAGGGAAACTTGTTAAAATATTGGTAATAGATTTTTAAAACCAAAGATTCAAGAAATTAAATACTGTTTTGATGTGATTTCATTTTTTGTCTAGTTGAATTACTACATTAAGGTTTTTTTTTTTAATGTCAAATCTTATCTTAGTATTATCTACTTTGAAAATAATTTCAGCTTGGTCATGCCACTTTTCCTTCAGTGTATCTGTTTCCTCTTTTGTAAATTTGGAAATTGTACTAGATCATCTAGGGCTCTTTTAATTCCGAAATGTAACAGTTTCATATAGCCAGGAGCCAGAAGAAAAATGAATTTTGTTCAACTAAAGTAACGTGTAAGACAGGAACAGAAAAACTCGCAGGCCCTCAGTCAGTGTAGGTTTTCTTCAGCACCGATTATTAAATGAGGAAAAGATGGAAGAATGGAATTACTTATAGGCAGTCATGTAGACGTCAGCTAACCTACCTAGTGCCGTCGAGTCGTTTCCGACTCATAGCGACCGTGTAGGACTAGATGTCAACTAGGCATGAATAAGTATATAATCATAAAATAAATAATTCCTATCATAGTCTTAAATCAGCAGATAAAGGTTAAATGGTGTTAAGAAAACAAGAGAGGCTTGACGGATTTGGAAAAATTACTGAGGTGACACATGAGATAAATGGAGGGTCACTTTCTTTAAATAAAATTGTATGTTGAAATGATTGTGTTTAGACAGATTAGAGAAAAAGGAATCTGCATTCATAAATATGTTGTAGAATATTCAGAAAGTACAGTTATTACAAGGAAAAGTTTGTAGTGAATGTTGATAATGTTTTAGTGGGTTTGATTTTAATAATCAGCATACTTATAAAACTATTTGCATATAGTTAACATGGTGGAACAGTTTTTAGGTTTAGTTCTCTCTCCTGAGTTTTTTTGTATTCTTGCTGTGAACTGTTTTTGTTTTTTAATTTCATTGTGTTAAAAATATATGTAACATTCTTGCTATGACGCAGTGAGATTGACTGGGTGTGTATCTGGGTGTGTTTTGAAAGTCGTTAAACAAGTAGAACTCACCCCTCCTTAGCTTGTTTTAGGGATTATAAAGTTTCTTTGGAGTTTCCAACCTTTAAGGTCAACTCTAAACTTCAGCAAAAATTGCTAATTATATCACGTCATTAATAAACACTGTATTAAGAATTATATACAATGCAGTAATTAGTGATGTTGAAATTTGCAATACCTGTAGGCTTAAAAAAGAATCAAAATACTAGATAAGATCTGATTTTTCCCTTATAGAAATGAGTATAATTTGGGTTTATAGGTTTGATCACGGATTTGATGCCTGACTTTTTGCAAATGACACCACAGACAGTATGTTTATAACTAATTACGTGTGTACTGTATGACATTTTATAAAATGTGGTTATCAAATAAGAATGTAATACTGTACATATACATAATAATGTGGTTACTATAATTCTTTTCCTGTTAAAACTTAAGTTTGAATATTAAGGAGCTCTGTAATCAGAACTGTGGCATTTAGAAAGTCTTTGGGGAGAGAATTTCCTGTGTGTATTACTCCGCTACCCACCCGCTGGCTGAAAGCTTCTGCCTCTGTAATGCCTAGCTAGCTTGGTATACCAGCAGGTGCTCAGAAAATACTAGTTGTTGAATGAATATTGAAGGTCATTGATGGCTTCCTTATCAACTGCTTTAAGAAAATATCTCTTTAGGTACCTATCTTAATTGCGTATTTCTTGGTAGGAAGCACATCAGAGATTATTAGTCTTTGCCATCTTCCATCTTTTTCAGGTACCTTTCTCAAGGGCACTAAACTTCCCCTTACATGTTGATGTGTAAAGTGCACTTTTAGGACACAGGAGTCATTGCATCATCCTTTTATGCCTCACTAAGTGGCTGCTAACCAAGAGGTAAGCAGTTCAAATCCACCAGCTGCTCCTTAGAAACTACGGGCCAGTTCTACTCTGTCCTGTAGAGTCTTTATGAGTCTGAACCAACTCAACTGGCATCTAGTAACAAGTTGTTGCTATGTTGGAAAGCCTCATAACCTTGACTGGAATATTGTCCAGCCTCAGAGATTGTTATGTTATCTTCATTTCACAAAATCAGACCCTTTTATTTCAGCCTTTAAAAACTGCATTTGCCCCATGCACTTGTGTCTGGTGGCTTATTTGTCATTAAGGCACTTTTTAAACTTTTTTCCAGCTGTTTTAAGGTATCAAATATGGTGTGTGTCAAGGATTCCAGTGAGGAGATAGGTCAAGTTTTCTACTACTTTAAAAGACAGTGTGCTGCTCTCAGGGTATTCTAAATGAGAGACAGAGGGCTTCAAGCTTTATCTGTTCTCTCATATATAGGATCTTTGTATAAACCCATGTAAAATCAACTACTAATTGTGCAGAAATTCAAGAAAAATAAGAAAGCATTATTATTTTGTTGGCAGCATCTCAAAAGACTTTAATAAAGAAGATGAACGATGGCTTAGGGCTTAAGAAGGGTGGACTTTATTGGTTTATTCAGTTATCCTCACAGATTACAGTAAAAGGGCCTCAGTGTTGCTCAGTCTGGACTTGCGGTTCACATTATGTATTCCACAGCCTAAGTGGCCTCACATGGCAGCCCAAAACCTAAACCAAACTCAAACCTGTTGCTGACTCATAGCGATCCTATAGGACAGAGTAGTATTGCCCCATACAGTTTCCAAGGAGGGGCTGGTGAATTCGAACTGCAGCCTTCTGGTTGGTAACTGAGCACTTAACCACTGCACCACCAGGGCTCCCTGGTACCCTGGAATAGTAGTTTGCATTGTGGCTTTACAGTATTACTTTCCGGATTATAAAAGTGAAGTGTTTCATGGAAAAAAATTAGGTAATCCAGAAACATACCAAAAAAAAAAAAAAAAGGTTAAAATTGCCCACAGTGCCACCCCCTGGCTTTATCACAGGGAACGTTTTGTTGATCTGAGGTGTATATTGTACTCATAGGAGGTTTAGGTTTAATGATTTGTTGTTCCTTTTCAACAACTAAAATAGGTTCACACCATACATGGTGTTTTGTCATAAGGTGGATAGAATTTAAGTTCTCTCTGGTCTGGAGATTCTGAAAACAATGACTTTAATCCTGCATTAAGAGTTACCTGAGGAGTTGTAAAAAATAAGTTAGGCTCCCACCCCGAGATGTGGTTTCCTTGCTGGGAGGGGGAGGGCAGAAAGCATCCATCTTTTCTAAAAGCTCCTTAGGTCATTGTAACCTGCTGCTGGAGGGAAAGGACCACTGCTCTGGACTAGAGCTCGAAACTTGAGCATCATCTTCGTTCCTCTCTTTGCCCAGGTCAGTTTCCATGTTTTCTGTGATACTCTGCAGTTTTCAAAAAACATTCATACAGCTTTATTTGATTCTTAGAACAGTGGTGAGAGTTATATAGGATTGTTTTCTTTTTATTGGTAGAACAGGAAAGTAACCCATTAAAAACTCAATTAAGTTTTTGATACTTATTTTTAAATCTCACTTTTGTAAATGCATATATGTCAAAAATGTTTAATCCGGCTATCTTTAGATAATAAGTTTGTTTTTTAAACTTTTTGGTTTTTTCCAGATTTATTATAATGAGTATTACTTTTATAATAGCAGGAGTTAAAAAAAGTGACCTATTGAATTACTTCCATGTTTAAAACAATTTACAAGACCTTTTATGAAAAATGATTTCATTAGTAAAGTATCAGCTTAGTAGAGAGGCTGCAGCACACACGTGAACTGTTACCATGAATTGTGTTCTGTGATTGAGATACTGTTTGCAAGTGGGGAAAGGTTGTTGCTGGAAGCCTTAGTGTCCAGCTTGGCTTATTCTCTGAATCTTCCCCTCTCAACGGAAATTTTAGGACAAAGCATTTTCTGCATTTCATAGTAGCTTTTATGAATGTTTAAGAGGAAAAATTATTCAGCCACAAATTTTATTGGCAAAATTACTTAAAATCTACTTATTCAGTGGATTTTTGTTTTGTTTCTGTTTTGAAGGTATTTCTGGACTTGAAAAGGAAAATTATAAACCCCTGTAAGGACCACTTTTGCTTTGAAGAGAATACCAGTGTACATTCTATAATCCATTATTTATAACTGAAATATAAAATGTTCTGAAATCTGAAAGTGTTTTTTAAGTTTGGTCACAGAAGTGAGGCTGTTTATAGTCTTGATTTATTCCCTTTGTTGTGAGTATACTTCAACTTCACTGTGCAAATATTTCTGTAATTGATTTGTGAGATACTGTTCCAGAACCTCTGGGGTGGGGGCTTAACGTAATAAATGGTATATGCGCCATTTTACCCCCTAAAATCTGAAAATTCTGAAACATGTTTGTCCCCAAGGGTTTCACTGAAGGGCTTGTGGACCTATACAAATTTATGCTGCATAAATAAGGAGGTGTTTATAGTGTCGTCTTCCTTTGGTGTACACATTTTGCTTTGAATGCTAGAATCATGCAAAGAACACTTTAGTGTCTTTTAATGGAATTCCAAAATAGCCATTTATTACTATTATGAGAGTTTAAAATATAAGTTAATTTTGCTTCTGATTTTTATTTTGTTATTCAGAGTATCTGCTGTCCAATTTATTTCCTAGTTTTGTGCCTCAAAGCATTGAAGTTACTCCTCAGACTATAGTTTACATTAAACTTTCGTTCTCTTTTCTGGGTTGTGCTACTTTGGGCCAGCTGACATTTCTGAAGCACATGCCACATTCCCTGAAGGACAAAAGAGGCGACAACTGTCAGGAGTTGATGGTTTGCTGTAGGAGCTTTGATAACATAGGCTTAAATGGGACAGGGGTGTGCGTGGTCACTGATTGTCTGAAGATGTGCCGGAGGTGGTATGGCTTGTTGGAATTTAAGGGGGGGGTGGGTTTTCTTTTCAGTTATTTGTGATATTAGGGATTCACAGATGTAGTTTGTGGCATCATTTTTTAAAGCTAGGAGTCTACAGTTCTTACTGACAGAAGCTATTGTGTCACCTCTTACTTCTGTCCCAAACCAAAACCAAACCCAGTGCCATCGAGTCAATTCCGACTCATAGCAACCCTATAGGACAGAGTAGAGCTGCCCCCTAGAGTTCCAAGGAGCACCTGGCGGATTCAAACTGCCGACCCTATGGTTAGCAGTCGTAGCACTTAACCAGTACGCCGCCAGGGTTTATCTCTGTCCCAGTGAGGGCCAAATAGAAACCTAGACCTTGTTTACTGCTAATGTCCTCTAGGACTCACTTGGCTCTCAGGAAGTATGTAATGCTGGTGTGTCGTAATGCTGGAGTGTTGGCTGATGACATGGCATTGTACCTGCTGGGTTCTGGGCTAGGTGATAAATGTGGTTTTTTATAATGTCATATTTTGTATGGGGGGTGATGCTTTTTTAAAAAAGGAAGAAATTACAATAGCGTTTCTAATTCAACGTATGTGAAACGAGCCCTAGGTCACTGATTATGGAAGGAGTCAGGCTAGTGAAAATTTTCAGTTTCCTTAAACATTGTGTACTTATCAGGCGATTACTACGGTTTCATTATTGGATGTTCGAAAACCTGGTCCTTATGATTTTTATCAAACTGATAACATTAAAAGTTGAACGCTTTCGTGTGCTACTACTGCTAGAAACAGTATGGAGTAGCCACGGTAGGCCTTTCTGTGATCCTCAGTTCTGGCTTTTATTACCACCACCGTGTGTCATGGGCCAAGGTACTTAATCCTTGAGTCTCACATTTTAAAATTTTATAGGTGAGACTTTTGGAGCCACTATTTACACTAAAAGAGATAACATTTCAAACAACTGGCACATTGTACTTCTGCTAAGATTTCTGGTTTTATGGGTTGTGACGCATGGGAGTGGGCCTGTGTTTAAAGTGAAGCCCAGCCATTTACTAGCTTTGTAATCTGGTTAACTTTGCAGCCTCAGTTTCTTTTGTAAAATGGGAATAATAGTTTCAGAGTAGTTACGAGAATAAAATAAATTACCAGTGTATGTAAAGCACATATTCTAATGGTTGGCCCATGTTGTTAGGTGCCGTAGAGTCAGTCACCTGTGTACAACAGAACGAAACACTGCCCAGTCCTGCGCCATCCTCACAACCCTTGTTATGCTTGAGCCCATTGTGGCAGCCACTGTGTCAGTCCATCTCATCGATGGTCTTCCTCTTTTTCGCTGACCCTCTGCCTTACCAAGTGTGATATCCTTGTTCTTCTCCAGGGACTGGTCCGTCCTGATAACATCCAAAGTACGTTTCGTTGAAGTATAATTTGATTTTCCTGTAAGTAAACTAAAGCAAGTGAAATTCACTTTGGAGTGTATGTAATAAAGGTAGTTTGTCCTTATGCTGAGGGCTGCCATTTTGAAGATAATATCTTTAAATTGAGTTAATTATCCACTCCTTGACAGAACAATGTTTTTTAAGTTGGTCATAGTAAGATATAGTGGGAAGAATTTGGGACTTCAAATGAGAAGGCCACAGCTTTCGCTTCTGACAACACCGTCTGCTGGCTTTGGACCTGAGGAAGCTGTTTAACCTCATGCTCATTTGTGAAATTATGCGTCCCATGTACCATAGGGTGCTTGGAAAAATCAGTTGGTTTTTTTTTTTTTTTTTTTTAATACATGCTTTGCAAATCATAGTTTGTAGTTATAAGGGGCAAATAGTTTTTGCGCATGATCCAAAGGAGTTCCCCCAAAAGCTCTGTTCTATAGATTGTTTCTTGATGTTTGTGTTTGAGGAAAACAAAAAAAAAAAAACCAAACCTGTTGCTGTCGAGTTGATTCCGACTCATAGCGACCCTATAGGACAGAGTAGAACTGCCCCATAGGCTTCCAAGGAGGGGGTCCTATATTTTTTAAAAGGCTTATTATTTCCTAAAAGGTAGCAACTTTAAAGTTTTTGTGTTTTAGAACATACTCTCAATGAGGTAGAAGAGTTCAGTAAGCTCTGTCCCATCCAGTACTGTTCTTTTTCAGGAAAGGAATATCTCTATAGTTTTTTCTTTATTGTTGTTGCTAGGTGTCTTTGAGTCAGTTCTGAATCATAGTAACCCTACGTACAACGGAACGAAACTCTGCCGGTCTTGCGCCATCCTCACAATCATTGTTATGCTTGAGCCCATTGTTGCAGCCACTGTCTCTGTCCATCTTGTTGAGGGTCTTCCTTTTTTCCACTGACCTTCTACTTTACCAAGCGTGATGTCCTTCTCCAGGGACTGGTCCCTCCTGATAACATGTCCAAAGTACGTGAGATGAAGTCTCAACATCCTCTCTTCAAAAGAGCACTCTGGCTGTACTTCTTCCAAGACAGACTTGGCAGTCCATGGTACATTCATAATTCGTTGCCAACACCACAACTCAAATGCATCAGTTGCTGTTCTATCTCCCTTATTCATTATCCAACTTTCACATGTATATGAGGTGACTGAAAATATCCTGGTTGGGTCAGGGGTACCTGGGTCCTCAAAATGACATCTTTGCTCTTCAATACTTTGAAGAGATCTTTTGCAGTGGATTTTCCCAGTGCAGTACTCCTTTTGATTTCTCGACTGTGGCTTCCGTGGGCGTTGATTGGGACCTTAGTAAAATGGAAATCCTTGATGAACAGAAGACCTGTTCATCCTAAAGCATTTATTACTACATAAAAGAAGTGAATGAAAGGATGTGGTAAATGCTTTAGGATGAACAGGCCTTTTTGGCATTGCCCTTGTAGTAAGTTCTCACTTTAGACTTTAGGGTAAAACAGAGGGTTTTTTTTTTTTTTTTTTTAATTGTGGTAAAATTTATGTAATGAAACATTTTCATTCAGCAATGTTTGGATGTACAGTTTGGTAACGTTAGTTTTATTCCCCACTTTGTGCAGCCATCAGCACAGTCAGATAAGCTTTTTTAATGTGCGGAATCCTTATATACAACTTGAATTTGGTGGTAAAAAGGATGATGGCAATAATTATAAAATTAGGGAGATACAAAAGGCTTTATCTAGGCAGGTCATAGGAAACCACAAATGTGTGTTTTCCTTAAAATTCAAAAACATTCTAAGTAGGAAGCAGACTACACTAAACTGTCTTCTTGGTCCTATCTTACAGTCTTTTCTCATTTGATGCTCAAAATCCCTTGAGGATTTTCATTTCCTCCTATAAAATCTCTGCTGTTAGTATTTTCACATGCCTGCAAGACCCAGCGTCTTGTTTCCATGTTCCCCGCTCATCCCCAGAGAGGGTTAAATAAAATGGGTTTGAACTGGGAGTGGGTGGAAGATGGGCTGGGGAGTAAACTAGGGGAAGTGTAACTTCAGCGAGCCGGGCAGAATCCTCTCCACCTTCTGGGGTAGTGCCTGTTACAGGCAAATGGGAAAAACAAAGAAAGTTGCTTAGGTGGCCTTAGGGAAAAGCATCACATTTCAAAAGAAACAAATGTTTCTTTTTAAATGCTAAAGTTCCAGCATCCTTGTTTTTATGAGCATTTCTGGTACATTGCGGATTGTTATGTAGGTTTGTATGGAGTAGTCTGAAAACATACTAGACTTTCAGACCCAGTCAGGTGTTTACGCTTTGGAAGCTGAGGGTGTGGCAGGAGAGGCCTGTAGTCTGTCGGGCAGCATTTACTGGTTCTCAGCCTGGAGTAGTTCCTTCTTGCCTTGTCAGCTGCTGCAGTCTTTGTGTTAAGTACCCAGCACTCTTTAGGCTTTTGGAGAAATACAAGGCAAGAATAAAAGTAGTCACCAGTGCTTAAGGAATTTCTTCTCTATGTGGGAAACCGAGATGTATTTGAAACAACTAGAGTTTTCGGGCAATATATAATCAAGTAATGGATTGTAAGGTGTAGATTAGAGGGGTAATTTTGTTTCAGAGAAAGATCATTGAAGAGGAGAACTTAGAGAAGGCTTTTTGGGGTATATGGGTCTTGAATTTAGCGATCAGGTGTCCGGTTATATATACAGGTAGTAGAATACCATTGAAAGGTGCTGCTTTTTCAGGGAGAATTGAAGATAGAGAAATGGAGTGGTATAGAGAAAAAGGTGCCATGTGTGCTAAGTCAGTTAAGATGATGGGTTCATGTGTAGGACTGGTGATTTGCACAGCTTACTTCAGTGGTGTGACGTGGTTACTAAAGCTGTCTGTCTGGGACAGCTGTGACCAGGCTGTTCATGGGCTGGTGGCATTAGCTTTGCCAGATGATTTGCTTATGGAGAGTGATACCACAGGGGAAGCGTCTCTGTTTCTGAATGGTTTTGATCGTAAAGTTCTATTGGTTGTTAGCCCATTTTCCTTCTTTCGCAGGTAAAAAACCAGAAGCAGATGAGTTGAGTGGAGATGCTCCTGTGGAAGATGATGCTTTTGCCAAGGTAAAGTGTTCATTACTTAGGTTAAGGTGTTGGGGCCTGGTGATCTCCATGATGAATTTCATGGGTTTTACTTCAACAGTAGATACGGAAGTACCTATGTAGGTAAAATCTCATTAACTCTCATAATTGAGAAATGGAATAAATAACTTTATCTTTAGTTAAATCAGACATAAAGCTAAAAGTAATGCTCTCTCCAGACCTTTAGGTAGAAGCCTGAGACATAGGGGGCAGGGGAATAGGTAGAAGACAATCGATAAGGGTAGTTCCTGGACAAGGCTGTTGGTAAATGGATCAGTTGCATTGCATTTAGCTTTGGTGTACAATACACAGAACCTAGACGAATGTTGTCCTCAAAATGGGGAGAGAAATTTGGTGCTAGGTTGCTGCTTGGCTAAGATCAAATTAAAGTGTTTTGCCTTTTAAAGATAACTAAGCCAGGTCTTTTTTTTTTTTTTTTGTAAAGAAGGAACATTCTTTAAAACTGGCCAGCCAGAAAAATTAGTGTGTAATTTTAATTCAGGTCATGGCATTTCTAGAGGGTTAAGATATAGAATGAGTTATTTTTAATTATAGCTGGTTTTTTTGTTTGTTTTGGTTTTATTTTAATGAAAAGTGATCTACTTAAATGATCTTTAGAACTTAAGTATTATGGCATTTGCAGGAATTATTTAATGAGCATCGTTTCTCTTAAAGTATGTGTATTTATACCCTTACGTATTCCGTTCTGTCTCCACCAAAAAACAAAACAAAACATTGCTCTCCAGTCAATTCTGACCCATAGCAACCCTATAGGACAGAGTAGAACTGCCCCATAGGGTTTCCAAGGCTATGATCTTTACGAAATCAAACTGCTGCATTTTTCTTCCACAGAGCAGCTGGTGGGTTCAAACCACTGATATTTTAGTCAGCAGCTGAGCACTTTAACCACTGTGCCACAAAGGCTCCTTGTTCTTTGTCCAGTTAGTCCATATTGTGATAACATCTCTGAAGGTTTGTGAGCTTCACCATGGAGTCGACTCATGTCCACTCTCCCAGCTCCTGCCTCTCCTCCCTGTCCGCCTGCCCCACCTCACCCCCACAGCCACACTACACACCTCACACACTGCACCTTGCACTTCCAGGCAGGCATGGAGAGAGAGGTGTTTGGTGGAGGAGTTCACTCTGGAATGAGTAATTTTTAGAACTGTTTACCCATGGATCTGTTGAAATTAATGATTGCATGCCTATAATCAGCTTTTGTCTGAGCCTTTGTAATAAACTTTGAGTTTAGTATTCTGTTATCCTGTGCTATGCCTTCTCTTAGGTTTGTTTCTTCGTCCTTTTCTCCAGTTATCTCCACTAGTAAGAATATGATTAGGCAAAAATTATCTACAAGCTGGGAAAACATGGCGGCTTAATTAAAAAAACCTGATAAGTGTCAGGTGTCTACGTTTCTTTCAGCTCTTCAGTCAGTAAAACGTTACCAGGATATACACTCCACTAAAACACAGTAATGCTGTCTCTTCAGTGTGTCCTAGAAGACAGACACTTCGTATTCAAGGAACAGCTAGCTGGTCACGGTGTCTAGAAGAGCCTTTAAAGAAAAGTCTTATTTAAATAAATCTGCTCTCTTATTCATTTTCTTCTTTATATTTGTTTTTCCACTTTGGAAATACCAGCACACATGATACATTTGATGAAAACAAAGTGAATGTATTTTCCTTGTTTCCCAAGATGGCTGATTTGGGGATCTGTACAGAAGTGGTGGATCAACTTCACCTATTGTTTAGATATCTGGATAGCAGAGGAATTGCTTCCATTACTAAGTGAGAAGAGTGGTCAAAGTTGGCAATTCACAATAGGTGAATTTGTCCTTGCTGATACCCCTAGGTTTTGTTTTTTCGTTTTTACATCTATTCTATTTTACAACTTCCTGTTCCACCTTCAACATATAGCATTCCCCTGGTCCTACTGTGGTGAGGTTGGTGACACCTGCCTTCCCAGAGATGCCGCCCTCCTCTAGCACTCCACACTCTTCCTCTGTGCCCACCTCCCTCAGCAGAAATGCCGGGTCTTCAGTGCGGTTCAGCTGTGAATAATTAATAGTCATGCCCTTGCCCTTTTCTCTTTTTAAACTCAAAGACCTTTTCTTAAGTCTGCTAGATTTAAGATTAGGAAGGAAGGAATGTTTGTTGCTTTCAACCCTTTTTCTGCAGTTAAAGAGGGAGCTAAGCAGATTGCCATTCTGCTTTGTTTCCACTAAAGTAACATGTATCCATAAATTCTGAGAGGCAAATAGACCTTCCTTTCCAAATCCAATCCCAACCAATGTTCTCCTGCCTCATTGGCATTGTGGCACAGTAGTAGATTTTAAACTAAATAAATTTGAATTAATTTTTTGTAAATTTTTCAAGAACCGACATCAATGTGATAGTTGGGAATTCCTTATTATTAATAAGAAATGAATTTTGTGTTATAATAGCTAAGACTCCCAGGGTCTTTGAAGTTAAATTATGGCCCATGGAGAAATGAAGTCATTTCTTTGAAGCCATGTCTTCACAGCACCTAGAAGGTGGCTTGGTGAATACTGAATACCTGGCACTTGGAGCGGACCCAGCAGCAGCAGTTCAGTTACATGTGTTTCAGTGTGAGAGATCGAGAAACTCAGATGCGTGGTTCAGTGACCTTTGTGTTAGGCCCAGTGAATGTGTAAGGTAACAAAATTATTGAACTTCAGCTGTGGGGGTAATAGCAAAGTATGATGAAATTTAAAACATTTTGACATGTAAATTACCAGAAGTTAGCGGATAGCCTACACTGCTTTGCCGCCAGCTGTATCAAATTTTCTTACCATTAAAAGGACTGCGAATTGGAGAATCAAGAGGCACGTGAACAAGAAGGAAGTGATGAGTTAAAGGACTCCGAAGAGTTTGGAGAAAATGAAGAAGAAAATGTGCATTCCAAGGAGTTACTTTCTGCAGAAGAGAACAGGATTCCTCCCGAATTCATAGAGGCAGAAGCAGTAGAAGATCTAGAAAAAGAGGACATCGAAAGTCAGGTCTTTAGCCAGTTTTTTAAAACATGGCCCAGATAAATTAAGTTTTTAAATAAGTATTTTTTCTAGTTCAATTTGGAAGCCTCCAAATTTAAAAAATGACTTTGTAAAGTTATTTGTAAAGCACCCAGAATCTTACCACCTAAAGTGACCTTTCTAATTTTTGCTTATTGTCTTCCACTGTATATATTTTTCCATGGTGGTTAGCCGTAAGTTGCTATTTATTCTATATTCTGTTTTCACATAGCCTATCATGGTGGCTTCACAATCTCTGAGTAATAACTTACACATAATTTCTTAGACTGTTTTCTGTGTGCCTAATAGCCGCTTCTTTAATTTTAAGGTTTTTCTTACCCCATTGTGAACTAGTGTACCAGTTTCACTCTGACCCTGCCAGTGTTACCTGGTGGTAGCTCCCCATCCTACCCCATCCCACCCACCCCCACTTTAGTAGGTGTAAGCAGTTACATTAATTCGCATTTCTTTGGTTATTATCGAGAGTGGGGAGATTACCTATTAAAGTTTAATTTTAAAGCATATAATTTTTCTGATATTTTCTTTGACTAAAATAGACCCTTTGCCCTCTTTTGGAGGACTAGTACATCTTAAGAAAACCAGTGGAATAAGGAGTCAGCATCAGTGCTGTTAGTACGTATGCTTAAAACACTTCTACCTAACGTAATTAATGAAGGGGTCAAGAAAGATAGTTTGCTAATTCTTAGGTTGGTGTTAAGACTGTGGTCTGGATTATTCATCATTGATTTAGTGCCCACAGACCCTGTGCAGAACATGAAGCAAACCACAGTCAGGTAGAAACATAAAAGCATTGATATTGCACAGAGAATTTGTAAAGCAATGCTGTTGTGTACCCTTTTACTTAGGAAGTTGGAGCTCAAGGAGGTGAAGATGACACCTTTCTAACAGCCCAAGTAAGTTTACATTGAGTTTTATGGATGTCATTGTGGGGGGAGGGCTTAGAAAGGAATCTTAGTTTGACTTCATTGTTCTTTAATAAAACTGCCTTAAATACTTATGTGGTGTGTACAGGCTACTTAGACTGCTGGGAGCTAAAATGTCTGTTGCTGCAAAGGTAATTGGAAGTTATTAAAATGAGGTTCCTATCATTTCCAGAATAAAATAAAAACAGCCTATTTTTTCTATAAAATATAATTCTTGATTATCAATCATTTACATTCTCTTCGCTTTTTTTGTTTGTGGTCGAAAATAAATAATTTAAAAGTACTAATAACCTTTTCAAAGCTTTGTTTAAAATTTTTGATAATTTAATGCTCCTAGGGTGGGTATAGTATAAAAATGATAAAAATCTCTATTCTAGAAATTTAGTTGCTGTGTTGGGGCATGTGTGTGTAGAAATGACTGTTCACCAATATGTGTGATAAAATGTTTTTTGGTATATGTTGTATCACATATCAAGTAGTATACATTTTAAAGCATGGCTTACTGATACAGACATTTATAGTTCAATTTCTGCAGCATTCTGCTTTTTAAAAAAATTATTCTCTTTTTCTCATATTTGTAACCAAGAACTCCTTGTCATTTGCCTATAATTATTTCAAAATGAAAAGTTAAAACATTCAGTCTAATTTTAAAGTATTTAAAATATTTACGTGGTTCCAGAGTCAGAGATACAAGACAATATTTAAAAAAGTCTCTTCCACCCTGTTCCCTGCCATCCCCTAGTGGTAACCTTTTTAAAATTCCATGATTTATCTTTCCATTGAAAAATGGGTAAATAGACAACATTTATATAGGGATGTATCTATTTAAAGCTTTGACTTGAAGCTTAAATCTTAGTCTTTAGGCTTCAGCCTCTAGGCAGTTTATTATATTCAAATTGTGCTTTCCACTAGTTAATTTAATTCAAACGTGACTTTGGGTAGATTCTCTTAGTCACTCTCAGTGTCTCAGAAGTGAACGTTAGAATTCCTATTGGCTGGACTGAGGTGAGGATTAAGCATACATCCTGGTAGGAGTACACATGCAGTAAGTGGCTATTTGTAGCATTGTTTTACCAGCTTTAAGGTACCAGTTACTATTTGAGATTTTTTTCTGTACATTTTTCTTTACTGTGTTCTAAATTGCCAAAGCATTAATTCTTTAAAATCTCCTCTAATCCAGAGAATCTCTTCAGTGTTCTATGATGATACCGTGTACGTTCCTTACTCTGCTTGCCTTTGTCCCTGACATCACACTAACTTGAAGACCCTTACCTTTATCTGTCATATGGAGCCGGTATACCTCTTAAAGCCAGGATGACTCCATGTCTTCTGTAAAGCTCTGATACCTCTCTTTTCCAGTGACTTAGTGTTCACAGCGTACTTTTTACATCTATTACTTAGTGTTTGACATAGCCTGTACAGCTCACACACTATCCCTATTTTATAAGTGAGATGCACCTAAGTGGATGACATACCACAGAGTGAAAGTGCTTAAGGGGTAAGAAACCTTGGTCTCATGATGACTAGTCTGGTATTCTTTTCACTAAATAATCCCACACTAGTAAATGTTGTTTCCTGAATTCCACTGTATTTACACAGTGCTGCAATTAAGCCCTCCAGAGACAAAAACAAGCAGTTGGTTCAGTCCCACCAGCTAAAGACAGCAGTGCCTCATACTACGTTCATTCAGGAAATTCATTCAACATTTATTGAGTGCTTGTGTGCTGGGCATTGTACTTGCCACTGTTTAGCGTATTGCCATATACAAAGCAGGCAGTTGGTGGATTAAGGTGGTTTTGAAGATTTATTTTAAACCAATCAGGCTGAATACAGTGTTTATATACAAGTCCGGGGAAAAGAGGCCTTGCAGAAGAGGCCTTCTTTCTTCGCATGTATACGTGTACATATATCACGGGATTGACCTAGGGGCAGGAGGTAGAGTGGGTATCTGTGGTAAACATCTGGTTAACTGGAAAATAAGCCTCAGGTTTGTCTTAGCTTCTTACTAGTCATTGTTCCTCCTAGGATGGGAAAAAAAAAGAGTAGCTTTTATATGAATTGGCATTTCACTAAGAGTTACAGATTCCACTACAAAGATAAACATCGTGAATAGTGTACCTACTTCGTAGATATTATTTGCTTTATTTTCCTACGTGGAAAAGATTTTTCAAGATGAACTTGAAAAGTGCTTAATTTAAAAGGATGCTTTACTTTTAACTTCTTAAATTAGTTATTAATTTAAGAGGCTATTGTTATTTATTTACATGCCACATTCTAAAAATCTGTTTTAATGGTGGGGAAACGATTTTCAAATAAGGTGCATATCGTATGTGTGCATGTATATAGTTTAGATGGGAGAAATTTCCCTTTGTCTTTATTGTATTTCTTGGTTCGTTTCTTTATTGCAAGAGTATTCAGGTTTAACCTTGGTAGTGCTATGTTTACTGCACATGAAAACCAGTTGCTGTCAAGTCAGTTCTGTCTCATGGCGACCCCATGTGTATCAGAGTGGAGCTGTGCTCCTTAGGGTTTCCAGTGGCTGGTATTTCAGAAGTAGATCGCTAGGCCTTTCTTCTGAGGCGCCTCTGGGTTACAACCTCTTAGTAAAACCAGCTTTTCAGCTGGTGAGACAAGCATATGTTGTATGGGGCTTATCTTTTCTACTCACCCAAGTTGTTTTTATGCTTCAGCCCCACCATTGCAGTTAATTTTGTTTCCTAGAAGCTGGGTCAGCCCCTTTCCCTAGGGACAATTTGGTATGTGTAATAAAGCTAGCATAACCACTACTTTGAGGAACTTTAGTAATGAATGATTAGGCTGAATACCCGAAAACTCTTGAGCAAAATAAGGCAAACCTTAACCAGTTATTGTACCAGCTGGGACTAACATTTCTAATTATCAGGACTACAGTGGAAAGGATTTTGATTTTTACATTGTAGTATTTTTTTTAACTTTTTCAGTAGCAAATCATTTGGGTGTTTTTTTCCTTAAACTTATCAATGTTACATTTCTAAAAGAATACTTTGAAAGTAGGGTGCTGCTGGCATCATAGGTAGATAAAGGAGAGGCAAGTTGTGTTCTCAAGCTCATTTGCTCTCCTTTTAAGTAAAAGTTTACAGTGTCCCAGTTTATGTGTCCTACCAAGATAAATTATGAAGCTTCAGAGAGTTTGGAAGAAAAAGATTTCCTGATACTCTGAGCATTACTCGTTCTTCCCCTGCTGCTGCTGCTGCTGCTGCTGCCTGCCACCGACCCACAGTAAAGCACAGTTTCCTTTCCACGTGTCCTAGAGAGGAAGGTGATGATTCAAACACAATTCCAGTGCAATAATTTATTAATTAAGAGATTCTTTGAGTACAGTATAAGGGGCTTAGATATGTAAGAATAGGGTTTACATTGTCTTCAATCAGTGATTCACTTTGGGCCATTTTTCTTCCTTGTGGCTTAGTTTTTCTATAGTTTTTTTTTTATTATTGTTTTGTTACTTCAGTGTGTTCAACAATCGGTCCTTGTCTAATCGGACATTTATACATCAACTTAAAGTCAACGAGTCATTTCAAATGATTTTTTAGAAATATGATAGCCGTCCAAATGAATTTTGAGTACAGGGTAAAATATTTGACATTTTAAAGGAATGTGTGCTTTTGTAGCCATTTAAAATTGTACTGTAAGATAAATATGCCATTTAAAGTATTGCTTAGAGTCACATTTTTCTTTGAATCTTCTGGGCTGTCACTCTAAGGCAGTAGTTCTCAAAGTGTAGTCCTTGGGCAGCAGCGTTAGTATCGCCTGGAAATTTGTCAGGCCGGACTCCAGGCCTCCTGACAGAAAGAGCATTCTGTGTCCTTACAAGCCCTCCAGGGGATTCTGATGGCTGCTCATGTTTGAGAACCACCTTGACATAGAGCATTTTATTTGTACTTAGCCTTCATTTGAAGTTATAATAAAAATATTCCTTAAAAAATTTTTCAGTTACTCAGATTATAACACACATTACTTTGCTTATTTTTCATGGTTTCGTGTTTGGGAAAATGTTGGGTCTCTTTTGGTGTGGTTATTTCAGTGAGCTTTGCAGTATTTGCTTGGTATGGCACATTCTTAATTTTAGATTAGTGAAGGTATCAAATATTTTAAAATCAAAATCAATTTTTTCATATGTGGGTTACTTGTTTTAAAAGTGGCTGACCATCAGTGCATATGTAGCAACTATGAATTCATTTTTAATGGATAAAAAGAATGAAAAATTTGAAACTTACAGGCATCCTTCTCGCTTTTGAGGTGCCTAAGAAGCGAGTGTTGGCATTCAAGCCATTAACAGCGTATGTCTACAGGCTGGTACTCTCTTAAGTAATATGGTCTAAGAGTACCTTTAAGTCACGTGAAATGATCAGGTCATTCTTTTTATTGGCAGCTCTTTGATATGAGTAAGACTTGGGTCCTGTTCATTGGCTGATTTGCCTGTTTCTTGTCTAAAATGGCATACACCAGGCATGTGCCCCATCTTGCTAAATGGGCTCTGGTTCTGATGGGAATATCCTATGTATTTGTTAGTGATAAGTATTACTGATTAGCATTATTGAATTATCTACCAACATGACTGAATCTGTACTATTACTAAAGTCCAATTTTGTATGAATTCATTTTACATTTGATTATTCTTTGAATTTCAGGATGGTGAGGAAGAAGAAAATGAGAAAGGTATGTTTGATGCTAAGTAGAGTTTAAAAATTACTGACATTTGGAAAAATAGTAAACCATGTCAAAATAAAGTATTCCTTATTTGAAATCTAATTTTTGAAATAGGTTTACTTTCAAATTTATCAATTTAGTGAATTAAGTTAACATCTTGATTTTAATTTTCAATTAGTTTTAATTTTTTTTGAACACTTGTATGTTCTAACTTAGTACATATCAGTTACTGTAGTGGACAGCATCATTTTTTTAGTTAAGCCAATTTTAACTTTGTTTTTTAAATAATGTCTAGCAAACGGTAAGTTGATCACATGTTTAAGACTGACACTGCAGTAACTCATACGTGCTTATTGGAGTCCTAGTGTGTGATGGATAATGAATTTTACAACTAGTCCTAAAAATGGTGGACCACCAGGAAGCTGACATTTTGTCTGCTGCTTAGAGAAACTTCCATGCAGAATCTTCTGCAAGTTTTCATAGCTTAGGGAGCTGTCCTCCAGTGCAGTTACAGGGACGACAGGAGCAATGCCTGTGGTCAGTGTGAGGTTGTGAAGAGGTTTTGGACCGAAGTCAAAGGATCCCGCCTCCTTTGGACTAGAAAGGATGTGGAGCAGGGTTTTAAGCAAGGGAGAATACAAAGCCTAGAAGCAATGCTGAAGTAAAGCTACTGACTGAAAATCACACATGCCTGAAACCTTTCTATTTTGGGGGAATGCAAGACATCTTTGCAAATGGTAACTGTGGGACTGACTGGACCAGGTGAAGACTGGACATAACTGATTTCCTGAACATCTGGAGCAGGCCATCTTTGGAGCCTTCTGTAGCAGTTTTCTGTATGATTCTGGACTACCCAAGAATTGAATAAGAAGAGTTGAAGAGATGGGGCCCTGAAATACTTTGAAGACTGATTGATAGCCTCAGACTGTGACCTTTCAAGAAGTCACCATGGGAGTTCTGAAGGTCACAAGGGTTAAACCCCCAGATGTTTCGAACATTAACAAACCTGCACATTTGTCACTCTCCCATGGAGGAAAAATCTCCCACATGCCATTAACATATAACCAGAAACGAAGACGTGGTATTGTCAGGATGGAGCCACGTTCTCACTGTTGTTGTTTGGTATTTGTATGTAGAAATCATTTTCCCCATGAAGAATAAGTGATCCTGGGTAAAGGATTGTTTATGTTAGTAATACCCTTGTGTTTTTTTTTTTTTTTTTCCTCCTAACGTTCCATCAGTGCTAATAACTGGCTTTATATTTTCTAGGTCCTATTTTAGCATATGAATATGAAATTGTTTAAACTTCTTGTTTTGCCATATTTATTCCTGTTAAATCCTCTTAGATATAGCAGGTTCTGGTGATGATACACAAGAAGTATCTAAACCTCTTCCTTCAGAAGGGAACCTAGCTGAGGCTGATCACACAGCTCATGAAGAGATGGAAGCTAATGCGACTGTGAAAGAAGCTGAGGATGACAACATCTCGGTCACAATCCAGGCTGAAGATGCCATCACTCTGGATTTTGATGGTGATGACCTCCTAGAAACAGGTAAAAATGTGAAAATTACAGATTCTGAAGCAAGTAAGCCAAAAGACGGGCAGGACGTCATTGCACAGAGCCCGGAGAAGGAAAACAAGGATTATGAGGTGAATGCGAACCATAAAGATGGTAAGAAGGAAGACTTCGTGAAGGGTGATCCTGTCGAGAAGGAAGCCAGAGAAGGTTCTAAGAAAGCAGAATCTGGAGACAAAGAAAAGGATACTTTGAAGAAAGGGCCCTCGTCTACTGGGGCCTCTGGTCAAGCAAAGAGGTTTGTTTTTCTATGTCAGTTCTTTACGATACTGAATTCCAGCATTCAATAAGATCACTCTACATTAAGGGGGTGGCTTCAAGACCATGTACAGTAATTAGTATCTTATGATCCTGCCTGTAATATTTTTGACCGTCATAAGTTACTTAAAAAAATTTTCAAGATCTTCGTAATTTGCAGTGTGTCCTACCGATTGCATTGTCGAATTGTCAGCATATATTTGGGTTTTTTTTTTTTTTTTTTTTTTTTGGTTTTTTTTTTTTTTTTTCAAATTGACAATTTTTTGTTTTATTTTTAAAAATCCTTGTGGTGATGGTTAATGAACAACTATCAGTTCTAAGAACACAAAATGAAGTCAAGTCCCAGTCCTGAAATCTGGAGAAGATGGCCATATATCCACTGAATAGAATTGTCAGAAAATCTAGATCTTCAGGCATCTTGGGGAGAATCAGTGCAAGAACCCTAAGGGAGTCGTTTGTTCCAATAACCTAATCTAGGCCTTTGGAGTTGTTAATGTGTATAAATGGTTCTAGTTTGAAGTATAGTCGATATCAAACTGTTCAGTTTTTGTTTTTGTTTTCAATTTTCTTCTGGTGATTTGCTTCTTTAGCTCTTCAAAGGAATCTAAAGAGAGCAAGACATCATCCAGAGATGACAAAGGTAATGGGTTGTTTTTCTGCTTATTTCAGTGGTAACATTTCATAGTTTCATTAAAAAGTAATGATTTCCTGGTGTTTCCTTTGACGTGTAGACCTTAAAAGTTTGGTTGACAGGCTAAAAAGGATGGCCTTTTCTGTTAACTATGGAGTTAATTAGATTACTGTAATTTCTGATGGTTTTTGAAGCATTACCCTTTAATTAATTTGTAAACTGCCCAACAGAAAAAAAAAAACCAACCCGTTGCCGTTGGGTCGATTCCAACTCATAGCGACCCTATAGGACAGAGTAAAAGTGCTCTACAGGGTTTCCAAGGAGTGCCTGGTGGATTTGAACTGCCAAAGTTTTGGCTAGCCGCTGTAGCATTTTACCACTGCGCCACCAGGGTTTCCATTGGTAAACTAGCCTATGCTAAAAATCCATTTGCGGGGAACACTTACCTATTGTGTTCCAAGCAAGTGTATTGAATAATATAGTAGAAATTTTATTTTCTGGCACTGTAATTTCAGAAGTTTTTTATCTTTAGTCGTAGCCATTTATAACCACTACACACCATCACAGCGTTTTCCGTGTTCTGTCTGATAGGAAACATGCTACAAATAATACATATGTATACTTGTGGAGTCTAGTATGTAAAAGAAAACCAGGCTCTAACATTATGTTTTACTTTTTCATTCCATAAATCGGCACAGTTCTGTTAATGTACCCAGTGTACACTATTTTAATTCTTCAGAATTTACTTCCTGATTTGACTTACTTTGTTTAAAGATGCAGTGTTTGATTATTCTTTGCTGTTGAGAAGTCTGGTTATCTGACGGCCAGGGACTGTAGTTTCATCTTGTATATATGTTCTATACTGGAAAAGTATCTTTTGGTTTCCAAAAAGGCATTTTAAGGGAAAAGCATACCGCTCAGGTACTGCAAAGTCTTAAAATATCTCTTGAGTCCTGAAAGGATTGTTATGTGTCTTTTATGATTTGTTAAGTATATTTCGTTGGTATATTTTAATTGTTCGTATTTTTAATAATTGATTGATTTGGCAGTTGACAAGTAATTTGCAATACCCACTTCCCTTACATTTGTGGGTAATTGGTAAGACACAATGGAATTATTATTGTTAATCTTTTAAATTCAGATCATTGTTAAATATTATCTTTTTTCTAGTATTAAAAGACATTATTTTTTTCTCCCTGTTTTGAAAAGTACCTGGGCTCAAATGTTACTGGCAACATAAAAAAGATACATAAACTTTAACCTTCTATAAAATAAAACAGATCCTTTGATAAATGTGTTTCCTAAGAATAGAAAAGCATCAACCACTAATATTTAAAATTTTTGAGTCAGGTGTGTGTTATCTCCCCTTAAGTTTACATTGTAGTTTTCAGCTCTTAACACCTTGGCTTATAATTTTTTAATGCATTGAGCATTTTACTCTTTGTACATACAATAACTTAAAATTATAAAAATTACTACTTTTAATTTGTTATATACCATTTTTCGTTAAGTGGGTTAAGAATTGTTTTCTAGCTTTCTAAATAAAGGCAAGTGAATAAAAATTCCCCTTTGATAGCAGCACATTTGAAGAAAGCCCTGAGTGCTGACTGATGAGCCTGTTTGCTAAGAAATGGCATCTAAATGTGCGTGAAACCCTGATTTGTGCGTGAAACAGTACAGGATGGTTTATGTAATGATTTACCTGTTTTGAAGGATTTCAAGATCCCTGATCTTCTCTCTTGTAATTGTTTTGTTTAAGAAGAATACTTTGTATTGAATCCAGAGTTATCTAACTACATATAATTCCCGTTTTCTCTTACCCTTTCTCTGCTAGAGAATGAAGATGAGATGGTTGGTTAGTCTTTGTTATTAACTGTCTAAATTATTGAAAACCGTTTATCCCTTACTCTGCTTAATCCCTCTTCCGCTATCCAATTTCTCAGCGTTTAAAGCCTACAACAGATGTAGATAATTAAGGCTGGGTGATCATTTCTAGATGACTGTGTCTGGGTTGGCTATACTCAGCGTAGTGGTAGAATATAAATTATGAAACTTAACAGCAAATGTCTAAGGCATGTAATTCTTTTTTTTTTTTTACCACCTTGACTAAAAACTCATGCAGTTAGAAGTGTACAGTTTGTCAAATTTGTGTCCAAATTAGTTGCGTTTTCTGTTAATGTGTTCGATTCTAATCATAGCAAATTCATATATTTTGATACAGTAGGGTAGTATGATTATACTCTCAAAATTGAAAGAAAGGATTATATAGTTCTGAAAGAATATGACCTTTATAATTTTGGAAAAAATTCTGATTAAGATACTTCAACATCTGATATTAAATCTGTTCTAGGAAGTTCAAGTAGTACTAGCGGTAGCAGTGGAAGCTCAACAAAAAATATCTGGGTTAGTGGACTTTCTTCTAATACCAAAGCAGCTGATTTGAAGAACCTCTTTGGCAAGTATGGAAAGGTATGTTCTTTTTACCTGTCTTTCTGATATCTGCATTTTAAACAAGGATGTCTATATATTTTTGAATACCTGAGTCTTATAATGATATTTCAGAGAAATTGTATTTAAAAAGATTTTGTATAAATATCTTCTGACTGCTTATTTCTCATAGGATTGTTAATAGGCATAAGCATTGATCTCTGGTAATGGTGAGTTTCATCATCTAATCTCATTCTGAGCCCTGAGGACCTTTTGTAATTCAAAGCTTATATTTTGAGCCCTTTTAAGGCAAGGACTGAGTCTCGTTCATCACATTCGTCTTGATTTTTTCCAGCCCCTAGTTTGGGGTCTGGCACACTGCTGAGGCTGATTTGGTCAGCCTGGGAAATCCAGGTAGACCTTTGATATGTGCTGTGAAGTGCCATGAAGGAAGACCTGGGTGCTAAGAGAGATAAAAGGGAGGCTTTCCCGTGGCTGGTTCATCAGGAAAAGCTTCTCTGACACTTAAGGAGACCCTGAAAGGAAGAGAAGAAGTGGTCAGAGAATATTAATCACTGTGGGATTGAATTCCAATTGATCTGTATCCCTTCGGGCACTCACTGCTTTCTGCTTGCATTTTAGTTTTTAATGTATATCATATTAGTCTGCTTTTTTGATGGTAGGGACATTTTCTACTACAGCTTTGTGTGCATGCAATAGGCTTTCAAATGTTTATTAAATTAACAATCGGTATTGGTAAATAAGCATTAACAAAAGTTTTTCTTGTTGTGTTTAGGAGGTTGTTTTTGTTTGTTTTTCTTTACTTGGAGCCATGGTGGCACAGCGGTAAAGAGCTCGGCTGCTAACCAAAAGGTCAGCAGTTGGAATCCACCAGCCGCTCCTTGGAGACCCTGTGGGGCAGTGAGCATTAGGTGCTCCCTGTGGAATCAGAGACAGGACAGTGAGAGTTACAGGCTCATGGCTGGTGGTAGCCTAGTGTTTCTTCGGTTTTCAATCCTGTGTCGTTAGAGATGCAGATGCAGTATTTTAATGTTAGTGTTTATTGAGATTAAAAGTCAATCAAGATACTTTCCACTTGGTGACAAAGCTTTGGGCTTAAAGTGTCAGTGCCGTGGAGCATGTTGGTCCTCCAGTGGCTTAGGTGAGAGCCTGTGGTTTCCAGCCCCACACTGTTGAACCTTCACAGATGACTGTCTGTGTCTGTCTGTCTGTCTCTTCCTGGCACTGTCTCTGTGCTCTTCTTTGTGGATCACCAGATTGTTCTCTCTCACTTTTCTTCCCACACTTACCCATCCCTGCGCTCTCTCAACCACCCATGTGGTGGGGGTAAAATATTGGTCATTTTTAAGACGGTGTATGCTCTCAAGTTTTAGGGTGTCTTTTTAAGGCTGCTTTTTATATGTAGCTGGTTCTTTACTCTTCTTTAAACTTTCTTATAAAGAGCCTTGTCACATCTGTAAGCAACCGAGAAACCAATCCTTATTTCTCCATTTGGAGATTTGGGGTGGGCCTGTAGTAGGGAAACGTTGGTCCACAAACAAGTGAGAAGACTATTCCTTTGCTTTCGTTAATGTACCATTACTTCACTGATGTGGCAAATTGTCTTTTGACCACATACTCGAAAAAGAACAAAAAGTTGATTAAATTGTTTCTTGAACATTTTACATTGTTCTTCCTGAATATTTAGTAAGTATTTATGGGCAAGTTAAGTGGTGATCACAAGAATATGAATTTGTCCTTTATCCTCAATTTCTATATCCTGGGCATATTCTTTAATTTGCATAGTCTTAGTTGTAAAGTTACATCTATTTAGAAGTGTGTGTAGATATAAAATTACAAAACTCTGTAAAATCTCATCGTACAGGTTCTGAGTGCAAAGGTAGTTACAAACGCGCGAAGTCCTGGGGCAAAATGCTACGGTATCGTAACCATGTCATCTGGCACGGAAGTGTCCAGGTGTATTGCACACCTTCATCGCACTGAACTGCATGGGCAACTGATTTCTGTGGAAAAGGTCAGCTTGCTTAACTGTTTATAAAAGGGAGGGTTTTAAGATTTTCTGCCATCATCATACTTTCTATAATCATAAAAAATTAACTTTAAAACTTGAGGAGTTTTTTCTGGCTTATACCTTTCAGGTTAAAGGTGATCCTTCTAAGAAAGAATTAAAGAAAGAAAATGATGAAAAGAGTAGTTCAAGAAGTTCTGGGGACAAAACAAATATGAGCGAGAGAAGCAGCAAGTAAGGTCTTCCTTTCTGATAAATAAATTAAGGCTTTTTAAGTACATTGATGAGGGAGTTCTCATTCTGTTGTTTTCTTGTGTGGGGTGGTATGGTTAGGACACAAGCCTCTGTCAAAAAAGAAGATAAAAGGTCATCTGAGAAATCTGAAAAAAAAGAGAACAAGGATACTAAGAAAACAGAAGGTAAAGACGAGAAGAATGACAGTGGATCAAGTGGCCAGACTTCAGAATCTGTGAAAAAAAGTGAAGAAAAGAAGCGAATAAGTATGCCATGTATCTTTTCAATCCTTTTCTAATGCATTTTACTGCGTAAGTTTTATAGTGGAAGGGAAATCCTGAGATGCTCCTCCCGCTTACTGTTAAACGTTGTCGGGTGTCACTGTGCTGGAAAAGTAGGCCCCCTGAGAGACATCATATTTAACCTGTGTTCCCCAGCTAAGCTCTTGTTTTACCAGCAAATTTTGACTGACTAAAAATCTTCCTTGATTTCATAGCTATGTAAGGGAGGTAAGATCTTTTGGTATCATTGAAAGTATTTGTGTTAGCAGGTTGAACTATTTTTAAAAAACTCTTTGCATATAAGTTCTCATGGGTTTTTTTTTTTTTTTTTTTACTTACTGGTTTGTGACTATCTGACTCGTTAAAAAATTCAGCGTTTTTACATTCTATTTATTTTCTTTTTTGATGACACATTTTTCAGGCTTTTGTTTATCTAAAATGTTTTTGTCTCTTAGGTTCAAAGAGTCCAGGACATATGGTAATATTAGACCAAACTAAAGGAGATCATTCTAGATCATCAAGAAGAAGACATGAGAAAGTAAGTTTCTCGAGGGGGATGGTCCGTATTCTGCCTCCTTCCAGAAGAAGATGATTCAGAATCTTTGAAACCATCTTTGCATTCTTCCGTGCTAGAAAATCTAAGACGAGAGGAAATGTTACTAGACAGTTTAGCACTTCGAAAAACAAAAATAAAGCTGAACTTTTAATGGAAAACTCAAAATTGTTTTAATTTCTAGTCTAGTATATATATTTTTTCTATAGATTCATGGAAGGAGCAAGGAAAAGGAGAGAGCTTCCCTTGATAAAAAAAGGGACAAAGACTACAGAAGGAAAGAAATCTTGCCTTTTGAAAAGATGAAGGAACAAAGGTTGAGAGAACATTTAGTTCGTTTTGAAAGACTACGACGGGCAATGGAACTTCGAAGGTAGGAAAAGAATCTATTTATGTTTACATATAGGTACATAAGTTTGCACAGCATTTTATAGCTTATACAGTACTTTTCCATCTGTCTTCTCCACTTCAACAGTTTTGTAAAGATAGTAATACCTATAATATAATTTTTAAAAACTGAGGCCTGGAGAGGCTCAGTGACTTTTTCGCTACCACATGGCTGCAGCGTGGCAGGGTCTGGGCCTTGAGCCAAGTCTTCAACTGCAAGTCCAGCGCTCTGTCTTCTACTTCACCCAGAGCTGCTGCCATAAACATCCCTTTAAAGGAAGCAGGGGTTTTGTGATAAGGCAGCCCCAAAGTAGTTACAGTGTTCAGATACTGTGTTGAAATTTTAACACTTCGGCAAAAATTTATTCTCCTTTGAAAGAGAGCCCAAATGAAGCGAGATCTGCCCTGTGGGTCTTCCTGTGTACAGGCTGTATTCCTGTACAAGGTTTCTCTTTGAAACAAGTTCAAATCAAAACATTCTTATTTTTAGTGGAGATATTGCAACGGTTCATCGTGAGTGCCAGTTGACCTTCATATATCTCATTTTTTGATGCCACTTAAAGTATTTTCATGGATGTGGTTTATAATATAAACTTCCAAATATTAGTTTATCTTACTTGTCTAGAGGTTGCATATCAGGAGATTTCATGTATTTACTGTACTGACACAGCACTAGGAACTACCCGAGATACTGTTCGCAACTTCTTTAAGTTTTATTTAAAACTACAGGTGCCATGTGCTGTACTAGAAGGAAGTAGTCTGCGCACACATGGAACCCACGTCTTTGGGTGAAGTCCCAGCAAGCTCAGCCTCCTCTTTATGTAGTTGACAGCAAGTCTGGAGGAAGGGGAGAGAGAGGAGTTGGTAGGATAGCGATTCTCAAGCCTAACCTAAGACGCCAGCACCTTTTTATGTAAAAATGGTAGAACACCCTTTTTACTATCCTGATACTAAGTTGAAGTTGACAAATAATATAACCTACCTCTACAGACACTTCCCAAAAGATCGTTCTAATGCCTTAATTATAATACAAAGAAGAAATAAATGCTGCTTATATTAAAATATATTTTTCCAGATAATGTTTAGGCTTGTGTCTCTAGAAGATCCAGTGAAGTGGTCAGATGTTTGCACCCATATTTAGAATCACCGAGAATGGGACAGCCACAAATACAAGACTGATACTGGTGTGTTGTATTGTTGAGTAAATACCAGGAGTGATCTTGCCATTGTGACATGATCTATGAAGTGGTGAACAACTCTTGGTAGTAAAGTTCTCAAGAAAGTATAATGTAGGTTTTCATTCCTGGAAAATTTAATGTGTATTAAAACCGTTACATGAACAAACAGACCTAGCATTTATGAAAATGGAGTTAAGTTCTAGGCTATTTTTAAACTTTTTTTTTTTAATGACATGGATGACCATTATGACATTTTTTTTGTAGACAAAAAAGTATGTGACATTTGGGACAGTTTTTTCTTATGCAGGACTATCCTGACTATTCCATGTGTATTTAGAATCCTTGATCCACACTCACTAAATGTTAGTTAACAGCCCCACAATCATTGTGATAATTAAAAATAGATCTCAGATTTCCATGGGGGTCAGCACTGCCTGCCTTAGAGGAAGAGACAGAAACAGCATCAGAAGTCTAACACAGTAACTTTATTCAGCAAACAATCGAGCTATGTCCTGACTCCAAAAGGCATGTTACTGAGCCAGCCATCTACTAAGGGCTGGTGAATGCTCCAGAAGAGCCCTGAAGGGGTGGGTACCATGTTGTTATACGTAGCATTTGTTATAATTGATTTCCAGGTCATCAAAAAGAAGTATACTTTGTTTAAGGAGATAGAGTATATAATAAACATTGGAAATCTTTCTATCAAAAACAGTTGATAGAAGTTGTAATTCTGTAAATTCTTATAGATTTATAGACTATCCCCTTTTTTAGAAAATGCCGAGTAATTAATGGGCTGTTGTAGTGGGATTTTTATTCAAATAGGAAACATCTAAGAGGCAACCATTGTGTAAAATTCAGCTCGTCAGTCAGCGGTCTGAGAAGTAAGCGATGGCATTGGAGTCTGCCCCAGGTTCTACTCTGAGTTCTGTTGTCAGTGACATTAAAGCTACTTAGATCGAGTTGAAGTTTAAAACCGCTGTCCTCAAGGAGAAGTTGAAGTTCAACAGCTATTCTCTTTCACACAGTGCTAGCATAACTTAAGCATTTCTAAATACTGATTTTTGTTAGACGACGAGAGATTGCAGAGAGAGAGCGTCGGGAGCGAGAACGCATTAGAATAATTCGTGAACGGGAAGAACGGGAACGCTTACAGAGGGAGAGAGAGCGCCTAGAAATTGAAAGGCAGAAACTAGAGAGAGAGAGGATGGAACGTGAACGCTTGGAAAGGGAACGCATTCGTATTGAACAGGTGCAGTCAGAAAATCTTTTCATCTTAAATAACTGACCTTTTCAAACCCTCTGATGCTAGCAGTGACTTTGTTCTAGCTAATCGGTGATAACCCCAGCTCTGCAATATCATGGCAACCTCATGGTCTGAACATGGGTCTATGAACCCAGAGGAATCCAGGCTCTGTCAGTGCCCAGTCTTACAAAAAGAAATACTAACTGTTCCCTTACACGTCACCCCAAAAAAGAAAAACAAAACTTGTTGCCATCAAGTCGATTCTGACTCAAAGCCACCCTATAAAACAAAGTAGAACTGTCCCAGAGGGTTTCCAAGGCTGTAATCTTTACGGAAGCATACTCCCACACCTTTCTTCTGCAGAGTGGCTGGTGGGTTTGAACTGCTGACCTTTCAGTTAGCAGCTGAGTAGTTAACCACTGCGCGCTGCCAGGGCTCCTCTTACATACAACAGGGGCAATAATTTCCTGAGGTTGGAAGAAAGTAACACCTCTCTTGGCAGAACGGCACCCAGGATTTTAAAGCACTTTAGTCTCCATACATTTTAGGAACTCTGTTTCTAGTTCACTTCAGTTTTTGATTTGGTCAAATGATTAAACTAAGTATGACCTTACCAAATACTTCCCAGCTCACTACTCAATCCCTGTTGTTTTTAATGTTTCAGAACAAGAGCCATAACCTAGATTATTGAAGTCAAATTTATTTGTCCCAGGTTTGTGTTGCCTTGTGTTTGCCTCTGATGGTTTCTTAATGACAGGATTAAAACAAAGTTACATATATACTTATTCTGTGTTTTCATTTTGCATTGGTTGGTTCTTCTGTGTTACCTGAAGGAACGTCGTAAGGAGGCTGAACGTATTGCTCGAGAACGAGAGGAACTCAGACGCCAGCAGCAGCAGCTTCGTTATGAACAAGAGAAAAGGAATTCTTTGAAACGCCCCCGCGACGTAGATCATAGGTAGCTGCTTGCTTGTTTGCTTGCTCGCTCGCTTGCTTGCTTGGACAGTTACGCTTGCTGTTTCTTCCCTTCAAGCTAAGACTCAGCTTCCTTAGTCCCTCCCTAAGGGCAAATGGTTTTTCATTATGACTGGCAATACATAGTCACAGCAAGCTGCAGTAAGAGTTCCCAACACAGGCCTGTTTGGAAAGCTCTCCCAGGCTTAGTGCAGGTGGTACAGAAATGGAAGTCATACCTTCGGGAGACTAAAGTATAGATTCTCTTGTCTGTTTGCTTCAAACCTTCTTAATAGACCTTAAAATACAAGAATAAATTTATTTAGTTTTCTTAGTATAAATTCTATGATAGTTGACTGTTGAGAAATAGGTGGAACGAATGAATAATTCATGACTCCAGGTAAATGTTTGCTGATTGTAACACTGGTTTATGTGAATGACAAACATTTCTCTTCAAGGCGCGATGACCCTTACTGGAGCGAGAGTAAGAAGCTGTCTCTAGATACAGATGCGCGGTTTGGCCATGGGTCTGACTACTCTCGCCAGCAGAACAGGTTCAATGACTTCGACCACCGAGAGAGGGGCAGATTTCCTGAGAGTTCAGCAGTACAGTCTTCATCTTTTGAAAGGTAGATATGTTGAAATTTATTACATTTGATAAACGAGGCTTGCCGGTGATATTGTTGGTTCTGTGTTAAAATCTGAATTCAGAAGTACAAGTCAGAACTGAAGGTTGAAAGTAAATGCGTATGTTTGTTTGGGTTTTGTTTTTGATAACAGCAATGTGATTTAGTATTTGAAATGAGTTAAATAGGCTGCCATAACAGGGCGAAGCAGGTTGGCTTTAGCTTAGACCTTTAAGACTGAGCGGGAACAGTGCCCAAGTATTAGTATGCTGTCTGTGGGTGGAGACTGTTAGGTTTGGATGTGCCTCAGCTGTGGAGTAAAACACTGTTCAGGTGGAAAGTGACTTGAGGGGTCCATGTAATTTCCCCTTGGTGCTAAAAAATCCAGCTTGTATGCCAAACATTTAGCTTAATTTAAAAGAATTATTATAATCAATAATTGTAGCGTTTTTGGTGATTTTGCCTTAATTTTTAAGAAGGCATTAGCCTGTGGGTTATGCATATTAAGTTAAGAATAAGGACAGGTAAATACTTCAGAACTCTTTTCTTTGTTTTGGATAATCAACAGGCGAGAACGTTTTGTTGGTCAAAGTGAAGGGAAAAAAGCACGTCCTGCTGCACGAAGAGAAGACCCAGGCTATGAGAGGTATCCCAAAAATTTCAGCGATTCCAGAAGAAATGAGCCTCCACCAAGAAATGAACTTCGAGAAACAGACAGGCGAGAAGTGAGAGGGGAACGAGATGAGAGGAGAACCGTGATCATTCACGACAGGCCTGACATCGCTCATTCCAGACATCCTCGGGAATCCGGGCCCAACCCTCCCAGACCCAGCAGCTGGAAAGGTGATGGAGGCATGGCCAGTGACAAGCGGGAAACAAGGTATTTGTGTAGTTCTGTGGTAATTGTTGTGAGGTGCCGTTGAGGCGATTCCGACTCATAGCAGCTCAATGTATGACAGAGTAGAACTGCTCCATCGGTTTTTCTTGGTTGTGATCTTTACACAAACAGATTGCCAAGTCTTTCTCCCACGGAGCCTCTGGGTGGGTTGGAAACACCAACCTTTCAGCTAGCAGCCGATTGTTTAACCAAATGCCTACCTAGTGGTTTATAATGCATTTGGGCTAAAAACAAAAAATGTAATAAAATTATGGTCATGTATGTTTTTGTGTTCTGTTTAACAGAGTTGAAAGGCCAGAACGCTCTGGGAGAGAAGTATCAGGTCACAGTGTGCGCAGTGCCCCGCCTGGGAATCGCAGTAATGCCCCTGGCTACGGAGCCAGAGAAGGGGACAGAGTCATGACAGACCGGGGAAGTGGGGCACAGGTGGGCGTCTGGGGGCATTTATTGTCAGCTCTTCAGAAATAAATGTGGGTTACTTAGGATACACTCTTGATACAGTGTGGCATTTTCATGTGGCCTAGATTGGTTAGATTAGAATTACTGGGAGTTTTTTGGTTTTTGTTTTTTTTTTTTTAAGATCTTAGTATCTCTCATGTTTTATTGTTAGTAGTTAAATATCAGTAGTCCAAATAAGTAGGATACTGTCTGTTAAAGACTTGGTCCATTTTAATTTAACTTCCTGCTGAAATTGGAGAATTGTTCTATTTGGCAGATGAGTCTTCTAGCGATGACTTTGGTTTTATTTCCTTTACGAAATTGAGGCTTTCAGACTGGGTGAGAAATCTTGGGCATCACTTAGTCTCCCCCTCACTTTTCCCTTCTTACCACAGTCTGCAAGCTTCCCTCTGAGTTCCTTAACTAGCATAAGGTACAGAACTGACATAAGACTGGTCTTTTTGTTTTCATTCATAAATGTAGGTGAGTGTAATCTTTCCTATATTAACTGCTTTATAACCCTTGTGATGCTTCATTGACTTTCTGAGTCCGTGAGCCAGGACAGAGGAAAGCTTCTTCATCTCTTAAGAAACTCAAATAAACAGAGGTATCTTGCCTAGTTTAAAAGTCATCTATTGATAAAGTGCCAGTACATGAGTTGACAGCAGCTCTTTTCTGAGGTTACTGCGTGTCTGTTCTCCACCCCTGTGCACTGGTGCTGTGTTGTACGTTTGACTAGAAAATTTTTTGATCTGTTGACATTCTAGCTGACACCAATATACTTGTCATTTCACTCAGCTTTTAGAAGCAGATTTGATCCTGATGGCATTATAAGTTTTAATGTCTGATAAGTAGAAATGTTCAGTAGATCCATTCAGGGAGCTGTTCACTCTGAGCAGAACTTTTAAGACTGAGTGTATAATCCAGATGCCTTGCCTCGTTCAGAGTGAAACTTAAGGTTAAGTCTCACAGAAAAGGTTGCCCACAAAGGAGGTCCTGTATCTTCCCTTGAAAAGTCTCCTTGTTTCCTGTTAGTCTAGAAATCATTCTGCTGCTGGTGTTAGACTTAAGCTGCCCCGTGGGCACCTTCAGCTTTATGTTCTGTAGCCATGTGTCAAGACCTGTGATCCTTAGCTGTGTGTTTTCTTTCTCTATGTTGACTACTCTGTTTTTCAGTTATGGATATAGCACCTTGTAAGAGCCGTAGCGCCATTGTCACTGTTGGGTGCAGTCAAGTCGATTTTGACTCATAGTGACCCCATGTGACAGAGTGGAACCATCTCACAGGGTTTTCTGGGCTGTAATCTTTACAGGAAGGAGCCCTGGTGGTGCAGTGGTTAAAGCATTTGGCTGCTAACTGAAAGGTTGGCAGTTCAAACCCACCTGCTGCTGCACGGAGAAAGGTGTGTCTGTAAAGATTACAGCCGTGGAAGCCTCAGGGGGCAGTTCTGCTCAGCCCTGTATAGTTGCTGTCAGTTGGAATGGACTCAACAGCAACAGGTTAATCTTTGCAAGAGTAGGTCACCAGGCCTTCCTCCTGCGGAGCTGCTGGGCTGGTCCAGGCCACCAGCCTTTGGTTAGCAGCCAAGCACGTAACCGTTTCGCCGTTGTGTCTCCTTAGAGCACTAACTAGTACTGCATAAAAGAGGATGACGACTCTTACTGCTGTGTGCTGTTTGCTTATTGATCAGATACCCCACTCTGATTTGTCTTAAGGTTTTGACCTCTGACTGTGCCTCCTTACCTATGTATAGATGGAGACATTAGAAATACTCAAGGGAGAAATAGTAGGTGGGTGCCAGAAAGTGTAGAAATAGAAATGATAGTGCTGAATCATTTCCCTGCACCCCACCCTGGAGCCTGTGCAGCTTCTCGCTGCAGCGTAGGTGGGAACCCTTTCATGTGACACCACATTGCTCATCCTTTTATCTTGTCAGATATTATTAATTTGGCTCTGACATTAAAGCATGTCAGTGTAAGTAAATTGGTGTGAAACTGATGGTGTTGCAAATTTTCTGTTTAATTCTTCAGCACTATCCTGAAGAACGACATGTGGTTGAACGCCATGGACGGGACACAAGTGGACCAAGGAAAGAGTGGCATGGTCCACCTTCTCAAGGGCCTGGGTACCATGATGCAAGGCGAATGGGTGATGGCCGGGCGGGGACAGGCGTGATCAGCCAGCATGCAAGGTAAGCAGCTCAGCAGTTGAGACTTGAGCCAGCACACACCCAACCTTTGTTCTTTCCTTAAAAGTCATCATAGCTTCTCAGGGATTAAATTTGTAACTGAAACAACCAAGGTCTGCCCATGTTATTTCCCAGTATTAACTGAGAATCTCCGGGAGATACACTCCTTATTGTAAACTAATGGGTTGGCATCCTGGCATATGGATGTACATACGGGTATGTGTGCTCATCAGAGTCCGGTAGATAAAGAACCTCGTCATGTCAAAACCATCGTTTTGTTCATACCCACCATGCCTAAAATTCCTAGAAAGCCAGAAGAAGTTACTGGAAGCATGTTGTTTCTACTGTCAAGCTTAGTGTTTACTAAACTCGTGCCTGCATCATGTCATCCCTCATCCTATCTTTGAGTTTTAGAGGTCACCGAAGACTTTTCTTGATAAGTATAATTCTTTTATTCTCCTGGTTCTCAGGCTCCTTAGTGGTTAAGTAGCATTTTACAGTGTTGCTTTTCCTTTTTTTGAAACAGTCTCTTGTTTTCTGAGGCACTGTAATTTTCTTTTTGATTTCTTTTTTTGCCTCCTTCAGATGGTTGACCTTTAGACCTACACTGTACCTGGAGCTCTGTTACTCCTGTCCATGTAAATGCCTTCTCTCTCCATAAATGCAAAGTCACTCATTCTCCATAAATTCAAAGTCACTCACTCTCCTTTCACGCTTTTCGTTTCCCTAGTAGCATTTCCATTTCAGCGTCTTATACTTTTCCCAAATTTGTCTTTTTCCTGCTTCATTGTTCAGACTATTCCTAAATGTAACTGTTGGAACACATTTCATATCATGCCATTTACTTGCTCCAAAACCACAGACAGGTTCTCTAGTCCACAGGAGCTAATCTAAATTCCTCAGCCTGGCATTCACACTTTTCCGTCGTCTGGTTTTATTCTACTTAAACCATTCACCCGGTGGCTTTATCCCAAATTTATTACAGGGTTTTTGTTTTGGTGGGTCTCCTTTTTCTGTATCACTCACTAGTACATACTATTTTGCATAATGATTCCAGAAATACTTCTTAAATGACTTCCTCTATGTCAGAGTTTCAAACTTCAGTGCATAGCAAACTCACCTGGAGAGTTTGTTAAACACAGATTGCTCAGGGCCCCACCCCTAGAGTGTCTATCTCAGTGATCTGAGGTGGGGGCTGAGAATTTGCATTTCTAACAAGTTCCCAGGTGATAACTGGTGTTGCTGATCTGGGGACCACACTGGTCTAGTCCATTCACATCCACACCATTAAACGGCTTCTTAGCAGGCAGGGGCTCCACCATTTGTTAGCTCTGTGACATTGGGCAAGTACTAACCTCTGGGTCTCAGTTTCTTGTCAGTAAAGTGGGGTTGAGGGGCAGAGGTGGCTTAGCGGTAAAATTCTTCCCTTCCATGTGGGAGACCCAGGTGCAATTCCTAGCCAGTCCACCTCAAGCACAGCCACCAGCCTTCTGTCAGTGGTGGCTTGTATGTTGTTATGCTAAATATGCTTGAGCAGAGCTTCCAGACTAGACAGACTAGGAGGAGAGGCCTGGTGATCTGCTTCTGAAAATCAGCTGGTGAAAACTCTTACGAATCACAACGGTCCAGTCCTGCTGTGCATGGGGTCACTGTGAGTCAGGGGCTGACTAGATGGCCGCTAACAGTAAGGAAGTGTGGTTAGGAATAGTACCTACCTCACAGGACTGTGAAAGGCATCCACTCTAGTCCACCCGCTATCAGTAGCAAAGTGTGGCTAGTAATAGTACCTATGTCATAGAACTATGATACAGGTGAAGTGTCTGGTGAGTGGTAACCACTGTATAGGTTATTTGCTGTAATTCTCTTGTTCTCTGACACTGTTTTTAAACCTTTTTACAGTAACGCATCCCCAATTAATAGAATTGTACAAATCGGTGGCAATTCCATGCCAAGAGGAAGTGGCTCCGGATTTAAGCCATTTAAGGGCGGACCTCCACGACGCTTCTGAAAATCAGCTCTCTGCCATGGTTTCAAGATAATTTATTGAAATCTCCTGTAAACTTTTACTTGACTACTTAATGAAGAGGACCTCTGACTTGTTTGAGAGTTCTGTCAGACTTTCCTTTTTTCTTTTTTAAAATTTAACATGATTGCTTTTCTCAATTTTGGAGAAGATGTTTAAATAGTTCTGTTGTAACTTTTAATAGTTTTGTGTATCATTCAACTTTTTTTCTTTCGGCACTGAGACCCATTTGAGAAGATTGGTGTAGAAGCCACTTTGTTTAACGCTGTGTGACTATAGAGTAGTTTGCATCTGTGTGGTAGTGATTTAATTTGCAGCACTAGCTTTGTGGTGTCAGGCTTTAGAGTTCCTTCTTGTCATCAAGCATTCTCAGCCTCCATTTTGAAGGCTGTCTAAGCTTAAAAGGTCTGCTGTCTAATTTGTAGAGAGTAAGATTGTCCCTTGCCTTCCTGAGTATTATGTAACCTATTTTTGCAGAGGGTACTGTTACATTAAGTGCATCTGTGTATCCGGGTTAAAAAACAAATGTACTCTTTTTTGAAATAAATCTTCATATTCTGTATAGTTGCTAAAGTGTTGAGAACCTTTTTAATTGTATAATGAGAAGCAGTTTTTAGCTTCGTGTAGCAGCACTCTTGTTCGGGTTTGCATGGTATGAAGCCAGATAGGTTAATGAGACCTTGGCCGTGAGGTCTGTGTCACTGAAGTCCTTGGCCTGAGTTGTGCAGGTAAGTGCACTCTTAGGTCATCTGCACTGTGACGGTTAAGTTCCATCTCTGGGAACTGTGTGGGTACTGCCATTTTCCACGTTCCCAACTGTGTTGAGAAGTGGAAAGAAACCCAAGTCCTAGGTTGGTGGATTGGCTGGGTTTTGGAAATGCTTGTATGAGGGAAGGCATTACTATCTCTGTGAAAATAAAAATCCACACCTGCAAGTGTGTGTGTCTTTCTGTTTCCAGCTTCTTAGGTGTCAGTCTTCCAGCCTTTTGTGGAGTTAAACCCTGGAGTCATTGACTAGGCTTAGAGCTAGAAGGCAGGCTTTGTCTGTCTTCCTAGAAAGTAAGTCTGACTTTGACTCTTCACTTCCGTAGCTGGGCAGCACACTGTTGTTACGTTGGAGACTTTTTCACCTTAGTAGCTGGGCAGCACACTCTTCATATGTTGGGGACTTTTTTTATTAAGACATTTATTCTAGGAAAGCCCGTAAAGGTAAATTTTGAATATCAGCTCTTTCCTGAAAGCCTCCCATATCCTTTCATCTAAATCAGTGATGAATAGGCCTAACGCTGTAATTCTTGGTAAATTCCAGGGCTTCCAGCTGGTTCCTTCTGGTTCAGACCCCTGCTGAGAATGTGCAGTTCTGACAAGTTCCCAGGCGATGCCCGATGCTGCTGGCTGGGGACCTATTCTGAGAACCGCTAGTAGAGTGAGGCTCTCCACATTCCTTATACGTGAACATCACCTGGGGATCTTGTGAAAATGTAGATTCAGTTTATCTGGGGTGGAAATGCAGATTCTCAGCAGAGATTGGTACCCAAGGAACCTGCTGGAAGCCCTGGTAAATTCAACAGTGTCTGTGTTCACACAGAGCAGGAAGATGGGGTGGGGGGTTGCTCCGGGGCCATGCGTTTGATGTGAGGAGAAGACTCTAAAGTTCTTGTAAGTGTCCGTCACTGGTGGGTGTCTTCACGCCATGAGATGACTCAGACCTCTAAGTACTGTGGGCAGCCGGGGGGCCCAGCCTTCAGCCCTCTGGGGAGCTGGCACCCTCTGTGTGGCTGGATTTCATAGCCTGTTCTGTTCTTCCGAGCCCTCCACCAGTTGTGAGCAGGTGGTGTGTATGTGCACGTGTGTGTATCTTCTCCTGCCTCACCTCTGGGTGCTTGACTCGTTCTCAGAATAATCCTAGTCATAGAAACAGTTACTGTCCCACCCATTTTTCAGGTGAGGATCTGAGAAGTAACCAGCTCTTAAAAAATTAGATCTTTGATTTGCTCCAGTCTCCCTGTACTTACACTGAAGGGTACAACAGCCTGTAGGCAGTGTAAGTAAGGATTTTGTTCCTCAGCTTGGCTGTAATAGCTTTTCCAAGTTGAGAAAACCTGAGAAGCCACCTTGTGACATTGTGGCATTGAGCTCGACAAGCTCTCAAGGTTCAGGGGCACCAGCTACCAGAGCCCTGGGTGGCTCGTGGTCAGTAGTAAAAGTGAGACCTAGAGACTTCATAAAGGGGGACGGAGTCCTGGAAGCCCAGAGAAAGGAGGAGAGCTTGCCGTTCCCAGACCTTTGATGAACAACCCAAACGCTTTGCCATAATGCTGCAATGAAGATTGCAGTGATTGGGAGGAAGGGCTCACAGTGGTTCAAGATAAGTAAGAGCCAGTCTTAATAAGCCTGGGGAAGGATAGTGAAGTCAGAGGAACCATATGTGCCAGAAATACTTAGAAAAGCCTGGAAATTACGTGGAAAATATTACGAACCTCTTAAAGAAATGAAATAAAAATTTTAAAAACCTCATGGCTTTAGGTACATCCCTTGCTAAAAACTTAACCCAGGCCCAACAACTAAACAATGAATCGTTACTGGGAAAAGTACCTGAAATGCCAAATTACTTTTGCATTTTTCGTTAAGAACCTCATCTAATCCAATTCCTTGCCTGAAGCATGGATCTCTTAGAGCCCCAACGAAGGCTCTGTTAGCATTCCGCTCTGGCACCTCAAACTTAACGTGTTGAATTTTCCCTACAAAGGAGCAGATCCACGCCAACATTTAGTCACTTCAAATCAATGAGGCTGCCAAGATAAACTTAGTATCTCTTCCCTACATCCCTTAATATGCATCATTCAACAAATAACTCTTATTTTTACCCGAAACAAACTGGTTTTTGAAATCCTCAAATGTTTTCTCCAAGATAAGCTTCTTTGCTGCCTCTCCCTGTTAGAGCTTCGCCATTCCAGCCGCCTCGGGAGCAGGCAGCACAGAGCTGATCCCCCGGTGCGCTCGGCACTGGGTCGTCTTGTACCCCTGCAGCTCACACACTTTGTCTAGAAGGCTGACTCTGGGCTAATGTCGTCTGTCTCCCTTAGAATCAATCCAGTCTTTAATGTCTGGCTCACTTCATTCTCATCACACTGGCCTCTTCTGTCTCTGGAGCACATCGTCCTACCTCAGGACTTCTGTGTTTTGTGTTCCTTAATCCGTAGTGCTCTCCCTGGGTATTCATGTGGCTCGCTTCCTTCAGGTTTTTGCTGAAATGCCATTTTATCAGGGAGGCGCTTCTTGATCTTATTTAAAACTGCAACCCCCTCACCCTCCCTCGTTATTTGTCTCTTCCCTCTGGAATGTAAGGTCCAGGAGAGCAGCCATTAGTTGGTTCTGAATTCCTATAGCAGGGTTTCAGGGGCAGCAGCCTGGCTGCAGTGGGGGGCCTGGGCTTTGAATTGAAATTGCACTGATGTGGCACACACTCTAATAAGATGGCGTGCTCACGTGGGGTAACTGGGGTAGGGGGTATCTGTGGAAAAGAGGTCTTGGGGAGGCCACGGCCTTCTCCCAGGCTGCCCCTGGGTGCAGCCACTAGTAAGAATTGGGATCGTTTAGGGACAGGCTGCCCAGACCAAGTCTGCAGCCCATGCTCCGGAAAGCCCAGAGCGGGGATACTGGCCTCAGGCAGGGACATTAGCCATGAGGCCATCTCTGCTGCTGCTCCATGCTCAGTAGTATATTTTGCTTCCCACCTGGAATTGCCAACAGACAGGAAACTTAAGTCTGCTTGATAGTTAGATTTTCATAGGTTTGTTAGAGACTGACCAAGCCCATCAAGAGCTCAGACAATAGCCAAGTCATTTGGACAGAGACAGTTTTTTTGTTTTCCTCTCAAGCTTCTAGTGATATCAGGATACACTAAATATCATCATTAATTTACTCATCACACTGCCAGGCATTTGGGAGGTGAGAGAAAGGAGGAAAATGGGTCAGGTAACTGACCAGCGCTTCTCTCAAGGATGTGACAATATGCTTTGAAGACTGAAAGTTTCAAAGAATTTTGGTTCCATAAAATAATCCTGTAATTTTCCTACAAATATATCACCTGTTAGCTTCTTTAATGCCTCTCAGTTTATTCCTCAAAGGATCTGCTGTCCTTGGTGTCTGGAAAGGCAGTCTGGCCAGGCGCATTACCTTGTCTAGTTTCACTACCACCCTGACAGCAGTCCCCACTGGTGAGAGTGTCACCAGGAAACCCTTCGCCCAGGGACGGCTCACACGTTGCCCAGTCTAAAGATCTTGGCTGTGGGCTGGGGAGGATGGGAACTCGAGGACCAGCAGCACCATTTACCATGTGTTACAATTACGGGCAATTTATTTTACATCAGGGATGCTACAATCGCCAGGGGTGGTTGTGAGGTTTTAAATGAGAAAATGTGTGAAAAACTGAACAAATCCCATTCATTATTTCTCTTGTTCTAGCAAAGTCATGTTGTAACCCCTGATTTTGTGACAGAGAAGACTTTATTTGACAAGGTCCCTGGGTAGAGAAGTGGACTGGTCTAGGTGCTGACTGGGAAATAATTAGGTCTAACTAGGTGAGAGCAGTTCTCAAGCCTGGGCCTTACCCCCACCCCTTGAGACTCATAGGTCGGGCCCAGGCACACTGCCCCTCACCACCCCGCCAAAGTTCCCCCAGAGGTTTCACGTGTGCAGCCAGGGCTAAGAATCACTGCAGAAGAGATGTGGCACAGAGCAGGTAAGACCAAGTGCTTTTTGAAGAGCAGCCAGCAATTTTATGATTAATTTTTATCACTTCTCCAACACGCCATTTTAGCACAGTGAGACCTGTGAGAGCCGGAACTTGGTGGGACTGCCTTGTTTTTCAGGGTCTCACACATTTTCTGCCTTTTCAGGGCGCGGTCTTACCACTTTTCTATGGATTGTTTTAATGGAAAATATTTTTCTTCTCTGACAGGCTTCTGTTTTACACAGGTTCTATGTTTTGAAGTTTTTACTGTATTTCAAACCTCATGTTTTTGCTAGTGGGATGAGATGCTCTGATAAATTTTCTGGTTAATGGATAACTGGTTCCTTTCCACAGCTAAATTGCTGGGGGTGGAGAGAAGGGGTTCCCAGCATCACCTTTGGGAATTTGGGTACAAAGCTTTCAGAACTGTACTGACTGAGCTGTGAAACATTGTTAGTTAATATTTAAGTACTGTTTAGATAAGCAGTGCTACTTTGTTTCTATTCTGTTCTAGAGGCGCCTTAGGGTTTAAGAGGGTTGTAGCTCAGTACCGACGTTAACAGACTAGATCAAGAGTCAGAAAACCCGGGTTCTGATTCTGATCCTACTACCTGGGGCATATCAGTTAACCTTTGTGGGCCCCAATTTCTTTATCCATAGACTTAAGAGCTTTATGGTTCTTGCTAGATCCAACATCTATTATAATAAAAATTCAAAATACGCTCATCCCTGATCATCTTAACCTCACAGGAAAGTAAAAAGGGACAGACAGATCTAGTCACACAGATCATTACATGTCGGGTATGTTAAGCATGACTACGGTCATCATGACAGAAATTAATATTGAGCACTTAGTATGTGCTGGTAACCCTGGTGGCGTAGTAGTTAAGGGCTATGGCTGCTAATCTAAAGGTCGGCACTTCGAATCCCCCAGGTGCTCCTTGGAAGCCCTGTGGGGCAGTTCTGCTCTGTCCTGTAGGGTTGCTGTGACTAGGAATTGACTCGACAGCAGCGGGTTTGGGTTTTTTTGGGTTTTTGCTATGTACTAGGTGTTGCAGTAGGTAATTCACATACATTAACTCATTTAATTTCCATGACAAGCTTATGGTTTAGGTATAGGCTAAGAAGCAGTTTGCCCCAAATCATAAAGCTATCCAGTGGTGGGACCAAACTTCAAACATAGCCACGTACTCACAAGAACGTCAAGGCATTCCATCCTCAGGGCCATCCACGAAAGATAATCACCAGTGGTGTATCCAGTGGATTTGACACCGCAAAGTATTTCTTCATACTCCCTCTCCTATAGGACAAAATTATTTTCAGTAATAATCATTTCCTTTATTCTTTAGTTTTAAAATAATACTCCTTGGAAACGTAAGCACAAAGTTACAAAGCACCCTTACATCAGAGCCAGGATTATTGCTACATAGTGATAACTGATAAGTCATTTTGGCTCTGCCAGACCTCTTCAAGGAGCCCTAGTGGCACAGTGGTTAAGAGCTCGACTGCTAGCCAAAAGGTCGGCAGTTCAAATCTACCTGTCGCTCCTTGGAAACCCTCTGTCCTACAGGGTTACTATGACTGGGAATCTGCTCGACGGCGTCGGGTTTTTATGCACCCCAGTAACCACCACCATGGATGGTCAGGATAAAAAATATTTCCATCACTAAAATTTTTTGTTGACATCAGCCACATATCTGGCCCCATGCAATCACTGATCAACTTCATGTTGCTAGAGATTTTATCTTCCCTGGAGTTTCATATAAATGGGATCAAACGATAATGTCCTCTTTTGTGTCAGGCTTTTTTCATTCAGCAAAATCATTTTGCAATTCAGCTGTGTTGCTGTGTATCAGTAGTTTCTTTTTTTGCTTTGTAAATAAATATTCCATTGTGTGGCTATACCACAGTTCATGCATTTACCTGTTGGATGGAAATTTGAGTAGTTGACAGTTTCTGGCTATTATGAATAAAGCTACTGTGAATATTTGTGTACAAGTCTTTGTGTGGACATGTTTTTGTTTTTCTTGGGTAAATAGGAGCGGAATTGCTGGGTTATATAGTAAGTGTATGTTTAACATTACAAGAAACTTCTGAAGAGATTTCTAAAGTGGTTGTACCATTTTACATTCCCATCAGCAATGTTGAGTCCAAACTTGCAGTATAGACTCAGTACTTGGTATTGGCAGTCTTTTTAATTTTAGCCATTTTAGTGATGTGGAGTACTATTTTATCGTGGCTTGACTTTGCATTTCCTGCTGACAGATGACGTCAAGCATGTCGTCATAGTTTTATCGACCATTGATATATCTTCATTTGTGAGGTATCTGTTCAAATCTTTACCCTATTTTTTAATTGTGCTATTTTATCTTATTGAGTTGTAAGAGTTCCTTATGTACTATGGATACAAGTTCTTTGTCAGATACGTATTAGGAATATCTTCTCCCAGTTTGGGGTTTACCTTTTTATTTTCTTAACGGCGTCTTCTAAAGAACTTCCTCCAACCCTGATGCCATGTTCTTAGTCACATAGATCCACTTATCAGGTTATTTGCTCAGCATACAGACTGAATAGCTATGGTGAAAGGGTACAACCCTGACTCACCTTTTCTGATTTTACAGCAGAGGAAAATCACATATACAGTTGACCCAATTTATTACAATTAGTGGATTTTAATTTAACCACAGATCTGTGCAATCATCACCATAGTCAATTTTCAAACATTTCATCACCTCAAAAAGAAACCCTATTATCTTTTAGCCTCCTGGGTCTCCTGGAGTGTGTGTGTGTGTGTGCGTGCACGCACGCACATGTGTATGAATATATGTATTTTTCCTGGTGTATTTTATTATTGATAAATGAGTAACCTCACTAGTCTCCAGAGAACATAGCACAATTTCTAAAATTATTTATCAGTAATTCATGATTATTATATATTTCTTTTTTTATTGTGCTTTAGGTGAAAGTTTACAGCTCATTAATTTCTCATACAAAAATTCATACACATACTGTTATGTGGCATTAGTTGCAATCCCTGGGTTTCTTGCATCCATTCAACCAGTTCCTGTCCCTGCCTTTTCATCCTGCCTCTAGACAGGAGCTGTCCATTTGGTTTCATGTATCAGATTGAGCTAAGCAGCACACTCCCTACGAGTATTATTTTATGTTTTATAGTACAGTCTAATGTTTGTCTGAAGAGTGGGCTTCGGGAATGGTTTTAGTTCTGAGTTAACAGAGCATCCGGGGGCCATGGCTTCGGGGGTTCCTCCAGTCTTAGACCATTAAGTCTCTTTACGTGAATTTGGGTTCTGCTCTGCATTTTTCTCCCGCTCCATCCAGGACTCTCTATTGTGTTCCCTGTCAGGGTGGCTATTGGTGGTAGCCCGACACCATCTAGTTCTTCTGGTCTCAGGCTGATGGAGTCTCTGGTTTATGTGGCCTTTCTGTCTCTTGAGGTAATATAATATTTTCCTTGTGTCTTTGGTGTTCTTCATTGTCTTTTGCTCCAAGTGGGACCAATTGATGCATCTTGGCTGCTAGCAAGCTTTTAAGACCCCAGATGACACTTACCGAAGTGGGATGCATGACATTTTTGTAATAAACTTTGTTATGCCAGTTGAGCTAGATGTCCCCTGAAATCCTGGTCCCCAGGCCCCTATGCCAGCTACTCTGTCCCTCAAAGTGTTTTGTTTGCCACCCAGGCAAAATCAGAGGGGGGTGTAAAGAATTAAGGATTTCAGTACCCTCTACCTATGTAACTTTTATGCTAAAAGGGAAAATGATTCAATAACTCAGTTTACTTTGAATTTAAAGAACAGGCAAACAATAACTGTATGATATAGGTATCTTTGAAATATATTCTAAATAAATATTTGAGCTCTTTATAAATGCCAATGATTATGTAATATGCTCCCCTCCAAAAAATTTAAAAAAAACCAAGATGATCCCTGTCCTTAAAAGGCTGCCTAGCTTAAGTGCTATAAATGGTGGGAAGTGAACAAAATGCTATGTGAAGTGATTAACTCTGCATAGGGGGCTGGAAGTCCAAGAACGCTTTCTCAGAGAAATGTCAGGTATTAGCTAGTTTGGACTTTAAATTACTGAACAGAAACTTTATATTAGGGTTGGCTCTGTGGAAAAAGAAAATAATTCCTTATCAAATCTTTCTAACTTAGTCCTCCAAGAGGATAGAAGTGTCAGATATAACAAATCTACCACTGGGATTGGGTGGTTGACTATTATATGGCCCAGAGTTAAAAAAAAAAAAAAAACTCAAACCCAATACTGTCAAGCTGATTCTGACTCACAGTGACCCTACAGGACACAGAAGAACTGCCCCACAGGGTTTCCAGGGCTGAACTTTTTATGGACGCAGACTGCCACGACTTTCTCCCGTGGAGCTGCTGGTGGGTTTGAACTGCCATCCTTCCACTTAGCAGCCAAGCGCTTTCACCACTGTACCACCGGGGCTCCAGCTTAGAGTTGTTTCATTATTCACTGCCTTTGGAGGGAGAAATCTGTCTTTATCAAAAGTTGGTCCAAGTATTCTAAGAGTGAATCTGGGTAAATGTGAATCGATATGTCAATTCCCTGTGTCCCCATTCTTAAATTTGTTAAGAAGTAGCTTAACAAGTTAAATATATATAGCAGGGAAACGGTTTGGTCTAAATATCAAAGTTTATTGAAATAAAATATAATCTATAATAAAAAATACTAAGGGTGTTATCACTGGTTACAGTTTTAAGTACGTTAACAAAAAGTCCAACATTTTAGTTCAACAATGACACTATCCTTGTGGTACAATAAACAAGTATTAAATGTTGAATAATACTGAAAAATTCTGTAAGAAACATTTTATACTCTCCCATCTCCGTTCATATGCCTTTTTAGGAATATCCTCCAAAAGTGAAACTTGTGAATCTTAAGACCTAGTTTTTAGAATTAAGTAGTTTTAGCAAAATTAGCCTTTAAAACAGTAAATTTCTTTCACAGAACTTCAGTTCCACCCTAGCCGGTAGATGCTTTTATTAAAAAAAAAAAAAAAAATGTATTTCAACGTTCTCTCCTGTTAATCTGTAGGGTTGCTATTATCCTTCAACTAACTGGGATTACAGCTGGTCACAGAGCGAAACAGATGAGTTATTTTCCCAAGTGGAAAGGGGACTAAGAGCCAAGGAACGGAGGAGAAAGATAGGCAGCCATACCCAATCTATAATTTAAACTCTTCCATTGGTCTGCGCATCCTTAGCTGGCACACAGATGTCACAGCAACTTCCTGACACTTAAGCGGAGAGAGAGCCTCTTGCCCTCTTTGCTTTATTTAAGATCCCTTTCTCTGTGGTCATTATACCATTCCTCTTGCTACTCCTAAACCTACGGCATGATCCACTTACTCACAACAATACACAGAGATAAGAGCCACGTGCGGGGGCTGTAGGAGAGGACGCTCGGGGACCTCTGGGTTTCACTAGTGAAGACGGCCCTCTGCTGTCTGCTGTGCAGCCACTGTCCATCAGCCTTCTACTATAGCGTCCTCCTTGGGGCAAGTGTGTCTGTGACAACAATAACTTTTTCTGTTGAAGCAAGTGGCCTTTTAACAAAAACCACTAGAGACTTTTCAATGCCTCATCTTAAAAAGTCTGTAAAGCTAAGATATCCTATGCACCCTGAAAAAACTGGTTATGTCATATAACTGAATGTAAAAAAGAACGTGCACACACACACACGCACAGTGACAAAACTGAGAGACACGCAGGACAGATCTTCACAGATTTCAATATCAGCCTTAGTATAAAACACATTCCATTAGCTAGAACTGCTTTGTAGGGTATTTCAGTTGCAATGGCCACGTGAGTAGGCCACTTAGTTGAGAATTTAAGTGGGCATTTCAGTTTCCTTTCTATAAAACAGCCACTAGGGCCAAAGAAACCAGGATCACTTTCAAAGGAATTGTGCTTTGTGCATCCTCTCGTCTGTAAGAGGCAGGCCCCCCGCCCAACCACCCCAGCACGGACTATGCCAGTCAGGATGGATATAAAGTTTATACAGTGAGTGGTGACAAGTCACTCAGTGGTTTGAATATTTAATCCTCTGATGAATATCACATAAACAGAGAGGCTCATAGTAGAAAGATGATACACCTTTTTGTTCTTTAAGTAGTTCAAAGCTTAGGTTTTGTATTTGTGCCATGGTATTTTGACACCTTACCTGGGATAGCAAGGTACCGTGCCCTGAAAAATACCTGTGCTTGGCAGACAACTGTAAATCCCCTCCTTTTTAAGACAATAGGACAAAGCAGAGCTGAGGCAATAGTTGAAGACTTTTACCCTGTTTTTCGAGTTTAAATTGCTTGAGCTCATAAAAGTCAATTCAGAAACTAGAATCCTTCACGTTAAAATACATACGCATATCACAGTTTATTAAACTTTAATTCCTAATAGCAGAAACACCATAACTAAGAGACATGTATGAATTAAAATTTGGAATAGAACTTCAAAATAAGTTAAACTTATCAGAGATCTATGATTTGCTCTCGAGACTCTATTATCTCTATTTTGCAATTTTTGTTCTAGAAACCTCATATTTTAAAATTTAGTTTGTCTTAAAGTGTCACCTGAGAGAGTAACCTCAATTCTTCATAACATTTTCCCAACAGTTCCAGAAGCGTGGACATGAGTAACAAGACGCTAAGTTATCAGAGAGCCTAAGAACTCCAGAATTCTAATGAGTTTCTTTACTGTGTTCACTCACTTGCTACAAGGAATTTAACTGCACATCATCAAGTAACATTTTACACCACAAAACACAATTTAGCCCTAAAAATGACAGTGCTTGAGAGATCTAAATAAATCCTATCCATGCAACAGTTTACATATATGTATTAGTAACCTGATACCACTGTATCTTATTCCATGGAGGAAAAGGCAAAGAGAATCTACGCACTTAGATCTGTGAAAGATATTGGGAAAAAAATAAAATTCTAAGTGCTTTTTATGCTGCTTCCCAAGTACCCTTGATTTTGGTCTTATAGTCTACAGAACACAAAACCAACTGTAAAATACGTTTTGAAGGAAGAGATTGTCATACTCAGATATCCTACAAATTTTGACAGCATTAAAACTGAAGAAGTATCAGTCATTGGAAAAAAAGTCTGCACATCCAAGAACAAAGAATGTGTAATATCTGTGATTATTTAGGTAATACTTTGTGGTTATGCTATGCCCTTTATTCAGGAGTGCAAAGCACTTAAAAAAAAAAAACAAAAAAAACATTCTTTATGTAGTTAAAGAGTAAATTACTGAGGCACAAAAAGTTTGCCCAAGGCAAGAGAGAAAGTCAGGTTTTTTAGAAATGAAATGATTCAGAATTCTACATTTCCAGTTCCTTAAAATATAAACTGTAGACTATTTTTAAAGCCTCCATCTTATTTTATTAAACATTAGTAAGTTTTCCATTGTCTGCCTAAGTAGTGTCTGAGAGGTACAGCCTATAAGTTTTCTGTTACGTCTTAAAATAACTGAGACATTGGATAGCAAAGTAAAGCAAAATGTAATCAGTTTGCTTTTTCTTTAATAAATGAAATTGTTTGAGGACAGTTCTGGAGATTTTTGCCTTGATTTTTCTCCACCACGGTTTTTATAAATATCTGCTTCATATGCCAGTATGAATACAGTAACCACAATTCTCTCCTTAAATATTTCTTTGATGTCTAGTCCATTTTTAAGATCTTATGTCTCTTAAACAGCTGAGTTTGTGATTCACTGAAAACATACTAAAAAGGTTGTGTGAAAGTAAAAAACTGGTTACTGTTGGGTTCGGTCAACTAATGTCTGATATTAACTTGCTTAATTAAGCTGAGATTAAGAAGTATAAGGAAGAGTCCTAGCCATAATACGGGCAAGCAGTCAAAGACTGGAAATGTGAGCTCATAAAAACAAGATATAATCCAAAGCCTACTCTTAAATCTATGGCTCATGACACCTTGAAACATGGAAGAAGTTACTTTACCTAAACCCACCTGACTGGCATATGATAGAAAGCAGCCAATGACAATTTAATTGCCTCCAAGTACTAGTGTGTTTGTACATACGTGTGTGTGTGTGTTTCCAAAACGGTGACTGAGATTTGAGGGAAGGTCCCCGGATCCCTCTGAGAACCTAATGAAAGCCACGGAAGCTTGTTTCAAAACTACGTACGTATGTACGTGCGCGTGCGCACACATATTGCAAATCACAGCATCGTCGGTGAAATTAGATTAGACGTGAAGAGAGTTTTCATGTAGTTGACGAAGACTGACCACTGACCTTAAGGAACAAGTAAGAGGAAGGTATGGAGACCACATCCATGCACCCATCTGCCTTTTGCCAGCTCCAATGGCCATGGAGTCGATGCACGTGCCCCTAATCTAGTCTATAAATATTAAAAACAAAAATGTTTAATTTCTCACTTCTGCTAGCAATGCACATGTGATGATTTTCAAGTATTACAAAATATTGTGAAGGAAAGACTTCAATATACCATTATCAAATTCTGATACGCCCACCCAAACCAGCATTGAAATGTCTGAATATATAATTTGTTACCTTTAACAGATTATAAGAAAATAAAGACACAATAATTCTAAATCCTTTATAACCTGCAAGGATGGGAAACCAGTATCCCTGAAAATCCGCTTGTTTTAATAGAATTGAACACTGAATCGTTTCCCTATGGTGATCAAAGTGAACGTTTTCAAATTATTCCCCTTGGTATTTCCAACTGAACTCCAGGAATGTAAGAAAGTCTGACTCTGGTATAGTACTTAGAAAAAGACTGAATTAACAAACACATTTTTTCCTTTTTCTTATAAGTGCACATTGAAATCTACGTATCTGATAGCAGCACTGCTGGTTTGAAGTGAGGTTTTTGATTTTTCCTTCCAGAGGGAATGCAGAGTGGCAGTGTTATCTTTGGAACAAATTAATAACTAGTAACAAAAGAATAACTTCTACACATACTTTTCACAGGCACTAAATAGATAAGTTTATAATTGTGGAAAATATGCCTCAAATATGCTTTTTAAAATTTCTCAGAGTTTATTGTTTGTTTTTCCTGACAAAAATCCACTGCGCTGTCACCACCCTCTAGGAAAACAAGCCCTGAGGCTGAGCTGCCGCTCTCAGCACTAGTGGGACCTCAGAGCAAACGTGGAGTCAGGTCCATGCATCTGAGGCGACAGAGAATGCTGCAGCACGTCTGCCTGCTTCACCGGTGTACACACGGGTCCATCCATCTGAGGCGACAGAGAATGCTGCAGCACGTCTGCCTGCTCCACCGGTGTACACACGGGTCCATCCATCTGAGGCGACAGAGAATGCTGCAGCACGTCTGCCTGCTCCACCGGTGTACACACGGGTCCATCCATCTGAGGCGACAGAGAATGCTGCAGCACGTCTGCCTGCTCCACCGGTGTACACACGGGTCCATCCATCTGAGGCGACAGAGAATGCTGCAGCACGTCTGCCTGCTCCACCGGTGTACACACGGGTCCATCCATCTGAGGCGACAGAGAATGCTGCAGCACGTCTGCCTGCTCCACCGGTGTACACACGGGTCCATCCATCTGAGGCGACAGAGAATGCTGCAGCACGTCTGCCTGCTTCACCGGTGTACACACGTGCCAGGTTATTAACCAAGAGAGTCACCCAATATTTCATATCAAAGGTTTACGCCCAAACCCAGCTCTCTGATGACTGGCCATGCCAGCATAGGAATCTGAAGGAATAACAAATTGTGTAACACAAACAAACAACATAGGACATAAAAGATACATAGAGCTTGACCCTGGATTTTTCCCTTAGAATAATTCCTTCCATAAATAAGACTTTACTTTTTATATACAGACTTATCCTATAACTGGTTGTGAATCATGGAGAAAGTTAAGGACATCAGAAATCTAAACTGCGTTTTCTGGTGGTCTATCTTCACCTCAGACCACAAAAGACCTTCTCCGAGTGGACACTAAGGTCTGTGAAAATGCTCTTAACTACACAAAGTGACCACAGCTGAGAATGAACATCACACAACTACCTGCAGAATAGTCTTTTAAAAAAAATGATGAAAGCAAATTTTTAAATATAAAGTATATCAAAAAGACTATTAAGGATTGTTTATCAAACTACCTAGAAATACAGGAAAATATCAATTGTCCTCATAATAAAGTTCAATAAATATTCTTTCTGAATCCTATAAAGCCTACAAGATGCTATAGATTTATTTGGTTCCCATAAGTTAAAAAATCTGATTGCTTTGACATAAATCCCTCCAAATTCTTACCTATTGTCAAAGAGAATTTTATTAATGTCTGTTCCCTAAACTCTGAGTTTCTTGGTCTTTCAGAGATGTGCTTTTTATTGGCTTTAATACGTGTACTTAATTTTCTAGCAAATAAACATGATCTAAATTTTAAGGTTCAGGGTAATTCTAGAAAAAAGGCAGACACTGAATTATCTGGATTTCTGCATTCCTCATATCTACAAGGCCTGGCATCCACTGTGGCTTCCCCCCTGGACGCACTGATCACACTGTCAGTAAACAGTAGCTGTGCTCCAGTTACCTACAGTCAAGATTTAAAAATTCCTCAAAATTTCACAACATGATAAAGCCGTTAATATCTGATTTTGACAAGATATGAGTATTAGTGTTATGTAATTTTTTGCTACTGGAAAAGAAATACAAATCTTTATTTTTTCTATCTAAATTAAATCCAAGTTCCATTATCAGTTCTCAAAGTAATATCTAAAATGTACATTCCTAAAGGTAAAGCTGATCAAGAGCTGAACTAGTCCAATATACAATTAAGGGTTGTTTATTCCTGTTATTATTTTTTTTGTCTTATTTTTTGCTTTTTAAATTCCTATATTAAACCCCTGGTTTCTCATGGATTAGATCATAATTTAACATTATAAAAATTAAGTTCAGAAACTACTGTGCTAATATTTAGCTATCAGGAAGGAATCAGACAAAATCAATGAGCTCCATTCGTTTTCAGAACAGAAGATAAAATAGCTTACTAACTGATAATGAGTTCTGAATGTCACTATGACACAAAATTTGCTGTGATTTGCTTATTCAGCTACAAGTGCAGTATTTTCCATGAATGACAACACACAGCATTTCCAACTTGTAACATGAAATTCCAGCTTATAAAGAGTGCACTGTGTGACTTGGAAAAGTCTGATTGTAACTAAGTAACAACCTTCCCCCGGAAAAACAAAATCCATTGGGAAATCAGGCACAGACGGTATTTATCGGTTTTTCTTCCTTTCTTCCTGTGATTTTGTTTCTCAAGACATACAGGTGGCTCCAGTAGAATCCAACACTTGTTACAAAATAACACAGCTACTTTTTTCCTTTTCTTTATCTTTTTCTCGAGGTTCTTTACGTTTACGTTCACTGTTCCCAGATTGTCTTCCACTTGATGGAGAGGCTTGTGCTGGCTGGCCCTGCTTTAAGAGAAATACACAGGCAGAAATTACTCCAATGACTCTAAGTTGCTTAATCACTGTTATCTAGACAGGCAAACTGCAAGAGTAAAAGAAATCATTAATGGAAAAAGACACTATTGGTATATTATATTACATGGTATCTGAGTAATTGCCTCTACCATTCTCGATATATAAAATCAATGTATCTATTCTTTCTAAATAAATGGAATTTCAGACAATAAATAACATGCAGGATAATATTAACCGAAGCCTCAAATCTAAGAGATATTTATCTTAACATTTAGAAAATGTTAAAGAAAAGTGACACCTTCTGGTAAATTGTAATAGTTCTTCAAGGCCTTATTAAATGCTATAATAAACACATTCTAAGGGGTACGCGGTCCTGAGAACTAAGAGTATGGAGCAAGTATATTCTGTGAAATAAGAGAACTCTTTAATGAAAATCTACTCATATCATGGTAGGTTTTAACTTTTAGGCTTGAGGTAGGCAATATTTGAGCTAGGAACCAAAATTCTGTACTCATTTTAACGGGAACTTCCATATTTAAAGTTCTATGGCCCTAAAGGGCACGCTGCTTTCTTGTACACCCAAATCAGAGGAATAGTCCTAGCTTGGCACAGTTAAACATAAAAGGAGGGAGATTCTTCTTTATTTAATGAAATGACATCTAATGCATAGAAGAAACTCACTTAATAGTCATCTTTTTAGCCCTTAAAATATCACCATTTAACTGGGGGAAATGTGCTAACCTTCGTTTAGTGCTTAGTACATGTCAGACAATGGGTTAAGTGCTAACATTATTTGTTCTTCACCACACATTTAAGAAACAAAAAACAAAACGAAACAAAAAAAACCCCACTGCCGTGGAGTTGATTCCGACTCATAGCGACCCTATAGGACAAGGTAAAACTACCCCATAGAGTTTCCAAGGAGCACCTGGCAGATCTGAACTGCCAGCCTCTTGGTTAGCAGCTGTAGCACTTAACCACTATGCCACCGGGGTTTCCACACATTTAAGAGTTAAGTATTATTTTCTATTTTACTTACAGGGAAAAAGAGGTAGAGAACTTTGCCCAAGTTGCTGCAACTACTAAGGAGAGACAGAAGCAGAAAACGTAAATCTACACCTGCCTGGCTCCAAAGTGTGTACTTTTTCCCCAGCAGGACCTCACACTGCCCCCTAGTTGACAGAAAAGACTTTGCTCAAATCGTGGTTTATTTTCTTTGCTGTGCTATTGAGGGCTTAAAAAATAAATTTTAAATATCTTGTCATCAGATGTCAAGTAAACTAATTTCACTAAATGAGAAACTGATTAGGATAATCACAAACTTTGGACAATGTCATAAAACCCATGGGTGCTAAAACGCCAGCATAATTGAAGAGCCAATACATAATTACGATTTTTTTATCTCCGCAAAAATGTCTGTATTGCTCAAGTGCTCACTGCATCTACGCATCAGGACACTAGTTTTACCTGGGCCTGTGTAGAAGCAGCGGCCGCGGCTGCTGCTGCATGCTCCTGTTCCTGGTAATACTGAGAAGCCCTTCTGTCCTCCTCCTCTTGGAGTTTCTTCGCAAGTTCCAAATCACTGATTCCTTCTGGGATTTGTTCCCAATTGATCTCTTGGCTCTGCTGTTCTTGCTGTAGAGATAATGCCATAAGATAGTCCTAGAAAATTAAAGTAGAACCACCTTTAGCAGCGAGTGTCACCCAGTAACTCATGAGCCTAAATAAAGAGGCTATATCTATAAAGCTGTGAGAATGGCTTTAAAAAAACACAAAAAACAGAACTTTGATATAAAAATGAAAGTTATTTTTCCTATTTCTCTTGGGGAGCTATACACTTGTTTCAGTGAGGCTGTCATTGCTCTAAATATCTGTGTCACTCATTTGAAATTCCTTCTAGAAGAGGTGTAAACACCAGAAAAGTTTTTCCCGTTTGCAAAAGAAACACACAAGTGACTATAGAAAATTCAGGAAACGAGGAAAAGTGTAGATAAAGTTAAAATGAATCACTGTAATATTACCGAGATAATCACTGTTAATATTTTAGTATATATCCACCTAATATTTTTTCAACATTCACATACACACTTCTCCACCCTCTGAAACTATTATTTTATAATCTTTTTCCTTTCCCATCTGTCCTGTCTTCTGCTTAAAAAACAAAAAAAATCCTAAGAATTCCCCAAGATTATTAAATATTTTTCCAAAACATGATTTTTAAAGGCCACATAGTAGCCCATTATACAGTCATACTATCAATTCTCAAGACACCCCTGCCCTCCTCCCAAAAGTCCCTGGATGGGGCAAATGGTTTGTACTTAACTACTAATCTAAAGGTTGGAGGTTCAAACCCACTCGGCAGCACTGCAGAAGAAAGGCCTGGTGATCTGCTCCCATAAAGATCACAGCTAAGCAAACCCTATGGAGCATGCTGTCTGTAACACGTGGGGTCACCATGAGCAGGAATTAACTTGACGGTAGGGATTGTTTGTTTTGTTTCTTTCCCTCCTCCCACATACGTACCCAGATTATTTCCAAAAAGAAAAAGCAGTGCATATTTGGTCAAAAGTTACATTATCTAATACCCACTTTATTAATTAGACTCAGTGATGAACGAAACTTGACAACCTTGTGCACCTCTCCCCATCTGTCCTCCAAGTATGAGAGTTGTAAATACTTCAGAGGATGTATAAAAGAAGATCACTGCCTGTGAAGACCTGGCATGACTATCTTACTGATAACTACAATTTGTCCTTCAAATTTTTCTCCTCGACCCTTCAAACTCTGGTCTTTCCCAAGTCCCATGGCCTTGAATCCACCCCTTACCCAGAGACTACCCTGTAAGTGATGCAACTTGACACCTTACAACTGTACTGCTGTGACAATCTACTCCTCTTGTCTTCATTCCCTCTGCTCCAGTATTTTTTACATAGACTGGTTGGAAAAACCCTACACATTTGTCTTAAGTAATATGATGGAAAATGAGTATGTTGACTATCAGGGCTGTTTTTCAAAGGAAAGTCAGGAGTCCTAAAAAGATTAGCAATTATTTGAATCGAGTATTCTGTGCACTCATAGCATACTATTCAAATTGCCGTTATAGAATCTCTCACCTAGCAACATGGTTAGGTTCCAAAGACCAGGTCGCTATGTGAAAATTGGCATTATGTGAAAATGGAGGATGAACACATCACACCACAAAATGGAGCATGACTACATCATTACACAACTGCCAAATTACATCACTGCACAACTGCCAAATTACATCGCTGCGTAACTGCCAAATTACATCACTGCGTAACTGCCAAATTACATCGCTGCGTAACTGCCAAATTACATCACTGCATAACTGCCAAACCATTGACAATCATGGCGCAGCCAAGCTGACGAATAACCTTTACCATCATAGCCAGCATTACTGTTGCCTCACACCCCAGCATTCGTTACTGCCAGACATACGTTGTCAATGTGCAAAATAGTTGGATAGGAGATTTTTTGGTCTTGTTGTAAATGAGAAATGTCAGACAACGAGACAGTTGGTAAGTGAGGAGTGGGCACATATAATATTAGTTGGTCAAATGTCCACAGCCCCTGCTGGTCTGACTGCAGAATCTTTGAAGAAAAGACTGAATTATTTTTGGATCACGAGCACCTAGTAACACTGCCAGGAATACAACTGCTCAGTGAATACTGGCTAGATGAACAGTCTCCATGCACTTGTTATCAGCCAGTGTTTAACGTAATCATATTCTTGCCTCAGCTGGGGAGGAATTACATTACTGTCAGGTTTCTAGTAATAGACACACCTGTGGGTCCATGCCTGCCCCCATGCAGCAGGCAAGAATCTCACCTTAGTTCTAAATGAAAACTGTACTCCCCAGTGCAGCTTCTGCTGTGTCTGCTCCTCCGCCCTGTGGATTCCAAGGCTTGGACTAGCCACCTACTTTTTCACCCAGTGCATGCTATCTTCTAGACTCCCTCTCCTACCTTTTCTGACTAACCAAAATAGGTCTCAAATACGTTCTCATCTCTGCATCTCTACCACCCAGCTACGCCACTGTCACCTCTTGTTTGAAGTGCTAGTCTCTGCCTCTACCTGTGCCTTTCCTATCCATTCTCCACATAGCAGCCTTTCTAAAGGTAGAGTAGATCACGTCACGTCCACGGTAACACAGCACAGCTTCGCTACTGCAATCACCATGAAACTCAAGCTCCTTATCGGGACCTCCCAGTTCAGTATGATCTGGCCTTTTGAACCAAAGGTATAATTAATGTACACATACAATGAAGTATCAGCAGGTGAACCGTGTAAGTAAAAGTTAGAGAAATTTCACAAGTGTTTTAATAAATCTTTACTTCAAATGTTTTAGATAACTGAATTGACATCATTTTAAACAATATGAAGAAGACCAAACAAATGCACCTGATCTATCTGATCTTGCTGTCCTCTGTACACAGTGTCAGGGTCTGAAGGAGGCCTCAGGCGAAACTCTGAGTCACAGAAATTTCCATCACCATCTACATTGTGTAGACTTTCCCAGACAACTTTTTCTTCAGTGAGAAATCCCTGGTCTGTTACCAACAAATACAGTTGACCCTAAGTGAGGAATAATAAATGAAAAAGGAGTGTTAAATGGATCAGAACTAGTTAATATAATGTGTAAGTAGAACTTCATAATCTGTATGTTTAAAGCATATTAATTATTTCTGCTAGTTAGATTTGCACATGATAATAAACAGTAGACCAAGTAGATATCTTATTTGGTCACTGAATTAAATCTACCCGGCACATCAAAGTATACAAAGAAATAGGAGCTCTTGGTTGGCATGCTCAACTTATCAACAGCTTTTGGGGGTTTATAATCTCATTTCACAAAATTGAAAAATATTATGCAAGTTTCTAAAAAATGCATCGGGTAATGAACAGGACACAGTCACAATAAATGATATCACATTGCCTGTGGTTGTTTTTTAATTAACCTATATGACTAATCCAACCCACATCAATTTCTCCTTTCTCTGCACCATCGGTTTCTCTTCCTCTATGTTCCTGTAGTACTTTGTATGTGTTTTCTATTCTAACACTTACACTGTACCATGATCAGGTTTTCCTGCCTTATTCCCCAGACTATAGTTTGAAATCCCTATCTCTGGACCTAGCGTAGGGGACATCATAAAGTTGGAGCCTAATTTTTATTGACTCAATCATGAATTGATATTACATCTATAGTCACCATGACAGAATTTCGCACTGACCTCTAGTTTTTCATATGCATTAGTTCTAACTCCAATCATTTATAAACTTTACGTCCTTAGTATGACACACACGGTGTATAGCCCATTCTTCTCTCTGGACTTGCAGAAGGTGTGACTTTCCTTGACTTGTTCAGAGTTCTGGCTGATTAATATGGTGCCCACTATTGCTCTAGAATCACACTATTCATGTTCTTATTATTAACAATTAATAATTCAGAATAAGAAATTCCTGAAAGAGTGTGGGGTAGGGGTGGAGAAATGACTGAGTGAATTCTGAAGCTTTAAAAACCCAGTACTTATGACCTGTGAACAATGGCTGCGGGTCAGCTCTTCCTGAGGCACAGTGCTCCCTGCTGTCTGCTACCACCTAGCCTAAAACAGAAAACAAACAAAAAAAAACCCAGGGCTGTCGAGTCGATTCTGACTCATAGTGACCCTATAGGACAGAGTAGATCTGCCCCATAGAGTTTCCAAGGAGCGCCTGGCGGATTCAAACCGACCCTTTGGTTAGCAGCCGCAGCACTTCACCTCTACGCCGCCAGGGTTTTCCCACCTACCCTAGATACAGAATAATCTACACAGCCACTGAAACTACCACAGCAACATGAACGCATTCAAAAAGAAAACATTTTGATACTAAGTTTAAAGATATTATTCCAATCAAAACTGAGCTCAGGCCCATGCTCCACCCCTCCACTTCTTTCTTTTCAGTCAGATATTTTCCAATTCGCCAAATATTTGAATGCCTACTGTATGTTCAGTGCTGTTAAGCGCTTGGGGATTCAAATCATGGAAAGTAATGATCCCACCTTACTTCGGCATTAGAGACCCCTTTTATGTGATTCCACAGAATCTTACACTATCACAGCATTTTCACCCACACAGTCTCATGACCTGACTTACTTTGAACACACATTTAGGGTCTACCTTGTCCTAGGACAATTTAAAAGAATAACTAAAAGTTCTTTCCAGCAATTTTCTACTGTATACCCCTGGTATTGTAATATCATACAATATCTAGGTTTTACAATTTATTTTATTTAGCTTGCTGAGGTAGGAACTATAATCTTATCAATAACTTTTCTCCAAATGACATTATCCAAAAAACCAAACCAAACCAGTTGCCATTGAGTTGATTCCAACTCATAGTGACCCTATAGGACAGGTTAGAACTGCCTCATAGCGTTTCCAAGGAGCAGCTGGTGGATTTTAACTGCTGACCTTTTGGTTAGTAGCTAAGCTCTTAACCACTGTGCCACCTGGGCTCCAAAAAATGACACTCTAGGATGGGCCAATTCTGGGAGAGTTTCCATTGAAAGCTATTACCATCTATAACGATGGACATTTTATACATTCTAACTAAAAGGGTGGCCCTTTCTTGGTACACTTGAACTGTCTATTTGACCAACTTGACAAATTTAATAGAAATAATTAAGTATTTTCAGCCTTTAAAATACTGAGGAAAGCACTGCTTGAATATTTTTTTGGTTAACTAGCTTGAATTCAAATTACCTAATTTCTTAGGAACTTAGTTTTTGTTTTGTTTTGTTTTGTTTTGTTTCCTTACAAATGAGATAGAGGCAGTTAGACCAGAGAATTTCTAAGGTATTTTATAAACTGAAAGATGAACTTTATTTCTACTAACAAGCATCAGCCTCAACCACAAAGAGCTTTCTTATCCACCTAGAGGGACAGCGAGGCACAGCTGCTGAGAGTATGGAGGTGGAAGTCAGACTGAGGTCACTTACAAGCTGAGTCCACCACTCATCTGTCAGTGTGTCATACTGCTGTGATACTGGAAGCTCTGCCACTTGTATTTCAAATACCAGCAGGCCCACCCATGGGGGACAGGTTTCAGTGGAGCTTCCAGACTGAAACAAACTAGGAAGAAGGGCCTGGTGATCCACTTCTAAAAAAATTGGCCAGTGAAAACCTTATGAATAGCAGCGGAACACTTTCTGATAGAGTGCCGGAAGATAAGTCTCTGAGGTTGGAGGGCACTCAAAATATGACTAGGTGGGAGGGGGAGGAGCTGCATCCTCAAAGTAGAGTCCTTAAGGATGTGGCTGGAGTAAAGGTTTCGGGACCTTCATTTGCTGAGGTGGCACAACTCAAAAAGAAAAAACGGCTGTGAACATCCATTAATAATTGAAACATGGGAAGTATAAAGCATGAATCTCGGAAAATTGGAAGTCGTCAGAAACGAAACGGAACACATAAAGATTGCTATCCTAGGCATTAGTGAGCTGAAGTGGACTAGTATTGGCCATTTTGAATCAGATAATCACATGGTCCACTACGCCGGGAATGACGAAGAAGAATGGCGTCATATTTATTATCAAAAAGAACATTTCAAGATCTATCCTGAAGTACAACTCTGTCAGTGATAGGATAATATCCACACGCCTACAAGGAAGACCAGTTAATATGTCTATTATTCAGATATATGCACCAATGACTAATGACAAAGATGAAGAAATTGAAGATTTTTACCAGCTTCTGCAGTTTGAAATTGATCAAACATGCAATCAAGGCACTTTGATAATTACTAGTGATTAGAATATGAAAGTTGGAAACAAGAAAGATCAGTAGTTGGAAAATATGCCCTTGGTGATACAAATGATTTCGGAGATTGCATGATAGAATTTTGCAAGACAAATGATCTGTGCATTGGAAATACCTTTTTGAAACAACATAAATGGCAATTATACATGTAGACCTCCCCAGATGGAATACACAAGGGTCAAATCTACTACATCTGTGGAAAGAGACTGTCTTAGTTATCTAGTGCTGCTATAACAAATACCACAAATAGGTGGCTTTAACAAACTGAAATTTATTTTCTCACAGTTTAGGAGGCTAGAAGTCGGAATTCAGGGAGCCAGCAACCGGGAAAGGCTTTCTCTCTCTGCTAGCTCTGGAGGACGGTCCTTGTCTCTTTGAGGTCTGTTCCTGGATGATCTTCACGAGGCTTGGCATCTCTCTTCCCCCACGTCTGGTTTGCTCCCTTGTTTAATCTCTTTTACATCTCAAAAGAGATTGACTCAAGATAGGCCCTGTACTAATCCTGCCTCATTAACATAACAGAGACAATCCATTCCCAAATGGAATTATAAAAACTGGAATAGAGGTTAGGGTTTACAACACATATTTTGGGGGGACATAATTCAATCCATAACAGAGATGACAGAGAAGCTCAATATTCGTCAGAACAAGGCAGGGGCTGACTGCTCATATGCAAGTTCAAATTGAAGCTGAAAAAATTAAAGCAAGTCCACAAGAGCCAAAATACAACCTTAAGTATATCCTGCCTGAATTTAGAGACCATCTCATGAAAAGATTTGACACGTTGAACACTGATGACCGAAGACCAGATGAGCTGTGGGATGACATCAAGGACATCATACACAAAGAAAGCAAAAGGTCAATTACAAATACAGGAAAGAAAGAAAAGACCAAAGTGGATGCCAGAAAAGATTCTGAAATTTGCTCTGGAACATTGAGTAGCTAAAGCAAATGGAAGAAATGATGAAGTAAAAGAGCTGAATAGAAGATTTCAAAGGGCACCTCAAGAAGACAAAATAAAGTATTATAATGCAATGTACAAAGACCTGGAGTTAGAAAACTAAAAGGGAAGGACACACCTAGCACTTCTCAAGATGAAGGAACTGAAGAAAAATTCAAGCCTCAATTTGTAATACTGAAGGATGCTATGGGGAAAATGTTGAATAATGCAGGAAGCATCGAAAGAAGATGGAAGGAATATACAGTCATTGTACCAAAAAAGAATTGGTCAATGTTCAACCATTTCAGGAGGCAGCATATCATCCAGAGCTGATGGTACTGAAGGAAGAAGTCCAAGCTGCACTAAAGGCATTGGCGAAAAACAAAGCTCCAAGAATTAACAGAATACTAGTTGAGATGTTTCAGCAAAGAGATGCAACACTGGAAACACTCACTAGGCCAAGAAATCTGAAAGGCAGAAACCTGGCCAATTGACTGGAAGAGATACATATTTGTGCCAATCCCAAAGAAAGGTGATCCAACAGGATGCGAAAATTATCTAACAATATCGTTAATATAACATGCCAGTAAAATTTTGCTGAAGAAAATCATGGATAACATTTCTTCCATAGGTATTGATTGTGGATTCAAGTAAAATGAATCCTTGACAACTTCAATATTTTCTCCATTTATCATGATGTTGCTTATTGGTCCAGTTGTGAGGGTTTTTGTTTTCTTTATGTTGAGGTGTACACCATACTGAAGGCTGTAGTCTTTGATCTTTATCAGTAAGTGCTTCAAGTCCTCTTTACTTTCCACACGCAAGGTTATGTCATGTGCATATCACAAGTTGTTAATGAGTTTTCCTCCAATCCTGATGCCACATTCTCTTCATATAGTCCAACCTCTTGGACTATTTTCTCAGCATACAGATTGAATAAGTATGGTGAAAGGATACAACTCTGATGCACACCTTTCCTGATTTTAAATCACACAGTATCCCCTTGTTCTGTTCAAATGATTGCCTCTTGTTCTATGTACTGGTTCTGCATGAGCACAATTAAGTGTTCTGGAATTCCCATTCTTTGTGATGCTATCCATAATTTGTTATGATCCACACAATCAAATGCCTTTGCATACTCAATAAAAAACAGGTAAATATCTTTCTGGTATTCTCTGCTTTCAGCCAAGATCCATCTGACATCAACAATGATATCTGTCACTCCACACCCTCTTCTGAATCAGCTTGAATTTCTGGCACTTCCTTGTCGATGTACTGCTACAACCATTTTTTAATTATCTTCAGTAAAATTTTACCTGAGTGTGATATTAGTAATATTGTTTGATAATTTCCATATTCTGATGGATTACTTTTCTTTGAAATGGGTACAAACCTGGATCTCTTCCAGTCAGTTGGCCAGGTAGCTGTCTTCCAAATTTCTTGCCATAGACTATACACCTCCAGCGCTGCATCCTTTTGTTGAAACATCTCAATTGGTATTCCATCAATTCCTGGAGCCTTGATTTTTGTCCATGCCTTCAGTGCAGCTTTGACTTCTTCTTTCAGTACCATTGGTTCTGGATAATATGCTACCTCCTGACATGGTTGAATGTCGACCAGTTGTTTTTGGTACAGTGACTCTGTATATTCCTCCCATCTTCTTTTGATGCTTTATGTGTCATTCGATACTTTGCCCATAAAAAATATGTTGCTATCAAGTTGATTCTGACTCATAGCAACCCTATAGGACAGTGTAGAACTGCCCCATAGTTTCCAAGGAGAGCCTGATGGATTCAAACTGCCGACCTTTCAGTTAACAGCTATAGCTCTTAATCACTAGGCCACCAGGGGGCCCGTAGAACACTTCAATATTGCAACTCAAGGCTTGAATTTTTTCTTCACTTGTTTCAGCTTCAGAAATGACAAGCGTGTTCTTCCCTTTTGGTTTCCTAACTCCGGGTCGTTGCACATTGCAGTATAATACTTTACTTTGTCTTCTTCAGCCACCCTTTGAAATCTTCTGTTCAGTTCTTTTACTTCATCATTTCTTCCATTCACTTTAGCTTTTCACGTTTAACAGCAAGTTTCAGAATCTCTTCTGGCATCCATTTTGGTCTTTTCTTTCTTTCCTGGATTTTTAATGAGTTTTTTACTTTTTTCTTATATGACATCCTTGATGTCGTTCCACAACTCTTCTGGTCTTCGGTCATTAATATTCAGTGCATCAAATCTATTCTTGAGATGGTCTCTAAATTCAGGTGGCATGTACTCAAGGTTGTATTTTGGCTCTCCTGGACTTGTTTTAATTTAATTCAGCTTCAACTTTGGTGACTGGTAGATATTATTAAAGAAAAAAAAAAATGAATCAATTTGATTAACATACCCATTGTAACCCTATGAATCATGCAGCTAGTAAATTGAGAATATTTCATCTAGGTATAGGTTTTAAAAATATCTACGTTCTCTTCAATGCTTTCATGTACAGAGGGTCACCAAAAGGTCTCACCTAACAGAGAATTTACCATTGTCTGGAGCCCTGGTGGCACAGTGGTTAAGAGCTATAGCTGCTAACCAAAAAGTTGGTAGTTCGAATTCCCCAGCCATTCCTTGAAAATCTTATGGGGGCAATTCTACTCTGTCCTATGGGTCACTATGAGTCTGAGTCAACTCAATGGCAATGGCTAATATCCATTGCCTAGAGACAGGAGTTAGAACTGAGATGTAGTCCTGGAGAATGACATAATAGACTAGAAAACATGTATACCTCCCCTTAGTTAAACAAATGCCCATAACTCATACATCTCTAGAGTTCCCTAAGACTTTAGATGAGAAGAGATTTTCACACACAAATTAGGGTTTAATAAATTCCTAAGGAACTTGGTACAACCAGTAAAGAAACTGGGGATGACCTCCCTTAGGTATTGTGCTTATTCTGCCAGCATGGACTTCTTCATTGTTGGCCTGGATCCTCAGATAATGATATGATATAATATGGGTACCAGAAAGTATAAAGATGCTTTATAAATACTATCTTAAAAATAGCCCAACTATTAAAATAATATTGTTAGAAATATTTATGGCTAACTGTCAGTTCATTATACCCAGTGCCGTCGAGTCGATAGTGGCCCCTAAAAAAAAAAAATTATAGACAACATTTATCTGTAGTACAAAAGCATTCTATCCATATGTTAAATTTATTTCTTGCTGAACATGTTATCTTGAACTCTCTGGGATGAACTGCGTTTATACTATAGCTGTTTATTCCAAAGTGTTCACAGAGGTAGAAAGATGAGAAGCAAGGTTATCACCGAAATATGAGTAGTTAAATGGCCCTACAATTTCCAGGGTTTTTCAAAAGTGAAGTGTTAGAAGGCATTATTACCAAGACCTAATGCAGTAATAAAGTAGCCACTTCTTGTTTGAAAAAGCAGCTTTCAATTTTTTCCTTGCTTGTATCCTTGTTAGATCAGATTCCCTGGGGCTCAGGTTTATAAAAAACTACAGAAGCTCTCACAATTCAGGAATTAGTGGAAGACGATACATTTTTAATGCTGAAAGGACTTAACAGAACAAGGGCGCAATCTTCCATCCTATTTCCTTACCAAGCAAATGCATACATACCACGTTGGAGGAATCCTTTCCTTAAATTTTATTGAGTATTCCTTTAGTATTTATTAACCACTACCTGTCTGTCAGTTTGTCATACTGTGGTGGTTTGCATGTTGCTATGATGTTGGAAGCTATGCCACTGATATTTCAAATACCAGCAGGATCACCCATGGTGGGCAGGTTTCAGTGGAGCTTTCAAACTAAGACAGACTAGGAAGAAAGGTCTGGCAATCTACTTCTAAAAATTAGCCAGTGAAAACCTTATGGATCACTACTGAACATTATCTGACCTGCTTGCTTTGGACATGTCATTAGGAGGGCTCATTCACTGGAAGAGGTATTTGGTGAAGTAGAAGGCCAGCGAGGGAATGAGAAGCCCTCAGTGAAATGGACTGGCACAGTAGCCACAACAACGGACTTGAACGTGCTGGTGATTGTGGAGATGACACAGGATCAGGCAATGTTTCCTTCTGTTGTACACATGGTCACCATGAGTTGGAGTCAACTCAATAGCTACTAACAACAACAGTATTTATTAAATAATCCTTTAGGACTTCTAGTTCTACACCAATAGCCAAAGATATGTTGTACATTCTGTTGTAAATCAGTTAATCAGTCACTGGGTCAGTGCAGAGAAAAGTGTCTCTGACCCCTGTGAAGAATGTACTCACTGGGTACTCTGCCAGAAGCAAAGCAATGTTTTATCTGAAGAGTCTCCAGATTGGAAAGATGGTACAATGGGGATACGGGCAATAGGTCTGAGAGGATTTTAATGGGGAGCATAAATACATAGTCCAAAGGCTCATGAGATCCCTGGAAAAGACAAGGTTTGGATCATATTAAAACAGAGTTACTCCTCCAAGTACAATTCATGGCCCTTGATTAGATCCTTGTTTGAACAAACAATCCATAAAACTATTTTGGGGGAAAATGGGAAATTTGAATACAGACTGAATATTAGATGATATTAAGAATTATTGTAATTTTTGTTGACAACAGCAACTTGAATGATTAGATGGGAACCTTAGGTGACAGTGAATTTATGTTAATGGAGAGGAACAACTCAGAAAAGGAGGGTGAGAATGGTTGTATAACTCAAAGAATGTAATCAATGTCACTAAATGGTACATGTAAAAACTGTTGGACTGGTGTTTGTTTTGTTGTGTATATTCTCAACAACAACAGAATAAAATAAAAAAAGAATTACTGTCATTTTGTTAGATGCAACAGTGGTAATGTGGTATGAAAGAAAATAGACTAAATGGACTAGTTTTTAGGGTACATATTGAAATACAAGCAAAGATTAAAAATAGATGAAAATATGTCAATTATTAAATGTAGGTGATGAATATAATAGGCACATATTAAGTTAGCCTCATTTTCTGTAAGTTTGTAATTTTTCATAATAAAAAGTAAAAAAATGTTGCTGTTTGGGTTTAGGAGTCACTATAGTAAATAATGGCATTCATTTCCCCTAATGGCTAGCCACCAGAATAGTTGGTCCCTTTTATCCCTCCTATATAGGGTTTTTTTTTTTTTTTTTATATATAGGGTTACCTTAGAGAAGAATGATGTTTTATTTGCTCTAGGTAATATTTCTCTCTATAATAAAGTCACAGAATATTATCATGCCCATAATGAAGTAAACAAGTACCACCAACTCCAAGGTACAATGAAGGGTGGGAGTGGGAAGGGGTGGGTGATCCCTGGCGCATATCTGGCCAATGGGAACAAGTTCAAGATCTTTTGTATTCAAACAGCCCATAACTTCCTCTCATCCCCAGGAACAGCTATCTAAGTTCATTCACTTCTGACGCTGCCTAAAGGGTGAATGCACAGCTAGAACTACAGGAACTGGAGCTCTAAAAACATTTTCACTGATAGAGGGTTTAAGGGACTCTCTCTAGAGAATGAACCTCAACACTTTCCCTAATATTTAGATGGGAAAAAACTCAGTATCTGTTGACGCAGCCCATTTCATTCAATGGGTAGCTAGGGGGCAAGTGCAAAAGAAGAGGCCAGGATTAAGGAGAAAGTTTCTCTGGGATGATAGGTTTATTTCTGCCAGAATACTTCCCTGACCCAGTAGAACTGAGAAATCTTTTAACAGTTGAGGTATAATTTACTGTTGGGGCCTCAAAGGATATACTTCAGTTCACTGGGTGGCAGATGTACACTGGCAGAAACAGTAACTCTCAGCAAGGCCTTCAGAGAAGGCACTTAGAAAATCTCTCACTAAAAATAAGGGACAATGATCAGGACTCATTGTAAAGGGGGCCAGGAAAGCAGCAGATCCAGATTAGGAGCTCTGCGGTAAATAAGACACCAAATCAAAGATATTAAAAGAGATCATAGTCAGACCTAGAGCATCAGAGATACTATTAGAGAAAACCTAAGATTCTGGAAACAAGATTAGAAATGAGGTGGGAAGGGGCAACCAATTCTTAATGGTCATCTCATTCTTCCGTAACATGCTCCGATCCTTCCACTCTGCTAGCTCAAGAATTCTCACTGCAACTATTCCGTTTAGCACTGGGATCACTAGTTCATTGACCCTTTCGCTTCCTCTCTTATCCGTCATTCCCTTCTGTCTTCACTTCTCTCCTTATCCAGCAGACATTCCAGTGTCTCCATCTCAATTTTCTCTTACAAATTCCCTAAACTCCCTTGCTCTTCTACCTTTTGTTACACCCACTTAACCAAGCCTCAAACCTAGGCCAACACTCTAGCTACCTTCTTCATGCCCACATGCTGATGAATATTGCCACAGAAAAAGCAGGCAAGGGGCATATGCACGTAATGATCGGCATCCTCAACACTACCTGGTGATTCTTCTTAGCTTCCTCAGAAAAATCAGAGGTTACTCTCACGTACTGCAAAGACCACTCCAAACTTTCCTTCTTCAAATCTGGAACTGTACCTTCCCACCCCTACTCAGTCTCAGTAAATGACAAAGAAAACAGAAGCATTCAAACAATAACTTGCTCTACTTCCTGCCATCAAATCTACAAATTTACCTATAGCTATCTATTCTTTGCTTCCTTTACAATGGAGAGGTCCCTTATCAAAGGTTAATCCCCTTCACCTGTGTTCTGGGTTACACTTCCTATCCTTTCTCATCTTCTTAGGAGCCTTCTAATATCAATTATCCTCTGTCTTGAATCTTCAACCTTTATCTCTCTATTAAATCTTTCAACATTTAAACATGATCAAGTCCCTTAAATTAACACACACGAAAATCCTCCCTAGGCTCTACACCTCGCTATAGCTATGAGCCAAAAACACAGCTCACAGACAGGCTTTTTCTAAGAGCTGCCTATAAGTTCTCTTTCCTCATATCTTAATAATTTCTTAACCAACTCAAATTGGATTTCTTCTGCCACCACCATTCTCTAAAACATCACCAATGACATCCACATTGCTGATTGACACTTCTTTCCCCAGTCTTCTTATCTCACATATTCCGTCAACAGCATCTGACAAGTAAAGGTCTCCATCGTTCTTCAAACACTCTCTTCCCCTTGGCTTCCAAGACACAATATTCTTTAGATTTTCCTCTTATCTCTTCTTTCTCAGTCTCCATTGACAGTTCATATTCCTCTACTTGATCCTTAATTGTTGGCACTTCTCAAATCTCTGAGCTAGGCCCTTTCTTTTTCTTCTCGTGTGTATTTTCCTTATACATCTCATCCTCTCCACAAATTACTGTGTGCCAAAATTATCCCAGTCTTGAACAATTTACCTAACATTTCCACTTGGAGAGATGCCTCCCTCAGAAGCAGCTCTAACAGTTCTAAGCCTGGTCTTTTGTGATCTGTCTTCTCTTCCAGTGTTTTCTGTTTCAATAAAAAGTGCCACCAATCATTCAGTTGTTCCTGCTCAGAACCCACAAGTCATTCTTTTTATTTTTCAGATCCTATTCACCAAATCTGGTTGATTATAACTCCTAAATGTCTTTGGAATCTAGGTCTACTCTCCATTCCGTTACCATCGTAGTCCATGTCACTATAATCTCTTGCCTGGCCTACTGCAATAGTCTCCTGACTAAATTCTACATCCACTCTTGCTCCAAACGCCAAAGCATGTTAATGTTGTGTAAGCAGCAGGTAGACACACATCACTAGCGGCACACGGCTTAGCCCTGGATAAGACTTACTAAGGAAAACTTAGAAGCAGACAAACAGCAAAATACATACATTTCCTGAGTTACCATTATGTCACAAAAAGGCATGCTTAGGCCAGACACAGACACATGGTGGAAAGGGCCCCAAGAGACACACCCCCTCCCCAACCATATACTGCTTTATACAAGAAACTGAGAGACTTAATGGTCTGACTGAGACTAGAAGGACCCTGGAGGTCATGGTCCCCAGACATTCTGTTAGCCAAGACAGGAACCATTCCCAAAGCCAACTCTTCAGACAGGGATTGGACTGGACTATGGGATAGAAAATGATACTGGTAAGGAGTGAGCTTCTTGGATTGGGTAGACACATGAGACTATGTGGGCAGCTCCTGTCTGGATGGGAGATGAGGGGGCAGAGGGGGTCAGAAGATGCCCAAATGGACATGAAAATAGAGAGTGGAGGGAAGGAGTGTGCTGTCTCATTAGGGGGAGAGCAACTAGGAGTATATAGCAAGGTATATATAAATTTTTGTATGAGAGACTGACTTGATTTGTAAACTTTCACCTAAAGCACAATAAAAAAAGAGAAGAAAAGAAACTGAGAATACCTAGCTGATGAATAACAGACTTCCTGGTCAGGGATATGGCCTTGATAGAAAAGGAAACATATGGAGCTCACTTTTGACAGAGACCTTGTTGTTTTCCTGCTGAACTATCTCATGCCTGCTAAGCTGAGCCAAAAAGGGAGAAGGAAAAGAACTACAGGGTCATCAGGAAACCAAGGGTTGACTCTCCTTGAAACTCAAGAATCCGCAAGATCTGTCACCTGCCTCTCTTTAGCCTCTCGTGCTTCTCCTTTGCTGTGCTTTAGCTACACTGGCCCTCTTTCAATTTCTTAATGAATCAAGCTCTTTCCCTCCTTAGGGCTTTGCACACAATGTTCCATCTGCTTAATTAACCCTTTTTTGGCTAACTGAGTAACTCCTAGAAGACTCCTTTTTCAGGTCTCAGTTTAAATGTGGCCTTCTCCAGGAAGTCCTTCCTGACAACCCCAACTAGGTTGTAAGTCTTGATATAAGCTCTCACAGCATGTTATATGTACATTTTACAGGTATGTTGCAATAGAAATAAATTATTTGTGTGACTGTTTAACACCTGCCCCTTGTCAAACTACGGATCCTTAAATGGCAGGAACCAGCTAACCTTGCTCTGAGCTGCAGTCCTAGTACTTAGCTTGAGCACCCAGACATAATATATGCTCAATGGGTATTTGCTAAATGAATGGATAAAGACTGGACTTGATGAGGTCAAAGCCCATTGCCATCGAGTCATTCCAACTTATGGTGACCCTAGAGAATGGAGTAGAACTGCCCCATTGGGTTTCCAAGGAGACGGCTGGTGAATTCAAAATGACAACCTTTTTGGTTAGCAGCCAAGCTCTTAACCACTGTGCCACCAGGGTTCTTTGACGAGGTCAGGCAAAGCTAAAATGACTTATCAGTCATCACTGTGTAGCAGTAATTCTGATTCTGATGTAACAGTGCTTTGTAACTTTGCCCTTAGATTTCTGAGGACCGTGGATGATTTGCAAGCCCTGGTGGCATAGTGGTTAAGTGCTACGGCTCTTAACTAAGAGGTCGGCAGTTCAAACCTGCCTCTGTGGGGCAGTTCTACGCTGTCCTATAGTGTCGCTACAGTTCGGAATTGACTCGGCGGCAGTGGGTTTGGTTGGTTTGGGTGGATGATTTTGGGCCCATACCTAGCATGCACCTAACTAAAATGTGGGGGCAATACAAATGAACCCTTGTTGTAACTAAGATGGGAATAGGAGAGCTAGGGCTTTATGGTACGCTGACATAAGCAAACAAATCATTATTTTACACTACTCTGTGCAACTCAATAAGTAAGGTGTTTAAGGAAATAAGACCTGAGTCCTGACTTCAATAATTTTACTTCCATTTAAGAAAATAAGACACATTTACATGGAAAGAAAACAGGTAACCAGGTACTAATCAATAAGGGCCAAATAAGGATGGTGTGGCCAGGAGTCCTCAGCCTTGGCTGCACATTAGAATCACCTGGGAGCATCTAAACAAACACTGATGCTCAGCTCTCAGCTCCAGAGATTCTGATTTCATGGAGTTGGTGGTGGATTCTGAGCCACTGGTATTTTCTTAAAAGCTCCTCAGGCAGTTCTATCATTGAACCTGGGCTGAGAACCACTGGTTTAAGGAGTTAGTATTTGAAATGCTTATTAAAGGACGGATAAAATTTGGACAGGCAAAAAGGAGTGATGAGGTCTTTCAAAATAGGGACTATGGGGTAAGAAATGGCCGTCAAGATGCAGCAATGAGAAAGCATACGTATACACGGGGGTGAAAGGCTATCAATAAGTAGACAGACCATTCTGGCTAAAGCAAAGTGTTGGCATAGGGGAATAGTAGAAAATATCTTGAGATTTTATCCTTGAGGTACTCGGTGCTAATGAACATTTTTGCTGTATTATTGACATGATCAGAGCAAGATTCTATGGTAGAAGTCTATGTGCAAGTTCATAAAGACTTGAGCTAGGTAGCAGCTGTAAAAAATTGGATGGAGGTGAGAGATATAAAAAGGGATAAATCAGTGAGATTTTTTGGCAGAACCATAAATACCAGTAACAGAAGAATTTAAAGTCATACTGATAACTTTAATAGCAAACACTATCATCCAGGCAAAACTTGATTCTTTCTTTCAACTCCTTTAGCCCTCAGACATAAACAGCCATAATTAGAAGTCATTCTATTTCTATCTTTCGGGTTTCTCTCTCTCTTTTTTTCCTTAGAAATTAAAATAGTAAATACTTCTTAATGCAGTAATCTGTAAAAAAGAAGTGAGACTTAATTAAAAATAAAAAACTAATTTGATAACACGTACATTGCTAATCCATTCCATCATAAAGAAGTATTTAATAATAATCTTCACAGTTTGATGGTTAATGAATTTTATGCTAACATCTTTTATTCTAAAGCATATTATAAGACATCTCTAAATCACACTCCTTTAATTGAGAATAACAGTTAAACAGCTCCTTCTAGGTCATACCTTGTATTTGGTCATGGTGCTAAAATGATTGTTCCGAAAAAACACACAAAGCTCTCCTTCCTGAACCGTTGAAGTTAGTTCACATAATCCATGGTATGTCAGCTGAGTGGCTGTGTTGTTTAGAAACTGCTCAGCTACAAAGCCTATGGAACCAATGCATAGTATTAGATGGGAGAATAATTTTGAAATTCATAAGTTATTCTTTTTCTATTTACATTGTGCTCCAAATACAGGGAAGAGCCAATCAAAACGAGACTTTCCTAGGATAACGGTGATGGCCCTGAACTGGAGAGTCCTCTTTCTAATTCGTCTACGGAAGATGTGTCTATAGGCATTCCCATCCTAAGAAATAGCTGTGTGAAATTATTTTTATCAATAAACGTGTTCCCATTTAATACTCCACCTACTTCCAAAAGGGCTTCAGGTAGCTTGTAATAAAAGACACGGACCTGATAAAAATAAAACCCATTAAAACAAATATGAAGGCAGGAGTTAGTCATTTTAGAAGTGGGTAGGAGAGAAAGACGTATGTCAACAGCTACTTCCCCTATGGCTACATGGTTAGAAATTAAATGTAGCCTTAATAAAGAGAGCTGCCTAAGATTTTAATAAAGATACCACATAATTCTCAAGTCTCAAATCGCCAGTTCTTGCCTTAAGACTAAAAGTAGGTATAAGATTGAACAGGAAAAATTGATGTCCTTTTTATCGCAAACGCCTCCAAAATATCCCACTCATTATGCAGATATATCAAATTCAGAAACAGAAATTATTTGTTCTGTTTTTGAAATATATAGAAGTTTTCTGGGGTAATTTAAAAGATACATACACACATATTATTTAAAAGCCTGTATTTCTCTGCCTTCCTCCTTTGCTCCTTCTTTAGCAGGGAGGAAATGTTTCAAAAGCAATAAAGGGAAGGGAATGTGCTAAAAGTTGTACTGTTAGCAGAGGTGCTGATACAGGGAGTAGAGATGAATCTGTTTTAAGAAACTGACACTTCAGCAAGAAACTGAAAATAAACTTGGAAGAAATTTGGGTAAAGGCATGATAAGAGCCAAAGAAGGTTGGATTATGAGGGTTTATCTCCACCCTGCACCTTTAGCATCCAGCCACAGCACTTCAAGCTGAAAGGTGGTTGCAGGAAGTTCCCTACATCACACTATGCCAAGGCCTTGGTTAAAGTGGAGGGAAGGTGCAAAGAATAATTAAGCAAGCCAGAGCCAAAGGAAATTCACAGCATACCTGCAACTTCTCAGCTTTATACATTTAGAAATAAAAGTTTTCTCCCTGCCCCCAGTTATTATTGACTTTGCTAAGTAGTAAGTTACTAAGTAGAATATATTAGTTATATCCTAAAGCATTTATCATTAAACAGCATTTAATAGGAAAGCACTCTGCCTGTGCTGAATAGTACCATTGCTGTCTGAAATATCCACGTCACTAAACGCTTCTTTCAGAAAAGTGTGTCTAAATGCCCCTCCCACCCCTCACTCACCTAACAATCCTCTCTACAAATTCCTTTCAAAAAGATATGAAAGTTCAGTAGAGATACAGTGCAACATTACTTTCGTGTTAGTGTGAAATTCAAATTTTTTAACACTAGAAGGACCTTTCTCAGCTACTCCTTTTCAGAACAGGACATGAGCTCAGACAGAAGAGATTAAGTACCTTCCCCAAGAATGTAAAACTAGTTATGCCAAAGTGAAGGCTGGAACCCAGGAGAATTACTGGTATTAAGTAAAAAACTTAGTGCAGATGATTATTACAAATGCCGACTTAGCTATGTATCTCCTATTTACGACTTACAGAGAATAATGTTTCCTAACTCTTCTGCCGCTTAGACAGTGACATCCTTGTGATTTCAGTGGGATATTCAAAAAGGCTAGTCTGGTTTCAACTTTTCATAACTAATCAGACAAACTTTGGTAAGAATTCTGAGTGTTACACTGCAGTCTACTTGTCTGCATTGCTTTAAACAGTCCGGTTTCAAACAACAAATAGTTTACTTGCAACGTTCAGGTTAAATGAATCTCAATTTTACTGTTACAGATATTATTACTGATGATACGTAAGATTAAAAATTAATATAATGGTAATAACAAAGTAAGAATATTATTGAAAATACATTTAAACTAAAAAGGTATGCATATATATTTTGCCGACAGCATTAGAGCAAAAATATTCCTTACGGTCAGAAATTCAGTAATAAATTAGTATATCAAAATATTTTCCTCTTACTGGAGATTACAGAACATGAAAGTACTGAGTGACTGACTTAGAGGAGATGAAGTTAGAAAGAGGGGCACCAAAATTAGGCAAAAAGAAAGAGGAAGGAAACCTTACTTATTTTAAAACGTTGCTCTGATGTAGCCCTGTCTGAGATTTGCGTTCACATTTACGCTTACTTAGAACTTTCTCACTCTGACAGCTTTAAACACATTGATCTGATTTTCTTTTTAATTTCATCTACCTTCAAGTTTCGGAAATCACGTATAACAATATTTTTCCTCAAACAGAGGACAAGACACTCTTTCAATGTAACAAATACCTAGATTTTCTTAAAAATATGGAGGCTCATATGATTTGATCCAGGGGTAAAGAGGAAGTCCAGAACATCTTATTGTGCCAGAAAGTAAGAAAGTACTCAAAGAATAGTGAGGACATGTCAAAAGAACATGGGAGCCAGCTTGAGGGTATCCCACTGGCCAATTTTGGGACAATTTGAGCATCTAAAAGAATAATGATGATAATGAATTATAACACACCAAATAAAAAAGAATCCATGAGTCTATATGGATATAAAATTTTTAATGGGGGAGAGGAAGGATAAGGGAAAATGATTTTTTAAAGAAGGCCAATGAATGTAGAATATATCACAACCACTATGGTAATAATTGACTCAGGCAAGAATCAATGGAAGCCAAATCTATTTGAGGAAAAAATTGTTAGGGAACAGGATATTCACACATTTTCAAAGTATAACATCACAGATTACTTGTTAATTACAAAGGGAGAAGAGCATCTTTACAGTAAAACAATCTGGCAGACTCCACCTTACCCAACTTTGAATATCACCAATAATGGGAAAAACAGACACCACCTGTCCCTGATTTAATGCCCTGGGAGGGACACAACATCACCTATGTAGTATTCCTGCCAAAAATATATAACCTGAATCTAATCATGAGAAAACAATCAGGCCGATTCAAATTGAGGTACATCTACAAAACTACTAGTCTGGGCTATTAAGAGAAAAGTCAGTATCACAAAAGACCAAAGAAGAACAGAAGGAAGGAAAGGCTGTGGGCTAAATTGTGTCCCCTCCAAAGTATGAGTTGTAAATCCTAACCCCTATACCTGTGGATGGAGTCCTGGTGGTGCAGTGGTTAAGACCTATGGCTGCGAGCTAAAAGGTCAGCAGTTCGAATCCACCAGCTGTTCCTTGGAAACCCTATGGGGCAGTTCTACCCTATCCTATATGGTCACTATGAGTCAGAATCGACTCAATAGCAGGAGGTTTTTATTTTTATTTTTTTAATACCTGTGGATGTAATCCCATTTGGGAATAGAGTTATCATTGTTATGTTAATAGCACCATAACAGCATGAAGTCTGTTTCAGAACAATCACTTTTGAGATATCAAAACAGAAGATTAGGCACAGAAGCACAGGTGGGGGAAGACAGGTACCAGGCCAAGTGAAGATCACCAGGACACCAAGGAACAGAAGGCAAAAAGAGACAAGGACCTTCCCTCAGAACCAACAGACAGGAAAGTCTTCACCTAGAAGCCAGCGCCCTGAATTTCGACTTCAAGGCTCATAAACTGTGAGAAAATACATTTCTGATGCTTAAAGCCACCCACTTGTGGTATTCTTGTTATGGCAGCACTAGATGACTAAGACAGGATCTGTCCTAGATTACAAAAAGACTCAACAATCTTGACTAGGGCCTAGATTGAAAAAAAAAAGTAGTTATTAAGTACGTTATTGGAACAACTGGAGAATTCTGAATATGAACAGCATATTTGATCATATTATTGTATCTATTGTATCAAAGCTAAATTTCCTGAGATAACTGTACTGTGATTATACATGAGAATGTCTTTGTTCTTAGGAGACATATATGCTGAAACAATTACGTGTAAAGTGACACGTATGATATCTGCAACTAATTCTCACCTATTTACGGAGAAACGTGTGTGCGCATGTCTAGGAATACAGAAAACACACAAGCATACAATATATTAATAATGGGTGAATTTAGGTGAAGGGCACAGAAATGCTCATTGTGCCATTCTTCCAACATTTCTACAGGTTTGAGACTTTTCAAAATAAAAACTGGGAAAGAAGAAAAGAAAACCAACAATATTATTTAATAAAATTAATGTGAATACAACTGATAATTTTCAGTGTGTAGGGCACATAATAGAGGTTCAATACTTGAATAAATGAATAAATACCCTGGAATTATTTTGATAAACATATTTATGACCTAGAAACAATTGTAAAAGACGTAATTATTCCAGAGAGCATCTAGAATTAAATGACCAGCACAGATGAAGTCTGGTAGTTGTTGCTGCACTATTTTTTTCCTCATTGATTTTTGCTGCCATGTCACAACTTATCACTGTAACAAGATTCCAAAAATTTAATATATATTAACACCAGAAAGAAGTAGCAAATAATATGTACTCTATAACAAGTAAAAGTTCTGTATTTTTACTTACAAAATATTGCATGAAAAGACCTTTATCTGAAAGATGCAGAATGAACAGCTAAGTCTATTTAGCTAAATACTTCTTTTCCCACAAAAACGAATGCTAGTAGAAGGGTTTCTTATATTCTATACCTTGATAAGATGAAATATTTGAACCAAAAAAAAAAGTTATCTTCCAGGATCAAAGTTTAATACTTTTTAATAAAGATGGATTAGAAATAAAACAACTTTGGATATTTCATTGGTTCAAAAGGGAAATTGCAGGCCAAACAGAAAAATAAAGCAGATTACTTCAGTTGAACACTATACCCAAGAAAATATGATGGAGAAAATGACAGAACAAGCTAATCACTAATTGTACAATGCCCATTGTGGCCTGTGATTTTTTTTTTTCTTTATGATTTCTTATACCAGTAACCTTTGGCGCAGAATAATTACTTCAAACAGACTACATACTTATAGTTTTTTATAAATAAAAAGTAGTTTAGTTTTTTAATTGTACTAAATTCCACGTATAATAATCCCTTGCCATGAAAATCTGATATGCAGAATTTCACCAGGATAGGATTTATATATCAAGGAACTAATCAACACACATGTCTGGCATATAAAAAAATAAATTTTTTTTTTTTTTTTTATTACCTGAAAATTCTATACCACTGAAGAGGTCAATTCCTTCCTTGATTTTATCAAACATTCTTCCCAAGTTACCAATATTATATAAACTAGCTATGAGTTTTTGTTATCCTGGGGAATCAAAGTCAGGGAAATAATAATAATAGTTGTAACAACAGGCCAAGGAAAAAGGGATGTGATGAAGAAACCGATTTTTTCATTCATTTTGTGAATCAGTGTGCTACCTAATTCATACCCTCGTTACATTGCAGCCTGACTGGGAAAGACTCTGTGACGCTGTTTCCTACCGCTTCTTACCCTATAAATCTGCTCAAACAAACATCAGTTCTTAGCCATCATTCCCATTGTCACCACTTTCTGAACCCTATTGTTCTCTCAATTACTATTTAATAGCATAACTCTAATAGCATATTGGAGCCCTGGTGGTATAGTACTTAAAAGCTCAGCTGCTAACCAAAAGATCAACAGTTCGAATCCACCAGTCAGTCCTTGGAAACTACGGGACAGTTCTACTCTGTTCTACAGGGTCGCTAGGAGTTGAAATCTACTCGATGGCAAGGGGGTTGGTTTTTGGTTTGGAATAGCATACTGGAAGTTAATGAGAAAGTAGGATTCCACAGATGGAAATTTTCTTTATAGTCTGTTTTTTAGTAACAGATATATGGTAATGAAAGCTTGGATAGGGAATAGAAAGTTCTAGTGAGTGGAATTTTGTTAACTGAGAGAAATTTTTTTTTTTAACAGCTTTTGTTGCTTTCCCCAAACTAAAATTTAAGCTTTGCTGCCTTAGGTTGTAGTGAAAGAGTTGTCATAAATATCAGTGATAAATGGTTCTGTGGGTTTACAGGTTTATTGCAAGATGACAAGAATAAGTATCAACAAAAATACTGTATATGTTTCTGCTGCTTGCCTCTTTGGCATAAATGTGTTAAACTTCTAGGTAACTGAGTAATGTAATTAGCTGGGCTCTGATTAAACAATATAGTATGGGATTCATGTATATGATTTTCTTTTTTTTATTGTGTTTTTGGTGAAAGCTTACATAGGTAATTAAGTTCTCATTTAACAATTCCTATACATATTGTTCAGTGACACTGGTTACATTCTTCACAATACATCAGCATTCTTATTATTTCCATTTTGGTGGTTCTGTTCCTATTAATCTAGCTTCTTTGTCCCCCCTGCCTTTTCATCATTGGTCTAGGGTAAATGTTTACCATTTGATTTCATCTAGATGATTATTTTAACAAGCAGAGTACTAATGGGTGATATTATTTATTTTATGGGTCAATCTGTCATATGACTGAAACGTAACCTCTGGGAGTGCTCTGAGTTCCCAGTTTAAAGAGTATCTCAGGGCGATAGTCTCGTGGATTCAACAGTCTCTACTGGTCCAGCAAGTCTGGCCTTTTTATTGCAATTTGAGTTTTGTTCCACATTTTTCTCCCATTCTATCCAGGACCATCTATACAGTATATGACTTTTTTAATGTACTTTTTTATACTCTTGTAGTCACTTAGTTTTAATTTTAAAAACGTGATCATTATAATAAACTTTTATTATACCTCATGCAAAAGAAATGCGAGTCTTAGAGAGTCATGAAGCTCATTCCCTGCTCCTCACGATTTCTTTCGTTTGTTCTTCAAATAAAGTCAGGATTTAAGGCGGTATTTACGAAAAAGTAAAGTGAGTGGTAGGGAAGGTATAGCCAGATGTTACGGCTCCTGATAGCATCCCAGTTGCAAAGCCCACTTTCCTATCATTGACTAGCACAGAGCTGAAAAATACGGAACTGCTTCTGTGAAGATGAATTGAGCACTTTCAACTAGCTGAGGATCGGAAAAGCTGATGAGAGGTATACTCTGACTTAGAATGTGACTTCAGTATACTATAGTGCACGGAAACATGGACAAAGCTCTACTAGAACAGGACACTGGAGCTCCACAATACTCATCCCAGTCAACCGAAATGCTCAGTGTGAAGTATAAAGTTCACTCAGTACTCCCAAATAATAACCTCCCCCCTTTTTTTTTTTTTTTTTAAAGAAAAGGGGTTACCACACCAAGGCTAGCAAATGATCCCAAAGACTTTCATTAGAATCTGGGTCTGATTTTACAAGTGAGATGAAAAGGGTTCTAAGAAAAACCTTTCACTGGCACCTTTATGAGTGATTACTTCTTTTAATTTCTACCAGTAGCATCATTTGTATTTTTCAGAAGTCTTATTTTGCCAAGAAGAAAAGAGTCAGGTAGTTGCAGCACTCACCCACCTTCACTAACCAGCTCACTGTTGTCTGATTGCTTATAAGAGATGATCTTCTCTACCAGTTGGTTGTAGCTGCAGTTACCAACAGCTGTGACAATGTCATCAATCTGGAAAACAAACAACTGACTCACTGATCATGACAAGATTAAAAACGATAACAACAGAAACCCGTATCACTCTTTAGGATTTTATTCTAATACAATTCTAAATATAAAAGTATTATTATGAAAAAGAAAATCGGCATTAAAATCAACACCCAACAGTTTTCAATTTGTTTATAGTCTACTATAACACATTATAAAAAATACTGTTTTGTTGTATTTCAATTATGCAAAAAAAAAAAAAAATGATGAAAAAGGATTACATCCAACTTTATTTCTTAAGGTTGTACAGATGTATTTAAGTGGCTAAAATAAAAAGTAAACTATTTCAGGAGGAAAAAATGAGAAAATTTCAGTATTTTTTACTCAAAAACCAATGTTTCACATTTAAAGCAAAGCAAACTTAAAGATGTTAATTTATAGGGTTAACCAACTTTCTTCTATTTTATTATTTAGTTCCTAGCAAATTATAATGGAGATATGAGTAGAAATAACTGAGATTATTTTCCTGAAAAAATTCCTTGCTAATCAGGAGGAGTATTTGCCTCCTGATTCTTATTTAATCTTTATATTTGGAGGTACAGTTGAAATCTATACCTTCAGGAAGCATATATTCTACAGTAGAGACAAAAATAAACCAGATAACAAATACATAGTATGCTAGCTAGCTATACAGAGAGTATATATCTGTTTGTTCACTTTCACTGCAGTGTATTCCATACTATGAATATACCATGATATATAGATTCATTCTTTTCTTGATGGGTATCTACCTTGTTTTCAGTTTGGGGCTAAGACAAATAATCGTGCTGCAAACATTCTCGCACCTTTGTCCTAATCCATACATCAAGAGTTTCTCTAGGGTATATTTCTTGTCAAATTGTTGAGTCTTAGGATATTCTTAACCGCAACTTTACTAGATAACTGCAAACGGCGGCCAATTTACATTTCTATCAGCAGGGAAGAAAATCCCCTACCCTGTGTATCTTTCCCAACTTTAATACTGTCAGGTTTTTAAATGCCAGCCATTTTGATGGGTGTATCATGGTATCTTGTTTTGGTTTTAGTTTGTATTTCACTGACCTGTTCACTGACCTGTTCAAGTCATTTTCTCACTTTTTTACTGAGTCGTCTATCTTTTAAAAAATTATTTGAAGGAGGTCTTTATACCTTCTGAATATTAGTCCTTTATTCTCTGAAATCATCTTCTACTCTGTTACATTCTTTTTTGGGGTGTCTGCAGATGAAGACAAGTTCTCAATTTTAATGTATGAATCAATGCTTCCTTTATGGTTAATCCTGTGTGTCTTGTTTTAGAACTTCCCCATCGTAAGGTTAGGAAGAAATTCTCCTGGGTTATTTTCTCAGCTTTTAGAAGTTTTACCTTTCACTGTTAGGCTTTAAGAAACATAGAATAAAGTTTTAGGGTCTGAGTTGGGAGAAACGATTTCTTTTTTGTTGTTGTTGTTTTGTTTTGTTTTTATCTCTACGGCTATTTAATTGTCCTAGCTTCTTTTCTTGAGAGGGTTGCCTTTCCCCATTGCTCTACAGTGCTCTATTTCTGTCTATATATGCATGGTCATTTATGGATTCTCTATTCTCTGTCATTAGTCTAACTATCCCTGAAAAAACACCACTGTAACTTAATTACAATAGGTTTGAAATATTTAGTATCTAGAAGAGCAAGTCCTCCTCACTCGTTGTTCTCCTTGAAGAGTATCTTGGCTTTTATTCCTGGTCCTTTGCATTTCCATATAAAGTTTAGAATCAACTTGTCACATTTCACACACATCACTCCCCACACCCACCCTGCAAAATCTGTTGGGATTGAAACTATAATCTGTTTTAGGGAGAACTGACATCTTTACAACTCCAGTGCTGAAATCTAGGAGCACAGTGTGTGTCTACATGTACACAGGTCTCTAATTTCTCTCTTTAGATGAATTTTTCCCCTTCTACTAATTGAGACGTTACCTACTGTTTTCTATTCTTTTCATTGTTCCTCTAAAAAGAGCACTGTCCAATAGGACTTTCTGTAATGACAGAAATATTCTAAATCGATGTTGCTCAATAGGGTAGCATGTGGCTACTAAGCAATTGAAATATGGCTAGTGCTACTGAACAACTGAGTTTTTAATTTAAATGTAAATAGCCATGCTTGGCTACCATACTGGACAGAGAAGCTCTAGAAATTATAACATCTATTTTTAACTTAAAGTCAGACATTAATAGTGTTACTGTCTCCTTGAACAATTAATTACAGGCCCTTCAGAATACTTTAATTCCATTTAACTATCCTCCTAACTTATGTCATTGTTTCGCATATGCTAATTTTCTTTTTTTAAACCCCAAAAGATAATGTTATTATTCTATACAGTCACAATCATTTAGATTTAGCCACACGTTTTTATCATATTATTTTCTCTCCACTCACTCTTCTTTTCCTCTGGGATCACTTTCGTTCTGACCAAAGCGCTTGTTTAGAATTTCTGCTAATGATAGTCTACTGGAGGCAAGCTATCTTAATTAATCTGAAAAATGTCTTTGTTTTACTCCATTATTGAAAGATAATTTTCCGGGGAACAGAATCATAGGCTAACATTGTCTTCTTTTGGCACACGGAATACATCATTTTTCCTGTCATCTGGCCTTTGCTGACATTAAGGAGTTAGTTATCAATGAACAACTCAGAATATAAATTTCCAGTGACTGAATTTTGGTGCCCACCATCCAAAGAACTGCTCGTACTTATTTGCAAGATAAGTTACTTGCAGAATACAGAGTCAGAATACAAAGAACAGGACAGTTCTGAAAGATATTTCATACATACCTTGTGGATTTCGTTTTTTTTTTTTTTCCTTAGCTGTAGGATTATTCTGTCACAAAGCAAGTAAGTAAAATAGATATAAAGCAGAGCCGTCAGGCCCCTCCAAGAGTTTGAAAACAGCTGTCGAGACTAGAAAAGCCTGATGAACAATTCCTGTTCTACATTAGAATATATCTTTTTTTTAAAGCATACTTTATAAACTCAGCTGTTTATCAGACAATATATAACAAGTCATATAGCCAGAGGGAGGATCTGAGTCCAGTTATTAAGAACTGACTATTCCTCAAGCTGTCAGCTTACTTCTCAAGAATCTTGGCTACCCTGCATTGTCATCTGCCAAGATCCAACATGGCCCACCTTGGATATGTAAACTGCTGGGCATGTTTAGACTTTTCAGCGATATTCTCAGAGGAAGACTGCCAGTAATGATATAAATTCCCTACTTACAGTAAGCTATTCTTCCATTTATTTATTTTTTCTTCCATTACCCAGAACAGCAGCTTCCATCACTGATGCACAGTAATGAAAAAGCATTGCCAAATCCTTGCTGTTATGAGCTCACCTTCTGTGTAATTAATGCTACATGTATGCATGCTTCATTCCATCATTCGATATTTATTGAAAACCTACTATGTGCCAGCCACTGTTCTAAGCACTGAGATATAAAATCCAATCCTCTTGGAGCATACATTCTAATGGGAGATGACAATCAAATGATAAGAGCTGGAGGAAACCAATAGTGTTGGGGACAGAAAAGGACTGGGGAAGGGAGGGTGACTAATTTTAACAATGTGGTCAGGGAGGGCCTCTTTAACAAGGTGATATTTGAGCTAAAACCTTCACAATGGGGAGCCAGGAATGTGAAGTCCTGGGAGAACAACAAAGCATGAGGGTGGGAGAAGAATGTTCCTTGGTTGGGAGAGTAACCAGTGCAAAAAACCTGAGACAGGAACAAGCTTGACATGTCAGAAGACCAGAAAATTAGCTAGTGTTCCTGGAGAGTAGTAAAAGGGTAGGGAAAAATTCTATGAGATAAAACTGGAGAGACAGACAAAAGCTAGATCATGCAGCATATCATAAAACCCTAAAAAGGATTTTGTATTTTACTAAATATCACTGGAGGCTTGTAACAAAGGGAAAAGGGTACAGGAATAAAAAAATCCATTGCCATTGAGTCGATTCTGACTCATAGCGACCCTATAGGACAGAGTAGAGCTGCCCCATAGAGTTTCCAAGGAGCGCCTGGTAAATTCGAACTGCTGGACTTTTGGTTAGCAGCTGTAGCACTTAACCACTACGCCACCAGGGTTTCCACAGGGATAAAAGGAAGGGGTTATTTTAGAGAGATCACTCTGAGTACCAAAAGAATTCAAAGGGGTACATAATAATCTCTTCAACAAATGGTGCTGGGACAACTGGATTATCCACACACAAAAGAATGCAGCTGAGCCCCTTCCTCATAACATACACAAAAATTAACCCAAAATGGATCCTATGCCTAAATGTAAGAGCTAAAACCATAAAACTCCTAGAAGAAAATATATGTGTAAATTTTTATGGCTTTAAGCATTCTAAGATATGGTACCAAAAGTACAAACAACAAAAGAAAATCAATAAATTGGACATTAAAATTAAAAACTTTTACACACATTTTTGAGGACATTATTGAGAAAGTAAAGCAACAACCCAGAGAATGGGAGAAAATATTTGCAAATCATATATCTTATAAGGGACTTGGATCTAGAAGATATAAAGAACTCTTACAACTCAACAATAAAAAGACAAACAGCCCAATTAAAAAATGAGCAAAGGAGCTAAACAGACATTTCTCCAAAGAAGATATACAAATGATCAATAAGCACATGAAAAAATGCTCTACATCATTAGTCATAAGGGAAATGAAAACACAACCACAATAAGATACCATTCATACCTACTATGGTTAAAAAGATAAGAGCAAGTGTTGGTGAGTATGTGGAGAAATTGGAACCTCTGTCACTGTTGGTTGGAATGTCAAATAGTATAGTCACTTTGGAAAACAGTCTAGAAGTCTCCAAAAGGTTACACATAGACTTACCACATGACCCAGCAACTCCAGTCTTAGATATATACTCAAAAGAAACGAAAACTTAGGTCCTCATAAAAACTTGTACATGAATGCTCACAGCAACATTATTCACAAGACGAAAGATAAAAACAACCAAAATGCTCATCAATTGATGAATGTATAAACAAAATGTAGTATACTCATACAATGGAATACTATTACACAATAAAAAGGAATGAAATTCTAATATATGCGATAACATGAATGAACCCTGAAAACATTATGCTAAGTGAAAGAAGCCAGACACAAAACACCACATACTATATGATTGCATTTGTCCAGAATAGGCAAATCTATACGGACAGAAAATAAATTGGTGTTTGCTTAGGACTAAGGAGACTGGGAAGAAATGCAAAGTGACTGCTAATTGGAACTGGGTTTCTTCTTGGGGTGACAAAAGTGTTCTAAAATTGACTGAGGTGATGGATGCACAAGCCTATGGATACACTAAAACATACCGAACTGTACACTTTAAAAGGGTGAATGTTATGGCATATAAATTAGATCTCTAAAAATCTGTGATTCACATACACACACACACACACACACGCACGCATGCACACAGTCACAGGAACTAATTGAAAGGACTCCTACCAGCCAAATCTGGGCAATTTGAGCAACAAAATTGATAGAGATAACATTTACAGCACAATGATGAAATTAGATTAGAAAACCATCACTTAGTAATCACCAAAGTAATAATTTCAGACAAGAATCATTAGTAGATGCTAAAATTAAGGAGCAAAATCTCAAAGTATCTCCCCACAAGATACTAATTACAAAGTGAGAAATATACATTACAACGAAGAGATCTTGCAGACATCACATTGATCAAGCAATCAAAGTTAACATCGACTGTAATGGACATCCCATGTCTCCTAATATAAGGCACTGAGAAAGACACACCATCAAGTCTGTAGTGTTCCTGCTACTAATTTTAACATGTATCTGATCATGTTGAAATATCAGGTAAATTCAAACTGAGAGTCACTCAAGAAGATAATACAAGACTCGTAGTCTTCTAAACTGTCATGGTCACAAAAGAAGACTGAAGAACTGTTCTAGGGTAAAGGAAACAAGAGACATGATGTTTAAATGCAAACCTGTGATCCTGGATTAGATCTTAGATCACAAAAAGGACATTAGTGGGGTGGTAGGCAAAATCTAAATAAGGTCTGTATGTTAGAAAAACTATTTTACCAAGTTTTAATTTTCTGATTTTGATCACTGTACTGCTGTTATATAAGATAATAATCTTCATTTTAAGAAATACAGACTAAAATACTTACAGTTAAAGAGGTATCTTCTAAGCAAGTTACTTTCAAACTAAACTGTCTGAAAGTAACTTGTTACAAGGGAGAAGAGAAACCAAACATCCATCCATCCATCCATCCATCCATCCATCCATCCATCCATCCATCCATCCATCCATCCATCCATCCATCCAACCACCAGCCACTGATATGAATACATACATGAAAAATTAAACAAGTTGGGAAATTGTTAACACTAAGAGAATCTGGGTGAGGGCAGTTGTGGTTCGGCGGGAGAATTTTCGCCTTCCATCCGAGAAACCCCGGTTCAGTTCACGGATGATATTTCTCAAGCGTAGCCACCACTCATTTGTTAGTGGAGACATGCATGCTGCTATGATGCTGAACAGGTTTCTGCTGAGCTGACAGACCAAGAACAAAGACCTGACAATCTACTTCTGAAAATCAGCCACTGAAATTCCTGTGGATCACAATGATCTGATCCTGTTGAGCAGACCCAACAACAGGTAACAACAATAACAAAACCACCAAGGGAAACTGGGTGAAAAGAATATTGGAATTCTTGATACTATTTTTTGCAGCTTTTTTTAAGTATGAAATTATTTTTTTAAAAAAGCACAGCACCAATTAACATGGAGTAAGTCCACCACTGCCTATCTATCCCACTGATAATAGCTAAAAGTTCTGGGTAAAATACAAAAAGCAATTACCTGAGGACTTAGAAATGTTAAAAATAGCAGTCAAGTTAGGGACAGAGCCAAAAGTTGAAGAACAATCAGTAAGAAGGATAAGTTTTCTGGGGTGGTGTTTCTTCTTTTATCTTTTGGTTTTGAATAATCAGGTCAGCAGGAGCAGAGCAAAAGCTCAAGACAGAAACTGTCTTTCTGGCCAGAGGATCAGATAAAGGGCTCTGTAAGCCCGAGGGAATCCCCATTTTTTCTTTTTTCTCTTTACGCTCAGCCCCATGGGTGTCCCCAGTCATGGAACCGTTCGGTGGTGGCAGTGACCCCAGTGCAAGAACCTAAAACCCCCTTTCTGGAACCAGGCCTGTCAAGTGTGGGAAAAACCCTTGTTATTTTTTTGTTTTCTCTCACTGCCCTGATGGCGACCCCAGCCACATGAAACTGAGCATGGCAGCGAAGGCAGCTAAGATTCCAAATAGAAAACCAATTTTTGTAGCCAGCCAGAGGACCGGGAATTAGGGGCCCTGAGAGGCCCTCTTGTGTGGGAGAAAACATGAAGCAGACACAACTGGAGAAGAGGAGCCCCCAATTCTGTGTATGAGCTGACTGATGCAAGTATGATACTTGCCCCAAAGCTCTATACACAGCACAGCAAAGGCTTCGAGAACTGAACTATGAATGGCAAACAGACATATAAAAAGCTCAACTTCATTAATCATTAGGGAAAAATTATAATCACAATGAGATATCATTATACACCCACTTCTCACTTAGAGACCAGGTCGTTAAGCGAAAATTGGCATTATGTGAAAATGGAGGATGACTACATCATTACATACCTGCCAAACTACCGAGAACCTTGGCCCAGCCAAGCTGACACATAACCTTGACCACCACAGCCAACTACTCCCACCTCACACCCCAGCCAGGTAAATAAAGTTTCAAGTGGCATCCAAGATATACCTACCACAACTATAAAGTTTTAAAAGGCTGTCTGGGGTCCCTGTCCCCTCTGCTGGCACATTCCCAAGGACCCCACCTTCCTTTTATTTCCTCGCCCACCTCCTCCTCCCCGCCAATTTCACCGGGCGCCTTCTGGGCCAGGGCGTGTGGGAGCCCGCGCTGGCACCAAACCCTTAGCCAGCGATTCTGCTACAGAGACTGAGTAGTCTGTACTGGGGTGGGGCTGTACACACTCGCATTAGTACCCTGAGCCTGGGAAGGACGTTAGAAAACCATGGAGACCCTGAGCCGCACAGCCCCAGATGCTACCCTGAGGCTTACAGTGCAGGTTCAGAACCCCAGTCTTAACCCATACCCGCGGGCACCCACTTAACAGATGCACCTTGGTCCCGCCACCCCTCACTACACTTCTCAAGGTCCAAAGTTGACTCCAAGGAAGGACTTTCCTCAATGCTACCGAGCCAGCTGACACTGGGCATGCCCAGCCACTCCCACAGGATGTCCTCCGCCCTCTGCGCCAGCCCAGACCCCCACTCCTGCAGACCCCTGACCCGGACTGGGGCCAAGGCAGCAGCTGCAGGAGATTGCCAGCGGAGCTCGAATGTTGCAGCCAACTCCGAGAAAAGGCTCCCGCACTGCCACCAATGGCAAATGACAGCCGTCCAGTTACTAGGCAAAATTCTGTCTCCCAGCAACTTGGAGGCGGGAATTGGCAACTTCAGCTGTCAGAGACAGACAGCAATTTTAGCCAATGACTGCTGGCAGCAGTGGAGGTGCCTAGGCCAATGGGAAACGTGAGTGTAGGATGGTAATTCAGGGGCGATCTGGGAAAGATGAGTCAGGTAGACCCTGAAAAGTAAGTTTACTAAACCTATAGTTAGCAGAGGGGTACACAGCAGGGCACACAGGGCCACAAGGAAGCACCTCGAGTTACTGGCAGAGGTATGTTCTTTTTCTCTCTTTTAACTGGGCTTTAGGTGAAACTTTACAGCTTAAGTTAATTTCTCATTCAAAAGTTTATACACACATTGTTTTGTGACACTGGTTGCAGGCCCCACAATGTGACAGCATACTCCTCCTTTCCACCCCAGATTCCCTGTGTCCATTTGTCCAGTTCCTGTCCCTTCCTGCCTTCTCATCCTCCCTTTGGACAGGAGCTGCCCATTTGGTCTTGTATATTTGATTGAACCGAGAAGCACGTTCTTCACATGTATTAATTTTTTGTTTTATAGACCTGTCTAATCTTCGTCTGAAAAGTAGGCTTCAGTTCTGGGTTAGCGGACCACCCGGGGGCCATAGTTTCGGGGGTTTCTCCAGTCTCTGTCAGACCATTAAATCTGGTCATTTTACGTGAATTTCAATTCTACATTTTTCTCTTGCTCTGTCAGGGACTCTCTGTTGTGTTCCCTATCAGGGCAATCACTGGTGGTAGCCGGGCACCATCTCCTTCTTCTGGTCTCAAGTTGGTAGAATCTCTGGCTCATGTGGTCCTTCAGTCCTTTGGGCTAGTATTTTACTGGTGTCTTTGGTTTTCTTCATTCTTCTTTGCTCCAGGTGGGATGGGACCAACAGATGTATCTTAGATGGCCGCTCCCAACCTTTTAAGACCCCAGACAGACGTATGTTCTTAATGCGCAAAATAGTCAAATAGTAGATTTTTTTTACTATTGTCATAAATAGGAAACCCTGGTGGCGTCGTGGTTAAGTGCCATGGCTGCTAACCAAAAGGTCGGCAGTTCGAATCCACCAGGCACTCCTTGGAAACTGTATAGGGCAGTTCTGTTCTGTCCTGTAGGGTAGCTATGAATTGGAATCAGCTCGACAGCAACAGATTGGTTTGGTTTGCTTTATTGTCTTAAATGCAAAATGTCAAATAATGATACAGTTGATAAGTGAGGAATGGGTGTACAAAACCCTAATAATGCCAAGGGCTAGGGACGATGTATAGCAAGTAGAACTCTCATGCACTGCTAGTTGTGATATAAAGGGGGATAGCCACTTTGGAAAACAATTTGTCAGTTTCTTTAAACATCCACCTACCATATGACTCAGCAATCCCACATCCCAGCATTTACCCAAAAGAAATTAAAACTTTTGTCCACCCAAAAATCTGTATGTGAATGTTTACAGCCTGTTTATTCATAATCACTTAAACCTGGTAACACAAATGTCTTTCCGTGAGTGAACGGATAAACAAACGATGGTACATCCATACAATGGAATGCTGCTCATCAATAAAAAGTGATAAACTACTGACACATGCCATAGCATGAATGAATAGGTGAACTGAAAATGCATTAACTTGAGTGAAAGAACCCAAACTTAGAGGATTACATACTGTGTGCTTCTATTTATATGACCTTCTGGAAAAAGCAAAAACTATATGGATGGAGACTAGATCAGTGGTTAACTGGAGTTGGAAGTAGGGGAAGGGGCTGACTACAAAGGGGCAGTGTGAGAAAATTAGGGGGACTGATGGAACTCTTGGTTCTGGAGGTGGTTTCATAACTCTGTGTTGGTGGTAGTGTTGCTAGGTGTCACCGAGTCAATTCTGACTTACAGTGACCCCATGTGACAGAGTAGAACTGCTGCATAGAGTTTTCTTGGTCATAATCTTTATGGAAGCAGATCGCCAGGTCTTTCTCCTGCAGACTCTCTGGGTGGGTTCAAACTGCCAACCTTTCACTTAGCAGCCAAGTACTTAACCATTTGCACCACAAGGGCTCCTTAACTCTATACATTTGCCAAAATACATAGTGGATTTACTGTGTGTAAATCAATAAATAATCAATATATATATCACTTTGACAGCTGTCCTAAGAATGGACTACAGTGGGTTAAAAGCAGAATGGAGAGCAGTTAGAAATCTATTGCAGTAGTCCACAAGAGGTGATGTGGCTTGAGGTATGGTAATAGTATATGGTAAATGTAATCGAGATGTATCCAGGATGACTCCTATGTTTTGACCTTATCAAACTGGGTAGATGATGATACTATTAGTTGAGATGGGGAAGACATGTATGGTCAGAAGGTTGTTAGCTACTGTATAGTTGGTTACGACTCATAGTGACCCTATGTACAACAGAACAAACACTGCCTGGTCCTGTGCCGTCCTCACAATCATTGTCATGCTTTGGTCTTCCTCATTCGTTGTTCAGCTTTCTCATGCATAGGAGGCGACTGAAAACACCATGGCCTGGGTCAGGCACACCTTAGTCCTTAAAGTGACATCTTTGCTTTTTAACACTTTAAAGAGGTCTTTTGTAGCAGATTTGCTCAGTGCAATATGTCGTTTGATTTCTTGACTGTCGCCTCCATGGGCACTGATTATGAATTCAAGTAAAATGAAATCTGTGACAACAATCTTTTCTCAATTTATCATGATGTTGGTTATTGGTTCAGTTGTGAGGATTTTTGTTTTCTTTATGTTGAGGTGCAATCCATAGTGAAGGCTATAGATCTTCATCATCAGTAAGTGGTTCTTCAAGTCCTCTTCACTTTCAGCAAGCAAGGTTGCGTTATTTGTATTTCACAGGTTGTTAATGAGTCTTCCTCCAATCCCGATGCCCTGGTCTTCTTCATATAGTTCAGCTTCTCAGATTTTCTCTACATACAGATTGACTAAGTATGGTCAAAGGATACAACTTTGACACACACCTTTCCTGACTTTAAACCACACAGAATCCCCTCGTTCTGTTCAAACAACTGCCTCTTGACCTATGTAAAGTTTCCTCATGAGCACAATTAAGTGCTCTGGAATCCCCAGTCTTCGCAGTGTTATCCATAATTTGTTATGATCCACACAGTCGAATGCCTTTGCATAGTCAATAAAACACAGGTAAACATCCTTCTGGTATTCTCTGCTTTCAGCCAGGATCCATCTGACATCAGCAATGATATCTCTGGTTCCACGTCCTCTTCTGAATCTGGCTTGAATTTCTGGCAGTTACTTCTGCAACTGCTTTTGAAGTGGAAACAGATTTCTGTTTTGGATATGTGGCGTTTCAAGTACCTATTAGATATCCAGCAGAGATGTCAAGTTAGCAGCTGAGTCTGTAAGTGTGATGTTTTGGGGAGAAGTCAAGGCTGAATATACAAATTGGGGAGTCATCAGCTAATATGTGGTATTTACAGCATGGGGCTGGATGAGATCACCTAAGGAGAGAACTCTAATAAAGAAGACAATAGGACAGACCATCCCTTAACTCAAATTTGTCTCACTGAAGCTATGACTTAGTCTTCTTGATTCCCAATTCTCCTTAGCTACATAGAAAATTCCATCATCTAAGGAAGATTGTTTTCATGAATTACATACTAATTTGACCTGATTTTATCCTCAGAGACAGGAGATTAATACTTATTAAACACACTCTGTTAAGTACTGTTATAAATCCTTCATAGGTATTTCATTTACTCATCGTAAGGTAATGCTGTCACTCATTTTACAGGTAAGAAAATGAGGCTTGCTAAGGGTAACTGGGACCATAAATCTATAAAGAATCCCAGAATTTGTAGCATAGTTGCTCTTAAGAAAAAATATTAAAGAAAAATAACCAGGCAAGTAAATAAATTGTTCTAGGTATGGGTACAGGAATGTGTGTTTCTCTCCGTGTGTGAGAGAGAGACTCTGTGTGTATGTGTGTGGAGGAAGAAGTGAATGAGGAGAAAGGTGAAGTTGGGGAGGAGAAGGGATAGGCACACGGGAGTTATTCTAGTTTGAGAATCTAGAAAGTCAAGCCAAGAGTGGTAACCATGTCTCCGTGGTATTTACCGTATGGCACTGTATGAGATAGTCAAAGCAGAGAATATATACAAGAATACAGTGGAATGAGAAGAAACTGTCTGAAGGACAATGGGTATCCTGCTTAAGGATGAACTTGAGCAGGAATTTATAGGCTAGGATTTGAGGGAATGGGAAGACAAGATTATGAGCAATGTTCTATTTAAAAAATTTTTGTTCCTACAGTTTCAAGGATAACAAAGCCAGGCAGATTTTCTTTAGGTAGAGTGAGATATTTTAAAGGCCATGTTTCAACTCAATAATTAAATGATGCTTTGTAAACTTTAGCATAAAACTAGCTATGAGCTACAATAAGTAATAATTTATGCTGTGTGAAGAGAAAAAGATGCTTGTTTCATTTCATCATATTTTATTCAAATTATATTTTATAGAGGAAGACAGGAGACATTGAATTCTTTTTTTTTTTTTTTAAATTGGGAATGTGGGTTTATTTGTTGTAAATTAAAAGGATAACAGTAAGAAATATGTTACGTCTTCTGAAATTTGAGGGATAAACTGGATTATGTAAAATCACTTACGGAAATTTAAATATGCAGTTGCCAAATAGGCCAAAGTATTTCAAGTTCATGTGTTTATACTTAATGAAACTTGTGTCGGTCCAAGTTGAGTAAAACTGCCTTCTAAATGCACATCTATTTAAGAAATATAAGTTTTATATATATATATATATATTTTTATGTTCTTTTATCCACAATTCTTAGATGCACGAAGGTCTGAAGACGTAGTGTTTTTGTAGCTCATTTATTTGTTTTGTGTGTATATGTGCATTAGATGAAGGTTTACAGAGCAAATTGGTTTCTCGTTAAACAATTAATACACATACTGTTTTGTGACATTGGTTGCCAACCACAAGATGTGTCAACACTTTCCCTTCTTGACCTTGGGTTCCCCATTACCAGCTTTCCTATCCCCTCCTGCCTTCTCGTCCTTGCCCTAGGGCTTTAGTTTCATTTTGTTTTGTGGGCCTGTCTAATCTTTGGCTGAAGGGTGAACCTCAGGAATGACTACATTTCAGACTTAAAAGAGTGTCCGGGGGCCATACCCTCTGGTTTTCTCCAGTCTGTGTCATACCAGTAACTCTGGTCTTTTTTGGTAAGTTACAATTTTGTTCTACATATTTCTCCAGCTCTGTCCGGGACCCTTTACTGTGATCCCTATCAGAGCAGTCAATGGTGGTAGCCAGGCACCATCTAGTTGTGCTGGACTCAGTCTGGTGGAGGCTGTGGTAGTTGTGGTCCATTAGTCCTTTGGACTAATCTTTCCCTTCTGTCTTTGGTTTTCTTCATTCTCCCTTGCTCCAGACCGGGTGGGACCAGTGGAGTATCTTAGATGGCCGCTCGCAAGCTTTTAAGACCCCAGATGCTACTAACCAAAGTAGGATGTAAAACATTTTCTTTATAATGTATGTTATGCCAGTTGGGCCAGATATCCCCCGAGCCATGGTCCCCACCCCTCAGCCCAGTAATTCGGTCCCTCAAGGAGTTTGGATGTGTCTGTGAACCTTGCCTTGGTCACGCTGTGCTGACTTCCCCAGTATTGTGTGCTGTCTTACCCTTCACTAAAGTTACCACTTATCTATTGCAGTTAGTGTTTTTCCCTCTCTACCCCTCTCCTTCCTCGTAACCATCAAAGATTGTTTCTTTCAGTGGGTAAACCTTTTCATGAGTTTTTATAATAGTGGTCTCATATAGTATTTATCCTTTTGAAAATTTTTGAAAGTTATATTTAAGGCTTTTGTATAATGTGAAAGTGACTCTGCAAACTGATTCATGGGATTAAAAAGCAAAATCATGGACATCTAAAATAATACTTTGGAAATAATTCTGAAAAAAATATCAAAACTTCACAAATTCAGTTTGAATTGGAAATATAATCCTTCAATAAAAAACAAAAATTATGTTTCATTGAAAAGCATTTTGTTAGTATCTGGTATCTTTATGTTCTAATAATTCTACTCTAGCATAAAATGAAAAGAAATATTTACCCAGGTTCCTGATAAGACATGTACAGAAGTGTTCACTGCAACATCATTGGTAGTAAGGAAAAAATACTAGAAACAACCTGAACAGTCTTCAAATAAAGAATGAAAAAATAGGAATATATTCACACAGTGAACTATTCCTACACGTATCAATATGGATAAATTTCAAAACCATTGTGCAGAGAAAAAAGAAGTCATGGAAAGATAAGAATGTAAATTTTGAAAACTATATATGCACACTATATGTTGTTTATTAATGCACATATATGTAACAGAACTAAAAACATGCTGAGTAATGATGAACATCCTCTAATTTAATTAGTGGTTACCTCTGGGGAGGGACGAAGACAAACAGGCTTGCGGGGGAGAACACAGGGTGTTTCCACCACATTTTTTGTTTTTAATCAAAAGCAAATATGATAATTGTCAAGTTTTGGAAAATTTGGGAGGTGGGAAAACGTATTTGTTATATAATTGCCTGTATTTTGCAATGTTTGAAATATTCATAATAAAAAGTTGGAGCTCAGAGTTGTATTGCTCACATTTGCTATACAGAGTTGATTATCTGCCAAGCAAATGTCAAAAAAAAAAAAAAAAAAAAAACCGTTCCCATCAAGTTGATTCTGACTCATAGTGTCCCTACAGGATAGAGTAGAACCACAGAGGTTCCAAGCAGCGCCTGGTGGATTCAAACTGTGGACCTTTTGGTTAGCAGCTAACCACTACACCACTAGGGTTTCCATCAAATGTCCAGTATCCTAAAATACCCACCAACCCGGCAACAGGTTTGGTTTTTGGGTTTTATGAAATCTACAAATTAAAGAATTCTTGGAGTCCTAATATTACCAAGAAAAGCAAAAATGTGGATTAAAATAGATAGTTGATCTTACTTTCTGATTTGGTCTGAAAATTTCTGACTTTTGATTGAGGTGCTTTGTCCATTCACATTTAATGTAATTAATATGGCTGGATTTTTATCTGTCATTTTGCTACTAGTTTTCTATACTTCTAATGCCTTGTTTGTCTTTTCTTCCTTTACTGCCTTTTTTGTGTTAAATATTTTTTAGCATAACATTTAATTTTCTATGTTGATTTTTAGTTTTTAAAAATATTTATTTTTTATTGGTTGTTCTATGGATTATAATATGCATCTTTAATTATCACAGTCTTCTTCAGGTTAATAATGGCTTAAATCCAGTAAGTATAACATCTTTGTTATATGCCAGTTCATCCCTCCTCGTTTGTGTTACTATTGTCATATACAGCACCCTTACATATGGAATAAGCCAAATAATTTGTATTGATTTACCTTCAAGTTCACTGATTTTCTTCTGCCACCTTGCTGAGCCCACCTGGTGAATTTTTCATTTCATATATTTTTATGTAGTACGTTTAGAGTCTAGAATTTCCATATGGTTCTTTTTATGGCTTCTATTTCTCTATTGAGATTCTATTTATTGATTGATTGTTAGCATATTTTTCTTGAATTCTTTAACCATAGTTTTAATTCTTTGAACATATTTTTAATATCTGCTTTGAAGTCTTTTTTTTTTTTGCGCTTATGGAATTTATAGTCCAGGAGGGAGACATTAATAAAATACTCAAAACACTCAAACTAATGAATGTGTAACTTTAAGCTCAGAGAAGTGACATGAAGAAAATTGTTCTGTGAATGTGTATGTGGCAAAGGTTGCTGATTGCCTTCTCAATATCCAGCCTCCTCTCATCTTTTTTTTTTTTTAATAATTTTATTGTGCTTCAGGTGAAAGTTTACAGTGCAAGTTAGTTTCTCATTCAAAAATTTATACACAAATTGTTTTGTGACATTAGTTGTGATCCCCGTGATGTGACCGCACTCTCCCCCTTTCCACTCCAGGTTCCCTGTGCCCATTCATCCAGGTTTCCTGTCCCTTCCTACCATCTTGTCTTGTTTTTGGCTAAGAGTTGCACATTTGGGTTCCTATACTTGATTGAACTAAGAAGCACATTCTTCATGTGTGTTACTGTTTGTTTTATAGTCCTGTCTAATCTTTGTCTGAAAAGTGGGCTTTGAGAGTGGCTTCAGTTCTGAGTTTGCAGGGTGTCCAGGGGCCATAGTCAGCAGTTCCTCCAATCTCTGTCAGGCCAGTAAGTCTAGTCCTTTTCTGTGAATTTGAATTTTGTCCTACACTATTCTCCCATTCTGTGCAGGAGTAATTTGAAGTCTTTACCTGTTAAATCTAACACCCAGCTGCATTCAGAATCAGTTTCTACAGGCTTTTTATCCTGTGTATGGGTCATAAACTTTCCTGTTTCTTTGTATCTCTGGTAATTTTGGGTTGAAAACTGGCCATTTTGGAAAATACACTGTAGGAATTCTGGATTCTGTTTCATTTTGTTTTCTGTTGGGCTGTTTTTAGTGTCAGCTGAAATAGGAGACTTAAATAAGAACCAAAGTCTCATAACATAATACTCAAAATGTCCAGGTTTCATTTGAAAGTCACTCACCGTACAAAGAGCCAGTAAGATCTCAAATTGAATGAAAAAAGGCAATTAATAAATCCCAACACCAAGATGATAGAGATGTTAGAATTATCTGACAAAAAATTTTAAAGCAACCATCATAGAAAAACGCTTTAACAAGCAATTACAAACACACTTGAAACAAATGAAAATATAGAAAGCCCCAGCAAAGCAATACAAAGTCTCAGCAAATAAGCAGAAAATATAAAGAAGAATCAAATGGAAATTTTAGAACTGAAAAATGTAATAACTAAAATAAAAAGCCCAATGGATGGGCTTAACTGCAGAATAGACGGGATACAGGAAAGAATCAGTGGACTGAAAGAAAGAACAACAGAAATTATCCAACCTGAACAAGAGAAAGAAAATATATTGGAAAAAAAAAATGAACAGAGCCTTAGTGATCTGGTGCTGTGTAATGGTTATGTAACAGGAGTCCCCCCAAAAAAGAGGAGAAAGAGGGTGGGGTTGAAAAGTACTCAGAGAAATAATGGCAGAAAACTTCCCAAATGTGGCAAAAGACATAAACATGTAGAATCAAGAAGCTAAGTGAAGCCCCTTAAAGAAATCCACACCAAGATATATTATAAACTTCTAAAAACCAAAAGACAAGGAAGAAATCTTGAAAGTAGTGAGAAAGAAATGACATCTTACCTATAGGGGGAAAAAATTTCAAATAACAATGGAATTTCTCACCAGATACTATGGTGACCAGAAGAAAATGACATAGCATTTTTCAAGTGCTGTGAAAGGAAAGAGGTGTAAACCCAAAATTCTATACTAAGTAAAAATATCCTTGAAGAATGAAAGGGAAATCAAATCATTCTCAGGTAAAGGAAAACTAAGAAAATTTGTCATCAGCGGACCTACACTGAAAGGATAGCTGAAGGAAGCTCTCTGAGTAGAAATGAAATGATAAAAAAAAGGAATCTTGAGACATCAGAAAAGAAGAGCATCATAAGCAAACATATGGGTAAAAACAATACTTTTCTTCTCCTCTTGAGTTTTCTAAATTATGTTTAATAGTAGGAGCAAAAATGAAAGTACTGTCTGATGTAGTTCTAAATGTATATAAAAGAAATATTTAAGGTAATTATAAATGGGTGGGGGTAATGAGATGTAAAGGGAAGGAAAGTTTCTATATGTCACTTAAACTTGTAAAATGACAATATGACAATACCGTTATGTAAATAAATGTAATACCTAAAGTTATCACTAAAAAAGCTATGCAAAGAAATATACTAAAAAAAAAAAAGGGAAAAAACTATAGATAAATCAAAATGGACTCCAAAAAAATGTTCAGGTAGCTCACAGGAAGGTGGAAAAAAGAAAACACAAACAAAGAGAACAGAAAGCAAAAAATAAAATAGCAGACTTAAGCCCTATCAATAATTTCATTAAATGTAAATGGCATAAATATACCAAGTAGAGAATGGAGATTGGCAAAATGAATTCAAAATCATGGATGAACTTCTGCTATCTACAAGAAATTGACCTCAAATATAACAATATAGGGAGATTGAAAGCAAAAGAATGAAAAAATATGCAAACAATCAAAGGAAAACAGGAATGGCTATATTAATATTAGACAAAGAAGACTTCAGAGCAAAGAAAATAAACAGAGACACAAAAAGAAAACATATAATGATAAAAGGGTCACTTCATCAAGATGACATGTTGTGTGCCATGGATTCAATTCAGACTAATAGCAACACTATAGGACAGAATAGAATTGCCCCATAGGGTTTCCTAGGCTATAATCTTTACAGGAGCAGATCAGCAGGTTTTATCTTCCACAAAGCATCTGCTGGGTTCAAACTGCTGACCTTTCAGTTAGTAGCCAAGTGCTTTAGCTGTTGTGCCACCAGGGCAATTCTAAATGTATATGTACCAAACGACCCAAACCCACTGCCATGGAGTCTATTCCAACTCATAGCGACCATATAGGATTTCCAAGGCTGTAAATCTCTACAGAAGCACACTGCCACATCTTTCTCCTGTGGAGCTGTTGGTGGTTTCGAAACACCGACCTTTCAGTTAGCAGGTGATTGCTTTAACCACTGTGCCACCAGGGCTCCTTTACTAAATGACAGAGCTGCAAAATATGTAAAGCAAAATCTGAGAGAACTGAAAGGAGAAATAGATAAACTCATAATTATAGCTGGTGATTTCAACATGCCTCTCTTAACAACTGATAGAACAACTAGACAAAAATCAGCAAGGATACAGAACTCAATAATGCAATCAACCAACAGGATTTAATTAACATTTATAGAATATTCCACCCAACAATACACATTGTTTTCAAGCACCCACAGAACATATACCAAGATAGACCATATCCTGGGCCATAAAACAAACCTCACCAAATTTAAAAGAATTGAAGTCATGCAGGGTACGTTCTCTGACTACAATGGAATCAAACTAGAAATCAATAACAGAAGCATAACAAAAAAATCTCCACCCACTTGGAAACTAAGCAATATACTTCTAAATAATCCTTGGTTCAAAGAAGAAGTCTCAAGGATAATAAAAAAAAATACAATGAATTGAGTAAAATGAAAATATAACATATCAAAATTTGTGGGACAGAACTAAAGCAGTGCTGAGAGAGGAATTTATAGTACTAAATGCATACATTAGAAAATAGTCTCAAATCAGTAATCTAAGCTCTCACCTCCAGAACTTAAGAAAAGCAGACCAAACTAAACCTAAAACAAGCAGAAGGAAGGTGATAATAAAGAGAAGAAATCAACAGAATTCAAAACAGAAAAACAATAGAGGAATATCAATGAAACAAAGAATCAGTTATTTAAAAGATCAATTAAAATTGACAACCCCCCACCAAGACTAACAAAAAAAAAGAGAGAAGACACAGATTACCAAAATCAGGAATGAAAGAGGGGCTATCACTACAGACACTGCAAACATAAAACGGATGATATGGGTATACTGTAACTACTCTACACACATAATCTGGCAATTTAAGTAAAATGGGCCAATTCCTTGAAAAACACAAAACCACCAGACTTGCCAAATATGAACAGATAATTTAAATAATCCCATTATAACTATTAAGGAAATTGAATTCATAATTTTAAAACTCCCCCAAAAGATATCACCAGATGGTTTCACAGAAGAGTTCTACCAAACATTGAAAGAAGAATTAGTACCAAGTCTATATGGTCTCTTTCAGAAAATAAAAGAGAAGTGTGACAATTCACACTGTACAAAAAGCTACAAATAGTATCCCCTATGATATAGATGTAAAAAATTCTTAACAATAATAGCAAATAGAGTTCACAATATATTAAAACAATTACACAACAAAACCAAGTAGAGTTTATCCTGGAGATGCAAGGCAGTTTCAATATTTAAATATCAATTAGTTAATCCAACATATTTACAGGCTAAAAAGAAAAATCATATGATCATATCTGTTGATATAGAGAATGCATTTGACAAAACTCAACACCCATTAGAAACATAAAGGAACTGCCTCAAGCTGAAAAAGGGCATCTGTAAAAAACATACAGCTAGCATTATGCTTAATAGTAAAAGACTAAATGCTTTCCCCCTAAGATCAGGAACAAGGCAAGGATGTCTATTCCCATCACTCTTGGTCAACACAGTGCTAGAAGTATTAGCTGGCTCAATAAGACAGGAAAAGGAAATAAAAGGGATAGACATCAGAAAAGAAGAAATGAAACTGTCCCTATTTGCAGATGACATGACTGTCTACACAGAAAATCCCAGGAATATACCAAAAAAAAATTAAAAAATTTTTTTCTAGTAAGTACAGCAAGGTCACAAAATACAAGATAACATACAAAAAATCAATTATATTTCTACACACCAGCAATGAACAATGGTCAATACCAATTATAATCGCTCAAAAAAACCTGTAATCTTAGGTGTAAATGTAACATAACATGTGTAGGACTTGTATGCTGAAAAGTACAAGGTGCTGATGAAAGAAATACTGTGTTCATAGATTGGAAGGCTCAACGTAGTAAAGATACCAATTCTCCCCATATTGACCTAAGAGGTTTAACACAAAGCTTATCAAAATGCCAGCAAGATTTTTTTGTAGAGATGGACAAGATGATTCTAAGATTTACATAGAAAGGCAAAGGAGCTGAATAGCTAAACAATTTTGTAAAAGAAAAATAGAGAAATCAGTCTGTCTGATTTTAAGATTATATAGTCACAGTAATCAAGACTGTGTGATAGTGGGATAGGACAAGAGACATAGATCCATGGGACAAAACAGAGAACCCAGAAATAGATCTATACAAATATGCCCAAAAATTTTGACAAAAGAGCAAAAGCAATTAAATGGAGGTAAAGCAAGTAGACAAAAATAGACAAGAGAAAAAAAATGAACTTGATCTATATCTTGTATCTCATATAAAAATTAACTCAAAATGGATCATGGACTTAAATGTAAAATGCAAAACTATAAAATACTTAGAAAAAACATAGAGAATCTTCAGGATCTAGGGTTATGCAAAGAATTCTTAGACTTAACACCAAAAGCAAGGTATATAAAAGGGAAAATTAATAAATTGGACTTCATCAGAATTAAAAACTTTTCCTCAGCAAAAGACCCTGTTAAGAGGATGTTAGAAGCTGCAGATTGGGAGACAATATTCACAAGCCACATATCCAAAAAAGGATTGTTGTTGTTGTCGTTAGGTGTCATCCAGTCAGTTCTGACTCCTAGCGACCCATGTACAACAGAACGCAACACTGCCCACTCCTGCCCCATTCTCACAGTCTTTGCTGTACTTGAGCCCGTTGTTGCAGCCACTGTGTCAATCCATCTCCTTGAGGGTCTTCCTCTTTTTCACTGACCCTCCACTTTACCAAGTATGATGTCCTCCTCCAGGGACTGGTCCTTCCTGATAACATGTCCAAAGTATGTGAGACAAAGTCTCACATCCTTGCTTCTAAAGAACATTCTGGCTGTACTTTGTCCAAAACAGATTTGTTCGTTCTTCTGGCAGCCCATGGAAATATTCAGTAGTCTTTGCCAAGATCATAATTCAAAGGTGTCAGTTATTCTTTGGTCTTTCTTATTGGTTGTCCAGCTTTTGCATGCATATGAGGTGATTGAAAATACCATGCCTTGGGTCAGGTGCACCTTAGTCCTCAAAGTGACATCCTTGTTTTTCAACATTTTAAAGAGGTCTTTTGTAGTAGATTTGCCCATCACAATATGTTGTCTGATTTCTTGACTGTTGCTTCCATGGGTGTTGATTGTGGATCCAAGTAAAATGAAATCCTTGACAACTTCAGTATTTTCTCTGTTTATCATGATACTGCTTATTGGGCCAGTGGGAGGATTTTTATTTTCTTTATGTTGAGGTGCAATCCACACTGAAGGCTGCAGTCTTTGATCTTCATCAGTAAGTGCTTTAAGTCCTCTTCACTTTCAGCAAGCAAGGTTGTGTCATCTGCATATCGCAGGTTGTTAATGAGTCTTCCTCCAATCCTGATGCCCTGTTTTTCTTCATAGAGCCCATCTTCTCAGATTATTTTCTCAGCATACAGATTGTGTAAGTATGGTCAAAGGATACAGCCCTGTTGCACATCTTTCCTGACTTTAAATCACGCAGTATCCCCTTGTTCTGTTGGAACAACTGCCTGTTGGTCTATGTACAGGTTCGTCATGAGCACAATTATGTGTTCTGGAATTCTCAGTTCTTTGCAATGCCGTCCACAATTTGTTATGGTCCACACAGTTGAATGCCTTTGCACAGTCAATAAAACACAGGTAAACATCCTTCTGGTATTCTCTGCTTTCAGCCAACATCCATCTGACATCAGCAATGATATCCCTCGTTCCACGTCCTCTTCTGAATCCAGCTTGAACTTCTGACAGTTTCCTGTACTGCTGCAACTGCTTTTGAATGATCTTCAGCAAACAAAGGATTATTATCTAGGACATACAAGGAACTCTCAAAACTCAATACCCTTTGCCCTCAAGTTGATTCCGACTCATAGTGACCCTATAGTATAGAGTAGAACTGCTCCATAGAGCTTCTAAGGAGTGGCTGATGGATTCGAACTGCCAACCTTTTGGTTGGAAGCTGAGCTCTTAATGACTGTGCCACCAGGGTTCCCTCAAAACTCAATAAAAAAAAAGAAAGTACCCACCAATTCCACTAGTAAGTATATACACCCAAAAGACTTGTACACCAACGTTCACTGCAGTACTGTTAACAATAACCAAAAGGTGGAAACAACGTAAATGCCCATCAATGGATGAATAAACAAAATGTGTTACATACATACAATGGAAATGTAGGAGAAATGAAGTCTTGATACATGCTACCATATAGATGGAGCTTGAAGATATTATGCTGAGTGAAAGAAGTCAATCACAAAAGGACAAATAGTCGATGACTTCACTTATATAAAAAGACAAGAACAGACAAATGAATAAAGACCAAAGTTTATTAGTGGTTACCAGGGGTGGGAGGGAGGAAGAAAGGGGGAATATTGCTAATGGAGTACTTTCGAGGTTCACAGTGATGGAAAAGTCACATTGATTAAGGATAGGGATGCCTAGCTGATTAATGTAATTGCTGTCAATGAGTTGTACACCTGTAAAAAGTTGAACTGACAAAAGTTATGGGGTAGATACATTTACAACAACAAAAAACAAACAAAAAAAAGAGTAGCTGCTGAGGCTGCTTACATACAACCAAACACCTCATGGGATTTGGTTCCTTGATTTGGAGGTTTAGGGTCATGATTTCGTGTGTTATCCTAGTTAACTGGCCTGATAACATGTTTAATGCTTCTGTTCTACCTCCTAGTTTGTTGCATAGTGCCTGGGATCTTAAAAGCTTGCAAGTAGCAATCCAAGGTACAACAACTGGTATCTATTTGCCTGAAGTAACAGAGGAAAAAGAAGAGTCACGAATAGGAGGAGGAAATGGAATGTGTGGTTAATTGCCTCTATGAACAACCTGCCTCCTTTGCCATGAGACCAGCAGAACTGGATGGTGCCCGGCTACTGTTATTGAACATTTTGATCAAAGATTCCTTAGAAGAATCTTGATCAACAGGTGGAAAATGCAGAACAGAATTTCAAATTCCCATGGAATCCACATTTTCTGGAGACAGGTAGGCTTGATGAACCCCTGAAACTATTGCCCTGAGATAATCTTTAAACCTTAAACCAAAATATCCCCTGAAGTCTTCTTAAAACCAAACAATGGTTTAGTTTAACTAGTATGTCTGCCCTGAGCACTGTGCTCTTCTAAGAGGTAGTTATATGGGATCAAATTGACAACAGCAATCTGAAAGATTAAATAGGAAACTTAGGGCAGTGAGTTTATGTTAATGGGGAAGGAACAATTAGGAAAAGGAGGGTGAGAATGGTTGCACAACCTGAAGAATGTAATCAATATCACTGAATTGAACTTGTAGAAATTGTTGAGTTGGTGTATGTTCTGCTGTGTATATTCTTGACAATAATAACAAAAATAAATTATATTATATATATAACTCAATAGTAGAAGAAATCTTATTAGAAAATGAGCAAAAGACATGAAGAGACATTTCACTGAAGAGGATTACAAGGACAAATAAGTACATGAAAAAGTGTTCAACATCATTAACCATTAGATAAATACACAATTAAAACCAAAATGAGATATCATTACACAAGTATCAGAATGACTAAAATAGAAAATAGTGACAACACCAAATGCTGGCAAGGATACAGAGAAATTGGATCATTCACATTGCTGGAAGGAATATAAACTTTTGGTACAGGCACTCTAGAAAATTGTTTGGCAGTTTCTTAAAAACTACACATGCAACTACCATATAACCCAGCAGCTATACTCATGGGGATTTATTTCAGAGAAATGTAAGCTTATGGTCATATAAAAATCTGTACACAAATGTTTATAGCAGCTTTATTTGTAATAGCAAAAAACTGGAAAGAGCTCAGATGTCCTTCCATGTGCAAATGGTTAAACTGTGGTATATCCATATCATGAAATACTACTCAGCAATAAAAAGGAACAAACTATACACACAACCACCTGATGAATCCCCAGAGTGAAAAAAACAAACAAAGAAGGACACGTCCTGTATGACTCATTTATATAATGTTCTTGAAATGACAAAATCACAGAAATGGAGAGCAAACTAGTGGGTGCCAGGATTATGAAGGAGTAGGGGGAGGAGGGGAGTGGGTGTGGCTATAAAAGGGCAACGTGAGGGAGCCCTGTGGTGAAGGAAATGTTTGAATCTTGACTGAATCGACTTCAGTATTCTGGTTGTGACACTGTTCCCCAGCTTGTAGAATATTACCATTGGGGTAAGTGGTAAAAGATACAAGGGATCGCTCTGTATTCTTTAAAAGTACAGGTGAATCTACAGTTATCTCAAAATAAAGCTTAATTAAAAACATGTACATAATCTATAATAATATTTAAGCAGCATAGGAGTAGAAAAAAGACAGGTCAATGGAACAGAGAAGATTCTAGCCTGCATAAGAACTTAGTATATGATAAAGGACTTGTTTCTTCCTTGGCCTTTCCAGCTCCCCTCTCCACCCTTCTCTCACCTACTGATGCTTCTGGAGGCTGATCTCTATGGACTGACTGTTGGCCCTTCCAGCTCCCCTCTCCACCCTTCTCTAACCTACTGTATGCTCTAGGAGGCTGATCTCTATGGACTGACTGCAGCAACTAGCATCCTTGTCCTCTCATTTTTAGTTGAATTTGCCAATGGAAGCTATAGACAGGACCGCAGAGGGAGGGAAGAAAGAAAAGTCAGCATATTTATTTACCTCTATTCCTTCCCTGCTGGGCCACAATTTGGTAGTAACTACATTTCTATACTAATGGCTACACTCCTGTCAAGCAGCCCTATTCTTTAGAAATGGGTCTTCTTGCTGGTTCTGCTTCCTCCCTTGTCCTTCAGGGTTATGAGTGGTAACAAAAAAGATATTTGAGTCCAGGCACAATTTACTTCTAGTTTTCCATTTTACCAGTTTATTCATTTCTTCAGCAAATTTGTTAAGTCCTTCCTATGTGCCAGACAGCATCCTGAGTTCTAAAGATGTAGCAGTGAATAAAAACGCTGTTGCTAACTCTAGGATGCTTCACCATCCCTGCTTGTCTCCCTTAACTTAGCCCACACCTTTGTGAATCGTCCCTTCCTGAAACTTTCTTCGGTTGCCCGTGGCTGTGTCATCTACGTCTTGCCGCCACACTGATGTACTCGCCAAGAGGCAAAATCTGGAATGCTAGACTAGTAAATACCAAGAGTCTTGGTACTGTAACTCGGTCACTGTACATTTAGAAATGTATAGTTCAAGGGATGGGAGTTTAGGGTGGCTAGTTTTATAAATGTTGCAGTGGTATAAAATCTTTTTTCAAAGGATGGAAATATATATCAGAAAATATAAGTCTAGATTAATTTGCTAAAGTAATAAACTATAACTGCATTTGTGTTTATATAATTAAAATTTTTCTACTTACCTGAGGGTCCACTAACCACCCATGATACAAGGGAATATCAAGAAGATCAAATACTATGCATTCCGGTGTATATTCAAATACTCGAACACCAGTAAATTTTACGTTTACATCCAGACCTGTCTGTAGTTTGTGCAAAACTGCCATAGCATCACTCATATTCTGAAAATGGAAAGGGGAAGAAGATAGATCAGAAAAATCAAAACAACAAGAACAAAAAAGATATTTAAGTGCAAGCACGTTTACTTCTAATTTTTCATTTTATCCAACTTATTCATTTAAACAAATTTTTATTAAGTAACTACTATGTGCCTGGCACTAACCTGAGCTCTAAAGATAGAATAATGAGCAAAACAAATTCACTGCTGTCAAAGAACCCACATTCTACAGAGAGAGGCAAACATGTCTATATATAACATGAAATACTGGTAAGAAAAATTGAGCAGGATGAGGACATATAAAGTGACAGGGATGAGGGACTGATTTTAGACCTTGAAATCTAAAGGCAAAGAAGAAGGTCTCTTTGAAAATGACACTTAGACACCAAAGGGAAACACTGAGCCTGGGGAAGCTCCGGGGAAAGAGCATTGCAGACAAAGTGGATACCAGGGCAAAAACTCTGATGCAGAAATGAATTTATTAGTGTGTTCATGAAACAGCAAGGAGTCCCATGTGGCTAGAGTAGAGTAAGAGAAGTGGAAAATGGAAAGAGAAGTGTGAAAGACAGTCAGAGGCTGGATCACAAAGACTTGCTGGCCAAAGTAAGGAGTCATTCTGTCCATATCAGTTTTCTCAACAAATGGGGTCACCTAAGTCTGTAATAAAGACTATTTTAAAATATGTTTTCTAGATGCTTTAACACATTAAATACATATTTATAGTCATATATTTGATGAAACAAATAAAAATCAATAATACAATTTATTAGATTTATACTGAATCCCAACCGTTGAGCAAGACACCGTGCTAGATACTAAAGATATAAAATTAAAGCTTAGAGTCTAGTGGAGGGGCATATAGCAGACAGGTTAAACAAGAAATAACTCCTCATATTAAAGCCAGGGGACTCGCTTTGAAATTTAAAAAAGATAAATTTAGGTCATATAAACAAAGTTCTGTTTTACCAAAAAACTTACAAAATTTCATTCTTAGAGACTATACAGACTGAAAACAAATTATTCAAATGTTATAAATTTGCAAACGATAGATTTATAATAGGGTAACATTGTTAGATAGTCTTTGACCTTTGTCAGCTTTATCTATTCCAAATATCAATCTTCCCTCAAAAGACTACATTTTCTCAACCTTCGCAAAACACAGAACCCTTAAAAAGAAACAGCTTGCATTTTCCCCTTAAATGTTTTAAAATTTTTCCTATGCCACAGGAATGATGAATCTGAAAAATGGCCAGCAATCTAAGGATTATGGCTCCACTACCTCCTATTTTTTATTCCATTTTTGTTAAATTTTTGGTTGCCATTCACCTTATTTCCTTTCCCAGGCTCATGCTTACACCTTTACATATTTACTACATTTGTTGTAGATTGTATAGTATTAAAACAACTAAATTGACACCATTTTGTATTCTCCATAAAGATCAATAAAACTGGTTAAATAAATAAACGAATTTATAAACAAAGAGTTAAAAAAGGGTAAGAACTTTGCCACCTTGTTCCTAAATCCATAAGTATGATAATTAATAGTATAAAATATAAGTCCGAGGGATGGTTGCCTAAACCAAAAGGATTTACTATTAATTCCTTTAAGCCAGAAGTTACACTGTTTCTTAGAATTTTTTTTTTTTTCTCTTGTACTTTAGATGAAGGTTTACATACAGAACAAACTAGTTTCTTATCAAACAGTTAGTACACACATTGTTGTATGATATTGGTTAACAACCCCACGACATGTCGACACTCTCCCTTCTCAACCCTGGGCTCCCTATTACAAGCTTTCCTATTCCCACCTACCTTCCAGTCCCTGCCCCAGGGCTGGTGTGCCCCTTTAGTCTTTTTTCCAATGGGCCTGTTCAATGTTCGGCTGAAGGGTGAACCTCAGGAGTTGTCTCATTACCGAGCTGAAAGGGTGTCAGGAGGTCATACTCTCAGGGTTTCTCCAGTCTGTGTCAGGCCAGTAAGTCTGGTCTTTCTTTTTGAGTTAGAATTTTGCTCTGCATTTTTCTCCAGCTCTGTCCAGGACCTTCTATTGTGATCCCTGTCAGAACAGTCAGTGGTGGTAGCTGGGCACCATCTCATTGTTCTGGACTCAGTCTGCTGGAGGCCGTGGTAGATGTGGTCCATTAGTCCTTTGGATTAACCTTTCCCTTGTATCTCTAGTGTTCTTCACTTTTCCTTGCTCCCGAAGGGGTGAGACCAGTGGAGTATCCTAGATGGCCACTTACAGGATTTTAAGACCCCGGATGCTACTCACCAAAGTAGAATGTAGAACATTTTCTTTATACACTCTGTTAATGCCAGTTGAGCTAGATGTTCCATGAGACCATGGTCCCCACAGCCCTCAGCCCAGCAATTTGGTCCCATAGGGAGTTTGGATGTGCCTATGGAGCTTCCATGACCTTGCCTTGCACAGGTTGTGCTGGCTTCCCCAGTATTGTGTACTGTCTTACCCTTCACCAAAGTTTCCACTTATCTATTGTTTTAGAATTCTTCTGAAAGGTACTTCCAACATGGTGAAATGTTTTAAATTTAAATTTATTTTAAAAATACACCTACAGCAGACATGGATTGGACTGGACAATGGGTTGGAGAGAGATGCTGATGAGGAGTGAGCTACTTGCATAAGGTGGACACTTGAGACTATGTTGGCATCTCCTGTCTGGAGGGGAGATAGGAGGGTAGAGGGGGTTAAAAACTGGCAAAACGGTCACGAAAGGAGAGACTGGAAGGAGGGAGTGGGCTGACTCATTAGGGGGAGAGTAAGTGGGAGTATGTAGTAAGGTGTATATAAGTTTATATGTGAGAGACTAGCTTGATTTGTAAACTTTCACTTAAAGCACAATAAAAATTATTTAAAACAAAACAAAAACAAAAAAATATACCTGCAGCGATTTAAAAACCTGTCATAAACACACACGTGCAGCATACTTTCTTGGGGGGTCAGGGCATCTATCGCTAGATACACTGGGAAAAAACAGAATCTTTGTTTGCATGACAACTTCTGATAAAGTGGTTTTAATCAGGAAAATTGCAGCTTCACATTGGCCTTTCTAAAATTTAGGCTTGAACATGTCTGCTTTCATCAATGAATTCTGAGGTTGATGGGAGAGTGCAATGATCTTCCATAATCCTCAAATTCAAGTTTTTGGATTAATCAAAATAGTTTCATTGATTTCAATAAGTAAATAAATTTGAAAAATAATATAAAGTGAATCCTGTCACTTTATACTTATAAAATATTATTTGCTGGTTTTATAAATTGGAGTTTACATAAGATTTCATTTGAAAAGAAGTTTCTATTGCTAAAAATGTTTAAAAATCATGCTCTGAGTTATAAATTCACCCAATAAAATTTGAATAATTCAGCCTACCAACTTGGCTTTAGCTATAGATTTTCCACCGTATACAAATGAAGCAATGTAATATGTTGGCTTTTGAATTCTGTTAAGACTGGATTATTTGAACATTCAAATTCAAGAAATTTTGCAATAGTATTATGGGCTTTGCTTCCCTTTTGCCAATTTGATACTGTTGAAAGTATGTACCAAAGTTGCTTTGAAAGTAAATATGAAGGATGCAATGATGGCTATTTCTTCTTTCCACTCTAAGAAGCTGATTACTTCTTGCCTTCTATTGCCAAGGAAAAGAAAATTAAGTTCTGCCCTTTCTTCCAGGTCCAATCGTTGTGAGCCTAGTGACCCTCCTGTATTAAAGAGCTCGTTCTCCAAAGAGCATGCCAAAAAATGAGGACACATTGAAAGTCGGGACAACAGAACTTGTCCTAATACCATACACAGGCAGCCCCTGGGTTAGGAACATCAGACGTAGTACAACCCATAGTTGTGAGCCAACCCTCATGAGGCCTATTGTATTAAAAGGTCAAGGTCCATACAATGGTTTATAATAACAAACGGGTGCTACTTTGCGACATGCATCAAAACATTATTATCATTGTTGTACTATTATGTTAAAGATGTTTCAGTGTGGCTGGAAGTGTTCTTTTAATGTTTTTTATGCATAGAAAGGTACACTATATACTATATACACTATATACTATATACTAAGACAAACATTTGACTAACTGATATTAGATACGAATTGTACAAAACTGTTCCAACTTGCGTACAAATCTGAGTTAAAGACATACTTAGGAACAGAACTCATTTGTAATCTGGGGACTGCCTGTACTAGGCATCATTTGTTCAACTTTCTCCTAAACATAAATTAATTATAAAATAAAATAAAACCAAATCTGTTGCTGACAAGTTGATCCTGACTTATAGTGACCCTATAGGACAGAATAAAACTGCCCCATACAGTTTCCAAGGAGCACCTGGTGGATTCAAACTCCTTACCTTTGGGGTAGCAGCTGTAGCTCTTAACCACGATGCCACCAGGATTTCCAAAATAAATAACTAAATATAAATATAAAATTAATTATAAAATATCCATAGGAAAGATAAGTTAACGACAAATTGACTTGCAAGTCAATTTTTCAAGAAAAACACTAGGTTATCATTCTACGTGGATCTGTAGAAGGATATCGATGTATCATTCTATATAGCATACATATTCATATAGACCAGGAATTGACAAAGTATGGCTTGGGGGCCAAATCCAGCCTGTGAGTTAAGAATGATTTTACATTTGTAAAGGAATTGACTCAATGGCACTGGGTAAAGGGTTCTAAATAAGAAAACAAAGAATATGCAACAGAGATCATATATTGCCCACAAAGCCTAAAATATTTACTCTTTGATCCTTTATGGAAAGTATCTTCCAACCACTGATAGAAATCAATGAATATATCCACAAATTAATATAACAGAAATTGTGTTTATTACCTGCTCATAGTTTAAACGTTGAATTTCTGAAATTTCTTTTGGCTTTGCATCAAGCATGTAATCTCCTGTAAAGAGAAATTGTGAAATTTTCTTTTTTAAAGACTATTTTTCTAACTACAAAAGTAATAGATTTTTAATTATAAATATTTAAACATTAGCAATAGATGACATATAAAGTTGATTGCCCAATTCTACCCAGGGAAAACTGATTTAACGCTATGCTATAGTCTCTCATATTTTCTTTATACTGTAATGCTTTTGCAACTTTCTTTTTCTTCCACTTTATAATGTACTTGAGCATCTTTCCTTTCCTTGTTACTGCAGATATAGCTCTCATTCTTTTTAATGGCCATTATAGTATTCCATATATTGTAGAGACATTCCAAATTACTTAGTCATTATCCCATCAATATCTTACTAAGATAAACCATGTTGTGAGTAATATCCTTACACTTGTATCTTTGCAGATTTGTGAAGTGTTGTTATAGGTTAAGTTACTAAAAAGTCTCACTTGAGGTATGAGTATTTTATATTTTAATTCATATTGCTTAATTGCTCTCCCAAAAATGTTGTACCACATTTCGTTGGTATCAACAATATAACTATTTCCTCATTATCTCTAGTCAATAAGTGTTATTAATCTTCTAAATGTTTGCCACTCTGGTAAGTAAACAAAAGTTCTTTACATTTAAAAAACTGGTATCTTAATTATGGTATACATTCACACAATGGAATACTACGCATCGATAAAGAACAGTGAGGAATCTGTGAAACATTTCATAACATGGAGGAACCTGTTATGAAAGGCATTATGCTGAGTGAAATTAGTCAGTTGCAAAAGGACAAATATTGAATAAGACCACTATTATAAGAACTTGAGAAATAGTTTAAACTGAGAAGAAGACATTTCTTTTGTGGTTACGAGAGGAGGGAGGGAGAGAGGGTGGAAGAGGGGCATTCACTAATTAGGTAGTAGATAAGAACTACTTTAGGTGAAGGGAAAGACAGCACACAATACAGGGGAGGTCAGCACAACTGGACTAAACCAAAAGCAAAGAAGTTTCCTGAATAAACTGAATGCTTCGAAGGCCAGCGTAGCAGGGGCAGGGGTCTGGGGACCATGGTTTCAGGGGATATCTAAGTCAATTGGCGTAATAAAATCTATTAAGAAAACATTCTGCATCCCACTTTGAAGAGTGGTGTCTGGGGTCTTAAACGCCAGCAAGCAGCCATCTAAGATTCATCAATTGGTCTCAACCCACCTGGATCCAAGGCAAATGAAGAACACCAAGGATACAAGGTGATTACGAGCCCAAGAGACAGAAAGGGCCACATGAACCAGCAACAACATCATCCTGAGACCAGAACTAGATGGTGCCCGGCTACAACCGATGACTGCCCTGACAGGGAACACAGCAGAGAACCCCTGAGGGAGCAGGAGAGCAGTGGGATGCAGACCCCAAATTCTCATAAGACCAGACTTAATGGTCTGAGACTGGAAGGACCCCGGTGGTCATGGTCTCCAGACCTTCTGTTGCCCCCAGGACAGGAACCATTCCCGAAGCCAACTCTTCAGATATGGATTGGACTGGACAATGGGTTGGAAAGGGATGCTGGTGAGGAGTGAGCTTCTTGGGTCAGGTGGACACTTGAGACTAGGTTGGCATCTCCTGCCTGGAGGGAAGATGAGAGGGTGGAGGGGGTTAGAAGCTGGCGAAAAGGACACGAAAAGACACAGTAGAGGGAGAGAGCAGGCTGTCTCATTAGGGGGAGAGTAATTGGGAGTGTGTAGCAAGCTGTATATGGGTTTTTGTGTGAGAGACTGACTTGATTTGTAAACTTTCACTTAAAGCACAATAAAAATTATTAAAAAAACTAAGTATAAATCTTAAAAAAAACAAAAAACGGGTATCTTATACATGTATTTTATATATGTATCACCTCTTTAATATATGTATGACCTTTGTAATATATGTGTAGTGTCTTAAATATATGCAGCACCTTTTTAATACACGCATTGCCTTTTTTATTAATTGTATATACTTCTTTTCCTTTGAACTACCTGCCCATATGTCTCTTATCTTTTCTTACTGAACTATAAAAGCTCTTTTCCTGTGAGAGGAATTAGCACATTTTCTGCTATCCGTGTGATAAATATTTTCCCCCATATTAGATTCCAAATTTATGGTGGTGGTATTTTTTTTGCTGTACTGAAATATTTCATTTTAGTATAGTTAAATTCTTCCATTAGAGCTTCTGGATTAGATGTCATGTTTAGAAAGATCTTCACCTCTTAAGAATATGCAAATATTCACATATTTTTTTCATGTAATTTTATGTTTGTCTTTTTTCTTAATGCTTAAATCTTGAATCTGAGGAATTACTTGGTATAAGCAGTGAGGTCAGGATCCAGCTTCTCACGCAACTTCCTCCATGATTAATAAGTTGGTGAAATTGCTCTTAATATAACCTTTATATCCTAATTAAAAAAAAGAAAAGTCTAAAGACTGAAGTATTCTCTTAAGCTTTCCAACTCTGATAACAAATGTAATTCCTATGAATATCAATATATTATTATTAGTGCTTTCAAGTAGAACTTTAAGATAGCAAAATCTAATTAGCAATGACTTTATTCTCTGTAGGTACAAGAACTCCAAAAGCATTAATTAATTGATTCATGGGAATATATAAGGAAGTCAATTTAGCAAATGTTTTTGAGTTGAGTTTTGGTACAGTGTGTGACTAGAAACTATGCCCTATTTTGGTAAACGCTATACCTTATTTATTCAAATAATCAAGAGCATAATTGCTATACTTGTGTCTTATATTTCATATAAGTTCTGTACTTATCCTAATAAAAGACTATGTATTATTTCTTGATTATACCTTTAGTGGGGTGATGATGCAGAACATTATATAGTATAATATTAAACAGCCCTGGATATGCTACCATAGATTAAAACTTAGGTGCTATGAGTAAAATGATTTCTGAGAAGGACTCAGAAAAGCAAGTCCTCCTTTTCCTGAGGCCAGGAAAAGTCTATGGGTAAGAGCAAAATAGCACGGCAAAGGTAGGCAGCCTCTAATATGGACCTCAGTGACCCCACCTCCTGATATTCAAGCCTTTGTGTAATTCCTTCCATCCTTGGAGTATGGACTGGACTTACTGACTCACTTCTAATGAACAGACTATGACAGAAGTAATGAGATGTCACTTCTGAAATTAGGTTACAAAAAAACTGTGACTTCCACCATGGTTTTCTCTTACATGCTCACTTTGAGGGAAGTCAGATGCCATGTTATGAGTTGCCTTATGGATAGGCCTGCATGGCAAGATATAGAAAGAAGCCTCCAGCCAACAGCAAACAAGGAACTGAGGCCCTCAGTCCAATAACCCATGAGGAACTGAATCCTGCCAACAACCATGGCAGTTAGCTCAGAAGATCCTTCCCCAGCTGAGCCTTCAGATGAGACTGCAGCCCTAGCACATACTCTGACTACAACCTCATCACAGACCTTAAGGCAGAGGCACCCAGCTAAGCTGCACCCAGGTTTCTGACCAACAGAAACTGTGAAATGATCATGGTTGTTTTAAGCCACTAAGTGCTGAAGTAATTTTTTATACAGCAATGGATAACCAATATAAGTACATATGGTACAGTCAGATATATTTTTAGAAAAGTTTGTAATAGAAGAGTCAGATATTTTTAAAAGGCTGAGTTTGGGTTCTAAGGAAGCATCTTTCAGTTTTAGATATCTAAATAAAGCAACTCTTAAGAGTGCTGTTTTGTCTAGCTTATCTAACCTTTGTGTCTGTAATTGGTCTGCAATACTATTTCAATCTCAAAGTATTTATTGAGGATCTCTTATATGTTTAGTAATGGTTTGAAATAAATACTAGGACATGAATGTTCCTCTAAAAAAACTGATAATTTGTTTCAGCAAAGAACATACAGGAAACAGAATAAGATAATGACAAACTGTAATGTAGTGTAAAGTATAATAAATACCTTAAAAAAAAAAACAAAACCCATTGCTGTTCAGTCAATTCCGATTCATAGCGAACCTATAGAACATAGTAGAACTGCCCCATAGGGTTTCCAAGGAGCAGCTAGTGGATTCAAACTCCTGAACTCTTGGTTAGCAGCTGAGCCTTTTTAGAAAGAGATAACGATAAGCCTGTAGAGCTTAGAAATATTTTTCAAAGGGAAAAGTATCTAAACCGGATCCTGAAAGATGGCCAGAACTTGGAAAGGCAGTGGGGAACAAAAGCATTCTTTAAAGGGGAAAAACGAGTGTTATAAAAGGCGCATGTGAGAAAAATCATGTTATACGGAGAGCTTATAATAAGATTCATACTTAGGATTTATGTATCAGAGTATAGGACATAGGGCTGGATGAGTAGACTTGATCAGACTATAGAAAAAACCTAAATAATACATTCATAAGTTAGGCTGCTTTTGAAAGTTTATAAGGGAACACACTTTATGCTTTTAAGTAGGGGAGTAAAAGATGAAATTGGAACTTTTGGAACGTTACACTGGTATATAGACTAATTTGGGAGGAACAGGAAATGATGGAGGTTGCAGGAATTCAGGCTGTGAAATGTCAGTGTACTAGGAAGGGAAAGAATTTCAAAGACAGAATCTCTAAGACCTTGCTGCCAAGGGTACACTACAGACAAACAAAATTGAGGCACAAAGACCTGGCAGTTACACAGGCTGACAGACAGAAGAGAGTGTTTGCAGTAGTTAGCCAGCATATCCCAGATGAGCATTTGGAAAAGAGGAGATGCTGTCCACTGTGGGCAAAAGTTCAATGTTCCATCATTGACCCCCTCTCTATAGTATATCTACATTAAAAAGATAAACTATTTTTTTTAAAGTCAGACAACGCCAACAACTCTTTTCCTTACTATAATGCTAGTTTTATCATCATACAAACTATTTTGGATGGTTGAGCTCATAGTATACTTTCCAGTTTGTGTTGTGCTTTTTTCATGTTATATTCCTACCCAATTCCTGCCTTCTCCCTACACCTTCTTTTCCATCTTATTTTATTAGACCTCCTGGCAATTATTAGCTATCTCAGCTTGTCAAGTTCCTTTCTCTATGCCCAAAGCCCTCCACCATGACATGCCCACATTTGACCTGCTCCAAGTATTCTAGTAACAGAAATTTCCAAATTAAAACTGACTTACTCGTTTTCCTCTAACCAATCAAAATTCCCATTCCCTTGGGCCATCTCAGCTAGGTGTTAGGAAAGCAATTAACACCTTTTCATATAATCCTTCTACTGGTGTTTGCTTATTAACTCAAAAGCATCTCTGATTCCTGCAGAAAACTAGAGTAATCTCATGAGAAAATTCAGATAGCTTAGAAAATTAAACAATTTGGTCTGGCAGGATTGGCCCTGAATAAAGTTTATTTTTTGTTTGAGGAAGTCTTCAGAATCTCTCTCCTCACATCACTCTTGCTTACTTTATCCCACCTCCCATGAGGATATTACTTTTATGCTGCCCCTAGTAGGTAAATTCTCTTACCCATGAATCCCAAATCTCTTCACCAACTCAAGATCTAGATGTTTTTCCAACAATTTTTCTTATCAAAAATATCTATCCTATGTTCTGCTTCCTCAGGGCTTTGCTAGCTAACAGTCAGATAAATTCAATATAGCAAAATGTGCTAATCATTTCTTACATTCCTCTTTCTAAAAAAGATGCCGTGCTACCATTTCCATAGTAGAGTACACCTATACTGCCACAATGGCTGCACTGTCCAGGCCTCCAAGGAACTTGCCACAGCGTATGCTCCGTAAATATTTGCTGGATTCAAAAACAAAAGATGATTAGTGGAAATTTCAAGTACTGTACCAAAAATATATTTGGAGTGGAGGGGAGGAGGCATATACTTTTGATTATACGAATCTTCTCAGCATTCTTTAAATCACATAAAAGGTGCCTAGATGGAGACTACAAGTCATTTCACCTCTCTGAGCTTTGGTTTCCTGATTTGTTAAAATAAAGAGGTAGGTCTCTTCAGCATTACAATTTTGTGATGCCTTCATTTCTGCATCAGTTTCACTCTTTTCCACTATAGGAACCTCTGCACTTAGGCCATCTTGCTCTGCTCATGGGTTCTCTGCCACAAGTTTATCCTTCATTTATGAAACTAAGAGAAGGGTTCATTTTGTTTCAGAAGGTATGCAGACAAAGGCAAGTAAAGTGATGGCAATAACGAGCAAAGAGGCGGTTAGGTAAATGATATCAACCTGCAATAACACAGATAGCAGAGCCAGAAAGGAGTTAGAAGCTGTGGGGTGAGTGGCAGCACAATTTAGGTCAATCCCGTCCAACAGAAATATGAGATATGTGTGTCATTTTAAATGTCCACATTTAAAAAAGTAAAAAGAAACAGGTGGAATTAATTTTAATAATATATTTTATCCAACGTGTTACAAATATTATCCTTTCAACATGTATTCAATATAAAAGTTATTAACCATATTTTATATTCATTTTTTGGCACTAAGTCTTTAAAATCTGGTGTGTATTTTACACTTAGAGCACATCTCAATTCACACTGGCCAACTTTAAAGTGTTCAGTAGCCACATGTGGCTAGTGGCTACCATACTGGACAGTGTAGGTTTAGGTGGTTATGGTCATGATCTGAGACTACAGAAAATACAGCAGAGAATGCTTAGATATGAAACAGCTTAGTCAGGAAACTGGGCTCAGAAATACATGTCCTCATTACTTATATATACTAGGCACTCAAAAAGCTGTTAAATCAACAGCATATCTGGACTACTGTGACTGTTTCCTATTGTCTCAACCAGACCATCTTGAAAATTGCTTTTAATATATTTTCATCCCACTTATGAAATGCAGCACTTGAAGATCAATATCCTGGGAGTTAGTGAGCTGAAATGGACTGGTATTAGTCATTCTGAATCCAACAATCACATTGTCTGCTATGCTGGGAACAAGTTAAAAGAGAATGGTGTTATATTCATTCTTAAAAAGAACATTTTGAGATCTATCCTGAAGTACAGCATGGTCAGTGATAAGTTAATATGCATATGCCTAAAAGAGAGACCAGTTAAAGACTTACTCCAATTTAAGTACCAACCACGCCAAAGATGAAGAAATTGAAGATTTTTACAACCTGCTGCAGTTTGAACTAGATCTAAAGTGTAATCAAGATGTGTTGAGAATCACTGGTGATGGGAATGCAAAAGTTGGAAACAAAGAAGAAGGATCAGTAGTTGGAAAATATGGCCTTGGTGACAGAAACAATGTCAGGGATCGCATGACAGAATCCTGCAAGACCAATGACTTATTGATCCAAAATACTTTTTTTTTAACCACATAATCAAAGAATCTACACATGGACCTTAAGGATGGATTTCATAGAAATCAAATTGACACCTGTGAAAAGAGACACTAGAGAAGCTCAGTATCATCAGTAAAGATAAAGCCAAGGATGAACTGCAGAACAGAGAATCAATTGCTCATGTGCAAGTTCAAGTTGAAGCTAAAGAAAATCAAAGTAAGTCCATGAGAGCCAAAATATGACCTTGAATACATTCCACCTGAATTTAGAGACCATCTCAAGAACAGATTTGATGCACTGAACACTAATGACTGAAGTCCAGAAGAGCTGTAGGAAGATATCAAGGACACTTTACGTGAAGAAAGTGAAAAGCCATTGAAAAGACAGGAAAGAAGGAAAGGACCAAAATGAATGTCACAAGAGACTGCAACTTGCCTTTGAGTGCGGCATAGCTAAAGCTAATGGGAGAAATGATCAAGTAAAAGAGCTGAACGAAAGACTTCAAAGGGCAGTTCTAGATGACAAGGTAAAGTATTATGATGAAATGTGAAAAATCTGGAGTTAGAAAACCAAAAGGGAAAAACACAATAGGCATTTCTCAAGCTGGAAGAACTGAAGAGAAAATTCAAGTCTTGAGTTGCAATACTGAAGGACTCCCTGGGCAAAGAACTGAATGATATGGAAAGCATCAAAAGAAGAGAGAAGGAATACACAGGGTCACTGGACCAAAAAAATCTGGTTGACATCCACCCATTTCAGGATGTGGCATATAATCAAGAACCGCTGGTATACAAGGAAGAAGCTCAGGTCACACTGAAGGCCCTGGCAAAAAAACAAGGCACCAGGAGTTGAAAGAGTATCAACTGAGATGTTTAAAAAAACAACCAAACAGGTGCAGTGATGGATGTGCTTACTCATCTGTGTCAAGAAATTTGGAAGACAGCTAACCGGCCTACTAAATGGAAGAGATCCATATCTGTACCCATGCCAAAGAAAGGCCATCCAATGGAATGTGGAAATTACCACACAACATCATTAATATTACTAACCTTTGAGCTAATGCTCAGCAGTCATATTACATCTCCACAAGTCATTCACTCACTCACTGTTCTAGGCATTATTTTATACCCTCTTATTAAACTTTCAACACTTCCTCCCTCATCCTCACTCCCAGCTGATGACTGTGCTTCCTATTTCCAGAGAAAATAGAAGCAAATCAAAAACTTGCCACAAGCTACCACAACCACACCTATCTACCTTCCTGCATCAACTTTTATATATTCTGTCTTCTATCTTGCTATGGATGCACTATCTGTACTAAGACTAATCCTTCTATTTGTCTGAAACACTCTTTCCAATTCCTTTCCTCCAATTTTCTCTTTTTTCAACAGCTTTATTGAGATATAATTTGCATAATCATACACTACACCCATTTAAAGTATTGAATTCAAAGTTTTTTTTTTAGTATATTCACAGCATTGTGAAACTATCACTATAATCTAACTTTAGAATATTTTCATCCCTCTGAAAGAAACCCTGTATCCTTCAGCAATCAATTCCCTTTTTCTCCCTAATCCCTCCTCAGCCCTAAGCAACCACTAATCTACTTGCTGTCTCTGTAAATTTGCCTATTCTGCACATACAGTATAAACAGAGTCATAAAACATGTGGACTTTTGTGACTTGGCTTCTTTCATTTAGCATAATGTTTCCAAGGTTCACCCATGCTGTATGTAGTATGTGTCAGTATGTCATTCCTTTTTACGGCTGAGTACTATTTCATTGTATGGATATACCACACACTGTTTATCCATTCACCAGCTGATGGACATTCGGGGGTTTCTAATTTTTGGCCATTATGAATAATGGTGCTATAAATATTGGTGTACAGGCTCTTGTATGGACATATGTTCTAATTTGTCTTGGGTATATACCGAGGACTGAAATCACAGGGTCAGGTGGTAATGCTGTGTTTAACTTTTTGAAGAGCTGCCAAAGTGTATTTCAAAGTGGCTTCCTTATTTTACATTCCTACTGGTTATGTGGTTAAAAGCTCGGCTGCTAACCAAAAGGTAGGCAGTTCAAGTTACCAACTGCTCCTTGGAAACCCTATGGGACAGCTCTACTCTGTCCTATAGGGTCACTATGAGTTGCAATTGACTTGATGGCAACGCATTTGGTTTTTTTGGTTCCTGGTTATGTATAAAAAAAATTATTGGAATTAACATATATTTTGTTATTTTCTAGATGTTTCCTTTTTTATGTAGAATTTTAATGCTGGTCAGAAAGAAGGCTGTGGCAGAATAATAAGTACAGTAATATACTGATAAAAATTTTTAATTATGAGATTCAAAGGTAAAATTGTAAAATAAACTAATAGCACTTCGGAAAGGTGATATCTGGTAATATATTAGCTTTAAAAACTTTGTTTTCTTTTGAAAAAGATATAACATCATCCATTTTTCAACACTAACCTAAATATTCCATCAGCTGTTCAGCAGTTATGATTTCCATCATCGGTGGAAGTTTCACCTGAAAAAGAAAGTATTATTTCTATAAAATCAAATAGTTTCGGTAACTGAGGTATTTCTTGCAGCCAGAAACACAAGTATGTACGTATACACGTATGTGCAAAAGTATTCACCTGCTGTGTCTATAAAGTAATATTTATTAAAATCTTTATAAAATGTAACAAAGTCAATCCTATCAACATAAAATTTACAGGTTAATATAAGCTCTTATAGAACATTGAGAAATCTTTTTCAAAGCCAAGTACTATGGCCTTAACTACCCAGCATGATTATCTTTAGGCAACAGTGTCCTGCACAGCAGAAAATGTGGTTAAAGGGCAGGCAGAGACACGAATGTGTTGGGACCGGTCGCCCATGGAAGCAGTATTACTAAAGCCAGGCTTGAACACGGTTAATAGTCAGTCTACCTTGGCCATTTTCATTGCTGAAGGGCTAAAATGAATATATTAGTATTAGTCATACACTGAAGAATTCATACTGTATAATTTCATTATACTGTAAAGTTCAACAACAGGCAAAATTGAACTATATTATTTATAGCTGTACACTTAGGTGCTAAAACTATAAAGAAAAGTAAGGACATGGGTATTATAGAGCTCAGGATTATGATTACCCCTAGGAGTAAAGGAAGGAGTTATAGATGGCAAGGAGCACACAGTGAGCTTCTAGGGCACTGGCAATACTCTGTGTCAAGACCTGCGTGATAGTTCCACTGTGTGTGCTTTGTAATAACTTGTTAAACTGGAAAACTCTGCTTTACGCACTTTTCTGCATGTGTTACACTTTAGAATAAAAAAGTTAAAAGTAAGTACATACATCATAGTCATGCTTAAGTTGGAAAACCATGAAAACTCATTAAAGTTAATTCAGCTGCAAAAACACATTAGTCTAATTTTTCAAATGAGTTGTCAGATGAGCTACACGAATGTTACAGTCAATGACTGTATAGGAGAAAAATAAATGCTGTAGGTGGAAAATCAGAGTAATGGAGGAAGACTCGTTAACAACCTGCGTTACGCCGGTAACACAACCTTGCTTGCTGAAAGTGAAGAGGAGTTGAAGCACCTACTAATGAAGATCAAAGACCACAGCCTTCAGTATGGATTGCACCTGAACATAAAGAAAACAAAAATCCTCACAACTGAACCAATAAGCAACATCATGATAAACGGAGAAAAGATTGAAGTTGTCAAGGATTTCATTTTACTTGGATCCACAATCAACAGCCACGGAAGCAGCAGTCAGGAAATCAAAAGACGCATTGCATTGGGCCAATCTGCTGCAAAGGACCTCTTCAAAGTGTTGAAAAGTGAAGATGTCACCCTGAAGACTAAGGTGCGCCTGACCCAAACCATGGTATTTTCAATTACATCATATGCATGTGAAAGCTGGACAATGAATAAGGAAGACCGAAGAGTTGACGCCTTTGAATGGTGGTGTTGGTGAAGAATATTGAATATACCATGGACTGCCAAAAGAACGAACAAATCTGTCTTGGAAGAAGTGCAACCAGAATGCTCCTTAGAAGCAAGGATAGCGAGACTGTGTCTTACATACTTTGGACATGTTGTCAGGAGGGATCAGTCCCTGGAGAAGGACATCATGCTTGGCAAAGTACAGGGTCAGTGGAAAAGGGGAAGACACTCAACGAGGTGGATTGACACAGTGGCTGCAACAGCGGGCTCAGGCATAGCAACGACTGTGGGGATGGCGCAGGACCGGGCAGTGCTCTGTTCTGTTGTGCGTAGGGTCGCTGATGAGTCGGAACTGACTCGACGGCACCTAACAACAACAATAATATGTCAATGATTGGAGAATGGCAACAAAATTAAAAATTCTCCAGGAATAATCTTTTGTTCAACCAAGGAAATCATCTAGATCAGAATTTTCTCTAACAATTTCCCAAACTACTGAAGAAGGTGCTCTGAGGGTTTATGTTATGAAACATGCTAATAGCAAGTCATAATTTTGTTGTTGCTGTTGTTTTAAACAATGAATAAAACAAGCCTTAAAAAATTCCTGTAAAACAGAACAGATTGAGACCCTCTGAGGGTATATATGACAGGTGGTCCTCATGATCTTGTCGTCCAGCGGATTTATCACTCAGCTGAAAACCAAGGGATGCCATGGAGGATAGGATCATTACTTGATTCTAAATTATTTTTATTCTCTGTGACATATTTTTCAATTGTGACTCAAAATGGACTTCAGATTGACAAAGAAAACTTAAGAAATACTGATTTAGCAAAGAATATAAAAATAATTCTGAAGAAGTTTTATCGGACAGTACTGCTCTATATCAGGCACTGGCAAATTACAGTCCACCATCTGTTTTTCTAAATATTCTAGGTAAAGTTTTATTGAAACACAGTCATTCTCATTTGTTTGTGCATTGTCTTTGGCTGTTATTATGTTATAATGACAGAGTTGAATCTTTGAGAAAGAGACTATATCATCCTGAAACCCTAAAATTTTTACCGTCTGGTCCTTTACAGAAAAAGTTTGCTGACTCCTGCTTTAGATGATTCTTGCTGTTAGGCGCCCTCGAGTCAGCTCTGACTCATCGTGACCTTATGTACAACAGAACGAAGCCCTGCCTGGTCCTGCACCATCCTCACAATCATTGCTATGTTTGGGCTCGCTGAATCCATATCATTGACGGTCTTCTTCCTTCTCACTAACCTTCTGCTTTGCCAAGCATGATGTCCTTCTCCAAGGACTGGTCCGTCCTGATCACACATCCAAAGTAAGTAAGACAAAGTCCCACCATTCTTGCTTGTAAAGAACATTCTGGCAAATCTTTTGGCAGTCCATGGTATATTTAATGCTCTTTGCCAACACCATAATTCAAATGCATCAATTCTTCTTCCATCTTCCTTATTCATTTGGATGATTCTTACTTAATGGATGAATCCAACCATTATTATATAATATTATTTCAAGGTGTTTCAGTACCACTTTTGAAGGTCTGATTATTGTATTAAGATTTTTAAACCAGTGACATTTACATTCTAAAAGATGAACAATTGCCAGATCAATCAGAAAGTCCTATTTATACCTAAAAATATTTCTTAAATAAGTTAATATGTGAACATTCTCTTATTCTAGAGAGATTCATTGCAGAAATGTATTCACCAAAAAATTTCATAAACAAATAACTTATCCTCTCCTTCGGTTAATACTATAATCCTAATATAAAGTTTTCAGAATAAGAAACTCAGGCCCTAAGAAGTATATGTGTTTGGGAAATATATTCTAAAATCCTAGATTTCTACAAACAAATGATTTCAGGGTTTAGCTTTGAAATTTTCAAATAATAATGCCCTAACATATCTTGTTTTAAACATTTAAAGTAGGAAATGACAATCTCTCTGCTGATTTTAGAAATGGAACAACAAATACACAAATATTTTAACAGGCTTATTCAGAAATATACTAAGTGGCGTATTCATTTTCTGACTCTTAGCCAGGAAAATATTCTGGATGTTCATTAAAGCTACGGACAAAAGCGTTAACAGTGAAGAAATGCCTGCCTCCCACTAACAGTTTGGAGTAATCAAAAAATCCCAATTTTCTGACCACACGATAAAGATCTTCCAGAATGCTTACTTCTCTTTTTGCTTTCCTCCAGCACCACCACCTCAAAATCAAGGGCCACAAGTTTTGTTAACCCGAAGACTTTAACCCCTTTGCCTCTTTAGATTTTATTGAAAAAGAAACAGGTTTTGGGATTGCTGGCTAAGAATATGTAATTAACAACTATAGTAATCTTTCTGAATCTCTCAATTTAAAATTTCACAATGAAAAAAATGGTTAATCAAGTATGACCGAAGTTCTTAGATGGTCCTCTTTTAATAAAAATCTATAACATACTGTTTGTAAGTAATAAGTACTTTACTGTATACAAGGGTACTTGGAAAGTATTCTAAGTAGCTTATAATATTCTTCCCTAACATTTGAGCAAATCCTAACAGTCCATATTAACACATAGTTCTAAATGAATAGAGCCCAAATAAAATAAATACGTTATTATCTAGGAAAATCAATTATGTCCTAGTCAATAAAATGCTATTGTATTAACTAAAGATGTGCTGAGCAAATTAATAATATAAGCAGCACAGCAAGAATATTTAAATTAATAAAGGGAAACAGCTACACCAACTCCAAATACTGTACCATAGGGTAAAACTTCATCAATTCAGCCTAATTATTCTATGACTGACACAGTGGCTGCAACAATGGGCTCAAGCATAACATCAATCATGAGGATGGCGCAGGACTGGGCAGTATTTCATTCTGTTGTACACAGGGTCTCTGAGTCAGAACCGACTCGATGGTACCTAACAACAACAATTATTCTATAGATTTTAATCATTTAAATAGTGAAGTGTGTTCTTTTGTGGTTATGAGGGGGGAGGGAGGTAGGGTGGGAGAGGGTTATTTACTGATTAGTTAGTAGATAAGAACTACTTTAGGTGACGGGAAGGACAATACTCAATACAGAGAAGGTCAGCTCACCTGGACTGGACCAAAAGCAAAGAAGTTTCCGGGATAAACTGAATGCTTCAAAGGTCAGCGGAGCAAGGGCGGGGGTTTGGGGACTATAGCTTAAGGGGACGTCTAAGTCAATTGGCAAAATAAATTCTATTATGAAAACATTCTGCATCCCACTTTGAAGTGTGGCGTCTGGGGTCTTAAATGCTAACAAGCGGCCATCTAAGATGCATCACTTGGTCTCAACCCACCTGGATCAAAGGAGAATGAAGAACACCAAGGTCACACGATAACTATGAGCCCAAGAGACAGAAAGGGCCACATGAACTAGAGACTTACATCATCCTGAGACCAGAAGAACTAGATGGTGGCCGGCCACAACCGATGACTGCCCTGACAGGGAGCACAAAAGAGAACCCCTGAGGGAGCAGGAGAACAGTGGGATGCAGACCCCAAATTCTCATAAAAAGACCAGACTTAATGGTCTGACTGAGACTAGAAGAATCCCGGCAGTCATGGTCCCCAAACCTTCTGTTGGCCCAGGACAGGAACCATTCCCGAAGACAACTCATCAGACATGGAAGGGACTGGACAATGGGTTGGAGAGAGATGCTGATGAAGAGTGAGCTACTTGTATCAGGGGGACACTTGAGACTGTGTTGGCATCTCCTGTCTGGAGGGGAGATGGGAGGGTAGAGAGGGTTAGAAACTGGAAAACCATCACAAAAGGAGAGACTGGAAGGAGGGAGCGGGCTGACTCATTAGGGGGAGAGTAAATGGGAGTATGTAGTAAGGTATATATAAGCTTTTATGTGACAGACTGACTTGATTTGTAAACTTTCACTTAAAGCACAATAAAAATGAAAAAAAAAAGTGAAGGGTGTTTGAGAAGAGGCTCAAATGAGGCCAAAACTAAAAACAAAACCGTCTGTTTAAAGTATTGATAAAATCTTACGCAGGAATATAAAACTTCCCCAAAAGTGCTATGTCAGTATTTTGATACATGTTATTTTGATATTCTGATGGGTGAGGGAAATGCAGGAAACTCAGCAGTAAGACATAAGAAGCAGCTTATACAGGTGGTGGTATATAGAAGAATGACAAAAAAAATCTTGTTAAATGCTTAAGCCAACACTAATTAATTAATAAGTAGTCAAGAAATTCACAGTTTTTGAGCCAACAACTCTTTAAAGTTGGGGAGATACTTGAGGAGATATAAAATCGAATATTTACCAGTAATTGCTCTTTAGGAAAGAAAGTCAGAAAAAAAAAAATTATGTGTATTGAACATGTACTAATTGCCACCACTTGCATATTGCCTTATTCCATAGCAGTCCTATGAAGCCAGCATTATTATCTTCTTTCAAAGAATAAACTAAAGCTTTAAAAAGTTAATTTATCCAAAGCAAGTAGCAGAACTGTGATGTGAATTGGTATCTATCCTTTCCCACTAACCCAGTATTTACAGACTTTTTTTAAAAGAAAAAAACAGCAAAAACACTTTCGTCCAATGAAATCTCATGTAGTACATTATCTGAAATATATTTTAAATGAAGAATCAACAGAACTTTGTGGCCAACGGAAAGTAGAGGATGATGGGAACAGAATACTCAAAGTCCACTCTGAGGCTCAGGATGCTTTGGCATTGTGAAGTTTCACATTCTAGCAGAAAGCTGCGATGGAACTCAGGAGACAGCCATTTTTAATTTGAGCATATTATCTGATTCCTGTGCTGCAGTCTAATTTTGCATTAAAGTAAAATAAAAACTCACTGCAGTCCAGTGGATTTCGACTCACAGCAATCCTACAGAATGGAGGAGAAGTGCCCCAGAGGGTTTCTAAGGCTGTAATCTTCGTGGAAGTAGACCGCCACACCTTCCTCCGCAGCAGAGGCTGGTGGGTTCGAACTGCCGACTTTTCTGTTAGCAGCCAAGTGCTTTAACCACTGCCGTCACCGGAGCTGATTTTTGCATTACTTAATGAAAAAATGGAATGACTAAATAATTATAATGTCTTCTTAAATTTCACTAATTTTGAATGTGTAGTAAGTTATATAGCATTCATAGCTTTCTTTAATGTTAAAACTGTAAAAAAAATTCTTTTGAAAATATTAGAAGCATTATTAATGGGAATCAGAGGGAAAAATGTAGCCAACCCCAATTTTTTCAAAATAAGGACTCAAAAATGTAAGGATCCTTTCACCATGCCTTTAATTCTGGGTCCAGCAAGTAAATTTTATGCTTTATAGGATTTTTATAGCTATTATATACCATGTCTTATATATTAATTTCTAATATGTACTGTTCATTTATTATTAAGAATAAGTACTATACTTAAAAAAATACTAAAATTCAGACATTTTAGTAAATCTAACTTCTTGCCATTAGTGTTTCAAATCAGGTAAATTTATGAGACAACATCCAACTGAAGCACTTTCACCATCAATTTCTATCGTACTTTAGGTTCCATCCTCAGAGTAGTAACTGAGGCCCATTTAAAACTATTCAAAATCATCAGTGCAGATACAGTCGCATACATTACATTTCCGAGAACGTCCTATTTGCACGTTCGGACCAAAGGAGAATGAAAACCTTTGAATTACATGTAAAATAGGACATATTTTTGTTTACTTTTTAAAAAATTTTATTGTGTTTTAGGTGAAAGTTTACAACACAAATTAGCTTTCCATTCAAAAATTTTATATACAAATTGTTTTGTGACATTGGTTGCAATCCCTGCTATGTGTCAGCACTCTCCACCTTTCCATTTCCAGCTGGGGTTCTGAGTGTCCATGTATCCAGTTTTCCTGTCCCTTCCCACCTTCTCAGCTTTCCTTTTGGGCAGGTGTTGCCCATTTTGTTTTGTATACTTAATTGAACAGGAGAAGCATGTTCCTCACGTGTGTTACTATTTGTCTAATCTTTGGCTGAAAGGTGGACTTCAGGAGTGGCTTCAGTTCTGAGTTAGTAGAGTGTCAGGGGGGCCTATCTCGAGGGTTCCTCCAGTCACCATCAGATCAGTAAGTCTGGTCTTTTTTTTTTGTGTGAGTTTGACTTTTATTCTACATTTTTCTCCCTAGAACCCTCTATTGTGACCCCTGCCCCAGTGGTTGGTGGTAATAGCTGGGCACCATCTATTTCTTCTGGGCTCAGGCTGGTGGAGGCTGTGGTTCATGTGGACTGTGGTTTATCAGTCCTTTGGACTAATATTTTCCTTGTGTCTTTGGTTTTCATTCTCCTTTGCTCCAAACCGGCAAATACGACATTTTTGGAAATTTAATGTTTGTGAACATATCTGCATTGAAGAATGCTGTTACAGGGAGATTTAGTAGTAAAGAAGGCATCTTCAGGTCAAAATTCACTGAACTTATATTTAAGAAGCCTCAGCAAGCCCGCCATGCTGAAAAATCTCCTGAAACCAAAACTGACTGTGAAACTTTCATGTTAATTGCTTGAAAAGATATATGGGAAAAGGTGAGACAAGAGAAGTAGTCCAGGTGGGAGACAATGGTGGCCTGAATCACGATAGTGGCGATAGAGAAAGAGGTTGCTAATTATCGAAAATATCAGCAAATAAATATGTTTAATACACTATAATGAAAAGGTAAGCTCCCTCACCATGGAACTCATGCAAGGGTCTGAAACTGGTAGTGGCAGAGACTTCAGAAAACATAGGATAAAATGTAGAGGGGCTGAAAACAGAAGTCATCTGTATAGAGCGGCTAGAACACCAGGATTTATTCTAAGGCATCATGAAGTCTATTTCTGCTTTCTCTGACTTTATCACTGGCTTTCCCACCCTGTTTTGCCCCAGACCTCCTGTCCACCTGTCTTATTGGTATGTTGGACTTGAGCCTCCCAAACAAGTATCCCGAGTAAGAGCTCATACTCTACAGTGAGTTATAACCTTACCTTGTACAGGTTATAAATACTCTTAAGTGCCTCAATTTCCTATGCATGCAAAATAGGAACAGTATCTACATGAGGATTTCATGATGTGGTTGAGAAAATTAAAAGAGATTGTATATAATGCATGTAAATACTTAGCACAAGTTGAGGTACAGAGACAAAATGGATACGGATAAGTTCCCAAAATATAGTGTAACACAGATGAATCTAGAGGAGATTATGCTGAGTGAAGTAAGTCAATCACAAAAGGCCAAATATTGTATGATCTCACTATTATAAAAAGACAAGAATAGGTATACATATACAAAGCAACGTTCTTTGGTGGTTACCAGGAATGGGAGGGAGAGAGAGGGGAATCACTTTCTAGACAGTGGACACTTGTTACTTACGGTGATGGGAAAGAATACTGAATAGGGTGAAGTCTTCACAACTTGACCAAGGTAAATGATGACACGAAGAAGTACACAAGAATAAGGGACAATTTTGTAAATGTTTTATAATATATACAGAAACCCTGGTGGTGTGGTGGTTAAGAACTACGGCTGCTAATCAAAAGGTCGGCAGTTTGAATCCACCATGTACTCATTGGAAACTCTATGGGGCAGTTCTACTCTGTCCTATAGGTTTGCTATGAGTCAGAATCAACTTGACGGCAACAGTTTTAGTTTTTTGGTTTGTTCATGATATGTGGAAACCCTGGTGGCGTAGTGGTTAAGTGCTATGGCTGCTAACCAAAGGGTCGGCAGTTAGAATCTACCAGGTGCTCCTTGGAAACTCTATGGGGCAGTTCTACTCTGTCCTATAGGGTCGCTATGAGTTGGGATCAACTCGACAGCACTGGGTTTGGTTTTTTTGTTTGGTTTATAATATATACAATTTAGTAATAACAACTAAAAATATGTGTGTGGTTACATAGATATGTATGCGTATATATATGTATATATAGAAAGGCACATATATTCATATGACGTGAAAATATATCATGTATAGGTGTATCTGTAGGCACATGTATATACAGGTTTATGGGTACTGCATATATATTCATATATAAAATAAAGCACATAGAGGGCACAGTTACGAATACTTCTTAAACATAAACAAACACAGAATTGGTTTACTGAGTTTGAGGGTTTCAGACTCTAATCTTGTGGGGCAACTTAGTCAACTGGCACAATATAGCTCATAATGTTCTATATCCTAGTTCAGTGAGTAGTGTCTGGGGTCTAAAAAGCTTGCGAGCAGCCCCCTAAGATACAACTATTGATTCTACTCATCTGGAGCAAAAGAGAAAGAAGGAAACCAAAGACTCGAAGAAATTAGTCTACAGGACTAACAGTTACAAGAACCACACTCTCGACTACCTTGAGACCAGAAGAACTAGATGGTACTTGGCTACCACTATCAACTGTTCTGACCACGGACACAATAGATGGTTCTGGATGGGATGTGAGAAAAATGTAGAACAAAACTCAAATTCCTAAAAAAAAGGCCAGACGTACTGGACCAGTAGACTAGAAGAACCCCCAAGACTATTGCCCTGGGATGCCCTTTAAACTTGGAACTCAAGCCACACCCAGAGGTCACCTTTCAGCCAAATGAGATTGGCTCAGAAAATGAATAATATCACCCATGAGTACTGTGCTCCTCTAAATAATCATCTAAATGAAACCAAACGGTAAACGTTTACCCTAGAGGAAAGATGAGAAGGTAAGGCAGGACAGGGAAGCTAGATTAATGGAAAGAGAAAACAGGAATGGAAATAATGAGAATGCTGACATATTGTGAAAAATGTAACCAATGTCACTGAACAATATGTATAAAAAACCCGTTGACGTCGAGTCCATTCTGACTCGTAGTGACCCTGTAGGACAGAGTAGAACTGCCCCGCAGGTTTTCCAAGGAATGCCTGGTGGACTGGAACTGCCGACCTTTTGGTTAGCAGCTGTAGCTCTTAACTGCTACACCACCAGGGTTTCCAGAACAATATGTATAAAAATTGTTACATGAGAATCTTATCTGCCATGTAAACAAAAAACACAATAGAATATTAAAGGGAAAAAGAAACAAAAACAGCACAGTATCTGGACATGAAAATAACTGAGTTATTACTGTTATTATTCAAAGCCCTACTATTGCTGGTACTGCCTGTGCTCAAATGTCCTTCACCTGGGGCTCAACATAGACAAAGATGGATGGGAGCAGGGAGATTTTTACCGAAAGCCTACTTAGAGCAAAAACAAAACCAAACCCAGTGTCGTCAAGTAGGATTCCGACTCATAGCGACCCTAAAGGACAGCGTAGAACTGGCCCACACAGTTTCCAAGGTGCGCCTGGCAGATGTGAACTGCTGACCCTTTGGTTACCAGCTGTAGCAGTTAACCACTATGCCACCACAGTTTCCACTAAGAGCAAAGGGAGAGAGAAAGTGGCCACATCTATTACTGACAGGACGGCAGCACCCAGTGGTAGTCCTTGTACTATCATCGGCCCTCATCCATTTCCTGTCACTTTTATCTCACAAATCCAGAGCTACGACATTAAACGTAATTCTTGGGAGGGACTGGAAATGAAAGCCTCAAAAATGTTACTTAAATCTTTTGTGTAAACAAAACCCCACCATTATGTGAAGTTTTTCATCTCTTCTTACAAGATCTATATTTAAAACAGAGTAGGCTTTTTTAAAAACAATAAACACACTTGAAATATCTCAAAAGAGTTTTGTACTTCCTCTAGGGAAAGGAGAATATGAAAAATCTATGGGATTGCAGTGTTCCCAAAAGACAGGGAAAAAAACAAAACCTAGTCAGAAGCAAGTGAGTCCTGGTGGTGCAGTGGTTAAAGTACTCTGCTAAGAAGTGTCCTGAAAAGTTTGAGCAAAGAAAAGTGATCAAGGTGGGAGGGAGAACTGGAGCAAAAACTCATTGCTGACAAGAGGCCTACCAGCCTCACTCTGCAGGTATGAACGAGGCAGAGGATTTGTTCATTTCTTATTTGTCCAGTTGAACCTTCATGAATTTTATGTTAATAGCCTTTTGCTCATTATTCTATTGAGTCGTTCATATTTTTCTTTCTAACTTAAAAGGACTCTTTGTAAATCAAATGTGCCCTTAGACTATTATAATACAGCAAGCATTTCCCTTGGCTTATAATGTGTCTTTGTTTGCCTTTAAGAAAAAAAAAGTATCAATTCTGTTTTATGAGTTTCAAAGTTTGATGTCTGGAGAAATGACCTTCATGTAAAAATGTTTGCTTCAGCACCCTGGGATTCTTCCCTTGACTTGCAGCAGGTGTTCTCAGCTCCCACTAAGCAGAGAGAGAAGACGGGGACAAGCATTTCCTATCCAAAGGGCTAGGGAGGAGAGGGAGATATGACTCCAGCATCCTAAGGGCAATGCAGCCATTCTTCTGCTGAAATGCTGGTATCTACACAATAGTTAAATACACAGGACTGTATGTCCTCTATCACAATGTACAGTATAAACCAAAAAAGCCTGTTGCTGTCAAGTAGGTTCCAACTCAGAGCAAGCCTATAGGACAGAGTAGAACTGTCCCATAGGGTTTCCAAGGCTGTAATCTTTACGGAAGCAGGCTGCCACATCTTTCTCCTGTGGAGCAGCTGGTGGGTTCAAACCACTGACCTTTCAGTTAGCAGCTTAACCACTGTGCCACTTTGTGTACAATATATATATATATATATATATATATATATATAAATGGAGCAGCTGGTGGGTTCAAACCACTGACCTTTCAGTTAGCAGCTTAACCACTGTGCCACTTTGTGTACAATATATGCATACATATATATATATATATACATAAAACCCACCATACCCGTTGCGATCGAGTTGATTCCAACTCATAGTGACCCTATAAGACAGAGTAGAACTGCCCTGTACGATTTCCAAGGAGCGCCTGGTGGATTCAAACTGCCACCCTTTTGGTTAGCAGCCATAGCTCTTAACCACTACGCCACCAGGGTTTCCATGTACAGTATAGGTTATACATTTTTTTGTGTGTGTTCGTATCAGAACCTAAAGTCTTTCTATAAGAAAACAAAACTATGACAAAGTAGGGACTCTCTCTATCATTAAAGTAATACCTTCTTAAACATCAAAATTTTATTGTTCTTTTTCTCTAAAGTGAACTTGACCACCTATACTCTGAGAATTCCATACGATCCTGACTTTTCAGTGACCTTGTTCCAACACCCATCCTTTTCAGCACCATCTTTCCTACTCTACTAGCTTCTTCATGCAGTTGCATCTGACAATGGTAATAACCACTTTTTCATTACACTCTCTCTTCCTGACTACTATCAAGGCATTATTCTATTTCTAGTTCTCATTCCACATCTCAAATTGTGCCTGTGCTGGTTTTTTTTCCTTTCCTTTTTTTTTTTTTTCGCCTTTCTTTTTCTTAACTCTTCACATTTCCCCCAAGTTTAATCTTTATTCCTCTCTTTTCTCTCCGTCCTTACTTCTCAACTGAAGAATGGGGTGGGAGTGGGAAACAAGAGGGAGAATCGGGAGAATGTTTATGCTGGCAATATGTAATTCCTCACATGTATTAGGATGGAAAAAAGTTAAGACCAGTCGCTCACCAGTCTCTATGAAGAATTCATTTATTCTCATAGTTACCATTCTTACATCCTTGTAATAATTCCCCAATTCAATTTTTCTCTGTAATTTTGACCCCTTTCCTGAGACTCAGTCCATGCTTTCAGTTGCATAATATTTTTATGTCCCACTATCAGACATTTCTAACTTGACACATTTCAAACCAAACTTTGGCATCAACCCTCCCATCCAAAACAAGATTCCCTTTACAACTTTCCTATCTTTTAAATAACCCAACCAATCTCTATGGCCCAGATTTAAAAAAGTAAAAGTGATGTCATGCCCTTCATTTCTTATATCCAGTGATCAGTTTGTCAATTAGGCTGCTACATTATCCTCATCAAAGAGAGTGAAAAGGAATTCTCCATTCCAAAGGATTATCTTCACCAATTCTTCCTGCTATACTCATTACAATTCTATCCTAGTCTCATCTCAGACTAAAAGACTGCTTTCATCAGGTCATTCCTCTATCCAGCAACTTACAAATGTCTCCCTACTATTAAAAAAAAAAACCAAACCCAGTGCCATTGAGTCGATTCCGACTCATAGCGACCCTATCGGACAGAGTAGATCTGGCCCACAGAGTTTCCAAGAAGCACCTGGTGGATTCGAACTGCCGACCCTTTGGTTAGTAGCCGTAGCACTTAACCACTACACCACCACCAGGGTTCCCTACTATTAGCTGTATATAAAGTCTAAACACCCTTAGTGATGGGCCCTCTGAAATCTGACAACTATCTTCACACCCTATCTACTATTTTTCTCTACTACAGCAGTTCTTAAACTTTTTGGTCTCAGGACTCCTTTACATTCTTAAAAATAACTGAGAACCCCAAAGAGCTTTTGTTTGTGTGGGTTGTATCCACTGATATTTACCATGTCAGAAATTAAAATTGAGAAAATTTTAAAATACAAGAATACACAGGCACGCAATTCCATCAGCCATCAGAGCAATGATCTCATCACACATTACTTAGCCTGGAAAACACCACTGACACTTGTGAGAGGGTAAGAGTGAAAAAGGGAAATGATATCTTAGTATTATTATGGAAATGATTTTGACCTGTAGAACCCCTGGCTCACTTTGAGAACACTGCTCTCCCAGCTCTGGCTTCACTTACTCTGTCTCCCTATCAATCGTCAATGATTACTGATGAGTCATTTTTGTGTACTAAATCAATAGCCTGAAGGCAGAAAGAAGTCTGAGAACCAGATTTACAAAATAGTCTGCAAACTCATTAACATACCTGCTCTTTCACAGTCTGATCTAACCTATCAATTTTATTTCCAGCTCTTGCAATTTCCTTCCCCTCTTCCACTGCACTCCAGCCAAGACTAAAAAAAAAAAAAAAAAAATTTTTTTTTTTTTTTTGGAGACCACAAATTGAACAAGCCCTCTTCCTCAGCATCTCTGAATACACTATTCCCTTGCCTGGAAGGCCTTCTCTCACTCATCCTTCAGACCCAGTCACAGCTAACCTCCCTCTCCTATGAAGCCTTCCTTCCACACATGCTATCCCCAGTTACCCTTTCTCTGTAATTACATCGCACATTTCACACCCTCTAGAACTTCTCACGTTGCATTGTAACTGTTTACATGTCAGCCTCCCCCACTAGCCAGTGAGCTACATGAAAGCAGACACTTACTCATCTTTGTATTTCCAGTACCTCACACAAATGTTTGATCATTCACTTGAACTGTCTCTGAAAGAGGTTAATACTCATCTATCCCCAAGTACTCTAGACCACAGTGCTTACTCCTTCCTCTTAACTTCTATATAGATAATAAGAACAAAGAAAAAACTGAAGGAAGCTTTTTAACAATGGACTATCTACCAGATATGATACCAAAAGCACGAGAAGCAGAAGACAATATAGATAAATGGGACCTCATAAAAATTAAATACTTTTGTTCATCAAAGGACTTTATCAACAAAGTGAAGAGACAACCTAAAGATGGGAAAATTTGGGGGAATAATATCCAAAATACACGGGGGGGGGAACCTCCACAATTTAACAAAAAGACAGACAATCCAATCAAAAAATGAGCAAAGGACTTTAACAGACATTTCACCAAAGAGGACATATGAATGGCCAACAAGCACACGAAAACATATTCGACTTCATGAGCATTGTTGTTGCTGTTAGGTGCCATTGAGTTGATTTTGACTCATATCAGTGACCCTACAGGACAGACTGGAATTGCCCCCATAGGGTTTCCAAGGAGCAGCTAGTGCATTGGACCTTTTAGATAGCAGCCAAGCGCTTAACCACTCCGCCACAGGCACTCGATTCTGACTTAGGGAGATGCAAATCAAAACCACAATGAGACATCACCTCACCCCCACTAGAAGGGCCATGATCAAAAAAACAGAAAATAACAGGAACCCTCATCCACTGCTGGTGGGAATGCAAAATGATACAGCCGCTATACAAAACAGTTTGGTGGTTCCTCAAACAGTTGAAAATAGAACTACTGTATGACCCCAGCAATCCTAATCCTAGGTATACACCCAAAAGAATTGAAACCAGGAATGCAGACAGAAACCTGTGTTCATTGCAGCACTAGTCACAATAGCCAATAGGTAGAAACAACCAAAATGTCCATCAACAGATGGAGTAACAAAATGTGGGGCATACATACAATGGAGTATTACTCAGACATAAAGAGAAGTCCTGATATATGCCACGACATGGATGAACCTTGAAAACGTGCTGAGTGAAGTAAGTCAGTAACAAAAGGACAAATACTGTATGATTTCTCTTATATGAAATAGGCAAAGAGATGGAAACCACAGCTTATTAGTGGTTACCAGGAGTAGGAGGAAGAGGAGAGGGGGATTTATTGCCTAGGGGGCACTGAGTTTATGTTAATGGTGGTGGAATTCAGAAAAGAACAGTGATAATGGTTGCCCAACACGAACAATGTAATCAGTGTCACTGAATCAGACATGTAAAAATTGTTGATTTGACAAATGTTTTGTTATGTGTATTTTTATCACAATAATTTTTTTTTTTTTTTAAGTCTAAAGGAAACTAATAGGGATTCCTCCCTACAAAAAGACTAGGGGACTGTGGCCTAAGGAGCAAGACTAACTCCCTAGTCTGACAGTCAAGGGCCTCCATCAAGTGAGTCTACTTTGCCTTTTCAATCATACTTTTTGTTATTCTCCAAAATGAACTTTCCACTCCTATCATCCAATAAATACACTCACAAATATCCATTCTATTTTCATTCCTTTCTCTATACGCTTACCTCTCAAAGGAATTCCATTTCCCCGCTATTCTAAATTCTCCTCTTCCTTAAATGCTTGGTTCAAGGTCCACAAATTCTGTGAATCTCTCTGGGACTATGTTTCCCCTTTTTGGATATCTAATGCATGTTCAGTGTGTTTCATATACTCTGGTATTTACAGTATGTTGTTTTGCATTGTTTTTTACCAGTTTCATGTAAGTCAATGTTGCAACCTTAAATAGCTTGACAGCTCTTCAAGAGCAGGCACTGTCTTTATTCAAAACATATTTGAGTGCCATTATGTACAAGGTACTGGCAAGATTTCTAATCTTATTTCTTTTGTATCAGTCCTTGCTAGTAACAGGAAAATAAAACCACATAATAAATACTCCTTGCTTTATTAACTTACTTCCTTACTGGTCAGAATAATCCACGCTATTTTTTTCTAGGGAACATTTTACCTATAAACCTAATTATCAATTTGAAGACAAACTATGTGCTGTGAGATGCATCCTTTCAGTGCCCTAAAACTGCAAGCTTAAATAAGACACTTCATTTAAAAGGAACTCACTCAAAATTCTCAATATAGTTACTGTAGAAGGGCATTTGCCATTTTTTTCTCCTTTACCTTGGATATGGAAACCCTAGTGGTATAGTGGTTAAGAGCTACGGCTGCTAACCAAAAAGGTCAGAAGGTGGAATCCACCAAGCACCCCTTGGAAACCATATCGGGCAGTTCTACTCTGTCTTATAGGGTTGCTGTGAGTCGAAATTGACTCGATGGCAAGTTTGTTGTTGTTTTTACCTTGGATATATATATTTTTTATTTTAGCTGCTATAAATTTAGCTCCCTTAACACATCTTGAGAGGAGCCCTAGTGGCTCAGTGGTTAAGCATTCTGCTGCTAACCAAAAGGTAGGCAGTTTGAATCTACCAGCCTGTCCTTGGAAACCCTGTGGAGCAGTGCTACTCTGTCCTATAGGGTCACTGAATCGGAATAGACTCCAAGGCAATGGGTAACACATTCTGATGGATGGTTACTGATAATAATGTCAAACCATTTAAGGAGAGCCAAAGAAATCAGGCAAGTAAAAATCACACATAAGATGAAGACATAATCTTTGAAAATCGAGACGTTATGGTAATTGGGTCTCAGCTCAATCCTTTTCCTTAAATAAAATTTGTCTAAAGAGCCACATCTTCCTTATCCCCCGTTCTTTAAGTACCCACTCAAAGGGGCCAAGCATCAGTTGGTAAATTAACCAAACATAACCATCAAAACTTGCTCCGTGATATCATGATGGTAACTCCTGAAGATCATTTCCCTCAGTTCTTCACCGTTTTGGGTATATGATAGCTTAAGTAAGAAGAAATAACAGATATATCGGGACTATAAAATAAACAATAACACCTGTGAAGAATGTGCCTCTTAGAACAATTGACTATATGAGACCAAAAGGGCAACATTTGCCGAAAACCAAAGATAAGAAGGCAGGGAGGGCCAGGGAAAGTGGGCTAATAGAAAGGAGGAACCCAGAGAGGAAATGGGGAGAGTGCTGACACATCGCGGGGATTGCAACCAAGGTCATGAAACAATTTGTGTAAGAATCGTCGACTGGAAAACTAATTTGCTATGTAAGGTTTCACCCAAAGGACAATAAAATGTTTTAAAAAAATGATCATAGGAATTAGGATGCTCTAAATCCTAACAAATCCTAACAGTTTGTAAGTGTATCAACCACGCAAGTGAATGGTGAACTTCTGTTTAAGCACTCCAAGAAAGACCTGTGCGAGCAATCCTTCCTGAAACACACCTGGAGATACTCTCTCGACCAGGGAGTCCCGGAATGAATTTCATTAAGAGCTAAAGGGGCCTCCTGAAGGAGGAAGAAAAGGAGGATGCCATCAGCTGACACAGGGCAGCTCCCTCGCCCCGCTGTCCCCGCTTCCCAAAAGCTACCGAAGGTACCTTCCAGGCCAGAAGCAAAACGTTGAGGATAGCCAGCAAGGGGCAGGGTCCGTTCTCGTTCTGTGTGATGATGGGGGTGTTCTCCTCCTTCCACTGGATCCACTTGATGTGGTAGACAGACTGTCCCGGGAAGCGCTCTCTGGAGGCTGCCAGCACCTGAGCGGCCTCCTCCTGCGCCCCGGACCGCCCCGCCGCGCCCTCCTCGGCGTCGGGAGCCCTGCTCTCCGCGCCCTCCTCGCTAGTGAACTCGGAGCTGCTGGGGAACGAGTGCAGGTTAGAGAAGGACTCCAGGGAGTCCAGGCTCGGCGAGTCCCCAGGCGGGCTCGGGTCGCTGCCGCTGCTGCTGAGGCCGCCGGCGCTGCTGGGCTCCTGGGAGCCGGCCCGGCAGGTGTCGCCGGGCTCCGCGCGGGCTCCCGCGTCTGTGGCCGGACCCCGCCCCTGGCCCGCGCCGGCCTCGGCGGTCTCCGGGGAGCCGGTCACCTTGCGCTGCCCTCGCGGAGGCGCCCTCGGGGCCGCACAACCCTCCGACTCGCCCTCCTGCAGGTCCGCGCTCGGGAGGGCGCCGCGGGGCCCGGGAGCCGGAGGCGAGCCCGTGGGCGAAGCCGGGGCCGGGAGGCTGCTCCCGGCGGCCGCCGCCCCCTGCCGGTCCCCGGCGCCGCTCTCCGCCGTCCCTACCCCGGGACCATCCCCGGCGGCGAGCCTGCTCTCCCGCGGCCCTTCCTGCGGAGAGCCGGTCCCCGGCGTCGGCCCGACCGCCGCCCCGTCTTCTAGCGGCTGCAGGCTCCCGGGGCCGCTCTCCATGCCGGGCCGCCCGCCCTCGCTCTACCCAGACCGCGGCCGGCTCTCCTCAGCCAGCGCCTCGGACGCCATGACAGCGGCACTGGCAGCGACAGCGCCCTTGCGCGGCCTCGGCCAGGCACGTCACGGGGAGGGCACCGGGAGCGCGCGCGCGCCGCCGCGCCAGCCGCCCGCCCTGGGCGTGCCTCCCTGTGACTGCGCGCCGCCGGCTGCCGCGCGCCCGCTCCACTCCCGCGCGCGCGCCCGCCCGCCCGAACTCGCGCTCGGAAGGCGTGGCTTGCGGGCGTGGCCGAGAGGGCGTGGTCGGGGCGTGGTCGGAAGGGCGCGCCCTCGCGGCCTCAGATCCAGTAGGAACACATCTTCTCACTCTGTGGCCGGAAGTTGAACTCCGGGGCAGCCCGACCGCGCGCGGCTTCTTTGAAGGCGCGGTGAGCCGCAGACGGAGGGGCTCTACCTCTTCAGACCCGGGTCGCTGGTGGCAGAGCTTTAGGCTCGGAGTGGGCGTTGTTGTAGCTTTTGGAAAAGAGTACGTCCCTGAAGGCCCGAGAGACTTGTTCGCCCAGCTTGTCGTGTGGCAAATTGAGGGGATGCCTTACTGGAAGCGGACTCTAAAGGTTGGGCTCCCTCTGGGTGCTTGGATGGCCGCACTGCCCAAATGCCTGTGTTGCCCGCTTCTCCTGCTGAAACGTTCGCCCTGCACGCGGCGTCGGTGCGGCTGTGCAGACGGGTCTGCAAGGCAAAAGCCAAGTCTTTGTGGCTTCGTTAAATTGACCTCGTTTTGTAGAGAGTGTGAAGCGCCTGCTCCTGAAAAAGTCTTTTTTTTCTTCATTAGAATTCACTCTTATTTCGTGAAGCCTTCCTTTTTTTTTAAGCCCTGGATGCCCAGTGGTTAAGAGCTACTGCTGCTAACCAAAAGGTGGGCAGTTGGAATCCATGAGTGGCTCCTTGGAAACTCTATGGGGCAGTTCTACTCTCTCTTACAGGGTCGCTGCGGTCGGGATCCACTTGAGGGCAGCGGGTTTGGTTTGGTAAGGCCATGCAGTTTTCAAAGAGAGCGACAGAGCAGGCTGGGCGTTTGGTTGGGACAAAAAGGATGTGGATTTTATTCTGACCTGTTCCAGGGAAAGACATCTGTGATGGTTAGGATTGTGTGTCGACCTGCTGGCCATGATTCTCAGTATTTATGTGTGACCACTCCCATGACCGAATCTGCTGTGAGTGAGTAGCCAATCAGTTGAAAGGGAGTTTCCTTGGAGGTGTGGCCTGCATGCCAATATAAGCAGTTCTGGCTTTTTTGCTCACTCTGCATCCTGTGGCTGCCTCTTGTTTGCCTGACCTCCAGCTCTTGGGAATTGAGCTACCAGCTTATCTGCAAACCTTGGAATTCCTCCATCTTCACAGCCTGAGAGCAGGAGCCCCCAACCTGCGGATCTTGGGTTTGCCAGCCTCTGCGGCTACGTGAATTGAGAGAAGCCTCTATCCCGATCCATAGACTTGGGACGTTCCAGCCTCTATAATTGTGTGAGCGGATTCCTTGATATATGTATATTTACATGCTTTATTGGTTTTGCTTCTCTAGAGTACGGAGCATAAGACAGTATCTTTTCCACTTAGGTTTTTTTCTTTCAACATTTTCTAGGATCTGAGGATACAAAAATGAAAAGATAGGCCTTCCTTGGTAAACCTGTTGCCGTTGAGTCGATTCCAACTCATAGTGATCTATAAGACAGAGTAGAGCTGCCCTATAGAGTTTCCAAGGAGTTCCTGGTGGATTCAAATTGCCAGCCTTTTGGTAAGCAGCCCTAGCTCTTAACCACTATACCACCAGGGTTTCCCTTCCTTGGTAGTCTTATATATAAATATCTCATGCATAGTAGACTATGATGTTTCTGTATCTCTGTTGGTTAACGAAGATAGACAAGATTGCAAAGTAATATTTTACTCAGTGAACATATTGAACACATTTGAGTGCAAAGTGCATTGCTGAATACAGTGTTTGGCACTGGGGGTGCCATGGTAAATAAGAGAAAGGGCTCATGTATTCATGGGGCTTACAATCTACAAAAAAAAAATTTTGCTGTATTTTTAATATCTGCTTAGGAAGTTTTCCTGAGATTGCAGAATATGGAGCCCCAAACAATATATGTGTTAATTGTTTAATGAGAAATTAATTTGCTCTGTAAACCTTCATCTAAAATACACTAAAAAAAAGAAGATGGAGCCCCTTCCTCTTTTTACATTGACAGAATATCATGATATTTATCCAACTCCTCATAAACAGGAAAATTTGAGGATAATGGAAAGCTTCTTCAGAATGTTGAATTAGGAATTCTGTGTGATTTTGCTCTACATGTCAGTCCATAAAGAAATCCTGTTGCTTAGAGTTTTTGCCTGAAAAAAGAGTCGCAGAACGTTAACAGATTAAGTTATATGCTGCTGGATTCAGTACTTTACAGTACTTAAGGCCATTAAGTACATACAAGAATATTACAGATTTCAGGAAACTCAAAATTCAGCATGGTACCTGGAATGTAAGAATGGTATCTGTAAAGGTGTATTATATGAATAAATCGAATGAACCATTTATAAACCAATGAACCGTAATTAGAGTCAAAAATCATGAAACACAGTTCTCAAATAATGGCCCTTTATCATTTTTCAGAAATCCTACATATTGGCATAGGTTTCAAATGCTTCCATGCATAATTTCATTATTTATAACAGAAAGAAATGGAATCAATTTTTCTTTTCAAATGTTACAAGGAATTACGTAAGCCAACATGAACAACCATGCAACATATGTAGTTATTTAAATCTGGGAAAATACGTGTACATATGTAGTCATTTTTCTAAGACACTTGGGGAGTGGCACTTAGGGAGAAATGCCAAAAGACAATAAACTGAAAATGTCTCATTGTTATTTTGTTTCTCTTTATCTTCAGCGAAAATGTGAAGTAAATTATAGTATCTTTAAATAAAATGGTTATTACCCAATTTATTTTTCAAAGTTACAGATGTGATAGTCTTAAAAGTCAAATAGTTTATATAAAAATGAACCAGACTGCTGCCCTCTTCTTCCACAACTTGAGCCCAGTTCCTTGGAAGCACACCCTTCCAACTCAGTTATTTTTCACCTCCTTATTCCTGAATCCCTGAGTAACATTACATTCTTATTTCTTCATTTAAAAACTGTAGACTCACTATTGCCCTGTATAATCTTTAAACCTTAAACCGAAAATATCCCCTGAAGTCTTCTCAAAACTAAATAATAGTCGAGCTAAACTAGTAAAGAATGTCTGCCTTGAGCTTTATGCTCTTTTGAGAACTTCCTATATGGGATTAAAATGACAACAGCAACTAGAAAGATTAGATAAGAACCGTAGGGGCAGTGAGTTTATGTTAATGAGGGAAGAACAACTTAGAAAAAAAGGGTGGGAATGGTTGCACAACTCAAAGAACGTACCCAGTGTCACTGAATTGTACCTGTAGAAACAGTTGAATTGGTGTACATTTTGCTGAGTACATTCTCAACAACAAAATTAATTTTTTAAAGAAGATGTCTGCATTTCAACCCACCCCTCAAAATTGTAGCTACTGTTTATTGATTTATTTCAGTGAAAGATAAGGATTTAGCTCACTTCTCTTATACCACTCTTCCACTTCCCATTCATGGCTTTGCCCCAACTTCCCAGTTATTTCACAATTTTTGGTTGAATAAAATACTCAAAGTATAAAGCATGTAAATATTATTCACTGCGAAAGCAGGTATTTTAATGTGATTACATTTCCTTTCTTGTTAAAATTTTTGTTTTTCCTGGAATTAATAATTGCCCGTCTTATTTTGTTTAGGAGGATCCTTACTGGCACAGTGCTTAAGCACTCAGCTGCTAACCAAAGGTCAGCGGTTCCAACCCACCAGCTGCTATGTGGGAGAAAGATGTAGCAGTCAGCTTCTGTAAAGATTACAGCCTTGGAAACCCTGTGGGGCAGTTCTTTGCTTATCCTTCACATACCAGTAACTCAGCCACAGACTTAACGGTATGATCAACAATATCAAGTTCTCTATCAGGTCCATTTTAATCTTGGATACATCCTTCCTGGAACACTCAGCTTTCTTGCTCTGACCTGGACTCATTGCTTTATAGGCCTGCTGTACAGCTGTCATCCTGGGATGTCTCTCCATTATTTTCTCAGGAATTTGTTCATCCTGTCTTTTGTGTTGATTCTTTTGTCTCTTGGATCTCCAGTCTTTCCCTTCTTCAATCTGCTGGGATGCATACTTAATTAGATCCTGAGAAAGTAAATTTTTGTAGACCTTGTGTCTTAGTCATCTAGTGCTGCTATAACGGAAATACCACAAGTGGATGGCTTTAACAAACAAATTTTATTCTCTCACACTCTAGTAGGCGAGAAGTCCAAATTCAGGGTGCCATCTACAAGGGAAGACTCTCTCTGTAGGTTCTATAGGAAAGTCTTTGTCTTCAATCTTCCCTTGGTCTAGGAGCTTCTCTGCACGGGAACCCTGGGTTCAAAGGATGTGCTCTGCTCCTGGCACTGCTTTCTTGGTGGTGCGAGGTCTCCAGCTCTATGCTTGCTTCCCTTTCCTTTTATCTCTTGTAAGATAAAAGGTGATGCAGGCCATACCCCAAGGAAACTCCCTTTACGTTGGATCAGGGATGTGACCTGAGTAAGGGTGTTACATCCCACCCTAATCCTCTTTAATGTAATCTAATCTTGCCTCGTTAACCACAGGCAGAGATTAGGAGTCACAACACATAGGAAAATTACATCAATCACAAAATGGAAGAAAACCACACAATACTGGGAATCATGGTTTAACCAAGTTGACACATATTTTGCGGGGACACAGTTCAATCCATAATACCTTGTGTGTCTGAAAACAGAGCTTTATTCTACATTTATGTTTTATATCTTGGCTGGGTATAAAATTCAAGGTTGGAATGCTTCTTCTTCATTTTGAAGTCATTGATCAATCGTCTTCTAGCTTCCAACTGGTTGTAGATTAGTCTGATGCTCTTATGATTCCTAAAACTTGATGTATAACCTGTTTCTTCTCCCTAGCATTTATTGGATTTTCTGTTTATTTCTGATATTCTGACATTTTAGTGTCTGATACACCTTTGTATAAAAAAGTCTTGCTTTATTCATTGGGCTGGGTACTGGCTGATTGCATTCAATATGGAAATTCATGACCTTCAGGTCTGAGTTCTGAGAAATATTTTTCTTTCATAATTCTTATCTTTTTTCTAATTTTATGCTCTTTATTTTTTTGTTCTACTTCTCAGAATAGTTCCTCAACTTTATCTTTCAATTTTCTTACTGCATTGCTTATTGCTGCTATTATATGTATTTAATTTCCAAAAAGGGCCTATCTACAGACAGTAGCGCCTATGGCAATTAGTTCTAAATTGCTGAATGATCCCTTTGAGCTGACCATGGAAAATGAGATGACCAGTAGAAACTGCTTGTTAGCGCCCTCCTAAGGCGACTCCCAGGGCACATGCCCTACCTGCCATGCCTTAGTTATATGCATCTCTTTCCAAGAGTTCTTTCTAGTTCATTTCTATTTCATCTCTTAGATATTGATTATAATTTTGATTTGTCATTATATACTTCAAAGTATGTCTGAACCATATGCTTCAGAAAAGTATACTTAGGAAGAATATAGTTATCGATAGTGCCAGAGAGTGACATATAGAGGAATACAAGTCTAAAACATTGGTCTTACTCTTTCGGAGTGTAAAATTTTTCTGGGAAATAAGACGTATTCACGTGAAATGATCATTAAGAATATAAATCAGTTAGTAATACTAAATGAATGGTACAAGGAATAAATGTTATAAAAATTTAGATAGGGAAAAATCTGTTAGCGTGAGATAATTAAGGAGAAATGAAGCCACACTCTCCTAATTAGATCACAAAGCTGACTATTACCTTGGGCTTAGGAAATCTAAAATCCATCTCCAACTCTCAGAATGACTATTCTTTTTAAAATTCTCTTGTTTTTCTAAGTTGGGTCATATCTTTTCTAGCTACCCTGCCAGAAAACTTGGTGCCATCTCTGACTTTTATTCTGATTTACCGATTATTATCTCATTTATCAAGCCTTAATGATATTATACCCCTTTTTCTTTCTACATTCTCTCTGTGATCATCCCCTAAGTTCTTTTCACCTTACTACTAGAGAAAGCAATATTCTAGTTATTCCCCAGCCTATGGTCTCCTCTTTCTCAGATTGTCCTGCATAAACCTGTAAGAGCTACAATTTTTAAAAAAATCAATGGTTTTGTATTGTTAGCTACAACAAAATTAGCTCTGAGCAGAATGCTGCATAGGTACAGGGCATATATACCTTCCTTCTTCCTCACCTAGCTTTCCATTCAAGATAGGTGCTAAAATTCTGAGTTAAAACTAAGAATTTCCATGTAACCCAGATTGTCCTAGCTCTGGCTCACTACTCCATGTGCAGAAACTCCAGCCTTCTACAAAATACATCTACTTAATTATTTCTGAAAGCCCCCATGAGGAGTCTCACACCTGTTCAGAAACAAATCCAATCCTATGATATTTCATCAGGTGCTCCTTCTACTCCATGCTGCTTCACCAGATGCTCCTCTGTCCTGGTGGTGTTAAAGGTACAAGATGGTGAATGGAGGGAATGACACTCTTTTCCTTTTTATTATAGCCTTAATATGCTACAGTATTAATGAAGTAGTTCTCCCAGTTTTATGCAGTCCTTTTTTAAAAGTCAGACCCAAAGATGGGTCCAGGTAGGCTGTGCCAGGGATGATTTAAGGAATATATTCCATCACCTTCAATTTAGAATTCTGAGAAATTATTGTAATTCTTCTGGAATCCAGATTTCTGGGTCCATGTAGTTGGGGTGACCCACCCAGGCCATTAGCCCTTAGGTGTCCTTTTGAACCATGAGCCTTTAAAGAACTGGTTTTCCTGCAGTCACCTTCAGGTCAAACTATAGCCTAGTAAGCAGTTAAGTGGAGATCCATCTGCTTTAGGCATTGGGCTCTGGTGATGCAGTGGTTAAGCACTTGGCTGCTAACCGAAAGGTAGGCTGTTCCCAGTTTGGACCCACCAGCAGCTCCTCGGGAGAAAGATGTGGCAGTCTGCTTCTGTAAAGATTTACAGCCTTGGGAGCCTTATGGCACAACTCTACTCTGTTCTATAGGGTTGCTGTGAGTCGGAATCGACCCAACAGCAGTGGGTTTTGGGGGGGGGGGGGGCGGGGGCTCTTTTGAAGAGTTATCTATGTGTAACCAGTTTCTAGAAGCAGTAACTCCAGGGTCTGAGTGGAAGCTGTGTTTTAGGATATGTGGCATGTCCTTAACGATGCTCTTAGAAACAAACATGGAAGGAATTTACAACAAGCCTCAGGAGACTACTCGGGTAGAGCACCTATATAGCCTGCTTTCACTATCCCCTCTTTAGAGCGCCTTCCAGATACCTTTGGGTTGATGCTGCTGGATTCAAATTGTCTCAACTCTCAATAAATACAATGTGTTACATTAATTTTTGGTGTTTCTCTGGTCTTCTGCTAATGGTTATGGTTTTGATACTGCATCATGCTTGCCTCCTTCTTTCCTTAGAACTTCTCACAAATACCTCTGCCTTGCCACCCCTTCAGTTTGCCAGACAATGCTCAACTCTAGCACAGTTTTCAAAGTGTGGTTTTTGAAATAGCAGTACCAATATCATCTGAGAATGTGTTAGAAAAAATTCTCCAGCCCCACCCAGACCTACAGAATCAGGAACTGTGAGAGTAGAACCCAACAATGTGCTTTTTAACAAGCTCTCCAAGTGATTCTAATGCGTGATAAAGTTTAAGAACTGTTACTCTAGCATTGGGGGAAGCCCCACCACCACCACCACAAAATGGCAAATTTCTAATGGCATGTTTCTCCGTTTCTCCAAACATGCCCAAACATACCTAAACCTCAGGAAGAGACAGTAAAAAGCTACTAAATTCTATAGCTGATGCTATTTTTTTTTTCTTAATCTCATTCTGTTTAACCAGTCTTATCAACTACTACAATGTAATACTAACCCTTCTTTGTATAAGATTTAGTTTGCTCACTCACTGAATTAATTATACCTATTTTTTTTTTTTTAATGGTTTAAGAGATCAGCTGCTAACCAAAAGGTCGATGGTTTTAATCCATCAGCCACTCCCTGAAAACTCTATGGGGTAGTCCTACTCTGTCCTATAGGGTTGCTATGAGTTGGAACCAACTCAATGGCAACGGGTTTGGTTTTTCTGGTTTCTCTCTTCTCTTAATTCCAGATCAACTTTCAAAGGCTTTTGTTGTTGTTAGGTGCCATGGATTCAATTTCTACTCATAGTGACCCCACTCGACAGAGTAGAACTGCCCTGTAGGGTTTTTTAGGCTATAATCTTTATGGGAGCAGGTTGCTAAGCCTTTCTTCCACAGAGACACTGGGTGGGTTCCAACTGCCAACCTCTTGGTTAGCAGCTAAGTGCTTAACTATTGTACCACCAGAGTTTCTCACCTCCAACTTCTCACCTCCAAACTCCTCTAACATTGCTTTCAACACACCATTTACAATATAATTCCTAAGGTCTATGGTACATTTAGAAGCCATGGTGGCACAATGTTTAAATGCTTGGCTGCTAAGCAAATGGTTGGTGATTCAAACCCACCAGTGGCTCTGCAGGAGAGAAAACCTGGTGATTTACTCCCATAAAGATTTACAGCCTATGTGGGGACCATGATCTTGGGGAATATCTAGCTCAATTGGCATAACACAGTTTATAAAGAATATATTCTACATTTTACTTTATTGAGTATTGTCTAGAGTCTTAAATGCCTGTGAGCGGCCATCTAGAATACTCTACTGGTCTCACCCCTTTGGAAGCAAGGAAGAATGAAGAAAACTAAAGATACAAGGGAGAGATTAGTCCAAAGGATTAATAGACCACATTTACCACACCCTCCACCAGACTGAGTCCAGTACATCCAGATGGTGTCCGGCTACCACCACTGACTGCTTTGACAGGGATCACAATAGAGGGTCCCAGACAGAGCTGGAGAAAAATTTAGAGCAAACTTCTAATTCAAAGACCAGATTTGCTGGCCAGACAGAGACTGGAGAAACCCTGAAAGTATGGCCTCTGACACCTTTTCAGCTCGGTAATGAGGTCACTCCCTGAGGTTCACACTTCAGCCAAAGATTGAACAGGCCCATGGAACAAAACAAGACTAAAGGGGTGCGCCAGCCCTGGGACAGGGACTGGAAGGCAGGAGGGAACAGGAAAACTGGTAATAGGGAACCCAGGGTTGAGAAGGGAGACTGTTGTCATGCTGTGGGGTTGTTAACCAATGTCATAGAACAATGTGTGTACTAACTCTTTGATGAGAAACTGGTTTGTTCTGTAAACCTTCATCTAAAGTACAATTAAAAAAAAAAAAAGATTTACAGCCTAGGAAGCTCTATGGGACAGTTCTATTCCATCTTATTGAGTCAATATGACTCGGAATTGACTCCAGAACACACAACAACAAGGTACAGTTTCTCATATTTAAGTATTCCAAATTCAGAATTTAAGATAGTTTTGAACATTTAATGCTCCTATTTTTCTTCAAAAGTTCTTATTAAATCAATGGTGCATCTTACAGTCAACGGTATCTTAGAATCAAGGAAATATATATCCTATTCTCTATTCTGTCAGTTTATCGTACTGTGGGGGCTTGTGTGTTGCTGTGATGCTGGAAGCTATGCCACCGGTATTCAGATCCCAGCAGGGTCACCCATAGAGGACGGGTTTCAGCTGAGCTTCCAGTCTAAGACAGACTAGGAAGAAGGACCCGGCAGTCTACTTCTGAAAAGCATTAGCCAGTGAAAACCTTATGAATAGCACAGGAACATTGTCTGATATAGTGCTGGAAGATGAGCCCCCCAGGTTGGAAGGTACTCAAAAGATGACTGGGGAAGAGCTGCCTCCTCAAAGTAGAGTCGACCTTAATTACATGGATAGAGTAAAGCTTCTGGGACCTTCATTTGCTGATGTGGCACGACTCAAAATGAGAAGAAACAGCAGCAAACATCCATTAATAATCGGAACCTGGGATGTACAAAGTATGAATCTAGGAAAATTGGAAATCGTCAAAAATGAAATAGAACACATAAACATCGATATCCTAGGCGTTAGTGAGCTGAAATGGACTGGTATTGGCCATTTTGAATCAGACAATCATATAGTCTACTATGCTGGGAATGACAACTCGAAGAGGAATGGTGTTGCATTCATCGTCAAAAAGAACATTTCAAGATCTGAAGTACAGTGCTGTCAGTGATAGGATAATATCCATATGCCTACAAGGAAGACCAGTTAATACGACTATTATTCAAATTTGCACACCAACCACTAGGGCCAAAGATGAAGAAATAGAAGATTTTTATCAGCTGATGCAGTCTGAAATTGATCGCACATGCAATCAAGATGCATTGATAATTACTGGCAATTGGAATGCAAAAGTTGGAAACAAAGAAGGAGGATCAGTAGTTGGAAAATATGGCCTTGGTGATAGAAACAATGCCGGAGATTGAATGATGGAATTTTGCAAGACCAACAACTTCTTCATTGCAAATACCTTCTTTCACCAACATAAACAGTGACTATACACATGGACCTCGCCAGATGGAATACACAGAAATCAAATTGACTACATCTGTGGAAAGAGACGACAGAAAAGCTCAATATCATCAGTCAGAACAAGGCCAGGGACCGAATGTGGAACAGAACATCAGTTGCTTATATGCAAGTTCAAGCTGAAACTGAAGAAAATCAGAGCAAGGCCAAGAGAACCAAAATATGACCTTGAATATATCCCACCTGAATTTAAAGACCATCTCAAGAATAGATTTGACGCATTGAACACTAGTGACCGAAGACCAGATGAGTTGTGGAATGACATCAAGGACATCATCCATGAAGAAGCAAGAGGTCACAGAAAAGACAGGAAAGAAAGAAAAGACCAAGATGGATGTCAGAGGAAACTCTGAAACTTGCTCTTGAGCGTCGAGCAGCTAAAGCAAAAGGAAGAATTGATGAAGTAAAAGAACTGAAGAGAAGATTTCAAAGGGCCTCTCAAGAAGACAAAGTAAAGTATTATAATGACATGTGCAAAGAGCTGGAGATGGAAAACCAAAAGGGAAGAACACACTCGGCGTTTCTCAAGCTGAAAGAACTGAAGAAAAAATTCAAGCCTTGAGTTGCAATAGTGAAGGATTCCATGCGGGGAAATATTAAATAACGCAGGAAGCATCAAAAGAAGATGGAAGGAATACACAGAGTCATTATACCAAAAAGAATTAGTCGATGTTCAACCATTTCAAGAGGTGGCATATGATCAGGAACCGATGGTAATGAAGGAAGAAGTCCAAGCTGCTCTGCAGGCATTGGCAAAAAACAAGGCTCCAGGAATTGATGGAATATCAATTGAGATGTTTGAACAAACAGATGCAGTGCTGGAGGTGCTCACTCATCTATGCCAAGAAATATGGAAGACAGCTTCCTGGCCAACTGACTGGAAGAGATCCATATTTATGCCTATTCCCAAGAAAGGTGATCCAACCGAATGTGGAAATTATAGAACAATATCATTAATATCACACACAAGCAAAATTTTGCTGAAGATCATTCAAAAATGGCTGCAGCAGTGTATCGACAGGGAACTGCCAGAAATTCAGGCTGGTTTCAGAAGAGGACGTGGAACCAGGGATATCACTGCTGATGTCAGATGGATCCTGGCTGAAAGCAGATAATACCAGAAGGATGTTTACCTGTGTTTTATTGACTATGCAAAGGCATTCGACTGTGTGGATCAGAACAAACTATGGATAACACTGCGAAAAATGGGAATTCCAGAAAACTTAATTGTGCTCATAAGGAACCTTTACATAGATCAAGAGGCAGTTGTTCAGACAGAACAAGGGGATACTGATTGGTTTAAAGTCAGGAAAGGTGTGCGTCAGGGTTGTATTCTTTCACCACACCTATTTAATCTGTATGCTGAACAAATAATACAAGAAGATGGACTATATGAAGAAGAATGGGGCATCAGGATGGGAGGAAGACTCATTAACAACCTGCATTATGCAGATGACACAATCTTGCTTGCTGAAAGTGAAGAGGACTTGAAGCACTTACTGATGAAGATCAAAGACCACAGCCTTCAGTATGGATTGCACCTGAACATAAAGAAAACAAAAATCCTCACAACTGGACCAATAAGCAACATCATGATAAACGGAGAAAAGATTGAAGTTGTCAAGGATTTCATTTTACTTGGATCCACAATCAACAGCCATGGAAGCAGCAGTCAGGAAATCAAAAGATGCATTACATTGGGCAAATCTGCTGCAAAGGACCTCTTCAAAGTGTTGAAGAGCGAAGATGTCACCCTGAAGACTAAGGTGCGCCTAACCCAAGCCATGGTATTTTCACTTGTATCATATGGATGTGAAAGCTGGACAATGAACAAGGAAGAGTGAAGAACTGATGCCTTTGAATTATGGTATTGGTGAAGAATATTGAATATACCATGGACTGCCAAAAGAATGAACAAATCTGTCTTGGAAGAAGTGCAACCAGAATGCTCCTTAGAAGCAAGGATAGCAAGACTGTGTCTTACATACTTTGGACATGTTGTCAGGTGGGATCAGTCCCTGGAGAAGGACATCATGCTTGGCAAAGTACAGGGTCAGTGGAAAAGGGGAAGACACTCAACGAGGTGGATTGACACAGTGGCTGCAACAGTGGGCTCAGGCATAGCAACGATTGTGGGGATGGCGCAGGACCGGGCAGTGTTTTGTTCTGTTGTGCATAGGGTCGCTATGAGTCGGAACCGACTTGACAGCACCTAACAACAACAACATTCTCTATTACTTTTTATATGTTGACATGACTTCCCAGGAGAACATTGTCTTTTACTTTCACTGCATCCCTCATGATGCTTATTTAGAACAGTGGTGGTCAAACTTCATTGTTGGCAGTTGCCATCTCCTGGGCTCAGACTCCTGGCAAATTTTTATATGACAGAATGAAACATTACCTGGCCCTGTGCCGTCTTACGATCTTTGGTATGTTTCAGTCGATTGTCCTGGCCCTCGTGTAATGCCTTCCAGCCTAGGGGGCTCATCTTGCATCACTATATTGGACAGTATTTCATTGTGATCCATAAGATTTTCACTGGTTAATTTTCAGAAGTAGATGGTGTTGGAAACCTGCTTTAATATGTATTTCTGGGCTCCATTCCAAGCAATTCAGATTCAGCAGAATTGGAGAAAAGCTCAGGACTCTGCAGTCTTGACAAGCATTGGAAGTTACTCTGATGCAGGTATTCCACTGAGGGTTCAACCTGATCTAGAACAATATCACATAATAACTACTTTCATTTTTGGAAGTTAAATGGAGTTGGTAAGTGTTAATATGTATATAGTAATAATTATGATCCATTTGGCTTGTAACTACAATGACAAACCTCTGTAATTATTCACTGAATAGCTACAATGTGGTGTTTTGGGGCACAGAAGCACACATTAAGCATCATCACATGGAGGCAGCCTAAGGTAATAGAAAGAGTGATGAGTGAAGACCATAAGACCGAGGATCAGAACTGGGTCCTGCCTTTGACTAATTTTACAAGCATGAGTAGGTCAATTTATCTCTTTTAAGTTCAGTTTCCATTTTTTATTTAAAAGAGGAAAAAAAAGGACAAGGGAAAAATGTTAGCGTGATTGATTTTGCTGTGTGGTTTTGTGAATGAAACAGAAATGTTAGCAAAGGATTTATCAAGTATAAAGGGCTCTTCAAATATATTGAGGAGTCCTGGTGGCACAGTAGTTAAACTGCTCAGGTACTAACAAAAAGGTCGGCGGTTTGAACCCACCAGATGCTCCTCAGGATGAAGACGTGGCAGTCTGCTCCCATAAAAGTGTTGGTCGTTGTAACCCCATGGAGCAGTTCTACTCTGTCTTATAAGGTCACTGTGAGTTGGAACTGACTCCATGGTGATGGGTTTAGTTTTTTGGCAAAGGGTTATCAGATATATTATTATTGTTTGTGCTCTCAAATTATTTATAATGAGGCTAGGAAGACAAAACATCTACAAGTGAAATAAAAACACAACACCTTTAGGCAGTATATAAGGGTGGCTATGAAGTACTTCCCAGAAAGGTGAAAAGTAACCTAATCAAATCAGATAAAATAAATCAGATTAGCTATTTGTAATAGTTCCCTTAGGAGACAAGATTCTTTCCATGTCCAAAAGTGAGACCTTGAAAATCGAATTCAAGCCTGAATGCTTGCAAACAAGCTGTGGCCTAATCAATGATATTATTCCTGGAGAAAGCATACAGTAACAGAAAGGGAGACGGTGGTCTGCATGGAGTCTAGACAAGATCCCAAAGCGTAAAAATTCACTCAGTGGACTTCATTCACCTGCCAGAGTGAACAGGTAGATGGCCTGGTACCTGTGTGGTCTCTTGATAGTCTATTGTTGGTTAATAAGTTACCTGTGTTTTATTGACTATGCAAAGGCATTCAACTGTGGGGTTCATAACAAATTATGGATAACATTGTGAAGAATGGGAATTCCAGAACATTTAATTGTGCTCATGAGGAAACTGTACATAGATCAAGAGGCAGTTTTTCAGACAGAATAAGGGGATACTGCTTTGTTTAAAGTCAGGAAAGGTGTGCATCAGGGTTTTATCCTTTCACCATACTTATTCAATCTGTATGCTGAGCAAATAATCTGAGAAACTGGGCTATATGAAGAAGAATTTGGCATCAGGATTGAAGGAAGACTTATTAACGACCTGCGATATGCAGATGACACAGTCTTCCTTGCTCAAAGTGAAGAGGACTTGAAGCATTACTGATGAAAATCAAAGACCAAATCCTTCAGTATGGATTTCACTTCAACATGAGGAAAACAAAAATCCTTACAACTGGACCAGTAAGGAATATCATGATAAACCTAGAAAAGTTTGAAGTTGTCAAGGATTTCATTTTACTTGGATCCATAATCAACATGCATGGAAGCAGCAGTCAAGTAATCAAACTACACATTGCATTGGGCAAATCTGTTGCGAAAGTTCTCTTTAAAGTGTTAAAAAGCAAAGATGTGACTTTAAGGTGCTCCTGATCTAAGCCATGGTGTTCAATCACCTCACATTCATGTGAAAGCTGGAGAATGAATAAGGAAGACCGAAGAAGAATTGTTGCCCTTGGATTGTGGTGTTGGTGAAGAATGTTGAATACACCATGGACTACCAGAAAACAAACAAATCGGTCCTGGAAGAATACAGCCGGAATGCTCACTTGGAAGCAAAGATGGTGAGACTTCATTTTACATACTTTGGACATGTTGTCAGGAGGGACCAGTCCCTGGAGAAGGACATCATGCTTGGTAAAGAAGAGGGTCAGTGAAAAAGAGGAAGACCCTCAATGAGATGGATTGACACAGTTGCTGCAACAATGAGCTCAAGCTTGGCAACAATTGAGAGAACGGCATAGGACTGGGCAGTATTTTGTTTTGTGGTACATGGGTTTGGTATGAGTCAAAATCGACTTGACAGCACCTAACAAGTTGAAGGAAATAGCCAATAATATTCAATTAACTTCTTCTGCAATTATGTGTTGCTCACTAAGCCACTTTCTGATCACAGTTTAGCTTCTCAAGTACTGAAGACAAAGAGAATGCATTGACTTGTTAACACGAATATCTAACTTATAAAACAATAAGGTGACATTTTGATTAAGACATAAGTCCCTTGGGAGTTCAGCTCCCATGAATTAATTCTTTTTGGATGGTCAACTCAGATTCCATTGAAAAAAATCAAGCTTCTAGACCTTCAAAACTAAAAAGCAGATTCTGGACTATGGCAATGGAAATAGGAGGAGATTCACCCAGTAATTCAAAGGACTACAAGATTTAGAGTCAAAGAAACTTGGGTTAGAGTCCTGGTTCTGTCTCAGTTGCATCAGCTGTAAAATGGGGGCATTGTTGTGAAGTTAATGGAATTATGTACATAAAGTGCTTATCCAGGAGCCGGATACCGTGTCAGGAATACTGTCTTGGTAGTATGGCAATCTCCATAGTAGGAGCAGAAGAAATACTTGTTGAATGAATGAATGATATTGTTACCCCCCTGTAAGTTTTTCTGGATATCTTCTGATTTGCTTCAAAGCGTCTCTCTTCTTTTCTTAATATCAAGAATGATAATAGGAGAGTTTACGTAAAGTAACAAAATTAATTGCAGATGAGAGATACAAATAACGGGTGATTTGGACTAAAATGAGATTGAGATTCTGGGACCAGAGGGATCTAGGAAAAAACTGCAAGGACCACTTTCCCAGTTCTTAAAACAAGGGTCACACACTCAAATTCAGACAAGGATAATGCCAGCCGTAGGCCCGGGTGAGATCAGACAAGCCCTATCCGAAGAGGACAGTATCTACTCAGTTCCAGCCAATTGGTGTTGTGTAAGAAGGTAGGTCTGCTTAATCTTTCAGTTTTTATAGAAAACCTGGAATCTGAGTTTTAACATGAAAACTCCCAATTGCTGAATATTGATGAATAATTAAGGAAAAAAATGTTAAATGGCAAGTGAAACTGAACATGTCTGTGAGTCTAATTAGGTTTATGAGTTGTCAGGTTGTGACTTGGGCTTTAAAGGACAGGTAATACTGTAAAGTAGTCCCTGGATGATACGAACAGTTCACGCACTCAGCTGATTACTGCAAGGTTGCAAGTTCAAGTTCACCCAAAGACCACTGGGAATCAACCATTGAAAACCCTGTGAAGCATGGTTCTACTCTGACCACACAGGGTCTCCATGAGTTAGAACTGACTAGACTTAAGACCGTATAAGCAGAAAGGAAAAAGGGTGGACAAAAAGTATGGAGGTGGAGAGTTTAAGATGCTTTGGGGTTGTTGGGACTAGACCAGTTTGACAGGATGGAGTGGGAGATTCATTTAAAGGAGAAGAGAGAGGTTTGGACAAGTAAATTTTTTTTCTGTGGTCACCTTGAATATTATACTAAGATAGCTTTTTAGGCAGTGAGAAGCCATTCCTGATTTTTTAATAAATTAGTGAAATGGAGCCTATTTTAATATTGAAGCTCAATAAATATTTCTTGATATGTATTTGCTAAACTTGGTGAGACCCAGTTTTGAAAACAAACCCCTAAAACATGAGGTTCATCCCTGTCCTCAAGAATTAGGAAAGATATTAAATAATACAATACAGTTTGATAAAGCTACATTAGAATTATGTATAAAGAATTAAAATAGTAGATACTAAATTTTGTCTAGTGGAGAAGTTAGTGAAGATTTTACAGAGGAGGTGAAGCCTGGGCCATATCTTTAAGCAATACCTACTCCTTCACATTCTACAGGAAATTGGCATTTCCAAATGCCTTAAGTTATAACTACCATATTTCACTGTTCTCTTTGCCCCAGAGGTGGGTTTTCTAAGTGCTTTTCTTCTCTAATCCCTCTTTTACATTGATAGTGGAATCGCAACCAAAAAACAAAGTCTTAAAAATGAATTACTGAAGGGACTCTCTGAGCCTCATTTTGTAGAATATATAGAATAAATGGGAGAGGCATTCCTCATGGAGGGAATAAAATGTGCAAAGGTGTCAAAGTGGGAAGCGATGTGGTATGTTTGGGAAACCAACTGCAGTTGAGCAGCACCATATTGCAGTGGTTAAAGCAAACACTTTGGAGGCAGATCTAACTTTGGGTGTTGTTCAGCCACGCTCCAGCTTTGTGACTTTGGGCAAGCCTAATTTAGCGGGTTCAGACCTTATCTAACTTCAGGGGGGACAATGAGAATCACCATCAGCCCAAAGCTGATTCCTACAAGGTACAAGGTAGAGGTCAGACATACCTCCAATCTCCAATCTTTTTACCAATTCTGACACCAGCCATCCCTCCTAAGGCACTCTACTGCTGGGTTTGACAATTTGTTGCAGTGGCCACACAGAACTCACAGACCATACTCGTGATTATGGGGTTTATTAGAGAAGTAACAGGCTACAATTTGGGATTAGAATCAACTTGGAAGTAACAGGAACACCTCAGGATACAGTTTGTCAGTCAGGACAGCTTCCAGCCAAGACAGCTCTCAGCTCCTTCTTGGCCATGTTTAGCTAGCAGGCTGTACTCAGGCCTCTGCAGCTGGCCCCTGCTTGGGCCTGGGCTCTGCAGCCAGCCTCATTTGGGCAAGTTTTACAGCTCTTTTGGCTCCTGTGTTACGTGCCTGGAGGCATCCTACCCCACCAACAAGCCTCCTGCCCAAAGGTGCTCAGCTCTCTTGCTCCATGAGTCAATGAGCTCACTGCAGCAGCCTTGCCCCATGGGCCAAGAAGCCCACTGCAGCCATCTCACGCCAATCTCCTGGTTCTCCTCATTCTTACTGTCCTGTACTGTCTTGTGCAGTGTCATGCTGTCTCGTGCCATCTCCTGTGTTACAGCTCTCTCTGTCTCCTGGGTATAAGAGGTTCTCAGCACAGGGACCCCAAGTCCAAAGGAAGCGCTCTGCTCCCAGCTCTTCTTCTTGATGATAGTGAGGACTCCCTCAACCTCTATGGGATTAGTCCTTTTTCGTAGTTATCTAGGGCTGCTATAGCAGAAATACCACAAGCGGATGGCTTTAACAAACAGAAGTTTATTCTCTCACAGTCTAGGAGGCTGGAAGTCGGAATTCAGGGCACCAGCTCCAGGGGAAGGCTTTCTGTCTCTCTTGGCTCTGGGGAAAGTCCTTGTCGTCAATCTTCCCCTGGTCTAGGAGCTTGTCAGTGCAGGGACTACCAGTCCAAACGGTTCACTATTTTCCTGGCTCTTCTTTCTTGGTGATAATGAGGTCCCTCTCCTTTCTGCTGGATTCTCTCTTTTATATCTCAAAAGAGATTGACTCAAGATACAACCTAATCCTGTAGGTTGAGTCCTGTCTCATCAACATAACTGCCTCTAATCCTGTCTCATTAACATCATAGAGATTAGGATTTACAACACATAGGATAATCACATCAGATCACAAAATGATGGACAATTACACAATACTGGGAATCATGGCCTAGTCAAGTTGATGTACATTTTTGGGGGACACAATTCAATCCATAACACTCTTTTTCTAGCCTACTTTTCCCACCAAGACCACAAACTGACCAATCCTCATGGCAGACCACAGACACCTAATCTGAAGAGTAATTGAACAATCCCTGCAAAAGATTTACGTACCTTATTTGCATAGTAAACTGTCCAATCACTTCGCAAGACTTTGGTGTAGCAAATCATCTTGACAGAACTACAAACCCAGGGCCAGAAAGACCATATATAAAAAGAAACCTATTGCACTGTAGCAAGTTAAGCTTTCCATTTCCTTACCATTTGCCAGCTATTACTGTTATTGATTGTTGTCCTGGCTAGTCTTAGAAGGTGAGGAAAAGAGAGTGGTGAAAGATGAAGTGGGCAAGGAAGGCAAAGACCAGGTCACAAGGCTTCGTATTTTATCCAGGGGATAAAAGGATATAGTTTTTTTTTTTTTTTTTTTTGAAGATCACTCTGGCAGCAGTGGGGGCAAAAGGGCCAGGAGTCAGTAATGTGAGACAAGGAGGCTGGAGCTAGGACTGTGGCAGTACAGATAGGTGGGGGGATTTCATAGGATGGAGATTAAAGATGATGATGCTTTACTGGGGCTAGGGAGAAGTTGAGGTAATTGAGTAGATGGTGCTGCCACTAACCAAAAGAAGGACTTTAGGAGAAAAGAAGGCTTGGGCAGGTTGATGTAGGGGTTTGTTGATTTTATGACATGTTCAGTTTGATGTGGCTGTGTGACATCAGGTAGGAAGTTGGTTCATAAATGTTAAATATGTAATAATACCAATAATAATAATACCTAACATTTTATAGTGCTTACTACATACTGGAAACCCTGGTGGCATAATGGTTAAGGGCTATGGCTGCTAACGAAAATGTCAGCAGTTTGAATCCACCAGGCACTCCTTGGAAACCCTATGGAGCAGTTCTACTCTGTTTATAGGGTCACTACGAGTCGGATTTGATTCAATGACAATGGGTATTTTTTTTTTTTAACTACATACTGTTCTCATTGCTTTACATCTATTATTTAACCTTCACAGAAACCCTAGGTAGGTACTACTATCCTCCCCATCTTACAGATTAGGAAACTGAGGCACAGGGGTCTTAAATACCTTGCCCAAGGTTACACAGGTAGTAAGTGGTGGAACTAGGATATAGGTCTAGGACTTGGAGCACATGTCCAGGAAAAGTGCTGATTATGTGCTAGGCATTGTGCTAGGCATGATGAGCTAGAATAAGGCAGACCCAGATTTTGTCATCATGGTGTTTACAGCCTAGTGAGTCATAGACATTTTAGAGGTAGTAAAAAAATAGTCTAGCGGGTGCAGAAGGAGAAGGCCAAGGATGAAGTCCTGAGAACACCAATGTTTACCAGATAAAGAGAGGAAAAGCCCCAGTAAAGAGACGTTGAAGAAGGCAGTTTTAAAGAAAGGAGAAAAATCAGGACAGAGCAAGGTCAGGAGGAAGTTTTGAGGAGGGAGTGTTAATTTGGTTGAGAGGCTCAAGATAAGGAGTTAAGGTGTCCAATGGCATTGATAACTAATAGATGTTTAGTAGCCCCAACAAAAATACGTCTTGGGAGTGACAGGCATGGTGGTGGTGGTGGGGGGGTATGTGCCTATGTTGTGGGGGTGGGGAGGGGTAGAAGCAAACTGTAGTAGATTGAGATGAGGTTTGAAAGAAGGGTCAAAGAAAGAGAGACAGGAGTAGGGAGATAAGTTAGGAGTCCTGGAGAAGTCTAACAAGAGAAAATAATAGTGTGAACCTGAGTGACAGCAATAGGAATGGAAGGACTAAATGCACAAGAAAGACATTTTTAGGGAAGACTCAACATGACTTGGTGACTGGCTATGGGTAGACAAGTGAAGAAGAGTCTAAGATGGTTCCTCTTTTGATCCTGGGTTACTGGGAGAATGGTGGTGCCATTACCGGAGATAAGGAAGTTAAATGTATTGAGTTTGGCACGACAGTGAGGGATTCAGCCAGCAGTTCAGCAGGAGTTGAAAACTTAAGATGTAACTGTTGAAATGTTTACCAGGATTGGCCTTATGTCTATGCAACAAGCATTTTCCTCTAGCGCTGTTTGTCAAATATACCATATATGGGCACATGTTCACTAACTGAATTTCTCATTAGTAAAACTTGTGGATAACTTTAATTATACTGGTAGCATCAAAGCTGTATATTGTTGCTAAAGAAATAATACCATTAAAATACTTACTGCCTTTGAGTGGATTGTAGGATGTTCATGGAAGAACCATGTTATTTATTTATATAAGGTATTTATACAAATACTTCTACAGCAATTATTATCTGCCAGGCACTGTTATAACTGATTTACAAATGTTAATTAATCTCATCATCAAACAGTCCCATGAGGTAAATACTTTATCACTTATGAAATACTGATGCTACAAAGGTGAAGTAGCTTGGCCAAAGTCACAGAGCCTAGGCAGCCTGTGATAGATGCAGAACCAACTCTTCCACATTCCATGTTTCCCACACATTTGGAAAATACCAAAAACGAAGTAAGTTAAGACTTCAAGCAAAATAGTGGTCAGAACTTGTAACATTAGAATACCGTTCATTATGATGCTGGTATGTAATGTTATTCATGTTTTACAAATAGAAGGAAATACAATCTCAATCATAATTTTCAGTGATTATCTTGTTGCTGTTAGGTGCCATCGAGTCAGTTCCAACTCATAATGACCCTATGTACCACAGAAAGAAACACTGCCTGGTCCTGCGCCATGCTCACAATCATTGTTATGCTTGAGCCCACTGTTGCAGCCACTGTCTCAATCCATCTCGTTGATGGTCTTCCTCTTTTCCCTTGACCCTATACTTTACCAAGCATGATGGATGTCCTTCTCCAGGGACTGATTCCTGCTGACAACATGTCCAAAGTATGTAAGACATAATCTCGCCATCCTTGCTTCTAAGGAGCGTTCTGGTTGTACTTCTTCCAAGACAGATTTGTTCATTCTTTTGGCAGTCCATGGTGTATATTCAATATTCTTCCCCAATACCACAATTCAAAGGCGTCAGCTGTTCGTCAGTCTTCCTTATTCATCGTCGACTGTTCACATGCATATAATGCATTTGAAAACATCATGGCTTGGGTCAGACGCACCCTAGTTTTCAAGGTGACATCCTTGCTTTTCAACACTTTAAAGAGGTTTTTTGCAGCGGATTTGCCCAATGCATTGCATCTTTTGATTTCTTGACTGCTGCTTCCATGGGTATTGATTGTGGATCCAAGTAAAATGAAATCCTTGACAACTTCAATCTTTTCTCCATTTATCATGATGTGGCTTATTGGTCCATTTGTGAGGATTTTTGTTTTCTTTTTGTTGAGGTGTAAAACTCATACTGAAGACTATGGTCTCTGATCTTCATCAGTAAGTGCTTCCTTTTCACTTTAGCAAGCAAGGTCGTGTCATCTGCATAATGCAGGTTGTTAAAAGAGTCTCCGGCCAATCCTGATGCCCTGCTCTTCTTCATATAGTCCAGCTTCTCGGATTATTTGCTCAGCATACAGCTTGAGTAAGTGTGGTGAAAGGATACAACCTTGACGCACACCTTTCCTGACTTTGAACCACTCAGTATCCCCTTGTTCTGTTCAAACAACTGCCTCTTGATCTATGTACAGGTTTCTCGTGAGCACAATTAAGTGTCCTGGAATTCCCATTCTTTGCAATGTCATTCATAATTTGTTATGAACCACACAGTTAAATGCCTTTGCATAGTCAATAAAACACAAATAAACATCTCTCTGGTATTCTCTGCTTTCAGCCAGGATCCATCTGACATCAGCAATGATATCCCTGGTTCCAGGTCCTCTTCTGAATCTGGACTGAATTTCTGGCACTTCCCTGTCGATATATTGCTGTAGCCGCTTTTAGATGATCTTCAGCAAAATTTTGTTTGCGTGTGATATTAATGATATTGTTTCCATAATTTCCACATTCAGTTAGATTACCTGCTTGGGAATAGGCATAAATATGGATCTCTTCCAGTCAGTTGGCCAGGAAGCTGTCTTCCATATTTCTTGGCATAGACGAGTGAGCACTTTCAGTGCTGCAACCATTTGTTGAAGCATCTCAATTGATATTCCATCAGTTCCTGGAGCCTTGTTTTTCGCCAGTGCCTTCAGTGTAGCTTGGACCTCTTCCATCAGTACCATCAGCTCCTGATCATATGCCACCTCTTGAAATGGTTGAAAGTGATTACCTTAGTGATACAAAATATGGTTTTGGATTTTTTTTCCTAGTTGATTTTAAAGAGAAAGTGTCATTTATCTGTAATCATTGGACTTAATTATAAAAAATATTGTGCAACACTAAATGTGCCACAAGATGGTCTAATAACTAGATAACCAAAACATAATTTATTGACAGCACAGATGATATGCAATGTAACGTCTGCAGGTAACTGTTTCGTAAGATTAGATCTTTTACGGAAGGAAAAAAAAAAACCATGCATGAGATTCTGATGATTCCATATATCCCATTATAAATGTACGGTATTAATGATGTTTTTGCAACTTCTGATTGTACTTTTGAGCTTACTGAATTTTTGAGTTTTAGAGCAAAACTATAAATTTCTTAAAAAGAGAATTAAGGAGGGGTACTCTTCACGTGTGTTAATGTTAATAAAATATAATGTTAATGGTAATAAATTATACAAAGCATAAATTAAAAGGAATTTCAATTGTTACTAGTATCGGTAATATTAATACATCTATTCCCCAATTCAGCCTACTCAAGCGGGATAGCAAGTACATGAAGAATATCCAGTTTAATGCCATCGAACAGCTACAGTTCATGAGATATGAGTTTAACGAACCAGACTGAGTTACTGAGAAGGCAAATATGAGCTTCAAAGAGGTTGGGGCGAAGGTTCGCTTCAGAGACGGACGGAGAGAACATTTTCTCGACTTGAGATTTAGCATTATCTGGTTCGGGCTCCATGCTTTTACAACAGATAAGGCCTAGTCCGTGACACAGACGTGCAAAGAGCGCAAAAAGATATGCTTTAGCCGTGGTGCCTTTTCTTCCCGCTCCGCTCACCGCTGGCTGTCTCCGCTATCATTACTGCTTGCCGGGACTTTGCTTTTGTGTACTTGGCAGCGGTGGTGCACCACGAGCGGCAGAGAGAGAAACCGAAACCTGCAGTCCTTGAGAAGTTAGAAAGTGTAAAGCGGCCCCTCTTACATCCTCCACGCTCCCACTTCAGCCCAAGGTGCGGGACTCAATCGCTTTAAGACGGAGCTGAGCGTGCCACCGTGCAGGAACGCTCCGGTCCGGGGGCGGGAACAGGTGAAGCCCCGCCTCCCACGCCCAATCCCAGCTCTCCGCCGGTGGACAGGAAGCGGCGACCGGCGAGCAGCCGGGGAACCTGGCCCCGCGCGCATGCGCGCGCCCCCGGGACGCCTGGGGGAGGGGGAGGGGCGGGAGGAAGAGGTGCAGCTCCGCGTGCCCGTTGGACTGCCGCGAGTCACGTGGTGAGGAAGGAGGCGGGGCCCGCGCCGGGGGAGGGGTGAGAAGCGCGAGAGCCGAGGGTAGGGAAGCGGGCCCGGAGGAAGGAAGCGGACGCGGGAGGGAGCGCCTGTTTGGAGGCGCCGGGAGCGTGGCCCTTCAAGTGGAGCGCAAGGGAGGCGCCTCGCTGACTCTCCTGCCGGGGAGGTCCCGCTCGCCGCGGCGGCCCGGGACCCAGCCCTGAGCGCGTCCCTCCGGGTCGATGCGCTGCTGTTCACCGTGAGGCGGCGGCGGCGGCGGAAGATGGGGCTGCTCGGAGTGTTAATCCTGCTCCTCTCCTGGGCGCCGGGGCTGGGAGGTGAGGCACGACCCGGGGGCGCCGGCGGCGCCGTGACGGCGGGGACCGCGCGGCGGAGCGGGGCCGAGCGCCGGTCCGTCAGCCGGCCGGCCGGCGGCGCCACCACTCGGACGCGCCGCGCCGCCGCTCGCTATTGTCCCCCGCGCCCGGCCGCGCTCCTTGCCGCGGCGGCCGTGGAGCCCGAGCCTCCGGCGAGGCCTTCCCCGCCCCCACCGCCGCCGCGGGGCGCTCCGGGGAGGAAAGTGGGTAGGGCGGCGGGAGCGCGGGTCCAGGCCGGCCCGGCGGGCGCGGGCGGTCGCTGTTCGCCGCCCCAGCCCTGCCGGCGGCGGGCTCCAGTCGGCTTGGGCGCGGGGAGCGGCGCCGGCGCTCGTGGGAAGTTGCGAGGTGCATGGCCGGGCTCGCGTATTGTTCTTCCCGGGCGCGGCGATCCACACGGCCCGGGTCCGCCGAGGGGCCACTGCGCTCTCCGCTTGCCCGGAGCGGCGGCTGCGGCGGTGCTCGGGGAGCTCCGGGGGGGCGTGCGTCCTGTGCAGACCGCTGCCCGGGCGCAGGGAAGGCGGTCCGGGCTGCGCTGTGAGCTGCGCGCTGGAGTGGGTCACCTGGAGCGACGGCCCCCGCCCGGGGGACCCAACTTACAGAGTTTTCTTCAACTCTCAGGTGGAGTAGATTGTGCAGTTCGTTGTTAGTGGATTGTCAGCAGTGGCACCCCCCACACAACTGCCAATTGGAGCTCATTTGCTGAAAGCATACATTTTCTCAGTGACTTAGGCTTTGAAGACAACGATTTTTGTTTTCTGTGTATTCTGGGCTAGCTGCATCGTTTTCTTGTGTGAAGTGCTTATTTTAGGTAGCTTTTTGGCTTTTGCCCCAAAGTGTATTTGAAAGTCTCAAAGTATGCTTAAAAGCATTGGATTGAAATGCTTTGGATGAGTGTCTGTAACCTAATTTGGTAATTTAGAAAATATTTGACTATTTGCACGTATTGGATTGTTTCCCTGCTTTTCTTTGTCACTGCGACTTAGGACCGCAGGGCCAGGCGTCTGTGTTCTGTATTAAGTAGCCCCAGAGTGAGACACTGTATAGGAATACTTGTGTTGTAGCCCCTAGTGTTCATTCGATAGATAAACGTTTTAGATAAAGAGTTGCAAATGGATGTCTAGTTTAAAAAGAATCATGCGTTGGAGACACTTTATAAAGGCCTTTTAAACCCTAACATTTGCATTTATGTTCCGAAGGTGACTTCTAGCAGATCACTTTTCCTATCTGCCAATTTTCACTTTTTGTGATTATTACCAGGAGTTAGACACTGTTCTCCATGAGGTAGTGAAAAGTAAGACAAACCCATAGGCACTTTTGATGAGTTGTAGTGTATAAAATGACCTTTGTTTTTTAAGGATGAAGAGGATGAAGACAGTAGAGACTGGTGTATTCTGTTGCTTGAAGATAAATTAGCAGCCTAGCCTTTGGGGTTAAGACCCTTGTTATCGAGAAATCTTCTAAATTCAGAACTCCAGAGTCCTTTGTAAAGTCTCTATCGTTATTAGTTTAACAATGGTTAAAATGCTACTTGACTTTTTTTCTTAAGCAGATACTTTTTCGAAAATACAGTTATGGAATGCTTTCATTTTAAAATTAGCATCAGGATTACACCTTTCGACTATATGAAGATATTTCAAGTTTTGTCATAATATGTAATTTCCATTTACTAATCTGAGCCGTTTGTGGTCAAGTAGTAAGACATTAATAAGATGATTTGTGGAATGGATTACTTTCAAATTGATGATATGTGTTTATTTTAGCTTATGAGAGAATTTACCATGTGTGTATTAGAAGTAGTGGATATACGGATTTAACTTTAAAGTATAAATTATTTTCAAGTACTTAATAAACCATTTTAGTTCATTTCCCTCTTTCCAAAAATTTGTCAACCACCGTAGTGCGTTAAGTTTTTACTTGCTAATTTCATATGACTGGGGTGGGAAACTGGAAGGGAGAATTAAAGTGTTTGGGAGTATACAACTTGCCTTTCCTAATATAGTCTATTTCTAGCACTTGTTGGATCCTGCGTTGTTATCTGTAGGAGGATATTATCAGACTTCTAGCGTTCAGCTGGTGTCTGTACAGAGGGTCATGTTTGAGATTCCTGTATAAAAATGCTTTTTATTAAAATTATTTGATACTGTAGAAATTTATTGGAACCGGGCTGCTATGAGTTGCAATTGACTTGATGGTAATGGTTTAAAAAAAAATTTTTTTTTTTTTAATTGTACCTTAGATGAAGGTTTTCAGAGCAAATTGGCTTCTCATTAAACAACATACGTATTGTTTTGTGACATTGGTTGCCAACGCACTGATAGGTCAACACTCTCCCCTTCTGGACCTCAGGTTCCCCATTACCAACTTTCCTGTTCCCTCCTGCCTTCTCGTCCTTGCCCCTGAGCTGGTGTATCCATTTAGTGTCTTTTGTTTTATGGGCCTGTTTAATCTTTGGCAGAAGGGTGAACCTCAGGAGTGACTTCATTAGGGTCCGGGCCCGATGCTGTCAGAGTTTCTCCAGTCTATTAGATCAGTAAGTCTGGTGTTTTTTTTTTGTTGTTGTTTAGTTAGAATTCTGTTGTACATTTTTCTCCAGCCTTGTCCAGGACATACTATTGTGATCCCTGTAAGAGCAGTCGGTAGTGGCAGCCGGGCACCATTCAGTTGTGCTGGACTCAGCCTGGTGGATGCTTTGGGAGTTGTGGTCCTTTAGTCCTTTGGACTGATCTTTCCCTTGGGTCTTTGGTTTTCTTCATTCTTGGCAATAGTTTAAAAAAATTTTTTTTGGTTAAATATAGCCCAAATAATTTTTACATAATGTGAATGTTACTTTTTAACACGGATATGTTTTGGGTATGTTGGAGACCTAATGCTCGTTCTTCCTTTTTTTTTTTTTTTTGTGAGTTTGAGAAGTCAAAAGCTATTTCAGTTGTAGCAGTTAATGCAGTCCCATAATGGTTTGGTTTGATGAAATCATATATGAAATGAACTTTGGAGCATGACATGTTTTTTACATTGAAAAATTTGGTGAAAATGCTTTGCTTTGTATTGTGCACTCTATAGAAATAAGTTTTCTGGAAGTTCTGCAATGATGTTTGGCCAAAAGTATTAAAGCTTAAGCTAGTTCTGTTCTACCAGCACGTAACCCACTGCCGTCAAGTCGATTCCGACTCATAGTGACCCTATAGGACAGAGTAGAACGGTCCCGTATGTTTTCCAAGGAGCGCCTGGTGGATTTGAACTGCTGACCTTTTGGTTAGCAGCCATAGGTCTTAACTACTATGCCACCAAGGTTTCCATGAAAGGCAGACTTTTTGTCTTTAAGGTGCTCTGACTCTTCATCTTTTTTGGCTTGCCCCAAGTATATTAAAAGCCTCAGAGTATGGTCAAATTTGAAATTGACAGTCCAGTTAGCTCTGTCATCTTAAGGCTCATTTCAAGCCATCTCCTACATTAACGGTTATCTTCTGGGTGTACGTACAGGACCGCGGCAAGGATTAGGAAGTGAGTGAGGGGAATGGCTGTGGTAGGTACCCATCTGTTTTGTGGTGTCTGTTTTTGTAACTTGTTTTAGACCTTCAAGGGTATATATTATCTGATCTTTTTAAATTCTCTTAAGGACCCAATGGAGCCCTGGTGGTGCAGTGGTTAAGAGCTACAGTGTGCTGTGGCTGCTAACCGGAAAGGTCGTCAGTTCGAATCTATCAGCTGCTCCTTGGAAACCCTGTGGGGCAGTTCTGCTCTGTTCTTCAGGGTCACTAGGAGTAGGCATTGACTCCACGGCAATGGGTTTGCTTTTTTGGAAGGATTCAATGGAGCCCTGGTGGTGCAGCGGCTCAGAGCTCAGCTGCTTACCAAAAGTTTGACAGTGCTAACCAAAGGTCGGCAGCCTGAATCCACCAGCCGCTCCTTGGAAACCCTATGGAGCAGATCTGCCCAGTCCTATAGGATTACCATGAGTTGGAATTGGCTTGATAGCGATGAGTTTGGTTTTGGTTCAAGGACTCAGTGCCTGTTGTATATCTGTTACTGTGTTAGGAGTTCCACTTTCAAAATTTACTTGAGGGATGATATTTTACAGTTAAAGAAACTGAGACTTGAGGAAATGATTTGCCTAGCATTGTCCACCTGTTGAGTGGTGAAGTAGGCATTCAAACCCAAACCAGTTTGACCTCAAAGCCTAAGCTTTTTACCCACTGCCCCCTCATACTTCTTTAAAAAGCAGCTTTCACACATTAGTCAAGGTCAATATCTGGTGGCCTTAGAAATGTGTTTTGTTTGATTTGCAGTGTCTCTGAGTTTCAACTAGTGATCACCATTGAAAAAATCAGGAAATTTCTCAATGAAATTAGTATATTTCTGGATTTGTTCTGAAGACTTGGAAACCCTGGTACTGCTGGGCTGCTTTACTGTTGTCTGGAAGCAAGTGGTGGAGAACAGCTGCCCCCCTACGACTAGACATGGTCTTCCAGTGACTGCTGTCCCTGCCGTTCCTGCTGGGAACACACCTGGCCTGCCTTGCTCGGTTGTGCTACCTGCCTGGGACCTGTAGGCATGCTCTTGGCATCTCTGCCTCAGCTTCTTTATCTTGCATAGATGGCCCAGCTTAAAAAATTTTGTTTTAAAAATTATTGTTGTAAAAATAACACAACATTTGCCAATTCAGTGTTAAAATTTTTTTTTGACTGTGACCTCCTGTCCAATTTTTTATAGAGCTTTTTGTAATTATTTTTTGTTTTTCTATTTTTCTTACCTTTTTTATTAATAAAAACGGACATACGATACTTCTTGGCAGGATTAGGTTATTAGCTATTTTTAAAAATCCTGTTTTCAAAATAGTAACACAGTTTAAAGATCTTTAAGAAAGAATGGATGTTATAGTATATCAAATGTCTTTTGTCTCAGTAAGCAAATAAGAAAGCATTTCTTTTACTACTGGGATGAGACTCAGAGAAATTTAATTGAAGGCCACATAAATAAACATTTAGGCTTTTTTTCCTTTTTAAGAATGGGATATAAACACAAACTCTGCTTTTGAAATTCAGAAAATGAAATGGAGCAATAAATTCAGCAATAAACTACACTTTTCTAGCACTGTTGGAGGATGATGGATGCAGGTATAAGAAGATTCTGTATGTCAGTTCTCTGGAAACAGACTTTTTAAAATTTTGGTTATTTTTGATGGAAGTTTTTCTAAAAATGTATTACACATTTACTGTCTTAAAATGGGCTGAGGATTTATTTTTCTTAAGCAATTTAGGTTCAGTATAAGAAGAAATGTTATTGTTCTGAGCTCTGTCAAAAAAAAAAATTTTTTTTTTTCTGTCATAGTTTTTTTTTAAAAAAACTTCCAGAAACTAGTGAAATGGGCATGGTAGTTTATCATTCTTATAAAGTTATTCTAGATGTTGTGATTTTTATTCTTGTGTCTAGTTTTACAGTATTTCCAACTTTTTGGTTAGGTTTCCCAACCCTTGAGGGTGTCACCTTCTAATTAGTTGTTTCTAATGTATTTTCTGTGAGGAAACTAATCAGTCATGCTTGACACTTGAACATAAAGTGCTATAAATAAGTTCTGAGTCTTCTATGGGAAAAAAAAATATTTGGGCTTTAGGTAGTTTGTTATTTTAATGTATATGTTTTGGCTTTGTGGAGTTTACTGTTGAGGTTGCCAGGTTCTTACTTACTGGATAATTGGGATGATGTTGTAGTCTTGGATTTTGCTAGTTAAAGTGAGGCTGAGTAGAAATGGAGAGAGGAAACTGATGAATAAGCAGGAAGACACAGCAAATAAAATGTACACTTACCTGGTTGTACGTGTATCATGGCCTAGATCCGAATTGTGAGTACTGCGGTTCCAAACTAATACTTTAGGTTATCGATATTAAACATACTCTAAATGTTCGGTTGTGATATTCTCTGCAGTCATGTAAATAGTAAATTAAGAAAAAATATTCTCTGTGTTTAAAGGAACTGAACCAAACCAGTTTCCGTTGAGTCGATTTCAACTCATGGTGACTCCAAGCTAGTCAGAGTACAACTGTGCTCCTTAGGATTTTCAATGGCTGATTTTTTGGAAACAGATCGCCAGGTCTTTCTTCCAAGGTGCCTTTGGGTGGACTTGAACCTCCAGCACCTCCACCCTTTTGGTTAGCAGGCAAGCATGTTAACCGTTTGTACCACCCAGGGACTCCTGTTTTTAAAGGAAACGGGGTAGATGCTTGGAGGCATCTGGTAAATGTGTTTGTTTTATTGTTAATTTGCAGTAAGCAGCTGTTGTGTGTTATAGTTTTGGTGATTTTATGATTTTTTTTTATAATGTTAAGTTTTTGTGTGTCTTTTAATTGTATCACTTTCTAACGGTTAGAAAAATCGGGGGTATATTTTTGTGATGGCCTAGCTTAAAATACAGACTTTGTAGGGTAACGGATGGGGTTGCCATGAGTCAGAATCGACTAGATGGCAATTGACTTGGTTTGGTTTTTGGACTACCAAAAATATAGTTTATGTGAGGGAGGAGATTTGCAGGCAGGGTAAAGGACCTGTAGTCATTGGCCATGACTCCTAACAAACAAAGTTTCAGTGAGAGCTCTGCGTGGCCACTAAGTGGAGAGACAAGTCGTAGATATGAAAGGCTGTGGAGAGAAACAAATGGTAGCTTCATACCTGAGTCTCAAGCCCAAAGTCATAGGGACGGACGGTCCAAATTGCAGGGACTGATTTGCATTTGATGTGCTTTTCACATGGGCGACTCTGTGTGACATGCTTGGGTAAAGAGCTCAGGTTGGTTCCCCCCACCCCCAGGAGGAATTGATTTATTTTAATGATTGTTAATGATTCTCCCAAGCAACTCTCTAAAAATCCTACTAGTTTTGAATAAAAATCCAGCAATGATAATTCTAACTAGTCGAGCTATCAATTTTTATCCTAGGAAAAGGAAGCAGTATCAAGGATAAGTGGAAAAACTGTAGTAATTCTACCAGTTAGATTCCTGTGCCAGCAGTCACACTGCTGTGCGGGAGTGTGAAGGCTTGGCCTTGGTGCTAGTGGGTGTAGTTCTAAGTCCTGAGAGCAGTTCTTGGCGATGTAGTCTCCCTTTGATACCGGTGACTTCATTTTGAAGCTACTGCAACTTTAGCTGAACAATGTGAGAATATGTATAGTGCCGACACTGCTGTGTAGTCACCAGGGTTTGTTGTGTGTCTGTGGCCAGTAGGAGTTGAGAAGCCACAGTTTAGAGTGAGAAGAAAAAAGCCAAAAAAACCTATTGCTGTCACATCAATTCTGACTCATAGTGACCCTGTAGAACACGGTAGAACTGCCCCATAGGATTTCCAGGGCATGGCCAGTGAATTCCAACTGCGAACCTTTTGGTTAGCAGCCAAGCTCTTGACCACGGTGCGGCCAGGGCTCCTGAGTGAGAAGAAAAGTAAGAAATACCGAGGTGGTCATACTAGACAGAAATGCCGAGGTGTAAAAATCAAGTTCCAGTTATGTATCATAGTTGCAGTTGGAAGGAGGATTCATTAAGGATGTCAGCCAGGTGGGGAAGGCTTTTTGAGGTAGCCTGATAAGATGTGTGTACGCTGGTTTGCCTGGCATGGAGAGTCCATGTCAGAAAATAAATATTAACTGGTCCATGATAACAAGGACTCTTAGGATTCATATTCTAAATCATGATAACTACGAAATGGATGGGATGTTAGTTAGAGCCCATGTTGAACTAGGATATGATCCAGTAAGGAGTAAATTAGCTGCTTGATGAATTGGGTGATTGAGCCCAGGGTTTAGGGTAGTGATTGTAGAAACACACAAGGATAGAATAGGAGCTGATGTGGATGAAAAACTGGTCAAACTTGATGAATGTTTCATGTAAAGTTAACAGAATTTATTTGGGGCCCACTCTATATTGAATCTAGATGTAGAGATTGTTGCATTGCAGAGGGTGTGGTTTTATAAAACTTCGAGGACCTGTCCTTGAAGTTAAAAAGGTCTAAATTTTGTGTTTAGGTAGAACATTATAGGTTGGGATGGGTGTGAGGGTTTGGGATTTTATCCCATTTCCAAGTTGTTAGGTTTGCTCGGGACTTGTCACACCTTTGCACAGGCTTTCAGTAATCTGTGGCTAGTCATTTGGAGCCCTAGTGGCGCAGTAGTAAAAGCACTTGGCTGCTAATCAAAAGCTTCAGACTCCCTCTACCCTCTCATCTCCCCTTCAGACAGCAGATGCCAACATAGTCTCATGTGCCTACTTGATCCAAGAAGCTCATTCTTCACCAGTATGTCATTGGCTATCCCATAGTCCAGTCCAATACCTGTCTGAAGAGTTGGCTTTGGGTATGGTTCCTGTCTTGGGCTAACAGAAGGCCTGGAGACCATGACCTCTGGAGCCCTTCTAGTCTCAGTCAGTCCATTAAGTCTCGTCTTTTTATGAGAATTGGGGGTCTGCATCCCACTGCTCTCCTGCTCCCTCAGGGGTTCTCTGTTGTGTTCCCTGTCAGGACAGTCATGGGTTGTAGCCAGGCACCATCTAGTTCTTCTGGTCTCAGGTTAATGTAGTCTCTGGTTTATGTGGCCCTTTCTGCCTGTTGGGCTCATAGTTACCTTATGTCTTTGGTGTTCATTTTTCTCCTTTGCTCCAGGTGGGTCAACAACAATTAATGCATCTTAGATGGCCGCTTGCTAGCGTTTAAGACCCCAGATGCCACTCTCGGATGCAGAATGTTTTCTTAATAGATTTTATTATGCTAGTTGACTTAGATGTCCCCTGAAACCATGGTCCCCAAACCCCCACCCCTGCTATGCCGGCCTTTGAAGTATTCAGTTTATTCAGGAAGTTTCTTTGCTTCTGGTTTAGTCCAGTTGTGCTCACCTCTCCTGTATTGTGTTGTCTTTCCCTTCACCTAAAATAGTTCTTATCTACTCTCTAATTAGTGAAAACCCCGTCCCTCCCTGCCTGTCTTCCTCCTCTGGTAATCATCAAAGAATATTCTCTTCTCAGTTTAAACTATTTCTTGAGCTCTTATAATAGTGGTCTTATACAATATTTGTCCTTTTGCAGCTGACTAATTTCATTCAGCGTAATGCCTTCCAGATTTCTCCATGTTATGAAATGTTTCACAGATTCATCACTGTTCTTTATCGATGTTTAGCATTCCACTGTGTGAATGTACCATAATTTATTTATCCATCGATCCGTTGATGGGCATTTTGGTTGCTTCCATCTTTTTGCTATTGTAAACAGTGCTGCAGTGAACATGGGTGTGCATGTATGTTTGTGTAAAGGCTCTTATTTCTCTAGGATATATTCCAAGGAATGGGATTGCAGGATCGTAGGTAGTTCTATTTCTAGCTTTCTAAGGAAGTGCCAAATCGATTTCCAAAGTGGTTGTACCATTTTACATTCCCACTAGCAGTGTGTAAGTGTTCTAGTCTCTCCACAACCTCTCCAACATTTCTCATTTTGTGTTTTTTGGATTAATGCGAGCCTTCTCGAAGTGAGATAGAATCTCATTGTAGGTTTGATTTGCATTTCTCTAATGGCTAATGATCAGGAGCATTTCCTCATGTATCTGTTAGCTACCGGAATGTCTTCTTTAGTGAAGTGTCTATTCATATCCTTTGCTCATTTTTTAGTTGGGTTATTTGTCTTTTTGTAGTTGAGTTTTTGCAATATCATGTAGGTTTTAGAGATCAGACGCTGATCAGAAATGTCATAGCTGAAAACTTTTTCCCAGTCTGCAGGTAATCTTTTTACTCTTTTGGTGAAGTCTTGGATGAGCATAGGTGATTTTCAGGAGCTCCCAGTTATCTAGCTTCTCTTCTGCATTGTTAGTAATGTTTCAGGTACTGTTTATGCCATGTATTGGGGTTCCTAGCGTTGTTGCTATTTTTTCTTCCATGATCTTTATTGTTTTAGATTTTATATTTAGGTCTTTGATCCATTTTGAGTTAGTTTTTGTGCATGGAGTGAGGTATGGGTCTTGTTTCATTTTTTTTGCAGATGGATATCCAGTTATGCCAGCACCATTTGTTAAAAAGACTGTCTTTTTCCCATTTAACTGCCTTTGGGCCTTTGTCAAATATCAGCTGCTCATATGTGGATGGATTTATGTCTGGATTCTCAATTCTGCTCTGTTGGTCTATGTATCTGTCGTAGCAGTACCAGGCTGTTTTGACTACTGTGGCAGTGTAATAGGTTCTAAAATCAGGTAGAGTGAGGCCTCCCACTTTGTTCTGCTTTTTCAGTAATGCTTTACTTATTTGGGGCCTCTTTCCCTTCTATATGAAGTTGGTGATTTGTTTCTGCATCTCATTAAAAAATGTCATTGGAATTTGGATCGGAATTGCATTGTATCTATAGGTCGCTTTTGGTAGAATAAACATTTTTACAACGTTGAGTCGTCTTATCGATGAGCAAGGTATGTTTTTCCACTTATGTAGGTCTCTCTTGGTTTCTTGTAGTAGTGTCTTGTAGTTTTCTATGTATAAGTCTTTTATATCTCTGGTAAAATTTATTCGTAAGTATTTTGTCTTCATGGCTACTGTAAATGGTATTGATGTGGTGATTTCCTGTTCGGTGTTATTTTTGTTGGTGTAGGGGAATCCAGCTGATTTTCGTATGTTTATCTGATTTCCTCCTTTTGAATGACAGCTTTGCTGGGTGAAGAATTCTTGGTTGGCAATTGTTTTATTAGTTTATATATTTCTCCCAATTGTCTTGGCTTCTAGAGTTTCTGGTGAGAAATCACATTGATTCTTATGAAAGCCCCTTAGTATGTCATATTTGTTTTTCTCTTGCCGTTTTCAGAGTTCTCTCCTTGTCTTTGGTTTTCAAGAATTTTATTAGGTTATGGCAGAGAGTTGATCTTTTTGTGTCTCTCCTATTGGAGTTCATGTAGCCTTGAAAACCATTTCATTGTATAGCTTCCTGTATTCGTAGGCTTGTTTCTCTGCCCAGGTCTGGGAAATCCTGATTATCTCTTGGAAAGTGGTTTCTATGCTTTTTTTATTTTCATGGCGCTCTAGTATTCCAGTAATTCTAATGTTAGATTTCTTAATTGAATCACATATTTCGTTTTGGGTTTGTATGCTTTTCTTTGTTCTTTTCTCTTGAGGCTTGATAAGTTCAGTTGTTTTGTCTTCTTGTTATGTGTATCTTTACCAGAATGAGTGTCTGGAGGCAGAAGCTTTATTCTTAGTCTGTGTATTTTAGGACTAGCACAGTGCCTGGTTCACATTAAGATTTATAATAAATATGAATTAAAGTGCATCGAGAAGACCACAGGATTGCCACATACTTAGCTTGATAAGTGGGCTGGACTTCTGAGTATATCTAATACATGTATTGTCATTTAATAGAAATTAAATTCGTGAAGGAGTCTTAGTACAGCCTGTCAGCTAAATTTCGAAAATAGCTTTATTATGTGAAACTGAATGTCGTAATTATTTTTGTTAAAATATTTATATATTAAAATTAGAAGGTGACTTTTTTTCATAATTAGTATGGTATATATCAGAACCCCAAGTCTAAGAATAAAGGTTAGGTATTACAATCCCGCAGAATGGGGAGGACTGCGTATAGCGCGGGTTACAGTGTGGGTTGTTGCCAGCGGGGGGATAGATACGTTGTCATTCACACTGATAAGTTGATTCAGACATCAAAATTTAATTTTGATAATCTAATAATTTTCCCAGCAATCCATAAAATTCAGTTTTATGCATAGAATAGCAGGAATTCTAGGGTACCTCCGTACAGGAAACCATTTAGTAGAGGAGTCCTTTTTTGGGGGGCGGGGGTGGAAAACAAGCTCTAGAGCAGTGGTTCTCAACCGGGGCAGTTTTGCCTCTAGGAGACATTTTTGGTTGTCACAACTGGAGGGTGCTGCTGGTATCCAGAGAGTAGAGGCCAGGTCTGGTGCTGCTAAACATTCTACAGTGCACAGGGCAGCTGCCTACAGCAAAGAATTGTCTGGTCCAAAACGTCAGTAGTCCTGAAGTTGAGAAACCCTGCTTGAGAATTTGAATTTTCTTCTTTATTTTGTTGTGTCTGATAACTTGCTGTTTTAATTGACTACCCAACTTCCTGATGAGTTCTATAGAAGCTCCCCGTATTGTTATCCTGCTCAAGCCTCACTCCCCCCACATGTACTCCGCACTGCAGTTCTGAAATATTTACGTTTTCATTTGTCTTCCACCATTTCCCATTCTTCATTTCTAATTTGTCGTTGGGAAGAAAACAGTTTGACTCTATTAATTTCCAACAGTAATAACTGATAGCTCATGAAGATTATTGAAAACAAAACAAAAAGCCAGATGCTAGTTAACCCAGAAGAGTCATGGATTAGTAGAATTTTAGCCCCTGTGATAAGATATTTTGAGGGACTCAACTAGCAACTTTGCAAATCTATCTTCAGAATTAGTTATGATCAGCTCCTCACAAGTTTTTCTTCAAAATTTGAACTCATAGGTCCTCAAAAACTTTAAAGTCTTTTCATAACTTCACCCCCCTTCCCCCCTTTAAACCCATTGCCATAGAGTTCAGAGATGTTTCAATTGCATACCCTAGTTTCCTGGAAGGAGGTAGAGGTGGACAGTTTGGGGTGTAATACAGGAGAGAGGTCAGGTAAGGAGAGTGGTTTGGGATGGAATGCAGAGTGTGGGAGAGGCGAATAGCTACAGTGAGGTGGCAGGTGAAGTCACTCTTCTGGGTGCTTTAGAGAGGCTGAAGCCAGATTCACTTTTGTGGAACACTGTCTGTAGTTGTATGTGTTTAAAATTATATAAAGGCATTGATTTCCAATCAGCATTGAAATCTCAATTAGGTACACATTTCTATTTTTGGATTTTTAAATTCTATAAGTTAGTGGTAGAAATTTAATATATTCAGTAGATTTTAATCATTTATATTTTGTGCCCTTAGTGATTGATTTAGTTTATAATTCAAAAAAGAGCTACTTATTTTCACTGAGACTCTTTGCTTTATTATTTTTACTTCTTAGAGACTGTTGTGTTGTTATGTGCCATCCAGTCAGTTCTGACTCATAGCGACCCTATAGAACAGAGTAGAACTGCCCCATAGAGTTTCCAAGGAGCACCTGGCGGATTCGAACTGCCGACCCTTTGGTTAGCAGCCGTAGCACTTAACCACCATGCCACCAGGGTTTCCAGGGTTTCTTAGAGACTAGCTTCTTTTAAAAAAAGTGGGTGTGTTGAAATACCTTTTAGTGTTTAGTAGTGTTTAGTCAGCATGCCCTCTTACCTTCCTACCTTGAACTTTCACTTGGAACTGTTAGGTCTAGATATTCGCTTCTAGAAGGTGATTTGACTGGTTTCTGGTGAAGAAATGGATATTCTGTTTTAACTTTGAAGTCACGTTATAGAAGTAGCTTCTCCAAGAGTGCAATAAAGGCACTGAGGTATATTGCTGAAATGCAAGATATAATAGTTTCTGGAAGCCTACCATTGTCATAGAGGAGAACAGTTAGTCACATTTAGTGCTTCAAGACCAGAGTAAATACATCTCATATAAGAAGCATTGGTCAGTACAGTATGGTGCCTAAGATACAGTTGATGACTCAGGTTCCTTAGTGAGGAAGTATACTTTTATGTTGTGCAAAAATGCTCTTGGTGCCTAGTTTTAAAATTATAGAAGTGGAAGTGTTGAAAACAACTTGATTACAAATAATTTTTCTGAGAAATGGAAATGTGCCAGCGCTAGCTTATTCTTATGTGTGCTCTCATTTATTGTAATTGAGTTTTTCTGTAAATAGGAAGGTCTGTAATGTCAGAACATTTTTGTAGATTTTCTTCGTCCATTCTTAAAATGTAGAATCAACTTTTTAGATATAGATATAGATAGGAAAGATAAATTGTTTGTTATATACCATTGCCGTCCGACACAAAGATGATATTGATACATCATCAGTAAAGTACACTGTGGTTCTTTTTTCCCCTGGTATTAATGAAATTTTCATTCTTGTGTTTTTTGCCCTGTTCTTAAATTTAATTTAGATTGAAACAGAAGATTATAGATTTTGGGTTCAGTGGTTGGGAAAGACCCTTTTGGTTAGAAGGGTTCCTGGAAAGTAAGGTGCTACCTACACACGGACTATGGAAAATAATCACAATGGCTAGCATTTATGGGGTATTTACTATATGTCGGAGCCCTGATAGCACAGTGGTTAAGAGCTCGGTGCTAACCAAAAGTTTGGCAGCTCGAATCCACCAGCCACTCCTTGGAAACCCTATGGGGCAGTTCTGTTTTGGCGTATAGGGTTGCTGTGAGTCAGAATAGACTTGGATGGCAATGACTTTTGGTTTTGCTATATGCCGTGCACTTTTTTTACTGCATGTTTTGTATTAACTCAGTCTTTACACAATCTCTCTGAGATAGGTTCTGTTATTCTCATTTTAAAAACAAGTAGACAGGTTCAGGGAGGGTGACTTATCCAAGGTCAGAGAAATCATACAGCTTTTTATTGAAAGCCAGGGTTCGGATATAGTTTAGCTTCAGAGTCCATACTCTTAAAAATATACGGCCTCTCAGAGACATACGTTATGTTTTAAAAACCATTGTTTACTGGGATTTTTTATCGTTCTTAGAACCTGCCTTTGCATGTAGATTGGATCATTTACTATCAGAACATAATTTAGGCACTTTGTTGGGCAGCACAAACAGTTTGTGCTCAACTACTAACCTAAAGGTTGTGGTTTGAACCCTCTCAGCGGCACTGCAGAAGAAAGGCCTGACGATCTACTTCCATAAAGATTAAAGCCAAGAAAACTATAGAGCAGTTCTGTTCTGTAACACATGAGGTTTCCATGAGTCTGAATCGACTTGATGACAATGGGTTTGGTTTTTTTTTGTATGTGTAAAATGGTGGAAGCAATAGTAGCACCAGAATCTGCCTACCTTGAGCGAGGATATGCTAATCAAGATTAGCCCAAGGCTGATTTCCATGAGGTGGAGGTCAGACAGATCTCTACTCTCCAACATTTTTTACCAATTCTGATATCAGCCGTCCTCCCCTGGAGGATACTTCTCTTCTGGATTCAGTAATCCCTTGGAATGGTCACACAGAACTTATAGACCATATTAACAGGTGGTTTAATAAGGAACAGGTACAACTTGGGATCAGGATCAACAGGCTATGACTTGGGATAAGGAAGCATATAGGCCAAGTTTCCCTTCTTCAATGCAGGACAGCTCTCTCAGCTCCTCTCAGCCATGCAGGCCTCCTCTCGGCCCCCTGAGGACAGGTTCTTCTTGACCCCCCCTGAAGACAGGCTCTTCTTGACCCCCCTGAGGACAGGCTCTTCTTGACCGCCCTGAGGACAGGCTCCTCTCAGCCCCCTGAGGACAGGCTCCTCTAGGCCCTGCTGTCCTTTGCTGCCACTGGACCCCTTCCAGGCCTCTTGCTGTCTTCAGTGTTATAGCCCATGACCTGTGTTACAGCTCTTTTAAGAGATTCCTTGCTTCCCCCCTCTCTGCTTCTTTCTTCTGCTTCTCTTCTTGCTTCTTTCTGTCAGAAGAAAACCTCTGTGGGGCTTGATGCATATATACCCAGCTCCTTGTCAGTCTCATGGCATGGGCCCTCCCATTGGCTCACAAACTGACCAATCCCCTCAGTAGGTCACAGACACTTCATTTGGAAAGCCTATTGACCAATCCCTGCAAGGAGCATGCCAATCACAAGGCAGACTGCAGAACAGGAACAGACAAAAAATATCAAACAGCTTACCCAGGAAATGTCAGTCAACCTAGACAGAAGTAACACAAACTCTGGGATAGAAAACTAGGGCAAAGGTAGCTCCTCAGGGCTTGGGGGAAAAATCTCTCAAGCTGTTTTTCCAAAGAACCAAGATGAAAGGCCACATAGAAGAACTCATGTCGCCCCAATATATATTTATTTTTAAAAGCTTGGGGACAGAAACCAAATCTCTGGAGATATATGCTGTGTTTCCACAGTAGTCACTTATAGTAATCACTTTTATAACCAGGAAAAACTTTTTTTAAAGGTAGATTACCTTTAGTAAGTACCTGTGTCCTAGTGACTAAAAAAGTTATAGAAAATGAAAATAATGTTTTCGAGTTACAAGTAGGGGAAGACCTCCCAGGCTCTGTAGTGCCAAGGAGCTAGCTGGAAGATGTTTGGTAGAATCAAATTACGTTTTTTCTACTTTATAGAACCTTCAAGTTGTTTTCCAACCACTCTTACATATAGGTAATTGTTTGCTATTACTTTATTTTTCCCAGTTTTTTTTTTTTTAATTTTGAAAATTAAAGTTACCTGCTTTCTTCATCTCATAAATCTATCCAATTAGTCATCTGTCAATTTTATATATAGGCATTTGCTTGATATAGTGTGTTTACTTTTTCTCTAAATTTATTTTGAAAATTTTTATACTTTCTGAAGGGCTGGAAATACAGTACAACTAACATTTGTAGACCTTCTACCTAGATTCATTAATGGTTGCATTTTGCCGTGTTTGTTTTTTCTCTCTTTCTGTACATGTAGTCCCTGGGTTGTGCACACAGTTTACAGGCTTGCTGCTGACGGAAAGGTTGGTAGTTTGAGTTCACCTAGAGGTGCCTGGAAGAAAAGGCTGGTGATCTACTTCTGAAGGATCAGCCATTGAAAATCCTATGGTGCACAGTTCTATTCTGACACACATAGGGTCACCATGAGTCAGAAATGACTTGATGGCAGCTGGTTTTTTTTTTTTTTTGCTTTCTCTGCACACACGTACGTTCTTTTTTATTCCCCTGAACCATTTGAAAGTAAATCGTACCCTTAAATACTTATCATATTTACAAGGACATTCTTCTACATAACCAAGAAGATTTTAAGTGTGAGGATGTTCAAATTCCCCACGGGGCTTTTAAGTACTAGGCAGCATGAGATTTTAGTACAAGCTTTGTGAAGGCCAGATTTCTGGTAGCTACAATTAGGAATAGAAAATAAAATGCTTTTCTGTGTAGGAGACTTTGAACCATCTTGGTAAAATAAATTAATGGATTAGAAAGGAGGAGACATTGACAGAACTACACGGCAGAGTGGAGCTATTTTATGTAGGAACAATGATGTAGTAACATAATTAAAAAAAAAAATTTTTTTTTTTTTTTGGTAATTGCATCATTTTGGCTTCTGATAATGATTTTAATAAGGATTAGCCTAGTTTATGAAGAAGATCCTCAAGTGTCTGTCAGTTTGTCGTACCGTGGTGCCTTGTGTGTTGCTGGAATGCTGAAAGCTATGTCATTGGTATTTCAAGTACCAGCAGTGGCACCCGTGGTTGAAAGGTTTCAGTGGAGCTTCCAGACTAAGACTAGAAAGAAAGACCTGGCATTCTACTCCTAAAAAAATTGGCCAGTGAAAACCTTATAAATAGCAGCGGAACATTGTCTGGTATAGTGGTGGAAAATGAGCCCCTCAGGTTGGAAGTCATTTATAATATGACTGGGGAAGAGCTTCTTCCTCAAAGTAGAGTTGACCTTAATGAAATGGATGCACCAAAGCTTTCAGGATCTTCATTTGCTGATGCGGCACGACTCAAAATGAGAAGAAACAGCTGCAAGCTACCATTAATAATCAGAACATGAAATGTACGAAGTATGAATCTAGGAAAATTGGAAGTCATCAAAAATGAAATGGACCGCATAAAGATTGATACCTTAGGCATTAGTGAGCTGAAATGGACTGGTATTTTGAATCGGACAGTCATAAGATCCACTATACTGGGAATGAAAAATGGAAGGGGAATGGCATCGCATTCATCATCAAAAAGAATATTTCAAGATTGATCCTGAAGTACAGTGCTGTCAATCCATACGCCTACAAGGAAGACCAGTTAATATGACTATTATTCATATTTATGCACCAACCACTAATGCCAAAGATGAGAAAACTGGAGATTTTTACCAACTTCTGCCTTCTGAAATTGATGCAATGTTAAGTACTGGTAATTGGAATGCAAAAGCTGGAAACGAAGAAGGATTGGTAGTTGGAAAACATAGCCTTAGTGATAGAAACGATGCTGGAGATCACATGGTAGAATTTTGCCAGGCCAACGACTTCTTAACTGCAGGTACTTTTTTCAGCAACATAAACAGCACTATACAGGTGGACCTCACTGGATGGAAAACATAGGAATCAAATTGATTACATCAGTGGAAAGAGAAGATGGAGAAACTCAATATCATCAGAACAAGGCCAGGGGCCACCTGTGGAACAGACAATCAGTTGTTCATATGCAAGTACTTGTTGAAGCTGAAGAAAATTAGAGCAATTCCACGAGAGCCTAAATACGACCTTGAGTACATCCCACCTGAATTTAGAGACCATCCCTAGAATTAGATTTGATACATTGAACATTAATGACCTAAGACCAGACATGAGTTGTGGAGTGACATCAAGGGCATCGTACATGAAGAAAGCAAGAGGTTATTAAAAAGACAGGAAAGAAAGGAAAAACCAAAATGGATGTCAGAAGAGGTTCTGCTCTTGAGCATCGTTGAGTAGCTAAAGCAAACAAAAGAAAAGAAGTAAAAGAGCTGAACAAAAGATTTCAAAGGGTGGCTCAAGAAGACAAAGTAAAGTATTATAATGACATGTGCAAAGACCTGGAGTTAGAAAACCAGAAGGGAAGAACATGCTCAGCATTTCTCAAGCTGAAAGAAATGAAGAAAAAATTCAAGTCTTGAGTTGCAATATTGAAGAATTCTATGGGGAAAAGAGGAAGACCCTCAACGAGATGGGTTGACGCAGTGGCTGCAGCAATGGGCTCAAGCATAACAACGGTTGTAAGGATGGCTCAGGGCTGGGCAGTGTTCTGTGGTACATTGGGTCTCTATGAATCAGAACTGACTCAGCGGCACCTAAGAGCAACAATAACATGGGCAAAACATTGACTGATGCAGGAAGCGTCAAAAGAAGATGCAATACACAGAGTCACTGTATGAAAAAGAATTGGCCGAGGTTCAGCCCTTTCAGGAGGTAGCATATGATCAAGAACTGATGATATTGAAGGATGAAGTCCAAGTTGCACTGAAGACATTGGCGAAAAGCAAGGCTCCAGGAGTTGACAGAATACCAATTGAGATTGTTTCAACAAGTAGATGCAGTGGTTGAGGTGCTCACTTATCTATGTCAAGAAATTTGGAAGACAGTTACAACTGACTGGAATAGATACATACTTATGCCCATTTCAAAGAAAGGTGATCCAGCAGAATGTGGAAATTATCGAACAGTATCATTAATATCTCACACAAGTAAAATTTTGTTGAAGATTACTCAAAAGCGGTTGCAGCAGGGAACTGCTATAGATTCAAGCCGGATTCAGAAGAGGACATGGAATGAGGAATGTCATTGCTGATATCAGATGAATCTTGGCTGAAAGCAAAGGATACCAAAAAGATATTTACCTGTTTTTTGATTGATTATGCAGAGGCATTTGATTGTGTGGATCATAACAAATTATGGATAACATTGAGAAGAATGGGAATTCCAGAACACTTAATTGTGCTCATGAAGAACCTGTACGTAGACCAAGAGACAGTCGTTGGAACAGAACAAGGGGATACTTCATGGTTTAAAGTCAGGAAAGGTGTGCATCAGGGTTGTATCCTTTCCCCATATTTATTCAATCTGTATGCTTAACAAATAACCTGACAAGCTGGACTATACGAAGAAGAACGTGGCATCAGAATTGGAGGAAGACACATTTCTAAGCTGCGTCGTGCAGATGATACAACCTTGCTGGCTGAAAGTGAAGAGAACTTGAAGCACTTACTGATAAGATCAAGGAGTACAGCCTTCAGTATGGATTACATCTCAACATAAAGAAAACAAAAATCCTCACAACTGGACCAAAAAGCAGCATCATGGTAAACGGAGAAAATACTGAAGTTGTCAAGAATTTCGTTTTACTTGGCCTGCGATGAACAACACCCATGGAAGCAGAAGTCAGAAAATAAAATGATTGGACAAATATGCTGCAAAAGACCACTTTAAAGTGTTAAAAAGCAAAGATGTTACTTTGAGGACTAAGGTCTGCTTGACCCAAGCCATGGTATTTTCAGTTGTCTCATATGCACGCGAAAGCTGGGCAATGAATAAGAAGGCCGAAGAAGAATTGATGCGTTTGAATTATGGTGTTGGTGAAGAATATTGAATATACCATGGACTGCTGGGGAAAGAACAAATCTGTTCTGGAAGTACAGCCAGAATGTTCCTTAGAAGCGAGGATGGTGAGACTTTATCTCATGTACTTTGAACATGTTATCAGGAGGGACCAGTCCCCTGAGAAAGGAGATCATGCTTGGGAAAGCAGAGGGTCAGCGAAAAAGAGAAAGACCCTCAACGAACTGGATTGACACAGTGGCTGCAACAGTGGGCTCAAGCATAACAAAGATTGTGAGGATGGTACAGGTCTGGGCGGTCTTTTGTTCTGTTGTACATAGGATTGCTGTGAGTTGGAATTGACTCAGTGCAACCTAACAACAATGAAGAAGATATTAAAGTAAGGGGAAAAAATCAGTAGTGGTTCAAATGGGAAGATTTATGGCATATAGTTAAACTTCAGTTATCTAGAAGCTTTCCATAGTGGAAGATACCATTTTCCAGTAATGTCAGATTAGTGGCATTTTACTGTACAAGGTTAGATGTTTTTATTTTCATCAATTTCAAGTAACCGAACTGTTTCTTCATTGTTAAGATCTTTAAATGAGGACACCCTTGGTGAATATTTTGTTTATCAGGAGGCATAAAAGGAATTATGGATTGCCGTCCTTTGACTCCTTCCTGTGATCTTCCCTGTTCATTTTGCCCTGTGCAGGTAACGTATTGGTATATTAAATAGTGATAAAAGAAGATATGGCCTGTATTTAGGGGCAGCGGAAATACTAGTTAGTCAGCCTGTCTCTCTCCTAGACTTGTGGGCTATTTCCTGTAGTACAAATCTGTTTGATGTACAGGATTTAAATTAGAGGAAGAAAATAGCTCAACTGTGGACTGCAAATCATTTTTTAATTTAAATGGCAACAAACCTTTGGAAGAATTAGTTGCTGTGCTGTACAGCTACTGCTTAGTCATTGTAAATAACCTTTAATGTGACGGTGACCCCCAGGTTTGTTTCTCTAGCCCAGAGTTCTCCTTCCAATTCCAGATTCCCATGTCCCAAAGTACCTGTTTGACATCTCCAGTTAAATGCCGAACGGGCATCTCCAGCTTATAGCCAAAACCAAACTGGGATTCCCCTCACCCCCAGCTTCTCCCATAGTCCTGTTCATTTCAGTAAATGGAAACTCCATTCTTCAGTTTTTCAGGCCAAAAAACTTTGAGTTGTTCTTGATCTCTGTCTTTATCTCACTCGCTACATGCAGTCTTAGCAGATTCTGTCAGCTCCTCCTTCAAAGTGTGTGCAGGTTTTGACTGGTCAGCATCTCCACTGTTACTTCCCCGATACAAGTCAACATCCATCTCTATTTGATTACTGTTAACTGTTCTCCATGCTACTCTTGTTCCCCTCCAGTCTGTTGTCAACATAGCAGTCAAAGTGATCTTATTCAAAAAGCTAAATTATAAGTTAAATCCTGCCACTTCTTTTTCCAAATCCATTCAGTAGCAAATTGTATACTTTAAAATGGTGAATTTTGTGTTATGTGAATTTTACCTTGATTAAAAAAAAAGTTAACAGCTAAAACAAAGCCTCCCCCCCGCCCCCCCCCCCCAAAAGCCCTTCCAGTGGCTTACCATCGCCAGTAAAAGCAGTGGTTTGTAAGACTCGACGTGAGGGACATGTACTTCCATTTCTCCGGTACCCCACAGGTCTTCCTTTGCTCATTTCAGCTCCAGCCACACACAGCTCTGTAGAAAGCACTGATTTAGCTCTTGTCTAATACAAAGCTTCATGAGTGCAGGAACTTTCTTTGTGCACCTTTGTGTTCTCAACACATAAAGCCATACCTAACATATAGTAAGTGCCGTTATATATGTGTAAACGTGCCGAGGTTTCTAACCAGATGTCTGGAAAAAATGACTCTAGAGCTCCTGATTAGTTGTTTTACTTTAACTGACTTCAAAATGAAATGGAACTATCATTTTTACTAGTGTACTGGTTTTGTCTGTTGAGTGCTTTTTATGCCCTGTGAATTAATTAGGTAGGTTGAATGCATTAGAATTTTCTCTGCAAAAACTAAGTTCCTTTTTCCCAACTGCTACGTGTTCCTTTTTGTTTATTTGTTTTTAGTTATTAAAGTACCTGCAGTGACTTCTGACACTGCCTACCTGGAGTTAGTCCAAGCTTACTTTCCAGCTTCTGGGGATACCTGGGTAGTCTTGAGGAAGAAAAAGGTGGGGAGGTTCTCATCAAGACTGCCCTCACTTCAGACACCAGCTGCAAGTTCCAGGGTACCCAAGCTCCTGGTGGTACAGCAGTTAAGCCCTTGGCTGCTAACCGAAAGGTCAACAGCTCGAACTCACCCAGTGTCTCCGTGGGAGAAAGGCCTGGTGATCTGCTTCTGTAAAGATTGTAGCCTTGGAAACCCAGGAGGCAGTTCTGCTCTATCCTGTAGGGTTGCTGTGAGTTGGAATGACGGCAACAGGTTTGTTTTTTTTATATGCTGTTTGCTATTCTAAGCACTTTATATACGTTAACTTTTGTAATCCATTGAATTAGGTACCCAAACCAGACCCCCTGCCATTGAGTGGATTCCAAGTCATAGCGACCACTTAGGGTTTCCAAGGCTGTATATCTTTACCGAAGCAGACTGCCACATCTTTCTCCTGTGGAGCTCCTCGTGGTTTCGAAACGCCGACCTGTTGGTTAGCAATTGATCGCTTTAACCACTGCTCCACCAGGGCTCCTTTAAATTAGGTACAGGTATTGTTTAATATTGATATATTAAATGAGTTGTGTGAACTTATTTAATAAAACAACTCTGTTAGGTACCAAACCAAAAAATCCAAACTTGTTGCTGTAGAGTTGATTCTGACTCCTAACGACCCCATAGTACAGAGTAGAACTGCCCGGTGAGGAGTTCCAAGGCTGTGAGTCTTTAAGGAAGCAGACTTCCACATCTTTTTCCTGTGGTGCGACTGGTGGGTTTGAACCGCTGACCTTTTGGTTAGCAACTGAGCACTTAACCAGTGTGCCACCAGGGATCCTCTGTCAGGTACAGCTATTGCTATTTCAGAGCCCTAGTGGCACAGTGGTTAAGTACTCAGCTGCTAGCCAAAAGGTCAGCCATTCAAACTAACCAGCTGCTCTGTGGGGGAAAGATGTGGAAATCTGTTTTTGTGAAGATTACAGCCAAGAAGATCCTGTGGGGCGATTCTACTCTGTCCTATGGCATCACTATGAGTTGGAATTGACTCGAGAGCAATGAATTTGGTTTTGAGTTTATTGCTATTCCACCAGTTTCACAGAGGGGGAAACTGAGGCACAGAGCATTAAGAAACTTGCCCAAGATTACACAATTTATAAGTGGTGAACCAAGGAAGTCTAATTTTTTCCCTATATAAAGATGTAATGCTAGTAGAACTGTTGGAGCATAAAGTAAGTTGTATTGAGTACTTTCATTGTTGCTGAAAACTTCCATGAAGCAATACTGAGTTATAAATCTGTCCAGAAAGTCATGCAAAATGGTGATATAAACTACACGTGTAATTGCAAAGACAAATATTTGAAGTGTGCGCATAGCATCAGTAGAAGAATATTTTTGCTTATCTGGTGAATAGATCCGTAATAAGTTTTTGTTTTTTAATACAAATTACATTTTCCGAATGCTAGCCGTTACTTCTTGGATGAGCATCATGGGACCGTGGTTTTTCTGATGATTGGTTTGTGGCTGTCTTTTCAGGAAAGTATAGTTTTCTTTCTTTATAAATATAAATGAAAATGGAAACTCCCTTGGATTGCCATGTTGATTCCTTAATTCTTACAGCAAATATTGATTGAGCACCTACTATGTGTCTGACTCCGTTCTCGGTGACGAGGATATATGAGTGAATGAAATGAAGTTCTCTTTCTCCCGGACTTTATGTTCTAGCAGGGGAGGATATATGTCTATGAGAAAAAATCTGAAGAAAATGAGAGCGAGATATTGGAATAGAAAATGAGTGGGACATGGTTTTAGAGAGGGAAGAAGTTGAGTAGATAGCTGAATGAAGCGTGGCCGTCAGTCCTGCTTTGAGGGGAGGATGTGGCAGGCAGAGAGGACACGCATAGTTACGTAATTTTACCCAGTAAAACTTGTAAGGTTTGCGATGTTCTTATTAAGATGAAACTGTTAAAAACCAGTTTTTAACAAGGCCTGAGGGAGAAGCATGGTCCTGGTGTTGGAGGCACAGTAAGGAGAGTAACGTGGCTTTAGCACACAGAGTACGGGTAGTGATAGAAGGTGGGGGAAAAGAGAGGTGGGGTGGGCAGGGAAGAGGAGCCACTTGTAAGAATCACGTTCTGTCTTGTAAGCCGTGGTGAAATCTTTGAACGGTCAGACTTTTGGAAGGTCTTTTTTTTTTTTTTTAATTTAGATGAAGGTTTACGGAACAAACTAGATTCTCATTAAACAGCATACAATTGTTTTATGACGTTGGTTAACGACCCCATGACACGTCAGCACTCTCCCTTCTCGACCTTGGGCTTGCTCTTACCAGCTTTCCTGTCTCCTGCCTTCTTGTCCTTGGTCCTGGGCTGGCGTGCCCCCTTAGTCTCATTTTGTTTTATGGGCCTGCCTAGTCTTTGGCTGAAGGGCAAACCTCAGGAGTGGCTTCATTACTGAGCTAAAGGGTGTCTGGGGGCTCATACTATTGGGGTTTCTCCAGTCTCTGTCAGGCCAGTAAGTCTGGTCTTTATTTATTTATTTAGAGTTAGAATTTTGTTCCGCGTTTTTCTCTCTATTGTGATCCCTGTCAGAGCAGTCAGTGGTGGGAGCTGGGCCCCAGGTAGTTGTACTGAACTCAGCCTGGTGGAGGCCGTGGTCTGTGTGGTCCATTAGTCCTTTGAGCTCATCTTTCCCTTGTGTCTCTAATTTTCTTCATTCTCTCTCGCTCCCAAAAGGGTGAGACCAGTGGAGTATCTTAGACGGCCGCTCACAGGTTTCTAAGAGCCTGGCTGCTACTCACCAAAGTAGAACGTAGAACATTTTTCTTTATACAGTATTATGGCGACTGAGCTGGATGTTCCTTTGGAAGGTTTTGAGCAGAGGAAGGACATGACATGGCTTGATAGCATTACTCCGACTGTAGGGGACAAGGCTGAAAGATGGGAACAAAGAGGCCAGGCATTTGTCATGGTTTTGACTGTCTAGAATCTTTGGAACCTTGCTGTGTTTGGCACATTTTCAGCCTCATAAGTGTCTTCTCCCTAATTTATTCTCTGCCTTTCATTTACAACTAGGACATAGACATGTGAACTAGTCATCTGAATGAGGCTCTTCTAATCAGAAGCATCACTGGAAACTTGAATTCTGAACTGAGCAGACATGTTTGCTTGCTGCGGTAGTGTGCCCCTTTCAGACAGTTAGGTTACTTTTTCCTCCAGTTACTTTAAGGTTGAGTTTCTGGCACAAAAGTGGCAGTGGAAGGCAGGATAGTGTTGGTGTTTTTCACGTGATATTTTGGGATAATTATGGTTTATGTTTCTGGCTTCTGGGGATACCTGGGTATTCTTGAGGAAGATAAAAGTGGGGAGGGTCCCAGTGTTACTGTCACTTGTTCATACTGCTTTAAGTAATAGAATATCGCATGGAAAATGTGGGAATTGAATACGATTGTATTGGACAATGCTTTAGTATTTATGGATAATGTATACTTTCTGGGTTGAGTTTCCTGTGTAGGATTTCTATGTTGATTTGCAAGGAGCACAAAATCTTGGATTCCTATTTGAGTCTGATGTTACTTTGCCTGATAATATGGATTTTCTTGGTTCACACTCGATTCAATGATAGTACCAGGTCATACGTGTTTATAGATTGATGGAACCAGGCCTGGGAGAATCTAATGAGAAACGAGGATCGGGAATAGAGTAGGTGGTTAGGAATTGGAGTAGACAAGTCGGCAGCTTGGAACCAGGGAACCAGGAAGATCTGTAACAAAGGTAGATTGGATACCTGGAAGCTCCGGTGCATCGGAGCAACATTCAGGACTCCACTGATGAGTGGTCAGAGGCCGAGCCCTGCCCAGAGAGAGTTGAGAAGATGAGTGAATATATACTTGTGAGGTTTGATGATAGAGCTGTGCTCTCTCCCAGCTTTTGAGCCCTTGCCAGGAACACGTCTCACCTGAGCAGGTCCAGGCCCTGTGTGTGGGAACAGGCAATTCTGTGGTGTCTGACTGAGGTAAGTAGTGCAAGGGTCCGGGACGGGCATGGGCTCCTGTGGAGTAAACTATGCCAATTTTAATCGCTAGCTGTGAAAATCAAGGGTACACACACACACACTTTTTTCGTCTATAAAAGTACATCTTCTAAATCTTAGAGATAGATAGCAGTTTAGCTTTTGGAAGGTCCATGCTGTGGGCTGTATTTCGAAACTTTAATCTTTTCACTGTCTTGTAGTCACATCTGGACTGTGAATGGTGGCTTACCTTATTTATGATGAAGGTGATAGAAGTCTGCTTTCTGTCAGCTAGCTGTGTGACCTTGAGCTTGTTATATACCCTCAGAACTCAATTTTCTGTGACATGACCTGGTAGTTCTTACCTCATAAGGCTGTGAGTAGATGAAATGTAATGTGTAAGACAGTAGGAACCTGGGAGATGGTAAATGCTCAGTAAATTATAGCTGTTGTTGACCTCCAGTTCTTAGAGGGTTAATGGGAAGTTCTCATCCAGCCAGGACGCTTTCTGCTTGAGGTGAAGTGTTCAATGTACATTCAAACGAATTGGGATAGATTAAGTAAAATACGCATATGTAGCTTTGGATTTAAAATTTTTCCATTTATAGATGTGAAATGTGAAGTTTTTTTTTTTTCCTTTTTAAAACCAAAAGTCTTTAAGCCAGATTTTCATGTGAATTTTAAAATACTAGATTTCTAAAACAGGAACTTGAAGAAACAGCCTTAGCATGGTAGTACGAATATATTATATGATGGAAAACTAAGGCGTTCTCATTAAAGTCAGGAACATAGCAAAGATGCCTTCTCTACTGTTTTTCATCATGGTTTGGTTGTTAAAAAAAAAAAAAGGAATTATAAATGTTGTTGTTGTTAGTTACCATCCAGTCGGTTCCGACCTGTGGTGACCCCATGCATTTCAGAGTAGAACTGTGCTCCGCAGGGTTTTCAAGGCTGTGACCTTTTTGGAGGCAGATTGCCAGGCCTGTCTTCCAAGGTGCCTCTGGGTGGGTTTGAACTGCCAACCTTTTGGCTAGTAGTTGAGCACTTAACCATTTGCATCACCCAAAAATTTAAATATGAAAAGCAGAACCAACAAAGTGCCAGAAGAAACTAAGAATAATATTTTAGAATTTTGCCTGCAAAATCAAGGGGTTCATGGATGCATGAGGCCCATGGATCTCAGGCTAGAAGCTGCTGTTGTAGAGGAAAAAAAGTTGGGTTTTAACCAGTCAACACCAGCGAAACCAAGTGCTGAAGTGACTTGCCATCGGTTGGGTGCCTGTTCTGTAACAGTTGGCTAATGCTCTCTGCCTGTTCACCCTGCTGTTGTAGTGCGGAAGCAGCAGTGCTCAGTGCATAAATGAGTGATCCTAGCTGCTTTGCGAACACAGCCGTGGGGCTGGAATTGACCTGTGACTTGTAGTTTGCCAGCCCCTGTACTACATTGTGGAGACCCTGGTGGCGTAGTGGTTAAGTGCTACGGCTGCTAACCAAGAGGTCTGCAGTTCGAATCCACCAGGCGCTCCTTGGAAACTCCGTTGGGCAGTTCTGCTCTGTCGTATAGGGTCGCTATGAGTTGGAATCGACTCGATGCCGGTGGGTTTGGTGCTACATTTTGGGGGACTTTTTTTAATCGGTACATCACCTGACGCATTAGTTAAGGTATTTTTTGCTTAAGTGGTAGCACCTGTGTACCTAGTGGTATTGTTTGTTGTTAGCTGCCTTTGAGTTGCCCCCTGACTCCATGCATAACAGAATGAAGCTCTACCTGGTCCTGCATTGTCCCCATGATCATTTGCAAGTTGGACTGTTGTGATTCGTAGGGTTTTCATTGGCTGGTTTTTGGAAGCAGATCACCAGATCTTTCTTTGTACTGTCTTAAGTCTGGAAGCTTGTTGAAACCTGTTCAGCATCGTAGCAGCATGGCAGACTCCACTGACAAATGGCTGGTGGCTGGGCATGAGTTGCATTGGCTAGGAATCAAATGCAGGTCTTCCTTCCGCATGGAAGGTGAGAGTTCGGCCACTGAACCACCAGTGCCCCCTCTACGTAGTAACATACTGTTAAGTGCTTAGATTAAAGCACCTTGGTAAAGAACCATTGCCATTGAGTTGATCCTGATTCATAATAACCCTGTAGGACAGAGTAGAACTGCTCCGTTGGATTTCCAAGGCTGTAAATGTTTACCAAAACAGACTGCCACATCTTTCTCCCGTGGAGTGGCTAGTGGGTTCAAACTGCTTACCTTTTGGCTAGCAGTTGAATGCTTAACCACTGCACCACTGGGACTCCTAGATTAAAACAAAGCATGTATAAAAAGAAGGACATAGCTGATGGTAGAAGTCAGGAATTTCTGGATGCAGAAAAATCGCAGTGCTTCTCAAACTTGAATGTGCATGTTGCTCACTCTGGGGTTCAGATGTGTCTGGTGTGGAGCCTGTGTCACTCAGGAGATCAGTAGATCTGGGGTAGAGCCCAAGATTCTGCATTGCTAACAATTTCTCAGAAGGTGCTTGTCCTTCTAGACCCTGAACCATAGTTGGAATAATAGAGTTCTTTATGTCAGGAAGATGTTAAATGCTGTGCATGGAAAAAAGACTGAAGTAAGGACAGAAATGTTCACAGACACAGATTTCCAGCCTCAGTGGTAATAGTGAATGGACTTATTTGAACACATGTTGAGCAGTAGGCTTCTAGATTTTGTCTTTGTTCTGTTACCAAGGATATTTCATCTTTTAGTTTTAAATGTTGATTTGGACCTTTGGTCCTGCTGAGAAGTTCTTGAAAGTGTTTTCATTGCCACTTTCTCAGCTGATACTTATCTTGATGTTTGGTTCCCTCCAGTCTTCTTTTGGTGCCTGCGATCGCTGGTTGTCTTCATTTTTTTCCCTCCTGTCTCTGACTATTTATGTCCTGTTGGTGAGACACAGTTGCTGAGATTATAATTACAGGATGCTTAATGATTTATTGGAGTGAATAGAAAATCCATTTCATTTATTTTACTAAAAAAGGACAAGTTGGGAATATATATATTTTTAAAATAATTACTGTGCTTTAAGTGAAAGTTTACAAATCAAGTCAGTCTCTCACACAAAAACTTACATACACCTTGCTATATACTCCCAATTACCCTCCCCCTAATAATACAGCCCGCTTCTCCCTCTTTTTGTATCCATTTCACCAGCTTCTAACCCCCTCTACCCTCTCATCTACCCTCCAGGCAGGAGATGCCAACATAGTCTCAAGTGTCCACCTGACCCAAGAAGCTCACTCCTCACCAGCATCCCTCTCCAACCCATTGTCCAGTCTAATCCCTGTCTGAAGAGTTGGCTTCGGGAATGGTTCCTGTCCTGGGTCAACAGAAGGTCTGGAGGCCATGACCACTGGGGTCCTTCTAGTCTCAGTCAGACCGTTAAGTCTGGCCTTTTTATGAGAGTTTGAGGTCTGCATCCCCCTGCTCTCCTGCTCCCTAAGGGGTTCTCTGTTGTGTTGCCTGTCAGGGCAGTCATCGGTTGTAGCCGGGCACCATCTAGTTCTTCTGGTCTCAGGATGATGTAGTCTCTACATCATCATGTAGCCCTTTCTGTCTCTTGGGCTCGTAATTACCTTGTGTCCTTGGTGTTCTTCATTTGCTTTGATCCAGGTGGGTTGAGACTCATTGATGCATCTTAGATGGCCACTTGCTAGCGTTTAAGACCTCAGATACCACTCTTCAAAGGGGCATGCAGAATGTTTTCTTAATAGATTTTATTATGCCAATTGACTTAGATGTCCAAGTTGGGAATATTTTGAATTGTCTTTTTTATTCTGAAGTTTTTTTTTGTTACAAAAATATCTTGTAATACAAGAAATGGCCAAATACTCATATATGTACCATTTTGATTGAATTAAAAAAAAAAAACTTCATTGAGGTATAATGTATAAACGATAAAATTTAGCAATCACTTTTAAGTGTACAGTCTATGAGTTTTGAGAAACATATATAGTCATGTAACCATCACCACATTCATAATATATAGAATATTTGCATCAACCCCAAAATTTCCTTGTGCCCTTTGCAGTCAGTTTGAAATACTTTGTAATTTCCGTTTTGATTTCTTTGACCCATGGGCTCTTTAGAATGTGTCAAGTTCCCAATATTTGGTGATTTTTCCAGATACCTTTGTGTTACTGGAAACTGTGGTGGCATAGTGGCTAAGAGCTACAGCTGCTAACCAAAATGGGCAGCAGTTTGAATCCACCAGGCGCTCTTTTGAAACCTCCTTTGGGCAGTTCTGCTCTGTCCAGTAGGGTCGCCATGAGTTGGAATCGACTTGATGGCAACAGGTTTGTTTGTTTTTTGGTTTGTGTCACTGATTTGATTTCATTGTAGTCAGAGAATATACTTTATGGTTTCAACCTTTAAAAATTTATGGAAACATGCTTTGTGGCCTAGAATAAGGACTACCTTGGTGAATGTTTCGTGTATCCTTGAGAAGAAGACGCATTCTCTTGGGTGGTGTGTTCTGTAAGTGTCAGGTCAAGCTGGTTTGTAGTGTTTTTCTTGTTTTCTATATCCTTACTTCATTTTTCGTCTACTTGTTCTGACGGGACTGTTGTGATCTCCAACTATAATTATAGATCCATCTACTTCTTTCAGTCTATCACTTTTTTCTTCACATATTTTGAAGCTGTCATATGTGCATATGTATTTAAGATTATGTCCTCTTGATGATGTGAAATGTCCTCCTTTATCCATTATAATATTTTAAATTTTATTCTGATTAATCACTCCAGCTTTCTTTGGATGAGCATTTGCATGGTCTATCTTTTCCTGTCGTTTTTACTTTAACTCATCTTTACTTTTGTGTTTGAAGTATCTTTTTGTGCGTGGAGTCAGTTTCAACTGTGCCACAGAAGGAAATACTGCCCCGTCCTGCACCATCCTCACAGTCATTGTTATGCTGAAATCATTGTTGCAGCTACTATATCAATCCATTTCCTTGAGCGTCTTCCTCTTTTTCCACAGACCCTCTTCTTTCCCAAGCATGATGTCCTTCTCCGGGGACTGATCACTCCTGATAATATGCCCAGCGTACATGAGATGAAGTCTTACCATCCTTGCTTCTAATGAGCATTTTGGCTGTGCAGCAGCTTTTAGACAGTATATAATTAGATTTTCTGTTTTACTAAGAAAATGACAGTTTCTGCCTTTTAATTGTGTTTAGATCATTAAAAAATTTTTGTTGTGGTAAAATATACATAGCAAAATCTTCCATGTTAACCATTTTTAAGTGTACAATTCATTGGCATTAATTACTTTCACAATGTTGTGCAATTATCACCACCATTTATCTTCAAAACTTTTCATCATCCCAAACACCACCCATTAGACAACGCTCTTTTCTCCCCTCCTCCCAGCCCCTGGTAATCTCTAATCTACTTTCTGTCTCTATGAATTTGCCTATTCTAGATATTTTGTATAAGTGGATCACAGAATATTTGTCCTTTTGTGTTTGGTTTATTTCACTTGTTTTTGTTAGCTGCTGTCAAGTGTTACAGAGTAGAACTGCTCCATAGGATTTTCTGGGCTGTAATCTTTGTGGAGGAAACCCTGGTGGCATAGTGGTTAAGGGCTATGGCTGCTAACCAAAAGGTTGGCAGTTCGAATCCACCAGGCGCTCCTTGGAAACTCTGTGGGGCAGTTCTACTCTGTCCTATAGGGTCGCTGTGAGTCGGAATTGACTTGATGGCACAGGGTTTTTTAATCTTTATGGAAGCAGTTCATTTGGCCTTTGTTCCTGAAGCCCCTGGGTGGGTTCAAATGGCCAACCTTTAGGTTCGCAGCCTATTGACCAAACTGCTTGTGTCATTCAGGCTCCTTATTTTGTGTATTGTTTTCAGGGTTCATCCACGTTGTAGTAGCATGTTTTAGAATTTCATTCCTTTTTGAGGTTGGATAATGTTCCTTTGTATGTATGTACCACCTTTTTTTTAATCTATCCATCTGTTGACTGACACTTGGAATACCTTTTGGCTATTGTGAACAGTGCTGCCATGAACATCGGTGTTGATGTATCTGCCTGAGTACCTGCTTTCAAGCCTTTTGGATACATGCCTAGGAATGGAATTGCCAGATCATATGGTAAATCTATGTTTAATCTTTTAAGGAACTACCAAATTATTTTCCACAGTGCCTGCACCATTGACATTCCCACCGGTAATGGCTAAGGGTTCCAATTTCTTTGCATTCTCACCAGCACTTGTTATTTTCCAGTTTTTTGATAACAGCCATCCAAATGGGTGTAAAATGTTATCTCGTGTGTTCTTTTTTTTTTTTTTCAATTGTGCTTTAGGTGAAAGCTCACAGAGCAAATTCATTTCTCTTTCAAAAACTTATACGCACATTGTTTCATCACATCGGTTGGAATCCCCCTCATGAGTCAGCAGTCTCCCCCTTTTCCACCCCAGGTTCCCCATTACCATTTGTCCAGTTTTCCTGTCCCTCTCTTGCCTTTGCTTTTGAGCAGGTGTTGACCGTTTGGTTTCATACACTTGATTGATATAAGAAGCCCATTCCTCACATGTGCTGTTGTTTGTTTGATAGGCCTGTCTAATCTTTGGCTGAGAGGAGGACTTCAGGAGTGGCTTCAGTTCTGAGTTAGTAGGGTGTCCAGGGGCCATAGACTTGGGGGTTCCTCCAGTCTCTGTCAGACCAGTAAGTCTGGTCTTTTTTGTGAATTTGAGTTTTGTTCTACATTTTTCTCCCACTCTGACTGGGACATCTCTCATGTGGTTTTGATTTGCCATTTCCTAATAACTAATGATGTTATCTTCTTATGTGCTTATTGACCATTTGTTTTTCTTCTTTGGGGAAATGTCTACCCAAGTCTTTTGCCCATTTTTTAATTGGGTGGTTTGTCTTTTGCTGAGTCGTAGGAGTTCTTTGTATGTTCTGGGTATTAAGCCCTTAAGGATATATGATTTCTAAATATTTTCTCCCATTGTGTAGGTTACTTTTTTAATTTCCTTGATAATGTCCTTTGATACATAAAGTTTTTTAATTTTGATGACATCCAGTTTTACCTATTGATTGCTTTTTAGTGACCTATCTAAGCATCCATTGCCAAATAAAAGGTCTTGAAGATTTACCCCTGTGCTTTCTTTTAGGAGTTTTATTTTTTCTTATATTTAGGTTGTTGGTGTATTTTGAGTTAACTTTTTAATATGGTGAGTGGTAAGGGGCCAAATTCATTCTCTTACATGTGGGAATTCAGGTGTCCGGGCACTGTTGGTTAAAGAGACTATTTTTGCCCATTGAATGGACTTGGTGTCCCTGTCAGAAATCAGTTAGCTATAGATGTATGGATTTATTCTGGATTCTCAATTCTGTTCTGTTGGTCTATATATGTCTGTTGTTATGCCAGTACCACACTGTTTTGATTACTGCAGCTTTGTAGTAAGTTTTGATATTGGGAAGTCTGGGTCCTCCAGCTTCATTCTTTTTCAAGATTGCTTTGGCTATTCAGGAGCGCTGGTGCAGCAGTGGTTAAGCATTTGGCTGCTAACCAAAAAAATTCAAATTCAGAAGTCTGAATCCACCAGCTGCTCCTTGGAAATCCTATGGGGCAGTTCTATTCTGTCCTGTGGGGTCGCTATGAGTCGGAATCAATTTGACGGCAATGGGTTTGGTTTGTTTGTTTGTTTGTTTTTGGCTATTCAAAGCCCTTTGCAATTCCATATGAATTTGAGGATTGGTTTTTCTGTTTCTATAAAAAGGACTGTTAAAATTTTGATGGGGATTACTTTGAATCTGTAGATCGTTGTCTTAGTTATCTAGTGCCGCAGTAACAGAAATACCATAAGTGGATGGCTTTAACAAACAGATTTATTCTCTCACAGTTTAGGGAGCTAGAATTCTGAATTCAGGGTGCCAGCTGCGTGGGAATACATTCCTCTCCATTGGCTCTGGGGAAAGGTCCTTGTCATCAGTCTTCCCCTGGTATAGGAGCTTCTCAGTGCAGGGACCCTGGTCCAGAGGATGTGCTCCACTCTTGGCTCTTCCATCTTGTTGGTGTTCAGTTCCTTTCCTCTTTGCTGGATTCTCTTTTTTATATCTCAAAAGAGATTGACTCAAGATACAGCGTAATCCTGCAGATTGAGCCCTGCTTCATTTATATAACTGCCTCTAACCCTGTCTCATTAATATCATAAAACCAAACCCATTGTCCTGGAGTTGATTTTGACTCATAGTGACCCTATAGGACAGAGTAGAACTGCCCCATAGGGTTTCCAGGAAGTGGCTGGTGGATTCAGACTGCCGACCTTTTGGTTAGCAGCCAAGCTCTTAACCACTGCGCCACCAGGGCTCCCATTAACATCATAGAGGTTAGGATTTACAATACATAGGATAATCATATCAGATCACAAAATGGTGGACAGCTACACAGGAGTGGGACTCATGGCCTAGTTGACACACATATTTAGGGAACACAATTCAATCCGTAACAGTCACTTTGGGTAATGTGAACGTCTTGACAATACTAAGTCTTCTAGTCCAGGAATGCAACGTCTTTCCATTTAATTAGGTCTTTTCTAATTTCTTTTAGCAGTGCTTTGTAGTTTTCTGTGTATAAGTCTTTCACTGGTTAGATTTATTCCTTGGTTAAATTTATTCCTAAGTATCTTATCTTTTTAGATGTTATTCTAAAAAGAATGATTTTTTTCTTAATTTGCTTTTCAGATTGTTCATTTCTGGTGTATAGAAACACAAGTGACTTTCGTGTATTGATCTTGTAACCTGAAACTTTGATGAATTCATCTATTAGTTCTAGTAGCTTTCTTGGGTATTATTTGGGATTTTCTGTGTATAGGATTATGTTCACTGTGAATAGAAAGAGTTTTACTTCTTCCTTTTCTAATTTGAATGGCTTTTATTTCTTTTTCTTGCCTAATGGTTCTAGATAAACCTTCCAGTACAGTGTTGAATAGCAACGGTGAAAATGTGATCTTGTGGGGAAAACTTAGTCTCTCACCACTGAGTTTGATGTTAGCTGTGGGTTTTTCTTAAATGCACTTTATCAAGTTGAGGAAGGAGCCCTATTGGTGCAGTGGTTAAGAGCTCAGCTGCTAACCCTGAAAGGTCTGTGGTTTGAACCTACCAGCCACTCCATGGGAGAAAGATGTGGCAGCCTGCTTCCTTAAAGATTACAGCCTTGGAAACCCTAGGGGGCAGTTCTGCTCTGTCCTGTAGGATCGCAATGAGTCAGAATTGACTTGATGGCAACGGGCTTAGTTTATCATATTGAGGAAGCTCCCTTCTACTTTTAGTTTTCACAGTGATTTCATCATAAGGGTACTGGCTTTTGTCAAATGACTTTTCTGCATCGAGATTATCATGTATTTTATATCCCCCCCCCCTCCCGCCTCCGCCTTTGTTCTATTAACAAGAGCCCTGGTGGCACAGAGGTTAAGAGCTTGGCTGCTAACCAAAAAGTTGGCAGTTCGAATCTACCAGCCCCTCCTTGAAAACCCTATGGGACAGTTCTGCTCTGTCGTATAGGGTCACTGTGAGTTGGGATCAACCCAACGGCAGTGAGTTTGGGTTCTATTAATGTGGTATGTAGCATTCTTTTTTTTTCTTATGTTGAAGCACCCTTGGATTTCTGGGATAAATCCCATTTTAAAGATTATGGTGGTAATCATTTAAAAACACCATTTGATTCAGTTTGCCAGTATTTTGTAGAGTTGTCCATCTATATTCATAAACAATATTGGTCTCTAATTTTCTTGTGATATCTTTATCTGGCTTTGGTATCCGTGTAATGCTGACCTCATAGAATGAGTTATGAAACATTCCTTCCTCTTCTGTTTTTTGGAAGAATTTGAGAAGGATTGGTGTTAATTCTTTAAATGTTTGGTAGTAGATCATTTACTTTTTATGTTTTTATTGATGTGGTTGAATTTAAAACTACTATCTTACTGCTTCTCCCATCTGTTCATTGTTCCTTTTTTCCCCTTTCCCTACATTCTCTGGCATTATTTTATTTTTAAAAAACAGTTCCATTTTATTTCTGCTGTTGGCTTGTGAGATATGCCTGTTATAATTTTTAGAGCTTGTTCCTAGGGTGTACAATATATGTCTGTAACTTACCACTGCCTGTTTTCAAATACTGTTACACCACTTCATACATAGTAGAAGTAGACTAGGTTTAGAATCTTAGGCTGAGAATATATTTAAAAAAATTTTTTAATTGTGCTTTAAATGAAGGTTTACAGAACAAACTAGCTTCTTATTAAACAGTGCACATATAGTTTTATGACGTTGGCTAACAACCCTATGACATGCCAGCACTCTCCCTTCTTGACTTTGGGTTCCATATTACCAGCTTTCCTGTCCCCTCCTGCCTTCTTGTCCTTGCCCTTGGGCAGGCATGCCCCTTTATTTAGTCTTGTTTTGTTTTATGGGCCTGTCTAATCTTTGGCTGAAGGATGACCTTCAGGAGTGACTATTACTGAGCTGAAAGGTTGTCTGGGGGCCAGACTCTTAGGGTTTCTCCAGTGTCTGTCAGGCCTGTAAATTTGGTCTTTTTTTGTGAGTTAGAATTTTGTTCTGTGTTTTTCTCCAGCTCTTTCCGGGTACCTCTGTGGTGATCCCTGTCAGATAAGTCAGCGGTGGTAGTCGGGCACCATCTAGATGTACTGGACTCAGTTTTTTTGAGGCCCTGGTAGTTGTGGTCCATTAGTCCTTTGGACTAACCTTTCCCTTGTGCCTTTAATTTTCTTCATCCCTTGCTCCCAAAGGGATGAGACCAGCAGAGTATCTTAGATGGCTGTTCACGGGCTTTTAAAACCCTAGGTTCTACTCACCAAAGTAGAACGTAGAACATTTTCTTTATAAACTGTTACGCCAGTTCAGCTAGATGTTTGTCGAGACTGTGGTCTCCATAGTCCTCAGCCCAGCAGTTTGGTTCCTCAGGGAGTTTGGATGTGTTTATGGAACTTCCATGACCTTGCCTTGTACAAGTTGTGCTGGCTTCCCCAGTATTGTGTACTGTCTTACCCTTTACCAAAGTTAGCACTTATCTTTTGTCTCTTGAGTGTTTTTCCATCCCTACCCCTCCCCTCCCTCATAACCACCAAAGATTTTTGTTTCTTTTTGTGTGTAAACCTTTTCATGAATTTTTATAGTAGTGGTCTCATACAGTATTTGCCCTTCTGTGGTTGACTTATTTTGCTCACCATGATGCCCTTCAGATTCATCCATGTTGTGGGATGCTTTGCAGATTCATCATTGCTTTTTATTGTTGCATAGTACTCTACTGTTTGTATGTACCACAGTTTATTTATCCATTTGTCTATTGATGAGCATTTACGTTGGGAATATTTTTTTCTTGTAGTACTTTATGTTGCTCCATCTTCTGACTTGTGCAGTTTCTGGTAAGAGTTCTGTCATCTTTACCTTTGTTCCTTTGTGTGTGGCATGTCTTTTTTTCAGAATCCTCTTTTGCCTCCTTGCCCACAGCTGGCTTTAAGATTTATTTTTATTTTTTGATAACTGGTTTTCAGCTATGTGCTTAAGATTTGCCCTTATGTTTGTTCTGCTTGGGGTTTGTTGAGTTTCTTGGGTCTCTGGGTTTATAGTTATATCTTTAATTTTTTTCCTTCAATCATGTTTTCCTGTATTCACTTTCATGTATAGAACTTATTTATAATAGCTGTTTTAATCTCCTTCTCCACTAATTTCACCGCTTCTGTCATTTCTAAGTCTGTTTCTAGTGACTGACTTTTTTCTTAGTTATGGAAAAATAGAAGTTTATGTTTTCCTGCTTGGTATTTTTTTTTTTTTTTACAGTTTTTTACTGTGATAAATACGTATGTGACATATTTGCCATTTCAACATTCTTCATGTGTACGATTCAGTGACACTGTGTTTATCCCATGTGCAACCATCACCGTTATCTGTTTCCAAATTTTCCATCATCCTTAATGGAAGCTGGAGCCCTGGTGGTGCAGTAGTTAAGAACTGTGACTGCTAACCAAAGGGTTGGCAGTTTGAATCCACCAGCCGCTGCTTGGAAACCCTATGGGGCAGTTCTGCTTTGTCCTATAGGGTTGCCGTGGGTTGGAATTGACTTGACTGCAGCAGGTTAACAGAAGCTCAGTGTCTCCTAAGCAATGACTCTCTCCCTTTCCCTCCCCCACCTCTGGTAACCATTAATCACTTTGATATGTATACATTTGCCTATTCTAGATAATTCATTTAGGTAGAATCCTATAATATTTATCCTTTTGTGACTGACTTATTTAAAAAACTCAGTATGTTTTCAAGGTTCATCTGTGTTGTAGTGCGTATCAGTACTTCATTCTTTTTTTATGGATGAATAATACTACATTCTGTGTGCGTACTGCATTTTGTTTATCCATTGGTCTGTTGATGGACATTTAGGGGTTTCCCGTCTTCTGGCTATCGTGAATAGTGCTGCAGTCGACACTGATGTGTAGGTATCAAGGAACATTGATTTCCCCCCTGGTTGCAGCTCTGTTGGATATAACCTAATTAAATTCTGATCTTATGTATTTTTGGTATTTCATTTTGTCTCTCTTTTAAACACTTAGAGATTTTTTATTGTTGTTGTGTAGTTAAACTACTTGGAATCATTTAAATCCTTTGAAAGATTGCTTTTAAGCTTTGTTAGGGAAGGTCCAGAATAGCCTTTAATGTGTGGCTAATTTTCCTCTGTGACTAAGGTGGTAATTTTCTGAGAGCTATATGCAGTGTTCTTCTATTATGAAGTCTTTCTTCTCTGGTTAGTGGGGATATGAACACTTCTCAACCTGTACGAGCTTTGTGTGTTGTTCTGCCTATTTCTCTCCAGAGGTTCATTTTCTGGCCTCGGGTAGTTTATTCTCTTCCGTGCTCACATCAGGACTCAGCCAGATGCTTAAAAGGACGCCTTTTCAGGTCTTCAGGCATCTCTGTTCAGGTTCTCCCTCTCTGGTACTCTGTCTCCCCAGTTTTAAATGTCTTGGCCTCCCTGGGCTCCTCAATTCAATGAAACCTTCAAGGTCTGCTTGGGTTTTCCCTCCCTGCGCTTTGGCCTGGAAACTGCTCCTCGCCAGTAAGTTGGGCCAGTCACAGATCTCAGTTTATTTCTCTTCTCATACTTTTGGTGCAATTTTTAGTTGTTTATGGTGGGGGATTGAATTAATTCCCCTTTATTCCATCATGGCCAGAAGTGGAAACTGATTTAATAATCTTGACTTTTTCTTTTTTCTGAATCCCTGCAGTTTTAGTTACGGACGTCGTGCCCCTTTATCTCTAGATAGTTCAGTGTGTCTGCAAAACATTCGCCAACCCTACAACCACAGTCCCGTCGTGCTGAATACATTAATAGTAAGTCCTTAATACCATCCGCTGTCTATTCCAGCTTGCCTAGATCTTCAAATCTTGTTTCCAAAAACGTATTTTTATAGTCCCCCCCCCCCCGCCCCCATCCAGGATCCAGACAGGAGCTCAGGTGGCACGGTGGTTAAGAGCTTGGCTGCTAACCAAAAGGTCAGCAGTTCGAATTCACCAGCCGCTCCTTAGAAAACCTATGGGATAATTCTGCTCTGTCCTGTAGGGTCACTGTGAGTTGGGATCACTTCAACGGCAGGGAGTTTTTTGGTTCTCCTTTGAGATTTTTTTTTTTCCTTAAGTGATTTTGTATGTCTTCTGAGGAATAAGGGGAGTGTTAGGAGTCCAGCGTGCTGATTTCCTTCTTCTTCATTAAAATATTATTTTTATTTCCGTGGTTGCCTGTTTGAAAGATTATGCCATTAGGTTATGCTCAGTGCTGTGTTGGTACACTGACTCTCTGGAAAAAAAAATTCTGTGGTTTGTAGCTAGCTGGTTTCCAGTTTCACTGGTTTATATATTCCCTCTCTGGCTGATTTCAGGCTACCAACTTTTCAGTGAATATAGAGTTGGAAGGAGGTGTAGAATTGGCACTCAGGAGCCTGTACCACCTGTGCCAGCATACCCATAAAACCAGCATACTGTGGTTATATCCGTTTCTTATTTGGGTTCTGTTCTTAAGTGTTTTTCCCCCTCATTTTTTTAAGTATTGGAGTTGAGAAATTACATAATAAAATTTCAGTTCATTATCTTACCTTCATTGCTTTTTTCACATTACTGGGATCACATTATAAATACTGATATTTAGGCATAATTAACACAGAAAAATTCATAGAACTCTATGTAGAAGATAGTAATGAATTGAACTTGGTAACTGTGTGTCCCTGGGTAGCATTTTTAATTTTCCCAGGACAGCCCTGTGAATCACGTTCTATCTGAATTGTAAAGATTCAGAAAATCATTACTCAGGCCTTGCCAGTGAAAGTGGACATTATGTTGCTTTATAAAATTACTTTGTGTGTGCGGTAGAGAAAGATGTGCTTCAGTAACTCTCCCAGTAGTGTTCCATCTTGTACATAGTCGAGCTTTTGTCACAGATGCTTCACTAGAACAGCAAAGCCTTGTTTTAAGTTATCGGAATTGGCAAAAATCTTTATCTGAACCATGGATTAGAACTTGACTTTTTTTAGTGCTGAAAAAGGAGTGGAAGCAGCAGCTTTGCAAAGCCAAGCTTACTCTTTGGCTCCTCGGCCCACCTGTAAGATATCCAGTTCAGTAATCCAATAGAATTCTTACATTTGCTATTTTTAAATTAATAGACCTTGTTTTTTGGAGCAGTTTTAGGTGTACAGAGGATTCCCATGTGCCCCCCCCACCCCATAGTTCCCCCTTTTATCTACATCTTGCATACCTGTGGTACATTTGTTATGATTGATGAATCAACACTGATACGTTATTATTATGTAAAGCCTATGGTTTACGTTGGGGTTTACTCTTTGTGTTGTACAGTTCTGTGGGTTTTGACAAATGTATAATATGTATCCACCATTGCAATATCATACAGAATAGTTTCACAACCCTAAAAATATCCCATGTTCCACCTATTTATCCCTTCTCCCAACCCCTGGCAACCATCGATCTTTTTACTGTCTTTGTAGTTTTGCATTTGATTTTCAAAAAGAAAGAAAATACTCAAAAGCCCCCATACTACAGTTTCTAGTCTTGATTTCTTCTCTTCTGTGGGGTATTTTTTAAAACCCAAATATAAACTTAAAAATATTTTTAAAGATTATGGAAAATGCATTAGTAGAATATTCCACTGTTTAGTCTTGTTTTGTAAAGGTCCACACTGGCAGGCTTTATTATCTGTTATACACTGGCTTCACTCTGCTTTCTTTGGTAGTTACAAAGATTGTTTTAGACCCTAGTTTTGGACTTTATTCCTTTCACTTCTTGAGAGAAATGCATTCTAGAGGAGGATGAAATAATGCAATAGTAATTTAAATTGAATGGCAACTCAAAAATAGTTTAAGTTCAGTGGTCCTTTCAAGCCAGGCTTTGTGCTAGACAGTTTCTATGCATTTAAGGCAAGATTGCTGTCTCCATTTTATAGATGAAAAAAAAAAAAAAAAAAAAAACCCTGAGATTTAAAGAAAGTTAAATAATCAGCCCATATGGTTGTGTCTAAGAAGTACCAAAATTCAAACCCCTCTCTGTTTTTTATTCCAGAATTTATGGCCTCAATTTGTGTATGTAGGTTTTAAAGGCAAGTTTAGGAAAAGGGGGGGTGGGGAGAGATGATGAACAGTATGAGGCTTTACTGTATAGTTATGTACCTTGCTAATTGACACACATGGTTTAAATCATTTAATCTGTGTAACAGCCTTAAAAGAGAGGTACTTCTCCCCATTTTACAGATGGGAGAATGAAGTTGAGGGGTTGTTCATTTAAATAAGCTAATAAACGAAGGTAGTAAGATTCAAGCCCAAATAATTTGACTTAAGAGTGTGTGCCCTTAGCTGTATAGTGAATAGCCACTAAAGTACTTAAACAGGACATTTTAATGGTAGAGCACTTAGACTTTTTCAATCATTAGGTGAGCCATTATAGGTTTTTAAAAATATTTGTTTTGTAAAAGAGGGTAGTTTCAAGAAGAAATTTTCCTTGATTTGTTGAAGAATCAGTGTTTTTGACTTCTGCTCCTGGCTAAGCTGGAGTAACAAGGACCAGATTTACCCTCTTGCCTAAACAAACCAACAAAATTAGAGAAAATATGTAAAACAATGCTTTTTAAGACACTGGCTGTCAGTGAGTCCTGAGAGAGGGGAGACAAATGAGCTAAGCCCTACGATTGCTTCAGCTTTCTTTCTTGAGGAAATTTCATGGCTGTGGTGCTATGAGAGGGAACTAGGTGGAGCCCAGTGAACTCCCTGAGGAGATGGAGCCAGGAATCAAAGGAGACTAAGGTGGCTAACATTCACAGAGCAGAATTATCAGAGTGCAAAGAGCTGCGTAGAAAGAGAATCCCTGAGATCTAGAGAAGGCTTCCCTTACTGGAGAAAGCTTGCCTTAAAAGTGTTTAGCAGAGTACTGATCAGCGCATACATGTGAAGAAACTTACCTGAGACCAGGAAAGAATCTTAAGAAAATATTAGAGAAAACGTGCTAAGTACTTACATCGGGCCAGGAATGGTGCCTGTTCTCATCGGCCAGTCTGGAAAACTTATAGTTTGTGGAGCATTGGGCAAAGTACTCAGATAGTATTGCTTCAGTACTGGGGAATAATTATCTTTAGACTGAGCACGGCTCTGGACCTACCTAGCAAATCATAAAAGCAAGACCCAGAAGGATTACAGTAACTATACTGTGTTGCAGAACAAAACTCAGGGATATTTGTAGAAATACAAAAAATGTCCAGCACCCTGCAAGGTAAAATTTACAATGTCTGGCATCAATTCATTCAAAGATTATGAGGCATACAGTGAAGCGGGAAGACATGACCCCTAATGAGGAGAGTAATCAGTCAACTGGAAGCAAATCCCAGAACTGACATAGGCATTAGAATTAGAAAATAACATTAAAAGAGTTATTATAACTGTATTTTATATGTTCAAAAAGTGAAGTAGAGACATAGAAGATATAAAACAGACTGAAATATAACTTCTAGACATGAAAAGTATTAGATGATAAATACTGGATGGAATTAATGACAGATTAGATATTGCAGATGATTAGTGAACATAGCAATAGAAACTATCTAACATGAAACACTAGAGAAAAAGGAATTTAAAAAGGAAGTTTAAAAACTTATAAGACTACCAGTGAGCTGTGAGACAATTTCAAGTGGCCTGATATACTTGTGGAGCCCTGGTGGTGCAGTGGTTAAGAGGTCGGCTGCTAACCAAAAGGTTAGCAGTTCAAATCTACCAGTTGCTCCTTGGAAACCCTATGGGGTAGTTCTACTCTGCCTTATAGGGTCGCTATGATCTGGAATCGACTTGTTGACAAATGGCTTGGTGTTTTTTTTGTCTGTTGGTTTGTTTGGAGTATACTTTTAATTGGAGTCCTTGAAGGGGTGGGGAGGATCAGAAAACATTTGATGAAATAATGGCTAAAAAAAAAACAAAACATAAATGCAAGATCCATGTAGCTCACTGAAACCAAAGCTCGAGAAATATGAAGAAAACTATAGCAATGTATGTCATAATCAAATTGCTCAAAACAATAATAAAGAAGAAAATCTTAAAAGTAGAGAAAAAAAGATACATTATGTTCAGAGAAGCAAAGATAAGGATGACAGTAGATCTCTTGTCAGAAAGAGTATGGATGGAAAGATAGTGGAACAGCACTTTTAAAGTACTAACAGAAAAAACAAAACACCTGTAAACAGCGGTCAACCTTGAATTCCATACCCAGTGAAACTATCATTCAAAAATGAAGGGAAAAAAAAAGAAAAAAAAAAAAACTCTTACAGATGTATAAAAGCTGGACACATTCATCAATAACAGAAGAAATGTTAAAGGAAGTCAGTCAGGTATAAGGAAAATGACCAGGTGAAAATATGAACCTACACAAAGGATTAAAGAGCACTGGAAATGATATAGAAAAAAATTTTGTTTAAATCTCTTTAAATATAAATGTTTAAACCAAAATAACAAACACTGTATTGTAGGGTTTATGATATATTTGTAAGTAAAATCTATGCCTGCAAATCTTTAGAGGCCAGAAGGAGAGAAATAGAAGTATACCAATGCCAGGTTTTTATATTGTACATGAAGTGGTTTAATATCACTTGGTGGATGAATTGTATAAACCCCAGAGCAGTCGGGAACATAACCAAACAAAGTTGTAGCTAATAAGTGAGCAAAGAAATAAAATGGAGTCATTAAAAATAATTAGTCCAAAAGAAGTCAGGAAAGCGCAAACAAGAGGGAAAAAGAACAAAGGACAGTGAGACAGATAGACAATAACAAGGTAATAGACTTACACCTAACCACATCAGTAACCACTTTCAATATAAATGGTGTAAACACTCAAGTTAAAAGGCAGGGATGGTTATAGTGGAAAAAAAGGAAGACTTAACTAGATGCTGCCTACAAGGAAAACATTTTTTTAAAATTGTGATGTAGGTGAAAGTTTACAGAGCAAATTAGTTATTATTTCATGGCTTTGGCTGTAGTCCTGCATTGTGTCAGCATTCTTCCACTTTCCCTTTCCACTCTGGGTTCACTGTGTACATTCATCCAGTTTCCTGTTCCCTCCTGCCTTGTCATCTTTGTTCCTGGGCAGGTGTTGCCCATTTGATCTCATATACTTCATTGATCTAAGTAACACATTCCTCAGGTGTGTTATTGTTTGTCTTATAGGCTTGCTTAATCTGTGGTTGAAAGGTGAACTTCAGGGATGGCATCAAGTCTGAGTTAGAAGGGTGTCTGGGGGCCATAGACTCGGGTTCCTCCAGTTTATGTCAGACCAATAAGTCTGGTCTTTTTTGTGAGTTTGATCATTTATTCTTCATTTTTCTCCAGCTCTGTCTGGGACCCTCTGTTGTAATCCCAGGTAGAGCAGTCAGTAGTGATAGCCAGGCACCATCTAGTTCTCCTGGTCTCTGAGTCATGTGGGCTGTGGTTCACGTGATTCGTTAGTCCTCTGGACTAATTGCTCCCTTGGGTCTTTTGTTTTTTTCCCTCTCTTTTGCTCCAGGCTAGAAGGGCCCGATAATTGTAACTTAGGTGGCAGCTCACAAGCTTTTAAGACTCTAAACGCTACTCACTAAAGTAGGATGTAGAACATTGTCTTTAAGAACTATGTTGTGCCAATTGATGTGGGTGTCCCCCAAGTCTGTGGTCCTTTGCCTTCGAGCCGGGGAGCTGTGAGGTGCTTAGTTATGTCTAAGAGGTTTCCCCTATGCCACTTGTGTGCTTTAAAGGAACACATTTGAAATAAAAAGATGAAAATAAATTTAAAAAATGGAAAAAAGATAACATGTTAAAAAAAAGATGGGATGGCTGTATTAATATCAGACATATAGTAATATATTATCAGATTTTAGAGCTTAGAATGTTACAAGGGATAAAAAAGGTCATTTGATAATGACAAAGTGAATTCATCCAATGGGCATAATAATCATAAACATTTATGCATGTAATAAGGATGCTTCAGAAATACATGAAGCAAAAAGTGATAGAATTGCAAGGAGAATAGACAAACCACAATTCTAGACAGATTTAAATACCCGTCTCTCAATAATAGGACAGAAAATCAGTAAGGATATAGACTTGCACAGCACTACCAACCAACTTGACCTGATTGACGTGTATGGAAATGCTCTATCTAATAAGAACAAAAACTGACACTTAGAGAACTCACCTAATAAAAGCAGCATACACATTCTTTTCAAGTACACGTGAAACATTTATAAACATGGATCATAGTCTAGGCATAAAATAAGTCTCAATGTATTTAAAAGGATTAAATTCATAAAAATATGTTCTCTCACTATACCCATTGCTTTTGAGTCGATTCTGGCTCATAGCAACCCTAGAGAACAGAGTAGAACTGCCCCATAGGGTTTCCAAGGAGCGACTGGTAGATTTCCACTGCTAGCGTTTTGGTCAGCAGCTGTAGCTCTTATCCACTGTGCCACCAAGGTGTCTCTCTTACTATAGTGTAATTAAATTAGAAATCAATAAGGGATACCTGAAAAATTTCCCAATATCTGGAAACTGGGTAACAGACTTCTGAGTAACAGTTGATCAAAGAAGAACTCAGAGGAAAATTAGAAAGTATGATGAACTGAATTAAAATGAAAACATGACATAACAATTTGTGAGATGCTGTTAAAGCAGTCCTTAGGAAACAATTTATGGCACCAAACTTCTGTATTAGAAAAAGGGTCTTAAATCAATGGACTCATGAAAAAGAAAAAACAAAATAAATTCAAAGTAAGTAATACAAAAGAAACAATAAAGAGCAAGGTAAAAAAATCAATGTACTAGAAAACAGATAATAATGAAGAAAAATCAAAGAAACTAAAAGGTGGTTCTTTGACAAGATAATAAAATTGATAAATCTCCAGCCAGCTTTATCAGGAACAAAAGAGTGAAGATATAGACTACCAACATCAGGAATGAGAGAGATGACATCACTACAGATTCTACAGATGCCAAAAATGTAATTGGAATATTATGAACAAGTTTATCTCCATAAATCCAACAATTTGGATGAAGTGGATAATTCTTTGAAAATCACAAACTACCAAAGCTTGCTCAAGAAGAAATAGATAACCTAAATAGCTCTTTAGGAAATTGAAATTGTAGTTACAAACCTTTCTACGAAGAAAACTCTAGGCCAAGATGACTTCAGTGGTGAATTCTACCAAACACTATGGAGGAGATAATGCCAATTCTACATAAATTCCCCCAGAAAATCAAAGAAGAGGTAGTACTTCCCAACTCATTTTTTGAGGCCAACATTACACTTAGACTAAAACTTAAGAAAGACAGTACAAGAAAACTGGAGACCAGTGTCCCTTGTGAACATCCAAACCCATTGCTGTCGAGTTGATTCAAACTCACAGTGGCCCTGTAGAATGGGAGAACTGTCCCGTAGGGTTTCCAAGGCTATAAATCTTTATGGAAGCAGACTGCCGCATCTTTTTCCTGCCAAATGGTTGGTGGGTTCAAACCGCTGACCTCTTGGTTAGCTGAGTGCTTAACCACTGCACCACCAGGGCTCCTCTTCATGAACATAGGTGCAAAAATTATAAAATTTCTAGCAAATAGAACTCAACAATATATAAAAGATAATATACAATGCTCAAGTGGGTTTATCCCTGGAACACAGGTTTGGTTTAACATTGGAAATTTTGTGTATTTAATTCACTATATTAATAAGCTAAAAAGAAAAACTATATAAGTATTTTAATAGTTGCAGAAAGAGCAGTTGACAAAAGTCAGCATGTGTTTTTGGTAGTTGTTATCAGCAGAGTAGAAGGGAACTTAACCTGATAAAAGACAGGACAGATACACATCTAATGTTAAGACTTTAGTGTATACTTGAAAATTCTCATTACAAAATGTTAAAAAAAATACTGATTAGTGAGACAGTTACTTTCATACATATTCATAGATATTGAATAATCATAGTAGCATGTTAAGAACTAGAAGAGGAAGGTATAATTTCTTAAAATATACAGGAAAATCCACCATCTCTACAACAAAAAGACAAGGGAAATGAACAGACACTTCACCAAAGAAGACACATGAGGAAATGCTCGCTATCAGTACCATTAGAGAAATGCAAATCAAACCACAATGAGATACTATCTCCCCCTGTGTTACTGGCATGGATTAAAAAAAACAGGAAATAACAAATATTGGAGAGGCTGCGGGAAGATCGGAACTCTTATGCACTGTTGGTGGGAATGCAAAATGATACAATCATTTTGGAAGATGATATGGGGGTTCCTTAGAAAGCTAGAAATAGAAATACCATATGATCCAGCAGTTCCACTCTTAGGCATGTATCCTAGAGAAATAAGAGTCGTCACACAAGTAGACATATGCATACCCATGTTGATTGCAGCATTGTTGACAATAGCAAAAAGATGGAAACAACCTAGATGCCCATCAACAGATGAATGGATACAAAGGAACAAAGGTTACAATAACAGAACTCTTATCAGAAGCTGCACAAGTCAGAAGATAGAGCAACATAAAGTACTACAAGAAAAAAATATTCCCAACGTAAATGCCCACCAACAGATGAATGGATAAATAAACTGTGGTATGTACACGCAATGAAGTACTGTGCAGCGATAGAGCACAATGATGAATCTGCAAAGCATCCCACAACATGGATATATCTGGAGGGCCTTGTGCTGAGTGAAATGTCACAAAAGGACAGATATTGTATGAGACCACTATAAAAATTCATAAAAATGTTTACACACAAAAAGAAACAATCTTTGGTGGTTACGAGGAAGGGGAGGGATGGGGATGGAAAAACACTAAAGAGACAAAAGATAAGTGGTAGCTTTGGTGAAGGGTAAGACAGTACACAATACTGGGGAAGCCAGCCCAACTTGTACGAGGCAAGGTCATGGAAGCTCCATAGACACATCCAAACTCCCTGAGCAGGAAAAAAAAAAAGAACTAGAAGAGGCCTTCAAGATCATACTAATTTAAACTTTTGTTTATTTTTTTATAGGTCAGTATGGAAATCCTTTAAATAAATACATTAGACATTATGAAGGATTATCTTATGATATGGATTCATTACACCAAAAACACCAGCGTGCCAAAAGAGCAGTTTCGCACGAGGACCAGTTTTTACACCTAGATTTCCATGCCCATGGAAGGTGAGTAAATTCTTTCCTATGTCTGAACAACTCTTATATTCAATCTAAATTCAAAGAAAAAATGTATTCCCTTAATTTTCCTTCTCTAATGGAAAGATCCCCATTTGGAAAGTCAGCCTCCTCCGAAATTTGATACATACATTAAAAAATGTCTTTTAAATGGATCGCTCTTCTTATATTGTTAAGGAAACAGTCAAATTTAAATGTTAAATTTATTCATCAGATCCTTTATTGTTATAATATTAGAGGATATATTTTTCAAAGAAAATTCCCACTACTACGTACATATTTTATGGTCAACCGATCTGTCGTCTGATGCCAACAGTGAGAGTAACTAGTTGCATACCTTTGAGTAAGTCCTTCGGTTTCTCATGAACTCAGCTTTATCAGCTGGTAGGTGGATTACCTGCTTTACTCCTCATTTCTCAGGATTGCTAAGGGATGAAGGGAGTGAGGTAAAGGCACATTCATCGAGTGGCTATTTTGTTCTAGGTGCGTAGGCAAATGTCCTTTTATACTCAGGAAACTAAGGCCTCAGAGAAGTTAAATAACTTGTTTAAAGTTACACAGCATAGATTTGACGCAGACCTTGCTGGTATTCTTTCTTTCTGGTATGGGTACTTCGATACAAAATCTTAAGTTTGTCAGGCTCTTTGTCTTGCCTGCTGTAATTAGTAAATCTATTCTTTTTGTACTTTTTGTATTAATGAACCCTGATTGAGACCTGTGTTACTCATCTCCACAAGCGGTTACGCTCTAGACTACTAGCTGAAAGGCTGGCGATTTGAACCTACCAAGAGGCTCCTGGGAAGATAGGCCTGGTAATCTGTTTCTGAAAGGTCATAGCCTTGAAAATCCTGTGGAGCAGTTCTACTGTGTATGTGTGGGATCGTTGTGAGTTAGAATTGAGTTGATGGCAACTAACAGCAACAACAAAGAGGTTTCCCAGCTTCTACTCTGTTCATCATTGAAAGTATCCTGCCTAGTGTTACATGACAAGTCTTCCGTAAATGCTTCTATTTTCATGTCAGCTGATTACTCTAAAACTGCCAATTCATGGCTGTTAGCCAGATTTCTTTATTTGGTTTTTGAGACACCCCGTAAATTTACCCTGCTCTTTAATTTATTGATAATACTTTACTATGTTTTCAGTGAAGGTTTACACAGCAGTTTAGGTTCCCTGTCAACAATTTGCACACAGGTTGTTCTGTGACATTGGTTACATTCATCACAATATGTAAACATATTCATTATTTCCATTTTGGTTGTTCCGTTTCCATTAATCTAGTTTTCCTACCGCTCACATTTTCATCTTTGTTTTAAAATAATTGTTGACGGTTTGGTCTCATATAGGTGATTTTTTTAAAGGAGCACAGTATTTACGGGTGATTTTCATTATTTTTTGAGTTAATTTGTTATTTAGCTGCATGGTGATCTCAAGGATTAGTTTTGATTCAAGGTCTGAAGAGTATCTCAGGACAGTAGTCTCGGGTAGTCCTTCCAGTCTCAACCAGTCCAGTAGGTCTTTTTTTTTTTCTTTAAAGGAATTTGAAATTTTTCCCACATTTTTTCCCATCCTATCAGTGTCAGTTTATTGTAGCCCTATAGTGATAGTGGTAGCTGGGCACCATCTTGTTCTGGTCTCAGCGTAGACGAGGCCTGGTTCCTACATACTACTTGTCCTGTAGACGAGTTCTTCTCTAAGTCTCTGATATCCTCTACCCGTTCTTTATTAGTATCATGAAATAATATGCAATCACTAGCCTTCCTAAATTTTTAGTGACCATCGCAAAATAAGGTAGCATAGTGGTTAAGAGCTTGGCTACTAACCAAAAGGTCAGCAGTTCTAATCCACCAGCTGTTCCTTGGAAACCCTATTGGGCAGTTCTCCTCTGTCCTGTAGGGTTGCTATCGGTCAGAACCGTCTCAACAGCAACAGGTTTATTTATTTATTTTTAATTAATCCCAAGTATTGTTTGGTTGCCAAAAGGAAGAGGTGAGATTTTAGCTTGGATTTAGTTTGGATACCACATTCCTGTTGCATCATTAAATTTTTATTGGGTCTGTCACATAATTCAGAGCATGTGTGGCAAAAACCAAATCCTTAGCTCGTGTGTGTGCGTGCGCATGCACGTGAGTGAGAGAGAGAGTGCTGTTATTCAGTTATCCAACAAATATTTATTGGCTGCCAGCTAAAAGTTACCTTCTTGGGACTATGGATGATACCAAAAACTCAAACCCGTTGCTGTTGAGTCACCTCTGACTCATAGTGACCCTATTGGATGGAGTAGAACTGCCCTTTAGGGTTTCCAAGGAGTGGCTGGTGGGTTCGAACTGCCGACCTTCTGGTTAGCAGCTGAGCTCTTAACAGGGCTCCATGGATGATAGAAATATAAATTAAATGTAGATCCAATGGGAGCAATAAGATATACATAAGACATTGTAATAATATGATATGTGCTTTAAGGAGGGAGAACTCAGTCCTGGCTGAGGCTCTCGGAAAAGGTCTCCGAAGTAGGAAATCTCGTGCTGTATATAAGTGGTCATGCTAAATCTTTTAACAGAAATCCCTGTAACTAATAAAGACACTGTATTCTCTAGAATATATCCAATTTCAGATATATTGTTGTCTCAGTTATTGTATTTGTATATTTAGACTGTCAGAATTTGCGCCCTACAACATGGTTATTATAACCACCTACCTAACATACCTTAGTTAAAAATGTGATGATACGTTCTTATGTCTGCTTTTCCTCAAAATAGGCCTACAGAATGACTTGTGTAGTATAATTATATACTTCATGCTAAGCTTCGCCTCCCTGTCTACCATATAAAAAATTGTAGTTTGGTACAGTACAACCCCTCCTAAACATGATTTGCATCTACATATAAATTTTGATTATTTGGTTAATAAGTTTGTAATGCAAATTACAAATTTGTACTACTAATAGAGTCATTATGATAAAGCAACAGTGTGTTTATTGGAAGACCAAGCTATATTATGAATATAGCCTTGGGACAGCTTTTGGCCGCAGTTAACTGTAGCCCAGGCTATGAAATATATAAGGACCTTGTGCATTGTGGCTAGACTTGTTAATCCACTTTTTTCATCTTTTTGAAGAGTTTCTTCCCATTTTGCCCTTTTATTTAGTGGGGCTTAGCCCACTAGAATATCAATATACTTTAATAAATTACAGGATACATTAAATACTGTACAGTTAACTCAAGGCATACAAAGGGGAATGTATTTGAAAGGGATTCTGCTTAGTCAGACAATTAAGACTTGCATTTCCGAGTAGTAGCACAGCCTGTGTGTGTATGTATATATATGTGTATAAGTGTATATTCCCTACCTGTCTGTCAGTTTGTTGTACTATGGGGCTTGCATGTTGCTGTAATGCTGAAAGCTACGCCAAGTGGTATTCAGCTACCAGCAGGGTCGCCCATGGCAAACAGGTTTTAGCTGAGGTTCCAGACTAAGGCAGACTAGGAAGAAGAAGGATCTGACAGTCTACTTCTGAAAAGACTTAGCCAGTGAAAATCTTAGGAATAGCAGCGGAACATTGTCTGATATAGTGCCGGAAGCTGAGCCCCCCCAGGTTGGAAGGCACTGAAAAGACAACTGGGGAAGAGCTGCCTCCTCAAAGTAGAGTCAACCTTAATGACCTGGATGGAGTCAGACTTTCTGGATCTTTATTTGCTGATGTGGCACGACTCAAAATGAGAAGAAATAGCTGCAAACATCCATTAATAATCGGAACCTGGAATGTACGAAGTATGAATCTAGGAAGATTGGAAATTGTCAAAGATGAAATAGAACGCATGAACATTGTTATCCTAGGCCTTAGTGAGCTGAAATGGCCTGGTATTGGCCATTTTGAATCGGACAGTCATATGGTCTACTATCTGGAAATGACAACTTGAAGGGGAATGGCACTGCATTCATTGACAAAAAGAACATTTCAAGATCTATCCTGAAGTACAATGCTGTCAGTGATAGGATAATATTCATACACCTACAAGGAAGACCCGTTAATCCGAGTATTATTCAAATTTATGCACCAACCACTAAGGCCAAAGATGAAGAAATTGACTTTTACCAATGTCTGTAGTCTGAAATTGATCGACTATGCAACCAGGATGCATTCATGATTACTGGTGATTGGAATGTGAGAGTTGCAAATGAAGAAGGCTTGGAAGTTGGAAAATGTAGCCTTGGTGTTAGAAATGATGCCGGAGATCCCATGATAGAATCTTGGAAGACCAACGACTTCTTCATTGCAGATACCTTTTTTCACCAGTGTAAAGGGCGCCTATACACATGGCACTCGTCAGATAGAATACACAGGAATCAAATTGACTGCAGCTGTGGAAGGAGACGATGGGAAAGCTTAGCATCATCAGTCAGAACAAGGCCAGGGAGCGACTGTGGGACAGATCATCAGTTGTTCATATGCAAGTTAAAGTTGAAACTGAAGAAAATTAGAGCAAGTCCACGAGAGCTGTAGTAGGACTTAGGGTATTTCCCATCTGAATTTAGAGACTATCTCAAGAATAGATTTGATGTGTTGAACACTAATGACCGAAGACCAGATGAGTTGTGGAATGACATCATCTGGGAAGACAGCAAGAGTCATTAAAAAGACAGGGAAAAAAGAAAAGACCAAAATGGATGTTAGAAGCGACTTGAATGTCAAGCAGCTAAAGCAAAAGGAAGAAATGATGAAGTAGAAGAACTGAACAGAAGATTTCAAAGGACAGCCCAAGAAGACAATGTATTATAATGACATGCACAAAGAGCTGGAGAGAGGAAACCACAAGGGAAGAACATCCTCCGCATTTCTCAAGCTGAATGAACTGAGGAAAAAATTCAAGCCTCGAGTTGCAATAGTGAAGGATTCTACGGGGAAAATATTAAATGACGCAGGAAGCATCAAAAGAAGATGGAAAGAATACACAGAGTCATTATTCCAGAAGGAATTTGTTGACATTCAGCCATTTCAAGAGGTAGCATATGATCAGGAACCAGTGGTACTGAAGGAAGAAGTCTAAGCTACACTGAAGACATTGGCAAAAAACAAGGACCCGGGAATTGACAGAATACCAATTGAGATGTTTCAGCAAACGGATTCAGTGCTGGAAGCGCTCACCTGTCTATGCCAGGAAATTTGGAAGACAGCTACCTGGCCAACCGACTGAAAGAGATTCATATTTGTACGTATTCCCAAAAAAGGCGATCCAACCAAAGTGGAAATTATTGAACAGTATCATTAATACCACACGCAAGCAAAATTTTGTTGAAGATCATTCAAAAGCAGCTGCAGCGGTATATTGACAGGGAACTGCCAGAAATTCAGGCCTGATTAAGAAGAGGTTGCTGATGTGAGATGGATCCTGGCTGAAAGCAGAGAATACCAGAGGGATGTTTACCTGTGTTTTATTGACTATGCAAAGGCATTGGATTGTGTGGATCATAACAAATTATGGATAACATTGTGAAGAATGGAAATTCCAGAACACTTAATTGTGCTCATGAGGAACCTGTACATCAATCAAGAGACAGTTGTGTGAACACAACAAGGGGATACTGCGTGATTTAAAGTCAGGAAAGGTGTGTCAGGGTTATATCCTTTTTCCATACCTATTCAGTCTGTATGCTGAGCAAATGATCTGAGAAGCTGGATGACATGCAGAAGAATGGGGCATCAGATTGGAGAAAGACTCATTAACAACCTGCATTATGCAGATGACACAACGTTGCTTGCTGAAAGTGAAGAGGACTTGAAGCACTTACGGATGATCGAAGACCACAGCCTTCAGTATGGATTACACCTCAACAGAAAACAAAAATCCTCACAACTGGACCAATAAGCAACATCATCATAAATGGTGAAAAAATTGAAGCTGTCAAGGATTTCATTTTACTTGAATCCACAATCAACACCCATGGAAGCAGCTGTCAAGAAATTAAAAGACGCGTTGCATTGAGCATCTCTGCTGCAAGGGACTTTAAAGTTTTGAAAAGCAAAGATGTCATCTTGAAAACTAAGGTGCCCCTGACCCAAGTCATAGTATTTTCAGTCACATCATATGCATGGAAAAGCTGGACAATGAATAAGGAAGACGGAGGAAGAGTTGACACTTTTGAATTGTGGTGTTGCCAAAAAATATTGAGTATACCATGGACTGCCAAAAGAATGAACAAATGTGTCTTGGAAAAAGTACAGCCAGAATGCTCTCTAGAAGCAAGGATGGCGAGACTGTGCCTTACATACTTTGGGCATGTTGTCAGTAGGGATCAGTCCCTGGAGGAGGACATCATGCTTGGTAAAGTACATGGTCAGCGGAAAAGAGGAAGGCCCTCAAGGAGATGAATTGACACAGTGTCTGCAACAAGGGGCTTAAGCATAACAACGATTGTGAGCATGGCGCAGGACAGGGCAGTGTTTTGTTCTGTTGTACTTAGGGTTGCTATGAATCGGAACCGACTCAACGTACCTAACAACAACATAAGTGTATATAAATATTAAAGGCATTCTTCCTGGAATTTGTTTTATGCTTAAACACATAAACTTCTTTCAGCCTAGCTTCCCAAACTTCCTAAATAATAAAGGATGTGTCATATTCCAAGTTTATAGATTTTACTGTTAAATGAAGAAATGTTTGGATTCTTCAGAACCCGAAGTCAGTTCTTAAGAATTCCATGAAAAACCATTGTTTGAAAATAAAGTTGAAAGTTGTTTGAAAATAAGAGTACCACTTGAGCCAGTGTTACAGTTGTTGAAGAAAGATATTTTGAAACAAATTTCAGTAATATTTATTAGAATTTTAAAATATGTTGAAAATAAATACAGAGTTAAAGTACACCACTCAGCTTTGCTAAGAAGTTAAACTGTTTCCTAGATTTTAGAAATTGCTTCCCTTGGATAAGTTCTGACAAATGGGGTGCCTGAGCAGTATACCCCCCTGAGCCTTTCTTTTTCCTCTAAGCTCACTGAGCAGTATGCATGTGTGTGTGCTGGTTAATGCATTTATCACATTTCATTAAGTCTGTTTTCATGCATATGTCTTCCCTGTGAGCCTGAAGGGCAGAGCCTGAGTCTTACTTATGTGTCTTATATAGGTGGTCTTCATTTAAGTTTCATTGAAAGAGTGAATGAATGAATGAATGAAGGCATGAATGCATGAAGCAGTATGAAGGGAGTATAATATTTATACACATAAAGTGCTGACAGATAGCTCACAGCAACCTTATGTACGACAGGACAAAATGTTGCCTGGGCCTGCTTAATCATGATTGCTGGCATGTCTGAGTCTATCATTGTGGCCATTGTGCCGATCCATCTCATGAGGGGCTTCCCTTGCCCTTGCTGGCTTACTCCTTCACCCAACTTGATGTCCTCCTCCAGTGATTGATCCCTCCTGGTGATGTGTCAAGCGAGTTAGATGATATTTTGTTGTAATACATAAAGTTTTACTGGCTAATTTTCAGAAGTAGATTGGCAGGCCTTTCTTCCTAGTCTGTCTTAGCTTCCCTGAAACCTGTTCATCATAGTGACCCGGCTGGCATTTGGGATACTGATAGCATAGCTTTCAGTAACACGCAAGGCACCACAGTATGACAGACTCACAGATGGGTGTTGGAAAGTGCTGCTAAGGGAGATGAATTTACGTAGGCTATGTTTTTTTTTTATGTACAACTAATACTTTTATTTATGACTGGCCTTTTTCATAGAGTTTAACAAGAAGAAGTAAAGTTCCAGCTACTGTGGCGTATTTAATTTGATGGGTAATAAAGTACACTACAATATTAAGCAATAGATTTTCAGGTTAAATATTGTATAGTCAGGAAGATCTTACCCTCTTTAGTGGTGGTTCAATTTTGTTGTTGTTTGCGGCACAATTTATTATCAGATCGTAGCATTTGGGTACATTAATAGGTATTGATTTAATACCACTGTGACCAGCCCCCAAGAAAGCTTCAAAGTGTAGAAGAGCAATAAATACCAAGTTTTCTGACCTAAAATGTATAAATTTGTCATTTCTTAAGAAAATTCATCAACCATGTGTCCATGGGTAGGTGCCTAGAGCTGATCGTGCTGACCTTCAGAACGTATCACCTCAGATCCAGCACAATTATTTTTATGTCTTTTACCAACACATGTTTGCATATACTGAATATCCTAGGGTCCTTGGTGTGTCAATGAAAGTCCCTCTTTTTACAAGCAGGCACCTTAAGTGTACCAGCAGTGGTGAGCCTTAAGACGCCAGTGTCCTTATGCTTTGGTGAACAAACGATGGCCATAGCCTCTGGCAGCATGAGCTGATGGGGACAGTGAGCGTGCAGATGAGCGCAGTGGGTGAGAATGCATTTTGGGTGGGATGCGTATGAACCCATCCCAGAGTGAGGAGATGGTCTTGGTCCTGAACTTTGAATAATTCTTCTACACTCTCAACAGTGCGTAGTCTGGTCCTGCAGACTGCTTTGGCACTATTACATGGGCAATAGTAAGTTTGTTATGTGTTAGTTTTCCACAGACCATTCCACAGGTTTCTAGTCTTCTTACTGTTTTAGACTTTGCCAGCAGCAGAAGGCTGTAGCAAAGATCTCCTGGCAAGATTTACGCGCCCCATCCTTCAGCCACTAAACTCTAAACAGCACTTAGAGTAGCAGTGGAGCTGAAGGCCCTGTTTACAAAAGGAGAGTGGCTAGCATTCACTTTGCCCGGGTTGATCTGCAAATAGGTTCAACAAAGCACTCCGTGAGTCTGCTCCGACAACACCAGGGCTTCCTCACTGCAGCTCTGACCCTAGGTTAATTCTTGCTGCTTGAGTTGATCTTTGAAAAACAGAAACTGCTCTGATTCTAGCTGCCACTGGCGTATCTGAGCGGTCTGTTTTCTTTCTGCCTGTCAGCCTCTGATTCTCCAGTTTTAAAAGGACTTCAGCTTTATTCACTTTTGCTTTGCAGATATTCTTGGTATTCTATGTTAACATTTCCTTAAAATATCCTTTTTCACTTCTTTAGGATTTTATACATTTGATTTACGTTAGGTATCTGAATAATTGAAGTCTTCCTCTGCTCTTAAATCTTGTTACTGTTTCAGTGTTGTATGTGTTTTAGTTTTGCTTGCCAGTTGTTTGCCTACATGGTTGCATGAGGTTGGAAACTTTTTTTTTTTTTTTTTGCCAGTAGATACATTTACTTATCTGTGATTATGAGTAATATTTGATGTACTTGTAATCATGTATATTACATGCATTCGTATATTCTGTCATCATGTATAATACAGGTAGTTGTGTATTCTGTAATTGTGTATAATACATGTAATCATGTGTGGTACATGTAATCATGTGTGGTACATGTAATCATGTATTCTGTAATCATGTATAATAGATGTAGTTATGTATTCTGTAATCATTTATAATACACGTAATCACGGGTGATACATGCGACCATGTATTCTGTGGTCGTGCGTGATACATGCGACCGTATATTCTGTGGTCGTGTGTGATACATGCGACTGTATATTCTGTGGCCATGCGTGATACATGCAACCGTGTATTCTATGGTTGTGCGTGATACATGCGACTGTGTATCCTATAGTCACACATGATACATGCGATGGTGTATTCTGTAGTGGCACGTGATACATGTGACTGTGTATCCTGTAGTCGTGTGTGATACATGTGACTGTATTCTGTGGTCGTGCGTGATACATGCGAACTTGTACTCTATGGTCGTGCACGGTACATGCGACCGTGTATTCTGTGGTCGTGCGTGATACATGCAACTGTGTATCCTATAGTCATGCGTGATACATGCGACTGTATTCTGTGGTTGTGCGTGATACATGTGAACTTGTACTCTATGGTCGTGCGTGGTACATGCGACCGTGTATTCTGTGGTTGTGTGTGATACATGTGACTGTATTCTGTGGCCGTGTGTGATATATGCGACCGTGTATTCTGTGGTTGTGTGTGATACGTGTGACCCTGTATTTTGTAGTTCTGTATGATACATGTAATCGTGTGTTTTGTGATCATGTATAATGCAGGTAGTCATGTATTCTGTAATCGTGTATAATACATGTACTCATGTATTCTGTAGTTGTGTATGATACATGCGACTGTGTATTCTGTAGTCATATATGATACATGTGACCATGTATTCTGTAGTGGTGTATGATACATGTGATAGTGTATTCTGTAATCACGCCATTATGGCAGAGTCTTCCGTTGGCGCTCCTTTACGTGAAGAAAAACTCACACCAATGATCTGTTTGTCTTATACAGCATGCAGTTACTTATTTTAACGCAAGTTTTAGTTTTTTACCTTCCTTGGGCACTCTTGTAGGTTCTTGTTTATGTACTGTAAGATAATTTATCTATCTCAGGACTGTCAGTTAAGCCTGGAACTGTGTTTTTCCGACTGTGGAGCCCTGGAATTTCTGTGGAGGATGCCTCAGGCACTGTCCGGGGGGTGCACACGGGCAGACTCTTTCTTTTCCACATCCACCAGCCTGTTCTGTTGTATCCTGTTTATTTTTTAAATCTTGGGCTTCTGTAAGATAATTTGGAAAAAAAAGGTCTTTTCTGTTTCAGAAATGTACTGGAGGAAATAGACTAAGACATCTGACTCATAGTAGTATTTGATGTTAACACTGGCAATTCGTCTTAAAAAACAGTTTGGATGGAGACTCAAGCAACTTCGTTAAGAGGAAGGTGAAGTTAAGGAGAAGAATGTCTGTAGACATGAGGGCCGCCCTGGTTAAGTGCAGTTTTAGAACTAGAACTAGTACTAGAAATCACTAACCCAGTGTGGGGCCTACCACAGGCCTGTTCTGTTTAGACATGACTGACACCTATTCATGAAGACAGTCCTGTGCTTTGGGACTCCCAGTTACACCAATGATGCTCAGAAGCAGGGCTTCCTCCCTGCTTTGTCAAGGTACTTCATCTGTTGCGGCTTTTTGTCCTGTTGTGGCTTCAGTTTAGGGGGTGTACCCTTGATCTGTTGCTGTTTCCTCCTGAGAATCAGAGCTACACTATCTTTAGCTAAATGGAAATCCCGTGGGAAAAAGCAACTTCTTTCTGCTCTGTGAAAACCAGAAAACCAAACCTGTTGCTGTCGAGTCAATTCCGACTCATAGCAACCCTATAGGACGGAGTAGAACTGCGCCATTGGGTTTCCGAGGAGTGCCTGGTGAATTCAAACTGCCGACCGTTTGGATAACAGTCATAGCTCTTAACCACTACACCACCAGGATTTCTGATTATTTTATATAAAGATATAGAGGGTACATGACCTTCCAGGGATTTGTAGAATCATGCCCTAACATAATTTATATCATTGTTCGTCATCAAAGGTGGTTCCTGTACCTCTTTTAGTTGTCCAGTTTAGATGTAGAGTGCTTTCCTAAAGCCCGAAAAGGAAAACCAGCTATTATTACCACAAGGTACAGCTAGCTACATCTTCAGAACACTGAAGCTGGGAAATTGGCTGCCTGGGCTCCTTTGCATCTGTTTCGTGTATTTTTTTCAAATCGCTGTCCTTTGTTAGCTGATTTTGTCCTCGTATAACTTCACTCTATACCTTACAATTGTAGTATAATGCCACCGAAGAAAGCCAGAGAAGAGTTAGATTAGAACTCCCAGAATCAAGATGAGAGACAAAATTATAACGATCCATAGAATCAATACAGTGATTAAATCTGAGGATAGGAAAACATGGCTCATGCAATAAGTTCTTTGTAGGGTGTCTTACCTCCTTGAAGGAAATCTAAAGTGTATCTTTGATGACAGTGTAAGGTATTATAATAATTAAAAAAAAGAATTAGACTTGCTTAAAGAAACATAGGAAAATGGGACAGAGTTTAGCCATAGTCTAGAAAGTGGCTCAGGCATTCATAATCAAAGAGAATTTCTCAGGGTGTTGCTCGGTTCTTTTAGATTAAAGTGCAATTTTCAGTGAACATCAAATGAGGTTCTGTTTTCATTTCTGTATCTTATTTGCATTTGTTCTGACTAAAAGGTGACTTGATGGAGACGATAATATTACGTGAAAACCACTACCATACTCAGGATGTATTAGCGTGACCTTTTGTATCACTTGCTTGAGGGGCGTTTAGCATGGTGGAAAGAGTGATAGGCAGTGACCGAGACTAGAGTTCAGTTCTAACTGGTGGTCTGTGACACTGAGGCAGGCCCCCCTTGCAGCGTTCCTGTGAGGATGAGATACAGTGATCCACCAGTAAAGCTCTGTATGAGCATCACTCTGGCAGTACCTCAGCTGAGTCTCTTGGGGCTTTTACTGCTAAGAAAGGCATCTCTGGCCACACAATTTTCTTCTATACCCCAGCTGTTTGGAATATGGTGATTTTTATAAAGCAGTGTTCACTGCAGTTTTTTGACCTTTGGATCAAAGTTTAAACAATTACAGGATCAGGTTGTTCTCAGATTTTTTTTTTTTGTAGAGAAACTAAGAAGGTAGCATGTGGTTTGCCAGCCAGCTACTTTTTATTATTATTATTTTATAATATGTTACCATTTGCATTTTATATAAATACTAAAATAGCAAAAAGATATGAACTGTCAAACAGATGGTACCAGAATTGCAATTAGGAAATTGGAATCCAGTGGCCTGGTTATTGGGATAAACTATGTCTCACTCTCGGCTCTTCGTTTGTAGCTTATCCATTTTATAGGTGTGACAGACTTGCTTCACTGTAGCTTCTTTCTACTATTTACCCAGCTTCCAAGGCTCTTTCTCATTCCCTTCTCTGTTATGTATATTTTACATGCAAATTGAATTTGATATTAGTAAGAGCAGAACATTTTGGTGATATAGTAAATTTGATATTTTGTTATTGCTGTTTGACTCTGCATGGATAATTGAGAACTGATTTTATTTATGGTTTTAATCCAGTTTAAATCAAAAGTGATAATATTTTGTGGATATAAGATGATTTTCTTATTATAAAATCAATATCAGGAATAGAAGGGTCTTACTTAACTTCTATTGTAACATCCCTCTAGGGTGGTTATGTAGCCTGTGCTTAGACATCTTAAGTGATGTAAAACTATTTTTGGGGGGTGGAAGGTGTAAAATGGACTCTTCTTATATTGAACTTGGATGTCTTGCTGAAGCTTTTGCCCAATTTTTTTTGCCATGTAGAATACTAACAAATTTTGCTGAATAATAAATCCTGAATAACCAATACATTCAGCCCTTCGACATTCAGTGTTTAGTCTGTTTGACAAAAGTGCTCTCTCAGAGGCAACGTTTACATGGTGTAGGAGCCCTGGTGGCACAGTGGTTAAAGTGCTCAGCTGCTAACCGAAAGGTTTGTGGTTTGAGCCCACCAGCTGATCCACGGGAGAAAGATGTGGCAGTGTGCTCGCATAAAGATTACAGCCTTGGAAACCCAATGGGGCAGTTCTGCTTTGTCTTGTAGGGTCGTTATGAGTCGGAATTGACTTGATGACAACAGGCTGTCTTTTTAAATTTATATAGTATCTTTAAAAATATAATGATAAATTCATATTTTTCAAAGTATGATTCCTTATAAAAATACATTTACACTTGCATATATGATCAAGAATTTCCTGTCCATCAATTGGCAAAAGTAATTTCACGAAGAGACAGCATGGTCAACGAGAATTTAGGCAGACAGCCCCGTTGGTCAAGGATAAGCTGCTGGTTTACCATTTCTGTGAAGTCTCCGTTTTGAAGATGTGTTTGGCTTTGTCGATTGCATGCTGCAGTAGTTGGGAACCTTGAGGCTCTAAGGTCTCTTTCTTAGCTTAGAGTCTTTGTCACAGCACCAAGGAAGACCTAGGAGTTTTTGACTAGAGTTTGTCAAGTGACCAAATGAGTGCAGTCTGAAAATAAAAGGGTGCCAGGATTGACATGAAATTAAGGAAAAGACAAAATAGACAATGTTCAAAACGGGAAACACTTTGAAATTATACCCTACTCATCCCTATTTGCATGGAAAATGAGTTGTCTTTTTTTCTTTTTTTATCACCTTTATTGAGGTATAATTTACATAAAATAGAATATATTCATTTTAAGTGCATGGTTGGACAAATGTATATACTTGTGTTACCACCACTTGAACCAAGATATAGAATGTTTTCATCAGACCGAAAAATTTCTTCATTCCTCTTTACTGCTAGTTTCCCCCCTCCTCAGGCAACCACTGATCTGTTTCTGTCACTATAGATAGGTTTTGCCTGTTCTAGAATTGCATATAAATGGGATTATACTGTGTGTATTTTTTTTGTCTTCACGAAAGTGCCTATATTTAGTAGTTTGATTTTTTTATATTGCTTAATAGTTTGCCATTGTATGAAAAAGCCACAATTTGTTTATCTCTTTATTTATTGATGGACATTTAGGCTATTTCGGAAACTCTGGTGGCGTAGTGGTTAAGTGCTATGGCTGCTAACCAAAGGGTCGGCAGTTTGAATCCACCAGGTACTCCTTGGAAACTCTATGGGCAGTTCTACTCTGTCCTGTAGGGCTGCTATGGGTCGGAATTGACTTGATGGCACTGGGATTTTTAGGCTATTTCTAGTTTTTAGTTATCATGTCCAGTTCTTTGTGTTTGTTGTTGTTGTTAGGTGCCATGGAGTCTGTTCAGACTCATAGCGACCCTATGTACAACAGAAGGAAACACTGCCTAGTCCTGCGCCATCCTCACAATTGTTGCCGTGCTTGAGCTCATCGTCACAACCCTATGTCGATCCGTCTCCTTAAGGGTCTTCCTCTTTTTCGCTGATCCTCTACTTTACAAGCGTGATGTCCTTTTCCAGGGACTGATCCCTTCTGATAACATGTCCGAAATATGTGAGATGAATTCTCACCATCCTTGCTACTAAGGTACATTCTGGCTGTACTTCAGAGACAGATCTGTTTGTTCTTCTGGAAGTGCACACAGTATGTTCAATATTCTTTGACAACACCATATTCAAAAGCGTCAGGTCTTCTTCTGCCTTCCTTATTCGTTGCCCAGCTTTCACATGCATATGAGGTGATTGAAAACACCATGGCTTGGGTCTGGCGCGCCTTAGTCTTTAAAGTGACATCTCTGCTTTTAAACAGTTTAAAGAGGTTTTTTTTTGGCAGAGATTTGCCCAGTGCAGTGCATCTTTTGATTTCTTGACTGCTGCTGCCGTGGGTGTTGATTGTGGATCCAAGTAAAATGAAATCCTTGAAAACTTCATCTTTCCTCTGTTTGTCATGATGTTGCTTATTGGTCGAGTTGTGAGGATTTTTGTTTTCTTTATGTTGAGATGTAATTCATACTGAAGGCCGTGGTCTTTGATCTTCATCAGTAGTCCTCTTCACTTTCAGCAAGCAGGGTTAGTATCATCTGCACAAAGTAGGTAGTTATGAGGCCTCCTCCAATCCTGATGCCCCATTCTTCATATAGTCGAGCTTCTCGGATTATTTGCTCAGCATATGGATTGAATAACTATGGTGAAAGGATACAACCTGACACACACCATTCTTGACTTTAAACCACTCAGTATCCCCTTGTTCTGTTCGAACAGTTGCCTCTTGGTCTACATACAGGTTCCTCACGAGCCCAATTAAGTGTTCTGGAATTCTAGTTCTTTGCAATATTATCCATAATTTGTTATGATCCACACAGTCAGTAAAACACAGGTAAACATCATAGTCAGTAAAACACAGGTAAACATCTTTCCTGTATTCTCTGCTTTCAGCCAGGATCAATTTGACATCAGCAATGATACTCCCGGTTCCACATCCTCTTCTGAATCCGGCCTGAATTTCTGGTAGTTCCCCGTTGATGTACGGCTGCAGCTGCTTTGGAACGATCTTCAGCAAAATTTTACTTGTGTGTGATAGTAATGATATTGTTTGATAATTTCTACATTCTGTTGGATCACCTTTCTTTGGTATGGGCACAAATATGGATCTCTTCCAGTTGGTTGATGAGGTAGCTGTCTTTCAAATTTCTTGGCATAGACCAGTGAGCATTTCCAGCACTGCTTCCATTTGTTGAAACATCTCAATTGGTATTCCATCAATTCCTGGAGCCTTGTTTTCCACTGGTGCCTTCAGTGCAGGGACCTCTTCCTTCAGTACCATTGGTTTTTGATCACTTGTTACCTCCTGAAATGGCTGAATATTGACCAATTCTTTTTGGTACAGTAACTCTGTATTCCATCTATATTCTTTTGGATGCTTCCTGCATCATTTAGATTTCTCCCCCGTAGAATCCTTCACTATTGCAACTTGAGGCTTGAATTTTTTTCTTCAGTTCTTTCAGCTTGAGAAATTCCGAGCATGTTTTTTCCTATTTGGCTTTCTATCTCCAGGTCTTCGCACATTTCATTATAATACGGTACTTTGTCTTCTCAGGCCACCCTTTGAAATTTTCTGTTTAGCTCTTTTGTTTCATCATTTCTTCTTTCGCTTTAGCTGTGCTACGTTCAAAAGCAAGTTTCAGATTTCCTTCTGATGTCCATTTTGGCCTTTTCTTTCTTTGCTGCCTTTTTAATGACCTCTTGCATTCTTCATGTATGGTGCCCTTGATGTTATTCTACAACTTGTCTGGTCTTTGGTCATTAGTATTCAGTCCATCAAATGTATTCTTGAGATGTTCTCTAAATTCAGGTGGGATATACTCAAGGTCATACTTTGGCTCTCGTGGAATTGCTCTAATTTTGTTCAGCTTCAGCTTGAACGTGCATATGAGCAGTTGATGGTCTGTTCTGCAGCCAGCCCCTGGCCTTGTTATGACTGATAATACTGAGTTTATTGAGCTTTTCCGTCATCTTCTTTCCACAGATGTGGTGGATTTGATTCTTGTTTATTCCATCTGGCACTGTCCACATGTATAGTCCCTGTTTATGTTGTTGAAAAGATATTTGCAATGAAGAAGTCGTTGGTATTGCAAAATTCTGTCATGTGATCTCTGGTGTTGTTTCTGTCACCAAGGCTGTATATTCCAACTACCAGCCCTTCTTTGTTTCCAACTTTCGCATTCCAGTCACCAGTAATTGTCAATGTATCTTGATTGTAGTATCCCAGCAACATGCAAACCCCCAGGTGTGACTACCTGACAGACACGAGGTGGAATTCTTTATGTGAACATGTCTTATGTTTTCATTTCTCTTGGAGTGCAATCACTGGATCATAAGGTTTTTGTATATTTATTTTATAAAAAAATTGTCAGACAGTTTTCCAAAGTGGTTATCCCATTTTACATCCCCATCTGTAACGCGTGAGAGTGCCCCTCTGGTAGGGATGGTGGTAGTGTCTCATTGTGGTTCTAGTTTGCATTTCTCTGTTGATAAATAATGTTGAACAGGTTTCCAGGAGAAAGCCAGTTTTATTCATTTTTTCTTTTATAGTTTATGTTTTTGTGTCTTAACATGTCTTTGGCTGCACCAAGGCCATGATGGTTTCCTCCTAAAGTTATAGCTTATATATTATGTAAGTCTGTGTGATTCAGTTCAGTTTAATTCTTGTGTATGATAGAGGTAAGGGTCAAGATTTTTTCCTAAATATGAGTATCAGTTTGCACTATTTGTTGAAAAGACTATTCATTCTTCATTGAATTACCTTGACCTATTTGTTGATGCCTATTTCTGTACCCTTGACTTTTGTTTCATTGATCTATGTATATCTCATGCCAACGTGATAACTATAGCTTTATAGTAAACATACCCAGCAGAGTCCAGTTAGGAGACAGAAACCACAAAGCATTTGAAGAGACAAGGTTTAATCTAAGGAATTATTAACTATTTACTAGTGATTAGCTACTAAGAGGTGATTAAAAAAAAAAAAAAACCTAAATACCCTCCAGCTAAGGGAGATTATCCAAGGAAAGAACAAACTTGAATGGGGGGCCTTTAGCCAAAGATGAGATTCAGACCTCACCGGCAAGGATGTGACTGCATCCGTCATGGTGGAGAAAGTCCTCCCTGGGCCAGAGCTGGTTCGCAGTTGGTAGGCCAAGCTGATGGGCAGGGAGCCACCAGTCAAGACTGGCAGCAGAACTTAGCGGAGGGTGAATGCCACAGCGTGCCCTCTTTACATGGCTCTGGCAGCAGAACAGAAGCTCACTGAAACAGGAAGAACGGCACCTTCCTCCTGTGGTGGCTACTTGAGAGCCCTTTACTGACAAGGCTTATTATGTCACCTGGCTAAGGAGAAATGTTTGCATTGTCTGACAAAGCAGTGAAGTGTTTGTTAGGAGCTCAGAGGCAGTTTGGCTATTCTAGGTCCTTTCAGTTTCCATATAAAATTTAGAATCAGTTTGTCAGTTTCAGTAGCAAAATCTGCTAGGATTTTGGTTGGGATTATGTTGAATCTCTAGATACGGGGGACAGTTGCCATTGTAACACTATTGAGTCTTCCAATTATGAACATGATAAATCTCTCCCATTTTGTTAAGTCTTCTTTAGTTTCTTTGAGTATTGTTTCATAGTTTTTATTGTAGAGGTCTTACACTTTTTTCGTTGATTTATTCCTCAGTACTTTTTATTTTTTTAATGCTATTGTAAATGGGATTGTTATAAAAATTTTATCTTCCAGTTATTTGCTGCTGGTACATACTCCCCCCCCCCTTTTTTTTAATTGTATGTTAGCCTCATATCCTGTGACCTTGTATTAAACTCCTTATTCCAGTGGTGTTTTCATAGATTTCTTAGGATTTTTCTATATAGACGATCATGTTGTCTCAAATAAAGGCAGTTTTCCTCCTTTATTTACAATCTTAGTGCCTTTTATTTCCTTTTCTTGCCTTATTGCACTACTCATCACAGTGTTGGGTAGGAGTATTGAGTGTGGACAACCCTGCATTTTTCCCATCTTAGGGGAGACATGTTCAGTCTTAAACCTTTAAACATGGCACTATTAGCTCTTGGTGTTTTGTAGATATATTTTATCAGGTTAAGGGAGTTCCTGTCCCTTCTTTGTTTGCTGAGAATTTTTTATCATGAATGGATATTAAAATTTGTGAGATGCTCTTTTCTGTCTTTCGAGATGATGATGTAGCTTTTCTGCCTCTTTAATGTGAATTACATTGATTGATTTTAGAATGTTAAACCAACCTTGAATTCTTGGAATAAATGCTACTTTCTATTGCTATGTTGTATTTGTTAATATTTATTAAGGATTTTTTTTGTGTTTATGTTCATGAGGTATATTAGTCTGTAGTGTTTTTGTGATGTCTTTGTCTGTTTTGGGGATCAGAGTAATACTAGTCTCCTTAAAGAGTTTTATAGAACATCACGGAAACCATCTGGACCTGGAACTTCTCTTGTGGAGAGGTTTTAAATTATGAATTTAATGTAGATACGGGGCTGTTCAGATTTTCTCTGTTTTGCAGTAGATTTTGCTTTAATCACTGTTACCTTGGATGAGATACAGTAAGGCCAGGCACAGATCAAGAGACAGAGAGACAGGGACAGAGACAGAAAGAGAGGCCGTGAAAGTTTTCAACGTTCTATTGTATTCACAGTTCCCAGGGGAGAACATAGCATGCCATGCAAGGCCACTCAGGAGGCTGCACCCAATGACAAGAGTAACAAACTGGAGTTGTAAGTGATTGCTTAGGCAAGTAGGGTAAGGATATCTAGGTTTCACAGGCTTCCTAGGGATTGAGTATTTTAGATAATTCAGCAGGCTCAAGGGGCATGGGGCTGTCCCTCCTGGTTTGGTACCTGGCCCTGGGGCAATTACGGTGAGTGCAAAGTGGTGCAAGAGTGTGAAAACCAGATAAGGGAAGTAGGGTGGTTGGAGTGTGGACTTAATCAGCTGCTCAAAAAGTAGAACTAAACACCTCTAGCTGGGGCCTCAGAACTGTTGACAACATTCTAAGAAAAATGCTATATTTACAGTTTTCATAATATATGCCTTTTAAGGAGTTTATTTATGTAATTGACTTTTTTGACAAAAAGTTAATATTTTATTATCCTTTTAATATTTATAGGACTGTTAGTGATGTCTTCTCTTTCATTCCTGTTAGTCATAATTTCATGATTTTCATTAACTATAGAGTTTTTTTTTTTGATAGAGTTTAGATTGACATTGTGTTTCTTTCAGCATTAAAAAAAGATTTTGTTCCAATAACTTCTGGCTTACATTCTTTCTAAGTGATAAATTAACAGTAATTCTTTCTTTGTTCCCCACATGTTTCTCAGCTGCTTTTAAGATTTTCTCTTTATCATTACTTTTTAGCAGTATGACTGTGACATGTCTCGGTTTGTTTTTCTCTGCATATATCATGCCTGGGGGTTGTTGAGTTTCTTACATCTATAGGTTTATAGTTTTTTAAAAATCAAATTTGGAAAATTTTACCTCATCGTTTTATCAAAAAAAATTTTTTTCTCCCTAACACTGTCTCATGGGATACTGAAGCTTATTTTTTTTTCTTTTAAACTCTCTACCTCTCTGTGGGGAGCCCTTGTGGCACAGTGGTTAAGTGCTTCGCTGATAACCGAAAGGTCAGTAGTTCGAACCCACCAACCGCTGCACAGGAGAAGGATGTGGCAGTCTGCTTCTGTAAAGATTAAAAAAAAAAAAAAAAAATTTTTTTTTTTTTTAAGCCTTGGAAATCCTGTGGGACAGTTCTGCTCTGTCCTGTAGGGTCACGATGAGTTGGAATAGAGTTGACGGCAAGGGGTTTGGTTTTTCACATCTCTCTGTGTATCAAGGTGGATAGTTCTATTGCCTGGTCTTAAAGATCGCTGACCTATTTTTTGCAGCCTCTAGTCTAAAATCAATCCAGCAATTTTTCTTCTTCAGAAATTGTATTATCCAGCTGTAGAAGTTTTATTTTTTTAAGCCCATTATGTTTTTTCCTCATTATGTTCCTGTTTTTCCGTTTGAACATATTCACAGTAGCTATTTTAAAGTCTTTTTCTGCCAATTTCATCATTGCTAACATTTCTGGGTCAGTGTTTCTGACTGGTTTTTCTTCTTATTTGGGTCACATTTCTTGCTTCTTTATATCTAATAACTTTTAATTGGATATTTGATACTTTCATGTTGTAATATGTAATGTTTTATGTATAATTACAACATGTAATATATGTCTGCATTTTTAAAAGCTTTCTACTTTGAAATAATTATAGATTCATAGGAAGTTGCAAAGAAAAATACAGGGACTCTTGTGCATCTTTCCCCCAGCCTCTTCCCAGTGTTAACGTCTCAGACAGCTATCATACAATGTCGTAACAAGAAATTGATACTGGTACAATGCACAGAGCTTGTTCAGATTTCACCAGTTATATATGTATTCGTGTGTGTGTGTGTGTGTGTATAGCTCTGTGCAGTTTTGTCACATGTGTAACCTTGCTACCACCACAGTCAAGATACTCAACTGGGCCATCACAAGACTCCCTTGTGTTACCTCCGTATGGCCCACTCATCTTCTCTCTTACCCCTAATGGTCAACAACCACTAGTTGGTTATCTGTCTCTATAATTATGTGGATTAATGAACGTTACATAAACGTAACAAGTGTCTGTCAGTTTGTCGTACTTTGGGGGCTTGTGTGTTGCTGTGATGCTGGAAGCTATGCCATCGGTATTCAGATACCAGCAGGGTCGCCCATGGAGGACAGGTTTCAGCTGAGCTTCCAGACTAAGACAGACTAGGAAGAAGGACCCGGCAGTCTACTTCTGAAAAGCATTAGCCAGTGAAAACCTTATGAATAGCAGCAGAACGTTGTCTGGTATAGTGCTGGAAGATGAGCCCCCCAAGGTTGGAAGGTACTCAAAAGATAACTGGGGAAGAGCTGCCTCCTCAAAGTAGAGTCGACCTTAATGACGTGGATGGAGTAAAGCTTTCAGGACCTTCATTTGCTGATGTGGCACGACTCAAAATGAGAAGGAAACAGCTGCAAACATCCATTAAAAATCGGAACCTGGAACGTGCGAGGTATGACTCTAGGAAAATTGGAAATCATCAGAAATGAAATAGAACACATAAACATTGATATCCTAGGCATTAGTGATCTGAAATGGACTGGCATTGGCTGTTTTGAATCAGACAATCATATAGTCTACTATGCTGGGAATGACAACTCGAAGAGGAATGGTGTTGCATTCATCATCAAAAAGAACATTTCCAGATCTATCCTGAAGTATAGTGCTGTCAGTGATAGGATAATATCCATATGCCTACAAGGAAGACCAGTTAATACGACTATTATCCAAATTTACGCACCAACCACTAGGGCCAAAGATGAAGAAATAGAAGATTTTTATTAGCTGCTGCAGCTTAAAATTGATTGAACATGCAATCAAGATGCATTGATAATTACTGGTGATTGGAATCTGAAAGTTGGAAACAAAGAAGGAGGATCAGTAGTTGGAAAATATGGCCTTGGTGATAGAAACAATGCCGGAGATCGAATGATAGAATTTTGCAAGACCAACAACTTCTTCATTGCAAATACCTTCTTTCACCAACATAAACATCGACTGTACACATGGACCTTGCCAGATGGAACACACAGAAGTCAAATGGACTACATCTGTGGAAAGAGACGATGGAAAAGCTCAATATCATCAGTAGAACAAGGCCAGGGGCCAACTGTGGAACACACCATCAATTGCTCATATGCAAGTTCAAGCTGAAACTGAAGAAAATCAGAGCAAGTCCACGAGAGCCAAAATATGGCCTTGAGTACATCCCACCTGAATTTAGAGACCATCTGAAGAATAGATTTAATGCATTGAGCACTAGTGGCTGCAGACCAGACGAGCTGTGGAATGACATCAAGGACATCATCCATGAAGAAAGCAAGAGGTCACTGAAAAGACAGGAAAGAAAGAAAAGACCAAGATGGATGTCAGAGGAGACTCTGAAACTTGCACTTGGGCATCGAGCAGCTAAAGCAAAAGGAAGAATTGATGAAGTAAAAGAACTGAAGAGAAGATTTCAAAGGGCCTCTCGAGAAGACAAAGGAAAGTATTATAATGACATGTGCAAAGAGCTGGAGATGGAAAACCAAAAGGGAAGAACACACTCGGCGTTTCTCAAGCTGAAAGAACTGAAGAAAAAATTCAAACCTCGAGTTGCAGTAGTGAAGGATTCCATGGGGAAAATATTAAATGATGCAGGAAGCATCAAAAGAAGATGGAAGGAATACACAGAGTCATTATACCAAAAAGAATTAGTCGATATTCAGCCATTTCAAGAGGTGGCATATGATCAGGAACTGATCTAGAGGAAGAAGCCCAAGCTGCTCTGAAGGCATTGGTGAAAAACAAGGCTCCAGGAATTGATGGAATATCAATTGAGATGTTTCAACAAACAGATGCAGTGCTGGAGGTACTCACTCATCTATGCCCAGAAATATGGAAGACAGCTTCCTGGCCAACTGACTGGAAGAGATCCATATTTATGCCTATTCCCAAGAAAAGTGATCCAACCGAATGTGGAAATTATAGAAGAATATCATTAATATCACATGCAAGCAAAATTCTGCTGAAGATCTTTCAAAAAATGGCTGCAGCAGTATATCAACAGGGAACTGCCAGAAATTCAGGCCGGTTTCAGGATGTGGAACCAGGGATATCGTTGCTGATGTCAGATGGATCCTGGCTGAAAGCAGAGAATACCAGAAGGATGTTTATCTGTGTTTTATTGACTGTGCAAAGGCATTCGACTGTGTGGATCAGAACAAACTATAGATAACACTGCGAAGAGTGGGAATTCCAGAACACTTAATTATGCTCCTGAGGAACCTTTAGATAGATGAAGAGGCAGTAGTTCGGACAGAACAAGGGCATACTGATTGGTTTAAAGTTAGGAAAGGTGTCTGTATGCTGAACAAATAATACGAGAAGCTGGACTCTATGAAGAAGAATGGGGCATCAGGATTGGAGGAAGACTCATTAACAACCTGCATTATGCAGATGACACACCTTGCTTGCTGAAAATGAAGAGGACTTGAAGCACTTACTAATGAAGATCAAGAACCACAGCCTTCAGTATGGATTACACCTCAACATAAAGAAAACAAAAATCTTCACAACTGGACCAACGAGCAACATCGTGATAAATGAGAAAAATTGAAGTTGTCAAGGATTTCATTTTACTTGGACCCACAATCAACAGCCATGGAAGCAGCAGTCAAGAAATCAAAAGACGCATTGCATTGGGCAAATCTGCTGCAAAGGATCTCTTCAAAGTGTTGAAGAGCAAAGATGTCACCCTAAAGACTAAGGTGTGGCTGACCCAAGCCATGGTATTTTTAATTGCATCACATGTATGTGAAAGCTGGACAATGAATAAGGAAGACCGAAGAAGAGGTGACGCCTTTATAATTGTGGTGTTGGCGAAGAATATTGAATGTACCATGGACTGCCAAAAGAACGAACAAATCTGTCTTGAAAGAAGTGTGGCCAGAATGCCCCTTAGAGGCAAGGATGGCGAAACTGCGTCTTACACACTTTGGACATGTTGTCAGGAGGGATAAGTCCCTGGAGAAGGACATCATGCTTGGCAGAGTACAGGGTCAGCAGAAAAGAGGAAGACCCTCAACAAGGTGGATTGACACAGTGGCTGCAACAATGAATTCAAGCATAACAATGATTGTAAGGATGGCGCAGGACCAGGCAGTGTTTCATTCTGTTGTGTATAGGGTAGCTATGAGTCGGAACCGACTCGACGGTACCTAACAACAACAACAACATAAATGGAGTTTTGCAGTATGTATCCTTTGAGATTGGCTTTTTTTACCTTAAACTCAGAATAATTTCCTTGAGGGTCATCCAGGTTGTTGTGTTTACCAATAGTTTGTTCTTTTTATTGCTGAATAGTAATCCATGGTATGGATGTACTCCAGTTTAATCATTTAGATTTTTTTTTTTAAGTGTGACGTTTTGGCTTGCAAGATAGTTAAGTGACTTGTGGACCAGCTTGATCCTTTTGAGGTTTGTTTTTTAAGCTTTGTTAGGGTAGGTCTAAAAGACAACCAACCAACCAACGAAACCTGTTGCCATCGAGTCAATGCTGACTTATAGCGACCTTATAGGACAGAGTAGCACTGCCCCATAGGGTTTCCAAGGTTGTAATCTTCGCGGAAGCAGACGGCTGCACCTTTGTCCCGTGGACTGCAGCTGTCGGGGTAAAATCACCGACCTTTCACTTAGTAACTGAACGCTTTAATCACTGTGCCACCAGGGCTCCTAGGGTAGGCCTAGAATAGTCCCTATTCTAGGGCTCGTTTGTCCCTGCTTCTAAGTGGTGGGCTTTCTGGATGTTCTATCAAACGACAACAAAATCTTTCTTGCTTGTTTAAAATTGAATGTATTTCTACTCCTTGAAATTATCTAGTCATTGTATCAACTTAGAGCTCCTCAGTAATTGTTCCTTGGCCCGGCCTTGTGGAGTGTCCCCTCTGCTGCCATGTTAGTGTTCAGCCAAAGACTAGAGGTGAACTTGTGCACAGATTTCTGGAGCTGTTTCTCATATTTGCACCTTCGTTCTTGCTACTCTGCCCTGCAGAATCCAGCTGTCTCTTGTCTCTTCAACGTAAGGAGACTGCTGTGCTTGGGGGTTGTAGTCCAGAAGTGCCTGCAGGCAGATAACTGGGGCACCCTTGTTTGTTTTCCTTCCTTCAGAGATCGTAATCCTTCATTGCCTATTGTCTGAATCCAGTTGTTTGATACATATAACTGAAAACCTGTATTTTATGATGGGAGAACAAGTCCGGTAATGGTGTCTCTGTCATGGTTGGCAGCAGAAGTCTGTTTGTTTCTATGTCAGTTGTTTGGAAGTTGAAATGGATTTTTCTTTTTCTCCCAAGAGCTTTGTTTTTCATTTTGTATCTTAAGATGTGACTTGATTTGCATTTATTTTTTGAGTAAAAAATAAGTTCCCGTGCTTCAAAATTCAGAGTCTAAAGGGGTTTACAGTTAAGTCTCCTTTTCTCCCTAGTTTACCAGCTGTTTATTTCTTATCCTGGTTATTAATTTCTTGTGTATCCTTCAAGAGACTTGATGCTTATTTTGATAAAATGTATTACACACAGAAACGTTCTCTACAGAAATGTGGATATATATTCTTTCTTCCCCAAATCCTTGTTTTAGTGAAATGCTAGCATTGCTGTACTCCCTTTTCTGTATGGCATGTTTTTGTTCGTTTTCCTTAACGATGCAATTTAGAGAGCGTTGAATTTATTACGTGAAAAGATTTTATATTTTTTCAGCTGTGTGATCTATGATTGGATAGATGTGCCATAATTTATTTAACTAGTTTGGTTATTCCTGGCTTTTTGCTGTGACAAACAGTGCTGAGGCAAATGATCTTGTAAGGAAATAATTTCACTTACGTATAAGTGTACATAAGATAAATTTCTAGAAGTGGAGTTTCTGTGTCAAAGAGCATGTGAGTTTGTAATTTTGATTGCTTTTGCCAGTTTTCTTGTTACAGAGATTTTATCATTTGTACTACAGATGTGTACAGCAGCTGCCTATTTTCCCATGCCACCCTGACTGCATGTGTTTAGGCACGTTTTAAATAATAAAGTTCTTAGAGTACTGTTCAAACCATACATTTGCAAAAACAAAAAAAAAAGAAAGAACATAATGCTTTTGTTATATTAGTCTTTAAAGAACATTGAGTATAAATCTGTTTAAGTGCAGACTTACATGACAATTATGAAAGAGACTTGATAATACTTTTTTTCTTGATGTACTTTTGAAAGTTTAATAATAGTAGCTAATTTTTGACATTTATTATGTGTCCTATGTGCCAGTACTGTGCTAATGAGTTTACATACATTATAAACTTATTTTTTAAAACAATTCTACAAGATAGGTGGTGGTGTGTTGTTAGGTGCGGTTGAGTTGGTTCGAACTCATAGCGACCCTGTGTACAACAGAACAAAACACTGCCCAGTCCTGTGCCATCCTCACAATCATTATGGTTCAGCCCATTGTTGCAGCTGCTGTGTCAGTCCATCTCATTTAGGATCTTCCTTTTTTGTGCTGACCCTCTACTTTATAAGCATGATGCCCTTTTCTGGGGACTAATCCCTCCTGATTATATATCCAAAGTATGTGAGATGAAGTCTTGCCATCCTCGCTTCTAAGGAGCATTCTGGCTATACTTCTTCCAAGACAGATTTGTTCATTCTTCTGGCAGTCCGTGGTATATTTAGCATTCTTCACCAACACCGTAATTCAAAGGCGTCAGTTCTTTTTCAGCCTTCTTTATTCATTGCCCAGCTTTCGCGTGCATATGAGGAGATTGAAAACACCATGGCTTGGGTCAGGTGCATTGTAGTGCATGAAGTGATAACTTTGCTTTTTAACATTTTAAAGAGGTCTTTTGCAGCAGATTTGCCCAGTGGAATTGGTAATTTGGTGTTTTTTTTTTTTTTTTCCTAATTTTTATTGTGCTTTAAGTGAAAGTTTATAAATCAAGTAGTCTCTCATACAAAAACTGATCTACACCTTGCTGTATACTCCTAGTTGCTCTTCCCCCAATGAGACAGCACACTTCTTTTCTCCATCCTGTATTTCCATGTCCATTCAGCCAGCTCTGTCCCCCTTGGCCTTCACATCTCCCCTCCAGACAGGAGCTGCCCACATAGTCTCATGTGTCTACCTGATCCAAGAGGGTCACTCCTCACTTGTATCATTTTCTCTCTTATAATCCAGTCCAGTCCCTATCTGAAGAGTTGGTTTTGGGAATGGTTCCTGTCTTGGGCTAACAGAAAGTCTGGGGACCATGACTTCCGGGTTCCTTCTAGTCTCAGTCAGACCATTAAGTCGTTGTTATACGAGAATTTAAGGTCTACATCCCACTTTTCTGCTCCTTTAGGGATTCTCTGTTGTGTTCCCTATCATGGCAGCCATTGGTTGTAGCTGGGTACCATCTAGTTCTTCTGGTCTCAGGCTGATGTAGTCTCTGATTTATGTGGCCCTGTGTCTTGGGCTCATAATTACCTTGTGTCCTTGGTGCCCTTCATTCTCCTTTGCCCCAGGTGGGTTGAAACGAATTGATCCATCTTAGATGGCTGCTTGCTAGCATTTTTTAAGACCCCAGACGCCACTCTCCAAAATGGGATGCAGAGTATTTTCTTGATGGATTTTATTATGCCAATTGACCTACATGTCCCCTAAAACCATGGTTCCCAAACCCCTGCCTCTGCTGCGCTAGCTTTCGAAGCATTCGATTTATTCAGGAAACTTCTTTGCTTTTGGTTTAGTCCAGTTGTGCTGACCTCTCCTTTATTGTATGTTGTCTTTCCCTTCATCTAAAATAGTTCTTGTGTACTATCTAATTAGTGAATTCCCCTCTCTCCTCCTTCCTCCCTCCCCCCTCTGGTAACTATCAAAGAATATTTTCTTCTCTGTTTAAACTGTTTGTTGAGTTCTTATAACAGTGGTCTCATACAATATTTGTCCTTTTGCAACTAATTGATTTCACTCAGCATAATGCCTTCCAGATTCCTCCTTGTTATGAAATGTTTCACAGATTCATCATGGTTCTTTATCGATGCATGGTATTCCATTGTGTGAATATGCTGTAATTTATTTATCCATCCATCCATTGATGGGCACCTTGGTTGCTTCCATCTTTTTGCTATTGTAAACAGTGCTGCAGTGAACATGTGTGTGCATGTATCTGTTTGTGTAAAGGCTCTTATTTCTCTAGGATATAGTCCAAGGGGTGGAATTGCTGGATCATATGGTAGTTCTATTTCTAGCTTTTTAAGGAAGTGCCAAATCAATTTCCAAAGTGGTTGTACCATTTTACATTCCTGCCAGCACTGTAGAGGTGTTCAAGTCTCTCCAAAACCTCTCCAACATTTATTATTTTGTGTTTTTTGGGTTAATGCCAGCCTTGTTAGAGTGAGGTGGAATCTCACTGTGGTTTTAATTTGTGTTTCTCTAATGGCTAATGATTGTGAGCATTTCCTCATGTATCTATTAGCTACCTGAATGTCGTCTTTAGTGAAGTACCTGTTCATATCTTTTGCCCATTTTTTAGTCGAGTTATTTGTCTTTTTGTAGTTGAGTTTTTGCAGTAACATGTAGATTTTAGAGATCAGCTGCTGATCAGAAATATCATAGCTAAAAAATTTTTCCCGATCTGTAGGTAATCTTTTTATACTTTTGGTGAAGTCTTTGGATGAGCATAGCTGTTTGTCTTTTAGGAGCTCCCAGTTATCTAATTTCTCTTCTGGTGTTTGTACATTTCTAGTAATATTTTGTATACCGTTTATGCCGTGTATTGGGGTTCTTAACGTTGTCCCTATTTTTTCTTCCATGATCTTTATCATTTTAGATTTTATATTTAGGTCTTTAATCCATTTTTAATTGGTTTTTGTACATGGTGTGAGGTATGGGTCTTATGAATATCCAGTTATGCCAGCACCATTTGTTAAAAAGACTGTCTTTTCCCCATTTAACTGTTTCGGGGCCTTTGTCAAATATCAGCTGCTCATATGTAGATAGATTTATGTTTGGATTCTCAATTCTGTTCCATTAGTCTATGTATCTGTTGTTGTACCAGTACCAGGCTGTTTTGACCACTGTGGCGGTATAATAGGTTCTAAAATCAGGTAGAATGAGGCCTCCCACTTCTGCTTTTTTGGTAATGCTTTACTTATATGGGGCATCTTTCCCTTCCATATGAAGTTGGTAATTTGTTTCTCCATCTCATTAAAAAATGTCACTGGTATTTGGCTCGGGATTGCATTGTATCTATAGATTGCTTTGGGCAGGATAGACATTTTTACAATGTTGAGTGTTCCTGTCCGTGAGCAAGGTATGTTTTTCCACTTATGTAGGTCTCTTTTTGTTTCTTGCAGTAGTGTCTTGCAGTTTTCCTTGTATAGGTCTTTTACATCTCTGGTTAGATTTATTCCTAAGTATTTTATCTTCTTATGGGCAATTGTAAATGGTATTGATTTGGTGATTTCCTCTTCGACGCTCTCTTTGTTGGTTAGAGGAATCCAACTTATTTTTGTATGTTTGTCTTGCACCCTGATACCTGCTAAACTCTTCTATTAGTTTCAGTAGTTTTCTTGAGGATTCTTTAGGTTTTTCTGGGTGTAGATCATGTCATCTGCAAACAGATACTTTTACTTCTTCTTTGCAAATTTGGATGCCCTTTATTTTTTTATCTAGCCTAATTGCTCTGGCTCAGACCTACAGCACAATGTTGAATAAGAGTGGTGATAAAGGGCATTCTTGTCTGGTTCCTGTTCTCAAGGAGAATGCTTTCAGTCTCTCTCCATTTGGGATGATGTTGGCTGTTGGCTCTGTATAAATGCCCTTTATAATGTTTAGGAATTTTCCTTCTATTCCTAATTTGATGAGAATTTTTATCATGAATGGGTCTTGGACTTTGTCAAATGCCTGTTCTGCATCAATTGATAAAATCGTGATTCTTGTCTTTTGTTTTATTTATATGATGGATTACGTTAATTGTTTTTCTAATCTTGAACCATCCCCACATACCTGGTATGAATCCCACTTGGTTGTGGTGAATTATTTTTTTGATACGTTGTTGAATTCTATTGGTTAGAATTTTGTTGAGGACTTTTGCGTCTAAGTTTATAAGGGATATTGGTCTGTAATTTTCTTTTTTTGTGGAGTCTTTACCTGGTTTTGGTATCAGGGTTGTGCTGGCTTCATAGAATGAGTTTGGGAGTATCCCATCCTTTTCTGTGCTCTGAGATAACCTTTAGTAGTTGTGGTGTTAACTCTTCTCTGAATGTTTGGTGGAATTCTCCAGTGAAGCTGTCAGGGCCAGGGCTTTCCTTTGTTGGGAGTTTTAAATTACTTTTTCTATCTCTTCTTTTGTTATGGGTTTATTTAGTTGTTCTGTCTCTGTTTGTGTTAGTTTAGGTAGGCAGTGTGTTTCTAGAAATTTGTCCATTTCCTCTAGGTTTTCAAATTTGTTAGAGTACAACTTTTCATAGTTCTGTGTTACGATTCTTTTAATTTCGGTTGGGTCTGTTGTGATATTGCCCATCTCATTTCTTCTTCGGGGTATTTGCTTCCTCTCCTATTTTTCTTTTGTCAATCTGGCCAGTGGTTTCTTGATTTTGTTAATCTTTTCAAAGAACCAGCTTTTGGTCTTGTTAACTCTTTCAATTGTTTTTCTGTTCCTTGTTTCATTTAATTCTGCTCAAATTTTTATTATTTACTGCCTTCTGGTGCCTGAAGGTTTCTTTTGTTGCTCTCAGTTTTATAAGTTGTAGGGGTAGTTCTTTGATTTGGGCTCTTTCTTCTTTTTGTATGTGTGCATTTATTGTTATAAATTGACCTCTGAGCCCTACTTTAACTGTGTCGCAAAGGTTCTGAAAAGAAGTGTTTTCATTCTCATTGGATTCTGTGAATTTCTTTATTCCATCCTTAATTTGTGCTATAATCCAATTGTTTTTGAGCAAAATATTGTTCGGTTTGCATGTGTTTGGTTTCTTTTCCCTGATTTTTCTGTTACTGGCTTCTAGTTTTATGGCTTTATGGTCAGAGGAGATGCTTTCTAATATTTCAGTGTTTTGGCGTCTGTTAAGGCTGTCTTTATGACCTAATATACCATCTATTCTACAGAATGTTCCATGTGCATTTGAAAAGAAAGGATACTTGGATGCTGTCGGGTGGAGTGTGCTCTGTGTGTGTCTATGAGGTCAAGTTGGTTAATTGTGCATTTAGCTCTTGGTCTTTTTTTTTTCTTTATTGAGCTTCTTTCTGGATGTTCTGTCCTTCACTGAAAGTGGTGTATTGCAGTTTCCTACTATTATTGTGGAGCTATCTATCTCACTTGTCAGTACTGTTAGACTTTGTTTTATGTATCTTGAAGCTCTGTTGTTGGGTGCATAAATATTTAATATGGTTATATCCTCCTGGTTTATTGTCCCTTTAATCATTATATAGTGTCCTTCCTTATCCTTTGTGGTAGATTTAAGTTTGAATTCTTTTTTTTTTTTTTTTTTGATTGTTTGCTTGATACATTTTTTTCCATCGTTTGAGTTTTAGTTTGTGTCTTTAAGATGTGTCTCTTGTAGGGAGCATATAGACGGATCGTGTTTTTTAATCCATTCTGCCACTCTCTGTCTCTTTATTGGTGCATTTAGACCATTTACATTCAGCATGATATAGACAGTTTAGTGCTGTCATTTTGATGTCTTTGTATGTTGTTGACGGTTTCATTTTTCTACTTATTTTTTTGTGATGAGTAGTTTTTCTTTGTTAATTGCGTGTTCCTCTTTTTCATTGTAGTTGTTTTTTTTTTTTTTGCTGAGTCTTTATGTTTTTCTTGTTTTTTTTATTTTGATGTGTAGGATTGTTAGTTTTCTTTGTGCTACCTTAATATTTACCCCTGTTTTTCTAAGTTTAAACCTAACATGTATCTCCCTATATCGCCTTGATTTCCTCTCCATATGGAAGATCTCTGCCTACTTTATTTAGTCCCTCTTTATTTATTTAATGTTGCCATCTTTTACATGATGACATCACTGATTCCTAGTTGTATTTTTTTTTTATCTTGATTTATTTTGTGATTTTGCTATCTTGGTCGACATCTGGTTGTTCTGTCCTGTGTTCTAGCGTTGTGTTGATATGTGATATTATTGATTTTCTATCCAGAGAATTCCCTTTAGTATATCTTATAGTTTTCATTCAGTTTTTGCAAATTCCCTAAGCTTCTCTTTATCTGGAAATATCTTAATTTCGCCTTCATATTTGAGAGACAGTTTTGCTGGATATATGATTCTTGGCTGTCAGTTTTTCTCCTTCATTGCCTTATATATGTCACCCCATTGCCTTCTTGCCTTTATGGTTTCTGCAGAGCAGTCTGAACTTCTGATTCTCTTTTGTAGGTGACTTTTCGCTTATCCCTGGCCACTTTTAAAATTTTCTCTTTATCTTTGGTTTTGGCAAGTTTGGTGATAATATGTCTTAGTGACTTTCTTTTGGGATCTACCTTGTATGGAGTTCGATGAGCATCTTGGATAGATATCCTTTCATCTTTCACGATTTTCGAGAAGTTTTCTGCCAACAAATCTTCAACAGTTCTCTGTATTTTCTATCCCTCCCTGTTTTGGCATTCCAGGCACTCGCACGTTACTCTTCTTGATAGAGTCCCACATGATTCTTAGGATTTCTTCATTTTTTAAAAAAACTTTTGTCTGATTTTTCTTCGAATACACTGTTGTTAAGTGTTTTATCTTCAATCCCACTAATTCTGCCTTCCAATTCCTCATTTCTGCTCCTCTGACTTTGTATTGAGTTGTCTAGTTCTGTAATTTTATTGTAAATCTTCTGAATTTCTGATTGCTGTCCTTCTGTGGATTCTTTCCGCTTTTTAAGTTTTTCATTATGTTCTCAAATAATCTTTTTCATTTCTTCAGCTGCTTTCTCTGTGTGTTCCTTGGCTTGTTCTGCGTTTTGCCTGATCTCATTCGTGATTTCTTGAAGAGTTCTGTGTATTAATCTTTTGTATTCTACATCTGGTAATTCCAGGAATACATCTTCATCCGGGAGAGTCCTCGATTCTCTGTTTGGGGAATTTGTTGAAGCAGTCATGGTCTGTTTTTTTATGTGGTTTGATATGGACTGTTGTCTCTGAGCCATCTCTAAGTTATTGTATTAGTTTATTTTATGTTCGCTCACTGTGTCCTAGTTTCTTGCTTTGTTTTGTTTTGATATACCCAAATAGGCTGCTTAAATGAGCTAACTTGATTATTGGAGCCTTTGAAGCACTAATGTCCTGTTACCAGGTGGCTAGAGCTGTTACCAGATATATGCGCTTAGGAGTCCATTGAGTAATCTTGTGTAGATTCAGCTCAGGTGTCCTGATAGTCATCTAGTGTGTGGTGTAGGCTCTTACCTACTTAGAGGAGAAGTGGTGATTGGTGTATGCACAGGTTTCTGGTAGCAGCAGGGGGTCACACTCTGAGGAAGGCAGGGGGCGACAACCTTCCCCTGAGTGTCTGTGAGGAATGCATGTCCCTGTTTTCTAGAGTACTCTGGTGGGTGGGCTCTGCAGCTGTACCGTAGGCACCCAGTGCTTTTACCTGTAAGGACTGGTAGGCACCACTTATCCTTGGAGCCTTTTTCTGGATGGCTAGGTGGCATGGTTGAAGCCTCCAGTCCTCAGGCCTCTGCTTTGGGTAGGTGAAGGCCCTGTTTCATAGGCAGAGTAGTGTCAAACATACAAAACCAGCCTCTCCACCGCACAGCTGATACAGTTACAGTCAGGCCTCAGACAGATTCGCCCTTGCAATATAATGGCCAGATCCTATCTGGTGTATTGGAGCCACTTGGAGTCATGTAGGGGTGAAATACAAAGTCTGTGGATCGCTTGTGCCTGGACTGTAGCTGCTTCTGCTCTGAGTTTCCAGATTAGAGGAGTCGGCAGAATATGTCCACCGTTTGTTAATTTGTTCCTTCTCCAAGCGCAGGAGAATGGCTCAGGGAGTGCAGCATGACCTATCCCAGGCCCAGAGAAATCAACTGTTAATGAAGCTTGCTGCGGAAGAGAGAGGAGGGATTGCATAGATAGGAGAGAGTTCTTCAAAAGGAGGAGCTATTAGATCCAGCGGTAAATTAGACAAAATCACTTATCTTGTCCCAAGAGCACTGTTATAGAATCCAGAGGCATGTGTAGCCTGTGTGCCTTGGCTGGGTCCACACTGAGATCACCCCAGGGGGTCAGGGCTGTGTCCTGTGCTTGCCTTCTTTTGCCGAAGCAGCCACGTCCCCACCACCGTCACACCAGGGTGTGAGGGGTGTCAGCATTTCAGTTGGCTTCTTTTGCTGAAGCAGCCTCGTTCTAACCCTCCCCCCTCCCCCACCAGCCCTGCTGCAGGCACACCACAGGTCAGGGGCACTCCTCTTTGCTTGCCTTCTTTGGCTGAAGCAGCCGTGTCCTCAAAAACTACCATCAGCCCCGCTGCAGTCACAGCAAGGAATCAGGGCTGAGGCACTGCCGTGGGCTTGGCAACTCCTTGCTGCTTCTGTATCGTCTGTCCCTCCCTTGTCACTCAGTCCGATTCCTTAACTTGCCCTTTGATGCCCAGGATTCCTAGCTTGTCATATATAATTGATTCACTTGTTTTTTGGGGTCTTTGTTGTAAGAGAGATCATCAGAAGTGTCTCCGCCATCTTGGCCCTGCCTCTCATTTGATTTCTTGACTGCTGCTTCCATAGGTGTTGATTGTGGATCCAAGTAAAATGAAATCCTTCACAACTTCTGTCTTTTCTCTATTTACCATGATGTTGCTTGTTGATCCAGTTGATGGATAGAATGTATTATCTTCATTTCGCAGATAGGCGTCCTTGGTTTAGTACACTTTAGGCTTGAGATTAATTCCAAGTTTTATTCTAAACCCCAAATTATTGTCATATCTTCAAAGATTAATGATATTGGTCTTTACCCTTTAATTTTTCTTTAAATCCACTTCCGTATTTTAGTCTTTCCCTATCTTTCATAAAGTACTATTAGAATGACTGTAATATTGGCCAGGATTATGGTCTTTTGGGGTTCCTAAATTGGATTGAGGAAAGTCCAGATGTAATTTGCAGGAATTAGAAGTCCCAGACAAAAGAAAGGAGTTGAAAGGTAGTTTGTGTGCCTGTATGTGTGTAAAAGAGTGTGCACTTCTCTGAGAAAAAATGTTAGGTGTGTAACGTAGATGCCACTTTTATGTATTGTCTTGGGTGAGTGGTGAAAAGTAAGGGAAAGTGGCAAAGTTGCAGAATTACTGGAGAGGGAAGACAGGTCAGTGATAGTAATTGGGTCAGGAAGCTTTCTTTTATCCCCAAGCCTCATATTTGCTCTTGGAATGATCTTGTTGTAGTACGTGATCTTGTAGGAGTCAGCCTGTGGCCATTTGATTTTTTAATATATCCTAGACATTTACTTTTTAATTGTACATAACTTAGAATCCCCCACAGCTGCTAGGTTGCATTTCAGAGCAGAATTTTTATAAGAAAATCTTGGTCAGTATAATTCCCATATAGCCAAATTATTTTGCAGATTTTAAAAAATTATTTAAAATTTGGATTATTTTAATTTCAGTTTTTTCTCTTCCCACCCCATTTTGCAGACATTTCAACCTACGAATGAAGAGGGACACCTCACTCTTCAGTGATGAATTTAAGGTAGAAACATCAGATAGAGTACTTGATTATGATACCTCTCATATTTACACTGGACATATTTTTGGTAAGTTGAACCTTACAAGAACTCTTATTTTTCCTACACAAGGAAATACATATTTTTTGAAGTATAAGCAAATATTTTAGAAAAGCTGTATAAATCTCAAGGAGATTAAATGTATTGTGAAGGGTAATGGTCTTTGAAAAATGAAGTAATTCTTGGATTTGTCTTTATGTGCATGCTGGCTTCTGAAAGGTATGAATTTTTTAATTTACTACTTCCAAAGTGTTAGAATTTTGAAAAAAATTTTAATGACTTCTGTAATTTTCTGATTTTCCTAGTCTGCAAGCAAGAAATTAGTAGTAGTTTTGTTGCATTTTGTAAAAAAAGAGGAAAAATTTAAAAGGAAACTTTAAAGAACGTTTTAGTAGCCAAAATTAATGTGACAAAGTCATTCATAGGAAAATCCCCCAAAGGACTTTTCAGAATCTTACTTGGTTTTGTTCACAATTCAAGCAAATTTCATCAGATTAAAAAGGTATTGGGGGCAGGGTATGTGGGAGCATACCTAATCCAATACTAAACCCCAAACCAAACCCACTGACATCAAGTTCATTCCAACTCACAGGGACTCTATAGGACAGGGTAGAACTGCCCCATGGTGTTTCCAAGGCAGTAAATTTTTGTGGAAGCAGGCTGCCACATCTTTTCCTGCAGAGTGGTTGGTGGGTTTGAACTGCCGACGTTTTGGTTAACAGCTGAGTGCTTTAACCCCTGCTCCATCAGTGCTCCTTAACCCAAAGAGAAAGTTACATTTGTTCCGTTTATAGTGTGGGAAGACTAGGACAATTACAGAAGTCATAAAAAAGCTGGAAAATCAAAGCTGCCTGAGGGTATTAGAGAGGGGCAACATATTGTATTATAACCCTGTGGACCCTGTATGATAATACTCAAGATGATCCTGAGTTATTAAGAAAAAATTTAACTGTTTCAAATTTTGTTTCTACATATTGGAGATTTACATTCAAAATTATATCAGAAAAAATTAAATGCTTAAAGAAGTTTTTTAAATTTTTTGATTTTGCCAGATAAATGAGACATTTTTGTACTTAATTTTTCTCATATGCAGCTAAACCCCTAGTTATTAAATTAAAAGCTTTTTAACAATTCTGTGACGAAAGAAGAGTATTTTTTCACCAGTCTAGATTTTTATTTTTATTGTGCTTTAAGTGAAAGCTTACAAATCAACTCAATCTCTCATACAAAAATTTATGTATATCTTGCTATATACTCCTAATTGCTCTCCCCCTAATGAGGTGGCACACTCCTTCCCCCACTCTCTCTTTTCGTGTCCATTCAGCCCACTTCTGACCCCCTCTGCCCTCTCATTTCCCCTCCAGACAGGAGATGCCAACATAGTCTCATTTGTCTACTTGATCCAAGAAGCTCATTCTTTACCAGTATCATTTTCTATCCCATTGTCCAGTCCAATCCCTGTCTGAAGAGTTTCACCAGTCTAGATTTTTAATAAACTTTTCTAGTATTTTCTCGATCATTTATCTCATTGGGCAAATAACTTAATAGTCTCTGCCCTATGTTGCTAGGTGTTGGTCAAGAAGAGTACAAGACTATAAATGAGTTTACAGATAAAAATGGTGTCATTTAAAATACCAGTGTCTTGGGCTCTTAGCTTTAGTCAATGATTAATTGGCATTCGACTCACTGATGTTAATATACAACTTGGAAATTGTGGAAGTCCTGATTTTTGTTTTAATGAGAAAATTTTAACAGGTAAATTTAACTTTTAAAGACCCTTCCCTCTGCTTTCCATCCCTCCATATCATTTAGTTTTTGATGCTCAGCCTTTCTGTGTGATTGTATCAAGAACCAAAAGTACTTTTTTTTTTTTTCTTTTACTAGAGAAGTATAATTGATGGGACAGTTTTACAAATCTTTGTCTGCTGTCTTAAAAAGGATTACTGGTATGCTTTTGTTCAAATTGCTTCTGAAGTATTTGACACTTTCCTATGAAAAAATAGATTTACAAAGCCCAATGGTGGCAAGGAAGTGCAAATGCATATGCACACAGTATCAGGTGGGAAAGGCGTGTTTTTCTTATTTAAAGCAAAATTTTCAAAACATGCTTTTATCCTGTCTGCCTTTTTCTAAGTTTATTTAGCGATTATATTTACTGAATGCCTACTGAATTTATGCCAGCCACTGGGCGATATCCTGGGAATATAGCCTTATCAACAAGACGGACATTCTGTTTTTCATTGTTATTAATAATTCGTGCATTTTAAGTACTAGTTGCTGTTCACATCTCAAAGTCAGCTCGATGTATTTATTAAGTGATAGAATTAATTATCCAGTAAATTTATATTCAGGATTAAATATATATATATATATGTATATTAGAATGGCTTTTTAAAGGAGAATTAATTTAACATTTATGTGCAAATCAACTTTTCAAGAGTTTGTTGCTTGCATTAATAGGTGAAGAAGGAAGCTTTAGCCACGGGTCTGTGATTGACGGAAGATTTGAAGGATTCATCCAGACTCTTGGTGGCACGTTTTACGTTGAGCCAGTAGAGAGATATATTGCAGACCGAAGCCTGCCATTTCACTCTGTCATTTATCATGAAGATGATATTAGTAAGTACTGAAATTTTATCAAATAGCCTTTAGCAAAAAGGCATATGAATAGTTAAAACTATGTGGTGACAAATGCGCCCTCAGCTGTTTTCTTTCCTAAGCTATTAATCAGGCTAGAATTAGTTTCACAAGCAAAGTCTCAATGTAATGAATAATAGGTCTGTGTAATGAGGGTGTTTCCTTGTCAGTCCATGCCAGTTTTGCTTTGTTGAGATGATACAACAAATTCTGTTTGAACTGTGAGTCAACCAATTCTGATTGAACTAAAAATCGTATATTGCTGATATTGGCCTGTCTGATTAATGCTAACGAGTCTTTGCATGTATGGCTCACTGCATCGTTATCTTAAGTAAACTGCAGCGTGGATATTTGTGTAGTATTTACGGAATATTTTAGGTATTTTTGTACTTCTTTGACTTCAGCTTGGAATGACCCCAGGTTTATCATTTGTAGGTTTTGTCCTCTGCCATGGTCTTTATATGATAGTACTTTGTTGGTAGTTCTTTTCCTGTGTTTCAAGAACAGAGAATGATTTTAGATTTCCCCTTTTATCTCTCATTGTCTGTGTATACATAGTCATCAATCACTAGAGTGCTTCATTGTAATACCGCAGAGAAATGCATTCCTCTAACCTATATGCCTCTTGAATACTCGTAATTAAAAATTTTGACTGTAAATACACTAGCTTCAGCTTTTGCCTCTTCTCCTAACTTGGCAGCTTTATCCTGGTTTCATTTTCCTTTCTGCAACCAGGAATTTATTGTCGACTTCATTCTCACCTCTAGTAATATACTGGCATGCCTTAACCATTTTGACTTTTTGCTCAGTTAGCTGACAGTGTCCATACTGCAGTCTGTTCAACTGCTGGTTGCCTCTGGTGCTGGGTTACTATAGAAAATAACATAATTATTCTGAGTAATATGCATTTATGATTTTAGCAGTTTGCTAAATCATGAATTCCTTAATGCCCCTTGCCAGTCTTTTTACTCATCCCTATTTGATTCCCATTTTAATTTCTCCTCAAGCGCCACGCTACAGTCCTTCGTCACAACCAGGAATGTGAGCTCCTTTGACTTCCACTCTTCCAACAGAATTATCCTGTACCTGGTCTCTATGTTGGTTTGTAATTTTCTTAGTAATTTAATATTTTTGTAGACTTGCCTCCCTTATCAGGATATGTAAGTCCTCTAAATACAGTTTCTGTTTCTTTCGCAGCTTTAATAGTCTAAGTTACCATTCATCTTTGCAGCAGTGTCTTCTTAAATACTTCATGAAAGTTTGGAATAATCTCTAATGTTTTCTCGGCTAGATTTTATAAATGATTTAAAATCAGATGGCTTTTTTGGGAAAGGAAAGAGAAGGGAAGAGTAATTTAATAGATTTTGAACTTACCTCTCCCTTCCTATCATACTGTAGTCATACTTTTTCCTTTGCCTTATGTGTTCTGTCAGTGCCCTCTGCTGTGTTTGCCTGCCTGTTAAGATTTCCGTCTTTTGTGTTTTCCTTCTTGTCTTCCTCCTCTTCTTAGCTCCTTGGTATGTACATTTAAGCATATCCTGTTTTGTTTTTTCCTTCACTTTCATTTCTCCCTTGTAATGTAATTGTATTTTTTCATGTTGCTTTCCGTAGTAACTTCCAAATATCTTTTTTTATGTCAATCTTTCTTTTTCCCCAAAGATAATTAATTAGGTTGGAGAATCAATGATATTGAATGCTTTTCAGTTTTCTCTTCTTTTTGTTATTAACTTTACCATTGATTTTAGCTCTTACTTTTTTACTTCTCCACGTAAATATAAGCTCACAGTAAGGAGGCCTTTTCAAGTTCTTTTTATTATTATATATATACCAATAGTGGTATTAGAACCTAAGAGTAATAGTAGAGTGATTTTGTTTGTAACTCTCTCTCTAGTAAGTGAAAATGTAGTGATTATGAGGGTTGGAAGTATGGGAACGAATGGAACATATTTTTTAATGCTTACAAATTTAGGCAATTACTTTTGAAACAAAACTATCTGAAAATTTGTGGAATTAACTGTAGTTTAAGAAGAGAAAACACCCACGAATTAACTTTTTAGCTTCTAAATAGTTAACTACATTCTGGATTTTAGAGCAGGGGTTGACAGACTTTTTTCTGTGAAGGTTCAGATAGTAGCTACTTCAGGCTTTGCAGACCACCTGCTCTCTGTCGGTGCTACTGTACTGTGCAAGTAGCTGTAGAAAATACCTAAGTGAGTAAGCATGGCTGTGTGCCAATAAAACTTTATTTATGTACACTTAAAGTTACATTTCATATAATTTTCGCATGACACAAAATATTGTTCTTTTGATATTTTTCTTCTAACCATTTAAAAATGTAAAAACCACCTTAGTTTACAGGCGAAAGAAAAACAGGTGGTAGGACTCATTTGTTCCGCAGGCTGTGGTTTATTTACTAGAGAGGTAAATTTACTTTCACTGATCGTTTAATCTCTCTGAAGAGAATACCTAAGGTTCTGGTAGCAGCAGCAGCAGCAGAACCTGGCCCTGTATCAAGTTCTCTACTTGCGTTATTCCGTTTAATCCTCACAGTAACTCTGTGAACCGTGTTGTTGGTAGCCATCGAGTTGGCTCTGACTCATGGTACCTTCTGTATAACAGAACAAAACGTCACCCGGCCCTGTGCCATTCGTGACTGTTGCTGTGTTTGAGTCCGTTGTTGTGGCTGTTGTGTCAGTCCATCTCATTGAGGGTTTCCCTTGTTTTTGCCGACCCTCTGCTTTGCCAACCATGGTGTCCTTTTCTAGCAATTGATCTTTCCTGATGATGTGTCCAAAGTACGTGGGTTGAAGTCTCACCATCCCCACTTCTAAGGAGCCTTCTGGTTGTATTTCTTCTAAAACTGATGGTTCTTCTCGCAGTCCACGGTGTTTTTGATAATCTTGGCCAGCACCATAGTTGGAATGCATAAATTCTTCTGCCTTCCTCTTTTATTGCCCTGCTTTATCCCCATTTTATAGACGAGGAAACTAAGGCTTTGAAAAGTTAGGTCACATGATTGTAGAACTCTTGTTCTTTACCATGTGCTCTTCTGCTTTGCTCATGGAAGAGAGCTGTAAATTCTCACTGCTTTTACTCCCAAGGACTGGTCTTTACGGAACCATATTGCTACATCTTTATCCTGCAGAGTGGCTGGTGTGTTTGAACCACTAACCTTTCAGTTAATACCAAGTGCTTAACCACTGCCACCGGGCTCCCCTCCTTCCTTAGGCAACCACTATTCTGTAGGTTGCATTTTCTAGAATTTTATGTACATTCAATTATATGTTATGTACTCTTTTTTTTGTTTGTTTAATTTCTGGCATCCTTAACTCAACATAATTATTATTATTTTTTATAATTTTTATTGTGCTTTAAGTGAAAGTTTACAAACCAAGTCAGTCTGTCACACAAAAACCCATATACACCTTGCTAAAAAAAAAAAAAATACTCCCAATTACTCTCCCCCTAATGAGATAGCCCGCTCTCTCGACATAGTTATTTTAAGATTCATCCATGTTCTTTCCTTCTTATTGGTGAGTAGTATCCTATTTCATGGATTTACCAAAAACTGTTTACGCATTTGCTTGTCGTCAGTCGTTTGAGTTGTTTCTGGTTTTTGTCTGTTACAAACTAAGCTACGATGACCTTTTTGTCCTTAACTTATCAACTGTTGGTTGATTAAAGAGAAGCTAAATTTTGAAAAGAGGCAAAGGGATTAAATAAGTTCTGAGGACACTTAAGGTCTTGGTCTGCTGCCTGAGCTGTGGAAAGGAGACACTTTAGAGATTTAAGATGAGTCTTGTGGAAGGAAGAGAACAGAAGGAATGTTCATCTTGTGCTAGTGGTGGATGCTTTCTCTTGCAAACTGATACTTACCCTTCCAGAAAAAAACCTGAGATGATAGGAGAAGGGTAGTTATCACTCAGATATAATCTTGTAGAAGCATTTACTGACTCCTCAGTTCTGGACTCCCCCACTTTACTCTTGCTTATATATTAAGGGGAAACCCTAGTGGTGTAGTGCTTAAGTGCTGTGGCTGCTAACCAAAAGGTCAGCAGTTCGAATTCACCAGGCATTCCTTGGAAACTCTATGGGACAGTTCTACTCTGTCCTGTAGGGTCACTATGAGTCAGAATCAACTCGACGGCAGTGGGTTTTTGGTTTATATGTTAAGGAATCCTCCTTAAGTCTTGAATCTTCCTTAAGTCTTGAATTTAAAGGTCATGGGTCATATGATTGATCTTTGAGAAGAGACGTGGAAGGAAGACAGCTGTTGGCTGGATAGTAAATTAAATTCAGCTGATATTTATTAAACTGTAGATGACTGCCCTGGTGGTGCAATGGTTGAGTGCTCAGCTGCTAACTGAAAGGTCAGCATTCAAACTTAGCAGCAGCTCCATGAGAGAAAACATAAGATTACAGCCCAGGAAACCCTATAGGGCAGTTTTGCTCTGTCCTGTTGCTTTGAGTTGGAATCGATTCGATGGCAGTGGGTTTATGGGGTCTGTATGAGTCAAAATCAACTGTATGGTACACATCAGCAACAATAACATAGGTGGTTGCAGAGAAATCTTAACATTTAACCAGTTAATGCTTAAATGTAATACTTGTTTACATGTTTGACTCCCCAGCTAGACTGTAAGCTCTTTGAGGGTGGATACTCTGTTATTTATTCTTGTATCCCTGGTGCTTGGTAAATAATAGTTTCTCCTCCTGTTCTTTGTTTAGTAAATGAATCAATGCAATTAAGAATAACACTGACATAAAATTAGGAAATTTATGTGCTTACGGGCCCTAGTTTTGAACCTATCCTATTTTATAACCAGTCTGTAACGTAGTTGGGGATTTGGAACACACTCTCCTGTAGGAAAAGTTTTAAATGGGAGATGGTTCCTGGTTACAGATAGTCTGAAGGCTAAAAGTAGGTTATTGGAGGCAGCAGTTAATGGATGGTCTTTGGTTAATGGATGACCTTTGCAAAGAGGCGTGGAATCCAGGTGCTGACTGAAAAATTAAGTTCAAATATTTATTGATGTGTGTGAATGTACAGGAAGGATTATGACCCCCCCCCCCCCGCCCAGTCTTCAGGGGAATTCTTAGTCAGTAATAGAGCCAGAATGTGATAAATGCTGTAACAGAAATGTCATCAGAGCTTAACACATTAAGGAAGCCTTAGGGAAATTTAGGAGACTTCCCAGGGGAGGTGGCATTTGGCTTGAACCTTGAATATGAGGGGTATACTTTTGACTGCTGGAGGGAAAAATCTGACATGATAGAAGGGTAGTTATTACACTGGTTGCAAAAATAATTCTTTTCAGCTGCTACATCTTGGGAACTTGAAAAGGGAAGGAAAGAAAAGAAAAAAGGAGAAAGGAGAGGGAAAAAGAACAAAAGGAAACTGGCATCTTGTCTGGCCCTGAGTCACCCATTTACTGTTTTTTTTTCAGAGGTGTGTCGTCCTAAATTGAATACATGGAAATAGCAATCACTCTAAATCAGCATGTAACAAGTTTTCAGGTTTAACTTTAATTTTCTCTTGTGGCTTTATGTTTAAAAGTAGAATAAAATCAATAGTCATTGAGAAAAACCAAAATGTTGATTGTTGATAGCTAATGGTAAGTGTTATGAAACACTAGACAACCAAAGACATTATTTCTGAGGAATTGTAATTAACAACTGATTAGTTTTTTTATTACTGTTACTCGAATGCCTCAACTCTAGAAGACACTTTAAATACTGTGGATGCAGTGATGACAGGGTAAAGGGTCTGCCCTTCGCTGCTTTAGCATCGAGTGATACTGCTTATAAGTGGTCAGAATATTTCTCCTGTTAGCCTGGCCCTCCTGATCCTACTGGCACCCAGCACCAGCCCTTACCTCCTACAGAGCAGGGGCCAGGAGGGACATGTTCCCTGGGAGATAGGTGGTGTTTGTGCATGTGGAAAAGGGACCATCTCAGCCTGTCCCCTTCCCAGGGACAACCATACTGTGCCCCTGTTCCTATGCTTCCCCCACATATGCTCCACAGACAGAAATTGGACATGGAGATAGGGGACTACTACCCACTGGAATTAGAAAGGGGAGGACATTTGGGGTCCCTTACCCGTTCTTTCCTCCCTCTAAACTGTCCCCCCACCCCCCTACCCCCAAAAAGAAGCCTACTCTTCTTTCCACCCATGCTCTCAGTGAATCCTTATTGGTTTTGGCAACTTTGAAAATGTCCGTTTTCACGGACAAGGACCCTACTCTATGCCCAAATACTAACAGAGCAACTTTTTGTGCATTGTCTGTCTGTGGAGTCACTCTTTTAAATTCCATTAAAATAATAAATGTTGGATTACTTGATTAATAGCATGTTATTGGAGGAATTAACACGCAGTGTGTGTGTGTATGGGAAACCAGCTGATGTTTAATTGTGATAATTTCAAATTGTACAATTGTTTTTGACACCCTCTCTTCCCACCCCCATACTTAGTCTCTTAGAGTAACAGGAAAAAAGCCGACGAATCACAGGCGCAATGGTTTGAATAAATTTACCCCTTTAGTTTCCTATTTGCAACACCCAGTATTCCTTTGAAATACTAGACAGACCTGCAGCGGCCAGCAGTAAATCTCAGACCTCCAGAATATAAACGTTCAGGTTCTCTGAGCATTTTGCATTACGGTGGCACTTGTCCAGGATTTGTAACTCCTGTAGTTGGGGTACTTTATGTACCAGTGAAGAAAGCCTTTCCCGTTCAAGGGGAAGAAAGAAAATCACTCCTCAAAACCCAGCAGACCTGGGTGTGAGGTCTTTCCTCCTGTCACGTCTCTTCAAACTCATTTTTTGCAGGAACAAGAGAGCCTGAAACCTAACCTGAGTTACAAAAACCCAGACTGTCGAGGGAGGAGCCAGGAGTAACTGAGACATGCCTTCACCTGCCACATCCAGTGTACGTGCTTCACAGAAGACAATAAATAAATCCACGGTTACGACAGCCAGACTTACAAAATCTGCTCATCCAGGGATGGAAGGCAGGGGGAGGTAGGGTAGGACCAGTGGCACAGGGAGAAAAACAAAGTATTGAAATCAGTGTAGGCACAAGGTTTGGCAAATGCTAGAAAACAGCTATGGAAAAACCTGTGGTCCTTTCAGACTCTCGGTGTTAAAAACCCACATACAAGTGTCAGGAGATTCTGCCTAAGTGTACCAGAGACAAAATTCTGGTTCCTCAGGAGGGAATAAGCAAATGACCCTTGGCAGAATCAGCCCTGCCCTCCCTCGGTCAGGGAGGTGAACATAGCAAAGAGCTGTCACGTCCTCCTTTCCGCCTACCCATCCCCTGTGGATGGTAGGTGAAGTCAGAGGCCTGCAGCAGCCTTCAGCTTGGCAGGAGATGGATGTGGTGATGGGAACTTCCTGCAGAGGTTGAGCTACTCAGAGCAGACTGCAGGTAGACCGTCTTGTAGAAGAGGCTGTTGCTTGAGAAGACCACCAAGGAATAGAGGCGCAACTGAAATAAGGGGGTCTTTGCTTCATTGGTGCTGATAATGAGTAAAGGAAAGAGGCAGCCACTGATAATGTGTGAGAAATGCATGGCTGTGAGGAAAGCCAAAGGCAAACCAATCCAAAGTAGTAAGTCCCGTTCCTTTCTGTGTCTGACAGCCACTGGTATGTTTCAGTTACTTTATTGAACCAGCGGTATTCAAAGCAGTCCAGTGAATGCAGAAGGAACACATGAGGAGACTAAGAGCTGACCAGCAAGATGGGTGGGGAAGAGACTTATAAACATCCCTGGGAGAAAGAAAAGATGCTGCAGCAAAAGGCTGAAGAGCTTCTCAGTGGTTACTTTGCTGACACTAGGGAGTGGGTGAGGCTTCCTCCCTGCTACCTCAGATGTCAGATCAGCTACATCTTGGAACCAAATAGCACTGACAACTTCGCTAAGCACCCAAAGAGCACTGAGAACTGATGTGAGGAAGAATTCCAGCCACGACTGAATGTCTCCACGTAGTGATGGATCACCAGTAGTTTGTGCTGTTACTGACGGAAGCGCAGGAAATCGACACCCGTAGAACAAGAGGAGAGTCAATCAGAAAATCCTACTAACAATAGTATGTGGCTCACTGTCTTGCCACCTCCCTAAACACTGGCTGTCTTCTGTACCAGGACACTACTTGCCCTTCTTAGACGCTGTTCCTTCCTCTTTTGCTGTGTTCACACAGCCAGCTGTGAGATGGTACAGATAGCCAGATGGAGGCCTGTTTCCCCTGGCAGGGTCCTGGAGAAAGGTTTTGACACTGTCACCCATCTGTTCACCAACCACACTGTCAACCACACAGAGGAGAGAGAAGCACCTCAGGATCTCTCATCGCAAAGGGCCCAGCAGCTCCACGGCAGCTGCTGTGGCACCCGGCCTGGTCCTAGTCGGCCACAGGCTGCTCAGCTCCCCACTCCAGCCGCTGCCCCTGCCTGGGCATGCCGGGGCCATGCAGCCCTCTCTTAGGCACAGTGTTTGACTGTTAGTCTTCTGGCCAAGGCCTTGAACCTTAGAGTCAAGTTCCTAACCTTCCAGCCACGCAGGCAGAGTGTTGCCCTGCTGGGGGTACTCTAGTTGCGGTGCAGTGAGAGGTGGGCTTTTTATACGTGGTTCTGCTGGGCAGAGAGTTGAACTGTACATACTGCCCTGGCTGGAGTGGCTGACCGAGAGTTAACCAGAGCTGTTTCCTGCTTGAGGCTGTGTCACACTGTATGTATTATTTATATTTCTGCCTTCTAAAATACAACCAAACAATAGCGAGAGGTTGGCAAGCAGAGGAGCTGGAAGAAAGGCAATGGATCTAAAGCTGATCTTTGTTTTAAATAGGCTGAATATTCTACACTCATGACTTAGTCTTTGTGAAAGAATATGCTGTTTGGCCTTTTCAGGGAACCACAGTACATCCTATGATTTAGCATCTCAATGAGGGCTTATTCATTAGCTGAACAAAAGCTTTTTCTAGCAATGGGGATTTTATTGTCAGTAATTTTAGGGGGAAAATGTCATTGTCCATTTTTGCAGTTAATGTGGTGGCCAGGGAAAATGGGCCCTTTTAGAAGTTTTGAAAGAATATAGGAAAAATTTTATACTTGATCCCTTTTTTCTATTAGGAGAGTTTTTTTTTTTTTTTTTTTGCTGACAGATTTGAAGCATATGTAAATTCCGAAGTATTGCTTTGGAAACTTTTTTTTAATCTAAACATCAAGCTTTCAAAAGGGATTTATATCTTTAATTTATAATATGTAAAATGCAGTTTACAAAGAAATAAATTTTCTAATTCCTGATGTTTTTAATGTTTCAAATTACAGTATACAAAATATTGTTGTTGTTAGGTGCCATGAAGTCAGTTCCGACTCATAGCGACCCTGTGCACAACAGAAAGAAACACTGCCCCGTCCTGAGCCATCCTTATAGTCACTGTTATGCTTGAGCTCATTGCTGTAGCCACTGTGTCAATCCACCTCCTTGAGGGTCTTCCTCTTTTCCGCTAACCCTGTACTCTGCCAGGCATGACGTCCTTCTCCAGGGACTGATTCCCCCGACAACATGTCCAGAGTATGTAAGACCCAGTTTCGCCATCCTTGCTTCTAAGGAGCATTCTGGTTGTACTTCTTCTAAGACGGATTTGTTCGATCTTTTGGCAGTCCATGGTATATTCAATATTCTTCGCCAACACCACAATTCAAAGGTGTCAATTCTTCTTCAGTCTTCCTTATTCATTATCCAGCTTTTACATGCATATGATGCGATTGGGTCAGGCGCACCTTAGTCTTTAAGGTGACATCTTTGCTCTTTAATACTTTAAAGAGGTCCTTTGCAGCAGATTTACCCAATGCAATGCGTCTTTTGACTTCTCAACTGCTGCTTCCATGGCTGTTGATTGTGGATCCAAGTAGAATGAAATCCTTGACAACTTCCATCTTTTCTCTGTTTATCATGATGTTGTTCATTGGTCCAGTTGTGAGGATTTTTGTTTTCTTTATGTTGAGGGGTAATCCATACTGAATGCTGTGGTCTTTGATCTTCATTAGTAAATGCTTCCAGTCCTCTTCACTTTCAGCAAGCAACGTTGTTAATGAGTCTTCCTCCGATCCTGATGCCCCATTCTTCTTCATATAGTCCAGCTTCTTGTATTATTTGCTCAGCATACGGATTGAATAGGTATAGTGGAAGAATACAACCCTGATGCACACCTTTCCAGACTTTAAACCAATCAGTATCTCTTGTTCTGTCCAAACAACTCCTTCTTGATCTATGTGAAGGTTCCTCATGAGCACAATTAAGTTTTCTGGAATTCCCATTCTTCACAACATTACCCATAATTTGTTATGATCCACACAGTCAGATGCCTTTGCACAGTCAGTAAAACACAGGTAAATATCCTTCTGGTATTCTCTGCTTTCAGCCAGGATCCATCTGACATCAGCAGTGATATCCCTGGTTCCACGTCCTCTTCTGAAACCAGCCTGAATGCCTGGCAGTTCCCTGTCCATATACTGCTGCAACTGCTTTTGAATGATCTTCAGCAAAATTTTGCTTGTGTATGATATTAATGATATTCTTCTGTAATTTCCACATTCGGTTGGATTACCTTTCTTGGGAATAGGTATAAATGTGGATCTCTTCCAGTCAGTTGGCCAGGAAGCTGTCTTCCATATTTCTTGGCGTAGATGAGTGAGCACCTCCAGTGCTGCATCCGTTTGTTGAAACATCTCAATTGATATCCCATCAATTCCTGAAGCCTTGTTTTTTGCCAGTGCCTTCAGAGCAGCATGGACTTCTTCCTTCAGTACCATTGGTTCCTGATCATATGCTACCTCTTGAAACGGTTGAACATCGACTAATTCTTTTTGGTATAATGACTCTGTGTATTCCTTCCATATTCTTCTGATGCTTCCTGTGTCATTTAATATTTTCCCTATGGAATCCTTTACTATTGCAACTCGAGTCTTGAATTTTTTCTTCAGTTCTTTCAGCTTGAGAAACGCCAATCTAGTTCTTCCCCTTTGGTTTTCTATCTCCAGCTCTTTGCACATGTTGTTGTGATACTTTACTTTGTCTTCTCGAGCCACCCTTTGAAATCTGTACATTTCTTTTACTTCATCATTTCTTCCTTTTGCTGTAGCTGCTTGATGTTCATGAGCAAGTTTCAGAGTCTCCTCTGACATCCATTTTGGTCTTTTCTTTCCGATCTTTGCAATGACCTCTTGCTTTCTCCATGTATGAAATCCTTGATCTCAACTCGTCTGGTCTTCAGTCAGTAGTGTTCAATGCATCAAATCTTTTCTTGAGATGGTCTCTAAATTCAGGTAGGATGTACTCAAGGTCATATTTTGGCTCTCGTGGACTTGCTCTGATTTTCTTCAGTTTCAGCTTGAACTTGCATATGAGCAATTGATGGTGTGTTCCATAGTCGGCCCCTGGCCTTGTTCTGACTGATGATATTGAGCTTTTCCATTGTCTCTTTCCAGAGATGTAGTCAGTTTGATTCCTGTGTGTCCATGTGTATAGTGGCCATTTATGTTGGTGAAAGAAGGTATTTGCAATGAAGAAGTTGTTGGTCTGGCAAAATTCTGTCATTCGATCCCCGACATTGTTTCTGTCACCACAGCCATATTTTCCAACTATTGATCCTTCTTCTTTGTTTCCAGCTTTCACATTCCAATCACCAGTAATTATCAGTGCAACCTCATTGCATGTTTGACCAATTTCAGGCTGCATCAGCTGATAAAAATCTTCTGTTTCTTCTTTGGCCTTAGTGGTTGGTATGTAAATTTGAATAATAGTCATATTAACTGGTCTTCCTTGTAGGCGTATAGATATTATCCTATCACTGACAGCATTGTACCTCAGGATAGGTCTTAAAATGTTCTTTTTGACGATGACTGCAACACCATTCCTCTTCAGGCTGTCATTCCTGGCATAGTAGATGAAGGTTACAGAACAAAGTAGCTTCTCATTAATGTTAGTACACATATTGTTTTGTGACATTGGTTACCAACCCCAAGACATGTCAACACTCTCTCTTCTTGTCCTTGGGCTCCCTATTACCAACTTTCCTGTCCCTTCCTGCCTTCTAGTCCTTGCCCCTGGGCTGGTGTGCCCCTTTAGTTTCGTTTTGTTTTATGGGCCTGTCTAATCTTTGGCTGAAGGGTGAACCTCAGGAGTGTCTTCATTACCGAGCTAAAAGGCTGTAGTCTCGGGGTTTCTCCAGTCTGTCTGACCAGTAAGTCAAGTAAGACTGCTTTTTTATGAGTTAAAATTGTGTTCTGCATTTTTCTCTAGCTCTGTCTGAGACCTTCTATTGTGATCCCTGTCAGAGCAGTCAGTGGTGGTAGCTAAAAAAAATTTTTTTTAAATCTTGAATTCATTTCAACAGATATTTGAGCATCTGTTTTATGCTAGGTACTCAGACGATAGCTTAATTTGATACAAGCATTTATACAAAACATGAGATCTAATTGTTAGAGAGAAGATATACACAGAAGTGACTAATAATACCAAGTAGGAAACGCTTTGTACCACGGAAGAGGTCAAGGTCGAGTCTTTACAATTTCAGGAAAACTCCACTTGGAGGAATTGAATTGGCCAGAGGAAATAGTATTCGATCTAGAGACTGAAAGATGAGTAGAATTTAGAGATTATAAAGTATTTCCCTCCAGCACTGTGCAAGGAGAGATGTTTTCCCACTTTCCTGGCAATCTGGGACTTCTTCACAGTGTGTCCATCCACAGAAATCTTGAGGGTTGTCTCAAAACCTCTTACTGCCTTGATCCCCAGCTTTTGTGGCTGTATTTCTTTCCTTGCATTTGTGACTTCTTGGTTCCCGGGTCTTGGCTCATTTACTCTGGTCTATAGGATCAGTCCTAATTTCCTTCTGGGGAAGCAGTACGAAGTCAGATCTTACTGTTTCCCTCACTCTGAGTTTTTGCCCTAGGTCTAATAATCTCTTGGCTTCCCTTTGTTCTAAGACTTTGCAGTTTGTGCATCTCTTGTGATTATTGGGGTGATTTCTCGTTCCGCCCAGTTCTTCCTTTTGTCCATATGTAAGAACACCTCTCTAAGGTAAAAACAAGTCTCTTGTGTCTGTGTGTAATTTTTCATGCTAATTAGGAAACAGGGCGCCAACCCAGTTTCATCTGTCTCTACTGTAACCACTGTTCGTAGCTTGTATTAAACCATTACCTTTTATAGGATCACCACCAGAGTAAATCATACATATCTTTTGAGGTTGTTCCTTTGCCAGATAAAGATAGTATCATTTTTTAAATTATGAGACAAACAACTAAAAATGTAAACAGAGTAATGTAACTTACATTGACCATACCATTGAGATTCAACAAATGTTGACAAGTTTACATTTAACTTCATATTTTTTAAAGAAATGTTATACATACAGTGAAATAGAAACCATCTCAAAAAATGAGTGTTGTTGTTAGCTGCCATTGAGTTGGCTCCTGATTCATGGTAGCCCCATGCACAAAGGAATGAAATGCTGCTGGTCATGCATCATCCCCCTGATTGGCTTCAGATCAGACCTTTGTGATCTGTAGGTTTTCATGGCTGATTTTTTAAAGTAAACCTCCAGGCCTTTCTTCCTAGTCCATTTTAGTCTAGGAGCTCTTCTGAAACCTGTTCAGCATCATAATATCATGCTAACCACCGCTGACAGACGGTGGCTTAACCTTGAGGTATAGTGTCTGGGAATTGAACCCACATCCCCCACATGGAAGGCTAGAATTCTACCACTGAACCAACAATGCCCACTTCCAAAAACGGATAAAAAAAATATAGCACAGATTAAATGTAGTAGGTCAGGGCCCATCATGACTGGCCCTATATATGTTTTCATCCTTTTTTCCTGCCAGTCCTTTTTTTTTTAACCTGAAGTTCTTATAATAATGATCTACTTCGATTTTCCTGAACACTCACTTTTTCAAAGAATTTGTTGAAATGCCTTTCCTCAGTTTGTCTACCTTATACATTTATGCATACATCATTCAAGTCTCAAACCTTAATTTGTCAAACTGCCTCAATTTCCTAAGGCAGACTTAGCCATGTTATTTTTGAAGCTTTCACTGAACTTGTATATTTCTGACACAGCAGTGATCCTGTGGTACTGTCTGTAAATTAACTCTGAACACTTTAAAAGGAAGAGGAAATATCTTTTTGATTTTGTATCCTGGGCTCTGTGCCTGATCTTCAGCAGACATTCAGGAAGTATTTGGATGAATGGATTAATAGTGTAAAGAAAAAAAAAAAAAAAAAGAATGGATTAATAGTGTAAAGAAAGAAAGAAAAAAAAAAAAAAGGGAAGGTATAAATGAAGCATGTGGGCTACAGGTCTCATCTGACCTGATCTGAATTGACATACAGCTTGGTTGTCACAACCATGCCACTTTTCCCGTTTTCCAGATATTTACAGGTAGTCATCAGCTACATGTGACAATTTAAAAGAAATAAAATTTATTTCCTCCGTAGCATGCCACAGGTTAGTGGCTTTTGTGTTGGACAGCGCAAACACAGAACGTTTCTGTCACTGGGCAGCACAGCTTTAAATCAAGTAATCCCCTTTTTGAAGAGTTGGTGGCTAATGTATACATATTTTTTCCACTTTTTAAAACACCTCTCTGACACAAATACACACACACAAAACTCGAAACCAAACCTGTTGCCATCAAGGCGATTATAACTCATAGTGACCTACGGAATAGAGTAGAGCTGCCCGATAGGTTTTAAAGGCTGTGATCTTAACAGAAGCAGACTGCCACACCTTTCTCCCAGGGAGTTGCTCTGGGTCTAAACTGCCAATCTTAAGGTTAGCAGCTGAGTACTTAACCACTGCATCACCAGGGCTCCTTACACACACACACACGCTCTCTCCAAATCTACTAAAAGGTAGAAGAATTAAAAAACTTGGTATATTACTCTATAAAAACTTTCCAGCCTCTGTGGTGTATTCTGATTAAAATGTATATATGTTGAATTGTTTCATATTTCTACTTTGCCAAAGTCAACCTTTGAAACAGTTAAAAGATAAATACATCAGATTTTTTTGTCACTCCACATTTCGGGTTTTTTTCCTCCACTTCAAAATAATTTGAAATTGTTTTTATTTTACAGGTATTGTGATCTTTTAGTCCTAATTTTATTTTGAAAAATTTCAGACCTCCATGAAAGTTAAAATAATTGCACTATAAACACTTATATATCCTTCCCTTAGATTTACCAGTTTTTTAATGTTTTGCAATGCCTCCTCTCTACACTTTTTTGGAAACCATTTGAAAGTAAGTTATAGACATCATGGAAGTTCACTGCTAAATACAGGTAGTCCCCGAATTACGACGTATTGGAGTTACAATGAACCACACTTATGACTGTTCTTTTTTTTTTTTGTGTTTTTGTACATCTTGTCGTTAGTAAATTATACTGTATACAATGTTGCAGCATGAAATTTGCTGATTTTAGCATTAGCATTCACAGATGTTCAGTTTTATGATTTACTGTTCAACACACTGCCATATAGATTCACTTTTCTAAACTAAGGGGCTTCAGTTGCTTGATAACATGGACCCAAATGCTGATCACTTTGCTAAAGTCGACAGGCAGATTCAGGAAGCGGTGAGATGTTACTGTGAAATACATGAAGAAAAAAAGATAAGGACCATACAGAGAATTTTTATTAATTATCTGACTGGAAACACCATCTCCATTCCCAGGGATAACCTAGATGATCTAGAACCTTCCACAAGTGTAGTTACTATTGCAACTGACAAAATGGCAGTGTCGTCTAAACCTTCTTTGAAAGAGTACATTTTTATGATTTGTGTACTTTTTTAATGTATGTATTAAAATATGTTTAAGTTTATATGTAGTGTTTCCAACCCCCCAGAATAAATAAAGATCGGATTTATAAAGATACTGAAAAGGCAGTAATAATGAAAACTAAAAAAAAAAAAAAAACCAAGGTATTTGACTTACATCAGAACCGACTTAGGACTGAGTCATTGGAACAGACCCTGTTGTAAGTTGGGGACTACCTGTAGTTTGACACATAACTCCTAATAATTTTTATGTTTTCCTAAATAGCTATAATAATGTTTCAGGCCCCTAAAAATTAACCTTAATTTATTACTATCATAGTCTGTAATCATAGTCCTAAAAATACCTATTTATATTTAGTATTTATGTCTCTTTTTGTGTCTTATTTTATACCAGACTTCCTCATCCCCAGTTCTCTACCTTTTCTGCTTTTTAACATCATTGCCTGTTTCTCAAGAGTCTAGGTTAGTGACTTATAGAATGTCCCACATTCTGGACATGTGTGATTGTTTACTCATGACTAGATTCAGTTTAAACATGATTTGGCAAGGATCCTGAGTCAGTGAAGCTGGGTATTTCTTACTGCATCACAACAGGTGGCACGTAGTGTCAGGTGGTTCTGCTGGTGGTAATGCTAAGTTTGACCACTTGGTAAATGGGTAGATGAAGTGGTAATCACTAGATCTCTTTGGTGGAAAGGTAAATTTTTACTTTATAGTTAATGTGTAATCTCTGGGCCGATACTTTCAGAGACTCTGTTTGTCCTGTTCCCATACAACTTTTACCTGATGGTTTTAGCACCTGCTGATGATTCTTGCCTGAATCAGTTTATACATTTGGGGCTGCAAAACGGCAGTTTTTAATTCTGTCCTTTCTCTCATGTTTATTGGTTAGAATTTCATAGCCATTGCAATCTTGACCTCTGATAAAAACTAATTTAAAGTTTAAAGCAGAGTTGTTATGTCAATGTAGGTAGGTTGTCCATAACCCCTACCTTCTACCTGCTAGTTTAAATTTGTATTATAGTATTTAACTAGTATTTCCAATGAAGTAGTCCACTGGTGTCCCCACTTTAGGTTCTAGATTTTCTTTTTCTATTTTTTAATCTTTATTTTTATTGTATTTTCGATGAAGGCTTACAGAACAAACTAGTTTCTCATTAAACAGTTAGTATACATATTTTATGACATTGGCTAACAACCCCACGACATACCAACACTCTCCCTTCTCAGCCTTGGGTTCACTGTTACTACCTTTCCTGTTCCCTCCTGCCTTCTTGTCCTTGCCCCTGGGCTGGTGTGCCCCTTTAGTCTCATTCTGTTTTATAGACCTGTCTAATCCTTGGCTGAAGGGTGAACCTCAGTAATGACTTCATTACTGAGCTGATAGGGTGTCCAGGGGCCATACTCCAGAGTTTCTGTAGTCTCTGTCAGGCTAGCAAGTCTGGTCTTTCTTTTTGAGTTAGAATTTTGTTCTATATTTTTCTCCAGCTCTTTCCAGGACCCTGTATTGTGATCCCTGTCAGAACAGTCAGTGGTGGTACCTGGGTACCATCTAGTTGTACTGGACTCAGTCTGGTGGAGGCCATGGTAGATGTGGTCCATTCATCAGTTCTAGATTTTCTTAAGAAACTACTGGTAGTGTTTCTAATTCTGAGTATTCCATTTATAACCTAGTTAGGGATTTTTCCTTGCTTTCCTCCTCTCTCATGTCTTGGCATCTTATCGTGAAGCGTTCCATAGTTGTGATTACTAGAATGAATTATAAAATGTTTATGGAATAAGGAGGATCTTAGCAAGGGAGAAGTGCATACAACTTTGAAAGAGTGGAATAAACTTTTAAATGATCAATTTGAACTGTTATTTGGAAATTTGACCAATTTAGGTATGGATAAATTAATCACTGTGTAATTATGAAGGGAAAACAAATAATGACAAAATAGCTAGCGGTTTCTAAAACATTCACTTGAAAAAATTTCAGCTCAGTCTGTTTTTACCATGCCATGAAGCATGTTTCTAGATCACTTTTCCTTAAGGCCAGTTGGTATTTATTGATGGAATTCAAGCCAAATATAATATTATATTGTCCTGTCTGTAGTTCAGATTGAGGGGGGGTTGTACATTTGCAGTGTAGGAAATTTAATATGTCTGAAGGGAAAGCTGTAAGTTAACAAATGAAGTAAATTGCTGATTTAAGAATTTTAGATATAAAAATATATCTAAAGTGGGAAAGGTTGGGTAGATTAAGAATAAAGAATGATTATTTTTCTCTTTTAGAATTTACAAATCATGCACGTGACAAACAGCTAGAGATTTTTACTGAGGAAGAACTTAGAAACCTGCGAGATTTTAAAACTAGAATACCTGTCCTGTGGATGCTCAATAGCATTAATGGCTTTAATTAATTATGAAAATTAATTTATCATTTATAAGATAAGTGGTAACATTGAAACACGTGACAATAATGACATTCCTTCTTCGTATTTTAGACTATCCCCATAAATATGGTCCAAAAGGGGGCTGTGCAGATCATTCCGTGTTTGAAAGGATGAGGAAATACCAGATGACTGGTGTAGAGGAAGTGACACCGGTAAGGATTTTAAGGCTGGCTTACATTTAAGAAATGGAAATGAATTTGGGCATGTATTCCTGCATTTAAAAATATATGTTCTAGAATTTCTGAAGGATTTGTACCACTGTAGGAAGATGCATGTATTTTTAATTCTCAGAGAGGCCAGGTGACTTGCTTATAATAAAGAGTGGTGCTGACAATTAAATACAAATCTGCATGACGTAGAAAACATTAATTACATGTCCTCAATATACTCTGCCTTATTTGTTTTATCGTAAAAGAAAAAAATTCAGTCTGAACTTGTTTTATATAAATACCTGTATTAATAAAAGATTAGGGTGACCAGCTTGCCCTGGTTTGCCTGGGACTTCCCCAGTTTTAACACTGATGGTCCCGTGTCCCTGGGCCAACCGGAATGGTTGGTTACCCTAATAAAAATCACTGTGCTTTTGATATATAAATTGTAATTTTTTATTACTGTTTGTTCTTTTATTCAGTTTTTGGTTACCCTAATAAAAATCACTGTGCTTTTGATATATTAATTGTAATTTTTTATTACTGTTTGTTCTTTTATTCAGTTTTTGTTTGCCTTTTCTTTAGTCATAGGTGACAAGTTTATAGTATTCAAAACATAAATTCAAATTTTTTTTTCTTTAATGATAAAACATTTATCATATATTTTGGGCATCCTTTTTTCTAAATTTAGTAGGATGGAATAATATTTCTTGAGTCATGCAGATTTTTATTTAAATCTGTTTCTTGATCTGCAGAATAGCTTAAACAGTTCTATTTCAGGTGGATCTTTTGAGTATTAAGTGAGGTTTTATTCTTGCATTCATTGAACAGATGTTTTTTGATCTTCTAAAATAGTTTAAACAGAGAAGAAAATATTCTTTGATGGTTACGAGAGGAGGGAGAGAGGGAGGGTAGGAGAGAGGTTTTCACTAATTAGATAGTAGATAAGAACTACTTTAGGTGACAGGAAAGACAACACAATACAGGCAAGGTCAGCACAACTGGACTAAACCAATAGCAAAGAAGTTTCCTGAATAAACTGAATGCATCGAAAGCCAGCGTGGCAGGGGTTTGGGGACCATGGTTTCAGGGGACATCTAAGTCAATTGGCATGATAAAATCTATTAAGAAAACATTCTGCATCCCACTTTGGAAAGGGGCATCTGGGGTCTTGAATGCTAGCAAGCAGCCGTCTAAGATGCATCAATTGGTCTCAACCCACCTGGATAGAAAGAGTATGAATGAAGAGCACCAGGGACACAAGGTAATTATGAGCCCAAGAGGCTCACATAAACCAGAGACTACATCAGCCTGAGACCAGTAGAACTAGATGGTGCCTGGCCATAACCGTTGACTGCCCTGACAGGGAATACAACAGAGAATCCCTGATGGAGCAGGAGAGCAGTGGGATGCAGACCCCAAATTCTTGTAAAAAGACCAGACTTAATGGTCTGACCGAGACTAGAAGGACCTCGGTGGTCTTGGCCCCAGACCTTCTGTTGGCCCAGGACAGGAACCATTTATTCCCAAAGCCAACTCTTCAGACATGGATTAGACTGGACAATGGGTTGGAGAGGGATGCTGGTGAGGAGTGAGCTTCTTGAATCAGGTGGACACTTAAGACTATGTTGGCATCTCCTGCCTGGAGGGGAGATGAGAGGGTAGAGGGGGTTGGAAGCAAAATGGACATGAAAAAGGAGAATAGAGGGAGGGAGCGGGCTGTCTCATTAGGGGGAGAGTAACTGGGAGTATGTAGCAAGGTGTATATAAGTTTTTGTGTGAGAGACTGACTTGACTTGCAAACTTTCACTTAAAGCACAATAAAAATAAAAAAACAATGTTTATTGATCTGCCATATGTTACTCTGGTAGGTTTTGACATACTGTGAGATTAAGGTGAAAGCTTGTCCTCAGAAAGGTCATAGTTTAATTGGAGACACAGATAAACAATATAGAGTAGAAAGAGATATAAAAGGATTAAGTATAGAGTGATACTTTACGTGGAAGCAGAATGGCTGACCTAACCTTGCAATTATTTGAGGACAAGCATCAGAAGCTACAAGAACAAGCAGGAGTTAGGTTGGCTGTGAAGAGGTAGAAAGAATATTCCAAGCAGGAGTAACAGTACATACAAAGCTCAGAGAAATAGGCTAGTCAGGAATCTTTAGCTTGGAGAGAGGCGTGGGATGTGCCAGACTAGAGACTGGGAGACTAATTTGAAGTTGTTGTGGTTATTCAGCTGAGAAGTGATAGTGGTGGTGTTGATAGAATAAGACTACAGATTGCTAGATATAATAAGAGTGTTTAGCAGGGTGTCTAGCTATAACAATATATGAAAGTAGATTGTATTTCTTTATACCAGCAACAGACTACCAGAAATGTAATGAAAGCAGGCACAGGGTCCCCTTGAGGCTTAGCTGAATACCAAGCTGTGCATGCATAGGGTGATATTCTACAAGAAAACTACCAGAGAAAGGAAAACTGCTGGCGAGTTAATGAACTGAATAACTATCAGGAATTATACTTGGGAGATACCCCATGCCATGCTAGGAGCAGGGCTAATCTGCCCTTGGAGTAAAGGCTACTCCAGACCTGCCCTAACTAAGGTGAAAAACAAGCTTCAAAAGGATCAAAGTAATTTTCAAGTAAATTAGCTGCCTGTCAGAACAAAGCTTAGTAATACTTGTTCACAACAACAAAAAACCCAAACCTGTTGCCGTCAAGTTGATTCTGACTGATAGTGACCCTATAGGACAGAGTAGAGCTGCCTCATAGGGTTTCCAGGGAACACGTGGCATATTCGAACTGCTGACCTTTTGGTTAGCAGCCGTAGTTCTTTAACTACTATGCCACCGGGGACACAAAATCTAGATACTCAACAATATAACATTCACAATGTCCAACATTCAAAAAACATTACTGGATGATAAGAAGCTGAAAAAGTGATCCATAATCAGTAGAAAATCCAGCTGGCAGAAACGAAACCTAAACTACAGACATTAACAGACAAGAACTTTAAAATGACTACTATTAATCTGTTCAAAGAATGAAAGAAAAACATGAATACAGAGGAGATAATAGAAATGATAACCAAATGGAACTTCTAGAGCTGAAAAATATATTATCTGAATTAAAAAACTCACTGGATGGGCTTAAGAACAAATTAGTCACTGCAGAAGACAATATGAATAAACATGAAGAAAGGACAATAAAATAATAGAAATTATCCAGATTGAAGCCCAGAGAGAGAATAATTGGAGTCCAGGGGGAAGGAGTTACAGAAAGATATTTGAAAAAATAATACCCCCACCCCAGTTTTTCAGATATGAGGAAATATTTCAATCCGTGGTCTGAGAAGCTCAATGAAACCCAAGCAGGATAAAGACAAAGTATACCAAGGCATATTATAATCAAATTATTGGAAACCAATGATAAAGGGAAAATCATAAAAAAAAAAAAAACAAAACAAAGAAAAGAAGATAATTTACATGCAGAGAAACAAAGATGAGAATAACTGCTGGCTCTTATCACACAGTACAAATCAGAAGACATATTCCCGCTTCCACTGAGTTGATTCTAACTCACAGTGACCCTGTAGGAGAGTATTGAGCTGCCCCATAGGGTTTCCAAGGAGCAGCTGGTGGATTTGAACTGCCAGCCTTTTGGTTAGCAGTCAAGCTCTTAAACACTGCTCCACCAGGGCTCCAGGAGACATCTTTAAAGTATTTTAAGAAAATGTGTCAGCCTAGGATTCTACATTTTGTGAAATAATTTTCAAAAATGAGAGCAAATTAAAGCCCTTTTGTAGGCAAACAAAAGCTGAGAGAATTTGTCTTTAGGCAATCTAAATTGCAAGAAATGTTACAGAAAGTTCTTTAGGTAGAAGAAAAAGGGTAACAGAAGGAAATTCAAATCTATACAAAGGAGTGGAGAACCTAAAATAGTAAATATGTAGCTAAATATAAAAAATCTTTTTCATTTTAAAATTTCTTTACAATATTATTGCTTAAATCAAAATTAATAACTGGGTACAGTGGGATTCCTAAAATACAAAGAAGCAGAAGTATCGCACTAGAACAAAGGACAAGAGGAAGAAGGAGGTATAGTGCTGTAAGTTTCTTATGCATTAAGTGATATAATTCGGGCAGGAAGCCTGCAATACATACAAGATGCATATTGTAAAACCTAAAGCAGGGGTCAGAAAACTTTGGCCTGTGGGTCAGCTGCCTGTTTTGTAAAGCTTTATTGGAGCACAACCATGCCTGCTCATTTATGTGTTGTCTTTGGCTAATTTCATGCTACAATGACAGAATTGAGTAATTGCAACAGAGATCATGTGACCCACAAGTCTAAATATTTACTATCAATGCACTTTAAAAAAACTTTCCAGGAATGTCTCCTGCCTTTGAGCAATATCTGAAAAAGCTAAAAGAGGTATGGTAAACAGGTCAATAAAGGAAATAAAATATAATTAAAAATACTTAGTTAACTCAAAGAAGGCAGGAAAAGAAAAAAAAAAGGAACAAAAAACAGGTGGGACAGATAGAAGATTAAAAACTAGGGTATATTAAGTTTAAATCTCGCCATATCAGTGGTTATATTAAATGTAAATAGATTAAACATCTTAATTAAAAAGCTTAGATAGAGTGATTAAAAAAGCAAGACCAATTTTTTCTAAAAGAAATGAAATTTAAAGGTTAAAAGTAAAAGATGGCATAACATACCATAAACATACTAATCATAAGAATGTTGGTGTGATGATAATACGGGTATATTTCAGTTCATGGAATATTATCAGATGAAAAGGGACATTTCATAATGATAAAATTATCACTTCATCAAAAAGAAATAATAATCCTAGCTGGTAGTTAATACTGCAGTTAATAGAGTTATGGATATGTGAAAGAAAACTGACAACTGAAAGGAGGAAATGGAAAAATCTACAAGTTATAGTTGGAGAGCACTCTCATTTCTGAGTAACTGTCAGAGCTGATAGAAAATCAGTATCACTATCAACCAACTTAACCTTATTGATAATTATAGATCATGCCACTTCACAATAACACATTCTTTTCAAATACACGTAGAACATTTGCTAACATATGCTCGTTCATAAAGTAAGTCTCAGTAAATTTAAAAGGATTGAAATTATACAGTTTAAGTTCCTAGATTCCCAAGGGAATTAGAAATCAGTAACAGCACATCTGGGAAACCCCCAAATATTTTAAATTTAAATAATACAATTAGAAATAGTTTTGAATGTAATGATAACAAAAACACAACATAATAAAATTTGTGAGATTTAGCTAAAGCAGTGCTTAGAGGAAAATTGAAAGCTGTATGTGATCATATTAGAAAAAGAAAGATCTGGAAATCAATAATGCAAGCATCCACTTTAAAAAGCTAGACAAGGAAGTACAAATTAAACCCTAAGTATGTAGAAGGAATAAAGCAACAGGTGAGAACTGGTATCAGTGAAATGGAAAACGAACAGTAGAGAAAATCAATTGAAAAGATAATGTAATCGATAACTTCTATCTAACTGATGAAGAACTAAAGAGAAAATGCACAAATTAGCAATATTAGTAATGAAAGAGGGGGTATTAATAGTTTAGGTGAATATTTTGAACACCTTGAGCCAGTGAATTCAACAACAATACAGATATCAAGGAAAACTCCAAGCTCAGATATAGCTTCAACTGTTTAATTATATCAAATATTTAAGAGATAATACCAGTCTTACCCAAAGTTCTTAAGTCTTAATACATTTTTTTTAGGCCAGCATCACCTTGATTACAAGATGTGAGGTAAGGGACCTAGTTTTACTCTAAAGTAAGGTGGCTTTTTGTCCTTGGCTCCAGAGAAATAACCCTTGGAGTAATTGGAGTAACTTGGACTGGGACTTCCAGGCCAAATCTGAGGGTTTTGTGCTGGCAAGTGAGATCAGCTAGCCTGAGGAGGTATGATTTAGCCTATCCTGCAGGACTGGCCAATAAAAACTGTGAGGACTAAGGCGCTCAGAGAGCTTCCTGGTTGTGGAGAAGGGAGGGTGCTGGGCCCTCTCTGAGAACCGGTAGCTCCGCATTGGGAACTTTCCCAGGCCTGACCTGTGCATCTCTTCCTTATGATGATCCTTTTATTATACTGAAAGGTATGTCGTGAAAATGCTTAAAAGTAAAGGAATTGCTTAAATAATAAATGACCTATGCAGTAGAATATTGTAAGACTGAAAGTGATGTTCATGAAGAATTTTTAATGACATAGGGAAATACCTTTGGTATTATGAAATAAAGAAAAATAACAGATTTTTTAAATAATACTTATTCTTAACTATAAGGAACCCTGGTGGTGCAGTGGTTAAGCCCTAGGCCGCTAACCTAAAGGTCAGCAGTCCAAATCCACCAGCCATTCCATGGGAGAAAGGTGTGGCAGTCTGCTTCTGTAAAGATTTACAGCCTTGGAAACCCTATGGGCAGTTCTACCTTGTTCTGTAGGGTTGCTATGAGTTGGAATCAACTCAATGACAGTGGGTATTCTTAACTATAGAAAATTACAATAATGAAGTATCCTAATTACCAGAAATCACTCTTTTGCCTTATAGATGTCTCAAACAGAACATGCTGCTAATGGTCCAGAACTCCTGAGAAAAAAACGTACAACTTCAGCTGAAAGAAATACTTGCCAACTTTTTATTCAGACTGATCATCTGTTCTTTAAATATTATGGAACACGAGAAGCTGTGATTGCCCAGGTATTTATAATTTTGCTATTATTTTAGGAGTTCTCATATTAACTATGTAATTTCCCCTAAAAATTAAAGTTAGTGCATGTCTCTTTTGGGGCTCAGACTGTTTTTCTTTTAATCTCAGCTCCAACAAATTAATAAGGAGCCCTGGTTATGCAATGGTTAAGCACTCTGCTGCTACCTGAAAGGTTGGTGGTTTGAACCCACCAGGGGCTCAATGGGAGAAAAGACCTGACAATCTGCCCCTGTAAAGATTACAGCCTAGTAAGTCCTATGGGGCAGTTCTACTCTGTCCTAATAGGGTTACTTTGGGTTGGAATGGAGTGGACAACACACAACAGCAACAAGCTTGTAGGGATCTTCTCTGTTGTGTTCACAGCTATAGTCCCGTGATTGAGGAAACAGTTTTTTTTTTTTTGATTGTGTTTTATGTGCAAGTTAACAGTGCAAATTCATTTTTCATTCAAAAATTTATATATAAATTGTGTTGTGACATTGGTTGCCATCCCCGCAATGTGTCAGCACTTTCCGCCTTTCCACCCAGGTTCCCTGTGTCCATTTGTTCAGTTTTCCTGTCTCTTTCTGCCTTCTCGTCTCTGCTTTTGGGCAGGTGTTGCCCATTTGGTCTCGTGTACTTGACTGAACTAAAAAACATGTTCCTCATGTGTGTTATTGTTCGTTTTATAGGCCTGTCTAATCTTTGGCTAAGAGATGACTTCGAGAGTGGTTTCAGTTTTGAGTTAGCAGGGTGTTCGGGGGTTTCTCCAGTCTCTGTCAGACCAGTAAGTCTGATCTTTTTTTTGTGAATTTGAATTTTGTTCTACATTTTTCTCCTGCTCTCTCCGGGATCCTCTGTTATGATCCCTGTCAGAGCAGTTGGTGGTGGTAGTTAGGCATTGTCTAGTTCTTCTGGGCTCAGGCCGGTGGAGGCTGTGGTTCATGTGGTCCGTTAGTCCTTTGGGCTAATGTTTTCCTTGTGTCTTTGGTTTTCTTTATTCTCCTTTGGCCCTAATATGTTGGAACTAATAGATGTAGATTGCCGTTCGCAAGCTTTTAAGACCCCAGCTGCTACTCACAAAAGTAAGGATGTGGACCATTTTCTTTATGAACTGTGTTATGCCAGTTGACCTAGATGTCCCCCAAGACCATGGTCCTCAGCCCTCAGCCTCAGTAACTTGGTCCTTCAGTGTGTTTGGATATGTACAGGAAGCTTCTATGGTTTTGCCTTGGTCATATTGTGTTGAGTTCCCTTATATTGTGTGTTGTCTTTCTCTTCACCAAAGTTAACACTCCTTAACTATCTAGTTAGTGATTTCCCCTCCACATTGCTCCCCTCCCTCATAACCATGAAAGATTTGGGTTTTTTCCTGCATGTAAGCTTTTTAGTAGGTTTTTATAATACTGGTTTCATACAGTATTTGTCCTTTTTTGATTGACTTATTTTACTTAGCCTAATGCCCTCCAGATTCATCCATGTTTTGAGGATTCATCATCGTTCTTTATTGTTGTGTAGTATTCTATCGTGTGTGTGTATACTATAATTTGTTTATCCATTCATCTGTTGATGGGCACTTAGGTTGTTTCTATCTTTTTGCTTTTGTGAGTAATGCTGCAGTGAACGTGGGTGTGCATATGTCTATTCATATGACAGTTCTTATTTCTGTAGGATATATTCCTATGAGTGGGATTGTTAGATCCTGTGGTATTTCTATTTCTAACCTTTTAGGGAGGTGCCATTTCATTTTCCATAGTGGTTGTACCATTTTTACGTTCCTGCCAGCAGTCCAGTCTCCCCGCAGTTTCTTCAACATTTGTTATTTTCTGTTTGTTTTTTTTTAATTTGTGCCAGTAATGTTGGGGTAAGATGGTATTTCATGGTAGCTTTGATTTGAGTTTCTCTTAATGGCTAATGATCATGAGCATTTTTTTTTTTTAATAACTTTTATTAAGCTTCAAGTGAACGTTTACAAATCCAATCAGTCTGTCACATATAAGTTTACATACATCTCACTCCCTACTCCCACTTGCTCTCCCCCTCTTGAGTCAGCCCTTTCAGTCTCTCCTTTCTTGACAATTTTGCCGGCTTCCCTCTCTCTCTAACCTCCCATCCCCCCTCCAGACAAGAGTTGCCAACACAGTCTCAAGTGTACACCTGATATAATTAGCTCACTCTTCATCAGCGTCTCTCTCCCACCCGCTGACCAGTCCCTTTCATTTCTGATGAGTTGTCTTCGGGGATGGTTCCTGTCCTGTGTCAACTGAAGGTCTGGGGAGCATGGCCGCCGGGATTCCTCCAGTCTCAGTCAGACCATTAAGTTTGGTCTTTTTATGAGAATTTGGGGTCTGTATCCCACTGATCTCCTGCTCCCTCAGGGGTCCTCTGCTGTGCTCCCTGTCAGGGCAGTCATCGATTGTGGCCGGGCACCAACTAGTTCTTCTGGTCTCAGGATGATGTAGGTCTCTGGTTCATGTGGCCCTTTCTGTCTCTTGGGCTCTTAGTTGTCGTGTGGCCTTGGTGTTCTTTATTTTCCTTTGCTCCAGGTGGGTTGAGACCAATTGCTGCATCTTAGATGGCCGCTTGTTAGCATTTAAGACCCCAGAGGCCACATTTCAAAGTGGGATGCAGAATGATTTCATAATAGAATTATTTTGCCAATTGACTTAGAAGTCCCCGCAAACCATGTTCCCCAGACCCCCGCCCTTGCTCCGCTGACCTTTGAAGCATTCATTTTATCCCGGAAACTTCTTTGCTTTTGGTCCAGTCCAATTGATCATGAGCATTTTTTCATGTGTCTGTTAGCTGTCTGAATGTCATCTTTGGTAAAGTGTCTGTTATATCCTTTGCCCATTTTTTAATTGGATTATTTGCCTTTTTGTTATTGAGGTGTTAAAATATTCTGCAGATTTTAGAGATTAGACCCTTGGCAGATATGTTGTAGCCAAAGATTTTTTCCCAGTCAGTAGGTTCTCTTTTTATTCTTTTGGTGAAGTCTTTTGATGAGCATAGTGTTTAATTTTTAAGAGCTCCCTGTTATCTTCTGGTGTTTGTGCCTTGTTAATTATGGCTTGTATTCTATTTATGCCATGTATTAGGGCCCCTAGTATTGTCCCTGTTTTTTCTTTGATGATCTTTATTGATGATTTTATATTTAGGTCTTTGATCCATTTTGAATGTTTTTGTATATGGTGTGAGGTATGGATCCTATTTCTTTCCTTTTTTTTTACAGATAGACATCCAGTATTCCCAACAGCATTTATTAAAATGACTGCCTTTTACCCATTTAATGGGCTTTGGTCCTTTGTCAATGATCAGGTGGATAGATGAGGAAGCAGCTTTATATGATTGAAGCAAGAATGTGTGTTTGTTCAGAGAAGAGGCTGGAAAAGGCACAAAATTTCTCTTCTCACTCCCAGTTTACTAATACTTTTCATCCTTCCATTCAGTATATGATGTGGACATTTTAAAATTTGAATATGGTGAAACATGAATAGTTAATTCTTGATTTAGGAGATGGAAATTTACAATCTTATTTGCATTTCAGCATTGTCTCTAAAATGTTCTTCTCTCTTTCAATCAATAGATATCCAGTCATGTTAAAGCGATTGATACAATTTACCAGAGTACAGACTTCTCTGGAATCCGCAACATCAGATTCATGGTGAAACGAATAAGAGTAAGGAACTTTGATAGTTAAGAATATTGAAAAAGAAAAAGCAGTAAGGACCATGTTTATAAAAAGAAAAATACTTGCTTTTTATTTCATCTTCATGCATTAGTTTAAATGAGTTTTTTCAGTATGTATAGCTTTTATGAATCTGAATATATAAGCCAGATATTCTGCCTGAGTTTAAAAATAATTATCCTTTTACAAGAGTATCTGCCATAGGGTTTCTTTATATTTATGCTCTCCTATTTTCCTTAAAATATAGTTGACTAGATTAAAAAATGTCTGTACAAGAGTTTTTTAGTACATATGTATACCGTATTTAATAATAGAGGTGTAGGTGGTCCTTACTTTAGAAGTAGAATAATTGAATCTTAAATTGGATTGTGTAAAGGAGAAATATGGTTTGTAGGTATACAGTATAAGAACTGTTCACAATCAGTTGCTTTCATGTGTTCTGAGAACAATGGAAACTCTTAGATGAGCAGCTAAAAGTGATAAGTGGGGTAAGTATGGCTATTTAGTAGGCAGAGCAATAAATTGCCAAGCAGTGAAAAGTAGAGAACACTTTGACAAATTTTAACGAAACGTTAGTAAAATGATTTGCATTGTGAAGAGATGCATGCATATAGATGGATAATCATTGTTTCCAGGCTTCTACCTGAGGTGATACTTTATCTATGGAAAAATTTTCATGACCCATTAAATAATTAAAAATTTATATGGTGTCAGCAAATATTTAAATATTAATTGTCCTGTTTTTAACTAAAATTTGGATGCCATTTTCCATTTGTAGCCAATATTACAGAAATATCAGGGCATTCCATTTCTATATTTAGTCGGAGAAAGCCACCTAAGCATGGGCCATGTGTAATAGAGATGGTGTTTGCTTTTGGATTATTCATGTTAGATGACCATATCTGATTGTTTGTGGTTAACGTTAATGGATAAACCACGTGTTCTGAGATCTGTCCTCAGGCAGTTGCCCTGACCTTCAGTGTTGTTTTCACCATCCGGCTTCTGAGCTCCTTGGTTTTACTGGTGGGTATGGATTCTAAAAAGACCTGTAGTTCTCATGTGTCAATCGTTATACCGTCCACTTCTACCAACATTTTCAGTAGACTGATGTTAGCCTTCTAGTGATAGCACTGACTTTGATGCATTATTCCTTTACCCTCTATCAGCAATCTTGTTTGTAATTTCCAGGCTTACCCGGGGAAAGCAAAATTGTTCTAGGGCTCCAAAGCATAGCCAGGGGCCTCTGAAAGGAGGCAATGGCTAATAAATGAAAACTTTTGTCTAGTAGAAGTATGGTATCAGAAGAGATTACTCTTCAGATTATAAAGAAGAAAACTGCACCAGGAGTATAATAAAGGAAACGTTCTGGAGGACCTTATCTTGAAATAGTAAGAGAAATGAATTGGCAGTAGAAAGAAAATAAAGTTCTCGCCCACATGCAGGGGGAAAAACATTGAACTTGAGGTTAGCTGGGCTTGACTCATGTCACTGGATAAAGGCAAAGAGAGCCAGGACAATGACTTGTCTGCTAAACTGACAATCTTGGATTTGATATCTATTTTATGTTCTAGTAATTAGCTAAAATACATGGTTTTGTATCTATCTTGTCACCATATATAGGAGATTAATATTAGAGGGACTTGCTTGGGTGATTAAGTTTCAGAAACTCTACTTTATTAGAGGTTTTGAAAGCTGAACTTGTTCTTTCTTCACAAGTATTCAGTATTCAGGAATCTGGTGAACACTTGCCCAGAAACTTAATATCTTCAATTTTAATCCTTCCACCCCTCCTTTTTTCTTTTGCCTTCTGTTATCAGCTCAGGGGTGGGGGCAGTGGGAACAACCCTAGAGGCTTTCATTCAGGCCTGATTTCCCTTGGACCATGGCCATATTGTTCATTGAAGGCAGAAGGAGGCAAGCAGAGACCTACTCTAAGGCTCTCTAGATATTAACTGTCTTAATTACTGTTTTGGATTTTAGATCAATTCAACTATTGATGAGAAGGACTCTACAAATCCTTTCCGATTCCCAAATATTGGTGTGGAGAAGTTTCTGGAATTGAATTCTGAGCAGAATCATGATGACTACTGTTTGGCCTACGTCTTCACAGACCGCGATTTCGACGATGGTGTTCTTGGTCTGGCTTGGGTTGGAGCACCTTCAGGTAGTTCGTCTATTGTCGCACCTTAACACTTGAAACAAAAAGGAATTTTCAGGGCAGATTGAACTTATTGGAGAAAGCGATGAGTTAGGGAGGATTCATAAGCATAATGTGAATGGCAAAATAGATGACGCAGCTTTTATTTTGAAATCAGTGGAGACAGGCTGGCTGTCTGCTTCTAAAAGGTCACAGCCTTGAAAACCCTGTGGAGCAGTCCTGCTCTGCACCGATGGGATTGCCGTGAGTGTGAGTTGACTCATCCGCAGCTGATAACAACTAATGGAGATATCCTTGTACTCGGCACATTCAGTAGGTGAAATAATTTTATGGGAGAAACGAGTGGTATTTATTTCTGAAATCAAAAGCAACACTTAATTTTTTAAATAAAAATAATTAAATATTCGTTCAAAGTAGGGGAGTCTTAGAGTCGAAAGGAGTCCTGGTGGCACAGTGCTTAAGAACTTGGCTGCTAATCAGGAGGTTGGCAGTTCAGATCCACCAGCCGGTCCTTGGAAACCCTATGGGGCAGTTCTACTCTGTCCTACAGGGTCGCTGTGAGTCGACAATGACTCGACGGCAACAGGTTTGGTTTTTTTTTCTTTTTTAGAATCAGAAGGGGAAAATTATGATCATGCCTCTGTTTTGTAGTGAGTTAAAGAGCAGAAAAGTCCTGGTCAGGAGCAGCAGGTGGAAAGGAAGGAAAGCCTGCCAATTTCTAGCCTTTATTTTCACAAACGGGAAGGAAGCGTAGCCTGAGAAGAAATGTAGGCAGGAAACCTCAGTCCCCCACCCTGCTGAGGTCTCGCCTTTAGCTATGAGAGCTACTGTCCTTGAAAAAGTTGGGGTAAGATAATCCCTTCCCCATTACAGGGTGGAGTGAGTCTGTTTATAGTATAATTTCAGTAGATCAGAGAAATACAGTTTATTAATAGAAAAACAAAAAAATCAGTTGCTGTCAAGTTAGTTTCAACTCATGGTGATCCCATGTGTTGCAGATTAGAACTGTGCTCCATAGAATTGTGCTTCATAGGGTTTTCAAGGCTGTGACCTTCTGGAAACAGATCACCAGGCCTGTCTTCCGAGGTGCCTCTGGGTGGGTTTAAACCTCCAGCTTTTCTGTTAGTAGTTCAGCACTTAACTGTTTGCGCTACCCAGGGTCTCTATTATTTGAAAGAGAAGTGGAACGGATCCCAAACTCTGGGTATAATTTTGCCATATAGACTTTGATTGGTAGCCTATCATTTTCTGAGATATACAGCAACTTTTCCTTCTTCTGATGCTTCATTTCTATTTTTTAAGGCTGACAAGCTTTCCTTTTACCATTCTTGTTAGTTTATTCTTTGATTTGTTTTACATATTTTAAAATCCTAAGTAGTACTGTATTTTATCTATTTTCTTGCCTTTTTTTTAAGCCAGCAGTGAATATCACTTTACAATTTCAAAAGCTGCTTTTGTTTTTCTTTCCGTGTTTTAACGTGGACTCAGTTTCATGGTGCCATTAAGATGCAGGTTTATGTCTAGGACTGCACGTCATAGTGCAGTGTTTTTGGAGACTTGTCCTTTATGATAATCTGTGCGGCTTTTGTATGACTTGTACTGTCAGCAGATTGTATGGCTCTCCCTTTCCTGAAACCTTTTTTCCTGCTTGAATAGTTGAATTATTTTATCACACAATTTGATTCTTTCTCCCTATTCATTAGTAAGTACTGTAAAACTCAGAACTTCATTTGCTTTTCTTTGTGTACTATCCATTAGTATAAAAACAAAAAAAATCCGTTTCTGTCAAGTTGATTCTGACTCATAACAGCCCTATAGGACAAAGTAGAACTGCCCCATAGAGTTTCCAAGGAGCAGCTGGTGGATTTGAACTGCTGACTTTTTGGTTAGCAGCTGAACTGTTAATCACTACACCACCAGAGTTTCCATCCATTAGGGGTTGTCAAAGTGTGGACCACAGACTGGCGGCATCAGCATCACATGGGACCTTGTTAGAAACATAAGTTCAAGGGCCCCACCCAGGGCTACTGCATCAGAAACTCTTGAGGTAGGGCCCAACAATTTTTGTTTGAACAACCCCTCCTATACATACTAAAGTTTGAGAATCACTGCATAAATATTTTTGGCTCTGAAAAAGCCTGCTTACAAAATTTCTCCTGGGCAAGTGATTGAATGATCTCAAACTAAAACCTTCCTGTTGTTGTGCATTTTCAACGCTTGACTATTGTTTTTTTAAGGGTGTAGTGTTCCATTAGTATGGCACAATTGTCACAATTAGTCAACCAGCATAGGTACATTGTTATGAGCTGGAGTCCATATTTTATTCTCATTTTTTTAGGTTTTATCTAATGTTCTTTTTCTGTTCCAGAATCCAGCCAGGATACCACATGACATTTGGTTGTCATGTCTCCTTAGTCTCCTCTCCTCTGACAGTTTCTCAGACTTTCCTTGTGTTTGATGACCTTGATAGTTTTGAGGAATACCAATCGGATACATTATAGGATGCCCCTCTATTGGAATTTGTCAGATGGTTTTCTGATGATTAGGCTGGGGTCATTGGTTCTTGGGACACTTAATTTTTTATTGGTTTGTGATACTTCTACAACCACTGTGCTGCTCATTTATCGAAGAGGTGATAGAGTTCTGATGGACAAGTTACTTGGGGTTTTGTCCTTGAGTTTGTCATGAGAATGATGCAGGATGTATTCTGTACACTTCATTCGCAAAGATACGACACGTAACGCCTAAAACTATAAATAGAACTTGTCATCCACCTTCTATCCGCATTTTTCTTCCATATTTCAATCCCTCCCCCTTTCCTTCAGGCATCTAATATCCTGTTCCTTTACTTCCTGTTAAACTCTCAACTCCAGCCCTTAAAAGCCTTTTTCTGGGGATGGGGGGGTGATGGTGGTGCAGGCAGGTGCCAAAGTGGGAAAGAGAAAGGATTTTCATTCCTTTGGCCCAACTTTTTCTCGTATTGGGTACCTGCCTAAGCATAACATTGGCAGCTTTTTTCTTCACATCGTTTTGTCCTTAGGCTAGCTGAACTGAGTTTTATATTTGACTTAACATTTTCTCTTTTACCAGGAGCGTTGTGTGTTTGGTCTCCTTGATTCTTTCAGTATTACCCTTAGGAGGTAGGTGTTATTACCTCCATTCTACAGATGAGGAAACTTGGATTCAGAAATTTTGTGACCAACCCAGTATGACACAGCTAGAGGTGGGACAGAATCTGGAATCCAGATCTTTTGACTCAAGATTAGGTGCATTTGATGGTTACTTTATTAGGTACTATATTCTGTAACAGGAGCCCTGGTGGCGCAGTGGTTAAAGCACTCAGCTGTTAACCAAAAGGTCAGTGGTTTGAACGCACTAGCTGCTCCTGCAGGAGAAGGATGTGGCAGTCTGCTTCTGCAGATTTACAGCCTTGAAAACTCTATGGGGCAGTTCTCCTCTGTCCTGTGGGGTTGCTATGAGTCAGAATCAACTTGAGGGCAGTGGGTTTGGGGTTTTTTTTGGTTTATATCCTGTAATATTCTGGTCTTCTCTTTCTAAGACATTTCTAATAAGAAGTTGGAATGTTTCCTGCTTCTTGGTAGAAGTTTTATGTTGTTGGAATCCATTTCCTTCATTCTTAAGGTACGAGTTAAGAAAAAGTACTACTCTATAATTTTTAGACATCATTTAGGGTGATTGCCCTGGTGTAACAGGAAGAGCCCTGGACTGGGAACCGGGAAGCTGTATTCTTGTCTGTCCCGCCTCCATAGGTTTAGGTAAACCATTTTGCTTCTGTTTTCTTATATGCAGAATGAAGTGTTAGAACAGGCCCCTAAGGACGCTGTTAGTAGTAGTATTGTGTGGTTTGTATAGTACTTAAAGGTCAGGAAAGTATATGAACACATTATTTATTTTCCTGAAAGAATCTCATACTCCCACCCTTGTTCCTCCCCAACACACACACACACACACACACACACACACACACACACACACACACACACACACACACACACACTTTTTGTATTTCAGAGGGCTCAGAGCCCTTGAGAAATAAGGTGTTTTTTTTTTTTTTTAACATCGTAATTTCTTTTGTCTTCGAGACTGTTTCTGCCTATAGGTCTTAATAATACTTGCTATTATCTTGTTCTTTTTAAATAGCACTTCATAGCTGATTTATTCGGCTTGTGATCTGTTACTGTTTCCTAATCTTTTTTTTCATTTTTACTTGGCTTAATTAATCTTTGTCCTGCTGTATTGTATTATTTGGCTTAATTTCATTTTATTCTGCGGATATTTCACTACTCAAGTGTGGTAGAGATGAGGTTGTACCATTCTTATGTTAAATTTCACAGAGTAGATTTTTAGCCATAGTCCTATTCACTGACTCAGCTGAACTGGGAGAAGTAGTGAAGGTTGAAACATTTGACTAATAGGTTTCTTGTCTTTTAGTCTGTTTTTTACACTATTTGTAAACAAATTTGTTCTTACTTAATACCATCTTGTAACTGGGTGCTGCCTTGGGTTTCCTTAGTGAGGAAACAGCACCTCCTGCCCCACCAGAATGCCACATATGTTAGTTGTCATGTCATGTACAGCCAGCCAGTGAACTTCCCCGCTTGGAGGTTCCCATTTAAAGTTATGCAGGGCCCTAGAAGTGAGCTAATAAATAAGGGGCCTGGTTTCCAAGAAAAAGGCAGTCTTAAATATGAAACATAAACATTATGAAGTCTTCTTTATACAGGCACAGGTCTGTGTTAAGCAGGAGACCTCTCATTGAGTTCTTAACAGAGTAAATTCCTTAAGTTAGACAGTCCCTTTGTTCTACTTCATTTGCTGAACCTTCTACTACCCCTTCTGAGGGACTGTTTATGTGGTTTACTAAGGTACATTCTAAAAAAAACTAAAAAAAATAGTTTTTTTTTTATTCTGCTCATGTATTTAGTGTTATCCGTTAACTTGATGGACATAGTCTCAGGTTAGCCAGATCCTTGAGTAAGGCTGGGTCAGAAACTTATCTCCATAGTTAACTCTGAACCAGTCACCATTCCTCTAACTGTGAAGAACATTTTTGAGACATTTCATTTGGTAGGAACAGTCTCTTCTGTTTTTCTTAGTTTAGAACGTTCACGATTTGAGAGTATATGAACTCAACACAGGATCCTCAAGGTAACCCACAAATAAAACCCCCCAAAACCAAACCCACTGCCATCAAGTCGATTCTGATTCATAGTGACCCTATGGGACGGAGTAGAACCGCCCCATACCCACAGCCTATGGAATTCTTAACAGTCGTTTCAGGGTCAGCTTTCAGGACTAGGAGATTTACATCATTAGAATACTACAGCAGGACACTCAACTGTTGGCATGTTTTGAGGTCTGCATTGCCCGTTGCAGCCTGTTTACCATCTCTCGTCCCTGCTCGTTCCATGTGAGTACTGCTCTCCAGACGTGAAAACCAAGGAATTGCCTCCTCTGTTGCAGTGGCACAACTGTCTGGTTCAGAGTTACTGCTCAGATTAATGTCTTGTGGGCAGCATGCTACCATTAAGTTTTAGGCCTGTGCACTTCAAAATGCTCTCTGTCAAGGTATTATATTACCCTTGTAGGAAAACTAAGACTCTGCTGTTGTTGTTGGGCGGGTGGGTCTGTTTTAAAGGTAAGTGTGATACTCTGTTGACTTTAGTTCTCAGACTCTCCATAGTTAGAAAAATGTCATCGTAATTCTTTGTTGATTGTTAGGTCATCTACCAAAAACCAAACCCGTTGCCATTGAGTCGATTCCGACTCATAGCAATGCTATAGGACAAAGTAGAACTGGCCCATAGGGTTTCCAAAGAGTGCCTGGTGGATTCAGCCTTTTGGTTAGCAGCAGCAGCTTTTAACCACTGTGCCACCAGGGTTTCTGTTAGGCCATCCATCCATCAGTAATTGCTTTTGAATTCAAGTAGAAACATTTTATCCTTCTCATTGGAATGCCTAATTTGTATTTTCAATGAGTTTATATAATAAAATATTAAATTTATAATATAAGCAGTTACTGAACTTGAGTCATGGTTTAGCTATATCTCATTACTAATTGAGTTTCTGGCACGTCAAACCTAGTTGCAGTGGTTTTCTTAAACCATAACTTATAAAATTAGATATAATATTTTATTCCTTCCTGTATAATTGAGCTACTCCAACATATGCTACTAGTCTGTAACAAATATTAAACTTTTATATAAGCAATAATCTTTAAAACCAAAAGCAGTTGTTAAAGTTAAGATATGAATTACAAAGACTATATTTCAGAATAGTATATGTTACCTGATCAGGGTCCGTGTGCTGGAGCAGTCGAGCCAATGAAACATACTCCAAGTCAGAAAGAGTGAGAAAGTTTATTCAGGAGATGCATACATCGCCGGGGACCCAGCAGCAACACCGGCTGTCTCTATGGAGTCCCAAAGAGCAGTTTTACATTAGAGCTTATATAGAATTTTACAAGGGTTACAAGTGTCTTTGTAGTCCCCTGCCAGACATTTCTTTATTAGGCTAAAGACATACCTATCTAGTACCTGGGCTCCAACTTTCCTGGGGGGGGTTGTATGCCACAGGTAGTCCTGCCAGAACAAAAAATTATTTGCATCAGTTTAAAACAAAGAACAAAGTCATTAGCATTTGGTCAAAACAAAGTCATTAACAGAGGTATGTGAGGAGGCAGGCAGAGGAAGAACAACTTATAGGTTTATCATGGCCTTAGTTTTTTGTTTTAGTTATGTTAAGCTCTCAGTTGCCCATTTTGAAAAAGGAGAAAACATGCTGTGTGGTATTGGGGTCACATATTCTTGAATTTATGTATGATTTTGCCTCAAATTAGATCGACCTTAAAAATACAGGAAAGTAAATGCTCTCGATCATTAGCCATTAGAGAAATGCAAATTAAAACTACGATGAGATTCCATCTCACACCAGCAAGGCTGGCATTAATCCAAAAAACACAAAATAATAAATGTTGGAGAGGCTGCGGAGAGATTGGAACTCTCATACACTGCTGGTGGGAATGTAAAATGGAACAACCACTTTGGAAATCTATCTGGCGTTATCTTAAACAGTTAGAAATAGAACTACCATACAACCCAGAAATCCCACTCCTAGGAATATACCCTAGAGATACAAGAGCCTTCATACAAACAGATATATGCACACCCATGTTTATTGCAGCTCTGTTTACAATAGCAAAAAGTTGGAAGCAACCAAGGTGTCCATCAACGGATGAATGGGTAAATAAATTGTGGTATATTCACACAATGGAATACTACGCATCGATAAAGAACAGTGACGAATCTCTGAAACATTTCACAACATGGAGGAACCTGGAAGGCATTATGCTGAGCGAAATGAGTCAGAGGCAAAAGGACAAATATTGTATAAGACCACTATTATAAGATCTTGAGAAATAGTAAACCTGAGAAGAACACATACTTTTGTGGTTACGAGGGGGGGAGGGAGGGAGGGTGGGAGAGGGTTTTTTATTGATTAATCAGTAGATAAGAACTGCTTTAGGTGAAGGGAAAGACAACACTCAATACATGGAAGGTCAGCTCAGTTGGACTGGACCAAAAGCAAAGAAGTTTCCGGGATAAAATGAATGCTTCAAAGCTCAGCGGAGCAAGCGCGGGGGTCTGGGGAACATGGTTTGCGGGGACTTCTAAGTCAATTGGCAAAATAATTCTACTATGAAATCATTCTGCATCCCACTTTGAAATGTGGCGTCTGGGGTCTTAAATGCTAACAAGCAGCCATCTAAGATGCAGCAATTGGTCTCAACCCACCTGGAGCAAAGGAAAATGAAGAACACCAAGCCCACATGACAACTAAGAGCCCAAGAGACAGAAAGGGCCACATGAACCAGAGACCTACATCATCCTGAGACCAGAAGAACTAGTTGGTGCCCGGCCACAATCGATGACTGCCCTGACAGGGAGCTCAGCAGAGGACCCCTGAGGGAGCAGGAGAGCAGTGGGATGCAGACCCCAAATTCTCATAAAAAGACCAAACTTAATGGTCTGACTGAGACTGGAGGAATCCCGGCGGCCATGCTCTCCAGACCTTCTGTTGACACAGGACAGGAACCATCCCTGAAGACAACTCATCAGACATGAAAGGGACTGGTCAGCGGGTGGGAGAGAGACGCTGATGAAGAGTGAGCTAATTATATCAGGTGTACACTTGAGACTGTGTTGGCAACTCTTGTCTGGAGGGGGGTGGGAGGATAGAGAGAGAGGGAAGCCGGCAAAATTGTCAAGAAAGGAGAGACTGAAAGGGCTGACTCAAGAGGGGGAGAGTAAGTGGGAGTAGGGAGTGAGATGTATGTAAACTTATATGTGACAGACTGATTGGATTTGTAAACGTTCACTTGAAGCTTAATAAAAAAAAAAAAAAATTGACATCTAGAAAAAAAAAATACAGGAAAGTGCTTATTATCAGAGTTTTAAAATTATGCTTATTTGCTATTTTGTTTTTCTGAGTTTGTCACGTACAGCATTAGAAAAATTTACCTGGGACAGCTCTTCACTAAGACAGGATATTTACGTTTGATTTAAAGCTGTAGCATGTGGACTGTGACATGCTGAGTACCTGTGCCTGTCTTTTCTACTTTGGAGAAATAGTAGTGTTGTAGTCCTTAGGACTGATCTCCAGAAGTAGAAGCAGCTTAAGAAAATGCATTAAATATACATAAATCATTTGCTCTTTCCTTTTTTTTTTTTCAATTCGGTCTTCTATGAAGAAAAAATGTTGTAGTAAATCTTGAACATTATAAAGGTTCTCAACCCTTTGCTGGACAAAATCTGCGTATGGCTTAGTCTTTCAGTTTACTTTTCTGTGAAGTACATCTCAGCCTTTTAAAAGATATAACAGTAATACAAAGGTTTTTTGTTGTTGTTGAAAATACACACAGCAAAACATATAGCAGTTAACAGTTTCTGCATGTACCACTTAGTAGAGTTGCATAACCATTCTCACCCTCCTTTTCTGAGTTGTTCCTCTCCCAGTAACGAGTTTACTGCCCCCTGAGGTTCTTATCTTTTGAGTTGCTGTTGTCAGCTTGATTCCATATAGATAGTTCTTAAAAGAGCATATTGCCCAAGGCACCTTTTTTCAGTAGTTAAGCTCAAGTGTTGTTGGGTTTTAAGAAGAGTTCTAGGGATATTTTGGGTTTCAGGTTTAAAGTTTATCTCAGGGCAGTAAATTCAGGGGTTCTTCAACCTTCATGGCTCCAGGATGTCTGGAGTCCCTGAGAATTTGAAATTCTGTTCTGTATTTTTCCCCTTTTGATCAAGATTCTTCTATGGAATCTTTGATTAAAATGTTCAGTAATGGTAGCCAGGCATCATCCACTGAATGGATGACTTCTGGTCTCATGGAAAAGGGGGCAGTTGGCAGTTGTTCATGGAGGCAATTAGCCACACATTCTATATCCTCCTCTTATTCCTGACTCTCTTCCTTTGTTGTTCAAGGAGAATAGAGACGAATTGCCGTGCCTTGGATTGCTGCTTGCAAGTTTTTAAGATCCCAGGCACTGCACATCAAACTAGGAGGTACAACAGAAGCCCTAACATGTTATTAGGCCGGTTATCTGGGATGTCCCATGAAACCATGACCCTAAGCCTCCAAACCAAGAAACCAGATCCTGTGAAGCATTTGGCTGTACATAAGCAGCCTCAGCAGCTACCTTTTGTGTTGTTATTGTAAATATATCTACCACACAGCTTTTGCCGGTTCAACTTTCTACAGGTATACAACTTACTGACAGCAGTTACAATAATTTGCTGTGCAACCTTACCCTTAATCAATGCAATATTTCATCACTGTTATTTCCTCCCTCCCTTCCCTGTTAACCACTAATAAACTTTGTTCTCTTTACATTTGCCTTTTCTTGTCTTAATGAGTGAGGTCATACAATGTTTATCTTTTTGTGATTTACTTATTTCCTTCAGCATAGTGTCTTCAAGCTCCATCCCTACTGTAGCATATATCAAGACTTCATTTCCGCTACTGGCTTAGTAGTATTCCATTTTATGTATGTGCCACATTTTGTTAATCCGTTCATCTGTCGATGGGCATTTAGGTTGTTTCTACCTTTTGGCTATTGGGAATAGTGCTGCCATGTACATGGTTTTCAAAGATACTCTTCTAATTGTTAGCCTGTCTTTTCACTTTTTGGTAAAGTCTTTTGATTAACCAAAGTTTTTAATTTTTATGAGGTCTCATTTATCTTTTGCTATTTGTACTTTTGTTATTATGATGTATAATCCGTTGTTAAAAGCTAGGCCTGACAGAATTGCGTTTGCTTTTTCTTTTAAGAATTTTACGGTTTTAGTTTGCACATTTAGTTCCTTAAGCTATTTTGAGTTTGTTTTTGTGTATGGTGTGAGGCATGGATCCTGTTTCAGTTTTCGGCATCTGGCAATCTAGTTTTTCTAGCACCATTTATTGAAACAACTCTTTTTACCCCATCGAATGGGCATAGCACCCATGTCAAAAACCAGTTGATCACAGATGTGTGGGTCCAAGGTTATGTTTTGTTGACATATATTTTCCGATACTCAATAGGAATAAGGAGGCAGTTGTATTGTAGTGCCATACCATTCTTTCAGATCTTTGTGTGTGTGTTTGTCTTCTATTATGTGCTTTATTAGGAATTATAAATATTAGATATTTTTAATGATTCAGTAACTTGGTTTTAACTTTGCATGTAGAAAGCTAACTGGAAATAATCAGTTATTAGAGTACTCTAATCCATTTGATTATATTTTAATAAAAACTCAAATAGGAAAAACTTTTAAATGTGAACATAAGTTAAAGAGCTTCTCACTAAAACTCTTGGATAAAGTTAACTAAAAGAAATGATGGTCTTCTTGGTGCAGTGTATATAAAGAAATGGATTGACTGACCAGTTTCTGATTTTTCTGTTGTTCTTTTTCTAATTTCTCATAATAACTGCCTTTAGATGTGAAAACACTGTCCTTTTGGTATTCGGCTCTAAAATTCTTGTTACAAATGATTTAATATGTATCATATAATTGTTGCTGGTTGCCATTGAGTTGATTCCAACTCATGTTGACCGTATGCATTTCAGAGTAGAATTGTGCCCCTTAGAGTTTTCAGTGGCTGATTTTTTGGACATAAATTGCCAGGCCTTTCTTGAGAGGCACCTCTGGGTGGACTCGAACCTCCAACCTTCCGTTTAGCAGCCAAGTGCATTAGCAGTTATACCACCTAGGGCCTCCATATAAGTAGATTTTTTTTTTTTCCTTTAAAATTTTTAAAGTGTTCTCAAGACATGTTGGAAAAATTGTAATTCAATTTTTTAAATTTATTTTGAAAAAAATTTCAAGCCTATCAAAGAATTGTAAAAATAGTATAGTGAATTCCTGATAGATTAATTGGTTAGTAACATTTTGTCACGTTTGCTTTCTCCTTTCCATCCTTTCTCCCATCTTCCCTCTCTCCCCAAATACACAGACACACACTGTTTTTGCCTTTTTAAAATATACTGTGTGCTGCCTGTCAGGATAGTTAATGACAGACCCACGGTGTAGCATGCTGTTATTTGTAGAAGTGACCTTCCTCAAAATCTACTTGAAAATATTTTATTCAACTTCATCTAACTTAAACCATAAGTTTTCTTTTTACAGATAAAAAAGTATTGACTTAATGTAAATACTGATATATTCAAATTTAAGGGAAACTTAAAAATTTGACTTGCTGAATCAACCAGAGCGAAAGTTTGGGTGCATTTTGACAACGAAGAAGGACCTTTTCTAGGGTACTTGTAGTCAATCCTGGAAGTTTCTTTATGGGTGCCAGTAAAACTTTTATTGGAAATGACTTCCTAATCTTGGACCAAAGAAAATTTGATAATCTGATGCATTTGGGTATCAATTGTATTTTAGACTCAAATATAAAATGTTTTAATTTTTTATAGCATATGTTAGAAAGCTATTCAGCACGAGTTGGGGGGTGCATGGGGGCGCAGCAGAAATAAATGCTAACCTAGCTTTTTTTTCCCTTGAACTAGGAAGCTCTGGAGGAATATGTGAAAAAAGTAAGCTTTACTCAGATGGGAAGAAGAAGTCCTTAAACACTGGAATAATCACTGTTCAGAACTATGGGTCTCACGTACCTCCCAAAGTCTCTCACATTACTTTTGCTCATGAAGTTGGACACAACTTTGGGTCTCCTGTAAGTATTATAAGATTACAAAAACTAATTGTTAGCCTACTTTTTTTTTTTTTAATAATTTTTATTGTCCTTTAAGTGAAAGTTTACAAATCAAGTCAGCCTCTCACGTATAAAAGTATATACACCTTACTGCATACTCTCAATTATTCTCCCTCCCTCTCCCTCCTTCCAGTCTCTCTTTTCATGACCATTTTGCCAGCTTCTGACCCCCTCTACCCTGCCATCTCCCCTCCAGACAGGAGATGCCAACATAGTCTCAAGTGTCCACCTGATGCAAGTAGCTCACTCCTCATCAGCATCTCTCTCCAACCCATTGTCCACTTCAATCCATGTCTGACGAGTTAGCAAATTGTTAGCCTACTTTTTATGTTTAGAGTGATTTGTTGTTGTTGTTGTTGCTTATAATGAAAACAAGTACATGTTTCATTTTCCTGTGCCAGCACATGGCAGTGTATTTGACCACTCTGATAGGGAGGAAGCTAGACAATTTGTGATTAAAATAAGGAAGTAAGAGTAGCAGTTCCACCAGAGTTGTATAAAGGCAAAATTTTTTTGTCTGTCTTAGGCACAGCTACGTCTCTTGATCCTAGAACAGTGTTCGATACGTAATTCACCCAAGTATGCCTTAGAAGAGAATCACTTACCGTTGTCTAAAGTGCACTCTGAAGTTTCAGCAAATCGGGGACTGTTTTCCTTCTGTTTACTCAGTTTGTTTTTTAATCTCCTGGGGAATGAGATTCATATTTTTAAATCTTACTATGAAAATTTTCTAGCATATACAAAAGTAGAGAACATAGCACAATGAACTTTCATGTGCCCGCTGTCTAGATCAGGGGTCAGCAAACTTTTTTGTAAATGCCTGTCAGCAAACATTTTAGACTTTGGGGCAACATTTGATCTCTGTTGCACGTTCCTTTCTGTTTTTACAATTGTTTAAACATGGAAAAACCATTCTTAAGGTTAGAAAGAGAGAGAGGTAGGTGCTGTCAGGTTGACTCTAAATCATGGTGACCCCATGTACACCAGAACGAAACGTTGCCCTGTCCTGCATCATCCTCATGATCCCTGTTGGATTCAAGTTCATTGTTGCTGCTGTTGTGTCAGTCCATCTCAGTGAGGGTCTCCCTTGCTCTCACCGGCCTTCTGTTTCACCAAACCTGATGTCCTCCTCCAGCAAATGATCCCTTCTGAAGACATGTCCAAACCAGGCAAGCCAGACAGTGTTCTGTTGTGATTCACAAGGTCTTCATTGGCTAATTTCTGGAAGTGGATTGCCAGGCCTTTTTAGTCTGTCTTAATCTGGAAGCTCCACTGAAACCTGTTGACCATTGGTGACCCTGCTGGTATTTGAAATACTGGTGGCATAGTTTCGAGCATCACAGCAACACACCAGCCACCGTAGTACAACATACTGACACTTGATGGTTGAGTGGTGGGTTATTAGGTCAGGCCGTGTGAAAACAGGCTGCGGGCTGCAGTTTGCTGCCTGCTGATCTAGAGTCAACAATCGTTAAGATTTTGCCGCATTTTCTTCATATATCCCTCTTTTTGTTTGCTAAAATATTTAAGACAAATTCATTCATTGTTACGTATTTGAGTATGCACCTCTGAAAAGTAGGCATTTCTTGCATAACCACAAATGTGGTTATTACACCTCACAAAATTAACAGCAGCTTTGGTGTCATCTACTACCCAGTCTGTTATGTTGATTTTTTTAAAGTGACCTAAAGATCCATACTTACAGAAATATAAAACACTGAAAGATGTTTTCTTTATGATTTTGGTAGGGCTAATTAAAATAAGAAGTTTGGAAAAATTTAATTTGAAAAACCATATGTAAGTTTTATTTGTACCTTATCACTTATAAAAATGGAAATTTTTATAATTTTAGAAACAAGTTATCTACCTGTAGCTTTTAAAATCTCCAAAAGCACTTCTCTAATTTCCCCCAAATTTGTAAAATATAAGTGTCATCTCATTAACTTGGAAGTCTTTCCTCTTCCAAGTCCTAACCCAAATAGGGAATTTCTGAACTTCATAAAGAGCTTGTAATTGTCACCTTTATCCCTGAAGTTGCTAACCATTATTTTCAATGCATATTGGGACACATGAACTGTGGAGTGCCCTGAATCAAGTATTTAGAATCTGTTTGATCTCTACCTCATGTCTGCTTTTGAGATCTGTTCTTAAAACAGAAGTACTTACAATTTTAGAGACAAGCAGAGCACTGGTGTTCACAGTTAATTTGCATTTCCAAGGGCAGCTGACTGATACCCGCCCCCCACCACCACCCCCCACCCCGGGCACTTGCGTTCTGACCGTTACTGGGGAAATCGAAGTTTACCCTGCTGTCATCTGTCGAGGGCCTCTCTTATGTCAATGGGCCTACAAATCACCAGACTCAGTTTCAGAAAGTCTTTGTGGTGGCCTGAGTTTCTAGCACATTCCCAGGTGACAATGCTGCTACTGCTGTGTCTCTGTGGACCACACATGGAGGAGAGGATCTAGCCTCTAATAGTCTTCACTTTCCTTCTTATCTGTTCTCTATCCAGCTGCCTGAGAGATGCTTTTAGTACATTAGTGTTCCATCATTTCTTGCTTATTATTTAATGGATAAACCAATTCATATTCTTGCAAATTCAACAGTTTCTACCTGTACAATTCAGTGACATTGATTACATTCTTCAAGTTCTACAACTATTCACACCCTCCTTTTCTGAGTTGTTCCTCCCCCCTTGACATTAACTCACTGCCCCCTGTTTCCTTTTTAATCTTTTGAGTTGCTGTTGTCAGTTTGATCCCATAGATAGATCTTGAATCTAATGCTCAAGGCAGACATTCTTTACTAGTTAAACCTAAACTATTGTTTAGTTTTAAGGAGACTTCAGGAGATATTTTTGGTTTAAGGTTTAGAGATTATCTCAGGGCAACAGTTTCAGGGGTTCATCCAGCCTCCACGGCTCCATAAAATCTGGGTTCCATGAGAGTTTGAAATTCTGTTCTCCATTATCTCCCTTTTGATCAGGATTCTTCTATGGAATCTTTGATCAAAATGTTCAGTAATGGTAGTGGGGCACCATCCAGTTCTTCTGATCTCGTGGCAAAGGAGGCAGTTGTTCATGGAGGCAATTAGTTTCACATTCCATATCCTCCTCCTAGTCCTGACTCTCCTTCTTCCTCTGTTGTTCCTCGTGAATAGAGACCAATTGTTGTGCCTTGGATAGCTGCTTGCAAGCTTTTAAGACCCTGTACTACTCAGTGAAATAGGAGGTGGAGCAGAAGCACTAAGCACATTATTAGGATAATTGTCTGGGATGTCCCATGAAACCATGACCCCAAACCTCCAAACCAAGGAACCAAATCCCATGAGGTATTTGGTTGTACATAAGCAGCCTCAGCAGCTGTTCTTTTTGTTGTTGTTCTTGTCACTGTTGTAAATATATATCTACCACACAACTTTTGCAAATACAGCTTTTTTGGGAGGCATATAACTTATTCACAGCTCATATAATGTAAATTAATACGGCCCTTTATACGAGGCAGTTTGGCAATATATACCAAGATCTTTAGAATGTCCTACCTTTTAACCTAGTAAGTCTACTTCTGGGAATCCAGTTGTCTTAGTTTTCTAGTACTGCTGTAATAGAAATACCACAAATGGGTGGCTTTAATGAACAGAAATTTGTTTTATAGTTTAGGAGGCTACAAGCCTAAATTCAGGGCACCAGCTCTATGGGAAGGCTCTCTGTCTTTTTGTGTGGGGAAATCCTTGTCTCAGCTTCTCTGATGTTCCTTGGTTGATCTTCATGTGGCATGTATCTTCCACTCCATTTGTGCTTGGGTGTCTGTGCCTAAGCTGCTCCTTTCATATCTCAAAAGTGATTGGCTTAAACCCACACCCTGTAGCCACAAATGGTTGACTGCTAGCTGAGAGGTTAACTGAACCCACCCAGTGGTGCCTACCCAGGAAGACACGCCCGGTGATCTGCATCTGAAAGGTTACAGCCTTGAAGACTATGGAACATTTCTGCACTTCACACATCGGCTTTGCCCTGATTTGGAATGGACTCCAGGGCAATTAACAGCACCATTAACATAACAAACAAAACCTTGTTCCCAGATGGGATTATACCTACATGTATAAGCCAGAAAAAAAAAAAAACCAAGCCTGTAGATGTTGAGTGGATTCTGACTCATAGTGACTCCATAGGACAGAATATAACTGCCCTATTAGGATTTCCAAGGCTGTAATCTTTATGGAAGCAGACTGCCCATGTCTTTATCCTGTGGAGTGGCTGGTAGGTTTGAACTAATGACCTTTCGGTTAGCGCCAAGCACTAAACTACTGCGCCATCAGGGCTCTACAGGTCTAGGGGTTAGAATTTACAACATGTATTTTTGGGGGACAAAATTCAGTCTGTAATACCAACTGAAAAGAAATAAATGGAGAGTCTGTCAGTTTATATTCATTTTAAAACATAAAAATAGAAAAAAGTTATCTACTGCAGTTTTATTTATAATAACAAAGATTTTTAAACAGTCCAAATAGCCTCACAATAGAAAAATACCATTCAGTGCTCTGCAACCATTTAAAAATCAAGTTTTTAGTGCTCACCGTATGCTGTTAAGCTAAAAGAAACCCATGTATAACTGTACACATGGTTGAGTCCAAATTTTGTATTAAAATATGATATCACTGGGTACAAGTCAGGCGGGAAATAGACCAGAATATTATAGTAGCAGTTATTGTGGGTGGTGGATTATGATTAAAATGCTCTTTATCCATTTTTTTGTATTTTCCACCATTTCTGTAAAAGTATGTGTTATGTTTATAGCCAGAAAAAAGTTTTTTCTTGTCAAACTAAAATACAGTTTTTCGATCTCTCATAGCACTTTTGGGCTGCAGTCAGGGTGTTTTATCTTGTAATGTGTTTTATTTATTTGTGTGCTTGTTTTCTTCATCTGAGGATGGCAGACAGCTAGCATGCTTGTTTACTACTTGTTCCCCCTTCCATGGTCACTGATGATGATAGATAACATCATGGTGATGGATAAAAATACCCTCCTGAGATACCCACCCCAAACCCATTGCCGTCTAGTCTACTCTGACTCGTAGTGACCCTACCGGACAGAGTAGAATAGCCTATAGGGTTTCCAAAGAGTAGCTGGTGGATTCAAACTGTCGACCTTTTTGGTTAGCAGCCGATCACTTAACCACTGCACCACTAGGGCTTCTGGGAGTAGTAAAGTAAATTGGTTAGTGATTTCTGTAATGGGTATATGGGTCAGAGTTGAACCTAGGCAGATTCACTAGGGTTGGTGTCACCCAGTATGGTAACTTATGGTGTTGCCCCCCCCATTGTGGGCGGAGCGGCTGGCCCCACCCCGCCCCCTGAGCAGGGCTAAGTGCCAGCCCTCCCAGCAGGCTCCCTGTGGCTCCCCACAGCTCCGCCCCTCTCCCATTGGCCAAGGTGGAGACTCTCCAGCCAATGGTGGGTGTCACGGCCCAGCTACCTGCACCCAGATAGGCAGGTGAGGGGGACGAATTACCGCACTGGGTGACAGCAACCCCAATGGTGCCACTGCCTTAGTGATGCCTCCTGCGGTGCACTGGTCTGCCCACCACCGCGGTGAACCCTAAGGTCACCTTTTCTGACAGTATCAGGGGATGCGGTCCTTACCCCCGCACCTTCCTAGTGATGCCAGTGGCAGATACGTAAAATTTGCTATCCTCTTTAAGTAGCCTGTGGTCCCTTGAGGGGTAGAGACAGTGTTTAAGTCATCTTTATATTTTTATGTTATTGTATTTTAGCATCTCCTTGGAATATATTGTACACTGATTAATATTTATTGGTTTGAATTGAAAGGTGGTAAGATACTCTGTGATGTAAAATATAAACATCAAGAGTTAGACAGTATTGGTGTTTTTTTCTTTTTCTTTGTCAAATTCGAATACTGAGGATAATTCTAGTGCTGTACATTATCAGTAACTGAATTGAATTTTGTAGAATGAAAACAGAAAGCAAGATAATTTTGAAGACTAGTGTAGAGTTGTTAAGTGCTGAGTCTAGGTTTGGGGAAAAGCAGGAGGCATGAGGAAGAATGAAGGTGACGGTGGGATTGGATTGTGAGTAGCCGCTCCAGACCGGGAAGTGGAAAATGAAGTAATTTAGATGGGGTCTGGAGAGAAGCGGGATGCCCTTGGGCATTTCTTCTGTTTCTCAGGGAACCCTACTCAAGTAGGGTTGTTGGGTATTATAAAACAGTAATTTAGTTAAATAGAACTGTTGCTCTAGGTTTCAATGTTTTCCACCCCTCCTGGCCTGTTCGGGCTTGTGGTTTCGGGAGCATTGTGAAGTTCTGCTTTTTTAAACAGGTATCCCTGGGAGAGAAAGGGCTGCTGGAGTCTGATAGTGTTCAGTTTCTTGATCTCAGTGCTGGTCACATAAGTGCATTTACTTTGAGAAGATTAATTGAGCTATGGTTTACTGCATTTTGTGTGTATCTAATATGTCAATAAAATTACAAACCTCCCCCCCCAAAAAAAACCGGCTCTCCTCATATACAAGCATATAGAGCTCTGCCTCCTGTTTTATTTGCAAAGCAGTAGTTTGGTTTTACCTCTTGGCTTTTCTTAATTTCCATTTTAAAATAGATCATTGTGTTTCCATCCCTGCTCAGCAGTTTTACTCACCTTTCTTGTATGCTAATGAGTCAGCTGTCTCAGGTATGTCAGGTATATACTGAGCACCATGCCTGTCTCTTTGGCTTCCTGTCTTTCTCTTTTCCCCATCTCTGTCTTAGAATGAGTCATAGCCTGTGACTCAGCGTATATCTCAAAGATGTTAGTAGTTTTTGAGCGGTAGTTACGTTTGCTGTTACTAGCTTTAAAAATAGGCGAGCTGGTTTTAATAGCACGGGACAACCTGTCCTGCCTGCTTACACAGGTAGGCCCCACCTATTGTTGTGGCTGGACCTCCTTTGACTTTCCTCCTTAGATAAGACCATGGGCCTCTGAAAGAGCAAGTTGTTTTCCTTCTCACAGTCTAAAACAATTAAGAGCCTTTCTAAAGAAAAGGAGAGCCCACAAGCTTCCATTGTTCTCCGAGGAGAAAATTACATTTAATCAGATGACCCGAAAGCCTTATTTTCTTTGCTATTTATGTAACTCTGTATTCTGTTTGACAGCATGATTCTGGAACAGAGTGCACTCCGGGAGAATCTAAGAATTTAGGACAAAAAGAAAATGGCAATTACATCATGTATGCAAGAGCAACGTCCGGGGACAAACTTAACAACAATAAATTCTCGCTGTGTAGCATTAGAAATATAAGTCAAGTTCTTGAGAAGAAGAGAAACAACTGTTTTGTTGGTATGTATATTTTCCCAGCTTTCTATTATGAACATTTTCAAACATTTAGAAAACTTGAGTTATGGAGTGAGCACTCCTACACCCACCACCCAGATTTTACAGTTATTAACACTTTGCTGTATCTGCATTGGAAACTCTGGTGGTATAGTGGTTAAGAGCTACAGCTGCTAACCAAACAGGTCGGCAGTTCGAATCCACCAGGTGCTTCTTGGAAACGGTACGAGGCAGTTCTACTCTGACCTGTAGAGTTGCTAGGAGTCAGAATTGACTCAACGGCAACAGGTTTGGTGTTTTTTTGGTATTTGCTTTATCACATAATTTATAATTGTTCCATCGCGCAGTTACATTGTAAAACTCTGTTACATTATAAAAGAGCCGTGGCCGTGCAGTGGTTACAGAGCTTGCCTCTAACCAAAGGGTTTGCAGTTCAAACCCACCAGTCGCGCCACGGGAGAAAGATGTGGCAGTCTGCTTCCGTAAAAATTTACAGCCTTGGAAACCCTCTGAGGCAGTCCTGCTCTGTACTTACTGTAGGGTCACTATGAGTTGGAATTGACTTGACAGCAGTGGGTTTGGTTTGATTTTTGGTTACATCTTAAAGTATTTCAGACATGAGTATACTTCACCCCTAGACACCTCACCCCTACCTATCATTAAACTAGAGTTTGCGGTTCTTTTTATTTTTTTAGGTAAGTGGAATGCACATATTTTAAGTGTGTCATCCAGTGCTTTTAGACATATGCATTGCCGTGTGACCCAAACATCTGTGCGAACAGAGCGTTTCTGTGGAATGAAAGTTCTTTCATTCCCCTTCCCGGTCTTTTCTTCCCAACATACCATTAGAAGCAACGATTGTTGTGATTTATTTCACCATGGATTAGTTTTGCCTGCTTTAAAACTTCATGAAAATGGAATCATACAGTAGTACTCTTCTGTTGAAGGCTTTGCACTCAGCATAATCTCTTGACATTCGTCCGTAAGTGTTATATGCTCTTTGATTGCTGAGTAGTACTGTGTTATATGAGTGTATCACGGTTTGCTCATCCACTGTCCTACAGAACAACACCTGGGCCTTTTGGGTTTGTGCTGATAAAAAAAAAAAAAGCTGCTGTGAAATTCTTGGATAAGCCTCTTTGTGGACATATATTTTTATTTCTCTAGGACAAATACCTAGGTATTCAGTAGATGCAGAACTGCAGGGTCATAGGGTGGGCACCTGTTTAATTTTACAAGAAGCCGATAGATCATTTACCAAAGTGCTGGTTTCATTTTATACTTTAATCAACAGCGTGTGAGAGCTCTGGTTACTCCACATCCTTGCCAACTTTTGGTTTTATACTACTTTTTAATTTTAGCTATTTTGGCGAGTATAACATACACATTTTTAAAAGCCACCTTTAGCAAATATTGTAGATAGCTAATATTTTGTACTTTAATCATAAGATATAGCTGATTCACTCATCTCCTTAAAGTTATTTACCCAGTTAATCTTGAATTGGGTGGAGGACCCAAGTGGAAGCATTGATGATGAACTGGGTTTTTGAAGTGGGATTGTTTTAGGTACTCAAAATTGCATCCTTATGTATTCAACTGTATCTCCTTTTTTAGTGCTTTTTTATTGTGACTTGTGCTTATATCTGCTTGGTTAATACCATCACTGTTGGCTGCATTAAAAAACCGAAAGCCTGAGATACGGCTTCTTCATTAAGAGATTAGCAGTTATTAAATATATATTAGAAATATGTAAGCAGAGTTAAAAGTGAGCATTTTGGAGAGAAAGTTAGTAGATATCTAGAATAAATGCTTGGATTAGAATTCATTCCCAAGCAAAAGTGGACATTATCCTATACTTGTAGATGGAATCATTTAACTTTTCAGACTTTATATTAGTCGACTAATATAAAGGCATCTGAAAGTGCTACTTTCTGGACTTCTGACCCCCTGCTCAGCCTTGCTGTTTCCCAGACTTCTTAGACATAGAGAAGATGATTTCTAGGTTTATTTTCTTGCTCTTTCTTAGGATCAGAAGTTCTTCTTTGGTTTATCTACCTCAGATGTATTTTTGACAGGGGGCAGAAGGATAGTGTATGTGGATTGTACATCTTGTTAAAAAATTTATGTATGTGATAAGTTATTCAAAGTAAAGTTATTCACAAGTCAAGATGTGAAAAAAAAATTGAATGTTATAGTTAATTTATATGTCAACACAGAGAATTTGGTGAAAACTAGCAAGAACATAAACATACAAGACCTGACTCTAGTCATTCTCTTCACATTAAACTGGTGGATTGTTCCTTATTGATGTCATAGTCCTAATTTAAGATTACCGTAATCTTAGAAGTAATTTGGAAATCTCTACTAATTTGATAGACGTTCTCTCTTTGAACCTTAAATTTATTTGCACTAGGGACATTCATGTATGTCTTTACCAGGGAGAATGTTGTTTTACAGCTATGATGTTTGAGATTTCATAAGCAAGTGTAGGTTCAAGAGTGACAGGATTTTTTTTAGTTGCCTCTGAGCCAAAAGTTAACAATTTCATATTCCGGTCACTGATGGATAGCTTGTGAAGATTTAAAATAAAAACTTAGGTGGAATATAAGCAAAATAAGAAGAGAAAATTTAAAAACAGAAAAACAGAAGGTAGAGATATTCATTGTTCAAGACAGAAGAACTTTCAGATAACTATTTCTAGAATCTTTTATTAGCCCTAGGACGGCTGCTTTTCAGCTTCCCATTCTTTGGTAAATTGTTAGGCATATTCTATTAGCTGGTCAGTGTGAACTTTCTGATGAGGCAAAATGACAGGTAGACCATCCCTTCTACCCAAACTGTTAGGATGCAGGTAGTAGTAGTGCCCATCCTAACTTTTCTAGCTTTATTAAAATTAATTTGCCAGTGACTTCAAATGGTGATTCTGTTTTCTACATATAAAAAACCCACTAAATTAATTCAGTATTTATTGTGTGCCTCATATGAACCAGCCACTGTCCTAGATATTGGAAATTACATCAATGAACAAAATTCCTGACCTTGAGTTTATATTCTAGTGGGCTTGGACAAGTTGTAAATACATAAAGTATGTAGTAGATTAGGTGGTGATAATATAAAAGTAAAGCAAGAAAGAGAGGAGACATGGTGTTGGAGGGAGGGGTTACATTGTTGCCATTTTAAATAGAATTTTATTAGGCTATGACTTACTGAGAAAATGGCCTTTAACCAAAGACCTCGTGGATCAAGCTTTGTGGATATCTGGGGATACAGCCTTCCAGGCAGTAAGGACAGGCCTGGCAAAAGTCCTGAAGTGGTGGTGCGCTTTGTATACTTGAGGAATATCAAGCAGGCCAGTATGGCTGGAGTGGAACGAGTAGGTGGGGCCAGAGAATGGTAGGGCGTTAGAGAAGTAAGAGGCTGGGAGGTGGGAATCGTGGGGTCTTTTTGCTGTTCTGATGACTTTGGCCTTTACTCTGAAGCATGAGACCTGTCGGGGTAGGGGGCGGAGATTTGAGCAAAGGAGAGATCTGAACTGACCTACATTTGATCAGTGCTACTTGACTGCTGTTTTCCAAATAAACTATGGAGGTCAAGGGCAGAAGGAAGAAGATTAGTTTGAAGACTCTTTCAGTAATCCAGGAGAGAAAAAATGGCATGGACCTAAGTATAGCAAGGGGAGGAGTGAGAAGTAGTTAAATTAGGGATACAGCCAGTGGATTAGATATAGAGAGTGAGAAAGAGATGTCAGATGACTGCAGGAATGTTAGCCTGAGCAGTTGAAAGAAGAGAGTTGCCATTCCCTGCAAGAGGAAAACCTTAGGAGGACCAGGTTTCGGGGGGAAACCTTGGAGCTAGGTTTTGGACATATTTAAGTTTGAGATAGGTATTAGACATTCAGGAAACCCTGGCTGTGGCTGTGGTTTTGGTTAGCTATGGTTACTAACCAAAAGGTCGGCAGTTCGAATCCACCAGGCACTCCTTGGAAACCCAATGGGGCAGTTCTACTCTGTCCTGTAGGGTCGCTATGAGTCGGAATCAACTTAACAGCAACAGGTTTGGTTTTATTTATTTATTAGACATTCAGGGAGCTTTCGCAGTACAAATGGTTAAGCACTTGGCTGCTAACCGAAAGGTTGGTGGTTCGAACCCAGAACTCACCCAGCCGCGCCTTAGGAGAAAATTTGATGATCTGCTTAAAGATTATGAAGATTACAGCCATGAAAACCCTACAGGGCAGCTGTCACACGGGGCTGCTATGAGTTGAAAACAACTCTGTGGCACCTACTAACAACTCAACATTAGACATTCAATTGGAGATGTTGAGTAGGCAGTTTACATATTGAAGTCTGGAGTTGAAGGAAGAGGCCTGGACTGAAGAAATGAATTTGGGGGTCACTAGAGATTGTTTATAGCTATGAGACTGGATGAGACAGCCAAGAAAGTAAATGTAGCTAAAGCAGAAAACAGATCCAAGGACTGAGCCCTGGAGCACTTTTAACTTGAGATGAGAAGGACCCTGGAGGGAGAATGAGGGACTAGTGTGAAGTAGGAGAAAACCAGGAACATGGTTTCTGGAAGCCAGGTGAAGAAAGTGTTTTAAGGAGGAGGGAGTTATGAACTGTTTCAAATGCTAGTTGGTCAAGTAAGTTGAAACTTGACAATTGTGTTTAACAACATGGGGGGCGGTGGTGTGGTGACTGAATCATTTTATTTATTCACCTAGCTTTAACTTCACAGGATCAGACCTCATAAATAACAGTATAATCCTGACAGGGGGGCCCTCTGTCCTAGGCTGGGTTCTCTAGAGAAGCAAAACCAGTGAAATGTGTACACACACACACACACACACACACACAGATTTATTTCAAGGAAATGGCTCACGTGGTTGTAGAGGCTGGAAAGCCCCAGGTCCATGGATCAGGCATCGGCTGAAGGCTTCTCCTGACTCACGTGGCTACAGGGGCTGACAAACCCAAGATCGCCAGGTCAGACAGCAGGCTGCTGACTCAAACACAGGCTGCGGAGGCTGACGAATCCCAAGATTGGCAGGTAAGACGGCAGGCTGCTGACTCAAGTCCCAAGAACCGGAGACTAGATAATGACGAGCCAGATGCAAGATCCAGAGCAAGCTAGTAAGCTTTGCCAGAACATCCATATATATGTATAGATAAATACATAGATGGACAGAGGGTTAGGGGGAAGGGAGGTGAGAAGGGAGAGAGGGAGAGAAATAGAGATATATAGGGTGCAGGCCACACCCCCAAAGAAACTCCTCTTTACAGCTGATTGACAGATTCCATCAGATCACATTGTGGAGGATGACTGCCTCATTATGTAACTGTAAAGCAACATCATCACGTAACTGTAAGATGACATCATTACATAACTGTAAGATGACATTACATAACTGCCAAACTGCTGAGAATCATGGCCCAGCCAAGTTGACACATAACCTTAGTCATCACAGCCTCCTAAATGTTATGGATTTCACTTGTTCTACCTGGTATTAGGCAGTGTGTGGTTGCCTGTTTTAGTCGGCAAGACTGTAAATTCCTAGGCAGAAAACTCTGAGGCCTGCTCAGTTTCATACATAAAGAACACTTAAAGATGGATTGACTATATGACAGCAAAGGAGAAAGAATTAATAAAGATTCCAGATAAGCATGGCCTTTTTTTTTAATTGAAGTTTTTGTTGAGATAATTGTAGATTCACATGCAGTTGTAAGAAATAATCCTGAGAGATTCCATTCACCCAGCACCCTTCACCCAGTTCCCCCAATGGTAACATCATGTGAAACCCCATAGTATTAATATAATATCACAACCAGGACAGGATATTGATATTGATACAATCCACAGATCTTACTCATATTTCCCATTTTTTTGTTCCCATCTGTATGTGTGTATTTAGTTCTACTTGATTTTCTCGCATGTCTCTACCGCCTCAGTCAAGGTACAAAACAGTTCCATCATCACAGGGATCCCTGAAGTCACCCTTTTATAACTACACCCTCTCCCTTCCTGCTTCCCCTAATCTGTTTTTCATTTCTAAAGTTTTCTCATTTCAAAAATGTTATAAAATGGAATCCTGTAGTATGTAACCTTTTGGGATTAGCTTTTCTTCACTCAGCATACTTCCCAGGAGATTCATCTAAATTGTTGCCTATATCAATAGTTTGTTCCTTTTTAATGATGAATAGTAGTTTATGGTTATATGTACTGCAGTTTGTTTAATCATTTACCCATTGAAGGATATCTGAGCTAGTTCCAGTTTTTGTTATTATGAATAAAACTTCTATGAATATTCCTGTATAGGTTTTTATGTGAACATGTTTTTTTTTTTTATTGTGCTTTAAGTGAAAGTTTACAAATCAAGTCAGTGTCTCACGTAAAAACTTATATACACCTTGCTACATACTCCCAATTGCTCTCCCCCTAATGAGACAGCCCGCTCTCTCCCTCCACTCTCTATTTTCGTGTCCATTTCGCCGGCTTCTAACCCCCTCTACCCTCTCATCTCCCCTCCAAGGAGGAGATGCCAACATAGTCTCAAGCATCCACCTGATCCAGGAAGCTCACTCTCCTCACCAGCATCCCTCTCCAACCCATTGTCCAGTCCAATCCCTGTCTGGAGAGTTGGCTTTGGGAATGGTTCCTGTCCTGGGCCAACAGAAAGTCTGGGAGGCCATGACCACCGGGGTCCTTCTAGTCTCAGTCAGACCATTAAGTCTGGTCTTTTTACAAGAATTTGGTATCTGCATCCCACTGCTCCCCTGCTTCCTCAGGGGTCCTCTGTTGTGTTCCGTATTGGGGCAGTCATTGGTTATAGCCAGGTACCATCTAGCTCTTGTAGCTGATGTAATCTCTGGTTTATGAACATAAGTTTTTATTTCTCTGGGATACATGCCTAAGTACATAATTGTTGGATCATGTAGTAATTGCTTGTTTTGGTTTATAAAAAACTGCCAAACTTTTTTCCGGAGTGGCTGTGCTATTTCACTTTCCTGTTAGCAGTGTGTGAGCAATCCAATTTCTCTGCATCCTCACCAGCATCTGGTGTTTTCACTGTTTTTTGTTTTATCATTCTGATGGTATGTAGTAATATCTCACTGAGGGTTTAACTTGCATTTCCTTGATGACTAGTGTCTGGCATCTTTTCATGTGCTTATTTGCCACCTGTATGTCCTCTTCAGTGAAATATCTGTTCTTTTTTTTTTGACTGTTTCTTATTGGATTGCTTGTTTTTTTTCCATTGAGTTTTTAAAGTTCTTTATATATTCTAGATACTAGTCCTTTGTCAAATATTATTTTGCACACATTTTCTCCCAGTCAATAGCTTGTCTTTTCATCCTTTTCAGAGTCTTTCCCAGAGCAAAAGTTTTAAGTTTTGGTAAGGTCCAGTTGATCGGTTATTCCTTTATTGATTAGCTTTTTTCTTTTGAAACCTTTTTTTTAATGAAACCATACCTGTTGCCATCGAGTTGATTCTGACTCATAGTGACCCCATAGAACAGAGTAGGACTGTCCCATAGAGTTTCCAAGGAGCACCTGGTGGATTTGAACTGCCGACTTTTTGGTTAGCAGATGTAGCTCTTGAGCACTACACCACCAGGGTTTCTGACTTGACGGCAACGAGCTTATTTTTAATGAGGCAGATTGAAATTACATTGATGTTATTGTTTTTGTTGTAGTTGCTATAATCAGTGCTAATTTTTTTTTAAGCTTTTTAACCTAGAAGCACTACATAGATTCGTTTGTAAATTGGATTTTCACAATAAACTTTCTGATTGAAGTTGACTTTTTTAAAAACAGCATATTGCTTTATAGATATTATGGGAAAGAAATTTGTTTCTTAAGTTATAATGAGATGTGTAACTATTACAATTCTTGCATTTAAGCAGTACTTTTTCTGTGTTTGAGCTGTTAGCAAATAGTTGACTTGAAGTAATAATTCTATGTGAGATGGAAATTAATGGGTAGCCATCAAAGGTTTTCTGGCTTTATCACTTTTCCATTTCCCCTAAATTACACGTCACATAAATCATAAAATGATTTATTGCCAGACTTTTAAAATCATTATTATTTACTTAGTTGTACATATGTGTGTGTGCATGCTTCTGGTTTTAGAGGATGAGATGGCTGAAAGCGAAAGAGGGATGGGGCTTCAGTGACCTCTGAGATTTGTTTTAATGTTTGATGTTTGATGTGGTTAAGGATAAGAAAGAACTTTCTAGAATATTTCTCATTCAGATGTGCCTCATGTACAGTTCCCCTGATTTTACTGTGAGTGTTCCCACAGCCTTTTCCACCTTTACTTATTATAGACTTAGGAGACCCTGGGGTTTGTTTGTTTAGTGTTTAGGCCCTGCCTGTACTGTGGCATTTGGTCTCTGGCAGGTCACAGACTCTCTGGAAGTTAGTTTCTTTTCTGTGAAATGAAGAAGGCATTTGGATTCTTGTAGTTCCTTGCATATGCTAAAGTTCTGTGATTTTATGATCTCACAAAAAAGTAGCATTTCTTTTCCAATTTTAAACTTCATTGATAAGAATCAAAGAATTTTAGAAGAGAGCAGAAGAAATATTCTAAAATTATTCACCTTGCTTAGATCAACTGATCTAACCTTAATCAACAAAGATTTTGCCCAATACTGTTACTCTCTGTGGGAATACCAACGATAAAATAATATACGTTTCTTCCCTTAAGGAGCTTGGTCCAGCTGAGGAACAAAACTAATATATATTTTTAAAGAATTATTTATTGACTAGGATACAGTCAGTCAAATACGCCCCCCCCCCCAAAAAAAAAAAACCACTGCTGTCATAGTGACCCTGTAGGACAGAGTGGAACTGCCCTGTAGGGTTTCCAAGGCTGTAAACCTTTACAGACGAAGACTGCCACATCTTTCTCCTGTGAGTGGCTTGTGGGTTCAAACCGCTGACGTTTTGGTTAACAGCCAAGCACTTTAACCACTGCAGCACCAAGGCTCTTCTGTCAGTCACATAGAATGTGGAAAATGCCACAGACAAAATGACCCAACTTCTTTAACAAGTAAATGGTATAAAATTTAAAAAAGGGGTGGGGGGTTCTTTTTTACATATTAGAACTTAAGAGACGGTCAACCAGAGGCAACCGTGGGTTAAGGAGTTGGGACCTCGTCTGGAACATGATCTAACTAAATTGATCGTAAAGAGACATTTGGGAACAGTGGAACCTGGATTGGGTATTATTAGTGTTAAGCATATGCTTTTGTTAGGTGTGGTAATGATATTATGGTTAGCTTTTTAAAAAAGGAATAAACTTCTCTCTCAAAGACACGGAAACCCTGCTGACATGGTGGTTAAGTGCTATGGCTGCTAACCAAAAGGTCGGCAGTTCGAATCCGCTAGACGCTCCTTGGAAACTCTATGGGGCAGTTCTACTCTGTCCTGTAGGGTCGCTGTGAGTCGGAAATGACTCAACGGCAACGGGTTCGGTTTTTTTGTTCTCAGAGACACATAAGTATTTTACAGGAGCAGTAGTATAGGGGGCTTGTTTTGAAATGCTCCAGAAAAAAAATTGGGGGTAAATGAATCAAGAACAGCATGCTGTTGATAATTGTGAAAGCTGAGTGTTGTGTACCTGGGAGTTGATTGTACTATGTGATTGCTCCTTTTACGTATGTCCGAAACATTCTGTAATAAAGAGGTTTAATTTTTTTTCCCTGGTTGATAAAGTACTAACCTAATTTGTCTGTGTGTGATAGAAATAGTGCAGCCATGGTTCAATGAAACTCAGTGTGGCATGGCCTAAGTAGAATGTTACTACTTCTAGCAGGAACCTTGAAGGGACCACCAAGTCAAACCCCTTTATTATACAGATTCAGAAACTGAGGCCCCCAAAAGGGAAATGACTTGCCCAAGGTCATGTTGCTGTTTAGTAGCAAAGCCACTCTTAAAATCAGGTCTTCTGATTTCTAGATTCCTAGTTTAGGGTGCAGTAGTTGAAGAACTCAGCTGCTAACCCAAAGGCCAGCAGTTAAAATCCACCAGTCGATCCTTGGAAACCCTATGGGGCATTTCTACTCTGCCCTATAGGTAGGTCACTGTGAGCCCAAATCAACGTGGTTCCGCAGCAGTGCATTTAGTTTCTTGTACTGTTTATATTGCTTGACATTTTCCCTTCCCCCTTTGTTAGGATGCTCTAAAGATTTGTGAACTTTAAATAACATTAATGTGTGCATACAATGGTTACCTTGTGTCGGTCATTTTCCTCAGAATCTGGCCAGCCTATTTGTGGGAATGGAATGGTCGAGCAAGGTGAACAGTGTGACTGTGGCTACAGTGACCAGTGTAAAGATGATTGCTGCTATGATGCAAACCAAGCCGAGGGGAAAAAATGCAAGCTGAAACCCGGAAAACAGTGCAGGTACCTGGCTAATTCCTGCAGCGTCCATGTTCCTGCAAAGTCATCTGAGCACAGTTGTAACAAGTCAACACTGAGAGTTAGAGGGGCTTATAGTTTTGAAACTTTGTCTTTATTTGTTGTTTTATTTTTCTAGAGTGGGATTGGTTAGTGCAGTGTTATTGGCAGGTTGAACTGTTGGTGGTTGTAATTTGTGTGGTAGATGTTAAAAAAGGGCATCAAAGCATATTCAGGAAAAGACACATTGAGTTCCCAACTTTAAAATTGTAGCTATTTTCCGTATTTTTAGAATATTAACTTTAAATATTTTGGTAACATGAAGTACATACACTTTTGTAAATTGGTATCATATAATTATTTTAATTATCAAGTTCCTTTATTACTTACAGACATAATATTATTTGTATAATACTTTTGATGGCTGGTGTGCGTGTCCTAGTTTGAGCTTAGCATGTAAATAGGAGAAAAACTGATAAATGGACTAATGTGTGATGTAACTGAAAAGCGTTGATAGTTTGTCTAATATTAAATCTGTTTTCCATTTCAGCCTTTTAGTAAAGGGGAATAGAGGCAGAATGCTGCATACAGATAGCCCGCTTTGATTGTGAAAACTAGAACCTGAATCACTTTCGTCATACTTTTTAGAATGTTTAAATTGAGTAGCATCTTATTCCAGTATTTGAAGTAGTGACCAGTAGTGTACTTACATTTAAAAGATGAGATGTAGGATTTAAGTATTAGGGTCATATCTGTGCACACAGGAAGCCTCCTGGCAACTGACTTTGTTTAACCCCCGACGTTTCTTCTAGCCCAAGCCAAGGTCCCTGTTGTACAGCTCAGTGCACGTTCAAGTCAAAGTCTGAGAAGTGTCGCGACGACTCAGACTGTGCAAAGGAAGGCATGTGCAGCGGCGTCACGGCTCTGTGCCCGGCGTCTGAGCCTAAACCAAACTTCACAGACTGTAATAGGCAGACCCAAGTCTGCATTAGTGGGGTGAGTGTTTTCATTCTACGTGCTTTTTATTTAAATTTACAAAACCTGCTTTTCCGGAATAATTACCTATTGACTCTTAAAGCTGCACAGTTAAAGTAGTTGGTCTTGGTCCCTGCTTCAGTCACTTCCCCTCCGTATTCCTCACAAAGCCGTGAACGCCACCCGTGGAGTAAATGCCAGGTGGTACGTGATTAGTTACTGATGGGATGCCTTTCATCTTCCCAACTACATGTGGTGGTTTCACTCTAGAGAAACATAGCTGTGCAACTAGGCACGTGACTCTATCCTACTTTTAAGTTTTGCTTAATATTTTAGCAGCCTAAAAAAAGAACTCTTCTGGTCATTTTCTCTGAATGTGAAGCCTTTTAAGCTTTCCTCGTTAAATTTCACTTTTCTCTATGTGAGGAAAGTTTCATTTTTCTCTTCTTGTAGAGGAGCAATAATAACCAGTATAAAATTGATGTTCATCTATTCTTCCTCTGCTTTTGTTTTATTTAGTTTTTTTTTTTTTTTTTTTTCAATTTGCCATTTCCTTCAGAGATTTCTGTCTTACTTGTACTCACTCTTCTTCAGATGTGTTTATTTGATCCGTTTTTGATACGGATCTAGACGTCCACTTAAGTACAACTTGTATTTCTCCGTAAGTATTTTGACTTTGGAGGCTTGGACTAGCCAGTCTCTCACTGTGAAGAACAGGTCTGACTATAGAGGAATGAAAGTTTTTCTTCTGTCTTTCTCCCAGCAATGTGCAGGTTCCATCTGCGAGAAATACGGCTTGGAAGAGTGTACCTGTGCCAGTACAGACGGCAAAGATGATAAGGAGTTATGCCATGTTTGCTGTATGAAGAGAAGTAAGGCTTTTAAAACATAAGAGTGTAAAATTGTCTTCAAAACTTTATTTTCTCCTAAATCTTAAGTGTTAAACTTCGACATACAGCCTGGACAGGCAGTCTTCAGCTAAGTCTGTCCTCATGAGAAATTTTAAAAAGTAGCATTGCATCATGTGTCTAGCATTATAGGCCTTACAGTGTTTTTTAAATGACACTCTTGACAAAAAATTGCTAGCTTTATGGCAGTAATTTATATAAACGCTGTTGGAAGGTTTTAAAGCTGCCGTAGGCACTAAGTCAAGAGCAGGAGGCTGTTTATCTTGTAATGTTTAAGATGAATTACTAATGATGTTATCCATCCTAACTAATGAAGGTCTATATAACATGTCATGGTAATGATTTGAGGCAGTTTCTTTTCCCCTCCCTCCCTCCCTCCCTCCCTCCCTCCCTCCCTCCCTCCCTCCCTCCCTCCCTCCCTCCCTCCCTCCCTCCCTCCCTCCTCCCTCCCTCCCTCCCTCCCTCCCCAGCTGGCCTGTTAGTAAATCTAATTTTCAACTTATATTTGGCCCTTCTTTTCCAGTGGAGCCGTCAACTTGTGCCAGTACAGGGTCTGTGCAGTGGAATAAGTACTTCCGTGGTCAAACCATCACCCTGCAACCTGGATCCCCTTGCAATGATTTTAGAGGCTACTGTGATGTTTTCATGCGGTGCAGATTGGTAGATGCTGATGGTCCTCTAGCTAGGCTTAAAAAAGCAATTTTTAGCCCAGAGCTCTATGAAAACATTGCTGAATGGATTGTGGTAAGTATAGTTTTTATTGCTGTGGATACCTTAATTTCAATGGTTTGACCATAATTTTACTTGGCCCGGGGTCACCAGCGTTATGAGGAAACCCCTTCCTCCCTTTTTACTCTGAAGTCACTTTGTTTGAAGAATGACTTTTAAAGTTCCCATAACCCTGGGTATGTTTTTCTTCTAAGTTGATCAGAATCTCCACAGTTGTGTCTTTCATAGATTGGTTAGTTAGGTGATGGGAGTCAGTATCTTTTATTCTTCTCCCTAGTTCATCTCCTGTGTAGGTTTCACCCTGCTTTGCTTGGTCCCTGTAATTAGGGCATTTTCATGGGACTTTTCCCTCGAGTTGTTTTAAGCCCTGTGTGCTCTTTATGGAAACCCCGGTGGCATAGTGGTTAAGTTCTACGGCTGCTAACCAAAGGCTCGGCAGTTTGAATCCACCAGGCGCTCCTTGGAAACTCTATGGGGCAGTTCTCCTCTGTCCTATAGGGTCGCTAGGAGTCGGAATCGATTCGATGGCACTGGGTTTGGTTTCAGTTTGGTGCTCTTTATACTTCTCCATTGTCTCAATATGGTGGATAGCCGGCTGTGGGTTCTACTTGGCCGAGCAAGAGAGGTGAAGGAGATATTGGTGATTTTCTGAAGGTTATCTGTGATCCCTGAGTATGAATTTTGCGTCTTCATTGTATCCGTGATAGGAGATGTTGAACAGGGTAAGATCAGATACAGAGCCTTTTGCAGATCTGGTAATGATTGTGGATATTCATCCCACGTATTATTTTTAAGCCCATATTTCTCCATTTAAGTTGTACAGATGTTGAATTACCTGACATTTTCTTAAGGGATTGCTGAGAACAGCTATCTCAAATAAGTATTCATGCTTTCTAAGCGACTACATTAAAATATCAGTGGGAACTTGCAAGTGATGTTTTTGAGGGTATGCTATACCTGAACTGAATAGAGGTTGCCTTGGAAATTGACTTAAAACTCAGGCCCCCCTCCCCAAATTATTTCTTAAATTTTTGTGTGTGTGTGTTGAGGATTGAAGATGCCTTAAAGCACTTACAGTACTGTTTGGTGTGTTGTCAGCCTTTGTGGTAGCATCTACAGTCATCCCCAAAGTTTAAATGGTGTTCGTTATCCACAGAAAGACAGTACTTTGTGTGTTAGAACACATGGTTTTTAGATATGCATGGGAGGATCATTGAAACTGGATTCAGGAGACTTGGGTTTCGAACCAGATAATTGGGCAGTTGACTTAACCTTCGTTCCTGGAAAGCATGCCCTGTGACTTACTTTTGTACTTCTGTGCTCGGTGCACAGTAAGTGTTCAATAAACACGTGTTAAGCTAAAGGTCCCTCTGGCATTATGGTGGTGAAAAGCTCAGGCTTGGGAATCATGCAAGAATTCCAGTCCTCCTCCTGGCGTTGGTCGCCTCTGCGACTTTGAGCAACTTACCTTTCTTGACCTCTCCGCTTTCGTTTTCAACTCAGATCCAGTTATTTCTTTATTTTCGACTATCTCTAATGAGTTAAAATCTGGTGTACTTGTCTACTTCCGAAAAAGAAACCTAGTGATGATCTCAGCGTTCTCTTCTGCAGAGTGTGTGCTGTGCCAGATATGCTGGATTTTCCAGATAGTCCTGTCGTTGGAAAATCATATATTTTTTTACTTCTCTCTGTAGCCTCTAATTTTGACCCATTAAATTATTTAGAATTTCAAAAGCTCATTTATTCCTGTTTTTAAATATTTAATGGAAATGATCTTTCTTTTTCAAAGTCTGTTAATGTAGTGAATTATACAAGGCAATTTCCTTTTGAATCATTCTTTCCTCCTTGTAGTGAATCCTGTTTGTGGTATATTATTCTTTTAAGAGTCCTTGAGTGTTGCAAATGGCTAAGCGCTCAACTGCTAACCGAAAGGTTGGTGGTTCAAACCAATCCAGAGCCACTGTAGAAGAAAGGCCTGGAGATCTGCTTCTGTAAGATCACAGCCCTGAAAACCCCATGGAATGCAACACATAGGGTCACTGTGAGTCTGAATTGACTCGACAGCAACTTTTTTTTTTTTTTTTTTAAGTTTAGCTAGATTCTGTTTCCTAGTATTTTACATAGGTTTTTTTTTTTGAACCTGTGTAGAGGCAGGGAGTCAGCAAAAAAGACGAAGACCCTCAATGAGATGAATTGACACAGTGGCTGCAACAGTGGGCTCAAGCATAGCAACGATCGTGAGGATGGCGCAGGACTGGGCAGTGTTTTGTTCTGTTGAACACAGGGTCTCTATGAGTCAGAAATGACTCGATGGCACCTAACAGCAGCAATATGTTCATATTTGAGATTTGAGGATTTAGTAAAATGCCTTTTGGAATGGATTAGCAACATCCAGCCGTTTCTTGTGTTCTGGAATTGATTAGTTATTTTTATGTTTCTATGGATTTGCCTTGAGTGTGAAGTACCACGTTTTCATTGTGTATTGTTTGTTGACATGCACATGCATTGTGGTCCATAATGCCTGAAAAGTACCACTAGGCTATTGCTGTGATTGTGAGCGTTACCCAGGTCAAGCAGTAAGATAACAAACATCCACTTCCTTGTCTCGTTCGAGTTACTCGCAGAGTCCACTTGCATAGCGGAGTTTGTTTTGTTACATGAATAGCTTATGGTTTGACCTTCCATCACATCAGGAAAATGTCTGTCCGTCTGGTCAGTGGTACTGGTTACTAGGGTGCTCTGATGTCAGCAAGCTTTGACAGGAGTGAGGGTTGGTTTCTCTGACTTCCCTTTCTAGTGGCACCTGGTGGTTTTTGTCTCCTTTCTGCAGTACACTGCACAGCTTTTCTCCTTGTGCAGGGTGGAGTGGGAAGACCCTCAGGACCATGCTGCTGGTGCCACGGAAATGACGTGTTAGAGGCTTCTTATGTAGACTCTTAACGTTCTTTTCTTTGGAAAAATTGTTACTGACCAGTACGTGTCTGGCCAGGAGAAAATGACAGACATCCTTTGGATTTGTCAAAGAGTCATCTAGTCCTTGAAAAGTTTTAGAGCGTTCATCAGTAAACCTGTTGAGACCTTGTTGCATTATCTTTTTCTTTAAATAGGGATTAAGAGCATTAGTAATTCTTTTTCAGTTTCTTCTATTGTTGATGTGTTCAGATTTTCTACATCTTTTATGTTAGGGAGGGGCCCTGGTGGTATAGTGGTTAAGTGCTTGGCTGTTAACCAGAAGGTCGGTGGTTCGAACCCACCAGCTGCTCCACAGAAGACAAGGGTGCTTCCCTAAAGGTATACAGCCTTGGAAACCCTATGGGGCAGCTCTGCTCTGTCCTGTAGGGTTGCTGTAAGTCAAAATTGACTCAAAGGCAATGGGTTTGGGTTTGGGTTTGGGTTTTGTGTTAGGGTTGGCATTGTAGAAAACCATCTTTTACCTTGTTTTTTTTTTTAGTGTGTTTCTCTCTCCCTTTTTAAATAATTGCCTTTTATTTTGTGCCTTTTTTCCTTTGTATTTATCGGGAATGTGTCTTTTTTAGTATTACTTTGACAACAAACTCATTTCTCATTTTCAAATAGATTTTTGCTTTCATATTTTGTTCTAATTTTATGAACCTAAGTATTTTAAGTATTAGGTGGAGTCCTCGTTGTGCAATGGTTAAGAACTGGGCTGCTAACCCAAAGGTTGGCAGTTTGAATCTACCAGCTGCTCCTTGGAAACCCTGTGGGGCAGTTCTGCTCTGTCCTGCAGGGTTGCTATGAGTCAGAAGCAACTTGACTACATATAACGACAAGTATTAAGTATCTGATATTCTCCATAAATGAAAGATTTAGAGTGGTGTTTGCCAAGTGCCTCACAGAACACTAGTTCCAGGAGGTGCTTTATGGATTTAGTGGTCAAATGAATCTGGAAAACACTGCATACTATATTTCCCTCTTGGAGATTTTTGAGAATATTGTGAGAAATCCTGCAATAAATAAATCTGTTAACTTCATTTTCCAGACTTACCTGACCCTGGAAACCTTTATTCCTGTAAGGCTTATTAAACCCTAAATATCCTTAGAAGTAATTTGGGGGAACATCAGTTAATAGCAGTATTTTTCAGTCTTGATCGTACACGAGAACCACCCTAGGACTTATAGACTGATTAATCAGAATCTCTTGGGTTAGGGCTCAAACATCTGGATCTTTTAAAAGTCCCCCAGCTAATTCTGATGAGGAGCCACGGTTGAAAATCACTCATCTAGAGCAAGGGGCAGCAAACTGGCCTGGGGAACAAATCCAGCCCATTGCTTGTTTGTTTATGTCTCACAATAAGAATGGTTTTTACATTTTAAATGATTGGAAAAAAATGAATATTTCATGACACCTGAAAATTATATGAAATTCAAATTTTAGTGCCCCAAGTAGCACTGTATTGGAATGTAGCCACACCTGTCCGTTTTCCGTGTTGTCTGTGGTGGCCTTTGGCACTGGAGCAGACAGTTAAGTAGCTGTGGCAGAGCCTGAAATGGCTTTTCCAAGTGGCCTTTCGCAGGAAAAGCTTGCCAGCCTCTGCTCTAGAGCAGTGGATCACACAGTGCCGTCCCCTGACCAGCAGCTGGGAACTGACTGACTGAGCCGGTAGCTGTTGGTGCATAGTAAAGTTAGGGGGTCATCATTTTTTTCGGGCTCTGCCATATAATGACTCCTTTTATAAATTGTTAGCAGAAATTCTTTACTTTGTCATCCTGATATGTTGAAAATGGAAAGTGAGCCCCCAGAGTCCTTCACTGCCTTGTGGAATAGGCCACATAGCTGTCGCTTTGGAAACTAGCAACAAAGACACAGCGTTGTCACAGGGCTTAGCATAGGATAAGACCGCAGCATGCTTTGCTAGATGAATGAAACAGATTTCTTACATGTTATTATTTATATGGAAAACAGTAAAAATCATCCATCTTAACTTTGAAGCTGTGAAACTTTTACATTACCAGCAATATTTTATCCTGCTTGCCCAGACTTAGCTTAAAAAACGCAAAGTTCAGTAGCCAAGTGCTTCTTATGAGGCAGATTGATTGATGTGAGAGGTTGGCACGTGGGATGTTGCAGAATAAAAGGACATTTCATCCAAGCCCAGACTAGTGTCTTTTGCAGGGTAGAGAGAAAGCTTTCTGCTCCTGCAGCAGTGGCATAACCTGTCTCACCAAGGACTGGGGAGCCCACTGGTCTTGTGAGCCACAGGTGTCTGGGTGCATTTGCTAGGAGTAAAGGTTGCTAAACACTGGTACGTTCACTGAGAGGATTGTACAGCTGACCTTTCCTTCAGATCTGTAACAACAGCAAAGATTATTTTGTGTCTGAAGAGACTTGGTGCACACACATACTCCATCTCCTGCCCCATACACACACGTACACCCTGTCTCTTGCCCCCTCCACATACACCGTCTCCTGTCCCGTACACACACACATACACACTCCATTTCCTGCCCCGTACACACGCACACCCTGTCTCCTGCCCCCGTGTACACACACCGTCTCCTGCCCCATACACACGCATACACACACCCCATCTCCTGCCCCGTACACACACCCTGTGTCCTGCCCCCTCCACACACACCCTGTCTCCTGCCCCATACACACACACACACACACGTACACACACACACCCCATTTCTTGCCCCATACACACACATACACACACCCCATCTCCTGCCCCCCACACACATGCACACCCTGTCTCCTGCCCCATACACACGCACGCACACACACACACACACCCCATCTCCGGCCCCCACCACCACACACACTGGTTTTTTTTGGGGGGCGGTGATAACTACTTTCCTATTTTGTTATCCTATAGATCCTTTTTGTTTACTTAGATTATAAATAACTACTATAACTGGTGTATAATAGATTAGTAGAATTTGGCTTTTTACTTTGTTAATTTTTGCTCCTTTTTTCTACATTTTGTGTGTTTTGCCTTAAAAATGACTGTGTTGAATGACTTGTCTGCTTCCTATGTGGACTTATTTTCTGAAAGCTGACTTACAGCTTACGGACTTCACGGTTGTTGTTTTTTAGCTTTTGGATACTTCTCTTTGACCTAGTTTCACTTAACCCCCTCACATGCATGGCGTCTGAGATTGTGGCACCCAGTCCACACTCACTAAATGACTCTTGTTTCACTTCACACCCTTATACATGGGATGTGAGATCCCGGTTCCCAGTCCACATTCACTAAATGACTCTTGTTTCACTTCACACCCTCGTACCAGTGCCCAGTCCACACTCAACTAAATGCTCGCCTTTCTTGCAGACTCTGCAAGGTAGACAAACTGTGATCTTTCCTTTTAAGATGAACCATGCATTTCTCATGACTAGCCTGCGTGGTGTTCTTTCCCCTGATTTTATATATAAAAGAGAGAACATGTGACTTAGCATTTAACTCACTCTCAGATCATTCTTTTTTAAAGGGACCATTGAAAAAAACTGCTACCAAAAGTGGCCGTACTCATTAACACTCAAACGCGTCATCATTTTGTTTAGTTTCTCTTGCTATCTTCTATCTACTATCACATTTTCTTTCTCCAGATCCTAAACTCTGAAAAGCTACTATTATTTTCACTAAAGCCTCTCAAGCTTTGGGCTTCTGAGATAGGTAGATACCTGGAAAAATTGGAAGGGTGGTCAGAAATTCTGTGCTAGAAGGAACTGGAAGTTCTCACGGGCCCAGGTGCCGTATTTTAGTAAATGTCTGTGGGAGTAGGTCCACTCAACCTTTGTTTTCTGCAAAGTTATAACTGTTGTTAAAACTGGACTTTCTCTTTCGAATCTGCTTCTCTTACCGCCCCACTGCGTGCATTTCTCTTAAGACAGCACAGGTACCAAAAAACTAGTATTAGAGCTATGAGAAGCACAGTTTTTATCGTTCCTGTCTCTGTTGTAGGAAGCTTGTCACACTGTATGTATAGGTAGTCCAGAAATCATAAATGAGCTCTTAGAAGTGTGTTCAGAGGTCAGTATTTAGAACAGTGATTCACCTGTGATAACTGGTTCAGCGGGTGTTTTTTTTGGGGCTAGGTAACGACGAGGCTGCAGGAGGTAAATTCAAGGAGTTCACAGTGCAATTTGGGATAGAGAAGACAGGAACGTAGAGACATAGTTTCAGTTCTGTGTGGTGTTTCGCAGAAAACAGGAGAGCCTGTTAGGGTAAGATGTCTTTAAGGAGCTGATGCCAGAGCTAAGTTCTGAAGGGCCAGTAGCAGTAGAGGGCACAGATGTTTTATGCAGAGGGAGTAGGTGCGAAAGTCACATAAACCCATTGCCGTCCATTTGGTTCCCACTCATAGCGACCCTGTAGGACAGAGTAGCACTGTAAGGTTTCCAAGGTTGTAAATCTTACGGAAGCTGACTGCCACATCTTCCTCCCGTGGAACGGTTCGTGGAATTGAACCGCCGACCTTTTAGTTAGCATCCGAACGGTTAACCATGAGGGTGTTTGAACACTGTACCACCAGGACTCCTCAAAGTCACAGAAATATAAATTTTTCAAAACAAAAATTTTTTTTCTACTCTTTTTGTTTTGAGAAATTTGACTTTTAACAAAGTGATACATTAAAAAATAAGCCTCCTTTTCACCTCAGATACCTAATCTCCCTAAGATGAATTTCTTATGAGTTTTTCCAGAACTGTCTATGCGACTATGAGAATATATACTTTAAAGAAGTATAATCACGTACTTTGCTGCACTCTATTGTGTGCTTAGGTCTCTCCCCCGCCCCCCCCCCCGCCCTTTTCATGTAATGGTTTATCTCGGAGACCTTTGATGGGAAGCTTTTCAGGAAGGATTTTACATGGAAGAGTGACATGGTCAATTCTGTATTTTAGGTAGTTGTAACACTGGTAGGGTTGGCGATTCAAACCCACCAGCTGCTCCTGGGAGAAAAATGTGACAGTCTGTTTCTGTAAAGATTTACAGCCTCGGAAACCCTATGGAGCAGTTTCACTCTGTCCTAGAGGGTCACTATGAGTCAGAGCCAACTCGACAGCAGTAGGCTTGGTTTGGGTTTAACGCTAGTGGCCGTGTGGAGGATGATCCTGGGCAGAGAAGACTAGAAGGTAGGAAATGTGTTGGAGACCATAACGAACATCAGGAATAGGGGGCACCTGTTGCGACAGGACCAGTCCATCAGGAAGACTTCTGACCATTCACACTCACTGGATCACATCAGGGGTGATACTGCTCCCCAGAGGGTATTCAGGAACGTGTTGTTGTTACTAAGGTGTCGTCGAGTCAGTTCCCACTCACAGCGACCCACTGTACAACAGAAGAAAACACTGCCTGCTCCTGCACCATCCTCACAGTCGTCGTTATGTCTGAGCCCATGGTTGCAGCCACTGGGAATGTGTTGTAGTTGTCAAAGTAACTGATGAGTTCTGGCATTTGGTGGATGGGGCCCAGGGATGCTAAACTGCCTGCTTTGTTCAGAATGGTTGCCAACCACACATGCCTCCAGCATGCCCTTACTGGGAAGCAGTCATCATCATCACTGACGTGCTTGTTTAAAATGCAGTTGCCTGGGCCCTACCTCAAAACAACCGAATCTGAATCTGTAGGATTGTGGCCTGAGCATCTGCATTTTAATAAACATCCAGCTAATTCTTAGATCTGTCTACTCAAAGTTGAGAACCTTTCCTTTGCCCTGTGACTGCTGATTATTTGAGCAGCCCTTCCCAGCCACAAGAGCCTCTTTTTCTGTCAGATACTCCACCTTCCCCCAAACACTCAGGCAGGTAGCAGGATAGTGAGATGGAATGAAGAAGCTGTGTTGAGTGGTATCCTCATAGGTATAGCACAAGGGTTGACAAACCACAGCTGGCTTCTGGGCCAAATCCAGTCTGCCACCTCTTTTTGTAAATAAAGTTTTATTGGAATACAGCCACACTCATTTGTTTATAAAGTGTCTGCAGCTGCTTTTGCAGTAGGGCTGCAGAGTAGCTCTAACGGAGACCATATTGCCTGCAAAACCTCAGATATTTACTGTCTTCATTATCTAGTGCTGCAGAAATACCACAAGTGGATGGCTTAACAAAGAGAAGTTCATTTTCTCACAGTAAAGTAGGGTAAAAGTCCAAATTCAGGGTAGCAGCTCCAGGGGAAGGCTTTCTCTCTTTATCGGCCTTCTCATCAATCTTCCCCTGGACTAGGAGCTTCTCTGCGCAGGGACCCCAGGTCCAAAGGATGCGCTCTGCTCCTGGCACTGTTTTCTTGCTAGTACGAGGTCCCCAATTCTGCTTTCTTCCCTTTCCTTTTTATCTCTCGAGAGATGAAAGGTTTTGCAGGCCACACCCCAGGGAAACTCCCTTTACCTTGGGTTAGGAATGTGACCTGGGTAAGGGTGTTACAGTTCCACCCTAGTCCTCGTCAATGTAAAATTACAATCACAAAATGGAGGACAACCACACAATACTGGAAATCATGGCTCAGCTAAATATTAGATACACATATTTTGGGGGGAACATAATTCAGTCCATGACATCTACTGTCCAGCCCCTTTGCAGAAGCAGTCTGATGACCATGGTAGAGACCAATAGTGCTACATCTTGGGCTGCATAATGGACTCACCTCAAAAGCTTTACCAAGAATTACCTATGTCTGGATTCTACCTCCACCCCATTTAACTGGTTTGGGATTCTGTCCGGGTATCTGAGTTTTAAAAGCTCTCCGGATGACACTCCTGTGTGGCCAAGCTCAAGACATACTGGTGGTATAGAGCGGGGGGCTTCGTCATAGCAGTGCACACTGGTGGTTTTGGTTATGTATTTCATGAAAATCCCCCGGTCATGGAAAACCCTCTTCAATGGGAGTTTTTCTAGCAATAATTAACAATAATCATACATGTATCACAACAGTATTGTGTTAATGTGAACTTTCACAGTTTTAAAGTTGTATGTTTTTAGTATGATGTTTATTAGTATGTACTATGTTAAAATTTGAACTGCAAAATAGAATTTGTTAAGAACAGAAACAGTAATTTTTCCACAAGTAAGACCATGCCAATAATTTTTTGAAGGTTTTTATTGCTTGGTTAATTGATTCGCTAATTTTGGTTTAAGTTAGAAATGAACCTTTTGATTCCTTCTTAGACTAAGTATGCTTTGCCTGCTGCTAGACTGTGTATATTCTTCTGCTTTTCATATGAAAGAAAACAAGCAGTTAACCTTTCACTATGGAAAAATGTATATGCACACACATATATACTCACAGATGTTGTATCAGTAGATACAATGAAAACAGATATATATAAGTAATTTCATAACAGGGCTTGGCTCTTAAGTTCAAAAATACTTAATAACATGGGAAAATACAATAGAACATTGCATAGAAAAATATAAAACTATATGCAGGATGGACCCCAGTTTCGCATGTGTGTTTTCTGTGTATATGACAAAGTTGTATATAGAAAAGGGCCTGAAAGGAAATAAGATTGAGTAGTTTCATCTAGAAGAAAGAATTATGAGTGATTTTTATTTTTTCTTTAAACTTTTTTGTAATAAAAAATTAATATATGTTTGCATATGTGATATTTATATAGCTCCTATCCAATAAATGTCCTTTAAAAAATAAAATGTAGTAGATTCTACTCTATATTTTATATAATATATATGTTTATATTATAACAGTGTACACCTACTCCTTACTCATTGACTGCCTTGTTATCTGACATTTCACATTCATGACAATAGTAAAAAGTCTACTATTCAACTGTTTTGTGCATTAATGATGTATGTCTGGCAGTAATGAACACCGAGGTATGAGGCGAGAGTAACGCTGGCTGTGATGGTTAAGGTTATGTGTTGTCACCTTGGCTGGGCCATGATTATCACCAGTTTGGCAATTATGTAAAGATACAGTCATCCTCCATTTTGTGATCTGATGTGGTCGTCCTTCATTTTCACATTAACACCGATTTTCGCATAATGACCTGGTCTTTGGAACCTAACCATGTTGATTAGTGAGGAGTGGGTGTATTCTGTATTTTATATAATAAAATATTTGAAAATATTTTTTTTTAGTGGAAAAATCTGTTTATTTCTAGGCTCACTGGTGGGCAGTATTACTTATGGGAATTGCCTTGATCATGTTAATGGCTGGATTCATTAAGATATGCAGTGTTCACACTCCAAGCAGTAATCCAAAGTTGCCTCCTCCTAAACCACTTCCAGGTAAGGCAGTTTAAACAAGGTAAATGCTTATGTAACTCAAAACCATTTAGCAGGTGAAATTGAATTATAAATGAGTCTTTAGTGACTAATTTTATCGTACTTTCTCCTTGAGAATGGGATTACTGGATGAATGATTTAGTTGCTGTTTAAATGCGCTGTTTATCAATCTAGTCTAGCCTAATGACTGCCAAATAAATGATAATCTATTCTGAGTGTCTAAAAAATATTTATGTATATACATTTTTTAATGTTTGTATTCTTGAAATATTTGCTGGCCTTTAAACTTGCTTTCCCCAAGGGGGATGTTTGTAGGGAAATACAGACCCCAGTCTGGAAGAGTCTTAGGGTAGAAGCTTCAGGGAGACCCAGCATCAGGAGGAGAGGCCCTTTACCCCTCAGGGGGACCCATCCTCAGGAGGAGAGGCCCTTTAGATGAGCTCCAGGATTTGGAGGAGAGGAGAGTAGAAGGACTGCTCCACATCACTCGCCCCCAGCTGCTCCCCTCCCTGTTGGCAAGGGCTTTGTGGCTTCCATGCTGCCCTGATTTTATGCTGTAGGACTTGGGGACCAGAACTGTGTTCACTGTCCCTGTGGGGGCAGACATTGTTCCAAGGCAGCAGCTGGGAAAATCAGAGCAAAATGCCAGCAGTTCCCTCTCCTGCTCCTGCAGCCTTTCCAGTCTGGCCTCTTGCCTCAGGCCAAATCCACTACCCTACACAAAGCAGTGAAAAACTAGGAGTTTTTTATGGTTTAGGTTTATAGTTTTTTCCTTCAGTTGTCTCACTTCATTTCCCTGTCTTGGGGCAAAGGATCCCAGTAGCCATGCCAGGACTTTATCTTGGTGGCAGTCAGAGGAAATTTGATTGTGATATGATTGCTTTTCCTAGATTTACAATGTTATCACTCTGGAATTTATGCCAGTTTTTAGGGATTTCCAAAGACCACATGACACTTTTTAAACACTGTTACCAACTATGATCTCATTCAGTGAAGCAGTTATTTTGCTTGGGTATTGATTTTATTTTAAGGAAATACCACTTTTAAAGACTTTTAAAAAACTAGCTGTCATTTATTAAACCCTCACAAAAAGGGCTAAACACTTTTACATGAACTGTGATATAATCGTCACAACAGACAGTATGAGTTATCATCCCCATTTTACAGATTAGGCACCCAAGGCCACTGGGAGGTGAAGTCATTTGCCCAAAGGCACTCAGAATCCATGATGTTAATCTAGATTAGTCTGCCTAATACTTGTGGCTCCTGAGCACCTGAAATGTGGCTAGTCTAACTGAGATGTCCTGTAAATATAAAAAACGTATCAGACTTCGAGGACTTAGTATGAAAAAAAGAATGTAGAACATTTCATTAGTAATTCTTCATACTGAGTATGTGTTACAGTGCTAATATTTTGGCCATATTGGGCTAAATATATTATTAAAATTAATTTCACCTGCTTCTTTTTTACCTTTTTTTATTGTGGCTATCCTAAACTTGTTTTATTGCGGCGACACTAAGTGTTCAGTGTTATAGGTGTGGCTCATACTGTATTTCTAGTTGACGGCACTGATCTACAACCTTTCTTATTTAAACAGCAGCTTCCTTTTTTTTTAAGATGGGAAAGCTCACGGTAAGTCTGTTTGACTTTTGTGTGTTACTCACAGGCACTTTAAAGAGGAGGAGACCACCACAGCCCATTCAGCAGCCCCAGCGTCAGCGGCCCCGGGAGAGTTATCAGATGGGGCACTTGCGACGTTAGCGCAGCTTTGCCTTGGTTCTTCTTAGTGCCTACAATGGGAAAACTTCACTCCAAAGAGAAACCTATTACATCATCATCCCCAAACTAAACCGTCGCAAACAACAGTCGAAAAAAATGGCAAGAGACCATGTCCTCAGACCAGGCGGAATTACTTAAATTTTGAAGCCTGAAAATTCCATTGGGGGGAGGGGGGGGGGTGGAAAAGGAACTCCGTTTTCTTATGGACGGATGTTTTTAACCTAATGGCACAAAGTCTTACAATATTATCACGTGCCCCGTGTTCCCTGTTCTTCGTTGCTGCATTTTCTTCACTTGCAGGCAAACTTGGCTCTGAATAAACTTTTATCACAAATTGAAATATATATATATTTTTTTCAACTGCCAGCCAAGGCTAGGAGGCTCGACCACCTCAACATTGGAGACATCACCTGCCAATGTACATGCCTTGTTATATGCAGACATGTATTTCTTACGTACACTGTACTTCTGTGTGCGATTGTAAACAGGAATTGCAATATGGATGTTTTTCTTTGTATTATAAAATTTTTCCGCTCTTAATGAAAAATTACTGTTTAATTGACATACTCAGGATAACAGAGAATGGTGGTATTCAGTGGTCCAGGATTCTGTAACGCTTTACACAGGCAGTTTGGAATGAGAATCAGTTTCCCTTCTTACGATGGAGTTGGTTCTCTCTTCAATTTCTTTTTATCCCACGGCTGCTAAGAGGAGCACAGGAGTTACTGCTGAAGAGCGCAGTCGGGTGTGCTGTGCAGGATGGATGTACGCGGCTTACTACTTCAGAGTTAGTTCTTTGTCTCACTGTCTGATTTCCACTTACTGATTGTAAACTTTCTAATCCAATCCAATTTTTTAATTGATAGGTGAAATTTTGTTCATGCTTTGGCAGAAATTATGTCAATGAAATGATTCTTTTTATCTGTAGCCTACTTATTTGTGTTTTTCATGTATCTAAAATATGCCAATTATGTTTTTGTTTCTGTCTGATATGGAAAAGAAAAACTGTGTCTTTATTTTACCAAAATATTTGAGCAGTTTTCCAGCATATCACCATTAACCACTGAAGAAGAGTAATTTGCTCAACTAGTAGTTAAAGTTGTAGATAGGCCTTCTGACAGTTTTTTTCCTAAAATATTTTAACAGTAATGAAGGTGAAACAGCACAATGTCCCATCCCAAGTTTATTTTTTAAACAGATGTAAATAACTGGCCTTTTAAGGAAAGAAAGCAAAAGCGTTTAACGTATTAACAGGTTTATTGCTATGCAGGAAATGGAAGGGGGCATTACAGAAATCAAGCTTGTGACATATTTATTGCTTCTGTTTTCCAGCTACATCACTTAAATGAGAGGTAAACAGCTGTGATTTTCCAGGTTCATGTAGGAGGCAAATTTAGGGATGATTGAAAAGATTTCTGTGTTTGGGCTTTTTCTTTTTTTTTTTTTTCTCCTTTTTTTCTTAAGAGTATAAGGTTTACACAATCATTCTCATAATGTGACGCAAGCCAGCAAGGCCAAAAATGCTAGAGAAAATCATGGGATCTCTTCCTTGTAAACTTGTACAGTATGTGGTGACTTTTTTCAAAATACAGCTTTTTGTACATGATTTAGAGACAAATTTTGTACATGAAACCCCAGATAGACTATAAATAATTCTAAACAAACAAGTAGGTAGGTCTGTATGTAATTGCTTTTAAATCATTTAAATGCCTTTGTTTTTGGACTGTGCAAAGGGTGGAAGTGGGTTTGCATTTCTAACATGGTGACTTTTATTCTGCAAGAGTTCTTAGTAACTTCTTGAGTGTGGTAGACTTTGGAACATGTAAATTTTTTGCTCGTAATGTTATCCTGTGGTAGGATTTTTGGCAGGGACAACTGCCCTATTTTATTTTGAGTCTAAGTTCAATGTTTTCTGAAAAGAGATACATGCACTGAACTCTTCTTCCCACTGCAGATCAAGATGTGGTAAAACAAGGATCAAGACAAACGAGATCTAATACTACTGTCAGCTTAGTGGCCACTGTGTTTTATACAGTATCTTTTGTTCACTTTGGAAATTTTTACTAAAAATTGCAAAAAAACAAAGTATGTGCAAAGATGTAAGGTTTTTTGAAACTTGAAATGCATTAATAAATAGACTTGATGAAATCGACTGGAAGGTTCCATACTCTTTGAACTATGAAAACTATCTAAAAAGGCTGCCCACAAAGCAGCGTTTCCTTACTGAGTGAGTGAGAGTGGTAAACAGAAAGAGGACTGTCTCTTCCCACAGTAGTACAGCTGCCTTTATTCCTAGTTTGCAGCCCATGTAGCAAATGTGTCATTAGGTATTGCTGTAAACACAGAAGGACATTTAAAAAACACACAGGTAATCTCAACTGCTTTACATTATTTCTAATCAATAGTCAAAGTGTCTTGGTGGAAGAACTGAGTCATTTTGGAAACTTGTGGTCTTATTTATGTATATTTTGTAAGATTCTAACTGCTGAGTACCTCATTTATTTTAAAAAGGTAGTTTTATGATAAACATATTTTAAAATTTTGAGCCAGCATTTTCCTACTTTGTCAGATTCATTGCGAATCAGGAGAGAATTGACATTTCAAAATGTATGTTTATTCATAAAACCGTCAATGTTGATTAATTCAGATAATTGCAAATTTGTTATTTTTGCTTACAATTGAGTGCATAAATTTTTGTTGTTTAGAACATCCCTCTCCCCCAAGTTCTCTGAATTCAGGCACCTCACAAAAATCAAGTAAGGGTGTTAAGAGTTTCTGGAGGCTGGGTTCCCATAGTGTCATGCCGTTTGGTAAGGACTTATATAAGGAAAAGACAGTTTATCTGATCGGTCCTGTTTTGTGAAGTGTCTTAAGCACTTTGTGCTTTTGGTACTTGATTTTGGTTATATTTACAGACTAGTGAAAACTGAAGATTTATCCAAATTGAGATAACTACTCTTAATTCCTTGTCTTTGTCCCTTTTGTCTGTATATTTTAAAACCCTACAATTCTTATTTCTCCTCCTGTGGGCTAGGTATCCATGGCACCTGTGAAATGGGCGCTTGCGTTTGAGAAGGCTTTTTAACTTTAACTATTTGTAATGGTGTGAGAGGGTTGTTATGGATTGAATTGTGTTCCCCAAAAAGAGATTTTGAATTCCTCACCCCTTGTTTGGAAATTGGGTCTTTGAAGATGTCAGCAGTTAACTTGAGGTCTTAATGCAGTTAAGTAACATCCCCATAAAGAAAAGAGGCAGACAGGGAGAACGACCCTATGGTGGAGTTATGCTGCACCTGAAGCCAAGAAGCTTCTCCCGGGGCTCCCAGAAGCCTGGGAGACTGGAAACATCTTCCCATGGAGCCTTTGAAGAGAACACAGCCCTGAGATAGCCTGAATTTGGGCTACTAGCCTCCAGAATTGTGAGACAGTGTGTTCCTGATAAGCCTCAGGTCTGTGGTGTTTTGTCTGGAAGCCCTAGGATACTACAACAGTCAGTATAGTAAATGCCTTGCACCAGAGCAGAGGTGACAGCCACTTTAGGGAACAGGAGGAGATGCTCAGGGTCTCCCCAGACTAGAGCAAATTGTATGTAGTTTTAAAGTAGCTGCTGGTTCATCTTTAGAGAAGTCACTAAAGTTGTAAGAAATGATAGTTCTCTGAAAAACATTTCTGACTTCTAAGAAACTAAAAAGATGATTAGTCTGCCCTAAAGAGCTCAGCTTCAGTTTTAACATTTCCGACTTTATGTTCTTGATTAACAACAACTTCTGTTTGAGCCACTTTTCCATTTAATACAAATTTAGTTTTCCCATTATTTCCTGTATCCAGCTCTTTATGTTATTAGAATGCCAGTTGAGCCCTGTGTTCTGTATTGCATTGCTGTGTTGTTTGCATCCCTTACATATGTGCATGTATGCTCAGTTTTCAGTAGAAATCTGTGTATCTTATCGTTGGTCAATTCTTTTGACTGTTCTATTAAAAGCAATGCAATGCTAGGTAAAAAATGGAGGGTTGAAGAAAACATTAGCTTCTGTTCTTCCCTAAAAACCCAACTGAAATGACACAGGATTGGGGAAAGAAAAGAACATGCTCCAACAAGGACAAGGTGAGTTGAAGATAACAAGAGTAACATTTTGGAAGCTGGAAAGTAGGTGGAGGAGCAGTGTCTGACTTGGTGACCCAGGAAAGCCAAATCCTAACCCATCAGTGGAGACATAGAGAAGCAGCCAAGTTTGCACTGTTAATCTTTGAGGCATGTCCTTCAAGGCTTTTCTACGACTGTGGCTAAAGGCATAATGTGCACACTTTGGTGACCCACCTTTCTTATTTAACAATACATTGATATTGTACCTTTACCATTTTAATGACTATAAATGTTTTATTCTCTGGATGTATTGTACATTTTTAACTTAGCCAACTCCCAACTGTTTGGACATCTAGGTTGTTTCCAGATTTTTCATTAAACAATCCTACAAGGAAAATCCTAAACCTAATAATAAAATAAGTTCCTAAAAATGTAATTGCTGGGTTAAAGGCTTTTGAAAGGTCATTGGTGCAGTGGTTAAGAGCTCAGCTGCCAGCCAAAAGGTCGGCAGTTTGAAACCACCAGCTGCTCCTTGGAAACCCTATTGGGCAGTTTTACTCTTTCTTACAGGGTCGTTACGAGTCGAAGTCGACTCGACTGCAGTGGGTTTGAGGTTTTTTTTTTTTGGATTAAAAATTATAAATTGTTTTCCAGATGTATTAAGTTATACTGTTCCATAAACATAAAAGAATAATGCTTTTTATTTTTTAATTTGAGAGCCACATGCTTAAAAGCCCACATGTATGCAGACACATAATTTCATTGGAACCAATAGTAGGTGATTCCTGACTAATTAACTTTGAACATAATTCAAATTAAAGTCAAATATAGTGCCCCAGTTGTTGGCTCTAAATATCATTTTCTTCAAAGGAACCAGATAGCTAATTCCAGGTCTGGGTTAGGAAATGTACTTATACCTGGAAAACACTCTTCTCATACCAGAAGGCAAGGAAGCTATTAAAGATTACAGAGGGCCCTGTCAAAAAAAATCAGGAGGTACCTTGAAGAGAGTCCCACTGGCCAAATATGGAATAATTTTAGCATCAGTAAGGAGAAACCATATGGGGTAGTTCTACTCTGTCCCGTAGGGTCGCTGTGAGTCAGAATTGACATGATGGCAGAGGTTTTTTTTTTTTTTTTTTTTTTAAGGTATCTGCCAGAGATTGAAACTCATCATTTTACATTTAACTGTGAGTTAATAATGGCAGTTAAAAAAGATCAGTTACATCTGGAATATGCTTTTAAAGAAATGTTCCAGCTAATGAATGAAAAAGGAATGACAGAACTAGGATACCACCATTTTATCCCCTTAATGAATTAATGGACCTAGGCTGTGATCACCAATTACCAGTTAGACATTTTGTGAGTCCTTGGGTGGCACAAGCAGTTAAGTGCTCGGCTACTAGCTGTTTGAACCCACCTGGAGGCTCCTCGGAAGACAGGCCTGGTGATCCGCTTCCAAAAGGTCACAGCCTTGGAAACCCCATGGTGCAGTTCTGTGCTGCACACGTGGGGTTACTATGATTTGGAATTGACTGGACGGCAACTAACAACAGCAGTAACGGAAGTACATGTATCACCTGTGAAGGAGTCCTGCTGGAAGTTAAATCTGACCCTGACCAAGCCTCCAGGTCTAACACCACTTCACTGAAGGTACGGGGAACAGAGGAACATGTTAGACGATACCACAGGGTTTTGATTAGCAAAACTCAGACTCTGGAAAACTACAGGACAAATAACCCAGTTTCTTCCACAACTAAATTGCAAGGAAGAAAGAAAAAGGTGGATTAAAAGAGACTTGGGAGGCATATCTACCAATTATAATTTATGGATTTACTTGAATCCTGATTTGAACATACTTAAAAAAAAAAAAAAAAAGACCATTGGGGATATAAGAAATCTGACAGGATATTTGATATTAAGGATTTTTACAATTATTTTTAGGTGTGATGATGGTATTGTGGTTACATTTTTAAGAGTCCTTTTAGAGATTCGAATTGAAATATTTAAAATGCAATGATAACAGTGTCTAGGGTTTGCTTGAAAATAATTGAGAGGTTGGAGCATGATGGTGATTGGAGTATAGCTGAAACAAGATTGTGCGTTGATAATTGCTGAAGCTGGGTGTTGTGTCCTTGGGGATTCATACCATCTACCTGTGTTCGAGTTAAAATTTTCCATGAAAGTATTTTAAATGTGAATCAAATTCATATAGAAGCTTATTTATTACTGTTGATTTTAGTAGTAATTCTTGATAATGCTCTATATTCCTAATGATTCTTTATAATAATTTTTTTTTTCCAGTGGAATCTAACTTGAACCAGTCAAGCTAACATAATTAATTATATTCTGCTCCAGTTACAATGAATGATTAATTGAATTTGACCTGCTAGGGTGAGTGCTGGAAGCTGTCAGTCACTCAGCAAACCCTCCTTGCTTGCTAGTTTTTGTGGGGCTTGCTCACAATTTAAGGAAATTATTTTCTGCTAAACATCTCAGGGAGAGTGATCAGCCAGGTTATTCACATTTAACCTTTGTGTCCCATATTGGGATAATTGTTAACTACCTTAGTACAGTAAACTAGATTTTTCTACTCTTATTAATGATCCCTGGAGGTGGAAATGGATCTTAAAAAAAGATACCCTGGAATCATTTGTTCTCAGTGTAAAGAAATTAGAACAATTTGGTAGTGTAGGGTGTCTTATATAAAAAGTATTTCCATTGCATGAGTTTTAGAAATCATTTTAGAAAAGTGAAGGCCATTTGCTAACAGAACAAATTGAAAAACCTGTTGCTGTCGAGTCGATTTGACTCATAGCAACCCTATAGGACAGAGTAGAACTGCCCCATAGAGTTTCCAAGGAGCACCTGGTGGATTCAAACCCCCAGCCTTTTGGTCAGCAGCTGTAGCACTTACTCACTACAACACCAGTGTTTCCTATTAAACAAATTAAGCGATTTTATTCTTCACTCTAAATGTATATTTTATTAACCTTTTTTCACTTCCTGCCCTTTTGGCATGGGAGTTAGCCTTTACATTTCTAAACACAAAAGCCCAGTTTTTACAAATTAAGATATCAATATGTTGTAATTTTTATTATTTTGTTTGTGGTTTTCATAAATACATATTAGTAGCACCTCTGATTAAGTGAATCTGCTTGTTAACCATTTTTCCCCCATCTTACTTGAAACCTTATCAGAGGATGTTTGGAATGCTTGGCTTTGAAGGGTATGCATGTGCTGTTCTGTATGGGCCAGCGACCTCATTATTCGTTGGACAGATCACTTGGTAGTACTAGGCCCTCTGCTAGACGCTGGGAATACAGCAATGAACTTAGCAGTGTCCCTTCCCTTGAGACGCTTACTGTCAGGTAGGTAGGACAGACATCAGTCAAGTAATCATGAATGAATGTGCAGTTCCATCTGTGATGAGGGCTGTGAGGGGGAGGTCTGTGATGACCCAAGAACTGGGAATGCAGCGAAAAGACTGGGGCATAGGCGAGACCAATCAGGAAGCTCAGGAAATGCTTCCCTGAGAAAATGATGTCTGAGCCAAAACGTGAAAGATGAAAAGGAGTTGAATCCTTTCAGTCGGGTTTTAATGATGTTGAGTGGTTATATACTGGGCATTATAGCTAATTTTCCTTTAGGGAGAGGTAATATTTTTTGCTCTTAATGTTATTATATGTAAACCTAGCCATTCAGATTTTTTTTAAAGCTGTTTTTTGCTTAGCAGTGTATTCGTTTGCTGAAGAGCTAGCTTGTTGTCTTAGACTGGGTTCTCTAGAGAAGCAAAACCAGTGAAGTGTATATACATAAATACATGGAGAGAGATTTATCTCAAGGAAATGGCTCATGAGATTGTGGAGGCTGGCAAGTCCCAAATCTGTGGGTCAGGCATCAGGCTGGAGGCTTCTCCTGACTGACATGGTTGCAGGGGCTGATGAACCTGCAATCAGCAGATCAGATGGTAGGCTCTTGTTTCCTGGAGCTACAGGAGCTGGCGAATCCCAAAATGAGCGGGTTAGATGGCAGGTAGCTGGCTTGCAGGACTACAGAAGCTGGCGAATCCCAGAATGAGCAGGTTAGATGGCAGGTAGCTGGCTCACAGGACTACAGAAGCTGGCGAATCCCGGAATCAGCAAGTCAGGCAACAGGCTCATGTCCCGAGAACTGGAGGTCAGATGATGACAAGCTGGATGCAGGATCCAGAGCAAGGGAGAGCCTGCAGAGAGCATCCATATATACATGGGATGCAGGTCACACCCCAAAGGGAACCCCCTAGAACAGAGTAAGGCTGTGCCTTGAGTAAGGGCGTGACTTAAGTCATACCCTCTTGTAAGGCTGTGATTCAAGATACATCCATTAACATACCCATTGCCTTTGAGTCGACTCATAGCGACCCAATAGGACAGTAGAACTGCCCCATAGAGTTTCCAAGGAGCTCCTGGTGGATTTGAACTGCCAGCCCTTTGGTTAGCAGCCATAGCACCTCACAATTGTGCCACCAGGGTTTCCCTCGTTAACATAGAGGTTAGGATTTACAACACATAAAATGGAGGACAACCACACGATGCTGGGAACGGCCTTGCCAGGCTGGCGCAGCATTAACAGCATCACACTTGTATTTTGGCAAATGGTATATTTGTTATTGTTCTTAGGGATGTTGGCACAACAGTTGAGAGTTGTGAAAGGCCCGTGGCTTCTCAGGCCTTGCCCTCGGTATCATGACTTCCATGTGGAGGATCAGGACATTTAGCCTACCAGGCTGAGTTAGGTGTCTCTTTGATCTCTCTCTGGCATTGGCGTCCTTTGTCATAGCACACACCACATTGTAGGGTAATCCTGCCTCAGCTTGAAAGAGTGAGCTCCCCTCAGTACCTGCTTCACTTACCAGCCTACTGCAGCTTGTCCTCACAGCTCCCCAGGGACTGCGGTCCATGCTCTCGGGGAGCTCTCAGGCTAGTGAGGAGAAATAAACCAACAATTGAATGTAGAGGGGTTCAAGCTGTATGCTATACAAATGCGGGGTGCCCTGGAAGCTCAGAGGTGATGGGAAAAGATCAAGATGACTTCCAAAGGAGATAGGCATGAGCTGAGCTTTAGGGTTTTGGCTCTAATCCAAACTTCCTGTCACAGCTTTTAGAATGATGTGAGTGAAGGCAGTTCCTGACGTCACTCTGTCCTGCCTCTGGGTATGCTTTCCCTCTTCTGGGATTGCCCCTTTCCTATTCCATCTTCTAGGGACGGCACTTTGTTATTAATCTCCATTACCTTGAACTTGGCTGTAGTAGGTGTTCAGTAAGCATTTCTGTTTTAATAAAGGGTGTGTGCTTTGTAAATAGGCAGTGGAGCTGATCTCACAAGACAGGCACAACAGGTAGTCTCGGTCCAGCACGTTACTGACACTGTAATTCTAACTTTAAAAAATGTCTGATTCTGAATCCCCTGCCAGCACGGCTTTTTCCCTTCACTCCCAAGAGGAATTTTCTTTCAAAGTCTAATATGCACTCATATTTATAGAATATAAAAAGTGCTCACCACGTTTTGCACAAATGGAAAAAGCACAGCTTAGCTTGGGGACCTGTAGGCAACACATTATAGCTCTCGGCAGGAGAAGAAATGGATTCAGAAAGCTTGAATTAGAAATTAAATGGGGAGGCTCTAGCTTCTTTGTTTTTATGAAAGAGTGTTTTATTTGGCTAAATCATCTAGGTATTTTTTATTCGACTGTTTCATAATGAGGTGGAAGGTGGTGGTTTCCTGCAGCAAACCTCACTACCAACATTTCTTGTTTTTCCCCCCTACAGAATTCTAGTTCCATAGGTTTTTAAGGTTTCAGGGAAGAAAAAAACAATTGGGGGGAGGGGTTAGTCCCAGGGTCAAATAAGCCTGGAAATGCCGAGTTAAAGTCAAACAGGTTTTATTTTATTAAAAAATATATATTTTAGAGTCTCTAATATTCTTATGCTCGTTGTGATCTCTGGAAGGAACTTAGAGCATGCAGTGGTCCCAAACTCAATTAACTCTCCAGTGGCTCTTCCCCCTACAGATTTTGGAGCTCTCCAGACACACTAACTCTGTGGGGCAGTTCTACTCTGTCCTATAGGGTCACTATGAGTCAGAATCGACTTGATGGCACTGGTTTTTTTGGCAGGCACACTTTTTTTTTTTTCCCCACACTTTAGGTAAAATGCTCAGATGGTAGTACCTTTGTAGGGTCATAGGCCAGGGACAAGGTCTCCTCCCCAGGAGGTCTCATTGGGCTCTGAGTCTTGGGTCTGTAACAACACGACGCCGGCAGTGGATGGTCTACAGGGATTTTTGAGGACAGGCCTCAGCCCACCCCTTCACTCTAAGTTTCACTGCTTTCTGCGGCACTTGGTAAAACAGCTGCCTGGGACACTGGTCTCCAACTTTTTTGATCTTGCACCTCATACTTAAAAACCTTGACTGTGCATTCCTAATATGGGAATATTTGTTTATAAAATTATATGACTATTATTGCACTGAGCCCTGGTGGCAAAGTGGTTAAGTGCTCAGCTGCTAACCAAAAGGCGGTTGGAACCCACCAGCCACTCTGCAGAAGAAAGATATGGCAGTCTGCTTCCGTAAAGATTGCAGCCTCAGAAACCCTATGGGGGCACTCCTACTGTGTTCTGAGGGTTGCTATGAGTCAGAATTGACTTGTTGGCAATGGGTTCTTTGTTGCTGTTATTATTACACTATTACTATGTACGCTCTAAAATATGCCGAAATTTTAGAGGATGAGAGAAAAATTCATGGAAGTTATACTTCTTCCCACATGTCAATGGATCATCTCACACACACCCTGGTGTGTATACAACCCACTGTGTAAACCCCTGGTTTAAGAAACAACCTCCATCTCCCACTCTTAGGCTAAGGGTGCTTCCAGTACCTGAAGCTATTGAAGAATGCAGCCACCTCTAGGTGCTGCCTTCTGAAGAAGCCCAAGACAGTCAGTGGAAAAAGTAAGTATTAATGCAGTGTGTATGCTTCAGTGTCTTGTGTGTGGAGGTTTTTTGCTTGTAAAAATATACTTGATTCATAGAAAATGCCTAGATTGATACATTAAAAATGTTATCTCTGAGCACTGTGAGGGATTTGATAGAGGAAGAGGATTTTTATTTTTTACTTTCTACCTTTCCATATTTGAGTTTTTTTTAATGAACAAGTATTCTTTTTATAATATTTTTTAAAAAATCACTAAATACCTTATGATATTGACAAAATGTTGATTGTTGAAGGTGGGCGATGGGTCCATTGGGTTTCATTATACTATACCTTTAGGTATATTTGAATATTTCTGTAATAAAAAATAAAAGTGGATGTATTTTAAGTACATCCTATATAAATACAGCGCTTAGTTAACAGTGATTGTCTTGGGGGGGGTGGTGTGAGGAGCGAAGAAGAGTTGGGGAGGAGAAATTCTGGTACCTCCTACTTTTCCTCCCACCCCCCGAACGTTCTATTGCTTTTATAATGAAAAACAACTAAACACACACAATGCAGAGTTCCCTGTGCAAGGAATTTCATGTATAGACAGGAATATAAAATACCTGCTTGACTTCTCAGATACCTGTTAGTTTCTAAGAGAATATACAAAATGAGGAGTGTTTAATGTTCAGGGCTAACTGTTCCGTATTAAGATCTTGACGACTGTTTCAAGGTTGTTAGGTGATAAAGGTGAAACTCCAAGACACAGCCCAGGGACTGTGCAGAGCCTCAGTGGCATCACCAAGGGCACGGTTACCTTCTGCCACAGGGGATTGCACTGTTAACTGGCCAGTCATTAGTCTCTGTAACATCAAGAGACTGTGATTAACTATGTGGTATACTGTGGAATCTACTTACAGTACATTTATTTTTATTTTTTATTACGGAAATATTCAAATATACCTAAAAGTAGAAAATAGTGTAACGAGACCCAATGTACCCATCACCCAACTTTAACAACCAACATTTACAATGTTAACATCTTAACGTAGAGTGAATTCCTGGGTGGTGCAAATGGCGAGCAAGCTCGGCTGCTAACCAGAGGTTGGAGGTTTGAGTCACCCAGAGGCATCTTGGAAGAAAGGCCTGGTGATCTACTTCTGAAAAACCATATATTGAAAACTGGCGGAGTCTATTCTGACATATGGGTCACCATGAATTGCAGTCAACTCAGTAGCAACTTTTTTTTTTTCCTTAAGTGGAGTGCCTAATTGTAGGTCTCACATGGGGTCCAGGGGAATTAATCTGTACACGATGTTTTCTATTGCTGACTGTAACGCTGGGCTGCAAGCACAGACGATATAGACCCTGTAATGAGGCAGACGATGAGTCATTCCCTGTGTGATGTTGTGTGAGTTGGTTATACTCTAGGCATCTCGTCTGTGAGACCAGGATTACTATTAGCCACCTCCGGGGATTGTGACAAGGATTACATGAGACTGAGTGTTAAGGCGCCTTGCATACAGTGAGCTCTCAAATGCCAACCATTCTTGTTTTCATGTGAAGAGCGGCTTATTGCACTGGGATCATGGAGCTTGCAGCAGGCATTCCCGGATTTTAAGTATCTCTGCCCTAAAGGAATTGACTCCACGGCAATGGGTTTGGTTTTTTGGTTTCTCCTCGAGCAGCTGCGTGGTTAGGGGTGATGGGTAGACAGGCAATCTCATTGCCCTTGCCAAGTTTAGGAATGGACATGTAACCTAATTCTGGCCAGTAAGATACAAGGGGATGTCTACTGCATGATTTCTACTTCTCTTACTCTGGAGGTTGTCATATCTAAGTGTGATGCCTGGAATTGCAGCAGTCAGCTTATTATCAGCCTGAGGATGAAGCCAAAATCAAGGATGGCAGAGCAGAGAAAAGGAAAAAAACTGTACCTTAATGACATTATTAAGCTGAACAAACCATTCCTGAAGCCCACCCTACCTTGGGACTTACAACTTTTTAAGACTAAAAAAAAAAAATTTCTTTCCTAAACCAGTTTGAGTTAGTTTCCAAATGTATCATAATTGATCAAACATGCACCAGAGAAGATTTCAGGTAGGGTTTACAGCCTTTAGTCCATTGTATTTATTAAGCACTTTGGAATGCAAAAATAAACACGAAGCCAAATTGTGAGAGTGAGGAACAAAGGATTCTGGAAAGGACAGCAGCTTAACACATACTGCCTCCCTTCTACTTGGAATTAACCCATCTGCCTCCACTGATAAAGCAGCTGCTGGGGGCTCCAGGAAGTAGGCAGGCTGTGTGTGAGGCTTCAGGTTCTGGCAGAATCCTGACAGAGCTGGAGCAGGGCTGTCTCTTTGCCTGAGAACAGTAACAACCCTAAGGAGGGGACCAGGGAGAAGGTCCTTGTGAATGCTCCTGGTTTCCCTGGTCCTTGAGCTGAACAAGTGGGTCGAGTTGCCTCCACTCCTGTGTCTGGAAGAGGTGAGGAGACTAGGAAGGATGCAGAAAGGCTTCCTCCTTGTTCCTCACAAAGGACTGGCAACCCATCTGCTGCTAAGCTTGGGCCTAGGGAGACTGAGACCATTGTTCCTCTTACGAGTTTGGGAATGCTGCCACTTAACATAACCCAGTACCTGGAACAGAGCCTCAGTGAGCAAACAAAGTAAAAGAAGATTTTCAGTGGGGCCCAGCCTAGAAGTACAAGCAGAACCCCCAGTATAGAAATAGCTGCCGGCAGAGTCAAATAACTTAAAAAACAAAAAACTTTAGGAGATTTAAATGCGGCACCAAAAAAAAAGTGATTTTCGAGGACGGAAAAAAAGGTAATTTTGAACTAAAAGCTTGAAGAGATAAAGGAGAATATGGTCAATGTTGGTGCCTGAATTAGTGTCCTGGAAGAGAAGGGAAAGGTACACCTCAAAGCACAGAGCAAAAATTAACAAAGAGAAACCAGGAGATAGGAACCCATAAAGGGGTGGAATGCGGGTGGGGGATGTGACAGAAGAGGCAACAAATAATACAAGAAACATTTCTGAGCTGGTAGGAGACCTGGATCTCACAGAGGTCCAGGAAGGGTTGATGAGAAAAAGACAGTCTTAGGATACAAGAAGTGGGAAAGTCTCACTCGTCTTCGCACAGAAGAACAAGTTACTACTAAAGGAAAAAGAACTATCCTGGCATTGGACTGCTTAGCTATAAGACTGGACACTACAATATGGAGAACTGCAGACCACTGAGAGAAAAATACGGAAATTGACCTAGACATACTGGATCTTGGCCCTCCTGTAACCTCGATTCATTCAGTCTTGCAGAAGCACCAAGAATATGTTGCATTGTTACCAGTTGCTTTTGCCTGGTGAGCAAATAAACTCAGAGCCAGTCTCCAGAAGGGTTGGGAAGGGCCAAGAGAATATAATATTTTAAGAGAATATGAAGGGGATCGTCACCCAAACAGAGTGTATCACCAGCACCTGTATACTCAAAGACCAGACAATCTCATCTCTCTGACTGTGAGTGTTGCTGGGTTCTCTACTCTGTAAAAGTTAATTTTCCTGAGTGGATCACATCACCATTCTCAACAACTCATCTAAAAACAGTCTGGAACTAAAAATAATAAGTGAATATCAGCAAATCTGGGCACTGAGTTTGGAGGGAAGTAAGTGTTCCAAAGGTCTCATCTAGGGAGGGGCTGTAGGACTGGTAAAGGAAGTGAAAGTAGTCTAAAATTTAAAGTGAGGGGTGGAAGCAGTGGAGGACTATTTTGGTAGGAGAATTACGTGTCTGGTTTTCAAATAAAGGTAAAAAAAAATCATTATGAGCAACAGAAAAGGGAAAGTAGCTGAAAATGGAATCGAAATTTATAAGAGAACTCATATTAATAAGATGGAAAGGGGTAAAATCTAATGATCAAATTGCAAAAATAAAAGTAAAAGGGAACTACATAAAATAATGTAATAAGATAGAGGATTCTCATAATTACACTAAATGTAAATGGACTGGATTTTCCCATGGAAAGTTAGAGACTCTATGTTGTTAAGGTGCCGTCAAGTTGTTTCTGACTCATAGCAACCCTATGTACAATCGAATGAAACACCACCTGGTCCCACACCATTCTCACAATCGTTGTTATGCTTGAGCCCATTGTTGTAGCCACTGTGTCAATCCATCTTGTTCAGCATCTTCCTCTTTTTCATTGACCCTCTACTTTACCAAGCGTGATGTCCTTCTCCAGGGACTGGACCCTGCTGATAACACGTCCAAAATATGTGAGAAGTAATCTCACCATCCTTGCTTCTAAGGAGCATTCTGGTTGTACTTCCTCCAAGAAAGATTTGTTCGTTCTTTTAGCAGTTCATGGTATATTCCGTATTCTTCACCAACACCACAATTCAAAGGTGTCGGTTTTTCTTCAGTATTCCTTATTCATCATCCGGCTTTCCCATGCATATGAGGTGATTGAAAACACAATAGCTTGGGTCAGGTGCACCTTAGTCTTCAAGGTGACATCTTTGCTTTTCAATACTTTAAAGAGGTCTTTTGCAGCAGATTTGCCTAATGCAATGAGTCTTTTGATTTCTTGACTGCTGCTTCTGTAGGTGCTGATTGTGGATCCAAGTAAAATGAAATTCTTGACAACTTCAATCTTTTTTCCATTTATCATGATGTTGCTTATTGATACAGTTGTGAGGATTTTTGTCTTCTTTATGTTGAGGTGTAATCCATACTGAAGGCTGTGGTCTTTGATCTTCATCAGATAAGTGCTTCAGGTCTTCACCTTTAGCAAGCAAGGTTGTGTCATCAGCATAACACAGGTTGTTAATGAGCCTTCCTCCTATCTTGATGCCCTCTTCTTCTTCATAGAGTCTAGCTTCTTGGGTTATTTGACCAGCATAAGACTGAATAGGTACGGCGAAAGGATACAATGCTGTCGCACACCTTTCCTGACTTTAAACCATGCAGTATCCCCTTGTTCTGTTCAAATGACTGCCTCTTGTTCTATGTACAGGTTCCTTATGTACAGTTTCCTCAGTTTGTCCTGCAGCATGACAAACTGACAGATGTGTGGAGGACTCTAAGATTAAATAAAAATAAATCAAATAGCAATACTCTATTTAGAAGACAAATATTTAAAACAAAGTCTTAAAAATTACAAAGTTGAAAATAGAGGAATGGGCAAAGATGCCAAGCAAATATAATGAAAAAGAAAGTAGAAATAGCAAAATTGATTATCAGACAAGGAGGAATTTAAGGTTAAAGGCACTATATTATATAACAATATAAAGCACATTTTATAAAGCAGAATTAACATCAGTAAACCTACTTATCAAACAATGTAGATGCAAAGACAGCTTGATAAAAGTATAGTTCATAGATTTCAAAACACTTTTTTCAAAATCATATCTAATATAAAAAAAAGTAAATGTAGAAGAACTGAGTAATGCAATCAACATACTCATCTTAGGTATAAGATACATAGTGCTTTCATTTATTCATTATCATGACCACGTATAACTTTGTACCTTTGTTGCTTGAAAAGATTTCACAAAAATAGTTTTAATGAAATTAAAATTAAATTTAATGAAATAATTTTTAATGAAATTAAAATATATGCAAAATAAATAAATACAAGCTGAAATCACAAGAATATTACATGTAAAAGCACGAAGACCAGATGGTTTCACAGCTGAGTTTTTCTCAAATTAAAAAATAAAAAGATGATCATAAAAAATAAAAAGATGACCAATAACCAAAAGATTATTGAAACTATTCAAGCACATAGATAAAAACCGTAGAATATTAAAATATTAAAACATGATAATGACAGCAGGAAAAAGAAGTGTGAACCAACTTCACTTATGAAAATAAAGGCAACATTCTAAACAATTTTAGTAAGTGAAGTCCAGCAGCGTTATTAAAAAAAAGTCTGCTGTAGCCAAGGATGGTTTATTCCAAGAATGCAAATGTGAGTGAGTATCAGGAAATATTTCAGCATAATTTATTTTATGAATAAACTAAAAGAACCATACATTACCGAAGCATTTCCTAGAATTCAGCAGCCATTTCTATAAAAATACCAACTAAAATAGTAATAGAAGAAAGCCAATCAAACCCAATAAAGCTCACTTCTCAAAACTAAGAGAAAATGTATTCTAGATGACATAGCACTAAAACTTTTAATAAAAATCAGGAATGAGACAGTGGTACCCACTATTGAAATCATTAGTGGACTTTGCCTTGGAGTTTCTGACAAACCCATAAGTGAACAAATGAAATAATCAGTGCATATTGTCTTTCAGTGATGAAGTGATTGAACATTATAAGATTTCAGTTAAAAAAAAAAAGAGAATTTGAAAAACTGGACAAATAAACAAAACTCCAAATCTGTCATATATACTTGTAATAATCCCCAATAAGGTGAAATAGAATAAAAGATTCCATTTGAAATAGAGACAAAAGCTTAGAAATACCTAGGAATAAATGAAAATTTAAAAAAATATATAAAATTTTATTGAAGGACATGAAACAAGATCTGAACAAATGGAGTCCATACAATGCTCCTGGACCAGAAGACCTCATATAATAGAAAGGTCAACTGTCCTTACACAAATTTCTCTGTTTCACGTGATTCTCAATTAGAGTCCCAATGGGGATTTTAGGACAATTGGATAAAATTGCCTTAAAGTCCATGTGAAAGACTAGATGACTGAGAGTATTAAAAAAAAAAAAAAAAAAACCGGGGGGAGGGGTGTGAAAAGGAAGAGTACTGAGGAGACTTGCGGTGTGAGAATACATTATAAAGCCCCTGTAAACAAGTAAGGAGCGCTGAAAGACTTTGGAGTCAATTAAATACGATCAGTATAAAAATAAATGATGAGATTAATGGAGCAAAATAAAGAATTAAGGTATAGTTCCTAGCATGTATGATAATTTTAAATTTATGATAAAAGTGGGATCTCGGCTCAGAATGAAAATATTTACTTAACAAATAGCATTGGCTCAACTGTTTATCCATATAGATGAAAATAAAGTTCACCCTTTATCTTATACTATATACAAAAATAAATTTCAGATGGATTAAAACCTTTAAGGGACAAAAGCGAGCGGAAAAATCTTCCGTTTGTATAATTTCCAATTCAAGGATGAGAGAGTTTAGCCAAGATAAGAAATCTAAGTTATCTTAAAAAATGTTACTTATTTGACCTAAAATAATAAGGTGAAACTACTCTATATTAAATAATATATAATTAAAATCAATGAAGGAATAGATTTGGAAAAGTATTTGCAAACTAGCTGAAAGAAAGGACTAGTATATTCCATAAAAGTAGTTTTTACAAATAACCCACTGCCATCGAGTCAAGTCTGACTCATAGCGACTCTATAGGACAGAGTAGAACTGCCCCATAGAGTTCCCAAGGAGCGCCTGGTGGATTCGAACTGCTGACCCTTTGGTTAGCAGCCTTAGCACTTTACCACAATGCCACCAGGGTTACCGTTTTTACAAATAGACAAGAAAAAAACAAATGTTCTAACGAAATGGAATACGAAGGACTAATTCACAGTAAAGATTCTCAAACTCAATAGTAGGTAGATCCGTTGACGTCAAGTCAATTCTGACTCATAGCGACCCTACAGGACAGAGTAGAACTGCCCCATAGCGTTTCCAAGGAGTCCCTGGTGGATTTGGTTCACAGCCGTAGCACTTAACCACTACACCATCAGGGTTTTCCACAATAGTGGGTAGTGCACTGTAAGGTTACCATGCGGTCATCACTTACACACCTCACACTGGCAAAGACGAAAGTCAGCAACAAACATTTCTGCCTGGGAGTGGGTGGTGAGCAGGGAGACAGGCACTCATCACTGCCAGAGGGGCTGCAAATTGCTGCAGTGTCTTAGGAAGCGCTATGGCAACATCTATTAAAATAAAAAATCTATTCCGCTCCTAGAAATATTTCCCATAAATCGGTATAAGCAGCAGTTTTCAGAGGGGCAAAAACTGAAAGCAAAGCGAAGCCACATCAGTAGTAGAATGAATAAATTAGGATACCTGTACAGCGTGGGGTATTATGCAGCCATTAAAAATAATAGGCAGTACCAGTTGGCCTAGAAAGATTTCAGAAGGTATTGTTGAGTAAGAAAATCAATTTGATGTGAAGGATGTATGATTATGTTTTTGTAAAACAATGACAATTTACCCTATATGAGAATACATATATATGTTTGCCTGTATGACCACTGAGGAGCCTTGTGGCCCAGTGGTTAAGCGCTCAGCTGCTAACCAAAAGGTTTTTTGTTCCAACCCACCCATCTCTATGGACCCAAGACCTAGTGATCTGCTTCTGTAAAGATTACAGCCTAGAAAATCCTCTGGGGCAGCTCTACTCTGACACACAGGGTCACTGAGTCAAAATCGACTTGACTGCACCTAACAGCAGCTTCAACAACATGTTGTTGTTGTCGTTAGGTGCCGTCGAGTCGGTTCTGACTCATAGCGACCCTATGCACAACAGAACGAAACACTGCCTGGTCCTGCGCCATCCTCACAGTCATTGTTATGCTTGAGCTCATTGTTGCAGCCACTGTGTCAGTCCACCTTGTTGAGGGTCTTCCTCTTTTCTGCTGACCCTGTACTCTGCCAAGCATGATGTCCTTCTCCAGGGACTGATCCCTGGACAACATACAACCATAGAAAAATTCCAGAGTTCACAACAAATTGTTAACATGGGTCGGGGGATAGGGAGTATGTGGGTGTTGACCCGAGAAAAGAGTGGGGAAAAGATTGCATTACCCCCTCCAAGTGCATAAGACATAATTCTATTTATACAAAAATATTCAGCTCGTGTGCATAAAGAAATTCAAAAAAGATCAGTACCTCCTGACTTATATGAATACTCATAATGAAGAAAAAAGAAGCTTTTGCGGTAGAGTCATAGTACCTATATTGATTGCAGCTTGTTTTAATTTGTTTTTATTTCATGATGTATCATGAGAGGGGCCCTAGTGACTCAGTGGATAATAACTCAGTCTGCTAACCAAAAGGTCAGCAGTTTGAATCCACCAGCCACTCCTCAGAAACCCGATGGGGCAGTTCTACTCTGTCCTATAGGGTCAATAAGGTCACTATATGGTCTCTATGAGGTGGAATTGACTCAATGGCAATGGGTTTGGTTCAGGTTTTGGATAGATAAACAGGATTCAGTTCTGCAGGGAGGAGGGAAATCTGGAGGACAGAGGAAGAGAGAAGTGTAAGAAAAGGCAGAAATGGGAAGGAAGGAGGTGTGTTGAGGACTGCCAGTGATGTACGAATCGCTGGGATTTGAGTAGGAGTGCTTAGCAGAATATACAGTTAGCAGGTAGATAATGACTTTTGGGATGGAGAGCCTGGACTTCCTTTAGTTTTCCCCTTGCTTGGTTTGTTTTTCATCTGTCTGACTTGCCTCAATCTGGGCTCTATGCTTTGCCACCCCAGAGTACGTAACTGCAGTCGAAGCTTGCAGTCTTCTTGGCCAGCGTTACCCAAGGTAAGCATGGAGGACGATTAGCTTTGCTACGTGAGAGAGCGCACTTATTTTAATGTAGAATGGAGTGCTTGTTTCCTTCTCTCTGACGTCACCCACCTCAAAGAGCCCGCTGCGGTATAATCGGCGCTCCATCTCTGTCCTTGTGTTCTCTTACAAGTAAGGGCGCAGACAGGCCCTGAAAGGCAAGACGCTAGCATGATCTTTCCAGAGTGGCTCACGATGCATATTCTTTGGAGAGAGGTATGTATAATCAGTGTACGAGTAGGCATTTTGTGTATGCAATGAACAGATGTGGCTGAGTTATTCAGTCTCCCTACTTGACTTCTCTACAGAAATATACTTCAGAAAATGTGACGTCCATGAGCGTGTCTTCCCAAGTGGAAATAATCCACTGAAAACAGCATTGGCAACCAGATTTGGACCCACCAAGAGGAGTTTGAAGTGCTCCAGTTCATCGTTTCTCATATTGCTGGCTCATTGAATTCTGCCCAAAATGTCATGACATGCTCTGTCACTTCACATGTTCTTACTAAAGATGAAATAACTTCTAATTATATCTCCTGGGAAATTATACTTATGTTGAAGTGCATTTACACAGTCTTAGAAAAATGTTTTAACTTCGCCCTGAATCGACTCGACAGCATTGGGGTTTTTTTTCTTTTATTTTTTGCATATTGTGAAATGTGACAGTCATATCCAAAAGTGTATGAATTATAGACGTACCGTTTAAAGAGTGGTTATAAAAGTGAACACTATAACCACCACCCAGAATAAGTAGAATATTGTTGGCATGTGGAACCTGGTCTGTCCTTCCTCTTTCCTGGAGTTACCACGAGGCTCACTTCTGTGGTAATGATTTTATTGCTTTTCTTTATAGTTTTCTAAAAACCAAACCCATTTTTGTTGAGTCAGTTCTGACCCGTAGTGACCCCATAGGACAGAATAGAATGGCCCCATGGGGTTTCCAAGGCTGTGATCTTTACAGAAGCAGAGCACCATATCTTCTCCTGAGGAGCAGCAGCTGGTGGGTTCGAACTGCTGACCTTTAGGTGAGCAGCTGAGTGCTTAACCATTGTACCAACAGGGATCCTCTTTATAGTTTTACTACCCATTTATCCATCCCTTGCAATGTAGTTTAGTTTTCATGTTTTGTACTTTATTTTGTGTGTCTCTGTGCAAGTGTACGAACCAGTGGGTAAATACCTCCTGAAATTTTGCTCTGGAGGCCCCTCACTGCCTGCCCCTGGTCCCAGCCCTATCTTCTGCCTGTAGCTTTGGTTCATTTTTCATTGCGGTGTAACATTCCTTTAGTAAGAATACACCACAGTTCATGTATGCGTTCTACCAGTGGGCGTTTGGGCGTTTCTGCCTTTGACTCTTTCAAAGCTGAGATGAATATGCTGGCACACGTATCCTGGTGTACACGTAAACATATTCTCCAGGATGGCTAGCAAGGAGTGTTCTCAGGTAGTTTTTTAAAAAGTAGTATGTTGGCTGGGGTATGTTAAATAATGATAAAACGTGCCAATCCAATGCAAACGTGGTTTTATTGTAAACCTTAGTATTTTAGACGTAATGCAAAGTATTGTTCACTTTAATATTTATCCATCTAGACACACGCACATGCACTTTAGCTAAAAGTGGGACAAGTTCTTTTGCAGGTAAGGTTAGCATTCGGATCGGGATGCTTCATTCTGAAACACCTGCCAGCTGGTGTTTCTGTCCCCCCCCCCCCTCCGCCAGCCCATTTAGTTTTAGATGTCCTTCGCAGGGAAATACAATGAATCACGCAAGATAATCTGGAGTTGTTTTAGTCAGAGGTAGACATCTCTCCAGCGAAGAGAATGTGAATTAGAAGCTGTGCACAGCCAAGCCTGTGTAAATGGCGGGGTAGCCTGTGTAAAGTGCAGAGCGGTTTCCTCCTCTCCCAGTCACTGGCCACACACCTCCAAGTGATTCCTGTATCTAGCATCTACTTCTGTCAAGAGCTCCGTGTGGGAAAGTGCTGACCAAACATCACTACTTCATTTATTGGACGGTGTGAGGTTTCATATCTCTTTAGCTATCCCAGGTTTTCTGTTAGCTTTCATTGCAAGCATTAGTGAGAGAGGAAAGTTGTATTTATGCGACTGGTCATTTAATTACTAAGATGACCTACTGTCCACCTCTCATCGGTATCATTAGCAGTTTGGGCAGAATTCTACTCCTATGGGTTTGGTTCAGCTAAATGAGTATTACATGTATGATGACAACTATTAGGTTAATTAGAATTGTTCCTCTTTCAGTGAGTCGTCCTATCTTAAAAGGTGTGCACTCATGGTGTAACATAAAAAAAAAAACAACCCAGTGCCGTTGAGTCATACCATTAGTGATTTATTGGGATTGCCCTTTATTGACATGCTAATTATGTAACCGAGAAGTACCTTTCCAGCAAGGCTCAAAAAATGCTCAGCATTAACTAGTTAGGAAGTGCAGAAAATTTGACTTAATTGTAAAAGACATTTTAAATTAGAACAACTTGGATCTAAAATGGCTCTTACATCTGTACTGATTTGCATACATTACCATTCAACCAGAGGTAGCACTGGGAACTTTTTAGTTACACTAATATTTGACAATAGTTGTAGAATGCAGTTTTTAAAAGCTCAGTTTACAATAGTGAAACGTGCCTCCTTTACTTTTAAACTTTATGCAAAATTCTTCATATTACTTTGTTGGGGGTTTGTTACACCCCAGATGAGGAATAAGATTCGTTTATTCTTTACACTGGATCTTCAAGAGGGCTCATCTGATCTTTTGCTTCCGTTTTTTAGAGTTGACTTCACATCTCACAAAGATTTTCTCCTGGGCTGGGTGAAGTAGTAGATCCTGCGTGTTTTCTGAGCAAAATGTCATTCTGAAAAGAAAACATAAAGCGAATGCCACATTAAGTTTTAGATGGAACTCACTGAAGTGTCTCATCCTTTGTCAAATACTCAATTTATGTAAGGCACGCAATGTTGTTTCTTTAATTAGATTCTTATGCTCACAAATATTTTTATAACTTCAGAGAAAAACAAAACCTAATTCAGTGAAAGCAATGGTCTAAGGCTTCCTGGGGCTTTGCACTGAGGTGGTTTGAATTCTTTAAGAACAGAGGGTCCCAGGGGCATCCCTCCTTTGTTCTCTCTCATAACTGAGCATCAAGGATTGGAGGGTAAGTGTGGTTTCTTTCATTACATGCCCTGGCTCCAGGACAAACATTTTCAGTTCCTTCAACTGTTTCTCAAAGGCAGGCGGAACTCCCCAGCCTTCCTTCTTTCAACACGCTCCGGTCTGTCAATGCCATTCTTAAAGGTCCCTGGGGACGAGGCCACTGCCGTCAGCCCCCTGCCTAGCCCAGCATTGGAAGCCCTGCCTCTTCTCCTCATGGGTGCAGACACTGTCTAGCCACAGACACCCACTATGAGCTTTGAGTCTTTCTTGGAGACCAACTGCTAGACTCCTTTGACCATTAGCTTGTCCTGAGATGCCATTTTATGTTACTAACTCCAATTGCATCGGCTTAAAAAAACAACAGTCACAGAGAATTCTAGTTTATGGTTTTTTTTTCCTTTGTATTGCATCTAAGGTCAAGTCTTTGCTAAATTAAAACACTGTTATGAGTAGTATGTGAATATGATTACTGCAGAAATTGAGCATCTTTTCACTATGTTTAGCCAGTCCCTTGTCACGTCCTGTTGTAGGTGTGGTACTTTTGTCCTTTTTTTTCACCCTGACAGCAGACTCTGCTCACCCTCGATGTTGTGCCTTTTGGTGCAGGAAAACCACCTCACGTTGAATTCCTCCTTTTTAAAAAATTTCTTGCAGTTAGCAGAGAGATTTAGAGTATAAGGCTTAGTGTTTGTACCCTGGCTTAGGGATTTTCATTTGTAGAGGGTATTAGAAAACTGGTAGTATCATTCCCATCTATGGCTAGAAAAATTGAGTCTCAGAGAGGCAAAGTGATAGTCTGTGGCCACTCAATGGCAAGCTGTGGAGTCAAAATTTGAGTTGAGGACCAACCGCTGGAGTGTCTGATTCTGTCTGCCATGCTGCTTTGATCAGTGCCTAGCTCCTGCGAATGCTCTGAGCTTACACAAAGCCCTGTATATCCTCACAGCACAGTGCCAACCCAACGACCTGAACTGATGTCCTTCTCAGACTGCCTAGGCTTCAGGAATGGCTAAGGGAAGTGTGGTCCATGGACCAGCAGCCTTGGCATCACCTGGGAGTTTGTTAGAAATGTGGAATCTCAGGCCCCACCCCAGACCTCTTGAAGCAGACCCTGCATTTTAACACGACATCCAGGTGATCCTCGCACACATTAAATTTCAAGAAGCACAGGGATGTCACACCCTATTAGTAAAATGGAGGCCTCTCATTTTTTCATTAGGTTCTGAAGTTTCTTTATACTGAAAGCCACAACTTGGATTTGTTTGGTGTCCCCCAGTGGTACCTGGTACCGTGTAGACACATAGGAGGAACTCGGTAGTTATTGCTTAAAAAAAATATTTTGGAATCAACTTGATGGCACCACCACCACCAACACTAATGAAGGAAGGATCTCTCTTGGAAACCTGAGTCAGATCTGGGCTCAGACAATTATTAACTATGTCCCCAAGCTGGTAATGTCCATGAGCCTCAGGTTCCTAATCTGCACCGGGCATACTACCCATTTCAGAGGGCGATTTGGAAGATTAAATGAGACTGATGGGCACAAGGCACCCAGTCCAATGCCAGCTGTGCAGTAGGGACTCATCCTTCGTCAGTTGTGTGGGCCTGCACCGGTGGGGAGGGAGTGTGTTGTCTACGGCTCTTCAGGTCGTGTCGCCTAGATGGTGGTGGCGAACAGCTTCCAGAACTGAGGGGTGGTGCTGAGAAGCAGCAGTGTTCTAAGGGGCCAAAAAGCCAGGCAAGAAGGCCAAGTGTATGAGAGGAGAGAAGCAGTTTAATTTTCTCAAATTGATCGTGTGGAGAAATCTGTTGGCAGACCGCAGAATATGTTCTTAGTAATTGCCAGGACTGTGTCTCCCAGGGAGATAAAATCTTAGCATGCGGTTGTGTAAGGGACTTAGGCAGCATAAATCTGCCATGGGCCAGTGAAATCTGAGGGTGAGGGAGGCATGTAATTTGGAGGTTAGAGGCTGCCAACGAGGGAAATGGGCTTCCCAACAAAGGAGGTGTGAGAGGACAAACAGGGTTCCAGGAAACGGGGAGGAGATTGGAGAGGGTCTGGGGAAGGACAGGATCCTTTTTTTCCTGGAGAACTACAGAGCTATAGACAAGCATGGTGGCCGGGGGCATCCCTCTGCTCTGCTGGGAAAACTGTAGGAGGTGCTGGACGCCCTCCTTTTCTTACTCCCTGCTCCCCCTTCCAGCCCTTATTGGCCCTGGGGCTTTGGGGCCAGCGGAGATGTTGAATCACACACAGCAGTCTACTGGTCCACATTGGAATGATACAGATGGTTAGTGGCTCAGCTGCTAACAAAAAAATTGGAGGTTCGAGTCCACCTAGAGGCACCTTGGAAGAAAGGACTAGAGATCTACTTCCAAAAAATCAGCTACCGAAAACCCTGTGGAGCACAGTTCAGCTCTGACACACATGGGGTCTCCATGAGTCAGGGTCAACTCAACAGCACTTGGTTACTGAAGATTGGTCCACACCAGAATTTCTTGGGACCCTTATTAAAAATGTGCCCGCCCCACCTCCTTCACAGGTGCAATGAATCAGAAGCTCTACAGGTGGATCTGGGAATTCTGCGTATTTAATAAGCTTCCCAGTGGCTCTGAGACACTCTAAGATTTGAAAGGCACCACCAGAGAGAGAGGTAAATTGAGATTTTGAGATGTGATCTGTTAAAAGTCTTTCTCTGGGTAAACAATGACGAAGAAATGTCACATCTAGGTCCTTGCCACTCAAAGTGAGGTCTGTGGAGCAGCCCCGATGATGCTGGAGAAGCACTGGGCTCAAGCTCCTGAGGCAGGTAGCCATTAACCATTGGCAGTGGGAAGAGGCTAGACTGGGAATCAGCAGCCCTGGGTTCAAATCCTGGTCCTTCCACCCCGGGACGGATTACCCAATAAGCAAGGTATGCACAGGCTTACTTGTGATTACTTACTAATCTATACTGCACAATTTCACCTGTTTTTCACCATATCAAAGATGTGGTGAAAGCCATGTTAAATTGTGCACTACAGGTTAGTAAGTAAAGACAATTAAACCTGTGTGTACCTGGCTTACTGAAAGCTGGTGCGTACCTGATTTACTGGTTAATCCACTCCTGCTTCCACCTACTGCTCTGTGATCTTGGGATGGTCACATCACCTTTCTGAGTGTTTATACTCTATCATTAGGGCATAATAACAACTTCACAACAACCAGTACAGACTGTAAGTATTAAATTGTGAAGTGCCTGGCACGTGTAGTGCTCAATATCTGTTAGGAGGAGGTCAAATCACCAGTCACCTTTGCTGGGTTTCTCCTGCTTTGACTTTGATGGTCTTCAGAAGGAGACCTGAGTAGTGGGGCTCTGTGCCCCATGGGATGATGGTTTGGACTGTGTTCCAGACGTTGGCCCATATGGCGCTGTTTTCCTGCTTGAACTTGATCATGATCAGTTCGCCGATATCAACATCCAGAGTGATTAGAAAGGAGTAGGTTTTATTACTTGTAATTCCTCCGCCCCTTGAAGATACAAAGGAAATCAGACACAGTTTATTGGTGATAGCAAAGTGATACTTAGGTACATTCAGGATGTGTTAAGTTTGCATGAGTTACCTGGGATGGTCTTTTTTGTGGCAAACAGGTGTTCAACAGAGATACAGAGAGATAGCAATAGGTGTGCCAGAGGAAAAAGGGTTTTCCAGACCAATAAAACTGGGAAAACCATGCTATTTCCTGTGTTGTGTTAGCATATTAAAAAGGCTCTGAGAGTCCTGCAGTAATGAATTTAGTTGCCTTCGTTTAGCTCAGGCTGTTTCTTAGCTTCTAGGTAAACGAGTCAGAAAAGCTCTTCCCGATGAGAGAGTGGCTTCAGTAATGGCCCCTGGACTGCTGAGTTCTCTGTAGGTTTGGTTAACACAGTAGACCCACACCACACTCTTTTCTTCCCCCAGCAGTGCTTCTTTGTTTTCCATATAAGTAGAAATTTCTATTAAAACAGCAAAGCATAGCAATAATAGAAAACCACATATGAAAAGGATGCACAAATTTGGGGCAAGATTTGAATGCAGACTCAGGTATAATTATCAGCTTTACTCATTAGACAGCTATCCTCACAAGGTGTTGAAGGAGCTGCCAGATGCCACCCCACTGTTTAGAGTCTCCCCTGGGGCAGGATTTAGGGAAGATGAGGATGCAGGGTCCCATGCTCAGCTCATCCTAGCTCTTCCTGCAGAATGTTGTGAAGAATCCCGTGGGGATCCAGCCCTCCTCCTGGGGCAGTGGCGTCCTGAGGACAGGGCCCCACTATCTCTAGGGTGGACCACTAACACCTTGTTGCTGGCTGACTGGATCAGTGTGTAATCAGAGATCCAAGGCAGGCAGTTTTCAGGAAGTTGAGGACTGCTGGAGTGGGTAAAGGGCTGGTGCCACCTCCCAGAGAAAGCCCATGCTGAGGATTGAGACACTGGGTGTCTACTGGGCCCTTTCTGACAAGTGTGCCTCTGAGTGAGGGGCTGTGAGACCACTGCTTGTGTTATGAACAGGTGTGTAACAGGGTTGTTATGGATTGAATTGTGTCCCCACAAAATATGTGTCGGACTCCTAACCCTGGTTGTTCCTGTGGATGTAATCCCATTTGGAAATAGGTCTCCCTTTGTTATGTTAATGAGGCCATATCAGTGTAGGGTGTGTCTTAAACTTAATGACCTGAGATATAAAAAGATAAAAAGAAAGGATTAGGCACAGAGAGAAGCAGAGGGGCGGGGCATATGGCAAGGGGAGATTCCCAAGAGCTGAGATGAGGATTTCTCAGAGCCGACAGACAGAACGCCTTCCCCTAGATCCGGTGCCCTGAATCTGGACTTCTAGCCTCCTAAACTATGAGAAAACAGACTTCTGTTTGTTGAAGTCATCCACTTGTGGTATTTCTGTTACAGCAGCACTAGATAGCTAAGGCAAGAATGAAGGACAGATGGAGAGGGCTGGCAGGGCCAGCTGACTGAAATTAAAATTTTGTACTGAGACATGGTTTTGATACTCTTGGAATTCAGATTTCTGGGTCTGTGGAGTTGGGGTGACCACACAGGTCATTTGCCCTTAGGTTTCTTTTGAACCTTGAGCCTTGAAGAAACTAAAGAGTCACCTTTGAGTCAAGCAAAGGTCTAGATAGACTAATAATCTAAGACTGTTTGCCTTGGGCATTGTGCTGTTCAGAAGAATTCAGTCAGTTTCAGGAAACAGAAGACTTCAAAGGTCACACCGGGAGCTATATTTTAGGGTAAATCAGTAATTATTTTAATTGCTCTTCAAGACAGTGCTGTATGAAATTCTTCCTGACCACAAATTGTCTGTTCTATTCTGTCTGGTCAGTTCTGTTCCAGCCCCTTTTTCATGGAAATGCTGAAAAGATGTGGACTAAGAATTCTGGAAGTTCTTTTCATCTCCAGAACACTTATAATCAAAATATTATCCTGATTTGCAAATCGTATGTTAAGTAAACTTCCATTTCCATTACTGGCATAATATGATTTTTGTTTTCACAGTGCCCAGCTGAACAGGCTATGGTTTTCAGAACTCACTGGGAAGATGCTCAGGGCCTTGATGACGCCTGGCCTGCCCTCACCACGCCTCCCTGCACTGCAGACATTGACCAGGCCATCCTTGCTTCCCACTCTCTCACCCACCTTGGGTTATCCCATCACACACACGAAGTGCTAACATAAGCCGTCAGTGGTACTAGGGCAACACTGGAGAGGGAAGACAAGGTGGGGACTTGGTGAATGTCCCCTCTGACAGGACGTCTGGGGGGTCGTATGGGCTGAGAAAAGTAAGGTGCATCTGGCCTCCCCCTTGAAAGGTGCAAAGTCCATCTAGACCCTGTGACAGAAATAAGCGTGTTGTCACCCCAGATGGGCTCCCTGGCACACTTACAGGGTGATGGGGATTTTCTGCATTTCCTCCTTGGCTCCGAGAAGCCACATGGTGAAAGTGGGTTCTACTGGCTTCTCCATTTGGTTGATGAACTGGATCTTGAACTGGTAGTGATAAACTAGAGAGAGAGAAATTAAAGCAGCAACTTTTATTAAAGATTTTATATATAAACCATACAATTTTAAAATGCAGAGAGAAAAATCTGGATGGATAAGTACCAAAATGTTAACATTTTTTTCCCAGGAAGTAGGATTATGAATGCTTTTTATTTTCTTCTTTTTGCCTCTCTGTGTTTTCTGAACGCCTAGAGAGGACTTACGTTGTGCTTGTGATATAATAAAAACAAGTATAACTTAACAAGACAGAATGGAAGTGTAGCATATGTGGACCCTTGCTGAATTCTGGATGCAAATCCTGCTGGAATATGTCATATGTTTGGCAAGGGCCTCATTCTGTAAATCAGAGGATACATACCTTCTAGGTACCTGTGTAGTAAAGGTACCTGTGCGGTAAATAATCTGGCTGACCTTTGTTCCAACTTCCTGGGAGGTAACCTCCAAATCCTTGGAATTTCCTGAGGAATTGGAGAGTCTTTGCTGTTCATGGTGGGCCCCTCTATAGTTCATCCTAATGAGACAATTAAGGGGGAACTGGGCCCCAGAAAGACCAACCATGTGATTCCAGGCTTGGAGCTTTGAGTCACTTGGTATTAGCTAGAGACTGTGTTCAATCACATGGCCAATGATTCAGTCAGTCATGCCTGAGTAATGAAGCCTCAATGAAAACTCGGACACTGAGGCTTGGGTCACCTTCCCTGCGTGACAATATTCTGTGTACATCAGTGTGCTGGGTGGGTGACAAACCCCTAGGGACATGGAAGCTTCCCATTTGGGACCCTTCCAGACCTGTCCCTTTGGCTGGTTCTGATTCATCGTTTTGTTATAATAATAATTACGTTTTAATCTAGCACTTTCCTGAGTTCTCTGAGTGGTTTTAGTGAACTACCAAACCTGAAGGAGTAATGGGAAACGCTGAATTTGGAGCTAGTTGGCCAGAAGTGAGGGTGGCTCTGGGACCCCCCGAACTTGTAGCAGGTGTCTGAAGTCTTGGGCAGACTTAGCAGCCTGGAGGACTGTGCCCTTAATCTATGGAGCCTGGCCTAACTCTAGGTAGTTGGTGTTGGAAATAAGTCATTTGTGGCGGCTGACAAAGGCAGAGACTACACCGCCATTTTGAGCTTTGCCTCTACCTGATGAGGTCAGTTTCCAAGTGGCACTAACTTCACCAAGTATAGGCCCTAATGCCCACTCCTCAGTATTCTGGGGCAGATCCTGGGAACCAGCTCTGTGGGGCTTAACTAGCACATTTCCCGATGTAAAGAAGTTAATTCTCGTTCTGGGACCTGGGCCTAGAATTTCCTGTCCTATCAAATGTCTAGAATGTCCTTCTGCTGGGTTGAATAGAAGACAGTGACTTATTTTTCTTTGTATAAATAAATCCTATGTTTAATTAATAAAAGTGAAATTGCTTACCATGAGGCAGGTACTGTGTAAACACCGAACCCTGCATCTCATTTTTACATCATGACAACCCTATGAGGCAGGCATTGTTGCTATCATCCCATTTTATAAGAAAGAAAACAGGGGTCAGACAGAGAAGCCACTTGCTCAAAGTCACATAGCAGCATCTATGCTCTTCACCTCCCTGAACCTATTTATTGCAAGGCTCCCAGCTGGCCTGGCGCTCAGCCTGCCTTGTCCCATCCACCAGCTGTGGGTGGTTTTAAATTTACCCCACCTTATTCCAAAGTGGCCATCAGCTGCTTGGATTCTGTTTTCTTGCCGTCACCATGTTCTCTAAACTGTATGTTCTAGCTCCAAAATTACAAACATTTTAAAATGGCGTGTCAATTCCATTTGGCTGCTAGTGACTGCCTAAAGCCCTGTGTTGATATGGACTTGGAGATTGTGTCAGGCTCTTGGGAAGATTACTGTCTGCCCTGGGCAAAGGACAGGGGGTTTATGGTATGCTTGCGGTTTATCTGCCTTGCTTACTCAAAAAAAAAAAAAAAAAAAATCCAAAAACCAAACCCATTGCTGGTTTGGTTCTGACTCATAGCAACCCTATAGGACAGAATAGAATTGCCTCAGAGGGTTTCCAAGGAGTAGCTGCTGGATTCGAACTGCTCACCTTTTGGTTAGCAGCCAAGATCTTAACCACTGTACCACCAGGGCTCCAAATTAGCACCAAGCAAGATGAAAACCACCTCTGAGAATTGGAGACTTGGGTTTCAAGCTTTGTCATGGGAGAATTCCTACTGGAAACCACAGATAATGGTAACAAGCCACCAGGCCATCCATCTGCAGGCAGCGTGTGGGAATCCATCATCTTCGTGAATCCATCTAACTCCCAAGTGGGGCCATCTCCACTGGAGGTTGGTAGCTGCATGCCAAGCCTAGAGGCAGCTGTTGCTAACAGTATGACACCAACACGCCAGCTGCAGCATCCTGGTATGCCTGTATCGCTGGGTTCTGGACTGTTGACACAACCCCACCCTTTGGCATAAATCAGTCTCCCCATTTGGGTTTGTGGTGGATTTGCTCATGTGTCTGGGGAAGGCATTGCTTGTGTTTACTTAAGAGGTCCTCTTTGAAGCACCAGATGATTGTGTTTATTTATGTTCAGAACACTAACCAAATACTAGGAGTTGATTTGCAGGACAAGAGCTTTCTTTCTTTCTAGTAAATTTTTTTTTTTATTGTACTTTAGACGAAGGTTTACACAGCAAATAAGTTTCTCATTAAACAAGATACATAATGTTTTGTGACATTGGTTGCCAACCTCATGAAACGTCAACACTCTCCCCTTCTTGACCTTGGGTTCCCCAAGTCAAGAGCTTTCTGCTGTAGGTGAGAGCTAGCTCAGGTAGCATCTAGCACTGAGCATGGTGCCACGTACACATAGGTGCTGACATCCACAGCACGTTCCCTGTCTGGCAGGAGAAATTATTTCAGGTCTTAAAGACAAAAAGCCCATGATAGTCCATTAACCCCAAGTGAGCTCAGCAAACTCTGTCTGGGGAGAGTTGTGTGACCTGTAGAGAGTCCTCTAGTTAGAGGATTCTCCTGGGGTTCAGACACCCTAAACATCCTGGATTCTAATCCTGTGTGGACGTCGCATGACAAACCAGTTTGATATCCTCAAGACAGTGAGACTGTGGACCCAAGGTGCAGGAAGGGCCCCCAAGCTCTTGCATCACAGCAACAGAACAGGGATTCTGGCCTATGATTCCAGAAATCTCTGGAGAGGTCTTACACTATTCAGGGTCTGTCAAGGGAACTGTGTAACAAGTAGTGTTATAGGTCCAACCGAGGCCCCTTCCAAAGACACAGGCCACAGGCTTTTGGTGTGGGGAGGAAGGTGATGTGGACAGGACAGGCATCTTCCAGAATACTCAAGGAATGCTCATGGCAAGCAATTTTCAATTCCATTCAATAGGTATTAATTGGAAGTCTATGTGTGCTCAGCCCAGTGCAGTGGGGATAAATGAGTGGAAGTGTAATTGCAATACCAACCAAACCAAACCCATTGCCATCAAGTCCATTCTGACTCACAGCAACCCTATAGGACAGAGTAGAAGTGCCTCATAGTGTTACCAAGAAGTGGCTGGTGGATTCAAACTGTTGACCTTTAGGTTAGCAGCTGAGCTCCTTAACCACAGTGCCACCACAGCTCCATAATTGGCAATAAGTATGAATAATAACGATGCCTAATATTTATTATGCATTTACCACGTGCCAGCTGCTGGGCATCTCGTATTTGATGTAATCCTCACAACAACCTCACAACTGTTATTATCTTATTTCATAGATGAGGAAATGGAAACAAAGAAATTAAGTGACTTTTCTGGGATAACACAGCTAGCAAGTAGCCTGGGTGGGATGGGAGCCCAGGCAGCCTGGCTCTAGAATCTGAACTCTTAAATACCTGGGACCAATAGCTTTATATACCCTGAGGAAAAAGTTGAAATGTGAAAAAGATTTAAATTCGAAGCCATCATAACAGAATTATTTATTTAGAAACAAACCAGACACATTGTAAACATTTAGTAGTAGAGGAACAGTAATGACAGCCATAATACCAAACCAAACCCGTTGCCGTCAAGTTGATTCTGACTCATAGCAACCCTATAGGACAGAGTAGAACTGCCCCATAGAGTTTCCAAGGAGCACCTGGTGGATTTGAACTGCCAACCTCGTGGTTAGCAGCCATAGCACTTAAACACTACGCTACCAGTGTTTCCAACAATCGTCATAACTGCTGTTTACTCTTCACTGTGTCCCAGACACTAACCTTTTTGCATAATTAACTTATTTATTTTTACAACAACTTTACAAGGTGCCTGCTCTAACCTCCCTCCCGTATCATTTTACAAATGAGGACGCTGAGGCTCAGAAGTTAAGTAACTGGTCCAGCGTCACGCAGCTAATAACTGGTGAAGCCGCAATTAGAAGTTAGTCTGTTGATTCTGAGTTCACATTCCCAACCATGTGATACACTCCTATGAAGCCGTTAAAAGATATTTTTGGAAAGATTTCAATGCTTATGAAAGAAGTGGGGGGAGCCAGTGAGAACACAAAGCTGTGTACCTAGTATGCGAGCAACTCTGTGAAACAGTGTGCGTGAAAGTGGGGGAATTCACAAAAATACTGACAATGTGTATTTCTGGAGAGAGAAGAGAGATCATTTTAATTCTCTTTCTGTTTTTTTGCAAGTTCCATGTTTTCTACAGTAAGCATGTATTCTAATTAGAAATTGATTGGAAAACGAAAAAGCTTTTTTGGAAGTATTTAAGAAGAAAACAAGAGAAATAGAAGCCATGGTCCTGGCTTTGGGGGAGCTGGCAACCTGGAAGGCAGAGTCACCACGTGGCCCTTGTCACTTCTGCCTTGTCCTGTGGGTATCCCTGCCCATGTCACCTCTCAGAAGGCAGCTTGGGGTCAGAGTAATACTTGCATCCCCACAAGTGCACGGCATCCATTAGCTGTCAAAGGAGTACTTGATGAGCTCTTTGTGCGAAGAACAGCCTGGAACATATATTGTATTAAACTCCATTCGTGGCGGTCCAGGCAATATTGTCAGTGTTTTGTATCAGTATGTATACCAGTTGCCGTTCAGTCGGTTCTGACTCATCACAATCCTGTCTGTGTCAAAGTAGATGATTTTTTGGAAGTAAATCACCAGGCCTTTCTTCCAAGGCACCTCTGGGTGGACTTGAACCTCCAACCTTTTGGTTAGCAGCTGAGCACGTTAACTGTTTGCACCACCCAGGGACTCCACTTGGTGTTTTGCATACATCCTTTCTGGTCGTCATGAGAAGATGGGACAACGATAACGTGCAATTTAGTTTCCATTTGCTCTCCCCACTTCCTGTCCCCATTTATTCTCTGCCACTCTGTCCAGCTCTGAGCTCCAGGAGGGTGATCCCCATGGGCTACATCTCCTGGGTTTCCTTGCAGACTGGTTTCCGATTGGGTTTCACCACTGGAACGCACCAGCAGGAGATGGGGGTGGGGACAGTGGTGTCACTTAGAGGGGTATGGGGGTGGCAATCCCACCAGGTGATACCATCAGAGTGGATGACACCAAAATGACTATAAATTTTGTGTGTAGTGTCTCAGCAGAAATTTATTATTTTTTATAAAAACATCCCTGTAGGTAGTTATAACAACAAAAACATTTTTCATAAGCCCAGCTTACATGTATCAATATACCTACAAGGCTAAAACTCTGTGCTCATTTACTTTTTGAGCCTTCCAATACGCTGTCATTATTACCCAGTTACAACGATGCTTTCAATCAGTGGTTTTGTCTGCACCGGCTGCGAGCACGTGCTGTTGTTTTTGTTGCTGTCGGTGTTTTTATAGTCACTAATTTTGTCAAATTTTCAGGTGTTTTAGCTACAATATTTTGGTAACTATCATGGAGGTTGACATGATGAGCTACTGCATGGGGTGACACCAACCCTAGTGACACTACTGGGTGGGGAGGCGACAGGAAGGAGAGGAGAAAGGTCAGGGTGTTTCTCCTCTGCCCTGTCCTGGTTCTGGAGCCTGACTGTGGGCCCCACGATTACAGCTGCTGTCAGCAGCCCCTCCTCCGAGGCACCAATTCTCCATGCATCCCTCCTTTTCCTTGCTCCCTCTGACCTGTTGTTGGGTTCAGGTGCATCCACACCCTGGTTGATTCCCTTAATGCTGCCCACTCATTGTAAGGTCCCACCCCTTCTCTGACTGGATCCAGGCCAGTGGACCCTCGGTCTGGAGTCCGAGGTCACCTGCCAGTTAGAAGTGAAGCAGAGTATGAGCCTACGTGGCTAACTGATTCCAAAAGACCCTTCCCACTGTCTCCTGAGGCTCTGGTTCTGCGAACTGAGTCTGCCCTTCAAAAGCAAATAGCAAGCCTTCAGCTCTTGAAGAAATCCTGCAGTCAAAACCTGCCTGGAAGGACCCACGAAGGCAAAGCACCTGACGGGTCTGCCCCATGACATGCTCATGTGGTCTCACTGCTGCAGACCCCACCTGCCTGTCCTCAGAACCCACCCTAGAGAGTGGCTAAACGTCTCAAGACCCTGCCCAGAGGTGGCTTTTTCTTTCCTTTTTCTTAAGTTGTGAGTAGCAGAAGATGGATTTCCAGGTCTGAAATGCTATGATTCCACAATTCTGGGGGAAGGTGCTTGTGCAAAACTGGGGGGGGGGTCACCTTTGATGATTGCGAAGGCTTCTGTAGCCCTCACCTCCTATGGATGGAATTACTTGTCCTTCAATGGCACCTTCCAGGGGTGGGACCCACACAGGAGGTCAGAACCTCCAAAGAGGTATAAGCCATGAGGAGCCAAGGTGAGCAGACTTCTGTAGGAGCCTGCCCTGACAGCTGAAGAACATTCCAGAAAAACAGCATATCGCCGAATTGATGGCACAGGGAATCCTGTATTATCTGCACTAGGAGAATTATTTTTTTGGAGAAAACTTACATTTTTTTTTTAAATATGAAAGGGCCTGTCATACAAAGAGTTAATTGTTCCACAAGTCTGGATTTTTCGTAAGCTTTTTTCCTCTAAAAAAAAACCAAACAGACTATTTGCATACCATTCCCCCCATCCCCAGGACAATGATGCTGTTACAAAGGGTATGTGAAAAATTGTGAGTAATTCTGCTCACTTCACCTTATGACATGTTTCATTAGGATTTTAAAAACTGATTTGGAGAAAAATGCTTTTGATCTTAAGACTGCCGAAAGGCTGGCACAACACGTCCCCTGTCTGGCAGGAGAAATCATTTCAGGTCTTAAAGATAAAAAGCCCACGATAGTCCATTAACCCTGAGTGAGCTCAGCAAACTCTGTCTGGGGAGAGTCCTGTGACCTGTGGCGATTCCTCTCATTAGAGGATTCTCCTGGGGTTCAGATACCCTAAACATCCTGGATTCTAATCCTGTGTGGACGTCGCCTAACGAATCAAAAAAAAACCTGACTCATAGCAACCCTATAGGACAGAGTAGAACTGCCCCACACAGTTTCCAAGGAGTGCCTAGTGGATTCGAACTGCTGACCTTTTGGTTAGCAGCCGTAGCTCTTAACCACTACACCGCCAGGGTTTCCAGGGATGCTGCCTGGGCCCCCTTAAACAGGAAAAAAATTTCATTTCTTTCCAGAAAGCAGCCACTGTGATCACCTGTTTGCAGAATTCAGGAAAGCAGAAAAAAAAATATATATATATATATATATATATATAATATCTCATGGAAAAAATGATTGAGAATCATTAGACACTGGCTCTGGGAGATACCGTGACCCTGTTTGCAAACATTACAGAGGCCTTTTGTTCGGGGTATTGATTTTTCTCTCTTGGGGATGGAAAGAATGAGATCTCTTGTGTTTTCTTGAAGCATTGAGGACTTGTCCCTCCATCTGAAGTACCTCTAACCAGAAGGGAAGCTGAAGATCCTGGGATTGAGGGCCCCAAGGATGGTGTCCAGGGGGCTCCTGCACCAGGTAGCCAGTGCTGGCAGGGCCAGCCAGAATGTGGGCAAAAACCTGGCCGCCTTCAGTAAGGTAGCCGGAGATGGAATCCACCCAGAGCAGGCTTAAAGGAAGAGCAGCAAGCGTTTTGTGAGCAAATGTATGTATATATGTGTTTATTTTGGTGATCACCTTTGGGCTTGATGGTACTGCCCATTTATGTGATGCCCCGATGTTACAGGAAGGGATACTTGCCTCTTCTGTGGTCTGCCTGGGGGTGGAGACGGAGAGGGAGTATGTATGGGGCCGGGGGGTGGTGGTGGCTGAGGAGTGTTGTGTTATGTGTGTATATGACAGGTAAAGTGTAGTATGTGAGGGGTAAGGAGTGTTGTGCTGTGTGTATGTGAGAGGTAAGGGTATTGCGTTTTGTGTGTGTGCGTGTAAGAGGGGTAGGAAGTGTGTGTGTGTGAGGTATAAAAAGGGTTGTGTTGTGTGTGTGCGTGAGGAGTAGGGAGGGTTGTGTTATGTGTGTGAGGTGTAGGGAGGGTTGTGTTGTGTGTGTGCATCTCAGGGGTGGGAGGGTTATGTTGTGTGTGTGTGAGGAGTGGGAGCGTTGTGCTTGGTGCCTGAGGGCTGTGTGCTCTTCATGTGGAGAGGGAGTAAGAGCCCTCCCTCATCTGAGAGGAAGACCCCTACAATTGAGTTCTCTCTCTGCCATCTGCTACCATGCGGTCTTGGACAAACATAATCTCTCTGCACCTCAGTTTTCACACCTGTAAAGTGAGGGTTAAAATCTCTCTCACAGGGTTGTTGTGTGGTATATATAAAAATGCCCGGTGTTAACCCATCCTTGCCTATTTCTTTCCTATATGCTGGACCCATGAGGCAAAGTTTTGAGACTCACCCCTGTGTCTCAGTTTTAATGGTTCATCCCTTATGCTCCCATGCTTGTCCACACCTCTCACTTTGTGGCTGTGGAAACTGAGGCCCACACAGGTTTTGTCAGTAGGTCAAGGTCATATACGTGGTTGGCAGCAAAACCAAGTTTCTGGACACTGCTTATCCACATTCCAAGCCCGTGCTCTTTCCGTTACACCCACTGCTTCCTCAGGAACGCCCTGGAAATCAGTAAGAATCTTCCAAAGAAGTAGCCTAGAGAAGTCAGAGACAGACAGACTCCCAAGGTCACAGGTTGGCTTGTCATCTCACCAACTAGAAGAAAAGACTCTTCTCATCGGATGGAATGAGCAGCAGAAGCAAGTCCCCACAGGCTAGGAGGGGCCTGGAGTGCAGGGAGAAAGTGCAGGGAAGGAAGAATATGGAGAGGAGAGAGTCTGCAAAAAGGAGTGTGGAAAGAGGACCTACTGCCAGAGACAGTCAGGAGGCAGAAGAGGTGAAACACAACTGGAGTGACTCTGGCTTGAAGGTGCACTCAGTTAAGGGGCATTCATTCCACACTGAGGAGGCTGAGTGGGGAGCCAGAGGAGCAAGGGCAGTGAACCCTGAGTCATCTGGGATCAGATATTCTATTTGCTATTCACAAACTGTGTCCTTGTCTACCATTACTGAACACTTTAAAGATGCTATAGAGGAATCCTGATCAAAAGGGGGAAAAATGAGGAACAGAATTTCAAATTCTCATAGAATCCAGACTTTCTGGAACCACTGAGGTTGGATGACCCCCTGAAACTATTGCCCTGAGATAATCTTAAAACCTTAAACCAAAAAGATCTGCTGATGTCCACTTTAAACCAAACAACAGTTTAGCTTAATCAGTAAAGAACGTTTGCCTTGAGCATTATACTCTTTTGAAGCACTATCTATGTGGGATCAAATTGAGAACAGCAACTTGGAAAGTTAGATAGGAAACTTAAGGAGCAGTGAGTTGATGGTAATAGAGAAGAAACAAGTCAGAAAAAGTGGGTGAGAATGGTTGTGCAACTCGGAGAATGTAATCAATGACACTGAATTGTACATGTAGAAATTGTCGAATTGGTGTATGTTTTGCTGTGTATGTTTTCAACAACAACAATAACAAAAAACCCCAAAAAACAAAAAAAATTATGATTAAAAAAAAAACAACTCCAAAACCTGTGTGACCTTGAGAAGATTACTAAGCTCTCCAAATCTCTTTTTATGGGAAAATTAAGCATATATCACTTTCTCTACCGCTCCCTTTTGTCATGAGGATTAAATGAGATCATTTGTGCAAAACACCCAGCATGGTGCATGGGTGGTTAAGCTCTTGGTATGGGCGACTTCCCTCGCCTCCACCCAGTTACCTTGTCTGAAAAATGGGGGGGGGGGAATTCCTCTCTTCAGACTGCTGTGAGGATTGAATTAGATAAGGCACTCTGTAAGCAGTACTTCCTTAATACAGATTAGACCTCCCCCTTCCCTTAAAGAGGACTCCCAGACTGGTGGAAGTTCCCTCTGAGAGACTGAGGATGGAAGCGGCCCATAAATTACTACATTTCACTCAGCGACTGTTTCCCAATTCTCTGCTACTGCTGTACTCTTGAAGTGTCTACCTGAGTTCTGGCATACGGTTCTAGAAAATAGATCCTTTGATGGTTTTGTCGCAATATCCTGGGAGCCAGAGGAATGCAGGCCAAGCGTTCTTTGTGGGACTAGAATTGGGAGGAGATGTTGATCTTGCCCAGCTAGACTGGACACTAGAATATAGACTACAACTAGATGTCCTTGAAAGATACGGATGGTGGCTTCTCTGTACACCAGAACTGGGCAAGTATGTTCTGTGAAGAATCTGTAGGTATTCATCAAAATGCCAGAGGTGGCTAGCAAAATAAGCTTTGAGGGCCCAGGCTAGGGATGATGGTGGCCATGACTGGGTGGAGAACGGTGTAGTTATGGTGGCCTGAATTAAAGGCTTCACATCACTGCCATTCACTAGAACTTTCTGTGATGATGGAAGGTCCTATTTCTGGGCTCTCCAGCATAGTAGCCACGTATGTACGCACTTGAAATATGGCTAGTGTGACCGAGAAACTGAGGTTTTGATTTTATTTAATTTTAAGTAATTTAAATTTGAACTTAAAGAGCTGCATGTGGTTAGTGGCTGCCATGTTGGACAGGGTAGCATTATACAGATTACAGTATCCCATCAGTGGCCACTTCCAAACAGGCAGAGTTTCACGTGGGTGTGTGTCACTTCCGTCGGTTCCCAGGGCGACTGGCTGTGACCACAGGCATGCTGCCCCCGACCAGTGAGTGAAATTAGGCTGAACAGATTAGGACCTTGCTTAGTCGAAGGACTGGGGCCAAAGTGAGGAGAATTTGGAAGGACCAGAGAAGGGGACCACGTCCATCTGTCAGTTTGTTTTTATTGTGGCGACTTGCCTGTTGCTATGGTGCTGGAAGCTATGCCACCAATATTTTAAATACCAGCAGGATCACCCATGGTGGACAGGTTTCAGTGGAGCTGCCAGACTAAGACAGACTAGGAAGAAAGGCCTGGCAATGTACTTCTGAAAATTAGACAACGAAAACCCTATTGATCACAACAGACTGTTATCTGATACAGTGCTAGAAGATGAGCCCCTTAGGTTGGAAGGCACTCAAAATACACAGCAGCCGCGACAATGGACTTGAGCATGCCAATGATCATGAAGATGGCACAGGACCAGGCAACATTTCATTCTGTTGTACTTGGGCTCGCTGAGAGTCAGAGCTGCCTTGACAGCAAGTAACAACACCAGAGAGGGGAGGGACAATGCAGGCCACAGCTCAGCACCAGAACGTCCTGCAGGGGCTGGGGTTTTTGATTCCTGAGCAGTCTCAGGCACCCTGCCTCATAGCCTCCATAAGACTAGATGTCGCTGGCCTGGTAGGTCCTGTCCTGATCAGATGTCCCTGGAGCAAGACAAGTAGTTGGCAATAAAGTAACACAAGTGACTCTCCATGGGCCTCACAGAGCTGTGCCCCTCTCGGACAGCACTGAGCCCCTGGTAGGAGGGGTTAGTCTCCACCCAGCCTCCTGAGGAGAGGGTCTCCGCAGACCCCAGCTCGGTCTATGCTTGTAGAAGAAATGCATGGATAAACACAGTGACTTTGGTAGCGAGTGGGTGGTGTGAGGCGGCCCTACTTTGACCCTCTGCTTCTTCTTGATAAGAAAGGGAGCCCGTACGGCAGGCGCACCCACAGCCTGTGGAGGTGGGGTGCCTGGCATCTTGGCAAATTGGAGGAGCTCGACCTGACTCATGCCTACTGCTCTTCCCCTACTTCCTTTCTTGGCACTTGCTTCCCTCCCCCATCCCCAGGGCTGTCCCCAAGCTGGGCCACGTTCCCCGCTTCAGATGCAGTTCCCAGCCTAGCCTGGAAGGTGCCAAAATGACCTCATTTCTCCCCAGCCGATCTCGAGGGAAAAGCAAGCCGTCCCCTCCACCCTCACCTCTGCCCCACACAGGCCAGGGGCAGGTTACTGGTGTAAGAATCACTCGGCCAGTTGCATGGAGGCCTGGAGCTCTGTCAAGATATCTCTTTGTGACCCTGTGCTGGGCAAGTCATTTCACCCCTTTGGGCCTCGGTTTCCCTGTCTGTAAAATGATGAGGTTGAACAGTCCCTTGCAACTCTAGCAGTCCAGGATTAAAGCAGTTTCCAGTGAAATGCAATTATCTGAGAGGCTTAATCACTCCAGGCAGTTTTTCCATTTGAAAGAGAACCTGGTTAAGGCACAGGAGTCTCTAGTGGGCAGCCTGTGGTGGGGGAGCTCCCTGAAGCAGGGTATGCTTCTGTCTCCTCCAACCCCAAGGGACAGAGGAGCTGAGGGCATCCCTTGACCTTTTACAGGGAAAGGCCCCGCCAGTCCAAGTTCTCCGCAGACAGGTTACGTGCCATCCACTATGGATATCTACCATTCCTGAACCTGCTTGGCGGGCTAAAGGGGAAAACCTGGCTTGAGAGCAAAAGTTCAGTAAACAGAGGAATTTTGTGCTTCAAAACTAAGTCTCCTGGGAGTTTGAACTTGCTAGGGTGCTAATAAAAGGAACACTAAACTGGGCGTCCTGTGGACCTGGGTTCTAGGCTTATTCACAGGCTGTGTGGTTGTGGGCTGGTCACCTTCCCCTTGATTTGCTTGCCTCATCTTCCAAGCAGGGGTAATCACCAACCCTGTGGGCTGGCTTGGTGGGAACCAAAGGGAGTCATGGATCTAGTGTTATGTGGATAATGTGTGTATATATATATATATATATATAAAATGTCATACGTACGCAATGTTATATAGATAATGTATACATATATAAAAAATGTTATACATATATCTAAAAGTCATACATATACAATGTTATATAATGTATATGTATATGTTATACATATACAATGTTACACCTATAATGTTATATAAAATATAGATAATGCATATAATGTATACATATATAACGTTATACATGTGTAATGTTATATAAAAACCAAAACCAAACCCGCTGCCTTTGAGTCGATTCTGACTCATAGCGACCCTAGAGGACAGAGTAGAACTGCCCCATAGAGTGTCCAAGGAGTGCCTGGCAGATTTGAACTGCCGACCTCTTGGTTAGCAGCCGTAGCACTTAACCACTAAGCCACCAGGGTTTCCAAAGTTATATAGATAATGTATATAATGTATAAACATACATAATGTTACATATATGTTATATGGATAATGCATATAATATATACATATATGAAATATTATGCATACACAATGTAATATAGATAATGAATAAAACTTGTACCTATATATAAGATGTTATACATATGTTATATAGATAATGGGAAACCCTGGTGGTGTAGTGGTTAAGAGCTACAGCTGCTAAAACAAAAGGTTGGTAGTTCGAATCCACCAGGTGCTCCTTGGCAACTGTACGGGGCAGTTCTACTCTGCCCTGTAGGGTTGCTATGAGTTGGAATTGACTTGACAGCAACAAGTTATATAGATAATGTATACATATATAATGTTATACAGACATAATATTACATATACGTTATATAAAACCAAAAACCAAACCCATTGCTACTATGCCACCAGGGTTTCCATATGTTTTATATATATATACACACACACACACATACATAAAATGTTATACATATATAATGTCATGGAGCCCTGCTGGCACAGTGGTTATGAGCTTGGCTGCTAACCAAAAGGTTGGCGGTTTGAATCCATCATCCGCTTCTTGGAAACCCTATGGGGCAGTTCTACCCTGTCCTGTAGGGTTGCTATGAGTTGGAATTGACTTAACGGCAGCTGCTTTTTTAAAAAAAATATATAATGTTCTATAGATAACGTATATAATGTTATACATATATAATGTTACATATATGTCATTTAGATAATGCATATAATGTGTACGTATATAGTGTTATACACACACACATATATAAAACATTATAATGCATATAAACGAGTTGCAGTCCACTTTGACTCCAACTCCTGGTGACCCCATGTGTGTCAGAATAAAACTGCTCCACAGGGTTTTCAGTGGCTGATTTTTCAGACGTAGATTGCCAGGCCTTTCCTCTGAGGCACATGTGGATGAGCTCAAACCCCCAATCTTTCGGTTAGCAGCTGAGTGCAATAACCATCTGTACCACCCAGGAACTCCATTTTATATGTAATGCAGTGCTAATGGAATGTGGTGGGGATGGCGTGCTCACGTGCAGACACAAATGTCTGCGTGGTAATAATCAAACAGCAAAACACCAGATTCCTTCTTGCAGTGCCTGAGAGTATGTGCTGTGAAACAGCGAGATGCTAAATCACGCCCGAGCTGTTCTAAGGATTCGGCAGAAATGTTAGTGGCAACAGATACTGCCTTGTTCCTTCCAGGGAGATTCATGTTTCAATGGAAGTACTTCGCTGCTGGCTTTAGCCCAAGATACAGGCACAGCCCTTTCCCTGACCTCCCGTTCAACCCGGAGAGTGGCAGGGGCTCATTTCCTGCCCCAAGGGTCAGAATCTGACTGGAAAACATTGGAAACAGGAGCTCGTGTTGGGAGAGCCTTAGCAGGACAACAATGCCCTGTAAGACCAGCTGATTTACGCTTTAGGGAAAATGAGGAGCCATCAGCCTAGACAGGAATCCAGTGTTTTCATGGCTGCCATGAGTAGAGATGAAAGGACTGGGTTCTAGCCTGGATTTGGAGATTCCTCTGGGTCCCTGTGCAATAGGAGGTGGGCAGCTGAGGTAACTGATCAGGACCTTCTGGATATAATATTCTAGGAGACAGTGAAAACCTACGAAGAGAGGCCAACCTAAGACAGGGGGCAAAGGCCCTGAGATCAGAGGGTGCCTGTCTGAGAAATAGCTAAGAGGCTGGTGTGGTTAGAGGAGAAGCAAGTAAAAGAGAAATAGATTACACTGTCAGGGAGGTAATAGGGGGCTGATTGTGGAACCTAGGGACTTATTAAGGAACAAGAAATGGGCCAGGGCACAGAAACAAAGCCATTCCCCAGAACAATGGGACAGGGTATCTAAAAATAGCCTGCAAACTTCTTTAAAGTTGCCTTTCAGAAGCAGCTGGAGAAAACCAGGCCCAGGGACATTCGCAAAACATCCACCTGTGACCACTGTGTGACCTTGGGGCAGTGAGGGCTACAGTCCCAGCCGGGGAATTGAACCCGGGGAGCGAGAGACTGCACAGGCACGACACCCCATAATAAGTCCTGCTATGAATCCCAAAGGACTCTGGGATAGGAGCCATCTTGGAAAGTTGCTGCGCACGCACCTTAGTTAATGTATCCCTGCCTGTGTCTATGAATAAACATGAATCTTTTCCCACCCAAGAGCTTTTATTCTGTTCTGTGAGATGGTGGTAAGAGTTGCTCTAGGCCCCCCTCATCTGCGCTTGCAAGCCTCTTCAATAAAGCTTTGCTCATGCGGAAAACTACGTGCCTTACCTGCACATTCTTGACCAGTGAGAGGCAAGAACTTATTCCGGTAACAAACCCACAGGTGGTTTCAGAATTTATCAAGATTTCTCCTCCTAGCACTTGGCAGCAAGGTGGCCACATTCTTGGGAAAAGAAAGAGGCTGTGTCAACACCACTGTCTGGAGTCTGCAGCATCAGGAACACCCTAGTTGTGGAGGGTGTTGAGCCTGAAGTGCCCCAGGAGAAGAAATCAGGGAACTTCTGAACCTTTCAGACCGCTGACAGCTTCCAGTCCCTGGGAAGGCTCCCAGGCCACACGGCACTCACCTTTGAATGGGGATTGGGCTCGAGTCACCAGGTAGAGGCTTCTGCTCTTGCTCTGTGGCTTCTGGCGGACATGGTAGCCCAGCGTGTTGCAGCGGCCCTTCTGGCAGCTCAGGCACAGGCCCTGGCTGAAGCTGCCCATGTCGCTACACAGGTAGGCTGTGCTCTGCAGGCTGCCGTGTAGCAAGGAGTCGATGAAGAGGTGCACGGATCGCTCGTGGGCACACTTGATAGTCTGGGTGATGGCTGGAACACAGAGGGCAAGAAGGACTTTATTGCCCCTTGATGCTGAGTACCCTCAACTCAAAGATCACCTTGTTTCTCAGCCCACAGAAAAAGAAAAAGAAAAAAAACCCAAACCAATTGCCATTGAGTTGATGCCAACTCATGGTAACCCCAAGTGTTTCAGAGTAGAACTGTACTCCATAGGGTTTTCAATGGCTGTGATCTTCTGGAACTAGACTGCCAGGTCTTTCTTCTGAAGCATCTCTGGGTAGAGTTGAACTGCCAGCCTTTCAGTTAGTGGCTCAGCACTTAACCGTTTGCGCCACCCAGGGACTTCCACAGAAGATTAAACCAAAAAAACCCAGTGTCATTGAGTCAATTCCAACTCATAGCAACCCAACAGAACAGACTAGAACTGGCCCATCAGGTTTCCAAGAAGCAGCTGGTAGATTTGAACTGCTGACCTTTGGTTAGCAGCCACACTCTTAACCACTGTGCCACCAGGGCTCCCACAGAAGATTACCCGCTGCTGTCGAGTTGATTCCAACTCATAGTGACCCTATAGGACAGAGCAGATCTACCCCATAGGGTTTCCAAGGAGTGCCTGGTGGATTTGAACTGCTGACCTTTTGGTTAGCAGCTGTAGCTCTTAACCACTGCACCACCAGGATTTCTCACAGAAGATTAGCAAATTAGAAACAAGCAGTGGACCAATGTGGCTGACACCCTGACAAGAGAGGGATGTAATAACCGACTGAAAACTAAAGCAAGAGTAGACCCACCTGGGGCTGTTTAGTGTAGAGGCATAATCTCGTCACCTCAGGGCTCCTGAGGGCACCTCTCTATTACAGCATATTTTCGTACAAGTCTTAATAGGAATTCCAATTTAAAAACCAGGGCTTCAGACTGGTTGATTTTGGTTCGAACCCCTGCTGAGAATTTGCATTTCTAACAAGCTTCCTGCTAAGCATTTGCATTTCTAATGAGTTCCCAGGAAGTTATACATGAAAATCATCTGGGGATCTTGTTAAAATGATTCTGGTTTAGTATATCTGGAGTGGAAATGCAAATTCTCCACAGGGGATCCAACCAGAACGAACTGGTTTGAAGCCCCGCTAAGAACATACCATTATCACTATATTATTTAAGAAAGCAAGGCAGTGTAATTCATTTTAGAAATATTTCTATCTCTGACCGTTAAACATACACAAGTGCTAATGCCTTGCAGTTGAGTTAACTGTGTGGAGCGTCTCTTAATAAAGTAGAAATGAGGCATTCCCATGGTGCCTGAGGGTCTGGTAAAAGCTGATGGCTCTGTTGCAACGTCCGCTTATGCCCAAAGCAGCCATTACACCCCCTAGGGAACCAGCTTGGAAAACCAGCATGGTGAGTGGATTTGGAAGGACGTGGCCCATAGCCAGGGTTTCAGTGGGCCTGACCAAACAGCGAGTGGAGTAGGTCTGTCTACCATGGATTTTGAGCCTTTCTTTTTTAACTCTCTAGATTTTAATCGAATCTTTATTTATTCTCGTATCAATCTCACATCTCAATCATTCTTCAAGGAATGGGGAGGAATCACTACCACAAGATAGGGGAAGAGCTGTATGTGAAATCAGAGCACTAGGTAGCTTTGTCTAAAGCTGTTTCCGGAGTATCTGAAGGACAAATGCCAAGATGAGTCATCTCAGTTCCTCCTTGCTAGTGGCTTTTTTTCCTCTGGGCACCTACTATCAGGTGAGAGGTAAGCAGACCGCCTCCCATACAACCTCTCGTTAATCTTCAACACAGCTCCTGAGGCCGATGTTACAAATGAGGAAACTGAGCTTCAAAGACTTTCACTAACTCACCCAGGTTCACAGAGCCAGGAGGTGGTGAGGCTGGCAAAGCAGTTATAAATAAAATGAAGGTTAATATTCTGTTCACCACCACCCACCTGTCAGTTTGTTGTACTGCAGTGGTTTGCATGTTGCTATGATGCTGGAAGCTGTACCGCTGGTATTTCAAATACCAGCTGAGCCACTCATGGCGGACAGGTTTCAGCAGAGCTTCCAGGCTAAGACAGGCTAGTAAGAAAGGCTTGGGGATCTACTTCTGAAAATTAGTCAATGAAAACCTTTTGGATCACAACAGAATGTTGTTTGACCTGCTTCTTTTGGACAGGACATCAGGGAGGATCAGTCACTAGAGGACATCATGTTTGGTGAAGCAGGGCCAGCGAGGGTATGGGAGACCACCGCAAGACGGGTTGGCACAATAGCCTCAATGACGGACTTGAATATGCTGGTGATTGTGAGAATGATGCAAGACTGGGAATGTCTTTTTTGTTGCACATAGGTCCCATGGGTCAGAGTTGACACTGTGGCAGCTAATAATAACAATTTTGTTCAGGTGTGGCTGGGAGAAGAGCACCAGAATGAAAAGACTTTCAAACAGGAGGGTTAGGTAAACAGAAGAATCACATCAAGGTTGGGTGAACTGAATCAAAGGCTGGTTTCCATCACTTTGAAGTTTAGCACAAAAGAGCAAATGGCCGTGGTTGGTCTGATGTGTTCAACAGACAGAGTTACTGAACGCTGTCCTAGAGGTCAGTCTCAGAATTTTCAGGGTGTAGATGTGGGAGGAGGGCTAGCTGGTCATGGGGACCTGCTGGTGACTGGAGGGACTGCGACCTGAGAGAGATGTAAGGAATGATGAGGGGAAGTTCCCAGAAGGCTCTTGGTGTGGGTGGGTGGAAGGCTGGGAGTCCAGCCAAGATGAGATAATGTCAAGCTTGAAGGTCAGCCTGATATGCCAGAGGTAAGGGTGGTGACGTAATCTCCAGAGAGTATGTTCTCAGCTCGGTTTAGAATGACTGGGGTAAGAAGGTGGTGTGTCGGGGTGGGTGTCTCCAGCTGGCGGAGAGTGAGCCAGCACGTTTTAATTGTAAACTCTGAGAAATATGGGTTACCTATGGAACGTGCGGTTTCCGCTGACATTTTTGTTCTTTAATCCTGTGCATGTTGCCAATGTTCATATTAATGTTGTTTTAGGATTTAAGAGAGAGGTAGGATCACAACCCAGATAATCCCAAATTCAATTTCTGCCCTGAGGTAAAGGACCTAACTAGGGCATATTTGAATCTGAACCCCAAAGTCAAAGAATCTCAGTGATATCCTGTAGGATCAGCTGATTAATCTTTGGGGTGGTGGTGGGAGGGTGGGATTATTCCCACTCTTGTGAGATCAAGGATCAAGTAGCCATGATCTATTATTAAATGGATGCTCATGTGGCCTGGAATAGAGAAAACATGAGTGAGGAAGCTACCAGAGAAGATGGGATAATCATGGGTGTCAGGATTCAATGTTGAGAAGGGCTAGTATCCCAGGGGAGTCCCTGGGTGTTGCAGATGGTTAACGTGCATGGCTGCTCATCGCAAGTTTGGAAGTTCAAGTCTACCCAGAGGTGTTCCAGAAGAAAGGCCTGGGTATCTATTTTGGGGAAAAGAAAAATCAGCCATTGAAAACCTATGGAACACAGTTCCACTTTGACACACATGGTGTGGCCATGAGTTGGAACTGACTCAGCTATAAGTCATCTGGTTGTAGTACCCCAGAAGAGACACGGCTGGGGTGCACTGTGTATGGGAGGAGGTGATTCCTGATGGTGCCCCTTGGCTCACCCTCAAGGTCTAAGCTCCAAGGAACTCTGTCTGTCAAGCGGTGGGGGGCTGCTTGGGGAACACCAGCCCTTGCCCACCCCTACTAGGCCTCTCTCTGATTAGGCTTGGTGACCACATACCCTGGGCCCCTACTCTTGCCAAACTCTTCCCAGAGTCCCACAGATTTGGTAGCTCCAGATGCCCCATGGAAGTGTGGTGCCTTCTTTCTCACCATTTAAGCCATGCTTGGCGAAGTGTTTGTAGAGCTCCAGGAAGTGGCAGCCAGGCTGGGAGGAGCCTCCATTGGGGTAGAAGTCATAGTGGGCCACTGGCCTTTTGATGCCCACGCTCAGGCCCATGTGCTCCTGCGTGAAGGTGTGGATGGCGTCTACAAAACTGGCATCATCTGGAGAAAGACGGTCACTGGGGGGAGCTCCCTCAAACAAGGGGCCCGCGGCATCTAGCCCTAAGAGAAAAGCAAGGGCTAGGTTAGATGGGGGCATGGGGAGGGGAGGAGAAACTCTCTTCTTAGCTTTTTGATACAGTATTATTACACCTTAATGGAGCCCTAGTGGCCCAGCTCCAACGGCAACTGGTTTAGTGGCGCATTTGTTAAGAGCTCAGGTTGCTAACCAAAAGATCGGCAGTTTGAATCCACCAGCCGCTCCTTGAAACCCTTTGGGGCAGTTCTACTCTGTCCTACAGGGTCTCTGTGAGTTGGCATCAACTCAGTGGCAACGGGCTTGGTTTTTTTTTTTTTTTTTTATTACACATTAATAAGCTAGCAGGAGGAACAGAAACCTAGGGCATAATCTTTCTGTAGAAAGTCTTGCCACAAACTTTTCGCAGTAAAACCACAGCAATTCATGGTATTGAAAATTAGACATAGGCTGGACTGTAACTAGGGGGAAAAGAGGCTTCGGAAAGTACCCAGTGGTAGAAACAGGATTATAGCGGCAATATGGATTTATCTAAGCAAGCCAATTTTAAGTTCTTTTCAAGTGCATCTGTTTGCATACGAAAAACAAAACAAAACAACAAACAAAAATATCCTTATGTGTTCATTATAAGTAGTTCTAACCATCCATCAAAGAAAACACTGTTTGCCTGCGTGTTGTCAATAATTTTCCTAAACAAGCTGGCTTTTCTCCTATACTCATGCCATTTCTTTGGAACATCCAGAATAGCCTTGGGACATCAAGGTGAGCAAATAGGACCCTAGAAGCCCTTGGTCCCTGAGTGACAGATGGGCTTGCCTGAGACTAGTGGCAGCTCTTGGCTGACTCCAGCTGGGGAGCATTGATTCACTCAAGCTTTTCCCTGGAGGACCCTTGGCTGTCCCGCAGCAGCCTTGGCTTCCAGCCCTAGCAGCGGTGAAGAGACTGACAGTGGGTATGCAATCACTTGTTCCCCAGCCCCCATCCACAGCGACAAATGAACTGTTTCTTGGTGTCATTTATATCCCTTTCTCCATCAGGCTGATGATAGGGGGCTTAGCCCTCCTGCTGTCCATGACATGTGTGAGTTTGCCTGAAGCCTGGTGTGACCCACAGCACCAGGCAGAGAGGAGGGGTCCTGGGCTTGGGCCCGATGCCACCTCCCTGCCTTCTGACTCAGTCTCCTGGCCCGGGTTCCTCAGTGGTGGCCTCGCTGGCCTCTGGAAAGCTGGCACAGGAGGCCTGCTCACCCTGAGACTGCTGAGGACTAAGTCAGCGAGACCAAGTGCTGATCTGTGGACCAGGCCTCACCAATCACCAAACCAAAAATCCAAACCTGTTGTCGAGATTTTGAGTCATAGAGACCCTACAGGACAGAGTAGAACTGCCCCACAGGGTTTCAAAGACTGTAAATATTTACCAAAGCAGACTGTCACATCTTTCTCCCAAGGAGCAGCTGGTGGGTTTGAACCACAGGCCTTTTGGTTAGCAGCTGAGCACTTAACCGCTGTGCCACCAGGGCTCACTGATCACCAGCAAGATGGAAAAAAATAAGGGACAAGGGTATGGGTTCTCATAGTGACAAATTTATTTAAAGGTCTGGCGTTACCTCTATCCTTTTTCATATTAAAATAAATTCCCTCTTTTAAGAAGTAATGGTAGATAGTAGTTGTTTTAGAAATGTTCTTACTTGACAAATTCACAACCCTTAGACAGTGAAATTTTGTTTTAGTCGGAGGGGTCTTGAAGGATGAATAAGAGTTTGGTAGGTAGAGTAGGGGTGGGTGGATGAGGAGGGTAAGACGTTCTGGGCAAGCGGAACCAACAGCACATGTGAAGGCCCAGATGCAGGACAGGCCGTGGTGTGCTTGTAAAGTGGAGGCATTTCCAGCGCAACGGAAGCCAGAGCTGCTGAAGGGTGTGGCAGGAGAAGCCGGAGACTCTAGGGAACCACGTGGAGAAGGGCCTAGCCCCTGCCTCCTGGCTCTTATCCCTGTAGCTCTCAGTGGGCCTCAAGACTTCAGCTAGGGAACATTCTGATCAGGGGTAGTGTGGACAGAGGAGCTTTCTTTCACATCTCCAGCTTTTCCTGGGTAACAAAAGCCGTTTCTGGGTGGGTGTGAGGCTCAGGGCAAGGTTTTGGGTGCCTCCCGTCCCTCCAGATACCACCCGTGTGCTTCCCAGATGAGAAAACCGAGGCACAGGTGTGGCTGTTGTGTTGCCGCAAATTAAGGGCTGTGATTCTTGACTGCCTAACTTGCCACGCTGGGCTTTTTAAACTATAGACAAGAAAATAACAATCTTTCCTGCTTCAAAAGTATACAGAGAGCCCACTTTTTAGGGCCTACTTGGTGTATCAGTGAGAGCATTCGTTTGAGGAGAGGCAATAGAAATTAAGGCTGTAATCTGCTCTGAGTTCTCTGGGCACTGGAGTCCATGGCAGTGGGCATATTTGAAACACAGTTCCAAGCCTCCCCTGAACTCCAGTACAGCATAAGGGAGGTGTCTTAACTGTGAGACTCTTGGAAAAGCCAGTCCTTGCTCCATGCCCCCGGGCATTTCTGGAGTTTACAGTTTGTTAGTTATCGGGCACAGTTACCTGTAATTCTCCCAATCTTGTGTGTTCCGCCAATGTAACTACCAGCAAATCCTGAGACGTGTGCACCCAGGCTGTACCCAATGAGATGAACATTGCTTCGAGAAAATTGCACAGATTCCTGGAAGACAGCGGGGTGGGGGGAGCGGGGGTCGGGGGTGGAAATGAGGTGCTTCATTCACCCTCCAAACAAACTGGGTTCTTACCTCCCTCACTCTCTCCTCTCTGATGGGCTACCTGGGACCCTACCTGGCAGTACTGTCTCCCACATTGACATTAATGCCTGCAGGAATGACAGTGTTCATTAGTGTGGGGTTTGTTGGTTTACAGGGTGCGTTCAGAGCTCTTAGCATAACCAAGGGCTGAATATCAAAGGATGAGTGTTTGGGGTGGCGGGAGAAGATGGTTCTACAAAACAGGGGTTCACATGAGGCGTCTAAGAGAACCCTGGGCTCAGGTCCTTGTCTGTGCCTGACCATCCTCGTGAGCCCGGTGGAAGCAGTTCTCCTTGCTGCGTTGCTGCTGGACACCAGCTGAATCCACGCTCTCTTGGAGGGGAGAGGCGAGGAGGGATGCAGAGGTCTTACCTCCAGCCACTGGAGAAGAGCGGCCACCTCCTTGCCCACCAGGCGGGTGTTGCGGACAGCAATGACATAGTGCTGATGGGCCAGGGTGACCCAGTCCACCAACCCCACGTTCACGGGCTGCGACAGCCCAGACTTCAGTGCAGCCACCAATTGCCAGATCCAGGCTTCCAGCACGCCGTCCACCTGAGGGTATCCCACAGGACAGTCAGCGTTGCTGGGAGGGGAGGGGAGCGAAGGGCCTGGCACCCCCTTCCTCTTTCTCCCTGCCCACTCCTCCTTCCTTCTCCAGCTCCTGGATGATGTTAGATCCAAGAGAAAGGAATTACCACGGGGCCCCTCAGCCTCTGGACCCCCGACATTTTGTGCTGGATACTTCTTCGTGTGGGGGGCTGTCCTGCGCATTGTAGGATGTTAAGCAGCATCCCTGGCCTCCACCCACTAGATCCAGTGGCTCCTCTCCCACCCACTGTGACAACCAAAAATGTTTCCAGACATTGCCAAATGTTTGGGGGGCGAGGAGGTGGGGGAGGATGGGAAATCACCCTGCCCTGAGAACCGCTGACTTAACAGTTCTCAACTTTGGGACTTTCTGAGCTTTAAAACAATGAATGGAAAAGTCTGTGAATCAGCACAGAAATCTGCCCTGTCCTTTGAAGGTCATCTCCAATACCACTTCCTCTGAGAGGTGCCCCCTCTGCAGCCCACAGAGTTGGTGGGACCCTCGCCCACTGCCTTCTGCTTTGCTTTAGAGGGACCAATGCCATGGCCTGTAAGCAGTAAGAGCTTGATGAAGGTTGACTGAAGTGAGAGGCATTTGTGGTGTGTCCTGAAGGATAAATAGGAGTTCAGCAAGAGGAGCTGAGTGGGCAGGTGGATGCTGTGCTGGTGGGGTAGGGGCAGGTGCTCGGCAGAGGGAACTGTACCTGTGGGGGCAGAGCTATGAAAGGGAGCAGTATGTCTGGAGAGACAGAGAAGCTGGGCGTGGTTACAGGTAGACTCCAGTGAAGGAGTGGGAGGGGAGGCTGGTGAGCCATTCCCAGGCCTCAACTGTCATCCTGGGATAAGACGCAGCCATTTAGTAAGAGTTCACCAAGTGCCTTCTACGTAGCCAGATGCCTTTGGTTCAAATCTTGGCTCTTCCAGGCACTAGCTGAGTGACCCTGGGCAAATTATTTAACGTCTCTGTGCCCCAATTTGGAGCCCTGGTGGTGCACTGGTTAAGGGCTTGGCTATTATCCAAAAGGTTGGCAGTTTGATTCCACCAGCCACTCCTTGGAAACCCTGTGGGGGCAGTTCTACTCTGTTCTATAGTGTTGCTGTGAGTTGGAATTGACTCAGTGGCAGCGGGTTTGGCTTTTTGTTGCCCCAGGTTTGTCATCTGGAAAGTAGGGATAATCTTAGTGCCTCCCTTTGAAAGCTGTGAGGATGAAATAACACATGTCAGTCACAGCAGTGCTGGGACGCAGTAAGCACCCAGTCAATGCTACTCATCGCAGTTGTTGTTTTTATTACTGTCATTGCTGTTATTGTACTACTATTAGTAGCAGTCATAATAAACATATTCCGGGATGGGCAGGATTTCGAGAAGGAAGAGCTTGCCTTTCCCAGCATACCTGGGTCACAGCAAGGGTGGGTGGGTTTATGGCCCTGGTCAGAGGACCCTGCAATCTGCAAGCTGCATTTCTAAACAGAAGACTCATTCATTCAATCATTGGTTCAGTCAACAAACATGTTTTGAGCCCCAGACACACACTGGCTGCTGTCCCACAGTGGCCGGTGAGATGAGAACACGGCCGAACCCTCTCCCTTCAGGGGCTTGCAGCCCAGCAGAGCAGAGGACAGCCACACAGACAATGGTAAAGCTGTGCAGCGAACAGTGCTGAGCAAGCCTGGCAGCCTGGGACCCCAAGCGGGATGTCTACTGCCCCTTGGGGGAGGGCTGGACTGGAGGCAGGAGAGTCTGACGTGGGATTGTGCCCTATAGGAAAAGTGGGGGTTAATCAGGAGAAGGGAGGCGAAAGGATATTCCTGGCAGAGAGCATGGCTTGGGCACAGGCCAAGGGAGGGGACACTGCACGGTATGTGGGGGGCTAAGGTGGAGGCAGGAGGGATGGGGGAGGGAGGGGGAGGTGAGGGAAGCAGGGGGAGGCAGGGGGAGATGGGGAGGCAGGGGAGATGGGGGATGTAAGGGGGATGGGGAGGCAAGGGAAATAGGGGAGGCAGGGGGAGATGGGGGAGGCAGGAGGAGGTGGCTAGGAGGCAGGTGAGGTGAGAGAGAGGAGGGGGAAGGTGGGAGGGAGGTACAAGCAAGGGTAAGATAGATGGGGGTTTTGAGAGCATTTTTTTCAAATAGATGGCAGGGAAGTATTTCAGAATCATGAAATAGATACCATAATCTTTGGAGGGTTCAAATTGTGAATTAAACTCCAATTCGTGGGTGGGCTTGGAACCAGGGGGGCAAAATTTCCTCTTGGGGACAAGTCTTCACTTAGTTTGGCTTCACTTGTTGCCTACAATATCTTTTCTTCCTTCTATAATAACAGAATGTTTAGCATCACTGAGAGTCTGTCACCAAGAGGTCACCCCTAGCAACCTTCTTTGCACCCGGGTATGGCCAGTGGGATGTAATTGGAAGCGTTTCATGGGTGCTTCTTTTTTTTTTTTTCTAGGAGCCTAACCTAAAGAAACCCTTCTTTGACCCTTCTGTGTACATCCCATACCACATTGTTCTACCTGGAATACAGATGTGATGGCTAGCACTCTAGCTCCCACTTTGGACTCTGAGGGTGAGAGCTATACACTAAGGACAGTAGAGTAGTAAGCTGGAAGGAACTGTATCCTTGAGGACTTCATTGATCAAAGCCATCTAACCAGTTTTGGATTCCATACTTCTGGACTTCTGCATGAAATGGAAAAGACCTTCTGTTTTATTTGAACCACTGCTAAGCTGGGTCTCCATTTTTGCAGCTAATCCTTACTGATATGACATCTCACTGGGGGTCTGTCTGCTGGCCTCCTACCTCCTACGTCCTCCCAGAAACACCCACCTTCAGGTGGGAGCCTTCCTCTGGCACAGACTGCAGTCCCTTATGAGCTGTGTGACCTCTATGAGCCACATTTTATTATCTGAAACATGGAGATAATTATATTTTCCCTGCCCTGCTTACCTCCCAGAATCAAGCTAATCAGTGAGATAATGTACAGGAAAGTCCTTCGAAAATTAGAATGTGGTTTACAAATACTATGGGTGAAGTTATTATCACCGGCTCCCCATCTTTTTATTAAAAGTGAACACACTAGGGAGAAAAAAAAAATAAGAAAACTTAAAAGTAGAGAGAAAAAAGGCCCGTCAGCCTCTCCTACCGACCACCCGTGGATTATCATCACCAGCGGCCGGGAGGCGTTGAAACCACATTCCTGTAACGTGTTGGGGTGATAGGGCCGAATCTGACAGCCTTTGCCAGCTTCTTCAAAGAGCAGAAATCTACTCTTCATCTCCTGCAGTGTTTCCTTTGTTTCAACATCTTGAGAACTTCTCAGAAATGGCTCTGGAATACAAGGTTGGGTACACTGTTTAGTCTGGCATCTGTTGTCCTCTGCCAGCTCCGGGACCACCCAAAGGTTTCTAAGAGCACAAACCAGTGGGGTTAATGTGGGGTCCTGGACGTCAGCACAAGCCACTGTTTTCGGGAACAAAAGAGCGCTTCCTGCAGAGTGGCCACTTCCCTCCTGGGAGACGGCGGAGGCTGACCTAAGACGATGTTCACTGAGGACCTGTCACTGGGGTCTAGGTGGCAGATCCTCCATCCTGCCATCCCGCCATCCCACTGACCACAGGACCTGGTACCAACCAGTCAGACTTGTCTCTCAGGACTTCAAACCAGAGTAGCTCTAGGACATAGAGAATAGAGGACAGGAGACCCGAACTGAGGCTTGGAGAGGAAAAGCATCTCGTCCAAAATCACACTGCCAATAAGTGGTAGAGTCAGAACTTGAACACGGGTCTCTCTGGCTGCAATTCCCATCTCTACAGCCCCATGCTAGGAGACAGTGAATGAAAGTGCCTTAGCAGATACTATGGGACAGTTCCACTCTGTCCTATAGGTTGCTATAGGGTCACTATGAGCTGGAATTGACTACAGTGGGTTTGGTATAGGTTTATGTACTCTCCAAGGAGCCCTGGTGGCATGAATGGTTATGTGTTCTTCTGCTAACCGAAAGGTTGCTGGTTTGAACTAACCCAGCCGCTCTGTAGGAGAAAGACGTGGTGATCTGCTCCCGTAAAGATTACAGCCTAGGAAACCCTATGTGGCAGTTCTACCCTGTGGGGTTGCTATGAGTCACAATCAACTCAACAAGCACCTAACAACAACAACAACAATGTATATTATCTCATGTTGCTCAACAAGCTCTTACTTGCAGACACGCCGTATCACATAAGCTTTGCCTGGACATGGTACGGGGGTGGAATCAGCATGTGGACGATGGCCAAGGGAGTGCTGGACTCTGCTTGATGCCAGAGTGGCAGCAGGGAAGGCTTTTCAGGGAAAGTGTTGCTTGACCCTGGCCTTGAAGAATGAACAGGGGTGTGCGGGGGTGGGGTGCTTTCCATCTCAGGGAACCCCGTGAGTAGAAGCACAGAGTGTCAAAGGTGGTGGGCATTAGGAGGCAGAGACAGGCTGGATCCAGCCAGATCCTGGCCGCTGAGGAGCCCATCTTTATGCTCAAGGTGACAGGCTGCTACCCAGGAACTTTTCAGCTAAAAGGGGTAGGCCAGTATCCATTCTTATTCCTTCAGGGATTGTGGTGGGTAGGGGAAAGGAGAGAAAGATCATTTCTAAGATTTTACCTTCTGTTATTTTATCGAATGGACTTATAGCCTCTCTTGGGAAAACCTCACGCCGACTGTGAGCCACTTTGGAACAAGGATTGGCAGTCACCCAACAGCTGTCAGGTCCATGGTATGGCCCAAAGACAGACACCCCTGCTTGTAGTCTGGGTGAAGCCTGAGGGGCCTGTGTCTCCAGGCTGGTGGCACCCCAACATGGGTGACATCTTTGTTGCCAAGATTAGGGATCAAACCAAGAGCTGAGGGGAGGAAGCTCTCACCCTCCCTTCCAGCAGATGGTGGAACCCCTGAGGCTAAGGAGCAGACACAGGCCACACCGGCATTTTTGGTCAATGAACTCAGTTCAGTCCAATTACTAAAGACCCAATCATTCTTTCTGAGTACAAAGTCATTCGGGCTTCTCAAATAATAAGTCTTGGGCTTTTGGTTTCAGGGGACAGCAGGACTGAGAGATGATGAACATAGAATGTGCAAGGGGAAGCATTAATGAAACCAATTTTCCTACCCAAAGGTTATTAATTTGAAAGGCTATTAATTCCCAGCAAAGGGCAATGATTATTTTACTCTGATGACACAATGAAACACATCATATTTTATTAAAAGAAGATGTGAGAGAGAATCTGAATAACGTTTCTGGGAGAAAATTCCCGCTGGCCTGTGTGGCTTCCCAAAGTGCCTGAGCCTGCCTTGCTCCATGCAGGCCCACCCGTGGCCCACACTACCCATTTTATTGGGTGTCAACAAAACAACAGTTGCCATCGAGTCTTGTTGATTCTGACTCATGGCAAGCCCATGTGTGTCAGTAGAACTGTGCTCCATAGGGTGTTCATGGCTGATTTTTTGGAAATAGATTGCCAGACCTTTCTTCCCAGGTGCCTCTGGGTGGACTCAAACCCATAACCTTTTGGTTAGTAGCCAAATGTGTTCACCATTTGCACCACCCAGGGACTCCTCATTGGGTGCACTGCCCTCCTAAGCCAGAAGCCAGAGGTTCCCTTGCACTCATTCCCCAGCTCCCCAATTAGACCAAAGCTTTGGATTCCTAAAACCCCTTGAATTCAGTGCTTTTGTTCAGGTGCACACTGTTTTCTTGCCTGGTTTATCGTAACAGCCTCCGGACTGGTCTCCCTCTGTGCAGCCTTGCCAACCTTCCTCACACTGCCGCTTGAAGACTTTTCCACAATAGACATCTGGTCTTGCCACTATACCCTTCCGTGACTTCAAGGCCCTTGGCATTGCAGCTACTCCACCGCCTGCTTAGTAACATTTGTTCTCCCACCTCCTCACCACTCTCATCCTTCTGCAACCCCAGACCTAGTAGCTCCTCAGCTGATATCTTGCACCCCTGTACCTTTGCTCCCTCTGTTCCCGCTGACTCTATGGCTGATGGCGAACTCTGGTGCATCCATTAAAATGGAGCTCAGATGTCACTCTTTCAGCAAGCCTCCTTGCCTGGCTTCCTCCTGCGGCCAGCACCATGCTGCGTACCTGATCCTAATGTACTTGTCATGCTGCCCGGGAATTTCTTTGTTGAAGTGTGTGACCTCCCTGAGGTCAGAGGCCATGTCATTCATCTGCATATCCAACATGGAGGATGAGCTGGGCTCATGGTGGGCGCTCAGTGAATTCCTAGTGAGTGAGGTGGTTTACTGAGGGATCCAGGACTTGGACCAAAGGCTAACATTTGATCTGACAGTCATTTATACATTGAAGCTAAATGTGGCTAATTTTCTTTTACTCAGCTATACCTTCCTTCATTTCGGGATAAAAGAGCTCGCTGGAATGCCAGGGGGACCATATGAAAACACAATGGGGATAAAATAGTACCTATCTCATAAAGCTGCCATGAGGCTGCAGTTGGAGTCTGTTTGCACAGAGCTCAGAACAATGCTGGGCGCATAATTAGCACCTGTGTGAGGGCGAGTTATTCCCTAGGTACTGATTGGAGCACTCAGCATCTCGTGTCTTTATCTGTGAAATCCTTTCTCTCTGTGAACATTTATCCCAGTTGCTCTCACAGGACCAGATCCATCTCATGTTTGTTTATTCTGGATTTAGCTGGAGAATAAACTCTGGTCTGGGTGCTGAGGGCCTGTGGGCCGGGCCCTGTGGGAAACAGTTGTCAGACAGAGAGGACGGCAGACATGCTGACTGGGCTCTCTGTTTTCCTCTTTCCTGGGGCTGGTCCCCCTGAAGAATTTGACTGTGTACCTTGATTAATACTCTCCCTCTTAAAACTACGGCATCATCCCCAAAGTCTTATCGTTGCTGTGTGTTTCTCTCCACTAAAATGCTTGACAAAATAACAGTTTTTAGAAGATGTGCCTGGAGAAGGAAATGCTTCTGCCCCACACAATATGCAACACATTTCTTCCCTCATAAGTGACTCAGTTCCCTCACAGTTTATTCACAGAGTTATTGTGAGGCTTAAATGACTCACTTATTTCATTTTCTTGGTCTATCCTGGCCTGGTTTTGCCAGCCTTCCTGCAGCCTGAGACTATACTTCTTCCTGTGGATTCCAGGGAAGAAGGTAGCTAGAGGCTGTGTTTTCTTGCCAGAATTTTTTTTCTTCTTCCAGAAGTTGCTCTTAGCCTGTGCTCCCTGCACCTTTAGCTGGAATCAGAATGACCTTTTTTTTTCTTCCAGGAAATCTGATTATGAAAGAGTATGGCATTCCGAAAAGCTTTCCATTTGTACCGGAATCCTCTTGGGACAATGGGGCTCAGTTCCCTGAAGTGGTTCCAAGGTCATGGGCACTTTCTGCCCTCAACAGGTTCAAGGTCAGGTGACCAACCATCCGGGTCTTCCCAGGACTGAAAGGGCCCTAGAATGTGGAAGTCCTGGATAAACCTCGATAAGTTGATCACCTTAGTTGAAGGGCAGCTGAGTGAACAAGTGGAGAGTGAAAAAATGATTGAAATTACCCTTCTTATTGATCATAGGAGTCCCTGGGTGGCCCAAACTCAATGGTAATTTGTTGATGGTCATCCTGAGGGTTTTTACCCAGCATCCGGGGCACCATATACCTTCCTGCCATGGTTTTTGCCCACGCAGTCCCATTGGCCTGAGATGCTCTTGCTGACCTTCCCTAGTTGCCTTGTTAGCTTCACTCTTTCTCCAGTCTAGACTCAGTCTTCATTTCCTTAGGAAAAAATTATCCAAATTTTCTGACTTTGTCATATCTCCCTATTTGTTCTCTCAGGTGCTTTCCCAATCGTAGTTTTGTATTTGAGTAATCTCCCTTGTTATCTCCCGTATGTATCTCCCCTATTGGGTGGTAGGAGCCCTGGTGGTGCAGTGGTTAAGAGCTTGGCTGCTGAGCAGAAGGTTGGCAGTTTGAATCCATCAGCCACTCCTTGGAAACCCTATGGGGCAGTTCTACTCTGTCCTATAGGGTCGATATGAGTTGGAATCCACTTGACAGCAGTGGGTTTGGCTTGGTTTTTTTGGTACTGGTTAGCAGCCAAACTCTTAACCACTGCACCGTCAGGGCTCCAAGGATTTGATTAGCTAATGTATATAAAACACCGTAACAGTGCCTGGCATATACTATGCTCTACATAAATGCTCACTATTATGGTAGCTAGTTGTAAAAAATATTTGCTGGAGGGACAAAAAGTTATCTTGAGATGGATCGCAGGCCTAAATTTAAGGGCAAAACTAATAAAGCTCCTAGAAGAAAACAGGAGAAAATCTTTGCAACATTGGGGAGGGCAAAGACTTTTTAGGATACCAAAAGCATGGATAATAAAAGAAAAAAGAAACTGATAAGTTAAAAAGTTTGCTCTTTGAAAGATCTCATTAACTAAATGAAAAGGCAAGTCACAGGCTGGGAGAAAACATTGACAACACACATATCTAACAAAGCACTTGTACACAGAACATATAAACAGCACCTACAACTCAAGAATATTGCATTTTTTACGCAAATAATGAGAGGTATTTTCACAAGTTGCTGTAAAAAAATTAGCATAGAGTGCTGACAAAGATGCCTCCAAGGGGGAGGAAGCATTTGGCAAACAGATGTAGAAGGTGTGCGTTATTTGCGTAAAAACACAGTAAAATAACAAGCAACCCAATTATAATACGGGCAGAAGATTTGAACATAAGAGATTTGAACTTTTATTTTTCAAAGGAAAATGTACAAATGGCACATAAGAACATGAAAAGATGTTTACCATCGATAGTCATCAGAGAAATGCAAAGTTACACCACAACGAGATACTCCTTCACTCCCTCTGGAATGGTTAGAATTAAAAAGACTGACAATTCTAAGTGTTGATGAGGATGTAGAGCAACTGGAACTCTGGATACACCGTTGGTGGGAATGCAAAATACTTCAGCCATTTTGAAAAACAGTGGTAACGTCTTGTAGAGGTAAATGCACACTTATCATAGGAACCAGCAATTCGGCTCTTAGGAGTTTACCCAAGAAAAATTAAAATATATGTCCACATGAAGGAGTAAATATTCATAATAGCCCCAAACTGTAAACAACCCAAATGTCTATCAACTGGTGAATGGGTAAATAAATTGTGCCGTATTCACCCAATAGGATCTACTCAGCAATAAAAAGCAACAAATCACTGACACATGCAGCAATATGGACAAATCTGGAACGCAGCATTCCAAGTGAAAGAAGCCAGACTCAAAAGGCTACATACTGTGTAACTACATTTATATAACATTCTGGAAAAGCCATACCTGCAGTGACAGCTTAGTGGTTTCCTGGGGCTGTGGCTGGGGGGAGGGGGGCTTAACTAGGAAAGGATACAAAGGAATCTTTTGGAGTGATTGAAATAGTCCATGTCTTGATGGTGATAATGGTTACCTAGGTATACATTTTAAAAACTGCTGGAAGAATGAACTACAGCCAGTGAAAACGCAGTTTCTCCCCATCACCCAGGATCCAGGCTGGGGCTTTGCAGGCTGCACAGCAGGCTTTCTTTGTCAGCTGCTCCTGAGGGTTAAGGCTGGCCCTGGCTGCTCCTGGTTTGCGTCTTCAGCAGCTGCTTGTGAGGGTCAGGGCTGGCCCTGGCTGTTCTTAGTTTGCAAGTCTGAGAGGACAGGATGTTTCTGAGTCCTCTGGGGATTGAGGTCAATTGACCAGCTTAGCTTTAGTGCCGAGTTTGAACCAAATGATCAGCCAGGTCTGGGACAGGTCCAGCCTTCATGAAGCAGGGTCTAAGGGAGATCTGGGATACTGGAGAGGCCTCCAGGTTCCTTCGAGCCAGGGATGACTGGGGTGCCTGGGAGTCCACTCTTGGGAAACAAAGTCATCCAATCAGAGAAAGCAGAGATGAAAGGACTTGGGGCCCAGGCAGTATTGCGGAGCAGCGCCTTTTTACTAAAACCAAAAAGAAATCAAAAACAAAACAAACCTGATGCCGTCAAGTCATACTGACTCCTAACGACCCTATAGAATAGGGTAGAACTGCCCCATAGGGTTTCCAAGGAGTGGCTGGTGGATTCGAACTGCCGACCTTTTGGTTAGCAGCCGAGCTCTTAACCACTGTGGCACCAGGGCACTAACCTTTAATTCCCTTTTGTGTCTCAAACAACCTATATTTATTAAGGAGTAATTCGTTTTCCTTTTCTTATCAAGTAAGGACATAGATATCAGCACCAATCTACATTTCCAGTCCTCTGGAGATAAGCTGTGTTAACACCAAGCAGCTAGAATTCCAGCTAAAAGCCAATATACTCAACGTTTTAGTTGCTTTGTGCTGTACAATCTCCATTAACAGTTTCTTTTTGAATAATAGCAAGGTGATGCCCTTCTCCCAGCCACAGCCATTACTCCCTAAGGACCCAAACCAAAACCCAAACCCAGCACCGTCAAGTTGATTCCGAATCATAGCGACCCTACAGGACAGAGTAGAACTGCCCCATACAGATTCCAAAGAGCGCCTGGTGGATTGGAACTGCTGACCTCTTGGTTAGCAGCTGTGGAGGGGGCGGGGGGTGGGGCTTAAGGACCCAGGGACCTCTTATTGGTAAGAATGCTCTAGCCCAACGTCTTCATTTTACAGATGAAGAAATTGGACCCAGAGAGGCAAACTGACACACCCCAAGTTACTTTTAATTAACAAAAGAGCCAAAATGATTTGCATCTCTGGACATTCAAACCAGCATCTTTACTGTTTGGGAGAGAGTCCCAACCCACATCTCTGCTGAGTTCTGAAACTTTGTCTTCACACTGGTGTAAAGCTGGAGGACTCACAGTCCATGCCTCATGAAGGTTGATCCCACCAAGTAAGGCTTCTGGTGTAAAGGAGGAAGAAGACATCTGCCCGCGGGGCCTCCTCTTGCCTATAGGAAATAACCTTAACAATAGGGGTGGCCAAGGTAATAAAAACTAAAAGCCCCATGACTTCCCCCCAAATACCTGTTAGAACTGTGGTCTGCCAGCCTCAGTCTCAGCCTCAACCTCATGGACGTTACTCTAGAAGAATTTCATGTATTATGTATTTTAGCATGATAAAAATAAAATTAAAAAACAATATGAAGAGAAGGTTTATGGATTTCCTCTCAGCGACCCTTAAGGAAGATGCATGGTCTGCTTATAGTCACAAGACGGCTTAATCAAAGGAGGGAATAGATTCAATCCGAAACATTTATATTTATTTATTGACAAAGAGGCTGGCTCATTTTGGGGAGGTGCTTTTCAGAGGTAGGAGTGTCAAACAGTTCTAGTCGACCACATTTCAACGTAAATAAATGCAGCAGATCACTCTTGATTAAACAAACGGCCTTGTCTATTATTAGGCACCAACATAGCATCCTGGGATTGCAGCACTGACAAAGACTTCTAAGAGCTTTCTAAATATCCTCACACTGTGTGATCTCAGTGGTGTGCTGGGGCTGCCTTGCAGTGGCTCAGGAAAGCCAATTGTGCACATCTCTTTCCAACCCTCCATGATCAGTAACTGTGGTAGCTGGAAATTGGCTATATGGGGACATTCACACCATGGAAATTGGCAAAGGCTCCAAACCAAAAAAACTCATTGCAGTCGAGTCGATTCTGACTCATAGCAACCCTGTATGACAGAGTAGAACTGCCCCATAGAGTTTCCATGGAGCGCCTGGTGGATTCGAACTGCTGACCTTTTGGTCAGCAGCTGTAACACTTCACCACTATGCCACCAGGGTTTCCAGGCAAAGGTTACACATGAGGAATTTTTTTTTTTTTTGAGAGAGCGCCAGTTAAAGGCAAGTTCACCACAGAGTGCGATCTTAGTCCACAGATGTAGGAAAGTGAGAAGTTCCACATTTCTTTATTTCCCATACGCCAGCTTCAACGGGGGCTCTGAATCCCGTCCAGATGGGCTGGCAGGAAATTCTGTGCAGCTTGATTAGATTTCATTCACCCCAACCTTATGCAAAGGTCCTTCTGTCCCTGTCATTGTTCACATCAAGTCCAGCTGCTGAGATGTCCGTTGTCTCAGACCACATAGTTCCTTCAGAAACTCTACTCTTTAGGGTTGTGCTTGAGGTATGGGAAGCCCTGTGAGGCTGGGCAGGGCTTTGAACTGGTTTGTCCTGGTGTGAACCCCTGCTAAGAATTTGTATTTCCACCCCAGATATACTGAATCAGAATCACATGTTTAACAAGATCCCAGGTGATTCTTGTGTATAACTTCCTGGAAACTTGTTAGAAATGCAAATTCTCAGCAGGAGTTCAAACTGCAACAAACTGGTTGGAAGCCCTGGGCTGGGGTAGCGCACTACCCACTCCCTACCTGAAGAGTTACTTGGAAGCACTGCTTGGGTTCTTGCTACTCAGTGATACACCAGCCTCTGTTCTCTCCCAGTCAGGGAGGTAAGTACCTCTCCCTTTCCCACCTGCCCTTTGGATACCTAAGGTGATCTTTTTCATGAGTTTAGGGTCTCACAAAAGAGAGGAAAATATGTTTCCAGTAGCTTCTGCTCGAGTCCTGAAAACACCTCTAAATTAAGAAATGGTGGTAATGGTGGAGATGCAGGTGAAATAATTCAACATCAGATTCAGTAAGCTATTCTGCCACATGAAGGTAAGGAAGGTGGGGCCCACTCATGTACCTATGCTCACAAAGGGACAGAGAGGAGATCTGAACAGGCTTTTTCCATGACACTGTCTCTTCAGTGGGGGTCCTGGAGGCCTTTCCTGGATTGTCTCTACATCTGCCATGGAGTTGCCCCTGACTCATGGTGACCCCAGGCTCAATGGAACAAACTGCTGCCCAGTCCTGTGCTATCCCTATGATAGGTTGCAGATCTGATCATTGAGTTCCATCGACTGATTTTTGGAAGTAGATCACCAGGCCTTTCTTCCTAGTCTGTCTTAGTCTAGAAGCTCTGCTGAAACCTGCCCAGCATCACAGCATCACCTAAGCCTCCACTGAGGGACAGGTGGTGGCTGTGCAGGAGGAGCATGGACTGGGAATTGAACTTGGGTCTCCAGCATGGCATTTGGCGAGTGTATGCAATGTGCCAGGCACTCTGCTAAGCCTTGTACATACTTTTTCTTAATCCACGTCTGCTCAGGTCTGCACTGCCCCATCCGCTCTCTTGTTTCTGCTCCATTAGGAACGTCAGACCCACGATGGCTTTTCCAAATAGACCTTGGGCCAGTGGCTTAAATGGAAAAAGAGGACAAATTCTTCCTGTCTCATTTGGTTCCCCAATGACAAGGCTTTCGTGTCAGCATAGGAGTGAAGGTACTCCCTTCAGTGGGTTATTCATTTGTTTACTCATTCATTCTTCTCTCTGCCAACACTCTCTGAGCAACTTCTCCGTACCCACTGTGCTTCCACAGGTGAGACTTACCTTCAGTTAAATTGTTTCTGGAGCAAAGTATTCATAGCACAAAAGCAAATAACAATACTCGTTGCTGTTGATCGATTCTGACTCATAGCGACCCTGTAGGACAGAGTAGAACTGCCCCCAAAGAATTTCCAAGGCTGCAATCTTAACAGAAGCAGACTGCTACATCTTTCTCCTGCAGAGTGGCTGGCGGGCTCAAACCACCACTCTTTCAGTTAGCAGCCAACTGCTTAACCACTGTGCCACCAGGGCTCCTCTGAGTTAACAATCCCAAACCCATCACCTCAAGTAGATTCTGACTGAAAGCAACCCCATAGGGCTTCCAAGCCTGTAAGTCTGTACACAAGCAGCCTGCCACATCTTTTTCCCAAGGGTCTGAACCACCAACCTATCTGTTAGCAACTGAGAGCTTAACCACTGTGCCACCGGGGCTCCTCTGAGTTAACAGTAGAGAACAAAAAATTAAAAAATATACTTATAATCTCATCATCCTTATAGACAGACTTCCTCTGTGTTTTTATTCTGTATACAGATGCAAATGTATTTTTCATGTAACTTGAGACGTAAGTGCTTTCAGCTTTTTTCATCTCATGTAATGTAATATTACATCTCTCCGTGTTACTGTAGTGTTCACACTTATCATTTTTAGTGGCTGAGTAATATTCCATTAGGCAATGCTCTGTAATTTATGAATCCATTTTTCTATCATGGGGCAAACAGACTATTTTCAATTTCTCACCTTTATAAATAAAACTGCAATGAACTTCACACAGAGAGCTTTTCCTTTCAGAAAAATCTTTCTGCTGGATAAATTACCTGGTGTGGGATTACTTGGGTAAATGATGCGATCATTTTTCTGACATAAGAGTTGAAGCAGTCTTACAGTTAAGTCCCCACAGGGTGTCAGCCACACATAAAACCAACTCAGAGAACCCCACGAAGGACCTAAAGGCCTCAATAAAGGTGATGACAAGGTGCTGGCAGGGGGGTGGAATTGGTGAATCAGGTTAAAGGGCACTTTATATACATACCACTTAACTTTTGATAGTCACTTGGGGTGTTTTATCTCATCTAATCCTCAAAACACCCCTGTAAGGTAGGTGCTATTACTATCCATAAGAAATTGGGTGTCTGAGAGGATATGTGCCTTGACCAACGTAACATAGGAAGTAGCTGAGCAGGGGAAGGAGCCGAGCAGGGCTTCAAGCTCAGAGAGTGTGACTCAGATCTGCTCCTAACCTCCCACTCTACCTCCTCCTGATGTGTAATGATATTGTTGTTGTTTGTTGCTGTCGAGTTGGCTCCTACTCTTAAAGACCCTATGCACACAACAAAACAAAATAAAACACTGTCTAGTCCTATGTCATCTCCATGATCATTGGTATGTTCGAGTCCATTGTTACAGCTATTGTGCAGTGCTTCCCAGCCTAGGGGGCTCATCTTCCAACACTAAATCAGACAATATTCTATTGTGATCTATTAGGTTTTCACTGGCTACTTTCCAGAAGTAGATTGCTAGGCCTTCCTTCCTAGTCTTAGTCTGGAAGCTCCTCTGAAACCTGTCCACCATGAGTAACCCCGCTGGTATTCAAAATACCAGTGGCATAGTTTCCAGTGTCGCAGCAACATGGAAGTCACCACAGTATGACAAACTGACAGATGGGTAGTGGATACTAATATTCAGAGCTAACAATTTCAAACCACTTACCATGTGCCAGGCATTGAGTTAAAGACTTTCCATAGACATCTCATTTCACATTTACAGTACTGCGGGGCAGGTGCCGTTATCATCTCCTTTTTCCTGGGAAGGATGCTGATCTTTAGAGTGGTTCAACAGCATGCGGGGTGTCTTAGTTCTTTAGTGCTTCTATGACAGAAATGCCACAAGTGGGTGGCTTTAACATACAAATGCATTTTCTCACAGTTTAGGAGGCTAGCAGTCTGAATTCAGAGTGCTGGCTCTAGGGGAAGACTTTCTCTCTCTTTCAGCTCTGGAGGAAGGTCCTTGTCTCTTCTGAGCTTCTGCTCCTGGGCGATCTTCATGTGGCTTGGTATCTCTCTTCACCCATCTCTGCTTTCTTGTTTGTTTGTTTAATCTCTATCTCTCAAAACAGATTGATTCAAAATACACCCTATACTAACCCTGTTTTGGTAACATAAAAAGACAGCCCATTCCCAAATGGGATTATAAACTCTATGCCTGTGGTTATAATCACATTTGGGAATGGGTTGTCTTGTTATGTTAGTGAGACTTACCACATATTTTGGGGGGACGTAATTCAATTCATAACAGGGAGGTCAGAGGTAGGATTTGAACTCAAGTAGTCCAATTCCAAGGAGCCCTGGTGGTGCAGTGGTTAAACTACTAACTGAAAAGTTGGTGGTTCAAACCCACCAGCCGCTCTGTAGGAGAAAGATGTGGCCGTCTGTTTCTGTAAAGATTACAGCCTTGGAAACTCTGTGGGGCAGTTCTATTCTGTCCTGTACATCGCTGTGAGTAGGCATCGACCCAACGGCAACAGGTTTGGGTTTGGGTTTAGCCCAGTTCCTGAGACTGTGTTCTCAGCACAACACAACACTTTCGGAGCTGAAGGCGGCTCCTTGGCAGCCCTGGAAGTTAAAGGAGCTAGGACAGACCGGCACGTCCTTTGCCACGCCTTCAGCACCCCACAGAAGGCACGCTGACCATGACGTCATTGAAATCAGTCTTTTAACAATTGCACTTCCACGCTATAAAGTGTTGCTGTGGTGAACTGCATTTATGTGGTGACTTTGAACAAAGCCAAAAAGCCCTGATGGTGCAGTGGTTAAACACTGGCTGCTAACTGAGAGGTCAGTGGTTTGAACCCACCAGCCGCTCCACAGGAGATGTGGCAGTCTGCTTCTGTAAAGATTAAACCAACCAACAAACAAACACCAAACCCATTGCCATTGAGTTGATTCTGACTCATAGCGACCCTGTAGGGCAGAGTAGAACTGCCACGTAGGGCTTCCGAGGAGCAGCTGATGGATTCAAACTACCGACCTTTTGATTAGGAGCCAAGCTCTTCAACCACTATGCCAAGATTACAGCCTAGGAAACACTATGGGGCCATTCCACTCTCTCCTATAGGGTCACTATGAGTCAGAATCAATTCCACATCAGCAGGTAAAGAAAGCCGAGAGCGTGAAGTCAAGGCATTTCACATGAGACAAACAACTGGCCAAGTTGTCTCTGGGCTTTATTATATTTGCTTTTGTAGGCAATGTGGCGTTAGACATTAAGAACTATTTGGTTCATATTTAGCTATTGTATTTCGTGTGATCACGTGTCAGGAGAGCTCCATGAAGCTCTAGTTTTTTGTTAGCTCATCCTGGTTGACCCTGAACTCGACATTTAACTTTTCTGGGCCTCAGTTTCCTCATCTGGAAAATGAGGGGTCTGGATCAGTTCTGCTCTACAGTGTCTAGGGTGTGTAATGAGGTGTCCTTGGTTTCTTAAGTCAGCCATACTGGGTCTAGTCCTGGTGTTTTCCAAACCAGCTGGGCCTCAGCTTCCACCTCTTGGAAAACAAAGAGGTCAGGAGATTATCGCAGGGGTGCTCTGGTTCTGAGATATGTGAGTCCTAAGATGGTCCCATCTCTGACTTCCAGTAAGTGAAGGATGCCAGAGAGAGTTTGTCCTGAGACCAGAGATAAGCAGGGAAAAAGTGGGAGTGAGAACAGAGGTGGCTAGGGAGCCCCTGGCCCCTTTCCCTGCAGGAATGGTCCCTCTCCTGCTGCTGGACTCTGCTTCTCAGGTTTTGCAAAGATAAACGCTTGCTGCATCAAGAAACCAATAAGCATGAACTTGACCAAACAGCCCCAAGGTTACTATTCAAGGCAAAAATAAACCATGGGTGGAGGTTACAAGGTGAAGCACGCGGTACATGCTGTATAGGGCAGGGATTTGGGGGCTGCATGATGAGGAATGGGCCTGACCAGACCTGTGAGCCTCCTTGGAGCTTCTCCATGTCAGGGCCTGGGGTTGAAAGGGCTGGTGACACTCTTGGACACTGAGGACCAGCCACGATCCCATTTATTCAACCATCCATTCATTTATGCACGCATGCATTCATTCCCTTAAAGACTTATTGAGCATCTACTATGTGGCAAACTTTGTGCTTAACGTTGTGGATACAACAGTGAACAAGACAGACCATGCTTTCAAGAAGCTGATGGTCTTATGGTGGAAGCAACTAAATAGACAATTGTCATACAGCTTAATACAGTGTTGTGATGGCTGAAGAATAGGAGAGACACCTTCTCAGCCATAGGCTGACTGGGGTGAAGGCAGCCAAAGGAACCCTGCTGGGGGGCAGTGCCATCAACTCCCTACATAATCTTGGGGATCCCAGTTGAAGGCTGGTCCTGAGATGAGGGGAGGACATGAAATATGAGAGGAGGTCAAGCCCATGTGTTATGGATTAAATTGTGGTCTCCCAAAAGGTATATTGAAGTCTTTTCCTCTGTACCTGTGAATGTGGCCCTCTTTGGAAACAGGATTTTTGAAGATGTTATCAGTTACATTAGCACGAGGTACACCGGAGTATGGTGGGTCCTAATCCTATATGACCGGTGTCTTTATAAAAGAGGAGAGACAGATAGACAGATACAGAGAGACAAAGGAGGATGCCATGTACCATTGCAACTGCAAGTCAAGGAATGCCTGGAGCTACCAGCAGCTAGGAGAGAGGAATAGAGCAGTTGCTCCTCAAAGCCTCAGAAGAAGTCAACATGGCCGACACCCTGATTTTGGAGTCCCAGCCTTCAGAACTGTGAGACAATAAATTTCTGTTCATATCAGCCACCCGGTTTGTGGTATTTTGTTAAACAAGCCAAGGAAACCAACAGACCATGTGTAGTCAATATGGCACCCTGTGGAACCATAAGAGCTTGAGGCTACAGCCTGTACCCTGGGCCCTCCAGCTTTCCTGAGACCCTTGGTGCCCCTCATTTCCTTTGAGCTTGCCAGGCCTGGGGTCTGCAGGCCAGCCTTTCCTATCCTCCACGTATTCATTTCCTGATGAATAAATAAGGACGGGTCTGGGTGACTGGCTCAAGGCTGACAGGTGGCTAGAAGATCAAACCAGGACCAGGGTCCCGTTTCCTCAACTCTCTCCCCATACTTTTGGCTCTGAGTGTGCAGAACTTCTGTGCACATGATTTGCCCTTCTCCACGTGTGCAAGACATTGTCCTCCTTCACTGCCTGAGTCTGGAGGCCAGGCTGACTGCTGTCTGCCTCTTCAGACCATGGTGTCATGTACTCCAACAATTTATGGGGCACCAGGGGGAGCGATGATGGAACCAGTGTAGTGTAATGTAGTGGAAAGAGCTTTGGCTTTGGAGTCAGTTGGTTCTGTATTTGATTCTCTTCCACTTATTAGCTGTGTGACCTTGGGAGACTTGCTTAATCTGGGGGAGCCTCACTTTCCTTGTCTTAGTTGGAAATATCAGGACCCATCTCAGAGGCTTGTTGTGAGAACTGGGTGGAACTTGGTAAACTGTCCTGCCCAGAGCTTGGCATTCAACGCGCTGGTTCTCTTTCCCTTCACCACACATCTAAGAGCTCCTCTTTTCATGTCTTGACCCAACATAGTTCCTTCCAGATGTTTTTTGGTGCTTACTCACCAAGGTCTTTGTCAGTCTGTTTAGCTGCTTCCTGTGAACTGTGTGACTTCTGTGCCTTCTTTAGGCAGCGCACAGCCTCAGGTGCATGGCTTGGCAAGAACGCTAGTTTTTGTGCCAAGGAAAGGAGGCCCCTCTTTGGAGTGAGGATTTCAGCCTCCCCTCCCGCCACGTTGCCAGGCCCTTCTGAGCAGTAAAAGCCATCAAACCTTATGTGGCAGTCCCAGAGACTACTGTGCAGAGTCTCTCCCTCTATCAGTTGGAGTGTCCCAGCAGTGCCACCCAAATTAGGCAGTCTGAGCCCAATAAGGGCCCAGGTCGACCATCTCTGCTGAGGGGAAGTGAAGGTCTGACTCCCAAACAACCTGCTGGGCTTCTGCCCTTATACACCTCTCTAAGTAAACACCTGTCCTCTGGTGCTCCATTATGCTTCACCTAATCTTCTACAGTTAAGGAGAGTGGTTCTCCCATGAGCCATGTGCCTAAGAATGCAGACTTTTGGGCCCCAACCCCAGAGCAACTGATTCAATAGGACGAGAGAGGCCTGGGAATCATCATTGCGCCAGGATTGCAGGTCATTCTGAGAAAAACTTGCCTAGTAGTTGAGAATATGAGCTTTGGAACCAGGCTGGGATCTAAAACGTGGCTCTGCCACTAAGTAGCTATAATCTTGGGCAAGTTTACAGATGGTTTCCTCCAGGGCTTGGTCCGGTTGGGACCCCTGCTGGGAATTTGCTTTTCTAACAAGTTCCCAGGTGACGCATGCTAATGTTGCTGGTTAGGACCAATTCTGAGAACCACTAGTAGAACCAAAACCGAAACCCGTTGCTGTTGAGTCAATTCCGACTCACACAGACCCTATAGGACAGAGTAGAACTGCCCCATAGGGTTTCCAAGGAGCGCCTGGTGGACCTGAACTGCAGCCCTTTATGGTTAGCAGCCGAGATCTTACCACTGCACCACCAGGGCTCCGCTATTAGAGCAGTAGTTCTCAAAATTTATTATACATAAGAATCACCCTGGGAACTTGTTAAACTGTAGATTCTGACTCAGTATATCTGGGTGGAAATGCAAATTATCAGCAGGAGTTTGAACCGGAACTAAGGAATGGGAAGCCCTGGTTTCCTCACAGGGTTATGTATAAATCAAATAAACAAATGAACAGGAGAAAGGCCTGATGATTGGCTTCCATAAAGACTGCAGCCAAGAAAACACTATGGGCAGTTCTGTTCTGCACACAAGGGATCGCCTTGATTCAGAATCCACTTGAAGGACCAACAATAACAATGAGGTGGGAAAGGGCATTTGGCTGTACATTGAACGGTTCCAGGCATTGTCCTCCATGTTCTTTCAGCCTGAGGGGATACTGTTCGTCTCTCCCTGTACTGGCCAGCACACCACTTTGTCTAACCCTCTCCGCAGTCCGCCCTTCAAGCCCCTCAGCCACGTGAAAGAGCAAGCAGGAGAGCCGTAGAGCAGCACCATCCAACACAAGTAGAATGAGAGCTTCATACCTCATTTAAATCTTTCCAGTAGCCACATTAAAAACATAAAAACAGGCTAAATTAATTTTTAATAGTATCTTTTACTTAGCTCAATATATCCAAAACATTATTTCAACACGGAGTGTAAAAAGTATGAATGAGGTATTTTATGTTTTTTCACTCTTGGTCTTTGAAATCTGGTGTGTGTTTTGCACTTAGAGCACATCTCTATTCAGATGGTACATTTTCATTGGGGAATGAGATTTCATAAAATTCCTGGTTGGAGAAGTAGATTCACATACCCAAGTTGCACCAATTATATTTAAAAGTTTTCCCATAACTGAAATGAATATCACTTTTTAAATTAACGAACCAACTGATTGCCATCGCGTCTATTCTGACTTATGGCAATCCCATGTGCTCAGAGTAGAACTGAGTTCCACAGGGTTTTCAATGGCTGTGGCCTTTCAGAAGCAGAGCGCCAGGCCTTTCTTTCGAGTCATCTCTGGGTGGATCCAAACCACCAACCTCTTCATTTGTAGCTGAGTGCTTAATTGTTTACACCACCCAGGGACTCCTTTAATTAAAAGTAAATAAAATTCAGGCTCTCTGTTGAACTAGCTCCATTTCAAGTGCTCATTAGCCACATGTGGCTAGCGGCTACCGTGTTAGACAGCACAGATACAAAATATTCCCGTTATCACAGAAAATTCTACTAGACGGTGCTGCTCTAGAGTCAGTCTTTCTACCGACTCTGGGGCTGACCTTGGTCAAATCAAGTCACTCAGCAAATTGCATCTACCTCACAGGGTTATTGAGAGAATTCAGTGACGTGTACGTGGACGCGTGTGCGTGTGTGTGCGCACACACATCAACAAACTGCAGCGCCCTACACACTGTGGGAGTGCACATGTTAGTCCCTTTGCCCTGCCTACACACCCTCACCCCGGGCAGCACCGACACAGCTCTAGTCTGGGCACCTTTTGTCTCACCACCAGGCCTTTGCTCACAAAGTGCCCGCCTCTTCTTCCGCTTCTTCGTCACTCTCTCTGGTCCTGGCCTTGGGATCTCTGGTTCTCTGTGTTTCCCTGCTCTAAATTCCCTCTGCCCTCATGCCAAAGGGAATCGTGCCAGAGGTCAAATCTGAAAAAGCAAAGCTCAATTGTGTGTGTGTTTGTGGGTTGGGGAGCGATGGTTGTATTCACATAGCTGTATATTGGCATTCTTGGGTGTTTCAACTACTGTTTGGGGTAGTTGCCTTTTAAATCATAACTTTTGATGGGATTGAATTCTAGGCTTTCTGAAGGCATAAGTTTGCTAATGAGTATCTGTCTCCGGGAGCATCCAAGGAAAAAAGACTAAGGTTCCCTTTGGAAGGACCCGTGGTGTGTCTATGTGGCACCTCCCATCTGGAAGACCCTCCAAGGCAGGAGTGCCAGGAAATGGAGGCTGAATCTTGGCATTGGGACCTCCAGAAGAAGAACAGGCACCAAGTGGTGAATGGAGGAGCAGTCTTATCACCTCAGCTGAGTGACGTATATTCCTGGATCACGAGGGACGGTCATGGGGTAGGGAAGCAAGAAGGGTGGGTCAGGGGTGCAGTTGGCCTGTGGTGCTTTTTGGAGGAATGAATAAAAGTGAGTAGAAATCCTCCTCCTGAATAAACATGTGAAGTGTCTCCGACAACGCCTGATGTACAGCAGGTTCTCAGTGAACACAGGTGTTGATGGGAGAAGAAGCAATGGTTATGTCGCTGTTACAATATTTTCCTATTTGAAAGATTCTCCTGCACCTGATCGGTAAGAGGTCTTGAGCAGATAGAATATCCGATAGAATATTCTGTCAAGATGCTCTGGGGTCACCTTCGTTTGAACAGATTAGGATGGACAAGAAGATCAGCTTGGGGACTCTGCAGGGCAAAGCCCAAGACCCTGGGAAGACATAGGGCCCCACCTGGGCTTTCTCCAACACACCTGCCTCAGAGAGGTGTGGGGATAAGGCCTGCTAACTGTGCTAGGAGGACCGCATCTCCGCCTCTGTCTTCTCTGGGGAGTGAGCTCTGCTTGACTCACTCTCTGCCTGGAAGTCTAGAGGTACAGGCAGGTCTCCTTGTAGGAGAGAAGACTAAAATAAGACAGTGAGCAAGGAAAGAGTCCCAGGGACGGAGACCAGCTTGTTACTAATGGCCAGGAAAACTCTAGTGGGGAGGGAAGGGAGAACTATAGGGGAAGACTCGCCCTACCAGATACTAAAACATATCATAAAGCTTCAATAATTTAAACTGTCTGTACTGGTGCTTGGATAGATAGACAGACCAAATAAGCAAAGTCGAAATCCAGACACAAATACATACAGGAATTCAGTATTTGATAGAAGTGGCATCTTGAATCAATAGAGACAAAGATGGACTTTTAAATAAATAGTGTTGGGAGAACTGGAAAAAGAAAGGTACGCTGCAAGATACATAAATCAAATTTTAACAGAATTGAAATGTGAGATAGACACCTCCACAATTATAGTAGGAGACTTCAACACAACACTTTCGGAGAAGGACAGGACATCCAGTAAGAAGCTCAACAGAGGCACGGATTACAACAATCAACCAACTTGACCTCATTGACTTATACAGAACTCTCCACCCAACTGCTACAAAGTATACTTTTTTTCCTAGTGCACATGGAACATTCTCTAGAATAGACCACATATTAGGTCATAAAACAAACCTTTGCAGAGTCCAAAACATCGAAATATTACAAACCATCTTCTCAGACCACAAGGCAATAAAACTAGAAATCAGTAATAGAAAAACTAGGGAAAAGAAATCAAATACTTGGAAAATGAACAATACCCTCCTGCAAAAAGACTGGGTTATAGAAGACATCAAGGAGGGAATAAGGAAATTCATAGAATGCAACGAGAATGAAAATACTTCGTATCAAAACCTCTGGGACACAGCAAAAGCAGTGCTCAGAGGCCAATTTATATCAATAAATGCACACATACAAAAAGAAGAAAGAGCCAAAAGCAGAGAACTGTCCCTACAACTTGAACAAATAGAAAGTGAGCAACAAAAGAACCCATCAGGCACCAGAAGAAAACAAATAATAAAAATTAGAGCTGAACTAAATGAATTAGAGAACAGAAAAACAATTGAAAGAATTAACAAAGCCAAAAGCTGGTTCTTCGAAAAAATTAACAAAATTGATAAACCATTGGCTAGACTGACTAAAGAAAAACAGGAAAGGAAACAAATAACCCGAATAAGAAACGAGAAGGACCACATCACAACAGAAGCAAATGAAATTAAAAGAATCATTTCAGATTACTACGAAAAATTGTACTCTAACAAATTTGAAAACCTAGAAGAAATAGATGAATTCTTGGAAAAACACTACCTACCTAAACTAACACAATCAGAAGTAGAACAACTAAATAGACCCATAACAAAAAAAGAGATTGAAACGGTAATCAAAAAACTTCCAACAAAAAAAAGCCCTGGCCCGGACGGCTTCACTGCAGAGTTCTACCAAACTTTCAGAGAAGATTTAACACCACTACTACTGAAGGTATTTCAAAGCATAGAAAATGACGGAATACTACCCAACTCATTCTATGAAGCCACCATCTCCCTGATACCAAAACCAGGTAAAGACATTACAAAAAAAGAAAATTATAGACCTATATCCCTCATGAACATAGATGCAAAAATCCTCAACAAAATTCTAGCCAATGGAATCCAACAACACATCAAAAAAATAATTCACCCTGATCAAGTGGGATTTATACCAGGTATGCAAGGCTGGTTTAATATCAGAAAAACCATTAATGTAATCCATCACATAAATAAAACAAAAGATAAAAACCACATGATGTTATCAATTGATACAGAAAAGGCATTTGACAAAGTCCAACACCTGTTTATGATAAAAACTCTTACCAAAATAGGAATTGAAGGAAAATTCCTCAACATAATAAAGGGCATCTATGCAAAGCCAACAGCCAATATCACTCTAAATGGAGAGAACCTGAAAGCATTTCCCTTGAGAACGGGAACCAGACAAGGATGCCCTTTATCACCGCTCTTATTCAACATCATACTTGAAGTCCTAGCCAGGGCAATTAGGCTAGACAAAGAAATAAAGGGTATCCGGATTGGCAAGGAGGAAGTAAAGCTATCACTATTTGCAGATGACATGATCTTATACACAGAAAACCCTAAGGAATCCTCCAGAAAACTACTGAAACTAATAGAAGAGTTTGGCAGGGTCTCAGGTTATAAAATAAACATACAAAAATCACTTGGATTCTTCTACATCAACAAAAAGAACACCGAAGAGGAAATAACCAAATCAATACCATTCACAGTAGCCCCCAAGAAGATAAGATACTTAGGAATAAATCTTACCAAGGATGTAAAAGACCTATACAAAGAAAACTACAAAGCTCTACTACAAGAAATTCAAAAGGACATACTTAAGTGGAAAAACATACCTTGCTCATGGATAGGAAGACTTAACATAGTAAAAATGTCTATTCTACCAAAAGCCATCTATACATATAATACACTTCCGATCCAAATTCCAATGTCATATTTTAAGGGGATAGAGAAACAAATCACCAATTTCATATGGAAGGAAAAGAAGCCCCGGATAAGCAAAGCATTACTGAAAAAGAAGAAGAAAGTGGGAGGCCTCACTCTACCTGATTTCAGAACCTATTATACAGCTACAGTAGTCAAAACAGCCTGGTACTGGTACAACAACAGGCACATAGACCAATGGAACAGAATTGAGAATCCAGATATAAATCCATCCACGTATGAGCAGCTGATATTTGACAAAGGCCCAGTGTCAGTTAATTGGGGAAAAGATAGTCTTTTTAACAAATGGTGCTGGCATAACTGGATATCCATTTGCAAAAGAATGAAACAGGACCCATACCTCACACCATGCACAAAAACTAACTCCAAGTGGATCAAAGACCTAAACATAAAGACTAAAACGTAAAGATCATGGAAGAAAAAATAGGGACAACCCTAGGAGCCCTAATATAAGGCATAAACAGAATACAAAACATTACCAAAAATGATGAAGAGAAACCTGATAACTGGGAGCTCCTAAAAATCAAACACCTATGCTCATCTAAAGACTTCACCAAAAGAGTAAAAAGACCACCTACAGACTGGGAAAGAATTTTCAGCTATGACATCTCCGACCGGTGCCTGATCTCTAAAATCTACATGATTTTGTCAAAACTCAACCACAAAAAGACAAACAACCCAATCAAGAAGTGGGCAAAGGATAGGAACACACATTTCACTAAAGATATTCAGGCAGCCAACAGACACATGAAAAAATGCTCTCGATCATTAGCCATTAGAGAAATGCAAATTAAAACTACGATGAGATTCCATCTCACACCAACAAGGCTGGCATTAATCCAAAAAACACAAAATAATAAATATTGGAGAGGCTGCAGAGAGATTGGAACTCTCATACACTGCTGGTGGGAATGTAAAATGGTACAACCACTTTGGAAATCTATCTGGCGTTATCTTAAACAGTTAGAAATAGAACTACCATACAACCCAGAAATCCCACTCCTTGGAATATACCCTAGAGATGCAAGAGCCTTCACACAAACAGATATATGCACACCCATGTTTATTGCAGCTCTGTTTACAATAGCAAAAAGCTGGAAGCAACCAAGGTGTCCATCAACGGATGAATGGGTAAAGAAATTGTGGTACATTCACACAATGGAATACTACGCATCGATAAAGAACAGTGACGAATCTGTGAAACATTTCATAACGTGGAGGAACCTGGAAGGCATCATGCTGAGCGAAATTAGTCAGAGGCAAAAGGACAAATATTGTATAAGACCACTATTATAAGATCTTGAGAAATAGTAAAAACTGAGAAGAACACATACTTTTGTGGTTACGAGGGGGGGAGGGAGGGAGGGAGGGAGAGGGTTTTTTATTGATTAATCAGTAGATAAGAACTGCTTTGGGTGAAGGGAAAGACAACAGTCAATACATGGAAGGTCAGCTCAATTGGACTGGACCAAAAGCAAAGAAGTTTCCGGAATAAAATGAATGCTTCAAAGGTCAGCGGAGCAGGGGCGGGGGTCTGGGGAACATGGTTTGCGGGGACTTCTAAGTAAATTGGCAAAATAATTCTATTATGAAAACATTCTGCATCCCACTTTGAAATGTGGCGTCTGGGGTCTTAAGTGCTAACAAGCGGCCATCTAAGATGCATCAATTGGTCTCAACCCACCTGGAGCAAAGGAAAATGAAGAACACCAAGATCATACGACAACTAAGAGCCCAAGAGACAGAAAGGGCCACATGAACCAGAGACCGACAACTTCCTGAGACCAGAAGAACTAGTTGGTGCCGGGCCACAATCGATGACTGCCCTGACAGGGAGCACAACAGAGATCTCCTGAGGGAACAGGGGATCAGTGGGATGCAGACCCCAAATTCTCATAAAAAGACCATACTTAATGGTCTGACTGAGACTAGAGGAATCCCGGCGGTCATGGTCCCCAGACCTTCTGTTGGCACAGGACAGGAACCATCCCCGAAGACAACTCATCAGACGTGAAAGGGACTGGTCAGCGGGTGGGAGAGAGATGCTGATGAAGAGTGAGCTAATTATATCAGGTGGACACTTGAGAGTGTGTTGGCAACTCTTGTCTCGAGGGGGAATGGGAGAATAGAGAGAGAGGGAAGCTGGCAAAATTGTCACGAAAGGAGAGACTGAAAGGGCTGACTCAATAGGGGGAGAGCAAGTGGGAGTACGGAGGAAGATGTATGTAAACTTATATGTGACAGACTGATTGGATTTGTAAACGTTCACTTGAAGCTTAATAAAAGTTAATAATAATAAAAAAAGAAAGGTACGAAGCTGAATCCATCCCTCATATTATACAGGAAAAAAAAAAATCCAAATGGATCAGAATTTTAAATGAAAAATTTCAAACTAATAATGATTAGAAGAAAATAGGGGCAAATCCTTTTGTAACTTTGTGAGCAAGGATCTTCTGTGACTCAAAAGTCAGAAGCTGTAAAAGATTATTAAATTAGACTACATTTAAAACAAAAAGACTTCTGCATGGCCAAAAAAAATAAAGTAAAATAAAAATACCATAAGCAAAGTCAAAAGACAACAAAGTGAGCAAAATGTTTGCGTCTCATATCCCAAGGGGTTAGTCTCCCTGGTATATAAAGAATGCCTGTAAGCTAAAAAGGGAAATACCAGCCACCTACCGAAAGACGGGAAAAGAGCAAAAAGAGACATTTTGTAGAAAATGAAATACAAGTGCTCCTTAATATATGAAAAAATCCTCAACCTCACTCCTAAAAAGAAAATACAATTTAGAACTATACTGAGACACAGGTCTCACCTGTCAGCTTGGTCAACATTAAAAAATGTGACAGTATACCTGGACAGTGAGGCTGATGGGAGCCTGATGCGGTACAGCTCTTGGGCAGGGAGATTTGAGAACAGCCATGAAAGTGACAAATGTATCTTCTTTACCCAGCATTTCCTCTCTGGGAATGCACCCTGTGGGTCTCTGTGCACACACATGAAATGAAATGATACAAGGTTATCTGTTGCAGTATGATCTGTAAATTGTAGAACACTGGTAACACCCCAGTGTCCGTCCAGACATTGTTCAGTAAATGGTGGTACGGCCCTCCTTGCCATACCATGTGGCTCCCCTGTGGGAATGTAGTGTACTGATTTGTAAAGTTCTCTTGACTCTGTCATTAAGTGACAAATGCAAGATATGGAATCATACAGACAGTGTGATCCCTTTTGTGGGAAAGGTGGGGAAATAAATAAATAAATTCATATTTACTTTTATCTTCACAAATAAATATTGAAAAGATACAGAAGAAATTAATAAAAGTGGTTACCCAAGGTTGGCAGGGGTGGGAGACAGAATGTATGACAGTACAGGGGCTAAGACTTTGCAAACAGATTCTGTTTTATATTCTTTTAATTTATGAACCAAGTGAATATTTTGTCTTCAAAAAATAATTGTAAATAAGAAAGAGTCCAGCTTGTGTCTTCCTGCTGGCACCTTGTATGAGACACGCTCTTCTGGGTGTGGCCACCCAACCCTGAAGCCCCTCCCCATGACCCAGAGGACTGTAGGGGCTGGCCTCTCACTGCGGGGCTCTGGGGGCGAAGCTTCCACTTAACCTCATCTGTCTCCTTGGACTACCTGCCTGCCTAGCTGGTTGTCTGCCCATCACACCTCTAGTCACACCTTCGCCCACATTGGGCTGCAGCGTCCTGACTTCAGCTGTTGAATGGGCCAAGGGTCAGTCTCCTTCCCATGGGGTCCCCACTAATAGTAAAGGTGGCCCTCAGGGAACTTTCCAAGTAGGCAACTTTCTCTCTGGCAGCACCGGGCCTGGCAGATGGCAAAGTGCTTGGAGTCATGGGGAGTCAAAAAACTCCATGGATGGAAGCAGGCTTAGAGCTGGGCTTGAGGGCTAAGCTGGAACCCAGAGGTGCCCACCTGCTGCTCAGCTCTGGGAGGGGCAGGGGAGGTGAGACTAGATCCCTGGTGCTGTCCAGGACTCCTCTGGCAGCCCATCTTAGAGACTCTCAGGCTACCCAGGGCTCCTCCAGCAGCCCATCCTAGAGACCCCCAGGCTGCTCAGGGCTCCTCTGGCAGCTGGTCTTAGAGACTGATCCTTCCCCAGCAGCAGTCGCCTGGGGCTGGGTCTGGGGCTGGGGCTGGGGCTGGCGGAGCACTGGGAGCAAGGATATTTTAGATGTGTCAAATGTGAAGAATGTTGGAAAATGCCACCGGCATCTCCAGGAATTCACAGTTCACACTGGCAGCTAGGATGTGCCAGGCTCTTGGAAGACATTGAACTCAGGAGGAAATAGGGAAGTCTTTAAAACAGGCAGTCCCTACCTGGCCATCCAGGTGTGGTGGCAATGGTGTGGGCTCTGTGTGAGGACATGAGATCAGTGATGATGGGGCTATGCAATGCGCTGTACCAGAGGTCGTGGCAGAGATCAGAGGCATTCAGAGAGGGCAGGGGGGCAGGGAGGACCAAGAACAAATCAAAACAGAGCCGGGCAAGCTGGGGCCTGTGGGTGGAGGCCGCAGAGCTCCAGGTCCTGGGCCTGTTAGGTGCTGTCCATCAGGACTTAGCAGGGGCAGTAGCCAGCTGCCAGTCAGAGGCTGGAGATGAGCCCAGGGCCTTAGCCCAGGGAGAAGCTAGAAGAAGGCTCCAGTGTGTCCGGATTTGAAAACACCCCAGGGAACATGTTACTAGAATTCAGCATCTACCCTGCAGACAACGCAGCTAGAGGAGAGTGCGTGGGGCTGCTGTTTTCAGCGTGGTCTTTTGTTGTAAGGACACTGTCACAGGTTCTCGCCTCCGCAGGGAGACGGCTCAGCCAGGCTACTTGAAAGCTGGGGGTGTGGGATGCTGAGGCAGCAGCCACCTGTGATCTACCAGAGGAAGGAGGATGGAATCTCCACAAAGAGCTGGGGCAGAGCATAAAGAGCGGGCAAGTCATGATGTGTGTGTGTGTGTGTGTGTGTGTGTGTGTGGTGGGAGGATAGGAAGTGGAGGAGGGGTGGAGGGGCAATTCACTGAGAAGGGGTCTGGATATGGGCCACTGGAGTGCCGGGGGCAGGGATGGGGGGATGGGCACAGGACCTAGCTGGCCCAGCCCAGCCTGTCTTCTGCAGAAGGATGAATGGCAGAGGGGCAAGAGACAGGATGGACCAGGCACCAACTCTACCTCTCTACCAACTCTCTACCAACTCTACCAACAATACCTGCCCCTGGATGCTTCCTGGAGAAGACACAGCAACTCTCTCTGCTAACCATTGCCCTGTCTCCCCAGCCCCACAAACAGGAAAGGAGGAGAGAGGAGAAAGAGTTTTGAGTTATAGTTATGGTCATCTTCCTCATTATCATCACTGCCCAGACTTCCTTCCCTAACCTGTTTAACTTGTTGAGGGCTGAACTTGTCTTTTCACCTCCTACCTTCAGGCAGGCTTGGCTGACTTCCTCATTCTGCTCAGGAATCCCTCTTCTTCCTCTGAGTCATCCCTCCCTCCTCCCTCCTTGCCTCCCCACCTACTATCAGCAGCTGCAACTCACTGTAGCTAGCATGTAAGCCTGCTTCCCACTGGCCTACTCCATCCTGTCCACACCCTCCCCATCCTGACAAATCTTCTGCTCCTGCCAGAGCCAGGGCCACTTGAGAGTTCCTGACTGCCCACACTCCTGTCCCATGCCTCTGCCCCTCAGTTCCCTCTGGTTGGAACCCTGTCTCTTTCCTACCCCTCAGCTGTTGGACCTTGAAGGAACTAGAATGGGTGCTCAGGGTTCAAACTTCAGGAAACTTCTCCTGACAGCTCCTCCCTGGGTCAGGAGAGGGGCCCCTCCTCAGTGCTCCCCAGGCCCCTGTGTAGATCTTGAGGGTGGGATTCTGTTTACTTGCTGACTCCACTCCAGGCTTTGAGCTGTAGATGCCTTATGCATCCACGTGGTCCCAGCACTTAGCACAGGGCCTGGCACAAAGGTGGGCTGTTTGCTGAATTAAATTAACATGAAATTTTATTTTCCCAGCCTTCCTAGAGAAGGATTTGTCACAGTGAGCCCATACTGGGAGGAAGGGGAGGGCAGAGGTGAGGACCTGGCCCTGTTTCATCCTAATACCCACAATTCCCTTCCTGTGGTCATGAGCTGTTGGGTCACTAAGACAGCAATCCCCCCCTCTGCCTACTCTCTAGCAATGAGCTGGAAAGAAAGGCATTAACAGATGACAAAGAAGTACCATACAGTCTTTGGAACCATGGGTGGTCCTTTGTTTTGTCCTTTGCTCAAAGTCCTCCAGACCTCCAGCTGGTCCCCTCCCTCCCTCCCTCCCTCCCTCTCTGCCTGTCTTCCTCCTTCCCTCCCCTTACTCTTCTACAATTCCTTATTTATTTCAAGCCTTATAATTCAAAAAAAAAAAAGAAAGTCTCTTTTTTTTTTATATATAATTCAGTTTTTTAAAAGTTGCCTTTGTGAAGCCTTTTCTGATCCCAAACTGTTTCTTAGAATGTTAATAGGGGTTATAGAAAAAAAAGAAAAAAGTTTTGTGGTCAAATAAATTTGGAAAATGTATTAAGCAACATTAATCAGGTTTTCTACTGGCAAATACCTTTTTTTCAACAACATAAATGGTGACTATACATGTGAACTTCACTGGATGGAAAACACAAGAATCAGATTGGCTACATTTGTGGAAAGAGACCATGGGAAAGCTCAATATCATCATCTGTCAGAACAAGGCCAGGGGCTGACTTCAGAACAGACCATCAATTGCTCATATTCAAGTTCAAGTTGAAGCTGAAGAAAATTAAAAAAAAAAAAAAAGTACATGAGAGCCAAAAATATGACCTTGAGTATATCCCACCTGAATTTGGAGACCATCTCAAGAATAGATTTGATGCATTGAACACTAATGACTGAAGACCAGACGAGTTGTGGGAAGACCTCAAGGACATCATACATAAAGACAGCAAAAAGTCATTAAAAAGACAGGAAAGAAAGAAAAGACCAAAATGGATGTCAGAAGAGACTCTGAAAGTTGCCCTTGAACATAGAGTAGCTAAGGTGAACGGAAGAAATGATGACGTAAAAGAGCTGAATGGAAGATTTCAAGGGGCAGCTTGAGAAGTCAAAGTAAAATATTATAATGACATGTGCAAAGACCTGGACTTAGAAAACCAAAAGGGAAGAACACACAGCATTTCTCAGGCTGGAAGGACTGAAGAAAAAATTCAAGCCTCCAGTTGCAATTTTGAAGGATTCTAAAATGGAAACCCTGGTGGCATAATGGTTAAGAGCTATGGCTGCTAACCAAAAGATTGGCAGTCAAATCCGCCAGGTGCTCCTTGGAAACTCTATGGGACAGTTCTACTTTGTCCTATAGGGTCACTATGAGTCAGAATTTACTTGACTTGATAGCAACGGGTTTGGTTTTTTTTTTTTTTTTTTTTACAGGCAAAATACTGAATGACGCAGGACGCATCAAAAGAAAATGGAAGGAATGCACAGTCACTGCACCAAAAGCAATTGGTCAACATTTAACCATTTCAGGAAGTAGCATATGAAGGAAGAAGCCCAAGCTGCACTGCAGGCATTGGTGCAAAACAAGTCTCCAGGAACTGACAGAATACCAATTGAGATATTTCAACAAATCGATGCAGTACTGGAGGTGCTCACTCATTGATGCCAAGAAATTTGGAAAACAGCTACCTAGACAACCAACTAAAAGAGATCCGTATTCGTGCCCATTCCAAAGAAAGGTGATCCAAAAGATTGCAGAAATTATAGAACAATATTATTAATATCCTATGCAAGTAAAATTTTGCTGAAGATTATTCAAAAGCGGCTGTAGCAGTATATCAACAGGGAACTGCCAGAAATTCAAGCCAGATGCAGAAGAGGATGTGGAAGGAGGGATATCATTGCTGATGTCAGATGGACCCTGGCTGAAAGCAGAGAACACCAGAAAAAGGTTTACCTGTGTTTTATTGACTATGAAAAGGCATTCGACTGTATGGATCATAATAAATTATAGATAACATTGAGAAGAATGGGAATCCCAGAACACTTAATTGTGCTCGTGAGGAACCTATACATAGATCAAGTGGCAGTCATTTGAACAGAGCAAGGGAATTCTGCTTGGTTTAAAATCAAGAAAGATGTGTGTCAGGATTGTATTCTTTCACCACACTTATTCCATCTGTGTGCTGAGCAAATAATCTGAGAAGCGAAGCTATCTGAAAAAGGAGGCATTAGGACTGGTGGAAGACTCATTAACAACCTGTCATATACAGATGACACAACCTTGCTCCTGAAAGTGACGAGAACTTGAAGAGGATATGAAGCACTTACTGATGAAGATCAAAGACTACAGCCTTCAGTATGAATTTTATACCTCAACATAAAGAAAACAAAAACCCTACAGCTAGACCAATAAGCAACATCATTATAAATGGAGAAAACATTGATGTCGTCAAGGATTTCATTTTACTTGGATCCACAATCAATGCCCATGGAAGGAGGAGTCAGGAAATCAAATGATATAGTGCATTGGGCAAGGCTGCTGCAAAAGACCTCTTTAAAATGTTAAAAAGGAAAGATGTCACTTTGAGGACTAAAGTGTGCCTGACCCAAGCCATGATATTTTCAGTTGCCTCATATGCATGCGAAATCTGGACAATGAAAAAGGAAGACTGAAGAAGAAATGATGCCTTTGAATTATGGTGTTGGGGAAGAATATCGAATATACCACGGACCACCAGAAGAATGAAGAAGTCTGTCTTGGAAGAAGTATAGCCAGTGCAATCCTTGGAAGCCAGGATGGTGAGACTTTGTCTCATGTACTTTGGACATGTTATCAGGAGAGATCAGTCCCTGGAGAAGGACATCATGCTTGGTAAAGTAGAGGGTCGGCGAAAAAGAGGAAGACCCTCAATGAGATGGATTGACACAGTGGCTGCAACAATGGGCTTAAACATAAAACAACAGTTGCGAGGAGGGTGCAGGACCAGGCAGTGTTTCGTTCTGTTGTACCTAGGGTCGCTGTGAGTGGGAATCTACTTGACAGCACCTAACAACAACACTGGCCTACAGAGCCTTTAAGAAGCTACTGTGAATTTAATCTCCAGAAAGGATGTATGATATGCAGTGATTCTCAAACTCAGTTTACTTTGGGGGAAGCCCTCTCCTGCGATCATTCCTTTTTTTTTTTTAGCAAAACCTTTTCCTTCTTCATTCCTTTTTTTTTTGGCAAAATCTTTTCCTTCTTCCTTGCATCCTTCTTTCCTTTTGACTTTTTTCTTTTCTTCTTCTTTTTTTTAACATCATTACAAATTAACTTAGATCATAACGTTCAAGGGGTTTCATTTTCCTACTTTTTAACAACGTAATTTATTTTTTCTATTTTTAACATTCAGTTGTATTGTGGGAGAGAGAAAGAGAGGAGAAAGGCACACACACACAGACACAGACACAGACACACACACGCAGAAACAGGCACAAGGTAATAGGCCTGTCTCTAAGCCTTCACTCTTTCTCTTCCCTGACGTGTCCATCCTTGCCCTCCTTCTACCTAAGCACTTTCCATCCTCTTGAGGCCCAGTCTAAGTCCCTCTTCCTTCCTGAAACCTACTTTGATTGCTCCAATCCTTAGATGTCTCCTTCTAAGCCAAACATTTCCGGGACTGAGATTCCACAGGACACACTTGAGGAAATCCTGTTCACGGTCAGCTCTCCGTCCAGCCTTGGCCTGGAGGGCACCCATATTCATGACAGTGTTGGTGTCTGTAAGTCTAGTCCTCACTGTTCTAAGGAAGGCTGGTCTTTTCTGTTCTAATGAAGGCTAGTCCTTGTTGTTCTAATGAAAGCAAGGCCTTGTTTTTAGGACACAGGACTGGGCCCTCTGCGAGGTGCGAGGGTCTTCTAAGATGTTTGTTATAGATGGGGACACCGGGCAACAAGAGCCCATCATTATTGCTTCGGCATTTCTGTCACCAGAAATAAGCACGCTTAACTGCTTTGGTAAACTTCCTTCCAGTCTTTCTCCACGCAGATATATGTCATTAAGGATTTTGTTCATGGGTTTTCTTAAAGTCCAGAGGGTCTGTTGATCCAAATTTGTTCAGTGAATGGAAGTGGGGGCACCTTAGACCAGTATTTTAGCAGGCTGGGGAAAAAAAAGGCAAATTTAATGGTTTTCAAATTGTGCTTCTAGGATCCTGAGCCCAAGAATCCTGTGATGGTACTTTAGGGGCTACGGTGGTGACCCCACATGTGTGAGAGTAGGACTGTGCACCATAGGGCTTTCAGTGGCTGATTTTTGGGAAGTATATCCCCAGGCCTTTCTTCCAAGGTGCTTCTGGGTAGGCTTGAACCACCAAGCAGTCAAGCACACTGACTGTATCACCCAGGAGAGCAGCTTTTTTTTTTTTTTTTTTTTTTTTGGTGGGGATGGGGAAAAGGGACATAGAATTTGAGGGCAGCTTCCTGACTGCGCACCTTGTTTCAACCCAAACAACACTACTTTTAGGTTTTAATGCTTCCTGCTTGCAATTCTGTTTATAGGAAAGCTTTCATAGCAGACATATATTACAAACCACAAACCTAGACCAATCCCTTCCTTACACAGATTGAAAAAACTGAAGTGCCAAAAAGTTAAAAAAAAGTGTCGATCAACCCTGGATGTGGATCTAGAACCAGGTTTCCCCATACACCATCTAACATGCTTTCTGCACACTCCTGCACTTCTTATTCCCCTTCTGACTCAGCCAGTTCCCAAAGAGAAGAATAAAAGCTAGCCAGAAGCAAATAGCACTGAAGACACCGTGGTAAATCCTGCCAGAAAGAGATGGGGGAAAGGTACAGAAAAATTCCATCTGTTTCTCATTCAATCTGTTTCGTGGAGGTTCTTCTCATGCTAGGCCTTAAAATGTAAAGAGAAGTATGCTAAGAGCAAGGCTGCTGATGCCAAGAATAACTCAGAGGGAGACACAATACGATACCCCAGTCTCCAGTGAAATGAACTGTTTAATCAAAACCGCCTTATTCTGTAAATATTCAGTCTATTGATGAAAAGCTCTGCAAATAGAGGCAGCAACTAAGCAAGCCTCCAGAGAGAGCCGAGGATGTGAAAGAAGACAGAGAATAATGGCAGGTGTGCCTGCCTGATCATCTGGGTGGGGGTAGTGGAGAGGCAGGGGCTTGATTGAGTCATCATGAATTTACCACATACGTATTCTGTGAACAGTGCAGTGGTGGGGTGAGGAGGAGGGGGCGTTTTTGGCGGTCACAACTGGGGGGTGGATGGGTCTGTTGGCATCTACTGGGTAGAAACCAGGCATGCTGTTAAACATCTTATGATGTACAGGATAACCCCCACAACAAAGAATTATCCGGTCAGAAAAGTCAGTAATGTAGCTGTTGAGAAACCCTGGTCTAGGGTCAACACAAAAAGCTGGTGGTTGTTTCCTTTTCTGATACAGGAAGTAGATGAAACAGGAAGAGCTTTTGACCTAGAGTTACAAGACCCGGGTTCAAGACCTGACCCTGACCCTAACTAGCCACCTGTTCAGACCATTTTCCTCATTTCTAGCTTGGGAATTGCGATGCCCGCCTCTCCTACTTGCTGGGTTTGTTGTCAGGATCACAAGAGAGAATGTCAGTGGAACCTCTTGGAAATGCTTACATGTTATTATTTTATCTGACAGTGACAGCAAATCAAGCTTATGGGGGTGGTTTTTTGTCTAATGTCAGTGCAAGAATATTTTCCACAGGGTTTCTGTTTTGCTGGATGCATTTCCCCGTGTCCACTTTCCAGGGTCATAGCCTCATTCTCAGATTTGTGTGGGGAAGGAGCTCAGACACAAAGAGTGTTTTCTGGAGCTGTGGGTAGGGCTTCAAAGAACCCAACAATCCTCACAGGCTGCAGCTCTCAACACCGGAACTTGTGGTCTAGAAATTCTCTTCTGAATTCTTGTGAGACCTCTAAAGGGTTCACCCCAGAAAAGCAAGGTGTTTTCAGTGCTGAATTTAGATTCCTCATGTCAGGGGCTGGGGACTGCCGGTCCTTCCGGGTGGGGTTATGTAATGAGATGACAACATTTGCCGACAGGATATTGTTAGCGCGATGCGCTATGCCGTGCAGTATAGAGAGGAGTGCAGGGTCCGTGAGTAGGAGGTAAGAGCCCTGCTGTTGTGCAAAGTTGGTGCCAAAGAAACGTTCTTGTTGTTAGGTGCTATTGAGCCGGTTACAACTCGTAGCGACCCTATGCACACCAGAAGGAAACAGAAATGTTAAGTATTTATTAAAACATTGGAGAACTTTGCTTTGTGAAGCGAGTGAGGTGTGGTGGTAAACAGTTCTCGGATACAGTGTGGAAGGGAGGCCTAGTGATCAGTGAGACAATGGACAGCGTGAGACACTGAGGTTTTGCTCTTGTGATGTAATTACTAATAACACACTGCTTAGAATCTTAATACGGGGCTTGAGGTGGTTTTACTCCCTTTAAGCGAGCCCACCCCAAATTCTAATATTAAAAAAAATGTATAGCAGACGACTTCCATTTCTGGCAAAGATGGAGTAACAGGTTTTGGATTATCTTCTCATCTTAAACAACTAGATGAAATATATGAAACAGTAGTTTTCAGTGAACCGCACTCGGCAGATTCTGAAGGGAGGAACAATTGAGAAGCGGACTAGCATGTGCCAGCTTGCAGCCTGGAGAGTTTCTAGGCCACGGGCCTCCCTGTAGAGGGGGAGACAGAACCGTCAGATAATCAACTGGTGCTGTTTGAAGTCGCCAATTGTGGCGCGTTGTTATAGCAGCAACAGGAAACTAAGGCAAGGTCCTTGCTTTCCCAGGAACTTCTTATCTTTAGCAGGAAAGACATTTAACTTTTCTGGGTCTCTATTTTACTCTTAACCAAATAGGATTAAGAATATCTCTCCCACCTGAGTAAGAGTAAAATGAAATAGTAAATAATAACTAATTGAAGTAATAGAAAATACTACTTATACTACCAATATTGCTACTACTTCCGCTACTACTGTTGCTTCTAACACTGTGCCAGTGCCTTACAGACATTTTTTCATCTAATCCTCCAAACACTCTGAAGATGTAGAGATTGCGATCCGCCTTTAATACACAGAAAAACCCAGGCTCAGAGAGGTCAGGAGGCGTGGTCGGGGTCAGCCTGATAAAGGAGGAGCTAGAATTCCATCTCACCTCTGACTACTATTGTAGGCTCAAAGACTCTTGCTCATCTTGTTATACTGGTAATGATAAATTTTATGTCAATGGGGAACATGGTGGTGGTTATGATTTCTGTGCCACTCTGTTATTGTTCTCTCCTTGTGCCTCTTTCCTGTAACAGCATCTGACTGCTCCTCACATCCTCTTCTCTCCTGTCGCCAGCTTGTCACCAAGTGATTGAAATGCTACTAAATCAGCATTACGGCTTCCTGGCTGGGCAGACTTGGCAAAAGCTGAAGAGATGTTTGTTTATCTGAGAGCAAATGGCTCTGCGGTTTGGAAACGGAAACACCCTCCTACCACACCCGGGAGGAATCTGGTTGCGTTTGGTGAGGGGAATTCTGGTGTACACAGCCATTTGCGAGTGGAGCCAGGATCCGGATGCCAGCTGCTCTCCAAGGACCATTCAGGCTCCTCTGTTGCCCAAGAGTGAACTAACAGGCTTCGTTGAGGGGGGGCTGTACCATTTGAGCCCCTTGTCCTTTTTTTTAAAGAAAAAAGGAGGCACCTGCTAATGGTAGTTGGTTTTCCAGTCCTCCTTCCCCTCCTTTCCTTTACCTGTTTCCTCTTCCCTTTCCTTTCTTCACCTTTGAGTTTTAATGTTTCCCCCCATTGTTCTGAGGTCTATTTGTTTTCAAGGCGTTGGCTTGGCTAATAGGAGTTAGGGCCAAAGGTGCCAACTCACAAGAGCTGGGCTTCCGGGAGCACAGAGCAGAGTCGTTTGCTTTGAAGGCTGTTGAGCGTATCTGGATTAATACCATTCTTTCTAATATTTTCAGTCATTTCTGATCATCAAAGAGCTCCGACAGTTTTGAACTTCTCCTCATTTGTCCTTGGGAGCAAGGGTCTGGAACAGGGTTGATCTAAAAATGTTTTCTGAGTGAAGCCTCCTTAATGGGGCAGGCTGCAAATTCACATCAAGGGAGTGTCATCTTTCAAAACAGCTTCTTGGCAGAAAGGGATGTGGAATTTCAGAGAAAACTGAATCTGTTAAGCTTCCATTAAATGAACTCCTCGATTCCAGACCGTGCTGGGCAGAATCTGGGTACTGCGGGCCGTGAAGAATTGACTTTTTTGGTGACAGGACGCCCCAGAAAGGTCGTGGTGTCCTTTGCAATGAAACAAGCATCAGTTTGGAGTTTTTTGTTGTTGTTGTTGCTCTTCTGTGGCTCTGTCTCCTTTCCTATGCACTCTTTTTTTAAAAAATTATTTTTGGTGTTTTATGTTCTGCCTAATTTCATGGAGGTAAGAGATGGAACTTGTGCACTGGAGTCTGGAAGGTATTTGTGGGATGACCCTCATTGTGAGAGGTCATTTTCCCACAGCCAAATCATTTCTCCACCGTGATTTAAGCATTGTGAGGACTGGGGCCACGGCTTTTACCTTCCACCACCTTCGCTCCCCCTTCCCAGTGTGGCCGCACTCACTCCACGGTGGGTAACTTACCACAGGGCGTGAGTGTTTCTAAGGCTCTGAGCCATCATCAGGCCACTTTAGGATGCCGTGGGACATGCCCGAGACTCAGCCTGCCTTCTTAAAAGACTGTGGGATCTAGAGAAGTCAACTAGTGGGGTTTGATCCCTGTGACTTTTCCAGTTTGGCTGACCCTGTCTCCCAGGCCATTCTCCTTCCTCCCAGCCTGTCTCCAGGCTCACAGGCTCCTGCCCTCATTTTTCTCATCTATCCCTGCCTCTAACTTGGATGGCCTTTTCTTTCCTAAAAAGCAAAATAAAACAAGCCAAAAAGACTAAAACCAAACTGTTATTTAATTGAGAAAGGTATAAATTTTGTTTTAAAAATCTTAAAAAAAGAAAAATACTGAAAATATAAAGAAAAATAGCTCAAATTACCTGCAAAACCAAAACCTATTGCCATCGAGTCAATTCCAACCCATAGTGACCCTATAGGACAGAGTAGAACTGCCCCATAGGGTTTTCAAGGTGAATTCGAACTGCCGACATTTTGGTTGCAGCCATAGTGCTTAACCACTGACCCACCAGGGCTCCATATATGTATAGTGATAGTGCTCCTGTGTTGAGGTGGTGCAGCCCTGTAATAATAATCATTATATTTTGGTTTCTTTCTAGTTTTTAAAATATATGTCTGCAGATACATATATTTGTATAAATGTGTGTATTGGTACATATATTAAAAAATATTACATGTTAATAATTATATATATGACGTGTTTGTAATTATACATATGATGTGTTTGTCATTATACTTATGTTGTGTTTGTAATTATACACACGGCGTGTTTCTAATTATATATATGATATGTTTGTAATTATACATATGATGGAAACTGTGGTGGCGTAGTGGTTAAGTGCTACAGCTGCTAACCAAGAGGTCAGCAGTTCAAATCTGACAGGCGCTCCTTGGAAACTCTATGGGGCAGTTCTACTCTGTCCTATAGGGTCACTAAGAGTCAGAATCAACTCGATGGCAGTGGGGATACATATGACACATTTGCAATTATACCTATGACATATATATATATATATATATACACACAATTTAGAGTCCTGAATTTTTTACTTAATGTTTTGGTTTGGACATTTCCCCATAATACTTGGTATAATGACCACGTAGACCAATGTGAGTTTGTACCAGAATGATTCGTCCAACTCTCTACTGTTGCGATTTATGTTGTATCCGTTTCTATTTTTTTTCAAATATAAAAAATACTGTGATGCAATCCTCTTCACAGACCTTTCTCTACATCTCAGATGGGTACCTTCGAATGAATTCCTGGTAGTGGAATGACTAGATCAAATGACTTGAGCTTTTAAAAGTTCTTAGTACATGTTTCATTTGTAGATTAGCACCAAGGAAGCCTTTATTCATGTAAACAAACAACCAGGTGCTCTTGTTCTTCTGGACACACTGGGTCCCTATGTCCCCTGCCCACCTGACACAAGTCAGCCACATCTACAGCTCTCCTGTGAGAACCTGTATGAGATCTAACCTTCGAGGATATAGTAACACGTTTCTTGTTTCTGAGTGTCTGCTATGATCTCTGAAGAGCCCCATGGTAGATATGATGGAATGAGTTATCACTTAAATTGCCTTAAGTTAGGGCCTTGCATTTTGAGGATTTGTTATTCTCTTTTTACCGGCACTCCCTCCCCAGGTGGAGCCCAGGGATTAAAAATGAACCAGGTGAGAGCCCTGGGCTCGACTGTGAGACGCCTTTGAGTTGGATCAATAGCTGAGACACCTCAGCTGGAAACCTGCTGGTCTTACATATGATTGTAAATGATCATTTAATTCATATTTTGCCCCGTTTCATGTGGTGCAGTAGAAAACACAGAATTTGGAGTCAGGAGTACTGGATTCTAGTTTCGATATTTCCATGCATTCACTGAGTGACCTTGCGGGAAGTCTCTTAATCTACTTGAGCCCCAGTCTCCTCATCGGTATAATAAACCTAACTGTAATGCCTTCCAGGCAGGTGCGGTTGTTGAGATGCTGAAATGAGGCATTGTGTGTGCCACAGTATGTATTCTAAAGTATATTTGGAAGGGAGGTGGAGCTACCCTCATCCTCTCTCTCTGAAATGTACATTATTCAGCGATGCGTAGCTCTTTGCTGAGTTTCAGGACAGTTGTCCGTGGCCTTTGGGCCTCTGAGTTTGGCTCTGCCTTGTGGGCTAAAGGGCAGAAACAAGTACATCCGTTTACCCTAAAGCTGCTCTTAGCATAGTCATCTCTACAGACTTCGAGCTTTCACGTAAGGGAATGGATAAAATAAAATACATAGGGCTGCAAATGAAACCACTGATGTTGAAATGTGTGTGTGTGTGTGTGTGTGTGTGTGTATATAGAGAGAGAGGAGATGGATGGAGGGAGGGAGGGATGGATGGATAGATATAAAGTGAAAGAGTTCCTTTATTGAGGTGTTCTTTGTGATGCGCCATCTTGGTGCATCTTGGTGATGCATGCCCAGGGAAGGACATGCTGCCCAGGTGTTGAGAGTGCTGGGCAGCAGACACCTTCAGCTACCAAGAGCTGCCTCAACTAGGTCAGCCGGCATCCCCTGGTGTGGATGACAGGTACTCCAGGTCCAGAGCTTGTCATGGGATTGGCTGAGGCTGTGACCCAACTTCTGTCTCTGCCCTCCTGCTTCCATCTTCCCTTGTGCAGGTGTGGATCTGAAGGACATTCCCTAGTAAACATCTTGCACACTAAACTCTGTCTCAGCATCTGCTTCCTGGGGAATCTCAACTGCATCATGCATTAAATGAGATCTAGTGGCAGATCTGGAGACCTGGTGGTGCAGTGATTATGAGCTGAGCTGCTAACCAAAGGGTCGGCAGTTTGAATCCACCAGCCACTCCCTGGAAACCCTACGAGGCAGTTCTACTTTGTCCTATAGGGTCACTATGAGTCAGAACTGACTCCCCGGCAGTGGGTTTTTTTTTTTTTTAGTGGCTGATCTGATAACTACCATGCGTTTGAAGTAGTGATGAGAGTTTAAAAGTTAGTCTGAGATACCTGCAACAACTGTAATGTGATCTTAGCATGCTTTATTGCCTACATTTGTAATGGGAAGACACGTTAAATTTCAGTCAGAGGCTAGTGAAGAGAGAATTATTCCCATCCAAGTTCATGAACTTCCCTGAATTTTATCCATCAACACCCACCCACCAGTTTCATGGAGCCCAGGTAAAGGATTCCCAACTTAGAAGAAATTTGACTGGAAGAGAAAGAGAGAAATGGTCAATAGATAGACTGATCCAAACATGGAGAATGGTGAGAAGGAAGAAAAGCCCACATATATTGAACTGATCGGTTTACTAGGTTTAACAAATAAAATACAGAATGTCCAGTTAAATTTGAATTTCAGATAAACAATGAACAATTTTTTTTTTAAATCTGAGTATGTCCCATGAAAGGACCTACTTATACTAAAAAAAATTATTAATTGTTTATCTGAAATTTGGATTTAACTGGACATCCTGTATTTTATCTGGCAACCCTCTTACTTTTGAGCTCACATGACCTGCCTAAGGAAATAAAAAAGAGCTGGAGTTGGGCTTTGTTTAGACTTGGCTGTGGCCAGCTGAGTCACCTTATCCTGCCTGAGTTCAGTTTGTCAACCGGACTTCGTACCTGCATCACAGAGAAGTCGTGAGGATGACATGAGAAAGACCCAAAAAACCAAGCCAGTTGCTGTTGAGTTGATTTTGATGCATGGCAACCCCGTGTGTGTCAGACTAGAATAGTACCAAAAATGTGCATAACTCCATGGGGTTTTCAATGGCTAATTTTTCAGAAGTAGATTGCCAGACCTCTCTTTCGAGGCAACTCTGAGTGGACTCAAGCCACCAAACTTCCAGTTAGAAGCAAATGGGTTAGCCATTTTTACCACCCAGGGGCTCCTGTTGTGACATAATGTGTATAAAATCTACTCCAGAAACTCTAGCAGCTCATGTGGAGTGGCTGTTATTGCTATCTGGGAGAGGAAGTCTACCCCCTTGTAAAAGAATCAGCCATGAGAATCTCATCCTGGGCGGGGACCATCTAAGTGTTCACATCTAAGTAAACTGATAGAGCAGACCACTTTGCAATGGGAAATTAGCTAGTTTATTGATAAGCATACTGGCAAGTTTAGGGTTAATTTGCTTCTAAACTCATTTAAGCCTCCTGGTCAAAACTGTCACTGATTTAAAGGAACTTATGCAAATTCCTGGAAACCCTGGTGTTGTAGTGGTTAAGTGCTACAGCTGCTAACCAAAGGGTCGGCAGTTCGAATCTGCCAGGCGCTCCTTGGAAACTCTGTGGGGCAGTTCGAATCTGCCAGGCGCTCCTTGGAAACTCTGTGGGGCAGCTCTACTCTGTCCTATAGGGTCGCTATGAGTTGGAATCAACTCGAGGGCACTGGGTTTGATGTTTTGGGTTATGCCATTCCTGCAAAATGTGTATTTGTAAGGGTACCACGGTAAGGGCACAGAGCAACTTCAGCGAATAAAACACTTTAGTCAAAGAGGGCAGAGAAGGGCTCTACTCTGCCTGAATCGGGTAATCATTTTCTCCCGGTGGGATTATTTACTATTGAATTTCTTTGTGCCTGGTGATGCAAACGGGCATTGCCTTAACCAGAATAATTGGGACACACTTGGCCCCACGTATTTATCAGAATGGAGCCCTGGTGGTGCAGTGGTTAAGAGCAATGGCTGCTACCCGAAAGGTTGACAGTTCAAATCCACCAGCTGTTCCTTGGAAACCCTATGGGGCAATTCTACCCTGTCCTGTAGGGTCCCTATGAGTCAGAATTGACTACATGGGAATGGTTTTTTTTTGTGAGATGGTATCTCATTGTAGTTTTTTTTTTTTATATATATATAATATTTATTGTGCTTTAAGTGAAAGTTTACAAATCAAGTTATATACATATATACACGTTGCTGCATACTCCCAATTACTCTCCCCCTAATGAGATAGCCCGCTCTCTCCCTCCACTCTCTCTTTTCCCGTCCATTTTGCCAGCCTCTAACCCCCTCCACCCTCTCATCTCCCCTCCAGGCGGGAGATGCCAATGTAGTCTCAAGTGTCCACCTGATCCAAGAAGCTCACTCCTCACCAGCATCCCTCTCCAACCCATTGTCCAGTCCAAACCATGTCTGAACAGTTGGCTTCGGGAATGGTTCCTGTCCTGGGCCAACAGAAGGTCTGGGGGCCATGACCACCGGGGTCCTTCTAGTCTCAGTCAGACCATTAAGTCTGGTCTTTTTATGAGAATTTGGGGTCTGCATTCCATTGCTCTCCTGCTCCTTCAGGGGTTCTCTGTTGTGTTCCCTCTCAGGGCAGTCATCAGTTGTGGCCGGGCACCATCTAGTTCTTCTGGTCTCAGGATGATGTAGTCTCTGGTTCCTGTGGCCCTTTCTGTCTCTTGGGCTTGTAATTACATTGTGTTTTTCATTCTTCTTTGATCCAGGTGGGTTGAGACCAATTGATGCATCTTAGATGGCTGCTTGCTAGCATTTAAGACCCCAGATGCCACTCTTCAAAGTGGGATGCAGAATGTTTTCTTAATAGATTTTATTGTGCCAATTGACTTAGATGTCCCCTGAAACCATGGTCCCCAAGCCCCTGCCCCTGCTACACTGACATTCGAAACATTCAGTTTATTCCAGAAACTTCTTTGCTTTTGGTTTAGTCCAGTTGTGCTGACCTCCCCTGTATTCTGTGTTGTCTTTCCCTTCGCCTAAAGTAGTACTTATCTACTATCTAATTAGTGAATACCCCTCTCCCACTCTCCCTCCCTCCCCTCTCTTGTAACCACAAAAGAATATTTTCTTCTCAGTTTAAACTATTTCTCAAGTTCTTATAATAGTGGTCTTATACAATATTTGTCCTTTTGCAAGTGACTCATTTCACTCAGCATAATGCCTTCCAGGTTCCTCCATGTTATGAAATGTTTCACAGATTCCTCACTGTTCTTTATCGATGCGTAGTATTCCATTGTGTGAATATACCATAATTTATTTATCCATTCATCCCTTGATGGGCACCTTGGTTCCTTCCATCTTTTTGCTATTATAAACAGTGCTGCAATAAACATGGGTGTGCATATATCTGTTCGTGTAAAGGCTCTTATTTCTCTAGGGTATATTCCGAGGAGTAAGATTGCTGGATCATATGTTATTTCTATTTCTAGCTTTTTAAGGAAGCAACAAATTGATTTCCAAAGTGGTTGTACCATTTTACATTCCCACCAGCAGTGTATAAGTGTTCCAGTCTCTCCAACATTTATTATTTTGTGTTTTTTGGATTAATGCCAGCCTTGTTGGAGTGAGGTGGAATCTCATTGTAGCTTTGATCTGCATTTCTCTAATGGCTAATGATCGTGAACATTTCCTCATGTATCTGTTAGCTACCTAAATGTCTTCTTTAGTGAAGTGTCTATTCCTATCTTTTGCCCATTTTTTAATAGGGTTATTTGTCTTTTTGTAGTTAGGGTTTTGCAGTATCATGTAGATTTTAGAGACGAGGCACTGATGGGAAATGTCATAGCTAAAAACTTTTTCCTAGTCTGTAGGTAGTCTTCTTACTCTTTTGGTGAAGTCTTTGGATGAGGTGGAGTGGGTTTTTGGATGAGCATAGGCGTTTGATTTTTAGGAGCTCCCAGTTATCTAGTTTTTCTTTTGCATTGTTAATAATGTTTTGTATACTCTTTATGCCTTGTATTGGGGCTCCTGATGTTGTCCCTATTTTTTCTTCCATGATATTTATTGTTTTGGATTTTATATTTAGGTCTTCGATCCATTTTGAGTTAGTTTTTGTGCATGGAGTGAGGTATGGGTCTTGTTTCATTTTTTTGCAGATGGACATCCAGTTATGCCAGCACCATTTGTTAAAAAGACTGTCTTTTCCCCCATTTAACTGTTTTGTGTCCTTTGTCAAATATCAATTGCTGATATGTGGATGGATTTATGTCTGGATTCTCATTTCTGTTCCATTGGTCCATGTATCTGTTGTTGTACCAGTACCAGGCTGTTTTGACTACTGCGGCGGTATAATAGGTTCTAAAATCAGGTAAAGTAAGGCCTCCCACTTTGTTCTTCTTTTTCAGTAATGCCGTATTTATCCAGGGCTTCTTTCCCTTCCATATGAAGTTGGTGATTTGTTTCTCCATCTCATTAAAGAATGTCTTTGGGATTTGGATCAGAATTGCATTAAATGTATAGATTGCTTTTGGTAGAATAGACATTTTTATAATGTTAAGTCTTTCTATCCAAGAGCAAGGCATGTTTTTCCACTTATATAAGTCTCTTTTGGTTTCTTGCAGAAGTATACTGTAATTTTCTTTGTATAAGTCTTTTATATCTCTGGTAAGATTTATTCCTAAGTATTTTATCTTCTTGGGGGCTACTGTAAATGGCATTGATTTGGTGATTTCCTCTTCGATGTTCTTTTTGTTAGTATAGAGGAATCCAACTGATTTTTGTATGTTTATCTTGTATCCTGATACTCTGCTGAACTCTTGTATTAGCTTCAGCAGTTTTCTTGAGGATTCCTAAAAATATGGAATGCTTCATGAATTTGCATGTCATCCTTGAGCAGGGGCCATGCTAATCTTCTCTGTATTGTTCCAATTTTAGTGTATGTGCTGCCAAAGCGAGCACTCATTGTAGTTTTGATTTGCATTTCTCTAATGGCTAATGATTGTGAGCATTTCCTCATGTATCTGTTAGCCTCCTGAATGTCTTCTTTGGTAAAGGGCCTGTTCATATCTTTGCCCATTTTTTTATTTGGGTTGTCTTTTTGTTGTTGAAGATTTGCAGTATCTTGTAGATTTTAGAGATTAGACCCTGATTGGATTTGTTGTAGCCAAAATTTTTTCCCAGTCTGTGGGTCGTCTTTACTCTTTTGGTGAAGTCTTTGAATAAGCATAAGTGTTTGATTTTTAGGAGCTCCCAGTTTTTTTTTTCCCCCCCAGTTGTCTAGTTTCTCTTTTGGTGTTTGTGCAATTGTCAGTAATGTTTTGTGTACTGTTTATGCCATGTATTAGGGCTGCTAGCATTGACCCTATTTTTTCTTCCATGATCTTTATCATTTTAGATTTTATATTTAGGTCTTTGATCCATTTTGAGTTAGTTTTTGTGCATGGTGCTAAGTATGGATCTTGTTTCATTTTTTTTGCTGATGGACATCCAGTTACGCCAGCACCATTTGTTAAAGAGACTGTCGTTTCCCCAATTCACGAACTTTGGGCCTTTGTCAAATGCTCATAAGTGGATGAATTTACATCTGCGTTCTCAATTCTGCTACATTGGTCTATGTATCTGTTGTTGTACCAGTACAAGGCTGTTTTGACTACTGTGGCAGTGTAATAAGTTCTTAAATATGAAGTTGGTGATTTGTTTCTCCATCTCATTAAAAAATGCCATTGCAATTTGGATCAGGATTGCATTGTGTCTATAGATTGCTCTGGGTGCAACAGACATTTTCACAATGTTGAGTCTTCCTATCTATGAGCAAGGTATGTTTTTCCACTTATGTAGGTCTCTTTTGGTTTCTTGCAGTAGTGTCTTGTAGTTTTCTTTGTATAGGTCTTTGACGCCTCTGGTAAGATTTATTCCTAAGTATTTTATCTTCTTGGGGGCTACTGTAAATGGTATTGATTTGGTGATTCCCTCTTCAAATGTTCTTTTTGTTGGTGTAGAGGAATCCAAGTGATTTTTCTATGTTTATTTTGTATCCTGGTAATTCGTTGAAATCTTCTATTGGTTCCAGTAGTTTTCTTGTGGATTCTTTGGAATTTTCTGTATATAAGATCGTATCATCTGCAAAGAGAGCTAAGATACTTTTACTTCTTCTTTACTGATTTGGATGCCCTTATTTCTTTTTCTAGCCTAATTGCTCTGGCTAGGACTTCCAGCACAATGTTGAATAAGAATGGTGATCATGGGCTTCCTTGTCTGGCTTCCATTCTCAAAGGGAATGCTTTTAGGCTGTCCATTTAGGATGATGTTGGCTGTTGTCTTTGTATAAATGCCCTTTATTATATTGAAGACTTTCCCGTCTCTTCATATTTTGCTGAGAGTTTTTATCATGAATGGATGTTGGACTTTGTCAAATGCCTTTCCTGCATCAATTGATAAGATCGTGTGGTTCTTGTCTTTTGTTTTATTTATGTGATGAATTATGTTGATCGTTTTTCTAATGTTGAGCCATCCCTACATACCTGGTATGAATCCCACTTGATCATGGTGAATTATTTTTTTGATATGTTGTTGAAATCTATTCACTAGAATTTTGTTGAGGATTTTTGTGCCTAAATTCATGAGGGACATTGGTCTGTATTTTTTTTTTTTTTTGTGGTGTCTTTACTGGTTTTAGTATCAGGGTTATGCTGGCTTGAAAGAATGAGTTTGGGAGTATTCCATCCTTTTGTATGCTCTGAAATACCTTTAGTAATGGTGTTGTTAACTCTTCTTTGAAAGTTTGGTAGAACTCTCCAGTGAAGCTATCAGGGCCAGGGCTTTTTTTTGTTGTTGTTGGGATTTTTAAAAATACTTTTTCAATCTCTTGTTTTAGCTTTATTTAGTCGTTCTACCTCTGTTTGTGTTAGTTTAGGTAGGTAGTGTGTTTCTAGAAATTTGTCCATTTCCTCTAGGTTTTCAAATTTGTTAGAGCACATTTTTTCATAGTATTCTGTTATGATTCTTTTAATTTCAGTTGGGTCTGTTGTGATATCAGCCATCTCATTTCTTATTCAAGTTATTTGCTTTGTCTCCTGGTTTTCCTTTGTCAGTTTGGCAAATTGTTTATTGATTTTGTTAATCTTTTCAAAGTATCAGCTTTTGGTCTTGTTAACTTTTAATTGTTTTTCTATTCTCTATTTCATTTAATTCTGCTCTAATTTTTCTTATTGGTTTCTTCTGGTGCCCGAGGGCTTCTTTTTCTGCTCTCTGTTTGTTCGAGTTGTAAGGTTAATGCTGTGATTTTGGCCCTTTCTTCTTTTTGGATGTGTGCATTTATAAATTGACCTCTGAGTAATGCTTTTGCTGTGTCCCAAACATTCTGGTAGGATGTGTGTTCATTCTTATTTGATTCTATGAATTTCTTTGTTCCGTTCTTAATTTCTTCTATAACCCAGTAGTTTTTGAGCAAGGTATTGTTCAGTTTCCATGCTTTTGATTTTTTTGATTTTTTTTTTTTGCTTGCTTTTTCTGTTATTGATCTCTACTTTTATGCCTTTAAGGTCAGAAAAGATGCTTTGTAATATTTTGATGCTTTGGATTCTGTTAAGGCTTGCTTTGTGGCCTAATATGTGGTCTATTCTAGAGAATGGTCCATGTGCATTGGGAAAGAAGGTATACTTGGCTGCTGTTGGGTGGAGTGTTTTGTATATGTCTATGAGATCAAATTGGTGATTGGGGCATTTAGATCTTCCGTGTCTTTATTGAGCTTCTTTCTGGATGTTCTGTCCTTCACTGAAAGTGGTGTGCTGAAGTTTCCTGCTATTATTGTGGAGCTGTCTGTCTCTTCAATGCTGTTAGAGTTTGTTTTATGTATTTTCGAGCCCTGTTGTTGGGTGTGTAAATATTTATTATGGTTATGTCCTCCTGGTTTATTGACTCTTTAATCATTATGTAGTGTCTTTCCTTATCCTTTGTGGTGGATTTTGTCAGAAATTAATATTGCTACTACTGCTCTTTTTTGACTGTTGTTTGCTTAATATATTTTTCCCATCTTTTGAGTTTTGTTTTGTATCTTTAAGTCTAAGGTGTGTCTCTTGTAGGCAGCATAGAGATGGATCTTTTTTTTTTTATCCATTTTGTCATTCTCTGTGTCTTTATTGGTGCATTTAGTCCATTTATATTCAGCGTAATTATTCATAGGTATGAGTGTTTTTTTTATGAGTGTAGTGCTGTCATTCTGATGTATTTTTTTGTGTGTGTTGTTGATAGTTGCCATGTTCCACTTAATTTTCTGCGCTGAGTCGTTTTTCTTTATGTATTTTATTTTCCTCTTTTTCATTCTTATTGCTTTTGTATTTGGTGAGTCTTTATGTTTTTCTTGTTTCTTATTTTGATGTGTAGGATTGTTAGTTTCCTTTGTGGTTACCTTGATATTTACCCCTATTTTTCTATGTTTAAGCCAATCTTTTATTTCTTTATATCACCTTGACTTCCTCTCCATATGAAAGATCTATGACATCATTTTTTAGTCCCTCTTTTTGGTTTTAACATTGTCATCTTTTACATAATGATGTCTTTGTTACCCTATTTTGAGTGTTTTCGCTTTGATTTATTTTTGTGATTTCTCTATCTGGGTTGACATCTGGTTGCTCTGTCCTGTGTTCTAGTTTCTGATTTTTTAACCGGAGGACCCCCTTTAGTATTTCTTGTAATTTTGGTTTGGCTTTTGCAAATTCCCTAAACTTCTGTTTATCTGGAAATGTACTAATTTCGCCATATCTGAGACACAGTTTTGCTGGATATATAATTCTTGGCTGGCAATTTTTTTCCTTCAAGGCTTTATATATGTCCTCCTGTTGCCTTCTTGCCTGCATAGATTCTGCTGAGTACTCTGAGTTTAGTCTTATTGATTCTCCTTTGTAGATGACTTTCCATTCATCCCTAGCCTCTCTTAAAATTATCTCTTTATCTTTGGTTTTGGCAAGTTTAATTATATGTTTTGGTGACTTTCTTTTGGGATCTACCTTGTGTGGGGTTCAATGAGCATCTTGGATAGAGATCTTCTCATCTTTCATGATATCAGGGAAGTTTTCTGCTGACAAATCTTCAACAATTCTCTCTGTATTTTCTATTATCCACCCCCTCCCCCCCCCATTCTGGTAATCCAGTCATTTGTAGGTTATTCCTCTTGATAGAATCCCACATAATTCTTAGGGTTTACTCATTTCTAAATTTTTTTTACCTGATTTTTCCTTAAGTATGCTGATGTCAAGTGCTTTATCTTCAATCTCACTAATTCTGACTTCCATTGCCTCAATTCTGCTCCTATGACTTTCCGTTGAGTTGTCCAATTCTGAAGTTTTATTGTTAATCTTCTGGTTATCTGTTTGCTGTCTCTCTATGGATTCTTGCAGCCTATTAAATTCGTCATTATGGTCTTCTCTAATCTCCTTAAGTTCCTCTATTGGTTTGTCTGTGTGCTCCTTGGCTTGTCTGCATTTTGCCTGATCCCTTGAAGAGTCCTGTATATTAATCTTTTGTATTTTAACTCTGGTCGTTCCAGGAAGTTCTCTTCATCCAGAAGATTTCTTGATTCTTTGTTTTGGGAGCTTGCTGAAGCCATCATGGTCTACTTCTTTATGTGATTTGATAGTGACTGTTGTCTCCAAGCCATCAACAAGCTATTGTATTTATTTATTTTATGTTTGCTTATGGTGTCCTAGCTTCTTGTTTTGTTTTGATATGCCCAAATAGGCTGCTCACGTGAGCTAGTTTGATTATTGGTGGCTTTGAAGCTCTAATGTCTGTCACCAGGTGTTTAGAGCTGTTACTAGGTATTTGAGCCCATGCATTCGTTCACTTTTCTTGTATGGATTCAGCTCAGGTGTCCAGATAGTTGATCATCAAGTGTGTAGTGCAGGCTCTTACTGACAGTCCTAGACAGGCAGGGGTGATTGGAGTAGGCACAGATATCTGGCTACAGTAGGGGGTCACGTGCTGAGCAAGATGGGGGGCTGACAGCTGCCCCTGAGTGCCTGGGAGGAAAGTATGTCCCTGTTCTCTAGAATGCATAGGTGGGTGTGTTTTGCAGTTGGACTATGGCTACCCAATACTGTTGGCTGTAAGGAGTGGGACGCAGCACTTATTCTTGAACCCCTGTTGCAGGTGGCTAGGTGGCATGGGTGGAGCCACCAGTCCTCAGGCCTCTGATGTGGGTACGTGAGGACCCTGCTTAATGGGCAGAGCAGTGTCAAATATTATGAACCTGCCACTCCACCACATAGCCGGTACAGTGAAGTTAGGCTTCAGGTATATACCCTGTTGTACTGTGCTAATGAGGGCCTATGCTGTTGAAATGGGCCCACACAGGTCTATGCAGGGATGAAAGGCATTCAAAGTCCGTGGACCCCTTATGCCTGTGCCTAGGCAAAGGAGATGTATCTGCTCTGAGTTCCTGGCTTAAGGGAGCTGGCAAATTATTTTTTCCCATTTGTTAATTTTTTCCATCTTCCAAGCCGGGAGAATGGTTCAGGGCAAGTTACAGGCCCTATTCCTGGCCCAGGGTAAGTGGTAATCTGCAATCACGAAGCAGGCCTGGGACCCAGTGCAGAGCGGGAAGGAAGCGGGGAGAGAGGTTCTTCCCAAACAGGGTGTTTTTTGATCTTCGTGGTAGGTTAGATGCACGTACTTATCTTTTGCCTTTTGCGGGCCACTTCTCACTGGTTCTGGAGGGTTGAGCAGACTCTCTGCTGCTTGGTCTCTCATGATTTGGAAAACGCGTCTCAAATTCCAGGGCTTGCCTCACCATGCTTGCATCAGCCAATCCGGCGTGTGGGGTGCCGGTTCCCACTGGGTCAGGTCTGGCAGCTCCTTGCTGCTTCTGAACCATCTCTTCTACCCCTGCCACTCAGTCCAATTCCTCAACTTTGCCTTTGATATTAAGGGCTCCTAGATTGTCATATATAATTTATTCACTTGTTTTTCGGGTCTTTGTTGTAAGAGGGACCACAGGAAGCATCTGACTACTCTGCCGTCTTGGTCCCGCCTCCTGGTTTTTCTTTTTTTTTGGTGTTTATCAGAATGAGAAATAAAATTTTTTTTTATCTCTTGGAAATTATTTTTATTATAACATTTACTAATGTGTCAGGCTTCTTTGTAGAAAGACTGGCTTGTGACATTGTGATGTCTGTTCTGAGCAGACCAGGGCTTTATAACTAGAGATAAAATCCTCTCAGGTCTCCGAATACACCAACTCTTTCTTGCCTCAGGCCCTCTGCCTTCAAGAATCTGCAGACATGACACCTCCTCATGGGGGCTTTCCCTAACCTTTCTCTATAAATTAGATTCTCCTGTTATTCCCCATCACAGTATCTTCTTTACTCTTTTATAATACTCAGGGTCTCTAATTACTTTGTTTTATATTTTGTTTACTTGTGGATTATAGTGTTTCACTGACTCTAATCTGCCATGGCTAGTATGATGCACCATTGTTTTATATGCCACTGAAAGAGAAACAAACAAACCAACAAATCCTACAGCTATACATTACACTGTGGCATACCTTAATGATAGTCTGTCATGCATGGATGGGCTACAGCAGCCTCTCACTGTTTTGAGATGTCTTTCATCTATTTTAAGGGTTTGGCAGTTTCTCCTACTGCTGGTGGCTTTGCCTACTGCGTGATGGCATTCCTTCTGCACACGCATCAGTAACAGAGCTTCATAGGTTGCAATTATCTTTCCTATAACACATGGTTGTTACTTTGAAAGAAAACAAGGGATGGCAGTAACTCCTCCAATGATGATATCAAATGTCTGCCTTACCGCTGGCTCCATGCCTTTTTGCGTACAAATCCCAGACTATTCTTTGAGAAAACATTTTAACTGACAATTAAGCTCAACCCCTGAAGTACCAAACCTGCACATAACCCAATTGAAGTGATGACAATATGACCAGGCTTGTACAGGCTCAGGCATGACAATTATCATAGCCACAGACCAGCCAAGAGCGTCGTTGTAAGATATATTCCAACTTCAGAGGTATTAAAGATGAACAAGTATGTGTCTTAGAATTGATGAGAAGCATCTGTTTCCTCCATCAGGGAACCTGGTCCTTGTCAGTGTCTGCCGTGTGTACCTAGCACCTAGCACAATGTTGGCACACAGAAGGTTGCCAATAAACACATGTCAAATGAACAGAGGAGTTACTGTAACTCTACACTTTACTAACTGTGGAATTGACTAATGCCTGATGGAAATAAAACAGTATACAAATAACTTCTGATGTTTCTAAAAACTCCTTTGTTCTGAAATTCATTTAATTGGTGATGTCATTTGTGAGGACCAAGAATTTGACTGGTAAATATGATGATAGGTTCCCACTGATAGAATCCTCACAGTCATGTTATGAAATGCTTTCGGACACCACTTTTCCATTTCTAAACAGGGACCATGACATCACTGGTGACAGTGGCAGGATGATGCCTGATCATGGTCACCAAGCAGTGTAAATGTGGGACTGTTAGGAGACAGAGCTGCAGCCATGGAAATGATACGGCCAAGCACTCAGACTACAGGGAGGGTCTTGCTTGCTGATGAACTGGCAAGAGTTAGGATTGCTATTATACTTTAGAAAAACTTCACCCAGGGTGATGGGAAATGAATTTTGAAGGAAAGGAATAGACAAGTATATTTAGTGAATACCTATTAGGTGTGAGGCACTCGGTACATGCTTACTTAATCCTCGTAGCAACCCCTGGATTAAGTAGAACAGCTTCAATTTACAAATGGGGAAATTGAGACTCAGAAAGAATAGCTTGCCCATAACTAGCTGGCAGTGGATCTAGGATTCTAACCTGAATCATCGTCTTCTTTTTTTTAAATTTATTTTGTTGTTGTTGAGAATATACACAGTAAACGTATACCAAGTCAACCATTTCCATGTGTACAGTTCAGTGACATTGACTACATTCAAGTTGCATAGCCTTCTCGCCCTCCTTTTCTGCGTTGTTCCTCCGCCATTAACATTAAGTCAGGGTCCCCTATGGTTCTTATCTAATCTTTCGAGTTGCTGTTGTCACTTCGATCCCACAAAGATAGTTCTTAAAAAAGCATAATGCTCAAGGCAGACATTCTTTACTAGTTAAGCTAAACTATTGTTTCGTTTTAAGAAGACTTCAGGTGATACTTTTGTAACATGAGTCTGCTTGATTCCACAAGCTATTGCTTTTCCAGCCACTCTGTGCTGGAAAAACCTGAGATTTGTGGAATATCTACTGGGAATCAATGGACATTCTGGAAGACTTGGGCCAGCGCTGGAATTAGAATGGAGAAAGTGGCTCATCATCTGGAATGAAGTCAAGCTCGTGAATTTGATGGATGCTAGTCTATCTGAGCCAACTCCACGGCAATCAATGACATTCTATCTGAACCATTAGCAGTGGACTGATCTGTCTCCCCGAAAACGTTGAGGAGAACTTGTAGATTTGAGCACAAAACAAAGAAAGGTTTCTGATAATGTGCCCCCCCCACCATTCCCTCCATTTCCTCTTTGTTTTGTTTCACTTGGTCCTTTGAGCAGTTGCTACCAGTGTTGCTGTACAAGGTCTGCTTTGATACAGGACTGGGTACAAATGCCCTGGACTGCTGTGGAAGACGGTGCACAGGCTACAACTCGTACTCAAAAGAGGCTGGTCTAGAACAGATGAAGCACACAGAAGAGTGGTTAGAAAAAGTAGCAAGAGGGAAGGGTTAAAAAACCCAGTGTGAAGGACCAGGGCCAAGGCCCTATGAGTGGCTCTTTACACATGGGCTGGGGAGAAAAAGGCATCAGAGACTCTGGGGCCAATGAGAATCTCATTGGAAATAACTTCAGCCTTGAAGGGCTCTCTCTCAGTCCTTACAACTATAGTTGGGGAAAGTCGATACACTCAAATGTTCCTATTTCATGCATTAATTTCACTCAATTCTGATAAAGGTGGTAGGGATGTGCCTATGGAAAAGGCAAAGAACGATCTAGGAAAGGTCTTTTATATTTCATCAAGGTATGAGGGGTAAGGACTTCTCCACTCCCACATGACCACTAACCACTACTGTCACTCTCAAACCCTTTGTTCAGGTCACTTGTCATGAAAGCAACTGGACCTGGCCATCTATTGCCTTGTGGTGATTGGCTTAATTTGATGCTAGGGTGGCAATGCCAGGTGGAGCATGGATTCTAAAGTTGTTGGCCAATTGCCCTTTCTGCATCCCAGCACAGAAGCTGAGCTCTGGTAGCCACCTACCTTTGCTTTAGGAGCGGCAACTTTAGTGAACCCCTTTGTTTACTCAGAGTAAGGCAAGTACCAATACTTTTTTGGGTACTTACCCTGATTCAGAGAAGTAATTTAAACATCAATATGTTGTATGACTGGTATGAAGATGATGATGACACTCCAAGAACAAGGATGATCCCATTTATACTTTAATAATGAGCTAAGAACAAGGATGATCTCATTTATATTTTAATAATGAGCTAAGTCAAGTCAGTTTGTCTTCTATGTTGTTGTTGTTGTTAGGTGCCATCGAGTTGGTTCTAACTCATAGCCACCATGTGCTCCACAGAACGAAACACTGCCCAGTCCTGCGCCATCCTTACAATCATTGCAATGCTTGAGCCCACTGTTGCAGTCACTGTGTCAATCCGTCTTGTTGAGGGTCATCCTCTTTTCTGCTGACTCTGTACTTTACCAAGAATGATATACTTCTCCAGGGACTGATCCCTCCTGACAACATGTCCAAAGTATGTAAGATGCAGTCTCTCCATCCTTGCTTCTAAGGAGCATTCTGGTTGTACTTCTTCCAAGACAGATTTGTTCATTCTTTTGGTAGCCCATGGTACATTCAATATTCTTCGCCAACACCACAACTCAAAGGCATCAATTCTTCAGTCTTCCTTATTCACTGTCCAGCTTTCACATGCATGTGATGTGACTGAAAATACCATGGCTTGGGTCAGGTGCACCTTAGTCTTCAAGGTGACATCTTTGTTTTTCAACATTTTAAAGAGGTCCTTTGCAGCAGATTTGCCCAGTGCAATATGTCTTTTGGTTTCTTGACTGGTGTTTCCATGGGTGTTGATAGTGGAGCCAAGTAAAATGAAATTCTTGACAACTTCAATCTTTTCTACGTTTATCACAATATGGCTTGTTGGTCCAGTTGTGAGGATTTTTGTGTTCTTTATGTTGAGGTGTAATCCATCCTGGAGGCTGTGGTCTTTGATCTTCATCAGTAAGTGCTTCAAGCGCTCTTCACTTTCAGCAAGCAAGGTTGTATCATCTGTATAATGCAGGTTGTTAATGAGTCTTCCTCCAATCCTGATGCCCCGTTCTTCTTTATGTAGTCCAGCTTCTTGGATTATTTGCTTGGCATACAGACTAAATAGGTATGGTGAAAGGATACAACCCTGATGCACACCTTTCCTGACTTTAAACCACTCAGTGTTCCCTTGTTCTGTCCAAAGAGCTGCCTCTTGATCTATGTACAGATTCCTCATAAGCACAATCAAACGTTTTGGAATTCCCATTCTTCTCAATGCTATCCATAATTTGTTATGATCCACACAGTCGAATGCCTTTGCATAGTCAATAAAACACAGGTAAACATCCTTCTGGTATTCTTTGCTTTCAGCCAGGATCCATCTGATATCAGCAATGGTATCCCTGGTTCCATGTCCTCTTCTGAATCTGGCCTGAATTTCTGGCAGTTCCCTGTCAGTGTACTACTGCAGCCACTTTTGAATGATCTTCAGCAAAATTTTGCTTGCATGTGATAGTTTATATATATATATATAAATAAAACATACGTAATATATACATATATATGTTTCATTTTAAAAAAGAGAGAGAAAAACTAAATCAGACATTTTTCTCTTTTGTCTAGAAAGACACTCGAGAGATAAGAGAAAGGAAGAAGGAATTCCAAACAATTTAGCCTTTGTGAAAAGCAGTTTCCTTTTATGAGCTCATCACTGTAAATGTGCAGATGCCCCCTGGTTGCCCCCTATACCTGTAGTGTCTCATCTTGTTGGGTGGAGGGTGGAGGCAGCCAGCCAGGCATATGGCCGGGGAACAGAGCGGCTTTGAAGAGCACAATTTAAGCCTGTGTCTCCAGAGAGAACACTAGTGCTTTATTGGAGGAGCCTCTCAGCCAGTGGTGTCATCTGCAGGAAGAAAGCATTCCTGCCTGCATGGGCTTCTTAGAAGCCAGGGGTCTGGATTTGCTATTGTGAGCAAGGCTGATGGGGGAAGAACAGTGTCCTGCTCAAGGGCCCATTCCCTCTCAGGGGCTGTCTCTGGAACAGCTGATTGGGTGTCTTCTGTGGGAGGGTGCCCTTTAAACTGTGGCAGGATAACAGTGCCCATTCCGGTGCACACTCCAAAGCAGGCTGGGTGTGGCTTCTATTTCTGTGCTTGTGCATAGCTGTGGTTTTAAAGATCTATTAAGGCAGCAAAACAACACCCTTGTACGCAGAGGGACAATGCCATGGGCACTTGGCTAAGAAGAGCCCTATTACAAGCTCCGCTGGAGAGTAAGGAGTCTTTCACACATGTCTATTTGAAACCAGAGTGGGACAGGTGGAGATGCTAAAGCTGGGCCCACATGCAGCCCAGGTGGGGTGCACCATGAGGACAGGATCAAGGGACATAGACTGCTGCAGAGGAGGCTGCCAGCCCCTCAAAGAAGAGAGACACCAGACGGTCAGATTCCTCCACCAGACGTCCTGGAATGCTGGCAAAAGGGGGCAGCAGCATTTCCTGTGAGGGGGGCAGGGCTCGAGGGGCTCCCCCAGGGCCGAGCAGTGTGGCCTGCAGCCTAGTGTGTGCAAACCAAAGTCCCAACAGTGGAGGTAGAGTGCGTAATGTGATGGAGATGATGGCTTGGGCCTTGGAGCGTTGGTTTGGTTGGAAGCTGGCTTTAGAGATGGATGTTTAGCATCTTGAGCTTGTCCAGAGGAAAGCTATGGGGAGGGTGAGGGGACTGGAAACCACGTCATTTGAGGACAAGCTAAAGGGATATTTAGACCAAAGAAGAGAGGGCTGGTGTGGAGCCAAGTGGCATGTGAAGGAAACAGATCTTGGTGAAATAAAGGAAGGGACAGTCTAACAGCAGTCAATTAGTACCATCTGAACAGTCCAACTTTGTGTGTGTGTGTGGTAAGTACATATATACATGACAAAACATTTGCCATTCCAACATTTTTTACATGTACATTTCAGTGACATTAATTGTGGTCGCCCTGTTGTTGAACAATCTCTCTTTATACCCATGAGATATTTGCACGGCTGCATGGAGATCCTCACCAAAGGGCCTACTGTTCAACAACAACATTGACTGAGCACTTATTCTGTGCCAAGTCCTGTTCTAAACACTTTCTCTGTGTTAAATTCCTTAAGTCTCACAACAAGAAGTGCACCAATCTTTTATTATCCTACCTTTCAAAGATAAGGAAGTGGAGGCACAGTGACGATATAACTTGCCTGAGGCCACATGGCTAGTGAGTGGTAGGGCTGGAACAAGAGGCTCCTTTGGGTACTGGGCAAGGCTTGGAACTGGTTCATCCAGTTCAAACCCCTGCTGAGCATTTGCATTTCTAACAAGTTCCCATGCAATGCTAATGCTGCTGGTTAAGGGCAATTCTGAGAACTACCAAAAAAAAAAACAAAAAAAAAAACCCGTTGCCACTGAGTCGATTCCGACTCATAGCCACCCTATAGGTCAGAGTAGAACTGCCCCATAGAGCTTCCAAGGAGTGGCTGGTGGATTCAAACTGTTAACCTTTTGGTTAGCAGCTGTGCTTTCAACCACTGCTGTGCAACTAGGGCTCTACTAATAAAGCTGTGGTTCTCAAAATTTATTATATATAACAATCACCTGGGGGTCTTGTTAAACTGTAGATTCTTCTAGCAAGGGAGAATGAAGAAAGCCAAAGACACAAGGGAAAGATTAGTCCAAAGGATCGATGGACCACAACTACCACAGCCTCCACTAGACTGGATCCAGCACAACTAGATGGTGCCCAGCTACCACCACCAATTGCTCTGACAGGAATCACTCTAGAGGGTCCTGCAGAGAGGTGAAGGAAAATGTAGAACAAAATTCTGACTCACACACACACACACAACAGACTCACACACACACAACAGACTCACACACACACAACAGACTTACTGGTCTGACAGAGACTGGAGAAACACCAAGAGTAAGGCCCCCGGACACCCTTTAGCTCAGTACCAAAGTCACTCCTAAGGTTCACTCTTCAACCAAAGACTAGACAGGCTCACAAAACAAATAATAACACACATAGTTCAACCATGTATAGGAGACTAAATGGGCACAACAGCCCAGGGGCAAGGATGAGAAGGCAGGAGGGACAGGAAAGCTGGATGAATGGAAACGGGGAACCCAACGTTGAAAAGGGGAGAGTGTTGACACGTTGCATGGTTGAAAACCAATGTCACAAAATATTATGTGTATTGTTTAATAAGAAAATAATTTGCTCTGTAAACCTTCATCTAAAGCACAATTAAAAAAACATAGATTCTGATTCAGTGTATCTAGGGTGGATATGCAAATTCTCAGTAGGGGTTTGAACTGGAACCAACTGGTTCGAAGCCCTGGTCTTGGGGCTGGTGGGAGCAGCCCCACCCTAGCCTAGGGCAGGAAGCTAACAGCAGTATTGGTCCTCCTTAGATCTCTGGTCTATTCAGGGACTGCCAGCCTCTCCCACTACTGTCAAGATGGCACAGAACATTGGGGACCTCTGATGCCCAATACCCCGGGAATTTCATTCTCTGCCTTAGTGTTACCCCCAGGTCCTGAGTGGTTCCAGGTTCCCAAGTCTGATGCGACTGAAAATATTTGACCATGTGAGTTTTGCTCTCTCTCTGGCTGTTCTTGGTGTCCCCAGTGCTGCACAGGAACTGGGAGATCTGTTCTTTGCCACAGAAGCATGGCAGCCTTTACCCAGAGTAAGTACAGCACGCCCAGCTCTCCTCACACGGAGATAATGGGGCTGTTTGGATTTGAGTGCAGTGGGTGGAACTTAGAGATTTGTTTCTCTCTCTGTGTTGCTTTCTGGCAAAAAGAATGCCAGTGTTTGATGGTGGCATGTTATTTCATTCTCATTTCTGACAATAATGGGAGAAATTTCCTCTCTTCTGACAGATTTCGAGATTTCTGGGAGAAGGAGAAAAAGAAAAAAGAAACCTAAATGTGTTCTTAACAACCTAAAAACAAGAAAACGAATTGTTGAAAGTGGTGAGACTAGGCTGATGAACAGGAGAACAGGGTAGCCCTCAAACTAGTCTTTGATTGGCCTCAGCTGCTGAATGCTGTTCCTGGCCATCCGGAAGCCCCTTCTGCATGTAGGGAGGAGGGGTGCTGCCCTCCAAAGTTAGAGCCACTTAAAACGAGAGTTTCTTTGTAGCTTTGGCTTCCAGAATCCCCTGCTTGAGACTCAGAAGTCGTCTCTTTCCCGAAAGGTCCAAAGGTGGCCACAAGGTATAAAAAGTAAAAATTTAGAAGGAACACAACTGTCATCACTTCTACCCTGGAGGCCCTGACAGTGGCATACTTATTTTCCTCTGCTTGAGAAGTTACAACCCCAAATGAGTTCAGAACGATCCCACTGTAAGGCAGACTCGAATGCTGGTGGGCCTGGAGTTCTGGCAGAGTCCAAGGGGGCCTGGCTTTCCTCAGCTAGGACACCAAATGGCTCTGCTCTTTCATCTGGTCTGTCAGAAGATTTCAGACTGGTCTGTGGAGTCCTGTGGAAAGCAGCATTACTGAGAATTCCTTTTCTTCTCTCCACTTGGAAATTATGTCCTGTCAGATCTTGAAGTGATTTTAGGCTTGGTAGAGAGTCCAGAGGCGGATTATCCGATAGGCAAGGTAAGCATGGAATTTACTTTGTTTACCACGTCATCTGTAGTGAACAATTTCACATTTTTTCACCACATCAAAGATTCTGCTTCTAGTTATGGCTGGCACCTGTCTCTATCCCAACACCACAGCACCTTCCTCCAGAATTGAAGTCTCTTTTCAAATTTATAATCCCTTTTTAACAGGGGTGGATGATCTGGTAAGCAAGGTAAACTCTGCCTTATTTGTGCTTACTTACTAATGTATAGTGAACAATCTTTGATGTGGTGAAACCCATATGAAATCACTCACTACAGATGATCTGGTAAGCAAAGTAAGCACCATGTTTACCTTGCCCATTGGATAATCCACCCCTGCTAGAGACCGATGTTTAGCAGCTGGAGCTTGTCCAGAGGAGAGTGACTGGGAGGGTGAGGCTGGAAACCAGGTCAGTTGAGGACCAGTTGAAGAAGGGATGTTTAGCCCAAAGAGAAGGGCTGGTGTGGAGCTGAGTGGAGCAGGAAGGAAATGTCTTGGCACAATACAGGGAGGGACAGTCTAACGACAGTTGATCAGCATTATCTGAAGAGCCCATCTTTATACTCACAATCCTGCCTCATGGGGATCTCTACCAACCAGGCTGGCAATTCAACAACAACCAACACTGATTGAGCACTTATTTGTGCCAAGGAGTCACTGGGTGGTACAAACAGTTAAGGTGCTCGGGTGCTAACCAAAAGGTTGGAGGTTCCAATCTACCCAGAAATGCCTTGGAAGAAAGTCCTCGTGATCTACTTCCCCCAAATCATAGCTGTTGAAAACCCTATGGAGCACAGCTCTACTCTGACACACGGGGTTGCCATGAGATGGAAATGACCGGACGACAGCTATGTGCCAAACTCGCGTGTGTATGTGTACGTGTTCATATAAATATCCACCCCTGTGTTCCAGGCGGTGTGGGTTCTCGTGCTTGGAGGTCTGCAGGTGGATGAAGACCTGCTCCCCTTGGTGTCTGCCCTGCCTTCTTTGCACAGGTGGCCTGCTCCCAGAGACCTGCTCTTTGTTTTGTCCCTGGCTGTTGGGGGACCTCCAGCTTGGCTCATGTAGACAGGCCTTGGCATCAGCTCCCACGCCCACATCCCAGGCAGGTATCTAGGGGCTGGGCAGCAAGGCCCGGCTGAAGCCTGCTCTGAAGTGGGCAAGTGAATTGGAAGCCTGGCTTGCTGGTGACCAGGGACTCATGGAGCAGTACCTGTTTGCATGTGGCAGTTAGAATGATTCACGCCAGGACCAGACTCAAGGTGGCCTATGGGCACAAAGCTCTTACCCCTCGGGTCCCGCCAACTATACCTTGACTCTTCAGGTTTCCTGTTACCCAAGGGGCCATGCTGCTTCTAAAGCCTCATCACAAGCCACCTCCCGCATCCCTCTTCTTAGTCTCTGTTCTTGGACGCTGCCCTCCCCCTTCAGCCTCTGAATTCACAGCAGGCAAATCCAGTGACAGACTCTAGCAGGGTTTAAGGGCCATGCTTGCAATGCTAAAGAGAAGGTATTAATAAGTAGGGCTTGCTTTTTCATCCACTTATCTATTCACTATGCAACTATCAGGGCACTCTCTCTGCTCAGAAATCAAATCCTGGTTCTGCCACTTAGCAGGCTGTGGGATTCTGGGCAAATTAGTTAGCTTTTTTGAGCTTCATCTCCTTTATTTGAGACTGGAACTAGCAATATTGTCCTCACTCAGTTGTTGTAAGGATTGAAGAGATTATCCATTATCCGTGTGTAATAAATGATAACAGATTATCCATACCTCATAGAGTTGGGATAAAGATAAAATGAATTAATATTCATAAAGTGCCTATGTAAATTATTTATAATGTTTATAAATGATCCTCGCATATGATAGAAGTGTTTGTTAAAAATAAAAAAAAATAACAAAGGGCCGGGAGAGGCATTTCAGCACCTCAAGGGCTCATGAGCCGCTTGCTGAATGTTTAAGAAAGGTCTAGAGCTGAGAGGGAAACCCTGGTGGTGTAGTGGCTAAGTGCTATGGCTGCTAACCAAAAGGTCAGCAGTTCAAATCCACCAGATGCTCCTTAGAAACTCTATGGGGCACTACTACTCTGTCCTATAGGGTCGCTATGAGTCAGAATCAACTAGACGGCAACGGGTTTTTGGTTTTTTAGAGCTGAGAGTGCCTAGCAGGTGGCGATGACTATGTCTTCCTCGTTTTGTGCCCCAGAGCCCAGCACATTGCCTGGTACACGGGAGTGCCCCAGTAGTTGCATATGGAATAAAAAGGTGGATGAATGAACGTATCCTACTCATTTTATACCTTTCCTTTAGCATTGAAAGCCTCGTTGTTTTCACGTGCTGTCGAGTCAGTTCCGTCTCATAGTGACCCTACGTACAGCAGAATGAAACACTGCCCGGTCCTGTGCCATCTTCACAGTTGTTGTTATGCTTGAGCCATTGTTACAGCCACTGTGTCAACCCATCTCGTTGAGGGTCTTCCTCTTTTTTGCTGATCCTCTACTTTACCAAGCATGACATCCTTTTCCAGGGTCCCTCCTGATAATATGTCCAAAGTATATGAGATGAAGTCTCGCCATCCTCACTTCTAAGGAGCATTCTGGCTGTACTTCTTCTAAGACAGTCCATGGTATATTCAATATTCTTCACCAATACCACAATTCAAAGGTGTCAATTCTTTTTCAGTCTTCCTCCTTCATTGTTTAGCTTTCACATGCATATGAGGCGATTGAAAACACCCTGGCTTCAGTTAGACGCTCCTTAGTCCTTAAAGTGACATCTTTGCTTTTTAATTGAAAGCCTCAGTTTTACAAAATTTATTTCTGATTTGGTAACACTATACCCCATTTTCCACTCATTAGTGACTTGGGGCTAACCACTCTGGCATTTGTAACCTCAAAGCTAGAGTGCTGGTGAGCTACATGATAATACTTTAGTAAATAAAGGAAGGTGTTACGGATTGAATTGTGTCCCCACAAAATATGTGTTGAATTCTAATACCTATAATGGTGGATGTGATCCTGTTTGGAAATAGGGTGTAGTGTATCCTAAACCTATCACTTCCAAGTAATAAAAAGAGCAGACTAGACACAAAGGCACACAAGGGAAAGACACGTACGAGCCAAGGAACCAAGGAAAGCCTGCGATGACCTGCAAGGAAGGCTGAGACCCTGATCTGGACTTTCAGCCTCCAGAACTGAGAGAAAATAAACTTCTGTTCTTTAAAGTCAGCCACTCGTGGTACTTCTGTTACAGCAGCAGTAGGTAACTAAGACAGAAGGAAATTACATGGAATTGAGCATAAAGTTCACAAACTCAAGGGCAGGAGCCTCGTAGTGATGCAACACAAACTTTGCTTTGTCTTGAAGACATAGTTACTTAACACCTGCCATGTGCCAGGACTGTTCAGGATGCAAAGATGAGCAAGTCACCACCCTGTTGTCCAGGTAGGTCCCGTCTGGTGGGGAAGGGGGTCAAGGGCATAGAGAGCAGTAGGGGAGGGTAGGAATACCATTGGAGATACCCTGGGAACTTAGAGGGACAAAGGGTCCCGGGGTTTCTGGTTGGGGGCGAGTGTCGGAGGAGCGGCAGAGAAGAAAGGAAAAGGAGAGGGTGCTGCGGCTTGTCCGCCCTTCCTGCCGGTTCAAGGAGCTTTGCTGTCACTGAGCCATGCATAACTCTCACCCACTGGCCTTGCCCCTCAGTTCCTTGGCCCTTAGGTTGGTCCTCGACCACCTGCAGCTACTTGCCTTTCTCTCTGCCCACACATCTTAAGAATCCCATTAAATTCCAGCCTGTCCAGGAGCATAGCTGAGCCAGGATTTCACTCCCGCTCCCTAAAAACAAGAGGTAGAACAGAAATCTAGTTTTTCTTTTTATCCTCAAGTCTCCCTACCCACTTCAGGCTGCAGAGAATTCCTGAAGGGTGGAGAGGCAGAGGCTCTGAGTTTCCCCCTGTGTCTGTACTCAGAACTGGAGCGTTAGAGCCAGATGAGCTGATGTAGGCGAAGAGAGAAATTTTGGGTTTGCGTATTCTCAAAAACCTTGGTAGAATAATTTTCTTTTAAGGAAATTGGCTTCTGTACAGAGTTTTAAAAATGGCATCATAAAAACCAGTAAATATATTCTCAGCAATTGTGATTGCCTCCTTATGATTAGACCCAATGAAATGTCACACCCCAGTTCAACCAGCACTGATGGAATTTTCTATAAAAGCCAAAGCTAATTAAGGTCTTTTCCCCCTCCCTCCCTCCCTATTCCATCACCAACCCTGAATTCTTTATTTGATGACGCAGTTGTTAAAAATAAATTGAAAATGTTTCTAAATTCTTTGTCATTTTGGAAGAAGATCACCAAAGAAATACTAGAGTGTAGAATTAGGGGGGAAAAAAAGCCACCTTCCAGAATAAAAAACTAGTAAGAGTGTCTTCCAGGTAAGACAATCAACAGACAAATATGATGATGAGTGACTATTCTGGGACAAGATCAGTGCATTTATCTATCTGTATCTATCTATATATGTAAACACACACATATACATACATAAGCTCAACTACCTTAAATCTTTTCTGAAAAGAATCTAAGTATTAAGGTGAGAGGGGTCTAGGTGAATGAGAAAGTCTGGACGAGGTGGGTGGCTGTAGAAACATAGAGGAGGGAGGTGTACAGGAGACATCTTGAGGTAGATTCAGTAGGACTCAGAGACTGAAGAAACAAGGGCATAAAGGCTGGAAGGGGTTTTGGGTGATGCAAATGGTTAACACACTCGGCTGCTGACTGAAAAGTTGGAGGTTCTAGTTCACCCAGAGGCTTCTTAGAAGAAAGACGTGGTGATCTACTTCCAAAAAATCAGCAATTGAAAACCCTGGGGAGCACAGTTCTGTTCTGACACACGCGGGGTTGCCATGAGTCAGAGCTGACTTGACAGCACTGGTGCTGGGACTGACAGGTTGGGAAGGAAGAGGAGGATTGAGCAGCATTTCTGTAAATTTTCTCAAGAAATACCCTTGTGGAAAAATGGGGGAAATATGGGCTGGCTGCAAGAACGGTTAGGTCGATGAGTAACCAACTGGACCAATGTACCCAAACAGCACTGATGGATGGATTGGTATGTCCCTGGAGTGGGGACTCCTATGTCTTGATTTAGGGTCTGACCTTGGCTTTTTCTTAGCCAGCAATTTTGTCACTGATCTGGATAAAAATACAGATTAGGAGTTCATCAGCTTTCTGAAGTCAAGCAGCTACAAGTGATTCTAGAAACAAAACCCAGGACTTTAACAAAGGGTAAGAAGGAGAAAGAGAGAAAATGAGTCTGAACAGATAAAATTTAGCAGGGCTACATTTGGATCCCAAACCTGACTGCTCAAGTAAAGGGCAGGAGCTGGGCTTAGAAGCACCAAATGTGAAAAGACCATATGGGGCCATTCTACTCTGTCTTATAGGGTCCCTTGAGCCCAAATCGACCTTAGATGCCATTTTGAGGGTATGCTTTAAGAAAGGGAATATAAAATCACTGAAAGGCGATCAGGTAGGGGCTCTGGAAGGCACCTATGCAGGTGAGAGAGTGGCCTGTGCAGGTGAGGGAATGGCCTGTGCAGGTGAGGGAGGGCTTTCGCAGGTGAGGGAGGGCCTGTGCAGGTGAGGGAGGGGTTTGTGCAGGTGAGTGAGAGCCTGTGCAGGTGAGGGAGGGCCTGTGCAGGTAAGGGTCTTGAAAGTTAAGCTCCATCACTGTTGTGATCAGTCAGCCTGTGGTGGAGGGGCACGCAGAGGACCCAGTGAGAGGGTGGGTGGTGACAGCACTCAAGGTGGTGGCAGAACAAAGACCAGCACACAGGCAGGGTTGTGGCTACTACCAGGCAGGTGGGCCAATGTGCCCCGTGTCTGTGATGGAGGCACGTGTGCAGTTGGGGCATAGAGTGGGGACAGCACGCTCCCGACTTCGGGCCTGGGGAAAAGCATCCCCTGTGAGGTGTCATTTGAGCCTTGGAAGAAGGGCACTGATGGAGAAGTGGGAAGGGGAGGTGGGGAGAGGCTCCCTATGATCTGGGAGCTGGGAGAATTACAGAAGCAGGGAGGGGAGGGAAATGCCAAGAAGCTGGATTCCTACCTGACAGCTTCCAGACATTGCCTAGGTGCCCACCGCAGCTGGCCAAGGACACGAGGGACACTGCAGCTGCATTTCCCAAGGCCTGCAGGCTCACAGACCCCACCCCCTCCTCTGTGCCCAACCGCTATGGCCTGACTCTGTCCACCCCCAACCCATTCCTGAGAATAGTAGCTGCTGACAGATTATCCCACTTGTGGAGGGGAGGGGGGCAGTGTATCACCTGCCAGACACGGTGGAGGGGGGAGCAGTTTGTCATTTGGTCAGGGGCAGGAACATAAACTGCGATGCGTTCGGATATTTGGATTTCCAGCCCCCTGTCCGCTTGGGGCCAGCCCTCCTCCGAGGCCCAGCAGGTGTGGAATGAGAGCCGTCTATCATATCTTCTCAATGACAGTTGTAACTGCTGCAGTTTTCCCAGTGGACACCTCTAAAGAGCCAGTTATTTTTTATAAAGGGCAGGGCATTCAGCCCTTGTTGGCTCCATCCTGCCTGTCGGTCAAGACTTACTTTAACAGGGGAGATTTCTGTAGCAGGGCTTGGTCTTTCTGTTTAATTCACTTTGTTATTATTGGTCTGAATTATGCTAAGCTGTAATTAAGTTATTCAGAGCTGGTCTTCTCTCTGGAAAGATAAGCAAGAATTGACTTCACACAGTCAGTAGTTTACTACTTGATGAACAGAGGCCTTGATTCATATACAGTGTTGACTTTGTTTGCCCACCAGGAAAGCATGATATCTTTTTCCGACATTTTCTCTTCCTTTCCCCTCCCTCACTCTCCCCAGTGTCCTCTCATCTCTTACACTCAGTAAACATTTACTCACATAGGTTACATGCCAGGTACACTGCTGAATGCTAGGACTAAAGGTTAACACAAGGGGCCCAGCTGTAGATGTAACGACAGGAATGAAGGGCCTTAGAGGGAATTGGTGCGTCCCACAGACCAGAGTATCTCAGTCTTGGCGCTGTTAACATTTTAGGTCAAATAAGTCTCTTATTTGTCATTATCATACTTTGTCTTCTTGAGCTGCTCTTTGAAATCGTCCGTTCAGTTCTTTCACTTCATCATTTCTACCTATTCAATCTGTTTGCTGAGCAAATAATCCGAGAAGCTGGACTATATGAAGAAGAACAGTGCATCAGGATCGGAGGAAGACTCATTAACAACCTGCATTGTGCAGATGCCACAATCTTGCTTGCTGAAAGTGAAGAAGACTTGAAGCACGTACTGATGAAGATCAAAGACAGCATTCAGTATGGGTTATACCTCAACATAAAGAAAACAAAAATCCTCACAATTGGACCAATAATCCACATCATGATAAACGTAGACAAGATTGAAGTTTCAAGGATTTCATTTTACTTAGGATCCACAATCATTATCCATGGAAGCAGCAGTCAAGAAATCAAAAAACACATTGCGTTGGGCAAATCTGCTGCAAAGGACCTCTCTAAAGTGTTGAAAAGCAAAGATGTCATCTTGAAGACTAAGGTGCACCTGACCCAAGCCATGGTGGTTTCAATTGCATCATATGCATGTGAAAGCTGGACAATGAATAAGGAAGACCAAAGAAGAATTGACACCTTCGAATTGTGGCGTTGGTGAAGAATATTGAAATACCATGGACGGCCAAAAGAACAAACAAATCTGTCTTGGAAGAAGTACAACAAGAATGCTCCTTAGAAGCAAGGATGGCGAGACTGCATCTTACATACTTTGGACATGTTGTCAGCAGGGATCGGTCCCTGGAGAAGGACATCATGCTTGGCAGAGTACAGGGTCAGTGGAAAAGAGGAAGACCTCAATGAGATGGAATGACACAGTGGCTGCAACAATGAGCTCAAGCGTAACGATTCTAAGGACGGTGCAGGACTGGGCAGTGTTTTGTTCTGTTGTGCATAGGGTTGCTATGAGTCAGAACTGACTCGATGGCACCTAACAACAACAACAACAACAAAAGTCTCTTATGGGAGCTGTCATCTGTACTGTATGGTGTTTACTCACTAGATCCAGTAGCATCTTCCTCCTCATCTGTGACAACCAAAACTGTCTCCAGACATTGCCAAATGTCTCAAGAGGCAGGGGTGGGGGCTGCAAAACTTCCTGAGTTGAGAACCACTGAGGGCCATGGCCCTTGACTGAACTCCTGAGCTCTGGAAGGGAGCGGGAGTCCTCTACCCATCCTGGCTCTGTTGCCATGAGCTGTATGATGGGAAGCATCCAGTCTCTCTAGGCTTCCCTTCTTATTTGCACAATAAGCACTGAGAAAACATAATCCCATGAGTCAGCTAAAAGTTTGAATTTGCCTGCTGTACTAAATTTGTTTGCTCTAACATATCAGATCAGATGCTGTGTGCAAAGGTAGAGATAGAGTTTATGCTTTGCCAAATGCTTAAAATGCCCAGAGAGAAGCCTGTTACCCATCAGCATACACTTATAGATGCTGACTGTGTGTAAAGGAATAGGGCCTGTGGTCAGGAAGTTTACATTCTTCATGGGGAAAGAAATTATAAAACTTAAGAGAGCCTGCTCTGGTTTCAACCCCCTGTGTTTAAATCCTGGGTGACTTTGAATAAGCTGCTCACCTTCTCTGAGCCTCAGTTTGCTCATATGTAACATGGACATGATGCTGGTTACACCCTAAGGATTGTTGTGAAGGTTAAATGAGGTAGAACAGTGCCTGGTGCATAGTGAGTGCTCAGTAAGGTTTAGCTATGATCCATAAAAAAGGAGCCCTGGTGGCACAGCGGTTAAGTATTCGGCTGCTAACCAGAAGATCTGCCGTTTGAATCTACCAGCTGCTCCGTGGAAACCCTATGGGGCAGCTCTACTCTGTCTTACAGGGTTGCTATGAGTTGGAATTGACTCAACAGCAGAGGGTTTATGACCCATTAAAAAAAAAAAAAAAAAAACCTGTTGTCATCGAGTCGATTCCGACTCATAGTGACCCATAAAGATGAGGCTAATTACCGGCTGCTCTGACTGGGCTTACAACAGACCGTCCCGGACAGAGCGGGAGAAAAAACTGTAGAACAAAAAATCAAATCCACAAAAAAGACCAGACTTAGTGGTCTGACAGAGACTGGCGGAACCCCTGAGTTTATGGCCCTAAGACACCCTTCTGACCTGGCACCAAAGCCGTTCCCAGAGGCCAGCTTTCAGCCAAACCATAGGCAGGCCCATAAAATAAACAGTAAGACCCAAAAGGAATGTGCTCCATAGAACAATCAGTTAGGTGAGATCAAAAGGGCAATACTTGGCCAAAAGCGAAGATGAGAAAGATGGCAGGAAGGATGAAAGGAAACAGGGAAGCCAGGGCGGCAACGAGGAGAGTGCTGACACGTTGTGGGGAATGGAGCGATGTTAAGAAGCACTTTACGTACAAACTGTTAGAAGGGAAACTAATATGCTCTGTAAACTTTCACCTAAAGCACAGAGGCTAAGTTTTCAGAACCATAATGATCCCGTGCCCCGGGCAGGGCCCATAAAATTCAGTCCTGCCAGTGTCCAGAAGGAAAAAGAAAAAAACAAACCCCCCCCCAAAAAAAAACCCAACCCCACAGAGATAAACAACCCCGAGGAGCATTTCAGGGGTTGCGTATACTTGTATTTTTGGCAGGAGCTGCAGGGCAGGTAGGGGAGGCAGGCCGTTGGGAAGGTTTAGGAGACCTCAGTGAATAACTGGTAGGTAATGGCATCCTACACGGCCAGGTCTAAGCCACCCTGGAGCAGTGAGGTGACCTGCCCAAGGCCACACCAAAGCTGAGTATCAGGGCCAGGCTCAATAGCCATTCCTTGACTCCTACTCCAGTGCTCCTGTCTGCTCAGCACTGCGGCGATCCTTTGTTGACGTTAGCTGCCGTTGAGTCAGCCCCCTATTCATGGCACCCCCCCATGCACAATGGAATAAAATGCTACCTGGTCCCATACCATCCCCATGATCTTGAGGTTAGGACTACTAGGAGGCACAGGGTTTTCGCTGGCTGATTTTCAGAAGCAGATCTCCAGGCCTTTCTTCCTAGTCTGTCTTAGTCTGGAAGCTCAGCTGAAACCTGTTCAGCATCACAGCAACATACAAGCCTCCACTGACAGGTGGGTGGTGGCTGCACAGAGGTGCACTGGCCGGGAATCGAACCTGGGCCTCCTGCATGGAAGGGGAGAATTCTACCGCTGAAACACCACTGCCCCACCTCCCCTCCACGGGGATTCTGAAAAGCTTTCCGTAGTGAGAAAGTTCTTCTGCATTTACCCTGCCAGTCTTGGGACTTAACTAGAAAGTCTGTTCTGAGAGCTGCTAGGGCAGAGTCGGGGAGGAGGATGCAGGGTGAGTGGGAAGGCCTCAGTCAGGAGCGAGGAGTATGGGAGATGAAAGCCTCATTCAGCCAGGGCTGAGCGAAACTCTGGGCAGCTCGGCAAGGGGCTGGGCTGACGCTTTTGCATTATCTATTAGAACAGAAAAATCAGGGTTGCTAAGTAAATAGGATTAAGGGGGAACATTTAAATTAAGAAATCGTATCATTTCCAACTACAAACCAGCGAGAACTTCAGACTCCCTGTATGCCTTCAAGTGAAAGGCTAATTATAAATCAGCTCTAACAGGCCATTAAAGAGGTCCCGCCCAAGCTGTATTTTGCAACAGTTCATTATCTGATGTTGGGTACGGGCAATCTGAAATACATACTTGCACTGATTTGTGCAGGTGGGTGGGCCTGAGAGCTCAGCAGCCTGAGTCCCCACTACCGGATGCCACTGCTATCAGTGACACTAATCACAGGAAGGGCACCTTGCCTCTGTAGGACACTTCATCTGATTTAAGGTGCTTCCACGTGCGTGGCTGATCCCTCATGACTGTATTACCCTCCTTTTACGTAAGAGCAGACCAGGGCTGGGAGGTTAAATGACCTGCCCAAGGGCATATGGCTGCAATCTGGACACCTCCAACTGTGGGCCTCACCGTGAGCCTCTCAGGACCGCCAGCCTCCACGATGGCCCCAAGGGTCCCACCTCCTGATATTCACACCCTTGTCTGGTCCCCTCCCACATGCTGTGCCAGGGCTGGTCTGTGTGAACAGTAACCTACTGCAGAAGCGATGGAGTGCCACTTCCGGGGTTAGATTCTGGAAAACTGGGCTTTCTGTCTTGGATGCCCTCTCTCTCTCTCTCTCTCTGTCACTTGCAGCTCTCTTGGTTTGAGAGGAGCCCATTGCCATGTTGTGAGCAGCCCTGTAGAGGAGGCTTACAGAGCAAGGAACCAAGGCCTTTACCCCACGGCCGGCGAGGAACCGAGGCCTCTACCCCACTAACCACTTGAGTGAGCTTGGGAGTGGATTCTTCAGCCTCCGTGGAATCTCAGCTGGGAGTGATCAGGATGGGAGATGACGGCCCCTGCTGACTTGCAGCCTCATAAGAGTCCCTGAGCCAGAACCACCCAGGAGCTGGTCCCAATTTCTAGCCCTCACCGACTGCGAGATATAAGAAATATTTCTTGTTTTAAGCTGCTAAACTGGAATTTGTTGTGCAGAAAGTAGATAACTAATACAGCCCCTGTGCTAGGAGGTGAGATGGTCTCCACCACAATCCCTTTTCTCATCTCTTAAAACCTTTTCTACCCTGGGTTGTCCTGGAGAACGATGTTCTACCACAGGTGACTCATCGCTTTAGGCTAGGCATTACCGTCTTCATAGGCCTCAAGGAAGAAAAGTCACCCAGGGAGATGAAGCCACTACTTAAGGAGGATGCTTCTCTTTTGTTTCACATGGTGAACCATAGACATGTGGCCCTGTACTTTTTAAAATGGAGATCCATAGGGTGTAATGTATGCATGTTGGGCAAGACTCAAATACGGGCCAAGTGTATGCAGAGTCCTTACTGCTGTCTGTTTTCCTCAGTTCCCCCTGATGTTCCAATTTTGCAACATAATTTCAGTGGAGTTAAAGTTGAGCAGCTCAAAATGACATGATGAATCCCAAGACACCAGACAGTGGTCCAAGCGTGCAGACAGTGCCAGTCTGTGGTGGAGGTGACAGGAAGGAGGTGGAGCAGGCAGCTGTCAAAACCTCCTTGTCTTGCTATTCGTGTGTACCCCCAGTCGTGTTGAAATTGTTCTGCTGGAAATCTCTGATGAGGTTGTTGTTATGCGCCATTTAGTTGATTCCATCTCAGAGTGACCATGTAGGACAGAGTCCCCATAGGGTTTTCTAGGCTCTAATCTTTATTTATTTATTAAATTGGGAGCAGATCCCCAGGTCTTTTCTCCCACAGAGCTGCTGGTGGGTTCAAACCTCTGACCTTTTGGTTAGCAACTGAGCCCTTAACCATTGTACCACCAGGGCTCTTTTCTGATGAGGTTAGAGGGTTGCAAATTCCACCAACATCTGTCAGTCTGTTGTAGCATGGTGGCTTCATTTTGCAATGATGCTAGAAGCTATGTCACCAGTATTTCAAATACCAGCAGGGTGACCCATGGTGGACAGGTTTCAGCAGAGCTTCCAGACTAAGACAGACTAGGAAGAAAGGCCTGGCAATCTACATCCAAAAATTAGCCATTGAAAGCTCTATGGATCAGAACAAAACACTGACTGAAAGTCCCTCTTTCCTGCTCTTAGCTAGCTGTCTGCTGGAAAAGATCTAATAAATAAGTCCTAGAACAACATCTGATCCTGCCCTAAGGAGTATTTGTATTTTAAGAAGGGATGAATCTTTAAAACTAAGGAACAGAATAGAGGGCTTTTAGGCACCAAGCAAAGATGGAGTGCAGTGACATATAGGGGCTGTGGATTTCCTAGGCCCTTCACTTTGGTCTTTAGAGCTCTGCCACCGTCACTACCGGCTGGAGGGTTTGGGCAGCAACGTTTGCAGAGCTGAGTGTTTCGGTGACTGAGGAAACCCGGCTCTGAGGTCAGACTGCCTGAGGCAGGGGTTTGGGGTCTTATGGACTACGTGGCCTTGGGGAGGTAATCTAACTTCCCTGGATTGCCCTTTTTCATAAAATGAGATTGAATGATAGTTTCTGGCTCATATATTTGTGGAAGGTTAAGAGCATGGTAATACTTAGCACAGACCTGCTACATAGTAAGAATAACAGTTAGCTGTAATAAAAATGCTCCTAAGGTCGTCATGGCCATACACAAAAAGCACCAAGCCTTCACAGACAGCAAAGCAGACAGACCCAGGGACACTTCCAGGAGTTTTGGGCTGGGTAGGAACGGAGCAGAGGGTGGGTGTATCGCAATGAAGAAAATGCAGAACAGAATTTCAAGTTCTCATAGAATCCAGACTTCCTGGCGCCACGGAGGCTGGATGAACCCTGGAACTATTGCCCAGAGATAATCTTTAAATCTCAAACCAAAAATATTTCCTGAAGTCTTCTTAAAACCGAACAATAGTTTAGCTTAATTAGCAAAACAATCTCAGCCTCAAGCATTATGCTCTTTTAAGAACTGTCTATTTGGGATCAAAGTGACAACAGCAACTCAAAAGATTTGATAAGAACCGTGGGGGCAGTGAGTTTATGTTAACAGGAGAGGAACTACTCAGGAAAGGAGGGTGAGAACGGTTGCACAACCTGAAGAATTTAATCAATATCACTGAATTGTACACATAGAAATGGTCGAATTGGTATAAGTTTTGCTGGGTATATTCTCACTGAAGCTCAGTGAGTGGTTAAGCACTTAGCTGCTAACCAAAAGGTCAGTGGTTCGAACCCAAAAGGTGATCTGTGGGAGAAAGATGTGGCAGTCTGTTTCCATAAAGATTACAGCCTTAGAGACCCTATGGGGCAGTTCTACTCTGTCCTACAGGTTCGCTATGAGTTGGAATCAACTCGACAGCAGTGGGTTTGGTTTTTTTTTGGTATTCTCAAAAACAACAAAATAAAAAACAAAACAAAACACTATTCCTTCTCCATTGTGTTGGGGGGCACTGCCATCTCTTGAAATGCCAGCCTCTAAGCTCCCAGCTTGGCTGTGGAATGGCGGGGGAGGCTTTCTCTGTGGCCAGAATCTGGGTGGCGTCTCTGCACTTGGCAGGGACAGCCCCTCTGAACAATGGGTGTTGTGTTGTTGCTGGGACCACATCAAGGTATCCAGCTCAGTCAGAAATGCAGCCCAGAGAGCAGATCATACGTGCAAGTGCTGCAGAGCAGCCTCCAGGCCTGTTGGCACGGGGAAGGAGCAACGTGGAATCGTGTGAAGGGCAGCATCTGGCACCACAGAGCACCCCAGAACAAAAGGCCCCACTAGTACCAACAACCTGCATCCAGTCACAGGTCGGGGGTGGGCCAGGGCTGTGTGTCCCGGTCAGGCATGGTAATACTTAGCACAGACCTGCTACATAGTAAGAATAACAGTTAAAAACAAAACAAAACAGTTAGCTGTAATAAAAATGCTCCTAAGGTCTTCATGGCCATACACAAAAAGCACCAAGCCTTCACAGACAGCAAAGTAGACAGACCCAGGGACACTTCCAGGAATTTTGGGCTGGGTAGGAACGGGGGGAGGATGGGTGTATTGCAATAAGGAAAATGCAGAACAGAATCTAGAAATCAGATGCGCTGTGAACTCCACTCCTTCCTGGCTACTTACAGGACCGTTCTTCCCTTAGCAGGTGAGCTGTGGTCCTCCACCTGCGTGTATCACGGCCCTGTGTCCTTCTCCAGCTCACACTCTGCTCTCACAGACCTGAAGCTTCCCTTGTGGCCACCAGGTAGACCTCCCCTCACTGCTCCCCTTCCCTGTGCTTTGGAGAGCAGCCAGGGGCTCCACCCACTCTCCATGCTGGGCTCAGAGAGCTGGTAGTATGATGGGATGCGGTATTTCTCCATATTTAACTGTTGTGTTTTCATTTATATCCACCTGGAGAGTGGCAGATTAGAGGTTGTGAAACTATCAGGGAAAAACACCTTCAGAAAATACGGGTGTTGCTAGCAGGACAGGCTAGATTCGGAAAGGCGGTGCCTGGTGTGTCCTCCTGATGTGAGAAGACAGCAGGGTGACTATCCAATGGGGGGTGCTGCCTCACAGAGAAGTGGCAGTTGCCAAGTCTTCACAACGCCTCTCCACCCACTCAGCTACAGAGGGGCATTCGAGGGCCCAGATTAGCCAGAGGGGTACACTGTCTGGGAAAATGGACAATGTTAACATCCTTTACTTCTTTCCTGGCAGAAACTAGTTGTCTCCATGGAGGTGACGGGGGCATTTGGCGACACGGGGCTGGATGAAGTTGTCAAGCAGGCTGGGTGTGGCTGACGTTTCTGCTGGTCTCTCTCTCACCTGTCTCCCCTCTCACCTGTCTCCCTGGTCTGTGTGTCTGGTCACACCCTGGAAGCTGTCCTGTTTGTTACCCTGAACTGCAACCTCCCCAGTACCCCCAGATTTAAATTCTGACCCCATCCCTCAGGACCTGTGGACCTTTGGCCAATTTCCTAAACTCTCTGAGGCTCAGTTTCCTAGTTTTTTAAGATGGGTTGAATAATAACCTCTATGACTTAGAATTGACTCAACGGCAATGGGTTTGGTTTGTTTTTATTTTTCAGTATCTCACAGATTAAGGGGTCCTGGTGGTGCAGTGGTTAAGATCTTAGGTACTAACCAAAAGGTTGGTGGTTCAAGTCCACCAGTGGCTCTGCAGGACAAAGATGTGGCAGTCTGCTTCCATAAAGATTACAGCCTTGGAAACCTTGTGGGGCAGTTCTACTCTGTCCTCAAAAGTCGCTATGTGTCGGAATCCACTCTGAGAAGCATGCAATGACAACTCAGAGATTGACTTGGGATAAAACCAAAAATTAAGTGTTGTAATGGGCCTGGGACATGGCCAGAGCTCAGTGCATGTGATTTCTTTTCATTGTATTAGCAGGTCACAGTTGGCAGATACTATGGGTATTTTAATGGGGTGCCCCTGAACATGGAGAGCTTGTGAGTTCCAAAGAAATGAGTCACAAATGGTTGAATTTTAGGCCACAGGAGGGGGAGGGAGTATTTTGGGGCAGGTGAAACTTTCTGACATCATTCAAATTCCATTATGGAGATGAGCATTGTTTCGGCTAATTTGTGAGGTCAGCTCTGTGTCCTCATGAAGTGGAAGAAGGCGAAGAGAGGGTCACAGTTATTTATTATTTTTGCAGTTTACAGTGCACTTTCAGACACACACTGTCATTTGGCCCACGAGCAGCTTTAGTAAGCAGACATCAGTGCCACGTGCATTTTGCAGGTGACAAAACCATAACTCAAGATTAAGTGACTTTCTCAAGTGGTGGAAGTAGGATTCCTAAATCCTGTTTTATTTTTCCCCAATGAAATAGAATGGTGCATTTGTCCTGAGGTTGTCAGAAGACACTGGGGTGCAGCCCTCACAGCGAGCATCCCCAGGTATTGCTGAAAGGAGGTATTAAAGGAAAGAAGCTTGCTCATCTGGGGGCCATAAGGCTGGGGAATAGGAGACAAAAAAAAAGGCAAGCCAGGATTTCTTCTGTTCTGGAACTTCCCTTCTCTCAGGTTTCTTCGTGCTGAATGATGTCAGAGGATGGAGCAGGCCAGAGAGGCAGCACCTCCCTCCTCCCTCGCCCCCCAGTGATTTCTAGGCAGAGACGGGAGGAAACGGCATCTGGGTCTAGGTGTTTTCCCTCAGGGAGCCTGACTTGGAACGTGAGGGTGTTCCTACAAGATGTTGCGATAGAACAGGTATGGGAGTGGCTATCCTAGACACCTGGCACCTAGCACCTAGTGCTGTTGTTAGCTGCTGTCCACTTTGCCCCTGACTCATGGCGACCCCTGTGGATGAGACATTGCCCAGTTCTGCGTCATCCCCATAATCTTTTGCAGATTGTACCATAGTGATCCATAGGGTTTTCATTGGCTGATTTTTGGAAGTAGATCACCAGGCCTTTCTTCCTAGTCTGGGTGCTCCACTGAAACCTGTTCAGCATCATAACGACGTGCAAGCTTCCACTGACAGACGGCGGGGGGTGGGGCGGGAGGGGGTGGCAGTTATACATGAGGTGCCTTGGCTAGGAATCGAACCTGGGTCTCCCTCATGGGAGGTGAGAATTCTGTCACTGAACCACCACTGTCCCCTAGCAGGGACTTAATAAATAGCTGTTAAATGAATGGCGGGGATGGGGAAATGGGGGGGTATGGCTCTGCAATTCAGCGGCTAGTCCACGCATGCAGCTCTGGTCTCCGAGAACCATCCACTTCCTGTTTTGGAAGGAGCCTTGGGACTCAAGTAGCCTGACTTCCTTACTTCACAAAGAAGAGTCTGAGTCCCAGCGTTGGGGTGGGACCAGGTCACCTGGCTACCTGGCAGCAGAGCTGAGTTTCCCTGACTTTTCAGCCTCTCTGCCACACTCCCATGATGCTGCTGGCAATAGGATTTCATGGTGTATCGTGCCAGACACAAGAAGCCCTCAAGCCCCATAAGGGCCTCAGCTGCATTTTTCTTAAAATAACTTGTGATCAACTAAATGTGTTAGAGGTCACAGGGGTAGGGAAGGAAAATCCTGTTAAACCTGCTAATTGCCCATTTATTTTCAGTCCCAGCTCCTGAGAAACTGCTTTTGAGTGATGGTGTGTGCTCTGGATGTGCTGTCATTAGTCAGCTTGCTTGGGCCACACTGTTTCAGAGCAAGAGCCATCAGGCAGGAATAATACACCCGAGAGCCAAGAAACAGAAAAGCAGTCAGTTTTAAACGGTAAATCGTCTGGAAGATATTTATTCAGGGGCATTTTGCTCTGGTAACTTGGTAGAATGCTTGGGTTGGCCATACAGTTTTATCATTTTTAAAAGTTTTAAGTGTCAAATGAAAGCAAAGCTGTTACCACAGCTAAAAACAATAGCTAACGTTTATTGAAGAAGCCTGGGTGGTACAAATGATTAAGCAGTCAGCTGCTAACCAACAGGTTGGCAGTTCAAACCCACCCAGTAGCTCTGCAGGAGAGAGACCTGGCGATCTGCTTTTGTAAAGATTACAGCCAAGAAAATCCCGTGGGGCAGTTCTACTCTGTCACGTGGGGTCACCCAGGTTTTATTGTAAACGTCACTTCCTCAGGGTGTCCTGGAGCATTCTCAGTCTGAACATGCCATTTGTAGGTAATTTTAGTTAAGTATCTTTGCATTTGGAGTCCCTAGATGGTGCAAAGGAGCCCTAGTGGCGCAGTGGTTAAAAGGATCAATGGCTAACTGAAAGGTCGGCAGTTCGAAACCACCAGTGGCTCCGTAGCAGAAAGATGTGGCAGTCTGCTTTCGTAGAGATTTACAGCCTCGGAAACCCTATAGCGTTGCTATGAGTCGGAACTGACCCAGTGGCCGTAGGTTTTGGGGGATGGTACACACAGTTAAGTGTTTGACTGCTAACCAAAAGGTTGGAGGTTGAGTCTACCCAAAGGTGCCTGAGAAGAAAGGCCTGGCAGTCTGCTTCTGGAACATCAGCCATTGAAAACCCTGTGGAACCCAGTTCTACTCTGATACACATGGGATCACCATGAGTCACTTCTGACTTAACAGCAACTGGTTGGATTTTGAATTTAAGGAGAAAGCATTTAGAGAGGCAGGATAATCCAATGGTAGGAGCAGGGCTCTGGATCCAGAGTGCCTGGGCTGAGAACCTGGCACTGAGACCGACTGACTGTACGACCTTGGGCACGTTACCTAGCTGCTCTGTGTCTCAGCTTCCCCATCAGTACAGAGGGATCATAATAGTACCCATCTCCGTGGGTCGTTTCCAGGATTTCTGAGTTAATACTGGTAAAGCCCCTACCTAGCATCGTGCTTGGCCCATAGTAAGTGCTATGTAAGCACCTGTTACACGAAGAACATGAATTGTCCCATGCTCACACGGCAGGCACAGCCTCCATCCTGCTGCGTTTTAGTCCACGTGTTTGCCTGCCCTCCTTCTCCATCACATTCCCCTGCTGACAGCAAGGACATAGCTTAGTCAGCTCTCTGTATGCTGTGCCCAGAAAGGGGCCCAGTCCCTGGTAGTAGGGAGCTGGGTGGGGACAGCATGGTGGAAAGGACCAATATGTGGTGAAAAGCGTTGAAAGGCCAAGGACAGGCCTGACAGAAGCAGATGTCAGTGTGGGCCTGCATGCTTCACTCTGCCCGCCTCTGTTACAACGACAGCCAATGAGATAGGCCAAAGGGTCGATCCTCCTGGGCTTTAATGAAGGCCCCTTTGAGAAGACTGGGCACCACCCATAGATCCACCTAAACTTTTTGCTGGAACTTTCTCTAACAGCTCAGTCTTCAAGAAGAGAGCCCCTGTTGGCCACAGATTTGAAAACAGACAATGAAACTCAAGAAGTGGCCTGGAATGGTTGGGAATGTCTCTTTAAAATGCTCTTTTTAAGTATTGGGGGAATTAAGATATTTGATTAACAGATACGGTAAATCTCCCAGAGAATAACTTAGAAAATACTCAGTTTTCTTGCTTCAATAGCGCTTTTCACAGAGCTATTCAATTACCAGTACTGTGTAGGAAAAAAAAAGAGGGCTCATTAAAAAAAAAATTGATTTAGGACAAGTTGCAAAGAGATATTTTTACTCAATGAGCATGGTATTATTGGAGGCAGCTGTGCTCTTTAATTCCCCAAATTTAGTTAAAAAAATAGATGGATAACCATCTTTCTACTTTATATCTGTGGTTTATTTTTGGGAGTGGAGTCTGAAGTCTGAACGGTGATATGGCAGTGAGAGAGACATTGTGAAGGAACACCCTCTTCTATCCTGACACCAGGCCCCCCTCCACCCTCTCGTGTCACTAGTGGGTTGTCTGTGTGTGTGTCTGTGTGTGTGTCTGTGTTTGCGTGTGTCTCTGTGTCTGTGTGTGTGTGTGCATGTCTGTCTGTGTGTGTGTCTGTGTGCCTGTCTGTCTATGTGTATGTCTGTCTGTGTGTGTGCTTGCATGTGCTCACACGTCTGTGGTGTCCCTGGGAAACCTCTACTGGCTACAAAATCCCATCTCCTTTTGGGATCAGAGGTGTCACTTTGTAAACTGTACTACCAGTGCGTCACATTGAAATTTGTTACTTGCCAATAATCAGGTCAGAGCCCCCTGGAGCTGGAGGAAGTCTCCCCAACCAACACCTTACTGGTCTGCAAAACCTTTGTTAGCATTGGTCACTTGTTTTTTTAAACTGTATTTTTGGTGCAAGTTTATATATCAGATTAGATTCCCATTTAACAATTTCTATACGTATTGTTCATTGACTGAGGTGGTTGAGATTATGTGTCAACTTTGCTAGGCTGTGATTCTCAGTGGTTTGGCAGATATTATGTAATTGTCCTCCATTTCGTGACCTATTATGTCCCTGGACAGGATGGCTGCTAGTGGTAGCTGGGCACCATCTAGTTCTTCTGGTCTCAGGTTTCAAGATGAGGTCCTGGTTTGTGTGAGCTATTAGTCCTACATGAAGAAGAACGGGGCATAAAGATTAGAGAGAGACTTATTAACAACCTGCTTTATGTGGATGACGCAGCTTTGCTTGCTGAAAGTGAAGAGGACTTGAAGCACTTACTGATGAAGAACAAAGACCACAGCCTTCAGTATGGATTACACCTCAACATAAAGTGAATGAAATTCTCACAGCCGGACCAATAAGCAACACATGATAAACAGAAAAGATTGAAGTTGTCAAGGATTTCATTTTACTTGGATCCACAATCAACACTCATGGAAGCAGCAGTCAAGAGATCAAAAGATGCATTGCAATGGGCAAATCTGCAAAAGACCTCTTTAAGGTGTTCAAAAGCAAAGATGTCACCTTGAAGACTAAGGTGCTCCTGACTCAAGCCATGATGTTTTCAATCGCCTCGTATGCATAAGAAAGCTGGACAATGAATGAATAAAGAAGACTGAAGAAGAACTGATGCCTTTGAATTATGGCTGGTGAAGAATATTGAATGTACCATGGACTGCCAGAAGAACGAACAGATCTGTCTTGGTAGAAGTACAACCAGAATGATCCTTAGAAGCAAGGATGGTGAGACTACATGTCTTACATACTTTGGACGGGTTATCAGGAGGGATCAGTTGTTGGAGAAGGACATCATGCTTGGTAAATGAGTGGGTCATCGAAAAAGAGGAAGACCCTTTATGAGATGGATTGACACAGTGGCTGCAACAATGGAGTTAACCATAACAAGGATTGTGAGAATGGCACAGGACCGGTCAGTGTTTCCTTCTGTTGTACATAGGGTCGCTGTGAGTCGGAGCTGACTCGACAGCACCTAACAACAATTAGCCCTGAAGACGAGTTTCTTCTTTAAGTCTTTGGTTTCCAATAACTGAAAAAAAAAAAAAAAACACACCGAACCCAGTACTGTCGAGTCGATTCGTTATATTCACCTTTATATCTGAACACCATATACTCAATGTGATTTGCATGTCATTTCAGTAATGATCAAAATTAATGAAAAGTAACTTAAAATATTTACTCTGTGAAGAATTTAGCAAATACTTGATCTATAGCTGCATCATTTTGTAAGTGCATGGAAGAGAGATTGTAGTCTAGCTTGGAAATCACACCACCAAGCAGAGGCCCACCCAGCCCCCTCTCACTGAGTCAAGGCCTCCCAGGCCCCATCCACAAGGCGCAGCTCTAAGTCTGGCCAGGGTCTGAGAGATCATCCACCCCATCTGCCCAAGGCTCAGCGTGGCAAGTGGATTGATCAAGGAGGCTCAGAGAGTCAGGCTCAAAAATAGGTGTATTGATTTCCAACCCTTCACTCATTCAAATGTCCCCAAACTCAGGGTGAGGGACTGGTGTTGGTCATTAGCATAACACTGCAGAACAAAGTTTTCCCTTGCTGTAGATGTTTAGCATACACTTTTGTCTTAGAAACAAGGGATGTACTTATTGGGGAATTTTTTAAAGACACATAAATACTGTATTGAAGTGTCTTTAAACACTTACCGTGGTCTCTGGCTGCTTTTATGAATGCTCTGCGTCTGGTTGGGTTTGAGGAGTAGGGGGAGCTGGTGCCCAGAGTAATAGAGTGGCCACAGCAGTAGCCATGCACCTGCTAAGCAACCTGTGTGCTTCACAGCCACCTCGCTGTAGGTGTTGGCTGCCCACCGGAAGAGGACAGAAGGAAGGGCTCTCATTAGTTGCCTCTGGGGCAGGAACTGGGTGACCTGGGGCCTGGACTGGGAGGATACATTTTACTATACCCTGTTTTGTACTTTTTATAATTTTCTACATGCAAATGTGTTTTAAAAAATAGATAAAATTAAAATTTACAAAAGGAAAAGAAAAGAAAGATAATGAGTGTACTTGGTAATAGATTTAGTCTGTACAAACAGGAACACAGGAGACAGTGCTTAGTTATGCTATCCGGCTTCTGGGAAGAACAGGGAAATTCCCGGTGCCTGACTCTTGGGACCCTGGCATAATGGTTAAGGTGCTGTGGCTGCTAACCAAAAGATTGGCTGTTCAAATCCATCAGGTACTCCTTGGGAACTCTACGGGGCAGTTCTAGTCTGTCCTATAGGGTTGCTATGAATTGGAATCGACTTGATGGTAATAGGTTTTGGTTTTTTTGGACACTTGGGAGGTGCTTCACTAGAAGAATTCTGGAGCTGAATAGATGAAAAGGCTTCTCCTACTTCTGATCCCCAGATCCTCCTGTCTCTCCCCAGCCCCTGTTCCTCTGCCTGGAGCCAGGGCTTGTTATTGTTCTAGACACTTTATGTACCTACAGGCACAAGTATGTCCATTTCCCCCTTTTACACAAGCTGGGTTGGACCAGAGGTACTTGTTGGTGCCTTGTTTTTTCGCTTAATATATCTTGGAGAACATTCCACTTTGGTACATATAGGCCTACTTCATTTTTTAAAAAAGCTCCATAGTGTTTCTCTGTATGGATGTACTGTGATTTATCTAACGACAACAACAACAAAAACTCAGTGCCGTTGAGTCGATTTTGACTCGTAGCAACCCTATGTACAACAGAACGAAACACTACCTGGTCCTGCGCCATCCTCACAATCGTTGTTATGTTTGAGCCTATTGTTCCAGCCACTGTGTCAGCCCATCTCGTTGAAGGTCTTCCTGTTTTTCGCTGACCTTCTACTTTATAGTTCTCATGAACAGACATTTAAATTGTTTCCAGTCATTTCTTTAAATGACCAGCAGTGAATATTCTCAGTATGAGTTTCCATACATGTGCAGGTCAATCTGTAGGATTAATGCTTACCTAGTGCCGTCGAGCCGATTCCGACTCACAGCAACCCTATAGGACAGAGTAGAACTGCCCCATCGAGTTTCCAAGGAGCACCTGGCGGATTCGAACTGCCAACCCTTTGGTTGGCAGCCATAGCACTTAACCACTACGCCACCAGGGTTTCCGGATTAAGGCTTAGAAATATAATTTGCTGCTCAAACAACATTTACGCGTCTTTAAACGTTTTTTATCGTATGTGCAGTTTAACGTCTGAGAGATATTGCCACACTGTCCTCTGAAAAGGTTGTACAATTACCCTCCCACTACAAAGCCTGAGAAGGGTTTTAGCAGAGTGGAGCAAGCTCTATGGAAGAGAAGTCGTTAGAGACACAGTGTACTCATGTGGCACACGTGAAGATGGTGCTGTGGCTTTTCCACAGGGGCAGGTCCTAGTTACTCCTCGAGCATCTGCCCATCTCATGGGGTGGGGAGCTTCCCCGCTCAGTCAGTCTGCAGAGTTGTAGAGTACCTACTGTGTGCCATGCTTTTTACCAGAGCTGTGGGGACTGCCGGGAACCACCAACTCTGGACCTACTCTCAAGAAGCTTGGAATCTAACTGGGCAGCTAGAAATCACTTCTGAGAAGAGAACTACCAGTGGAAGACTGAGTTTCAGGCTCTCCATGAAGCTTATGGACAACAGAAGTCGTAGGAGTTCATGGGAGTCAGATCACTTTCAGCTGGTGTGGGCTTGGGAAGGCTTCTCAGAAGGAGTAGAATTTGATCCTAGCCTTAAGGAATTGGTAAGATTTTGCTGGGCCAAGAGGAAGAAGGTGGGTGTTACAGGTAATATACAGGTAGGGGATAGGTTTTTACTTTCTAAGCAACAGTGAATTTGCGCTGACCACATGCTGGATACTGTGCTGGGCACTCATTCATTGATTTGTTCGGGAAATACATAGGGCACGCCTACTGCAGACCAGGCACTTTCCTGGGAGCTGGGAGAACTTAGATGGTAGGCACTTTGATATTTGTTTGCCTCATTTTACTGAGAAGTGAACTGAGACCAGGGAGGTTAAAATAAGCAACTTGTTCAAGGTAACCCAGCTAGTGAGTGGCAGAGCTAGGGATTTAACTCTGGTCTTTGGATCCTAACTGTTGTGTTTCCTTCATGATGCCCAGACTGCTGGAGAACAGAAGAAGAAACACACAAGGCTCACATGGAAGACAAAATATAGGTCAGTCTATGAAAGACGCATCACATACCAGGCCAAGGTCGGTTCCAACTGTTCAAGCCACACGCCCTCATAGCAAAACAATTCTGTGAGAAAAGATGACATCTCTGTGGCTTGAAATTTCATGCCTCATGCAAGGGGTATTTATTTTTTCCCTCAAATTACAATCTGCATCGACATTATTAAGGAAATCACATGGACCCAGCAGAAAATAAAGAATCCAATTGATTATTTTTATCGCTGCAGAAGTCCTTTGTAGGCGGGCTAGGCAGAAACCCAATTTCATCTGCCTGTAATATTGCAAACACTGCTAATTACCCCTCTTTGGTAAAGGATAAAGACAAAGGAACAATCAAAGGTATTTATTAGAAATGTTGTTTGGACAAATTGGCTTCACATTTCAATGGCCTTCACCCTGGTGCAGAACACAAACCTCTGTGCTAACAAAAGGCAGTCATAACATCACCTTTTCTACTGCTCGTACACTTATTTCAGCAATGTCTCTACACTACATTGAATTGATTATTTTCAGGCTGATCTTTTGTTTTTTCTCCTGCAGAGGTCGAGCTATCAGTGGATTGACGTTCAATCCAATTTGGTAGTTACGACAGTTGGAATAACTACATTGCATCGTAATGTGTGTGTCTCGTGCATAAATCACATTGTTTGCCAAGCAATAATGAGCAGAGAAGCTGCTAGGAGACTGAAAATCAGTACTTGATAGAGGGCTGGGTCTCTACACTTACAGGTTGGAAAGTGGGAATTCATCAAACATCTGAGAGTTCGATGGGCCCAGCTTCAGCTCTGGGACCCTGGAGCCCCCAGAATGTGGGCCATGTGGTTGGTGCTTAGTGAATTGTTATTGACATGACAGATCCTTTTAATGTTTACAAAAATTGCCTGAACTCTCCAGTTTGACATACATTTTCTCATCCACCCATTCGTTCATTCCTGAGGGCTCCCTGTTGTGCAGGTATGAGGAAGAATCACTTGTGATCTTTGCTGACTGGACTATCGTCCTATAAAGGTTACAAAACATGAGCACTGTAAGTCTAATAGTGCAAGGTGGGAAGTGGTCGGTGCAGGGGCGGATTAACCCGTAAGCAAGGTATGCGTAGGTTTACCGTATGCAGGGTACCCACAGGCTTACCTGTGTTTACTTACTAATCTGTAGTGCACAATTTCACATGGGGTTCACCACATCTTTGAAACCCATGTGAAAGACAGGTGAAATTATGCATTACAGATTAGTAAGTAAGCACAAGTAAGCCCACGCATACCTTGCTTATTGAGTAATCCATCCCTGGGTCCATGACATAAAAGCAATGTCCTTGGTGAGGTGGCATGCCGCGGGCTTAGAAGCAATCTTTGAGTTCAGCTCTTGGCTGTGACGCTAACTGTATGACCTTGGGCAATTTACATAACCTCACTCAGTTCTCGTTTTCTCATCTATGAAGTGGGAATGAATTACAATCACGGGTGAATTATCCAATAAACAAGGTAAGCATGGGCTTACTTATGCTTACTTACTAATCCGCAAGAAGAATTTCACATCACATCAAAGTGAAACCAATGTGAAATTGCGCACTACAGATTAGTAAGTAAGCACAAGTAAGCCCATGCTTACCTTGCTTGCTGGGCCATCTGCCCCATCAGGGATTGTAAGTGTGAAAAGAGGCTTCCATTCTGTAGGCAGGTGCCGTGGGGTTGGGAAAGAGACAGATGCTGGCCATACCCAGAAGCAGAGTCTTTGATGTGGTGAAAAAATGTGAAATTGCTGATTAAAGATGATCTGGTAACCAAGGTAAGCACTGTGCTTACCTTGTTTATTGGATAATCTGCCCCTGATAACAATAATACCCATTAATGGGGCTGTTAGAGGATTAAATGCGAGACAGCTCGTAAAGTACCCGGCACTCAGCTGAAGAAGTGTCAGCTATTACTATAATTATTTATTATTATTCTAGGGTTTAGTAATTTCTGTCAACTTGCTAGTTCTAACAAGGCAGTGAGCAGGTGGGGGGGTTGTCAGAGATGTCAAGTGTGGGGGATTTGTCAGGCACGGCATTGGGTCAGACCAGACTTGGGTATATTCAGCTGTGGGGTGGGAGGAGGTGGGTGGGCCTTTCAGGGGCAGGAGCTGATAGCCAAAGCTGGTGGGCAGCTGGGTGTAGGGTGAGTACATGGTGCAGGTCCCTCTGGTTGGAGGGGAGAGGGGGTGAGCTGAGGCAGGGAGGGTAGGTGGATCAGATCATGGAGGTGTGGACACCTGCAGCCAGCAGAGTGGAGCGCACCCTGGCTGATGGATGACACCGCACCCCCAGTGCATACTAGTGTGAGCTCGGTGTGAATCACCATAACTGCTGGGCCTCAGTTTACCCAGATGCAGGAAGGAGGGACTGACTCTGACTTGCACCGATAATGCTAGCCTGGAAAGAAGTCACAACTATTTGGGGCATAGATGAAACCAGGAGGAACCAAATGACTTTGCCTCTGTAAATTCCTGAGGATTATGTCCCTTGGAGGATGGTACAGAAAACGCGATACGAGACTAAATGGGACAGGAAAGGAAGACTCCCAGTACCACGTGTTTCCCCTGAATATCTCTGGCCTGAAAGAACCTGGCCTGCTTTCTTCCCACCTGGGCTCTGGGAACAGCTTGGCACTGTGCTGTACCAGAGATGCTGAGAACCAGGGCACCAGAGCAGACGACTATGGGCTGGCGGTCCAAGTCTACTACTTCCCAGCTCATGACCTTGACCAGATCGTTTGACCAACTGACACTCAGTGGCTTCATGTCTAAAAAGGAGACAAATAGGAATACCCATTTCTCAGGACTATTGTGAGGAATGAGCTTGTGAATAGCATATGCTTGACACACTGCCTGGCAGAGGAGTGTCCCATAAATGATCCAGCACTTTTTTTTTCCCTAAATTTTATTTATTTTGTTGTTGTTGAGAATACACATAGCAATCCAAAACCTAAAAACCAGACCCGTTGCTGTTGATTCAATTCTGACTCATAGTGACCCTGTAGGACAAAGTGGAACTTTGGAACCAGTGCATACTAGTGTGAGCTCTGTGTGAACCCCATAGGGTTTCCAAGGAGCAGTTGGTGGGTTAGAACTGCTGACCTTTTAGTTAGCAGCCATAGCACTTAACCGCTGCACCACCAGGGCTCCATACACAGCAAAACATACACTAATTCAACAGTTTCTACACATACAATCCAGTGACGACCTGGATTGTATTGTGCAAGTTGTGCAACCATTTTCACCCTCATTTTCTGAGTTATTCCTCCCCCATTAACAGAAACTTGCTGCCCCCTAATCTTCTGAGTTGCCAGTTCGATCCCACATAGAGTCGTCAATTTGATCCCACATAGATAGCTCCTAAAAAACGAACCATCACTGTCACCGCTAACATTTGCTCAGGGCTCACCGTGTTCCAGGCACTGTACTAACCACTGTACATAAATTGACTTATTTAGTCCTTTAAAATGAGATAATGCTGGTAAAGAGCTTCACACAGATCCTGGCACATAGGAAGTGCTTGGATCTGGGCCCTGCCCGGGGCTGCTGCTCCAGTGGAAACCCAATGCCATGGCTTTGCTCATGTGATCCCTCAACGCCTCCTTTTGCTCAAGGCCTGTCTCAGAAGCCACTTCCTGGTGGAGACGGATGTGCGAAGCAGTAGTTACAATGTAGTTCTGGGGAGTGCTTCGGCAGGGTGAATGTGAGTGGGGTTGTGGAAAATAAGAGGGGGCGATCCCCGCTGCTCTGAGGGCAGGAGGCCCAGGGAAGATGTGATGAAGAGAAGACACTGTGGTTGGGTCTTGAAGGAAGAACAGGAGTTTGATGGGCAGGGCTGGGGAAGGATGGGCACATTCAGGAAGCTGTGGGTTGCTGGAGATAGTGAGAGAGTAGGCAGGGGCAGATGTTGGGGTGTCTTGAGAGCAAGGCTAACAAGTTTGTATTTCTTTGGAGTAGCAGTTGAAAGATTTCAAACAGGAAAAAAACATGATTAGATTTGCCTCTTAGAAAGGTCACTAGGACTACAGTGTGGAGGATGGACGGGGAAGGACAACCAGCTAAGGATCTAAAGCAGAAGTACAGGCAAGATGTAGCAAGGGTGTTGTAGCTTGAATTCTGTCCCCCAAAATATGTGCAATAAACCCTAAGCCCTAGACCTGTGAATATAGGGTCACTATGAGTCAGAATCAACTCGACAGCGATGGGTTATTCCTGTGCAAGGAGCCCTGGTGGCACAATGGTTAAGCATTTTGCTGCTAACCTAAAGGCTGGCGGTTCAAACCCACCCAGCGGCTCTGAGGGAAAAAAGACCTGGTGATCTGCTCCTGCAAAGCTTACAGCCTAGGAAACCCTATGGGGCAGTTGTCCTGTGTCCTGTAAGGTCATTATGAGTTGGAATCGACTGGATGGCGCACAACAACATACCTGTGGATACAATCCCATTTGGGAACAGGGCTTTCTTTGTTACGGGAATGAGGTCATATCAGTGTACAGTGTGTCTTAAACCCATCGCTTTTGAGCTATAAAAGGAGCATTTTAGGCACAGAAGCAAGCAAGCAGGGATGGGGGAAGACAGATGTCCCCTGACAATCCCTGAACCCAGACTTCTAGCCTCCTTAACTGTGAGGAAATAAATGTCTGTTCATTAAAGCCACCCACTCGTGGTGTTTCTGTTATAGTAGCTGAGGGAAACGAAGAGAGGGGGTCTGGAAAAGGCAGCGTCAGTGGGGGTAAAGGAAGGGACACGCCTGAGGTATAAAGGAGTCAGGGTCAACTGGACTTAGGAATTGGCTGGTCATGGTGGGTGTGGAGAGGGAGAAGCCGGCGGTGACTTCCAGAGCTCCGACTTAGGGAAACTCCAATAAGGTGGGGGCTGAGAAGAGGCTGTTAGTGACAACGTTGGAGAGACTGTTAGTTTTCTCAAAGAGCAGTTAGGTAGATGGGGATGGGTGTTCCCCTGCTCTGGCCACTGGTCCCCTGGAGTCCTTGGGGACCTGGAAGCAGCTCCCTTACACTCACGAGGGTGCTCAGGAGACTCGTTGGCAAGTCCTGGCTGCCTTCGTGTAGGAGTGACTTTGAGAAGCCAGCAGAGGCAGGCAAAGTCTGTGAGGGATGAGATCTGTGTCCTGCAAGACGAGTCAAAAGACCTGAGGATGCTTAGCTTGGGTGGAGAAGACTTAGATGGACAAAGCTGTCACAAGAAGTCCTTCACAAGAAGTCCAGCTCTTGGTGTTCCCATAAGCCGAACCCTGACAAGTGAGGGACAATCCAATCAAACTAGATTTGTGCTCAATATTTGGGAGACTATTTCCTTGTCTAGAAAATGCAGATAAATTACCTACATCAAAGATGGTGGAAGGTGGAAGGAGAAGTGCATGGGAAGCATAGAGGTTGTGCCCCTGGAGGAACAACCCCCTTCCCAACCTAAAGTGTGCACACTCCTCCTCCACCCCTGGAAACTCAGCAGAGGAAGGACGGTCCCTTCACAATGGATGTGGAAGACATGGATCGAGTGGCTTTTATCTTGCCTTCCATCTCAAGAGTACATATTTCCTGGGTGAGCAGGAATATCTGGTGTGACTGCGAAGTATTTTAGCTAACAATGAGTTATTCATTAAAAAAATGTTGAATTTCTTTAAGCAGATTTGCTTCAATGCAAGAGAAGATAAAGAACACAAAATGGCTATAGTCTGCCAGGAAAGTTGGAGCAGCTGGCCCCGACTTGAATAGGTTGGGGCTGGTCAGGACACCTTAACTTATTAGAGGCAGCTTGGTTCGTTGGAATGAGTGAGTCCTGCAGTCAGAGAACCTGGGAGGGAACCACGGCTTTGTCTCCTACCAGCTGTGACCTTGGACAAGCCACTTTCCTCCTTCACAGTGTTGTTTAAAGGATCTCAGGAGATGATGTATGCAAAGACCCCAACTGTGCCTGGCATAAAGTAAGTACACCGGAAATTTCAGTCAGTTCTGGAGCTGAGCTGTGTTTTCCTCCTCCTACCTCCCAGCCGCATCTTCTGATGCTGTCCCCAGTCGTTTCCCCTGGAGTTCTGTCCGTGGGTTGTCACTTCTCTGCTTGTCTTTCATCTTGCTAATCACACAGGAAGTGGGTGGGTGGTGTCCCACTGGCCTCCCAGTGAGTCGTGCTGTTGTGCTTTCCTCCCCATGGGGCTTCTCACACCCTCTAATGACTGTTTTCCTCTCAGAAGTGGCATATTTGTAGACAAAAGCATTTCCTGTGGCTCATCCCCGACTCACTGGTAGATCTCTTTGGAGTTCTCCCCATCTCTCTCTGGTCACATAAAACCCACCCCAGCAGATGTGCACAGGAAATGCAGGAGCCACGGCTCCCAGCAGCCTTGTCTGCTCTGAGCTGATAACGAGTGCTTAGGAGCCCAGGCAGGGAAGAAGGCCAGGCCAGGCTGGACCGTCCTCAGTTGTGGCATCAGGGTCCCAGGGATTGGGACTGCAGTGGCTGTTTCTTCCTGCTGCTGCCTTGCCTCTCTCCACTGTCCAGCTCTTCACTGCCAGCTTGGGGGGCAGAGGTGCAAAGTTACCAAAAACACACGCCTTTCTTAGTCAAACCCAAGTTGCAACGACCATTTTCCCACTTATAACGGCATACCTGGGTTTGAATCATGGCTCCTTCCTCCACTGACTAGTTTGGTGAGCTACGTAATGCTCTAGCCTCAGTTTCTTTATGTGTAAGATGGAATAATAATAGGGAACCTCGCAGGACTATTGTAAAGATTTTATGAGATATGGCAGGTAAAACGCGCAGCACCGTTCCTGCCACTTGGTTGCTGTTATTATTTCTAATTTGTGGTTGTTGCTGTGTGCTGTTGATTTTTGACTCAAAGCAGCCCCCTGTGACAGAGTAGAGCTGCCCCATAGGGTTTTCTAGGGTGTAATCATTAACAATCTGCATTATGCAGTTGACACAACCTTGCTTGCTGAAAGGAAAGAGGAGTTGAAGCACTTACTAATGAAGATCAAAGACCTCAGTTTCGGTATGGAATACACCTCAACATAAAACACACAAAAGTCCTAACAACTGGACCAATAAGCCACATCATGATGAACGGAGAAAAGATTGAAGTTGTCAAGGATTTCATTTTACTTGGATCCATAATCAACACCCACGGAAGCAGCAATCAAGAAATCAAAAGGCACATTGCATTGCGGAAATCTACTGCAACCCAAAAGGACCTCTTTAGTGTTGAAAAGCAAAAATGTCCCTTTGAAACCTAAGGTGCTCCTGACCCAAGGCATGATGTTTTCAATCATCTCATATGCATACGAAAACCGGGCAATGAGTAAGGAAGACCGAAGAAGAACTGACACCTTTGAATTGTAGTGTTGGTGAAGAAAATTGAATACACCATGGACTGCCAAAAGAACGAACAATCTGTCTTGGAAGAAGTACAACCAGAATGCTCCTTAGAAGCAAGGATGGTGAGACTGCCTCTTACATACTTTGGACGTTTTATCAGGAGTGATCTGTCCCTGGAGAAGGACATAATGCTTGGTAAAATACAGGGTCAAAGGAAAAGAAGAAAACCCTCAACGAGATGAACTGACACAGTGCTGCAACAATGGGCTCAAGCACGACAATGATTGTGAAGGTGGCGCAGGATCGGGCAGTGTTTCCTTCTGTTGTACGTAGGGTTGCTATGAGTGGGAACCAACTTGATGGCACCTAACAACAACAACAATCACCACCACAACAACAATCTTTACAGGAGCCAGCCCACTGCCAGGCCTTCCTCCCCTGGAGCCGCTGGGTGGGTTTGAACTGCCAACCTTTTCAGTTAGCAGCCAAGTGCTTAACCGTTGTGCCCCCAGGGCTCCTATTTCTAATTTAAATATAATTTTATTGTGTATATATTCTAATTTATAATTTTTGTCATTTATAAATTGTATGTATTCCTGTATGTGTTTTTACCTCTCCCTGCAAACTGTGAGCTGCTCAAGGGAAGGGAATGGGCCTTATTCATCTCTAAGTATGAAGAGAATAGCACTACCAATTGAAGTCAGGTTGATTCCAACTCACGGTGGCCCCATCCCATGTGTGTCGGAGTAGAACTGTGGTCCACGGGGTTTTTAATGGCTGATTTTTTTGGAGGTAGATAGCCAGGCCTTTCTTCTGTGGCACCTCTGGGTGGACTTGAACTGCCAACCTTTTGGTTAGTAGTTGAATGCTTACCCAATTGTGCCACCAGGGACTCTATGGGCAGAGCAAGTACCCAATAAGTGTCTAAGGGACTGAGAAGTGTAGCCTAATGTTGTTAGAACTCCTCAGAGTTTAATCTCCTGTCAGGGATGCTGTGTAAGGCACCAAGGAAGGTGAAGTATACCACAGAGCTCCTGCCCCGAGGGAGGTCCTGTGAGGAAACAGAGCTAGAGGAGCCTTATGGCTGGCAGCGGGGAAGGACTGCCAACCAGGATGGCTGTGACTGAAGGTGTGAGGAGAGCTAGGACCTGCAGGGGCTCCTAAATTCTCTCAACATTTGGGTGAGTCCACAACAGAAGGCATCTGGCCTGCCTGAGCCTCTCTATACAGAGAGGAGGGGGTATTCATGCACATCTGTTTGTTTTAATTCACTCATTCAGTTGACTCATATTTATGAAGCACTCACTCTAGGTGGTTTATTAGACAATTTCCATTCACTGTTCAGCCTACTTTTAGGTCACTGTGACTTGTGTGTTTCACTAAGATGGCCCTTCCCTTCTCCCATGACCAGGACAGACATGGCTAATGGATCACAGCTTTCTTTCTCATTGAGCCTGTGTCATCTTGCAGTTCGTCTCCAGGTAGTCACTCCTGATGGAATGGAGTTGTTACTTGAGCTGAAGCCTACTTACTAGCCTAGACTTTAGATCATTGCCATCCAAGATGAGTATGTTCTGAGGCCTCCATAAATTTCAGAAGCTTATAACCTCCCCATGAAATATTACCATGTTTCAATTCTTCCCACCTTCCTTTATGGAAACCCATTTATTACCCATTGCTTGAAAGATTAGAGAGGAATCAGGCATTAAACCAAACCAAAAAACCAAACCCGTTACTGTCAATTCCAACTCATGGCGACCCTATAGGACAGAGTAGAACTGCCCCATATGCTTTCCAAGGAGTAGCTGGTGGATTTGAACTGCCAACTTTTGGGTTAGCAGCTGAGCTCTTAACCACTAGAAGATGAAAAGCAGGCAGACAAAATGACAAGTCTCCATTTTTATCTACTCATATTTGGAAGGCATTCCAAAAAATCTTAAGCTTTGTCTTCGGGTGGTGAGGCTAAATGTGAGTCTTTCTCTCTCTGTGGGTTCTTTTTGCTTTTTCAAATTCTGTATTAAGCATGTATTGCTTTTTTTAAATAGAAAAAAATGCATTTTATTTAGAAAAGTGTATAAAATTTGCTTATAGACTTTTCACTATATACCCTTTCATACCTTTTGAACAGCGGACATAACGCCTAGTAAAAAATAAATAAAAAGCTGCTCTTTGTGTTTGCATGTGTGGAAAATACCCTCTTCTCTGAACAAATTTCCCATTTACAGAGTCTTAAATTCTAAGAATGTATTCCATGAAAATAACGAGGATGATGGAATACCACCCAGCGCTGGGAAGCATGTTCACCTGAAGATGAACTTTTTTAAAACTCCAGAACAGCTTTAGAAAGACATCATTGAGGTAGAGGTGGATTTACCCTGAAGGGCATGAAGTTTAAATCTTTACCTCTCACCTGTAAGACCCATTTTGTACTTTCATACCTAATTCTGTATCCTTTCTTAAAGCGAGCCTTCCCTATCCCCTGTCCGCCCTAAACCGTAGATGCAGAGTCCCCATAACACCTGTCTGTGCTCATGTATGGAAGGAAGTACCTCTCCTTGACTTGTACGGGGTGCAACATCTGTTCACTGCTCTTCTCTCTCAGGGAGAAGCTGAAGGAGGAGGTGCCTGCCTTTTTCTCCACCCCTGTCTTGCTTCTTCCCCAGGCCCTGATCCGTTAATGGGTAGAAGGTGTGGACACTTCCCTCATGGAGCCCTGCAAAGGCCAGGGTCTTCCCTGCTCCTGGGGCTGTAATCCCAGACCTTCTGGGCAAGCCTGGGGGCTCCCACTTCTCTGGTATCTGGCTAAGTGAGGCAGCCCGGTGTGTCTCAGCTTCCACCTGAGCCAGATGGGCATTGGTGTGGCTCTTTTTTGGAAGCTGATGATGTTCAAAACCCGGTTTGAGTTGACTCTGAGTCCGCACTCGGCTGCTAACCAAAAAATTGTAGGTTCAAATCTACCCAGAGGCACCTGGGAAGAAAGCCCTGATAAGCTACTTCCAAAAGATCAGCTAATGAAAATCCTGTGGAGCACAGTTGTACTCTGACACATGTCGGGTCACTGCGAGTCAGAGTTGACTTGACAGCAAATGGTTGTTAATTTGTTGTTGTTGTTGTTATGTGCCATCAAGTCTATTCCAACTCGTAGAGACCCTATAGGACAGAGTAGAACTGGCCCATAGGGTTTCCAAGGAGTAGTTGTTGGATTTGAACTGCTGACCTTTTGGTTAGCAGCCAAGCTCTTAACCTCTGCACTACCAGGGCTCCATTATTAGTGGTGATGTTCAATTCAAAGAGAATGGAACAGAAAGTCTCACTATGAGCTTGGCCCGGCCAAATCCCCCGGCCAACTTGAGGTGAGAAATGCTGACATTGCTCATTCTGTGGTCATTAACACTGCAGACAGCTGTGGACCCTGCTGGGCCAAGGGGTGAGCTTAGGATCCTTAAGCCCTCAAGCCCTTCTAAGTTCTTAGAAGAAAAACAAGAACTCTGGTGAGTCAGTGTTTAATGTTTCTTGTACCTTGGCATTACCTTGTTAGATCAACAGGTGTGGACAGGGACAGTGGGGCTGAGGTTGATTAAGTAAACACCTCTACTAATGCTAGCAGCTGTGCAAACAGAGGGTACAAGGTTCACAGGAAGAAAAGAAGCCAAATCACTGGAGGTGGATTGTAAAGAAGAGCACAAACCTCAGTGAGGTGAAATACTATCAGCCAAGGGAAATTCAGTGGTGTCCAACACTATGTAGTAGAGAGGTTCTCAATCTGGGCTGTCGTTAGAACTGAACACTAATTGGTATGGGGTGGGCCGTGGCCTTTGTATTATTTTAAAAATTCCCTAACCCACTGCTCTCAAATCAATTCTGACTCGTAGTGACCCTATAGGACAGAGTAGAACTGCCCGATAGACTTTCCGAGGAGCGCCTGGTGGATTCGAACTGCTGACCTCTTGGTTAGCAGCCGTACCACTTAACCACTATGTCACCAGGGTTTCCAAAAATTCTCTAGATGGTTCTAATGTGCTTCCAGGGGTGAGACCCATTGCCCTAGTTACACAGTAAATGATATCAGTATGTGTTATCACAAATCCCCTGACTAGGATAATGTCGCAAGACTAGAAAGGTTAGGGGATTACACTGGGATGGTGGTGCAGTGATTAAGAGCTCGGCTGCTAACCAAAAGTCAGCAGTTTGAATCCACCATTTGCTCCTCGGAAACCCTATGGGGCAGTTCTGCTCTGCCCTGGGGGGCTGCTGTGAGCAGGAATTGAGGTGACTGCGATGTTTTTTTTTCCATATCAGAGTTAGATTAGAAGACAAATGATTATTCTGTAGAGCAGTGGTCCTCACACTTGAGCATGCATCAGAACCCCTGGAGGGCAAATTAAAACCAAATTGCTGGGCTCCACCTCCAGAGTTTCTGCTCAGTAGGCCTGGGGAAGAGTCCAAGAACTGAAATGTTTAACAAGTTCCAGGTGATGCTGATGCTGCCGGCCTGGGGACTACATTTTGGGAACCACTGCTGTAGAGGACACAGGTTTTGGCGCTGAGAGGCATTGCTGGGGAAGTGGAAAGGATGCTAGATGAGGAAGCAGAGACCTGGATTCTAGTCCTGGCTTTGTGATGGCGCCTATACAATGTGACCTCTTTGAACTCAGTGTCTTCATCTGTCATCGGGGGTGATATTAACTGTATTGCCTATCCTTGGCGGCACAGTGGTTAAGAGCTTGGCTGCTGTCTTAGTCATCTAGTGCTGCTATAACAGAAATACTACAAGTGGTTGGCTTTAACAAAGAGAAGTTTATTCTCTAACAGTCCAGAAGGCTAGAAGTCTGAACTCAGGGCACCGGCTCCAGGGGAAGGCTTTCTCTCTCTGTCAGCTCTGGAGGAAGGTCTTTGTGATGCATCAGTCTTCCCTTGGCCTGGGAGCATCTCAGTGCAGGAACCTCAAGTGCAAAGGACGTACTTTGCTCCCGTCACTGCTTTCTTGGTGGTATCAGGTTCCCATGTCTCTCTGCTTGCTTCTCTCTTTTATCCCATGTCTCTCTGCTTACTTCTCTCTTTTATATCTCAAAAGAGATTGGTTGAAGACACTATCTAATCTTGTAGATCTCTTTGATATAACTGCCACTAATCCATCTCGTTACAGCAACGTAATAGGATTTATAACACATGGGGAGATCACATCAGGTACCAAAATGGTGGACAATCATACAACACTGGGAACTATGACCTAGCCAAGTTGACAGGTATTTTGGGGGACATAATCTAATCTGTGACAGCTGCTAACCAGAAGATTAGCAGTTTGAATCCACCAGCTGCTCCTTGGAAATTCTATGGGACAGTTCTACTCTGTCCTAATGGGTTGTTATGAGTCGGAATTGACTCAGTGGGAATGGGTTTGGGTTTTTGGGTTTTTTTTTGCCTATCCTTAAGCAAGGAATGAGATGCTTGTAATAACTCAGGTCATTCTTGTTAGTTGCCATAGAGTTGATTCCAACTCATAGCACCCCCATGTGTGCCGAGCAGAACTGTTCCAAGGGATTTTCAAGGTTGTGATCACCAGGCCTGTCTTCGTAGGTGCCTCCGGGTGGGTTTGAACTGCCAATCTTTAAGACAGTTGTCAGCGCTTAACTGTGCCACTCAGGAATGCTTACTTGTACTGAGTAATCTACAGATATTATTTCAACTAATATTCTCGATGTTTCTGTGAGGTAGGTCCTCTAAGTCTTCTTGTTTTACAGATGTGGACAGTCAAGTTTAGAAAGCTTCTGTACCTTGTTAAGAGCCACGAGTCAGAGGCAGTTCTGGCTGACCCCAGAGCCTAAGCTCTCAATCACTGTTTCATCGCTGACTCTCGGTGGAAATGCTGTGGATGCCGTGCCCTGCCAAACAGCCTGTAGTTGCTGGTTTTCTAAGTGGTGGGTAGGATTTGATGTAAGGGCTATCTGGGGGGTGAGTCACAGTGCAGCAGGGAGCAAACCCCCATTAATGCAAGCCTGGGCAGACCCGGAAGATTCCAGGAGAAAACACATTGATCACTCAGTCACTCTGAGAATGGGCCACTCTGATAAGAGGTGGGCATTAGTTAGGAGGAAAGGAGAGAGCCAGCAGCCGGCAGGAGGCCAGAGGGCCCTATAACAGCTCACAGAAGCCTGGGAAGCTGCCCCCGGAAAACCTGGCACCAGAACACAAACTCTGCAACCGATTCATTAACAGAGTGAAAAAGGCCACCTTGGGAAAGGGCACCTTTGAACACAGAAAAGAAAAAAAAAAAAAGAAAACTCAAGTAAAGGGACCAGGAAAAGCCACCAGGTAGGACAGACATGTACAAATCAGAAATCGTGAGCTCAGGAGTGATCCGGGAGGGCTGATGGAGATATGAGCTGGTCATGAAAGGTCCCACACCTCAGAGCCAGCAAGCCCCTGACAGGCATGTACCTTTTGGTCATTGTGGCCATGTTCAGAGGTGGGTGGGACAGATGGTCACTAAAGTCCTTTTCAGCTCTTAGTTCCAATGACTCTCTATAAGGCGATTCATGCTGCATGGGTCTACTAGATTTCTTTCCAAGGGTAAACAAGCATGTGGATAGAAAGACAATGAATGAAAAAAAAAATTAACTATCAGAAAGCATTTGATGAAATGTCATGCCACAGTTTATTAGGAAAAAAAGAGCTGTCGTAATTATTACACTATTACAAATCGCATCACAAAAAATGGGATTGTTGTGAGGAGGCTGATGAAGCAATGAACATTTGAAAGGTGCTTTGAATATTGAAATTATTATGAATTAGAATAAAGGCGAGCACAACAATTGGGATAATTTTCTGGATGAAGAGATGTGAAAAATTACTTAGCAACAGCAATCAGGACCACATAAGTTTTATATGATATGGAGAGAGGAGAAAGAATCCACAAGCATTCCAAGAGGAAAACGCCCAGCTGACCATGATGATGGAGGATCTCACGAGGCCATGTGAATGGGCAGAAAAATGAAGATGACCTTCAATGTGGACAAGCTGATGATATGTTTAGGGAAAAAGAATCCAAACAACATTTAAAGTGATGGGCTCTCTTGACCGAATGAGTATAGACCAGGGAACAATTTAGAAGTCCTCACATCGTGTGGATGCTCATTTTGCCAAGAGAGCTAACAAAACACTTAAAATAATGAGATTCATAGATAGATCCTTTGAACTCAAAGGCGCAATACAGATGATGTCGTCCATAGATCACTTTCATTTTACAGGTGACAAAACTGAGGCCCAGAGTTTAGGAGCTTGTTCCAAGGTCCTATAACTAATCAGAGAATGCATTGTACGCAAGATGGTGAACCTGGTAAAGACCACCTTAAAGAGCGTGGGGGAATTTCCAGGTTGGTGAGGTGAAAGGTTGATCAAATATTCCCTCAAAATGCCCCATTGCACTGTTTGAAAAGACAAACCAGTGAGGTGGCTAGATACCTCACTGGTAAGATTTTCCAAATAATCATATGTAATGATTCCTAATTAATCACACAGAAAGGACTTCACAGTGAAATCGCAAATGAGTTGAGTACAGGCATAATGATTATAGCCAAACATCTGTTGGTTTTAGGAATAAATCTCCCTATTTTAGAGTAGTCATTGAATCCCCAAAGATGGAGCTTAGTAGAACTTCAGAAATTGTTAGATATTCACCGCTGAGTAGTGATAATAAGGTCCCAGAAGACCTAACTCCGCTGCCCCTGTCTTAATTAGAAGCTACAGATGTCTAGGGCTCTGATTCTCTAAGTACGTCTACCTCGTCTGACCACACGCCATAGGGTTGAGAATAAGGCAGAGGGCAGAGAACTGTGGTACTGAGTTGGAACTCACTGTGGTGTGTGTTACTGATGATGACTTCTCTCTCTGGCTCTATTGTCCCAATCCTTGGAGCCCTGAGGAAGGACTTGCCTGAACCTGCCTGCCCTAGGTGACTTCTTAGGGGTGTGGATGCCTGACCAATCTCTTTGCCTGCTCGCTCTAACATGCTATGTTATTGTTGTTAGTTGCCGTCCAGTCAATTCTCACTCATGGCAACCCCATGTGTGCAGAGTAGAACTGCTCCACAGGGTTTTCAAGGCTGTGACTTTTCGAAAGCAGATCATCAGGCCTGTCTTTTGAGGCATCTGTGGGTGGGTTCAAACCGCCAAACTTTCGGCTGGTGGTGAAGTGCTTAGCTGTTTTGCCACCCAGGGACTCCTCACATTCTGTACCCTCTTTGGGTCCCATTCGTTACGGGTCTGATCTGTGATGCTGCTGGACTCACAGCCACCCTGCCCTCAGTTGGATATTTGCTCTTTATCTCTTCTGCTCAGCCCAGCCCTGCAGGGCAGTAATTTCCTATACCCTTCTTTATTTAACTGATCACATTAATCTCTTGTTTAAAACCCTCTCCACTGTTTATCTGCAATTTCACATAATTCTCTCTAAATGTGATTCTTAAAATCTTATATATTCACTAAGGCTATTTTAGGGCACAGTCTGTACCAGAAGCCAGGTATAAACGCTGCTGGCATACGTAAGAGATACTGTTTATGTCAGCATCAACCAGGCAATAAACAGATCCTGCTCTAAGGGCAAAAAGCTGAGGTTGGGGAGGTAGTAAGTGGGGGAAGTGACCCATCTGATGGGAAGAATTGGAGTAACAGGCAAATACAGGGCATATGCGACAGAAAGCCTTCTTCCCCCTCTGGTCTCTGGAGGGATAAGATGCAGAAACTCTGAGCGCCCAGAGAAGTGAGAGGGCTGCAGGCAAGGTAACCCAAGGCTTTTCTTTACACCAGTGCAAGCCTGTAAGAGCAATAGTCTTTTTTTTTTTTTTAGAGCAATATTCTTTTATCTGGTCTTTAAAGTGATGTAGAAGAAAGGTCCCACATGTTTTGATGCCTGGGTGAAGCCACTGAAACTTCTAGAACAAGAAGCTTGGGATCGACTGGTACCAAGAAATCCGAAGGTGAGATAAGAAATCGCATAACACAAGTTTGAGAGAAACTGCCTTAGACTGTGATAAATAGCAACTAAAGAGCCGGTTCAGATGCTTACTGTTCATGCCTTTATATCCTGCTCTAAATAAGATATGTTTACTTGTACTAGCTAAGTCTTGTGTTGTTTTAACGAGAAGCTCTGTGGAGCTCTAGTTATGTGGAAGAGCAGGCTGACATTCGACTCAGTTAACCATGTGGATGGCGTGTTAGGCTCTTTTAAGGCTGTTCAGCCATTCCGGCAGCGACACCTACCCAGAGATGTTTATAACCAGCAGTTGTTGTTGAGTGGATGCTGACTCATGATGACCCCATGTGTGTCAGAGTAGAACTGTGCTCCACAGGGTTTTCAACGGTTGTTTTTTCAGAAGGAGATCACCAGGCCTTTCTTCTGAGGTGCCTCATGGTGGACTTGAACCTTCAACCTACAGCTGAGTGTGCTAATCGTTTGCACCACCCAGAGGCTCTGAGGTGTCCATAGCACTTGCTACGGGCATCGCTCCTAGGAAGACACAAACCAAGATCCAGAAGCACCGGCCTTGGAAACTGAAGCCAATGAAGTTGTAGCAAATGCTGTGGGACTTAAAGACAGAAGGAGACAAGTACACAGGGAATGAGGATTCCAGCAGGTGGCAAGTGCGTGCTCCTTTGATCATCATCTCTTTTAACACAGAATAGCGCTCTTGACAATTCCCCCCCCCCCAAAAATACAAGAAAGCTTTGGGTTTTCAAATGGGTTATTTGCCTTTCATCTGTGTTCCCTCCGCTGTTCTATTTTCTACTCTATCACTTTCATCTTTGAAGCCTGTCATTGTGACTCTTGTGACAATGTAACTATCTCTCAAAAAGCTTATTATTTTTTGGGTCAGAAATGTTTAATATCGGTCAATTTAAATGATTTTATTTGTATTGAGCTAACACTTGAGAGGCATGCAAGATGAACTGCAAAATCAAACGTTCAAAGACGATGTGTGCTTTTATTTGACTTTTTTTCCTACTCAGATGAAGAGCACAGCAGAGGGGCCCTAAAACCAAACCAAACTCGTTGCCTTCAAGTAGATTCCAACTCATGGAGGCCCTATAGGACAGAGTAGAACTGCCCCATGGGGTTTCCAAGGAGCAGCTGGTGGATTTGAACTGCTGACCTTTTGGTTAGCAGCCAACTTCTTAAGCACTGTGCTGCCAGGACTCCAGGAGGGGCCCTTAGGGGAGTGATAAAAAATTGGAAAAGTTGCTAAGTACGCAATGCCTGGGTCCCCCATGGAGGGGGTAGGTGGGGGATCAGGCGATGGGACTGCAGAGGAAGGTGAATACAGGTCAGTCTCTGGGTGGAGAGGAGGAGACCGATGGGTTCCTCTGTCTCCTTTGCCCATGAGAGGAGGAGCATGGCTGACCCAGGCCAGTTGCAGGGGCTGAGGGTGGGTATTGTAGCTGGAAGGTGAGCAGTGGGCAGGAACTGGATCAGAATCAGAAGAAACTTTTCACGCCAGCCTGGCTGACACATTGTGGATTCATTACAGCAGGAGAGGGGTGGAGAGGAGCAGGACAGAGAAATATGGGAAAAGCAAAGGAGATTCAGAAGGCTTGATTTGGTTGTGGTCACAGACTCCTGCAGTGGCAAAAGCGTTTTTGGTAAACCAGTTGCTGTCAAGTTGATTCCAACTCATGGTTTTCAATGGAGGATTTTTCTGAAATAGATCTCTAAGCCTTTCTTCCAAGGTGCCTCTCGGTGGACTTGAACTGTCAACCTTTTGGTTAGCAGCTGAGTGTGTTAATCCTTTGCATCACCCAGGGACTCTGTTTTTGGTAAAGCTCCCTTAAAAAGACTTCAATCTGCCAGTTAAAGTGTTTATGGAACCTCTTATGTGGACATGTTATCAGGAGGGACCAGTCCCTGGGAAAGGACACCATGCTTGGTAAAGCAGAGGGTCAGTGAAAAAAGGAAGACTCTTAATGAGATGGATTGACACAGTGGCTGCAACAATGGGCTCAAACATAGCAATGATTAGGAGAATGGTACATAGGGTTGCTATGAGTTGGAACCAACTCAACGGCTTCTAACAGCAACAACAACAACAACAAGTGATGTGGGCTGCTCTCCTTGTAGGATCCAAGAAGAATGTAGTTGGGTCTTCTACTCAAGGTGTTGCCCTTCTAGTTTGCTGTCAAGATGCCTGCCTGTGAGAGACCAGAGGGCACTGGAATGAGTGCTAAAAGCCCACACGACAGACAAGGAGAGGGGAACGTGGTTTACTTGGATGTCTCCTCTAATCCTGACCACAAGCTGGCGTAGCTAGGTGAAGAGCCTGAAGCTCAGAGGGTGTTAGAACTTCCCCAGTGTTGGGGTTGCTATTCCTACGCAGGTCCACACACATCACTTGGGTTTGCATCCCGGCTCTTGCAGTTACTAGCTGTGTGATCTGAGTAAGTTAGGTAACTTCTCTGAGCCTCAGTTTCCTCGTCTCAGGAATGGGAACCATGGGGTTATTGAGAAGATGTAAGAAAATGGTTTCCAAATGTAGTTTCACAGTGCCTGGTGCAGTAAGCACTCAGTACAAGTAAGCTGATGGTGTCATCGTATTCAGAAAAGAGGGAGAATTGGAAACCTTCATGGGAGAGGTCCAGCCTTAATCAGATCTTAGCAAATGGATGAAGCCTGATAGAAATAAGCTCAGAGGAGCAAAGTAGGGTGAATTAGCCATTTGAAGTAAGTGTATCATAAGGAGTAAGGAAAGATGGAGAGATGAAATAAGACAGAAAAAAGGTTGGTTTTTGTTTGTTTGTTTAAACTCATCCATGGATCGAATAGTGGAGTGAGAGCTGTGGGGGATCTGACCACCCACCTGGGGAGTTAAGGCCGGCCATGTAGGCCCTTGGGCACAATGTGTCTATATCCCTGGGGGAAATGGTAGAGGGCCTGAGGTCAGGTCCCTGGAAACAGGTGCCCAAACCTGTTGCTCTCGAGTTGATTCCTACTCATAGCCACCCTACAGGACAGAGTAGAAGTGCCCCATAGCATCTCTAAGGCTGTAATCTTTACAGAAGCAGACTGCCACATCTTTCACCCTCGGAGCAGTTGGTGAGTTTGAACTGCCAATCTTTTCGTTGGCAGCCGAGTGCTTAGCCACTGAGCCACCAGGGCCCCTTGGAAATTGGGGAAGGGAGTAGAATTTTAATAACCAAAGAAGTAAAAGGGTGTGAGTGGGGGGAGGGGGTGTTTCTGGGCCAGTTCCGACCATGCTTTCACTGGATTAAAACCTGTAATTACCAGTTTTCCTGACTTCTCTCCACTCTTTCACACACACAGAACTGGCTGGCACACGGCCTGACCAGACATATTAAAAAACCAGGGGCCCTGGTGGTTGCTGGCCTTAGGTAGCGTCGAAAGCTCCAGACCCAACCTCAGGTTTTGCTTGTTTTGGTGGGGTGGAGGTGCTATCCCAAGCCACGAGGCATTTCCCTTCCCTTGTTATCTGTCAGCCCGTGTTTGAGATGATCCCGTTGAAGGTGCCTGATCGGGACCCACCAAGGACCCCCAGTGAGAGTCTGTACTTGCTCTCTGTCTTCCATTGCAAAAGTCCTGGGCTGGCAGCAGGAGGAAAGTCAGCGGTGGGGAGTGAGGGTCCGATCATGCTTCTCTCTCCAAAGTGTCTGCTGAACCCCAGACAGCTTCCCGGGACTCTGCGTCACAACACGATTCTTCATACTTCCGAGTCCACTGCTATGTGGCCACAGCTCCCTCCACTAAGGGGGGCAGGGCACAGGTACTATGAGATGGAGACTACCAGAGGCGAGCCCTTTCCTGAGGTCACAGGGCTCGTGAGCACAGGACCCACCAGTGTTCTTTGCTCTGAGCCAGTTGCTGCCAGGGCCCTGGAGTGAGTGACGCATGCTTTCCCTCCCGCTCTGCGTCCACAGAAGGCAGGGATCCAGGCTGGGGCAGGAGGCACTGCCACCACGTGCGGTGGACGCAGCCTCGTGTGTTACTGGGGAATTGGCCTCTCGTACTGCTCTCTGCACCTGCCGTCGACCCTGGTGCTACTCCCATGGGAACCCCTTTCTGGAAAGGAAGACTTGAAATGGGTTCCTTGGATTCTCCTATAATGACTTCAAAAGCAGGGGATGAGTCTACAGCAATTGGGGGTTGGGGGGACACTGAGCAACACAGGAATAATTCAACAGCTTGTGCGGGTGCCAAGGAGCACGGAGAATAGCCCCACCAACCTGTCTCAGCAGGAGGTCCAGAGGAGGAGCTGAGCTCAGCCCAGCCCTGAAGGGTTCCCTCAGACCTGCTCCCTCTGCCCGGGCCTGCAGAGGCCAGAGCTCAGCCTAGCCCTGAAGGGTTCCCTCAGACCTGCTCCCTCTGCCCGGGCCTGCAGAGGCCAGAGCTCAGCCCAGCCCTGAAGGGTTCCCTCAGACCTGCTCCCTCTGCCCGGGCCTGCAGAGGCCAGAGCTCAGCCTAGCTCTGAAGGGTTCCCTCAGACCTGCTCCCTCTGCCCGGGCCTGCAGAGGCCAGAGCTCAGCCTAGCTCTGAAGGGTTCCCTCAGACCTGCTCCCTCTGCCCGGGCCTGCAGAGGCCAGAGCTCAGCCTAGCTCTGAAGGGTTCCCTCAGACCTGCTCCCTCTGCCCGGGCCTGCAGAGGCCAGAGCTCAGCCCAGCCCTGAAGGGTTCCCTCAGACCTGCTCCCTCTGCCCGGGCCTGCAGAGGCCAGAGCTCAGCCTAGCTCTGAAGGGTTCCCTCAGACCTGCTCCCTCTGCCCGGGCCTGCAGAGGCCAGAGCTCAGCCAATAGGCTCACTTAAGGATGAACAGAGAGGGGAGGGACCCCGGGGACCTCTAGCCTGTGCTGCACTCCCTCACATAGGAGGAGGACACCAAAGGCAGCTGGCAGGAATAGGCACCTTTTCAGGTGAGAAACCCAATTGGCAATTACCTTGCTCCATGGAGCCTTACTTCTGAGGTGCTGGCTTTGGTTCAGCTAGCCTGTGGCCTAGCCTGCCAGGGTGCAGTTCTCTCCTGTTAGAATTAATTTGTTTAAGTGGGAACAGAGCAGTGGAAGGAAAGCTTATTTCTTTAGCCTTGGACTGGGGCCCAGCCAGGGAAGAAGTATGTGTCAGTGTGTATATGGGCGTGAGAGTGTGTGTGTGTATGTGTGTGTGTTTGAACCAATGAAACAGATCATGGACAAGGTAGAAAGTGGATCAGTAGTACTGGCTCTTTACGAAGGACACTGTAAAGCTCTGGGGCAAACAGCAAGTGTGATCTGGATAAGTGGGGCAGGATGGCACTGGAGCCAGGAGGACTGTCTCCTGGACCCAGATGTTTGTTTATCCATTCATCCCATCCTGCTAATTCACTGATCAACATTGACCTAGCATCCACCATATGCCAAGCACTGTGCACAAACTGAACTAAGGCCCAGCCCCTTTCTGCCCTCAAAATGCTCACCTCCTATAGGGAAGGTAGAAATATGAACAAACAGAAAAAAATATGTAATGAGTGCAGTGTGATACATGCCAGAAATAGATACGGACATGATAGAAGCAAAAACTAGGCGGGCCCACCTCTGAGGAGCAGGGAGGGAATGACACTTGCATGTGGCTTAGATGCTGAGGTGTGGACAGCCAGGTGTGCAGGTGAGGGGCCTAGTGAGCACAGCACATTTCAGAACTACCAGGAGCTGGCCGGGACTGTGGGAGGGAGGGGGTGGGTAGGCGGAATGGGGTTTGAGAGTGTTAAGGAGGAGCCTGGAGTTTGAAGGAATTTGGATGAGGCTGTGAAGGGGCTTCCCCAAAAGAAGGCCAGTGTGAGTGACATGCAGAGGTGCACATCTGCTCTTTTCTTTTGCATGCAGGGAGGATGGAAGGCTTACAGGAGGTGGAGTCTGAGTCAGATCTCAGCAAGTGGACCAAGTCTGACAGAAATAAGGTCAGAGGAATTAGTATTGGATGGGGGTTGAACACAGCCTCTGCCATCTGATGAGCCTGTGTGACCTTACTTCTCTAAGCTTTAGTTCCTCATCTCTAAAATGAGGCTATAATGATAATTACTGCCATGGGGCTGCTGAGATGATTGGATGAGGTAGTTGGGCCCTTCGTGGGGTAACTGGCAGAGCCCTCAGTAACGTCAGCTTTTATCGCTGGTATCTCAGTTAACCACTAACTGCTGTTAATCTTTCCTTTGAAACATTCCTTGCATCTCATTTTGACCTCTCCTTTCCAGCAGCGACCACCTCAAGCTTGCATCAGAGATTTGCCCTCCTCCCCTGACAGCTGAATTTCTGCACGTCACAGAAGTTGGCCTTCCTGGTTTTCTTCCTCCCCTGTGACCAACCGTGGGCCAGCTCCAAGCAAAGCTTTCTTAAGTGTCATGCTCCAATTGCCCCTTTGTTTGAAAGTCTTGGTTGCACCCTATTTCAGAGAAGCAAAGATCTCGTCCATTGACCTCTAACAGATGAGAAAACCAAGGGCCAAAGAGGCTCAATGACTAGCCCAGTCTCCAAAGAAGTTTCACACTGAGTCCTAGGTCTTCTGACGACTGGGCCTGACTCCTTCCTCTCAAACAGGCTGCCCTGTTATTCCCCAGTTCCAGAAGGTCTCCAAACCCTTCCTGGGAGGCACTGTGGCAGGTAGAAAGGAGACCTGCATGGGCTGTGCAGTTTGTCCTTTTGAGATGGCAGCCCAGCCTTGCCGCTTTCTAGCTGACCTTGAGAAGTAGCATAACTGCCCTGAGCCTTGGGTTCTCAATCGTTGAGAAGCGACATTATGATAAGAGCTCCCTTGCATGGCAGTGGCGAGGAACTGATGAGATCATAACCCACGTAAAGGACTTGTAGAGTGCCTGGCACACATTGCTGGGCTCTGAAATATTAAACCCCCTTTCTCTCTTGTGGGTGCATCTTCTCCTGCCCCAAGGGTGTGCATGGTCGTTAGCCCATCTGCCTCTGGCCCCGCCCTCCCCTCTCTCTCCTTTCCCTCCCTCCCCTCCGCTCCCTTCCTCTTCCTTCTTTTTCCACATATCCACCTCCCAACGCACCCTGACAACAGCCCAGCCCCCCTCCCCTTTCCCATGAACTGTACTCTAACTCCTGAATTCCCCAAAGCCCTTACCTCCTTGCTTCATGTACAGAGTTAGGGCTGTCTAGGAAAGAGCCAACACGTGATTTCTGTACAATGTTACAGATATCTTACATCTTACAGACACAGCCAGGCTGCCAGTGGGCCACGGCAACAGGGTGGGGGCTCCCAGTATTTTGGGAGAAGCACGAGTGAAGTGCATTAGGAATTGAAAGGGCCTCCCTCCAAAGCAGAAATCCACAGGCAGCCTTGGAGGCAAATAGGCTGAGACCCCCACAGGCTAAAATGGGAGTCCTTGGGAGGAGCCCGGTGAGTTCGTCCCCTTTGGAAGAAGGGAGAGGCCAGTTCTTGTCAAGTATGAATCAGCTGCACGCTCCATCTGACTGTTACTCTAATCTCAGAGAGACCAAGTTCTGTCCCTGCCCAAACCCCCATGGCCCTGGGCAGGACACCCCCAACCGGCATGCCAAGGAGGAAGCCCTGTTGTTTGCACACGGGTGGTGAGGCCAGAAGATAACTCGTCCCTCTGGAAAGGGTAAATGGAATCCGAATCTATTCTGGTTTCAGCGTTTTTGGAAAGGGAGTGTGGCTTATCTTGTTCCTTCCTGTGACAGCTTCAGGAACAGCCAGAACACAGTGCGGAAAGCACAGGGCTGGTTTTGTTTTGTTTTGTTTTTTTATCTCAGTGAGATCCAAGCTCTGTTGGGGGACATATTTATTTGTTTTCTCATAAATGTGAAAATCTACTTACGTGACTTGAGAAAATATGAACCACCTGTTTGCTGGTGGACTCCCATCTTATTTGTTTTCAGGACTGGGTGGGACTTCCTCCTGAAATGGCTGCTTTCCTGAGAATATGGGCCACGCCTGGGACATGTATTTGTGTATCTTTAGCTTTTATGTGATTTATGTATTTGTTTATTTTTTAACTTTTTAAAAGGAACCCCAAAAGGAGGGGAGAAAAAAATGGAGCCAGTCCTCCAAAATTGTTGAAAAGATTGTTTCATTCAGACACTTAGCGAAGTAGAAAACACAACCTCGTCAACGGATGTTTGCCCCTCAATAAGCGCTATCTAAAGCAGGGTCTCTACGAAGACCCTTTCTGGGTTATTTCTTGCATGGTGGGAAAAGTCAAAGATTCACCTCTAAGGTTTTTATTTTGATTTTATTGCGGTATAATATATCTAATAAAAGCTGCCCTCTTAACCATTTTTAAGTGTATGATTCAGTGGCATCAATTACATTCACCATGTGGTGCTGCTAGCTCCACTATCTCCAAACGTTTTTCATCATCCCAAATAGAAACTTATATTCCTTAAGCAATACCTTCCTGTTGCCTGCTTCCCCAGCCCCTGGTAACCACTGAGAAACTTTCATCTCTGTACATTTGCTTATTCTAGATATTTCATGTAAGTGGGATCATTCAATATTTGTTCTTTGGTGTCTGACTTACTTCACTCAGCATCTTTTCAAGGTTCATCCATGTCATAACATGCATCAGAACTTCATTTCTATTTATGACTCAATAATATTCTATTGTATGTACATACCACATTTTGTTTATCCATTCATCTGTTGATGGACACTTGGGTTTCCACCATTTGACTATTGCACCACTAGGTCTTCTTATGCTGATGACAGGCTAGCCTCACCTAATGTCTACTAGACCATTGGGTTCGAATGATTGAAAGTTGTTTTGGTCCCAGCAGAACTAGAAAATGCATACCTCACTTAAAATATATGAAGTGTGTCCACCCATCTCTCTTTCTTAGGATGTACCGTGCCCAGAGCCAAAGGGAGATTTATAGCCTTCTCACCATCCTGTGATCTACTTGCCTTTTCTTCTTAAATATTCATTACAATGATAATAAAGGCCTGGGCCTAAGGACCTCAGTGATGTTATTGATGGCAGCCGTGGGTGCTGACCTGAGACACAGCTTAAATCATCTCCTAACCACCAGAGAGACACTTGGCAAGGGGCCTTTTTCAGAAGATGCCAAACCATCTTTCGTCCATTCCACCAGAAAACCAGGATCAAGGACCAGGGACAGGTGGCATTTGATGTGTAATTCCTGGGGCAGAAGGGTGACCCAGATTCTACTGGGAAGGCTTGGAAACAGGGAGTTCTTTGGTTTCTGAGTTTTTCTCATGAGGCAAGGAACCCTAGGCTGTTGCTTGGCTTCCATGAGAGTTGATCTAAAAGCAGAAAGCACCTGAGACAGAGGGTTTGCCGCTGGGACAGGATGGCATCCAGCCCCACAAATGAAGGTCTTTGGAAAGGTGTCATCCTAGATGTTTTGGCTTGGAGGAAAAAGCCCAGGGATGAGGACAGTGTGTCTGTATTAATTACAACAAGGTACGCACCAGTATAAAGAAAACACCAACTTTTTTTTTTTTTTTTTTTTAATCTGTCTGAGTTGTGCTTTAATTGCACGGGTGGGGCATCTGTGGGGAGGCTCAGCTATTGGTCTACCCATAGCACACGTTGACCTTGCTTAGGGGAAGAGCATTTTTAGACTTCAAAGGTCAGTTTGTGTGACTTCATATTTAATAAACACTTCCTGGATGACCCCATTTCAAATTTTGTTTTTCTTCCAAGAGGCACGGTGCAGGATCTATGCACACAAATTTTTCTCCAGAAACATTCCTGTCTCTCTAACACTAAAAAACTGAAATGTGTGTGAGTGTGTGTGTGTGTGTGTGTGTTTAAGTGCTCCAGCTACCAGGGACCGCAAGGATTTTTTTGCATTTAATTTTTGTTATTATCCAGCTCATGAAAATGTATTTCTTAATCCTTCAGCTACATATGTTCCTGTTCAGAAAAAAAGTATAAACCAGAACGTCCCCTGCACTCTAGAAGCCTCTAATCTAAGGCTAACAGCAGGGCTATACATAGATGTGCCAAAGACGCCCAAAGAGCCAGCATCAGTGGCAGGATGAAGACAGGCTTTGGCTCAGGAGGGAGAGGAAAAAGGATTGTGTAAATCACAGAGGCCGCTAGGCGCTTAGGTGCAAGATAGAAATCCTCACCTTAAATGAAGTTCGGTCAAGTTTACATGGAGAAAATGACCAAACCAGCGTTCCTAGGCCTTTTGATTACCAAACGGGATTGCCTGGCCAATTTTGGGGGTAGAGACAAAAACAACAAGGTAGCTGATCACAAAATGACATGGCCTTAGTCACAGAGGACTACAGAGGAGACTGCGTTTGAAGGCCTCATCCAACAACGGGTAGGGAAGAAGAAGTGGGATGCCCTGAGGGAACATTACAGTTGTGTGGTACAAAGAGAAAAATGAAGCATAGCTGCTGTCATTGTGCCCTGGAGAAGCCCAGTTGTGTTTAATAAGCCGAGAACCTTGTAAGCATTCGTGCTTTTCTTGGGTAAACTTGAGGAATGATTAGAATCTGCATGTCTCCGGATCCCAGGGTTGCTCAGCCCACACTACCTGCTGATGAGTGCCTGGGCTTATCTGACAAGCCTGGGTGCTGAGAGAGAAGGTACCAGGACCTGGGTATCGGCCTTCTGGGAGACTAGTTTCCAAGCTGGTATGCCTTGACCGCCTTAGGTTTATTTCAAGTACAGTAAATTAGTTGGACTAGGTCTTCTCTAGGATCCCTTCCAATTTCCTGACCCTGCAAATCAGGTTCTAGGTAATGTATGCTTTAAAAAGTATACTTTTCAGGGACAACACCAAATGCTGGCAAGGACATGGAGCCACAGGAACACTCAGTCATTGCTGGTGGGAATGCAAAACAGTAAAGCCGCTTTGGAAGACAGCCTGGCAGTCTCTTGAACAGCCAAACACAGGCAGGCTTACCTTACAATTCTGCAGTCACGCTCCAAGGCATTTACTCAAATGCATTGAAAACTTACGTCCACACAAAACCCTGCACACCGATATTTATTGTTGTTGTGTGCCATCAAGTCGATTCCGACTCCAAGTGACACTATAGGACCCTACAGGACAGAGTAGAACTGCCCCACAGGGTTCTCAAGGCTGCAAATCTTCACGGAAGCTGACTACCACATCTTTGTCTCTCGGAGCTGCTGGTGGGTTCGAATCACCAACCTTTTGGATAGCAGCAAGCGCTTAACCATTGCACCACCAGGGTTCCTTCACCAATGTTTATAGCAGCTTTATTGATAATTGCCAAAAATTGGAAGCAACCCAGATGGCCTTCAATAGGTGAATGGGTCAGCAGACTGATAAAAAGAACCAAGTTATCAGGCCACACAAAGACATGGAGGAGCTTTAAATGCACATTGCTAAGTGAAAGAAGCCAGTCTGAAACAGCTGCCTACTGTATGGTTCCAACTATATGACATTCTAGGAAAGGCAAAACTATGGAGACAGTGAAAGGTCAGTGGTTGCCAGGGGCTTGTGGGGAGAGGGCGAGGGATGATAGGTGGGGCACGGATATTTTAGGGCAGTGAAACCATTCTGTAGGATACTGTAATGGTAACACATGGCATCATGCATTTGTCAAAACCCATGGGACTGCACAACACACAGGGGAACCCCCATGTAAACTATGGGCTTTAGGTCATGATACTATATCAGTATTGGTTTGTCAGTGTACCTCACTAATCCAAGATGTTAATTATAGGGAAAATTCTGTGTGGGGGGTATATGGGAACTTCCTGTGTAGTTTTTCTGTAAACCTAAAGCTGCTCTAAAAAATTATTTAAAAAAAGTATATTTCTTCAGTTGGGAAGATAGCAATGGTGAAGCTCCAAAAAGACAGAGGGCCTCTTGCTCTTCCCATCTCATTCTGCCCTGTGAAAGCACAGTGGGAAAGCCGTGCAAACTAAAACTTAGGAGAGAAAGGCAGGGGAGACATCTACTGAGGCTATGGGGCGGGGAGGGCAGACCCGTGCATGGGCAGGACCACGCCAGGCCTGTGGAGGTCATCAGTGATGCTCACCTGTGCTCCTGCAATCCTCCCAGGACAGGGTGGCATCCCTGTCTCCCAGGCCTCTCTCCAGCACCTCCCTCCAGGGGCCTCTAGGCTGTCTCCGGCCGGATGCACCCTGCCCCGGGATATGGCTTCAGATTTAGCTCAGAGCTCTTGGGCTGCCTGTTTTTTTGCCCTCTGTACTGACAAACCTGATTTATTTTTTCCCTGAGTATCAAACAATACACACCACTTCCCAACAAGCTATAGAAGGTAGAGAAAAATATTAAGAAGACTGAAAACAAAATCAACTATAATCCTATCACCCAGAGTTATTTACATTTATGAATATTTTCTTCTAATTTTTTTTTTTCTTTGGCATAAATGCACACATTTTGTAACCTCCTTTTTCTGGCTCAGGCTCTTAGCATGCTTCCATGTTATCACACAAGGCCGCTTCATCTCCCACTGCTTCCCTGTGCTGACCCTCTTCTCTAGAATCCCTCACCAAGTCAAGGCATTCCAGCCTCCGCACTTTTACCCATGCTATTTACCTGCCTCAGGTACAGCCATCCCCACAACTCCCCCATGGCCCCCAGAAGCCTTGCAGAACCACCTCGGAGGGTCTTCTGATGGTCTATCCATCCTGCCACCCCTTCCCTGTTCCGGACGCTGGAACATGCCCCTGGCCCTCAGCCTGTGCTGCTCGGAACCTGTAGGTCTGTCTCCAAGCAGATATCCCTCGGGCAGTGGTGTGCAGGTAACACACACAATTTACAAACAGTAATCAGCTGTGTGGTTGTCGTTGGTGTTAGGTGCTGTGGAGTCATCCCCAATTCATAGTGACCCCATACACAATAGAATGAAATGCTCGCTGCCCCCATCCTGCGCCATCTTCGTGATTGATTGGGGATTGGATCGTGGTGATCCATAGGGTTTTCATTGGCTGGTTTGGGGAAGTAGGTCACCAAGCCTTTCTTCCTAGTCTGTCTCAGTCTGGAAGATCTGCTGAAACCTGTTCAGCATCATAGCAACATTCACGTCTCCACTGACAGACAGGGGATGGCTGTGCGTAAGGTGCGCTGGCCAGGAATCGAACCCGGGTCTCCTGCACGGAAGGTGAGAATGCTGACACTGCCCTCATACACATTAGAACTTCTGCTGAGAACGAGGGCACACAAAGGTCTCGTGCTCATCATGGTCTGTACTTAAACTTGAGGAAAGAAGCCCCTCGTGTGTAGCAGGGGCCCCAATTTCACCTGTTTTCTAATTTGGAAATTGCCACACACTTTGGCTACTTCAGGGGACAACAACCACGAACCTCTGCCCACCAGTTGTGGAGCTGAGTTATTCCAGGCTGAGCCTCCAAAATGCACAGATGGCGCACTGACCCCATGTGACCTGGGCTGGGTGCTCCACGGAGCCAGAGCACAAGGTCTGGCCAGGCAGACGGTCAGCTCACACCCAACCTTCTGCTCTTTAAGTACCAATGCATATACCTGCCCCCTTCCAAGGAATACAGGAGGGCTGACTGACTGGAGCCAGCTCAAGGTTTCCTGGGGGCACTGGCCTCAGAAGACCATGGTCAGGACCCACATGGTGTCCTCTGGCCTTGAGTGGCCTGAGCCGGTTGGTGTTTTCTCAAAGAAAACTCAGCCTGGAAACTTCTACTTGCTCAGTGGCCTTGGAAACAAGTGGTTTCTATGGCTAGTTCTTCAAGTTTGTCCACAGCTGGAAGACAAGTGAGGGTGGGGCATTTGTCAGAAACAGCAGCGGGAGGAAACTCGAGTCAGAAGCCACAGGGCCTGGGTTCCCAATCCCACTGTTACCACTTGGCTGTGTGACCTTGGGCTGGTCACTTAAGCCCTCTGAGCCTATTTCCTTGTAGGTTAAATGCTTCACAGGGCCATTGTGAGGGTCAATAGAGATAGCGGATGTGAAAACATGCTATAAATAGCAAGTATAAGAGGGCCATGAACAAGGCTTTTCCTTTGGCCCCAAAATTGGAACCAGAATCTTCACTGAAAATGCCAGGTGCTAAGTAACTCACATTCTCTAAACAGAGTTGCCAAAAATTGGGGCTAGATTCCCCCAGCCCCAGAGCTCCAAGGAAGTGGTCTAATGGCCCCATTACCATCATCGCCTTCTCCCCATCCCATGTAGGGAGATACGTGGGAAAGGAAGAGCAGGAAAGTGGGAGTGTATGGAAGTTCACTCCTCTCTCCTTTTGCTCCTCTCCTTTGACGTTGAGTCAGGGGGCTCCACTGGAATCACCTCTCAGCACTGCCCGGTGAGGATGCCTGTGGGAGGCAGAAATTGGTGCCTTGCTCCAGGCTGGATGCTTGCTGAGATGCTGAACCTCCTGGTCCAATCTAGTGTGGGGATATGGTGATGGGGTTTCAGGGTGTTTTCTAGAGGTTCTATGATAAGGTATAATCTTCCCAGGCCAATGAAATCTGGGATTCTTGAGTGCTACCATGGAGACAGACTGTTTGTGAATGGAGACAACCAAAAAGCAATCAAAAGCTGAGAGAGAGAGAGGACCTGGTGACTTTATTAGAGTTTGGCTTGTATCCATAGGAGTTTGTGGGACTGTGCGTGAATGTGGAGACTGTGCCTACATCAGCTATCTGAAGACTGGAGGCTCAGCCAGAGGAGAAGGAGGGACTGTGGTGTCATGTTCCTGAGGAGGGATGGGACCCTCCCCCACCTCCATTGTCCGTGACCCTCAGAGGGTGGGGAAGAAGACCCCAGAAGTTTCTGAGACTCTGGATAGGAGGGCAGAGTAGGAGGGGCATGGGCCACTGGTGAAGCCAAAGGAGACCACAGCCGAACTCGTTGGTGACAGATGGGCTGGGTCATACTGACACGGCCTTCAGAAGCCACCCCCATTCTCACAGGCACTGTTGTGTGGGCCAAGGCTACCAGCAGCAGACAGACCAGGTGAACAGACTAAGACCAGAGTAGGTCTCCACAACCAGCAAGGAGTGAAGGTCCCTGTGTCCCACAGCTGTCCCCCCACTTTTAGTCCCAAACCCAGAAGAGTTAGGTCCAGAAAAGGGAGGGGAGAGATCCAAGAACCAGGCCTTGGACCCAACCCACGGTGCCCTAGTGGGAAGAGGAGTGAAAGAGTAGACCCACCTCAAATCCCCCTCCCAAATCTAGCTCATAAAGGAGAAAAAGAAGAATTTCAAATCAGATGTGAGATCGAGGCTTTAAAATAAATGAAAATAAAAAGATTTTTAATAGACCTGACTAGAAGTTAAGAAATCCGCCCAATGACCATGGTCTCAGGGAACATCTAGCTCAACTGGCATGCGGAGTTTATAAAGAATATGTTCTACAGTCTACTTTGGTGAGTAGTGTCTGGGGTCTTAAAAGCCTGTGAGTGGCCATCTAGGATACTCCACTGGTCTCACCCTTCAGGAGCAAGGAAGAATGAAGAAAACTAAAGACATAAGGGAATAATTAGTCCAAAGGACTAATGGACCACATCTACCATGGCCTCGACAAGACTGAGTCCAGTACAACTAGATGGTGCCAGGTTACCACCACTGACTGCTCTGACAAGGATCACAATAGAGGGTCCCAGACTGAGCCGGAGAAAAATGTAGAACAAAATTCCAGCCAAAAAAGAAAGACCAGGCTTGCTGGCCTGACAGAGACTGGAGAAACCCCAAGAGTATTGCCCCCGGACACCCCTTCATCTCAGCAATGAGGTCACTCCTGCAGTTCCCCCTTCAGCCAAATATTCAACAGGCCCAAGGAACAAAACAAGACTAAAAGGGTACACCAGCCCTGGGGCTGGGACTGAATGTAAGAGGGAACAGGAAAGCTGGTAATAAGGAACCCAAAGTTGAAAAGGGAGAGTGTTGAGATGTTGTGGGGTTCTTAACCAACGTCATACAATAATGTGTGTACTGTTTGATGAGAAACTAGTTTGTTCTGTAAACCATCTAAAGTTTAATTTAAAAAAAAAATCCACCCAAGATGCTATTAAGTGTGGAAAAGTATTACTTGACAGTCAAGGCTGAAGATAGATGTGGGGAAACATAAAACTCTTCCATGTTTATACCCCTCTAAATTCAGACTGCTCAATAAACCTGGAACATAGGTCTTGGTTTTTATTTTAGGTGGTCCCTTCAAATGCAGTGAGTTGAATCAAATACATGTACAGGGCAGTGCTTCTCAAACTCCAGTGTGCATCAGAATCGCCCGAGGGCTTGTTGAAGCCAGATGGCTGGGCCCCACGCCCAGAGTTCCCAATTTAGCAAATCTGGGTGGGGACTGAGAATTTGCATTTCCAACAAGGTCCCAGGTGATGCTGTGGGTTTGGGGGCCATACTTTGAGAGCCACTGCAGTACAGACAAGAGCATTGCTGAAGTGTGTATGTCATATATCCTTGAAAACAGGCCCTGGACCATCCTCACAAAGCAAGGAAACCAACCCGTTGCTGTCGAGTCAATTCCGACTCATAGCGACTCTATAGGACAGCGTAGAACTGCCCCATAGGGTTTCTGAGGAGCAGTTGGTGGATTGGAACTGCTGACCTTTTGGTTAGTAGCCAAATGCTTAACCACTGCACCCCCAGGGCCCCTGATCATCCTTAGGAAGCAAATAAAAACACTGATGTTACTTATTTCACCAATCTGCTTCCTATAGGAGGAACAATGTTTGTGAGATGAGGCTGCTCCCTCTGCATGCTAAAGGACAACTGGAAATCCCATTGCCCTACAGTGGTTGAGTCTTTAATGCCAGCCAGGATTTCCCTCATTCTCCAATCTTTGAAAGGTCAGCAGCTTTGCCCGGGTAGATTAATTGCTACAGCCCACCAGGGCCCAGCTGTTCTATGGGGAGGGCACAGTGGCTCCCTGCCTGAGGCTAACGTGAACAGTGAGGGGGTGTGAGCAGGGACAGGTAATCATACAGCTTGTCCCCGTGGAATCAGGACTTACCCTTGCCTTCCCCGGGCCTCATGCCTCACAGCATGTGGTCTGGTCGGCATCACTTCATTTCAGAAGCACCCCTCCCAATGGATCCTTCCCAGTCCCGTTTGGGTAGAACTGATCCTACCCAAGGGGTGGGCATGGCTCCGAAACCAGGCCAATTAGAAACCCCACCTCCTGGCCGTAGTCATGAACTCAGGGGTGAGCACCTGGCCAAGGGAAGTCGTTTCTGGAATGTTTACCAGAGATAAGGCATAATCTTTCTGGAATTTTAAACTCCCAACTAAGGAAACTGAGAGTCCCTGAGTGCTATCATGATGACAGCCTGTTTGCGAATGGCACCAACCAAGAAGCAATCAAGAGCTGCAGAGAGAGAGAGAGAGACAGACAGAGAGAGAGAGAGAGAGAAGAGGGAGGGAGGGAGGGAGGGAGGGAGGGAGAGAGGCCCAATCAGCCTGGTGACCTTATTAGAGTCACAGGTCCAGCTGTACCTGAAGCTCTTATTTTGGATATTCCTGTTATGTGAGTAAATAAATTCTCCTTTTTGCTTAAATTAATTTGAGTTGGATTTCTATCCTTGTAACCAAAAATCCCAACTAATACAATTGTTGGGTGCTGTTACGGACCTTTTTTCTGTCTCCCAATATATTGACTTTCCTCAGCCCCCGCTGGACCACCTGTCCTCTCTGGCCTGGGCCAGTAACAGCCTTTGACTGCTCTAAGTAATGAATCCTAAGTGATGACTGCCCATTTACTGGGCTGGGAGTGGCTTTGAAGGGTAGGGTTACGCAACCTGGATTTGGTACACAATGACTCTAGCACATTCTCTGGTGCAGGAAGGCAGTGCTGATAAGCTGCAATTACAGCCTTGTCATGACTTATGAAGTGAGGTCCCTGCTGCAAGAAAAGAGCTATCATCTGCCTCAAACCACCTTCTGGTGATCGACCTAGAGCCTTGCACTCTGCCCCTTACTACCCTGGCTCCTGTTCACCTGCATTTCCCTGACTCCTGCAGGGAAAATCTCCGGGACCATTGTGTGTGAAGCAGTACTGCAGGCTCTGTTACCAACACCAGGAATCTCCTCACAACTTTCACCCAATAAAATCTTCACAACATCCTCTATGACCCAGTCATGACCTACCCATTGACTTTGACCTCCCTAGTAACCTTTTTTTTTTTTTTTTAGTAACCTAGGTATAGTAGACCACCACTGATGGGTAGCTTCAGTGGTCCTAGACCCGCTTAATACATTAATGCGTCTTCCAAACTAGATCCATATCTGCTTATTAATGGAATCGGTCTTTTACTGAAGATTTCATAGAAAAGGATTTGAATCGCACATTGCCCACCAGAAATGTAATAAAAAGCGCCTTTGATGTTGCCATCTAAAGATGCTGCCCAAAGTGCCAAACCCTGTCAGCTGCCTCATTTCTCCTACTATTGGTCTCTAATCCTTCCCACTATATGCAGGTCTTCAGGTGGGACCCAGGGCTAAGGTCAGCATCAGCATTACCTGGGAACTAGGTAGAAATGCAAATCCTTGGGACCTACCCTAAGCCTCTGAATCAGGAACTGGGAATTGGGGCCTGCTGCTGTTGTTTGGTGCCATTGAGTTAGTTCTGACTCATAGCAACCCTATGTACAACAGAACGAAACATGGCCTGGTCCCACACCATCCTCACAATCGTCATTATGCTTGAACCCATTGTTGCAGCCACTGTGTCAATCCATCTCGTTGGTCTTTCTCTTTTTCACTGACCCTCTACTTTACCAAGCGTGATGTCTTTCTCCAGGAACTGGTCCCTCCTGATAACATGTCCAAAGTACGTGAGACAAAGTCTAGTCATCCTCACTTCCAAGGAGTCCTCTAGCTGAACTTCTTTCAAGACAGATTTGTTTGTTCTTCTGGCAGTTCATGGTATGTATATTCAATATTCTTCGATAACGCTCTAATTCAAAGGCATCAATTCTCCTTCGGTCTTCCTTATTCATTGTTCAGCTTTCACCTGCATATGAGGTGATTGAAAACACCATGGCTTGGGCCAGGAGCACCTTAGTCCTCAATGTGACATCTTTGTTTACTTTTGAACAAGCCCTCCGGGTGATTCTGATGCATGCTCAAGTTTGAGAACCATTGCCCAAACCACTGTCCTAAGCAATTCAGCTCCTGCCTCAGTTTCCACACCCTCTAGCAATACAAAAGGCCAGAAGTATTCAAATTGGGACCAGCTATTTCTTCTCAATCAAATTCCTCGTGAGTCTTAACTCTGGCCCTAGACCATGTATTGGCAGCTTCAACCCATTGCCATAGAATCGATTCCAACTCATAGTGATCCTATAGGACACAGTAGAACTGTCCCATAGGGTTTCCACGGAGAAGTTGGCGGATTTGAACTGCCAACCTTTTGGTTAGCAGCTTAGCTCTTAACCACTGTGCCACCAGGGTTCCTTGCAGCTTCAACCCTTACTAAAACCAGTTGCCATGAAGTTGATAGCTACTCACAGCCACCCTGTGTGTGTCAGAGTAGAACTATGCTCCATAGGGTTCCCAATGGCTGATTTTTCAGAAGTATATCACCAGGCCTTTCTTCTGAGGTGCCTCTGGGTAGGCAGGGACCTCCAGCCTTTTGGTTAGCAGCTGAGCGTGATAACTGTTTGCACCACCCAGGGACTCCTTCGACCCCCAGTACTCTGATGATAAGAGTCTTTCCATCCATCCACACCAGTGGTACCGGGACTGAGGTCAGACTGGCTTCTTTGTTCCAGAGCCTCAGAGGACACTGGAATATTTGTGGGGTGGGGGCAGGATGGCGCTTACATCATCAGATAAAACATATGAAGTGATATAAAACCAGTCTCCAAGTGAAGAGAAAATGCACTTTAAAACTCATAATCCCCAGCCACCCACGTGGATTAAAGCCACATTTATCTCTCATAGTAAATGGCGATCAGTCCCAAGGAGCGAGGAGATTTTCAAATAATGGCCGACATGTGTTGATACTGACAATGACCAATAAATCTCAATTTCTTGGAGACAGAATGTTGGGCAGCATTTCAATTCTGAGCCTTTGAGGGGTACAAGGAGAGACTTACCTTTGCCGTGAGTCTTAGTGGGACATCCTCGGAAATACAACCCCACGAACATGGAGGTGAGCCTTAACTGATGGCCTCCAACATGCTTCATAACACTTCATTACCCAGATGGAGAGCTTGGCAGCTGAAACATGGAGTGGCTGGGCTGGGATGCAACGGATGGGGTTGGCTCTAAGCAGCCGTGGAGAAAGGACAAACAGGATGGGGGCCGCAGAGCCCCTTCCCTCCGCAAGGCTAATTGCATTCTCCTCCCCCCGGTCCCTGCAGCACTCCCACCTCTGTTAGAGTTTTTGTCATGGCAGAGTGCTTTCCAGCCATTTTCTCATCACACACGCCCTGTCTCAAGCCTGGTCTTTGTTCTCCAGGGGAGAAAGGAGGCCTTTCTCTGACCCAGCGGCTTGTGTCTGAGAGTGAGAATGACTGATTCTACTCCTCGGTCTGCCATTTACAAAAAGGCATTTAGTTACCATTTATTTACTACTTGCCAGGCATTCTGCTAAAGGAGCCCTGGTGGTGCAGTGGTTTAGCACCTGGCTGCTAACTGAAAGGTCGACCGTTCAAACCCACCAGCTGCTCTGTGGGAAAAGAGACCTAGCAATCTACTCCCTTAAAGTTTACAGCCTAGGAAAGACCGTGGGACAGTTCCACTCCATCCTATAGGGTCGCTATGAGTTGGAAACCTTCTGAGAGAAGAAGAACTAACTTAAAGAGCTACCAACCCCCTGAGCCCAGGGCAGGGACTGATTGAGCCAAAGCCACAAGCCATTCGGTGACAAAGTTGGGGCCATAATTCATGGCTGAAGCTTCCTAGCATGGGCAGTGTTCGGTCTACCACATCAGGAACTTGTTGCAAAGGTCTTGGCTGAACCTTGTTAGGAAAATACATTGCCTGAAACAGGCGAAGGATGCTACAGAAGGTGGTGAGAAGCCACCTTCTAGGCCTGATTCCTCTCTCTGGTAGTTATTTCGAACCTCTTCTGTGCCGCCTTCCCTTCCTCCAGGCCTACTGCCCGGGTGGATTCCAGGACTATGCCTGAGATTAGTTAATTCTTTCCCTGTTCTTTCTCCATCAATTCCTCAGACTTGCTGAGAAGTGCATTAAGACCAGGTGTTAGAGGGATGTAGGGGGAAAAACACAGGCCTTGGACTCAGGTATAGGTCCCTGGGTAGTGTAAATCATTTATGCCTGATTACAGCCTTCAGCATGGATTACATCTGAACATTAAGAGAACAAAAATCCTTACAACTGGACCAATAAACAACAACATGATAAATGGAGAAGAAATTTTATTTGTCAAGGATTTCATTTTACTTGGATCCACAGTCAATGCAAATGGCAGCAGCAGTCAAGAAATCAAACAACGTATTGCATTGGGCAAATATGCAGCAAAAGAGCTCTTTAAAATACTGAAAAGCAAAATTGTCACTTTGATGACTAAGATGCACCTGACTCAAGCCATGGTCTGTTCCATTGCCTCATATGCATGTGCGAAAGCTGGACAATGACAAAGGAAGACCAAATAACCGACACATTTGAATTGTGGTGCTGGCAAAGAATACTGAATATACCACGGCCTGCCAGAGGAACGAACAAATCTGTCTTGGAAGAAGTACAGCCAGAATGCTCCTTGGAAGCAAGGATGGCAAGACTTTGTCTTACTTATTTTGGACATGTCATCAGGAGAGACCAATCGCTGGAGATGGACATCATGCTTGGTAAAATGAGGATCAGTGGAAAAGAGGGAGACCCTTAGTGAGACGGATTGACACAGTGGCTGCCTACAACAATAGGCTTAAACATAGCAATGGTTGTGAGGATGGCACAGGACTGGGCAACATATCTTTCTGTTATACACAAAGTCGATATGAGTCGGAACTGATCCAATGGCACCTAACAACAACACTAACCTAAAGGTTGGCAGCTTGAACCTACCCAGCGGAGCCGTGAAGGAAAAGTCTGTTGACCTGCTTCCTTAAAGATTACAGCCAAGAAAATCCTGTGGATCGTTTCTACTCTGTAACACTTAGGGTCACTTGAGTTGGAACTGACTCCATGGCAGTGGGTTTGGTTTTGGTTTTTCTAAGAATTAAGCCATAACATAAGCAAAATGCTAGCCATAGTAAAAAGGCACATCCTGCTGGATTTACAGCCAAGGTCTGTGCTTATTCATCCTATATTTGTCCCCATTGCCCTGTTTCTACAGCCTGAGCATGCTGCCTTAAGTTTCATACCAAAAAAAAAAAAAAACCCCAAAACTTAAACTCATTGCTGTGGAGTCGATTCCGACTCATATCGACCCCACAGGATAGAGAACTGTCTCATAGGGTTTCCGAGGAGCAGCTGGTGGATTTGAACTGCCGACCTTTTGGTTAGCAGCTGAGAGCCGAGCTCTTAACCACTGTGCCACCAGGGCTCATAGTAGTTGTCAAATACTAATTCGCCAAATAAATGAGGAGTATTTCATGTCCTTGAGAAGTTCGCTTCTCAAAGTGTGGTTCGTGGACCAGTGGCACTTGGGCTGCTGTAGCCTGGAAGCTTGTTAGAAACGCAGGTTCTGGGAGCCCACTCCAGATCTTCTGAAGGACAACACTCATGTCGGCAGTCTCCGCAGGTGACTCTTTGCACAGCTAAAGCACCATCGGAAGCAGGGGCAGGTTTAAAGCCCCCACGAAGGTAGTAAGCATTGCAGAAAATGTACACGCAAGGCGACAATGTGAACACACGTGCATCCCTCTTCCCACTCTTGGCGGTCTGGAAGTGGTTTCCTGGTTCCACAGAAACCCAGAGGACTTAGAATCACTCCTGTGAGGCCCATTATGGGAGCAAAGCTGGCTTCTCATGTACCCTGTGTGCTTTCCAGAGTACATCTGTAGTCTGCTCAGCTCCTCTCCCTTTCAAATTGATAGCCTCTAGTCAAGATCCCCAATTGACTTCAGGGGCCCCGTGTTTCCAGATGGGAAAGTAGGGCAAGACCTGAGTTGGTCGTCTGCTCCTCTGCAGGGCATCCAACTGGTTCGAACCCCTGTTGAGAATTTGCATTTCTAATGAGTTTCTTACTGAGAATTTGCATTTCTCCTCCTGATATAGTGAACCAGAATCCACATTTTAACAAGATCTGCAGGTGATTCTTATGTATAACTTCCTGGGAACTTGCTAGAAATGCAAATTCTCAGCAGGGAATTTGTCAGAGCCATGAATACTTGGCAGGGGTTTGAACCAGACCGAACTAGTTCAAAGCCCTGTTCTTCTGGAATGTTTTCCATTATTGCAATCAAGGGCTTGGTATTTGCTAAACGAAATTACTCAAAACTCACTTTTAAAAAAGTGTGTGTACCCATATATCTATGGTCAATTGATTTTCAACAAGGATGTCAAGTCCATTCAGTGGGGAAAGATTAGTCTTTTTAACAAATGCAGCAGGGAAAAGTGGATCCCCACATGCAAAAAAGTGAAGTGGGATCCATACTTCACCATACACAAAAAGTAACTCAAAATGGATTAAAGATCTAAGTGTAAGTACTTAGCCATAAAATTCTTGGACGAAAACATACGGGTAATGCTTTAAGAGCTAGTTTTCAACAACAGACTCTTAAATATGACACCAAAAACGTAAGCAACAAAAGACAGAACAGGTAAAATGGACTTCATCAAAATTAAGAACTTTCGTGCATTAAAGGACTTCACCAATAAGGTGAAGAGACAACCTACAGATGGGAGAAAGTACTTGGTTATCGTATGTCTGACAGGAGTCCCTTGGTGTTACAGTTAACACAGTCAGCTGCTAACCTAACTGGAGTTTGAGTCTGCCCAGAGGTGCTTTGGAAGAAAGGCCTGGCTACCTACTTCTGAAAAATCAGCCATTGGAAACCCTGTGGAGCATAGTTCTACTCTGACACACATGGGGTTGCCATGAGTCAGAGTCGATGAGAAGGTAACTGGTTTACTGGTTTATATATCTGACAAGAGTTTAATATTCAGACTATATGAGAAACTCATACAACTCAACAACCAAATAAAAAATAGGCAAAGAACTGAAATAGATATTTTTCCAAAGAAGACATAGGAACGATCAACAAGTACACGAAAAGGTATTCAACATTGCTAGGCATTAAAAAAAAAAAAAAAGAATGCAAATTAAAATCACAGTGAGATACCACTTCCTACTTATTAGCATCGCTATTATCAGAAAAATGAAAAACAACAAATGCTGGAGAGGATGTGGAGAAATGGGAACCTTCATGCAGTGCTGGTGGGAATGTAAAATGGTGCAGGCGCTGAGGAAGACAGCTTGGTGGTTCCTCAAAAAATTAAACATAGAATTACCATGCCGAAACCCAAAACCCATTGCTATTGAGTCAATTCCAACTCATATGATCCAGCAATTCTACCCTTAGGTATTTACCCAAAAGACTTGAAAGCAGTGACTCAGGCAGACACTTGTACATCAATGTTCGTGGCAGCATTATTCACAATAGACAAAAGGTGGGAACAACCCAAGTGTCTATCAACAGGTAAATGGATAAACAAAATGTGGTACATACAGACAACGGAACATTATTCAGTCATAAAGAGAAACGAAGTTCTGATGCCTGCTACGACGTGGAGGAACCTTGAAAACATCATGCTGAGTGAAACAAGTTAGATAAAAAAGGACAGATACTGAATGATTCCACTTACATGAACTACAGAGAACTGGAAAAGCATAGAGACAAAAATTTGTCCGTGGTTACTAGGGAGTGGGAGGAGAGGCGAACGAGAGTTACTGCTTAAGGTGTAATAAAATTTGTTTTGGAGAGGGATAGTCATAACAGTTGCACAGCCTGGTGAATGGAATTGACGTCACTAAAGACTGGTTGAACCAGTAAATTTTTTTTTGTGTGTGAGATATATATTTTACTACAATTAAAAAAAAAAAGTGTGTGTTTCTTAGCCCTTTGGTGAGGAGACAGATCGTTGACAGTCATGTGCCTACTCCCTGACTGGCCTGTGCTGGGACCTGAGGAAGCAGTGGTGACTAAGGCTGTCCCTGTCCTGGAGGTGCTCTTAGTCTAGTGAGGAGAGCCACACAATGGCAGATAATTAGAGAACGATGAGCCAAGTGCCATGGAAGAGAGATGCACACGAGGCCACGGGACAATGGGCAGCGTGGGTGCACGAGTGCCAACAGGCACCAAACAACCAAGACTCTCACAACCTCAAAATCACTGGGCAGAAAGACTAATGAGAATTAACAGTCAAAGTCAACAGGAGAATCTTGACTGGACCCTGGTTTGTAAAAAGCCAAAAGCAAGATTCTTGGAACCATTGGCGAAATTTGAATGTGTGCTGGATGTTAGAGAATCTAAAATTTTTTTTGTGTGTTCTAAGGTGTGGCAATAGTACTGGGGCTACCTGAGACAATTTCCTTACATAGAAATGAGCATTTGAGTATTCACACTCAGAGGTGAAGCATCACGATGTCCACAACTTTCAAAGGTGATGCATTTTCCCAACGAGACTCAGCCAAACCAGTTCCTAATGTGGTGGATGGAATGGTGCCTTTGTGTCTCTCTAAGGTACACCCAGAGGGAGAATCAGAGAGAGATCAAATGGGTCTGCAATATACACACACACACGTGCCAACACATACACACACACACACACACACGCACAAATATGCATATATAAGCAGATAAAGCAAATACCATATAGCAAAATGTTAACAATTATTGAATCTATGTGGAGGGAATGTGATTATTTATTGTACTATCCTTTCAACTTCTTTATATGTTTGAATAATTTTGTAATAAAATGTGGAGAAGGCATTGGGGTTGTTGTTGTTAGGTGCTGTCAAGTCGGTTCTGACTCACGGTGACCCCATGTACAATAGAATGAAACACTGCCCAGTCCTGCACCATTCTCACAATCGTTGTTATGCTTGAGCCCACTAGTGCAGCCACTGTGTCAGTCCATTTCTTGAGGGTCTTCCTCTTTTTAGCTGACCTTCCACTTTACCAACCATGATGTTCTTCTCCAGGGACTGGTACTCCCTGATAACACGTCCGAAGTGTGTGAGATGAAATCTCGTCATCCTCGCTTCTAATGAGCATGCTGACTGTGCTTCTTCAAGACAGATTTGTTTGTTCTTCTGGCAGCCCGTGGCATACTCAGTGTTCTTCGCCAACATCATAATTCACAGGCACCAATTCTTCGGTCTTCCTTATTCATTGTCCACCTTTCACATGCATATGAGGTCATTGAAAATACCATGGCTTGGGTCAGGCGTACCTTAGTCCTCAGAGAGACATCTTTGCTTTTTAACACTTTAAAGAGGTCTTTTGCAGCAGAATTTGCCCAGTGCAATGTGTTGTTTGATTTCTTGACTGCTGCTTCCATGGATGTCGATTGTGGGTCCAAGTAAAATGAAATCCTTGACAACTTCAGTCTTTTCTCTGTTTGTCCTGATGTTGCTTATGGTCCAGTTGTGAGGACATTGGGCGTAGTATTGAGTCGAGTGAGGTTACGATGAGACCACATTTTACTCCCCTTTAAGTACCCCTGCTGCTTAGAATAGGGTCTGACTAAATGCATAGTCCAAACCAAACCCATTGCCATGGAGTTGATTCTGATTCACAGCGTAGGACAGAGCAGAGCGGCCCCTAGGGTTTCCAAGGCCCTAACCTTTACTGGAGCAGAATGCCACATCTTTCTCAAGTGGAGCGTCTGATGGGCTCAAACCGATGAACTTTTGCTTAGCGGCCGAGTGCATAACCACTGCACCGCCAGGGCTCCTCTAATGTGTGGTAGATACTTATGTTTGTTTTATGACCAGCAATTAATAGTACAAAGTGCTTCCACGTACATGATCTTAAAACAAACCTGTGGGGTCCCTAATAATCACCCTGGTTACTGATAACTAACCGAGGGTTATAGACGGTAAGTGATTTGCCCGAGGCCCCCTGCTGGTAAAGGAGGTATCTGGCACTTAGACCAGGTCTATTGTCAGCTGCCGCAGAGTCTGCCCCCACCCCCTGCTCATGGTGACCCGTGAACAACATAGTGAAAGGTCCTGCACCATCCCCACGATAGGCTGTGGATCTGATCATTGTGACCCACAGGGCTTTTCATTGGCTGATTTTCTGAAGTAGATTGTCAGGCCTTTCTTCCTAGTCTCTCTTCGTCTAGACACTCTGCTGAACCTGCTCAACAACATACACACACCCCCACTGGTAGATGGGTAGAGCCAGCACGTGAGGTGAATTGGCCAGGAATTGAACTCTGGTCTCCTGCATGGAAGGTGAGAATCCTGCCACTGAGCTACCAACCCAGTCCTCTCTTCCTCCCAGAGTCTCCCTCAGGAGTCCATGGTTTATTTTCACTGAACAAGGAGTCCCTGCACATGCAGGAGCCGACGGCCCAACATGAGGAGCAGCCGGGGAGCCTGTCTTCCCAGGCCCTGCTCTGTCCTTGGCGCCGGCTCTCATTCCACTCTCCTTTTTGTATTTTGCAGCAGGTGAGGGCAGGAGAGGAAGGGACACATGTAAACCATATAGGCAGCTAGTGGCAGTTGACCTGGGACCCCTTCACCTTGGCCAAGGCCAGGGCAAGTCTAGGTCACGACCTGTTTGAAAACAGCCTGTGTGGGAAAAACACCTCTCAAAGCCAGAGAGACTGCTTCGGGCTCACAGTGAGGAAGTTCTGCAAAGATGATCCGCCCTTCAGATGCGGGGCCAGCCAGTGAGCTTTATCACTTACCAGCAACACAAGCCAGATAAACGGCTCCTTCTTGGTCTCCTGCCAGTTATTGCTAGTGCTGCCAGAAAGTCTTAATCACACCGTTGAAAGGGACCGAGGCCCCCTCCCTCCTGTAGCTGCCAGCTGGCCGCCGTGGGCCTCAGCTGGGCCATAGCTTCCTGCACCCTCTCAGCAAAGATCCCCTGTCTGGGCCTGGTCCAGAAGGTGTGGACTTACTACTCACTTTCCAGCCTCATGTATATTTATAAGTCTCTTTCCTGACTCTGAAGCCCTGGTAGCACACTGATTAAGAGCTATGGCTGATAACCAAAAGGTCGGCAGTTTGAATCCACCAGCTGCGCCTTGGAAGCCTTATGGGGAAGGTCTGCTCTGTCCTATTGGATCACTAGGAGTTGGAATTGACTTGATGGCAATGGGTTTGGTTTTTTTGATTCTCTAACTCTGACGCCCCCAGGGTGTTGCTGAAGCTGAAGCAGAGCAAAGGTCTCCGTGCTATGTTCACAGGCTCCCTAGCGCCTAGCCCAGGACCTAGACAGACAGAGAACAGCCTGCTGGATGGATGCTGAAGGGACATGCTGGAGGCCTAGCAAAAGCCTGGCTCAGAGCTGGTGTGGCTGAATCTGTGAGAGACACAGACCAGGCACCAGGCCCCTCCCTTCTGCAGGTGGCTTTGGTTTGCTCCGGGTATGATAGGTGGAATCCCACCCTCTCTTCGCGAGCCTTTGCTTGCAGCTCTTGGAGCTTTGACATCAGCCATGTGGAAAAGCCACGATGACCCTTCATCCCCATGGGGGGGAGTGCCTCTGGGTGGCGTGAACAAGAATACACAAAGAGTGCCTAACAGTGGAATAATTCCCAGATCCACGTCACAGGCAGGAGGGAGGCTTATCATGATTTCTCAGAAGTTGTTTTCACGCTATCACCCAGCCACAGAGAAGCCATGGAGGGGCCACCTCAGTCTGTGAAAACAACCCTGAACTTAGAGGACTTTTGGGTGAAGAAAAAAGTTTTGGCCCCTCCAAAACACCTGTGGTTGTCGGACGATCGGCCTAGAATTTCCAGGATTGGCCTCCCATATCTGCTCTTTTCTTCGGGCTGCCTGGCTTTGCACTCACACCTGTGTTTTGGGGTTTGACTTCGGGGATCCAGGGGCTGTGATGAACACGGAGCAACAGGGAGACCAGAACTTTGTCCAGGAATGGGTTTCCTCTTGGGCCACTGAAACTGCTCCCAATCAGTCATTCATAGTTGTGTGAGGTACATGCAAATTCTGGTTAGAAGTGACCAGGCCCTGAGAGGCTCAGATGTGTATGTCCCAGACTCCCTTGGCACAAGTGGGTGAACTCTGAAGGCCAAGGTCCCTTGTGGTTTCTGAGAGGGACACCAGCATCCCTGGAAACAAGCGATGTGAATCATGGGGACCTTTGCTGGCTGTCCTCCTGCTCTTCACCCCAGGCAAGCTCACATTTAAGCCAAAGCAGAGAGCCCATTTTTCTGTCTTGGTTGAGAACTACAAGCTTGAAGTGAGACAGGCCCTGGTACAAATCTTGCCTTGGCCACACACTAGCTGAGTGGTTTAGGGCAAGTTATTTCATCTCTCTGAGCCACAATTTCCCCATCTGTAAAATGGGGATAATGATGCCTATCCTAAAGGGTTGTTGTATGGTCTAAATGGAATACATAGGCAAAGCACTGGGCACATTAAGAAGTTCTTAAAAATAATAGCTATTATTATTTCATATGTCTTGGTTCTTCTCAATTAAAGTAATGTAAGGGTTTCCTTCAAAAAGCATCAAATATATTTTTCCAGTTATTACATAATCGGAAAGTGATATGTGTTTGGGTCTGTATGAAACAGTGTTGTGAGAGAAGTGGCAAATGGTCATTTACTGCTTAGGTAGTTCTTACAGAGCCCAGCTTTTGCCTTCCTGGTGTTCGGGAATCTTTGAATTCAATCTCTCAAGGCAATTAAGAGTCAATTGAAAGTTTGCTGGTTCAAAAGCACCCAGAGGCACCTTGGAAGAAAGGCCTGGCTATCTGGTTCTGAAAAATCAGCCACTGAAATCCCTGTGGAGGGCAGTTCTACTCTGCACACATGGGGTCACTATGATTTTGACTCAACTTGATGGCAACTAACAACAATAACAAAAGGGTTAAGTTAGGATGTTGTTGCTTCTGTGTGTCCTCGATGCCAACTTATAGTGACCCTGTAGGACAGAGAAGAACTGCCCCATAGCATCTCCTAGGCCATAAACTTTATGGGAGCCAACCACCACATCTTTCTCCTGTGGAGCGGTTGGTGGGTTTGAACTGATGACTTTCTCTAAGCAGCAGAGTGCTTAACCACCATGCCACCAGGTCTCCTTCAAGTTAGGATACAATGTTTCACATTTAAAATGGACAGAACTTTGGTTTCCTATATCGCTCTCCGGGTAATATCTAAGTGGCTGACACAATGAGGCAGCTGGTAGAGGTCTTGGGCCCAGGATTTTAGTGCTAGGGAGACCCTGCGTATTACTCGTGAGAAATCAGAGGTGCGGCAGGTGAAGGGAGTCACCCAGGCTGTACAGTGCGTGGGTACTAAGAGACCTCAAAGACGTTACTTGAGTTTCTTTGAATGTAAGAAAATGAAAACAAGACACGACAACAAGAACCAGTCCTGCTGGCAGCCAGACCACGGTGTTCCCAACTGAACATAAGCAACGTCCACAGAATAGAAAAGCCTAAGACAAGGACACTCCTTATCTGTGTTTGCCACAAGACAGGAGGTCTCTGAAACCATAGCCGCGAGAGCACATTCCCTCTCCCGACTGACGTGAGTGACTGCGGCTCCTGCCAGCGCCAGCTCTAGGCCTGCCTCAATCTCCCTTCACTGTCAGTAACCTAATTAATGATTAACTAATACTGATTAGTTAGTTACCAGTTAATTAGCAAACTATTAAGATACACAATCATCGAATTAACTCTCCCTTTTGGAGGAACCTGATTTAGGATTTCCCGCGCCACCCCACCTCTTTCTCAGACTCATCCAGGGCAAACCCAAATCTTCTAAGAAGCCCTTCTCAATTCTCCCTTACAGGGATGGCCCAGGGTTTCCCGAGAGTGACGTCTCCATTGCTGCAGTAAACTAAGTAAACCTAACTTTCATCTGACGGCCAGTGTGTTCATGCTTGTCTTTGGTGATGGGCATTTACCAGACTTACGATTCCAACTCATAGAGACCCTGTGCACAACAGAAGGAAACGCTGCCCGCTCCTGCCCATCCTCACAATAGTTGTCATGTTTGAGCCCATTGTCGCAGCCACTGTTTCAGTCCATCTCCCTAAGGCTCTTCTTTTTGGCTGACCTTCTACTTTACCAAGCATGATGTCCTTCTCCAGGGACTGCTCCCTTCTGAAACCAAACTAAACTAGTTGCTGTCCACTTGATTCTCCCTCATCATGACCCCATGTGTGTCAGAGTAGAACTGTGCTCTGTAGCGTTTTTTTTTTTTTTTTTTTTTATAATAACTTTTATTAAGCTTCAAGTGAACGTTTACAAATCCAATCAGTCTGTCACATATAAGTTTACATACATCTCACTCCCTACTCCCACTTACTCTCCCCGTCTTGAGTCAGCCCTTTCAGTCTCTCCTTTCTTGACAATTTTGCCGGCTTCCCTCTCTCTCTATCCTCCCATCCCCCCTCCAGACAAGAGTTGCCAACACAATCTCAAGTGTACACCTGATATAATTAGCTCACTCTTCATCAGCGTCTCTCTCCCACCCGCTGACCAGTCCCTTTCATGTCTGATGAGTTGTCTTCAGGGATGGTTCCTGTCCTGTGTCAACAGAAGGTCTGGAGAGCATGGCCGCCGGGATTCCTCCAGTCTCAGTCAGACCATTAAGTTTGGTCTTCTTATGAGAATTTGGGGTCTGTATCCCACTGCTCTCCTGCTCCCTCAGGGGTCCTCTGCTGAGCTCCCTGTCAGGGCAGTCATCGATTGTGGCCGGGCACCAACTAGTTCTTCTGGTCTCAGGATGATGTAGGTCTCTTGTTCATGTGGCCCTTTCTGTCTCTTGGGCTCTTAGTTGTCATGTGGGCTTGGTGTTCTTCATTTTCCTTTGCTCCAGGTGGGTTGAGACCAATTGCTGCATCTTAGATGGCTGCTTGTTAGCATTTAAGACCCCAGACGCCACATTTCAAAGTGGGATGCAGAATGATTTCATAATAGAATTATTTTGCCAATTGACTTAGAAGTCCCCGCAAACCATGTTCCCCAGACCCCCGCGCTTGCTCCGCTGAGCTTTGAAGCATTCATTTTATCCCGGAAACTTCTTTGCTTTTGGTCCAGTCCAATTGAGCTGACCTTCCATGTATTGAGTGTTGTCTTTCCCTTCACCTAAAGCAGTTCTTATCTACTGATTAATCAATAAAAAAACCCTCTCCCACCCTCCCTCCCTCCCCCCCTCGTAACCACAAAAGTATGTGTTCTTCTCAGGTTTACTATTTCTCAAGATCTTATAATAGTGGTCTTATACAGTATTTGTCCTTTTGCCTCTGACTCATTTTGCTCAGCATAATGCCTTCCAGGTTCCTCCATGTTATGAAATGTTTCAGAGATTCGTCACTGTTCTTTATCGATGCGTAGTATTCCATTGTGTGAATATACCACAATTTATTTACCCATTCATCCGTTGATGGACACCTTGGTTGCTTCCAACTTTTTGCTATTGTAAACAGAGCTGAAATAAACATGGGTGTGCATATATCTGTTTGTATGAAGGCTCTTGTATCTCTAGGGTATATTCCGAGGAGTGGGATTTCTGGGTTGTATGGTAGTTCTATTTCTAACTGTTTAAGATAACGCCAGATAGATTTCCAAAGTGGTTGTACCATTTTACATTCCCACCAGCAGTGTATGAGAGTTCCAATCTCTCCGCAGCCTCTCCAACATTTATTATTTTGTGTTTTTTGGATTAATGCCAGCCTTGCTGGTGTGAGATGGAATCTCATCGTAGTTTTAATTTGCATTTCTCTAATGGCTAATGATCGAGAGCATTTTCTCATGTATCTGTTGGCTGCCTGAATATCTTCTTTAGAGAAATGTGTGTTCATATCCTTTGCCCACTTCTTGATTGGGTTGTTTGTCTTTTTGTGGTTGAGTTTTGACAGAATCATGTAGATTTTAGAGATCAGGCGCTGGTCGGAGATGTCATAGCTGAAAATTCTTTCCCAATCTGTAGGTGGTCTTTTTACTCTTTTGGTGAAGTCTTTAGATGAGCATAGGTGTTTGATTTTTAGGAGCTCCCAGTTATCGGGTTTCTCTTCATCATTTTTGGTAATGTTTTGTATTCTGTTTATACCTTGTATTAGGGCTCCTAGGGTTGTCCCAATTTTTTCTTCCATGATCTTTATCGTTTTAGTCTTTATGTTTAGGTCTTTGATCCACTTGGAGTTAGTTTTTGTGCATGGTGTGAGGTATGGGTCCTGTTTCATTTTTTTGCAAATGGATATCCAGTTATGCCAGCACCATTTGTTAAAAAGGCTGTCTTTTCCCCAGTTAATTGACACTGGTCCTTTGTCAAATATCAGCTGCTCATACGTGGATGGATCTATGTCTGGGTTCTCAATTCTGTTCCATTGGTCTATGTGTCTGTTGTTGTACCAATACCAGGCTGTTTTGACTACTGTGGCTGTATAATAGGTTCTGAAGTCAGGTAAGGTGAGGCCTCCCACTTTCTTCTTCTTTTTCAGTAGTGCTTTGCTTATCCGGGGCTTCTTTCCCTTCCATATGAAATTGGTGATTTGTTTCTCTATCCCCTTAAAATATGACATTGGAATTTGGATCGGAAGTGCGTTAAATGTATAGATGGCTTTTGGTAGAATAGACATTTTTACTATGTTAAGTCTTCCTATCCATGAGCAAGGTATGTTTTTCCACTTAAGTATGTCCTTTTGAATTTCTTGTAGTAGAGCTTTGTAGTTTTCTTTGTATAGGTCTTTTACATCCTTGGTAAGATTTATTCCTAAGTATCTTATCTTCTTGGGGGCTACCGTGAATGGTATTGATTTGGTTATTTCCTCTTCGGTGTTCTTTTTGTTGATGTAGAGGAATCCAAGTGATTTTTGTATGTTTATTTTATAACCTGAGACTCTGCCAAACTCTTCTATTAGTTTCAGTAGTTTTCTGGAGGATTCCTTAGGGTTTTCTGTGTATATAATCATGTCATCTGCAAATAGTGATAACTTTACTTCTTCCTTGCCAATCCGGATACCTTTTATTTCTTTGTCTAGCCTGATTGCCCTGGCTAAGACTTCCAACACGATGTTGAATAAGAGCGGTGATAAAGGGCATCCTTGTCTGGTTCCCGTTCTCAAGGGAAATGCTTTCAGGTTCTCTCCATTTAGAGTGATATTGGCTGTTGGCTTTGCATAGATGCCCTTTATTATGTTGAGGAATTTTCCTTCAATTCCTATTTTGGTAAGAGTTTTTATCATAAATGGGTGTTGGACTTTGTCAAATGCCTTTTCTGCATCAATTGATAAGATCATGTGGTTTTTGTCTTTTGTTTTATTTATGTGATGGATTACATTAATGGTTTTTCTGATATTAAACCAGCCTTGCATACCTGGTATAAATCCCACTTGATCAGGGTGAATTATTTTTTTGATGTGTTGTTGGATTCTATTGGCTAGAATTTTGTTGAGGATTTTTGCATCAATGTTCATGAGGGATATAGGTCTATAATTTTCTTTTTTTGTAATGTCTTTACCTGGTTTTGGTATCAGGGATATGGTGGCTTCATAGAATGAGTTGGGTAGTATTCCGTCATTTTCTATGCTTTGGAATACCTTTAGTAGTAGTGGTGTTAACTCTTCTCTGAAAATTTGGTAGAACTCTGCAGTGAAGCCGTCCGGGCCAGGACTTTTTTTTGTTGGGAGTTTTTTGATTACCGTTTCAATCTCTTTTTTTGTTATGGGTCTATTTAGTTGTTCTGCTTCTGAATGTGTTAGTTTAGGTAGGTAGTGTTTTTCAAGGAATTCATCCATTTCTTCTAGGTTTTCAAATTTGTTAGAGTACAATTTTTCATAATAATCTGAAATGATTCTTTTAATTTCATTTGGTTCTGTTGTGATGTGGTCCTTCTCATTTCTTATTCGGGTTATTTGTTTCCTTTCCTGTATTTCTTTAGTCAGTCTAGCCAATGGTTTATCAATTTTGTTAATTTTTTCAAAGAACCAGCTTTTGGCTTTGTTAATTCTTTCAATTGTTTTTCTGTTCTCTAATTCATTTAGTTCAGCTCTAATTTTTATTATTTGTTTTCTTCTGGTGCCTGATGGATTCTTTTGTTGCTCACTTTCTATTTGTTCTAGTTGTAGGGACAGTTCTCTGATTTTGGCTCTTTCTTCTTTTTGTATGTGTGCATTTATTGATATAAATTGGCCTCTGAGCACTGCTTTTGCTGTGTCCCAGAGGTTTTGATAGGAAGTATTTTCATTCTCGTTGCTTTCTATGAATTTCCTTATTCCCTCCTTGATGTCTTCTATAACCCAGTCTTTTTTCAGGAGGGTATTGTTCATTTTCCAAGTATTTGATTTCTTTTCCCTCGTTCTTCTGTTATTGATCTCTAGTTTTATTGCCTTGTGGTCTGAGAAGATGCTTTGTAATATTTCGATGTTTTGGACTCTGCAAAGGTTTGTTTTATGACCTAATATGTGGTCTATTCTAGAGAATGTTCCATGTGCGCTAGAAAAAAAAGTATATTTTGCAGCAGTTGGGTGGAGAGTTCTGTATAAGTCAATGAGGTCAAGTTGGTTGATTGTTGTAATTAGATCTTCCGTGTCTCTGTTGAGCTTCTTACTGGATGTCCTGTCCTTCTCCGAAAGGGGTGTGTTGAAGTCTCCTACTATAATTGTGGAGGTATCTATCTCGCTTTTCAGTTCTGTTAAAATTTGATTTATATATCTTGCAGCCCTGTCATTGGGTGCGTAAATATTTAATATGGTTATGTCTTCCTGATCAATTGTCCCTTTTATCATTATATAGTGTCCTTCTTTATCCTTTGTGGTGGATTTAAGTCTAAAGTCTATTTTGTCAGAAATTAATATTGCTACTCCTCTTCTTTTTTGCTTATTGTTTGCTTGATATACTTTTTTCCATCCTTTGAGTTTTAGTTTGTTTGTGTCTCTAAGTCTAAGGTGTGTCTCTTGTAGGCAGCATATAGATGGATCGTGTTTCTTTATCCAGTCTGTGACTCTCTGTCTCTTTATTGGTGCATTTAGTCCATTTACATTCAGGGTAATTATAGATAAATAAGTTTTTAGTGCTGTCATTTTGATGCCTTTTTATGTGTGTTGTTGACAATTTCATTTTTCCACATACTTTTTTGTGCTGAGGCGTTTTTCTTAGTAAATTGTGAGATCCTCACTTTCATAGTGTTTGACTTTATGTTAGTTGAGTCGTTACGTTTTTCTTGTTTTTTGTCTTGAGTTATAGAGTTGTTATACCTTTTTGTGGTTACCTCATTATATACCCCTATTTTTCTAAGTAAAAACCTAACTTGTATTGTTCTATATCGCCTTGTATCACTCTCCATATGGCAGTTCAATGCCTCCTGTATTTAGTCCCTCTTTTTGATTATTGTGATCTTTTACCTATTGACTTCCATGATTCCCTGTTATGTGTATTTTTTTTTAATTAATCTTAATTTGTTTGTTTTTGTGATTTCCCTATTTGAGTTGATATCAGGACGTTCTGTTTTGTGACCTTGTGTTGTGCTGATATCTGATATTATTGGTTCTCTGACCAAACAATATCCTTTAGTATTTCTTGTAGCTTTGGTTTGGTTTTTGCAAATTCTCTAAACTTGTGTTTGTCTGTAAATATCTTAATTTCGCCTTCATATTTCAGAGAGAGTTTTGCTGGATATATGATCCTTGGTTGGCAGTTCTTCTCCTTCAGTGTTCTGTATATGTCGTCCCATTCCCTTCTTGCCTGCATGGTTTCTGCTGAGTAGTCAGAACATATTCTTATTGATTCTCCCTTGAAGGAAACCTTTCTTTTCTCCCTGGCTGCTTTTAAAATTTTCTGTTTATCTTTGGTTTTGGTGAGTTTGATGATAATATGTCTTGGTGTTTTTCTTTTTGGATCAATCTTAAATGGGGTTCGATGAGCATCTTGGATAGATATCCTTTCGTCTTTCATGATGTCAGGGAAGTTTTCTGTCAGAAGTTCTTCAACTATTTTCTCTGTGTTTTCTGTCCCCCCTCCCTGTTCTGGGACTCCAATCACCCGCAGGTTATCCTTCTTGATAGAGTCCCACATAATTCTTAGGGTTTCTTCATTTTTTTTAATTCTTTTATCTGATTTTTTTTCAGCTATGTTGGTGTTGATTCCCTGGTCCTCCAGATGTCCCAGTCTGCATTCTAATTGCTCGAGTCTGCTCCTCTGACTTCCTAGTGTGTTGTCTAATTCTGTTATTTTATTGTTAATCTTTTGGATTTCTACATGTTGTCTCTCTATGGATTCTTGCAACTTATTAATTTTTCCAGTATGTTCTTGAATAATCTTTTTGAGTTCTTCAACAGTTTTATCAGTGTGTTCCTTGGCTTTTTCTGCAGATATCCTAATTTCATTTGTGATATCATTAAGCATTCTGTAAATTAGTTTTTTATATTCTGTATCTGATAATTCCAAAATTGTATCTTCATTTGGGAAAGATTTTGATTCTTTTGTTTGGGGAGTTGGAGAAGCTGTCACGGTCTGCTTCTTTAAGTGGTTTGATATGGATTGTTGTCTCCGAGCCATCACTGGGAAACTAGTTTTTCCAGAAAATCCGCTAAAAAAAAACTGCAGTCAGATCCCTATCAGAGTTCTCCCTCTGGCTCAGGCTATTCAGATGTTAATGAAGCCGCCTGGGGAGGGTGGGGGAGGGAACAGAGAGATAGGAGAGTAGCACCTCAGAATATAGCCAGAGTTGCTTGTCTTGCTTGGAATGACTCTTATATCTGAGATTCCCGCGGGCGCGTCGCCTATGTGTGCTGTCTGTGTGGAGATTGCCCCCGGGGGGTCTGGCCCGCTGGAGTCACGGTCAGATCCTCCGCTTCCAGCCCCACGCCCAGCGTCAAGGCTCCCCTACTGGGACGGTGCACTCTCGACTCCAAAATCAGTCGCTGCCTCCCGGGGACTTCTCGTCCCTCCAGCCGCGTGGCCGTGCCGCCCCCGTGAACTAGGTGGGCCCCCTCCCGGGGTTAGTTCAGATGGGTGGAGTAGCTCCCCGTGCTTGTGCCGCGACCGAGTGTCCCGGCTGGAATGCTGTTCTCCCCGCTCCAATACCAGTCGCTGCCTCCCGGGGACTTCTCCTACCGGCTGCGTCCCACGCCGCCCGCGCGACCCGGATGGTCACCTTCCCGGGGTTAGTTCAGGGGGTGGAGCAACTCTCCGTGTTTATGGCGTACCTGCGTGCAGTCCAAATCCCTGTGGGACGGTTCCCCGGCTCGGATGCTACTCTTTCTGCTCCAAGATCAGTCACTGCCTCCCGGGGACTTCTCCTAACGGCTGCGTCCCACGCCGCCCGTGGAACCGGCTAGTCCCCCTCCCGGGGTTAGTTCAGGGGGGTGGAGCAGGTCTCTGTGCTTGTGCCGTACCTGACTGGTATGCTGGCTCCAGGCTCTGGAAACAATCGCTGCTTCCCCGTATTAGTTCGTTCTCCGTCTCTAAATCTGTGTTTATTGTTCAGGGTTTGTAGATTGTTATGTATGTGATCGATTCACTTGTTTTTCCGTGTCTTTGTTGTAAGAGGGATCCGAGGTAGCGTCTGCCTAGTCCGCCATCTTGGCTCCTACTCTCTGTAGCGTTTTTGATGATGATTTTTTCTGAAGTAAATTGCCAGGCCTTTCTTCAGAGGCACCTCTGGGTGGACTCAAACCTCCAGCCTTTCAGCCAGCAGCCAAGTGTGTTAGACGTTTGTACCACCCGAGACTGGGGATGGTAATACCTATCCAATATTCTTGACAGGGATATTGCAAGAATCAAGTGATATAATTTCGGTGGAAATGAGTTTTCAAAGTGTGAAATTGCTATAGCTCCAGAAAGATGTGGAATTTACAAATGTTTCTCTTCTCATACTTAGATTAAGATATTTTAAAATGGAAGATTCCAATTCAAGATTCGGTTGTGTGTTCCTGTTTGAGTTTCATGGGTGTAAGTCCTTCCTGTGGGGGAAGTGTGTGGATTTAGTGTATTACAGAAAAGCACCGCACAAGAAAATGGCAAAGAGACTTGCCCAGTTCTGGGGCCTGCCTTGGAGCAACAGCTGAGTTTTGGTAGGTGAGGAGCCAAGCGAGGCTGTGAAGGTTGTGAGTCCTGCTCCACGTCTGCCTTTTCCTGTGATAACACCACTCTCCATCGGAAGTGGCTGGGGTGTTCAGCCAGGCTGGGAGATAGGGCCATCCACCCAGCATAAGGCAGCCCAGCTGAGTTTCCTCCTCTTTCAAACACCAACCTCAATGGTGGCCCCAGTGACTCCAGGGCCAAACTCCTCAAGGTCCTCACCTCTCGCCCTAACCTGCCTTGCTGGCCTCAATTCTGGTCTCAGGTTTTTATGTGCCCCAGAAACCCTGGTGGCATAGTGGTTAAGAGCTATAGCTGCTAACCAAAATGTCAGCAGCTGGAATGCACCAGGCACTCCTCGGACGGAAACTCTATGGGGTGGTTCTACTCCGTCCTATTGGGTGGCTATTTGTGACTCGATGGCAACAGGTTTGGGTTTTTTCTTGCTTATCCTGGGCCACACCAACTGTAACATAGGTTGCCAATTTCATTGCTCTTTTTCAAGCCTCCAAGTCTGGTTCATGCTCTTCCTTCTGCTTGCAACATCCTCGCAATTCTTTTCCTTCAAGACTCAACTCAAATCTCACCTTCTCTGTGGAGGCTTCTCAGATGACCTCTCCGCTCCGGGGCTCTTGTCATGTTTCGGGCATAATGTTATCTGAGCACTTATCATGTTGAAATAAAGTTTCTCTCTATAGACAGCACCCCTCTCTCCTCACCCCTTCCCCAAATAGACACACACACACGCTCTTGGTTAGGAAGAACAGGAGAACTTATCAGAAGGTAGAGCCTTGGTGGATGGAAAGCTGTTTTATCATTTTTGTATCCTCAGGGATACATTTTCATTCTGATCATGGGGCCTGGTACACACACACACAAAACCAAAAACCAAACCCATTCCCACGGAGTCGATTCCAACTCATGGCAACCGCATGTGTTACAGAGTAGAACTGAGTATGGTTTTCATGGCTGTAATCTTTATGGAAGCAGATTGCCAGGCCTTTTTTCCACAGCTCTGATGGTGGGTTCAAAATGCCAGCCCTAAGGTTAGTGGGTTGTTTGTGCCACAAACGGCCGGATACACAGTAGGTGGTTAATACATGCTGCACTGTATTTTTGTATTTTTACACAAATAACGAGAGCCTTCTATGTTTATTTGCCAACTGTGCCCTCCCTCCATGAGGTATTTTCATCAGTGCCGCTATGCCAAAGTTTTTTTACATGTTGCTGTAAAAAAAAAAAAATTAACATAGTGCGCTTATGAAAATTCCTCTCAGGGGAAGGTGCGGAATGGCAAACAAACGTAGGAAAAAAAAAAGGCACGCCTTATTTGTGTAAAACCACAGTAATTTGCTGCTGTTGACTTATCATAATGTTTCAGTATAAAACAGTATGTTGTTTTCACTATTTTGGTTTCTTTTGGGATAGAAAGCTGGAAAGTTTGTCACTGGAAAGTAAGAGCAGTCATGGAAAGGCCAATCAAGTGAGAACCCATAATCTGCCCAGTGGCTTGTGTGAAAAGAATTTTCTTCTTCATATTTTCGAGCCTGCTAATGAGTGGCTCAGTGGGTAGGGTTAATTAGCTATTGCAACTAGTTTTTTCCACCAATGACAAGTAAGTCTCAGCCTGTGAATTTGTCTTCAAGAACTGATCTCTTTTTTGGCATGCTGATAATTTTATTTCGGGGGAATAAATGTTGACAAATATCTTAGGATTTTTATATTATTTGGGGTGTAGCTACACCTGGGGAGGTCAATATCCAGGATGATGCTGTGATCAGTAGATCAATAGATGCTGACTCACCCCCGACCCCAGAGAGTTAGAAATGAAGCCAGGTTTGCCCGGCCTGAAAGTCAGGAGACCTGGGTTCAAGTCTTGATTCTGCAATTAACTAGCTATTTTTGTTTTTCTAGTGGTTCTCACATGAGCCCTGGTGGCTCAACAGTTAAGGGCCAATTGAAAGGTTGGCAGTTTGAACCCATACAGTGGTTCTGTGGGAGAAAAGACCTGGCGATCTGCTCCTGTAAAGATTACAGCCTAGGAAACACTATGGGGCAGCTCCACCCTGTCCTATAGGGTCACTCCGAATCGGAATCACTCCGACAGCCCCTAATAACACAAGAACAACAGGGGTTTTTATCACCATCCGTCTGCCGGTTTGACTTACTATGGTGGCTTCCATGTTGCTATGATGCTGGAAGCTATGCCGCCAGCATTTCAGATACCAGCAGGGTCACCCATGGTGGATGGGTTTCAGTGGAGCTTCCAGACTAAGACAGACTAGGAAGAAAGGCCTGGTTATGTACTTTTGAAAATTTACCAGTGAAAACCTTATGGATCACAAGAAGGATATCATGTCCGGTAAAGTAGAGGGCCGATGAGGGTGTGGGAAACCCCAGGTGAGATGGTCTGGCACAGCAGCTGCAGTGATAGCCAACATGCTGGCAATCGTGATGATGACACAGCACCACGCAGTGTTTTCTTCTGTTGTATGTAAGGTCGCCGTGAGACAGAGTCAACTCGGGGCAGCTACCAACAACCACAGTTGTCCTCAAGACGTGTCCCCAGATGCAGCATGTGGAAACTTGTCAGAAATGCGAATTCCTGGGCCTACGGCAGACCCACGGAATTAGACTCTGGGGTTGGGACCCAGAAACCTCATTTAAACAAGTCTTTCAGGTGACTCTGAGACTCACTGAAGTTAGAGAACCACTTGAGTGATCTATTCAAACCCCTTCCTTTTTTCATTTTGAAGTAAATTAAAAAAAATTTTTTTTTCAAATCATTGAAGTAAATATACTGTATATATAATGTAACATTCCGTAAAGCTTGGAAGAGACAAAAATTTAGACCTAAGCTCAACTGAAGTATAAAAACTTTTGTATTATTTCTCACACACGTATTTTCACACAGCTGTAATCACAAGGCACACACAACTTGGTGTTGGTTTTTTCCTACTTCACACTGGAAATTAAGTCCTCTTCAGCGTTCTCGCCTAGCTATCTCTACAGAGCTGTTCTCATGGCTGCACAACGCCCCACTGAATAGCTGTGGCACAGTTTACTTCGTCGGGCTCCTAAATGTGGAGGAGAAATGCTGTGGACAATCAAGGAGGCCTCCACTCCCCCCAACCTTCACTGTGGAAAAACAGAAACTAGGGGTGTTTCTGGAGGTAGAGTCATAAGCAGAGAGGAAAAGGAGACTGCCCTGAGTTTTCCAGAATCATCCAGAAACTGGCTTCTTCCAAGCCTGAAACCCTGAGGCAGCTGGGAAGCCACAGTGCTAGTTTGTGTCCATGTGGGAGAATTGCACCTTCTCCTGGAGCAAGACTGGCCCTCTCAGGAGCCCTGAGCCCACCAGCGAGAGAAGAACTGGAGTCTCGTTGCCCTAAGCTGAGTGCCTGGACCTGCTGCCCGCTGTGCCTCAGTTTCCCCACCCTGCTGGGTGGTCCTCCCCACAGGACTGACTGGGCTCTGCCCTATGGCCTGCTTTTCACTTTGGGCTGAATTCCAGCCATGACACCCAGCCTGCTTGGCAGAGGGCCAAACGTCCTGCCTGCCCCTGGCCAGTCCCTTTCCCTGGTGGCTGGACCCTCACACCCAGCTGTGAAGGGCCTCACTCCAGAATGGATACCCTCCTTGGAACTGGCATGCAGCCACCTTCCTGGCTATGAGAGTCGCTGTGAGCTCCTGCCCTGGGAGGACCCCTTGAAGTCAGGAAAGCCCAGGCTGAGGTCAGGGGGGTCACATCCCTTGGAGACTGTCTTGTGGGCCAGGCCAAAACCAGACAAGCCTCTGGCCCAGCCTGTCCTTCCCTCTCCCTTCGTCATGCCTGTGATGGCCCTGCATACCTCACAGCATTATGGCAGCCAGAGGAGAAAAAGGCAGAGAAGAGGAATCTTGGTACCGGCCGGTGGCTTTTGGCTGGGTCACTCACTTGGTGAGTCACATTTTCAGATTAGTTTCAGGCCCTATTCTGCCAGCCAACCTGCTCTTCGGTTTGTAAAATGGACTCTCCAGCTGGCCAAGAACAAAAGGATATGAGTTCAAGTCCTGGGTCCTTTATAAAAGGCAAGTAGGGTGGAAGGCAGGCTGCTGTCCTTTCACCTCCAGCTTGTTCTGCCTGGGCTCGATACCCTCAGAAAGGGCTCCAGACCCTCAGTTGTAGAGCAGGAAGCTGTAGGGCAGGAAGGCTGGCCGTGCAAGGAATGGCCTGTAGTAGAGGGAAGATAGGATTTCACGAGAAGGGCAGGCCCTCGACTGACTCCCATTCTGTGTATACTCCTGGATGAGCGAGCTCCACCCTGGGTGCTGCCTCAAATATTAGTCACGAATGATTGCTCTGCAATCATGGGGGCCTGCCAGGAATTTGCAGGCCCCACAGGGAGTGATTCTGGGCCTGGCTGAGCCCATGAGGACTGGTGGAGGAAGAGGGTCTGAAGGCACAGTGCAAGGTCTCTTTTCTCAGTGGTCTCCTGGGAAAGAGAAATCCAGAACCAATCTGATTGCAGTTAATCGGGGTCTTTTTTTTTTTTATCATTTAAAAATTTTTTTCTGCTACATTTAAATACCTTTACTGAAATTCCAAGACCTGGAAACTTTATATACACTTCAAATCTAATATACATGCGTGTTAGTTTTCTGTTGCTGCTATAACAAATACCACAAGTGTAGTAGCTTGAAGACTACACACATTTATTATCTTAGATTTCTGGAGATCAGAAGTCTGACATGGGTCTTGCTGAACAATTTAAAATCGAGGTGTTGGCAGGGCTGCATTCCTTTCTGGAGGTTCTGGGGGAGAACCTGGTTCCTTGTCTTTCCTAGCTTCTAGAGGTCGCCTGGATTTCTTGGCTTGTGGCTCCCTTTCCCCACCCACAGGGACCAACTGATTCCTTCACACGTTGTGTCTTTGGACCTTTCCGTCTGCCTTCCCCCTCCACATTTAAGGATCCTTGTGATTATACTGGGTCCACATGGATAACCCAGGATATTCTCCCCATCTCAAGGCCAGCTCATTACCAACTTTAATTCTGTCTGCAAGTTAATTTCCCTTTGCCACGTAACTTCACATATTCACAGGTTCTGGGGATTAGGACATGGGCACCTTTGGAGGGCTATTTTTCTGCCTACCACAACGTGCATACAATTTTTCATAGTTGTGATTCAACATGTACGTTATTTGGTCCTGTCTTTTCCCCACCTTATTTCATATAAATTTCCTTATATTTATTTTTAAAAGCTACAAGACCAGTGTTTTTTGTTGGTCCATTTTTTTTTTTTTAAACTTTTTTGGTGGTCATGGGGCCCTTTGATAATTTGCCAAAAGTTGTGACCTCTCTCCCTCACTCAAAATGTACACACGCACAGCTTTGTGGGTCAGTGGTAGAATTCTCATCTTCCATGCAGGAGACCTGGGTTCAATTCCTGGATGATGCACCTCCTATGTGGCTACCACCCATCTGTCAATGGAGGCTTGCATGGTTCTATGATGCTGAACAGGTTTCAGTGGAGAGTCTAGATTAAGATGGGCTAGGAAGAAAGGCCTGGAGATCTACTTCCAAAATTCAGCCAATGAAAACCCTATGAATCTCAACAGCCAGATTCACAACCAATGCTAGGGATGATGCAGGGCCATGTAGCACTTCACTCTGTTGTGCATGGGGTCATCATAAGTCTAGAGCAGCAGCTAACACCAACAAAAACTGTCTGAAACCCATCCCTGGCGCTAGGTTAAGATTTTGGGTGTGAAACTATGAGTGCTTAAGGCTGAGCAACAAGGCTTTTATTTCTGAATCCCATCACTAGCAAACCTAAAAGTTCCTAGAATGTAGCAGGTATTCAGAACGATATTTGTTTAAAGACTGAGTTGGCGATAGTGGACTGTTTATTCTTGATAGCTTGTTGTTTTGGGACATTTGAGTTGTTTACAGTTTGTTGCAGTTGTGACTGTTGTTGCTATCAACAGTGTCCTATGACTTTTTTTTTTCTTCCCCAAAGTCCTATTTTGGGAATTGTTAGGCTTGTACCTTTGTGTATGCTCTTCTCACCGCAAGGGTGGCCTCATGCCCCTTTGTTCAAATGTTATCCTTCAAGACCTTGCTCAAATGCAGCCTCCTCCCAGAAGCCTTCTTTGTTCCCCACACTTGGAAAGCAAACTCGGGTGCCCCTCTGCTTCCGTTGCCCAAAGTCAGCTCCTCTCCAATGTACTCATCACATTTCACCTTCTATTTGAAAGAAATTTGTAGACTTGCCATATCTCCTTTATTAGACTCAATGGTACTTGCTCTTTGATGCTGTGCATGTGAATTTTAGAATCTGAGGTGCTGGCATTTCTGAATTAGGTGACTACAGACCTAAATTAAAAGAAACTCCATTCTGAATTAAACTAAGATTTTCATTTCTACTCTTCTAAAGAAACCATTCAGGCTTTTGTCAAAGTTTTATTGCTTGAAAAACTTTGAAGACAGGAGCTGGAATTTCTAACCTAACTGAAGAATTGCCTGGTGTCTGTTAAGAATGCTTATGCAGCTGGCCCCAGAGAAGACCCCTTGATCAACAGGAATTTAGAGAATAGAGCTGAGAAACTTAAATTAAGTTAGAACATATAAATAACTTTATAGCCAAGATAAGTATATATCAAGCTTTAGGTCCACTCTGGACTCCCAAATTAATTTTTACTCACTGGGGTTTTTACACTATACTATTTCTGCTAGCTCTTTGTAAATTTGAAACTAGATAGATGCTAGGTTTGTTAAAAGAAGAAGGCAGATCAAAGCTGTAAAAGTCTTGACAGTCTGCAACACAAAGAATGCAGAGATTCAAGCTTTAACTTACGTAAATAAACTTCTATCTTAACTGGCCCTAACTCACTCCTCCTTAGCTGGATGGGTGATGTTTACATTTCACAGGACTTTAAATTTAGAGCTGATTTAATCTTTACTCTTTCCTAACTAGTAGTAGATTTTACATTTCAAGGACTCCAATTAAGGACTCAGCCTGCAATCCATCACTAAACCTCTGCATCGGAAATGTTTATACGTCTCACTTTAGAAGTAATGCCTTAGTCAAACAGTATCAGGAATAAGAGATTCATGTTAGGTTAGAAATTGATGTTAAGAAAGTTTGTAGCTTAACCACCCCTTGTAAATTTCCCTTCCTTCCCCTGCATTTGCTTTGATGTGAAACCTTTTGCCCGTGTTTACTCTACCTGCTAAATATCCCTCTGTTGTGCCTGCAAAGCAGAACACGTGCAGCAGTCTGTTTGGATGCCACGTGTTTTCTCCATTCCCTGGGATGAAATTATTCCTTCAATAAAATTTTTGTTTTAATATCTATCAGAGCATCAGTCCAGTCCTTCCACTAGGTCAATACCCAGAGTGGGTCATTCTAATACCCCTCTACTCTATTAGACAAAATTATTCTCAAGGAAAAATCAGTAATAATCACTATTTTCTTAATTTGTTCTTTAGTTTTGAGCAATAAGCAATGAAGAATAAATTTTAACTTTAAAGAGATTTTAAATCAGTAAAACTATTTTATAAATGAATCAAAATCTTTATTTTCCGAACAAAACATTACACCTCACAGTTCAACATCTGTTTTACTGTTTCAGTTTCTAAACACAAATAAAAACTCCAAGTGACCTCAAAGAATGACAGAATTAAAGTACTTCAAGTTATGTTTCTTTGTCTTTACAATCGCAATGCTATCCATGTTTACTTCGAATCTCTGTTTAAATGCAGGGACAGATAGTATGTACCAGAGCAAGCACTAATGGTTCTGAAACATGACAAACTTACTCCAACAATAAACACACATCGCCTAGTCAGTGAGTTTTGGGGGGCCCACTGTATAGCAGTGAGTTCTCTACATTACTGTTAATGTAAAAAACAATATTTATATTAAAGGATATGTTTTAAAAAATGTGCTAGTTTAAAGTTTACGTATGTCTCAATAAAACTCAATAGCAACTACAGCAGTTGTTTATAACTTAAATCAACTAACTACTTTTGAAGTAGAGAAAATACGTTTTCTGTAGTGTTTTAGTATTAAAATAAGAGAGAATATATTTTCTAGTTTAGCTGTCTAAGCTGTGATTTAATCTTTAGTCTTTGAAAACTGTTGATTACTTGCTCTAGGATCTGTCTCACGATTGTTCCTTTGTAGAAAAACAAGGTAGTCAAGATTTTTTTTGTTGTTGATTAAACCATGTTTCTCTCCCAGGGGACAAAAACAATGAGTGATATACTATCAGGCCCCTCTTGACAACTGAGCAAAACCCAAATTCGTCTTGTGACCGAAACTAGGAAGGCGTAAACAGGCCTGCAGGACATCAACAATAGGCCGCTTTGTCATTATGTCCACCTCAAAGAAGAATCAACATTCCTGGAAATCTCTAAACGCTGACCCTCTCCCTATAAAACCCTCCAGGTAGCCCTTTTGGGGCAGACAGAATCTGGGGGAAACTTAGCCCCCTCTGTCTCTTGAACACGGTGTTCAATAAAGCGCTCTTGCTGCTTACCTCCTCCTGTCTCAGTATTGGTTTTGTGGCAGGCGGCTCGAATCCGTGATTTGCGGTAACACTTTTTAGGGAAGGAGCTTTATTTTTATCACTGACATTATTTAGAATTGTGGTCAAGCAATGCACACCAACTTCTAGTCAGTTCTATGGGCACAGTTCTACTCTGTCCTCAGAAGATCACTACCAGTCAGAATTGACTCCACGGCAACGGTTTTTTTTTTTTTTTTTAATTGTATTTAAATTCTCTACAGAAGCCAGTAGCCACCATCACTCCCTCTTGTGACAACCCAAAATGTCTCCAGACATAGCCAAATGCCCCCTGGTTGAGAGCATTCATTTGACAGGGGCCCACTGTGGGATGCCTCCTTCTTTGCAGTTACCTCAGGAAGGCACCTGCTGGCCACATGCACATAGGCTCACTCCTTCAGAAAGAGTTCTGACAAGAGAGTCTACTTTCAAGAGAACAAGAGATCTGCTGACTCTGAACACTAATTGGGGCCACTTCCCTCATCTTTTGGACAAACCAGGACCTGGGAAAGCAGCAAGCCGCTAAGCACAATGAGATTCGTTGAAGAAAATATGGACAATGTCCAGCAGCCTAGGGAAGGGGTCCCGCTCTTCAACCCTTACATCAGCACTGATGACTTCCAACCCCAAAGTCTTGGTTGCAAAAACAGTCCCAGCCAATCAAGAGTAGAACAGATAAGCTCACACAACGAATGCTACAGTGATGAGACTGAATGAGCGGCACTGATACCAGCTACGCGGATGACTCTTACAAAGTGAAAAAAGCCAGATGCAAAAGAGCCCAGAGTATACTTCCATTAATGACAAGTTCTAAACAAGGCAAAATCAGTTCTGGGTAAGACTCGAGGGACACATGGAGGGAACTTCTGGGATGCTGGTCTAGTTCATGAAAACTCATTAAGCCTGTATGAGATAAGCATTTTTCTGTATATATATATGTTACACTTTGATAAAAAGTAAACAAGCAAATGAACAAAATAAAACAACATTTTGAGCCAAACGGAAGGACAGGCCATTCGTCAAAATCACTGTGAACCCAAGGAATAAAATCATCAGCAATGTTTCCTGTGTAGCTCTAAAGTATTATGAGAGGTTCATTGTTGGCAATGACTTTGTGAGATGATCCGTGCAAAATAATTAGCGTGGTGCTCGACACATAAAATGCCCAGTTAATGACAATGATTAATACTACTAAAAAGTTATTAACTCACCTAGGATACAAAATAATGATCAAATACAAAGGAACAACCTTTTTTTCTTAGAGGGGGGAAAAAATTTCTGGGATTTTCAGGTATACCCTTTGTGAGTAAATTCATGAACCTCAAAGTTTTGGAGCTCCCTTCAACGACAGTCTTTGAGGAAAGAAAAATCTAAATCTCCACCTTGGCGTTATTATCTCCTGACCAGAAACCAAACAGAAAACAAAGTCCCAAACACCTGCCTAATTTGGCTGAACTGTTCATTTGACTTCATATTAGTCATTTTTTGGTCCTAGCACTGTTGGGCTACGAACCTGAAATCCACCTATCTGACCAAGCATGTGGATGTGTGTTTGGCTATCAATCTAGCATAGGAATTTACTGACAAAACAGGGGTGAGTGCTGTTGGATTCCTCAATCTCAGAGCGAAACTTTGGCAGAAAAATGAAGCCTAGAAAATGCGCGGTGATATCTCTACTCCAGACCCGACTGGGAAGAGGACTCTCAGAAATTCCTCTTTTCTGAGAGAGCCAGGCAGTTAGACAACCTCAACAAGACAGAGCATTGGACTGCAAGCTGTGTTCCCCAACTGAAATCAAATGCCAAATTAACTCTGAGGAAGATCTGAAACGCTTTCAGATTATTCTCGTCTGAAGGAGTCTTAGCAGGACTGTTTCCAGCAACTTCGAGGCTGGCTGCAGGCCCTGTTAGAAGGCTGTTACTTCCAGAGTGGGTTTCTAAAAGTTCAGACTGCTACGTGTCCCTGTGAACATGTGATGCACTCAAACAGCCACCCAGTCTGCTCTGAAGCAAACTCTGTCCCACATGGCCAAGGACACGTGGATTCACTGTGACACACATCTAAAAAGAAAATCCATGCTCATCTTTAGAGAAAAGGCAAGCTCTTACCTGGTCCCAGGCTTTGTCCAAGGGCACTTGATTGGATCCAGATGCACAAAATGAAGAAAACAGAGACACACATGGGACTGTCCATTTCTCCTGCCTCACCTAGGTCCGAGGTCTTCTTGTTAATTTCTGAAGCTGAAGAGACCAGACTGCCTATCGATACTTTGTTAGAGAAGGCTGCCCATTAATAATTAACCTTTGAACGTGCTATCCAGGGTCCAGACATTTTCCTTGCTGCCCCCAACCCCAAATCTAACTCTATCAAAAAAAAAAAAGATTCATTAAAGTGTTTCTATCCTGGTACATTCTGAAACTAAGCACGTGGCTGGTCACTCTTACCTTTTGGACCAAGGTCACAGTTCCAAGTTAATCACTTTAAAGTTCTGTGTCTGGAAAGCTTGTCAAAGGTCAGGGGTAGTGGCCCCACATATTGCCTAAGCCTCCCTCCGAGAGAGCTTGGAAAGGGATGCAGGCTGTGGAGGTGGCGTTCCAAATGCCAGGCTAACCCCCAGGAGAGAGATGGCTCTGCTGCGCTGAGTGCCAGAAGGCCCATTTCCTCCCAGCTCGCCGAAATCCCTGATGCCTGTGGTCAAAGTGTGGTGAGGCAGCATAGTTTGGCTCCACGATGAAAGAGGCAGAAAACCTCTAAGCCGGTGTAGGAGGGAGCCGATGGAGAAACAGAGAGGCAGGACCTGATGCCCTTCCTGTGGGCCCCATTAAACATGGTGCGGAGTAAACATACCTTGTCCTCTTCTGTGTTAATTACCCTCCAGCCGTGTAGAGGACTTTGTGGTCTGAGAAGTAAGGCCACTCAGTGAAGCCACACAGGGGCATACTGGCCCTCGTAACATCCCCCGGGCCTCTAGTTTTATTCAGACTCAACACTTCTTTCTTTTTGCCTGGGTACTATGTGCCAGGCACAGTTCTAGGCCTCAGGAATATACAAGTGAACAAAGCAGACAAAGGTTCCAGTCCTTGTGGAACATAAACATCAGTCAGGGGAGGGGAGGCCAGGTAGTACAGCGTGGTGGTTAAGGACTCGGCTGCTAACCAAAAGGTCAGCAGTTTGAATCCACCAGTCACTCCTTGGAAACCCTGTGGGGCAGTTCTACTCTGACCTCTATGGTCACTATGGGTTGAAATCGATTTGATGGCAATGGGCTTGGGTTTTTTTTTTGTTGTTTTTATGATTATAATAAACAAGACATTCATGTAAATTTGTAGACTGCAATGAGGACTATGGAAAAAGGAAAAGTTTTGCAGAGTTTGAAGTTTGTGGGGGGAGGGTAGGGATTTTAAATAAAGTGGGAGGCTTACATTTGAGCAAAGCTTGAGGGAGACGAGGTTAGTTAGCCCCATGGGTATCTCGCGAAGGAGAGCCTCAGGCAGACAGGACAGCCGGTGCGAAGGTCCTGAGGTAGGAGCCTGCCTGGAGAGTTCTGGAACAGGAAGTAGGTCCATGAACAGAAAGCCAGCAGTGGGAAGTGAGGTCAGAGAGAATGGACGGAGGTCACATACCATTGCATAAAAAAAAAAAAAAAAAAAATTGCATAGGCCAGTGTAAAACCTTAGTTTTCTCGGCTGAGACAACTAAGAGCCATTCTGAACGGAAGAGTGACAGGATTTGAACTAAAGTTTTAAAAGACCACTCTGGTTTGCAAGATTGGGAGCAGATGACAAGGGAGCAAAGGCAGAGGTGGGGAGACCTGTTAGGAGGTTCTCACAGTGATCCGTGGTGGTGATGGTGGCGTGGCCCAACTTGTAATAGGGGACGGGGGGAGGGGAGACGGATGAAGGAGATATTTTGAAGGTAGAGCCGACAGGCTGGATTGTGGGATGTGAGGGGTTGAGGATGACGTCAGGGTTTTGGTTGGGCAGGTGGAGAAATGGCATGGCTGCCAGTGGAGACCAGGAAGGCTGTGGGTGGAGTACCCGCACTGGGTAGATCAGGAATTCAGTTTTCCCGGGTGGAGTTTGAGACGTCCCTTAGACATCCCAGGGGAAATGTTGAGTGGGTGGTTGGATGATTTGGTGATCATTGCCCTTGTGAGTGTGACAGGAAGGACCTTCCCAAGCCACCAGCAGGTTGGACAGACCGGACCCCAGCCCAAAGCCTACATCTGTGCTGTCCTAGGCTGCTCCTCCTTCCAGGGGACTGGGGCTTGGGGCCATCTGGTCAGATGCACCATCTGAGCAGTGGCTTCTGCCCTGACTCCCTGGTGGGCTCCTTCTTACCTGCAGAGGGGAGTGGGACATGAAGGGCAGCTTTACCTCTTTTTCCTCTTGGGTCCACCTGTGTGGACGAACAACAGAGGGCCAGTGCTCACCCCGACCCCATGCCTGGGCTTTGTGTCTGCTCCGGAACTGTGGTATAACTCAGGCACTGGTGTGAATACGTGTGTGTATCTAAGTGAGTGAGTGTGTAGGTGCATGCTTGTGTGTGTGAGTGCGTGCATGTGTGTGTTGTGTGAGCGTGTGCAAGTGTGTGCATGTGTATATCTAAGTGTGCGTGTGTGCCTGTGTATGTGAGTGTGTGGATTGTGTGAGCATGTATGTGTGTGTGCGTGTGAATGTGTGTGGGCATGTGTATCTACGCATGTGAGTGTGTGTGCATGTGTATGTGTGTCTGTACGTTTGTGAGAGTGTGTGTATTGTGCATGAGTGTGTATGTGTGCGTACTGTGTGTGAGTGTATGTGTGCATTGTGTGTGTGTATGTGTGTGAACGTGTGTGTCTCTTGTGTGAGTGTGTGAGAATGTGTATTGTGTGAGTGTGTATGTGTGTAAGTGTGAGTGTGCGAATGTGTGGACAGCATGTGTGTGAGAATATGTGAGTGTGTGTGAATGTGTGTGCATGGTGTGTATGTGAGTGTGAGAATGTGTGTATTGTGTGTGTGTATGTTATGTATAAATGTGTGCGCATGTGTGAATGTGTGTATGTGTGTGAGGATGTGTGTATTGTGTGTGTGAGTGTGTGAATGTGTGTGTATGAGTGTGTGTGTTGTGTATGAGTGCATGTGAGTGTGTGTGTGTGGAAATCCAGGAAGGCCTGAAAACAACAGTTTGGAGTCAGTAATTCAGATGTACAGAAAAGATACCGGAATTTGTGGACTGAGTGTCACACCTGCAAAGACAGGTGTGTAGGAAGGAGATTTGTATGTGAAGTGCTCAGCCGAGTTCCTGGTTCATCACAGAGGTTCAGTAAATTAGAGAAACTTATTTTGGAGACAATATGCTTTGTGGTCAAGAGTTTGGGCTTTAGAATCAGGCATATCTAGGTTCAAATCCTCGGTCTATCACTGTTAGCTGGGTGACCTTGGGCAAGACATTCACTTTTTGAACTTTAGTTTATCTCATCTGTAAAATAGAGCTAATGATACCTACCTGATGGGGTTAAATGAGACGATGTACATAAAATTCTCCGTAATTCTGGCAAACGGGAAATAGTAAATGGTAGCTGCTATTATTATTTTTACTGGTTTTCAATCACCTAAGTGATCGAGAGGGTGTCCAGGAGGTAGATAATGAATAGCAAGACCATAGTGATTCAATTTTAGTGAAAAATGAGAGGGTAGGAAGACAGAAGTCTCTGAGCTAGTGGTTTTAAAATCCAATAGAACATCTGAGTCATCTTGGGGCTCTGAAGAAGGGTAAGATATTGAGCCTATCACCAGGTCAACTAAATCAAAGCTTCTAGGGATGGAGCCTGGGGAAGCTGCATTTTTAATCTGTTTTCCAGGTTATCCTTGGTTCTCATGAGGTTTGCGAACCATTGCCTCAGACTGGTGCTTAAGTGATCTACTGGGCTGCAAGAAAAAAACAATAGACCTTTCAGATTTACCTTTGTATCACCTTAGAAAATTTTGTGTTTGTGTATGTATAATGTTTATAATATATGCTGTTGTTAGGTGCGGTGGAGTTAGCTACAACTCATAGCCACCCTATGTAAAACAGATTGAACTGCTGCCCAGTCCTGTGCCATCCACACAGTCGTTATGTCTGAGCCCATTGTTGCAGCCACTGTGTCAATCCATCTTGTTGAGGGTTTTCCTTTTTTCCGCTGACCCTCTACTTTACCAAGCATGATGTCCTTCTCCAGGGACTGGTCTCTCCTGATAACACATTCAAAGTTCGTGAGATGAAGTCTCATCATCCTGGCTTCTAAGGAGCATTCTGTCTGTACTTCTTCCAAGACAGATTTGTTCTATGCCAAGAAATTTGGAAGACAGCTACCTGGCCAGCTGACTGGAAGAGATCCATATTAACGCTCATTCCAAAGAAAGGTGATCCAATGGAATGTAGAAACTATGGAACAATGTCAATAATATTACATATAAGTAATATTTAACTAAAGAGAATTAAAAAATTATTGCAACAGTACTTCAACAGGGAACTGCCAGAAATTCTAGCCACATTCCGAAGAGGGCATGGAATGAATGATATCATTGCTGGTGTCTGATTGATCTTGGCTGAAAGCAGAGAATACCAGAAAAATGTTTACCTGTGTTTTATTGACTATGCAAAGGCATTCCACTGTGTGGACCATAACAAATTATGGATAACATTTCGAAGAATGGGAATTCCAGAACACTTAATTGTGCTCATGCAGAACCTGTACATAGACCAAGAGGCAGTCGTTCAACCAGAACAAGGGGATACTGCATGGTTTAAAATCAGAAAAAGTGTGCGTCAGGGTTGTATCCTTCCGCCATACTTATTAAATCTGTATGGTGAGCAAATAATCTGAGAAGCTGGACTACAATATATGAGTACTATATAATTTGAGGAGTCCCTGGGTAGTGCACAACTGGACCAATAAGCAATATCATGATAAACAGAGAAAAGATTGAAGTTGTCAAGGATTTCATTTTACTTGGATCCACAATCAATGCCCATGAAAGCAGCAGTCAAGGAATCAAAACATGCATTGCATTGGGCAAATTTCCTGCAAAAACCAAACCCAAAAACCAAAATCAATGCTGTCGAGTCAGTTCTGACTCATAGCTCTTTAAATTGTTAAAAAGCAAAAATGTCACCTTGAAGACTAAGGTGCGACTAACCCAAGCCATGGTGTTTTCAATTGCCTCAAATGCATGTGAAAGTTGGATGATGAATAAGGAAGACCTAAGAAAAATTGATGCCTTTGAATTATGGTGTTGGTGAAGAATACTGAATATGCCATGGATTGACAGAAGAATGAACAAATCTGTTTTGGAAGACGTATAGCCAGAAAGCTCCTTAGAAGTGAGGATGGAGAGACTTTGTCTCATGTACTTTGGACATGTTATCATGAGGGATTTGTCCTTGGAGAAGGACATCATGCTTGGTAAAGTAGACGGTCAGTGAAAAAGAGGAAGACCTTCAATGAGACGGATTGGCAAAACGGCTGCAATGATGGGCTTAAACCTAGCAATGATTTATAAGAATGATGCATGAACAGGCAGTGTTTTATTCTGTTGTACATAGGGTTGCTATGTGTTAGAACTGACTCAACAGCGCCTGACAACAACTGGGTGGTGAAAATGGTTAACGTGTTTGGCTGCTAACCAAAAGGCTGGAGGTTTGAGTCCACCCACAGGAGCCTTGGAAGAGAGGCCTAATGATCTACTTCCGAAAAATTAGCCATTGAAAGCTCTACGAAGGACAGCTCTACCCTGATACACATGGGGTCGTCATGAGTCAGAATCGACTTGATGGGAACTGATTTTATATAATTTGATTATGGTACTATAAAATGTATTTTTTTTTTTTTTTATGTGCCGTCAAATCGATTCCTACTCATAGCAACACTATAGCACAGAGTAGAATAGCCCCATAGGGTTTCCTAGGTTGTAATTTTTACGGAGCATATTCCCAGCTCTTTTCTTCCATGGAGCGGCTGGTGGGTTTGAACTGCTGACCTTTCGGTATCAGAGTGCTTAACCATTGCACCACTGGGGCTCCTTATAAAATATATTAGTGCTATATAGTTTACAAACAAAAACATATCCATATATTGGGAGAAGTGCCGCAAATTTTCTAAACAGATAGATTGACTCCATCAATGCTTCTGAAGAGCCAGGAGGTCCAGTAGAGGCTCTTCTGGCCAGTTCCACGCTGAAGAAAGCCCAGCAGTTTATCCAGGACTTTTCTCTTCCATCAACTCACAAGGGGTGAACCTGAGCCCCCAGACACTGGAGCTCACAGCAGTTAGCAGCACCTCCATGTCAGCAGAGTCTAGTGCTTTCTTCTTGTGCCATTCTATATTTTATTTTTGTTTTTACAATTTTTTTATTGTGTTTTAAGTGAAAATTTACAGTTCAAGTTAGTTTCTCATAAAAAAATTTATACACTTATTGTTACATGACCCTAGTTGCTCTCCCTATAATGTGACAGCACAGTCCTCCTTTCCACCCCAGATTTTCCATGTCCATCTCCAACCAGCTCCTGTCCATTTCTGCCTTTTCATCTCATCTCTGGACAGCAGCTGCTTATTTAGTCTCATGTATCTACTTGAGCCAAGAAGCACACTCCTCACAAGTATCGTTTTATGTCTTATAGTCCAGTCTAATCTTTGGTCTGAAGAGTTACCTTCGGGAATGGTTTCAATTCTGGGCTAACACACGGTGGGGGGGCCATGTCTTCTGGGGTCCCTCCAGTCTCAGTCAGAGCATTGAGTCTGGTCTTTTTACTGAATTTGAGTTCTGCACCCTACTTTTCTCCTGCTCCATCAGGGACTCTCTGTTGTGTTCCCTGTCAGGTCGATCATTGGTGGTGGCCAGGCACCATCTAGTTCTTCTGGCCTCAGGCTGATGGAGTCTCTGGTTTATGTGGCCCTTTCAGTTTCCTGGGCTAATATTTTCCTTGTGTATTTGGTGTTCTTCATTCTCCTGTGCTCCAGGTGGGTTGGGGCCAATTGATGCATCTTAGATTGCCACTTGCTAGCTTTTAAGACCCCAGACGCCACTCACTAAAATGGGATGCAGAACATTTTTCTTAATAAACTTTGTTATGCCAATTGACCTAGATGTCCCCTGAAACCATGGTCCCCAGACCCCTATCCCTGCTACTCTGTCCCTCTAAGTGTTTGGCTGTATGCAGAAAACTTCTTAGCTTTTGGCTTAGTCCAGTTGTGCTGACTTCCCCTGTATTGCATGTTGTCCTTCCCTTCAAAGATAAGTGTGCCATTCTTGAAGGACTTTTCTAATTCGTGTGACATTGAACTTTGGTCTGCATCCTGTCTAAAATAATAATGGTTTTATAATTAGATTATTAAAAATTGTGCAGTTCTTACTGTCTTTTAATTTGAAGAGTTTCCTGAAGCAATAGAGATTTCAAGAGACTGGCATTTCATGACCTGGAACGTAACCTTTTCCTTTAGCGTAATGGTGATAAGAAAGTCAATCAGAAGAAAAAAAATAAATATTTCACAGGATAAAGGGAGCAAGTCCCAGGGGGGCGAATCCAGGAGATCAAGGAGAAGTTTACTGATGAGAGAAGCGGAGTCTTTATGTTCAGAATCACATTGTTTTCTTATTTCAGCCACTGGGGATACCTGAGAAGAGCAGCCTCTGGAGGGGGTTCTAAGACACCAGTAATCATAGCAATAACAGTTAGATTGGGACCTCTGTTTCTCTAATTTTACAGTTGAGGTTTAGAGAGATTAGGATATGGCACAAAGCCTCATCACCAGTAAAAGGCTGAGAGAGAGGGGCTGTCAGGACTGCCCAAAGCCCAAGTCCAGGGTCAGTTCTCTCAGCCATCCCCAAATAAAACAAAACCTAAACCCGTTACCATAGAATCAACTCCTACTCGTACTGACCCCATTTATTACAAAATAGAACTGCCCCTTAAGGTTTTCTTGGCTGTCATCTTTACAGAAGTAGATCGCCAGGCTTTTCTTCCATGGGGCTGTTGGGTGAATTCACATTGCCAATTTTTAAGTGAGTAGTCAAGTGCAAACTATTGGTATCACCCAGGGACCTTTTTAGCAACCACAAGCCCTTCATGCTACACATCCGGCTTTCCCCAGGATTGAACTGGGCTTTCTTACACCTCACCCCTGTTTTACTTCCAGGGCAAAATTTATGAAGTTTGCAGAATCGTGTCAATGGAAAATGACTCTATCCTCTGTTACTCCTGCCTGGAGCCAGCCTGCCACAGTGAAGACAAGTAAGCTTTTATTGGATTGCTGATCGATCCGCATGGACATTCTTGTACTTTGTGAGAAAATAGCAAAAACAAGCAGGGAAACCTATTTCATTTGAGTTGGCCTCATTTGGAAAAGGGTTGGACTGGAGTTTAACGTTTTTCTTATCTATGTTTAAAAGAAAAAAAAAAAACTTGGGGTGGGTTATGTTTAAAAGAAATAGTAAACAAATGAAAGGTGAAAACGAGATTACAGAGGATATTTCAGACTATTTGAAAGAAGGAAGTGTTACAAGCATTTCAAGCAGGTATTCATATTTATTCAAGATTCATCATGCCAGCTGACTAGCGTGCATTGCGTTGGCACTGCCTCTGACTTAGGCAAGTTGTGTAACCCTCTGCCTCAGTTTTCTCGTCTGTAAATTGAGGTTGCGAAGATTAAATTATGACTACCAGGAAAGTACTTATGACAAGTTCTGGCATAGCCAGGGCTCATTTGATTTTCCAACAAATGATGTCAGAATTATTTCTCCCACTTCACAGGTGAGAAAACTGAGGCTCAGGGAGATCCCTTATCCAGAATCACACACTAATAAATTTAGATTGGATATAAGGACTTCGAAACCAGCCCAGATTCTAACTCATAGCGACCCTAAGGACAGAGTAGAATTGCCCCATGGGGTTTCCAAGGAACAGCTGGCGGATTCGAACTGTCAGCGTTTTTGGTTACCAGCTGAGCTCTTAAGCCCTATGCCACCACGGCTCCTAAGGGCTTCTAGGTCCTAGTGAGCTTAAAGCTCTCTGATTCTCAAAGTCCAAAGCTGAAGAGCAGAGCAGCTGGGGAGCAGAGCGAGATGTTTTTCACTTATCTTTGTGTGTCCTGGTCTGTGCTGGTCCACTGAGTCTTCCCATCAGGATTTCAACTACAGGTTCATGGAACAACTGAAAAAAAACCAGAGCAGTCTTTTTTGTGATTAGATACCGTGGAACCAATAATGCGTCTTATGATTTCAGTAGTTCCAGTATAATGAAAACCCTTTTTCCTCTCTTTGCATTATGCTTGGAAACAAAAGGAAATAAAGATTTACATGGCTTTGAATAGCTGGATAGACAGTGAACGTTGCTGGCTCCTCAGGTTAGCCAAGGGCTTCCGGGAGTTTCCACTCTGTGGGAAGGAGGGTGGACATGGACTAACATTCATCGTGCCTGCTCTGTGCCCACACCCTCCAGCTGCAGGGTGCTGGGGAGGAGCTTGTTGAGCGGTGGTTATGCTGGGCTCCCCTGTGCCCGCACCCTCCAGCTCCAGGGTGCTGGGGGGGCGGGGCTTGGTGAGCAGTGGTCATGCCGGGCTTCTCCTGCAGGGAGGACAAGGGAGCTGTGAATTGGTGAGTTACAGCAAATGAAGGGCACAGTTTGGGAAGGTGGGGCCGTCCACATGCACACTCTGTCTCTGGATCCTAGCACTTCTCACTATGGGATTCATGAGGTCACAGCCTTCGCCAGGGCTCTCAGGAAGGGCCGCGGCTTTGGTCAGACTGAAATGGCCCAAGGCCCTCCGCAGCAGCTGGTATTGGTTGACACCACGTCACAGGCTCATCTCACAAAAGTCCTCTGGGGTTAGCACACACAGTCCTCGGCTTCCAGAAATCAGGAACTAATTCACACTATTACCACAATTCCCGATGATCTGTTTGAATCTCTAAAGGGCTGCCAACGAGTCATCATTTCCCACCAATGGTGTTTCCTGCTGATGTGGCTATTCACTGGTTCCTAGGCAGGCCTGGAGGTCAGGGGTTGAAAAGTCAGGGGCCAACTCCCACAGCGTTGGCACGGTGCCAGACTCTCTAAGTGATTGCATCTAAACCTCAGGGACAGTCCCATGACACAGGCTTGGTTATTGCCTTTCTACAGAGGGGAAAGCTGATGCTTAAGAGGTGACTGAGTTGCTCAAATCCACATTCTAGTACGTGGCGGGGTGGGATTTGAACTGTGTTTGTCTGACTCCAAAGCCCACACAACAAACAGTAGTTTTGCCAAGTGCAGTGGGAATTCAGGTGTGAGGCCATCCTATACCTAAGGTTAAAAAATGGAACTGTTTCATGCCTTTGCATTGCGTATGAACACATATTACACACTTATGATTGTTTTCTCAATAAATGTCCTCGAGGCCTCGCTCAGCTATTCAATGGAGATAGCCCTGAAATAGCCCAAGAGACATAACAGAAGATAGAGGTAATGAAAACATTATATTGGGATAGAATTATGTAATTTATATGCAATTTTTTCCCCCATGCAGCCATCAACAGTTAAAAAGGTCAGTCAAGAGGAGAAGACTGGAGCCTTTTCCTGTACAGATTTGTCATGGACAAAGCAGCGTGTTTTACAGGAAGTTGTTGGGGTGAGCCTGTTCTACCAGTGAGGACAGCTCAGCCCCTCCATGAACCTACGGTGCACAGGTACACACCATCCTCCATCAGCAGAGTTAGATCCTGCCCTGGGTTCTCCAGAAAACGATGAGCTGGATGCATCAGAGAAAACTGCCCACACAGCCCAGCCTGAGGACCTGTTGCAAACCGGCCTTTGGCAAATTTGTTTTTCCCTTTTGAGGGGGTGGAGGAGGCCCCTCTTCAACCCCAGAAGGGAACTCTGGGTACCAGGGGACAGGGTACCTGCATGGACTTGACCCATGAGCCTCCATTTCAACTCTGGCACCCTGAGAAAAGTTCAGATTCTCCAGGTGAGCCCCACAGAGCTCCCCCACTTTCCTCGCAGCCGGTATTTCACAGACCCTTGGGCAAGGGCTTGCTTGGAGGGAGCCAGACTAGAAAAAGCACTCTGGTCTCCAGGCAAAGCTCAGGGACAGGAGGACAAAGGTATCGCTGTGTCTTGTTTTCCTTTAAATTTACGGTGACTGGAGTCCTGGTAGTGCAGTGGTTAAGAGCTCTGTTGCTAACCCAAAGGTCAGCAGTTTGAATCCACCAGCTGCTCCTTAGAAACCCTACGGAGCAGTTCTACTCTGTCCTACAGAGTTGCTAAGAGTTGGCATCGACTCGACGGCAGTGGGTTTGGTTTTTTTTGTGAGCTATAAATTTTTTTTTTTTTATACCCTGAGAGAGCTGTCTTTTCTCTACAATTCCACAGCTATCGCCTCACCTGACTATCCAGCTCCAGGGAGGACACGGAAGAGCACAGCGTTCTTACAAAGCTCTGGGAAACAGCTTCAGTAGCTCTCAGAGGCCAGTTGGCGTGTAATCAGGATCCTGGAGACCCAAGGGCAGTCAGACTCACTCCGGCCTCCGTGCCTCCAGGGTCTGTCACTTTTTTCTTTTGTATCATCTCTATTGCAGTACAGCTTGTTTTAGCTCTTGATAGAAAAAAGTAACCCCCTTGTCCATTTTTCACAGGCAACATATAAACAAGGAAGGAAAATGGTAGGCTGCTGATGGGTGTAGGAAGATCTGCTCTCAGCAAAACCTGGAGCAAGGGAGAAGGAGATGGATTTGAAGTCAGGAGCTGGGTGTGAGCCCCTCTCGGCTGGCGTGAGCCCCGCTCTGCCTTAGGTGAGCTGTAACCTCTACACAAGCCCTGGGTGGCACACACAGCTTGCTCTCCACTACTCACCTAAAGCTTGGTGGTTCCAACCCACCCAGCAGCATCACTGAAGAGAGGCCTGGAGATTGGCTTCCGTAAAGACTGAAGCCAAGAAAACCCTATGGAACAGTTCTGCTCTGTAACACACGGGGTCGCCATGAGTCAGAATCCGCTCGATGGCAATGGGCTTTGGTTTAACCTCAGTACAATGGGAATATTGAAACCTGTGATTCCCCCTCACAAGGCAAGGGTGGGTGAGGGGATAGCTCATGGCAGGGGGTCTCTCAAGCAACGAAGACACCCACACAAGGAAGAGGTCCTCATTGAACTCCAGACAGGATGACAATGATGAGATGTGTGTGGGACAGAGAGATCTTATGACACTTGAGGGCCCAAGCGGGCCTGCTTCCTGGCATCTGACCAGCATGCACCTTTGGCAGGTGGCCCAGGGGCCCGGTCAGGGCAGGGCACTTCTTGAAGCCATGGCGACAGTGCTGAAGTGCCCACCTGAGGTGGCTTGCAGGCTTCAGCAAGGAGGCCAAAAGGTGAGCGAACTGCCTCAGGAAAATAATTCCCTCAGACTTTGGAGGTAGGGCTGGAGCAGCTGACGTCTGGTGGCTTGCAGGTGAGCTGAGAGTTACCGAAATTCAGGAATTTCTGGGGACCTCACAGCTGCACCTGGCTGACAAAGCCTGGAATGTTTTGTTTTAATGTAGGGGCTTAATATGACGATGAAGCTTGGCTTGAAGTACCTTTCTGACTCTCTTTTCTGGCCAATCTGCCGTCATTGCCCCTCAGAGCCCTTAAACGACCTACAATCTCCCCTCGCTCCCACCCCTCCCCCGGGGAAATAGCTACTCTCTCTGGCTTGTTGTCTCCCTTCTCCAGTTCATTCCTGTACCTACACCTGGAGACACATGATGAGGAGGCCTGGGCTGGATGGATGCCGAGACATGGATGAGATCTCCCAGATGGTGTGTGTGGGTGGAAAAGGAATGTCCAACATTTTAGACGTCAGGGAGATGAGGAGGGACCTTTCTGCTTTTGCCAAATTATATTTTAAGAATAAATACTTACTGGTAACAATTCTGGCCAAAGAGTGTGAGCAATACCATTGTAAGTGAACGTAGGGGCGATTTCTGAGCAGCTTTACCATTGCTGGATGTTAGCATACAACTTTCTTCCTTTCCTTCTTTCACGCTTGCTTGTTCCTTTTGTTGTTGTTAGTTGCCATCGAGTTGGCTTAACACATGGTGACCCCCTGTGCTACAGAACACAGCGTTGCCTGGTCCCACACAATCTTTACAGTCCTTGGTATGCTCACGTCCATTGTTGTGGCCACTGTGTGTTTTGAGTTCCTTCCAACCTAGGGGGCTCATCTTCCAGCACCATTTTGGATAATGTTCTGTTGTGATCCATTGGGTTTTCATTGGTTAATTTTCAGAAGTAGATTGCCAGGCCTTTCTTCCTAGTCTTAGTCTGGAAACTCCTCTGAAACCTGTCCACTATGGATGGCCCTGTTGGTATTTGAAATACTGATGACATAGCTTCCTGCATCACAGCAACACCTTAGCCACCATAGTACAACACGCCGACAGATGGGAGGTAGTTGGTTCCTTTAGAATACATAAATTGTCGTCTTCAGACTGCTTTCATTTACATGTCTTTGATGTTTAGTGAGAATTAACATTTTCCCACTGTGTTTGTCTACCAATTGTATTTCTCTTGTGGGAATGCTTCTGTCTTTTACCCATTTATCTTTTAGAATCTTGACATTTATTTTACAAATTTGAATTAACAATTTATGATAGGTCTTAATTCTTTGTAATGTTTGATAGAAATATTTTCTCTCTTTAAAAAAATCTTTAGTGATGCTGATTTTTATAGTGCAATCATTTCAACTGCTTCAAAGCTGAGGAAGTCAAAATTCCCCCAGAGAGCTGAAAAACACTTTTAAAAATTTTCTGCAAGTTCTTTCATAATTAGATTTTATATTTAAATCTTTAATCAACCAAAGCTTATTTTCGTGAATGTTTTATCCTTAATAACTTTTTCTATTATAATATTGACAAACGTTTATTGTAGAAAAATAGAAAAATAAAGAAGACAAAAAAGAAAATCATAAGAAGATCCACAATTTCACCATCCAGAGAGAACCACTATTGACATTTTGATGTGGATACTTCCAAATTATTTTTCCTGTGTATACATTTATTTTTAAAAGTACAGCTGCAAACATACTGTACAAACTCTTTAAGAACCTGGTTCTTTACTCATCAACATATCAATGACATATTTCAAGAGCATTAAATATTCTTTTTAAAATATTGTGTGATATAGCTATAAACCCGAAACCTGTTGCCATCAAATCGATTCTAACTCAGAGGGTCCAGATTTGACAGAAAAGAACTGCCTGACTGGATTGATTCTTGCACTATGATGAAGATATTAAATTAGTATAATTTAATAATACATTCCCAGAACTGGTAGTTTAAGTACTCTTTCATTTTTCTTTTTCAAAATTATTTGCCTATTTTTGCCTAGGCACATGGTTTAAGGTAGCGCTCTAACTTGATTTTTCCCTCCAAATTGCTGTCCTGTTAGTATAACATGATGTCACATAATTTTTTCTTACCCCCTCCTCATTTTAGAAATTTACATTTATTTTTTAGATGCAAATGAGTATTTCTGAATTTGTATTCTATTTCATTATTCTATATTTCTATTTTTATATTACCATTGTTTTAAGTAATTCTGCTTTAAAGCAGTTTCTGGTATCTGAAAAGAGTAGCCTTCTTCCCTCCCATACATACAGATGTATTCTTTTATTTTAAACTATTTGTTATTCTTGTCTGTTTATTTTTCCACCCAATTTTAGAATTATTTATCAAGTTAAAATATCCTGTTGTGATCCTAACTGAAATTCTATTAAATATGTAAGTTAATGCAGAGGAAAGAAAAGCATTTTAATAACAGTTAAACTTTCCATTCAGGAACATACTAGACGTATGGCTTCATTTCTTTAATTTTTCTTTTAAATCTCCCTCCAAAAGTTTATCGGTTCTTTTATAAAAGGTACTCTGTAATGTTATAATCTTTCAGCTTTCCTGGAATTTACCTTTACTGGCCACCACACGTTATCGTTTTAAGTTATGGTTGCCTTCTGTTAGCTTGGAGCTCTGTTGGCAGAGTGGCTAAGAACTTGGTTGGTAATGAAAAGGTTGGCTGTTCAAATCCACCAGCTGCTCCTTGTGAACCCTATGGGGCAGCTCCACTCTGTCCTATGGGGTCACTATGAGTTGGAATTGACTCAACAGCAATGGGTTTTGTTTGGTCTGTTAGCTTAATTAAAAATGATTTTTCTGCCTATGCTTATCGGGCCGGACATAGAGTGGTAAGTGACCAATAAAAGTTAGCAAACACATAGCATGCACAAACCATTCCTGCCTATGTGCTCCTGCTACCAGAAAACAAAACACAACTCAGTAAGTTGTCGTTGAGTTAACTGACCCTGTGTGCATCAGAGTAGAATTCTGCTCCGTAGGTCTTCAGTGGCTGATCTTTTGGAAGGAGATCACCAGGTCTTTCTTCTGAGGTGCCTTTAGGTGGACTCAAACTTTCAATCTTTTAGTTGCCAGTGGAGCGCCTTAACCTTTTGCACCACACAGGGACTCCAACAGTTAGTAGACATTGCTAACTGATTTCACTATTTTCTTCATCCACATACGCATATATTCATTTATTCAACAACTAATTTTGGGAAATATACTACATGCCTGAAGCTGGTTATAATCTTTTCAAACCTGTTTTACTGGGCTTGGCACTTAGGTGAACCACATTTGTCACCTAAGACTGTGTGTGTATGTGTATGCGTGCACGTGTGGTATTCTTCACGGGTTTGTGGATGAGGGTCTTACTTATCTCTTAGAATAAATTGAGTATCAGGTCTTGTTTTTCAATGAGTTGGAATTGATTATATAACATGGAAACGTCTGTCTCTTGGGTGTTTAGAAACACTTTTTAGTAAATTCGTTGGCCATAATATTTCTTTTGGAGGATGAGGTATTTAAAAAATAATTTTCTTCTCCCTCATCATAATTCTCATATTTTCTACATCTTGCTTTGTCAATTTTATGCTTTGTGTTTTGCATTATTGTCCATTTAGTTAAACATTTCATATTGGTTATCATAAACTGCATTGTAATCACTTACATTTTAAAATCTCTTCTATCAATTGTCAAATCTCCAGTCTTATGTGTAATTTTGTTGATTTATGACTTTTTATTTATTATATTTCCAAGGGTTTATCTACCTTACAATCTTTTCAGAGAATAAGCATTTAGATTTATTATTTTCACCTCTTTTCTAATTTATTTATTTCTGTCCTTAATCTTCATTATTTGCTATTTTCCTTTATGTTGATGCTCCACTTTTCATAAGATTTCATGTCAAATGCTTGCTTAGTTCACTTATTATATTTCTAAAATAAAAGCACATTAAAAAATGTAAATGAGATGTTGGGAGGTGGAGCCAAGACAGTGGAATAGACAGACGCTTCCATCAAGCCCTCTTTACAACAAAGACCTGAAAAAACAAGTGAAATGAGTATATTTGTGACAAGCTGGGAGCCCTGAGCATCAAAGGCAAGCTTAGACAATGAACTGAGGGGCAGGGGGAGGAAGAGACCGTTCAGAAGCGGAGAGGTGTTGGCGGACCTGAATCGTGGGAAGCCCTCGGGCACCATTCCCAGAACGGCTGTGGCAGCGGCGGTGGTGGCAGCAGTGGGCTGGTCCTAGCATTGGGCAGCAGTTTCCTCAGGGAGAAGCAGCCAGCCACACAGTCTACTCACACCTCCAGAACCTGAGAAGAAGGGCGCTCTCAGCAAAAGCTAAGTACTTGCCTATATTATACCACAACCCCCCACCCCAAAGCCAGCTTCAGTGGCTGAATCCCTGGGTCTGAGATAGACCCTGGTGAGCACCTAGAGCCATCCTCCCAGCCTTGGGGAAGGAAAAAATTTGCAACTGGGGGGAAAATATAATTTGCTAGCTCCATTAACCAGGGGCGCTCATGACAGAAGTGGCTCCTGTCCAGGCATAAACCATCTGTGGACCCTGAGCACCTTTCCCTTCTGCATGGACCTGTGTGGGCCTATTTCGGGAGAATAGGCCCTTGTTGGCAAACTCCAACCATTTCAGCTGTCCGGTGGAGAGGTGGGTGTTTGATGTTTGACGTTGCTTTGCCTATTAAACAAGGTCCTCACCTACCCACATCAGGGACCTAAGGACTGGTGGCTCCACTTAGGTCACCTAGCCACCCGTGGCAGGGGTCCAAAAATAAATGGTACCTCCCAGTCCTTAAAACCAAAAACTTTGGGTACCCATGGTCCCTCTGCAGAACCTACCCACCAGCACACTCTAGGGAACAGAGATGCGTTTTCCTCAGAGACACTTGGGGGTCAGTTCTCAGTACCCTGCCTAGTTCAGAGCATGACCCCCTGCTGCAATCAGATATTGGTATATACGCCAATCACCCCTGCCCCTCTAAGACTGTAGGACAGAGCCTGTACCACACACTTGATATCAGCTACCTGGAAACCTGAGCTGAATTCATACAAGAAAACTGAATGGACTCCTAGACTGGTATACCTGATAACAGCTCTAGCCAGCTGGGGACAGGACAGCAGAGCTCCAAGGATGAAAATAATCAAGCTAGCTCACTCAAGCAACCCATAGGGGTATACCAAAACAAAACAAAGCAAGCAGTTACGACACAGTAAGCAAGCATAAACTAATACAATAACTTATAGATGGCTCAGAGAAAACAGTCAATATCAAGTCACATAAAGAAACAGACCATGATCACCTCAACAGGACCTCAAAACAAAGAATCCAGGGATCTTCTAGATGAAAGTGCATTCCTGGAATTACCAGATGCAGAATACAAAAGTTTAATATACAGAACCCTTCAAGACAGCAGGAAGGAAATGAGACAATATGCAGAACAAGCCAAGGAACACACAGACAAAGCAACTGAAGAAATTAGAAAGATTATTCAGGAACATAATGAAAAGTTTAATAAGCTGGAAAAATCCATAGACAGACAGCAATCAGAAATTCAGAAGATTAACAATAAAATTACAGAATTAGATAACTCAATAGAAAGTCAGAGGAGCAGAATTGAGCAAGTAGAAGCCAGAATTTCTGAACTTGAAGATAAATCACTTGACACTAATATATTTGAAGAAAAATCAGATAAAAGAATTAAAAAAAATGAAGAAACCTTAAGAATCATGTGGAACTCTATCAAGGGAAATAACCTACTAGTGATTGGAGTACCAGAACAGGGAAGGATAACAGAAAATACAGAGAAAATTGTTGAAGATTTGTTAGCAGAAAACTTCCCTGATATTGTGAAAGATGAGAAGATATCTATCCAAGATGCTCATCGAACTCCACATAAGGTAGATCTTAAAAGAAAGTCACCAAGACATATTATAATCAAGCTTGCCAAAATCAAAGACAATTATAAGAGCAGCGAGGGACAAAAGAAAAGTCACCTACGAAGCAGAGCCAATAAGAATAAGCTCGGACTATTCGGCAGAAACCACGCAGTCAAGAAGGCAATGGGATGACATATTTAAAAAATTGAAGGAAAAAAATTGCCTGCCAAGAATCATATATCCATCAAAACTGTCTCTTAAATATGAAGGTGAAATTAAGACATTTCCAGATAAACGCAAGTTGAGGGAATTCCTAAAAACCAAACCAAAACTACAAGAAATACTAAAGGGAGTTCTTTGGTTAGAAAATCAATAATATCAGGTATCAACCCAAGACTAGGACACTGGGCAGAGCAACCAGAAGTCAACCCAGACAGGGAAATCCAAAAAAACAAAGCAAGATTTAAAAAAAAAAAAAAAAAAAAGCCCAATACAGGGTAACAGCAATGTTATTATATAAAAGAAGACAACATTAAACTAATAAAGAGGGACTAAGAAATGTAATCATACACCTTCCATATGGACAGGAAGTTATGGTGATACAAAGAAATAAAAGTTTTAAATTTAGAAAAATAGGGGTAAATAATAAGGTAACGGCAAAGGAGACAAACTATCCTACTCATCAAAATAAAATACGAGGGAAAAATACAGACTCAGCAGAAACAAAATCAACAACAACAAATATGAGGAAAGGACAATATATAAAGAAAATCTACTCAGCACATAAAATCAAGTGGGAAAAAGCAACTGTCAACAACACACAAAAAAGGCATCAAAATGATAGCACTAATATCATAACTATTCATAATTACCCTGAATGTAAATGGGCTAAATGCACCAATAAAGAGACAGAGAGTGGCAGAATGGATTAAAAAACAAGATCCATCTATATGCTGCCTACAAGAGACACGCCTTAGACTTAGAGACACAAACAAACTAAAACTCAAAGGATAGAAAAAAATACATCAAGCAAACAACAATCAAAAAAGAGCAGGAGAGGCAATATTAATTTCTGACAAAACAGACTTTAAAGTTAAATCCATCAGAAAGGATAAGGAAGGACACTATATAATGATTAAAGGGACAATACACCAAGAAGATATAACCATATTAAATATTTATGCACCCAATGACAGGGCTGCAAGTTATATAAAACAAACTCTATCAGCACTGAAAAGTGAGATAGACAGCTCCACAATAATAGTAGGAGCCTGCAACACACCACTTTTGGTGAAGGACAGGACATCCAGAAAGAAGCTCAATAAAGACACGGAAGATCTAAATGCCACAATCAACCAACTTGACCTCGTAGACATATACAGAACACTCGACCCAACAGCAGCCAAGTATACTTTCTTTTCTAGTGCACATCGAACATTCTCTAGAATAGACCATATATTAGGTCATAAAGCAAGCCTTAAAGGAATCCAAAACGTTGAAATATTACAAAGCATCTTCTCTGACCATAAGGCCATAAAAGTGGAAATCAATAACAGAAAAAGCAGGGAAAAGAAATCAAACACTTGGAAACTGAACAATACCCTGCTCCAAAAAGACTGGATTATAGAAGACATTAAGGATGGAATAAAGAAATTCATAGAATCCAATGAGAATGAAAACACTTCCTATCAGAACCTTTGGGACACAGCAAAGCGGAGCTCAGAGGCCAATTTATATCAATAAATGCACACATCCAAAAAGAAGAAAGGGCCAAATTCAAAGAATTATCTCTACAACATGAACAAATAGAAAGAGAGCAACAAAAGAAACCCACAGGCACCAGAAGAAAACAAATAATAAAAATTAGAACTGAACTAAAAGAAGTAGAAAACAGAAAAACAATTCAAAGAATTAATAAGACCAAAAGCTGTTTTTGTGAAAAAATCAACAAAAGTAATAAACCAATGGCCAAACTGACAAAAGAAAAACAGGAGAGGAAGCAAATAACCTGAATAAGAAATGAGATGGGCGATATTACAACAGACCCAACTGAAATTAAAACAATCATAACAGATTACTATGAAAAACTGTACTCAAACAAATTTGAAAACCTAGAAGAAATGGATAAATTCCTAGAAACACACTGCCTACCTAAACTAACACAAACAGAGGTAGAACAACTAAATAGACCCATAGCAAAAGAAGAGATTGAAAAGGTAATCAAAAAACTCCCAACAACAACAAAAAAAAAAACCCTGGCCCGGACGGCTTCACTGCAGAGTTCTACCAAACTTTCAGAGAAGAGTTAACACCACTACTACTAATGGTATTTCAGAGCATAGAAAAGACAAAATACTACCAAACTCATTCTATGAAGCCACCATATCCCTGATACCAAAACCAGGTAAAGACACCACAAGAAAAGAAAATTATAGACCTATATCCCTCATGAATGTAGATGCAAAAATCCTCAACAAAATTCTAGCCAATAGAATTCAACAACATATCAAAAAAATAATTCACCATGACCAACTGGGATTCGTACCAGGTCTGCAGGGATGGTTCAACATTAGAAAAACAATTAATGTAATCCACCACATAAATAAAACAAAAGACAAGAATCACATGATTTTATCAATTGATGCAGAAAAGGCTTTTGACAAAGTTCAACACTCATTCATGATAAAAACTCTCAGGAAAATAAGAATAGAAGGAAAATTCCTCAACATAATAAAGGGCATTTGTACAAAGCCAACAGCCAACATCACCCCAAATGGAGAGAGCCTGAAAACATTCCCACTGAGACCGGGAACCAGACAAGGATGCCCTTTATCACCACTCTTATTCAACATTGTGCAGGAAGTCCTAGCCAGAGCAATTAGGCTAGATAAAGAAATAAAGGGCATCCAGGTTGGCAAGGAAGAAGTAAAATTATCTCTATTTGCAGATGACATGATCTTATACACAGAAAACCCTAAGGAACCCTCCAGAAAACTACTGAAACTAATAGAAGAGTTCAGCAGAGTATCGGGATACAAGATAAACATACAAAAAACATTGAAGAGGAAATCACCAAATCAATGCCATTTACAGTAGCCCCCAAGAAGCTAAAATACTTAGGAATCAATCTTACCAGAGATGTAAAAGACTTATACAAAGAAAACTACAGTACACTTCTGCAAGAAACCAAAAGAGACTTACATAAGTGGAAGAACATACCTTGCTCATGGATAGGAAGACTTAACATTATAAAAATGTCTATTCTACCAAAAGCGATCTATACATTTAATGCAATTCCGATCCAAATCCCAACGACATTCTTTAATGAGATGGAGAAACAAATCACCAACTTCATAGGGAAGGGAAAGAGGCCCTGGATAAATAAGGCATTACTGAAAAAGAAGAACAAAGTGGGAGGCCTTACTTTACCTGATTTTAGAACCTATTATAAAAAAATACTGCCACAGTATTCCAAACAGCCTGGTACTGGTACAACAGATACATGGACCAATGGAACAGAAATGAGAATCCAGACATAAATCCAGCCACATATGAGCAGTTGATATTTGACAAAGGCCCCAAAAGAGTTAAAAGGGGAAACGGCAGTCTTTTTAACAAATGGTGCTGGCATAACTGGATATCCATCAGCAAAAAAATGAAACTAGACTCCGTGCACAAAAACTAACTCAAAATGGATCAAAGACCTAAATATAAAATCTAAAATGATAAAGATCATGGAAGAAAAAATAGGGACAATGTTAGGAGCCCTAATACATGGCATAAACAGTATACAAAACATATAAAGAATGTAGAACAAAAACTAGAGAACTGGGAGCTCCTAAAAGTCAAACAGTTATGCTCATCCAAAGACTTCACCGAAAGAGTAAAAAGACTACCTACAGACTGGGAAAAAGTTTTTAGCTATGACATTTCCAATCAGTGTCTGATCTCTAAAATCTACATGACACTGCAAAAAGACAAATAACCCAATTAAAAAATGGGCAAAAGATATGAATAGACACTTCACTAAAGAAGACATTCAGGCAGCTAACAGATATATGAGGAAATGTTCACGATCATTAGCCATTAGAGAAATGCAGACCAAAACTACAATGAGATTTCATCTCACTCTAACAAGGCTGGCATTAATCCAAAATACACAAAATAATAAATGTCGGAGAGGCTGTGGAGAGATTGGAACACTTTTACAGTGCTGGTGGGAATGTCAAATGGTACAACCACTTTGGAAATCGATTTGGCGCTTCCTTAAAAAGCTAGAAATAGAACTACCGTACGATCCAGCAATCCCAGTCCTTGGTATATATCCTAGAGAAATAAGAGCCTTTACATGAACAGATATATGCACACCCATGTTTATTGCAGCACTGTTTACAATAGCAAAAAGATGGAAGCAACCAAGGTGCCCATGAACGGATGAATGGATAAATAAATTATGGTATATTCACACAATGGAATACTATACATCGATAAAGAACAATGAGGAATGTGTGAAACATTTCATAACATGGAGGAACCTGGAAGGCATTATGCTGAGTGAAATGAGTCAATTACAAAAGGACAAATATTGTATAAGACCACTGTTATAAGAACTTGAGAAACAGTTTAAACTGAAAAGAAAACATTCTTTCGTGGTTACGAGAGAGGGGAAGGAGGGAGGGTGGGAGAGGGGCATTCACTAATTAGATAGTAGATAAGAACCACTTTAGGTGGAGGGAAAGACAGCACACAATACAGGGGAGGTCAGCACAACTGGACTAAACCAAAAACAAGGAAGTTTCCTGAATAAACTGAATGCTTCGAAGGCCAGCGAAGCAGGGTAAGGGGTCTAGGGACCGTGGTTTCAGGGGACATCTAAGTCAATTGGCACAATAAAATCTATTAAGAAAACATTCTGCATCCCACTTTGAAGAGTGGTGTCTGGGGTCTTAAATGCTAGCAAGCAGCCATCTAAGATGCATCAATTGGTCTCAACCCACCTGGATCAAAGGAGAATGAAGATTACAAAGGACACAAGGTGATTGCAAGCCCAAGAGACAGAAAGGGCCACATGAACCAGAGACTACATCATCCTGAGACCAGAAGAACTAGATGGTGCCTGGCTACAATCGATGACTGCCCTGACAGGGAACACAACAGAGAACCCCTGAGGGAGCAGGAGAACAGTGGGATGCAGACCCCAAATTCTCGTAAGACCAGACTTAATGGTCTGACTGAGACTAGAACGATGCCGGTGGTCATGGCCCCCAGACCTTCTGTTGGCCCAGGACAGGAACCATCCCCGAACCCAACTCTTCAGACATGGATTGGACTGGACAATGTGTTGGAGAGGGATGCTGGTGAGGAGTGAGCTTCTTGGATCAGGTGGACACTTGAGACTATGTTGGCATCTCCTGCCTGGAGGGGAGATGAGAGGGTGGAGGGGGTTAGAAGCTGGCAAAAAGGACACGAAAAGAGAGAGTGGAGGGAGACAGCGGGCTGTCTCATTAGGGGGAGAGTAATTGGGAGTGTGTAGCAAGCTGTATATGGGTGTTTGTGGGAGAGACTGACTTGATTTGTAAACTTTCACTTAAAGCACAATAAAAATTATTAAAAATTAAAAAAAAATGTAAACGAGACTAAAGGGGCACATCGGCCCAGGGGAAAGGACTAGAAGGCAGGAGGGGACAGGAAAGCTGATAATAGAGAACCCAAGACTGAGAAGGGAGAGTGTTGACATGTTGTGGGGTTAACCAATGTCATAAAACAATGTGTACTAACTATTTAATGAGAAACTAGTTTGTTCTGTAAACCTTCTTCTAAAGTACAATAAAAAATAAAATACTTAGCTAACTTTATATTGAACTAAAAAAAATGTAGCCTATATTTTTAGGTTTTGAGTTCAGTGTATGTCCATTGGTTCTAACTTATTAAGTGTATGGTATTCCTAACTGCTGGCTTCCTCATCTGTAAAGTGGTGTTGATAAGAATACCAGCCTCATAGAGTTTTTGCTCACATTAAATGAGATAAAGAATGCTCAGGAAGAGAAGCACGTCCAAGCATATTAAGCTAGTTATTTGTAAAGCATAATTGTCATTATATGCTGTGACAGATATCAGGCTTGGAAACACCATTCAAAACAAGTTTCTTGGAGATGCCATATAAGGCACACTCCTTAAAACAGGTCTATGCTCTCTAAGAGCTGTAAGAGTTAGCTCTAGAAGATTCTCTAGCCAGGTCTCAGATTTCTTTTTGAGATAACTAGGACCCACTCCAATAAAAACTGCAGACAAGCAGTGGTCGAAAGCCAGTCAGGTGTTCTCAGGTTTCAGTTCACTTGCCCGTCTCCACACCTGGCTGTGTGGCACATCTTTACAGCTGACTTAAATTCAGCCGTGTCAGGAATCGCTGCCTCGCTGCCCACTTAGTTAATGAAACGTTCAGGTTGGCCAAATAAGCTGTTTACTCTCGTGATGGATATTGAAGCTGCAGGCTGAGCTGTTTTTTTGGCTCTTCTCATCAGGCCTAGAAAAACTGAAGCTAAGAAAAGACAAGCAAAGATAAATGATCTACTTCCTGGACTGGGGGACTTGCTCACTCAGTGGCAGGGAATCTGGTGGGCATTCTAACTTGGGGGCTGCTTCTCAGCCTGTGGGTCTCCTTCTTGCTCTCCTTCACACCCCTCCTGCACGACCGGACTTCCGCATTGACTAAAATGGCCAGGGAAACCTACTTTCAAAACAAACTGAATTCTGACACACCTCTGCTGCTTAGGATTGAAGGCTGGGCGGAGAGGAAAGTTTAAAGTCTAAGGCTTAAATCGGAGCCCATTTTTAACTTTTCAAAATGTTCTTAACATTTTAGGATGCAGACATCCTTAAGTTATTGTTGTTGTTGTTAGGTGCCGTCGAGTCGGTTCCGACTCATAGCGACCCTATGCACAACAGAACGAAACACTGTTCGGTCCTGCGCCATCCTTATAATCTTTGTTATGCTTGAGCTCATTGTTGCAGCCACTGTGTCAGTCCACCTCGTTGACGGTCTTCCTCCTTTCTGCTCACGCTGTACTCTGCCAAGCATGATGCCCTTCTCCAGGGACTGATCCCTCCTGACAACATGTCCAAAGCATGTAAGACGCAGTCTCTCCATCGTTCTAAGGAGCATTCTGGCTGTACCTCTTCTAAGACAGATTTGTTTGTTCTTTTGGCAGTCCATGGTATATTCAATATTCTTTGCCAACACCACAATTCAAAGGGGTCAATTCTTCTTTGGTCTTCCTTATTCATTGTCCAGCTTTCACATGCATATGATGTGATTGAAAATACCATGGCTTGGGTCAGGTGCACCTTAGTCTTCAAGGTGACATCTTTGCTCTTTGACACTTCAGAGAGGTGCTTTGCCGCAGATTTACCCAATGCAATGTGTCTCTTGATTTCTTGACTGCTGCTTCCATAGCTGTTGATTGTGGATCCAAGTAAAATGAAATATGAAATCCTTAAATTAGACAATGCTATATAAAAAAAAAATTCTTTTTTTTTAATATATTTTTGGATATTGTTAAAGCAAGGAACAAATAGCCTATGGTATTATAATCTGATAAACTCAGGAATGGCTTGATTTATTATTACCTGGATGAGTTCTGAATCTCTGATAGCTTCTATTTGATCACTCAAGGGGAGTTAAGGCCTCCCATCTGACTGCTTTTCCCACTTGATGCAATATAACCATTTCCTTAAACCTCTTGGATAGTAAGAATCACCCTGGCTTCTTAGATACAAACGGTTAACTGAAAAGTTGGTGGTTTGAACCCACCCAGAAGCACCTTGGAAGAAAGGCCTGGTAATCTGCTTCCAAAAGGTCACAGCCATGTAAACTCTATGCAGTGCTGTCAATCTGCAATATACAGGGTCATCATGAGTTGAAATTGGCTCAGTGGCAACTGGTTTTTGGTCTCTCGTTAAGCATAAAGTATGTTTCCAAGCTCCTCCATAAGGATGATGATCTGGTGGGTCTGGGATGGGGCCAATATATATATATGGGAAGTATCAGAGTACACCAAAGAGATAGTTTGTTTTTTGACCGTCCTGGACTTAACTCCTGGGTGTTTCACGTACTAGTTTTGCTATCTTGTGCAAATTATTTAACCTTCTTTAACCTCATCAGAAGAAACTGGAGATAAAAAAAGAAAAAGAAAAAACCAAAACAAAACAAGCATCTACCTCAAAGTGTTTTTTACCTCAAAGTGTTGTTGACAGGATTAAATGACCCTAAAGTCCTCTACAGGCCCTTTTCTGGGTACTGCTAAATCATTTCTCCACGGGTTAATCTGAAGGTTCCCTGTGAACTTATTTAGAACACAGGTGTGATTTCCTGATTTTTCCCATTTATGGAGCACATCTGTAAAGTTTCTACTGTGTCCAAGGCACTGTATTCCAAGCACTCAGTAAGCACTTCCTGGTGGCGTGGCAGGTCCACGTCACCCGGCCCAGGCATTTGAAGTCACTACCCACCGTCCTTGTGTGAGCGGCTTCATCTAGCAGGTCCCTAATTATCCAAGGGCTTCGTGGGGTTAGGAGGGAATGCCCTGTCCTTATCCCTCCCTGAACTTTCTCTTTCTTCTACAGAATGTATTCATTTAAATCACTGCATTTGAATCTACAAAGAATATGTTCTAAGTGCTCCGCTTTATGCAAATTTCCCTTCCTAGGACACAGGCCTTTGCACTTTTTTTCCTCCCTTGAGAAAAGCAAGAATCCAAGGGATGTTGAGTTTGTGTTAATGGTGGTGGAATGGTTTGGGAAAGCTCAGCAAGAGTGGTTGTACAACTTGAAGAATGTAACTAATGTCACTGAATTGTACACGTAGAAATTGTTGAGATGGTACGTGTTTTGTTATGTATATTTCTGTCACAATTAACAGAAAAAGAGTCCAGTGGATTTCTGAGGACTATACTTATACTTGATCTATATTTAGCCTCGCTTCCAGAGTATACAAGGCAGTTTTTAAAGATGCAACAAGGAGGCAGCAAGAACAAACGGGCAGGGCTCCTGGTAAGGAAGGCGCTTCAAGACAGCAGGCTCGAAATCACCTACAATAAAAGGTAAATACAAGTCTCCAGAAAAGTAAAGAATGCTGAAAGGCACTGAGCTGTTGCTGGTTGATAATTTGTCATTCTTAAGGATTTCCATGCAAGACACATCTAAAGGAACATTAAAGTAGAGAAAATAATGGTGGGAAAAATAAGGTGAATCCATAAATGAGGTTAAACATTAAAATACATTCTTTACAGTCCTTTATACTTCCCAGATATTTGGATGCACTAGAAATTTGGGTTTGAACTCCCTAGCAGTCACTGAAGACAGATGGATCCATCAAGCCAATTTTCAGGTTGATCATCTATATGAGCCTTTAACACTGCCTTAGCTTTGTTACTAGCCCAAGACATCGGGTCCTCTGATTCTCATTAGGGTCATTGAGAATCTACAGAAGGGCATGAAGGTACCAGAGAAAACCTTGAGCTCTCCAACCTCCCAGCCAAATGCAAAATGGATCCGGGAATTAGGGGACCTCTTGCTGAAGAGGAGATGAAGGCTGGGTGGAAGAGCTGGGGCAAGGCTCAGCCAATCCTCTGATCCAGAAGCCATAACCATGGCAGTAGTAGTGATGGCAACTCTGCTCCTACCAGCAGTGACATCCTAAGAAGTACCAGCAAAGAGAGGAGCCTGCCATAGTTCCTCCATCTTTACTTTTGGACTAGGCTGTGGGTGAGAAAAGTTCAGGATGTTTTTAATGCATAATCCCTAGGAGAAAATAAACAGCCTCTGTCACGTAACCCTGCAAACCCACATGCACAAAGTAAAGGCAAACGCCCAGTAGTCCAGCCAGCTGAGGCCAGGTGTGGGTCCCTTGCCTAGGAAGCCTGTATCCTGCCTCAGCTTTGTCTCTCATTCTCTGTACTTTCGAGCAACAGTGCTGCACAGGGCCTCCAACAAGAAAAGCCCAGAGGAGGATAGTTGTGTTTGAAACTAGCACTCTTGTCTGCCTCATTCATTTCAAACAGAGGCACTTCTCAAAGGGACAAAGCCCCGTGTACACACAACAATGCCCACTGCATGCTCTCGCCATCAGCTGTGATGTGGTGGCTTTTGATTCTGCACTGAAGCTGCCTTGTTTCGGAAACAGATTGACGGTTCTCCTGAATGAAGGAGGCAAAAAGAACAAATGAGCAGGGCTCCTGGCAAGGCAAGGCACTTCAAGAGAATGGGCTTGAAACACTTAAAATAAAAGGTAAATACAAGCCTCCACAAAAGTAAAGAATGCTGAAAGGCGTTGAGCTGTTCCTGGTTGATAATTTGTAGTTCTTAAGGACTTCCATGTATTTGTGCAAACGTCTCTAAGCTCCTTGGAGACATCAGACTGGTTGGGCGGCAGGGCGGGTGGCAAAAGTGAAATCCAAATAGATGTCGTAAAGCGGGGAAAAGTCATTTCAATAAAGAACACGGGATGTCTGAATCTGGTTTGAGGCTGCGAGACAGAAAAAAATGCCTTGAATGATCTGGTAATGAGGCTTCCTCTCTATAGGAGAGAGTGTGCAATTTCTCTCTAGAAAAACACCGGAAGCCCCCGCAAAGACCCTTTATGAACACCAAGGGCAGCGTCAGAACCTGCTCTGGGTAAGCTCTGAGATGAGCCTCCTCGCCCCCTAAACTCTGTCCTTCCCTCTTGCCTAATCGATAGAAACAAACCAGTGACAGTCAACATGAGAAAGCTAGCCCCATTAAATAAAAAGAAAACTCGATCTAACATCCTCCTGGTCAGCACTCCTCAGGAGTCCTTGTGGGGACTTGTGCTGCTGAGGAGATGGTGGGGGTGGGGTGGGATGAGGGTGGAGGCAAAGGCAAATGAAGCAGGAAGTCTTGTCCTGAGCAATGTGGTTTTTGTATGCCATGTTGTCATGGAAAAGTAATGTCCACCAACTAGGTGGTGTGCCACCATTTACCTAAATTCACCTGATCTTAGTTTCTCAGGGAAAAAGTTAGTTGAAGCAGACAGTCTTGGTTGCTTCCTCAACAGCCAGTCTCTTCTATTACATTTTTTTTTTTTTAATTATGGTGAAATATATACAACAAAACACTTGCCACTTCAGCCAGTTTTGTGTGGACAATCCGGTGACATTAAACACGTTTGCTGTGATGTGCTAGCATCTTCACTGTCTCTGTTTGCTCACAGAGCCCAGGTTTGACTGCTACTCCTCCTGCCACTATGATGACTGAGGGAAGGGTGACCCTATTCTGAACTTCAGGGATAAGTCCTGGTTTTTAAAAAAATACCAACTATGGCGGCAGGATTTTAAGCTTGCTCTCCCATGACCTTCACCCACTGGTGTTACTTCTGTGATTACCGCAAAAGGCAGATGAGCTGGGCGGATTCTTCCCCAGGGCCTCCAGGGACCAGCCCACCTCAGCCGATACCTGGATTTTGGTCTTTGAGTCCCTAACAGAGAAGCTTCCCAGACTTCTGACCCACAGAATTGTGGGAAAATAAATGGGTGTGGTCTTAATCCACTAAATTTGTGGTTATTTGCCATCCAGCAATAGAAAACTAATACAGCAACCTGTAGACAATGTCAAGGAGTCCACATTTCTGCTCAGGAGGAATACGTTTTCAGCTTTGATACTAACGAGGAATCAGAAACTTACTTGTGGCAGAGATTGGTGATTAGCTACCCAGCAGCCACTTTCAGCATCCGCCCTCCCGCCACGAAGGTCATAAATACCAGATACTTGCCTTGTAGACGCCCTTGCTTGCTGGTGTGGCTATATGACCTGGATTTGCCAGTGACCTAGAAGTTGGGAGTTTGCTGAAGGCTTCTGGGAAAAATGTTTACTTTCTGAACAAAGGAGAGAGGAACAAGAAAAACTTTTTACATCTCCATCCCCTGCTTCCTACCTTTGGATGTAGTCCCGTGAGGATATGGAGCTGGAGCTGTGGCAGCCATTTCATAGCCACGAGGTGACAAGCCCAAGAACAGTGGAGTGGAAAGAAGGAAATGTCTTGTTTCATTCATGACAATTCTGAGCTAAGGCGCCAACTCTAGAATTGTGTACTTTCAGATGTCTTCTTACATTAGATAATTGTCACTGCTAAGTTTTCTGTTGCTTGAAGTGGACCGTACCCTTGTTGATACATTACCCTACCCACCAACAAATGTAGTAGGCAGAACCCAGAGACACATGAGATAGAGTGGGTGCAGAGACTGAGGACCAGGCTGTTGGCACAGGCAGGAAAGGGTCTATGTGTCAGGGCACAAAGACAAGTAACCTCCGAGTGATACCTAGGACTATTAAATCCAAGTGAAAGCGACACACACCAGGAGATTTCCATCTCAAGATGTTCTCTGACTCTATGTTTTCTCTTTACTGAGATTCTTTCCCAACGTAGAAAAGTTTAGGTGGTTCTAGACTGTGGCTATACTAAGTCCTAGTTATATGGCTTTGGACCATACGCTAACCTTGGTGAACCTCATCTGTAAAGTGGAATTAATGACACTTGCTCATTTAGGTTACGTGATTTTATGAAGATCAGATTTGATTGTGTACGTGAACTTGCTTTGAACTTGCTCTGGTGTACTGGCTGAGCCTAGTTTGGTGCCTGGCACATAGCAGGTGTGCACAGTAAATATTTGTTGGGCTGATGGGCTGTGCCCGTGTGCCTCCATTAGGGCCGTCTGTGCTGCACCTTGAGCTTGGGGGCTGGACTGCTGTCTAATGGCTCCATACAGCTCATGCCACAGACAAACTTAAGGGAGTGCTTTATTAAGCTCATTCTTCTTGGCAGTGATTCGTTAGGTGCTGCGGCCTGGATGCAGGATTCAGCTTTTGTTTTCCACTAAATATGCTGTGACAAAATGTCTGCTTTGATCAGGGACACTGCCAATTGTTCCTCTCCCATCCTGACTTTCTCTATGATTTAGGGTGTGAAGACATCTGTTGGGTTTAACCTACCACTGTTGTGCGAGAGGCTTGGCTCCACTCAACGTGGCCGTGTCCAAGGCAGGCCGGCCCCCTGCACGCTCCCAGGCTGCTGAATTAGTCATCTGCCAGGTGACAGGTGGTGCCTTTAAGACATGGTAGAGCAGAAGGAGACAGTCATACCGGGTCCTTGAAAAGCTTCCGTAGACCAGACAAACAGGAAACTGCTGTTCTGTTTGTCAGGTTTGATTCCTGTAACATCGCTTTCGCCAACTCTTCATCCAGGGCTCCTGTACCATAGCATCCACTCATGGACCTCATGGACTCTTGGCCTCTCCCAGCTGGGCTCCTGGGACTGGTGCTTGCTGATTCTCTGACACTAAGTGCCCTGGTTTGGGTCTTGCTGCCCTCCACACTAGATGTGAAACACACAGAGGTGCCACTAGAGGCTGACCTGTTGGCGCCTAAGAGAGACTTGTTTCAGGTTGCTCCCCAAAGAGAATTACTGGGGAGTAAGACAGGAGAAAGGAGCCCTGGTGGTGCAGTGGTTGTTAAGTGCTGGGCTGCTAATCAAATGGCCAGCCTCTCCATGGGAGAAAGATGTGGCAATCTGCTTCCGCAAAGATACAGCCTTGGAAACCCTATGGGACAGTTCCATTCTGTCCTATAGGGTCGCTGTAAGTTTTTTTTTTTTTTTTTAAGTCAGAATCGACTCAGCGACAACGGGTTTGGTTTTGGTTTTGGAAGACAGGAGGAAAGTCCCTGGGTGGTTACAAATGGTGGGTGCTCGACCACTAAGCTAAAGGTTAGCTGTTTGAACCCACCCAGTTCTGGCACTGCAGAAAAAAGTCCTGGAGATCTGCTTCCTTAAAGATTATAGCCAATAAAATCCTAAGAAAAAGCCCTACTCTGTAACACATGAAGTCACCATGGGTCGGAATCGACTCCTCAGAAGTGGGTTTATTGGGTGTTGAAGACGGGAGAGAAGACCAGTTGTTGGCAACTGTGAGCATCACAGTAGTGAGACTGCAGATGCTGCATCTTAAGAACTTAAGGAGTGACAAAGAAGGGTGAGCATAACATTCAAGTATCCAGACTAGATGCTGTAACACTGATGAAAACAGGAGGAGAGCTTGTGGGGGCCAAAGTGCAGCCCAGGCGAGGGGAGGCGAAGAAGAATGTCTTGGTTCCGAGAAGGCAGAACCGTGTTGGGGGCAGTGGGGTTTAGCGTAAAGGAACGGGCCAGAGTTTGAGACCCACTCTATCTCCCACGCTTTCTGTAATCCAGGGACCTCTTGCACCTCAGACTTCTCATCTGTCAAGGGAGACCCTGACACTTCCAACCTCACTAGGTTCTTGACATGTTAGATGAGCTAAGGCACCCTGGTGGTGGTGTGATTAAGAGCTAGGCTGCTTAAAAAAAGGTCAGCAGTTTGAAACCACCAGCAGCTTCGCAGGAGAAAAGACTTTGCAATGTGCTTTCGTAAAGGTTACAGCCAAGAAAACTCTGTGGGGAAGTTCTGCTCTGTTACATGGGGTCACTGTGGGTTGAGATCGACTCCATGGCACCTAACGATAACAAGGTACACAACCACCACCCGCCTGTCAGCTTGTGGTACTGTGGTGGCTTATGTGTTGCTATGATGCTGGAAGCTGTGTCACCGCTATTTCAAATACCAGGAAGGTCACCCATGGTGGACAGGTTTCAGTGGAGCTTCCAGACTGAGACAGACTAGGAAGAAAGGCCTGGCTATCTACTTCTGAAAATTAGCCAATGAAAACCTTATAGATGACAACAGAACATTTTCTGGCTGGCTTGCTTTGGACACATTGTCAGAGGGGATCAACTGCAGGAGGAGGTGAAGCAGAGGCCCGACCAGGGTGTGGGAGACCCTCAGTGAGATGGACCGGCACAAAGGCTGGGACGATGGACTCGAACATGCTGGTGATCGTGAGGATGGCCCAGGACCAAGCAGCATTTCATTCGGTTGTACACAAAGTCAGCGTGAGTCGGAATCAACTTGATGGCAGCTATCAACAACAACAACAATGTACACAACAGTAGAATCCAAATCAAACCAAACCTTTTGCCATCGAGTCGATTCTGACTCATGGTGACCCTATAGGACAGAATAGAACTGCCCAATAGGGTTTCCAAGGACCAGCTGATGGATTCGAACGGCTGACCTTTTGTTTAGCAGCCGAGCTCTTAGCCACTGCACCACCAGGGCTCCCAACAACAGAAAGTACTGTAGAAATGCAATGTATCTTGAATTTTCTTGGGATTTTTGATTTATTTCTTTATATTTGGTGAGAAAACACACTGTATTTGACTGAAGGCATGGGTGAAGAGCTTTCTTAGGCTGTCATCTCTAGTCCCCTGCGGCGATGATGAGCGTTATAGGCATGGTCTTGAGGAAGAAATAAACAGCTCCAGGCTTCGGCATCCCTTGTGCAGTGCCAGGAGTGGTGGCAGCTCCTTAGAGTGGGCCACCTTCCCTCCCCAAAAGACAGCTGCTGAAGTTACACTGTGAAAGGTACCCAACTTCTGAGAGCCAGATTAAAGACACAGACTGAAGATGCTCTTAATTCAGTCACATGTAAGCTTGGAAAAGGGGAAAAACAGAGCCAGTGAGCAGAACTGGTTTTGAAAATAAGGCAGAGTCTCGGATATTCCCAGAGCTTGAAGGAAACCTAAAGGTCCCTAATGGGGCCCCGCAGTGTCTGATGAATCTGCCAGTACAGGGGCTCCCCACCTTGGGTGCTCACCCCCACTGCCGGTGGCCCCAGCTTCTCACCATGTGGGAATAATCCTCCTGCCTTCACTTCCATCCGCATCCACGTTGGCTCTCTGTGGCCACAGACACCATCGGTGGCTTTTCCACGTGGAAGTCTGTCCAGTATCTGACCACAGTTCCCGTGCCTGGCCTTCGTTCTCTCTCCTCCATGGTAAATGTCCTCAGTCCACCTCCTCCTGTGCAGCAGAAGGGCGCTCTCCTGACCTGTCTAGTTACTCATTTGGGTGTGTTCAACTTTTCCCAGAGAAAGCTGAACCGAGCCACCATGAGTGGTCTGACCAGAACACGTTCCCCTTCAGCCTGGATGTGAAATCAAATGTCACTGTCCCTAACCTTGGATTTAGAGCACTTTCCTTTCTTTGATGCTGTGAATGTATCTACACAGCCGACGGGGAGACAAACGGGGAGGGTGCAGGAAAGTGTAGAGAAGGAGCCCCCTCCAATACTGTAACTGTGGTGACATGTGAATGGTCCGACCCACAGCCAGTCATGGGAGGGTGCAGAACGGGTCTCGTTTTGTTTCACTGTGAGTGGGTCGCCAGGAGTTAGGGGCTGACTCAACCGCAGCTCACGCAGCAACCCTTATACGTATTTCTTCCATTCTTTTGGCCTATTTTCATGGTTGGTTTTATGCCCCCCAATTTTTTTTATAATCCCCAATTTTTATTCTACTTTCTTCATTAATATCAATATATCATAAGCATTTATGTATACAATTAAACATTCTTTACAAGCCTTTTAAATCACTACATAACTGTTATCTCTTGTATGGATATACTTCAATTAATTTAACCATTCTTGTAATACTTACGGCTGACTTCATCTTTTTTTTTTTTTTTTGGCTATTGTAAATAACTTATCAGTGAACATCTTTTTGTCTAAAACCTTAAGTAAACGCTGAGTATTTCCTTAGAACATATCCTGAGAAGTGGGAATGTGGTGTCCAAGGGACATACACTTTATTCATCTGTAAAATGGGAACAGAAGCCCCTGTCTCATCCGTAATTTAGGAAAAGTACGCAGTGCTTGACATACGTACAGCAGAAATGACGGTCCCATACTTGCCTTTCTTGCAGACACCCTGAGCCTGTCGTTGAACCCTCACGCCATGACTGTAAGCCCCAGGAGGGAAAGGACTAGTTCTGTTTGGTTTACTTATAGACCTATATCACAAGGATCCCCGGTGGCGAAACAGTTAGGCCCTCAGCTGCTAACCAAATGGTTGGCAGTTCAGACCCAACCAGCAGCTCTGTGGAAGAAAAACCCGGCAATTTGCTCCTGTAAAGATCCCAAAACCATTGTCTCAGAGTTGATTCTGACCATAGCGACCCTATAGGACAGAATAGAACTGCCCCACAGGGTTTCCAGGCTCTAATCCTTATGGAAGCAGACTGTCACATCTTTCTCCTGTGGACCCATTGGTGGATTCAAACCACTGACCTTTCGGTTAGCAGCTGATCACTTAACCACTTCACCACCAGGGCTCCTTCTGTAAAGATTACAGCCTAGAAAACTGTTCTACTCTGTCACATGGGGTCGTTATGAGTTAGAATCTACTCCACGGCCCCTAACAATAACGCAGTGAGTAAATATTTTCTGAACGAACAAACTGACTGCTATAAACATGAGAGTACCTGCCTGATGTGGGCAGAACTGTGAGATAAAGAGAACACTAATGGAGACACGGTGACAAGAAATGGCTCCTGCCCCACGCAGCTTTTACAACATCCCACTTTGAGCAGGGCCTGCTTCTCTCTGCTTGTCATTCTGGCCTTGCTCTCTGTGGTGTCCTCTGTCTGTCAGCCCCAAGCTCACAGCCCCAGGGGACCAGTTGGAGCTATTCCTTCATAAGCTTTCCCAGAGCAGAGCCTGCACATGACCCTGTCCCCACGGCACCCCACAACCACCTCCTCAAGGAATGCCATTTTTGTAACTGTCAGAGGTGGACTAGAACTGTCAAAGGATTCAAACCCCACCCCCCCACCCCCCCCCCGCCCCGTCACAGTTCTATTTTTTCTGCATTGGTGTAAAAATACCATTACTTTTTTCATCAAAATGAAAAATAATGACAAAGTAAAATCCTGAGTCCTGGGTAAGGTTGGGAGGAGTCAGCAATGTCCCAGAGATGGAAAACTCCTCCCTGGGGGCAAATCTATTTCAATACTGGGGACATAGCACATGTGGGCGGCACATGCCCTGCTTGCTGGCCCCCAACCAGCCTTTTACCCCCACCCCCATCCCTACCCAACTCTTAACCCCCCATTCCTCATTCCTGTCCCCACAACATCCAGTAGGGCTGCCCCCATGGCCACTGTGCATAGGCCTGTACAGTGTGAGTCCAGATGGCTGCCGTGTGACGGCTCCGCCATGCCTCATTGCCCTTGTGATGTACTACAGCAGGCATCATGTGTTAAATTAACAGTGTCTACTGGGCTCAGCTGATGGGTTGGGTGCTTCCTCTCTTTCTGAGCTCTTACTCAGGTTTTCCGTCTGGCAAATCTAACAACCAGGTGGTGACCTTAAATAACCCCACATTGATGGGGGTAGAAGAGACCCCGCTTGGCTCTGTTCTTGCCATCTGCAGCCTCCTTCTCTTGGAGCAGATGTCCAGAGAACCAGAGTCGTGCTACTTCTTGGCTGAGTAACTATTTGTCATCAGAAACACTGCCACTTCTACTTCGTGGAACTCTGCTCTCCAGCAACTCCTCCAATTCAGCATAAACTCAGGAACCAGAAAGCAAGCCAAAGAAGGCTGTGTGTAGCCTATAGGGCAAGAGAGCCATGTGGTAGGGCTCACACACCCTTCTGGTAGGAAAGCTTGCCTGAGTCTTAACCCAGGTACTCTTTACTCTTGCTTTTCACACAGTGGTAACCAAGGAGCTGAGCGGATTCAAAAGCATTCAGTCTATTGGAAGCTGTAAATTAGAAGGAGGGAGCTGTGTAGCCAATAGACGCTCTGACAAATAGTGAGGAATGCTGAAGACATTGAAACCATTAAAAGCAGAGCCAAGAACTAAAAACTCAGCAGACCAGGGTCATTTAGTGAGGGGCAAAGTGCTTTAAGCCTTCGGCGTTACCAGAGGATATGACAGCACAATGGTGGGTTCTGGAATAACACACCCTTTCATCAGCACTAAGCTAACTGTGATCAGTGGACACCATCTCAGGGGCAAGAACTGTGTGATACTGTATGAAGATGTCCCTTTGAAATGGTTAAAATAAAAAGGCTAGACACGCAGGGAATTAAACACTCTGAGAAGAATCATACTTCCAGGCGTCATTTAAAATATTGTTTTGAAAAAGACCCTTTTTGTGTGTTCACAAAATAAGGTAGGTTCATTGTAGAAAATTTAGAAAAATAGATAAGCAAAAAGATGAAAATAAAACATAGTGCTAACACCCACCTTCAGGAAATAGCCGTGTTACCATTCCGTTTTGCTCTCGCTCTCTCCTCATACAGTTCTCTCTCTCTCCTCATACATATCTGCATATTTATATCCATCCATTCTCTGTCGGAGCCCTGGAGGAGCGGTCGTAAGAGCTCGGCTGCTAACCAAAAGGTTGGCAGTTCGAATCCACCAGCCATTCCTAGGAAACCATACGGGGCAGTTCTACTCTGTCCTATCGGGTTGCTACGAGTCAGAATAGACTCAGTGGCAATGGGTTTGGTTTGGTTTTTGGTTATATGGGGCACCCAGTGGTTAAGAGCTTGGCTGCTAACTAAAAGGTTGGCAGTCCAAACCCACCAGCCTGTCCTTGGAAACCCTATGCGGCAGTTCCACTCTGTCCTGTAGGGTCCCTATGGGTTGGACTCAACGGCAATGGATTTTGGTATCTTTCTGTCATCTGCCTGCCTACCACCTGCAGACAGTTGGCAATATACATAAGAACTTGGACCACACTGCTCTGTAACTTGCATTTATACCCACTTGACACACAGAAAAAAACCTGTTCAGATTAATAAGTAAATCCCTTTGGCATCATTTTAATGGCTGCACTGTATTCCATAATATGGATGGTCATCTAAGAGGTTCCAGTAACTGAATGACTATTTATAAAACCATAGAGTCCCTGGGTGGTGCAAACCATTAATGTGCTCAGCTGCTAATCAAAAGGTTGATGGTTCAAGTCCACTCAGAGATGCCTCAAAAGAAAAGCTGGCGATCTATTTCTGAAAATTCAGCCATTCAAAACCCTATGGGGCACAGTTCTGCTTTGACACACATGGGGCCGCCATGAGTAGGAATTGACTCGACGGTAACTGGTTTTTATAAACCAGTTACATTGCATTGTGATACCTAGAAAATAAGAAGCTATGGTCACTGTGAGCCAGGAGGGCACAGAGATTTCCTCTCTGACGACCACCAGACAATTTCCCTGCCAGGGTAGGCAGAACTGAATGCTGAAAAGCCTCACCTTTCTGTCTTCATGAGCCACAAAGGCTGCTTGCCTCTTGTTGGTACGGAAAGCCCTGCATCAATTCTGATGTTTTTGGCTGTAAGTAACAGAAAATCCTAATTAAAGTAGCATAAAAAAAAAAGCATAAGTAATAAGAAATATTATTTCACATTATAAAAATTCTAGCCAGGAGGCAGATCCAGTACTGACTAATGCAGTGAATCAAAGGCACCACCAAAGATTTGGGGATCTTCTCAGCTTTCTTCTCTTCTTAGAGGGGTCCAAGGTTTTGGCAGCTATCCCAGGGACCATGTGAAAACATGATGCTACCAAGAGGGAGAAAAGGGCTGCAGCTCTTTCTCATGTCTCTTTTTAAGATTTATTAAACTTTTACCCTCACTTTTCCTTCTCATTAATTAGAATCATGCTCACATGCCTATTTCCTACCCGTTACTTGAGAGAACAATGGGACCCCCGCCACTCGTGGCTTGTTAAAGAACAGATCCCTGGGCCCTGGATTAGAAGTTATGGGTTGGGGCACTTCCTACGTGTCCCTTCTGAGTGATGCTGCTGCCGCTGTTCTGGGACCTCCTTTGAGAACCACAGGCTTAGACCACAGTCACTGGATCCAGACAGGCTGGCTTTGTACCTAGAGTCCTGCTTTGACCTGGTGTAACCCCAGGTAAGATGCTTAACTTCTGTACCTCATGTTCCTTAGCTGTAAGTCAGAGATAACAATGCAGCCTACGTTACAGGGTGTGAGGAGGCCCTGTGTCAGCATGACACAAGTTAGCAATCATTACTGCTGTTCCTGTCAAAGGCAGAGGGCTGACATGTGCACCGTTGCTGCTCTTCGGAAAACCTTTGGGGACACCATATTCCCACCCCAGGCAAATCCAGGGAAGCCTTGTTCTTTCACTTGTTGTGTCCCCACAGGCATCAAGCACCTCAGGTCTGCTTCTCCCCACAGTGTTGATTCCTCGTTAAGCACGGGCTTGCTGGGCACTGCCAGCCTTTAATCTGTTGCCCAGGAAATCCTTATAAATAAGCAATGGAGCAAAACCTACCGAGAACAGCATCATTTCTGGTAGCAGCAACATGAGATGTGTCTCCCTCAGCTTCCCCGGAGGGGCCTGCTCTTGGAAAGTTCAATGCCTGCTCCAGCCAGCAGAGATTAGAAGGGCCTGAGCGGTTTCCAGCAGCCCTGGGCAAGTGGCAGTCTGCCCTAGCGCTTTAATCAGATGCAAGGCTGAAGGAGGAGGGAGAAAGTAAGAGACCCCTGCAGCCTGGCTTTTTACCTACCTGTGCATTTGGGGAGGGAGCTTAGTGGGGAGGCTGGTGTTTCAGGCAGAGCAGCCAGCCATGCCCAGAGACAAAAGGCAGTAGGTGTGTGGGCAACTCTCAACTGAGGCCTGGCATGGCTGGGACGGTGGGGGCTCCAGGCAGGCCAGGTCATGCGGGACTTGGATGGCATGCTACCAGTACCAGCTGCTGCTGAGTCGACTGCACCTTGTGGTGATCCCATGTCTGTCAGAGTAGGGCTGTGCTCCACAGGGTTTTCAAGGGCTGACTTTTCAGAGGTAGATAGCCAGGTCTTTCTTCCGAGGCACCTCTGGGTGGACTGAGCTTCCACTCCAATTTTTTGTTAACAGCTGAGCTTGCTAACTGTTTGCATCTCAGGAGCTCTGAATGGTGTGCTAGGAGGTTCTGGTAGATAACTAAGGAAGGGCAGCTGCATTGGTTAGGACGTTTTGCATTTCAAGTAACAAAAACCCATTTGCCTTAGCTTAAGCTACAAGGGCGCCTTATTGTAAGGATTCAGGATGTCTCACAGAACTCAAGGACAGGTTGGAGCAGTCCCTTAAAAAAAAAAAAAGAAGAGGCTAAAATAAGGAGCACGGAGGCATCCAGACTCATTCTTTCCTCACTGTACCGCCCTCACCCCCCCGCATCCCCTACTGGCCACACGAAACTTTTCTACTTTTACCGTCTACATGGAGTATCAAAATGCCTACCGTAGCACCCAAGCTGACATGCTGACATGATTCAGTATTAACCATCTCGAGAGAAGCTGACTCTTTCTTAGTCCCAATTTCAAATTTCTGGAAGAGAAGCTCTGACCGGCTCATCTTGGGTCAGGTGTTCAGTGTTGGTCCCATCAAATGTAGCCATGGTTGGGAGCCGTGGCAGATTGTCCGAAATGGCGCTGGGGCCATCGGTTGTGGTTCAAAGTGGGGGCAGTGAAGGGCTTCTGTATGAACTAGGCAGACACTCCAAATGGACTGCCTCAGAGAAAGGACAGCAAACTCTGAGGTCCTTTTCCTCCTGGGGTGCTCTGATCTGACCCCTGTGTCCCAGGCATGTTCTTCTCTGGCTAGCAGTGGAGGGAAAAGCTAACCAGAGTCTGTAGTGGTGGTTATAGGTTTGGGCTGAGCAGGATGAGGCATGCCTCATTCTTGGGGTGTAGGCCTGTGACAACTGTGGACACAACATTGAGCTCTGGAAAGCGTCACAGTCCATAAATAGCAAGGAGATCAACCTGGCTGACATCACTTTGGAAGCTAAGAAAATAAATGATAGCAAACGAGCAGGCAAAGAGCTCTTCCACATGACATGAAGAAGTGGTTTCTTAAAGGCACGGTTTTTAAACAGCAAACAGAAATTAATGGAAATCAAAACACAAGGAAATGCCACCTGCCGTCTCATGATCTCACTGTTTTCATTGTTCCCTGTCTCCTCCCAGCTTTTGTTCAAGCAGACAGAATGTTACACAGTTTTACAGAGAATCCACATTTCGTATTCCGCATTATGGAACGATATGTTCCTGTGAGCAGGGGTACTGGTGGTTACCTGCCCTGCAGAAGATCGCATTCAATTCCCAGCCAGTGTGCCTCATGTGCAGCCGCTGCCATGCGGACCTGGCACCATTTCCTTCTGTTGTGCACGGGGTCACCAGGAGTCAGGGGCTGCCGTGGTGACAGTTAACCACAACACAGTTTCCATGTTGCCTTGTCATCCTCTTGACTGTCTTGGTCCATTTGCTGTCCTTCAAACTAAGTATGCCATACTTCATTTAGCTCATAATTCATTTAGCTAATTTTAAATTTGAGGTTGTGGAGCTAGAAGGAGCCTTAGAAAATCATTAAGGCCAAGATCCTAATTTTATAGAGAAGGAATATGAAACTAAAAGAGGTAAGTGACTTCCACAAAGTCACAAAAAACAAACCTCTTTGTGTTTGAGTTGATTCCAACTCACAGAAACCCTAAAGGACAGAGTAGAACTGCCCCATAGGGTTTCCAAGGCTGTAATCTTTATGGGAGCAGACTACCACATCTTTCTCCCAAGGAGTCGCTGGTTGGTTTGAACCACTGACCTTTTGGTTAGCAGCTGAGAACTTAATCACTGTGTCATCAGGCCTCCTTCTCAAGGTCACAGAGCTGGTTAATTTCAGACCTGAGAATAGATTTTTCAAGTGTATGTTGATAATTTCCCATCTTATGCCAGGGAGCGGTGCATGAGTATCTGCCACTGCAAGGCAGGACCTAATTCACATTCGTTAGGGGCCATTCCTTCTTTTCTCAACAGGGGAAGGAGTGCTTTCTCAACTCACTGTCATGGAAATAGAGGTTGTGGAGCTGAAATGAGTAACAGCTACTTTAAATCAGACTGGGTTCCTGACTGGTAGATAAGTCAGAGCACAAAGCCACTATGTCCCCAGTTTTGGCTTGCTTTCTCAATGCCCTTTGCAAACTCCACAGGGATTTTAGGCTTGAAGTCTGGTTATAAGCTTCTGCAAGCTGTCAGTCACCTTTCTAGATGAAAAGCACTACAGGCTCATGCTTGAAAATGGTCGGTGCCTCGCTATGGATTCCTTTTGAGTAATTTGGTTATAGTATGATTTTGAGGGAGAAATGATTGAACAGATATATTTCAAAACACATTTGCATTTGAAAACGAGGGCTTATCAGCTAAAAAGAACTATTCTTGAAAGGTACCCATGCAGGGCAAATTTAGAACAAGCTGAAGAATTTCGACATGAGAGCTATAAATTGCCCCAAAGCTTAAAATACTAGGGCTCTTTATCATGCAGAGTCCTAGACATGGGTTGCATCATGACTATCTGGTGTTTTATTTTGGAAAACATAGTGGAAAAGGAAATATTTTCAGGGCTGTATCTGCACAGGTTATTCAAAAAACAAAACAAAACAAGTCTAGGCAAGTGTCAACAGAGTGGTAAACATCCATTTGACCAGAAACAAGGAGGTGAAGGAGACCAAGCTTTTGGTGTAGGTGTCTGCCTCTTCCCTTAGACAATAAACCTCATGCCCCTGTTGTAATGATGGAAAGGAAATGTGGGAAGAGAAAAAATGTTGCTTATTGGGAAGGTAAATTAGATAAGAAATACTTCACTAATATAATTTCTAATGTACATCACAGCTGCACGTACAACAGGGGTGAAGAATGAACCTCCCTCTCCCCTTTCCACTGACAATCAACACAAGTTGATACTGAAGATGGAAACTTTTCTATCACTGGTATAGAGTCGAATCAGTGGAAGATAAGAGCATCTAAACCTCACATCCAAATAGACAATGCGATTCTAACTTTGGGAGCTATATGATTGGAAACAACTTTATAGTCTGAAATCATTACTACAGCTCCATCTACACAAAATGGTCATTCAGCCTCTGCTCGTATAACTCTAATGACAGGAATCTCACTACCTTTGACAGTGAATCGCATTTTTAGACTGTTCCATGTAGTAGAAGGGGTCCCTGATGGTGGAAATGGTTGATGTTCTCAGCTGCTAACCAAAAGGCTGGAGGTTCAAGTTCACCCAGAAGTGCCTTAAAAAAAAGGGCTTGGAAATCTACTTGGAGAAACCAGCTGTTGAAAACCTTGTGGGGTGCAGTTCTACTCTGACACACATGGGGTTGCCACAAGCCGGAGGTGACTTGACGACAACTGGTTTTGTAAGTAGTAGAAGGACATTCAGTACTTTGAACTAAAACATGCTCCGGGCAAATTGTACCTACTCACGTTGTTGTTATTGTTGTTAGGTGTCATCGAGCTGATTTTTGACACATGATCCCATGTGGCAGAGTTTCCTAGGCTGTAATCTTTATAGAAGCATATTGTCAGGTCTTTTTCTCCTGCAGAGCCACTGGGTGGATTCAAACCACCAACCTTTCGGTTAGCAGCCAAGCACTTAACCTTGTACCCACTCATAATCTATCCAGTTCCCATCCACACTGTCAACCCTTTAGATATATGAAGACAGTCACCAGGGCCCCCATTAGTCTTCCTTTCTCTAGGCTCAGCCTGCCTAGTCCTTTTCATTGACTTGGCTCTCTACAAGCCTGGAGGCTCCTTTCTGGGGGCTTCCCCATTTAGTAAGCCATTAAAAGCCAGGATGGAGAATCCGCCTCACCGCCCACCTTTTTTGTTTTTATTTTTTGCGTTGGAAACAGAACTTGCATGTAAAGTCGCTGACCACAGGGGCTTTGCAGGGGTAGCCTCTCTGCCCCCTGCAGCCCAGTGCTGTGTTCTCAGAAACTCCAGGTTGTACTGGTGCAGACAGATGCCCTTTCTCTCCTCCTTGCACCACACACACACGCACAGACACACAGACACACAGCTCTAGGGGGAATTATGTCTCAGCTGGTTACTCAAAGGAGCAGCCTGCGCACGCTTATTTTACTGCCTCCTTGTCCAAACTACAGACTTAGTAAGGAGGCTGCAGGAGAAGATGTTTTCAGCTCAAACGGTGTCACTGAAATCACTCAGTTTTGGAAGATCCATGAAAGTGTGCAACTGAAAAGAGCTGGGAAAATCCTGAGAGGCGCTTGCTGATTCCATCTCAGTTTCCCCCACAAAATGAGTGGATGCTGCTTGTTAGGGTGGCCAATCCAGCAGAAATTTACAACCTGGGGTTAAAGAGTCATCATTAAAAAGAACATTGATAATAAAAACAGACAGCATGCGTGAGCCTCTTACAGGTGCCTGACCCTGTTCTACTGGGTTTATGAATATATACCAAAAAGAAAAAAACAAAAACCCAAGCCTGTTGCTGTCAAGTTGATTCTGACTCCTAGCAACCCTAAAGGACAGAGTAGAACTCTAAAAGACAGAGTAGAACTGTTCATAGGGTTTCCAAGGCTGTAATCTTTATGGAAGCAGACTGCCACATCTTTCTCCCACAGAGTGGCTGGTGGGTTCAAACTGCCAACCTTTCAGTTAGCAGCCAAACGCTTAACTACAGCACCATCAGGGCTCCTCTTTACATATATAACTAATTTAATTTCCACAGCACTGCTGTGAGTTAGGCACTTTGTCCAAAGTCACAGACTATTAGGGGATGGAGCTAGTCTGAGCTCACAAGCTCTGACTCCAGGGCCCGTACTCTAACCCACCATCAACAGCCTCCAATAACACTCAACTCACCTCATATGACTTAGGTAAGCAAATTTACCAAGGTATAAAGGAAAGCCTGAAAGCTTTATGGTTACTGTTACCATACCTCAGGGCCTTCATCAGTAAAACAGTGCAAATATAAATTAGTGGTGCTGTTTGTATACATGTGCCCAGGTGGCTCAATGGCTAAGCACTTGGCTGCTAACGAAAAGATTGATGGTTCAAGCCCACCCAGCAACTCTGTGGGAGAAAGACAAGGCTATCGGCTCCCATAAAGATGACAGCCTAGAAAATCCTGTGGGGCAGTTCTGCTCCATCACTCGGGGCGGCTCGGAGTCCAAATCCGCTCTACAGCACCAGCAAGACCACCAACAGGGTGCTTAAAAAAAAAAATTCTTTTTCCTGCTCCCCTTCCCCAAAACATGTAACCTCAGTTAAAAACAAAAAACAGAACCACACCACCATTTCAAATTTGACTGAATTCTCTTCTGCTTAGATCCTTGTGATCCCGAGCATTTCTTTAGGGTTTTAGCCAAGAGGGTTTAGTCCTTGCCGAGCCCTCACATATGCCTCCCTCTTGTGGCTTCTCCCTCCCCACCCAAGTTCTACCTGCACTGAACAGTTCCCATTAAGCCCTTCTCCTCCTTGAGTCCCCTGGTGACCCCACACCATTTTGAGCTCCCCTGTCTCTTAATGTCTACACAAGGTAGTTGTATTCCACTTATAAACATTTCTAAGCATTTATTTTTGCATAGAATGATTCTAGAAGGTAGTGGTGGTTCAGTGGTAGAATTCTTCCTTCCATGAGGGAGACCCGGGTTCGATTCCCAGCCCTTGTTCCTCATGCACAGCCATCACCTGTCTATCACTGGAGCCGTGCGTGTTGCTATGCTGCTGAACAAGTTTCAGAGGAGCTTCCAGCTAAAATGAACTAGGAAGAAAGGCCTGGCAATCTACTTCTGAAAATTAGCTAATGAAAACTGTATGCATCGCAAGCTAACAGAGAACCATCTGACCCCATTGTGCACGGGGTTGTCATGAGTCAGGCACTGACTTGTCAACAGCTGACGACCACAGCAGAATGATTCTAGGTCAGGATTTTGCAACCTGGGCACTATTGACGCTTTGGGTCAGATATTTCTTTAACGTGGGGGACCGTGCTTTGCATTGTAGGATATTTAGCAGCATCCCAGCCTCTATCCCATTAGACAACAGGAGTATCCTTCACCCCCTAGTTGTGGAAACCAAAATGTTTCTAGCCATTGCCAAATGTCCCCTGGGGGCCAAAACTGCCTGGATAGAGAAACACTGTTCCAGGTGTGTGCGAGCTCGGGGAAGCTTCCGGTGATGACTTTACTGCTAAGCGTCTTATCATCCACCAGAAGTCAGAACTAACACTCATGAGTCAACACAAGGGCATTTAGGCACTAAACTGTGAAACATATTGCAATCTAACTTTTAGCTCAACTTTGTGATTATCTTTTTTGGGGGGGAAGGTAAGGGGAGAATTGAAGCCACTTTCATTAGAGATGGTGGAAGGTTTCTTTTATTGGAAAAAAAGAAGCAGTTGAAACACTGAAGTATGAAACGTTATAGCCTCTCCCCCTGCTTGTCCCAGATAAGTGCAATCCTTTAGAAGTTATTACTTTTCAAGTATTGAAAGATTCGTTAGGGAGAGAGCAATCACCCCTATGTCCCAGCTCTGTGGACTAGCTCCAGTGAGAAACCAATCTCTGTCCAGTTCCACTTATAAATGCCACTTGATTTCTGATCTTTTTGAAGAATTAAAAAAAGGTTCCTTAAATGACTCTGTAACCCGTTGTTGCCCTGGACATATTTAATAACAGGATTTCGGGAATGCAAGATTAAGAGGCACAATCTTTCAGTCTTTTCCCAGTTTTATTACCAAAATGATTAATGTACCGGGAGTCATTGAAATTGATTATTAGTAATTTATATTCTTCTCAGACAGTGCTTTCGAAGTTCTTTTCCTTAGTTGTTCGATGTCAGTGGTTCAGTGAAAACTGCCAGCTGTTAAATGAAAATTTTGTTCAGTTCTCTAAGATATTCACAGTCCCGAAAACATCTTAAGACCCCATAGGCTTTTCTGAGCTGTACTCTTTTGGGGAGCTAATCGCCAGGTCTTTCTCCCATGAAACTGCGGGGTGGGTTTGAACCAACAACCTTTCAGTTAGCAGCTGAGCACTTAACCATTGTACCACCAGAGTTCTTGTATAATAACAGAAGTGTAAAATTAACTTATACGAGTGTCTTGTCTGCCAGGCACTGCGACAAGTCTCTATCTACATGATCTATCTCATTATGTCCTTGTGAGGTAGATACTATTATGATCGCATTGTTATGGATGAGAAAACTGAGGACCAGGAAGGCTTAGTCATTTATCTGAAATCACAATAAAATTAAGAGCTGACAATATTCCAGTCTAGCACTCTTCCTGCAACAGGCTAACCCATTGCTGTTGAGTTGATTCCAACTCATAGAGACCCTATAGCACAGAGTAGAACTGCCCCATAGGGTTTCCAAGGAGTGGCTGGTGGATTTGAACCGCCAACCTTTTGGTTGGCAGCTGAGCTCTTAACCACTGAACCACCAGGGCTTCTAAGTACTCTTACTTCAGCACAGGGCTTACTCATATGTAAAATCTCTTTTGTTTTTTCCCTCCCTTTCCTTTCCCTGGAAACCCTGGTGGCATAGTGGTTAAGAACTATGGATGCTAACCAAAAGGTTGGCAGTTCAAATCCACCAGGCACTCCTTGTAAACTCTATGGGGCTATTCTACTCTGTCTTAAAGGGTAGCTATAAGTCAGAATCTACTCGATGGCAGCAGGTTTGGTTCCTTTCCCTCCTTTCAGCAGAGGACACTGAACACTTAGCCTGAACCAGGCAGGCACTGCCGGGCTCTGAGTAATAGGCTTCCTAATTTCAGACTTAGTAGCCCAGTGGGGATCCAGGGAGTTTAGGAGAGATGAATAAAAGTTAATGTTTCTTAGCTCTAGTCTTTCTCAAAAGCAGCTTGCGAGGAAGGGGCCCTGGGCCCAGAGGACTGGGACAGACGTTGGTGAGCACAAGGCCTGTCTGAGCAAACAAGAGGCTGGGTTCATGGTGAATGTTACCGTACCAAGCCTTGTCCATGTGATTTCTCCTCTGGCTGCTGGAATGCCGGAGAGCCATGGACAGGGCAGCTGAGGTGACCCTGGGCTGCAGAGAGATGCGTTTAGTGACTGTGAACACTACAGACACCTTTGTTGAATTTAGAAAGGGATATAATGGCAGAGAAGGAGATCCCTCTTGTAGGGCCCTAGGGACAGGGGGTGGTAAGAACCTTGGTGGGCACCTGGGATTTGACATTGTCAGGACACCAGTGACCCTGTTTTATAATCGTCTTTCTACTTGCTCATCTGTCCCATCAGACTGTGAGATGTTTGTGAGCAGAGATGGCATCTTCTTCTTTTCATCCATAGTGCCAAGATGTCCCTGGCCTGCCAGAAGCACTCAATGGATATTTTTTGAATAATTGGGAGATAGTCTTGCAGAGTCTGGAAGCTGGGCTCTGTGAGGTGAATTTGAGTTTATCTGGACCTTGGGAATTAATTGAGGTGAAGCAAAACCCATATGATATATAAATGCAGTGACTGTATGTCCTAGATTTTTTGAAACAGACCTGGTTTCAAATATTCTCTCCAACTTTCCCTATAAATACTCTTGTACCTGTCAGACCATTTTGGCTCAGAAAATGTCAGTTTGCTGTCTCACAATGGCTGGACTATTGATGTCTGTTTTCTAGCACACCCTGCTTCTCAGGTGTCAATGAACTTGAAACCCTGAACAAGCAATCACAAGGCTGTGTGGTGAGCAAGGACACAGCAGAGCTATACCTGTTAAAAAAACTCATTGTCGATTCCAACTCCTAGCAACCATATAGGACAGAGTAGAGTTGCCCCGTAGGGTTTCCAAGAAGCAGCTGGTGGATTCGAACTGTCAGACTTTTCGGTTAGCAGCCTAAGCACTTAATCACTATGCCACCTGGGCTCCCAGCAGAGGTACAGGGTTATCTAATTAATATATTGTTCTAACATATTTGTGACTTGTGGGCAAAATCTGAACGGCCGTAACTGGTCCCAAGAGGATAATACAAAGGAGCAAAAGCAGATTTGGACATATCCTACTAAATAAGGTAGCAGGATTTCTCTGATAAACTGCTATTCTCCTCCCCCATGAGAATAGCCACAGCCGTGTTAACTTGCTTGTTAAGTCTAACACATTAAGTGAGCAAAAAGCTGGAATTGTCCTCATAAGGGGACTTCCGCTGTCTTCCCCAGGTGAGAGAAATGTTGGAATAGCACCTTTCCCATCCTTCACCTCCCTCTTCCCTTTCCATGGCGTGATGGCTAAGATTGTGTGTCAACGTGGCTGGGCCATGATTCCCAGTGTTTCAATGGGAATGTGATGTTATGGTCACTTCCCTGTTGAGATTTGATATGTGATCACCGCCATGATGGGATCTGCTGTGAGTAGCCAATCGGTTGAGGGGGAGTTTCCTTGGACATGTGGCTGGTGCAGACATTCTGGCGGGCTAGGGGGTTTTTGCTTGTTCTGGATTCTGCAGCTGGCTCCTGTTCATCTGACCTCCAATTCTTGGGACTTAAGCTAGCAGCTTACCTGTGGTTTTACCTGCTGATCCTGGGATTTGTAAATCTTCACAGCCTGTGAGCAACAGCCCTGCTCTCTGACCTGATGATTTTCAGTTTGCCAGCCCATGTGGCTACATGAATCAGGAGAAGCCTCTATCCTGACTTGGGATGTTCCAGCCTCTACAACCATGTGAGCAATTTCCTGGATATAAATCTCTCTCTCTATACACTTATACACTTTAGTGGTTTTGCTTCTCTATAGAACTCAGCCTAAGGCACATGGGAAGTGGGGGGTACTGATTTGACTGGTGAGAAGGTAAGTGTTGGGAGAGGCAATTTGCTCTGGATCCTGAGCAGCCCTACATGCTCCTCCTGTGTATATCATGAATATAAGACCCTGACCCCTTTTTCCAGGCCATTTCTCAGGGTTGCATTTGCAGCGAGCAACCTTGAAAGATGAGGTAATGCCTCTCCCTGGACAAAGAGCAGGCTTGCTTCCATTTGCTATGAAAGTGGTGAATCTTCCAAACTCAGAGTTTCTCTCCTATAGCATAACACTCTGCATATTCAGGGTCTAGCTAGGACCACCTGGGTTGCCTCTGTGGGACTTTGGTGGGGGAGCATGGGAAACTGGTGAAAATGTCGAGCTGACACTCTGGCTACTGCTTTTGTCCTAGTAACAAAGTCCTTTGTCTCTGACCCTGGAGTCTCATGTGTTCTGGCGGCATCCATGAAAGAGTTACAGGTGAACTTGTTAGCTTTCAAATAGGATAAAATCTCAGACCCTTTATAATTCTTGATGGAAAGAGGCCTTCACTTCCTGTAGGCAATGAGTATTTGCTCCACACCCCCAGCTTCCCTGCCTCCTCCATGCAGCCAAGCTGGCTAGGTGAGGTGCTGTCCTGGAGACTAAACTCTCTCTACTCCAGGATCTCAACTTGGGAGGAAATAGTAAGAGGTGTTTTGGCTTTCCAGGCCTATCATTAACAAAACTGATGTGGTGATTCCTAAATGGGCTATTTTCCAAGTGGTTTAGAACCTAGAAGGGCCAAGAGGAGAACAGCTGGGCTCTTCTACCAAATCAAACCCGTTGCCATTGAGTTGATTCCAACTCATACAGACCCTATAGGACAGAGTAGAACTGCCCCATAGGGTTCCCAGGGAGTGGCTAGTGGATTTGAACTGCTGACATTTTGGCTAGCAACCGAGCTCTTAACCACTGCACCCCTGGGGCTCCAGATTAGTACTTAATGCCTAGTAATTAACGCAATAGAGTTACTAATGAGGGTTACTAATGCAACGGTCATGGAGAATGTAAGCCTTCTTTTTGGTTGTTTAAATGTAGGAATGAGCTTTTACATCCACGTGTAGGATATGATAATTCAAAAAAAGAAAAAGTATTGAGTTTTTTTATTTTTTCCATATCTATATAAATTTCTGAAATGAAATTTATAACAGAGAATGTAATTCATTTTAGAAACATTTATTGAGTTTCCACCACACACAAAGTTCTAAGGTTGATTCTATGGGAGGGATCAGGTAATCAGACAAGATGTGTGCCCTTGAGTAATTCACAATAAAGTGCGGGTATTAATTATAATCATAGATTTGTGATTCTAATTGCCAGCCAGTGGTCACCCTTTTTGACATAACGACTCCTTCCTATCTCTTTGTGATGTGTTCATCAATAGGATGTTGGTTAGAGTGTTTCAGTATGAACCATCAGGCAAGATGTCCAAGTTGCAGGAAATGAATGAAGGCTAAAAGGGAAGCGAGGTGAAGAAGTGGGAGAGGAACTACATTAATGGACACCTACTCTATGAGAAATTGCATTAATGGACACCTACTCTATGTTCAATGGCAGTTCGAATCCACTAGGTGCTCCTTGGAAACCCCATGGGGCAGTTCTACTCTGTCCTCTCGGGTCGCTATGAGTTGGAATTGACTTGATGGCAATGCTAAACACTTTGTTATCTAATAAATTCACAAAAGTATTCATAAAGTAGATCCTATTGCTCTTCTTTTTTTTTTTCAGATTCACTTTTTTTTTTTTAATTTTTATTAATCTTCAAGTGAACATTTACCATTTCAATCAGTCTGTCACATGTAGGTTTACATACATCTTACTCCCTTCTCCCACTTGCTCTCCCCCTATTGAGTCAGCCCTTACAGTCTCTCGTTTCGTGCCAATTTTGCCATCTTCCCTCTCTCTCTATCTTCCCATCCCCCCTCCAGTCAAGAGTTTCCAACACACTCTCCAGTGTCCACCTGAGTTAATTAGCTCACTCTGCTCTTCTTTTTTTAACAGAGGGCAAATTTAAAGCTCAGAATATTAAAACATTCCCCCAAGACCAGACAGAATGTAGCTGAGGTGAGACTTTTAACTTTCAGTCTGTTTGACCCCAAAGCTCAGCTTTTCCTCCTACACTGCACTTACTACAGGGCTGCTGGGTGGTGCAAATGGCTCGCACTCATCTACTAACCTAAAGGTCGGCAGTTCAAACCCAACCAGCAATGCCATGGAAATAATGCCCGGTAATCTGCTTCCATTAAGATTACAGCCAATGGTTATTAAGATTACTGCCCTATGGAGCAGTTCTACTCTGTAACACTCGGAGTCACCATGAATTGGAAGTGACTCAATTGTAACTTTTAAAAAAATACTTACCACAGAGTCCCTAAGTGGTACAAATGTTTAACCTGCATGGTTGCTAACCAATGAGTTGGAGGTTTGAGTTCACCCAGAGGTGTTTTGAAAGAAGGGCCTGGCAATCTACCTCCAAAAAATCAACCACTGAAAACCCTATGGAGCACATTTCTACTCTGACACAATATGGGGTTGCCATGAGTTGGTGTAACTTCATGGCAATTGGATACTTGCTACCTTCCAAAAGTGTGTGTGTGTGTTTCCAGAAGCAAGCAAGCAAGAACGTACTAGAAATCAGTGAGTTTTCTGGCACTGGAGGTGTTCAAAAATAAGCTGAATAACCATTGGCAGAGATACAAACAAACGGACAAAAAAGCCCAAACCCTTTGCCGTTGAGTTGATTCTGACTCATGGTAACCCTATAGGACAGAATAGAACTGCCCATAGGTTTTCAAAGGAGTGGTTGGTGGATCTGAATTGCTGGCCTTTTGGTTAGTAGGTAAACACCTAACCATTGTACCACCAGGGCTCCTTGGCAGAGATACAGAGGGGATTAAAACATTGGGTAGGATTGGATAGAGTGGTATTAAAATTCCTTTCAACGCTGGTTTTCCACTTCTGTGAAAACGTAAGTAGTTTTCACATAGTTCCCTCTTTATGGGTATGACGGATTAAATTGCGTCCCCCTGCAAAGTATCTTTCAATGTGGCTAGATCATGATGCCCTTGTATGATTGCATGATTGTCTACCATTTTATCATCAGATGCAATTTTCCTATGTGCTGTAAATCCTATCACTATGATGAAATGAGATGGCTTAGTGGCAGTTATATTGATGAGGTCTACAAGATTAGATAGTGTCTTAAGCCAATCTCTTTGAGATATAAAAGAGAGAAGCAAGCAGAGAGATAGGGGGACCTCATACTACCAGGAAAGCAGTGCCGGGAGCAGAGCGCATCCTTCAGGCCTAAAGTTCCCACACTGAGTTGCTCCCAGATCAAGGGAAGACTAACGACAAGGGCCTTCGCCAGAGCTGACAGAGAGAGAGAGAAAGCCTTTCCCTGGAACCAGCACCCCGAGTTCAGACTTCTAGCCTACTGGACTATAATAAAATTCTCTTTATTAAACCCATCCACTTGTATTTCTGTTATAGCGGCACTAGATGACTAAGACTATGGGATTCTCTACAACATATAATCTACAAATGGTGATGGTCTCTATAAAAAAAAAAAAAAGGTCTCTATAGATAATGGAAAAAATAAGGTCTATGAGTCTTGCTCATAATATAGATCATCAAGATGTGTAGCAGTTCACCCTGCTGAGGGTTTAACATCTCTGATGCGTGTGTCTCCCATTTATTTGTTCCCCAGAAGGAAATCCCTGCAAGTCAACCATGTCATACTTTGAAGGGAAACAAATCTCCAAATTTTAGTGCTAAAGGAGCTCCCTCCCCAAGGGGAAAGAGACAACCAGACCTTGTCTGTCACAAGTTGCAGACCCCTGGGGGCTGTTCGCACAATCCATTCTCAAGAATTGGGCTGGTGGTTCTATTGTTTGGAGAAACAGGTTGTGATGAAGACTTTGAAGGGGAGTGTGATGACTTGGGGACAGAAAGGAAGAAAGTAAAAATGTGGGGAGAACAGTAAATATCTGTATCGCTGGGTGACCACTTCCTTGGAATATGAATGTGCTTGGGGCAGAATGTGCTTGGGGCACCAGAAGCTATCACCTTGGGAACCTTGGGAACCTGAGCTTAGTGCTGCGGGACTGTGGGACTCCTTCAATTTCCAAAGACCAGTTTCAGTAGTTATCACCAAATGGCAGTGAAAAAACAATGGCGTGGTGAACTGATTAGGCACCAGATCTTGGCTGGGGACTGTGAAATCAGGGGTCCCTGTCCACCCTTTGGACTGTGTAAATTTCTACGTGTTTGTTGTTGTTTGATTATTTATAGGAAGGAAAAGGTCCTTAAGCTAAAACAGAAAGCAGGCCCAGAGCAGGGTGAATTTGAGTAAAAAATAGTTGCTGAGAACATATTTGCACCAGAAAATGGTGGAGCAGTTGGTTTCCTGGTGGCAGCTGAGATCTCCTTTCTTCTGGGTTGAAGAGACAAGGTGAGGAAGAGAGGAGCAGAGCAGCAACTTGTAGCCAAGTCCTGATTCCATAGAGTGCTGGAAGGCCACCATCTTTGCAGAAGAAAGCTCAAGATCTTTATTTCACTTGTTCTCAGAACTCTCGGACTTGGCATCTCAAAAGCAAAAGAAAATTCTAGATGAAAGCCTCATTTAAATTCTGAAGTGTGGTTATACTTGGAGGAGCAACGTTGAGATGTTTCGAGATTTGTCCATTTGGAAGCTAAAAACAGCAGCAACAGCAACAAGGAAATACAGACCTAAAGGTTTAATGTTTAATAGTTGGTGTTTTGTTGTTACGCTGATTTTTTTTTTTTTTTAAATAAACCCTATTGTGCATGATATGTTTGGGTGATGGATGTCTGAGAGCAACCAGGGAAAGTAACCTGGGGTTCTAGAGACAGGGGAGTGAGACAGGCTAGGAGGAAACAGTAGTGAATAAAGCTCCGTGTCTGCAAATATCCTGCAAGTTCCAAGGGATGGGGCTGGGGGAGATCTGTCTTTTTTTCTCAGCATTTATTAATTACTCTCTTCTCTGGGTCACATGCTGAATTTCTTGCCTAATGAATACTCACCAGCCCAATGTCCAGAGAAAGGCTCAGGAACCTCAGGTCTTGGTGCCTATAGGTGCCATCTTTGTTTTCTTTCCTAACTCCAGGACTCAATTTCAGAGGCCTTGTGTGTCTGACCATCAGCCTGGGAGAGCTCTTCACTTAGAAGAGGGTTTACTTTTGCATCTTTACCAGGTAAGGGGCTCAGTGAGATCCTGGTCCACCCTGGGAAAGAGGTCTGAAAGGAGTCCTGGTCGTTCTGAAGACAGATGGTTCCTTTTTGTTCTGGCCTGCCCTTGGACCTCCCCAGGTGTCACCAATTCTACTGATCCTGCCTCTGAAGCTATTGTCCAGGCTCCCATCACTCCTTCCCTAGGTGACAGTGACAGTCAGCTCATCTCCTTGCCTTCAGACTTTCCCTCCTCCAATCTGGCCTCTACCCAGCTGCCCAAGAAATGCTTCCAAAATGCACACCCATCCACATCACTCCCTTGCCTAAAAACTTTCACTGTCTCCACGTCACCTTCAGGTTACTTTGGGCATCCCCTCCCTCTACCTGGACTGTCCACTCCCACCTTTCTACCTGGAAAAAGGTTCGTCTTTTATCACCTCCTCAGGGAAGCCTTCCAAGACCCCCTTTGGGTGGAGTTAGGGAGGCCTTGTGGTGCAATGGTTAAGCACTCTGCTGCTAACAGAAAGGTTGGTGGTTCAAACCCACCCAGAGGCTCCGAGGGAGAAAGACCTGGTGATATGCTCCCATAAAGATGACAGCCTAGAAAACCCTATGAGGCAGTTCTGCTCTGTCACATGGGGTCATTAGGAGTCCAGCAGTAATAACAGCAACAGCAACAACAGCCACTTCTAGTCAGGGCTTTCTTGATGCTTCCTCATCGCATTATCAGCAGTCGGCATTATCGAGCTGTTTCCAGGTGCCAGTGCCGTCCAGCATTTTACAACCATTGTCTAAGATCATCCTCACGAGGGCCTTTTAAAGTGTGTGCTGTCCTGATTTCCATCTTTGCTGAGGAAAAAGAGGCATAGTTACTTAAACATACCTAGGGTTACCTGGCTGGACAGTGGCGGAGGCAAGATTTGAACCTGAGTATCCCAGCTCCCCAGCCGTAGCATTCTGTGCCTTGTGTACCTCTGTGAGGGCACGTATCACATTTTATTATTATTTATTTGCATCTCTCCCTTTCATTAGACTGAGCAGCTTGAAGGCAGGGATACTGTCTTATTCTTCACTGAGACAAGCAGGTAGTGCGTACGCCATAGATGCTTGAAGATGGAAGAAAAGAAAGAAACATTGCCAGGATTACACTTGTAAGGACACAGAAATAATTCAGGAAATGGTTCACATTCCCTGAGGCCAGACAAGACCTACTTGTCAGCTTCAAGAGAAGACCCTGTCCTACAGAAAAATATACGAGTATTTCGCTACAAGTGAAACAAAAACGATGTTCCAAGGAAGTTTAGACCAAGGCTGGATCAGTGCAGAAAAATTATTTAAAAATGAAACAACTGATTACAGTCACCAGACAATTATTTTATAAACAATTTACTCAATTCCCTGAAACATATCTCTGGGTGGGAACAGGCTGGGATCCAGGAGAGAACCGATGAGCTTTTACAAGCCAAGGGCTGATTCTAGGACAAGGATCTTCACTGACTCCTTTGAGAAGCTGGTGAAACTTAAAGATTCTTTCCCTAGAGAAACGCACAGCCCTGTTGTAGGGGAAATGACTAGCACTCCCAAAGGGTTCCGGCCCTCTGAACACCGGAACCAGCTGGGCTGGAGCTGAGGCTCAGGCGTGGGTGGGGCACAGCCAACCCTGTATTTCACTCGTTAGACCTCCTTAACCTCTCTGCCCAGCACCACGCATGCCATTGGTTGGTCTTGACGACCCCTCATTTCCGGATGACCCTTCCTGTTTGACTTGCATTATGGGTAGAACAGGGTCTGTTTGCTAGTAAAATTTTATTAAGCAAATACAAAGAGACAACCACCACAAAATTGTGGAACATGTTTTGAAGGAAGAAGCTGCGTTGTGGAGAAAGGATTGTTTATAATTACATCGGTAGCCGTGAGTCAGAATGGACAGCAACTAACAACAATAACAATGAACACAAATCAATACTTATACTCTATTAAGGTTAAATTATTTATCAATTCATTGAGAAACTACTATGTTCTAAGTCTATTCAGAAGCAAAAAATTCTGCCCATGTGTGTTTATGTTTTAGAAAGGGGAGATAAACAATAAACATAATAAATAAGTAAAAATATACTGTATCTTAGTTGATAATAAATGCTAAGGAGAAAAATGAAGCAGGAAAGGGGAGTAGGGGCTGCACTGAGAAATGCATTAGAGAAAAGACCCGAAGGAAATGCAGGAGGTATTAGTTTCCCATTGCCGCTGTAAAAAAACACCACAAATTTAGGGGATTAAAACAATAAAACTTTATTATCTTATAGAGTACAGAAGTCCAAAACTAGTCTCTTTGGGTGAAAAGCAAGGTTTTAAAAACCAGGGCTGCATTCCTTCTGGAGGCTTGAGGGGAGAATCCGTTTGCTTTCCTTTTGCAACTTTTAGAAGCTGCCCACATTCCTTGGTTTGTGACCCCTTCCTTCACCTTCAAAACTAGCATCTGGAGGCAGAATCCTCTCACTGCTGTCTCTCCAGTTCTTTCTCTTTTGTCTGTCTCATCCACTTACCAGGACTGTTGTGATAACACTGAGCCTACTCTGAAAACACAGAATAACCTCCCTGCCTTAAGGCCAGTGAATTAGCAACTTTAATTCCAGCTGCAACCTTAATTCTCAACCTTTGCCTAACACATTCACAGGGGTCAGGACATCTGTGGGGGTCATTGCTCTGCCTGCCACAGGGGAAGCCGTGCTGACCAGCTAGGAGAGAGTCTTCCTGGTGGATAAACAGCTGGAGAAAAGGCCCCAACCGGAAGTGTGTTCACATCTGAGAGACAGCAAGGAAGCACGTAAGGCTGGAGCTGGGTGAGTGAGAAGAGCCTAGGACAAGATGAAGTTACAGGGGGCACAGGGAGATGGTCTGTATGGGGCCCTCAGACCAGGGGAAGACTGGCTTTTCTTTGAGGTCTTGAGCAGAGGAATGACATGGCCTGATTCTGTTTTAACAGGGTTCACCTAGCTGGTGAGTTGAGAATAGATTAGAGGGGGGTGAGGAAGCCCTGGTGGTACAGTGGTTAAATGCTCGGCTGCTAACCGAAAGATGGATGGTTCAAGCCCACTAGCCTCTCCACAGGAGAAAGATGTTGCAGCCTGCTTCCATAAAGATTATGGTCTAGGGAACCCTATGGGGCTGTTCTACTCTGTCCTATAGGGTCACTATGAGTTGGAATCTACTCGACGGCACACAACAACAACAACATTTCAATCCACAACAGGGTGGAAGCAGGGAGACCAGCTAGGAAGCATTTGCAATAACACAGGAGAGAAATGATACTTGGCCCAGGTCGATAGCAGTGGAGCCCACAACACAGGATGGGATTCTGAATGCATTTTGAAGATAAAACCATTAAGATTTTCTCTTGGATTGGTGTGACTGGAAGTGTTTTTTTCGACCTGCGCAGCTGGGAGAATGGAGTTGCCATTTACTGAGACAGAAGTCTGAGGGGAGACGTGTGTGAATGCCTCAGTCATCCAACTCAAAATGCAAAAGGCCTAGCCGTCTTACGTCTTTAAAGTCCACTTGCAAATATTAATGTATTCATACATCTAGTGATTTTTATAAAAAATAAGAACAAACACTTCCACTTGTTCATTGATTTTCTATTAACTCAAGTGGCACAGATTAAACTACCTTAAAATTCATCCCATTTATAAACTTAATTAATTACTTTCCCTTAAAACATTTTCAACCACATTTATAAATTTAATGTTTACTTTTTAAACATGTCAAATGCCTGACAGGGTAAACTTACAATATTAATAAGCAAAACCCTCTCAAACATTTAAATGACTCTAGTGTTTTTTTTTTTTTTAGCATCCAATAAACATATAATTACAGTAAATCGAGTTCCCTTAAATATACCACAACTGTTTACAAACTTAAAATTCTCTTATGCTGTTCAGCTAAAATCAAAATGAAAAGTGACTGATTCTATTATGCATGACAGAAACCCTGGTGGCATAGTGGTTAAGTGCTACAGCTGCTAACCAAAAGCTTGGCAGATCGAATCCACCTGGCACTCCTTGGAAACTCTATGAGGCAGTTCTACTCTGTCCCATAGGCTTGTTATGAGTCAATCAGAATCGACCTGACGGCGACATGTTTGATTTTTTTTTGTTTGTAATATTAAGCATGACGAATACTTTAAGGTTTTTTGTTTTTTTTTTTTTTAGTTGCCCCTGGGGGGTGGGGGGTGGGCAGGATACTTGCTCTTCATGCTGAACTTACAAGGATGTTGTGAGAATGACGCAAGAAATAGTGCTTGGGCAATATAAACAAGCCATGAAACTTTAAGACCCTATTTCATTTCCAGGCCAAGGTTAACCCCTGTTCAAGGACACACTTGAACAGAGTCCTGCAAGGTGAGGAGCGTTTTCTCTCCTCCCACAACTAAAAACTGCCTTTGAAAAGGAGCAGATGACGTAACTGAGGTGCAAATGACTCATGGAGTCCTCCTGTGCTTTCTGAGTCCCTGAGCAGCACAGATGGTTAAGGTGCCCTGCTGCTAACCAAAAGGTTGGAGTTCAAGTCCACCCACAGGCACTGGGAAGAAAGGCCTGGTAGTCTACTTCTGAAAAATCAAACACTGGAAACCCTACAGAGCACGGTTCTACTCTGACACACATGGGGTCCCCATGAGTCGGTATCGACTCAAGGGCAAGTGGGTGTTTTCTCCTCTTGATAATGATAATGATGTTGTCATAAAGGGGTGTCTTCTGATTGTGAAGTTCAGCGAATCCACATGAGAGTTAGGGGTTAATGTGCTTTTTAGGCCTGGGCTCTGACATAGCCTAAGACGCTTGGTGTTTGGTGGATAATCGAATGAATCACAGAAAACCGGCAGCCACCTACTCTGCCAACCCTGGCACCAGCTTTTCTCTCTCATTTCACGCAAAGCTTAGCGTGAGGCAGAAAAATAATAATGGCAGCAGTAGCAATGAACACTGCCCATGTCTAGAGAATGTCTGTCGGGTAGAGGTGCTTCGCAAAGCCCCCAGCGCATGAGTGTCCTCTCAGGGATCCTGACAAAGTGCTGGTAGTTCACCCGGGGAGCTTCTTTCAGATGGTTTTGCTTCACATATGGCTGATTTCCCAAGGGAGGGGTGTTACCCACCCCCCCCCCGCCAGCAGCTTGGGTAGGGTTGGTTACTGCTAAGTATCAGTTACATATATCTGCGGGGCAGTGGTTTCCACTGGACTGGCTCAGCCACAAGCCCCCTCTCCCGGAGGCCATGCATGCCCTCCTCCTGTGCCTGCTGTAGGACAGAAGAACCATGGGTCATGAATTTGATGGTGACAGCTTCTTGGCATGATCAATACTCTTGACCTGAGGTGACCGGGTTTCTATTTCAGCCCCTGTGGCTGGCCTGTTGCTGGTGTGAGAAGTCCTGTCTCTTCCCGCCCCTCCCTTCCCCTTTGCTCCTGGGTCTGGGGGTGATCACGCTGTGGCCGGCTGCATTCTAACTTGGCACATCTGCACCTTCAGACTTAGTTACCTACAGCTCACCAGAGCCCTACAAAGGTTCCCCCACCCAATCCAGTGTATCAGCACAGGACATGTGGTAAGCCTGTGGTTACACATAAGGAGACGAAATTTCACAGTTGTTAAGGAATGAGCTGTGGGTTACAGCGGCAAATTCACACTACAAGTGTGAAGCTGGAACTGGAATCCAGGTCTTCTGCGTTCCTAGACTTTTCCTTTGTACACCCTGTGTCTCTGACAGCCCACCCATTCATAACAGCTACCGGGAGGTACTCAATGCCAAGTGCGGTGCTAGACATTTGAGGGGAGAACAGAGGATCAGAGGAGAAAAGTACCAGCTTACAGTGTCTTTGAGGAAGGCCCCAATAACACCTCTGGACCACTGAAAGAGAGAGAGTGAGCAAGAGCGCTTTGCTCACTGGAGTGGTCATGGGGGCTGGGACAGGCCTGGAAGGATGGTCAGTCATTCGGGCAGGCAACAAGCTGTGGTGGGCCAGGTCCTGGGCTTAGTGCAGGAAGGCATCATGGCTCACTGGGGAGAAGACAAGCCAGCAGTGCCTCCAGTCAGTGTGGCAAATGCTACTACAGAGGACACAGGATGCTGCGGGGACTCAGAGAGAGGTGACTGACTCCCCTGGGAGGTTCAGGAGGAAGGCAGTGTTTAGGATGACAGCTGTGGCCGTGGAGTGATGGGGGAAGGAGGCAGGCTGACCTGTAGGAAGATCATGGTGAGGGCCCACAGTAGCTGGAAAGAGGCCTGGGGAGAAGTGGGCATGGCAGCTGGGGAGGTTGGGTCTGAAGAGATCCGTGTGGGATGCAGGACCATGTGTTTGTCTTGGGACCGACAAGGTCTTTCCAAGCTCCTTGGCATCTTTTTTTTTTTTTAATTGTGCTTTAAGTGAAAATTTACAAATGAAGTTAGTCTCTTATACAAAAATTTATATACACCTTGCTATGTACTCTTAGTTGCTCTTGTCTTAATGAGTCAGCACACTCCTCGTCACCTTATATTCCCCATGTCTATTCAGCTATTCTGTCCCCCTCTGCCTTCTCATCTCCCTTCCAGACAGGAGCTGCCCACATAGTCTCATGTGTCTACTTGAGCCAAGAAGCTCACTCCACACCAGTATCATTTTCTATCTTATAGTCCAGTTCAATCCCTGTCTGAAGAGTTGGCTTTGGGAATGGTTCCAGTCTTGGGCTAACAGAAGGTCTGGGGACCATGACCTCCGGAGTCCTTCCAGTCCCAGTCAGACCATTAAGTCTGGTCTTTTTAAGAGAATTTGAGGTCTGCATCCCACTGCTCTCCTGCTCCCTCAGGGGTTCTCTGTTGTTTTCCCTGTCAGGACAGTCATCGGTTGTAGCCGGGCACCATGTAGTTCTTCTGGTCTCAGGCTGATGTAGTCTCTGGTTTATGTGGCCCTTTCTGTCTCTTGGGCTCACAGTTACCTTGTGTCTTTGGTGTTCTTCATTGTCCTTTGGTCCAGGTGGGTTGAGACCAATTGATGCATCTTAGATGGGCGCTTGCTAGCGTTTAAGACTCCAGACACCCCCCACCAAAGTGGAATGCAGAATGTTTTCTTAGTAGATTTTATTATGCCAGACCTAGGTGTCCCCAAAACCATGGTCCCCGGGCCCCTGCCTCTGTTACTCTGGCCTTCAATGCGTTTAGGGTTTTTCAGGAAATTTCTTTGCTTTTAGTTTAGTCCAGTTGTGCTGACCTCTCCTATATTGTGCATTGTCTTTCGCTTCACCTAAAATAGTTCTTGCCTACTAACTAATTAGTGAATACCCCTTTCCCTCCCTTCCTCCCCACCCTCATAACCATCAAAGAATATTTTCTTCTGTGTTTAAACTATTCCTTGAGTTTTTATAATAGTGGTCTCATACAATATTTGTCCTTTTAGCAACTGACTAATTTCGCTCGGCATAATGCCTTCCAGATTCCTCCATGTTATGAAATATTTCACAGACTCATCATTCTTCTTTATTGATGTGTAGTATTCCATTGTGTGAATATGCCATAGTTTATTTACTCATTCATGTATTGATGGGCACCTTGGTTGCTTCCATCTTTTTCCTATTGTAAACAGTGCTGCAATGAACTCATTTCTCTAGGATATATTCCAAGGAGTAGACTTGCTGGATCATATGGTAGTTCTATTTCTAGCTTTTTAAGGAAGGGCCAAATTGATTTCCAAAGTGGTTGTACCATCTGACATTCCCACCAGCAGGGCATAAGTGTTCCAGTCTCTCCACAACCCCTCTGATACTTATTATTCTGTGTTTTTTGGATTAATGCCAGCCTCGTTGGAGTGAGATAGAATCTCATTGTAGTTTTGATTTGCGTTTCTCTAATGGCTAATGATCATGAGTATTTCCTCATATATATCTGTTAGCTGCCTGAATATCTTCTTTGGTGAAGTGTCTGTTCATATCTTTATTTTTCTGTGTTTTTTGGATTAATGCCAGCCTTATTGGAGTGAGCTGGAATCTCATTGTAATTTGGATTTGCCTTTCTCTAATGGCTAATTGATCGTGAGCATTTCCTCATATATCTGTTAGCTGCCTGAATATCTTCTTTGGGGAAGTGTCTGTTCATATCTTTTGCCTATTTTTTAATTGGGTTATTTGTCTTTTTGTAGTTGGGTTTTTGCAGTATCATGTGGATTTTAGACATCAGACGCTGGTCAGAAATGCCATAGCTAAAAACTTTTTCCCAGTCTGTGGGTAATGTTTTTACTCTTTTGGTGAAGTCTTTGGATGAACATAGGTGATTTTTAGGAGCTCCCAGTTATCTAGTTTCTCTTCCGGTATTTGTACGTTGTTAGTAATGTTTCTCCTCAGCATCTTAAACAAATATAGATCCTCTCCTTCTACCACTAAGATTCCGATTTTCAGTAGTCAGGGGTCTGGGGTGGGGGGGTCCAGGTGCCTGTATTTTAAATGTATCTCAGGTTCACTCACCGACATTTAGAAACTATTGGTTTAAACCAAATCTGGTTATTGGCATTCTTCTGTAGTCACTGACTTCTGCTTCGTTTGGAATTTATAGAAGTTTTGCAACAAGGCTTGTTCTCGGTGACCGGTCCGTTCTGATTTTTCCCCTCAGGAGATGCTGCTTTTCTAAACAGGACAAAGCAGGACCGATAACATGGTTCCCTCTGAGGCCCGAGACAGGGAAAACCGAGCCAGTCAGTCTGTTAAGGACTGGAGGTGAATCCTGGTGGGAACACTTTGTAATTTCAGATACTAAAAATGAATGGTGTGATGTAGCAACAGTTAACGCACGCTGCAAGATATTTATGATTCCCTGGGGCCAGATGAGTAAACATTCTCCCAACTGAAGCTGCAGGAGATAGTCAATTTCACAAAGAGGTGCTCTCTCCACTTAGATGTCTGTGTTCAAGGGGAAGTGCAGGGCGCAGGGAGGGAGGTCCTTTGTCTGATACCTGTGACAAGGTACCTGCAACAGGCACCGTGTCTGTGGAGCAGATGGCCCAAGTTGGAGACCTGGAGGTAGAGCAAAGGCTATAGCTGGAAGTCCCCTACTAGGAAAGGGAGCTGGGAGGATGACCTGAGTCCCCATGGTGGCATCATGCAGTCCTGCTTAGATTGAGGAAACTCAGCATTGGGATTTTTGCCTTTTTAAGCACAAGGGTGAGGACAGAGATGGTGCTTGGAGACAGCATTTAAAAGCTAAGAGCATGCTAAAGCTCTCAATTCTAGGAGATTAGGGTTAGAAGGAATCAGCTAGACTCAGAAATCAAATGAAGCTGAGGGAGTGGATGGAAAAGGCCCTTTATGTATCTTACGACAGATCTAAGTTCTTTAGGGCAGGGATTTTGTCTTGTTTACTGTTGTATTTCGGTGCCTACAACAGTGCCTGGCACAGAGTTGATGCTCAGCAAGTATTTGGCTGAATGATTTGGGGACTTAGAGAGGTTGTTGACCAAGACCACCCAAAGAGCAATACCAAAAAAACAAACCCAATGCCATTGAGTCGATTCCGACTCATAGTGACCCTACAGGACAGAGTAGAACTGCCCCATAGAGTTTCCAAGGAGTGCCTGGCAGACCAAAGAGCAATAGCCACCATTTATTATGTACCAACTGTGTATCCCTGGTGGTGCAATGGTTAAGAGCTCAGCTGCTAACCAAAAGGCCGGCAGTTCGAATCCACCAGCCGCTCCTTGGAAACCTTATGGGGCAGTTCTACTCTGTCCTATAGAGTTGCTATGAGTTGGAATTGACTCAATAGCAATAGGTTTGTGTGTGTGTGTGTGTGTATGTGTGTGTGTGTGTGTAGACATGAGTCCTCTTGGTGCAGTGGTTAAGCACTCAACTGCTAACCAAAAGTCAGTGGTTTGAACCCATCAGCAGCTATGTGGGAGAAAGATGTTGCAGTCTGCTTCTGCAAAAATTACAGCCTTAGAAACCCTATGGGGCAGTTCTACTCTGTCCTATAGGATTCCTATGATTTGAAATTGACTGGATGGCAGTGGGTTTGGTTTTTTATGTGAACGTGGTATGTATGAAGTATATATGAAGTGCGTATGAAGGCCATTTCTAATCCACAGTGTAACTTGAGAGGCAGGTCTTATTTTTCTTATCAAAAAAAAAAACAAACCAAACCCACTGCTTTTGAGTCGATTCCAAGGCTGTAAATCTCTGTGGAAGCAGACTGCCACATCTTTCTCCCATGGATCCCCTGGAGCTTCCAAATTGCCAACTTTTGGGTTAGCAGCCAACTAAGGAATTTGAGGCTTAGGGAGGTTAAGGAAATTATCCAGGGTAGCACAATTAGGAAGTGGTGGATCTGAGATTGTGCTTAGGCCTGTCTGACTCCAAAGCCTTTGTCTCATCACTTCGTGAGAGAGCAGTGGGGAGCCTGGATGATAGGTGGTACCCAAGGTCACCTGGAGCAGGTCCCCACCAGTAGCTCAGGGCCAGGACTCCATACCCAGAGAGGGAACTGCCAGAGCAGACACTCCAGGCAGATGCTGAAGGAGAAACCTACTAAGCAATGGGGCTTGAGGCTGGGCATGGGATTGGAGAGAGACATGGGGGTGCTTGGAGGAGCCCTTGGTCAGCACGGTGGCAGCAATAGGTGCTGGGTCATCTAGGTGTGTGTGTAGATGTGGGTGGACCTGCCCTGGGTGCTGGTGAGGATGTGTGGCAAGAGATTGTGTCTAGACACGGCCACACCGTGGCTGGCAAGTCAGAGGAAAGTGGGCATATTCGGGCTTTCCAAACCAGCAGCCATTACATATGCAATTTCCCATTAGAAGCTGAGACAGCACAGAAGGCTAGAAGACACATACTTAGGGCCGTTTTAGGGACATATTCCCCGTTGTCTCCTATAGGGTTACCCTGGAGAGAAGCAAAAGGCTGGCCGTTCAAATCACCAGCCTCTCCTTGGAAACCCTATGGGGCAGTTCTACTCTTTCCTGTAGGGTTGCGGTGAGTTGGAATTGACTGAATGGCACACAACAACAACAACAACCAGGGAGGACAGAATTCTTTCTGCTCAAATTGGAAGACTTTTCCAATCTAATCTCTGGTCTGTGGGATAGAGATCTTCAGATTATCAGCCTCTTCTATGGAGAGACCCACTTTTGGATGTCATGCCCATTTTTCTAACTCATCGTATCATTGTTATCTAGCACAGTGCCCAACACACAGCTCCTTCGATTGGTATTTGTTGAATAAATGAGATGAGAGATGTGTTTGGGTCAGGCTTGGCAGGACTGTACATACCATAGAAAGAGCTTCAGGACAGGGACCCTGCCTGTAACAGGGACAGAGGGGCAGGGAACGTCCATGGGTCAGTGGTGTGACCCTAATACTCCACAGCATGTTTTCTCCTTTTTAAAATGGGCTGTTGAGAGCTTGACACAACTAACACCATGATGAACCTATAAGTTTGTTTGTTTGTTTTCCTGCCTGCCTTCTCCTTTCCACATACCTTTGTTAATGACTTTGTTTTGTTCTGTCCAGCCACCTGTGACTTATGACCCCCCACAGGGAGAGCAGAGCCCAGGCGTCTGGCATGAATATCCTTATCCTGATACGCAGTTGTCCAGCATGTATCTCTTTATTTTGGTAAAGTCTCTTTTAAGACAGTACACAATACTGGGGAAGCCAGCATAACCTGTACAAGGCAAGCCCATGGTAGCTCCATGAACACATCCAAACTCCCTGAGGGACCAAATTGCTGGGCTGAGGGCTGTGGGGACCATGGTCTCAGGGACCATCTAGTTCAATTGGCATACAGAATTTATAAACAATATGTTCTACATTCTTCTTTGGTGAGTAGTGTCTGGGGTCTTAAAAGCCTGTGAGTGGCCATTTGGATACTCCACGGGTCTCACCCCTTCGGGAACAAGGAAGAATGAAGAAAACTAAAGACATAAGGGAAAGATTAGTCCAAAGGACTAATGGACCACATCTACCATGGCCTCCACCAGGCTAAGTCCAGGACAATTAGATGGTGCCTGGTTACCACCACTGACTGTTCTGACAGGGATCACAATAGAGGGTCCCAGACAGAGCTGGAGAAAAACATAGAACAAAATTCTAACTCAAAAAGGAAGACCAGGCTTGCTGGCCTGATAGAGACTGGAGAAACCCCGAGAACATGGCCACCGACCACCCTTTCAGCTCAGTAATGAGGCCATTCCTGAGGTTCACCCTTCAGCCAAAGATTGAACAGGCCCAAGGAACAAACAAGACTAAAGGGGCACATTAGCCCTGGGGCAGGGACTGGAAGGTAGGAGGGAACAGGAAAGCTGGTAATAGGGAACCCAGTGTTGAGAAGGGAGAATGCTGACATGTCGTGGGGCTGTTAACCAATGTCGTACAACAATGTGTGTACTGTATGATGAGAAATTAGTTTGTCCTGTAAACCTTCATTTAAAGTTCAATAAAAAAAGAGAGAGAGAGAGAGAAAGTCTCTTGTAATTATCTTGTAATGAATAACTCATCTGGCCATGCCATCTGCAGGCTACAAAGACACTTCAACTCTTGTAAAAAATCATATATAAGCTCTAATGTAAAATTGCCTTTCGGGACTCCACAAAGACAGCCTGCAATGCTGTTGGAGTGCCCATTGGTGCCATCTCCTAAGTAAACTTTCTATCTTTCTGACTTGGAGTATGTTTCATTGGCTCGAATGCTCCAGAACGCAGACCCTAACCGGGCAACAGCGGGACTCCTGGTTGAGGGTCGGAAGGTCCCTCTGGGGCCCTGGGGCTGGGAACAGAGTGTTCTCTTTTGGTAAACTCAGACCTGCTGACCTGAACTTGGCCATGCTAACTCCTAAAAGTGGGAAGGAAACAGGCCTCTGGGGCTACCCAAATTTCTCTCTCCTCAAAATTGTGGTTCTTTATTATTATTATTATGGTCACAGAGCTTCACGAACCAGCTGTGCTTCTAGAACACAGTCATGGGCACACTTCACCTGGAGAATGTGATTAAAATGCAGATCCCTAGGCTTCTCCACTGGAAATCCTGATTTAGCAAATCTGGGAAGAACCTAGAGAGCCCACCCACAGAATCTGTGATTCTGATGTAGCTGGTCAGATCATGCTTTGAAAAACAGACCCCTAGGTTTCTCGTTTGTAAGACGGTGAAGCCAGTGAGCTCTCAGTGTCTTTCACTTGGAAAGTTCTGTAGTTCTATCGGATGTGCAGAATATAAGCACACAGAGCTTGTGTTTCAGATGTTCAAAGTTTAACTCTGATGCCCAAGCTTGGTTGTTAACGTGCTTCAGGAAGTTGTGTGTTTCACTGGCCCAGATGGTTACCTGGTTTCCATGCAGGCATGAGAGTCAAATCCTCAGAGGAAGGAAGAGGATGAGCTGGAAAGGAAGCTGCCCACAGTCTGGCTCAGCACCCTCCTCTCTTGGCTGTCCTCACACATCAAAGGCATGCTAATGTAGGGGACGTGCATATTTCTCAGAGTCTAGCTCCCTGGGTGGGTGCTTTCTTCCATGTCATGGAACAACACAAAAAAGGGAACCCATGGCTTTGTATTGTCCTCCTGGGGTGGAAAGTCCCAGAGACATGAAGTCTCATGCTGAGTGCTCCCATATTATCATGTGAGATGAGAGGAGACTTGGACACGAGGCGCCAGCCCTTCCAGCAGACTACTGCCTCTGGGAAGGACATTTGGTACTGAAGATGATGAAGGCACCTTGGGCCCTGTTACCCAAAAACGCCTTCGCACCTTTGGGTGTGGCCACAGGTTAAATGGCGCTATAAAGAGCTGGCCTATTGATGCTGCAAGGAGCCTGAAGGCTTTGGTTTCCTGGCACAAAGAATGCTGAGGTGGTGTGCACCTCCATGAAAAACGTGACATCACCAGCCTCCCTGGGGCTGACAGGAACATGCCTCAGACTCTCTCCAGCAGTCAAGCAAGCAAGCTCAACTCTTTTCTCTGTAAGGCTTTGTACAGTGTGTGTGTGTGGTGTATGTGTGTGTGTATGTGTGCTTTTATGTGTATGTATAAGTGTGGAATGTATGTGTGTATATATGTGTGTGTATATGTGTGGGGTGTATGTGTGTTTTTAAGTGTATGTATGTGTGTTTATGTATGTGAGTGTATGTGTGTATGTATACGTGTGTGTATGTGGGTGTGTTCATGTGTATGAATATGTGTATGTGTATGTATGTGTGTGTTTTGTGTGTATGTGTATGCGTGTATTGTGTTTTAATGTGTGTACGTGTTTCTATGTATGTGCATGTGTATGTGTGTATGTGTTTTTATGTGTGTATTTTTATGTATGTATATGTGGGTGTGCTCACATGTATGGATATGTGTGTATGTATATGTGTGTATGTGTATTTTTTGGTGTGTGTTTGTATGTGGTGTGTTGGGACAAAGGGAAGAACACCGGCCTTGGGTCCTTCTGGAACCTCAATGATGACCCATTTTTGTAGGACAAATCCCTTATCATAGCCCATAATGTCATTTGGAATTTGGAGCTGCTCACCTGCTTTCATCACCAGCCTGATTTCCCACTGCCTTGCCCAGCCTTGTTCTCACACACGGGGTGGGGGGACCATGCTGGGGACCGTGCTTAAGGCTTTACTTGTGCACCTTCTCCTCTCTCAGAGCCCCAGGAGGGCTCTGTCATCCCACTCCTGTCAGAGCTAAACAGACCCAGGAGAATTCATTCCTGTAGTCATTGCTGGAGACAACGTCCAGTCTTTATGGAGAGTGGAGGGCAAAATGGGACAGCATGGACCCCTCTAGCTCTTTGTGTGCCCACCACATGTCCTCGGAAAGTACTGATACTGATCCAGTACTAATACCAATATGAATCTGAATGCAAATACCAATACCAAAGCTAACACTAATACTGATATGAATACTAATAAAAATGCTAATACTAACAATATATGGATGCTGCTACTTATACATACATACTAATACAAATATGAATGCGAGTAATAATACTGTTACGGATGCTAATGAATACTAACTTTCCCGTATACTCCTCGGGACTACTTCGGTATCAGGTGAGCCAGCAATTGCAAAAGTCATATATAGCCCTTGTATCTTCTTGACATCCCAGGGCCTTCTTTGCTGAGCATCCTGTGAAAATCCCAGCAGGAGAAGTGAGTTCTCAAGGAGAGTAGCAGAGCCTTGGAGCCAGAAAGACAGAAGAAGAAAGCAAGAAGGCCCTGAAAAACAGGACCCACACGCTCTGCTCACATGAGGTTGGGCAGCCTCTGAGCTCTTTATTCCCCGACCTCCATCTGGATGAGTGTTGAAGAGGGGTTTTCTGTGCCTGAGATGAAGAGCGGAGGGGTGGTCCTTCTTAGTTCCTCCTGCTTCCAAGGAAGAGGGCAGAGTTTGAATCTGGTGCAAAGCCCCTCACCACCGACCCAGGCCCTGGACCTCACAGCCACATGCCCACGTGCACATCTTTGCTCTTGGCAGGAGCCGCCTCCTGACTAGGTTCTTCCCACCTGTTGGAAGAAAGAGGAGACTGCACGTGGCAGACCCACCTCTAAGGGAGCCAGGAGGAAGTGGTGGGAAGCACAATGGGAACAAAATGTTGCTACATTTGTTTTGTCTTGCATCAATAATGGCAGTACACTTCTGAGCAATCTAGAGGATTTGGAGCGTGGCTTTGCTGCTTTCCACGCGGATGGAGGTTCACAGCTCTAGCAGATTTGCCTTCCTTGTCTGAGGTTTGTTGATGGCAGCGGCCAGGCTTTACCTGGCGTGAGCCTCTAATCAGGATTCCACCCCACACTGTCCTCTGGGCATTATGTTTTACAGCAGTCTCTGGATGCCAAGGCTTTGAGGATCACACGGCCTCTTCAAGGCTGGCCACCTGTCCTGGCTCGCCCTGGAGGAGGCTCTGCTGGGTGGGGAGCCTGGGGTGTGGACAGAGACCACGGGCCAGAACAGTCGGCCTGCTCCCCACAAGCCCTTGCGCTTCATTGTTCACAGCTGAAGAGGCCTACGAATGCCAGCTCCAACTTTTGGGTTCTGCTTTGGCCCTTATTTAACTTCTCGCAGCTTTGCAGCCCTCACCTGTCAAGTGGAGCTCATAGCATCTACTTAGCCTCCTCACCAAGCTATGCCGTGCAGCCATGGAGATGATGGATTTGAAAGCCTATGCAGATAGGAAAGTGCCTTAGAAAACAATAGCATTTTCTCTTATTTCTTTTCATCTAAGGCAGGGATTTGTACTCAGTGGAGCTGGCATTTCTGCTTGAGCTGACCCTCCCGTTCCTCAGTCCCTCTAAAAATACTGCTCCTACGGGGGTGGGAGCGGAGACAAAGCTCTGCATGTTTCTGACAGGGCTGGGAATTCACAGGACAGGAGCCAAGTTATATTTAGGGTGTCCTGGGAATTGCCTAGCTCCTCTTTCAAGCATGGGCACGTGCGAAGATCTCGGAGCAGTGGGCAGAAAGAAGATCCTGAGGAGGCAGCCATGAGATGAAAGCCTGAGGGGAGAGCAAAGGCAGGGGACACTGCCCAGGACTGGTGGCGGTCAGTGGGAGACGTCAGGCGGGATGAGGGGCTTCACTTCTGGATGCTGCTGCTGAGAGGAGAGGACCTTTGGGGGCAGCAGGGGAGTGAGTGGGGTAGACAGCAGGCCGTGTCAGGGCACGAGTGAGGATGGAGATTTGGGGTAGGTGGTGAGGGGTGCTCCAGTCTTGTTCTCTCAGGGTCTGTGGTAGAACTTGGTGCTCAATGGGAAGAAATTATTTGCAGGGACGAATTAACCAGTAAGCACTGTGTGCACCAGCTTACGGTAAGCAAGGTACACACAGGCTTAATTGTGCTTACTCACTAATCTGTAGTGCATGACTTCCAATGGGTTTCAGTGTGAAATTGTGCTCTACAGATTAGTAAGTAAGCACACTTAAGCCTGTGCATACCTTACTTATTGGGTAACCTGTCCTTGGGAAAGGTTGGCTGGTGAGGGGTTGGGGAGCTGATTCTGGTCACTTCTCTCCCTTCCTGAGCATCTCTGAGGGAAGTTGTAGCCCTGCTGAGTCTGCCTCCCTGTGCCTGACCTAGTCACTCAGGGTGAAGCTTCCCTCACTGTGGCAGACTCTTCAAGGAGCCACATGCGTGCTCCATCCAGCAACGGTGGGATAAGCAACAACTCTACAGTTTTCTTCACAGGCTTACAATGGAGACTCGCTAAAGCCAGAAAACGGCTTTTCTGTCACGTTGCTTTAGTCGTGCTTTTTAAAAATTAGCAGAGAGTAAATCAATGCACACTCCCCGTCTCATGAACATCAAAATTTATTTAGGAATAAAGGACTAGAAATATTTTGCTTGAATTTTTTAAAACAGTAGAAGCTAATATTTCAAAGACTATTTCCTATTTCTAAGTGTTTTTCTATCTGTATCCTTTTGTCTCTGGTGGTCGCCTGGGCTCTTACACTTGAGGAAAGGCGAGAGGTTTAAACAGGTGTCCAGGTCAGAGGGCTGCTAGGTGGAAAAACCCAAAATCAAATTCAGAGCTTCTGACTCAAGGTCCATCACACTAAACCGACTCTAAGTGATTTGGGGTTGCAGCGTTGGGGCCCCTTCAGCTTCTGCTGGAGGCCAGGAAGGCGCCCCTGCCCCGCAGTCTCTCTTCACCCTGCAGAACCTTCTTGAGGGTGAGCAGCAAGCAACCTAGACCAGTAAGTAATACAAGTGGCCCCTGCCTTGAAGACATGGTGCACTCCTCACACCCATAGTCAGAGTGGGTTGCCGTGAAATAAAACGAGACAGGAAAACTGCAGAGGCCACATGCCTGGGACTCGGTGTCCAGAAAATCATAGCGAGGCCCAGTAATAAATCACGAAAGCAAAGCTGTAAAACCATAAAGCTAGTGACTATGTAAAATACTTAAACCACACACCGAGTCCTAGGCTGAGCATAAATGTCCTGCCAGTATTGATTACCCAAAGGACCCGGTGTCCTCTCGGGTATATATAAAACCGTAACATAACTACTTATCTTCCCAGCTGCTTTGTGCCACCACCGCCCCCCCGCCCTCACATGCTGACTTGCACTGTTGTTGGGGATTTGTCTCACTCTTTCTCTTGTTACAGTTCATCAGCTATACTTTATCTTTCCCCAGACCCTTTGCTCTTTGCTGGCAGGGTCCTGTTTATCATCCACATCCCTCCCAAGCACCTAGCACAGTGGCCTGTGAGCTGTGGTTGTGATGAGGGTTTGCTCCCCGAGACACTGGCCAGAGCCCCAAAACCTGGACTAAAAGTTCGGGTGTGCATTTTCACTGCAGTACTTCTCTCTTCAGATGTAAAAAATTCGTTTGCAAATGACTCCTCAAAAATGGACAGAGATGAAGTGCTTGACTACTAACCCAAAGGCTGGTGGTTCAGACCCACCCAGAGGTGCCTCAGAAGTAGGGCCTGGCGATCTACTTTCAAAAAATCTGCCACTGAAAACCCTGTGGAGCACAGTTCTACTCTGACACACATGGGGTCACCACGAGTCAGAGATGAAGCGACAGCACCTGGTTTTTTTGAGCAACTATAGAGATATAAGGGGCCCTGGTGGCGCAGTTCTTAAAGATTGATGATTCAGACCCACTAGCCACTCCGGGGGACAAAGACGTGGCAGTCTGCTTCTGCAAAGATTACAGCCTTGGAAACCCTATGGAACAGTTCTTTGTCCTACAGGGTCGCTATGAGCCAGAGTCGACGGGACGGCAGTGGGGTTTGGTTTGGTTCAGAGATATAAAGGTGTGGATTCCTTATCTGTGGGGGGCATCAAACAGGGAAATCAGCCCGCCAGAATAAAAAGAACGTAGTTATAAATTCTAAAGTTAAAAACTCTGAATGCAAGCTGCGTGTGACTTCCTTTTTGAAAAAAGACTTTTGTGTTTTTTTTAATGTATATCTCATTTTGGAAGTCTGTTTACTCTGTCTACAGTAACAATAATTGCTAAAATTGTTTACTGTGACTCTCCTTGTTTTCAAAATGTATCGTGGGTTGGTCTCTCTGGGAAGCAGACTCTGAGCCCAGCATTAGCCTGTGGGGAGCTGATTAGGGAAGGATGCAGGGCTAGGCAGAGAGAGAAGCCCAGATGTGATGTAGCCTCAGGAGAAGGCACCACAGGGACCCCATGGGCAGTTCTGAAGATGGAATGACCCTTCAGAATTGTGTTGAGATGAGGCAAGAGAGCTGGATATTTATATCCCTGTATCAATTAGTTCTTGAATGTAGGCTTCCCTCCAAAATGTGACCTGACTTTGGGGAAGTGACTCCTCAGCCGAGGCAATTGTGGGGGCCTGATGCTGAGGGCCGTCTACCATGCCACTCCCAGCAGTTAGGGGGTAGGAGCTGGGTGAAGCACCATTAACAGTGCAGGCACTAGGACTTCAGCATAGCTTTGGGGGGACACAATTCAATACACAACACCAGACATGACCCCTTCTTTCTGCTAGAAGCCTCACGCTTCAGCCTATTGTTGTCGCTGGGTGCCCTTGAGCCGATTCCAACTCATAGTGACCCCATGTGACAGAGTAGAACTGCCCCATAGGGTTTTCTTGGCTATAATCTTTATGGGAGCAGATTGTAAGGCCCTTCTCCTGGTGAGCCACTGGGTGGATTTGTCAAACTGCCAAACTTTCAGTTAGCGCAGAGAGCTTAACCACTGCGTCAGCAGGGCTCCACCATGCAGAATAAAACAATTCCAGCCCAGCCCAGTCTCCTGTTCAGACTCTCCTTTATTCTTAGCAACAAGCCCTCTTTTCCATGTTTTCATCCCATTTGTGAAAGACAATCTACTTGACAATTTTCTCAGGGAATATAGAGGGATTGGGGACCTCCACCTTTCTGTGGAGAATGTTTTCCGGGAGATGGTTCAGGATGGGTTATGTACATGAGAAAGACAATCCCTCCACCCTGCCCCTCCAACTCCAAATCACCTCAGACATCAGATTCCTGGATCCAGGCAGGGTGTGTGCCCCCAGAGACCCCAAGACATTAGGGGAAGGGAGACTCCCTCATTCTGGCCATCACAAACCTATTAGAGGGAATTGAGAGCAGGATTTGACCAGAGCCTCTTAAAGAGGAATAAAGAGAAGGATTAATGAAAGTCCTTTACTAAGTTGGCATTAAGGTGCCAGCAAAATGTCTACGACTTTACATTTTTCGTTTTTTCCTAGCTCTGTAGTCTAATTTCCTGACCTTAGGTAAATAGAAAACCCCAGCTTTGGGTCTGCTTTTGCAGGGAGCTTTGTTGACTATAGGTCTGGAATCTCTTCAGCTATGGAAAGCATTTACTGAGGTTACACTCAAACGATTCCTGGAAAGCTCTGGGGTGAACAGCCAGGAGTGGAAACCAGATGAACAAAATGCAGCCGTGGGTTGTAGAAGGTCTGAGACTTAGTTCTTGGAAGACAGAGCCGGGGTCCTGGGCTTGTTCGGTCATGGCACCAACTGAATCCAGTGGCCTATTTGCTTATTCATGCACTCACTTGTGCACTCACTCACGCATTCACTCAGCAGACAGATTTTGAGCAGCTCTTATGAGCTACTTATAGCAGATAAAGCTTCCACTTGCCCAAAAGAAATAGGAAATTATTTAAAGGAAAATGCTGTGAGTACTTCCACTATCTTCATACCACAAATTAAGAAAAAGATGCAGAAGCTGGTTTCTCCCTATATTGCTTGCATAGTGTTTACTCTGTGTCAAGCATTTTCTAAATGCTTTCCCCATATTAGCTCATTTAGTGATCGTAATGGTCCTTTATTAAGGTGCTGTTATTATCCCCACTGTACAGATGAGGAAACTGAGGCACCAAGATATTAAAAAACTTCCAAGGTCACGGAATTAGAGAATGGTGGATCTCAGGTTTAAATTCACTCAATTTGACTCCAGGGTTCATTCTTTTGACCACTTAACATAGTCCTTCTGCCATGGCAATGAAGAGTCTGCTGTAGTGGTGGTGCTCTTGGGGTCCCCAGTGGAACAGGAATGCATCAGGCACAGCAGATAGCTGGAGTAGGAGGAAAGTGGTGGGCTATAACGAAGCATTCAGTGGCTCCACGTGGGATCACGGCTGTCTGAAGGAGATGCCGAACCTACATCTTGTGTCAATGTTTCTGCCAGAGCACAGCTGCGGCAATGTGTGCGTGCGCCTGTGTGCGCCTGCGTGCATGTGTGTGTGTGATTTGTAGGTTCATGGGGAAAGGAGACCATGGAACTGAAAGGAGTATGCGCCTAGATGTTTCTGTTTCCCAAACTTGAATGAATCACCTGAAGTGAGGCCTGAGCACCTGCATTTCTAATCAGCTCTCGGGCCATGTTGATGCTTTGGGTCCACCACTTTGAGAAGCAGGGGACCAATGGTTTCTAAACCTCTTTGTAAAAAAAACTCCTGGAACACTTTCTTCCAACTAAATCTTAGATGGAGATTCAGTAAGTGAAACAGATAAAAGTGTAACCACCGTGGCTGAAGCAAAGAGGACAGCCAGGAGCCTCACTCCCAATGCTTTTTCTTTCCTCCAGACTTACTGTTTTAGTCATCTAGTGCTGCTATAACAGAAATACCACAAGGGGGTGGCTTTAACAAAGAGAAATTTATTCTGTCTATTCTGAATCATAGGGACCCCATAGGACAGAGTGGAACTGCCCCACAGAGTTTCCAAGGAGTGGCTGACGGATCTGAATTCCCAACCTTTTGGTTAGCAGCTGAGCTCTTAACCGCTGCACCACCAGGGGTCCTCTCACAGGTTAAAAAACCCATTGCCATTGAGTCAATTCTAACTCATAGTGGCCCTACAGGACAGAGTAGAACTACCCGACAGGGTTTCCACAGAGCGCCTGGTGAATTCAAACTGCCAACCTTTTGGTTAGCAGCCGTAGCACCTAACTACTACACTACCAGGGTTTCCTCTCACAGTTTGGGATGCTGGAAGTCTGAATTCAGGGCTCCAGGTCTAGGGAGAAGCTTTCTGTCTCTGTGAGCTTGGAGGGGGGTGGGGAGGAAGGTTCTTATTCCTCAGCTCCTTGGTGATCTTCATGTGGTATTTATCTTTTCATCTCCCCTTGCTCCTTTGATAACTCAAAGGTGACTTTCTTAAAACACACCCTACACCGATATGGCCTCTTAAGGTAACAAAGAAACCCATTCCCAAATGAGATTATAATCACAGGTATAAACCAAAAGAAAAAAAAAAATCCCATCGAATCCATTCCAACTCATAGCAGCTGGTGGGTTTGAACCACTGACCTTCAGGTTAGCAGCCAATCTCTTAACCACTGCACCACCAGGGCTTCTTACCACATGTATAAAAAACTAAAAAATCAAACCCATTGCCGTCTAGTCGATTCCAACTCATAGCAACCCTATAGGACAGAGTAGAACTGCCCCATAGGATTTCCAAGGAGCACCCAGTGGATTTAAACTGCTGACCCTTTGGTTAGCACCTGTAGCTCTTAACCACTATGCCACCAGGTTTCCACCACAGGTATAGGGGTTAGGATTTGCAACACATACAGGGTTGCTATGAGTCAGAATCGACTCAACAGCAGTGGGTATTTTTTGAGGACACAATTCAATTCACAACACTCATGGAACCTTAAAGATACGTGCAGCACCTCTGAAGAAGCTCAGCGATCTGGGCCGGTACGGACTCCATTAGCTGCATGTGGCTACCAAGGACTTGACACATGGCTGGGTGACTGAGGGACTGAATTATTAATTTAATTTTAATTTAAATAAAAACTGAGGCAACATAAAATATTTTCTGTCAAGTCCAACTTTATCGTTTTGGTAGGACATTTCACTACATCACATAAGATTTTATCTTGTTGACAGATAAACACATCACTCATCTAGTTGGTATTTAGTTGATTGATTCAGTTTAGTTGATTTTTTTTCCCTCCATAACCGACGTAACTTGCATTGTACTTAAAGTATTTTATGTAGACAATGTGAGTTACAGTGATATCTATGTAAACTGTAATTGATAATTACATTTATTTTAGTTGTAATGTAAGTAAATTATTTTTCTAGTTAAAAATAAGTCTGGGCAAATACCTAACTTTAAAATTAAGGTATACTGTACTGGGGAGTTAAGGGGAGTTGCAGAAGCTAGGGAGATGACTAGAACAGTAATATAAAAGAGAACGGAGCAAATTTCATTATGTAGTCAGTTGCAATTTGCTGTGGCGGAGCAAACCAAGAAAGCTATTTATTGTTAAAAAAATTTTTTTAAGGTGCTAAAGTGGACAACATTAAGAGACATTTTCAGCAAATACAAAGTGAATTTGATAAGAAGTTTCCTCTGAGCAGCCAAAAAAGAACCAATGAAATTAGACATTTGAAATAAGAACTAAATGTCCAAGAAAAAAATTTAAACAATTTTCAGCAGTATCTGAACTTATAACTTTGGGTGACTGTAAAGTAGCTTGGATTCTTACGCAAAAAGGAAAGCCATTTTTAAATGAGCGGAGAGTCAAATGAATTGTTATTTCAGTTATGGGAATTTGTTAGAAAATTATAAGAGAAATATTTTAAAATATATTTTATAAAAAAGTAGAGGATCTTCAATTAAGCCACCAAACAATTGTTTATAGAATACAGACCTCTGTACCAGTATCAAAGATCGATTGAGTCAAATCTGAAAAATCACAGGGATTTTTCTTTAGCTTACTTACATGAGTTGTCTAGCAGAAAAGGCCCTGCTCATTTAATACTTAGATGTTTTTTTTTCTCCAAGGACTTCCAAATTTACAAAGAAATGTCTATTCGTGGCCTAAAAAATTGAACTTTAGGCATGTATATTTTTGAACCTTTGTTACCTGTCAAAGAAAAATTTCATCTAGATATAAAAAAAGGCATTTCTGCCATGATGCACTGTGATATAGCTGTTGTTGCTGGGTACCGCTGAGTCAATTCCAACTCACAAAGGCCCCACATGACAGAGTAGGACTGCCCCAAAGGGGTTTCTAGGCTGTGATTTTTATGGGAGCATATCACCACGTCGTTCTTCCATGGAGCTGCTGAGTGGGTTTGAACCACCAATCTTTCGGTTAGCAGCTGGGAACTTAACTGCACCACCAGGGCTCCTTGTGATATAAGTTAAAAAAAAAAAAATCAGATTCATTGAAATTTTGAAATAAGAGACTGATGTTTCCCTTACAGCTTTATCCACTGTGTGATCCGTATTGAATATATTTGTCTCAGTTTTCTAAAGAAGGCTCTGAAAAGTATCACAGATGCAGTTGTTAGAGTTGTCCTGTGCTATGAATCATCACTGACCGATGAACTGTTGAAAGAAATAGAAGACAGTGAACTTAGTGATCGTGTGTGCTTTGCCGATGGTGCTGAGACAGGAAAGAGTTTCGCAAAGATTTACCGTACTTTGAACTCCACCTAAAGACTTTCTTGAAACAAAGGAGCACTTGCCAAAGTCAATAATCAAAGGCACAAAATGATGGTGTGACTTACATTTTTTCACCTCTCTTACACTGCATATAATCAAACTATATTTGAAGTTACAAGTAAATGAGAAGCTTACTTGTGACCTAGTTAGTCAGGTACAAGAATTTATGTTGAAACTGAAATTTTCCATAATCCAAATCAATGGTAACAATTTTACACGTTTTTCTAACACAAATCCATTTGCAGAAAACTTTAATTATAATCAACGGTGTTACATGTTATGTAAATAGGCTGCAAAAACTACAAGGAAAATTTAAACACTTTTGTGACCCTGGTACACCTAGCATTGTGTTTCAGTTTCTGCAATATCTCTGAATTCTTTTCAATGATACTGAGTTGATGCAGGAGTTAGGGAGTTTACCTAACTTGAATAAAAGTAGTTTTGAAACTAATATGATTTTACTCTGAAGTCAATTCTTCTGAAAAAAGATGAACTATTTTTGTCAACATGGATGTGATATTAAAAGAAAATGATTTTTGGCACTCAATTAAATTACCGGTAAACATTTACGTTTGGAAAGTCTTGATTATAGGAATCTACTTTTCAACTCTAAATTTTATGAAATCGAAATACAAATGAAGTATTGCTAATGAAAATTTGGTATCCAAGTTGAGATGTGCAGTCAATGTGATAAACGGAGAAAAGGTTGAAGTTGTCAAGGATTTCATTTTACTTGGATCCACAGTCAACAGCCATGGAACCAGCAGTCAAGAAATCAAAAGGCGCATTGCACTGGGTAAATCTGCTGCAAAGGACCTCTTTAAAGTGTTGAAGAGCAAAAATGTCACCTTGAAGACTAAGGTCCGCCTGACCCAAGCCATGGTATTTTCAATCGCATCATATGCATGTGAAAGCTGGATAATGAATAAGGAAGACCGAAGAAGAATTGATGCCTTTGAATTGTGGTGTTGGCGAAGAATATTGAATATACTATGGACTACCAAAAGAACGAACAAATCTGTCTTAGAAGAAGTACAAACAGAATACTCCTTAAAAGCAAGGATGGCAACACTGCGTCTTACATACTTTGGACATGTTGTCAGGAAGGATAAGTCCTAGGAGAAGGACATCATGCTTGGCAGAGTCCAGGGTGAGCAGAAAAGAGGAAGACCTTCAATGAGATGGATTGACACAGTGGCTGCAACAAAGAGCTCGAGCATAACAACGATAGTAAGGATGGCTCAGGACTGGGCGGTGTTTCGTTCTGTTGTGCTTAGGGTTGCTATGAGTTGGAACCGACTCGATGGCACCTAACAACAACAACAAGAACAACAGTCAATGTGAAATACACACCAAATTTGGAAGACTTTGTGTAAAAAAAAAAAATGTAAAATATCTCCCTAATAACTTTTTAATGTTGACTACATGTTCAAATGATATTTTGGATATATTGGGTTAAATAAAATATATTATTAAAATTAACTTCACTTGTTTCTTTTTACCATTTTGATGTGCCTACCAGAAAATTTAAAATTATATGTGGCTCTTGTTATCTCTTTCTCATTTGCACTCCTGAGTTATTTGAGTTTGAGGTCCTCCTGGCTTTCTTCTGGGCATAGATATGTTTGCATCTATGTTGCATCTTGAAGGAGCCCTGGTGGTGCAAGTGGTTAAGTGCTCAACTGCTAACCAAAGGTTGGAGGTTCAAACCCACTAGCCGCTCTTGGATAAAGATGTGGCAGCCTGCTTCCATAAAGATTTATAGCCTTGGAAACCTTGTGGGGCAGTTCTACTCTGTCCTGTAGGGTCACTATGAGCTGGAATCTACTGGAAAACAATGGGTTTGGTGTTTGTTATGCTGTGTTTATGCAAACATGAGTATGTTTGCATTTCCCTTAGAGATTCCCTGAGGACAGGGATGGGGAATTAATTTATTCTTTTTTATCCAGCTCAGATCCTGACATTAGCAGGCTCTCAATAAATGTTTGCTTGATTGAATTAATCAGTTTGTGTGATACACTGAAACCTCCTAGATAGAAAGGACTGGTTCTCTTTTTTGGCCCAGGGCTAAAGAAAGGCAGTTCTACCATTTTTCAATCTTCTGATCTTGTATCTGATATTTATCCCACTGACAAATTCTTTCTTAAATAATTAAACCCTTCATGCTGTGGTAAGCCAGCCTTTCCCTTTTCTCTGCCCAGAGATATGCAGCGGCTGGCCACCCTCTTCTAGCAAAGAGTCCTCCCTTCAGAGCTGAAAGTTTTGTTTTTCACCTGAGGGAGTCCGACCAGCACGTCTCCCAGGTCTTAGGGTCAGGATCTCGTTTGTCCTCAGGCAAAGACAACATCACAGGAAAAGTCCCTCAGAGCTCATCACTCTCTTTCCTCCCCACGTGTACTGGTTTATGTTTTCATCTGGCTGAAATCAGTGTATGTCCACCCTTTATTCTTTATTTCACTCGTGAGCTGTGTGACATGGATCAAATCACTGAATTCCACTGAGCCTCAGTTTCCCCTCATTAAAAAAAATGGGATTAAAGGAGCCCTGGTGGCCCAATCGTTAAGCACTGACCTGCTAACCGAAAGGTTCGAAAAGATCTGGCGATGTGCTCCAGGAAAGATTACAGCCTTGGAAAACCTATGGGGCAGTTCTACTGTGTCATATAGGGTGGCTGTGTGTCAAAATTGACTCAACACCACATAACAACAACAGGGTTCATTGAGAGGATTAAATGGAATGAATGCCAAGTGCCTGTCACAGTGCCTTGCATGTCACAAATAAAGGGATTCTTAGTGATCCTTTTTTTGTTATGGTTTTTGTACTTGTCATGTTAATAGCTGTAGCTCTTCTCTCATATTGATTATTTTCTTAACCATTTCCCTATCCTTGAGTTTCTCCATGAAAACAGGAATTCTTGCCCTTTTATTTTTTCTCTCCTGCCGAATCCTTGGTGGTAGCACGGTGCCTCGCACACAGAGGGCACTCAATAAATGTTTACTAATGTGTGAATGAATTTGGGGTGTTTTTTCTTTTCTTTTTTGCTATTATGGATATTTCTGCCATAAACACCTCTGCACAAGTTGCTATGTGTTTGTGTGTGTGTATTTTATCTATTCCCTTGGCGTAGACTTCAATATCACTGTATAAAAGAACATGGACAATTTTATAGGCTGTTAGACATTGCCAGGTTACCCTTGGAAAAGATTGAACCCATTTACAATGCCATAAACATTGTAAATTGTTCAGGATCTCAGTCTTCCAGTGACAACTTTTAAAAGGATGTAGAGTGATTAGCAATGTGGCATTGAGCAAGTGACTTAGGTTCCTGAAACTCAATGTCTTTAAACTGTAAAATGGAGATACTAACACAAGGTTGAAAATTAAATGAACAAACTCATAGGCAAGTGCTTGCACGCTACTTGCCTGGTGCGGAGCAGGCAGTCAATGCATCACTCCAGTTAAAAGGACTGGAGGATCACAGGGTTTTCTACGGTCGGAGGGGACGTGATTGGTGGTCTCTGGTGGGGTGTCAATTCCCAGGTGAGTGGGGGTGGGGTGGTGGTTACTTTGGGGCAAAACCAAACTAAACCCCTTGCCGTAGAGTCGATTCCAACTCACAGCAACCCTACAAGACAGAGTAGAACTGCCCCATACTGCTTCCGAGGAGTGACTGGTGGATTCCAAATGCCGACCTTTTGGTTAGCAGCCGGGTTCTTAGCCACTCTGGGGCAGGGGGCAGACGAAGCCAGAGTTCCCCAGTGAGGAACTGTTAGAGCCTCTGGAATCAGACGTGTCTGGGAGAAGGAAGGCTGGTGTACACTTGATTCTCCAGCTATGGAAAACCATCTAAGATAGTCGTGGGAGCTGATGTATCTCACATGCCTAAAAACCCAACCCAGGGATTTGAATATTTCAAAATGTCTATTTTATACTTCCTAGCAAAGAAATTAAAATTCCTTTTGGAGATGACCAGGCAAATTCTGTAGTGGGGTCACTTGGTGAGATCTATAACCAGTTTCGGGGGACAAAAAGAAACAGTTTGTCAGCCTGCTCCATATCCAAATAGTATCCCTTGGACTCGGTATTACCCAGACCTGAACAGTCCAGTGTTGTAGCCACAAGCCACGAACCACAAATGGCTATTGGATACTTGAAATGTGGGTAGTCTAAAGACTTAGTATGAAAAAAAAAAAGTAAAATATCTTATCAATAAAGTTTAAATATCACTACATGTAGGAATGATAATACAGTAAATCCTATGAATGCCAGAACGTGTGTTAAAGTGAAAACCTGTCAGAGAAGGAAAACTCAAATATTTCCCATTAAAACGAGTGCACGCTGGGGGAAACAAGGGGGAAAACTTGCAAGAGCTGAGAAAATAAGGCAGTCCCGTTGAGTTCTGGCTCTCACAGGTTTCACTGCATTTTGGATGTATTGGATTAAATAAAACACTTAATTAAAACTAATTTTACTTGTTTCTTTTCCCTTTTTTAAATGTGGCTGCTAGAAAATTTAGAATTACACGTGTGGCTCACGTTTGTGGCTCACCTGAGATTTCTGTCACACATGCTGGTCTCGGCCTCTCTGACTCGTATAGCCCCTCCTCCCAGCAACCTTCTACAACAATCCAACGCTTCTGAAATACGGGTCTACGGCTCCGATTAGCTCTGAGCTGGAATTAATTCACAGCCAGGTAACAAGGCGGGGAGGTGTTTGTTGTAGACAAGGGCCCGTGAAATCAGATTGGAAACTGCTAAAACTCAGGCCAGAACTTCACCTCATTTAACACCAGAAAAACCACAGAAGTTGCCTTTTCGTTTTTGTTAAAGTGGACCATTAATGAGGCCCAAAGTCTGACTCTGATAGCTGAGAAAACTTAATTAATTTTTTTTGGCGGGGGGTGGTTTTCAAATCCAGAAAGACAACAATATAGTGAACTAACATCTAAAACCCTTCTATAAAGAAGTAAAATACAATGATTTAGATTAGGAATGATGTCAGTTTAGGTCCTCTTGGAAGCAGAATGCCAAGATGGGATTGGACATGCAAAGATTTATTGGGGGAAACACGTGTGAAGGAAAAAGGAGGCGGGAACAGGATTAGGTGAGAAGAGCCTTCAGACCATAACACAGGTCTGTCACCTGTGAAAGGAGAGATGGAAGGAAGAACTGGGTAGAGAGACAGACCTTCAGGCTCAGCACCTTCTGAGAGGGTCTTGGCCAGGCTGATGGATAGTCCCCAAGTTCAAAGGTTGCCTGTTGGAACCAGCCTGCATCAAGCAGGGCTAGGCCAGCACTCATTCCTCTGCTATGATCAGCCATTGGCCTGGAAGAGTCCAGGGGAAGTGTGGCCTCAATATGAACACGATGGTGGGCCCAAAGGGGCAGTAAATGGGGCTGTCAGTCAACTCTGCTCCCCTTGGCTGGTCCTCACGAAGGAGAGCTGAGTGGCATACCTCCTTATTGCCTCAGAGATATTAGTCTCCAGTGTCAGACATTGCCCCAAAATGAGGCTAAATTTGCAAACCCGGGTATTCTTGTGCTTTTCTCTATAGCATGTGTTTCATGGTTTCATTTGGTTGAGATCAGTGCGTGTCTACTCTTCGCTTTCCCTTTATTTCATTAGCTCACTCATGAGTGTGTGACCTGGATCGGTCGCTGTCCTGATGGCCCGCTCTAGAAATTGGGCAGCTCTGCATGCTAATGTCCAGGACACGAGATTCTATTTGTCTTGGCTCTGCCATTTCCAGACACTTAACTTCTTGCAGCCTCAGCTTCCTCATCTGTGACATTATCGTGAATAACAACATGTACTTTATGGGGTTGTGGTGTTGACTGGAAAGGGTAAAGTAGAGGGTACTTTACAAAGTAAGAGTGCCTGACCACTTCATTCAGATGCGGATGGTCCCACTGTGGGAAAAGCAGGTTATGAATTCAAAATACTTCTCAATGTGGGAATGCTGCATTGATTTGCAGGAATACTGAAAAACTGGGCTGACCACAGTCAGGACTAGAAAGATGTTTCTATTGTTTGGATCTGTCCAGCAAGAGAACGGGCTGTCAGGGTAGGAAAAAGAGTTAGCCACTCTGAGAAGTGCTTAAGCCTAGGGTTCATGCCAAGCTGGGGATCTGGTACAGAGATTCCCGAATTGAGTGCAGGAGGTTTGGACTAGAGAACCCTGGGGTTCTTTTCACTTACTGATTCCAGGAGTTTTAGTCTTCCTTTGAGCTAACACATTGTTTACCAAGAAGGTCCACAAATACCAAAACCCACTGCTTGTGAGTTGTTTCTAACTCATAGTGACCCTATGGGACAGAGCAGAACTGCCCCACAGGATTTCCAAGGCTATAATCTTTATGGAAGCAGACTGCCACATCTTTCTCGCATGGAGCAGCTAGTGGGTTCAAACTGCTGACCTTTCGGTTAGCAGCAAAGCACTTAACCTTTGTGCTACCAGGACTCCTTACCAACAAGGTCAGTAGAGAGAAAAAGAGCAACGGGGACATTTAGCAGCCAGATAGAACGTAATAAACTCGTATAAGGGGAACTTGCTCCCCTTGGCTGGTCCTCATGAAGGAGAGCTGAGTGGCACACTTCCATATTGCTTCAGGAAATGGTCTGTGTATTACTCTCACTTTGGACTTTCCTGTGGAGCAATGTATCATTGCCGAAGATGGGGTGCTAGAGGACAATTGAGCCCCAGGAGAACCTGGATGCAGCTCTTGTCCTCAAAGACTCCAAGGATCTCTTACAAGCGAGAAGGCCATCTTGCAAACACAGAGCCCCTCTGGGAGATTGCAGCAGAATCATCATCCCTTAAGGTGGGCACTTCTTGCCCTTGTTCATGGAGGAAAGAATCAGGGAGCACAAGTTTAATTACCGTGACAGCATGTTGAGTAAACCCAGCACGGGGAGGGGTAGAAGACCTGGGTTCTAGTTTCAACTCCATCTCTAACACACTGTGTGACCTTAGCCAAGTTACTTGACCTCTTTGGGCCTCAAAATCTTTTTCATAATATAAGAGGGTTGAGCTGAATGATCTCTAAGGCTTTTCTTCCAGCTCTGATGTTTTGTGACTCTGATCGGCTGCTAGGAGAGCTGGGCCATAGCTCCCTTTTAGAGCTCTTTCTGAAAGACAGCTTAGCATTTGGCACTGGGGGTGGGAAATGGAACAGGGAACCAGCCTGGAGAGGTGACAGACTTGTGGGGGCCTGTCCTATCCGTCACCGGATTCTGGGGTGTCCCTTCATCTCCAGGAGCGTAGCTGCCTCATGGATGAGGGCAGAAGGCCTGGTGATGGAGCGGCACACCGTGTCAGCTGGTTGCCAGCCTCCCAGCTTCCTAGCCCCCTTCCACTGACCTAGAAGTTGTGAGTCACGCTCTGCCACAGCGAGTGCCTGGCTTCGGGCCCCATACAACTTCTTGAGCTTGTCAACACCCAGGATTGAATAAATCATCGAGGCCCATTTTTAGCCGAGAGTGAAAAATGAAGTCACCGGAGGAGCAATAGAAGATGCCAATTAGGGACACAGAGGGTGGTGAGGGTGTGCGGAAGGACAGGGCTGGGCTATCTTCCCGGTGAGGCAATCCCAGGACGCCTCCAGGATTTGCAGTCTGCAGCCTGGCAGCATCTGGGGAGGAGGGCCTGGGAGGAGCCCACAGCTGGGTGGGACGGACCTGCCCCTTTCCACTGTCAGAAGCACATCCTTCAGGCTGAGGGATCTTAGCTTCTTCTTGCTCCAGGAAATGGATCCTTTTCTGCTGTCTAGAATAATAGAATCACAGAGCATTAAGAGGGAGATGTTGAATTCTCTTTCCAATCCTTGGTGCTGTTTTATTTTAGGAGCTGAATGAACAGGGCGTGGAGGACTTGCCGGCTGCTGCTCAGCCTTCCTCCCACCCCTGTCTATCCCTCTGGGGCTGGATTAATATATCTGAAAGGCTCATCCTCTTCTGCAGTGCTGTAGTTCATTACTGGATTTGAAAATAACACATTCCAGCGACTGAGCACGTGGGGAAATTGCCAGGATTTTAAAGATGAAATAGCACCATTAAGGTAAAAGAAAAAAATTCCAGCTCTGCTATTTTTTTTAGCCATGGGACCCTGGTCAAGTTACTTAACCTCGTGCCTCTATCTCCTCGTTGTAAAATGGATAAAATGACAGCACCTGCCTGAGAAGGTCTTCGGGAGGATTAAATGAGATAATAATAGTCAGGTGCTCACAAAACGCCAAAAAACAAACAAAAACCAAACCCAATACCCTTGAGTCAATTCCAGCTCATAGTAACCCTCAGGACAGAGTAGAACTGCCCCATAGGGCTTCCAAGGCTGTCAGTCTTTACAGAAGCAGACTGCTTCCTCTTCCTCCTGGAGTGGATCGTGGGTTCAAACTGTCTGATGGATTCAAACTGCCAACCTTTTGGTCAACAGCTGTAACCACCACACTACCAGGGCTCCTTGTTCGACACAGTGCCTGTCAATAAACATGGGCAGTAGTTTGGCTAAGTGCAAAACAGCAGGGGGTGGAACCCAAGTGCTCCCAGGGAGACAGCAGTGCTGGGGTATTTTTCTAAGTCTGGGCATCCGTCCTGCCTTCTCTTGGTTTCCTGAAGGAACTCGGTTAGTTTGCAGGGGAAACACCTTAAAATGTGCTCTTAGACAGATCTCACAGGGCGTTCCCCTCTGGACTGGGTTGGCTTTAACTAGTCACTTCCTCTCCTGACCTGTGTATGCCCCATATCAGGACGAAGGTCAGCCTCAGAAAAAGTAGCCATACTTAAAGAGGGAAGCACCAACTCGTGTGTCCATTCATTGGTTCATTCCTTCATGGAGCATGGACTCTGCACTCCTTTGTGGCTGATGGTGCTCAGGGCTGGCTAGACTGAGAGATAACTGAGGCCTGGGCCTTCCCCTCAAGCAGGCTGTGAGGCAGGGCTCGTACTTTCCAGCTCAGCTCTGTCGACTCAGCTTCTTTCTTGACTCCTGTCTGTGCCACCATACACCCAGTTCATCAAGGTCAAGCTCTGGGGATTCTAGTTTGGGCCCCTTTCTCCTGGGGGTGCTACCCGAACCCCTGAAGCGAATGAGATTGTCAAAGGACAGTATAGTCCAGAGAAGAGAATTTACCTCAGAGCAAAATTGTGGAGAGTGTGTACATTTTAGGGTGAAGGCTATACGTTGAAGTCCAGAGTGGGCAGGCACTGGTGGATAGAGAGTTGGGTAGAGAGTGGGGAACCTGCTGAGACTGCATGGCCTGGTAAGCAGCACACAGGAGCCAGTAGGTTTGTGATTCTAAGACTAAGAAGTTGTCAAGCAGGCAGCCAGCATCCGGCTACAAGTAGGGCAGCCGGCAGGGCCCAGTGGCCAGCAATTTTCAGGGCCAGACACTTCTCAAACGTCCAGGGTGGGAGGCAACATCAGGCTGCAGACTCCTGCCTCTGTCCAGGTTTTAGTCCTGGCAATGAGATGAGGACCTGCCCAAAACAAGGCTGTTTCCAGTGCCAAAGGGGTTAGAACAAGACAGAGACTCAATTTCCTGCACTGTGTCAGGGCCGGCCTGGCAGTGGGGGTCTGGTGGCTCCAGCTGGAGGGAGGATGGGTCTGGCAGAAGCTCAGAGCCAGGAGGGTCCGAAGTTTCCAGAGAAAGGAAAACCCAACAGAGTAGGTGTGAGGTGGAATTGATTAGCTTGGCTGTTTGTCTAGATCGATGGGATGATTACGACCTCTGCCTTTAAGACGGTTGTAGGCCAGTCAGGTGGAGGCTCATTCCCTCGTTCAGAGACGGAGTGCCAGAGACTGTAGCCTCATCCAGCAATATTCCAAATTAGACAGAACATCTGCACCTGTGACCCACTCCTCATCCTCACTGCCACCCTGTGCAGTAGAAAAGCGAGCTCATATCTTCTCCATTCTGCAGGCGAGAAAACTGAGTCTCGGTTGGCAAAGGGACTTGCCCAGGAGGCATGTGTTGATGGGGGAGCCAGGAAGGAATCCTGGGCCAGGCTCCAAGGCTGCAGTTCCCTCCCCGGGTCCTCCTCTGCATTTTTTTTTTTTTTTGGCAGGTGAAGGAGAGAAGCTGATGGTGGACTTTGGATCCAAATCCCGGCCCTTCTCCTTACTGACTTGTATGAACTTGGGAAAGTTGCTTAATCTCTTAGAGCCTCCACATCTCATTTATAAAGTGGGATAATAGTGCCAATTCTTCTACTCTTCACCTCAATTCACCCAACTTTTCTCAGGGCTCAGTTCTCAGCTCTCTTCTCTTCTGAAAATAATCCCTCCTTAGTTCCCATTCAGTCCTACCCAGTACCCATTCAGTCCTAGTACTTAAAAATGTCTATACTTGGATCTAACTCCAGAAGGAATCTGACTACCTCTAGATTTATATTTTCAACGGCTAACCCAATGTACACCTGGATCTCACAATACCTCAAGCTTACTCTGTCCAAATGGATTTGCATCCTCTTCTTCAGCCTAACCCCAAAGTGCTCCTTTTCTGGTATTCCCAGCTCAGTAAATGGCACCTCCAGCACACACCTCTGCTTTCTCAAATCTAGCCAAGTTACCCCCATGGACTTCTCACCTGGACTTCTGCAATGTCTTCTCAGGAAACTTACCTGAATTCACTTTTTGGGGTTACCTTTCATTCTTTACACAAAATTCAGAGAAATCTTTTAAAAAAACTTTAATAGGATTATATTATTCCCACTACTCAACTTCATGGTCCCTTGTTATGAGTTTAATTGTGTTCCCCAGAAAGATACATTAAAATTGTAACGCCCAATACCTGTGAACATGACTTGTTTGGAAATAAGGTCTTTGAAGATGTTGTTAGTTAAGTTAATATAAGGCCATGCTGGACCAGGGTGGGCCTTAATCCAATGTGACTGGTGTCCTTAAAAAGAGAAGAGACAGAGAGACAGGAAAACATACAGCAGATGGCCCTGTGAAGACGGGCAGGAATTGGAGTTGTGTTGACACAAACCGAGGAATGCCTGAGACCACCAGAAGCTGGAGAGACAAGAAAGGATCTTCCAGAGAGCCCTCCGAGAGAGCGTGCTCCTGCTGACACCGTGAGTTCAGACTTCTGGCTTCCAGAACTGTGAGAGAATAACTCTGTCTTGTTTTAAGCCACCTGGCTTGTGGTATTTCGTTGCAACAGCCTTATAGAATTTATCCTCTTAAGATAAAAGGCCATAATCCTATACAACCCAGCTTTAGATTTCATCTCTAGCTTCATGAAGTACCTTTTGGATTATTAGGCTGCAACCACTGGCCTTCTTTAAGTTCCTCTAAGACACTGAGCTCCTTCCCTCTTTAGTTTGGTTTTCCCTTTGTCTAGAACAACTCTTTCTCAGCCCCCACCCCCCTTAATAATCTGCTCCCCATTTTATCTTGATAATTCCTACTTTTTCTTCACTTCCTGCTTTAAATACCACTTCCTCATGGAAACCTTCTTTGAGCTCCTAACGTTGGTCGTTGTTGTTGTTAGTTGCCTTCGAGCTGATTCCGACTCATGGTAACCCCATGTGTTCAGAGTAAATGAAACTGTTCCATAGAATTTTCAAGGCTGTGGCCTTTCGAAGATCACCAGCCTGTCCTTCAAGGTGCCTCTCGGTGGGTACAAACTGCCAACCTTTCAGCTAGTAGTCAAGCGCTTAACTTTGTGCGCTGTCCAGGGACTCCTGAGCCCAAAATTGGGCACCTTGTTAAATACTCTCCCAGTGGCCTGTGCCTTTCCTTTATCACTCTTATAAAACCTGTTGTTAGATGCTGAGAAGTCAGTTCTGACCATAGCAACCCTTTGTACAACAGAATGAAACAGTGCCTGGTCATGTGCCATCCTCACAGTCATTGGTATGTTTGAGCCCAGTGTTGTAGTCACTGTGTCATTCCACCTCACTGAGGGTCTTCCTCTTTTCCATGACCCTCTACTTTACCAAATGTCTTATATATCTAGGGCTGGTATAACAGAAATACCACAAGTGAATGGCTTTAACAAATAGAAGTTTATTCTCTCACAGCCTGGTAGGCTAGAAGTCTGAATTCAGAGTGCCAGCTCCAGGGGAAGGCTTTCTTTCTCTGTTGGCTCGGGAGGAAGGTCCTTGTCATCAATCTTCCCCCGGTCTAGGAGCTTCTCAGCACAAGGACATCAGGTCCAAAGGACATACTCTGCTCCTGGCACTACTTTCGTGTGGTATGAGGTCCCTCTCCTCTTTGCTCGCTTTTCTCTTTTATATCTCAAAAGAGATTGGCTCAAGACACAATCTAATCTTGTAGATTGAGTCCTGCTTCATTAACATAACTGCCTTTAATCCTGCCTCATTAACATCATAGAGGTAGGATTTACAACACATAGGAAAGCACATCAGATCGTGAAATGGTGGACAATCACACAATACTGGCAATCATGTCCTAGCCCAGTTAACACCCATTTTTTTGGGTACATGATTCAATCCATAACACCAAACATGATGTCTTTCTTCAGGGACTGGTCCCTCCTGATAACATGTCCAAAGTATGTGAGGCAAAGTCTCACCATCCTCACTTCCAAGGAGCATTTTGGTTGTACTTCTTCCAAGACAGACTTTTTCATTCTTTTGGCAGTCCATAGGATATTATAAAACCTATAACTAATTAATTACTGATGCATCCTTTCAAAAATTGCCTCTCTTACTAGACAGCAGAACCCATGAGGACAGAAACTGGGCTGGGTTCAAGTACCTACTGTCACAGCAGGCACAGTGCCTGGGGCCCATGATACTTTTAGGGGTCTATGAAAATATTTAATTTCAATTTATTTTAAAATCAGTTGACAAGGAGTTATTGCTTAACGAGTGCAGAGTTTGTCTGGGGTGGCGAAAAAGTTTTAGAAATAGTGATGGTTCCACGACTTTCTGAATATAATTGAATTGTACACTTAGAAATGGCTAAAACAGCAAATTTTATGTTATACATATTTTACCACGATAAAAAATTTCAAAAATACTAAAAAAAAAACAGACGAAAGAAATGAATATAATAAAGAAATAATATAGTCATGGAGCCCTGGTGGTACAGTTGTTAAAAGCTTGGCTGCTAACCAGACGGTTGGCAGTTGGAATCTACCACCTGCTCTTTGGAAACCCTATGGAGCAGTTCTACTCTGTCCTATAGGTTGTCTATGAGTCGGAATCGACTCCACAGCACATGTCTCTGCACATGTATAAAACCACAAAAAAAGTATACATGTATATATATATATGTATCAAACCCCAAAAACTCCCATTGCTGTGGAGTCGATTCTCACTCATGGAGACCCTATAGGACACAGTAGAACTGCCCCATAGAGTTTCCCAGGCTGTAAATCTTTATGGCAGCATATTGCCACTTTTTTCTCCAACAACCTTTCTGTTAGCAGTCTAGGGATTTAACCACTGTGCCACTAAGGCTCCTTATGTGTATGTATGTATAAAATCTTTTTTTTTTTTTTCCAATAGAAGAAGGGTAAAAGTGCCTAGGGTCCACGAAAATCACAATGCAACCCTGATTGTGCAGTCTGCTCATGTCTGCGTCCCCACTCAGCCTATTTTAGGGTCTAACAGGCATTAGATGTACAAGTAACATGCTGAGTGAATGAGGAATGAAAATGGGGAGAAGGAGGTCTGTGAAGCAGGTGCACAGAATCTCTCTGACACTGATTCCTAGAAATCAACCCATAGGTCCTGGTTGTAAGAGGCAGAGAACTTTCAGTTTCTGTTGGAGCCCAAGGGTGCTCTGTTCTGGTGGCTGGGGAATAAGCCATCTGTTAAGAAGATTTTAGAAGAAAGCCTACAGAGAGCCAAGACCCAGCCTCAACTCACTAATGCAGCTTGAATTTCCCACAGTTCCTAAACACTGAGCCACACCATCAGGGAAGACCTGGGATAGAGGCCATATTCTCTTTGTTTTCTTTCAGTACCTTAATTGTTTTTTCAACAGTTTTATTGAGGTATAGTTGTTCCACATAAGCTTTATGTATTCAAAGTGTACAATTTGATATGTTTTGACATATGTATACCTGTGAAACCATCACCACAGTGAAGATAATGAACGTACCCATCACCCGCAAAAGTTTCTTTATGCCTTTTGAAATCCCTTTCCTGCCCTTAGTCTACCTCCCACCACCACTTATCTAGCGTCTCTCACTAGGTATTAGTTCGCGTTTTCTAGAGTTTTGTATAAATGGAACCATAAAGCACATACTTTTTTTGAGCGCCTGGTTTATTGTACTCAGCATAATTATTTTGAGATTTATCCACGTTGTTGCATGTATCAGCAGTTGCTCCTTTTTATGCTGAGTAGCATTGTATTGTATGGATCTATTGCTTTGTTTATAATGAATATTTGGGTTGTTTCTAGTTTTTGGCTATGACAATATGGCTTCTATGAACATTAACGTACAAGTCTTTGTATGGATGTATATTCTCTTTTCTCTTGGGTAACCTAGGAGTGGAATGGCTGGGTTGTATGGTAGGTGTATCTTTAACTTTTTAGGAATACTGTCAACTTTTTCCTAAAGTGGTTGTGCCATTTTACATTCCCATCAGGAGTGTGTGAGGGTTCCAGTTCTCCACATCTTTGTCAACACTTGGTATGGTCAGTCTTTTTATTTTAGCCATTCTAGTCTTGCAGTGGTTAAGAAATCAGCTACTAACCAAAAGGTTGGCAGTTTGAATCCACCAGCCGATCCTTGGAAACCCTACAGGCAGCTCTACTCTGCCCTCTGGGGTTGCTATGAGTCAGAATCGACTCTACAACAACATGGTTTTAGTGACTAAAATATAGTGGTTTTAATTTGCGTTTCCCTAATGACTAATAATTCTGATCACCCTTCCATGTGCTTATTTGCTATTCATATATCTTTAGTGAAATGTCTGATTAACACTTTTTAAAAAATTTATTATTGGACTGTTTTCTTATTGTTGAGTTTTGAGAGCTCTTTATATATTCAGGATATAAATTCTTGACCAGATATATGCTTTGCAAAGATTCCCTTACTGTCTTTGGCTTGTCTATTGATTCTCTTAACGGTGTCTTTGAAGAGCAGAAGTTTTTAATTTTTATGGAGTACAACTTACCAATTGCCCTTTTGTGTACTTTGTGGCTTAGTTATCTAATGCTGCTATAACAGAAATACCACAAGTAGGTGGCTTTAACAAACATAAATTTATTTTCTCACAGTTTAGGAGGCTAGAAGTCCAAATTCAGGGTGCTGGCTCTAGGGGAAGGTTTTTTCTCTCTGTTGGCTCTGGGGGAATGTCTTTGTCTCTCCTGAGCTTAGGTTCCTGGGCAGTCTTCATGTGGCTTGACATCTGTCTTCTTCCATCACTGCTTCTAGTTTGTTTAATCTCTTTTATACCTGAAAAGAGACTAACTGAAGATGCACCTTACACTAATCCTGCCTCATTAACATAACAAAGAAAACCCATTCCCAAACGCGTTTATAACCACAGGCATAGAGGTTAGGGTTTACAACACATATTTTGGGGGGACACAGTTCAATCCATAACACTGTACTTTTTGTGTTGTCCCTAATCTTAGGTGACCAAGATTTTCTCATATTTTTTCTTCTACAAATTTTATTCTTTTTTTACTTTTATATTTATGATCCATTTTCATTTAATTTTTGTATATGGTGTGAAGCATGGATTAAAATTTATTCAGTTTTTGGCATATGGATATATATATGTATATAATTTACTACACCACCTACTAATGAAGATCAAAGACCACAGCCTTCAGTATGGATTGTACCTCAACATAAAGAAAACAAAAATCCTTACAACTGTACCAATGAGCAACATGGTGATAAACGGAGAAAAGATGGAAATTGTCAAGGATTTCATTTTACTTGGATTCACAATCAACGGCCATGGAAGCAGCAGTCAAGAAATCAAAAGACTCATTGCATTGGGCCAATCTGCTGCAAAGGGCCTCTTTAAAGTGTTGAAGAGCAAAGATGTCACCTTGAAGACTAAGGTGCACCTGTTCCAAGCCATGGTATTTTCAATCACATCATATGCATGTGAAAGCTGGGCAATGAATAAGGAAGACCGAAGAATTGACGCCTTTGAATTGTGGTGTTTGTGAAGAATATTGAATATACCACGGACTGCCAAAAGAACTAATAAATCTGTCTTGGAAGAAGTACAACCAGGACGCTCCTTAGAAGCAAGGATGGCAAGACTGTGTCTTACATACTTTGGACTTGTTGTCAGGAGGGATCCGTTCCTGGTGAAGGACATCATGCTGGGCAGAGTACAGAGTGAGTGGAAAAGAGGAAGACCCTCAATGAGGTGGATTGATGTGGTGGCTGCAACAATGAGCTCAAGCATAACAACGATTGTAAGGATGGCTCAGGGCCGGGCAGTGTTTCGTTCTGTTGTGCATAGGGTCGCTATGAGTCAGAACCGACTTGACGGCACCTAACAACAACAACATAATTTTTTCCAGCACCATTTGTTGAAAAGGCTATCAGTTCTCCACTGCATTGCCTTTTAACCTTTGTCAAAAATCAGTTGTCAATGTACATACATGTGGGTTTATATCTGAACACTTTATTCTGTTCTATTTGTCTCTCTTAATATCAACACCACACTGTTTTGATTATTATAGCTTTCTAATAATTCTTGAAATTGGGTAGTATTAACTCCTCAATTTTGTTCTTCTTTTTCAGAGTTGTTTTTAGCTATTGTCCTTTAGAACCCTTAGGTCCTTTAGAACCAGGTTGTTAATTCTTACAAAGTAGCCTGCTGAGATATCGATTGGAATTGCATTGAATCTATACATCAATTTGGGGATAATTAACATCTTACAATATTGATTCTTATGTCCCTTGAACAAGGTATATCTATCCATTTATTTAGTTCTTTTTTAATTTTTCTCAGCAATCTTTTACACCTTTCACATCTTTTTTTTGGATTTCCTTTTTTTTTTTTGATGCTAATGTAAATGGTATTGGCTCTTTAATTGCAGTTTCCAATTGTGGCTAGTATATAGAAATAAATTGATTTTTGGATATTGATCTTGTATCCAGCAACTTTGCTAAATTCTCTTATTGTATAGTAGCATTTGTAGATTCCATTGGATTTTTGACATAATTATTGCATTGTCTTCCACCTTCTTAAATTATCTTTGATGGGAGTTTGGCCTGATTACCTAGTGTGCCATTATTTGAATGTGAAAATTCAAAGGAGAGAGGGAGTTTAGTCTTATAGTGCAATCTATGTGTAAGCCTACATCTCCAGGCCATCTTCCGCCCACATGTGTAGGCTACAGTGATCTTCCTGCTCTCACCTGGGTAGTCTTGGCACCTTGCTGCTTGGAAAATTTAGTGCCATTTGTAGAGGTTTCACTACGCAGCCTGTCCTCCGGACTCTGTATAAAATGTCAGATGTTACCATTCTTAGTGCTTCTTTCTACCCAAAAACCACTTCTTTCTGGTCAGTCTAGTATGTCCCCATCTAGAAGTGGTGAAGTTTTAGTTTTTCCCATGCTGAGTCCACAGTGCCACAACACTCTCATCCAAGAGCGATTCAGCTTTAGTAAAAGTCTATCGTGGGCACTCGGTCTCTCTTCTCTCTATTCTGTGGCTCCTTCCATACCTACTCCAGCTCCCTCCCACAGTCTTTCTCTGACTCACCAAGCCCTTTCACACCTTTTCACTCTTGGGTGGTAAAAGGCTTACAGCCAACTCTTGGCAAGGGCATAGAACTTCCTGGCACGCATTTTTGTATAGGCCTCATTCCCGGCTCTATTATATTTTCCCACCTTTATTTACCCTTTGCCTCATCTTTCTTGCCTACTATGGGTTTATATTCTTCTGATATGTCCTATACATCTTTGTGAATCAATTTCAGCTCTTTCTGGAAAAAGGCAAGATGTAAATTAATTAAGTTGTGTAACATTACTCCTTACCAGTTCCTGTCAAGTCAATTCCAACTCGTGGCGACCCCATGTATTGCAGAGTAGAACTGCATTCCATGGAGTTTTCAAGGCTGTGAACTTTGGAAGCAGATCACCTCTGGGTGGGTTTGAACCTCCAACCTTTCAGCTAATAGTGCTTAATCGATTGTGCCTCCCAGGGGTTATCAGCATTACTCCTACGACAGAGCTTTCGGACTATTTTGAGCACTGTTTACTAACAGCAAGGTGGCAAGAAGTTACTTTTCCTTTGTAGGGTGTGTTTACCTGTGTCAGTTGCTTTCACTCACATTCTGAAAGACAATAGTGAGATTTCTTTTTTTTTCAGTTGTCCACCACAATTCAGTTTGCTGCCCTTTCTTCAACCATTTCCATCTTACAATGTTTCTACCTTTATCCGTGGCACTTCTAACCACCCTCTGCCATCCAAGCTTGAAACCTCACTCTTCAAACTGTTGTTGTTAGATGCCATCAAGTTGGTTCGGACTCATAGAGACCCTATGTTCAACAGAACGAAACACTGCCAGGTCTTGAGCCATCCTCACAGTCATTGTTATGCTTAAGCCCATTGTTGCAGCCACTGTGTCAATCCATCTCCTTGAGGATCTTCTTTTTTGCAGACCCACTACTCTACCCAGCATGATGTCCTTCTCCAGGGACTGGTCTCTCCTGGCAACATGTCCAAAGTATGTGAAACGAAGTCTTGCAATCCTCACTTCTAAAGAGCGTTCTGGCTGTACTTCTTCCAAGCAGATTTGTTTGTTCTTCTGGCAGTCCATGGTGTATTCAGTATTCTTCCCCAACACCATAATTCAAAGATGTTAATTCTTCTGAGGTCTTCCTTATTCAATGGCCAGCTTTCACATGCATATGAGGCTATTGAAAACCCCATGTCTTGGGTCAAGTGCACCTTAGTCTTCAAGGTGATGTCTTTGCTTTTTAACACTTTAAAAAGGCCTTTCGCAACAGATGTGCCCAATGCAATTCATCAGTTGATTTCTTGACTGCTGCTTCCATGGGCATTGATTGTGGATCCAAGGAAAATGAAATTCTTGACAACTTCATTCAATATTTTCTCCATTTATCATGGTGCTGCTTATTAGTCCAATTGTGAGGATATTTGCTTTCTTTATGTTGAGACGTAATCCATACTGAAGGCTGTGGTCTTTGATCTTCATCAGTAAGTGCTTCAAGTCCTCTTCACCTTCAGCAAGCAAAGTTGTGTCATCTGCATATTGCAGGTTGTTAATGAGCCTTCCTCCAATCCTGATGCTGCATAGTTTTTCATATAGTCCAGCTTCTCAGCTTCAAACTGTTAATTCTACCCTTAAAACCATACTGCATTCTCTCTCTGTTCATTTCCCTGAGGTAGGTCCAGCTTTCATGACCTTGAACATGAACTGCACCTGGCCACTAAATGGTCTCCCTGCTGTATGTGACTCTAGTTTATAAACCATCTCAGGCACTCATGTCAGCTTACTTTTCTTTGAACATCCATGTCACTGTGCTGTTACTTTTCTTAAAAACCACTGGCAGATCCATTACTACATTACATATAGGACAATAATAATAACAAAGGCTTTTAATAAAAAAAATTTTTTTTTATTAATAAGTGCTTTCAAATATATATCCTTATTTGATCCTTAAAGGTAGGTAGCTATTATTATTATTATCATCCATTTTTGAGGATGCTGGGGTGTGCTGTCTAGTTCCTCCACCTACTGGGAAGGTTGTTTGATGACGTTTCTCAGTTATTAACCCCTTCTTGGTTGAAATGACCCACCTCACTCAAGGTCATGCCCCCTTCCCCAGAGAACTACATCTAATGACTGATTGATGTGGTTTTTTTTTTTTTTATAAGGCCTAGCGCCCTCATCCGAATGTGGACCATCCTAGCTGCAGAGCTCCCGGGGTCAGCTGAGGTATCATTGTGATGGCATCTCAGTCCAGCTTCTCCTTCTGCTCAATCCTGCTTCCTTCCTTTCCCCTGCAAGTGTTGATCCAGAGAGCATGCTCTAATAAATTTCCTGTATGCTGATCTCCATCTCAGGGTCTGCTTCCTAAAAAACCCAACCTGTGACTTTCATGTTTTAAAGATGAGGAAACCAAGGCTCAGAGAGGTTAAGTGAAATAGCATGAGACCCAAATCAGAAGTCCTGGTCCTGCCACTCACCTGCCCTGTGGTTTTGTTCACATTATTTAAGGCCTATGAGCCACAGCGCCCTCGTCTCTACAATGGGTGTCACATGACCTGCCTTGCAGGCCAATTGTGAGCTATCACATGAAGAACACACGGTACCTGCCACAGTGTAGATACCCCAGCAGTCAAGTCAGTGTTTGCCTTTGTCCACAAGGTTCTATCCTTGTGTATATCAGGGTCTGACCTTGAAGGCAGAAACCCTGGAGGTGCAGTGGTTAAGCACCCAGCTGCTAACCGGAAGGTCTGTGGTTGGAACCCACTAGCCGTTCCACAGGAGAAAAATGTGGCAGTCTGCTTCCATAAAGATTACAGCCTTGGAAACACTATGGGGGCAGTCCTACCCTGTCCTATAGCGTTGCTATGAGTCAGAACCAAAAAACAAACCCGTTGCCATCGAGCTGATTCTGACTCATAGTGATCCTACAGGACAGAGTAGAACAGCCCAATAGGGCTTCCAAGAAGTGGATGGTGAATTTGAACTGCCGACCATTTGATTCGCAGCTGAACTCTTAACCACTGTACCACCAGGGCTCCATGAGTTGGAACAGTACGCCTCAATTGAGACTAGTTATATTTCAAGTGTTTTATAGTCACAAGTGCCTAGTGGCTACTGTAATGATTAACATAACCTGAGAACCTGTAGGTGCCCTGCCCCCCCGCCCTTTCCCAGCCTGTATGCAGAGCTCTGTCTGTTTAACCTTTCCTTCTACATCCAGCCATATCTTTCTGTTGCTGTTGTTGTGTGCTGTCGAGTTGATTCTGACTCATAGTGACCCTGTAGGAGGAGTAGAACAGCCCCATAGGGTTTCTTAGGCTTTTTTTTTTTTTTTTTAATCTTTACAGGAACAGATTGCCAGAGCTTTTCTCCCTTGGAGCCACTGGTGGATTCCAACCTCTGACCTTTCGATTACCAGCCAAGCACTTAATCCTTGCCCTACCAGGACTCCTTATCTTTCTGCTACTCCTCAACAAAAGCCTGTTTTCCTGCCCTTCTTGCCTGGCTTCATTATCTCATACAGATTCCAGGCCATTGATGGTTGGCCATACCAAGAACTCTCTACCTGAGGTTACTAGGGGAGTCTCTGGGTAGTTAAAACACTAATGCACTCAGTGATGACCAAAAGGTTGGAGGTACTCAGAGGCACCTCAGAAGAAAGGTGTGGCTATCTATTTCCAAGAAATCAGCCGCTGAAAACCCTATGGAGCACAGTTCTACTCTGACACACATGAGGTCCCCATGAGTCAGAATGGATTGGACAGCAAGTAGTTTAAATTTCCAGGTGTAAAAGCACTGACAGAGGAAGCAAAGAAATGATTCTGACTAGACGGATGGATGGTAAAGGCAAATAAAACCCCCCACAAAATTAAAAGCCAAGAATGAGTATTTATCACAATTGTGGTAGAGAAGGGGTTAATAGCTTCAAGGCACTTTTCAGCCTTTAAAGAGTTCCTACTTTGATAAGAAAAACAATAAAGCATCAATACAAGAAAGTGGGCAGGTGGCCTGAACAGACAGTTCACAGATAAGGAAATAAAAATTACTTGGAAACATATGAGTAAATGTTTGGCTTTAACAGTAATCTGGGAAATGCAAATCAGAAGAATAAAATAGCATTTTCCCCTACTTCATCATGCGAGATTAAGACCTTGACGCCATTCGAGGCTGGTGAGGGAGCGGGGAGAAAGGCAGTGCTCCCATCCTGCCTGAAGGGGTGCGTTCAGGAAAGCAGTTTGGCAGTAGGCATTAAAAGCTTTAAAATATTCATGCACTCTACCCAGTAATTCCTCTTCCTGGAATCTTCTGGAGAAATAATCAGAAATGCAGACAAAGATGTATGGACATAGATATTAATCATGGAGTTATTTATTATTGCTACAGCAACTTAAATGCACCCCACCATGGAAGTGGTTTTATGAATTATGGTATACCCAAACAATGGAGTGCCAGGCATTACTGAAAAAATGATGTCGACTAAGGAGTTTTCATAACATGGAAAATAAAATTTTAACTTCAACTTAAAAATAAAAAAGGAAACAAAATTATGCGTTCACTATGATCTCAACTACCTAGAATTTACAAAAACAAAGCAACAAACAAACCAGAAACCCGCTTGATAATGAAGGAAACACTAATAGATTCCTTCTGGTTGGGGTGATTTCAGATGGTTGTTGTCTTTTTTACACATTTTCTTGAATATTTTATCGTGTTTTAGGTAAAAGTTTTTTGATGTTTCTAAAGGTTAAAATTCACTAAAATCCACAGATGTTGCCTGGACCATGTTGGCTAGTGAATACACTCCTGTAACTCACATCTGTCATGCTACGTTATTTCCATCTCCCTAGAAAGTACCCTTGTGACCCTCCCGAGTCAGCTGTCTCTGCCAGAGGCAACATCTTTCTCCACTGTAGCTTAGTCATGTCTGTTCTAGAGCCTCCTATAAATGGACCCACGCAGCGTCTACTCTTTTGTGCCTGGTTTTTTGTGCTCAGCGTCATGTCCGAGTTTTACGTGTTTTAATTTTTCAAATTTCTCATGTTGTACCTGACTTATTCCAAGAATTATGCCCCCAAAAACCATCAAATAAAAGCAGAATTATCATTCTTTGTCCACCCACAGTTTGTCTTCATTCATCTGAAGCCTTATCCTCCATACCTTTTGCCCCCCGTTCCAATGACCTCCCCCTCACTGAGCTTCAGGGTGGCTCAGAGGCTGCCTTCCTCATTCTGACACATCGCTGTCTTCTCCGGTGTGTTCATGAGGCTCTGCTATGGCACTCTGGTGACCTTGCATAGGTCAACATCGGCCACTCAGGCAAGGCTTGAACCACAGCTGCTCTGAGTCTTGGCAGAAAGCTTGCGGTCCTCCCAGAATGGAAACCAGTGAGAAGCTGCTACAAGGAGGTTTCTCACTCACTCCCTGTCCATCCAGGAGGCTGTCATGAGAGTTTCTGGTCACCTCTCAGGTTCTGAAGAGGTCGGAGGCTTCCTGCTTCGTCCTCAGGACACAGCTGCAGGGTATAAAACTGCAGGATAACTTTGTCTCCTTAGCAACCAGGTTTTTCATCATTTGTGTTGCAGATACCTGGTCCCTTTGGTTTTCATGTCATCCTGTGCAAGGGCCACAGGCAGCTGGCACCATTGGCCAGTCTTCCTTTCACTGTCTGTGTAATAAACAGAATCTTAAAAAGGGCTCATTGTTTCACTATCAGGTGGATATATCAGCTGGACCTGGGCTTGACAGTTTCAAGTACATGTCCTTGTCCTCAACTAGACTGTAAGCTCCTGGCCCACACAGTGCTCAGCAAGTGTGTCAAAAACCAATTCCGTTGCCTTCGAGTCAATTCCAACTCATAGCACCCTATAGGACAGGGTGGAACTGCCCCATAGGGTTTCCAAGGAACTGCTGGTGGATTGGACTGTCAACCTTTTGGTTAGCAGCCAAGCTCTTAACCACCACGCCCCCAGGGCTCCCAGCAAGTGTGTGGTAAGTGACAAAGGGGAGGGACGTGAACTGGGTCTGCAGGAGGACAGAGGTAGCATTACCCTGGTGTAATTCCGTCAGCCTTGTCAGTGACCCTGACCTGGCAGGACTCAAGAAGATGGGTGAGGGTTGTAAACCAGATTACCAATTTACATGCAGGAATGTTCATTTCTAAGAACCAGGACGTTCTTTTTCTCTGTGCCACCCTTTACCTTCTCTGGGGTTGAGTTCCTGGGGAGCCCTGTTAGTCACCCCCGGGTTCCTGTGGGAATCTAAGGCAGCCCGTGAGGCCCAGCGCATACAGGTCCTGACCAAGCCTAAGAAGCCATCCAAGTCCCAGGAGAGAGGATGCTCTCCAGGGACCATCCCTTTGGTCCCATTCTTCCTTCCCTCATATTCATTTATATACATATTTTATTCATTCATTTTTGGTCAAAATTGATTGTTCTGTACCCAAAACCATTCTTCATTCAGGGCACTGTGAAGCTGATTAGGTTTCATGTACTAAGTTGGAACCACCTTCAGATCCCTTTTAATTAGGGTGTTAGGTGTTTCCATACTCTTTAATGATTCATACTTTCTGTGTCCAAGAGAACCTTTTAAGAGGACGCTTCATAGCTTATGTGAAGGTGGAAGTGCGAAAGTGAGTGTGAGGGAGTGTGTGCAATGTGTGTTTGAGGCTGTATATGAGTGTATCTGAGCACCTGTGAGTGTGTCTATGTGTGAGAGTGGGAGTATGTGTGTGTGTATGAGAGGGTATTAAAGTATGTATGTGAGTGTGTGTGAACACGTGCGTGTGAGGAGCCTGTGGCTGTATGTATGAGAGTGAATGTCTGTATATATATACATGAGTATATGTGAACATGTGTGTGTGGCTGTATGTATGAGAGTGAATGTGTGTGAATGCGTGTGTGTCACACTAGCCCCTGGAACAGGTGAGAGCCTTGACAACATCTAAAAACCAAACAAAGACAAATCCAAACACTGAGCACCCAGAATGAGATTTTTAAAAAATCAGTGCCTCAGGGCTAAAGAGCAGGATTCCGTTGTGTCCCCAGAAGTAGAGCTGTTGAGTCCCAATGATGTGTAAAGGGTGTCTCCGCCCCTAGTCTGGGTACAGGACTGCTCCTAGTGGGTGTTTCCACTTACCCTCCTTGTTTATAGAATCTGAGGATCCTAGAGCTGGAAGAAATGGCAGAGGTTATCAGATACATCTCCTGAGCCCGCAGCCAAATGAGAGACTCGTTGCTCTGCGCTCCCAGACACCTTGCATATGTGTCTGTTACAGTTTTTCCCATGAGCTTTATAATTATTTGTTGCATGTTGTCTCTGGACTGTGGACTCCTGAGGGCCCGCACTGTGTCTTACTCAGGCTTGCTTTCCACCCTAGCTTCTAGCAGAGTGCCTGGTGTTTGTTAAATGGAATAAAGGCAGGTCCACTTGACACAGATGATAAAGCTGAAGTGCCCTGGGTAAGAAAAGTCCTTATTACCGCTTATGTCCTTCTGATAAAAAAAAAAAAAAATTTGATAGCACTATTTATATATATATATATATTCTGTATTTCCTATCTCAACCAGGAATACAGAGAACAGATGCTCCCAGCTTGTTTCCAGCGCACTGCGCGATCGTCCTATTTAATGTGGTTTACTCAGGTTTTAATGATGGAAAGCTGCCAATGCTGCTTTTTTCCCCAAAAAAGTCAGGATTTCTTGTTCAAACCTCAGACCTGTTGGGTCATCTCTGCATTGCAGGAAGATCTAGCTGGTTGGGATCATTTCCTAAAAGAAAAAAATATATATTTTTTAAAATTTATATACTTTCTTGGTGCCTTTTTTTCTCCGGACACCTCAAGGGGTCTGCCTGACTGGTATGTTTTGGAACAAAACAACCTGAGCTGTCCACCGCAGAAACTGAGGAAAGGTCCCAATTTGCTGCTGACACGGCCAGTTAGTATCAGCTTGGTGAGCAGGTCAGGTAGGGTTTTCTGCTTTGTGTAGCCTATGCCCAGGAAGATAGTCTGCCCACGTGTACTAAGGTATTACACAAAGAGAATGAGGTAGATGAGCAGTGAAACTGGCTGAGATGATTGTCAAGATGTTTAACAACCTTTATAAGTGCTCAGCTACTAACAAAAAGGGTGGCAGTTCAAGTCCACCTAGAGGCACCTCAGAAGAAAAGCTTGGTGATCTACTTTCGAAAAATCAGCCATTGAAAACCCTATGGAGCATAGTTTTACTCCGACATATGTGGGGTCACCATGAGTTGGAATCAACTCAATGGAAAAAATTCCCCTCTGTCCCCCTTCTGCAGGTGTAGCACTTCTTCTAACCTGAGTGCCCGAGAGAGGCCAGGCTTCACATGTTAAAAGGGCACCATCCTAGGGACTGTCCACTCTGCCAAGACTTCAGACACCAGCTGCAAGATTTCTGGCCTGCTGGCTGTAAAATCAGGGTTCCCTCTACCCCCTCAGGATGCCGGACCCAAGTCTGGGAGTCCCTCGGCCCCTGTCTACTGACTGGCTGGCTCCCACTACTTTGCTAGAACAATTCATAGAACTCATGGAAAATGGTATACTTAGGATTACAGTTTTATTACAGCAAAAAAGATACAAATGAAGAGACACAAAGGGAGGGGTCTCAACACAGAGCTTACATGTCCCCAAAACGGCACTCATTGGCATTGCCCCCCCGCCACCTGCAACTTTTACTAGTCAAGAAGCCCAGGGGCTTCCTCGTACAGGGCCTTTACTGGGGCCTCATGACGTAGGCGTGATTGATTGAATCATGCCCCCACCAGGTCAGCTGATATAACTAGAAGTGGTCTTTCTGGTCTGGCCAGCCGCCACCCACCTGAGTCACTCACTAACATAAAGCCTCAAGTGTGGCCTGTAGCCCCCATCAAAGATGTTTCAATCCCTGAGGAAATTCCAAGGTTTTAGATGTTGTCTCTCAGGAATCAAGGACAAAGACCAAATTCTTTGGGTACAGCTAAATTCTTTACCTCACACCAGCTTGTCTGCTTGTTGGGAAACTCAGATGATGGTGCAGTGCCTGACGTGTAGTGAGTGCTCACTGTTAGCTCCCTGCTCTTTTCCCTCTGAAATTCTTTATTCCTCCATTGTCACTGCTCTGAAGTGTCATCATTTGGATAAACACCCAGCCTCTTTTTGAAATGGAAATATACCTGGGAGGATTTGGGGCTGTTAGTCAGTTACATATTAGTGTGGGTTATTTAAAGAGATGACTCCCTCCCCCAAACCAGCTGAAGTGAGGTAAAGTGAGGAGGGGTGGATTTTAACTGCAGGGATTAGATGAGCCTGAGACATCATGATGTGTTCCCTAGGTCCATGACGTAACTGTGGAGTAGCAGATGCGTCAGATCCTGGTCATGAACAAAACCTCACACTCAGCGCTGCCTCATTCTTTCCCAAGGCCCAGTAGAAAGAAGACACTTAGGAAGGGTGCCCTGAAGGACGTGTGCTCCACCCCTTCCTCTGGGCTGGGGCTTATCAGCTTGGGCCCCACAAACCCTGGTGGTCTCCGACTGCCTCCAGGAGTCCAGAACTGACATCCTAGGCAGCATTTTTGTGTAAGGCCCATTTTCTCCCAGGGAAACATTCCACAGCTTTCTTCAGATCTCAGAGAGAATCTCAACACCACCTACTTCCCCACTGAAATTTAAGAATTACTACTTTAACATCACTCTGGGTGTAGCTAGCACTCTGGACATGGTTTTGGTAAATGAGCCTCTGTGGAACTGTTTTGCTGAATTGCTCTTTGGCGTGATACATGAACTTATATTGAGGAGCAATTGAAGACACAACCCTTGAAACTCTTCATTTGTATTGAGGCCACTGTTGATTTGTAGATGGCATTATACTGTGTGCATTCCTAAAGGAACTATGAGAGAAATTTCTTCCAAGCAACTGGGTAGTTGTTTTAATCTTATCAACATTTGCTTCATGCTTTTGGCTTCCAGGAGCTTGGAGCATGAGGAATGATAGAAATAATTTTGCACTGGAGAAATGAGTGATGTTGAAGATGTGCAGCGGGTGGGAACAGGGCACAGAGGCACTTTTGCCCCCCTGTGAACCCAGCACAAAAAGCTGGTGAGTGTCACATCTGTGAAGGAACACCTAGTTCTAGCACCAGAACTGCTTAGTCGAGTCCTCAACACTGGGCAATACACCCACTGACTCATAGCGACCCTACTGGACAGGGTAGAACTGCTCTGTAGGGTTTCCAAGGAGTGGCTGGTGGATTCCAACTGCTGACCTTTAGTTTTGCAGCTGAGCTCTGCTGAGCTCTTAACCGCTGCACCACCAGGTCTCCTTAAACCCAAACCGAACCCATTGCTGTCCAGTCGATTGCGACTCATAGCGACCCTATAGGACAGAGTAGAGCTGCCTCCCATAGGGTTTCCAAAGAGCACCTGGTGGATTTGAATTGCCAAACTTTTGGTTAACAGCCAAACTCTTGACCACTAAGGCACCAGGGATTAAAAAAAAACAAAACAAAACCTGTTACCTGTTTCGTCCATTCCATTCCGACACATAGTGACTCACCAAGGATTAAAATTAGTAGGTGTTAAATTGATGCGTTGGTGAATGAATGGATGAGTGTATGCTGGGTTCTATAGAGTTCTTAGGCTGTGTTTCCTGCCACAGAGGAAGACCCTTCTGACCCACCCCATGCGTTTCATTGTCATTTGGATCTCAAGGCAGGCTGTCTTGTGACCTCCCCCATTCCCCAACTCTGCAGGAAGATTCTTGGAGAAAAAGCTCTTAGAGTTTTCACTTCCTGTGAAAGTGACCCCTGTCAGTTTCAAGGCACCCCTACTACGCTTGCTGCTGCATCCTGTTCTGACTCCAGGCCCCTCCCACCCCTCCGTTTCCTCTCAAGTGCTCCCTCTGTTTATTCCCCTGGGGGCTGTGGTGATGAGTATGCACTTTGGTGCTGAATTTCCAGAGAAAAATAGTCTGTGGAGCTGGGTGTGAAATTCCAGAAATGGACAGGTCTGCCCTTGCCTGCCAGCTCACCGACAGCCAGGACAAGAGCTGGATGAATCTCCAGCATCCTGGTCTTCTCCCTCGTGAGGTCTTGGTATCAGTCCTAACTCCAAGTGGAAACAGCTTAGGCCTAGCGGTATGTGCCTACTACCTCCTTCAGAAAATTGCCAGGAAAGTTGGAAAAGACAGAAGAGTGAGTCAACCGGGAAATAATCCTCTATATCAAATGACCTTTTAGAATTAATGTTTTCACAGCTTTATTAAGGTCTAATTGATATACAGTAAACTGCACAGATTTTAAGTGGACAATTTGGTGTTTTGACATACGTACACACCCATGAAACAATTACCACAATTAGGATAATGAAAATCATTTATTTTCCCCTTTTTTCTGAAGAAATGAAAGTAAATTTGAAAAATCCTATTACAGTATTTTCCCCCACGTGTCTGCCAGTTTGTTGTAGTGTGGGGGCTTGCCTGTTGCTGTGATGCTGGAAGCTATGCCACCAACATTCAGATACCAGCAGGGTCACCCATGGAGGACAGGTTTCAGCTGAGCTTCCAGACTAAGACAGACTAGAAAGAAGGACCCAGCAGTCTACTTCTGAAAAGCATTAGCCAGTGAAAACCTTATGAATAGCAGCGCAACATTGTCTCATATAGTGCTGGAAGATGAGCCCCCCAGGTTGGAAGGCACTCAAAATACGGCTGGGGAAGAGCTACCCCCTCAAAGTAGAGTCGAACTTAATGACGTGGATGGAGTAAAGCTTTTAGGACCTTCATTTGCTGATGTGGCACGACTCAGAATGAGAAGAAACAGCTGCAAACATCCATTAAATATCAGAACATGGAATGTACGAAGTATGAATGTAGGAAAATTAGAAATGGTCAAAAATGAAATGGAACACATAAACATCGATATCCTAGGCATTAGTGAACTGAAGTGGACTGGTATTGGCCATTTTGAATCAGACAATCATATAATCTACTATGTGGGAAATGACAACTTGAAGAGGAATGGTGTTGCATTCATCGTCAAAAAGAACATTTCAAGATAGATCCTGAAGTACAATGCTGTCAGTGATAGGATAATATCCACATGCCTACAAGGAAGACTAGTTAATATGACTATTATTCAAATATACACACCAACCACTAGGGCCATATATGAAGAAATAGAAGATTTTTATCAGCTGCTGCAGTCTGAAATTGATCGAATACGCAATCAAGATGCATTGATAATTACTGGTGATATTAATGTGAAAGTTGGAAACAAAGAAGAAGGATCAGTAGTTGGAAAATATGGCCTTGGTGGTGGAAACAATGCTGGAGATTGAATGATAGAATTTTGCAAGACCAACAACTTCCTCATTGCAAATACCTTCTTTCACCAACATAAACAGAGACTATACACATGGACCTTGCCAGACGGAACACACAGAAATCAAATTGACTACATCTGTGGAAAGAGATGATGGAAAAGCTCAATATCATCAGTCAGAACAAGGCCAGGGGCCAACTGTGGAACAGACTATCAATTGCTCCTATGCAAGTTCAAGCTGAAACTGAAGAAAATCAGAGCAAGTCTGCAAGAGCCAAAATATGACCTTGAGTATATCCCACCTGAATTTAGAGACCATGTGAAGAATAGATTTGACACATTGAACACTGGTGACCAAAAACCAGACAAGTTGTGGAATGACATCAAGGACATCATACAGGAAGAAATCAAGAGGTCATTGAAAAGACAGGAAAGAAAGAAAAGACCAAGATGGATGTCAGAGGAGACTCTGAAACTTGCTTTCAAATATTGAGCAGCTAAAGCAAAAGGAAGAATTTATGAAGTAAAAGAACTGAACAGAAGATTTCAAAGGGCAGCACGAGAAGGCAAAGTAAAGTATTATAATGACATGTGCAAAGAGCTGGAAATGGAAAACAAAAGGGAAGAACATACTCGGTGTTTCTCAAGGTGAAAGAACAGAAGAAAAAAATTCAAGCCTCGAGTTGCAATAGTGAAGGATCCCATGGGAAAAATATTAAATGACACAGGAAACATCAAAAGAAAATGGAAGGAATACACAGAGTCATTATACCAAAAAGAATTAGTTAATGTTCAACCATTTCAGGAGGTAGCATATGACCAGGAACCGATGGTACTGAAGGAAGAAGTCCAAGCTGCTCTGAAGGCACTGGCGAAAAACAAGCCTCCAGGAACCGATGGAATATCAACTGAGATGTTTCAACAAACGGATGCAGCACTGGAAGTGCTCACTTGTCTATGCCAAGAAATATGGAGGATAGCTTCCTGGCCAACTCACTGGAAGAGATCCATATTTATGTCTATGCCCAAGAAAGGTGATCCATCCGAATCTGGAAATCATAGAACAATATCATTAATATCACATGCAAGCAAAATTTTGCTGAAGATCATTCAAAAATGGCTGCAGCAGTATATCGACAGGGAACTGCCAGAAATTCAGGCTGGTTTCAGAAGAGGACGTGGAACCAGGGATATCACTGCTGATGTCAGATGGATCCTGGCTGAAAGCAGAGAATACCAGAAGGATGTTTACCTGTGTTTTATTGACTGTGCAAAGGCATTCAACTGTGTGGATCATAGCAAATTATGGATAACATTGCGAAGAATGAGAATTCCAGAACACTTAATTGTGCTCATGAGGAATCTTTACATAGCAAGAGGCAGTTGTTCAGACAGAACAAGGGGATACCGATTGGTTTAAAGTCAGGAAAGGTTTGTGCCAGGGTTGTATTCTTTCACCATACCTATTCAAACTGTATGCTGAGCAAATAATCCAAGAAGCTGGACTATATGAAGAAGAATGGGGCATCAGGATTGGAGGAAGACTCATTAACAACCTGTGTTATGCAGATGACACAACCTTGCCTGCTGAAAGTGAAAAGGACTTGAAGCACTTACTAATGAAGATCAAAGATCATAGCCTTCAGTATGGATTGCACCTTAACATAAAGAAAACAAAAATCCTCACAAATGCACCAATGAACAACATCATGATAAAAGGAGAAAAGATTGAACTTGTCAAAGATTTCATTTTACTTGGATCCACAATCAACAGCCATAGAAGCAGCAGTCAAGAAATCAAAAGACACATTGCACTGGGTAAATCTGCTGCAAAGGACCTCTTTAAAACTTTGAAGAGCAAAGATGTCACCTTGAAGACTAAGGTGCTCCTGACCCAAGCCATGGTGTTTTCAATCACATGGTATGCATGTGAAAGCTGGACAATGAATAATGAAGACTGAAGAAGAATTGATGCCTTTGTATTGTGGTGTTGGTGAAGAATATTGAATATACCATGGACTGCCAGAAGAACGAATAAATCTGTTGTGGAAGAAGTACAACCAGAATGCTCCTTAGAAGCAAGGATAGCAAGACTGCGTCTTACATAATTTGGACGTGTTGTCAGGAGGGATAAGTCTGTGGAAAAGGACATCATGCTTCGCAAAGCACAGGGTGAGCGGAAAAGAGGAAGACCCTCAACGAGATGGGTTGACACAGTGGCTGTAACAATAAGCTCAAGCATAACAATGATTATAAGGATGGCGCAGGACTGGGCAGTGTTTCGTTCTGTTGTGCATAGGGTCTCTGTGAGTTGGAACTGACCTGACGGCACCTAACAACAGCAACTACAACATAGTAAAGTATTTGTGTGAGTGTGTATGTATATGAGTTAAGTTGCTTCAGATTTTGGCAAATGTATCTGAAAAAAATCTCAGAATGGAAGATCGTCTGAACTTTTCAAAAATTTATTAATCACAAATCATACATTTTGTAAACTATTCTATTTTAATATTGTTTTCATATTTTTTCAATTAGCTTCATTATTACCTCATAACCAGTTCTGTTGAATCGATTCTGACTCATAGTGATACCACAGGACAGACTAGAATTGCCCTACAGTGTTTCCAAGGAGGAGCTGGTGGATTCAAACTGCTTGTCTTTTGGTTAGCAGCCAAGTTCTTAACCACGGCACCACCAGGGCCCCATTGCCTCATATCAAAAAAAAAAAAAGGAAGTGGAGCCAAGATGGCGGAATAGACAGCCACTTCCATGGAGCCCTCTTTACAACAAAGGCCTGAAAAGACAAGTGAAACAAGTATATTTGTGACAAGCTGGGAGCCCTGAGCATCAAAGGCAAGCTTAGACAACGAACTGAGGGGCAGGGGAGGAAGAGGCCGTTCAGAATTGGAGAGGAGTTACTGGACCTGAATCGCGGGGAGCCCTCAGGCACAATTCACCAAGCGGTGGCGGCAGCGGCAGCGGGCTGGTCTTAGCCTTCGGCCGCAGTTTCCTCAGGGAGAAGTAGGCAGCCACACAGCCCACTCACACCTCCAGAACCTGAGCAGAAGGGCGCTCTCGGCAAAAGCTAAGTACTTGTGTATATTTTACCGCGCCCCCCCACCCCCAAGCCGCTTCAGCGGCTGAATCTCTGGGCCTGAGATAGACCCTGGTGAGCACCTACAGCCATCCTTCCAACCTTGGGGAAGGAAAAAATTTGCAGCTGGGGGAAAAAATAATTTGCTAGCTCCATTAACCGGGAGCACTCACGACAGAAGCGGCTACTGTCCAGGCATAAACTGTCCGTGGACCTTGAGCACCTTTCCTTTCTGCATGGACCTGTGTGGGCCTATTTCGGGAGAATAGGCCCTTGTTTGCAAACTCCAACCATTTCAGCCTTGTGGTGGAGAGGTGAGTATCTGACGTTTGACATTGCTTTGCCTTTTAAACAAGGCCCTCACCTACCCGCAACAGGGACCTAAGGACTGGTAGCTCCACTTGGGTCATCTAGCCACCCGTGACAGAGGTCCAAAGATAACTGGTACCTCCCAGTCCTTACAACCAAAAATTTTGGGTGCCCATGTTCCCTGTGCAGAACCCACCCACCAGCATGCTTTAGGGAACAGAGACACGTTTTCCTCAGAGACACTTAGGGGTCAGTTCTCAGCCCCCTGCCTTGTTCAGAGCATGACCCCCTGCTGCAATCAGATACCAGTATATACGCCAATCACCCCTGCCCCTCTAAGACTGTAGGACAGAGCCTGTACCGCACACTTGATATCAGCTACCTGGAAACCTGAGCTGAATTCATACAAGAAAACTGAATGGGCTCCTAGACTGGCATACCTGATAACAGCTCCAGCCAGCTGGGACAGGACACCAGAGCTCCAAAGGTGAAAATAATCAAGCTAGCTCACTCAAGCAACCCATAGGGGTATACCAAAACAAAACAAAGCAAGTAGATATGACACAGTAAGCAAGCATAAACTATACAATAACTTATAGATGGCTCAGAGACAACAGTCAGTATCAAGTCACATAAAGAAACAGACCATGATCACCTCAACAGGACCTCAAAACAAAGAATCCAGGGATCTTCTAGATGAAAGTGCATTCCTGGAATTACCAGATGCAGAATACAAAAGTTTAATATACAGAACCCTTCAAGACAGCAGGAAGGAAATGAGACAATATGCAGAACAAGCCAAGGAACACAGAGATAAAGCAATTGAAGAAATTAGAAAGATTATTCAGGAACATAATGAAAAGTTTAATAAGCTGGAAAAATCCATACACAGACAGCAATCGGAAATTCAGAAGATTAACAATAAAATTACAGAATTAGATAACTCAATAGAAAGTCAGAGGAGTAGAATTGAGCAAGTAGAAGCCAGAATTTCTGAACTTGAAGATAAATCACTTGGCACTATTATATTTGAAGAAAAATCAGATAAAAGAATTTTTTAAAAATGAAGAAATCTTAAGAATCATGTGGGACTCTATCAAGAAAAATAACCTACGGGTGATTGGAGTACCAGAACAGGGAGTGATAACAGAAAATACAGAGAAAATTGCTGAAGATTTCTTAGCAGAAAACTTCCCTAATATTGTGAAAGATGAGATGATATCTATCCAAGATGCTCATCAAACTCCACATAAGGTAGATCTTAAAAGAAAGTCACCAAGACATATTATAATCAAGCTTGCCAAAATCAAAGATAAAGAGACAATTATAAGAGCAGCGAGAGATAAAAGAAAAGTCACCTACAAAGGATAGCCAATAAGAATAAGCTTGGACTACTCGGCAGAAACCGTGCAGGCAAGAAGGCAACAGGATGACGTATTTAAAAAGTTGAAGGAAAAAAATTGCCTGCCAAGAATCATATATCCATCAAAACTGTCTCTTAAATATGAAGGTGAAATTAAGACATTTCCAGATAAATGCAAGTTGAGGGAATTCATAAAAATCAAACCAAAACTACAAGAAATACTAAAGGGATTTCTTTGGTTAGAAAATCAATAATATCAGGTATCAACCCAAGACTACGACACTGGGCAGAGCAACCAGAAGTCAATCCAGAAAGGGAAACCCCAAAAAACAAAGCAAGATTAAAAAAAAAAAAAAAAAAAAAAAGCCCAACACACTGTAATGGCGGTGTTATTATATAAAAGAAGACAACATTAAAATAAAAAACAGGGACTAAGAAATGTAATCATACACCTTCCATATGGACAGGAATTTATGGCGATATAAAGAAATAAAAATTAGTTTTAAATTTAGGAAAAAAAAGGGTAAATAATAAGGTAACCACAAAGGAGACAAACTATCCTACTCATCAAAATAAAATACAAGGGAAAAATACAGACTCAGCAGAAACAAAATCAACAACAAATATGAGGAAAGGACAATATATAAAGAAAATCTACTCAGCACATAAACTCAAGGGGGGAAAAGAAACTGTCAACAACACACAAAAAAGACATCAAAATAATAGCACTAAACTTATACCTATCCATAATTACCCAGAATGTAAATAGACTAAACGCATCAATAAGGAGACAGAGAGTGGCAGAATGGATTAAAAAAAAAGATCCATCTATATGCTGCCTACAAGAGACACACCTTAGAATTAGAGAAACAAACAAACTAAAACTCAAAGGATGGAAAAAAATATATCAAGCAAACAGCAATCAAAAAAGAGCAGGAGTGGCAATATTAATTTCTGACAAAATAGACTTTAAAGTTAAATCCATCAGAAAGGATGAGGAAGGATACTATATAATGATTAAAGGGACAATACACCAAGAAGATATAGCCATATTAAATATTTATGCACCCAGTGACAGGGCTGCAAGATACATAAAACAAACTCTATCAGCATTGAAAAGTGAGATAGACAGCTCCACAATAATAGTAGGAGACTTCAACACACCACTTTCGGTGAAGGACAGGACATCCACAAAGAAGCTCAATAAAGACACGGAAGATCTAAATGCCATAATCAACCAACTTGACCTCGTAGACATATACAGAACACTCCACCCAACAGCAACCAACTATACTTTCTTTTCTAGTGCACACAGAACATTCTCTAGAAGAGACCACATATTAGGTCATAAAGCAAGCCTTAGCAGAATCAAAAACATTGAAATATTAGCATCTTCTCTGACCATAAGGCCATAAAAGTGGAAATCAATAACAGGAAAAGCAGGGAAAAGAAATCAAACACTTGGAAACTGAACAATACCCTGCTCAAAAAAGACTGGATTATAGAAGACATTAAGGATGGAATAAAGAAATTCATAGAATCCAATGAGGATGAAAACACTTCCTATCAGAACCTTTGGGACACAGCAAAAGCGGTGCTCAGAGGCCAATTTATATCAATAAATGCACACATCCAAAAAGAAGAAAGGGCCAAAATCAAAGAATTATCCCTACAACTTCAACAAATAGAAAGAGAGCAACAAAAGAAACCCACAGGCACCAGAAGAAAACAAATAATAAAAATTAGAGCTGAACTAAATGAAATAAAAAACAAAAAACAATTGAAAGAATTAACAAGACCAAAAGCTGGTTTTTTGAAAAAATCAACAAAAGTGATAAACCACTGGCCAAACCGACAAAAGAAAAACAGGAGAGGAAGCAAATAACCTGAATAAGAAATGAGATGGGCGATATTACAACAGACCCAACTGAAGTTAAAAGAATCATAACAGATTACTATGAAAAACTGTACTCAAACAAATTCGAAAACCTAGAAGAAATGGATGAATTCCTAGAAACACACTGCCTACCTAAACTAACACAAACAGAGGTAGAACAACTAAATAGACGCATAACAAAAGAAGAGATTGAAAAGGTAATCAAAAAACTCCCAACAACAACAACAAAAAAAACCCTGGCCCGGAAGGCTTCACTGCAGAGTTCTACCAAACTTTCAGAGAAGAGTTAACACCACTACTACTAATGGTATTTCAGAGCATAGGAAAGACGAAATACTACCAAACTCATTCTATTAAGCCACCATATTCCTGATACCAAAACCAGGTAAAGACACAACAAGAAAAGAAAATTATAGACCTATATCCCTTATGAATGTAGATGCAAAAATCCCCAACAAAATTCTAGCCAATAAAATTCAAGAACATATCAAAAAAAATAATAAAATAATTCACCATGGCCAAGTGGGATTAATACCAGGTATGCAGGGATGGTTCAACATTAGAAAAACAATTCATGTAATCCACCACATAAATAAAAGACAAGAATCACATGATTTTATCAATTGATGCAGAAAAGGCTTTTGACAAAGTTCAACACTCATTCATGATAAAAACTCTCAGGAAAATAAGAATAGAAGGAAAATTCCTCAACATAATAAAGGGCATTTGTACAAAGCCAACAGCCAACATCACCCTAAATGGAGAGAGCCTGAAAACATTCCCACTGAGACCAGGAACCAGACAAGGATGCCCTTTATCACCACTCTTATTCAACATTGTGCAGGAAGTCCTAGCCAGAGCAATTAGGCTAGATAAAGAAATAAAGGGCATCCAGATCGTCAAGGAAGAAGTCAAAGCATCTCTGTTTGCAGATGACATGATCTTACACACAGAAAACCCTAAGGAATCCTCCAGAAAACTACTGAAACTAATAGAAGAGTTCAGCAGAGTATCGGGATACAAGATAAACATACAAAAAACATCGAAGAGGAAATCACCAAATCAATGCCATTTACAGTAGCCCACAAGAAGATAAAGTATTTAGGAATCAATCTTACCAGAGATGTAAAAGACTTATACAAAGAAAACTACAGTACACTTCTGCAAGAAACCAAAAGAGACTTACATAAGTGGAAGAACATACCTTGCTCATGGATAGGAAGACTTAACATTATAAAACTGCCTATTCTACCAAAAGCGATCTATACATTTAATGCAATTCCGATCCAAATCCCAACGACATTCTTTAATGAGATGGAGAAACAAATCACCAACTTCATATGGAAGGGAAAGAGGCCCGGGATAAATAAGGCATTAGTGAAAAAGAAGAACAAAGTGGGAGGCCTTACTTTACCTGATTTTGGAAACTATTATACTGCCACAGTAGTCAAAACAGCCTGGTACTGGTACAACAACAGATACATAGACCAATGGAACAGAATTGAGAATCTAGACATAAATCCACCCACCTATTTTATGAGCAGTTGATATTTGACAAAGGCCCTAAAAGAGTTAAATGGAGAAAGACAGTCTTTTTAACAAATGGTGCTGGCATAACTGGATATCCATCTGCAAAAAAATGAAACAAGACCCATACCTCACTCCATGCACAAAAAATAACTCAAAATGGATCAAAGACCTAAATATAAAATCTAAAACGATAAAGATCATGGAAAAAAAAATAGGGACAACGTTAGAAGCCCTAATACATGGCATAAACAGTACTCAAAACATTACAAAGAATGTAGAACAAAAACTAGAGAACTGGGAGCTCCTAAAAGTCAAACAGTTATGCTCATCCAAAGACTTCACTAAAAGAGTAAGAAGACTACCTACAGACTCGGAAAAAGTTTTTAGCTATGACATTTCTGATCAGAGCCTGATCTCTAAAATCTACATGATACTGCAAAAACTCCACTGCAAAAAGACAAATAACCCAATTAAAAAATGGGCAAAAGATATGAATAGACACTTCACTAAAAGAAGACGTTCAGGTAGCTAACAGATATATGAGGAAATGTTCACGATCACTAGCCATTAGAGAAATGCAGATCAAAGCTACAATGAGATTTCATCTCACTCCAACAAGGCTGGCATTAATCCAAAACACACAAAATAATAAATATTGGAGAGGCTGTGGAGAGATTGGAACACTTTTACACTGCTGGTGGGAATGTAAAATGGTACAAGCACTTTGGAAATCAATTTGGCGCTTCCTTAAAAAGCTAGAAATAGAACTACCATAGGATCCAGCAACCCCGCTCCTTGGAATATATCCTAGAGAAATAAGAGCCTTTACAGGAACAGATATATGCACACCCATGTTTATTGCAGCACTGTTTACAATAGCAAAAAGATGGAAGCAACCAAGGTGCCCATGAATGGATGAATGGATAAATTATGGTATATTCACACAATGGGATACTACGCATCGATAAAGAACAGTGAGGAATTTGTGAAACATTTCATAACATGGAGGAACCTAGAGGGCATTATGCTGAGTGAAATTAGTCAGTTGCAAAAGGACAAATATTGTATAAGACCACTGTTACAAGAACTTGAGAAATAGTTTAAACTGAGAAGAAAACATTCTTTTGTGGTTACGAGAGGGGGAAGGGAGGGAGGGTAGGAGAGGGGCATTCACTAGTTAGATAGTAGCAAAGAACTACTTTAGGTGAAGGGAAAGACAACACACAATACACGGGAGATCAGCACAATTGGACTAAACCAAAAGCAAAGAAGTTTCCTAAATAAACTGAATGCTTCAAAGGCCAGCGTAGCAGGGGCCGGGATCTGGGGACCGTGGTTTCAGGGGACATCTAAGTCAATTGGCATAATAAAATCTATTAAGAAAACATTCTGCGTCCCACTTTGGAGAATGGCGTCTGAGGTCTTAAACGCTAGCAAGCAGCCATCTAAGATGCATTAGTTGGTCTCAACCCATTAAAGGAGAATGAAGAACACCAAGGACACAAGGTGATTACGAGCCCAAGAGACAGAAAAGGCCACATGAACCAGCGACTACATCATCCTGAGACCAGAAGAACTGTATGGTGCCCGGCTACAACCGATGACTGCCCTGACAGGGAACACAACAGAGAACCCCTGAGGGAGCAGGAGAGCAGTGGGATGCAGACCCCAAATTCTCATAAGACCAGACTTAATGGTCTGACTCAAACTAGAGGGACCCCGTTGGTCATGGCCCCCAGACCTTCTGTCGGCCCAGGACAGGAACCATTCCTGAAGCCAACTCTTCAGACATGGATTGGACTGGACAATGGGTGGGAGGGTGTTGCTGGTCAGGAGTGAGCTTTTTGGATCAGGTGGACACTTGAGACTATGTTGGCATCCCCTGCCTGGAGGGGAGATGAGAGGGTAAAGGGCATTAGAAGCTGGTGAAATGGACACGAAAAGAGAGAGTGGAGGGAGAGAACAGGCTGTCTCATTAAAAAAAATTTTTTTTTTATTTTTTTTATTTATTTTATTTTTTTTTTTAATGAGGACAGTAATTGGGAGTGTGTAGCAAGGTGTATATGGGTTTTTGTGTGACAGACTGACTTGATTTGTAAACTTTCACTTAAAGCACAATAAAAATTATTTAAAAAAAAAAATGCCCAAACCCATTGCTGTCGAGTCAATTTTGGCTCATAACAACCCGATAGGGACAGAGTAGAACTGCTCCATAGGGTTTCCAAGGAATGCCTGTTGACCTTTCGGTTAGTAGCCATAGCTCTTAATCGCTATGCCAACAGGGTTTCCATTACTTCACAAGGAGTCTTTAATTTAAGTTGTGTTAATTTACAGTTTATAAACACGTTGGCATATGGTTTCTCATTTCTTCTGGTTTGATTTTATTCTTACCAAAGCCTTGTGTGTTATTATCATCTCTATTTTAAAGATACAGAATGGTAAATGGTTTGTTTGAAATGTCACACCGGTGCAGCCAAGGACTTTTGATAACCAATCTCCAGCTTAGTGTTCTTTGTATCACACCATGTAGTCATTTGTGGGCAAAAAAGACAGGCATGAAAACCAAACAGTTCATTTAAAAAAATCTTCAAACAGTGTCTTAGTTGCCTAGTGCTGCAATAATGGAAATACAACAAATAGATGGTTTTAACAAACAGAAGGTTATTCTCCCACAGGTTAGGAAGCTAAAAGTCCAAATTTAAGATGCCAGCTCCAGGGGATGTCTTTCATTCTCTGTTGGTTCTGGGGGAAGGTCCTTGCCATCAATCTTCCCCTGGTCTAGGAGCTTCTAAGCCCAGGGATTACAGGTCGAAAGGATGCGTGCTCCTGGCTCTTCTTGCTTGGTGGTAAGGAGGTCTCTCTCCTCTCTGCTCATGTCTCTCTTATATTTCAAGAGATTGACTCAAAACACAATCTAACTATGTAGACTGGGTCCTGCCTCATTAACATAAGTACCACTTATCCTGCCTTATCAACCTTATAAAGGTAGGATTTACAACACATAGGAAAATCACATTAGATCACAAAATGGTAGACAATCCCACAATACTGGGAATCATGTCCCAGCCAAGTTGACATACATTTTGGGGAGACACAATTCAATCCACTACAAACAGCTTTGACACTTACTCTTTTTTTTTTTATTATTAACTTTTATTAAGCTTCAAGTGAACGTTTACAAATCCAATCAGTCTGTCACATATAAGTTTACGTACATCTTACTCCGTACTCCCACCTGCTCTCCCCTTATTGAGTCAGCCCTTTCAGTCTCTCCTTTCGTGACAATTTTGCCAGCTTCCCTCTCTCTCTATCCTCCCATCCCCCCTCCAGACAAGAGCTGCCAACACACCCTCAAGTGTCCACCTGATATAATTAGCTCACTCTTCATCAGCGTCTCTCTCCCACCCGCTGACCTGCCCTTTCATGTCTGATGAGTTGTCTTCGGGGATGGTTCCTGTCCTGTGCCAACAGAAGGTCTGGGGAGCATGGCCGCCGGGATTCCTCTAGTCTCAGTCAGACCATTAAGTATGGTCTTTTTATGAGAATTTGGGGTCTGCATGCCACTGATCTCCTGCTCCCTCAGGAGTTCTCTGTTGTGCTCCCTGTCAGGGCAGTCATCGATTGTGGCCGGGCACCAACTAGTTCTTCTGGTCTCAGGGTGATGTAGGTCTCTGGTTCATGTGGCCCCTTCTGTCTCTTGGGCTCCTAGTTGTCGTGTGACGTTGGTGTTCTTCATTTTCCTTTGCTCCAGGTGGGTTGAGACCAATTGATGCATCTTAGATGGCTGCTTCTTAGCCTAAAAGACCCCAGACGCCACATTTCAAAGTGGGATGCAGAATGTTTTCATAATAGAATTATTTTGCCAATTGACATAGAAGTCCCCTCAAACCATTTTCCCCAAACCCCCGCCCCTGCTCCGCTGACCTTTGAAGCATTCATTTTATTCCGGAAACTTCTTTGCTTTTGGTCCAGTCCAATTGAGCTGACCTTCCATGTATTGAGTGTTGTCTATCCCTTCACCTGAAGCCGTTCTTATCTACTGATTAATCAATAAAAAACCCTCTCCCTCCCTCCCTCCCTCCCCGCCTCGTAACCGCAAAAGTATGTGTTCTTCTCAGTTTTTACTATTTCTCAAGATCTTATAATAGTGGTCTTATACAATATTTGTCCTTTTGCCTCTGACTCATTTCGCTCAGCATGATGCCTTCCAGGTTCCTCCATGTTATGAAATGTTTCACAGATTCGTCACTGTTCTTTATCGATGCGAAGTATTCCATTGTGTGAATATACCACAATTTATTTACCCATTCATCTGTTGATGGACACCTTGGTTGCTTCCAACTTTTTGCTATTGTAAACAGAGCTGAAATAAACATGGGTGTGCATATATCTGTTTGTGTGAAGGCTCTTGTATCTCTAGGGTATATTCCGAGGAGTGGGATTTCTGGGTTGTATGGTAGTTCTATTTCTAACTGTTTAAGATAACGCCAGATAGATTTCCAAAGTGGTTGTACCATTTTACATTCCCACCAGCAGTGAATAAGAGTTCCAATCTCTCCGCAGCCTCTCCAACATTTATTGTTTTGTGTTTTTTGGATTAATGCCAACCTTGTTGGTGTGAGATGGAATCTCATCGTAGTTTTAATTTGCATTTCTCTAATGGCTAATGATCAAGAGCATTTTCTCATCTATCTGTTGGCTGCCTGAATATCTTCCTTAGTGAAATGTGTGTTCATATCCTTTGCCCACTTCTTGATTGGGTTGTTTGTCTTTTTGTGGTTGAGTTTTGACAGAATCATGTAGATTTTAGAGATCAGGCGCTGGTCTGAGATGTCAGAGCTGAAAATTCTTTCCCAGTCTGTAGGTGGTCTTTTTACTCTTTTGGTGAAGTCTTTAGATGAGCATAGATGTTTGATTTTTAGGAGCTCCCAGTTATCGGGTTTCTCTTCATCATTTTTGGTAATGTTTTGTATTCTGTTTATGCCTTGTATTAGGGCTCCTAGGGTTGTCCCTATTTTTTCTTCCATGATCTTTATCGTTTTAGTCTTTATGTTTAGGTCTTTGATCCACTTGGAGTTAGTTTTTGTGCATGGTGTGAGGTATGGGTCCTGTTTCATTCTTTTGCAAATGGATATCCAGTTATGCCAGCACCATTTGTTAAAAAGACTATCTTTTCCCCAATTTACTGACACTGGGCCTTTGTCAAATATCAGCTGCTCATACATGGATGGATTTATATCTGGGTTCTCAATTCCGTTCCATTGGTCTATGTGCCTGTTGTTGTACCAGTGCCAGGCTGTTTTGACTACTGTGGCTGTATAATCGGTTCTGAAATCAGGTAGAGTGAGGCCTCCCACTTTCTTCTTCTTTTTCAGTAATGCTTTGCTTATCCGGGGCTTCTTTCCCTTCCATATGAAATTGGTGATTTGTCTCTGTATCCCCTTAAAATATGACATTGGAATTTGGATCGGAAGTGCATTATATGTATAGATGGCTTTTGGTAGAATAGATATTTTTACTATGTTAAGTCTTCCTATCTATGAGCAAGGTATGTTTTTCCACTTAAGTATGTCGTTTTGAATTTCTTGTAGTAGAGCTTTGTAGTTTTCTTTGCATAGGTCTTTTACATCCTTGGTAAGATTTATTCCTAAGTATTTTATCTTCCTGGGGGCTACTGTGAATGGTATTGATTTGGTTATTTCCTCTTCGGTATTCTTTTTGTTGATGTAGAGGAATCCAAGTGATTTTTGTATGTTTATTTTATAACCTGAGACTCTGCCAAACTCTTCTATTAGTTTCAGTAGTTTTCTGGAGGATTCCTTAGGGTTTTCTGTGTATAAGATCATGTCATCTGCAAATAGTGATAGCTTTACTTCCTCCTTGCCAATCCGGATACCCTTTATTTCTTTGTCTAGCCTAATTGCCCTGGCTAGGACTTCCAGCACGATGCTGAATAAGAGCGGTGATAAAGGGCATCCTTGTCTGGTTCCCGTTCTCAAGGGAAATGCTTTCAGGTTCTCTCCATTTAGAGTGATATTGGCTGTTGGCTTTGCATAGATGCCCTTTATTATGTTGAGGAATTTTCCTTCAATTCCTATTTTGGGAAGAGTTTTTATCATAAATGGCTGTTGGACTTTGTCAAATGCCTTTTCTGCATCAATTGATAAGATCATGTGGTTTTTATCTTTTGTTTTATTTATGTGATGGATTACATTAATGGTTTTTCTGATATTAAACCAGCCTTGCATAAAAAAAATTTTTTTTTTTTTTTGCATACCTGGTATAAATCCCACTTGATCATGGTGAATTATTTTTTTGATGTGTTGTTGGATTCTATTGGCTAGAATTTTGTTGAGGATTTTTGCATCTATGTTCATGAGGGATATAGGTCTGTAATTTTCTTTTTTTGTAATGTCTTTACCTGGTTTTGGTATCAGGGAGATGGTGGCTTCATAGAATGAGTTGGGTAGTATTCTGTCCTTTTCTATGCTTTGAAATACCTTCAGTAGTAGTGGTGTTAACTCTTCTCTGAAAGTTTGGTAGAACTCTGCAGTGAAGCCGTCTGGGCCAGGGCTTTTTTTTGTTGGAAGTTTTTTGATTACCGTTTCAATCTCTTTTTTTGTTATGGGTCTATTTAGTTGTTCTACTTCTGAATGCGTTAGTTTCGGTAGGTAGTGTTTTTCCAGGAATTCATCCATTTCTTCTAGGTTTTCAAATTTGTTAGAGTACAATTTTTTCGTAGTAATCTGAAATGATTCTTTTAATTTCATTTGGTTCTGTTGTGATGTGGTCCTTCTCGTTTCTTATTCGGGTTATTTGTTTCCTTTCCTGTATTTCTTTAGTCAGTCTAGCCAATGGTTTATCAATTTTGTTAATTTTTTCAAAGAACCAGCTTTTGGCTTTGTTAATTCTTTCAATTGTTTTTCTGTTCTCTAATTCATTTAGTTCAGCTCTAATTTTTAGTATTTGTTTTCTTCTGGTGCCTGATGGGTTCTTTTGTTGCTCACTTCTATTTGTTCAAGTTGTAGGGACAGTTCTCTGCTTTTGGCTCTTTCTTCTTTTTGTATGTGTGCATTTATTGATATAAATTGGCCTCTGAGCACTGCTTTTGCTGTGTCCCAGAGGTTTTGATAGGAAGTATTTTCATTCTCGTTGCTTTCTAAGAATTTCCTTATTCCCTCCTTGATGTCTTCTATAACCCAGTCTTTTTTCAGGAGGGTATTGTTCATTTTCCAAGTATTTGATTTCTTTTCCCTAGTTTTTCTGTTATTGATTTCTAGTTTTATTGCCTTGTGGTCTGAGAAGATGCTTTGTAATATTTCGATGTTTTGGACTCTGCAAAGATTTGTTTTATGACCTAATATGTGGTCTATTCTAGAGAATGTTCCATGTGCACTAGAAAAAAAAGTATATTTTGTAGCAGTTGGGTGGAGAGTTCTGTATAAGTCAATGAGGTCAAGTTGGTTGATTGTTGTAAGTAAGTCTTCCGTGTCTCTTTTGAGCTTCTTACTGGATGTCCTGTCCTTCTCCGATAGTGGTGTGTTGAAGTCTCCTACTATAATTGTGGAGGTGTCTATCTCACTTTTCAGTTCTGTTAAAATTTGTTTTATGTATCTTGCAGCCCTGTCATTGGGTGCATAAATATTTAATATGGTTATGTCTTCCTGATCAATTGTCCCTTTTATCATTATATAGTGTCCTTCTTTATCCTTTGTGGTGGATTTAAGTCTAAAGTCTATTTTGTCAGAAATTAATATTGCTACTCCTCTTCTTTTTTGCTTATTGTTTGCTTGATATATTTTTTTCCATCCTTTGAGTTTTAGTTTGTTTGTGTCTCTAAGTCTAAGGTGTGTCTCTTGTAGGCAGCATATAGATGGATCGTGTTTCTTTATCCAGTCCTTGACTCTCTGTCTCTTTATTGGTGCATTTAGTCCATTTACATTCAGCGTAATTATAGATAAATAAGTTTTTAGTGTTGTCATTTTGATGTCTTTTCATGTGTGTTGTTGGCCATTTCATTTTTCCACATACTTTTTTGTGCTGAGACGTTTTTCTTAGTAAATTGTGAGATCCTCATTTTCATAGTGTTTGACTTTATGTTAGTTGAGTCGTTACGTTTTTCTTGGCTTTTGTCTTGAGTTATGGAGTTGTTATACCTTTTTGTGGTTACCTTATTATTTACCCCTATTTTTCTAAGTAAAAACCTAACCTGTACCGTTCTGTATCGCCTTGTATCACTCTCCATCTGGCAGTTCAATGCCTCCTGTATTTAGTCCCTCTTTTTTTTTTTTTGATTATTGTGATCTTTTACCTATTGACTTCCATGATTCCCTGTTATGTGTATTATTATTTTTTTTAATTAATCTTAATTTGTTTGTTTTTGTGATTTCCCTATTTGAGTTGATATCAGGACATTCTGTTTTGTGACCTTATGCTGTGCTGGTATCTGATATTATTGGTTTTCTGACCAAACAATATCCTTTAGTATTTCTTGTAGCTTTGGTTTGGTTTTTGCAAATTCTCTAAACTTGTGTTTATCTGTAAATAGCTTAATTTCGCCTTCGTATTTCAGAGGGAGTTTTGCTGGATATATGATCCTTGGTTGGCAGTTTTTCTCCTTCAGTGCTCTGTATATGTCGTCCCATTCCCTTCTTGCCTGCATGGTTTCTGCTGAGTAGTCTGAACTTATTCTTATTGATTCTCCCTTGAAGGAAACCTTTCTTTTCTCCCTGGCTGCTTTTAAAATTTTCTGTTTGTCTTTGGTTTTGGCAAGTTTGATGATAATATGTCTTGGTGTTTTTCTTTTTGGATCAATCTTAAATGGGGTTCGATGAGCATCTTGGATAGATATCCTTTCGTCTTTCATGATGTCAGGGAAGTTTTGTGTCAGGAGTTCTTCAACTATTTTCTCTGTGTTTTCTGTACCCCCTCCCTGTTCTGGGACTCCAATCACCCGCAAGTTATCCTTCTTGATAGAGTCCCACATGATTCTTAGGGTTTCTTCATTTTTTTTAATTCTTTTATCTGATTTTTTTTCAGCTATGTTGGTGTTGATTCCCTGGTCCTCCAGAAGTCCCAGTCTACATTCTAATTGCTCGAGTCTGCTCCTCTGACTTCCTATTGCGTTGTCTAATTCTGTAATTTTATTGTTAATCTTTTGGATTTCTACATGCTGTCTCTCTATGGATTCTTGCAACTTATTAATTTTTCCACTATGTTCTTGAATAATCTTTTTGAGTTCTTCAATAGTTTTATCGGTGTGTTCCTTGGTTTTTCTGCAGTTTGCCTTATTTCGTTTGTGATGTCTTGAAGCATTCTGTAAATTAGTTTTTTTATATTCTGTATCTGATAATTCCAGGATTGTATCTTCATTTGGGAAAGATTTTGATTCTTTTGTTTGGGGGCTTGGAGAAGCTGTCATGGTCTGCTTCTTTATGTGGTTTGATATGGACTGCTGTCTCCGAGCCATCACTGGGAAACTAGTTTTTCCAGAAAATCCGCTAAAAAAAAAAATGCAGTCAGATCCCTATCCCTCTGGCTCAGGCAATTCAGATGTTAATGAAGCCGCCTGGGGAGGCTGGGGGAGGGATCAGAGAGATAAGAGAGTAGCACCTCAGAATATAGCCAGAGTTGGTTGTCTTGCTTGGAATGACTATTATATCTGAGATTCCCGCGGGGCGCGTCGCCTATGTGTGCTGGCTGTGTGGAGATTGCCCCCGGGGTGTCTGGCCCGCTGAAGTCATGGTCAGATCCTCCGCTGCCAGCCCCACGCCCAATGTCAAGGTTCCCCTGCTGGGACGAGCACCCTTATTTTTGAAATAAGCATTTACCAAATTGCCCAGCTGCAGTCCTTATTCAGTGGGATTTTTATCAGGTCCCTTAGTGGAAGTATTTCTCTACTGGGTACTGAAACTTACAGACCAGCAGAGTGCAGCTGCAGTTCTGAGATTGCATCATTAGGTGTAAGCATGGACAAAAAACAAAGGGACCCAGGAAGAAGTCAGAAAGGGAGTTATGTTAGCTGCAGCCTCAAACTCAGTTGTAGAAATAAGGGCATGGTCCCTACCTCTATTTCAGATTTATTTCTCCCTTCCTGCTAAGGTGTTTGAAAACTGAGGAGTTATACCCCATTCCTCCCTCCCACTTTTTTTCTTTTAATAAATGAGGTGTTATTATTTTAGTTATTGCTAGCCTAAGAATGTCCTTTTTTCCTCTGCCCCTATTTATCAGGGGTGTTGGAGGCGGTTGCACTTACCGTTTACCCTGAGCTTCCAGAATGGTGAGGAGTAACCCCCAGATGGGAACGCAGAGGAAGACCAGGAGGGAGAGCATCTTCAGGAGATTGTGGGCTAGAGGCCAATAAACAGCTTTCAGAGGGCCGCATGGCATGGCGGCTGTACACAGTGCCCAAACTCATGCCGCTGTGTTGCCTTCTTGCTGGGAGCAGGTGTGTTGTCTGTGGCTGTGTGTGCCATAATTTGGATATATTGAGTTGAAGCTGTGTAGAAAGAAGGGTTTGTTTCAGGTGGACAGTCAAAGGGGGACAGGATGTCTATCATGGGGCCCTCTGTGTAGAGAAACAGGCTGAAATTCCTTGGCCCGCAACCACCTGCTAGAAGATGTAGCCCTTGGCTGTTCTTTGCACAGGATCACCCACTAATTGGACCATGGGTAGCCACCTGAACCAAGGGCAACCAGCCTCCACACTGTCCTTAACGTGACCTGTGTATTAGCTCCCTAGGGCTACTGTAATAAAGTACCACAAATCTGGTGGCTTACAAGAACAGAAATTTATAGTCTCGCAGTTGTGGAGGCTAGGAGTCTGAAATAGAGTGTCAGCCATATTAATTCCTCCTGAGGGCTCTGAGAGAGAATTTGCTCCATGCCTCTTTCCTGGCTTCTAGTGAAAGCTGGTAAGCCTTGGCGTTTCTTGGCTTGTAGATGTGTCAGTCCAAGTATCTGCCTCCTCCTTCACATGGCTGTCTTCCCTCTATGTGTCCCTGTCTGGGTTTCTTCTCCTCTTTTATAAGGACACCACTCAGGTGGGACTAGAACCCACCCTACTCCAGTATGACCTCAGGGTAACCTAACTGGTAACATCTTGAAAGATCTCATTTCTAAACAAGTTCACTTTCACAGGTACTGGGGGTTAGGACTTCAACATACCTTTGTGGGGACACAGTTCAACCCACAGAAACCTGATATGAATAGATGACTTGCATCAATATGGTCTTCTCTTTCAGGAATCTGAATGGAATGTAAGAAAAGAACGTGCTATTCGGGAGTAGAAGAAAATGAGAGAAGGTAGCTGAGTAACTTGTGCTGGGTGCTAGCAGGTCTAGAATAATCCTTCATTCCTGGCTCCCTGCAGCCATGATGGCTCCTGATCCTGGATACCCCTGACTGAGGGTCTGCATTCTTTATCACTCCATGGCATTTCTACAAAAGAGGCCATCCCTTTGATTTGCTCCTTAAAATAGAAAGAACCTAGCACAGTAAACGCAATGGTCTCTGCACACATTTGTGAAATGAGGGCTCATACTAGTGGAGACACAGTCAGTCTATAATAAATATGTGGGGCACGTATGGATTCTCAGACTCTGAAATACTTTCACAGCCCCCAGAAACTGGGATCCACAGGTTGACCTATTCCTCCTTTGGGATAGGATTTAATTAGCTGCCTTTGCCCTACCACCAGCAGCGTAGGAAGTAGATACAGTGTCTAGGGAAGTAGTCCCTATTCTTGCAGGACTATTCAAGAGTTACTTTCTTGACCTTGCTCTGACTCACTAAGAGAATAAGCAGACCGAGTCCATGGTAGTGAAGCCTGAGGGCTATGTGATGTAATGTGTATGGTCCCCCAAAGACACCCATGTCCCAAATTCTCTCTTATGCCCTGGCCACCTATGGGAGACACTTCCTCCGTCGGAGACACACCCACTGGCCTTCCTATCTAAATCTCAAACCTGGCCCTTCACTATACTCTGTCCTTGTCTGTCATTGCCTGTGTGGCCCAGATCAGCCCTTTACTATGCACAAATGGCTTATTCTTTGGTTTTTATGCATGCACAGAACACAGGAAAAATGATCGCCAATGGCAGGCTGACAGATTGAGGGAAGAAAGACAGAGCTAGGGCATGGCATGCTACCTTGGATAGGGATGAAGCATCAGGCACCAGAGTCTTTCTGGTGAAAGGATAGAGGTAGATGCTGGGAGTGGTGGGAGAGGAGCCAGCAGACAAGGAGAGCCCAGAAAGACAAACGTGACCGATTTCATTTTATTTCCCTCGATGGGCTGTCAGGAGGCCAGAGCATGGTTTTATGTTCAATTACAATAACCACATTGATTAAAATGATTGGCATTTTGGCGTTTTTTTTTTTTTCTTGTAGCTCTCAATCCTTTTAAAACATGTTTCATTAGTCATTTTAAGAAACAAATGCATTGGGAAGCTTGCCATTTTGTAGGGGAGATAAGAGAGTCTGGGAGAGCAGAGAACATTCTGGTTTTGGAGTCAGATCCTTTTGTGTTTGAATCTGGATTCTGCCACTTGTGTGACATTGGGCATACTACTCAACCTCTCCGAGGTTCTGTTTCTTCACTTCTCAAATTATGATCATAACAATACCTATCCAGTAGGGGCTTTATTAGGATTTCATGGAGAATATATGTAGCGGGCTTCACACAACATACGGAAGATCTGCCACATTGCCTGCGGTTGTCGTTGAGTGCCATCGAGTTGATTTCAACTCACAGCGACCCCATGTGACACAGTAGAGCTGCCCCATAGAGTTTTCTAGGCTGTTATCTTTATGGAAGCAGATTGCCAGGTTTTTCTCCTATGGAGCAGTTAGGTGTATCTTAGTCATCTAGTGCTGCTATAACAGAAATACCACCAAGTGGATGGCTTTAACAAAGAGAAGTTTATTTCCTCACAGTAAAGTAGGCTAAAAGTCCAAAGTCAGGGTGTCAGTTCTACCCTGAAGGCTTTCTCTCTCTGTCGGCCCTCTCATCAATCTTCCCCTGGGCTAGGAGCTTCTCCTCACAGGGACCCCAGGCCCAAAGGGTGCTGCTCTCTGCTTCCGGCATTGCTTTCGTGGTGATATGAGTCTCCTCTTCTCTGCTCTTTTCCCTTTCTTTTTTATCTCTTTAGAGATAAAAGGTAGTGCAGGCCACACTCCAGGGAAACTCCCTTTACATTGGATTAAGGATGTGACCTGATAAGAGTGTTACAATCCCACCCTAATCCTCTTTAACATAAAATTATAATCACGAAATGGAGGACAATCACACCATACTGGCAATCATGGCCCAGACAAATTGATACATGCATTTTGCGGGGGGGGACATAATTCAATCCATGATGATAAGTTTGAACAACCAACCTTTCAGTTAGTAGCTGATCACTTAACCATTGCCACCAGGGCTCCTTCCACACTACCTAGCACTCAGTAATAATAGCTGAGGTATGTCAAGACTTCAGTATGTGTCAGGTAATGCATTAAGCATATTAACTTATTTGATATGGAACCAGGACGTCTTAGCCTTCAATCCCCCTGCCTCTCTCCCTGCCCTCTTTCCCACAGGTCTCTAAGAAACCTCTGGGATTTAAAAACCACTGCTGTGAGGGAAACAGAATAAAAACCTAACCCCGATTCTTCAGAACTGATGACCTGCCTGGGGCCTTGCCCAGGTGTCACAGAGGCAGCCACCGATGTCCACTGTGTGAGCACCTGTTTCCAGGAGACTGATCCAGGCTATTCGGTGACAGGGAGACAGGCCAGGGGCTTGTGCCGAAGCGGGTCACCCCTAGTGGAATCCCAATGTAGGTGAGGTTGAGTTCAGGAATCAGGACCTACAGCTGGTTAGGGCAGTTCAGAAGTACAGGTGTATCCTCAGAAAACTCGTCAAAATCTGCTGGCACCTTTCTAACTGCATGCGGGTCAACTTCTGCCCCTGCCCTCTGAGGGTTGGGGATACTGCAAGGGGACAGAGCAGACCCACAAGCACTAAAAATCACCTGACAGGGAGCACTGGGGGGATGTCAAGGCCCAGCTTTGTGGGGGGAATTACCTGGTTGCCACCTGAGAAGGCTCAGGCCAGAGGCTTGGGTGGAAGGACTGTGTCAATGCTGCAGACCTCGCCAGAATCAGGCAGAGGGTAAGCTCTACTGCCGTGTTGGCCCAGAGCAGTCAGGTGCTCTGTTGCCAGGAAACATCTGTGTTGGAATTTTATTTACAGGCCCGCCAAAGCCAAGTTCCTTAAAAGCATCTTCTTTCTGTCCAGATGGCTTCAGAAGGCTTGGCAAAAGACTATGTGAGTGTGTGTGTACATATGTGAGTAGGTGGCATTTTCAATCTGGGCCTCTCCTTTTTTTAGGACTTTGTCCCTTAGTGACTCTTACCCAGTTAAACTGTACTTCTTGCTCTTTTCTTAAGCACTTAAGTAAGAAGAAGAGAGCCTAAGATTCTCAGCGAGGGTCTTCTACGCTGGAGACCACCCTAAACCACTTAGGTGGCACACATCCTGCAACGACTCTGAGGGGTCTCAGTCCCAAATGTCTATTGATATGGAGTGAGGGACAGATGAATTCCACAAATAATCCCCATTCCTAATTTAAGCCAGAGCTGTCCCCCCTCTCTGCTCTGACTTGTCCATACAGAGCTCTAATCATAAAACAGTTGGGTTTATTCAATGACCACTCAGAAACCTAGGTATTACATATTAGTGCTGAAACAAACTCTCAGTTTACACAGGAAGAAACTGAGGCTCAGTTTTAGGTTAACAACTGCTCAGGGATATCCTCTTGGTGGCTAGTGAGATGACAGTCCCCTTTCCTACCCAATGCCCATTTTCCTGGGAAGCCAAAATCTGGTAAACTGTTCCAATATCTAACTAAAAAAAAAAAAAAAATTTTTTTTTTTTTTTACTAAAGACAAGGAAAATCTATCCCAGTTGGCATTTCTGCGTAACCCAGAGAGAGGTGGTTCTTAATCAAGGGAGTTCATCAGAATTACTTGGGGAGCCTTGACAAAATAAAGATGTCCAGCCCCTACCCCAGACCAATTAAATCAGAACTTCTACTTGGAAGGTGGCAACATCTTTGGAAAACATTCCCGGGGTGCTTCTAATGGGCAGCTCTGATTAAGAACCACCATGTTACAGGAATATTTTCCCCTAAGCAATCTAATATTGGTCGTATTTCTCAGGCAGCTAGTTTTTCACTGATAGCTCGCTCCCCAACAGAGATAGCACAGCAGCAAGGCTAACAGCGTGTGCTCCAGAGCCCAACTCCTTCCCACCTCCACCACCTTCTGAGGGCAATTTACTTAACCATTCTGCTCCTCGTTTCCGCATCTGTAAAATGGAGCTAATAATATCTAAGTCGGAGGGTTATTATGAAAATTGAGGTAATATTTAAAATACACTTAGTGCCTGGCAAATGATAAGTCTTACCCCGAAAACATTGGTTGTTACGGTCAGTACACTTGTTGACATGATACTTTCAAAAGTAGTGACAATAGTCATTTCTGGGAACCTCTGGGACAGGTACATGCACATAATATTTGTTTTTCTCCACCACGAGTCCTTTGAGCCTCCTCTTTGGAAATGCTTTTCGGCTAGAAAAGAAAGGCACATTCACGCAAATTGGTTCACAGGTACAGTGTGATCCGGGAATGAGCCTGGGCTGAAAATAAACCAGCCTACTCTTTCTGTTTCCAGCAATAGAGTAGTTTAGGTATGGGAGCAATTTTCCCATTCAAAACAACAGAAATCCTAGGTGATTGTATTTTTTACATCTTTAAAAATGTATCTCTGAGCTGACATGGAGGAAACCCTGTGACCCCGAAACATACTGAAACCAAGAATCCTGGGAAGTAAAGGGATACCAGAGCTTTCTTTCACCTTGGAAGTTGCCGACATGCATTACAGCCTTGAGCTCCTGTCAGGGCCAGATTAGTCAGTAAGCAAGATACGCTCAGGCTTACATTAAGCAAGGTATACACAGGCCTACTTGTGCATATTTACTAATCTGTAGGACAAAATTTCAAATGGGTTTTGCAAGTAAGCCTGTGCATACCTTGATTATTGGGTAATCTGTCCCTGGCTCCTGTCTTGGAGATTGTGAGGGAATGGGAGACAGGGGTTTAAGTCCAGGGCTTGACCAAGACAGAGGAACTCATACGAGATACTCAAATAAAGCTGGGATCCCAAAAGACTACACACATTTTGTGGCAAACACAGAAAAATAGATGTAAGAAAACTTGTCTGTCTCAAACACGCAATCACTTTGGCCTAGCACAAACTAACACTTACTTGGATTTGTAGTTCTAATTCATAGCGCATGTGTGGTTCCAAATATCTCTGTCTGAAAATTTAGAATGTTCTCAGTTTTGTACCATCTCACATGACCAGATTAATAAACACAGATATACACTAGAGGAATCTTGCTGCGACCCAGCCTGTCAGAAATTCCACAGATTAATGTCCAAGGAATATTAGTAGCTTACAGTCAATAATCATAAAACACATAAAGAAAAAACATTATGATTGAGTCAACCAGTGGGGGGGGGGGATCTCAAAAACCAGATAGTAGAAATGGATCAACAAGAACATCAAGTAATGAATTTATTGAACACCAAAAATAAAATAACTATGTGAAATACATTTAAAGACATAAAAAAGAAGCTTGAAAATTTGAGCAAGCAGCAAGTTGACTTGAAACCTAGCCAACAAAATGTAACTTCTATAAACGAAAAGTATAATAAATGAAATTAAAAGCTCAATGAATTGAGTAGCCAGATATAAAATAGAAATAATGAAGTAATAATTAAGATGGACGTAAGAAGTTAGTGTGGATATGAATCTCAGAAGTAAGCTAGACAATATGAAAAAAAAAAAAAAGATAAAAAAGAGAGGACAAAGTGAGAAGTTTCAACCAAATAGAATAGGAAGGGGATTTTGTTCTAAGAAATGACAGCATTTTCCAGAATTTTCCCCAAAAACACTAATCTTCATTAAATCCCAAGCAGGACAAATAAGAAGAAACATACACCTAGACACATCATAGTAAAAACAGACAATAAAGAAAGAGATTATCGTAGAAGTGACCAGAGAGGAAAGATGAAATCTCTGTAAAGGAATGGCAATTAGTGTGACTGCTGACATCTCACTCACAATATTGGAAGTCAGAGGGCAGTGGAAAATATCTTCAGTGTGTTGACAGAAAATAATTGTTAATGAAATTTCCACATTCAACCAAGTGATTTTTCAAAAAATGAGGGCAAAATAAAGATGTTTCAAAAAAGCAAATCAACAAAACTGAGATAATTGGTCACCAAAAGTTCCCTTTAAAAAAATTCTACACAGTGTACTTCAGTCCAGAGGAAAATGATCCAAGAGGGAAGGCCTGAGGTACAAGAAGGAATGGTGAGCAATTATATTTATAAATATATAAATAAATCTAAATAAACCTTAACTTAAATCTAAATTAACCTTAGTGTAATAAAATAACAATAATGTCAAATTTTCAGGAGAAAAAGCAGATTAGAATTAAAATACTAGACAAAATAAGCATGTAAGTTGGGTGGGATGAGGATAATTGGAATAAAAAAAAATTTAAGGACCTTGGCTTTTTAGGAGGAGATTTAAGATAATGATCAATTTTAGAATTATTAAGAATATACATTACAATTGTTAGGCCAACCAGTAGAAGATATGAAGAATATAACTTTCAAACAAGTAGAAACAAACACAAAATACAAACAAAGTCACTCAATTTACAAGAAGGAAAGAAAAGCATGTGTTGGGAGAGAACAGAAAAAGTGAGACAAATATAAAACACTTAAGAAGATACAGAAATAAATTTGAATATATTAGTAATTACTATGACTGTCACAAAACTAAGCTCTCTATTTAAAAGAAAAAAATTGACAACCCAGATAAAGAAATATAATCTAGCATACACTATTTATAAAAGATGCATTTCAAACATAAGAACATAGATATATTGAAAGTTAAAGGATGAGAAAAGATACAACAAATACTAATCAAAAGAAAAAAATACATTACTATCAGAAAAAAAAACTTTAAGACAGCTTTATAAGTAATAACAAGGGTCATTATATAATGATAAAATGCTTGATCTCTCCCAAATATATAACAAGTCTAAACTTGTAAGACATATGTACATACATATATATTTATACTTATGTATATATGTTCTTGTTGTCATTAGATGCCATTGAGTCAGATCCATTTCATAGTGACCCTATGCACAACAGAACAAAACACTGCCCAGTCCTGTGCCATCCTCGCAATCATTGTTATGTCTGAGCCCATTGTTGCAACCACTGTGTCAATCCATCTCCATGAGGGCCTTTCTGTTTTTCACTGAACCTCTGCTTTACCAAGCATAATGTCCTTCACCAGGGGCTGATTCCTCCTGATAATATATCCAAAAAATGCAAGACGCTGTTTCACCATCTTTGTTTCTAAAGAGCATTCTGGTTGTACTTCTTCCAAGACAGATTTGTTCATTCTTTTGGCAGTCCATTTTGCATTCGATATTTTTGCCAACACCACAATTAAAGGCGTCAATTCTTTGGTTTTCATTATTCATTGTCCACCTTTCACAGGTATATGAGGTGAGTGGCTTGAGTCAGGTGCACTCTAGTCTTCAAGGTGACATCTTTGATTTTCAACATTTTAAAGAGGTCTTTTGCAGCAGATTTGCCCAATGCAATGCATTGTTTGATTTTTTGACTACTGCTTCCATGGGTGTTGATTGTGGATCTGAGTAAAATGAAATCTTTGACATCTTCAATCTTTTCTCCATTTATCAAGATGCTGTTTATTGGTCCAGTTCTGATGATTTTTGTTTCCTTTATGTTGAGGTGTGATGCATGCTGAAGGCTGTGGTCTTTGATCTTCTTCAGTAAGTGCTTCAAGTCCTATTCACTTTCAGCAAGCGAGGTTGTGTCATCTGCATAACACATGTTATTAATGAGTCTTCCTCCAATCCTGATGCCCTGTTTTTCTTCACGTAGTCCAGCTTTTCAGATTATTTGCTCAGCACGCACATTGAATAGGTATGGTCAAAGGATACAACCCTGATGCACGCCCTTCTTGACTTAAAACCATGCAGTATCCCTTGTTCTGTTTGAACTACTGCCTCTTGATCTATGTACAGGTTTCTCATGTGCACAATTAAGTGTTCTGGAATTCCCATTCTTCACAATGTTATCCATAATTTGTTATGATCCACACAGTCAAATACCTTTGTATAGTCAATAAAACACAAGTAAACATCTTTCTTATATTCTCTGCTTTCAGCCAGGATCCATCTGACATCAGCAATGATATCCTTGGTTCTACATCCTCTTCTGAATCTGCCTTGAATTTCTGGCAGTTCTCTGTCGACATACAGCTGCAGCTGCTTTTGAATGATCTTCAGCAAAATTTTACTTGTGTGTGGTATTAATGATATTGTTCGATAATTTCTGCATTCAGTTATATAGTATATATATTTGCATGTTATATATATAAATTATAAATTACACATATAATTTTGAATACATATAAGATGTAAAATATATATTATATATAATTTGAGTATATATGTGTATAGGGCCACTATGCGTTGGAATCGGCTCAATGGCAATGGGTTTGGTTTTGGAAACCCTGGTGGCATAGTGCTTAAGGGCTGTGGCTGCTAACCAAGAGGGAAGCAGTTTGAATCCACCAGCCACTCCTTGGAAACTTGATGGGGCAGTTCTACTCTGTCTTATAGGGTTGCTATGAATCAGAATTGTCTTGATGGCAACACAAGCGCACATACACACACACACACACACTGAAAACATATAAAGCAAACAAAAGACAGTCCTACAAGGAAAGGTAGACAAATCCATTGTTCTACTGGGAAATCTAACACACCTCTCTCAGTAACTCATAGATTAAGCAGATACAAATCAGTAAGGATAGAGAAGATTTAAAGAACACATTAACAAGCTTAATCAAATGGATAGATACAGAACATTGCATTCAAAACTTGGAGATTATAACTTTTTTCAAGCACACATGGAACTTTATATGAATAAATTTCAAATGCAATTAAGTTAGAAAGCAGTAACAAAACTATATTTAGACGAAAACTTACACTAAGAAATTTTAAAAAATATAACTCTAAATAAATCATACCAAAGAGGAAGTCATAATGGAAATTAAAAAATATTAAAATTGAATATAATGAAAATGTTGTGTCTTAAGACTTCTGGAATGCAGCTAAAAGCAAACTACTAATTGAACAGATAGTGCTTAATCTGAAAAAGGACCTCTTAAAAACCTACAGCAATCATCATTATTAATAGTCAAAAGTTTAAGATCAAGGGATAAGATAAGGATGCCCACTACCAATATCCCTACTTGACAATGCCTCCAAGATCATAGCTAGGGGCAATCAAACAAGAAATAGAAACGAAACTTGTAAAAATTAGAAAGGAAGAAACAAAACTGTCATTATTTTCAAATGTAGAAAATCCAAAATAATCTACATATGAATTATTAGGATTAATAAGAGTCCAACAAGATGTCTAGATACCAAATTAATACCAATATCAATTGCATTTCTATATATCAGAGACAATCATTTAGAAAATGTAATGTCTTAGTCCTCTAGTGCTGCTATAACAGAAATACACAAGTGGACAGCTTTAACAAAGAGAAATTTATTTGCTCAGAGTCTAGCAGGCTAGAAGACCAAATTCAGGGCGTCAGCTCCAGGAAAAGGCTCTCTTTCTCCGTTGGCTCTGGGGAAAGGTTGTTGTCATCAATCTTCCCCTGGACTAGGAGCTTCTTCTTGCAGGAACCCCAGGTCTACAGAATACACTCTGCTCCTGGAGCTGCTTTCTTTGTAGTATGAGGAAGATTTCTGCTTGCTTCTGTCTTTTATATTTCAAAAGTCTTTGACTTAACACTCTAATCTTGTAGATCTCATCAATATAACTGCCGATAATCCATCTCATTAACATCATTGAGAAAGGATTTGCAACACACAGAGAAATCACATCAGATGACAAAATGGTGGACAATCATGCAATACTGGGAATCATGACCTAGGCAAGTTGACAGATATTTTTGGGAGACACAATTCAATCCATGACACCATTTACAACTATCAGTAAAAAATATGAAGTGCTTAGCAATAAATTTATAAAAGAGATTTAAGCCTTTATAAATAAAACTCTAAAACTTTGTTGAAAGACTTTAAGTTAGTCCTAAAGCTATGCAGAGATTTACCATGCTTACCATGTTTTTGAATAGAAAGACTTAATATTATAAAGATGTAATTCCCCCCCTTTTGATCTATAGATTAAACAAAATTCCAGTAGGATTTTGTTCTTTCAGTGGAACTTGATAAAAAAATTCTTCAACTTATACAGAAGATCAAAAGGCCAAGGATAGTTAAGACGATCCTGAAGAAGCAGCAGAGGGTGGTAGGAGTGTCGCCACCACAGGTCAAAACTTCTTATAAATTATTGTAAATTCAACTACAATCAACTTAAGAATTTCTTTTTATCAGTAGACACCTTAAAGAGAACAAAGAGATGAGATATAAGCCTAGAGAAGATATTTGCAATACATGTAACTAAGAAGGATTTCCAGAATATATAAAAATTCTTATAAAGCCATAAGAACAACAATAATAAAAGACTCAATATGCTAGTGGATAAAAGCCATGAGGAGGCATTTTACAGAAAAGGAACACACATATGGCTCATAATCATATGGAAAAAAGGCTCAATGTCGTCACTAACCAGGGAATTACAAATTAAAACCGCAATGAGAAATCATTTTACACCCACCAAATCAACAACAAAAACATGGTTGACAATTTGTTATCGAGGGCATAGAGCCACAGAAACTTTTATTAATTGCTAATGAGAGTATAAATTGGTACACCCACTTTGAAAAACAGTATAAAATTACCTAGTAAAGCAGAATATCCACATATTCTATGACCCAGCAATCTCACTCCTACCAAAAGAAACTCTTACATATGTGCAAGAAAATTCGCACCTGTGTAGTTCAGATCCGAACAACCAAATGCCCATCAGCAATAGGAGGAACAAGTGAAATGTGGTATATTCCATTCAGTGTATGAAGGAATACTACACAGCAGTGAAAACGAAGGCCCTACACACAGCTGTCCTCAAAAACATGTATGAATCTCAAAATATAGGATTGAATAAAAGAATCAAGTCACAGACAATCCATAGCAGTGTGACTATGTATATAAAATAAATAAATAAAATCAAATAATATATTTTTAGGGGTTCACTCATAGGTGATAAGAAAAAGCAAGAGAGAACAGCCAACACAAAAATCAGGCTAATGGATAACTCTGGGGTGGGGGGCAAGGATGAGAATGTGATCCAGGAGAGAGACATGGGGATGTCCAAGGTTTGGCGAGATTCTATTTCTAATGCTAAATGGCGAATACACTGGTGTTCATTTTGTTACTAGTTTCTAAACTGTGCATAAGGTTTTTATACTCTTTTGTGTGTATGATACAATTCACAATTAAACAATAACAACAAAAAAAACCACCCGTCATAGGGCAAATTAAACCCAGTCAGCTGAAAACAAGTTGTGGGGAAAATGTAAGCTATTCCACAATGGTGAACTCAAGGCTAAACAGCCCAGTGTTGAGTCTCTGACAAGGCTGCAGCACCCCTTGGGCTATTTCATAGAGGAGTCCTCTCTAACACATCCTAGCTCTGGTCTGATCCTCCTCACCTTGGCAAGGAAAAAGACAAGGCTTCTCTCTCTCTGTCTTTCCTTTGTGTTAATGAGATTGCAAGGCTGGGTCAACTACTTTGCCCAAGGTCACAGAGCTAGTGAAAGTTCCCAGTCCACTGCTCATTTCACCTATTACTATGCAGCATTTTATTTTATCCTTCCCGGGAGGGCTTCAGAGAAGAGAATATTAAAAGGCTACAGTAATTAGCCTCACATTGTACACCCTTGACTCCAGAGTGGCTCCTTCCACCTCGGCCATGGAGGGAAAAGTTTAATTCTGCCCTTCTTGGACAGGTCTGAGTTTCTGGGTGAGAGGCAGGAGAAAATTTCCGAAGACGCCTAAGAGGGTAAAGGGTAGATTTGGGTCACTATTATTCTCAGTGGTCTTTGAGCATTAACTGTGGACCTTGTGGAGGCAAAACATTAGGTCTCACCCGTGGGAGGCTGGTTGTGTTGGCACCTTGGAGTAGTCTGTTCATTTCGTGTTGAAAAATCCACCTGTTTCTGGACGTCAGCTTCTGACCTATGGAGCGGAGCTGCAGGTGAGCAGGTGGGAGTTGCAGGTGAGGAGTTGCCATTTGGAAGCTCCTTCCACTGTCCAAAGACCCTATGCCCCTGTCTTTATAGATCTTTTAAGGGAACCATACTGTAAGTCTCTAAAACAAAACATAAAAAAACAAAACCAGTCCCTTCATATTTAAACACGTATAAATTATTCAAAACCAAAAAACCACACTCAGTCGGTTCTGACTCATAGCGACCCTATAGGACAGAGTAGAACTGCCCCATAGAGTTTCCAAGCAGCGCCTTGTGGATTCGAACTGCTGACCCTTTAGTTAGCAGCCGTAGCACTTAACCACTATGCCACCAGGGTTTCCGTATAAATTATTAGGAAGTATAGAAGGTAACCCCACCTGGGCCTTGGAAGTTGCTGGGAGTCACCAGGCTAGTTAATGATTAAGCTTCAGACTGTACTTCCTTTGTTGCCTGTTGAAGAGGGGGTGGGACAGTCAACTGAAGGTGCTTTCTGCTGTTGTTTGGCTGATTGTCAAGATCCTCCCTTGAGAACTTGACTATAACTCAAAGATCAGATACATTGTGTCTTGACAAAAACTTGTGGAGGTCTGTTAGGGCCTTCTTGGATGCTTGACCTCTGCTACCTGACTAGACACCACCCTCCTCTGATATGCCCATGATGAGGCACAGAGCCTGGGGAAACTGGTCCTTCTGCAGCACTTGCCTTGCAAGACCCATTGTCCTTTGCCTATTAATGTCACTGTTCTTCTTCTAGGCTCTCCCTTTTTCTATTAGCCAGGGAAGGTATCATCACAGCCTTAATAACAAGCAGACCTACTTCTGGAGGGCATCTGGCCTTTGGAGAAGACCTACGCCTGTTCAACCTCAAAAGAGAAAGGGTACTTTGTCCTCATTTAAGAATTTCCAACCCAGTGAATTCAATAAATTAATTTTTAGTAAATGCAAGTCACATGAGTTTAAAATGCTTAGACACTGCTCTGGGGTTTTTCTTGCGTATGTCTGGAAAGAGTCAGGGACCAGAGAAGCATTGCAGCCTTGTGGTTAAGGTTTTGGGCTCCAAAGGTTTGAAATCCATCAGGCCTGCTAGTTTCCAATCCTGCTTCAGCTACCACAGGTGTCCCTCCTGCTCCATCATCTGTCAGGTGGGGCTGGCAACCTCTAACTCACAGGGCCTTATGGGCATGAAGTGAGGTAATTCATCATTGATGCTCATAGTTACGACTGTTTCTGAGCTTGGTTTGGATATTCCCTAACCTCAGGAGGCATCCTGTGGAATGCAGACCATGGCAAACCATCTGCCTGTATTTCAATGTATTATGTAACTGAACTGAGAGGGGTGGGGAAAAAAGCAGCTGACTTTAGTAACTTTGGAAAATGGAGTTTTGACCAGAAGTTGTAAGTCTAAAGACAAAAGGAGCTGTACGTAAACATGGCACTCTGCTTGGTAAGTTTGTTTCTCTCGGGGTCTGGGCTAATAGTTCTGAAACTGTATAACATGCAATGTAAACCACAAACCAAACTCATTGTCCCCAAGTCAAATCCAACTCATAGCGATCCCACAGGACAGAGGAGAACTGCCCCGTAGGGTTTCCAAGGCTGTAAATCTTTATGGAAGCAGACTGCCACCTCTTTCTCCCATGGAGCAGCTGTGAGTTCGAACTGCTAAGCTTTCTGTTAGGAACTGAGTGCTTAACCACTGGGCCACAAGGGCTCCTGACATGTAAAGTAGGGTTGAACATATAAATAAATAGATGTGGGAGCCAGATTTCTCACTGCACAGACAAGCAAGAAACGAAGGCTAGTATGAACCCTGTGTTACTAGATTAGAGTTGGACACCATCCATATGAACTTATGTTTAGCTCGAGATAGATAGGTAGGTAGGTAGATAGATAAATAATTACAGATATGTGTATATACATGTGTTGGTACACACATGTATATTTTCTTGCTCTGTTCCTTGAGCTAGTCTAGAAGAAATGACACCCAGTAGCAATGAGCACATGTCCGATCATGGTTTTAAGATCCCATTCCCCAATATAAAGAACCAGAGCTCCTTGGAGAAATGGCTGCTTCAAGAGGTGGGGTGCAGATTATACAAGATGATCCTGGAGCATTGTGTAGTAACAGAAAGTAAGGAAGTGCTTAAAAATAAAAATAAAAAGATGGGGGCATGGCAAAGGAACCAGGAGCCAACATGAAGAGCATCCAACGGCCAAAGCTCTAATAATTTGAGCAACAAGATAAGTAACATAGTATTGGATTATAACCCTAAGTATAACATAAATGTACATAAGTTCATATTGATACAAATACACAATTGAATAAATAAATAAATGGGGAAGAAATAAACTTTTCTTACAGATGAATTCCAAATAATACATGTAGATAATCCCCCGAAGAAGGTGGAGGTTAATCCTTACCCCCCTCTGAACTCCAGGGTGAGTTAAACTTGATGTCCTTAGTTAACTAGGGTTGTCATACCAACAAATAACACACGTGGGTGGCTTTAAAGAATAGAAATTTGTTTTCTCATAGTTCAGGAGGCTAGAAGTCTGAATTCAGGTATGACTCTGGGGAGGAGGGCAGGAAGGATCCTTCTTTGTCTATTTCTGCTTCTCGTACCTGGCAATCCTTAGAGTTCCTGGGTTTGTAGATTCATCTGTTGTGTGTGTCTGCCTTCATATGGGATCTACCCCCTCTGCCTATCTCTGTGTCTAATCTGCTCTTTTTATAACTCAGAAGTGATTAGGTTTAGGACCCACCCACCTGGTATGGTCTCATTCATATAACAAAAGAAAACTCTATTTCTGAGCAGGAACACGTCCCTAGGTACAGGGGCCAGGACTTCAATACATATTTGGGGGGCTACAATTGGATCCATAACATTTAGTGACTCCCTTTCAAAGAACAGGGTACAAAATGGAAAAACAGTAACTTTACAGTGACAAAGCTCACCTGATAAGGATCAACACCACCAGTGACATCATATTGAGATCATGTACTCCCTGACACAGCATGATGAGAAGGGCACTTCACGTCTGTGGTATTCTTCCCCAAAGTCCATAATCCCAGTCTAATCATGAGAAAAGCATCAGACAAACCCAAATTGAGGGATATTTACCAAATACAAGACCAATACTTCTCAAAACTGTCAAGGTCATGATAAAAAAGGAAAGACTGAGAAACTGTCACAGATCTCAGGAGACCAGGGAAACATGACCACTAAAAGCAATGTGGTATCCTGAATTAAATCCTGGAATAGGAAGAAGACTTAAATTAGTGGAAAAACAGGTGAAATCCCAATAAAATCTGTAGTTTAGTTAATAGAAATGTGCTAATGTTGGCTTCTTAGTTGTGATAAATATACCATGATTATATAAGATGTAAACAATAAAAGAAGCTATGTAAGGGATAGATGAGAACTCTCTGTACTTGTCTTAGTTATCTAATGCTGCTGTAACAGAAATACCACGAGTGGATGGCTTTAACAAAGAGAAGTTTTATTTTCTCACAGTAAAGTAGGCTAAAAGTCCAAATTCAGGGCATCAGCTCCAGGAAGCCTTTCCCTCTCTGTCGGCTCTGAAGGAAGGTCCTTGCCTTCAATATTCCCATGGTTGAGGAGCTTTTCAGGCGCAGGGACCCTGGGTCCAAACGACGCGCTGTGCTCCCGATGCTGCATTCTTGATGGAATGAGGTCCCCAACTCTCTGCTTGCTTCCCTTTCATTTTTATCACTTGAGAGATAAAAGGTGGTGCCGGCCACATCCCAGGGAAATTCCCTTTACACTGGATCAGGGATGTGACCTGGGTAAGGGTGGTGTTACAATCCCATCCTAGTCTCTTTAGCATAAAATTACAATCACAAGTTCGAGGACAACCACACAGTACTGGAAATCATGGCCCAGCCAAATTGATACACGCATTTTTGGGGGGACATAATTCAATCCATGACAGCACTATCTTTGCAGCTTTTCTGGAAATCTAAAATTGTTAAGAAATAAAAAAGCTTATTAAAAAAAAGATAAAAGGAGGCAGGGCCAAGATGGCAGACGAGGTGGACGCTACCGCGGATCCCTCTTGCAACAAAGACTGGGAAAAACAAGTGAATCGATCACATACATAACAATCTACGAACTCTGAACAACAAACACAGACTTAGAGACGGAGAACGAACAAATACGGGCAGACAGCGATAGTTTTCAGAACTAGGAGCCAGCATACCAGGTGGCTCCATTAACATCCGAATAGCCTGAGCCAGAGGGAGAATTCAGATTGGGATCTGACTGCATTTTTTTTTAGCTGATTACCTGGAAAAACTAGTTTCCCAGTGATGGCTCAGAGACAGCAGTCCATATCAAACCACGTAAAGAAACAGACCATGACAGCTTCTCCAACCCCCCAAACAAAAGAATCAAAATCTTTCCCAAATGAAGATACAATCCTGGAATTATCAGATACAGAATACAAAAAACTAATTTACAGAATGCTTAAAGATATCACAAATGAAATTAGGATAACTGCAGAAAAAGCCAAGGAACACACTGATAAAACTGTTGAAGAACTCAAAAAGATTATTCAAGAACATAGTGGAAAAATTAATAAGTTGCAAGAATCCATAGAGAGACAGCATGTAGAAATCCAAAAGATTAACAATAAAATTACAGAATTAGACAACGCAATAGGAAGTCAGAGGAGCAGACTCGAGCAATTAGAATGTAGACTGGGACTTCTGGAAGACCAGGGAATCAACACCAACATAGCTGAAAAAAAATCAGATAAAAGAATTAAAAAAAATGAAGAAACCCTAAGAATCATGTGGGACTCTATCAAGAAGGATAACTTGCGGGTGATTGGAGTCCCAGAACAGGGAGGGGGTACAGAAAACACAGAGAAAATAGTTGAAGAACTCCTGACACAAAACTTCCCTGACATCATGAAAGACGAAAGGATATCTATCCAAGATGCTCATCGAACCCCATTTAAGATTGATCCAAAAAGAAAAACACCAAGACATATTATCATCAAACCTGCCAAAACCAAAGACAAACAGAAAATTTTAAAAGCAGCCAGGGAGAAAAGAAAGGTTTCCTTCAAGGGAGAATCAATAAGAATAAGTTCAGACTACTCAGCAGAAACCATGCAGGCAAGAAGGGAATGGGACGACATATACAGAGCACTGAAGGAGAAAAACTGCCAACCAAGGATCATATATCCAGCAAAACTCTCTCTGAAATATGAAGGAGAAATTAAGCTATTTACAGATAAACACAAGTTTAGAGAATTTGCAAAAACTAAACCAGGACTGCAAGAAATGCTAAAGGAGATTGTTTGGCCTGATGACCAATAATATCAGGTACCAGCACAATACAAGGTCACAAAACAAAACGTCCTGATATCAACGCAACTCAAACAGGGAAAGCACAAAAACAAACAAATTAAGATTAATTCTAATAAATAAATAAATAAACAAAATAATACACATAACAGGGAATCATGGAAATCAATAGATAAACGATCACAATAATCAAAAAGAGGGACTAAATACAGGAGGCATTGAACTGCCAGATGGAGAGTGATACAAGGCGATATAGAATGATACAAGTTAGGTTTTTACGTAGAAAAATAGGAGTAAATAATAAGGTAACCACAAAAAGGAATATCAATTCCATAACTCAAGAAAAACGTAACGACTCAACTAACATAAAGTCAAACACTATGAAAATGAGGATCTCACAATCTACCAAGAAAAACGTCTCAGCACAAAAAAGTATGTGGAAAAATGAAATGGCCAACAACACACATGAAAAGACATCAAAATTACAGCACTAACAACTTATTTATCTATAATTACGCTGAATGTAAATGGACTAAATGCACCAATAAAGAGACAGAGAGTCAAGGACTGGATAAAGAAACACGATCCATCTATATGCTGCCTACAAGAGACACACCTTAGACTTAGAGACACAAACAAACTAAAATTCAAAGGATGGAAAAAAATATATCAAGCAAATAATAAGCAAAAAAGAAGAGGAGTAGCAATATTAATTTCTGACAAAATAGACTTTAGACTTAAATCCACCACAAAGGATAAAGAAGGACACTATATAATGATAAAAGGGACAATTGATCAGGAAGACATAACCATATTAAATATTTATGCACCCAATGACAGGGCTGCAAGATACATAAATCAAATTTTAACAGAATTGAAAAGTGAGATAGACACCTCCACATATATAGTAGGAGACTTCAGCACACCACTATCGGAGAAGGACAGGACATCCAGTAAGAAGCTCAATAGAGACACGGAAGACCTACTTACAACAATCAATCAACTTGACCTCATTGACTTATACAGAACTCTCCACCCAACTGCTACAAAATATACTTTTTTTTCTAGTGCAAATGGAACATTCTCTAGAATAGACGACATATTAGGTCATAAAACAAATCTTTGCAGAATCCAAAACATCGAAATATTACAAAGCATCTTCTCAGACCACAAGGCAATAAAACTAGAAATCAATAACAGAAAAATTAGGGAAAAGAAATCAAATACTTGGAAAATGAACAATACCCTCCTGAAAAAAGACTGGGTTATAGAAGACATCAAGGAGGGAATAAGGAAATTCTTAGAAAGCAACGAGAATGAAAATACTTCCTATCAAAACCTCTGGGACACAGCAAAAGCAGTGCTCAGAGGCCAATTTATATCAATAAATGCACACATACAAAAAGAAGAAAGAGCCAAAAGCAGAGAACTGTCCCTACAACTTGAACAAATAGAAAGTGAGCAACAAAAGAACCCATCAGGCACCAGAAGAAAACAAATAATAAAAATTAGAGCTGAACTAAATGAATTAGAGAACAGGAAAACAATTGAAAGAATTAACAAAGCCAAAAGCTGGTTCTTTGAAAAAATTAACAAAATTGATAAACCATTGGCTAGACTGACTAAAGAAATACAGGAAAGGAAACAAATAACCCGAATAAGAAACGAGAAGGATCACACCACAACAGAGCCAAATGAAATTAAAAGAATCATTTCAGATTACTATGAAAAATTGTACTCTAACAAATTTGAAAACCTGGAAGAAATGGATAAATTCTTGGAAAAATATTACCTACCTAAACTAACACATTCAGAAGTAGAACAACTAAATAGACCCATAACAAAAAAAGAGATTGAAACGGTAATCAAAAAAACTTCCAACAAAAAAAAGCCCTGGCCCAGACGGCTTCACTGCAGAGTTCTACCAAACCTTCAGAGAAGACTTAACACCACTACTACTGAAGGTATTTCAAAGCATAGAACAAGACGGAAAACTACCCAACTCATTCTATGAAGCTACCATCTCCCTGATACCAAACCAGGTAAAGACATAACAAAAAAAGAAAATTATAGACCTATATCCCTCATGAACATAGATGCAAAAATCCTCAACAAAATTCTAGCCAATGGAATCCAACAACACATCAAAAAAATAATTCACCATGATCAAGTGGGATTTATACCAGGTATGCAAGGCTGGTTTAATATCAGAAAAACCATTAATGTAATCCATCACATAAATAAAACAAAAGATAAAAACCACATGATCTTATCAATTGATGCAGAAAAGGCATTTGACAAAGTTCAACACCCATTTATGATAAAAACTCTTCCCAAAATAGGAATTGAAGGAAAATTCCTCAACATAATAAAGGGCATCTATGCAAAGCCAACAGCCAATATCACTCTAAATGGAGAGAACCTGAAAGCATTTCCCTTGAGAACGGGAACCAGACAAGGATGCCCTTTATCACCGCTCTTATTCAACATCGTACTTGAAGTCCTAGCCAGGGCAATTAGGCTAGACAAAGAAATAAAGGGTATCCGGATTGGCAAGGAGGAAGTAAAGCTATCACTATTTGCAGATGACATGATCGTATACATGGAAAACCCTAAGGAATCCTCCAGAAAACTACTGAAACTAATAGAAGAGTTTGGCAGAGTCTCAGGTTATAAAATAAACATACAAAAATCACTTGGATTCCTCTACATCAACAAAAAGAATACCAAAGAGGAAATAACCAAATCAATACCATTCACAGTAGCCCCCAAGAAGATAAAATACTTAGGAATAAATCTTACCAAGGATGTAAAAGACCTATACAAAGAAAACTATAAAACTCTGCTACAAGAAATTCAAAAGGACATACTTAAGTGGAAAAACATACCTTGCTCATGGATAGGAAGACTTAACATAGTAAAAATGTCTATTCTACCAAAAGCCATCTATACATATAACGCACTTTCAATCCAACTACCAATGTCATATTTTAAAGGGATAGAGAAACAAATCACTAATTTCATATGGAAGGGAAAGAACCCCCGGATAAGCAAAACATTACTGAAAAAGAAGAAGAAAGTGGGAGGCCTCACTCTACCTGATTTCAGAACCTATTATACAGCTACAGTAGTCAAAACAGCCTGGTACTGGTACAACAACAGGCACATAGACCAATGGAACAGAATTGAGAACCCAGATATAAATCCATCCATGTATGAGCAGCTGATATTTGACAAAGGACCAGGGTCAGTCAACTGGGTAAATGATAGTCTTATTAACAAATGGTGCTGGCATAACTGGATATCCATTTGCAAAAGAATGAAACAGGACCCATACCTCACACCATGCACAAAAACTAACTCCAAGTGGATCAAAGACCTAAACATAAAGACTAAAACGGTAAAGATCATGGAAGAAAAAATAGAGACAACCCTAGGAGCCCTAATACAGGGCATAAACAGAATACAAAACATTACCAAAAATGATGAAGAGAAACCAGATAACTGGGAGCTCCTAAAAATCAAACACCTATGCTCATCGAAAGACTTCACCAAAAGAGTAAAAAGACCACCTACAGACTGGGAAAGAATTTTCAGCTCTGACATCTCAGACCAGCACCTGATCTCTAAAATCTACATGATTCTGTCAAAACTCAACCACAAAAAGACAAACAACCCAATCAAGAAGTGGGCAAAGGATATGAACACACATTTCACTAAGGAAGATATTCAGGCAGCCAACAGATAGATGAGAAAATGCTCTTGATCATTAGCCATTAGAGAAATGCAAATTAAAACTACGATGAGATTCCATCTCACACCAACTAGACTGGCATTAATCCAAAAAACACAAAATAATAAATGTTGGAAAGGCTGCGGAGAGATTGGAACTCTCATACACTGCTGGTGGGATTGTAAAATGGTACAACCACTTTGGAAATCCATCTGGCGTTATCTTAAACAGTTAGAAATAGAATTACCATACAACCCAGAAATCCCACTCCTCGGAATATACCCTAGAGATACAAGAGCCTTCACACAAACAGATATATGCACACCCATGTTTATTTCAGCTCTGTTTACAATAGCAAAAAGCTGGAAGCAACCAAGGTGTCCATCAACAGATGAATGGGTAAATAAATTGTGGTATATTCACACAATGGAATACTACGCATCGATAAAGAACAGTGACGAATCTCTGAAACATTTCATAACATGGAGGAATCTGGAAGGCATTATGCTGAGCGAAATGAGTCAGAGGCAAAAGGACAAATATTGTATAAGACCACTATTATAAGATCTTGAGAAATAGAAAAAATGGAGAAGAACACATACTTTTGTGGTTACAAAGGGGGGAGGGAGGGAGAGGGTTTTTTATTGATCAATCAGTAGATAAGAACTGCTTTGGGCGAAGGGAAAGACAACACTCAATACAAGGAAGGTCAGCCTAATTGGACTGGACTAAAAGCAAAGAGGTTTCCGGGATAAAATGAAAGCTTCAAAGGTCAGAGGAGCAGGGGCTGGGGTCTGGGGAACATGGTTTGAGGGGACTTCTAAGTCAATTGGCAAAATAATTCTATTATGAAAACATTCTACATCCCACTTTGAATTGTGGTGTCTGGGGTCCTAAATGCCAGCAAGCGGCCATCTAAGATACATCAATTGGTCTCAACCCACCTGGAGCAAAGGCAAAGGAAGAACACCAAGGTCACACGACAACTAAGAACCCAAGAGACAGAAAGGGCCACATGAACCAGAGACCTACATTATCCTGAGACCAGAAGAACTAGTTGGTGCCCAGCCACAATCGATGTCTGCCGTGTCAGGGAGCACAACAGACAACTCCTGAGGGAGGGGGAGACCAATGGGATACAGACCCCAAATTCTCATAAAAAGACCATACCTAATGGTATGACTGCGACTAAAGGAATCCCAGAGACAATGCTCCCCAGAACTTCTGATGGCACAGGACAGGAACCATCCCTGAAGACAACTCATCAGGCATGAAAAGGACTGGTCAGCCGGGGGGAGCGAGATGCTGATGAAGAGTGAGCTAATTAAATCAGGTGGACACTGGAGAGTGTGTTGGCAACTCTTGACTGGAAGGGGGATGGGAAACTAGAGAGAGAGGGAAGATGGCAAAATTGGCACGAAACGAGAGACTGAAAGGGCTGACTCAATGGGGGAGAGCAAGTGGGAGAAGGGAGTAAGATGTATGTAAACTTACATGTGACAGACTGATTGGAATGGTAAATGTTCACTTGAAGCTTAATAAAAATTAATTAAAAAAAAAGTGAATATGATTAGGCAGAAGCAAAAAAAAAAAAAGATAAAAGATCATCTGGATGCGACACTTAAAAGTGTGTGTCCTTGGGCAAGTTATTTAATCTTTTAGTGCCTAAATATCATCTTTTATAAAAGTAGGGTTAATTAATAAAATCTGCCCTGTAAGGTTGTTATAAGGATTAAATGAATTAATACACACGAACTGCTTAGAACAGTGCTTGGCATATGATAAGTATTCAATAACTGTTGGCTTTAATTAAAATACTTTTGTTTTCTTTTATATGAGAATTGTTTTCCATGACTACTCGTTCATGTATGATAACTGGCCCCATAGACCAGGGCTCTCCAGAGTGGGGTGTAGCTGGGGTCACACAAGGCTACCCACTGGAGTGTAAGAAGAAAACTCAGAGCTCTTGTTGTTATGTTGCATTTATTTCACCCTCTTAAGCTTTGTATTTCTGTGTTACATGTTGTCATGCATAGATTATTCTAGTAAACCAGAGTATAATTTATAAATACATATTTTAAGGGGGTGTGCTCCACCTTTGGTATTGATAGGGTGTATTGGTTTCCTGGGACTGCTGTAACAAAACACCACAAACTGTGTGTCTTATAAGAACAGAAATTTATTGCCTCACAGTTCTGGAGTCTGCGAGTCCAAGATCAGAGTGTCAGCCATGTTGATTCCTTCTGAGGCTTTGAGGAACACCTGTTCTATTCCCCTCTCCTAGCTTCTGGTAGTTCCAGGCATTCCTTGACTTGCAGTTGCAATGGCACATGGCATCCTCCTCTGTCTCTCTGTCTGTGTGTCTTTTCCTGTTTTATGAGGATACCAGTCATGCAGAATTAGAACCCACCCTACTCATGTACAACGTCTTCTTACCTGAACAGATAGCATCTTCAAAAACCCTATTTTGAAAAAGGGTCGCATTCATGGGTACAGGGGTTAGCACTTCAATATATATATTTTTAAGGGACGCAATGCAATTCATAAAAAAAAAATTCATGGCATGGGATAAATGACCAGAAACTCTTGGGGAGCAGTGCTGCGGACTAGTGCTGGGTGCCGTATGTCACTGTTCCTGAGGCAGGACACGCTCTTGCATCTCTGTGACCTTCTCTGGGCTCAAAGACACAGCCAGTTAGTCAAACTAATTTTGCATTAAGCCATAATGCCTAACCCATTTAAATCTGCATGGAAAACAACATTTTAGTCTAGAAAGCTGAAAATGTTAGGGTTGTTTCAATATATATTAAATACCCAGCATTCATTCAGTAAGGGTTATTTCAATTTGTTCTATTACTGGACAAAATCTCTCCACTTATTTTTGAGACTCTAAATTTTCCCTACCACCAAACTTTATCACTTCACAATAGTCTCATCAAGTTCTTTCAGGCATAGTAAGTTTTTAGGCCTAAAGCTTTTTGGATCTAGATGGTGATATTTGTAGCAAGATAGAATGGTATTTTTTTGAGGCACGAACAATATAACAGACGTTCGTTTTAAGTTTTGAATGTATTCATTTATTTACAATCATTCATTCATAGTCATTCATTCCAATACTGGTTTAGTTTAAAAAAAAAAAAAAAGCCCAAAGTCTTAAAGACAGTCAGACCTAGGTTCAAATTCTGCTGCTGCCCTTAACCAGCCATGTGTTCTCGGGCAGTTTGTTTTTTTAAAAAATTCCTTTATATTCATTTCTTCAGCTGAAAAATAGGGAACATGTTTACCTTGCAGAGTTTTGTAAGGAGTAACAATATTCTATGTGAAGCACTTGGCACAATGTTCGGGGGATGGAAGGTGCTTAGCACATACGTTGCCAGATGGAAACCCCAGGTTCTGCTCGGCGTGACTTGTTACAGCCAATAAGCAAGAGGCTGAGGAGGGAGCTCAGAAAGGTACCTTTATTTCGTTGGGCAAGGAAAGGAGCAATCGGGGCTGTTGCCTCCAAGGCTGCTCTCAGGCAGCTTGGGGAGGTGGGCTTTTACAGAGAGCAGACAAAGAAATGCAAATTCATCATGAATATTCAGGATTGACCTTCATGTAGGCACTCAGAACTTAGGAATGACTATGTCATTTTCTGTAGACCAGGGTTCAATGATCTGGGATGGAGGAAGAGATCAGTTTTCCTTCACTGGCACGCTAAGTCTCTACCCAGAGGTCGAGGGTGCTTACATGTTTTTTTTTTTCACTTGATGAACTAATAGGTCACTTGAAGTGTTAAGATGGCATAGAAAACCTGCTAAAACCGGTCGAGGCCCACTATGGCTGTTCCATGGTTATCTTGTCAAGGACAATTTCAGAAGAATGTGCAGCTTATTCTGCTCAGTGTAGGAGGATAAGCCAGAGCAGGCATCTCTTAGAAGGGTTGGGCTCTGAGGCTGCCTGCCTCACATAGATGACTTTACTCTTATTGTTATTTTACTGTTCTTGTGGTAGCTACTAGGATAGACCTAAGAAAACTAAGACAGATAAAACATGGTCCTTGCCTGTAAGGAACACACACACACACACACACACACACACACACACACCTAAAATTATTGACACAATTGATTAGTTTGATAAAAAAAGTAAAGTAACATAAACAAGGCTTACAATGAAAAGCAACAGTCTCCTGGTCTACCTCTCCTGAGTCCTAGTCCTGTTCCCCTGAAACAAACTTTATTAACTATTCCTGTTTTTTCTGGGGTCCCTTCCATAATGCAAAATAATAAGCTTATTCCCTATTTTCTAATTTCATCATCTTTAGAACAGTCTATTGAGTGTCACGAAAAATGAAGACTTAGGTCACATGAACCTATGCCTCCCCTACTCCTTCTCTTCTTAATATTTAATGGTTGTATTATTGTTTTTTTAAATCCCTCTATTGGTGATTTTTTAACTTTACATACTATGCTTAAACTTCTGTATCTTGTTCCATCAACCTCTGTACCCACTACCAGTGAGTTCATTCCAACTCACAGCAATCCTATAGGGTTTCTCTCTTAGTCATCTAGTGCTGCTATAACAGAAGTACCAGAGTAGATGGCTTTAACAAAGAGAAGTTTATTCTGTCATAGTCCAGCAGGCTCAAGTCTGAATTCAGGGCACCAGCTCCAGGGGAAGCTTTCTCTCTCTGTTGTCTCTGGAAGAAGGTCCTTGTCATCCGTCTTCCCTTGGTCTGGGAGCATCTCAGCACAGGAACCTCGGCCCCAAAGGATACACTCTACTCCCAGCACTGCTTTCTTGATGGTATGAGGTCCCCCACGCTCTGCTTGTTTCCCTTTCCTCTTATCTCTTCTAAGATAAAAGGTGATGCAGGCCACGTCCCTTTACATTGGATCAGGGATGCGACCTGAGCAAGGGTGTTACAATCCCACCCTAATTGTCTTTAACATAAAATTACAATCACAAAATGAAGGACAACCACACAATACTGGAAATCATGGCCCAGTCAAATTGGTACACACATTTCCTGGGGACATAATTCAGTCCATGACAGTTTCCAAGGCTGTAAACGTTTATGAAAGGAGATTGCCCCATCTTTCTTCCAAGGAGCATCTGGTGGGTTTGAACCACTGACCTATGGTTAGCAGCCTAGTGCTTAGCCACTGTGTAACCAAGGCTCCTTCTATCAGCCTCAGTATTTCACTTGCCTCTGTGAAGGATAAGTTTATCACTTTCTCTTTCATTAAAATGTTGCTTAATTCTCCCAAATGCAATTTGACGAGGAATCAGCTGAATAACAAATTTGCTGAATTTGTCTAAGATTTTGATATTTCATATTGATGTGATTGATTTGGATTCTTCTTCAGTGGCTTCATTTTTATGGGGACTATAAGCCCACCCATTTAATCTAGAGCCCCTTTTGTCAGCTACACCTATGCTTTTGTGTTGCCGACATTCATAAGGTTTGCATTCAGTTCTGTGATTGTAATAAAGGGTTCCCTGCTTTCTCTATTGTTGATTTAAAAAGTTATAATCCACAAAAAAGGCATTTGCATCATTATAATCAGATAATTATTGCCCACTACAGGGAGGAATCATACGCTAGGATTACATGTCTCGTTCTACAAGTCCAACATCGGGACCTGTTATGGGCTTCTTGAAAGAGATGAGGATAACAACATCAAAGACAAATGGTTTTTCTTCTCTTCCAAGCCTTCAGTGGCTTAAAATCATGTCACATTTAACTTTGCTTTGTATTTGGATTATTACTTTCTTGTACAGCCTTTTGTCTTCTTGACATTTCTCATTATCTTTATGTACCCCTCCTCCCCTGCTGGCTTCTGTCCCTCCCTTCCTTTCCAACAAAGAGAAGAGTAGGTCTTCACTATGGCCTAGAGTTCACTAAGTCTTTCAAATGTATCTGCTACTGCAGGGGCCCTGTCTTTCTCCTGGCCTGTGTCTGCCTACGTGAACTTGCTCCTGTTGCTCTCTTCTGCATAGCCGTCCTTCTGGGATTTTCTATACAACCCAGCTTGGCTCCAGTGTCTCCTGGATCTATCTTTTTTTCTTTCTGGGTTGTTCCCATTCATTTTTTTTTTTTTGGAGTACTTTCTTAAAAAAAAAAAAAAAAAAAAAGAAAGATTCAGAAGTTTTTTAATGCCTTTTTTTCTGAAAATGTCTTTATTGATATCGGTCACCTTTTGATTGATAGCTTGGCTGGGTATATAATTTTATTTGCAAAAATCATTTTCCTTCCATTTTCTTCTGACACCAGTATTGCTAATAAGAAGTCTGATGTTAGCCTGTTTCTTATCTTTTGTAGGCAGTTATTCTGCTCCCCTACCCAACATCACAGAAGCTTTTTATATTTCCTTAACCTTGTATCATGATACGTCCAGCTGTGGATCTTTAGAAAAAAAATATGTGCTATGCTAGGCTTTCACTGATGATTTATAACCTTCACTTGCAGGAATATTTTTCTATTTTCTAAGTAAGTCCCTCTTCTCTATTTTCTTTAGTTTTCTATAACACCTAGTACTTGAGTTACAGACTTCCTGAATTGATACTCTATTGCCATGCCTCATCTTTTATGTCACATTTATTATCTGTTTGTCTTTTTGGTTTGTATCAAAGACTTATTATGCTTTATCTTTAGCTCTTCTGTTAAATTTTAATTTTTCTTTTTGTAAAAATTTAAAGCCTTCTTGTTTTTTGACTGCTCCTGAAAAGTAGCATAATTTTAACATACATATTTTCATCTCTCTGTAGACATTAATTAGAGGGTTTTATCTTTTGTTATTGTTAGTTTTCTTGTTTTTTATCTAAATTTTTTCTATTTTCTCAAGTCATGTTCTTAGTTTTGTTTTTTATTTTCATTTTTCATGCAGTTGGATTTTTTTAATAGCCATTCCTGTCAATTCTTTGAGCTTTCTGATATGCTTTAAATACAATTCCTTTCTGCTTCAGTTCATGAGTCTGCTTTAGTTATGAGCAAGGAAGAACTCTATTATTCTCTCATATTTACCCCACCTCATGAGGTGATTATGATGAGTGGAAAGGCCTGAATGGCTTCAGAATACCTACAAGACTTGTCTCAAAGTTACTCCTAATGTCCCCACATAAAATCATGTTCATACTTGATAGAAGAAAGGCCTGTTTGAATTACTTCTAGCTGTTTTAAAAGTATGGTTTTATTATTTTCAAATGCTACAAGGAACTGCACCTGGGCTAAGAAAATGTGAATAGGCAAAATCTATTGAAGATCGGTTTCAGGAACAGATAGGAATATGTTCTGTTTAGTTGGTGCCTCTAAAGCATTAAACACTCTCTGGTATTTCACGTGGAAAAACGTGCCTTCTATAGTCTTACATTTGCATTCATTGCTTATTTGACATATCACTTTGATATGAAGATAGAAACGTAAACTCTATCCCCCAACCCTAGTCAAAAACTAAATTGAATGAGAACTGAAGTTATCCTGAACCTTGAACTCCCAATGAGAAAGCATGAAAGGGTCCATTTTTATACCCATACATATATATATATATTTTTTATACGCTACTGATAGCTTAAAATTCAGTGGAGACATATCAATGGCAATAATAAGACTTCTTTTAGATCATTGCCAGATTCAAAAGGAAAGTAATGTTACATAAATCTGTTTTACTTTAAAACAAGCAGAAAAACACAGTGAATAAGATTTTATTTTGGATTGCTTCATCAGCGACAGCACTTTACACAATTTCTGGAGGGAAATAGCAACAACAACAACAATTTGGTGTGGGAACACCAGCAGGTCTCTGGAACATTCCCCCAGTATGTGACTCCAAGTTTATTGTGAGTTCAGATGTTCTCATAGATAGTGACGCGTCTTTGTATTAGGAGCAAACGGTAGCTGTGCCTGTGTGTTCAGACTCAACCTGAAGGGAAACCCACCAGCTCTCTGAGCATTCACCTAGGAGTCCTTGAGGTCAGGGACATAAGGGACTCTGAGCACTGCCTGATCCAGTGCCTTGTAGGATTCCAATACTTTTCACTCAATTTTAGAGGACAAGTGAAGGCCCCAGACAATACGCTTTTCTTAAATCACTGCAGAAGTCTCATGTGACCAAGCTGAGTCACATGACCAGAGTCCCACAGCAAGGAGTAATATTGTGCAGTCTGAAACAGCTACACCAGACCTGCATGTGGAGACATCGTGTTCTGGATATGGCCATGGAGTCTGAAGGAAGGGGTGGTGCTAACGGGGCAGTGGGATTCTAAAGAGGCTTGAGGGAGATCTAGAGGACAATCCGTTTTTCCCTTTGCCCAAGCCTAGATCATGTCTGGACCCAGCTGACTCATTTGTCGTGGCTGCAGAGTTGTACTTACTACTCTGGAGGTGCTTTCTTTCAGATATTTCTCAGTGAATGATTAAGTGGAGCTTATCGATGTTTCCCTGAACATATTGCTCCTTCAATCATTAACTTGGCCATTTATCTCCTCTCTTGTCACTCCATCTCCTCCCCTTTGAAGCCAGTTGTGAAAGAGATAAAGTTCTAAGAATTACGTCTAAACGTTATGTCTCCCCCAGAACCTGAGTCAGAGTCGATCTATTTGCAAGACATCGCTCCTTCCTGAAGTTGGTGCTCTTCACCTGTGCTTCCAGCCCTGGATCTGCCAGAGAACTCACCTCTGAAGGGATCACTTCCCTGCCCCAAACCTTCACTATGTCCCCTAGACTCCAGAACCAGGTCTACATTTCTTGCTGTGGCCATCAGGACACCCCGTTTGCCTTTCTAGGTGTTGCTCCCTGTGCCCTCCACAGCCAAAGGGTGAGCTTTGAGGGTCCCTCTACAGGCTCTTTTCCTGCACTGGGGCTTTGCTCATGCTGCTTCCTCCTGAGCGCTCTTGTTGCCCTCTCTGCATATTTAAGCGTTGCTCATTTCCAAGTCCAGATTGAAAACTACCACTTGCACCCAACCCTCCCTGGTCTCACTGCTCAGGCTCTCCTGAGCAATACTGGGATTTACCCACTCCTGATGATGAGCAAGAACCCTGCTGAGGGCTTTACTTGATGCTCCTGTTTCATCCTTATACCTGTGAGGCAGGGATTGGAGTCTGGTGAGAAAACAGAGGCTCAGAAGGTTTAACTTGCCCAAGTATCTCAACCCATGCTTGCTAGAACTGGGGTGGGAACCAGGCACACCTGAGCCCAGAGCTCAGCGCTTTTCACTATTCTGGAATGCTTGCTGCTTCCTCCAAAACCAAAAAACCCATCGCCGTTGAGTTGGTTCCAACTCATAGCAACCCTATAGGACAGAGTACAACTACTCCATATGGTTTCCAAGGAGGGTTTGTAGACTGGCACTGCTGAACTTTTGGTTAGCAGTCATAGCTCTTAACCACTACGCCATCAGGGCTGCTTCCTCCAAGGTCCTTAGTTATATGTATAACTGGTTGTTCTCCTCACTCCACCCCTAACAGTAAAAGGCTCTAATGTCCTGTGACCCTTTCTAGTTGGGACTGGGTGCTGAATAAAAGTGTGAAGGAGAGACCGGTTTTTCCCTGAAGAGGCAGCGGCACCTGTGGCTGGGGTGGCTGGCACTCCCTCTGCTTCGGGCTGGAGAGTGGGGGTTGTACCTCTTTCTCCTTGTGTTTCCAGACTGTCTCCATCCCATTCCTTGGCCACATCCTGCTTCCTCAGTGGTCACAAGGGAAGAAGGTCTGAGCTCCAACCCACTCTACATCTCTCACTCTCGCCACACCTGCCTTCCCCAGTGGTCACAAGGGAAGAAGGTCAGAATTCTGGTCCACCCTGTATCTCTTAGAAGGCAACCCTCTCCACCCACAGCTCTGCTTCCACCCACACCAGTGTGCTTCCTTCCCACCTGCATGGGCCTTTTCTTTTCTGGGTTCCTCCAGGCTGGAATATTCATCTTTCCTTGTGTGACATGCTGACTGTCACATCCTGTTTAGAAATAAAGCCTAGCCTCAGGGCCCTCGCTGAGGACGGCCTGTTTCTCTGATCTTCTTCTTCTCCAATGCTTCCAGCACTCACAACCAGTACTACAGGCAGGCTCTGAATTATGGACTGCCAAATAATTGACCCATCCCTCTATTGGCCCATATTTATCAAGGTCTTATTATGTGTGAGGTCTTGATGAGGCAGCAATGACCAAAGAGTAATTGCTCCTCCCTAATCCTTACAGTTGAGTGCGATGAAGTATATAGGTTTATGGGTGCCATCTTGTCTCCATATCTAGGCTGTTAAGTCTTTGCTGGCAGGAACCTTATTTTCTGGTTCTGTATAGCTTCCACACAGCTTAATACAATGCTAGGCACAACATAGAAACAGTCGCAATGGACAATGTACAGTAAGTTATAAAACAGTTGCCATTTAGAAAGCATTCCTCACATATACGATCACATATTTTAATTGAATCACTAGCGCTCTGGAGCAGGCAGAACAAGACCGAAGAATATGGACTCTGAACAGTTTAATGATCTTGCTCTTTTTGAAACCTAAACGCAGTAAATATTGTTCAGCATCTATTACATGAAGATGGAGAAACTGCCTTTCTAGTTTTTCTGCTCAGAGCAATGGATTTATATGCACTGAACCTTATATTACATTGTGGCTGCTGTTGGTAGGCGCCATTGAGTCAATTTTTGACTCATAATGACCCCATGTGACAGAGTAGAACTGCCCCCATAGTATTCTTTATGCTGTAATCCCTGGTGGCACAGTGGTTAAAGCATTCAACTGCTAACCAAAAGGTCAGTAGTTTAAAACCACCAGCAACTCCTCAGGAGAAAGATGTGGCAATCTGCTTCTGCAGAGATTTACTACCTTGGAAACCCTGTGGGGTCACTATGAGTCAGAATCAACTCGACGGCAGTGGGTTTTTGATTTGGAATCTTTATGAGAGCAGATCAACAGGTCTTCCTCCCATGGAGCCGCTGGGTGGGTTTGAGCCACCAACCTTTCAATTAGCAGCCAAGTGCTTAACAGTTGCACTACCAGGGCTCCTTGCTATACCATTAAAAATGTTAATTTTTATAGGATAAGTTTGTGTTTAAAAAGAATAATATTGAAGGGCTTAGAATGCACAAAACCATGTCCCCACTCTTCCTTTCCCCCTCTTCTACTTCCGAGATAAAATCAGTTTTAACCTTCTCTGTTTGTTTCTTCTGCATGTGAGGGAAATGTAAATGATTATGGACAGGGGGCAGGCTGTTGTAGATTGCAAGCATGGCCACACATTCCCGCTATCCTGTTATGTTCACCCCTTTGCAGCTCCTCCCATTGAAAGGGGGATTCTCTTTCCCCCTCCTAGAACCTGGGCTGACCTTGTGACTTCCTTTGTCTAGTAACATATGGCAGAAGTGACATTTTACAACTTCTGAGGTTAGACCTTCAGTGACCTTGCAGCCTTTGCTTTTGACCTTTTGGAGTGCTGTCCAGGGACCATCACTTAAGGAAGGTGGGCTAGTCTGTGGAAAAATGAGAGGCTATGTGGAGGATAACTGAAGTGTTCCACCCAACAGCCAACACCAACGGCCAGACATGTGAATGAGGCCATCTTGGACTTCCCAGCCCAGCCGACCCCCCAGTTGAGTGCAACCTATGGGTAAGCCCAAGGAAAATCAACAGAAGACCTGTCAGTCGAATCATAGAATTATAAGAAATAACAAACAATTGTTGTTTTAAGATACGAAGCTTTGGATTGTTTTGTTACACAGCAAAGATTTACCTAAATACATTCTCATTGTGAAATGCTTGCACTGACTTTTTTTTTTTTTAATTTGGTTTAAGCATTGCCCATTAATCTTCTGCTATGATGACTAAGGATGTAGTTCATTATTTCACTGCCTTCTGCCACACACCCCATTCTATCATTTTATCATTAGGCTTGGTTTCTCTATTAGTCACCTTTGCAACCTCATATAGCTGGACTATACAAAGAAGAACGCAGCATCAGGATTGGAGGAAGACTCATTAACAACCTGTGTTATGCAGATAACACAACCTTGCTTACCGAAAGTGAAGAGGACATGAAGCACTTATGATGAAGATCAAAGATCACAGCCTTCAGTGTGGATTACACCTCAACATAAAGAAAACAAAAATCCTCACAACTGGACCAACAAGCAACATCATCATAAACAGAAAAAAGATTGAGGTTGTCAAGGATTATATTTTACTTGGATCTATAATCAATATCCATGGAAGCAGCAGTCAAGAAATCAAAAGATGCATTGCATTGGGGCAAGTTGGTTGCAAGAGACCTCTCTAAAGTGTTGAAAAGCAAAGAAGTCACCTTGAGGGCTAAGGTGCAAGTGACCCAAGCCATGGTGTTTTCAATCGCCTCATATGCATGTGAAAGCTGGCCAATGAATAAAGAAGACCGAAGAAGAATCAACGTCTTTGAACTGTGGTGTTGGCAAAGAATATTGAATATACCATGGACTGCCAAAAAAACAAACAAATCTGTCTTGGAAGAAGTACAACCAGAATGCTTCTTGGAAGCAAGAATAGTGAGACTGTGTCTTACATACTTTGGACTTGTTGTCAGGAGGGATCAGTCCTTGGAGAGAGACATCATGTTTAGTAAAGTAGAGGGTCAGCAAAAAAAAGAGGAAGACCTTCAATAAGATGGGTTGACACAGTGGCTGCAACAGTGGGTTCAAGCATAGCAACAATTGTGAGGATGGCACAGGACTGGGCCAGCGTTTCATTCTGTTGTGCATAGGGTCGCTATGAGTCGGAACTGACTTGACAGCACCTACCAAAAACACCATTTCTTCTTCCATGAATAATAATATCTATTGACTCCCCACTTTTTATGATGAAAACATTATCGCCCCCACACTTCTCTCCACCTGTATCATCCTGTTTCACCTGTCTATCTTTACCTTTTTAAAACATTTTAATTTAAGTATAATTATCTTTAAAATACAGAAATCATTATTGTAAATCTTGATAAGCTTTCACCAACTAAACACACCTGTATTAGATTCCTAGGGTTGATGTAACAAAATACCATGAAGAGGGTGACTTATAAGAACAGAAATTTATTGTCTCACCATTCTGGGGACTGGGACTCCAAATTCTGGGCATTGGCAGGGCAATGCTTTCTCTGTCTGCTCTACGGGAAGATCCTTCCTTCTTTCTTCCAGCTCTGGTAGACACAGGCATTTCTTGATGTTCCTTGCTTTGTAGATAATACCTTCACAAGGCTATGTTCTCCCTGTGGATTCCTTCTCTTTTGTAAGAACAGCACTCAGATCAGATGAGGACACACCCTACTCCAGTCTGAACTCCTGTTAACTGATAACATCTCCAAAGATCCTATTTTCAAACAGGGTCACATTCACAAGTACCAGACGTTAGGTATATCTTTTTGTAGGACACCATTCAATTCATGGAGCCCTGGTTGCACTGTGGTTAAGCACTACGGCTGTTAACTAAAAGGTCAGCTGTTCAAATCCACTAGCCACTCCTTGGCAACCCTATGGGGCAGCTCTACTCTGTCCTACGGGATCACCATGAGTTGGAATCGACTCGATGGTAATTTTTTTTTTTTTAATTCAGTCCATAACAACACCTCTGTAACACCTAGGTCAAGAACAAGACCTTTACCAACACCCAGAAGTCCCCTTGTGCTCTCTCCCACTTGCTACTTTCTACCAAATGTAACCATCATCTTGACTTCTAGCACTGTGGATAAGTCTAGCTTGTTTTTGAATTTTATGTAAAGGAAACTATAGCATGTCCTCTTTTGTATCTAGTTTCTTTTGTTCAATACTATGTTTCTGAGATATATTGATGTACCAATATTGCATTCATTCTTGTTGTTTGCTGTACAGTATTTCATTGTATGAAAAATATCACAGTTTATGTATCCAATCTAATATTGATGGACACTTGGGACATTTCCAATATTTGGGCACTATGAATAATGCTGTGACAAATATTATTATACAATTGAGATACTTCAACAAATGGATGCAATGCTGGAAGTGTTCACTTGTATACGTCAAAAAATTTGTAAGATAGCTACCTGGCCAAATGACTGGAAAAGATCCATATTTGTGCCCATTCCAAAGAAAGGTATCCAATAAAATGTGAAAATTATTGAACAATATCATTAATATCATGTGTAAGTAAAATTTTCCTGAAGAAAATTCAAAAAAGATTGCAGCAGTACGTCGACAGGCAAAGGCCAAAAATTCAAGCAGGATTCAGAAGAGCATGTGGAATGAGGGATATCATTGCTGATGTTAGATTAATCTTGGCTAAAAGCAGGGAATACCAGAAAGATGTTTACCTGTGTTTTATAGACTGTGCAAAGGCATTTGGCTGCGTGGATCATAACAAGTTATGTATAACATTTTGAAGAATGGGAATCCCAAAACACTTAATTGTGCTCATGCGGAATCTGTACTTAGATCAAGAGGCAGTCATTCGAACAGAACAAGGGGATACTGTGTGGTTTAAAGTCAAGAAGGGTGTGCATTAAGGTTGTATCCTTTCACTATACTTATTCAATCTATTGTTGTTACTGTTGTTAGCTGCCACAGAGTCAGTTCCAACTCATAGCAACCTTATAAGACAGACTAGAACAGCCCCACAGAGTTTTCAAGGAGCAGCTGGTGGATTTGAACTGCCAACCCTTTGGTTAGCAGTCAAGTTCTTAAGCACTATACCACCAGTTCTCAATCTGTATGCTGAGCAAGTAATCCAAGAAACTGGACTATATGAAGAAGAACGCAGCATCCAGATTGGAGGAAGACTCATTAACAACCTGCAATATACAGATGACGCAACCTTGCTTGCTGAAAGTGAAGAGGACTTAAAGCACTTACTAACGAAGATCAAAGACCACAGCCTTCCATATGGATTACACCTCAACATAAAGAAAACAAAAATCCTCACAACTGGACCAATAAGTAAGATCATGACAAATGTAGAAATTATTGAAGTTGTTAAGGATTTCATTTTACTTGTATCCAAATCAACGCCCATTGAAACAGAAGTCAAGAAATTAAATTATGTATTGCGTTGGGCAAATCTGCTGAAAAGAACTCTTTAAAGTATTAAAAAGCAAAGATGTCATTTTGAGGACTAACGTGTGCCTGACCCATTGACTCATATGCATGTGAAAGCGGGACAACGAATAAGGAAGACTGAAGAAGAATCAATGCCTTTGAATTGTGGTGTTGGCAAAGAATATAGACTATACCATGAACTGCCAGAAGAACAGACAAATCTGTCTTGGAAGAGATATGGCCAGAATGCTTCTCAGAAGCAAGGATAGTGAGATGTACTTTGGATATGTTGTCAGGAGGGACTAGTCCCTGGACAAGGACGTCATGCTTGGCAAAGTAGAAGGTCAGCGAAAAAGAGGAAGACCCTCGAGGAGATGAATTGACACAGTGGCTGCGACAAGGGGCTCAAACATAACAATGATTTTAGAGATGGCACAGGACTAGTGTTTTGTTCTGTTATTCACAGGGTCACTATGAGTTGAAACTGACTCGATGGCACCTAACAACAGCAAACAACAATATTGATGGACACTTGAGGCTTTTCCAACATTTAGACATTATGAATAATGCTGTGACTGTCATTATTATACAGATCTTTTGATGAATTTATGTATATATTTCTGTCGGCTATATAGGAGTGGAAGCACTAGGTCATAGGGTAAGGTATATGTTCAGCTTTACTAGATAATGTTGAAGAATTTTCCAGAGTGGTTGTGCTAATTTACATTCCCACCAAGAGTGAATGGGAGTTACTATTGTTCCACACCTTTGCCACCACTTGCTATCATCTAGTTTTTAATTGTAGCCATCCTGGTAGGTGTGTAATGGTGTAATATTGTGTTTCCAGTTTGCGTATTTCCTGAGGATTTGATTTTGTTGATGCTATTATAAATAAGATCATTTTTTAAAATTTCATATTCTCTTTTTTGCTGGTATATAGAAATAGAGTATTTTTTTACATGTTGATCTTGTATTCAGTGACCTTGCTAAATTTACTCAGTAATTCTGATACTTTAACTTTTGATTTTCTTTATGTATACAACTTGTGCTGAATAATGACAGCATTATTTCTTTCTTCCCAATCCTTGTGATTTTTTTTCTCTTACCTTATTGCATTGGCTAGAACCAGCACACTGAAGAACAGAAGCGAGAGTGGAAGGCATCCTTGCCTCATTTCCAATCTCAAAGGGAATGCTTTCAGTATATCACCATAAAGTAAGCTGTTTGCTGTGGATTTTTATATAGATGCTGTTTGTCAGACTGAGAACGTTTATCTCTATTCCTTGTTTGCTAAGAGTTGTTACCAAATGCTTTTTCTCCGCCTGTTAAATATTAAATTACCTTATGGTCTATCTCACCTCTTTTGTTTTGTTAATGTGGTAAATTATATGGATCAATGTGTAAATATTAAACCACCCTTGAATCGCTAGAATAACCCCTACTTGCTTATGATATAGATCCTTTTTACATATCGCTGGATTCAATTTCTTAATATTTTGTTCAGAATTTATGCCCCTATATTCATGGAGATTGGTTTGTGGGAATCCTGAGAGGCTGAGCTTGGGTTGCTTTCATCAACAGTGGCTTTTCATTTGTTTTCTAGGATCCAAGGGTGCCACCAAGGATACTTCTGATCCTCTAAGGAGTGAGTCCTAGCTTAACGGACGAATTTCAGCTTTAGCTCACTTATCTTGCCCTGGACTCAAGGGTTAGTCTCTAGACTGCAGAGCTGTTATCAGCATTTGCCTTTGGGGCAACCTTGCTTTTTACATCATTGCAGTCTCTTCTGTTTTGTTTGTAATGTGCCAATTTACCTGTACAACATAGAAAAGCAAGGGAATAAAATCACCAAAACTACAAATTATGTTAGTGTTATCCACAAATTTTTACATGGTGATTATGCTTGGTGCTTTAGAGAAACGTCAGGTGAAAAAAAAATTTAAAAACTAAAAGCTATCTGGCCAACACAGTATCTTATGGAATGATACACACCACACACACACACAAACACACCTCTCAACTTCTCTCTCGCACCAGTTTATCCATACAAATTTACCCCAGAAATATGTATTGCACTGTTCTAATGAGTTAGTGTACTCTTTTTAATAAAAATATTTAAGACAGCATTGCAAGCATGAATAAATATTCTGGTTATAAGAACCCAAGTAGTTAACAAAAAGGAGAAGCCTTAAAGTGTTGAGGAGAAACTTGGAATAATAATTTCACAAGAAAAGAGAGAAGGTGTGTTACCCAAGAGAGACAAGGAGTCCACATTGCGTTCCATCAGGCAACACTGAGAAAACAAAAGAACACATCCTAGTCATCACCTGCACTCACTGGGGTTGGGACGCGTGTGCAAGGTGTTGCAGCTAAGGACAGTCATGCTCCCTGCTGCAGGACGGTCCTCTGTGGTGTCCGGTCGTGTTTGGAGCTGCGTGGTCAGTTTCTTTGGGAAACCAGGAAACAACAAGGGTGGGGTTTCTCTTTTAAGCTAAAGCAGAAGAAAGACGGGCAACCATCCACAGCCCTCCACCTCGGGTGTCCCAGCACCTCAGCCTAAGAAGGATGTCTTTCCTTCCATCTCTCCCTTATTACTCAGAAGCCAGAACCTTGCACACAGCAAGCAAGCTTACATGTTTTGTCTATGATTACTGTGGTATTTATTTGTTAGAAAACTAAAATGGCGATAGCATGTATGAATGTATTTATTTGATTTATTATTATATTTAATGACATGTTTTATGAGACTGTCTAGGTTTGGAGTGTGTTCCCCAGCCCCAGCTTTACTCTGTCCTGTTCTTTTTTTACTGAGCAAAATCCTATAGCTTGGTGGGTTTTAGAAGCACACTTACCGCATGAAGGATAAAATCACTTTATACGATCACTGCCTTGCATTTGACTCATTTATCATTTTTCTTTTCCTGCCCCACCCCTTCCTCTTTCTTCCTCCCTCCCCTTCTCCGTTCCTCTTTTTTAAAAAATTTGACTTTTAGAGATTCCCCTCACTTTCCTATGATCTCAGCAATGCATTTAAAGTCAAGTTTGTTGTAATTTGTACAAGATTCAGCTTTCAGTAGCAGGACTCTTCAGAATATTCAAACTACTCTACTCCCAGAAGAAAAAGTGTCTACTTTTCATCTTGCAGAAATTTGTTGAAATCTCTCATCCATTGATGGTCCTTCTGATTCTCTTCATTGCCATTGACTTTGTCCTGTTTTTATTCCTTCAGTTTCCTTGTAATGTAGACTCTGCAGGGAGAGGAGCTCAAAGTGCGTGTGTGTTCGGCAGGTTACCCTGAACCGTAAGCCATAACTGTTCTCCCCACTTTAAGGTTTATTTACGTTCTGCTTTGTTTTGTTTTTTTTTTCTTACAAAGATTTTAATTGTGGACAATAAAGACATTACAAATAAATAGAAGTGTCAGCCTAAGCTCTAAGAAAAACAGATTTACCATCTAGTTAATAAACTTCAAAATGATGACAAAAATATTTGACAGTTTCAGAGACTAATTTCTAAAAATGTTCTGTTTTTAAAAAGTCATACTTGTATGTAGGTAGGGGGGGTGGGTCAAGGTCTTTCTACTGAAACTATTTTATGTGTTTGAATGAATGGTGTCATAATGGAACACTTTAACTCTTCGGATGATCTTTAAGTTTCTGCAGGACTAATTACTCTTCCTCACTGAGAATCTGAATTATTCACTTGGTCATGGTCAAAAAGGCTTCTTCAAAGTAAGTTTAAGTTAGTCTTTCCTGATTTTAATGCCTGATATGTCCATTTTTTGAGCAGTAGGCTTTTCAGCTGATAATAATACCTATGCATTCGTTTGACAGGGACATTTAGAAACACACTTTCAAAAATGTCTGTGAAAATAGGATTCTCCATTAGTCGTATTCGTATATCTTAATACTATGGAAAAATGGTGGTTAAGGGAATATTCACAACTGTCCAGATGCGTCCTTTATTCACTTTATTGTTTTTTTTCCTTCTGCATTCTTTGAATTTACTCTATTTTTCTTTGTCTAATTTTTTAATTTCTTAGCTCATTGATTTTTATATTTCTTTACTAATAGTTATTTAAAGCCATTGATTTCTTCTCTGTGAGTCCTGCTTTATCTGCATTCCAAAAGTTTTGATATTTTGTGTTATTTATTTCTAAAATATTTTCCAGTTTTTTTTTTTTTGACGTCAAAATTACAGCTCTTGTTGTTGTTAGCTGCCGTTGAGTCGATACTGACTCACAGCAACTCTATAGGAAAGACTAGAACTGCCCCATAGGGTTTTCTAGGCTGTAATCAGCAGACTGTGGCTGCTAATTTCAGGTGATTATGAACTTGACCATCTCATGCTTGGTGGAGTGATTTCCATATGCGTATTTTATGAAAGCGTTTGTCCCATGTGACTTTTGTACATCCGTTTTAAAAAACACTCCAGATATGGATTCATGCCAGCAAGGAGGGATTTGAATTTCTACCTGAGGGCTTTGCACGCTTTGGTGGGTGTGTAACCAACTTCTGTTTCATTAGTTAAGTAAGATGTTGCTGGTCTCGTCCTTGTTAACTAGAACCACACGCTGATTTATTATTGGTCTCCCTCTTAAGCTGATTTTGGAGGCTGAAGTATTATCTTACGGGGTAAACTAATGCTCTGAAAATTTAAGGAGCTCCTCCTCTGAGCTTCTGACACATTTTGCATACACCTAGATGACATCGCTTATCAATTGCTTGTCATTTTTTGTTGTTGTTGTTGTTGAAAATTTCTTCCAGATTATGAGATCTTTGAGGATGGGATCTTGTTATCTGCCTCAGGCCTAGCACAGCTCCAGAAAAGAGATGATAATTAAAGATTTGTTGAATAACTAATTTTTGCCTGGGTCGTGCAGCTCGGAGTAACTCGGCATAACTTATCTGGGAACCACTAGACTCCGGCAGTTTAGTACAGCTGGAGCAAAAGGCCTGAAGGAAGGTTGTAGCAAAGGTAAAACTGGGTTGTTGTTAGGTGCCGTGGAGTCAATTTCAACTCATAGCGACGCCATGTGATAGAGTAGAACTGCCCCATAGGGTTTTCTAGGCTGTCATCTTTAAGGGAGCAGATTGCCATGTCTTTCTCCAACTGCCAACCTTTGGTTGGCAGTTGAGCGCTTAAATGTTGTATCACCAGGGCTCAGAATTCATATCTTGGAATGTCTTGTATACCGTGCTAGGATTTTGGAATTTTCCTGAGGGTATGGGGAATCATTTAGGAGTTTCAATCTGAGGGTAGGCAGGATCAGATGTGCATTTTAGACTCCTCTGCTGGTTTTATGCAGAACCGTGTCATTATTTAAATGGCTGTCATTAAGCATCAGTGGAGTGAGAATGCATGAAAGAATGAACCAGGGAGGTGCACCGCAGACTTTCACAGGTGCCCTTTGTTCTTACTCTCTGAGACAGAATGCTGGTCTGGAAGCCTTTGCAGCCTGGCCCCATGTGGCCATCCTACTCAGTTTTGTATTGTTAAGGTTGTTGTATGAGTGACCATGGAGCTTGTCTCTTTCTACCGACTGGAGGACTATGGATAATTGGGAAGATGCAGTAGGAGGAATTTACATGAGGCATAAAAACATTTCCTCAAATTTATGATATGAAGTATGTAGAGACCTGGTGGCTCAATGGCTAAGTGCTCAGCTGCTAACAGAAAGGTCAGTGGTTCAAACCCACCAGCTGCTCCTCAGAGCAAAGACCTGGCGATCTGCTTCTGTAAAGATTACAGACTAGGAAACTCTACTCTGTCCTATAGGACTGCTACGAGTGGGAATTGACTTAAGAGCACACAACAACAACGTTGGGATGCCTGCCCAACGGCTTCTTAGGTTTCAGAAAAATGTTGATCAGGTTTCGATAGGCTCCTGCCTGAAAGCGAGGAATGTCTTAAGTGGCACCAGGAGATACTTTTCAACCTTCTGGGTCTTCAGAAATTGTTTTTTCAGTATTTACTAATCATGCAAACGTGCCAGGCACTATACTCTTCTTTGGGGGAAGAAAAAAAGAAAACAGGATCCACCCTTAGGTAGGAGTCTCTGGGGCAGTAAACAGTTAACGTGCTTAGCTGCTAACTTCAGGTTGGCGGTTTGAGTGCACCCAGAGGTACCTCGGAAGAAAGTCCTAGTAATCTAAAAAAAAATCTACTTCTGAAAAATCAGCCATTGAAAACTCTATGGAGCACAGCTCTTCCCTGACATATGTGGAGTGGCCATGAGTTACAGTCGAGGCAATGGCAACTAGTACTGGTATACTTAGGTTAATTAGAGTAACCCACTTAATTATTTAAGATTAATTAGACACAGACCTTGCCCTCTGCAAGGTAACAGTCTAGCAAAGAAGACAAACATGAAAACAGATAATTACAAAATAACACAATAAGGACTAGACTAGAAATATTATCTGGGTGCTGTAGGAACACAGTGTACCAGGTGAGTAGGGGAAGGCTTTGCAGAGGAGGTGACATTTAATGGGGTCTTGAAGTGTGTGTAGGAGTTCATTAGGCTGATAATGGCATCAGAGGAGGGAAGGGCATTCTATGCCAAGGCACAGAGGAGATAGAGGATGTGGTATATTTGAGGATTGATGAGAACAGCAGTGGGACAGGGTGCATGAGGTGGCATCAGAGAACCATGGGAGATGAGAGTAGAAAGGCAGGGCCCCCCCAGGCGGTGGTGGACCTGGAATCCCACGCTCACGGGCTTGTATGCAGCAGAGACATGACAAGATCACAGTGCTCACCACGAAGAGCTCAACTCCAACTCTCTGAGGGAATCATCTTTGCTACCCCATCAACAACCTCTAAAATGACCATAGCAGGCACGGGTTGGCCTTCAGGCTGCGTTCCATGCTGCCTTACCTCTCTGACGTTCTGCCCCTTTTCTGAGTTTGTCTCTTGAGTTTTTCTGTCAGTACAAGAGAGCTATCCAAGACCCTTCCAATTGTCCTACTGGAGGGAGCCAGGGTTGGTCCCCATCCTGGGAATAAGAGTATAATTAGAATAACGATTACAGCAGCCCTCACCACCCCACCCCCACATCCGCAGTTTCGCTTTCTGAAGTTTCAGTTGCCCAAAGTCAACTTCGGCCCCAAAACGTTAAATGAGCAGCATGATGAAATCTCGTACCTTCTCACTCTGTCCTGCCTGGGGGACCATATTCATGTAACTTTTATTACAGTATATTATTATAATCATTCTATTTTATTAGTAGTTATTGTTGTTAATCTCTAACTGTGCCTAATTTATAATTTAAACTTAACCATAGGTAAGTATGTACAGGTCAAAACATAGTATATATAGGGTTCAGTGCTATCCACTGTTTCGGGCATCCACAAGGGTCTTGGAACATATCACCCATGGATAAGGGGGGGACTACTGTACTATAAGAGCCCTGGTGGTATAGTGGTTAAGAGATTGGCTGCTAATCAAAGGGCTAAAAGTTCAAATCCACCAGCTGCTTCTCGAGCACCCTATGGGGCAGTGCTACACTTGTCTTATAGGGTTGCTGTGAGTAGGAATTGACCTGATGGCAACGGGTTTTTTGGTTTACTATACTATAAAGCTTTCAGTTAAAATACTTCTCATATATGAATTTTCAAGTAGTCTAACAAAAACAATCTTTAAGTAGGTATCATTGGAATAGTAATCGTTTCAGCTAAACCATAATGTAACATATAACAACACAAAATGAGACGTATTCTTACAACCGAAGAGCTTATGATTCCGAAAAATTCACGAAGATTGCACTCTGCTCCCATTAGCTGGCTAACCTTGGGTGATTCTAGCATCTCATGAGCTTCCCTGAGCTGAAGAAGACTAATTTCATTATCAGTTCAAGACTTCAGTTCCCGATAACCAGAGTGGACAAAACACTGGATTGGGAGTCAGGAGTTTTAGTTGTGAAAATTCAGTTTCAGCCTGTTTAAGTAGAGAATTTTAAGTGAATTATCTCAAAATCCCCCTGCAGCCCTAAAATGTTGTTCATACTTTAAGCTATTAGACTATTATCATGACATTTTAAATATGCATAAGGTTTAGAAAACTGAGTCACAGAACCGAACGGATTTATTGTCTAGCTTTAACATGTCTTGACATTTTTTGTAGTTTTGCTTCAGACTTTTTCTTTTGGTTTCTTTTGTTAAACTACCGTGTAATAAACTTGACTCTTTTTCTTCTTCTTTTGGTGTACAGTTCTACGACTTTCACTACATGTACAGTTTCATGTTTCCACCACCCTAGTCAGGATACAGAAGAGTCCCGTTACCAGAAAGCTGTCCTCACACTATCCCTTTACAGTCACACTCTCTCTCACCTCTCCCCTGGCAACCGCTATTCTGCTCTCTAACACTGTAGCTTTGTGCTTTTGAGAATGCCACATAAATGGACTCAACGTATGTGACCTCTGAGACTGGCTTCTTTCACTCAGCGTGACACCTTTAAGATTCACCCAAATTGTTGCGTGTCGATAGTCTGTTGCTTCATACCGATTCCTGGTATCCCTCTCTAACCCCACTTCCCTTCTTCCCTCTCCAGCCCTATTCCCCTTCTTCCCTCTCCGATGGTAACTGCTGTCCTGAAGTCAGTGTGTTTGATTATCATGAATATTTTCATGGTCTTTAATGCATATACATTTAGCCATAAAACAATATAAATGATTTTTGTTTTCTGTAGTTGAAAATTCACATAAATGATATCATAATATATATATCTTGCTGCAACTTGCTTTTACAACTTCTTGGGTTTTTGACGGTTATCCATGTTGGTGCCATGCTAACTCTGGGCTATTCACTTTCACTGCTATGTAATATTCTACTGTATGAATACATAAGTGTACTCATCCATGTACCCACGGATGGCCTCTTTTCCCTGTCTCTTTACTCCATTCCGACTAGCAGTTTTAGGCCTCTTAGGGCCTCCAGGACTTGCTGATGGTTTGAACTGCCTGCGCTGGGGTCATAATGGGAGAAATTCTAGATCTGGTCTCTGACCCAGCTGCTTCCTTAGCTGAGCACCTACCTGATCAGAGTCTGTGTCTGCATCCTCAGCCCCTCTAGGCCTGAAGTTTTCATTGTGGTCTCAATTCTGGGTGTCTATTAGAATCTCCGGAGCCCTGGTGGCACAGTGGTTAAGTGCTTGGCTGTTAACCAAAACGTTGGTGACTTGAATCCACCAGCCACTCCTCAGGAGAAGGATGTGGCAGTCTGCTTCTGTAAGGACTATAGCCTTGAAAACCCTATGTGGCAGTTCTGCTCTGTCCTAGAGTGTCACTATTAGGTCGTTATGAGTCTGAATAGGCTTGACAGCAATGAGTATTAGAGTCTCCAAGGGAAATTAAAAAAATTGAAAAGAAAAGAAGGAAGGAAAGAAGTAAGAAAAGAAGCAAAGAAAAAAAATAAATCAGAATCTCTGGGACCACGGTATTTTTTTTTTAAGCTCCCAGGTGATTTTAAGACGTAGTCAGGGTAACAATCCCTGATAAAAAATGCCCCTGACAGCTTTATTCAACTCCTGTCACCAAATGGTATCTCTGCCTCCAGCTCTGTGTTTCCAGCGTGACCTTCTCTGTCCCTCCTCTCCCTGGGCCCCTACCCTTAAGTCCCCATAGCCTTGCTGGAGCCCAAACTCAGCCCCCTGTGCTGCTGCCAAGCCCTGAGCCAGCAGGCCTGGACCTCAGTCCTGCTCCTTTATAGGCGTTTTTTTTTTTTTTCTGGTGCACACAGATGTCTATCTAGTTCCCGAGCCTGTCTGTGCTCCCTGTGTTTCCTCCCTTGTACTTTAGCTAACATTTCTGCATGTTGAAGCACAGACTTTGCCTCCCAGCATGAACATATAGAAATGTTTTCCGTCTCAGACTCTTGAAAGCGCACTTCACTCACCGAAAGATTGCTACTGTGGCTTCAAAGGAATACAGGCTGCATCCTTGTCAGTGGCTTCTTTTCGCATTTTACTTTTTAAAAATAGATTCCTGATTGTGGTAAAAAGCTCAGATACCATGGAAGTGAACAACTCAGAAAGTCCCTCACCCCTTTGCAGATGATCACGGTAAACAATTTTGAGGATATTTTTCCACATTTTTGCTATACACACACCACATATATTTTTTAAGGTATTGGCAGAAATGTACCTTAGTCCTCAAAGTGACATCTTTGCTTTTTTAACACTCCAGAGAGGTCTTTTGCAGCAGATTGGCCCAATGCAATGCATCATTTGATTTTTCCACTGCTGCTTCCTTGGGAAACCCTGGTGATGTAGTGGTTAAGTGCTATGGCTGCTAACCAAAAGGTCGGCAGTTCAAATCCACCAGGCGCTTTTTGGAAACTCTATGAAGCAGGTCTACTCTGACCTGTAGGGTCACTATGAGTCAGAATCGACTCGATGGCAATGAGTTTTTTTTTTTTTTTTTTTGCTTCCATGGGCATTGATTATGGATCTAAGTATAGTGAAATACTAGACAACTTCTATCTTTTCTCCATTTATCATGATGTTGCTGGTTGGTCCAGTCGTGAGGATTTTTGCTTTCTTTGTGTTGAGGTGCAATTCATACTGAAGGCTGTGGTCTTTGATCTTCATCAGTAACTGAAATCAAATTAGAGGGTCACAAACCAGCAATTAAAAAAATAAAACAGCATAGAAGAATAGTATAGAAAATATCAGGGCGCATCACATGAAGCAACCATAAGTGTTGTTTCTGGAAATTTTATCTTATTTACGTGTGTGTTTGGAGCAGTGTCTCATTTCTCTACAAGTGGAGCCCAGGAACAGATTTAGGTGTATGTGATCTATCTAAGGGAGTGCTCCCAGAAGAATGGGCTGAGGGAAGCCGGATAAGGCAGGAAAAAGCTAAGCAAGAGGATGGTCTCAAGCCGGATCCCATAGGGAACTCCGAAGCTTGAATTTTACCACAGAGTTGGCTCTGCCTGAGGCAAGGGGACTAGGCTGCTGAACCCCACGTCAGCTGTCAGCTACGGACTGTGGACTGCTCTGAGGAGGGGGAGTGCCTAACCTCCTGGAAAGGCAGCTCCCGTTCACCCAAGGACAATTCTCTAGGGAAGGAGGCAGCCGTGAGCTTTAGCAGCCAATACTCATGGCAACTGGGGAACAGGTGCACCAGCCTGGTAGAAGGGATCCAAATGACATTGTCAGCAGAGTCCACTGCACAAAGTGGTGTAAAATATGCTTCTTATTGTAGGCCAGAGTAAAGATGTTTGAGCAACACTGGTCTAGGAGGATTTAGTCCACCAACCTGTGTGAAAAAAAAATGAGGGCTTTGTCACAGTGTTTTATTAGATAAAAGCAAATTCCCATATACAGTTGGAGTTTTATCCCCATAAGGGAGAAAGATTCACCACAATTCTTAGAAGAAAATGAATTAAGAGTGGGAAAGAGATACAGAGGGCCTTCTTGATGCCTTAAGCTTAAGACTTAAGGTCCCAACAGATATCTAAGGAGGCTTAGAGCTGTGTTTCCTGGCTTGGAGAACACCTGTCCCTCTGGGCCCTGGAGGTATGAGGAGGGTAGGGGAGATGTTAGGGCGACCTTGATAAGCATGACACGTGTTCCTGAAGCAATGATTTTACTCAATGTTAAATATTTTAAAACAGTTTTTTTACAATCATGGGTATAATATGGAACAAAATTCACATGATCTCTTGAGATGAAGAATGAAATTACAAAGACATTTCTGATTGTAGACTGCCAGTTTGGACTATGCTGCCAGACTCCCAAAGGTTCTTCCTCACTTGCCTCCACAATTAAGCACTCAAATAGAAAATCATAAAAAGCAGTAGTTAATTTATTTTGCCTTTCAGAGGAGTCCAGTTATCATGGAGAGCTGGGCCCTTCAGTCCCCCAAGATCTGAGCACTTTGCCCAGAGTTGACGTCCATCCAACCAATAGTCTTGGTTGCTAATCCTAAAGTAGCAGAACCTTTTAGTCAGTCAACAGTTGGTCATTTAGCACCAATGAGGCGTCGGCATGGGGATAAAATGGTGAGCAAGACAGACCATCCTGCCCTGATCCCTAATGGACCATTTTGGTCAGAGAGACAGATAAAACCACATCAATCATGCAGTAGTCATCAGTGCTGCTCAATATTTCTGGATTTCTGCCTCTTGGGCACAGGTCGGGGGTGTATTCCATGGCTCCTTGGCTAATGGATCACAACTGAAAGTGATGTGTGTCCCCTCTGGGCTGGGCAGTTAAGTGTCCACGTGAGGCTCTCTGGATGTCTCTTTTCCCTCTGGGACAGTGACCAGGGCATTGCTCCATCAGCCTGGCCCCTGAGCAGCAGACCCACAGTGGACATGTGGTAGGAAAAAGCAGTAAGTCTTTGTCGTTTTAAACTCCTGAGATTTGGGATTGTTTATTACTGTAGCATAACCTAGAATGTCCCGACTGATATAAAAAAAATATATCATGAAGTATGGTAATTGCTATGATTAAAATGAGCAAGTTGCTAGTGGAACATGATGGAGGGTAGCCTACGTGGGCAGGGGATGCTTCTGTGAAGTTACGAAATGTAAGTTGGGATCAATGAATCTTGGTGGGGGATTTCCATAGCTGTTTTGTTCTATTGTCCAAGAGAATCAGAGAATCATAGAGCCAGAACAGGCAGAACTGTGGAGGCCTCGGTTTGCCCAAGGTCACACAGATAATTGGTGGCAGAGGTGGTCTATAACTTCAGCATCTGGACCTGTTGGGTCCAGGCTCTCTACACCAGGGCTGGGACTAGGATGAGGCAAGCGAGACACAGCATTTAAGAGGCATTCATTGTCTGGAATGACCCTGCACCAGTATGATCCTGAGGGTGAGAGCCTCCTTAAATGCTGTGCCCTGCACTCCTCACCCTTAAGGAGGCAACACTCACAGGACCATCATGAGGTACAGACTGGACACCTGAGAGTGAGTGCCTCCTCGTTCAATTTTGTACCCAAAGCACCTTGCTTGCCTCACCACTGCCCCTGTTCTGCTCTACACCATTGTCCTCAGTAACAATCATGTGCAAACACACAGCATTTGTATTACTATGTCTGTGTCCTTGGCATTCCGGACATGCCTGCTGGCTGATCTGAAAGTAACACTACACTTATCAGGACCATGTGACAGAGGGCACAGCATTTCTAGATGGGAAAGTGCGGTTTTGGGGCTGCCAAAAACTGACTTTTTCCCCAAAGTCCTTGGTGGGTAAGCAAACAAGGAGACTAGGGAGTGAGATTTAGGGGTTTCCAGAAGGGCTGGAGGCAGCCTGATGTCCACCTTTCACTTAAGAGGAGGAAGTCTTTCTTCTCTCCTGAGAAAGACAGTTTCAATTGCAAAGAAGGAATTTAATGAAATTCATTCTTACTGAAGTGTCAAGGACTAATAGTGCCCTCTTTCCTGGAAGTGGATTTGGGCAAGAATAGGAGAGAGGACGCTAACAGCTAACGTCTGCAGCGCAGCTTCTGAGAGGTAGGCTCTGGGTTGTGTGCCTTACAAGCATTTAATCTCGTTTATCCTCCCTCCCATCAGCATTATGAGTTTGTTTCTATTATCCCCACTTTACAGAGGAAGAAACTATCTGTCAGAGTCTAGGAAACTGGCCCATTTGAACGCAAGTCTGCCCAGCTCTCATCCACCTGAGGACACGGGGGAATAAAACGGGTCAAATGTAGTGGCTGCAAGGAGGACAGACTGCAGTAAGCTGCCTGCCCTGCAAGAGCATCTTCCCCCAGATGACTCCTGATTTTGAATAAAATTTCCCAACTCCACCACCTCCTGGGTCACTGTCCTTGTACATGGTTTACCTGGATTGTTGAACAACAGGGTGTACATTCAACAAAAATAAATTTCGCTTATCCGTGCACCAGTTGATGGACACTTGGGTTGTTTCCAGTGGCGGGCTGTTGTGAGTGATGCTGCTGTGAATATCCACGTGTCAGCCTTTGTGTGGACGTGTGTTTTTATTTCTCTCTTGCATATGCCTCGGGCTGGAATTGCATGGCTGTGTGGTAGGTGTATGCTAACTTTTAAAGAAATTGCCAAGCTGTTTTCCAAGGCGGCTGTAACCGTTTTACAGTCCCACCAGCAGTGCATGAAGGTTCCAGCCTCCCACATCCTTGTCACATTTCTTCATTATAAGCCATTTTCGTGGCTAGGAGTGATATCTGGTTTTAATTTGCATTTCCCTAAGGTCTAACGGTGTTAGACATCTTTTCAAGTATTTAACCATTTGTATATCTTCTTTGGTGAAATATTTATTCTTTATATTTTTTAAAAAATTTATTCTTTATGTATTTTTTAAAATATAAAAGTTCTTTGTAGTTTTTTAGATACCAATTCTTCATCAGATATGAAAATTATGAATATTTTCTCTCAGCTTATCTTTTCATTTTCTTAATGTGTCTTTTGAAGAGAATAAGTTTTTTTTTTTTCTTTTTGATGCAGTCCAATATATTAATGTTTTCTTTTACGGAGCATACTTTTGGTGTCATACCTAAAAATTCTTTGCCTAATCCAAGGCCACAAAACTTTTTTCCAGTGTTTTCTTCTTGAAGTTTTATCATCTTCGCTCTTACATTTATTTCTATGATCCGTTTTGAGTTAATTTTGTGTGGCCACATCTTTTGAACCGTCCCCTTGACAGAAATGGAAACCTAAGTTAAGGAGCTTAGCTCTGGCACCAAGCAAATGAGTGGTAGAGCTGAAGGAGATTCTCGTCAGGGTCCCCTCCAGCTTTAAGTCTGGATGCTCATTGTCCCTAACCTCACCTGTCATAGTCCTTTCTGATGTCTGAGCCAGGTCTTTCTTATCAGCTCAGGTCCACCTTCTCTGTTTCTTGACTCAGAGAAAGCACAGTTTTTTACCATCATTCTGTCTGTATTTCTTCCAGGACTTTGAACTGGTTCATTCTGGTTCAAACCCCTGCTGAGAATTTGCATTTCTACCCCAGATATACTGAGTCAGAATCTACATTTTAACAAGATCCCAGGTGATTCTTGCATATAATAAATTTTGAGAAGCACTGCTCTGCTTGTAGGTAAGAGCTCAGCTGCTAACCGAAAGTCGGCTGTTCATCTACCAGCTGCTCCTTGGAAACCTTACGGGGCAGTTCCACAGTCCTATAGGGTTGCTAAGAGTTGGAATTGACCGGAAGGCAACGAGTTTTGCCCTGCTAACCCAAACCCACTGCCGTCAAGTCAATTCTGACTCATAGCAGCCCTATAGGACAGAGTAGAACTGCCCCATAGAGTTTCCAAGGAGCACCTGGCGGATTTGAACTGCCGACCTCTTGGTTAGCAGCTGTAGTGCTTAACCGCTATGCCACCAGGGTTTCCTTTGCTCTACTAGTGGTTCCTAATTGGTCCCTAAACAGCAGCATTAGCGTCACCTGGGAACTTGCTAGATACACGTCCTATACTTGGCACGTGCAATTTGGTATCTGAACATTACTGTTTTGAAAACAAGGGCAGGCTGGGAACATGTAGTTGCATGGATTTCCCAGAGGACGCTGCAGGGAAAACAGCTGCTGACTTCCATTCCAATTTGTCAAGCAAGACAGCTGGAATCTTAGGCTCTGTAATTCCCTGGACTCACTTGGGGAGCAGGAGGACCAGGGCAGAGGGGCTGGTGAGGAAGGACGGGCCAGGAAAACCCAGGAAGCATATTTTCACTAATCTGCACATGTAAAGAGATGATGGCTAACCCCCTCATTGTACTTTTGGCCCAATTGTAATATCTCTTCTTTCCATCTGATCCTGAATAGCCCACTCCAGCAATGATTTTTCTCTTGCTAAAGCAAAAATTTAAGTTCTATTCAAGTGGTGTTATTTTGGCTACAGGGAGTTGGAGGTAACCTAGGCGTCTCTTGCTCAAACCAAAAACCAAACCCATTGCCATTGAGTTGATTCTGACTCATAGCGACCCTATAGAACAGAGTAGAACTGTCCCATAGAATTTCCAGGAAGGAGCAGGAGTATTTGAACTGCCGACCTTTTTGTTAGCAGCCAGGCTCTTAACCATTGTGCCACCAGGGCTCCGTTCCTCTCCAGGGGATTGGAAAAGTAAAATCTGGTGTAAGCATGCTACAGAATGTCCTGCAGCAGACAAATGCATCAAACCAGGTGTGCACACATATGGTGTCTTAGTTATCTAATGCAGCTATAACAGAAATAGCTCAAGTGGGTGGTTTTGACAAAGAGAAATTTATTCTCTCACAGTGTAGTAGGCTAGAAGTCCAAATTTAGGGCATCAGCTCCAAGGAAAAGCTTTCTGTCTGTGTCAGCTCTGGGGGAAGGTCCTTGTCATCAACATTCCCTTGGTCTATGAGCTTCTCCACGAAGGAACTGTAGGTCCAAAGGATGCAGTCTGCTGTCAGTGCTGCTTTCTTGGTGGTATGAGGTCCCCATTCTCTTCTCGTTCCTGTCTCCTTTTATCTCTTTTAAGAAAAAAGGTGATGGAGGCCACACCCCAGAGAAACTCCCCTTACATTGGATCAGGGCTATGATCTGAGTAAGGGTGTTACATCCCACCCTAATTCTCTTTAACATAACCCAATCTGGCCTCATTAACCACAGACAGAGATTAGGATTTATAACACGTAGGACAATTACATCAGATCACAAAATGGAGAACAACTCCACGATACTGGGAATCATGGCTTAACCAAGTTGACACATATTTTTGGGGACACAATTCAATCCATAACATATGGCAACAGGGAAAGACCTTGAATTCATAAAGCTGAATTGTATTAATCAAAAACACATGTACCCCCCAAAAATACTATGTATTTTGCAAGTGTGCATACTTGTATCCAGGCCATCTATCAAGCACATGACAGTGGATCTCTAGTGTAGAGAGGGAAACTGGAGTGGGGCTCGTATTAGTGTCCTGTGGCTGCTATGACAAATTACCACAAACCAGGTGGCTTGAAACAACAGAAATGTATTCTCTCACAGTTCTGGAGGCCAGAAGCCTGAAAACAATAACATTGGACTGAAGTCAAGGTGTCAGCAAGGCTGTGCTCCCTTTGGAGGCTCTAGGGGAGAATCCGTTCCTTGCCTCTTCCAGTTGTTGGTGGCTACCAACGTTTCTTGGCTTGTGGCTGCATCCACTCTTCTCCTCTTTGCCCTTGTGAGTTCATGCTTCTTTCTACCCATGCTTCACCATCTTTTTAGTGAGCTGTAAGTGGAGGCGGTCCCTGTGTTCACTGAGAGTTCAGCTGTATGTTTCCTATTGCTGCCGTAACAAGGTATCACAAATTTAGTGGCTTAAAAGAATACAAGTTTATTACTTTACAATCCTGTTGGTTGGAAGTCCAACGTAGTCTCACTGGACTAAGATCTGCAGTCTTCATTCCTGCATGCCATGTAAGATAACATATTCACAGATTCCAAGGATTAGAACATAGACATCCTGGGAGGGGGGTGGGCATTATTCTGCCCACCCAGCACCATTAACTGGAAATTAGGAAGTTTTCCAAATTATCAGAATGAGCTTATTTGCCATCATCTCTCAATGGAGTCCTGGTGTCACAATGGTTAAGCCCTTGGTTGCTTACCGAAAGGTCAGCAACTTGAACCCACCAGCCATTCCATGGGAGAAAGATGTGGAAGTCTGCTTCTGTAAAGATTTACAGTCTTGGGAACCTTGTGGGGAAGCTTTATTCTGTCCTATAGCATTGTAATGAGTCAGAACCGACTCAAAGGCAACCGGTTTGGTGTGGTTGGTTTCTGTCAATACTTCAAATGACTCCAGGTCATTAAATCCTTGACACAATCCATATTTCTTTCCTTTTTTTTTTTTTAATGTGATAAAATACATTTATTAGTGATGATACAACAGGAATGGTAAGCAAAACATGGTAATAAAAAGCCATCTCTTTTAGAATTGCAAGTTACAATTCCTAGTTGACTCATCCCGTGACACAAACTCTATATTATCATTAGTGATGGAAGTGAAAGACAAAATTGTTGAAAAAACAAAACCATAACTCATAAAATTATACTGTGTAAAAGTTACAAAGGGATTATATTATACAATATCTTGAAGGCATGACATAATTACAGAGAGAAAAGCTAACAAGGTACAAGTCAGGTTTCTAAGGAGCTCACCATTCATCTGTGTTTACATAGATTGTAAGAGAGTTTGAAGTAGATCCAAGAGAGAAATAAGGCCTAAGTTCTCCTGTAAAAGTATCAGTGAAGATATGAAGATAAGACCTGTTACTCCAATTATAAAATGAAACCTCTCCCAAATCATAATCCAGAAAAACACCAATCCGTGTGACCTGTTCTGTATCCCAAGCCTCAGAAATAAGAGTTGCCTGCTGAATTTGCCAGCGTCGGTCTTTTCCGGACGGTGATGTAATAGCATCTCTAGGAAATGGTTCCTCACATACACCTAAGCACCATTCACCTATGTCTCTTACTTCGACCTGCCAGTAATGCCTACCCAAATGGAAGCCTTCAGAACTCAGGACGGCTGGGATAAAAGTAAACCTCTTGGGATTGTCAGGCAAGTCTGGTTTCATCTGTCCACATTTCACACTTTTTCCATCTTCTGAAATAATAAGTTGAGGGTGAGCAGTTTCAGGATCTAGAGTCAAATCTTCCTTAAATGTGCCGATCATTTTTTGCAGGCCAAAATACTGTGAAGAGAGATAGCTACTCTCCTTTAATTTGTAGGAAAAGACTCCAGGAGTTCCTAGGTTGTCACACCTGTTGTAGATACTTTGATACCTTCAAGCAAAGCCAGGTCTGCCTGCACACATTTTTCTGCAACTACACTCAGCAGATTTTTTGGCATGCAAAAGTGGTCAGAAATTTGGCTCTTGTTCTCAATGAGTTTGTCTTCAACATTCTTCTCTTCTGTCATTAATTCCAAAATAATGGCATCCTGTACCTGGTCTAGTAAATCCTTAAGTTGATTAAATTCAAGGTTTAATTCTCGTCTCAAATGTTTCACCTTCTGCCTGAATTCAAATGATTCTGAGCCTTGCATTTCTAGCCCGTTTTCAGCATCCTCCATCTGCTCCCCAAGGGTCTTAATGTACCCTTTGAGCTTCTTCCTGTGACTAGTTTCAGCTTGCTCGATGGGCGTCAGGTAGTGATCCTGGTCGTTGGAGGAAACCTTGCATTGCGGACACAGCAGCTCCAGGTCCTGCTCACAAAACAGGACCAGCACCTGGTTGTGCTTCTCACACAGGGGCCTCTCCTCCTGCCATTTCCTCTCGCTGCTGTTGATGTGAAGTTGCTTGACAATATCAGTTATATGACATAACTGGGTGTTCTTCTTTAGGCTCCCATTGCAGCAGTGATGGAGGCAGACAGGACAGGGGAAGATGTCCTCTAGACCTTCCCAGCTCTGGTGGATGCAGCAACGACAGAAGTTGTGGCCACAGTCAATGGTCACAGGGTCTCTCAGGCACTCTAGGCAGATGGGGCAGCTGGTCTCTGCTTGGAGATCTGCCAGGGAGGCTGCAAAGTCCATTGTGCAGTGAGGGTTTCAGTCTGAGGAAACTCTTCAGAAAAGCCTGGTTACCAAAAAGTTAGGAAAGGTGAGCTGATGACCTCAGTCCACACTCTACTTAGAAGTGAGTTTGGAGTGTTTCTGTCTCTTTCCTCCAATTCCACAGGAAGCTTCCAAGAAGAGTCACAGCCCTCCAGAAAATCACTGATTTTCTTATTACCTTCTCCTGTACCCACTGGTCCTCCCAAATCAAAGGCTGGACTTGGACTCCTCTTGGTCATGAAGGAGCCACAATTCCAAGGCACTTGCAGTTGTGGAGGCTAGGAAGTTCCAAATCCACGGGTCAGGCATCAGGCTGGAGGGTTTTTCTGATTCCTGTGGTTTCAGGGGCTGACAAATCCAAAATCGGCAGGTCAGACAGCAGGCTGTTGGCTGACATTCCAAGAACTGAATGTCAGATGATGAGGAGTCAGATGCAGAATCTAGAGTGAAAGTGAGCCTTGCTGGAACATCCGTTTATATACTAGAGGCAGGCCATACCCTCAAGGAAACTCCCCCTACGTGAGATAGGCTACTCATAGCAGATTTCCTCATGGAGGTGATTATATTATATCCAATCCCATCATGGAGGTGATTGCATTATATGATAGCTAATCATGGAGGTGATTACGCTGATTCAGACCTCATCATGGAGGTAACTACACTATATCAGATCTCATCATGGGGGTAATTTTACTATATCAGATCTCAGTATGGAGGTGATTACACTGTATCAGATCTCATCATGGAGGTGATTACATTATGTTACACTGTTGTTGATAGGTGCTATTCAGTCGGCTCTAACTCATGTCTACCCTATATACAACAGAATGAAACACTGCCCAGTCCTGCACCATCCTCACAATCATTGTTATGCTTGAGCCCATTGTTGCAGTCAGTGTCAATTCACCTCTTTGAGGGTCTTCCTCTTTCTCACTGACCCTCTACTTTACCAGGCATGACATCCTTCTCCAGGGACTGGTTCTTCCTGGTAACATGTCCAAAATACATGAGACGAAGTCTCACTATCCTTGCTTCTAAGAAGCATTCTGGCTATACTACTTCCAAGACAGATTTGCTCATTCTATATTACATTATGAAAGAGAATTAGTCCACTGCCTGCCAAACCATTGGGAATCATAGCCTAGTCAAGTTGACACATAACACTAACCATCACAGAATTGCATCGTTTAAAAAACGTTGTTTTTAAGTGCTGTCGAGTCGGTTCCGATTCATAGCGACCCTATGCACAACAGAACAAAACACTGCCCAGTCCTGTGCCATCCTCACAATGGTTGTTATGCTTGAGCCCATTGTTGCAGCCACTGTGTCAATCTATCTTGTCGAGGGCCTTCCTCTTTTTCACTGACCCTCTACTGTACAAAGCATGATGTCCTTCTCCAGATATCCCTCCTGATAACATGTCCAAAGTATTGAGATGCAGTCTTGCCATTCTTGCTTCTACGGAGCATTGTGGCTATTTCTTCCAAGAGCAATCCACATTTCTTAAATTTTGTATTGGACAAGTAAAGCTTTCAAAGATGTCTGGAAAATGAACAATACCTGTTCTAAAGTAATTTCATCACTGAAACAAAGTAGTGAAAAAGATTTTGCTTGAAGAACTCAAGGTAATCTTTTGGCCAAATTTTTCTCCCAACTAGTAAATGCACAGGTCATAGATACTTCATTTTACTCAGACAGGCTATTCGTTCACTGTTACAGCTGCCCCTGGGATATTTGGAATGCTTAGAGGCTATGTGTATAAAGGCAAAATAAAATGGAAATTTAAAATAATCTTGTTTTATGTAGGAAAGAAAACTTAGCGTTAAATGAGCCAGGCTCTTTGCTAAATGTTTTTCAGTCATTATTTTATTTAATCTTCATTAAGTCTCTATGAAGGCGGCACTAAGATAACCTTCATTTTAGAGGCTTGGCAATCATAGCATTGAGTGTTTAAGCAACAGACAAAAGATTCTAACTTAGGTTTTTCAAAACCCTAAGCATTTATGCCATCACCCATCTGTCAGCTTGTTGTGCTGTGGTGGCTTGCCTGCTGCTATCACACTGGAAGCTATGCCACTGATATTTCAAAAACTGTCACTGATTGTAGACAGTTTTCAGAGGAGCTTCCAGACTAAGACAGAGTAGGAGGAAAGGCCTGGTGATCTACTTCTGAAATTAAGCCAGTGAAAACTGTATGGATCCCAACAGTATATGATCTGATATAGAGCTGGAAGATGAGCCCCTAGGTGGTAAGGCATTACACAACGTTGGGCTACAACAATGGACTCAAACACAGCAACGGTCATGAAGATGGTGCAGGACTAGGGAAGGTGCCCATAAAAGGAATCCATGGGATAACCTGTTAAGGTGTCTCCACACTTCATGGTGTCTCCACACATCACCCTTCCATGCAGAAAATGAACACAACTGGATCAGCCTGGTTATGTTGTACGTGGGGTCGCCATGAGTTGGAGCTGACTCGGTGGCAGCTAAAACAAGTATTTATGACTAAAGACCCAGATTGGAAGTTGAAACTGACCAACTCTTCCAAATAATTGTTCAGATTTTTCCTTTCCCTTGTCTATGTGGAAAAACCTAGAAAGTTCAAGGGTTGCTGTAATTAAAATAGATCCAGAAGATCCCCTTCAAATGTATATTTTACCCAAAGGCTTTCTCCTAGGACAAGCTGCTATGGCACCAACTCATTAAAAAATACGTTAGAAGCTGCTGCATGCATCTCACTGATACACATTTGATTAAGAAAATATTATCTTTCCCCCACAGCTATGCTTTTGTCAGAGATGGAGAAGGATAACTGAGCTGGCAGGCCAAAGGCTCAGGGAATTCATTACCAAGATAAAGAGGAGAAAAGTGAACTTTGAGAGGCTCGTTGGAACTTACTAGGGTTGGCAGCAACTACTCTTCGTGGTGTCTCCACACTTCATGGTGTCTCCACACATCACCCTTCCATGCAGAAAATGAACACAACTGGATCAGCCTGGTGCTTAACAGGTTATCCCATGGATTCCTTTTATGGGCACCTTCCCTGTCATTTTTTCTTGCAGGCCAATGTAAATAAAGCCAGCGCCAGTGGGTGGCTATAACCTCAAGCCCAATGTCACTAACGTGTTACTACTTTGGGTAGAAAATAAACTCACATCTTTATCATTCAGATTAAGCAAGTTCTCCTTTCTCACTACTGAGATAAAAAAAAGTCTTCCTTTACCCCCAGAATTTCCCATTCCGGTGATAAGTCTCAGAGCTTAATCAATCCATGGTATTTATGCTGGTTATAATCTCTTTGGGGTTCCTGAGTGGTACAAAGTGTTAACCCTCTGGGATGCTAATTGAAAGGTTGGAGTTTTGAGTCCATCCATAGGCACCTTGGAAGAAAGGCCTGGTGATCTACTTCCAAAAAACCAGCTGTTGAAAACCCTGTGGAGCACAGTTCTACTCTGACTTACATGGGGTCACCATGAGTTGGAGTCGGCTCCACGACAACTGGCAGAGTCCATTTGTGTAGACAACACCAAGAATTCAGGTCCCTTCTCCTTGTCCTCTGCTGCCACATGCTGCTCTTGTCAAAATCCAAGCAATGGGCTGCTCTAGAGCTGGCCTTGACTTATCTAGTGGCCGGAGAACCGAGAGCTCAGAAGCTGGGGCTGGGCTACTGCTCACTCTATTGCTGATGTCACTGTCATCACAGGTGTATGTGGGTGGGGGAGGCTGATGATGGGGGAGGGGTAGGAAAGGCACAGGAGTCTGGGGGTACCCCTTGCCTAGGTCTGTGTCCAGGGCTTGTAGCCCTACCCCTTCATTCTCAGGACCACCCACTCCAGGCTCACCCACAACTCCCTCCTCCCCTGGGAATCCTTCCTCTTACACTTTCAATGGCCTCCAGTACTCTTCGCAGGGGATCAGTGGGGCAGACTAATCATCGGGGTGGGGCCTGTGTGGTCATCAGAGTTGGGGTTGGTATGTAGTGGACAGTGGTAATAAATACAATTGGATGGTCAGGGCACAGCCAGATGGCATCCAACCTGGAAATCTTGGCAAAGGGCTCCTTCAAGGTGTTTGAGCTGGAAGTAAATTATCTGCCCTGAATCCCTCTCCCTCCTCCACCTCTGGCCACTGAAGCCTATGTCTCATAGGTCTTGGTTTTCTAATAGGCTGTCCCTGGGTGACCCATGTGCAAAGGTAGTGAGAGGTGAGCTGACATTCTCACACATCCTGACTCATCCAGTAGGTCTTCCTACCTCAGGATCTCTTCCCCTCAGTCGCTTACTCTATTTCAAATTCTGTGAGTGAGCTGGAGAACAGGGTATCTATCAACACGTTGAAGCCCTGGTGGCACAGCAGTTAAGAGCTCAGCTGCTAACCAAAAAGTTTGGCCATTTGGATCCAGCAGCTGCTCCCTGGAAACCCTATGGGGTAGTTCTACTCTGTCCTATAGGGTCGCTCTAGGGTTGCTATGAATCGGAATCAACTCGACAGCAATGGGTTTGGTTTGGGCTTATCGACACCTGAATTAATATTCGAGACTCTGTTCCCGTTTACAAAGTCAGCTGCTGACTAGATCTCCCCACCTCTCTTCCAGTCTTCCTCCAGCTGCTGTTTCAACCAAGGCTGTGTACGAGCTAAAGAAGGAGTCGGGAAGGAAGGCTACATTAAGGATTTCCTTTCAAGTTTCAGAGGAGGGCCGGGAGAGGTGTGGAATGAGCACCAGGCTGGGGGTCAGGCATCCAGATCTGGGGTCAGGCTCGCTGACCTTGGCACTTCCCCATGGTTTTCTCACCTGTAAAATGAGGGGTTTAATCAAGATAATTTCCAGGGGCACGTCTAGCTATAGCAATCAACATTGCTGAGTTTTGTAAACCTATTTATTTTCCATTATTTCTGAAAGTCTGATATTCCAGTGGCAGCTCTGTCTCTCTGTACGTTGACGGTACAGAACAGCATTTTAATCATCTTGACATTGACGTATTTTAGAGCACTTTTTATCCCAGCAAATCTTTACGATGATGGAGAGAAGCATAAATTTGATATAAATTATGATTTTTAATGCTGCTGTTTCCTTACTCCTTCTTCTCTGTCTCTGGCATTCGTGTGTGTATCTGTTTATACCTGTCTCCAGCATACTTGTTTGCTTGAAGCCCAACGGATGCGGGGCCACACCAGGTCTGTGGTTGCTGGGTTCTTCTGGGAACAGGCTCCAATTCTGCTCACTGCTTCAAAGGAGCGGACAATGCCAGGGGACCCTGCCCAGATCCCCACAACCTTGTTTCTCATTTCTTGAGTCTGAGATCTCTTGGGAGGCAGCCATACCAACTACTAGTAAGGTGACCTGATCTTACTGCACCTCAGTTTCTTCATGTGTAAAATGGGGATCATAACAGTAGTACCTCATAGGGTTGCTTGAGATTTCTTGCTTCAGAATTTAAAAACCCCTGAAACAAACAAACAAACAAACCCAAATCTATTGTCATTGAATTGATGCCGATTCATAGCGACCCTGCAGGACAGAGTAGAACTGCCCCACTGGGTTTCCAAGGCTGGAATCTTCACAGAAGCAGACTGCCACAACTTTCCCCCATGGAGTGGCTGGTGGGTTCTAACCACCGACCTGCCGGTTAGCAGCCAAGCACTTAACCAATACAACACCAGGGCTCCCTGAAGTACTTGCCCAAAATTCAGATTCCTGGGCTCCAGCTTGAACCTCCCCCGCAGAACTGACATGCCTGCAGTTGGGGCTCAGAATCTGTATTTTTTTAACAACTGCCCCAAGTGATACTTTTGTGTGCTGTGGGCTGAGAACCTGTGCCTTGAGTATGTGGTGCTTGCCAGCACACACAGCACTTTAAAGGCACCAACTCATCAAACTGTACCACAATTCTGCGAGGGAAACGGGTCAGGCCTCGCGTCCTTTCCACAGGTGAGAACTGCCATGGAGGCTTCGGTGTGCGATCCATGGTCACACAGAGCTCCAAGACCCTGCTCAGAAACCCCAGGACCCCACATCCCTTCCCGTCTTCCCTCATGCTGCTCAGTCTCCTTGCAGGAAAGGATGCTAGTATGCAGACCGTCGTCACACAACTAGGCTTGGCGTCGTTTCATTTCTTCTTTTTATTTAGTGGGTGAGGTGCCTTGCTCCCGTTCAGTAGCTAGCCATCATCTCCCTTTATAAATGTTTTTATCTGCTGCCACTTTTATCTTATCAGACCCACAGTGTGTCTCTGTCTTTCTGCTCCTAAAGATAATTCCCGCTTTGCTATATGTCATAGGTGTCATCTCAGTCACTGCTCAAAATAACAAATAGATTTGTTTTCAGGGTGGAGAGAGATCCGGCAAAGCCCTGCTTAGACGGAGCAAGGATTCTAGCTTCAACCCTTCTCGTCTCCATCTTGTAAAGTCACAAAACACAGACTTAATTCAATTATGTACACTCCAAACGATTAACCAAAGCTCTGAACTTATTTGTACGTCAACTCTTTGCCCCTTCCCCGCCCCACCCCACCCTCCATTCCAGCTTACTAGGAGATCTCTGAGCCCTCCAGGGTCAGAGAGGTGGGATAAAGGAGCACTAGAAGAGGTGCTGACCAGTGTCAGAAGCCAACCTCATGTCCTTTGGGTCAGCAGATATTTAATGCTACTGTCCTTTTCCTGGAAGAAAGGCCTGGTAGTCTCCTTCCAAAAAGTCAACCATTGAAGATCTTAGGGAGCACAGTTCCACTCCGACACACATGGGGTTGTCATGAGTTAGAATCGATTTGATCACACCTGGTACTGCTTTTTCTCATGAGGTGCTTCCCTGGGCTTCTCCAAGGTTTTTATTGTTGGGGAGCACTCCCGAAGACTCCTTGACCTGGTGATGACATCTCATTTTCAGGTGGTTGCTGGTGACTGCTCCTCCACTGTTAGGAATCCCGAGTTCATCCCCAGCTTCTCACTGCTGAGCCTGCTCCACCACTCCAGGTAGCCATATTGGTCAGGGCGCAGGACAATTCTTTTTTTTTTTTAGATTTTTTTTTTAATTAACTTTTATTGAGCTTCAAGTGAACGTTTACACATCAAGTCAGTCTGTCACATATAAGTTTATATACAGCTTACTCCATACTCCTACTTGCTCTCCCCCTAATGAGTCAGCCCTTCCAGTCTCTCCTTTCGTGACAATTTTGCCAGCTTCCAACTCTCTCTATCCTCCCATACCCCCTCCAGACAGGAGATGCCAACACAATCTCAAGTGCCCACCTGATATAATTAGCTCACTCTTCATCAGCGCCTCTCTCCTACCCACTGTCCAGTCCCTTTCATGTCTGATGAGTTGTCTTCGGGATGGTTCCTGTCCTGTGCCAACAGAAGGTTTGGGGACCATGACCGCCAGGGTTCCTCCAGTCACAGTCAGACCATTAAGTATAGTCTCTTTATGAGAATTTGGGGTCTGCATCCCACTAATCTCCTGCTCCCTCAGGGGTTCTCTGTTGTGCTCCCTGTCAGGGCAGTCATCGATTGTGGCCGGGCACCAACTAGTTCTTCTGGTCTCAGGATAATGTAGGTCTCTGGTTCATGTGGCCCTTTCTGTCTCTTGGGCTCTTAGTTATCGTGTGACCTTGGTGTTCTTCATTCTCCTTTGCTCCAGGTGGGTTGAGACCAATTGATGCATCTTAGATGGCCGCTTGTTAGCATTTAAGACCCCAGATGCCACATTTCAAAGTGGGATGCAGAATGTTTTCATAATAGAATTATTTTGCCAATTGACTTAGAAGTCCCCTTAAACCATGGTTCCCAAACCCCCGCCCTTCCTCGGCTGACCTTTGAAGCATTCATTTTATCCCGGAAACTTCTTTGCTTTTGGTCCAGTCCAATTGAGCTGACCTTCCATGTATTGTTGTCCTTCCCTTCACCTAAAGCAGTTCTTATCTACTAATTAATCAGTAAAAAACCCTCTCCCTCCCTGCCTGCCTCCCACCCTCGTAACCACAGAAGTATGTGTTCTTCTCAGTTTATACTATTTCTCAAGATCTTATAATAGTGGTCTTATACAATATTTGTCCTTTTGCCTCTGACTGATTTCACTCAGCATAATGCCTTCCAGGTTCCTCTATGTTATGAAATGTTTCACAGATTCGTCACTGTTCTTTATCGATGAGTAGTATTCCATTGTGTGAATATACCACAATTTATTTACCCATTCATCCGTTGATGGACACCTTGGTTGCTTCCAGCTTTTTGCTATTGTAAACAGAGCTGAAATAAACATGGGTGTGCATATATCTGTTTGTGTGAAGGCTCTTGTATCTCTAGGGTATATTCCGAGGAGTGGGATTTCTGGGTTGTATGGTAGTTCTAACTGTTTAAGATAACGCCAGATAGATTTCCAAAGTGGTTGTACCATTTTACATTCCCACCAGCAGTGTATAAGAGTTCCAATCTCTCCGCAGCCTCCCCAACATTTATTATTTTGTGTTTTTTGGATTAATGCCAGCCTTGTTGGAGTGAGATGGAATCTCATTGTAGTTTTAATTTGCATTTCTCTAATGGCTAATGATCAAGAGCATTTTATCATGGATCTGTTGGCTGCCTGAATATCTCCTTTAGTGAAGTGTGTGTTCATATCCTTTGCCCACTTCTTGATTGGGTTGTTTGTCTTTTTGTGGTTGAGTTTTGACAGAATCATGCAGATTTTAGAGATCAGGCACTGGTCGGAGATGTCATAGCTGAAAATTCTTTCCCAGTCTGTAGGTGGTCTTTTTACTCTTTTGGTGAAGTCTTTAGATGAGCATAGGTGTTTGATTTTTAGGAGCTCCCAGTTATCTGGTTTCTCTTTGTCATTATTTGGTAATGTTTTGTATTCTGTTTATGCCTTGTATTAGGGCTCCTAGGGTTGTCCCTATTTTTTCTTCCATGATCTTTATCGTTTTAGTCTTTATGTTTAGGTCTTTGATCTGCTTGGAGTTAGTTTTTGTGCATGGTGTGAGGTATGGGTCCTGTTTCATTCTTTTGCAAATGGATATCCAGTTATGCCAGCACCATTTGTTAAAAAGACTATCTTTTCCCCAATTTACTGACACTGGGCCTTTGTCAAATATCAGCTGCTCATATGTGGATGGATTTATATCTGGGTTCTCAATTCTGTTCCACTGGTCTATGTGCCTGTTGTTGTACCAATACCAGGCTGTTTTGACTACTGTGGCTGTATAATAGGTTCTGAAATCAGGTAGAGTGAGGCCTCCCACTTTCTTCTTCTTTTTCAGTAGTGCTTTGCTTATCCGAGGCTTCTTTCCCTTCCATATGAAGTTGGTGATTTGTTTCTCTATCACCTTAAAAAATGACATTGGAATTTGGATCGGAAGTGCATTGTATGTATAGATGGCTTTTGGTAGAATAGACATTTTTACTATATTAAGTCTTCCTATCCATGAGCAAGGTATGTTTTTCCACTTAAGTATGTCCTTTTTAGAGCTTTGTAGTTTTCTTTGTATAGGTCTTTTACATCCTTGGTAAGATTTCTTCCTAAGTATTTTATCTTCTTGGGGGCTACTGTGAATGGTATTGATTTGGTTATTTCCTCTTCGATGTTCTTTTTGTTGATGTAGAGGAATCCAAGTGATTTTTGTATGTTTATCTTATAACCTGAGACTCGCACAGGACAATTCTTGCTGGCTCTCTCAGCATCCCTTGCCCACTACCCCCTAATGCTGGGAGTGCCCAGCACCCAGTGCAGCCACCTTGGGTCTTCGCTGTGGCTCTCTGAGGTGTCAGCCCTCCCTGTCTCAGCTGCGGGAAACTTTATCAAAGCTCTCTGAGGGTCCTGCGGTGGCTCCTCACAGTCCTTGAAGTCAAGGAGGAGGTGAGACACACAGCACAGCTGCAGCAGTCTTCAAGGAAACTTCCAGACAATTCTGTCTCTGCTTCACAGTCTGAGCCCTATTTACATCCTTGATCTGGCTGAGGGGTCTAGGATTTCATTAGCCAGGGTTCCACCAGGGAGGCAGGACCCTTATGAGCATAGGGAAAAGGGGTGTATTCTAGGAATTAGACCACCCACAATTGTGGGTGGTGTTGGTTGAATGGTTAAAGAAAGGTCACAGGCCAGCCCTGGCTCAGTGAAGGAGCCAGAGATTTCAAGGAAAACTGGAAGCCAGGTCCTCCTGTGGCTGGAGAAGGACTGAAAAGGGAGCAGGGGTAGAAGTCTGTGGAAGGCTGTTGGTTCCTCATGGCCGCCATCTCCGAGTTGACAGCAGTGTCTGTGGTGAGCTTCGGGTCACTGTTGGTCAGCAAGATCAGTTGGGAATGTGTAGAAGTCTACAGAAGGTTGTTGGTTCTTCCTGGCCACCATCTCTGGGTTCACAGCAGTGTCTGTGGTAGACTTGGGGTCACTGTTGGCCAGAAGGGTCAGCAGCTGGGAAGGTGTGGAAGTCTGTGGAAGGCTGTTGGCTCTTCATGGCCATCATCTCTGAGTTGACAGCAGTGTCCGTGGTAGGCTTGGGGTTGCTGTTGGCCAGCAGGGTCAGAGGTTGGGTAGGAGAGCCAAATGTGACACAGGGAAAAGCCAGGACAAACTGGAACCTTCTGGCACCTCTGCACCCGTCTCTCACCACTCTTAACCAGCACCAGAGTCACTGAGTAAAGGCAGCTGCTCCACTCTGCCTCCCAGACCTCCCTCCCATTCACTTTTGGTAAACTCAAATCTGGAACATTCTGTAAAGGTAATTCTGGGAAATATAGCACCCAATGTAAACAATAGACAATAGATCATAGAAATTGGACAACAGGACAATCCAGCCCAAGGACTTATGGAGCTGAGTACCCCTTTTTTTTTTAATATACACTTTACTTTGGATTTTCACATCAGTTATATCCTAGTGACTAGTTGTTATTGTTGCTAGGTGCCTTTGAGTTAGTTCCAACACCTGCACCATCCTCACAATTGTTGCTATGCTTGAGCCCATTGTTGCAGCCACTGTATCAGTCCATCTCTTTGAGGGTCTTCTTCTTTTTCACTGACCCTCTACTTTACCAAGCATGATGTCCTTCTCCATGGGTGAATCCCTCCTGATAATATGTCCAGATGTTTTAAGACGTAGTCTCACCATCCTTGCCTCTAAGGATCATTCTCGCACTTCTTCCAAAACAGATAGTTCGTTCTTTTGGCAGTCTGTAGTATATTCAATATTCTTCGCCAACACCACAATTCAAAGACGTAAATTCTTCTTTGGTCTCCCTTATTCATGATCCAGCTTTCACATGCACATGAGGCAACTGAAAATACCACGGCTTGGGTCAGGCGTACCTTAGTCCTCAAGGTGACACCTTTAGTCCTCAAGGTGACACCTTTGCTTTTCAACACTTTAAAGAGGTCTTTTGCAGCAGATTTGCCCAATCCATGTGTCTTTTGATTTCCTGACTGCTGCTTCCATGGGTGTTGATTGTGGATCCAAGTAAAATGAAATTCTTGACAACCTCAGTCTTCTCTGTTTATCATAATGTGGGTTATTGGTCCAGTTGTGAGGATTTTTGTTTTCCTTTTGCTGAAGTGTAATCCATACTGAAGGCTGTGGTCTTTGATCTTCATCAGTAGTGCTTCAAGTCCTCTTCACTTTCAGCAAGCAAGGTTGTGTTATCTGTATAACACAGGTTGTTAATGAGTCTTCCTCCAATCCCAATGCCCCACTCTTCATATAGTCCAACTTTTCAGATTAACAACTAGTAAAAAGTTCAATTTTAACCTCCTATTACCCGTTCTATGATTCTTTCCTTCCATTTGGCATGTTTAAACGTGCCCTTCCAAGAAGCAAAGAGTGTAAGCCAAAGATGCACCATGTGCATGTTGTTCTTGAGGAAACCAACCAACAGCTGTTCTCTGGCCTTGGGCTACTTCTGAATTGCATTTGGTTGGGGAGCAAGGTCATGTGGGAAGCAGCGTGTTTGTGACACACCCATGCTGGTGACTGGACGTAGGCATTAGTGTCAGATGCTGGAAGAGACATGCGCTGAAGTAACTCACGTTCACACTGGCTGTGGGTTCTGTTACCTGAGCTACAAAATGTCAGCCTCGACTTAGAGCTGTTAGCGTGCTCTGTCAGCCCCACACCAAGGTGGGCAGCAGCTGTTGGGGCTGTGACAATCGGTGAATTGCATTTTCCTGTAGTTTGGTGGGAAGCAGTGTAGGGGGACGGGACTGCTGCAAATTGCTCTTAAAAATGAGCTGAGAAGCCATCTATCTCCCTCTATGCATCTTCGGGTACTTTCTGCGGGCATGGCCCACGCCACCACTAGGCAGCTGAGGGTAGTTCACTGTGACCATGGGGAGGTTCATTGGGGAGAGGTCTAACAGCTTTTGAGTTAGCGGAGAGAGAGCTGTGTCCTGGGAGATGGTGAGTGGTTTCTCTGAAGAGCTGTCAGGGGAGAGGAGAGAGAAGGAAGCGAGCTGGGAAGTGAGGAGCTCGGGAATCTACAGAGCAGAGAAGTCTACAGCCTGGACCAGTGTAGAGAAAATGGCCGCTCCTCTACTTGATAACAGAAATATAGTTCTTCTGGCACCAAAAAAACCTGAAAACCAAATCCATTGCTGTCAAGTGGATTCTGACTCATAGCAACCCTGTAGGACAGGGTAGTACTGCCTCAAAGTGTTTCCAAGGAGCAGCTGGTGGATTCGAACTGCTGACCTTTTGGGTAGCAGCTGAGCTCCTACCCACTGTACCACTTGGCACTAGATCCACCCAAATGTATTCTATTTGTTTATAAAACCTGTGTTTTGTCCTCCACACTCTCCTCAGTTAGCTAAGCAAGTCAAGATTGTGTAGTGAAAACGTAAGAGCAATATCAAGGCTAATACACGACACACACTGAGCACCTGTTATGTGCTGGAGACTGTTCTAAGCGCTTTGCACGGATCTGCCATGTAGCTCTCACAGCAGTCCTATGGGCAGGGCACCGTCGTTACCCCATCCACTGACACAGAGGTGGAGGCTCAGGGAGGCCAGTTGACTTGTGCAGGGATTCAAAGTATCACCTTTGAATCTGGAGCATGAATGCCTAGCTCTTTGACCTTAAACAAGAGAAACAAGGTAACTGAGTTTTAGCTTTTTCATCTACCAAGTGGGAATAACAATATTTCCTATACCTCAGAGCCGTGGCGAGGATTAAAAATTAGTGTGTCACTTATATGTCTGGAGGTCCCTGGCTGGTGCAAATGGTTTGTCCTCAACTACTAACCGAAATGTTGACGGTTCAAACTCACCCAGCAGCACTGTGGAAGAAAGGCTTGGCAATCTGTTTCCATAAAGATTACAGCCAATAAAATCCTATGGAGCTCAGTTCTACTCTGTAATGATTGGGGGATGCTGTGGCGGAAATTGGCTTGATGGCAGTGGCTTCGGTTTGGGTTTTTGTATGCCTGGTACATAATTAGATCTCAGTTACTGATCTGCTATTATCATTACTTCCTGGGATCTGTTAGGACTCCCTGGGTGATGCAAACGGCTAAGCGCAAGACTACTAGCAGAAAGGTTGGTGGTCCAGGTCCACCCAGAGGTGCCTCAGAAGAAAGGCCTGGCTATCTACTTCTGAAAGGTCACCAAAAACCAAACCTGTGACTGTTGAGTCAATTCCAACTTGTAGTGACCCCATAGGACAGAGCAGAACTGCCCCATAGAGTTTCTAAGGGATGGCTGGTGGATTTGAACTGTTGACCTTCCGATTAGTAGTCGAGCTCTTAACCACTTTGCCACCAGGGCTCCTGAAAGGTCACAGCCATTGAAAACTCTATGGAGCACAGTTCTACTCTGAAATACACGGGGTCACCAGAGTTGGAATCGACTGGATGACAACTGGTACAGGCAGGCTCTTTGAAGTCTTTGTCACCCCAGCTGCCCCCAGCCCTCCCTCTCTGAATGCCTATATCATTGCCATCTAAAACCTGCGTGTGCATGGCACCTGCGTGTGTGTGTGTGTGCATCTGTGTACACCAGGTCACTTGGGGTAGAAAGGAGATGGAGAAATGGGGCAGCCACTCAGAGTTCAGTCTAGCCCTGAGGACTATGCAAGCGGCTGGAATGTCCCTGGGTGGCATCTGCCTGCCTCTTTTTGTTTGTTGACTAATTTTGATTTGATACACCAGGGCAGATGGCTGGAGTGGGGGGAGGGAGGGTGACAAGAGTCAATATTTGGTGACATGTGAATAGTGCACTTATGGAATTAATGAGCCTTGTCAGCTTTGGCTAGTTGCCATGGCTGTGGAGAGCCATGTCTAATACAGATCACAGTAAAGGGGTCGCATTCTACCACTGCTGCTTGCTTTCTCCATCTCAAGGCTCCTCAAGCGTCCCTGCCCTACCAGTCAATGCCGTGATCTCAGGCACATAAGATACTGTAAATGGTGACAGAGGCTCTCCTATGCCCCACTGATGGGAAGACCCCAACTCTTTGTCCTCTGTCTCTCTCAGGGATCACCCACATTTTAAGGCAGTGGTTCAAAAACCAGCAAACAGGTTGGGGAAGCAACAGTATCGCCACCATTTTGTTTTGCCATGTAAGTGAATTAAAAAGAAAAGAAAACGGCCATAATTTTATAAAAGGGCATTTTAATACCAGAAAGTAGGAAAGGCATAATTTTGGAGTAGAGGATAGTTCTTTAAATAGGAGAAATTTAGTTTCGTAAAAAATGCCCATCACCCTTTTTTCTCACTTCACTAATGAAAACTTCTCAACTGGTTGGCCGTGTAGGTATACTTTTTTTGCCTAGTGGTAAGATATAGCAAGGTGCTCTGGTGGCACAATGGTTAAGGGCTTAGCTGCTAACCGAAAGGTCGGTAGTTCAAACGCACCAGCTGTTCCGTGGAAGAAAAAACCTGGTGATCTGCTTGTGTAGAGATCACAGCCCAGGAAGCGCTATGGGGTGGTTTTACTCATCACGTAGAGCTGCTATAAGTCAGAATTGACTTGATGGCACACACAACAGAAGGATACAGAAACGATGGTGTATTTTCTGTGGGGGCAGCAGTGGCGCAGCAGTAGACTTCTTGCCTCCCACGCAGGAGACCCGGGTTTGATTCCCAGACAATGCACCTCATGCACAGCCACCACCCGTCTGCCAGTGGAGGCTTGCAGGTTGCTGTGATGCTGACAGATTTCATCAGATCTTCCAGACCACAACGAACTAGGAAGAAAGGCCTGGGGATCTACTTCTGAAAATCAGTCAATGAGAGCCCTGTGGGTCACAATGGTCTGATCTGCAACTGATCATGGCAGTGGCACAGGACCGGGTCGAGTTTTGTTCCATTGTGCATGGGGGTGCCTTGACTGGGGGCCAACTCGACGGCAGCTAACAAATATAATTTATCTATATTATATTACATAATTTGTGTACATATTATTTATTTATATATTTTACATATATATAGGAGGCAAAAGACAGATCACTTGAAATATGCTTCATTTGGAATTATGGTGAGCGTGATCACCAAAGACATGAGGACAGAGCAATTATTTACTCAGTGTCTCATTATTCCCGGTTGTAAAATGGGTAAATCAATTATGAGTTCCCACCTTGCTTCCTTCATGGGGTGGTTCTGAAGAGTAACCAGATAATATAGATGAAATCAAATGGTAATCTCTTACTGTGTTTGGGAGGCCCTCAGGGGCAGCAGCTGTGTTTTTCTTTGATGTCCTTTGTATCCTTTTTATAGAAAGGGCTCAATACAGATGTATTGAATGAATAAAATAGCCTGTTAAAGGAATGACTGTAATGGTGGAATTCAAACCAGACAGGAGGGAAAGGCATTACCATGACAAGGGGACCAGCTACACCCCCTTCCCTTCCCGGGTCAGCAGTTGCATACGCAATTCATAGAAACTATATCCAACATTTTCCCTTGGTTCGACAAGGGTCTTCTTGCATCTCCAACAAACTCCTGTTTTCTCTGGAATCCGGTCAGTTTTCTTTTCCTGGGGGATGGACGCTCTTTCTAGTGCTGCCTGTCATGAGTTCCTGGAGCTGGACTGCCTGGGTTCACATACTGAGTCCTCCACTCACCAGCTTCATGCTGTCTGGCAGGCTACTTAACCCCTCCGTGCCTCAGATGCCTCCTGTGTAGACGAGGGCAATATCAGAACTCCGCTCTGCTGGTTTTTATGAGGATTTAATGCGTTGTTTTAGTTGTTGTCGAGTTGATTCTGACTCATGGCGACCCCATGCGTGCAGAGTAGAATTGTGCTCCACAGGGTTTTCAAGGCTGTGGCCTTTTGGAAGAAGGTTGCCAGGAATGTCTTCTGAGGTGCCTCTGGATGGGTTTGAACAGCCCACCTTTTGGCTAGCAGTAGAGCGCTTAACCATTTGCACCACCCAGTGACTCCATTAAATGAGCTCGTACGTGCCAAATACGTCACATAGTGCCTGACACAGTAAACATCACTCAGTATTATTAATACTCAGAGGTCACAGTGAGCAACCTCCATGGACAGGGAGATAAGATTATCCTTTGTGGGCTCAACTAGATTACAGAAGGTACAGAAAAAATCTGAGAGCGACAGCTTGGCTCCCAAGCCTCTGAGATTCAGCCAATACGATCATTTTCATGTATTTAAAGTAAGGCAGTGTCAGTCACAAGGATACGGTCACCGTGGAAACAGAAGAGGCACCTGAGGCTTGGGTGAGCAATGCCCGTCTGAGCTCTGTCTTGGTTAGTGGTAGTGCTGGGGACATTAGACATTTGCTTTTAAGGGGTCCAACCAGGGACAGACGACCCAATAAGCAAGGTACACACAGGCTTATTGTGCTTACTTACTAATGTGTAGTGCACAAGTTTACCTGTTTTACAACACATCAAAGCAAAATTGTGTGTGACGGATTACTAAGTAAGTGAGCACAAATAAGCCCCTGCGTGTCTTGCTTACTGGTTAACCTGGCCCTGGCTCCAACCTTACGGGCCCACCTCTTCTGGAAGTGGCAGCCCTAGGCAGCCTTAACAACCACCACCTTTCACCTACCTAACTCCTTCCTTCTGATCCAGGGCCACAAAACAACCTTCCAGGGGGGCTCCCCTCTCCCCTCCCAGATCTGCTTTCAGCAGGAGAATGGCAAGGTCAGGCGGCTCTCTTTGTGTCTACCCTAAGGCCAAAGGGTAGGCCATGGACCCTGGTAAAGTCACTAAATGAATAATGCCCACCCTGGGAAGCCTCGGAAGGCAGCTGTTAGCCCTTTTCCAAGCCGACAGTCCCAAGCAGGCCCTGTTCTTACTGAACTTCAATAGGCAGAAGTCTCTCTGCCAGCTGACACATAGACACGGGGTAGCTCCTGAGTCCAGGGGAGGCGCCAAGGCCAACGGGCTGTGTGCATTCCCAGCAGGGCCATTGAGTGCCCTGAATAGGACCAGACCCACCTGGAACCAAAGTCCCCACGTGTCCTTCCTTCTGCCCAGCCATTAGCTCTGGCTGCTGAGCCTGGCAGATGCCGCAGGAGCCTCACTGCCCTTTGTAAGAATTGATTTAGGAAGCAAAACAAGCCACATCAAGCCTCTGTCCTGGAATAAAAATGATTGAGTCCCTAGCTTTGACTCCAACTGTGTCACCAAATAAAAGGCAACCTTAGTGACAGGAATAGGAACTGTGTCATCTCTGAGTGGCTCTCAAAACGTCCTGGATCCTGCAGCCAGGAATTAGGACTTAGCAGTTGAGAAGGAGCCAGAGAAAAGCCGTAGAATCTTTTCTCTTCTCAACACCCAGGCCTTTTACTTCCGTGCCACCTCTGTGCCGCCTTTCTTCTCTGTCTGTGGCAAACACTCATCCTTCAAAACTCGACCAAAACAACAGAGCTGGAAGAGCTTAGAGACACCTGGTCCAGTGGTTTTCGACCCTCTTCACAGCCCAAAACCCTCTTATTAGTTACTCCATGAGCAAATAGATTTTTATTCTGATAGATTTTTGTCTCCCAAATAAACAGTAGGTGCCTAGTACTAATGAGTTAATTAACCAAAGACTTATATAACCACTAAATTCAACTTCCAATGAGCATGGCACACCCATGCTGAGTTAATCTAACTCCAGCCCAAAGCAGAGAAGCTAGATGTGTTTAGTAGCCCTGGGCAGTCTGATCTCTGATAACTGTGCGATTTTGAGTATGGTTTCTGAAATGCAGAAAATAGCCAGTGGAACCCTGATGATTATTTTGTAGACTCTCTGGCGGTCTGAGGACCCTCTGTTGAGAACAACAATTTAACCCCAAACCTCGCTTTTCAGAAGTATTCATTTAGTAGTTGTGCTGGGATAAAATGGACAGGCAGCAGGCATTTATTGCATATCTGCAATGTACTAGGCCCTCTCACCTATGTTATCTCTTTGAGAACTCACATCGCCTTTCCAGGTAGGCAGTGCTGCCGTTCACATTTCACAGATGTGGACACCGAGTCTCAGAGAGGATAGATAGCTTTCTCTAGGGCAAATACCCAGTATGTGGCAGTCAGAACTTTTTTTAATTTTTATTTTAATGGCTTTATTGAGATGGGAGTCACACATCATGTAATTCGTCCACTTAATACGGATAATTTAATAACTTTTAGTGTATTTGCAGACTCGTGCGGCCATCGCCACAGCCAGTTTTAGAACATTTTCATCACACCCAGAAGAAGCCTCACCCCCGTTAGCAGCCGCTGCTTCTTCACCTCTGACCCCTCAGCCCGAGGCAACTATTCATCTATTTCTGTCCTTCTGGGCAGACTTGCTTATTCTGGGCGTTTCACATAAACTGACCCAGGCTTTTCAGCTCTAAAACCCACCTATGTTAATCTCTTGTCCATGAGTCAGGGCAGATTGCAAATCCTTTGCATAATTTTATAGACTTTTTCTTATGCTGCTCTGAAAACACATGGAATGCATAAATGCTACATTCTTTATGTTTGAGGGGCACAAAAAATGCAAACAGTATTCCATATCAGGGTACAAAATGGCACACGATTACTTTGCTGCGTATACTGAATTCACATGGCCTCCCTTCCCACTGTCTCAAACCACTTTCCCAGGTAACCTTCTCATCTCTCTGTGTCAGCCAAGTCGTCATAACTGCCTTCGGGGAACCAGGAGTGTGTCTTTCTCTGGGTCAAGGGGGTCTTGGCCCAGGTAGTGAGGAAGTCCCCATCCTAAGACACCCTTCCGTGCTTCCAAGCTCCCTGGTTCTACTCTCCTTAACCTTTCCCTCCCTACAAACTACGGTCAGCAACATGATTTATTCTCCTGGCACAGACGGTGGAGATGTTTAACACCCATGTCTAATAGTTTTCCATATAGAATTCCTCTCTCGTCAGCTGCTTTGTCTCTTGGGTTCAGGTTCTGTTTTCCCAGGTGATTAATGATTCCTGCTAGGGTCATCCTTTTGTATCTTCAGGGTCTGTTCTGAAAGCCCGTCTTGAGTGCACATACTTCCCTTGTCCCTTGAGTGTCAGTGACAACTGCTCACGCTGCAGACTAGCGGGTCATAATGGACGTGGATAGGTGACTAGAAACCGGTATTCCACCAGGAGCGATGGCCTCTGTCCATTCGTTGGTGTGTTCATTCATTCATTCACTCACTTTGTTTTTGCCTGGCTTGCACTGAGTATTCTCAGCTTACCAGGCTCTGTGGATCCAGGGGACACAGCCTCACTCCTCAGGTGATGCTCTTTCCATGAGCCTCGCTGCTCATCTGGATACCAAGTACATTTGGGGTGCCAGATGTGGGTCTGAGCTGGGGTTTGCTGAGCTTTCAGAAAATCATGGGGCATTTCTCTGGAGGGTCGGATTTACTAAATGTTTCTAGAGAAGATTTTCATATTAAAACAAAGGCTGATTTATCATGGGCAAGAATGACAAGTCAGTATGATTCATAAAGATTAAAATATGAGACTTCAAAGGCATTCCCGGGAACTTCCTTTGACTCCACCCCCCATTCTCCAGACACACGTCACACCTGCAGTTAGCCCACCTCCAGGCAGACGTTCACGACCTCTTCAACAGACATGAGGGCCTCAAGGTCCAGGGAAGTGAAAAACTCTCTTGACTCTGCATCTCTTATCACTCAGCTTGGAGACTCAGTAGGCAAGTCTACAGTAAGGTATCCTGAGCAGGATTTTTTCACTGGGTCTCCCTGATAGGCATCTGGCAACAATTTCGCATCAGGGACCCAGGTCACCCACTGAACCCCTAAACATGAAGAGATGAGCCCCCTTCAGTGGGCCTGAAACACAATTGCTGTTTGTTACACAGTCCTGGAGTCTCCTTCCTGGTGGGGGAGGGGAACCAGTACCAGCTGCCATCGAGGTGATTCTGACTCAGCCACCCCATGTGTGTCGGAGTAGAACTGTGCTCCAGAGCGTTTAAAAGGAGCTGCTGATTTCAGGATGAGCAGGCATGCAGCTAGTACCCCTGGGATGGCCTCCTAGTGCTGTGGCTGGCACCCGTTGACTGATGGGTTGGTGCCCATACTCAACTGGAGTTTAAATGTTTTTGTAAATCACCATTAACACCAGGTAGTCTTTATTCTTAATAACTGACCCTACTGCCTGAGCTTCATTGCCTGCCTAGTTTTCATGAATGTTTTCAGGGCCCCCTTAGGTTGTCAAGGAGCCTGGTGGCACAGTGGTTAAGCGCTCGGCTCTTAAATGAAAGGTCAACGATTTGAATCCATGCCAGCCACTCCATGGGAGAAAGATGTGGCAGTCTGCTTCCACGAAGATTACAGCCTTGGAAAGTCTGTGGGGGGGGGCAGTTCTATTCTGTCCTGTAAGATCGCTATGAGCCGGGATCGACTTGATGGCAACGGGGTGGGGCTATCAATGCTGAATTCCAGATAGGGATGGGGCCCACCTCTCACTAGCCAGGGGCCTGACCAGCAGCACCATGGCCGTGAACATGGACTCCCTAGCTGGGGCCAACCAGCAGCACCATGGCTCTGAACATGGACTCACAAGCTGGGGGCCAACCAGCAGCACCATCACTGCAAACATGAACTCACTAGCTGGGGGCTTGACAAGCAGCACATGGACTCACTAGCTGGGTTAATCTGGGCATGTGCCCTGGCCTCTGTGTGCTATCTTGTTCATCTGTAAAATGCAGCCGCTAGTAGTTCAGACTTCACAGGGCTGTTAAGTGGAATAGATGAGCACTGGAAAGCACACCTGGCCCACCAAGAGGTTTCGGTAAGTATTACCTATTAGTTTAATAAATGTGTATTGATACATACACGGTTTCCAAACTTTTTATCACCAAGGCATGTGTTTGTTATTTTGTCTCCATGAGCTCCAATTTAGGAACCAATGCTATGACAGAAGAATAAGTCCTTTTGTAGAAATGGAGTTATCTATCTTAAAAAATAACAATAATTCGGGCAAAGGCCTGAGGATCCTTGGTGATTTCACCTTCTGCTTTAGGATTAACCGGTTGCCATCCAGTCCATTCTGACTCATGGCGACCCCACGTGTTACAGAGCAGAACTGTGCTCCACAGGGAGCTGTGACCTTTCGAAAGGGAGAACTGCCAACTTTTTTGGTTAGTATTCAAGCACTTAACCATTTTTCGCCACCAGGGATGCCTCCTTTTGGATTGTTGCTGTTGTTAGGTGCTGTTGAGTCAGTTTTCAACTCACAGCGATAACTCACGTGACAGAGTAAAACTGCCTCATGATGTGCTCTCAGCTGTAATCTTTACAGGAGCAGATGGCCAGGTCTTTCCCTCGGGGTGGCTGAGTGGGCTCAAACCACCAGGTTTTCAATTAGTAACTGAGCGCTTAACCACTGTACCACCAGGGCTCCTTCCTTTAGGATTACCAAGGTTCATTTCTGTTCCTTTCCTTTTGGTATTCTGTTTACCTTCTGCTTCTCAGAATATGTGTGTGTTTATTACTTCAAGATATATCATATTTGCTTAATTTCTTGTATTCGTGAAAGGCTTACAGGTTATTATTAATACTTCAAAGACTGGCCTCCCTGGATCCAATGTATCTACTTGGCACACAGTTGGAAGGTCCCATCAAGTCTAACCTTCTCAGTGACATGAGGGCTCAGGGATGTCATCTAACAAGATTTTCTCTCTAATCTAAGAGGTATGGTAAATTTGCCATTTATATCTTCCTTCTTGGTAACTACAAATGCATACTGTGATTTCTCTTTTGGCTCTAAGATTGCCTTGGCAAGTGAATTAGTTCACACAGATTGGGGAAAACTCAAACCATCTACTTTGGGAGAAAGAAAAAAGGCCTTTGCTTGTATAGAGAAATCCTCCTTCCCCTAACAAAGAAAGGCTGTGCATCTGGGGCTCTTATCCTTTGTCGTTTGGGCCCTTCGTTCTCAACAGGAACCTCTGCCTTGGCCTGAACACAGCTACTTTTTGTCTCTTCTAAGAGTTTAAGAGATTTAAGATCAAATTCCCTACTTTGTGTTAAGGGGTCACCTGAGCCATTATTATAATCTGGATTTGAATATCTCACTCATAAAAGGGTTCATAAAAGAAGTTTGATCAAGACAAATTCAATGACTTTGAACACTCTGCTCTCTACTTAAGCTTTCCTATTAGCTTGATTCCGACTTGGATCATTGAAGCTTTCGATTTCAGGTGCAGAGTTTTACATTTCTTTTTAAAGTAAAGGGAACCCAATATCAATCTTACTTCCCTTAACCATAGAATAGATGGCATCACTTTCTTTATAATTATTTCTATACGGCTCTGCCAACTCAGCCTCAAGAACAGGATCTAAATTGCAGAACGTTAGAGAAGAAGGGAGACCATTGATCATCTGGACTCAGCCCCTCACTTTAGAGACGAGGAAACCATGAGAAGTGGGATGACTTGGCCTAAGTTATGGTGAATTAATGGGTACGACAAATTACGTTTCCTATCGTTGTGTGGTTAAGCCGTATTTCTGAGCCACTTTTGTTGTAACTTGGGGGAAAGAGCAGGGAGAAAGAGAAAGTTTGAGATACTCAGGTCAGCGACAGAAAGTGAATTGGGACACCACGTTGGAGGTGGAGTCAGAGGCTCCCAGTAATCAAAGTCAAAGGTGGAGTGCAAACAGAAGACATAAGTCAGAAGCCAAAGATCAGGAATTCTGAAGAACTTGGGGGATCCGTGAGGCTGAGTTCTTAATCACATGAACTCCTTTTACGGGCTTGCCTTTTTTTTTTTAAATAAGTTTTATGTTTAAAAAAAATCTATAGTTATATACATTATTAAGAAATCAAATAGTGCTAAAACTCTAATAATAAAAAAACAGTAGCTCCCTGCATAATCCTATATTAGCTGCTAGTCCTATGCCAAGGGGACCTATTTTGAGTTTTAACTGTTTTTCTGGCAGTTACCATCACATTTTTAAATAATATATATTGCAATTTTTTAATTTATAAATGTCATGAGAGATGAACATTTTAGTATCTCTACCTCTCCTCCCTCATCCTCTCCCCAAAATTTTATTTCACTTTTAATTACATCAGTAATTAGTGTTTCCATCATTTTGACAATGTAAATGTTGTTCCCTGTAGAACCTGCTAGTATGCTGTAATTAAATTACCCTTTTCTACAGCCTTTTGTTATTTCTTGAATTAATAATTGCCTAATGACATCTTTTTTTCCAGGTGCTCCATCTTATCATCTATCATACCACCGTCTTTGCTGGTTATACCTTTCTCCTGGACACTCCTTCGTCCTGCCACAGTTCTTATCCTGGGACCTTCTCTTAACAGCTCTTCTAGATTGGATCCACTGTCTCTGGGATGCCTTCTCTTCCTTTTCTTGGTTTACTCTTTTGCCTTGCTGATGCGTGTCCTCCAGTCACTTTCTATGAAACCAAACCAAAATTCATTGCAGCCAAGTAGATTTCTACTCATAGCGACCCTATAGGATCTATAGGGTTTCCAAGGAGTGGCTGGTAGATTCAAACTGCCGACCTTTTGGTTAGCGGCGGTCTTAGTCATCTAGTGCTGCTATAATAGAAAAACCACAGGTGGATGCTTCAACAAAGAGAAATGTATTCCCTTATAGTCTAGAGGGTTACAAGTCCAAATTCAGGATGTTGGCTCCAGGGGAAGGCTTTCTCTCTCTGTCGGCTCTGGAAGAAGGTCCTTGTCCTCAATCTTCCCCTGGTTGAGGAGCTTCTCAGGCACAGGGACCCTGTGTCCAAAGGACGTGCTCTGCTCCTGGTGCTGCTTTCTTGGTAGTACGAGGTCCTCAAGTCTCTGCTTGCTTCCCTTTCCTTTTATCTCTTGAGAGATAAAAGGTGGTGCAGGCCACACCCCAGGGAAACTCCCTTTACCTTGGATGAGGGAGGTGACCTGAGTAAGGGTGGTGTTACAATCCCACGGTAATTCTCTCAACATAAAATTACAATCACAAAATGGAGGACAACCACACAATACTGGGAATCATGGCCTAACTAAGTCGATACACACATTTTTGAGGGGGCACAATTCAATCCATGACAACAGCCGAACTCTTAACCACCACATTACCGGGGATCCTTTCTATGAAAAGGAGGTCAATTTTTGGAATCTATGCTGTTGTTGTTATTAGTTGTCCTCCAGTAGATTCCAGCTCCTGGTGATCCCATGTGTTAACAGAGTAGAACTGCCCTATAAGGTTTCTAAGGAGCAGTTGATGGATTCAAACTGCCAACCTTTTGGTTAGCAGCCGAACGTTTAACCACTACACCAGCAGGGCACCCTAAGCCTTCTATTGAATTTTTATTTTGGTTACCATGCTTAAAATTTCCAAGATTATTTTCTTACTGTCTAATTGTTTCCTTTTTATTTTTGTCATATTCTGTTCTTTTGGGGGAAGGAAGAGTATGAAATATCTTTTCACGTATTTGAGGATGCTAATTAGAAGTTCTAAAGTTCTGCTTTGTTTTTTTTTTCCTCCGGTATCTGACATTATTATCTATTCTAGTTTCTTTTCTTTTTTTCTTTGTTTATTTTGGTCTCTCATGGGAGGGGAAGGTAGGAAATTTCCTCCAGTGACTATGATCTTTGGTTGTCTGCTTGTATTCACCATCATGGCATAAATTGACTAGGAGTTTTTTTATGTTTGTGCATTGGGGGAGAGAGAAGGACCCATAGGAGGCTGTTCCCTTTCCCTGGGGAGGAAATGTCATCTCCCTGCTTGGCTGGGACCTTCAGTCTGCGTCCAGGGCAGAAGGTTTGGGAGGCTCCAGTCACTCCTTTGTAGGTTTTTGATTAATCTCACTGTTTTCAGACCAGATGACTTGCTCCTGTTCCCTGCTGTGCCTGGAGTTTCTAAGACTGGTGCCTCTGCCTTTCAGCTTCTGCAGAGACTAGCCCTCTGGTCTCCTCTTTGAGGGGACTTGCTGGCCACTGTTGTTCTGTGAGAAGGGGTGGGTTCCACTGTTCCAAGTAGACTCCCAGATAAGCCCCCCACCCCTCAGCATGCCTGGCCTCTCAGCTCTAGCCCCTGCAAGCTCTGGGGGCTCTTTATAAGGCAGTTCCTTCCTTCCTTCAGAGCTAAAACTTCTCCTCCACCCACCTGCTCTCCACCTTCCAGAAATGGGCTGCACTGCCTGATCCCTGTGTCCCCACCTGTTCTTCTTATCCTTCTGGGTTTATCACCACTCTCTCCTAGTTCACTTTCATCCAAGTGGTTCTTCCACCAGAAGAATTTTGTCTTGCTCTTTTGAAAGGCCAGACTTCCACCATTTAAAAGGGAACTTCCTTGCCTCAACACAACCAGTTAAGTAGCTCTCAGTGCCTGGTAGTTTGCTCCAATGGAAACAAGGGGAGCTGAGAAACTTGGAAGCTTTTTGGAGGGTTACTTGAGCACTTTGCTGCTGAATCCAGCATTTTGTCTCCACGCTGCTGTTCAAGCTTCTTTCTGCCTCACTTACACGTAGCTGCTTCAAGTCCAAGTTCCTGCCCTTTGCCTCAGTGGCACAGAGCTTACAGGCCTTTCCTTTTCCTTCCCAAGTGTAGGGTTCCCAGATTTCGCAAATAAAATAAGGGACGCCCAGTTAAATCTGAATTTCATATAAACAATGGATTTTTTTTTTTTTTTTTTAGTATAAGTATGTCCCATGCAATATTTGGGATATACTTACATTGAAAATTTTTAATGGTTGATTTGAAATTCAAAGAATTGACATTCAAAAAAAAACCTGACTGGGCATCCTGTATTTTACTTGGGAATTCTGCCAGGTGGCTTCTCTTTCATTCTCAGCAGATGGAGGTTAAGTCTCAGTCAGGGAAGTCAGCAGGTAGCACAAATGGGCCTTGTAGTCACCCTATTTCTTAAAGGGACTTCTAGCTATTTACATAACATATGGCAGTCTAACATTCACACAATTGTAAATTAGAGTCTGCTTATTCATTGTCAAGTTAGGAACTCAACTATATTTCTCAGCTGTCTTCAGTTCCTCAGCCTCAGGTTCAGTAAATGAGTGTGTTGTTCTAATGGTGTTTCGGTTGCTATACGACGGCGTTTGTCCATTGTCTGCACCACCCAGGGCCTCAGCTCTCAGAAACACCCCTGGTCTGCACCACTCAAGGTAACCCTCCTTGGCTCCAAGGTCATCATCTTTTATTCTTTGGAGGGTTTGGAGAGGATTTTGTCCCACCAGATCTTAGTTTTTATCCCACTCCGTCAGTTTCTTCATCAGCAGGCCCTGCAGGTGACAGGTGCACGGAGCAGAAAATGCTAGTGCAATGTACCCAAAAACAAGAACGCGAGAAAGAATACTTGTCTGTTCTGAAGAAAAGCTAAATGATGATGGAACCAATTATACAAAATAATACAGGAAATGCGTAAAATGAGAAAACGCTCAGGAAACCAATTCACAAAATAACATCAACGTTTTTCTCTAGTCACTGCGGAGTCCTCCTTTTTTAGGTTATTTCCCTGAAGATGTTTTTCCAGTTATAAGCCTGTGCATATGTCGTTTCACTCCCGACTCGCTGTCAGCAGCTCTCTGGCTACATTCCTGGGCCGATCCAGGGATGTCAGCTATTGACAGGGCTGGGCTAACTCCACCGCTTGCGGGAACCAGCCTTTGCTCCAGAGCCTACAGTCTCATCACCTGTGGCTGGTTTTCCTCCTGCTTCCATTCCACCGGACAGCCTTGGTTAGAGGCCTTAAGGGTCAGCTTCAGCCTCCAAAGAGGTTGGCATGATGAACGGCAAGAACCTTAAAGGAAGGTCCTGTTTATTCATCCAGCAGTTTGCCCACCTGCTTCCCATCATCACTCACTCAGCACGTGCACGCATGCGCGCGCACACACACACATATCCTACACACACCTACACACGCATCCTTAGGAGAGCTGGTGGCGCAGTGCTTAAGAGCTTGGCTGCTAACCAAAAGGTCCGCAGTTCAAGTCCACCAGCTGCTCCCTGGAAACCCTATGGGGCAGTTCTGAGGGCCATTCTACTCTGTCCTATAAAGCTGCTGTGAGTTGGAATTGACTCAGTGGCAAACGGTTTGGTATGTATCCTATAAGGAGCTCTGGTGGTCCAATGGTTAAGTGCTCTGCCAGTAAGTGAAAGGCCAGAGGTTCAAACTCACCAGCTGTTCCGTTCTGTGGGAGGAAAGACCTGGCGATCTGCTCCTGTAAAGACTACAGCCTAAGAAACCCTATGGGGCAGTTCTCCTCTGTCATATAGGGTTGCTATGAGTCAGAATCGACTCAACATTACACAACCACAACAACGTATATCCTGTGGGTCCCTGGGGAGTGCGAAGGGCTTGCACTTAACCTAAGGGTTGGCGGGTTGAACCCACCCAGCCAGCACCTCAGAAGAAGGCCCTGATGATCTGCTTCTGTGAAGATAACAACCAAGAAAACCCTCTGGAGCAGTTCTAATCTGTCACATACGGGGTTGTCATGAATCTGAATCAACTCAAGAGCAATAGGTTTGGGTTTGGTATACAACCCACCTCCAGGTAAAAGGTAAGGAGCACAACCCTAATCTAGCAGCAAACCCTCACCCTAAAGGCGGTTCTAGGCACGGGATTTGTGGGGTAGTGTGAGGCTCGTCAGATGGACAAGTATCTTGCCTTTCGTTCCTGATGGGAAGAAATGGAGACCTTAGAGCAGAGAGTCTAAATTGGGATAGCTGTCTTAGTGCTCAGGACAAAGAGGTCTCTCAGGATGTGGGACTTCCAGTGCTAAAACCAGGACACTCTTGGGTCAGTTCGGATAATTGGCCACACTCCACCACCCTCCTCGCTACACCGTTCAAATTCCCCTCCCAGCTGGAAGAGAGATCAGAGCCTGGAACTGAGCTTTGGAAGTTTTTGTCAAATGCAATCCAGAGGTCCTGCGAGTTTCACGCTAAAGCAACATAAGAAGGAGTCAGAAATTTTTCTTTGAAGGTGTTTGTAAGGCAAGGAGCTTTAAGAAATTGAAGGGGAAGATCTAACTATACTTTTCATTAGTAAAACGCCTCCAAAGAGTTAATTAAAATGTTTGTTTACAGCTTGCTTGCATTTTTCTATCTCAGTAAATGTTGCTAATAAGTAAGAAATAGAATATGTGTGATTATAAACCCCTGGGGTTTGAACCCAGAGCCACAATCTGGAATTTTAGCAAATCCTCCACCTCTCGGTTCAGACTTCTCAGACCATGGCACTCTACCTCCACCTGGTGGCAGTGTACCTAAATTAAGACCTGCCACCTTCCCTTCTATTTTTGTGTGTTTGCTGAGAGTTCATTTTGGGGAATTAAATCTTAAAAAACAAATTATAAAGAAACACATTTGCCTCATAGATAATATTGCCCTTATTGGGGACACAGGGTCAACTTGGGACAAAGATTGTATCTTTATATTTGCTTTATACCTCATCTTATGAAGTACTATGGAGGCTATGAAACCTAATAAAATAATTGATTACCTTAATTTCTTACAGAAATATAAGAATATTGTAAGCGAACACCGTGAAGAGTATGATTTGTGAAAATATCACAAGGTATAGATCTTATTAGCTTATAATAATCATATAAAACTTGCAAGAAATTTATTAATCAGGCACAGTTCATCATATCCGTGATCACATTTAATTCTGCAGTTATTAGGCACAAGAGTTAGAAGTTCTCGCCTAGGAACATAATTGAGATTGCTTTTATGGAGGTAAACTCTGGTTTTTTTAATATGTTCTCTTCTTATTGTGTTAATTCTCCAGCATCTGAAATGATTGCTAAAGTTCAACATACTTTATGGGAGCAGAAGATTCAAACCCACTTCTGCATTTTCCTACTTCTCCCTTCCCTAGGGCAAGGTTTCTGCATCCGTAAAATTGAGATAATACAGTGAAACTTGTGAGAGCTGGAACTTGATGGGACTGCCTTGTTTTTCTGCAAGTTTTCTGCCTTTGACAAGGCTCAGTCTTATCACTTTTCCATCGCTCTCTATTAGTGGAAAATATTTGTGTTTTCCTTCTCTGACAGGTTTCTGCCTTTCGAAGTTTCCAGCTTTTGCAGGTTCTATTGTAACTGTATGTGTCACTGGGGTGGTGTCCAAGTCCCATGAAACACTACGTGTGAGTGCTGTTATTATTGCATGCAGATTGGAGCAAGGATTCTGGGTCTTCCTTTCTTGCCCTGACTGCCTCTTGCCCTCTATTCAGATCCCAAGGTGGAGTTTTCCTGGGGTACATCTAGGAATTCTAACTCCCTTCCAAACTATCAGGACCCCTGGTGGTCAGCAGTTCAGATCCACCAGCCAATCCTTGAAATCCCTTTGGGGCAGTTCTACTTGTCCCATCTGGTTGCTATGAGAAGGAATCAACTTGACAGCAATGGGTTTTCAACCTATCAGTCCTCACCCCGAAGGACCTCCCTCCCCAACACCAGGTGAAGGCATCGGCCTGTGGTGTTCTGTGGGGGGGGGGGGTGGGCTGCAGTGTGCATGGCTGGGATCCAGAGCCTGTGGCCTCAGAAAGAGCGGGCAGAGTTAAGGGAAATGGGGTGGGCAAGGAAAAGGGTGGCCCTCTCCTCTTCCCACTCCCCACCTCAGGTCCTCTGAAATGAGTAAAATAATTGCATTTTGAGACCCAGTGTTAGGCACAACTGATTCCAGGGCAAGAGGGTTCCCTTTCTCCTTATTCTCCCCACCCCTCCATTCCCCCACCCAAGAAAAGGGGAACATATACGTATTTTCAAGCCTTCCACCTGCCTGGCCAATGCCTGATGTTCCTGTAACAGAAGCAAAGCTCTCACCCCACTGAATTAAAGGTCTGAGAAGTCAGAAGTGTTCTGGAACCAAGAGGGAGACTGTGGAGGGGCTACTGGGATGGGGGAGAGGGCTACATCAGGGAAAGCATCCCAGAAGTGGCCAGCTGAGTCCTGAGGACGCCCAGTTTCGTCACTGGAAAACGGACAGTGAGAAAATATGATCCTTCCGACGAAAGGCAAAACCCACCCAGGTCTCCTACCTTCCTTCCCCCAGGCAGGGTCAGGCCCCTTCTCTGCCCCTCATCCTTAACCCCACAGAGGCACAGACAGTTGGCTTGCTCTTTGATGGGGCAATGGTTAAGTGCTTACCTGCTAACCGAAAGGCTGGCAGTTTGAACTCACCCAGCAGCCCCTTGGGAAGAAGACTTGGTGATCTCCGCCTGTAAAGATGACAGCCAAGTAAACCCTATGGGGCTGTTCTACTCTGTCACACGGGGTTGCTATGAGTCGGAATCGACTCAGTGGCCTGGTAACGGCAATCCAGCTTCGTTGGATCATGTGGCATGCATTTCTGGAACATCCACTTCGTCTTACTAACTTAATTTATTGTTGTCTTCATCTTGATTTCTTCCTAGAACGGGAGAAAAATTGTTTCACATCTTCTTTTGGAACAAGGCTGACTTTCCTACATACTGACCATTTTCATAAGCGTTCTGATTCAGTGCTGTTTTTGTACTCATTGCCTCCTTGCCCCTCCTCTGTGCCATGGAACAACTTAGAATCTACCTCTTGGCTTCCAATGCCATTCCTGCCCTTGGAAATGTGGTTCCTGACAAGGATCCCTGGAGTGGGAAGGCTGTCTCCCAGGCAATGGGAGCTCAATTACTGCATGAGAGTTTGAGCGGGCTCTGAGCTCCTTCCAGAAAATGAAAAACCATAGCACCTCCATCTGCAGACATGCCTCCTGCTGCTGAGACCCCTGCTGCAGTCTGGGCAAGTGCACACGACAGGTTTTAAACCTCCCAGAACAAAATGCCCCTCAGCCCCCTCCTGTCTGAATGCTAAGGCTTAAGCTGCTGCCGCACCTGGCTGCAAGGGCCTGCAGCACCGCGGGGCTGGTTAGGAGATTTGTTTACCCATTCACGGGGCACAGCCCTGCCAAACCTCCATTCCCATGCTGGGTATTGGAGAGAGGAGCCCCCTGGAGGCCTCCACCTAGTGTGAGTCCAGATTCTCCTGGTCACACCTGGGTCGGAACTGTGCTTGGTGAGGAGCCGAAGCACCTGGCCCGTCGGCAGTGTTGCTGCCAGACACATTTCTGAGATGCTGTTCTGACGTCAGAAAATTTTTCACACAAGGTTTAATCACATTAAAGGCATTTCTGTGTTTTTAAAACCATAACTGGTGGTGCTATTATCTCATTCAATGCCTTTCATATAAAACCCAAATGAAAAATTTTCACATGAGATAATTGCCAGAAAACATTTTGTCTCGACAGATAAAATTCTGATGAGACAATGGAAGTCAGATAATCCATCACATTTTCCTCTAGGTCTTGGAATAGCTTAAAGTCATTGCCTGCACGCCTCATCTGCTCAAGTCAGGTGCCTGAGACTTGTTTTCCTGTAGCTGTTTTGTTTTTCTAAACTGGACTCCTTTCTGTCTATCTATCTGTCTGTCTGTCTGTCCATCTGTCCCTCTATTTACCTATCTACCTACCTATCTCTATCACCCATCTGTCAATTTGTTGTGCTCTGGTGGCTTTTGAGGTGCTATAAGCTGGAAGCTATGCCACCAGTGTTTCAAAAACCGACAGGGTTACCCATGGTGGACAGATTTCAGTGGACCTTCCAGACTAAGACAGACTGGGAAGAAAGGCCTGGGAATCTGCTTCTGAAAATCAGGCAAGGAAAACCCTGTGGATAACGACAGAATATTGTCTGAAACAGTGCTGGAAGATGAGCCCTCTTAGTTGGAAGACCCCATGGTAACTAACAACTATCTATCTGTCCATTTACCCATCTATCCATCCCCCAGCCCACCCACCCAACAATCTATCCATTCACTCATCTTTCCATATATATATATATATATATATATATATATATATATATATATATATAAACCATTGACGTTGAGTTGATTCCGACTCATATTAACCCTATAGGACAGAGTAGAACTGCCCTATAGAGTTTCCAAGGAGCACCTGGTGGATTCGAACTGCTGACCTTTTGGTTAACAGCTGTAGCACTTAACCACTACGCCACCAGGGTTTCCCTTCCATAGATAGATATTGATATAGATTAGACATAGAGATAGATATAGATATAGATGAGATAGATAGAGATAGATAGAGATAGATGTAGATGTAGATGTAGATTAGATGTAGGTGTAGATTAGAGGTAGATGTAGATATAGATATAGATAGGGGATGAGTTTTAATCTGTAAAGGGCCCATGTTCTTGACAGAAACAGGTATATACTAAATTTGAAACTCATTCCTCAGGTTGTGGAAGAAATGACTATTTCAAAAGTGCAGTAATTTCTTCACAGTGCTACATTCATAAGTTTTTCAAACATGGGGTGGTGAAGCAAGGAGACCTGGAAGTGCAGAATGTGACCAATTTCCTTTTTCTTTAGCAGGAGAGCTGCACCAGGTGAGTGGAGCCTCAGAGATTTCGATCCCCAGCATCCAGCCCTGCTTCCTGCTTGGAAGGAATTCTCCATTGTGGAGAGACTTCTACAGCTCCATCTCCTACTCTGGGGTAGGAGAAGCTCCCTCTCTGCATCCCCTCCCTGGAGCTTTGAGTCGTGAAGTAACACAGGTTGCAAGGACAGGTGAACGCCTGCAGCAGTGGGCATGCCAGGCAGGACGGACTGAGTGGCAGTGGTGGGAATGCTGGTGGCTACTTCTAGCTGACTTTTGGTGACAAGACTTTGGCCATGCTTCCTGCTGCTGAGGTTCCAGTCCATGCTCCTGGGGTTGCTCTTTGCTTTCTGGCCAGTTCTGTGAGCTTCCTTGTATCTTGCTTAAACATTCGGTTTCTGCTTAAGTCAGTCCTATTGAGTTCCTATTGCTTGCAACCAAGAACTCTGGCCCATCTATTCAGCAAACTAATTAGTTCGGTGACTCAACTGCCATTCCCTGAGCAAACCACCCTGTGAAGTAGGTATGATTTTTTTCATTTTCTGGTTGCAGGAATTGAAACTCAGGGAATTTAAGTTTTGAAAATTAATATTGCAACCTAGTGTTTGGTATTCAAGGTGCTTGTTGTTTCTTTGGGTGTCACAGTGGTTAAGAGCTCAGCTGTTAACCAAAAAGTCAGCAGTTCGAATCTACCAGCCACTCCTTGGAAACCCTATGCGGCAGTTCTCCTCTGTCCTATAGGGTCGCTATGAGTCAGAATTGACTTGATGGCAATGAGTTTTTGTTTGTTTGTTTGTTTCTTTATGATCCTCATGCAAGTGACAGTGAGTCAACATTTCATCTTCCTTGAGGATTTTGCAATCTCGTTACTGGAGAATGTCCATGCTCAGGAACTCATCAGTGACATACCTAGCTGGAGACCCAGTCGGAGTTTTTGTCCAGGAAGAACCTGGGAATGATGGCCAAAGACGCTTTGTCTGTAAGAGCTGTACCTGCACCAGTATGAGGAGGCTTTTGGTGGAATTTTATTTGAACAACATCCTGGGAGACTAAGGGAGAAGGGACTAAGATAGAAAGTTAGACATCATAAATCAAACCTACTGTCCCTTACTTGAGCAAATGACTCTACTCAGAATCCAAAAGAGGAATGTTTTTGCAAATTGATCCTGTTGAAACAAATGTACTTAAGACTAGACTGAAAACTTTTACTCGGTTCTAGAAAAGGACTGAGAAAGTAGTATCAGTAGTTTGTAAAAGATAAAACCTCCACTTCCCAAAGCCTGGGGCAGATTATGGCCATTCAGTGATTGTTTGATGAAACTGACTAATGTAGACTGCCACCTTAAGGCCATCCTGCCAGGGCAAAAGTCATTTTTCTGCCTGACACAAATCGTAGGAACCTGGCTAAGGCCGGGTTCTCTGGAGAAGCAAAAGCAGTAAAGTGTATAAATATGTATAGAAAGAGATTTCTACCAAGGAAATGGCTCACACGGTGATAGAGGCTGGAAAGTTTCAAGTTGGTGGGTCAGGGTGGAGGCTTCTCCTGACTCACATAGCTGCAGGGTCTGGGAAACCCAAGATCCAGCAGTCAGACAGCAGGCCTCTGGCTCACAGGCTACAGAGACTGACAAATCCCAAGACTGCCAAGCAAGACAGCACGTAAGCTGCTAGCTCAAGCCCCAAGAATGGGAGGTCAGAAGAACAGGACCCAGCTGCAGGATCAAGAGCAAGCAAAAGCCCCCGAGCCCTGCCAGAAAGTCCACCTATATTGGATGCAGGCCACATCCCCAAGGAAACTCCCTTTCAGCTGGTTGACTACTCACAGCAAATCCCATCATGAAGGTGATCACATTATATCAAATCTCATCATGGTAGAGATCAAATCATCACACGACTGCCAAACTACATCACAATGGCCAAACCACTGAGACTCACCGCACAACCATGTTGACACACAAGCTTTAGCATCACAGAACCCTTCTAGCTTTTAGAAGACTTCTTGATAAGTATTTAGCAAATGGAGCCCTGTGTGCCCCTCGTTGCACTTACAGAGATCTGTAGGGTTGGGAAAAGCCCAAGGTTGATGCAAATGGTTAAGAGCTCAGCTATTAACTGAAAGGCCACTCAAAGGCACCTTGGAAGAAAGGCCTGGTGACCTCCTTCCAGAAGATCACAGCCATTGAAAACCCTGTGGAGCACAGTTTTACTTCAAAACACATGTCACGGGTCAGCATCAACTTGACAGCAAATGGTTTGGCTTTTTGGTTTGTAGGCTGGGAGATTAGACACGGAGAGCCAGTAACACCCCTTCTTGTTACATAGAGGCTGTGGGCAGCCCTTCTGGAGGTGATGCCATGAAACCATGTGTTGTGGCGGGTCACAGGAGGGGTGCAGTGAGGAAGAAGAGGTGTCCTTCAGCTACAGGCTGCATTTCAGCACCCCACAAATGAAGTGTGGAGCCAGCGCAGTAGACATGACTCACCTTCTTAACCCGACCCTCCATGTTTAACTATTGTGCAGTTTTCAGCTCGTGACGTGCTATTTTCTAACCCTAATTCCTTCCACATTACGATCGTTGCCACTCCTCGTCATCTCCGTCTTTGGGTGAGGTAATTCAGCTTACTCCTCTGATCATAATGTCATGACGTCATGTGGAAAGAGTGAAGGGGAAGCTGGCCTCAGAGACGCTGATACGTAGGAACTCAAAGACCTTCATATGCAGCTTTATTTTTTTCCTCGCACGGATCAACCTTCCTGACGGCACAGGGGGTGTGGCTGCCAGTGGCTTTCAGGCTTTTATGCCCCCCAGAGCTTTTTGCAATCAGAGAGGAAAAGGCCTCTTCCCTTAGTTCTATTTTTATAGTCCCTGGAAAGGACTCTGATTGGCTTGGATCAGGTCATGTGTCCATCCCCTGACTAATCATTGTGGCTAAAATACCCAGATGTGAGAAGATAGCCACTGCTCTTTGGACTATATGTTATAGTGTGGAGAGAGACAGAGGAAAGAAAGTGTTCCCCAGAAGAAAGGGGCACTATTCCCAGAAGGGAGAGGTGCTTGGCTAATAAACATAAATATTTATTGAGCACTTAGAAGCAGTCACATTTAGAAGCAGGAGCCAGAGCTGGAATTGTTCTAAGAACATAAACCCTTGGAGCATCTTCAGAAACCTTGCAGAGAGCTTTGGATTCCCAGATCTGAAACGGGTCTTCAAACCAATCTTACCCAGATCTCAAAGGGCCAAAAGATCTTAGCCAATATCTAGGTACGATGTATCTTAAACAAAACAACAATAAAAATAGTACCTTTGATGGCAAGTAACTCTGATGAGGCTTTCTGCCCTCCGGGGCAGGAGGGGGTTTGTCTACTGACATTCATGTTCTTAACAGTTAAGTAAGTTTATAAGGGACTGGAAGGCCATATGCTGTAGTAAACCAGAGCAAATTTATTGTCGGGAGGTTTGGTGTCTAGTTTTCGTGGTTAGATAAACTAGATGGCTGAGTATCTCAGCTGGATTTCTCAGGAGGTGGACTCTGAGATGGAGATCAACCCGCAGGAGGTTTAATAGGGTGTGCCCTTGAATTGGAAATACTTTGTAGTGTCAAAAAGCGAGGAAGTAAAAAACGAACAGTCCTTATAAAAAGGGCACAAGATTCGTCTTAATGGACCTCCTCTAGCCAAAGTTGAGACCATTTGAGCATCAAAAAGAATAAAGATAGCAACTGATTGTAACACTTGAATAAACAAGAAATTGATGAGACCATAGTAATGTGAGAGGGAGACAGAGAAGAAGGCGTGAAAGGGAAGCTCATCTTTATGGGAAAATAAGCCAAAAAACCCCAACCCACCATTGTCGAGTCGATTCTGACTTGTGGTGACCCCATGCGTTACAGAGTAGAACCGCTCCACAGAGTTTGGAGCCCTGGTAGTGCAGTGACTGAGAGCTCGGCTGCTAATCAAAAGATCAGCAGTCCAAATCCACCAGCTGCTTCTTGGAAACCCCACCGGGCAGTTCTGTTCTGTCCTCTAGGGTCACCGTGAGTCAGAACGGACTCTGCAGCAACGGGCTTGGTTTGGTTTTTGGTAATCTTTATGGAAGCAGACTGTCCGGGCTTTCTTCCAGAGAGCCACTGGGTGGGTATGAACCATCAACTTTTAGGTTAGTAGTTGAGTGCAAACCATTTGCATTACAGAAGAATGCTAGCTAGTAAATAGAGAATGGATAACTGGACTACTCAACCCCTGCAACCCCGACATGATGATGGATTCAGGTAAGGAACTTCAGTGGGTGCTAAAACACATGGGTGATGGATTTGGGGGACCAGTTTATTCACCTGGTGTCAAAGTATTACTCTCAGATTACCAGAGACAAGAAGGGGACATGTACCTTTACTGTGCGGAGATCTGGGTGTCACCACCTTAACCAAGGAATCGAATTAGCATCACTAACACTGGGACAACCTGACTCTGCATGCCTCCTAGTGTGTTGTAACGTGAAGTACTCAGCATTGCCTTACAATGGTTCTCACCAGAGATGTTTAAGGTGAATTTGATCCAGCTACCAGGCTTAATTTGCAAAGTACAGAAAATACAGACATAGAGGAGCAAGTTAAATTACGCCTGACACCACAAGGAAACAATCAGCCACAATCAGAACACATGGAATGTTCCACAAAATAACTGGTCTGGACTCCTCAAAAAGTCAATGTCATTAAATTAAAAAGAAAAGAAAAGAAGAAGGCCAATGTTCTATATTTTAATAAGGCTAGAGGCTGAAAGACTTTAAAAGGCTAAAAACGTAAAAACCAAGTGCAAGAATTTGGCACAATTGGGGCAATTTGAATATGCATTGGATATTTGATGACATGGAATTATTGTTATTTCTTAGATGTGATGACGATATTGTAATGATGTGAAAGAACATCCTTACTCTTAGGAGGATTCATGTTGAAATATTTAGTGATGAAATGCCACAAGTCCTGCAACTTTTTTAAAGCATATTAGCAAAGAAAAAAATATATATATGTATATGTATATAGTCCCTGATTTACGATGGGGTTCTATTCCTACCACTCGGTCATAAGTTGGTCGAATATTTCACTTTTTTTTTTTTAGTTTTCATTATTATTGCCTTTTATTATCAGTATCTTTGTAAATCCAATCTTTGTCTTCGGGGGTTGGAAATATTACAGATAAACTTACAGATGTATTTTAATACATAACTAAAAAAATTTAACTAATCATAAAAATTTACTCCAATGATGAAGAAGAGTTGGACAACGTTGGTGTTTTGTCAGTTGCAGTAATGACTCTATTTGTGGAAGGTTCTGGATCATCTGGATTATCCCTGGGAATGGGGATGGCGCTTCTCGTCAGAAAATTAGTGACAGTTGTCTGTACGGTCCTTTTCTTTTTTTCTTCATATATTTTGCGATAACATCTCACTTCTTCCAAATCTGCATATCAACTTTAGTAAAGCGATTAGTGTTTGAGTCCATGTTTTTAAGCAACTGAAGCCCCTGATGTAGTTTAGAAAACTAAATCTATCTGGCAGTGGTTTGAACAGTAAATCATAAAGCTGAAATTTTCCAATGAACTTCTGAGGACAACATCAGCAAATTACACACTGCAACATTGTATGTAATACATATTACTAATGATAAAAAAAAAACCCAAACCCAGTGCTATCGAGTCGATTCTGACTCATAACGACCCTATAGGACAGAGTAGAACTGCCCCATAGAGTTTCCAAGGAGCGCCTGGTGGATTTGAACTGCCGACCCTTTGGTTAACAGCCGTAGCACTTAACCACTATGCCACCAGGGTTTCCGACTAATGATAAGATGTACAAAAAAAAAAAAAAAAAAAAAAACCATGGTCATAAGTGTGGTTCATCATAACTCGAATACATCATAAGTCGGGAACTACCTGTATATATAAACCTACTGCCCTGGAGTTGATTCTAACTCATAGCAACCCTGTAGGACAAAGTAGAACTGTCCCATAGGGTTTCAAGGTAAGCAGCTGAGCTCTTAGCCCTACGCCACCAGGGCATGTGTATACGCGTACATATTTCCTCCAGTATTTCTTCTGTCGATGATAGGTAAAGACAGAAGGATAAAGTAGATGTGGCAAAATGTTAATAATTAGTGAATCTTAGGTGAAGAGTATATGGATGTTTGTTGTCCAATTCTTCTGTCTCTTCTATAGACTTGGAATTTTTTTAAATGAAAAGTGACGGGAAATGCCTGGCTATATAATATAAGATCTGGAAGAAACCTTTATTTTATTTTCTAAATCTCTCATTTTATAAAGCGTAGAATTAAAACCCAAAGAGGTTGAATGGCTTGCCCAAGGCCACAGAGCTAGCCAGCAGGAGAGCTGGGCCCTGGGTGCTATTGACACTACTCTTTGCTGCCTTTCAGGAAAATTAACCTCACTTTTTTGGCATGTAAATTTCTTTTTAATCTCTTCTAGTATCATGGATGTTTTCATATCAAAAGGAGTGGGGAGGCAGGGCACAGGAGACTCTGGCATTGGGCAGTGGCCCCTGTCTCTCTGCTCCTTAGACCTGAGCACTCCCATACGCCCCTACTCAGTGCCCACCTCAACTACCAGGGCTTTTCATTCAATTTAATTAACATCCTGCCACCCTCACTGACCCACCACATCACTCTAGCAGTCATGTTCCTGAATATTCTTGGACTTTTTTTTTTTTTTAAAGCTTCTTTGCATTACTAAAAAAAAAAATCATAACATAACTAAGTCAACAGAATCATGCCTTGGCCATGCTAATGGGAACCTCACAGTTTTAAACAAACACAGGGCTAAAACGGCAGAGTCCCTGGGTGGTGCAAATGGTTAAATGCTCAACTAGTAGCTGAAAGGTTGGTGGTTTGAACCCATCCAGAGGCTCCTTGGGAAACAGGCCTGGAGATCTGCTTCTGAAAGATCACAGTCTTAAAAACCCTATGAAGCAGTTCTACTCTGCACACCTGGGATTGACACGAGTCGGCATCGTACAACAGCAACTAACAACAACAACATACCCAGGGCAGTAAATGCCCCCAGCTTCCAAAGAGGTGGACCCCTTCTCTAAAAGGGTAGCCTTTAGACACACCAATTTATGAATTAAACCATCACATTGAGTTTGTGGATGACCATTTTGCAAGGTAAAGAAACAATGAAAAATAAACATGTTTCTGAATCAACTCTTTTTCTCAGAAAGGAAAGAGATAGCAGTGAATGTGCCCTATAGAAATAAAGCAAAGGGCTTAAGCTTCCCTTGGCCCAGAAGTGAAACAACTCAAAAATCTATTAAGAAGTGTAGATTAAAGTATTCCACTTCCTGTCCATTTTTAATTTTCATTTAACGTCGCATTTTCTCTTTCCTATTCTGACATGCCTACAGTTTATTTCCTTTCCTAGGCTGGAACAAAGCAATTTTTATCCTAAATATGTATAGGGAGTTTGGTATAAGAAATTCTAGACACTCAGTTCCATTTCCCCCCACCCATTTCTTGCTTACAATGAACCTCTTTTCAATGAATATCTAATAAAGGTAGCTCTTAAATAAAAATGAATGTTACATATAAAATTGTGAAATGTTATTTTCCACCTTGTAAAGAAAAAATGTATCAGTGGGGAATGTATAATTTATAGCCAAGCTGGAAGACTAAGGCATGGAGTGGGCAGAAAACCCAAAATCATCAAAGAAAGTTGGAGGATATTCTAGACATTGCAAAATAACCCAGAGGTTCAATGTATTTGCTGAGCGACGTCCTCAGAAAAGCCAGCCTGAGAGTTTATATAGTTGGCTCATTCCTTCCAAACGAGAGACATGATCTTGTCTTCTGCACCTACGGGGCTGCATTTCTCAGTCCTAGTCTGTTGTATGCCTGTATGTGTGGAACTCTAGGATTAGCTCCGAAAGGAAACGGAACAAACTGTTGGCCTAGATTTTAATTGGTCTGTGCAGTGTTTTAAAGAATCAGAAATTTGCCCCTGAAACCTGAATTACCGATTTCCCTTGACAATTGGAAGACCTGGCAACACTGGTCTTGGATTTCCTCATGGTAAAGCTTGACAATGTCTCCCATGGCCATTAACTCTGTGGTTTGTCACAGTCCCTACCAGTCTCTGTTGTCTTACATGCAGCTTTATTCAAACTGCTGGCTCCTGAAAGCATCTGAGTTTGAGACCTATATTATACAGTTTCAATTCATTTAGGTGAAACAATTTCTGTTGACTAGGATAGGTATTTGTAAAGTACCCAGGGCACCCAGAGTGCCTTACAAGGCATTTTTCATAACATTTTTTCATTTACTCCTCCCACCAACTCTTTGAGATAAGTGTAGTTATCATAACCACTTTAGAGATATGATTCTGAAGCTCAGAGAGGCCATGCAACTCACCCAAGGTCACACAGTTAAAAAAGAGCAGAGCCAGGATTCAAACCAAAGCTCACGCTGCCAGATAACTGAGGCAAAAGAGAATGTAAGGTTGTAGGTATCTACAGTGAATTTCCTTGAAAAGCAAGAAAGCAACATGGTAGTATAAAAAGTACCATGAGGCAAAAGTTCCAAGAGCTAGGATTGAGAATACAGTCTTGTCTGCCCAAGGGCGTTACCGCTTATTACTTGGTGACCTTGGGAAATCCCCATTCCTCTTCAGGCTTCAGTTTCATCATCTGCACAATGAGGATGGTGAGTGAGGAGACCTCTAAACACCCCTGTCCTTCTGGTTTCCTCTGCGTTGGGTACCTACTCTGAGAAAGGATTTGTGCCTTTTCTTGTGCTCCCCCTGCTGGGCATAAGCAAGAGGTTGGCTGTCCAGGCCACTTCCGATGTAATTCAACTACTTATCAAGGGCTCGCCCTGTACCAAGTCACGGTGGGCTCCTGGTCACCTGGTGAGGAGAGCTAAGACTAGCGATGAATTTTTGACTACCACTAAGCAGAGCAAAAGAAGTGAAGGTCTAAAGTAACTCAAGATTCTATTGTACACACCATAATCAGAGAATCATAAAATGTTATAATAATAATAATCTTGAAAATAATGAGAGTTAATATTTATTTAGGACTGACAATGGGCCAGGCACTGTCTTAAACACTTTACTTTTATTTCCATTTTCTCCTTAAAGTAACCCTGTGGAAGTTACTGTTCATTATCCTCACTTTGCACAGGGAGGGAGGTTAGAATCCAATACCCTGATTTTCCATATGAGGAAACTGAGGCCCAGGACCATTAAGTGATTTACCCAGCGCTCTGGCAGCGCTATATGTAGAAATTAGTCCAGGGGTCTTTCTATTCCTTTATTTAGCTTCTACAGTTTAAAATCTAGCTGAGGAGATATGGCTGATATATCATGAAATAATTAACAGAAGGAAGAAGCACACAATTAGATGCTTAGATTTTGAAAGTTGAAAGGGGACTTAGAAGCTATCTAGCGTGACTTCCTACCCAAACAGAAACGTCTTACCATACCCCTGACAATCAGATACTTAGCTATTGAGTGGAAACTCTCCTTTAGTCCTAACTTTGTTCCCTGGACCTATTCAGGATCTATCTAAGCACAATTCTACACATAAAGCCCTCCAGGAACTTGAAAATGGCTCTTGTGAAGCCATAAAACATCAGTTTGGGCTAAAGATCTTCAATTTATTTAAGTCTTTCTTGTTAGACAGGATTTTAGAACAAAACTCATTATAACCCTGATGGCCCCTGAAACCAAACCTCTGACTTACATAGAATACGGCAGAAGTGACCCTGTGCCAGTTCTGGTCCTAAGCCTTAAGAAAGCCTGACAACTTCGATCTTTGTGCTCTTGGACACTAGCCACCATGTAAAATGTCTGGCTGCCTTGCTGGAGAGAGAGATCTCATGGAAAGGTCCCAGGAGAGGAGAGGCCACATGGAAAAAGAGGCCACATGGAGAACTGAGTTGTCATACATGTGAGTGAGGAAGTCATCTTGGATGTTCCAGCCCATGGGCCTCCAGAGTCCTTCAGCCTCAGCTGCCAACCGACTGCAATTCCAAGAGACTCCATGCAAGACCAAGAGAAGAACAACCCAGCTGAGCCCAGTCAAAACTCAGAATCAATAATACATTGTTTTTTTAATGGTTAACATGCAAACCGTTAACATGCTTAGCTGCTAACCAAAAGATTGGAGGTTCGAGTCCACCCAAGGGTGCCTCGTAAGAAAGGTCTGATGATACCTCCAAAAAATCAGCCATTGAAAATTCTATGGAGCACTGTTCTACTCTGACACACATGGGGTCATCATGAGTTGGAGTTGACCCAACAGCAACTGATTACATTTTTCCTCAAGTTTGAAGTGGTTGTTATGTATCAATAAATAACTGAGTAGTATCCCCAGAACCAAAATTGGTCTGTCTAATGCTAAGGAAAGGAGCCTTGGTGGCACAGTGGTTAAGCACTTGGCTGCTAAATGAAAATTTGCAAGTTTGAACCCATCCAGCATCTCCATGGGAGAAAGACCTGGAGATCTGCTTCTGTAAAGATTACAGCCGAGAAAACCCTATGGGGTAGCTCTACTCTGTCGCATAGGGTCTCAGTGACTCAAAGGTGACTCAAGGCACATAACAACAACAACGTTAAGGGTTGAAGGAATGATGCCATTGTTTATCCTGACAAAGTTGTAACAACACAGCCCTGGATTTCATTAGTATTTAGCAATCATGTCATCAGATTAAATGTGCAGCCAGCATCAACCACTGGCATCTTTCATAAGACTGCTGTTCGGCTGCTTCTCCCAATTTATTTTTAAATGAAGTTATGAACCTAAATAAAGGATTGTATTTTATTTTTCTTGATAATTTTCATCTTGTCTGTTGTGACTCATCATTCCATCTTGATGAGATTTTTAAAAATTTTTAGTTCTGTCATCCAGTGTTATAATTATTCCTGTGTCCTCTGCAATTTGACAAACACACCATATATATTTTATTCAAATAATTGACAAAATTGTTGAATAGGACCAGGCAAGTTCAGAAACCTTTGGCAGGGCACTAAAGCCCTCCCTTTGAGCAGTTTTGATATGTATTAATTGAGCAACATTTTCAGGAAATGTCCAAAACCCATTGCCATCTAGCCGATTCCGACTCATAGTGACCCTACAGGCCAGAGTAGAACTGCCCCATAGGGTGTCCAAGGAGCCCTTGGTGGATTTGAACTGCCAACCCTTTGGTTAGCAGATGTAGCACCAGGGTTTCCAGGAAATGGTCACTTCAGCTAAAAATCTCTCTAAACCTTTCATCCAGCATAACAATTACCCATGTATTCTGTGCAAATTGATAAACATGCCATGCATTTTTCATGGTATTGTCGATGAGGGCAGAGTGCTTTGGGAGGGCTCTTAGACACCCCTCTGAGGGTGGCTTTGTCTCATTGACAGAGCAACACTTGTGGGGGATGATCATTCTAGCTTCACATCCGTCCAACTCTGATGTCTACCATGCTGCTTTCCTCATTTGGCCCATAGTGGCATTATGGAGACATTGCCTTATTAAAGTCAAGGCACATTTAGTTTATGAAACCCAGAATGCTCCTTGGAAGTGAGAATGGTGAGACTTTGGCTCACTTATTTTGGACACATCATCAGAAAAGACCAGTTACTAGAAAAGAACATCTTGTTTAGTAAAATAGAAGGTCATCGAAAACGAGGGAAACCCTCAATGAGGTGGATTAACACAAGAGCCACAACAACGGACTCAAACATTGGAACAATCACTGAAGATGGCACAGGACTGGGCATGTTTCATTCTGTTATACATAAAGGTGCCTAAGTCAGAAGCGAGTTGATGACAACTAACGATCACAACAATGTTTGGTCTATAGCCTTTTTCTCAACTTTCAGAGTAACCCTCTCCAATAAGGTGGTTGCAATTTAATTTGGCAGGGCTGGCTGTTGGTAAACTCATGGAATACACTTTCTTGAATTGAATTGAATACACATTGTTGTTGTTAGGTGCTGTAAAGTTGGTTCTGACTCATAATGACCCCATGCACAACAACAAAATACTGCCTGGTCCTGCACCATCCTTTTGAGCCCATTATTACAGCCACTGGGTCAGTCCATCTTGTTGAGGGTCTTCATCTCTTTCTCTGCCCCCTACTTTACCAAGTATGATGTCCTTCTCCAGGGACTGGTCCTTCCTGATAACATGTCCAAAGTATGTGAGATGAAGTCTTGCCATCCTTGCTTCTAAGGAGCATTCTGGCTGTACTTCTTTCAAGACAGATTTGTTGGTTCTTATGGCAGTCCATGGTATATTCAATATTCTTCACCAACGCCAATTCAAAGGCATCAATTCTTTGGCCTTCGTTATTCATACGTGATCATGATTAATTTCTTTTAGAATTTGAGGAGCACAGTTTGGTAGTCAGGCATATGTGGGTTAAAAACCTGGCTATTTTCATTGTGAACTAAGGCAAGCTACTCAATTTCTCAGAGCCTCACTTTCCTCATCTGCAAAATGAGGACAATACTTTCTTCATGGGTTTTGATGTGATGATTAAAATGAGATAATGTATGAAGAGCACTAAACACTGTTCCTGGCATATAGTAAACACTCAATACATGCTGGTTTTTATTTGTTGTTCATTTAATTGTTGTTATGATAAGTTGTTACTCAATCTGTACTTTCTAAAACTGACTTCTTTTCCTTTTGGAAATTTGAATAACATATGCCTAGCCCTAATCTTCTGGCACTGTGTCGAGGAATATAGCAAAAATAAAAATAGTGCTGCTTTCTGCCTGCCATCTGTCAAAGTAGACCATCTGCCCAAACCTGTGGGCTTATCCCTTTTTTGGTTCTTCTGGATGGAAACAGTGTTTAAAATGTGTCCCCACACCCACACCTGACACGCACCTATTGTGGTCCTCACATGTTTGGCATGGCTCAGCTCCTTTGGGGCTCCCACTAGCATCAGATAGCCACACTGGGGCCACTTGTTATGCTTCTCTTGGCTTTTAAGTCTCACGTGCCATATTTTGCATAGGTCTGTCATCATCAGGATTGGGTTAGACCCAGCCTAGAAGTCATTCAGCTCTGCGAGAATGGTGTAGAAAACTAGCCAACATAGGAAGTCACAGGACCCAGGGTTAGGGAGCAGGACTTGGAGCACCTGAGTCTCAGGAGAAACAAGATACCAGGAAGGGGAAAAAGTAGAATCATGGCTGCAAGGACCTGGGTACCAAGTCATAGAGCCACCAGAAGCTGCCGAAACCAGAATTCCTACCATCCACCTCTAAAATCCATGGTTCCAGATCCTGAGACTGAGTTGAGTCTGAGTAGTGTTAGGTGGTGCCAGGCATGTAAGGTACTAGGCTGCCCTGGCAGAAAGCCAAGCGAGGTACTAAGATGTCCTGCAGAGAATTTCCAAGATTTCTGACACTTGTTCATCCCATCCAGTTCTTCCTGCTGGTCTTAAATTAAATCCCAAGGGGCCTTTTCCTGCTGGTTTCTATCTTTTGAGAGATGGCCTTATTGTAAGGCTTGTCAGAAGCTCATCAGATACTCTTCCTTCCTCAAGATGACAGTTTCAACTATAGCTATGTGGGATCCAGGTCATCAGTGACTCTCTGAGTACTCAGTAATTTAAGGGTAGAAGAGATATGATAAGAATGGAGCGAGGCAGTGATGGGCTACCCTCTGTAGGATAGCCATTTTTAATCCACTTAAATGACCTAAGGGAATACTACTGGGTATTTATAATTCTTCAGCTGTCATTGGCATCAAGATGCCCCTAGACATCACTCAAAGGCTGCCCAAGTCTCTTGTCATTTCTTAAACTTTTAAAACTAGAAAAATAAGACAAATTTTTAGAAATTAAAAACAGATGGGAGAAATAAACCCCACCACAATCCCACCTCCTGGAGGCAATCCATATTGAAATTTTGGAGTGTGTCTTTCTGATCTAGCTTCTTTCTCCTTTCTTCCTTCCCTCCCTCCCTCTCTAGTTCCTTTTTTCTCCTCCATCTCTTTCTTTCCTTGGCCTCTAGGGCAGAGTCATGGTACATTATCACCATTTGCACGTGCTCAGCTTTGGTGCTATTTTATTTTATTATTTTCTCCCTCCATCCTAAGTCTTCATTCCCAGGCCTCACCCACCATTACCGGTAGTTGTTCTAAGACACTGTGTTCTTGGTAAAGAATATATTCTATTTATATATTTCTAATTTCTATAACTGCTTTAGGTCTTGTTCTGCTTCTTACTTAAATTTTTTTTTCTTTTTTTATTCATCACTGTTTCTATGATCTATTTATGGCGTTGCATGGCCATCTGCCTTGGTGCCGCTAACTGCTGCATGGTGTTCCATAGTATGCGTCCTCCATGTTTCATTTATCTATTCCTCTAGTGATGGACCTGGGCTGCCTCTAAGATCCTGCTGCCAAAAACAACACAATAAACATCACCATGCATATGCCCGTATGGATCTGGTTATCGGAACTGTATAGATAGGAGCAAGATTGCTGAGTTACAGGGATAAAAAACACTACACATACTAAATTACACTAAGTGCTTCCAGATTGTCCTCCAAATGGCCATAATATTCTTTTTTTAAATTGAGGAATAATTCACATATCATAAAATTCGCCCTTTTAGAGTGTACAATTGAGGGGCTTTAGTATATCCTGACTTGTGTAACCATCATCACTATCTAATTCCAGAACATTTTCATCACCATCGAAAGAAACCCGTACCTGTTAGCCACCCTCCCTCAGCCCTTGGCAACCACTAATCTACTTTGTGTCTCAGTGGATTTGCCTATTCTGGACATTTCATATATAAGGAATCATATAATATGTGGACTTTTGTGTCTGGCTTCTTTCACTTAGCATAATGTCCCTAAGGCTCATCTCAGTTGTAGCATGTATCAGCCCTTCATTTCTTTTTACGACTGAATAATATTTCACTGCATGGAGATAAGCCACATTTTGTTTACCTATTCATCAGTTGATGCACACTTGGGTAGTCTTCACCTTTTGCCAGTTACAAGCAACGCTGCTATGAACTTGCATGGACACGTTTTTTGTGTGGTCATAGGTTTTCAATTATCCTGGGTATAGACCTAGGAGTGGAATTGCTGGATCATATGCTAACTCTATGCTTAATTATTGAGGAACTGTTTTCCAAAGCTGCTGCACCATTTTATATTCCCACCAGTAATGCACGAGGGATCCAATTTCTCCACATCCTCACCAACTCTTGTTTTTGTCAGCGTTTTTTATTATAACCATCTGAGTAGGTGTGAAGTCATATCTCATTCTGGTTTTGATTTGCATCTCCGTAATGACTAAAGAGGAGCCTCAGTGGTGCAGTGGCTAAGAGATCAGCTGCTAACTAAAAGGTCAGCAGCTGGAATCCAGCAGCTGCTCCTTGGAAAACCTGTGGGACAGTTCTATTCTGTCCTGTAGGGTCACTATAAGTCGGAATCGGCTTGATGGCAGCAAGTTTTTTTTGTTTTAATGACTGAAGAAAGGAGTTCTGGTGATGCAGTGGTTAGGTGATTGGCTGCTGACTAGAAGTTCAGCGGTTCAAACCCAACAGCTGCTCCACGGGAGAAAGATGTGGCAGTTTGATTCTGTAAAGATTTACAGCTTTGGAAATGCTATGGAGCAGTTCTACCCCACCCTATAAGGTCTTTGTGAGTTAGAATGGACTCAACGGCAATGGGTTTGTTTTTTTGGTTTTAATGACTAATGATGTTGAACATCTTTCCATGTGTCTATTGGCCATTTGTAAATATTCTTTGGATGAATGTGTATTCAAGTACTTTGCCCCTTCTTAACTTGGGTTGTCTTTTTGTTGTTTTGCTGTAAGCTTTTTTTTATATACATTCTGAATGCAAGTCCTTTATCAGATATATGATTTGCAAATGTTTTCTCCCATTCTGTGCATTGGCTTTTTACTTTCTTCACGGTATCTTTTGAATCATTAAAGTTTTTAATTTGATGAAGTCCAATTTATCTATTATTTTCTTTTGTTGTTTGTGCTTTGTTGTCACATCTAAGAAACTATTGCCAAATCCAAGGCCAGGAAGATTTACGCCTACGTGTTTTTCTAAGGATGTTATAATTTTAGCTCTGACATTTAGGTCTTTGATCCATCATGATTTGATTTCATTGTTTGGTGTCAGGTGTGGGTCAAGTTCATTTTTTCGCATGTGGGTATACATTTGTCCCAGCACTGTTTGTTGACAAGTCTGTTCTTCCCTCATTGAATTATCTTGGCACTCTTGTCGAAAATCAACTGGTGGTAAATGTGAAGGCTTATTTCTGAACTCTCAATTCTGTTCCATTGATATGTATGTCTTTTTGTTTTGATTTTTTTTTAATTGAGCAGGAGGAGTATTTTATATACGCTGGATGCCAGTCCTTTGTTAGATGTAGATATTGCAAATTTTGTTTTCCCCATTCTGTGGCTTGCCCATTCATTTTCTTAAGAATATCTTTAATGGGTTGACATTTTAAATTTTGTGGAAGTCCAATTAATCAATTTTTTAATGATTTGTGTTCTTATTCTAAGAAATCTTTACCAACCCAAAGTCGAAAATATATTCTTCCATGTTTCTTTTCTAGAGACTTCATAGTTGACTTTATGCTGAAGTCTGTATTTCACACAGGATTAGTTTTTGTGTATTGTGTTGGTGTGAAGTAGGAGTCTAGTTGCTCAGTATCATTTGTCGAAAACACTTTCCTTTCCCTATGATATTGCATTGTCTCTTATTGACAATAAACTTACTGAATAAGTATGAGTCAAATTCTTTATTCTCTCTTCCTTTCCATTGATCTCTTTGTCCTTCCTTGTGCCAATAGTACATTGTACTGATTATCACGTCTTTGTGGAACGTCTTGAAATTAGATAGACTTCGCCCTCCAATTTTGTTCTTCTCTTTCAAGTTTGTTTTGGTCCTTCTAGTTCCTTTGCATTTCCGTATAAATTTTAGAATCAGTTTGTCACTTTCTCCCAGGGGAAGGGGGGGGGGTCTGCGGAAATTTTGCCTGGAATTGCATAAACTCTGCAAATCGTCTTTTATTTAATTTTTGTTAGATTTTTTGGATTACTTTGGTAGCTCCATTAGGCAACTAAATAATTTCATTAATTTTTTATTTTTATCAATGCTGAACTCTGAAATTTATGAACTAAACATGGCCCTGTGCAGATTTGTTGGGCCTCAAGTATATTAAGAGAACAGTCAAATCTAAGCCAGTCGTAGGAATAGGATTAGTCAAGTGCCAGCAAATTTATATGCCAGGACATTTTTCTTCAGCTTCAAATTCTTATATGTAAGCAAAGCAGAATAGACAGCTGAATCTGTAAATGTGAAAAAATAATAGGATTCCACCACCACCAGTGGTCGTGGATTCAGCTCCGACTCATGGAGTGTCAGAGTAGAACTGTGCTCCACAGGGTTTTCAATAGTTGGTTTTTCACAAGTAGATCACCAGGTGCCTCTGGGTGAACTCAAACAGCCAACTTTACAGTGAGCAGGCGAGCATGTGAATAGCTGACACTTATTGAGATGGAATTAAATTCCAAGCACTGTGTGAAGTATTTCACAGGCATTTTCTCAATATTTCCAACAACACAAGAAAGCATGTGCTGGTATCATTCCCACATTATGGATGAGGACACTGAGGTTTAGAGGGTCACACAGCTATTCAGAGGTGGGTGAAAGTCAATCTGGCAGTCTCTAGGCCTTAAGCTCTCAAGCACTAGCCACACAGTCTCCAACACGTGTGCACACAGGCTTCCTTCACAGTCTCACCCAGGTTCTCCTAAAAGTCCTTGGTTCAGCAACAAACATCAATCCCTTGTCTCTGGTTCCAGGCTCCGGGATGGGCAGTGCACAGCCTCTCTTCTCTGTGATACACAGAGGTGTCTTTTGGTTATAACTATATCATCTATGAGATCGGTGTCTAATTTTCAGAACACTACCACGTGACAGCAGCCAGCTGAAGGCCATCAAGATCCCCTATGGACAGAGGTGGTTCAGCAGGTGGTTTTGTCCTTCATGCAAAGTTTGGGACCTGGATGTGTTGCACCACTTCTGCATTAGCTTGTATTATCCTGATTTCAAAATACTTTATATTTTCAAAGGACTTAAGTAAGAATAAATGAATTGTTTCTGTTAATTCGATTCCAATTCATGGCGACCCCGTAGATGCAGAGTAGAACGCCCCATCGGGTCTTCAAGGCTATGACTTCCTCCAGGACTTCTTTTTCAGGGAATTGAGGGCCTTACTTTCAATGCGCCTCTGGGAAGGCTTGAACTGACAACTTTTCAGTTAGTAGTTCAGCTGATTCCTACTCATAGCGACCCTATGAGACAAAGTAGAACTGCCCCACAGGGTTTCTAAGGAGCAGCTGGTGGATTTGAATTGCCAACCTTTTGGTTAGCAGCCAAGCTCTTGACCACCGTGCCACCAGGGCTCAATTCTCTCTATAATTGTATATTTAAGAAATCTTCCATAATAAGAAAAAATTAAGGCAATCCCACTGACATCATTAAAGATTCAAAAATATTACTGAATCCTTAGGTATTTAAAATACAGTTCCTGAAAGGTATGTGAAAGCCGGAGCTATTAAACTATGGAGAGTAAGGGGAGAGCTATTTATAACCAAATTCTGATGGACCTGTTGCATGTTTTTAAGCTATAACATATTATAATGGCATTAGTAATAACAACAACAGCAGCAATAAAAGTTCATATTTATCGAGTATACACTATGAGCTTGGAACTGTTCTAAAAGCTTTACATTGACTAACTCACTTTTATTATCCCCATTTAATAGATGAGTAAACTGAGGCTAAGTGACTTTGCTACTGTGCTAGCAAGCAGAGGAAACAGGATCTGAACAGAGTCTGACTCTAGAATCCGTTCATTCATTCACTCAACACATACTTATTGTTGAGCAGCTGCCACCTTCCAGGGGTTCTTATTCCACTGGGAGGAGATAGACAAAACCCAGCAAACATAACATATGATTTGTGTATTTTAGTGATGGTGTTAAGTGATGTGGAGAAAATAAAGCAAGGAATTGGACAAGGAGTGACAGGGTGGTCAGAAAAGTGCAAGTAATAATGGAAGCGTCTGAGCAGAGACCTGGAGGAGGAGGTGGGGTAAAGGATTTCAGGCAAGAGAAACATCAAGTGCAAAAGCTCTGTGGTAGGAGCTTGCTTGGTGGGTCCAAAGATCTGAAGGAGGCCCGTGTGGCTGGAGCTGGGAGGACAAGGGGGAGAGCCGTAGGGATGAGTCCAGGGGGGTCAGGGCAGATGGTGCTGTGGGTTCCGTAGAGGAGCAAAACCAGTGAGACATAGACAGACAGACAGAGGTAGGCGGTAGATGTACTTCAAGGGATTAGCTCAGGCAATTGTGGAGCTGGCAAAGCCAAAATCCATAGGTCAGGTGGCAGGCCAGAGACTTCTGCAGGTTTAAGTCCCAAGTTCTGCAGGTCAGGCAATGAGAAGTGCACAGGGTCAAAAGAGAGAGAGAGATTGAGCTATTCCAGAATATCCATTTGTATACCGGGGGCAGACAACACCCCCAAGGAAACTTTCCTTTCAACTGATTGGTTGATCACATCAGATCACACCATGGAAAGTGATTACATTATGTTACATTACCTTACCTTACGTTAAGAAACAGCAACTAGTCCAGTGTCTGGCCAAACCACTGAGAATCATAGCCTAGCCAAGTTGACGTATATCATTAACCATCATAGGGGCCTTTTGGGCATTTATTCTGAGTGGGGTAGGAGTCACTAGAGGGTCTTGAGCTGCAGCAAGACCTTACCTAAGGATCATGGAGGCTGCTGTGTTGCTAACAGGCTGTACAGTGTTGCAAGCAGGTAAGGCAGAGAGGCCCGTCCGGAGACTTTTCTAACACTCAGGTGAGAGATGATAATGGCTTAGACCAGGATTTGGTTGGTGAGAGGAGGGTGGACTGAGAATATACTTTGAAGGTAGAGCTGACAGGATTTTAACGAGTAGCCTAGGTGAGGACTGGATAACATTTTGTTCTGTTATACGTGGGACCACCAAGAGTCGGTGAGTCGGTGTCGACTCAATAGCAAGTAACAGCAACATGCTCTTAACGGCTGTGCCACTCTTAAAACATTTATTAACATTTGTAGTAGTTTGAAACTAAAAATGAAGAAGTTCTTCCTTTCTGGAAGTTAAACAGAGAACATTTGATCTGCTGGTGGATCGTAGCCTGAGGGAGAGCATCATCCTGGGAGGACTTGTCTCAGATGCAGGTGACAAGCTCGTCCCGGGTTTAGCACCGGAAGTCAAATGATTAATGTGCTCAGCTGCCAAGTGAAAAGTTGTAGGTTCAAGTCCACCCAGAGGCACCTTGGAAGAAAGGTCTGGAGATCTACATCCAAAAAGTCAGCTACAGAAAATCCTGTGGAGCACATTTCTACTCTGACAGACGGTGGATCATTATGAGTCAGAATCAACTGGATAGCAACTGAGTTTTCTGGATTCATGACCTGTATATATGGGGGCCCTCCTTCTCTCATTAGTCCATGGACAGCTTCTCTTGGATAACAGCTACCCCCTTTCTAGCAAGTCTTTTAGAGAGATATTGGAGCTTGATCTATCTGTCTGTCTATTTATCTGTCTGTCTATCTACCTATCCACCTACCTATGTATTATTTTTGCAGAGACTTAGGGAGTCAATGCAGCGAGTCTGACATTGCTTCTCTCCACACCTGCCATCTCAGAGAACACGTATTCTCAGGTGAAGAATGGATATAAAACATCCTTTAATGATGCTCGGCGGGTTGACTAATTCTGTTTAACTTGCCTAATTAATTTGTTAAGAAGACTTCAGAAGATTGCCTGAGTTTGAACTAATACAGTCTTTGGTAGGGTCTATCTGTGAAATTTTTACAAAAATGTTCATCAACAACATGCCCCAAGTCCTTTATCAGGGTTTCAAATTGTGCAACTCTGTCCTGAAGATCCCCTCCCCACCCAGTTTCTCTTCAGAGACAGCTCAGGGGCTGCATGGGGTGGGGGCAAGATCATGTCATAAGCAGGAGGCTCTGGCCCCCACCTCACCCACTCTTTCCTAGCAGCTCCGATTTTCTTGTGGGCACCACACATGATTTTATTTAAACGGTAGGCTTAGCAGCTAAATGAAATTTACAAGCCATTCTCTATAACTGGATGTTGTAATTCTCTTTTCACCACAGTATTTTTGAGCACTGACACACTTTAAAGTAAGACAACTGTGTGTGTGTAAAGGAAATGCCCATTTATATTTTAAGGATCAGATTTTAAATGTGACAATTTTACTCTGCTTACCCTGTTCAACAGCTGAATATGGACTCTGGTGTCACTGTTTAGAAAAGTTCTACAGCCTCCTGCATGCTCTGGTATCTTAAATAGTTAGGGGAACCATACAAAAATTCTATTTTTTTGCATTATGAGAAATACTCCTATCAAGTTTTTCAGTTGACAAGGGGGAGGGAGGGAGAACTTAAAATATGAAATCTCGGAAGATCTATTTAAAAAATAGGTTTGTTGGCTCTATCTAATCAGCCTCTGAAGTGGGTAATTCAGCCTCATAAACATTCTCTTGGGTGAGAATCTGACAGCATGTTGAGGGGGAGGCAGGAAGTAGTATGTGGGCACCTGGAGCAGAAGGACCTTTTTTTCATTTTAAAGGTCTCTTCCTAGGACTCATTTCCGTAAGTGCACATTTCTTCTTCCTAATCCCAGTCATCAATCATCAAGTAGTGTTTAATGAGCACCTGTGTGGACCAAAGATTGGATTGCCTCTTCTCTAAGGATTGCAACCCACCCACAGGGTCTGCTCTGGGCTGGTTTGGCATCTCAGCTCCTGGCAGGGCTTGAATCTAAGCATAGGGTTTTAGTGTCTTCTCTTGGTCCTCTCCTCAGCTTTCCTCAAATCCATAGTCTCTCAACCTCGGCACTGTTGACATTTTAGGCCAGCGAAGTCTTTGTTGTCAGTGGCTGTCCTGTGTATTATACAATGTTCAGCAACATTTACCCACTAAAAGTCAGTAGCATCACCTGCCCCCCCACCCCAGTTGTGACAATCAAAACTGTTTCCAGATACTGCCATGTGTCCCCTGGGAGGAGGGAGGGATTGCCCCTCTTGAGAATTCCTGCTCTAATTCATGAGGAGCCCAAGGCTCTGAGAATCCCACTGGGAATTACCTGGTTACCACCCAAAATGGTTCTCAAAAGATGCTTTGACCCACGTGATTCAATCAAATCTGCACATTAGAGTCATATGAGATGTTTACAAAGGACCCCCTGGGCATTAGTATATTTTAAAACCTACCCAGGATATTCTAATTTGTAGACAGGGTAGACACCCTCTGAACAGTCTTAATACTTAAAAATACTCAAAAAAAAAGCAATAATTTTATTTCAAAAAGGAAATATAGGCCTGTTGGAGACATTTCACACTTGCTTTTCATTGGTCTGTTATCACAAAGCAGTTGGGGATGTGGATGGCTCCAGGAACACTGGGCTCGGGTTGGCTGAGGTACGCCACTTGTAAAGCAATTTCCCACAGCTCTCAGGCGGTTTTGTCCCAAGTTCTGGTATTCGTAACTCACAGAGACTTTCTTGACCAAAGCAGAGTAATTAGAGAACTTAGTCAGTTAGAGAACTTCACAGAGAAGATCCTGCCCAAGAGGAAATTCTGGAATGGAATATTTCGGTTTGGCAGGGAAGGAAGATTAAGACTTAGCAAGACCAGGGGTCACCTAGGAAGGGAGGATTTCTGATCGTTTTCCCAGCAGATGAAAAGTATGATCAGATTGCTACCTCTTTCCCTTGTTACTGCTATAGTAACAGCAAGAATGAAACCAGACTATGAGGGTATGGGGGTCTTTGTATATTGGGGTCCAGGAGCATTGTTTCCAGAAGGTATAAACACTCTAGCAGCTGTCAGTCCCACTTTTTGTTGTCAGCCAAGGAGGTTTGATAAAGATCCTTAGCCAAGTATGGATCTCCTGAACGGGATGCACTAACCACCATTCAACCTTCCTCGTGACCTCAGGCAATTCACATAGCTTCCCTGAGATTGTTTCCTCATTTGAAAAATGGGCAGCATGGTATTTACCTCAGGAAGTCATGGAAGGATTTAATTAGGTGATATGAATGAAAGTGCTCTGTGAATTGTAAAGCTCATTAGAGTAACATTACATCTCCAGGGACTCCATCCTGAGGACTAGCTTAGACCAGGATGGGACAGCATCTGTTTTTACTTCTGGAACGTATGGAGAATAACAGAGGAATACAGCCATTGACTCCACTTGCCAATGTCTGTCGCCAAGTGGGCAACTAGGAAAGACATTTGAGGTAAAAATCAGAGTGATGTAGTTTTCATGTCTGAGGTTATAATTGTACTTTAGGCTATTATATGCTAAAGACCAGGAAATTAATCAGCGCCCTCTAAAATGCAGCAGACCAAGAGATGAATCTGATACATGGTGTCCATTAAAAACATTCTTTTTGGTTTCCCAAATTTATCTTGTCTCCTGGTTTCTGAGTGCCACAATGTCCTCCTCCTGGTTTTCCAGCTGTGTTCTACCGCTTCCTATATCCCTAGATTTGGAGAATATTCATATTTATATAAATACAGTGGCACAACAGAGCAAGGGCATTAATCCATTAGCTCCCAACTCATGGATACATTAATTGAAACCATGGTTTTATCTTTTAATTTAGGTTTTGGTTGGCACTCAGAGTGTAATCTTTGTGGATATTGGAATAAGATTTTGGTGGCAATTTTTCATAAAGGTAGCAGCAGAGACCATCCAAATCCATGGTCAAGGTTCCAGGTAACTCCGTGGTGAAGGTTCCAAGGTATTACTCCTCACCCAGGAATAAGAATTCCTACCAGAGGAGTAAAAAGGGCAGGGAGGTGGGCTGACTCGGTGGACAATCTGTGTTATTTGGGGGGAAGTCTGGCAGAGAAGAGATCAGTGATTTCAAACCTTTACTCTGATGCTTTTCCAATCAGGTGGCCCACATGACTAGCAGAGAAAATTGGGCAGATTCCACCCCCGTCTTATGAAAGCACAGACCTATGGATGCCATCTTTCCTGAAGAGATGACCAGCGCTGCCAGTTACAAGTCAAGAAGTGAGCACCAGCTACATCACTGCGCTGAGTTCATATTTCTCTGCTTTGTCCTCCAATGGCTCTGCCTTGTCCTCTGATGGCTCCACCTTGAGGCCCGAGTCAGGGTCTGGGTGGTGGATTTCAATGACAAGGACATAGATGAGTCCTCCGAAGATGGAGCCAACCATAGGGCCCACTACCGGAATCCACCAGAAGTTATTTCCAGCTCTGAAATTAAACAAGAAATTAGTGATCTATTACTCGCCTGCGTCCTAGTATTACCATCTAGTTATTCACTAACTGACTAGTCTTTCTCATACTCCTTTAACTTAGCGAGAGTTACGTATTAGGGCCTTCACTGTAATTGGCAACCACCATCCCAGATTTTCCAATGTAGTCTTAATTTCAAATGATCCACCCCATTGTCAGGAGCCCTGGTGGCACAGTGGTTAAGTGCTCAGCTGCTAACCGAAGGGTCGGCGGTTTGAATTCCCTAGTGGCTCCTTGGGAGAAAGATGTGGCAGTCAGCTTCTATAAACATTACAGCCTTGAAATCTCACGGGGCAGTTCTACTCTGTCCCGGGGGTCGCTATGAGTTGGAATTCAACTCGACAGCAGTGGGTTTGGTTTTTACTTTTTTGTCCTGTTACTACTTGTGAGATAACACACCTCGCTTCTTTTCCTGTCAAGAAATATGGCCCCTGAAGTCATAGTGAAGACTGAGAGCACTTAGGGTAAGTGCCAGTTGGCTAACGAGGGATTGCCTCTCCCTTATCCTGAAATAACGATGCCTGGGAGTTATGTTATGAATGCAAAGGAGTGGCTCTGGATGCGGGAAGATTCCTGGGCATTGTTGGTTTATGAGAAAAATCACAAAATAAAGAAAAAGGAAATGTTTGTGAATGTTTGTGGAAAGAATGAAGGAATTAAAAAAAAGTTCAAAGTGAATGTATGAATTACCTAAAAAGCAGTTTAAAACTGTGCATACATTTTGAGGTCACAGCTCAGAGTTATTCTCTGCTGAGGCTTTTATGCCCTGGTTCTCTCTCCTCCAGAAATTAAAGTGTGGTTCCAGGGTAAACATTAAGTCTTAGTGAATTGTCACCATGGTTTTTTTTTTTTTTTTTGGAGACAGGAAATACATTTAAATAATTCAGCATAAAGGACCCTGGATGCTCAGAGTCAAGCAGAACTAGGTGGTATATTGTTTCAGGATATATACAGTTGTGATAAAACTATTTTTAAAAAGCAGGGAAACACACTCAAATATCAGGTTAATGTGGGGAGCAGGGGATTGGAGGAGCACACAGATAGATGTGAGGAACTGATAGCCTTCCAGATCGGGGAAGGACCTCTGGCTGTTCTTTTTATCATTATGCTTTATAATTACATATGTGCTCCATGTTGTCTTTTTATTAAATGAAATTTTGATTAGAAAGGATAATAAAAGAAATTAAAAAAAAAAAAAAAAACAAGAGCCCTGTCCTAGAATTTCTGAGACCTAATTCTAATTGCAGGACTGCCTAGAAGGGCTTTGGGCAAGTGACCGCCCTCTCTGAGCTTCAGCTCCTCCATCTGCAGGGTCCCTCCCACCTGGATGATCCCAACCAGCTGCCCCTGACCCCATGTGTGTTAGAGTAGAATTGTGCTCCATAGGGTTTTCAGTGGCTGATTCCTTGGAAGTAGCTAGCCAGGGCTTTCTTCCGAGGTGCCTCTGGATGGCCTGGAACCTCTAGCCTTTCATGTATCAGCTGAACGCATTAACAGTTCGCACCACTTTGGATAACCCTAAATCCCAGTGCGGTTGAGATAGCCCTAGTCCTCTCATAAATTTCGGATGGAATAGCATTGCAATTGTGCAGAGCAGCCACCAGATGTCACTCTTACTACACGGTAGAGGGGAAGTTGCAGCTTGCTGCTCGCAGTCCCCTTCCCCAAGCCCCCAAATCTAGACGGACTTTTCCATGGGAGTGGCTGGCACTTCATCTGGCCTTAAGAGAACTAGAGCTAAGAGCTTTGTCTGGAGGCAATCACTCCAAGTGAGTATAATCTACCTTGTTTGGTCCACCATTTTCTTTCTTTCATCACTATGTTATGAGAACCTCTCACTGTCATTTAACAGATTAAGACCCAAGTACTTGCCAGGACCCTTGTCCTCCTTTCACTGGCTGAACCCCCTTCCTTTTACAGGGCTGAACGCTTTGTGCCAGGGCCACAAGTCATAAAAGGAGGAGCTCAGGTGTTGTTACTTGCCTGGGGCCAGTCTTACAGGCACACAGGTGAGCGGTCATTTGCACGCCATGATTGGGGGATGCCAGGAAAATCTGTGTGAATGTCTGAAGTTTCTGTCATTAGAGATTCATTCCTCCGGGGAAAGCTTTTTTTTTTTTTTTATTGTGCTTTAAGTGAAAGTTTACAAATCAGGTCGGACTCTCATACAAAAATTTATAAACAGCTTGCTATGTACTCCTAATTACTCTCCCCCCAATGAGACAGCACACTCCTTCCCTCCACTCTCTCTTTTTGTGTCCATTCGGCCAGCTTCTGACCCACTCTACCCTCTCATCTCCCCTTCAGACAGGAGCTGCCCACATAGTCTCATGTGTCTACTTGATCCAAGAAGCTCACTCCTCACCAGTATCATTTTCTATCCCATTGTCCAGGCTAATCCTGGTCTGGAGAGTTGGCTTTGGGAATGGTTCTTGTCTTGGGCTAACAGAAGGCCTGGGGACCATGACCTCCAGGGCTACTAGTCTCAGTCAGACCATTAAGTCTGGTCTTTTGTGAGAATTTGGGGTCTGCATCCCACTGCTCTCCTGCTGCATCAAGGGTTCCCTGTTGTGTTCCCTGTCAGGACGGTCATCAGTTGTAGCTGGGCACCACCTAGTTCTTCTGGTCTCAGGCTAATGTAGTCTCTGCCTTGTGTGGCCGTTTCTGCCTCTTGGACTCATAATTGCCTTATGTCTTTGATGTTCTTCATTCTCTTTAGCTCCAGGTGGGTTGAGATGAATTGATGCATATTAGACGGCCACTTGCTAGCGTTTAAGACCCCAGACGCCACTCCGCAAAGTGGGATGCAGAATGTTTTCTTAATAGATTTTATTATGCCAGTTGACTTAGGTGTCCCCTGAAACCATGGTCCCCAAACCCCCACCCCTGCTATGCTAGCCTTCGAAGCATTCAGTTTATTCAGGAAACTTCTTTGCTTTTGGTTTAGTCCAGTTGTGGTGACCTCCCATGTATCATGTATTGTCTTTCCCTTCACCTAAAATAGTTCTTATCTACTATCTGATTAGTGAAAACCCCTCTCCCTCCTTCCTCCCTCCCTCCCCGCTTCTCTTAACCACCAAAGAATATTCTCTTCTCTGTTTAAACTATTTCTTCAGTTCTTATAATAGTGGTCTTATACAATATTTGTCCTTTTGCAGCTGACTAATTTCACTCAGCATAATGCCTTGGGAAAAGAGTTTTTAAAAGTTAATAATACCCCTGAGATCCTTCACCCACAAAGCCATTGACACTTTAGTGTGAATTAGTGGAAAGAACTTTAATGGGAAACATCTTAATATTTAAGAGAAAAGAAAGAGTTAGCCAGGCTCTGTTGAATCCCTGTCAGACCCCTTAGAATCCCCTCCCTCGGTCACCCTTTACTGCTCGCTGCACAGGGACACTGAGAACCTGAGAATAAGGCAGTCTTGGCTTTATCTGAGACCTCAGGTGTGGATCCAAGCTAGGATATCTGCGGAGGTGCTTGATGAAAAGCCCCGAAAACATGGGGCATTCTAGGCGCACTTTGGGTGCCTGCTACCCCTCGAAGGTTTTTAGGGGATGTTTTGACTAAGGCTTACGAGGGAGCCCAGCTCTTCTCTAACTGCTTTCTGCTCCTCTCTTGCCTCCATCCATCTCATAGAGTGATGCTGGGTTATTTTTGCTGAAGTGAAGTGTGTTTAGCATGTCAAACTTCTGCCCCGAATCCTTTGCTTCTGCCAACAACCTACAGAAGAGGAAGCAGCAAATCCAAACTTTCCATCCTGGGAGTCCAGCTCCTCTATGATTTGGTAACAACTGTCCTTTCCAAACTTCTTCACGTGACTAGATTACTTGTTCTTTTAAAATTCTGTCTTTGTACCTCTCTGCCTGAGATACGTCCTCGGTTCCACAGTTAAGCATATCCAAGTGCTGCCTCCGTAATTTCTAGAGTGGAGCTGGTTCTACCGTCTCTTGACTCCTGGAGTTAAATAGCACTTGATAGTTTCAACCTTGAGTATAAAATAATTTTTTTTTTTTTTTTAACCTCGAGTAAGAGCCTGTTATTTCCTCTTCAGTAGAACGTGAATACACCAGTGAGGGGCAGCAACTGGGTCTTTATCACCTTTAGCAGGGGGACTTGAACAAAAGATAAAGTAGCTGCATGAATAAATAAGTGAATGCATGAAGGGAAAAGACCCTGATGATAACGAGGGACATGGGGCCAGGGTTTGGCATTAGGTGACCCCCCCTCTTCTCCCACAGACAGGGTCTTCCACCACATACCTTAAGAAAGCAAAGAAAGAACAAGCAGCACCTCTACCTGTTCTGGAGCCATCATCACTCTTAGGGCTCTGGATGAGACACCAAGGTGGGCTCAGAGGGAGACCAGGACATCCGGGACATCCTGGTCTGGGCTCTGTATGAAGGTGATTGGGGAAGTGGCCCCCTAAAGCAAGACTCTGGCAGGCGGGATTAAAGGACACCCTGGGCTAGTTCTGGGTTCTAGAAATAAGGAGATCTTTGGGGCAGACATTTTGACGCTCCACCGGAAGAGGACTAGAGATCCTCCCTGATCGGGGACATTTTGTTCCGCCTCTCCATGTTGTAGTGGTGATCGTGCCAGTCTGGAATTTCTCAGTCTTGGCACTATTGGCGCTTTGGGCTGGATAATTTTTTGTTGTGAAGGTCTATCCTGTGCATTGTAGGGTGTTTAGCATCATCCCTGGCCTCTACCCACTAGATTTCAGTAGCGACTCCCAGTTTTGGCATCCAAAAGTATCCTCAGTAAGGCACAGTAGGCATCCTCCCCGCTTTGTTACTTACGTGAAGACGTCAGTCCCCCATCCAGCCAAAGCTGTGAACAGTCTGGGACTCAGGTCTCGAGCCGGGTTCATGGCACAGCCACTGTTCAGTCCCAAAGAGGAAGCAATGACAACAATCAGGAGGCCAATGACAAGAGGCACTAGGCCTCTGGGGACCCCCATGTTTCTGGAGTCAAAAATGGCAAAGACAACCACGAGGAGGAATGTGGTAGCCACCACCTGGAGAGGAAGAAAATGTGCCAGGGGTTTAGCTTGTGCTCTGCCCAGCTGGCCACCTCAGAAAGCACCTCCTCATGTGAAAAACAAACCTAGCAATAATTGGCCGACAGCTGAGGAGAATGCCGTGCAGACACTGGCCTCACCATGGCAGTCGGGGAATAGTGCTGACAACCTACCTTCCCGTCTACAAGTAAGTCACCTGGCCTCACCACAGCAGTTAGGGAATAGTCCTGACAACCTTTCCGTCTACAGGTAAGTCACCTGGCATCATCATGGCAGTCGAGGAATAGTGCTGACAACCTTCCCATCTACAGGTAAGCCACCTGGCCTCACCATGGCAGTCGGGAATAGTGCTGACGGCCTTTCCATCTACAGGTAAGTCACCTCTCCAGCCACACACTTAGAAAGTGGCAGTCAGGCTTGGACCAAGAGAATTTGGCCCCAAACATTGTGATCTTGACTGCCACACCATGCTGCTAAGGTACTACCCAGCTAAATAGAAAGGCAAGCTGCAGGCTGGAAAAATGAAGGAAGGACTCCTTCAAATTGGCAAGGAAAACAATGTAAGGCATCCATCGATAAATAGGAAAATGAAACGAATAGAAAGTCTCATAAAAGAAAAATAGAATTAGGAAACAAGTAAGCGGGGAAAACTCACTAGTGATGAAAGAAATGCGAACAATAGCAAATGTTAAGAAATGATACCAGTTTTCTCAGGCCTTTCTGGTGGAATTAAACAGACACAATACTTTTGAAAGGAAATGAGCAATATGCATTTTAAAAGAAAAAAACATAATGAAAGTATTCAACACTTTGACCAGGTTGTATACTTAAGAACTATCTCATGGAAATAATCTATGAATGGAGAAATCACAAAACAAATATGTTCACTTAAGCATTTATCTATAGTCCTGAAAAACTGGAAGCCATTAAAAGTTCTTCAATAGGGGGAGGGCTAACTGTATCATGGAACGTCCATTTATTGTCTATTATAGACTATAAATATAAAAGCTATATTGTAACATTAAAATGCTTTGATATTAAGTGGGAAAATATATAAAATTATATGTGTGTTGTGTTTTATATGTAAAAAAGGCATAAAAGAAGAACCATAAGGCAATATATAAAAAACTATAACAGGTGTTCTCATCTCTATTTTCTAAACTTTCTAAACTATTATTTTACCTTAATAGCTATGTAACTAAACACTCATTATGTGCCAAGCACTTCATATGCCTTAGCTCATTATAATTTCCTAATAACCCTGTGAGGTTGTCATTGCTGTTAGTGACCCCATTCGACAGAGTAGAACTGCCCATAGGGTTTTCTAGGCTGTAATCTTTATAGAAGCAGTTTGCCAGGTCTTTCTCCAGGGGAGCTGCTGGGTGGGTTCAAACTGCCAACCTTTCGGTTAGCTGCAGAGCACTTAATCGTTGCACCACCAGGACTCCCCAGGAGGTAAATCCTATTATTATTCCCAGTTTACAGATGACGAAACTTGAGTAGGAGGCGTAAGAAACGTGCCCAGAGGCACACAGCTTGGAAACAGAAGAATCTGGATGCAAGCCAGGCAACTGATTTTGCCTTGACCTCTTTACCATTTCACCTGCTTCCCCAAATAATAATATTAAAATAATTTGTATTCAAAGAGACATGCTCTCTCCCAAGAACACTCTTCTTAGAAAGCCTTTCCTATGCTCCCAGGCACAGCAGGATCTCCGCCTTCAGGCCTTGGTTGCATTCCGACCCTCTTCCATCACTGCCCTACGGTCCTGTGAGAGAATGGTCTGTTGAACTTGTCAGATGGAGCACCAGACCCTCTGTGCCCTGAAGAAGGAACACCACGGAGCTGTACTTGGCCTGATGGGTGCTCAAACAGTATTTATTGGCTGAATGAATGTTTATTAATGAAATGATTAAAAACACCTGAACAATATGTAAACAGTTTAGTAATCTTAAGGTGAAGTGACTGAGAAATATGGCCATGGTGGCCAGGAGTTCCGTTAGGTGTCAACTAGCTGAGAATTGGCATCTATATGCTCTCCCCCAAAGCTCAAGGAATGCAAAGAGCCCTGAGAGCCAGCACCAAGGTTTTCTAATATTTGTTTTCTCAACTTTAGCTGTATATAATAACTGGGTTAAAAGGCATGGTTCTAGAGAAGCTGGTAAACCACTTTGAAATAAGAGCACGGTGAAGTAGGAGCTGCTGTGGAGATAAATATCAGCCAAGAAATGGGTAACCCTCAATGAGCTTGCTGATCCTGCCCTAAACTGACCAGAACTGTTGTCAAAGGGCCACACCACGGATACTTGAATGCCAGTATTGTTTAAATGTCAAATAAGGTGGAGGCATTTCCAGCTACCGTAGAGTTTGGATAAACCCTTGCACAAGGGGAGACAGAGATGCACGATACCCCAGGCTCAACTACACACATCACGGTTCTTAAGTTGAAATGGAAATTCCTTCTCTTGAGGCCTCCACATTTAGACTAGGTACACAAAAGAGACTGCATGTTAATAGTGAAGTGAACCCTTTTTGCCTGTGCAGAGGCAAAGTGTCCAGCTCATTCTGGACCTTAACTGATGTGAAAACAGTGTACATACTGACGAGGAAGCAGAAAACTCGGCAGTGTCAACTCCTGCAAAGGTAAAAATTGGTCAGGAGAGCGTGGATTATGCCCAGCAACTCCAGGCTTTGGAAACCCTGTCTTGCTCTCTGATAGACCTATAATTCTCCTATATATCCCATTGTCAGATCGTGTCTTTTCACCAAAGTCAGGTCTGTGTTAAACGTACACTTACTTGGTCTGCAAATGCATTCGTCAGAGACAGGTACGGAGCTGGGTATGTCGCAAAAATGTGTGCTGTTGCGTTTTCTCCCTCTACGAGCAGTTGTCCGCCAGCAAAGGACATAAGTCCATCTGTGGAAGACAGAGCGGTCTGCATTAGTGGGTGAGGGAGGCCTCTCGGAGGCAGCTTGGTACATGGGTATTGTTTGCGTCTCTCCACTTCAGTAGGAGAGTTTTAGAGCTGCCCAGGGGAGCCAGGCCTGGGAGCGAGGATGGTAGGTCAGAGGTAGACAGCCTGGCTGCTCTTGATCCACCACTCCAAACTTCAACCAAATTCAGAGCCAGTGGGTCCTGGGAACCAATCATCTTTTTGGGCAATACTTGGAATTTTTGAGATTGACTGAAAGCCAAAGTGGGGCTTAGACCTGCTCTAGGCAGAATTCACAATCCCCAGAGGGTTCTCATCAACCTCTAACATCACTCCAGAATTTGAAGGTGCCATGGCCTAGTGGAGATGCCCTCTGAGCAAGGGAGAGGCCATCACCGGCACAGCTGGCACTCACCCAGTCCTCTCTTGTCACAGCTGCTGGCTCTTAGAATTTCTGGCTTGGTCTCAGGTTTCTCTTCAGCCCTCGTAGACTTTAATTCTCAGACAGACGGTCTGCGGGGGGAGGCTCCTTCTCACAACCCAGTTCTCTAAGGCTTGGTTCATAAATTCTAGGTCCTGAGGGCTTCAGTTTGAGGGTCAAAAGGGATTGAGACTTAGCTGGGGTCAAATGGAGGGAACTGCTTTAGCAGTTGATTTCATGGAACCCCAGGTTTTTTAGTGTGAAAGGCCTTAAAGTCATCTAATTCAGTTCCTTCATTTTCCAGAGAGGAAAACGGATGCAAATGGGCAAGATGGCTTATTTAAGTCATGCAGCGATTGCTGACACAGCTAGGGCTGAAGGCTGCTTTTCCCCCAGGACTGCTGCAGAGCTGGAACCCGGGCAGCTCGAAGGAAAGGGATGAGGGCCCCCACCCATTTCTATGCTGTGCCCCTTGCTTCAGAGACTTGGTCTCAGAGGCCTTCCCTAAATATGTACTCAGCATCCCCTTTGCCTCTTCCAGTCAAATCAGAGAAAACCATGGAAAGGACACTGACCTATGGCTTATTTTGTGCACGTTCACATTTTCATTCCGGTTGGGCCTAACAACAGTCTTTCCTTAAGTTCAACCCCACATTTGAGATGTGGCCATTTTCATTGAGAGGCTTCATGAATTTACCCTAATGATAATGTTGTCTCCATTATCTTAGAATTCTTAGAACGTCCTGTCAGTTGTAGAAAGCTTCCTGTTCCTGCCTTATCTGCCTTTTTCTGCCAAGAAATGCTGACTGTCAGTTTATGCCCAGCTCTCCCTATCCTTCAGCTTCAGGGGCCCTACTCACCGTAGTAAATGCCAAAGAGGGTTGCAGCCCCCAGGAAGGCTCCCAAGAACTGGGCTGCCACATAAAAAGGCAATTTGAACCATTTCATCCGTCCAAAGAGACACATTGCAAAAGACACGGCTGGGTTAACGTGGCCGCCTGCAAGGAAGACAGCACGATTGGGGATTTTAGAAGGCAGCCCAGGAAGTGAAAGAATTGTGAAGAAAACCTTATCTAGAGGTATCAGGAAGAACTCAAGCTTCTAGGGAGAGAGGGCATATGAGGAGAAAGAGGCTTGTGTTTGTAGGTGTGAGGGAGAGAGAGCTAACTACCCCCATGGCATCATTAGAGACTGTGGGAAGTATGGTTTTCTGACAAGAGTCAGGGACAGAAAGAAACTTGCTATGCCCAAGTGGTCCACAGGTAGATTCTCGCCCAGAGGCAACCATTGTGGGAGGAGCATAAGAAGACACCTGTGGTCAAAAATACCTCCTCTCAGATGATTCCACCAGTGGGAGATTTATTTGTTTAACAAGCACTTCTTCCAAAAAAAATTTTCTGTAGCTAGGTGTCTTAGCTACCCAGTGCTACTGAAATACAAATACCACAAACGGGTGGCTTTAAAGAACAGAAATTTATTTTCTCACAGTTCTGGAGGTTGAAAGTCCAAATCAAGGTCTTGGCCTTGTTAACTCCTTCCTTGTTGGTAGCCCCAGGCATTCCTTCATTCCTTGGCTTGAAAACAATCCTCCCGTGGCAACTGTCTTCCCCTGTGTTTGTGTCTCTGTGTCTATTCTGGTCTTTTTATAGCTCAAAAGTGATTAGGTTTAGGACCCGCACTATACTGGTATGGTCTTATTAACATAACAAAAGAAAACTCTGTTTCCTAACAGGATCACACCCACAGGTACAAGGTCCAGGAACCCAACACATATTTTGGGGGGACACAATTCAATCTATAACCCTAGGCTTAAGCTTTTTTGCCCCTCATGACAGTGAGCACCCTGAGGCAGGAACTATTATTCACCTCGGCCCTTACACGATGCCAAGTACGTTGGTGTTTGAGATACAAATGTTGAAGAAATGAGTGATCAAAGACCTTTATTCAGATTGCCCAGACCACAGAGATCTACAGAGGGAGAAGGTTGTTTGGGGATCAGGAAGCATGTGTCAGGAAAGGTGCTTTGCAAAGCAATGAGAAATAGGGGCTGAGGGGTGGCTGAAGGGCTCAGAAAAGAGGCAGTGCAGTGGCACTCTGACTACTTACTTTGACTGGGGGCCAAGTGGCTGCTAGAAAGTGTTCCCTGCAGAGGGGGGCCGTTACCCCTGGCTTATTGCAAGCACAGAGCCAAGCAGAGGAGAAACGTGAGCATCTTAGAGCTCTGCACCCCAATCTCGGCTGTGCCGAGGCAGGTGTGATGATGGGACTTCATCCATGTGAGGAGCCTGGGGGTGCAGCAGGAGCTCATGAGACCTTGGGTGAAAGTCTTATGTGAGCAGGATAGACTTTTTCAAGACTTTATTCTGGAAAAGTCCATCCTCCAGCCCGCACTCACAGACAAGTTAGTGATAGAGACAACCTTAATACCTTATTTATCATTAAGCAAGAAGAGTTTTTTGCCTTTTCAGTAAATTAATTTTACTTATATAATGCTACATCAACAACTACCACAGTCTAGGTACAAGTAGGCATTGTTAACACTTGATGTGGGTCACTGCAAAATTAAGGCGTTCTGAGTTCTGAATGACCGGGTTTGATGATCAGGCTATTGGCACACTCACAAAGAACAGGGTATGATAATGTCCTTGCAGTAAGGTAATGCATTATATTTAAAAACCAAATGCCAGCTTACCTCACCAGTCTGTGACCACAAAACAGGATCACATTTCTATCTATGCCCAATACACAGCAGCTGTTTTTAGAATCCTTAAAGAGGGCCTCACATGTGTCCATGAACCTGTGTGATAGCTCCAGCTACCATGAGATAGACCCCTCTCACACTCAAATCTTCCTCTGCTTTGCTGCGGCTGCTGAGGCCAATACTGATGGTGTCACTTGTGTGGATGTCACCGCTGGGCCAGTGACCCTGTCCCTGCATGTTCCCAAAGACTGTAGTCCTCAGGGAACCTGAATAGTGCTGTGTTTCAAGCAGAGATGGAGAGAAGGGCTTCCTTTCCAACCCACGCCACGTTTAACCACCCATTGGGGTCCTACTGTCACTTATAATCAATTTAGCCAGCTTCTGGCCCTCGCCCTGGCACCTCTAACCATAGGGGCTGAAACCCGGTACAGGGCCGGAGGGGGAGACTCCATGCCTTCCTCTCATACCCTATTCTCCTTCTGCTGCTCCCTGCCCTGTTTCATCCTACAGTGATTACGGAAATCCCCAAGTACATCAACGGATACAAACGGATGGAGAGCGATGGTGGTGAAGGGGGTGAGCTACATTTGTAGGGACCAGGACTCGTTTATCCTAAACAAATATTTGGCAATATTTCAGTCAGGGTGTTATGCAGGAGAAACGCTCCCAGACCACATCCCCACCTAAAAATGCAGCTGAAAACACACATTTGTGGAGGTCACACTGGAGTGAATGTGGTGGGAGCCTGTTGCGGACAGCAAGCAAGGGTCCTGTGTGGCTGCTTTAAGCCAAGAAGTCTGGTTCGAGGCCTCACTCTTTGGTAATTGAATCATTTCTACACTCCCTAAGTTCCCCAACTTCATTAAATATTGTCATTCCATTTGATTTCTCAGAACTTAGAGAACAGCTTCGAATCAGTCCATCTCTCAGGACAGAATTGGACCGAGACATTCTGGATGAGACCTGTACTTCCATGAAAAGTCCAGCCACTTTGCAAGAGTTGCCTTTGATTGCTGTGGATAAAGGTCCAGGGACTTCATTCTGTGGAATGACCTTCACTGAGCTATTCATGAAATATTTGAGAAACGGCTTCCAAACATGGGGTAGAACAAGCAAAAGATCCCATGGAGTGATAAAGAATGTGATGCAGTGAACCAACTTAGGAATCAGTCAGTTCTAAATGCTCATCCCCAACTCTGCTTCTTGCTAAATGTTGGACAACTCACTATTTGTTGGCCACTTTAATTTTATCATCTTTAAAAAGGGATCAAATACGTATTCTTGTAGGATTGTTGAGATCTAAGTAAATTAAGGGATGTAAAGCACTTAACACTTTGTCAATGTGCTAAACCCTTTGAGGTTGAGTCGATTCTGACTCATAGTGACCCCATAGAACAGAATAGAACTGCCCCATAGGGGTTTCCAAGGAGCAGCTGGTGGATTCGAACTGCCGACCTTTTGATTAGCAGCTGATCTCTTAACCACTATGCCACCAGGGCTCCACTAATGCACATTTTGAATGTAAAGCTAGTGCGTTGGGATGGTTGTATTAGCTGTAGAAGTCATTATTTCTATGACTTACCGGAGACTCCTCCAGACACGTAAATGGCCATGGCGACAGCCATCGGAAATCCCACATTGATAGTGACAATCCCTCCAAAATGTCCTCGACTGAGGATCGCTTGGGCGATACAGCCACATCCAAGGACCTGGAGTGACAGAAACCTCAACAAGTAAGTGGGATGGTCAGAGTCAAAGGCGACTGAAAGTTGCAGCAGCAAGAAGATAATTTAAGTGAACTTGCAGATATGGGCTGCCTTGGGCTTGATACACGTCAAATAATAATGATCCAGCTATGCACACAGAAAAAGGTGGTCGGCCCTGAGGTTGAGTCTGGCTTACACCTATGTTTGTTGGGCCTGCACGATGTTGAAAATTTGTCTACATTTATTAATCAGGCCATTTCAGACAAAGATCTAGGCTTCTGGATTTTTTTTTTAATTAAGCTTTTTTTTTTTTTAAGGTAATTATAGATTCACATGCCATTGTAGAAATATTACAGAGACATTCCATATACTTCAATCCATCAGTTTTTTTTAAGCATCAAAAGCTCTGGAAACTCCAGAAATAACCACCTGGAGCAGAGTAGCAGGTGGCTGCCCCCTTTGTTTCGAGCTCATCCTCTCCCAGGTGGCTTCACTTTACACATTAAGTCACTTTCCTGGCCCCTGTAGGCATTTGGGTTTGAGATCCCTGCTCTAGAGGCTCCTAGTATAAGCCAAAATTGGCACACATATTGTACGCACACCCAACAAGTGGAAAGGTCATTTATACCATGTATTAGAAAGAGTGCCTGATATACAAGTAACGAAGGAAGATCGTGGGGGGACAGAATGGGAAACCAGGTCCCCTTTTCCATATGCCTCTTCTCCCTGCTGAGGCTGTAGCTCCCTGGACAGCAGAGGCTACCACACTTGCTGCTTCTAGCATTCCCCATGGCACCAGAAGCAGAGCTCTGCTCACAGCACGCACTCCATAGACAGCTGTGCAACGAAGGTGATGTGGGATAGTGAGTCTTTGATGATCTTCAGCTGGTAGAGGATGTTTTAGAAAGGTTTGGAATCAATGTACTATGCTTTATGATTCAGTGGACTATGAAGCAGCCAGAAAACAAGATGAGGAAGATCTGTGTGCACCAAAATGGAATGATTCCCAAGGTGTATTGTTAAGTTAGAAAAGAGAAAAAAGAGGATGTAGAACAATGGTATGGATTGAATCATGCCCCCTAAAAATAGGGGTTGAAATCCTAAAGCTTGTACTTGTAAATATGAGCCTGTTTGGAAATAGGAGTTTTTTTTTGTTATGTTAACAACCATATCAGAGCAGGGTGGATCCTAAACCTAATCACTTCTGATCTATAAAAAGAGCAGAATAGACACAGAGACACACAGGGGGGTGCAGGGGGGCAGACACCAAGGAAAGCTAGGGAACTCCAAGAAACTCCTGGGGCTACCAAGAAGGACAAAAACAAAAAATAAACAAACAAAAAAATCCATTGCAATCAAGTCAATTCCAACTCATAGCGACCCTATAGGATGGAGTAAAACTGCCCCATAGGGTTTCCAAGGAGCGGTTGGTGGAGTTGAATTGCCAACCTCTTGGGTTTTTTTTTTTTTGGTTAGCAGCCAAGCTCTTAGCCACTGCACCACCAGGGATCCCTGACAAAGACAAACCCTCCCTTGAAGTTGATGCCCAGTTTGGACTTCTAGGCTCCAAAACTATGAGACAATGAATTTCTATTCTTTAAAAAGCTCCTCACTTATTGTATGTTTTGTTATGGCCAAAAAACCCAGTGCCGTTTTGTTATGGCAGCACTAGGTAACTAAGACAGTGTACAAAGTATACTGCCGATTATGTTAAAAATGCATTCTGTTATTTCCTTTTACATGCATAGGCATGCTCCATGAATACACAAATAGCAGGAAATGCAGATGGGTCCCATGGAGGGGAACTTGATGGTCAAGTTAGGTGTTGGAGAAAAGCTTTCCATTATACACCCTTTTCCCCCTGTGTATTTCTTAATTTTAAGAAAATGGGTCCTATGTATTCTCTGAGCACCCACTTAAAACAATTTCATCATGGTCCATTAAATAAATATTTGGTGAAGGAGAGTTACTGGGAAGTAAAAAAAAAAGTTTAGATCAAAGACAGAGCAGTTGCGTATGAAAACAAGATAACAAATGACCAGCAGCCATTTGTGCCGTGTAAATCCTAAGAGGTGGCCAAACTTTTCCTAAGTACAAAGTCCCCTTTGGGTTTCATAACTAAAGAAGAGCAACTTCAATTGGCATAACAGAGTTTATAAAGAAAATGTTCCACATTCTACTGTGGTGAGTAGCATCTGGGGTCTTAAAGCCTGTGAATGGCCATCTAGGATACTCCACTGGTCTCACCCCTTCGGGAGCAAGGAAGAATGAAGAAGCTAAAGACACAAAGGAAATACTAGTCCAAAGGACTGATGAACCACATCTACCACGGTCTCCACCAGACTGAGCCCAGTACAACTGGATGGTGCCTGCTACCACCCCTGACTGCTGTGACAGGGATCACAATAGAGGGTCGTGGACAGAGCTAGAGAAAAATGTAGAACAAAATTCTAACTCAAAAGAAAGACCAGGCTTGCTGGCCTGAGAGAGACTGGAGAAACCCTGAGAGTATGATCCCCAGACACCCTTCAGCCAAAGATTGGACAGGCCCCTAAAACAAAATGAGACTAAAGGGCCACACCAGCCTAGGGGCAAGGACTAGAAGACAGTAGGGGACAGGAAAGCTGGTAATAGGGAACCCAAGGTTGAGAAGGGAGAATGTTGACATGTTGTGGGATTGTTAACCAATGTCATAAAATGATATATGTACTATTTAATGAGAAACTATTTTGTTCAGTAAACCTTCACCTAAAGTTCAACAAAAAATAAAAAAAGAAGAGCAACTAACTTGAGGGGAGGAGATCAAGTAATAAATACTTAAAGAGAGGAAAATAGAGCATATAAGGAAAGGTTTCAGAAATGAGAATACCTAAGGGGAAAAAAAGAAAAAGAACGTGAGAGCTTCTTATTAGGAAGACAATAACCAGCTCTTTTTTTTTTTTTTTTAATTGTGCTTTAGGTGAAAGTTTACATCTCAAGTTAGCTTCTCATACAAAAATTTATACACACATTATTATGTGATCCTAGTTGCAATCCCTATAATGTGACCGCATATTCCTCCTTTCCACCCCGGATTTCCCATGCCCATCCAACCAACTCGTGTCCCTTTCTGCCTTCTCATCTCGCCTCCAGACAGGAGCTGCCCATTTAGTCTCATGTATCTACTTGAACTAAGAGGCACACCTCAAGGGTATCATTTTATGTTTTATAGTCCAGTCTATTTTTTGTCTGAAGAGTTGGCTTCAGGAATGGTTTTAGATCTGGGTTAACAGAGAGTCCAGGGGCCATGTCTTGTGGGGTTCCTCCAGTCTCAGACCATTAAGTCTGGTCTTTTTACTAGTATTGGAGCCCTGCACCCCACTTTTCTCCTCCGTCAGGAACTCTCTGTTGTGTTCCCTGTCAGGGTGGTCATTGGTGGTAGCCAAGCACCATCTAGTTCTTCTGGTCTCAGGCTGATGGAGTCTCTGAATAACCAGCTCTTACATCTCTTCTCAATGGGATGAACTACAGGAAAGAGGCTTAAACTGAAACATGAGAGATCGCACACGAACAACTTCCTGATAGTGATGAATTCTAAATAGCTTTCCAGGACACATTTGTGAAGTTCTTCAGAGAAATATAATTTACAAACAAGGGAGATTTAGTACATATAGAATGATTTCGATTTTCTCCTCTCTGAAGTCAGAGAAATTACCTAGATGACCTTCTAATGTCCGGTCTAGTTCCCCATTCTAAGACACAGTGATGTGTCTTAGTTCTAGCTGCTCACAGTAGGGAGAAATATGAGTGTTTCACCTCTAGAGGGAGGCACTTGGTCCACACATCACATGCACATGGCGGCTTTGAATGTAATCATGAACTTGGCCCCATGCCTTACTCTAAATTTTGAATAAGGTTGCAGCGGAAACATGTTCCCTTTCCCCTTTTCAAGAAATCCTCTGGGACGATTTCATAGTCTACCAATTTTGACATTATTCTTTCCAGAATCCTTATCTATTACAATGCAAAAGCTGAACCCACTGCCGTGGATTTGATTCTGACTCACAGCGACCTCACACGACACAGTAGAACTGTCCCGTAGCACTTCCAACCCTGTAATCTTTACAGGAGTAGACTGCCACATCTTTCTCCCATGGATTGGCTGGTGCGTTCGAACCAGTTACCTTCTGGTTAGCAGCCAAGCATGTTAATCACTGTGCCACCAGGGCTCCTGTCTATTATAATAACTGTCAGTATTAAAATCACATTGATGTTGTTCTTTTAAATTGAAAGCCAATTAAATGCTCTGGACAGAAATTTCAAGCTAACTGGTATTTTGGTGGAAACCCTGGTGCTGTAGTGGTTAAGTGCTATAGCTGCTAAGCAAAATGTCGGCAGTTCGAATCCACCAGGGACTCCTTGGAAGCTCTATGGGGCAGTTCTACCCTGTCCTATAGCGTCACTATGAGTTGGAATTGACTTGACAGCAATGGATTTTTTTTTTTTTTGGTATTTTGGTAGCATTTCCTGAAAGGAGGAAAAAACATTTCTGACAGCTGAGATGAGCTGATTTAGACAACCAGGGATGAGAAGAGACATATTCAGACAGAGGCCGGTCTTGAGCTATTACTGCTTTCCAAATTCGTGTCTTCCCTGTTTTATGGTTCAGATGCTTACGTTCTCGATCTGGTCTAGAGGAGATGTACATGCTGTAAGTGGCTCTAGCAGATGAGGGAAGCCTCTGCCCTGTCCAATTTCACTGTGATCAACACTGTCCTCTTCCACCCTGCTTCCTGAAGTTGCCTTTTGTCCTTTTCTAAGGAAGATAATCAAACTAAGGCTGCAGGGAAGAAATAGGAGGAAGAAACAGTGCAGGGGACTTCCGTTATCTTCATCAGAAACTGCCACTCAGAAGATTTCAGCCCAGACTTACAGCATTTCTTCTTAATTTTTAAATATATTTATTACAGCCTGAAAAAACAAGGAGGAAGAAAGGTAACTGCCTGCTAGGGTCTTCCCTTGTCTGCCTCTTCCCACCTGGATTCACAGCACCAGGGAAGCAGATCTTGGATATTCTGATTATTATGGTCTGGTTGTTGGGGAGTTGGTCACCCCCTCTAGTTTCCTTCTTTGGCACACCCTGTGTTTTCAAATCGATTGAACTGTCCCTGATGGTTTTACAGACAAAGCTTCCAACATGGGTCCCTGTGCTAAGTTTTAAGAACTGCTACACCTTTCCCCTTCTTAGGCCCAGAAAAGAGCTTGTCAGCATTTCTCCCCCCTCTATCTGGAAAGCTTCTCTAGGCCCATCAGCCATTCATAGTCTACTTTCCAAATCTCATTTCTGAACATGACCTCTTCTCAGGAATTCCATCTACTGTCTGTTCTATATTATTAGTACTTAGTTGTTTCCCTAGGGTGGAACCTTGATTTCCTTATCTAGAAAACTATCTCTAAGGTTCCTTTCCAAACTAATAGCCAATAATATGCTAGTCTGTTCTGTTTTATTCTGTTCCCTTGAGTGTTTTGTTTTCTGAGTCTGTCACTCACTCCTCCTCTGCAGGTAATTTCCAGACTCTCAAGATCCCTTCCACCTTCTTGCCAGGATCCAGCACCTGCTCAGTCTAGTTGCCTTCTCCAGAACAGTGAGAAAAATCACGGAAACCACACAGAGGATATGGAGAACAATTAAAAAGCCACGTTCACTGTGTCCTTCCTGGCCCCCAAAGCTCTTCATTCTTCTCTCAATATTCTCCCAATAGCTTCACCAAGCTTTCTCTCCCTTCATCACCCCAAATCATCCAAACCCCTTTCTACAAAAAATAACTCTGCCTTCTACTTGACTTACATCTATCTATTAATGGCCTTGAAGATCAATGACAATTCAGAATATTACATGACTACTGGGTTCCAGTTACCTAGTGCTGCATAACTACCCAAACCTTCTTGAGCCTTCTTCTACAGCCTCCGACAAACTTTCCCACCTCCAGTCTCTCCTCACCCAGGGACCACTCCAGATAAAACACCACCTCCCTGATGCCTCTCTACTGCTCAAGAAGGGCTGGCACAAACTCCCCAGCCTGGTACTCAGGGCTCACCATCAACTGGCCTCAGGATCCCCAGCCACCTCTCTGCCCAGTATTCTTCAACATAAACCCTCTGCATGGCCAGGCTGGTGTCCTGTCATTCCCACCTCTGCACATCCGCCCAGCTCTGCTTTCTCGTGGAATGTATCTTCCTTTGCATCTTCACCAACCAAACATAATCTACGTTAAAGCTGAGCTCAGATGCCACCGAAACTACCCTTAAAGCTGAGCTCAGATGCCACCCAATCTACCCTTAAAGCTGAGCTCAGATGCCACCCAATCTACCCTTAAAGCTGAGCTCAGATGCCACACAATCTACCCTTAAAGCTGAGCTCAGATGCCACCCAATCTACCCTTAAAGCTGAGCTCAGATGCCACCCAATCTATCCTTAATGCTGAGCTAAAATGCTACCTTTTCAGTAGGGTCTTCTCTGACAAGTGAAACCCACAATATCTTCTTCTACCATAACTTGCCATTTCGTTATATACCCCTTGTCCTGCCACCTCCCATCAAGACTACAATGCCCTCCAGGGCAGCAGCTCATATTTCTTTGTATTCCCTGCTCAAACAAGATTTGGTGAGATTAATATATTTTAGTATACCCACCACCACCATAGAGCTGATTCCAACTCATAGCGACCCTATAGGACAGAGTAGAACTGTCCCATAGGGTTTCCGAAGAACAGCTGGTGGATTCGAACTGCCAACCTTTTGATTAGCAGCCAAGCCCTTAACATAAGCAGGAAAGAAAAAACAAAACAAAGAAAAAAAAAACTTTATGTAAATGTCTTTTCAAGAGAAAGGGTAGATTTTGGGGTAAGACGTGAAAAGTAGAAGGTATAATTTCTAAGAAGTATCAGTTAGGATTACTGGACAATTGTGCCACGACCCCTATGACATGTCGTTGACTGGAGACAACATGGAGTCCTTATCACGAACTGAAGCACTGCTGTGAGGGGTTAGTAAGCCCACAGACTGTGTAGCATCTGACCCTTCTCACATCTGTTGTGCATCTATTGCCTCCTTTAAAGTATCGACCAAGATGTTCCTAGCACGGTATATACGTGTATATGTTCTCAGTTAGTACCCATAATAACCTGAGTGGGAGGGAAACTCACTTGTTTGGGGAAAGAATTTAAGTTTGTCTAGTGAAAAGTTTTTTTTTTTTTTTTTTAGTCAAAACTAACGTTTAAGTCCAAAGTTCATGTTCTTTTCCTTGCACTAAAGTGCCCTTGGCTCTCCCTGAGCCAAACACATATTTTGTCCAGATTTCTGTTTCGAAGTCTGTCTTTCATAAAATCAAGACACGGGAAACTAAGACCCCTAAGTCTACAAGCACCTCTAATTGGCATTGGGCATTCACTCAAACATTCATCATTCATCCACATGTTCAACAATTCTTAGTCCCAGGCATGGAGCCTGGTGGTAGGAGGGATGTGAATCAGACACAGGCCCTTTGGAAGCTTGAAGAGCAGTGGGAGAGGAAAGACACACGACTGTAATCCATGCTTGAAGTGGTAAGAGTCACAAGGTAATACGGATGAAATGTGGTGCTGTCTGTCATTAGTGATACAAGCTTGTTATCATTGATGCCCAGAGAAAGTGCACATGGAGATACAGATTTGTTATCCAGCCTCACTAACTAGATGGTTTCTTATCCAGCCTTAATAACTAGATGATGGCAGTTTTGTTATCTGGCCGTACTAACCAGGTGGTGGCAATTTTGACATTCAAGTCTCCCCAAGTCATGGCATCACCTGACATGATACTACTAAATCTGAGATACATTGATGAAGGTACATGAAGGTATAACAAATCGGCCGAGTGAGGAAGTTAAGATAATAAGCCACCAAGATTTCTCTTCTGGTATTGCCTGAGATAAAAATGGCTTCCATGTTATTACCTCCACCAGCTTTGTCAGACGGTAGGATAGAAAACAAAAGGACCCCAATCTTGCACAGGCAAGAATTAGATTTCCAATAGCCAGGCCTCATGTAATTTGATGATACCAAGCCAAAGGATTAGAACCTCAGGATCTTTCCATTTGCCCTTTCCTAGCGAGAATGCTAAGGAGCCCTACTGGCACAAGGGTTAAAGTGCTCAGCTGCGAACCAAAAGGTCAGTGGCTCAAACCCACCAGCTACTCTTCCAGAGAAAAAAACTGGTAATCTGCTCCCGTAGAGATTACAGCCTAAGAAACCCTATGGGGCAGTTCTACTCTGTCCTACAGGGTCACTATGAATTGGAATCCACTTGACAGCACAGAGTAACAAGCGAGGATCCCTAGTCTTTGCAGAAAGTGGTTAAGGGACACCCTCAGAGCAGTCACGAATTGGCAGCCATTACTGACTGCCGCCCACAAAGAAAGGCTGCACATAAATCTCCGGATTTCTGCTTACTCTTAAAAAAAAAAACTGTAAAATCTGAAAAGCTTTATCCATTCCTGCTCAACCACAGCAGAGAGGTTCTGAGTAGTAGATGCCCCCTAGACAGGGCATATGCTGTCCACTTCCACCCTGGCCTGACCTTGCCCACTTCACTCACTTATGTTGTCTGCCTCGTATGAATAAACCTTGAGGCTTTTGTCTTCTGCATTAAGTTCTGAGCACAGAAACCCTTTCAGCTTTGGGTGCCAAAGATTTCCTGGCCCCGCAGATACCATGGTGGTAACACAGCTGGGCTGAGATGCAGCATAGCCTCCCAGTTCCCAGAGGAAGGATCTGTGGCTTCCCTCAGATGAAGGGCCAATTACATGCAAAACTTTGACTAAGGTAGTGGCAGTAGAGAAGGAGCCCTGGTGGCACAGTGGTTAATTGCTCAGCTGCTAACAAAAGGTCAGTGGTTCAAATTCACCAGCCACTCCTTGGGAGAAAGATGTGGCAGTCTGCTACCGTAAAGGTTACAGCCTTGAAACCCTATGAGGCAGTTCTACTCTGTCCCACGGGGTCATTATGAGTTGGATTTGGGTTTTTTTCAGTGGCAGTACGGAGATAAAAAAAAATACAGTCCCCATTCTTCAGAAGTGAGTCACTGTGGAGGGGCCTGTCTTCCTATAAGTATTTGCTTCTTGTAACTGGAGAGGCGGAACAAACACCATTATGTCAGCAAACGTTGGCCCTCCAGCCTGTGCTGTTCCTGTGTGTTATCTGAAGTCTCGCATACAACTCCACCTGGCTATATATACCTATTAAGTTTATGTGACTATACCTGTCTGATCATATAATAATAATAGTAACAACCACAGCAACAACAACTGATATGCATCAAATGCTTTCTGTGCTGTGCTTTCTATGAGCTAAGTACTTTCTATCCATCAGCCCCTATGCCCCTACAACAGCCCATAATTCAGGTCCTTTTACTCTCTTCATATTACAAATAAGGAAACCAAAGCCGAAAGAGGGTGATAATTAAAGTTGTGTGTCAACTTGACTGGGTCGTGATTCTCAGTGGTTTGGCAGTTATGATATAGTTTGGCCGTTATGTCATGATGTAATCACCTCCATGATGAGATCTGCTATGAGTGGTCTATCAGTTGAAAGGGAGTTTCCTTGGGGGTATGGTCTGCATCCAATATATGTGGACTTTCTGGCAAAGCTTATTGGCTTTTCTGCTCTGGATCCTCCATTTGGCTTATCATCATCTGACCTCCAGTTCTTGGGGCTTGAGCCAGCAGCCTGCCATCTGACCTGCCAATCTTGGGTTCATCAGCCCTCTGCAGCTATATGAATCAGGAGAAGCCTCCAGCCTGACACCTGAAAACTGTGTGAGCCAGTTTCTTGATATACATCTCTCTCTATATATATTTATACATGTAATCAAGAAACCAAACCCGTTGCCATCAAGTTGATTCCAACTCATAGTGACCCTATGGAACAGAGTAGAACTGCCCCATAGGGTTTCCAAGGAACACCTGATGAATTCAAGCTGCAGCCGTAGCTCTTAACCACCATACCACCAGGGTTTACATATATATATATATATATATATATCTTTGGTTTTGCTTCTCTAGAGAATCCAGCCTAAGACGGAGAGGGTAAGAAAATTCCTACATTCGCACAGCTAGTAAGTGATGGAGCCAAGGTTTGACCTCACATAATTTTGACCCCTGAACAGGTAAATGAGCAAACACGTGTAATCACTGTGGGCTAGGTATCTTCACATACATTACCTTAATTATTCCTCCCAGCACTTAAATCCCATTTTAAAGAGGATGCTCAGAAAGACTGGGTGACCTGAAAAAAATCATATAGCTACTAAGTGGCAGGATTCGATCTGGAGACCGCTCTCAGATTCCTGGCCCTGTGCTCCTCTTGTGACAACTCTACCTGTCTCCCAGGGGCCTACTTGTTCTCATTATTGGACAGAATGCATATTTACGCATAACTTTCCAGCAGTTAGTTTTCCAACTGGAAAATAACATTTTCTCAATTATAACAAAAATTGTCACAGAGAGCCAAGACTGAAACATAGACATTCTGGTTAAAAATAAGGTATTTGGTGGCACGGAGCCTGAGAGAAAATCAGGATGAGATCAATCACTCCTGAAGAACCGGCCGTACTTGAAAAAAGATGATACTAGGGCAGGCTCATAAAAAGCAAGGAATCTGAAATTTGTGAACCAGGTGAATGGGCAAGTGGCCAACCTTAGTGCTCTCCAAGTTAAAGAGGGTACTAGGAACCAACTCAGACCTCATGAACAAAATGTAATTGAGCTCTGTTACTCCTATTCCACTGAAAATACAATGCTCTCCTTCAACTCATCTCAAATCATGCTGACCAGGACAAAACTTGATCATAATACCAAGGGCCAGAATCAAAATTCATTAAGCATTCATTTACTGAGTCGTGCTCTTTCAGTTGGAGCCCTGGCAGCTCAGTGATTAAGAGTTCAGCTACTAACCAAAAGGTCAGCAGTTTGAATCCCCCAGCTGTTCCTTGGAAACCCTCTGGGGCAGTTCTACTCTGTCCTATAGGGTCGCTACATGTTGGAATTGACTGGACAGCAACAGGTTTTTTGTTTTTGTTTTTTGGCTCATTCTTACTGTGGGTATGCGTGTATTGTGTATCAATCAGGGGACTGCTGAAGGCAATTTTTCCTCTATTCCGAGCAGCCCGGCAACGTCACGTACATCTGTAGATCTCTGAAGATGGAGAAGTCCTGGAGATTGATTTGTTTCTTAGGTTCATTCCAGGCCTGCAATTCCCAAAGTATGTTCCAGAGATTATCGGTCCCATGAGATCCTCCTAAAAAAGGGGTTTTGTGGCCAAGTAAGTGTGGGGACAGCTGTATATTCTATTCTTTCTTAGAGATTTAGTGAATATTATAGGCTCTGATAATTCCTGCAGCCAAGAAGACTATTTAACGTGGTTCCCAGTGTTTCTCAAGCATATTTGGGAAGGACAGCATGTTTTCTTTCACTTAATTGTCTTTAGCACCATGGAACTAGTGTCCTTCAGAACACATTTTGAGCAACCCCCGAAAACACTTGGAGTGGCCATATTTCCCTGGGTGTGTTCTTTTGTGGGAAGCCAGGGGGTGAAGAAAATACACAGGAACAAGTACAATTTTAAATATTACGGAAGGGTATACAATATAGTATCAGAAATTCGTCTTCTTCCCACCTCAAATTCTGTTTTCTACAGGTAACTGATATCAACACTTTCTGGCATGTTCTTTAAGAATACACATGTGTGTTTATACAAATTGAGGTTTTTTATGCCTGCTTTTTCATTTTGTTAGCTTAGAGAGTTTTTCCATTCCATTAGTATGTTAAGATTGGCTTTACTGTCTTTAATAGTTACATAGGAGTCCCTTGCATGAATACACCTGCATTTCTTTAACCGATCACCTGTTAAGAGACGCCTAGGTTTTCTGAGGTTTCCTGGTAGGAGAGCGTGAACTTCCAGAGCCTAAGGTATGTGGGTTGATTGCAGACTGACAGGTACTAACGCCTCAGGTCATTTGTGGTCTTGATTAGCCATCCCAGGCCTGTGTCTTAGCATGACCAACCCACCTATTAAGACGGTTGTTAAAAATAAACAACTCAGAATCCCATTGACAAATTGCTATACAGGTTTACTAGATGATTTACAAATGGGGTGGTGCTTTACCACCGAGTGGATCAGTGCTCCGATCATTTAGGGTTTTCAGGGGGCCTTCATGGTGCAGTGGTTAAGAGCTTGGCTGCTAACCAAAAGATCAGCAATGCAAATCCACACCATTCTTTGGAAACCCATGAGGCAGTTCCACTCTGTCCTACAAGGTCACCATGAGTCCAAATCAGCTCAACGGCAACGAGTTTTGTTTGGTTTTTGTATACACAGTTTTATCAGGATATTTGGACAAAGTTTTTAATTGGTTGACAATTATGTTAGAATACATGAATCTTATAAGAGAGCACTATGTATTCAACAATATCAAAGTTTAAATAGAAACCTTGCTCAACCAATTACAAGACATCACAAGATCTGTGAGCCATGGTTATAAGGCCTCGAGAGTTTTGGAAATAGGATATGTTTATGAATCTTCTATTATTTTTTGAAAGAGTAGGTTTTAAGTGGAAGTTTATGAATAGTGGAGCCAAGCCCTCTTTGGTTTTACTAAGCCTGATCACCTAGATACAATTACATAGAAAACAAACAAGCTTCTTTTAAAGGTTAGTTTATATTTCAAAGCATAGCAATAGACATTAAAGGTTTTTTTTTTTATGATTATATAGTACATACATACATTTCTTACGTTTAACAAGATAGTGCCATGGGTAAAAGAAATCTTTCCATTTTCATAAAGTAAAACTTGTAGTTTTATTTTACAGTATGAAGGTGTGGGGGCACAATTTGCTCGCACATTTTCCCTTAAAGCATTTGCTTTGCTTTTTCAGGTTCAATGAATTTAACAATCCCACCCCAGACCTGAAATTAGGTACCTCCTAGATGTGTGGAGTAGACTTCACTGCTGGGGTGTTTCAGCAATGAGGTTTTTCTCTTGGTTGTTATTTTGGTTTTAGAGGCGTCTTACCCTCCCAGCCCTTCACTCTGCGCTTATCTGGATCACAGGGCTGATGAGCAAGAGGAGTCAGCTTCTGTCTTATTCACATGCTCTCCTTCCTCTCTTGTCAAGTAACAAGAACATGTCGCAATGGACTTTATCACTCTGAAGAAAAACTAACCAAACCCACTTCTGGAAAGCAGAAAACAAGAATACTTCCCCCTTTGAAAGTCAATGAACACAGCAATTTTTTTTTTTTTTTTGGATGGGGGCTCAAAATTAAAACTCAGAGATCAAAACCTGGGTTCTCATTTGCTGAATCAAGTTTTCCTCCAGGAATCTCCAGCCCTTAGCTAAGTGACGCAGAACAAACTTTTCTCCAAGGTCCTTTGGAACTGTGAAATTTCTTAGACTAGTCCGGCCTTTCACATCCACTTTCAACAAAAGGAAGTTTTAGGAAAATACTACTTTAGCGGATACTTAAGTGTTTAAGAACTCAAATAGCACTAGCCTCATATGGAGGAAGTATGGAAACTCTTAGTCTTTCAGAGTGACACATCCCACTTTTGGAGAAAGGCATATATCTCACTTTGGTAGGTGCTTGCTTTCATCAAACTTCTTTTTTTCCTCAAACTTCTTTATAATAATCACTTTTGGTTGGCGGTAAACCTGGGGAACTCAGCAGAAGCAAATACAAACCTGTTCTAGAAGAATAATTCTTACCGCTCAGGTCACATAGGATTCACACAGGGAAAAATAATCCTCCCTGAAGGGTTTACAATACAAATTGACAAAATACATAAGAAAATGACCACTTAGGAGTGAGGGTCAGTAGATACAGCAAGCAGGATGATTCACTCCCCTAAAACTTGAGATAGTAAAACAATTCTAAAAAACACTATAAATATATCAGGTTTTCATGAATTAAAGAGAGAAAAGGAATAAATGACACGAGAAGAGAAAAAGAAAAGCAATTAAGGAAAAGCTGATGACTCAATAGAAGTTAGGAAAAGAGAAAAAAATAATAAAGACAAAGTGTGGTAAATACAAGATATAAAATAAGATGTTAGAATAAATCCAGTTATTTGTAACCACAACAGATATAAACGAATTAAGGCCATCATTTAACACAAAGAATGGATTTTAAAAATCAACTGTAAATTGTTTATAAGAGATACATCTAAAACTTAAGAACTCAGAAAGTTTGGAAAATGATATACTGGAAAAGTATTAACCAAAAGAAAGCCGGTGTGGTTGTATTAACACCAAATAAGGCACATCTTAAGAGAAAGACACTGTTAGGGATAAAGGGGGCCATTAAAAACCATAAAAGCGATAATACTGCATCTGCCCACACCTAACAACGTAGCCTTGAGATATGAAGCAAAAATTAACAAAGCGCAAGTTTAAAGTCACAAACACACAAGCATAGAAGGACACACATCCCTCAGGAATTGAACAACTAGGCAACAAATTAATAAAAATACAGAAGATGTGGATAACAGAATTAGCAAACTTGATTTAAGGTTTATATAAATTACCCTCCACCCAATAATTAAAGAATGCATGCTCCTTTAAAGCACAAAAGAAACATTTACAAAAAATTGACCACGTGGTAAGCACGTCTCAATGAATAACAAAGGAATGATATCATCCAGGCCATTTTCACTGACCATGAGGAAATGAACTTAGATTAGATATTAATAACAAAAAGATAACTCTCCTCCATATTAATATATTTAGAATTTTTGAAGTACATTTCTAAAGATTTTGTGGATTAAAGAAAAATAAAGTCAGTGAAAACATTACCCATCAAGACTTGTAGGAAACATCTGAAGCAGTACTTTGAGAAAAATGTAGAGCTTTAAATACATGTAGTCAATTAAAAAGCACTCGATAAAGTACACTGGATTAAAAAAAAAAAAAACAGGGTAAACCCAAAGAGAAAAGAAGTCCATAAGAAAGATTAGAGCAGAAATTAGTGATGTGGAAAACAAAGAAAACATGTTAAGAATTTAAAAGAAGACATAACCACAGGTATCACAGAGATTTCAAAAGCCATAAGGAAATACTATGAAAAATAAGAATTATTGCTTTTGAAACATTAATTTTGAAAGTATTAATAAGTTTGAAAACTACATTTGAAAACCCAGATGAAATACGATTTCCTAAAAAGAGTTATAAATAGACAAAATTGAATCAGAATAGAACATCTGAATTAAACCTATCAACTTTAAAGAGATAGTTCTCTCTCTCTTTCTCAATGCACACATGCCAAGTAGTCTTCAAGAAACATAAAACCCTCATTTTATACAAAGTGTTCAGAAGATATAAAAAGAAAGGAACTTATTTCATTTCCTGAGACTAATATAACTTTGTTTAAAAAAATTACACAAGAACAACATAAGAAACAGAAATTATAGGCCAAATCCTAAATAGCGCTGCAAACAAACGGCTGCATGATTTATAAAAAACGCAAAACGTTGCCATTAGTCGATTCCGACTCAGAGCCATTCTATAGGACAGAGTAGAGCTGCCCCATAGGGTTAGATGGGAATTGATCCCAGGAATGCAAGGATAACTTAATCTATCAATGTCATTTACTCCATCGACAGATAAAAGAAAGCCCTGTATGTTCATCTCTATAGACGCAGAAAAGATGTTTGAAAATGTTGAGCAATCGTTCCCAATGAAAAGTTTTAGTAAATGAGGAATAGACGGTAATTTCTTTACTCAAATCAAGAGCCTCTATCAAAAATCTGTTGAAATTATCAAACTTTAAAGTGGCAGGCTAGAAATAAGACAAGAGTGTTCACAATTAAAGGTTCTATTAACAGTGTACTGGAGGGTTTAACCTGAATAATAAGGCAATAAGAAGAAAGTAAATATTTAAGCATTAGAAAGAAAGAAAATTAAACTCCTCATTACTCTCAGGAAAAAAAAAATGTGTCTATCAGCACAGTCCAATAGACTATTTGGCAATGAGGAAAATGTTCTATATCTAAGTTAGCCAATTGTCAACAGAGCTATTGAGCACTCAAGTGTGGCTCGTGGGATTGAGGAACTAAATGTTTTATTTTATTTAAGTTTAAATTTAAGAAGCCACGTAAGACTGGTGGCTCTCATATTAGACAATGTTGGAGTCTATTCGGAATTTCCAAGATAGTCTATAAATTTACTTGGATTGATAAGAGAGATAAGCACCTTTAATATTCATAGATGGAAAGATTTAATGTCCATGTCAACGTTCTAAAGATGTCAGTTCTATCCAGAATAATACATAAATTCAGTGCAATTCCAATCAAAATCTCTATCAGGTAACTGTTGAGCTTGATGAACTGATCCTAAAAATCATGTGGAAAAATAAAGAACTGAAAAGAGCCAAGACAATATTGAAGAAAAATAATAAGGAAGAAAATATCAGGCAACAGAAAATACTTAGAGAGCAATTATAACTTAAGTAGATGGCACTGGCTCAGATTTAGATAAATAGCCCATGAAGCAGAATAAAATCTAGACATAGAACCACATGTATGTGAGAACTTGTATATGACCGATAATCACCACAACTGGTAGAGATAGGATTATCTGGTTAAAAAATGGTAATAGGACTATTCTTCCAGACAAAGATAATAGAACCCTGCTTCGCATCATACACCAAAATAAATCATAGCGATTTAAAGACCTAAACAAGAAAGGCAAATATTAAACCTTAGTAACATAACATAAAATATCTTCAATGTCTAGATTTTAAATAAAATACTGATATCCTATAGCCAATAGCAAAAAAAAAACACCAAAAGAAAAATGTGCAGAGGATATGAATAGGCAATTTACAGTTGAGGAAACCTAAAGATTCAGTAACTGAATGAAAAGATGATTAACTTCAATATTAATTGAAGAAATGCAAACTGAAAGTGCAATGAAATTCTGTTTTCTATCCATAAAATGGACAAAAATATAAAAGGTAGATAATACCAAGAATTGGTGAGTTTGTGGGAAAATGGAAACATATGTTGTTGATGGGAGTACGAATTTGAAACCACTTTGCAGATCAATGTTCCAATACTCATACCCTAACCACCAAACTCACTGCTAGGTACACGCTAAAGAGACTCTTGAAAAGGTGTACAAGGAGATGTGGGAAAAGAAGTTCATGGCAGCAGTGTTGGTGAGTATGACAAACTGCAAACAACAAAACAGTTCATGAAGGGAATGGATAAATAAACCAGCTGTACTACACTATAGGAAACCCTGGTGCCGCAGTGGTTAAGCGCTACAGCTGCTAACCAAAGGATCAGCAGTTCGAATCCGCCAGGTGCCCCTTGGAAACTCTATGGGGCAGTTCTACTCTGTCCTATTGCGTTGCTAGGAGTCGGAATCGACTCAACGGCACTGGTTTAACTACACTATACACCAGTTCAGGTGAATGAACTGGGTCTACCCGTTGCTGTCGAATCAATTCTGACTCAGAGTGACCCTATAGGACAGAGTAGAACTGCCCCATAGGGTTTCCAAGGAGCGGCTGGTGGGTTCGAGCAGCAAAGCTCTTAACCACTGCACTACCAGGGCTCTAACATGTTCCCAAATTGATAAATCTCAAAAACATGTCTTTTAGGGAAAAACTCACATTATAGAAGATATGCAAGCTATGAGCCATGTGTGTACATTTTTTAATCATACAAAACAGCAACATATTGTTACATTCAACAATGGTAAAAGTTCAAAGGCATACGAGAGGATGGTACCTCAGCAGGTGAACAGATTCCAGAGAGGTTGGATTCTAATCCCAGCTCCACCACATTCCTGCTTGTGGGCAAGCAGCTTAACTGTGCTAAACCTTAATTTCCTCCTGTGTAAAACGAGAATAATTCCTTTACCTCATGAGATTTTTTTAAGGATTAAAGAGCACTTGGCGCGTAGGGTGCTCAATAAATGTTAACCCTTTTCGCCCTCTCTCGTCATCACCGATTTGAAGGGGGAGAACCGAGCGCCTTTGACCTTCCGTTTCAGGCCTCTTTACCTGCCCCTGATGTACCAGGTCAGGCACAGATGCAGACTCTTCAGTGTTTAGCTCTTCCACATGTTCAGGTTCTGAACCCTGGGCTTCCTTAAAGTGACAGGACACCCAAATACAAAAGTACAAGTCAACGAAGGACTGAGTACTGGACATAAGCTTAAGTAACAAGAAGCAGGTTGGATTAACCATGACAGTTTCTCTGATGTTCTGATGTGGTGGAAAGAGCATTTGACAGAATTCCGTGAGAGTGTGGGCATGGCTCTTCTCCCTCATCTGAAAGACTCAGGCCTTGATGACAGAGACCCCTTTATTCCCAAGCCAGTGTGTGAACCCGCAGACAAGCCATCCACAGCCAGAATGAGCCAGGTCCTGCTGAAAGCAGAGGCTTCCCTCCCATCACCTGCTGGCAAACTGACAGCTCTGGCTTCCTTGTGACTCCTGGTCCTGAGCCTCCCAGGTGTGGAGGGAGAGGAGGCTTTGCAATGGAATAAGCTAGCACCAAGCAGGGAGGAAACAGAGAAAGGGCAGGTGATCCACAAAGCAAGAGAGGGCAGTTATGGGTTTCTCGAGGCCCATGTCCCTGTGGGTCTTTTGCTCCTAAACCAGAAGGATGGTCTCAAGGAAAATCCAGAAAATAGAAGTGCTACAAGAAAACAGCACAATCCAGCCTGTCAGCCGTCTTCACCGGAGCCATGACAACATGGCTGAACTGCCTCAAAGCCCATGTTACAACATCTTTGAATACATTTGTAGGTAGTGGAAAGGTCCAAAACGATGCCGGCAGATCTTCTTTAAAACTTCCTGGCCATGAGCATGTCTGTTCTGTATCATCATCTTTTTCACACCTCAACTATCTACTACCTGGGCAGTTCAAATGGTTAAGCACTTGGCTGCTAACCCAAAGGTTGGTGGTTCGAGTCCACCAAGAGGCACCTTGGAAAAAAGTCCTGGTGATCTACTTTCAAAAAATTAGCCGCTGAACAAAGACCTTATGGAGCATGGCTCTACTCTGACACACATGGGGTCACCCTGAGTCAGATTTGACTTGATGGTAACTGGTTTTGTGTGTATGTGTGCATGCGTGTCTGTGTGTAGGGTTACTATGTAATGCATTTTAGACTATAAAATTAGTAAAAATTCTTTTGGGCTTTCATATGAAAGAGTCAGTTCTCATCAAATGATGGTATATTAGCAATGACTGGAATTAAGATACAGAGCCCAGCTCTTGCATTCTTAGGCTGGGTGACCTTGGGTGAGCCTCTTAATTATATTACACCTGTCTCCCCACCTGGATGTATGGAGTTCATCACCTTCTCTCTGTCTCCCAGGGAAGATACAAAAATATACAAGAATCTAGATGAGAAAATACTCTGAGTTCGGGGAAGGAAAAGCGCAATGGAAACCCAAGGGCTAGTGTGCGTGTGAGGCAGGGAAATGGGCTCCCTGATTCAGAGGACACAATTGCATCAGCCTGTGCCTCGCTCCTCATCAATAACAAGAGTCAATGACATTGGCTCCACCCCATCTCATGGCATCCCGCCAGCACCTGGGATTCTAAATAACTTACCAGAGCAGAATTGTGCAGAATTCTGCCCTACAAAGTGGATGTCTCCTTTAACCTGGCTTATTTTTAAAAAAGAACCTTCTATTCTACTCTAAATGCTAAACATGTATTCTTTTGTTTCAAAAGCTCCCTGATAAGGAACAGACCGACTCCGAGATCTGAGCATACTTTGTAATGATGATTTTAAAGCCCCAGAATTCCTATAGCCACGTATCTGAGAACCCGCCCAGAACGGAGTGATGTATTCTGTGACTCTGGTAAGGAAGGAAGCTGGTCATGAAGGGAGTCAGGAACAGATGTGAGAAACACTGGGCTGTATGAAATTTCTTACATACCGCCCACTTCCTTCCTTCCTTCTGCACTGCCTACGCTCCTATCCCTTCTGTATTCTGTGTCCCAGGCCTCGGCTCATTCAACTTCCCTTTCAGCGCACAGATCAAGGATATTACTCTTAGCAGAAGTATTTACATCTTTCATTCTTTGTGATGACAAAAGGTGAATCTCTAATGCAGAAGTCTGACAGCATGAGAAAGGGATATAGAGTTTCTCCACTCTACAAGTGGATGTACCTACTGAGAAGACCAGCCCTAGAAGGAGGCCATTCCATTATGGAAGAAATATGGCTGCTCCCTGGGTGGTTCACCTCAGCACCTTCAGGGAGATGAGCTCTGTACCAAAGAATCCTGAAAAGTTTGAAGAGAGAAGAGAGTATACGGAATAGTGAGGGGGGAACACAGCCCCATGAGAAATGACCACAGATCCTGGGAAGTTCAGTCCAAGGAAGAGGTCTTAATTCAACATACATTTACCAGTTGGTGTTGATTCCAACTCATGGCAACCGCATGTGTGTCAGAGTAGAACTGTGCTCCACAGGATTTTCAATAGCTGATTTTTCGGAAGTAGATCACCAGGCCTCTGGGTGGACTCAAACCTCTGAATCTTTAACCTTTTAGTTAGCAGTCAAGCTTATTAACTGTTTGCACCACCCAGGACTCCAGAACACACATTTATGGGGTCCCATTTATGTATGTGTGTAGCTCCGTGGCAGATGCTGCGGAAAGGTGCCTGGAAGATGACCAGGAAGAGACAAAGCAGCTATTTTCAGATACCAGAAGGACTGTCAAGTAGAAGAGGGAAAAGTTGCTAAAAAGACAAAAAAGATCCAGCATTTAAAGAGCATTTCCTGTGTCAGGAAATTACATTTAATTTTTACTTAATTGTCACCAAAAATGCCATGAAGTGTTATCTCATTTTGAGAAAACTGAGACTCAAGAAGGTTTAACTGGTTGCCCAAGATTATAATGCAGTCAAGTACCATGGCAGGACAGGAGGTAGACAGTGTCAGTTCTCGGGAGTCTCTGTGTTAAAGCAGCTTCTACAGTTTGAATCCCCAGGCTGTGAGCCCAGGTGCAGGGGGCTGAAAAGTCTCCAATTCTTCTCCCCCGTTCGCCTCACGCCTGTCCACTTGCATTGAGCAGTTTTTTCTGCATCTGAGAAAGTGAAGATACTCGCTTTTTTACACCAAAGGGACTGGCCTCGGCAGCTTGCTCACCAGTTAACCTTTTTAAGACCCAATTGTTTTCTGCTTTGGGTTTTTTTTTTTTTTTTTTTTTTTTTTACCGTGTGTTTTCATTAATGGAAGCATGCTGAGTCATGGAGTGAGTTTAAATTTTTGGTTGATAATATGGATTTTGAAAAATATTATGTGAGAATACATAGTCATCACAAAACTCAGAGAGTTCTTGGGCACCATGATTGGTGGGTGCCCATCTTTCCCACTGTTCATGGGAGGTATGATTTATTGTGGGGTGCCTTCCGTTAGATTACATGGGGAACCTCATTTTCAAAATATCACATAAACACACACACAAAACAAAACAACACCCACCAGGGCTCCCTAGCTATCACACAGAAAACCACAAATATGCTTACAAGGCTTATCTGGGCGTTACAAAAACCAAGAGACAAATCTTTTACTCAATCACACTTCCTGGACGCACTATCTATCTTTTAAGCCTGATATAGCCCAGCTATTTTGCTTCAATGAATGTTTCTTTCACCTTTCACTGTTATTCAAGTTCCCACTAGAGGGCAGCAAATACTTTTAGTGGAAAAAGTAGGATCCCAAAAGACCTGAGAGGTGGAAAATATGGGTGGGATACCATATGGCCCACAGGTCTGAAACAGTTCTAAATTGGCATGTCCACAAGCAAATTAGATGCTAGGGAGATGCTGCAGCAGAGGGGGTCTGATTTATCACCTATCAAAGACATTGCCAAAAGTATTCTGGCAACTAGTGGGAAACTGTGTAGAAAGTATGGGCTCTAGAATTAGAAAGAATCCCAACTTTAAGCTTTCTGGGTTTGGGGCCAATTACTTCATCTCTTTGAGCCCTCATTCCTCCAACTCTCTATGGTTAATATTAGATAGATGGGAAGTTAGCTGCCACCAAGCTGACTCCAACTCATGATGAACTTATATACAAAGAACAAGGTGTTGCCTGATCCTGAGTCACCCTCATAATCTGTGGCATGTCCAAGTCCATTGCTGCAGAAGTTGTTCCTATCCACTTCACCAAACAGTTCCTTCACCCTCACTGGCCCTTTACTTCACCAAACATAATGTCCTTCCCTAGTGATTGATCCCTCCTGACGACATGTCCAAAACTAGTGAGTGGGACAATGTTCTGTTGTAATCAATAACATTTTCATTGGCTAATTTTTGTAAGTAGATTTCCAGGCCTTTCTTCTCAGTCTGTTTTAGTCTGGAAGCTCTGTTAAAACTGTCCAGCATGGGTGACCCTGCTGGTATTTGAAATACTGGTGGCATAGCTTCTAGCATCACAGCAACACGCAAGCCACCAAATTGACAGGCAGATGGTGGGTGGGCGATAATAAAGCTTTCCTAATGCAGCTGTAAGAATTAAACAAATGTATCTAAAGAACCTAATAGGTGGTAGGTACTTAATACATGCTCTCTGCCCTTGTAGCTCCATGCTTCTAAACCTCTTCTCTCTGATAGGAAAGATGCGCCATAAGCATCCTCCCAGACACTAGCAAAGCTGGGAAGCTCTGCCTGTTCCAAGGCCTAAAAGGCCAAGTTGGAGCTAGTTCTTTAGCTTATGACTTATTATTGTTGTTGTTACTTATAATTTTACAAAGAATTTTTCAAGGGCCTTCTCTTCCCTTAATGTTATCAGTAGGCCTTATCAGTCATGTACACCTTGGCATGAATGAGTTTGAGATGTTTTCCCTAAAAGCAGTTTTGCAAAAAGAGAGAAAAATGGCACCAGACTCCCAGGGATGGGGGGTGGAGGGGGCGGGGGGGGTGGGGGGAGAAACCACCTTCACAAATTTGAAGGACTGATGAGTCTTGCGTATCCTCTGCCATGTCTTTAATGCCCCCCTTTCCCCTGTCCCCCCACCCCACCCCCATTTTAACGTTATGCAAAGCTTTTTGCTAGGATGCAAGAAAAAAGGCATATTTTCCAAAGAAGTAGAAAGTTACACTTTTGAACAAACTATGTAGATTTACTGATTAAAAATTTATCCTGTTTGGGTAGAAACTTCTTGTTTACATGGCCACACAAGCCTCAACAAAATCTAAGACTGTAATCATGATTGCAGATTTCACCAGGGGCTTGCTGAGTCAGAATTGTCCTCATGGCAACTGGTTTTTTTTTTTTGTTTTGTTTTTTTGTTTGGTTTGCTTAGAAAATAAATGTACCTTATAAATTTTTTTTTATAAATAGAAATGAAGCCTTTCAGGAAACCGTTGGCTTTAGTCAGGGCATACAAAGTGTAATTTTTCAACATATAATAATGAAGATGTTATTTCTTTAGCTCCCGCCTTGAACACTAGGGGCAAGACACTGCTAGTTGGACGAGCAGAATAGTGAATGGGGAAAATAGCCTTCTCCTTCTCAACTCGGAAGGGATGCAGTTATACAATAGGTTCTTGTTAAGAAATAAAGGGGTTTTTAACTTTTCAGGTTGCGAAAAGGATGTTGATTTCACTTCCTTCTTTTTGTTTTCTGCAAAGCACTGAGAACGGTAACCGAATTTGCTTCACTTTTTGGGATCACAGGTCATTGTGTGGCTGAAATCAATCTGTGGGGACAGCCATTCTCCTTTCGGGACTGGCTTGTTAAGTAACATGACGAAGGTTCTCCCGGTAAGCGATGAATGGGCTCAGAAGACTCATTGGCTTTTACCCTCTCTTTCCTCCTACCTACCCCACGTACATTGTGTGGGTGTGGATGGGCAAAGCATTAAGGGCTCACTGATAGGACAGGAGTGGAAGAAACTGTCCACAACTCCTTGAAAATATTTGAGCGAATCAGGAAAAAAGAAGCTCCCAGAAACCAGAAAACTTTCGACTCTCTGTTTTATACTAGCTCAATGCTACAAGTTCACATTAGTTTCTCCATCTTGCCTTAGATGCCACATTCTAAGCTTATTGCACATTCTTTGGAACTATTATACATTTACCCAAAACATAGAAATTTTAGTGTATAAACTTTATGACCAATTCTTTATAACTTTAAGAAAAATGAAATTATTTATATCTGGGGTAGGGAATCTCTGAGTTTTTTTTTTTAATAAGCAAGTTAAAACCAATAGTTGCCATATGACAATATAAGGCATATAATTTTCTGTGCACAAATGGTCTGGCTCCAGCTAAGAATTCAGGATCCAGAGAAAGCTGGAACATACAGCAAGCCTGTGCCAGTTAAGAAAACTGAGCAGTCTCTTGTTCGTAGCCCAAGAGGTTCTTAGAATCAGTCCTTCATTTAAACCTAGAGAGCTCTAATAACTGCCTAATTAGAGATCTTTAGAGATTAGCTTAAGTTAGATGGAAAAAAACAATGCAAAACCAAAGATGGGCAATTGCCCGATGTGCTATTTCTACCCAGTGCAATTTCTGATTTACCAAAAGTCAAGTGATCTGACAACACCATCTTTGCCAAGCACTTGTAGTAATGGGCTGTTTCTTGCCATCTGTATTTATTGACTACCAGTTGCTTGTGGGGAACGAGCAGGTTATAAACAATCCATCAATGAGAGAAATTTCAAATGACTGACTTTCGAATCACAAAAGCAATTTTAGAATGTGAGTAAATGTCTGAAATGAAGAAAGCACTTCACCCCTCCTCCTCCCACCCCCGGTTACCCTTTGCGGATAAATGCAGTGAGTACCTGAAAACCTAACATTGCGACCACCAACATAGCCAAGCAGCCTGGGAGTGACATATTGTTTCCTGAAAGAGATGAATCTAATAGCTAACTTCAAAACGAAACAGCAAAACTCTCCGCCGTGAGCTAGGCAGACAGGGAAGTGTTATTCTGTCAGAATTTAGGAAATCAGGAAATACTTACAATCATTATAAACGTGCCCAAGAACTCGGAGAGGGTTTCTTTAGCCAAGCTGCTCTTCAAGACCAGTTTCTGCTTGAAGCTCTTGCCCAGCTGTGCCTTCTCAGGCTGCATCTTGGGGCTTCTTGCAGGGCCACCCTCTCCACCAGTATCTGCTGGTTCTGGTCCTCGCCTTTGCTCGCACGTGGAAATGGCTATCTTGACCACTGCTGCCAGATTCCAGGAGCTGTCTGGTGAGCGTCTGACAGTACAATCACTGTCCCAATTAGAGGCTGTGACTTAATCCTCTTCTGGTGAAACTGTTTTTCCCTGTTCTGCTGCTTGCTTGAATTAGTGAGTGAGACCTTGAAATCCCCAAAATGAACCTTCTTGTGCCCGATAGATTAATCATTACCTTTATCCTCAGGATATTTTTTCTCTCTTTTTTTTTCAAGAGATGAGAAAACAGATGTTGTGCTGGTTGTGTTACCAAACCACAGCGATGGGCCCTCGTCCAGAAGAGATTTGCGTGTTACACAATTACAGGCCTCTGACTTTTTTTTTTTTTTTTTCTGGTCTGAAGTGGGTGGTTGGGTGTAGTTTGGAATCATCAAATCAAGTATGTATGTGTCTGGTGTAAACATCCTTTCCTAAACGAGTTTTCTAGTTTCTTGGAAACTAGAAAATACAAAGAAAACATAGATTTGTTGTTTTACAGGTTCAGTGATTTTTCTTCCAGGGTCATTTCAGTGTCTTCATGGCAGCATCCTGAGGGTGAAAAGAATCACTGAACTGACTCTAGAGGTGGAAGAATTAACCTATAATGAGACCATTGCCAAGCCTGTAGGACAGGATGGACATCGTCAGCGGAAGGTGGTTTGGGATCCAAGAATCAGCGAGACGGAGAAGGCAACTCCTTGAGTTGCGTGAAAGGTCTTCTGAAGAAGCATACCACTTCGAAAACCAAGTTACTTCTCTTCATTAGTTGTTGTTGTGAGTTGCCATGGAGTCGGTTCTGGCTCATGGAGACCCCACATGTACAAAGCAAAACTACTCCACAGAGCTTTCAAGGCTGTGATCTTTCGGAAGCAGATCGCCAGGGCTGTCTTCTGAGGTGCCTCTGTGTGTGTTCAGACCACCAACCTTTCAGCTAGTAGTCAAGCGCTTAACTGTTTGCATGACCCAGGGACTCTCTTCTTCATTTACCAGGCCATATTTAGACAAAATACATAGAAAATAAATGACAGCAGCTTAAAACTTGTCAACTTAACTAGACAAGAAAGAGGGGGTAAATACACCTCACCACAGCTGTTAGGTTATACCACTCAGGTTTGATGAATTAACGTCCTCACAGGCAGCAAACTGTTCTTGGGGCTAGGTTCTTGTCATGTCAAATATTCAAGCCATGTTTTCAAAGCTGGTTTGTCTGAAGAAATAGAATCCAGCAGTAGTATCTGAATACAAAGGCGGTCCCCTGGAGTTAGTACCCACCTGCCCCCTTCCTCTCAGCCCTCATACAGAGAAGCCGGCTCTGTTTCAGGCCTTCCCCTACCACTGCAGGAGGCTGCATTTCCAGCTGAGGAGGTTGGCAGGAAGGGAAGGTGGAGAGGATGTGGAGAAAACAGCTGCTGGGAGCCCATGGGCAAAAGGAGATGCCCAATCTGCAGGTGAGACTCAGGGTTTAAGCTTAGAGAAGTTGTGGCTTGCCCAAGGACAAGCAGCGCAAAGCCAGGATAAGCATGCTACACATTGGCATTAACTCCTGCTTAAGTTATCCTAGACACCTTTATCCAGGAGAGCTACCTGTGCCCACACGTTGGCATTAACTCCTGCTTAAGTTATCCTGGACACCTCCATGCAGGATAGCTACCTATGACCATACTTTGGCATTAACTCTTACTTAAGTTATGGACAACTTCATCCAGGAGAGCTACCTGTGACCACACGTTGGCATTAACTCCTGCTTAAGTTATCCTGGACACCTTTATCCAGAAGAGCTACCCATGACCACACTTTCCCAAGTTCCAGTGGATGGACCAGAGAAACAGGCCTTTATTTCTGTGACTTCAAATAATACCGAAAAAGGGTGTTCCTTGTTCTCTCCATTCGCTCACCTGACAAATATTTATGGCATATGTATCATGTGCCAAGAACTGCACTTAGCAAAGGCACACAGAGTTCCCACCCTCCACAGACCTCAGAGTTCAGTGAGGAAGACAAACATCAGTGGAAGAACTACACATACAAAACTGTAGAATCACAACTGAGCTACACACTCTAAGGATGGGGCCATGTGTCAAAGACAGACCATAACAGTGGGTCTTCATCTTGTCAGACCGACCTCAGATGGCTTCTCCCAGAAGTCATGTCTGAACTGAGATGAGAAGGAAGAGTAGGGTTGGCTCTGTGAAGAGGTGAAGGATGGACAGAGGAGCAGGGACAGCATGGTGCCTTGCCTATCAAGGAATAAAAGAAACCCACTATGGCAGGAACACAACAGAGAGTCCTGGACAGAGCAGGAGAAAAATGTAGAACAGAATTCAAATTCACGTGAAAAGACGTCTTAACGGTCTGACAGAGACTGGAGGAACCCCCAAAACTATGGCCCCCAGACGCTCTGTTAACCCAGAACTGAAACCATTCCCAAAGTCCACTCTTCAGACAAAGATTAGACAGGACTCTAAAACAAAAAATTAATACATGTGAGGAATGTGCTTCTTAGTTCAATTGAATATATGAGACCAAATGGGCAGCTCCTGTCCAAAGGTAGGGCAAGAAGGCAGGAAGGGACAGGAATGGGACGAATGGACACAGGGAACCCGGGGTGGAAAGGGGAGTGTACTGTCACATTGTGGGGTTTACAACTGATGTCACAAAAAAAGTGTATAAATTTTTGAATGAGAAATTAACTTGAGCTATAAACTTTTACCCAAAGCATAATAAAAAAAAAAGAAAGAAACCCACTGTAGCTAGCCCCCAGAGAGAGCGGGCGTGGGAGTGAGGGCATGGTACAAAACGAGACTGGCCAGCAGGCGGAGCTCAGACAGCCTGAGCCTCTTGTGCTGCATTCAGGGCTAAAAGCAATGATAAGTCCTTGAGGTGGTTTTAGCAGGAACACGAACACAATCAGGTTTGACTTTTGAAAAGATGATCCTGACTTCGAGATGGAGAGGGGACTAAAGGGGCCTAAAGTAGCCAAGGGATTCCATGGGAGGCACAACATACTCGGCTGCTACTGAAAGGTTCGAGGCTTGATCCCACCCAGAGGTACCTTGAAAGAGAGGCCTGGCAATCTAGTTCTGAAAAACAGACATTGAAAACCTTACAGAGCACATTTCTGACACAAATGGGGTCTCCATGAGCCAGGAGTGACTCAGCGGCAGCAACTGGCTTATTGGCTAAAGTGGGCATATGTGGATGAGTTAGGGGGATTTTTTTGGAATTCCAGGACTGGGCAGTGGCTTTGATAATGGAGAGAAGAGGAAAGATTCAGGAATTATTTGTGTCTTAAAGTTGAAAAGACCTGGTGGTGGATTGGATAAGGAAGATGAGGAGAAGGGAGCCATCAGACCGACTGCTGGATTCTTGGCTTGCAGGGGAAGGTATCACTGAGCACTTCCAGAGGAAACACTGGGAGAGAAAGACCAGGGCTGCAGTGGACGACCATGAATTCTGCTTGCGCACATCGAGCCTCAGGAACTCTCTGGTGCTCCCTACTTGTGAGAAGTGATATGAGTCCAGCAGAAACGACTGCATGCTCCTCCAGGTGGTAATGGAAGCCATGAGAGAGTTTATGAGCGAGCCTTAGAATCGACTCGACAGCACAGGGTTTGGTGGCTTCTTAGAGAATTTGAAGAGAGCTGAGGTTGAACTTGAGGTATTGAACATTTATGGCTCCAGCAAAGGAAGATACAATCTTTATTTTTTCTTTTATTCTACCTTCAGCTGACAGTTACACTTTCACTTCCATCTTATGCCTTACAACGCCTCACTCACACTTTCCAGGCAGCCACCAAAATATATATATGTGTGTGTGCACGTGTATTCAAAAGCTTCCAGAGAAGGTAAGTAATGGATAACATCCCTCCTTCCTCCACCTGGGAAGAGGCCTTCGCAGAAGCACCCGCTATCCAAAGTTCTAACTGGAAGCATGCAACTGCTTCATTTCTTTCATTTATTCATCCAGAAAAACCATTTATTGCATATTTACCCCGTGCCAGGCACAGCATTAAGCAGGAGGAATTCAAAAACGAGAAAGACAGGTTCCTACTGTTAAGAAATTGATAGTCTAGGTATCAAAGACCTCCAAATGAATATGGCATATAGTAAAATATTCCAGCGATCCCCACACGGACATCTGAGAGGCCACTCTACTTTGCCAGCGAAGGATTCCTCCTGGTGCCAAGAGTTCTAAATCTCTGCTCCCCTGGGTGTGGTGCCATGCTGAATCTCCAGGCCCAGCCTAGGTAGCTCTTCTAGCTCCCCCTGGCTCCGTTCCTCTCTGACCCGCAAGGCCTCTCTGTCTGCCTAGTTTTACCTTGAGTAACCATCACTGCCTCCACTGCTGGGATCCCAGGATATACCAGGCCTGGGCTATCTTCATGTTCATAAGAGTAACTGCCTTTTATCTTGACCTCGCTTCCCTCACCACTTGTGCTTTGGCCAACTTCATCTCCAGTGTAGTTCAGAAGCCCCTTTATATGGCCACTGCTGGGACCAGAGAGAGCCCTCGTGGTGCAGGGGTTAAAACACTCTGCTGCTAACCGAAAGGTTGGTGGTTAGAACCCACCAGCCACTCCACTGGAGATTTACAGCCTTTAGGTCAGCACAATCAGACTAAACCAAAAGCAAAGAAGTTTCCTGAATAAACTGAATGCTTCGAAGGCCAGCGTAGCAGGGTCAGGGGTTGGGGGACTATGGTTTCAGGGGACCTCTAAGTCAATTGGCATAATAAAATCTATTAAGAAAACATTCTGCATCCCACTTTGGAGAGTGGCATCTGAGGTCTTAAACGCTAGCAAGAGGCCATCTAAGATGCATCAATTGGTCTCAACCCACCTGGACCAAAGGACAATGAAGAACACCAAGGGTACAAGGTAATTACGAGCCCAAGAGACAGGAAAGGCCACATAAACCAGAGACTACATCAGCCTGAGACCAGAAGAACCAAATGGTGCCTGGCTACAACCGATGACTGCCCTGATAGGGAGCACAACAGAGAACCCCTGAGGGAGCAGGAGAGCAGTGGGGTGCAGACCCCAAATTCTCATAAAAAGACCAGACTTAATGGTCTTATTGAGACTAGAAGGACCCCCATGGTCATGGCCCCCAGACCTTCTGTTGGCCCAGGACAGGAACCATTCCCGAAGCCAACTCTTCAGACAGGAATTGGACTGGGCAGTGGGATGGAGAGGGATGCTAGTGAGGAGTGAGCTTCTTGGATCAGGTGGACATTTGAGACTACGTTGGCATCTCCTGTCTGGACGGGAGACGAGAGGGTAGAGGGGGTTAGAAGCTGGCAGAATGGACACGAAAATAGAGTGGAGGGAGGGAGCGGGTTGTCTCATTAGGGGGAGAGCAGTTGGGAGTATGTAGCAAGTTGTATATAAATTTTTGCATGAGAGACTGACTTGATTTGTATACTTTCACTTAAAGCACAATTAAAATTATATACATATATATATATAAAAGGATTTACAGCCTTGGAAAGCCTATGCAGTTCTACTCTGTCCTATAGGGCTGCTGTGAGTCAGAATGGACTTGATGGTAGTGGGTTTGGTGGTATGGCTGGGGACATGTCATCACCCAGGACTACTTTGCTTTCACAATCTTTAACACCACTTCAAGTTTCAGCCACTCGTTGACTTTCACAAATCTGCTTTACATCCTCCTTATAAATCCCAGCCCTCAGCTCCTCCCTCTCCACCCATTTCTGGTCCGGTGGTCACCCACACTAATGATGTGCTTCCCAGCATCTCAGCCCCCACTGACCCTTTGGCTTTCTTGGACACCCACTTTGCCAAAGCCCCACTCTGGGTATACCCAGCCATCTATGTTTCTCAAATACTTTTTTCCCAGGCTACTAAATGACGTGGGAGAAAGTCATATAAATGTACTGAGTGGCCCTGATGTCAATATTAGTATGATCTAGCATCAAAGGTGGTCCCATATCCTTACCAAAAAAAACCCATTGCCATTGAGTAGATTCTGACTCATAGTGACCCTATAGGACAGAGTAGAACTGCCCCCGGGTTTCCAAGGGGCTGCTGGTGGATTTGAACTGCCGACCCTCTGGTTAGCAGCCATAGCACTTAACCGCTGTGCCACCAGGGCTCCCCCACATTCTTAGTGAACCTTTGATTTCAAAAGTTCCAGATTTTAGTGTACATTAGAATCATCTACCCTCAGAGACTCCGTAGATCCAGGACGGGACCCAGGAATCCTACGAGCACACCTGGTAACTCAGACGCCATGCCCTTTGTGCTCTGCCTGGCACTGGCCATAGGCCTCTATTACACCCTTGCGGCCCCTGTCCCACCCCTAACCCATTCATCTGGTGAGCCCCTCTCCCGCTCCTCTGGGGGAAAGATGGAGCTCAGCGGCTGTAACCCTTTTGTGCCCCTTCTGCTCAAGAAGCTGCCCTGATTTTACTGGTGTTGCCTTCCCTTCTCTTTTCTAATGCCCCTCTGTGCTGGTGTCCTGTCCAGACCCTCTGGAGCATGGCCGACCAGCATCCTCTGTACCTTGTAGTCTTTCTCTCCCATTGGCTTCTTCGCAGGGCCTAACACAAGCTTGGGTCTTTCCTATCAGGATAGGAATTTTTTTTTAATCGTTTTACTGCAAATTACCATTTCATCTTCCTCCTCCACATTCTTTTCCATTTGGGGAAAAAAATAACCCTTCCCCCCTACCCCCCGAGTATAAAATCATATTGAAAAAATACAATTGATCTAATTAAATTAAGTTGAAAAAAATAATTAAGAAATATTTAAATTAAAACCTTAAAATCTCTTATAATCCCAACCCTCAAAGATCTCCAACGTTAACAGTTTCGTATATATGTCTCTAGAATTTTTTTCAGATCTGGGCAACTATTTCTTTTTTTCGAAAAGTAGGCTTAACCACTCACAATAGAGGGTCCCAGGCAGAGCGAGAGAAAAATGAGAACAAAAAATCAAATTCAGAAAAACGGAACAGACTTACTGGCCTGATAGAGACTGGAGGAACCCCAAGATTATGGCCCTATGTCACCCCTTTGACTTGGAACTGCAGCCCTTCCTGGAAACCACCTTCCAGTCAAGCAGTAGTCAGGCCTACAAAGTAAACAGTAACACAGGAAAAGAATGTGCTCCACAGAACAAACAATTCCACGAGACCAAAAAGGCAACGTTTACCCGAGAGTAAAGATAAGAAGGCAGGAAGGGTAGGAAAACCAGAAGAAAGGAAACTGGGAACCCAGGTCGGAAATTGGGAGAGTGCTGACACAGGGTGGGGACTGTGACCAGTGTCATGGAACACTTGGTGTACAATTTGTTAAATGGAAAACTAATTTACTCTATAAACTTTCACCTAAAACATGATAAAATATGTTTTTAAATGGGTTCATACTATATATATGAAAAAACAAACCAAACCCGTTGCCATCGAGTCAGTTCCGACTCATAGCAACCCTGTAGCCCGGAGTTTCCATAGCAACCCATAGAGTTTCCAAGGAGCCCCTGGCGGATTTGAACTGCTGACCCTTTGGTTAGCAGCTGTAGCAATTAACCACTACGTCACCAGGGTTTCCATACTATATATATCAAAGTAAACTACCTCTTTCCCCACTTAAAATGTTCCGTGCGTTTTCTATAAAACCAAACCCATTGTAGTGGAGTGGATTCCGACTCATGGCGACCCAGTAGTAGATTCCAACTGCCGACGTTTTGGTTAGCGGCTATAGCTCACCGCAGCCCTTAACCACTGCACCACCAGGGCTCCTACATTTTCTACGCCAGTATATAATTCGTCTTTTCATTCACTGTATAATATTCAATTGTAAAAACGTGCCATAATTTAAACAAGCTCTTTTGATAGATGGTTGTTTCCACTTTTTTTTCCATAAAACAGCACTGCAATGAACATCTTTATGTATACATGTGTCAATCTAGTTCAAGTGTTTTATTGGTTAAAGTGTTTTAAAGTGCCCGTTTCTCCTATTCTCTCCAATATTGGGTAAATAGAAATCCTTTTGATCTTTTTTCCAATCTAACTGTTAAAAATAATATTGGGTGTTTCCTTGATTAACAGTGAGGTTGAGCATCTTTTCACATATTAGCTATTTGTATTTCTTCTTTTATATATTTTACATTTATATCTTCCACCCACTGATAACTGGAATGTTTACTTCTGTGTTTATTAATTTGCCACAGTTCTTCACAATATAAGGATATAAGCCTTTTATACATCCTGTGTGGTAAATCGCTTTCCAGCCAATTATTTATCTTTTAACTAATGATATTGGTGTTTGCCTTATAGAAGTTTAGAAAATGTTGCATATTCAAATCTATGAGCTTGGCTGCTAACTAAAAGTCTGCAGTTTGAATCCACCAGCAGCTTCTTGGAACACTATGGGACAGTTCTACCCTGTCCTATAGGGTCACTATAAGTCAGAATTGACTCCATGGCAATGGGTTTAAGTCCATAAACCTTTTTTGGCTTGATTTTCAGCTTTGGTATTTAGTCTAAGAAAGGCCTACTTTAACACAAAATTACGAAAATATTCAACTTTCCACTGTATTTTATTCTAGTAGTTTCAAATTTTCATTTTTTACATTTGAATCTTCAGTTTTTCTACAGTATGTTTTGATGTTCCGTGTAAGGTAGGACATTAGTGTTTTTCCCAAATAGTTTGATAAGCTTTCCAGCACCATTTGATTTGAAATTCTGTGTCTCCTATATAAAAAAAAATTCCCAGCAGTGAAACCGCCTTTAATTATTCTAGTCTTGTTACAGTTTTGCTATCTTTCTGGGAGAGTAGCTCCCCCCATCATTATTATTTTCAAACATTTATTAGCCAGTCAACCTTTAGAATCATTTTTTAAGTTCTATCTACCGCCAACTATAACTAATAAATAGCATTAAATTTATCAAAAAAGTTAGAATATTGAATTTTCCCGTTCAGAAAAATGGTTCGTCTCTCCATTTGCTTTCTTTTTGTCCTTAAATAAAGTTACATTATTTCCTCTATTAGGTCTTACAAATTCTTAAGTTTATTTCTAGGCATTTCATAACTAGTTATATTTATTTTGGGATTTAGAATGAGATCCTTTTTATTCTGTCTTCTAACTGATCATTACAAGCAAAACTCTTAATTTTTGAGTGCATGTCTTAGGTGAGTCCACCCTGAAGAAATTTCTTTTGGTTTCAAATTGGTTTCTCATTGATATTGTAGTGAACATTGTTAGTCGCCTTTTTGGTCTGTATTAAGTCCCCTTTCTAACCATTGTAGATTTTCATTTGGGTGTCCACCCTTTTCCTGTGTGACTATTGGCTTTCCGAAGAAGGCTGCACTTTCCCAGGTCTAAGTGTAAACATGGATTAGTCTAACCCTACCAGAGTCATTTCCCATTCCTTGAAACCACAGGAATAGTAATGAGATTTAAGAGGCGACTTGCAGGGGCTTTGGAAGGGAGTTCCTCACTTCTGTGAAATCTGTAAGAACCCAGTTCTCTGTCATCCATTGGACATACGCAAGGAAGCTTACAGCCCCAGCTATTTCAGTCGGCCATCCTATAACCTTGTAGGGGACTAGTCTTCTAATTAACCCGGCACAGATCAGCAGAGCATAAAGATGGAATGAACCTGAGCCCTTAATGACATCACTGAGCTTCTGGATCAACCTACCCCGAGGCCGACTCCACCTCTGGGCCAATAAAATTTATTGTTAACCAACAGAATTTCATATTTTTAAAGCCAGTTTGAATAGGATTTCCATTAATTCCAACATTAAAAAGCCCACACTAGTTTACTTATCTTAGATTTTTTTGATGTAGAATATAAAATGAATTATAAATAATCATCATTTAACTCTTCCTTTTTAAAACTTGTACTTCTTATTTATTTTCTTGTCTTATTGAATTGGCTGAAACCATTTCAAAACTATTGACTAATAGTAGTGAAAACACGTTTCCTTGTATAGTTTCTGAATTTAAAGACAATACCTCTCGTGCACCAATCATTAAGTTTCTTATTTTCTATTTATTAGGCTAAGATAATTTTTGTTGTTGGTGTTTACTAAAAGATATTCCATCACCCATCTGTCAGTCTGTCTTACTGTGGTAGTTGGCCTGTTGCTATGATGCTGGAAGCTATGTTACCAGTATTTCAAATACCAGCAGGGTCACCTTTGGTAGACAGGTTTCAAAGGGACTTTCAGGCTAAGACAGACTAAAAGAAAGGTTTGGTGATCTACTTCCAAAAATTTCCCAGTGAAAACCTTATGGATCACAACAGAACATTGTCCAATTCACTTGCTTTGGACATGTCAGGAGGGATCAATCACTAGAAGAGAACATCAGGTTTGGTGAAGCAGAGGGCCACCGAGGGCATGGGAGACCCTCAGTGAAATGGATTGACACAAGAGCTGCAAGGATGGACTCGAACATGCTGGCAGTTGTGAGGATGATACAGGATGAGCAGTGGTTTGTTCTATTGTACATAAGGTCAAGGAATGACACTTTTTAAATTGGAATGGATGTTAGCTTTCACCAAACGTTTTTGGCATATGTAATGAGAAGATCACATTTACATTTTTTCCGGTTATTCCTTATGTCATTAATTAATTACATTACATTTGGAATGTTCTACTGTTAAACCTGCCTTCCAGTCCTGGAAGAAAAAAAACCACTAGGTCATGATACACATATACATATACTGCTGTATTTAATTTTCCAATATTTTGTTTTTAATTTTTTTTGGCTTAGCTATTCACTACTAAAATTATAAGGCAGTTTGTGTTTTCTTAGTCATATTTTGATATCAGGCTAATGGTAGCCATGAAAAAAATGAATTTGGAAGATTTCTGCATGGAAACTTTCCATGTGGATCAGTTTGCATAACCCAAGAATTATCTGTTGCTTAGAAGCTGATATTCATCGACGTTCTGTTGATTCTGACTCATAGCGGCCCTATAGAACACAGTAGAATTGCCCCCTGTGGTTCCCAAGGAGCAGATGTTGGATTAGAACTGCCAACCTTTTGGCTAGCAGCCAAACTCTTAACCACCATGCCGCCAGGGCTCCTAAAACTTGATAGGCCCCATTTATACAGAAATATAATCTTAACTCCACTTTGAAAGTTAGATCTTTGAGAATGGTTTAATGTCTACTGTAGTTACTAGTAAGGAGCCCTGGTGGCACGGTGGTTAAAGCCATTGACTGCTAACCAAAATGTTGGCAGTTTGAAACCAACAGCAGCTCAGTAGGAGAAAGATGTGGCAGTTTGCTTTCATAGAGATTTACTTCCTTGGAAACTCTATGGGGGCTCTATGAGTTGAATTCCACTGGACAGCTGTGGATAGTTACTATTATACATAGGCCTTAAGTGAATTTTCGTCATTTATGCTTTCTTAGAAATGATGTTCTCATTTCTCCTTGAGGACAGTTGTTGGAGATGTATGATTTTTGTTATTACTTTTGAAGAATTGCCTTTATTTTGTCAATTAGTTTTTTATTTAAAGTAAACTAATTTCTGATTTTTTTCTTAATACATTTCTCCTGATTTATTTTTATTTCTTTTATTGTTCATGTTCATTTTTTGGTTCACCAATAATTTATTTATTTTTATTCTTTCTTCTATAAATAACTAAGGGTATGAATTCTCCTCTGAGAACTGCTCTAGTTGGATCAATATTTTTTTTTTGAGAACAGTCAATTGTTCATTTCATATAAAAGTTACATTGAAAGAAGAGGCTGAAAAGTCAAGTATATTTGATTTGTACACACTTGCCAAGTCTCACAGGATTCAACTATTTCAAAAAGGTTTTTTATTGATAAACAGTATATACATATTTTTTTTACATACTAAAAGCCTCACACTGAAGCCCAGTACACATGTCCAACCCAGGCAATGGATACACAAATGAATACACAAAACAGCCTCTGAAAGGCACCTGGATCACCCACACTAGGTGTTTTTGTTCTTCTGGCTATGACAGAACATTTCTAATAGCTCACACTTTTCTGCAGTGATTTATTCCATTTCAAAGTCATCACACAGTTTTGTTCACTTGGCTACTGATGGCGGATTCAAGTAAGTCCCGTTGTGATTTTACATCAGCAGTAGTATAAGCTCTGATTAGGATTGAGTAGAATTAAATCCGTTGCCGTCGAGTCGATTCCGACTCATAGAGACTCTGTAGGACAGAACAGAACTGCCCCATAGAGTTTCCAAGGAGTGCCTGGTGGAGTAGAGAAAAACCAAAAACCAAACTCACTGCCATCGAGTCGATTCTGACTCATAGTGACTCTATAGGACAGAGTAGAACTGCCAACCTCTTGGTTAGCAGCTGCAGCACTTAACCACTATGCCACCAGGGTGGAGTAGAGGTTAATTTTTAAAAATCATAAAGCTGTTCATAGATAAACAGAAAAGGAAGAAAACACCAATATTTATTAGCATGGGAGGCAAGCTCAAAAGAATTTGTCATATATTGCTTCAACGTCCCTTTGGTCATCAAAGGAGAGCAAGGTTCCTACTTCATCACTTGTGACCGGAGTAGAGAAGCGAACATAAATGGTATCCTCAAACCGAACAGGCTGTTGTCATTCTGAGCATTCTTCTCTGGCTCAGGGTTTTCACTCCTTTGTTCCTACAGTCCTCACAACCAAGGCACAAAGTAGCCCTTGCTTCAGGACCTGTGGCCTTGCGGCCCCTCTCCTTCTCAGGGATGTCCTCAGGCAAACACCTGGTTTCTCCTGGTGTTTCGCTGTTGGTAATTCTTCCCTACCCCTACACAACAACGACAGCATCGAGCTGTACCACCAGGTCTCACTCTTGTCTTCCTGAGGGTGCCATTTATACACTGCTAGACGGACCGGGAAAAAAAAATCAGTTCCCAAGACCCTCATGCACCAAAACTTTAAAGCAGGGAAGCAACACAGGACCATGCAGGAGCGACTGTTCTTTGGATCGAGATCTTCGCCAACCTCTAATACCATCAGAGTCAGGGAGGGGGTGCCATGGCAGCTCTCCCCTCCCCCTGAAACGTTGGCTTCTGAAAAATACCTGGTTTGCTGTCACAGCCATTCAGTGATGTATCGTCTCAACAGCACTGCCGCTTTAGAACACGTGTGCACGCGTACACACGTACACGTGCACACACATACATGCACACACAGAGCATGTGCTGAAAGGGTTGCAGAACACAGCTTTTGGGGCAGCTGGAGTGGACCTTAAAGCTGCCGGGACTGCCCGGGGCACACAGCTCTTTTGCAACTTCAGGGCAAAGTAAATGTCAGAACGACACGAGGAAAATGTGTTTTAAGTAAACGCCCCTTTGGTGATCAAAGGAGAGAGAGTGATGAATCACAAGGTAAACAGGAACTCCCTGAGGAGACCAGTCCAGGAATTCTTGTACACTGGATTGATTTTTTTTTCTCTTCTTGATTGAAAAATGCAGCTTAGGGCACAGGATTTTAATAACCCATGTAATATCCCAAACAGCATCCTTTAAAATGCGAAGTATTCTTAACAAAAATCCCAACTGTGCAAGAAGATGTGAGGTTTGGCCCCATTTTGTGGCCACTGGCTGTCTGTCAGTAGTACAGGGAAACACTGGTTAGGGCATCATCCGTTGTGATTAGTTTGGAAAATCTGTGATCTGACTATAAATAGATAAAATCTGCTTGCTGCAAGCAATTGGTTTGTGTAGGCTCAGTTTGCCCTACTGGTAACAGACGAGCCATTGATACTCTTTCAGGCTCCAAATAAATAATTTAAAGTTAATTAGCCAGTTCCATACTGGGTTGCTATGAGTTGGAATTGACTTGACGGCCCACAACGACAACGGCAAGTTCCAGCACGTTAAGAGGCCTCAGACGGAGAACTCTAGGCCTCGTTTTACTGGTTCTGGTCTGCAGTCACCTAAATTGGAATCCTATGAAAAGATTCGTCCTGGGGGCGAGGGGGACAAGCTTCATCCCCCTTCCCAGTGAAGCCTCTGCACCCATGCCAGCTTTTCACTTTTCTGTCTCTCTATTTCGGTTCCTTCATTGCTTGTTGTGTGGATTTGGGTGTCAAATGTAACTGCAGTGGAAGTAAAAAACGGAAGACCCTCAAAGCACAAAAAATCAATAGGGGTACAGTTACTGGTGGTGAAAAATCACCATACTCAGCCCACCGCCCTTGGACACAGAAAATAAACTGAAATCCAGAGAACTACAGCGTGGACTGAACACGGAGTAAAAGCAGACAAGCAAACAAAAAACAGTTGCTGTCACATTGACTCCGACTCTCGGCAACCCCATGTGTGTCAGAGTGAAACTGTGCTCCGTAAGGTTTCCAGGGGCAGATTTTTCAGAAGTAGATCACCAGGCCTTTCTTCTAAGGTGCCTCTGGGTGGACTTGAACCTCCGGCATTAAGGTTAGCAGTCAAGTGCATTAACCGTTTGCACTACCCAGGGACTCCACATACACAGTAAAAAGCACAAAAACCTCTAATCCTTTTCTCTCATAAAATTGTTCATGCACAAGCAGTGCTGGTCCATTTTCCAGGTGCGTCTTTTGCATTTGACACTGGTAGGTGCCTTTGCCAGGCTTTAGTTGCACGCTCTCCGTGTGTTCCTTAGGAGCAATCCTTTGGGTACTGCCCCTGGGCTGGTGAGCACAGCTCTCAGATGAGATGACAGGGTGAGAACGCTAAGCGGTTAAAGATTACTCCATTGATCGGACAGTACCAGAGATCTTTGGAAGGCAGCAACACGACAAAAGCAACAACAAAGTCTGCACAGACAACCGGAAGCCAGACGATGGCGCAGATTGTACCACAGCTGTCGCAGACGAGCCACGCCCTGTCTGCCTTGTCAGTCTCCAAGGACGGTGAGGACAACCAAGAGTCACGACTGTCATTTTCAGTCAGGAGAGGGTGATGTCCAACGTCTCATGGCCTGTCTCCTGACGACAGCAGGAGTTTCCTGACTTGCCCTCAAAATTTGTTTCTAAACATTACTTGAACGTTCTGCACCTTTTCTTCAGGATCTTAAAGTGCATGCTGTCCTCTGAGACAGGGTCTGGGTAGTGCTCTGTTGGTCTCCTAGCCAGGGCTTCGTTTCTGCACTTCACGCCTCTGTTATCCCAGTAGACCATTTTCCATTCAGCATCCAAGCCTGTGTCAGTATATTTTAATATAGCATTTCATCGTTAATTCTTAAAAAGTCTGCGGTTTCTGTTTTGATTTCCCTTTAGACCAAATAGTTATTTGCCAATGTGACTCTTTAACATTGTATCCAAGAGAGTTTTGTTGTATTACTAATATCTAACTTTATTGCAGAAGAATCAGAGAATGTACCCTGTAAGTTTTCAAGTTTGGGGAATTCATTGAAAAATCTCTCTGGCAGTAGGATAAATGACCTAGTTTTATCCTAAGTGAGGTGGCCTTTGTCCTTGGCTCCAGAGAAAATAACCCTTGGAATAATTGGAGTGCCTTATTCTGGGACTTCCAGGCCACACCTGAGAATTTGTGCTGGCACGTGGGGCTGACCAGATCTGAAAAGGCTCACCTGGGAGGCTGATATTAACTAGCCTCAGGAGGGATGACTTAGCCTAGCCTGCAGGACTGGCTGAGAAAAGCCCTGAGCACAGAGGTCAGAGAGCTTCCTGATTGACCAGAACGTCTGCTCTCAGGAGGGTACCGTGTCCCTTGGAATGCGGAACCTACGCAGGGGACCCTCCACACCTCACTCTAGGCATCTCTTTTTGACTATAACAAATCGCTAGGTCATAAGTATGGTATACTGTCTGTGACTCCTTCCAGCAAATTTTTGAACCCAGAGGGGCAGTGGGAGCCAGCAGGTCAGAAAGTAAGGGTGTTGTGTGGACTGTAACCTTTCAGAACCAGATCACCAGGCCTTTCTTCTGAGGTGCCTCTGGGTGGATTCAAACTGCCAACCTTTCAGTTGATAGCTGAGCGCTTAACCATTTACACCACCCCGGAGCTCCCGATTAGGCACAGAGGGCACAAAAATCAGTTTTTAGAGCTTCTCGAGGTAACTCCCTTCCGCTAAATTCATATGGGGAGAAACAGCAGTGATCACTGACCCCTTCTCAGTTAGGGTGACCAGAAGACTCCCATGAGACACTGAGGCACACTTAGAAGGTCAGCTTCCCCCACCCCCTGAAGCCACTATGAGTTCTATCATTATTACAATTTTTAAAACTTTGAACTTATCAACTGGTAAAAAAAAAATATTACAATGATCTCTAGAAATTTAAAAACAAAATCATATAGTTTCAGATAGATCATTATCTAGGAACTCCTGCAGAATATGCCACTGGCAGCGAGACTTTTGTCCTTGGTGGTTAGTTAAATGTGCATTTTTGAATGCAGTGTTTCCCAAAGAGAGGAAGCTCTCAAAAACGTTCCTACACACCCCTGGTTTAAATACAAAGAACTGGAGGCTGTAACAGCGTCTCCTCAGATAGACCTTTGCAGATTAATCCCTGAATAGTTGGTCAAATCCTCACAAAACTGAGGTGCTTTAATAGCTGAAGTGATAAAAATAACCTATCAATTAATGATCGCATAAGCAACAGAGAAAAACATTGAAAGTAAACTCCATTTTGATCGGCTGATCTGAACTGAATACAGAGTCATGGCTAGCGTGTGCTCTGCGAGGTGACCCTCAACTCTGAATTCCATGTCCCCTCTGGCCTGAGTTCATTGATCTGGGTACAAAGATGAAGACCATCTGTTTACCCAAACACTTGCTCAGAGAGAATTTCTTAACGGAAAGTTCATTGACAACATGAGGCAAGGACATTTGTTTCTGTTTGTTCCACAATATCAAAGGGTTTTGACTGTTGAAATTTGTTATATCACTAAAGGGCATGAAGGACGCGTTATAATCAGTTTGAATCAAAACGGCAGTCAGTAACAGTTTCCAAATGAACATTTTACGTATAAATTTAAGTATTTATTATATTTGGCAGGTGGATAGAGGTAAAGTGATACCTTAAAAGTGGTTCAGTTCATCTTAAGACAGTGTGGGCCTGCTGTCTATTAGGGTATACTGTCCTTATCCACATTGATTCAGTTCCATTCAACAAATGGTTTTTGAGTATTTGAGTGCTTGGCACTGGGCTAAGTCTCGGGCACATGAAGAGCAGTGAAAAGCAGCCTCAGGACTCAAGATGACGGAATCCAATTAAGAAGCTACAGGAATCATTGGTCAATTTGGTAAATGCATGAAACCTCGATCGTATCAGACAGCCTAGGGTGAAACTGGAACAGAGATGAAGACTATCTGGTTGATAAGTACTAAGCACTTCAACTCTTTGGCAAGACTATTTTTAAAGAAATGAACGTAGCATTATCGACTTTCTTCCAGAGAAATTCCTAAGATCACAGAATTTTAGATTGGAAAAGCCTTAGCACACACATAAACCCACCCCCGTATTGTACGTAAGGCATGAGGGGCTCAACGTCTTTCCCGGAATCAGCTAACGGCAGGGCCAGAATTAGAACCTAGAAGCAAGGACCCTAATTCCTACTCTTGTCTTCTTTCCAGCAGAATGTGCTGTCCCTCTTCAGTTCTGCCACTGATTTTGCTCATGAACAGTGACAGCCCCAGAATCACTATGTGGGGCCTCAGGGGCAACGATGTGGTTGGAAGGCGAAGTTGGGGGATGTATATTGGAGTTACACTTGTGTGTATAACACAGATCAATAAAGGCAACTGTTCTGTGAAGATACTTTATATAAGGCTAGGAAAATGTCAGTTGTACACATCAAAAATAGGCTCATTCTAATTAAGTTTGGGGAAGCTTGGTGGAGTGATGGAAGTTAGGAGACTGCTGAAACCCCACAACCCACTCCTTGGTGCCACCAATGCTCATGAAACAGGATATTGTCATTTAATTTGTATAGGATTGACCTGAGGGCACTCTCAGTACACAGGGTTCCTGGACCTTCTCACAGCTAAAAGGTGTTAAGAACATAGGCTGACTAACTCTCCTTATTGAAAGGAGATTGTGCCTCGAATGGAATCAGCTCAGACCCAGGATGTTGTTGTCAGTTTTTGCAGATCTGAGAATTTTAATTTTATTGTGTTGACAAAAGGTGATTAAGCCCTGGAGAACTGACTGAAGTTACCAAATTCATCCGTCACTGCTACCATATACCATAGACCTGTTATTAACTTACAGTGTGAAAAAGCCCATGTTACTACTGTCAGCCAATCACCACATGCCTTGTTACTACACGAGAAAGTAAAATCTATGCGAGAAGCCAAACTACTCCTGGAAGCTTGGAAAACATGGATTAGAACAGAGGCGATTGGCTATCTTAACCACTCCTTGTCAAATTATGACTGAAATGCCCCTTCCACTCACAGGCTGACTCCCTTCAAAAAAAAATTTGCTTCACATCCCACATTCAGGAACTCTCTCTCTAGGGTCTGGGTCTCCCTGTACCTGACGGCTGTTTCTTACTATCCCAGGCCAAAGTCCATTCTCTTCAACCACGTTTCTTTACATTTCCTGGTTCTCCACCTGACTTGCACCCCCAGCTGCTGTCCTTCAGATAACATTTGGCACCACCCTCTGCTGGTCCCCACCACTAGCCCCAGCAACCACAATCCTTGTCCAACCCATGGCCCAGGACCCCCAGCCCCACCACTTTGTCCTGGAGGTGATTCAGATAACCTAATTGCTGCACCTGTCTCTGCTGTGGAGATCTACCGATGGAAGGAACCAGAGCATTAGTGTTCATAAGTCTGTCACCCAGAGTAGGCCTGGAGACCATTCTTTATTCTTGAGAGACAGTAGACAGTAGGGCTGAGCTTGCAGGCCCTGGAGATAGACAGCATGGGTTTCTATTTCTCCTCCACCACTTACTAGCTGTGGAACCTTGGGAAAGTTAATTAACTCCTTGTACCTCAGTTTCCTCATTTGTAGAATGGAGATTATAATAATTCATACTTCGTAGGGCTGTTCTGAATTATTTCAGGTAACACACTTCATTCGACACACAGTAAGCACACAATACTTGTTATTTTTATTTTTCCCATACTTTTTCTACATTCCAAGCAGACCATTTCCATGACAGCACAATGATCTCAGATGTTTCACAATACAACTGAGTAGGCTATAGTTTCAGAGTGACGCCCTTTGATTTGATGTAAGATTAGATAGGAGTAGATAGAATGTGACTGTGTTAATTGCCTCATGGGAACATTGACATTGCAGCTCATTTCAGGGTGTACCACTTAGAAGCTGTCTTACCACAGCGACAACAGCCATCACTTATTGGGCACTTTTTGTGTGCCAGGCACAATAAGAATTGCACTATGCAATTTACTGCAGAAGGAGGCGTTGTTATTGTAGTTCGGCAGATGAGGAAACCAGGGCTTCCTGGACCTAGGACATTTGCCTGGCCTGGGCAACAACTGGAGAAGCCCTGATGTGAACAAGATCTTACTGGTTCCAAAGTCCATGCATACCTCTGGAATGCTCTATTCCCTCCTTCTTAAAGTTCAGAGTGACCCGTTCCTTAAATTGTCTGCATGCACCTTATTATACCAAAAAACAACAACAAACCCGTTGCCATTGCATAGATTCCTACTCATAGCGACCCTATAGGGCAGAGTATGCCCCATAGGGTTTCCAAGGAGTGGCTGGTGGATTCAAACTGCCCACCTTTTGGTCAGCAGCTGAACTCTAAACCACTGCACCCCCAGGGCTCCACCTTATCACAGACTCCTGAAACAATGACATAGACCTCATTGCCCATAACCAATCCATGCCAGGTGGCCAGGATTTCCTGGGACAGCCCTGGTTGTACCTTTTGGCACTAGGCTATCCTGTGTTTGTTAATTTGTTTTGCTTTTATTTTTGTTGTTGTTGTTATTTTTGACCCCAATTCAGAATTTCTTATTGCTAACAGGAACTAATTAACCTATTTTTCCATCCAGACAGCTCTCTGACTGAAGACCTACTTAACCTTTTTTTTGTGTGTGTGCTTTAAGTGAAAGTTTACAAATCAAGTCAGTCTCTCATGCAAAAATTTGTATACACCTTGCTATGTACTCCTAGTTGCTCTCCCCCAATGACACAGCACACTCCTTCTCTCTACCCTGTATTCCCCGTATCCATTCAGCCAGCTTCTGTCTTCCTCTGCCTTCTCATCTCCCTTCCAGACAGGAGCTGCCCACATAGTCTCACGTGTCCACTTGAGCCAAGAAGCTCACTCCTCACCAGTATCATTTTCTATCCCATAGTCCAGTCCAATCCACGTCTGATGAGTTGGCTTTGGGATTGGTTCCAGTCTTGGGCTAACAAAGGGTCTGGGAACCATGATCTCCGGGGTCCCTCAAGTCTCAGTCAGACCATTAAGTTTGGTCTTTTTTACGAGAATTTGAGGTCTGCATCCCGCTGCTCTCCTGCTCCATCAGGGATTCTCTGTTGTGCTCCCTGTCAGGGTAGTCATCGGTTGTAGCTGGGGACCATCTAGTTCTCCTGGTCTCAAGCTGATGTAATCTCTGATTTATGCGGCCCTTTCTGTCTCTTGGTCTCATAATTACCTTGTGTCTTTGGTATTCTTCATTCTCCTTTGGTCCAGGTGGGTTGAGACCAATTGATGCATCTTAGATGGCCACTTGCTAGCATTTAAGACCCCAGATGCCACTCACCAAAGTAGGATGCAGAATGTTTTCTTAATAGATTTTATTATGCCAATTGACCTAGATGTCCCCTGAAACCATGGTCCCCAGACCACTGCCCCTGCTACTCTGGCCTTCCAAGCATTTGGTTTATTCAGGAAACTTCTTTGTTTTTTGAAGACTTACTTAATCTTAAATTTAATGAATTCTTGACCTTGAGTTCCTAAAATCCCTTCCTCCTAGGGACAGGATTGGTCCTGGGTTAAACCCCAGGTGATAGCCAAGCCATCATATTGATTAGGGAAGTCAATGGCTGTCTTTGTTATCTAGTGCTACCATAACAGAAATACCACAAGTGGATGGCTTTAACAAAGAGAAATTTATTTTCTCACAGTCTAGTAGGTACAAGTCCAAATTCAGGGTATCAGCTCCAGGGGAATTCTTTCTTTCTCTGTCGGCTATGAAGGAAGGTCCTTGTCCTCAGTCTTCCCCTGGTCGAGGAACTTCTCAGGCTCAGGGACCCCGTGTTCAAAGGATGCGCTCTGCTGCCTGTGCTGCTTTCTTGGTGGTATGAGGTCCTCAACTCTCTGCTTGCTTCCCTTTCCTTTTAACTCTTGAGAGATAAAAGGTTGTGCAGGCCATACCCGAAGGAAACGCCCCCTTACCTTGGATCAGGGACATCACCTCAGTAAGGGTGGTGTTACAATCCCACCCTAATCCTCTCAAAATAAAATTACAATCACAAAATGCAGGACAACCACACAATACTGGGAATCATTGCCTAACCAAGTTGACACGTATTTTGGGGGGGACACAATTCAATCCATGACAACGGCTACAGGTCCAGAGCGCCATCCTCACACCCTCCCTTGTGCCTTCTATGATGATCAGCTTCCTGCCCCTTCTCAGCTCAGCCCAGGTCCTTGCTGTGAAAACATTCCCCAAATGATGTCCTTGGCTTCTTCCTTGCTCGTTCTCTCATATTTTTTCTCAAGCTTGGGCTCTGGCCTCTAGGTTTTCTATACACAAGAGCACCCAACTGGGAGATGAATTGGGATTTTTGATTCTGGCCCCAACCCATAGGCTCTGTACCACAAGTTCTTCCTCGTATTCTTTTCCAGCAAACTTTCTTATCTCCCCACCTTCTTCATTTCTTGTTTATGTATCCCCGTTCTCTGCATCTTCGGGTTTGAAATCTTGGAGTCACCTTGGATGTAACCCTATCATTCGTACCTCGTATATAGCCTCCTGCCATAATATGTTTTATACTTCTGTCATCTATTCTAATCTCACTGACACAGCCCTAGGCCTTATCAGTATGTGTGTGAAGTATTAAAATAATCTATCAAATACAGGGCTTTTAACCTGAGACCCAAACAATCCTGGAAGGCCCCAAAGCTTTAGAGGGTCCATAAAACCCCTGAAATTATATTTTTAAAGTACGTGTGTACATAAGTGCATTTTTCTTAGTAAAAATTTTTTTTCTTTAGTTTATCAAAGGGGATTGCATCAGTTTCCTATTGCTGCTCTAAGAAGTTACCAAAAATTTAGTGGATCAAAACAACACAAATGTATTCTCTTACAGTTCTGGAGGTCAAACGTCTGTAATCAAGGTGTTGGCAGGGCTGCTTGGCAGGGCTGCATTCCTTCTGGAGACTTCCATATCCTTGCTTTCCTCAGGCCACCTCCATTCTTTGGCTGTCTTTCCTTCCTTGCATCACTCCAACCTCTTGCTTTTGTTGTCGCATCTCCTATTACTCACACCTCCCTCCCACAGCTGGAAAAGTTTCCACACTTTTAAGCATCCACATGATTACATTGGGTTCAGCCAGATAATCCAAAACAATCTCCCATTTAAAGATCCCTAACTTAATCACATCTGCAAGTCCCTTTTGGCAGGTAAAGTAATATAGTCACAGGTTCCCAGATTAAGATGTAGACATCTTTGAGGAGTCGCTATTCAGCCTTCCATAGGGGTCAATGCTGCAAATACATAAAGAGCCACTGGCTTAACTGGCTTCTTTAATAACCCAGACAATTATTTCTCAAGCATCACTCTCATTCTGCCATTTTCCTACATAAATTTACAGTGACCTCCTCTTGCCTATCAGATGAAATCCATTCTCTGTGCCGTACATTCAAGGCCATCAGCCAACGGGCCCCAATTTACCTCTCCAGTCTCACCCCCAACATTCCCCAGCTGGAACATTCTGAGTCATTTCCCAGAGAATGTATGGTTCCCACTGTTCTCCTGCCAAGAGTGCCTCCCTTACTCCCTTCTCTTCACTGGTGTAATTTAGAAAAATTAGAAACAGCAAGGAAGAAATAGGTGTCACTAAATTTCTAATTGAGAGCATGCATGAAAGTCTTGAGATAATCAGAGTGAACTAAAAAGAAAATAAGACAGAAAGATTAAAGCAATCAGAGAGAAGGAAATAGAAAAAGATAATCCAACATAAGGGTAATTGGCACCTCTGTCAGGGAAAACCCAAGAAATAAAACATTAAAAAAAAAAAAAATCTACTTTAGAGATAACATAGAAAAATGTCCCTGAAATAAATGAAAAACTGAATCTTCACATTGAAAGGGAAAACAATATAACAGGAAAAATTATTGATAATTATCAAATAGGGGCATTTCTAGTTAATAACGAAAGAATTCTTTAAGCAAACATGCAGAAAAAGCAACCAAATATTTATATATATTTTTTATAAATATATACTTGATGAATTATTTATATAAAATATTTATTTGTATTATAAATTATCTAAATATCACATGTGGCATCTTTTTTCCTTGTGTTTTATGGCTTTTAACGTAACTTCATAAGTGGGAATTCTTTGCAACCTATGCTAAAGTTATGTTCCTTTAGAAAGGATTTGTGCTTGAGTCTGCTGATCGCTGGGTGGAATTACTTTTATGGGATCACTTTATTTTTATTTCACAGGGATTTTTTTTTAAAACAATCTCAAATTTACCAAAAAGTCACAAGTACCGTACAAAATTCCTTTTTCCCCCTGAACCACTTAAGAGTAAGTTGCCATAATGATGCTCTATTACTCCCATTTACATTAGTACCACCTACACACAGGACATTCTCCTACATGTATACGATGAAACCACCAAAATCAGGAAGCTAATGTTGATACATTACTATCTAATCCTCATAGACCATTTCGATTTTCACCGGTTCTTCCAACAACATCTTTAACAACAAAAGAATCCAGTCCAGAACCATGTCTTGCATTTAGTTGTTATATCTCTGTAGTCTCTTTCAGTCTAGAGCAGTAATACACTCATTCCTTGACTCTCATGACCTTGATATTTTTGAACATTGTTGTTGTTGGGTGCCATCAAGTCAATTCTGAATCATAGCAACCCAACTGACAGAGTAGAATTGTCCCATAGGGTTTTCTTGGCTGTTATCTTTGCAGAAGTAGGTCACCAGTTCTTTCTCCCATGGAGCTGGAACTGCTGTGTGGGTTTGAGCCACCAACCTTTCAGTTAGCAGCTGAGCACTTAACCATTGTACCACCAGGTCTCCTTTTTTGAACATTATTTTGTCAAATGTCCCTCAATTTGGGTTTGTCTGGTGTTTCCTCATGGTTAGAATCAGGTTATGCAGGAATATCACAAAAGCAATGCTGTGTTCTTCTCAATGCATCCTATCATGTGGAATATCATATTGATTTGTTCCATTACTGATAGTGTTAACTTAAATGGCCCAATTAAGATTGTGTCTGCCAGGAATCTCCACTGTAGAGATATTGTTTATGGAAGGGAAAGGCAAGGCAAGGCAAGGGAAGACAAGGCGAGGGGAGGGGCGAGGGGAGGGGAGGGGAGGGAAGGCTGGGGAAGGGAAGGCTGGGGAAGGGAAGGGGAGGGGAGGGGAGAGAATAGCAAGAGCTTCTGCATCGCTTTAAATTAAATTCTTGGCTTAAGGTTTTTGAATCTACACAGGTAGTAGTAATTTGGGTTACAAATCTATGTAATAGCTAACTTATAGTTAACACATGTTCACAGGAGATTTTTCTAACAAACAAGTTTCCTCGTTTTTGCCTTTTCAAAGAGGGCTGATTTCTTTTTTGCCCTTTCACTGAGGATGTGGTCCTTGGGAGCCCTATATTTAAATGGAAGTCTCCTGTTAGGCCCCCATCATGGTAGGCCCTAAACTTTAACTCTAGTCTCTCATGTTCCACAAAGCCCTTAAAATAGAAGATCAGGCTCACCAGGGTTAAGGAGACACCCTCAGGAGAAAAGTTATCTTTAGTGCTTTTTTACCTCCTAAGAGTCCAGATTCTCAGTCAATTTTGGAATCTGCATATTCTTTGCTTTATTTTCCAACTTTTTATTCACTTTAAATGATTGTAAAATGTCTATTTTATTTATTTATTTTAAATCATTTTCATTGGGAGAATTGTTCAGGGTATCTAGTCACAATGCTGCCCAAAACAGAGCTTCTCCCATTTAATCTTCACAACAACCTAGAAAAGCAAATTGATCAAAGCTACTTAGCTAGAAAATTGTATGCCAGATCCAACACCATTCCTATGTTATTTTAAAGTCCATACTACCTCCCATACTTGCTCCATCATCCCTTCTCCAAGCCTTCCCCTTGCTGTGGTACTCATTACAAAAGTTCATAAGGAAGAAATATTAAAGCTACCCAATCCTGGCACCCACACCACAGTATTTTCAATAACTTCATATGTATGCAAAAGCTGGACAATGAATAAGGAAGACTGAAGAAAAACTGAGGTACTTGAATTATGATGTTGGTGAAGCATATTGGATATACCGTGAACTGTCAGAAGAAGGAACAAATCAGTCTTGGAAGTACAGACAGAATACTCCTTAGAAACAAGGATGGCGAGACTTTCCCTCACTTACTTTGGACATATTATCAAGGAGGGATCAGTCCCTGGAGAAGGACATCATGCTTGGTAAAGTAGAAGTTGAGCAAAAAAGAAGACCCTCAGTGAGATGGATTGACACGGTGGCTGCAACAATGTGCTCAAACAGCAACAATTGTGAGGATGGCACAAGACTGGGTGGTGTTTCTTTCTATCGTACGTAGGATCGCTAAGTTGGAAGTGACTCAATGGCACCTAAGAACAACAACAATACTGGCACAGGTGGTTGTACAAAACAGTGAGCTCTCTGATGATACAAGTATTCAGAAAGAGGCTAGATGATTGTCTATAAGGATGTAGTGAAAACTTCACAATTAACACTGCAGAAGGGTAAGAGTTGACTAGATGAGCTTACACATCTCTTCCAGTTAGATGTATACATAAAGTCATAGACAGAGGAGAAAAAGCTATTTGAAGTCATTAGGTAGGATCTAAACTTGAAGATTTATTGTTAATACGCTTTCCATTTCATTTATTGTTAATATCTTTTCCCTTTAAACAACTCGTGATCATTATAAACTACCTAGCTACTTCACCAATTCCAAACCAAAGTTCATATGGTAGGCGACTACATTCCTGGAAAGCTGTGATAGCTCTGAAGATGAAGACATAACGCAGTATCAGAGAAGAAAAAGATGAGTTCTATTTTAAAGTCCAGATAAGGAAACCCTGAAACATAATTCTGCAGCTAACAAAAAGGGCTGGTTAAGATAGGTTGTCTTTACTGCAGCCTCTTTATTATGCAACTACAACAAAACAACATTGCGTTAGTTATATCTTTGCAAAAAGTCATTGGTTTTTAGCCATTTTCATAAAGGATGTGGCTTCCATGGTTTTGAAACCTGTATTTAGTAAATTTAATATAAATTTAGTACAAGCCAATAGGGCAGTAACTCAAGGTGCAGCAGGATTAATGATTTTATACAAGAGGAAAAGCTTGAGCTGATTTGTGGGCACAGAAGAAGGAACCAGCAAAGAGGACATAATAAATGGGGTGACATTTGGGGGGAAAAGGAGGGGAAGTGAACTTAAGAGGCAACTCTAAGCAGAAAGGAATAGTTTTCCTCAGAAATAAGAGCTATGAATGGGAAAATAAAAAAAGAAATGTTGAGGCTGTGTAGCGGAAAGTTGGGGGATCTCATGTCCTATTACTTCATCCTTCATGGCCAAACTTCTTAAGAGACAAGGCTGCCTTCACTTCCTCCTCACCCACTCACATCTGTCTCCACCACTTGAGAGAAGACACTCTCTCTCATCTTAAAGGTCACCAGTGAACTCTTAATCATCAAATCCTATAGCCCTTTCTCAGTATCCTCCTTGACCTTCCTGCAACAACTAACTGATACTATCATCTTTTTTTTTAACAGCTTTAATGACATATAATTCACATGTCATACAATTCAGCCCTTGAAAGTGTACAATTCAAAGATTTTAGTGTGTTCACAGAGTTGTACATCCATCGCCGTAATTATTTTCAGAACATTTTCATTACCCCTTGTCTTAGTTATCTAGTGCTGCTATAACAGCAATACCACAAATGAATGTCTTCAACAAAGAGAAATTCATTCTCTCACAGTCTAGTAGGTTACAAGTCCAAATTCAGGGTGTCAGCTCCAGGAGAAGGCTTTCTCTCTGTTAGCTCTGGAGGAAGGTCCATGTCATCAATCTTCCCGAGGTCAAGGAGTTTCTCAGCGCAGGGACTGAGAGTCCAAAGGACACGCTATTCTCCTGGCTCTTGTTTCTTGGCGGTATGAGGTCCCCATGTCTCTCTGGTCACTTCTCTCTTTTATATCTCAAGAGAGATTCATTCAAGACACAACCTAATCTTGTAGACTGAGTCCTGCCTCATTAACATAACTGCCCCAATCCTGCCTCATTAGCATCATAGAGATAGGATTTACAACACATAGAAAAACCACATCAGATGACAAAATGGTGGACAATCACACAATACTGGGAATCATTGCCTAGCCAGGTTGACACACATTTTGGGGGGGATACAATTCAATCCACAACAGCAGCTAACAACAACAACATTGCTTACACAGTGTTTACTATGTTCAAGGCACTGTTCTAAGCACTTTATCTACATTGACTCATTTAATCCCAACAACAAACCCACAGAATAGGCACTATTATTATCCACACTTAGAAGGCAAAGAGAGGCTAAACAGTGGCTCAAGGTCACAGGATTCATAAATGGCAGTGTTAGACCTGCAGCCAGTTAGTTTGGCTATAGAAACTGTGTTTTTCACCACCGTGCCTGCCTGCCGAGTTCTCACAATCTAACAGGATGTTTGAGCTGCTGGGGGCAGACCCTCAAGCAGGGCTAAAGAAATCATCCCTGTATTTGCAGGCTTACCAGCTAAAATAGGAACATCCACCCAACAATTTCAGTCCCTTCTGTCAATTTGTCATTGTGTGGAAAAAACAAATTAAATGATTATAACAGATGAGGGCAGTTTGCCTTTAATTACTGCTGTTGTAAAGATCCCCCCTAAGCCCACCATGCTTTCTGGCATATGGTGAAAAGAATGCTGACTTTGAAGTCAAAACATCTAGCCTTAAGGCCCTCCTCATTCACTGAGTCATTTAACCTTGAGCCTGTCACTTAACTTAGATTCAGAAATGTTTTCTTAACTTTACTGTAAAATGGAGATCAAAGTCCCTGCTTTGTGGATTTGATGTAAGGCTTGAGTAAGATAAGGCATATGAAAGATCCTGGCAGAGAGAAGTTGGAAATAAGTTAATTCTGAAAAAGCTGAAGCAAAAATCTTACTAAGATGAAATAAGAATGCAAGACAGTGTATGTACCATCTCATTGCCAAATATTCTTAAATTCAGAGATAAGTCTAATATTTGGCAGAAAGATTGAAGCAAAAGTGAGGTAGAGGGAAGAAAATTAATTTAATTTTTGGCTTACGTTACTTCCATAGATCTCCCGTGTATTTTTGCATTCTGCAGTATATACCAGACAATCATCAACTAGTACAGAGCCTTTCTCTAAGTGGCGAATGTTGTTAAGTGATTGACTTACTTTACACAGCCAAGTCGTTTGTACTAATACACATTGTTACTCCTTCCCTACTTACTAACATCATCCCTGTCAAAACAATGTGCATCATGTAAGTGCCATGGTTACCATTATGACGGCTCAACTACGTTAAAAAGGCCAGGGCCTACCTCCCGACAGTTGGGGTTCTCTTTCCCTTAAACACGCCCTCTGTCCTCTGCCACCAGCAAACTCAGCACTAAGGTTCCCTGTGATCTGGGATGCTGATAAGCTGGAAGCAGCAGAAACTCGAGGTTCTGAGGCTATGGCACCGTGACCTTCAAACTCGGAGAGACGAGAAGGAGAAGGACACCAACTAAGAAGAGTCTGCTGTTAGTCCCTGGACACCATCAGGAAGTGATGAGGATGCCCTGAATGTCTGGGACCTGGAAATAACGGAGTGGAGGGATAAGAGAGGTTGGGGTAAGGGCGAGAATCAGCTCAAGCAATTGCTTTTTGCTGTCCTTACTGGCTCTCACGTTTTGGACACGTAAAATTCCTAAACACAACAAAGGAAGCCCGGGTGGCGTAGTAGTTCAGAGCTACGGAAGGTCAGCAGTTCAAATTCACCAGGTGTTTGTTGCAAACCCTATAGGGCTGTTCTACTCTGTCCTATAGGGCCTCTATGAGTCAGAATGAACTCTACAGCAGTGGGTGTAAACACAACAAAAATGAAGAAAATTTTTCTAAAGAAATCTAAAACGGAAAGTTTCCTCCCCTGGTATCGCTGCTGGCCTGGGTAGGCGTTGTCGTTGTTGGGTGCCTGAGTCAGTGCTGACTCATAGTGGCTGCACATGACAGAGTAGAACTGCTCATAGGGTTTTCTAGGCTGTAATCTTCATGGGAGCAGATTGCCAGGTCTTTCTCCCACAGAGACTCTGGGTGGGTTCCGACCTCCCACCTTTTGATTAGCATCCGAGTGCTTAACCATTGTGACACCAAGCCTCCTAATTGCTTTCCCAGGCTCTAAGCCACCCTTCCCCCACCATCCTATTTCCATATTGCCACCAGGGCTCTCTTTCTAATTTGCAAATCTTATACCACTTTCCTGCTAAAAACACCTTCACTAGTCCCCAAGTGTTTTTAAGATAAAGTGTAAATTCCTTGGCATGACTGTATTAGTTATCTATTGCCGTCTAAAAAATTACTCCCAAATTTAGTGATTTTAAAAAACAATCACTTATCATCATGGTTTTTGTGGGTAGAAATTCAGGCAAGATACAGCAGGGATGGTTTGCTACAGCTCCGTGAGGTCTGGAGCCTGCTAGAAGACCCACAAGCTGGGGACTGAAATCACCTGAGATTCATCCATGTCTGTCTGAGGGTTGGTGCTGGCTGTTGGTCTGGGTACCTAGAGGGGCTGAGGTCAGAACACTCACATGTCACCTCTCCATTTGGCCTGGCCTTCCTCACAACGTAATGGCTCACTTCCAAAGGCAAGGGTCCAGAGAGAGAGAGCGGGCAAGCAAGCTCCTGGGCAGAAGCCATGCTATCTTTTCTGATGTAACCCTGAACGTTAGCCCAAGGAGAAGGAACACAGACCCCTCCTCTGTAAGAACATTGTGTAAGGTGGAACATATATTGGTGTGACCATCTTTAGAAGACATAATCGGCCATATTACCTACCTGACTTTCCACCTCCAACCCACCCTTTCCACATCATTTCCTTCTACTCTCTGCTACTCATTCTACACCCCTGCCATATTGATCTGGGTTTTTTCTTTGAACATGACAGACTTTTCCCCGCCTCTGTACTCTTGTATATGCTGCTTCTTACGTGTGAAATGTCCTTCCTCCTGTTAACTGCCTAGTGAAATCCTTTTATGCTTCAAGTCTAAACTCAGTTGTAGCATCCTTGTAAAACTTGTCCTTCAAGTAGGGCAGAAGACCAAGACCAAAGCTGTAGCATTGGAGGTGGAGAGGAGGAGATGGACAGGGGAATTGGTAGTGGGTGAGAAGACACACAACTTGGTAAGGGAAGGGTTAAACAGGCCAGTTCTGTACTGCTCAGGTGTTACAGCCTGCAGAGTAAGCATATCCCTGGCTCTGTAATAGCAGCATCTTCAGGCATCTCACAACCCTTTCCTTTTCATCACCCTGTCCTTCTGTGACCCTAGGAATTCCTCCCACGCCTGGGGATCCTTTGATTCCATGCACAGATCTTTTGGAACATTTTCTGCATTTGCCCAGCTGTTTACAGTGTTGAATGGCACTGACGTACACATAACACTTTTCTAGTACTTGCTACCATCTAACACACATAGTACTGCAATACCAACCAACCAACCAACAAGTTGACATTAATGCAGTATTGTAATACTGCAGTGTAAAAATAAGTTGGAGAGAGAGAGATCTGATTTGTTCTAGCTTGCCATTCTATTAAATAGTTTCTTAGCTTATCATGTAAGGCACTCTGTGCTCTGATCCAGTTCTGCCTTTCCAGGCTCCTGTCCTAGATATTCCTCCACAGGTCTGTTACACAGTGGTCAGGTCTGCCCCAGCCTTCCAGCCACCCAGCTAGCCCTGTCTGTATGCCTTCCTTTCTGTCAGGTGTGGATAGCTCCAATGCCACCCTTCTCCTGGTCCCCTGTGGACATTCTCCTCTGGCTCTCCCATAACACTGCACACCTCTGTTGGGGTATGATGCTGTAGCTATGCCCCCTGCTGACCTGTACCCAGAGCTCCCTGACAAGGCACTGTGATGTACATATCTTTAAGCCCCCAGTTTTAACAGTGCTGTTGTTGTCTTTGTTGGGTTATGAAGTTATAGTAAATGAACATATCTTGGTTATACCATAACGTAATTAGCTCAGCTGTCCACTAGTTCTTTATTCTGCAGCCTTTTAAAAAAGCTTAGCCACATAGATAAAGAGCTTAAATTGTTTTCCTTTTGTAGTTAAAAAAAAAAAAAAAAAAAAAAGGACATCTCCTCATATCAGTTTTGGCACCTTCTCACTCACAATAGCGCAGGTATTTCTATTGCAAGAAGTAGGGGCTCAACATAATGAGCAAAAACTGAAAAAGCCAAACCCAGTGCCGTCGAGTCGATTCCAACTCATAGCGACCCTATAGGACAGAGTAGAACCGTCCCATAGAGTTTCCAAGGAGCGCCTGGCAGATTTGAACTGCCAACCCTTTGGTTAGCAGCCGTAGCACTTAACCACTATGCCACCAGGGTTTCCGTAATGAGCAAGGGAATGGTTAAAAATTGAATTTGAGTTTCCTAAATCCTAATCCAGTGTCTTTTCTACTACTGAAATAAAGTAAACAAACAAAAAATATCAATAGAGAAAACCCCAACAACAGCCTGATCTGTTAACAACATATGAAAACTACATAAAAATGAAGAGCCAATTAACCTATTAAGTTAAAATTCAAACAAGGTTTCTGGAACTACCTAATGTACCTTTTTAGAGAAAACCTTGAAAATACATAGGACTATTATCACAGGACAGTCAATAGAAGAAAGCACTGAAAATTGATTGTCTCTGAGAAGTCACATGGAGTCAGGACAGAGAAGCACCAATCTCCTGAATCTGTAGAGATAGGCAACTCCTTGTATCTGGGTCCAGCCCTAACATTTGTGAGGCCCAGGGAAGGAGAACAATGGAGGCTCAAACACCATACATCTAAATATTTTACAATTTTGAATTAAACTTATAAATTGTTACATATAATTGTTCTATTCTCCTACCTTGACAAAGAGACCTTTATGACAATGTTTTAAAATATGTGAAGCTATTCTCTTCAAGCTTACTGAATTTAATTATCGTCGTGCATGTCCTAGGGTTCTGTTGATGAGCCAGCAATGTTTGGGTAAGTAATCAGATAAAGACATATTGACCCAGTGGCTGCAACAATGGGCGCAAACATAGCAACCATCGTGAGGACAGTGCAGGACCAGGTAGTGTCTCCTTCTGTTGATATAGGGTCCCTATGAGTCCAAACTGACTCGACAGCCCCTAACAACAACATGATTAACAAATTATACATTTATTCCATGAAATGTAGTTTTTGCCTTTATTTCATCAAAATTACTAATTATGCTGTTATAATCAAGACTTTTATATAATTCGATGATATTGTCCGTAACTATCTAAAGGTTCTCGAAAAAAGGAATTACATTCGAAGCATACAAACCTGAATACATTTTCAACAGAAATGTAAAATAAAAATACAAACATTAAATTATTTCTCAGTTTCTTGACAGTTACTGTTTTTCTAAATTAAAAAGTATATTGAAATTAAAAGGTAAAATAGAAATTAAAATTAATGAGTAGCAAACTTAAGTAAAACTGTTTAAATAACTTGTTTGATCAATATAACAAATATAATTGCTTCTCATAAAGTATTTTTATAAAAATAAAACTATCAGCAATTCTGGTGTTTAATGTCCTTCTAGTTGCCAATGTCAGTAATCAGTATCACGCTTAATCCAGGTTATGTCTAAACCTACGTACACACAGATCTAAGAGAACTATAAATTGTTTCACGGTGCGCACTATCCCTCAGTGGCCATGTGGAACTGTTGTGAATGCCATGTGAGTTTGCGACTACCTCAAGAACCACAAATTGGAACACAAAGGGAGGCATGAAAATGGATACTCGGCAGGACCCGGGAAATAATATTTCCACTTTCGAAGCATCTATTGTGTCCATGCTACCAGAGAGGAAGGACTCGGTAAGATAATTCATCTGTCTTTTCTCTCACCTCTGCACTCCCACTGCTCGACTCCTCCCTGTACCGTGATGGCAACAGTTGTTCAACACGCTCATCTCCCGGCTTATATGCTCTCCCTCCAGCTCCCCCCAGGGCAATCAGGCCCTGTTTTCTTGTCTTCTCTTCCCCTGGGCCCCCTATTTCTACTGAGAGCAGCTTGAACAAGAGTTGCGCACACTGGCACCATTTTGCTGACAGTAAAGAGGGTAAATTACTCTTGGGTATAAGCATATTTGTAAAGTCAGTTATGAAGACTTTCCTTGTACAAATCAAACGATGAATTCCTGAACCGTGACCAGGCCTTATAATTTTTTTTTTCATACCCCCAGGGAGGCTAGCCCAGTGTTAGGCACGTAAGAGACTGTGTATATTAAACAAATGTGTAGTAGCTCATTTTTAGTATATTTGACAAATGTGCACTTCATAATATAGCAAGGATTCAGAGACTTTGTACCTGTATAATTCAAGGTAAGTGATCTTTTAATAATCCAAGTGCCCACTTGAATGTAAGGAGTGTAAAAGGAAAAACAAAACAACAACTTTTCTAAATAATTTATTTTATTTTGTTGTTGTTGAGACTATACACAGCAAAAAAAACACCAATTCAAGTTTCTACATGCACAATTCGGTGACATTGATCACATTCTCATAGCTGTGCGTTCTCACTGTCCTTTTCTGAGTTTGTTCCTCCCTTATTAACATAAACTCACTGGGCTGTAAGCTTTCTATCTAATCTTTTGAGTTGCTGTTGTCAATTTGATCCCAAATGGATACTTCCTAAAAGAGCTCAAGGCAGACATTCCTTACTAGTTAAGCTAAACTATCGTTTGGTTTTAAGAAGACTTCAGGGGATATTTTTGGTTTAAGATTTAAAGATGATCTTTACAAAGATCTGAGGCACCAATAGAGCAGCACGTACATGTCCTAAAACCACTCTCACCGTCACACTGCAGACACGGACCCTAAGTCACCTGTTCAGCTTGTGCTTTGATGTGGAAGGCACCACACGCTTTGGAAGGGGTTTCTGGTTGATTTCCCCACATGAAAATAGCTCTTGAAGTGAATTCGAGTCCTCATCCACCTTCCCTGAAACTGGGGACTTTTTCATAACTACTAAAAATGATCGTTCATTCCTAGCTGGAAAATATAAAAAGCCAGAATGTTAAAAACTAGAAAATAGTGTGGAATTCGTTTTAGATGTCTGAACTGCCTAGATTCTGGATGTAACTGTACTCAAACATCCACTTCCCAACATAATGTCTGACATGTCTTTGGATCTCTGAAATCACATGAGTTTGGTATGATTCTGAAGTTCATTAAAGATTAATTTTCTCATTGAATTTGTCTTAAGCATAATTATGAAAAACTCAACAATTTATAATTACAATCTAGAACTTTACATTTTTATATTGAAAAATGTCTTTGAATGTATGTTTCTTTGGAAGGCAGCTATCTTTAGACAACATACCATCTTTCCTGTGGTTAGAAGACCCATAAAATTCCTCACGAGTAGGATAGTGACCAGAAACATGAAAACGGAAAGTTCTAGCTCTTTTAGCTCTAAAACAGACTGTTCTCTTTTTTCATAGCAGGAAAGTTCAAGTCCTTTCAACTGGCAAGCAGATACTGTTCTAGTCCTGCCTTCATATTCATTAACCCATGATGAATCTATTAATTGAATATGTAAGTTTGGCTAATTAGATGTAAGACATTTCTTCAGATTTAAAGGGTAATAATAAAAAATTTAAACTGCAACACCAGATCAAGCATTTAAGAGCTGATAAATGTGAACTGGAAAGTGCACAATTCCGATATGAATTAGTTAATTGCCTCTGTTAATTTAGGTGAAATACATTTGCAGAAAGGTCAATCCATTTGAGGCTAGATGTGTTTTTCAACGAGTAAATTAAAAACAGCAAATCAAAGAGCACTACAAAGTGCCAAGGCCTGGAATCCACTCTTCCAACCCAGAGGTTGTAGAGTGGACTCGTGTAACCCCACAGAGCGAACCTTCTGTGGGTTCACCAGTGGTTCTCAAACCAGGCTGTGCCTCCTGGATACTAGGGATACTTGTTAATAATAACAACCCCCTTGGGGCCCACCTTAGACTAATTGGAAACTTTGGAGGTGGAGTCAGGCATCCATATATATTTTTTAAGCTCCCTAAATTATGAAAACAGGAGCCAAGTTTGAGGGGAGGGGGGAAGAAGCCCTGGTGGTTAAGTGCTTGGCTGCTAACCAGGTGGTGAAGTTGGCAATGTGAACCCACCAGCTGCTCCCTGGAAGAAAGATGTGGCAGTCTGCTTCCATAAATATTACAGCCTTGGAAACCTTATGGGACAGTTCTACTATCTCCTATAGGGTCACTATGTGTCCAAGTCAACTTGACGATAATGAGTGAGGCTGAAAAAGATTGGACTAATCCATAAATGTCCGACCACAAGCCAGAGTCCCTGGATGGTGCAGATAACGTAAGGCTGGCAGTTAGTGTCTACTCAGATATGCCTCGGAAGAAAGGCCTGATGGTCTACTTCTGAAAAATCAGCCATTAAAAACCCTGTGGAGCACAGTTCTACTTTGACCCAGTGGGGTCACCACGACTCGGAACGGACTGGATGGCCACGGGCTCTGGTAAGCAGGAGTAAGGTGGCAGCATCTGTCTATAAAAAACCTGTTGCCGTCGAGTCAATTCCTACTCATATCATAGCAGGTACGTGAGCGTTAGAGACACAACTTAGCGTCATACTTCGTGCCCTCCTTTCTTCCTGGGTGGAGAAATGAGCCACCCTTGTGCCTCCTTTTTCTCTTTTAGCTCAGTCTGTACCAAAGGGAGCCCTGGTGGCACAGTGGTTAAGAGCTCGGCTGCTAACCAAAAGGTTGGCAGTTCAAACCCACCAGCCGCTCCCTGGAAACCCTATGGGGCAGTTCTACTCTGTCCTATAAGGTCACTATGAATTGAAATCGACTCGGCAGCAACAGGTATATACCAAACGTTCTTATACTTGAGATCACATAAATTGGATTCGGGAAACGAGGTACAATCTCAGCTCCAAGCTTTTGGAAGTCTCAGCCCCAAGCTTTTGGAAATTCCAATTTTATAAATAGTTAACTGGCTGGATAACAAATTTCAATGGAATTCTTTCTTGGACCATGTTTTAGAAAATGTTATCTTTATCTTTTGCATCTCGTGACCTCCTTAGCACCTAGCAGACTATAGGGCCCATGGGAGAGGCACCAAGAAAAATATTTGTGAATTGGTTTTCTCCATGCTGAGGCTCTTTTCCACAGCGAGTCTGCACTGGAGATGCTGACGTCTTTCCTGCCTTATGACCCTTGAACAGTTTCACATCTGCAGTTAGCGTCATTGCAGCCCCACTGTGAGTTGGAAGGCAGAGATGCGCCACACTCTTCATTTGTGCTCTTCTTAGGCTCTATACGCATTGGTGCTTAGCATGCAACGTGTGGTCGGTAAATATTTGCTGAGCTGAATTTATTCGATTGATGTTGTTGTTGCTGGTAGGTGCCACTGAGTCAATTCTGACTCACAGTGACCCCATGTGACAGAGTAAAACTGCCCCACAGGCAGTTTTCTAGACTGTAATCTTTATGGAAGCAGATCGCTAGGTCTTTCTCAAATGGAGCTGCTGGGGGGTTTGAACCACTAACTGAAAGCCCAGCGCTTAACCACTGGGCCACCAGGGCTCCCTACTTGATTGATAGAAAAAAATAATTCAAGGGAGAAAATGTAGGTTTTGCAACAGAAATCAAGGAGCTGCAGATGCTGTTTTAAAACAGCAGTGTTCACCTGCACATACATGCCATCGGCTGCAGAGGGAGCTAACGCCTTTTTCCTTTGTCACTTCAGAAGAGGCTCAGGAGCTGGAATTGTAACACCTTCCTACATGGGCTAAAAAAAAAAAAAAAACATGGGCTACGTGTGATTATTGATGAAGTGCTGAGCTCATCCCAGCATCCAGATTGGGGCCCCTAAAATGCTGTGAGGTGGAACTGGGCTTTACAACAAAGACAAATGTAGTTTCCACTTTTAAAATAGTCTCCTGGAGTCCTCACAGGATGGAGATTATATTGCAAAAAGGAAAGAATTGTGTTTTGAATGAAAACATGATTGTTGGAGTCACTACTAATTAGGATCCTGCTCCCTGCAACCACCAGTACCCCTTGCCACAGGTGCATCAGGAGATGAGGGCCTAGCTACGCAGAGAATTACTGTCTCCTGTCTTCTGGGTGTTGGAAGGAAAGGATAATTAAATGAGAATTTAAATGTCAAATAAAAATTTAATATTAACATTAAATAAAAAGTATAAGTGAATTTACCGTATAGAACTTTTCATAATGGAGCCAAGATACTTCGTTAAGTGTTTCTGGTTTTTAAAAAGAATATGTAAAGCTCTTTATAAGACTTTATTAATAACTTAAATACCATTTCTCTATAAAAATACCCTGCATTAAGCTTTCCTGTGAGAGTTTTCAGGAAACATTTCAAATCAAGTGGCCAGGCATATCTTGTTTGAGATGAATGAGATCATTAGGAAACACTTATATCTGAAATAAGCACTGAGATCGTTCAGCACACAACCTAAGGGCCCTAATTTTTTAAATATTTCAAACCATGTGCGCCTTTCAAATCATTAGACTTAGAGACATTGAAGGAACTGATTCAATTAGCCCAGAAGAGGAAAACGCTATAACATGTGATTTATTTTTGCAGATAAATTACAATGCAAGTGTATCTGTTAGAAAAGGTGGGATGTCATCATGGTCAGTAATGGGGACAGGAAGGCAATTACGCAGGGCCACCTGGGGCTGAGACGGTCCCTGAACACTGCAGCTTGAAGTTCACGCTGGACTTTCAGTTATTGTCAAGACCAAAGTGTCCCTTTCGTAGAAAGAGGAATTTCTTGCTCCTTTCAGTTTCCCTCAATGATTTCTAAGGTGTGTTTCTCAATTTCACAAATACAGTCCCCTCTCAGCTACAAACTAAAAGTCTAGATTCTTATGGTTCTTACAGTCCAACTTCGCATAAAGCTGATGCCTTAAGATGACAATTTTGCATTCTATCACTTAGGTGAGGAAATATGAGGCAAGAATGTCTTTTTCTCCTCTGCAACTCCAGGATATTGGCTCCACCAGGCCTAATAAATTGTTTTCACAAGGAAATAAATAAGAGCATACCGTAGCTTATGTTCCCTTGTGCTGGGGGTTTCAACAAGATGTACCCTAAACAATAATTACAGATGGGGGTGGGTGGGAAAAGGAAACAGTATAAGGGTGGGAAAAAATGATTCTGAACTAAATCAGTGGAGAAGCCTGAAATTCAGAATGTTAGAAACCTAAAGGTAGGTGTGGCAGAGACTGCTGGCCTCGCCCTTGCGGAATCTATGGAGGAAATAAGATAATAAAACAAGACAATGAACGAAGAGGAAGAAAGAATAAGAATGTAGGAAGGAATGTTAACACAGTAGAAAAAAAGTAATTACTCAGTAAGTCTATGAGCAGAACAGAAACCAAGAAGCTGTGCCCTGAAGAAGTAGCTATGATTCACCGTTCTTTTCTGCTAAATGTTGTCCTCATCTTGAATGAAAGACCTGGACCAAAGACAGCTCCAATCATGAGTTGAAGATAGGCGAAAATATTTTTTTCGGAGGATGGTGACATGAGGAAAAAAATGTTGTCATACAAATCTAGGAGCAGGAGGAAGTTTATCATAAAATATGGGAAAAGGCAAAAGAAAACGTAGGATCGGGAAGAAAGAATGTTCCTTAATCACAGAGCACAGAGCACTGACTTCCACTTATGACGGAAGTAGTCAGCAGTGCCATCAGGAACGTGCCTATTCTTTTGCTCAACTCAACCAATGAAAATTCTTATTAACAGTTACTATATGCTCCATGCTGTTTTAGTAACTGAGGAAGTCACAACAGAAATAAAAGATCCTGTCCTTGCTCGGATCACTGTACTAGCTAAAGAGCATCTTACACAAAAGAAGCCATCAGAGTACAGTTCAAACGAGTCTATCAGTTGTCACCTTACTGGACTGTTTAGAAATGTTGATGAGAAGAAACCAAGAGACCTTTCCTGTCTGGAGAAGGGAATCTTTTTATTTTCCCTACCTCACTGTGTCACAAAAGCCAGTAATTCCACTGAGACATGGTGATGCAGTTGGCAAGCAAGAGGTGGGTCAAGGGTAAACAACCCCCTCTTATGCTCTGAGCTGAATACAAGCAATGGTTTCTAATATTTTATCATCTTTCCTAAGAATATTCATTTATCAACTCAATTGATGCAGGTTTCCCTTTTTTTTCTTCCTCAGAATCTTTTGATGGCTTAATTTTTTTTTTATTATGGCTTCTTAGTGCCTCACAAATTAAGCCTCAAGTCTTTAAGTTCCTTGCAACGTGATGGTAATGATCTTGCCAGCCTCATCTGCTGTGCCTCCAGCCACATTTGATGTCCCCTAAAAAGCACTGTCACATCTCTACGTCTTTGTTGTTGTGGACGTTTCTGCCTTTTCTGTCCTTCCCTCTCCTGCTGAGGCCTCACTTCTTTAATATCCAGCTCAAATGTCAAACTTCTCCAGAGAGATGGCATCTTCGGTGGAGTGCCCAGATCATTTTAATAGCTCTTTTGTGACTTTCCCCCCACAGCCTCTCACAGCTATTTCTCTACTTCTCTGTAGAGAAGAGTTGTGAGCTCCCTGAAGGCAAGGACTGTCTGCATCGCTGTAACCCAGCCTCTAGCACTGTCCCTTGCACTGGGATGTACTCAAAATGTGTGCAGAACTGGCTCACGGCCACCATTCCTTCCCCTTCTGGTACCTTCTCCCTCTCTACTCAACAAACTCTGAGACCTTTCTTTTTTATTTCTCAGATGTATCATCCATTGAGTTACATATCCCTCTAAGGCTTTAACAAAAGTGATTCTCACAAACATACGCTATTATGAAGACATAATCTTTTGGCCTTAGAGATTCCCTGGGAACCAAGACCCCTCAGCTGCCTAAGCTAGGTCCATAGTTCCTCTGTGAAAACAATTCACGCAGGTAATCTTGGGTATACACTGGCTTCTGAGAAGTGTATAAACTTCTATTAAAATTTCTACTTTTTAACATTCAACACCTGGCATTAGGTGGTCTGACACTCAACACTGAAGAAAATGATTCTATTGGCTCTAAAATGGCATTCAAGGTAAGAATCGAGGAAGCAGAGTTGCTAGGAGGCTGGCCTTTCACAACTACGTTCTCTTTCCGTGAGCAAGCAGCGCGGAAGCAGTGAGTAGCAATAGAAGTAGGCCTCGTCAGGCCGACAAGAGGAGTGAGGAGGTCACAGGACCCCTAGAGGTCTTTTTATGTGGCCTCGGATCCAGCCCACGGAGCCGAAAGCCCACTCTGGGGTGGGTGTCTTTGGGTTCTTGATGTACCACCCACATGCTGACCTCTCGGCACCCACAGACTAGAAGAAGGCCTGCTAGAGCCAGGGAAACACTTAAATTAGGGGCGACGAGATGGAAGCTCAATCTTGAAGAGCAAGGGAAATGAAGAGCCCAAGGTCTAGCAGGATGATGCCCGTTAGCCGGAATAACAGAAAAGCAAATGGGTGTGTGTTGAGCGGAGAGGAGAAGGCTGGAAGGAGGGCTCCCAGAAGACAGGACGAAAGGGGTCAATGGAACGCCAAACTCCTAGGAGACGCAAGGAAGGTCCACATCCTGCGGCTGCAGCCCGGCCGTCCGGGCATCCTGGCCGGCAGAGGGCAGCACCTGGGCGGGAGAAGCCGGCTGCGGAGCGCGGCCTCGGCTGTCGCACAGGGGTGTCTTCTCGAGTGTGGGGAGACTCGCACCCATGACGACCTTCCCCGACCGGCCAGCCGCGGCGCACCAAGGGCCACGCTGCGGGAGTGGTTTGTGGGTGTGTGCGGAGAGGGTGTCCCCTGAGTCCCGGGAGGGAAGGGGAGCGGGAGTCGGCAGGGTGGGAGGGGTTCGCTGCAGAGAGCCCGGGGCCCCGGTCCGGAGCGGAGGGCGCCCCCTGCGTCCCGGGAGAGAAGGGGCGCGGGGCGGGGCGAGGTAGAAGGGGGTCGCTGCAGAGAGCCCGGGACCCCTGAGAAGGCGCCCCCAGAGCCCCGGGAAGGGAGGGGATTGGGGGTCAGCGGGGTGGGACGAGGGCGCTGCAGAGATCCCAGGGCCCCTGCCCGGAGCGGAGGGCGCCCCCTGAGTCCCGGGAGGGAAGGGGCACGAAGCGGGGCGGGGTGGGAAAGGGTCCCCGCAGAGCGCCGGGGATCCCTGCCGGGACGGAGACCGGAGGGCGCCCCCCCGAGTCCCGGGAGGGAAGGGGAACGGGGCTCTGCGGAGATGGGGTGGGAGACGGTCGCTGCAGACATCCCACGATCCCTGCCTGGAGCAGAGGTCGCCCCCCGAGTCCCGAGGGAAGGGGCGCGAGGCGGGACCGGGTGGGAGAGGGTCACTACAAAGATCTCGCCACCCCTGCCGGAGCGGAAGGCACCCCTCAAATCCCGGGATGGGGGGCGGGGGCTCCGCGAAATGGGTGGGAGGGGTTCCCCACCGCCCCTCAGGGCTGCGTCTCCGGCTCCTCCCGCGCGCCCCGCTCCCCTCGGCGAGGCCGCGCGCGGACCCCTGGTGAGCCCCTCCGCTTCCGGGGCCCTGGCGCGCCCCCCTCCGGACGCTCCGGCCCCGGGGACCACCGGCCCGCTCGCCGAGCCCCGCGGCTCCGGCTGCGGCCGTCTGGAGAGCGCGGGCCGGGCGCGGACGGGCGGCGGACTTGACCGTGGGCGCGGGCCGGGGGCTTTATGTAAATGGCCGGCCCAGCCCCCGCCGGCCCGCACGTCCAATAAGCGCAGCCCGGCGGACACCTGCCTATAAACGGGGCGTCCGCCTCGCCGCGCAGCCCGCAGAGCCCACGCGCGGGCGCGCGAGCCAGACTCGCCATGACTTCCAGCGAGATCGCCATGCCGGGCGCGGTGAAGGCCGACCCCGCCGCCCTCATGGCGTCCCTGCACCTCCTGCCGTCGCCCACGCCCAATCTGGAAATCAAGCACACCAAGGTAAGGGCGCCCGCGCCCGTCCACGCGCGCTTCCAGAACCTTCTCCCCTCCTTGCGGGCCTTCTCGGGGTCCAGGGCGCTGGGACGGGGTCCCCGGGCCGCCCTGCCTGCGGGTGGGGGGCCTCTGCAGTCCTGCTGGGGTCTCGGGCCGCCTCGGGGGTCGCCCCGAGCTGGAGCGCAGCGCCGAGGGGCGCCGTCAACGGCTCTGTCCGCGAGGCGCTGCTGCCGCCGGCTTCGGGGTCGCCTCTCCGGGTCGCCACCGCGGCGGGAACGGCGTCGGAACCGCTTCGACCCCTCAGATGGACAAGAGGGGGTCCCCGGGCTGGCGTCGCAGCCCCAGCGTCTCCCCGCAGCTGGTCCTGACGCGCGGGGCTCGGGGGCTCCGGCAGATTCCTGCGGACCAGGCTCGCGGTTACAGCAACCCCAGTGTCAGCATTGCGTTTGTGTTTCCTACGCTGTGGCGGCGTCCCTGCAAAGCTGGAAACGTCCTTCAATTCGTGCAAATTAACGGGTTCTCTTTTGGATTAAAAAAAAAAAAAAAAGGAAAAGTTTTTTTTATAACGAATTCTGACATCTCGGGTTTGCCAAACAAGGTTCTTTTTTGTTATACCACATAAAAATGGATATAGGTTCGCTAACTAGAATAAATTGACCTTTCTTTCTACCTATTCGACATAGAAAAAAAATTATCCGTTACACGCAGGAGGGATCGCAACGTTATTAATAGGATGGGGGGGCGGGGAGATGGGATTTAAAGCCACGTTTCTTGGAGTTCATTTTACAGTTCTCCTATTTGATTTTCTATTCTTTTCGATCGATTTCCGCCCCAGACTTCTTCCAATGAACTTAAACACATCGCGCACACATAGGGTGGTTAAAATTGTTTTCCAGCGCGCTTATCACAAGGTAAACGAAATTTTGTAGAGAAGTAAATTGTTCGTAGAAGAAACAGCATAAGAATATTGAAGCTTTACGTTCACTGAATTTTAGGATACAAATCAGGGTGATTCACACATTGAGCGTCGATTTAGATGGATTTGGTGTACCTGTTGGCTTTTTTAGTTGGTGTGACAAATTTTTGAAAGCCTTTTTAATGAGAGGTCGTTAATGGTTACAGCCATTTAAGTATTGTTTGCATAACAATGGTGCCAGTGTGTGTCAAATCTCTGGGTTTAGGAACAAGGGAGAGAGCAGGCAGCCTAAAGTTCTGTTTTACAAGGTCCCTAACCTCTCCAGCCTCTCTGTAAAAGTTTTAAGGTGCAAGATGTATGTGCGAGGCAGGACCTGACCCTCAGGTTTGGGGTATTGGGGAGAGTTCGGTTTTAGCCTTACTTGTAATGGGATTTTCCTTACAGCCCCTGAAAGGAGTTTTAGGGATGCAGTAGGTATCTTTCCTGGAATTTAATTTGAAAGCTCCTCCAGCTCTCTTTTTCTCTGACTCCCCCATCTCTTTTCTCTCTTGTTCTCCCCCAGTAGGAAAGACAACTGATTTATAGCTAATTGGAGCCTTCAATGAGGAGTCTTTTAGCTCCAGGAAGGCTTTTATCCAGCATCCACTTTCCCGCTTACTACGAAGGAAAACAGTCAGAAATGAAATAATGGACTGTAATTTGATTCTTTAATTTGTGGGGAGGAGGTGCCTTATATTTGGCTTGACAAACAACCCCCAATAAACCCTGAAAAGCACTAATCTAAAGGCGAGCCCTCGCCACAAAAACTTGTAAAATCCACTCTCTGAATGTTCCCAGCGGCTTGCTCCCTCTGCTCTTGAGTGAGAGACTTGTGAATTTTCTGAGACAGGCAGTTTTTTAACTTGAGGAGCAGAAGCTGCTCTTTTGATAGCCGTGCATAATGGGTAATGATTTTTTGCTTAAAAGGAAGATAAGATTAATGGAGAGCTTTTAAAAATTCACTTATGATTAGAAGTGAGGGAAATTATATTAGCAGTTTCAAACAGAAGCAAGACCAAGGTAGAATAGACGACTAGCCCTCTCCTGCGGTGATGCCATATTCATTAGGAACTTTTAAAACGGTAATGGCCAGAAAGTGATTCTGCTTTAGGGCGTGCTGAATAACACGTGTGAAACAAACACGGTATTTGTGTCAGAAACTGGAGCTATGGTATAAACACGGATGAATCTGAAATGAATCTTTTTTTTCTACTTTTGCATATATTTTTAATGAAAAGTACTATGCTATGATTTTCCTGTATGGTTTTTTCAGTATGATTTTGGGACCACCATAAAATCACTACTTACAAATAAAGGATCAAATTATGACAATTTCAAGCAGCAAGCACTTAGAGTACTTTGCACTTTCAATCTTGTATTTTTTCCACCATCCTCTTTAATTTTGTAAAAGAGTTTTACTTTTTTTTTAATATGTAGAAGGGAACTAGGGAGGTCATCAGAAATACAAGCTCCTGCCTTGCCTGCCAGAGGTCCAGGGAAGATGCTCCAGAATTAAAATCCAGCCCTTAAGCATGCTGAAAGGGCTGAACTTTTGTGTTTGTATCAACTTTCAGACAATTACATTCAATCTTTAAAGTAAGCTTATCTCTCTGAAGTTCCAGTGCCACCTCTGAAATGGGTCTGTTTTATTCTTTAATATTTTATTGCCTTAATACGGTAAGCTAGATCCCAACTTTTAAAAATGTTTTCCTTGTTAAGGATTATGCAAAAAGCTGTGTTCATCCAGCAAGAGTGGCAGTAACTCCGCCCGCAGCAAATAGCGAAGGGAGGATTTGGGGCCGAGAGAATGTGTGCTCCTTGCTTGGATCCTAAGACTGCTGAGCCCCCAGCATCGGATTCCGGCTGCTTTTAACTCTGCCTTTATTAAGTAAAGTTTGAGTTGTTTCTGTTTTATCAGTTCGGTTTTTAGGATTTTGCATGGCTGAACATGCAGCAGGGATACGTATACTCATTGTAAAACCCCAGAAGTTCCCTGGAAGCTTGCTGTCTGGATCTCACCTCTACTTTCTCCATTGCTGTGACCTCTGTGGGTTCTGCTGGTCCCGCCCGTCACTCGTACCCCCAACATAAGCATTTTGAGATCTATCGATATTTTTTTCAGCCCGAGTTTATACTTACGGCAGAGAGTAGCATAAAGAGTTACGTTTTCATCTGGCGTCTGATACTGTGGGGAACTGGAATGTTTACTGAGTACTGACCTACTGTTCTGGAAGAGAGAAAAGAAAAGGCAACCAGCCGAAAAAATCAGAACTAACGTGTGTCGGGTATCTGCTGTTTATTCTTTTATTTCTTCATTTATCAGGCTTACTGAACATCTCCTGTTTCCTGTTTCAATTTCTGTCCAAAGGGTATTTGAATGGCCATGTTCTTAACGACAGTGCTTTCCACTCTGCTAGCTGGGCTGTGCAGGCATCTGCCTTCTAGGAGTTCAGGGTGTTATTAGAAAGATTTTTGCCCCCAGGTTGGCTGTCAGTAAGAAGGGCAGTAGTTCAGTTAGTCCATGTGAAAATAACGATAATGCTGATGATACTTGTACGTACATCTTGTATTGTGCCTAATGGCAGACGTAACACTTTCACAGACATCTCATTTGATCTCTGCAGAAGCCTTTTGGAGGACAGAGAGTAGGAAGAAGTAGGAATAGTTGACCGGGAAGACCTTGGCCTTTCCTCACCATACACTTTTCTCGACGGACTGTGACGTATACTGTTTTTCTTTTTTCTGAGAGTTTAAATTTTAATTTTTGGGGTTGCTTCTCTTGCAAGCATGATGAGCAGATGGATTCTTAAGAAGGAGCTACTACCATTTGTGACATTTGATTCCCTGACTTTAAATTATTGTTTTTGATGTTTCCATGAGTTTTTATTAGGTCTGATGCAAGATTCTTCTGTATCCCAGAAACAATTCTCGAAAGGTAGATGTGGGCCTAGTTACTTCCAAACTTCTCAGGATTGTCAGTTTCGATCATAAATTGGTAATCAAGTTACATGTTTATAGAGTTTTTTTTTAAATGATTTTTCATAACTGTACAGCTTTTTTATATTTGTATGATGTTTGTGTTATCTCCATTTAGCCCAGGGACACTAAAAACTTCATCGTAGGGCTTGAATTAGTTCTCCTGGGGTCCTGCCCCAATGCAGTGCCTTCTGCTCTACCTGACTATGTAACTATTTAAAATCGTCATTTGCTGCGCTTCTGTCCTATATTTCTATAAAATGATAAATGACAGTTTTTCTACGTTAGGATAGAAGATTCTCTGAGGAGCCTGTGCTGTGAGATCTGACTTCCTTTTAACCAGGCTAGAGAAAAGCCTGGCAGGCATAGCTAGTTATCTGTTGCATCCATGGAGCTTACGCATCAAACCATGACGAAGCCAGTAAGCACCTCAAATCCCGACACACACAGCTCCTATCGGTCTTTCTCAATTAAATACAAATACGCGTGTATATTTTTGTCTTTTTAGTTATCATAGTGAACCTTGGCAGGAGGTTGGCAAACTGTGAACCATCTACCTGGTTGGTAAAGTTTTATTGGAATATTGCCACACCCATTCAGTGGCATCCTGTCTCTTGCTGCATCAGGGCTTCAGCAGGAGAGTTGAGTAGTTGTAACAGAGACCATATGATCCCTGCTTATGAAAAAGTTTACAAGCCCTTGACTTAGGTAAAGAAAGGTTGCCAAGTTAAAACAGGCCTTTGTTCCAATCCTGATCAGACATGTATTCACTTGCTATGTGAGCAGTTAACGTTTATTCTGCATCGTGCCAGGTACCATGCCAGATCCTGGGGATTCAGTAGTAATCATGGTATGTGTGGTGTCTCCCTTTAACAGGTTTCTTCACTGAGTTTCAGTTTCTACGTCAGTCAAAATTGAGAAAATAGTACGTGTCTTCTGAGGTTGTTGTCGGCACTAAATGAGGAAGTGTGTGGAAGTTAGTGGCATGTAATGAAAATCAAACCAAAAAACCAGACCACTGCAGTTGAGTCGATCTGCCTCATAGCCATCCTCTAGGAGAGAGTAGAACTGCCCCACAGAGTTTCCAAGGTTGTAACTCTTCACAGAAGCAGACTGCCACATCTTTCTCCTGCAGAGCAGCTGGTGGGTTTGAACTGCCAACCATTCAGTTCGCAGCCGAACAATTTAACCACTGCACCACTAGGGCTCTTTCATAATGACCATCAGTTGATACTAATTCCGTTTCGTTTTTGCAAAATGATGTTTGCATTTGGATTATTATCATAATAATAATGTAGTTCCAAATTAATAGAGGCCCATTTTAAAGAAGATCAGAATAGTGTGATAAAGTTTTATAAAACTGACCATTGTTTACTGTTTTAATGACTCATAAGAGTGTAATATGCTGGATAGCTATGGAGTCCTTACGTGCTTACACTCGGTTTTCATCGAGTAGTCCTGTTCAGAGGTCTTGTCTTTACAAAAAAGCCACTAAATCAAATAACTTTCCCGCCAGTATTTTAATATTAAAATTAGGTATCTGGCACTTGTGTTGCCATTCAGCATTAACACGCATCAGTATACCCAACTGGCTGAGCCTAACCATTAGGTTGCAAACAGCCATATCTGGCGTTCCTGAGTAGTTTGGACAAAGATATTATCAAGTCATTGGTGCATAAATCTGGGAAGTATGGTAGTGTATGAGGACGTTCTTAGAGGGTATCGACCTTTTGAAAATAGGAAGGTATCTTAGTTTATATAACTTAAAACTAAAGGGACTTTCACTGCTCCTGACTCCCCAAGATAGCGTGCGGAATTTGCGAGGCACTTCCCAGAGTATAAAAGCACTGGCTATTTTGGAAGGCTTCTAGTATTTTCTTAATCTCCTTATTCACTGTGACAGGTCATTTGAAAGCCGTTTGTTCCCATCATGTACCAGGCCTGTTGCGCATAGAGGCAGTTGTTCCAGTGTCACTTTGGGTAATTTTTAATTGCCTTTTCACACACGTCTCTGAGCTCTATTTCATTTTGCCTTTCAGATAGGTGAGATTTATCTGAATTGGGAATTCCTTAATTTTTTTTTTTGTTTCACTCTGGCATTTCTGTATTGCTTGCTTGTCTTTAAGATGGGTCTGTATTTAAATTGTTCCTCTTCAAAATCTGAACTCTTATGAGCTTACTTACTTACACTAAGTCTCTGTTGTGTCACATGATTTGAAAACACTTCCGGCCTTTGAAAATTCCCAGTTGGAATAATAATTTGGTGATTTCAACACCCAGACTCTTGCTGGGCTTTCAACAACCCTTTCCTGGGGCTAAACATGGGGGTTTATTGACCTCTGTAGAATGTGGTTAAAAATTAGAACGTATGTGAGTGAACATTCTAATTTTTATTAGAGAAGAAAGGTGTCCTTTTACTCCAGCTCAGCTCTGTTACCTCCAGAAGCATTACCTGGGCGGTGTCCTTTCCTTGTCACAGTCTGACCTTTGGGGAGCCAAACATACCATTTTCTTTATCCCTTGGTCTTGACGAAGATAAAACCTATAGTCCAGGCAAAACTGAAAACCTTTGCCTCTTCTCTAGGAGAATTTAGGTTATCAGGGTACCAAAACCCTTTCTAATCTTGATAATAAAAGATAGAAAGAAAATTTCAAAATAATTAAATGATTGTTTTCAAATGTTTTCTCATACATTACTTTTGTTGTTCCAGCCAGAATCTTTTGACTTCAAGCCCAGTGATCAGTGACTCTTAGGTATTTGCCCTGTATCATTGCTAGGAATTTCTTAAAGATTAAATTGAATCAGAAGGGCACTTCACCAGAGAAGATGCACAAACGGTCAACAGGCACGTAGAAAGATGCTCAGTGTCATTAGTCGTTAGTCATTAAGAAAACGTAAATCAAAACCATTAGGAGATACCACCTCAGTTATCAGAAAAAGGAAAACTGTAGGTGTTAGCGAGGTTGTGGGGCAATTGGAACCCTCATCCATTGCTGGTGGGATTGTAAAATGATGCAGCCGCTATGGAGAACATTTGGGTGGCTCCTCAGAAGATTAAACATAGAATTACCCTGTGACCCAGCAATCCTACCGCTTGGCATATACCCAAAAGGATTGATAGCAGGAATGCAAACAGGCTCGTGTACATCAGCTTTCCTTGCAGTGCTGTTTACAGTAGCCAAAAGAGGGCAACAGCCTAAGTGTCCATCAACAGATGGGTGGATAAACAAGGTGTGATCCGTACATACAATGGAATATTACTCAACACAAAGAAAAATGAAGTCCTGATGCATGGTACAACATGGATGAACCTTGAAAACATTATAATAAGTGAAATAAGCCATCTATAAGAGGACAAATGCATGGTCTCACATAAGATAGACAGGATAGACAAATGTGTAGAGACCAGGGCTCGTTAGTGGTTAGCAGGGACAGGAGGGAGGGAAAGGGAGAGCATTGCCCAGGAGGCAGTGAGCTGCTGTGCAGGGGAGGGAAGGACTTGGAGACGGTAGCCATGGTGGCTGCACAGCATGATGAAAGTAACGTCGCCCGATCCTACGTGTAAAATGTTGAAACGGCAAGTGTTTTGTTACATAACTTTTCCAAAATTCAAAACAACAACAACAAAAAATTGAATCAGAAAGTGGTGTAGGTTGTTTGGCTCTTGCCACAGGACCTTAACCTTTATTTCCAGTCAAGTGGATCTGGCAAAATACTGTGGACAGTTCCACAACTAAGTGGGTTTGTTTCACAATCCCACTAAGAGGCAAAAATAACCTGTTTCTTTCCTCTTCCCGTCCCTACCACCAACAAATCAGAGGGCTTTGGGCGCGTGTGATGATGAAAGAGTTGAGGGTGGAAAGGAAGGGGGGGAGATAGGAAGGCTTTAGCTGGGAAGATGAAATTATGAAATTCCCATAAAACGTTTCAGAGGATTACCTATGTATGAAAATCGGACTTCCTCACTGAACCCTTTTTGGGGAAGAGAGCAGGACTCAGTATAAGATTATGTGGTTACATTTATAAGCTGTTCCAGCCTGGCAGTTTTCTTTTTATCTATCCATCTATCCATCTGTCTGTTTCTCTTCTTACCTATCTATCTACCTACCTATCCCCTAGGTGTCCCTGGGTGGTGCGGACAGTTAAGCACTCAACTACTAGCCAAAAGTTTGGCAATTTGAACCCACTCAGAGGCACCTCAGAAGACAGGCCTGCTCATCTGCTTCTTGAAGGTCACAGCCGTGAAAACTGCATGGACCGTGGTTCTACTCTGCACCTACGGGGTGTCACCGTGAGTCAGAGTCACCGCAATGCAAATAACACCTCCCTGACAAACCTGAGACCAGTGATTCTGCCTAATCTCTGTTTTAGAGTCTGATACCCAACATACCAGTATAACTTGATTTTCTTAGGGAAAGCTATCTAGTTGTAGTATCTCAAGGTTATTTTTATTCTCAGCTGCAGTCAGAGCTGCTCTCTTGTTTCCTTGAATTCATTCATTTGTTCATCCATTTAGCGTTTCTTGGGGCCTCTTGCGTGCAAAGCGTTAACTTAATCACCGTCTGGCATGAGAAGATACGTAGGTTTGGTCCCTGCCCTGAAGAGGGTTCCCACTGAGGGTGGGAGTGAGGACACGCATACAGACAGCTGTGGTGCAGGCTGCTGCTGTTGCTAGCCACCTTCCAGTAGGCCTTGACTCGTGGAGACCCCACGCACAAGTGAACCACATGCTGCCCGGTCCCATACCACCCCATGATCAAATGCGGATTGCATAGTTGTGAGCCACAGGGTTTTCATTGGTTGATTTTCAGAAGGCCACCAGGCCTTTCTTCCTAGTCTGTCTTACATTAGAAGCTCCGCTGAAATCTGTTCAGCATCACAGCAACACACAAGTCTCCACCATCTGCATGTTAGGTGCATTGACTAGGAATCAAACCCTGGTCTCCCTCGTGGAAGGCGCAAATTCTGCCACTGAACCAGCACAGGCCTCATGATGCCAGATTGTTGTTGTTGTTGTGTGCCATTGAGTCATTTCTGGCTCGTAGCGACCCTATAGGACAGAGTAGAACTGCCCCATAGGATTTCCTAGGCTGATGTCTTTACAGGAGCACATTAGCAGATCTTTTCTTCTTCAGAGCTGGTAGCTTTGAACCGTAGACCGTTTGGTTAACCACCAAGCGATTAACCATTGCGCCGCCACGGCCTCTTCTGGTGCCTGAGGGAAGATACTAAAGTCTTGAGATGAATGTAGTGAAAGCATCATGAGGGTCCAGAGGGTAAAGGGCTGTTCCAGGCTCATCAGGCCACCAGCACACTGTGTTGTTAGATATACTTGGCCTTTATTTTTTAAAAAAACGAAATGTTTTGATCATACAGAAAAGTATAAGCGGTAATATGATGTGTGTGTACCTATTCCCAGATTTGTTAGTTCTTAACATTTTGCAATATTTGCTTCTGATTTTTTAGATCGTATAAAAGTATAAACAGTAATATAATGTGTGTGTACTTATTCCCAGATTTGTTAGTTCTTAACATTTTGCAATATTTGCTTCTGATTTTTTAGATCATACAGAAAAGTATAAACAGTAATATAATGTGTGTGTACTTATTCCCAGATTTGTTAGTTCTTAACATTTTGCAATATTTGCTTCCGATTTTTTAAAAAGAAATACGTAGGAAGCCTATGAACCCCTTCCATTTCTCTTTCTTCCCCCTCCTTCCTTCCCCCGAGGCATTTATCTTTCCTTTATGTGTATGGATCCATACATGTATGTGTATCCATAAACTATAAATGCTATTTTGCATGTTAAACATTCTTATGTAAATGGTAAAATGGTACCACGCTGTATATCAAAGACCACAGCCTTCAGTAGGGATTGCACCTCAACATGAAGAAAAGAAAAATTCTCACAGCTGGACCAATGAGCAACATCATGATAAACAGAGAAAAGATTGAGAGTGTCGAGGATTTCATTTTACTTGGAGCCTCAGTCAATGTCCAGGGAAGCAGCAGTCAGGAAATCAGAAGACACATTGCATTGGGTAGATCTGCTGCGGAAGACCTTTTTAAAGTGTTGAAAAGCAAAAATGTCACCTTGAAGACTAAAGTGAGCCTGACCTAAGCCATGGTATTTTCAGCCACCTCATCTATGTGCGAAAGCTGGGCAATGAATAAGGAAGACTGAAGAAGAATTGTGGCGCCTTTGAATTGTAGCATTGGCCAAGAGTATTGAATATACTGGGGACTTCCAGAAGAACGAACAAATCTGTCTTAGAAGAAGTAACAACCAGAATGCTCTTTGGAAGCAAGGATGGCAAGACTACGTCTTACATACTTTGGACACATTATTAGGAGAGATCAGTCCCTGGAGAAGGACATCATGCTTGGTAAAGAGGAAGACGCTCAATGAAATGGATTGAAACAGTTGCTGCAACCATGGGCACAAGCATAGCAACAATTGCGAGGATGGCGCAGGACCAGGCAGTTTTTTGTTCTGTTGTATACAGGGTTGCTGTGAGTCGCAGCTGACTCAACAGCACCTGACAACATGCTGTATGTATCCTTCTGCAGTTGGTTTGCTCGGCATTATTAAAGATTCACTGTGTTGCATGTGCTTACAGTTCATTCCTTGTCATTGCTTCGTAATATTTCATTGTTTGACTACGTCATAATTTTTTAATTCATTCTACTGTTGACATTTAAGGTATTTTCAATATTTTGCTATTACAGTAGTTCTGCATTGAATGTTCTTGAACATGTCTCCTTATACTCCAGATAAGAGAGCTTCCAGAATATGTACTGAGGAGCAGTGTGCGTCTCCAGCTTAAAGAAGGATTGCCACATTGCTGTCCAGCATGGCTAACCCTAGTTCACACCCTGACCAGCAGTGCATCAAGGCCCCCATCACTCTGCATCCTCACTTTTACTTGGGGCTCTCACGCTTTAAGAGCTTCACCAACCTAATGAGTGTGAAATGGTACAGCATTGCTGTCTAATTTGCGTTTCCTTGATTTCATGTGCTTATTGGCCATTTATCTCCCTCTGTGAACTGACTAGTATCACTTATTTTCTGTTTCCATTTTATTTTCTTATTGATACACAGCAGGTTTTATATATTTAGAATAATAAGCATTTGTCAGTTACACAGTATACTAATATGTTGCCCCCCCACCCCGCCATGCCGTTTTCTCCCCAGCTCTTTTTTGGTGTAACGCAAATGAAGAGGACTCTTTCAATCTTTTTTTGTGTCTTGTTTAAGAAATTCATTCTTACTCTATGTTTTTCAGGGTATTTTCCTATATAATCTTCTGAAAGTTCATGTGAATATTTTTGCTATTTGTATTTGTGTCTTAATCCACCTGGAATTGGCATATATTTATGTATAAACACAGAGATACATCTTAAGGATAAATGATATAATGTGTAGGAAAGTCAAACAATACTGATAAGTAGAGAATTTTTAAGAATTGTATTCTATGCAATCTCAGAATAAGATCAGCAAGCCCAGAATGTATGGTCTTTTCCGTAATGGGAAAATACCAGCACCAGTGCAGTTGTTTTTTTAGTGTAGTGATTAAGAGTTTGACTGCTAACCAGAAGGCTGGCAGTTCAAATCCACCAGCTGCTCCTTCAAAACCCTATGGGGCAGTTCTACCCTGTCCTGTAGGGTGGCTATGAGTCGGAATTGACTTGACGGCAATGGGTTTGGTGTTTTTTTTTTTTTTTTAGTCTTACTTTGATGAATGATTTTAGTACATGTTGGTTCCCCTTAGCTAGGAATAAACCTACCTTTAATGCACCATCCTACGGAACTCTGGGATAGCGTGATTATTATAACTTTTTTCATATTGAGACTTCATTTCCCTACCTTTCTTATGTGGCCTAGCACAGAGTCCATGCTCAGACATTAGATGCTGTCATCATTTCTCCCATGTCTCCCCTACCCCCACACCACCTGTTTTTGAAAGACTGTTACCTGGTAAATAGGTGGATTTATCACTTTGTGCTGTTTGTTGGTTGGAGCAGAGAAAAATGGAGAGTTGACAATTAATATAATTGGGTAATAAAACTCTTAAAGATTTTCCAGTAGCCTTTTCCTTGAACAGCAGTTTCAGTACCAGGCTTCCTCCTGTCAGTGTAGAGAATCTAAATTACTCCTTACCACAGGCCTGAAGGCAGCTGATTTCTTACCTTGTTAATGTTTTACCTCCTGCTTTAGGCTCAGATTGGTGTTACACATTCACTTCTGTGTTTGGATTTCATAAGTGATTTAATTTATGCATGTGTGCCTCTAATCCATGGGAGCTACTGAAGAAGAGTGCAGTCCTCAGACCTTGAGACCGAATCCTGCTCTTCTGTACACGTTACTCATGGAACCCCTGACAGAGCTGGCCACTCGGCTTACGTTCTGAGGGTGAGCCTCTGTTCTCTGAGCGCCATTGCGGCCTGTTTTTGCTTCTCCGGATTGGCACTCATCCAGCTGTTGGCTTGCATGATGTTTTTCTGCTTACCTCCTGCCTCCCAAGCTGTTCCTGGATTATCAGCTCTTATTCGTCTAAGTTTTTCTGAAGCACTTAACTCAGTGTCTCACAGTGTAGCTCCTTAGGAAATGTTTGCTGAATAAGTGTTTCTTATATTTTATTGTTATTAATAGCTTTTTTTTTAATAGCTACAGAGTTTATTATTAATACTACAATTTCCAAAGTGCTTTTCATGTATGATTACATTTAGTCCTCATGGCAACCCTGTGGTGTGGATGATATATTAATACCCCCAGTTTACAAGGAGTAAGTCAGGCATGTTAAAGAATTTCTCCAGGTTCGATAGCTGAACCCGTTGCCATCTAGTCGCTTCCAACCTGTAGCCACTCTGAAGGACAGGGTAGAACCACCTCAGAGGGTTTCCAAGGTTGTAAGTCTTTACAGAAGCAGACCGCCACATCTTTCTCCCAGGGAATGGTTGATGTGTTCAAACTGATGACCTTTTGGTTAGCAGCCGAGCACTTTGGCCACTGTGCCACCAGGGCTTCTTGTTCAGTAGCCATTGTGTGGTAATTTCAAGACTCAGATTAATGCTCTTCCTTCCCTGTTCATAAAACTAAGAATAGCACAAGAACCACAGCGAAGACAACGAAATGTGAACTATTAGCCTAAAACTATATGGTATTTTCAGTTGTCTTATATGCACGCACAAACTAGACAATGACTAAGGAAGACCAAAGAAGAATTGATGCTTTCGAATTATTGTTTTGGTGAAAAATAATGAATATACCATGGACTTCCAGAAGAATGAACAAATGTGCCTTGGAAGAAGTACAGCCAGAATGCTTCTTGGAAGTGAGGATGGTGAGACTTTATCTCACATACTTTGAACACATTATCAGGAGAGACCAGTCCCTGGAGAAGGACATCATGCTTAGTAAAGTAGAGGGTCAGCAAAAAAGAGGAAGACCCTCAAACAGATGAATTGACACAATGGCTGCAGCTGTGGACTCAAACACAGCAATGATTATGAGGATGACACTGGACCAGGCAGTGGTTTTCCTGTTGTATGTAGGTGTAAAACGGCTTGGGGGCAGTGTCTGACCTGCTCCAACCCCACAATGGGAAAGGAGAACCAAGATCAGCAGCGCAAGACTGACTCCCATGAGGTGGAGGTCAGACAAGCCTCCTCTCTCAGCCGTCTTTACCAATTCTGACACCAGCTGTCCCTCGCACAGCACTCTGTACTTCTCTGCTGGGTCTGATAATTCACTGTAGTGGCCACACAGAACCCACAGACCATTCTCACGATTATGGGGCTTATTAGGAAAGTAACAGTTACAATGCCAGTTCAAGAACACTCAGGATATAGTTCTTCCATCAGGACAGCCTCTTCCCAACCGTGCTGGCAGGCACGCCTCTCCCTGCCCTAGGAGCCACTCAGCTTTCTCTCTCCTCTTTCCATGGGCCAGGAAGCCCCCAGCAGTCTCCTGCTGCTAGGTCTGTGCTTCTGGGTCTCTCCTGCCACCGCTTCTCACTGTCTTTTGGATTACAGGTTGTTCTCTCTCAGTCTTCTGCTTCCAGGAGCTTCTCAGCGCAGGGATCCCGGGTCCAAAGGACGTGTTCTCCGGTGCTGTGCTCCTATCTTTTCTTTCTTGGAGGTAGTAGATCCTCCTCTCTGCTCTGAAATTGGCTGTCTTTTAAGGCAAGACTGACCAATCCCCTTGGTGGGCCACAATTACCGTATTACACAGTCCCGCTCATTCACCTGGGTGGAAGTTACAAGACCATGGCTAGAAAGCCCACACACAAAAGTAATCAATCGCACTGCAATAGGGTACAACATAAGAACCCTGAACTGACTTGATGGCACCTAACAACAGCAAAAATAGCAGCCTATTAGAGTGTTTTACAGCATAATCCCAAACCCAGTTCCTCTGACTACAAATCTCAAACTTAGTTCCATTTGCTATTGTCTGCAGCTACCATTAGCTACACTCTTTCCCCAGATGGGAAGCTGGAAGTGCACATTCAAACAAACAGGGTTGATGAAATTTGCCACTTTAGGTCTGAGTTACATGGGCAGGTGGGATTTTAGGCTATGGTAAGGAACGGTGTTGTTTGGATTCTCATTGATGGGGTAGTCATACTTGGCCGGTAATAACACCTGTTTGATTTGTTGTTGTTTTGCTTTTGCGTTTTTGTTTGTTTTTTATTGTTCAAAAAGTGCCTTTCTTTGTCATGGTTATTCAGATTCTTGTGGAAGTAAAGATGGCTGAGGCTGGGAAGGTGGATATATTTCACAGTCTTTCTAACATGTCCTCTCCCCCCATGGGCCATCATTCTATGTACGTTGACTGGCAACCTATGTGGGAGAGACACTTGCCAGAAAGAGTTGGGCGGATACATTGTACCTTGCCTTATGAGGAGTAGCCTCTCACTGGGGCTTAACTGCCATCAGATCCCCCGCTACATGTACCTCATTTAGGGGTGCAGAATAGACAAGTAGAGAGTGGGCCCCAGAAATTCATGCAGTAGCCAACCTTTTGCACAGTGTCAGTGACAGAGGGTGGTGGTGGTTGGGGTGCACAATTAACATTTTGCTGTAAATGACACAGGAATCCTTTCAAAAAAAAAACTGTTAACAGGTGTTTCCTTTAAGCCAGACATTAGTCTCCAGAGTTCTCACCATCTTTGCTTTTAGAAAGGACATGTTTCTCAGCCGGCCATGTTCCCCCCACACCAAACCTACTTCTCTCTCTGTCCACTTTTTTTATCCTTACCTGCTTGCGCTCCTCTTTCGCTTCCCCAAGGGTTTCTCTCAGGACAGGCTCTTGATGGCAGTTGTTCCTTGGTTAGACTCCTTTACCTGTTTTCATAAAACGGTGAATTATGCCCGGGACCCTCTGTAGTCTACCCTTGCAGCTGTTGGTATAAATGGCCCTTAGGGAGACCAGAAGCAATGAACCTGGAATAACCACATTTGACTTCTGTGAGCCCTCTGGAGAATTTAGTAATTACTTAATGGATTGGATTGGCGGCATATACTGTTCCAGATAACAGCCTGGGTTGCATTAAATTAACCTTCACAAATGGGTATTTATTGGTGTACACTTAAAAGACTACATGTGTTGGCTGTAATTGCTCTTCACGTTTTTCCATGCTGATAGGTATTTGTGCCAAGTAAAAAAATCTCTCAGATGAAAGCCTGGGTGGTAGTCGTAGCCATTTAGTGATGTGTGTCATTGTGTCCAACACATTGAGCATAAATCCTGTCTTGTAAACAGCAGGGAGACTAATGAGGCTTGCCCACATTCTGGTATCATTACCAGGAATTCCAGCAGAGAAAAAGAAGGCCTAGAAAAGTAGTACACAAGACAGAGTGATTGTTGGAACTCTTGAGGATCTGAATTAAGGAGAGAGTATTGTTCAACCTTGGGAACAGACATGTATGTACAAATATGGGAGCATAGACTACGTTTAGCAAAAAAAGAAACCAAACAGTTTGTTCTTAATGAACACTTGCAAAAAGTCACTAACGTAGCTCTCAGAGATAACGAGGAGCTTGTTCATGAGTGCCTCTAATTCTGAGTGGTGTCAGGGGACAACCAGTGAAATAACACAGCTGTTAGCATCATGGCAGACTTTGGCTTTCTCGGAACTCCTCGGAACTCCAGCCAACTAAACTTCACACCAGTTTTAGTCGTACAACTTCCCGAGCATCTCCGCTCTCCTTTTTATAGTGGGAAACACACATGACTTCTGAACACACCAAAATCTCTTTCCAGAATACTTTAAAATGTGATTTTTATAGGTTTATTTCAAATCTTTATTCTTATCATTACTGTTAAACAACTTGTGTGTCTGATGTCACACCAAGGGCTGCAGTTATTGTTTACTGCCTAAGCTCTGGTTTCTTGCTGGACGTGGATTTTCATGGGAGCTGCATCATGGCTGTTTTGATGCATTGTGTTCCATGTATCTTTGGTTTGGAATGAATGAGCATATGAAGGAATAATAGCAAATAAAGTCGTCTGATTCCATATGCAGAGTCACTAATCACAGAAAAGCCAGAACTAGAAAGCAAACTCAGGGTAAAGTAGCTTTCTTCCTTTTAGTCTGGAAAATTCCTCTCCTCCATTCCCACCCGTTACTCCTTCCTTTGAAATAGAAACCCCTGGGATGCACTGAAGAGCAGTGAAAAAGGCTGGGTCTTAGAAGACCTATGTTTTGGCCCCAGGCCTGTCACTAAATTAACGCTCATTTAGCCCTGGTGGCACAGCGGTTCAGAGCTCAGCCGTTAACCAGAAGGTCAGTGGTTTGAACCCACTAGCTGTCCCACGGGAGAAAGATGTGGCAGTCTGCTTCCCTGAAGATTTACAGCCTTGAAAACCCCATGGGGCAGTTCTGTTCTGTCATGTAGGGTTGTTATGAGTCGGAATTAGACTCGACAGCAGTGGGCTGGTTTTGGTTGGTTGATATACAGTAAATACTTACTGAATTACTGAATGAACAAATCACATGGACACCTCCTGAGTACCTGTGGTAGGTAGGCTCTGGAGATACAGTAATGCTCTGCGATGCTGGGTAAGCGCCTTGGATTCCCTGAACATCAGCTTTATTACTTATAAAACAAGAGAGTAGAATGAGGTGCTTATTTCCTAAGCCATTTTATAAAAAAAGATTGGATTAGAAGAGCTTTACGGTTTCTTTACCCTTCAGAACTCTTCCCTCTCCTGAACCCACACCCTGGAATTATTAGGATCAGAGGAAAATACTGGGCTTACTTGCATATCTAGTTGCAGTCTTTGTGGGACCCAGAATTTGCACTGAAAGCAAGTTTGTTTAAAATACTTTCCCAAAGAGGTCCTCGTAACCACCAAGAGTGGTCCACGGAGGTCTCTGTTTAGGATTCTTTTTACATAGAAAATAGGAATGTTTGCCGTTTGCTGCAGACTGTGGCACTAGAAATTAAAGCCATGACTCCCAAGGGATTTCTCCTTTAAATTGTAAGAGAAATTAATCTTAATCCTTGGTGATAATGGTAGAAGGAAAAGATTCGTTGGCACTTTCCCCCAGACCATTTCAGCAGCTTTTCTGGCTGCTAAGCTCCTGGACGCCACGGTGGGTCGGGTGAGCTTTGGAGAGGAAACGTGTCAGAAGCTTAGCGCTTTTCACTAGAATCTGATAGAGACTTAGTGCTTGGCAGGTCAGTGTCACTGCTATTTGTCTCTGACCTCGGAGATCTGGAGTTCTTCACATCAAAACCACGTCTTGCTGAGCAGAGATCAAACGTAGGAAGGTAAGGATTCTGCCAGTGATTTATCATGCCAGGGAGAGTGGTCTGGCCATATGGGGCCACTGCAGACGATGTTGACATTCTGGCCGTTTCTCATACAGGCCTCTGCTGTAGTTACGGCTAGCTCATCTTGTAGAGGAATTCCAGGTCAAGTGACATTTCTTCACAGGGCTTAGCTCTGACATGAAGTTTATTTCAAAATCAAGTCCTAGCAAGATTTTTCTAATATTTTATTTAAGTGGCAAGTAGGAATTTCTTGGCCAGATATTTGAAGATCAGTTTGAGTTTTTTATTTGATATCTCCTTTTCTCTCCCTTTTCTGGGAAGTTGCTTTTTAGAAAAAGAGAGAGAGATTAAGATGCTTTGAGATCGATAAAGAAAATTTTCTTCCTACGTAATAGATGTAACTTTAAGGTGATGACACTATAACTTACTGCCATCCAGTCGATTCCCACCCATAGCAGTCCTGTAGGACAGAGTAGAACTGCCCCATAGAGTTTCCAAGGCTGTAAATCTTTAAGGAAGCAGACTGCCACATCTTTCTCCCACAGAACGGCTGGTGGGTTCAAACCGTTGACCTTTTGGTTAGCAGCCAAGTGCTTTAACCACTGCGCCACCAGGGCTCCTAATGACACTGTAATAAGCCATGCACAATTAGATTTATTTGTTCTTCATCACATTTTCTGAAGCCGGGGGCTTTAGGAATGAATTGCTACCAATAATAATTAGTATTATTCTTGGGCTGGGGCAGCATCCCAGAGACAGTTGTGCATGTTTGTAAAGGCCGAGTGCAAAGAGGAAAAGTTACGCGTTGAAGCACAAAATAGGTATAATTGCGTTTGAGACTATCTGCTGAGAGTTGAGTCAAGGGCAAGTATTTTTAATTAAAAGGAAAAAATCAACAATCTATTTTATCACTTATTTATATCAAGACACGTGAACTCAATTGGGCTTGTGTTTTGCTTACCGTCACAGGCGATGCCTAGTCCCCTAGGCAGAGCTCACTCTGGTTGGCTCAGAGGCTGGCAACCTTAGTGGCCTCTTCAGCTTTAGGATGTGTGCAGGGTGTCTCAGCCCCTCCTGTAACATAAGTGGAAGACAGCTTTGCAGTGTCAATGAAGTAAAAAAAGCCAAAACCAAACCCGCTGCCATCAAGTCAATTCCAACTCATAGCGACCCTATAGGGCAGAGTAGAACTGCCCCATAGAGTTTCCAAGGAGCACCTGGCCGATTTGAACTGCCAACCTTTTGGTTAGCAGCCGTAGCACTTAACCACTATGCCACCAGGGTTAGTTGAAGACAGTAACATCCAATTCACCTGTGAAGGTGTCAGTTATCCCTTTTGTGTTTTCGTTTTTCATAACAAGAAAAAATTTCTGTAAATGGAAAGGGTCTATCCTGTAACTGAACTCCAGCTGATTTCCTGGGGGTATCTGTTCATCTGCATATAAGGCGGGAGTTTTAATTCTAAGTACTTTCATTCTGTAGGGAACAGGTTTAAGCCCAGTGATGAAATTGAGTTTCTCCTGGTGTTTACATGGAATTGTTGGAACGTGTACATCCATGAAACAGTTTAGGGATGCCGCATAAAATCCAGGACGTTAAGTTTGAATTCGGATAAACGATAAATGCATTTTAAGGAAAGTTATGTCCCATGACTTGCCAGTGAAGTGGGACATACTTACACTAAAACTTTATTCCTTGTCTTTCTGAAATTTATATTTAACTGGGTGTCCTGTATTTTTATTTGCTAAATCTGGCACCCCTAAATTGTTATGCAGCCACTTTGTGATTTTTATCTGTGACCAACGAATAAATGTTTTAATTAAAAATAATTGGCAATAAAATCGAAGACCAGAGGAATCCTTTAAAATTGTTCCACTCCAATAATGAAGAGTGAAAGACTTTTTTTTTTTAAACCCAAGAACTCTGGTGGATAAATAGGACTACTAGGCCCATTGTAAAGTTTGCTTAATCTCCTAAATGAAGTGTTCAAATCTTCTAATTCAGAATCATACAAACAAACACATCGAGATAAGCTGGGTGCTCTTTCAAATGGGGACCCCCATGGCTTTGAAAATAAACACTTCAGGCCCCCTCCCTCGCAACACCCACAGCCATTAGCCTTTCTGATGCCTGCATTTGCAAGTGAACAGGCTGCACTCTGAGAAAGACAGAGGACTAATTAAACCCAGGGAAGATAGGCAAAGGAACATTTGTTTCCAAGCAGAAGACAAAAAGAAATCGTGTTACAGTCCCCTTTCTTGAGACTGACAGGAGGGCATCAAAGCCCCTTTCCTGATTTCCTCTTCTCAGAGCCTTTCCCACACAATTGCTCAGCCCCTCTGGGGTGTCAGCCCCAGCCTGCTTGAACCCACCTACATTCGGCTATCAGAAAAGGGTAGCAAACAGAAATTCCCAGGGTCCTGTTAATGTTTTAGATGGCTTCATCATCTTTACCTTCTGCTTTTGATTGAATTGTATCCCCCCAAAATGTATGTCAACTTGGCTAGGCCCTGATTCCCAATATTGTGTGATTGTCCACCATTTTCTCATCTGATGTGATTATCCTGTGTGTTGTAAACCCTAACCTCTGTGATGTTAGCAGGAGCCCTAGTGGTGCAGTGGTTCTGTTAGGCTGCTAACCAAGGGGTTGGCGCTTCGAATCCACCAGCCACTCCTTGGAAACCCTACGGGGCAGTTGAGCTCTGTTCTTTAGGGTTGCTGAGTTGGAATCAACTCAGTGGCAGTGGGTTTTTTGTTGGTTTTATAATGTTAGTGAGACAGGACTCTGTATCTCCTTTCTTGTCCTTTTGCCCTGTGTGTCTCCAGTAGTTTTGCAAACCCTTGGCAAGGGGGTCTGACAAAGGGATCTTAAAACTGGTTGCCACTGAGTTGATTCTGATTCATAGCGACTCTGTAGTTAGCAGCAATGGAGAAAAGAATGAATGAATGAACAAACAAACACAGGGCTTTTTAAGAGCACTAATAAATTGCATTGAATTGATTGTTTACATTCAGGATCCAAATCACTTAGAAGTTAGAGTGCACGCAGTGTGCCAGGCTTGTTAGTAACTCAATCCTTAAAGCCACTCCGTGAGGTGGTTTTATTGTCTTGTTTTACAGATGGGAAAGCAGAACCACAGAAAGGTTGAGTGGCTGTCCAAGTCAGTCTATCCACCTTTATGGACACAGGAACGTGACCCATTAAGAAACCCCGTGAGGGCAGTGGGGAGGCAGAATTGGATCCTAGAGCACCTTTGTCCATTTTTAATGGTTAAAGAAGAGCAAAAAGACCTCCGTGACACCCAAACAGGTGCCCTTCAAGGCCAGACATATGACAAATGAGACTGGGAAAACCCAGCAGTTTGCATCTTTTGAAGGTATAGCTCTGCCATAAGCCCTGGAACCCTGAATCAGATGGAACACTGGATCTACCCTCAACCTCTATCACAGGCCCCAGAGTTCCTCCAGGACCCATTAAGTCTTGCTGACTGTCTTAAGCAACCCCTCTGGGAAAGGAGCCAGAGCCCCCTGCCCCCCACCCCCCCACCTCCCAGTGCATTCTGATACAGCCTCGTCCCCTTAAGGCAACCAAGCTGCCCTGTCCTCTGGGAAACAGGGTGGGGTGCATGGCTGATGACCTTTGCCTCTGCCCTCTTCAGTGTCCTTTCACCTTTGGAAACAAACCTTGAGTCAGGTGGTTACCCGAGAAGCCGGGTGGCTCCTTGCTGCCTAGCTGCTAGTGTTCAGCCTTGTTTCTGCCGACTGCATCGGTGGGGTCTGTGTGTCGGTGTGTTAGCGGAAAGCAGGTTAGTGTAGTGGGCGGGGCGCCTGAAGTTTATGTGAAAACACCCAACCACTTTCCTGGCACACTTCCGACTAATATTTTAAAGCTGTTTTAAAATGCAGCCCTTTGTTCTGCGTTTCTTTTGACCTCGTACTGTCTGAATACTCTACAAGTCGAGGTTGTGGTCTTTTTAAGTGAGTCTTTTTCTGCCTTTCAAGCTAGGACCCGGGGTAAGCGAGGTTTAGGGGACGCAATATTAGCTTCGTTATTTAAAACTGTTAATTGATTTAAGATTAGAATTGATAAATCAGTCCTTGTGAAAGCAAGCTTTATAAAACTGTGAGTTTTGCCAGTAAAAGGTTGCACCTTGAACAAAGGCCGTGTCTCTGTGATATCAAAACACTGACTTTCAAGTGGACGATACCATCAGTCATCTAGGTGTTTTTCCTATACGACGCCATTTGGGTGTTTTTTCACTTTTTAGCCAGATGTTTTGGCGTGAAGCTAAGAGCTGAAGTCCATAGAGCCGCTTTTGCTCTAACTGCCCGGCTATTTCAAGAGGAAGTTTCTGTTTGTTTTTTTCTAAATAATCTGAACCCTGGCTTCATTATTTTACCTGTTATAGGTAGAGCCCTAATTAGAAATAAAATGAGGTGGGGATTTTTTTTTTTCATTGACGTTAAAATTACTTTTATTGCCTTTGATTTGAATATTCAGCAGCCACTAGCTCTGCAGACCACACGCTCCAGGGTTCCTCTGCAGTTTTCTGTACGGTAGAAGGTTGATTTTACATAAAGACAGCGCTGTTCTCTGTTGTCCAGAAGTTCCTGTAAAGGTTCCTCAGCAGAAACCGTGGAGCGCTCACATAAAATGAGAGAGCTGACACAGGACAAGTCCTCAGACTACTTTTTTGTATTGTTTAATGAGAAATGACTGAATTTTTCATACAAATAGATGGATCTGACTGGTACTTCCCTGTGATGAGCCAAAAGCAGGTCAGTGACAAGTTGAGTAAAATCTCTTTCTCCAGGGCACAATCTGAAACAAAACCAAGCCCATTGCCATCGAGTTGATGCCAACTCATGACCCTGTAGGACGGAGTAGAACTGCCCCATAGAGTTCCAAGGAGCGGCTGGTGGATTTGAACTGCCAACCTTTTGCTTAGCAACTGAGCACGTAACTGCTGTGCCACCAGGGCTCCTTCGGGCACCATCTACTGCAGGGTTTAATACAAATCATTTGAAGCATTTGCTATTAAAAAAACAAAACGTTTTATTACGGAAATAAAACATGGCAGCTTTATGTCAAAGATTGAGTGAGAACAGGAAGTTATTTACACTGAGCTTCTATTAATGCCTGCTGTTTGGGGAATTCCTCAGGCGCTTAGCTTCCCAACTAGAAAATTCGTGGCAGCCTCTCTAGCCGTGTCTACTTTGCTGTGGGCTAAAAAGTGTGGCAAGCCTGATTTGGCCTTGATCACCTTCTTGCTGCAGGACTGGCCAAAGAGGGGCGGCCTAGATGACCAAGCCTCACAGCTTTGAATCTCGATCCCAACAACTGTTGAGATTTCTAAAAGCATTTAATTTTTAGGGGAAACTGACCCATGTTGACAGATGATCTGAATGCCTTATCTCGTGCCCACTCCTTTCCCCAGTTAGCATGACTTATTGTCTCTTTTGAGCACTGACCACGTGTTAAGTGTTATGCTGGATGCAGAGGAAGCCAAATGAAGCCAGGGACCTTTCTTCAAGGAACTCGGAGAAGGGGGAAGCTCGTAATTCAGCTAGCTAGGTACCGGGCACATTTACATATTTTATCTCACTTGATTGTACAACAGCCCTGTGAGGTGGATAGGCCTTATTTCTGTTTTTACAGAGGAAGGAAAGAAGCTGGCTCAGGGTGCTGCGAGGAATGAGAGGTTGGGGACCTTTCAGCTCCAGCACCTCCATACCAGGTGCCCTGTAAGGAAGACGAGGGGTCACACACAAGGTTAGTCACCTCAGTCCTCACTACATTGACCGAGTTCTCTTTGCTTCACACGTGCACACAACCCTCATTACACTCAACTGTCAAGCTTAAATAAAGGAAGTAGCTTCAGTCTGTGCCCTTGTCTTGGCAAGGGTGGTCTTGCGTGCTATCTTGTTACGCCAATGGTCTCTTTTGAGAAATGAAATTGTGTAAACTAGCCAAGTCATCTTTAATCGGCTTTCTGAATCCCACCATTCTGGTCCTTACTGTTTTAACTCCGGGACATAACCATACACTCCATTCCCAGGGCAGATCAACGCCCCCGCCGCGACCATGAGGCGTCTAGTCCCTAAAGGCTTGGGGAGGGTCACTTCTGATCAGCAAACAGTCTTTGCTGCAGTAGAGCCTTTCCCTGCTAGAGTTCCTAAAAGCATTCCAAAGAGGAGGAAATAACGTTTCTGAGAAGAAAAACGACATGACATTTCCTGCCCAGGTGCCCAGAATTTCGGACGCCGTGAAATACTTAGAGGGAAGTTGTGCTCATGGAATTTTTTTCAAATGCTTGTGTGCAGTGTTCCTAGTAAACTGCCATTATGGTTTTTCATTCCCTTATTATGTAGAAGAAACCATGAGCCAAACAGCTGTGACCATTTTATAAAGACTTTGGCAGTCTTCATAGGGCAGCCTTTTTCTCTTATTCAGCCTTGGATACTCAGATTCTACAGAGAAAAGAATGTGTTTTGAAAAAAAGACACACTTTGCTTTGGTGCAGTGAAATTGTAGCCAGCTCCTAAATCAGTCAGGGCTGGCCCTTCCCTGTCCGTCTCCTCATCCAAGCCAGCCATCCTGCAGGCGGTCAGCAGGGTAGGGCCTGGTTTTGAAGTGTTCTTCCTGGGCCTTCAAACAGAGCCCTGTAGCAGTAAGAACACACAACTGTTCTCTCATAAGCCCAGGAAAGTGATTTCCTATCTGAGGACCGTCAGAGTCTGGCTGCTGCCTGTTGTCTGGCAAAAGTCGCTGCTTCTGCACCTGGGGAGACTACAGAATGTGCCCCAGGGCCCCATCTCTGAGCAGTATCACATTAGGAATGTAAATCCCCACTGCTTCCCAAACACATTCGCTTTCAAGAAAGGATACAAAAAATTATTTTGCTGTCATCTGTGTTGATTGTGGTAAAGAAAAGAGGGACCCAGGCAAAATTCCTTACCCTGAGTAATTGTTAAGGACTCTGTGGAAGGGGCATAGCAAGGAGTGCTCCCATTCCCTGGGGAGTCGTCCAGTCGGATTTCCAAGAAACATTAGCAAAAATCAAACTCGGAAGGGAATTGGGGTATGGGGGGTCCCGGTCCCTATTGTGACGTTAACTGGCTGTGTGAGCTTGGGCAGGTGGCTGGATTTCTTTTGACAAGCTTATATGAAATCTTGCATTTGCATAGATTATGTCTAAGACCTCGTCCAGCTCCGTGGATCCATTCCTTCCTAACCAAAGCAGCCTCAGCTGTATTTAGATGGAGGGAAAAGATACTCATTCTTCAGTGCATTTTAGAATAGTGCTTTAGCAGGATTTGGTTGTTAAAGTGTGATCTTGGTGTACTGCATCACACCGGGAAGCTAAAACCAGTTTGTATGTAGTGGTGGAGGGAAGTTCCCAGCTGTCCTGGGCGGTGACTTTACATAGGCTTTAAAATGTCTGTTACAGGACTCTTTTTCCACTTAAACTGTGCTTTTTCAGGCTATACCTTCTTGTATGTAGTTGCATGTTAAAGTACTAGACGTAAATGGGGACGAGGCAGTCACTTCTGAACCCAGAGGATGGACTCTCCAGCGGTCCCCGAGATCCTCTTATTCACATGGCTATAAAGGCTGACATGTATTTAGGATAGCGACTCGACAGCACTGGGTGCTGGGTGGGGCGTGACAAACCTAGTGTCCCAGGACTTGATAAACTTTCTTACTGAGCGCCCACTGGTGGCCGCATAGTTCCTATATCTGGTACTTTTAGGGATAGCAATAGATTTTATAATGAATGACATCTTCGATTGAATTGGTAGCGGCTTTTTGAAGTGCCAGATTGAAAAGAATTCAGAAGCTCATAAGGAAAGGATATCGTGATCAGTGTATGTCAAGCAGCTGGAAGGAAGCTTTGTATCACAAGTGCCACAGATGAGTCTTCTTTGATCACCAAGTCTAGTACCTCGCAGATGGAGAAATGGAGGGCCAGGGAAGCCGAGTGACTTGCCTGACATTCAGTGTGGAAACAGGACTAGGACACAAACTCATCACCGCTTCTGTGGCCTTTTTGTGCCACACGGCTATCCCCTGATAAACACACCACAGGCACCGTCAGCTGAAATAGGAAACTATAAAATGGCAGCACTATATAATTAGTGAGGGTCAGGTGAGGGGACTGCAGTCCCACTTTGGCCTTTCCAGTTGTGTACCACTCAAGAGAACTCCAGTGTTCTGGTCAAGGGCACCAGAGAAAATCGGTTTCTTTTGAACTGCCTTCATTCCAAAGGGCAAGGTACCAGTGATACTGCAATCTTTTTAGGTAAGTAACTCCCTCGCCTTGATGGTTACAGTGTCTATCCAAAACCTGAAAACTGGTTGTTTAAACATTGGTTTAGACAAGAAAAAGTTGGGAAGCAAACATTAGCGAGATGGTATATTGAGGGGCCAGCTCAATGCGGCACGATATGAAAATGGTTCTAGGATTCCAAGAACCTTGACTCCCAGGAATTCAGAGATAAACTATTTTGCTCCTCACTGAAAGACAATATTTGCTTCTCAAATAATACAAATGCATATTAAAATTATATTCATCAGTTATTTCACTGGGACTTTTCTGGGTACCGGGGATACAGAGAGGAAGACAGCACGGTATTTGTCCTTAAAGAGCTAATAGTCTAGTGGGCACAAAGATGAAGAATCATAAGACAACATGATACATAGGCAGATGTCAGAGGAAACGCAGCTAGCTCTGTCCGAAGGGATTCGGGAAAACTTTACCAAGAGGTTGTATTTAAACTTTGTTTTGAAGGATGATTAAGATGTTAATGTTTTGTCAGGTAAAGAAAGGAGGGAAGAACAGCATATTCAAATACCCTAACTCGTAAAAGTTCATAGTAGATGTAGAAATTGGTATGTTTTTATTACAGGATTTGGGGGAGGGGACAAAGAGGATCTCAGGTCCACAGATTTTAAGTGATCACTCGCCTCAGCTTGTACACCACAGCCACGCCTTCATCTGTGCAAGACTCCTCTTATTTTTCCCGCAAGCACAGACTCTGATGCATCCGTGTCCTTCATTGAAAATGTGCTGTTGTCTTTTCATTTACGTAAATGGCGTTGTGCTGATTTAAGCTGATCGCAGTGGTTAAATGCTATGGCTGCTAACCAAAAGGTCGGCAGTTGGAATCCACCAGCTGCTCCTAGGAAACCCTGTGGGGCAGTCCTCTGTCCTATTATAGGGTCACTATGAGTTGGAATTGTCTCAGTGGCAATGGGTTTATTCTGGCATAGATATTTGGTGAGGAGGGGCCTGAAATGAGACTAAAAAGATTGATCGGGACCAGATTATGAAATAATCTGTCCCTTGGGAAGAACTGGGTGTAGTTATTTTGGAACGGTATAATTGGCTACTTGAAGGTTAGGCAGTGTGAAAGAAGTAGCACCAGGCAATAATGTGGAGAGGAATGGAAAAAGCTCCGTATTTAGTGATGGGAGACCTGGGTTTAAGTTTTTGTCCTTTGAGTTTTTTGCTGTATTAACTTGGGTTTATAACATAAACCTTAGATTTTTCATTTGAAAGGAAAATAATACCTTTTTCACAGACTTGTTAATAGGGATTAAATGAAATAGTGTAAGTACCCCATACAGGTGGGCACCTAATTGTGTCTGAATTATTTATTGAACATGCGTCACCCATGTACTTTGGGTTAAAACAAATTCCTTTCCCAGGATTATCTGTCTGCAGGTGGTTTTACCATTGACCATGTAGTTGGCCCATGTAGATTTCCCTGCTAGCACGGGTCTAGAAGGACACACTGGTCACACGATCCTGTCTCTTCAACTGTGGCCCAGGGTTCATCCTTGATGAAGCCCTGGTCATCTCCTCAGAGAATGTTTTGTTGGCTTCTGTCAGGCAGGTGTGATTGCTGTGATTGAGTTTCTCTGAGGCACACCAGTTACCTGTCTGGTGTTTTATAAAATTAAAATATGAAATATCTTTGGAACATATTGGTAGTAGGTATTCTGAAACACTTTTGAATGTTGCAACCACATCTTGGTATCGGTACTGTTACTGCTTTGGTCTCTCCCACTACCGTGCTGAGCAGTTAACTTCAAGGGCAAGAGGTGATTCTTATTTCTGTATCTCCCAGTGCCTGTGAACCTATAGGACAGAGTAGAAATGCCCCATAGAGCTTCCAAGGAGCACCTGGTGGATTTGAACTGCTGACCTTTTGGTTAGCAGCTGTAGCACTTAACCACCACACCACCAGGGTTTCCAATAAATATAGTAAGTGCATAACAAGTGTTTTGTAAATAAAGGAAGAATAAATGAGTTGTGGGAGACAGAACAAAAATGGAAACTCGCTCTCCTTTGACATGTAACCTCTTCCCTTTTTCTTCCCTTCTTTCCTCCTCTTTTCAGCTGCTCACTTCCTCCCAGTGAACAGTGTTATGAGCCTTTCCTAGCCTTAAATCACCTTTCTAGAAGATAATAGTTCTTTCATTTCCTCTCTAAACAAGAATAAAAGATGACATGTCTCCATTATAAAGAAATGGCCTGAGCAACTTCTGGAAAAACTCTAGTGGTTAATCAGTTACTTTTTATTTAAATATATATGCTTAATGCTGAATTACACTGTAAACCCCCCAGGCTGATTTATGGCCTCAGTCTGCCTTAATTAACATCGATTCCAGCAGGATAGTAAATGGGAATGGCCTTCACAATTGAGGTTGAACAATGGGCTCTCTGGGTGTTGTCCAATTTGTAGCATGATTTACATGGAAGCAGGCCCTTCCTCTGCCAGGATTATCCCTTTTTCATCTGGTGTTTAGGATGGGTTATATATAATCTATAGATAGGAACATTTGCTGTCAAATACTTTTGCTGATTTAGTGAAGGCCACACAATGGCCACTGTTAATAAAGAAGGGGGAAAAAACCCGACCTGAAGCTTTGCAGGGATCCCAGGCTCTTGCTATGTGTCATCATCCGTCCAATCTCTGGCGGTTTTACGAAGTGCTCATAATGAAAGTCAGATTGAATGCACAGGATATGTACGTTTACTCCACAGCCATTGGAGTCTGTGGTGCTGGAAGAGAATAAGAGCCCCATGAATGCAAATTTATTGCAAAAGAATCCAAGGGGCGGGGGCATGAGTGCCTGCTGAATGGTACTACCAGACACGGAACACCGAAAAACTTCCCAGCATGAGTGATTTAAGTGTAAGATTTGGCTTGTAAAGCTGCCAGCTGCTTGGTTTCAAAACTTGAAACATTTCCAAAACATTGGATGAGGCACTTTATATGTGCACTAGAGTAAATACTCTGGTTTTACTGCCAATTTAAATGTGCTCAGTTTACAGTCGTGAGCTTGTATAGGCATTACCTTGTTTATAGAAAGTGGAACAGGAAGAAATGAACATTAACCATTACCAGTAGCAGTTCCCATTGCCTTCCTCCACAGCACTGATGCCAGGCAGTTTCTTCCAGTTTGGGAATATGTCACAACTGACATTGGTGTGTGCTTGGTTTTCACGTCATGTTGATTCAACAGCATAACAAATGCTGTAATTGAATAATTGAATGTGGCTTTGTCAAGGCTGCTCTGGCCAGTTAGCCGTTTCTTAGTTTCCTAAAACAGAGGCCAGCGGCACTCCCAGGTGTGGTAATCGTGGGAAGGTAGAGTACGGGGGGGGCGGGGCTTAGGGTACCCTGATTACACATACTTCGGTCTGTTTTAGCCAAGCCTGTTTTCTACTAGTGAATCAGCCACAGGGGCCATTCATTTTCTCTTTAAAAATTATCTAGGCGTGTTTTGATACTGTAAGCGGAAGCATTGGCCTTTGTCTTTTGGGGTGGACTGGTACAAGGACTGCTTTGCCTTTTGGGATGGACTGGCACAAGGACCCCTTTAGTTCTTTTGTACTCCTGGAGCATATATACTGGATACAGACAGATTTAGACTGAAAGACACACAGTTTGCTGCCCCTGGAGAGGAAGTGTAGAAATCTGAGAAGACCCTAGCAAGCACAGTGCCTAGAAGATGGAGCCAAGTATACATGCTTATGAACATCAGGATGATGCCACCCAAGAAACTTCGCACTTCCCACTCAGTAGAATTCCTTTCCCATTGTGTGGGGAGTTCCTTCACCGTTGCACTAGCAAAATGCAGAAATTACCACAACAAAGTGCATGGTAACATGTTTGCAGATCCACAACACAAGTATATGCCTATCCAGTTCTTTCACGTCACAGGCTCTTTATAGTTCCTGGCTGGTCTTACTTTCATGCTTTTTCTAGTACATAATCAATATGCTATCTAATATACATATATATTCTTTTTTTTTAATATATATGTACATTTCTTTTACTAAGAGAATATATATGTAAATTTTCTTAGTTAAAAGAAAAGAAAGCTGGTTATTCAGTGTCACATAGTTTAGAATATTTAGCGCCTGAATTCTGAACTCTCATGGGAGGTGAGTCCCACCTCTTTCTGTTTTTGCTCACATGCCCTCCTCTTTCCTTCTGCCCCTCACCTCCCTTCATCCTTGGTTCCCTTCTCAATTCGTTGTTTCAGAATGGGAGATCCATGATATTTATTTTTCTCGGTCTCTTCTATTTTAAAAGATATTTTAAAAATAAAAGTTTTTTAACACTCATTTTCAGTCTTTGTCTGCCTTTTAAGTCTTTTCTTCCTGTTCCCTCCGTAGCAGTTCTCACTCTGTTCTCCTTTTTCTCATTCTTTTTTTACACCCTAAATTTGTAATTAATTTCTAACATTAAAAATTCGTTTTCTCTTTTTCTCTCATCTTCCTTCTGTCTCTGCCTCTCTTTGACTATCCTTATGAGCTTTCTGACTGACTGACTCTAATTCTTGGTGGATTTTCCTGATTTCTAGGCCTTGCTTGTCTGAATGCCCACCTTCCTTACTCTGATGGTGATGTTGTGGTAAATGTTGGTATTGAGAATGCAGGTAAAAGCTAAAGTATTTGAGGTTTTGGTAGGGCCGGGGAACTTTTAGGAGGGAAGGAGAGAAACAAAACTTCCATTTTTCTTCTTTGTCACACTTCTCAAACCACGGTATCAGATAATCTTCAGAGAGGAGCGAAAGTCAAAGAAGGGGCTGATTAGGCCAGCTGACTCATTTTATTAGGGATAGAATTTCTCTCTCCTTCTTCTCCCTTCCTTATCCCAGGTCATACTCCCCCATTATTTCTTGTTGCGCTGAAGTGTTCTTCTAACATGTCAGCCCACACAGATCTGTCTTCTCTGAACCCAAGTCATGTGGTGCTTATCTCTCCCGTTCATCTTGGCTCTTCATCATCGTGTCTGACATTATTTAACTTTTCTGAAAGTAATCTTGTCTTTGCAACATGACTATCAGCTCCAGTGTAGCAGAGTGCGCGTCTTCTGTGGCTTGTCTGTACTATCTACAGGCAATACTGTATTTAAAATAGGCCTTCAATAAATATTTTACAGACTTTTCTGTAAAATCAGATTTCTGCCCAGCTCTTGATTTCCCTCATAGTTCTAACTCATACCATTTTTGTTCTATCAAGTTGTTTCCCAGGCGAGGAGAGCAGGGGGAGTTTTGAAGATCCCTCAATCTAATGAAACAATTGCATTCCAACCAAAACCCGCAACTCTTCTTTAGACTCTTTAGATTACTACTTTCAGTTTATGTGTTTTAAAAGTGTAATAGTTGGTGCCAGAATTGGTCGCACAGGATTTCCGCTTCTGGCGTAAACTGTGTACCCCAAACAGTTCTGCTGCAGGGCAGCTGTCTTGAATAACTGTATGTGCGTGTGTATTTGAATTTAATTTTCCAATTGTTTGTTGATAGAACATTGATTGCATATTAACCTTGTATTCTGGGACTTTGCTAAATTTACTAATTTTTTTTTGTAGATTGCTTGGGAATTCGAAAAAGGAGCCCTGGTGGCACCGTGGTTAAATGCTCAGGTGCTAACCGAAAGGGCAGCAGTTTGAACCCACCAACCGCTCTATGAGAGAGAGATGTGGTAGTCTGCTCTCATAAAGATTTACAGCCTTGGAAACCCTGTGGGGCAGTTCTACTCTGCCCTGTAGGGTTGCTGTGAGTTGGAATTGACTGGATCACAGTGGGTTTGTTTGGTTTTGGGGAATTCTGTACAGATAATCACGTTGTCTGAAAATAAAGACTGTTGTTTATTTTGAAGCCCTGGTGACGCAGTGGTTAAGAGCTCGGCTGCTAACCAAAAGTCAGCGGTTTGAATCCACTGATTCTTGGAAACCCTATGGCACAGTTCTTCTCTGTCCTATAAAAAAAAACTGACCTATAAGGTCGCTATAAGTCGGAATCAACTCAATAGCAGTGGGCTTGGTTTTGGTATTGCTTATTTACAACATTTTTGCCTTTCATTTCTTTTTTTTTTTGCCATACAACTTGGTATAATATCTGTGCATACATTATTTTCAATGTATTGATAAATTGAAAGAACAGTGACCTGAAAATGGATCAGGAAGCTGAAGGAAAATGCAAAAGCTGGGGCTTCTCTAAGACAAGTGCCAATACTAGTTCTAGGAACAGTAGAGTAAACCTGGCACCTACTGCAGGTAGAGGAGCTGAACCTGAGGCTCCTACATTAGGCCAGATCTTCAAAGCGGGCTAAGGTGTTCCTGACACAAGCAAACGTAAGTCCTCCAAAGAGGGAAACAAACCCAATTCAGACTTTCACAATTCCCACAGATTAATTTCAGTAAAAGATGAATTTACAATTAAAAAAAAATCATCAAACAAAAAGACAAGCCATTATGAATGAGAGTAAGCAGAAACAACAAATTTTAAATTCCCCATACTTTTCAGATACTAAAATTATCAGAAACAACATTAAAAACTGTACAAAATGTTAAAAGAAATAGATGAAATCTTAGAAAGAACAAGGAACAAGAGAGTATTAAAAATGACATGGAAGATTTGAAAAAGAACCAAGTAGAACTTTTAGAAATAAAAACATGTAAATATCAAAATTAGCAGATTAGACCCAAATAAAGAGACAATTGGCAAACTGGATGATAGACCTGCAGAAATTGCTCAAACTATAGTACAGAGATACAATGAGATGGAGAATATGAGTGGTTAAAAGACAGTGAAGACAAACTAAAAAAGTGTAACAATTTTAGAAGGAGAGAACAGAGAGAATGATATTCAAAGAAATAATGATAATGGCTAGGAATATTCTGGATCTGATAAAAGACAAACCCTCACAAATGCTGTAAGCACACTGTATAACTAACAATGTAAATAAAAAACAACTCGATATCTAAACATATTGTGCTGAAACTTAAGAACCAAAGACAAGATCTGAAAATCAGCCAGAGAGAAAAGGCAGATCATCAACAAAGAAATGATAATTAGGGAATCACAGCGGACTTCTTAGAAACACCATTATAAAATAGAAAACATTCAAGTAATATCTTTGAAGTACTGGGAGAAAATAACTGTTAACGTAGAATTGTGTACCTAAAAATGTGTGCCCTTCTGGAGTGTCAGTTGAGAATGACAGTACAATAAATTCATATTCAGAAAAACAACAATTGAGAATTTACTTCTAATAAATAATTTCTATAAGGATTGTCAAGACGAAGGAAAATTACTTGAGGAGGAAAGTTAAATACTGTATAGTGAGAATAAAAGTCAATAAACCTTAAGTATAAAAATATTTCTATGTAAGATAATAATTTTATGACAGACTCTGGGAGAGGAGTAATTACTGTTCCACAATCATTCCAGTGTTTGGGAAAAGAGTTTTAAGATATTGATTGGTGCTAGACTGTAAGTTGTTAAATTTGAGTGATAAAATACTGTATTATAGGGGGAAATTGAGTTATAAAATGAACAACAATTACAAAACCTTAAAAAAAAAGTAAAGAAGTAAAATAAAGCAAAATAGAAATTGTGAAGTCCGTATATAACAGTAATCACAATAAATGCAAATGTGTTGAATTTGCCAGTTAAAAGACAGATTTTTATGCTTAATTAAATAAAATCTAGCCATACGTTATTTACAGAGACAAATCAAAGTAATAAAGTCATAGTTGAGAGCAAAAGGATAGTTAAAATATATCTGGTAAATACTGAAAAAAACTTGAGTAGCTGTGCTAATATTAGACAGTGTTGTTAGTAACAAAGTCACTTCATGTTGATAAACAGCTCTGTTTTACCAGAGAGATCTAACAGTTATAAACTTATATTCACTAATAATATATAAAGTGACTTTAAGACTTAAAAAGATAAAAATGATAGAGCTAAGTTTGCCACCCGAGTGGGAGGTTTCAACCCAGCTTTCTCAATTATCAGTAGGGCAAGCAGATGAAATGCTAATAAAGATGAAGCTGATCTGAACAGTGCATTTCACAAAGTTGAGATGGTGGACTTACATAGAAACCTGCACCCGGTAATTAGTACACTAAGGCAAGACAAAGAAAGGAAATCCCTAAGAATAAATTAAAAATTCAGGATAGTGATGACCCCTAGTGGCAGGGTGGATCGCAGAAGGATAGGGTCAGAGAAACACACAGGTAGCTTCAGTGACGAATGATGAGTGGTCTGTGGGTGGTGTGTTTTAATATAATGTATCTTAACTCACAGATAAGTTGCACATATTCTTTTGTATGTAGTAAATACAACACAATTAAAGAAAAATTTGCCCAAATATATTCTCTTTATAATCTTTTCATTCTTCAATATGTTTCAGATTTTACCTTGGGTTAGGAGATAACTGTATCAAGAAAGATGTAAGACCTGATTCATAGCCTCTCCCAGAAAACATTCCCTTCCACTTAACATTAATTATGTGCCTACTACATTTATTGTACCTTTTAATACCAACAGCTCGTAAAATATCAACGGACATTTCTTTACAGCCATGGAAGGAAAGTTAGGTTTATGAACTAAGCTATCCTATCCTCTTAGAAACCTAGAGCTGACAAGGACCTTCTTTCTTGGACCATCTGTGTCTTTTGCCTTTGGTTAAAACATCACAGAATTATAAATTGTTTTAAGTGCTCAGCTGCTAACCAAAAAGTCGATGGATCGAACCCACCCAGTAGCTCTGCAGGAGAAACACCTGGTGATCTGCTCCTGTAGAGATTACAGCCTAGAAAACCCTGTGGGTCAGTTCTGCTGTGTCATGTGGGATAGCTGTGAGTCAAAACAGACTGGATGATACCTCACAACAACAACAAGTCGAGAAGGCCTTGAGAATTGAGTTCAGCTCCCTTACCTTATAGGTGAGGAGACTGAGCAACGATCGGGTGACTTCGTTCTGGTCAAACAGCTACTCTGCTTTCAAAAAAGAGCAGCTCTAGAGTAGAGAAGTCCACATCTCTTATACCTATTCTGAAATTCAACAAACTGAAAACCATACTTTTCTGGCGTCCCATGCTGACATGCCCAAGCCTTTGAGGTGAAATCATTTGTAAATTTTAAAATAATTTTTTAAGGCAGAGCTTGAACTGTTCATTTCCCACAAACTCACATTTGGAGAAAAACTGTTATAAATAAGAAGGATTTTGAACCCTCCTTCTTTCACTTAAGAAATTTATAGTGAATAATTACAGTGTGAAGGGGCACCAAAGGAGAACACTAATTTTTTTAACTTTTTATTTTGAAATAATTTCGGACTTAGAAAATAGCTGCAAAAACAGTACAAAGAATTCTCGTATATCCTTCAACCCAGATGCCCCAAATGTTTACATCTCATATAACTGTAGTACACTTATCAAAATCAGGAAACTAATATTGATGCAATGCTATAATCTAAAGATGTTACTCAGATTTTGCCAATTGTCCCAATAATTTTTTTTTCCCCTGTTTCAGGAGCCAATTCACATTTACATGATGCATTTAGTATTTATGTCTCCTTAGGATCTTTTAAGTTGGAACCGTTTTTTAGCCTTTCTTTGTCTTTGATGACCTTGGCACTTTTGAAAAGCATGGGCGGATAATTCTGTAGGCTGTGTCCTGGTTTGGGCTTGCCTGGTGTTTCCTCATGATTAGATTCAGGTTATGCCCTTCTGGTAAGAATACCACAGAAGTGATGTTGTGTCCTTCTCGGGCATCATATAAAGAGTACCTGACGGCAGTTTGTCCCGTTACTGGTGATTAAGGTCCTGTCTGCCAAGTTCCTCCAATATAAAGTTACTGTTTTTCCCTTTGTAATTAATAGGTATCTTGAGGGGAGATACTTTGAGTATATAAATATTCAGTCTTCATATTTTTGCCTGCTAATTTCACCATCTACTGATGATTCTTGCCTGAGGCAATAATTACTGTGGCCTTTTGTAAAAAAAACTGTTTTTTTTTTTTTTTTGTAAATAGTGGTTACCTCATTCCATCACTCCTTTGCATCCATTAGTTGGAATTCTACTGTAAAATAGAGCTTTTTCTTATATCCCCCATTTATATATTTGTTCAATTTTTTATATCATTAGAGATTCATGGGTGCTTTTTTCACTCTATGAAATCACAACCATTATTTATTTTGTTTAAAGTGTGCCTGTGTTGGCCAGTGGAAGTCCTTTCATGTTGGCTCCTTTGTTCTTCTGATGTGTCTCCATCAGTTTTGGGGCACTTACTTGACCCTGGCACCACAGCACCCCAGGCTCATTAGGCTATAGCCCTGAAATAAATCTTTTCTCCGAAGAACCCTGGTCAGAGAAGGAAATTCTAGACAGCATTAGAAACACTGAAATTGCCCAGAGAAGCTAAAAATATTCAAATATTGTGGTGCTATTTACTGTTCTATGTACCAACAGAGTTGTCAGTACACGTTCTAAAAATGTCCTAAACATGGTTAATAACATGGCAGAAATATCAAATATTTTAACCTTTGACATAGCAAGAAAAATAATCATTGCACTTACCACCTGGGTTCACAGAACCCTTTTTATTTTTTGTCTTTTTAGTCATTTGATAAATACTTTACAAAAGTAAAAAAAAAAAAAAAAAAGAATAAAGAGAGAGTGAAAATAACTAAGAATTTAAATATAGCAAACAAAATTTTTCTTCCATGTTCCATATTCTATTTTGTTCATTTGTCCACATTTTCCTTATTTTGAAGATACGTGGAGTTATATGGCTATACCTGCAATGCGCATTGGCCTTTGAGTGAGTGCAGCTCGTCACCTGTCATAGATGAGCATGGAACATACACACCTCCTAAGCGCCAATTCCAGGTTTTGAACGTATCTCTGATACGTCTAGCTTATCATTACTTTTGGTTTTCTGGCATGTGTATTGTCACAATGCAATAGTTTTGAAAACTTCGGAGGCTTATAATTTTGTAGAAAAGAGGGTAGCCATCTTGTTCCATAATTACAAAAACATTTTCATTTTCATTTTTATAAACATCAATTAGATTGACCAACCCAATGATCTTTTTTAATAGGTACAGAATTTATTTTTTTCCACTCACCTTTGTACATATTCCTGCCTTCAGCATTTGTCCATTTCTGAGTCATATCAAGTAAATTTTGATACACAGAACAGAATGTGAAAGAATACTATCACATGACCATTGAACAAAATGAGATGGTCTGGGTTCTTGTTGCAAAACATTGCATGATGAAGTCCTTCCTATTGAGTGACTGAGTTAGAGTATCGTATTTCCTTTTTTTTTACTCCTTGATTCTTGAGTCTGAGAATATTTACCTATCCTAAAGCCTCAAGGAGCATTGGTGGTGCAACAGTTAAGCGCTTTGGCTGCTAACCAGGGGTCTTCTCTGGAGAAACACCTGGTGATCTTCCATAAAGATTACAGCCAAGAAAGCCCTATGAGGCAGTCCTGGTCCGTTACATGGGGTCACTATGAGTCAAAATTGACTGACTGGCACCCAATAACGACAGAGGCTCATAGTCCACCATTTTGCTTATAGGGTCAATTTCATTCGCATCACTAGACTGCTGCTATCTGTCTCTTTGCCTTCATCGTCTGACTCACCTAATAATTGTGAAATATCTTACTCTTTAAATTTCTGTCTCTTGCCATTATGGGCAGAAGTGAAAAATTTCTGAATTCTTAACCATGTTCAATGAAAATTAAAAAGAATATGACAAAGATTGATTGTGTCTCCCAGACTTCTTTTATACTTTCTTGAAAGATGATAATTCAGTTGGGACAACACAATAAGGAAACTGAAGAATGGTGAAATGGTGGTGACTTATTTATTTATAATTTTCTAGGCAATTCCATAATTTTTTTGTTAACATTTTAGTCATTTTTAGCATAAAAAAATTTTTTTTTTTATTTTTAGCATAGTTGGGAATAATTGATGAGTGATGATGAAATAGCAAAAAGTTTCAAGAGATAGCGAAAATAAGATGACTAAGATCCCGTAATGTATATTAGACTTATAAAATGATGAGTGGGCCCAGTTACAATGGAAAGAGAATGAGCTTTATTCTAGTAAAAAAGAAGTAATTTTCTTCTTTGATCTTTGGAATACCTCTAAGAAACAATAAAAATCAGGAAAATACCAATCCTTACAAATAGTTAGAACTTAGCTCAACCAAGAAACTAAGAAATAAAAATTGGATCCAGTGTATCCTGATATTCCAGTTTCAGGAGTTTGATTCAGTCAAATAATGAAGAAAAGGGTTATTGGTAAGACTCCTTCCTTAAACTTGGTAATATGCCAGAATCAAATCCTTGATGAAGCCAACCTCTTGATTTTATTCTTTTGTTACCTTGGAGATCATATTATGTTTCAAAGGAATATGCAGATATGATGGGCTCTGAGTAGTGAGAACTAGACCAAAAACCAAACCCCTTGCTGTCAAGTCGATTCCAACTCATAGCAACCCTGTAGGACGGAGTAGAACTTCCCCATAGAGTTTCTAAGGTAGATTTGAACTGTTGACCTTTTGGTTAGCAGCTGTAGCACTTAACCACTGTGCCACCAGAACTAGACCAGGAGTCCAAGAAATAGAGCTCTAGGTTTGGACATTAACTAGTTTCTTTGGGCTGAGCACTTGTGGAAATAGCAACAGTAGAAAGAACAGTAGACTTTGAATCAGAGCCATGACAAGAATCTAGTTGTTTGGTTGCTGGGCCTCCCTGCATCTCCATTTTCTGGTCTTTAACAGAGGTAACAAAATCCTGCCTTACAGGGTTGTTGTGAATATTTAATGAACTGTACTAGAGACTGTAAGACCCAGAGGGCTGCAGTTCTCTTAGTCATCTTTGCCTTTCATGTGTCTACAAGTATCTAAGTATTTTCTGAATAAATGAATACATCGTGTTAAGGGAGCTTGTAAACCGTACATTACAAACTATAAAATGCTCTTCAGTTATAATATTGTGTTTGTAGTTAATACATTTGTATTCAGTGCTGTACAAATTTAAGGTCTTTAGTTTAATCAGTGCCTTCTTCCACACAGACTCACTGTTTTATCAAATCAAGGAAAAGTATCAAAGGAAAGCTTTGGAACATTTTCTGGAACTTAGTGTTTGAGCTGTAGCTCTGTACATGTTTAGCCTTGTCAGTGATTATTAAGATGGCAGGGAAGAATCTATCATTGTCTTTTTCCTGAATTGGCTGACTGGTTCATAAATTCAGACATTTTCATTGTGATATCATAAGTTTTTTTAGAGTAAAACATCTATGTGTATTCTTTGAGCTTTCATAGTCCAAAAATATTAGTTTGGGTTTCTCTTTTAATATCAATAAAAATTCAAATGTCTTGCCTGTCTTTTCCTTTCTCCTTTAACTCACTTATAACAAGTCTTAGGAGAAATTGTATAATTTCTTTAACCATTCATCTCTTTGTCAGTATTTTAACATAATTTCCATTCCGCATATAAGGGAACCAAGTCTCTGAAGGAATCATAGAGAAATCAGTTATAAAGTTATAGCCTTTTTTTTCTTGTTGAGTTGTGCAGCCTACTCAGCAAAGAGAAGGGTGGAGACTAACTTGATTTACACGTGCAGCTTGCTTAACTCACTAATTAATCCGGGGAGAGTAATTGCTCAGATCAGGATCTGGCTATAAATTGAGTGCTTACTTCAGTTCCATTCATGTTCCCCTGAGAAGTCTCTCTTACCTTGACGGAGAAACTAGAATCTAAGACTGATGACTGTCAGCTTGGCCCGTGGTTTAGCCCTTATGGATGTTGGCCAGAGTTTGGATTCTCAACATGTCATCAGCCTCACTGTGTGGTTTGTTATATATGCGACTCTCTGTCCTTCCATCCTGTTTGTCTCTCTCGCTGGCTCACAAGCTCACTAATGGTAAGAATAAAACTCCTGGATGACTTTGAACTGAAAATATCATAGAGAAGATTCCTGAATTGGGAGTGAGGCTCGACTGGATATTGTTTCAGGTCTCTTGTAGCTCTGCTAATTCTATACTTCTGTTGTATACCAATAAGCATATTCTTCTTAATTGCCGTTGAGTCGATTGCAACTCATGGCGACCACGTGTGTGTAGAGTAGAACTGCTCCATAAGATTTTCAAGGCCGTGACCTTTAGAAATGGATGGCCTGGCCTGCGTCCTGGGGTGTCTCTGGCTAGGTTCGAGTCACCAAACTTCCGGCTAGCAGTTGAGCTCGTAGCCATTTGCACCAGCCAAGCACATAGAACATTTATTATTACATGATTCTTCAGTAACGCTTGGTCACTGACTGTCTACTTAAACCCTGTTTCACAGATTCCGTTGTGTTGTTCTCTCCCTTAGATTTTTATTAACAACGAGTGGCAGAACTCAGAGAGTGGAAGAGTGTTCCCTGTGTATAATCCAGCAACAGGGGAACAGGTGTGTGAAGTTCAAGAAGCAGACAAGGTATGTCTTTCTCAGAAAAAGATTCCCTCTGAAATCATCAGCTTCCAACAGCAGCTCGCTAAGCACATGCCCTCCAGACAGCGGCGTACTTTGATTGGTCTTTTCTGTGAGAGCAGATGGTTCGTCCCTCTGTGGAGTGCCGCCTGGCTTCAGCTGTGCCTCTCCCTCCAACAGGCAGACATAGACAAAGCAGTGCAGGCGGCCCGCCTGGCGTTCTCTCTGGGTTCAGTGTGGAGAAGAATGGATGCTTCGGAAAGAGGACGACTGTTGGATAAGCTTGCAGACTTGGTGGAACGAGACAGGGCTGTTCTTGCAGTAAGTGGCCTAAGAAATCATGAAGTCTTTCCCACAAGTTTACATCTTGGGTTCCTTAGTCTTTCTGAAAATATGATGTGCACCCAACCAGGGGGAAAAGCTAAGGCAGGCAGGGAAGACGAGAGCTGCTTGGCTTTTGGGATTAGTCAGATATTCAGACAAGAGTCCCTTTTCCCTGAGTTTTCAAGAACAAAACCATGACCATGAGGGCCTTCCTTCCTCCCCACCCCCAACTCTTGCGAAACAAAACAAAAAAAACGGGAGAGGCACTGTACTGCTTCAGAAAACCAATACCAAATGATTCTTGTGAGAAACAAATGGGACTAGTTTCTACCTCCCAAGAGTTGACTCCTGTTGACTAAAGAGAATCCTCCAGACGCAAAGGGCGTCATATGGACACTCCTGCTCCGTTTTCCTTCTCTCACTTTCTAGAATTAATAAAAAGGAGCTAGCAGGAGACAGCAACTTTCTTTCACTAAAACCTTCGTTTTTTCACATAAGGAATTTCTCCTAGTGTCTTTGTTGTTGTTCTAATAAAGTCCAGTTTCTTGGAGAACACTGAGTTTATAGAAACTGAAACAGTGTAGGGATCTCCAACCAGCTAACCCACAGTCGATCTATTAATGTCTGCGGCTTCCTTGTTCAGTCAGGACAGTCAGACTGTGGACACTATATAACCCGCCTTCTACTTGAGAAAACAGATCCTTATTGGGCTTGGGCTGGGGAAGGGAAGTGTTAGCAGCGTTCCTCAGTATTGCTGACCATGGCATTTCCCTCCTACCGTCTCCCTCAGGTGTTTCCACGACATGTGCAGGTGTCTTGTGAGAAAGGTGTCACCTGGTGAAGTAACTCCTTTCTGGAGATTCACAAAATATGAAAGGCTTTGAAAAGCCCCACTCAGTGTGGAATGTAGGGGAGCTCCCGACCAGAAAACTGCAGTTAATACTGCGTCCACATAAACACAGATGAAAGTAGACCTAGAGCTGGCAATCCACAGGTGAACTTGGCTGGTGTCAGTAGCTCCTAGAGACCATTTACGTGGCCAGATTTGGTAACTGACTCTCCTCCATTCTGTGCTGTGTGGAACTTGGTTCTCTGCTAGCTGCATTCTGACTCCTGGAGAACGCAGTCCGCGCTTCATGAACATGTAAATGTTCTGATAAGTAACGGGAAATAGTTCAGACTGATTGCCTTTAATAAAGGTGAGCCAATATCCAATGCCAAGTAACGTGATATTTTAAAACAAGCTCCATCTTGCATCCATGGTAAGTGGATAAGTTGCATTGCAAGTAATAGTATTTTCATCTGATTGAATGGAAAATATTTCAGTTTTAGTTTGTCCAGACTCAGTTTTCAGCCAGTATGTGTTGTAAAATGCCCTTATGGAGAAGGAAATGAGGTAACATGTTTTTGTTTGTTTCATTTGTTAAACTTGTAACACTTCTAATAGCTCTCAAGCGAAAATATTCTTTTTCATTTTGGCACATTCATTTGTCATTCTGTGTGTTACAGACTTAACTGACTTAGAAACATGCCATTAAAATAATGGCATCAACAATCTAAAGCTGTTTAATATCACCGTTTTCATTAAATGGACCAGTACTTTACTCTTAATAGATAATGGTTGTTAAAGTAAATGTTTACTAAAAACCAGCCTTTAAGTTGCTGAAGTATGCACTTCCCTGGAGGAGGTCTTGTTTATTTGGTGGTAACAAATAGACTAGCTCTGCACCGTGGGTATTCCATTTCTCAGCAGAGCTTTTGGCAGCTGTGGAGGACCTTTTTAATTCTCATCCATTGTGTAAAGAGCCCGTGTCCTGCTCCTCTTTATGGATTCAGATTACCGCTGTGGACCCCAAAAGATCCCAACTCAACTCTGGCCATTGCCGTAACAGAAGCTGATTTGACACACAGAACGTTGCTTTATTGTCAGTAAAATAAACGTGATGTCCCTGTGTTTGGATAGTGGTTACTGGACACAGTCCCAGGAACGTGCACGTATATTCTCACCGTGGTCTTGCTGGAAACCAAACCAGACCGGTAGTACTAAAAACCACTTTATTCAGGAAACCAGAGTTGCTCAGGTGTGCCTCACCATTCACAGTCTCCTTCTTTCTTTTTTCTTCTGCTCCAGAAATTGTTGAAAATGTGTCCTTCTTCCTTTTTTTTCCCGCAGACCATGGAGTCCCTAAATGGCGGCAAACCATTCCTGCAGGCTTTCTACGTGGACCTGCAAGGTGTCATCAAAACCCTCCGGTATTATGCAGGCTGGGCTGATAAAGTCCACGGCATGACCATCCCTGTGGGTACGTGAAGTCCGAAGGGCTGCAGAGGGAACGGGGGGTTCCACCAGAAACGCACCTTCACCACCACCACCACCACCAGCAGTCATGTGGAAGCAGATCTGGGCCCACTTACAACATCCTGAGCTCCACAGAGAACAACCAAATGATGTCACTGAGTCTGACGTGGCCCTATTTCTAGGGCCATTCCCCATCTAAGTGTAGGGGCAGGCCACTTACATCAATACATCACTTAGCCAGTGGACAGATAGATATTTGCCATCTGCTAAATGCTTAGCACTGGAATGGTTAGGTGCTGGGGTGTGGAGGGGTGATAGCGGAGGGGAGGCTGGCAAAAATTCCACAAAAATGCAGACTCAGTCCTCGCCCTCCTGAATCATCAGACCTACCATCTTGGAAGGGAATACCCTAAAATGTTACAATTGTTGTTTTCTTCTAGTGGTGAGATTATGGATGATTTTTAATTTCTTTTTTATGTTTTTCTATATTTCCTATACCAAAACCAAACCCACTGCTGTCAAGTCGATTCCAGCTCAGCAACCCCATAGGGTTTCCCAGGCTGTAAATCTCTACAGAAGCTGACTGTTACACCTTCCTCCCACAGAGCTGCTAGTGGTTTTGAACCATCAACCTTTCAGTTAGCAGTTGATCACTTTAACCCATCACCAGGGCTCCTTATATTTTCTGTAATGACCGTGAATCACTTTAAAAACCTGTAAAAACAACAACTCTGGCAGCCCCCCCCCCTTTTTTTTAAGGTGAAGGTCAGGAGACAACACCAAGGGCATAAAGCATAGGTCTCTGCCAGAGAGTTACAGCTAGGTTCTGAGTTGCCTGGCATGGCTGTCAGGGGTGGTGGTCTAAAGGAGAGAGACTTTTTTGAGGCTGAGGTGGCTGGTGGAGCAGCCTGGAGCTGAGGTCCAATACTGGTGATGACCAATACCTACTGAGTGCCGTCACAACAGCCCCAGGAGGAAGGTACTGTTATCAACATCCCCGTTTACGAAGAAGGGAACCAAGGCCTAAGAAGTTAAATAGTTTTCGCTATTCACAAAGTAAATAATGTTTTTGAGCTCCGAGTTTGACATTAGAGCCCAGGCTCTCAGTGGTTCACTAGAGGATTTACTTTTGCTACCAGAAGGAAGTGCTCTCATCGCAGAAGGGACCTACTAGAAGAGATGAGGATGTGGGGAGTGGGGAGCGCTCACGGGGAAGGAATGCACGTTTGCTGGTAGGTGGGGATGCTGACGTGTGCTGTGTCTGCTCTGGACAGCGGCCTGCTTCCTGTGGACAGTGTGTACTAGGAAGAGTGGAGCGTCGTACCGAGTACTTGTGTTACCCCTGTTAGGGCCTCTCCAGCCAGGCTCAGGAGTATCCGTTTACCAGAAAAGGGGGTGGTCTGGCTGATAGTGCAGGTGGATCAGAGCCATGCTGCTCAAACTTTAATGTGTGTATGAATCACCTGTAATCTTCATGTGCACATTTTGCTTGAGTCGGCCTGGGGTAGGGCCTGAGATTCTGCATCCTTAACTGACTTCCAGGTGATACCTATGCTGCTGGTCCTCTGCCTTGAGGGGCAAGGAGAGGGTGCGGGCACCAGGCCCAAGCTGAGTGGCTGTTCGATACCTCATCTAGGCCTGCGGCGGCGAGGGAGGATATGGCAGGGAGAGTGGACAGGACAGAGACAAAACTTTTGAGATTACCTCCACAGGTGATGATGGCATGTGGAGTATTAGCCCTTAGAGAATGAGTTCCAATAGGCTCTCTTTCCCATCAGCTGGAGGTTTTCCTTGTTCACCACATTCAAGGGTAGAGAAGAACCTTCTCAGAGAATGTCAGAATCTTAGTTCAACCCCGGCTCTAAGAATATTACAGAACCCCAGCATCTCTTGCAGTGTTGGGGACGGCCTGGGTTGAGGCACAGTCATCATGTGGTATGAGCGTGGCTATTGGAGTGACTCAGGAACGAAAGCCTTTATCTAAAGTCAGGAAATCTGTCAGCCTTTTTAAGTTGTTTTCTCCTACCTCAGTGAAGAAAGGTAAAGTAATAAGATCAAAGGCTTAGTTATTTTGCTTCCCACCGCACAGCCATTTCATTATCAGAACAACAAATATGTTTCAGGCCTTTCAGTCTCTGTTCAAAAGATTTACAGCTATTTTAGGAATAAGGCGAGACAGGAGGCTGGCTGTGCACAGAGGTCTCTGTCTGACCTGACGATGTCTTGGTTTTCTTCTGCTTCCTCAGGAGAGAAGACCCTGTTAGATAAGTTTATTGGCACCCCTGAAATGTGTGATGCCTTCATGTGGTTTTATCTAGGGTAGAGGTGATTGGGTTTTAAGTCTGATTTTTCATCTGATGCTCTTTGGGGACCTTGAGGATGTTGACCTAGGAGTTAGAAACACAGGACTTACTTTGAGGGTGCTTTCACGAAAATGCTGTCCGACCTCTGCTCGTAAACTGATGTTCAGTCTGTGAGGGGAAAAACTGAGGAATCCTCTTAAACACTAAGTAATTTTTGTTTCCCTAATTATTCTCAAAGTATGTGTAGAGGGGCATCAGGACATGGGCCTCTCTAGGAGGCAAGGTGTGTAGGCAGACCTCCTAGGAGGCTGAGGTTTGGGATGTAAGTGCCCTCACTGTGCTGCCTCAGGCAGACGAGGGAAGGATGGTGGCAGAGCTGCACTTGGAAGCCAGGTTTCATCTCCACTCCAGTTCAGAAACCTTGGGGCTGGCCTGTGGGCTACCCAGACTTCAGCCAACAACTCCTTGGGCTAGTCCAGTGCTTAGTGAGTTTAGCTGAGTAAAGCAGGGGGCTGCCAGGGGCATGCCAGGGAAATGGGGGTGGGTGGTAACATTTATTCATTTATTTATTCTTAAGTGTGTTCGGTTAGTCCATTTGTGTTTATCACTTGTAACTCCATAATTCAACATCAGCCTGACTTTGTTTCCACATACTTGGCTTTCCCAGCAGTGAAACCTGGAATATAAGAAACCTTGAACCATGAGGTCTTTATTGTGTGACATGCATTTCCCTGTGATACCCAAAGTTTAAGTTTGGGATTTACCTCCTCTACTTTTTTTTTTTTTTACTGAACATCAGCCTCAGCCCCTCCATTATTCACTCATTCATTCAACAGATATTTTTTTAGCCCTTGTAGTGCAGTGGTTCAGAGTTATGGCTGCTAACCAAAAGATTGGTAGTTTGAATCCACCAGGTGTTCCCTTGGAAACCCTATGGTGCAGTCCTACCCTGTGCTGTAGGGTCACTAGGAGTCAGAATCTACTCAACAGCAACAGGTTTTGGTTTTGGCTGTGTTTCAGGCACTGGGGATATACAGGTGAGCATGAAAGAGTCCCCGCTCTTAAGATGTTCATAGAATATTGAGGAAAGCAAACAAGTAAACACACAGTTGGGATACAGTGACTCAACCAGTATGAAGGTTGGAATGGGGCCCAGGGTTCTAGGAAGGCTTCCTAAAGGAGCTGGAATATACAAGATGATACTCGAAGTGCAAGTAAGTGAAGATGGAGGTAGGGGCATCCCGGCCGGCAGTGATAGTCTGTGCAAAGTGCGGAAGGAAGTGAGTCCAGCGTGCTAGTGGATGGGAAAGCATATCCAGATACAGACCTCGGCCTGAGTTTTTCCATAAGGAATGATCAATCACTGAATTATATTAAATGGGCACCTTGATAAAAATTGGTTTTTATAAAGAGTACTTTGACTACACACTGAATAAGAACTGGGGAAGGCAAGTATCTTTTCTGTTTCTCCCCGTGAAGGGTAGCCTTCAGTAGAATATTTGAGAAGAGGAGAAAAGCCCATTTTTGAGCTATCCACTCAACAGCTGTTTCTCCTTCCAAATGGGGAGCCTCTCCCCTGTCTGCTGTAGCTCACTCAAGGCCCAGAGTCCGATGTTAGTGCACAGTTAGACAATCACAGTATGATTCACAGGGGTCTTGATGTCGTTCCCTTTACAACACTGTCCATTACTTCCCATCATGGTACCCAGAGGAGCCATTCCCTCTGACCATAAATCCCACGCTTTGACCCTTCTGCTATTGCAGCCCCTAATTATGATGATGAATAATCACGACTGTGATTTATTGAACAGTTTCTTTGTTCCTGTTGTGTGATCTCTACTCTCATGGCAGCCCTGCAGGGGAAGTACAGTTTTCCTTGTTTTGATTATTTTTCACCCATATCAGAGTTCTGTTCATAGGTCCGCTCCTCTCATGTCTGTACTCTCCCTGTGATGGAGGAGGAATCAAAGCTTGTTTTCACTTTATAGAAGGAGACATGGAGGTTAATTGAGGTGATTTTTCCCTCTAACAAGTGTTAGTTTTATTGATTTTGCGATATGTAAGCAGAGAAAACGTAGCTGGTGCTTTAAGCTGAATTCTGGCCAAAAAAAAAAAAAAAAGCCCTTGTGATATATTAGCATATGGAAAAGGTTTAGAAACTACCCGGGTTATAAGTAATTATTTGTCCACTTCACCCCCTTCTAAATTCCCCTGTTAAAAGAGTAGATTAAAAATGCACAAAGGCAGTGACCCAGGTCTGAAGATTTTTGCCTTCAGTCAGTTTCGTCTGGTGTCAGTGGAAAGTGGGCATGAGAGAAACCTGCTGCTCAGTCAGAATGATAGTGAGGAGCCATGTGCTCTGCTCACCTGAGAAGAGTGGGTTGGGTTAGTAGGACCTGAATTGGTGGTGACAGGAGGCTGTGACATCCGCTTCACATGTCATCTCTATGAGATGTTAAGTCTGAAAAGGACCTTTAGGATCCTCACTCTCCTCATTTTATGGACAAAGAAGCAGGTCCAGTAAACTGACTTCTTCAAGATCACAGAACAGATTAGCAGTAGAGGAAGGCACCTTCACGACAGACTCAGGAACATGTAATCCAGCTTCTTAGAAGCCACCAGCAGACTCCTTGGAACAGTGTTCCTACGCTTCACAGCAATGGAAAGTTTCAGTGTTTGTATAGGTGTTTATGGAGTTTATCATTACAGCAGTAAAGTACTCAGCGAGGCCTGTTCAGTGTCAGAATGCACAGGGATCTGCTGGGGAGATGGTAGGATAGTTCAGTGCAGTTGCTCTAACTGTTTAATAATATTTCTGTTGGGTATGTTATCTCTTCACCTCCGCAGTCATGCTCTAACCCATTGGCTCAGACCATGGTGTTGGGATCATTTGTCTGGTATCTTCTGCAGTTCGTTCTTGCTGAGTCTAAGCCTTCTCTGTAATGCCTCGTGTTTGGTAAGAAGACAAATCATAGCATCCCAAAAGGGAGTTTCTCAGTTTGGGTGGAAGATTTTTTGTTTTTTTTTTTCTGTACGGAGCTGATGAACTTATAACACAAAGCTGAAGAAATGAAGGAAACAATCTTTTAAGTTCTCCTGCCTTATTTAGAGAGTGTTATTAGCATAAAAGGTAGAAAGTGGGCTGTAACTTTTCTTCTAGGCAAGGAGGTGTGCTGACTGTGTGTGATTAAGTATGAAGTAGAGAGAGGATACTCCGTCACTCCTTGGGGTCCACGCTGCATAGACAGCAAGGAGCAAGCTGCTTGGTCCTGGGCTCTGTGCAGAGATGGCTGGCAATTGAGGATGCTCCTCACACCCTTTGTGGAGGTTCTGCCACTCCCTCCCACTGAGCGGAGTGCTGCTCTCTGTAGTGTTTCCTTTGTAACTTAAGATACTTGAGTTTGTGTGAGTTCTTTGTACCTGTGCGCCAAATCCTCAAAGAACATTTTCACCCTTCTTCACAAAAAGGTCATACCTTTGAGTCATTTTTTTTGTTTTTGTCGTATTTCCATACCTTCTTGACATTACACTCTGATTCTGTGGTTTGTGATTAGCCACCTGAATCCAACATCTTCTCCACAGAAATGTCTTTAACATGTTTTTACGGGCAGTGAACTTGAAGTCTGAACATCCAGGTCATAGTCCAGAAGCCACAACTTCACCAGGTCATCACTTTGGACTTAACCTCTCTGTACCTCATTTTCTCCATGTGTAAAATGATGATGATAATACAGCCACGTGCTGCATAATGTTGCCTGACGGCATCCACATCCGTGCTCCTTTAAGAGTTCAGAAATCCCAATAAGAGAACTGGACGCAGTGGACAGAACTGGATGTAGCAAACGCAACAGCTTCCTTCATGCAGCATGTGTATCTCATGTCTGTTGTATACAAAGCAGTTGTGCGGGTAGGTGTATTTAACTCAATATCTCAATGAAACAGGCAGTCTTGTCCTTAAGGAAGTGGACGTTAGTAACCCGGGGACTGCCTGTAATACGGTGTTTGTACCACATCCAAATCGCATAAAGCCCTATTTCACAGAATGGATCGTGGACGTTAAGCAACACATGACCGTAGTTGCTATATTTTTTTCAAATATGAGTGTGAAATGCAATTAAAAAAAAAAACCAAGCTCGTTGCTGTCGAGTTGATTCCAACTCATAGCGACCCTATAGGACAGAGCAGAACTGCCCCATAGAGTTTCCAAGGAGTGCCTGGTAGATTCAAACTGCTGACCTTTTAGTTAGCAGCTGTAGCTCTTAACCATTACACCTGCCAGGGTTCCCATGATACGCAGTAAGAGTACAAAAATACTTTGTAAGGTTCTATAGAAATAAACTTCGTTTTTGTTCTTATTACTCTTTTGAAACTATTAAAAACACTGATTGGATTCTCCTATACTTCAAACTTTTTTTGAGGCAAATTAGTAGAGATACAAAAACTAAACAAATTAGTAGAGATACAAAAACTAAATTAATAAAAATGAAGTCAGACAACTTAGGTCGTCATGATGCCGGTGGACTCCCCTTTATCCCTCGTTTCCCCTGGGCCCTGGCTGCTCAAAGTGTGATCTGTGGATCTGAGAGCTTGCAAAGTGCAGAAACTCAGGCCGCACCTCAGACCTGTTGACTCAGAGCCTGTCTTCAGGTGCTTTTTGTACATGTGTACATTTGAAAAGCACCACTCCACAACAGTTTGTCTGGTATAGGACCAGTAGCATGCAAGATGGTTTTACATATTAAACTCATGAACGTTTTTAATTTTAATTATTAGGTATGATGAATATTAGAAGAAATTGTTACTAGTCCATTAAACTTGGTATCTCATTGATTTTCCTTAGGTTGAGGCTAAAAAGTAGCTACATACCTATTTTTAAAAGGTGAGTTCATGTAACAAAAAGTAATAAGTAAATAATAAAGCAGCTGATATTTGAATATGGCAAAATGGACGAGTGAGTGGACTCCAGGTAACCCTGGTCTGGAAGATTGGTGGGATTGGAGAAGGGTCATAGTAGCTGCGAAGGACCTTTGGTGCTTTCAGCCTTAGCCGGGCTTCTTATGGAAGCCGTACTCTCATATTTGCCAGGCACCCCGCCTTGGACTAGGGGCGTCCAGAGTAATCTTTCATTGGCCAGCTGGGAATGTGGACTGAGCTCACAAGGTCTGGGGCCCCTTCTTTTTCACCTGACCCTCCGTGCTCACCATAGGCCTTTATTTCCTTATTTGCCTTTTAGAGAAGCTAACCGTGGGTTCAGTCCCTTTTCTTTTGCCAGCCTTTAGCTAAATGTCTGTCAGATCTGTGAACAGTTTATCCAAGAAAGTTTTCATCCCCCATAGTGCATTTTCTCATGGGACACAGTCACAGAATCCAGTTCCATTCCTCATGAGGTCAACTTTTTAAGGTTTTGTCAACATTTCATCTTCTTGCTTTCGTTTCTTACAAGTAACTTTCAATATCACGTGAGCAGCGTGAGTAAATTCCTGCGCGTTCAGACGTAGAGGAGAAGCCCGCTGTGTGAAGCATTGTTTGGTGCTTCTGTAGGTGCCGGTGACATTCCTGAGAACCAGGCCGCTTTCCTACAGGTGCTGTTAAAGAAAACACCTGTGTGTTCTCTCAGCTCAGCTTCCCCATTTTTTCCTCAGTCCACTTGCACTCCATCTTGACATTATTCTCTGTATCTGTCTGTGGTCTGTGATTATTCACCTAAATCCATCACCTTAGCCACATTACAGAGTTTAGTTGGGGAGGATTTCCTTGCAAAAGAAACTCTTGCCTATTGATCAGTGTTGTTGTTCCTCATGAAAAAGGTTTCTACGTCTCTGGAGATTTATAAGTTGAGAAGAGCAGTAACTTGCACTGTTGTGGAGAATGGTATCTATCCGTAAGATTCTTGAGTTGTCTGCATACAGACCGAGAGTAGTTAATCCAGTGGTCATCCTATAGACACTTTCCATATTTTGGTTACTTTTGTTATAACGGAGATAAATTCTAAAGTAATTCCCATCCTATAGTCGCTGAACCCTCCTACTTCGTAATTTTTTCCAGTTTAAAAAATACGTAGAACAAACTCAGGAAACAAACAGCAAATTGGGAGAAAATTCTGCAACACACGTAACAAAGGCCTGATTTCCTTGATATACATAGAACTCTTAAAATTGTGAAGTAAAAAGGCCTAAACCAAATCCAGTGCCGTCGAGTCGATTCCGACTCAAAGCGACCCTATAGGCAGTCCGTAAATCAGAAGCCCGGAGTTTGCATCTGCGCTTCTCGGAGACAAGGCGGCTCTGTGCAGAGATGGCTGGTGGTGGAGGACGCTTGTCACATCCTTTGTGGGGGGCTCTGACACTGCCCGCTACTGGGACCTGGCAGTGTCCCAAGCACCATTGTTCTCTGTTCTCTTGTGCCCTTGCCCTAGCGGAGTCACAGAAAATAATGGAAACTCAGCTGTGTTCCACTCATGGATCTTCAGGCTTAAAAACAACTTTAAGTTCCTAGATGAAGTACGTGTAGCAAGATCTTGATAACTGTTGAATCTGGATGGTGGGCATATGGGGTTCTCTGTACTCTTTTGTGTGTATTTGGCATTTTCATAATAAAAAAACCAAAAAAAATTCCTGACAACTCTTAAAAAGAAAAGGCAGTGGATATATGAAGAAGAAAAATTGAAAATGATGAGTGGACGTGAAAAGATACTGAACCTCGTACATCCTTAAACAAATGAAAATAAGCTGCCATTTTCTATCTGCCAGACTGGCTGAAATTCAAATGTTTGAAAAACACAGTGTTAAAAAGAGTATGAAAAAAATAGCATCTTGTGTTGGGACTTAGGAATTGTCTAGTTTTTTCTGAAAAGTGATTTGGCAGTATTTATCAAAATGTGTAATACACATGGACCTTGACCCCAGAATTCCACAGATATACAAAGATATGTAAAAGATCGTGTCTGCGGCATTATTTAGAATAGCCTAAACCGGAAATGGCCCCTGTGTCTCAGGAGCGTTTACAGTAGTTCCGTAATTTATTGAGCCAGTGAAATAAGGTGCAGTCATTTAAAAAAAAAAAGTGTAAACCAAAGTATAAATAAATAGCGTGAATCATACGATTCCATTTGTGTGAAAGAAAAAGGATACTACGTATACTTGCATGTGAAGAATATGTTTTCTGAAAAGATAGACCAGCAACAGATAACAGTTAATTCTGGGAAGAAGGGCTGAAGATTAGAGGTCAGAGTGAGGAAGAGACCTTTAATTTAGCAATTTAAAACTGTATAATTTTGAATTTAATTAAAAGCTCTGTGTGACAAAGGCTAGTAATTCAGATGTGTTGAGAGACAGTGATGTACCATCTAAACAATTGACGTCATTTCTCTTCCCCACCCTGCTCACACCCGTCCTGCCCCGTCTTTATCTCCACCCCTAACAGTAGTGCTCTCCTGAATCCTAGCCGAGGGTCTTCACTTTCTCTGGGGAGATTGGTTTCTAGAGAGAAGACAAATGTTAACCCAGTGGTCAAAGGGTTGGTGATGGAGGAACAGATACTTGTATCATTTTAATGTTTAATCTTTTCCAGTTTCCAGCTTTCTTCTCCCCAGAGAATTTCTAGCATTGAATTTGTCCTCCATTTCTGCCTTAGAGGCCTTCCTCAGCACTGTTTGGGTTTCTGGGAACCATATCCCAGAGAACCCCAGAGTTACAGTGGTAACTCTTCTACTAGCTTTCAGGCACCGTTGAGTGGGATGTTTGTCAACTTTGTGTTTTTGTTGCTACCAATGTTCTCCCTGTTTTTTCCTTCTACTCTAAGCTCTCTGGAAGTGACTGTGCTCGTTTCTTTCAGACGGAGACTACTTCACCTTCACACGACACGAACCCATCGGGGTGTGTGGGCAGATCATCCCGGTGAGTGTATCTCCTAACGCCTCATATTTATTTTCATTTGAACCAGTTCTCTTAAAGACACACAAAACATGGACCTGAGCAATGTGTGTTTTCCATTACTGGAAAGAAAAAAACCTGAGCTCATGTTGTTGACATATCTTTAACAGCCTCCCTGCAAATGCTTATTTGAACAGGTTGATAGGATTTCAGCTCCGTTACCAGGAGTTGAGTTCTCAAGTCGTGGAATTCTCATGATTAAAATAAGCAAAGCAAAGCACACAGCGTATTAATAACCTGCCCTTGTTATGGATGTCCATTCTGCTTACGGAAATTAATGCTTTGTTATATTTGCTTGTTTATTTTTTAGAACTGTGACTCACCATTTTTCCAGGAGTATTATCTTATATGGTCTTTTAATGCCATTCTTTCCCACTGTTCTTTGCACAAGAAGCTATATAGAAGACGCTATGAAGACAGCAGTACAATTAACGTCACGGTCGTAATTGAAACCATGCCGGGCTGTTGTATGTCTTGGAAAGGGAAATAGATGTAGTACTTCGTGCTTTGGTTGGAACATTGAACATTGTCCTATCTTTCCCTTTCTCATGCACATCTTTGGCACCGTATACAACGTCATCGAATCTTCTAGAAGTTCTAGCTAATAGCTCTGGCAGAGATTTCAAAGGGAGACGCAAATGAAACTCTTACAGTGTAGAGCAAGGAGCATTCTTTTTTCAGAATCTAGGAGAATAATTCAGGGTCACCTTTGGTTTTGGGGGCCAAAGATGTTTGGGAGGTCTGAGTATTTTTATATGACCCCCAAGCCCTGAGTTGCTGTGCGAAGTATTAGAGAATGGAAAAGGAAAAAAGGGGTGTGGTTCCAAGTTCTTCTGCTCCTGAGCCACCCAGAAAACCCTGTATGGATCACAGCAGGGGTGAGATCCACCGCTTGATTCTGAGGACTCAGACCTGCTCTTCCTGCCCTTCCTCAGACCCTCAGAGCCACAGCACTGACAGGGCAAGAGCGGCTTGTCAGCCAGCTCCAGCTCAATTACTGGGCGCCAAGATTTATACACTGTGGATGGAATTAAAACATCACTGTGGGCTCCCAAGTTTATAAACAACTGAGGGGAAAAGAAATTGGGTGTTTGGTGAAGGCAAGACACTTGTATATTTTTGCAAGCTTGCCAGGGCCAGCGAGCAGCCTTCAAGGATGGCAGCTGAGATGCTTCAGGCAGAGACGTGTTGTAGCCAGGGCTGAGGCCAGGGGACCAGGATTTCTGTTTTCTTTCTTAATGAAATTATCAGTGACACCTGATAGCACTGGGGCTTATGCCTGAGCTTATGACAATGCAACCTTAATATCCTTTAAAATCAGTCTAAGCCATTTTAGGCCCCAAATTCATACACTCACAGAAGTATATTTTAGATTCCATTAGCTTATTTTGCAGTGGAAGGGAAACAAATTTTTGCATACTTATTAGCAGATTCACTTTATTTTTTGTAACCATGTGTATTTTGTGATAATAAAATTAGAAAACCAAACCCATCACCATTGAGTTGGCTTCAACTCATAGCGGCCCTATATGACAGGGTAGAACTGCCCCACAGGGTTTCCAAGGCTGTAATCTTTGAAGAAGTAGATTGCCTCCTCTTTCTCCCACGGAGCGGCAGGTTGGTTCAATCTGCTGACCTTTCCAGTTAGCAGCCAAGTGCTTAACCACTGCACCACCAGGGATCCTTTTGGGACAAAACCTGTATATAAAGAAAAGTCACTGCCTTGAAATACACATGGACTTAAATATAACTCACAGCTAGAATTTTCTCTTCTGGTTCTTCTGCATTGAAGAGCTTTCATACCAGTGTGAACGCTCTGGTGTAAAAAGGCCAAATGCAAGAAAAAGTTTTCTTATTGAAGCCCAAAGTCTAATTTTAAAAAATATATGAAACAACAGCAGTGAGAAACCAAAACAAAGGGAAACCAGAAGCTCCCTTTTCACCAGGAGGTTGTCTTTGGTGAGTAGCTGTACTGCACAGAAATGAAAGGAGAGGTTGCATAGTCAGTGCTGTTCCATCCTTAGTGGGGTCATTAAAACTCCAATCACCTGTACACTGTGGTGGACAAGGTTTATATGTCCAGGACTGGTCTGAGCAATCTGAGGAGTCACAGCTTGAAAACAAAGTATTGCAGGAATATTTTTCCATCTATCAAACTTGGATTTTTTCCTTTCAGTGGAACTTCCCCCTGCTGATGTTTGCCTGGAAAATTGCTCCTGCTCTGTGCTGTGGCAATACAGTAGTTATTAAGCCAGCAGAGCAAACACCACTCAGCGCGCTCTACATGGGAGCCCTCATCAAGGAGGTAAGAGAAGCTGACCGCTGGAGCGGCTCCGACTGCCCTTACAGTTGAGGCCTGCTAGAGCGTATCCGAATTAATGTGCTTCGTCAGCTTTCACAAACCATGTTTCCTCCAATCCTGTTTTGTTAGGCTGGCTTTCCACCAGGAGTCATCAATATTTTGCCTGGATATGGGCCAACGGCTGGAGCAGCGATAGCTTCTCACATTGGCATAGACAAGATCGCGTTCACAGGGTCCACTGAGGTAGGCACCTGAGAAGCCGTGGGTTGAGAAGTAGTCCTGCAAATGAGCAGAGAGACGCTGAAAGAAAACAGAAAATGGTACTCACAGACTGGACACCAGAATAGCAGTGAGTAATCCAGGCCTTCAAAGGACCACTCTGGTATCGTGGCAAAGGCGCATGTTCGCCATTTGATTTCACAGGTCTCCGAGCATTTTTGTTGTGCCATTTGTGTAAAAACTGTCTCAGAAGAGGCTGTCCTAGATGCTTTCTTGAGTCAAGAACAATAATGGCAGAAACAAGTTAGGAAGCTAGGAGTCCACACTAGTCTCTGGCAGAGGCCAGGATGAAGACGCAGCTCTTCCTTCTCATTATTTGCTAACTGACTGTGCCCCAAGAGCCTTAGGCATGATACAGAGCAGGGTCAGCAAACTTCTCCTGTAAAGGGCCAGGTAGAAAATATTTTCCGGTTTATGGGCAGTGCCGTCTCCGTTGCGGCTGCCTGACTCTGCTGCTATATAGTACAGGAGTAGCCACAGACAGGACATAAACTAGAGCATAGCTGTGTTCCAATAACATTTTATGTACGGACACTGATGTCTGAACCTCATATAACTTTTATATATCACGAAATAATTATTCTGATTTTTTCCGCAACCATTTCAAAACGTAAAAACCATTCTTAGCTCATAAACCAAACCAAACCCAGTGCCATCGAGTCAATTCCAACTCATAGCGACCCTATAGGACAGAGTAGAACTGCCCCATAGAGTTCCCAAGGAGCGCCTGGCAGATTCAAACCGTGGACCCTTTCGTTAGCAGCCATAGCACTTAACCACTACGCCACCAGGGTTTCCTCTTAGCTCATCAGCCATGCTAAAATAGGCAGCAGGCCACATCTGGCCCACCAGCCACCATTTCCCAGCCGCTGGTAGGGAGTCACACGCCTGTGTAGAGATACTGCTCCAGAGTGTTTTCATGCAGGTGCAAAGGAAGATAAAAGAGAAGGTCAGGTGGAGCACTTCAGGTAGAAACTCTGTGTGACATTGCTGTTGATCAAGGGACGTTTCAGGTCTAGAACAGCACTGCCAGGAGGAAATACAGGGAGAGCCACGTTTGTCGTTTGTGCTGTTAGCCACATTAAAACAAAAATAAACAAGTGAAATTAACTTTAGTAATGTTTTATTTAATCTAATATTTCCAAAACAATCATTTCCATATGTAAGCAATATAAAAATATTAACGCATTTTACATTCTCTTTCATATGAAGTCTTTGAATCAAAACAAACCAAATGCGCTGCTGTTGAGTCGATCCCAACTCAGCAACCCTACAGGACAGAGTAGAACTGCCCCATAGGGGTTACATGGAGTAGCTAGTGGATTTGAACTGCTGACCTTTTGCTTAGCACCTGAGCTCTTAACCACTGTGCTACCAGGGCTCCAAAGTCTTTGAAATATGCTGTGTATTTTACATTTATAGCAACTCAGACTAGCCATATTTCAAGTACTTTGTAGCCACATGTCACCAGTGGCTACCATATTGGGTCCAGAGATGTTGATTTTAATCATTTGGTGCAGTTAATGGTACCTGGTTAAATTGACATGTGTTAAAAAAAACTTCAAGAGATATTGCTTAACAAACTTAAGTACCAATTTGTAAATTTACAGTTAGAGATTACTGAGTTTTATGTTTGTCAAGAGTTAGTCTTGCTTGTTCACAAACCTTTTTCTTGGTGTATATGCTATAGTAATTTTGTGATTTAATGAAATATTTAAACCAAAATGTAAGTAAGAAAAGGAAATTATTGTTTCTATATAAATTAAGTTGAATGTTTTTAAAACACTTGTTAAAGTCTAGATGCTAAGAAAAATGTAATCAGTTAGAACTGAGCAAGATAGCTATGGGGGAAGACTTAAATCTTAACAAGGATTTTTGCACTTTAAAGAAACTGAAACCAGAAATATTAAACAATATTTTGTGAATGTGGTGTAATCAGAAAGGACAACGTGGTAGACCCATAATTTTTTTAAGATATCCTTCACCCTATATCAAAACATTGGAGGATAAATGTACATTTATGTTTAATATTGAAATGAAGTGTTTAAGGTGTGATTCCCTGCTTTGACCTCCTTTGTCAGTTAACCAACCAGTGGTCCTGGTTGAGTCAGTTAAGAGGCTTCTACTGTATAATTTTTTAAATTAAAAATGTCATAAAATATGTGATGGACAACTTGTCACATCAGGACCTACTGCACCCGCGGTGGGAGGGCGCTGTTGGAAAACAGTCGTAGAAAGCCTGTGTTATTTGCATAAACCTGTGGTATATCTCTTCTTCATTTTTTATAATATCTACTCAGAATATTGTTACATCAGTGTATCATAGTTCATTTAAGTAATAGGGCACTTCAGGTTTTTTTTTTTTACGTTGTTTCCTATTAAACAGACTATTGGAATAAAAATCCTTGGAATATATATATATGTATAAAATTCTTTTTTTTATACCTATACATTCGACGGCACTGGGTTTTATACATACACATATAAATATATACATATACACACACACAGTGTCATGTGTATGATATTCAGATATTCAGTTGGGTAAGTTTCTAGAGGTGGAATTGCAAAACAGAAGGACTTTTATACTTGCTTGCTGAGAATACATTAGGGCGATGTGTATGTTAATCTTTTGTCTGATGAAGAATTTGCAAATATTATTCCCAGTTTGTTTTCTTTTTTAGTTTTTTTTTTTTTTTAATAATGTTCGCCATACACAAGAGTTAAATTTGTATGTAGTCGTGTCTTTCAGCCTTTTTCTTGATGATGTCTGGGTTTTATGTCATCTTTAAAGAAACTACCTCAGGGCTATATAAACAGTCCTTACCATTTCCTTTGTGATTTCTGAAAAAGTCTTTCAGTACTTTTATTGTTTTGTTTTTGTTTAAATCTTTAATCTGGTTGCAATTTATTTTCATATATAATGAAAGGTTAGGTCTAAGTTTTATTTTTTTCGTAAATGGGTGTTCAGATATTTCAACATCATTTACTAAACAAGCTCCCCCTTTGCAACTCATTTGAATAGATGTAACATTATATGATAAATTCCCGTATACACAGGATTCTGTTTAAAGACTCATAATTTACTTGTCTGTTCTTTCACCAGTACTGGATGGCTTTAGTTACCTGGTTTTCATAAGATGTGTTGTGATATGGTAGGCAAGATACCCACTTAGCTGGCTTTCTCAAGACCTCTTTGGCTATTCTTGCCCATTTATTCTTTCAGATGAAATTTCACATTGATTTTATAAGTGCCTTGCTTTCTCAAAAAAAAAAAAATCTCACTGGAATTTTGATTGACGTTACATTAAGTGTCTATATTAAATTGAGGGTAAGCATCATCTTTACCGTATTGACTTCTCATCTGGGAACCTGGTATAAATCTCTTTATTTGTCATGTAATGTTCATCACTTATGTCATCATACAGGTCTGAGGTGCTTCTTGTTAAATTTATTTCTAGGAATTTCACATTTTTTCCCCAAACTGTTTCATTCTAAAAACCGAGAGCCTTTTTTTTTTTTTAAAGTATCATTCATTGGAAAGTGATACTGAATAGATGGAACCTAACCTTCCAGGCCAGACAAAAAGTGGTATAATGAGTCAGTAACAACACAAGCACTGTTTTTAGGCTGCTTGGGTTCAGATCCCTGTTTTCCCCTCAAGATTTTTTTTAAAACTTTTTAAATGACTTTACAGAAGCATAATTTACACAAAGTAAAATACACCCATTTTAGATTTCAGTTTGATGGAATTTAACAAAAGTGCACATCCATGTAAAACCATCACCCAAACCAAGATACAGAACATTTCCATCACCCTGGAAATTCTTTCATTTCTCTTTGCACCCAGCGCCCTTGGCCTCAGGCTGCCATCGATCCTCTATTTATTTTGCCTGTTCTAGAAGGTCACATAAACAGACTGGTACAGCATGTACTCTCTCACGTCTGGCCTTTTGTTGTTGTTGTTCAACACTTAATGTAATTATTGATATAAACAAAAAACAAACCAGTTGCTGTTGAGTCGAGTCCAACTCATAAGGACCCTATAGGACAGAGTAGAACTGCCCCCTGCGGTTTCCAAGGAGCAGCTGGTGGATTTGAACTGCCTACCTTTTTGGTTAGCAGGATAGCTCTTAAGCACTATGGCAACCAGGGTTTCCAATTATTGATATGGTCATGTTTAAATCCCTTATCTTGATCTTTGTTTTCTGTTTGTCCCATCCGTTTTTTTTTTTTTTTGGCTGTTCCTTTTTACCTCTTTCAGTATGCCATTTTACCTTCTTTTTGGGATTATTACCTATCCCTCTTTTTGGGGGTTGATTTAGTGTTTGCAGTATGTACCTGAGTATTAGTCTGTCATTAAACAGTATTAGGTTACTTCGCATGTAATGCAACAACCTTATAACAGTATTCCCCTGTTTGCCATCCTTTGTGCTATTGCTGTCCTGTGTTCTACTTCACATATGTTACATACCCCACAATACATGCTATTAATTTTTGTTTTAAACATCAGTTATCTTTTGAAGAAATTTTCTAAAATGAGGAAGCAAAGCTATTTTACATTTTTACCCACAGACTTGCCATTTCTGGCCCGCTTCTTTCTGTGGTGGTCCGCCTTTCACTCTGATGTCATCTTCCTTCTGTAAAGACCATCCTTAGCATTTCTTGTAGTGCAGGTCTGCTAGTTATGAATTCTCTCAGCTTTTGTTATCGAAAAATGTCTTTATTTTTTAATAATTGCTTTTTCTTGGTATAGAATTCTAATTGGACACCTTTTTTGTTTTGTTTTACTTTCAATGCTTTCAAGATGCCATTCTGTTTTTGTTGTTATTTTTTTTTCTGGCTTGCACTGTTTCTGATAAGAACCTAGCAGCTATTCTTATCTTTGCTCTGCTATAGGTAATGTATCGTTTTTCTCTTTTACTGGTTTTTAGCAATTTGATTATTATGTGCTTCATGTAGTTTTGTTCTTTGTTTTGCTTGGAGTTCACTGAAATTCTTGAACCTGTGAGTTTATAGTTTACATCAAATTTGGAAAATTTTTGACCATTATTTTTTCTAATATATTTTTACTTCCCTGTTTTGGGACTCTGACTACATTTATGTTAGAATGGTATTATTCCATAGGTCACTGAGGTTCTTTCTATTTGTTTTCAGTCTTTCTTCTGTTTGTGCTTTCATCTGCATAGCTTTTATTGTTATCTTCAAGTCCTCTGATCTTATGTAGTGTTTAATCTGCTGTTAAACCCACCCAGTGAGTCTTTCATTTCAGATACTTTAATTTTAAGCTCTGTGAATTTCATGGGTTATTTTTTATATCTTACATTTCTTTCCTCGTGTATTTCTGTTTTCTTTTAAATTTCTGAACATACATATAATACCAGTTTTAACATCCTAAAGTGTTAATTTTAACATCTCTGTTATTTCCGAATCTGTTTGTGTTGACTTATATTTTTCCTGGTCATATTATTTTGCTTCTTTGCATGTCTGTCACTTTTGAAAGGATGCTGGGCGTTGTAAACACTGCATTGTTGAGATTTGGATTTTGTTTGGACTTTTTTTTCAGCAGGCGGTTAAGTCACTCGCAGTTCAGCCTGATCCTTTTGAGGTTCATTTTTAAGCTCTGCTAGAAGTAGTTGGAAACCCTGATAACGTGGTGGTTAACTGAAAGGTGGCAGTTCCAATCCACCAGGCGCTCCTTGGAAACTCTATGAGGCAGTTCTACTCTGTCCTACAGTGTCAGTATGAGCCAGAATCGACTTGACAGCAACAGGTTTGGTTTTTACAGGTCTAAAAAATTTTATCCCTTTTATTACTAAGTTGCAATCCTTCTGGATTTTCAACTTAATGTTCCCAAGTTTTCAACAAGGTCTTTCCACTCTGGCCGGTGAGAACTCAAATGTCTCCCACTGTATAAGCTCTGGGAATTATTCAGCATACAGATGCCGGGTATTTTTTTTTTTTTTTTTGTCCAGTCTCATAGAATCCCACCCTGTGTATTCCTAGTTTAACATTCAGCCAAAGACTCAAGGAGACTCCAGTGAAGATTTCTGGACCTCATTCTCCTCCTCCATTTTGTAGCCCCTCAAAAGTTCACTACCCCAGCCTCCGTGAACTCAGGTTTCTGTTTCATCGTGTCAGTGAGACCGCCATGTTCTGCTTTGGTCTCCCCATTCCGTGCTGCAGTCCAGAAATTGCCTCCTGGCAGGCAGGCTTCCTTGTCTCTGGATTTACAGTCTCATACTTGTCCACGTCCAGTGCTCGGGAGGAGCTGTTTCATGGATTTTTCTAGTCGTTTGCAGTGGTTGGTTAGATCGGGTGCCAGTTACTCCATCACGACCAGAAGCAGAAGTCTCTCTAACACTTTTTGATTACTTCTCATATTGTCATTTGATTTTTTCTCTCTGGGTTCCATGCAGGTCACCTTATTGTCATATCATTGCCTTAGATAGGAGATATAATAGTAAATGATGTTACAACTTCATTTACTCCAGCTGGTACAACTAAAGTCTTAGGAATACAACTCTGAAGACATTTGGATTCAGAAAATCCTCGTTTTATCTGGTATAGAATCTTAAAGAAGTATTTTAATCCTATAACTTATTTTAAATTTCTATGTGTACCCTAATTTGCTTATCATTGTTGTGTTGATTTTATTAAATTTAGTTTCAGAAGATGACACCATATATGCAGATTTTGGGGCTGCGTTCTCTTCAGCACTTCAGGTAGTACCTGCTGTGTAGTAAACACACACTGTAAACACTTGTTAAGTGAGGGAGGAGAGACTGAATGATAAGTAGAGGACTCATCAGAGCTGGAAGGTTATGTATCAATGAAACACTCCCTTTCTTTAAAATGCCACCATAAGTTTGAGGTTTGATGTCTTTTATTTTGTAGCTTGCAGTCATGGTCCAGCCACTTAATTCTATAAAAAATTGGGTCACTAATAGTAAGCATACCTATTCCTCAGTGTCATGAGAATTAAATGCAATGTGACTTTTGTAAAATGTAAACAATACCCACATGTCGCTCTTTAATATGACATCAGCATCCCAGGAAGGGAAAGATCAACAGGTCCTAGCTGGTCTATCAAGGCTTCAGGAGAAGAAGGATTTGAGGTGGGTCTTGCAGGATGTGGATGAAAGAGTGAATTGGGCAGAAGGAGCTCTATTAGCCAACAGCTAGAAGCAGGAGAGTACAGAAAGGCTTGGGGGAGTAGAGTGGGCTTAGGAAGGGATTTGGGGAGAAAGATTGGGAAGTAGTTGAAGTAGAAAGATTCTGCAAATCAAACCATTGGAAAGAATTCTAGGGTAAAGAGCTGAAGCTAAAGTGTAGAAGACCTTCCAGAAAAAGACGTCACAAGAAAGAAAACTATATACCAATATAGCTTGTGAATATAGATGCAAAAATCCTCAACAAAATACTAGCAAATGGAATCTAGCAACATAGAAAGAGGATTACATGCAGTGACCAAGTGGGATTTATTCCGGGGATGCAAGGTTGGTTTAACATCCCTAAATTAATCAATGTACTAGATTAAAAATTGATTTTCCATATTAATAGAATAAGGGGCAGAAGCCACTTGATTACCTTAATAGACACAGAAAAAGCAATTAACAAAATCCAATCCAATACCAAAAGAAGCTTGTACCCAAACGTTCATAGCAGTGTTAGTCATAATAGCCAGAAATAGAACCAACCCAAATGTCCGTCAACTGATGAATAGATAAACAAAATATCATACATCCATACAATGCAATACTATTCACCCCTAAAAAAGGGATTCGGCTGCTAACCAAAAGGTTGGTGGTTCAAATCCACCAGCTACTCCTTGGAAACCCTATGGGGCAGTTCTACTCTGTCCTGTAGGGTCACTATAAGTCAGAATTCGACTCGACAGCAACAGGTTTTGTTTTGGTTTGTTTTTTTTAAAAGAAATGAAGTACTGATACATGGTATGAGATAGATAAACTTCGAAAACATTATGCTGAGTGAAAGCAACCAATCACAAAAAAAGCTACATATTGTATAATTCTAATTGTATGAAATTTCCAGAATCGGGAAACCTATAGAGATACAGAAGGTAGTCTAGTGGTTGCCAGGGAGTGGGGAGAGGGGACAATGGGGGGTGGCTACTAACAGGTATGGGGTTTCTTTTTTCATTTTGGGGTGGTGGGATGTTCTTGAATTAGTGGTGATGTCAAAGTGGTTAAACAACTCTGTGAACACACTGAAAACCCCTGCATTGTACACTTCCAAAGGGTGAATGTTATGGTGTGTGAATTACACCTTTTTAATGCTATTAAAATTGGTGATTTTTTAAAGTGTAGAAGGCCTCAAGTAATGTATATTAACATCCAGCATGGACAGAGCACTTACAGCTGTGGGCCAGGCACCTACTTGGTGTTCATCATCCCACCACGTCCTTGCAAGTCTAGGAGACACTCAGAGGAAGAAAGCAAGACTGGGGGAGGTTGGTTACCTGCTTATGGTCGCACACTAGTAAGTTGGAGACTGAGCGCCATACCAGAGCCTATGCTAAGAACACTGTGCCAGGCTGCCTCTGGCTGAGGGGTTGTGCACCATCCCTCAGGAGGAGGAATGGCACGTCACAGGGGGCATTTGGAAAGGGTCACCTCTCCACAGGACGTGTTGTGTTGAAAGAATGGTCAAGATGTCTAATTATGAGCAACATGGCATTTCTTAACTCAATTTTCCCCTTTTCTCTAAAATTCACTTAAAAATTGCATCTTCAGCCTCTTTAAATCTCATTTAGTACATAGAAGGGCTTCTATGTGATGCTGTCTGATATAGGAATTGAAGTTTTAAATCCAAGATCTCAGATCAACTGCACAAACATTTATTGAAGGTTTAATAAATGCCAAGCACTACGCTAGACCTCAGAGATGCAGGACGACAGGGTGAAATGCAGCATCTGAGCCAGGCGACAGTCCACCAAAGTGTAAATCATATCACACGGTGTACGTGGGAACGGAGGAAGGGAAGAACAACTCTGCGCCGTTTTATTTTAAAATTTCCTGATTTTGAAAATGCTTTGTGAGATTAAGGCTAGAACTGAAATTGCCTTGTTTGACGTGATTTTCAAATGCATCTGCGCATCAAGGCGCAAAACCTTTAGAGACATTTAAATTCAAGTGAAAAGCTACTTAAATCAAAAATAGCAGTATTTTAAGAAAAAGGTAATTCTACCTCTTAATTCCACAGGTGTTAAAATTCACATTAGGGAAATATTTAGGTCTGTCTTCTTTTTCTCTGATGCCTGATCTCTGGAGAACGTGAAATTGCAGTGGTAGAGGAACAAAAGTCCAAAAACCCCTGGGGGAAAGAAGCACCTGCTGTGGGGTGCTCGTGAGTGATGTGTTGCTTGAAGTCCGCACGTAGTCAACCAGCAGTGGTACCACTCGCTTCTCCGAATCCTTCCCCGTGCCTGAGATGGAGGACCGTCACGTCCAGAAAGCTTGGTACATTCTCTGCTGCCCTGCAGGATGGGATGGGAGGTTTTACTGCCGCTTCTCAGTAGCGGATGCCGCTCCGTTTATTGTCATGCTGGGCAGCTCTACTTTTAACAGGCATTTAAACTCTAGAGCTCTGGATTTTATATTCATTCTGTGCCTGTCCTTAGCAGTCTTGTTCAAAGGAAGTGAAAAACCTTAGCAAGGTGACAGAACAGCTCTAAGGACCTAAACTGATGGGTCCTGATGTTGTCAGTGTCTCTGACTTCCTCGGGCATTGAACGCTGGGTAGGATGAGCCAGCACTGGACATTGGATGTTCAGCAGCTGTTAAACACGTGATTCGCACATTCTAGTGGGAATTTTTAACATTTAAGGGACACAAAAATGTGCAAGAGTTAGGTAAAATATTAGGTTTTCCCCTACAGTTATTTCCCATAAATCATTTTTCAGTTCTTCAGATTACTAGTCATATTGAAGCCAAGTTAATTTCTGTTTGTTTTTTTTTTTTTTATATATATACCAGTGGTTTGTCGTATGCAAAGGTAATTCCTGAGCTGAACAGTTAATGATCAATCTGATTGGAAATAAAAGACCTAGTTGTAGAAAGCTGCGTTAGTTCAGGAAGCTTAGGCTTTAATTTAGTTCAGGGTGAGCTGATCTTGCTCCATCCTCAGTTTAGAGACTCTTAAAGGAGAGTGAGGTACTCCTCCTCTCTTTGTTAAAACGAAAGCTTGAATGAACACTGCATCACAGCACCATTCTTTGCTTCTCCAGAAAAGCTTGAGGAACTCAGCACTTTTTCAGTTAGAAATCCCAAGCACACTAACAGCAGTCAGGACTAAATAAGATACTCCAGATGTGAATCAGAAGGCTGGTCATTATGGGTGTGTGGGTTTGCTCATCATGCGTGTTGGTATTTAATCTTTCCAGGCCTCAGATTTTCCACCTGTAGATGGGAGATGATTGTACCCACCTCCTGCAGTGATTGTGAGGAATAAGCTTTGATCTCCGAAGTGCTTAGCTCAGGGCCTCGTCATTAGGAAAGCCTCAGAACGTTAGCTGTTAGTATTTTCTATTTTTTTTTAATGAAACTTACAGAGCAATTTATGCTTGGGGACGTGTTATAATAAAAGGGGTGCTGGATTCTAATGACCTTGGATCAGATGCTGCCTCGCCTGCTCTGTAATCTCTCATTTCTTTATCTGTTAAAAGGGACTGCAAACAGATGCTTACACATTGGAGTATTCATTGAGAGAACGATTTCAAAGTTCCAGTCATATTGCTTGGCACATCGCAGAGACCTCAGTTAAACCTTAGGTGACTCTGCAGTTTCCATTTGCCAACAGTATGCCTGTTGAAAACTAATTCTTGCTCCCCTCTGGCAGTTTTACTTTGCTTTGTGGCTTTTATAAATATTTTTAATCTTCTAATAAATGTTATTTTCTAGTGTTTGCTGTTCTGTTTCACTTTTTGGAAGATCGCCTGGTGCTTGCTTTGATAAACTGATTTTAAATCCTTTTTATTTGTAGGCGGAATAGTGGCTAGCCTTAGAGAGCAGGGCTGGAGGAGGGGCCATGGCGCCCATTCAGGAACTTGCTTACAACCCCTGCTGGGGCCTGGAGCTGGGGCCACTCCTTCGCCAGCCTCAAGTTGCCAGGGTTGAATTCTGGTTTAGGGAGAAATTCTGTGCAGAAGAGTTGTGTTTTTCAGTAGTTGTTCAAGGACCAGCTGCCATCAGTCACCTACAGTGGTGGTGGTGGGGAGGAGGGGGCTGGGGGTGCTTGTTAAAATGCTGATCTCTGGGCCCCACCTAAGATCTCCTCAATCAGAAAATTTGGAAAAAGGCTCCAGAAATAATTCACTTCAATAAGGTCTCCTAGTTCATTAACGTTCAAGAATCACTAGTTTATACGTAATTTGAATTGTTGGGTCATACCCCAGAACGTATTTCCAGGCCCATTTAAGAAAAAAGCTACAACTGTGAGTTTGTTAATCTGGCCTCTAGTAAGAGACTTGGGTAAACTGACAGGTACGTTCACGCTGTCTGCTGTGTCTGTAACCTCATTCCAGCAGTCATCTCTCTCCTGAACATCTTACAGGAGGAGAAGGAATTCAGAATCAGTTTAGCCAAGTGAGGCCACATCCAGGGAATTCCCTACACCTGGCAGTTACTCAACAAAGAAGAGACACAAATGTCAGTATCTTATTCAAAGTTTGCGAGTACTCCTAAAAATTCACACAACAAAACCCTGCAGTGCTGGTGAGCTGGTAAGACTGCTGACTGGAGGCAGGAGAACTAATTGGCGTGTGGACAGGGTCCTTCTGTTTTGATTTTATTTCACCAGAAGGAAGCTGTAACTCATACAGTGCCACTGTAAAGTAATGAGACTTATTTCTATAAGCTATACCTCGTAAACAAACAACATAGCTGCTGCTCTACTGCTTCTCAGTATGTTTCCAGTTAATCACTTTTCCCCCCGTCTGTTCCCATCTATGAGAGCACCCCTTGAGCCCAGGAGGGCACTAACAGGCTTGCTGTCAGCAAAAGAGAGTTAACTTTGATAATCTTAGAACTGAGATTCCTCTTTCACCCAGTAAGCCATTTCATTTCCTGGTGTGTGCCAGGCACTTGTGTGTGCAGATGCCCTTAGAGCACCCCCATTTTATAAATAAACTGGGGACTGGGGCTCATCCAGCACACAGCATAGAGCCGATTCCTGGTAAATCCCCCAAGCTCTTCATGACCTTTTTCCTCCCTCTCCTCTCCACTCTCATGGGCTCCAAACTTCCTCCCCAGAGCAATCTGTAGGCTTAGCGAAGCTCCAGTGCTGTTACAGGAAAGCCTATGCCCCTCTGCGTGGGCTGTTCAAGGAAGCCAGAGAATCAGCTGATGAGTTCGTAGGAAATCTCACCCGCCAGCTTTGGCTGGTCGGATTTTCTTCTTAAGCTCTTTTTGTTGATTTAGCACTTACTGGCATAAAAAAATCTCTATATCTAAGGGAAGGTTCCAGGTTCATTTAAGTTATAAATACTGGTTTCTGAACATGGAAATTAACCAGCATTTTCCACTCTTAACTCTCTTCCTTCCCCATAAAACCATTAGTATAAAGGACTTTGTACCTATAGTAGATACCTAATTGATCCATTTAATGTTTTAATTGTCAATATGAAAGTAATCGAATGAGTGAGTCAACACAGTATTTCATTTAGGATATTTCCCTGGGAACAGCTCACTTATAATTTTTCACCTCCCTTTTGAGCTCCAGTGGCTATTTCTGACTGTACGGTGGACATCTCTACCAGGACATCCTCACCTACCCGACAGTGTCCAGACTCCTCAAGGCGACACACAGGTTCATGGCTTGGCCCCTGCCTTCCTCACCAGCTTCGTTTCATGTACCATCTCTGCATGCTAGCCTTCCCAGACTGCTTGCAGGTCCCCAGTGTGACATGCCACTTCATGTTCTGTGACTTCACACAGACCGTTTCTTGTGCCTGAGCTGACCTCCCATCCCGCATCTACTCACTGAGTCCTTAAACATGATGCTTTTGTTCTGCCTTCTATGCAGATCAATGAGAACTGTCAGCGCCTGCAATGGAAACGACGCATTGTTCTTATTTGGATTTATAATGTCACACGCTGCTTCTTTGGAGTTGCAGTCACCGTGCTTTCTTGTATTGGCCTCTGATCTGTGTTTTCACTGCCTTTGCTGTCCTAAAAGTCTCTCTCTCTCTCTCTCTCTCTCTTTTTTTCCTCTTCATTGTTTTCTTTTCCTCTTGGGCTCTAATTACTTTAAAATCTCATCAGTTTATTCCTAATGCATTTGGCTTTGACTAAAACTAGTAAGTCATAATTTAAATAGCTGGGAAGATTCAGTGTCTACAGAGGGCAACAAAGAGAGGTATGGCATAAATTCTCTAATAAAGTAACATTTTTACTGTTTAATATGAGCTTTATTAATAGCTTTGTTGAGGTATAATTAAGATGCAGCATGTTTCACGTTTTTGAAGTGTTCAGCTGAATAAATCTTACCTAGGTAAATACCTGTAAAACGAGTACCACAGTTGAGGTAGTGAACGTGTCCATTATCCTCAAAAGTTTCCAGTCATCCTTTGTAATTCCTCTCTTCTGCCCCTCCTTCCATTCCCACCCGCGTGTCCCTCTGCAGCCGCAGACCTGGCACTGTAGATTGTTTGCATTTTCTAGAATTTTGAAAACATACAGTATGTACCTTTTTTCGCCCGGTCTGCCTTCTTTGACTCAGCACCATTATTTTTGACATCCACCCTTGTTGCTGTGTGTATCAGTAGTTCATTCCTTTTTATTACTGAATCATATTCCATTTTATGGATGTGCCACAGTTTCTTTATCCATTCACCTGCTGATGGACATTTGGCTTGTTTCCAGTTTGAGGTTCATACAAGTAAAAGCTGCTGTGAACGTTTGTGTGCGAGCCTTTGTAGGAACAGGTATTTCCTTTTCTGGGAGGTAAAGAGCTGGAGTGGAGTGACTGGATCATGTGGGAAGTTAAGAAACTGTCCAGTTGTTTTCCAAAGTGATTGCACCATCATACATTCTTACAGGTGTGTGTAAGACTTGTAGCTCCTTCACGTCCTCGCCGACATTTGGTATGGTCAGCCTTTTAAATTTCAGCCATTCTAACAGGTGTGTGTTGTTATCTCAGTGTGGTTTTAGTTTCCAGTTCCCTACTGTTGAACGTCTTTTCATATATGTATTTGCCACCTTGCGTCTTCTTAGGTGAAATGTCATTTCATCTCTACCCATTTTTCGTTGGGTTGTTTGCTTTCTTGTGGAATTTTTGAAAGTTCTTCGGATATTCTGGATATAAGTTCTTTATCACATATATGCTTTGCAAATATTTTATCCCAATCTCTGGCTTGTTTTTTTTTTTTTCTCCTCAGTGTCTTTTGAAGAGCAGGAGTTCTTAATTTTGATGATGTCCAGTTTATCAATTTTTTTCTTTTATGGAACATGATTTTGTTATGGTATCTAAGAAGTCTTTGCTTAACTTAAGATCACAAAACTTTTCTCCTATGTTTCCTTTGTGTTTTACATTTAGGTCTCAGGTCCATTTTGAGTCAATTTTTGTGTATGTTGCAAGGTCACAGTTCTGCTTTGGGTTTGTTGTTTGTTTTTTGGTATTAGGAGGACAATAATTCAAGCCCCGTTTCCTGAAAAGACTGTCCTTTCTCTGGTGAACTGCCTCTCCACCTTCCTCACGCATCCGTTGCCCATATTTGTGTGGGTCTATTTCTGGTGGTCTGTGTGTCCGTCCTTTCACCAGTATCATACCATTTTGATGACTGCAGCTTTATAATAACATAGGAAAGTCTTTATCTTCACAAGAAGAAAATTAAAAACTAAACACGTAATCTTCAAAGATGCAAATATACAATTGGGAAGTGAGAAAGAGAGAGGAGGGATTTGGGGAAGAGAATGGGGTGGAAGGTGGCCTTGTGCAGGGTTAGCTCTTAGGAACCCTCACAGCAGCGAGGCAGCTTACTGCCGTGTGCATAGAGCAAGTTGTCACCTAGATTGCTCCTCTAGAGTCTACACTTTATACTCCTTCTCTCTAGAGAGGCTCATGTTCACTTGGAGGGGAGTCAATCCCCTGGCCTCTGGAGTGTCTCCTAGTGTCTTCTCTGGAATGACATCATTGGCAGACAGTAGAAGACCTGAGGGAAGCATTTGAAAGCCAACTTCAATCATCCGTGTTAATGGTGCAGGCAGAGAATTTTCACAGGTAAATCAAATGTGATCACATAATCCCCAAGCCCCTTTCCAGCTTGTAGTTTTTTACTTTTTTATCCATCTATCCTTTTTCAACTTTGTAGGCTACTTGGAAAATTGTATATATTCTTCCAGACTGAACATGTCACTTAAATGTGGATTTGAACTTGACCCTGTCATGATTACCCTAGGGAGATGGAACGTATTGATACATCACAAAATGTCTGGAACAGTCAGCAACAAGAAGCTTAATTGAGGTGTCTGCTTTCCATTTTTCTTTAGCAAAAGGCCTTTAAAAAGCAAAGTTTCTCGGATTAAAGATAGGACTAATTTCTCCTTACGCAGCTAAATACATAAGCAAAGCATCTAAACATTTTAATAAGTGACTATGAAAGAGCTCTTATAAACAGAGTCAATAAACAACCTCCATGAAGTCCAGGAAAACAGTTTGCATTTTGCTTGCTGTGGTGTTTTCTTTATTCAGTTGGATTAACAAACCATGATTTCATCATTAGTCAACAAGATAGTGGAGAGACCATCAAAGCAAACTACAGGAGAGGCCAGATTGATTCTTGCCAAACAAATGTTTGTCGCCAACAGCTGTATTATCGCTGATTCTAATTTACGCAGCTGGGGTTCTCCTTTCATTTCCTACTTAGATAAATGTCATGTTGTACGATGCAGACACCGGGTCTGCTGCTTGAGTAATGAACCCTGTCAGCTTGCTGCTCTGCTTGGCTTCGTACCTCTTCGTAGGTGGGAGAAGTTGCCTTGCTACAGTTTTAGTTTTTTAAAGCAGCTCGTAGGCTTTTTTCTAAGGTATCAATCCACTAATGAACCATCCCCACCTTTGAATCAGAGTACGAATGACAAAACCTTTGCATGTATGGGTTTTAAACTAATAGTTTGCTTTCTTTTGTATTTTTACACTTAAATCAAAACTTGAGTACTGAAGGATAAGAAAAGTATGGGATGGCTTCTGTCTGCTGGCTGAGGTTCCTTGATTTGCACGATAACTATGCTAACTTAAAGATCCTGCAGTGAATTTCTATCCTCAGAGCTCAGTCTGAGTATGAACAGATCCTAAGGTGTCCATTCTTATAGCTCAACGAGTTTGCGGGATGTGTAGTACCTTTGGCTTAGGAACGCCATGCTGCTTCTTATCAAAGCAAATCTTAATTTTTGAATTGATCTGAAACAAAGGGAGAGTCTTATGTAACAAAAATATGGCTAAGAGTAGGGAGCAGTTGTAGAATATCTGTTCTGGATAGGTTGTTCTAGAATATCTGTCAGTTGTGGACAGCTTATTCTAGCTATCTTTCAGTTGTGGATAGATTGTTCTAGAATATCTGTAAGTTGTGGACAGATTGTTCTAGAATATCTCAGCATGGATAGATTGCTGTAGAGTATCTGTTGTGGATAGAAAGCATGTGTAACTGTTGGTGGTAGACTATCCGTCAGTTCTGGATAGATTGTTCCAGAATATGTTAGTTGTGGACAGATTGTTCTAGAATATCTCAGCTGTGGATAGATTGATATAGAATATCTGTTAGTTGTGGATAGACAGCATGTGTAACTGTTGTCGATGGTAGAATATCTGTCAGTTGTGAATAGATTGTTCTAGAATATCTTGTCAGTTGTGGATAGATTGTTCTAGAATATCTGTTAGAGGTAGCTAGAGAATATAACTGTCAGAGCCCTGCTAACCATAGTCAGAGGGGAGCTTGGAGAAGGGGGGCGCCAGCCACAGAGAGCCTTGGGATGGAGTCAGCAGAGCCCTCGGCTTGGAGTCAGTATTCTGTTCAGTCCTGGCTGCCGCCACTCAGTGGGATCTGTCAGCAAGTCATCTCTTGACCTCTGAGTCATGTTATTTTTTTCCCAGCTGTAAAATGGGTAATAATTCTTGCTTCACATGATTGTTGTGAAGATTAAATAAAATAATGTTTGTGAGAACAAGTAGCACAGAATAAACCAAAAAAACCCAAACCCACTGCTGCCAAGTTAACTCTGACGCATAGTGACCCTATAGGACAGAGTAGAGCTGCCCCATGGAGTTTCTAAGACTGTAATCTTTATGGGAGCAGATTGCCATATCTTTCTCCTGAGGAGCAGCTGGTGGGTTTGAACCAGCAACCTTTTGGTTAGCAGCTGAGTGCTTTAACCATTGTGCCATCAGGGCTCCTCCAGCACAGAGTAGGTACCTAATAAATGAAGACGTTGAACAATTTAAAAATAGTCAACGAGGAAAGGTTAAAGATACAAGTATAAGAGAAATGTCTTTAAAGATTATTTAATCTCATGGTTCTTAACCCTGTCAGCACGTTAGAATATTTTCGGGAACTTCAAAAACTACCCATGCCTGTTCCCCACCCCAGATTAGATAATCAGAGGCTCTGGAGGTGGGGCCTAGACAGAGAAGAATTTTAAACACCCCAGGAATTCTAGTGTGCCGCTGGTGCCACAACCACCAAAGCCCTCCTCCCATTAAAGACAAGGAAATTACAGCCGAAGAGAGTGAGGGAAGTTCAAGATCGCTCTGCTGGCTGTGGGAAAGCCAGGCCTTGGACCTAGAGCTCCCGTGTCCCTCTCAACCCTTTCTTGAAACCTGGTGGTCTCCGTTTGGCATAGACCCCAAGAGCAGCCATCATGTTCTTGTTCGTTGGGTCAGCAAATGTTACTGAAAATCTCGGTGTACACACACATATTAAGAAATGAATAGGATAGAGTCTGCCCTCACAAAATCAACCTGGTGGGGAAAACAGCTACTAAACAAGTACTGTGCAAGCGCTGTGTAAAAAGTGCCCTGGGATCAGAGAAGGAGGTGTACCACAGCCTGGGGGCAGTGGATCAGGAAAGCTCGCTTCTCAGAGGAGGTGGCAGAGAGAGAGGTCTGGAAAAATGAGTTCACTGAGTAAGCAAGGGGAGGAAAGGTATTCCAGGCAGAGGGGACAGTGTATGCAAAGACAACAGAGGCATTTTCCAGGAAGGGAGAGTGGTTTTGTGGAGCCCTGGTGGCACAGTGGTTAAGAGCTCAGCTGCTAGCCAAAAGATCCAGCAGTTCAAATACACCAGGTGCTCCTCGGAAGCCCTGTGGGGCAGTTCTTCTCTGTGCTATAGAATTGCGATGAGTCAGAATCGATTTGACAGGTAAGGGGTTTTGTGTGGCCGAAGTGATGGGTTTGAGGTGGTGGGAACCTCAGGAAAGAAGGCAGGAAAGAGTTTATGGCCATATTAGTTTTCGTAATCTGAATTTCATCAGTCGAGTTTGAAATAGCTGTTACCACTTAAAGAAACTGCTTTAGATCCCTTGGTCCTGTTATTTTCTGACTTGGCCTGTTATTTCTGGATATTTCAGAAGGAAAAGAAACATCCAGTTACACATATTTTTGGCATTTCCATTTCCATCACAGTTGGAACCAGGAAACAACAGTGAAAAGAAAGGAGGGAAGAAGCATGGAGCAAATCTGTTTCAGGTTTAAGAAATGAAAACATATTGCAGGCACGTTCAACCACTTTACTGAGATCTCTACTAGAGATTTATTTTTCTATTTTTGAAAAGAGTCTGTCTCTGAGAAGGCATCGACACTAATATAGGTAATTAATTAACAAAAGGAAAAATATTTACCCAGCTTTATAACTATGTCCAGGGAGCTACTGCTTTGAATAGAGAGGACATGGAAAGTCTCTTGTGTTCTTTTTTGTCCTGTATAACAGATTATTTTTCCTGCAAAGCACCAGATTGCATTTCCCTGCATTGCATTGCCATGAACACGGTTCTGGTACGCTGCAGCTTTTCTGGGGATGCTCCTGACATCAATCTGGAAGCCTATTCAAAATGAGCATGGGAGTCAGAATTGAGCTGTGCCAACATTCCCGCTGCGAATTAGCCCAGTTCCGTTATGTGTGGGGGAGCCCCGGTTCACCACCCTGGCCCGTTTGGGGTACACAGATACAGCTGAGAGACTGCGGGGAGTGTGGAGTTAAGAAACCACATGATAGGAACACTATCACTTACTCTTTCATAACGTGCTCCATGCAGGAAGCTCAAAAAGATCAGGGTTTTTTTGTTTTGTTTTGTTTTGTTTTTAACATTCAGAGCAGCTGTGGCGCTCTTGGGAAAAGCTACTTCTGCTTTATAAAGCAAGAAAAACACAGAAGAATCGTGGACAGACTTTCAGAATGAGCCCGGGCCCCAGGGGTTCTCTCTGTCCTTCTTAACTTGTTCAGTTAGCTCGAGTACCAGGAACAGATTTGCTGCTTGGCCTGTGCCTTCATTGGATAGATAAAGAAACTGAGGCCTGAAGAAGTAGAGTTGGTGGCTGGTTAGTTGCCAAGGCAGAATTGGAGTGCCTGCATCTTCTAACCCTATGGGTCAGACTGTAGTCCATCAACCTGAGTAGGGTTGTAATCAGCCAGGTGCTGAGCCATGGGGCTGGAGGCATAACAAGAGTACATTGTGAAGTCTTTTCTGATGGGAAAAGTAGATGGTGGACGGTAAGAAGTGCAAAATTTGGTCTCTGTGACTCTATCCTATTTATGTCTGTGTCATACAGCATTCACATCATATGTAGGATTTCATTTTTTGAGCTGTGTGTTTATCTGTTTTATCTTATAAATTGCCTGTTTCATCAGAGTAGGGCTTGGTTTCCTGAAGTCTGACCCTGTTGACTTGGCTTTTCACCACTTGGAAGACGCGTGCACGCGTGTACCCTCAGTTACCTCATTTCCAGCTTCTCCTCATGTCTGAAAGGGTTAAATATGACGGTGTAGCACACATCTCAGAGGAATTCTGGGTACCCTTTTCCATCTCAGAGGGCTGGACCTGTGTCTCCTGTCTGTAACTGATTTTCTTTCTTAGACTTTCTAATTGCATACATCTTGATTTTGGAAACTTGTGCATGGGGTGTGTGCAAGGAATATTTTAGCTTGGTTTGCATAGACCTGACACATTTTCTAAGTCAACATGGAGCCAGTTCTTGCTTGAACTCTTTGTTTTTAAACACATTACTTCTCCCTATCAAGACGCCTCCACTTGGGCATTGCATTTGCAGACCCGTTGCTTATGTTCTCTTTCCACCACTCCCTCCCCTCGTGATCATGGTAATGAGGAGCCACTCCAGTCAGGGGTCACTCAGCACCGCTCAGCTCCATGGGGGAGAATTCATGAGTAGTAATATATTCTCCAAGGAGACTCTGGCCTGGAACCCGAGAGTGTCATGGGGATGTGTGTGACGCCTGAGCCTCTAACTAATGAAGCTTGTTCCATTCTAGCCCAGTGCTATGTGAAAGGACCAGAGCAGCCTGACTGTGGCTTACAACGAAGTACTGTAGAACCATAATCTGTTTACATCTAATATCAAATCAGATCCAGGCTTTTCTCTAAGGGGACTGCTAAGCCACATTTATTGAGCACCTGCTAGGTTATATGGAGGTCTGTGGGTTCCTTGTCAGTAAGGGTCTATGCGCAGTGTCACACCTGGCACACAGTAGGAGAACTGTGAATTTGTGTTGAGTGAGGGTAATTGGTGACAACTGGGGCTTCTCAGAAGCGTCCTCTGGCCACTCCAGAGAGAAGGGGTTCTCCCAGGGCCTAACCTGTCTGGTTCTCCTTGAGGCTGGCCTGGATCTTGACCTTCTTCCCAAGATGAAGAGGAAGGGTGTTACTCATCTGAGATTTGCCCGGCATCCTTTAGCACAGACTTGGTTTCTGAGGAAAGGCTGGCAAAGCATCGACGTGGGAAAATTGTTCTTCGATATCCTCCTCTGATGACCATACGCTGAGCGAGGCTTTCGTACAGTTACTGTAGCCATGAAAGTAATCGCTGGACCACATTCCCACCCAGGGCAGAGAGAACCCACTCTTCATGGTGGTCTATGGCAGTCGGGGGGAGGGCTAATAGGCACCAGCCAGGTCAGCACGCTCTTTACCACAGCATGGTGCTGTGTGCAGGGCCGTTGATTTCCCCTTGCTTTATTTGTTTTTAAAATGTAAACCTGAAGGCAAAAGTAAATTTTGTCACTGATGGTTTGGAAATTATTTGGGCCTACAGGAAGCAATATTCTGAGTCTCAGAAATCAGTTTGGAGTTGAGGGATAAGGTTGTGGTGACAGGCGACAGGAGTTAGGTGCTTAGTGAATGTAGCGAGGAAGGCAGGAAGGAGGACGGAAGCTGGGAGGAGGAGGAGAAGTTAGCGGGGTGATTTGGGGCTTGGGCCCCGGGATCAGCCTGTGTGGAGTCCAGTAGGCTTTGTCATTAGTTAGCTGGCTGACCTGGTAACGCTCCTTAAATTCTAATTACGTCTGCTCGTCTTTAGACTAAGATAGCACCTACTTCATCGGGATTTCCAGAAGGCTAAATGAGCTAATGCATACATATATCTGACACAAACTGACCTTAAAAATGTTAACTTTTCTTATGATTAATAATACGTTCATGAGTTCCAGCGATTGTCCTCTTTAAGAAAATACCTGTCTATCTTCTTGGACTTTAAAATGTGTCCCCATCTATTAATACAGACTCCCCCGAGATAGAGAGCCAAGCACACTGCAGTTCCTCAGAAAAGCTGGCAATCACGGGTGACATGTTATCACAGCCTGTCCCTGGGTACCAGCATTAAGTTGACGGGTTGATGTTTCCAGAACCGTCCTTCCAGGTGGGTTCTCCTCTTAGCAGGGGTCCCAGGTACCAGTCATATTTTTCACCTGACTCTTGTTCTCTTGCCAGAACAAAGGGCCAGATACACCTTCCTTTGTGAACGCGTACTTCCTTCCCCTGCCCTGGCACCAGGTCCTTCATGGAGCCCACAGCCTCCCTGGGGAGTTTACATTGAGGCAGAAGAGATGCAGACTGCTGGGGCAGGGAGGGAGGAGTCTAGCTGTGGGCCATAGTATTCCTGTTAACGTCTCAGGCCAGATGTGAGGGTTCCCTCACATCGGGGTGGGTAGCATGTTCTACAACCGAAGAAACCCTAATTCTGCCGCTTTCAGAGACATCACGTTTCTCCAGGGTTAGGTTTCCTCAGAATGGGGATCTGTTTTCTGAAACACCCTTAATAGATACGTACAGCTGCCTCGAGAGTTCCCTGGTTGGCACAAACAGTTAAGCACTTGACTCCTAGCCAGAAGGTTGGCAGTTGGAACCTACCCAGAGGCGTCACAGAAGACAGCCCTGACATCTGCTTCCAAAATGTCACGGACTTGAAAACGCTATGATGCAGCTCTGCTGTGCACACATGGGATCACCATGAGTTGGAATTGACTGGATGACAGCTAACAACATAGCTGTCTCAAACTGTTTTTGCAATGAGGCAGAGTAACCATGAAAACACAGAAGTATTGAGTCAATGAGTAGTATTTGTGCCTGAGAGAAGTGGGGCGTCTCCCTGGGTTTTCTTGAGCACTTACTGTGCATGGGTACCCTTGGAGGTCTGGGAGGCAGCCTCCTTTGGAAGGCTTAGGGGTCTCTGTCCTTACAGTCACATGCATTTCTCTCTACTGGACACGGAAAAAGAATGGGCCCTTGGCTTTTCACACCAGTTCGTGGTTAACTCATACGGGCCAGGATGGATTCTAACTGCCATAAATATGAAATCACTTATGCCTCAGGATCGCTAACTTCTGAGGTAGATAGTATTTTTAACCCCATTGTACAGAGGAGGCTATCCGAAGCTCAGAGAAGTACACTTCCTGGGGTCAGACAGTTGGTAAGTGACAGGACCGGTAAAGAAGTGCAGGCAGCCTAACCCTGGCACACCTGAGGAGTCTTCTGTCCTGCTTGAGGATATCAGCAAGGGCCCAGTGGAGATCAAATGTAAATTTAGGATTTCTCTTCTCCAGGCTTTTTAAATGCTTAATTTTTCCATAGAATTTCAGGCATAAGTAGCGCTTTTCATCTCAGCAAGATCAGTGTGCCTGTATGAGCCTAAACGGTGGCCCGGTATTTTCCATAACCTCTGCTGTCTGGTCAAGCCACACTCTGTTACAGGTTGGGGTCTCTGGAAGCTGTCACTGAGATGGACTTTGACATCAGGATGTGTATCAGGGACCCCTGCTGAGGGGGACGGGTCAACGGGACATGCAGTGAGGCCAGCCATACAGGGCACGGGGGAGTTTGTGGCCCCTCAGAGTTGTCCTGTGGGTGTCTGAAAGGGTGGACCTTTATACTCCTGCCACTGTCAGTTATTGGATGGGACCACCTAGGGCAGGAAAGCCCCCTCAGGCGAGGCAGCCCTCTTCAGCTGAGGCAGACTCAGAAGGAGCTGAGGCAGGAGGCTGTCTGTCTCCTGACAGCACTCCCAGCGACTGGGGCAGTGAGCTCTGCCTTCAGCAGGGGATCTAGATGGTGATCCCTGTCTCCATTCTGACAGTTTCAGTTTCACTGGAAATATGAGTCCACTCGATGGCAAATGCTTTCCCCAAACTCAGCCTATTGTTTGTTTGGATTCTAGGTAAATAGACTTGTACAAAATATACCAGTAAAGACAGACCCTCAGCCATCTGGAATCCTCTGTAACCAAGGCAGAGGTACAGGAGACCAAGTGATAAAAGTCATACCTGCCATTTTGAGAGATTCTTGAACAATTTGTTTTACAACCATCATTCCTTTTAAGCAGAGCCAGTCTGGCTTTCCCTGGAGGCCGGGCCACAGCGCAGTGATGGAGATCTACTACATTTTGCCTGCCAGCTATCTTTAGAAAAACCTCTCAGTGATTACAACACCAGCTTTAAGCCCCTTTTCCTTGCTCCCTCCATCATGAAAGTAAAGCAATCTTCTGAGTCACTTCAGCAGGGACATGAAACTGCTGCCCAGCTGACTATTACCTTGTGTAGCCAGGTTGACCTTGATGAACCGTCCCTGTTATTTGGTGGGTGAGTTCACCTTGCAGGACCCCGGTACTGCACATCCCACCGTTGCCCAGAGCCAGCTGTGGCTACCGACCACAAGGTGTGTGAAACCTCTCTCCGTTTTTTCTTTCAGGTAGGAAAGCTTATCCAAGAAGCAGCTGGAAGAAGTAACCTGAAGAGAGTAACTCTGGAACTTGGAGGGAAAAGTCCCAATATTATTTTTGCAGATGCTGATTGTAAGTCACCCACCGATCCCAGACCATCCCCCTGAACTGCTCTTTTGTGCTGTCTTTTGTGTCTCCACTTTTGATAGGACACTAAGAAAAAGGACTTTGAAGCTAAGGGGCAGTCAGGAAAAATTGACTCTTGCTTCAACTGACTCTCTTTGCTTCTGAGAAGGAAACGGTTTAATACTGGAGAGAGAGCAAGTACCGATTAACCAATGAACAGAGAGTTGTTTTCTAGATTCTCGTAGCCATTTTGACTGTGCTGTTGTAGAATAGGAGATATGAGGTAAAGGCTTGGTCAGTTTGCACAGTGGACAAAGCAAGGGTCTCAGCCTTTTGAACACCTGCAATCTAGCCTCTGCCCAGATTTAAGAAATCTGAAACGTCTCAACTGTGCCTGGTGGCTTTGTAGATGACTAAAAATGAAGCTCAGTTAAGTAGGGTGCTGCTGTTTTCTCAAACCCATAACCCCTTCTCTGTTTAACCACCCCAGCATCTTCCTACTGCTACCCTTGACTTTCAGTTAGGATGACAGCACCCTCGCGTCCTGTGAATAGACCTACGTCAGAGGTGATTCTACCTCAGCAGCAGACTTCACGGAGGCTTAGTGCAGCAGCCTAGTGAATCCTGTGTCTCCAGGCAGGATGCCACCCTGTCCGTTCTGCACAGGTGTGGGCTTTCCGTTTCTAAAAGCTCTCCAGGGGATGAAATTCCAAATCCGCTTCTGTCCCCATTTCTCTTCCTTACATCCTGCCAGGCAGAGCTGCTTTTCTCATTTCCCAGATCAGGAAACAGAAACCAGATTGCCTTAATCTTAGCCTGAGCTTGGCCTTCGCGGAATTCAGCTTCTGCTGTGTTCTCACTGCCAAGGGCACCAGAATTTACATGAATTCCCCCCGAGGAGTGGGTGTACACTGACATGACAACATTGATCAGTTCATGTCCGTTCAGCTAGTCATTTAGCAACTGGGACATGTCGGATTTATTAATACTGTGCCAAAATATAAGCCATAGAGATGAAAATGAAATAGTTGTCATATTCTCTTACGCAGTCTTGTTCCAATAGGGAAGAAATGTAGTGCCTTCAAAGAAGATCCATCACTGATACACTTTAATTCACCAGAATACTAATTAAACATTGAAGGCCCTGTAGATTAGATTTGAAAACTGTGAGTCCACAGGTCAAACGTAGGACAGAGACCTGTCTTGTTTGGCCTACATAGTGTTGTGGTTTTTTTTTTTTTCTTGAACAGAAATTGCACATTAAAAAACTGATTTATGTTTTTTTTTTTAAAAAATGGAAAGATCTGTCGACTCTGGGCTTGTAATGTTCCGTGGCATCACCCAACTGGAATTGTGGATTCCCTTCTTAGTCTCTGTCATGGTGTTTTACCACCTGACCCAGTTCACACGTTCGCATTAGCTGCCTATTTCCTTTGCACGTTGGAATGGGAGACCCCTCTTATAGATCTTCTGATCCAGTCTCTCTTTTTTACGGAAGAGGAAAGAGACTCGAAGAAATGAAGTTACCCAAGTCCACATAGCAAGTAACATCAGGGTCTAGTTAGAACTTAAACCAAGCTGCGTTTTTAGTCCAGCGCCTTTCAGTGTCAGACACTATCAGAGTCGACTGGATGACAAGTGGCGTTTGGTTTTTCTTTGCCTTGTGCTGTGGTGAGCGTAAAGCTGGAGCGGGGAGAGACGTGGCTGTGCAGGCAGCCCCTGGGCGAAGCAGTGTTGGCAGCGTGGCTGTTTCTCCTTGCAGTGGACTATGCTGTGGAGCAGGCTCACCAGGGCGTGTTCTTCAACCAAGGCCAGTGCTGCACCGCGGGCTCCCGCATATTTGTGGAGGAGCCCATCTACGAGGAGTTCGTGAGGAGGAGCGTGGAGCGGGCCAAGAGGCGCACAGTGGGCAGTCCCTTTGACCCCACCACTGAGCAGGGACCCCAGGTAGAGGAGTCAGAAGCATGTTCTTTCTTTATCTAGTCCCTAGCTAGCACAGTGCCCCCTTACTCCTCCACCTTGTCTATGAGGTGAGGGCTGGAAACAAAGCCAGTGAGGGACTGTGTATTTCCTGTTCTTCTTCTCTTTCTATATGATATCTGAAAAACTTAGAGATTAGGGTTGCCTTAAAGATATTTTGAACTTTGGGGGTAAGTTGGAGTTTCTTGGCTCAAAAGAAAGACCCGGGCACGACAAGATGGAGCATGGCCTTAGAACCCAGTCTTCTAACCACTGAGCCTCGAGACAAGGAGGGTGAGTATCTCTCCTTCCCAGCTGCCAAGGGTTCTTCCCACCCACCTGACCTCATCTAGGGAGATCACTTGTAGCTTATGAATCTGTGGGAAATGAGTGGCTCAGTGAGGGTCGCTCTGCCTTATGGTTATCTCCACTCTCAGTGCTTCATACACTGGTGAGGTGAGGAGGGGCACAGAAGTCCTTTCTGAGCATCCACTCCGCAGTTCTGCATAGCAATCAGGCCACATTTCCAAATGGAATTCTGCTTCTGAACTGTAGATAGAGTCTAAGAATGTTCAAAAGACTCTCCACACCAGCACCCACCCAAGTCGCTAGAGTGTGGGTGTTTCTGGTAAGGAACAGCGTCACCGTAGTGTGACCCAGTGAGACAAGACTGGTGTCCTAGCCAAGCAATTCAGACTCAGATCCATGTAGGTTTTTATATTGTTCATATAATTGAATAACAACTCTGCCAGTTTTAGGGGGAGTGTAAGACTGACATATTTTGTGGACTAGGAAGCCAGCCCCTTCGCTCTTTACACTTAATCCTTTACTCTAAAACTGTAATAAAAATTCCTTTAAAAGCATACTCCAGTAGGGTTTGGTGTGTTAAACCATCTAAAGAGAGCATATGTTCATTCGTTTATTGTTTTTATCTTTTTAATGACCGATACAACTTGTTAAATTATTCACTTGATTACAGAGGTCAGTTTCCCCCATATAACCAGTGAATGATAATTAGTGAGTTTCCATCACTTAGGAGTTCAGACTCTTTTCATTGGTACTCATGGGTCCACAGTGTCATCAGAGCAATACATTCTTGGAATCCTCCATGTGTTCGGATGAAACCAAACTTACTGCTAAAGAGTTGATTCCGACTCATAGCAACCCTATAGGGCAGGATAGGGCTGCCCCGTGAGGTTTCCGAGGCTGTCATCTTTACTGAGGCAAACTGTCACATCTTTCTCCTGAGGAGTGACTGGTGGGTGGGTTCAAACAGCAGCCTTTAGGTTAGCAGTGGAGCGCTTTAAGCGCTGTGCCACCAGAGCTCCTGTATTAGGTTGAACCATACACACTTGACATTTTTTGTGGGTCAGAATGTTAACGACCACTTCATATGATTTAGCCAGATAAAATGAATCTTTGAAAAAATCATAAATGAGGGATTCTTGAGAATGTGCTCATTTCTGTCTTCATGGAAGGTTTTACCTGGAGTCACTAGGTGTTTCTTCTGTAGATTGATAAGAAGCAGTACAACAAGATCCTGGAGCTCATCCAGAGTGGTGTAGCTGAGGGTGCCAAGTTGGAATGTGGAGGCAAAGGGCTAGGCCGGAAGGGCTTTTTCATCGAGCCCACCGTGTTCTCCGACGTCACCGACGACATGCGGATCGCCAAAGAGGAGGTATCAGACGTGGTGTTCTTACACAGCCACCTCCTTCTTGGAGTGGTTTCCGAGCATTCCTGGGTAGACAGTGTTGCAGTTTCAGCTTTGTTTTTCACGTGCACTCTGCAATAGCAGCAGGCATGGCTGTGGAAATCCCAGCCTCAAGAAAAAGTTCAGCAAAAAAGCCAACAAGCTAGATGAAGTCCAGGTGACACACCATTAGACTGCAGTTATTATTAGCTGACAGTCCTAACAGCCAAGTCATTCGCCTCAGGAATGCACTGGCAGCAGTTCAGTTCCCCCAGACATGGGCCACTGGTCTGTTAACCGGGAAGGAGAAAGAGCCCTCACACTTATGCAAGAGAGGGACCGGGAGCAGGTTGTCCAGCTCTCTAGGTCAGTGTTCTCAGTCCTGGAACAGCACCCAGGGGATCCTGGAGGATGCCACCTCCTCTTCCGTACCTAGAGAACACACCTCTGGTGCACGCAGGGGAATCAAGTGATGCTGGAGGGCAGGGGCATTAAGCAGACTCTTTGAGTTAGACTCGTATAATCTCAATCTGGGAAAGTATGGGATATTTTACAGTTTTGTACTGCACAACTTAAGTGTCACTAAAACTATCAAGGCAGAGTAAACTTGCTCCGAAACGTGGAAAGCAGGTAAAGGAGTCACGAAGCGTTCATGCTGTTTTCTTACAGATCTTTGGCCCTGTTCAGGAAATCCTGAGGTTTAAGACAATGGATGAAGTTATTGAAAGAGCCAATAACTCAGACTTCGGACTTGTAGCAGCTGTCTTCACCAATGACATCAACAAGGCCCTCACAGTGTCATCTGCAATGCAAGCTGGGACTGTGTGGTAAGACCAGAGTCAGTCTTGTTGTTCCCTCTGGTGGTTGGGGTCCTTATAACTCCCTGGAGCCTGGGCAAAATCAACAAATAAATATCCTCTGGGAAGATGGGGGTGACCAAAGGCAGCAGACTTCACCCCTAGGGATGCACTCCTTCCTGGCTAGGTCAGGAAGTCAGTGAATTTTATATTAGAACATTTTCATCTGTAAAAAGGAATTAAAAAATAAAACCTTCAGAAAGAAGACCATGTTCGTGGGGTTATTTCTGTGCAGGTGGAACTCACAGTTACAGTACTGTCTTCTTTTCTTTCAGGATCAATTGTTACAATGCCTTAAATGCGCAGAGCCCCTTTGGGGGATTCAAGATGTCTGGAAATGGGAGGGAAATGTAAGTGTCCAAACTTCGCGGGGCATTGTGGTTATTGTTGTCAGCATTGTGATTATCAGCACAAAGGGTCCTCATATAACAGTTTAGTTCTCTCACTGTTGTTAATTCATTAACTTATGTTGAGCACACAGCACCATACGCCAAGACTGTACTGCGTGTAACAAAGACTGATAAGACACAATCCTTCACCTTAAGTGGGACTGGAGAAAATTAATATACCAGTAATTCTGTGTAATAAGGACTATTATGGAAATACGTTAAACATCTTACATACATAGAGGCAGTCAGACTTACAGGGTCAGAGAAGACGTCACAGAAGAGGTAGTATCTCAGTATTTAAGAAGCAGGCATGAAGGCACAGCAGATGTAGACGAGTCAGGGAACAGAATGGAGTTGGGTGACCTTAAAACGAAGGCCACCATTGCCAACCCAAGGGACAGATACAAACTTCACAACATTTAATAATCTCCAGCTGATGTTTAAAAATGAGGAGGCTTTGTATAAAATCTAGGTTTCTTGTTGATTTTCATTACTCTGTAGCAAAATTGGGGCCCTGGTGGTGGAGTGGTTAAGAGCTACAGCTGCTAACCAAAAGTTTGGCAGTTGGAATCCACCAGCTGCTCCTTAGAAGCCATGTGGGGCAGTTCTTCCCTGTCCTATAGGGTCGCTATGAGTCGGAATGGACTCCGCAGCAATGGGTATAGCAAAATTGCTGGAACCGTGGGAACTCTGTACTTTGCCACGGTCCGCACAATGCCTGTTGCTTTGGGGACTGAGTGTTGGTTGTCATTCATTTTGTGCCCATCCTCTTCACTCACCGATGATGCTTCCTCAGGCCTGTAGGTTCTGTGAGTTTGGAACTGTAGGGTGGGATGTAGGATGACAGGAGGGGACTTGCCAAAGATACAAGTGGAAAAGTTGATTTAAATCAAATCTCAGAAGACTTTATAGGCCAGCTGGTGGGTACCAAAGGTTTAAGACTGAGAATTCTGGCCTAGAGAGGATGTTTTGACAGAGACTATAGGAAAAAGGCCCATGAGAAGAATTTTGCAATAACGGTAATGGATGCCATTAATGGAACGCACACTGTGTCTGCCTCTGTATTAATAATCTTCTAACCCTGTCTCGTTTGGTGTTGACAGTGATCCTGCATTGGGATTGTTGTCTAACCCTGTCTCATGTCCCAGAAGCCCACTAAATGAACCAGGGGCGAGAGTGGGCAGGAGCTGGCCAAGTCACGCAGTGTCAGTGCAGACCTGACGTGTGACTCTGGGTCTCAGTGGCCAACCAGATCCTGTGCTCTTAACCCTCCTGATGCCCACCGAGGGAGCCTGGGGCCAGGCACAGGGATGGACTCCTCAGGGACAGGACCAGAGCTGGTCAGAGCCCTCCTGCGATGACAAGGGCCTGAAAAATGAGACTCTGGCAAAGGAATACTAGAGTCTAGAGGGACTTCACTTGAAGGGTTCATAAACAAATGGTGTATTTTGAGTGGTCGGAGGATGAATGGTAGCCAGGGTCTTCCTGAGCTGACTACCATCATCCAAAAAAATTCCCCTTATTTTGAAAGGAGCCAAGTCCATAGTTTCTGAATCCTGTGACCAGCAAGAGGAGACAGTCTGCCGCGCCTGTCCCCTCTGCCATTATATCCAAGTCATCCTTTTTCGGGCAGGTACCTAGTTTATAATCAGCGTACTGACAATAACATACAACCCACTGCCATGCAGTCAATTCCGACTCATAGTGACCCTATAGGACAGAGTAGAACTGCCCCATAGAGTTTCTGCGGAGTGGCTGGTAGATTCAAACTGCCAGCCTTTTAGTCAGCAGCCAAACGTTTAACCACTGTGCCACTGGGGCTTCAAATAATAACATACTGTATGCAGATCACTGTGTTTGGTCCATGGGGAAAACAGGCTAGTGGAAGATTTTAACATTTTTGGGGGGAAATGAAATCTGCAGCATTAGAAGAGTCAGAAGAAGCCCTAGAAGGGACTGCAAAGTGACAGGCATCCCGGGATGGAGAGGTCGCTGTGAGCCGGTGAATCTGAGAAACCTTTAGATCTGATCTTGTATGCGGTTGCTGTGTGTGGTGGAGTCGATTCCGATGCATAGTGACCCCATGCAACAGTAGAACTGCCCCAGAGAGTTTTCTAGGCTGTAATCTTTATGGAGGCAGATTGCCAAGTCTTTCTTCCCAGGAGCCCCCTGGAGGGGTTTGAACCACCAACCTTTCAGTTACAGCCAAGCGCTTAACTGTTTGCACCACAAGGGCTTCTGAATTGGCCTTTAAAGGAGAGGAACACTTGGGTGGATGAAGAAAAGGGAGTGTTTTTTTCAGGGTCTGTGGTCAAAGCAGACCGATGGGGGAGAATGAATCAAGACTGCAGGAGAAGTAGTGTGTTTTGGAGGAAAGCGCACTGAACCCTAAGACTAGAGACGAGGGGTTGCACGCGTCAGATACTTCAGCTGGTGATTTCCAGCCCTTAACCATTCAGCTGTAAAGTAGGCATAGCTTCGAGGCAAGAGCAGTTTCTGAAATCACACTGCTTGGATGCTAATTCTGGCCGTACTGTTCACCACCTGTGTGTCCTTGAACAAATTACTCAGCCTCACTAAGCCTCAGTGTCCTCATCTATAAGATGGGAGTAATTATAGTACCTACCTCACAGGGTAGCTATAGAGATTAAGTGTTAGAAGTAAGTATGTAAAACTAGCGCTTGTCTGGCAAGTCCTCAGAAAATGGTAACTGCTGTTGGTCGTTGCTGACCAAGTACGCGAGTGTTACGTGGTTGACCTTTCTCTCTCTCTTAATAAACCTATTACTTGCGGAGTGTAGCAGTTTTTCCCCTTAATTCTGGCCAGTGTCTCCAGCTTGTATTCTGTCTGGAAATGCCAAGGAAAAGCTCTTCTTGCTTGAGCACCTTTTTTCTGGCCCCCAAGGCCCCTGGCTTGCTTTACAGCCACACCCCACAGCCAGCCTGGATCCTGTTTGCTCAGTTCTTAGTACCCCTCAGCTTGCACCAAGTCTTCATGTGCTCCAGCTTTCTCTTCTTAACTTGTGTATGGCCTGATGTTTCTGCTTCCACTCTTCAGGATGCATTCAATTGGTTAATCCATTTCCTGCCCTGTGTCTGTGCTTCCTTGGTCTCTGAAACGTTTGGGCAGTCGCTAGTGCTGAGAACGCTGGTCGCGTGGACTGTTTTGTTACAGATCATTGATAAGGTGAATCATGGGCGTAAAATAAACTTGTGGTAAGTAATCATTGGTTGATGGAGCCTAATCCTGACTGTGAGCAGGTCTCCTGTCAGGATTCAGGCTCTTACATTGTCCAGGTCCAGTCCATTCCACTCAAACATCCGCCTGCCAAGAAAGAAGCTCCAGGATGCATCAGGATCACACGTAGCTGCGGCCACTGGAGAGCAGCGTCCTCTTATGTCCTGGGCACTGTAGCCATCTGGCCTCCCAGTGCAGTTAAAAAACAATCAGGAAATGGTTGTTCTCTGACAGGACTCTTCATCTTGTCTACATTACATGGCTCTTTGTCACTGCTTGCCCCTAAAACGTGTTTTCTCTTCCTTCAGCAAGGTAGAGGTGGAAGGAGGTGCTCCCCATAAAGCAGCTCGAACTGTCCTGGTCCCTCATTCTCCCTTCTCATTTCACGCAGTCCCAGAAGCTCCAGCTGACCGTCCTTCATGACGGAATTGTCCAACGGCCTGCACCCTGTCCAGCTCTCAGAGGAGCCCAGAGGGGAGAAGCGGGCTCCAGGGAGGGCTGGCAGATCCCCTGAGGGTCACGGCACAGAGCTGCAGGAGGGCTGCCCTCTGCAGGCCCTCTGGTGGCTTGCCGGCCTCTGGTTCCAGGTCAGGATGGAGCAGAGCCTCCGTCAGTCCTGCCAGCTGAGCTAACTCCATGTGTCTCACTGCTAAGTCCTTTTCTCACTTTGTCATTGAAGCTCCCCCGAGGCGAGGGGGCAGAGCAAGGGCTGTAAAATATGTCACCAACCCCGGGGGAGGCAGGGGGAAGAGAGCTGTGAGTCTCAGCATTCTAAAAACTGAGGAGACAGGCTGTGGACATGGGGAGCGCTATCAGGGTTCTTAAAATCAGGAGTTCTCAGGTATGTGTGGGTGTGTGCCTGTGCACAGAAAATTAGCTGCAGCTTGGGGAGGGGGCTTGTTAAACATGCCTCGCTGGGGTCCCACTCTAGGAGATTCTCATGTAGTACATCTGGGATAGGGCCTAAGGAGCCCTGGTGGCGTAGCAGTTACGCGCTCAGCTGCTAACCAGAAAGGTTGACTGCTCCACAAGAGAAAGATGTGGCGGCCTGCTTCCATAAAGATGTACAGCCTTGGAAACCCTATGGGGCAGTTGTACTCTGTCCTATAGGGTTGCTGTGAGTCGGAACAACTCAGTGGCAGTGGGTTTGGTTTGGGTATGGGCCTGTGTTGTTAACAAGCTTCTGGAGTGATTCTGATAGAGGTGATCTGGGGACCTTACTCTAAGAACTGCTGTTGTAAGCCAAGAGAAGGGTGGGGATGGACACTTGTTCCTGGCTAATTCTAAGAGATTTCTGAAACAGCTGGCTGAGAGCCATGGGGAGCTAACTCTTATCCCATCTGTAGTGGTCAGGGACCTTGAGTTCCAGTAAGCTCCTCAGGCGATACCTATGCATGCTGAGCTTCTAGAGCTGCTGCCTGAGAGATGATGTGGACACCAGGGGGTGGAGGTGCCCCTGAACAGTAGGGCCAGTGCTGCCGAGCCAGTGGGCAGCAGAGAAGTATGGTGTCCTGTCTGTTGAGCCCCGGCTGCAGTGTTCTTTCTCCCGCTACATGCTGCCCTGCTCACACTGCTCCCAGACCCCTCACTGGCATTCCTTGATGCCCTGGCTCAGGGGCAGAACTTGTTTTATGGCAGATTTGGGTCTTCTCTGGTCCCCCGAGGAACAGGCTATTCACAGACTCTGGGCAGCAGATCATTGCTGAGACCGCAGAGAGGAGCCAGCCAGGCCAGCATGATTTTCCATTTTATCACGCACCCAGAGATGGCAGAACGCAGCGGTCACACTCCCAGACAACCACACGGCAGGTTTCTGATCCCGTAGCCCTACTACATTCTCTGACAACCTAGGAGATCTGAGTGGAGGAAAGTGTGGTTGGGGCCTGCCCAAGTGTGTGCACAGGCCAGGAAATACCAAGGGAGTAAGCTCGCTTCAAGCAGGAGTCACATGACGTCCGTGATGAGCAATCACAATGGGAGTTGCCCAAGGGCAGGAAAAACTCAGAGAGTGCCAAAGCTGAGCTGGTAATAGAGACTCAGAGCAGGACAGAGCTCATGAGGGAACAAGTAATGAGCGGTGCAGTCCCAAGTTTATTCTTACCTCTGTAAGAAGGACTGATGCAGACCCTGGCCGTCCGCTGATGTCCCAGCAAGGCTGTGTCCACTCAGGTGCCCTCGGTGCCCAGAGGAGCTGCCAGGAAAGCACTCGCAGCCTTGTGCAGGGCCACGGGGATTCCCAGCAGGAGCTAGGATGAGGCCTTTAGAGCAGGTCTCTCTGGTAAAGCCAGGTTACAAGAACTCTTTACCTTCTATGCACGGCTGTTTTAAAAAACAGTGTTTATTAATCCTGTCCTTTTCACATACATCCCTAAGTCTTGTCATTGTTTCCTGATGGAGGGGGTACGGCAACAGTAGAACTGGGAAAGAAGGGATAGGAAGAAGACTTTTCATTCACTCATTCACTCAGCAGTAATCAACAAGTGCTTTCTATGTGCCTGACCCTGTAGGCTACGTATGATGTTTGGTGAAGGGCAAAAGTGAAATCATTAAGAATCACTTCCGTGGGGAGACACAGCTGCTCAGCCAGTTCTGTCCGTTGTGAGGTGCAGTGGTGAAGGTGTGTCCAGGTGCTGTGTGAACAGAGGAAGGGGAGGGTGCCTTCAGCCTGAGGGAGTTAGGAGAAGCTACACAGGGGAGATGGCCTTAGAGAGTATAAGAAAAAGTTAAATGACTTTAAAGAAAAAATAGGAGCACATACTTAATTTTATAAGTAGAAAAAAGGCAGTTAAAGTGAGGTGAAGGGGAGTGGGGTAGAGATGAGACGTGGGGGAAAGGAGCATTGCAGCAGCCAGGCTTTGCTCGCCTGTGTCTCCTCCTGCCATGGTGGAAATACCCCTGGAGGGTACCCAGGGAGCGGAGGGAGGCAGGAAGGGCTGAGCTTCCTGTCACCACCCAGGCAGGTGACCCAGGTCCCCACTCATCAGGCCCTGCTGGCTCCCAAGAAGCAAGGACCTACTACTATTTAGCAGTGCTGCTGCCCGTAGTAACAGCTCCATAAATGTTGTTTCCCGAGAGAGTGGCAACCCTTGATCCAGGATCACGACCCAGAGAGCTCTGCAAGCCAGGAGGGGAGGTGGCCAGAGGAGGGTCTTGGGGGGAATACTTAACTAACACTTCCCAGTTCTTTTTATTCAGTTATATCTATTTCTTAACACTTTGCCCTGACGACGTGGGGGCTGTGGACGGTCTTGACTCAGGATTGTGTTTCTGAGGTGTTGCAGGTGATTTGTGATTATCTGTGGTAAGCTTTAGGTGTTCATTCCTGTTTATGAAATTTAAGGGAGAATGAAAAGGAACTTAGAATACCAAACCACGAGGGTCCTGGCCTGGGAAACTTCGTGGTTCTTATTGTGACACAGGAGACCAGATGTCCAGCAGAGTGGTTAGCAAGCAGAGCCCTCCAGAGGGTCTCCGTTCCCGGGGAGGGGCTGCACGAGAGCAGCCCTGGAGAACCAGCGCTCTGTGGGTGGAAGCATGGACTGTGCGAGGTCGGCTGTCACTGCTGCAGCCCTGGGGACTTAGCCCAGGAGCAAAGCCAGGGGCATCTGTGTAACCCCTGGCCAAGGGTAACGCCCAGGCTTGTCTCTGAGTGCTGAGGAGCCCTGGCCTTTTTGTACAATGTAGTGCAGACAGCTCATCCTTCGCCTTTAAGAAGCAGTGACTGCTCATGAGATGAGGGCTTTCTCTGCCCCACAGAGGAAGGCTGGGCTGTCAGTCATTAGGAATTTTTCCACACAAACCCCAAGACATCTTTTCACGGGTGATAAACTTGGCTTCCCAGGACTCTGACCATGGCTCAGGTGGGTTGCCTGGTCCTCTGGTTTCTGATACCACCTATTTCTGTTTTTCAGGGGAGAATTCGGTTTGCGAGAATACTCAGAAGTGAAGACTGTGACCGTAAAGATCCCCCAGAAGAACTCCTAAGAAGGCCAGGAAAGAAGAGGAGAGCCAGCCTGCACACCCCTCTCTCTGCTGTCCCTGTGGGGCTCCGCTCTCAGGAACACACAGCTGATACACAGTCCTTATTAAAGGGTTCAGTGATAACATGCAGCGAGGCAGGGCACTGCGTAACTAACAGAGCAGCTGGGCATGGCTTCATGGCGCTGAGGGATCACCCTCACGTTACCAAATTCGGGGAGAGGTGGGGCAGAGGCGGCTGTCGGGCACCTCCAGTGTCTCCGGAACCAGGGACTGAATTAGGAGCTGTGTTAGTTGACGCTTTTTGTTGCAAGTATCTTTCCTCTTGAGGAAAGGTGGCCTCTCCCTTGTCTTCATTTCCCCCTCCCAGCCTCCCTGCACTCATCCACCCCTCCCACTCCTCCAAGGAGATCTCAGCTGAGCTCATTTGGGGCAGATGTTTGGGCCAGGAATAATTTTCCAAGGTATTGCAGCCAAATTGCCATTTCGTGTCATCCATTTCTTCAAAGCAAAACATTGAAGTGGTTTTCGTTAGAGCCAGACCAGACTGGGGATGCCAGGAGCTGGTCCACTGCAGCAGATGCACTGAGGAATAAGATCCGGCCATACCCCTGATCCCGTCTGGTGTTCTTATACCCACAGGTAACTCGAGTGAAAGGTCAGGAAGGTGGAGACCCGGAGGATGTTGCGTGTGGTTCACTCACGGCCTCTGAGCTTGCTGCATCGGTGGTGGTTTCTGTGTGTGTGTGTTTACTTCTCTCGGTTTTTCTGGGTTAAGGTGAAGTGTGGATTGTTTTTCATAGATGGATGTGATCTTAAGCTCGTCATTAAAACCAACCAAAAAAAGTCTGAGTAGGCTTGAGAATTTGGAAGAAGAATGCTTTGAAGGCGTAATCAGTTTCCAGTAATGGCCGATTGTTCGTACTGAGTGGGTCCTTTCTGCTCTTGGGGCCTGCCGTCTCCTCTGCACCCCATCCTCCACTGACATCTGCTACTCCTAGTGTCATGGGTGTGACTTTGGCCTGTCCTGGGCCTAATGTGCCCTATACCCATTGGCAATAACCTTGGAAAATTGGGCCAAGCCTAGGGGTTTCCTTTTCCTTTGGCAGGGTTCCCCCGTGCCATGACGCCATGCTTCACAGAGCTGCTGTGCCAACCAGGGCTCATCCACCGTGGTCTTTGCCTGGCTTTGCCTCTTGGCACTCGGGCATCAGCCTCCGGGCGGGGGGGGGGGGCGGGCAGGAAGCAGGCTCCTCCCTTCCTCTCAGCCACAGGCCCCTGCTCCGCTCCTCAGTGAATTGCTGTGGGCAGTGGCTGCCTTCCCCCTTCCCTCTTTCCAGCTGCAGAATCCAGCTCAGTCTCTAACCTAGACGAAGATCAGTTATTTAAAAGTACTGAACATAACCTAGAATATGTGGAATATGGGCTATATATATGTATGGCCTCTGTATTTAACAGTTTTCTGCTTTCTAACCATTACCGGTTTTCTATTTATAACCCTTATCTATTCACAATGCTGTAAGGAAATCTGCACTTGGTGTTATTTACACACAACAGCGCATCCAGGAGCCAATGCCTCGATCGACGTGCATTTCTGAGTTCTTCCGTGTGAACATCACGTTCTCCTCCCATGGCCTGCATCCAAGTGAACCTACCCACTAACAAACTAGTTACCTTTGAACTGCAATATAGAATGTGAAAATGAAGATTTATTCCCTCTAATTTACTTAAAAAGAAACCTCTGTACTAGCAATAAAGCATTTATATTGTGTACTCCTGGGATTCTCTGGCTGCGATTTTAAGTCTGTGAGTCACACAAGTTCATTTGGGTCCTTCTCTCAGCTGCGGGTGTGCGGTTCTTCAGCCAGGTTGCTGACTCGTTACTGAGCGGAAGGCTGGGAGGGTGATTGATTTAGACTGCATTAAGATAAACAAGGCCCTCATCTCACACCATGTGAAAACTGGGAGTCCATATAGTTTTGTGTGGCAGATACATACGAGCATCTATTGAATATTTCCTGTGACAGTTGTCACTCAAAATAGCCTCCGTAAAAGCTAAAACGCAGAGGGTTTTGAGGGTCTTGCTACTTTGCAGCAAGAGTTGGGCACTGCTGATGGCATTTACAGGAGCTGTATTTTTATTTATCAAAGTGAAACGGAGTGAAAGGCAGCCAACCTGGTGCAGTGTAATTGCAGCTGTGAGAGAAAGCTGTAAAGGGTGCCTGTACCACCAGCTAGAGCTTGTTTTCTGTCTGGATTCTTAGAGTTGAGCTTTTGGGAAGTGGTTCCTGCCCTTTAGACTGGCATCCCCTCCACTTCCAGGTGCTGGAGTCTCCACCCAGGTTCTGGTCAAGTGATACAAACCTAAAACTGATGATTTGGCCATAGGGCAGATGCAATGTAGGGTCGAGACATACTGCTCTCTACTAGGATCCATTTCTGCCTGCTGATAGCTTGTCCTTCAAAGGAACAAATCGAGCGTGGGAGAATGCAGTCCTGGGGTACTGGCTCGGACTCTGAAATGTAGGTGAGGGGCTCCCCATGAACCTACCTCGTGTCAGTACGTTGAGCTGTCAAGAGGAAAACGAGAAAGATGGGCCTAGAAGAATCATTTAGAAGTACTCTGGAAAGATGCCCCTGTGGCACTTAGACATGGTGGGAATCAGGGTAAGACAGATACAGAACATTCCTCAAACCTGGTCCCTTTATGATCCCCACATACAGCCAAGTGAAGACAGCATTCATTACAAGTGTTAATGACCAACACCCAGAAAGACACCGTTTGTCTTTAGCCCTGCATGCTTACGGCCATTTTTTACCATTAAGCCCTAAGGCTTCCCTAGCACCTTTCTTCCAAAGCACCATGCGTTCATGTGGCAGAGCTCGCTTGTTCCTACACCATTTTGAAAACAAAGGATGTGAACTCTACAACGCAGGGACTGAAGAGCAGGAAGAAACGGTGAACCTACCAAGCTGGGTGGTGAACAGGAAGGCATCTAAGAAATGAGGACAGTCGAAGAGCTGAGAGAAGTCAGTGTGAGAGGTGGCTTGGGTCTGGGCTTGGGGAAGAGATGTAATTTCAGTAGGCAAAGGAGCAAGAAGAAGGCATGCCGGCTGGGTAAAAGAATTACCTGCAAAGGTGAGCCTGAACCTGGCATTCTTAAGAGAGAGGAGATGGGGCTGGCGAGAGCAGACAATGCATGCTGGCAAATAGGGGGAGTTTTGATTGAATTGGTAATATGGGGATCAGTTGCAGAGGGCCGAGAAGGTTAGCCAGAGGGGTCCATCGTGATGTAATAGAAGATAGGGAGTCACTGGTGGTTTCTGAGCCAGGGTGTGATGGAAGCAGTACTGGGAGTGTACTGGTCTGGACAGACTGAATGGAAGCAGCCAGAGACTGATTACGAGGCAAGTTTGACAAAATCCTGGCTGGACCTCCGGGGATGGAGAGGAAGGAAACAATTAAATGGAAAGATTACCAGAACAGGATGAGTGAATGTGAGAGAATGTAGAAGATAAATGAATATGTTTTCAAAGTTGGTGAGCAGGGAAATGGCAGTGCTACTAGCGCAGAAGTGGAAACCTGGAAGCAAGGTTTTAGGGAAAAACCTTGACTTCGGCCCTTGGGCATTTAAATTTTGGAGGTGATAAACAGACATCCAGATAGAAATCTCTGGCACACAATTGGAGATGGGGAATTGGAACTCACCTCAGGTGACGACTGTGGCATGAAAGTAAAAAGCAATGGCTCTATGTACAGAGAGAGCCAGAACTACAACAAAATTAAACCCATTGCCATGGAGTCACTTCTGACTCATAGTGACCTTATAGGACAGAATAGAACTGCCCCATAGGGTTTCCAAGGAGCAGTTGGTGGATTCAAACTGCCGATCATTTGGTTAGGAGCCAAATGCTTAACCACTGTTCCTCCACGGCCCACAAAATTAGGGCTGGGGAAAAGAACCCAGCAAAAGAAATGTAGTCAGAGAAGTAGGAGGAAACAAGCCAGGTGTTCACCACAGAATCCAGAGAAGTAGGAGGAAAGTGAGCCAGGTGTACACCACAGAATCCAGCAGTCCAGCTGCTTTCCTCTTTATTCTTCTCCAAATGCTACTCACTGTTTAACACCTATTCCAAGGCCAGTGTCCTCCTTGCCCACCTTGGCCTGCTAGTCCAGACTCTAATTTCTTCCACTTAATGTACTTACCAATTGTGAGCTCGCATCCTCTCCAGTGAGGTGCTGAGGTGGCAAGAGCTAGCATGGTGCCCAGTAGAGCAGTTGCCCTGTAATGCTGGCTTAGGCCTGGCGACTGGAACAGCCATTCCTGAGACTTCACCCACAAGCACAGTGAGACTCTGTGATGGACCAACCACGACTGACCAGGGAAAGGTCGGCTGCTGCTCATCAACCCCCTCTGCTAACAGTGCAAGTTCAAGTCTGACATCATCAGTCTTTACTTCATAAATTAACAGAACAGAACTCTGTAATGCAAAGGCCCTCACACCATCCTCATTCTCAGCTTCTTTGCTGTCACCCTTCTTGAGAACTACGTGAAGCCAGAATCCGGCTAAAAAATGCACGTGACACCAAGTCTTACTACTGTCTGTATGGGGCTGTGAAGTCTGATAAGAGGGGAGCCAACTCTGCATACCCAGTGACCCTAAGACACTAACTTCTTCCTTCCCTCTCCCTCGTTTCCCCCTACATGTGTTCATTACGCCCAGCCCCGCACAGGGGCTAGACACATAAAGCATAAATGTCCGTAAAAGCCCTTGGACATTTAAATTTTGGAGGTGATAAAGAGACATCCAGATAGAAATCTCTGGCACACAATTGGAGATGGGGAATTGGAACTCACCTCAGGTGATGACTGTGGCATGATGTGGCCACTCCCTTTGTGAAGCTCAGGGTCTAAAGTGACCTATGGCCAATAGTAGCTTTCTTTGCTGTCTCATTGTGAATTCTTGCCAGCAATGCACACCTAGTTAATGGAAGGGTACTGTAGTACCCTCCCCAGGTCCTCTTGAGTAGTAGCCTAGAGCAACAACTCTGAGGACTCCCACAGGGTGGCTGCTGGCAATGGAGTAGAGGAAAAGCACAGTGCATCAGAGGATCAGAAAAGTGACCAGAAGTCCCCTCTCTGAGTTCTTCTCTATCACTTACAAGTTATGTGTCTTTGGACAAGTCAGTTGACTTCCATGGGCCTCTGTTTCCCCCTCTGTTGAATCAAGATGACCATTCCTGCTCTGGCTACCCCACAGAGCTGTGAGGATTAAACAACGTCAGGGATGGTATATTTCTTCAATTGGTCTGAGACATCAAACTGTGCATACACAGCTCTAAACAACTCCAGAAATCGATTTTTAAATGACTCTTCGGAGCCCTGGTGGCTCAACGGTTAAGCACTTGGCTCCATGGGAGAAAGATGTAGCAGTCTGCTTCCATAGAGATTTACAGTCTTAAAAAACCCTGTGGGGTCACTGTGAGTTGGAAATGACTTGATGGCGGTGGGGTTTATTTGTTGCTTTGCTGTTCGTTCAGTAAGACATCCAAGTTCACAGTTCCTCCCTCAGCCTTGAGGCCATGATAGAGCCCTGACTACCTGTGATAGGGCTCCTGTGGATTTCCAATGTGGCCTCCTTTCTAGAGGCTGCACCTCATTGAATTCACCAAGCCAGCTCGGGGTAAGGGAGAGGCATGCAGCTCTCTTTTCCCCAGGCTTTGGTTCTGTCTATTCGCACGTTGCTCAGATACTCAGTCGTGTAAGTAGAAGACTCGAAGGCCCTGGCCAGGCTGGCTGAGCCACCCTGAGTTTCCTATGTGATGAGAGCATGGGAAAGTCCACTCCGAACGGCATGAGGCCCTCTTCTTACACATGTATGTTTTCTGACTCTCACTTGGTCATTGGCCAGATTAAAAGGCAGATCAGCTTGCCACTTTGCCTTTGATGTGAAACTGCTCGGATAATGTTTCCTCTGGCCATTTATCTTGTAGCAAGCAGGAACCTGAAACCTACAAGGCCCCTGCCCCTCGACTGCCAGAACGTGAGCGCCTCTTAATGGCTTTGAGGTCTTTGGCCTTGCTTCTTTGTTTCTCAAGAGCAGTCCCTGCCCTTCTTCTCATAAAATAGATGTTATCAAGTGGACTTGAGCTGGCTAATTTCTTTTACAACATGAATTCCCCAGTGTGTTTTCAGAGGTGTGCAGCAGGCTTCATGTTTTATATTCCAGGCGGGATCAAAAAGTACACTGACCGCCCTGCTTAGGGGCTCCTGAGCTTCATTAGTGGTGATGGGAAAATGCGGAAAGTAGATCCCGATGATGGTTGAACCACGTGATGAACATGGCTGAGGTCCCTGAATTGTACACGTGGAGAGCGTTGAAATGGCAAGTGATTTGGTACATATATATTCACCACAATAAGAAAGAAGTTGGGAAAAATGTTAATGAATATATACACTGAATACCATTTATGTAAAGTTTAAGAAGTGTAAAATAAAATACAGATGTTCTAGAAGAATAAAAATGCTTGGGAACTAACCCCAACCTGAAAAAAAAAAAGTTTACTGGCCTACCACTCCCAAGACCTGTCCAGCCCTCAACCTCTCTGCAGCCAAATGTGGAGATTCTGGGGTCTTTGGAAGACCTCTTATTCTGACTCCAGACATATGCATCTACTTTATGGAACGATGATGCAGCACCTTTTTCCAGTCCCCAACTCTGAGCGACAATTCTCAAGACACCCATGAGGGTGACTGAGGAGCCATGAGCAAGTGCCCCCAGAGCTGCTCCCAGTTGCCAGAGATTGGCAAACCCAGTGGGAGAGTCTGTTTGCTGAACAGCTGAAGTCTCAGTTTCTACTTCCAAAGTTAGGCTCATTAACAAACAACACAGGATTCATATAGAATTGAATAAAATCCAGATGCCACTTGTGAATACAACTAGCTCATGCTCCCTGGAGGCCCTGAGGGAGGTGTGAAGCCCAGAAACACTCTCAGAGCCCACGACAAGGTCCACGCCCAGCTCTGAACTGCGTGCTAAAAGAAACTCTGTGCCCTACTAAGGGGAGGTGGGAACAGGGCTTGTCAGGCGAAGGCTGGGGAAACGGGTGTTTGTGCGGAGTGCAAGGAGGTATCTGCCTATCTGATGTCTGTTGTTAGGTGCCACTGAGTTGGTTCCAACTCACAGTGACCCCTATCTACAACAGAATGAAACACTGCCTGGTCCTGCACCATCCTCATGATTGTTGCTATGCTCGAGCCCCTCGTTGCAGCCACTGTGTCAATCCATCTCAATTCATCCACCTATCTGATGTCTGGTCTCTTAAATTCTGATCTGACAAGCTCTCGTTCCAGAAGGGGAAGCCTGTCAGTAACATGAAGAGCTTCTCCAATGGGGCAAAGGAGCAGAGTACCAAAGTGCTCCACACTCAGGAGCTGTGTGCCTTTTCAAAACGAGCTACCACCCAGGCCCTCAGTTTCCTCGCCTGTAAAATGGGGCAATAGAATTACTTTCCTCACACAGTTGTCATGATGGTGGAATGAGAAAATGCGTGTTAAGCGCTTAACCCTTTTTTTAAGTGGCTTGGCCCATTTTAAGAGTTCAAAAAGTGGTAGCAATTAGTAAAAGCAAATAGATAGGTATCTACTAAAGCTAAGGAGCCCTGGTGGCGCAGTGGTTAAGAGCTACCTATGGCTGCTAAACAAAAGGTCGGCAGTTTAAATCCACCAGATAAACCCTATGGGGCAGTTCTTCTCTATCCTAAGGTTTGCTATGAGTCGAAATCGACTCCACGGTAATAGGTTTACGGGTTTACTAAACTTAAAGTCCCCAAAAGGTTGTAAATCTTACTTGGGGTTGGTCTAAGCACATCTCATAGCTTTGGTTTCTTAGGAAGAAGCCAAGCAGGAGGAAACCTGCATCGAGGTGGGCCTAGACAGTGGGATTGGAATCTGTAACTTTGGTGAATGCTGGGAGGTTGGAAGGATAATGACCATTTAAAAACACGTCTGTGCCCAGTCAGTTCTACTTCACCTGCCGAGTCACCAAGGTCCAGAGGCTTTATTAACACAGATGTTTCCCAGGATCCCATTTGTTTAAAAGAACAGGCAGCAAGAAGGGGCTGGGAGCAGTGGTGGGGCAGTGGTAGAGTTCTCACTCCCATGCGGGAGAACCAGACTCGATGCCAGGCAGCGCCCTCATGTGCATCCATCACTGTCTGTCAGTGGAGGTTTGTATGTTGCTACAATGCCAAACAGGTTTCAATGGAGCTTCCAGACTAAGATTATGAAGAAAGGCCTAGCAAACTATTTCCAAAAATCATCCAGTGAAAACCTTATAGATCACAGTGGTCTGATCCAGCTGTGCATGAGGTCACCATGAGTCGGGGGGCTGACTCAACGGCAGCTAACAACAGCAAGAGGCTGCAAAGTTTAAATTGGTGAGGGAGGCAAACGCTAACTTAGAAGGGGGTTTGGCCACCTTGTGCTGAATCAGTGTTAGCTGCGTTGAGGTTATTATTATATTATTTTTGCCGTTATCATTGAAAAGCAAAGATGTCACCTTGAAGACTAAGGTGCACCTGACCTAAGCCGTGGGGTTTTCAGTCGCCTCCTATGCATGTGAAAGCTGGATGATGAATAAAGAAGACTGAAGACAAATTGACACCTTCGAATTGTGGTGTTGGAGAAGAATATTGAATATACCATAGGCTGCCAAAAGAATAAACAAATCTGTCTTGGAAGAAGTACAACCAGAATGTTCCTTACAAGCAAGGATGGAGAGACTGTGTGTCACATATCTTGGACACATTGTCACAGGAATAAGTCCCTGGAGAAGGACATCATGCTTGGTAAATTAGGGGGTCAGCGAAACAGAGGAAGACCTTCGATGAGGTGGATTGATACAGTGGCTACAACAATGAGCTCAAGCATAACAATGATTGTGAGCATGGCATAGGACTGGGCAGGTTTCGTTCTGTTGTACATAGGGTCAGAACTGACTTGATGGCACCTAACAACAACAACATTGTCACCAGGCTTAAATAACTTGGTGGCTTTTTTCCTATGGGGAAAAAGTCACCGGTCTGGTTTGAATGTTTAAATGGAACCACAACAGAGAGCCTCAGAGGGTGGTAGTGACACCTGGAAGGGTTGCATTCTGAAAAGCATCTCCTCTCCTCAAAGCTACAGAGTAGGGTGCTGTGAGCTCCTGGGCCTTTCAGAAGATCAGGCACTGCTGTGGCCCAGATGCTGAAAACAGGAATCTTCTCCCAAGTTGGAGCCTAAGTCAAACTGGCTAAGCCTAAAGGATAGCACCACCACCTGTCTGTCAGTTTGTCATACTGTGGTGACTTGCATGTTGCTGTGATGCTGGAAGCTATGCCACTGGTATTTCACATACCAGCAGGGTCAACCATGGTGGACAGGTCCATATTCATGTCCATTCCAAAGACAGGGAACCCAAGAGAATGTAGAAATTAACAAACAATATCATTAATATTACATGCAAGTAAAATTTTGTTGAAGATAATTCAAAAATGGTTGTAGCAATACATCAACAGGGAACTGCCAGAAATTCAAGCTGGATTCAGAAGAGGAGGTGGAATGAGAGAAGTCATTGCTGATGTCAGATGGATCTTGGCTGAAAGCAGAAAATACCAGAAAGATGTTTACCTGTGTTTAATTGACTATGCAAAGGCATTTGACTGTGTGGATCATAACAAATTATGGATAGCATTGTGAAGAATGGGAATTCCAGAACACTTAATTGTGCTCATGTGGAACTTGTACATAGACCAAGAGACATTTTTTCCAACAGAACAAGGGGATACCATGTGGTATAAAATCAGGAAAGGTATGCATCAGGGTTTATCCTTTCACCATACTTATCCAATCTATATGCTGAGCAAATAATCTGAGAAATTGGACTATATGAAGAAGAAAGCACCATCAGGAATGGAGAAAGACTCATTAACAACCTGCGTTATGCAGATGACACAGTCTTGCTTGCTGAAAGTGAAGAGGACTTGAAATACTTATGGATAAAGATCAAAGACCACAGCCTTCCCTATGGATTATACCTCAACATAAGGAAAACAAAAATCTGCACAACTGGACCAATAAGCAATGTCCTGATAAACAGAGAAAAGGTTGAAGTAGTCAAGAATTTCATTTTACTTGTATCCACAATCAACTTCCATGGAAAAGGCAGTCAAGAAATCAAATGGCGTAGATAAAATACTCAGGAATAAATCTTACCAGAGATGTAAAAGACGTATACAAAGAAAACTACAAGACACTACCGAAAGAAACCAAAAGAGACCTACATAAGTGGAAAAACATACCTTGCTCATGGATAGGAAGACTTGACATTGTAAAAATGTCTATTCTACCAAAAGCGATCTATAGATACAACACAATTCTGATCCAAATTCCAACAACATTTTTTAATGAGATGGAGAAACAAATCACCAACTTGATATGAAAGGGAAAGAGGCCCCAGATAAGCAAAGCATTACTGAAAAAGAAGAACGAGGTGGGAAACCTCACTCTACCTGATTTTAGAACCTATTATACCACCACAGTAGTCAAAACAGCCTGGTACTGGTACAACAACAGATACATGGACCAATGGAACAGAATTGAGAATCCAAACATAAATCCAACCACATTTGAGCAGCTGATATTTGACAAAGGCCCAAAGTCAGTCAAATGGGGGAAAAAACAGTCTTTTTCACAAATGGTGCTGGCATAACTGGATGTCCATCTGCAAAAAAATGAAACAAGACCCATACCTCACTCCATGCACAAAAACTAACTCAAAATGGATCAAAGACCTAAATATAAAATCTAAAACAATAAAGATCATGGAAGAAAAAATAGGGACAATGCTAGGAGCCCTAATACATGGCATAAACAGTATCCGAAACATTACTAACAATGCAGAACAGAAACGAGATAACTGGGAACTCCTAAAAATCAAACATCTATGCTCATCCAAAGTCTTCACCAAAAGAGTAAAAAGATTACCTACAGACTGGGAACAAGTTTTTAGCTATGACATTTCCGATCAGCGTCTGATCTCTAAAATCTACATGATACTGCAAAAACTCAACTACAAAAAGACAAATAACCCAATTAAAAAATGGGCAAAGGATCTATATGATTCTGTTAAAACTCAACCACAAAAAGACAAACAACCCAATCAAAAAGTAGGCAAAGGATATGAACATGCACTTCACTAAAGAAGATATTCAGGCAGCGAACAGATACATGAGAAAATGCTCTCGATCATTAGCCATTAGAGAAATGCAAATTAAAACTACGATGAGATTCCATCTCACTCCAATAAGGCTGGCATTAATCCAAAAAACACAAAATAATAAGTGTTGGAGAAGCTGCGGAGAGATTGGAACTCTTATACACTGCTGGTGGGAATGTGAAATGGTACAACAACTTCGGAAATCTATCTGGCGTTTTCTTAAAAAGCTAGAAATAGAACTACCATACAACCCAGAAATCCCACTCCTCGGAATGTACCCTAGAGAAATAAGAGCCTTTACACGAACAGATATATGCACACCCATGTTTATTGCAGCCCTGTTTACAATAGCAAAAAGCTGGAAGCAACCAAGGTGTCCATCAATGGATGAATGGTTAAATAAATTATGGTATATTCACACAATGGAATACTACGCATCGATAAAGAACAGTGATGTATCTGTGAAACATTTCACAACGTGGAGGAACCTGGAAGGCATTATGCTGAGTGAAATTAGATGCAAAAGGACAAATATTGTATAAGATCACTATTATAAGATCTTGAGAAATAGTATAAACTGAGAAGAACACATACTTTTGTGGTTGCGAGGTGGGGAGGGAGGGAGGGCAGGAGAGGGTTATTTACTGATTAGTTAGTAGATAAGAACTACTTTAGGTGAAGGGAAGGACAATACTCAATACATGGAAGGTCAGCTCAACTGGACTGGACCAAAAACAAAGAAGTTTCCAGAATAAACTGAATGCTTCAAAGGTCAGTGGAGCAAGGGCAGGGGTTTGGGGACTGTAGCTTCAGGGGACTTCTAAGTCAATTGGCAAAATAATTCTATTATGAAAACATTCTGTACCCCACTTTTAAGTGTGGCATCTGGGGTCTTAAATGCTAACAAGCAGCCATCTAACATGCATCAGTTGGTCTCAACCCACCTGGATCAAAGGAGAATGAAGATCACCAAGGTCACACAATAACTGTGAGCCCAAGAGACAGAAAGGGCCACATGAACCAGAGACTTACATCATCCTGAGACCAGAAGAACTAGATGGTGTCTGGCCACAACTGATGACTGCCCTGACAGGGAGCACAACAGAGAACCCCTAGAGGGCAGGAGAATAGTGGGATGCAGACCCCAAATTCTCATAAAAAGACTAGACTTAATGGTCTGACTGAGACTAGAAGAATTCCTGTGGTCATGGTCCCCAAACCTTCTGTTGGCCCAGGACAGGAACCATTCCCGAAGACAACTCATCAGACATGGAAGGGACTGGACAATGGGTTGGAGAGAGATGCTGATGAAGAGTGAGCTACTTGTATCAGGTGGACACTTGAGACTGTGTTGGCATCTCCTGTCTGGAGGGGAGATGGGAGGGTAGAGAGGGTTAGAAACTGGCAAAACCGTCATGAAAGGAGAGACTGGAAGGAGGGAGCGGGCTGACTCATTAGGGGGAGATTAAGTGGGAGTATGGAGTAAAGTGTATATAAGCTTATATGTGACAGACTGATTTGATTGTAAACTTTCATTTAAAGGACAATAAAAATTATTTTTTAAAAGGGCAAAGAATATGAACAGACACTTCACTGAAGAAGACATTCGGGTGGCTAACAGATACGTGAGGAAATACTCTTGATCATTAGCCATTAGAGAAATGCAAATCAAAACTATAATGAGATTCCATCTCACTCCAACAAAGCTGGCATTAATTCAGAAAACACAAAATAATAAATGTTGGAGAGGTTGTGGAGAGACTGGAACACTTACACACTGCTGGTGGGAATGTAAAATGATAGAACCACTTTGGAAATTGATTTGGCGCTTCCTTAAAAAACTAGAAATAGAAATACCATACAATCCAGCAATCCTACTCCTTGGACTATATCCTAGAGAAATAAGAGCCTTTACAAGAACTGATATATGCACACCCATGTTCATTGCAGCACTGTTTATGATAGAAAAAAGCTGGAAGCAACCAAGGTGCCCATCAACAGATGAATGGATAAATAAATTATGGCATATTCACACAATGAAGTACTATGCATCAATAAGGAACAATGATGAATCCATGAAACAGTTCATAATATGGAGGAATCTGGAAGGCATTATGCTGAGTAAAATTAGTCAGTTGCAAAAGGACAAATATTGTATGAGACCACTATTATAAGAACACAAAAAATAGTTTACACAGAGAAGAAAATATTCTTTGATGGTTATGAGAGTGGGGAGGGAGAGAGGGAGAGAGATTTTCATTAATTAGATAGTAGATAAGAAATATTTTAGGTGAAGGGAAAGATAACACACAATACAGGAGAGGTCAGCACAACTGGACTAAACCAAAAGCAAAGAAGTTTCTTGAATAAACTGAATGTTTCAAAGGCCAGTGTAGCAGCGGCGGGGGTTTGGAGACCATGGTTTCAGGGGACATCTAAGTCAGTAGGCATAATAAAATCTATTAAGAAAATATTCTGCATTCCACTTTGGAGAGTGGCATCTGGGGTCAAAAAAAAAAATTCTCTCTCTCAGTTACCACCACTGACTGCTCTGACAGGGATCATAACAGAGGGTCCTGGACAGAGCAGGAGAAAAATGTAGAATAAAATTCAAATTCACACGCACACAAAAGACCAGGCTTGCTGATCTGACAGAGACTGGAGAAACTCTGAGAGTATGGCCCCCAGACACCCTTTTAACTCAGTACTGAAGCCACTTCTGAGGTTCACCCTTCGGCCAAAGATTAGACAGGTCTATAGGGCCGACGATAACACACTGAGGGACGTGGTTCATAGTTCAATCATGTAGACGAGACTAATGGGCATTCCAGCCTCAAAGCAAAGACGAGAAGGCAGGAATGGACAGGAAAACTGAACAAATGGAAACAGGAAAACTGGGGTGAAGAAAGGGAGACCGTTGACACATCGCAGGGTTGGCAACCAATATCACAAAACAATCTGTGTATTAACTGTTTAATGAGAAACTGATTTGCTCTGTAAAGTTTGACCTAAATCACAATTCAAAAAAATTAAAAAAAAACAAGAGAAATCAAATGACGTATTGCACTGGGCAAACCTGCTGCAAAAGACCTCTTTAATGTGTTAAAAAGCAAAGATGTCACTTTGAGCACTAAGGTGCGCCTGACCCAAGCCATGGTGTTTTCAGTCACTTCACGTGCATGTGAAAGCTGGACAATGAACAAGGAAGACAGAAGAGGAATTGACGCCTTTGAATTGTGGTCTTGGTGAAGAATATTGAATATACCATGGACTGCCAAAAGAACGAACAAATCTGTCTTGGAAGAAGTGCAGCCAGAATGCTCCTTAGAAGCGAGGATGGCGAGACTACATGTAACATACATGGGACATGTTGTCAGGAGGGACCAGGCCCTGGAGAAGGACATCATGCTTGGTAAAGTAGAGGGTCAGCAAAAAAGAGATCCTCAACAAGGTGAATTGGCACAGTGGCTGCAATAATGGGCTCAAGCATAACAATGATTGTGAAGATGGTGTGGGTACTGGCAGTATTTCATTCTGTTGTACATAGGGTCACTATGAGTCAGAACTAACTCCATGGCACCTTACAACAACAGCAAGTGGACAGCAGACAGCAAAACTGAAAAAAAAAGGAAAAAAAAAAACCAACATAGTCTTCTGTTGCCTGTTTGTTCTGTTCTGTTCCCAGAAGAAACTGTTATTCTTGAAAACTAGTTATAAGGCTTGCCCACAAGACAATCTGATAACCTTAAAAAACCTAGAAAAATAAACCCAATGTGGAAACCCGCTCAATCCTGAGAGCTCAACTTGGGGCGTGATGACCCAGGATTCTGATTTGGCTTTTCTTTTTTCTTTCAAAGATAACAAATAAATTAATGCACAAAGCCACATACATATTAGAAACACTTGTCCGTTTTTTCCACTTACCCTCAGCGATATCAGGAATTCTTTTCAGGAAATTGAACCACAGTTTTAGTCTTGTCTATTCAACACATTGTTCAGAAATGTTTTGGTAACCTTTATAGCCCTACTCCAGGAGAGAGGTTCCCATACGCCCAATTAAATTCTTTCCTGTTTTGAAGGTCATCGAGACTTTGGAAGATATGCTTACTTACACAGGTTTGAGTCATGCATCTGCGTCCTCAGCGGAGGAGGGAGGAAGGTACAGAGCTGGTGAAGAAAAAGTGCTTCACAGAACCACCAGGCTGGGTCTCCTGTGCTCCCTCAGAGGAAAGGGGAGACCATGGGTTGCTTGGCCTTGGTTGCCCACTGGGGAGGTGTTATGGATTGAATGCAATCCTTCTAAAATGTTTGTCAACTTGGCTAGGCCATGATTCACCATTTTGTGATCTGATGTGATTATCCTATGTGTTATAAATCCTAACCTCTGTGATGTTAATGGAGCCCTAGTGGCTCCGTGTTTAAGAGCTACAGCTGCCAACCAAAAGGTCAGCAGTTTGAATCCACCAGCCACTCCTTGGAAAGCCTATGGGGAACTTCTACTCTGTCCTATAGGGTCGCTATGAGTTGGAATCGACTCGGTGGCAACAGGTTTGGTGTTAATGAGGCAGAATTTGAGGCAGTTATGTTAATGAGGCAGGACTTAATCTACAGAATTAGGTTGTGTCTTGAGCCAATCTCTTTTGAGATACAGAAGAGAGAATAGAGCAGAGGAGAGGGACCTCATACCACCAAGAAAGAAGCGCCAGGAGCGGAGCACATCGTTTAGACCTGGGGTCCCTGCACTGAGAAACTCCTAGACCCCAGGGAAGACTGATGGCAAGGACCTTCCCCCAGAGCTGACATAGAGAGAATGTCTTCTCCTGGAGCTGGCACCATGAATTTGGACTTCCAGCCTCATAGACTGTGAGAGAATAAATCTCTGTTTGTTAAAGCCATCCACTTGTGGTATTCCTGTGACAGCAGCACTAGATGACTAAGACAGGAGGGATCTCTGATGAGTGGGGACTCAGCCTGCTGGGGTGGATGCCCAGGGTATGAACAGACCTGGGCAGAGAGGAGGGCAGAAAGCTACATGGACAAGCTGTGCAAAACCCTGATGTAGGTGAGTTTGTCTTCAATACCCAACTTGCCAGACATGGCCCTCCCATCCCTATCAAAACTTGCTCATGAAAAGACTTCACAAACTCACATACACTCAAAGGTATATGACTGATTAGATATACAGTATTGTCTCTCTCAGGGACACTTGTGTTTTAGCAGGAGAGAAGTCCTCTATCAATGTTCCTCCTTCCAGCTGGTACAGAGGAATCTTCAACGGAATGAAAAATAGAGTCGCCTCTTGACCATCCCTCTCTCAGATGCCTGCCTCACTTTCCTCCCTCCGCAGAAGCAGAAATCACTAGAGACCAGGTGTGTCTGTGCTGAATACAGCTTCCCATGCTGGTCTTCTCCAAATCCAACAGGTAATTTTCCCACCTTCACCTTTTGTTTGGTTTCATTTTCTTTTAGCGAACCCCACACGATTCTTCTGTCTTCTGATCAGACGTGAAGTTGCCATTGAATGGCCTCCTCTGCCACTCACCAACCCTGAAATATGGAAACCATACTTGTGGTGCTCTGAGTTACAAAAATTCCATTGATACCAGGAACTGCTTTCTAACGCTTATCATTTAAAACATGAACAGAAAAAGAAAGATTTAGACCAGGATCATGCAAAATAATAATTTCAAGGTTTAATGGGGACCTTGGAGATCATTCCATCTAGGACCCTCATGTTACAGATGTAGAGACTAAGCTAAAAAGAGAACCAGCTTTCCCATGGTAAGCCTTTAAACCCAGGCCTTCTGACTCAAGTCCAATGGTTTTTCTCTTCTGCCTCCAGGGAGAGAATTTGGGGAAAACTGCTATACTGCTGAATCTCCCATTTTAGTTTACAGGAGTAAAACATAGTCGTTAATTGCATATGTTTCCAGAAAAGTCCGTGCTGTGTCTTTTGATAGAGCACATTAGCCCGTTAGTACCCACTAAACACATCATCACTCAGCTCACCAGATCAGCTTAGAGAAAGAATGGTTTGGAGGGCACGGAGCCAAAGACAGGAAAAGCCTTTCTTATGTAGAGACGTAAAGTTGAGAGAGAAAGATACTGAGGCTGCAGTGGGGTGAGGATAAGGAGAACTGTAGTTTGGAGGTCTGGATTGGAAACCAGATTTTACTTGCTGCTGTTTCTAAGCAACTGTGTGATTTGCCCAAGTCACCACCCACCTCTGAGCTCAGTTTTTGTTACCTGTACAACAGGGGTCCTGATTGGGGAGAAAAGAGTCAAGCCTTTGCCATGGAGTCCGACTCATAGTGACCCTATAGGACAGCGTAGAACTGCTCCATAGGGTTCCCAAGGCGTGGCTGGTGAATTCGAACTGCTGACCTTTTGGTTAGCAGCCGTAGCTCTTAACCACTGTGCCACCAGGGCTCCACTGGGGAGGGAAAAGTAGTGGTTCTTAAATCAGGCATCAATCGCTTTGCAGAATTTGTTAAAAATAGCTGCCCCATTTTCACTGCTGGATGTACTGATTTATTTGAATAGGATAGGACCTGGAAATCTGTATTTGTTGTTGTTCATTTTATTTTTTTTTTTAATAAATAGACTTTATTTTTCACAGCAGTTTTAGGTTTACAGAAAAATTAAGCAGCAAGTATGAAGTGTTTCATGTACTATTCCCCCACTCCCCCCTCAGCTGCCCTCTGCCCACAGTTTTCCTTATTATTAACACAGTGCATTGTGGTGGTACTTTTGTTACAGTCGATGAACCAACACTGATACATTGTTGTTGTTAGGTGCGGGTGAGTTGGTCCCAACTCATAACGATCCTGTGTACAACAGAACAACACTGCCCAGTTCTGTGCCATCCTCATGATCGTTGCTATGTTTGAGCCCATTGTTGCAGCCACTGTGTCAGTCCATCTCGTTGAGCTTCTTCGTCTTTTTCACTGACCCTCTACTTTACCAAGCATGAGGACTGATCCCTCCTGATAACATGTCCAAGTATGTGAGGCAAAGCCTTGGTATCCTTGCTTCTAAGGAGCATTCTGGCTATACTTCTTCCAAGACAGATCTGTTTGTTCTTCTGGCAGTCCATGATATATTCAATATTCTTCACCAATACCATAATTCAAAGGCATCAGTTCTTCTTTGGTCTTCCTTATTCATTGTCTAGCTGTTGCATGCATATGAGGCGATTGAAAACACCATGGCTTGGGTCAGGCACACCTTAGTCCTCAAAATGACATCTTTGCTTTTTAAAACACTTTAAAGAAGTCTTTTGCAGCAGATTTGGCCAAGGCAATGCATCTTTTGATTTCTTGACTGCTGCTTCCATGGATGTTGATTGTGGATCCAAGTAAAACGAAATCTTTGACAAATTCAAAATTGTCACTGTTTATTATGATGTTGCTTATTGGTCCAGTTATGAGGATTTTTATTACCATTAAGTGAAGTCCATGGCTTACATTAGGGATTGCTGTTTGTGTTTTACAGTCCGATGGGTTTTGACAAGCACGTAATGTCATGTATCCACCATTACAGTGTCATACAGAATAGTTTCACTGTCCTAAGCAAAATAAAACCTCTGTGCTCCAACTATTCATCCCTCCCATCCCTTTCCCAGAATGCCTGGCAACCACTGATCTTTTTACTGTCTTTATAATTTTGCCTTTTCCAGAATATCATATAATTAGAATCATACAGTATGTAGCCTCTTTAGACTGGCTTCTTTAAGGTTCTTTCGTGTCTTTTCGTGGCTTGGTTAGCTAAGTTTCTTTTTATGGCTGAATAATATTTCATAGTATGGATGTGCCACAGTTTGTCTATTCACTATTGAAGAACATCTTGGCTGCTTCCAGTTTGGGGCTTATGAATAAAATTGCTATGAATATTCATGGGCAGATTTTTGTACAGATGTAAGTTTTCAGCTACATTGGGTAAATAACTAGGAAAGACTGCTGGATCAAGCAGTAAGTTTATACTGTCTTAGTTATCTAGTACTACTATAACAGAAATACCACAAATGAATAGCTTCAGCAAACAGAAGTCCAGTAGGCTAGAAGTCCAAATTCAGGGCACCAACTCCAGAGGAAGGCTTTCTCAGTTGGCTCTGGAGGAAGGTCCCTGTCATCAGTCTTCCCCTGGTCTGGGAACATCTCAGTGCAGGAACCTCAGGTCCCAAGAATGCGCTCTGCTCCAGGCACAGCTTTCTTGGTGGTATGAGGTCCGCCTGTCTGCTCCCTTCCCTTTCCTTTTATCTCTTGTAAGATAAAAGGTGATGCAGGCCACACCCCAGGGAAACTCCCTTTACATTGGCTCAGGGATGTGATCTGAACAAGGGTGTTACATCCCATCCTAATCCTTTTAACACAATCCAATCTTGCTTCATTAACCGCAGGCAGAGATTAGGATTTACAACATGTAGGAAAATTGTATCAATCACAAAATGGAGGACAATCACCCAATACTGGGAATCAAGGCCCAACCAAGTTGACATATATTTCTGGGAGACACAATTCAATCCATGACTTATCCTCACCTCTGTAAGGACCTGTCAGGTCGTCTTTCACAGTGGCTGTACCATTTTGCGTTCCCACCAGTGAAGAAGAGTTCCAGTTGTTCAGTATTTTGGCTGGAATTTGGTGTCATCAGTGTTTCGGATTTTAGCTATTTTAATAGGTAGATAGTAGTGTCTCCCTGTGATTTTAATTTGCAATTCCCTACTGACATATGATGTTAATTGTCTTTTCACATGATTATTGCCATCTGTATGTCTTCTCTGGTGAGATGTCAGTTCAGATCTTTTGCCCACTTTTTTGCTGGGTTGTTCGTTTTCTTATTGTTGACTTTTACGAGTTTTTTTATGTGTCTTGGATGCAAGTCTTTTACCAGATATGTGTTTTTGCAAATATTCTCTAGCAGCCTGTGGTTTGTCTTTTCCTTCCCTTAATAGTGTCTTTCACAGAGCAGAAGTTTTTCATTTTAGTGAAGTTCAACTTATCAGTTTTTCCTTTCATGGATCATACATCTGGTGTAATATCAAAAACTCATTGCTAAACCCAAGGTCATCTAGATCTCCTATGTTATCTTCTACAAGCTTTATGGTTTTACATTTTACATTTAGGTCTATGATCCATTTTGAGTTAGTTTTTATGAAAGGTGTAAGGTCAGCATCTAGATTAATTTTTTTTGCAAGTCAATGTCCAATTGTTTCAGCCCCATTGGTTGAAAAGACTATCCTTTCTCTGTTGGATCGCCCTTTTGCCTTTGTCAAAGATCAGTTGACTGTATTTGTGTGCATCTGTTTCTGGGTTCTCCGTTCCATTGCATTGATCCCTTTGTCTGTTCTTTTGCCAATACCATACTGCCTTACCACTGTAGCTTTATAGTAAGTCTTGAAGTCAAGTCTTGTCAGTTCTCTGACTTCGTTCTATGTTTTGTTGGCTATTCTGGGTGTTTTGCCTTTCCATTTACTTTAGAATCAGTTCATTGACGTTTACTAAGAGACTTGCTGGGATTTAATTGGGATTGCATTCAATCTATAGCTCATATTGAGAAGAATTGACATCATAACAATATTGACTCTTTCTGACCATGGAATGGAAGCCCTGGTACTGTAGTGGTTAAGAGCTATGGCTGCTAACCAAGAAGTCAGCAGTTCTAATCCACGAGGTGCTGCTTGGAAACTGTATGGGGCAGTTCTACTCTGTCCTGTAGGGTCGCTATGGATCAGAATTGACTCAACAGCAACAGATTTGGTTTGGTTTTGGTTATCCATGAAATATCTCTCCATTTATTTAGGTCTTCTTTGATTTAATATATCAGCATTTTATAGTTTTCCTCATATAGGCCTAGTGCATATGTTAGATTTACACTTATTTCAAGGAGCCCTGGTGGTGCAGTGGTTAAAGATCTTGGCTGCTAAACGAAAGGTTGGCGGCTCGAACCCACAAGCTGCTCTGAGGGAGAAAGATGTGGCAATTTGCTTCACAAAGATTACCAAAAAACTAAAACCAAACCCACTGCCGTCGAGTTGATTCCAACTCATAGCGACCCTTACAGCCTTGGAAACCCTATGTGGCAGCTCTACTCAGCCCTATAAAGTCACTGTGAGTTCGAATTGTCTCAGTGGCAATAGGTTTGGTTTGGTTTGGGTATACTTATTTCATTTTTTGGTGCTAAATGTAAAGGATGTTGTTTTAATTTTAAATTCCAATTTTTCTTTGCTAGTTTATAGGAAAGCAATCGACTTTTGTCTCTTAATCTTGTATCCTGCAACCTTGCTATAATCACTTATTTGTTCAACGAATTGTTTTGTGGGTTCTTTGGGACTTTCTGTGTAGACAATAATGTCATCTGTGAATAAAGGTAATGTTATTTATTTTTTTCCCAATCCCTATACCTCTTATTTCCTTGTCTTGTCTTGCTGTATTAGCTAGGACTTCCAGTATGATATTGCCTAGGAGTAGTGCAATGGAGCATCCTTGGCTTGTTCACAATCTTAGAGGGAAATCGTCTAGTTTCTCACCTTTAAGTGTAGCGTTAGCTCTTGTTTTTTTGTAGATGTTCTTTATCAAGCTGAGGAAGTTCTCCCCTATTCCTAGTTTGCTCAGAGTGTTTATCATGAATGGGGGTTGGATCTTGACAAAAGCACTGCTTTTGCTGCATCCCACAGATTTCGATAGCTTGTATTTTCATTTTTAATTGTTATAATAATTTTGTAATTTCTCTTGAGACTTCTTTGCCTCGTGTTATTTAGAAGTATATTACTTGGTTTTCAAGTATTTTGGAATTTTCCAGCAATCTTTCTGTTATTGATTCCTAGTTTAATATCATTGTGGTCTAATAGCATACTTTGTGTATGTATGTATATATATATATTTTTTTTTTTTTGAAAATTTTTAAGGTGTATTTTATGGCCCAGAATGTGTTCTATCTTGGTAAATGTTCCACGTGAGCTTGAGAAGAATGTGTGTTCTATTGTTGAGGAAGTGTTTTATAAATGTCAATTAGATCCAGCTGATTGATGGTGCCGTTCAGCTCAGCTGTACCCTTTATGATTTTCTGCCTGCTGGATCTGTCAGTTGCTGAAAGAGGGTTGTTAAAGTCTCCAACTACAATAGTAGATTTGTCCATGTTTTCTTAAAGTTCTGTCAGTATTTGCCTTATGTATCTTGACTGTTGTTAGGCACATACACATTTGGGATTTTTACGTCTTCTTGGAGGATTCACTCTTTTATCATCATGCAATGGCTCCTTTTATCTTTGATAATTTTCCTTGCTCTGAGTCTGCTTTTTATGAAATTAATATAACTATCCTGACTTTCTTTTGATTGGTGTTAACATGGCATATCTTTCTTCCATCCGTTTAGTTTTAATCTATTTGTGTTTTTATGTTTAAAGTGGGTTTCTTGTAAACAACATATAGTTGGGTCTTGTGTTTTTAATCCACTTTGACGGTCTCTGTCTTTTAATTGGTGTATTTAGACCATTCATATATAAAGTGATTATTGATATAGCTCTTTTAATATCTATCATTATTTGTAACGGTTTTCTACTCAATGCCCTTGTCCTTTGTTTCTTTTTGTTTTGTCTTCCACTCTTTTTCTATCTTCTTTGGTTTTAATTGAACATTTTATATGATTCCATTTTCTCTCTTATGTCAATTATACGTCATTTTAAAAAAAATCTAGTGGTTGCCCTAGAATTTGCAATATATATTTACAATTAATCTAAGCCCATTATCAAATAACCCTAAAGTATTTCACAGGTAGTACAAGTACCTTATAATACAGTATTCCCAATTTCTCCCTCTCATCCCCTATTACATTACTGTCATTCATTTCATTTATCCATAAGCTTGATACATTGTTATTTTGAACAAGCTTTTGTCTATTAGATCAATTAATAAGAAAAATAAAAGATTTTATCTTCATTTCTTTCTTCTCTGATGTTCTTCTTTTCTTTATATAGAGCTGAATTTCTCCTGTATAATTTTCCTTGTCTCTGAAGAACTTTGTGTGTGCGTGTGATTTAGGTGAAAGTTTGCAGAGCAAACTTGTTTCTCATTAGATAGTTAATACACAAATTGTTTTTGTGGCATTGGTTGCCAACCATGTGATGTGTCAGTGCTCTCGCCTTCTCCACCCCAGTTTCCCTGTTTCCATTCATTCAGTTTTCCTGTCCTTTCCTGCCTTCTTGTCTTTGCTTTTGGGCTAGTGTGCCCATTAGTCTCATTACATGGTTGATCTGTGAAGCATGACCCTCACATATGTTATTGTTGGCCTTATAGCCTGTCTAATCTTTGGCTGAAGGGTGAACCGTAGGAATGACTCCAGTACTGAGTTAAAAGGGTATCTGGGGGCTATACTCTTAGGGTTTCTCCAGTCTCTGGCAGACCAGCAGGCCTGGTCTTTTTTTCTTTCTTTCTTTCTTTCTTTCTTTATGCGTATGTGAATTTTGTTCTACATCTTTCTCTCACTCTGTCCGGGACCCACTACCGTGATCTTTGCCAGAGCTGTCGGTGGTGGTAACTGGACCCCATCTACTTCTGGGCTCAGTCTGGTAGAGGTTGTGGTACTTGTGGTCCTTTGGACTAATTTTTCCTTTGTGTCTTTGGTCTTCTTCATTCTCCTTTGCTCCATCTGGGATGAGACCGGCAGATGTATCTTAAATGGCTGCTTATAGGCTTTTAAGACCCTAGTTGCTACTTACCACAGTCGGATGTAGAACAATTTCTTTATAGACCATGTTATGCCAATTTAGCTAGATGTTTCCCGAGACCATGGTCCCCAGCCCTCTGAAGAACTTTTAATATTTCTTGCAATACAGGCATGTTGGTGGCAAATTCCCTCAATTTTTGTTTGTCTGAGAAAGTATTTCTCCTTTACTTTTGAAAAATAATTTTGCTAGGTACAGAATTCTAGGATAGTGGTTCTTTCTTTCAACATTTTAAATATTCCAGTTCACTCTCTTCTTGCTTATATGATTTCTCAATAGAATTCCAATGTAATTATTGTCATTGTTCTTCTATAGGTAAGATTTTCTTTTCCCCCTCTGGCACATTTCAAGATTTTCTCATTGTCTTTGATTTTCTGCAGCTTGAATGCAATATGCCTAAGTATAGATTTTTTTTTTTTTCTGGTATTTATCTTGCTTAGTTTTCTCTGAGCTTCTTAGATTTATGGTTTGGTGTCTGTCATTAATTTGGGAAAATTCTCAGCCATTATTACTTCTTTTATCTTTTTATTCTCCTTCTGGTATCACTATTACGTGGACATTACACCTTTTGTAATTGTCCCACAGTTCTTGGGTATTCATTCTGCTCTGTTATTATTATTTTTTTTTCCCTTCCCAGTCTTTTTCTCTTTGTTTTTCAGTTTCAGAAGTTTCTATTCAAAAATCTTCAAGCTCATCGGTTCTTTCCTCAGCCACGTCCAGTCTACTGACAAGCCCATCGAAGCATTCATTTCTGTCACAATATTCTTTATTTGTCATTTCCTCATGATTCTTTCTTAGCGTTTCCATCTTCTGCTTACATAACTCATCTGTTCCTGCATGTTGTCCACTTCTATTAGAGCCTTAGCATGTTAATCAAAAAAAGAAAAAAAAAAAATTTTTTTCATAGTTACTTTAAATTCCTCCTCTGATAATTCCAAAGACTCTACCATGTCTGAGTCTGGTTCTGATGTTTACTTTGTCTCTTTAGACTTTTTTTTTTTTTTTTTTTTTGCCGTTTAACATACTGTGGGACAAAGAACTTGGTTTTGCCCTTTGACTCTGGTTTCTGAAAATAACCCAAGTAATCAAAATGCCTTTATTTTCCAAAATAGCTGATGAAGTAAGGGCTATGCAGAACCCACACCTGGTAAACTAACTCCAGGAAGGGAGGTGCCTAAGGCAGTCATATGTATTCATTGACTGGATCAATCATGACTATGCATTAAGGCCCAGATCACGCATATTCATTGAGGTCCCAGTGACTAGAGGATCCTTGACCTCGGAGCTCTCTCTGGGGCCTCCTGGATCAGTGAGAACATCTGTGCATGAGAAGGAGCAGTACCTCCCTGGGGACAATGGAGGCCCCATGCCAGGAACTCTCCCAGACCTTGCCTGATGTGCCTCTATGTTTATATCCTTTCTGATTATAATAAACGGGCAACTGTAAGTATAGGTAATGGTCTTCATGAAATTTATGAGCCATTATAGAGAATTAACAAACCCACAGGTACAATGAGCCAGCAGGGGCTGGCAGTACAGGGTCCATTTGAGTAGACTCAGCTCTGAGTGGCTGGGTGATAGAGAAAGGTTACATGGATAGATGATGAAGAAGGAGAGTCCTTTTAGCTTGTGACTTAGACTAGATAGAGAGAGAGAGGGACAGAGAAAGAGAGGGCGGCCAGCTGGTCTGAAGCACAGGAAGTGGTGCAGACTCTAGAGCCTGCAGCTATTCCCCTATAACCTGGCCTCAGGTGGCCAGAGATGTTTTGACCCAGGTCAGGATAGCTGGGGTGAAGTCTTATCTAACTCTGGGTAGTTCTTAGTGCTTTGAGGTCCCCTTCTCTCTGCTCACTTCTATCTTTTATATCTCAAAAGAGATTGACTTAAGATACAACCTAATCTTGTAGACTGAGTTCTGCCTCATTAACATAACTACCACTACTTCCACCTCATTAACATCATATAGGTAAGAATTACAACACAAAGGAAAATCATATCAGGTGACAAAATGGTGGACAGTTATACAATTCTGGGGAGCATGGACTAGCCAAGTTGACACACATTTTTTGGGGGGACACGATTCAATCCATAATAATTAAGTTAAAAAGTTTCCGTTGAGGAGAACAGAGAGCTCTGGATGGATTTTTAAACGGTTACTGTCATGGATTGAATTGTGTCCCCCCAAAATATACGTCAAGTTGGCTGGATCATGATTCCCAGTATTGTATGACTGTCTACTGTTTTGTCGTCTGATGTGATTTCCCCATGTGCTGTAAATCCTATCACTACGATATAATGATATGGATTAGTGGCAGTTATATTGATGAGATCTGCAAGATTAGATAGTGCCTTAAGCCAATCTCTTTTGAGACATAAAAGAGAGAAGCAAGCAGAGAGACAGGGGGACCTCATACCATCAAGAAAGCAGTGCCAGGAACAGGGTGCTTCCTTTGGACCTGAGTTTCCTTTGCTGAGATGCTCCCAGACCAAGGGAAAACTGATGACAAGCACCTCCCTCCAGAGCTGACAAAGAGAGAAATTCAGACTTTTAGCCTACTAGACTGTGAGAGAATAAACTTCTGTTTGTTAAAGCCATCCACTAGTGGTATTTCTGTTATAGCAGCACTAGATCACTAAGTTCCCTTCCCACACCTCCGTAAGAAGCACAGGGGAATTTGTTCTGATCTTCACAGTGAGGACTTGGTGGGGAGTCTAAGGTAAACCTCACAAAAGTGTGAGGGCCTCTCCAAGACTCTCCCCCCTGGATTTTTAACTCTCAAGGTAGTCCACGTTATGCCTTCAGCAAAATCCCTCAAGTACATTTTAAAGTGTCCCTACCAGTACTGGTTTCAGCTGATAGCTTTTACGCCTGGCGTTCTGCTCCCAGTAAGCTGTGTTTCTCTGTATCCACCCTCTGTCTCTCCACTTTTGGAGCAGCAGCCTACTCTGTGACCTCAATTCTCTGATTATTCTAAGAAGAGTTGTTCATTTTCCATTTCTCTGAGGGTTTTTTTTTTTTTTATTGTTGTTGAAGTGGGAGTGATGACTTCAAAGCTGTGTATCTGTTCATTCATATGATCTTAAATGTGAATTATTTTAGTTACTTTTGAATTGTTAATTTCATGCATTAGGTACAAAACCCAAAAACTAAAAAAAAAAAGAGTATAATAGTTTCCTTCTGATGCTTTATCCTAGTCTCCTCATCCTCTTTCCAGAAGCAAGCCAATATCAGTTTCTTAATATCTTTCCAAAGATGTCATCTATATTGTTAACATACAGCCCAAGCAATTGTGATGCAGCTGTTCTCAAAATAAGCCCGGGGGGCAGGGACTACTGTGCAGTCTCTTTATTTTACAGAAGAGGGAACTGATACTTAGATTAAAACACAATAACGCCTCTCCCATAGACTGTGTGGAAAATGACAGCAGATCTGTATTCAGTGCTCTTAGCTCTGTGTTTGGCGTGTCCCCAAAGCACAGCCTGTGCTAGTTGTTGTCGTCTTGCTGAAGGCCAGTGCTGTCATGGGGCCGAAGGGCTGCAGCTATTCCCATCCCCACCCCACCAAGCCTCTTTCTTCTGCATGGGGAAAAGCTGAATTCTTCATTTGGCATGGAACCATGCCGTGAAGTTTTCTCTCACCCCCAGAGTGTGAATGTGCCCACAGCCTGTTTCAGGATTGCCAAAGGCCTTGCCTCAGAAGGAAGCTGACGAATAGAAAATGCCTCTCCTTAGGTCCCTTTGGAGGATGCAAGCTTCACCATGTGTTCTGCTTCTTTACCTCGCTTGTCCTTTTGTGGTATCAGAAATTTAAATGCAAGGATTGTTCCCCAAAGATGACAGATTTCATATCTGAAAAACCTTCCCAGAAAAGGAGCTGGAAATTCTACAGAGTGAAGAGCTTCGTTCTTGATATTTGAGTTAGTAATCGTTTTCAAGGTCTTCTATTAATGGTCCCAGCAACCCTTCATTTCCACATACTCCTACCCTGAGCTAATAAATAACACAATGAAGCTTCACCAGGGGTCTGTTTTTGGACAAATTGTCTTTTCAACACTTGGATCAGTTTACTTCATAGCTTGGTTGCTTCCTGTTTCTCAGCATCCATTGGCCTCAGAGCTGGACATGAGTATGGACTTTGTGTGCAAGCATACGAAGAATCCCATTGCATTTCTTAAAATCCTACATTCCTCCCTTGAGAGCCCCCTGGGAGACAGCTTGATGTGGTGGAAGGAGCCCTTGACTTGGAGGCCAAGCACCTGGGTTCTGGTCCCAGCTGTGTGCTGACTCTGTGCTCTTGGGCAAGTGATTTAGACCCCTGGGGACAGGCTTCCTCTTCTCAACACACTGGCGCTTCTCTCCTGAAGTTTCTTCCCATTGCATTGTTCCATTTAAATCTCACTGTTACTCCGAGTGAGAGGTATGATCAACCCCATTTTACTGATGGCAACTGAGATCTGTGATGAAAGCAGCAGTGCAGACACTGGAATCCAGCCTTCTTCCAGGTCCTGAGGTGGAGCTTCAGCAGCAGGTGATGGGGTCCCTATCCCCGCAGCCCCTGCCAAGCCACGCATCTCCTCCGTTAGCACTCCCGCACTTCCTGCCATCTCGTCCTCCAGCCCTGACCCACTTGTTTCTGTTTCCGCTCCTCACTGGCATCTACTTCCTCTCCATGGTCCCCTTCTCCCCACCTACACCTCGGTCCTCTACTGCTTCGCACTCACGTCATTCCTTCATTCATATTTTAAGCAAGGATGAGCTGCCCCACGCCTAGTGCCAGCACTGTGCTAGGTACTGAGAATACAGAGTGAGTGAGGAGCATTTGCCCTCAGGAGCTCATAGGTTAACACGGGAGATAGAAGAATAAATAAATACTACCATATAATAAGTGCTGTGCTAGGAAGAATCTGCTATGGGAAGACAAAGGAAGAAAGTGACTAGTTTTGAGAGGGAAGCAGGGGTCGGGGGAGTTTTAGGCGAAATTTTATAGAGAAAGTGACCTTTGATTTTTTTGATACCTCCTCCTTCCAAGAAGGATTTTAGAAGGATGAATGGAGGGCAGGGTTCATAGAGAGATTATGATTTATTATGTAACTTACTATATATCAGGCATTTTTAACTTGCCCAATTGCACACAACTAGAAGAGCCAAAGGCATGTTCACAGCCCAGAATCTTAGCAACTAAGGAAAATCCAAAGTACGTGGGATCAACTTCAAGGGTAAAAATACTTCTCCATGGAGCAAGGGTGAATCCACAAGTGTGCATAAGCCAGGCAGGGAGGTGCGATCAAGGCTTTGAAGAGTAATTCACAAGGGAAGGGAAAGAAGGTGACCAGCAATCTTTCATGACAACACGTGGAAATGGTGACTACAGTGCACTCCTTTGAAATTCTTAGTAGATCTTGCAAGAAGGTGGAAGGAACACATGCTGGAAAAGGGTCTCTGGAAGAAGATATGCCCAATTTGAGGGTCCATCTCCCCTTTGCTCTGTGACTTTAAGATCCTTATTTCCATCATGGCTTCTTCAGTGTACCAGGCTGCCAAGGGAACAGAAACCACCCTGCTGAAACCCAGGGAGGACAGTGAATGGTAGGGACAAGGGAACCACCAGAGGGCAGGGAGGGTCTACAAGGTCTAATCACACTGCTGTCAATCCAGAGTCCAGGGTGGAGGTGCAGTGGTGGAAAGATGCCGCCTCCCCGCCAGCACTGACAAGCACAGATCCTTCCATGGTGGCAACACCCATGGTAGAACAATTCATACTAGAGAAAAGACCGTTCACTTCACCTATTCCAAACACCCCCACATGCCAGGCACTGTGGACACGCTGGAAGGGCACTGTGAACAAGATTCAGCTTCTACCTTCCAGGAGCTTGGGGTTTCATTTATACTTTTGGGCCTGCTTGCATACTGTCATGCCAGCTGCCCACAGGCTTATGTTCACAGAAAATAGATGAGAACTTACTGCTTAATTTTGAGTTTCTAGTTAAAATCCATTATAAATGGCCTGAAGTTTGAAAAATAACCCTTGTGATTGGTCAAGGGAGACAAAATAGACAGAGGTCAAGAGTGACTGGGTCTGGAGTCAGACAGACAGGCTTCAGTCCTGGCTTGGATTTGGGGCAAGGGGCTTATCCTGTGCATCCCATGTTTCTTTTCTGTAAAATAATACACACTTTGCAGCAGTGTAAAGATTACTGACAATGCATGTCAAGGCCTACAGCTTAGTAAGCATTCAATAATTTTTTTAAGTATGCATACAACAGACTAGAAGAAAATATTTGTAATATATGTAGAAGACAAATTATCAGTATCCAGAATATATGAAGAGCTCCCAGGAATCAATAAGATTTCAAGCCAATAGAAAACTGGACAAAGGATGTGAATAGGTAATTCTTGGAAAAATGAATATAAAAGACCAGCTAGCATATGAAAAGATTCAAAATACACAGTAGCTACAACATTTTTACAACAATGGATCCCTGCATACCACTGATCATGAAGAAAACTGGGCAATATTTCCATCTACTGTACATGGGGGGTCGCCTTGAGTTAGTGCTGCTATTAGTCAGTTGCTTTGACAGCAACTAACAACAAACACATAAATGACTTAGTGCTGGGCATGTGGAAAGGGCTTAGCAATGTAGCTTTTATTATCATTACCCTCCTTCCTATAAAAGATCAATAAAGAGGGCGGAGCCAAGATGGCGGACTAGGCAGACGCTACCTCGGATCCCTCTTACAACAAAGACACGGAAAAACAAGTGAATCGATCACATACATAACAATCTACGAACCCTGAACAACAAACACAGATTTAGAGACGGAGAACGAACTAATACGGGGAAGCAGCGATTGTTTCCAGAGCCTGGAGCCAGCATACCAGTCAGGTACGGCACAAGCACAGAGACCTGCTCCACCCCCCTGAACTAACCCCGGGAGGGGGACTAGCCGGTTCCACAGGCGGCGTGGGACGCAGCCGTTAGGAGAAGTCCCCGGGAGGCAGTGACTGATCTTGGAGCAGAAAGAGCAGCATCCGAGCCGGGGAACCGTCCCACAGGGATTTGGACTGCACGCAGGTACGCCATAAACACGGAGAGTTGCTCCACCCCCTGAACTAACCCCGGGAAGGTGACCATCCGGGTCGCGCGGGCGGCGTGGGACGCAGCCAGTAGGAGAAGTCCCCGGGAGGCAGCGACTGGTATTGGAGCGGGGAGAACAGCGTTCCAGCCGGGACACTCGGTCGCGGCACAAGCACGGGGAGCTACTCCACCCATCTGAACTAACCCCGGGAGGGGGCCCACCTGGTTCACGGGGGCGGCACGGCCACGCGGCTGGAGGGACGAGAAGTCCCCGGGAGGCAGCGACTGATTTTGGAGTCGAGAGTGCACCGTCCCAGTAGGGGAGCCTTGACGCTGGGCGTGGGGCTGGAAGCGGAGGATCTGACCGTGACTCCAGCGGGCCAGACCCCCCGGGGGCAATCTCCACACAGACAGCACACATAGGCGACGCGCCCGCGGGAATCTCAGATATAATAGTCATTCCAAACAAGACAAGCAACGCTGGCTATATTCTGAGGTGCTACTCTCCTATCTCTCTGTTCCCTCCCCCACCCTCCCCAGGCGGCTTCATTAACATCTGAATAGCCTGAGCCAGAGGGAGAACTCTGATAGGGATCTGACTGCAGTTTTTTTTTAGCGGATTTTCTGGAAAAACTAGTTTCCCAGTGATGGCTCGGAGACAACAATCCATATCAAACCACTTAAAGAAGCAGACCGTGACAGCTTCTCCAACTCCCCAAACAAAAGAATCAAAATCTTTCCCAAATGAAGATACAATTTTGGAATTATCAGATACAGAATATAAAAAACTAATTTACAGAATGCTTAATGATATCACAAATGAAATTAGGATAACTGCAGAAAAAGCCAAGGAACACACTGATAAAACTGTTGAAGAACTCAAAAAGATTATTCAAGAACATACTGGAAAAATTAATAAGTTGCAAGAATCCATAGAGAGACAACATGTAGAAATCCAAAAGATTAACAATAAAATAACAGAGTTAGACAACACACTAGGAAGTCAGAGGAGCAGACTCGAGCAATTAGAATGCAGACTGGGACATCTGGAGGACCAGGGAATCAACACCAACATAGCTGGAAAAAAATCAGATAAAAGAATTAAAAAAAATGAAGAAACCCTAAGAATTATGTGGGACTCTATCAAGAAGGATAACCTGCGGGTGATTGGAGTCCCAGAACAGGGAGGGGGGACAGAAAACACAGAGAAAATAGTTGAAGAACTTCTGACAGAAAACTTCCCTGACATCATGAAAGACGAAAGAATATCTATCCAAGATGCTCATCGAACCCCATTTAAGATTGATCCAAAAAGAAAAACACCAAGACATATTATCATCAAACTCACCAAAACCAAAGATAAACAGAAAATTTTAAAAGCAGCCAGGGAGAAAAGAAAGGTTTCCTTCAAGGGAGAATCAATAAGAATATGTTCTGACTACTCAGCAGAAACCATGCAGGCAAGAAGGGAATGGGACGACATATACAGAACACTGAAGGAGAAAAACTGCCAACCAAGGATCATATATCCAGCAAAACTCTCTCTGAAATATGAAGGCGAAATTAAGATATTTACAGACAAACACAAGTTTAGAGAATTTGCAAAAACCAAACCAAAGCTACAAGAAATACTAAAGGATATTGTTTGGTCAGAGAACCAATAATATCAGATATCAGCACAACACAAGGTCACAAAACAGAACGTCCTGATATCAACTCAAATAGGGAAATCACAAAAACAAACAAATTAAGATTAATTAAAAAAAAAAATACACATAACAGGGAATCATGGAAGTCAATAGGTAAAAGATCACAATAATCAAAAAGAGGGACTAAATACAGGAGGCATTGAACTGCCATATGGAGAGTGATACAAGGCGATATAGAACAATACAAGTTAGGTTTTTACTTAGAAAAACAGGGGTATATAATGAGGTAACCACAAAAAGGTATAACAACTCTATAACTCAAGACAAAAACCAAGAAAAACGTAACGACTCAACTAACATAAAGTCAAACACTATGAAAGTGAGGATCTCACAATTTACTAAGAAAAACGCCTCAGCACAAAAAAGTATGTGGAAAAATGAAATTGTCAACAACACACATAAAAAGGCATCAAAATGACAGCACTAAAAACTTATTTATCTATAATTACCCTGAATGTAAATGGACTAAATGCACCAATAAAGAGACAGAGAGTCACAGACTGGATAAAGAAACACGATCCATCTATATGCTGCCTACAAGAGACACACCTTAGACTTAGAGACACAAACAAACTAAAACTCAAAGGATGGAAAAAAGTATATCAAGCAAACAATAAGCAAAAAAGAAGAGGAGTAGCAATATTAATTTCTGACAAAATAGACTTTAGACTTAAATCCACCACAAAGGATAAAGAAGGACACTATATAATGATAAAAGGGACAATTGATCAGGAAGACATAACCATATTAAATATTTACGCACCCAATGACAGGGCTGCAAGATATATAAATCAAATTTTAACAGAACTGAAAAGCGAGATAGATACCTCCACAATTATAGTAGGAGACTTCAACACACCCCTTTCGGAGAAGGACAGGACATCCATAAGAAGCTCAACAGAGACACGGAAGATCTAATTACAACAATCAACCAACTTGACCTCATTGACTTATACAGAACTCTCCACCCAACTGCTGCAAAATATACTTTTTTTTCTAGCGCACATGGAACATTCTCTAGAATAGACCACATATTAGGTCATAAAACAAACCTTTGCAGAGTCCAAAACATCGAAATATTACAAACCATCTTCTCAGACCACAAGGCAATAAAACTAGAGATCAATAACAGAAGAACGAGGGAAAAGAAATCAAATACTTGGAAAATGAACAATACCCTCCTGAAAAAAGACTGGGTTATAGAAGACATCAAGGAGGGAATAAGGAAATTCATAGAAAGCAACGAGAATGAAAATACTTCCTATCAAAACCTCTGGGACACAGCAAAAGCAGTGCTCAGAGGTCAATTTATATCAATAAATGCACACATACAAAAAGAAGAAAGAGCCAAAATCAGAGAACTGTCCCTACAACTTGAACAAATAGAAAGTGAGCAACAAAAGAATCCATCAGGCACCAGAAGAAAACAAATAATAAAAATTAGAGCTGAACTAAATGAATTAGAGAACAGAAAAACAATTGAAAGAATTAACAAAGCCAAAAGCTGGTTCTTTGAAAAAATTAACAAAATTGATAAACCATTGGCTAGACTGACTAAAGAAATACAGGAAAGGAAACAAATAACCCGAATAAGAAATGAGAAGGACCACATCACAACAGAACCAAATGAAATTAAAAGAATCATTTCAGATTATTATGAAAAATTGTACTCTAACAAATTTGAAAACCTAGAAGAAATGGATGAATTCCTTGAAAAACACTACCTACCTAAACTAACACATTCAGAAGCAGAACAACTAAATAGACCCATAACAAAAAAAGAGATTGAAACGGTAATCAAAAAACTCCCAACAAAAAAAAGTCCTGGCCCGGACGGCTTCACTGCAGAGTTCTACCAAATTTTCAGAGAAGAGTTAACACCACTACTACTAAAGGTATTCCAAAGCATAGAAAATGACGGAATACTACCCAACTCATTCTATGAAGCCACCATCTCCCTGATACCAAAACCAGGTAAAGACATTACAAAAAAAGAAAATTATAGACCTATATCCCTCATGAACATTGATGCAAAAATCCTCAACAAAATTCTAGCCAATAGAATCCAACAACACATCAAAAAAATAATTCACCCTGATCAAGTGGGATTTATACCAGGTATGCAAGGCTGGTTTAATATCAGAAAAACCATTAATGTAATCCATCACATAAATAAAACAAAAGACAAAAACCACATGATCTTATCAATTGATGCAGAAAAGGCATTTGACAAAGTCCAACACCCATTTATGATAAAAACTCTTACCAAAATAGGAATTGAAGGAAAATTCCTCAACATAATAAAGGGCATCTATGCAAAGCCAACAGCCAATATCACTCTAAATGGAGAGAACCTGAAAGCATTTCCCTTGAGAACGGGAACCAGACAAGGATGCCCTTTATCACCGCTCTTATTCAACATCGTGTTGGAAGTCTTAGCCAGGGCAATCAGGCTAGACAAAGAAATAAAAGGTATCCGGATTGGCAAGGAAGAAGTAAAGTTATCACTATTTGCAGATGACATGATTATATACACAGAAAACCCTAAGGAATCCTCCAGAAAACTACTGAAACTAATAGAAGAGTTTGGCAGAGTCTCAGGTTATAAAATAAACATACAAAAATCACTTGGATTCCTCTACATCAACAAAAAGAACACCGAAGAGGAAATCACCAAATCAATACCATTCACGGTAGCCCCCAAGAAGATAAGATACTTAGGAATAAATCTTACCAAGGATGTAAAAGACCTATACAAAGAAAACTACAAAGCTCTACTACAAGAAATTCAAAAGGACATACTTAAGTGGAAAAACATACCTTGCTCATGGATAGGAAGACTTAACATAGTAAAAATGTCTATTCTACCAAAAGCCATCTATACATTTAACGCACTTCCGATCCAAATTCCAATGTCATATTTTAAGGGGATAGAGAAACAAATCACCAATTTCATATGGAAGGGAAAGAAGCCCCGGATAAGCAAAGCACTACTGAAAAAGAAGAAGAAAGTGGGAGGCCTCACCTTACCTGACTTCAGAACCTATTATACAGCCACAGTAGTCAAAACAGCCTGGTATTGGTACAACAACAGACACATAGACCAATGGAACAGAATTGAGAACCCAGACATAGATCCATCCACGTATGAGCAGCTGATATTTGACAAAGGACCAGTGTCAATTAACTGGGGAAAAGACAGCCTTTTTAACAAATGGTGCTGGCATAACTGGATATCCATTTGCAAAAAAATGAAACAGGACCCATACCTCACACCATGCACAAAAACTAACTCCAAGTGGATCAAAGACCTAAACATAAAGACTAAAACGATAAAGATCATGGAAGAAAAAATTGGGACAACCCTAGGAGCCCTAATACAAGGTATAAACAGAATACAAAACATTACCAAAAATGATGAAGAGAAATCCGATAACTGGGAGCTCCTAAAAATCAAACACCTATGCTCATCTAAAGACTTCACCAAAAGAGTAAAAAGACCACCTACAGATTGGGAAAGAATTTTCAGCTATGACATCTCCGACCAGCGCCTGATCTCTAAAATCTACATGATTCTGTCAAAACTCAACCACAAAAAGACAAACAACCCAATCAAGAAGTGGGCAAAGGATATGAACACACATTTCTCTAAAGAAGATATTCAGGCAGCCAACAGATACATGAGAAAATGCTCTCGATCATTAGCCATTAGAGAAATGCAAATTAAAACTACGATGAGATTCCATCTCACACCAACAAGGCTGGCATTAATCCAAAAAACACAAAATAATAAATGTTGGAGAGGCTGCGGAGAGATTGGAACTCTCATACACTGCTGGTGGGAATGTAAAATGGTACAACCACTTTGGAAATCTATCTGGCGTTCTCTTAAACAGTTAGAAATAGAACTACCATACAACCCAGAAATCCCACTCCTCGGAATATACCCTAGAGATACAAGAGCCTTCATACAAACAGATATATGCACACCCATGTTTATTGCAGCTCTGTTTACAATAGCAAAAAGTTGGAAGCAACCAAGGTGTCCATCAACGGATGAATGGGTAAATAAATTGTGGTATATTCACACAATGGAATACTACGCATCGATAAAGAACAGTGACGAATCTCTGAAACATTTCATAACATGGAGGAACCTGGAAGGCATTATGCTGAGCGAAATGAGTCAGAGGCAAAAGGACAAATATTGTATAAGACCACTATTATAAGATCTTGAGAAATAGTAAACCTGAGAAGAACACATACTTTTGTGGTTACGAGGGGGGGAGGGAGGGAGGGTGGGAGAGGGTTTTTTTATTGATTAATCAGTAGATAAGAACTGCTTTAGGTGAAGGGAAAGACAACACTCAATACATGGAAGGTCAGCTCAATTGGACTGGACCAAAAGCAAAGAAGTTTCCGGGATAAAATGAATGCTTCAAAGCTCAGCGGAGCAAGCGCGGGGGTCTGGGGAACATGGTTTGCGGGGACTTCTAAGTCAATTGGCAAAATAATTCTATTATGAAATCATTCTGCATCCCACTTTGAAATGTGGCGTCTGGGGTCTTAAATGCTAACAAGCAGCCATCTAAGATGCAGCAATTGGTCTCAACCCACCTGGAGCAAAGGAAAATGAAGAACACCAAGCCCACATGACAACTAAGAGCCCAAGAGACAGAAAGGGCCACATGAACCAGAGACCTACATCATCCTGAGACCAGAAGAACTAGTTGGTGCCTGGCCACAATCGATGACTGCCCTGACAGGGAGCTCAGCAGAGGACCCCTGAGGGAGCAGGAGAGCAGTGGGATGCAGACCCCAAATTCTCATAAGAAGACCAAACTTAATGGTCTGACTGAGACTGGAGGAATCCCGGCGGTCATGCTCTCCAGACCTTCTGTTGACACAGGACAGGAACCATCCCTGAAGACAACTCATCAGACATGAAAGGGACTGGTCAGCGGGTGGGAGAGAGACGCTGATGAAGAGTGAGCTAATTATATCAGGTGTACACTTGAGATTGTGTTGGCAACTCTTGTCTGGAGGGGGGATGGGAGGATAGAGAGAGAGGGAAGCCGGCAAAATTGTCAAGAAAGGAGAGACTGAAAGGGCTGACTCAAGACGGGGAGAGTAAGTGGGAGTAGGGAGTGAGATGTATGTAAACTTATATGTGACAGACTGATTGGATTTGTAAACGTTCACTTGAAGCTTAATAAAAGTTATTATTAAAAAAAAAAAAAAAAAAAAATCAATAAAATCCTTCCACCTCCAGTATTAGAGTTAGGAAGGCCAACATTTAGCTCAGTCTCATTCTCCAGATAAAAAACTAAAGCCAGTGAGATTCAATGGCTTGTCCAAAGTCACACAGTTAGTAAGCTTTAGACCCCACATCCGAATTCTAGCTCCCAAGTTTAGTGCTCTAATAATATAAATCAGGTTCTCAAGGCTTAACAACACTTGGCATTGGCTTCATTTCTGTGCCTCTAAAAATTTAGTGTCTTTTTTCCTTTACACACATTTCACCAGGCTTCCTTAGGAGAAGTGCAATCCTGATATAACAGCCTCACTCACAGCATGGCTATTTTGCTTTAGGGCAAAGGCAAAATGAACCCTGATTATGGCAATTCTCTGATTCCCAACCAATGCCGCAAAGAGATAAATCATCGACAACTAGCATTTGTATGTCAAAGAACTTTAATACTACCTCATTCAACCCCTCACGATCTGGTGAGTCACGTATCATCATGATCCCCAAATTGTTGTTGTTGATGGGTGCCGTCAAGCAGATTTCCATTCACAGCAACCCCATGTGACATAGTAGAACTGCCCCATAGGATTTCCTAGGCTGTGATCTTTACAGGGGAACCCCAGTACCATCATGGTTAAGAGCTACAGCTGCTCACCAAAAGGTCGGCAGCTTGAATCCACCAGGCGCTCCTTGGAAACGGCATGGGGCTGTTCTGCTCTGTCCTGTAGGGTCGCTATGAGTCGAAACCAACTCAGTGGCAGTGGGTTTGGTTTGTTTTTTTTTAGTCTTTACGGGAGCAGATCGGAGGTCTTTTTCCTGCTGAGCTACTAGGTACATTCGAACTGCTGACTTTTCAGCTAGCAATCGAGCCCTTAACCATGTGTGCCGCCAGGGCTCCATCTATCCCCAATTTCGAAGCTGAAACTCGGAGAACTTAAGGAGTTTGCCCAAAAGCTTTAAAGAGGAATTAGCCTCTGACTAAATTAAATGGTGGCTTTAAAATCAATTTTTAAAAATGAGCAATTAACAAAAATTGGAATACTGGCCTTTTTTGGAGGGAGGGTAGGATAGAGGCAGAGTCAAGTATCTTTTTCCAGAACATATATTTGGATAGTAACCACATATGTCTCAGATATTCTGGGACTGAACCATTTCTAAGTGCCTCATGGACAGCTAGTTTTGGAAAACACAGTTATCGTTCCTAGGCAAAAATGTTTTTTTTTATATTAAATATCAAAACTATCATTATGAAATAGTGATTACAATTTCTGTTTTAACTGTTATCTGCTACACTAGTTTTGTGCAAATAAGCATAACTTGGTAAATACAGTCAAATTGCTATATGGTTGTGGTGCTTAAACTATACAACTTAAACCAGTTAAAAAAAAAAAAAAACTTTTAAGAAATGTTTCAAAAACTTGCCTACACATGCCTTGCACTATGTGAGGGGCCGCCTTCATGGGGTGCCCATCTGTAGATAGATCCAGAAGTATCTAGAGATGACATAGAAATATTAAAGGAAAATAAGCCTCTCCATGGGAGTCATTGCCCTGTCCCTTTAGAAAGATGCGTTTGTGAACGAAATGCTGAGCTCTCAAACGCTGGAGTTGCGTCTCCAGTGTTGTGTTGGTTTATCACGCTCTTGATCAGGTGCACGTCCTGCCACAAGTTGATGTAAATAGAGCCACAGTGCATACCTCTCTAAACCACTCACTGGAGTTAAATAGGTAAGCCTAGAAGGGCACACATTATCAGGTATAAATGAGAAGAAGGACTGTGAAAACAAACAGAAGCTTCTGGGCTGAAAGTTCCTGTGTCTTGAAGAAAAATGTCTGCCTCGGGCCTCCCCTGAGATAAGGCCTGGGTCTGAGAAGAAAGTCGTGTGGGAATAGGGAACCCGGTCTCCTGAGGAGGAGGGCTGGAGAACATTCTAATGAACTTCTACCTTTGGACAGGACAGGTGGTGACGTGCGAAATGCAAATAACACAACAAAGAAATGCAGATGTCTCCTGTTTGCTCAGTGGAGCCACCCTGGAAGGCAAGGGCTCCTGCTCAGGATGCTACTTTGAAGATGATGGATGGAGCGTGGGCCTCCTCAGTGCAGCCAACTTGCAGACTCCCAATTGTCTCCTAGAGGCTTTCGGTGACTAAAATTCTCATAACACCCGAGCTTTTTTGTTATTCTGATTCCCAAACCCACTGCTGTTGAGTTGATTCCAACTCATAGCAACCCTTAGGGCAGAGTAGAACTGTCCCACAGGGTTTCCAAGGTGTGGATGATAGATTGGAACTGCCAACCTTTTGCTTGGCAACTGAGCTCTTAACCACTAAGCCACTAGGGCTCCTATTCTGATACAGACCTATCATAGTTAAATGAAGCTAAGGAGTGTTTGGAGTTCCTGGGCAGGGCAAACAGTTAATGTGCTTAGCTGGTAACCTAAAGGTTGGAGGTTCGAATCCACCCAGACGTGCCTCAGAAGAAAGATCTGGCCGTCTGTTTCTGAAAAATCAGCCACCGAAAACCCTGTGGAGCACAGTTCTACCCTGACACAAATGGGTCACCATGAGTCGGAATCAACTTGACAGCAGCTGGTTACTGGGGAGAGTGTTAGTGACGTATCTTCCTCCCACAGTATCTGAGGGCCTGGCCGTGGTTGATTACATTCCGCAGCATACAGGATTTACCCTCCACATCTCTCCTCTAACTTCAGCTCCCTCTAGTGGTGAGGCCTGAGAATGTCAGGAAATAGCTGTCTGTGTGTGTCTTGGTCATCTAGTGCTGCTATAACAGGAATCTCACAAGTGGGTGGCTTTAACAAAGAGAAGTTTATTCTTTCACACTCCAGTAGGCTAGAAGTCCTAACTCAGGGCACCGGCTCCAGGGGAAGGCTTTCTCTCTCTGTCGGCTCTGGAGGAAGGTCCTTGTGATGCATCAGCCTTCCCTTGGTCTGGAAGCACCGGTCTGGAAGCACCTCAGCACAGGAACCTCAGGTCCAAAGGATGTGCTCTGCTCCTGGCACTGCTTTCTTGGTGATATGAGGTCCCCATGTCTCTCTGCTTGCTTTTGTCTTTTATATCTCAAAAGAGATTGGCTTAAGACTATCTAACCTTGTAGATCTCATCAATATAGCTACCATTAATCTATCTCCTTACATCATAGTGATAGGATTTACAACACATAGGGAAATCACAAAATGGTAGACACTCATACGATACTGGGAATCATGACCTAGCCAAGGTGACACATATTTTTGTGGGACACAATTCAATCCATGACGATATGCCAACAGATTTTTTTAAAAATCTCCACCAGCGAGAAATAACCTGGATCAATATGGAGTAATAACCAGTGAGTGCCATCAGCAGGAACTGCTGTTTTAAAATTCTGTACATGAAATGATTTCCCTTCAGGGCTGATAGAGAATCTACACGTCATTGTCCTGGTTTAGACCCCAATGCCAATAATGTCTGCCCACCAGAGCAGTCATCACAGATAAATTGCTGAGAAAGAAAAAGGAACTATATGGTACAATTGGCCTAGAGGAAAAACTGTGCTTATGTGGCCACTGAAGGAACCTCAATTCCTTAAGGAAATAGGAAATATGCTGTTAGGGGAATGAGCAGAGAAAGCTACAGCATCCCAGAAAAGAAACTCAGATGGCAAGGTCTCCTGTGGGTGGTAGGCTCTGCTACAAATGTATCCAATATGAGGTAAAGTGGAGAGGAATGTGAACAAAGCCCCTAGTTACTAACATACGGTTTGGGTGCTTATTCAACACGCCTTAAACCAGTGAAAAAAAAAATAAATAAAAATAAAAAACAGTTATCATTGATTGAGTCAGTTCCAACTCTTGGCGACCCCATGTATGTCAGAGGAGAGCTGTATCCCGTAGGATTTTCTTTCTTTCCTTTATTTTTTTAAAAATAACATTTTATTGAGGTTTTGGTGAGAGTTTACGTAGCCAGTTAGGTTTCCATTTAACAGTCTCTACACAAATTATTCAGTGACATTGGTTACATTTTCTACAATGTATCATTATTCTCATTAACCCTATTTTGGTTGTTCTGATTCCAGCACCCTAGTTTCCTTTCTCCCTTACATTCCAGTAACCTGGTTTCCCTATCCCCTTACCTTCTTATATTTGCTTTAGGGTAATTGGTGACAATTTGGTCTCTTATAGATGGTGTTTTAAAGAAGCGCAGTGCTCACGGGTTATAGTCTTTATTTTATGAGCCACTCTGTTATTTAGCTAAAAGGTAACCTCAGGAGATAGTTTTGGTTCAAGGTTTAAAGAATATCTCAGGGCGATCTTCTCAAGAGTCCTCCAGTCTCAACCGGTCCAGTAAGTCTGGACTTTTTAAGAATTTGAGTTCTATTCCATATATTTCTCTCGTTCTGTTTTGTCCGGACCCATCTAATGTGGCCCTGGTCAGAAGGGTCAGTAGTGGTAGCTGGGTACCATCTAGTTCTTCTGGTCTCAAGGTAGATGAGGCCGTGGTTCATGTAGACTATTAGTCCTATATACTAATTGCTTCTCTGAGTCTTTGGTTTCCTTCTTTCTCTTTTGTTCCCAATAAGTAGAGACCAATAGTTGTATCTTAGATGGTCACTCATAACCTTTGAGGACTCTGGACACTACTCACCAAACTAAGACGTAGAACATAAACTTTATGAATTATATTATACCAGTTGACCAAGATGTCTCATGAGACTATGATCCTAAGCCTTCAAAACCAGAAAACCAAACTTGCTAGGTGTTTGGTTGTGTCTAATAACTCTCCATAACTGGGCCCCCTATGTGATTTATTATATATATGAATATATATGCATGCACCCCCCACATGTCTGTCAATTTGTCGTACTGTGGGGGCTTGCGTGTTGACTATTATTCAAATTATGCACCAACCACTAGGGCCAAAGATGAACAAATAGAAGATTTTTATCAGCTGCTGCAACCTGAAATTGATCAAACATGCAATCAAGATGCATTGATAATTACTGGCAATTGGAATGCGAAAGTTAGAAACAATGAAGAAGGATCAGTAGTTGGAAAATATGGCCTTGGTGATAGAAACAATGCCAGAGATCGAATGACAGAATTTTGCAAGACCAACAACTTCTTCATTGCAAATACCTTCTTTCACCAACGTAAACGGTGACTGTATACATGGACCTCACCAGATGGAATGCACAGAAATCAAATTGACTACATCTGTGGAAAGAGACAATGGAAAAGTTCAATATCATCAGTCAGAACAAGGCCAGGGGCCGACTGTGGAACAGACCATCAATTGCTCATACGCAAGTTCAAGCTGAAACTGAAGAAAACCAGAGCAAGTCCACGAGAGCCAAAATATGACCTTGAGTACATCCCACCTGAATTTAGAGACCATCTGAAGAACAGATTTGATGCATTGAACACTAGTGACTGAAGACCAGACGAGTTGTGGAATGACATTAAGGACATCGTACATGAAGAAAGCAAAAGGTCATTGAAAAGACAGGAAAGAAAGAAAAGACCAAGATGGATGTCAGAGGAGACTCTGAAACTTGCTCTCGAATGTCGAGCAGCTAAAGCAAAAGGAAGAATTGATGAAGTAAAAGAACTGAACAGAAGATTCCAAAGGGTGGCTCGAGAAGACAAAGTAAAGTATTATAATGACATGTGCACAGAGCTGGAGATGGAAAGCCAAAAGGGAAGAACACACCCAGCGTTTCTCAAGCTGAAAGAACTGAAGAAAAAATTCAAACCTCGAGTTGCAATAGCGAAGGATTCGGTGAGGAAAATATTAAACGATGCAGGAAGCATGAAAAATAGATGGAAGGAATACACAGAGTCATTATACCAAAAAGAATTAGTCGATGTTCAACCATTTCAAGAGGCGGCATATGATCAGGAACCGATGGTACTGAAGGAAGAAGTCCAAGCTGCTCTGAAGGCATTGGCGTAAAACAAGGCTCCAGGAATTGATGGAATATCAATTGAGATATTTCAACAAACAGATGCAGCACTGGAGGTGTTCACTTGTCTATGCCAAGAAATATGGAAGACAGCTTCCTGGCCAACTGATTGAAGAGATCCATATATGTGCCTATTCCCAAGAAAGGTGATCCAACCAAATGTGGAAATTATAGAACAATATCATTAATATCACATGCAAGCAAAATTTTGCTGAAGATCATTCAAAAATGGCTGCAGCCGTATATCGACAGGGAACTTCCAGAAATTCAGGCTGGTTTCAGAAGAGGACATGGAACCAGGGATATCATTGTTGATGTCAGATGGATCCTGGCTGAAAGCGGAGAATACCAGAAGGATGTTTACCTGTGTTTTATTGACTATGCAAAGGCATTTGACTGTATGGATCATAACAAACTATGGATAACATTGCAAAGAATGGGAAGTCCAGAACACTTAATTGTGCTCATGAGGAACCTGTACACAGATCAAGAGACAGTTGTTCGGACAGAACAAGGGGATGCTGATTGGTTTAAAGTCAGGAAAGGTGTGCATTGTATTCTTTCACCATACCTATTTAATCTGTATGCTGCGCAAATCATACGAGAAGCTGGACTATATGAAGAACAGGCAGCAGGATTGGAGGAAGACTCATTAACAACCTGTGTTATGCAGATGACACAACCTTGCTTGCTGAAAGTGAAGAGGACTTGAAGCACTTACTAATGAAGATCGAAGACCACAGCCTTCAGTATGGAATACACCTCAACATAAAGAAAACAAAAATCCTCACAACTGGACCAATGAGCAACATCATGATAAATGGAGAAAAGATTGAAGCTGTCAAGAATTTCATTTTACTTGGATCCATAACCAACAGCCATGGAAACAGCAGTCAAGAAATCAAAAGACGCATTGCATTGCGCAAATCTGCTGCAAAAGACCTCTTCAGAGTGTTGAAGAGCAAAGATGTCACCCTGAAGACCAAAGTGCGCCTGACCCAAGCCATGGTATTTTCAATTGCATCATATGCATGTGAAAGCTGGACAATGAATAAGGAAGACAGAAGAAGAATTGATGCCTTTGAATTGTGGTGTTGGCGAAGAATATTGAATATACCATGGACTGCCAGAAGAATGAACAAATCTGTCTTGGATGAAGTACGGCCAGAATACTCCTTAGTGGCAAGGATGGCGAGACTGCATCTTACATACTTTGAACATGTTGTCAGGAGGGATCAGTCCCTGGAGAAGGACATGATGCTTGGCAGAGTACAGGGTCAGCGGAAAAGAGGAAGACCCTCAAGGAGGTGGATTGACACAGTGGCTGCAACAATGAGCTCAAGCATAACAATGATTGTAAGGACAGCACAGGACCGGGCAGTGTTTCGTTCTGTTGTGCATAAGGTCGCTATGAGATGGAACCAATTCGATGGCACCTAACAACAACAACATACACATGCACACACATACTTGTATATAAATCTGTATGTGTACATATATGTATATGCATATATGTTTCCACACACAGGTATGCATATATACATACATATGTAATCATGCATTTTTTTAGTTGTTGGTGTTGTTGCAAAATTATGTTTGTCATATCCTTTACCAAAAAATGTGCTTTTTTCTTGTGCACTTCTTAGTGAGCTCGTTTTCCTTGGTCAAGCTGTGTGCACTTCACCCACATTCAATCCTCCCTTTCCTATCTCCAAAAACACCAAGTGTCTGCTATTTTGAGAGTGCTCCCCTTTCCTCCCTGCCTCCCCCCACCCCCCCAAAAAAGAATCCCTGGTAACCACCAGTGAGCACTGGTCTCTGTATATATATCTATTTTGGTTTCTTATAAAAGTGAGATCATACAATATTTGTCCTTTTGTGATTGACTTATTTCACTCATCATAAAGTCCTCCAGATTCATCCACATTGTAAGATGTTTACAGGACTCATCATTATTCTTTATGGTTGCATAGTATTCCATCATATGTATATAAGACATTTTGTTTATCCAATCATCTGTTGACGGGCATTTAGATTGTTTCCATCTTTTTGCTTTTGTGAGTAATGCTGCAATGAACATAGGTGTGCATATGTCTGTCAGGGTTTCTTTTATCAGATCTCTAGGGTATATATCTAGGAATGGGATTACTGTATCATAAGGTATTTCTATTTCCAGCTTTTTTGAGGGGGCGCCATACCATGTTCCATAGTGGTTGTACCATTTTAAAATCCCACCAGTAGTGGATAAGCATTCCAATCTCCCTACATCCTCACAAGCATTTGTTGTTTCTATAGGGTTTTCAATGGCTGATTTTTCAGAAGTAGATTCTGAGGCACCTCTGGGTGGACTTGAACCTCCAACCTTTCAGTTAGCAGCCAAGCTCATTAACCATTTGCATCACCCAGGGACTCTTCAATTCACCTTAGACTTCAAGATATGTGGAGATAGGAGTAAGTTACTAGAAGGAGAGAAAAGACAGAATGAAAAAAACAAGGAAGTAAGGGAAGGAGGGGAGAAAGATGGGAGGAAGGGGAGAGAGAGGGAAGGAAGGAAGGAAGGAAGGAAGGAAGGAAGGAAGGAAGGAAGGAAGGAAGGAAGGAAGGAAGGAAGGAAGGAAGGAAGGAAGGAAGGAAGGAAGGAAGGAAGGAAGGAAGGAAGGAAGGAAGGAAGGAAGGAAGGAAGGAAGGAAGGAAGGAAGGAAGGAAGGAAGGAAGGAAGGAAGGAAGGAAGGAAGGAAGGAAGGAAGGAAGGAAACAAGAAGAGGTTATAGAAGTAAAAGGGAAGAAAAAAGAAATTGACTGCGTGGTTGCAGCTGCTCTGTACGGGTCTTGCCCCTCAGCACCAGTGCCCTGGGCAAGCGGACCTCTGCTGCTGAGTAACCCATCTGATCTGAAGAACAAGTGGAGCAGAAAGTGGTGACCAGGTGGTGGGAATGGACCCTCATAGACAGTGTTCTTGACCTGTGCCAGAGAGAAAGGAGGCACACGTGTTGGCCGCCCCAGATGCCCCCTTAGCCTTGAACATGGTGTAGGGGAAGGGCCTCCTTTAAAACTGCTGAATTTTTGAGATGTGGGAGAAACTGGAGACCCTGAAAACAAAAATACACAATGACAGACTTAATTGTCAGGATTAAGGAAACACATGTAAGAAGCATGGTTATTTGCGTTGGTCAAGAATCTTTCCCTCGCATTCCAGGGTTAACTATTCACAGTTGAAAAAGAGAGAGCTAGGGCATGGTCCAAAGGATCCCTGGTGGCACAGAGGCTAAAGTGCTCGGCTGCTAACTGGAAGGTCAGTGGTTCGAACCCACTAGCCACTCCCCAGGAGAGAGATGCGGCAGCCTGCTTCCTTAAAGATTACAGCCTTGGAGACCCTATGAGGCAGTTCTGCCCTGTCCTATAGGGTCACTATGAGGGAAAATTGACTCGATGGAAATGGATTTTAGTTTATAACATGATCCAGGAGTCCCTGGGCGGCACAGATGGTTAAGTGCTGGGGCTGCTAACCAAAAGGTTGGTGGTTTGAACCCACCCGGGGCACCTCAGCAGAAAGCCCTGGCAATCTGCTTCTGAAAGATCACAGCCTTGAAAACCCTTTGGGACGGTTTTACTCTGCACACATGGGATCACCATGAGTTGAAACTGACTTGATGGCAACTGGTTAGGGCATGGTCCCAGGTCCAGAGTGAGCAGCCGCTAAGATCTCTCTGATGTCAGGGAAGACAGCGTTTCTGGGCTCCGGCACCTCATCTCTACAACACGGGTTGGGTGAAGGCTTGCTGAGGTTTATTTCAGCCTTGAAGAATTGATGACTATAGGATTAATGTCTATACAATGTTTAATAAATACCTGGGTTAAGGGTGAAACATTCAGGGTTGGTTGAGATTTTGCAGTTATCTCCACTACAGCTGCAAATCTCCTAAACACCTGGATTCCTGCTACTTGACTTAATATTCCATTAAGTAGCAGCAGTTTGTATGCTGCTATACAGTTAATTGTTTTTTCCCTTGGAGTAATTCATTTTATAATGCAAGTCATCAAGGAACTAAAAAAAAGCAGAAATACAAATCTCTTTCTGTTCCAATTTATAACAGAGAGAGAGAAGGTAAAGACTGGGTTGTCTAATTTTCCCAAACTTCAATGACTTTCTTTACCTAGACAGGAAGAGTATATTCAGGTTGACTGATTTCTTAGAAACAATTTTTCCATTTGATGGACTAAATAATTAAAAATTTTACCTATTCTTAAAAGCATATTGCACATATCTGTTAACAAAGAAAGAAGTCCAAAATCCTTAATGATTTCATTTGGAAGGAAACAATCTATGCTCAGTGGCCACCTGTTCTCTTGACTATGAACCATCCCCCAATAACTTGACTCATTTCTGCTTGATCCAGCTCTTAGAATGAAGGGGTGCAGCCATCGAAGGGCTTTCTACGGTAACTTCGCCTGAGTTCATCCTCCAGGAGCCCTCCCTGGTGAGCATACTGATCAGTCAGGCCTCTGACCTTGAACCTGGAGAGTGGCCTCAGGGGTCTAGTTCCTGCCGACCTGGTGGAAGAGGCCTGCAGCTGGGCTGCCCATGGGCCCAGATATGCACCAGATGAGGAAGTCGGCCTAGCTTGAAGGATTCCGTTCTTCCCACCTGGACCTGAGGAACACTTCAGGACTCCTGGGAGCAGAGGCTGCCGCAGGATGGTTTCACTTCTACGGCTCCACTTTTCTGGCACGACAGACTAACTTCAGAGTGATCTGTGACAAATCACTTCCAAGCAAGGAGGCTGTGGACTCCCTCGAAAGCTAAACTCTGGCATTCTGAGTCCAAGCACTTTTCTGTTTAGCCCTTGGCTCTCCTCATAGAGCACCAGCGTGCAGGGAATGGCCACACACATCTGAAGTCCCTGAACAGAGCTGCCACTTAACGAATTACGGAGGCGTTGGCATAAGCGGTTTTTGATTGGCTGCTCACCGGAGGTTGGCAGTTCGAACCTACCCAGTGACTCCATGGGATAAAGCCTGGCAGTCTGCTTCCATTAGGATTATAGCCAAGAAAACCCTATGGAGCAGTTCTACTCTGTGACATAAGGGGTCACCATGAGTCAGAATCAACTTATCTGCAACTAGTTTGATTCTTTTGGTTTACCCCAAATTACACCAGTGCCAGGTGAGGGGTATGGTGGAGGTAGGAGTACAGTGGCGACCCCTCCGTGCATCAGCATCACTAGGGGCTTTCCAACCATACAGACACCCAAGCTCCACCAGACACACCAAATCAGAGTGTCTGGGGCCAGGATCACCGGCTTCCGGAAGTCTCTCTTGGAGATCCATGTGCCATCTGCCTGACACTGCTCCTTGGGTTGGTGTTTGAGGACCCCTGAACCTGTAACTGCTCTCAGGATAATAACTTCCCAGGAAATAAATGGGTTTTATTGAGAACTCGGGCTATGCGCAAGCATTTTGAAGAAGAGGCTTTTTGTGGAAGTTACTCATTTTAACTTGGCTGAAGTTGTTGCTGTTGCTTCTAACCACACATGATTTGTATGGAATCAAACTAGTAAAAATTGGAAGTTAAATATATGTTTCTGTTTTTTTTGGTCATTATATATATATATAAAACCCCCATTGGGTTTTCAAGGAGCAACAGGTTTATATATGTATATATCAATCAATGGGAGCCCTGGTGGTACAGTGGTTAAGAGCTTGGCTGCTAACCAAAAGGTTGACAGTTCGAATCCACCAACCATTCCTCGGAAACCCTGTGGGGCAGTTCTACTCTGTCCTATAGAGTCACTATAAGTCAGGATCAACTCGATGGCAATGGGTTGTATATATATATATATATATTTCAATAAGTATTAGTCAAATGGAAAAATTAAGATGTCTGTGATATTTGGGCCTTGGGGGTTGTATACCTAACACAGTGTAACTCCAAAATCGCCGTGGTTAGACCGCTGAAAACAAACTGTAATATGCCTCTGCTTGCAGAGTTTACACTGTTTCTTTTTGACAGAAAAAAGAGCTCCAGATCTTGCTCTTTCGGATAGTGCAGTGTCCTCAATGACATTCCAGTCGTTTTCTTTAAACCAATGGGAAGAGCAGAATAAGGGAGGTGTGGGGGCCCTTCCACCGCATGAATCTGCTGGCAGAGATTTTGTTCAAACCTTGTGCTGAAACAAAATTGTTCCCAAGGTTCTAAAGGTTCAGTTGAAGTGTTTGCTTGGATAAAAATTTCCATCAGAAAGAAGCTTTTGTTTGCTTGCTTTGAGATATTTTACATTTCTCCTTGTTCTCCAATCCAGGAACACTCAGGTAGTCCTGCCACAGTCTGAGACGAAGAATGCAGTCTCTGCGGCCGCTGGAAAACACAAGAAAATTTGCAGGAGAACACAGCCACTGAGCTGAGTAAAGAGGAGAGGGAGAGCCCTCCTGCACCCAAGCTCAATTTCAAACTTGAAAAGTCCATCCTTCCAGCCACCTCCCAGTCAGTGCCCTCTATGCACCAGACACCACTGCTGGAGATCTAAAGATGAGCCGGAACCGACTCAACAGAACCTAACCACAAGAACAGCACACAGATGGGAGCCTTGGTGGTGCAGTGGTTAAGAGCTCAGCTGCTAACCAAAAGGTCGGCAGTTTGGATCAACCAGTTGCTCCTTGGAAACCCTATGGGGCAGTTCTACTCTGTCCTATAGGGTTGCTTTGAGTAGGAATCAACTCGACGGTCGCGGGTTTGGGTTCGGTAAGGAAGGCAAGGACATCTTCCCCACCTTTCAAAAATTAAAAGCTCAGAGGTGAGAGAGGAAATGTCGCGTTTGACCAGTGGTTCAGTGTGGCTGGGCTGGAAGAGCAGACCGTGGGATGTGGTTTGCCTGCGCTGCAGGTCTTAGCAGCTCCAGGTCCTGAAGGGCTGAGTTATTCATGCTCGGAAGTTAGATTTTATTCCTCAAGGGCAGGATAAAATTTCTGATGGCACAATGGATGAAGATTGCTCTGGAAAGCAAAAGTCCAGGTGAGTGATGATGGGGCCTGAGCCAGACAGTGATGGAGGGAAAGGAGTCAGATGGAGATCTATTTGGGAGACACTCTTGACAGCGTTTGATTGAAGAGGATGACCCAAACAAACACAGACATCAGGCTACAGGCAGTAGGGAACTTAACTGACCCAAGGACTGATACTGGAACATTTTATTTCTCTCTCCTCTCTCCTTGCCCTCTATGTTTCCCTTTCCTACTGCTCTTAGATCCCTTTCCTGGTCTCTTGTTCCTAAACCTTTTTACACTTCATCCATTGAGAGCTGAAATACCACCATCACTATCCATGGGGGCCCCCATCACCACTAACTAGCACACAAATGGCAAGAGCTGGCACCAGGAGCAGAAACTCGTGAGGCAGTGGGTCCCTGGCTCTCATCACTTCTCAACCACAAAACTAACAAGAGCAGAAACATTTGCAGCTGCTTCAGAGTTCCCAAAGTCTTTTTCACATCTGTTTCTCACCTGAGCCTTATAACCTCCCTTGTCCATCGGGAAGGCAAATTCATTGTTCCCATTTTGGGGAGGGAGAAACTGAGACTTGGCCCACAGCCACTATGGGGCAGCAGAATGAAGCTCACCCCAACAATCCCATTCTGATTTCCCACCTACTACCTCTGTGACTAAGGAGCACTGGTGGTGCAAGGATAAAGCGCTTGGCTGCTAACTGAAAGGTCGGCGGTTCAAACCTACCAGCCAGTCTGTAAAAGACCTGGCGATCTGCTCCCATAAAGATTACAGCCTAGGAAACCCTATAGGGCAGTTCTACTCTGTCCTATAGGGTCGCTATGAGTTGGAATCGATTCGACAGCACACAACAACAACAACAACCTCTGTGACTGGATGCCTGTTATTCAACCTCTCAAAGTCTCAATTTCCTCCCCTGAAAATGGCCACAATAAAAGTACTGGCCTCCCAGGATTGTTGTGTGGGTTAGAGGAAAATAATGCCTGCAAAGTTCTCGGCACAGACCGGACAAAATTCCAACAAATAGTAGTTATTGCTATTGTGGACCTAGAACAGCTGGCACACCAGCTCCAAAGTCCCTGCTCTGGCTTCTTCTCTACCCCAGCATTTCTCTCTTCTGGAGAAGAAATATTTTTTTCAGAAGACAGTGATTTGCCTTAGCGGCCACTGGGTGAATTTCTGCTTGTGATCCAAAGAAAAATGCCCAAATTAAACATGAATATTTAATGGGCCTGGCATATCATTTAATATCCACAACTGGTGCCCTGAAGTTACTTAACGTACAAAACAGATAGTGTCAAGGAAGAAACATTCATTTTTAAGACCCCCTCATAGGCCCCAGGAGAGCTTCCTGTCCTTGCAAGAAGTCTAAGTGAGACTGAGTAGAAAGTTGACATGCCTGTGTGCCGCAGCCAGAGTATTGGGCCTGCACTGCTTGGCAGTTGCAAGAAGTAACTACATCCAGAGCCATCAGAGGGTGCTCCTGAGGTCCTGTGGGCACTGGGCACCTACACTGGCGATGCAGCCAAGGGCCCAAGCCAAGCAGCCACTTTATGGCTGAAAATCTTAAGAAAACAAGGGTCTAGTTCCCACATCAGGAGCTCCTTCTGTCTCCTATGACTTATGCACACACTTCTACCCAGGGCAGATAATCCATAATGGACAATGTGAGGATGGGAGGTGGTGGGGCTGGGGGAACGAGAGGGTTAGCACAGGATTTAGGGGCATGGTGGGGAAGGGTATCTTCAGGAAATCGGTCCAAGAAAAGGGAAGAGGACTTCCACTCTGCCTGCTGGGTGGAATAAGTGTTTGACTGAGCAGAGTTTTGTCCAGCTGGGGAAAGGCCAAGACCAATTTAACCTTTGGTCAAATGGTTGGGAGTTAGCTAGTTTCCTTTTTCCTCTTACATCACTCCCAGAGATTCAGACAAAAATAACATGGTCCCGATTACATGCCATTACGACTCCAAAAATACACCAGGGAGGATAGTGTTGAAAACCTTCAGAGACAAATTAATCCTAGCAAAGCAACAGCTGTAAGACTGATACAAACAGGGAACAACATTATATTGGTTCCAGGCCTGTTTAAAAGTTGACTTTAATCCAAGCAATTAAAAACAAAAAGGATTAAAAAATGCTAATCTGGAAGCATTTCTGTTACCTTAAGATGGTGCTTTATGAAATACTCATCAATTCTCTTATGTGCTGTGGTCTGCTGCCTGGCACACTTTTGGACTTAATCATAAATCGGATTTTTCATCTTTATTGTTTAAAATTGAAATAAATGCAGTGGTGAGAACAAGCTTACCTCTGCTGGATCAGAGCTTCTACTTGGGAAACCAAGGTGGGGGAGCCACCCCTGCCCCTCCTCACTGGGCTGATGGTGTCCAGAGGGGACACTTGAGTGTTTCCTGAGCGCACAGCCTGCAGGCCCTGGAGGACAATCTGCTGAGCTTGTGAGCACCATTTACACTGAGAATCCAAACACTTCCTCTCCCCCGGATGCAGCAGCCCTCTCCACACCCACCCGCTTTGCAATTGGGCATTACTTGGAGACCCAATAAGAACCTTAGAAGAGAAGCCTCACAGCTGGAGCCAAACTTCACTGAAAGGAACACACTTTTCGGACAGGAGGAAAACTATCGAAATGGTTACAGGCATGGTTTCTGCACTCAGCCTGCCTAGTGCCGAACCCAGCTTAACCCATTGCTGTGTGACCTTGGGCAAGTTGCCCTCTGGGCCTCATGCCCCAATTTGTGAAATGGAAATAAGAGCAGCATCGATGCTCAGGACTATGGGGAGGATGAAATGGTGTAATCTGGAAAATGCTTAGCTCTGGCCTGATAAATAAGAAGAAAATAACGGAGCAACTGTCATTGTCACAACCATGGCTGTCTTGGAGGTCTTGGCAAATTTACTCCAGAAATTAGATGGCAATCAGTCCCCCTGGAGCATTCTTCAGAATGAGGCTAGTTTCTAACCCCTCTGCCTAAGTTATCTTGTGAGGCTATAACAGAAACACCATAAGTGGGTGGCTTTAACAAACAGAAATATATTCTCTCACAGTTTAGGAGGCTAGAAGTCCGAATTCAGGGCACTGTCCCTAGGGGAAGGCTTTCTCACTCTGTTGGCTCTGAGGGAATGTCCTTGTTCCTCGGCTCCTTGGTGATCTTCACGTGGCATGGAATCTGTCTTCCCCCATCTCTTGTGCCTCCCCTCTTGCTTGCTTAATCTGCTCTCTCATATGTCAAAAGAGATTGATTGAAAACACACCCTATACTAATACTGTCTGGTTAACATAACAGAGAAAACCTTTTCCCAAATGGGATTATAACCACAGGTGTGCTGTTGTTAGGTGCCATTGAGTCGGTTCGACCAAGCGTTACAACCCATCATTTTGGAGGACACGGTTTAATCCGTAGCACCCTCTAAGTGTAAAAGCAAAGACTTTCTGGACAGCAGCCATGAAGTAAGGGAGAGATCTCGATGCTGAATCCGGCAAACACAAGAGGTCCTCATCTTTCTCCTGAGCGCACGAAGGTGGATTGGGTTCTGCTACGGTGAGTTGGAGGTTGTTGGGGATCAGGAACAAATTCCAAAAAACAAAAGGGGATGTCCCAGTGTAATAAGAAATGTTGTCTTTTTTTTTTTTTCAGTTGCCGTTGAGTTGATTCTGACTCGCGGTGACCCCATGTGTGCAGAGTAGAGCTGCACTCCAGAAATGTCGTGTTTTGAAGCTTGGGAAACTGCTGCCTCCATAGTCACTCACTCATTCATCCAACAGATCTTCATTCAGTCTGGGCCAGGTAAGCACTGCACTAAATTCCGTTCATAAAAAACAGGAACTTAATGGCGCACTGGTTTAGTGCTCATCTGCTAACTGAAAGGTCACTCATTCGAACCCACCAGCCGCTCCATGGGAGAAAGGTGTGACAGTCACCTTCTGTAAAGATTACAGCCTTGGAAACCTTATGGGGCAGTCTTACTCTGTCCAACAGAGTTGCTGTGAGTCAGAATTGATTCAACAGCAGTGGGTTTAATTTGGATTTGGATAGCCCAGTGGGTGAGAGACATGCTTAAAACATAATCACACAAATAAGCTATGTACAACAGAAGGAAACATAGCCCGGTCCTGCACCATCCTCACAATCATTGCTAGGTTTGAGCTCATTGTTGCAGCCACTGTGTCAATCCATCTCATTGAGGATCTTACTCTTTTTCGCTGACCCTCTCTCTACTTTACCCAGCATGATGGCCTTCTCCAAGGACTGGTCGCTCCTGATAATACGTCCAAAGTACGTGAGATGAAGTCTTGCTATCCTCGCTTCTAAGGAGCATTCTGGCTGTACTTCTTCCTAGACAGATTTGTTCCTTCTTCTGGCAGTCCGTGGATTATTCGATATTCTTCCCCAACACCATATTTCAAATGCATCGATTCTTTTTTTGGTCTTCGTTATTCATTGTTCAGCTTTTGAATGCATATGAGCTGATTGAAAATACCATGGTCTGGTCTCTTCTCTGTTTATCAAGATGTTGCTCATTGGTCCAGTTGTGAAGATTTTTGTTTTCTTTATCTTGATGCGTAATCCATACTGAAGGCTGTGGTCTTTGACTTTCATCAGTAAGTGCTTCAAGTCCTCTTCACTTTCAGCAAGCAAGGTGTGTCGTCTCCATATTACAGGTTGTTAATGAGTCTTCCTCCAATCCTGATGCCATATAATCCAGCTTCTCAGATTATTTGTTCAATATACAGATTGAGTAGTATAGTGAAAAGATACACAAGATATAGAATCCTGATACACACCTTTTTTGATTTTAAACCATGCTGTATCACCTTATTCTGCTCTAACAACGGCCTCCTGGTCTATCTACAGGTTCCTCGTGAGCACAATCAAGTGTTCTGGAATTGCTGTTCTTCGAAGTGTTATCTATAATTTGTTATGATCCACACAGTCAAATAGCTTTTCATAGTCAATAAAACACGGGTAAATATCTTTCTGGTGTTCTCTGCTTTCAGCAAAGATCTATCTGACATCAGCAATGATATCCCTCATTCCACATCCTCTTCTGAGTCTGGCCTGAATTTCTGGGAGTTCCCTGTTGATGTACTACTGTAACCATTTTTGAATGAGCTTCAGCAAAATTTTATTTGTGTGTGATCTTAATGATATTGTTCAATGATTTCCACATTCTGTCGGATCACTTTTCTTTGGAATGGGCACAAACATGGATCTCTTCCAGTCAGTTGGCCAGGTGGCTGTCTTCCAAATTTCCTGGCATAGGTGAATAAATGCTTCCTGTGTTGCATCCATTTGTTGAACCATCTGAATTGATATTCTGTCAATCCTTGCAGCCTTGTCTTCGTCAATGGCTTCAGTGCAGCTTGGACTTCTTCATTCAATACCATTGGTTCTTGATGATATGCTACCTCCTGAAATGGTAGAACATTGACCAATTCTTTTTGGTACAAGGACTCTGTGTATTTCTTCCATTTTCTTTTGATGCCTCCTGCATCGTTCAATGTTTTGCCCAAAGAGCCCTTTAATATTGCGACTTGAGGCTTGAATTTTTTTGTCCAGTTCTTTCAGCTTTAGAAATGCCGAGAGCATTCTTCCCTTTTGGATTTCTAACTCCAGGTCATTGCACATTCATTATAATACTTTGCTTTGTCTTCTTGAGCTGCCCTTTGAAATCTTCTGTTCAGCTCTTTTACTTTATCACTTCTTCCTTTTACTTTAGCTACTCTACATTCAAGAGCAAGCTTTAGAGTCTCTTTTGACATCCACTTTGGTCTTTTTTTTCTTTTCTGTCTTTTTAATGACCTTTTGCATTCTTCATGTATGATGTCCTTGATATCATCCCACAGCTCACCTGGTGTTCACTTATTAGTGTTCATTGTGTCAAATATATTCTTGAGATGGTCTCTAAATTCAGGTGGGATATTCTTAAGGTTGTACTTTGGTTCTCATGTACTTGTTTTAATTTTCTTCAGCTTCAGTTTGAACTTGCATGTGAGCAATTGATGGTCTGTTCCACAGTTGGTCCCTGGCCTTGTTCCAAACATTAATATTGAGCTTCTCCATCATCTCTTTCCACAGATGTAGTTGATTTGATTCCTTTGTATTCCATCTGGTGAGGTCCATGTATAAAGTCGCCATTTATGTTGTTGAAAAAAAGTATTTCCCATGAATAGGTCATTCCTATCACCAAGGCCATGTTTCCAACTACCGATCCTTCTTCGTTATCAACTTCCATATTCCATTTACCAGTAATTATCAATGCATCTTGATTTTATGTTTGACCAACTTCAGACTGCAGAAGTTGTCTTTAATTTCTTGGTTTAGTGTGTTTGTGTTCCTACCCCAGAGGGAATATATTTCCGAATGCTTCTGACTTGTCTGTAGACCATCTGCAGCACATCCCATAACTAGTGGGACTTCAACCCAGATCTTTTGACTCCAGGCCCAGTGCTTTCCCACTACAACATGAGACATTAGTAACAAATTCTGTTTGGTATGCATGGAGGCAACAGAAATGGCAAAAGTTTCAAATAGTGATTTCCCATGGGCAGACAGAGCGAGGCAGCTGGTCACTAATTTATTCAGCAAACATGTGCTGAGTGCCAACAAGGCAGACCTTGTGGATTTCTGGGTGAACAAGACAAATTCAAGTCCTACCCTTATGGAGCTAATAACGGTCCAGGAAGTTCATTCAATAAACACGTAACTACCCAGATAATGATTGATTACAACAGCCCTGAGTGCTCTGAAGAAGAAGTGCTGGGGAGTTTATACAGGAAGGCCTGGGTGAGAGAAGGGGGAGGGTGTTATCAAGCTTGTGATCTGGCCTCTCAAACTGGGTCCTGTTTCAGTTGTCCCTGTCTCAGAGAACAGACTCACCAGCCTTCAGCTGTTGGAGCTGATAAATTGGTCATCCTTGACACACCTTCACTCCCATTACCAATCTCTCACCAAATCCCCTTGATTTTGCTCCAAAGAATCTTTCAGAATTTTTTGGTTCTCTCCTTCTTCACTGTCTCTATCTCCACTGATACCCAGCTCCAATCTGCCATCATCTCTTGCCTGGGCCTTTGCAATACCCCCTAACAAGTCTACTACCACCCACTTTGGGCCCTCTCCCACCCATTCTGCACAATGCAGCCACAGGGACATTTGAAAGGAAAATCTTATTATACCACTCTTTTACCCTTCACCTCCTACCCCTAACCTTTGAGATTTACCCTCCCCCACCAAGTCCCCCTTTAAAACCTTAATGTTTTCCCTTTGCTTTTAGAATCAAGACAAACTAAGAGCATACCCTACAAAGTCCTGGATATTCTGCCTTTCCTTCTCCCCCCATACTCCTGTGAAACATGGCCCTCACTGCTCCAGCCTCAGCAGCACCTTCAGGTCCTAGTATGTGCTTTGCTTCCTCCTGAGGAAGACCTTTCCACAGGCCATTCCTCTACTTGGAATGTTCATATCTTTCCCTTATGGCCTAAAACAGCTTTCCTCACCCTCCCTACCTAGGTTCAATGCCCAGGTCATCACACATGGACCTTGCATTCTTGGAGCTTATTACAGTTGCCCTTTTATGCTTACCAACTTGATGAGTTGGTTGCCTGATGCCCCTAGAATGTCCCTCCCAATTATATCCCCAACATCTAGCTCAGTGCCTGCTACAGAACAAGTATTGAAAGAAATGAAGGAAGGAAAGAAGGAACTATGTATTTCCCTTTACATGGAGTTCAGCTAGATGAAGGAACAACCAATCTGAAAGAAAAGCATGCCTGTGGCAGAAGGACCTGAAATAAACCTTTTTCCTCTTTCCAGGGGGAGACTGAGGGCATGAGAAACTGAGGATAATTCCTTCCATGCTGACTGGGTCAGAGAGAGGCTGTCTCAGCTAGTGTGGCAAGAGGGGCTCTTTGTAATGAACATAGTCCAGGAAGAATGGAAATACCCACACAGCATAAAGAAGGTCTGAGTTATCATTTCACAAGGTTTGAGTTATCATTTCACAAGGTCAGAGTTATGTAAATAGAAAAAAGTAGACTTCCTTCACAAACTCTTATGTGGTGTCCTCAGAAAAAACTTCATTTCTACAGTGGCAGGTGCAATTGCTCTTAGGTAATTCAGGGAAACACAAAACAGTGGTAGGCATCCCCCAAGGTTGCAGATGAAGCAACCACTGTCCCTCTGCCTGCAAGGCAGAGCTGCCTACTGACCCTCAGAGCTAGGAGAATCCAGGCATGGGAAAATCCTGTTATAGCATCTGAGCCAGGGCTCTGTGTTCTAGTGAGGGCTAAGCATCCTGAGGAATGGGGACCAGGTGTAGGGGATTGAAAGAGGGGGCTGAAGGGGGGCAGAAGAGGCTGAGGAGATGGTGCTGGCTGGAGGAGAAGGGGCACCACCTTTCAAAGACCCAGTGCTAAGGACCTCACTTCAGTCCAAGGGGCAAGTCAGGTTGATAACATCAGAATGCCTGGCTTTCCCACTCAGGTAACATCTTCCACAAGTATGTTCCCTTTAACCTTCAGGAAAACAACTGCTTAAAACTAATTTGGAGTTATCTTGTGGACCCTTGCTTTCTTGATAGAACCACCTTGTGTGACATCCTGCTATTACTGTTGTTGCTGTTAGGTGCTGCCAATTAGGTTCCCATACATAGCGGCCCTATATACAACAGAACGAAACACAGCCCGGCCCTGAGCCATCCTTAAAATTGTTGCTGTGTTTAAGCCCATTGTTGCAGCTACTGTGTCAATCCATCTCATTAAGGGTCTTCCTCTTTTTTGGTGATCCTCTACTTTACCAAGCATGATGTCTTTCTGCAGGGATTGGTCCCTACTATTAACATGTCCAAAGTACGTGAGACAAAGTCTTGCCATCCTCGCTTCTAAGGAGTATTCCGGCTGTACTTATTCCAAGACCGATTTGTTCCTTCTTCTGGCAGTCCATGGTATATTCAATATTCTTTGCCAAAACCATAATTCGAAGGCATCTATTCTTCTTCAGTCTTCCTCATTCATTGTCCATCTTTCACATGCATGTTAAAAAAAAAATAGCATGGTTTGGGTCAGGTGCACCTTAGTCCTCAAAGTGACATCTTTCCTTTTTAACACTTGAAAGAGGCCTTTTGAAGCAGATTTGCCCAGTGCAATACATCGATTGATTTCTTGACTGCTGGTTCCCTGGGCATTCTAAGGGGAAGATTACAGACCAGCAGAGGACCCTCAAAGCCCCAAAGATAATAGGGCCCATTCCATGGATATGCCCATTTCCTCTGCTGGTGCTAAAGTAGAACCCTTGTGCCACAGCAAGGAGGGACCCTGGTGTATAGGTTACAGGTGCCAAAGTCACCTGGAAGAAAGGAATTGTGTGTGTCCTTCTCAGAATAGAAAGGAGGCAGGTGGTTTATACAGGGTTGGATGGGACAGTTGCAGGGTAGGGTTGAGGAGTGTGCAGAGGTCAATCATGGTGAACCTTGTAGGCCAGATTCAGTCGGCTGGGCTTGAGGCCAATGAGAAACCATCGGGAGGCTCTAAGCAGTGAATTAGGTTTGCATTTTAAAAAATTCTCCTGGCTACTAGGTGGAGGGTGAATTAAAAGGAGGACACAGGCCCAGAGAGGCCATCAGGAAGCTACTGCTGGGCTCCATGTGAGGGGATGTGGGCCGAGCTGGGTGGCTGCTGAGGAGATGGAGAGAGGAAGTGGCTTCCAGACTGTGGCGATGAATGACAACAGAAGCTGAGGAGGAGGAGGCCACATAGTTGACTCAGGGTTTTTCACGGGAACGAGCTGAGTCATGAGTGGCACATTTGCCTGGGCTGAGACCCTGGAAGGGGATCACATTCAGCAAAGGAGCTCCTGGGTCCTCATTCTGTGGAGGAAACCATCTCTGTGGCTGTTTCCTCAAGAGTGTCCTTGTGGCAGCCGCTCCTGTTGACACCAGTGATGTCCCTCTGCATAGCTCTGTGTGGACATGGGTGCCTGGGGGAGGTTTGATTTGCTCCTTTGCTTTTGAAATGACTGGCTCTCATTTCCTCCTCCCTACGCTCTCTGGGGCGGTTGATAACGGCCCTTCCTCATCTCTCTCATTTTTATCTTCGCCTGTACATCTCCCTCCAACAGGGCAGGTCACCACACTGACTTCTACAAAAGAAGTTTGCCAAGGACCTGGCTTGGAGGTTAGGGCTGAGGTTGAAAACCAAAACCAAACCCATTGCTGTCGAGTCGATTCTGACTCATAGGGACCCTACAGGGCAGAGTAGAACTGCCCCATACGGTTTCCAAGGAGCACCAGGTGGATTGGAACTGCCGACCTTTTGGTTAGCAGCCGTAGGGCTGAGCTTAGTCCTCTGTAATTGCTCAAAAACCAACAAAGAACTTTGGGACAAAAGAGTTCTCCCTGCTGAAAAGGTCTGATCTTTGTGACTCCCCTGTGGCCTCAGATACAAGTTAGAGGAATGGGGCCTCTGGTTAGCGTAATAAAGAAGACGACAGAGAATAATGAAGAAAGAATACTTAACAACATTACATAAAACTTGCCTGGCGAATGCCAAAAAAATGCCAGTGGTCTTTATTGTACTTTTTTGCTTCAGAGCCAAAGCACTTTATCTGTTTGCTGTTTCCATTTTTTCCAAGTGCTGGTTCTGCTTTCTCTCTCAGGCCTCGCCATTTGCGGCTTGCAGCTTAATCTGTGCCTCTCTTCATCTTCCTTTGACGCCTTCTCTCTCTCTTTTTTTGCAGTCAGGTTTTCGGTTTTCGATTTTCAGTTATTCAGTTGCTGACTTCTGGCTCCTTACATCTTTGTTTTCCTCCTCCTGCCCGCCCCCGTCCCACCCTGCCCTGCCTCTTGATCCTTCTCTCCTGCTTTCTCTCTGCTTGTCTCCATTTGTTCTCTATCACCCTCCTCTCTGGCTGGCTCATGTTGGAAACATTTCAGGAATTTTTAATTGAAAATACCATGGAACTGTTATCACCTCGGTTCCAGCCAGGAGAGGGCCCATGCCTGGAGAGATGATGGGTGACTCCCAGACTTTAATATCTTACCTGGGTTACCCAGGCAGCGGGGCTCTGCTGACCTGGGCCCCGGGTGGAATGTGAGAATGAAATCCCATCTGACGGGGAAAGAGGGTGAGTTGAATAACCAAAAAGCTCTGTAAAGTCTGAGGAGGCGGAAGAGAAACACGGGATGCAGAATTTATTGAAAGAAACAAAACAACCAGGAATTCTGCTCCTCCTCTCCACTGCGCGCTGGAAGATGGCCATATGAGAAGCAGGTGCCCCCGGACTGGGAGCATCCTCGGGAGCCCCTCCTCGTGCCGGGGGCGGCGGTGCTGCCTGTGTCACCACAGCTGTCCCTGGCCCCTAACTCTGCAGCCTGGGTCAGATGAGCTCAGCCTCCTTTGATCTCTTCCCCTGTGACATCACTAGCTCTCCCCCAGGCCTTCTCCTGGGTCCCAGGTCAGCCTTCACATCTGCCAGGGCCTCGGAAACAGGGGAGCTGACGGGGAGGCAGCAGCAGCTGTGGTGGGGGTGGGCCGGCCCAGTTCTCCAGACATAATGCCCCACCAGAATCACAGGATCATATTTTCAACCAGTTTTTGTGGAGTCGAGGAGCCCTGGTGGCACAAAGGTTAAGAGCTCAGCTGCTAACCAAAAGGTTGGTGCTTCAAACTCACCCAGCTGCTCGGTGGGAGAAAGACCTGTTGATCTGCTCCTGTAATGAAGCCTAGAAAACCCTATAGGGCAGTTCTACCTGTCATATGGTGTTGAAAATTGACTTGATGGCACCTGAAAACAACAACTGTGGAATTGAGAAGGGAGTCAGGGATGCTGGGGCAGCAGTGGGGGATGTGATATGGTTCTTCCCCTCCATCCCAGACCGCCAGGACTGGAGGCATCCAGAGTGGGCATGTCCTCCACTGCTTGCTACCCACTGCCCCTCCAACTCACCTTCACCCAGGGTAGCACCACTTTATCTGGTTCAGATCATGAGGTTCTGGGCAAGATTTTCTTTGAGAAAAAGATTCCAATGATGAACAAATTTTAAAAGGTAAAATTTTGAAATCTCTAGTAGAGTGGAAGCCTCTCGGGTTTATTTATGAATCAACTGAAGTCCAGAGAAGTTAAGGGGTCCCTATGTGGTACAAATGGTGAAGAGCTCGACTCCTAGCCAAAAGCTTGACGATTTGAACCCATCCAGGGGTGCCTCAGAAGACAGTTCTGGCTATCTGCTTCCGAAAGGTCACAGCCATGAAAGCCCCATGGAGCAGTTCTACTCTGCGCACATGCGGTCGCCATGAGTTGGAATGGACTCAATGGCGACCAGCGACAACCACAGAGAAGTCATGACTCAGAGTAACATGGAGTGATGGCGCAGCCAGCCCAGCCTTGGTCTCCCACCCTCGGCAGATGGCTCCTTTGTCGCAACAACAGCAAGCAGGAGGGGCAGGGCTGCGGCAAGGTGGGCTGAGGATGGTGGCCTTGCTCTTGTTCAGTCGCAGGAGGGCTCCCTCCTCCCTGGAGCTGAGAATCCTGACATCCTTCCTAGGCCTCTGTAAATTATTTTTTAAAAGAGAGAGAAAGGAAGGAAGGAAGTGAGAGAGAGAAGGATAGAAAGAAAAGAAGAGGGAGTGAAAGAGGATGAGAGAGAAGGAGAGAAAGAAGGGAAGGGAAAGAAAGAAAAGACAGGTATTAGCCACATCGGGTGTGTGACCCTCTTATTTGTAAAGAATAGTCTGGAAAATAGCAAGCTAAAGAAGACATATTTGTGACCAGCTCTCACCAGGTGTCAAAGCTAAATATTGAGCTTTTGTTGGAATTTTCATTTGATGATTTTCTAAAAAGAGACAAAAGCAGAGACAATTAAAACCCAGGAGGAGGACCTAGAGGCTGAAAGGATAATGTGGAAGGGCATGCCAGGAAAAGCCAGACAGTGGGAAGGAAATGGCAGGATTCCGGGGCTGTCGGTGAAGACTTCGCCAGCGTGTGACCAGAAAGCGTTAAAACATGCTTCTCCCCGCCAGGACTGGGCCGATGTGGACAGCCCTTGCCTCCCGCCCTCCCCAGAAGGCCAGTACCCAGCCCTGAGTGGAGCATGAGTAACTCGGCTAGCACATGGTGTTTTCTTTTTCCTGAAATAAAATATCATCACCTGATCTTAGCTAAGTAACTGTGAACTTGTAAAATCTGTTTGTTGTTCCCCAGAGACCCATTCAAGTGGTTTTTCAGATGAGTTTGTTCATACAAACACTTTGCAATGTTTCTCTAATTGTTTCTCACAGCCCCATGGTGAGGGATAATTACTCCAGGGCCCTGACTCAACCACGTTGCAGGTGAGTAAACCGAGACTCATAAAAGGGATGACGCAAGAGGCAGAAACCGCCCCTGGTCCATCCTCCCCACCCTCGGACACACATTTAGAACTCTTGCAGCACTCACAGAGTTGAGGTTTCCAACTAAGGCCAGACCATCGGATCCAGGCGTCTATTTGGTTTGACCAAGAAATAACATCCTGTGGATAACCAGTAAGTAATTGTACAGCTTGTCAGAGGCATTGGGGAAGCTAGCACACTTCAGTCTTAGAAAACAAGGAGTTCTGGAGATTGAAAACAATGAAGATAGGGGTTTTAAGGAGTCTTTGAAGGTACTGAAAACTTAAAAGAAAAAACCCAAGCCCGTAGCCTTGAAGTTGATTCCAACTCATAGCAACCCTATAGGACAGAGTAGAGCAGCCCTCCAAACAATGCATTTGGGGTTGAGTTTTCACTCCTCCAACTAACCAAAGCTGTGTGTAGCTCAGGCTCCTTCTCTGTCTCCCTTGGGGCTTGGTCCTGTGCAGATGTTGTTGTAGTTAGCTGTCACAGAGTCAGCTGCCACACGTGGAAACCTTACACGCAACAGAACAAAATGCAGCCTGGTCCTGCATCATTAACATGATTGGTTTCAGATCAGACCATTTGATCCACAGGGTTTTCATTGGCTGATTTTTGGAAATAGATCGCTATCTTAGTCTGATGCTCCACTGACACCTGTCCAGCGTCACAGCAACACACAAGCCTCCACTGACAGGTGGGTGGTGGCTGTGCATGAGGTATTGGCTGGAAATGGAATCTGGGTCTCCTGCATGGAAGGCAAGAATTCTACCACTGAACCACCATTGTCTAGTGTGCAAGTGTACAGGGATGTGAATATTAAGTAAATAACTAGTGCCATGCGCAAAGCACTGTTCTTGGCGCTTTGCGTATGTGTTGCAGACACAAAGCTAGATGAGCGCCTCTGGGAAGGGTGTAGGTGGGGTCTAGAGTTGGATATGTGTGAGGCAGGAGAATATGGACCCATCAATGGTAGAGCATGCACTCCACTGTGGAGTCTGCTTCCAAGTCCTGTGCCAGCCATGTGGTGACATTAAGGACACTCAGGAGAGATGTAATGGAAGGTTCTCCACAGATTTAGGAAACTGGACAGAGGTCAGACAGGGACACCTCCCCTCCTCCCCGACACCTCCCCCGTTCCATCCTCACCTCCCCCCGTTTCTTCTCCTGATATACTGTGACGCTTTTCCTCTTGGGCACAGATAGTCTTTAACTATGCTGACTTGAAGCCAGGTGCTAGGGCAGGAATGGAGAGCAAAAACATTGCTATTAAGAGCAAAAATTAAAATAAAAACCTCAAACTAGTTGACCTAGAGTGGATTCCGACTCATGGCCACCCTGCATGTTTCAGAATAGAGCTGTGCTCCATAGGGTTTTCAATGGCTGTGACCTTTTGGAAGAAGATCACCAGGACTTCTCTTCTGAGAAGCCTCAGGGTGGATTTGAACTGCCAACCTTTGGCCAGGAACTCCTTGTTAAGGGCGAAGTGAACTGAAAAGGGTGCTCACCTGGTTCTGATGGGCGGAACTGTACCCAGCAAAGGGAGAAGGTGATTGGATGTTGGTGAGGAAAGGCGTGTCCTGGCCTTAACATCCTGGCTGGTGAAATGTAAAACCCTATTCCCAGGACTGGAACTAAGGCTCCTTCCTGGCCTAAGTTCTGAGATTCTGTCTGGACCCTGGCAGGAAAGGACAGCAAGGCCTGAACTTAGGAGAGAGTGAAAACGTACTGCAGAAGTCTGGCCCAGGAACATACTTTGGGTAACAAAGAGAAAGCTGGCCTGGGACAGGAGAAATGGGTTCTGGCTTCTCCTCAGTCCCTTGTTGTTGTTAGGTGCCGTCAAGTTGGTTCTGACTCATCACAACCCTATGCACAACAGAACGAAACACTGCCCGGTCCTGCGCCATCCTCACAATCATTGTCATGCTTGAGCCCATTGTTGCAGCCACTGTGTCAATCCACCTCGTTGAGGGTCTTCCTCTTTTCCACTGAACCTGTACTCTGCCAAGCGTGACGTCCTTCTCCAGGGGCTGATCCCTCCTGACAACGTGTCCAACGTATGTAAGATGCAGTCTCGCCATCCTTGCTTCTAAGGAACATTCTGGTCGTACTTCTTCCAAGACAGGTTTGTTCATTCTTTTGGCAATCCGTGGTATATTCATTATTCTTCTCCAATACCATAATTCAAAGGCTTTAGTTCTTCTTCAGTCTTCCTTATTCATCGTCCAGTTTTCACATTCATATGAGGCCATCGAAAACACCATGGCTTGGGTCAGGTGCACCTTAGTCAGAGTGAACTTGGGCAAATCATTTCACCTGTTTGGGTCTATGTTTCACCCTCTGAAAAATCAAAGTATTGATGTTCAAAATTTCTGGCTATTTTAAACAATAGCTTGCTTGTTTGCTTGTTTGGTTTTCTTAGCAGGAGAATCCTTTTACCAATGTCCCATATATGAAGGATAAGAACAGAACTGCTCTGGTTGAAGTGGTAGGGAAGACCCAGGAGGCCTCTCCACCCTCAGCGCCCCTTAGCCCCAAGGTGGCAGACACAGTGCCTCCAAATAGTTTGTAAACAGACAGGCAAAGCCTGGGACTAGTCCATGACGTTTATAGACTATTTAATTTTTCTTGGGCCTCCATCCCCTCATCTGTAACACGGGCCTAAGAATTTCTGCCCTCATGATCTCGTAGGTAATGAGAGGGCCACTGAGGAAAGGATGTGAGAGGGCTTTGCAAACTCTGAAGTGCTGTGCAAATGCAGAGTCGTGCTCAGGCCTGTTGTCAAGCTCTTTGTCGTCTCCGCTGGTCTAGGAATCAAGTCCCTTCAGGAGAAATCCCAACGCATGTGATTGTGGGAGGAAAGAGATGACAACAGCGGCATATTCCTTTGTCCGTTTCCCTCTGAGCACAAAGTATGGTACTGGGCAGAAGTCAGAGGCAGCCCCTGGCAGGTCTGAGGTGGTTAGAGAAGCTGTGGTTAGAGAAAGAGAGGGACAGAAGACAGGTCCCCTACTGATCACACAGCTAACCACGCAGGGGTCAATGAACAGTGCAAACTAAGGAGGCCCTCCACAGGAGGAAGAGGTCTCTCTGGGCTGTGGCAGGTGAGCAAACCTTCGAAGTGAAGGTCAGGTGGCAGTACTGTGCTTTAAAACTTTTCCGTGTTCCTTTGATGAGCACTTCTATTTGGGATTCCCTGTGTCCCTTCACCCACACACCCCACTGGTGCCCCTGGAGTTCAGCAGCAGCTCTCCACTAAACAGTTTTCAAGGGTCAACCTCCCTGCCTCCTGCCCAAGGCCCTCTCACCTTGCCCACCTGGTGCCTCACAGCCTTTTACCCACAATACTCCTCGTCCTGCCCCTCACTCACCAAGTACATTGGCTCTGACTGGGCTCAGGCCTTGTGCGTCTCCCCAGGTTGGTTTCCAGTGGGAGGAGGTAGGTTTGGCCTAGCCTGCTCTTTGCTGCCCTCGCTCTTTTGCTTCTCTCCCTTCAAATAGGCTCCTGCCGGCTTTAATTAAGCCTGCGGAGCCTCCCCAGGTTGGCCCTCATGAAATGAGGTGACCCAGCTCACCAGGGCTGCTCCCAAGAGGCCCTTCAGCTCCGGGCTTATCACAACAGTTTCTGCTTCACATTTTCCACAGAACAGTGCAACCTGACAGGAAAACTTTGCCTGCAAGTGCAGGAGCCAGCCAGGGCACCGGATCCCAGACAGGAAGGCCCTGGACGCTCTTGCCGTCCAAAGGGCCCGGCCTTTGGAGAGATTGCCAGTGACGAACACAGTCTTTCAATACCAAGGAAAATGGCTCCTAGGCAGAGTGATAGGGGGAACTTACAGACTCAGCAGAAGTTTGCAACGGGGCCACTGCCCCTTCGCAGTTCTTTAGGATCAAATCCAGAGTGTATGGGGGTCCCAGCCACCTACTCAGTGGAGTCTACGCTTCTAAATCCAAAATTCAAGACTCTCAGCAGCTTTCTCCTCTCTGCTATTCTGGGATTATAACCTGAAACTCTTACATAGATCTTCAAGTATTGCTGGAGGAAGTTACTGGGAAGTGCAGCATAGTGGTTGTCAGTCAGAACAGGATACATTGCACTGCAGTAGCGAACAATCCCAAATCTCAGTGGCTTACCAGGCAAAAGTGTATGTTTAGTACATGCTGTGTGTCCCATCAGGTTGGCTGGGCTACTGCTTCACAGAGGCACTCAAGAACCCAGGCTGACAGGCTCCATTGTTTCGTGGCTGGACCATCTGGAACATACACAGTCTCGTCACTTACCCCAACAGGAAAGATTGAAGAACTGGGCATAGGAGCACCTCTGTCTCTACCATGGTGGTTACGAATACGAGCTTTGGAGTCAGAACTCGATCCAAATGCCAATTTCGTCAGTCACTAATTACGGGAGCCCTGGTGCTGCAGTGGTTAGAGCTACAGCTGTTAACCAGAAGGTCGGCAGTTCGAATCTACCGGATGCTCTTTGGAAACCCTATGGGGCAGTTCTACTCTGCCCTATAGGATAGCTATGAGTCGGAATCGGCTCAATGGCAACAGGTTTGGTTTTGGTTTTAATTATGGGTCTTGGTCCACTTACTTAACCTCTCTGAATCTTTTTTCTTTCCACTTTTGTAATAAGATATAATATACGTTCAGTAAATTAAACCTCTTTAGAGCACTGTTCTGGGTGGTACAAACAGTTAAGCGCTCAACTACTAACTGAAAGGTTGGCAGTTCAAGCCCACCCAGAGATACTAAGGAAGAAAGTCTTGGCAGTCTCCTTCCAAAAGGTCGCAGACTTAAAACCCTATGGAGCGGTTCTACTCTGCACACATGGGGCTGCCATAAGTAAGAATTGACTTGATGACAACTGGCTTAGTGTACAGCTCTATAAGTTTTGACAAATACGTACAGTTGGGTAACTACCATCACAATTCAGATATAGAATGGTTCCATCGCCCCCCAAATTCTCCATGCCCTGTTGTAGTTAACCCCTCCTTCCACCTCCACACCTGGCATCCCCTGATTTGTCTCCTGTCCTCAAAGTTTGTCTTTTTAAAAATGTTACATAAATGGAATTATTAGAGCGCAGCCTTTTGAGTCTGGTTTATTTGACTTCACTTAGTGCACCTGAAATTCGTCCATGTTCTTGTGTGGGTTCGCAGCTTATTCCTTTTTGTTGCTGAGTAGTACTGCATTGTGTGAACGTACCATGGTTTGTTTGCCCATTCACTAGTCGAAGGACGTTTGGTGCCAATTTTTGCCAGTTACGTATAAAGCTGCCATAAACATCTATGTACAGGTTACTGTGTAAACACTAGCTTCATTTAGCTTGGGTAAATATCTAGGAGTCGGGTTGCTAAACTCAGTAAGTATATATGTTTAGCTTTATCAGAAACTGCCAAACTTTTCTCCAAAGTGACCGTAACATTTTGCATCCCTGTGAGGAATATATGAGAATTTCAGTTGCTCAGCATTCTTGCCAGCACTTGGTACTGTTAGGTTTTTGTCGTTGTTGTTGTCTTAGCCTCTATGATAGGTAGGTAGTGATGTCTCATTGTGGTTTTAATTTCCATTTCCCAAGTGACTTATGATGTGGAACATCTTTTCATGTGTGTATTGCCATCTGTATGTTCTTCATTTCTGGAGTGTTTGTTCACATTTCCCCTCAACTATTTATTTTTTTTTTTTAATTATTATTGACTTAAAAAAAAATTATACCATTTTTATTTATTTAATTTTATTTTTTAAATTCTTATTGTGCTTTAAGTGAAAGTTTACAAACCAAGTCAGTCTCTCATATAAAAATTTATATACACCTTGCTATATACTCCTAATTGCTCTCCCCCTAATGAGACAGCGCACTCCTTCCCTCCACTCTCTCTTTTTGTGTCTATTCGGCCAGCTTCTGATCCCCTCTGCCCTCTCATCTCCCCTCCAGACAGGAGCTGCCAACATATTCTTATGTGTCTACTTGATCCAAGAAGCTCACTCTTCACCAGTATCATTTTCTATCCCATAGTCCACTCCAATCCCTGTCTGAAGAGTTGGCTTTGGGAATGCTTTCTGTTATTATTGACTTTTGAAAGTTCTTTATATATGTGAATTCAAGTCTTGTACCAGATAGGTGGGTGCAAATATTTTCTCCCAATCTGTGACCCATATTTTCCTTATCATTGCAGTATCTTTCAAAAGCAAAAGTTCTTAGTTTTGATGAAGTCTAATTTTTCAGTTTTTTTCTCATATGCATCAAGCTTTTGGTGTTGTATTTAGGAAATTCAACTTAGCAAACATTTTCTCCTAAATTTTCTTCTAAAAGTTTTGTAGTTTTAGATCTGACTTCATGGTTCTTACCAATTTTGAGTTTGTTTTTGTATATGGCAAAAGGTATGGACCTAGCTTCATTTTATTCTGTATGGCTATCTAATTGGTGAAACACCATTTGTTGAAAATATTAAGTTATCTTTCCACCTTTGTCAAAAATCAATTGATCATTTCTGGTTTCAAAAATTACTACGAAACTGCGGTAATCAAAACTGTATGATACTGGCATAAAGATAGACATACAGACCAATGGAATAGAATTGAGAGCCCAGAAATAAACTTAAAACATATATAGCCAATTTTAGACAAGGGTACTGTCTTAGTCTTCTAGTGCTGCTGTAACAGAAATACCACAAGTGGATGGCTTTAACAAACAGAAGTTTATTCTTTCACAGTCTAGTAGGCCAGAAGTCCAAATTCAGGGTGTTAGCTTCAGGGGAAGATTCTCTCTGTCTATCTGCTCTGGAGAAAGGTCCTTGTCATCAATCTTCCCGTGGTTGAGGAGCTTCTCAGTGCAGGTTCCCCAGGTCCAAAGGACCCATTATACTCCCAGTGTTTCTTTCTTGGCGGTATGAGGTCCCCAACTCTCTGCTCATTTCCCTTTCCTTTTATCTCTTGTAAGATAAAAGATGACGCAGGCCATGCCCCAGGGAACCTCCCTTTGCATTGGATCAGGGATGTGACCTGAGTGAGGGTGTTACATCCCAGCCTAATCCTCTTTAACATAATCTAATCTTGCCTCATTAACCACAGGCGGAGATTAGAATTTACAACACACAGGAAAATTATATCAATCACACAATGGAGGACAACCACACGGTACAGGGAATCATGGCCTAACCAAGTTGACACATATTTTTGGGTGACACAATTCGATCCATGACAAGTACCAAAGCCATTCAATGGGAGAAAGAATAGTCTCTTCAACAAACAATGCTGTAATAACTGGATAACTATAGGGTCGCTATGCAAAAGAATGAAGTTGGGCTCCTAGCTTTCTTCACATACCAGAAATAACTAAAAATGGATCAACTACCTAAATATAAGAGTGAAACTATAAAACATTAGAAGAAAACATAGGAGTAAATTTTCATTGCTGTGAATTTGGCAATGGATTCTTAGATCTTACACTAAAAGCACAAGCAATGACAACCAAAAAATAGATAAACTGGACTTGATAAAAATTAAAAGCTTGTACATGGTTGAACATTATCAGTAAAATAAAAAGATAACTGGTGAAATGGGAAAAAAATTTTACAAATCATGTATTTGTTTAGGATTTAATGCTCAAAATATATTAGAAAAGGAAAAACTCCTACAACTCAATAACGAAAAGACAACCCAATTAAAAAACAGGCAAAGGACTTGAATAAACGTTTCTCCAGAGAAGATATACACGTGGCCTACAAGCACATGAAATACGTTCAACATCATTGATCATTAAAGAAATGCAGATTAAAACCACTTCATACCCAGTAAGATAGCTTTCGTCAAGGAAACAGAAAATAACTAGTGTTGGCAAGGAACCCTCATACAGCTGGTGGGAAGGTAAAATGGTTCAGCCACCGTGAAAAACAGTTCAGTTGTTCCTCAAAAAATTAGAATTACCATTGTTATTGTTATGTGCCATCAAGTTGGTTCCAACTCATAGTGACCCTATAGGGCAGAGTAGAACTGCCTCATAGCGCTTCCAAGGAGCAGCTGGTGGATTCAAACTGCTGACCTTTTGGTTAGCAGCCCAGCTCTTAACCATTGTGCCACTAGGACTCACAACCCAACAATTCCGTTCCTACATATATACCCAAGAGAAACAAAAACATATGTCCACACAGAAACTTGTACATGAACGTTTACAGCAGCATTATTCATAATAACCAAAAGGTGGGAACAATACGAATATCCATCAACAAATGAATGGGTAAATAAATTGTGGTATATACATATAATGAAGTATAATTTAACCATAAAAAGGAATGAGGCACTGATACAGGCTACAACATGGATGAATCTTGAAAACATGATATCAAGTAAAAGGAGCCAAACACAGAAGACCACATATTGTATGATCCCTTTCATAAGATATATCCAGAATAGGAAAATTCATAGACAGGAAACAGATTGAAGGTTGCCAGGGAAAGGGGGAATAAGGAGTGATTACTTAATGGGTACAGAATGTTTTATGGGGTGATGAAAAAGTTTTGAAACTAGAGAGAGCTGGTGGTTGAACAACATTGTCTGGGTGGCTTGCAAGAACAGAAATTTGTTGTCTCATGGTACTGGAGGCTGGGAGACCAAGATTAGGGTGTCAGCTGTCTTGACTCCTCCCAAGACTTTGAGGGAGAACTGGTTTCATGCCTCTCTCCTAGTTTGTGGTGGCTCCAGGTGTTCCTTGGCTTGCAGTTGCAAAATCACATGGTGTCCTTCCTCTGTCTCCCTATCTCTGTGTATCTTCTTTTATCAGGACACCAGTTACATATGATTAGGACCCATCTTACTCCTGTATGACCCAAGTTAACTTACCTGATAACATCTTCAAAGACTCTATTCTGAACAAGGTCATGTTCGCAGGTACTTAAAAAAAAAAAAACCAAAACCGTTGCCGTCGAGTCAATTCCGACTCATAGCTACCCTATAGGACAGAGTAGAGCTGCCCCACAAAGTTTTCAAGGAGTACCTGGTGGATTTGAACTGCTGACATATTTGGTTAGCAGCTGTGGCTCTTAACTACTATGCCACCAGCGTTTCCACATAGGTACTAGGGGTCAGGATCTCATCATATCTTTTTTGGGGGGTGGGGGGATACGATTCAATCTATAACAGTCTCTCTATTCTGTTCCATTGAGCTATATGTCTATCCTTTCATCAAAATCATACTGTCTTGATTACTGTATGGAAAGTCTTGAAATCAGATGATGTGAATATTCAACTTTGTTCTTTTTAAAAATTGTTTGGACTGTCCTAGTTCCTTTGCCTTTCCACAAATATTTAGAATCAGTTTGTTTCCACACACACAAAAGAAATTCTGCTGGTACAGAGTTTGACTAGAATTGTTTTGTACCTATAAATCTATCTCAGATGAATTAATATCTTAACAATATTGATTTTTCAATCCATGAATATGGTATATCTCTTCATTTATTTAGGTCCTCTTTGAGTTCCTTCACTATTTTGTAGGGTTTTTTTGGGGGGGGGTATTTAAAAAAAATCACTGCCATCAAGTCAATTCCAACTCACAGTGACCCATAAGGTTTCCAAGGCTATAAATCTTTATGGAAGTAGACTGCCACATCTTTCTCCCAGACAGAAGCTGGTGGATTCAAACCACTGACCTTTTGATTAGTAGCTGAATGCTTTTAACTACTGTACCACCAGGGCCCCTGGGTTTTTTTTTTTTTTGTATGCTTTGTAGTTTTTATTTGCTTATACATATATATTACACATATTTTGTAAGATTTATACCTATGTATTTTTAAAGCAGTGCTTTAAAAAAAAATTAAGTTTCCAATCATTTCTTTCTATTATATGGCAACATGATGGATTGATTGATTTTTATATATTGACCTTGTATCCAAAGACCTTGCTAAACCCACTGATTAGCCCTCCTGGCTTTTAAAAAATTCCTTAGCATTTTCTATATAGATAATCCTGTCACCTGCAAATAAAGACAGTTTACAACCTGGATGCCTTTTATTTCTCTTCTTGTCTTATTGCACCTCCAGTATAACATTGAATAGGACTTTGAAAGCCCAAGATATGGAGCTCTCTCTCTCTGTTCAGCTTTCTTCTCTTCATATTGTGCTCTCAGGTATTCTGTCCTGAAAATTCTAGCTTCTTGGTCTCCCTGAATTTTCAGCTCTTACTTCTCCACTCAGGGGAACCCAACAGGCGTTGTTTGGATTCTCCCTCCCTCACTGCAGCCTGGAGTCTTTCTCCAGGCAGGAAGCTGTGTCATTTTAGGGGCCACCTCATTTGTTTCCCTTTTCTCAGGGTCACTGTCCTGTGCTGTCTATTGTCCAATGTCTGAAAATTATTGTTTGACATATTTTGTCCATTTTTAAGGCAGGAGGATAAATCCAGTTTCTGTTTTTCCATCATGGCCAGAAACAGAAAAGACCTGAATCTTGTCTGTGTGTGTGTGTTTCCCCATCATTTATAAAATGAACTGTTCTGTCTGTCTTGTTCGCTGGATTTCCTGTGCCCAGCAGAGTTTCTAGTATGAGATAGGTGCTTAATAGGTACTGAATGCATAAGTAGTATCTATTTCAAAACTTGATTCAATGATTAGATAGCATAACATATATACAGAGGTTCTTATGTTGTCTGGTACATAGCAAGTATTCAATACATTTTAGCTCTTTTTATTACTTTTTATTTTCCCTAAATATCTATCTTCAAACATCTTCACCTTTGTGTATGACCTTTCCTCTACTTGGAAGAAAGAAAATGGACATTTATTGAGATGATACTATGTACCGCCCCATGTGTTTTTACATCTTCTACTTGTTTTTAATTTATTTTTTATTTAGGATGCAGAAAGTGATTAAATTGAGGTTACCAGGCCTGCAGTGAACATGCTGTTTAACTTCCCGAGGCCCACTCTACTGATTAGTGTTGCAGTTATGCATCTGAGATTCTGTTATAGCTACTCAAAGTGTGATCACTGGACCTGCAGCACCAACATCTTCCAGGAGCTCGATCTCAGTTGCTGCCTCAGACCCGATGAATCAGAATGTGCATTTTAAGACTACCCCCAGATGATGTGTATGCACATTAAGTGGGAGAAGCTCTGTCTAGTGCTCCTTCCTCAACAACTGTAATTAATGTTCTCCATGCTACAAGCTCCCAGGGTCATCCTCCTCTCTCCTCACTTTCACAGGAAGCCTCCTTTCATAACTCACTAAGTAGACACAGGCATTTCTGAGCTGATCATGTCCTGGTGCCAGTAATCATTCAGTCCTGTTTTTCCAGTGCTTGTAGGAAAGAGCTCAACTTTCAAGGCTCTCCATGATCATCCAGGTCCAAACTATCTCTTCGGCTTTTGTTCTTACTTGTTGCACAGGCCTCCTCTCTGGGCACAACAGTCTACTTGCTCTCCTTTCTTTATACATTTGCTCACCCAGTTCCCTTTGCCCACAATGCAGCGTTGTTAGGTGGGACCAGAACACCAGGGCTGTGTCCTCCTACACAGTCTTATCCTGGTAAAAAAAATAAATTATACACACACACATATACACGTATGGGGCCCTGGTGGCACAGTGGTGAAGGGCTTGGCTGCTAACCAAAAGGTCAACAGTTCAAATCCACTAGCCACTCCTTGGAAACCCTATGCGGCAGTTCTACTCTGTCCTATAGGATCGCTATGAGTTGGAATCGACTCAGTGGCAACAGGTTTTTGGTTTTATACATGTATCAAAAACTTGTTGCCATCAAGTCAATTCCAACTCATAGCGACCCTATGGGACACAGTACAGCTGCCCTATAGGGTTTCCAAGGAGTGACTGGTGGATTCAAACTGTTGACCTTTTGGTTAGCAGCCAAGCTCTTAACCACTGCACCACCAGGTCTCCATTATATGAATATAAAAATATAAATAATATATATGTTTATATGTATACATGTGTATATACACACACGCACACACACACACACAATTTTTACAGTCAAAATCATAGTAATGATCCTCTTCTCTGAGCACCTCAGACACCCGTTCACTAACTGATCTGCTGGCCGCCTGGTATATCTGTCATGTACTTTTCAATCCTTTTTATGAACATGAGTAAGACTTGTTATAGAGATACATTTACACACTGTTTAAAAAAATACCTTATCAGACCCTGAATCCAATTTTTGATTCAGAAGCCCTAAGCTCAGTTTGGGCAACTCTTTGTATCTCAGCCCCTCAAGCAGCACCTGGCATGCTACCAGAGCCCAATGCACATTCGAGGTGGTCAGGAACAATGCTGGCAAAGAGATTCTTCCTGACATGTCATGACTACTTCCAGGCTAGATTAAAAAAAAAAAAAAAAAAAAAAAAAAACCTCCATAACTGAACTCCCACTCTACTTAAAAAGATTCTAAAATTGCTCACTGCATTTTAATTCCTTGGGTAAAATTTCATAGATGAGTACAACATCTATAAAGACTCATTTCTCTTAAACTTGCCCATATCCTGGGATTCTGATAATAATATTAGTAAGTACGATGATGGTTATATTACATCTAATAATATTTTAAAGGTTAATGATATTTTATACTTTTAACCTGGCTTTGTTTTTTTCTTAAACATTATCCTATTAACTTTTTTGTAGCAACTGTTTACATAAACTAAAAAAAAAAAATTATCCACATTTTACAGATTTGCCAACTGAGACAAGGAGAGGTACAATGATGGATAAATACATCTATCTTGGTCATACTGATGAGGACATGCATAAATTAAATAATTTGTCCAAGTTCATAGGAAATGGAAGGGTGGAGAGTTGAACCTAGAACCTAGAAAGTCTTCCTCCTAACTGCAGTGCTATGGTAGCTGGGGTGGTGAGGAAAAGCCCAGAATTTGGAGTCAAAAGTAAATTATGTTCTTGGGCAATTCGCCTAGCCTCTCTCTGATGTGTACAATGGGAATGATGCCCTTACTAACTCAGGACTATAAAAAAAAAAAATGATGCCCTTACTAACTCAGGACTATAGTTGGGCTCAAATAAGATGATTTTTGAGAAAACCCTTTAAAAACTGTAAAGCCAGTCTAATAGTTTTTATTGTCATCACCATCATTGACTAATAACTCTCAGAGAAAGACATACAGTGAGGGGAGCAGGGCTGATTGTCGGCAGACAGAAAAGATTAGAACTCAATTTTACAGACATGAAGGGTGGGGAAAAACAGTCTCTAAAATCACGGAGAGTGTGAATCCAAAATTTTGAAATTAGAGAATATACTTTGAAGCTTGAAAGAGACAAACTTAGGGCAAATAAAAGAAACTATTGCTTTACATAAAAAACAAAAACCAATCCCATTGCTGTCGAGTTGATTCAGATCCATAGCAATCCTATATGAATGATAAATGTATATAACATATTACCTTAGGATGTGTACATGTTGAAAACACAAATAGGTTCAAAAGTTTAGATTAATTTACAGAATTAATTTAAGGAATTATTAGGAGATGATATGATTCTTTGATACATCCCCTGAACTTTCAAGATCGGAATCAAGAAAATTTCACAAAACCCCTTAGTACTGATGTCAGAATGGAAATCTGGGCTGAATGGACAGGGCTGACTGTAGGACAGTGTGAAGGGGCTGAGACCAACTGGACTAGTATAGGGTTGATCCAAGAAAATCAGACTTACAGAGGCTACACTGACTGTTAGTATCTCTCATAGGATCTTCAGGATAACACTAATGATAGAAATTTTGAATTTGAACTTGAATTATGGTCAGCAAAGAGGAGTAACGGTGAGGGCCTCTACTTCCCCCGCAAATACTTAGAGTCAGGGACAGAGGCCCCAGTCATGAAACCCAAAGAGCAGCTGTGGATGGCTTGCCAGCGCATAATAGCTTGCCACCCGCTTTCAAGGTCATACGCAAGACCTTGTTATCTCTCAGAGCTACTCCACCTCTAAGATCTTGAATCCCAGTATCTCAGTGTCTACCACAGCACCTTGCTTCCAGGCCTCCAACTCTTTGACTTCTTCATCACATCCTGCTTCTTGACTTCTCCGTTCTCCACAACCATCAGTCCCTTCCTGGCTCTACTTCTTCTCAAGCCTACATCCTTCTTGCCAGCAATTTCAACTTTTGCATCTCCTTCTACACACTTTCCTGCAAACCCTCATCTTTGAGCTATCCCAACCAAACTGGATTCCCATCCCTGAACCTGGGCTGCTGAGTGATGCTGGAAATAATCCCACTGCCTTGGACAGAAACATTAGATATTTACTGCCTCTAAGCAACACGGCGCCGTACCTTCTGGACAGCAAAGCTTCCTTCATCCCCTAGGTAAGACCCGCTCCCACTCATGGTGGCCACTAAAAATCCTTGCCGCTCTCCTCAAGCCTCCTACCCGCCCCTGCCCCTCTCGCTCAGCAGGTGACTTGATCTTTGCTATCAGGTGGGCTCCCTCAAATTCCACCTAGGTGCTGTTCTGCATCCACTCCCATCTTCACCCCCTTCTCAGAGGAGGCAATGTCCTTCTGATATCTAATCCCTCCACTTGAGTTCTGTAGTGCAAACCCTATATTCCTCCAGGATCTTGCTCCATTAATAAAACACACCCCCACTCCCCATTTGGTCAACTTCACCCTCTCCACTGTCTCCATCTTCTTACCCATAAACACAGTCAGGCATCTCGCATCTTAAAATTAAATAAATAATCTCTCTTGTTCCGCGGACATCCTTTCACTACTTTGGGAATTCACAGCTCTTCACAGCTAATAGTTTGGAACTTGTTCCCTGCACTCACTTTTTCTGCCTTTTAACCTTCCATTGACTTCTCAGTGCTGTAATGAGGTAGAAGGATGATTGTCCTGAGAGTCAAAAAATCTGGTTTCCTGTTTTAGTAATGCTGTTCAGGATTTGTGGGACCTCAAAAAGTCTTTTTGAGACCTGGTCTTCAGCTTCCTCATCCATGAAATAAAGCATTTACTTTGTACTAGACATTGTTCTTCTCCCACTTATCTGTCAATTTGTCATACCATGGAGGCTTGTGTGTTGCTGTGATGCTGGAGGCTATGCCACCAGTATTCAAATACCAGCAGGGTCACCCATGGCAGACAGGTTTCAGCTGAGCTTCCAGACTAAGACCAACTAGGAAGAAGGACCCAGAGGTCTACTTCTGAAAAGAATTAGCCAGCAAAAACCTTATGAATAGCAGCAGAACATTGTCTGATATAGTGCTGGAAGATGAGCCCCTCAGGTTGGAAGGCACTCAAAACACGACTGGGGAAGAGCTGCCTCTTCAAAGTAGAATCGACCTTAATGACATGGATGGAATTAAGCTTTCAGGACCTTCATTTGCTGATGTGGCACGACTCAAAATGAGAAGAAACAGCTGCAAAGGTCCATTAATAATCAGAACCTGGAATGTACAAAGTATGAATCTAGGAAAATTGGAAATTGTCAAAAATGAAATGGAATGCATAAAGATCGATATCCTAGGCATTAGTGAGCTGAAATGGACTGGTATCAGTCATTTTGAATGGAACATCATATGGCCTACTATGCTGGGAATGACAACTTGAAGAGGAATGGTGTTACATTCATCGTCAAAAAGAAAATTTCAAGATCTATCCTAAAGTACAATGCTGTCGGTGATAGGATAATATCCACAAGGAAGACCAGTTAATACATTAATATCCAAATTTACACACCATCCACTAAGGCCTAAGATGAAGAAATCAAAGATTTTTACCAACTTCTGCAGTCTGAAATTGATTGAACATGTAATAGGGCTGCACTGATAATTACTGATGATTGGAATTTGAAAGTTGGAAATGAAAAAGGATTGCTAGTTGAAAAATATGGCCTTGGTGATAGAAATGATGCCGGAGATCACATGACTGAATTTTGCAAGACCAACGACTTCTTCATTGCAAAGACCTTTTTTCACCAACATAAATGGTGACTATATACGTGGACCTCACCAGACAGAATACAGAGGAATCAGATCGACTACATCTGTGGAAAGAGATGCTGGAAAAGCTCAATACCATCAGTTAGAACAAGGCTAGGGGCCAGCTTCGAATCAGACCATCAATTACTCATATGCAAGTTCAAGCTGAAGCTGAAGAAAATTAGAACAAGTCCATGAGAGCCAAAGTATGACCTTGAGTATATGCCACCTGCATTTAGAGACCATCTCAAGAATAGATTTGATGTGTTGAACACTACTAACCAAAGACCAGACGAGTTGTGGAATGACATCAAGGACATCATACATGAAGAAAGCAATAGGTCGTTAAAAAGATGGGAAAGAAAGAAAAGACCTAAATGGATGTCAGAAGAGATTCTGAAGTCTGCTCTTGAACATTGAGTAGCTAAAGAAAAGAAAAAAATGATGAAGTAAAAGAGCTGAACAGAAGATTTCAAAGGGCAGCTCGAGAAGACAAAGTTAAGTATTATGATAACTTGGGCAAAGACCTGGAGATAGAAAATCAAAAGGGAAGAACACGTTCAGCATCTCTCAAGCTGAAAAAACCAAAGAAGAAACTCAAGCCTAGAGTTGCAATACTGAAGGATTCTATGGGGAAAATATTAAACGATGTAGGAAGCATCAAAAGAAGATGGAAGGAATACACAGAGTCACTATACCAAAAAGAATTGGTTGATGTTCAACCATTTCAGGAGGTAACATACGATCAGTAACTGATGGTACTGAAGGAAGAAGTCCAAGCTGCACTGAAGGCATTGGTGAAAAACAAGGCTCCAGGAATTGACAGAATACCAACTGAAACATTTCAACAATCAGATGCAGCATTAGAAGTGCTCACTCATCTATGCCAAGAAGTTTGGAAGACAGCTATCTGGCCAACCACCTGGAAGAGATCCATATTTATGGCTTTCCAAAGAAAGGTGATCCAACTGAATGTGGAAATTATCGAACAATATCTATGGAGAAGTTCCACTCTGTCCTATAGAGTCACTATGAGTCGGAATCAACTCTACAGCAGTGGGTTTTGGTTATCGTTAATATCACATGCAAGGAAAATTTTGCTGAAGATCATTCAAAAGTGGCTGCAGCAGTATATTGACAGGGAACTGCCAGAAATTCAAGCCAGACTTACAAGAGGATGTGGAACCAGGGATATCATTGCTGATGTCAGATGGGTCCTGCCTGAAAGCAAAGAATATCAGAAAGATATTTACCTGTGTTTTATTGAGTATGCTAAGGCGTTGGACTTGTGGATCATAACAAATTATGGATAACATTGTGGAGAATAAGAATTCTGGAACACTTAATTGTGCTCATGAGGAATCTGTACATGGATCAAGAGGCAGTTGTTCTAACAGAACAGGGGGATATACACGGTTTCAAGTCAGTCAAGGTTGTATCCTTTCATCATACCTATTCAATCTGTATGCTGAGCAAATAACCCAAGAAGCTGGGCTACATGTAGAAGAACGGGGCATCAGGATTGGAGGAACACTTAGTAACAACTTGTGTTTGCAGATGATACAACCTTGCTTGCTGAAAGTGAAGAGGACCTGAAGCACTTACTGATGACGATCAAGGACCACAGCCTTCAGTATGGATTACACCTCAACATAAAGAAAACCAAAATCCTCACGCCTGGACCAATAAACAACATCATGATAAATGGAGAAAAGATTGAGGTTGTCAAGGATTTCATTTTACTTGGATCCACAATCAATATCCATGGAAGCAGCAGTCGAGAAATCAAGAGATGCATTGCGTTGGGCAAATCGGCTGCAAAAGACCTCTTTAAAGTGTTGAAAAGCAAAGACATCACCTTGAGGACTGAGGTGCACCTGACCCAAGCCATGGCGTGTTCAGTCATCTCATATGCAGGCAAAAGCCGGACAATGAATAAAGAAGACCAAAGAAGAATCGATGCCTTTGAATTGTGGTGTTGGTGAAGAATATTGAACATACCAAGGGCTGCCGAAAGAGTAAATAAATCCGTCTTGGAAGAAGTACAACCAGAGTGATCCTTAGAAGCAAGGATGGCGAGACTACATGTCACATACTTTAGACATGTTATCAGCAGGGATCAGTCCCTGGAGAAGGATGTCATGCTTGGTAAAGTAGAGGGTCAGCGAAAAAGAGGAAGACCCCCAACGAGATGGGTTGACATGGTGGCTGCAACAATGGGTTCAAGCATAGAAACAATTGCGAGCATGGCACAGGGCTGGACAGTGTTTTGTTCTGTTGTGAATAGGGTGGCTATGAGTAGGAAATGACCCTAACAAGACACTGTCCTAAGGGCTTCACACATATTACTTAATTTAATCCTCCCAACAAGTCAATGTGGAAGGCACTATTATTATTCTCATTTCAATCTGAGAGGCTGAATAACTTGTCCAAGGTCACACAGCCAATAAGTGGGAGACATGTTTCAAATCCATGAAGCCTGGTGTAGTGGAATGAATTGTGCCTCCCCAAAATATGTGTCTACTTGGTTAGGCCATGATTCCCAGTATTGTGTGCTTGTCCTCCGTTTTGTGATTATAATTTTATGTTAAAGAGGATTAGGGTTTGGTTGTAATACCACCCTTACCCAGGTCACATCCCTGATCCAGTGTACTAGGAGTTTCCTTGGGGCATGGCCTGCACCACCTTTTATCTCTCAAGACATAAAAAGGAAACAGAAGTAAGCAGAGAGCGGGAAGCTCATACCACCAAGAAAGCAGTGCCAAGAGCAGAATGTGTTCTTTCGACCTGGGATCCCTGCACAGAGAAGCCCCTAGTCTGGGGGAAGATTGATGAGAAGGCCAACAGAGAGAGAAAGCCTTCCCCTGGAGCTGATGCCTTGAATTTGGGCTTTAGCCTACTTTACTGTAAGGAAATAAATTTCCCTTTGTTAAAGCTGTCCACTTGTGGTATTTTTATTGTAGCAACACTAGATGACTAAGACACCTGGCTTCAGTATCCTTGCTCCTAGCCTCTATCCTTGATGGCTGCATTAAGGTTATTTGTAGCTTCAACCACTAAGAACTGGAATAGCAACCCTAATAAAAGACCACTGAACTCTGGGATCAAGTCCTTTGAGATTATGAAATGTTCCCCTCCACACCTGTCAGTCGCCTCTTTTTCTCCTGTCCACCATGGAGCCCCATGAAGCCTCTCCCAGCTTTCCTTCTCCGTGCTGCCTCTCTGGAAAGCAGCCCATTTTTTCACTCTTCTCCTGCAGTACATCGCTCCAGGTATGGAGCTCCTTGGAAGGCAGTATAGTTCCTGAAGCTCTGCAGTCTTTCAGATCACCTTTCTTCTCAGCTAAATTGAGGCTCACTCTTTCTCCTAACATTTTCTGGAGGTCAGTAGATGTAATGAAATGAGGAGGATCTGGGCTAAGTCATCATCAACAAGCTGTAAGCCCTAAGTGATGAGGTGCAGTGATTTAGGCCAACCATTTACTCCCTAACCTCAGTGTAGCAGAAATGTTCCTGCTTGCCCTGATTGCCACATAGGGCTGGGAGAAGATCTACGAGAGAAGAGACGGGACAGCACAAGGAAAGGACAGAAGGCAGGGGTTTTTTAAAAAGCTGCCCCTTTCTTGCTCCTAAGCAGAAAATGTTTTTGAAATGGAATGGCTCAGCCTTGAAACAGACGACCAATGGTGTTGTGTATTATTTACACCTGGCATATTCTAACACAAAGTATGAAATCATTAGTGTTTCCTGGAAGCAAAGGGATGAACCTGATGACTTTGCGGGGTGTCTTCCAGCATGCAGCTTCTCTGAACTCCAAGAAACAAGGACTAGGGGGCCGGGGCATGGTGGGAAGGCAGTGTTGTTTGCAGCTGTCCAGTCTGGGCCTGACTGGTAAAAGGTGAGAACTCATTGGAGAAGTCAGGAAATGGCTTGAAGTTTTCTTATTCTCCATCCGTTTTGTGTCCTGGCTCCAGGTGCTGGGGGTGGAGGAGCTCAGATTTCCTAAACAGGGCTTGGCGGGGCAGGATGCTCATACGGCGTGACTCTTTTCCTCCCCCACTTGCCCACATTTTACAAATCTCGTTCCTCCTTTTCCTTTCTGGTTTCTCAGCCCCTCTCCTCTGATACTGTAAAGTCTTGGCAGGCCCTGGAGCCAAGTTTATTTGGGTTGAATAAACAGTGAAATGAAGTTTTATTTTCTTGTTTCTGCTCTGAATTGGAGGAAGGGGAGCTATAATGCTAAGCTGACCTCTTGGGAAGCCATTACATAATTCCACTACTCCTCCAGGAGGGTTTCTCATAAATTACCCTTATTTACAATATCATTAAATACATCATCAAGATGCTGTGGAAAATCAGAAGGTCATTTCATATAAGAAAGGTGAGTGAATTGAATGAAAAGAGCCTGAGGTCCAAGTTTGGAGGTGACCGCCTTTCTCCTCCTGCCCTGCTGACTTTCTGGAGCAGCCACCGTGGACTAGGTCCTTTGTCACTTTTCCTGGACAGAAAAATGCCTTGGGAAAGGGATCCTTTGACAAGATGGTGATCATTGAGACTAAGAGACTAGTCCCACAGTTTTTTTTCTTTCAGAGACTCACCAAAGGCGTGACTTGGAAGGTGCCTCTGGGCAAATACTTGCTTATGAACCATATTTTATGTTTTAATCATATAAAAAATTTTTAAATCAATTCTGTTGTTTTTAGGTGCCATTGAGTTGATTCTGACTCATGGTGATGAAGTGTGTTACAGAGTAGAACTGCCCCACAGGGTTTTCAGGGTCGCTAACCGACTTGATGGCAACAGGGTTTTTTTTTTTTTTTTTTTAAATCTTTACAGGAATATATCTCTAGACCTTTTTCCCCATGCCACTGGATGAGTTCGAACTGCCAACCTTTAGATTAGCAGCCAAGCACTTAACCATTTTGCTGCCAGGGCTCCTTTTAAAAACCAATAGTATCTGATTTCGAAAGGCTAGGATACATTTAGGGGTGATCTCAACCTACCGGTCCCCAACTGTGCAGTGGATGGCAGCAACTGTTGTGAGTATAAGGATTCTGTATGTTTTTGTTTCTCTTTGCAAATTTTCAATGAGGGAGTGAAAAGTAGTGAAGATGAAGGAAGCTTAAAAGTAGTGGTGTGTGTATGTGAATGGAGTGTGTTTGTGAGTATGGGTGCCAGGTAGTTCCACTGAATAGATAGCTTGTCCACTGTTCAAGGCAACAATTCCAAAAACACAGCAAGATCACGAGCGTAATATCACACAAAATAATGTATTCATCCTGTTTCCCCCAGGCTTAATCTGGTAACAAGGAAACCACCCAATAAAAAAAACCCATTGCCCTTGAGTTGATTCTGACTCGTAGCAACCTGATAGGACAGAGTAGAACTGCCCCGTAGGGTTTCCAAGGAGCACCTTGTGGTTTCAAAGGGCCAACTTTTTGGTTGGCAGCCGTAGCTCTTAACCACTATGACACCAGGGCTTCCACCCAAGGTAGTGCCAACTATATATTCAACGTAGAGGTTTGTCGGAAAGGAAAAATCACCCTATGGTCCTTGCCAGTGTCGAACAACCCACTCTACCCAGAGAATTTTCAGCAGAACTTATCTGCTGATAAAGTTCCCTCATCCCAATTCTGCCTTTAGGGGAGAGGCCAAGAATAGCCCCTCCCCCATACTCATATTACATCAGATAATGAAATACAGAAGGCCTAAGGATCCTGGGTGGTGCAAACGATTAAGTGTTTGGCTACTAACCAGAAGGTTGGCAGTTCAAATCCACCCAGAAATACCTCAGAAGAAAGTCCTGGCCATCTACTTCCAAAAAATCAGCCTTGAAAACCCTATGGAGTGGAGTTCTGCTATGACACACGGGGTTGACGTTAAGTCAGAGTTGACTCTACACCCACTATTTTCTTTTTCTTCTTAAAAGACCAAAGTAAAGAGTCTTAAACCTTTACAAAGTATAACGCCTGTTTGGGAAACTGCCCTTTAAGGGTGATGGCACCTGGTTAACCTCTTCCTCAGCAATGAAGGAAGCAGAGAGGTCAAGGCAGAGTTCTACTCTGAGTGCTTCTATAAGCTACAGTCCTGACAAGTCCCTTGGGCCTCAGATTCCTCAACAAGAAAAATGAGAGACTTGGACTGGACCATCTCTAAGGTCCCCTCTTCCTCTAATATTTCAGGGTTCCTGGAAATGCTCACGGCCTGCAGGTCTTATCATTGTTGTGTGGAGAAAAAACAACGGAAGCAATCAATTGCTATTCTAGCAGTTGATTCTCTGCATCTCTTTGAGGACATTAAAAAAGTTCTCTCATCTACTTGGTTAAGGAAGGGGCAAATGGCACCCCCTCCACCCTCTGCCCTCTTTTCAGTCCCATCTGCCCCAAGAGGATTCTGCAGAGACCTCTATTAAGAGTCTCCTCGATTGTGTCCAATAATAAGGATGGTAATGATAATGATAATGTAATTATCTCAGTTTACTGATGTCAAGTACATGTTGATTACAAATGGAACAGGAAGTATTTATTTGCCTCCTGCTTCTCCAGGCTGGTTGTGAAATCAGAGCTAGTCTTTGGAGCAAGCACGAAGCCTGCACCTTTCATAATTGTAATGGGATCCAGATGTGGCTCTGTCCCATGAAGGCGAGTGATGAAAGCAGTAAATGGGTCCCATGCGCATACACTCTGCCCAGGTGGGGTCCACTTCCAGCTTCCTCTCTGTGAGCCAATACTGTTCTGCACTTCCTCCAATTAACTCTGATGATGTAAAAAGATAAAAATGCACCTCCCGCAGTGGCTTGCACATAGTAGGTGCTTGGCTGACATTTATTCATTTATATTCCAGTGCTGGTGGGGTGCATCTCAAGGAAAACCACGTGAAGGCAGCTGAGCATGGGGTGCTTATGGGTTACGGCTGGGCTGGGATGGACGTTTATCTTGTAGGTGAGCCTTAGACAGGAGGCTGACTCACCGTGGTGAAGAAGGAGCCTTCTGGGAATGACTGCAGAGTGCCAAGGACTGAGCTACCAGAAATGGTGAAAGGGACAGAACTCAAGTCTGAAGAGTTGAAGACTCAAAGGACACAGTGCCCTAGAAGCCAGGAGGTGGATTGTCAGGAAGGGAAGGGTGTTCTAGGCAGCAGTGCTCAAAGGTGTCTTTCTTGCTATCCAAAGCCATGCATGTCCTATTGTCTTTGTTGGGTGCCATCGAGGCGATTTTGACTCATGGCGACCCCATGTGACAGAGTAGAACTGCACCATAGGGTTTTCTAGGCTGTAATCATTATGGGAGTAGATCACCAGATACATCTTTCTCTTGAGGAGCTGCTGGGTGGGTTCAAACCACCAGCCTCTGGTTAGCAGCCAAGTGCTTAACTCTTGCCACCAGGGCTCTTCCGGCAGCTTCTAGTCTCTCACTCTCTTCTGTTTCTCTGTTGGAGGAGGCAGACTTTCTCTCTTGTATTTTCCTCATTTTGAAGTGTATTTCAGCAATTTTAGGCTAGTAGTTTTTTAAAAAAAAAATCTTTGTTTCCTCAGCTGACCAGAGAAAGAAACAGTTGCATTCGACGTGGTTTACAGAAGGCAGATTTTCATTCAGCTTGTACTAGTACACACCTTTCATAACAACGGAGACGGGCGGGCGTTTGTAACACAACGCAAAACCAAAAAATCCCTAGAGAGGAAGTAACAGAGAGTGAAAAAATTTTAGAACTTAAAAAAATTAGGACTTCTAAAGAGTCTGTACTTATTACCCACCCATTAAAGAAAAAAAAAAAAAAAAAAAAGTTCTGTCAAGTCAATTCTGACTCATAGCGACCCTATAGGACAGAGTAGAACTGCCCCATAGGGTTTCCAAGGAGCCCCTGGTGGATTCAAACTGCCAACCTTTTGGTTAGCAGCCGTAGCACTTCACCACTACGCCACCAGGGTTTCCTTATTAATCACAGAGGCCCAAAAATCTTCTCTTAACGTGATTTGAAAGCCATACTCAAAGGAAATGTGATGAGTAAAAAAAAAAGTGTAATTTTAATTTTTGCTCTAGTATTCTTCAGAGTATTTTCTAATTGTGTGTATAAACTGTATGGGGCTAAAAAAATTTTTTTTCTGTGTTTGGAAGTTTGCTGTAATGTTTAGATTATTATAAGGAAATCAAATGTTCAATGTAAATGAATATCCTGAATAATTGGAGCTGATTTAATCAAGTGCCAATTTTTTATTTTTGATCATTAACCTCCAAATTGTTGTTGGTGCCAGGAGACAGATGTGAGCAAAAAAAAAAAAAAATCCTGCCCTCGTGGAGATTTATTCTAGTGTTAATGCTGATCACCATTACCACTGTGGTATATATTTTTCTAGTCATGTATATGGGCATATTCTCTTCTTTTGCTTTCTTTAAGTAAAATCATTGTGTTTTATCATCATTTTAATGAAAACTTTCAAGAGTGTGTTATGTGCCCTCCTGACTTTGTATATACAGAGCCCTGGTTAAGTGTTTGGCTGTTAACCAAAAGGCCAGCAGTTCGAATCTACCAGCCGCTCTTTGGAAACCCCTGAGGCTACTCTGTCTTGCAGGTTGTTATGAGTTGAACCGACTCCATGACAACGGGTTTGGTTTTGCACTTTGGACTTCTTATACAGAGGACCCGCAATGTCATTTTCCGTTTTCCAAGGAGGCGATGCCTGTGCTGATAGGCCAATAAACAAAAGACTGACCCCTGATTCACGCTTGGCCTTCTCCTAACGGCTTTGTGACATCAGCCCGATAGTCTTTCCTCCTTGGCCTCAGCTTCTCCATCTGCAAAGTGAAGTTTGGATAGAATGATCTCCAAGGTACCTTGAGGTCGTAAAGTCTGTTTCTCCATATTTCTGTGATTTCCTTCTAATAACAATGGGCTGTGACTCCCCATCAGACCAGTGGCAGGAGTGGCTCTGAGGCACACAGGTTGGATTCTGAAAAAAGAGGCAGAAAAAGCCAGGTTGGTCAGGTCTAGCTTTTATTAGGGAACTTAGAGACAGAGGTCGGTGCCAAGATTCCTGTAATGGAGGTAATGCACTGAGTCACCCGACGGAAGGGCCTCGCACATAGTGCAGTGCAAAATACATGCAAGGAACCCAGGAAAAACATCGTCTAATCTACGATGCATGGGATTGTTTTTGTACTGGTTAATGGGTACCAACTGACATTACCATGAAGTCAGGCATTTGGTAAGTTTTTCTTGCCCCGGGTCACTGCTCAGTAACACAGTCTGGTTCTCTCCCAGAGTCCTTTGCAGGCAGGCTCCATCCTGTATTTTCCAAGGCCCTCTCATGGGCCAACTTTGGATAAGTGAGGAAAATACCTTGGTCTTTCTGACAGAAATAAGAAGAAAGGAAATGCTTGCCTCAGGATGTACTTTATAATGATGACTATAATAAGCATATGATGAATGTGTCCCTATTTTGCACATACATACGTGATGAATATAATATATTGGGGATATTTTACTTCCCAAAATGTTTGTCAAGTGCTTAAGAGAAAATATATTTCTTAATTTATTCAGCAGGATGATTTTGAGGTGAAATGATCAAAGTACCAGATGAGTACAACTCCTGAACGCTACGTGCAGACAGGCAGTACTGTCCTCAACAGCAAGCATGAGATGCTTTTCTGCCTCTGGGCACGTTGGCAGAGTTCAGCATCATCTTTGCTCGTAGCATTTTAATCTAGATGCTGGGGAACGGGTTCCCTTCTTCTGAGTCTTTGCAGGGGGAGAGTCAAGTTCCAAATTCTGCTCCTTTGTTCATATTCTTTGCCTATTAATCATACATTGGTAAAAATGAAGAGACACTAAATTTCATAGTTTTGCAAATGGTCGTTCCATTTGTGACAACATTTAAAATATTTTAAAGTAAATTCAATGAGCAAATTTAAATTATTTACCAGTAAACTTTTCCTTTAAATTTAATGAAACCTAATTTATAAGACTATATATTGTACAGTCCTAAAGGAAACTGATCTCAAATCCATAAAGAGCAATCAAAATAACAGTACACATATATTTCAATATTCTTCCAATTAACAATTCCCATCAAAAGTGAAAATAAATGGTTACCTGTAGAACTGTTTTAACTACGCATTTTAAAATACTATCATTTTGCCCAGTTCTCAGCCAGCGTTTATCGGAGTTCATTCATAGTCTGCCATCCATGCCTTCACAGGCAAGTAATTCTCCAGCTAAGGGCTGGCTATCGATGGCTGCGAAATCAAATGCCCTCAGGGGCCTGGCAGGTAACTGAGGAAGGAGGTGGGAAGAACCAGGGAGTGCAGACTCCATCTAATGGGGCAGTGGCTATTGCACAGAATGTGGGCCTAGTGGCACCAGGTCTTCCGATTTTTTAAGAGAAGACAGAGACCTGGATTATAACCTGAAATTTAAAAATGTCAGCTAAACTTTAAAAAATACACGTTACAATTAGGAAAAAAAAAACCCACCAGCAACAACACACAGACCGTGTCCAGAGTGGGCCGGTGGGCTGCCAGGTGATGATTGCTCATCTCTAGGTACCAGACCAAGAGAAATCAAGAGAAATGGAATAACTGTTATACTGGGCTGTGAGGGAAGCATAAGGCTCATAGGAGATGGTGCGTAAAGAATGGGAGGGGCTTAAAGGCAGGAACCTACTTGGAGGTTGTTTCTGACTTGCAATTTCAAGAGAAGAAGAACTCAAAATGATAGAGAGAGAAGGAGACTTTCTCTGCTTTCTGAGACAGCTGGTGCTAAGACTTGAAGGTGAGCCAGTGCAGAAGGGCCTCGTCCTCTGGCTAGCTTCCTTCCTCCGGTGTGGTGGTGTGGGCCAAAGGCATAACTTGGCCTCTCCTCAGATGAAGGAAGGAGGATGGAGATGACTGGGGAATAAGCCCCACATTTGACTGTGGGGTGAGGGACTCCTGGCACTACCCTCAGGAGAGTTCTAGAACCAGTGAAGAAAGAGCGCTGGGGTGGGACTGGGAGGAGGTGCAGAGAAAGTAAATGAATACCAAGGAAGCTTTCTAGCCATTTTGGAAGCTTCATGATTTCTCCATGTTTATTTCTCCTGTTACCATCCCGTTCACGCTCTTGGAATGTCTGATGAAGAGCCCACAAAATGAAGGGAACATGTACATTTATTTGAGGGCCAGCAAAAGGTAGCTGGTAGTTATGGGGACTCGAGGCCACTATTCCCTTGGTCATGGGCTGTCAGCATCACCAAAGGAGGGCCCAGGAAGTCACATTAGTGAAAGGAGAGGGAAGCAGGCTGAGTCTCTGAGATGTGGGAAGTTTGGGGAAGGGAAGGGCTACCTGAGGAGGCGAGCTGGGAAGGAGAGCAGAGCCCCGCACTGCATGCAGAATTCAGGAATGGAAGTTGCATCTGGGGCTGCTGGATTAAACGCAGGACACCCTGATAAATTTTAACTTCTGAGAAACAACAAAAATCTTTTTAAGTATAAGTATGTCCCATGCAATACTTGGAACATACTTATACTAAGAAATCATTTGTTGTTTATCTGAAATTCAAATTTAACCATATTTTTATTTGCTATACCTGGCAAATATTTTTATTTGCTATACCTGGTCACTATGAGTTGTAATCCACTCGACGGCACTGAGTTGAGTTAGTGAGTATACCTGGTAACCCAGCTTCTGTCTTCCGCTAGCCCTCCAACCCTGCTGCGCCACAGTGTGATCAGGGGTTGTGTGAACCATGTCCAGCAGAGGAGGGGAACCTAGAAAGCAACCAGCATTATTAGAAATGAACTCCCTACAGAGCAGCTCGTCATGGTGTATAGGCTCAGTGCCAAAATCACCACCCAGGCAAGGAAGTGCCATACCAAGGAGAACACTTTGGACACTCAAATCAGACACAGCTCCACCTTCCAGCAGCCTTGTGATCCTCAGCGAGCTATGTGATTTATTTCTGACTTTCAGTTTTCTCATCTGTGAAATGGGGGAAAGACCTCTCACTGGCATTTTTACAAATATTAAATGAGCACAGTGTCAGGATAAACTGCCTAGTAAAGTGGTAGGGGGTATTTCTTGTTGCTGTCCACTTCTTGGTAGGCCACAATCCCTTAGGTGACAACCAGTCAAGAAAAGCCAGCCCCAGCACCCTCCACGGGACATTTCCGGGGTGTTGTAAGCTACCCTTGTTCCACCGAAGCTCCTGAGGATTTGTTAGCAGAGGCAGGGAGGATGGGATAAGCTCACATTTTCCTTCTAAAAAAGAACTATAATTTAGGATGTCCTTGTCCTGTGCCTGGTTATTGCCAAGCAAAGACCCTACTCCTCACTCCGTGTAGATGGGGGAGAGAATCGAACCATCACTGTGCCTTGTGGTTATAACACCTCACACAAGTAACTGCAGACATAAAACAAAACAAAAACAAACCCACTGCCATCGAATCGATTCCGACTCATAGCGACTGCAGACATAAAAAAAAGCTGAGAGGGCAGGTTGCCTGCTCCTTCCCAACATCCCTCTAATAAAGCCAGATTCCCCCAAATTAAGTGGGCTGCCAAGGAATTTCAAGTCACACAAAGGTGAAGTTTGGCATTTGCAAAGAAGTTTCTTTCAGTTTGTTTCACTAAAAAAAAAAAAATTCTTTTTTTTTTTTGTTTTGCTTAAATCTGTTCGTCTTTGTCTGGACCCTGTTGTCTTTCCCTTGCCTGAGATCTTAGTGGAAAACAAGAGACATCTGTTTGGAGATGGAGGCAGTCAGCTATAAACAAGGTAAGGAGCTTAGACCCCAGCCTTGTCCTGCATCACAGCACATAAGGCAAAGCTAAGCTATTGCAACCACTTCTTTCTTTCCCATAAATAAGAAGGAAATTGCCAAAGTGATCATCAAAAATGCACAAAAACTGAAAGTCTGATAATACTGTTGGATTTCTTTCCTAGAAGATCATGTCACAGGGTGGTGATACTGAGAAGGGGGCACCACACGCCTAGTCCCGACTTTACTCCATGTGATCCTGAGCAAACCCCAGTCTCTCAGAGCTTCCCTTCTCTCATTTATAACGTGACATCGAAATAATCTCCATTCTACTCACCCCGGTGGTTAAGGTGAGGATCCAATGAGATAACGTATGTGACGTACTGATGTGCCCCCAAACCCTCTCTGCTTTCTGGCACACGGTAAGTTCCCACTTTTCGACTCCCGTGTTGTTGGGTGGGGCCATGATGTGTCTAGTTCTGGGCAATAATTTTTGAGAAGTGACCTGTGCCACTTTGGGGCAATCACGTAAGCCCTGGCATGAGACCCTCCAGAGCTCTCCTTTCCGCTTTTTCTTGATCTGTGGTCCCAAGATCCTAACTGTCACAATGTTGGGCCACAGGTCAGAGACCCAATAAATACCTGAGGCTGCGGAGTGACTGATGGCTGTATTTCCCACTGCCTACAGGGCCGGTTTCCTTGAATTTTCCAAAGTTAACTTACTGTCAATAATTTGAAAACTGAACTCATTACATTGCTCCACAACCCTAGACAAACCTGTTCTTGTTGTTTTCATTATTATTGAAGTGAAAAATCAGATAAATTAACCATTTTAAAGTGAACAATTCAATGCCATGTAGCACATTCATAGTGTGGTATAACCACTGTTCTCTGTGCCGTTCCTGTGCTTGTCATTGTTAGTTGCCATTGAGTTGCTTCTGACTCATAGCGACCCCTACAGGACAGAGTAGAACTGCCCCATTGGGTTTCCAAGGAGCACCTGGGGGATTTGAACTGCCGATCTTTTGGTTAGCTACCGAGCTCTTAACCACTGCACCACCAGGGCGTCTGCACTAGACTCCTTGTTCCCTGGGCAGTCATTACCTTAGAAATAGCCAGGATCCTGTGAAAGTGATATCTGCACTTGGAAGATGACATTGAAATTCTGCTTCTTGTTTCATGAAAGAAAAAAGATTCTGGATTTGAGGAGAAGCAATCAGACATTGCCAGGCTGAGTGAAACTGGGTGGGTTCTGCTCTAATACCTTGCATCCCACGTGACGACTGACAAAGAGCTGATGCCGGTAGTTGGGTTCCGACCGCAGAAGTGGTGTGAACAGAACCGGTCAGAAAAGCATACCATTTGAGAAAGGGAATGTAAGCTGTTTGAGACAGGGACTCTGCTTTGTTTATTCCAAGCTGAATTGCCAGGACCTAAAGTAATGTCAGGAACATAGTAGGTGGTCAGGAAATATTTTTTGAATGAATAAATGAAGGCAGTGTTTCAAAAGGGCTCACTAGGTCCATGAGCAATGTTGCAGATTTTATTTTCATGAATATTACATTCCATTCTGCAATACATAGCTAAGCTGGTGGTATTCTCACGGGCTGCATAAATAGTTTGCCCACCGTGCAAATTACTTTCAAACTCCTACATAAACTCTGACTTCTATTGTTGGACAGGGTTCAAGGTTAAAATTCCATCACTGTAAGCCTTATAGTTTTCATTTCTTAATGTTTGTTTTCTGTGTTATGTGTAGAGTTATTTCACAGATAATGGCAAGCATTATTCTTTGTCTCCACAGAAGATGATCGAGAGCCAACAGACAAACTGACTCTTGGCAGATTTCACCGTATCAACAGTTAGGAAAGAAATATTTTTCCCACCGTTATGAAGGTTAAAATGTGGAGTGGGTTGCCTTACCTGTAGCCCTTTACAGAGCATAAGTCCTCTTATTGTTGGTACAGGGTGACCAGGTATGAATTCTGCCTGAAGAAAGGGTTCAGAGATAGAGCAGAGACAGCAAGTACATGGCAAGTGCCGATTTCACATCCATCGCAGTCATCGCTGATTGATTCCAGCACTCATCTTGCTGAGCTGGGGCCAGCCTTGTAATTAACACAGTGCTTCAGGTAGCCATTACCAATTGATCACAGAGTAGCACGTGAGATTTATTCATTTAACACATATTTATTGAGTGCTGGCTATATGCCTAGTACTGGGAATTTGCCATAAATAAAACAAGCAAAAATGTCTATCCTCATAGAGCTTATATTACCGTGGGGGTGGGGAGAAGGGGGCAAGAGTAGTCAGTAGCCAAAATAAATAAGTAAAATATGTACCATATTCCCAAAAACCCAGTGCTGTATTTTTTTGTACTATATTAGTTGGTGGTAAATCCAATGGGGAAAAATACATCAGGAGATGGAATAGAAATTGTTGGGAAGAGATGGGTTACACTGATAAATAGGGTAACCAAGAGTATTACTTATCTACTGCAGAGGAACAAATTATTAAAGAACTTAGTAACTTAAACAACAAGGAGCTGTGCTCTCACAATTTCTGTGGGTCAGGAATTCAGAAGCAGCTTAACCAGATGGTCTGGGTTTGCAGTGTCTCATGAGGTTGTAGTCAAGATGTTGGCTGGGGCTGCAGTCATCTGGAGGCTTGACTGGGGTTGGAGAATCTACTTCCAAGGTACCTCACTCTTAATGGCTGTTTGTAGGAGGCCTCACTTCATCACCATGTGGGCCTTTCCGTAGAGCTGTTTGAGTCTCCTCACAACATGGCAACTGGCTTCTTCCAGAGTGAACAATCCAAGAGGGAAAGATGGACGCCACAATGTCTTTTGTGACCCAGACTTGGAAGTCACATTTCATCATTTCTGCCATATCCTGTTGGCCAAGCAAGTTAGCCGCATTTGATGGTGGAGAGGGCTATGCCATGGCATGAATGCCAGGGGCCAGTGATTACTGAAGCCATCTTGAAGATTGGCTACCACAGGAAGAATGAATGAAAAGGGAAACCTGGAGTGTGGGAGAGGTTGAGCCTAAAGATACCTGGGGGAAGAATCCTGTAGGCAATGAGAATAACAAATGATGAGACCCGGAGGCTTGGTGTATTTAAGGAATAGCAAGCAGGCCAGGGTGCCTGGAGTGGAAGTGGGAGAGCTGTAGGAGACAAAATCAGAGCCATAACAAAGAGATAGATAACGCAGGACCAAAACACTTTAGTTTTTACTTATCTTGCTGCTTAACAAACCACCCCAAAACTTAGTGTCCTAAAACAATCATTTCATTATACTCATGGATTCCGTGGGTCAGGAATCGTAACAGGGCATAATGGGGCTGGCTTGTCTCTACTCCATGATGGTTCCACATTGTTTGGGCCTCAAATGGGAAGGCTCAAAGGCCGAGGGCTGATGGTTGGGAGCTGAGACTGGTGGTGTCTCCACTCACATGTCTACAGTTGTTTCTTGCTATTGCCTGGGACCTAAGCTATGCTCTCATCTAGGGCACCTACACATGGCCTCTCCATACAGTCTGCACTTTCTCACAGCGTGGCAGCCTCACAGCATTTGGGCTTTTCGGATGGAGGCTAAGGGTGCCAAAGGCAAGTATCCCAAGAGAACCAAGTAGAAGCTGTATTGCCTTTTATGATGTAGACTTGAAAGTTACTAACATCACTTTTGCCATAGACGCAATCCCGTCCAGATTCAAGGGGAAAGAATACAGACCCCCTCCTCTCAGTCATACTCTAAAAAGAGCAGTGGGGTGGGAAGTACTGTTGCAGCCTACTTTGGAAAATAAAATCTGCCACACTCTGCAATGGGAGACCATTGCATTATTCTGCACAGAGCATTTAAGCAGGATAGCTATGGTTGCTATGTCAAGAATAGAATAAAAGGGAAAAAGCGTAGAAGCAGGAAGACCAATTAGGATGCTATTACAATAATCCAGGCAAGAAATGATGAGTGGATGGGATGTGGTGAGAAATGAGGCGGGGAAGCCTGCAGGCAAAGTAAATTTTGTTTGAGGTTTTGCTGAGCTTCGAACAGGAACTTGGTTTCAGACATGTGAAGTTTGGAAGATGGCTGATACTAAAGTCTGAAGTTCAGGGGAGAAATATAGGTTGGAGATATAAATGCTGTAATATAAATGATATGGGAAGATTTGAGATTGAATGAGATCACCAAGAAAGTGTAGATAGAAAAGAGGAGTGAGTTCCAAGGTCTGGGCCAAGGGACATACCAATGTCAGGATATCAAGGAGATCAAGAGGTCTCTGTCAGAGACTGAGGAGGAACAGCTGTGAGGTAAGGGAATGTGGTACCCTGGGAGCCAATGAAGATGCTTTTCAAGATGTTGGAAGTGACCAACTTGTTAGCCATTGACTAATCAAGGAAGAGGAGAACTGAGAATTCCCCACTGGATTTATTGACATGAGGGCCATTGGTTACTTTGATGGAACAATTTTAGTGAGTAGTCAGGTGAATGCCTGATTGGAGGGGACTCAAGAGAGAATAGGAAGGGAAAAAAATGGAGATAGCAAGTACAGTCATGTAGTTAGAGGAATTTTGCCATAAAGAGAAGGACATACCTGAGATGGTAGAGGAGAGGGAAATGGTGTCAGTAGAAATATCTATTTGCCATCCAGGTTGTCATTCATACTAGAATGGCATAGAGAAAGGGGTTAAGAGTGCAGGCTGTGGAGTTGGGTTGCCTTGTTGTGACTCCTGGCTTTTTATCTCACTACTTGTGTGAACTTTGGGGATTCACTTAATCTATCTGTGCCTCAATTTCTTCATCTGAAATTAATAATTGTAACTCCTCAGAAGGCTTCGAAGAGTGAATAGGTTGCTTGAAACAACCTGAAACAGTGCGTGGCATGTGGTGAACACTCAAATATTAGCTATGTTGATGATGAAGATGACGATATGACAGACCATATGTCTACAACTTCTCAGGAGCACCTGGTGCACCAAAGGAGAGAAGATTAAAGCACCCCTGACACGTAAGCTGCCGATGTGGTCGTCATTCCCCACATTGGAGTTGTTTGACCCAGAAGTGAGCTGGAAACTGAACCCAGTGATGACCCAGAAAGAGAAACGAGGCAAGGTGGGAAGGAATGGCAACTCTGTCGGTCTCTCCAGATACTAAGGACGTTCACAAATCGTGTAGATCAGGAGCTGCCCGGCAGACAATAGTTTTGTTGCAGAACGTTTTGTTTATAACTCCTCATTTCCCGAGGATCCTCCCTGGAACAAGGGATTAGATTCTCTGTTTTCTTAGATGGCAGAGTAGATGTGCATTGTAAGATTTAAAAACAATTCTGACTTTTAAAAATCCAGCTACAGCTTTATCTGATGGCCTTTAGCAGAGTGCGAATTCCTCAAGTGAAAGGGCATTGAGGCAGAGAAGAGTCAACTGTTTCCATCAAAAGTCTGTAAACTGCCTGAGAGATTTTTAAAAATTATTGTTGGATTCCTAGTGAATTCACCTTAGAAAACTTTGCAGATGTTCTAAAACTTATTTTTAAACAAATAGCTCTCCTACTTGCATTTCCTAACCTGGCTTCCTCACGTCATTAAAGACAAACTTTTTTAAAAAAGACAAAACATATATCCATGATTTTATTAATTAAAAAAACCCTCCACAGATGAGAGATTTTTTCCTAAGCTTTCCAGGTTATTTCAAATTGCAGCCAAGGTTGAGGGTCACTGCAATGGGTCCATCATTCTTAGAAGATGACAAGATGGCTGCCCTGTCACAAGAGGACTGTTTGTAGGAATCTGTAGTGGAGGCCAACTTCCCCATATAACTGTGGGAACTAGGAGTGGTCTGGCCAGTGTAACTCAAAGTGTGGTACGAAGACCACTGCTGGTCGGCAAACTCTTTCATTTCTGATCTGCAAGGGACTTGCACCATCATGTGAATCAACTATGTCATTGAGATTTTTTTGTAGCAAGACTTTCTTTAGGGATAAGTCGTACATTGATACACTTTCTGAAGCAAGCTTCGTGTCTCATCATGGACAAGTGACACAGAGTTTGTGGATGGGCACTTTGAGCGGCACTGGGTGCCAAATGCCCAGGAATTGGAGTACAACCTCAGGGGTCTTACAGCCATGCAGTCCAACCACTGACTCCTGGAGCAGCTGAGATGCTCCAGCCCTCCCCAGGAAAAGTGTGCTACGTCCTTAGAACACTGATGCACTGCCCACAGGACAGTATGCTAAGCACTTCTCAGGAAGCTCAAATGTGCAGGGACAGCCTTGATGAAAACCTATGGCCGCAAACTCAGTGCCTGTTAACTTATCAGTGTGGACAGCAGGGAATTGGAAAAATGCCTGACCAGAGACCAGAGTGCTCCATGGATGGCTTCAGGGCCTCCAAGGACAGAGAGAGTATTCTAGCATGGCACTCTAACTGCAAGAGATAGAAAATCTGAGCTGTTTTCCCTTCAGCTGGTGGATACCAGTATGGGCAGTGGAGGAGGAGAAAGTCTCTGGATCACAGAGGGCGGGTTTGCAAAGAGTTTGTGTGGGGGGCGGTACAGATGTAAGGGAAAACCAGAGAGACAATTACTGTAAAAGCATCTTTGTTAAGTAGCAAAACCAACAGCTGGACCAGATTAGCTGTTCCCAATTTTTTTTTTTTCTCTTTCCTATTTTTGGACATGGAAAGAAAATGTGCAAAATGATTCCTGTTTTGGAGAAAAGCGGAGAAGGAGGCTGGGGCTGGGAGATGGGGCTGTGGACCAGGACGGAGAGGCAGGGGGAAGTGTGAGGGGCTGGATGGCTGGGGCTCCTTGGTTCCCTGGGGGATGGGAACAGCAGCACCGTCGCTGTCCTCCCTTCCTCCCCAGGGAATGTGATCAGCACAACTGGTGAACAAGAGCAGGTTCTTGCAGGCTGGCACTGAGGCCAGGAGCAGAGGGAAGACCAGAGAGCTGTAACCTCAGGCTCGCAGCCAAGGTGCGGCCACTGCGGAAGCAGACACATTGGCCTTTCCACCTTCGCTAAGTCCCCCTTCCCTGACATTAAGTGCATGGTGTTCTGCTGCTCTGACTGTGACTCGTCAAAGTTCCCAGAGACTCATTCCTGCTCAAGTGTAAATGACTGATACGAAAGGACATGCTTACCCCCTGAGGAAGACGCTTCAGAAGATTCTGATGGGGCAAAGGAGGAAAGCCTTCTAGGAGTTACCAAGGGCTTGGAATTCTCTTAACACTTCTGGTGGGGGTGAAAATTGGTACAAACACTTTGAAAAGCTGCTGGTGGTATCTGCTAAAGCTGAATGCACACATACCCTATGACCCACCAATTCTACTCCTAAGTACATGCCAAAAAGAAACAAGCATGCATTTGTTCACCAAAAAACATGTACTAAAGTATTCAGAGCAGCACTCTCTCTATATACCAAAAACCAAACCAAACCTGTTGCCATCAAAATGATTCCAACTCATAGCAACCCTACAGGACAGAGTAGAACTGCCTCATAGAGTTCCGAGGAGCACCTGGTGAATTCCAACTGCCGACATTTTGGTTAGCAGCCGTGGCTCTTAACCAGTACACCACCAGGGTTTCCAGCATTTTCTATAAGAGCCTTAAATTGAAAACCACCCAAATGCCATCAGTAATAAACTGGGTAAATAAACCATGGTACATGCACACAATGAGAATGAACCATCTTCAACCACTAACAACAATATGGATTAACTAGACACACACAATGCTGAGTTCTACTCTGTCCTATAGGGTTGCACTGAGCAGCCCTTGGGTGATTCAAACAGTTAACTCGTTCAGCTGCAATCAAAAGGCTGATGGTTCCAGTCTACCCAGAGGCACCTTGGAAGAAAGGCCAGGCAAGCTACTTCCCAAAAAACCAGCCATTGAAAACTCTGTGGGCACAGTTCCACTCTGACACATGTGGGGTTGCCATGAGTCGGACTCAACTTGACGGCAGCTGGTTTGTAGCGAGGTGGAGCTGCCTCCTGGCAACCGCAACCCTTCATCCTAGTTCTGCCCATGGTGGGGGCAGGCCACAGACACATCTTGTCTTCTTCATATGGCAGCCCTTTCATGCCTCCCGGGCTGTTTCTGGGCCAAGCACAGCCCCTTCTCAAGCTTCCTTTATGTGATAACTTTTGTTTTGGAACCGCTGGACTCAGAGATGACTGCCCTCTGTGGGAGAGGCCTGAAGTTGATTTTTGTCAACTCCCAGTTTTTTTGTTTTCCTTTATTCTTTATGGGAAATTCCAATAACAGCTCCAGCTTCCAGGCTTCTGCCAAAGGTGGGGATACTTTGACCAACCAAGAAGTAGTGGACTCCTGAGCTGTCTCAGTTCTTTGGAACAAAGTGGGGAACCTAAAGGGGTTGACTCACAACACACAGCCAAGCTCCAGAGCAGGACCTGGGAAGTAATTGAGTGGGGAGGAGTTTAGTACTTGCCCTGGGACCAAGGCTGCCTTACCTCACAGAAGCCTGGAAGAACCGGTACCTCGCCAGTCTTTCAGAGACTTGAGCCAGCATAACCCCTGGAGCAGGAGGGACTTTTCACAGCCTGCGAAAGGGCACACAAAGCTTGTAGTGACTGCTCCGAGAGCTAATACTGCTGCCACTTGTGGTTAAGCCCGTTTGCCTCCCAGAAAAAGGAAAAATGATTAATTCCCTGGTGAGTGCCAGTAAGGTCTTCAGGCTCAGGAAGAGAACTTGACCAATGATCTTCTGTAATGGTTCCATATTCCAGCTCCATATTCTTAGGTGTCCTCCTAATAATCCAGATGGGAATGACTTGACTTCCGAAGTCATAGGAAAGAACACTTTGTTATGGCCCAGTCTGTTTTAGGCCCAGCCACACAGTCACTTAAAATATATTTACACTGAGGAAAGGGGGCCTATTTTTAAAAATAAGTTATCTCATTCATACAAGTCTCTCCCTGGCCAAAAGAGTGAAATGGCAGCCCTGGCCTGTCATAGTGTACTTCCGTGGCCCCATAAGACAAGGGCCCTGAGTGGAAATCCTACTTTGCTGACTCTTGACTCTTGCAGATTTTGCTGCATAACCATCTCTGACTACGATGTAGACAGGACTGGCTACATAATTTGCAATGCCCAGGGCAAAGTGAAGATGTGTGGACAGACCCTTATTCAAAATGATTAAGAATGATGTGAATAACCATTGTCAATGAACAGTACCTGTAAAATTGCTGAATGGGTGTGCTTTGTTGCATGTATTTTCACCAAAAAAAAAAAAAAAAGTAATGAAAAAAATTGTTAACAATGTCAAGACAGTAACATCACAGAGTTAAATCAACAATTGTTGTTAGGTGCCGTCAAGTCAGTTCCGACTCATAACAACCCTATGCACAACAGAACAAAACGCTGCCCAGTCCTGTGCCATCCTCTCAATTGTCGTAATGCTTTGAGCCCACTGTCGCAGCCACTGTGTCAATCCTTCTCGTTGACGGTCATCCTCTCCTTCGCTGACCTACTTTACCAAGCATGATGCCCTTCTTCAGGGACTGGCCCCTGCTGATAACGTCCAAAGCTCATGAGATGAAGTCTCGCCATCCTCGCTCCTAAGAGGCATTCTGGCTGTACTTCTTCCAAGACAGATTTATTTGTTCTTCTGGCAGCCCATGCTATATTCAATATTCTTCACCAACACCCTGGACCCTTCTAAGTGTGGGGCCCTGTGTGATTGCACAAGTCACGTGCCTGGGAAGCCAGTTCTGCAGCTAGGAGACTGCACAGATGTTCCTTTAAGAACAAGCCAAGAATCCCCCTTAACACTGCTTATAGTTTACATGGTAATGGAGGGCCTGTCCAGTATGTAAGAAAAGGAAAAGATTGGAAGTGAAGAGATGTCATTGACATTTGCAGATGGTATTGGAAAAACCAACATAATCAACAGGAAAATAAAAGGACTTGAGTTAATAAGAAATCCATCAAGTTTGTCAGACACGAGATTCTAGCGTGGCGTGGGGACCCAGCTTGATGTAGAGCTGGTACATGGGTTTGTAGGGTGCATTTGTCTGGCTGCTGCTGGCAACTTGTTCACAGGAGCTGGAGTGAGGGAGAGTGCTTCCTCCTTTGCATCCCACCCTGAGAGAGGGCTTCACCAAGCTTATTTTGTGTCCCCTGGAGTGTGGGGCACCTTTTAGACGGTGTATGCACAAGTCCAGCAATCTCAAGGTAAGACACTGTGTGCCTGAGGCTGCAGGGCCAAGAGTGAGCAGAGGCTGCTTGCGGGGGAACCTGCCCTCCCTTCTGAAGGTGGGTCAAAGGCACAGAACGGTGGGGGACAGAGGTGGAAACTAGGAAACTAGGACAGGGATGCTTTGCTTGGGGTCACTGGGATCCCACCTAAAAGGACCACCAGGAAGTGGAGGGGTACTTCACATAGAGTTCTGTGTGGAGGGGGCCCCAACTTGGGGTGGGGAGAGATTTGACATTGATTCAGGTCTAGAGTTTTAAAGGCTTTGCAACAAGTAAGGCTGTGAAGCCAAAACTTACCAAGGATGATCCCCTGGTTCTGCCCCTCGTCTGTGAATCTGTACAAATCCCTGAAACTGCCACAGCCACACCCACCTACCAGGGTCACGGGGACCCAGAGCAAAGCAACAATCACCTCCAACAATCACTGCATGTGGGTTGTAACCGTAAAGCATCTTCATTTTTGGCTCCCACTGTTTCCTTAAATTTATTCTGTGAGGCTAGTTCTTTTTGGCTCCTGGATCAAATTTAGAACATTCCTCATGAGTTATGTGGTCCCTTTCGGGTACTAAAAGCAATCTCAGTTCAGTAATTCATATTTTCAGTGTGGTGAAAAAATTCAGCTTTACACTTTAGGCAAAGTTTCAGCTTCTGTATGTTCACAACGTGGGCTGGGAGCAGGTGGGAGGTGGTGTGAGTTCTTAAGCTCTTACTCTGCCTCTGACCCTTCTAGGATCAGAGTATGAGGGTGGAGAGTGGTGAGAAAGTTTTTACCTAGCCGACACTGTTGTGACCTAGCAGCCGGGTTTCTGGACTTAGCAGTTCTCACAGGGACAATTTTCTGGGTTCTTCAGAGATACCTGCTATCCCCTTACCTTATCACTGAGAAAATCATCTCAAGTTCCCCAGCTACAGGTTTTTGTACATAACTTTTTTTTTTTTTTTTTCAATTTAAAAAGTTCTCCTCCTACTCTAATTTCTAAGCAGGTTTTTTTGTTTTTTAATCATAAATAGATAAATGCTTCCTCTAGTAGTTTGAGATTATAGTGTGTTTTCTGTTGGTTGGTTTATTACTGAAGCAAATTATGTCAATAGAGTTTCTGATATTAAACCATCCTTGTAGTCTGTGGATAAAATACCTAGTATCTGATTTGGTAAGTTAAAATTAGTTTGATTTTACTCCCTGAGGGACTGAGTTACTGGGCTGAGGGCTGTGGGGATCATGGTCTCACGGAACATCTAGCTCAATTGGCATAACTTAGTTTATAAAGAAAATGTTCTACATTCTACTTTGGTGAGTAGTGTCTGGGGTCTTAAGAGTTTGAGAGTGGCCATCTAAGATAGTTCACTGGTCTCACCCTGTCTCGAGCAAGGGAGAATGAAGAAAACCAAAGACACAAGGGAAATATTAGTCCAAAAGACTAATGGACCACAACTACCACAGCCTCCACCAGACTGAGTCCAGCACAACTGGATGGTGCCCAGCTACCACCACTGACTGTTCTGACAGGGATCACAATAGGGGGTCCTGGTCAGAGATGAAAAAAATGTGTAACAAAATTCTAACCCCCCCCCCAAAAAAAAGACCAGACTTACTGGTCTGACAGAGACTGGAGAAACCTGAGAGCATGGCCCCCCAAACTCTCTTTTAGCTTAGTACTGAAGTCACTCCTGAGGTTCACCCTTCAGCCAAAGATTAGACAGGCTCATAAAACAAAACGAGACTTACTAGGCACACTGGCTCAGGGGCAAGGACGGTAACGCAGGAGAGGACAGGAAAGCTGGTAATGAGGAACCCAAGGTTGAGAAGCGGAGAGTATTGACATGTCATGGGCTGGTAACCAGAGTCACAAAATAGTATGTGTACTAATTGCTTAATGAGAAGCTAGTTTGTTCTGTAAACCTTCATCTAAAGTACAGTTAAAAAAAAAAAGTTTGATTTTTGTATCTGTGTTCATAAGTGAATTAAGGCTATAATATTCTTCTCTTGTATTCTTCTTATCTGATTTTGTAAGTGCCATTACACTAACCTCATACAATGAGAGGCAGATTTTTCTTTGTTTCTGTTTTCTAGTACAATTTCTTTAAGATTGGAATTAACTGTTTCTTGAGAGTTTGGCAGAACTCAACTGTAAAACCTTCTGGGCCTGAGATTTTTTGGGGAGGAGAGATATTTAACTCCTATTTCAGTCTCTTTAATACTTACTGCTCCATTCAAATTCTCTATTTTTTTCTTGCACTGATTTTGGCGTTTGTCTTTTCTTTGGTATTTATTCATTTTATTAAGTTTTAAAGTATACGAGCACATAGCTGTTCATAATACTTTTTTAATAGCAGCTTTATCAAGATATAATTCACAGGCCATAAATTCTCCAACTTAAAATGCCCAGTTCAGTGGTTATCACAGAGTTGCGCAACCATCACCAACCACTATCTAATTTCAGAGCATTTTCATCAGTCCCCAGAGAAATCCTATATCCATTAGCAGTCACTCCCCACTCCCCAGCACCCCCAGTCTCTGGTAACCACTAATCTACTTTTTGTTTCTGTAAATTTGCCTACTCTGGACATTTCATATAAATGGAATCATACAATATGTGGACTTTTGTGTTTGGCTTCTTTCACTTAGCATACTATTTTCAAGGTTCATTCATGTTGTAGTATGTATCAGTGCTTCATTCCTTTATATCATTAAATAATAGTCCATCCTTTGGACAAGCACATTTTGTTTATCCAGTCCTCAGCTGATAGGCATTTGGATTGTTTCCAATTTTTGGCAATTGTGAATAATGCTGCTGTGAACATTTATGTACACGATTTTGTGTGGACACATTCTCCATTGTTCTGGGTATATACCTAGAAGTGGAATTGCTGAGTGATATGGTAACTCTATGTATAACATTTTGAGAAACTAACAAAACGCTTTACAAAGTGACTGCATCTTTTTACAGTCCCGCCAGCTGTGTATAAAGGTTCCAATTTGTCTTCATCTTCCATATCCTTTTGAAACCATTCATACAAAGCTTTCAGGTCTAGTTTTTGCATATGTTAATTCCGTGTTTTATTTACTAATTTCTTTTCAGTCTTGATAAAGGTCTAGTTTAAAGAAATAATATTGTGTTTTTTAATCTTCTCAATTACTTCTGTTTTTAGTATTGTCTCTATTTCACTGATTTTTGCCATGATATTTATATTTTTTTAGTTTATTCTTTTGCTGCTTTACCAGTTTCTTGAGTTGAATGGTAGTTCATTTATGTTTTCACCTTTCTTGTTTACTAATACATGCATTTTACTTCTCCTGTAGCTGAGTCTCATTAATTTTGACACTCAGTGTTTCCATGATCAATCAGTTTTAAAGACAACTTAATACTCTAACTTCCTTTTTAACATAAGGAGTATTTAGTGATATTTTCATTTCTAAAATATGAGAATATTTAGCTTTTTGTTACTAATTGCTAATTTTATTGCATTTTTAATGAAGAATATAGTCTGCATGTTATTGTTCTTTGGGCTTTATTGAGGCTTATTTAGTGGCTTAATAAATGACCAGTTTTTGTAAGTGTTGCCTGTATGCTTTAAAAGAAAGCATGTTCTGTGTTCCTTGGGTGTAGACCTCTGCATACTGTTTACCTAATAGCTCGATCTTGTTCATTGTAGTGTTTACATCTTCAGTTTCTCTACTTTTTTGTTTTGTTTTGCTTAAACTATTAGTCTCTGAGAAAAGCCTTATAAATCTTCCAATATAATTGTTGATTTATCCAGTTTGTCATGTTGTTGCTTAATGAATTTTGAGATGGTCTTTTAGGTGCGTGTTTTTTTTTTTACAAGTATAATGGGTTTTTTCGATTGTTTTGTTGTTGTTGTTGGTGGTGGTGGTCTATTGTGTCTTTTGTGAGTATTTCACTTTTTTGTTGTTGATCCTAGTGACTTTTTATTTATTTATTTATTACTGTTTTCAGATGTTAAATGCCCTACCTCCTTTTTTTTTTTTTTTTTGGTTCATATAGGCCTTATAGAGCCCTAGTGGTGCAGTGGTTAAGAGCCAAGCTGCTAATCAAAAGGTCAGCAGTTTGAATCCATCAGCAGCTCCTTGAAAACCTTATGGGACAGTTCTATTCTGTCATAGGGTCACTATGAGTCAGAATTAACTCAATGGCAACAGTTTTGTTTGTTTGTTTGTTTATTGGCCTTATATATCCTTTTGTTTCCTTTTATTTTCAACCTTTGGTGTCTTTTTGTTTTAATTACATCTCTTGTGGTTAGCCTAGTGTTGAGTCTTGGCTTTTGTACTTAATCAAGTATCTATCTTTTAATTGGTGAATTTAATTAAGTTATACTTATTGTAATTACATTTATGTTAGGACTCAGTTCTGCTGTCCTTTTCATATTTTACATTTGATGTTCTTTTTAAAATGTCTTTCACTCCCCATTCCCGATTTCCATTGGAAAGATAAAGTTTTCTTAAGCTAGTTTGGAAAGACACACATTCAGAATTTTCAAATGATTTTCCTTAAGACAAATATTAATTTCTATTTTCCTCTATTAGTTCGTTAAACTTATTGCTATGTCTACGGCACAGTGGCTAAGCACTTGGCTGCTAACCCAAAGATTGGCAGTTTGAACCCAATGACTGCTCTGCTGGAGAAAGATGTGGCAGTCTGCTTCCACAAAGATTACAGCCTTGGAAAGACTATGGGGCTGTTCTAGCCTGTCCTATGGGGTTGCTATGAGTCAGAATAGGCTCAACAGCAGTGGGATTTCTTCCCTCTAATAAAACACATACTGTAACACACTCATGGCACTTTGATCGTTGGTAGTTTCTTCAGGGTTGTTATTGGGGAAGAAAGCTAATTAGCCATCGTGACTTTGAGTTCTCCTGACCACAGCAGGGTGCTTCCTCCTTGGAATACCTACTAGTTCTCTAGCTTAGCTCAGTGCCCAAGATAGCCCAGCTGTTTTGCCTCTGGATTTCCCTTCGGTATATTCCCAGCTCCTTTACTTGCATATATTTCACAATTCTTCTTAATTAACGAAGTCCATATTCTCAACGTGACTTGACTTACGCCAAGCATACCAATTCTTTCCTTGGTTCTGTGGAAGAATGCCACCCAAGTCCAATAGCAATACTCACTTTGAACAAGTTACACCTAAAAGCAACAGAGGCTCATTAAGAAATTTGTTTCCCAATATTAATAACTCCTGAATGGCTGGCAAGAGTAGATGTGACTTCCTTGTTGTCCAAGTTCTCCATGCTCAGCTCACAATGTAGCATCAGGCTGGACACACGGAGACTCAAGAAACCCATCTGGATTTTGTCCTTGTTTTTTAAATAGTGACCACATCGGTAATTATTATCATACATCGTCTTTAAATAATTTTGGAGTCAGTATAGTAAGAACCTTCTAAAAGGAGCTGGGAAGATCTTTCTCTATTTTCTGTTTTCTGGAACAACTTGTATAAGATTGGAGTTAATTACTGCCTGAAAGTTCAGTAGAACGCCCTTTGAAACGAGGCAGACAGTTGATATAGGCAGTAGTTCTCAGCTTCGCCTTCTACTTCTTAGGTCATACACCTTTCCCCTTATAGATTATAGCCTAGTGAGCATCGAATTCTGTTTTTCGAAGCTCTAGCAATCCCTAGTGGTACCTAAGGAGCCATCATGGGGAGTGAGCATTACCCCTGCTTCAACCAGAGCAGCTTCGCTGTGATTTGTTTTATGAAGTTTTGTCAAAGAGAGAAATTGATGGCGGAAATCTTGCTTTGATTTTGGGGTTTCCTTACCCAGTGGCATCACTAGGGGAAGGCAGGGGGTGCAGACCACGCCGGATGACACTGTGCATAAAAATGACTGTCCATAAAAATATTCCTGTAGTTAGTTATAACAACAAAAATATTTTTCATAAGCTCAGCTTACATGTATCAATTACACCTACAAGGCTAAAACTCTATGCCGATTTACTTTTCGAACCTCGTAATGTGCTCTGCTCAGAGCTCTCATTATTGCCCAATTACAATGATGCTTCCATTCACCTGGTTTCATCTACACGAACCACAAGCACACACTGTTTTTTTTGTTGCTGCTGGTGTTTTTTATAGACACTGATTTTGTCAAATTTTCCAGTGTTTTAGCCACATTATTGCAGTAATTAGTATTTGTGAGCCTATATCAAAAGCTTTTTTTGAGAATGAAGTAGTAATTAAAGGAAAGGAAGGAGTCATACGCCAGAATTACGATTTACAAGTAAAATCAGTACAAAAAACATTACAAAGGATTCTCTACGGTCTGGTACAGGAGAAGACCCATGGTGGGGTGGGGGAGTGACACTGAGTTATCACACTTAGTGACACCAACCCTAGCGACGCCATTGTTCTTACCCATAAAACCAAATATTCACTTTAAAGAAATCCCTGACCAAAATCACTCCACCAGACACTTTTCTTTCACTGGGAGTTGCAAATCCTTTCTTTCCTGTTTGAAGCCCAGCTTACTAAACTTGAATCTCAAAAGATATGGCTGGGTGGAGGGGCAGAGACTATCCCTTATTCTCAGTAACGGGGGAGGGGAGGGTTCAATCCATCATGTTAAAACTAGCCAGTGATTGATCTTCTGTATTTCTCCCTCCTTTTTATAAGCCCCATTGTACCTAGTTTCTTCAAGCCATTTGCTTTTTCTGGAAACAAAATGGCCTCCCTATATGCATGAAGAATAACTGCTCAGAATAAACTTTTTGTTCAAATTTTGGTGAGTTTTGATTCTTTTTAACAGTTTCTGGAGAGGACATTCAGCAGAGATGAATCAGTACAGTCACATTCAATGTGAAAATACTAAATTTCTTCATACTAGGTGGTAAATAGTTGTTGTCCTGAGCTCTCTGGGTATACTGTGCTGCCTTAACCACGTGGCCTGTTCCCTGAGACCCTTCCTCCAACTCCCTATGATCCAGAACTAAAGGGTTAATGCCAGGCAGGGTAGGGGGCCCCAGGGCCCTGCTGTAGGGCTGTGGTCTGTGTGTGCTCTGACTGGAGGGCGTCCAAGCACGCCTGCTTGCTCAGTATTTTCAATATCAGCCTTGTATCTGTCCATGCAAGATTTCATTTGAACAAACAGCCCCAGAGCGTCAAAAATTTAGAAAACCATCACCAGTCCAATTCCTTCATGTTAAGTTTGAGGAAACTGAGAGCCAGAAGTGTTAATAGTTTGTTCAAAATCACACGTCTAGTTAATGACAAAACGAGAAACTCTTTGTTCTCTCTCCACCTCACGTGCTTCCCACTCCACTAAAACAAACCAGATAAAAATGAAAGATAATCAGCAAAACCCAACCGTTATTTCTTTCCACGTCGTAACAACATTAGGGCACATTAGATTCAGTAGGACTTTCTTTCCCAGAAAGCTAAAATGCTGAAACAAAATACCCGTTTCCTTCAGTTCACGGAAGCAGATAGCCACCCAAGTCTTTCTCCCGAGGAACGGTGGATGGGTTCAAACCACTCAACAATTGGTTAGCAGCCCAAACAGTTAACCACTGTGCCACCAGGGCTTCTTTAAACATGGAAAAGGACTAGGGACATGAATGCAATCAGAGCTGTATCAGTGCCAGAAGTATGTTTAAAAACCAAAAGACCTCAGTTCCTCTATCGCATAACGTTGGTCATCTTTGTGTTAAAGATGGCCTGACAGAGGCATTCTGTCCTCTGAGAGCCGGAAGCGCCTCTGAAATGAATAATTTCTGCAGCGTTCTTTATGAGTTCCATTATTGGCCCCCTCCACCTCTGTGCACCACGCTCCTGCATCTGCTAAACTTGAATATAAGCTCCTCTTCGGGCTGCCACACCTGCTGAAGACTTTGTTCTTACTGTGTCTTTTCATTCCGATGGCCCGGTGGCATTCATACCCAAGGAAGTCCTGGGGAGCAGAAAGGAGGCAGGGATGCCCCAGGAACACTGGAGATGAAAGCCAAGAAGTCCTGATGGATGCACCCAGGCAGAGGCGGTTCCTCCCCTTGCTGCCATTTGCCTTCTTGTCCCTTCACACAGCCTTGAGCTTTCTCTCGAACTCTGCTGTCTTCTAGCTGATGTGTCGCCCTGAAAAAAGGTACATTCATTCAAAGAAAGTGCCAATCACCTCCCTCCCCCATCAGCGGGGGTCCTGGGGCTCAAAGCAGACAGCAGAGCCACAGCCCCCCTCCCCTCACCCTTGCAGGAGGGTTTGCTTCCTCTAGCTCGCACCTCAATCCCAGATTTGAGAGAACAGAGGCGTTTGGGGAGGCATATGTAAAAACTCAGAATTGTGTTTGGGCAGACAACATACATTAGCAACAATTTCCTTTCTGAGCACAGACAGGCAGGCTTGAAGAACTACAATCTGGTTAAATAAAATACAGATCTTCCTTCCAGTGGAATAGTCTACAACCAGGAAGAATTAAGTACTTGCAGAATTTTAATGATGTGAGAAACTGCTTACAAAATATAATGTCAAGTGAAAAAAAGCCAGATACAGAATTGTATTGGGACTATGAGCCCCGACGTGTAAAATATATATTTGTATATACTGAGCAAATATTTTTTCCTCTATGTATGTATGCTTACAGAAAAACAAAATGTTAACACAGGTTCTTTCTGAGTTATGAGATTATGGCTAATTTTCTTTTCGAAATCAACTCAACAGCAATGGGTTTGGTTTGGTTTTTGGTTTTATCCTCTCAGAAAGGCACCCTGGTAGCGCACTGGTTAAGCACTTGGCTGCTAACTGAAAGGTTGGCAGTTCAACCCCACTGGCTGCTCCACGGCAGAAAAAGGTGCCAGGCTGCTTCTGTAAAGATTACAGCCTTAGAATACCTATGGGGCAGTTCTGCTCTGTCCTACAGGATCGCTATGAGTTGGAACTGACTCGACGGCAGTGGGTCTGGTTTGTTTATGCTGTTAGGTATGTTCCAATTATTCTATGGTAAATATTTATTTCTTGTTATCAGAAAGTTATTTTGAAACAATGAAATTGAAATCATCAGAGTATTAGTGCTGAAGTCACTACAGAGATCAAGAGTCAAATCTCCTCGTATTCCAAAAAATGAAAACCGAGGAACCAAGCTACGTGACTTGACCAAAAGTTTGTAACTTGTCAGGGTCTGGAACTTCTGGCTCTGAAGTCCATGTTTGTCCACGAAGTTGTTGCTTGAATGCCATTTTATAATCATCTTTAAATAATAAGTAAAACCTGAAGTTCGTACAGAGCCTTTTTGCAAAGGGCTTTCACGTAGTTGTTTCATCTGATTATCATGGCACATCTATGACATCAAGTAAGGCCAACTTCAGGCTCGTCATTTCACGGAGACTCACAGAGTTACGCACCTCAAGTCACAAAGCGAGATTGGGGCAGAGCTGGGACCAGACCCAGGTTTTCTACCTCCTCTGCTAGGAATTTTTCCATTTTGCCAAGATGCCTTTCCCTGACTTTTACATTTTTTGATTAAACTTCTCATTTCTAGATAATTGTAGATTCACATGCAATTGTAAGAAATATTACAGACAGATCTTATACACCCACTACCTAGTTTCCCCGAGGTTACATCTTTGCAAAACAATGGTACAACATCACAATCAGGATGACTGTCGTGCCCTTGACAGTTGAAAGGGGCACAGGTCTTTTTTCGTGGGATGACCCTCTACCTGATTCTGTCTGATGTTTCCCTATAACTGAATGTAGGCCGCGCATTTTCGACAGAAATTCCAGAGAAATGATGCTGTGTTCTTCTCAGCACAGCAACACATCAGGAGCCACGTGGTGTTGGTCTGTCCACCACTGGCAAAGTTAACCCGATCACCCGGTGAGGTTGACATGTGCCAGATTTCTCACCATAAAGTCAGTTTTCTCTTTGCAGTTGCTCAGTATTTTGTGGGGAGGTATTCTGAGATTAAACCAAAATCTTGTTCCACATCTGTCTTAGGCTGGATTCTCTAGAGAAGTAAAACCAGTAAAGCATAAAATACATATAGAGAGAGATTTATATCAAGGAAACAGCTCACGCAGTTGTAGAGGCTGGAACGTCCCAAGTCCGTGGGTCAGGATAGAGACTTCTCCTGACTCGTGTAGCCACAGGGACTGACGAACCCAAGAATGGCAGGTCAGAGAGCAGGGCTCTTGCTCACTGGCTGTGTAGATCAACAAATCCCAAGATTGGCAAGCAAGATCAAAGGTAAGGTCAGATGAAGAGGAGCCAGCTGCAGGATCCAGAAGGAGCAAAAGCCCATCAATCTTGCCAGAATGCCCACTTATATTTGATGTGGGCCACACACCCAAGGAAACTCCCTTTCAACTGATTGGCTACTCACAACAGATCCCATCATGGAGGTGATCACATTACATCAAATCTCTTCATGGAACTGATCACAACATCATACTACTGCCAAACCACTGAGAATGACGGGCCAGCCAAGTTGACACATGACATTAACCATCACAGCATCAAACCTGTACTCAGCAGCTGCAGCATCCGCTGTCACCTCCTACCTATATCAACCCCCACTCTGATAATTGCCAAGGGCCAATTCCCTATTTCCATCACTCCTTATACATTTATTGGTTGGTATTTTTTTTTTTTATTTTACTGTAACGAAGATCTTTTCTTTGGCGTTATTCATTTATTTATTCATTTGTTTACTTATGTATTTATATCAGTATGAAATCGTGGAGTCCTTTTTCAATAGCTGTAATTCATTACTGTCATTATTTATTTTGAATCTCAAATCGTCCCTGATTTGGCTGGTGGAGCACCTTCAATAGAGGTCTTGAATCCTTCTGCTATGGTCTCATCGTTCTTTGAGGATTTTACTTCCTGGCACCAGCAGATGTTTCAGGGTCATCGTGTACTTTCCCTGCCTCAGCCCTGAAATCAATAATTTCACCAGGAGATTTAACTCCTTTTAGTGGAGAAAGGCATTAGAAACCAAGATCTGGGTGCTGTGTGTGCTTATTGCTACTGAGATGTCGGTATTTCTAGGCCCTTTCAGCAACCAATGGTAGAAAAATAATGTATATAAAATAATACATATGTATACACACACACACTCATGCACATACATACATCTATAACTTTTATATTTATCTTATGTGTACAAATATGTGCATATATAGAGATACATATATGTATTACATATATACATACATACATGTGTATTTAAAAAACATAAATTTCTCCCCATGTCTCCAATTCCAATCCAGCACCTCAGGGTTCTTTGCAGTCTTCATCCTTTCCATGTTTGGAAATCCCTTGTTTAACAGTGGGAAATTTGGCTTCTGTTTCTCTCAACTTATTAATTTCTGTGCCCAATATAACTCATCTCCAAGCCCCCTGGTGCCTCTTCTGCCTCCCACCTTCTCTGCTGGCTGTCTTCAAGCACCTCTCTCCCCCACTGCTGCCTTCCTAGCCACTGGGCATGACACTGCCTTCATGCCACACACCCACACGCCTTCCTGGCTGCTCAGCTGCTGGTCAGCCAATGCCACCACAGAAGGAAGAGCAGAGGGAAGGGAAGGGAAGAGAGAAAGGAAGCAGAAGACCCCACCATGCGGTTAGACATCAGCGATCTACTAATAGAGAAAAGCAAACGGCAGAATTAAAAACCAGCTCCCTGACTTCCTTAGCAGGAAGATGAAAGTTCGTTCTCTGCTGTGGTGATTTCTGTGGGAGGAGCTCCTTCCAGGTGGAGGTGGAAGCAGGCTGGGGTGGCTGTCCTGTCAGACAGAGGTAGGTGCAGAGGCACTGGGAGGTGAAGCCTAATGCTGGAAGGGGCTGTGGAGATCCATCCTGCAAGTCCCGGCCCCCTGCAGTCAGGGACACACAACAGTAATAGGAGGTATTCTGGGCTTGATTCATGAGATGTGCCCAGATGTTGCACAGCTGCTGCTTGGGTACGGTGGGCTGTGAGTTGTGTGCAAATCCCAGCATGAAGTCCTACCTTTTCTCTTCCAAACGGAGAAACCCACCAGAGTATCATGCTAAAAAAGCTGAGTCAGGTGACCTGGCCCAATCCCTCATTTATACAGGAGAACCCGAGTCCTAGAACCTAAGCGCCTTGCCTAAGAGCTCTCAGACAGAGCCCAAGACGTTTTCTTTTTCATTCCTTTTTCTGCCATAGATCCAGAAAGCTCTAGGCCAGAATGTTCAAAGATCCCAGATGAGTCTAGGAGCCCTGGTGGCACAGTGGTTAAGAGTTCGGCTGCTAACCAATATACCTCATAGTGTTAGCTCTCATTATTATACTGCATACTCGTGTTTTCTCCCCAACCAGACTGTAGGCTCTGAGGGCAGGATCTACAGCTTTGTTGACTTAGGGCTCTTGCAGCCTGCAGTGGCGCGTTGCACACGGTGAACGATCATCATTTGTGGGATGGGTAGGATGGGTAGACATGCGGTGGATGTCAGCCTGACACGAGGAGGCAGGTCTCCCTCAAAGGACTAGCTTATAAATTCAAACCTCCCTTGTGAGGGCCATGACACTTGTGGGTCTGTGAGCATTCCCCAGGTACCGTGTACTCATTTCAAAGTGAAGTAAGCAAATGCACTATTGTCTGGCTGAGCCCCTAATCCAGCTGGGGGAAGCCAAGTGGCAAAAAGGAGGACTCGTTTTCCTGGATGGCTTCTGGGGAATCACCAGGCACAGCTTAGTCTTTGACAGAATCTGAAGAGGCAGCTGCCACACACAACTCAATCCCACCACCTCTGCCTGTGGGTTAGGCACCTGTGACCACCCATGGAGCGGGTGGAAGGGGGAGAAGCCTGCAGTTCCCCAGAGGGATCATCCCTGGCACTTGGGACTCACCAGGGGGCCCCTATTTACTCCCACCATTGGGGATCCGAGAAGGGAGGGAGAGGAGGGAGCTTCCTATCCTCCCGGCATGCGTTCCCACCATCTGCCCCCTGGTCTTTCCTTCACCCCCTTTGAGGGAGAATGTAACAAGAGTCAGGGGAGGAAGTGGAGGAAGTCAGAGAGTGGCCGTGCCCTCGGGGAGGGGGGCGGTTTGCTTTACTGGCTTCTGAACAAGTGGGCTGTGGGCTGTGGGCTTGGTCCCAGGCCCATGGCTGCAAACCAGGCATTCTAGAATAGGGCTTATCACACTGATGGCCACAGACTGGGCTGGTTCATGAGTTCCATTGCCGGTGCCCAAGAGATAAGTAACAGAAATGGGGAGTGAGTATTTAGAAACTTTCATAGCATTTGACAAAGTAATTTTATTTCTGCTGAATCTACTGATAAAAAACTAGGATTTGTGACTGCCTCTGGGTAGCTGGGCACTGGTAGAGGCTCACTGGTAAAGAGCCCAAGGGGATGATGGACATGTTCTATTTCCTGACAGGGTTTCAGGTTACACAGCAAAAAACAGGGTTTCAGGTAACATAGACGTGTGCCTTTCTCAAAACTCTTCAAATGCTACATTTAAGATCTGTGTTTTTCACCCTGGGTGGTGCCAACAGTTAACACACTCAGCTGCTAAACAAAATGTTGGAAGTTGAAGTACACCCAGAAGAAAGGTCTGGCAATCTACTTCCCAAAAATCAGCCGTTGAAAACTCAATGGAGCACAGCTCTACTCTGTAACACTTGGGGTCACCATGAGTCAGAATCAACTTGATGGCAACTGGGTTTAAATTTTTCCTCAAAAAAAAAAAAACCATAAACAAATACTGAAACCTAGTGAATGATATCATGCTGAACTGCCTAGGAGTGAAGAGTATTAAAGCCTGTAATTTGCTTTGCTTCAAAAATAATTTAGATGAATAAATGGATAGAGGGCTGGATAAATAAGCAATAAAGCAAATATAACAAAATGTTAATAGCAGGATGAAGGTGGTATGAACATGGGTGTTTACCGAATAATTCTTTTATCTTCTCTCTCTTTGAAAATTGTCACGATAACATGGCAAAAAATTAGAACCTGCATTTTAGATGTGCCTCTTTTTTTCTAAATTTTATATATTTTATAGTCGTTGAGAATATGCACAGCAAAACAAACACCAATTCAGCAGTTTCTACATGTACAACTGAGTTACATAGATTTTCTTTCTTCTTTTAGTAATCAATCTTTATTGTGTTTTACAAGTATCCATCTACAAGAGCTTGGGGGGAAACAGTTCTTGACCACAGGTAGTTTGAGAAACGTGGTTGGAGAACCCAGTATCTCCACAGCGCTCCCCGGTGCCCAGGAGGCTTCATTAAGCTTTTAGATCTAAAAAGACCAAAGAAAGAAAAAAAAAAATAAAAAGACGAAAAAAACAAACCATTGCCATCCAGTCGACTCCAGCTCATGATAAGCCCACACGTGTCAGAGTAGAGCTGTGGTCCGCAGGGTTTTCCAGACTGCGACCTTTCAGAAGCAGACCACCAGGCCTGCCTTCTCAGGCTGTTGTGGGTATGCTCGAACCAACAACCTTCTGGTTAGTAGTCAAATGCTTAACCATTTGCACCTCCCAGGGACTCTTTGATCTAATGGCTGATTCAACAACACTTGGTGAAAAGTCAGTGAGGGCTGGGACCTCTTTCTCCACAGGCCTCAAGAGGAACGGGAAGGTGGATGTGTTTGAGGGAGGAACAAAACGCAGTGGACAGGGACTGGCTGTGACCAGGGATAAGGTCCCAGGGCTAGCAGGTTCTCAGATTTGGCCTCAGAGCTTTACAAAAATAGATTTCTGAGCCTAGTCCAGATTTTCAGAATCTTTAGAGGGTGGAACTCAGTAGTGTGTGTGTGTGTGCGCGTGTGCGTGTGTGTGTGTGTGTGCATGTGTGTGTGCATGCATGCGTCAAGCTGGCCAGGAGATTGTTAGGCAGCCCGCCCACAAGGTGCTGTCTGGGAACCGCTGTGGGGAAAAGGTGGCCAACGCAGGCTGGGCTTCATTTTGCTTCCCTTGATCTTTCAGCTCAGTCGTCCTCAAACTTGAGAGTGCATCAGAAACACCTCGAGGTCTTGTGAAAATGCAGATTGCTTGATGTCATTCCCGGAACTTCCAATTAGGAAGTTCTGAAGAGAGACCTGAGAATTTGTACTTTTAATAAGTTCCCTGGTGATTTCGATGCTGCGGGGTTGGGAGCTATAATCTGAGTGTCACTGCTTTAGTTCAAATAGGTCCAGCTGAAAGGGGCTTTTTACCAGATTTTGAACTCGTCTAGACCTGTGCTGTCCATTAGGGTAGCCACTAGCCGTATGTGGCTATGTAAATTGAAATTTAATTAATTAAAATTAAACGTAATTAAAAGTTCAGTTCCTCAGCCACACTAGCCACATTTCAGTGCCCAGCAGCAAAACGTGGCTGGTGGCTCCCCCACTGGACAGTGCAGATGGCAACCATTCCCATCATCGCGGGAAGTTCTACAGGGCAGCACCCGTCTAGACACGAGGCTACCTTTTTCAGGAACCACCAGAAACCCTTCTGCCTCGCTTAGCCATAAAGTTTCACAAAACAAGGCTTTCTTCACAAAACTGACTTCTATGGTTTTACATGCAGCAGTTTCTTTTTTTTTAATTTAAAAGTTCACTGAGCACCTGCTATGTAAAGCTACCGTGCTACACGCTGTGACAGGAGGGACAATGTCTTTGAGGTGTGACCAAGTTAGAGAGACAGTTGTACGTTTTGTACGTGTTGGGATTTTACCAGAAAATGCTGCCCATTCATTGCAGCCATTAAAACACAGTCCACCAATTACCAAGCAATTAGAACTCTTCTAACCCCAAATCAAGGGTCTGGTTGTTTCCATAAAATAACAGTAAAAGCAGTTGGTGGAGATGGAACACTCACCATGGACTCACGGTGCTAAGCCCTTGATGTGGATTTGCTCAGGCTGCTCTCTCTACAGGGCCATGAGGTGGGCACGAGATCGTTCCCATACTTTATATGAGCTCCCTGAGGCACCAAGAGTGGAAGTGACTTGCTCGATGTCACACAGCTAGCCAAGAGTGACATCCTGATGCAGATGGAGACCAGCTGGCCCCAGAGCCTTTCCTCTGAAACACAACCCGATGTTGGAAGTCACTGGAAATCCTTAAGGTGTCATTTTGAGCACCTTTCCTAACAAATGTCCCTTTCTCAAAGGGAAAGGCAGACAAAAGCAAGGAAGGTCTACCTTTTCAAGCTCTGAGAAAACTTCGAAAGGTTCTGACATTCCTTTCTGTCAATTTAACAAAAGTTTTCCTAATTTCCTCTTAAACATTCACTCTTTTATGCAGGCAGTAGTCTCTTGATTAGCTCTAGCTTTAGGGATCTATAGGGGATTAGATGAAAAAAGCCCGATAGTACTCATACCTCAGTGATTGGTCTCCGATTTCTTCTACCTTAATGAGTTTTAGTCTGGCTGTTGCTGTTAAAAAAAATAATTAAATAAAGGCTAGTTTTCAGAATTGGTAGCTCTTAAGTAATCTTAGAAAAGTAATTTCACCAAAAAATGCTCTAGGTGCAGGCTTCCCGCTACAAGACTACATGCAATGGTATTATTGGTTAGAGTAACAGAAATACAGAGGAAAACAGGCATCAAAGGAAAATAAATACATTGAATCTCTTTCTCACAGAGGAACACAAAGCAGTTTTCTCTTCAAATGCCAAGAGAAGTAACGCAATGATCTAGGTAACTAGGTAACGTGGGTACCAAACTTCTGCTCTTGAAGAAGAGAGCCAATGTAATATTTTTGCCTGAGAAATGACCACAAGGACCAAAGTCTCGAGACCATTACTCTTCTTTCCTCTTCACCTGAGTGCTTTGCTTTTTGAAAGCGAAAGCGTGAGTTGAGAGAAGGTCCATTCAGCCCAGCCATGTGTCGCGATGAATGACATTCATGGGTGACGCTGACTGGCCCAAGCAGGGCTTATGGTGGACAGCACATTGGCCTGGCAGTCCAAAATGCAAACTCTGTTTTCTCAGGGTGCCTGAAGTGATCGGGCTCCAGCAGGTCTACCCACACTAACTAAACACATGGGAGGCTTAGAGAGAAACTCAGTGACCAGTTCATTGCTTCCTATGGGAGCATGGTCTCCCAAGGTGCCTGTAATGGCTCCTTGGCTCAGGGTACACCTTCCTGATGGGTTAGTCCACTCAGAAGAGCAAGTCATGGATTAGGGATTGCTTAGTGAAGAGGGGAGTGGTAGAGTGCAATGTTCTCAAGCTCTTTCTTTAGTGTGAAGCCATTTGTTCCAGCGACAGCTTACTCTGGAATGGCAGATATTTGGCACACACATCTCCACTTCCCCTCCCACGCCTGTGCTAGGCTTCATTAACTAATCTCAGCACTCGCTCCCACTGAGCCCAGACCTGGTCTCAGAGTTCTTCTCAACACAGCACTCTACACAGCCAACAAAACTGGAGATGCGTGGGGCTGATAAACAGCGAGGACTGCCACATGGCACACCCCCAGGAGCACTACCCACATGGATTCCTGGGTCGTACAACATGGCAGCCCTGTGAGAACCCCTTCTTCACCATCCAAGTTCAGAACCAATAAAGGAGAAAAACACAAGATACAGGCAAGCAGAAATCAAAACGTTATCTTTTCATAAGGATGACCTTACTGGAGGGGGTGGCTTTAAATTTGTGGGCAGAAGGGCTTGCTCGTGCTTCATCTCTGGGTTTGAGTTACCCTCCTGGTCACAGGGGAAGACCGTGCCGTGCCCCTCGGAGTTTACTCCCGGCCAGGAACGCAGAGCAGAACGTTCCCTTGCTGCTGTCGAGCAGATCTGACAAGAGGAGCTGAGAATGAGCTGAGCCACGCATGTGCAGTTCCTTCTCCTGACTCGCCCTCAGATAAACCTGTCCCCTCTGAATGAGCGAGGGGACTCCCAGAACCAATGTGGTGGTTCTCCCACTTTAGGGTGCATCAGAATCAGTGGAGGCTGTGTTAAAACACAGACAACCCTCTCCCACCCCTGATCTCTAAGTCGGTAAGTCTGGGCTGGAGCCTGAGCGTTCACCTTTCTAGCAAATTCCCAGGTGACGCTGATGTTTCTGGTCTGGGGACCACGCTTAGAGAACAACTGTTCTAGTGGAAGCTCTTCTGTTTATTGGTTTTCCTCCAATCAATCATCAACATATCAGGGTTGGCTCATAACATGATACGTAATTGCCAGATCTGGCTTATAAAGATTAGTTTACTAAACAGGAGATGAACCAACTAATAAAGGGCTTCTACAGAATTTTTACTAAGTCAGTGTCCACACAATTCTCTAAAAGGGTCATAGAGTACACAGGGTTTCCCCAATCATATCTGACCAAAGAATACCCCTTTAAAGTTTTATCCTTTTCAGGGAAGGGGGAGCAGAGCACACCAAAGGGACTTGTATTTCACGGAACACGCTTCGGGAAATACTGGATTGGACTAGCGCTCCCTGCAGTTTCATTCCAGACCTGCGGTCACACTCTGGTCCCTTATCATTTTTCACACACCCTTGTGAATTCTTTCATGATTTATTTAATTCACGTTTATCTAATTCTTACTGTGTCCCAAACACTGAGACACAGTACACAGTGATGAACGACCATGACTTCAGCAGCCTGCATTGTGGGTGGGTGGGCTGGGCTGAGGGTGCGCTGATGTGACCGGCATCGTCCCAGAGGCTCTCGAGGGGGCTCAGGCAAGGAAGAGCATATCTGCTGAGCAAGGAGCAGAGGAAGAAGGGAAATGGGAGAGTCAGGCCCTTACCAGGGAAGGGAGGCCTGAGCAGAGTTTTAGAGCAGTAGTGATTCGGCTGTGTTTCCCAGGCTGGGGGAATGGCACGCACAGAATTTAATGGGAAAAGAGCCTGTGAGGGTCGGAGCAGTGGTGCCACGAGGGACGGTGAGCTAGGCGGCTGGAAAGGTAAGTGAGGCCCAGATGGGTAAGGTCTGAACCACCTGGGCACCTCGACATGTGTATGAGCCATTTTATAAGGTGGGTTACTCCTGTAGGTGGCTACTCTCTTCCCACTTATGTTGATTTTTATATGGCATAGTCACAGAAGATGGGAGTCCCTGGTGGTGCAAACGGTTAAGCGCTCAGCTATTAACTGTAAAGATTGGCGGTTAGAACCCACAGAGAGGTGCCTCGGAAGAAAGTCCTGGCAATCTGCTAGGTCTTTTCAAGGTCACGCCATGAAAAATCCTATGGAGCACAGTTCTACACTGCACATATGGGGTCACCATGAGTTGAAATAGACTTGATGGCAACTACTGTTTTTTGTTTCATTTTGTTTATGTCACAGAAGAAAACCTCTCCATGACCAGGTCTGCAGGCTCCAGAGAGGTCTGAGTACTGAAGACACCCTCCTCCTCCAGCTTTCCCCAGGCTTCTAGGGGACTGGCCAGCAGGGTTTACCGCCCTGGGCATTGTGTTTCCTGCTGCAAGGACCTGGCTAGGAATGGGGATTCCTCCATTTTGTGCATCACTCTGAGGACAGTGCCGCAGGGTGCAGTGAACCAGAACACAGAGTGCATCCACCTCCTTCGCAGCATGCCTTGCTTTGGGCTGTGCCCATGTGGCAGCCAGACACCTTGGGGCAGCACCTGTGTGCGGGAGGAGTGCATGGGTGCTCATGCTGAGACACTAGCCAGATGTCCAAGCGAGCCTGCTCTTTGTCTTCTCACCGGCTAGCTGAGGACAAGGGGAAAAAGCCAATGAGAAGAATTTCACAAACTGAACACCAGAGGTAACCTGTGGATTCTTTTATAGTCTTGACCTCAAGGGGTTTCTGGTGCATATGTTTTGACAGGTTTTTTTTGTTTTTTTTTTTTTCGCTTGTTTATTTTCCCAGCTAGTCTTAGAAATTTTATTTCACAACACATTTTGCCCATGTTGATTTTCCAAACCAGATTTGTTAATTGCATTTCACAGTCCATCAGAGATACAAACAACTCCATCAAACTTCATGTGAACAGCCAGCTCCCAGCCAGTTGGGAATTCTGTTTATCCTGGCATCCTGGCAGGCAGGGTGGGCAGCCTTTTGTGCCATCTCTGTGTTGTAACTTGGATAAAAGTGACATTCCAAGGCTTGATTTGGAATTAATTTGAAAATTAACCTAAGACCGACTTTCATTTGTGAAATATTTGACAGATTTTACCTTTCTAGGATCAGCTCAGCAAATGGACTTTCTGAGGGCTTGAAACTGGTACCTTTCTTTCTCTTTCGTGTTGCCCAGTCTGCACTTCAGGAGTAGAGAAGGAGAGGAAGTACCAGGAAAGAGACGCTTGGGGCCCTCACTTTAAATAAACGACATGGCTTTATTGCTTCCCATGGTTGCCTCTGTAATAACCTTAAGGCATCAGAAGCTTTTAGGAACTCACATTGTGCGTCTCATACATCATCTCCAAGGCCACTTTGGCCTCTCAGATGGTTGCAGAAAGATGAGTGCTTTGATTAATCTCTTTCCTATTTTCAAATCTGTGCAGATGAAAATGACACAATGCATCCTTTTAGTTAGAACCGGGTTTCTGGTGGTATTTCTGTTCAGCCACTGCAATGGTAACACTACAAAGACCAGGGAGCACGTGGCGAGAGATGGTTATATGACTCCTCTACGGCTCCCAGAGGGTTTACGGAGGCCAGCTTCCCAGACTGGTATGTATCTCCATCCACATCTGGTGGTAGGAAGTTTATTGAGAGTCTGGATTTCATATTTACAAAGCTTCCATTACCTGTTTTAACTAGGTGTTAACTTGATAAAGAACTTCACTGATAGTTAGAATTGTCTTTTTCTCACTTTTATGAACTGCTAAAAAAGTTTGCAAGAGTCAAAATGTGGGAGTTTTTTTTTTTTTTTTTTTCCTTCCTTTTAAAATTACGGGCCAGATTTCTGGGCTTGTGTTTTGTAATTTTTTCAGTTGCAATTAAATGTTTAACATATCCTAAAATCCTTTAACAGAAAGAACAGAGGGCTAGGAGTGACAAAACAGACCAGCTCTTTCTTCCCATGCATGTTCAAGTCATAGCTCTGTCCTGAACAAGCCACGTGAACTTAGGCAAATCTTTTCATCTCTTTTAGACTGGTTCCTTATTTGCAAAGTGTGAGTAATAACAATCTGCTCTATCTGCCTCCTAACAGTGTTGTGAGGATCCAATGAAATGATCTCCAAGAAAACGTTTTGTAAAATATTGGTTATACTATGATGCCAAGGAACCCAGGCAGGCGTTAGCTATAAATTACTCCCTTTGGGTTCATTCATGATCCAGGAGAGTCACCTACTAATTCTGTTTGATCACGTATTTTCCCCAGAGGTCAATCAATATCTGTAACAAATTCGTACATTCAACTCTTTTCCTAAGGCCATGAAATAGCGGTTACTCAGTTTGACCACTAGAGGGAGCAAAGCCTTTTCATTTTCTCAGGTTGCTCATTAATTCTGTTCAGCCAATAGACAATGCTGTGTTACTAGCAATAAGTAAATATGCAGAATTACGAAAAGCTAATGGTCCATGGTCTTTATATCTTTGGAAAGTATCTCAGAAGAGAACAAAAAAAGATATCTTTTCTTAACTAATTAAAACTAAACTGAACTATGTATGTGATTATATATACATGAATTTCCTAGCTGTGTCCACTAAAAAGGCCTAGAAACAATGACACCCCAATAGCAACAAGCACACCTAGCACCCAGATCTTGGTTTCTAAATACCATTTTCCAAGAAAAGAAGCCAGGACTCTCTGGAGAAATGGTTGACTAGGTCTGGGCAGGAAAAGTGCAAGATGAGTCTGGAATACCTTCTGGTGCCATAAAGTATGGAACAATGATGGCTGCATGTCAAAAGAACCCAGGAGCCAACTTGAAGAAGCTCCCAAAACTGGTCAACCTCAACAGCACAATATACAGTAACAGTAATAAAATAAGTGATCAAGAAAACCCAACTGTTATAAATAAATAATTGAGTAAATGAATAGAAGAGGAGAAACAGCTCATCTTACAGTATAATTTCAAATAAATGTACAAAGAATAATGGAGAGAGAAAACACCATTAGGCACTTACCACAGTAATAGCTTATGCAGGCAGGAACCATAATGACTGCTAAAACTAGTGAAAGTTTGATAAGGAATGGGATATTTGCATATTCTTGAAATATCTTCCCATAAGCTACTTATTAATTACAAAGGGAAAAATGGTAGCTTTATAGTGGAGAAACCTGGGTACCACCTTAACCAGGTTTGCACCTCTAGTTATAAGGCATATCAACACATCTACACTGACAAGGACTCAACATCACTTCTGTAGTATTTTTGCCAAATAGCCATAACCTCAGCCTAAATGATAAGGAGTCATAAGACTAACTGTAATTGAGGGACAGTCTGAGAAATGAAGAATACTAGCCAGTACTCTTCAAAAGTGCCATGAAAGACTGAGGAACTGTCACACATTGGAAGACATCAAGGAGACATGACAACGAAATGCAATGTCAGATCCTGGATTGAAAGGGAAAAGGAGCATTAGTTGCAAAACTGGTCAAATTAGAATAAAGCCTGTAGATCAGTTAATAGTACTGTACCTGTATTAATTTTCTGGTTTTGACCATTGTGCTGTGATAAGTAAGATATTGGCATTAGGGGAAGGATATGTGGGAACTCCCATTTCAAAATAAAAAAGTCTGTTTTTTTTTTTTTAAGGAATTGAAATTAAGAATTGTTGCTATTGTTGTTGTTGTTGAGGTTGTTAGCTGCTGTCGAGTTGGCCCTGACTGATGGCAACCCTGTGTACAGTGCAACAAAACGCTGCCTGGTACTGCACAATGCCCGTGATTGACTGTTGTTATCCATAAGGTTTTCATTGGCTGATTTTCAGAAGGAGATTGCCAGGCCTTTCTGCCTAGCCCATTTTAGTCTAGAAGCTCCACTGAAACCTGTTCAGCACCATAGCAACATACAGCCTCCACTGACAGAGAAGTGCTGGGTGCACATAAGCTGCACTGGCTGGGAATTGAACTCAGGTCTCCTGCAGGGAAGGCAAGAATTCTGTGCCACTAACCCACCACTGCTCCCTTTACTGAGAATTAGGAAACACTTAAATAGCACTTAACCATATGCCTGGCACTGTTCTAAGAGCTTTATATATATGATCTTGTTTAACCCTTGCAATAACTATATAATAAAGGTGCTACAATTATCTCTATTTTAGATGAGAAAACAGAGGCAAAGAGAGGGTAAGCCAGTTACCCATTCTCTGGTCCAGCCTCCAAAGTTACATCAGACTGGAGCATGTAATTTTCTCCTCTAAGCTTTTTTTTTTCCCCACCACAAGTAAAACTAACCAGGCCTTTCTCTTGGCCTCCTGTGTCCAAGCCCTACCTTATGCTCTAGAACCTGATTCTCTGCCGTGGGACCCTACCCAGGACTTCCAGAACGAGATGCTCTATATGCTTCTCCCTCCTCAGGCCTTCCTCATCGTCCCTTGGCTCCTGCTCCCTGGCACCCCGTTCTATCTGTACTCTGGCCTGCTGCTTCACCTACCTGGCTCTCCAGTTTCCTGCTTCAGGGACCCCTTCAGTCAGTTGCCCTGATACTGGCCATCTTCAGTCACCAGTAGGTAGTCACTCCTAAGTCTCAAGTTCCAATAACAGAATAATGATGGTGTTGATGCGAATAGTAAATCCCAATGACAAGGAGAAGAGGGTTGAGGATGTGTCTTAAATATGACAGAAACAGTACAACTGCCAAATGGAATAAACCAGAGAGAGCAGTTGGAAATGGAGTTGTAACTGTGAGATTTTTTATTGAAGCACTGAGAATAAATGCGTCCTCCAAGAAATTGTAGCTCAAACCAAATATTTGATGACTTCACAGACAACAGGGAAAAAGGACTTGTTGGGACCAATCAAGGCTTGATGTTCAGCAGGTTTGCCCCTCAGCTGGTTTGCATTGGTACAGATTACTGAGTAGCCATTCTGATGGGGTGGGCATCTGTCCTACTGGTCTGTACCCTTGCTACAATGATTGTTAAGTAGTTGAGGTGTCACCCCTGGGTTTATCAAATAGGACACAGTGATGACAGAACACCAAAGAGATACCGCATTAAATCTAGCAGGTGATGATGAAGCCCTCTGTCCAAATCGGGTAATATTGATCAGTATTGTGCGGTCCACAAATATTTCCAGAAGTGAGAGGGAGAAGCAGAATTATCAATTACACAGAATTGCTTGGCTCTAAATTAAAAAAATAGAAGCTAATGACTGGCTGGACCATGAAATAGTTCCTACAAATGAGATGGCCTTGAAGTGTACTCTTAAATTATGTCTAAATCTTAAATCATTGCATGTTTCATCCAGTGTTGTTTTGACTGGGATGCCAGAAGTGGTTAACAAGCAAAGATGTCACTTTAAGGACTAAGGTGTGCCTGACCCAAGCCATGGTGTTCTCAATCACCTTGGTTTCTGTGATCGCAATTCATGCCATTACAATTCATTGAGCTCCTAGTCACAAATGCAATTTCTTGTCTTTTTAATTGTGTAAATACATATGTAACAAATCATTTGACATTTGAGCACATGTCACATGTACGATACAGTGACATTATATTCATCCTGGTATCCATCCATCACCATTACATGTTTCTGAAATTTTCCATCCTCCTTAAGAGAAGCTCAGTGTTCCCTAAGCAATGGGTCTCCCTTTCCCCTCCCTCCCACCTGTCCCTGGTAACCACTAATAAACTTTGGTCTCTATTCACTTGTCTATTCTATTTCATATAAGTGAGATCATTTGATTTTTGTCCTCTTGTGACTGACTTATTTAACTCAACATAATGTTTGCTAGGTTCATCCATAGGAAGCAGCCTAAATATTTATCAGCAGATGGATGAATGAATGAATAAAATGTGGTAAACATATATACCACTCACCCACTGCCACTGAGTCGAGTCCGACTCATAGGGACCCTGTAGGAAAGGGGAGAACTTCCCTAACACGGTGGAATGTTATTCAGCCGCAGCGTAGCCCTGATGGACACAGGCTAGATGAGCCCCTGCCTGGGCCGTTGCTCTAGAGGGCCTTGCCCTGGTTTCCCTTCTTCAGACGCACCATTGCACACTGGGCAAGGAGTCCACAACCCCCATCTAGTCCTCACTCCAGGTCCCTCACACCCCAGAATTCCCTGCTCAAATGATCCTTCTCATGGATCCAACCCGAGGACCGGGGTAGCCAAGGGCAGCTATTTGCTGGGAGTATGGACAGAATTTGAATGTGTGGGTTGGGGCATCTACACATGGTGCATCCAAGGCCTTTTGGGGTGTGAGGATACAAAGTGAAGGGGGGTGGGCCTCTAGAGGGCCCGGGGCCTCCTCTCCTTGTACCACCCTGGTCTAGCAGAGAACACCAAGAGCCTGAGATTTGTAAATTCAAGCCTGACCTTCCACATTGTTGTGAACTTAGATTTGTAAAGGTAGGAGAATAGAATGTATTTTATTTAACAGTTTGTTAGCTTAATTTATAACTTTTAAATGTTTAGACACATGGTATGTGGGACTGCAAATTGGAGCACCACCTTGATTTTTGAAGCAGTGGAAGGCGAGCCTGAGGGGGTGACATCACCGTCTTCTCACTTCTGGGGCTTTCCCCATGACCCATCAAAGGACTGCCATGAGTTGGATTTATTTCAAGGAATTCTGTTCTCTACACGGTGCATCCCCATCCTAAAGAATGGTCACCATTTGCAGAATATAGTGACAGCCTTTAACCACACACTCCCAGAGTCAGGGAGGAGTGGTGACTACATATCTGAGCCCAGTCTCCTTGTGAGCTGGTTAAGTGTGCCACATCCCAGTTCAGCAGCGTATTCCCTTGCCAGAGCAATGTATCCCCTACTCCACCCATTGCTGAGCAGTGAGTATATATGGCTGCATGAAGCCAATATGTTCCTTTCCTTCAAGGTGCAAAGTTATACTTGAAGCCCTGGCCCTGGGGTAGGAACAGTGCAGGGTGTTGACCTGAGACTGAAATCAGCATAGTCTATCCAAGTTCTGCAGGTGCGGTCCTCACACCTGGACAAGAATCTTGAACACTTACCAGCCGTGTAACTTCGGATATTAGCCCTCTATGAGTCTGTGTTTTCCGCCTAAAAATGGGAGATAGGAGATTAAATGGGGAGGAGTATAAAACAAAAACCAAGAGCCTGGCCCATGGTAGATGCACCATCACCCCACTTCCGACGTTTGTCCTCATACTTCATCTCTCTCCCCACCTGCTGCTGCCCAGTCCAGTGCGTCCAACCCAACCCCACCCTACAGAGACACCTGGGACAGGTAATATTCTGCCCCTGGGGCTACTGGCAGTGTGGGAGGTCTTAGCCTATCCCATCAGCAAGCATCCTGAACCTGTTTGTTCATCAGCTCCCTCCAAAAGGCTTCAACTTCAACATCTGGATGAAAACCCACTTGAAAAGTGCTGCAGTGTCAAGGGCCACTGTTCCAGGGACCACGAACACAAATGTGGGTGAAAGCAGAGAACTGCCCCTCAAAACACCCAGCCCAACAAAAGAGCAGCAGACGGCACACGTGCGGACACCGCGCGTGCAGCACAGGGTGAAACCATGGGCTCTGGTTCAGACTGGCCACTCGCCCGGTGAAGCACTTGGGCAACTTAATATCTCTGAGCATGAATTTCCTTCTCCATAAAACAGGGCAAAATCAACAGGTACTGAAATGAGTCAGGGGCGGATTATCCAACAGCAAGTTAAGCACCATGCATTCCTTGCTCACCAGACCATCTGTAGTGAACAATTTCACATTTATTTACCACATCAGGGATTCTGCTTCTAGGTATGGCTGGGATCTGTCTCTCTCCCAACCCAACAGCACCTTCCTACAGAATCAAAGCCTTTTTCAAATTTATAACCCCTGACAGAGGCAGATGACCCAGTGAGCAAGGTAAGCATGGGCTTACATGGGCTTACTTACTAACCTGTAGTGAACAATTCACATGGGTTTCACTTTAATGTGGTGTGGTGAAATCCATGTGAAATTGTTTGCTACAGATGAGTAAGTAAGCACAAGTAAGTCTGTGCTTACCTTGTTTATTGGTACAGTTTCTGGCAACCAGTAAGTATTCTGAGACAGCTACTTTTATTATAATAATCCTCATATCACTAACAAATATGGAGCCCTGGTGGTGCAGTGGCTAAGAACTCGGCTGTTAACCAAAAGGTCAGCAGTTTGAATCCACTGGTAATCCACTACTTGGAAACTATGGGGCAGTTCTACTCTGTCCTATGGGGTCACTATGAGTTGGAATCAACTCGACAGCAGCAGGTTTGGTTTGGTCTCGGTACATGTGGAAACTGGATGAACAAAATGTGGAGACACGATTCTGCCTAGGGAGGGCACGAGGGAGACACGGGTAAGAAATTTTACAGAAAGAAGTTGGCCCTTGAAGGAAGAAGAGAACTTTGCCAGGTGACAGGGGAGTCCCCGGGTGGTGCAAATGGTAGTCGAAGGGTCGTGGGTTCAAATCCACCCACCCAGAGACTCCCTGGAAGAAAAGCCTACTGATCTGCTTCTGAAAGATCACAGCCTTGAAAACTCCACTGGAGCACAGTTCTGCTCTGATACACGTGGACCAAAACCAACTTGACGTCAACTATTTTTTGTTTTTGTTTTTTTCTGAGGGAGAAGGTAAGGTCACTGTAGACACAGGAGTCTAGAGGTATGACTATGTAAGTGCCTTGATGGTCACCTGTGTTCTCCAAGTGGGGCGGACGAGGCTGAAGGTCAGATGCAGATTGTGAAGGACCAAAGGGCCTGCACGGCTGTGCTGAGGAAATAGCAGAATAAATTTACCCGTAATATGATGCTTGCTACCATTTGCTAGAAGAGAGACCAGCGATTATAGAGACCGAAGGGGAGGCCAAAGTTTCACTCAGTAACTCAAACACTGAGGTAGACTGTGGAAAGCGCTTCGTCATAATCAGTATTAATGTTGCCCGTTGGCCCAGAATAGCCCCTAAGAAAACAAGCAGCCTCTAGGGGCTCATTCCAGGCTATGCAGTCTCAGAAGGCAAGGAACTCAACAGTTAATCCTGATTCAAGGAAAATACATCTTTGCAAGAAAACATATCTCTAAATTTCAGGTTTCAGAACAAAAGTCCTCGGGATTATCAAGAGGTTCAGCATGTGTAAGCACACATGCCTAATGAGCAAGTAGTTTTCCACAGGAAAAATAAAAGTTAGAAAAAATTTTCAAAAATGGTTGGGGGAGGGGCGGAGCCAAGATGGCGGACTAGGCAGACGCTACCTCGGATCCCTCTTACAACAAAGACACGGAAAAACAACTGAATCAATCACATACATAACAATCTACGAACCCTGAACAACAAACAGAGATTTAGAGACAGAGAACGAACTAATACAGGGAAGCAGCGATTGTTTTCAGAGCCTGGAGCCAGCGTACCAGTCAGGTACGGCACAAACACAGAGAGCTGCTCCACCCCCCTGAACTAACCCCGGGAGGGGGACCAGCCGGTTCCGCGGGCGGCGTGGGACGCAGGTGGTGGGAGAAGTCCCCGGGAGGCAGTGACTGGTCTTGGAGCAGGAAGAGCAGCGTCCCAGCCGGGGAACCGTCCCGCCGGGATTTGGACTGGACGCAGGTACGGCATAAACATGGAGAGCTGCTCCACCCCCCTGAACTAACACCGGGAGGGGGCCCGGCCGGTTCGCATGGGCAGCGTGGGACGCAGCCGGTAGGAGAAGTCCCCGGGAGGCAGCGACTGGTATTGGAGTGGGGAGAACAGCGTCCCAGCTGGGACACTCGGTCATGGCACAAGCACGGGGAGCTGCTCCACCCACCTGAACTAACCCCGGGAGGGGGCCTAACCGGTTCGCGGAGGCGGCACGGCAACACGGCTGGAGGGACGAGAAGTCCCCGGGAGGCAGCAACGGATTTTGGAGTCGAGAGTGCACCATTCCAGCAGGGGAGCCTTGACGCTGGGCATGGGGCTGGAAGTGGAGGATCTGACCGTGACTCCAGCAGGCCAGACCCCCCGGGGGTAATCTCCACACAGCCAGCACACATAGGCGACGCGCCCCACGGGAATCTCAGATATAATAGTCATTCCAAGCAAGACAAGCAACTCTGGCTATATTCTGAGGTGTTACTCTCCTATCTCTCTGTTCCCTACCCCACCCTCCCCAGGCGGCTTCATTAACATCCGAATAGCCTGAGCCAGAGGGAGAACTCTGATAGGGATCTGACTGCATTTTTTTTTAGCAGATTTTCTGGAAAAACTAGTTTCCCAGTGATGGCTCGGAGACAACAATCCATATCAAACCACTTAAAGAAGCAGACCATGACAGCTTCTCCAACCTCCCAAACAAAAGAATCAAAATCTTTCCCAAATGAAGATACAATCCTGGAATTATCAGATACAGAATATAAAAAACTAATTTACAGAATGCTTCAAGACATCACAAATGAAATAAGGCAAACTGCAGAAAAAGCCAAGGAACGCACTGATAAAACTGTTGAAGAACTCAAAAAGATTATTCAAGAACATAGTGGAAAAATTAATAAGTTGCAAGAATCCATAGAGAGACAGCATGTAGAAATCCAAAAGATTAACAATAAAATTACAGAATTAGACAACGCAATAGGAAGTCAGAGGAGCAGACTCGAGCAATTAGAATGCAGACTGGGACATCTGGAGGACCAGGGAATCAACTCCAACATAGCTGAAAAAAAATCAGATAAAAGAATTAAAAAAAATGAAGAAACCCTAAGAATCATGTGGGACTCTATCAAGAAGGATAACCGGCGGGTGATTGGAGTCCCAGAACAGGGAGGGGGGACAGAAAACACAGAGAAAATAGTTGAAGAACTCCTGACAGAAAACTTCCCTGACATCATGAAAGATGAAAGGATATCTATCCAAGATGCTCATCGAACCCCATTTAAGCTTGATCCAAAAAGAAAAACACCAAGACATATTATCATCAAACTCACCAAAACCAAAGATAAACAGAAAATTTTAAAAGCAGCCAGGGAGAAAAGAAAGTTTTCCTTCAAGGGAGAATCAATAAGAATAAGTTCAGACTACTCAGCAGAAACCATGCAGGCAAGAAGGGAATGGGACGACATATACAGAACACTGAAGGAGAAAAACTGCCAGCCAAGGATCATATATCCAGCAAAACTCTCTCTGAAATATGAAGGCGAAATTAAGATATTTACAGATAAACACAAGTTTAGAGAATTTGCAAAAACCAAACCAAAGCTACAAGAAATACTAAAGGATATTGTTTGGTCAGAGAACCAATAATATCAGATATCAGCACAACACAGGGTCACAAAACAGAACGTCCTGATATCAACTCAAATAGGGAAATCACAAAAACAAACAAATTAAGATTAATTGGAAAAAAAAATACACATAACAGGGAATCATGGAAGTCAATAGGTAAAAGATCACAATAATCAAAAAGAGGGACTAACTTCAGGAGGCATTGAACTGCCATATGGAGAGTGATACAAGGCGATATAGAACAATACAAATTAGGTTTTTACTTAGAAAAATAGGGGTAAATAATAAGGTAACCACAAAAAGGTATAACAACTCTATAACTCAAGACAAAAGCCAAGAAAAACGTAACAACTCAACTAACATAAAGTAAAACACTATGAAAATGAGGATCTCACAATTTACTAAGAAAAACGCCTCAGCACAAAAAAGTATGTGGAAAAATGAAATTGACAACAGCACACATAAAAAGGCATCAAAATGACAGCACTAAAAACTTATTTATCTATAATTACCCTGAATGTAAATGGACTAAATGCACCAATAAAGAGACAGAGAGTCACAGACTGGATAAAGAAACATGATCCATCTATATGCTGCCTACAAGAGACACACCTTAGACTTAGAGACACAAACAAACTAAAACTCAAAGGATGGAAAAAAATATATCAAGCAAACAATAAGCAAAAAAGAAGAGGAGTAGCAATATTAATTTCTGACAAAATAGACTTTAGACTTAAATCCACCACAAAGGATAAAGAAGGACACTATATAATGATAAAAGAGACAATTGATCAGGAAGACATAACCATATTAAATATTTATGCACCCAATGACAGGGCTGCAAGATACATAAATCAAATTTTAACAGAATTGAAAAGTGAGATAGACACCTCCACATTTATAGTAGGAGACTTCAACACACCACTTTCGGAGAAGAACAGGACATCCAGTAAGAAGCTCAATAGAGACACGGAAGATCTAATTACAACAATCAACCAACTTGACCTCACTGACTTATTCAGAACTCTCCACCCAACTGCTGCAAAATATACTTTTTTTTCTAGTTCACATGGAACATTCTCTAGAATAGACCACATATTAGGTCATAAAACAAACCTCTGCAGAGTCCAAAACATCGAAATATTACAAAGCATCTTCTCAGACCACAAGGCAATAAAACTAGAGATCAATAACAGAAAAACTAGGGAAAAGAAATCAAATACTTGGAAAATGAACAATACCCTCCTGAAAAAAGACTGGGTTATAGAAGACATCTAGGAGGGAATAAGGAAATTCATAGAAAGCAACGAGAATGAAAATACTTCCTATCAAAACCTCTGGGACACAGCAAAAGCCGTGCTCAGAGGGCAATTTATATCGATAAATGCACACATACAAAAAGAAGAAAGAGCCAAAATCAGAGAACTGTCCCGACAACTTGAACAAATAGAAAGTGAGCAACAAAAGAATCCATCAGGCACCAGAAGAAAACAAATAATAAAAATTAGAGCTGAACTAAATGAATTAGAGAACAGAAAAACAATTGAAAGAATTAACAAAGCCAAAAGCTGGTTCTTTGAAAAAATTAACAAAATTGATAAACCATTGGCTAGACTGACTAAAGAAATACAGGAAAGGAAACAAATAACCCGAATAAAAAACGAGAAGGACCACATCACAACAGAACCAAATGAAATTAAAAGAATCATTTCAGATTATTATGAAAAATTGTACTCTAACAAATTTGAAAACCTAGAAGAAATGGATGAATTCCTGGAAAAACACTACCTACCTAAATTAACACAATCAGAAGTAGAACAACTAAATAGACCCATAACAAAAAAAGAGATTGAAACGGTAATCAAAAAACTCCCAACAAAAAAAAGCCCTGGCCCGGACGGCTTCACTGCAGAGTTCTACCAAACTTTCAGAGAAGAGTTAACACCACTACTTCTGAAGGTATTCCAAAGCATAGAAAATGACGGAATACTACCCAACTCATTCTATGAAGCCACAATCTCCCTGATACCAAAACGAGGTAAAGACATTACAAAAAAAGAAAATTATAGACCTATATCCCTCATGAACATAGATGCAAAAATCCTCAACAAAATTCTAGCCAATAGAATCCAACAACACATCAAAAAAATAATTCACCATGATCAAGTGGGATTTATACCAGGTATGCAAGGCTGGTTTAATATCAGAAAAAACATTAATGTAATCCATCACATAAATAAAACAAAAGACAAAAACCACATGATCTTATCAATTGATGCAGAAAAGGCATTTGAGAAAGTCCAACACCGATTGATGATAAAAACTTTTACCAAAATAGGAATTGAAGGAAAATTCCTCAACATAATAAAGGGCATCTATGCAAAGCCAACAGCCAATATCACTCTAAATGGAGAGAACCTGAAAGCATTTCCCTTGAGAACGGGAACCAGACAAGGATGCCCTTTATCACCGCTCTTATTCAACATTGTGCTGGAAGTCCTAGCCAGGGCAATTAGGCTAGACAAAGAAATAAAAGGTATCCGGATTGGCAAGGAGGAAGTAAAGTTATCCCTATTTGCAGATGACATGATTATACACACAGAAAACCCTAAGGAATCCTCCAGAAAACTACTGAAACTAATAGAAGAGTTTGGCAGAGTCTCAGGTTATAAAATAAACATACAAAAATCACTTGGATTCCTCTACATCAACAAAAAGAACACCGAAGAGGAAATAACCAAATCAATACCATTCACAGTAGCCCCCAAGAAGATAAGATACTTAGGAATAAATCTTACCAAGGATGTAAAAGACCTATACAAAGAAAACTACAAAGCTCTACTACGAGAAATTCAAAAGGACATACTTAAGTGGAAAAACATAACTTGCTCATGGATAGGAAGACTTAACATAGTAAAAATGTCTATTCTACCAAAAGCCATCTATACATTTAACACACTTCCGATCCAAATTCCAATGTCATATTTTAAGGGGATAGAGAAACAAATCACCAATTTCATATGGAAGGGAAAGAAGCCCCGGATAAGCAAAGCACTACTGAAAAAGAAGAAGAAAGTGGGAGGCCTCACTCTACCTGATTTCAGAACCTATTATACAGCCACAGTAGTCAAAACAGCCTGGTACTGGTACAACAACAGGCACATAGACCAATGGAACAGAATTGAGAACCCAGACATAGATCCATCCACGTATGAGCAGCTGATATTTGACAAAGGACCAGTGTCAATTAATTGGGGAAAAGATAGCCTTTTTAACAAATGGTGCTGGCATAACTGGATATCCATTTGCAAAAAAATGAAACAGGACCCATACCTTACACAATGCACAAAAGCTAACTCCAAGTGGATCAAAGACCTAAACATAAAGACTAAAACGATAAAGATCATGGAAGAAAAAATAGGGACAACCCTAGGAGCCCTAATACAAGGCATAAACAGAATACAAAACATTACCAAAAATGATGAAGAGAAACCCGATAACTGGGAGCTCCTAAAAATCAAACACCTATGCTCATCTAAAGACTTCACCAAAAGAGTAAAAAGACCACCTACAGACTGGGAAAGAATTTTCAGCTATGACATCTCCGACCAATGCCTGACCTCTAAAATCTACATGATTCTGTCAAAACTCAACCACAAAAAGACAAACAATCCAATCAAAAAGTGGGCAAAGGATATGAACACACATTTCACTAAAGAAGATATTCAGGCAGCCAACAGATACATGAGAAAATGCTCTCGATCATTAGACATTAGAGAAATGCAAATTAAAACTACGATGAGACTCCATCTCACACCAGCAAGGCTGGCATTGATCCAAAAAACACAAAATAATAAATGTTGGGGAGGCTGCGGAGAGATTGGAACTCTTATACACTGCTGGTGGGAATGTAAAATGGTACAACCACTTTGGACATCCATCTGGCATTATCTTAAACAGTTAGAAATAGAACTACCATACAACCCAGAAATCCCACTCCTCGGAATATACCCTAGAGATACAAGAGCCTTCACACAAACAGATATATGCACACCCATGTTTATTGCAGCTCTGTTTACAATAGCAAAAAGTTGGAAGCAACCAAGGTGTCCGTCAACGGATGAATGGGTAAATAAATTGTGGTATATTCACACAATGGAATACTACGCATCGATAAAGAACAGTGACGAATCTCTGAAACATTTCATAACATGGAGGAACCTGGAAGGCATTATGCTGAGCGAAATTAGTCAGAGGCAAAAGGACAAATATTGTATAAGACCACTATTATAAGATCTTGAGAAATAGTAAACCTGAGAAGAACACATACTTTTGTGGTTACGAGGGGGGGAGGGAGGGAGGGTGGGTGAGGGTTTTTTAATGATTAATCAGTAGATAAGAACTGCTTTAGGTGAAGGGAAAGACAACACTCAATACATGGAAGGTCAGCTCAATTGGACTGGAACAAAAGCAAAGAAGTTTCCGGGATAAAATGAATGCTTCAAAGGTCAGCGGAGCAAGGGCGGGGGTCTGGGGAACATGGTTTGCGGGGACTTCTAAGTCAATTGGCAAAATAATTCTATTATGAAATCATTCTGCATCCCACTTTGAAATGTGGCGTCTGGGGTCTTAAATGCTAACAAGCGGCCATCTAAGATGCATCAATTGGTCTCAACCCACCTGGAGCAAAGGAAAATGAAGAACACCAAGGCCACACTACAACTAAGAGCCCAAGAGACAGAAAGGGCCACATGAACCAGAGACCTACATCATCCTGAGACCAGAAGAACTAGTTGGAGCCTGGCCACAATCGATGACTGCCCTGACAGGGAGCACAGCAGAGGACCCCTGAGGGAGCAGGAGATCAGTGGGATACAGACCCCAAATTCTCATAAAAGGACCAAACTTAATGGTCTGACTGAGACTAGAGGAATCCCGGCGGCCATGGTCCCCAGACCTTCTGTCGGCACAGGACAGGAGCCATCCCCGGAGACAACTCATCTGACATGAAAGGGACTGGTCAGCGGGTGGGAGAGAGATGCTGATGAAGAGTGAGCTAATTATATCAGGTGGACACTTGAGATTGTGTTGGCAACTCTTGTCTGGAGGGGGGATGGGAGGATAGAGAGAGAGGGAAGCCGGCAAAATTGTCACGAAAGGAGAGACTGAAAGGGCTGACTCAAGAGGGGGAGAGCAAGTGGGAGTAGGGAGTGAGATGTATGTAAACTTATATGTGACAGACTGATTGGATTTGTAAACGTTCACTTGAAGCTTAATAAAAGTTAATAAAAAAAAATGGTTGGGGGAGGTTGGACACTTTTTTTCTTCTTCTTGTTTTTCTATTTTGCAGCTGCAGCAGAATTAAGTAAAAAAAAAAAAAAAAAGACACTGAGGCCAGCCAACTTCCTTTCTAATCGTTTGGTCCTGAATAGCTCCTGCAGAGAATAGTCAGGTAGAAACAGACATGTAGAAACATGGCGATCCATTTGCTTTAGTCAGCAAATGAAGGTCCCAAAAGCTTTCCTCCATAAATATCATTAAGGTCGGCGCTACTCTGAGGAGGCAGCACTTCCCCAGTTGTATTTTGAATGCCTTCCAACCTGAGGGGCTCATCTTCTGGCACTATATTAGACAATGTTCTGCTGCTATTCATAAGGTTTTCACCAGTCAATTTTTTCAGGAGTAGATTGCCGGGTCCTTTTTCCTAATCTATCTTTGTCTGGAAGCTCTGCGAAACCTGTCCACCATGGGTGGCCCTGCTGGTATTTGAAATACCAGTGGCAAAGCTTCCAGCATCACAGCAACATGAAAGCCATCACAGTTCGACAAACTACAGACATACAACTAAACATATAACTCATGGTATTATCCTCTACAATCACACGTTTGGTTAAAATGGTTGCCCAGTCAACAGGTAAGAAGAGATTGGAGCTGCTCAAACTGTACTTCTCAGTACCTTTCATGCATTGTTGGGTTTATTTTTCCGAGCTAATGGTCTTCTTCTGTCTTACCATTTTTAGTGGTTCTCACTCTTCACAGGACTGGATGCTTCAAGGCACCTGGGACTTTGCATAATGTTATTACTGTCCTTCTCTGTGTGCTCAACAACTCATTGTCAGAGGTTGTGTTTGTGTCCCCCCAAAATATGCATGAACTTTGCGAGGCTATGATTCCCAGTATTGTGTGACTGTCTACTACTGTGTCATCTGATGCCATCTTCCTATGTGTTGTAAATCCTATCTCTATGATGTTAATGCGATGGGTTTAGCGGCAGTTATGTTGATGAGACAGGACTCAATCTACAAGATTAGGTTGTGTTTTAAGCCAATCTCTTTTGAGATATAAAAGAGAGAATCGAGCAGAGAGACATGGGGACTTCATACTACCAAGAAATAAGAGCCAGGAGAATATTGCACCCTGTGAACCTGAGGTTCCTGCGCTGAGAAGCTCCTAGACCAGGGGAAGATTGATGACAAGGACCTTCTTCCAGAGCCAACAGAGAGAGAAAGCCTTCCCTTAGAGTTGGCACTCTAAGTTCTAACTTTTAGACTTTTAACCGTGAGAGGATGAGTTTTTCTGTCTGTTAAAGCCAACCACTTGTGGTATTCCTGTTACAGCAGTACTAGATGACAAGGAAAGAGTTAGGCTCTGGGCTGAAGAATTTGCAGTGAGTCTCTTTATCAACCTCTAGAATCTAGGACACCTGTCGCAGAGTAGTTCACAAATCTGGTATCATTCAAATCCATGACATCACCCAAGCACCAAGAACAGTGAGGCTGCAGGCATTTTGGTTATTTGTTTGCCGACAACCCTTGCTAGTTGAAACAGATAAAGAAATGTATTGGAAAGACACAGGAAAAAATAAAACTAAGCTAACAGGTCTTGAAAAGGAAGGAAGCTGAAGCCGCTCTGGGAATCTAGGTAACAGATCTCATGGCAGTTTCTTCAGGGATAAATTGGCTCCAGCCATTGTCTCACTTGCGTCATTCCTTCTGGAGAGAGACTGTGAGCAGCTTAGCTCCACTCCCAAATGGAGAAAGGAATGAACAATGAGCAGGCAAAAATGACAGATATCTGCTACAGGGATACACATTGTCAGTTAAAGATGCATTCCCCTGTGAGGGGAAAAAGGAATTCTTGAAAGACTGGTCACCCCTCCAGAGGCAGTTTCTTCCTCACCTCCTGATTCACCAGCCTCTTCAGATACAACATCCTTTAAGAGATAATGCAATGGTTAGGGTACACCCAGGAATGACGGCATCTCTCCCCTTTGACCTGTAGTTATTTTATACCAGTGTTTCTCAACAGTGGCACTATTGACATTTTGGACCAGATAACTCTTGGTTGTAGGGGGCTTTAGCAGCACCCCAGCCTCTACCCATGAGATGCCAGTAGCACCCAGGCCCCAGTCCTGACAACCAAAAGTATCTCCAAGCGTTGCCAATGTCCTCTGGTGGGCAAAATTGCCCATTGTTTTCCACCAAGATAAGATGTAGTCTCACACATTGCCAGCCCTGAGGGCTTCACGGTCTTGTGAGATGCTGCAGTGACTACCCGGCACTTGTTATACTCTTTATTTCTAGATACTCCTCACTCCTCGTATCAGCCCCCATCTCTAATGCTGCGTTGGTCAGTCCCATTGAAGCCTAGAGTGCCTGTCTGCTGGAGCACTACGCCCTTCTGCCACATGAACAAGTCCATCTCTGTGGGAAGGGCTGATGGTCCACTCCACATCACACTGTCCTTCTGTTCACACCTCCACTCTCACCATGGCATGCAGAAGAAAGCCCAAACCCCTGACCATGGCATTCAAGGCTCTCCTGGTCTAACTTATTTTTCTAGGGTTTTCTGTCTTGTGCTTTATGTTCAAGATAAACAAGATTAATAGACTTTCTCTAAACCTGAAATGTACTTTTCTACCTCTATGTCTTTGCCAGGGCTGGCTTCATAGGCGACATCTTGTAGCCATGCCCTGGTGGATGGAGAAATCGGAACCTCTGGGATTGTCCTTGAACACAAGAGAAATGTAATCAAGGGCTTCAGAGAAACATAGGTATTAGAACACAGTGCCTTTAGAGTCAGAATGTGTTGTGAGAAGTGTTCTAAAAGCCTGCATCAGACTTATTGCCCTTGTTTGAAGTTATGGATGAAATATCTTAAAACTTATCCCCCTCAAAGTCAAGGTGAAAATGCTGGCTTCTGTCAAAATAATAAATCTTTTTTATTCTGAAAAGTATCCGGCACTTGAGTCTTGGTGAATATTTTGAGTTTTTCAGGCAGAACTAAACAAAGCCTTTGAAGCCTGGTCAACCCTTTTGTATATCCTCAAAATGTCCCGGAATATTCGTTACAAGGTGTGAACTAGAAAACACTGCCTACCTCCCCCTTGCATGTGTCTTTTTCTTGCACTGAACAAATACAGATGTGACTTTACCTTATTTAGGACTGGGAGTTAGATCAGAGCAAGCTAAATTTCGTCTAGTTTATACTCAGCTTGCCAGAACCTAAATTTGCCCCTGGGGGACCCCCTTTTCACAGGCTCACTCCAAAGGTTTGATAAAACCTGTTGAACATAGAGTTTAATCCTCTAATTCCCAATAAGGATGTTTTCAGTTAAATTTTTCTTTTACCTTCACGACATCATTTTCGTACGGTACAAAATGGACACAAGGATTTTACAGTGTGGCTTTCTGATACAATCACCAGGCGTTGGGACTTTAGTGCTGCTTCCAGGGAGCCCAGCATTGAATCACAGGGGCTGTGGGCATAGCTTGTGAGTTAATTGACAGCCTTAAGCTTCCAAAGTAAATTTCTAAAACCCAAGTCATTTTTTCACAGACATGTGAAACTTCAGAATTCCAGTGGGAAAAGGAAACTTTATTTTAAAAATAAACTTTTAAGTTTGAAAGCAAAACCAGACAAGCAGTGCAGAAAGAACTGTTCTAAATTTAATTTCGAAGTGTGCCTTAGTGTCTGGGGCCCCTCCTCCCTCCTCTGTGCTGTGCTGTAATGACCTCATAGCTGGTCTGTCCCCTTCTATCAGCGTTGCCTTCTCAGGTCCATTTGATAAGCTGCTGCTGGTGCCGTCTTCCTAAAACCCACTTCAGATTATGCTGTCCTCCCATTCAAACCTCCACTCTCACCACTGTGTGCAGAAGAAAGCCCAAACTCCTGGCCGTGGCATTCAAGGCTCTCGCCATCTAACTTATTTTTCAAGGGTCAAAAACCCTTGCTTTGGACAGATTAAGCCAGAGGGAAGTGGGAGCATTTCCTCGTCATAGGCTTGTTTGTCATGGTCTTCTCCATCCTCTCTCTGTGAACAGTGCTTCTAACTGATGTCTTTCATGATTTTTCCCAATTTCCTTTGCTCTTTTAGGACAAAGCCTGTTTCAGCAACATCTTTTCCACCCAGCACGCAGGAAGCAGAGGCTTGGCAGCAGTGGCTACAATTCCTCTGGGGGCAGTAGCTAATCCATTTCTACTGCATTGTCTGATGTGGACAAATGGTGTCGGCCTGGTCCACCAGCGAAGCCCAGATCTCCTTGAAGCCCTCGTTCTCTGCCGTGGTCACTGGTATTTAGCATATTTCTCTGGGCTTGAGAAGGAAGTTGTGAGGAACAAGATGCTTATCTGCCTTGTTTTTATGTGGGAATCTCAGCAGCCACACGTCCTAGGGGACTCCATGTCGAGGGGAGATGTTGGACCCGTCTGCCTCCAATTCAGCAAGCAGGAGGATGCTCAGAGCCAGCTCTCTGAGAATGGCTCTCACCTTTTGATGTTCCAGACTCCCTCCCACTTCAACGGACAGTGGCTCTGGCTTTGGTGTTTGCTTAAGTATTCTTATCTTACATGGACAACTTTCAGGGTAGACCACGTGCAGCCATGGAGCATGATCAGGGTATCTGTGAAGATACTCTCTTTTGGTGGCTGACTTCTCCCAGTGTCATATTGCCCTGCCGCTCTAGAACTCACTGTCTCCTAATCCACACCCAGATATACAGGGTCTCAACTAGGGGCAACAAGTGAGTCCTGACCAGAAATGGCAGTCATCACAGGACTTCCCCCTTACCCAACCAAAATGCACTCACTGTCTGGGCTCCAGTTTTTTTCAAGTATCTGTTTTCAGCTTTCCAAGAAGAAGTGTGAGTTGATAATGGGGTACCAGTTTTGTTCTCACACTGTGTTGTTGTTAGGCACTGTCGAATTGGTTCCCACTAGTAGCGACCCTACGTACAACAGAAGGAAACACCACTCGCTCCTGTGCCATCTTCAGAATCTTTGTTATGCTTGAGCCCATTTTTGTAGCCCCTGTGTCAATCCCACTGTGTAGGTGGAGAAAATGCCCCGTTTTGATTGTTTTACTTATAAAAGTCACCCCAAGGGCAACATTTAAGGGCATATCAGTGAAGTTGGGAGAAAAAGGGAAAACGGAAGAATGTGCCTATCGTATAACAAGAGATAATCATGTAATTTACAGTCCAAACCCAAACATTATTGAAAGTAAAACATGGCTCTATTGATATTTTTGCTAGGACAACATACATAAACCGGGGTGTTTATATTTGGGGGTTCTCGTGTGAATTTTTCTGGCTAAGACGGTCCTTAATTTTCACCATACTCAAAAGAGTTCTGCAACCCAAAAAAGTTGTTATTGTTATTAAACGATTGTTATTAGGTACCATCAAATCAGTTCTGACTCCTAGCGACCCTATGTACAACAGAATGAAACACTGCCTGGTCCTGTGCCATCTTCATAATCTTTGCTATGTTCAAGTCCATTGTTGCAGCCACTGTGTCAGTCCATCTTGTTACGAGTCTTCCTCTTCTTCACTGACCCAAAAAACTCATTGCAGTCGAGTAGAATCCGACTCATAGCGACCCTATATAGACAGAACAGAAATGCCTCATAGGGTTTCCAAGGAGTGCGTGGTGGATTCAAACTGCCGATCTTTTGGTTAGCAGCGGTAGCTCTTAACCACTATGCCACCAGGGTTTCCAAAGACCCCTGATAACCACTAGTAACTTTTTTCTCTATACATTCACTATTCTAGATAGATATTTTTATATAAGTGTGATCATACAATATTTGTTCTTTTGTGCACAATTTAATTCACTCAGCATAATGTTTTCAAGGTTCATCCATGTGGAACAGCATGTATCAGAACTTCTCTTTAATGGTGAGCAATATTCCATTGTATGTATATTTTACTTTTTTTAATCCATTCATCTGTTGACGGACATTTGGGTTTTTTCCACTTTTTGGCTATTGCGAATAGTGCTTACAAACTATTCTTGGATATAAGTTCTTTTCTTCCTATTTCTAAAAGATGGACTGTTGGAAGTAGGATTATATGGCAGAGAGAAGAAATGTTTTAAGATTCCAGACACATATTGCCAACTTGCTTTCCAGAAAGATAAGGATCAGCCTACGGTCTTATCTGTGTTTGTCTGGCTCTCTCACAAAACACTCCCCTGTAGTTTAGCGCATTTTTTTTTTTTACATCTTGCTAATTTGACGAGTAAAAAAAAATTATACCTCATTGTTTGAATTTGTATGTCTTGAATTACTAGTAAGGTAGAAAGGATTTTTGTGATTTGTATATATCTTTTTTTTTTTTTTAAGAGTGTTAAGTCCATTTATTTTCCTTTCGTGACTTTGGTTTTTTTCTTTTAAGAGAATTTTATGTTTTAAGGATGTTAATCCCTTATCATTTGGTGCAAATGTTTTCTTCCAGTATGCTTACCTTTTAGTTTTACTTTTCTGCATACAGAGTTTTTCATTTTTTATGTAATAAATTGTTTATAATCCTTTGGATAAGTTTTTTCCATTGCTTTTGGGCTTACAAATATTTTCCCAACCACAGATCAGTAATTTTTTATATTTTTTCTGATTTTGCAAACTTTATTGTTTATATTTATATTATATTTTTATGTTTAACTCTAACTTATTAAGCATTTGTTTTGGGATGGGGCACAAAATTCAAAACCTTAAAATTATTTCAAGTGATTTACCGATTGTTATACCACTACGTATTGAATAAATGCTTTCTTTCTCTACTGATTTATTATTATGTCTTCAGCAAATATAAACTCCCAGATATTCTAGGGTCTGTTTCTGAACTATTTATTCTGTTCCTTTAATCTTCTTACTCTAGCTCCAGTATTAGACCATTTATGATTCATTTTAACTCCTAGTAAGGCAAATATCCTCCATTCTTATTTTTCAGAAAAAACTTAAATCTTTTTAAAAACCCATTTCTTGGAATTGCTTTCTTAGGGTTCCACTTCTACGACCACCACCCCCATCCTTCTGGGATATTGTTAGAAATTTCATTATATCTATAAATTAATCTGGGAACACAGTATGTCTCCATTTATTCAAGGTTTCTTTTATGTCTCCCAGTATAATGTTATAATTTGCTTTGCACAAATATCACACTTTTCTTGCTAAGACCATTTGTAGGCATCTTATAGGTTTGTTGCCATTATGAATGGAAATACATTTTTTCTGTTCTACTTTCTAACTGATTATTTCTAGGATAGAAAAGCTATTTATTTTTGTATGTTTGTCTTAGATACAGCCAATTTATTGAGCTTCTTATTAATTGTAAAGCCGTTCTTCCCAAACTTGTCTGCACATTAGAATAACCTAGGGACCTTTAACAATTCCAAAACCTAGGCCACCTCCAGACTAGTTAAATCACTGTTGATGGAGGAGAAACTTAGCTGTAGGATTTTTCTGACGTTCCCCAGGTGATTCCAATGTGTAGGTAACTTTAGGGACCACTGTTCCAAAGAATTTTCAGGTGCTTCTCCTGGATTTTTGAGGAACATCACCGCATTATTTGTAAATAACAATAGTTTCATCTTTAGTTTGTAGTCATTATATCTCCTATTTTTGTTTCTTGTTTTATTATATTGCCCAGAATTTTTTTTTTTAAAGTAAGATAATACTAAAAGTAAGCATCCATATTTTTGCTTTATTTTAATGGGACTTACTAATGTCTTACCACTAAACACAATATTGAGGCCCAGGGTGCTGCAAATAGTTAAGTGCTCAACTGCTAGCCAAAAGGTTGGCAGTTTGAACCCATTCAGATATACGTATGAAGACAGGCCTGGTGACCTGCTTCCAAAATGTCATGGCCTTGAAAATCCTATGGAGCAGTTCTACTCTGCACACATGGGGTCTACAAGAGTCAGAATTGACACGCCTAACAACAACAAACAAAATGTTATGAAATGCATTCATAACACTGTTTAGTGGCAAGATATTAGTAATAAATATAAATAATAGTAAATATAAGTACTAGTAAAGTAATACATACAAATAGTAGTAAAGTAATTAAATCTCTGTTAAGCAAAAGCTCATAGATTGCCTATGGGATTTTTCAATTGTTGCCTTGCAAATTTGTTTCATTTTTTTCAAAACTCAGAAAGTTTCTACCCTTCCAAAGATCAAATATTCTCTTTGTATTTTTAAGTTTAGCTCTTTAATCAGTCCAGTTTTAACTAGGTGATCATGAAGCCCTAAGGACTTGCTGCAATCATGTGACTGACTTGGCTGTGCTGGTCAGATGTGCTGTTAACCAGCACACTTATACAAACGGTGATGTTCTAAGTGGGTTCCTGTGTCTCATGCCAGCAGAAAAGAAGTCCTTGGATCTGTGGAGTAGCCTCAGATCCTCACTAATATCTCCAACAGTGTCCCCTGTCTGCCTGGTCACTGCATTGGCAGGTTAGGGCTGTGGCTGCTCTCCAGGGGGGCTTGGTCAGTCTGGTGACCTGTCAGCCTCTGGACATACAGGACCCTCTGGGCTTCCACCATGTGCTTCCTCCAGCTCTGCTGCTGGGTCACCACAAGCCTCCCCATAAGGGGCCGCTGGTAGGGCCACTGGCTCTCAAGCCCACTTCCTTCCTTCTAGATCTCTCCCTAAGGAGCCAGGCGAGCTTCTGGGACCATTTAGACCACACAGGAGCTGGACAGAGGAGACCCTTCCCCATCTCTGGGACAATGTTGGGCCAGGGAACCCTCCCCTCTGTTGGTGAAGGAGAAGCCTACAAGATGGCTGCCCCTAGAGACTTCAACAAGAGTTGTTGCTGTTCCCCTCACGCTGTCCAATGCCTGCCTCTCATGTCCAAGGTTTCAAATCCCAAGAGAGGAGAGATTGGAGCACATGTCCCTTATCTTGTATCCTTTCCAGCTCTGTCTCTCTTCCCTTTTCCTTCTTCCTGCCTGAGCTGGAAACTTCCTCTCCATCATATCCTTCTTCCACAAAGGATGACAGCCTCATGGTCCAGCTGTCCTCCTGTGGGAGAACTCTGGGAGCAGTCATCAAAGCTGGGTTCCTGTTATGCTAAAAGGAGAAAGACTTTGAAACCTATATGTAACTATGTTGTTGTTCTGTGCCATCGAGTCGATTCCAACTCATAGTGACCATATAGGACAGAGTAGAACTGCCCCATATGGTTTCCAAGGCTGCAGTCTTTATGGCAACAGATCACCAGACCTTCCCATGGAGCAGGAGCCGCTGGTGGGTTCCAACTGCTGAACTTTCAGTTATTAGCCTAGTGCTTAACCACTGCGCCACCAGAGCTCCTATATATGGCAATAGAATTCAAATAGCTTCCTTCTGACTCAGGAGGAGGAGGGTTGTCAGGGGAATACAACTGAAAGGGGGAAATAAAGTTCATTCATTTGTATTTTCCCTACATCTAATATAACGCTAATTATTTGTTTGGAATGGATACTCTTCACCATGTTAGGGGAATAGGCTTCTAGTCCTTTTTAAACTAATAGTGGTGTCGAATTTTATCAGTTTAAAAACTGATGAGCATGTTTAAAAATCAACGTGCTATATTAATACATTTTTCTACTTGGGACCTTATTATGTTCCGGGGAATAAGTCAACTAGATTGTGATGTATTTGTCTCTTAAAGTATTGTCAAATTCTACTTGCTGTTTTGTTAAGAATTTATCTGTCTGCAAGAGAGATTAGTCTTTAGTATTCTGTGTTCTCGTTGGTCATTAATTTTCTGTTTTCTACGCTATCATTATCAGGCTTGGAATGAGGCCACGAAATTAGGCAGTTTCTCATGTTTCTATGCTCTGGAAGGTTTTATAGAACACAGGAATTGTGTGTTGTTTAAATGTCTAGAAGAAACGTCTGGGAGCAGTCAGCTTGAATCCGTGGCCTGGGTTCCTTTTGGGGAAGGTTCTGTGACATTCTCAGTTACTTCCACAGTTAATCATTTTTTTCAGGATTTCTACTTTTGGTTAATACCTTTTTTTTTTTCTTAGAAACTTCATTTCAGTGAGGTTTTTTTACACTTACTAGTACATCATTTGTAGAATTGTTTTATATCCTTTAGGTGAGTTGTTGCACTTCTCATTTCTAATTGTGTGTGTGTGTGTGTGTGTGTTCTTCTTAGCTTTCCTATAGGAATTCATTTTGTTAAGGTTTGCAAACAAGGAAATCTGGTAATTAATTATTAATTACCTTGTTTTTCTGTTTGTCTAATTCATTTTTGCTTCACCACAACCTTCTGTTTTTTCCTTTCCTAATTAGAATATGAAAACCCTGCTGGCATAGTGGTTAAGAGCTACAGCTGCTAACCAAAAGGCTGGTGGGTCAGATCTACCAGGTGCTCCTTGGAAATCTTATGGGGCAGTTCTACACTGTCCTATAAGGTCACTATGAGTCGGAATCGACTCTACTTAGATGGCAACAGGTTTGGTTTCTTTGTTTTTTTGTTAATTTGAATACATCCCTTATATTTTAAATATCAATTTTATTATTATATTTCTCCATAAAGAGTAGAAAAAATACAGTTTCATTTACTGTTAATCAAGTTAACATTCAAGGCTTAAATGAAAATTCAAAGTGGTGGACCACTTTCAGAAGCACACACCCGAGAGTGGGAAGGGATGGAGGTCTCCTTGACGCAGGTTTGGAGATAAGAGAAGGAGCGCTGACCCCATGTGTCGGTGGCATTTATTGTTAATTGACTAGCTTCCTTGGTTGGCATATCATTTCAGGTTTCTTTTAGGAAAACTTTAGAGCCCAAATTCAATTAAAATGTTGGTTGATGTTCCCAGATTCACGAGTCTATTATTCTACAACCCTAGAAAATCTTTTATAAGTAAAACTCTGGAAGCTATTTTTATATGTAGTTTCAATTCTGTTATATACATACATGTTGAGAAGCAAGATGAAAATGGGAGCCCAGGGCATGATGGTGTAGTAAAATGAGCACTGAACTTAGATCCAAAAGACCCAGCTCTGTGCTGACTAGCTGTGTGATCTCAGACAGGTTCTTTATTGTCTCCAGATTTGTCTCCTTCTTAGAAAATAAGGCCAGACTTAGATGGCCCCCTACTGTCTCTTCCAGCTCAAAAATCTTGAGACTCAGTGACCTCTTCGGCTCTCCTGTTCCTATCCAGTCTCTACACCTGGCCAGAGTGCAGGACTCTGCGTGGCACCTGTCTCACTGGGTGGTCATTTTATGTGTGTCTTTTTACTCAATCTATCATGTGAGCCTCTTGTGGCCTTTCACTGTGTCGTGTTTATCATTCTAGCTCCCATATGGTTGGTATGGTGAGATGACAGGTACATGCCAATGGTTGGATGCATGAATGCATATCACGCTAGGATAAGGCTGCATGACTATTGCATCAACATACCTATATTTCAGCAGGATTATAACAGATCCCTTGGTATCTTTGTGGACCAAATGGAGAAATAATCAGCTGAATTCAAGGGCAATAGGAAAATTCACAAAGGGTTGAATATCTATAGGGAATGGATAAACGTCAAACTGAGAGACTTTTTGTTTTTGTTGTTGTTTTAAAACCAATGGGTAGCATGAATTCTCAGATGACCCAAAATTAGAGAGGGAAGTGAGAACGGTAGATGTAGAAACAGGTTCTCGACAAAACAGATTTGACAGGCTACAAGAAGGAGCCAAATTAAAGGGTTTTTTTGTTTGTTTGTTTTTGTTTTTTAAGTTTTCTAGGGTTAAGTATGCAGTTTTAAGTTTGGATCCAAATAGGCAATTTCCCAAGGTCAAGATGGAGGAATCATAGCTTAATGCCATTGTGTGTAAAATAGACAAGGGTTTTATTTTAAAGTTACCTCTATTTTAGTCATGTTACCCACACTGGTGGTCAAACAACCCCTGAAGTACTATGTTTCGTTTTGTGTACCACATTTTCATAGCAACATAGACAAACTGGCAAAAATGCAAAGGAGCACAACTGGAGTGTTGGAGAAGGAGCTTGAAACCACGCCATTTGAAGAGATTAAAAAAAAAGGTTGCTGTCAAGTCAATTCCGACTCAGTGACCCTATAGGACTGAGTAGAACTGCCCCATCGGGTTTCCAAGAAGCGGCTGGTGGATTCAAACTGCCAACCTTTTGGTTAGCAGCCGAGTTCTTAACCACTGCGCCACCAGGTCTCCTCCTTAAGAGGTTAAACCAAAAACCAAACCCACTGCCGTCAAGTCGATTTCGACTCATAGAGACCCCATAGGACAGAGTAGAACTGCCCGATAGAGTTTCCAAGGATCGACTGGCAGATTTGAACTGCCAACCTCTTGGATGAAGAGGTTAGGGGCAGTAATATCTGCCCTGAGATAAGGAGGATCCAAGAAAACGAACTAGCTGCCTGGAAATATTTAAGGTACTCCCACGTGAACGGAGAAAAATGGGCAAATCAGTCTCAGAAGAAATACAACCAGAAGGCTCCCTAGAAGTGAAGATAGTGAAACTTCAGCCCACTTACTTTAGACACTTCATCAGGAAAGACCAATTGCTAGAAAAGAACATCTTGTTTGGTAAAGCAGAGGGTCAGCAAAGCTGTGGGAACCCCTTAATGAGACGATTAACACAATAGCCACAACAATCGACTAAGACATACCAACGATCATGAAGACTGCGCAGGACCAGGCAACATAAGGTTGCTGTGAGTCAGAGCGGACTTGGCGGCAATTAACAACAACACATGAAAGAGAGTGTGTATTATTTTTGAGTGGCACCAAGAAATAAAGCAATGACTCCCAACTACACGAAGTCTGATGTTGGCTAAATATAGCATAGAGGAAGTCAGACAACCTGGGTTTGAATTCCAATATCGGTACTAACTAGCTGTGTGGCAAAAACAAGCTACTCAAACTTTTTTGTATTTCAGATTCCTCCTCTGCAAAATAGTAATAGAAATAGCTATCATATAAGGTTGCTTTTTACTTGTATAACACTGAACAAAACCGAGGGCGTGAAGTAGTCCATAATAATAGCGGTGGTCAAAGTTGCTAAAAGATGGAGGAGGAAGTGGTAAGCACCCTGTCTCTGGTAAGCAGGAGCTGAGTGACAAATGAATATGTTGGGGTGGTGGTGGGGGGAAGTATGGGAGAAGAGCCGAGGGAATTCAAACCCCAGATGGATTCTTCACTTAGGAAGTGTTAAGGTACCTTCCAACATTGTAACTTTTCCTATTAAAAAAAAAAAAAACTCATTGCTGTCAAGATGATTCTGACTGGTAGCAGCTCTTGGACAGAGTAGAGCTGCTCCATAGGGTTTCCAAGGAACAGCTGGTGGATTCAAACAACTGACCTTTTGGTTAGCAGCCTGAGCTCTTAACCACTGCACCACCAGGACTCTGACTTACCCTAAAGGCCCTTTGATTTAATGAAAGGGCAGAGGACTTGGAGTTAGTTTCCATTCTGACTCTTCCACTAATTAGATATCGGACCGAGGGTAAGCTACGTTACCTCTCTGGACCCCAGCATCCTTATCTCGGCAGTGTGGGTTTTATAGTTTGTACCATGCACAGCTCAGAGTGTTGGTCTTGGGCCAAATAAAATATAGTTACAAAAGCATTTTGTAAATCTAAGCCCTAGTTAAGAATAAGATATTATAATTATTGTAATATCTACTCAGTAAACCCTATATTTACTTTTCCTAGCTTTCATCTTTCCCACCAGGAAGCTGTATTGTGAGCCAATCCTGGACTTCAGAAGAAAATCACTGTGTATTCCAAAAGGTACTGTGAGTCTTTCAAATGCTCATCTTTTTTTTTTTCTCTGTTTATAAGTAATAGCAGAGCCAAGCTCCTAGCAACTGCTCAGGGCTGTGTTTTTGCCCACTATGGGAGCACCTGCCAGGGGTGGTGTTGGGGGTCAGAATAGGTGCCACAAGGAGGTGGTTGGATTGATACAGTGGCTACAACAATGGGCTCTCAAACATAGCAACAATTGTGAGGGCAGTGCAGGACAGGGCACCCTTTGTTCTGTTGTACGTAAGGTTGCTATGAGGTGGAGTCACTCGATGACACCCAACAAGGAGGAGAGACTTGGGTTAAGTCTTGAAGGGAGAGGAAGGCTTTGGCCAGGAGACGAAGGAGTAAGATAGCCTCCTTGTGCAGAATAACACTAATAAAGGCACAAAGGGGAGAGATGGAGGGAGAGAGAGATGGGCCACAAGCCCATGTGGCTGGAGGGTAGGGCACTTCTGTAGCCCTGGGGTGGTCACACATTAAGTGGGAAAGCAGGAACCTGAGGTGGATGGTCTTGTCAACAGGGACAAACTTACACTTTATGTTAAGGACAAAGGAATATAACAAAGGATTTCTAAAACATGTATTTAAAGTGTTTTAGAGGGATATTTGTTTATTGTAGACATTATGAAAGCATAGAAAAGTAGAAACAAGAAGGAAAAACAAAATCACCCGAAACCACTACCTAAAGAAAGCTCCTGTCAGCGTTCTATTCCTGTTGAAGCTTTCTAATCAGAGTCACAGAACGGTCTGGTTTGCTTCTGGCAGCAACGTGCAAATAGATTGAATGGGAGTGGGACATGAAGTAATCACTGCAAACACTTCTTTTTAAAACTGAAAAGTTTGAGCAACTGTTTATTAGCAACAGAACAACTCATTCATGGTTGGGCCTTCCTGCATCTCTAAGACATCAGCTCCTTTATCTCCTACAAAACGGCTCCACCTCAATCTCCGCAATTAATCACAACCATCAAGCCATGACCCAGAAACAATATGGGCCTCTGGTCCTGTATCCCTAGATATCATTCCCATCCCTCCCAAAGCAGCTGAACCAACATCTTTTGAGGGGACCAAATGGTGGACACATCACTGGCAGACCCAGTGTCCATGCTTGGATTTCAGCAACCTTCTCTGGCAGATTTCTCGAGGGTCTTCATTCATATGGTGGCCTGCAGGATGACAAGCCACCACCCACCCAGGAGAACATTTGGAGAAATGGGACAAGGGACATTCTTGACCCTCCTCTATGATTCAGACCACCGAGGGGTTGGGGAAAGCAGCCAGTCTGGCTTGGGGCCAGTCCAATTCCGGGGTGAAGAGAAGTTCAGCCACCCAGAATGACCTGGGCACATTAACTGACCTTCACAATGGGAAAATGATTCTCACCCTCCCTACCTTAGAGGGTTTTAATGAGCATCCTGTGAACTTAGTGCTTTGGAAAGATACAAAATGCTATGTATGTGGAGAAAACTGGTTCCTTCTGCCCCAGCACTGAGCTAGCTGTTAAAATGTAATTTTTTTTTTTTTATACAAGTAGCCCCAGATATAGGAGTGCCTGATATGGATCAATGATAGATTAGATAGATAGACAGACAGATAGACAGACGGGTAGACAGACAGGTAGATAGATAGACTGGTAGATAGATTTGTATATGGGTATCGTGGGGTACCCATGAGTTGGAATGGACTTGATAGTAACTGGTGGTAATGTGTGTGTATTTTTTTATTTACATATAAAATCTTGACTGGGGGTAGCCTGATATCTTAGCCCCAGGTATGCCTGTTCTTTAATCTTGTTAAAATAATATAGTCTACCCTCACTCATCTTACACACTCTATTGTTGATCTCCTAGCTCTTTGGGTGGTATTTTCTTGAAAAAAAAAGTGAGATGAAGAAGGCCCTTGAATCAGGACTCGAGATAAACAACAACAGAGAGGCTGGAGAAACTTGATCCAAACAGATGACTCTTTGGTGCTTTAAGACAGGCCATTTGGTGGCTGGCATATGCAACATCCATTCGAAATCCCATGAGTCGCCTGATTAGCACGGGGTGTGGTTGGGGAGTGGGTGTTACCTGCCTCAACCTCAAAACAAACTATTAGATCAAAGTGTCTTGTAATTATCTGATATTGCCTACACTTGGAGAAATGCTTTTAGATTCAATTTGTGATACACATCATTTTCAGTATCTTCATAATTTCGGCCAAATATTTGCATGGGTGGAGTGTAGGCAGGGGTGTGGAGAATACATGCTGCATTTCCTAGTTAAATGAATTCAACCAATGTCATAGCCGAGGCTTTTGCTAGATACTGGAGCTGTCAAATAAATGATACATCTGGTGCAAATATTCTAGTGATGCCTATTGCATTCTTAAGAAGGGTTTTTGACTCTAAGTGAGCCTGATGAACACTCTGCTATTTGCTACCCAGACTCAGCCCCCCTCCGTGGTGGAGTTTCTCTTGTTTCCTACCTCTCAGAATTAAGCTTGTAAATCTCATCTACTTCTGGGTCCCAGGCTCCAAAAGTCTTTCTCAGAAAATGTTGGGTTTTCAGTTCATCTTAAGAAATTCTTCAGTAGGATCTAGTATGAGGCAAGTCAAGAAGAATAATTGTGAAGAAACTTGTCAGGGATACTACTGCTTAATAAGAGACAGAGAAATCAGGATTTTGACCAGGTGCTCTGACCTCCACTCCAGTCTTCATAATCTTGGCAAACGATAGCCAACTGGAGAAGACAAGGTCTGACTGGATGTCTCCATGAGATTCAAGAGACTTGAAATTAGCCCAGCAATTTGTTTTAGACCCTAGTGGGTTCTTTCTTGGCAACCCTGGTGGGGTAGTGGTTAAGAGCTGTGGCTGCTAACCAAAAGGTCGGCAGTTCGAATCCACCAGGTGCTCCTCGGAAACCCTGTGGGGCAGTTCTACTCTGTCCTTTAGAGTCGCTATGTGTTGGAATCGACTCGATGGCAATGGGTTCGTTTGTTTTTTTGTGGGGGGGGGTTCTTTCTTAGCCTGGGTTCCAACTCATCCTGAAGGGATGTCCTTGTGACTGGGACAAGTTGAGAAGAAAGGCTGGCCCCAGCTTACGCATTACAGTCAAAACCATTTGTTTTGTTAACCTCATGTGAACATTACAAATGTGTGATGGAGCAGAGGCCGCATCCTTCTACAGATTAGCAATTTCTTGAGTCAACACAGCGCCTTTACCTTGACCCTCAAAGGAAATACTTCAAAGGAAAAAGCCAAGGTCCTCTTCAGTTGGGGTGAACTCCGTGGTGGCTCTTGCTTTGAACTCAGAGGGCTTGGGCGTCAGTACCAACTGGTTGGACTTTGCTGTGTGTGAGCATCTGTGTGGGTGGGTGGGAGGGAGTGTCTCTCTCTAAATACATCGTGTGTTGTTGGTGTCCTTCTTCCAAATTATTCTCTAAATGAAAAGGCCTGTGGGACAACAGCCTGTGGAAAACTTTCCCACAGATGGGTTTAAGCAAAAGAACTTGTTTTTATAGCGACTGACCATGTGTTCTCGAGGACCAAAGAAGAGAGGCCAGGGTGAGTCTAATCCTGGTTTTAAAAAACCTGAGTTTGGAGACACAAAGAGCTCCGTTTTCCATCTTTAAATTAGCAGATTCTCACACAGCCAACACTGGCCAAACTGTAAAGCCTCCCTGTCCACCCCTACTCATCTATAATCACAAGTGTTCCTATCGTTTCCTGCCCTGCTGTCTGGAGCTATAGTTGTGCCGCTTTGTCCTGCCTGTGCATTCAATTTGTGTACTAGAAAGTTCTTTAAAAGTTAAAAGCATCAATGAGTTCTGAGATAGGAGAGAGGCCATTAAACCCAATTACAGCATATCCAGTTACTATCAGGGCCCTTCCCCAGAGGAAAACAGCAAACTTACATTTGGATTTCTCCCAGCTCTTATTTAACTGAAACTGGGGGATGAAGTGGGTGCTACAACCCTGAGCTCTACAAGGTTTTAGCAGCTGCTGGGAAGACATATCTTTTCCCCTCAGTTAACGTGTGTAGAAAAGCGAGTTGGCACAAATGAGAACATTCTAGAGTTTGTACTGTCACTATTTTAATTAGTATAATTTTTTAAAAATTTCATGGCAGTAGTCAGTCCCCTCTCCTTATTCATCTCTTTTAGAACATTTGCTAATATTATCCTTTGCTCATTCTTACATATAACTTTTAGAATCATTTAGGTAAATGCTAAGAAAATTCCTATTGGGATGGTATTAAATTTGTAGATTATTTTGGGAAGAACTGACAGTTTCAGGGTATATATCCTTCCTATTCAGGAGCATGAGACATCTCTCCATGTATTCAAAGTAGTCACAACTCTCAGTAAGTGTTTTGTAACTTCTGCATAGGTATCACACGTCATCTTATTTGGATTATTGGTAGATTAGCGTGTGGAAAAGCGGCTCTCTCCTACAGTACTGTTTTAAGTATAAATTAGTACAAATGACAAGGTGTGTCTAAAATCTTAGGAAGTCTTTTCTAGGAATTTGGCCTAAATAAACCACCAGAGCTGTGAAGGTGGGTTTAGGGACAAAGATATTAATTGCATTGTTATTTATAACAGCCAGAAAATGGAAACTCCCTAAGTGTCTAGCAGTGCAGGTTAAATTATGGTACCCCATTGTGATGGAACACTAAGCAGTCCTTAAAGTCCATGTGTGGCAGGGTATTTCACAGCAAGGGATATTATTAGTAATTTATGTTTAACTAAAGAAAAAAAGAAGTTTCAAAATAGTGTAATTGTATAACGCTAAGGGAGCCCTGGTGGCGCAGTGGTTAAGAGCTTGGCTGCTAACCAAAAGGTTGGCAGTTTGAACACACCAGCCGCTCCTTGGAAACCCTATGGGGCAGTTCTACTCTGTCCTACAGGGTCACTATGAGTCAGAATGGGCCCGACCCAACAGGTAATAAGTGCGTAGAAATGTTAAGGAGTTATCTCGGAGCACAGGTTTATGGGAATTGTTTTATTCTTTCATTGTGATTTTCTAGGCTTTTCCCACCGAATTTTCACAGAATAAGCAAATACTTTTTTGTAGGAAGGAGAAAACTTCGTATGTCCTATAGATTATTCCTAGACGACTTATATTTTGGTTACTATCAGGTGGGCTTGAGGAATTCATGCTTTGAGCCTGATTTTTAACAGAAATGTAGTTGGTTCACCTTTAGAAGATTGTTGCTCATTAGCTTGAAATATGTACTCTCTAGAATACAAACAAGAAGAAGGCCCTCAACGAGATGGATTGACACAGAGCTGCAAAGATGGGCTCGAGCACAATGATTGTGAGGATGGCGCAGGACCGGGCAGTGTTTCATTCTGTTGTACACAAGGTCGCTATGAGTCAGAACCAACTCGACGGCACCTAACAACAACAACCTATAAATAAATGCTCTTCTGCTTGTATTTTTTGTAATGTTTTTATTAAAAGAGGCGTTGCCTTTCCTTGAATGTCTTTCACTCTGCCAAGATGATCTTGTTTTCCTTATTAAACATATTGATGAGCCAGATTATATCAGCAGGTTTCCTTGTAATGATCTACCCATGGAATAAAAGTGGCCTTGGAGTATAGCTACCAGTAGTGTGACCTTGGACAAGTTAGTGGCTCTCTCTGTACCTCAGTTTCTTCACCTGTACCGAAGTGTCATGAGGGTTAAATGAATCAGTGTAAAGCACTCAGACCAGTAGTTGGCATGTAGAAAGTTCTTTATAATTTAGCTTGTATTATTAATTTATTTGATATCTTCTTACATTCTTGCTGTCTGTATTTCTCCCTTCCTCCGTCCCTGCTCCCTTCCTTCCTTTCTTTTGACCGTATCTTGTTCAGATTTGGCTATCAAGGTTAGGTATGCTTTATGTAATGAGCTGGGTAGCTGCCCACCTTTTACTATGTTCTGGAACAACTTATATCGCTTGCATCTACTTCAAAAAAGGAAACGCAACCAGCCAATTATACAAGCAAGGTTACCATGCCAAGTTATAGGCTGCAGTAGAGCTGCTAATCATACCAGCATCCCCAGGTATATTACAATCTGAGCCCAATAAATGTTAGTCATGTAATCATATCATTTTCAATTTAATTCTGTAGACATTTATGAGATACATTGTTCAGTGGAGGAAAAAAAACTGTGAAATATGATCCAGTTTTTCTTCACAATTAACATATATTTTACACACACACAGGCGGGCACACAGCATGCATGTATGTGTATGTATTCCAAAAGCTAAATGGTAACTTCTGAGGAGAGCTAGTTTTTCTTTTCCTTTTTTATTTTTTTTATTGTGCTTTAGATGAAGGTTTATAGAGCAAATCAGTTTCTCATTAAACAATTAATACACATATTGTTTTGTAACATTGGTTGCCAAGCTCACGACACGTCAACACTCTCCCCTTCTCGACCTTGGGTTCCCCATTTCCATTCGTCCAGCTTTCCTGTCCCCTCCTGCCTTCTCATCCTTGCCCCTGGGCTGGTGTGCCCATTTAGTCTCATATACATGGTTGAACTATGTGTATTATTGGTTTTTTTTTTTTTAATGGGCCTGTCTAATCTTTGGCTGAAGGGTGAACCTCAGGAGTAACTTCAGTACTGAGCTAAAAGGGTGCCGGGGGGCCATACTCTCAGGGTTTCTCCAGTCTCTGTTAGGCCAGTAAGTCTGGTTCTTTCTTGTGAGTCAGAATTGTGTTCCACAGTTTTCTCCAGCTCTGTCTGAGACGATCTATTGTGATTTCTGTCAGAGCAGGAGAGCTAGTTATTAAGGTAACTTTAAAATTTTTTTTCTCACCGTGTTATTCATGTAATCAAAAACAAAAAGACATTTAAGACCTCTACCTAAATTTATGATTATCTGTTCTGTAAACACACTGTTCTTGACCTTGTAAGGGATGAAGAAGACCCATGAGATCCAGACCTGCTCTCAGGAGGTCTGTAATCTAGATCTGGGTGAAGGGAAACACGGACAACTATGGCTGTACAAGGGGCACAAGCAAAGGGCTGGAGGGAGGTGACCAACCATCTTGGGTGGCCTGGGACTGAGGGTTTTCCTGGGACACGGGTTGTTCGGTGCTAAAACCCAGACAGTCTAAGGCAAGCTGGAATGGTTTAAGTATTAGAAGTGGTCAAGTGTTAGGAGAGAAAGCTAGAAAGGTTGGTTGCAACAGATTGAGGAGGGCCTTGAACATCTTCCTCAGAAGTGTGAGGCAACTGATAGCAATTGGACATTTCGAGCAATAGTGCAGCATGATCAGAACAGTGCAAAGGAAAAATTAGGCAAGGAGTCACTGAAACGGGGCTGGAGGTAGTAATTTAGAGGTGGCAATAATCATCCAGGAGTTCCTGGGTGGTGCAAATGGTTAACCAGAAGGTTGAAGGTCCAAGCTCACCCGGAGGCACCTCAGAAGAAAGGCCTGGCAATCTACTTCTGAAAAGTTAGCCACTGAAAACCCTAAGGAACACAGTTCTGCTCCAACACACATGTGGTCGCCATGAGTTGGAAATGACCTGATTGGCAACAGGTTTCTGGTTTAATAGCCATCAGAAGTGATCCACACAAGGAGGTATGGGGGATGAGGACCCGAACTACAGCAAAAGTTATTGACATGTAGGGACTTTTGGGAAGCAGAATGTACTAGACTCGCCTGCTCTCGGTCATCAGATCTCCAAAATGGGAAGAGAAGCTGAAGACGACACTGAGGTCTCTAGCCTTTTGTCACAGAGGATGCTGGTGTTCATGGACACAGGGGATCAAGGAAGAGAAGAACACGTGATGGGAAGAATGGCAAGGGTCATTTGCAACCTGTTAATGTGGGGGAAGGGAGCCCTGGTGACGCAGTGGTTAAAGTGTTCAGCTGCTAACCGAAAGGTCAGCGGTTCAAACCTACCAGCTGCTCCTGGGGAGACGGATGTGGCAGTCTTGCTTCCATGAAGGTTACAGCCTTGGAAATCTTCTGGGCATTCTATAGGGTCACTATGAGTTGGAATTGACTCACTGGTGATGGGTTTGGTCCTTTTTTTTTTTAATGTGGGGGAAGAAAGTGAAGGATTCTGAGAAAGAGGAGTCCCTGAGGTGGGGAGAAAGCCTGGAGAGCACATTGTTCCAGAAATCAAAACCAAGACAAGCCGACTGCTGCTGAGTTGATTCCCACTCATAGCTGCCCCATAGGGTTTCCAAAGCTGTCATCTTTACGGAAGCAGACCGTCACGTCTTTCTCCCGTGGAGTGGCTGGCGGGTTTGAACCACTGACCTTTCAGTTATCAGCTGAGCACTTTAACCACTGAGCCACCAGGGCTCCTCTCCAGAAGCCACAAGAGGAAAGAATTACAAGGAAAAAAAAGTAGAAGAAAGTGTCACCGGGTGCGGACAGGCTGCGTCGGCCAAGGACCGAGAAAGGATTGTCAGATGCCGCACTGATGGAGTTATTTGGGAGAGCATTTCACAGGGTGACTGACGGAGAAATTGAAAGTCTTGGGTGTGGGTGATGGATGTCTAACAAATTAAATGAACCAGGAGTTTATGTTCAAGGTAGAAGCAGCTGGTGTAGACTGTTCCTTCAATTCAACAGATTATTTGTGCAGGTTCTACTGTTTGTCAGGTCCGGTGTCTGAGGGATACAATGGTGAACAAAATGTGCTCTGCTCCCTCAAGGCACTTACAGTCTCCTGGGGGATAAAATGGAGATCAACAAGAATCCACCAGCAATACCTCGAGAAACTGCCAAGATAGGAGCGAGGCAAGGCACTCTGAGAGCACACGGAGGGGCCCTGTTTTGGTTTGCAAATGGTTAATGCACTCCGTGCTAAATGGAAGGTTGCCGATTCAAGTCCACCCAGAGGTGCCTCAGAAGAAAGTTCTGGCAATCTAGTTCTGAAAAACCAGCTCTTGGACATCCTGTGGACCCTAGTTCTGCTCCGACACACAGAGGGTCGCCATGAGTTGGAACCGCTCTACTGCAACTGGCTGGTTTTGATTTCTGAGAATCAGGGAAAGCTTTCTGGAGGAAGTGCTTTGAACATGGAGTCTGACAGGATATGTGGGAGTCGCCTGGCATTCCCACCTGAAGGGTGGAGGGCGGTGGGGAGAGATGGTGCCCAGACATCGGAGACTACAGTTTCAGAGGCCCAGAGGAAAAAAAGAGCTTAAGACACTCAGGGAACTGAAAATGGTTGGGTCTGGCAGAGCTCAGAGGTAGGAAATGCAGAGATGAGGAGGGACAAACAGCGAGGGTCAGTCATCACGGCTCTTGTCAGTCACTCTTTCAAAGTGGCGTTTAAAGTCAGGAGAGGGGCGAGAGGGTAGTTTGAGAGACTAGCAGTCTGAGGGAGAAGTAAAGGAAGCCGGAGTGTGTACGAGCCAGCCCAGCAAGAAGAGACATGAAAAGGGGCAGAATCAAGGAGTGAGCACACCCCTCGCTAGAAGAGCAGGGGCCGGCTTCAGGGGAAGCAGCCCGAGAAGTGGGCAGAACACCAAGGTGCAGTGGGGGAAGACAGGGCATGGGGATGGAGGATGCCTGGCTCTGACCTCCCAGTGAGGTCGGAAGCAGTTATCCTGGGCTAAGATCTTGGGCTCAGAGCATGGTTGAGGGTGGCTAAAAGCTGAAAATGTGTTGACCCAGCAGCTATAGCCTCTGGGACAGGGAGTCAGCAAGGAGGCATTAAAGGGTTGCTGCAAAGGTGCAAATATTTCTTAGAGCCTTTGTCAGCTACAGGAAATGAAGTGTGTGCTTTCCTTTAAATATTTATTAATGTAGATGCTGGTGCTCCAGGACCCTCTCCCCACTGCCTGGAAAAGGAGACTCTGGTTTCCACTAGGGGGTTTATTCTGCTCTGGCAACTCTCACTAATCCTGGAAGCTTCCCATTCTTTGCATGGGGTCCAGAGAACTCAAACTGGGAGTTCAAGGACTCCACAGAGCCCCTAGGCTCTGCTCTGATGGAGACCTGAAAGAGGGACTTCACAGATGGCCAGGTCTTTTTGGAAGTGGACCTGGGATGACTTGCCTGGTATATTCTGTGACTCAGGACTGTCCCCCTCCCACGCCTCCCACCCTCCCTTCACAGGCTCTCCTTGGGTTAATATCCCACTGCCATGGAGTTGATTCCGACTCATAGCAACCTCATAGGGCTTCCAAGGTTGTAAATCTCTACGAAAGCAGACTGCCGCACCTCTCTCCCGTGGAGCCACTGGTGGTTTTAAACCACCAACCTTCCAGCTAGCAGTTGATTGCTTTAACCACTGCACCACCAGGGCTCCTTTGGGTCAATGCAGTGCCTCGGAAAACAGCTTTTAAACATGTAACCTTCCAGGTGATCAAGCCCACATCATCAGTAGTAAGTCACGTTGATAGTAGGCACCTTCATATAACGAAATGAAAATGGGACTTGACCTCTGTTGTCTTTCTCCCCAAAACACATTACCCTAGTTTCATCATAGGAAAATGTCAGCCAAGCCCAAGAGAGGGACATTCTACAAAATAAAAAAAAAAAAAAAAAAAAAAAACCATTGCCGTCAATTCCAACTCATAGCAACCCCATAGAACAGAGTAGAACCACTCCATAGGATTTCCAAGGAGCAGCTGGTGCCTTCAAACTGCCAACCTTTTGGTTAGCAGCTGAGGTCTTAACCACTGTGCCACCAGGGCTCCAAAAAATACATGACCAGCACTCCTCAAAACCACCAAGGTCATCAAAAACAAGAAAAATCTGAGAAACTGTCACAGCCAGAGGACCCTAAAAATAAGTGATGACTGAATGTAAGTGGTGTTCTGGATGGGATCCTGGAACATAAAAAGGACATTAAAAACTACGGAAATCTGAGTAAACCATGGACTTCAGTTAACAGTAACGCAACCATTGATAATGGTGTATTAATTGCAACAAACGCATCGCACTAATGTAGGCTGTTAATAATGGAGGAAACTGGGTGTGGGTTATACGGGGACTCTCTGCAATGTTTCCATACAGCTAAAACTAAAGGTTTACTTATGTAAAATGTAAGCTGGGAGAAGAGTGGGCCCATCAGATTCTGGGATTTGTGGTCCCGTCAGTTTGGTATTTTCACAGTTGGAAAGGATCAGAAATTTCAGGAGACATGAGTAAATCAGGACTGTGAGTGCTGTTTTATGGTAGCTTCAAGCACATAAACAGAAGCCTGGAACAGTTCTTGCGGCTGTAGTTTAGCTATCACAAGAGCAGTTCGAGTTTGTTTTAAGAATATGGACTGAAATGGGTCCAGTGTGGAGTCCACTCCAGGGCCTGGCCATGCCCGCCGCTCTGTGTGGGCCACGTGGTCTCTCACTAGCCCAGTCTTCCGCAGTCACTCCTGGTGCTAACTGTTTGCCCCTGTGCTTCTTAGCTCTGGAAGTTTCCTTCAGAAGCACACCCATTTCCCTACCACACAGGATTAACAGATGTTGACATTTTGTCATGTTTGCTTCTTGACTTTTTTTTTTTTTTTAGGTTTTTATGCCTTTTTAAAGTTATATATGCTTCAATTTTCTTTTAAAAAATAAAATATTACAAATAAAATTCTCTTTGACCAGGCAAATCCTATTTCCTCCTTTCTCACCTGAACACCATCACTCACCATCAATGTTTTGAGGTAAATCCTTCTCTCTCTCTCTCACACACACATCCACAAACAACATACAGTATTCCTGTTTTTGTGTGTGTTTTCATTTACATAAATATTATCAGATGGTGAAATTTTCTTTTTCATTCAACATAATGATTTGATATATATCCATATCGAAACAGATAAACATGGTTCATCTCTTCTAACTACTATATTGTGCTCTACCAAGTAAATAAGTAGAATGAAATAAAAACATATTTTATTTATCCATCCCCTATTGATGAAAATATAGATAGTTTCCTATTTTTCAATACTCCCATGAATACGCCTGTCTATGTTCCCTTATGCACACATGGAAGAGTTTTCTGCTGGGTATTTAGCTAAAAGTATTGCCAAGTACTTTTGATGTTCAACCATTTCAAGAGTTAGCATATGATCAAGAACCGATGGTTTCGAAGGAAGAAGTCCAAGCTGCACTGAAGGCATTGGCGGAAAACAAGGCTCAAGAAATTGACAGAATGCCAATTGAGATGTTTCAACAAATGGATGCAACTCTGGAAGTGGTCATTTGCCTATGCCAAGACATTTAGAAGACAGCTATCTGGCCAACCATCTGGAAAAGATCCATATTTATGCCTATTTCTAAGAAAGATGAGCCAACTGAATACGGAAATTATAGAAGAATATCTTGAATATCACACCCAAGTAAAATTTTTCTGAAGATCATTCAAAAGCGGCTGCAGCAGTGTATCGACAGGGAACTGCCAGAAACTCAAGCCAGATTCAGAAAAGGACCTGGAACAAGAAATATCATTGCTGATGTCAGATGGATCTTGGCTGAAAGCAGAGAATACCAGAAAGATATTTACCTGTGTTTTATTCACTATGCAAAGGCATTCGACTGTGTGGATCATAACAAACTATGGATAACATTGCAAAGAATGGGAATTCCAAAACACTTAATTGTCATGAGGAACCTGAACATAGACCATGAGGCAATCGTTCAAACAAAACAAGGGCATATTAAAAAAAAAAAAAAAATCAGAAAAGGTGTGCATCAGAGTTGTATCCTTTCACCATAGTTATTCAATCTATATGCTAAGCAAATAATCCGAGAAGCTAGACTACATGAAGAAGAACAAAGGACTGGAGGAAGCCTCATTAACAACCTGCATTATGCAGATGACACAGTCTTGCTGAAAGTGAAGAGGACTTCCAGTACTTACTGATGAAGATCAAAGACTACAGTCTTTGATATGGATTACGCCTCAATATAAAGAAAGCGAAAATTCTCATAACTGGACAATATTTCATGACAAACACAGAAATATTGAAGTTGTCAAGGATTTCATTTTACTTGGATCCACAATCAACACCCGGGGAAGCAGCAGTCAAGAAATCAAACGACACGCATTATTGGGCAAATCTGTTGCAAAAGACCTCTTTAAAGTCTTAAAAAAGCAAAGATGTCACTTTACGGATTAAGGTGCATCTCACCCAAGCTGTGGTATCTTTGATTGCTACATATTCATGTGAAAGCTGGACTGTGAATAAGGAAAACCAAAGAAGAATTGATGCCTTTAAATTATGGTGTTGGTGAAGAATATTGAATATACCACGGACAGCCAGAAGAATAAATGAATCTGTCTTGGAAGAAGTACAGCCAGAGTGCTCCTTAGAGGCTAGGATGGCAAGACTTCATCTCACGTACTTTGGACATGTTATGAAGAGAGATCAGTCCCTGGAGAAGGACATCATGCTTGGTAAAGCAGAGGATCAGAGAAAAAGAGGAAGGCCCTCAAGAAGACGGATTGACACAGTGGCTGCAACAATGGGCTCAAAGCTAGTAATGATTGCAAAGATGGCACAGGACTGGACAGTATTTCATTCTGCCGTACATAGGGTTGCTGTGGGTCAGAAACATCTTGACGGCACCTAACAACAACAACAACTGCCAAGTCCAGTCTCTGTATTTGATAAAGTGATTAGCTTAGCTACTTTTTCTCACATCAGGTCTGTTGAGATTTTAGAGAAAGTCCCCAATAAAGAGCACCCCTGTTCCCTACTCAAGTCCTGAATAAGCTATAAAATGAAACAAGGAATCAATAGAAGCCAGTAGATCATCTTTATCAGTGATAGAGTCCAGGTTGGAGGATGAAACTTAGTGGAGAGCTATACGGGCCTACTAACAAAACCCCAGATTATGACTTGTCAAAGACAGCTCAGACCTGGGACAGGCTACCACACCCCTCTCCTCCTAGCCATCCAGGGACCCAAGAGGTTCATATAAGTCACTCCCTTGGGCAGAGGGAAGCCAGCAGAGTATCTAGAATATCTTTCATCATGGAAACAAAAAATAAAAAGTTTCCCCCTAACACGGTCATTGGTCTTCTGTCAGCCATGTTTCATTCAGTGACCGTTGCATCGGAATCCCACCTCGCTCTAATCGGGTATGGTCAGGAAAGAAGGAGGCTATCCTGAGATAGTATGTGACTACCTATGCCTTTAGCAGGGGTTGTGGGTAAGTTCCCTTCCCTTAGAAGGAACTGTGGGCAACAAGGCACTATAAGTTAGTGTGCTACTGCAATTAAACTTCTTAATGGTAGACATCTGACCCCATTATTTCAGGGATAAGCTATAGTAAATACTCAGTGAAAACTTGTTCCATTAAGTTCTTTAGAAATGCAGGTGCTGGGAGGGATCATATGATCTACCCAGGTGTGGACAAAGGTGAGTCTTGGCCCGACTAACAAAGCCCCTTTCCCACTTTCCACCTCAGAAACAAGGCAAGAAAAGTGAATATATGTACAATTCTATATGTGGACATTAAGGAGCCCAGGTGGTACAATGGTTAGGCACTTGGATGCTAAGTAAGAGGCTGGTGGTTCAAACCCTCCAGCAGCACCATGGAAGAAAAGACCTGGTGACCTGCTCCCATGAAGATTTCAGCCTAGGAAACCCTATGAGGCAGTTCTACTCTGTCATATAGGGTCACTCTGAGTCGGAATCCACTCAATGACAGACAACAACAACAAACATGTTGACATTGGAAGAGTGAGCGTGTGGACTTAATAACGACTTTCATTTATTGAGCACCTACCATGTGCCAGGCATCGCGTCTTTTATATAAAACAGTCTCATGAGGAAGATATCATTCTCTCCATTTTGCAGTTGAGGAAACTGAGAATCAGAGTGGTTAGGTAACTTTGCCAAGAAACAGGGGGAGTGAACAAGGGGAAACCCACAAAGGAAAATAGGAGATAAGAAAGAAATGGATTAAGGAGCTGAGGAGTTCTACCGTTTAGATGGGCAAGGCCCCCTCACCATCTGCCCTTGCTCTGCAGCCACGGCCCTGTTTGTGTCATTTTACCCTTTGAGGAATTCACTCCGTCACAATCTATTGTTTTCAAAGGGCTTAAAGTGACATTATGCATCCTTCCTGGCTAATAATTTCACATTTAATTTGGACAAGCAAAAAAGAAATTCTGTTGTTAGGCCGAAGGAAGCAAAGTTTATTTGGAGACTTTCCCTTTCTAGGGGCCCTGGATGGTAGTTTTGAAGACGGATTCTAGTTTCAGAAATTAATCAGTCCCAGTAACTTTAGGAGACTATTTGGGGTCATTCAACGATTAGTCAAAGATAAACACTTAAAGTTTTTTTAAATTATAAATATAGCAACACGTGTTTATTATGGAAATGTTGGAAAATGCAGGAAAGTATGGAGAAAACAAAAATTCTTTCTAAAGCTGTAACAAAGAGACAACCCCTGCTAAAATTCTGGTGTGATTCCTTCTTCTGTGTGTGTGTGTGTGTGTGTATGTGGGTATTTTAATAAAATGACATCATACTGAATGTATTTTTAATCTTTCTTTTTCATTTAAAAATCTACCATGTACACTTTAATAAAAATGGCAATGTTTAGTATTTGTTGAGTGCTTACTGTAAGCTTTGAATTAAGCTTTACATGAATTATTTTATTTAATCCTAATAGAACCCTTATAGGTAAGTTCTATGATTTTTCTAATTTCGTAGGTGGAGATACTGCGGCTCAGAGAGAGCATATAAGATCATGTTGTTGTTAGATGCCATTGAGTTGGTCCTGACTCAAAGTAACTCTGTGTACAATGGAACAAAAAACTGCCCAGTCCTTCGCCACCCTCACAATCATTGTTATGTTTGAACCCATTATTGCAGCCACTGTGTCAATCCAACTCTTTGAGGGTCTTCCTCTTTCTCCCTGACTCTCTACCTTACCAAGCATGATGAGGGACTAGTCCCTCCTGATAACATGTCCAAAGTACATGAGACAAAGTCTCGCCATCCTTGCTTCTAAGGAGCATTCTGGCTGTACTTCTTCCAAGACAAATTTGTTTAGTTCTTCTGGCAGGCCATGGTATATTCAATGTTCTTCGCCAACACTGCAATTCAGAGGTATCAGTTCTTCTTCAGTCTTCCTTATTCATTGTCCAGCTTTCGTATGCATATGCAGAAGTTGAAAATACCATGGCTTAGGTCAGGTGCACCTTAGTCCTCAAAGTGACATCTTTGTTTTTCATGCCACTTCTAAATTATCCTCGATTGTTACTGAGGTTTAATTTTTTATATGCTTATTAGGTACCCACATTTCATTTCATATTTTTCAACTTAAGAAGTCATCTTTTTTTCATTGATTGTAGGAACTTTGGTATATTAAGGAAGTTAAACTTTTGGCTGCCAAATAGTAAATATTTCATTCCTTTCACCACTTGTCGTTTCAAACTTTTTTCTAATTTTAACATACAGAAGTTTTTAATTTTTAGATACTCAAACTGTTGATTTTCCTTCATGCTTTTTCTTTCCTTTTTTATGCTTAGAAAGGCCTTTTCTCACCAAAATGTAAAAAGAAAAACTATTCACCTACATTGACCCTAGTTTTTTAGCATTTCATTTCTTAATATACACTTAAATGTGGTACATCTGGAATTTATTTCATTGTGTAGTATGAGGGTAAATATTTAACTGATAATTGTCCTAGCACTGTGAATTAACTGTAATTTCCTCACTGATTTGAAATGCCATATTTATCACATTATATAAATTCTGACATCTGCTGTGGTCTGTTTCTGGGCTTCCCCATCTGGTGCTGAGACCCACTTTGCTAAGTGCTCACCAAACTCTTCTTTCCCCTGCCCCGTTCTGGCACGCAGCTAGACTACATTTCCCAGGCTCCTTTGCAGTTAGGTGTGGTCATGTGACTGAGTGTGATGGGAAGTGATGTATGCCACCTCTGGATTAATGTATTAAAACACCTCACAATTCTCCACATTCTTTTCCATTTCCAGCTGTCAGGAATTGAGGGGACCGAAAAAAATGACCTTGGAAGTCATGTATTGAGATGGAGGAACAGAGCCACTTACCCAACTGAAATACCCATTTTGGGTTTTATGTGAATAAGAAATAGACTTCTACTGTGTCTGGCATTACACGCTTGAGGGTCCATTTATCTGTTAGTCAGTTTTTGTTTTTGTTTTTTTACAATTCTCAAATACTAATTTAAGAATCATTTTGACTTCCCCCAAAATTGAGATTTTCATTGAAATTGCATTAAACTTACAAAATGATATGGGAAGAATTGTCACCTATGCGGCACTTAGTCTTCCCATTCATAAACATATTCTATGTTTACTTCCATGTTCTTTTTTATGCTTCATGAAAATTGGGTGATTTCTCTTCATGTAGAGTCTGCCTATTTCTTGTGTATGTTTAATACTTTTTTTTGTGGGACTTTTTTGTTGTTTGTACTATATAACTTGTTAGTATTGGTATATTAAAAAGCTATTTTGGGTATGTTTTATATCTATTTTTACCTTAATGGTTTTTCAGTTGATTCTTCTGGATTCTTTAGATTAGGGGTCAGCATTTTTTTTTTTTTCCCTGTAAAGGGCTAGAAAGTAAATATTTTAGACTTTGTGAGCCGTACAATCCTGTCATACCTACTCACCTCTGCTTGCTATAGAGCAAAAGCGCCACAAACAACATGTAAACAAAAGAACTGTACACCAATAAAACTTTATATATAAGAGCAATCTGATGGTTGGCTTTGGCCCTTGGGCCATAGTTCCCTAACTCCTGCTCTGGATAAATACTTACATATTTGCAACAACAATACCTGCTCTTTTCTGTCTTAAGACTTACAGTATTATCTAGAACTTTCATAATGTTGTTACAAATACAAAAATAGTGATGACAGATCATGTATTATTTCTTCCTTTAATGAGATTTCCTCTACTGTTTCATGATTGAGAAGGATGTTGGTGGCTATTGGTTTGGAAGAAAAGTGTGTGTGTGTGGGAGTGTGCGTGTTTAATTTTAAAACTGCAGTAATAAAGCGTTGATGACTAGAAGTCCTTTGATCAACTGGCAAAATCACCATATAAATATGTTGCCTGGATTTTTCTCCTACAAGTCTATGTTTTGTGCTCTAGTTTGACCAATCTTTTCTTCATTGACAGCACAAGGCTAGCCTGATTTAGTCCAACCACTAACTTATCAAAGTGTTATAGTTCAAATTGTTAGGATTGTAGTTCACTCTTGACTCTATTTGTGGGTCTATCGACTGAGAAACTGCAGAGACTGGGAGTGGAATTAAGAGCTGAATTAAGATAAAGTGACCATAGATCTGAGTTTGCAGGGACAGCCCCAATTTATGCTTGCTGTCCTGCTGGCATAATCAACAGCAGCACCTCCTTTTACTCCCAGAGTGCCCTTGTTTAGACAATAAATTATATGGTTAACTTTGGTAAGAATAATGAATCTGTTTGTAGTTGGAGGGAGCCCTGGTTGCACAGTGGTTAAAGCACTCAGCTGCTAACTGAAATGTTGGTGGCTTGAACCTACTAACTGCTCTGAGAGATAAAGATGTGGCAGTCTGCTGCCATAAAGATTTACAGCCTTGGAAACCCTACGAGGCAGTTCTACTGTGTCCTACTGAGTCGGAGTGGACTCGCCAGCAGTGGGTTTGATTTTGGTTGATTCTAGTTGGAGGCTGAGGATAAGGAAACAGGTTGGGGTGTGGCAGCCGTAATCTGAAGACAGCAGCTCTACGATATGGCAGGGAAGTGCCTAAAGAGGGAAAACCCCACAGATACTGCAGGGTCTCTGAGATCATAATCTAATCAAGTGCTGATTCTTCAATCAACTACAGAGGTACCAGAGGAAGAAGAAAGACTGATAGAATGAGTGAGTGATTCCATGAAGTCTGTGCTTAAAGATATGTAAGGAAAAGAAACAGCAGGAGGGGAAGAGAGGGAGGGGTGAAGCAGGTGGGAAGGGAGAAGGGAGAATATGATGTGAGGGGTTAGAAGAGCTGGGAAGAAGTGGCCAGGGTGAGGAGTGGAGGGAGCTGAGTAGGAAAGCAGAGAAAGAGAATTGGTAGCTGAAAAGTATCAAATTCCTCCATAAAAGTTGAGCTTGCATTATTTCTCTGAGAAAAATGAAATAAAAAAACTTAAAAACATCAAGATGGGGGGTTAGACCCTCGAGAAGGCAGAGATCTCCACGGTTATGAGTGGCAGCTGCTAACAGTGTGGAAGGCTAGAAGAGAAGGAAGTGAGAAAGCACTGTCACCATCTTTGGGTTCCAAGTCCTTCCCCTCTCTGCCACTGGCTAGGAATGGAGATCTGGAGAGTGACCCCAGCCCAAGCTTCCTCTTTCCAGTATGAGTCCAAGAACTTGCTCTTACCCTGCGTCCTCCTCGATACCCAGGCAGAGCGTTCCTACATTCAAATTCCTCTCCCACTTACCACTTAATGCTGAGCAGTGGACTATCTCGTCAACCTCCCATAAGAAGAGGATGAGGAGGGGTTTCTACCCCTCTGGCTCCTCATCTAGTGGAGTTTTGCCAATGCCTAAATACAGGTCCAAAACAGTATCTGAAACTGATAGGGAGCCAAAATGTGATGGTAAAACCCAGTACTAAACTATAGAATTCAAGACATTTGATCAAATTGAAACTGTGTTTTCTTCGAGAAGAGCATAAAGATTTACAGAAAGAAATATTCATCAGTACATTGATCACAAAAGTTTAAAAAAAACATGGGTATACCCTAAATGGGAGCCCTGGTGGCACGGTGGTTAAGCGCTCGGCTCCTAATCAAAAAGGTTGGCAGTTTGAATTCACCAGCCGTTCCTTGGAAACCCTATGGGGCAGGTCACTATTAGTCGGATTCAGCTTGACGGCAACAGATTTGGTTTGGTTTGGTTTTGGTATACCCTAAATGCGTAACAAAAAGAATATTGGTTAAATAATGTATGGAAAAGCCGTGTGATTAGACACAGTCATTAAAAATTAGGATTAAAAAAATATAATGACAAAATAAGCCCAATATATTAAGCGGAAAAAAAATCAGATTATAAAATGGTGTGTATAGAATGGTTCTAGTTTTGTAAAATAGTTAAATGTGTGTATATATGCATGCATAAAAAAAGATATATGCCAAAATGATCACTGTAGAATACTGGATGATTTTTCTTCTGTGTTTTCATGTATTTTCTATTTTTTACAAAAATATACAAACACATATTACATCAAAAAAAAAAACTGTTCATTTTCTGTACTCATTTGGATAAGGAGTTTCTAAGAGAGGTGATGGAATCTGCTTCTCTTGTGGCCTTTAAACATTACCTAGGTTCTTGACAGTCAAGGACTTATGGGTGTAAGTGGCCCAGGTTCAGTGGGAGGCAGTAACGACTGGCTATATCTCTGTTAGCACTGTCTCTCTGGATCCTCTGAAGTCATGCCACTCACCAACCTGGGTATATGGAAACGGGAGGGAAGGGAAGCAATCACCTGTGGTGCTGAGTTACTAGAAGAGGAACTGAAGGAAGGGTTGCCACAAAAGCCATAACCAAACCACAGTCTTCTTTGGATACTTACCCCAAAGTATTTCTGAAGACATCCACAGAGCTATCTGCCCCTTTATTGGGTGCACCTCTAAAATGTGTTTTTCTGTGTCAGTGATTACTCACCTATGGGTCTCAGTCCCCTGTGTTCACACAGAGGAGCAATTACAAAGAAGAGAAATGACGCCATATGCAATTGCAAGCGTATCTTGTAGACTGACATGTATCTTGCACCTATTTGTACAGTTTTTGACATGCCTGTAAATATGGCTATGGTGGAAAATGCAAACCCATTTTTTAATGTTAATGAAATCATAGTAACTTTCCGTTACATATTTCTTTTTTTTAAATGTAAATGTCCAGTGACTATTATATGAGACTCTTTATACTAAAAAAATGTTGGGAACCACTACTCGAGCCACTTGCACTTCCAGTTCAAGCCCCAAGTTCTGAAAGTTTCCTCTGACCACTCCAACTGACGGCAACTGTCCCTTCTCTGAAGTTTTTTTTTATTGAACACTGTTCTAATCTGCTTTCCTATTATTTTGTATGGAATCTTTTCCACCTCTCCAGTAGGCTGGAAGCCCCTGAGGGCAGGGGCCATGTTTTCTACTTCTTGATTTCTCCTAAAGGGGTAGCAGAGGATGCAACCCCATTGCTGTCAAGTCGATTCCAACTCATAGCGACCCTATAGGACAGAGTAGAACTGCCCCATATAGTTTTCAAGGAGCGCCTGGTAGATTCAAACTGCCAGCCTTGTGGTTAACAGCTGTAGCACTTAACCACTGCGCCACCAGAGTTTCCAGAGGAGGACTCAATAAACAGTGATCAACGGCCATTTCTCTAGGCTCCTCTCAGTCACTTCATTGCAGAAGTTCCTCAACTCATAAAAAGTTTGTTCCAAAGGGCTGTTCCTAAATCAATTTTTGTAACTCCCAAATCAGTGCATTTTCTTTATTCAGTTGGCTAATTTACTGGTTTACAAGCAACTGTAAACACCACTGTTACGTTGGGCAAAATCACCGTGATTTTGCTCTGGCTCAAGGTTTCAAACTTTTTCATAAAAGGTGGTAAGATGTATATATGCATACGGCTGGCCTTGGCCAGACTGCAGGCAAACGCCCTTATCTACATTTTTGCTTTGTGTCTAAATCAAGATTGTGCTTTCTTTCTTTCACTTAGAACCTTCTTTTGCCATATGCTCCCTGGAAATTATTTTTCTCATTGTTCATAAATTTCAAGTTTGTTTACTCTAGAATACAGGAAAAGCAAAAATAGAATGTTAGGCTGTGAGGGCCAGCGTCTGCCTGGGCTGAGGTTTTTCTGGGGAGTGATAAATGATGCTGGGTTCCCCGTGGGTTAGAGGGCACGCAACTTCAAATAACTACAACATCCGATAACAAAGTTTTTCTCCATCATTTGCAATCCAAACACTAAGAACACAGCCCTGCGGACCCCTCATCCTTCATGTTCAATTGTAAATCCTGATTAAATAGCTTGCAGGTGTCAGGATTAAAGTCTATGCAGTGGGAGCCTAAACAGAGGGCCAGCTGGCTTCCTCATTTGCCAGTCGCAGTTTCTTCTTTGTTTTGAAACTGTTGACAGTAGAACTAAAAATGTTCCTTCAGGCCCAGGCTGAGTTAGAGAACACGCAGGATGAGTAAGAGAGCAGCTGTAGGTATTTTTCTGTGTTTAACATACCTGCCTTGTTGATTTATAGGAAGATCCCCTTATAATGTACATTTTGTAATCCAAAACATTTAACCTCTGGAGCTGAGGCTGTGATAGAGACATCAGACACAGGAAAGGTCTTGGCGGCCCTTGCATTCCAAACTTTTCTTCCCCTCAAAGGATAAGTGAAATGATGGGATAACTTGATTTTATTATTGAAATGGCCGTGGTGGTGCTGTCTGGGCCTCATCTGATACTCGCCCCTAATCAGGACCAAGGGAAGCCACGGTAACCCGAAAGGCCTGCGCAGAGCGAGGCATCTTGGGAATGATTCTCGTTCTGCATGAGCTGGATTGAGGAAGCCAGCTCTGCACCAGTCACCCATCCTGCCCTCAGGGAGGGATGTGGACAGGAGCCTCAGTGGACCTGCCTATCCTCAGAGCAGGGATTTTGACCACTCCTGAGTTCCTACTTTTCTGCTACAGCACTGATGGGCATTACAAGCTTCGAGATAGGATAGAGTCCTTCCAATTTGTCCATGCATGTGCTAAGCTGAGAGCCCTGGTGGTGCAGTGGTTAAGAGCTTGGCTGCTAACCAAAAGGTCAGCAGTTAGAATCCACCAGCCGCTCCTTGGAAACCCTATGCAGGCAGCTCTACTCTGTCCTATAGGGTTGCTATGAGTCGGAATTCACTCGATGGCAATGCGTTTGGTTTTGGTTTTGCTAAGCTGAGCTATAGGTAGTAGGAAACCTCAAAGCAGCAGTAAACAAACAAAAAAAACCTTTGCCATTGAGCCGATTCCAACACATAGTGATCCTATAGGATAGAGTAGAACTGCCCTGTAGGGTTTCCAAGGAGCAGCTGGTAGATTTGAACTGCTGACCTTTTGGTTAGCAGCCAAGTTCTTAACCGCTGCACCACCAAAGTGGCAGTAGGGTTAAACAAGTCTGAGTGGTAAAACCTATATGTTTCATGCCACCTCTGTCAAGCATGTGCTAAAGCCTATAATAGGCATGGCCCTGGGAAGGACAACAACCTCGAACTTGGAGTTTTAACAGTGACTGTGGCCATTGCAAGAGGGCAGCGGTGCTTCAGTGGTGGAAGTCTCACACTCCATGCAGGAGACCCGCCTTCGACTCCCAGCCAGTCCGCCTCATTCACAGCCACCACCTGTCTGTCGGTGGAGACTTGTGTGTTGCCATGATGCTGAACAAGTTTCAGCAGAGCTTCTAGACTAAACAGACTAGGAAGAAAGGCCTGGTGATCTACTTCTGAAAATCAGCCAATGAAAGCTACATGCAGCACTGCAATCCAATCCACAGGTGATCGTGGGGCTGGCAAGGACTGGGCAGTGTTTGTTCCATTGTGCATGGGGTTGCCATGAGTCGACAGCAGCTAACAGCAACAACAAATGACTATTGTGGCGGTCATGGCTCCCCAGTGCCCACTCCACCCAAAAGGATCAGTTTGGGCCAAGCATCATCAACTTTTGTTGGGAACTGGTTTGGGGATGGGTGTGGGACCCAATCCTGGCCAGTGGACTGTGAGGGGAAGCCTGCCAGCTGCTTGGATCTGAAAAAATAGACACAGAAAAGACATCATCTTTTTCCTCCTCTGACCATCGTATTGTTGGATGAGGAGGGCCAACCTGAGGGCAAAGCCGATCTTAGGATGGCGGAGCTAAAAAGGCAGAGAACTCGGGTCCTGAATGATGTCATTGAGCTGCTGAATCAACCCTGGAGCCCACACCACTTCTGAGCTGCTTTTTCTATGAGATGATTAATTTCCACATGGTTTAAACCGGTATCATGCTAAGGTTTTCTCTTACTCAGGATCAAAACGCTCTAAGTAATATAACTCCCCGTGAAAAATGCTACCTTATGAAAACAATGACGTATGTATCAGTGGAGAAGAGACAAAAAGATTGGAGAGCATGAGACTGGAAACTTGATTTTACCAAACAACAGCCAAACCTGCTCTGTTGACATCTTCAAATGCAGAATGACTGATTGGGGGTATTTGCGTTTGAGGCATGTTTTTAATTAATTGGCAGCCTAGAGGTATCCCAGATGTTTCTGCACTGATGAGGTGAACAGAGGCCCCTGCTCAGTTCGTGCATACAGCCCAAAGGCAGATTTAAAGGAAGAGCAAGGAGACCAGAGATGACTCAAGGAATTAGGAAAGTTAACACCTGCAAGGATCCATGCAGATCCTTTTGGGTCAGACGTTGGCTTCTGCTGGGTGAGAGTCTGGAACACACTGCAAACAGTGAGGAACTCACTTCCCTCTCATGGGAAGCCTCTAGGACACTTGGCCAACCCACCTTTCTGATGAGCATCTTGACAGCACTGGAAGATATTAAAGAAATGGGACTCCTTAGAAGCTGTGATGTTGGAGGAGACGTGACTTTATCAGTCATGAGGTACTTTATTAGCAATGCATACTCTTAGCCATTAATTTACCTGGTATTACCTTACTCTTCTGCTTCTTGTTGTTGTTGTTAGATGCCATTGAGTTGGCCCCTACTCGTGGGGACTTTATGGACAATAGAGCTAAACATTTCCTGATCCTGTGCCCTCCTCACAATCGTTGGTATGTTTGAGCCCATTGTTGCAGCCAGTGTGTCAATCCATCTCAGGGAGGGTTTCCCTAATTTTCTCTGACCTTCCACTTTACCAAGCATGATGTCCTTTTCTAGAGATCGGTCTTTCCTGATGACATGTCCAAAGCAAGCAAGCCAAAGTCTCTCCACCCTCGCTTTTAAGGGGCATTCCAGCTGTACCCTCTCCAATGCTGACATTTTTCTTCTAGGCGCTAACAAGCATAAACTGAAAAAAAAAAACCCTGGATACAGCCTGCAAGGATCCTAAAGCTTCCACAAGACACATGCAGAGGCCTGTTGGAGGGTTGAACCCCTCAGAGTTTATGCCCACCCCACCCCCCACAAACCTAACGCTTAAGTCCACTCTGCAGTGAGCCTTTCCAAGTGGTCGCTGGCCTCTCGCTCCATCTTTGGAATGGCTGAGGATAAAGTAGTAAGAGCTCTCAGTCCTTGCCAGGTCTCATGCTAGATAAGGACTCTGCGTACATTATCTGATTTAACACAACAATGCTATGAGGCAGATATTGTCATTGTTATTCCCACTGTACAGATGAGGAACTTGCTCAGAGTCACATCGATATAAAGGCAGATTTGGAACTCAGACCTGGGACTGCTGGAGCCAGGTGTGCCCTTAACCACTTCTACCCTGCTGACAAGACCCACCTAGAGCATTTAACACCCCCATCACCTGATGCTCCAAAGGCAGTGCTTTTGACTCACTACGGGTAAATCCTAAATCTGGCTGTCCAGCTCCTGCTCCAAACTTGGACCCACCTCAAATGTCTCACCCAAAAGATCCTGACTCTAGACCTCAGGAATTCTCTGAGGCATTTAAGGAGCAGGTGAGTTTTTGTCTTCATGTACACAGGCACATTATTCAACTGTAATGTGGTGGAATAGAAAGAGCAAGGTTTAGACATGAGACAGACCCACCTAACCAGTATACGTCCCTGTGCCAAACACTTGGCTTCCTGTGTCTCAATTACCTCATCCGCAAAGTGGGAATGTGCCCCCTGGCTCTTAGCATCATTGCGGGCAGGGGGGCTAAGGAAATGGTATGTGCAAAACATCCCATAGGCACAAAATATGAGCTTGGTAAGGATTACTTTATTTTTCCCTTCTATTCTGAATATGCCTGGTTAATTTCATACCTGGGTTATTTCATAGCTAGTCAAGAAGAATTTCCATTTAATGGTCATTGAAAATCAACCAAGGAAATTAGTATTTGAGCAGCTACTACTATTATTATCACCTTTTTATTTGTCTGTCTCTTTCACTAGGCTATAAACTTCTTGAGGGCAAGACCGTGTCTTATTCATGATGTAATCTCAGCCCCTAGCACAGTGCCCAGCACACAGGAGATACACAACTGCGGTGCTAAGCATGGGGTAGGGTGAGAAGAAGCAGCTTAAGGGAGTGCTGTTAAGAACACAAGATTTGCACATATTCCACTTAGAGAACAAAACTGCTAAATGTCTTGTCTTAAAACATAATTTGTGTGAAATAAACTTGAATATTTCTTTCATGATCGAGGGTGCTGCTAATGAGTGTGAATCTCAACATTTTCATTGTACAGAGTAAAAGTCATGGGGTAGAGTTGCTATATCCCAGATAAAACATCTTCAGTGAGTTTGTTTTATTATGATTTGCCTCTTTTCTCCAAAATATTGAGGACAGGAAGATCAATCTAGGTAACTGACATCTATGTTAAGTTGTATAACAGTTGAGAGCCCTTTTCCTGGTTGGTGAATCACCATGAAGATGGCATTGCTTTTAAGGCCACAATTGTGCTTTCAACCTAGAACCTAGAATCTGTCTTGATTGCCATGCCCACTTTCTGCTGCTATTTCCTACAATTGTCAGCTCTGATTTTGTTGTTATTGTCATTATCCCTGATAGACAGATAATACTTCAAAGACTAAAACACATGTGTCACAGTGAATCCTCATACCTTCCTTTACAAATGAGGAAACTGAGGCTCAAGGTCTCATATGGCAGAGCAAAGAATTGAGCTATCCCTCCTCTCCATTATGGGCACTTGGGAAATTACTCTTCCCCAAACCATTTCTTTTCCACTTTTCTTCCTTCCTTTCTTCCTTATTTCCTTCATTTCTTATTTCCTTCCTTCCTCTATTCATTCAGCATTTATTTATTTAGCACCAGTTGAATGAGAGTTATATACTAGGGACACAAAATCAAACAAAGCAAAGTCCCATCCCAATCTAACTCCAAATCCAGTGCCCTTCCACTGCACCACAGCTGCCTCCCATTCTGGGTAAACCTTTTAACCTCTGTCACTCTGCCTCTGACCACACCCTCTGGACCTGAGACTTTCACCTGGATCATAGCAGAGCCTGTTTCTGTAACCCCTGCCCTTAAGCCACATCCCTTTCCATCACTCAGCGCAATCACAGGGTTCCCACCTGAAAAATACAACACTTTGTCTGGAGAAAGCCTGTGCCCACCTCAGAAGTGCCCCCTAGAAGCTCCAGACAAGGCATAGTGAACTTGCTCCCACGGGGACCTGGGTGGGCTGGTCCAGACTTGCCAACCCCAAGAGCAGTGTTGCTCTGCAGATGTGGAGAACGTTATGCCCCAGCCATTACCCCCAACTATAATGTCACTGAATTCTCCCAGCAACTGTGGAAGTAGGTGATATCATCCCATTTTACAGGTAAAGAAGTTGACGCTCAAAGAGGTGACCAAATCACCCAAGATCATGCAGTATGCCCAAGCTGAGATTTAACTTAGATGTAATCTGACCCCAAAACTCAAACTCCCAACCTTAATTAATGGACACTGTCATCAGAAGCAAAATTCACCAGGAGGGAAGGAAGGGTGGAGGGCAGACAGATGGACAAGGAGGGAATGTTTAGGAAATCAGTTCAATGTAAGGAATATGTGAAGACGTTTCCCCATGGCTGCTCCTCCACCTCCAAAGACCAAAACACCAAACCCGTTGCTGTCTAGTTGATTCTGACTCTTAGTGACTCTATAGGATAGAGTAGAACTGCCCCATAGGGTTTCCAAGACTGTGATCTTTATGGAAGCAGATCACCGGGTCTTTCTCCCTCAGAGCCACTGGTGGTCTAGAACTGCCAACCTTTCTGTTAGCAGCCGAGCACTTAACTGCTATGTCACCAGGTCTCCTTCCTCAGACTCCACCACTCCTAAATGAGGTGACTGCAAATCTTTGAGCTGGAAGGTAACTTCTGGACCAAATGGCTTCCAGATTGGAACACTGAGCCAGGGAAGACAAGTAATGCAGGCAGTCACCCAGCTGGGTAGAGAAGAGTCCAGGGTAGGCTCCAAGTCTCTGACGCTTGGCTGCGTGCTCTTCATTCACCTGAGCCCGAGGGAATTGGACCATTGGCTACAACACATTCACAGACAAAATTTCACATTCTTGGTGGAATATTTTCTTCTTTGAATCAACTACTTAGACAAGGTCCTATATCTCTGACAAGATCTCCTCCGTGCTCGGCATCACCTGCCCTGTGATTCTCCTGAGCTCTAATTGGCCTCTGAGCCTCTAGAAGCTGTGAGAGTCCCCATCTTGGAGCCCTGGGTGATGAAGAACAGTCCCAGGTGCCCACATGGAGGTCACAGAAGCCCAGCACCATGGAGCTTGACTCCCCCATCTGACCAGCATTCCCAGAATCACTTTACAGCAGGGGCCAAAGATCAAAAATTTTATGGGCGTTTGGGGAATTATTCCTCCCCAACCCATCTGCCCTTTCATCTGCACACCCACTGCCCCAGAATAGCAAACAGCTCATCGCTCCTAAGCTGTTTCTCGAAAGACTTCACAGCAGGAAAACAGAGGCTAGAAATATTTCAAAAGCTTGGCCACAGCTGTCTGCAGAAGCCCATTAGAAAGCCTTCTTGCAGAAAATCGTTTTCCTTTAAAGTGCCGGCCACTGGTTTTGCTCAGCCAGAGAACTGCAGCATCGTCATTACCCTTAGACCCTCCTGTCACCCTTGGGTCCCTCCAAGGGGATGTTGAGGTGCCCCTGCCTGGCAGAAATCCCACTAAAGAGCAGAAGATTCTAGACTTCCTAGCCAAGCACACTTGTGGTCTGAGGGATTCCCACCCTGCCTTGAAAGGGGCCTTGTTTCATTCTTTAGTGATTGCCATTGTGGAACATCAGGCTTAACTCTGATCCATGGCATGTCCAGGTTTTTCTTGCCCTTTCATGAACGATGGTACATTTGCCAACCCCAACAATAAACCAGTGTAGAAGCAGCCTCTATGGAGTTGGAGTCTTTCTTATTTGATCCCTTGATGGTAAGTTTCCTAAGTTAGAGAATGAAGTCAGAGCAGTACCTTCCTTAGAGCTGGTCACAAAGAGCCCCTGCCCTGGGCCTGCACTGGCCATCCTCTGGCCATTCTTTTTCCCATGAAGTGAGGAGCATGCAGGCCAAAGGGACTTACCTACCTAGAGTCTACACCTCTTTTTCTAGACTATGCCCTGGCAACTAGGACCCCAGAATTCCCTGCCCAAAGGTCACAAGCCTGCTTCCCGGCCTGTGTAAACCTCTTTGTTGGGCCCATCCTCCCAAGTGCAGGCAGCCACACCAATATGTATATCCCTAGGTGCGAGGGGTGACCACAGGGTGGCCAACGGGAGCAATTTGTGGGGTGGCATGAACACAGCTTGGATATGCAAGATCTCTCAAGGGATGTGGCAGAACCAGGGAAGGAGAAGGGTATCAGACCCAGGACCACAGCAGAACCAGGGGAGGAGGACAAGGGTACCAGACCCAGGACCACAGGTCTGGAGTCAGCTTTCCCGAGCCACCTCATCCCAGTACGGAATTTGGAGAAGTGTAAGTACTAAAGGTGTATATGTCAAGGTAAAAGGACAAAAAATATTTTACGTAACACTTTTTTAGCTTGATTTATAACATTCAAATATTCAGACACATGGTATGTAGGGTTCCTTTCTACTCTTGCGCCTGGTCTCCCAGATATTAGAAGCGTCAGAATTAATCTAAGAGTAAATGAGGAATAAGTTCATTCATTCGTCCATTCGTGCATTCATTCAGCTGTACGTGACTAAACTCCTGCCACATGCTCTGTAAGCATTGTGCCAGGGGCCACATATATATAGTTAACTGGGTAGTTAGAGTCTGGCTCTCAGGGGAGGCAGCCATTGAATGAGGAAACCATAGAGACGGGAAATGATAGCTCTTTATCAGTGCTCAAAGGAGAATGTTGTAGGGAGAACTGATTTTCACGTGGGTGGTCAGAACCTAACTCTTCACGTTCAGATCGACTATAACTAATACATCTTAGAAGTCTATGACTGGAAATTAATTTAATTCAATTAACTTGTATTGTCTGTTTGACCAGGTACTATATTAAAAGGTGGCTACGAGTTGGAATCGACTCAAGGACACACAACAACAACATACTGTGCTTCAAGAGACCAGAGATGCAGGCCTTACCTTGATGATACTAAAATATAGAGAAGCACACAAATATGCATACAACTAAGAGGCAGATCCTGGCTGAAAGCAGAGAATACCAGAAAGATGTTTACCTGTGTTTTATTGACTACACTAAGGCATTCAACTGTGTGTATCATAACAAATTATGGATAATATTTCAGAGAATGAGAATTCCGAAACACTTAATTATGCTCATGAGGAATCTGTACACGGACCAAGAGGCAGTCGTTCAAACAGAACAAGGGGATACTGCATGGTTTAAAGTCAGGGAAGGTGTGCGTCGGGGTTGTATCCTTTCACCTACCTATTCAATCTGTATGCTGAGCAAATAATCCAAGAAGCTGGATTATATGAAGAAGAACAGGGCATCAGGATTGGAGACAACCTGCGTTATACAAATGACACAATCTTGCTTGCTGAAAGTGAAGAGGACTTGAAGCACTTACTGATGAAGATCGAAGACCACAGCCTTCAGTATGGATTACACCTCAACATAAAGAAAACAAAAATCCTCACAACTGGACCAATAAGCAACGTCACAACTGGACCAACTGAGGTTGTCAAGGATTTCATTTTACTTGGATCCACGATCAACAGCCATGGAAGCAGCAGTCAAGAAATCAAAAGACAAATTGCATTGGGCAAATCTTCTGTAGAAGACCTCTTTAAAGTGTTGAAAATAAAGCTGTCACCTTGAGGACTAAAGTACACCTGACCCAAGCCATGGTGTTTTCAATCACCTCATATGCATGTGAAACCTGGACAATAAATAAGGAAGACAGAAGAAGAATTGACACCTTTGAATTGTGGTGTTGGTGAAGAATATTGAATATACCATGGACTGCCAAAAGAACGAACAAGTCTGTCTTGGAAGAAGTACAACCAGAATGCTCCTTAGAAGCAAGGATGGCAAGACAACGTCTCACATACTTTGGACATGTTGTCAGGAGGGATCAGTCCCTGGGGAAGGACATCATGCTTGATAAAGTAGAGGGTCATCAAAAAAGAGGAAGACCCTCAACGAGATGGATTGACACAGTGGCTGCAACAATGGGCTCAAGCATAGCAACAATTGTGAGGATCGTGCAGGACCAGGCAGTGTTTTGTTCTGTTGTGCGTGATGTCGCTGCGCTATAAGTGGAAACCGACTCGACCGCACCAAACAACAACAAGAGACAGAGTAATGTGCTGAAGTTGTAGTACCAGCTAGGGGTTGTGGGAACGCAAAGGGAGGCATGATTAATTCCTTCCTGGCATTCAGGGACAGCTTCATACCAGAGATAACATTTCAACTGAGTTTTTCAAAGTAAGTAGGATTTATAAATCCAGAAACATGGAGAGTCGTTCCTGGCTGAGGGAACAGCTTGAGCAAAGGCACTGAGGCAGACCATGCATGGAGTGCCAGGGATGACTAGTTGCCCACGTGGCCTTGAAAATGGATATGTACGAATGTGATGGGAGCAAGCTAGAGCCATATAGGGACCAGATTTTGGCTGGCCTTGCCAATCAAGCTAAGGAGATTGATGACTCCGGAACAATCATTCTGGTCATAGTTACTGAAGGCATGTGAAGAAGTTGAAGGAAGGGAGACCAGAAGAGGGCTATTTCAATAATTCAGACAAGAGGATCTGAGGTAGGCAAACAAAGCTTTGATGGTAAGAAATGTAGATTCAGGCCCGGTACTTTCAAGTTTTAATCTATGTTACAGAGGCAATCATTTGTCTCCAACTCCTTTCACCTGGCCACGTTGTAACAGTAAAGAATCATTGATTGCAAGCAACAGGCACCAACTCTAACTAACAAAGCAGAATTGGGATTTATCAGAGGGTTACAGAGCAGCTCACAGAATCTGGGGGATGGCTAAAGAGGCAGCTATGAATGGGCTGTACCACAGTAGCTCTGAGGCTCCAAGCACCAGCCTCAGCTGGAGAACCTCTGTAGAACACATGGATCATTCTGCTCCAACTTTTTTCCCTGGTATTTTTATCACTCCACCACCCATTATTGGCCTGTTGTACTGTGGTGGCTTGCCTATTACTGCGATGCTGGAAGCTATACTACCAGTATTTCAAACACCAGCAGGTCACCTTTGGTGGACAGATTTCAGCAGAGCTTCTAGATTAAGACAGACTAGGAAGAAAGGACTGGTGATTTACTTTTGAAAACCCTATGGATCACAACAGAACATAGTCTGATAAAGTACTGGAAGATGAGCCTCCTAGGTCGGAAGTCACTCAAAATACACAGTGGCCACAACAATGGATTTGAACACACCAATGATCATGAAGATGGCACAGGACCAGGCAACATTTGATTCTGTTGTACATGGAGTTGCCATGAGTCACGGCGAACTCAACGGCAACTCACTTTTCTTTTTTTAATTGTGCTTTAAGTGAAAGTTCACAAATCAAGTCAGTCTCTCATACAAAAACTTACACACACCCTGCTATGTACTACTAGCTGCTTTCCCCCATGAGACAGAACACTCCTCCTCTCTACCCTGTATTCCCCGTGTTCATTCAGTCAACTCCTACTCTCCTCTGCCTTCTCACCTCCCCGCCAAACAGGAGCTGCCTACATAGTCTCATGTGTCTACTTGAGCCAAGAAGCTAACTCCTCACCAGCATCATTTTCTGTCTTATTGTCTAGTCCAATCCCTGTCTGAAAAGTTGGCTTTGGGAATGGCTCCAGTCTTGGGCTAACAAAGGGTCCAGGGACCATGACCTCCGCGGTCCCTCTAGTCTCAGTCAGACCATTAAGTCTGGCCTTTTTACAAGAATTTGAGGTCTGCATCCCACAGTTCTCCTGCTCCAGCAGGGATTCTCTGTTGTGTTCCCTGTCAGGGCAGTGATTCGTTGTAGCCAGGCACCATCTAGTTCTTCTGGTCCCAGGATGATGTAGTCTCTGGTTTATGTGGCCCTTTCTGTCTCTTGGGGTCATCTTTACCTTATGCCTGTGGTGTTCTTCATTCTCCTTTGCTCCGGGTGCGTTGAGATCAATTGAGGCATTTTACACGGCCGCTTCCTCGCACTTAAGACCCCAGACACCATTCACCAAAGTGGGATGCTGAATGTTTTCTTAATACATTTTGTTATGCCAATTGAACTAAATGTCCCCTGAAACCATGGTCCCCAAGCCCCTGTCCCTGCTACTCTGGCCTTCGAAGCATTCAGCTGTATTCAGGAAACTTCTTTGCTTTTGGTTTAGTCCAGTTGTGCTAACTTCTCCTGTATTGTGTGTGGTCTTTCCCGTCATCTAAAATAGTTCTTGTCTAATATCTAAGTAGTGAATACCTCTCTCCCTTCCTTCCCACCCTCGTAACCATCAAAGAATATTTTCTTCTTTGTTTAAACTTTTTCTTGAGTTCTTATAATAATGGTCTCATACAATATTTGTCCTTTTGCAACTAATTTCACTCATTGTAATGTCTTCCAAATCCTTCCATGTTATAAGATGTTACACAGATTTATCGTTGTTCTTAATCATTGCATAGTATTCCATTATGTGACTATACCATAATTTATTTATCCATTTATCCATTGATGGGCACCTTCGTTGCTTCTATATTTTTGCTGTGGTAAACAGTGCTGCAGTGAACATGGGTATGCATATATCTGTTCTTGTGAAGGCTCTTACCTCTCTAGCATATATTCCAAGGGGTGGAACTGCTGGATCATATGGTAGTTCTGGAAACCCTGGTGGCATAGTGGTTAAGTGCTAAGGCTGCTAACCGAAGGGTTGGCAGTTCAAATCCTCCAGGTACTCCTTGGAAACTCTATGGGGCAGTTCTACTCTGTCCTATAGGGTCGCTATGAGTCGGAATCGACTCGATAGCACTGGGGTTTTTTTTTTTTTTTTGTATGGTAGTTCTATTTCTAGCTTTTTATGGAAGCGCCAAATTGATGTCCAAAGTGGATACCATTTTACTTTCCTACCAGCAGTGTATAAGTGTTCCAGTCTCTCCACATCCTCTCCAACATTTACTATGTTGTGTTTTTTGGATTAATGCCAGTTTTGATTTGCATTTCCCTAATGGTTAATGATAGTGAGCACTTCCTCATGTATCTGTTAGCTGCCTGAATGTCTTCTTTGGTGAAGTGCCTATTCACATCATTTGCCCATTCTTTAATTCAGTTATTTGTCTTTTTGTTGAGTTTTTGCAGTATCGTGTAAATTTTAGAGATCAGACTCAGATCCGAATTGTTGTAGCCAAAACCTTGTTCCCAGTCTGGAGGTGGTCTTTTTACTCTTGGTGAAGCCTTTGGATGAGCATGGGTGTTTGGTTTCTAGGAGCTCCCAGTTCTCTAGTTTCTTTTCTGGTGTTTGTGCATTGCTAGTAAGGCTTTGTATACTGTTTCTGCCACGTATTAGGGCTCCTAACGTTGTCTCTATTTTTTCTCCCATGATCTTTACCGTTTTAGATTTTATATTTAGGTCTTTGATCCATTTTGAGTTACTTTTTGTGCGTGGTGTGAGGTATGGGTCTTGTTTCATTTTTTTGCAGATGAATATTCAGTTATGCCAGCACTATTTGTTAAAGAGACTGTCTTTTCCCCCATTTAATAGACTTTGGGCCTTTGTTGAATATCAGCTGCTCATATGTGAATGGATTTATGTCTGGATTCTCAATTTTGTTCCATTGGTCTATGTATCTATTGTTGTACCAATGCAACTCACATTTTTATCACTATGCTCAGGACTCACATCTCAGGAAGAGCATATCCAAAGGCCTAGCTTGGGTCACCTTCTTGCTTCTCGGCTAGGAGTGGGCAGACCACTCTGGTGACAGTTGGGTTTGCATCCCTTGAGGGCATGAACTCAGGTTGTCTCATTCACCACGTATCCCCAGTTCCCAGAAGAGTGGCTGGTACTCAGACAGGCATAATAACCTATTGACTGCCGGAGGCCAGGTAGAAAACGTGACAGCTGACCACCGCCGCCTTCTCCAGGTCCTGTCACATACCACTGACGTTCTTGCTGGCCCAGGATGTTGGGCAGTGACAGGGCAATGAGTGTCCCCCTCCCCCAGGTGTTTGGAGAACTTGTTAATCCACCCTCAGCCCCCCTTTAGCCCAACTGACATCCAAGTGCCTATTTTTCAACTGTCCCAGGGCACTTTCTGGAATTTCTTGAAGCTGATTATGATTTCCTGTTGGGTGAGATGTGTGAGATTTTGGCTTTATATTCCTTTAAATACTGTTTTTATTGAAAATGTGAGTTCATTTCTTCTGGAAGTTATTTTTCATCATCTTTTCTCTCCCCAGGTTCTTGAACCATGGGCCTTCCTGCCTTCCTGTGGTTGGCCCTATAAATATTCTGTCCCTGGAGAGTTGCTGAGGAGGTAGGGGGAAGGGTGGTGATTACTTAACTTGTTGGTGGTTTTTGTAGTTTTTGTCATCTTTTACCATTCAGGGCGCTCTTGAGGAACTTACACTGGGCAGTGTTCCCTCCAATAAGACGTGCCTTCCTAGAGGCCCTGGCCCTTGTCATATTGGAATCTATTCCCAGATTTTATAACACAGCTTCCAAAGGAAAAACAAAAAAGTTGCTGGTATCTAAAGGAAACCCAGCTCTTTGCTCCAGGCATTGGATTTAAATACACTTTTTAAAAAAATTACCTGCTTGGCATGAAGTTGCTACTTTTCTAATCAAACTAGCCCAGCTCTGTTTATGGCTCAACATCGATATTAAGTCATCACAAAACTAAAAGTTTATGGTCCCAAAAATAAACGTTGAAAAATGTATGCATCTTGTAACTCCTAAAACATGTTGACTAGACTTTTTCCATATGGGTGATAGGAATATTTTGTGGGGGCAATAGACTGGGCTGGGTCAATGTGCTGAGCAGCTATGGGGGTACGTTTCCTCGCTTCCATTGTGGAGTTTGGGCTGTTGGGGGCCTCCATGCTGGATCATCCTCCCTGAGTCTGGCTTAAACCACTTGATGAATTCCCACTGGTGCCAGAAAAAAATCCAAATTGTGAACCCCTGCCTTCAAGGCTCGCCATGACTGGGTTCCTGCCCTCCTGCGGTCACCCCTCACTCGCTGCGCTGGGCCACCCTAGCTACCTTCCTTTCTTTAATCTCTGACCCCAGAGGCCACCTGCAACATCACCTCCTCAAAGACCTAATCAGTCCCCTCATCACTCTCCATCATACCACCCTGTTCATTTTTTCTCACTGGACTTATCACGACCTGAAAACAACTTGTTTATGCATTTATTTCGGTGTGGACTCCCTGCCTCCCAGGTGGAATGTGAGCGCCATGCAGAGTCATCTGCTTGCCTATTTCCTCTGGAATCCCAGTGCCTTGCAAAATGCCTGGCACTTGTTAACAGCTCAGTCTACAACTGCATTCATGGACAATGGCAGGTTGGGTAATTGTGACAGAGACGTGTAGCCCACAAGGCCTGAAATATTTACAAAGAAGTTTGCTGATCCCTGGACCTGGGGTTAACAAGGGAAAGTTGAGCAAGCACAACGGCAGAACTCTTGGAGTGTGACCCTAGTGACAATTTGAGGAATGGTCTAGTTATTCTGTCCTATCACGCTGTCCCGTCCAGGCCCAGCCCAGAGCTGATTTTCTTTTCTAACCTCTGGTCCTTGTCGTGAAGTCACTGAGCACAGAGAAGAAGGGAAGAGCCCTGCAGAAGCTAGGTACCCTACCACATTCCTTGGCCACACTCTTGAGACAAATGCTAAGGTTTCTAGTCTAAAAGCAGAGTGACGACATAGAAGGGTCTAACCACATGGGATGGAGCTTGACTTGGTGTCTCCATCATTTTCAGCTTTCTTATGCATGTTATTAATAACTCATCATTCTCAGAATTGATACAAATTAGTTTCACTTCAATGTGGTTGTGGGACATTCCCAAACTTCTCAGCCTGGTTTGATAGAAACTGCCAGAAGGACAAGGGTCCAAATAAATCTCGACTCTGCCACTGTGACCTGGATGACCTTGGAAAAGTGACCTGATTTCTCTTTTATTTCCTCAGCTGTAAACAGGAGTTATTTGAAGGATTGTCGTGAGAATTCAAGAAAATGATGCGTAGTTAAGCTTTCCAGCACATTCCACAAATGCCAGTTTCCTGCCCTTGGTTTGTACTTCCTGCCAATAATGGTCTTTCAGAGTCCTGAAGTCCACGTTTCTTCGCCTGTCCTCTCCTCCACACCCCTGAGTTAACGAGCACATTTATTACAGTGCTGTTTATCACAGAAAAATGTTTTTGGACATTAAATTAATTCCAACAGGGGAATGGATCAATCCATCATGGTATATCCATACAATAGACCACTATGCAGTCATTAAAATGTGTAATTCATCTGCATTCATTGAAATGAAAAGACATTTGTCACACACTAAGTGAAAACAACGTGGCTTTGGTGTTTCAGTGGTAGAATTCTCGCCTTCCATGTGGGAGGCCCAGCTTCTAGTTCAGGCCAAAGCTGCTATGATGCTGAACAGGTTTCAGTGGAGCTTCCAGACTAAGATGAGCTAGGAAGAAAGGTCTGGTGATCTACATCTGAAAAATCAGCCAGTAAGACTCCTATGGATCAAATGGTTCAATTTGCAACCAATCATGGGGATGGCGCAAGACCAGGCAGTGTTTCATTCTGTTGTGCCACAGGTTGTCATGAGTCAGCGGCCCACTCAATGACAGCCAACAACAATAACAAATGAAAGCAGGAGATTTCACAAGCACATGGATGAAACAAGCGACTCCTTTTTTTTAGTTTTATATATTACAAATACTTGCTCACGTATGTGTAATTGATTAGGAAAAAATCTGAAAATGTGAGCAGTTAATAGTAGTTTCTTCTGGTTGTTACATTACAGACGGATTTCATTGTCTCCTTTGTATATTTTCTGAAATATGTATTATTTATTTTTAAATATTTCCTTTGTAATAGCAAAAGTATATAAAGCTATTACACATTTGAGGTAAAAAAAAAAAAAAATCAGAGTACCTCCTTCTCCTACACAGACATGCAAACAAAGGCAGAAGGAAAACAGCCTCAGCCCTCAAAGTGGGCTGCTTTGCTTCTCACGCTAGCGGGGTGATAGCAAAAGTGCTACATGACTGAGCTCCAAGTCTTGGTTTGTCCTTTTTATTGTGTTCAGGACTGTGAGTTTGCAGACTTGTACACTTGTGGGATGTACAAGTTAGAAGGTGCCCTGGAGATCATATAACCCTCCCATTCTCTGAGGTAAGAATGTGAGGGCTGAAGCAGCTGTGTAGCTTGTCGAGGTCTCACCATCAACCTGAGACCCTTCTTCTCACTCTTGGTTGTGTCTCATGTCCTCGTTCTCCAACCTTGAGCTCTGATTTTGGCCCAACCCCTTTTCACCATCAGCTTCCTACTTGGCTACCAGCTTCTTATGGCCATCTCAACCCTGGCATGGCAGATATGCCATCCTGTTCTGGACCAAAGGGGACCTGCTGTTATCAACTGGGAAGAAACACTAGCTGGATTTAGTAGCCTCATGTTCTTCTCCAAAGTCCGAGCCCTGCCATGGCTGCTGGCCTGAGGCTCCGTGAACCCCAGCTTACACATCACAGCCATTAACATAACCTTGCAAGACCTTGCTCCAAAAAATCACATTACATCACTGTTAGGTATGTTGACTGACATTATTTAATGGATCTTCTGCTCAAAAAGGTCCAACATAATGACTTTTTCACCAAAAACAAGCCTCTCACGACAGACGCTAAAAACCCTAATAACATAAGAAGAAGAATCAATGTGCTTTAAGTGTACAAATTATAACTGATGAAAAGCAATCAACACAATTTCCTGACTTGGTGAATCTGTAAGCATACCGAAAGCAGTGTTTTCCTTAGTGAAAGCTAAGTTCCTTTTTTTTCTTTGTACACAATCTGCCCTCCTGAGAACCCATCCAGAGCGGCTTCTCTGAGTGTCTGTTATCACTCCCAGCATGTTCTATCTCATGTTATAGTGATATAACCCAAAAATGTAAACAAGACCCTGTTATGGATTGAACTGTGTCCCCCCAAAATATGTGTTGTAAATCCAATCCTCTCTGCCTGTAGTTATAATCCCTTTTGGGAATAGGTTGTTTTTGTTATATTAATGAGGCAGGATTAGTGTAGGGTGTGTCTTGAGTCATAAAAGAAGCAGTTTAGGCAAGCAGAGATGGGGGAAGATAGATGCCAAGCCACTTGGAGATCTCCAAGGAACCGGGAAACAGAGGCTGAAGAGACACATTCCACCAGAGCAGTTAGAGAGAGAAAGCCTTCCCCTAGAGCCAGCAGCCCAAATTCGAACCTCTAGCCTCCTAGACTGTAACAGAATTAATTTCTCTTTGTTAAAGCCGCTTGTGGTATTTCTGTTTTAGCAGCACTAGATGACTAAGACAGACCTCCCAAGTAAGGAAGCAAAGATTAAACAGGCAATTTTGACACACAGAGCAAGGTTAAGCACAGGTTGCTGTGGAAGCTCATAGTAGGGGGAGGGGAGGGAACTAAATCAGAATTGAGGGGTCAAGGAAGACGTCCTGGAGGGATTGTTATCTAAGCTGAGCCCTCAAGTGCCAGTTTAGACTGAGCCAGGCAAGGAAGGGAATTTAGAAGCCCAGAAATCAGATACTTCACTCTTCAAATGGACCCTTCCATAAAAGCTGAAAGTTTGAGGTAAATTCTAGAAGCAGAAAATCAGCATAAAGTATAGCCTGCAGAACCCAGCTGCCCTCGAGTGCCGTATTTCATGGACTTTTCACCACACCTGCTTTTGTTTCAGATCCCTGCTGACTTAAGCCCTGCCTCACCTTTAAGATCAGTATGTATGGTGGACTAGAACAACATGGGAACATTTTCTTTACATAAACAAGAAAATTTGCAGTCCAGGTGGTGGTACCCAAACCCAGTTCCTGCCACACCTCTAGATGAGCTATCCTACCTGGATGTAAGGAAAGGCCCCGAGGGACGCTACATGCCCCTTAAGGAATAGGTATGTCGGAAGGCATGACAGCAGCCCCACTTCCCTGTCATGTGAAAGTGCTGGGGGGCGGGGAGCGGAGATAAGCTAACAGCCTGGGTGTTACCACCTGCCTGGAGCTGGTACCTCCAGCTGAAGCCTTTCTTCTCCCTCTCACTCCTGAGCCCCAGTGGGGAAAGCCCTTCTATCACAAGGCATTTGTCCCAAATTGAAGGTCCCCCCACCCCCGCCCTTCATTAACACTGCTCAGGATGTTCCCAGATTATCAAGGATTTGTTAGTTAGTCAGAGCAAGGGAGTGGGCAGACTGCCTGGTGAGGGACCTGACGATTTACCAAGAATCCAGGAGGGACACCATTTTGATGAACCTGGAAAGATGAGATACAACTGCCAGATCTTCAGGAGAGCAGTCACTTCCACTCCCTTGCACCACATACATACACACATATACACGCACACATGTATACACACATGCACACATGTACGCACACATACACACACACATACATACACTCACACACACACACACTCACACGTAAACACAGGAATGACCTGTTTCAAAAGAAAGCAAAGGGGCAAAGGGAGCTGAGAAGTGAATTCTATTTGGCAACCCTAAACTCTTCACACTTCTGGATGACCGCATCCTCACCAATTCCACCAGCAACGTGAGGTGGCAGCTGAACTTCCAGCATGAGGGAGAACAGTACTTTGAGTCAGACAATGTGGGCTGGAGCCCTGCCCAGCCCTACCTCTCTGAGCCTCAGTTGACTCAGCTGCAGAAAGGGAGCGATAAGACTACCTCAGAGGATTGTCATGAAGACTAAGCAAGACAAGGCATTTAAGGCCACCTAGCACAGTGTCTGATACATAGCAAGCCTGCTACATGTGGTAGTTATTATTAGTCTCATAATATGATAAGTTGCTGTGGAATTCTGCCAATAAATTATCAACTAATAAGATTTTTTTTTTAAAGTTATAGTTCTACCTTCTGTTCTTTAAAACCACCTTCAATGTAAACGGGATTTCTTCCTATTTAAAAGCTCAGATACATAGTTGAATCATCAACATATGGCATTCCCAGATCCACGTTTTTGTATGATTTTTCTTAAAGCCCACTCCCAAACAAAGCAACAACAACTCTCTCTTCCTGAGCTACTAATAAGACCTACTTCAAAAAACAATAATGATAAATTTTTTTCCAAAGACAGAGAAGCCCATTTTCATTTCAGGCTACAGAGAGGTCCAGCCAGCACGATTGCAAGAGCTGGCGTTTGCAGTAACTGAAATGACAGATGCTGTCAGTGACACTGAAGAGGCCTCTGGAGTATTGCTGTGGTTGGGTTAAATGATGACCAGATGAAATACTGCTGGTTAGGTCTTACCGCGGATGTCTTCACATTAGAGCTATTTGCAAAAAAAAAAAAAAAAAAAAGCACAGTGAAATCAGCACAGATTTGCTGTTTTTTTGGTGCATGTTTTTCATTTTGATATCATATCATGAACAGCTGTAAGGATAATGTTAATTGTCCCTTCTGGAAACATTAATCACCTGGGTTTATTTATTATTTGCTTTAAGTATTTAAAAGTTAAAGCATTTCCAAGCTGTCACCATCAAAATATTTCTAATATTGCAAAAGAGCAATTATTTCAGAAAGCCTGTTCTTAAGATTTCCACTTGGGAAAGAAAATAGGGACCAATATTCTATGGGTTTGGTTAAGGATGCTGGAACATGCATTGGGAATGGTTCTTTTTTTAATTGAGAACCAAAGATTTTGCCATATAAAAGTAAAGCTTCAAAGTTTGAGTGGCGTGGGTGGTATGACAGAAGTACGGCAGGTTCTGCAACGCTGAAAGAATCATAGCTTTGCAGACATATAGCGCTTTCAGGGTGTTTTCTCTGTTTTTATCTCAGTGGCACGATTGTACTATGAACTAAGCATTAGCAACACTGACGAAGAAATTGAGATTTAGGAAGTTTGTGTTGCTTACGGAAGATGAGTCGGTTGACTTCTTGTATTATAATTGATGTGCCCAGAGCTTCCACTAGCCCAGACCATGTGAGCTAAGAGAAGGAAGGCCTGGGGTACCCGGCTTGGCAAGCCAAGAGCAGGCTACATTTCTGCAGTCTCACCCCTTGGCCAGGCAGCTTTGGATGGGGCATAGTCTGTGCAGCCACACAAGAAGGCCCTGGTGCTAGGCCTTGGGGACATAACCCATTGCCTCTTGCCGTCGAGTCAATTCCGACTCTTAGCAACCATACAGGGCAGAGCAGAACTGCCCCATAGGGTTTCCAAGGAGCGGCTGGTGGATCCGAACTTCCGACATTTTGGTTATCAGCCAAGATCTTAACCACTGTGCCACCAGGGCTCCTGGGGACACAACAATGGATTCAAAAGGGCACAGCCAATAATGGCCGCAGAGAACAGGAGCTCACAGTTTTTGGATATTGGGCCAACTCTTCTCATGCACTCTACCTTCTTCCTGATTAGGTTTCCAAATTTCAGTTTTTCAGTTACAGCTCAATAAATGCAATCCAGCTAGAGTGGGAACAAATAGGAGTGCCTCCTTTCTATGGTCAGCCTCTTCTTCGTATTCAGTGCTGGGTGCTGTCTTTGCTAGTTGAAAATGTGCCATAAAAATCCACTCCACCTTTCTCAGATCTTAAGGAACCCTCATCAAATTTCTTTTCCTCCATAGTAAACTCCGATACGTAGAAAACACAGAAAAACAATTTGACCAACCCATGTGGACTTGAAATTATTTAATGCAAACCTTAAGAGAGCCATGTGGCAAACCAGTTAATTGTGAAATTTGTTGCTATAGTGCAATACTTTTAAAAAATGATTTTTTTTTTTCCCGAAGAACCATTTGAATGAACTTTGCAATTATATCTTTGGACTTGAGATGCCAAGATGTTGAGAGGTTAGGATTTTCTCTGGAGACACAGTAATCAAAAAAATGTAAGAATGCTGAAGGAATTCGAAACATGACTTTGTGGAAACTGGGTTGGGCCATCTCAAAGGAACAATAAAGGATGTTTTGTTCCTCCAATGACTGTGATTCCCCTAGTTTGGTTTCCTTTGAGCTTTGTAAGGCGATTTGTCCTTGGCAGGGGTACACTGCATGTGCCATTTTTTCCGCAATGGTGGGGTTATTTGTTCCTCCGCAGCCTGGCAGAAAAGACATTCCTCAAAGAGTATTTCTTTTCTTTGATCTGGGACAGGGTCAGAGGCACAAGGGCTGAGTTCTAAACTGAAAATTAGCTTTCATGAGACAGGGTAACCGCGATACTGGGTTTCCAAACTCAAAAAAGGACACTTAGAAGGTCTTCCCATGCTTCTTCTGCCTGATGGACCTCTGAATCACCAGCTCTGGGATGGCTGGGTGGCCTCATGTGTGGCCATAAAGTGAAATAAAATGATGGACATGAATGGGCTTGGTAAGGGGTCATCCATCTCTGACACAATGGAAGGAGCTGTTTTTACATTTGTATTAAATTGGTTGGTCATAGTTCCATTTGGCCCCTGGACAGGCTGGAGGACAGCAGGGTGTGAAAAACAAAGTCAAGGTTTTAGAGCCAACCTGCATCATCAGCTTCCAGAGTAGTGGCCTTGACACGACACCCGTCTTTCTGAAGCCTCATTGTCCTTCTCTGAGAAGAGAGGCAATAACACCTGCCTTTAAAAAACAAAGAGCAGCAGCAACAAAACCTGCCCATAGGCTTCTCATAAGGTTTAAAAGAGATCATAACCGTCAGATCCCAGCCACTTTGAAGCTCAACAATTAATAGTTACGATTGTCATCATCTCAACTCTTGCACTGGGATTTTTCTGGCAATTTTTCTTGGGTCTAGGACTGGTTCCTATCATGGTAGAGAGGATTTCCTGTCTGCCACACTTTCTCACTACTGTGGACTTCAGGGTTCCTTTCGGAGAAGAAGCTTGAGGAGCAAAGCCCTTTCTCGGGGCTCCCTTACCCTTCTGTGGAAATCAGACATGGACAGTGCCACCACAGAGGGCAGGAAGTGTGACAAACATGATGGTCTAAGCTCCATGGAGCAGGGACGCAATTATGGGCCCAGAGGAATAACCAACCAAAAAACCAAACCCGTTGCCGTTGAGTCGATTCCAATTTGGCTACCCTATAGGACAGGTAGAATTGCCCCATAGAGTTTCCAAGGAGTACCTAGTGGATTCGAACTGCCAACCTTTTGGTTAGCAGCTATAGCACTTAACCACTATGCCACCAGGGTTTCCAGAGGAGTAACCAGTGAACCCATTTGTCCACACTCTCACCTGTCCTTCCTCCTTTCTCTGAGCCTCCTCCCTGATGTGAACAAGATCTCTTCCAGGCCCTTGTTGTTGATCCTCAAAGCTGGGAACAGATCTGTTGGTTTGTTTCTGTTTCTGAGTTTTTGGGGTTACAGCACCTGGAAAGGCTGTCAGGGCGTCCTGCCCCTCTTTCCACAGCTGGGTAGGGTCTGGATAGGAAGCCTGAGTCCTGCCAAAGGGCACTTGCTCGCAGGGAGCTGAGGACAGTAAGCACTGAGGTTCCGTATGAAAAGGTGAAGGGAGTCCATTCTCCCTTTTATCTTCTGTCGTCTACCCTGTGTCTCAGAGTCTCCAGCTGGGTCTGAGCCCTTCTTTCTGAGTCTCACTCTCTTTCTCTCCCTCTCTCCTTCACATCGGCTCACACATGCTTTATTCCCTGGGTTCTTTCTCTACCTTTCTTCCTCATAGCTCTTTCCCTTTAAACTTTCCCTAGGCCTTTCTTCTACTCTGTGTTCTCTCCTGGCCTTCATTTTCCCCCAGCCTTATCTTTGCCCTGCCTCCATCCCCTTATTTTACTGCATAATCAGAATTCCAATCCCCTCAGGTTTAGGGGTGGTAGAGCGAGGCAACCCTGAGATCTAGAGAAATTGGGAAGCACTTTTGTGGTCCAAGAACGTACCAATGGCCAAGCTTAACACAGGCCTCAGTCTCCCGGCTCCCCTTCTCCCCACCCCCTGGCACTATCAATGAGAAGCAGTGTAGGGCTAAATACCGCTGTTTGTGGGGCAAACCTTCCTAACTGGAAATCATTAGCTTTTTACCTTTTTTTTTTTTTTTAAATAAATCATGGTCTAAATAACCAAATAATGAATCTCTCGCTAAGCAGCACAATCAATCTTCATAACCTACGGAAATATGCTCTGGAAAGATTGCATTTTACTGCCGTTGAAAACCTCGCTTTCATCAAATAAAGGAACAAATTGCCATTCAGGAAATTATTCTTGGGCTAAAATATGCAATCAACACTTAGCTTCCCACCTGCACAGTCCTAGAATGCACGTAGAGTAATGACATTTGACATGGAGCTTGTTATACTCCTGACCCAGGAGAAGGGTTTTCATATTTTCAATTCGTAATGTCTGGCAAGATTCCCAAAGTAATTTTCAATTAAAGTTCCTGGTACTTGTCAAACATGACCAAGAAAAGTTGATTCCCCCAAAGATGGAATAACTTCGTTAGGGGGAGATTCGTTCGTTCACCAAGTATTTCTGCTGAGTGTGCAAATACAGAGCTCTTTCCTTGTCCAAACACTGTAACTGAAAGGAAAAAAGTCATTTTTTTTTTTTAACCTCTAAGTGGACACAAATTTGGGGTGGAAGGTTGTCTAGTTCATAACACACTGGTGCTCTCCCTTCCATCTCTGGGGTGGGGGGAGGGAGTCTGCTCCTTCTTCCCCCTTCTTGACATGTTTGTTCACTCCTTTGGCTGGCCCTACACCCCCACATGGCTTAAGGGTGAGCCCTTGGCCCAAACTGAGCCAGTCAGAGTTCTCCAGAATGCTTCATATTGGACTTCAGAGAGGACTTCCTTCCTCTCTGTTGTGTTGCTGTTAATATTGGTCCAGAGCTCTCCTGTGAGAAAATCCACTGAAGGGAGTAAAGCCATTACGCAAAGAAACCCAAAGGCCAGAGTTTGGAGTAGACAGCTCTGAACACATTTAGATCCCTAGGTCCAGCCTTCCTGAGGGCCAGCTCTTGTCCTGCCCTTTCCCTGGCAGATTATAGAACCAAAGCTTGCCTCCTATTTCACTTAACTTTATTCAAATAGAAATTCTACACTTGCCACCATCAGTCAAGAGTCCTGACTAGCATGTAAGTGATACCAATACCAGGATGTATTGTCACAATAAGAAATTAGTAAGGTTAAGAAATGTTTCATTATTTTTCTTAGTATTTGTTTATTTAATCAGTAATTTTATATTGTGCCTCCATGGCGGGCCAGACACTCAAGGTATAAAATGTGGTTACAGACCTCAAGGGGCTCACGAGCTGGTGAGGAGTACAGAAACATAAACCAGTCTACTGCTATAACAGAGGTTCATGGGATCATCCAAAATGCAGAGAGAGTGATTAACTGCGACTGCAGTATTCAGGGAGACTTCAGGAGAAGACGGCACTTTTGCTGAGCCTTGAAAGGTGAACGCAGTTGCAATAGGTAGAGAAAGGTGTAAAGGTGTTTAGTCCAGGCAGAGGAAGGGTATGCTAAGTACCAAACACTCAAACGTGTGGCATTTTCCCAGGAGCATTCAGAAGTTCAACCTGAGTCCAGCACTGGGTACCTGAAGGGGAGGAGTAAGGTGATAAGAGATGTATCGGAGAAGACGGTTTGGAATAGAAGCTAAAAGTTGGCAAGGAGAAGGCACAAAGGTCTTTAAGCAAAGCATTAGGGCTGTTAAACAACCAGATATGTGTTACAGAATTTAAATTTTAATATTTTAAAAGAAGTCGAGAAAGTGAAACAAGGAGGCCAGTAAGGGGGCGGGGGGGATTTTACTTTAATCCAATCAAGCACAAGGGCATGAGGTAGGGCTGCCAACCTGGGGATGAATGAGAGGCAATAAATTTGAAAAGGATTTCAGAGGCAGCATTGGTAGAATGCGGCCACGACCAAATATGCAGAGAGAAGAGGAAGGAGTAGCCAGCCGCACATCCAGATTTCTAGCTTGAATGGTTGGGTGGGCAGGGATGCATGAGTCAGAATGAGAAGCACAGGGGAAGAAAGAAACCTCTGCAGAAGTGCCCTGAACTAGGAGTTAAGAAATCGAGTCTCGGCTCTTTCATCAACCAAGTGTCAAACTTTGGACACATTCTCTAACTCTAGTCAGTTTTCTCAACAGACAAGTCTAGAAAACTTGATTCTTAAGTTCTTTCCTAACTTAAACAGTCCATGATTTGAAAGACAATATGAACAAGACAGGTCTAATAACGAATGTCTAGAAGAGCATGAAGAGAAGAGAGGTACAACTGAGAACGCTGAATGAGCTGGAACCTGAACGAATGTATTGACCTTGCTGCATTTAAAGGAACAGCCCTAAATAAAAGGGCATTTGGGTTTGGGGAGGGTATGGTACAGTCCTCTAAGGAACACTCTTCACAGAAGTCATTTGTGGCTTTCTATATTGCATGAAAGCCTGTAAAGGAAAGCACTTCTACACATATATGAAAATGTGACAGATGCCAAAGATGGCATTAAAGCATTGCATCACTGGGGAAAAAAAGACACTATTCAAAAAATGATGGTGGGAAAACTAGAAACCTGTGTGGCAGAAAAATGGAATTAAATCCATACCTCACACCAAACAAAATCAAATTCAGGTGGGTTAAGGACCTAAACGTGAAAGGCAAAACTTTGAGAATCAAATATAGGAAAATGTCTTTATAACCTTGGTACAGGGACAGATTATTTTTTTTAATTGCTTTGAAATAATTTTAGACTTACAGAGGAGTCACAAAAATAGTACAGAAAGTTCCTGTATCTCCTTCACCCAGCTTCCCCTAAAGTGAGCATATTACATCACCAAGGGGGAATGATTAGAACTCAGAAATTATCATTGGTACACACTATTAACCAAACTGCAGACTTTATTTGGATTAGAGAAGGATTTTTTTTTAAAAGACACAAAATACTTTAAACATTTAAAAAATTGATAAATCTGACCACATTAAATTTAAAAACTTCTGTTCATCAACCAAAAAAAAAAACCAAACCCAGAGCCGTCGAGTTGATTCTGACTCATAGCGACCCTACAGGACAGAGTAGAACTGCCCCGTAGAGTTTCCAAGGAGCACCTAGCGGATTTGAACTGCTGACCCCTTGGTTAGCAGCCGTAGCACTTAACCTCTACGTCCCCAGGGTTTCCATTAAAGGATACCATAAAGAAAGGGAAAAGAAGAAACAAACTTAGTGTCCATATTTGGCACGCACATAACCAATGAAGGATTTGAATCAGAACATAAGGAGACCTTCTATAAATTAATAAAAAGGCAAACAACCCAGAAGAAAAATGGACAGATGATATGAACAGACATTTCACACAAGAGGAAATACATGTGAATGGCTGATAAATATATGAAATATTGTTCAATTTAGTAGTCAGGGAAGAGCAAATTAAGACCTCAAGACCAACAATAGCAAGTACTGGAGAAGACAGATATGAAAATACAGTGTTGGTGGAAATGTAAATCAGTACAACCACTTTAGAAAGGTATGTGGCATCATCTGGTAAAGCTGACTGATCACACAGCAGAGCCCGGCCAGTTACAGTGTGGTCCACGGGCTTGCAGCATCGGTGTCACTGCGAGGTCACCCCCCAGACTACTTGAATCAGAACCTGCATTTTAACCAGACCCCTGGTGATCTGTATGCACATTAAAGTTTGAGAAGCACTGGTCTAGGGGAACTCTTGCTGGTACACACCAGAGAATGTGCAAGAGACTGTTTCGTTGCAGTGTTCACAATAGCAAAAGAACAGGAACAACACAAAAGTCCATCAACAGAAAAAATGGATAAATAAACAAATGGAATATTACCCAGCACTGAAAATTAGTGAGTTCCACTTACGTGCCATGAGCATGAACTTTGTTGCTATTGGTTGTCACTGAATCGGCTCTGACTCATGGCAACCTTATGTGTAACAGAACCAAACACTGCCCAGTTCTGAACCACCTTCGTGATTGTTGGTGTGTTTGAGTCCACTGTTGTAGCTATTGTGTCAATTCATCTCATCGAGGGTTTCCCTCATTTTCACTGACCCTCTACTTTACCAGCCATCATGTTCTTTTCCAGCAACTGGTCTTTCCTGAGGACATGTCCAAAATAAGTGAGCCTTCCACAGACACATCCAAACTCGCTGAGGGACCCAATTACTAGGCTGAGGGCTGTAGGGACCACAGTCTCGGGGAACATGTAGCTCAACTGGCTTAACATAGTTTATACAGAAAATGTTCTACATTCTACTTTGGTGAATAGCATTTGGGGTCTTAAAAGCTTATGAGCGGCCATCTAAGACACTCAACTTGTCTCACCCCGTCTGGAGCAAGGGAGAATGAAGAGAACCAAAGACATGAGGGAAGGTTTGTCCAAATGACTAATGAACCACAAGCAGTACAACCTCCACCAGGCTGAGTCCAACACAACTAGGTGGTGCCCAGCTACCACCATCAACTGCTCTGACAGGCATCACAGTAGAGGGTCCTGGACAAAGCTGGAGAAAAATGTAGAACAAAATTCTGACTCACAAAGAAAAAAAAAAGAAAGACCAGATTTATTGGTCTGACAGAGACTGAGGAAACCCTGAGGGTATGGCCTCCAGGCACCCTTTTATCTCAGTACCGAAGTCACTGCTGAGGTTCACCCTTCAGCCAAAGATCAGACAGACCCATAAAACAAAACTAGACAAAAGGGGCACACCAGCCCAGGGGCAAGGATGAGAGGGCAGGAGGGGCAGAAAAGCTAGTAAGTAATAGGGAACCCAAGGCTGAGAAGTGAAGAGTGTTGACATGTCGAGGGGTTCGCAACCAATGTCACTAAACAATATATGTACTAATTGTTTAATAGAAGCTACTTTGTTCTGTAAACTTTCATTTAAAATACAATAAAAATAAATAAATAAAACAGTTCTGGAGGAAAGCAAAAAAGTAAGTCAGCCAAAGCCTCGCCATCCTTGCTTCTAAGGAGCATTCTGGTTGTATTTCTTCTAAGTCTGATTTGTTCCTTCTTCTGGCAATCCACTGCAGATTCATTATTTTTCATCAACATCACAGTTCAAAGGCATTTATTCTTTTTCTGTCATTCTTTTTCACTGTCCAGCTCTCACATGGAACTTTAGCAATAAAATATTAAGAAATACAAAAAGCAAGTCACAAAAGATTATACAGTAAGCTACCATGATAATATGGTTCAAACACAAGCAAAACCAAACAATACATTGTTCAAGAATCCATACACCCATGATAAAAATGTATTTTTTCTAAAGAGAAGACAATTATAAACACAAAATTTAGGATATTGCTGACGCTGGTGGCAAAGCACAGATCGGGCACAGGAGCACCAGGCACCGATAATAACCTAGTTCTTGGGTTGGGGTGAGCAGGCTGACAGGTGTTTTTTTATTTTTGTGGTTTATTATTATTTATTATTGTGGTATGATGACTTTATATTCAGGACTAATCAGATGATACAGAAGCCTAGTACCAAGGGCTGAGAGACATCTTCCTTGTGAGAAGGGATTGATGGTTAGGCAAGGATATGTAATGTATATAATACAGATGTAACTAGTAATATATATGTATATATTGGAGTGACAGCTGATAGATGGCTATAGATAGATAATGACAGATGATAGATAAGGTAGATAGATAAATAGGTAGATATCTATATACAGGTGTAACCCATTGCCATCGAGTCGATTCCAGCTCATAGCAAATATAGAGGACTAAGTGGAACTGCCCCATAGGGTTTCCAAGGAGTGGCTGGTGGATTTGAACTGCCGACCTTTTGGTTAGCAAGCAGAGCACTTAACCACTGCCCCACCAGGATCCAAATATAGATACAGGTACAGCAACTGGTGTGGGTTTTTTTGGTTTAGCAGTAGTGCACTGACCTAAAGGACAATGACCCTGGTCCCAACTGATCTACCAGCTGAGTGACCCTGGGCAGGTCACAGACTTCTTCTGGGGCTCCCTCTGTTTCCTTATCTATAAATTAAAATGATTAAATCATTTCCGAGGTCCCTTCAAGCTCTAGCATTTTTTGAATCAACATTTCTTAAAGAAAACTCACCCAAACTTTACTGTAAAGGGAAAAAAAGAGGAAGATGGTGAGTTGAGAAGGAAGTGGGATGGGGAGTGTAAGAAGGGGGTTATAGAGACCAGAGACTAAAATCTGGGGAGCAGTGGCTGCTCCTGTGCCTTTCCACATGGCTGTCTGTCTTTTCCCCTACCTGGTACAGCGTGGACTAGATCAGGGTTTCACCACAGTCGCTCTGTTGACATTTTGGACTGGTAATTTTTGGTTGTGGGGGGGCTGCCCTGTGCGTTGTGGGATGTTTAGCAGCATCCACGGCCTCCACCCACTAGATGCCAGTGGCATCTTCCCACTTGAGACAACAAAAAACATCTCCAGGCATTGCAAATGATCCCTGATGGACAGAGCTGTTGCCCAAGCAGGCATCCGACTGGGTAATGAGACACCAGCCTCCCCAGCTTGCAAATGCAGCAAGTCTTTATTCACAGTGTTCTTGCAGCCCCCCCCCACCACTTCATTCTGGGGGTGATGAGAGCAGAGGAGAGGGGTACAGCCCACAGCATCCCACTAAGCGGATGCATCACAATTCCAAACAGCCCCTCTCCTTTTCCTTCCCGGTCTCTGCCTGGGAAGGCTGGGAAGGGGCATGGGGTGAAAAGGGGCTGAGTGACTGTGATAGGCCTGCCCTGGCCCTTCTTAGCTAGCCGTGGAGTGTGGTTTGGCCCTAGTTACTGGGGCTCCCTTTCCAATAAAAAACAAACCAAATCCGTTGCCGTCAAGTTGATTCCGACTCATAGCGACCCTATATATAGGACAGAGTAGAACTGCCCCAAAGAATTTCCAAGGAGTGGCTGGTGGATTTGAACTGCCAACCTTTGGTTGGCAGGTGAGCTCTTAACAACTGTGGCACCAAGGCTCATGGGAGGTAGTAATGCCTTCCCTCCCCGGCCCCAAACCAGCGTTGGACCCTGGTGACCATTCCTGAAGAAACAAGGAAAGCATCTCTCAACATCCTGCTCCAAGGTGATGTTCTAAGTTGTGCTCAGGGTCCGCGCACCAGGCACGTTGGAGCTGGGCCTTTGCACAAGTTGGGCTGATATATTACCCTGTCTGGGAAGGAGCCTGTATGCTGCTCGCTGTTATAAAATAAACACGGGCGCTGTGCGTGGGGGAGGCTGGACTTGGTCATGAGTAATGAGTAAGAGGTGCAGAATATGAAACTTGGCCTTCAGCAGGAAAAAAAAAAAACAGTAAAAACTGAATTTTTAATATCTTTTCCAAATACAAAAACAAAACTATTTCTTGAGTGTGTTAAAACCCAACAGCACAGGAGCCAGGACCCCTGGCCTCTAACAGCTTCTGCTTTCAGGCGTATCTGCTGATACAGCAATTCTCAGGACCAGGAATGCCCTAACCCATTGTCACCGGGTCTAGTCTGACGCACAGTGACCCTATCGGTCAGAGCAGGACTGTCCCATAGGGTTTCTAAAGAGCAGCTGCTGGATTCGTACTGCCGACCTCTTAGCAGCTGAGCACTTACCCACTGTGCCACCAGGGCTCCAGAAATGCCCCATGAGGATAAATATGAGGGAGCATTCAGTGGGGGTAAAGTGCATCGGCCAAGGGCGAGGGAGAGGTGGCGACTCAGAGCATCTGGGGAAGGGTTTGGGCTGAGGTTTGAGCTGAACCTTGAGGGATAAGCAAGAGTTGCAGGAATGGGAAGAGTCAAGAAGGCATTCTAGGGCAGAGGGGGCCCTCTCAATCCTCAAACCTCAACTGTTCCCAAAGTGTCCATTATAAATTGTTGTTTTTGTGTTTTAGTCCAGGATCCAATAAAGAATCACACATTGCATTTGGTTCTCCTGTCCCCTAATTCTCCTTTATTCTAGATCAGCCCCCCACCTAACAGCATTTTAAGAGAATTTAATGAATCAATAGGAATCTGGCTTCAGGAGTTAATAGGGGCAAAAATGGCAAGTGACAAGGTGACTAGGCTATGCTATGGAAACTGCTGGGATATTTAAAAGGCTCTAAATCATAAATTGAAGACAGCCCTGGTGGCACAGTGGTTAAGTGCTCATCTGCAGTTAAAACCCAGCGAACACTCCATGGGAGACAGAGGTGTTAGCCTGCTTCCATAAAGACTCCAGCCTTGGAAACCCTATGAGGCAGTTCTACTCTGTCCTATAGGGTCACTGTGAGTCGGAATTGACTCAACAACAACACACAACAACAAATCCTAAGTAAGCACTCAACTTACCAAAGAGTCTTCAGAATTCGTAGAGCAAAGAAAGAATTTAGAAATCATCTGACTCAACTCCTTAATTTAACAGAAGAGTTGCCTTGAATCCTTTTTGGAAAAAAATACAAGATAAATAATTTTACGGATGAGAAAACTGAGGATGATGGAGATAGAACTTAAAGATTATTGCTTGGCTAAAAGGAGGGCCGAGGCCGTATAAAGCCCACGTTTCCCTGGTCAGCACTGGGTGTCCTCACTCCTGTCTATGTCTCCTTTCACCTGGGATTCAGGTGCTGTGTTGGGGAGGACGGAGGAGTGGACCTCCAGGAGCTCCCAGCTGGCTTTGCAGTGTGGCCAGGATGGGGGACACCTACTCAGAAGCAAAGAAACCGCTTCTCTTTAGGGAGAAAGCTGGGGCGGGTAACAGCTGAGGGGGCTGCTGCAGCTGCCTGGAGCCTCCCATGCAGTAGACGGCTGAGCCAGGAAAACTGTCTGAAGTGTCCCACATACCAGGCCACATACAAACGGCCTGTGCTTCCGCTGGCAAGCTGCTCTACTTCCAATCTCAGATAATTGGCTTTGGCATAAATTTACAAGGATTTTCCTTGCCCAGGCAGCTGCAGACCATACAATCCTTTTTGGCCTCAGAAAGAGACATTTCTCAGAAAAGTCCATCACTGGGGTCCAGGCCACAACAATATTACAAAGCAGCCACCTATAGGTCTTTCCTACCTTCCTTTCCATATTGTTTCCCTCTTTCCAAGTGCCCACCCCCTTCCCAGGATACCCACAGATCTTCTTCTGCCTGCTGTCACTCCAAGGCAGAGTCAAAGCGACAATATCTGTATAGCTTTCACCTTTCCCCCAGTTTGCTTTTTCCGCATCAGGCCCCCATTTGCTCAATTTCCTGCTTTCCCCAAAATGTTTCCGAGAGTGGGCCTGTGAGCTAAAACAGGTATAAATGACAGGTAGGGCTGCTTGCGTTCTTGAAGAAACCCTCTCTGAGATGCACGGTCGTGGACCGTAAAGGCACTTTAGCAATGACCAGCTGGGAGTCTGCAGACGCTGCCGCCAGCCCGAGAGCTGCCAACGAGGCAGGGGTATCCACGTTGTATATTGAGGTCCCACCCAAGGTTTCTCTCCAGAGCATCTTGCGTTTAACAAGAAAGTTTAAAAATCAGTAAACTATGCTACAACATAGATAAACCATGAAAGCATTGTGCTAAGCAAGATAAGCCAAAAGGCTACATGTTGTTTGATCCCATTTCTATGAAATGTCCAGACAGGCAAATCCATAGTCACAGAAAGGAGATTAGTGCTTGCCAGGGGCTGAGAGGGGAGGGGGGGTGCCTACAAAGGAGTATGGAATTTCTTTTGGGGGTAATGAAAACGTTCTGAAATTAGATAGCGCTGATGACAGCCCAACCTCATGAATACCCTAAAACACACTAAATTGTACACTTTAAAAATGTAAATTTCATGGTAGATGAATTATATGTTCATTACAAAAAAATCAGTTATCTAATCCAACCGAGAAAACTGAGGTCTGGAAGGTGAGGAGACCTACTAAGACCAGCACAACTGTAAGAGCAAAGCCCAGAGTCAACACTGGACTCCTAGCCTGATCCCAGGCTCTGTGGTGGAAGTGCAGGCAGGTCAGGAAGATTCTCCTTGTCCTTCAATAACCCACAGCCTCTATTGCCTAGGTAGGATGCTGGTCCTGACCAGAGAGAGCAGCTCCAGCCCATGCCTGTCCCTCTATGGTTTTACTCAGGTGGTGGAAAGATGTGGCTGAAACGAGAAAGAGCACAGTATCCATAGACTGCCTCGTGGGACCGTGCAGATCTGCGCCGTCTGAGGGTGAGTGGGGCCCAACTGCAGGACGGCGTCTACGCTGACTCCCATGAGCTGGGTTCCCGTGCTGGTGCACTGCATGACCAAGCGCAAATCACATCACCCAGAGTGTGTTCCTTCCCTGTAAAACGCTCTTGGTAATAATAATAATGCCTTAGAAAACAGTTGCCATCGAGTTGACCCCGACTCATAGTGACTCTGTGTGGGTCAGCATAGAACTGCTCCACAGGGTTTTCAATGTTTGACTTTTTGGAAGTAGATCTCCAGGCTTTACTTCCAAGGTCACTGTGGGTGGACTTGAGCCTTCAGGTGAGTTAGCAGCCAAGCACGTTCATTGTTTGAACCACCCGGGGACTCCAGTAATGCCTGAGGAGCCCTTGCTATGAGTTGAAATCAACTGGATGCCACCTGACAACAAGAGCCAAGTTCCAGTGCAGACACTGGTATTTCTTGTTACCACGCGAATATGCTTTTAAGAGCCCCCGACGTCCGAGGGCTGTGCTGTTTTTGTAGAGACTATCTATCAGGAAGAGATTCAGAATTGCATGTCAGAAATGACCTAGAACCATGTCTAAAAGAGACAGGGCTGGCGGGGAGAACTTCCCTAGAAAAGCATGGTTTGCCTCGGTAGAGAAAAGTGTTACACTTCTTAACACAGAATCCAACAATCTCTCTTTCCCATTTTTCTCCCTTAAGTTTTCAGGTCCATGGCAAAAACACTGAGGCAAAAGGGTCTGATGAATCAGTTCCACAAGTGAGTCTGAGGTTCTGGGGCCATGTGGTGGTGGTGGGAGGGGGTGTCTTGAACCCCACCCTGCCCAGCTGCCTTGGCAGGACCTGTGTGCCCTGGGGATAAACAGGAAGCCTGGCCTCATGATGTGGCATCAGGAGAACTAAGATCTGGGCTCGGCCAAGTCAGCATTGCTCTTGGGGCCCCAGAGGCCAGGGAAGGGAGGCAGACGCCCAGGCATCGCCGGAGGGCAGCCGTGCTGGTTCCTCTCTTAGGCAATAGAAGCCAGGCTGCGAGTGGAGCCCAGAGTGACAAAAGCCAGCAGTGAGAGGCAGCCTTAACTGATTCAGAAGGACACGCAGGACAAAGAACTGCCTGAAACATTGAGGGGGTGGGGGGTTGCAAGATTTTTTTTTTTTTCACAAGCAAGTTGGGGCTGGGAGTGAATACGATGTGAATATTCATATTGGTAGAGTCATCTACGTCCATGGTGTGCAAAGGCCTAGGGACATTTTGGTTCTCTGCTGTCAACATTTTGGTTAGGGCTCAGAGGCATGAGTCAGGGCACCAGACAGTGCAAGAACTCAGCGTGCACAGTTAGAGGAGTTGCTCGGGAAGGCTTTAGGTGGTAAAGACTCTTGAGCTGGTTTTGGAAAGAAGGGAAGACATACTCAACAAAGAAAATTGTAAAAGGAATTTTCTCTGTGACTGGGCAACAAGGGGATGCTGCTGGGCTGGGCAGAGAAAAGAGGGGCCGGGTGACTTGACTTGGTTGATAGTGACAGGAAGAAACAAACGGAGAAGTGAACTTGGCTTTTCCCAGGCCGCCTCCAGAGACCAGCTCTGAATTGTCCTCCTTACCTAAATCCCCACAAACTTCTCCCAAGAAGAAGGAGAGAAAAGTCCATCCAAATCCACCCAGTCTTAATCTATAACTCTAGAAATCAGTTGGATGGAAGTATTTGTGTCACAATGAGGTATCGAGTGAGAATCCAGTCATTTTGAGGGCTTTTCCCTAAGGGAATGTGGGATATAGCTCCAAGGCCTTGGAGGAGGTACCGGGGAATCAGTTCTGGGGACTGGCCCACACTCCATCCTCGCTGATCTCCCCGAGCTGTGACGAGTGGGTGAAGGAGGGCCTGAGGCACGTTCAAGCGTCATGCACAGGTCTTTTTAAATAAGCAAAGGAAGGAAATCAGGCTCAGCCCCAACTGGCTCCTTCACAGCACAGAGTATTAAACATCTCCATAGGAACCGCTCATGTCATGACATAGAATATGCCACTTGGGCCCTCATTAGCTGCAAAAAGAAGACTCTCGTGAAATAAAACCCAGGCCCCCTATTTGGGCGGTTGGGTCATGTGAGAAAATCTGCCTTGGCCGCCCCAGCTGTTACTTATCGAACTTCAGTTTTTAGTAATTTTTGTGGCAATTTATCCTCTTATATTTATAAAAACAAACCTCAAATTCCCATGTAACTTACATGATTCGGTAGCCCATAAAGTTCCAAAGAGTAAATGTTTCTTTCTCCACGAGGGGCGGGGCGGGGGGGGGCGGGCAATCAAGAGAATGGAATTACCTCTCAGGTTAGAAGGAAGAAAAGGCAGGAAAAAGGTTTGTCCAGTCTGAGAAGGGCAGGGCTTCTCCTTCCCAGGTCATCCAGTGTCAAGGTCACTGCCACGGAGGGCTCACGAGCTGGAGGTCAAGCCTCTTGAAGATGAGAGCTGTGTCCGTCTCGCTGTTGCTCTCCAACGCCTAGCACGTGTCCAGCCAGTAAAAGGTGTGCAACAAATCATCACCGAATTTATGAATAAACGTCGTTGTGGTGCAGTATTATTTTTAGGTGCATATGCACACCTGTCCACCTGTCTGTCAGTTTGTCACACTGTGGTGACTTGCCTGTTGCTATGATGTTAGTAGCTATGCCACCATGATTTCAAATACCAGCAGGGTCACCCATAGTGGACTGGTTTCAACGGAGCTTCAGTCTAAGCAGACTAGGAAGAAAAGACTGGCAATCTACTTCTGAAGATTAGCCAGTGAAATTCTTACAGATCCCGACAGAATGTTGTATGACACAGTGCTGGAAGACGAGTCCCCTAGGCTGGGAAAAAAAAACTAAAAAATGGCACAGGATCAGCCAACATTTCATTCTGTTAAACATAAGGTCACCATGACTCAGAGCTGACTCGACAGCAACCAGCAACATACATACATATCCATGTAATACGGTCAGTATGTTGAAATAAATATGTGTGTGTGTGTACACCCTATATTTGGTGCCTTGCATAACAAACTTCCAAGCATGTAAATGACAGCACGTATCCTTCTGCCTGGAGAGCGTTCAAACCAATTTCCATTTCAAAACGTCAGCCTGGAGTTAAACATTTGGAACCACAGAATAGCAGGACTCCAGGTCTTTGCCTGAGATGTCAGCCGTGAACTGAGAGCAATCAACCCCTTGCCAAAGATCCATCTGACACACTGGCTCTCTCAGACAGCGACAATCCAAAGACATGGGAACAGTATTGACAGGATCCCAAACTCCACCCCTATGAGTTAGCACTGTGCCATCTAACAGGGGAGCGAGCCGCTGGCCACACGTGACAACTGAGCACTTGAAATGTGGCTGGTACAAATTGTTAAAAATGTAAGGTATGCACCAGATGTCAAAGTCTTAATACAAAAAAAATTAATATTTTAATTTTTTCATTGATTATATGTTGAAATGATAAAATTTCGGATATATGAGGTTAAATAAAAATATATTTAAATTAATTTCTCTGGTTTCCTTTATTTTTTGAATATGGCTACTAGAAAATTTTTAATGACGTGTGACTCCTGTTATATTTCTATTGAACAGTTCTGGGTTAGACCATTGGACTCGTTACTTACCCAGCAGGGAAAAGCTAAAGATGTGGGGTGTTTTGTTTATTTTTCTACAGCTGTCCTAAATGGCATATATTTGAACTTTATTTCTTTGTCTTTTGCCACACATTGTCCATTTTTATGTCCTCATATAAAAAAAAACAAAATCGAACCTGTTGCCCTCCAGCCGATTCCAACTCATAGCGACCCTAGATAAAGGGCCCCCCATTTTACACATCCTCAGGAGGCAAAAAAGACCACAACAGCAATCGTGTGATGCAGAACCAGACTGCCAGAAGGCCATGGCTTTGGAACTAGACAGACACGGGTTCAGACCTAAGTTGTCATTAATTTACCAGCGCTGTGGCCCTAACCCCATTATGTGACCCTACAGGGAGCAATTCCTACCCCATAGGGGTAGGGGTTATAGGTGGAAACAGCTATAAGCTCTGGTCTGGAACTTGACTTCGTGCATATCCACCAACGTTACTTTCTTCCTCCAACCCAGTCTCCAGAGCAACTCGTATGCCTCCTTGTCCCAGAAGAGAATTCAGTAATCTAACTTATTTCCCTTTGGCTGTCAGGAATCAACTAAATTTAACGTCAATGGCAGTAACTCATTTATCCAAGCTCTTTGTCTTTTTTAAGTACTGTTTTATTGTTTCATTTTAATTGTTTTATTTTATATATCTTATTTACTTATATACAAATACATATTTATATTTCTTAACTTTCTATTAATCTCTCTACTTTTTCAGAGTGGAGAAACACACATCAAATTAAGGAAGAGACGTGTGCTGTACCCATAGGCGCAGCTGCACGTGGACAGAGAGAGAGAAAGGGAGGATCACAGTCAAGGTAACTCTAAAAAAAAAAAAAAAAAAAAACTCTAAAGTCCTCCCTAATTTAGATTAAATGGTGAATTTTAAAAGAATGCAATTAACTGGAAGGATTTTGGGTTCCAAAAAATAAAGAAAATCTTCATTTTATTCAATTTTTGGTTTCCAAGTCAATAAAAATGTTACTTCACTGCTTCTCAAACTTCAACTCAAGGGTTTCTCTGCATTTAGTGGAATCTCTGACTGTGTGGCAGTGTCTTCTGGATTGTCCAAACTGGATTTCCGAGGTTTGCATTTGCAGTCCTGGTGAGCAGGGGTGCCCTAGACACGACTGTGTATGAATCAGTATGAGTGGGGACTTCTGAGCTGGGGCTGTGGAAGGAGGAAGAAGGACGTTGTTGTCACCGTTTGCAGAGTACAAAAGAAAGGAGAGAGAAAACAAGGAGGACGTCACATGAAGCCTGCTCTCTTCAAGATCTCTTGGGACTCCAGAGAGGAAAAGAGGTTAGGGTAGAAGAAAAAAGAAGCTGTTGTCAAGAGAGACTTTGGGAGAATTAGCACAAACAAGGCTGCTTTGGGGCTCGGCTGACAAATTTGGCTCAAGGCTGACAGAGCTCTATTCTCACTTGGCTTGTATGGGGCGGCTGTGGGGAAGAATCTACAGTGGGCGCAGGGCTGGCACCACCCCCGGCAGCACAGGTTGGCAAAGGGGCAGGGAGCAGAAGGACATGATGGGAACCCCATGGAGGCTACGGACAACCAGCTGGTTTGTGCCCCATGGGAAGCTTCTCTGTGGAGTCACAGAAGTATTTGGAGAGGCTTTACCGGGGCTGGAGGGCTCACATAAGTGAGTGGGTGAGCGAGAGCAGTAACTCGGAGTTATGACATTAACATGAAATAATCTTTCAGACCCGTGAAGCCTGGGAGATGGGTTATGTTACACGGATGCTCTCAGAGTGCCCCGATTTTGCTCGAGAGGGAAAAGTACCCCATAAATGCCAGAAAATGGTTTGGGAAAATAAATTTAAATTCCCCAAACAAATAAAAATCCAAAGGATGATTTACTTGGGTTTGAAAGGGCTATAATGCATGACAAAGAGGAAATCTGTTATCCAGGAGGACTTCTCCTAAGACAAGGTTCCACAGCGAGAAGCTAGGAGTGCTTTTCCTGGGAAGGAACCATTGGAAGAAAAAAAGGCAAAGGCTTAACATTTTCCAAAGCAGTTGCCTGTGACCCTGCCCTCCGGCTGTCATCAATACGGCAAAGATACTCATTCTAATACGATGCCAGGTAGCTGATCCATAGGCCAGCCAAACCCACCAGCTGTGGCCCAATTTGAAAACCTGTCAGAGGCAACTGTATTCCTCTCTCAGATTTGAAATGCAAGTAAAGAACACACCATTCATCGGAGGACTTACAGCAAAGGTACATGTTGACAGCAAATGGAAGGGAAATCCCCTGTCCCTCTCCCATATTCTGGCCAAGAGAAGGAGACACATATCTGCTCAACCCAGATTCCAGAACACTGATGGGACCGTCTTCCCAAAGGAAACTGCAACATCACTGCATCAATGTGCGTCAGAATATCGGAGTGCTTACTTATCTCAACCCTTCTCTTCCTCTCATGTGAAGTTAACCAGGCTCTTGCACCAGCAAGGGGACAGAGCTGACCATTTAATCGGTCTCTCCTATTCTACTTTGAGCATCATTCTCCTTTTGGTCTCCAATCTATGCTTCTAATAACCAAAACCAAACTCACTGCCCTCGAGTCAATTCTGACTCCGAGAAACCCTATGAGACATAGAGAACTGCCCCATAGGGTTTCCAAGGAGCAGCTGGTGCATTCAAACTGCCAGTCTTTTGGTTAGCAGCTGGACTCTTAACCACTGTGCCACCAGGGCTCCATGCTTCTATTAAAAATAATAATGTTGGAAATTCTTCTGAATTACAAAAATCCAAGAAAAAATATAAGACTTGATGGCTACTACTATTTTTAGCTTTATTATCCTCTTTATGATTATCATTGTGGTCTTTAACAGGAGTGTACCAAGCATCCCCAAATGGAGTTTTTACTTGGTGAGATAATTCCCCATAGAAGAGAATATCAAGATGATTGGAAGGAATCAAGACACTGTGTTCTTCCTTGAGAAGGGTGACAGTCAAGACTTTTGTGTCTCTTCACTACCCACGGATGCCTGTCATGCTGACCCTGCAAAATCTTGATGGGCCTTCTGAATCATTAAAGAAAGCTTGGGTTCTGTCCAGTCTATTTGTCTACTGTTAAGTGTACTTTGTATTTGAATTCTTTGTAAACACTGTAATTCACGGTAGCTCTATTTTTTAATTAGGAATATTCACTCCATCACCCAGCCAAACCACACATACTTTGTTCCTGACCCAGACCACCTGAGCTTCAGGTCTCGCTCCAAAGTCTGTCCTCCCCCGCCACTACCACACCCTCCAAGGGTGGGTCCTCCAAACAGCCTTTGTCATCATGTAAACTAAATCAGAGCAAAAGTAGGCTCCAACCAGAGACGCAAGGAAAATATTAGCCCAACAGACTAAGGAACCACATGAGCCCCAGCCTCCAACAGCCTGAGCCCAGAAGAACAAGATGGTGTGCCCGGGTACCACCATTGACCTCTCAGAAAGGGATCACAATACAGGATCCTGGACAGGGCAGGAGAAAAATGTAGAATGAAATGCAAATTCACACACACACAAAAAAATCAGACTTACTGGTCTGACAGAAACTAGAGGAACCCCCAAGATTATGCCCCCTGGACACCCTGCTAACTCAGAACTGAAGCCACTCCCGAAGTCAACCTTTCAGCCAAAGATTAGACAGGCGTATAAAACAAACAATAACACACGTGAGGAACCTGCTTCTTAGTTCAATCAATTATATGAAACCAAATGGTCAACATCTGCCCAAAAGCAGAGACAAGAAGGCAGGAAGGGATAGGAAAACCGGACAAACGGACACAGGGAACCCGAAGTGGAAAGGGGGAGAGTGCTGACATATTGTGGGATAGCAACCAATGTCACAAAACAATTTGTATATAAATTTTTGAATGAGAAACTAATTTGTGCTGTAAACTTTCACCTAAAGCACAATAAAATTTAAAAAGAAGAAGAAAAAAAGCAGGCTCCATGGACCATTTTGATGTAAGCCAAAGTCCTTTGGGGAAATCAGGGCATCAGCTGGGCACAGAGTGTGGCTCATGACCCAGCCACAGCAGAACCCCCCAAGGCCTGGTACCTGTGTGCGGACCCAGGCTCACCCAGTGCTGGGGAGGAGCTTGCAATTACAATCACTGATGAACTCATTATTTAAATTTCTTCTTCTTTTTTTTTTTAACCCTTTGGTTTGAAATGATTTCAGGCTTTTATAAAAGTTGTGAAATTAAAATTCAAAGAATCCTGTAAACCCTTCATCCAGATTCCCAAAATGTTAACACCTTTCCTATACAACCACAGAACAATGATCAGAACCAGAAAACAGACATTGTTAACAGTACTTGTAATCTAAACTGCAGACCTTATTGGAATTTCACCAGTTGTCCCACTAATGTCTTCTTCTGGTCCAGAACCACAAGCTGCATTTGGCTGTCATGTTTCCTCAGTCTGTTGGAGTTCGTTTTTGCCTCCTCAGTTACTACTCTGTGGTCCCAAGTGATGTGGACACTCGGGGCCATCAGCAGAAGGAGGAGGTCTCCTCAGTGCTGCAGAAGGCAGAAGAGGTTGGAGGGAAAGAAGCGCCAATAGCCAATTGACTCTTCCCTACAGAAACAGAAGGAAAGATTGATTTCCACCTCCCTGCCCCCACACCCCACGACCCCGCCACACAAGCAATGAATCCCCTAGCAAGGGCTCCACGGAGTATAACAGACCTAAGAATATTTTACAAAATTCATTTTCCCTTCTTTCAGAGTTGTAGCATTTTTTAATTTGATGATGTTTTAGATGACATCTCGCTCTTCAGGTTAGGAATTTGAAGCTCAGAAGGTGTGGTAAACAGATTAATGCCCCCAACAATGTCTGCTCCCAATCCCTGGAACTTGTGACTAAGATATTTTCCATGGCAAAAAGGGCTTTGCAGATGTGATTCGGTTAAGATCTTGAAATGGGAAATTATTCTGGATTATCCAGGTGGGCCCAATGTAATCACAAGGATCCTTATATAAGAGGGAGGCAGAAGGCCGGAGTAGGGGAGAGATTTGAGGATGCTACCCTGCTGGCTTTAAAGATAGAAAGGGAGTCACAATCCAAGGCACGCAGGTGGCTTCTAGAAGCTAGAGTCTCCAGAAGGGGTCAGTCCTGCCAACACCTTGATTTTAATCTCATGAGACCCATTTTGGACTCCCCACCTCCAGAAATGTAAGATAATAGATTTGTGTAGCTTTAAACCACTAAATTTGTGGTGATTTTTTACAGCAGCAATAGGAAACTAATACAGAAGAACAGTGGTTTGGCTTAGGTCCTCAGGTAAACAGTGCGAGAGCCAAGATTAAAATTTAGATTATCAGGAGCCTTTTAAAAAGAATAGAATACGAGGAGGTTACCTACAGATACAGGTCGAGAATAAAGGCTGACACACTCTTTGGATTTAAGTTTCTACTCTCTCTCGGCGAAAACCTTAATTAATTCTTATCATTCTAGATGGACCAACATTCCAGTCCTTTGACAATGTTGTTTAACCAATAAAGGTTGCTTTTTTCTCTACGTTTTCCTTAATCATGGTCAGAATATAATCATGTCAGAAAACTACCCTCACCTACCACGCAGACATACACATAATCTTCAGGATGCATTAGTAACTAGCTTTGGTTTATTGTTAAAAGGCAACACGGCTTCCAGAATCTGAGACTTAACCACTAAGCCATGTGGCCTTTGTTATGCTTGAGCCCACAGCTGCAGCCATTGTGTCAATCCATCTCGTTGAGGGTCTTCCTCTTTTTCACTCACCCTCTACTTTACCAAGCATGATGTCCTTCTCCAGGGACCAGTCCCTCCTGGTAACATGTCCAAAGTATGTGAGACAAAGTCTTGCCTTCCTCGCTTCTAAGACGCATTCTGGCTGTACTTCATCCAAGACAAATTTATTTGTTCTTCTGGCAGACCATGGTGTATTTAATATTCTTCACCAGCACCATAATTCAAAGGCATCAATTCTTCTTCATCTTCCTTATTCATTGTCCAACTTTTGCATGCATATGAGGCAACTGAAAACACCATGGCTTGGGTCAGGCACACCTTAGTCTTCAAGGTGACATCTATACCCTCAAATGCATCTCCCACTGCCGCCCCACCCCACCCCTCCCCCCCACACACCCTGTACTTCAGCAGTTTTGAACTATTTTTTGGTGAATGTCACTCCATTTTTTTTCTTTTTCATAAATGTCTTATAAGTAGAATGTCTACTCGACGGCACTGGGTCTGGGTAGCTACAAAATAGAAATTTTAGCTTGTGCTGGATCTTAAATCACTGATATTCATCAGTACTATACATTCTCAAATATCTATGGAAAAAAAAAAGAAGATAACATTTGGTTTAATCATGTAACCAAAGTCATTTTGATGAAAAATCAAAACTAGACCATCAAGAACAAAAAAATGCCCGTAAATCTTCAAGCGTAATTCATCCTGACTACAATACTATAAAAATATGCATGAAGAGTGCAAATATAATCCCACGTGCCACATAGCAATTTAATAAACTGACACACACTATTATGAATTGGAAAACACGTGTGACAGTATATATTTTGAAAAGTATTAGTAACATGCTGACATTTCCTCCTGGAGGTTCAGACTATGTATATATTACCAGAATCATCTCAGCCCAAACAAAGTTGATCCAGGTTTAGGAAAGGTCTTTACGTTGGTTGAGAGTTCAGAATAAATGGACAGGGTGCTGGAAAGAGTTTTTTATTTAATGGATATCTGTGGGAACAAGAAAACGCCTGCTAAGGGTGTTGCCCACAGGGCAGGCCCTCCAGGCAATGAAGAGGCCCCAGGTCGGGAGAGGAAGGTAGAGGAGTGGAGGAGGGGAAGGGAAAGGGTCTCATCAGGCCCCTGCAGTTGGCAGCTTAGCAAAAACCATGGAGGGAGGAAGGGGCGAAGCTTTGGACTGGCTCTGAAAGACATGAGATCTGGGGAGGGGAAAAAAGCCTTCTATTCAAATCTACACACTTACTGATACACATACATCATTTTTAAATTCTCCAGTTTTCAGATGACCGCTGGACTTATGGACTTGCCTGAGAACGCACAGTTTTTTAGAGCCCAGATACTAGAACTCCAGCTGCTTCCCCTAAAATACCACACACAAAAAAAAAAACAGCAACAACATTGCCCTCGAGTCAATTCCAAGGTCATAGCGACCCTGTAGGATAGAGTAGAACTGCCCCCATAGAGTTTCCAAGGGGCCCCTGGTGGATTTGAACTGCTGACCTTTTGGTTAGCAGTCTTAGCACTTAAGCACTACTCCACCAGGGTTTCCAAAGGGAACGTTTCAAAGTATCAATATTTTACTGATCTTTCCCTCCCATCTTAAAAACTTTCAGTGCTAAAAGTCTATGATTCCTTCATCCTTGGGTGAGGAATAATACAGACAGAGAAGTTTGAAAGGGACCATTTGTAATGACAAAAACCTACTGCCGTCGAGTTGATTCCAACTCATAGCAACCCTAGGACAGAATAGAACTGCCCCATAGAGTTCCCAAGGAGCGCCTGGCGGATTCAAACTGCCGACCTCTTGGTTAGCAGCCATAGCACTTAACCACTATGCCTCCAGGGTTTCCCCATTTGTAACAAATACTTATACTTACCAATGGTTAAGCACACGACTACTAGCCAAGAGGTTGGTGGTTTGAACCCACTCAGAGGCGCCGCAGAAGACAGCCCTGGCGATCTGCTTCTGAAAGCTCACAGCCTGGAGAACCCTATGGAGCAGTTCTCCTCTGTACACTTGGGGTCGCCCTAAGTCGTAGTCCACTTGACAGCAACTAACAACAACATGGAGCACCTCGAGTCCCTGGATGGGGCAAACAGTTAATACTCTCAGCTGCTAAGTGAAAGGCTGGAGGTTCGAAATCCACCCAGAGGTTCCTCAGAAGAAAAGCCTGGTGATCTGCTTCTGAAAAATCAGCCATTGAAAACCCTGTGGACACACATGGGGTCACCATGATTCAGAGTTGACTCAGTGGCAATTGGGTTTTTTTGTTTGTTTTTTATTGAGCACCTACCGTGTTCCAGGCACCGTGTGTAAACTGTCTCATTTAATTCTCACAATAATCCTATGAGGTAGGTAGTATCATCGCCATTTTACAGATAAAACAGAGGATCAGAGTAGTAAAAATAACCTATCCATCCATATGATATAATTCGTAAGTGGTAAAGAAGATTTTTCAAGTTTATCTGACTCCAAAACACATGCCCTCTGCACTACACCAAACTGCCTCTCCAAATAACACAGCATAGTAATAGTGATTCTTCGTCTACATTTCCAGACCGGGCCCTGGGCCAGGCACTTCGCTTAGGCTCTCAGGTCGTCATTGCCACAACTCTATGAAGTACATACTGTTGCCTGTTTAAGTACATGGAACAGACCTTTAGAGGGGCTGAGTTGCCAAGCTCACAGAGCCTACATTTGAACCCAAGTCTTTCAGGGTCCAAACCCTTTCTAGAAAGGCTCACAACTCTGGTGGGACATTGTTGAAATGGTGAACAAGTCTATATCAGTGGTTCTCAAAGTTGACTGCATTTAGAATCTGCTGGAGACTTTTTAAAACTCCTATCACTTGGGCTGTCACCCTCAGAATCGCAGGGCAAGGCACCCAGCTATTAGTCTTTTTGTAAAAACTCCTCAGGTAATTTCAACGTCCAAATTTGAGAACAGGTGACTTAGAACCATGCTCCTCAAGCTTAAGTGCGCATAAAAATGCCTGGGGCCATGGTAAAATACAGATTGATTCACTAGGCCTGAGGTAGGGGCCCTCGTGGCACAGTGGTTAAGAGCTTGGCTGCTGACAAAAAGGTCGGCAGTTTGAATCCACCGGCTGCTCCTTGGAAACCCTATGGGGCAGTTCTACTCTGTTCTGTAGGGTCGCTATGAGTCGCAATCCACTTGACTGCAATGGGTTTGGTTATTTGGGTTAGGCCTGAAGTAAGAAGCCCTGGTGTCGCAGTGGTTAAGCACTCGGGTGCTAACATAAAGTCAGCAGTTCAAACCCACTAGCCACTGTGCAAGAGAAAGACCTGGCAATCTGCTTCTGTAAAGATTACAGTCTACGAAATCCCATGGGGCAGTACTATTCTGTCCTGTAGCATCGCTACGAATCGGAATCAACTTGACAGCACACAACAGGCCTGAGATAGGCTTGATATTCCACATTTCTAACAAGCTCCCGGGTCAGTGATGGTTCAGTGGTAGAATTCTCACCTCCCACGCAGGAAACCCTGGTGGCACAATGGTTAACTGCTACAGCTAGTAACTAAAAAGGTCAGCAGTTCAAATCCACCAGGTGTTCCTTGGAAACCATATGGGGCAGCTCTACTCTGTCCTGTAGGGTCCTTATGAGTTGGAATCAACTCAATGGCAATGGGTATGCAGGAAATCGAGTTGAATTTCCAGCCAATACACCTCATGGGCAGTCACCACCCATCCGTTAGTGGAGGCTTGTGTGTTGCTATGATTGTTAAGTTTGTGTGTCAACTTGACTGGGCCAAGATTCTCAGTGGCTTGGCAGTTATGATGTAGTTTATCAGTTGTATAATGATGTAATCACTTCCATGATGAGATCTCATATAATGTGATCACCTCCATGCTGGGATCTGCTATAAGTAGCCAATCAGTTGAAAGGGAGTTTCCTTGTGGGGTGTGGCCTGCATCCAATATAGATGGACTTTCTGACAAGGCTCTGGATCCTGCATTTAGCTCATCAGCATCTGACTTCCAGCTCTCAGGACTTGGCCCAGCAGCCTGCGGTCTTACCTGTGGATCTTGAGTTTGTCACCCCCTACGGCTACGTGAATCAGGAGAAGCCTCCATCCAGCCTGATGTTTGATGCCTGACCTACAGACTTGGGACATGCTAGCCTCTACAACCACATGAGCCATTTCCTTCAGATAAATCTGTCTCTCTCTCTCTGACAGTTTTGCTTCCGTTCCATTGTGCGTAGGAACAAGCTTCTCTAACCAAGGAAGCTAAGGAAGCATCTTCTTGGAAGCTTTAGTTGGTTGATGAAACTCTCGAGAGGGATGGTGGGCAGCATTTCACACACAGCTGACCCTGGGACACCTTTGGCAGCACAGCAGTGCTGGGTGAGCACCAGCTGCTCTATATCATCCCGTGGCTCAAGTGACAGCTGCCAGGATTGTGCCTGATATCAGCTTCTGACCCCAACAGACAGGCTTTTGGATGGCGAGAGGGTGGCATTTGAGGGGAGGCTGGGCCTTACACTGACAGCCAAGTAAGAGGCCAGGAGGAAGGTGAGACACCACCCTCATTGTCACCTGCCTTGAGGTCTGTGACCTTGAGCAAGCATTCTCTACTTGGAGGGCCTCAGTTTCCTCTGTATCAGAAAGAAGCCGGGATGTTGTTGTTAGGTGCCATCGAGTCAGTTCCAACTCATAGCGACCCTACGCACAACAGAACGAAACACTGCCTGGTCCTGTGCCATCCTTAGAATCATTGTTATGCTTGAGCTCATTTGTTGCAGCCACTGTGTCAATCCACCTCGTTGAGGGTCTTCCTTTTTTTTGCTGACCCTGTACTTTGCCAAGCATGATGTCCTTCTCCAGGGACTGATCCCTCCTGACAACAGGTCCAAAGTATGTAAGACGCAGTCTCGCCATCCTTGCCTCTAAAGAGCATCCTGGTTGTACTTCTTCCAACACAGATTTGTTCGTTCTCTTGGCAGTCCATGGTATATTCAATATTCTTCGCCAATACTACAATTCTAAGGCATCAATTCTTCTTCAGTCTTCCTGTTCATTGTCTAGCTTTCACATGCATATGAGGCGATTGAAAACACCATGGCTTGGGTCAGACGCACCTTAGTCTTCAAGGTGACATCTTTGCTTTTCAAAACTTTAAAGAGGTCCTTTGCAGCAGATTTACCCAATGCAACGCATCGTTTGATTTTTTGACTGCTGCTTCCATGGCTGTTGATTGTAGATCCAAGTAAAATGAAGTCCTTGACAACTTCAATCTTCTCTCTGTTTATCATGACGTTGCTCATTGGTCCAGTTGTGAGGAGTTTTGTTTTCTTTATGTTGAGGTGCAATCCATACTGAAGGCTGTGGTCTTTGATCTTCATTAGTGAGTGCTTCAAGTCCTCTTCACTTTCAGCAAACAAGGTTGTGTCATCTGTATAACGCAGGTTGTTAATGAGTCTTCTTCCAATCCTGATGACCTGTTCCTCTTCATATAGTCCAGCTTCTTGGATTATTTGCTCAGCATACAGATTGAATAGGTATGATGAAAGGATACAACCATGACACACACCTTTCCTGAGTTTAAATAGTTAGTATCCCCTATCTGTCTGAACAACTGCATCTTGATCTATGTAAAGGTTCCTTATGAGCACAATTAAGTGTTGTGGAATTCCCATTCTTCCCAATGTTATCCATAAATTGTTATGATCCACACAGTCGAATGCCTTTGCATAGTCAGTAAGACACAGGTAAACATCCTTCTGGTATTCTCTGCTTTCAGCCAGGATCCGTCTGACATCAGCAATGATGTCCTTGGTTCCAAGTCCTCTTCTGAAATCAGCCTGAATTTCTGGCAGTTCCCTGTCGATATACTGCTGCAGCCATTTTTGAATGATCTTCAGCAAAATTTTGCTTGCATGTGATATTAATGATATTGTTCTATAATTTCGACGTTCGGTTGGATCACCTTTCTTGGGAATAGGCATAAATATGGATCTCTTCCTATCAGTTGGCCAGGAAGCTGTCTTCCATATTTCTTGGCATAGATGAGTGAGCACCTCCAGTGCTGCATCTGTTTGTTGAAACATCTCAATTGATATTCCATCAATTCCTGAAGCCTTGTTTTTCACCAATGCCTTCAGAGCAGCTTGAACTTCTTCCTTCAGTACCATCGGTTCCTGATCATATACTACCTCTTGAAATGTTTGAACATTGACTAATTTTTTTTGGTATAACGACTCTGTGTATTCCTTTCAACTTCCTTTGATGCTTCCTGCATTGTTTAATATTTTCCCCATAGAATCCTTCACTATTGCAACTCGAGGCTTGAATTTTTTCTTCAGTTCTTTCAGCTTGAGAAACTGCGAGCGTGTTCTTCCCTTTTGGTTTTCCATCTCCAGCTCTTTGCACATGTCATTATAACACTTTACTTTGTCTTCTCGAGCCGCCTTTTGAAATCTGTTCAGTTCTTTTACTTCATCATTTTTTCCTTTCGCTTTTGCTGCTTGATGTTCGTGAGCAAGTTTCAGGGTCTCCTCTGACATCCATCTTGGTCTTTTCTTTCTTTCCTGTCTTTTCAATGACCTCTTGCTTTCTTCATGGATGATGTCCTTGATGTCATTCCACAGCTCTTCTGGTCTTCGGTCACTAGTGTTCAATGTGTCAAATCTATTCTTCAGATGGTGTCTAAATTCGGGTGGGATATATTCAAGGTCATATATTGGCTCTTGTGGAGTTGCTCTGATTTTCTTCAGTTTCAGCTTTAACTGGGATATGAGCAACTGATGATCTGTTCCACAGTTGGCCCCTGGCCTTTTTCTGACTGATAATATTGAGCTTTTCCATCGCCTCTTTCCACAGATGTAGTCAATTTGATTCCTGTGTGTTCCATCTGGTGAGGTCCGTGTCTACAGGCACTGTTTATGTTGGTGAAAGAAGTTATTTGCGATGAAGAAGTCGTTGGTCTTGCAAAATTCTATCATTCCATCTCTGGCATTGTTTCTATCACCAAAGCCATATTTTCCAACTACCGATCCTTCTTCTTTGTTTCCAGCTTTCACATTCCAATCACCAGTAATTATCAATGCATCTTGATTGCATGTTCAATCAATTTCAGAATGCAGAAGGTGATAAAAATCTTCTATATCTTCATCTTTGGCTTTAGTGGTTGGTGTGTATATTTGAATAATAGTCATATTAACTGGTCTTCCTTGTAGGTGTATGGATGTTATCCTATCACTGACAGCACTGTACTTCAGGATAGATCTTGAAATGTTCTTTTTGACGATGAATGCAACACCATTCCTCTTCAGGTTACCATTCCCGGCGTAGTATACTATATGATTGTCCGATTCAAAATGGCCAATGCCAGTCCCTTTCAGCTCACTAATGCCTAGGATATCAATGTTTATGCATTCCATTTCATTTTTGATTTTCAGTTTTCCTGGAGTCATACTTTCTACATTCCAGGTTCTGATTATTAACGGATGTTTGCAGCTGTTTCTTCTCATTTTGAGTCGTGCCACATCAGCAAATGAAGGTCCTGAAAGCTTTACTCCATCCACGTCATTAAGGTCGACTCTACTTTGAGGGGGTAGCTCTTCCCCAGCCATCTTTTGAGTACCTTCCAACCTGGGGGGCTCACCTTCCAGCACTATATCAGACAACGTTCCGTTGCTATTCATACGGTTTTCACTGGCTAATGCTTTTCAGAAGTAGACTGCGGGCCCTTCTTCCTAGTCTGTCTTAGTCTGGAAGTTCAGCTGAAACCTGTCCTCCATGGGTGACCCTGCTGGTATCTGAATACCGGTGGCATAGCTTCCAGCATCACTGCAACGCACAAGCCCCCAGAGTATGACACACTGAGAGACACGTGTCTGTCAGTTTGTCGTGAGGCTGGGAGAATGTGCCTTCTATGATGGTAACACAGCACAGTGGGGGCATCAAGTACTAGGATGAGCAGGCAGCAGGGTCACAATTTGGGGTCAGAACACTTGAGTGCATTTTGAAGACTCACTAGGTTTGGAATGAACAAAGGATTAACTGAAATTGATCAGAATCCTCACAGGAAACATTCTAGCACAGAGGTCTAACAAATCTCCAGCCTCCGTGCCTTCTGTTAGAATGACTTTCCCCGGCTCACTCTACAAGCGACCCGCCTTTCCTGCTGGCTCAGCCTCAGCATTCCTTCCACACAAGATCCTCTGGGATTCGTCCAGGAGCTCCTCCCCTGCTTGCCTCTCCTGTATCACTGTCTCTCTCCACCCTGTGTGATAGTCACCTGTCTATTTGTCCTGTCTTCCACTAGATCCTTAGTGGGTAGACCCCTTATCGGCTTCATGGCTCACAGGCTTGTACATGGCAGGCTCTCGGCTATATGTTGAATTAACTAATTGATTAGATAAGCAAGCTCAGTAGTCAGAGGATGAACTCTGAAAAGGAGGCAAATACTAACAAAACAACAACCACATGCCTTCTACTTGTGGCACCTTTATACCTTGCACAAAAGACCCCTGGGAGGTGCAGATGGTTTGCAATCTGCCAAAGGCTGGCAACTCAAACCCGCTCAGCATCGCCACAGAAGAAAGGCCTGGCGACCTGCTCCTTAAAGATTATTGCCAAGAAAACCCTGTGAAGTTCTACTCTGTAAAATACGGGGTCATCAACAGTCGGAATCAACTCGACACAGTTGTTTTTTCTGTTTTCGTTTTTTATCCCTTTACACAGCACCTTCACAAATATTAATGTATCAAGTTCCATGAAAACCTTGAGGGCGGACAGGATAAATACTATTCTCCCTAATTTACAGGTGCAAAACTACTCTTTGAGAAGCTCAGTGACTTCTCAGGCCCACAGCCAGCCAGGGGTAGGGCTGGGACTGGAATCAGGACTTCTCTCTCTGAATCTGGCCCTGTTTCACGGCACCATGTTGTACTATAATAACATTCTGGTGTCGCCCTTGTCTTTTCAACAAACATTCGGCAGCAAGTACGCTTTTTGCAGCCCCTCGTCCAAACTGGCAGGAGGGCAGAAGGAAGGAGATGGCCCTCCCTGTGGGGTCTCTGGGCCTGGAGAGGCTCCCAGCACACGTGCTGAATCAGCCTCTAGTTCTCTGCCATCGGCATGGCCAGTCCTGACCTGGGCCGGGGGACCACTGCCCAGGCAGCTGCCAGCTGGGTAACTGTCCAGTGCTGGACAGGCTTAGCCCTCTGTCTCCCTTTTGCCTTCTGCCCAAGACTAGTTTTTGCACTGTCTGCTCTCTATTCCATTTGCAAAAAACAGGTTCTGTTTTTCCTTTAATCCTGGAAATGGGGAAGCAGACTTTGCTTTTGGTTTCTAACAAGAAGGCCATAAGCGTTGAAATTGGCTAAAGCCTACAAGTCACCTGGCATTTCCTTAGCTGAGTGATCAAAACAGCTTGCTTCTGCTCTAGCCTGGCTTATGTGCTGAGAACCATAGGCTCCAGCTCCCCTCACTTGGCCCTCATAAGTCCCACTCACCTGGGCCTCCCCATGGCCATGACCTTCTTCCAGGGAACTCTCCTTCTTTCTGAGGACAGTAAGTGAAACACCACTGCCCACCTGTGCACCTGCTGGGCCTCTGAGAAGCCCAAGGGACCCTGGAAGTATAACTTCCTTAGGGACAAGACTAGGGTGAGGCTGGCGAGGACTCCTCCCTGGGTGCAAGACCTACAAGGGCACCGAAAGCCTCAGTGATCAAGAGATATAACATTTAAATGCAACAACAAAAATCAAAATCAATGAAAAATTTCATGATGAAGAACAAAAAATCAAAATTTTAAATAAAGCCTGATTAAAATAAATCAGTATTACTGGTTTTTTCCTTTTGTCTCGGGCTCCAGTACAGTTTGGCAAGGTCCTGTCACTGCTCCTAACTTTATTTTAAATTTCGATATTTTGTTCATCATGGGTTTTTCTGCATTAATTTAATTACTGACTTTTGGGGCTCCCCCTCAAGGTTTGTGCCTGAGACAAGTGCCCCTCCCACCTCATCCCAGACCTGGGGTTCGTCCTACATAGTCACTTGCTACATTAGAAGGCATACCGCATTCCCAGGCCAAGACACTGACAATTATGGGATGAATACCTGCAAAACAACCTACTGCTGCCACTTACCCTAATGCAGGGCCCTCTTCTACGGTATTTCTGACTGTCATGGATTAAACTGTGTCCCCCAAAAACGTGTGTCAACTTGGCTAGGACATGGTTCCCAGTATCGTGTGACTGTTCACCATTTTGTCATCTGAAACCATTTTCCTGTGTGTTATAAATCCTACCTCTATGATGTTAATGAGGCAGGATTAGAGGCAGTTATGTTAATGAGGCAGGACTCGAGCTACAAGACTAGATTGTGTTTTGAGGCAATCTCTTTTGAGATATAAAAGAGAGAAAGGAGCAGAAATACAGGGGGACCTCATACCACCAAAAAAGTAGTGCCAGAAGTAGAGCACATCCTTTGGATCTAGGGTCCCTATGCTGAGATGCTCCTAGATCAGAAAAGATCCATAACAAGCATCTTCCTCCAGAGCCAACAGAGAAAGAAAGGCTCTCCCTGGTGCTGGTGCCCAGAATTCAGACTTCTAGCCTACTAGACTGTCAGAGAATAAATTTCTATTTGGTAAAGCCATCCACCTGTGGTATTTTTGTTATAGCAACCCTAGATGACTAACACCATGGTCACTTGGCCTCTAGATCAGTGGTTCTCAACCTTGGCTGCACACCAGGGGTTTTTAAAATCCCATAGCTCGCTGAAACCAGAATCTCTGGGACATCAGTAGGGTGGTCAACTGTCTCAGTTTGCCCAGGACAAAGATGTGGTACTTTCAGCTGGGCAGCCCTGGACAGTCCAGGATAGTTGGTCACTCTAGCTGTTGTTTTCTTCCCAGGTGACACCAATGTGCCACCACGATCAAGAAGCACTGATGAATGAACGCTTCTAGAAACAGGGAACTCACTACCTAAAGAGAGCTGCTATAAATTCTCAAACCTTGAACTCGATCATTTCCCTCCACTCCAACCAAAATGTGGGCACTGATGGGAATACCAGGAAACCACCATAGGTTGAAGATTTTGGGAGGAGCAGAGCAGGATACATATGAAGTCCAAGAAGCAGCCTAGTTTGAAGAAAGTTTTGCATCAAAATTACATATTATTAGGAAAAAGGGGTATGTAAGTAAACAGAGACAGTCTCACATCTTAGCAGGCCTGTCCTAGCCCATATCACAATGGAGTGAGGAAGGTAAGAATAGAGGAAGGAGTGGGAAGGAGGGTCAGCTTATACATTAAATACCATAAGCAAACCCCTGGGTTGATGTCCACATCAAAGTAATTGTTATTGTTGTTGTTGTCAGTTGCCACAGAGTTAGCTTCAACTCACGGTGACCACAAGTATAACAGAACAAAGTATTCCCTGATCCTACACCATCTTTGTGATCTTTGATATGTTTGAGCTCATTGTTGAAGCTATTGTGTCAGTCCATCTCAGCAGTACTAGCCCTCAAGCTAAAATCATCCCTCTTTTTCTGGCAAGAAAACCCTGTCTTATTCTTTGACCACATTGCAATTCTCTGTGGTAGCAATCAGAGGGTTCATTGAATGCAATAAAAGACATAGTCTAGGGGACCGCAGTAAATTGTATTAGGGGAAAACATTCCCACGGTTTTGATTTACTTTACAGGAAGAAGAAAAATATTGGACATCTTATATTATTTCACTTGTGCCTGGAGGGTAAATGGGAGATGAATTTGCAGAGACTTCTAAACACATTGCTATAATCCCTAACCATCTCTGGCTGAGGCTTTCATGATTAAGAGTATAAGGTTGTCCTTTAAAATGCAAACACACCCCTAGTAATCTTCTCCAGAACATACTTTGAGGCCAGCGGATCTCACCCTTTAGGTTCTGGGACTTTGGAAGACAACTGCAAAGGGGAGCAGAGGTTATTTTCATTTTTTAATTGGAAAAGTTATTTTTGAACCCAGCTGCTTCCACTGTGAGGCCAGAGATGTTTGCTGTGCTGCTGACATCTATTGAGGGACCATGAAATAGCACTTCTGGAAGGAAAGGAAATTAAAGAGCCTCCTGAGAAAGCCATCGCTCTAACAGGTAACAACATCTATGGCACAGCACGTAACTTTGAGCAAACACTCATCAGATAGATTCCCTGGAAGGTCAGGATCCTCGGGGGCTTGCTCAGATAAAAAAGGAAAGGAGCTCCAGCGGTTGTGGGAACAGTGGTCCCATCACAGGGCTCCTTAAAGGGGAAAGGAACCAACATTTCCAAGTCCTAAATGCATGTAGGTGCTGAGTGCCAATTTTGACCTTTAATCCTCAAAACAGTCCCTCTAGGTTAGTATTATTAACCCCACTGTTCAGATGTGAAAACTAAAGTCCTCCAGTACTCCATGACTTGTGTAAAACTCGACAGCTAGTAAGTAGACCAAGTTTCCAGGTGGTGCAAACAGCTAACGTGCTTAGCTGCTAATCCAGAGGTTGGAGGTCCAAGTATACCCAGGGGTGCTGCAGAAGAAAGGCCTGGCAATGTGCTTTAGAAAAATCAGCTATTGAAAATCCTAAGCAGCACAGTTCCACTCTGACACACGTGGGGTCGCCATGAGTTGGACTCGACCCCGTGGCAACTGGTTTAGTAAGTGGGCCAGTAACCAGGAATGGGTCACTACAACCTGGCTCCGCCCCCCCATTCCCCTGTCTACACATCCTGTGTCCTCCAAGAGGGCAACACTGTAGATCCAAAACAGACCCTTCAAAAGTCCAGTCCTAGGAAATACACTTGTTCTCCTTCATTCCCAGGAGATCCCAGCTTTATGGCTATAGAAGAAAATGAGACAGTGACTGAGGAGTTTAAACTCACTACAGCGTTTTTTCCTCCAAATTATTATTTTTTTAGTGGCAAAGATCTGCCACTTAAAAAAGTTGACCTGTGCTCCACAACCTTTGAGAAGATCTGAGTAGGGTGGCAACTATGCTTGGAATGTTAAGGGATTATAGAGGCCAGTTTCCCCTTCACACTCATGTCCTTCGTCACGTCACATTTTCAGAAAGTTGCTTTCACTTATTTTATCATTAACCACAGGCATTGGCCCAGCCTCCAGGGCAGAGCGAGCTTTCCGGGCACGCTCGTTTGTGAATGATCTGGTTCACAGGCACATGGACCTCAAATAACCTAGCATATCTTTCCACGCTCAGAGGCGCTTGTTGGCATGTATTAGAAGCCATGCAAAAACCAAATGAAACCCACAGCTGTTGAGCGGGTTCAGACTCATAGCAACCCTATAGAACAGAGTAGAGCTGCCCCGTAGGGTTTCCAAGAAGTGGCTGGTAGAGCTCTTAACCACTGTACCACCAGGGCTCCTTAGACGCCATCAGCTAAATGCAGAAGTGTTGCTGACATGCCATCCTAGTGACAACAGTTTTGTGCCGTGACTGCTAAAATAGAAGACAGGGGAAAAGCTTTGAAAGATTTTACTTCTTAAATAAAAATTGTGGTGTTGGAGTTTCAACTGATTAGTCAGCCAGTGGAACAGAGAGGAGCTAGGGTGAGAACTAGTGGCACAGCGGATAAGCGCTCAATTGTTAAATGAAAGGTTGGCAGTTGGAACCCACCCAGTGGCTTCTCAGGAGAAAGACCTCGTGATCTGCTACCACGATGATCACAGCCGAGAAAGAAAACCCTGTGGGGCAGTTCTGTTCTGTCACATAGGGTTACTGTGAGTCGAAAATCAGCTCGGTGGCACTGAACAACACCAGGGTGAGAACACCTGCTTCTGTGAATCGGTTTGGTAAGTTTTGTTTTCTTCAGAGACTTGGGTTCCAACAGATCATACAGAGTAGCCAGACAGCTCAGTAAGTAGTTATTTTAATGGTTATTGACTTCAACTAATTATTTTTCTGAACAGGTAACACATGCATATGGTATATATTTCAGAAGATACAAAAGAGTGTAGAGTAGACAGAAAGTACCCCTCCTACCACTGACCCTAGCCATCCAATGCGTCTTCCAGATGCCACCTGGCCAGGTTTTGTGTGTCCTTCCAGATACACTCTCTACATATATATACGCAGATGTTCTTTTTAATTCTTTTAACCATACCAGAATCAACTCGAAGGCAACAGGTTTCTTTTTGTTTTGGCGTACTCCGCACACCGTCCTATACCTTGTTAATTTCCTGTAATAACACACCTGGCAGATCTTCCGTCAATAGCTAGGGTTTAAGCACGTTGGGCAAGCCCACCCTGGCTGTCAGAGCAGGCTGTGACTTCAGAGTTCTTTGTAAGCGGCTGCCATGAACGTTCATCCTGAGGATTAAATGATTTTCTTCTCGTTTGAAGCACCACCAACCTCTGTCTGGGAATGCTATGGGATTCTTCTCATCCAAGGTTCTAACTCTACCTTAATATATTAAATGGGGTAATAAATTTCATTATATTATGTGCATTTCTATTTAATTTTCTTCTGCAGTGAACTTAAGAAGAGAGCGTTTGTCAATTGAGAACCCACTAATGAGGTTTAGTTCAAGGTAGATTCATATGGGTTTAAAAAAAAAAAGTCTGTGTCATTCCCTTGGGGTGAGGCAGGTGCTACGGAAACAGGATGAAGGAGCGGCTTTGGGGCCATTCTGCAGAAGTCAACATGTGACTATATCCTGAAGGTTCGCAATGTTTTGGTCTTAGTTCCTCTAGTCTGTGGAATCTGCACTAATAAGTTTTACTGACATTTTTATCAGTTTATATGAAAAAGAAAACTATGTGAAATATGTATAAACAGGAATTAACATTTCTCTTCAGGAAAGCTGAGTCTCTTCTCTATCCCTCGCTGATTTTTAAGTGGGGACGCTCAGCCCTGGATCTGCCATCTAGTCCTGACTGTGACAGTAACTTGCTCCTGTGACCTTAGCCAGGAACCCCAGTTTCTGGGTCTGAGATGCTGGTGGCTGTCAGATGGCCTTATCTCCACTACACCACACGTCTCCATCCCAAGTTCTTCTCCAGACATGGTACCACTGCCACCCTAAATTTCCATAAAACTTCTAAGTTTTCCTTTCATCAGCACATTTGTTTCCTTAAAGCTGCTCGAGGTAACCATGGCCATCACTCTGCAGTGAGCAGGTCTCTTCTGCCCATTTGCTAACAGGCTTGGCCAAGTCTGCAGAGCAGAACCTGGCCTGGGACCAGCACGAGCCTGCCTGTTGGAGAATGGGCATCTCCTGAAAACAGGCTTCCACTTTGCAGTCAATTCAGATCCAAAAAGGGTGGAAAGTCCCTTCAAAATACAGTTCACCTTTCTACCTACTGATTCCTCCAACTCTGCACTCAGGAGCACCGAGTGGCGGAGCTAAATCCTGAGACCTGTCCTCTTAACCTGCCAACATTCCAACCACAGCCGTCCCCAGTACACCGGTTGGGGAGCAAACCTGGGTTAAAAGCACAGACTGTGTTTCTACAAAATAACATCAAGTGCCCTTGGAAGGATGTCAAAACATGTTGCACGATCCCAAAAATACTCTTTCAAAGATGCACCCAAGGATAGTTTCCGATCGGCCTTGTGTTCCATGAAGATCGGGGCCGCTCAGGTTAACACCAGCAGTCCATAGAGTCTAATCATAAAATGCTCCACGAAAATGTTGTCTGTCAAAAGTGCATGAAACAAAGGCTTTTGAATATTAAGAGCAGATGTCGGAAATTTACTTCCAGGGTACCCAGTGAGATATAGGGAAATGTATGTAATATCAAATTAATAGAAGCGTTTACTGGGCTTTTTTTTTTTCTCCCAAATATTGACCAGTAACAAAGCCATATGTGCTTAAAGATCTAATCCAAAAAAGGCAGTTTCTCTCAGGTCTTGGCAGGAATTCCTTTTAGCACTAAACCTTAACAGCTCAATAAATAAAGTCACCTCTCATTGTTCGCCGTTCCAAGTGTCAAGTGCTAAACGAAACCCATTGCTGTCAAGTTGATTGCGACTCGTAATGACCCTATAGGACAGAGTAGAACTGCCCCATAGGGTTTCCAAGGAGCAGCTGGTGGATTTGAACTGCCGACCTTTTGGTTAGCAGCCGAGCTCTTAACCACTGTGCCTCCAGGGTTTATGTCAAGTGCTAGAAGAGGGCATATAGTTCACCTTCTCACAAGTACCTACTGATTTAAATTACAATTGCTCCCTTGGTGACAACCAAGGGGGATGTGAAGGACAGTCCCTGAGAGAGAGTTCTTCCTCCCCTAAAGGAGGATCACCTTAAAGGAGGGGTCTTAGTCTCCTGGAGCGGCTGTCACAGAAATGCCACAAACGAGTAGTTTTGAAGAACAGAAATTTATTTTCTCACTGTTCAAAGGCTAGAAATTCGATTCAGCACACAGGCTGTGGGGAGGGGCCCTGGTGGCACAGTGGTTAAGAGAGGGGCTGCTAATCAAAAGGTCGGCAGTTCGAATCCACCGACCGAGACTTGGAAACCCTGTGGGGCAGTTCTACTCTGTCCTATAGGGTCGTTATGAGTCAGAATCAACTTGACCGCAAAGGATTTGGTTTGGCTACAGGGAGAAGACTTTGTCTATGTCAGCTTTTACTAGCCGGCAACCCTTGGAGCTCCTGGGCTTGTAGCTTCATCTGCCTCCATCGTCATTAGACAGCATCTGTCTGTCCCCATTTGTGCTTGCTTGCCTCCTTGCATCACTCAGTAGTGATTAGGTTTAGGACACCCAGCACTGACAGGGCCTCAATAACAAAACAAACACCTGTTCCCAAATGGGATTACTTCCATAGGTTTTGTTGTCGTTGTTAGTTGCTGTGGGGTCGATTTCCACTCATGGAAAGACGAGGCCCATTTTCAGAAATGCGCCCATTCTCACGGCAACCCCATGTGCGCAGGGTAGAACGGTTCCATAGGATTTTCAAGGCTGTGACCTTTTGGAAGCAGATTGCCAGGCCTGCCTTCTGAGGCACCTCTGGGTGGGCTCATACCACCAACCTTACTGCTAGTCTTCTAGCGCGTAACCGTTTGCACCACTAGGATTCCAACACACATTTCGGTGGGACACAGTTCAAGCCATAACAGGGCTGAGCAGTTGGGACTTTCTCTGGGGAGTCGGCTGCCCTCCCCACAAACCTCCTGGGAGGGCAAAGGAAAGAGCGGGGCCTGGAGAAGAAGGACCCTTACAAATGCCGAATCGATATGAGGCAAGCCGCGTGGCCCACAGAACGTGTTTCCGGCAGCCATCGGTGAACCACATCCACTGATGGCATAGTCAAGGCCACACCACGCGGAAGTCAGGCCAGCCAGAGAGGTTACAGGCAGAAGGCTCACGGTCAGAGGAGCTTGGAGCTCTATGTTTCAAATTTCCTGGTTACGGTCAATTTATCTAGCAAGCTCCATGTTATCTACACTTAAGAGACTTTTAATTTCCTTAATAATAAAAGTCTGTCTGAGGTGGTTATAAATGTGTATTTATTTACCTCTGGGACAGGAGCTGAGGGCAGCAAGTAGACTAAGATTAGGAAGGAAGAAGGGCTGAGAAGAACTTCTGGTTTTCTTTTGCTTCAATGTCTTCGGTCCCCTGGGTCCCATCCTCCCCAGCTCTGGCTGATCTCAGGAACAAAGCTGTCAGACAAGGAGTGCTTGCTCACCTTAGCTCCCAGGCATCTGCTGAGGCCGACTCTCCTCCAAACAAGCAGCAAATAACCTGTTCCTGAGAGAGAAATGGAGGAGGCTCGCTGAGCAGTGTGTTTGTCCAGCAGACCAGCTCTCATCTAGAGCAGGGATTGGCAAACTACTGCCCTGGGGCCAAATCTGGCCCACTACTTTTTTTTTTTTTTAATAAAGCTTTATTGGAACACAGCCACATATCTACTGTGGCTGCTTTCACGTTACATCCGCAGAGCTGAGTAGTTGAGAGTCAAGTTGTAGGCATATGACCTGCGAAGTCTAAAATATTTACTATCTGGCCCTTTACAGAAAAAGTTTGCCAACTGCCTTGGTCATCTAGAGCTGCTATAACAGAAATGCCACAAGTGATGGCTTTAACAAAGAGAGGTTTATTCTCTCACAGTCCAGTAGGCTAGAAGTCCGAATTCAGGGCGCTGGCTGCAGAGGAAGGCTTTCTTTCTCTCTCTGTCAGCTCTGGAGGCAAGTCCTTGTCATCAGTCTTCCCTTGGTCTGGGAGCCTCTCAGTGCAGGAGCCTCAGGTCCAAAGGTCTAACTTTGTAGATCTCATCAATATAACTGCCGCTAATCCATCTCATTACATCATAGTGTTAGGATTTACAACACATAGGGAAACCTCATCAGATGACAAAATGGTAGACAATCATTCAATACCGGGAATCATGACCTAGCCAAGTCGACAGATATTTTGGGGGGACACGATTCAATCCATGACACTGACCTTGATCAGAAAGGTTGCCAAGGGCAGGTAAGAGGTTGTTCCAGTATCCAGGCAGAGGCTAATAGTGTTTTCACAGCAAATGCTGCCAGTGCAAACTCTCCAGACAGTGTCTTTACTGGCTTGGAGGAGAGATGGTAAAGGAGTGTATTTAAGGGCCTCTGTTACTTAAGGGACTCTATTATATTACGGTAGAGCCCTGGTGGTGTAATGGTTAGGAGTTTGGCTGCTAACCAAAAGATCAGCAGTTCAAATCCACCAGCTGCTCCTTGGAAACCCTATTGGAAGTTCCACTCTGGCCTATAGGGTCCCAGTGAGTTGGAATCAACTCGATGACAAATGGTTTTGGTATTATATTTATAAGGAGCCCTGGTGGCAAAGTGGTTAAGTGCTTGGCTGCTAACCTAAAGGTCAATGGTTTGAACCCACCAGGTGCCCCACAGGAGACTGATGTGGCAGTCTGCTCTACAGCCTTGGAAATCCTATGGGAGGCAGTTCTGCTCTGCCCTATAAAGTTGCTATGAGTTGGAATTGACTCAACGGCAATGGGTTTGGGTTTTTTATTGTTGTTATTATTACATACAATGTCATATTTAGGAGCCCTGGTGGTGCAATGGTAAAAGCACTTGGCTGCTAACCAAAAAGCCAGTGATTCAAATCCACCAGCTGCTCTGTGGGAGAAAAGACCTGCTCCTGTAAAGACTACAGCCTAGGAAATCCTGTGGGCAGTCCTACTTTGCCCTATAGAGTTGCTATGAGTCAGCATAGCACACAGCAACAGCAGTTATGTAGACAAGGTCCCTGGGTGGCTCAAAGAGCTTGCGCTCATCTACTAACCTGTTTGAGTCAACCCAGGTGGCACTGTGGAAGAAAGGTCTGACAATCTGTTCTGTAAAGATTATGGCCAAGAAAACCCTATGGAGCAGTTACATCCTATAACTCTTGGGGTTGCCATGAGTCAGAATTGACTGAACTGCAACAGGTTTGGTCTTGGTTATTGTATCTGCAAGGTCCCTGGGTGATGAAATGGTTTACTCTCAGCTACTAACAAAAAGATTGATGGTTCAAACCCACCCAGCAGTGCACAGAAGAAAGGCCTGGTGATCTGCTTCTGAAAAGTGACAGCCTTGAAAACACTGTGGAACATAGTTATACTTTGCCACACATGGTGTTGCCATGAGTCAGAATTGCTAGGTGACAACTGGAAATATATACACACACACACACACACACACACACACACACACACACAATCCAAGCCCAAATGAGAGAAAGAAGCCACGGGGACCTGGAGATGCTGGGGAACATTCCATCCAGGCTAAGTTAACTGAGCTGGGCCTGCAGAAAGGGCAGGAGTGACACAGCCAGAAGAGGCCTGTGTGTTTCAGCAAGGGCACCGTTGGAGTTAGCACACAGGAAGAACTTCCCAAGCCCGAAAGGAGGCCTCAGAGGAGCAGAGGGCCCCCACTACTTGGAAGGAATAGAAAATACCAATAATAACAATAACCCGTTGCCATCAAGTCGATTCTAACTCATAGTAACCCTATAGGACAGAGTAGAACTGTCCCATAGGGTTTCCAAGGAGCAGCCAATGGATTCAAACTGCCGACTTTTGGTTAGCTGTGAGCTCTTAACCACTGCGCCACCAGGGCTCCAATAACAATAACTACCATTTACTCAGTGCTCAGTGTAACTTTTGCCTACAGTAACTCAATCTGTCCTTACAACAACTCTATAAAAAAAGGTGGGTATTATTATTATTATTTCCCCATTTTACAGATAAAGAAACTGAGACACAGAGAGGTTAAACATCTTGCCAAAGATCACACAGCAAGTAAATGGCAAGTCTGGGAATCTGGCACAGGGAGCTGTCTGAGAGGAGGGCCCATGCTCTAACCACCGTGCTGAAATAAGGCTGCAGAGGAGGGGTGGGCAGCAGGGTGGGTGTTTTCCTGGAGTGTTGGAGGAAACCAGTGGGAGTGGTATTTAGGAAAATTAGCTGGTAACAGAGAGAAACTCATAAAGGGGTCAGAAAGGAGAGGATTCCAGAAATCTAGGTGTGAGTGATGGGGGACTAAACCAAGACAGTGGTAGTGGGGATGGGGAGGGAAAAGTTTGCCGACTCTGACCAGAAAGGGTACAAATAGCAGGCAAGACACACAAGGCCACCAAGACGTGCAGATCCTCCTACCCGGAAACACTCATGGACCTAGCACCCTGGGCACCCCTCTTCTCTAGTGGCTGCCTTGAATTGTTTACACATCTCTCCCCGTCTCCATACCCAGTGCCTTAAGGTCTCTTGGCGCCTCTCATTTATCTCTCTACCCTGAGTCCCAAAGACGATGCCTGACACACAGCAGATGTGCAGTGTTTCCAGCTGAGAGCTCTGGAACTCCTGGAGGGAGCCCTGGTGGAAATGGAGGCCTGGATGCAGGGCCGCCTCAAGTGGAGAGAGCCGCTGGAGGAGGCTGCATCGGGCACGCTGGGGCGGGGACCTCAGGGTGTGTGAGTGGAGACGTCCTGTCAGCAGGTGGAAATCCAGCCTGGGCACAGGAAAGGGTCATGGCTGGCGAGATTACCTTGCATGTCATCTGTGAAGAGGTGCTAATGAAAACACGAGAATAGATGAGCTCCTGGAGAGAGAAGGGCAGAAAGAAGGAAGGAGCTGGGGCTGAAAGAAGCCCGTTGTTAGAGCATGAAGGGAAGGAGGGGAAGCCATGATGGAGCAGCCGAAAAGGTAAGAGGAGAAGAACAAGGTCAGGTTCTAGGGCGCCCCTTTCTTTAAGAGCTGACAGACACACTTATCAGCTGGAACTCCCACAGCCAGCAGGGCCCCAGACTTCCCGCCCTGGGGTCTTTCTGCAGAAAATAACCCCTTAGGGAATAGCAGAAATGTCAGGACAAGGATAAGCTTAGGTATGATTTCCGGGGGGGCAAGCTAAGTCCCCCTACCTGAGGATGCCTGTAATCCCTGCGTCAGGCCCCCTTTCCTTTAGTTTAAGGCTTTAGTTCCAGTCAAAACATCTCACATCTCCAGAAGAAGTCGGTCGGTTATGGCCGAGGCTGATTGAGGGCCCTGTGAGCAGGTTTGGTACAGGGGTCCGAGGAAGATGAGCGGTCGCTGGGCTCCGAAGGCTCAGTAGGAAGTGGTAGGACAAGCAACAAAGCAGACAAACGCACATTTCATAATTTTGCCAAAGGGTCACCGAGCCACAGATTTCCATCCATTTCTTGTCGTTTATTTGACTGATTAACATGGCAACGACAAACCTCAAGCAAACTAGTTGTAATAAGTCAGTGTGGCCACATCAACAGCCTACAGGTAGCTAAGCTTTTTTTTTTGCCATGCCTACTTAATTGGCCACCACCAATCTGTCATTTTGTCATACTGTGGTGCAGTTTGTGTTGCTGTGATGCTGGAAGCTATGCCACTGGCATCTCGAAGACCAGCAGGGTGACTCATAGGGAATAGGTGTCAGCAGCTCCTCCAGACTAAGACTAGGAGGACAGGCCTGGTGATCTACTCCCAAAAATTAACCAGTGACAGCCCTGTGGATCCCAAAAGAACACTGTCCAACCGAGTGCTGGAAGATGAGCCCCCGGGGTTGAAAGACACTCGCAACAACGGACTTGAGCACACCACCAGCCGTGAAGATGCTGCAGGACCGGACAACGTACCATCCTGTTTTCCGTGGGGTCGCCATGAGTCAGAGCCACCTCGATGGCAACTAACAACTTAGTGGAGAATGCAGAAATAGATTGCCGGGCCTTTCTTCCAAAGAGCCCCTGGGTGGTTTTGAACGGACAACCCACATATAACATACACACACAGAGAGTACCTTCCAGCTGCTGGGAGCTCTAGGGGGACAGAGAGGTGGACAGAGCTTGCACAGCCAACCCTTCAGATAGGAGGATAGATACCTTCGTTCATCAGCATTGCAGGAGAATGGGGGGAGGTGAGATCCTGGAGAGCTTGGTGAAGGAGGGGCCCTTTAAGCCAGGTCTTGGAGGGTGCAGAGATCTTTGGAGGGGCACAGGGCCTCTAGCTGGTGGGTGCAGAGATGGGTGAATAGCTTGGGTGGCTGAAGGGAAGGGATGGGAGAGAGGTTGATGTAGAGGCTGGCTGGTCCCTGGCTGTGGAAGGCCTTGAATATTACAGAAAGAGACAGAACGGGTGGGATAGATGTTGAACACCCGAAATGTCAAGCATCAAGCCAGGACAGAGGCTCCTGAGTGCCCACAGAAGCTTCATGGAACAGGAATGAAAACATGAAGCAGAATTCAGATCACAGCCCTGTAGCTGAGGAACGTGGAGATTTGAGCGTGTTATTTAGCCTTGGTAAGCCTTGGCGTGCTCATCTATAAAATCAGGATCTCAAAGGTTAACAGGAGACCACGTAAGATATTGCATACCCAGCGTTTGCACAGTGCTTCTCGCATGCTGAAGCTCAGTCGACGTTATCTGAATTACTGGAACGACCAACCGTACATCAGCAGGGATATTAGGGAAATGGAACTTCCCTGGGAAGTGACCCCTTGAGGCTGACCTGAAGAGTCCAGACTGAGGTAGCTCACCAAGAACCTGCCAGACAAATTCTCTCTCTGCTCTGTGTGCACCAGGGCTGGGCTAATCCCGCCACGGGTACAGAAAGCTCACCTAGTTAAGCAGGTTGGTGAACTCAAGGACCGTGGTCATGGTCTGAGAGTGTGGTGGGGGCCTACAACAGAGAGGGCGAAGGAGAGATTGGGGAGGGGTGGCCCAAACCTCAGGCAGGGTGGGTGGGTGGGGTAGACGGGGGTGAGCTGTGTAGGGAAGAGGCACCACATGTAGCTAGCAGAACAGGAAAAAGAAGCATGCTGGAGAGTTGCAGGGCAATCGTGTGTTTGCTACAGTGTTGTCCTTGGTGGTGCAGTGGTTAAGAGTTCAGCTGCTAACCAAAAGGCACTCCTTGGAAACCCTGTGGAGCAGTTCTGCTCTGTCCTATAGGGCCCCTATGAGTTGGAATGGGTTTTTTGTTTTGTTTGGTTTTGCAGTTCTACTCTGTCCTATAGGGTCTCTATGAGTCGGAATGGGTTTTTTGTTTTGTTTTGTTTTTAATTGTCTTTGGGTGCTACAAATGGTTAAGTGCTTGCCTACTAGCCAAAGATTGGTGGTTCGAATTCACACAGGGGTGCTTTGGAAGAAAGGTCTGGTGATCTATTTCTGAAAGATCACAGCCGTTGAAAACCCTGTGCTCCAGCTTGCTTTAGCAAGGTATGCATGGGCTTAGTTGTGTTTACTTGCTAATCTGTGGTGTGCTATCTCACATGGGTTTCACCACATCTTCGCTGTAGTGGGGGACAGGAGAAACTGTGCACAGCAGATTGGTGGGAAGACACAACTGGGCCCGTGCGTAGCTTGCTTATTGGGTAAACCAGCCCTGATCTGTGCCCCTAGTGTGTGCCAAGCTCCGTACCAAACGCTTTACATGCGTAGTATTATTTAATCTTCACAGAACCCTATGGGTAGGGACTGTTACCATTCCATTTTACAGGTAAGGAGATGGAGGTACAGAAAGCCTGCTAACTTGTGCAAGGTCATGCAGCAAATACCAAATCCAGGCCTTCTGATCTGGGAGCCCGTGCTCTCCCAGGGGGAGGGAGCCCTGGGCACTCAGGAAGCAAGTCAGTAAGGGCACAGCTGGGATGGTCAGGCAGGGCTCTGGGTGGGAGGCCTTGGTGCAGCAGTGATTTACCCGAAAAAAAAGGCAGAGGATGTGGGGCCACAGAAAGTAGTGACGTCAGAGACTCCCTGCACAAACCGCTCCTGTTTTGCCATAGGCCTGCTCTGGAGGTTGGCATGGCTGGGTCGAGGCTGGGAGGAGGTTCAGATCAGATGGAGGATCTCATGAGCCCATATCCAAGATTTTTTTCAGCCTTAGAGAAACTCAGGGCTAACATTTAAAATGTTAAATGCCCACAGACAATTTGCAAGGTTTGAAAAAATATTTTTGGCCATCAGTGGCTGAGTCTTAAGGAGAGAACTTGAAGTGCATTTTGTCCACAGAAGAGCTGGGAATACCCTGGGGCAGATATGACAAAAACCAACTATCTGCAAAATTCTACTCCTATATTATTCTAGGAGTCCCTGGGTGGCACAAAAGGTTAACACATGTGGCTGCTAACCAAAAATTTGGAGGTTTGAGTCCACCCAAAGGCACCTTGGAAGAAAGACCTAGTGATCTACTTCCGAAAAATCAGCCAGTGAAAGCCTGATGGAGCACAGTTCTACTATGACACACACGGGGTCACCATGAGTCAGAGTCAACGCCACGGCAACTGTTTTTTTGGTTGTGTTAAACATTATTCTAACCTGGGTTTTTCCCTCCTTCCCCTCAGCTATCAAACAATTTATGGAAAATACTTGGTTAACAAGTTTGAGGTTCTGTTGACTAGAATTATCTATTTAATCCCTGGGAATATGGAAAAATCGTGATTGAGAAGTTAATCCTGGGTAAAAACAGTCACCCCTCGGCAATAAATACGAAAGTCTCCAGCAAAGACTGTTTCCAAAGTGTCCTGTGATTTAAGATAGAAAGAAACATGTCTCAGGTATTATTCGTGCCCACCATCAACATGTTTTGTTTTCCTTAAGACGAGCATGTATCTCAAGTATCAACTTCAGCAACAGAAATACTAGGGTCCTCTCCTGGAATACATCCGGTGCTTGCTTCTGCTGGTCAGATCCTCCCACTTGCCCCCCACCTCCCTGAACCTCACTTATAACCCCTGGGGTGATAGTAAATGACATCAACATGGAGGTAAACATACATATGCTTTCAATGTGTCATCAATCCATGCTACATCACTTGGAGAGCACTTAGCAGCAACAACAAAGTTGGAACCTTGAATTCTGTAGCAATTTAAATGGTGGCAACGTAGCAACTCAGTGCTTACTAAGCCACACACACAAACCAACCATAAACTGACTTTCAGACAGAGCTCAGGGGTTTGTAGGCCAAGAAGAGGGCTGAGGGGATTAATTTGGGCACACTCCCCCTTACACAAAGGCAACATTAGTGCAGGCGTGTAATCTCTGCACCACAAGGACCTGGGGTGCCCTCTCACTGCTGTACTTCTTAGAGAATAAGGCTCTTTTTTTTCCACTGGATTTGCTAGTAGGAAAAAGATGATCCAACGTAGTGGTTCCTTCAAAGGCAGTCATGGAGAGACCCTTAGATTATTTTCAGCATTTCCAAATGCCTCAAAGAAATTGTACATAAATTACTTTTTCTTTGCTTATGGCTGGAATCGTATCAACTCTGAGTGAAGATAGGTTATAGCAGACCACCAAGGGCAGTTGGTGGTTACGTACACGTTTGGGTTAATAACTAAAGAGACAACAAACTAATTCCAAAACCCACTGCTGTCAAGTTGACTCCGACTTATAGCGACCCTACAGGACAGAGCAGAACTGCCCATTAGGGTTTCCAAGGAGCAGCTGGTAGATTCGAACTGCTGACCTTCTGGTTAACAGCCAAGCTCTTAACCACTGAGCCACCAGGGCTCCACAAACTAATGACTACCAAGTGAATGAAGCTTGTTTGTGAAGAAAATCTCCCAGATGGTGGTGTCTGCAAGGGGAAAACGAACAGCAGAGTTGTGCTGAGGAAGAGATTGGGTCCAGCCCTCTAATGCTGAGTGAATAGAGATTTTCCCTCCTTTCAGATTAACTCTCGTTCTAAAGCACATTTTTCGGTCCTGAAACCTCGCTCAAAGGTTGTGCATAACATAACTTGCTGTTGTGCAATCCGGATACTGGAGAGAACCAAAGAAGTAGATTTAGAAGTAAAAGATACTCAATAAAATTGGCTATTGTTTTGACAGATGTTTTATACAGTACTTTGTCTGTTAGGAACAAGATGTTCCAATAAATACTGGATAAGTGGGAGAGAAAATTTACTACAAGGCCATAAATCAGTTGGCAGGAGGTCATAAACTGCAAGATTGGTGCTCAAAGCATTTATTAGATTATCAGAATCTAAGATTGATCTGTAGCTTTATCTACCTTCCCCATCCATCATTTTTATGGGACATGAAAAAGAGTTATAAAGGACAAATTGCATTTAAAAAAAAATTAAAATACAGGTTTCAGACAAAGAAGTATACCAGAATATCTAACTAGATTAAAATCAGTGATAAATCAAGAGAGACACCCAAACCAGAAATATTTTTGTTGCTCAGTTTGGTAGGGAATGAAATCCGAAGATAAGAGAAATCATGGAATTTTAAAACACAGAAGGGCCTTAGAGATGGTGCCATTTAATTCCCCATCATCTTACAAACGAAGAAAGCAAGGTCCCCGAGGTTAAGTGACTCCTAAAACAACACAGCCGTCAATGGCATCTGGGGCCCTGTTGGTACTGAAGATAACGCAGAAGGGTTTTGTGATTATTTTCCTTCTTTTGGGAAAGAATATATTTGTATTAACAGAAAAGTCTGTGATTGTAACTTGTTGTCGTGTGCCATTGAGTTGATTCCGACTCATAGCGACCCTACAGGACAAAGTAGAACTAACTACCCCATAGCTTTCCTAGGTTGTCATCTTTACAGGAGCAGATTGCCAGGTCTTTTTTCCTGCAGAGCAGTGGTTCCAACCACAGACCTTTTGGTTAGCAGCCGAGTACTTAACCATTGTGCCACCAGTGCTCCTTAGTTTTAACTTAAGGCAATCATAAACCATAAACCCCTTGAGGGCAGGAATTGATTCTCATTTTTACTGCATTTTTCTAAGTCTCAGTAAATATTTGTCTGCAGACTTCAGAAGGTTTTGGAGACGCGTCTGTGCACCTAGGGTGTGTGTTTCACACGGTGCTCTCACGTTTGGCCATACCCTGGAGGCCCTGCCGACTGTAGGATCAGGTCCCAGCATCCACATGCTGCGGAGGAGGCCAGGGAGACAAAAACCAAGCCTGTGGCTGCTGGAAGCACACTGACTGCATGGATGATTCCTGGCGCATTTTATTTGGGGCCAAGCAGTATAAGTGCTGTTTCCCCAAGAGGCAGGACTGAAGTAGGGTGAGGCCAGAGAGACACTAAAAAAAAAACCCAAACCAAACCCATTGCCATCAAGTTGATTCCGACTCATAGCAAGTCTATAGGACAGAGTAGAACTGCCCCACAGGGTTTCCAAGGAGCAGCTGGCAGATTTGAACCACTGACTTTTTGGTTAGCAGCCATAGCTCTTAACCACTGTACCACCAGGGCTCCAGAGAGGCACTAGGGTGTAAAATTTAAGGAGGCACTCACTCTCAGGGTTGTGCAAGGGCTGATCCTGAACTTGCAGGACCCTGAGAGTGAGTGCTTCCTTAAATTTTGTACCCTAGGTGCCTTGCTTGCCAGGAGGAGGAGCTTTGCCAAAGCAAGGCACAGCCAGGACCCCAAGAGGAGAGGAGCACCAAGGAGACAACCCCCCAACAACCAGTTCCTCATTGCCTCCACGCCCCACTGCCACACCAGGAGACACAGCACAGGGGGCTAGGAGATGACCAGACAGGTCTCTGCCCTGGAGATGCTTCAGCCAGAGACAGGAGACAGAAGTGCCACACCTTACAACAATGGCAATGAAGGCAGCAACCCCGTTCTGCTCACTGGTCCCAGACAAAAGGCTGTGGGGACTGCATTTGTTCCCTATGGCTGCCAAGCAAAGTGCCACAAAGCAGTGGCTTAAAACAACAGAAATCTATTCTCTCATGGCTCCGGAGACTAGAAGCCTGAAAGCAAGGTGCCATAAGGGCAGGTTCCTTATGAGGGCTCTGAGGGAAAGAAAGGTGCACACCTCTCTCCTAGCTTCTGGAGAGGGCAGGTACTCGCTGACATCACTCCAGTGTTTGACTTCGTGGACATTTGGCCATCTTCTCTCCGTGTCTCTCTTTGTGCCTCTTCTCTTTAACGGGCGCAGCACTCACATTGCACTAGAACCCACCCCAGACTAGTATGGCTTCATGATAACCGTTTCAAGCCCAACGGTACACATACCAACCGTGAACTTTTTCAGCCTCTGGGGTTTAATGGGAAGGTGTTTTCCTACTGACAGTGCGTGCTGCCACAAGGCAGGGGCCTTTGTGACCATTTGAAACCAAAGAAATGGGCATGCCCCACAAATTACTGTTTTTACAGGGTATTGTATGAGGTGTCTGGATTTTGGATAGGAAAATAGAAATTTAAAAAATTTTTTTGTTACACATATGTACCAATTGACTGTGATGGGAATTCTGGGGTATAATTAGTGGTACTTCACATGTACCACTACACACTTAGGGTGGGCTTATAGGAGGGGGCAAGAAAAAGATATCCATACTTTTTTTTATATACCTACCAAAAATTCAGACATGCTCAATGATTCAACATGCTTCCATTAGTGAAAACACACAGTACCCACTCAACAATAAATTCAAAGCAGAAAAAATTGGGTCACCAAAGGGTTAAACGAAGTGACAACACCTTCAAAGACCCTATTTCCAAACAACATAAGTTGAGGGAGGTGTTGGAACTAACATAGTTTTTGGGGGGACACAATTAAATCCGTAACAGGGACACAGAGTAAGAATTGACAAAGAGGAAAATAATATTTATGAGAGAAGGAGACAAGGTGGGGGCCTGTTCCTGCCCAGCCTTGGGGTTTTACTGGAGGCGCAGCAATGTGAAGCGAGCCTGGGGGAGCGGGCCTGGAGGGGCAGGCCTGGGAGAGCGGGGGTGGGGGGGGGCGGGCCTGGGGACAGAGGGTTCTGAAGGCAGGAAGCTCCCGGATGGAAGGTACTGCCAACCTCACAGGTTCTGCAAACCAGGGCTCTGAATGTTGCCAGATAACATACAGGACCTTCAGTGAAATCTGAACTTCAGACAGTCAACAAATAATTTCTTAGCATAAGCGTATCCCAAATATCACATGGGACATTGCGCTAGAAAGCTGTTTTTTATTTGAAATTCAAATCTAACTGAGTGTCCTGCATTTTTACTTGCTAAATCTGGCAACCCTGTCTGATTAGAGCCTGTGGGAAACTGAACAGGGTGGGAGGGATGGAAAGCTGTTGAGGAAGGGGCCAGAGGAGCTTCAGACTGCCACACCCTGCAGAAGGGTCCTCTCTCTCAATGGAAAAAGGAAATAGTCCTAGAGCTGGAAGAGAATTGAGAGCAGTGGGTCACCACCTTGTGTGTACATCAGAATCTCCTGGGGGGGGGGGGGGCGGGGGAGGCTGTTAAAAATATCCCTGCCTGGACTCCATCCTCAGAGAGTCAGATTCAATGGGTTTCAGGGGCCTAGGAATGAGCATTTTTAAAGTTCCCTGGGTGGTTCTAATGTCAAATAAAGTTGAGAACCACTACTCTGAAGACCACTAAATCCAGTACAAGGAGCCCTGGTGGCACAGCAGTTAAACCCTTGGCTGCTAAACAAAAAGTTGGAGGTTTAGACAAGGATGCCCTTTATCACCACTCTTATTCAACACTGTGCTAGAAGTCCTAGCCAGAGCAATTGGGCTAGACAAAGAAATAAAGGGCATCCGGATTGGCAAAGAGGAAGTAAAATTATCTTCATTTGCAGATGACATGATCTTATACACAGAAAACCCTAAGGAATCCTCCAGAAAACTACTGATACTAATAGAAGAGTTTGGCAGAGTCTCAGGTTATAAGATAAACATACAAAAATCACTTGGATTCCTCTACATCAACAAAAAGAACACCGAAGAGGAAATAACCAAATCAATACCATTCACAGTAGCCCCCAAGAAGATGAAATACTTAGGAATAAATCTTACCAAGGATGTAAAAGACCTATACAAAGAAAACTACAAAGCTCTACTACAAGAAATTAAAAAGGACATACTTAAGTGGAAAAACATACCTTGCTCATGAATAGGAAGACTTAACATAGTAAAAATGTCTATTCTACCAAAAGCCATCTATACAAACAATGCACTTCCGATCCAAATTCCAATGTCATTTTTTAAGGTGATAGAGAAACAAATCACCAACTTCATATGGAAGGGAAAGAAGCCTCGGATAAGCAAAGCGTTACTGAAAAAGAAGAAGAAAGTGGGAGGCCTCACTCTACCTGATTTCAGAACCTATTATACAGCCACAGTAGTCAAAACAGCCTGGTACTGGTACAACAACAGACACATAGACCAGTGGAACAGAATTGAGAACCCAGATATAAATACATCCACATATGAGCAGCTGATATTTGACGAAGGCACAGTGTCAGTTAATTGGGGAAAAGATAGCCTTATTAACAAATGGTGCTGGCATAACTGGATATCCATTTGCAAAAAAATGAAACAGGACCCATACCTCACTCCATGCACAAAAACTAACTCCAAGTGGATCAAAGACCTAAACATAAAGACTAAAACGATAAAGATCATGGTAGAAAAAATAGGGACAACCTTAGGAGCCCTAATACAAGGCATAAACAGAATACAAAACATTACCAAAAATGATGAAGAGAAACCCGATAACTGGGAGCTCCTAAAAACCAAACACCTATGCTCATCTAAAGACTTCACCAAAAGAGTAAAAAGACCACCTACAGACTGGGAAAGAATTTTCAGCTATGACATCTCTGACCAGCGCCTGATCTCTAAAATCTATATGATTCTGTCAAAGCTCAACCACAAAAAGACAAACAACCCAATTAAGAAGTGGGCAAAGGATATGAACACACACTTCACTAGAGAAGATATTGAGGCAGCTAACAGATACATGAGAAAATGCTCTCGATCATTAGACATTAGAGAAATGCAAATTAAAACTACGATGAGATTCCATCTTACTCCAACAAGGCTGGCATTAATCCAAAAAACACAGAATAATAAATGTTGGAGAGGCTGCGGAGAGATTGGAACTCTTATACACTGCTGGTGGGAATGTAAAATGGTACAACCACTTTGGAAATCTATCTGGCGTTATCTTAAACAGTTAGAAATAGAACTACCATACAACCCAGAAACCCCACTCCTCGGAATATACGCTAGAGAAATAAGAGCCTTCACACAAACAGATATATGCACACCCATGTTTATTGCAGCTCTGTTTACAATAGCAAAAAGCTGGAAGCAACCAAGGTGTCCATCAATGGATGAATGGTTAAATAAATTGTGGTATATTCACACAATGGAATACTACACATCGATAAAGAACAGTGACGAATCTGTGAAACATTTCATAACATGGAGGAACCTGGAAGGCATTATGCTGAGCGAAATTAGTCAGAGGCAAAAGGACAAATATTGTATAAGACCACTATTATAAGATCTTGAGAAATAGTAAAAACTGAGAAGAACACATACTTCTTCTGAGGAGGGGAGGGTGGGAGGGTGGGAGAGGGTTTTTTACTGATTAATTAGTAGCTAAGAACTGCTTTAGGTGAAGGAAGGACAATACTCAATACATGGAAGGTCAGCTCAATTGGACTGGACCAAAAGCAAAGAAGTTTCTGGGATAAACTGAATGCTTCAAAGGTCAGCGGAGCAAGGGAGGGGGTTTGGGGACCATGGTTTAAGGGGACTTCTAAGTCAACTGGCAAAATAATTCTATTATGAAAACATTCTGCATCCCACTTTGAAATGTGGCGTCTGGGGTCTTAAATGCTAACAAGCGGCCAACTAAGATGCATCAATTGGTCTCAACCCACCTGGATCAAAGGAGAATGAAGAACACCAAGGTCACACGATAACTAAGAGCCCAAGAGACAGAAAGGGCCACATGAACCAGAGACCTACATCATCCTGAGACCAGAAGAACTAGTTGGTGCCCGGCCACAATCGATGACTGCCCTGACAGGGAGCACAACAGAGAACCCCTGAGAGAGCAGGAGATCAGTGGGATGCAGACCCCAAATTCTCATAAAAAGACCATACTTAATGGTCTGACTGAGACTAGAGGAATCCTGGTGGTCATGGTCCCCAAACCTTCTGTTGGCACAGGACAGGAACCATCCCCGAAGACAACGCATCAGACATGAAAGGGACTGGACAGTGGGTGGGAGAGAGATGCTGATGAAGAGTGAGCTAATTATATCAGGTGGACACTTGAGACTGTGTTGGCATCTCCTGTCTGGAGGGGGGATGGGAGGATAGAGAGAGTTGGAAGCTGGCAAAATTGTCATGAAAGGAGAGACTGGAAGGGCTGACTCATTAGGGGGAGAGCAAGTGGGAGTACGGAGTAAGGTGTATATAAACTTATATGTGACAGTCTGACTTGATTTGTAAATGTTCACTTGAAGCTCAATAAAAGTTAATAAAAAAAAAAAAAAAGTTGGAGGTTTGACCCCACCCAGCAGCTCCACAGGAGAAAGACTTGGCCATCTGATCTGCTTCCATAAAGATTCCAGGAAAGAAAATCCTATGGTACAGTTCTACTCTGTCACATGGGGTCACTATGAGCTGCAATTGGCTCAATGGCACCAACAACATGTCCAGTCTTCTGAGGCAGAGAGGGTCATCTTCAGGGTCAGAGAGAAGTGGGTTTAAGACCCAACTCAGTCACTTCCTAGCTGTGTGTCTTTAATAATGTCTATTTCCCCCTCTGCAAAACAAGGAAAATAATTTTTCCTACCTTAGATGGTTGCATATAAATGGGTTAAAGCTTCCAGTTAAACATTGCAGATTGAATACACACATTTAAACCCATTCTATCCTGAAGCCCTACTGAAATGACGGTTAAAGAATAAAAATTGTTCAAGCCCATGCACCCACGAACTTACCAGAGTGGTGCTATGGATTGAATTATGTCCCCCCAAAATGTGTGTCACTTGGCTAGGCTATGATTCCCAGAATTTTGTGGTTGTCTTCCAGTTTGTGATCTGATGAGTTGTAAATTCTAACATCTATGATGTTAATGAGACAGGACACAATCTACAGGATTAGGTTGTATCTTGAGGCATTCTCTTTTGAGGTATAAAAGAGAGAAGCGAGCAGAGAGGAGAGGGACCTTATACCACCAAGAAAGAACAGCCAAGAGAAGAGTGCGTCCTTTGGACCTGGGGTCCCTACACTGAGAAATTCCTAGACCCCAGGGAAGATTGATGACAAGGACTTTCCTCCAGAGTCGACAGAGAGAGAAAGCCTTCTCCTGGAGCTGGCACCCTGAATTTGCACGTCTAGCCTCCTAAACTGTGAGAGAATACATTTCTCTTTGTCAAAGCCATGCACTTGTGGTATTTCTGTAACAGCAGCACTAGATGACTGAGGTAACTGGTGAAAGCTAGTATGTAACTGCCTGTAGGAGAGAAACCAACAAAAAGCATGCCAGTTTATACACAGAACCCCAGAAAGCTCAGCAATTAAGGCAGCAATATCCTCTGCAAGTCTGAGGGGTAGGGCTAAAAAATGGAGGGTTCACTGGCAGTCTGCATCAAGAATGGACAGACCTTCCCCACCCCCTCCTCCAGCCTCTGCTCTAATGGTGGACCCTCTGGAGAGACAGACCAGAGAGGTTTGGACTCAAGGACATTTTCCACAGGGAAGGCAGGTGAGGTAATTTTTTGAAAAGGAGGGGACAGGGAGTGAGGGACTGGGGGCTCAGTGGTGGGTGTCCTGATACCCTTCCCTGAATGCTACAACTGGGCACACAGGCAAAGGCAAGAGACCCCCTGAAGAACATGCCAGCACAGGAAAGATGGAGGGAAGCTGGCATTTGCTGATCTCCCAAAAAGGGGCTAGTGCCCCCATCACTCTGGGCCCCCACACAGGCTCTCTCCCGGTCCATCACTCTGGGCCCCCACAGAGGCTCTCCCCTGATTGTCACTCTGGGCCCCCACATAGGCTCTCCCCCGGTCCATCACTCTGGGCCCCCACACAGGCTCTACCTGGTCCATCACTCTGGGCCCCCACACAGGCTCTCCCCTGATTGTCACCCTGGGCCCCCACACAGGTTCTCCCCTGGTCCATCACTCTGAACCCCCACACAGGCTCTCCGCTGGTCCGTCACTCCAGGCCCCCTGCTCCCCTGACCATCACTCTGGGCCCCCACACAGGTTCTCCCCTGGTCCATCACTCTGGGCCCCCACACAGGCTCTTCCCTGGTCCATCACTCTGGGCCCCCACACAGGCTCTCTCCCCTGACCGTCACTCTGGGCCCCCACACAGGCTTTTCCCTGGAACTTTCAGTAACTCACTAGGCAACAATGATAGAAGAGATCAGAAGACAGTCTCTAACATGATACAGAGACCAAAAGCAAATAAGAAAAATAGAGGCAAGGGTGCTTGAAAGAAAAGAGATAATTCAAGGAGCAGAAAGAAACAAACAATAAAAAAAAAAAAACCCGTAACGAATATGAATGAGAATATTACAGTAATCACCCAGGAGATCCAATATGTTACTAATAGACGTTCCAGCATGAGAAAGTAAGAGATGGGAAGGAGTAAATTATAAAGTAACAAAACAAGAAAATTTCCCAGAAATCAAGACGTGGTTTTCTAGATTAAGTATCCAATCCCCTCCAATCCCCTCACAAAAAAAAGAGGGCAGCAGAGGCTGACAACAAGGCACACCATCATGGAACTTCAATATCCTAGGGATAAAAAAAAAAATCCCTAATGTTGAGGGTGAGGGGTCGGGGGGACGAGGGGGGAACAGGTCGCACAAAAAAGACCGGATTCAAATGTCATCAGACTTCTCAACAGCTAGAAGCTAAAAGGTGGTGGGGTCATTAATGCCTTCCAAATCCTAAAGGAAATGGATTTTCTACTTAGGATTCTACACCCAGCCAAACTACGAATCAGGGGCAAGGGCAGAGTAAAACCATCAGACAAGCAAAGTCTCAAAAAAGGCATCTCCTCTGCTGCCATTTTGCTGCTGGAAAGATGCGTTCGATCAAAACTTAGGGGAAAACTAAGAAAGGCAAAGATGTGGAATCCAGAAAACAGGTCCTATGCAGAAGTGAGGTAAATAGAATGCCCAGAAGGCAGGTGAAAGGACGTCTCAGAGGGCAGCAGTAGACCCGAGTGGACCAGGACAGAGGGCTCCAGCAGGGATGGCTCAAGTGGAGGAGAACCAAACGATAGCTTGGGTGATCTGTCTGGGCATATGGAGAGTAGTATCATGCTTCTGTTGGTAAGTGTGAGCCTTCATTTTTTTTAGGCACATAGAAAATTAAGCAAACAAACAAACTAATTCTTAATTCCAAAGTAAACTCAAGCTATATAAAGAAGGCAGTGTAATCTTAGGCGGGTTTGCCAACATTGTTAACAGAAAATATTGCCTATAGTGATTATAGTGTAGACACAGAATATTTCATCAAAAATGGAGAGGATGAAAGGAGAGGAAGAGAAAGAGGGTACATGGGGCATAGGAGTGAACCTCACTCTCCAGTCAGTAGATAACGTCCATTTAAAAATTAAACGACAGCAGCATAAGGCCATTCTTTAGAAATCTAGCGATAAATAACTAAGAAGCAACTGAAGTCGCTGCTTTAGGGAAGGGAGGGATTGAGAAGCAATTGGCGTTTTTCATGAAAAACCTTCTAGTTTCACTTGATACATTACACACATCTATTTCTTTAATGTATCTCTCACACAGTGTTCGGCATTTATTACGAGCTCAGGGAACGCTGGCTAATATTCTCAGGCCCTAGATTTTAAAACGGGCAAATGGAGACGTTGTCACTTATCTAAAGCCTCCTCCCCCCAAAATTATCAGGAACAGAACCGCCAGGTGCCATCACGTCCACTCCAACTCGTGGTGGCCCGTGTGCGTCAGAGCAGTGCTTATGCCTCCAGGGTTTTCAATGGGTGATTTTTTGGACGTGGATCGCCAGGCCTTTCTTCAGAGGCAACTCTGAGTGGACTCAAGCCCCCAACCTTTCAATTAGGAGGGAACGTGTTAACTGCTTGCACCGCCCAGGGCTCCAGAGGCAGAACCAGTAAAAACCAGCAACCAGCTCCGTGAAGTTGATTCAGACTCCTGCCCGCACCCACCCCCCCCCCCCCCCCGGTGTGTGTCAGAGTAGAACTGTGTTCACAGGGTTTTCAATGGCTGATTTTTTGGAAGTAGATCGCCACGCCTTTCTTTCAAGGTGCCTCCGGGTGGGCTCGAACCTTCAACCTTTTGGTTAGCAGCAGAGCACATTAGCCATTTGCACCACCCCGGGATTCCCTGGGACCTCTTGATTCAAACATTTGGAAAGGGCCTCCTTTGTGTCAGACGCAAAGATGAGACAATCCCCGTTGAGTTCGCAGTCTGGTAGGGGAGGTGGTGAACACATGCGTACACAACTGTTTCACAAAGTGCACTCTGGTATGCACCATAAACACAGTCCCAGTAGTTCTGAAGCCAGCCTCTGACCAAAATGTCAGTCTAGGTCACACCTTAATGCCAGGGTGGGTCATAAACACGGAGGGCTGTCAGCCACAGACGCTAATTTGAATGCACAGGATTTTCCCCTCTCTCCACGGGTGTATGCAGTCTGCCACGCTGCCCTTTTTATTTTCAACTTGTCGGGGAAATCCTGTTTGTATTATAAAATTTTCAGAAGCCATCAACAAGACCATGCCAGTAGTTTTGGTTACTGACTACACAGCTATTTTTATTTTGGTAAAGTTTTTCATAAAGCTAGGATTTCTTGAAGCATTACCAGTGTGCTGTCCTTCTTGTCCCTTCCTGGCTAACCAATAGCCAAACTCCCCCAAAATAATTAAAGAAATTAAGTCAGAAGAACTAGGGAGACAGTCTCCCCTCTTTGACTGCCACTGGTATCCTTAGCTGGGGCTGGCCATGCTGGACAAGTTTACCAAACTGCAGTGCTGAGGTCTGTAAAAGGATCTTTCCTAAAAATAAAATAATAAAAGCTCAGCTGGATTCTGCTTTAATGGTAGCTGGCAAAGCTAACTGTATTATTTTTGAACACACAGACATGAATTTGATATGAATAATAAAACTGAAGTATAACATGGACAGAGGAAATATAAAATTCACCTCATCTTCAAAAGAAATTCTACACTTGAATAATTAACTATGCTCTATTTATAAAACTAGAATAATTGAAAACAGGATTTTCAGTTGATTCATATAGCCTCTGAAATATTTATTATTGCAAGTCGAAAAGATCTGTCTGGGGTTTGTCACAGAAAACGTCTAAACTCGGTGTCCAGATGTTTATTTAAGTTGCTCCCACAGAGTTCTAATGTCAATACCAGGGGTTATCAGAGAGCATCGCTGTGTATCTTCCTTGACTAATATTCTCATTTCTTCTGCATCTTTGATGTTTTCTTTCATTAAAATTCCTGGCCCATATCCACAAAAATCTGCTGGGCTTGCATAAAAAATTAGTCTGCAGAGTTGACATATGATGATGCCCTGTGTCTCCACAAAGATAATATTTATCAGCAGCTATCACTTAGGCATTACCATCAGCAGCATAAAGTCAATTTAAGAGAATAAAAAAAAAAAAAAGAAAAGAAAATACGGACTCCAGATTTAAGACTGCTTTACTCGCAGAGTCTAACTTTCTGCTTGTTCTTTTTTCCTAACTTTACGCAAGGCAGAGTCAGAGCAGGCGAAGAGATTTCCCCCTAGAGCCCACGTGCACCCTCAGTCTCTCCCTTGCTCTCAGGCATGCCCTGTCTTCCTGTGAAAACCTAAACTAAGATGACTTTAAAATAAAGGAAACCAGGATCTCTGTCAAAACTCTCTTCCTAAACTTTCTGTGGAATAAGACACCTGGGAGAACATTTTAAAAACATGTTACACGATGTCCTTCCCCTTAGTGTGAAAATGGCAAAAGACAAAATGAGTATAGCTTTTAGCTGGCCAGATAGGGATTTGTTGTTTTAACCAGCTGCAGAAAAGAAACACGTAGTGAATGTTTCTTCTTCCCAAAACAAAGGAGACCTTACCCAAATTGTTAAAGCACCTGGAACCCATAGAAAGGGGGCATGAACAAATAATGGCGGCATGAACACTTAAAGATCCCTTGTGCATCTGACCTGGGTGGTGCAAACAGTTTGTGCTCGATCGCTAACCTAAAGCCTGGCTCCTTGAACCCACCCAGCAGCACCCTGGAGGAAAGGCCTGGCGATCTATGGAGCAGTTCTATTCTGTAACACAGAGGGTTGCCATGAGTCAGAATCAACTCAACGGCAGTGGGTTTGGTTGTTTTGTCTATGCGTCTGAAGACTGGTTCAATCTCTAGGCTAGGAGCAGATGGGGAGTTAAGACCAGCATGATGTGGTTGTTGTTAGGTGTTGTCAAGTCAGTTCCAACTCATAGTGACCCCATGTACAACAAAACGAAACCTTGCCCAGTCCTGAGTGATCCTTACAATCGCTATGCTTGAGCCCATTGTTGCAGTCACTGTGTCAGTCCATCTAGTTGAGGGTCTTCTTCTTTTCCACTGACCCTCTACTCTACCAAGCATGATGTCTTATCTCCTGATAACATGTACAAAGTGAGACCAAGTGTTGCTATCCTTGCTTCTAAGCAGCAGTCTGGCTGTACATCTCCCAAGACAGATTTGTTTGTTCTTTTGGCAGTCCGTGGCATGTTCAATATTCTTCAACACCACAATTCAAAGGCGTCAATTTTTCTTCTGTCTTCCTCATTCACTGTTCAGCTTTCCCATGCATATGAGGCAACTGGGAACACCAAGGTCATGAGGTAGGCACTATGGATTCTCTATCATGTGCTGCATTGGGAGTCTCCGGTGGTATAAATCGTTATTGCAGCTCAGCTGCTAACCAAAATGTTGGAGATTCCAGTCTGCCCAGAGGTGCCTTGGAAAAAAGGCCTGGCCATCTACTTCCAAACTATCAGCCATGGAAAACCCTACGAAGGACACTTTCACTCTGACACACATGGGTCACCATGAGTCAGAGTCAGCTCAACAGAAACTGTTTGTTTTTTTTATTCACTACATTATTTACTGGAGCCCTGGTGGCACAATGGTTAAGAGCTGGGCTGCTAGGCAAAAGGTCAGCAGTTCAAATCCACCAGCCGCTCCTTAGAAACCCTAAGGAATAGTTCTACTCTGTCCTATTGGTTGCTATGAATTGGAACCGACTCAATGGCACATAATAACAACAATATTATTTAAAAGGATTAAATTTTCTTTGAACCCCAATACAATGTGAAAAGAAAGCTTGGCAACCACGTGAAAGAAAAACCACTGATACTGAAGGAAGGAAGTCACTTCTGGGAATTGCGGACAAATTAATTAGAACGTGTTATCTACAGGAAAATCTCCACCTACTCTATTTATTTGTTGAATCATAAGGTTCACAGACTCATAATACAGTCCAAGAAGCAACTTCCTAGCACAAAATAGGCCCTCAATAAACCTTTACTGGCTTTTGAATTAACATCTAGTCCAACATTTCTATGTTAATAGGCACTACATAAAATTGGATCTGCAGGCAAATAAGTGTGAGAAACGCTGGGTTAAATAAAGTTAAACAGGCTTTTTTACACTAGGACCTCACTAAACCGTTAATATGCTAGGGTGATTTTGAATTTCTGTAGGATGGTGGGGGGAGGGAGGGAGGAGATTATGCTCCATTCCCCAAATTCATTTGACCACCAATTCCATTTTCCTCAGGATTTTTGTTTTAAGAGACAGACTTTGGGAGATATCAATCAGTTCCAACTTCATCGTGTTAGAAACTGGAAAATTCAAATCCCAAGAAGCTAAGTGACTTGGCCAAGCACTGAATTCGTCAACGGCAAAGCAAAAACTCTGCCACCCTCCCACCCCACTCCCAAAAGATTCTCATTCCAAGCCAATAGCCAGGGCTCCCTCCGATCACTTCTGTTGCTCTGTTACTAGTATTTTTATTTTTACTTCAAACCTGTTGCAGTCAAGTCGATTCCGACTCATAGCGACCCTACAGGACAGAGTAGAACTGCCCCACGGCGTTTCCAGGGAGCAGCTGGTGGATTCCAACTGCCAACCTTTTGGTTAGCAGTGGAGCTCTTAACCACTGCACCACCAGAGCTCCATTTTTACTTCAAGCGGAGCCCAGTGGGACTGTCCAATGGGAATGCTTTTAAATCCAGCATTTTAAACTCACATTTAAAGCCCTTTTAAACTCAGCACTTGAGATTGAACGTTACCTCACATCACATGCTGTGATAACTTTAGCACAATAAATTTAGTGGTCTCTTTTGAGCATGGACAAGGGCACAGTTAACATTTGAGGATGGGCGGTAAATAAAACGCTTGCTTCCATAGCACCCTTTCATTATTGCAAATGCCCCACGTTTGTAATTGTTAGAATCACTAGACTGCTGAATCCAGGAGATCAAGGAACTAAACCCAAAGCCTGGCTCCTACCTGACATGCAGAAGTGCTAATGAGCGTTGCTTGAATATGTGAACGAATGAGTGACCAGTGGAACAAGCCAACTTGTTGCTTCAAAGAACTTCTCAGCCTTTGAAGGAAAGAATGACTGAGCATCGCCCTGCTCAGCAGCACCAGAAGACGTGAAGAGAGAATTGGGTCTGCTTCAGAAGAAGACCCGGCTGAGACAAAGGGGCTGGATGGTTGCCAACCAGCCTGGCAGGACGGCACTTACCTTGGTGGTTTCGCAGAGAGTCACCAAAATAGAAACAGTGCAGTTGGTAACTGCTTAGATAAACATTATCAGACTAGTTTTATTTCTTGTGTTTTCCATATTAAAAAAGAATTTAGTTAGGGGGAGAGGTCCACAGAACAGGGAGAGGTCTCTAAAGTCAACATCTCTGGTAAGTTACCCTGTCGGGAAGCTAACTTTGTTAGAAAATCTGAAAATGGTTAAAGACTGCACTCGGATACCCGAACCCCCATTGCCATCAAGTCGATTCTGACTCATAGGGATCCTATAGGACAGAGTAGAACTACCCCATAGGGTTTCCATGGAGCAGCTGGTGGATTCAAACTGCTGACCATTTGGTTAGCAGCCAAGTTTTTAACCACTGTGCCACCAGGGCTCCGTACTTGGACAGAACATGTTTACGTGTGTAATTCTGGTCAAGCTCCCTGGAGGTGGAAGCCCACAGTATTGTTCTTAAAGTGCCCCCTGAATGGGGAAGGCTGCAGATGGGAATTTATGGAAATCACTGTCCCTTCCTAGTTCCAGGTTGTGTCTTATGTGAATGCTGTCTTGGGTTTTGGGATGGAGAAAACTCCTTTTAACGTTAATAACTTGCACATTGCTTTTGTTTGTAAATTCTTCGGGCAAGAAATCCAGGGGTCAAATCTGAAGACCTCTGCTGTTTGGGCTCTGGACATACCAAGCCAAAATTCTTGAAAAATAGATGTGGTTAAGAGCATTTAAGCAAGCTGTGTATCATCTATGCTATTCTCAGTTAAGCGACCCTTTTCTAAGGGTAAGGATTTTTCTTCCTTTTTTTTTTTAAGAATCAGTATGATAGGAAGGGAGGAATGGTAACACCCAGAGACACACACCCCTGAACTGAACCCAGGTATGTGCTTCTGGGGCCAGGGGCGGGGGGGTCCACGAGAAGGAATGTAGCAAGACCTCTGAGGAAAAAGCCCCTCTGGGACTGGAGAAATCTGGATTCAATTCTGGGCTCCATCTCTAGCTCACCACATAATTAAGAGGGCAGATGGGCTAATCTCCCTGTCCTTCACTTTGTCCTCTTTAAAACGATCCTATCTGGCCTCTCCCCACTTCTCAGGAATGCCCTGTCAGCAGATGCTGGGCGTGGGGCCCAAGGAGGCCAATTAGCTGTAGGCCACAGGGAGCTGAGCCCCACTCACACCCCTCCTGCCCTGCCTGTCTCACAAATTAACGTCTCTGGTCACACAGGGTCTGACGAGAGACTGCAAATGAATTCAGACCGCTCGAAGCACTTCTATTCAGGTGACAAGGCAAAATAACTTTTCTGAAGGGCCAATTTTGCTTAATTGCATGAAAATACTATCCATCTTGTGAAAAGAAGCCATGATTTGGCCGATGCAGAGAGAGACCTTTTACAGAAGAAGGAGCGCTGGCCTAAGAGTCAGGATATCTGGTTCTGACCCTGACTCTGACAACTGTGTGACATTGGACAAGTCTCCTAATAATAATAACTGCTGTTGTTGTTCAGTTGCCATCGAACTGGCTCTGACTCACGGTGACCCCACGTAAAACGGAAGGAAACCTTGCCCGGTCCTGCATCATCCTCACTATTGCTGGTGTGCTCCAGTCCTTTGTTGCAGCCGCTGTGATTCTGAGTACTGTCAAAGCTACAGGTTCCAGCACTACTGGAAGACAATATCAGATAATATTCTCTTGTGATCAATAGGGTTTTCATTGGCTGATTTTCAGAAGTAGAGTGCCAGACCCTTCTTCCTAGTCTGTCTTAGCCTAAAAGCTCTGTTGAAACCTGTCCACCATGGGTGTCCCTGCTGGTACTTGAAATACTGGTGGTATAGCTTCCAGCATCATAGCAGTACACAAGCCATCACGGTACAACAAACCAACAGTCGAGTGGTGAAATAATAATTACAGCTACTGGTGGCATAGTGGTTAAAGTTCAAATCCACCAGTCACTCCTTGGAAACCCTATGGGGCAGTTCTACTCTGTCCTATATGGTTGCTATTTGGGTTTATAGTATGCTGGGCAATACACATGCGTGAACCCATGTACTGTGTGCTGGCAGTTGCTTAGGGTAAGTCCTCAATGGATGTTAGCTATTAGTGTTATCATCTAACTCAACATCCCAACAATCCTGTAAGACAGGTCCTATTGTTATTCCCATTGTGTAGATGGGGAAACTGAGGCACAGAGAATAGCCCTCAGCTCTCAGCACTCTTTGGGGACTGCCTCTGCCGAAGAAAACCTAAAGATCGTGATTCCTTCCAGGGGCCGTCCACATCCCGTGACTGATCATACGTGGTATGACAGTCGGGCCTCTCATCGGAAAATGGCTCTGAAGGTCCACCCGAGCTCCCGGGCTCCCTGTGGGGTCACCTGAGGCCTTTGTGGAGACCTCATCACAGCCCACTTCTCCCACAGCCAAGCCCCGCTTCCTTCCTTTGGCTTCCCTTCCACAGGTATTTCTTTCAAGAGCTCTCCCTAAGACATGTCCTGCACGCTAGTCTCCAGCTCAGGGTCTGCCACAATGGTGTACATTTCAAAGTCCCCCCAAACCACAATCTGTGACCCATATATTTAAAAAAAATTAATTCCAAAAAAGCTTTTGAGTCGTAATCCCGTTCTACATTATTCTATGGGTACCTCTGGCCAGACATTAACCAGCTTGTCACGGTTTCCAGGCACCCGCCTCCTCCCCTTTCCTAACGCCCTGCCTGACCCTCTCCTTTCCCATCAGTCCAGAGCCCACCCATGGGCCAACGCCCAGCTCAAAGCATTTAGTCTTCCTGCCCTCCACATCACTTGGTCCTGTCTACTTCGGATAAGTTATTTATGCGCGTGATAGCTGCTTTTCCCAACTGTCCTATAGTGTCCTTGAGGGTAGAATTCGAGTCAAACTGAGTCTGCCACATGTCAGGCCTACCCTTCCCTCCCCCCCTCCCCCCCGCCAAATATGCTTCCAAGGTTCTTTCTTTGGTCCTGTTCTCTTCCTACTTCCAGTCTCCCTGGGTGTCTAATCTACAGGCTTTAATCACCTTCTCTATTCGGGCAGAGAAGCCCCTTTCTTGGACTTCAGCCTTACTTTTCCAGCCACCCACTGGACCTGTCTGCAAGATCTACCCGTTGCTGTCGAGTCAATTTCAACTCACAATGACCCTATAGGGCCCTTCCCCATAGGGTTTTCAAGGAGCGCCCGGTGGATTCAAACCGCCAACCTTTTGGTTAGCAGCCAGACTCTTAACCACTGCACCACTGGGGCTCCCAAGATCTGCAGTACACCCGAAAGGGCAAGTCCAGAGCTGAATGCACATATTGCCACTCCCCAAACCTGCTGTCTTCCTGCAAATGCAGTTCTTTCCACCCCAGCTCCCAAACTTAGAAACCTCGATGAGACAGAGCAACCCCGTCACTGAGGGAGTGTCTAGTTCTTACTCTTTGAATGCTGCGGCTCATGCAACACATCAAGGTAGGTGTTGTAAGCTCTGTGTGTCCCCCCAAAAGACATGTTAAGTCTTAACCCCTGGTGCCTGTGAACGTGAATTTGTCTTGGAAGATGTTATCAGTTAACATGAGGTCGTACTAGGGTAGGGTGAGTCTAATCCAGTCTGAGTGGTGGCCTTATGAAAGAGAAGAGACGCAGAGTAACAGAAGATGGCCATGTCACAACGGAGTTATGGCGCAGCTGTAAGCCAAGGAATGAGAGCTCAGCTGCTAACTAAAAAAGGTCGGCAGTTCGAATCCACCAGCCGCTTCTTCGAAACCCTATGGGGCAGTTCTACTCTGTCCTATAGGGTTGATATGAGTCGGAAAGGACTCGAAGGCACACAACAAGAACAACAACCAGAAACTGGGTAGGCAAGCAGGGGCTTTCCCATAGAAACATGAGAGGAAGCATGGCTTGGCTGACAACATTGATTTGGACTTCTAACCTCCAAGACTGTGAAACAATAAATGTCTGTTCTTAGAAGGCACCCTGTTTGTAGTTATTTTGTTATGGCAGCTCTACGAAGCTAGTACGCTGAGATTACACCTGAGAGGAAGGGCAAAGCCACACCCCACGAAAGAGCCCTAACCTGCTCTCTTCTACAAGGAAGAGAGATGCAGAGGGGGGCGGGCAGGAGGCAAGCTGAGAGCAGGAAGCATAATGTCTAACAGTGCTCACACTTCCTGTGCCCGGCACTGTGCTTAAGCCCTTGACAAGCACTATCTTATCCTCACAACGAGCCTAGAAGGAGAGATGAGGAGGAGGATGATGGTGATTCCCACTTTTCAGTTGAGGATGTTGCAGAGGTTCAGTAAATCACCCAAGGTTACCCCGTGTTATGGATTGAATTGTGTCTCCCCAAAATACCGTACATGTTGGCAGGGGCGGGTTAGCCAGTCAGCAAGGCAGCATGGCCTTAACTGGGTTTACTTACTAATCTGCAGTGCACAATTTCACGTGGGTTTCAAAAACAAACACGTGGTGAAAAACCAGTGAAATTGTGCACTGCAGATTAGTAAGTAAGCACAAGCCCGTGTGTGCCTTGATCATCGGGTAATCTGCCCCGGGTGCTAGAATCCTAACCCCTATTCCTGTGAATATAAACCTGTTGGGAAATAGTGTTATGTTAATGAGGCCATACCAATGTAGGGTGTGTCCTAATCACTTCTGTGCTATGAAAACAGCAGATGAGACACCAACTAGGTGCATACTGGGGAAGACAGGCTTCGTGTGAGTATCCCGAGAATTAAGGAGCGCCAGGGGCTATTAACAAGGAAGGAATCGACAGGGCTGAGACCCTGATTTATACTTTTACCTCGAAAACTGTGAAAAATAAATTTATGTCTTTAAAGCCAGCCATTTGTGGTATTTGCATTAGGTTAAGTGCTGGATCGCTAACGGAAAAGTTGGCAGTTCAAACTTGCCAGTGGCTCAGCAAGAGAAAGACCTGGAGATCTGCTCCCGTAAAGATTAAAAACCAAGAAACCAAACCCACTGCTGTAGAGCTGATTCCGACTCACAGTGGTGACCCTACAGGACAGAGTAGAACTGCCCCCTGGTGTTTCCAAGGAGCACCTGGTGGATTTGAATTGCCAACCTTTTGGTTAGCAGCCAAACTCTTAACCACTATGCCACCAGGGTTTCCCCCATAAATATTACAGCCTAGGAAACCCTATGGGGCAGTTCTATTCTGTCACCTGGGGTTATTATGAGTAGGAGTTGACTCCATGGCACCTAACAGCAGCAGCAGCAGCCCTAAGAAACTAAACCCCCCACCCCGTAAGTGGTGGAGCTGAGCAGCTCAAGCGGGCCAGGTGCCTAAGTGCAGAGCCCGACCTGGGACTCTGCAAGGGAGACTCTAAGGTCTGGGGGCGAGGGAGGGCTGTAACCTGGGCTGTTTCCATGCTCTTGGCCCTCCGTCTCTTATTGGTTCTCCCTTATCATTAAGGAACATACCCGTGAAAGCCGCAACCTATCATGGCCATTTTTCAGGACCCCAGGCGAGGTACAGTGTAAGGGCTTGGGGTGACATGTCTAGGGTTCCTCTCCCGCTCCATCCTGGCCCCCCACCCCAGGGAAAGCCAGACGCTAAGTCTCCAGAATCCAAACAAACAGAACAGATAGGAAGGCAGCACAGGGAACTGCAGTGGGGCACTCGACTTACAGAACAGATGTAGGGCTCAGTGGTGTACGACCCCGATAAAGGCACTGTGTCCCTGGCCCTCTTTCCTCCTCTGGAAAACGCTAGAATAATGATGTCTACCTCACAGGCAGGTGTGAGAGTTGAGAGCATCCACAGATACGAGATCATTTCAGAAACAGCGAACTGCTCCGGGAGTGTTGGGCATTACCATTACACACCACAGCGAAGACACACAGGCACACTGTGAGAGGGTGGCTCCTCAAGACCCCCCTCCTCCATTTGCTGTCTCCTCTGCATTCAGTCATTCACCTGATGAGTAATTATTGAGCAGCCACTGTTATCGGCCATTCGGGACATAGCAGTGAGCAAAACAAACAAAAAAATCCCTACTCTCATTCTAGTGGAGGAAGGCAGACAACAAATAAACCGGAAAACGTACAATTCTATACGAAGCAGCTGATGGGGATTGTTTTCTATTCATCAGCATCACTGATAAGGTGACCTGTGAATGGATCCTTGCAAGAAATGGGGGAACCGGCCCAGCTGCTATCAAGGCAGAGAGGAGATCAGCACTCAGACCCTGAGTGGGAGTGCTCTTAACATGTGGCAGAGACAGCAAGGAGGCCAGTGTGGCTGCGGTGGAGACAGTGGCTGTCATGGTAAGGACTTCCACTTTTACTCTCCATGAGATGGGAGCTGCTGAAGAACGCTGAGCAGAGAAATGACACGGTCTGACTTCTGCCTTAGAAAACCATGCTGGTGCTGGGTTGAGACTCCATGGTCACGTGGGAGGACAGAAGCAGGGAGGCCGGATAGGAAGCCCCTGTGATAATCCAGGCAACAGAGCGTGGTGTTTCATTTGACCAAATCCCATTTTTCTCAGGATTTCTGGGAGAGGCTGGCCAACTTCCTCATTTTAGAAACTGGAATACTCAAATCCCAAGAAGTTAAGTGACTTGCCAAGATTATTCATTATATTAACAGCAAAGTGAGAACTCTACCACCACCATTGCCAATGGCTGCCATGACCATTATATCCTGATTCCCAGCCCAAGAGCCCAGGGGGCTCCTCGGAGCACTTTTGTTGCTGCTGAAAATGAATCTGTAGTTCAGGGGTGAGGTCTGAGCTGGAGATATAATTCTGGGAGTTGCAGTGTATAGATGGTATTTAAAACCATGAGCCTGGATGAGATTACCAAGGGAATGAGCATGGATGGAGAGGAGGTTCGAGGGAAGAACCTTGGGGACTCCAATGCTGCATGATTGGGAAGATGAGAAGGAACCTGCAAAAGAGACTAGGAGGAAGTGGCTACTGAGTACCTCCAACAGAGAGCGGTGTTCCAGAAACCAAGAAAAAATGTGTTTCCAGGAAGAGGTAATTATCAACTATGTCAAATGCTGCTTGAGAGGTCAAGGAAAAGTAGGACTGAGAATTGACTATAGAATTTAGCTACATGAGGCCATTAGTGAACTTGACAAAAGGATCTGAGAGAGTGTTTGGACCAAATACTTGAGATTGGGGTGGATTCCAGAGAAATTGGAGACAGCAAGTATAGACAACTCTTATAAGTGATGCTTCCTGGCTGCCCCTCGGCTGTTCAGTCTGTCCAGGCCTGTCTCCTATCCTTGTCCTCCTCTCCCATTTTCCATTTCACCTCTTCCCTTTCCCCTCCCCCACACAAAAAAAGAAAAAGGAAAAACACAAAAACTTATTTGTTCTATCTTCTATTCCCTTAAGCCCTTTTTCCTTCAGGAAAAAGTCATCTAATAAACTGATATGTACCGAGGAAATAATAAGAGTTGATTGATTTGTTGCTGCCTTGAAGGTAATTCACATTTTCACAAGGAACTCTGACAGAGAAATTTTCCCAGAGGAAATCATGGCAGCTATAGATTAGAAGAGAATGACACTGAAGTAGGGACACCACATTGTCTCCCTGTTCATCATTGTCCAACACCTACTGTCTTAGTCACGTAGTGCTGCTACAACAGAAATACCGCACTTGGATGGCTTTAACAACGAGAATTTTATTCTCTCACAGTCCAGTAGGCTAGAAGTCCAAATTCAGGTCGCCGGCTCCAGGGGAAGTCTTTCTCTATCGGCTCTGGAGGAAGGTCCTTATCATCAGTCTTCCCTTAGTCTGGGAGCATCTCAGCACAGGAACCTTAAGTCCAAAGGATGCAGTCTGCTCCTGGCACTGCTTTGTTCGTGGTATGAGGTCCCCCTGTCTCTCTGCTCACTTCTCTCTTTTATATCTCAAACGAGATTAGCTTAAGACACTATCTAATCTTATAGATCTCATCAATATAACTGCCACTAATCCATCTCATTATATCATAGTGATAGGATTTACAACACAGAGGGAAATCACATCGGATGACAAAATGGTACACAATCATACAATACTTGGAATCATGACTTAGGCAAGCTGACAGATACTTTGGGGAGACACAATTCAATCCATGACACCTACTTTTCATCAGCACAATTTGCGTATCTGAAATTTTCCGTTTTGAAATTAATTTTCATACTGAAGAAATGATACATTAAGATCATTGCCCAGACCAGTGCTACTCAAGGGATGTATCAAGACACACTGGTGGGTCTCCATTGGTTGTGAGGCATTCTAAGTACTGTGTTACTGCAATTAAGTTCCCAAGTAAAAGTGGCTTCCTCCGTCCATAAATCATCTAAGCTGATCCCCATTCTAACATGGCTCTCACTGTGTTCTCTCTGGAGAAGGTAAAGGCAGAGTGGAGTTCCAGCTTGTGGACTGAGAGCTGCGAAAAACCAAAAGCTTCTCCTAATCATGTTGGGCCCCAGGTGGCCATTATCCAGATTTCATTTCTGGATAAGCCTGAGAGACGGAAACTCTGAAGAGCAGTACTGATTCCCCCTTGGATGGCATACCCACTTCTCACTTATTGACATGGTTAGCTTCCAAACCCAGGTCATTGTGCAAAAATAAGGATTATGCAAAAATGGAGGATGACTACATCATTACATAACTGCCAAACTGCTGAGAATCATGGCCCAGCCAAGTTGACATATTAACCTCAAACATCACAGCCAGCATTACTCTCACCTCCACCTCAGCGTTCGTTACTGCCAGATGTGTCTTGTCAATGCACCAATGAGTTGGATAGCAGGTTTTTTACTACTGTTGTAAATGCAAAATGTCGGGTAATGAAATAGTTGATAAGTGAGGAGTGGGTGTAATTAAACCATTAATTTTTAATGATCAGAAAGTCATACACAAGAAACAATCCAAGAAATAAGTAGTAACGGGGTTGTCAGCTGTATACGTAAAACCAGAGCAAGGCAAGGAAGGCCCACGGCTCACTTCCACATTTGACTGCTTCCTTGAAGGCTGATAGCACAGAATGCTCAGCACACATGGAAGGCAGAGGTCACCTGGCAAAGGAAGACAGAACCAGAAGATCCAGGGAGCACCCAGAAGAATGGAGCTTTCTTCAAGTCTTTCCCGTTCCCAAAGAGAGGAAACGGAGGGGCAAAATCTAGCCTGCACCTTGCTCTAGTCACAAACACACTTCATTAAGATGACTCAATTCAAATGGCACTTACGAATTCCCAAAGAAGTTTCTTCCCTCTCAATTTCATTTGCTTCACAAATGTTGTTGGACTTCATGGAGGCTTTATTAACCATGCTAATTAGTCAGCAGTCATGTTCAGATCCCAAGACCCCTGTTGCCTTTAGAAGGTGGTAGGAGACTGAGATGTCACAGAAGGAGGTTTGAGGGGGGCTGCTGGAAGTCAAGCTGTTGAAGACTAAGAGATGGTGAGAAAGTGGGGGCAACCAAAACAGACCAAGCCAGGCAGTGAAAAAGTGAACATAGGGTCACACTTGTGAACGACCGGCAGCACACTAGCCATTTCAAGAGATGTGTCATCAGTGAACCCAGCTGCAGCCATTAAGACTACCTAAGAAATTATCCAAATATTTCTATAGTTTTAAAATTGGAAAATAGATTTCTGGCACTGTGCTTTTTCTGTAATTTTCCCAAAATGTGTTCAGGAATTAATTATAAGTAGGCTCCATACAAAGCATTGAGCACTGGGCTAGGGCAGGAAGAGATGGCTCTGTCTGAACTTACTGCACAGCACAGACAGGTCTCCATTCTTCTCCCAGCCTCAGCTTACCCATTTACAAAATATGGAGCAAATTATGTCTAATTAGACCTTCCTCCCCTAAGAATTAAAGATGGTAACTCGAGATACAAGTTGCCTTCTACAGCTGGTTAGTTTCCTAATGGTGCTTCATTCTGGCCCTACTCCAAGTACCTGAAGAGGAGAGGAAACCTTTTTATTAAAAATCTAAATAATCGATAGATGATATGCTTTCATTTTTACAACACAATCACTAGAAATGCTATGTAATTTAATACAAGTATATGTGGTACTGATTAGGAGAACTGATGTATTTACTAGCGATATATTCAGGCAAAATTTATAACCACCAAGCTGAGTCTCCCCCTTTTAAGGAGCATTTATTTCTGTATGCACTAAATAAAGACTTGATTTACAACTTTCATTCTTTTGCCTTAATAACGTGAAATTTTTCCATACGAAGCTGGTCTCTCCTTGGCTCAATGTCCTAATTTCCCCTGTCAAAATAACTTTTTAAGGGAGTCTCTATTGTTCTCAGTTAATTTTAATACTAAATTAAAACTTTCATACGGTGGTGATTTTAAAACACTTTACCTCATATGCCAAAAGGTACCTCCTCAACTACCTTGATCATAATTGTTACCATCGTTACAGTAAGGTTTTCATATAGGATCTCTTTTTGACCTCAAAGTGCTCTATAAAGACCACACTTTGAAATTCTGTTCTCTCAAAACATACTCCAAACATTAGATAAGAGGTCACTGATCTCATCTTACAGACTTCATAGTCATGAGTATATAACTTCCCCTTGGATTCAGAGGAAATCATGGCATTTAAATCCTAAATCGAATAATCTCATGCTAGTCCAGTGGCTAACCCTCGTTCTCATTTTCTTTTTTTTTTATTCTAAGTTTTCTAAAATCATCTGGGAAGCAATAGATCATATTTAATTGTTCAGGCTTTTAGGCTCGCTTTCAGAATGGCTGCTGATTTGTGGTCTGGCGCCAGTTCAGTAGAACCCGACACTAGGTTTATTTCCTCGGCACGGTATCAAAGCTTCCTCACTTTAGCCAGAAATTAAAATAATAGCTTTAAGTTTCTCTTTCCTGTCAAGGAGCTAGGCATTAATGAGATGTGCCATATTTGTAAAATGACTGTATACGCCCCCAGAAAAGCTGGGTATATAATCCTTTTATTTAGTTAGCACAGGCACGCTCTTCAACTTGGCCTGCACAAAGAATTCTTTTTCCCCCTAACAACTTAACTTTCTTTTAGTGTTACAAACCGTGTCATGAAGCCTGCAAAAGACAAACTGCCAGACTCCCCCCGGCGCTCTGGACAAAGCCTATGAAACTCGGTGTCACCTCTCTCCACACCACCTAGGAAGTTCACGCAGCCAACTCCCCAGGGAGGAGGGACAGGCAAAGATGCCGGCGGTGCCTAAAATGGTCACACGATCCTAAAATGATCAAAAGCAAGAACGTTCCAAATACCACAATCATCAAAAGAGAAAAGCTCTTCGGTGGTATACATCGTAGAGACCTTACAAACACCCACACAGCAATCTGAACTCTTGGCTGGCATTAGCACTTTGTGAAGCCCAAATGCAACCTTGATTTGTGGGGCTCACATGCAAGGCCACGAAGCCCAGTGCACAGAAATCTTGAGTGTTCTGTTCTTTTCTTGGCTGCCTCTGCGTGACCTTGAGCAAATCACCTCAGCTGTAGGAAACCGGGATAATCCCACATGCTCCCTACCTTCCTCGCTGACTCACGGCAAGCCTCCTGGCTCCCTAGGGATTATGTGGATTATAGACACTTCAGACATTGCTCCTAGAGATGACTAATATATAATGAGATTAATCCTTATTACCATTTCCAGGGTTCAGGTTAAGCCCCAACCTTTCGTAATGACTTCTTTCTCTTGACTTAATCCCTTCAAAGTTGAAGGTGAATGTTCACGGCTGCAGGTTCTTTCCATTTTCCTCCTTTAAACCCACATTCGGCTATTCTGTTTTCACCGTCCTTTCTCTTCCTTGCTCGCTAACTTTTCTCTATCAAAAATCACGCTAAAAGGGGATAGAGAAACAAATCACCAATTTCATATGGAAGGGAAAGAAGCCCCGGATAAGCAAAGCACTACTGAAAAAGAAGAAGAAAGTGGGAGGCCTCACCTTACCTGACTTCAGAACCTACTATACAGCCACAGTAGTCAAAACAGCCTGGTATTGGTACAACAACAGACACATAGACCAATGGAACAGAATTGAGAACCCAGACATAGATCCATCCACATATGAGCAGCTGATATTTGACAAAGGACCAGTGTCAATTAACTGGGGAAAAGATAGCCTTTTTAACAAATGGTGCTGGCATAACTGGATATCCATTTGCAAAAAAATGAAACAGGACCCATACCTCACTCCATGCACAAAAACTAACTCCAAGTGGATCAAAGACCTAAACATAAAGACTAAAACGATAAAGATCATGGAAGAAAAAATTGGGACAACCCTAGGAGCCCTAATACAAGGTATAAACAGAATACAAAACATTACCAAAAATGATGAAGAGAAACCCGATAACTGGGAGCTCCTAAAAATCAAACACCTATGCTCATCTAAAGACTTCTCCAAAAGAGTAAAAAGACCACCTACAGACTGGGAAAGAATTTTCAGCTATGACATCTCCGACCAGCGCCTGATCTCTAAAATCTACGTGATTCTGTCAAAACTCAACCACAAAAAGACAAACAACCCAATCAAGAAGTGGGCAAAGGATAAGAACACACATTTCACTAAAGAAGATATTGAGGCAGCCAACAGATACATGAGAAAATGCTCTCGATCATTAGCCATTAGAGAAATGCAAATTAAAACTACGATGAGATTCCATCTCACACCAGCAAGGCTGGCATTAATCCAAAAAACACAAAATAATAAATGTTGGAGAGGCTGCGGAGAGATTGGAACTCTCATACACTGCTGGTGGGAATGTAAAATGGTACAACCACTTTGGAAATCCATCTGGCGTTATCTTAAACAGTTAGAAATAGAACTACCATACAACCCAGAAATCCCACTCCTAGGAATATACCCTAGAGATACAAGAGCCTTCATACAAACAGATATATGCACACCCATGTTTATTGCAGCTCTGTTTACAATAGCAAAAAGCTGGAAGCAACCAAGGTGTCCATCTACGGATGAATGGGTAAATAAATTGTGGTATATTCACACAATGGAATACTACGCATTGATAAAGAACAGTGACGAATCTCTGAAACATTTCATAACATGGAGGAACCTGGAAGGCATTATGCTGAGCAAAATTAGTCAGAGGCAAAAGGACAGATATTGTATAAGACCACTATTATAAGATCGTGAGAAACAGTAAACCTGAGAAGAACACATACTTTTGTGGTTACGAGGGGGGGAGGGAGGGAGGGTGGGAGAGGGTTTTTTATTGATTAATCAGTAGATAAGAACTGCTTTAGGTGAAGGGAAAGACAACACTCAATACATGGAAGGTCAGCTCAATTGGACTGGACCAAAAGCAAAGTTTCCGGGATAAAATGAATGCTTCAAAGGTCAGCGGAGCAAGGGCGGGGGTCTGGGGAACATGGTTTGCGGGGACTTCTAAGTCAATTGGCAAAATAATTCTATTATGAAATCATTCTGCATCCCACTTTGAAATGTGGCGTCTGGGGTCTTAAATGCTAACAAGCGGCCATCTAAGATGCAGCAATTGGTCTCAACCCACCTGGAGCAAAGGAAAAGGAAGAACACCAAGGCCACACTACAACTAAGAGCCCAAGAGACAGAAAGGGCCACATGAACCAGAGACCTACATCATCCTGAGACCAGAAGAACTAGTTGGTGCCCGGCCACAATCGATGACTGCCCTGACAGGGAGCACAGCAGAGGACCCCTGAGGGAGCAGGAGATCAGTGGGATACAGACCCCAAATTCTCATAAAAAGACCAAACTTAATGGTCTGACTGAGACTAGAGGAATCCCGGCGGCCATGCTCCCCAGACCTTCAGTTGACACAGGACAGGAACCATCCCCGAAGACAACTCATCAGAAAAGAAAGGGACTGGTTAGCGGGTGGGAGAGAGACGCTGATGAAGAGTGAGCTAATGATATCAGGTGGACACTCGAGATTGTGTTGGCAACTCTTGTCTGGAGGGGGAATGGGAGGATAAAGAGAGAGGGAAGCCGGCAAAATTGTCAAGAAAGGAGAGACTGAAAGGGCTGACTCAAGAGGGGGAGAGCAAGTGGGAGTAGGGAGTGAGATGTATGTAAAGCTTATATGTGACAGACTGATTGGATTTGTAAACGTTCACTTGAAGCTTAATAAAAGTTATTAAAAAAAAAAAATCACGCTAAAACAGTATTCTGAATTTTCTATTTAACTCAAATAAGCTAATCATCCTAACTGAAACAATAAGTATATTTGTAAGTGGCAAGATTCCAAAATGTCTATCTTCAAAGTTTCAAAGTAATTGATCTAAGTGATGTCATACCTTTTTTTTTTTTTTAAATGAATGAGGAAGGATTTGCACTACCAAGGATTTTTTCTGTGGAATATGAAAAGCTGATGTTAAAATTTAAATGAAAATGCAAAGGGCCAAATATAGCCATACCACTATTGAAGAGAAGGTTTATTCCATGCTCCACCCAGCCTTATCATAAAAACTATCATAGACAAGGTGGTGTAATATCAGCACAAATAAATCCCTCCTGAAATAGAGAACCCAGAAAGCAACCTATACATACACAGGTGCTTGCTATATGGCAGAAATGCACTCCAGAGCAGTTGGGGAAGGACTGTCTTTTCACCACACAGTGCTAGGACAAGAGGCTACCCACACAAAAAAATGAGATCAGAACCATTCCTCACATATTCACAAGTAAATTCCAGGTAGAATCGAAGACCTAGTGTGAAAGGCAAAATTACAAAGGATTAAAGGACAAGAGGAAAATAAATGTTAGCAAGGATGGGCGGAAATAGGAACCCTTATTATCCATTGCTGGCAGGAATAAAAGATGGGACAGCCATTGCGGAAAACTGCGTGGTGGTTCCTCAAACACCTGAGAACACAACTACCATTTGACCCAGCAATTCCACTCCTAGGTATATACCCAAAAGACCTGAAAGCAGAAATCAGAGACTTGTGTTCCGATGTTCATGGCAGCACTATTCACAACAGCCAAAAGGTGGAAACAACCCAAATGCTCACCGACAGATGAACAGGTTAAAAAAAAAAAAAAATGTGGTACACAGATACAGTGGACTACTACTCAGGCAGTAGGAGAAGTGAAATCTCAATACATGCTACAATATGGATGGAGCTTGAAGACATTATGCTGAGTGAAAGAAGTCAATCACAAAGACAATATTGTATGGCCTCACTTACATAAATAGGTAAGAACAGGCCAATACACAGGACCAAAGTTGATTAGTGGTTACCAGGGGTGGGAAGGAAGGTTGAGGTATTTGTCGCTTACTGAGCACCGAATTTCAGTTTACAGTGACAGAGAAATCACACTGAGGGTTGGGTTCCACAGCTGATTAATGTAATTGCCGTCAACAAGTTATACACCTGTAAAAGGCTGAACTGGCAAAGGCCATGTGCTGTATCTATGACCAAAAAAAAAAAGAGTTACAGTAGCTGCTAAGGCTGCTTATATACAACCAAACACCTCAAGGGATTTGGTTCCTTGGTTTGGAGGGTAGGGTCATGGGTTCATGGGACATCTCAGTTATTGGCCTAATATCATTTTTCAGTACTCTACCTCCTAATTCATTGCGTAGTGCCTGGGGTCTTTTGATCAAAGATTCTATAGGAAATTCTGATCAAAATGGGAGAAATGCAGAATAGAATTTTAAATTCTCATGGAATCCACATGTCCCATGGAATCTGGGAGGCTGGATGAACACCTTAAATTACTGCCCGGAGATAGTCGTTAAACCTTAAACCCCCAAAGTCTTCTTAAAGCCAGACAATAGTTTAGCCTAATTAGTAAAGAATGTCTGCCTTGAGCACTGTGCCCTCTCTGGTGGTGCAGTGGTTAAAAGCTTGGCTGCTAACCAAAAGGTCAACAGTTAAAAATCCACCACTCCTTGGAAATTCTACGGAACAGTTCTATTCTGTCCTATAGGGTCACTATGCATCAGGATCGACTCAGGGGCAACGGGTTTTGGTTTATACGGGATCAGGAACCCTGGTGGTACAGTAATTAAAATCACTCAGCTGTCAACCAAAAGGCCAGTGGTTTGAACCCACCAGCCACTCCATGACAGAAAGATGTGGGAGACTGCTTTCTAAAAATTACAGCCTCGGAAACCCTATGAGGCACTTCTACTCTGTCCTATAGGGTTGTTGAGCAGGAATCAACTTGATGGCAGTGGGTTTGGTATATGGGATCAAACTGGAAACAGCAACTCAAAAGATTTGATAGGAAACTAGAGGGCAGTGAGTTATGTTAAGGCGGGAGGGACACCTCAGAAGAGGGTGGTAATGGTTGCACAAGTAGAAGAATGAAATCAATGTCATGAATTATACATGTAGAAATGGTTGAACTGGTGTCTGTTCTGCTGTATAAAATAATTTTTAAAAAAGCCTACCTCCTTAAAAAAAAAAAAAAAAAAAATCAAATTAACTTACCTGAGACTGAGAAGTCAAAATAAACTGAAATGTTCATTCTTTTTATAAGTCACGCAACAATCAATGGCTGCCTAGTCCTTCCCTCACCAGTCTTTAGTCTAGTATGTGCTCCACAAAGTCCACTGAATCCTGGACAAACACTGGGCCATGACCAGCTTTCCAAAGTTTGTTATTTTGAAACTTCTAGGAGCAGTTGCCTTTACCTAAGTAGGAATATTTTTTTGAATAGCATTCTCCTTGTATGTCAGAAAACCCAAGTGGGAAATAAATTATATTTCTTAGAACTTAAAAGAAAAAAGACAAGAATATCTTCATGACTTTAGGATACAGGGAATGATGCCTTTAAACAAGACACGAATGACACTGAACAAAAGAAAAAGACTGATAAATTTGTCATTAAAATTAAAAATTTCTGTTCATCAAAAGGAGTCATGAAGAAAATGAAGAGTAACTCAGAGAGAGAGAGAGGATTTTTATAACAGATATAAACTACCGGCTAGCAGTCGAGCACTTAATCCTTTGTGCTACCCAGGGACTTCAGTCCTAGGTATAGATCCTACAGAAATGTTTATGTGCATAAAAACGCTAGGCACAGCTTTGTTTATAATAGCTCCAAACTGGAAATATCACAGGAGTATCTATCACAGTAATATAAACAAATAATGGTATTAATAAACTGGTATACTATACAGTAATGAAAATGAATAAACCATACTACACCTAACATGAACTTTATAAGCAATGTTGAGACACCAGACACAATAAAGTACCTAGTATGATTCCATTTTTATAAAATCACAAGTGGACAAAACTAAAACTAACCATACTGTTGTATATGTCACTGCTAGACCATTTAAAAAGGGGTAGGAGAGTATTACCATGAAGTCAGGGTAGCAGCTGCTCTTGGTGAGAATGGGGTGTCAGAGGGGGCGCTCGGGGAGATTCTGGAGACTGGCGGCAGCTTTTCTGCATCCAGTTTGTGGTTACGTAGCTGTTCACTTAATCTGTTTTATGTACTTTTCTGTCACTTGTATTTCACAATAAAATTTAAAGCTAAAAAAAGAAGACTTGTATTACCAAATATTAACAAAGCCATGATTATAAAAGTAAGTGTAGGCGCAGAATGAAGCCCAAGAAACATAGGAACTTAATATTCAATATGGTATTGCAAATCAATGGGGAAATAATGGTTTATTTAATATAATATATACTGAACCAACTGGTCAACTACTTGTAAAAACCAAAAAATTAAATGCCGACCTCATACAATATCCTCAAGCAAGTTCAAGATGGATTAAAAGTTCCTTCTGAGTGCAAGATAAGTGTAAAAAGTGAAATAAAAGTACTAGAAGAAAATAAGGATACTATTTATCCACTCTCGGGGTGGGAAAGACAAGTTCAAGCACACGTGCAAGGCAAACTCCTCAGAGGGAAGTCTGCACTGAAACACCACTAACTGTATTAAAAGGCAAATAACACACTAAAAATATAATTATGGCATATGACAAAGGATGGCCATTCTTAATTCATAAAAATCTTATAAATCAATAAAATAAGGTAAACTCCAAGAAAACATGAAATATGAAGCAGTGAATACAAATGAATGAAGTGGCCAATAAACTTGAAAAAATACTCAACTAGTAAAGAAAAATCAATTTTAAAGGTAACCCTACTCCGTAATTATTAACTTCCCAGTTTCTTAACAGGAATTTTCAATTCTCGAAGTTTGATATACTGCCGTGAGAATGTAAACGGACACAACCCTTGTGGTGAATCATGTATATCATCAAGATTCTCAAAAACTTACATACCCTTTCACTGAGCAATTTCACTTCTGGAAATTTGTCTTCTGGAAAGAAAGCATTTTTGTATAGACGTGACTGTCTTTTAGGATATTGATCACATCACTGTTTACAGATTACACTATAATAAACAATCAAATTGCTAAACAATACGAAATTGATTTTTAAGATTAAGGTACACCCATGAAATTGAATACTCCGCAGCCATCTAAAACGCAAAGTGTTCACTAACGTGGGAAATGTTTACAATACAGGCAGTCCCCGGGTTACGAGCATCCGACACACATACAACCGGTGCTTAGGATCAGGCTGCCGTGTTAAAGCCTGTTAAAAAATCTGAGTTACACACGTTGGTTCATGATAACGGACGCACACACGCCCTACTTTGCGATGCTCGTGAAAACACTGCATGTTTTGTAAGTGTTTCTTGTGTTTCATATGCATAGAAAGGTAAAATACACATACTAAGACAACCATCTGACTGACACTAAATAAGAACCATACGTACCTGTTCTGGCTTACCGACAAATTCGACTTAAGAGACACATGTAGCAACAGATCTCATTGGTAACCCAGGGACTGCCTGTATACAGACTAGCCTGTGAAATACTGCACACCATGATCCCATTTTTGAAAACATAAATGTATAGTTATACATAGAAAAATAAGTAAAAATACATACACCAAAATGTTAGCAGAGGTTCCTTCTGGTGGTAGGATTATAGGTGACTGTGTGTACAATCCTGAGAGCCCTTCCATTATTATCCATCTTTCCAAAAATAACGTTTTATTCTATTCTATAAAGAAAGAATGTAAGATCAGATAATTTGACATTGTGAAATCATCTATTTTAAAAACTAAAAATAATGGACTTAGCTCAGTACACTTTAGAATTTGCCTTTTTTGATGGAAAGCAGCAGCTACAACTGGAGGTGGATACCTGGAGCTGAACCCTTTATGTCACGTGTGTATCTGACCTAAATGTACTGTCAGCCAAATTTCACATACGAACCTTCCATTGCCATTAAGGCGATTCTGACTCATAGCAACCCTAGAGGACACAGTAGAGCTGCCCCATAGGGTTTCCTAGGCTGCAAATCTTTACAGAAGCAGACTGGCACAGCTTTCCCTGGTGGAGCGGCTGGTTGGTTTAAATCGCTGGCCTTCAGTTTAGCAGCTGAGCGCTTTAACCACTATGCCACCAGGGCTCCCATCACGTATGACCAGTCTCTTCTAAAGCTGGAAGTTATTTAAGCACCAGTAAAAACATCACCATTAGCGTTCTGAAGTTGCTAATTAATATTTTATTCTTTCAACACTGTTTAAAGGCTTCAACATATTAAACAAAGGTATCTTTGATAAGGTAAGCATTAACTTCTCTGGAAACAACCATTTAATCCTTCAAGATGACATGAACATATATATACGTGCGACTGAGGTTTCTGCAGTCATTTCATCTCTCTTTTGGGGGAAAAATAAGTGATGTTATTGACAAGACCATTCTAGCTTTATAAAAAAAAATCAATTTCCTTACCAAACTGTAACATCCCATAAATGAACCTATCATCTGTTACAGCAGTGACTCAGGTAAAGAGTAATACAGCTACTTCCTTCATCTCAATTTTAGACTTCTGCCAGACGTCATCTTTTTCCACGCAAATATGACCACCTAGAAAAACCCTCCAACCTGCATCTACTAAAAAACCCGTTGCCATTGAGTTGATTTCGACTCATAGTGACCCTACAGAACAGAGGAGAACTGTCCCGTAGGGTTTCCAAGGAGTGACTGGTGGATTCAAACTGCCGAAATTTTGGTCAGCAGCCAAGCTCTTAACCACTGCGCCACCAGGGCTCCACTAAAAGCACTCCTTATTCCTAGCCAGAAAAAAAGAGAACATTCTTCCTAAGGGCAGACAGACAGAAACAAGCATTTGTTAAGTATTTCCGGTGAGTGTCTCCCTGGGTACTTCACTCAATAACCCATGCAAACATGCATAAAACTGTCGAGACTGCTCCCTCCTTTACTCAAAAAAGGAGGGAGCTATGCCTTCCTGACTCATTTTAGGAGACACCAGGGAGAGTTAAGTATTCCACTGAAAGACACATAATAAATGTTATTTGATAGGGGGGAGAATAAGGAAAACAGCAAAGTTATCTGCTTTCATTTGGTTTAAAGAAAAAAAGTGTGCTCTGTTATATACTAAAATACCTGCCCGATGCACAACACACTGCAGAACTTTAATACACTGTGGTCAGACCCAGCATTCAAATATTACACTTCTCAGGCACACAAAGGTCATCTTCTGAAAGACAAACTGGGCTTTTTTTATAGCTACCTCAGTGTAACTATAAAATTCTTTCCCTCAGCAATGTCTGCCACTGATCTTGATACTTAATAGAAAGCCTGACGTAAGATAACAACAGTGAAACGACTCAGGAGATGACCCGGACACCCGTCTTCACAATCCATCATCAGAGGACTGATCGTCTTCATCCCTCACTTCCCGGTACCTCCTCAAAGTCTCTCCTTCTGGAGTATAGCTCTGCATTTTAATATTCAGTCTTTCAGCTAATTTCTGTGCTGCGAGCTTGGCTTGCATCTCCTTTAAAACAAAAAGCAAAGCAAAAAGTTACATACTCACATCTTTTCCTTACAATTTTTCAATAGGAATTCAGTCACACACACATACACACACACAACCCAACAATTGCTCTCACCAGCAAAACAACAAAAAGCAGATTTAAAGCTACCTATCTACAAACTCTGGTGGCGTAGTGGTTAAGAGGTACGCCTGCTAACCAAAAGGTGGGAAGTTCAAATCCACCAGGCTCTCCTTGGAAACTCTATGGGGCAGTTCTACTCTGCCCTACAGGGTCACTCTGAGTCAGAATCGACTTGAGGGCCACGGGTTTGGGCTTCTTGTTTGTTTTTTTTAATCTATAAAACAACAAATACAAGAGGGTGATGCTTGTGAGAACTATTAGCCTGCTGTATTTGTAGTTACTGACTTCTGTAATAAACAAGACTGTACTGAAATATTCTAACTACTTACACACAAGAACTCAGTGAACAGCCCAGCACTAGAGCAGTTATGAACACTGATACATGAAATACATGGACACGTGCCTATACAGAGACACACAAAACTGTGATCCCCCAGGAAGACAGCAGCCTAACTTCCTAGATATTACTTAGCTAGATTTTAGTCAGGCACCATCCACCAACAGAGTCCCTGAGTGGTGCAAACAGGTAGCACACTCTGCTGCTAACCAAAAGGTTGGCAGTCTGAGTCCACCCAAGGCACCTTGGAATAAAGGCCTGGCGATCTCCTTCTGAAAAATCAGCCACTGAAGACCCTATGGAGCACAACAGTTCTACTCTGACACACATGGAGTCATCATGAGTCGAAAATGGCTCAACAGCAACTGCTTTAGTGTTCTGTTTTAAATACGAGGCTACACTGTCATCCCACCTTGGCGTGCCACTGAAAGCTCAGTTGGTATCTTCAAGGCACTCTTTTTTCAAAGCCATTCTTCTTCCTCTCAGTGCACTGAAGGTGCTGCCATGTACCTAGCCGTCCTTTGGTACTGCAAACTGTTAACACTCTTGGCTGTTAACCAAAAGGTTGGCATTTCGAGTCCACCCAGAGGTGCCTTAGAAGAATGTCCTGACAACCTACTTCTGAAAAATCAGCCACTGAAAACCCTATGGAGCACAATTCTACTCTGACACACACACGGGGCCGCCATGAGTCAGAGCTGACTCAACAGCGACTGCCTATGTACATCCCTTTCAATCCTCCCTTATGGTCCTCACTTACGCTCACTTTCCCCATCCCATCATCCTGTACACAAACTGCCAACGTACATGTCTGAAGTACAGTACAGAAGATTGGGCCTTTGGGGGAAGGGCTAATTAAAGCCCCAAAGGTAGGAAATTACATCATTGTATCCTCCGCGTACCCGCAGACTGTGCTTTCGGTGCAGTGTCCGACTGTCTGCTGACACCTAAATACTCCGTCCTGCCCCCTGCGGAACCCTGGAACTACACTTGCCTGACTCTCCCAGCAGAGTTCCGGGCAGGCTCTCCCTCAGTTTACAACGTGGAAGGAGGAGAAGGATGTGAAGCTCTGCGTAGCCTCCCCCCATCCCCTGGCAGACCACCACTCTGATGCTGCAGTAGCTGTGATCCTCGCCAGCTGTTTCCTCAGTCCAGCACCTTCCTGACTCTCTGACTACTAGCGGTAAACACCCAGAGCCAGCGGCAACCCTCTCTGGCCATCACTTCTCCAGCACCCAATCCCCCATTAATCCTCTCCTCTCTGGATTGCCTGCAGTAAACTCTGACTGATGCAAGCGGCATTCGATATACAGACAGGAAAAAATAGTAACAATCTCAGCGCTCTCAGCACCTCATAGTTCTGTTTCTGCTCTTTCTGAAGTGCTAGAGACTCTTCCATGGAGAGCAGCTGTGCAGGCATATGGTGAAGCGGCAGGAGCCGGGCGGCTGTGATGTCGTCAAGGTGTTCCTTATCCCTGCGCTGCCTCTCGGCTGAGGAAACCGGAGATTGTCTTCCCCGCCACTGGCTGGATGAGCCATGTGGCAGCTGGGAAGGTAGCCTGAAGAGGAGAAAACACACACTCTACAATCAGACCGTTTTCTTTTTATAGACATGTTTAAAACGTTCACACACTAAGTCTTTAAACTTAGAAATTAATTCTTTTCTAAAAAGGTAATAGTAAGCAGTTTACCTATATTATTACACTGATAGATAAAATCTCTACCATTTGTCTTAACATATCTACTTTGAAAATAGAAGCATTCAAATTGGTGCAACCTCTTTTGGAGCATTGCTCTAACAGACAGCAAATATACACATCGGTTCTTTCCCGTGCCTTTTCCTCCCCGCCTCCCAAACCTACTTGAACTGAAGCTGCTATGTTTTCATCTATTAATTCAATAAACATCTGCAAAGGGGCTTACTGTCCAGTAGAGGGAAACAAGCATGCAAACAGTTTCAATCTAATACCACAGGTACTATGAGAGATACCCACAGGAGCATAAACATGTAAACGGCCAGTTCTACCAGGGGCTGGGAAGATGATCAGAAAGGGTTTCCTTCACGGGCTTCAAAAAAGAGGCCTCAAAGAAGTGAAGCTTCAGCTGAGTCTTAGAAAAACGGGGGGAGCGAGGGATGACACGGCTGCAGCACAGAAAGGAGGTAGCTGGGACCAGGCTGCAATGCGGAGCTGGGTTGTACGTCCAGATGGGCATTCACAGACATCACTCTGGCAGCAGTGAAGGGGATGGAGAAGGTAAGAAGAGGCCACAATTACAGCCCAAGAGGGGATGAGATCCTTCACTTGGACAGGAGAGAAAATGAGGAATGACTATAAAGATTATAGAGATGAAGGTCTTTGTGACTAGCAGAATGTAAGCCCAAAACCCGCTGCCGCTGAGTCGATTCCAATTCATAGTGACCCTACAGCACAGAGCAGAGCAGCCCCATAGGGTTTCCAAGGCTGAAATCTTTATGGAAGCAGGCTGCCGCAACTTTCTCCCGCTGAGCGGTTGGTGGGTTCAAACTGCCAACCTTTTGCTTAGCAGCCAAGCGCTTAACCATTGCACCACCAGGATCTGGAGATGAAGGAAAAGGGAGACACTCTGAGGGGTGAGAAAAGAAAAAACACACAAGGTAATGACGGAACTTTACAAGAGAATATGAAAGACAGTCAGTTAGGGAAAAGACAGGTAATAGTAAGGATTCCATGGTGAAAATTCTGACGATGCAGGAAGCATCAAAAGATGGAAGGAATACACAAAAAGAATTGGTTGACACTCAACCATTTTAAGAGGTATCATGTGACTAGGAACCGATGGTACTGAAGGACGAAGTCCAAGCTGCCCTGAAGGCATTGGCGAAAAACAAGGCCCCAGGAATTGACAGAGTATCAACTTAGATGTTTCAACAAACGGATGCAGCGCTGGAAGCACTCACTCACTTGTGCCAAGAAATTTGGAAGACGGCTACCCTGCCAGCCGACTGGAAGAGATCCCTATTTATGCCTATTCCCAAGAGAGGTGATCCAACTGAATCTGGAAATTATCGAACAATATCATTAATATCACATACAAGTAAAATTTTGCTGAAGATCATTCAAAAACGGCTGCAGCAGTATATAGACAGGGAACTGCCAGAAATTCAGGCTGGTTTCAGAAGAGGACTTGGAACCAGGGATATCACTGCTAATGTCAGATGGATCCTGGCTGAAAGCAGAGAATACCAGAAGGATGTTTACCTGCGTTTTATTGACTATGCAAAGGCATTCGACTGTGTGGATCCTAACAATTTACGGATAACATTGCGAAGAATGGGAATCCCAGAACACTTAACTGTGCTCATGAGGAACCTGTACATAGATCAAGACGCAGCTGTTCGAACAGAACCAAAGGATACTGTGTGTTTGAAAGTCAGGAAAGGTGTGCGTCAGGGTTGTACCCTTTCACCATACTTACTCAATCCATATGCTGAGCAAGTAATTTAAGTAGCTGGACTGCACAAAGAACAGGTCATCAGGACTGGAGGAAGACTCGTTAATAACCCGCGTTATGCAGATGACACAACCTTGCTTGCTGAAAGTGAAGAGGACTTGAAGCACTTACTGATGAAGATCAAAGACCACAGCTTATAAAGAAAACAAAAACCCTCACAACTGGAACAATAAGCAACATCATGATAAAGGGAGAAAAGACTGAAGTTGTCAAGGATTTCATTTTACTTGAATCCACAATCAACATCCACAGAAGCAGCAGTTAAGAAATAAAGGCGCATTGCATTGGGCAAATTGGCTGTGAAAAACCTCTTTAAAGTGTTGAAAAGCAAAGATGTCACCTTAAAGACTAAGGTGTGCCTCACCCCAAGCCATGGTGTTTTCAGTAGCATCACATGCATGCGTAAGCTGGACAATGAATAAGGAAGACCGAAGAAGAACTACCGCCTTTGAATTGTGGTGCTGGAGAAGAACAGTGAATACACCACGGACTGCCAAAAGAACAAACAAATCTGTCTTAGAAGAAGTACAACCAGAAAGCTCCTTTAGAAGCAAGGATAGCGAGACTGCATCTCACATACTTTGGACATGCATCAGGAGGGATCAGTCCCTGGAGAAGAATATCATGCTTGGTAAAGTATGGGGACAGTGAAAAAGAGGAAAACTCTCAATGAGATGGATTGACAGAGTGGCTGAAACAATGGGCACAAGCATAACAATGATTGTGAGCATGGCACAGGACTGGGCAGTGTTCTATTCTGTTGTGAATAGGGTCGCTATGAGTCAGAACTGGCTCGGCACCTAATAGCAACAACACTTAGCAGTTTACCTATGTTACACGATGTACATGTGCCTGACATGGCAATAGGACACCCCAGTTGTCACGTGTCAAAGGTCACTGTCCATGCAAATCTCAAGTTTTGGTGAGGACTGGGCTAGAGGTCAATGCCGGTCAGCAACCAGCACCAGGTGGTTATGAAGCCACAAGAGGGTGAAGGCCAGAGGAAGAGCACTCGCCCACCTCCATGAGCTGCATCAAGCCCTTGAGTCCCACTGTCGGGGCCCAGCCTTCCTCTACCTGCACAGGTGCTCTCTCTTCAACTTCCTCACTGACCCATCAAGGCCCAGCCTTTCCGACCTCCTCTAACCGCACAGGCGCTCCTTCTCTCATCGGCCTCCTTTGTAGCCTGCATTGCTACTCTCTCCTCCTACTTCCAGCCACATAACTAATAGAGAACTGGAACCAGGGTGTTCTCTGCTGTATTTAGAGACTAAACGATGCTCCCAGAAGTGAGAAAAGGTACCTCACGTTACACAGGATGGGAGATTCCTTGATTAAAGATGGGTTTTTTTTTTCATTCTTAACTAAAAATTAACGTAACATAATCCTGGTTTTCTATAGAGCTGAAATAAGGTTTTGAGGTTAAGAAAAATGGTAGGCTAAGGCTAAACTTTAAAATCTCTAATAGTAACAAAAAGTTTTAGGTGTTTTTATTTAAACATTTTCAGTTTTTCAAACAAAGGCAGTATAGTAGTGGTGTGATTTCATATCTCATGTCACATCTAGGCAGCTACCAACTGCTATTCCCTCATCTGAACACTACATCTAAATACAAATAAATAACAAGTCTTTACATCCGCAGAGCTTCTGTTTTTCTGGAGATCTCAGAAATAAAACTATGGCAAGGAACGCAGAAGCAGAGTTTTCGCCCATCCTGCCCGGATCTGTCTTCACGCTGGTTTAACACCCTCTGCCCTCTCCCACCTGAAGCTGTCGCTGTTATTTAGCTTAAAATTTCCCCGAGTACAGAAGCCCTGGATTCTCTCTGGATCCTTAACTCTTTGAAGATGAAAAGTTTCACTTCTTTGTGTCACCACGGCATCTGCTGCTTACATCCAGTAAGCACTCAGATGCTTTTTGCTGAGCAACGTCCCTAGTGGCTCTCTAACTACTTTTCCTTAGCTTACAGGCTAATCAAAGGTGGAGCTCTGTAATGCAAGATGGTTCTAGGAAAAAAAGCATAAATTTCCTCTCTAAATTTCTGTTTTACTGTTAAATACTGATTAAGTATCCTGAAATTGAATATTCCCCCATCTGTCATTTAAAACCTTTTCAATTATTTGGCTAAAGCACTTAAGTGTTTTTTAACATGATTCCTCCACTCCAGCCAGGCTGTTGTTTTCCAAACACGTTTATTCCTAAGTACAAGCAGCTCTCACACAAAGCCCATGGAATTTTTTTTTTTTTTTTTTTTTAGTCTTAACTAACACTATGTTCTTTAACAAATGCTCTGTGATAGACCCATTCCAGTGGTACTTACACATTTGTTTTAAATTTATGTGGTGGGGGCACTGGGTTTTGGGCTCGCACTTCTAGCACTTCCATGTAATGTGGCTTCTTCTGGGCCCCACTACGAGGGCCTGTCAAGTTATCGGTACTTGTGTTTTCCCTTGAGCGGTGCTCCCCTGGGTCTGCGATTGTGATCCTTTGTAACCTATCAACAATCAGGTTGTCGGAGCTGCTGGAACTATCTTCTGCTTGTCTTGAAACAAGATGCTGTGGGAGACACTTGCTGGCTTCAGATAAGGAAGCGGCACTGGCTCCGCTGCTAGGAGCTGTGCGCCCGTTCACTATGCCCTCTGCTTCTGCAGTCTCTTCACTGCCTTTGTGAAAGAGATGTACAAGTCCCTGCTTTGGTGAAGCTGTTTTAGATGACTTGCTGTTATCTACAGAGGAGGAGCCAGGAACTGGTGGTGAAGTATGAAGTATCTGGTCAGAATTCTGAGCCTTAGCTGTGTCCACATCAACTCCTGCGGTCACTGTTTGCCTTACTGTACAGTCTAACCTAACAGGATGAAAGAGTTGACTTTTTCCTCTGAACTCTTCACGTTCTGCAACGGCCACTTTCAGTTTGGCAACAGAGTCTAAGATCTTTTTACCTTTGTCGGGCAATTTGCAAATGAATTTTCTGTCAAATGGAAAAGAACATGCATACATTAGAGCCATGTTTTCAAACTTCAGAGAAAATTAAAACGACAAAGCATTATCCTCAAAGGGAGAAAAGCTGGTTTTTAAATCAAAATCTGATTTTCAACTGCCCGGAAACGGGAATGAAACCAATTAAGGTAATCATTATCCAAACACCCCAATAATCAAGGCAGTACAAGAACAAGGAATATGCCTCATTTGTCTCATCCAATGAGAACTTAGTAAACACATTTAAGCATGTAATAATCATACATGACGTCCCAACAGATCAACAGTTTTGTAAGTATGGTCCTCAAGAGCCTCTTGGGGAGAAAGGGGAAAGGTCTGCGAGGTCAAAACTACTTTCATAAGAGTACTCAGATAGTACTGCCTTTCTCACGCACTTTTTCTCACATGGGTACAGTGGAGTTTCCCAGAGGATACCCTGATGTAGGGCACCACTGCTCTGGAGGCTCAATGGAATGTGTGCTTACATATCCTTGTTTTTAAAGATTTCTCAGTTGCAATTTCTAATAAATCAATAAATACTTATCGACATAACCCTCATAAACAAAAGCGTTTCTGGATCCTCAATAATTTTAAGTGTATAAAGGGGCCCTGAGACCAAAAAGTTGAGACAATTTGCTGCTACAGATAAAATTCCAACCTCGCCAAGTCAAGACACCCAAGTAACTATTTGCCCCCTCTGCTGGGTAGCAGAATTCCCTTTTCAGATTTCTTTTTCTATAGCCACACAATAAACGGGGACAGAAAGCTCACCAAAATTACATCTTAGGCCCTCTAGTCTTTCTCTGACACACAATCATTCCCATAGTGTCAACCATTAGCACCTCTCTGCAGCTCTGTGGTAGCTGCTATGTGTCCGCGTCCATGGTGCCCCTATTAGTGCATAGTAAAACTGCCCCATGGCATTTCCAAGGAGTGGCTGGTGGACTGGAGCTAGTGACCTTCTGGTCAGCTGCCAAGCTCTTAACTATTGTGCCACCAGAGCTCCTCTCTGCAGTTGAGATTCCTGTATTTTTTCCAGCCTTCTCTTCCCTAAGTTTAACAACCACTTCTCTAGCTTTTAAGTAGTCATAATTAGCCCGATGTCTATCCTGCCATATCCTAAACTTAGCAAAAGTCAATCTCTGGCCTATTCCCCTGCCCCAATTCAACCTCGAGCCTATTTCCCTCCCCAATTCCCCTAGTTTTGTTAATGGCTCTCGCAGCAGGCTGGGAACTTCAATCACCTCTGTCAACTACTTATTCAAATTACTCCGCAGCCACCTTCCTAGTTCACGTTCTTACGACCCCTTGTTGGAAACCCACCTAAAAATATCCTGTCTTCTGCCTCAGACTCCTTCAAACCCTCCTGCTACTAAATTAAACTCCTAAAAAAAAGTCACTTTTAATTTTTATTATATCACCCCTCTACTAAAACCCGTTAAATCCGAACGTGAGTCAAACTTCCTCGGCCTAATAAACCACTCTTTATATCCGACTCTTCCCATTTCCTACGGTTCCCACAAGAACAGGGTCTGCCAGGGAAACTGACATGGTGCTGAGCCGTCACCGTATTTGGCACTGTATGCGGGAGGGGGGCATATAAATGGGGCTGTGGCACACACCCTTCGTGGAACCGCCACAGTAGCTAAGGAAATTCAACCGGCTGAGCGTCCCAGAGCAGCCCAGTGGCTACGGCGGGCCAGCAGGCGAGCACCATCGAGACCCCGCGACGGCCAGCCACAGGCCGTCCATCGCCGCGGGGCTGACACGAAGCCGGCTCGGCAAGGTCACCTTCAGAGAAGGAACGGATGAGAGGAAAGGGAGGGGAGCTTCCCGGGGGGCCCGAACCGCGGGATCCCGGAGTTGGTTCGGCGGGACCCAAGCTTACTCGTTGCGCAAAAGTCTCTCCTGGCGCTTCAACATCTCCCGCAGCTCCGCCAAACTCCGCCGCCCCCAGTCCTCGGGAGCTAGGGGCTCGAAGCCGCGGGCCAGCGAGGACATTGTACGGGGGCTGCGGCTGGCGAGGCGGCGGGCACTCGGCTCCCTCGGCAGCCCCCGCCGCTAGCGCCGGATCCGCAGGCGGCGACGACTCTGGGGCGCGAGCGGGGGACGCCATTTTCCCGGAAGAACGGGGCTTCTTCGAGGCGAATCGAACTTTATTGACACAGCGGAAACAAACACAGACCGAGCGAAGGGGCCGCCGGGAGGAGCGGGAGAGGGCGGAAGTGACGGGGCTAACTTCAGCGGCCGGAAGGGCTTTTTTTCGCGCCTGTTTTTCGGGATTGATTCGACGGCGCTAGGTTCTAGGTTCTTTAGGGTCGTCTAGTCGTATTTTTTAATCTATTTCTTCGGAAAGTAGTTGAGTGCCGCCGTGACGTCACTACCCAGCGTATGTTAATGAACAAATCGCCACCGAAAGTAGAAGCCTGCAAGCCTCACAGGAGAAGCCCCTGCGCTTATGGAATTTACAGCATCGTGGAGGGGGGCAGAAAACCAAATAGTAACACAGTATGACAGCGAGATTGGGATGGACTTAGAGAAGGTATCCCTGAGCAATGAAATTTATGTTCAAACCTGGAGAAATGAAACACATAAGACAGTCATTACTGCTGGGTGGCGCAGACCGTTTGCGCTGGACTACTAAAGGTTGTTGGTTTGAACGCACTCAGCGGCACCACGGAGGAAAGGCCTGGCAGTCCGCTTTGTGCCATCGAGGTGATTGGGATTCGTAGCAATCCTATATGACACAGTAAAACTGTCCCATAGGACAGTTTCTTAAGCTGTAATCTTTACAGAGCAGACCACCAGGCCTTTTCTCCCAAGGAGGGCAAACTGCTGACCTTTCAGTTAGCACCCAGGCACTTAACCGTTGCACAACTAGGACTCCTTTCCATTACCCTGTGGAAGAGTTCTACTCTGTAACACCTGGGATCATCATGAGTCAACAGCAGCCTGTTTGGTTTTTTGGCCTACGGTGTGATTCCTCCTACCCTAAGGCTTAGCGAGGTCCTAGATGTTAACGTTAAAGTTGAAAGGTTCCCCAGTTATTGCTCTAGGCCATTTGGTGTCTGGCTTCTGCTGACTAGTTGCCATGACACTTGCAAGTCATCATAACAACCCAAAACACCCCACCATTCCCAAAGGTTCACAAGAGTTGAGGATGTCAGTAGGAGGTGTACAGCTGGCTGAGAATCTCTCTTTCACAACTTACTATTTTGCTGATGGAAATACAGAGGTACAAAACCTGATGTGAATATTCCCGGGGCACAGAACCAGTAAGTGATAGCCTCAGATTTCAAACCCAAATGCTCAGCTGCTCTTTCCAACATGCAACTCAGAAATGCTTTTCTTCGTTTCAGGCCTATTTCCAAATGTATAAAATTGGTAAACAAAACAAAACAAAACAAAATCGTTTTGTTTGTTTGAAGAGGAAGGCAATGTAAAAGGCATCACACCCAGCTCCCACTTTCTCTTTAGAGTTCAGCTCGTAGAGCTGTCTCCTGAAAGAAAGTGTAAGAAGCTTGCAAGCCTCATAGGAGATGTGGCTTTGGAGGCTTGAACATGCCCATGGGCTCCAGCACTCTTCCTGTTCTTTGATACGGAAAATTGAAGCTTTCTCAAAACCATGTCAGGCACCATTGCAGGGATTGCATCCAATGTCACAAAAGAATATGTGTATAAATTTTTGAATGAGAAACAAACTTGAGCTGTAAACTTCCACCTAAAGCCACAACAAAACTAAAAAAAAAAACTAATAAAAACCAAATATAAATGATAAAAAGGAAAAAAAATTGTGTAAGTTGCTATATAAACACAAAGCAGCTCCCCACCAACCAGACCGACAAACACTCTAGATAAAATCTGGAGCTACTCCCAGGAGTGTAGTTGCAGACTTTTCTGTATCTACCCCAATCTAGTCCATCTGATCAGATTAACTAATATATCAAAAGAAATTGCCTGCTTTCAAGAACTTCAGTAACCCGCTCCAAAAAAAAAAAAAAAAAAAAACCTAACCCGTTGCCATCGAGTTGATGTTAACTTACAGTGACCCTAAAAGGTCAGGGTAGAACTGCCCCTTAGGGTTTCCAAGGTGCAACTGGTGGATTTGAACTGTCAACCTTTTGGTTAGCAGCCAAGCTCTCAGCCACTGCGCCACCAGGGCTCCAGCTGTGGCTAAATAAGAAATAACTCAGATTAAAGTCCCCAAATGAGGTCCTAGTCACTCGGCAAGTTCCTCTAAGGCCTCCCTCATCCCTCCTCTAGGTTGCAGCTGGAGGTCTTTTCCCTGCCCCTGCCCCCCCCCCCCCCCGCCACAGTAGAGAACCCCCATACTCTGATCCTGGGCTACCGTTTCCATGGCAAGGATGCCTTTCTTTCAGGCCACAGAATTTTGTCCCCTGCCAGTTTCCCCTTGTAGAAGGCTATCCCTTCTCCCCTCGCCAATTATAAATCTTGGCTCAAAGCAGAAAAAGAAGGCCAGTGTGGAAGGCTGGAGCTAGATCCCATGGGGCTTTGTCGATCAAGATATGGAGTTGGGATTTTATTCTAAGCCATTTGTGGTAGGCAGCCTCTAGGATGGTTCCCAATGATTCCACCTTTATGTAATCCCTTCCCATTGAGTGTGGGCTGCCCTTACTCTCTTCTAACAAATAGAATACAGCAGAAGTCATGGGATATCACTTCCAACATTAGGTTATAAAAGATTTGAACAGACATTTCACCAAAGAAAATGTTCAGATGAAAAATAAGCACAATAATGTGTTCCACATTACTAACCATTAGGAAAATATGCATAAAAAATACAATGAGATACTACTGTACACTTATCAGAAAGACTGATGATGTCAGGTGTTGGCAAGGCTGTGAAGCAACTGAAACTCTTATACGTTGCTGGTGGAACTATAAAATGGTGCAACCACTTTGGAAAACAGTTTGGCAGTTTCTTAAAAAGTTAAACTTAACATCTACCATATGACCCAGTCACTCATTTGCTAGGTATTTATCCAGGAGAAATGAAAGCATATGTCCACACCAAGACTTGTACATAAATGTTCATAGTAGCTATATTTGGAATATCCAAAAAATATAAACAACCCAAATGTCTATCAGCTGGCGAATGGATAAACCAATTTCGGTCTATCCATACAATGGAAAACTATGGCACATGCACCAACTTTGATGAATCTCAAAATAATTATATTGAGTGAAATAAGTCAGAAAAATATGAGTGTATACTGTATGGTTCCATTTATATAAAATTATTTAAAATGAATACTAATCTACAGTGACAGAAAGCAGATTGGTGATCACCTCAGGATGTGGGGTGGCAGGGAGAAGTTGGGGGAGGGAGTCCAAGAGGACAGGAGGAAACTTTTGGGCAGGATGGATGTTCTCATTATCTTGATTGTGATGATGGTTATATGGGTATATATTTGATAAGTCAAATGAATCGACTTATCAAGTTATACACTTTAACTATGTACAGTGAAGAATGTGTCAGTTAAACTCCAAAAAGCTGTTAAACATCCCCCTCTAGCTTCCACCCTCTCTTCCATTTTCAGAGAGCAGATTCCAAAAGAATTGTCTACTCTCTTTGACTCCACTTCACCGCTCTTGCCAGAGCCATCAATCTCCTCCAGGGCCTCAAATCCAAGGAACAGGTTTTAGTCTTTATCTTCCTTCCTGCACCTGACTATGTTGACAACTTTCTCCTTCCTAAAACTCTCTCCTACCTTAAAGTCCATGGCACCAACTCTCCAGGCTTTTCAGCAAAGGAGTCTTTTGGCTCTTTGTCCTGGGGCTAGAATTATACTGAGTAGGCCCTTACTATCCAGTATCTCAAAGGCTTCTCAGGTTGAACATGCCCCAAATTGTACTCATTTATATTTCCCTCCCCAACCCACTCTTCCTGTTTTCATTCCTAGTCGCCCAACCTGGAAGTTACACATTCATGCTGGGCTGTTCTTTTTCCCTCAACCCAACAAGTCACTAAATCCTAGAGCCTAAATACCTTTCAGTTTCCAGTTGCCACAAATGGTTAAGCACTTGGCTACTAAATGAAAGTTGGCAGTTGGAAAATCTACCCAGAGGTGACTTGAAAGAAAGGCCTAGTGATTAACTTCTGAAAGATCACAGCCATTGAAAACATTATGAAGTGTAATTCTACTCTAAAACACATGGGGTCTCCATAAGTGAGAGCTAATTCAACAGCAACAGGTTTTGTTTTGTTTTTAATACCTTTCAATTCTTCCCCTTCTCCTCTCTACACTCTAATCTCTTCCACCCCTTTCAACTTCCCACCCCATATGCCCATCTGTCGGGGGACAGCCCCAGCAAGGAAAGACCCTCGCTGTGCGTCCTGGCAGATAATCCGAAGAACTGACACATAGCCCTTTCCAGATTCAGACGGTTATTCAGGGAAACTTACTTACACGAGCAAGCAGCTGCTTTCTCCAGTGGCGGCCGGCTGGAGTATTTTCCGCAACCACCTAGCAAGGGACCCACGCTTATATACCATTCCAGCTGGGACCAAGGCTCATCGTTTTCTCCCACGTCCTTGGGCAGTCAGTGTTCCCAGGGACTTCATGTCCAGGCCCAGATGTTTACCTTCTTGTTGCTAAGCCACTCTTCGGCCTTAGCCACTGTCCCAGTCATGCCCCTCCCGGCCTTGTACCTTAGCCCAAGTCCACCCCAGATTCATCCCCAGCATGCTTCAGGGAAGAGCAAAGCTGACTCCACTAGGGAGGGAATGCATATAGCTGAATTGCATTACCCTACAGTCCACCCCTACGTACCCTCCTAATGTCCTTACAATCTTACCGCCCCCTCTTCCCAATAGCCCTTGGACTTGGTATGCAGAGGAGCATTGCAAAACTAGACTACATACTCAGCATAACCAGCAACACAGGAAAAGACATAGTAATAAGAGACCCAATATCACCCAGAAGCCTGTCCACCAGGCAGACGGGAGGGAGTGCGGCCAGCAGGAGACGGAGGTCAGCAGCATCATGTTTGATACCAGAGATGTGTTGCTTCAAGACCAGAAGAGCCAAAGACACATTTTCAGAGGCACATTGCAATACATGCAACATTCAGTTTTTATATCATGGCACAGGTGCCACCCTGGGTGGTGATCAGGATGTCAAGAGCCATTCTACTCTGAAGGATGACCTTCTGTATTTGTTGAGTCTCCACATTCAGAAGGGTGATAGCCTACATGGTGTTGTTAAGTGCAGCTGTGGTGTGTCTGGCTAGCACCTCTACCTGCCACTCAACATCTATAGTGGTGGCCTGGGGCAAGAACAGGGACAAGGGGCAAAACCACCGTGATGTGCACTGGTATCTATGCTGGGCTGTTAAAGTTTGAAGGTTGCTGGGAACGCTGGAGAGGGTGGTGTAAATATTAGCAGCTATGTAACAGCCCCCAGGTGCAGCACCCCACGAAGTTGTAGGGGAGGTACGGCTACCCATGCAAGCCACATGTCCAAAGCCACCCCTTGGGTGATGGTTATGCCCCTGCCCATAGGCTTTGCTTTTGCTTCCCTAACCAACTATTGGCAACAACCAACAGGGTTCTAGCACACTGTTGTCGGGGGTCCAACCCATCACTCTCTAGAACTCTCCCCAGTTTCACCTGTCTCTCTCTCTCACTCACTCTCTTCCCCTTTAGCCCCCTGTATCACTTTCTCATCCAGTCTTTTTGTTTCTCTCTCCTTCAGTCTCACTTCTTTTTTCACTAACCTGTGTAGGGGCCATAGGATGTGGGCTACATGGGGTATGAAGGGGTGCTAGTACTCCAGGAGCCTGACAATTACCTGTAGTTCCTTCACAGTTTCTGCGTGGGGGTAGGCTTGGACTTTATCTATCACTGCTTCAGGCATCACTCACATCTTACCGACCAGATAACACCCAAGTACTTGACCAACAAACCAGGCCCCTGTGTTTTTCCCTTGTTCACTGCCCATCCCCACGACTGGAGGTGCATGATTACCTCACCAGCTGTAGTCTGCAAAGAAGCAAACGACTCAGAGGTCAGCATGACATCATCAATATAGTGGAATACGGCCACCTCAGCAGGGGGAATCCACCACTTGAGGTCAGTGGCAACCATGCCATGGCATATGGTGGGGGTATGCTGGTACCCTTGTGGGAGTACAGTGGAAGTCCACTGCCTCACCTCCCAACTGAAGGCAAACTGGTCCTGGCTGTCTGAGTGTAGAGGGATGCTAAAGAAAGCATTAGCCAAGTCGAGCACAAAGTGGTAAGTGCCCAATGCCTCCCCCATTTGCCCCATCATCTGCATGATGTTGGATACAGTTGCAAACAAGGGGAGTCACCTTATTCAATTCCCAGTAGTCTACCATCATTCTCCAGGAGCTGTCCGGCTTGAGCATTGGCCAGACAGGACTATTGAAGGGGCTCTTGGCAGGTCTCAAAATACCCACTGGGTGTAGCTCCTGGTGTAGCTCCTGCACTGCCTCAGTGAGTTCTTGGTGCCCACCAGGGAGGTGGTACTGCTTAAGGGCCATGACCTGAGCTGGGGAGTGCAACTACACAGGGGACCATTTAGCATTACCTTGTACTACAGTTTTTATGGCTCTCACTTGCAGGTGGAACTTACTGGAGGTCTGCAGCTCCAGCCCCAATAAGACATCTCTGCCCAGAATGTATTCCAGTAACAGGGCTATGTATACTTGGTAGGCCTTTGGGAGTAGCCTTCTAATCTGCAGCACTAGTTTGATTTGGCACACTCTGACGGCCCCACCCCCGTACCCATCAATAGCTGTTAGCAGGGGTCCAGTGTATGATCATTTCAGTGTGTGGCCTCTGATCCCCTGTCACTCAGTGGAGGGCTTCCTGTACCTGCGGTGTACCTTGGCCACACCTCTAGTCGAGGGGTGAGGGACACTCCCACCCCTCGGCGGTGGGGAGCCTTAGACTTGGCCTCCTTTCGTGGGCTCTGGTCAGTGCCTTTGTGGAACCCAGATCTTTTGTCAGGTACAATTCTATACCACAGAAACACATTTTATAGAATAGACAGTTTGAGCAAACATATGGCACAAATAAGAAATGCCCTTCCAGGGAGCTGCTGTACTGAGACCCCAGACTGCTTGTCTGAGATGCATGGTCCAGGCTGGGGTTGTCTTGTCCCCTCTCATCAGCCATTTAAACCTGTCCATTGAAGTGCTCAATTGCCCCTATGTCTTGGGCTGATAAAGAGTGTGAAGAGTTCATTCAAGATCCAGTGGAAGCCTCTGTATAGGACAAAAAGCCCCGATACAATTTACCTGCTGAGAACGCCCTGGCCTGTTGGCTCGGAAATCTGTCCCTGCACAGGTTTTAGCCTTGGCCAGGGTCTCGTAGGCGGGTCAGCTTTCCTGTGCTATCCAGCATTTTCTGATGACAATGGCAGTCCATGCATGTAGGCCCAGTCTAGGATGGTGTGTGAGTCTCCATGGACGGTCCTCTCTTAGATCCAGAAGGAGGTTGATTGTTCATCTCTTTACTCTGGAGCAGACAATGCTTCAGCCTCTGCAGTCAGCTGATTAGACCGATCTGCTCGTTGGCTCTTTTCCGCTCTCATCATAGAGGCTTTTCTGATGACTACCCACACAAGTAGCCAAAGCTTATCAGAAGCAGGACTGATTTTGTTATTTTTTTTTTTTGTCCAGATGTCTCATCTCTGTAGGGACTTATATGTCAGTTCGAGGGTTGTCAGTAGCCAGATTGAATGGCCAGGCTATTAGCTATAGCCTACGTCACAGTTGCCTTGTGCCCCTCTAAAAACAGCCCTAACTGCAGCAATTCCCATCAGGACTTGGAGGCAAAAGTTTACAAAGGTTTGCATTAATATGTCAGCATCATCAGTACATACAGTAAGATCCATAGTCAGGCTGGGGCAAGTGCCTCACTGATAGTGACCTCAGACCCAAAGTATACCTAATTGTAACACCACACCAAGTGCAAGCATTGGGTCCAGCCCAGTTGCCTGGTGACCTGGAGGTGGGCCCCCCTCTTCTAGCTTTCCCCTTACCACTGCAGCTGCAGCTATGTTGCTGTTCAGTTGTCTTGGCGGGGGCAGCTATCAGAGAATTCTGGGGTCTCTTCAAGGTCTCTCAACACAAGCTATCTTGAAGGGCTTTTTACTCCTTTTTTATTTTTTCCTTTTTTCCCTGCTGTTTTAACTCTTGCTTTGCACTAGGTGTTACAGGGTGTTCTCAGCGCCAGGGACCTGTTTATCCCTTCCAAATAGCTCCAGTCCCATGCTCTACCGACTGAGCTAGCTGGGCTTCGCTGGCCACCCTGGGATTTCTCCCACAGAAAAGCATACGGGCCAGACCTCCCCACACAGAGGTCGCTGGCCACCCTGGGATTTCCCCTGAAGATGCCTCTAGCTTCTGCAAACAGGGCACTAATGTTTCAGTGGAGGAGGAATATGCTGCCCACAAATCCTCCAGTTGCAGCTCTGCTTCCAGCTGCCTAATTAGGGCCCTAGTAGCTGGCTCCACACCGGACACCCCTCTCAATGCTGCCAATAGAAGCCACCCCACACAAGCCGCCTCAGCACGGCAATCCGGCTTTTGCTTTGGGGTCTCCCATGAATGTCGCCATGCCCACAACAGCGGCCTCGCAACTCCCGCAACCAAAACGTGAACAGCCTTCTTTTCTTTCTCAACATGCAAAGACTCTAGTAACTGCAACAATCCCTGTGGTGTTTTCAGGGCATCCCAGTACTCACGCACAGGTCCCCAGGCATCAACAGCCTGGGTTGGTGGTCCCAGGGCACACGCCCCTGGCCACCCTGGGATTTCCCCCAGCAGAGCCCGCTTTTCCCCCACGCATCTGGGAAGGCATGATGTGCCCTTCAGATACCCACCGACTACGCCCCTTGTCGGGGGACAGCCCCAGCAAGGAAAGACCCTCACTGTGCGTCCTGGCAGATAATCCAAAGAACTGACACATAGCCCTTTCCAGATTCAGACGGTTATTCAGGGAAACTTACTTACACGAGCAAGCAGCTGCTTTCTCCAGTGGCGGCCGGCTGGAGTATTTTCCGCAACCACCTAGCAAGGGACCCACGCTTATATACCATTCCAGCTGGGACCAAGGCTCATCGTTTTCTCCCACGTCCTTGGGCAGTCAGTGTTCCCAGGGACTTCATGTCCAGGCCCAGATGTTTACCTTCTTGTTGCTAAGCCACTCTTCGGCCTTAGCCACTGTCCCAGTCATGCCCCTCCCGGCCTTGTACCTTAGCCCAAGTCCACCCCAAATTCATCCCCAGCATGCTTCAGGGAAGAGCAAAGCTGACTCCACTAGGGAGGAGATGCATATAGCTGAATTGTATTATCCTACACCATCCTTCCTGCTGTTTTGGTTCCTGGCTTCTTTCACCTGGCACGCCGGCTTTGAGATTCGTCCATGCTGTTGCATGTGTCAGTAATCTGTTCCTTTTTATTGCTTAGTAGTATGGATATAGTAGTGAATTGTGTGGCTTTGTTTATCCATTCAACAACTGGAGGACACTGGGTTTGATTCTAGTTATTGGTGATTATGAATAAAGTCTCTGTAAATATTTGCATACAGGTATTTTTGTGAACATAAGCTTTTGCTTCACTTGGGTAAATACCTGGGAGTGAGATTACTGGGGCATGTGGTAAATGAATGTTGACCTTTATAGGAAACTGCGAAGTGTTCACGAGGTGTCTGTGCCAACTTGTATTTCCAGCAGCGCTGGATCAGGGTGCCCATTGCTCCCCATCTCGTCAGCTCTTGGTATGGTTACTGTTTTTTTTAATTTTTGCCTCCAGATTACTGGCTTTTTTCCCCAAAGGTCTATGTGCTGTAGCTTGGGCATTTAAGAAAGATTACAGAACTAGTACCAAACATTTTTGATGGTATCAATTATGTTTTAAGGGGGAGTAGAGAACTTCTCCCCGTGAATAAGTAACACAATGCATGGGTTCTGAGGAGCAGAAGGGAGAAACAAAGGATTATAAACAAGTAAGAAGCAAATTCTATTTTCGTTTGTAATTAAAAGAAAAAATCCATTTGCAAATGGAACATGCTGAATTTTCAAACAAACCAAAGCAGGAGCCAAAGATAGCTAGTGAAAAATTAAGAATGGCAAAGAGTCCACAAGAAAGCTTCTAGAGCTAATAGAGGAATTGAGCAAAGTTGCAGGGTACAAAGTCAACAAACAAAAATCAGTTGGTTCCTATGCACCAGCAATGAGAAATTAGGGAAACAATTCCATTTACAGTAGCAGCCAAGAGAATAAATACCTAGAAACAAATCTAACTAGGAATGTGAAGGACTTATACAATGAAAACTATAAAACACTGCTGAAAGAGATTTAAAGAGACTTAAATAAATGGAAATATGTTCCATGTTCATGGATTGGAAGACTTAATATTGTTAAGATGTCCATACTATCCAAAGCGATCTATAGATTCAATGTAATTCCAATAAAAATTCCAGCAGCCTTCTTTACAGAAACAGAAAAGCCAACCCTCAACTTTATAGGGAATGGCAAGAGGCCCTGAATAGCTAAAGCAATGTTGAAAGAGAAGAACAAAGTAGGAGGACTCACACTTCCTATTTTTATATAGCTACAGTAATCAAAACAACCTGGTACTGGTATAACAGACATGTAGACCAATGGAATAGAATTGAGAGTCCAGGAATAAACCCAAACATCTATGGTCAACTGATTTTTGACAAGGGTGCTAAGTCCATTCGATGGGGAAAGAAGAGTCTTTTCAATAAATGGTGCTGGGAAAATTGCATTTCCACATGCAGAAAAATGAAACAGGATCCATGCCTCACAGCATACAAAAAAAAAACAAATTCAAAGAGGATTAAGGACCTAAATGTGCAAACTAAAACCATAAAATTCTTAGAAGAAAAAGCAGCAACAACACTGTCAGGCCTAGCTTTTAACAATGGGTTATCTAAGATAATAACAAAAGCACAAAGAGCAAAAGACAAAATAAATACATGGGACCTTTTAAAAATTAAGGAAACCCTGGTGGCCTAGTGGTTAAGAGCTTTGACTGCTAACGAAAAGGTCAGCAGTTCAAATCTACCAGTGCTCCTTGGAAACTCTATGAGGCAGTTCTACTCTGTCCTATAGGGTCGCTATGAGTTGGAATTGACTCGACGCCAACAGGTATGATAAAAATTAAAAATTTTATTCATCAAAAGACTTTACCAAAAAAGTACCATCTGCATTCCTAACAAGTTCCCAGGCAATACTAATACTGCCGGTTAGGCACCAATCCTGAGATCCACTAGTTGAGCAGTGGCTCTCAAAATTCATGGTACATAAGAATCACCTGGGGATCTTGTTAAACTGTAGATTCTGATTCAATATATCTGGGGTGGAAATGCAGATTATCAGCAGGGGTTCCAACTGGTTCAAAGCCCTGAAGAAAACCAGAGCGAAAAAAGGAGAGAGAAAGGCAGGAAGAAAGAAAAGCGACTGGTTGACAGGGAGACAAGAGTGGAAGGGATAGTAAGAGAACTAGCGTTTCTCTGCACAGAAATGAGAAAAACAATGCTTCATAATTGCTTAGGAATCCACGGACACATTCCTCATTTCCCTTCCAGCTCTAAAATTCTATCCTTCTACAAAATGTCCCATTTCCCCTTTTTATATTTCACTGTGATCCCAAGGCAGCAAAAGGCTTTCCTCTGCTTCCCAAGGGTTTAGGCTGTAAAGTGCAGGCACTCCACACTGAAAGTAAGTGCTTACGGCAGTTATCCAAACTGTCTGAAAGGAGGAACCGTATTTTCAGTTCGTATCTCCCTCTTTATCAGCAAATAGTAATTTAAAGCCATTTACCGGGGTTATGGCTCCCGGGTGACCGATGTGGCCTGTTAAAATGAATCCTGACAGAAGATCCTTGCTGCTTTCTCCAAGCGCCTTCCGGCCTTCGTTTATGAACAGGAGAGACAGACAGCCCATCCCAGAGGGGCTGGAGGAGGAAGCACGTGAAAATGGCTGCCGCACCTTTGTTTGCTCAGCTGCAGGGAAAAACTAGGACTAAGGGAAATGGGATTAATCAAGGGGGCAGTTACCCATTTAAAAAACATATATATATATGAAGACATTGGTGAGAAAATCTCAGCCAAATAAGTTCCAAGTTGGAGGGAAAGAAGCCTTTTCTCCTCAGGCCTTCTCATGGCTGAGTATCGTTTGGTAACAAATCACACCTTTTAGGCCACCACTGTATCTTATGATCTTTTTGATTGTGGGGGAAGAAGAAATAATTCAGAGGGGAAAAAATTAAATGTTTAGTTTTCTGAGATTCCATGTAATTTTACTTTTTAATATGAAATTTTTACTTTTTAATTAGTGAAGGTAACTGGTTAGATATGTGACTAATTGTGATCGAATAACACCTTTTTAAAATTTTTCATTTGAATAAACTCACAAACCAGAAAAGCAAGGCCTTGAAAGATCATGGGTACTCGACATTGTAGCTAAGGCCCTTCCGCTGGGCTTATTTCACTTCCTCCTAACCAAAAGGTCAGTGGTTCAAATCCACCAGCTGCTCCGTGGGAGAAAGATATGGCAGTCTGCTTGCTTAAGGATTACAGCCTTGGAAACCCTATTGGCAAGGGTGAATTATCCAGTAAGCAAGGTAGGCACGGGCTTACTTGTGCTTACTTACTAATCTGGAGCGAACAATTTTCTCATAGGTATCACATCTTTTGGTGCAACCCTTGTGAAATTGTGCACTCCAAATTAGTAAGAAAGCACAAGTAACCCCGTGCCTATCTTGCTTAAGGTAAAGGGATGCTCCAAGTGGCTTTCTTCTAAAAGGCTGGCTGAGGTGACCCATCCACATTAAAAGAGAGAAACTTGATTGGAGAGAAAGGGAGAGAATGGAGGGGATATTATTGAGCAACCTGAGAGGAGGAGTTATCACGGATAGTGGCAAGCATGTCGAAAGCAAACTCTGCTTAGGATCGGTTCAAATTCCATGCTGGAGGGCAGTCTCCTGGGCTTAACTGGGCTCCTTCTAAGAGCTTTCATAAAGCATTCAGTATATTGTGTCACAAAAATTACTTCATTAATAAAATAAGCGATTTTTTGACATTTCTTTTGTGCTTGAAGACAGTTTGCACATATATTTATCAGAAAACAGAAAAGCAGGGAGAGGGAGGGAGGTAATTTGCAAAGTCATCAGAGAGTAAGAGGTCCTAACTTCCGTCCTTTTCCAGCTTCATTGAGGCGCGAGTTGTCCATTTGGTGGGGAGAAAGAAGAACCAGGTCTCCAGACAGACAACATCAGCACGCTGTAGCTACACTCTCTGGAGTCTGACGTGTCTGATCCCCTTTAATTTTCTGTCTTCCATGAAAGAGGACACAGTCCTGAGACGCATCAGCTAGCAGAATAGGTGGTGAGAAGTAAGGAATGCCCCTGTGATACAGTCGGGAGAGTAATTCAGGGGAAAGGATCCACCATTTTCTCCCCAAAAATTAGGAGGAGAGAAAAGTCAAGAATGGTATTGAGAAAGAGTTTCAATTCTCCTGGAATCCAGATTTCTGGGGTCCATGGAGTTGGGGCAACCCACCTAGGCTGGTGTCCTTAGATGTTCTTTTGAACCTTGAGCCTCAAGCACACTGTTCTCCTAAAAGTCCCCTTTAAGTCAAACAATAGTCTTGCTAATTAGTAAAGACAGATTTGCCTTGGGCACTGTGCTCTTTTGAAGAATTCAGTCAGTTTCAGGAAACAGAAATTCCAGGGTCAGACTGAAAGCTGTGTTTTGTAAATTATGATTAAGTAAACACTGTTCTGGGGCCCTTTTCTCTGGCAATGTCAATAGGATGAGGTATAAGAATTTTTGGAAGTATTCATCTTCAGAACATTTTTGACTCCCTAGTGGAAATGCTACCTCGATTTGCAAATCGTATATTAAATAAACTTCAATCAGTTTCTATTATCAGCTTAGTACGATTTTTGTTTGAACAGCATATAAGACAATAAGGATGAACCAGACAGGGGAAGATTATCAGTCATCCTCAATTCTTTTTCTTTTCTGGCAAGTCAATCAGGGTGTAGGGAGGCTAACAAGCTCACAGAGGCAATCTCGAAACTACCAATTTCAAGATGAATAGACATTGATATCCGCTGCACAGCAGCCTAAACACCTTCCCCTCTCTTGTCTGGCTGCCTCAGTCAGGCGCCTTTCATATTTGTGGCACCTCAGAATGTCATTCCACGCCTCGTCTGGTGCCCCCTTGGACTTGAGCCTGGGGCAAATGCCTCCCTCTACCCCCACCCCCCCGCCCCTGCTACGCCTTTGAAGTCAATTACTTCTTTGGGCCTCAGTTTCCTCCCCTTTAAAACAATGGTACTAAACCGGATAAACTCCAAGATGCCTTTCAACACTTACATGATATGATTCCAGCATGATTAATATTCTAAGACATTCTTTGGCAACATCTGCATCTATTTAAACTCATAAATGTTGAGAAGAAATATTTGGTATGCAGTAAACCAGGAAGCAGGTAGCTCCCTTTAAATAAATACTTGCCCAGCACTGGCAAAGTTTCAGGTTTTATCAGCCTTTGCTGTACTCCAGTCACTGTCCATATCTTATGGAGCTGGATAATGTTTTCCATTACGTAGAATTCTTGGCCATAATTTTTTTTTTTTTTAATCTAATGGATGACAGCTCTGAGTAATTTAAGATTATTTATGAGGTTAAAAAAAAAAAGCTCAAGTTGTCAAAATAGCAGAAGACGAGCAAACTATAGTGAATAATTTGGGAGGAACCTCACTTGAAGCAGGCTGAAGAAAAAGGTAGTGTGAAAGGATGAGCATTGTGTAGATATAGTGCAGGAGCCCCTCGGTAATGCAAAAGGTTAACCAGCTGGGCTGCTAAAGAAAGGTGGGAGGTTCAAGTGTATCCAGAGGTGACTCGGGAAAAAGGCCTGGCAATCTACTTATCAAAAATTCAGTCACTGAAAACCCTATGGAACACAGCTCTACTCTGACACACATGGGATCATCATGAGTCGGAACTGACAGCAACAGGGAAAAAAAAAGATAATGTACAAAAAAAATCAAGGGTCCCAAATTGTGGATTTTTGGCCAAGTCCAGCCTACAGATGGGTTTGTTTGGCAGCACAGAGTTTTTCAAAACCATGAATTTGAGTGACATTAGGATGGGAACATATAGCTTGAGGGAGCACCCCTCACCCACGCCCATTATCCCACCCTAGACCCTTTACACCAGGGCACCAGGGCATGTGAGTTTGGATGTATCATGTAAGTGTAAACGAAGAATTTACTAGCCTGCCCCTTTTCCTTTCTGAGAGGCCACAATTAATAGCATAGGAACTCTGTAGTATTACTAGTGGGCAATATATACTTGTTACAGAAAAGCGTTGATTACTTATAAATCTCAAAGTTCCGTAAGGCCTTCTATGTTTAAGAATCCTCACAGATGGTTCTCAGATAATTCATAGACTTAATGTTCCCCCAGACAATAAGCTTCAACAAGATCACATTTTTTTTTTTCTAGGATCAAGTATAAAAAATAAATTTTAATTCAATTACTACCTTAGCAGTCCTATCTACAAGGTAAGGACTCGCCTTTTCTGGGGGAAATCAGTTTCCTTTTTTTATAGTCTGCCTAGTGAGTGCTCTATTCAAATGATATAATCCTGTCATTTTGAACAATTCTTAAAGGAATTGTTTGCAATCAAACCAGGCACTACATGCCATTGTTTACAAAGCTAGATTTAACATTTTTGTCTATAACAAATGCCATTTTAAAAGGTCAAAGAAAATCACAAATCTTTACCAAGGCCACGGAAAAAGCATCTTTATGACTATATTTTCCATTTTAAATTCTGTATCTGTGATTTTGTTACAAAAAAAAAAGTCAATTTGAGACAACCCTAATTTCCTTACTCTCAGGCCCCCAAAAATGTTTAAATCTATTTGTGGGTACCATAAAGATACTTCATTTTAGGATTGGTCCACAAAGTAGCCAGTAAACTTTTTCAGGCTAGGGGTGTTTTGTTTAGAAGGTGCAGAGTTAAGAGGAAAGGGGAGAATTAAAATATTTGCAAGATGTCATTAATCTCCAGTGAGAGTCTAGAGTTGATGTCCCCCGCCCCCCGCCCCACCACCACCATTTTTTCAGAACTAATCCAGCTTTCTGTTATTTGGCTCAGAAAAGTCTTAAATCTGTAACAAGAGAGGAACTTCCTGTTCTCAATGGTATGGCTGCCAAAGAAAACAGTTACCAGAAAAGTCCCAGGCCCCCAAAATTGCCTACTAATTATTTCTCAACCCCACCTCCCACCCCTCATTCAGGAAGGCAAATGCTGTAAATGTTCCATGTTAAAACCCTAAAGTATGTGTTGAAAAATTAAGAGAAAACCCTCAAGAATTGTTTGTCATTTATTTATATTTTATCACATCCAAATTATACTAGTTTTATGGCCCTTGGGCCCAAATTAATGTTTCTTATTATATTTTGTTCAGAATTCCACAAAGATTATACCATACCTTCATCGGAATACATTAGGGAAGTTTTTACTTAGGATTTTTCCAACTAAGAAAGAAACGAGCGGCCCCTGATATGCAGGAGCTGGCCTGGTACTGCTACCAGCTGGACCATGGTGGTGGTAGCAGCTGGCCTAATACTCATAGCTGAGTCTTGGTATTCTCCTTGGTGATCTACAGTTTCAGTGGAATCCCAACCAAAATCCCTGCAGCCCTTTTGTAGAAACTGACAGGCTGTAAAATTCATATGGTAATGCAAAGAACCTAGAATAGCCAAAACAATGTTGAAAAGGAAGAACAAAGTTGGAGGACCTGTGCTAGCTGACTTCCAGGCTTATGATAAAGCTGGAGAAATCAACACGGTATGGTACTGGCATCAAGACAGGCAGATAAATTAACACAGTACAGAAACAGACCTCTGCATAAACGGCCAATTGCTTTTCAACAACGCTGCAAGAGCCATACAGTTGAGAATGGACATCCACATTCCAAAAAATACCCACATTCCAAAAAAGTACTTTGATTTCTACTTTGCCCCATGTATTATCTGTATTATCTGCCTCACGCCACGTAACACTTCACCCCCACACTCGGCAGCTGTTTCCCTCTGGTCTCTCTACTTTTGAACCCTCTTGCCAGAATCTCATCTTCAGTCTCTTTTGGATCTTTCCTACCCTGACAAAGTAAATGGGATTATCCTCAAATTCCCAGATGAGGCAAAGGAGACTACAGTTTGTTTAATCTCCTGTTCATGCAATCACATTTCTTTGCCCTACGCTTCCTTCTGCATAACCCCTACTCACCAGTATCCATCAATCCAATCCAGCAGTATTCATTAAAGCAGCCCTGGTGGCACAGTCGTTAAAGCACTTGGTTGTTAACCCAAAGGTTGGCAGTTCAAACTCACCAGCTGCTTGGCAGGAGAAAGATGTGGCAGCCTGCTTCTGTAAAGATTACAGCCTTGGAAACCCTATTGGGTAGTTCTACCCTGTCCTATAGGGTCACTATGAGTCAGAATGGACTCAACAGCAGTGTGTGTGTGTGTGCGTGTGTGCGTGTGCGTATGTGACATTCAGTAAGATTGAATCCTTGGGTTTGCAAATAACAGTGCAACACCTCCTTTCCAGTAATGTACTAATACCAAACCCAAACCAAGCTTGTTGCTATGGAGTCGATCCTGACTCATAGTGAGCCTATAGAAGGGGATAGAACTGCCCCACAGTGTTTCCAAGGAGCCCTGGTGGCGCAGCGGTTAAGCGCCTGCCTGCTAACTAAAAGGTTGGCAGTTCAAACCCACCAGCTCCTCTGAGGGAGAAAGATGTGGTAGTCTTCCCATCAGCCTTGGAAGCCCTGTGGGGCAGTTCTACTTTGTCCTATTGGGTTGCTAGGAGTCAGATTTGACTCCATGGCAATAAGTTTAATCTTTACGGAAGCACACTGCCACATCTTTCTCCCATGGAGCGGCTGGTGGGTTCAAACCATCAACCTTCTGTTTAGCAGCCAAACACTTAACCATTGAGCTACCAGGGCTCCCCTTAGTTAGTATTAATACCCAAAAAACCAAACACATTGCCGTCGAGTGGATTCCAACTCACAGCAACCTTATGGAACAGAGTAGAACTGCCCCACAGAGTTTCCAGGAAGTGCCTGGTGGGTTTGAACTGCTGATCTTTTGGTTAGCAGCCAAGCTCTTAGCCACTGCGCCACCAGGCCTCCAGTAGAACGAACATTAGGTATCAATTATCGGCACACCTCTGGCGCAATGCTGGGAAATCAATCCATGCTATTTCTTATATTCCACCACAGCAATCTTACGCGGAGGACGCAGTTCTGTGTATTTCACAGGTGAAGCTGCTTTCTCGGGCAGCTAGCAACGTTTTCCTCATTTCATTCAAACCCCTCATGGAGACAGTAGGAAAAACAAACAAAACAAAAAAACAGAAAATAGTGAGAAGTTTACTTTTGCTACTGAAACAATCCCTATTACACTGTCCCTGCTGAGGCCTCTTTCGCGTATAATTTTGCATAATTATACAAGTATATGAAGACGATCTGGCCTTAGCATATCGATTAACTGGGCTCACATTTTCAGCTTCTGGTAGCCTCTTGAAGGTTTTGCACATTTTCCTTCAGAACAACTTTTTTTTTTATTATCATTGTGGAATGACACACAATAAGCTAAGACTTTCCACTATAACCTCTCTGCAGTGCACAACTCAGCAGCACTGAGTGCACTCCGGATGTCCGGCGTCCACCGCCACTGTCTAGCTCTAGAACTCTCCTCACCCAAAAAGGACACCCGCGCCCATTGGCAGTCACTCCCCGTTCTCCCATCCTCCCAGCCCCTGGCAACCACCAGTCTGCTTTCTGTCCTTACCTGGGCCTACTCAGGCCTCCCACCCGTGTTCTAGGGGCAGACGGACGGGCTTGGGTGGTTTCAGGCAATTTTCTTTATCCACAAAATGGCGATGACATCTTCCTTGCAGGCTCTTGTGAAGACTCAGTGCACGTCTGCTGCATCTAACTCAGTAGCTCTTGTGAAGACTCAGCTCATGTCTGCTGCGTCTAACTCGGTAACTCTTGATGCCTTCACTTCCCCAGCCAAGATTCTTTCTGGATGACTTTCACTTGCAAATTTCTTCATACTTATCCAAGTGTGGCATGTGTCCCCTTCTCAGTGGTTTACATCACTGGGAGGACACAAAATGGACATGATGACCAAGCACCAGATGGAGAAGAGCAGAAAAGAGGGGGCTGAAAAAGAAGTCCTCCTGGGATTCAAAGTCAGCAAACATCAGGAAGACCTGCTGGGAAAGGCCTTAGAGACCGCAAAGAACTCCAAGTCCCTATCTTTGTCTCCTCAGTATCTAACTCGGTAGCTGGTATGCACTGGTTGAACTGAACTAGGTCTCAAATCTGGGTGTCAAGATCAGTGTGGCCTGAGCCAGGATAGGAAGAAATCCTACCTTTCCTGTCTCCTCCCGCCACCCCCTCACCCCCCCCCACCCCCCCCCACCCCAGCCCTCCCAGGGACCAGCCTGGAGATCCCGGAACAAGCAGATGGCATTTGCTTGGGGGAAGTGTGCGCCCAGAGTGAACACTCAGGCCAGCTCAGGGGGGAGTCTTGGTTGGTGCACCCTCCAGTGGGGGAACCATGTCATACCACCCAGCTCCAAGAGCTTCCCAAACCTTCTTCTCTCGCCCTGGCTGGCCCTGAAAGTATCCTTGGGGGCATGCACCACCCAGATTAAAACCCCAACCCAGACCTATGGCTTCCTGGCCTAGTTTTCTATCTCCAGGGAAGGCTAGTGGAGGCCCCCTTTCATGGCTGACTCTAGCTTCTGGCTCACCAAGCAGCAGGCCTTCTCTGGTTCCTGGGCCCTGGGGAACATGTTGCTCCTTCTGTTTCCTGCTGGCTGCCCAGGCACCTGGTCCTGTTTCCTGCTGGCTGCCCAGGCACTCTCTGGGCCTGGGGACACCTACAAGCCTGCAGCCCACACCTGAACAGTTGCTGAGCTCAGCTATTCAAAGGCAGTATCCTAAGGAACTTTTCTCGCTGCCCGTTTGGGGGATGGGTCTGCCTAAAGACAGCTACTTTATACACTTTTCATGTCTCATTCCCAGTGCTGGCAAAGGGGTCAGGAAACCATACTCTTATCCTGTTGGTGAGTTTCAGTGGGTACACATTTCCAGAGGCCGAACTGGACTGTACGCACCAAACAGCTTCAAACGTTCATAACTCCTCTTGGACCTCATCCTGGGAAGACAGACAAGTATACAAAAACATATGTACAAGATGGTCCAACAAAGATGGCTTAAAAAGGAGTAAAAACAATCCCCAAAACACCAGCATTTACGGGACAGGTCAAGTAAATTATAGTACATCAATAAAATAGAATCCAATTAACTGTCAGACACAACGGTATCAATCTATACTTATTGATATAAAAGAATGATCACAATACAAGTGAAAAGTGGTTACAAATACATGTAATGATGAAAAACCAGCTGTTGTCCAGCCGATTCTGACTCACGTGTCAGAGTAGAACTGTGCTTCATAGGGTTTTCCGTGGCTGATTTTTTTGGAGGTATGTTGCCAGGCCTTTCTTCCAAGGCACCTCTGGGTGGACTCCCACCTTTCAGTTAGCAGCTGTCTTAGTCATCTAGTGCTGCCATAACAGAAACACCACAAGTGGATGGCTTTAACAAAGAGAAATTTATTTTCTCACAGTCTAATAGGTTACAAGTCCAAATTCAGGGCTTCGGCTCCAGGGGAAGGCTTTCTATCTCTGTCAGCTCTGAAGGAAGGTCCTTGTCCTCAATCTTCCCCTGGTTGAGGAGCTTCTCAGGCGCAGGGACCCCGGGTCCAAAGGACGTGCTCTGCTTCTGGTGCTGCTTTCTTGGTGGTATGGGGTCCCCAACTCTCTGCCTGCTTCTCTTTCCTTTTATCTCTTGCAAGATAAAAGGTGGTGCAGGGCACATCCCAGGGAAACTCCCTTTACCTTGAATCAGGGAGGTGACCTGAGCAAGGGTTGAAGTAGCGAAAATGCATTTTCTTAAGTGTTTTAATATTAGAGAGAATATATTTTCTCATTTGTTTTAGTATAGCTATATAAGCTGTGATTAATCTCCAGTCCTTGGAAAATAGTGCAGGCTGTGTTCAAAATATAGCTGAGCAGCCTGTTCCTCTCTTAAACATAACAAACACCCTCATACCTTACAACATGTTTCCCCCTATTCAAAACAGGTGACTGAGAGCTTGACGTGACTAACGCCATAAGGATGCTCTAAGTAATCTCTAAACATTTTTTAATTGCACCAGCTGCACCAGTTTCTTCCAAAGGGGTGCGGAGCTATCTCAGCTCCTGTGGCCTTGGTCTGTCTTCTTTTTTGTTCTCTTTAGAAATGGCCTTCAGCCTGCGAAACTGACAGGAAGGCTCTCTGGCATTTTTAATCTGCAACTTTCTCTCTTGCTCCCTATCTCAGCCACGGTGGACTTGGCAAAACAGTTCCACTAGCCGAGAGATTCTTATGTGAGTTTTTCAGCCTGTTACAAATATACTGATTAGAGTCCGGATACCTGATATGCATACCTTTAGTTTAATAAAGAGTTTTTTCATAGTTGTTTTGTGACATATAAGACCATCTGCAGACTACGTGCTCAAAACATTAGGTAACCCTGATCTTCCCCATATAAAACCCTCCCATCAACCCTTTAGGGTAGACAGAATTTAGCAGAAATTTTAACCCCCTCTGTCTCTTGAATACCGGCATTCAATAAAAAATAAAAAAATAAAGCCCTCTTAATGCTTGCCTCCTCCTGTCTCAATATTGGCTTTGCGGCAGGCGGCTCGAACCCATGATTTGCAGTAACAGGATGGTGTTACAATCCCACCCTAACCCTCTCAGCATAAAATTACAATCAGAAAATGGAGGACAACCACACATGGCCTAACCAAGCTGATACACACATTTGGGCAGGGGAGGGGGCGGGGGGGACATAATTCAATTCATGACAGCAGCCAAGAGCATTAACTGCTCACACCACCTCGGGACTTCCATAATGATAAGTAACTTTTATTAAGTGCTTACAATGTGCCAAGCCCTATTCTAAGACCTTTGCATGTATTAAGTCATTTAATCTTCACACAACTTCCATTAGGAAAGAATGGTCACTTTCCCATTTTATAGCAGCTCAGAGAGGTTCCGTGACATGCCCAAGGCACACACTAGTGAGCAGCAGAGAGCCGGGAATGAGCTCAGGCAGCTGGACTTCTTGGTATAGGGTCACATTTGTTTAACAAACAAAACAAAATAAACAGTATAAGGGTGTGTGTGTGGTGTGTTTAAAAAGTCTAAAAGGATTGAAATGAAAATATGAATTGAGGCATTATTCTAAAGTATTTTTATTTTGGTATAAAAAAAACTTTAAATTCACTGCCTTTTAAAAAATTATTTCTGTGAGATAAATGTACTATGTAATACTAAAGCTCCTTCCCCCAGTTCTGCATAACTCCCAGGCTCATGAAGTGGTCGATGAAAGTAACTCTTTCAAAGAGAGGGTTGGGGATCACTGTTAACTTTGACAAGGATCTCAAAGGATCATCTCTCAGTTTCTTCAGTCTGTACTGTCTAGGAATTCTCTAAACAGCCTTTCTGAATAGTTCAAATACTTTTTAGAATTCTTCTGCACGTGTTTAAGAAATACTGAAGAAACGCAAAGGGCCCAGACACAGACCACCTACCCTTAATGCTGTGGAGTGGCCCCTGGCCTTCTTTGAATTTAAAGTTACTCGCTAAATTTTTCTTTTGTCTTTTTCTTGCTTGTTTTAAGAAAGAAAGGAGGGGACATGGAAGTGTTTGCAAAGAAATTTTCACTTCTGCCTTGGTCTTGTTAAAATGACATGTTTAAGCCATTGTGTTTCATTTAGAAACTGCTTCTGTTACCCAAAGCAGGTCCTGCCTGGTGCAGCTTCTGGTCAATAAAGACACACGGAGGTGAGGAGGGAGGAAGAGACTTTATTGCAAGCACCCCGGCAGGGAGCAAGGAGGTGTACATCTCAAATCAAGCTCCCTGAACAAAGGGAGGCAGGACCTTTTATGCCGTCTTTCACAAGGCAGTTCATACAAACATTATGGACTACATAGGTTATCACAGCGCGTGCAGGCGCAGTGAGACAAATTGCATTTTTTCTGTGGCACAGAGGGTAGTTAAACTGGGTTGGACTGGCTGGAGCCACACCCAGGGCTTTGAGGACAATGGCCAGGAAGGGGTAGCTTGGTCTGAGCAGCTCCCAATTGAGCCACACCCAGTGCTGTCACTTGATGCTTTGTTTGATAACAACTAAGCAATCCTGGCTATCACTTCCAGATCAGCTTGTCCAGGGCCTGGGGGGTTCCCAAGACCCTCTACCACTCTCAGAGTCCAGAGACCCTATCCCCGGGTCCCCAGACCTGCCTTCTCCCTAAACACTTCTCCTTGGTGATTTCCACAGGATGAGGCTTTCTCATGGCTAGAACACGTCCATTACAGAGGGGAACCTGGAGGGAACAGTACTTTAACACAAACCTAGAGAATGACAGGAATTGCTGCCTAGGTGCCTGGCACCGTTCAAGTTGCTCTCTGCGAATTATCTCATCTGGTAATCACAACAGCATATCTCGTAGGTGTGACTGACCCCAAGCTTTTAGAGGATGAAACTGATACTCAGAGAGGGTTGATTACTTACCCAAGCTTCAACAGGGAGGAATTAAATGCAAATTCGGCTCCTCATTATACTATGCATTGTCCTCATTATCCTGACTCACAGTGATTTATCCAACTTCATTTCTTTGATGTTTGTTTGTTGATTGATTGATGGACTGATTGGGGTTGGGGAGAATAAGCAGCGGGGATTTGGGGCACAAGGGAGAGAGAATTTAAGAAGGAAAAACAATTTTGCATTTTGAAACCATGAAAGTCTCTCACTCTTTGCAGAAGGTGGGTTAACTAGATACATTTCAGGGATTAAATACACACACACACATTCACTATACTATCTTTTGGTTTATAAGCACTGCCACGGGTGACTCTCATTCCAGACCTGATTCTGCTCTCTACCCTGTCAACACGGTCATGGATGAAACACAGGGACAACATCAACAGAACAAAATACACGGCATTTATTAAATATGTGTGACGGGCTATGTCCGCAGGGTAGAGCGTGCATGAAGAGATACTCACTTAACAAAAATACCAGCTGATACTGAAAACATCAAACGACTGACGTTCCCACAGCATAAGGCACAAATTAAAACCAAGGGATAGCGTGTCAGAACGAAGCATGGAGCTTTCTGACCCTGGCAAGGACCGTCCCTACCCGTGGCTGCATAAACCCTGCACAGATCCTCGGGACCCAGAGCGCAGAGCACCTGCGTGTTGGGAGCCCTTCCCATCCAGGCTCACGCTTCCACTGGTGCTGGTGCTGCCTGTGGACAGACTTCTTTGAACCAGAGAAACACCGCCTCTGATACTTGTACAGATGAACAAAGCCTTCACACTGTAACAAACCATCCTGACAGGGATTTCAAATTAATCCCCTTTTTCCTCCCAACCAAAGTCTAGTAAAACAGAAAATAAATGGTGAGGAAATTCTTCTGACAGAATTTCAGGGTCTACATGGGAAACACATGGCCATGTAGTACAGCAGGGTGCTGGCTAAGCGTTGGAGATGCAGCCTCCAATACCTCTTTCTCCTTCCTCCCCCTCCCCTTCACGTTCCTCATGTCTTGGGAGTGGATTAGAACCTCAGAAAGTTCCACTCTGGCTTAAACTGTATATGTGAGGAAGCGAGTCACTCCTTCCAGACTTCAAGACTCTGAGTTGAGGGTCTGTGTCCACCGGTGAGAAGAGCACTTAGCAGGGGTCTAGGTCAGGGTTTTCTTCATGGTTAACTCCAGGACTCTGGTGTACGGGGTGTAGTTCCTAGAAGGCATGGCGATGCCACGGGTCCCGCCTGGCTGGCTGAGAAACAAGAAAAGATGGGTCAGGAAGATGAAACAAAACTCTCCACAGTCTAGGAAATGGTTTTTCAACACTTAAAAATAAAAAGACTGTAATAACACATTTTAATATTTCATTTCACCATTACTAAGGAACCACCGAGACCAGGGTTCCATTTCTGGCCAACGCACCTCATGCACAGCCATCACCCGTTTGTCAGTGGAGGCTTGGGTGTTGCTATGATGCCTAGCAGGTTTCAGAGGAGCTGACAAACTAGGAAGAAAGGCCTGGCCATCTAATTCCAAAAACCAGCCAGTGAACGCCCTACGGATCACAATGCCCTATGGATCACAACGCTCTGACCCACAATCAGTTATGCTGTGGGTAGCATTTCACTCTGTTGTGAATGGGTTGCCATGAGTCAGGGGCCTACTCGATGGCAGTTAACAACAACAATGACAAAGGAACCATTACTTTAGCAACTTTTAAAAGGTTGTGCTGGGCATCGATGACTCAGAAAAGTATACAACTGCATTCAAGGGACACAGGGATAATTTTAACAAGATGTGTTCGGTGCCATGACAGAGACATGCAGAACTGTGCCAGAGATCTCTGTTTGTCCACCCACATCCAGTTTCCCCCTTCGCCCTGCTCTGTGCCTGGGAAGCTGACCTGGAAGTTCTGCCTCACAGCCTCCTTTGCCCTTCAGCTTCCAGTTGGTTCTGACTAGCTGGGAGAGGCCAGCGAGAGAGCTTGGGAAGACAGAGAGGTCGGGATCTTTATTCCCTCCCATCCCGGCTGCAGTTTGATTGTTGTTGTCGAGTGGCTTTGAGTTGATTTTCGACTTATAGTGACACCATGTGACAGAGCAGAACTGCCCCATAGGATTTTCTAGGCTGCTATGAGTTGGAATCAACTCAACAGCAATGGGTTTGGTTTATTTATTTATTTTTGGTTAATCTTTACAGGAGCAGATCAGCAGGGAGCCACTGGGTAGGTTCGAACTGCCGACCTTTCGGTTACCAGCCAAGTACTTAACCCCTGCGCCACTGGGTTCCTCTGCAGCTTTGTAGTTGGCTGCATTCCTCTACCAGAGGCCACAGCTCCCATGGGGCAGTCCTTTCCCCTGGCTCTCATCTACTGCTTTCTCCCAGAATCTTCAGGCCTAGGGTGTAACAGCTTCCCCTGTGGCTAGCTCAGGGTGTGCCTCCATCCCTCGCTTATTTCCCTTACAGCTGCTCGGGCCTTTGTAGACAGTCCCTTCATTTAACTCTCTTCAATCTTCCCTCTCTGCCAGGACCCTGAGCAACACAAGAGTGAACATATTATGGGCAAACTAAGAGCAGAACAGTTTAGCATCACGGGAGGACATCGGGATATCCACAAAGTGTAGGGGGGGTGGACCTTGAAGTACACCAAGGCTTTCATTAACTGAGCAAGGAAGAGATGGGGATTCCGGGCAGATGGAGCAGTTAAGTACAAAGGCAAGGATGAATGATGACACCTGCCCTGGGTGTGGACATGGTTAGTGTGGCTGCAGCCAAGAGTTCATGATGGAAAGTGGAAGACAAGGCAAGCAAGATAGGTTGGAGCCCAGGGGAGAAGGTCCCCGTGTGCCTTGCTAAGGAGTTCAGAAGGGGATGCTGTTATTCTTAGGTGCCGCTTAATAGATTCTGACTCATAGCGATCCCACGTGACAAAGTAGAACTGCCCCATAAGGTTTTCTTGGCTGAAACTTTACAGAAGCAGATTGCAATGTCTTTCTCTGGAGGAGCTGGTGGGTAGGTTTGAACCGCCATGCCAGCCCTTCCATTGGGAGCCAAGCACTTAACCGTTGTGCCACCCAGGGCTCCTTTCAGAAGGAGATAGGGAAACACTAAAGGTTTTTAGGGAAAGACAAGATATTTCTATTTTAGTAAGAATCCTCCGGCTCACTGCAAAGTGGTTAGCCTGGAGGCAGGAAGGTTAGAAACTCCTGTTATTTAAGAGGAGAGAGACAATGAGAACTTGAATTACAGCAGCAGCACTGGAGGTGAAGTAGAGGGAAAGGTTGGGAAGATATCTGAGAGATAGAAAGAACAGGATTTGGTGGCTAAGACAGACAAATAAATTCCATTTCCTTTTCCTTCTGGGCATATAACTAGACTATATTTTCCAGCCTCCCTTGCAATTAGGTGGGCCATGTGACTAAGTGAGCAGAAATGTTTTACAGGACTTCTGTGTGTAACCTGTAAAAAGCCTCCCACATAACCCTCCATACTCTCTCTCTTCCCTTGAATACAGACAATACAGTAGAGGAATCAGGAGGACTCCAAAGCCCAGGCAGAGTCACTAGTTGGAAGAATCCTGGGTTCCTGAATGACCGTGTGGAGCAAAGCCCATGCCAACCTGCCCAGAACTGTGACATGACAGAAGCCAGTCTCTACTGTGCTAAGCCACTGAGATTTGCGGGTTCTTTGTTACATCGTGTATCCTGGCCAATGCACCAGTGTGTGAGCAATAAGAGTGAACTCTTTCTGTGTTGGCATCTCCTGTCTGGAGGGGGGATGGGAGGATAGAGAGAGTTGGAAGCTGGCAAAATTATCACGAAAGGAGAGACTGGAAGGGCTGACTCATTAGGGGGAGAGCAAGTGGGAGAACAGAGTAAGGTGTATATAAACTTATACGTGACAGTCTGACTTGATTTGTAAACGTTCACTTGAAGCTCAATAAAAGTTAATAAAAAAAAAAAAAGAGTGAACTCTTTCCTCTAACTTCCCACGTGGATCATTCGCAAAGTGGTATGAAGCCTACCTCCTTAACAACTGTTTTGCAGCCTCTCTTTTCTACTCCCTCAGCCACAGCCCTGGTTCGAGCTATCAAAATCTAGCTTTGAATTTTGGAATAGTGTCCCATATGGTCTCCCTGCCTTTGGTGTTGGCAAAGCTTTCCTTCTACCCAAATCCTATCCATTTTGCTGTCAATGATATGTTCCTAAAAAGACAATTGGTGCATATTACTGTTCTTAAAACCCTTCCAACTCTCCCCATTGCTTCCGGGCAGAGCCCGAACTCCTCGGCATGGCCTAAGGGCCCGCCACCATCTCCTCGGTCTCTCCTGTCTGGATTTGCTGAGCAGCATACAGTTCCCATAATTTACCACAGTGCTTCACATCTCTCTACCTTTTTTGTGCTGTCCCTTCTGCCTTGGATGTGTCCCTAATCAAACGGATCTCGGGAATTCCTGACTAAATTTCAAGACTCGAACCAAACATTCACTTCCTCTATGACATTTCCCCTGGTCTATCCTCTTGCCCCATCGCATGCCCATTCTCACCCGGTGATAGAAATGATCAGTCCTTTCTTTAAGCTCTCACAGCTTCCTTGAAGAGTGGTGCTCAATCCTGTGCTTCCATCAGGTTCATCTACACTCACCTTTCCCATCAGTAACACCTCCCATTGCCCTGCAGCGATTTCATCTAAAGCATGGAGAGGAGACGCCTTCTTAGAAGCATGGGGAGAATTTTACACCTCACGTGTCTCCCTCCAAGAGATTCAATATGTCTTCCTTCCCACCCCAACCGTCCACCTTGAAAATGACTGTTACCAGGCTTCTAACATACCCCTGGAAGCATCTTACTGCACGCGTGGGTCTGCTAATTTGTCTCCTCCGCTAGGCATGATTTCTGTAAGGGTGAAACCACTCATCATTCACCGTCATGACCCCAGCTGTTCACACGGCCCAGGCACTGAGCTATCACTCCACAAATGGATGACAAAGGAAACCAGGGCATGAGGGAGTTTCAAGGAGTGAGTGGTCATAGTGTCAACTGCCACAGAGAAGAATCTATAGGAACTATTGATCGGGGTCCTCGGTGACTTAACCAGGCAGTTCAGTGGAGGGCCAGGGGCAGAAGCCAGATGGCAATTTGTGCCCACCACTGGGGAATCTCCAAAGAACAGAAATGATCGCCAGTGACAATATCCTAAAAGTATAACAAGTGTAGATACATTTATAAAGGTCGACCTTCTGGGCTTCAAAAATAGGCTCTCATATCCTTCTAGGAGAGGGAGTGGGATATTTTATTTAGTAAACCACCAGAAACAACAGGATTTTGAGAACACAGGGCACTTCAACTATAGGACTGAAATTCAACCATTTTCTTTAACATATTCAGGCTACTGTTATTTTTTTTTTTTTTTAATCCATAAAGGGGCAGTTCCCCTGGGAGAAACAATAGTAGAATAAGCAAATGAAACTTTGATGAAAAGCAACTGTGTTCTCTACAACAGAAATATGTGAACACACACACATTTTTAAAAATACTTACTATGTACCAGGTGCTTATGACCAAGAGGAATATTTTTCATTAAATTGTACCTAAAACCAAAAAACTCGTTGCTGTGAAGTTGATTCCGACTCATAGTGACACTACAGGATAGAGTAGAACTGCCTCCACTGGGTTTCCAAGGGGCAGCTGGTGGATTTGAACTGTTGACCTTTTGGTTAGCAGCCAAGCTCTTAACCACTACTCCACCAGGGCTCCTACTAAGTGTACCTACTAAGAAATAATTTATGAGTTTGCTGCCTAAGTCCACAAGCCTTAGAACTTGGTTTATTGAGCATCAACCAAGTGCTAGACTAGGAGATGGTAACCTGGGGCCCTTTTCACAAGAAGCTCATAGTCCTGGCAGGGACAGGAGAAATGGGGGCAGGAGGCCGTAACAAGAGGTGTTGAGTGGCTCTGCAAGCAAAGAAAAACCTGAGTTTCACATTGTCTCAGCCCTCCCCGTCTTTTCAGCAGGACAAAAAATAGAGTCGCGAATACACTCCCAAAGCCCACCTTTCCACCAAAGATTAGACAGGGCTCTAAAACAAACAGTAACACATGTGAGGAGCGTGCTTCTTAGTTCAATCAAATATACAAGACCAAAGAGGCAACATCTGCCAAAAAGCAGAGACAAGAAGGCAGAAATGGACACGGAGAACCCGGGGTGGAAAGGGAAAGAGGGAGACCGGTGACACATCACGGGATTGCAACCAACGTCGAAAAACAATTTCTGTATAAATTTTTTTTTTGAATGAAAAACTAATTTGCACTGTAAACTTTCACCTAAAACACAATAATTTTTTCTTTTTTAAAGCAAGTCAATTAAAAAAAAAGTTGCTTTAACTGTTGTTGTGTGCCATGGAGTTGATTCCAACTCACAGTGACCCCATGTGACGCAGCAGAACTGTCCCATAGGGTTTTCTTGGCTATAATCTTTATGGAAGCAGAGTTGTTGGGTAGGTTTGAACCACCAACCTTTCGGTGAGCAGTCAAATGTTTAACCGCTGCACCATCAGGGCTCAGCGCTAAGTCAGTGAGGTCAGCCGTAAGCTTGTAGGTATGGGGAGAAACGAGCAGACATGTGCTGCTCCACACCAGGCTGTGTGCCCGGCACACACCAGGGCCACACCAATTCTCAGCTGACAGAGGCCTCGTCAGTAGCCAGGTCTTCAGAGTTCTATGCACAGTCTAGGAGCTTCAGCTTCAAACCACTCACAGTTGAAGAGTTTAGCGCATCCTGAAGGACTATACTCTTGATGAGGCCATCAATCCATTTAATAAAATCACCAATTACCACCAATAAAAACTGAATTAGTGAACTTGTCTTGGCATACCCAAATTCATTTATGTTTGATAGTGTTTAACATGTAAAATTAGTTTGCATTTAGATACTGATAGTAGTAACAATAGTTAATAATAAAACTTTTTGTTTAGTTAATAATAATTATTATTAGTTGATAATATAAAATGATTCATTTAGTGTTTAACTTCAGTCCAGTTACCATGCTAAATGTTTTATACACATGCTTTCATTTAAGCCTTATAGCAATCCTGTGAGGTATTGCCATTTTCATCTCATTTTAAGGAGGAAGGGGTTGAGGCTTTAGGGAGCTTAAGTAACCGGCCCAAGGCTGCGCTCAGCCAGCAGCTGGGTGAGGTGAAAAACGGAACGCAGGTGGCCTGAGACACCCCAACTGACCACTGGACCACAGTGCCATGTTCTTGGTGAACGAAGGACGGAGGGTAAGAACAAAACTTTTCTGTATGGCTCAGGTTCAATTCAATAAGTTTACTGATTTAAAACATGCTGAAAGAATCAGTTTAAAAAATATTCTGGAAAAGACCATGTAATCTTTTATTAGTTCGATACAAGCTCGAAGTCAAAGTAAAAACCAGAAATTCTGTGAGAACATACACTGCACAGTTCAGCAACTCTCTCATTACTGTTTTAAAGCTATAAATGGAACAGCCACGTGGTAGCAAGCTGCATCACGACTCAGAAGGCCTGGCTCCAGTGTGGCTTCCAGTGAATTACTTGGTCTCTGCGGGCCTTGATTTCTGTATCTACGAAACACGGTACACCAGTAGTTTCCAGTTTGTTTGTTTTTTGCTTTAATATAGTTTTTTTTTTTTTTTTTAGGTAAAAGTTGACACAGCAAATTAGGCTTCCATTTGACAACTTCTACACAAATCGCTCAGTGACATTAGTTACATTCTTCACAATGTGTCAACATTCTCATTATTTTCGTTCTGGTTGTTCTGTTTCTAGTAATCTAGTTTCCCTGCCCCATTATCTTCTCATCTTTGTTTTAGGGTAACTGTTGACCTTTGGGTCTCATATAGGTGGTCCAATTTGTTTTTTACTATAGAACCTGTTTTCAAAGAAAATCTTACTTGGAATTCAACATATACAGCAGACTAAAAGGGAAGCTGCTCAGGTTATTTTTGGGGTGTCCTCACTAGCACTCCCTCACTCCCACCTCTCCCCATCCCCCCTCCACAGCACCCCAAGACCTCCCCAGGAGCTGTGGTACAGAGCAAGGTGGGGCTGGGACACTCAGGTGAAAAGGTACTGTACTGACTTGTCTCTGAACTGCCACGCCCCCAAAGACTTTCACATAGTAGGACTTCCTAAATACTTGTGGGAAAAATGAATGAAACACTACTCTGCCTTCTGGCAAAGGCGGATATGCAGCTTTCATTTCCTCTGCTGACCGACCTAGGCAGTTAAAGTACTAAGACGGATCCTGGGGGAAACCAAATGTAACATTTATGGAAAAAGCTGCTTTTAGATACGGAGGTGGCTTCCAAGTTCACCGTGGCCATAAGTTAAGGGTCTGTCAGCACTTCCATTATGAAAACCACTTTGTGGTTTCATAACTTAGCCATAAAAGTTTGCTTCAGGCTATACTTTGGCATACAAATTAAAAAGCTTATTTTAAGCCAAAATGTGGGAATTAGAAAACAAACAATTTATTGGTTTCAGACATAGTTTTGAACCCGACTTAGCCAAACAAGATTTATTATGTGGGCAATTAGTGTAGACTAAGCCACTTGGTTCTTGAAAAATAAAAAAGGGGGGAAATGACCAAACTGTTTATATTTCAAAAGGAGTCCCTAAGCGCCATCAATCATTCTTTCTGGCTATACGTTTATCATGTACATATAGTAGATGCCGATGGCACCCAGCTCAATTTACATTTTCTTTTCCCTGCTTTTTTTTTTTTTTTAATTTTTGTAATTATATCAGGACGATAAAATTGTTATTACCGAAAGGCAAGTGATATAAATGAGAACATTGTCAAAGAAACAGCTTAATGCTGCTTTCAGTAAATTCTTTGAGAGTGGCAAGCAGCTCATTGGAATGAACAAAAAAGGAAACACCAGTAATGAGTAAAATTAGTGAGGTAACACAATGGTTGGGGCCAGGGCAGTGGGGCTTCAGTGGTAGAATTCCCACCTTCCATGCAGGAGACACGGGTTCAATTCCTGGGCAGTGCACCTCGTGTGCAGCCACCACCTGTGTGTCAGGGACGCTTGCGTGTTGCTATGATGCTGAACAGGTTTTAGTGGCACTTCCAGACTAATGCAGACTAAAGAAAGTCCTGGTAATGTACTTCTGAAAATCAGCCAGTGAAAGCCCTATGGATCACAACAGTCTATTCCATTGCGCACCGAGTAGCCATCCGGCCGACTCAAGGGCAGAAAAGTAACAGCAGCAACATTCAATGGTAGGTCTGGAGGAGACCCGAGAAGTCACCTGGCCAGACTTCTTCTGAGTTTACAGATTAGAAAACCAAGGCTCCTGGGATGAGAGACCTGCCTGCAGGCTTCCTGCTTCTGGCTACTACAGTGAGAACCAGGTTTTCATTACCCTAACTCAGTAAGTAGCTCATCACTGTTCCCACCTGATGTAACCATTGCAGGTTCCAGGAGTCTATTCATGCCTGACACAACACACAGAGATGGTCCCGAATACATAAGAACGCATGCTCCTACACACAAGGGCCAGGCACTTGTAACCCTGATTACCCAAATCAAAAGCCACGTGAGATTAGGGTCCTTGTAGTAAACTTGTGTTCTGTCGTCTTTGGCCAAGCACGGTACTGAGCACCTAGAGCCGGTGGGTTAGCTACCAAAGGCAGGTTACTGGTCACAGCTTGTAACCTCACACAGGGGAGTGGGCCTGTGAGTAGCTTAACAGTCCTCCAGCTCGAGAATGCAACTGAGCGAGCCAGCCTGTAGCTATGGGACGACTGCTCATAACTGACCTGGTGCTTGACAATGCTCTGCTACGGTACCAGGGGTCAGAATCACTTGTTAAAAATTTAGAACCGCTTTCCTCTATATTGGAAACCCTGTGGCACAGTGGTTAAGAGCTATGGCTGCTAACCAAAAGGTCGGCAGTTTGAATCTGCCAGGTGCTCCTTGGAAACCCTGTGGGGCAGTTCTACTCTGTCCTGTAGGGTCGCTATGAGTCAGAATTCACTCGACACCAGTGGGTTTGGTTTGGTTTTCCTCTATATTACTAACACACCTCTCACAGCGTTGTAAATGTCTGCTTATGTATCTGTCTCCCCAACCCAGGCTGTAGTCTGGGGCAGGAGCCACATCTCATTCCCCTCTGTACCACAAATGGAATAAAGAAGATACTCAGAGATGTGGAATGAATGAATGAATGAGTGTACTCACTAACAGGGCCAACCTCTCCCTGAAGTGGCTGCCCAGGTCTCTCTTTCACTGTCCCCTCCCCTGCACACTGCCCCTACTTCCACAGAAACCAGCAGACACCCCTCAGCAGCCACCACTTACCTTTACAGAGAGGTTTTTCATAGAAAAAATGAAATTCTGGTAACAATAGCCCAATAAAGTATTTTCTTAAATCAAAGAGGAATTTGAGTTTCAGAAGAACAGGAAATTCCTAAATACCTGGGCAGAAGATCACAGCCCACACCAATCTCTCTGGTCTCCACGTCTGTCTTGGGCTGGGTTTCCATTAAATAGTCCAACCTGCTTTGGAGTTCGTTATTCTAGAGATGAGAAAATAAAGTACTTAGTAAGGCAAATATGTTTTCCCACAAATAGGCGTGATAAATTGACATGCAGTATCGGGGTTTTTCCCATGGCACAGACATCTATCGCAACATATTTATTGAGTCCTTAGGAAACTCTATGGGGCAGTTATACCCTGTCACATGGGGTCACTATGAGTCTAAATTGACTTGATGACACTCAAGAACAATAAGTACACAGTAGGTGTTAAAGAAATATTCACTGAATATTGACTGAATCTTTACAGATAGCTTTCTGTTTATGTAGATACATGTGTCCAATTTTAGATACATGGACAGAAACTAAATATCCTGAACTACACTATAAACTGCTTTTTTCCCCCACTAAACAATTTGTTGGGGGGGGGGTGCCTTTCCATGTTTATTAGTTTTCTTTTTATCAACAAACTCATTTAACACGTTCAGAGCATTCCATTGTATGGACATGCATTATTTACCTAGTATCTTAATGATGGACATTTAGGTATGTATCCTTTTTTTTTTCTTTGCGATTATAAATAAGGTGCAGTTCAACTTTTAACACCACCTCACTAAACTATAAAATGAGCAAGTCTATTAATTTTATTTAGTGGGAAATACCTCTCTAACGTAATAATTAGTGTTTCATAGGTGTGAAGAATTCTGAATCCCAAACATATAAAGTAGAACAAGCCACTTGGGATTTAAAATTAGCATTCTGAATAGCTTTCTTTCAGACCAGAACCAAATATTACATAGTTTAATGATCAGATGCTCAGGAATTGGAAATTTGCCCCAGGAGGGAAATGAAGGACAAAGAAGCCAGATAAGTGAAGATGTTGAAATGCAAACACATGAACTGAGGGATTCCAAAAAGAAAAAACACAAAAAATTTTCACACAAAAAAATTGATGGCGGTTATCTCTATGTGTTGAGAATCTTTTTTTTTAAAGTTCTTCTATACATTTTTCTGTAATTTACCTTATTTTTCTGTCATGAGGCAACAACCATGTCTATCTTCTTGGCTGTATCCTCAAAGCATGGCATGTAGGAGATGCTCGATTAATATTTATTGAATAAGTATAAATGTTTTACAATGTGCATATTATGTGTATAACCAGAAAAAAATTAAAGCATTTGTTTTTGCTTTTTTAAGTTGAAGCCAAAACTGAAATATGATTCTGAGATACTAGTTAACACACTCAAGTTTAAAAGTTCTGTGGAAACAGAAGCTCATCTGTTGTAAGAAGGAGTATGAGTTATAGCTCAATAGCTCCTGCTTTGATTTGGGTGGTTCCAAGAAGCAAAGCGGCAGCTCTTGCACCAATCTGTGTCCTGCAGAATGTAAGGGTAACGGATGCCTTCTGATAAATAGGAAACCATGTCAAGAAGAGAATGCTTTCCAGATTCCCAAGCAGCTGACAAGTCACGGCAGATCTATAGGCTCTGAGCCTATTGCCTGGTGCTCTGGATGGGAGAAGAGGGCTGGCTTACGGCCAGGGAGACATCAACATCCATCCACACACACAGCTTCCCAGCATCATCTGGACTCTCCATTTGCAAGGAGAGAGGGTGGCAGAAGAGGCCTGCCCTTTAACAAGCTCCGTGATCTCATAGTTTTATCCCTTCTCGGGGCAAAGACTGTAATCACGAGGGGTTCACAGAATGCCGGGTCTAGGGCCTACAGTTAGGGGGCATGAAAGACAAAGTTAACATAAAAAGACAAAAGTAGTTGATATATAGTGAATAGTGGGGCAGGTAGCCCAAAATCCTTTGTCCTATTTCATAAAAACTCTGAGTGCACATTGGATACCCACAGAAACTTAAAACCTTTTATACTTACGAAAATGTAATGCATCAGTAAAAAAAAAAAAAAATCACTAGGTATCTACTACGTGAAGCCCTGATGGCACAGTGGATAAGAGCTGTGGCTGCTAATTAAGAGGTTGGCAGTTCGAATCCACCAGCAGCTCCTTGGAAACCCTATGGGACAGTTCTACTCTGTTCTATGTGGTTGCTATGAGTCCGAATCGACTAGACAGCAAGGGTTTTTTTTTTTTTAATTGTGCTTTAAGTGAAAGTTTACAGATTAAGTCAGTCTCTCATACAAATTTTTATATACACCTTGCTATACACTCCTAGTTGCTCTCCCCCCTTATTGAGACAGCACACTCTTTCTCTCTACCCTGTATTCCCATGTCCATTCAGCCAGCCTCTGTCCCCCTTGGACTTCTCATCTCCCCCTGAGACAGGAGCTGCCCACGTAGTCTCATGTGTCTACTTGTCCCAAAAAGCTCATTCCTCACCAGTATCGTTTTCTATCTTATAGTCCAGTCCAATCCCTGTCCTGAAGAGTTGGCTTTGGGAATGGTTCCTGTCTTGGGCTAACAGAAGGTCTGGGGACCATGATCTCCAGGGTTCTTCTAGTCTCAGTTGGACCACTAAGTCTGGTCTTTTTATGAGAATTTGAGGTCTGCATCCTACTGTTCTCCTGCTCCATCAGGGATTCGCTGTTGTGTTCCCTGTCAGGGCAGTCATCGGTTGTAGCCGGGCACCATCTAGTTCTTCTGGTCTCAGGCTGATGAGTCTCTGATTTGTGGGGGTCTTTCTGTGTCTTGGGCTCAGGCAACAGGGTTTTTTTTGTTTGTTTTTTGGGTTATCTACTACATATTAGACCATGTGTGAAATTGGGTGGGGGAACATAGTTAGCACTTAAAGAGATGAATGTGGCATGATTTCCAACCTGAAGAGCTCAGTCTCACGATGGGTATAGACAAGTAAGCTGAAAATAACAGAATAATGTGGTAAGTACCATGCCAGTGGAAATCACAGAATAAAAAAAAAAACTCAGGGAGAATTCAGAGGGGACATTTAATTTAAAAATGGGGAGAGCAGTTGGATTGTCCATGAGGAGTTCCTGGAGTTAGTCAAGAGAAAGAGAGGAAGAAAAAGCAATGGGGATGAGTACTGCTGACTTGTGCAGACATATTGGGCTGAGAACAGGCATATACTGCATTATACAAATGGGCAAGAGTTTGTTATGAACAGCTATGCATGTCGATACAAGGAGCTTACACCCTAAAGGCAAGGTCAGAACTCGATTTTATTTTAATCACTTGGGCTCCCAAGTGAAAACTGAATTGGAGGAAAATAAGACTAGAGAGAGGAAGACCAGTCGGGGAGGCCATTGGGAGTATCCTGCTAAAAGAATGAGAGCTGCACCTCCAGTATAGAGGAGTGGGTGTTTAACAAATGGATCCTCCTGCAAATCAAAGCTACAAACTCTGTACAAAAGACCAAACACAACAGCTGAGGTCTCTGGAAATTGAACAAAGACAGGCACATTTTGGAGGGCAGGTGAAACTTGGAGCCAGTGACAAGCATAAAACGGCTTTTCTGTTTGTTTCGTTTTGTTGTCCTTTCAGTTTCTGTTTGCAGCTTTGCTCCAAGAGCAGTACGGTCATGGTGGTGGCAACAGAGGGATGGTAAAAATTCAGTAGAAAGACCATCATTCTGGCGGAAGGGACCAGGAGAAGGAACCTAGGATAACCCGGGCCACCAAAAGTGAGAGCAAAGCCAACAGAGAGAATCAGAGAAGGGAGCAACCCCAAATTCTGCATACAGACTCATCTCAAGTCTCGGGCTGACCCCTGAACCATGAATGTGTGGGACAAACCGAAAGAAATTTGCAGCCAAGACTCAAAGATCTGTACAGGTGGTCACCAACTTACGATGTATTTGAGTTATGACTGAGTTATGACAAACCACACTTACCACAATCTGCTTGTAGTACATATTATCATTAGCAATATGTACTACAATGTTGCAGTGTATAATTTGCTGATGTTATCACTCTCAGATGTTCACTCACAGATATTCAATTTTATGATTTACTGTTCAAAACTGCTGTACAGATTTAGTTTTCTAAACTAAATGAGGGGCTTCAGTTGCTCAAAACATGGACCCAAACACTGATCACTTTGCTGAAGACTATAGACAGATGTGTGAAGCAGTGAGATGTTACCATGAAATATATGAAGAAAAAAGAAAAGGACTACACAGACGACTCTCACTAATTTTCTGACTAGAAATGCCATCGCCATTCCCAGGGATAATCTAGGTGATTCAGAACCTTCCACAAGTGGAGTTAACTACCACAGCTGACAACATGCCACTGTCTTCCAACTCTTCTTCATTGTTGGAGGAAGTTTTTATGATTTGTGTATTTTTTTTATGTATGTATTAAAATATACCTGTAAGTTTATTGGAAATATATTAATATTTCCAACCCCTCAAAGACAAAGAATTTATAAAGACACTGATAATAAACCAAAAAAAAAAAAAAAAAAAAACATTTGTTGCCATCGAATTGATTCCAACTCATAGCAACCCTATAAAAGACAATAATAATGAAAAAAAATGAGGTATTCGACTTACATCTGAACTGACTTACAATGGAGTGCTTAGGACAGAACCCTGTCGTCAGTCGGGGGCTACCTGTACTGAGATCTGAGACACCACCCACCACAGGCACAGAAGGGTGCAGTGGGATCTAACCAAATTCACTGCTGCTAAAACAAAAACCTCAACACTCTCTGGAACACTAAAACAGAATTCAAAGTCTCCACAACAAAATATTTGCATTAGTTGTGATAAAATCTGAAACTACTCAGCATACAAGGAGTCAGGAAAATGTAACCATTCCCAAGGGAAAAGAGAATCAACAGATCCCAATCCTGAGATGACTTTAAAGCTATTATAACTATGCTCAATAAGATAAAGGAAAATATGCTTGTAATTAATGAAGTAATTTTTTAAAAAGATCAAAAAAATAGAAAATACAAAAGGAGATTTTTATGGAAATTTTAGAACTGAAATAAAAAAAATTCACTAGATAAACTTAAGAGAAGAATGGAGATTACAAAGGAAGGAGTCAGCCAACTTGAAGGTATATTAATAGAAATCATCCAATCTGAAGAAAAAAAGAAAAGATTAAAACAATAAACAGAGCTTCAGGGAACTGTGGACCAATTTTTCTAAAGCCTAATATAAGGATACTGGAATCACAAAAGGAGAGGAGAGACTAGAGAAGAAGAAGAAAAAAAAAATCAAAGAAATAATGGCTGAAATTTCCCCAAACTTAGTGGAAGGCATAAATTTACAAATTCGAGAAGCTCAGAAAACCTCAAAGAAGATAAATTAATTAGAAGAGAAAACACACCCGGGCAAATTATAATCCAACCACCCAAAACCAAAACCACAGACAAATGAAAATCTTGAAAGCAACCCTGCTATATACAGGAAAACAGTAATTTGAATGTCTGAAGATACCTTATCAGAAATCATGGAAGACAGAAAACTGGAATAGTATTTTGAAGTGCTGAGAAAAATAAACTGTCAATCTAAACTTCTGTTTCAGTAATGAAGGTGAAATAAAGACCTTATTTTAAGAGAAGAAAACTAATGGTATTTCTCGTCACCTGATCTTCACTACAAGAAATGCTAAATAAAATTCTTTCAGGCTGAAGAGAGATGAAACCAGAGAGAAACTCAGAAATACAAAGTATTTCTTTAAAATATATCTGATTAAAGCAAACATTATAATAATGTATTGTGGATTTACAGTGTATTTAGCAATAATAATTATGACAACTATCACATCACAGAGTTGCAAGGTTTCTCTGTTTTACATGGAATGGTACAATATCGGAGCCCTGGTGGCACAGTGGTTAAGAGCTCAGTTGCAAACCAAAAGGTTGGCAGCTTGAATCCTTCAGTTGCTCCTTGGAAACCCTAGGGGACAGTTTTATTCTGTCCTAATATAGGGTTGCTATGAGTTGGAATTGGCTTGACAGCAGCAGGTTTGCTTTTTTTTTGGCTGGGGGGAGAGTTGGTACAATATTACCTCTAAGTGGTCTGTGAATAGTTAATGGTGTATCGTGCAATATCTAGAGCAGCCGCTAAAATATTACAGCAGAAGTGCCAGAGATAAAATAGAATTCTAAAATATATTCAAATAATGCAAAAGAAGGCAAGAAAAGGGGAACAAAAGAAACAACAAAACCAGAGGGAACAGAGAACAAATAATAAAATAATAGATCCAAATCAATAATTAGTTAATGGACTATATACTCCAATTAAAAGTTAGAGATTATCAGACTGGTTAAAAAAGTTAAGACCTAGCTAAATGTTGTCAACAAGAGATGCACTTTAAATATAGAAATATGGACCAGTTGAAAATAAGGAGATGGAAAAAGATAAACCATGTAAACAGTAAACAGGAAGGCAGGAATGGCTACATCAATATCAGATAGACTTCAAGACAAAGGGCATTAAAAAGGTAGAGACCAAATTTCATAATAATATAAGGTCAATTCATCACAAAGATACAAAAATCATAAATGTCTATGTACCTAATAGAGTCTCAAACACATGAAGTAAAAATTGACAGAATTAAAGACAGAAGTAGTCTAAAATCATAATAAGGGATGTTAACATCCCTCTCTGAACAATTGATAGAGCAATTACACAAAAACCAGAAAAGACATAAATAATGCAAGCAATATTAGCAACCAAATAAGCCTAATTGATATTTATAGAACACACACGACAACAACAGAATACATATTTTTTTCATGATGTTTAACCAAAAGAAACCATATGCTGGGCATAAAACAAGTCTCAATAAATTTAAAATAATTAAAACCATACAAAATATGTTCTCTGACCATAACAGAATTAAATTAGAAATCCAAAACAATAAGATATTTAGGAAAACCCCAGATATTTGGAGGTTAAGCAATACACTTCTAAATAATACATAAGTCAAAGAATCTCAAGGGAAATTAGAAAATATTTGGAACTGGTTAATAATAAAAATACAACATATCCAAGTTTGTGGGATGTAGCTGAAGCAGAGCTTAGGGGGACATTTATAGCTTTAAAGGCTTATATTAAAAAAAAAAAGAAAGAAAGGTCTAAAATCAATGGCCCAAGGTTCCACCTCAAGAAGACAGAAAAAGAAGAGCAAAGTAATCCCAAAATAATTTGAAGGAACGAAATAATAAGTATCAGAGCTGAAGGCAGACAAATGGAGAAAATTAACAAAGTCACCCCCCTCCCCCAGAAAAAAAAAAAAAACACTGCCGTCAGGTCTATTCCAACTAACAGCAACCCTATAGGACAGAGAAGAACCGCCCCATAGGGTTTCCAAAGAGCAGCTGAGCTCTTAACCACTGCACCACCAGGGCTCCGACAAGAAAGCCAAAAACTAACAGATAAAATAGAATCAATAAAATTGATAGCCCCTACCCGGCGTAGGCTGCTCAAAGAAACAAAGAGGAGGGAGAGAAAGAATATATATCACCTATATTAGGAATTGGAAACCCTGGTGGTGTAGTGGTTAAGTGCTATGGCTGCGAACCAAAGGGTTGGCAGTTCAAATCCGCCAGGCGCTCCTTGGAAACTCTATGGGGCAGTTGACCCCTGTCCTATAGGGTCGCTAAGAGTCGGAATCGACTTGACGGTGCTGGGTTGGGTTTTGGTTTGGGTCCTTAGGGAGTAATGGCTGTGGCTGGGAGAAGGGTATCACCTTGCTATTATTCAAAAAGAAACTGTAAATCGACTCGATGGCACTGGGTGTTGAGTATATTAGGAATTAAAGAGAAATTAAAATTAAACAACTGTGTATCTGTATAGAAAAAAATTATTAACTCTTCACACAAAACATAAAAATTAACTCAAAATGGATCACAGATCTAAATGTAAAAGCAGAAACTATAAAATTCTTAGAGGAAATCACAGGAGAAAATCTCTGTGATCTTGTAGTAGGCAAAGAGTTCATAGATAAGACACAAAAAAGCACAAACTATAAATGAAAAAATTAAGTTGAACTTTTTCAAAAGTAAAAATCTCTGTTCCCCAAAAGATATCATTAAGAAAATAAAAAGGCAAGTCACAGAAAAGGAGAAAATGCCCACAAATACATATATCTGACAAAGGACTATCCAGAATGTATAAAGAACACTTATAAGTCAATAACAAGGAGACAAAAAACTCAATTAAATAACGGGCAAAAGATATAAACAGACACTTTACAAAATAAGATGTACAAATGGCAAGAAGACGCTCAGTGTCACTAGACACCAGGGAAATGCAAATTAAAAGCGCAATCAGAATTTAAAAAAAAAACAAAAAACAAACTGGTGAGGATATGGAGAAACTGGAACACTCAGACGGCTGGTGGGAATGTAAAATACTGCAATTCCTTTAAAAACCGACAATATCTTTAAAAGTCAAACCTGCTGTATGCATGCAGCCCAGCTATTCCAGTACTAGGGATTTACTGAACAGAAATGAAAACACAAGCCCACACAAAGACTTGTACAGGAATGTTCACAGCGGCGTCAGTCACAACAGCCCCGAACGGGAAATACCCAAATACGTATAAAGAGATGAATGGGTAAACAAACTGGCAGAGTCATGCAATGGAACACTGCTCTGCAATAGGGTGGAACACAGACAACCAACAGCACGGATGAATCTCCGATCGTTACTCTGAGTGTAAGAAGCTAGACACGAAAGGCTACACACAGTGTGCATCCATTTATATAAAATGGGAACAAATCCAATCAGTGGTTGCCGAGGGTTAACGCGGAGATGCATTTCAAAGGCAAACGGAATTCTGAGGGAGTGATACAAAGTTCTGTATCTTGGTTGTGACGGTAGTTTCACAGGTACATACAACTGTCAAAACCCATCAAGTTACACACTTTAAATAGATGCAGTCTATTTACACAAATTAATACACAATCAAGTTGATACGAAAAAGACAAAAAATGGTGAGAGCTCGAACATGGGCAGCAGGAAGGAAGTTAGACAGGAGGGGAAGATTTAAGAAATACTTCATAAATAAAATCGACAGGTATGATCAGTGAAACCCTCTGCTTCTGGGTCTTGCAGAGTAGGGCTGAGCAGAATGACAAAGAATCACCTCCAACTGCTGCCTGGGCCTAGCTCCAGAAAAGACTGCCTCTGGGAGATTCAGAATCCAGGGCTGTCCTGCTTTCAAATACCACCACCTTGTGTTTACATGTGGAATGCATGTCACACTGTGGCTCCAGAGGACTGTGTGCCTTCCAGGAAGGAAGAACCCTGTGTGTCACCTTTTGGCATTTTTTGGGAGGCGGGGTGAATTATGTCACAAATGCATGGCAGCCACCTTGCCTCCAGCTCCCTCAGGCCCAGGGGAGCAAACAGGTAGGGGCTAGAGCCCCCGCACTGAACGAGAATGTGTGTCCAATAAACGCGACTGCAGAGCCCTGGTGCCTGTCTTGCCATCCATTTCACACAGGGAAATTTATAACAGTCCCAGGAACGCACAGCAGACACGCTGAGAGGTTTATGAGTTAGACAACACACCTTAAATGCAGGACAGACAAAAGCTATTTGACTCCTTTCCTCTTTTTTTAAAAAAACATTTTTTTAATTAAAAATTTATTTTGAAATTCTCATAGATTCACCTGCAGTTATATAAAAAAAATAATAATACAGACAGATTCTGTGTATCCTTCACCCAGTTCCCCTCAATGTAACATCCTGCAAAACTATACTACAATATCACGGTGAGGATACTGACATTAATAAAACCCTTCATTTTTTTCCTATCTCCAGAGTTTTACTTGTACTCGTGTGTACGTGTGTGTGTGTATTTAATTCTATACAATTTTATCGCATGCGTGGACTCCTATATTTGCCACCACAGACAAGGTTTCCTCTGACTTTTGAATTTAGCTGCAAGTTTGGGATTTCTAGCAGAAAGAAAAATGGAATGGAATTTGTTGAGGGTTTCAGAAAGCTTATCTATCTCATGATGGCAGTGTTTTTTTTTTTTTTTATCTCATGAAGATATATGCCTTGTAATTTTATTTGAATAATATTCTCTATATGGGACATAGGGAATAAAATATCTCTGCTCCAGAAGGTGAGTAGATACATGTTTGTTTGGAAATAAGCAGAAGAAAAAAAGAATGGGCATATTTTTGTACTGGGAAGATTTTGAATTGGCTGGTTAAAGCCCAGTCTGATGGGCTAGGCCAGAGTAAGCTTTTAGGACTCTAGGAGGGGTGGGTGCAAAACAGAATCTAATGAGTTTAAACACAGGTAACTAAACACAGGGGAGCTGCAATTTTGGAGAGAAATCTTAGAAACAGAAATGTTCATCATAGGCTGGAGCTGGACCCCGTGACCATGCAGGAGAAGATGGGGTGGGGTGGAGCAATGCCCACTTCCTCTGCTGTCAGGAGACTGGGCCTTGAATCTGCTATCAGGTCCCCACAGGCCACCTGGGACTCAGGTCCCCATGGGCTACCTGGAGTCAGGTCCCCATGAGTATCTGGGACTCAGGTCCCCATGACCATATGCAACTTCTGGGAATGACTGGTAGATAATCCTTCAAAAAGAGAGTAAATGAAGATCCAGCTCACCACCCCTGAAAACACAGTGATTAAGAGTTCAAGCTCTGGACTCAGGTTACCCCTCCCTACCTGTAACCTGGGGCAGGTTCCTTAATGTCCCTGAATCTCAGCATCCTTATCTATCAAATGAGTGAAATACAATCTAACTCACAGGGCACCCCTTTTAACAAAGAGAGAGCAACAATAATAAGTTAACAAATATCAAGTGCTTAGAACACACCTGGTTGCTAACCGAAAGGCTGGAGGTTTGACTTCACCCATTGGTGCCTCCAAATAAAGGCCTGGTGATCGACTTGGGAAAAACCAACCATTGAAAACCCTGTGGAGCACAGTTCTACTCTGACACACATGGGGTTGCCATGAGTCGGGATTGACTGCATGGCAACTGTTTTTTTGAGTACATGGCAGACACTTCATACGAATTCTCATTTCATTGACACACATGTACATACATCATTTTATAATTATAAAAAACTTCTCCAGGGTCACTCAGCTAATAAGCAGCGGACCCAGGGTTCAAACTTGAGTAAGTCTGATTCCACTCTTAGCCTCGACATTACACAGGACATACGGGAAGTGTCTAACAGTGCCCAGCACACACTAGGCGCTTAATAAATGTCCTTTCTTTCCTTCTTTCTTCCTTCATACTCTCTCCTGGGCTCTCCCTCATGAGGAAGGATCATAATGAGGAACACGGACAAGGACAGAGGCCTGGCAAACCAAAGAGACTCAGAAAGAAAGGGCTCCATGCCAAACTCTTAATAAAGAGCCCTCAGAGCAAATAGGTTTTGGCTTCTTTCTATTAATATCTAACCTCTTAAGGTACTTCTTAGCCCATAATTTCCTTCTCTGGAACCTACACAAAATCCACAAAATGACAAAGTGCAAGAAAGCTGGGAATACTGAGCATCTTAAAAGTTTCAGGTAAAATTAAGTCACCTCTAAAACATGTTCAAGGAGTCCTGGTGGCGCAGTGGTTAAAGCACTCGACTGCGAACGGTTCGAACTCACTGGCCACTCCACAGGAGAAAGATGTGGCAGTCTGCTTCCATAAAGATTCCAAACAAACCAACCAACCCACTGCCATTGAGTTGACTCTGACTTAGAGTGACCCTATAGGGTTTTCAAGACTGCCATCTTTACAGAAGCAGACTGCCACACCTTTCACCCGCCGAGCAGTGAGTGGGTTCAAACTGCCAACCTTTTGGTTAGTCACCGACTGCTTTAACGGCTGCCTTGGAAGTCCTATGAGGTAGTTCTAATCTGTCCTATAGGGTCACTACGGGTCCGAATTGACTTCACAGCAATGGTTTTTTTCCCCTGGTCTTTCAGCCTGGCTCTGGCACTCACTAAGCTGGGTGACTTTGCGTAAAATCACTTGCTTCTCAGTGCCTCTGTTTTTTCATCTATTAGCATAGATATAAAAACCCTTGCCTCACCTTCCTTAAAGTTGCTAAGGGAATTATGTGAGGAATATATGTGAAAAAACAAGTCATAAAGCACAGCACAAATATGGGAAATTATCAGTATTAACCAACACCTTATCAAACTTGCTAAGAAAATTCTTTTTTTTTTTAAGAAAATTCTTGAGCAAGAAAAACTAGAGCCAGAAAGCAGAGGTGAACAGCAAGCTGGAACGAGCGAGTCAGGTGGTAAAGAAAAACTAGCTGTCAGAACCTCATTTTCGGTGTTGGCAGTTAACCTTCAATCAATTTTATAAGGCCAGGAAATAGCTATATTTTTAATTAAGTGTTGGTGGTAGGCTCAGAAACATAAAATTTAATGGTAGGGTAGACGCCATCTTAAAGAAACATAGCTTCTTACCTCTCCTTCCAGGAAAGATATCTTTTCTAAAAGTTGCAATATTAGGAGTTGTTTCTGCTGCACCTTTTTCTTTAATGATTCAATCTATAAAGAAACAAAATAAATATTATTAATCAAAAGTATAGAATTACATAAATACAAGTAAATCAACTGGAAGAGATGCTTTTGGCTTTATTTAAACAGAAGCTACACACGGGTTCTCTGTGCTCCGCCAACAGTATTAGTGTAAGATGCTCTGCGCACGCAGTGGGGGTCTTGTGTCCAAGCAAGCTTGGGATATCCAACAGGATTTTGGAGAGTCACATCTCATTAAGGTTAATCCAGCATTTCCACTATGATTTCACCTTGTAACCTTTATTAAGCCCAGGTTTTCAGAAAATTTGCTATGGGAAACGGCAGATACAACTCTACGGGAAATAATTAGTCTGGATTTATGAGGCAGCCCAAACCTGGAACATTCAGGACTGTTAACCCTGTTAGGACACTCATATTTGTTTAGCCAAGTGTCAAAATCTTGGTTTGGGAAACGGATCACGGGTCACTAAAAGTGCTAATGAATGGAATTCAGAGGACCAGGGCCTCGTGTGGCCTCCTACAGTGGTGAGACTTGAGCTGGCCTTAACTTTCTATCTTTGTAATGTGTTCAATCTTGAACTCCTCTATCTTTGTTTTTCACTCATGTATTATGTCTCCCAAGACAAACCAGGAAAACAAGGCAAACCCTCTATGAGATGGATTAACACAACGGTTGCAACGATGGACTCAAACATACCAACGATCTTGAAGATGGCCCAGGACCGAGCAATGTTTCTGTTACACAGAAGCTGCCATGAGTTGGAGCCGACTTGACGGCAACTAACAATAACAAAGACAAACCATGTGTCCCCCAAAACAGCAACTATGGTACTCCATGCTAGGACATGCCTTGGACAATAGTGGGAACAATGTACAGATTCAATAAATAACATGTGGGTTTTAAGAACACGCTACCTTTCCAGCAATCTAGAATACTGAATTTGAACGTTTGCAAAATCTTTTTTAAAAAATCCTCTCGGTAGAAACTGGAACAATTCCTATTGTTGAGGGCCCTCTACTCTCTGAAAAATCTACATCTAGAAAAGGTGCACCCGCATGTACCCTTTTACCCAGCAATCCCATTTCCAGGAAGAGATCCCAAACACACACTAGCCAAAGTATGAAACAACAGTGCCATCGATTCGATTCTTGGGTATAGGATTTTTTACTTTTAGGAAACACAAAACAAGACTCCATCACTAAGTGGCTGCTTACATAAACCATAGTACATCCTAACCTAATAATAACCACATTGCTAAGAAACAGTTATCAGTGGGGGAAGGAGGATATTAGGAGGGGGAGACAGAACAGAAGACTTTCTGATAATACCTTATTATACTGTTTTAACACTGAAAACATATTTTGGAGACACAAAAAAACAAAATTAAACAAGAGGGGAAAAGTGAACCCCAAAACCTGAAAACCAGCCGAAATGAAAGAACATAATTATATATTGAAATGGTGAAAAGAATTAACTCAAGTGTTGTTGGAACACAGCAATTTGCATATTTTAGTGGAATATATTAGAAGATAAATACAGTTTCGAAGAAATCTCTCATTCACTAAGAAAATTGTGAGTTGTAAATATTGGTACTTTTTAAAAAAACTTTCTGATATATGTATTGTAGCATAATGATTTTTGGAACCAAGTGTAAAAGAAAAGACATACAAGTTTGAAATCTAAGAAATAAAAAAAGTTATGGTTAAATTTGAAATGGAAATATCAGTGTGAACGAATCATCTTTTATTTTCTTTTGTAAAATATGCATTTGCCAAGCTCTATCCACTGAGAAAACTTGGAAAAAACAATAACGACAAGCCCGGAGTATATTCAGATTGTGGTTTCTGAATACCATTTCCCCCTAAGAACACACAACACCTCAGAGGAATGGCAAGAAATGATGAGCCTGAGATAACTTCTTAGGCCTGAAAATAAGAACATGAAGGGTCTCCCTTTGGCTGAGGATAGAAAATTTGAGCATCAAAAAAAAAGGAATGTAATTGATTAAAACTCATTAAAAAGAATATGTAATACATTTTTTTAATATATATTTCAAAAGAATGTGTATTTTTTTAATGATTCTTAAAGAAAAGAAACGGCAACAACTCAATTGGATACCACTGGAGTGACAAGGGCCCCAATTCCTAACCTGACAATTTAGAGCAAAGAATAAAGCATTTATCCCGCCTTATTTGTATAAATTGTGTTTTGTGGGTACTAAAAAGCCCTAGTTTATGAGGGAAAAGCCTTACTTTACAGGAAAATTCCAGTTAATAAATGGGGGAGGAATGAGTGAATTAGAAAATCACCCTTCTTAAGCTCCTATGAAACAACTGATTCAAGTCACCAACAACAACAGATGAAATGGTGAGGCAAAAAGCCAAAGGGGAACGTCTTAGTTATCCAGTGCTGCTATAACAGAAATACCACAGGTGGGTGCCTTTAACAATCAGAAATCTATTCTCTCAGTTAGGGGGCTAGGAGTCCAAATTCAGGGTATCTGCTCTATCTAGGGGAGGAAACCCTGGTGGCTTTGTGGTTAAGTATGGCTGCTAACCAAAAGGTCCACAGTTCAAATCCACAAGGCACTCCTTGGAAATTATGGGGGCAGCTCTACTCAGTCCTATAGCGTTGCTATGAGTCGGAATCAACTCGACGGCAGTGGGTTTTTTTTTGGGTGGGGAGAGCTCTAGGAGAAGGCTTTCTCTCTCTGTGAGCTCTGGGGGAAGGTCCTTGTCTATTCTGAGGTTCTGCATCTCTCTTCCCCCATCTCTGCTCTGCTTGGTTTTTTAATCTTATACCTCAGAAGAGATAGACTCAAGACACACCCTACACAAATCCTGTCTCCTTAACATAGCAAAGACAACCCATTCCCAAATGGGACTATAACCACAGTCATCCCGTTGCCATTGAGTAGATTCTAACTCATAGCGACCCATAAAACAGAGTAGAACTGCCCCACAGAGTTTTCAAGGAGAGGCTGGTGGATATGAACTACCGACCTTTTGGTTAGCAGCTGAGCTCTTAACCACTGTGGCACCAGGGCTCCATGGAGGTTAGAGTTTACAACACATATTTTGGGGGGACACAATTCAATTCGTAACAGGGAACTTGACAACTGTGCTATTGGGCTGCTGCCACCTGAACCCACGATCACCCTGAGTGGGACAATCTGACATCGTGTGCCCCGATCACTACAACAGGAAGCACGCTGCGCCACTTGTGACGCAGTCTTATCAAAAAGTGGAATCCGAATCTAGCCTAGCTTCCAGCGCTAACGAGGAAACCGTCTAACCAGAATGCAGGACCTTTTACAGGACAACTGACTCAGTTCCAGCAATAAGTCAGTGGGTAGGCATAGTGAGAGGGGAGATACCCAGGAGGGGGGTGCTCTATAGCAAGAAGCTTTAAACATGGAACAACCAAATGTAAAGGACCTCATCTGCACACCAACGGGACAAGCCATCAGTAAAAAGATGTGTTTAAGACATTGGGAAAATTTTATTACAGATTGTTATTAAAGGATGCCAAGGAATTACCATGAAGTTTGCTAAGAACATACTGGCATTGTGATGATGTAAGAAAAATTCCATGTGTTTTAGAAGTGAATAGTGAAGTATGTAGGAAAACATGCAGAGTGTCTGAGATCTGTTTTAAAAAGCAAATGTGGCCAATTCTTGTTATTGATGAATCTGGGTAATGAGTCTGTGGGACTTCACTGCTTATTCCTTCTGTTCTAAGTCCATTTGACATTTTCATTATAAAATATTCTAAATTCTACCTGGTATCAAAAAAATATAATCTTCTGCTATGGAAAGCAAACCGTACAAAATAGAATAAAAAACACACTGAAGAAAAAAACGTCCAACATTAATAATAAAAGAAATTAAAAAAAAAAAAAAAACAGTAATGCGTTACCCTTTAATACCTTTTAAATTTGCCCCAAACAACTGACTGAAGAAACCAGTGTTGGCAGGGGTGGGAGAGACGGCTACTCTCATGTACTGCAGGTGGCACCGTAAATTAGAATGACCCTTGAGCAGTTTAGCAATAAATATTAAGAGCCATAAAGCTGTTCATACCCTTTGACCCACTAATCCCACTCCTGGGAATTAATCCTAAGGATATAATTCGAACGTAGGGAAAAAGCTATATATACAAAGATGTTCTCGCTCATATTACTTATAATAGAGAGAATGGAAATAGCCTTAATGTCTAGCACTAAAGGAGTGGGTGATGAATTATGGAATATCACTTGATGGAATGAATTACACAAACACTAAAACAATTACTGCAGAATGGAAAGGTCTCCAGAAAGCCCCGAGGTGTAGAAAACTAAAGTTTATAATGATGAAGGCACGAACTGGTAAAGAAACTGGATAAAACAAAAATAGTTCTGGGTTGGGGTAGGATTACAGGCCAAAGGGCGGCAGGGGGAGTTTGTTTTGTTTAGATTTCCTTTAACTTTTGTAGGAGTCAGTTTTGTTCCTTTTTCGATCATTCCTATGGTATTAAGATTTTTAAATTAACTTTTAAAATCTTTATATGATAGGCAAAATGGTAGTGGAATTAACTAAAATACTCGAAGGTCACGGGGAGGTAGTATTTGATAAAGTCTGGAGTTCTTAACCTTTAATGTTCATAGGGGCTTTTTCCCTAAGGTTTGTCTTGACCAGCATGCTTCTTTGTAACTCAGGCGGACTGTAAGTTTTGCAGCCTAAGGAATCCTGTGGGATGCCAGGCCTCCAAGGCCACAAAAAAAAAAAAAAAAAAAATCTGTTGCAGTCAAGTTGGTTCTGATTCATAAGTGGGAGGCGAGGATAAAAGTTCTTGGAACTTCTTAAAACCGAGAGTGGCCTGATACCTACTTACCTGCATCAGTTGTTGGAGCTAACCAACCTGCCCTGACCACAGCCACACAATGGAATCACCTGGGGGGACGGGAACTTTTCAAAAGGTCCTGCCCCCAGAGATTCTGAACATACCACTGTCCTTAAAAACCCTCCAACCTTATGATGTTCTAACTCCCTAGCATGACACTTGAGGCCCTTTCCCTGGGGTCCCACTCTCTCGCCGGTTCACTTCATGCCGGGTCCACCCCACAATGAACCTACCTTCAAGCCACTCCATCCTCCTAGCAAGGAGCCCTGGTGGCACAACGGTTAAGTGCTCAACTGCTAACTGACAGGTCTGCGGTTAGAATGCACCCATGGGCTCCAAGGAAGAAAGACCTGGCAATCTGCTCCCATAAAGGTTAACCAAACCAAACCCGTTGCCGTCAGCTCTATTCCAACTCATAGCAACCCTATAGGACACAGTAGAACTGCCCATAGGGAATCCAAGGCTGTAAATCTTTACAGAAGCAGATTGCCACATCTTTCTGCTGTGGAACAACTGGTGGATTCGAACTGCTGACTTTTTGGTTAGCAGACAAGCACCTTAACCACTATGCCACCAGGGCTCCTTCTTATAAAGGTTACAGCCTAGAAAACCCTATGGGGTTCTACTTTGTCAGACGGGGCTGCTATGAATTGAAATCTACTTGATGGCACCCAACAGCACCCATGATCCTCCTAGTGCTCTCTGGCACACTCCTGACCACACTCCAGTGCTGCCTCTGGGCCTTTGCACAGGCTGGTGCCTCCATCGAGAATGCCTTCTCACCCTCCATCCCTTCTCCAGCAGGACAACTAACACCTGCTGTCACCATCTACACAGCAGTCACCTCCCAGGCCAGCGGCTCCCAAGTCCCCTAGGCTGGCTTTGCGTCCCCTCCTCTGTGCAACATCAGCCATTTGAAACTCCCTCTTGGGACACAGGACAGTTATTGCCACCATTTGTTCACAGCTTCCCCTACGGCTGGACAGCAAACCCACAGTGGGCAACTGTTGAGTGCATCAATATATAAAAGAACCCTCCTCTTAGGGACCTGAAATCACTCTCATCGACCCACACATTTTTATAAACTGCTTTGGAAATGGCTGCCATAGTGAAAGGATTTCTCCCAATTTGTTTCAAAAAATAACTTGTTCAGACTCACTGGTCTGATGGAGACTGGAGGAACTCCTGAGGCTATGGCCCCCAAACACCCTGCTAACTCAGAACTGAAGCCTCTCCTGAAGTCCATCTTTTAGCCAAAGATTCGACAGGCCAATAAAACAAACAAAAAAGCTCGTGAGGAATGTGCTCCTTAGAATAATCAACAATTTGAGACCAAATGGGCAACACCTGCCCAAAAGCAAAGACAGCAAGAAGGGACAGGAAAACTGGACGGATGGACACGGGGAACTGGGGTGTAAGGGGAAAAGGGCAGAGTGCTGACACATTGCAGGAACTGCAATCAATGTCACAAAAAAACTTGTGTATAAATTTTTGAATGAGAAACTAATTTGCACTATAAACTTTCACCTGAAGCACAATAAAGAAAAAATTTTTTTAAATAGAACTTGTATGAAGACCAGACCAAAAGAAAATTGTTTAAGAACTTAGTATGTTTATGTTACGGTTTTAGTGTGACCCTGGAGGCTATGAGGCTTCTCAGCTTCTGGAAATTTTTCCCATTGGTTATGTGTAGGACAGAAGTTGTTTTACGTAAGATGTCAGAATATGTTACACGCTATAGTGAGAATTACGTAAACAGTACCCAACTGTGCAAGACTCATGAAATTTAACATTGAACTCGGGGACTGTGAAGAGAAATTAATGAATATAAGAATTACAGCAGCAAATACGTATTAAATACTAGAGAGCACTTGATGGGGGTTTTTAAGGAACTGGGTTTTGGGATGTGTCCTTTTATCAACTGGCAAATGGCAATATACATGTAATCTGAGAAATGCCTTACGAACAACACGGAACATACTGAAAGGGAGCGTGTAAACGGTGCACGTCAGTTTTAGCACATACGGGGAGTGCCACACGTGAAACCAACCTGACTGATACCAGAAGGTATATTAACATGGATAGTCACATTCCATCAAACTGCTTAAAATTCTGTAAGGGAAAGGGAATTTGATTTTTAAAATCCAGACAGTTTAAGTTTATGGTATTATTGTTTATTTTCTTGGAAATTTGCTTTTTCAAAAAAATTTTGGTTTTATTATTTTTGGAATAACTGGCCAAGGCCCACAGGCACTTTGATCAAAAATCAGAGTGTGAAACTGTGTGTGTGTGCCCTCACACACACTGGCAAAATATGGCCACTCAATAATAAATAAACCAAAGGTCCCCAACATTTCCACCAACACCTCTGCTTTGTCGTCCCTCTTCCCATGAACCCTCACCTAAAAGACTTTCTGCTTTTAACTGCATTTGCGAAGAAATAATTCATGGTCCTTTTGAATCCATCAAAGATGTATCCCGGCCAACCAGAGCGTCTACTCAAAAGGAGATAACTAGGGTTATGGGTTCTATGTCAAGAGAAAGTAACATGATACTTTATTGAACCCTTGTAGCCTTTTGGGGGAGGAAATTTATGTTGTTAGTTTATTTGAGGAGTCCCAAGGTGGTACAAATGGTTAATGTGCTGGGCTGCTAACTGAAAGGTTGGAAGTTCGAGTCCACTCAGAGGAACCCTGGAAGAAAGGTCTGGTAATCCACTTCTGAAAAATCAGACCTATAGAGTACAGGTCTACTGTGACACACCTGGGTCTCCGTGAGTCAGAGCTGACTTGACAGCAACTGGTAGATTTTCTGAAAATATCAAAGTTTTGTAAGAAAACAGCTTGCAAATCCCCATTATTGCTCCTGAAAGCCCCCAGGGACCCAGTGAATCAGTGAGCTGAGTCGGGTCAGGAAGGAGGTAGGCACCAGCTTTCAAGAGCCACCTTTTCCCTTTGCTTCCTCTAGTCCCAACAGGGCCTTGTTTCCAACCCAGCCTCTCGTTCCCTCTGTGATCTGGTCCCAACAGGGCCTCGTTTCTGACCCAGCCTCTCGTTCCCTCTGTGGTCTGGCAAACACTCCTGTCCCTTTCCTTTAGCAAATCAAGAGGAACCATATTTGATCCTCAGACACCCCGCAGTGTAAAATGGGAATACTTGGAATTTTACACTCTTCCCCGGAAAAGGTTTTTAATTTTTGCTACATCTTCTCTTAATTCTATTTCAGATGTCTTGTAAACTGTAATTTCAGAGTTATTGTATTTTTTAATGTGTATCCTCCTTGATAAAAGCCACTGCAAAACGCGAGAATAAAAGCAATAATAAAGCTTACCCTCTTTGTTCAACAGTAATAAAGCACAGGAACGCATGGCAAGCTCAAAGCCCGCCCCACAAACGCAGCAGGAAAGAGCCATTTAATGGGGGCCAGGGAAATGGTACATTATCTCATTTTGGAGGGAAGGGGGCAGGGGAAATGAATTAAGGCCACAACAAAACGAAACTGAAAAATTGCTAAATGAAACTCTGAGTGGGGAAAATGAAAAATCAATGAAGGAACGGAGGAAAAAGGTACATTTTTCATCTTCATGATGTCTGATTGGGTTTGTAGAAATTCATTTTCAATAAATGTATCTTGTGGCAGTCAGCCAGGCTGGATATGAACAGGGCACATATTTTAATCAATTTTTTCCTATTAAGTTTGAAGTAATATATAATAATAGAACTATACCATTCAAAAGGATCAGTTAAAACTGGCTTCTGAGGTAAAATCATCTAATTGGGTTTGACTTCTATTTTATATCAAAGATAATCTAACTTCTCTTTAAGGAGAGAAATGTTGCTGAGTGCCAGCAAGGTGATTCCAACTTAGAGAGACCACGTACAACAGAGTAGAAGAACTGCCTCATAGGGTTTCCTAGGCTGTAATCTTGGACATGTTATCAGAAGGAATCAGTCCCTCGAGAAGGACATCATGCTCGGTAAAGTAGAGGATCAGTGAAAAAGAGGAAGACCCTCAATGAGATGCATTGACACAGTGGCTGCAACAATGGGCTCAAGCATAACGATGATCATAAGGATGGAGTAGGACCAGGCAGTGTTTCATTCCGTTGTACATGGGGCGGCTATGAGTCAGAATCGACTCAATGGCACCTAACAACAACACAACAATCTTTATGGGAGCAGATCACCAGGACTTTTCTCCTGCGGAGCCACTGGTGGGTTGGAACCACCAGCCTTTTGGTTAGCCGAGAGCTTAACTACTGCACTGTCAGGGAGGCATAGCACCCTGATTCTCTTGGGTACCTAAAAATGACTCGGCTGTAAAAATATCGTAGAAGGATGAACAAAATGGCTCACCAAACCATGTGCCTTCACTGGGAAGGAAGAAAGGAGGCTGTGCTGGGTACCAGGCTTTTGCTGAGTCATCTCACTAGTTTCAGAGAAACAACCCTAAGAAGGTTATCCCCATTTTATAGCTGAGGAAACTGAGGTTCCAAGAGTTTCACCATTCATTCCCTCAAAAGGCATCTACTGAGCACCTCTGTCTTGGGCACGGTGTTGGATGCTGGGAGCACTGCAGTAACAAGGAAGACATGGTCCCAACCTTCATGAACAAACACACCACTGGATGTCCTGCTGATGGGAGTGAAGGTAGGTTTACATCACAAGGCTAAATAGGATGACCAGCTCTTCCTGGTTTAACTGAGCCTTTCCAGGTTTTAGCACTTAAGGTCTCATGTGCCAGGAACCTCCTTAGTCGCAGGCAAACCAGGACAGTTGGCCACCCTGGGGCTAGATGTTGGCAGGACTAGGAACTAAACCCAAGATTCTCTGACACCATAGCGATGTCGAGTTTTTCTTCCACCCTCCCTGTGATGACAACCTGTCACTGCAATGCTACGCAGAAATCAGGCAAAGTTCTAGAAGTAATGCTGGCATTGGATATCTTGTTTTACAAATGGCATGTAGAGGCCCTGAATTTTCAGGCTGTTCTTTCTTCCTCTATGACTTTAGAGAAAGAAGGAGGAATGGAGACACCAGGAAGGACATGCTCCTAGGCTCTCTATCCCCAGATGGACACAGTTTCAGAGACAAAACACAAACACTGGACTGGAATATCCAGGGAAAGAACTGTTTAGACTAATGTAATATGGATATAGAAGCACCTGGCTCCTCACCTGGCACAAAGTTGGTGCTCAAAAACATGGTAGTTTTTTAAAAAGTCCCTAAAGTTCAAGTGCCCTGGGATATGGACCCTCACCAGCACTGGGCAGGGGCCTCCTGAGAGCCTTTGGCTGCCCTACCAGCCCCTCTCCCCAGTGATTTACCAGCATCTCCTGCCAGAGGCATCACTCTTGCGTTCAGATCTGACAAAGCAATGGGGAGCCGCTGAGTCGCTACGAGCAGAGTAATAAAGGGCATTTGGTGCTGATAACCCACCATGATTGGTCTCAACCTACATTTCTAGCCTTTCACCTTCACTCCCTCCTACAACCCAGGCAACCTAGATTGATGCTCCCTGAGCTAACTCTATGCTTTCTGATCTCCATGTTTTTGTTTATTCTGTATTTTCTGTCTGATATGTCCTCCACCCATTCATTCCCTGTCGGAAAAAACCCAACCCACCCTGCAAAGCCTGGTCAAAAAACCGCCTCCTCCCTAAAGACTCTTCACCCACACCAGGACTAGTTAGCATTCACAGGCACCATGCTAAGTACTTGACATGCATTTTATCAGTCAGCCCTTAACAACCACCTCAGAAAGGAGGCATTACTACGAGCCTCCCATTTTACAGATAAGGAGACTAAGTCTTGGAGAGGATAAGTAGCTTGCTCAAGACTGCAAAGCCTAATCAGGAGTGGGGCAAATGCAAAGTCAGAGTTAAATCACTCAAATCCATTAACCATGACGGGCTTCTGTATTCCCAGCCTATGACCATGACGGGCTCTGTAACCCAGCCTATGACCATGACGGGCTCCTGTACTCCCAGCCTATGACCATGTTGGGCTCCTGTACTCCCAGCCTATGACCATGGCAGGCTCTGTATTCCCAGCCTATGACCATGACGGGCTCCTGTACTCCCAGCCTGTGCCCATGACGGGCTCTGCATTCCCAGCCTGTGGCCATGACAGGCTCTGTATTCCCAGCCTGTGGCCATGACGGGCTCCTGTATTCCCAGGCTATGACCATGCCAAGCTCCTGTATTCCCAGCCTATGACCATGAGAGGCTCCTGTACTCCCAGCCTATGACCATGACGGGCTTCTGTACTCCCAGCCTATGACCATGACAGGCTTCTGTACTCCCAGCCTATGACCATGATGGGCTCTGTATTCCCAGCCTTTGACCATTACGGGCTCTGTATTCCCAGCACACAGTCACACCCCTGTTGAACACTCAGCACACTCTGCTTCGAGTTCTTAAATTTTTAAGGTCAATCAGAAAGTTCCTTGAAGGCAGGAACTCATGTCCATGTTTGCACTCATATGAAAGGCGTTTCTAGTCTTTAAGACACTGAATTGTACACATAGAAACTGATGAATTGGTATATGTTCTTCTATGCGTATTTTCAACAACAAAAATAAATAAAATAATTAGAAAAATGAAAAGAAAAGGTTCTTCTAAAATGACCAACGCATCAGAGAACTCCCCGTAAGTGCTACCTGGCTCCACGGCAGCCCATTCTCACCCCTAAGCCCCAGAACTGGACTTCCTGCAGACATTAGCAGCGGGGCAGGAGAGCAGGAATGTTCAAAACCAGTGGCACAGTGGAAAAAACTCAGGCTGACAAGGCGCCTGGAAAAATCAGTGTGGTCAGGATGGACTAGTCAATAGATGCTGGAAACAGGTTTTCCGCGACGGGAAAAAACAAGAAAATAAAAACAGAGACTTACTCATACCATACACACAAAAATAAATTCCACATGGGTTATTCTTTATTTCTTCACAAATATTTATTGAGCACCTACTATATGCCAGTGACTGTTCCAGGTGTTAGGGATACAGCCGAGAACAAAACAGACAAAAATCCCTGCCCTCATGGAGCTTACATTCTAGTGGGGAGAAACAGTAAACAAAATAAAAAGGCAAAACAGGCAAGTGTATGGTATTATTAGAAAACGATAAGTGCTCTGGATAAAAATAGAGTAGGGAAGGAGGGAAGAGGGTGTGGGACTGTAATTAAAGACCTAAAGATGAAAAAAAAACTTTAAAACTAGACAGAAAACATCTGTGTGACCAAAAAACAAGATGCACCAAAGAGCACAGAGACTGATACATTTATACCAAAATTAGTTGTATATTATAAAAGACACCATAAACAAACAAACATACGAAAACCACTGTCTAGGAGGAGACAGCTGTATCCAAATATTTTTTGGTGAATAATTAATTTGATAATACGTGAAGAGGTCCTAACAAATCATCAGGAGAAAGATAAACAACCATATGGAAAAATGAACAGCTACATAAAAGAGGATGCCCGCTCGGTCAATAATCTTATGAAAAAATGCTCCATCTCACTAGATTTATTGAGTAGTACTGGCACAAATTAAAACAATGAGATTCCATCTCACAAGAGGCAATAATTACAGCCCAACAACACCAAACTGCAACAAGGATGCGGAGACGCCTGCCCCGTCACATGAGACTGGTGGAAGTGTGTACTTGGAGAGCAACTCTGCCGTATCTACTCACAAAAAACCCACTGCCATTGAGTCGATTCTGACTGATAGCGACCATAGGACAGAGCTGAACTGCCCCATAGGGTTTCCAAGGCTTGAATCTTTAGGGAAGCAGGCTGCCACATCTTTTTCCCTCAGAGTAGCTGGTGGGTTCAAAGTACCAACCTTTCAGTTAGCAGTTAAGTTCAATTAACCACTGTGCCACCAGGGTTTCTCAATACCAATTCCTCCTCTAGTATATTTCTTAGCTAGAGAAGTATAGAGACATGTTCAGCATTATTTGTAAAAGAATAAAAATTAGGAAACAAACTAAACACCAATAGGGCCTTGGATGAATAAATTACAGTATATTCACATAATGGAATACTATACAGTCATTAAAATGAGTAATTCAGATCTATACATAATGACATCAAAAACCAAATTGGGGAAAATAGCAGGCTGCAAAATATGTACAATAAATACCATTCATGTAAATTTTTAAACACATAAATAAAGCTTTACCTTGGTAATAAAAAAAAAAAAAAAATAGGTACATATATATGCAATAAAAGCACAGAGACACGGCCTGGATAGAGACCAGATTCTCGTGGTGGTTGCCTCTGAAGAGGGCCAGAGCCAGGAGGAAAGAAGAGGAACAGAACTAGGGAGGAGTGAAAGGAGTAGAAACACTATTGGTAATATTTTATTTCTTTTATTAAAAAAAACTCTGAAACAAGTATGCCAAAATATTAATGTTTGTCAATTCTAGAGGTTTTTGTTTTTAACCATTTTCTATAATTTTCCGTATTAAAATTTTTTTTTCCAGTTAAACAAAGGAGAACAGGTCTGGGGTGGACCCGCACCACCACTGTCTGCTGATTGGCTGCCAGCTACTAATTTTTTCAGACTCTAAGCTTCAGTTTCCCGTGCTAAAAACACAAAAAACAAACAACCTGAGCTAGTAATCAAACCCACACAGGCTTAGCCTGGGGACCTGGCGCCACATGCACACCCTGGGAAGACGAGAAGCTCTCAGTAATGGGGAGTTACTCCAAATACCGACTGCTTAGCCCCTGGTTCTCTCCGTGGGCAGAATGTGGGCACCCAGGTCTCTGGGAAATATTTCAAAGCCAATTAGAAACAATTCTGATAAAGAGAAACTGGGCTCAATGACATTTACAAAGAAAAAGTCTCCTGCCTTGAAAGGACAATTTGTACCGTGAATACATCAACCAACATGTGTCATAAAATGAACCTGGAGTATTTCTTCCTAGAATGCATAAGGCTTACATGCATGTGATATTTCTGATCCCTTAAAAAGTTCCACATCTTAGACAAAATATCTAAGATTTTAAAACAAAGAAGTAAATAATACAATGTTAAATGCTAGAATTTGAAATTATAACACGTTCATTACAAATAAATTCTACCTCAAAAGATGGCAGGCACCTCCCGTGGGTGGGGGCAGGAATGGCTAGGGGTGTGCACTTAGGGGGTCCAGACCAAGGATCCAGTTAGGGGAGGCGGGAGGATGCGCGGTACACTCATGCTGGGGGCTGGGGGCAGGCTGAGGCAGGATTTGAGCAGATGACTCAGGTTTCACAGGCAGTAAGTCAGGTTTGGAACACATCACAGTCCGGGCAGAAGGAGCAGGCTGAGGCAGGTCCTGGCAAGTGGAGCATACAGATCTAAGGAGCTCCCGCATCAGCCTTGGGCTCCAGGCTGGGATGAGGGAGAGGTGAGCAAGGTGCCTCAGGTACCTGAACCCCCAGGAGAGAAAATGCCTCTACCTGCTGCGCCCTGGCTGCTCTCTTGCCTCAGCCTCAGTCCTGGCCCACAGGGTCCTTGCTATCTGCTCCACAAAATAAGGTCTACCTAGCCTCCAGGGACTGGCCACACCAAAAGGATGAAACACCAAGGGCACAGGGACTGCACATGACAAGGGTAGAGAGACTCACATGGTGGTAAATTTCTCTAAAACTCATTAATCCCCTTGTTTTATATTATTTAATTTTTTGCAACTGGGATCCATTGCAGAGACTCAGAAAAACATTAAGGCAGAAAGGGTGCCCCAAGAGACACTGCAGGCAGCTACACCAGAGTGGCAACTGGGTTAACCAGCTGCTGTCGAATCGACTCTGACTCATGGTGCCTCCATGTGTGTCAAGCAGAGCTGTGTTCCAAAGGGTTTTCAGCGGTTGATTTTTCAGAAGTAGATCACCAGGGCTTTCTTCAAAGGTGCCTCTGGGTGGACTAGAACTTCCAACCTGTCAGCCCTTTGCCCCACTGGGGGACTCCAACATCCAGATTAACACATTTCAAATGTGACCCCAATCACCCCAAGGCAACCCTGAATACTCAGCAGTCCAGGAGTACCTGGGCATCTGTGTTTAAACAGAGCAGTATGCACAGGCTGGCTACATTAATGGGTAATTACTAACATGGTAAATTACTCATCTGTTTCCTTTCCCATCGACTCCCTACTTGCTGAAGATAGTCAGAGGCATCTAAAAGAAAGACCAAAGACAAATCCTGACAAGAAAGTATCTGCCTGTCCACTCCGCCATGGAGAAGCGGATGGAAGGAGAGCTGCCCAAGGTCTAAGTGACCAGCAGCTCCTTCATGAGCTCACTCCTTTAGCCCAGCCTACTAGCCTACATACGCTAGTATCACTCATTAACTATTAGTACCACAGCTGCTACTGCTATTACTACCAGTTCTCAGCAACACTGTGAGTTTGTATGAAACATCAGCACCTGCAGCTATCTCAAGGCAAACCACTATAACATAAAGTACCCATGAAATATCATTTCACTTCAATCGAATACATTTTTCTTCTCATCAGATATACTTCTCCTTTCCATGAAGCTGGTTGAACTGTCTGTTGAGGCAAAACGCTGTTGACAACAGAAACAAACCAAACTTTTCCTAAACAAGATGAGTGCTAAGTTGAGTAGTGCTATTGATACCCATTCAGAAAGGACAATCCCAAGGCCCCTTCCCAAGGAGAAATATAATCAAACTACACGGGCGCTTGGCTGCTTCCGTGTTTTCGGGGTTGTGGTGTGGTGGGCACTTCCTTCCTGGAGCACTGACATTCTTCAAGCCCTCTTCCCTCTCCTGGGCAGATGTCCTTGGCAGCTTTTTCCATAAGTAAGGCTTCATTTTCCAACATCAGAAGACCAGCCTCCACCTGGCACTTTCCAAATTCACTCTTAGCTCTATTTTTCATTGCATTTCCTTCTTTGACGTCTAGGAATCTAAGTCTCTAAAAACACTCTAAGGATATTTGCATTCTCTCAACTCTGCAGTTTGAGGTTGTACAAGGTGCGGTTGCAGTTTGTGGGTATTTTCACAAAGCAGCCCTACCTACACGGTCAAATTTCCTTTCAGTAGCCTGTCCTTCCCGTTTTGTTCATCAGCTCATCACAGATAAATGCCACCTCTTCCCAGCACAGCGAGTACGTGTGTTCTTCTAGTCACCAACAATAAAAGAAATCGCTTCCAACCCAGAGCAGTCTACCATTTTATCATCTTCCAAAGAACCGGAGACTAAATCTGGAGAAGAGCTCGTGAGCCATGATCTAGAAACAGTTCAAGTGCGTTGCATTAGGCTTCTGGGACCAATGCTATGGCTCCTTTCCCCCACCCCACTTAAGAATGACATTACCTAATTATCAGCCACAGAAATTACCCTGAATCCTCCCAACAGAAGGCATTTGGCAAAAATGTACTTTTGTGTGTTGCACATTTTAGCAAAACACATGATAGTTTTAAAATACTGTGTGCCTACAAGTGGTTGTGCTGTTTCAAATGGAAGGTTCTTGGGATGGAGAGAATTTAAATTTTTTAAATTGCTTTGTGCATAAATATTCTACTCAAGGGATTGATGGCTAAGCTAGAAAGCAGCACAGAGCGCAGAAGTGCAGAGGAAAGCTTATCCCAAAGATCCAGTTTGGCCCATAAGACTCCCAAAAGGGAAGAGGGTAGCCCTGGGTATCAGTCAAGAAATCAACCCAGCTACTTTTGCTTCTAACTCGTGTAGCTTTACTTTGGGCATACACAGCAGGACTCACCCACCGTGGTTAACCGTAGTAGCAGCTGGTGTTTACTGTGTATTGACTGTGCTCCAGTTAATACACTAAGGGCCTGGTATACATCATCTCATTTAGCTCTTACAATATTCCCTCCCAGGTGGACACTGCTATCAGCCCTATTTTACAGTCAAGAAAACTATAACTAGTTGAAGGTCCCACAACTAGTAAATGCGGGCTGTCTGATTCTAAAGTCCATGACCATTTCCATTGTCCAGGCCGCCTTTCACTGCATACCCAGAAGCACCTCTCCCAGGCTTCTAACTGCAGGGCTATTTGTAGGGGATGCTTATAGACTCAGGGCCTGGGAGGTGAGTTATGGGGAAGCCCTATTTTGCTGTCTGCCTCACAAGCCAGGGACTCAAAGCCTCACCTCTGAAGAGGCATTCATCATCTATTTGCCCTGATCCAGTGTGTTTCTCCATGGAATTATCGTTTATAACAACAGCATCACTCTTTAAAAAAAAAAAAAAAAATCCAAGAGATGATAATTACTTTCAAAACCATTTCTTAGGAATTGCAAACAGGTTCTGCTCTGCCTTGCACTGGAAAAGCAGTCATTGTTAACAGTATTATTTCAGCAAGGTATGTTCTTTTCTTTCTAAAGAGGTACAGCAGAGCCAAGTGTAAGGTCTTCTGTGTAGACAGAAGTGGGTGATTTAAACCAGGTGAGAGCCTGCATGCATACGTATGTATGCACACTAGGCACGTGCACACACACACGTGCCTAAACACATACACATGAGAAGAGGACCCACAAGACCTGCTTTTTGATCTCCTTGTTAGTGGCAGGTTCACACTTCCAAGGACATTGGGTATGTTAGATCTGTCCCTTAAAGTCTCTATCACCTATTTAACAAGTGTGCCTTATCCTACCTCAGTCACATCTTCTCTCTAGATGTACCAGGAAGTCTTTATTATTTAGACACCACCAGGCAGTACAGTTATCAAGAGTGAGCTGTGACGGAATCCTCCTGAGACAAGGGGTGGCAGCAAGTACTAGATCCCCTGACAGGACCTTCAGGCACTCACAGACTTGCATCAGCTGTCCCACATCAGTGCTCCAGTCCTTGGTTTCCTGGCCTTCTTCCATCTAGCCCTTCCCTCTTTGCTTTGGAGCCCTAGTGGCACAGTGGTTAAGAGTCTGGTTGCTAACCAAAAGATAGGAGGTTCGAATCCACCAGCCACTCCTAGGAAACCCTATGGGGCAGTTCTACTCTGAGTTGGAATCGACACGGCAGCAACAGGTTTGGTTTGGTTTTTGATTCTCTGCTTTGCCTGTTTCACAACCAGCTTTCCACCTCAGGTACAGAAGTTTCTGAAGGAAGTTTGCGGGAATACACTATCAACATTATGCAAAGCCATTGAGGACAGCCAGCCCACTGATCTGCCTGAGAAGCCAGGGCAGCAGGCCTCAGTCCTGGTTGCACGTGGGAATCGCATAGGGAGTGTAAAGAGAGAAAAAAAAAAAAAAACAGTCCTTCCCACCCCCACCTGCCAGGTGCTGGCTTTTTTTTAAAGCTCCCCAGGTGATTCGAACGTGCAGCCTGGGAGGAGAAGCAAGAACTAATAGGTGCCATGAATCCCCTGCACCTCTGCACACCTGCATCCCTGCACGCCGGTACCTCTGCACCCCTGCACCCCAGCAAACACTTAATTTATAGGAAGGGGGAGGGAAAACAACTGCTTTCTGCAAAAGAAAACAAGTCTAAAGAAGTAATTCTTCCTTTCCAACCCCCTTCAGACACTTTGAGTTGGCACAAACTGTTCACACGTCACAAACCACAGCTGGAAATGAGAAGACAGAGATAATAAACTCAGGCAGAAACACCTAATGGCTGAAATGGAAAACGGTCAAGGAACTCTTATGAAATTATTGTTTATTCAGCTGAGTAATATCATTGCTCATTGGCAAAAATGTAAATCCACCCCCTTGGAGGGCAAATAAGAATTTGTTTTTTTCTCCCAGATAATTTTCCCCTGGGTAGGAAAGCTGCTTTAGTTGGCAGCAGAACCAGCCCTGGGAGAGCAGGTAGAGAGGCGTGAACGACCTGGTGTGCTGAAGAAACAGCCCTCAGAGCTACGTGAACGGTGGTAACTGCTCCGGCTGGCCTTCAGGTGCCTCCCCAGCTTTTTGCTCCTCCCTGCTCTCCTGCTGCCTTTAATGGTAATCTAAAAAACCAGTCGCCATCGAGTTGACTCTGACTGAGGGCAACCCCATAAGTATTAGAGTAGAATTGTGCTCCACAGGGTTTTTAATGGCTGATGTTTCAGAAGTAGATTGCCAGGCCTTTCTTCTGTGGTGCCTCTGGGTGGACGCAAACTTCCAACCTCTTAGGTAGCAGCAAGGCGTCCGTTTGCGCTACCCAAGGACTCTAAAAAGTGCAGCCCAATTCAAGACAAAGGATCTAATCCCAACAAAGCTGTAAAAGAGCAGAACAAAGCCCAGGGACAAGGGTTATGCCAGATGATGAGCTCCCTGAGGGCAGGGATCATGTTCACATCACTCCCATTCAGTACCCAGCCCTGGCACAGAGAAGGTGCTTGGTGGGTATTTGGTGAATGAATGAATGGTGAATGAATGAATTCTCTGTAAGTGCTATTTTTTTTCAGTCCCTTGATACTTCTATTTTCTGGCAAATCCTTAAACATCTAAAGGAGTGTGTGTTATCTTTATTTTTTTCTTTTTGTCAGAAGCAGAACCAGCTGGAAGAACTGGTAATGGAAGAGGGATAACCAATCCCTGATACCCATGACAAACGGAGAATGAACTCAACAGAAAGATCTAGCTTAGTGGGGTGTTTGGTCCACACCTTGCTGAAGACACCTTGCTTTGTCTTCTGTTAGTGAACTTGACCCCATAAGTTCTTCTGTAGTCAGAGTTCAAGATTCCACAAGTGACCAATTACTAGTCTGGATTTTTTTAAAAACAGTCCAAATGAAGTGATTTAGGTGTGACTTTGCCGATTTCACTCATTATGCCAAATTAATGACATGCTGAGATCTTAGTATCAGACACAGCATAGTAAACAATAAACCCCTTTCTGACGAGTCAGTAGAACTGCCCCGTAGGGTTTTCAAGGCTGTAATCTTTACAGAAGCAGACTGCCACCTCTTTCTGCCACAGAGCGGCTGGTGGGTTTGAACCGCCAACCTTTCAGTTAGCAGCCGAGCACTTAACCACTGTGTCACCACAGCTCAGTAAACAATAGAGATTTCTTTATATAAGCAACACTTTACCAAAGTTGCCAGATTTCCTCCACATAGTCTTTCAGATTACAGAACACAGCATTCTGAAGAAACGCCAGAGCTTCTACCTCAACTGCTTACCTCATAAGGAACGTGCCCCTGATAAAGCGTTCAACAAGCACCTTCCCAGGCCGGCCAGTTTGGGGGATGCTTTCCTCATGGCGAATGAAGAGCTGAATTTCGCCTTTTGCAAGTGCCACCCAGTGGTTCTGGCCTGGCCTTGCATCGTAATAAAGGGCAAAAACACATTGCCTCTCCCAGGGAAGAAACCCTGGTGGCGCAGTGGTTAAATGCTACAGCTGCTAACCAAAAGGTTGGCAGTTTGAATCCACCAGGTAAAAAAAAAAAAAAAAAACTATTTTTGCTCCTTGGAAATTCTATGGGGCAGTTCTACTCTGTCCTATAGGGTCCCTATGAGACGGAATTGACTCAACAGCACACAACAATAGGTTTCTCTTACACGTAATGTCAAAAAGTGCCCCGTCCCATCCTCGTGGATTTCTTGACTTTAACCCCACCTCGCTAATATTGCCACATTTTATGGATTAACAAAATCAATAACTTTTCAGAGTAGTACTTAATATAAGGGAAATGTTTTCTCAGTTCTTCCACTGCCAACAAATGTTCGATTAAGTTGAAACTTTTCCTTCCAAGTTAGAGACTCAGACCCTCCGAATTCCTATAAGCCTATTAGTACCCACCTGTTCTACTTTCCATCAGATTTTTAAACGAGCAAGGAAAAATGACTGTACCATGGGATTAGCTTTACCACAGCCTGGGCTTTCTTCTATGGAGGATCACCACAAGAAAAAGAGACAGATTACATTCACACAAGTTAAAAGATTCTCTTTTACTCTTAGAGAAAAACAAACGTTCAAATTATCTATTTTTTTTTTTTTTTCGTTTAGAAAAATAGAGTATTAAACTATGTCCAGTATAGAAGGAACATATAAATTGGTTCCATATTGCATAGGTAGCTAAGGAAAGGAAGGATGGTGGAAGAGAGAGGATGAAGGAACAGGAGTGGAAGGAGAGGAGGACGGAAGAAGGGAAAGAAAATGCAGAGGAAGCAGCAGGGAAAGAGAAGGAAAGGGAAGGGAAGAGAGACACACCCAGAAGTAAAGACCAGGGTTTGAGTGGGAGCAGAGCAGAGCAAAGCCCTGAGCTGCAGTAAGCTTTTGTCCCTTGAGCTGTAGACGCCTGCGTGAGGTATCACTGTCCCCAGAAAGTGGGTAAGCTGACCGACTGTGCTCACAGCTTCCTCAACTGTAACCCTTTGATATGGAGAAGCCCTTCTTTAGCGGGGCAGTCACCTGGGGATATATGAGCAAACCCCTCTCTGGGCCAACATGACAGTGGCCTGAGCACAAGTTCGGCTGTGAGCCAGAGGAAACTGAGCTGAGCTGGATCTGGCTGTGGGCTGAAGTGATTCCACCTGGAAGTAATCCTGGGCCCCATGACCTCTGACAAATGCTGGCTTACCTCCTCAACCATCTGCTTGACTTTCTTCTGCTGGCAAAGCACCATATCGTCTAGGTGTCTGATCCGTTCCCGGAGGCCGGCGGAGGCCTCCTCCAGCTGCTGATACCTAACATGGTAGGAGGAAAAGCAATCAAGCCCAAAAGCAAAGCAGTAAGACCACTCACTGCTTTAGAAGCTCACAGGCTGGGTGTTCAGAAATACTGCCAAGTAACAAGAAATGAAACTCCAAAAATGCACTCTCCTTACTTTGTGTGTATTCTGGGTGGTTAACAGAGAAGCCCTGGTGGTACAGCGGTTAAAGCACTTGCCTGCCAACTGAAAGGTCGGTGGTTCAATACCACCAGCCGCTCCACAGGACAAAGATGTGGCTGTCTGCTTCTGTAAAGATTAGTCTTGGAAACTCCGTGGGGCAGTTCTACTCTGTCCTATGGGGTCGCTGTGAGCCAGAATCAACTCAATGGCAACGGGTTTGGTGTGGGTGGGTGATTAACTATCTGTCAGCTACACCCACTGTAGAAGGAATACAGGACTCTTTTCCAAGTTTCCACTTGCAAGTTTCACCTTGTGTAAGGACAGTTACCTTATGTTCCAGAAACTGAGAGAGCTTTTGTTTTTGTTTTTTGTACCATTTACAGGTAAGAGAGGCTGTCTTGGTATTAATATCGTATTGGAACATCCAGTAAATTACCTTGATTAGAAGAACAAAGAAGGAATGGTGTCTAACAGTACAACAAAATATCTGAAATCAAGGGGCAGAGTCCTGAAATGTCTGGAATTATTGTTGTTCTACACATCATTTACTCTGTGCAAATGGACAACACATGGAAAGAACTTCTCTGCATCAAAGTAGAGCGGGCCATATCACCAGACATTGCAGACTTTTCTGTTGAAAAGGAACCAAGGAAGTCAGCAGGTAGACTCTAAGTTCTATGGCGCCACCAGAGGGGAGCACTGACAAAGGGCCTGGTGGCCCACTTCCCACTTCTCATCTCTTTCAGCTCCCTTCTCAGCAAACGTAAAGGACTAGGAATGACGCCTACAACTGTGAGAACCCTGAGTCTCAAAAACAGGAAAGAAAACATTTTTTCAGCATAACCATGTGGCAGGCAGTATGCCCAACAGTTGCCTCATAATAATAACCCAATGAGATGGGCACTATTGTTATCATCATAAAAAAACCAGTTGCCGTTGAGTTGACCATGTCTCGTGGCAACCCCACGTGTGTCAGAGTAGAGCTGTAGTCCATAGGGTTGTCCATGGCTACGTTTTCAAAAGTGTAGATCATAAGGCCTTTCTTCCAAAAAGCCCCTGGGTGGACTTGAACTTCCAAACTTTTGGTTAGAGCCAAGCGTTTTAACTATGTATTCTCCTACCATCATCATAACCACCTTTAAAAAATAATCCCCGTTTTACAGGTAAGCAAAGAATCTCAGGCTAAGTTAACTTGCTCCAAATGCACAAATCACCCCACCCTTGGTTTCCTTCACCAGAGGGTGTGTGCTGCTTGTCTGCATTTTTATTTCTAGCAGAGACAGAGTACTACACCCATATTTTCCACACAGGGCTTATATGCTCAGAGCCAGGGGCAATGCAAGGTGTTGCTGAGCAATATTTGGAAATAGATTTTAAAATTAGTTTCCAGGATAAATGGTATTAATCACAGTTGAAGAGTTTTCTCTTCAACAAGTTGCATCCTGTGGAGTTCAAGGGTATGGAGAATATTTATAGACTAAATGTTTGTACTTGGCACAGTCTCTGATGTGTTCTGTAGTTGTTGTTGTGTGCTGTCAACTCGATTCCAACTCATAGGTACCCTATAGGACAGAGTAGAACTGCCCCGTAGGTGGGGTTTCCAAGGAGCGGCTGGTGGATTCGAACTGCCGACCTTTTGTTAGCAGCCTGAGCTCTTAACCACTATGCCACCAGAGCCCCTGAAGGGGTTCTAGCGTACTAGAAACAAGCCATGGGCCATGAGATGTACCTGGAAGCTCCTAGAGGAACTGGCTACACTCAGAAGCTCTCAGCCCAGTGTTTCACACATATAATAAGTCCACAGCCATTGTTGCTCAGATGAATGAAAATGTCTAAACCAAATGAGCCCACAGAAACACAGCATGTCCTACATCTAAATCTATGACAAGACAAAGGGCACTACGTCTTACCTTCCCCTGTCAGAATCAGCTCTGTCCGCTGACATTTCTGCTTCATGCTCCAGGAGCTGGAGCTGTAATTGATGACGTTCCTAAAACAGAGAGAAAGTGGTATTTCAATCAACGAATCCCAAGTTAGGAGACATAACCCATATCAAGCAGCTCTATCACTGCTGAGTTCCAGTCCCTACCACCCCCAAGGGCCTGCCACACCCACCTACCCAAAGTCCAAGCCAAGCCATATCTGTTGGTGTGTATTTACAGACTTCTTAGGAATAAATCTCCTGGATAAAGCCACTCAAGGTTAATTTAAAAAAAAAAAAATTTCATCAGCCCAGGCTCAGAAGTCTTGTCAAAATTTATAGTCCTAAATAATAATAGGAGCCCCGGTGGCAAAGTGTTTAAGAGCTCAGGCCACTAACCAAAAGGTCGGCAGTTCAAATCCACCAGCCACTCCTTGGAAACCCTATGGGGCAGTTCTACTCTGTCCTGTAGGGTCGCTATGAGTTGGAATTGACTTGATGGCACACAACAACAACAAAAAATAGTGCTAATCAATACTCAAAATCAGTGGCCTGTGACATTGCAAAATTGTTGATTATTTTCTGAATCATTGGGAAAAGAGGTTTCTGGACTTCTGGCAGTATCCTATATGTAAACCTGGGTGGTGTTTACACAGGAATGCTCACGTGTAACAATGCACGGCGGTCGTCACGATGGTGACCCCACAAAGAGGTCCACATTCTAATCCCCAGAATCTGTGAATATGTTACCTTTCATAGCAAAAGAAGATTTGCAGATGTGATTAAATTAAGCATCTTGAGATGGGAAAATTATCAGGGACTATCCAAGTGGGTCCAATGCAAAAGTCACAAAGATCCTCATAAGAGGAAGGCAGAGTCAGAGTCTGAGAGAGAGGCTGGAAGATGCTGTGCTCTGGCTTTAAGATGGAGGATGGGGCCATGAGCCAAAGAACACAGGAGGCCTATAAATCCATTGCTATTGAGTCTATTCTAACTTACAGTAACCATATAGGACAGAGTAGAACTGGCCCATAGGGTTTTCTAAGCTATAACCTTTAGGGAATCAGACTGCCACATCTTTCTCCCACAGAGCAGCTGGTGGGTTCAAACTGCTCACCTTTTGGTTAGCAGCTGAATGCTTAACCACTGCACCATCAGGGATCCTTCGTAGGAAGTATCTAGAAGCTAGAAAAGGCAACGATATGTATTCTGCCCTAAACCCTCCAGAAGGAACGCAGCCATACTGACACCTGGATTTTAGGGCTTCTGACCTCCAGAACTATGAGGTAATAAATTCGTGTTGTTTTAAGCCACTAAATTTGTGGTAATTTTTTATAGCAGCAATAGAAAACTAAGATATGTATCAGGTTGTGCACTTATGATTTGCAAGCTTCAAGGGCTGTGAGGATCATGGTCTTGGGGAACATGTAGCTCAATTGGCAGAACAGTTTATAAAGAAAATGTTCTACATTCTAACTTTGGTGAGTAGAGTCTGGGGTCTTAAAAGCTTGTGAGTGGCCATCTAAGATGCTTCACTGGTCTCACCCCATCTGGAGCAAGGGAAAATGAAGAAAACTAAAGACACAAGGGAAAGATTAGTCCAAAGGACTAATGGACCACAACTACTACAGCCTAAACCAGACTGAGTCCAGCACAACTAGGCGGTACCCAGCTACCACTACTGGCTGCTCTGACAGGGATCATGATAGAGGGTCCCAGGAGAGCTGGAGTAAAATGCAGAACAAAATTCTAACTCACAAAAAAAAAAAAAAAAAGATTTACTAGTCTAGCAGAGACTAGAGAAACCCCAAGACTATGGTCCCCAGACACCCGTACAGCTCAGTAATGAAGTCACTCCTGAGGTTCACCCTTCAGCCAAAGATAAGACAAGCCTATAAAACAAAACGAGACTAAAGGGGCATAGCAGCCCAGGGGCAAGGAACAGAAGGCAAGAGTGGACAGGAAAGGTGGTAATGGGGAACCCAAGGTTGAGAAGGAGAGAATGTTACATGTCATGGGGTTGGCAACCAATGTCACAAAAAAATGTGTGTATTAATTGTTTAATAAAAAACTAGTGTGCTCTTCATCCAAAGTACAATAAAATAATTTTTTTAATGTTATATTGATTACATATTGAAAGGATAATATTTTCAATATATTGGGTCAAATGAAATATTAAAATAAAAAAGATTTATAAGCTTTGTGTGTATATATATATAATAAATTTTAAAGTTTATCATAGCAACCCTATAGAAAAGAGTAGAACTGCCCCAAAGGTTTCCAAGTCTGTAACCTTTACAGAAACAGACTGCCAAAACTTTCTCCCAAAGAGCAGCTGGTGGGTTCGAACTACTGACCTTTTGCTAACCAGAAGGTTGTAGGTTCAAGTCCACCAGAGGTACCTCAGAAGAAAGGCCTGGTGATCCACTTCGGAAAAACCTGCCACTGAAAACCCTTTGAAGCACAGTTCTACTCTAACACACACGGGGTCACTGTGAGTTGGAGTCATCTCTACAGCAACGGTTTTTTATTTATTTTTTACTATGTGCCGAACATTGTGCTTAGCACTTTGCATGAATTTTCCACATTTACTCCTCACAGAAAGCCTAAGAATAAGAGCTATTCTTATCAGTGTTTCACAGGATACAAACCTGAGTTTGGAAAAGTCAAGTAACTGCCCCAAACTAGAGACAGAAGCAAGGTTCCAACCCTATGTTCATTTGTAAGATCCTAAAACCTGTGTCTTTAACCATTACAGCACTGTCCCCTTGTGAGAGGCTTGCCTGCCCAAACCACCTCCCCATACTGCCTGCTCACCTCACTTCTTCATGCTGCAGGAAAATCTGTCACCTCGAGAGATCATCTGAGTTAACCAGCTTCTCCTGTTGTAGGAGAACCGTAACATGGGAGAAAGAATCCCATCTTTTATTGACCACCACCAAAAGAAAACAAAAACCAAACTTGTTGCCGTCGAGTCAATTCCATCTCATAGCAACTGTACACGACACAGTAGAACTGCCTCACAGGGTTTCCAACGAGCGGCTAGTGGATTCGAACTGCCCACATTTTGGTTAGCAGCTGAGCTCTTAACTGCTGTGCCACCAGGGCTCCATATCTAATCAGTGCTGACTTTAGTCCTAAATAAGCCAACCATCCTCTTGTCAACAAAAGATGAGATTCTGTTTTCCCATATGGTAGAAGTGAGATTGTAATGACTCTTTAGTTTGCTCCAGTCTCTCCCAGATAAAGATACCACTAGTAGAAACAGGAGATCCCAGGGAGCCCCAAAGCTCCATAGTGTGAATTTAACGCAGTCCCACTCTGGCTGCACCCTGCCTAGTCAGGGGACTGCAGAGGAGACGCTGAGGGTGAGGGGACCTCTTCTGAGGATCACTTAGCAGCCCAGTCTCTAGTCTTGTTAACACTGTCATACCCCTTCCCTCCACCATCAGGCTGAAGATTCTCAGCACCCAGAGTATGAGTTCCACAGCACCGATAACGTCATGATCTCAGCAGGTCACCACTGGCCTGCAAACTCATGCAGCTATGCAGCTAGAGGGTCATTTCCAGTAACCAGCTGCAGCGCTGGCCCTAAGCTATTGTATCCTACCCCAGAAGTCTTCTGTCACCTACTAAAGGTCACCCATCCTTTCTTTCCTTGCCCCACTTTCTAATCTCTGGCCTCTTTCCCTTCTCTTCACTGGCTTCATTAAAGCCCATCCCACCCATCAGCCTGCTTGCCATGCCCACAAAGAAATGTGGCATCTCCCACTCCTCCCAGCTCCTCATATGTCAGGGAAAAGCCAACCCTGGAGACCAAGGCCCAGAAATAACAGGGATGGCTGTTGATGTAACAGCCAAATAGGGCTTAATTACCCAACAGGTAAGCTAAGTTAATGTCTGGGGCACTGGCAAAGCAAGGCTCCTAAGACACTAATTTTTGTGAAAAATTTCATTTGTAATTTTTAAAAAAACATTGAAATAGTTACTATGGGGAAAAAATCAGAACTTGGTTGGACTTCCTTATATTATACATACATATATGCAAACACAAATACATACATATATACGTGTGTGTGTGTGCATATATATATATATTTTTTTAATCACAAATTAGAGGGATGAGAGAGATCAGTGTTGGGGGCTTCCCAAGTCTTCAGACAGGCCTATGGGGGTTGGGGAGGGTCCGAGTAGTGGGGAATAGGGCCAAGGACGGTCAGTTACCTTTTCCATGCGCTCAATCAGCCTGTCCAGCTCCCCAATCCTCTGGTCTTTCTCCTCTAGGCTGATCTCTGTTGCATGCATCTTTTTATTGGCCTCTTCGATCGCTTTCAGAAAATTATTGGTTTCTTCCTGCAAAAGAAACGTCCTCCTTAACACCGTCATGGAGTACCTAGCTTCCAGTGGGGGTCCACATAACCTTGGCCTTGCTCAATCACAATATCAACAGTATGACCTTGGGACAGTATGACCTTGGGTCCCAGAAGTGCCTCAAATCATGAACTCAATCTCCACGACTCTGGTTCTCGCCTGTGAAGAAAGACACACCCTGCGGCTTTTTAATGGACCTGGTTATTTCTTCCCCTTCTAGCCCTCGAGTTCTGGTATCTAAAGGTGTAAAAAGTGCCTGCAAACGTTATTTAGCCCTTGACTAGATGCTCAGAGAATCACTGTACTTGCCAAGAATCTAAAGGGAGTTAGGGCTAGATCTGGAATTAAACGCACAAATCGCAGATATTTCTCCCACATTGTATGCACCAACTCACCCCTAAGCAGAAACCCAGCCCATCGGTCAGTGTGCTTTATTAAACCTCTGAGGATATAGGAAAGGGCAGACATGGAGTCCTTGTCTTCAAGGGACTTACGATCTCCCAGAGAAGCCAAGCTGTGAGACATACGTCCCAGATCTAATAACAGTATAATAAGATTCCATAGCACAGAGCAGAGAGACAGAACGGGTGTTCCAAAGACAGAGGACACTGGTAGCAGCCATGTGACTGAGGAAAACTTCATTCATTGTTGTTAGGTGCTGTTGAGTCAGCTCCAACTCACAGCGACCCTACGTGTAACGGAACTGAACTTTGGTCCTGTGCCATCCTCACAAGAGTAGGTATGTTTGAGCCATTGTTGCAGCCACTGTGTCAATCCATCTCACTGAGAGGCGGCAGCATTTCCGGGGGCTTTAGGCAGCCTGAGGTAGGATCAAGGGTAGGAAAAGAGGAAATTCCAGGTAGAGAGGAGGAGCTGCAGTGAGGAAGGACATAGCTGCAGGAAGTCCAGGATCCTCCTGGATGCTGGTGAATGATCCAATTGGCTAGAGAAAGGGTGTATTCAGAGACAGAGACTGGGATCTATTCTGAACTGGGAGAGGGATGAATAAAGGAAGGAAGGGAGGGAAGCAGGGAGGGGAGAGAATGAGCAAATAAATTCCTTTGAGTTCTCCCTCATGTTAGAGTACACTAACACACCTCTAAGAAGAAACCCATCTATTTAAACTTCACTGACAATAATGAGGAGTCCCTGTGTGGTGCAAACAGTTAACATGTTCGGCTGCTAAACGAAAGATTAGAGGTTCAAGTCCTCCCAGAGGTGCCTTGGAAGAAAGGCCTAGTGATCTACTTCCAAAAAATCATCCATTTGAAAGCCCTATGGAGCACAGTTCTACTCTGACACCCATGGAGTCACCATGTGTCAGAACTGACTAGATGGCAACTAGCTAGTTAATGGTAATGAACCAACACATCTTGGTTACTCTACCAGCAGCTACCACATATGTACCAGAAGGGCCTCTTTCTCGGCGCTGTGCTTCCGCTGCTCCTCCCGCAGCTTCTCTTCATACTGGCCATACAGCTTCCTGGTCATCTCTCGCATCACCTCAGCATTGGCTTCTTGGGATGATTCCACCTAAAAAGAACAATGATGCATCTGTGAAGCATCCCACAACATGGATGAATCTGGAGGGCACTATGTTGAGTGAAATAAGTCAATCACAAAACGACAAATATTGTATGAGATCACTACTGTAAAAACTCATGAAAAGGTTTACACACAAAAAATAAACAATTTTTTATGGTTATGAGGGAGGGAAAGGGTAGCAATGGAAAAACACTAAACAGACAATAGATAAGTGGTAACTTTGGTGAAGGGTAAGATAGTACACAATACTGGGGAAGCCAGCACAACTTGTACAAGGCAAGGTCACGGAAGCTCCATAGATACATCCAAACTCCCTGGGGGACCGAATTGCTGGGCTGAGGGCTGTGGGAATCATGGTTTCCGGGAACATCTAGCTCAATTGGCATAACATAGTTTATAAAGGAACTGTTCTACATTCTACTTTGGTGAGTAGCGTCTGGGGTCTTAAAAGCCTGTGAGTGGCTATCTAAGATACTCCACTGGTCTTACCCCTTCGGGAACAAGGAAGAATGAAGAAAACTAAACATACAAGGAAAAGATTGGTCCAGAGGACTAATGGACCACAGTTACCAGGGCCTCCACCAGACTGAGTCCAGTACAATGAGATGGTGCCCGGCTACCACCACTGACTGGTCTGACAGGGATCACAATAGAGGGTTCCAGACAGTGCTGGAGAAAAATGTAGAACAAAATTCTAACTCACAAAAATAGACTAGACTTACTGGCCTGACAGAAACTGAAGCAACCCCGAGAATATGGCTCCCAGACACCCCTTTAGCTCAGTAATGAGGTCACTCCTGAGGTTGACCCTTCAGCCAAAGATTGGACAGACCCGTAAAACAAAACAAGACTAAAGGGGCACACCAGCCCTGGGGGAAGGACTGGAAGCCAGGAGGGAGCAGGAAAGCTGGTAATAGGGAACCCAAGGTTGAGAAGGGAGAGTGTTGACATGTTGTGGGGTTGTTAACCAATATCATAAAACAATATGTGTACTAACTGTTTAATGAGAAACTAGTTTGTTCTGTAAACCTCCATCTAAAGTACAATAAATAAATACAAGAAAAACAAATAAATAACCAGCAGGAGCGTGGTGGGAAGTAGATGACAATGTAGCTGAAACAACATTGACCCTGAGCTGGTAAATGTTGGGTACATGAAAGTTCATAATATTATTCTATTTTTGTAAATATTGGAAATTTTCTACTAGAAAGTTACTTTTTAAGAAAAGGATAGAAGTGGGTCAGGCTGAGGCTCTGTGGATACAGCACACAATCACGCCGTCAGAAAGGTCTATCTAGAGAAGAATGATACCAGATGTGATCTAAGAAGACTTTCCCACTTGGCTGAAGGACCTGCCTGGGGCCCCTGTTCCAGCCTTGTTCCAGGAAAGAAGAGTTGAGGGAAGGGGAAAATCAGAGGTCTTAAAGGAAAGTTCATCTGGAAACAACCCAAGTGTTCACCAATAAGAAACCATATAAATAAATTACAGCACACCCACACAATTGAATATGTAGCTGCTAAAAAGAACAAGGTAAAACTAGATGTACTAATATACAACAATCTTCAAGTTCTAGAGTGTGAAAAATGGAAGGTATAACAGTCTGTTTAATATTCTCACATGTGTATATAAAAAGAGATATACAGATAAACACAGAAAAATACATGCATGTAGGCTTGATTATTCACAGACTAGGAATACCTACAGGAGGTAAACAAAATGGTAGCAATGGTTGTTTTCAGGAAAGAGAACTAAGGAATGAGAGGGAGATCAGAAGCCAGAGAGATTTTCTCTTCCCTAGTTTTTTTGTAGTTTACCTTTCATCTGGTTTGGCTTTTTTCCCTGTGTGCATGTATTACTTAAAAAAAAAATAATGTCAAAACAGCAGGGAAGCTTTTGAAGAGAAGGTCCCCACGGGGAGTTAAGCTGTCCCATCGGTTGCACTGGGCAAGCCAGTCTGTAGTCAGGACTTCAGCTAAATTCAATTAAGAAATCTGGACTTACCATATCCATACCTTTGTGCTTTCCCCACTGTGGAGTTTGAAACATTCCAACCTGGTTTGGGGAACACTATGCTAGGGGCCTCTGGTGGCTTGAGCAGGCTCAGCTTCGGAGGCAGAAAGAGTCAGTGGACGTGGGTGTGAATGTGGGTGGGAGCTTGGGTTGGTGGTAACTGGTGATTCCTTTCTGCCCAGCCCATTTCCTCTCACAGGAGTCACTGATGTTATGCTGCTGACAGTTGACTTCTGTCCCTTCCTTCCAGGTTATTGCTTGTTCCAGAGAGCTAAGGTGGCTGAATACAGAATCCCTGGATAGGTGAGACCTTATTCACCCTCCACTGATTACACAATGTTCGCTTCAAAGATATGACAAAAGTCTCTGTTGGTGCCTCTACTGCTCCCTTCTCCTCCATGGACAAGAAGCCAGAAAATGGGAAATCTTAATCAGAGATATCACCACCTGAGAGAGACTCAGTGCCTCCCATACTCCGTTTCTTCCACAGACACATATCGCTGGAAAGGGCTGTCCCTCAAGTCCTGTTTTCTCTGCATCCGGGCCATGTGAAATACCCCGAGTCCCTGTAACTGGTTGTTTTTTGTTTTGTTTTGCTTTGTGGGGAGGAGTAACACAAGAGAAACAGTAGGAGAAACCCTCTTAAATTCTGTTGCTCAGGATGAAAACAAGCATTCGTCTCTGAAATAGGCAATTGTGGGTGAGGCCTAGGCTCTATGGAAGCAGCCAGACAGCCACACCGGCTAAGATGTCCCCAGACCCTGACACCATACCACCGCTGGAACAAACAGACACATCCCATTAACCAACAACCCATTGCCTTTGATAGGAGGCAATAAACATTTGTGGAATGAATGGATAAAGGTGAGGAAGAAACTAAAACAGTGATTTCAGACTTATCTGCAAACAAGAGTTACTTTTTCAAAGTAACTCTTACTTAGAACCAGAATATGTTCAGTAGTAAAGAGAAGAGCCGCCGTATTTGAAGTGAGAGCAGAAAGGAGCGCATCCACTCTATACCTCTGGGATCCCTCTCCTCAGGATGGCTGTGTTTGGCCAAGTGGATGGTACACTGCAGGTCACAGGTGCCAATTACAGAGACCATGCAATGTGGTGTGGCTCTGCCCTCCTCTCCATCCACCTGCCCTGGCAGCAGCCCACAGGTAGGAGGGCCATACATCCCAGCTTGTTTCCCCCACTAAATTACTAACAGCACCACCTTTCACTCCCAAACATATTCCAGTTTGAGCAATAAATTATATAGCTATGTAAGTTGCCATCCCGTAAGCTAACCTGAGGCTGTGCCGAACACAATTTGAAAGCCACAGACTTAAATAAAAAAGAATTAGTTCAGGAAATAATTTGCTCCTGCCCCTGGATAGGAATTCATCCATGTTTCATATCTGGGGGGGAGGGGGGCACTAACAAGCACAGCCTGGCGGGTAAGAGGGGCATGCCCCAGAGTTCTTGGCACCCATCACTCTCCTGGAGAAGAGGCCAGGGCCCAAGTACCAGCAAACCATGCACCCTTGGCTCTTTTCTGTCAAACCAGACAGTTGGGACCTCAGAAGAAAATCTAAACAGCTAAGAACAGATCTCTAATGCATCTGAAGTCCCATACCTGTGAGGGTCCCAGCTGCTTTCTCAGCAATGTAACGGCACTACCACGGTGACTAAGCAGCCCTTGCGGCCCCTGGCGGGTCAATGAAGGAAGGCCCAGTGGGGAGTTTACGGGGTACACACAATCTGGACTGATGATAGTAACCACAGAAACCTCTTCAGAGCCTTCAAGCCAAGTCCTGTGGGGTTGGCCACAAACAAAGACAAAAGAATTCCAGAAGAGGACGGAGGAAGGGAAGTGGAAGAACGGAGGGTGGGAGGAGGGAGAGGTGCAGGAAAGAAGAAGAAGGCTGATGGGACAGCTAGGCTTGTGTACTTCACCTTTATTCTCAGTAGCTGGTTTTCCACTTGTGCGGCCTCTAGCTGCTTCTGCTTCTCCCGCAGCTTGTCCACGGATGCCTGGTATGTCTGCTGCAGATTTCTGATTTGATCCTTAATATTGCTATTTTCCAAAGTAACATCCACAAGTGTTTTCTGTTGGGATCAAGATAAAAACAAAACCCAGTGGTGTGAGAAAACATGGCAAGGGTCATGGGCTGGGACACCCCTTTGTCACTTGTCACTGAGGCAGATGTCAGACCACAGCCGCTGCCAGCCTGGGACTCTGGTGTTGCAGGGGCTGAGGGCCTGCCACAGTGCTCAAGAGGTCTGCCACCCTGTTGTGTGGTGGAACAGCAAGCCTCCCCCACAACACACCCACAACTGCTGCCAACACCACTTGCCACCACTTAGGATGGATGGAAATGGATTAAAATGGAGTCTCTTCCCATAGTATAGCATTTTATGCAAACAACACAGGCCTTCTACGTTTGTTTGCCAACGGAGCCCTCCCCTACACCCCATGAGGTATTTTTTTTACAGCAACGTGTGAAAAAAAATTGGCATAGTAGCGCTTTTGCAAGGGGAGAGCGTGGTTAGCAAACAAACATAGAAGGTTCACATCATTTGTGTAAAAACACGGTACATCATTTCTCTTGGAAAAAATGAGCTGAAAACAATCCCACTTTGAAAAAAATCTATAAGCATAGGTTCAAATATGTGTTTACGAGAGGGGGAAAAAAAGACTAGGGAGAAATATACCAAAATTCAAATAATGAGTTTTGCCATTTGATAGGATTGTAGATAATTTTTATTTTCTTCTTTCTGATTTTCTATACTTTCTAAATCCCCAAAGAAAAATAAGTGAGTTTTGTAGAATGAAGATACTCACCTTTTCTCTTAAAGGGGCTGTCACTTCTGGACTCATAGACTACCTAGCAGGGTAGGGACAACATGGCTGGTGTTATTCTAGCCATGTTGCATGCAGTGGAGGACATGATAAAGGAATATCCAGGAGTAAAGTTTAATGACTTGGGCAAGTGCCTAGCAAGAGCCTGTTGATTATTGCTCCAGGCCACCCACTGGAGCAAAAATGTTTAAATTAATATTGAGGCTATTTACTGCTTCAGGTTCTACTTGGTTGACTCTCCTTATAGAGAAACTGCTCCCTATACCCCAGAATTCCCCCCACTGGACACTGGATCATGGGCACCTTCTACTACCTCCCCAAGTCATCCACAACTGCAAATTAAAAGATTTGGAAATTCTGGTATTAGACATAGTTTCTCTGTCTTCTTTGTGGATGATCAGTCTCTGAAGCTTCCTCAACTCCTTAGCCTCCATTTTGGTCAAAAATGGCCTCTCATTCCTAAATTCACTTGAATCAGGAAAAAGGATTCTCAATGGTGGCAAATAGATACCAAAGGAAATACTGAAGGCATTTGGAAGCATGGAATCACAGACCATTTGAGCTTCAAGGGGCTTTAGGAACCACCTAGCCCAGCCACCCTCACTCCAAGCCCCACCAGCTTTACAGACATTACTCTTTTCTTCATGAACCCACAGTCTAGACCAAGAGAACAAGCTTCTTCTAGTCCTATCTCTTCCACTAGCCAGACACCTTGTTTAAGTCATTTCTCTGTGTCAGCTTCAGTTTCTTTATCCATAAAACAAGGGCATTGGAATTGCTCATCTCAACAGTCCTTTCTAGCTCAGAAGTTCTGTAAATTCAACCAAAGAGTCTTGTCTCACTATCAGCAATGACAAACGTGGGGTGGAGTGAACAACTAAAGAGGTTGGAACCTCGCATAAATAAGAACTACCTTCAGACTCATTTGAGCTTCCCAGCCATAAGATGGTGCCTTAAAAAAAAAAAAATGGTTTGATCTTTTAGTTATAAAGCTCCTTTGGCTGCCTGGGAATAAGAAACTGGACAATAACTAGGAATCTGTCAAGGTACCTGGGTTAGGGTTGACCCTGCCTGAACTCAGATGAGGTAAATAAAGCCCTTCATGGTTGGTCAAGAGTGAGAAAATGCTCAAGAGGGAAGGAAAGGGAGAGCTCCTTGGAGAGCTCCCTGGTGGCAGGAGGAAGGGAAACCAAGGCTACTGGATAAACTAGAGCCCAAGGTGGAGCTCGGCCTGAGGCCAGGGAAGAAGGACATGCAGTAAAGAGCCAGGAAAAGGGTGGGACTCAGAGGTCCCATCAATTGGAAATGGGCATCCTGGACAAACTCAAACATCAAGTCCACCAAGACCCACTGTTGGACAGAGCCCAGCTTTGTTGCTGGCATTACTGCCATATCAGCTGCTATTAGATAATACTAGTTTCCAGGGGAAGTAGATAATCCCAACATGAAAATCTGTTTGCTTATCTAATAAATTATTTATATTCCACCCGAAAGGATTTGAAATAGCTTGTGGATCTTTTAAGAGGAGGAAAACAGGTAAGCGCCAAATAACAAAGTTGGAGGAGGGGCAGAGACTATTATATATTAGGAAATTAGGGTCCTGAGAAGCCATGTGAGGTAAATATTACACTATGTTCTCATTACTTTCAAACTAATTTGCATGGTAGGCAGGGATTCAGCTGGAAGAGTAAATGGGCAGCATTTGAGTAATTATGCGTTGCCATCAAGTCAATTCCGACTCATAGTGACCCTATAGAACAGAACTATCCCATAGGGTTTCCAAGGCTGTAATCTTTATGGAAGCAGACTGCCACATCTTTCCTCCATGGAGTGGCCGGTGGGTTCAAACCACCGACCTTTCAGTTAGCAGTTGAGCATTTAATCACTGCCCCACCAGGGCTCCTTATTTGTAAACTAATCAAAAGAACAATTCCCGTCAAATGGGTTGATGACACAAATTTTCACAAATTTCAGACACTGGGCTTTCCTGTTTCCCCATCTGGTACTACAAGACAGTCTTTGAAATACACATGATTCTTTCTAATGTACAATAATTTGTAAACTGAGAAAAAGGGCTTAAAAGCCTTTATGAGAACTTCATTAGTAAAATGGCTAGCCTGAGGTCTGAGCCCTGCCTCCACGTTAGTATTTACTGCTTTGCTTCAGCTACTTTCAACAGTTAACAGTCAGCTCATTCCAGGAAGCCTACCACCCCTCACTTTCCTTCCTCACTCAGAGAAATGCTTACACAGGCTAGCTCCAAGATGTCTACTGATAAACAGATGCTGGAGCTACTTTAAAATGTATGGTTAATGAAACAATGTCTAAGGGTCCTCATGATTGTCTTGTGATTGTTGCTTGAATTTTCAAAGTCCAGCCAATCAGAAGATTTTGCCATGCATGTAAGCAATCCAACAACAACAAAATAACCAATCCAAATGATCCATATTAACTTATTAGCCAATCACGTTAAGCCTCCCATCCCCCCCCCCCAGCTTGGAGGTGGCCCGCCTTTGATTTCTTTACATCACCACCCTCCAATCAGAATATCGTACTTTGATTTTACCATATAAATGCACCTGCTTGCCTTCACCCTGGGGGGAGTGTTTGATTTCACTTTTGTAAGGTTAGGCGTTTCTCTGGTTTGAACCAATGTAAACCTTCAATAAATCTCTTTGCCTTTATTTTATTAGAGTTCGCATTTTTTACTCTTGGACAAGCCTTTGGGAGTCACTTGCCGAGAACGAATACAGGATGCCTTTGGTTAAGTCTGTCTTTTCTGTGATTGGGTGGATGCTGCTGTAACACTGGGGCTCCAGGGAGAAGTGGCTGATGGGCTCTGTTAGGCATTGACACTGAAGCTGACTCGGGTGTCTGGTGGACCATGACACCTCCAGCACTGAACTCAGAATCTAAATCCTTATTTTAATGGGGGTAGAAACAACCATGGCTATGCCTAATGATTCTGAATAATGACCTGAGGGCATTCTGTGACTTATCTGTTTGCAAAGAGCAGGGCCTGCTCTTGGTTAAGTCTGGTTTCACTGTAACAGAGAGGACTCCAGTCTCACAGTGATCAGATGAATACCTGCAGGCCAATGGAGTCCGACGCCAAAGCCGAGTTCATGGCATTAAAACTATCCAGGGCTGACGACTGTGTTTGGATGTGATTCTCTAGGTAGTCCTGCTGAGCATGTGAAACCTGGACAGATCGAGGAGAGAGTTACACAAAAGCAGTCCATATATACCCACGACAATCTTTAGATAGGTTGGGGCTTCCTTCTGATAACAACCTCTATTTCAACAATATTTCAAGTAAGGCTTTACATTTAAATATCAATATCTGTATGAAACAGAGAATAGAAAGCCAATAATACTTTTCCTTGGCTAGTATTTACACATATACCCACAGGACCCTGTTTATCAGGGAGGATACAGAACCAGAGCGTTTAAGCAATTTGCCCACAGTCAAGAAGCAGTACAACTAGAACTAGGACCCTATTAGAATAACTTCTTCAGTCATCTTGTTCTTTTGACTCAAAGGAAGTAGAAAGTATATACTTTGAGCTCAACCAGTTCTCGAGCCACTGTTTTTGTCCTTGTTGGGTGTGCATGTTTAAGGGGTTTGAGACAAAAGAAGTCAATGGTTTTGTTTTTCAGATATCAGTGGTTGAATATACTCTGCTATTCATCATGATTTCAACTCTGATCTGCCCTTGAACCCTTTTTACTGCCCTTCATCAACATTTGCCAGCCTAACAGGTACAACTAATGCCAGGGAAGTTACAGATAAGAGGATAAATTATGAGGAAGTAAAACTGGAGGGGAATACCTTTACGTAATTAGTTCCTGAATTTGAACAGACAGCTCTCAGCAAGTATACTATAGGGTACATTCTATGGGTATACTACAAGAGAGCAATAGCCGGTAATGACCAAGAGTACAGGCTTTTGAATTCCAGCACCACCAGTTACCAGCTTTGCGGCCCTAAATAAATTACTTTCCCTTTCTGAATCTTAATTTTATCTGAAAGAATTAAGATATGTAGGATAATGTATAAAGCACTAAGCACTTTCTAGCACATAGTAACCTGTTGTTGTAGAGTTGATTCCGTCTCATGGTGACCCCATGTGTTACACAGTAGAACTGCTCTTTAGGGTTTTCTTGGCTGTCTCATTTCATCATATTCTCCATACATTCTCTTCCTTACTTTTTCCAGAGAAAATCTTTTCTGCCACCGAGCCACTGGGTGGGTTCAGACCTCGAACCTTTCGGTTAGCAGCCAATCACAAACCACTTACACCACTCAGGCTACTCCAGTACATGTATGTGGTCTCTAAGCCAGCTATCATCATCACCAGTTTTCTTTTAGGCTTTTTTAGCCCGTATATCCCTTTCCTCAGGGAGGAAAAGGTAATTAGCTTATAACCCGTTGCCATCAAGTTGATCCTAACTTATAGTGACCCTATAGGACAGAGTAGAACTGCCCCATAGGGCTTCCAAGGAGTGCCTGGTGGATTCGAACTTCCAACCTGCTCTTAACCACTATGCCACCAGTGTTTCCAATTAGCATATAGTAATACTATTATTCCTGCAGCCCTGATGGCACAGTGGTTAAGAGCTCAGCTTGGTTTAATAATATATTATTAAGAAAAGAAAATCAGCAAAGCAAACCTGAGATTTGTTTTCTCCCTTTGGCCAATGTACCACATATACTCAATACCCATCAACAATGTCTGAACTCAAATGTTGGTAAACAGTCCACAGCAGGAAAGGCCAATTGGCAAGTTAATCACCGGGCACCCAGTGTGTGCAGCACTTTTCTGGATATTTTCACAAAAGAAGGATCGCTGTGGCCTAGGTTAACTCACAGGACAAGCAGGCACAAGCTATTACACAAACAAGTGTTATATTGTTAAGTTGTGTGGTTCATCACTAAGTCATCTGTGCTGCCTGGAACAGATGGGGGGTGCCTCATCAGAGTGCAGCCTTGAGCTAGATCATAAAGAAGGGCTGGATGTGGACAGGCAGGCAGGCAGTGGAACCATGGCTCCGAGATGGACGCAGGGGTGGACCCCAGCGTGGACTGTGGGGGCCACAGGAAGCAACCTAGCACAATGGAACAGGATGTGCTCCCTGGGGAGCCACGGGACAGAGAGCTGAACGGTGAGCCAGGGCCAGGATCACATGGCACGTCCTTGCTCAAGAGCGTGTCTGCATGTGCTTTGGCTGCCATGTGCAGCACCACCTGGAGGAAGAAGAAGCTGTAGGCAGAGAGACAGGGTTGGGCTCCTGGGGTGGTTCTGGCCTTAAGAAATGAGGGCATGCAGGAGATGACAATCAAAGCAAGGGGCAGAGTCTTGTTTATGTATCTGTTGCAAATCCAATCCTTCTGTTTTGATTACAGTGGTGATGGAGTAAATATCCATAAATATGTAAGAATTTCACAAGTCTCTTCCTACCTGCCAATAAGAATGTGACTCAGTGGGTCCGTTTATGGGCCCCCAACCCTATAATCAAGGCAACAGGTCTTACTTAAGCAAATAACCTCACAGCCCAGCCATAAACCAGGCTCAAATGCGTGACTGTTGTAACTCTTCTTTCCTGGAGATAATATCTCTTATGTGAGGTATATGCACATGTACCTGGACTTTTAGCTTCTGAATTATGAACAAAATACAAAAAAATTTTGGCTAAACTAGAGGAAGGCTATCTTTTTGAAATTTTCCCAGTATGTAATACATTCACATGGTTTGAATATTTAAACACATAAAAGATACACAGTAAGAAAAAACTTCTTTTCATCCCTGTTTCATTTGCTCAGTTACCACCCTCCCAGCTAGGGACTACTGTTAACCATTTTTTTTTATTATCTTCCCAGTAACTTTTTGTGCACAAACAAGGCAATTTAGATACATTTATTTTCCACTCCTGTTTTACACAAATCACAACATGCTGGCCACATTTTCCTGCCTTTCTTTTCTTTTTTTTTCCTTTTTTCACCATCTACTTTATATCTTGGAAATTTTTAGGAGTCTCTTTTGAAAAGCTTACTGTTTCTCTCTCTCTCTTTTTTTTTTTTTTCCAACTGCGGATATTTTTTGTAGAGATATAACATGATTGATTTAACTTGCCCCTTCTTGATGGGCATTTCGGTTTCCAATCTTTTGCTAGCACAAGCGATGCTGCAATAAGTAACTTCGTCCACATGCATCTCACACGTGTCAGAGTTCATCTGTAGAATAAATTCTTAGGAATAGAATGGCTGGGTCAAAAAACAGGAGAATTGGTAATTTTGATAGATGCTGCCAAATTGCCATCCTAAGAGTAATAAAAATTTACATTCCCACCAGCACGTTGGTTCGCTGGGGCTTTCCACGTATATAATTAAATCTTTTGTAGACAGTAATAGTTTTATATGTACCTGTCCAGTTTTTATATACCCCCAAATTCCCTTCTATTGCTTAATTGTATTGGCTAGTATCTCAGGGAGAATGTTAAATAATAATGGTGATCGCTGGCTTCCTTTTCTTGTTGTTGACTTTGAGGGAAATGTTTCTGACGCAAAGAAGACTATTATCCCTGCTATAAAAATTTTCCTTTAAATAATAAACTTCATTGTATGATAAAGTTGCCTCGGTTCATTTAAAATATAATCCCATTCATAAAGACCATTACATATCAAATATTTTCATGCACTAGCCACTCAGAGGAAGTTCTAAGCTCCACCATCCCTCCAACTTCACAGTCCCTGAGATAGTTACTCACTGACAGTTCCTGGGTGAGCTGTCGGATCTTCCGTCTCATTTCGTCATAGTCTCCGAACATTCGCTTCCGTACTTTTTCTAGAGTGGCTCTCACCTGCCGCCCACAAAGACACTAGTTAGGGATCAAGCTATTTAACCTCTTCCTGAGAGATTGCCAAAACTTTAAGAGACTCTAAGGAGAGACGGCCCCGCAAAGAATACATTCTTAAAAAGATCATTCAGGAAATTAAGGGGGAAGATCATCCTTGACATCGAGTTAGAAACTAAGGTAAACTGTAAAGAAAAAAAGTGGTTTGTTGAAATTCACCTATCACCTTCGAACCAAGTTTAGGCAAGGTTTACCTCTTTCTCCAGCACAGATTTTTCATAAGTAGATATTTTTAACAAGTTAACTCTACAAACACCTGGTCAGGAGGACCAAAATACCATAAAACAAAAAGCAGCCTCTGTAATTTTCCCTGTCTCTGTACTAATTGCCAAAGAGCAATCAAACATCTAGAACATAAGGCAGAAAAGTATAAAGCCATAAATTTGAAAGTCAATTCCTTAATAATTTCCGATAATACTGTTGTTGTTGTTAGGTACAGTCAATTCGGTTTGACTTATAGCGACCCTATAGGATACAGTAGAACTACCTCACAGAGTTTCCAAGGAGCGGCTGGTGGATTTGAATTTCCGATCCTTTGGTTAGCAGCTGAGCTCTTAACCACTGTGCCACCAGGGCTCCGATATAATATACAAGGCACCAAATATAACAAAAGTTACAGGGATTCCCCCAAACACTTGTTTACATGTTGTTCAAGTGTCTCCATAGTTCTACTGCCAGAGGAGTAACAAGGCCTTAACAATGAAAAAACAAAACAAAAAAATCTTACACTCCCTGCCTCCTCCCTTCTTTCCATGCCCCTAAAAGAGCTCAGGCATCTTCAAATGGGTCAGGAAGTATCAAGGCAGCCCTCTCCAGGCACAAACGCTCTGGAATTCCTATATAGGAAGGGCTTACAGGCAGCTGGTTGGTTTGAATGACAGGTGTGTAGGGGGCAGTGCTGGGGGACTTGTCTTGAAGCTTCATTCGTACAGCGAGCACACTGTATTAAATGAGACTGCATGTTTCTTGGGGTGGCTGGGAGGGACAGCATTGATGGAGATCGGGGAGTGGGATCTGGGGGAATCATTAAGAGCCCAAGCCCTTCTCAGATGAATTCTAATAATAGGGTCAACTTTCTTGCCATTAGGTACAAACATTTTGGAAAAATACAGCAGGAGCGCAGCTTTTCATCCTGGGCAGGCAGAATGGCTTCCATTTGGGCCCTGAGTTGGCTCTAGTGCTGCTCACCAGCGTCTAAGTGGGTGGAATCTTGAGCTGGCTGTCACGTCCACAAACAGTGTGGGAAGTCACACAAAGAAAGCAAACAAACCCATAAACACACCTGGAATGACCAAGCTGGGGATGGACATGCAGCCCAGCTAGAGAAGGTGGGACCTGGAAATTCACTTTAAGTTGGAGATCATAGTGGAGGCTGGTAATTCTAGGTTAGAACCACCCCTGCAACTTCTCCACATGTGGCTCATAATTGGCCTGAGCCTGCTGTCTTTGTCTTGGGCAACTTATGATGCTTCACTCTGCTTAGAATGTTTGCCATTGAAGCAATGCCATGGTATTTGGGGCATTTAAATGAGGAAGAGCTAAGCATCTCCTTGAGAAAAACACAGGAGACTTAGAATGTTTAAGCTGCTCTTATACAGGGAAATCCAGAATGAAATACTCTGAATGGCTAAAATTTACTTTGTGGGGGTAGGATGACTGGGGATTTGAGGCTGGTGGTTGGCACATATGATCCGTACATTAGTATGTGTGTACAGCTTTTCTGGCTTCTCTTCATTTCCTCTGTTAGGCATTTCTTATTTCTGAAATTTGATAAGATATTAAAAAAAAAACTCATACAAATGTTAAGATAACATAGCTTTATGTTTTATCAGCAAACTCACCAAACAAAATGGGGCTCACAGAGCTGGAAGTTTTGACTTTACCTGAGAAATATTTACATGGAAAAACAGAAGCCCAGAAAGGGTAAGTGATGTGCCAGGCCAAACATAGGGCTGGACTTTGAACCAAGGTCCATGGGCTCACAGGCCTGGGTGCCTTCTGCTGCCCCACCCTGCCTCTGCTTCCCATGAGACAAACACTTTGTAGCCCACAGGTCAGTGCTTGGGGCTCATCAACGTCAGAGAAGTTCTTTCATCTAATCAGGGGCCTTGGTTTGGGCAACAGGTGCATCAGTCAATCTAGGAAGACCATAGGTGGAACAAAAAGAAATGTAGATAGATATGGGGTGGATGGATGGATGGATGGACAGGGATAGAAAAAGTTAGAAGAAAATGCTATAAAATGCTAACAACTGTTTTGGATGAATTTGTGGCTGATTTTGTTTTCTTCTTAAATGTTTTTATATTTTCCAGATTTTCTCAAAAGAGTATATAGTTAAAATGATAAGAAATTAAATATTAAATAAAAAAAAGCATTGACTGCTTGTGTTGTACAATGTCCACTGTAGTTCACTTGTCAGCATCTGCTTAACTCGACTGATTGGTCTGAACCAACCACGGTTGTCCCATTCCTTGCCAGTGACACGCGTGGGACTGGGTGAGTGATCCAGTCCTGGCCAATGAGATGTGAGGAGAAGTCTATTGGGGACCTCTAGAAAGTAACACAGAGAGGGATGGCCTCTTAGCTTCCTCCAGACACTGTCACATTTTCAGATGATGTCACTCGCCTGAGGCTGAATGAGGAAAGGGCCAAGGGAAACTCAAGACAAGTGGGAATGAACCTGGGAAGTGCCTGCCTGGAGCCCACCTACCCCTAGGCTGATGTGCCCACTTGAGATAAAGGTCTCTTCTGATTAAGTCAGTTTGAGTTAGCTTTTCCGTTACTGGCTGCCAAAATCATTCAAATGTGTGCAGTTTACTTTGGGGTGTCCAATGTAATAAGTGAAACCACTTAAGAACTTCTGCTCCATACACAGAGGAAGGAAGTCATTGGTCTCCGAGTATAGGTACTTAGTATTGTCCATCCCACAGAAGTTCAACCTATATCTCACTGCAGAATGACAATGACTTTTAACATTGCCATGAAGGTATGTAGAGACACTTCCACCCAAAATGGTAACGCCAAGGAATCTTTCCAAATGCCTTGTTATATTCACATCAGTGCTGTCAAACCCACCCTCTTACATGCTACAAAAAGAGGAGAAACTAGAAAGTGGTCCTTAAATGGCTCACGTCTTTGATGTAGTTCATCTCTTCCTTCAGCTGATTGGTGGACCAGCCGTACACCACCATTTCCTTCTGCTGATTTTGATCTGATCTTCGCACCACACCGTACACCACACCCTGGGGAAGTTTCCTGGGAGCTTCTCCATTGCCTAGGTGAGAAGGCTAAAAAAGGGCAGAAAAAGACAAAGGGAATAATGACCCTTTAAAACAAACAAACAAAAAAAGCCAAACCCATTGCCATCGAGTCAATTCCGACTCATAGCGACCTTACAGGACAGTGTAGACCTGCCCCATAGAGTTTCCAAGGAGCGCCTGGCGGATTCCAACTGCTGACCTCTTAGTGAGCAGCCGTAGCACTTAACCACTACGCCACCAGGGTTTCCAAAACAGAGCGTAACCACAAATGCCCCGGCAGAGCAACCTGGCAAATGATCTGCCTCTCAAGTCATTACCAGGACCGATACCAGTTGCCCTCAAGTCAATTTGACCCTGTGTGTGTTAGTGTAGAACTGTGCACCACAGGGTTTTCAGTGGCTGATTTTTCAGAAGTAGATCACCAGGCCTTTCTTCCGAGGCACCTCTGGGTAGACTCGAACCTCCAACCTCTAACCTTCTGTTAGCTGCCACAGGCGTTAACCATTGCACGACCCAGGGATTCCTAATGACTCTTCAGCCCCATGTGAACAGTTTTAACAAATGGGCCCACCCTGTGAGGTTATGCATTTGTGCCCAGCACAGGGGTGCCTGGCAGCAGGGAGCGAGGGGGCAGATATCTACTCTCCAAGTCCCATCTGGCATGGGCTTGGCCTGCCTTTACCCTGGAGAACACGCACCTTTCTCTAATTTGTCCCAAGGCCCCATCCACTCCATACTAGCACATACGCAGGGCTAGATCTTTCCAGAGGGGACATCTTTTTCTAATTCTTACAAAGGCGCCAGATGGCTTTGTGGTATCCCTGATAACAAAAACAAGTGTCTGAAATCTCACATTTTTGTTAATTCTGTCTTCCCCCTTGGGTCTGTTCTCCTGTATGTTTTCAACTCCATCACTACATATGTTGTATGAAATACATGAGGTTGGGGAAGAAAGTAAGGTGTCCTGGTAGCGTAGTGGTTAAGAGCCCAGCTGCTAACCGAAAGGTTGGCAGTTCAAACCCACCAGCTGCTTGCCGGGCAAAAGATGTCAGTTTGCTTCTGTAAAGATTTACAGCCTTGGAAACCTTATGGGGCAGCTCTGCTCTGTCCTACGCAGTCACTATAAGTTGGAATAGACTCAACAGCAGTGGGTTTGGTTTTCGGTGGGAGAAGACTGCTGGCTGCCATCTGGCAGCCAAACTGTCCTCTGAGTGAAGGCTGACTCTGGGGTTGAAGTGAGGTGGGATACCGCACAGCCTGTTGTAACCATTCCAAAAGAATCTCCCTGATCCTGCTGGTGGATCCTTAATCCCTTCAATTAAAACACTGATCATTGTTGAAATGCAAACACCCCTGGGAAGGAGTACCACATCGAAGTTTGAACACGCCTCTGTAGAATGAAGGCTCAGGAAGCAGGAGAAAGAGAACTCAGATTGACCGAACATCTACTATGAGCTAGAAAGGTTCCTCAGCATGTTTAATCTTTATAACTATGTTAACCCGATAAGAACCCTTTGGCATCAAGTCAATCCCGACTCATAGCGACCCTAAAGCACAGAGTAGAACTGCCCCATAGGGTTTCCAAGGGGCGCCTGGTAGATTCCAACTGCCGACCTTTTGGTTAGCAGCCGAGCTCTTAACCACTGTGCCACCAGGATATCCTACAACTACTCTATAACATAGTAATTGTCTCCATAGCTGAGAAAGCTGAACTTCAGAGAGCTTAAGTAACTTGCCTGTGGTCAAACACCTAGATTCCAGTCCAGGTCTGTCCGACTCTGAGTCCGCTTCTCCATACTGCAGGCTTTGTTAGATGTAGGGGCACAGAGTGGGGGGCTTCATAACATGGAAGGGACCAAACCAAAAACCAAACCCACTGCCATCGAGTCGATTCCGACTCATAGCGACCCTACAGGACAGAGTAGAACTGCCCCATAGAGCTTCTAAGGAGCACGTGGTGGATTTCAACTGCTGACTTTTGGTTGGCAGCCTGAGCTCTTAACCGCTACGTCATCGGGGTTTCCCTGGAAGGGACAGAGGCCAAGGAAAAAAAATCAAGACCAAGAGCTGAGCCTTCATAGACAACTGCCCTGCTCCTAGTTTTCACCGGGGCTGACCCTGGTGCCTGGACAAGGCCACAGCACAGAAGCTGGGATTCCAAGATGGCAACTCTGCTCTCCTGCTGACCTGTAAACCACTTTGCATAGATTCTTTCCATGCACCCACAATATTTTTGACATACAAAACCGTAATTTGCATTTTTTAATCATTCATTGAGTCAGAACAATAAGTACTTTATGATTCCATTCATTCAAAAGTTGTAAAAGCAAAAAAAAAAGAGTCCAGAAAGATACATGAGAAATTACTAATGGCGCCCCGTAAGGAAAGGACCGTGAAATGGACAGAGGTGCTGACAACGGGCATGGCCTTCACTTTTTCTTTATACCCTTATGTATTATTTTTGGTTTTACAATAAAAACTTTTTAAGACTTAATGAAACATCTATTGTTTCCCACCCTTCAGCACATCTCTGGGAAGAAATGGGGTGTGAGAGGCTCTGGCATTTTGTATTCCAATAAATGCTTCCACTTGAGTCCCTTATATTTGGGTCCCACACACTACCCTGAAAATGCAGGTGTTAAGTTAAGGTGACCAGGCTGTTAAATGGTTCTCTGTGGAGTGACAGGCTGGGGTTAAGAGTCCCTGAAGTACTTAGCATATAATTAGGAAGAGGAAAAGCTCTAATGAAATCCCCACATTCCAGGAAACAAAAAAGCCTGCTCTTTCAGTCTCCAACTCCACCCAGTTCCTGAAAAACAAGCTGGTGACCACACACAGCTTTGGTAAAGTGCATTTCTGCAAAGCAAAGGCTTTCACAGTTGGGTGAGTTTGCAGGAAACCCCCTCAGGTGACTGGATTAAGAGAACTCTGCATCAGGGCCAGCACCGCCTGAGGAGGCAAAGACCACCGCCAATGGGGGAAAATACAAACAACCTGAAGGCAGGGTCTGTGATACTGCACTAGATGACCTATGCACCTAGAAAGATGTCTAAGACGCATAAAGTGTAAAATAGTAAATTTCATATTTGCTTTATTGTTCTGGAAACCCTGGTGGCATAGTGGTTAAGCGCAACAGCTGCTAACCAAAAGGTCCGCAGTTTGAATCCACCAGGCGCTCCTTGGAAACCTATGGGGCAGTTCTACTCTGTGCTATAGGGTCACTATGAGTTGGAATTGACTTGATGGGAATGGGTTTGGGTTTTTTTTTTTTTTTTTTATTGTTTTAAAGTGTGACTGCAAAACATCTAGACGGATGAAATGAAAACCATTCGTGGCAATTTCCTCAGTAGAAGGGTATTTTGCTTTTTCTTTTATGTTCTATTATACTCTTTGAATCTGTTTTTGGCAAAAAAAAAAAAAAGCATTATTTTTGAATTAATAATTTTTATTTTAATTTTCAAAAAAAATTATTGAAATGTCAGGGTCAAAATGAAAGGCCCACAGGAAAGGGTCTGGTGGCAGGACTCTGCTCAGACACAGGCCAATCACTCCACCAGGAGAGAACTCCGAGCCAGCTTACATTGCTGCTGGGCTACGACAGGTCAGGAAACGCACGTTTATGAAGAAAGAGCAGGAGAAAGACACTTTCTGTCTAGCCATTTTACTAACAGTATTTTCTTTCATTCTCACAATAACCCTACCGTGTAAGTGTTATTAGTTCTTTCAAGGGGGCAGGATTCAAACAAATGCTTGTCTATGTCTTTACAAATTTAAGTTCTTTGCTTGACCACAATGCCTCCAAATAGTTAACGGTCAAAAGCAGAACTGGACCGCACATCTCTATGTGGCAGCCCAGAGCTTCAAAGGTAGGGAAGCCAGAGCCTCAAGGGTAGGGAAGCTAGAGCCTGGCCTTCAGGTCCTGGGTCTATTTGGAAGAGATGGGCCAGGATACGAGGCTCTTCTCCAGTCTGGGTCCACTGCCCCCTTCATCCAGACCAGCCTCATTACTCCTTCCTGTTCCTTTAGTGGCCGACCTCCTTCTTGCCTCAGGGCATTTACACATGTTGTTCCCTCTGTCTGTTCTGCTCACTGTTGTCATTGAGTGGATTCTGAGGCATAGTGACCCTAGAGGACACAGTAGAACTGCTCCATAGGGTTTTCAAGGAGCGGCTGCTGGATTCCAACTGCCGACCTTCTGGCTATCAGCCGAGCTCTTAACCACTGCACCACCAGGGCTCTGCACTGCTCACACTTCAGCTCAAATATCCTTCCCTCAAGGAAGCCTTCACTGACTCTTCAGACACTCCCCATGGCAACCACCACAGCCATACCAAGGGATTATTAGTGTCATCACGTACGTAAGGCCTGCCTCCTTGTAAGCTCCAAGAAGTCTAGGGCCATGTTTGTCTTCTTTGCCACTACAATTCCCAATATCTAACAGTGATTGACATGCAGTGGCCCAAAAAAAAACCAAACCCAGTGCCGTCGAGTAGATTCCAACTCATAGCGACCCTATAGGACAGAGTAGAACTGCCCCATAGAGTTTCCAAGGAGCGCCTGGCGGATTTGAACCACTGACCCTTTGGTTAGCAGCCGTAGCACTTAACCACTACGCCACCAGGGTTTCCACATGCAATGGGGTCCTCAATAAATATTTGCAGAATGAATTAGGGCCTTTAGAAGTTGGAAGAGGTTTTGGGGAATTGCCCAGAGGATGTTAAATATGGTCTCACTGAAGGCAACACCCTTTATCCCTCTGAGATAGAGGGGCTGGTAGCTTATGTTTGCCACACTATTGCCTATTTGGAGGACAAGACATCACAAAGTGTATACCCAGATTAAAACAATGGACACTATACCTATTAAAACTCCTGGTCATGAAGCAATACTAGGCAAAATCACCCTGAAAACAAAAGCCCCCAAAAACACATGGAATACAAGAAGGTTATCATCAAAGAAGTCAAAAGGAAACATCAGAAAAGGCATTCTACAATCCCTAGGTGGATTGACAGCTGGTTTAATCAGTAAAAGACAGACTTTCTCAAGCCCGCCCCTGTGATCTACTCCCACTTTAATATTCACCTGTAGGCTCACATGTTGGCCATTTTCCCTAGAGAGATGTTTAGCAGCAAGGGTCTTAGAAAGAAGGAGAAACTATAGAAAAGCAACTCAGTCTGAGTTCCTGTTGTAACATCTTTACTGCCATTGGAGAGTTGGGGTTAGTGAGGCCAGTGATAGGGGGCCATAATTTCCAGACCCTGTATCAAAATATGGAAACCCTGGTGGCGTAGTGGTTAAGTGCTATGACTGCTAACCAAAGGGTTGGCAGTTTGAATCCACCAGGCACTCCTTGGAAACTCTATGGGGCACTTCTGCTCTGTCCTATAGGGTCTCTATGAGTCGGAATCGACTCAACAGCACTGGGTTTGGTTTTTTGTTTGGTTTGGTATCAAAATAAGGAGGCCTGGTGGTGCAGTGGTTAAGAGTTCAGCTGCCAACCAAAGAGGTCAGCAGTTTGAATCCACCAGTCGTTCCTTGGAAACCCTATGGGGCAGTTCTACTCTGTCCTATAGTGTCACTCTGAGTTGGAATCGACTCGATGGCAACGGCTTTAACGGGTTATATCAAAATATATGATCTTACAATGCAATAAGCTCCACAAAGGCAAGGGCTTTATCTGCCTTTTTCACTGCCAAATTCCCAATCCTTAGCATAAACAGATACTCAGTAAGATGTTTTGATGGAAGGAAGACAGAATATTTGGAGTATTTGGTTATCCTAGCTACTTAGGATCAATCTGTAAAAAGGACAAGAATCCCTTGGTCAATAAGAGCTCTCAGGGAATTTGTAACAGCAGAAACACAGTCTGACATAAATCAAGCCAACATTGGTAGACGGCTACAGCCAGTCCCCAGGTCCAGAGGCCAGGACAGGCAGCTGGTCGCATGTCCAGGCTACATATACGGCTTGGATGTGCCCTAACGTGAACTGAATGATTTGCAAATTAGAAAGCAAGTTATTTTCCCAAAATTTCTTGCTCTGGACCTCTAGGGCAGCACTGACCCAAGATGGCTAGGAGCTGACCACGCTGGCATTCTGTCTGTCCTGCAGGCAGAGAAGTCTGTCCTTTTCAGGAACGTGCTCTGGCCTGTCTGACCTGCATTTCCATCTTAGCAAAGCACTGGATCCCATCATTACTCATAGTTAACTTTGCTTTGCCTTCTTGTGGCCAACACGAACATTACAGCTGCCTTAGTTATCTAGTGCTGCCATAACAGAAATACCACAAGTGAATGACTTTAACAAAGAGAAACTTCTTTTCTCACAGTCTAGTAGGCTAGAAGTCCAAATTCAGGGTGTCAGCTCCAGGGGAAGGCCTTCTCTTTCCTTGGGCTCTGGAAGAAAGTCCCTGTCATCAACCTTCCCCTGGACTAGGAGCTTCTCTGCACAGGAACCCCACGTCCAAAAGATGTGCTCTGCTCCTGGCACTGCTTTCTTGGTGGTATGAGGTCCCAAATTCTCTGCTTGCTTCCCTTTCCTTTCATCTTCTGTAAGATAAAAGGTGGCACAGGCCACACCCCAGGGAAACTCCCTTTACATTGGATCAGGGATGTAACCTGAGCAATGGTGTTATAGCCCACCCTAATCCTCTTTAACCACAGGCCGAGATTATGATTTATAACACATAAGAAAATCACAAAATGGAGGACAACCACACAATACTAGGAATCATGGCCTAACCACGTTGACACATATTTTGGGAGACACAATTCAATCCATTACAATAGCTGAGCCTGAGGGGCCTCTTCATAGCCTGGAGGAGGAACAGGGAGGGAATGAGCAGCCCATACTTTCAGAGAAACGGAAACCTTTCGCCTGTTATAACGTATTTGTTACTTCTGACTATCTCACAAGCTGAACAGAGACCATTTCCTGAATAAGCACATTCTCCAAAAAAAAAACCAACCACTTCCAGTGCTTAGAGATGAGAGGAAAAAGAAAAACTTCTGGCTAAGCAGGAATACCAAAGAGTGATAGTGCTAGTGATAGCACCTGATAGAGGCAACTTCTTGAAAATGTTACTTTACAGCTTCTCTGCCAACAGTGGAGCCCTGGTGGTACAGTGGTTAAGAGCTCAGGCTGCTAACCAAAAGGTCACCAGTTTGAATCCACCAGCTGCTCCTTGGAAGTCCTATGGGACAGTTCCACTCTGTCCTACAAGGTCACTGCTTAGGCCTAATGACCCCGGGGGAAAAAATCAGGGACTGTTTTTCTGGAGCCCAGTGGTATAGAACACACCCTGGGTAACCTTGACTGATAAAATGCAAACATCCTAAATAGACTTCCCCGAGAGGTGCCGTTGATGCACCCATGGCAACACGGCCCAGTCCGGCCCAACTTTAGGAGAGGCCCGATTTTGGAATCACACAGACCCAGGCTGGAACTGCAAACCCCCTGTGTGCTAGCTACAGGGTCCTGTGCAAACTATCAGCTTCACTGAGCTTCAGAGTCCTGACAGCAAATTGCAGATATTAAGACCGCCAACTTCTGAGGGCCATCCTAAGGAATGTCAGAAGTAATGTACAAATACCCAGTATGGGCTAGTGGCAAAGTGGTTACATGCTCCGTTGCTGAGAGAAATGTCAGTTTCAACCCCCCCAGTGGCTCCAGGGGAGAAAGACATGACGATCTCCTTCTGTAAAAATTACAACCCAGAAAACTCTATGGGGCGGTTCTACTCTGTCACAAGGGGTTGCTACGAGTCAAAATCAACTCAATGGGACCCAACAACAACATGCTGCTGGGCAAGCAAAGGACACTCAACAAAAAAAATGACAGATTTTTAATGCTGTCGCTGTTGTTAAGTACCGTCAGGTCAGATTCATAGTGACCCCACGTACTCACTAAACTCGACACATCTGTCTGAATGTTCTGTCTGTCCACCCACCTCTCTTTTTGGGTATTTTTGCTGTTCATCAAATTTGCTCTGACAGTGAAATGCTCATCCCCAAAACTGACACTGATTTCTCCTCATGGGAAGATAAAGTCTCAAAATATTAGAAAAATTGAAAAGAGGTACGTAGTCCAGTGGGTTTGTAAATAGTATTCCTGGCTCCTCCTCAGTGTCTAATAAGGTAGGGGTGGGGAGAGGCTGCTGAGGGCAGCCCTGACCCTACATTAAACCATGGTCACTACATTTTCACTGTTACCAACAATACTCCCACACGTATTTGTTAGAATTAAAAATTCCCAGCTAAAGAAATTTGACAACCACTGGCTTTGGCTAACTCTTCCACTTGCTAAATGAGGAAACTTACGCCCTGGGGACGACATGACTGGCCAACCCCTCCAGGGGCCCGTGAGGCAGCCGGGACAGAAGCGCAGGCTGTTATCTGTGAGGTGCACAGTCCTGCACACTGTCACCCAGGAGCTGAATCATGGAAGCACTCCCCCTCACCTGGCAACAGCCTGCGCTGTTGTGTAAACAGCCACGCCAGGCCACCCGTCAGCAGGCTTATTCACCCAGGGCCTTTAAAGGAAAACTCGTTGCCAGTAAAAGGGGTTATAAAACCTAATGGCTCCCGAAGCCAACTCTTCAGACATGGATTGGACTGGACAATGGGTTGGAGAGGGATGCTGGTGAGGAGTGAGCTGCTTGGATCAGGTGCACGCTTGAGACTATGTTGGCATCTCCTGCCTGGAGGGGAGATGAGAGGGTGAAGGGGGTTAGAAGCTGGCGAAAAGGACACAAGAAGAGAGAGTGGAGGGCAAGAGCGGGCTGTCTCATTAGGGGGAGAGTAATTGGGAGTGTGTAGCAAGGTGTATATGGGTTTTTGTGTGAGAGACTGACTCGATTTGTAAACTTTCACTTAAAACACAATAAAAATTATTAAAAAAAAAAAAACCTAATGGCAAGGGTTCCTTCCTTTTAGACACTTTATGGGGCTATGGAAGTTCCTGACTTTACACCCACCCCATTATCGGGGTTCTCAAAGAGAAACAGCTTCTTCAGAAACACAGGCCACCCAAGGATACCTACAATGCTGGGATGGAGGGATGCTAACAGCTATTCAATGCATCAAGAACCTTGTGAATTTGCAGAAGACTTCACCATCAGACAGACTCAGGATCAGCAGGGCCCAACGCACATGCAGCTCAAACAGGAGTGTCCAACGGGCATTTGATTGAAGATGATAAACCTGTAATAACTGATGTTGGCCCCACCTCTAAGACAGAGTGGCAGGTTGGACAGCCTGTAGATGGGAGGTAAACTTGTAGTAACCGGTGTTGGCCCACCTCTAAGAGAGAGTGGCAGGTTGGACAGCCTGTAGATGGGAGGAAATAATCCCCGAGGCACAGGGCAGTCAGGGAAGGTCCAAGGGAAGCAGGCCTTTAACTGAGACTTGAAGGATGGGGAGGACCAAGATACACTGAGAGACGGCCCTAAGAGGCTCCAGGCGTGGCTGGACCTTAGCAAGGGTTTTGAGGAGGAAGTAGACGTCATGTGTTTGGAGATAGGAACTGTACCTGTCCAGCAGAGCTGATAAACAGCAACAAAAACAAAAAACAAGGAGATATGGCTGAGTTAGCCTTACATGGGCTGAGTTTGGAGTAACGAGGTCACCCAAGAGGAAGTGACAAGCAGGGTCTGAGCGCTGCAACACATTAAACCCAGTGCCATCAAGTCGATTTCGACTCATAGAGACCCTATAGGACAGAGTAGAACTCCCCCATAGAGTTTCCAAGGAGCGCCTGGAGGATTTGAACTGCCGACCCTTTGGTTAGCAGCCATAGCATTTAACCACTACACCACCAGGGTTTCCTGGTGGTGCTATATTGTAGCAAAATGAAAATTCTGGTATTCTGGCGTTTATTTTCTGTATAACGAAATGCAGTTTCTATATTTTAAAGGAGGGGTACCATCATCTTCTTCTGCCACCTCTGACCTCATTTGCTGTTTCATCTCAGAGGCTGCCAGGGTCCAGATCTGAATCTCTAAGGAAGGTTGTTTGGGGAAGAAGGTTCTCATAAAAATAAGTTATCCTAGAGAAGGAGGGGTCAGGCGCTAAGAGAGAAGGGATTTGGCTCTGGAGGAAATAAGAGGGAAGGAGTAGCAGGAGTCTGCAGGGGGCGGCGGGGAGACTCCCAAGGAAGGGAGGAATGGGCCCAGACATTTGCCTCCCCATGGCCTCCCCTGTCCCTCCTCTAACCCCCATATGCCCCCCGAACATTCTCCTAACATTGTCTGCCCCATTTACAAGATGACTCCATCAGATTCATTTAACTCTTTGCAACCACGTGTGATTATGCCTATTTTACAGGTGAAAAAACTGAGCAGAGAAACCAGGTGTTTGGGGAGCTCGTCAGCAGAAAGCCAACTTGGGGCAGTTGGTATCTCCTGGAAGAAAAGGACTCAAAGAGTAGGGCCAAAGCATCAGCCTTAGGGGTAGGAAGCCCTCCCAAACACATCCCACGAACCCATGACTCAAACAAAAGGGCACTGATGGTTTTCTAATTGCCTCCAGGTGCTTCCTGCGACACACCTTCGTGGGGCTGGAAAATGTGCCATCTGCCATTCCCTCCATCATGAGTAATTGCTCTCCTCAATGACTGCGAGCAGCTGGGAGTGGCATCGGTGTGTGGCTGGTTGCCCTTAGCATCCCAGGTCCTCAACACACACTAAGCATCTTCTACAACTGTGTCGAAGAGCAAGGCCCCACCTTGCCCTCAGTCTGCTGCAGCTCTAAAGGGGCCCTGGAAATCCTTCGAGAAGTTTCCTTTCATCAGAAGCCAACCAGGCCCTTGGCATCTTCCTGCTTCCATGTGTGAGCCAGCATCAATCCTCTGACTTTGCACACAGCAGACCCCTCTCCAAAGTATCCAAAGTCATCTGAGTGGGGAGGGTCATCCAGAGTTCTAGGCATCTTGCAATTTGGGGGGCTACAATGTCCCAGGGAGGAGCAGCCACGTTAGAGGAGGCAGCCCCACAAGAGTCTTGTCCCTCGCTGGAGGCTGATCTCTGGCTGCCAATGAGTCATGCCCAGAAACCTGTCCAGGGCATGGTGTCAAAATCACCTAGACCAGCCTCCTAGTTACTACCAGTACCTTCAAGTGCTGTCACCACCCAAGGACTTCAGACCTGGGGAGACAGCCAGGCTCCGCCCTCCTCTCTACTAGAGTTCTTCTGTACTGAGTCACCAACGCACCTAGGCAGTACTCGGGCTGCACACCTGGTTCACCAGCATGCATACTCTACCACCGTGGTGTCTATGCCTGCTCCTTAGAGCCCTGAAGTTCTCAAGGCACCCGGGGAGGGGTAGAGGGGTGAAGGGAGAATGGAAGGACTCTGGCCCCCACCAGTGCTTCAGCCAGAGAAGAGCCACTTTTACCTGGCTTATGTATTAAAAAAAAAGGGCTCAGTATAATGTTTTGATTTAAAAAAAAAAAAAAAAGAGTGTCACATTGCTTTAAAAGGAGTTCCTGGGTGGGGCAAATGGTTAATGCACTCGGCCACTAACCAAAAGGCAAGAGGCTGAAGTCCACCCAGAGGCACCTCGGAAGACAGGCCCGGTGATCTACTTTCAAAAAATCATCCATTGAAAGCCCTATGAAACACAGTTCTACTGACACAGTGAGATTGCCATGAATCAAAGTCCACTCAACAGCCACCAGTGACTCTCCTGCAGCAGTGGAATGGCCTCCAGTGCCCCGCAGCATCTACCACGCACTTTCCACACCCAGAACCCTTCACAGATACCTCCCCTGGCATGTAGCCTGGCACAAACGCTGACCTCCATCTCCAACTCTGACTGACCAAACTCCTCACATCCTCTCCTGAGTGTACAGGGACAGCCACCAAGTCCCTTGTCCCATCACCTTCTCCGGCTTGAGCCCCTTCTTCAAAAAAGTACTCCTTCTGAATCCCCACGTTCTAAGCTGCCCATACGCCCCTGGACAAACCTGGGCCCAAGCCAAAAACCAAAACCCAGTGGTGTTGAGTCGATTCTGACTCATAGTGACCCTATAGGGCAGCGTAGAAATGACCCATAGCATTTCTGAGGAGCAGCTGGTGAATTTGAACTGCCAACCTTTTGGTTAACAGCCAAATGCTTAAGCCACCATGCCACCGGGGGTTTCTCTGACCAAGCCATCAGCTCTAAAAGGGACAGACAGAGGCAGAAGGGGGCCCCCCACAGCACCTGGGCCCCTCTTCCTGGTCATCAGCAGATTCCAGTGGCTGAGCACAACCACTCCCTCCCCCATCGTCTGAGCTTTTAACCCCAAACTTTTTCTTTTGAGAATGGTCAAAGCTACAGAGAATCCGAAATAGTACGTGACCACAGTACCATTATCACAAGTAAGATTCAATAAAATTTAATATATGGTGCATATTCAAAATTTCTACAATTATCTCAATGTATCCCTTGAAGATCTTTTTTTTTAAACCAAGGTCTAATCATGGTTTACTCATCACATGCGGTATTAACTCTCTTCAGTCTCTTTCATTTACAACAGACTTTTTTTTTTTAATGGCACTGAATTTACTGAGCTTGGGCCAACTGTTTTGTAGAATGTTCCACATTTTGGATTTTTCTAATTGTTTACTTATTATTACATTCAGTTAAACAAGTTTGGCATGAATAGGTAACACCGTGTGTTTCTTCACTGTGTACCCCCAGAAGTCATATACTGTTAGGTTGTCACAAAACCAGTGATGTTAAATTAGATCGCTTGGTTGAAATAGTGACTGCCATGTTGCTCCACTGTAAAAGGCCCTTCTTCCTTTAGGATCGGTAGCAATCTGTGAGGTGACACTCTAAAACTACTCGGATGTCTTCCTCCACAACAACTTTTTACCAACTAGCTTTAGCATGAATTGATGAGGCTAGCTGGGGGCAGCGGTTTTTTATGTTTATCAGCTGGTGTTTTCTTTCTCTTTCTCTCTCACTGTATAAAAAAAAACTTGTGGATTATTTTTCTTTCGTTGTGTCATAACAATTACTCTCATTACTCCTTTTAATGTTCAAATCATTCCAATTTTGGCCAGTAAAAGCCACCTTCTGAGTCCTTCTGATGTGACTCCATTCATCCTTGAGTGCTACCTTGTTTCCCAGCTCAGCAAGATGTCCCAGACTCACCTTCTGCCTCCCCTGCTCCAACCTGGAATGAGCCATTTTCTGGGATCCCTTTGGTGGAACTCACCCTCACTTTTTACACAGAGAAGCAGCTTTACATTCTCCGCCTTCTACCAGCCACTGCTCCACTTTCCTCCCTCCCTACCTCCCTTCCCGGTCATTCAGTTCATCATTTGCATCAGCACAGGTAGCTCTTTGTCCCAGGTAGAAAGTGGGGAGAAGAGCAAGAGGAAGGAAGTAGAGACAAAGATGTGCATTCAAACGAGGCGCATTAGTTATCAGCCAATCACCAGCCAACGAGAAGCTTCATCTTTTATAGTTCGACACATTATTGGTTAACTCCTCATCAATGCTTATACTTCAAAAAGTCACTGTCGCAGGATTCCACTGATGTAATTTATATCATATCATTTTTTTATATTCATATAAAATATATGCTTACTTACCCCTGGCACTCCTATCCCTTCTCTTGCTTTACTTGTCTCTACTTACCACTGTCAGAAACACTGTAAAATGTCCTTATTTATTTTGTTTATTTTCATTCTCCTCCCACTGGAACGTAAGCTCTATGAATGGCAAGGAGTTTTTGTTTTGTTTTGTTTCCAACTCTGCTCCCTACTGTACTCCCGGGGACCAAAACAGAGCTTGGAATATAGCCGGTGTCCCATAGCTGCGGCGAACGAGTGGAAAGCCGGCCCAGGACCACGGCCGAGAGGTAGACAGGTTTCCATGTATCCTGTGAGGCTCCCCTTCAGTGTCACCTTCCACACGGTCAGGCATTCTCCCCTCTGTGCCCCTAGATCCCATCTTACATCTCTGGATCCTAACACTTGATTTGTCACATCATCATTTATTTATACATTTATCTCAACTGAAAAACTGTGAGCTCCCCGATGGCCAGGACAAGGTCAGATTTATCTCCATTTAGCACATCAACTGGCACAAAAATGCTTGCTGACCTCCTCCTCCCTTCAGCTGAGTCCCTTCTCCCCCACCACAGCCACCTGCTTAAGCTGTTCCTTCCCAGGCAGCCTGGTCTCTGTGGGAGCTGGGCTTCCTGCGGAGGAGAAAGGCTCTGGCCCCCTAGGCAGCTCACAATGGGTCCTTTGACTCAACCGGACTGGGCTGTTTCAGGAAAAAATACCCTCCCTGCCACAGCACCTGTCACCAAAGCCAGTATCCCTACATGCTTCGGGGCAACACAGAGTCACAGTGTTCACCAAGAAAGCAGCACAGGGGTGTGAGGTGGCAGAGCCTACTGGGAGGACAGTGGGACTCTGGGAAGAGGTGAGATGAGGTGGGTCAGTCCAAAAGGCCTTTCATCAGTAGAGCTGCTGACATTCAGACTCTGAATAGCCTGGACCAGGGGCTGAAGGGGGCAGGGCTGGAAGACAACACGAGGATTAGAAGCTGCCATAGCTATGCTTCAGAGACGACTTACCTGCTCTTTCCTTTCCATCTTCTTTTCACCTTGCTCAAAAGCTGGACTCTCAGGGGGTACGGTCAGCCGTAGTCTACAGACATTGGCCTACGAGAGACAGTGGAGAGAGGCCTAGTTATTAACCAGTGTTGAGCTAGTGACCTTGGGCAAGTTACCTAGCTTCTCAGAGCCTGTTTTCCCCACTTAGCAATGCGGATAACTGAACCAATCCCACAGGGGACTGTGAGGATAACCCCAGCCTTTGCCTAACCCATCAGAGGTACTCACCACCCTGCTGCTCAAAACAAGGAAACTATTGAATACGTTCATATGCTTCAAGCGTATTTTTTAATGGCCCAGGTTCCATAACAGTATGTACAGAATTATCTCATTTCACATGTTTATCCCAAAATAAGTTTAGGGGGCTAGAGGTCAAAATACACACAGTGGTTGTTAAGGGCTGAATTGTGTCCCCGAAAAAGATATGTTGAAGCCCTAACCCGCAGTGCCTGTGGCTGGGAAACTGTTCAGAAACAGGGTCTTTAAAGATGTTCTTAGTTCACAGGAGGTCATACCTGAGTAAGGTGGGCCCTGACCCAATATGACTGGTGTCCTTACAAAAAGAGGGGCAGGAACACAGAGGGACACCAAGGGCAGACGGCCAGGTGAAGACTGGGGCAGAGACTGGAGTGATGCACCCACAAGCCAAGGGTTGGACCACCAGAAGCTGGGGGAGAGGCAAGGAAGGCTCTTCCCTGAGGCCTGTGGAGAGCATGGCCCTGCTGACCCCTGGATTCGGACTCCTAGCCCACAGAACTGTGAGACAACAAGTTTCTGTTGTTTTAAGCCACCCACTTTGTGGTACTTTGTTAAGAAGGACCTGGGAAACAAAGGAGGAGCCCTGCTGACAATGGTGATGGTGACGTGCTCGGCTGCTAACCGAAAGGTTGGTTGCTCCACAAGAGAAAAGTCCTGGTGATCTGCTCCCATAAAGATTACAGCCTAGAAACCCTATGAGGCAGTTCTACTCTGTCCTATAGGGTCACTGTGAGTCGAGGTTGGCTCGAGGACACACACCCACCACAGGAGACAAATACAGTGGTTATCTGTAAATGGTAAGATTTCAAGTGACTGGGGTAGGGGGTGCTTTTTGCATGACTATAGCTTTAATTAGGAAAGCCTGGTAGCATAGTGGTTAAGAGCTACAGCTGCTAACCAAGAGGTCAGCAGTTTGAATCCACCAGGCGCTCCTTGGAAACTGTATGGGGCAGTTCTACTCTGTCCTGTAGGGTCGCTATGAGTCGAAATCGACTTGACGGCAACGGGTTTGGTTTTTGGTTTAGTATCTTTAATTTTTCTATAATAGTCATGGGCACGTTTAATTACATGATTTCCTTCTCCAGGTACTTGTCCCTCCAGATAACATGTCCAAAGTACATGAGATTAACTCTTGCCATTCTCACTTTTAAGGAGCGTTCTAGCTGTACTTCTTCCAAGGCAGATTTGTTCGTTCTTCTGGAAGCCCATGGTATATTCAATACTCCTCGCCAAGACCATAATTCAAAGGTGGTCAACTCTTCTTCGGTCTTCCTTAGTCATTGTCCAGCTTTTGCATGCATATGAAGTGACTTGAAAATACCATGGTGTGGGTCAGGCACACCTTAGTCTTTAAAGTGACATCTTTGCTTTTTAACACTTTAAAGAGATCTCTTGCAGCAGATTTGCCCAATGCAGGATCAGAGTCCTTCCTAAGTAGATCACTAAATGTACTGTCATGTGAAAAAAGGCAAGTTGCAGAGCAAATATTAGACTAATCCCATTTTTGTTTTTGAGATACACCCTGGTCATTTGTGTAGATTTAGGAGGAAAAATGTGTGTAAGGAAACACAACCAACTGTTGATGGTGGTTATTTCTGGAAAGTGGGATGGGAAGGGATTTTTTGTTTCTGACTTTATAAATTTTGGTGTTGTTTACAACAGCTCCAGGTGTGTGTGTAAGTTTTTTTTTTTTTAACTTTTATTGAGCTTCAAGTGAACGTTTACAAATCAAGTCAGACTGTCACATATAAGTTTATATACACCTTACTCCATACTCCCACTTGCTCTCCCGCTAATGAGTTAGCCCTTCCAGTCTCTCCTTTCATGACAATTTTGCCAGCTTCCAACTCTCTCTATCCTCCCATCCCCCCTCCAGACAGGAGATGCCAACACAGTCTCAAGTGCCCACCTGATATAATTAGCTCACTCTTCATCAGCATCTCTCTCCTACCCACTGTCCAGTCCCTTTCATGTCTGATGAGTTGTCTTTGGGAATGGTTCCTGTCCTGGGCCAACAGACGGTTTGGGGACCATGACCACCAGGATTCCTCTAGTCACAGTCAGACCATTAAGTATGGTCTTTTTGTGAGAATTTGGGGTCTGCATCCCACTGATCTCCTGCTCCTTCAGGGGTTCTCTGTTGTGCTCCCTGTCAGGGCAGTCATCACGTGTGTAAGTTTTTTAACCAAATTAATAGTAGTAGTCACAATTATAAAGATTACAGAGAGGGTGTGGAGGGGGGAGGAAGGAAGGGACGGATAGACAGACAGACAGACAGAGAGACACACACACACACACAACAGAGCAACAACAGCAATGGGAACACCTAATAGGTCTAGAAGGCGCTCTGAGCTCCATAACAAAAGCACTAAGGAATTCCTGAATCCATCCACTAGGTTGACCTGGCACAGTCCACCTCTCATCTTTCATTCGCCTTCAGGAATCTCACGGTGGAAAATTTGCCACCAAGTTAGATCAAGGCAGTGATGCTTATCTCTCTGAGAATTTTGTGATGCTGACCTCCACAGTTCCCTGGAACTCAGATATGCAATACCCAGAGCTGCCCCACACTGGGCAGTACCTCAAAGGCAGGTAGGGTACCTGATCTCCAGGGCTTCCCACAGCAGTTAGCTCGGCCCTTGTTTTCCAAGCACTGAAAAGACAGAATCATTCTGACCCTGGTCACCACTGCTACTGGACCAGCGTCCCTGGATGCAAACATCTCTTGCAGTGGATCAAAAGCAGGCAGCTGGACAAGGCATATTTCATTACTCAATTATATGAGCATCCACTTCTCAGAAAATACTTTCAGGGGCTGTGAGGTCACCAAAATGAAAAAGAAATGGCCCTGCCCCCGAGGAGTTCATAATCCAGAAACACACGCGAATAGACTCCAGAACCCTTAGCCTAACCCACGAGGTACTGAGAGGCACAGTGAACGTTCCTGTACTGCCTCTGACACTACTAACTACGCAATCTTTGGCCAGTTACTTAATCCCCAGTGCTGCAGCTGCCTTAGCTGTAAAACAGAGCTAATGATGAAACCGCTTGCCCTCGAGTCACTTCCTACCCATGGCAGCTCCATGTGTGTCAGAACAGAGCTGACCTCCGTAAGGTTTTAAGTGGCTGATTTTTCAGAAGAAGGTTAACAGGCCTTTTTCTTCCACGGCACCTCTGGGTGGACTTGAACCTCCAGCCTTTCAGTTAGAAGCTGAGTGCATTAGCTCTTTGCACCACCCAGAGTCGCTAGGCTAACAACACCATAGATACTGCAGAACAATCCTCTTAGGGCTGTTGTGAGGATTAAATGAGTTCATAACTTTAAAGGGGTTAGGACAGTTCCTGGCACACATTAAACACCTGGTAAGTGTTCTTTGGAGCCCTGATGGCACAGTGGTTAAGAGCTGTCTGCCAACCAAAACGTCAGCAGATCAAATCCACCAGGCACTCCTTGGAAACTCCACGGGGTAGTTCTACTCTATCCTATAGGGTCACTAGGGGTCGGAATCAACTTGATGGCAACAGGTTTGGGTTTTTTTTTTTTTTTTTTTGGTAAGTGTTCTTTATTACCATGGGAATGTAGGAAAACCAAACCCGTTGCCATCTCATTTCAAGAATTCAACTAACAATTATTGAACAGCTCCTATGTTCCACACACTACAAAATGGAAAAACCAAAAATCAAACCCATTGCTGTCGAGTCAAAATCGACTCATAGCGACCGTACAGGACAGAGGAGAACTACCCCATAGCGTTTTCAAAGAGCAGCTAGTGGATTTGAACTGCTGACCTTTTGGTTAGCAGCCAAGTTCTTAGCTACTGTGCCCCCAGGGCTCCACAAAACAGATGGAAGGGGGAAAAGGGGGAAGAGGTCAAGCAAGCTTTGTATCTTAATCACTTTTGCAACCCTTCAGTACCTGGCACAATATCAACACATAAGAAGTGCTTGCTCAGTAAAGGCCAGTGAGTGTATTTTTTTTTTATGGTGAACTAAAATAAAATACGGTAAGGAGACTGTACCTGAAACTCCCCAGAGTCCCACACTCTCTTCAAACCAAACCCCTTGGGAAGGACAGAAGGGAAGGGCAGACATTCAGGCCTCCTCCACAAGAAAATATACAATGAAGCCCTTGTCTGAAACTCATGGCACTCAGGGTCCCTTTGGGACCTCATTTCTGGTCCTTTTGTGGAGAGAGAGGGCCTGAATCTTTCACCCTCGAGGTACACTGGGCAGCTGCGTGCCATCACGCATTCAGCTTCAGGCACCAGGACTAACCCAAGGAAAAAGATCCACCTCAGACAACAGGGGTGGAGAAGATGACCCAGGGAGGTGATGAGGTTTGCTAATAAATTTACAAAGATGGATTTACCTAAGGAAATAAACCAAACACATTTACATTTTTTTCAGCCTACTCCACTGTGTGACTGTGCCAGCTCCACCTAACAACAGAAGGTGAGGTCCCAGGAGGTGTGGCCAGGACGCCAGGCACTCTGCTCTGCACAGGTATACGATCTTCAGAAGAGGAAAGCTAGGCTGCTTACGCAACAGGACACACCAGTCTGGATTAGGCCTCTTACCTCGGCTGGCCTGGTTATCTACATCAGGGTGGGGCAAACTTTTTCTGGAACAGGCCAGATAGTAAATATTTAGGTTTTGCAGGCCATTGTAAAAACCATTCTTAGCTCAAGGGCATACAAAAATTGGCTGAGTGCCAGATGTGACCCACAGGCAGCAGTCTGGTGAGCAGTACTCTGGAGTCCCACCTTCCTCCGTCAGGGCTGACTCAGAAGAAATTCACAGATGGGAGGATGGCAGCCTCTCCTTGTTCTCTCTGGCTCACTTCTGCACCAGGCACACGAACGTGCCCTCAAACGCCAAGATATCCAGAGAGAAAATGTACACAAGGATACCTGCGTGCCTGGGAGTATTGCTACCCCCCTCCCTAGCCCCACACCCTTGCCCTTCATCACAAGGCCAGAATGACCTTTCCGCAATACTGCCCAGGGGTGTCTGCATTCCCAGAAGGCTGTAAGTGGAGAACAATGCATGAAGTCCTGGCTCTTATCCTCAGCTTCAGGTTAGAACTGCCCCAGGAGGGGCCTAAAAAAATACTGACGCTATTCCCTACCCTCAGAGGTTCTTATTCAGTTGGTCTGGGGTAAGGCCTGGGCATGGGGACCCTGGGTGTTTCAGAAGGTTAAGTGCTCTATGACTGCTAGCCAACTATTCAAACTCATCCAGAGGCACCTCAGAAGACAGGCCTGGAGATCTGCTTCCTAAAGTTCACAGTCTTGAAAACCCTATGGAGCCGTTCTACTCTGCACACACGGGGTTGCCATGAGCTGGAATCAATTCCATGGCAACTAACAACAAGATATTTTAAGCTTCCAGTGATTCTGTGTAACCGGGGTTGAAAACCACTGACTTAGCAGAGGAGTGAAACTGTGCAACAGGATGAGATGGCTAGGATACATGGAACCCTACCAGAGCCGTCAGACTCCTCACCTGGGCCCATTTGTCCATCCATGTGTCCCGTTTCCTGCCCAGGTGGGTGTGAGGCCGATGGGCTGGCTTTATCCCAAGACATCTCTTCCTGTTTTCCCATTTGCCAATTGGATGTTAAGTGTGGCTTTTTAGGACCCTGGTGAAACTCCTCTTTTTCAGCACCTATTATACCAGGATGAAGGAGAGGGGCCCCTAAGCCCTCTCCCAGGTAATTTATCTAGGTGATACAAGCAATGACGGGGCACACAGGCCTGTGGAGAAATGCGGAAAAGAAGGGTTCAGGGCAGGAGTCCTGGAGGTGAAAGCACAAGTAAGGGCAAAGAGGTGAGAAACAGCATTGAAAGCTTGGGAAATGACAAGTCGTTTGGAATATCTATAAAGAGTTATGTGGAGAAACTCAAACCGTGGCCACAGAGTCAATTCTGACCTATAACCACCCTACAGGACAGGGCAGAACTGCCCCATAGGGTTTCCAAGGAGCACCTGGTAGATTCAAACTGCCGACCTTTCGGTTAGCAGCCATAGCACTTAACCACTGTGCCACAGGGGCTCCAAGGGCATAAGTGTCTTGGTAAATCCAGTTTCCCTAAGTGTCTCCAGAACTCAAGTCTGACGGTCCTATGTCTCAGCAAGACCAATGAACAAAAGTATGGAGGTTGAGACATTTTTTCTGAGCCTACAGCTGTCATTTTTAGTGGCACAGGCTTTTGGGCTAAGCCTGTCAGGGGCTGGCTCAGGAGGACCCTGGGGAAGAGCTGGTCTTTTCTAGGTACAGTGCCCTCCCACCCTCACCATCCTGGTAGTTGCTGCAGTCGCTTCCTTCCGCCATACTCCGAGGTCCCACAGCATCCTGTCTCCTCCTCACCATCCAGGGTGATACAGGCTGGTGTGCACAGATGTTCCCAGGTACTGAGAAAGGGAGGTGAACGAACGCCTGCCTGCCCCATTTATGGGGCAGCTGAGGAAACTTTCACTTAGGTCCTCTCAGGCAGAAACAGGACGTAGGAGCACCGTGCGCTGCCCATGGCATGATGACCGCAGGCCCGCTCCAGTTAGTAACAGAGGAAGCCTTTGCCAAATGGAAAGAAGTATCACCAAAGGCAGCCTGGGAGATAATCCTGCTACCCTTAAATGCCCTTTTTTTTTTTTTGGTATGTGCCACTGAGGGTCCACAGTACCAGTGACACCAGCCAACAATCTCTTACTATCAACAGAGTGCAGTGCTGGATTAAATCCTAGACAGGTCTATCATCCCACACCACCCTCGCTGAGCAACTTAACCCAAAATATTTGGCTGCATAAGGCAACACGTGCCTTCTCCCAAGGCACACACCCAGCCGCATACCTGACCTTTCCTTTCAAAGGCTCGTTCAGCAGGATGAAGTAGCATTTACAAAATTCCTTGCAAAATCATGAAGACATGTCATTACTTTTTTTAAATGTTTCCCCCTACCCCCCATCCCCACATCGCCCAAAGTCGTCATTCTGGAGATGGTTATTCTCCAGCCAATTTCTCTTCCTGCTGTTGCCATAGATAGAGCTATTTTTAGTGCACAACTGGTTTGCAGGCAGTAGACTTTATTTTTTTAATTTCACAATCTCTGCTGTTTGCATCCATAAATGCCTCTCAGAGCTTGGCCCATCGCCTGACAGAAATCACTCTCTCCGCCTTTTTTTTCCTTGAGCGATGATTTCAGATAAGAAGGAAGAACAAATCTTAGGCGCGGGTGGAACAGGGCTAACTGGTGGCAGTCTGGTCTGGCCACACCACCCTGTGAGCTCACTCAGAGAACTCCCTGCTCAGCATCAGCTGTCACCACCATTTCTGGTTGGCCTGACTGTCTGGCCTAGCTTGGCCTGTTTCCCCTACAGCACCTGATTTGGTAAGCTCTCTGGATGAAACAGAAATGTAATTTTCATGGCTAACATGCCACTGTTCAAGACTACCACCTGTCCAGCTTCGGAGAGGAAAGAGAGGGTGGCTCAGACTTTACTGACAACTTTCCAGAGCCCTTTTAATGATTACTTATTTGTCAACAATTTCATTTCCAAGGCATCCTGTTCTCATTTTTCTAAAAATAGGTGTTTTGCCTTAAAGCAGGTCCAATATGCCACCATCATACAGACTACATCACGTGTTCCATTTAGACGAATGATATTCCTTTCAGTGTCGCGATCACATCGATCCTCGTACACCGTTCTGCTCATCCTGCAAGACTAAATGCAAACGTTGCCCCCAGTGGGAGAGGCCTTCCTCAGGTGCCTCAGGAACCACCTTTCTTTTTAGCTTCCGCAGAACCTTGTCAACACCCTCCCCCAATGTAACAATCATCACTTTGTATGAGAATAACTGGAGACAAGGTCTGCCTCCACAGGTAGGATGGGCCCAATGGACCTGTGAGTCACCGAAGACCTATAAACGTTTTTAGCGAGTCAATCGAGGACAGATCGCAGACTCCTGCCGCGCCCACGCGCGCGCACGCAGTACCTGCGGCATTTGTGGATCACGGGCAGAATAGGACGCCTCAAAGCCGGGTTGAGCCCTAGAGCATCAAGATGTCTTCTCCCCAGAACAAGGACCAGTGTACTCGGCCAGTCCTGCCTGGTCTGACCCAGGCCCCTACAACTTCCAGTTCCAGAGCATTCCTGTCATCTTATTCCAAAGGCAAAGCCTTCCTGATAGTGTGTCCCACTATGCTGGACATCACACCCTTCATAGCTAAAGATATGCTCAAAAATAAATATTTGAGGGGAAAAAAAAAAAAATCCCCAGAAATGTTATCTGGTATACCAATCACATTTGTACCCACTCACAATATTGCTCTGGCCGCCCCGACCAGTTCTCACCTCTGGAGGGGGACTTGGAGAACTTCATGTAACTCATGTAATCAGGTCCCACACTTGACCCTGTGGTTGGAAAACCACTTAGACCTAATGTGGATCTGGCTTTATGAATCTAATGATTAGACAACTAGAGTTCTACCAACCTTAAGTGCCACACCATACATACACAGGAAGCAATCACTTAGCCCACACCCAAGAGTAAAACAATGCCTTTCTTCTAGAGCTAAAGAAAGATACCACATAAGGTAACTGCCAATCACTTGGTTAAAGTACCTAAAGACAAACAAGCATGTCTACCACTCTAGGAAATAGATAACAGTATCAAAGGGGGCTTGGGTTTGGATTCAACCATCTGTTTAGCTAACCCTAGGGAAAATAAGATGGGAGAAGTCTCATCCCAAGTAAAGGGGCACCATAGTAAGTATTGAATATCATGGTAAATGGATGAACTAAGCAGCCGCCAGCTAAGCCCCTGGCAGTGTGCTCCGATGTGCTGATCTTGGGAGAGACACAGAAAGTGAAAGCCGCATCCTGCAGGCCTTCGGCCTTTCTTTTACAGGGCATCCGGAGAGGGGAGAAAAGAAGCAACAAGGATTGCCGGGAAACAGTGCACTTCCAAAAGTGCAGCCTCCTTGGAGACAGTGCCTGGAGCTTCCCAGGCTGCTGCTGTGCTAATATTTACATCAGAAAGAAAGTGATGTCCATAAACCCAAGTCTCCCACAGCAGGGTTCCTGGGTGGCCCGGTTGCTGACCCGCTAGTTCGTAACGTGGCACCCACCTTGCTAGCCCAGAATCGGTATTGTCTGATCATCAGTGAACACAAATGCAAGAGGGAAAGTTTGCGCTTTAGATATATTTCAAGGTAGGGACACTGCAGAAATAAACGATCCCCAAGTCTCCCTTGCTTTTTAAACTTGGCTTGAGCGGGAGGCAGGAAGAAGAGGAAATCTCTGGGAATTCCAGAAAGTCTCCTAAGCCCTGTCCTGCGAGCCGGTGAGGCGGCCCTGGGGCGTCGAGGGAAAGGGTCACGGCCAGGGCTGGGACAAGCCTGGAGCGTTGTTCCCAGGGTGGCCCAGGACCGGCTCGCGCGCGTCCCCCACCCTACACTCCTACAGCGGGGGGCCTGGACTGGGAAGGAGGGGACAGAGCAGTGGCGGCTCCGGCCACAGCTACTCACCCTCCTGCTGGGCGCCCCGGGCGCTCCGGAGCCGCCCGCGAGCAGGGTGACGGTGGACGTGGAGCGCAGCATCCCGCGCAGCCTTCGGCGCTGGCGGTGCGGGCGCTGCTCCTGGCGGGCGCCGGATAAGCGCGCCGGGCGCCCTGAGCGGGGGCGGCGAGCGGCTCCAGCTGCGGACCAGCTGCGGCCGGGCGCCGGGGGCGGGCCAGGCCGGGGCGGAGCCGGGGGCGGGGGCCGAGCGCTCGCCCGACCTGTCCGGCTGCATTTTCTCCCCAGGGCTCAGCCCGGGCAAAGTTGAGCGCCGCTCTCTTCTCCGCGCTGCGCGCTCTCAGGGTCACCCCCAGGGTGGGAAGAAGCCCCGACACCCCAGGCGGCCTTGGGCACCGCCCCGGGGTCCCGCACTGTGGCCTGTGCAGTCGAAGTCCGCCTGCCAGTCAAACTCCTGGCTCGCTGCCCACCGGCCCATCCAGGCTTTGCTCCACTCAGGGACCACTGAGACCCTTGCCCCCTGTCATTCATTCCGTATTTACTGAGTGATGGCACACGTCGCTCCCCGCCGCCAACACAGTCGACCGGCCCCTGTCCTCGCGGGGCTGACGGTCCGACCGCACAGGGCAGGCAGCAGGGGCCGCACTGGGGTAGGGGAGTAGGGACCGTGAACAGTGGGGGCACACGAGCCGGCCTCGGGAGCCAGAAAAGGCCTCCCCAGAGGAGGTGATGACCAGACTAAGACCAGGGCGTCCAACCATTTCGTTCTGGTTCCGGTCTGAACCCCTGCTGAGAATTTGCATTTCTAACAAGCTCCCCACCACCACTGCGTCTGTCACTTTGTCATACTCTGGGAGCTTGCGTGTTGCAGTGATGCTGGGAGCTATGCCACCAGTATTCAGATACCAGAGGGATCACCCATGGGGGACAGGGTTCAGCTGAGCTTCCAGACTAAGTCAGACTAGGAAGAAGGACCCAGGGGTCTACTTCTGAAAACAATTAACCAGTGAAAACCTTATGAATAGCAGTGGAACATAGTCTGATATAGTGCTGGAAGATGAGCCCCTCAGGTTGGAAGGCACTCAGAATAGGGCTGGGGAAGAGCTGCCTCCAAGTGGAGTTGACCTTAATGATGTGGAAGGAGTCAAGCTTTCGGGATCTTCATTTGCTGATGTGGCACGACTCAAAATGAGAAGAAACCGCTGCAAACATCCATTAATAGTCGGAACTTGAAAAGTAAAAACCATGGATCCATGAAAACTGGAAATAGTCAAAAATGAAATGGAATGCATAAAGATCAATATCCTAGGCATTAGTGAGCTGGAATGGACTGGTATTGGTCATTTCAAATCAGACAATCGTATGGTCTACTATGCTGAGAATGACAACTTGAAGGGGAATGGAGTTGCATTCATTGTCAAAAAGAACATTTTAATATCTATCCTGAAGTACAACACTGTTGGTGATAGGATCATATCCATACACCTACAAGGAAAACCAGTTAATGTGATTCTTATTCAAATTTGCACACCAATCACTAAGGCCAAGGATAAAGAAGTCAAAGATTTTCACCAACTTCTACAGCCTGAAATTGATTGAACATGCAATCAGGATGCACTGATAATTACTGGCGGTTGGAATTCAAAAGTTGGAAACAAAAAAGAAGGATCAGTAGTTGGAAAATATGGCCTCGGTGATAGAAACGATGCCAGAAATCACATGACTGAATTTTGCAAGACCAACAACTTCTTCATTGCAAATACCTTTTTTCACCAATGGCCACTATACACACGGACCTTGCCAGATGGAATACACAGGAATCAAATCAACTACACCTGTGGAAAGGACAATGGAAAAGCTCAATATCATCAGTCAGAACAGGGCCAAGGGCGGACTGTAGATCAGACCATCAAATACTCTGAAGCAAGTTCAAACTGAAACTGAAGGAAATTAGAACAAGTCCACAAGAGCCAAAGTATGACCTTGAGTATATCCCACCTGAATTTAGAGACCATCTTAAGAATAGATTTGATGCGTTGAACACTAATGACCGAAGACCAGATGAGTTGTGGAATGACATCAACGACATCATACATGAAGAAAGCAAGAGGTCATTAAAAAGACAGGAGAGAAAGAAAAGGCCTAAATGGATGTCAGAAGAGACTCCGAAACTTGCTTTTGAACGTCAAGTAGTTAAAGGAAAAGGAAAAAATAATGAAGTAAAAGAGCTGAACAGAAGACTTCAAAGGGCGATTTGAGAAGGCAAAGTAAAGTATTATGATGACATGTGTAGAGACCTGGAGATAGAAAACCAAAAGGGAAGAACATGCTCAGCATTTATCAAGCTGAAAGAACTGAAGAAAAAATTCAAGCCTCAAAGTTGCAATAGTGAAGGATTCTATGGGGAAAATATTAAATGATGGAGGAAGCATCAAAAGAAGATGGAAGGAATACACAGAGTCATTATACCAAAAGAAATTGTTCGGCATTGAACCATTTCAGGAGGTAACATATGATCAGGAACCGATAGTACTGAAAGAAGTAGGCACTAGCAAAAAACAAGGCTCCAGGAACTGATGGAATAGCAATTGAGATGTTTCAACAAATGGATGCGCCATGGAAGTGGTCGCTCATCTATGCCAAGAAACTTAGAAGACAGCTACCTGGCCAACTGACTGGAAGAGATCCATATTTATGCCTATTCCCAAGAAAGGTGATCCAACCAAATGTGGAAATTATTGGACAATATCATTAATATCACATGCAAGTAAAATATTGCTGAAGATCATTCAAAAGTGGCTGCAGCAGTATATCAACAAGGAACTGCCAGAAATTCAAGCTGGATTTAAAAGAGGACGTGGAACCAGGGTTGTCATTGCTGATGTCAGATGGATCTTGGCTGAAAGCAAAGAATACCAGAAAGATGTTTACTTGTGTTTTATTGACTATGCTAAGGCATTCGACTGTGTGGATCATAAGAAATTATGGATAACATTGCAGAGAATGGGAATTCTGGAATACTTAATTGCGCTCCTGAGGAATCTGTACATGGATCAAGAGGCAGTTGTTCGAACAGAACAAGGGAATACCGATTGGTTTAGAGTCAGGAAAGGAGTGCATCAGGGTTGTGTTCTTTCACCATACCTATTTAATCTGTATGCTGAACAAATAATACGAGAAGCTGGACTGTATGAAGAAGAACGGGGCATCAGGATTGGAGGAAGACTCATTAACAACCTGCGTTATGCAGATGACACAACCTTGCTTGCTGAAAGTGAAGAGGACTTAAAGCACTTACTAATGAAGATCAAAGACCACAGCCTTCAGTATGGATTGCACCTCAACATAAAGAAAACAAAAATCCTCACAACTGGACCAATGAGCAACATCATGATAAACGGAGAAAAGACTGAAGTTGTCAAGGATTTCATTTTACTTGGATCCACAATCAACACCCATGTAAGCAGCAGTCAAGAACTCAAAAGATGCGTTGCACTGGGCAAATCTGCTGCAAAAGACCTTTTTAAAGTGTTGAAAAGCAAGGAGGTCACCTTGAGAACTAAGGTGTGCCTGACTCAAGCCATGGTGTTTTCAATTGCCTCATATGCATGCAAAAGCTGGACAGTGAATAAGGAAGACCCAAGAAGGATTGACACCTTTTAATTGTGGTTTTAGAGAAGAATATTGACCATACTGTGGACTGCAAAAAGACTGAACAAATCTGTCTTGGAAGAAGTACAACCAAAATGCTCCTCAGAAGTAAGGATGGTGAGACTATGTCTAACATACTTTGGACATGTTATCAAGAAGGACATCATTCTTGATAAAATAGAGGGTCAGCAAAAAAGAGGAAGACCCTCAATGAGACAGATTGATACAGTGGCTGCAACAATGGGTTCAAGCACCCTACTTCCACAGTCCCTACTCTTGGGAGAGTTTTATAGCAACAATTGTGAGGATGTGCAGGAACAGGCAGTGTTTCATTCTGTTGTGCATGGGGTCACTATGAGTCGGAACCAACTCAACGGCACCTAACAACCACAACAACAAAAACTCCCCGGCAATGCTAATATTGCTGGTTAGGAACCATTTCTAAGAACCACTAGTAGAGTGATGATTCTCAAATTTTATCATATATAAGACTCAGTTGGGGATTGTGTTAAAATGTAGGTTCTGATTAACATATCTGGGGTGGAAATGCAAATTCTCAGAACGAACAGGTCAGAAGCCCTGGCTGAGACCTGAAATACGGGTAGGAGCACGCCAGCCATAGAGTGTTAATGAAAACCGTTCACGTTCATTCAGTGATTACTGTGGGCTGGGCTAGCAAACGCTCTGTGTTACCCTATTCCATCCTCAAAACCAGCCATTTAGTTTGCACCTTATTATCCTGTATCCCCATTTTGCAGATGAGGGCACTGAGTCACCAGGGATTGAGTAACACACCAGAGGCCCCACACTCAGTAAGAGGCAAAGCTAGGACAAAACCTCATAGTCCAACCTAGTGCCTTGATTGTTCACTCTGCTGCCCATGCAGATGGAAGAGGGAGTTTCAGGCCAAGAGACCTGCCATGTACAAAGACAGCAGGCTGGCAAGAGAGCTTAGGGCATATATTTAAGGAATGAGAATATCACAGTGTAAGGGGCAAAGTGATGAAGGAGCAGCAGATGGGGGCAAAGCCAGATCACAAAGACCCGCTGTGCGTAGCTAACAGTTTGGCCTTCATCCTGGAATGGTCTTTAGCAGGGCTGGCACAGTCTCTCTCTAAGCCCAGGTCAAACACTGCCCCCCACAGAGCTCTCTGGAAACCTCCTATGCTTACACTGGTGAACCTAGCAACTGTTTGGGATCATGGCTTGTGTTAGAGCTGCCTATGTGTGTCTGTCCTTCTCCCAGACTGGGAGCTCTGGAGAGCAGGAGCCAGGCCTCATCCCCCTCTGAACCCCAGGGTGACACCAACAGGGAAGAAGCTCAGTAAATGTTGTCAAACAGAATTCCAAACCATCCTGTGAAAGTCAGTCCTTTTGTAGATGAGGAAACTGAGATCAGTGTAGAAAAGTGACTTTCCCGAGGTTGCACAGCCTGTTCTTCACCAGCCCCATCACTGTCCTTGTCACAGCTACGCCTGTGTTCTGAGGGCTTTGTATGCATTTCTCCTCAAAAACCTCACAATGGCCCCACAAAGTGAATACTGTTATTATCCTCATTCTGCAAATAAATGGGGAAACTGAGGCCCAGAGGTTAATTAGCAACACAGCTGGGACTAGACGTCTAGTCTTCTAACTTCAGATCTACTGCTTTGTTAGGATCCTCCACCTTGAAGTTCCCCATCCACCCATCTGCTCCAAAAAAAAAGGGTGGGGCTGCTTTTGAAGGTCCCCTCCCATCCTACTTCCACAGTTCCTACTCTTGGGAGAGTTTTAGAAGATTGAAAACTGGGCCTACTTTTCAATAAAAACAGGTCAAAATGTGGCTGTTGGAAGCCACCATAGATTAGCAACATCTGCATGTTTACCTCAACACAAAGAGGCTAATGATGATTGTTGATTTACTGTTGTCTTAGGAGAAAGGAAGTGGACTGTTATTCAGACAGAGTCAGAATAACCTGGCTTCATCAATATTTATTTATATTATGGTGACCACCCAAAACAGAGTCAACATTTGAAAGGAAGGGGGTTGTCCATGGGTTCATTTCTTCTCTATCCATCCACGTCCTCATGACATGATTAATATAATACTTTTCATACTGCATTCTAGCTCATTACAGAAGCACCTGAGTGCTCACTAGCTTTGAGCTCTTTGTAGGAACTGGGTCTGGCTTACATCTCTGCATGTCCAGTGCAGAGCAGTAGCTGGCACAATCTATGTTGAATGAATGAAGAAATGATCTCACAGAGCATGATTTCAACTCACTCATGGTCAAGAAAAACAGAGACTAAGATCTTTACCAATCCAAAAGTTGACCCAGCTTCATGGGTGGCCAGGTGTCTAAACAGTTTGCCAGCTAAAGCAGCCAGAAGCATGGGGTTGTCTCAGCTGGGCTAGCTCCCCAACATTGAGTGTCACCAAGGACTAAGGTGGTGTGATTGAGCAGATGCCACCTCTGGCCTATGCTGCTGCCCCTGCCACGCTAGCACCGGGAAGCTGAGGTGGTAGGAACCACAAGGCAGAGGAGGGGAGCGGCGAGTTCATGGATAATGGGAAAGGAGGGAAAGGGAAGACAAGGAGGGCTTCGGGGTCAATGGAAAGGCAGATCTAGAATGGAGAAAAAAATGAAATTATAGCCACAGGTTTCTATGAGCAGTCCCAGGAAGGGAAGATGAAGAAAGATTGGCTCTTCTTGAAGAGGAATCAAAGTTGAGAACTTCTGCCTCAGCCAGTCCTCTGGGATCTCTAGAACAGAGAGAGTGGAAAAGGGGGCAGAAGTGGAAGAGATAGGATAAAGCACTGGGGTGGAAGGTCACTCTATTCCCTTTCAACAAGCCCAGTCCCCTCCAGAAACACCAGCATTGAACATAATTCTGCTGGCTCACCAGTTGAACCAATGAGCCATGGTGGTGGGGGGTTGTCACCGTTTAGGCAGGAGCAGCCACCAGGGACCAGGGCGACAGAGCTGCCTTAGCTACCATTCCTTCCTAGCTGCAGTAATAGTCGCATGTTCCTAATATCGGTCCTAAATTTCTCCGCTGGAGCCCAGGTTGTAGAAAATTCCAGATGTCTGTGTGAAAGCCCTATATTTTCTTGAAATCAGCTAATGAATTACCCCTCCTTCTCCCATCTCAGTTCGTAGAATTCTCTTTCGTGTCCTCCAGGCCTCTGCTTTCTGCATTGCCTTTATTTCTTTCTTCTGAGCCACCCCCTCCACGCCGATTCTATCGGCGTTGTTAGGTGATGCACTCATGAGGGACCCATTTGTTCAGCAAAGTCCTGAGCAGCAAAGACTGCCATTATTTCTCGGCAGAAACCATCAGCAGTTGGATTGCTGCAGGAGGGTAGGATTAGGTGAGCTCAGCAACGCCAAATTCCTGACATTTTCTGCCCTCTTCACTCTTGTGTCTCTGACATGTCCTTTTTTTCCTCTTCCTCTCAGCTGTGACAGCATCACGAAGTTCTGGCATATTCTTCTGTTCTGAACGCCAGAGACCAAACTTTCACAATAGGAAAAGGACACAGTTCCAACCCAAGGGCCAGGGTATGAAATTACAAAGCCCCTTTGGGTAAAGTGGAACAAGAAACACCCCATATTCACAGGGAGTCTAAGAAGCAGAGAACAAGACCCAGAGATAAGGAAAACAGACCTAGAGGGACCCAATATGCCAGCCAAGTCACCGAGATACACGGCGTTCATAAACCTGTCTAGATACAGGCTGGAACCTATAGCCGACCCACCCTGGGGAACGCCAGCTCACTGAAAATAATCCTGCCAGTTCATCAGCTAAACCAACAAACAAACGAGCAGCTGGCAGAGTGATGATAAGCCAATTCACTGAACAAATATGTACCAAGTGCCTGCTGTGTGCCAGGCACTGGGGACACAGGGGTGGATAAGACATAGACCTTGCTTTCTAGGATTTCGAAATCAATCTGGGAAGAGACGTGTACTTGGTAAAATAAAACGATAGCTAACACTTACAAGGCACTTACTGTGTTCAAGGTCCCCTGGGTGGTACAAACCGTTAATGTGCTTGGCTGCTAATGGAAAGGTCAGAGGTTCGAGTCTCCCCAGAGGTGCCACAGAAGAAAGCTCTGGCAATCCACTTCCAAAAAATCAGCCATGAAAACTCTATGGAGCCTCAGGACAGAGCTGGAGAAAAACATAAAACAAAATTAACTCGAAAACGACCAGGCTGACTGGTCTGACAGAGGCCGGAGAAACCCCGAGAGCATGGCCCCCAGACACCCCTATAGCTCAGTGAGGAAGTCACTCCTGAGGTTCGCCCTTCGGCCAAAGGTCAGGTAGGCCCATAAAACAAAACGAGACTAAAGGGGCACGCCAGCCCAGGGGCAAGGACAAGAAGGCAGGAAGGGCAGGAAAGCTGGTAGTGGGGAACCCGAGCTCCAGAAGGGAGAGTGTCGACATGACGTGGGGGTGGCAACCAATGTCACAAAACAATGTGTGTATTAATTGTTTAGTGAGAAACTAGTTTGCTCTGCAAACTCATCTAAAGTACCGTTAAAAAGAAAGAAAGAAAGAAAGAAAGTCCTGTGGAGCACAGTTCTACTCTGACGCTCATGAGGTTGCCTTGAGTCGAAACTGACTCTACAGCAACCAGTTGGCTGCGTTCAAAAGGCTTAAAATGCATCAAACATATTTAACTTTCATAATGACTCATTGAGGAAGGTACTCTGTTTTGCAGATGAGGAATCAAGTCACAGGGAGGTGAAATAACTTGCCAACACTAACAACACTAGTAAGTGGTGGCGCTAAGCTCCAATAGCAGGCAAAGCAGCTCCAGATGGCTCTGTGTCCTTGAAAACTCACCTCCCACACCGGGACAGAGGCCAAACCGGAGGCATGTCCAAAGTACTGTGATGAGTAGAGAAGAAGGGAAGTAAGGCTGTATAGGAGCTGGCCCTGAAGAACAAGGAGGACAAGGGTGAGAGCCTTCCAGACTGAGGGGCCAGAGGACCTGGGGAATGGGGGTGTGCCTGCTTCGCTTGAACTTCAGGACAGGAAGCAATGGCCAGAGACAGAGCAGAGCAGCCTCAGATTGCAAAGGGCCTTGACTAGAATTGAGATTTGTGAGAAGGGCGGTAACTTCAACAGATTTACATTAAGAAAGATGGCGGGCAGTAGAGAGAGGAGCGTGGACAGAAGGCAGAGGCTTCAGGGAGAGTACTTTGGAGTTAATATGAGATAAAGAGACTCTGGACTAGGGGAGAAAGTGGCACTGGAAAGGAAGGGAGGAGACAGGCTCAAAAGGCATTTAGGCAGAAAATCAGCAGAACTTAGTGACCCACTAGAAGTGGGAGGATTTCGTAGTCCACCCTAGTGAGTGACTGACCCATCTTTCTACAGATCCTGGGAGAAGGGAAATCAGTCAAGAAAATGAGTGAAGCAGAGGATGAGTGACTGATGACTTTCTCAGCATGAGGTTTCCCTGTGCATTCAACACAAAGGAGTCAATCTGGAAACCTAGAAGAAAGCATCCTCTGACTTTTCCAAGCAGCTAAGCACTCCTGTAGCAGAACACCAGCAGGTGCGAAGGCGGCCATCTTGCATATTTGTTTTTTCAGGTGGACATCCAGGTGACTATCTTTAGGAGGGAACAGGCTCCACCCAATATCAGAAAAACAGGAGAAAGAGTAAGTCCCGTGAGAAACGTCAAAGGAATTCAGGGCATTCCTGAGCAGTATGGTACAAAGGGCAGCTCGTTTTACAACCCAGGTGCTTCCTTAGGTAATTTAGGAGCTTCGCCCTGAAGGCCACTGAACTGGTGACTGGTCAGTAAATCCCATTCGGGCTGAATAAAATATGAGTAATACCTGCATTTGAATCTACACCAAGAGTGAAGTAGTTAATCCATAGAGAAGGTTTTTTTTTTTTTAATAAATAAAAAGCCCTGAAATATATAGATATATATTTTTTTATATATATGCAGAAGGAGCCCTGGTAGCACAATGGTTAAGTGCTCAGTTGCCAACTGAAAGACTGGTGGTTGGAACACACCCAGCGGCCCCACAGGAGAAAGACCTGTCACTCTGCCCCCGTAAAGATTTCAGTGGAGAAAGCCCTATGGGGAAGCGCTTCCCTGTCACATGGGGTAGCTATGAGTCAACATTAGTTTTGACAGCACCCAATGACAACAGCGACATATACGTGCAGAATGTCTGACCTGTGTATTTGTCTATGACTGTTGTCTTAGGTCAGCATCTCCCAGAAGCAGATTCTGAGCCCAGGGTTTGTGTGTATTAAGGAAGGGGGAAGGAGGAAGCAAAGGGAACCTTAAACGCAGTTCATGATTTGGCCTGAGCCTGAGGCTGCTCCTGGTGTGTAAATGGACCTCAGAGTTAGTCCCACCTCAAGCAAAGAAGCTGGGGGTTTGTCCTCCCTCACTAGTCAGTTCAAGGACTAGGGGCACCAGGAGAACTGGGGCAGGGTGGAAGGAGATACACACTCCAAGGCACTTGTGGCACCCCAGAAGACCAAGGAACCTCCACACCACTGGAAAGCCCTCTGAAGAGGGTCACAAACTTTTAGCATCAGAGCACACAAAAGCTGGGGTCAGACGCTCGGAGCTGGTGGCAGAGAGCCAAGGAGGTCTGGGCAGGCACCAGCTGTGTCCACTGTATCACCACGCTCCATCCATATACAGATCTGAAAATAAATATAAACGCTAACGGATACCTAATATATCACTGCTCAGAGTCAAGCTCTCTGCAACAACGGTGACCACAAACCACCGTGTGGCTCGGAGGGTGAGGTACAAAACAGCTTGAATACAGACAGTCTGAAAAAGGAAGATGACGGAACACTAAATCTCCCTGATGGAAGAGGCAGGACTCAAAGTCAAGAGGCTGGAGCAAAGAGCAGAGTCCGACAGGGTGGGATCTGCCAGAAATAAGGCTATGGTTCTAACCTTGGGTCTAAGGAAGCAACCTACAAGTGCAGGACACAGGACCCAGCTTGGCCGGGAGCTCCACAGAAGCCAACCCTGCTGTGGGCTGGAACTTCTCCTCTAATTTCAAGCTACACTCAGCGGAAAAACTGGGTCTGGAACCGGCAAGGCCGGAGTCCCCACTGTGTGGTGCTGGTCTGACCACGCCTGGAATGTGGCCTTCAGGTCTGGGTGCCACAGTTTAAAGGAACGTGAACGGGCAAAATTATGTCCGAAGAACGGAACTCAGATGGTGTAAGAGCTTGACACTGACTCATGGGAGACTCAAGTAACAGAGCTGGGCATATTGCTCCTAGAGAAGACAAGGCTGAGAACACATCACCTTTAGGTGGCTCCCGTTCTCGAATGAGTGCCACGGTGGCAGACAGGTTAGACTTGATCTGTGTAACCAGAAGTGTAGGATGGGGGCCAGTAGGAAAGAGCTGAAAGAAGACGGCATTCAGTACCATCTAAGGACCAAAGCCAACGGTCGGAGCCGGCCAAGTAGGGAAAGTGGACAGGAAAGAAATTGCGGAGAGTGGAAATGATGGGTAAGCCAGGGCATCCCCAGCACTGGACTGTGGCTTTATCAGTGGTCCCCAAGCCTTACTGCCCTCCAAAGTCACCGAGAACCTGCTAACAATACAGGTTCCGGGGCCTTCCCCACAGAAATTCTGACTTCGTAGATCTTATATGATACCCAGAAATCTAACCAGTGACCCAGTGGCCATTGAGTCCACCCTGACTCCTGGCAACCCCACGTGTGTCAGAGTAGAACTGTGCTGCATGGGATTTTTAATGCCTGATTTTTTCTTTAGGTAGATTGCCAGACCTTTCTTCTGAGGTGCCTCTGAGTGGATTCAAATCTCCAACTTTTCAGTTAGCAGCTGCACATTAACCATTTGCACCACCTGCAGTAGCTAAGCATTCAGCTACTAACCAAAAGGTCGGCAGTTCAAATCCACCAGCTGCTCCTTGGAAACCCTGTGGGGCAGTTCTGCTCTGTCCTATAGGGTCACTATGAGTCGGAATCGACTTGACGGCAACAGATTTGATATTTGTACGAAGATAGGATTTATTGCCTAAAAGTACATTGTTGTTAGGTGCCATTGAGTTGATTTTTGACTCATAGTGACCCCGTGTGACAGAGTAGAACTGCCCGCACAGGGTTTCTTAGGCTGTAATCTTCACAGGAGTAGATCGCCAGGTCTTTTCTTCTGCTGCCACTGGGTGGTTCGGAACTGCCAACCTTTCAGTTAGCAGCAGAGTGCTTAACTGCTGCACCACCAGGTCTCCTAAAGCATATCAAGCATCTTCAAAGGACGAATTGCTGAGCGCTGCAATGCCCATTAAAATAGAGTTTATAGGAAGCTATTTTTTTTTTTTTTATACCTTTTGCCATCGAGTCAATTCTGACTCACAGCGACTCTATAGGACAGAGTAGAACTGCCCCAAAGAACTTCCAAGGCTGTAATCGTTACTGAAGCAGACTGCCACATCTCTTTCCTGCAGAGCGGCAGGTGATTGAATCGCTGACCTTTCCATTAGCAGCTGAGCGCTTAACCACTGTGCCATCAGGGATCCTTATACAGGAAGCCAGCAAAACACAAAACCCAGCCTGCAAGACCCTGCTCTAAAGGCAGGTTTTCAGGATATGCCTCACCTGGAGAGAAAGTTCACACAGGTCTGATTATGTGCGTTAATATTGCCAGACTCCACAGAGACCCAGATTGTGGGACAAAGTCTCAGTCCCAGACATGATAGCCCAAACTGAGCACTGCAGTCTCCTACGGGGTGATGGATCAGGAGTCCCCTAAAGTACCATGTAAAGACAGCTATTCATCATGGCGGGTACTCCAACTGAAGGTCGAATTACCTGGTGACCCTTTCCCAAGAAGGGAGAGGCCCAAGTAATCTGTGGATCTGAAAGAGAAAAGCAACACCCTTGTATCCAGAGCCGGCACTAAAACCTCAAAGGGTGAGGGGGCAGGCAGATCTGCCCTCTGTGGTTTCTACAGCTTCAGCTGTTATCTTGATGGTAGTTGGCCTCAGCCCATTCCATAGAGAGTTCGGGAGCTGGGTCAGCCTTTCAGAGTTGTCGTCATCTGGGGCAAGGGGTTCAGGGTCTTTGCACTTCCGCTATTGACCAGTCACTTCCCTTCCCCTGGAGAGAGAAGCCTAGGGCAATTCCCGTGAGCCATCCACCATGCTTGGTAGGTGGGGAACAAAGGAGATGTGGGTGGCGTCCTGTAGCATCCACTACAGTGCCTTTGCTCAGGCTCCTCCCTCCACCACAGATGACACCATTACTGCGAAATCCTCCATTGTCCTCCCACCACTGATGTTACAGTGCTTCTTGCAGTGTTTCGCCATTTTTTGTTTAACATGTTGTTGTGTTAGGTGTCCTTGAGTCAGTTCCAACTCATAGTGACCCTATGTACAACAGAGGTCCTTCACCATCCTCACAATCATTTTTATGCTTCAGCCTACTGTTACAGCCACTGTGTCAATCCATCTCATTGAGGGTCTCCCTCCTTTTCGCTGACCCTCTACTTTACCAAGCACAATGTCCTTCTCCAGGGACTGATCCCTTCTGATAATATGTCCAAAGTATGTGAGACATAGTCTCACTGTCCTTGCTTCTAAGGAGCATTCTGGTTGTACTTCTTCCAAGACAGATTTTGGCAGTCCATGGTATATTCAATATTCTTCGCCAACGTCGCAATTCAAATGCATCAATTTTTCTTCATCTTCCTTATTCATTGTCCAGGTTTCACACGCATATGAGGCGATTGAAAACATCATGGCTTGGGTCAGGTGCACCTTAGTCTTCAAGGTGACATTGTTTAACTAGAACTCCTTAATGGTAGGACTGCCTTGTGCATCTCTGTTGCACCAGGCGAATAGCAAGAAGGCAATAGAACATACTGAATAAGAGTGAGATCCCTGCACCACACTATCTGAGTTCAAATCCTGAGACTACCCATCACCAGGGCAGTCCATTTGCTTCCCTGAGCCTCAGTTTCTCGATCTGTAAAATAGGGGAAATGGTCATTATCACTGCCTTAGCATTGTTAGGATTACATCATTCTTGTATCATTTAATAACATAAGAAAGACAGCTGGCATGTGATATGTACTTAATAAGAGAAGGGAGCAGAGAAGGCTGTCTCCTGCTGCCTTTTCTCACTGACCTATAGGCAAAGATCTGATTACTCAGTTTCAGGAGAGGCTGGGCAAGAAAGAGTAGGGGAAGAAGCTGTGGGTAGCTGTGACATGAATGGCCATCCTGGGGAGCCATGGGTTCTTGGTAGTGTAGGGGCATGGGTGAGAAATGAGGCCAGAGGCTCAGACAATGGCAGCTGGACAATGGGCAACTGGGAAGGTCCTGAAATGGGAGGGAGGGGAGTTGAGGGGAAGATGCAGGGGCAAGCTTAGCCCTGGCTGTGAGAACTGAGGCCTGTTCCAGGACAGCATCGGTGTCTTAGCCCTTCGCCAGGACATTATCTCCCTGAAGATCTCTGAAAACACCATCCCCACTGTGCTTATTATCTCCCCCAAGCAATGTTCTCAGCAAATAAGTAGACAGATATATCACAAATGCCAGGCGTTTCCTCCCTGTCCAGTTTAGATTCTAGGACAATGTATTCATCACTCTGTCTTGATATCGGCCACCACACATACTTCTGGAAAAAGGAAACAGCCTGCATTAGAGGGGGCTGGACAGCCTGGCTCACTTGCATCCTGTCTCCCATGGCCGGCCAGGCCGGATAACTGGCTGGAAGCCCCCTTTCTCTCTTCACCCCTCCCTCAGCAAAACTATCCATGAAGAAACATCTTCCTGTCCTGGTGGAGAGAGACCTTTGTCCTGCCTACGTGAGGGTGCACCCAACCCGTTGCAGTCAAGTCGATTCTGACTCATAGTGACCCTATAGGACACAGTAGAATTGCCCCGTAGAGTTTCCAAGGAGCGCCTGGTGGATTTGAGCTGCCGACCTTTTGGTTAGCAGCTACAGCACTTAGCCACTAAGCCACCAGGGTTTCCTATCAGGGTGCAAGCGGAAGGCATATCGTGACTGGACGCTGTTAACTGTCCAGGCTTCCTTGCAAATTTGAACTCATGCTGCCCTGATATGACTGTTTAATATGTTTCTTTTTTTTTTTCATTGGGCTTTAGATAAAGGTTCACAGAACAAACTAGTTTCTCATTAAACAGTTAGTACACATCTTCTTTTGTGACATTGGTTACCAACCCTGTGACATGTCAGCACTCTCCCTTCGCAACCTTGGGTTCCCTATTACCAGCTTTCCAGTCCCCTCCTGCCTAGTAGTCCTTGCTCCTGGGCTGGAGTGCCCCTTTAGTCTCATTTTGTTTTATGGGCCTGTCTAATCTTTGGCTGAAGGATGAACCTCCGGAGTGAATTCATTACTGAGCTAAAAAGGGTGTCCAGGGGCCATACCCTCAGCATTTCTCCAGTTACTGTTAGGCCAGTAAGTCTGGTCTTTTTTTTTCTTTCTGTGAGTTAGAATTTTGTTCTACATTTTATTCCAGCTCTGTCCAGGACCCTCTGTTGTGATCCCTGTCGGAGTAGTCAGTGGTGGTAGCCAGGCACCATCTAGTTGTAATGGACTCAGTCTGATGAAGGCTGTAGTACTTGTGGTCCATTAGTTCTTTGGACTAATTTTTCCCTTGGGTCTTTAGTTTTCTTCATTCTCTTTTGCTCCAGACAGGGTGAGACCAGTGGAGTGTCTTAAATGGCTGCTCACTAACATGTTTATATTTGGATTGCATATGTGTGTGTTTGGATTGGGATTGTGTGTACTATGGTATATTGTGTTATATGTTGTTATGCTATCATGTTATATCATGTTATTTTTTTCCCCCAACTTTATTTTGCTGAAAAAACCTACAGGCTACAAACAGATCCAAACATGCCGGGAACTAAAATTTCTTCCAAAAATCTTGTTGCTGATGAGTTGATTCTGACTCATCAAGACCCCCTGTGTTACAGGGTAGAACTTCTCCATAGGGTTTTCTTGGCTGTAATCCTTACAGAAGCAGATCATCAGGTCTTTCTTCTGTGATGCTGCTAGGTGGGTTCAAACAGCCAGCCTTTAGGTTAGCAGTTGAGTGCAGATACTTGACTAAATACATGAACTATGGCCTCGTCTACCCTGAGACCAGAAGAACTAGATGGTGCCTGGCTACTACTACTGACTGTTCTGATCAGGGCCACAATCAATAGATCTTGATAGAACAGGAGAAAAATGTGGAACAGAACTCAAATTCTTAAAAAGTCCAGACTCACTGGACCAGTTGAGACTAGAGGACCCCCTGAGACTATTGCCCTGAGATACTCTTTATACCTTAAACCAAAATTATCCCTTGAGGTTGCCTTTTAGCTAATAACAGATTGGCTCATAAAATAGACAATATCACCCATGAGTAATTAGCTCCTTTAAAAAATCATTTACAGGGAACCCAAGGTTGAGAAGGTAGAGTGTTGACCTGTCATGGGGTTGGTAACCAATGTCACAAAACAGTATGTATATTGATCGTTTAATGAGAAGCTAGTTTGTTCTTTAAACCTTCATCTAAAATACTATTAAAAAAAAAATCATCTGTAGGAGACAGAACAGTCAAAAATTACTCTAAAGCAAAGACGAGAAGGTAAGGGGGTAGGGAAACTAGAGTACTGGAAATGGTACAACCAGAATGGAATGAATGAGAATGATGACACTTTGTGAAAAATGCAACCAATATCACTGAGTAATTTGCGTAAAAATTGTTAAATGGGAACCTAATTTGATGTGTAAACTCTCACCTTAAACACGATAAGATATTATTTTAAAAAATACTTGGCTAAAATAAAACTTCCCCAGCTCAGTTGGCTCAGCACATCATTTTGGTTGACCAGTTTGAAACGGGGATCAGAATAGAGCCCAACTTTGGCCTACTAAACACTAAACTAAATTACACTATTTGTCAGAACCACATATCTTCATTCATTCACTTATTTAGTCATTTATTCATTTACTAACACTATGGACACCCATTTCTTGAGTACTTTCAACATGCCAAGTATTGTCCAGGGCTGTAGTGAATGAAAGGGTAGGTAAGACTCACCCCCTGCCCTGGAGAAGGTTACGGTCTGGAGGGAGGCAATGGGGAAGAAGGGAAGGGCAGCACGAAAGAATTATGCATTTGGAGACCTAAGAAGGTACAGAAGGCGTGAGACGGGTAGAACGGCAGGAGGGTGGCTGCTCTGCCACTCAGGGACCAGATCATACATACACAGGGCCTTGGTTGCTATGAATGTTGCCCTGAGATTTTGCCTTTGAATTTCACCCTGAAGGCAATGGGAAACCACTGCAGTGTCTTAAGCAGAGGAGACTCACTATTACACGTTGCCACCAAGCTGTAAGCTCCACCACTAGGCTACGAGCAGGATGAAGGCAAAAAGCATGGCTCATCCAGTGTGTGTCCCCAGCCATTAACATGTACACACAGGAGCCTCAATCTATATTTGTTAAAGAATGAATGCATGTGTGAAAATGGTTCAAGAAAAGCAGAAGAGAAGTGGTCTCTGGAGATTGAGAGGATGGGAGGGACTGGGACCTTGTGAAGTTTGGGAAAGGTTTGGGATACCACAGTGGGAATCTAAGAGATAATAGCAAGTGGTAGATAAAATGGTTGCCAGATTGGTTGACATCATTAGCTATCAGTGAAATGCAAATCAAGATCAGGATGAGGTAGCATGTCATACCCACAAGGAGGGCTATAATAAAAAAGATAGATAATAACAAGTGTTGGCAAAGATAAGGAAAAATCAGAATCCTAATACACTCTGGGGAGACTGCAAAATGGTGCAGCTATTTCGGAAAACGCTCTGAATTATTATATGACTCAGCAACTCTACTACTAGGTACATTTATATTTTAGCCAAGAAAAATGAAAATGTGCATGCGAAAACATGTACATGGATGTTCATAGCACCATTATTCACATTAGTCAAAAAGCGGAAATAACCAAGATGCCCACCACCTGATGAATGGATAAATGAAGTATGGTATAGCCATATAATGGAATATTATTCAACAATAATAGGAATGAAGTATTGATACATGAATTATAGTAAGTGGAAGAAGCCAGTCAAAAAAGGCCACACATTTTATGAGTCCTTTTATGTGAAATGTCCAGAAGAGGCAAATACATAGAGACAGAAAATATATTAGTGGCTGCCTAGGGTTGGCAGGATTTGGGGGAAGTTGGGAGTAAATGCTAACGGGTGTGGGGTTTCTTTTTGGAGTAATGAAAACATTCTCTAGTTGCTTGTGGTGCTGGTTGCACAACTCTGAATATATAAAAAAACGTTGAATTGTATACTTTAAATGGATGAATTGCATGGTAGGCAAATTGTATCTCAATAAAGTTGATACCGAAAGAAGACACTGTGACACGTATATCTGTGACAGAAACTTTAACACACACACACACACACACACACACACACACAGACCTACACATGCACGATGATTGCCAGCCTAGGGGAAGATCCAATGAGGAGTAAATGGTATGATTTGGTAGCAAAGCCAGTCAGTGTGACTCTTGGCCTTTCTCCGAGCAGTCCAGGGGCAGAGTGAAGAAAGCAGGGTGAAAAAACAGAGCCAGTAACAACTAACAACAAACAAAGGAACCCGTTGCCATCAAACTGATTCTGATTTATGGTGACCCCATGTGTGTCAGAGTAGAACTGTGCTCCACAGGGTTTTCAATGGCTGATTTTTCTGAAGTATAATGCCAGGCTTTTTTTCTGAGGTGTCTCTGAGTGGACTTGAACCACCAACTTTTCAGTTATCAACTGAGCACATTAACTGTTCGCACCACCCAGGGACTCCATATAACTAACAATAGCCAATAGTTACTGAGAACTTCTATAGACCAAAACCAAAACAAACTCCTTGCTCTAGAGTGGATTCCAACTCATTCTACAGACCAGCAGCTCTTAAAAGCTGTATGTACGTCATCTCATTGTACATTATAGCATCTTCACAGCATCCCAGTGATGTAGGTACTCTCATGAGCCTCAGTTTACAGATGAGGAAGTTGAGTTCCAGGAAGATTAGGTAACTTGCCCACGTCTCACAACCAGTAAGGAAGGTGTGGGGGGCACGAACCCAGGCAGTCTGACTCCTGAGGAGGGGCTCCACGCTCCTGCTTGGTGCTGCCTTCCCTAAGGGTGGGGGCTTGTGCCAGAGGTGGGGTGCAGGTCAGGGAAAAGTGGGATGTTAATGCACTGGGTGGGGCCCAGGCCCCTGTTGTCTCAACGAGGGTGAAGAACTGGTTCTGTGAGTGTCATGGTGGCTCTGAATGGCTACAGCATAAGCTGAAGAATTTGTGGTTAGGATCCTGACTCTGAGTTCTTGGAAATGGGGCCATTTAAAGCAGCATTGCATTCCAAGGCATGGAGGAAAGAGGGGTAGGGGAAAGAGCATGGGTGTTGGCCATGGTGCTTTGACAGCCAGTAACAGGCTAGTCATCATCCCAGATGGTGAAATAACTGAGACTTTCCAACTCTTGCAATTCTGTGAATTTCTGAGACACATACACACCAAAGACATATCCCTGGAAGAAGGCTAAAGGGGACTCTGTCAACAGTCAGACATGGAGATGGAACATGCATGCAAGAACCAGGACCTTGAAGAACCCAATTGCTTCTGTCAGTAGTTCTCAAACTTTCTATCAATGGGACTCTTTCAATAACACTGCTTAAGAGTTTGGAAAGATTTGGAAAGGTTTTTTTCTGTCAAATTACATTTCTAATGAGTAATTAATTTATTTTCATTAACCAAAGAGATTTATAATTGTCAGTTAGAACTTCTGAGCAGCAGAGAGCACTGCCTTGCCTGGCTGGTTTGCTGTAAGCCCCAAGCAACGATGGTTTCAATGGCTGGGGCAGCATTGCTCACAGCTGTGCAATCTTCCTGTCAAGCTGTCCAGAGTCATGGCTGGTCTGCTGGTCCCTTGAGAACATCTTCAGGCCCACCAGTAATCACTGTCTTCATTAGTCTCTATGGTTAGGGCCGGCTTGTTAACAGGCAGTGCAGAGGGTGGGGCAGCTGTGAATTGGGCCAGGATTTGGGTCCCTGGAAGACAAAACTGGTTGCCATCAAGTCGATTTTAACTCATAGTGACCCTACAGGACAGTGTAGAACTGCCTTGTAGGGTTTCCAAGGAGCAGCTGGTGGATTCAAACTGCTGACCTTTTGGTAATCAGCCAAGCTCTTAACCACTGCACCACCAAGGCTCCCTAGAAGACAAAGTGCTACTTAATTAATACTAAATGGAGGGTAAAGCACTGAGATTCCATAAACACCACTCCCCAATTTTCTAGAGTGATACCAAGTCTGTGTGGTTTTGTTCTTTTCAATAAAAGCAATTCAGGAGGTCTTTAGAGTGGTTAAGAGCTCGGTTGCTAACTGAAAGGTTGGCAGTTCAAATCCACCAGTTCTTCTTGGAAACCCTGTAGGGCAGTTCTACTCTGTCCTATAGGGCTGCTATGAGTTGACATTGACTCCACAGCAATGAGTTTGGGGTTTTTTTTTTTTTTTTTGCGCGTGTGTAGGAGCCATGGTGGCACAATGGTTAAATGCTTGGCTGCTAACCAAAAGGTCAGCAGTTCAAACCCACCAGTTGCACTGTGGGAGAAAGATATGGCAGTCTGCTTCTGCAAAGATTTAGAGCCTTGGAAACCCTATGCGACAGTTCTACTCTGTCCTATAGGGTCACTCTGAGTTGGAAACGACTTGACAGCAACAGGTTTGATTTTGGTTATAACCACATGCAGTTAGTGGCTACACAGCAGTAAGAGAAGGAGTCAGAATTGGGAGCCCCTTCCTCAGACCCTCAAGTCAGGGCTGTCCCTGCTGCTGCACAAGGCTCCTTTCTGTTCCAACACAAGTAAGTGATTTCTCTGAGGATATCTTTAAATGTCTTCCAGCCTAGCCACCCATCCCAGGCCTGTTAATGAAGCCTGGGGTCTGCAGGGACAACATAGCAAGAGGCAACCTCCTCGGGGAAGACAGGTACCTGAACCCGAGGGACCTAAACCCCACTCATTTAGAGGACCCTGTTCTAGACCCACAAGGAGCCACATGTTCATGTGTTGGACCTGCCATGTTTAACTGATAGTCTACTTCATCCTGATGAGTAATTTCAAGTCTCTAGGGCTCTTCTTTGGGACAAAGACCTCTGATCTGCTCCCATAAAAATTATAGCCTAGGAAACCCTATGGGACAGTTCTCCTCTGTCACATGGGGTTGCAATGAGTCAACAATCAACTTGTCAGCACCCAACAGCAACAACAGCAGGCCTGTCCTTCCTCATCTGAAAAAGGCTACCAATAATACATATGTCATGGGGATGTTTTCAGAATAAATGAGGTAATGTTTGTAAAGCACTATGTATGGTTTCTGGCACACAGTATGTGCTCAGTAGGTAATGGCTGCTATTTTTAGTTACTAGATCCACTCTGAAAAATCAGGATGCGGTGCAGCAAAAACTATTCAGGTTAGAATCAGGCAGAGCTTCCTAAATTCATAAAAATTAGACTGGGAGTTACTATTTGTCGAAGATGTGATCTTTCCATACCCACAAATTTTGAAGAATAGGATGGACATTCACAGCCTGGGTTAGTTTAGACATAGGCCTTTCTGGAAGCAAGGGCTAGATGAGGTGACCTCTGAAATTACAAAGAATCAATTCATGTGTGATAAATAAATATCACGAGGAAATAGGGCGAGGGTGATATGACAGCTAATTGTTCCTGGGTATTTGAATTCCTTCATTTTGGGGGACGGGTAGCTTGTTGGAATATTGTAAGAGCATACAGAATGATAAAATGCTGGGCAAAGAGATGAGCTGGTAGATTGCTCCAGTAAGGGGTGTAACATAGTATTGCAAGTACATGTTTGCATTACAGCTGGAAGATACATTTTAATTTAAACAAGGAACATCCAGCCATTAGTTGACCACAGGGTCTTCATGAACTAGGATTCTGGACTGCCTAGGCTTGGGAAACATGCAATTCTCCTAAGAGTTGAGTTTTTTATTTTATGATGGTGAAATATATATAACAAAGTGCTTGCTATTTTAACCATTTTTAAGTGTAAAATCCAGTGGCATTAATTACATTCAGCACGTTGTACTGCCATCACCACTATTTATCCATCTATTGTGCTTTAAGGGAAAGTTTACAAATCAAGTCAGGCTCTTATACAAAAACTTATACATACCTTGCTGTGTACTCCTAGTTGTTCTCCCCCAATGAGACAGCACACTCCCCCTCTCCACCCTGTATTCCCAGTGTCCATTCAAGCAGCTTCTGTCCCCCTCTGCTTTCTCATCTCCCCAGATGCCTCTCACCAAAGTGGGATGCAGAAGATTTTCTTAATACATTTTGTTATGTTAAGTGACCTAGATGTCCCCTGAAACCATGATCTCCAAACCCCCATCCCTGCTACCCTAGCCTTTGAAGTGTTCAGTTGTATTCAGGAAACTTCTTTGCTTTTGGTTTAGTCCAGTTGTGCTGACCTCTCCTGTACTGTGGATTGTCATTCCCTTCACCTAAAATAGTTCTAGTTTACTATCTAATTAGTGAATACCCCTCTCCCTCTCTCCCCATCCTTGTAACCATCAAAGAATATTTTCTTCTGTGTTAAAACTTTTTCTAGAGTTCTTATAATAGTGGTCTCATACAATATTTGTCCTTTTGCAACTATTTTGACTCAGCATAATGCCTTCCAGATTTCCTCCTTTATGAGATGTTTCATGGAGTCATCGTTGTTCTTAATCATTGTATAGTATTCCATTATGTGAATATACCATAATTTATTTATCCATTCATCCATTGATGGGCACCTTGTTTACTTCCATCTTTTGGCTATTGTAAACAGGCCATCACCACTATTTCCAAAAGTTTTATATCACCCCAGACAGAAACTCAGTACCCCTTCAGCAATAATTTCCATTCTCTCCTCCCCCAGGCCTTGGTGACTACTGATAAACTTTTGTCTCTATGCATTTGCCTGTTCTATATATTTCATACAAGTAGGGTCATACAGTATATGTCCTTTTGTGTCTGATTTCACTCAGCATAATATTTTCAAGGTTCATACATGGAATGGCATGTATCATTCCTCTTTATACCTGAGTAATACTCCATTGTATGGATATCCCACATTTTGTTTATCCATTCATACGTTGATGGACACTTGAGTTGCTTCCACCTATGTGTGAATATGCTGCTCTGAACATTGGCATTGAGTTGTGAATGGGATTCATCCACAAACTCTGGAATCTTTTTAACCCAGAGTGAGGGACAGGAACATGGCTTCCCTAAGGAATAATCATGCTACACCAATTCCAGAGGAAATGAACATAAACATTGATGTTAACATTAGGGGAAAATTGTTAGTTGCCACTGAGTTGATTCCAACTCATGGCAACCCCATGTGTGCAGAGTAGAACTGCTCCATAGGGTTTTCAAGGCTACGATCTTTCAGAAGCAGATCACTAGGCCTGTCTCCTGAGGCATTTCTGACTGGGTTTGAACCAGTTCCTCCCAATTTGAATCCCTGCTGAAATTTTGCATTTCTAACAAGTTCCCAGTGCTTCTGGTTAGGGACCAATTCTGAGAACCACTGGTAGAGCAGTGGTTCTCAAATTTAATTATATGTAAGAATCACCTGGGGGTATTCTTAAAATGTAGACTCTGATTCAGTATATCCAGGGTGGAAATGTAAATTCTTAGCAGGGGTTTGAACCAGTTTGAAGCCTTGGTTTGAACTACCTTTTGGCTAGTAGTCAAGCACTTAGCCATTTGCATCATCCAGTTGCATATAATTGATAGATGATGTAAAAACTCTTGACAAGATTCTTCCACAAAGGCTATCCTTTCAGAAGAGCCATGGTTGTAGAGGCTGACTTCTCGGGCATGGAGAACTGGCTTAAAGACAGAAAGTGGAGCATAAACAGGAGCTGCCCATGCAGAAGAGCTGCAAACCCAGAGTCTCCCAGATACTGAGTCTAGCACTGATCTCTTTTTTCCTTTAAAATTCTTCAGTTATTGCATGTTCATCACTTAGAAAAATAATATAAGCAAAAAGAAAAATCAGTCACCTGAAGTCCTGCCACTAATTTTGGCATTTTCACAAGATCTTTGTATAAGAAGGAAGATCTTGAAAAAATCTCCCAGTTTGAACATGGTAGTAAGTTCCTAAACAAAGCCAAGCTCTGACCTACACATAGTCCTCTAGGGTTGGATTTGAGAGGGCCTCAAACACCATTCTGCTCTGTCTAGGGCCTGGCGTTCTTACCATTACAGATTCTTTCATAACCCATTGCCCTCAAGTCGATTCCAATGCATAGCGACTCTATAGGATAGAGTAGAACTGCCCCATAGGGTTTCTAAGGCTGTGATTTTTACAGAAGCAGACTGCCATATCTTTCTCCCACAGAGTGGCTGGTGGGTTTGAACCACTAACCTTTTGATTAGCAGCTAAGCACTTCAACCATTGCACCACAAGGGCAAATATTCATACTGGGCAAATATTAGGATTCAGTGAGTTCCCTGATGGAAGATCAAGGTTTTATGGGCCATTAACACACCTTTGCAGGGATTACTGTGTTATAATAAGGCAAGCAGAACACAAGGCACTGAGGGAAAAGAAAACTGAAAAGAGCTACATAAAAGAGCGTTACTATTATTGGTCCTAAATGATGGGATTCCAGGTAAAAGTGTAACAGAGGCTCTGCACTGAAGTCACCAGACTCATGGGTCACCAATGCTGACGTCTGTAATCTACTGGTAAAATGCCTAGCGTGCTCCCAGCAAAACACCTTGCAAACAGTGGGAGCTCAGTGAATATTTGTTCAACAAATTAACAGCAACATCACTTAAGACAACAAACAAAAAAACCGAACTTAAATGTCCTACCATAGGTTATTGGCTGTATACATCTGTGATATATCCCTAATTGTGCAAGATAGTCAATGCCTGAGTTTTTCTTTTTGCTAAAATGAAGAGAGTAATTGTACCCATCTCACAGAGTTCTTGTGAAGATTAAATCCGCTTAGATACGCCAAACATCTATAACACTGCCTGGCATACCAAACCTACTGCCTTCAAGTTGATTCCAACGCATTGCAACCCTATAGGACACAGCAGAGCTGCCCCACAGGTTTCCCAAGGCTGTAATCTTTACAGAAGCAGACTGCCACATCTTTCTCCTGCGGAGCAGCTGATGGGTTCGAACTACCAACCTTTCCGGTTAGGGGCCAAGCACTTAACCATTGTGCCATCAGCGCCTGGCATATAGTAAGAAAAAAATAAATGTTGAGTATTATTAGGAATATTCCCTAAACTACTGTGCAGCAATTAAAATGGCATTGAAGAAATGCATTTTTACACATGGAAAAATGTGTAAAAATGCATGATAATTTGAAAAGTCGGCTATATAATAGTGTAAACAATCTGATTCCAGTGTTTGTTGTGTATATATATATATATACATAAAAGCCTAGACAAATATTCATCAAAATATTACCAGTAATAATTATTTCTAGATAGTGAGACTAAGGCTGACTTTTTCTTTTTTTATCTATGCTTTTTAAAACAATGAACATAAATTCTTTGTGCAAGTGGAAAAAATTTTAATACAAATTTTTTTGAATGCAGGAAAAAAAAAGCATTCATAACCTTCGACACAGTAATTCCCATTTGGGGTACTATTCTAAAAAAAAAAAAAATCCCAAATACAGAAGAAAATATTGCCTGTAAGAATTAGGTAAAGTGTGTTTTCTGCACATGATAAAATAATGTATAGTGATATTAAAATATGTTCAATATGTTTAAAACATTAGATATTTTAAAACATTTACACAATCTTCCAAACAATATTATTGGTATTAAGTAAATTAAATGGTAGAAAAAACAACTGGCATGTGATCTCAAGCACATAAACAAAGAGAATAAATACTGTGAGCAGAATAGACAAGAGAGAGCTAGAGCAAAATAGAACAGGAAAACAAAGACCCATTAATTACCAGGGGGCATGTTTGACTCTTTGTCCTCTGTTGATTAAAGTTAAACACGTTTGTCACTTTTTGACCCAAACAGGGTAGATTCTTTCTCAGTGATTCACACATTAACCAGAAACCCTTAGACTTACTATAACTTCAGTTCCCCCAGGGGTGGCACGTTGCCCTATGATGTAAGACTAAAATCATTAAGTCTATTTAGTCTGGAAATTGAAAGACCCAGAGGAAATATAGTTTCAGTTTATGAAAACATAAAGTTTAGGTAAATACAGACTTGTTCCCTTCTAAAAATGTGAGACAAACAAAAGTTACTTCAGTTCTATCAGCGTTTATCAGGTACCTCCTACAAGCAAAGACAAATAATGAGAAACAGTCTTCGCCCTGGAGGAGCGTGAAAGTGGCTCAGTGAGGACATCTTCTGACCTCCTCTAACTTCCCAAAGGGGAGAATCATCAGCATCAACAGCCCAAGGCTGATTCCTGGAGGTCAAATATATTTCCACCCTCCAACCAACCCTTTTACCAGTCCTGACACCAGCCATCCCTCCCAGGGCACTCTATTTCTCTGCTGGTTTCAATAATTCATTGCAATGGCCGCACAGAACTTACAGATCATACTCACAGTTATGGGGTTTATTAGGGTTCAGGATCAGGAACAACTCAGGATAGAGTTCTTTGGTCAGGACAGCTTCTTGGCCATGCCCGCAGGCAGGATCTCTCTCGCCTGGACCCTCAGCCCTTGGGTCTCTTGGGCCAGCCTGGCCTCTGCCCTGCTCGAGCAGTGTCGCAAAGCTTTTTAGCTCCACCAGTAAGTACACAGAGGCACCCCGCTCCTCCAGAAAGCCTGAAGGTGCTCAACTCTCTATCTCCATAGGTTGGGGAGCCTAGCTCCGCCATCAAGTACCCAGAGGCACTCCACTCCACCAGGAAGTCTCCTGCCCAAAGGTGCTCAGCTCTCTCGCTCTGTGGGTTGGCTCATCTACTGTAGCTGCCTTGCTCAGTGGACTGGGAAGCCCACTTCACCACCTTGCACTGGTCTCCTGGCTCTGCTGCCACTGTTTCTCTACCACTGCTTCTCACTGTCTCAGGCTGGCTTTCTGTCTCCTGGGTCTAGGAGGTTCTAAGCGCAGGGACCCTGGGTCCAAAGCCCATGCTTCACTCACATCTCTTCTTCTTGGTGGTAGTGAGGTCCCTCCTTTTTGCCTCTGGGTTGGCTCATTTTAAACTGAGCAGGGTGGCAAAACTAACCAATCACTTCATTAGGGTTCCAGACACCTTATTTGCATGGTTCCACCCCCACAAGTGTGCCATGCATTTATTTGCATTATTAGCAAGCTGTCCAATCCCCTCAGTGGGCCTACAACACCTTATTTGCATAGTCCCACCCAGTCATTTTGTGGGAGTTACAAGACCATAGCAAGGAAGGCCATATAAAAACAAGCCATCATACCACAATGGCTTACCCCCTAATGGTCCAGATCTTGTTCAATTCTGCAATTCCACAATGATCTTCAAAAGCCTATACAATGCTGAGTGAAATGAGTCAGTTGCAAAAGGACAAATATTGTATAAGACCACTATTATAAGATCTTGAGAAATAGAAAAAACGGAAAAGAACACATACTTTTGTGGTTACAAAGGGGGGAGGGAGGGAGGGAGGGAGGGAGGGAGAGGGCTTTTTATTGATCAATCTGTAGATGGGAACTGCTTTGGGTGAAGGGAAAGACAACACTCAAAACAAGGAAGGTCAGCCTAATTGGACAGGATTAAAAGTAAAGAGGTTTCCGAGATAAAATGAAAGCTTCAAAGGATAGCGAAGCAGGGGCTGGGGTCTGGGGAACTTGGTTTGAGAGGACTTCTAAATCAATGGGCAAAACAATTCTATTATGAAAACACTCTGCATCCCACTTTGAATTGTGGCACCTGGGGTCCTAAATGCCAACAAGCAGCCATCTAAAATACATTAATTGGTCTCAACCCACCGGGAGCAAAGACAAAGGAAGAACACCAAGGTCACACGACAACTAAGAACCCAAGAGACAGAAAGGGCCACTTGAACCAGAGACCTACAATATCCTGAGACCAGAAGAACAAGTTGGTGCCCGGCCACAATTGATGTCTGCCCTGTCAGGGAACACAACAGACAACTCCTGAGGGAGCGGGAGACCAATGGGATGCAGACCCCAAATTCTCATTAAAAGACCACACCTAATGGTATGATTGCGACGAGAGGAATCCCAGAGACAATGCTCCCCAGAACTTCTGATGGCATAGGACAGGAACCATCCCCGAAGACAAATCATCAGGCATGAAAAGGACTGGTCAGTGGGGGGGAGAGAGATACTGATGAAGAGTGAGCTAATTAAATCAGGTGGACACGGGAGAGTGTGTTGGCAACTCTTGACTGGAGGGGGGATGGGAAGATAGAGAGAGAGGGAAGAAGGTAAAATTGGCACGAAACGAGAGACTGTAAGGGCTGACTCAATAGGGGGAGAGCAAGTGGGAGAAGGGAGTAAGATGTATGTAAACCTACATGTGACAGACTGATTGGAATGGTAAATGTTCACTTGAAGCTTAATAAAAATTAAAAAAAAAAAAAAAGCCTATACAGGAGAAATCCACACGTAGGCCCAAAAAGGTGGGGATGAATTTAGAGAGAGGGCTGAACTAGAACTTAGAAGCATATGCTCTCAATTGTTCCTTTCGCTGCTGGGTGATTACGGGAAGTGGGACATCAGGGCCAACTCTCTCCCCGTGTCCACTGGAGCTGTTGACAGGGACAATCATGGGCAGTGGAGCAGGCTCTGCAGAGGGGCATGGCAGTGTGCCCTCTCATGTAGGACGGTACTTAGCTAGTTTCAGAATTGGGGCTCAGCCAGGGCCCCCAAGGCCACAGCATAACTGGTCCTTCCTGGACCTCAGGGTTCCCCGTACATGCTGTAGTTCAACTCTGGGTTGCTCAGGGATTTCACACACACTCAGACACAAACCCGGTTGGAGGTGCCCTTGGAAGTTATCAAATCTCCTCCCCTCCTAAAGGAGGGATTTGTTGGGAAAGTTCTGGGGGCCTGGCAGAGGGTGTGGTTGGGAGTGGAGGCACCCTAGGAGAGGAACGAGTTACCAATCACTCCTATCTACAACACGTCCTTGCTCTTCGAATACTTGATTTTGCTTGGGAGTTGGATTTTCATTTGGTAGCGAAGAAGGTCTGCACTGAACAATCTCAGGAACAGCCTCTGCCTGAAGACACCAGGTTTGGCTGCAGCGTGGTGGCTGTGTGCTCTCTGCTGCCACCCAGGGAATCCACCGAGACAGCGCAGGTAGGGAGAGCTCTGCTCATTCCGGAGAGGTTCATTGTGGTCCCCAGATGAGCAGCACCGGTGCGGAGTTCTCAGCTGTCCCAGAAACTTCGGGAGCGGGGCCAGCCGGCTGTGTTTTACCAAGCCCTCGAGGTAACTCTGATGGACACTCAAGTTTTAGAAGCATTGGTGTAGACTAAATAATGGTTTCCATTCAGGGATGCATGAAATGGATAATCAGCTATTTCTCAACTGGGAGAAGCTGATTGTCAAAGATCAAATCCTTTCATAAAAACTAAATCTTACCAGCTGTTTAAAAAAATTCATCTTCTTCCCAGGAAGGACAAGAAGGCATAACATCCAACTCCTCTGCTCTTTATCCAGAATCTCCTGACTCTGAACATCCACTATTTCCCTGTTTATGACAGTAGCATTATAAAGTCCTCCAAAAATCTGGCCCCATACCTCTTCTCCTGCCTCACCTCCTGTCCTTCCTCCACTTCATTTATCCTAGACTCGTGCAACTGGCTGGTTCTCTGAATCCAGCCTTCATCACCATGTTCACCCTATTCCATTCACCAAAGACACACCCACCTGTAAACTAAAATTCCAAAATAAAAAGTACTAAAATATTGCACTAATTTTTAAGGCTCTCTCAATCACCATTTCCTCCATGAAGCCTTCCCTGATTGCCTCAGCCAATACCAATCTTCCCCATCATAAACGACCACCATGCTTCATCTATTCCTCTCTATTAGTGCTGGAGACTTCACCCCTTGTTTTTTTGCTGTTGTTGTTTTGTTTTTGCTTTTTTAAATTTTATTGTGCTTTAGGTGAAGTTTACAGAACAAATTCGTTTCTCATTCAAAAATTTATACACAAATTGTTTCCTGACATTGGTTGCAATCCCCACAATGTGTCAGCACTCTCCCCCTTTCCACCCCAGGTTCCCTGCTGCCATTTGTCCTTTCTGACCCTTCCTGCCTTCTTGTCCTTGTTTTTGGGCAGGTGTTGCCCACTTGGTCTCATATACTTGATTGAATTAACAAGCACATTCCTCATGTGTTATCGTTTGTTTTATAGGCCTGTCTAAAAAGGTGGACTTCAGGAGTGGCTTCAGTTCTGAGTTACCAGGGTTTCCGGAGGGCATAGTCTTGGGGGGTTCCTCCAGTCTATCAGATTCATTCTTTGTTTTCTAGTTTTCAGCTGACATTTCTTATCCCTCTGAGGCCAGGAACTGGGTCCTAGTCATGTCAGCATCTTCCCATGCTGAGTAGGTATTCAGCAAATGCTGTCTGAGAGGGGTGCATGAACAACTGGTCTCTCACAAAATAGCAGCTCACCACAGATGATGGAATTAAAAGCAGGGTGATGCAGACATCACAGTGGAGAGCTGACGTGAGGGTCATTTAGGAGCACCTGATGGGCAAGGCTGGGATGACAACCTTGATACAGCCCCAAGCCTCTTGGCAGGTCCTAGATCCCCTTGTTCCATCAGGACCGGAGGCCGCCAGCTCCCCCCGCTGGCCACTGCAACTACTAGGCCAGTGCTCCTTCCAGTAAATCCCATCAACCTCCGTAGTCCCCCAAGAAGCCCACCTGAGAACCCAGCAGCTCTCAAAACACTCCACCCCTGCAGCTGCTAACACCCAGCTGGGATTGCTGTGTCTCACAGACCTGAGCCTCTGGCCCAAATCTCCTGATGCTATCTCAGGAAGGCAGGTTGACCCTACTATTTGTCTTCTCCCAACTTGGGTCCTATCCTCACTGCCCTCCCCATTAAGTGACCCTACGTTTACAGTTCTGACTGTTGTGGACCTGCTAAGAGAGAGCTATACCAGGCCCTTGAGAGAGAAACTGAAAGCCAGGGGGAAGTCAGAGGGTGAGGAATCTCCCAGAGAAAGATGTTTGAGGAGAGGAAGACGACCACCAAAACAGGGAGCAAAAGATATTGAAGCCCTGAGGCGGCAAATGGGAAAGGCCAGTCCACTAGGTGGTCTGGGACTGACATGGCCAGGGCCTGGGGCTCAAGCACGGAGTCTGAAGCATGTCTGGATTTGGGTGCCCGAACCCCTTGAAAGGCCTTCAGACAGACCCTGTCCTCTCGAGCTGAAGCACTCTCATGTATTATTCAACACTACAGTCACTGAAATAAAACTTCGTGGACGTCTTCCTTCAGGGTCACCTCACTGACCAGGAGTCCCAGGGCTTGGTCATAATCCTTTTGGGACCTGAGGGGAGCAGTCCACAGACAGGTTTCCTCTGTGGCCCTCAGGAAATGGCAGGATGCTGCAGGGAAGGAACCCTGGTGGTGCAGTGGTTAAGAGCTTGGCTGTCAACCAAAAGGTCAGTGGTTCAAATCCACCAGCCACTCCTTGGAAACACTATGGGGCAGCAGTTCTAGTCTGTCCTATAGGGTCGCCATGAGTTGGAATCGACTCGACAGCAATGGGTTTGGTTTTTTTGGTTTGGACAGGGAAGGTGGGGGAGACTTATGAGGAGGCCACAGTGGGGGAGGGAACGGCATGGGAGGGGTGTCCCCAGTGACTGCACTTACCTCACCATCTTTTATTTATTTATTTTTTTATATATCCCCTCAAATTGCTGTTGTTTACTTTTCTGTTAATGTGTCCTGTGGGACACTTATACATTCTGGGCCTGGATGAAACATTACAAAATTGGCTTGGAAGAAAAAGAAACTAGAAACAGTGACTGCCTCTGAGAAACTGGGGAGACTGGATCAAGAATGGAAAACTTGTTTTTCATTGTCTTACCCTATTGTTCTCTCCGCATTTTTAATTATATGCTACTTAAAAAACAAGCTTGTCTTCATAGATAAAAATAAAAACGGCAGTAAAAGACAAATCACAAATGGACATCTTAAAAAACAAACCTAGCTAATAGTAAAAAAGGAGATTAACCTGATTAAAGACAGATTAGTCTGTTATTTAGAAAAAAAGATGTTCATAATAAAAGCTGAGGGGTGGGGGGGCGTGGAGAAACTGTCACATTTGTATATTGCCAGTATCTATATAAATTGGTAAGATATTTTGAAAAACACTTTGGCAACATTTATAGAGACTTAGAGTTTTTTTTTGTTCACTTGACAACCCCAGGAACTTCACTTTTGGTCAGCTAGCCAAGGCAAATAACCTGAAATACGGAAAAAGCTACAAACACAAAGATGTGCACGGTATAAGGGCAGAACTTGGACTCTTAAACGTCCAGTGAGAGAGAGGTGGGTCATTAAGTGATGGATTCACTCACTGGCATGTTTTGGGGCATTTAAAAAGAGTGACAAAGATGATCTACAAACAGGAAACATCTTGTCCTATAATGTGAGGTGACAATAAAATCATACACAAAATCACATAAACACTGTGGCGGTTGTTGTTGGATGTTGTCAATTATGATTCCTGGTGACTACATGTGACACAGTACAATTGATGCATAGGGTTTTCTTGGCTGAAATCTTTACTGAAGCAGATTGCCAGGTCTTTCTCCCACCTAGCTGCTGGATGGGTTCAAACCGCCTACCTTTCAGTTAGTAGCTGAGTGCTGTGGTGTCACCAGGGCTCCTACGCAGTGGTAACCAAAACACGCTGCTGTGGAATCGATTCAGACTCACAGCAATCCTATAGGACACAGTAGAACTCCCTCTTAGGGTTGCCAAGGCTATAATCTTTACAGAAGCAGACTGCCGCGTCTTTCTCCCTTAGAGTGGCTGGTGGGTTCAAACTGCTGACCTTTTGGTTAGCAGCCAAGCGCTGTAACCATGGCGCCACCAGGGCTCCCGGTACTGTAGTACTGTGGTGGTAGCTGTTTAAAAAACTGCGTAGGAAAAAAGACTGAAAGGAAGTGTACCAAAATGCCAACAGCAGTTGATTCAGCTGGTGGGGTTATTTTTCAATTTTTTTTTTTTTTAAATAGTTATCCTATTTTACATGGAAAAAATAAATGTGTAAAGAAAGAAACGAGGGCTGTCTTTCAGTTCCTCTGCTTGCCGAGAAGGAGCACATGAGAGCCCTCTTGGCAAGGTGAGGTGTTATCCTATTTTCAGAAGCTTGTGGCTACGAAATGCGTATTAAGGAAGCATAAACACCACAAGGAAACCTTGGTGGCGTAGTAGTTAAGTGCTACAGCTGTTAACCAAGAGGTTGGCAGTTTGAATCTGCCAGATGCTCTTGGAAACTCTGTGGTGCAGTTCTACTCTGTCCTATAGGGTCGCTATGAGTTGGAATTGACTCGACAGCAGTGGGTTTTTTTTTTTAAACACCATGACTACACATCTATTTCTCACTGAACAGTTAGTACACATATTGTTTTATGACACTGGTTAACAACCCCATGACATGTCAACACTCTCCCTTCTCGACCTCGGGTTCCCTATTACCAGCTTTCCTGTTCCCTCCTGCTTTCCATTCCCTGCCCCAGGGCTGGTGTGCCCCTTTAGTCTTGATTTGTTCCATGGGAGCCTTTCATTTCTGACTGCAGAGGTTGATCTTTTGTTTTTAAAGATGGTTGAACGTTCGGTCTTACACACACATACAAAACATGCTCATGATTTTGCAGACCAGCTTTTTCTTTTAAACCCTCCTCCAGTTCTTTTTTTTTCCAAAGGCGGTGCCTGAGATGTTCGGATATTCTTCCACTGTTCTCAGGAAACCAGTGTATCCGGGGGAGCTGGCTCTTCCCTCTTAGCCTCTCCACAGCTTCTCCACTGTTGAGGCTGGTCACTTTCTAGTTTGTCCTTGCTTATAGGACATAGCCCTTTTAGAGGTGTCAACTGAAAGCCTGGGGTGTCTTCCATGGCAAGCTTGAACTCTAATTTTTGTCTCCTCAGAACCATGGAACTACTGATAGTTCTGATTAGATTTTCAGCCTCTTAGTAGCCACTCTTCTTGGTTTCTTAGCATCTTGTCCAGCTGAGGAGACAGCAAATGCCTTAGGAGGAAATTGCATGTAGGATGCCAAGCACACTTCTCTGTAGTTAACTTCTTTTCCAGATCTTAGCAACTCAAGTCTTGGATGCCTCAATTCCTTTGAATTCCTCAATGCCTTCAAACAGCTGTTTTTTAAAAAAAAAAAAAAAATTTTATCTGCCTGTGTAGTTGTCCTCGGTGGAAGGGTTTAGTCTGACACCAGCTACCATGTCACCCCTACAGCAGAACTCAAATCCTTCCAGCAAGTTCTGGTGTATGAAGCAATCCGCATTTAAAAACTCAATACTCAGCACTGAAAAGGAAAATTGACCAAAAACAGAAAAAGAGATTGACTAAAGCTATACACATCAATCTAGATAAGACTCAAAACATGACTCTGTACAGAAAGTCACAGAATAATATGCACAAAATGCTCAGATGTACACAAAATTTAAAAACCCACAAAACATTATATAGTGCTCAGAATGCATATATGTAAAAATAGAGAAAACTGAGTGGAAGGACACACACATATTTCGCAAGTGGTTGCCTTTGAAGAGGGAGAAAAAGGAATGAGATGCAGTGAGGGGCAAGGGAGGTATTGCCAACGTTATCAGTGATGTTTTACTTCTTTTATTTAAAACTGTGAAGCAGGTGTGACCAAACATTAACACTGTTAATTCTTGCTCAACAAAACAAACCAAGAAATCCTCAATTCAAAATTCTCAGATATCAGATGCCATGCCCTGCTATCTTACCTATTTCCATCTTCCCTGTATTTGTTGTTCCTATTCTGTCCTATAGGGTCGCTATGAGTTGGAATCGACTCGACGGCACTGGGTGGTTTACTGTGTGGTTTAAGATAAGGAAAGGTGTGCGTCAGGGTTGTATCCTTTCACCATACTTATTCAATCTGTATGCTGAGCAAATAATCAGAGAAGCTGGACTAGATGAAGAAGGATGGGGCATCAGGATTGAAGGAAGACTCATTAACAACCCGCATTATGTAGATGACACGACCACGCTTGCTGAAAGTGAAAAGGACTTGAAGTACTTATTGATGAAGATCAAAGATCACAGCCTTCAGTATGGATTACACCTCAACATAAAACAAAAATCCTCACAACTGGACCAATAAACAGCATCATGATAAACAGAGAAAAGACTGAAGTTGTCAAGGATTTCATTTTAGAACCAAGCTGCACCTGACCCAAGCCATGGTGTTTTCAGTTGCCTCATATGCATGCAAATGCTATACAGTGAATAAGGAAATCCACAGAAGAATTGACGCCCTTAAACTATGATGTTGGCAAAGAATATTGACTATACCATAGACTGCCAAAAGAATGAACAAATTTGTCTTGGAAGAAGTACGGCCAGAATGCTCCTTAGAAGTGAGGATGGCAAGACTGTCTCACATATTTTGGACGTGTTATCAGGAGGGATCAGTCCCTGAAGAAGGACATCATGCTTGGTAAAATAGAGGGCCAGCGAAAAAGAGGAAACCCTCAATTAGATGGATTGATACGGTGGCTGCAACAATAGGCTCAATGCCTCACAAGGACGGCACAGGACGGGGCAGTGTTTCATTCTGTCATATACAGGGTCACTGTGAATTGAAAATTGACTCAACGGCACCTAACAACAAAACGTCTGTATTGGGCTCAAACGTATCAAAGATCATGAAGGTGGTTCAAGACAGGTCAATGTTTCATTCTGTTATACATACCCAACCAAAAAAATCAAACCCATTGTCAAGTCCATTCAAGTCACAGTGACCCTGCAGGACAGAGCAGAATGGCTGCACAGGGTTTCCAAGGAGCAGCTGGTGGATTTGAACTGCCAGTCTCTTAGCAGCCAAACGCTTAACCACTGTACCGCCAAGTCAGAGCTAACTCACAGCAACTAACAGTAATACAACCAGTGTCTGTGTTGCTAATAGCAAAGTCACTGGGACGAACTCCTCAGCTGGCTCCGTAACCTCTGGGGAGCAAGCTCTGGCTGCACACGGGCACCCCTTGGACGCCCTCTTCCCTGACAGCCAGCCTGGGAGTGCTCTGCTTCCAGCCTGCACATCTCCGACTATCACAGGCTGGGCCGCCCTGCTTATCTTGGGTTTACCTACCTTTCCATGGGGACTGGGAAGACCGCCCAAATTAGTAAATATGAAGTCCGAAAACATTCTGCACCTTGATTTTAGAATCCAGCAGCCATGAAACACACAGACAAAAGAGAATTTCCACAAAGGGGAGGGGGTGCATAGTGAATTATTCATTCTTGCAAGACCCAGTTTCAGAAAACGAATCCAGTTTTGGAAGCCACGTGTGAGTCTGGAACTAACGCCTCTTAGCAGGGCCAGTGCTGTAGATATACCCAGGCCAGAGGACATGGTGGCTGTTCTGTTCACCAGTGTCATTATCCAGATGCCAGAGTCTTCCCCAGGAGACAGGCAGGGCCATGTGTGTCCCCTTCTGGAAGACCTAGGCACCTGGGCGGAGCTTAGGGTACTAGCCGTTTCCAAACCTTGTTTTCCTTGTCTAACCCTGCAGGGAGCCCTGTGCCCACCTCCAAAGAGGCTCAGTGTTTGTGCCCAGTGATGAGCTGGGAACCATTGGAACTAGATGAAGAGCAAGGCGGCCCCAGCCACAGAGACAGGACCAAGCAACCAAGGAGCTGGACTGGTAGGGTAATTGTCAGGCCCTTTAAAATTTTTGAAAGGCAGGAGGGCATTAACTAGAGACACCTGTTTATCTTCATCTCCAAACCTTTTCCGGGAAAACAGCCCTGCTCTGGAAGTCAGCAGACCCAAAGGCAGCTGGAAGGTGGTGTGCCAGGCTGGCAGCATGCAGCTGGCGGGAAGGGGTTTGCAGGCCTAATGCTCTGACTGCAGACTTGGAATCCAGGGCTGGGGCAGCTGTGATCTCAGACAAGCCACCAGCCTTTATGTTGTGTCCTCAGGGAGGAAATCCGCTGTGGCCATTTCAGAGGGGAGCAGGGCAGGAATGGCTTGGGTACAGGAAAATGCATGGGTTGTAAGAGCAACAGATCGGTGGCTTGATTCCAGCTTCACTATTGACTAGTTGGGTGACCTTGGGAGGTTATTTATCTTAGCTATTAAACTGTAGATGTAGGCCTCAGGGAAACCTGCCAACACTATTACAGAAGGCAATCGAAGTGTTAAGGAAAAAGACAAATTTGGCGTGGCATAAGTAAATGAAATGCTTCATATTTATACCTAATTTCATTCAGTTTAATAATCACCATTTTTTATTATAGTGAAAATATACATAAAACATCAACAAGTTCTATAGTACGATCAGTGACATTGATTACATTCATCAAGTTGTACCATCATTCCATTAACTTGTTCCTGAAGCAAAAATTCCTCCTTTCCCCCTCCCTCCTGCCCCTGGTAACCATGAATAATCTTTCGTTTCTATATATTGGCTTATTTTATGTAAGTGAGATCATACAGCAGTTGTCCTTTGGAAAACAGGCTTCTTTCACTCAGCATGTTGTTTTCAAGGTTCATCCATGTTGTGGCACTCAACAGAACTTCACTTCTCTTCATGGTTGAGTAGTATTCCATTCTGTGTGAGTACCACATTTTGTTTACCCAGTCATCTGTTAATGGACACTTTGGTTGTTTCCACTGATGGTCACCGTTTTTGTAATTACACTGTAAACTCTTGAAGGCCCTAGATCATGGCTTAAACCTTGCACCTGCTCTTCTCACTGGCTGGCCATACTCCAAGTCTGGCCTGCAGCAAAATGCTCAACTTCCCTAGAACTCAGGTTCCTTATCTATGAAGTTTCTGCCCTTCTCATAACAATAATTTTGTTTAATCAGCAAAATCCTGGAATTACACCCCATGTCCTCAAGAGGTTGTTAACAATCTGTTACAAGACCAAGTGACATTCTGCAGAGTCCCTCCACAGGACAGGTATTGTGGCTCAATGTCTTTCTCAACTGCCCTGGTGTGTCTTCCAGCCTTAAGACACCCAGCATGGCCCACACACTCAAACTCTTCGCTGATGGAGGCCTGGAACAGGCCTTGGGTCGTGGGTGAAGGCCAGTGATGATTTTTAGCACCCTGTCCTCAGCAGGTCTGTGAGCAGGCCCGAGCTGCTGATCCCTGGGCAAAGTCTGGAATTTGTGGCTTTTTGGCAGTTAAACCTCTGATAAGAACTTGCTGTTGCGTCCTTTATTCCTGTCATTTGAAAATTTAGAACAGAAAAATTTCTGGCTAATTGCAGTCTCCAACAAAGACAGGATCACTGCACCTATCCACAGGTTCAAAGGAGCAGCACCAGCACACAGAGGAAACTAGCTGCAGGCCTGGAGGGACTTTCTCTGGCTCTGCATCTCCTCAGTCAGCTCCTCCATAGGCCTGAGGGAGAGGAAATAGCGGCCACTTTCAGGGTGTGTAGTTCCCGCTCCGAAGATGCTGGTGGAGACTGGCGGAGACACCAAATACCAGGGGCTCAAATACAGTTTCAGGAACCCTGGTGGTGCAGTGGTTAAGAGCTTGGCTGCTAATCAAAAGGTCGCCAGTTCAAATCCACCAGCTGCTCCTTGGAAACCCTTCGAGGCAGTTCTACTCTGTCCTATTCGGTTGCTATAGGGTTGCTATGAGTCGGAATCAACTGGATGGCAACAGGTTTGGTTTGAAATAGTTTCAAAAGCCAATAATACCAAATAGGATGGCTTTTACTATATGTAAATTACTCAATAAACATGGCTTAAAAAAAAAAGGCAAACAATTTATGCAAAGCTCTTGAGAACTGATTAAAATCAGAAAATCTTATTTATACTTGAGATGTTCATTTTAGTTAAAATAAGGGGAGTCAGTGGCTCCAGGGTACGTAGGTAACCAGGATGGGGCAGAGACCTGTGCTCGATGCCTCTTTGTGGCCACACCAGTCAGGTCCCAGCAGGAAACAGCATCTAACTGTGACTGCTCAAAGGGCCTCATGCTTGGGCCTGCTCAAGAGAGGAGGCAGTGTTGAGGGAACCCACTGGGGCTCTTGAGGCAGCCAGAGAGAACAAGAAGCCATTACCACCTTTAGGACGGAGGCACAGGAGAGGAGGAAACAAGGTACAAAGGAAGAAGTGGTAGAGCGGGGGTATCCAGATTGCTGGCTGCTCCCACAGCCTGGACCCAACAGAGGGAACCCAGAGAGTCTGTTGGGATCAGCCTCCAGAGGCTCTGAGCAGGGCAGAGATCTGAGGGCAACCAGGATGGTCAGTATGCCCCATCGGTGGAGAAGTAGCTTTGATTTCCTGTAAAATGTAGACTGTGGACCTGCTGTGACATGAAGAAAGAGTATGTGTGAACTGTAATTACGGGAGAACCCATTTTAGCTTAGGAATAAGGAACAGAAGTGGGTGTCTGTTTACTCTGTTAATAGCATTTAAAACACTTCCCCTTTTTCGTTTTTCTGGAAATGGGCAGTTTGGATTTCTCAGAACATCACAATCATCCATTAATTCTCTCAGTTTTCACCACTTAGCCACTCCCCCCAACTTTCTATTTCAGAAACCAGCCCCTGAGGCTGGAGTCCCATCAAGTTCCACTTCCTCAGGCAGCTTCCAGCTGTTCACCTTGGCGGTTTCTTGGAGGACAGCAGACCACACCACACTCCGGAATAAGAAAGGGAGTCAAAATGACTGGAGTCGAGATTACAGTCAGGTGGCTCTATTTATTGAAAGGCAGTCTTGCTTTATACAGGCGCTGGCTTATGGGAGGTGGGTGCAGTAACGGTCTTCTCCCCACGACACACCAGAGCACCTGAACCACACCTGAACGCAAAAACCCAACAGAATGAGCCCACTGGTACTGCAGAGTGGCACTCAGAAGCAAGACAAAAAAATTATAAAAGATATTCCGATGATTGTCTCTTCAGCATGGCATATGGCCAGGTATTTGTTTTTTAAATAAAACAGTTTTCTTTTTAAGCTAGCTAATGATAAACTCTTGAGCAAGGTTAGTTCTTAAAGCAATAAACAGGTGGGAAAATATGTATATATAAAATAAATCAAAGAGTGGTAGCATGTTAAGGCTAGAATGGACCCAAAATTTGGCCCAAATCATGGTTTCATTTCCAGACTCTTAAGAGCGAGTGCTCTGCCAAGGTCACCAGGTAAAGAGACGAACTGGGACCTGAAAACACCTCCCAGAGACCAGTGTTCTTCCCACCCCACTGTAATGTATGCATCCAGCTCATTACCAACCCTATTACAACATAAGACAGCACATCTGTTAATATTTAAAACAGCATATCCATGCAGGAGGCCCAGGTTCGATCCCCAGCCAATGCACCTTACGTGCAGCCACCGCTCATCTGTCAGTAGAGGCTTGCATGTTGCCACGATACTGAACAGGTTTCAGCAGAGCTTCCAGCCTACAATGGACTAGGAAGAAAGACCCGACTTCCCAGCGACTGACTTCCGAGAATCAGCCAATGAAAACCCTATGGGTCACAACAGTCTGATCCTCAGCCAATCATGGGGATGGTGCAGGACAGGGCAGCATTTTGTTTGTTGTGCACAAGGTCACTGTTAGTCGGGACAACTTGCCAGCAGCTAACAACAACATTCTTAAGACTCTGATGCAGGTCTTCTGAATGGTGACTGCTGTTGTCTTTGCGAGAACAGTTTTGCTTCTTGGAGCCTCAAAGCTGCCAGAAGGACCTGGCCAGGATCAGGGGCAGCTATGTTTTCACAAACAAAACAGACACTCACTCATTCCCAAAGTTCTTGGGCCTGCTGGCCTTTCTGGTCTCAGCTCTCTAGTTACAAGTGGGCTGAAGCATTTGTAGGCAGGCGTATCTGCAAATACCCAACGATGTCAGAAACACAGGGAAGTCAAGAACATGTAAGGAGCGGAAGAACCCCTGTGAGTCCCAGCGAGCCAGTCCACCAACCACAGGCTTTTCATGTCCCCAGGAGGACAGAGGGGCTCCAGGGCCGGGTACAAGGATGTGTCAACCGGTTTGATTGGTATCTAGCACCCCCCTTGCCCTGGCCAAGCTCCGGGGTGGGAGGAATTGTTGTGTGTCTTATACACTGCTGTGTTCTCAGTGCAAAGGACTGTGCCTGACACACAGTAGGTGCTCAGTAAACCTCTGCTAAGTGAGTGAACAGAAGATGTGGCAGTCTGCTCCCGTAAAGATCACAGCCTTGGAAACCCTACGGGGCAGTTCTACTCTGTCCTATAGGGTCACTATGAGTTGGAACCAACTCAACAGCAATGGATTTGGGTTTTAAGTAAATGAATGGCTAAAGGGGGAAATCTCTCCACATCCCAAGTAAGTGAAGAGAGGCAAAAACCACCCCCCAGCTGTGATAGGGGTGACAGAGACCCCAGCAGAGGTGAAGGAAGGCTTGGCTGTCCCACTCCAGGGGCTTCATCTGTGGGGGGCAGTGATACCTGCCCTCATGCCGGGCTGATCACTCGGTCCTGTTGGGTGGGATCTGTGCTCTGAGGCAGGTAAGGACTGAGATCTCTGTTCCCTGTGGTGACTGTCAACGAGCTCTCTGGCTCACAGGCCTCCATCATCAGGATGCTTGGGGACACTGCTGAAGCAGCTGAATGCTGTCACCTCTGCCCAGACAGATGCATACAATACACAGGGTTCTTCCTTGGTCACGGCCCCTGCTGAGCTGCCTGCCACATGCCCTGCCCTGGGAAGCCCAGCTGTGACTGGACTGCTCAGTAGGGGTACCTAGGGACTATCAAGGTTCAAGGTGAGACCAGAAAGGCCATGAGGAGGTTCTGCAGGACCTAGCACCCTCCAATGCCATGTGTTCCCTATAGTTCTGCCCTAGGCTTGCAGCTTTGCCCTCAGGCTCCAGCCACTCCCAGTCACCTGTACCTGGTGCTGGCCAATGTCCCTTTGTCCTAGGAAGCTGGCAGGCGCCTTTTGGTTCGCAATCACTCCTCTACCTGACCTGTTTCTTTCCTCCCTCCCCTGATACAAACCTGAGATCCTGCTCAGTCCACCTCTTGTCCAGGCATCTCCCCAGCTTTCCCAACCTTCTCTTTCTTCCTTCTCATACCCAGGGCCACGTTCCTACACACCTGCTCACCTCCTTGTGCCTCTCTTTCTTCCCAGGACCTTACTAGACACTCCCGCCTCTTCCTCACCCATAAGCCTGTGAGCCATGCCTCCCACACTGTCCACCCACACCCTCACCCAGGGCCAAGACGACAGAGTTAGAGGCCTTCTGTGGGAGGAGGGAGGAAAGGACCAATAAGAAATGACAATAGGGCTCCATCCTTCCAGAAACCACATAATTCATTTAAAACCTTACTCAAAGTCCCCTCACCCTGCCTGCATAAAATAAATTGCAATTAATGATTAGCATACTCATCTTAGCCTGGTTTAGAAATTATAACAAAGTTCTAGAGAACATGAGCAACCAAGGCCACGACACAGCCTGCAGATAAAGTGGCCTCTCACTTGCTCTCCTGTCAGACCACTTGTGTTTCTATTCTCAGCATTAACTGTCCCTTATCGCAGACGATTTGTTTTTTTCCAACTCTGAGTTCCAGAGTGGGCTTTATTCTACCTTCTCTCTCTCTCGCCTCTGCTCCTTAACACTTAAAATCTAGTAGCTTCATATTTTAAAAAATAATACTCAGAGTAGATGTGTGAACTTTACAACAAGCCACCCTACAAAGCCTCAGCAGCATTCCAAAACGGAAGAGCAGCAGTGCATGAAAAGGTCTGGTTCCATATATTTACAACCTACATCACACCCCCTGCATGGTGGCTGGTAAATAACTAGCACTTTGGAAACTTTTTCTTGGCAGGGGGTGGGAAAATGGGGCAAGAGCAGGTGATGGCAGATGGCTGTACAGAACAGAGGCATCACCCTACCCAATTACAATTTCCAAACACCCCAGTGGGTAGTGGCTCCCATTTCTCAGACTTGTCATCATCCTAGAATGCACTAACCACCCGCCTAAGACACGGCAGCGCTCCAATGCTCAGCGCTCCTAGGGAGGAAGGTACATCAAGGAATGGCACGTTATGTGAAGAGAAGGTGACGGGTCAGGTCTCCTCCAGACGGACGCTCCGCTCCTGCCTCCTGCAGCTGCAGAGTTCCTCTTGGCATGGCCGGCCACCGAGAAAGCCCTGTAAGTGGACTCAGATCTGGCTGATGGCAACGCTGTCCTTGGGGAAGGTGTAGCTCAGTGGTGCCTCAAAGAGGCTCCCCCCGTCGGTGCTGAGGTCATCGTCATCATCCATGTCATCCAGCACTTTGCTTGGGAACTTCTTTAGTCTGCTGAAACAAGAGGGGACATGGTTCCCGACCCTGGGCTGGCTACTCACTGCTGATGTGGAGACGGAGGATGGGCTCGCCCCATTGTGTACATCAGGCACATGGACCTAACTGCTCTGCCGCTGACTTAGCAACAGGGAGCAAACTTCCCACCCTTCAGCGCAGGAGGCTCGTGTTTGTAAAGTGGGCCAGGCAGCACTGGAACAGGGCCAGTACTGCCCATTTGTCTCAGGCTCCAATATGGCCGTTACTGATCCTGCCTGTATTTAAAAGGCTGATATTTCATTCATCATGGGCTGTTGGCAATCATTTTAATTTTTTAAACATTGCATTAGGATATTACCTATCTTGATGACTGAGGCTTTGGCATCCCATTCTATTCTGCACCCAAGGCTGAGAGCTTGCTTATCTTACCCTACAGCCATCCCTGGGGCAGGTTTCCCGCAGACCTCTCAATCGGCCGAAGCCTTCCGTTACTTTGTAAGAAAACTACCTGTACAGCCAGGTGAAGGCAGGAAGGTCAGCGCAGCACCCCAGATCACTGCCAGCCTATACTGGGAGCCTCACCCTTTCACCCCAACACTCAGGCAGTGACCCGAGGGCAGAGAAAGCAACCTACCCAACCTGTACTTACCCCACTTGGCCTCACCTGGTCCTCATGAGGAGATAACCCAACACTTCACCTTATTCCTACCTACATCAGGTAAGAGCAGGTGATAAAGTGCTGGTCCCGGAGGTGCCCCTCTGGGATGCTGTGAGCAGTCTGACCTGCTCTGAGCCTCAAGTTCCCCTTACGTACAACAGGGGTGACACCTGCCCTGCTGACATGCGGCATTGGCATGGGGATGGCACGTGTGAGACCCTGAACACATGGGGCCATAGCCACCCCCATCTCTAGAATGGAATGACTTCAAAATGCAACAAGGAGGGATCGGCTCGAGACAACAGAGGTGAGGGTGCCTGAGAGGCACCCATCTCCTCGGATGTCGGGGGGACCGTCAGCCCTGAGGGCCACTGCACTCACTCACCCACCTCAAGTCCTTCTTCATGGAATTCAGCTGCCCCTGCAGCTGCTCGTTCACATCCAACTGCTCCTCCAGCTCCCGCTGCAGCTTCTTTTTAGAACTTTCCAATCTGTCAATTTCCTCCTCAGCCTCCTCCACCTGTCGCTTCATTGCCTTCAAGCGCAAGCTCAGCTGCGGCGGGAGAGAGGGCGGCTGGGTGATGGGCCAGCCCGGTGGAGAAGGAAAACTGTCCCAGCGGTCCAGCCACCCTCTCTCCAGGCAACCAGTGTCATGGGAGAAGCAGAGACAGGGCTTAAAGACAGACAAGTCTACTGTTTACCAGCCAAGTTCAGGGTTTGAAGTTTACTGAAGTAGGCTAGAAAGCCTCCCCCCATTCCATGATGGAACTGGGTGGAGTAGAAAGAGAAGCATCGCTCTCCGTAGCTCCAGCACCTGCCGGACAAGGCCTTTCCCTGCTCTCACGTCTCCAGCCTGAGACAACATCTCAGCTGGGAATGAAACTGCAGGGGCCCCTCACCTGGTCCTTCTGGTCCGTCAGTGACAGGTGCTCATCATCCACCTGCATCACCAGCTCCTTTACTTTCCGCTCCAGCCTTCGGTTGCTGAGCTGGAGGCTGGCCCGGTCCCTGGAAGGGTAGAGGAAGCAGAAGCAAGGACCGTCTCATTCCCAGCCCACGGGAGGACTAGGCCCAGGCTGGGGAGAGGCTACGTTCACCCAGGGTGCCCGGCAGACTCAGGCTTAGGGTCAGGGCAACACGAAACTGCAAGAGGAAAGGTCTGCTCGTTAGACATAGGAGGAAGTAGGCTCCAAGAAGGGGAGTGACCTGCCAGGTCACTGAGCTGGTACTGGAGCTGCCCTGACTTCTTCCAGCCCTGAGCTGGGCTTTGTAAGGAGAGGGCCTGAGTCTGCCAGACTGTGAATGTTTTGGGTCAACTCCAGGCTGCTCCAGCGCAGCCCCCTGAAGTTCTACTGAAAACAAACAATGTAAAATGTTACAGGCACGTAACATGTACACACTCATAAGCCTTCTAGGTAAGGGCCCATTAGTAAGAACGAGGCTGGTCAAGTTCCACCTAGTGCTGGCCCTCAGGCTGTGAGAGCTAACTGCAGAGACTCAAAGGAGCCCTAATGGTGCAGCAGTTAAAGCACTCGGCTGCTAACCAAAAGGTCAGCAGTTTGAACCCACCAGCCGCTCCCGGGAGAAAGGTGTGGCAGTCTGCTTCTATAAAAATTAACCCGCCATCGAGTCAATTCTGACTCACAGTGGCCCCATAGGGTTTCCAAGGCTGTAAATCTTCGCAGAAGCAGACAGCCACATCTTTTCCCCATGGAGCTGCTGGTGGTTTTGAACTTCCAACCTTTTAGTTAGCAGTCAATCCGTAAAGATTACAGCCTTGGATACCCTATGGAGCAGTTCAGTTCTACCCTGTCCTGTAGGATCACCATGAGTTGGAATCGACTCGACAGCAACAGGGTTGGTGTTGTTTTGCTTTTGTTTTGTCTAACAGCCAGCCACTTGGCCTCTGTCTGAATACACATGGCCACCAGGGCAGAGTCAGCCCCCTCCCCTCTAAAGCAAGATGGAACCAGAGGGCAGTCGGTGCAAATTCAGTAGCCTGAGGCAGCCTGTGCTACTTAGGGGAGCAGCGAGTACCGTCGAAAAGCTGTGGACATAGAAGTGGGGGGTCCAGTTACACCAGTGGTCAGCCAGGCTACCTTGCTTAAATCACTCACTTGGATGGCCCTCAGTTTTCTCAACTGTAAAATGGAAACAATAACAGCAAGGTTGCGCTTGCTCTTCCTTCCTCACAGGCTTATGAGGGTTGGAAGAGACACTAAATTGAAAACACTCTGTGATGTGAAATGATTCTGTCCCTGGGTGGTGCCAACTGTTACCCCTGGCTGCCAGGGCCTCGGCATCACAGGTGGGCTGGGCTCACCTCTCCTCGTTCTCCAGACGGTCCTCCAGCTCGGCGATCCTGGCCTCCATCTGCACCACCAGCCCCTCTTTGCTGGACCTGTAGGAACCTTCCAGGTGGATAATCCGACTCTTCAAGTCCTTGTTCTGGAATCAGACAGGGAGACTGTGAGGGGCTATGTCTCCACCTCGCTCTCAGGGCTGAACTCAGGTGCAGCCAGGTGTTTGGGCGGTGCCTTGAGAGGCTGCTGTCCACACCTGGATGCGTGGCCCACGGACCCCGGGGCATCCAGCGATGTTTCCAGGGAAAGACCCTGAGCTCTGGTCCTAGCACTGAAGACATTATTAGATTACATTCCCCTATAAGGCTGAATGAAATCTTTGGCATGTCCCCAAACTCCAAATACACCCACTGGATGTCAGACAAATGACTTGGGGTTGTTGTCCTTTTATGAACCTCCTGGAGGTGATGGGGAGGAGAAATAGGCTCCCTCACCAATTGTATTCAGTGGAGAAGTTCCATGAATAATGTGAAAAAGAAATGGTTCAATTCAGCTTTTTAGCAACTCACGTGTTTGATGTCACATCACTGGTTTATTTTTCATTCCTTTACATTAGAACTTATCCCAGTTCGGGAGCTAGAAAACATCACAATTCTTCTACTCCTCAGATGCCAAGCTCCTAAGCAGATTTAATAACATTGGGAAAAGCCTGTCTAGAAAGGCCTTAGCCACACCTTTACCTCTCGGGCAAGTTATTCCCAGAGCTTTTGGGGGCTAAGTAAAGGTGGGACCACCTGAGGGTCCCAGTCCAAAGCCACAGGAGCGGCAGGAGCTCAGGGCCAGCTGCCCTCACCTGTCTCTCCAGGGAAATCTTGTCGCATTCCAAGTCCTGCCTCACGGCTCTCTCCTGAAGCAGCTCGTTCCTCATCTGCTCGATCTACAACACAAGCAGCAAAGAGCTCAGGGTCACCTGTCCTGTGAGCTGAGTTGCATCGGTTGACTCCTACAGGGCCTCTCACACCAGCTCCTCCTGGGTAATGAACTGCTTCTTAGAGTTTCTTGGCTTCTTGATGATTGCAAAGATCACGATACAAATAACAATGACAGTCAGATCTAACCCTGCTTAGCACGCACACAAGCTACCCCATTACATCCCCAGAATAACCCTATGAAGTAGATAATGTTATTTTCGCTGAGGACACTGAGGCTTGGAGAAGTTAACCACCTGTAGGGTGACCACCATCCGAGTTTGACCAGGGCTGAGAATGTTCTCAGGACATGGGATTTTCAACGCCCAAACTGAGAAGGTTTCAGGAGAACCAGGATAAGTTACTCTGCTTGCCCATGATCTATACAACCAGTAATAGAGGGAACTAGTATTCGCTAAAGCTTCTAACTGCTACATTATAAACGTAAACTTCAGAAAGGACCCCCAAAGTCTGCATATCTCAGATGCTGCTAGATTTCTCCCCTCTTAAGCTAGAAACTGAAGTCAGTAACATAACCAGGAAGCTCCAGAAAACCTACACATTATTGAGGGTTAGGGGTCCCTAGGTAGTGCAAATGGCTAATGAACTCAGCTGCTATCTGAAAGGTTGGAGGTTCGAGTCCACCCCCAAGATAGGCTTTGGAAGAAAGGCCTGGCAATCTGCTTCTGAAAAATTGGCCATTGAAAACCCTATGGAGTACTGTTCTACTTTAACACACACAAGGTTGCTGTAAGTCGGAATCAACTCGATGGCAACTGGATTGGATCAGTCTATGTTAATAGAAAATGAGCCTAGCTGAGTCGCATCAGGAAAGAAATGCCACCACCTGTCTGTCAGCATCTCCTTTCCCAACTCCCTGTATGAGTATCAGAAGCTGTCTTAGTCATTCAGTGCTGCTATAACAGAAATACTATGAGTGGGTGGCTTTAACAAATTCATTTTTTCAGTTTAGTAGACTAGAAGTCCACATACAGGGTGCCGGGCCAGAGCAAGGCTTTCTCTTTCTGTGGGCTCTGAAAGATCCTTGTCTCTTCTGAGCTTCTGCTACTGGGAGATCTTTATGTGGCTTGGCATCCTTCTTCCCCCGCATCTGCTCTGCTTGCTTGTTTAATCGCTGTTATATCTCAAGAGAGATTGACTCGAGACACAGCCCATACTAACCTGTCTCATGAACACAACAAAGACAACCCATTTCCAAATGGGATGATAATGACAGGCACAGAGGTTAGGAATTACAACACATTTTTGGAGGATGTAATCCAATGCATAACAGAAGCAGAGGCCCAGTCCTGTCCCCAGAGCTGACTTCTGCTGCTGCCCAGCAGAGGGCAGCCTGAAGAAGCCAAGAGAATTAAGCCCGTGAGCTGTTAAAGAAATTCACTCTTTCCTCCCTGGTGGCGCAGTGGTTAAAGTGCTTGGCTGCTAACCAAACGGTCGGCAGTTCGAGTCTACTAGCCACTCCTTGGGAACTCTATAGGGCAATTCTACTCTGTCCTGTAGGGTCACTATGAGTCTGAATCAACTCAAAGGCAATAGGTTTCAGTTGGTTTTTTTTTTTTTTTCCTTTTTAAGGATGAGATAGATACAAACTCTGGGGTCTCACATGATAAGAAGTTCAACACAAAGTCCCTGGAAACCAGGGTGTTATGCATCAAATTGTGCCCCACAAAAGATATGCCAAAGTCCTAACCCCCGTACCTACGAATGTGAACTTGTTTGGAAATGGGGCCTTTGAAGATGTCATCAGTTAACATGAGGTCACACTGGAGCAGGGCGGTCCCTAATCCAATATGGCTGGTGTCCTTATAAAAAGAGAAGAGACCCAGAGACACAGAACTCAGGAAGACGGCCATGTGAAGACGGAGGCAGAGATTGGGGTGATGGTGCCACAAGCCAGGGAATACCTAGGGCCATCAGAAGTTGGGAGAGGCCAGGAAGGATCTTCCCCTAGAGACTTTAGATATAGCATGGCCTCCTAACACCCTGAATACAGACTTCTGGCCTCTGGAACTGTGAGAGAATAAATTTCTGTTGTTTTAAGCCACATAAGAAACCAAAAAAACCAAACCCGTTGCCATCGAGTCGATTCCAACTCACAGCAGCCCTACAGGACAGAGTAGAACTGCCCTATAGAGCTTCTAAGGAGCGGCTGGTGGATTCGAACTGCTGACCTTTTGGTTAACAGATGCGCTCTTAACTACTGCACCACCAGGGCTCTAATTTGTTACAGCCTAGAGAACATTTGCAAGCCTCAACCCTCACCTTGCATTTTTCCCACCTGTATAAGCACCGTATTTATTAAAAGATAAGCCCCCCCTCCTCCCCCGGAGAGCATGAACAGGGGTCTCAGGAATAAGAACACCACCATACTGTACGGGCTTATACTTGCTCCCTGTCTCCCCTTGTCCCAGTTACCTGACCACGGTTATGTCCTGGAATGAACAGTATGGCGTGGCTGGCAGGGAGTGGTAAAGAAGCAGCTGGAGGGATGGGAAGGGCCAGGATACCACAGGAGGAAGCTGGGACTCTGTCCATCGGTGCAGGGATGCCTGTCTGGTAAAAGAAAATGCTCCTGCCCTTGCTTTTCTGACTGGCTGATGTCTAAATTATGTAGGTTCAGAATTTTACAGCAGAGGAAACCGAGACCCCAAGCAGTTATAATGAGTAAGCGGTGGGACCCAGGCTAAGCCCATTTCACTGCCCACTACTCCACCTGCCCCTGTCTCTCCAGGCCAGCTAAATGAAAAGGCTCCCAACAGACGTAGGGTTCAAATACACCTGCAAGGTCAAAGCCAAGACCCAGGCACCCGTCTCCTTAGGGTATCCTTGTGTTTGCAGGAAAAAATGCCAGCAATGTGCAGGATCAGCAGGCAGAGCACATAAAACGCCGCCCACAGCCACGGCTCCCATCACTTGGCTTGGCCCCAAAGCCCTCGTTAATCACATGTTGCAAAGAGGGCCCCGGAATAATTCCTGTAACTCATTATGAACATGGAGTCCACAGGTAATGAATGCGGGCTCATGGCCCCACTCCATTCGTGCTTTCCCAGCTCACAGAGGACATCCCATGTGCACGGAGGTCACCAGCATGCCGGCCCACGAGACCAGTGGACGTGCCTCCTGCGGGAAATGGTTCTGTTCACACTCCAAAGACAGAGGTCGGGACTAAACGTGGGATGTGGTTAAACATTTACTGAGATGGCAAGCAATTAATCGGACAAGAGCAGTGGTCTGCATTCTTTTCCTGGCTCTGCTATGAACTCGCTCGTGACCATGGCCATCTCATTTTTGGGGTGCTATCTCCGCATCTCTAAAGTAAGGAATGAAAATGAGACAGCCTCTAAGGGCCCTTGGAGCTAGCCTGTGAAACAATGAAAGCATACTTTGGTGCCTCTTCTACCTTTTGGGGTGCCGTGTGGGGCTCCTTCTGAGGATGCCAGAGGCCCTTACCCTATCTCTCCAGACTTGTAGGACTGTCCCCCCAAAATGACCCACTTTACCAAGGTGAGAGTGAGTACGTGTTTGTGCTGGAGGATGAGTGGTCTTGGCAGGATGGGGCGGGTTCACTCATCCACACTGTATTATCAGCTCTTTGCCAGGCACCGTGACAGAAAGACTGACACAGACCCTGCCCTCACTGCAGCCCAGTGCGGGCAAGAGAACCAGCATTGCACACACGTGGTCAGTGTCACCATGGTGAGGAAGGACAGTGTGCTGGGGCAGGACCCACGTGCATGGTTATAGCCCAGAGACAGGGAACACCCAACTGAGACCTAAGGAGAACAGGCAGGGTGGGAAACGCACCATCAAATGGAGAGACCACCAATAAGAAAGATGGGGGCCATCCCCTAAGGGCTGGAGAGGTCACAGAAGGGGTCTGCAAGACAAAGGCCCTGTACCTACCAACAGCCCAAGGCTAAGAAGCCAACAGAGGAGGAAAGAGTTAGAGATGACCGGCAGGAAGAAGGAATCGACAGGAGACTGGCCCCTAGGCAGGAAGAAGGGAGCGACAGGAGACTGGCCCCTCAGCAGGCGGGGTGGGACCCAGGCCACGCTGGGCTCAGCAGGAACTTGGGAGCTTGGGAGGCAGACTCCCATAGCTCAGAGGGAGAAAGAGAGAGGAGGACAGGGAGAGGGAGAGAGAAAAGAGAGGTAATTTTCCCAAAAGTGAGGGGATGAGGAAGAACTGGAAGCTCCAAGAGAAAGAAATTTAGAAATTTAGTTGCTGTAAGGTGTGAGGCTGAAAGACACAAAATACAAACAAAAGGCCAGCCGAGCATCTATCTGCCTTTAATGGGTCAGGTGGTAGCTTGTGCAGCTGTGCTCCAGGCCCGAGGAAGGAGAAGGGAATACTGAGAAACAAAAGCCCCCGTACGCCAGGCACCGAGCAACTGCCAACGTCAATGTCTGAGCCTACTAGCCCTCTGAGGCAGACGTTATCACCCTGATTCTTCCAGGTGAGAAGAAATGTGCCTCAAGTCAGAGTTGGAAGCAGCTTTGAGATTTCTGACTAAAAATCATACTCTCCTTTCCCCCTCCCCACTGCCTCTCCGGCCAAACCTGGAGGACCCAACTCTCTCAATGAAGGAAAAGTCCTACCAGGAGGGAGATATTCTGGCAGGGACATAGGAGCTCAAAAGAAAGACGTGTCTACATGAGGTGAGGCACTGCAAGCACCATGGATGGATCCAAGGATTGCCAAATGGTTGCATGGCGCTGGGCCCAAATCCTGCAACTTAAAGCAGCAGCCACTGGCCAAGCTCTGCTCCCTTGGTGCCATTGGCTGCAAAGTCTGGACCCCACCAGGGACTCTCCCCAATGTGCAGATGGGCACTCGGGAAGGCCACATCCCTGAGAGTCTCCACTGTTTCCAGAGCTCCTGGAGAGCCCCAGGCAAATGCTGACTCTCAAAAGAAAAACAGTGATTATTTGTACCACACTAATCCTCTCAAAAAAATGGCTATTAAAATAGAAATGCAAAATAAATCAGAGAGACAAACAGGAAGGAGTAACAATATAATCATAAAGCTTAACTGTCCCTGTGACCAGGCTGCAAGCTTTCCTCAAGCCTTTTAGAAACCAAGGCAAGAGGCAAACAAGATGGACTTCCTGCTTCTCATCATATAATAAAAGCTAAAAGTCTTAGTTCTTAAAAAAAAAAAAGACAATCTTTGTCTAACACTTAGCTCTAAAATAAATCTACCAAGTAGCTTCTAAAATAAATCCACCAAGTAGCTTAGACAGGGAACACTATGTGGCCCATGGACACACTTCCAAGAAGGATGGCTAACAGGAACCCTAACCCATTGCTGGTGGGGATGTAAAATGGTACAGCCACGGTGGAAAAGTTTGGTGGTTCCTCAAAAAGCTGAGCATAGAACCTCTGCATGACTCAGCAGTTCCAATCCTAGGTATATACCCAGAAGAAGTGAAGGCAGGAATGCAAACAAAAACCTGTACAATGCTCACTGCAGCACTTTTACAACAGCTAAAAGGTAGAAACAACTGAAATGTCCATCAACAGATAAAATGTGGTACACATATACAATAGAACACTACTTAGCCATAAAGAGAAATGAAGTCCTGATGCATGCTGCAACGTGGACAAACCCTGAAAACCTCATGCTAAGTTAAAGAAGTCAGTTGCAAAAGGATAAATACTGTATGATCTCACATATATAAAATAGGCAAATATACTGTTGTTGCTGTTAGGTGCCACCGAGCCCGTCCCAACTCATAGCGACCCCATATACAACAGAACAAAACACTGCCTGGCCTGCACCATCCTCACAATTGTTGCTATGTTCGAGCCCATTGTTGTAGCCACTGTGTCAGTCCATCCACTTGAGGGCCTTCTTTTTTTGCTGACCCTGTGCTTTTCCAAGCATGATGTCCTTCTCCTGATAACACGTCCAAAGTCTCAACAACCTTGCTTCTAAGGAGCATTCTGGCTGTACTTCTTTGAAGACAGATTTGTTTGTTCTTCTGGCAGTCCACGGTATATTCAATATTCTTTGCCAACACCATAATCCAATGTATCACATGTATGGAAACCAAAAATTAATAGGTGGTTACCAGAGCAGAAGGGGTGAGGGGGAGTTTCTGCTTGGGGGGCAGTAAGTTTACATTAATGGTGGTGCAATGATTTGGACAAGGATAGCGGGAATGGTTACCCAACTTGAAGAAAGCCATCAACATCACTGAACTGTACATACAGAATTGGTGTATGTTTTCCTGTGTTTATTTTCACTACAATAAAATTAAAAATACTGATTCAAAAAAAGAAGGATGGCTTCACTGTAAACCCAGGAACGTTTTCTGTGTACTTGTTTTCACCTGTGCTCCTCAGTACATGGGTCCCCAGGACTGGGCCCAACGACCTGAGAATATTCCTACTCAGATTCTTCTTACCCAGAGTCTACAGTAGCAAAAAGGGGGAAAAAAAAAAAAACTCCTCTGGCATGACTTGGCCAGCCTTCTTCATTGGACTAGGGAAGTAAACCATAGGCTAGGAAAATATTTCTTCATATAACCTTCTGCTTTACATGCTGTTTACCCTCCAACTCTAGTCAATAGGCTGCACAAAAACTTTCCAGCCAAATTAAAAACAGAACAGGAGCTGAAGGCAACAGTTTATCACAGCTGGATTTAAAGAATGCTAAACCCGGAGCATTTTGATCAGAAATAACTGTATTGGATTCCAGTGGGTTTTATGTCAGAGGCTCCTGTGGCCCCGGGGCCAGCACTCAAGACCAGCAGCTGCCATTGTGTTAATGAAAAGGCAGAGATATTTATGATTGCTAGCAACAATATTTAACGCCATCACCTGTGTTTACCGCTGGTTTGTAAAGGGGTTGGTGAGCTTACACTGCTGGCTGGTACTAAAAATGATTCCCAGTTACAAGAAAGGAAAATTATTCCTCACCAACTGTACACACGAGTTTTTCTGAGCAGCTGACGAAATAAGAGGCAGTTTTGAAACTAGGATCATTTTAATTAAAAAAATAAAAGAGGAAAGCTCACTTGATCTTCCCACCCTGACTGCAAAGGAGACGCATGTCTAGGCTCACTGATGGGCTGCACCCCTAGTGCTGATTGAGCAATACGAGTGAGCCAGCCACTGGGGAGAAGTTCCTAGAAAAGGCTGCAGGAACTGGCAACTTTATGCACTGGGATTTATCCTGTAGTTGCCAAGGCAACAAGGCAGCCTTGTTCAGCCCCTGAAAAGACCATGAAGCCACCCAAAGCTCTCAAGTCAGTATTTTCCCTCCTGCCTTCCAGCTGCCTGGGCTTAATGAATCATCTTTCCACTGGGCTGTGCCATCTTGGCCTCCATGGCCAAGCGAACGCCTCTCCTCTTAAGCCCAGCTCTACTGTTAACTGTTTGCACTCAGCCACCAGCAACAGGGCAATGCCCAATGAGCCCGAATACCAGCCTGCCGGACACATTCACATCTCATCAAGCTGGCCCTTCTTTCACTGTTAAGACTCCTGTGTTCAGGAAGAGAGTCAACTGGTCTTAAATCCTCACACATATTAACAGGCACTGTGACATTTTCAACTCGGGGATTAGAGGTCCAAATGCATCTTGGGGGTCTTTAAGGCCCTTCCATGGTCTAATGCAGGGATGATAGGGATGGGTAGGAGACAGCTTTGGAGTCAAATCAGGTTCCACCTCTCACAAGCTGTGTTACCCTGGCAGTCGCCTGACCAGTGACTGTCCCTGTAAAATGAGGATCCACATCAGAGGTTTGAGGTGAAAACAATGAAAGATACATTCTAGCTTGTGGCACAGCGCTCGGCACTCAGAGTCCCCAGTAAGGATGATAACTGTCGTAATAGAAACATGATTTATGGAGGAAGGGGTGAAAAAAGGACTTCTCTGGATTTAAACAGACCAAAAGGGAGTCAAATATCCACAATATTTAATGGACTTTTCCTTCAATTTGTAAGTCAAACCTTTCTGTATAAGGTAAAATCATAATTGGGTGAAAGAAAAAAAAAAACACTTCTCAACTCTGGTTTATTTAAAAAGACACCATTTTATCAAGTCCAGATCCATCCCTTCTCCTTTGTATTAGCCACATCTAAAGAAAAAATCCAAGCATTCAAACGGTTTGCAAAAGTTTTCTCTTAATTAGGATCCCTGTATCCATAGACCTGAATAACGATATCCTGAGCACATATGAAAAGGGAAGGCCAGACAGACTAAGAGCTTACAAATAATACGACTGGCATTTATTGGGTGTCAAATGTAAGCACAAGAAAGAGAAAGAAAAACCTGGGGCATGGCAAGGATGGACTGCTTGATTTCAGCAGCTGCTTTTCCTGTCCTCCAGTCCTTATACCCTTCTAGTCCTCACACACCTCCTGCCACTTTAATCTGTCATCGTGCAAAATCCACTGTTCAGCTCAACAGCCTTCCACAGCTCCCCACTGCCTTCAGAATAACATCCATTCAAAGCCCTGACCCCTCTCTCTACACTCATCTCCCATATTCCCTTATGGGAACCATAAACCTGAAGGAGACACACTAGTCCTTCACGGCTTCTCAAAATGCTTCATACATTCGTACCTCCCAAGCCTTGCTCACAGCACGTGTTCTATTTCGGATTCCATTCCTGCTCCTCTTAAACCACCTAACTTGCGTTCTTTCTTCAAAGCCTTCTCTAAGAGTTCTTCCAAGTTACCCTTGCTGTGACAGTCCTTCCCTCACTTGCTGCCTGAATCTTTGCTTTTCACTGTTAGTTATCCATCCATTTTTAGGCATGACTCATCTCTAACATTTTGCTGTGCACATGGCAGTCACTCATCACATTGTACAAGCATTCACCCGTGAAACCCTGTGCTGGGTGTCAGGAGACCTAAGGCCAGGTCTCCGACTATCTGGACTCTGGCCAAATCACCAGGTGGCTCTGGGCCTCAAATCTCTTTGTTATAGAAAAAGTCTGGTGAGATGAACTCTGAGTCTGCCAGAAGGATTTGCTACACCCTAGTATTGCTGGAAAACCTTTTTTTGTTTGGTTTGTTCTCCTCACTTTTTCAGTCAAGCCCTATCACTAAGACTAGAAGAAAGAATGGAAGATGTTTCGGGAAAGCAGAGGTTCAGAAGAGAAACTATGAAAATTCAGAGTTTAGGCAGAGAGCTGTAAATTTGTCTTTTTTTTTTTATTTAAAAAGAGCAAAATCTAAAAAATGCCATTTCCCCACCCCTTCTCTTTCTAGTGCCTAGCAACAGCTGGCCACAGGTATCTGTCATAAAGGTAACAGACGGGCCCTACTTCCTGTTCTTGCGGAGAAGTCCCTTCCTAAGCAGGTGTCACAAGGTTAACATCTGATGGGGAGGCTTGGAAGTTTCCCGTTTCCTGCTCTGATTCTGGCAGGAAAGCAGGAAGCACATGACCCTGGAGGTTAGCCCAGCTGGACTGAAGCAGCTTCAGAAGCAGGCCCATCTGCCTACACCCAGGGACCTCCCCCTGGAGCAGAGGGCTGCCTTCACTTCAAAAGGCAGGAAATACATCTCATATTAATGTCAACTGTGAATGAGAATCAAATGCCTTCCTGAGAGGCAGATATCTGGTCAACCCATTTTTCTACCCTCTCTCACAAATCAGGAGGCAGTGTCATGGATTGGATTGTGTCCTCCAAAAATGTGTCAACTTGGCCAGGCCATGATTCCCAGTATTGTGTGGCTGTCCACCATCTTCTCATCTGAAATGATTTTCCTATGTGTTGTTAATCCTACCTCTATGATGTTAATGAGGCATGATTAGAGGCAGTTATGTTAACAAGGCAGGACTCAATCTATAGGGTTAGGTTGTACCTTAAGTCAATTTCTTTTGAGATATAAAAGAGAGAAGTGAGCAGAGAGATGGAGAACCTCATGTCATCAAGAAAGCAGAGCCAGGAGCAGAGAGTTTCCTATGGACACGGGGTCCCTGAGCTGAGAAGATCCTAGACCAGGGGAAGATTGATGACAAAGACCTTCCCCCAGAGATGGTGCCCTGAATTCAGACTTCTAGCCTCCTAGACTGTGGGAGAATAAACTTCTCCTTGTTAAAGCCAGCTGCTTGCGGCGCTTCTGTTATAGAGGCCCTAGACGACTAAGGCAGGCAGCAAATGCTAGAAGACAGATCCTGGAGACTCAATCTGGAGACATCATTTAATCTCAGGGTTTTTTGGTTTTGTTTTGTTTTTTGCTGCTGTTTTAACCAGTTCCCCTGTCAATTTGAACATGATGCTCAATTTTTCCACTTATAACAAACGTCAGGCTCTACACTCCAACCTCAGAAAATACAATGAGAAAGTAGAAGAGGGAAACAGAGCTAATAGGTGGAACGAGGCCACCGACATTAGTGGAGCTTATCCTTTTAGGCGTGTAACTCAGACACAGGGAGAGGATAGGGAAAATGAAGGCATGAATCAGATGCTTCTGGTTTTATAAAAACTTCTCACAGCATTTCAGTGTTAGAATGTAGAAACCTCCAGGGCCAATACTGTCAGGCTGATAGATTTTAAAGACTGGACTCAGGAGAGGCTATGACTTTCCTGGAGGTACATGGAGTTGGTGTGGGAGCCAGGACCAGGACTGGCGGTCCACAGCATTCTTTCCAGGAGAACAAGTTGGTTCCCTTAATTTCCCCCCTAGGCTTACTTCAAGTGCTTAGCTCAGTGGAAGTATTTTCAACCATGACCACATCATGGAGAACAACTGTATGCCCCATGATCAAAGTGCTCAGTCAAGAGGAAAGAGAAGGGGCCCGGAGCAATTCTGGGACCAGCTATTTAAGTGATCAATTCTCTTAGTGTTGGGCCACAAGCTGAGCCAGGGAGGCAACCACCTTCTCCTATGTTTTGTTTTTGGTTGAAAACATGGGGCTATAAGTCTGTTTCTACTACCTCGTTATTGACAGGATGACATACTTTCCTGCCATTCCTCCTTGTGTCATTCACAGGAAGCGTCACCACAACTAAGTCATGGTCGCCTCTTTCTGTCATCACGAATGATTAGCAGATCCTAAACTGTCCTTTGGTGATCTGGCTACTTGGCGAAACTGGAAGGAACTCCTAACAAAATAGGCTTTATATCCGTGAGTGAAGTTAGAAAAGTCAGACCTCAATTAGAACCTATTAGGGCCCAAATGTAAAGGTCAGGATCTCTATCCGGGCTTTTGGCTTTAAAGAAGGTCCTTCTCTAAACTTCTGCAGCTCAGGATGGACAGGCTGTAGCCTCTCCAGAGGAAAGCGATCAGCACAGCCCTGGAACAGAAAAGCGGTGAATGAGGAAGGACGGAGGTGAGGGTTGAGTTTCCTCCATGCTCAGGAGCAAAGCAGCATGATTATCTTACTTTTCTGAAAAGAGCCTGTCCACAGGGAAATAATGGCAGATGGAAAAGAAGGCCAGTGATTCATCTTCAGCATTCACCAGGGGCTACCAGTGTGCAATAGTGTTAACCCTAAGAACTGGAACCTCCAGTTCCTGGTCTCCCTGAAGTAGGGGAAAGGTGGCTGTGTATAAGCAGAAACGAGACCAGAGGAAGGTGTCCCTTTGGACTGGGAAGATTCTGCCCCAATTACTTACATTACAGGTCTTTATTCTAATCCTTGATACAGATATTTCCTAAACTACACTCAGCATCATCCCAGGAGATTTTTTTTTATATATAATTTTTATTGTGCTTTAAGTGCAAGTTTACAAATCAAGTCAGTCTCTCACATAAAAACTTATATACACCTTGCTACATACTCCTAGTTACTCTCCCCCTAATGAGACAGCCTGCTCTCTCCCTCCACTCTCTCTTTTCGTGTCCATTTCACCAGCTTCTAACCCCCGTCACCCTCTCATCTCCCCTCCAGGCAGGAGATGCCAACATAGTCTGAAGTATCCACCTGATCCAAGAAGCTCACTCCTCACCAGCATCCCTCTCCAACCCATTGTCCAGTCCAATCCATGTCTGAAGAGTTGGCTTCGGGAACGGTTCCTGTCCTGGGCCAACAGAAGGTCTGGGGGCCATGACCACCAGGGTCCTTCCAGTCTCAGTCAGACCATTAAGTCTGGTCTTTTTATGAGAATTTGGGGTCTGCATCCCACAGCTCTCCTGCTCCCTCAGGGGTTTTCTGTTGTGTTCCCTGTCAGGGCAGTCATCGATTGTAGCCGGGCACCATCTAGTTCTTCTGGTCTCAGGATGATGCAGTTACTGGTTCATGTGGCCCTTTCTGTCTCTTGGGCTCATAATTACCTTGTGTCCTTGGTGTTCTTCGTTCTCCTTTGATCCAGGTGGGTTGAGACCAATTGATGCATCTTAGATGGCTGCTTGCTAGCGTTTAAGACCCCAGACACCACTCTTCAAAGTGGGATGCAGAATGTGTTCTTAATAGATTTTATTATGCCAATTGACTTAGATGTCCCCTGAAATCTTGGTCCCCAAGCCCCTGCCCCTGCTACACTGGCCTTCGAAGCATTCAGTTTATTCCAGAAACTTCTTTGCTTTTGGTCTAGTCCAACTGTGCTGACCTCCCCTGTATTGTGAGTTGTCTTTCCCTTCACCTAAAGTAGTTCTTATCTACCAACTAATTAGTGAATACCCCTCTCCCACCCTCCCTCCTCTCATAACCATGAAACAATGTTTTCTTCTCAGTTTAAACTATTTCTCAAGTTCTTATAATAGTGGTCTTATATAATATTTGTCCTTTTGCATCTGACTAATTTCACTCAGCATAATGCCTTCCAGGTTCCTCCACGTTATGAAATGTTTCACAGATTCCTCACTGTTCTTTATCGATGCATAGTATTCCACTGTGTGAATATACCTTAATTTATTTATCCATTCCTCCATTGATGGGCACCTTGGTTGCTTCCATCTTTTTGCTATTATAAACAGTGCTGTAACAAACATGGATGTACGTGTATCTGTTCGTGTAAAGGCTCTTATTTCTCTAGGATATATTCCGAGGAGTGGGATTGCTGGATCGTATGGTAGTTCTATTCCTAGCTTTTTAAGAAAGCGCCAAATCGATTTCCAAAGTGGTTGTACCATTTGACATTCCCACCAGCAGTGTAGAAGTGTTCCCATCTCGCATCATCCCAAGGTTTTTAAGTTTTGTTTCCATTTTTTAAATTAGAAATGCCCAACGGCAGTCATGCTTCAACCATTTAAGGTCCACTTGATCACCATCAAGACAATTGGTCCAGGCCTAGGGATGAGTGATCACTACAGAAAAGGAGTGAAGGGCTTTCTCGATATCTGTGTAGACATTTCTTCCAGTGCCTTCTGCAGATACTACACATACAACCGAGGATGCTGCATTGCAAGTGCGTTCTATCAGAAGCTTCTAGATGGCCCACAGGTGCCACATCAATAAAGGGCTGAGATCAGTGAATACAAGTCCATTCTCTTCAAGACTGCCCTTAGTGCTCTGAATCCTTGTCTCAGAACGCACCCATAGATTATCTGTCAAGCGTTTTGGGCAGGACCTTTAACCTCTTCTAAGTAAAAAATGGAAACAAAATCTAAAAACCTTGGGATGACACTGAGTGGAGCGGAGAAAATTAGTTTCATCGTCTGCAGTGTGAGAACAAAGTCCCTGAATACCATACAGTGTTGTCGTCAGGATCAAATGTAAATGAACTCGCTTCAAACCCACAAAAAGCATTTGCTGGGAAGGTACCGTTACTGTAGTGTGAATCTTCACAGGGGGATGTACGGATAACCAGCTCACAAAGTTCTTAATGGAAAAGATGGCATCATTTGATTTTCTTCTGCTGCATCTAACGTAGTGCTAGCTATCAAAATTCACATAATGGCTGGTTGAACCAATGACCCTTAAAGCCTTGGCCCTAAAAGCATTTTGCTTATCATGGTTAATAGTTTGTTATCCATGACTGCTCTGGAAACTTCTGCTTTATGCTTCATGCTATTTATTCCATCTCCCTCCCAGTGGCTCGTTAAGGTGAAGACTACTCAATCATCCAACATATTCCATATTGCATGAACTGTCTCCCTCCTCTGGCTGAATCCTCAGGCTTAACCTCCCACACTTCCTCTTTCATTCAGGACAATCCATTCATCATTCAACTATAGTACAATACCTGTTCCCGGCTCCGAGTGATCCTCTCAGAGAGCAAATCCGAGTTGTTTCTTTCTTCTTCCAATTCCATTTCCAGTTGAGACACCTTCTCCTAAGAAAGAAGTCACGAACACAACCCATGTAACTTGCACAGACCCAGATTAAGAGAAAGGACTGACCTGTGCAAAGAGAACTCGAGAGCAAAAGGGAGCTTCATATTATTAGGGCCTGGGAAGGGGATGTGTCTTTCTTATACTGCCCAAAACAGATATTTTAAAAACTATATTTTATCACTTTTAGATACTGTAAAGTATAATAGTACATATTACAGAAAATTTAGAAAATACATAAAAGAAAAAAATATTACCCCAAACACTAACATAAACACTAAAGACATTTTCAAATGTTTCCCTCAAGTCTTTTTTCCCCCCTAAGAATCTATAACTGTAAACAGGTCTACTTAAGCCAGGTACCTGTTAAAAGACAACATGGACACATTTCCCTAAATGCTTCATGCTCAGGAAAATGTCTCACCTCCCTACTGCTCAGGGTTTCCAAAAATCTTGCGGCAGTGAGGTCTGTAACAGTCTTTTGCACCTGCCTCTTTCTTCTAGGGAACCCCGTACACCCCACACTGCACAACCCCGAACCTGCGCTGATTAATATAGCAATGTTGTTACATGCTGTAAGTCAATTCTGACTCATTGTGACCCCATAGGACAGAGTGGAACTGCCCCAAAGGGCTTCCTAGGCTGTAATCTTTACAGAAGCAGTTCGCTAGGTCTTTTCTGCCATGGAGTGGCTGATGGGTTCAAACCACCAACCTTTCGTTAGCAGCAGAGAGCTTAACCATTGCGCCACCAGGGCCCTTTAACGTAGCTAAAACAATCACCATGGGAGAATTATAATTTGCATCTTCCTTGCTGGCTCCTAACTTAGCATCATTGAGTGTTACAGAGTAAGCATTTCAAAGCAGCTTTGTACATGAAGAAAGAGGCTTCTAACACAAACTACCCCACTCAGACCTGCTAGGCTGTGGGGTCTATGCGTGCGTTACTCCTCTGTAGTCACCAGCCCATATGTCCTGAGTCTGGGTTAACTCAGAGCCACAAGCTCTAGAAAGCAACCGGCATTATGTGTTTTTAAACATGGTCTGCAGCATTTATATAAATATTGTCCCTGCAATGGCAAAGGTGACTGGCAAGCTATGGGTGTTTTTGCAAGCACCAAAAACAAAACTCACAGAGCTCATTCCCCACCAGAGCTAGAAAACTACTGGGAAGCTGGAAAGCTCTCTCCAGCAGCATCCCAAAGACGAAGTGAGCACGGGGCTGGGTGCTGCACAGATGACTGTCTGTTCAATGGTCCTGATTCCTCCAAGGCTGGCTTCACCGCCGTCAAACGTCACCAAGGCTCCGCAAATGTTGCATTTACATACAACACCCACCCGAGTTCTGGAGTTTACAGAAAGTGTCCACCCAAAATTAATTTGTTACGTGCTAAAGGGGCCCTGGTGGCACAGTGGTTACGAGCTCAGGCTGCTAACCAAAAGGTTAGCAGTTCGAATCCACCAGGCGTTCCTTGGAAACCCTATGGGGCAGTTCTACTCTGTGCTATAGGGTCACTATGAGTCGGAATCAACTTGGTGGCAATGGGTTTGTTTTGTTTTGTTTTGTTTAAATGAAGAAACAGGCAAGACATAGTTGCAGCACCACGGTCCTGCCAGCTGCTCTCTTAGGGGAGGAAACACCCTCTCAAGTGTGCTTCACAGGGGCAGGGCCTTGAGAGCTACTCATTTTAGTAATTAATGGAGAAATACCTAAAATATTCTACAGGGCAAAGGAAGCTTAGCCACACCATTGGCTAAGTGAGCAAAAGGACATGCTGTTTTTATTCAGAGTGTACTAGAAGGTGATGGCCTCGCAACCCAATCTCGAGCTAGCAATGCCTCCTCACAGGGCCGGTTCCATACCACAGAATCCAGCAGGAGCATTCAGACACGTCCAGGACCAGTTTACACCAGGGGTTCTAACTCCATGCCCCAAGAGGCTTCACCTGATTTTAAGCAGGTTGTCTGGGCCCTAGAGTAATCAGCCTCTCCTTAACTGGGGTTGACCTTGGTGTGCCAAAAAATTACCTCCCCTAAAGAGATCAGAGGAGATTGCAAAACGTGTAGCAATCCTATGAAAGAATAAGAAAACTGTAACCAGGTTATTCTGGCCTCTAAAAAGGGTCCATCTGATAAAATCTTTAATGGTTGAAATAAACTGCAACTAAGTTCCCCAGAGGTTTAAAAAAGTTATTGCTATTTATTTGCAAAGCTAAATCTGGAATTCTGTTGACTTTACATTCAAGCCATCTTCCTTGCCCTTGAGCACTGTCCTTTATCAAAACCTTGACAATTTTCACTTCTCCAGTAGGTATAAGATTTATTTTTCAGGTCTCTCTCTCTTTCTCAAAAGCCTGTGTGTGTATATGTGTGTGGTACGTGTATGTAGGTGTGTCCATATGTGAGTGTGTGTGTGTATGTCTGTACGTGGTGTGAGTGTGTGTGTGTGTCTGTAGGTGTTTCTGGTGTTTAGATGGTTTATTTCCTGAGGATTCTTCTTTTTCAGAAGCTCAGGTTCTCCCTGCCAGATCAGTGGACTGTTCATATTTAGACCCGTTACTTCATTAATGTTTTTTCTAACGTGTTGTGTTTCCATCCCTGTCAATAGATCACTCCCACCCAGTGACTCCACTGAGACTGTACTATGCACACAAAAATAAACTGAGCCATAGTTTGCCACTAGCTTTGGCAAAGCGAGATAATCTCTGAGGAAAAATGGGCCAGAAACAGGAAGAAAGAATGGCATGCATGCTGGGGCAGGTGAGCACTGTCTTCAGGCGTCAGGCGGTCTGGCCCAGGCGCGTCCTCCCCACCCCTGGCTACGCAGCGGAGCAGTGGTGGTTCAGCAGGAGAGTTCCCTCCTTCCGTGCAGACACCCAGGTTTCACTCCCAGCCAGTGCACCTCACTCACAGCCACCCCATCTGTCAGCGGGGCTTGTGTGTTGCTGTGATGCTCAACAGGTTTCAGAGGAGCTTCCAGACTAAGACAGCCTAGGGAGAAAGGGCCAGCAATCTACTTCCAAAAATCAGCCAGTGAAAACCCTAGGGATCACAACAGTCCAATCCACAATCAGTGATGAGGATGGTGCAGGACCAGGCAGTGTTTCATTCCACTGAGTGTGGGTCACCATGAGAAAGGGGCGACTCAACGGCAGTCAATAACCACAACAAGAGATACACAGCAGTTCTGTCCCCTTTGTGGTTGGACAAACTATCTACGTGCCCTTATATAAAGTCACCTAACCTCTCTGGGACTCAGTTCTGCTTCCTCCTCAAGCAGATGAAGACACTGGACCATGTTATTTCCACCACTCCTTCTGGCTCTGAGGTCCAACAAGTCTATGATCTACTAGTTTCTTTCTCAAGTCAAGAAATGATATTACTAACATCTGGTTGTTCAAGAGAATAAAAACTGAAGATTTCTCAAACGCAGAGGTACGAGTGGAGAGGCTGCCCACTAATGTCCCAGACTCAGTCTCTAAAGACCCCCCAGCTCTGGCTTATTGGGCCCACAAACCTCCATCTGCTTGACGAGTCTGCTGCGGTCATCTTTGAGCTGACTCTTGGCCTCCAGCTCATACTCCAGGTCCTTCAGTGTCTGCTCCAGAAGCTGCCTTCTCGTGAGAGCTTCATCCTGAGATCTCTGGTAGTCCCGTAACTCATCCTCCACCAGGCGCATCTGGAATGAGGAGGTGGAGTGGTTTTCTGAGGTGATATCCCAACAGACAGGACATAGGCTGACCCCAAAGAAAAGAAGATCAAGGGGAATGCCCCTCCCCATACTGGAGATCAGAGGACCTTGAGCAAGTTCCACCTCCCTCTGGGCCTCAGTTTCCTCTTCTGTAAGAAGGGGTTAGACAAGGTCAGCATGTTCCACCTGCAAGTAGTAACCCATTGGTTTATAAACTGTATTTAATAGCTGTTGACCACAATTTTTTTTAATATAAGAGCAAAAAAAAAAAAAGAATATAAGCAAATATTGCTTTGTGCAACTTTTGTATATATTTGTAGGATTTACATATTACTGAGTCACAATGCAGTATGTATTTCTTACAATGGTTGATGGTTAAAATACTCTTGAAAGCCAATGAACTAGGTAAGGTTTTCCCAGAGTGTAATTTACTGCCCACCCTTGTCAGCATCACCTAAAGAGAGGTTTAAAATTCAGGGAAAATTAAAACCAAATTAATGACCCCAAAGCAACCTGGAGGCACAAAAACAAATAACACAAGAGGGTACCTTAGGTGAAAACCACTGCCGGGTACCCAGAATAAAATGTCACTGCTGTCATAACTGACAGCGTTATTTTCATCCACAAGGTGGCACTGCACTAACAGCTTTGAAGAAAGTGCCTCCTGCCAAGGAGACCAGCCACCTCAGGCACCGGGTGGGTATTCCCTAAACATCTGTGAGAACTGAAACAGTGACGTGTCTGTTTTGTTCCACCTTCCTACCCTCCTGGAGATGGTCAAAACTAAGGGATGAAAGCACGGTTTTAGGAATACCGGGGATTATTCCCTTCAGAGAGTATACGTAAGAATAAGTGGCAAAATCCATTTAGATATCACTCTTTTGGGGTGGTTTTCACAGAAAAGTTGAGGACGCCTCAGAGATGGTCTTTGGAGACCCAATAGGTTAGGCCAATTGGGAAGACCAGTGGGAAAACTTTAAAATGTCTATTTCTTTCAAATCAAAACACTATCACAGGATTTAGGATAGGCCTTTATAACTTTTTTTTTTTAATTGAGATCTCTAACTCAGTTCAACCAAAACACGGGTGGTAAACAGGGTTGAGTTTTTCAAGGATCCAGAGTGACCTCAGCTTGTTAATTCACTGCTGTTGTAGACAACCCCACGACCTCAGCAGCTTGATGGAGGGTGGTATCTGACTAGCTTCCCTTCCATGATGAGGTGTCCATTTCTGCCGTTCAAAGGGAAAGAGTCTCTCATAGGCTATGCCACCCAGAAAAATGAGGAACAGCCATCTTTGCTTCCATTGTAAAGGGTCATTTTCTGAATTACCGCTCTTTTACAAGCAACAGTGGCTCCTTCAGGCCTTCACTAATCTCTCTGGGACTTAGTTTACTTATCTAACTAGACGGTCTCTTAGTCTCCTTCCAACCTGGAGATTCTAGGGTAACAGCATTATACGAAAAGCAACAGGAAGCACTTTGCAGGGATCACTGTGACATTGTGACTTTTCAAAACCAAAACAGAAAGACCAAGTGCTTATTGGTGTTCTGGCAAATATCTGAATTCCTCCATGCCTTTGCTAGAGAAATAAAAATGATTTTTTTTTTTAATGCCAAGGAGAACTGTGATGTAAGTGTGCTAATTCCAGCTGCTGATTTGAGGGCTGTTCCCTGTGACCCCTGTCAGCTATACCTGTGACTCCCCAGTCAGCTGTACCCTGTGACCCCTGTCAGCTGTACCCTGTGACCTCAGTTCAGCAGGGATCCTCTATCAGGGTCCTTTCAGAAGTGTTCCAGAAGTCTGCGATAAATATCCATTGTTCTTTTAGATATTTTAGCACTGACTCATGGGTGACTTTTCTTTGTTCATAAAAAGTTTGTTTTGTAAAGAAAAAGTTGTTTTCCTCTGGAATCTTAGTGGTCTTGGCACTGTTTATATGAAGGAAAAAACACACACGTACATATAAACCTCAGAACTGAAGAAGGGAAGCTAATATTAATTTAGTGCCCGAGATGTCAGACACTGCTAAAGAGTCTCATGTGTTATCTCATTTAATTATTAAATCATCCACAGTCTGTACATTTTTGAAGAAGTAGAAACGGATTAACGTGGTCAAGGTCACCCAGCTAGTAAGAGGCACAGCTGGAATTCAACACACACTGTGCCTACATTCTAGAGCCTTGAGCTTTCCATTAAAATCATCAAAAAGTTCCCTTTATTTTTCTTAGTTCCTTAGGGGGTCACGATTTAAGTGTCCCAACATTTGGGTTGTCCCTGGGTGGTGCAAACAGTTAACAAGCTCAGATACTAACCAAAAGCTTGGAGGTTCGAGTCCACCCATCTTGGAAGAAAGGCGTGGCGATCTACTTCCCAAAAATCAGCCATTGAAAACCCTATGGAGCACAGTTCTACTCAGACACACGTGGGGTGGCCATGAGTTGGTGCTGACTCAATGGCAAGTGGGTTTTTTTTTTTTTAATTTGGGTTACTTTTCTCTATTATTCTTAAATATAAAACCAAGAATACGCTTAAATAATTTCAGTACTCATAAATTCTTGAGGATTTCCTTTTGTCCCCATGATTGTCGTTATGAAATTCTTGACCACCACTCCCCATGCCAATAAAAGTCTTTCTTATCAAAAATGAATGGCAAAAAACAGTTGGTTACTACAGTCCCTGTTCTAAAATTAAAGTATTAACACCTATAAATCTTTTGGACACAGCTGGGCACATAACTGGTGCTCTATAAATGGTAGCTAAGCATTTTAAGCAGGAAATTTTGGACTAATCAAGAAAACAGTCAGTTTAAAGTTATGTCAATTTCACCTCCGCATTCACAGGTCCTCTGGGGCTTAGAAGGCCATCTTCCCCACGGAACCATCCGCAGTGTGAAGAGTGAAAAATTAAACATGAAAGCTACGTTGGAATCTACCCCCAAGTTTCTCACAGAAGAGTTTCAAAGTAATTGCAAAGGGCACTTTGAATAAGCGGCACTTATCGGCCAGGCGTTACCTCCTCCTGAATTTTCATGGCTGTCAGATGGGCCTTCTCTGCCTCCAGGGTTTTCTCCTTCAAATGCCTTTGCATCTCTGCAAGCTCCCTGCGATTCTTCTCCTTGTACTCATCCAGCTGGTTCTGCAGCTGCAGCGTTGACGTGCGGGATGCCTCAACAATGTCAGCCATCTGGAAGAGGTGGTACAGACATGAGCCCACCATAACATGCTCCACCAGGGGCAGGGAGCTAGGTTTGGGGTCCATTTAAACACAGAAGGCATCTCCTCCTCTCCCTGCCTTCTACAGCCTTTCCAACAGCTCTGCAAAGCAGCTGGTCATGGGCCCCCCATGTGTGGTCACCTCTGGTTTGGGAGCAGCTTGGAGGAGTGAACGAGCACATCCTTGGAGCTAGATACACAGTCCTGGGTTTATATCCTTGCCTTTCTACTTACCAGCTATGTGACTGGGGCATGTACTTAATCTCTCTGGGCCTCAGTGACCCCTCACTGGAAAGACCAAAATCAGCTGTACCCTGTGACCCCCCCATCAGCTGTACCCTGTGACCCCTGTCAGCTGTACCCTGTGACCCCTGTCAGCTGTACCCTGTGACCCCCTTGTCAGACTGTTGTCAGAATTAAAACAATCCAGAGATATAGACAGAATTCTACTTAGATGCAAAACAGCTAGTCAAGTGACTGGCACATAACCCAGGTGTCTAAAAATGGCAGCCACCATTGTCCGCTTCTAGGATGCAGGAAGCCCATCGGCCTCGTGCCTGTCCCCTCCTGGGTATCTGGGGGAGACACAAGCAGAGGAGCTACTGTCCTTTACATTCCTGGACAAGGAAGATAGGTGCTGAGTCCTAAACAAGCCACAAACACTTAGATTCTGGTTGGAGAAACACGTGGTAACTCTGCATTTACATGCCAGATGGCTTCACGTAATTTTTTAAAGGAGCTGGGCCCAGAATCCAGAGAGCGTTAGCATTTACTTCTTCTGGCCAAGCTCTCTGTACCTGGGATTCTCAAGTCCAAAGAGCTGTTTCGGGTAATCTGCAAATCCCTGACACATGTACCTAGTATCACACTGATGTTAACTGCACACTTCCTAAGCTTTCATCAGACCCCCAAAGAGGACTGGGTCCCAACAAAAGGCTTATGCCCTGCACCCTCCCCCTCATTCACTTCCCTTACCTCCTTCTGAAGTTTCTCGATGGTCTTGTCCAGGTGCCATCGCTCGTTCTCCATTTCATTCTTCAGCCTCCTTAATTGCTCTTTCTGCTCAGTCTCATCTTTTAGCTTCTCAGACAACTGCTTCTGCTCCTGGGTGGCCCGACTCAGATTTCTCTGCAGGTGGCAGGAAGAGGACAGTGCTGTCACCTACCTACGAGGTCGGCCATGGCAACAGGTGGCAGAGGGAATTTCACACCACGCCACAAAGCAGCCTGACCTGTTACATCAGTGACAGGGGAAAAGATCAAAATAAAGCCATCGCAGAGACACAAGGACATTGTTAGTTCTGAAATTCAAGGACTGGAAAGGAAAGCTGACTTAACCAAAAACATCCACAGGAATGAAGAGGAAGACAAAGGATGTATTGTAGAAATACGGACAATGCCAAGGCTGTCAGGGGTGGCAATCCAGGAGCGTGGCTGCAAATCTGAATGTCTGTGCTCAAAAACTGAGGTTAGGGGCCCCAGGTAGTGTAAATGGTTAATGTGCTTGGCTGCTAACCAAAAGGCTGAAGGTTCAAGTCCACCCATAGGTGCCTTGGAAAAAGACCTGGCGACCTCCTTTCCAAAACATCAGCCACTGTGGAGTACAGTTCTACTCTGACACACGTGGGGTCGCCAAAAATCGGAGTTGACGCCACAGCAACCAGTTTAGACCTACCTGGCAATCCACACCCTGTGGTAGGCAGTATTGCACCTGTATTCTTAGAATTTTATCTGCTGTGCAAATGGTTCTTAAAATAGCTACAAATGAATCTATAAGGGAAGAGAATAATGCCCCACAGGCCAAGAGTCCATCTGGGGGCAGGGAGCTGCAATCAACAGAACTCAGTGGGCTGGACTCAGATACAGAAAAAAAGGAACTTGGGAAGCTCCAGACGTTGATGAGCTCGATAAACAGAATACAGTATCAAACGGAAGAAACACTAGTCAGAAAAAGTGTACATGGATGGTTATTTGGTGAATCAGCACCAAACGCTAATACTTACGGTACAGCATAACCATCTCGGGCCAGATATCTTCCCTGGTCTCCCTTCAATAGCTCATCTCCCAGTGCTACACCGACAGGCGTCCTTCATGTAAACAATACTCAATTCCAAAACAAAATCCTAAGATAGGTTAGGAAAGTGGCTTCTTAGAACAACTAAGCATGAGGGCCATTGGTGTGAGGATATCAAAAGGGGACGCAGCGCAGAGCAGGGGGCGCATGACCCACAGACTGGACCGTCTAGAAGACGTTATTGGGTGCTGAGGGCTGAATGTGGGTTAGTACAATTACTGCGTAGAGTCTACCAGATTCTGCCTCCCTGTAGAAGCTGCATAAAAACAACAATTTATACTTTTACAGTGCTTAACTGTTTACAAACTGCTGCCACCTGTGCTAACTCGGGCATCTTGAAAACATTCCCCAGTGACCTGAGGCACTCCTGGTTTGCACAGAAACAGCGCTGCTCTGCCAACCATGTGACCTTCCACGGAGGTCTCCCAGCCTCTGGCTGAGGGGCTGGCTGTGCTTTGAGAACCAGCCAGCATAGCCAGGCTGCTGAAGTTAGTTACTGCAGGGAACCAATGCCCACAAAAGCAGTTGGGGAAAAGAAGGGGCAAGAGGAAGGAAATCAGAGGCTCAGTTAACAGGAGGGTGTCCTACCACAACCACAGCTGGGCACACACCACAGGCGGGTCAACCCCTGGGATTTCTGTTGGTGGTCTATTTAGTGGTGTTGGGGGAAAGAGCAGCCCTGGTGGCACAGTGGTTAAGCACTCGGCTGCTAACTGAAAGGTTGGTAGTTTGAACACACCAGCCACTCTGAGGGAGAAAGATGTGGCAGTCTTGTTTCCATAAAGATTACAGCCTTGGAAACCCTATGGGGCAGTCCTATTCTGGCCTATACGGGCACTATGAGTCAGAACTGACTCAACTGCAATGAGTTTCGGCTTTCTGGTTTTGGGGGAAAGGGGGACATGTGGGGTAAGGAAAAGGGGGACATAGGGGAGAAGGGGAACACATGGGGTAAGGAGAAGTTGTTACCGTGGATCTGCTATATGGGAGAAAAGTCCCAGGAACACATAACTGAAAAATGTAAATTCTTAAACAACAAATATAGAGGACTAGCAATAGCTTACTGTAGAACCTGCAGGATCCAACTCAAACCTGGCCCTATGGATCTACCAGCCTCTTGGATCCCAATCCCAGGGGCTCCTGGGTCCACAAACAAGCCAATATCAGCACCATTTAACCTCCACGTGGTTTGTAATTTATACAGCACACTTTGCCCAGGCAGAGCTTCATCCTAGTCCTTCTGTGCACTGGGGACACCAGAGGCTCACTGCTCTGGGCTTGGTGCCTGGCCAACACCATCATCCCACCGACACACACACACACACACACACAAGTTCTGCTAAATTAACTTTTTAATATTTCTTGCATGCTTGCTTCTATTTCAAGGTAGTAGGATCTACAAAAGCGAGGGGTAGATTTTCTATGCGGGCATGTTGCAAACCCAGGTTCACTACTGGGCATACGATAAAAAAACTCAGTGGTTAAGAATTAATACCTATCCCCAAAAGTGGTCTGAAAACTTCCTAGGTGGAAACCACCAAGGGGGTGTGGGTGGCCCTTATTTAATCAGCCCTTACTTAAAATGTAAAATGTAGCCCTTTCCTGTGGACTCACAGTTCTTAGAGTGAGGCCCACAAATTAGCATTTAAAAGTTACCCAGGTAATTCTAATGTTTGAGAAACATCATTTTAGAACAATGCTCTGCCTTTTCTAGTGTTCAAGAAATATGTTTCAGTAAGTCACTGCTGAGAAAACATGCCCCAAATTCTAATGGAAAGAGACGAAGTTGGCAACTTTGTCATTTTTTTTAATCCTTCATGTGGGCAATGTTAGTGTGAGATACTCCATAGCTACAATATATTTCCGAGACCAGTGATACAAGTCCATTGATTGATAACAGGACAAAACCTTTAGGGGAAATGCAGCATCTCAGAGAATTCAAGACACAACGTATGGTGTCCCTGAGCTTGAGGACCATTACCTGTCAATGGATGCAAGTCTTTTACTATGTGACCGAGTAAGGCCCAGATTAAACCATATGAACAATAACCGTGTGCAGATGATCCTATGGGCTCAAAGGAACAGGCGGTTTGATCGGGAGGAGGCTGGTCCTCTTGGAGCCCTGGCCAAATGATAACTGGACTACCGATGTGGAAACATTGGGGCTCTTTTCCTCTGTTGTCTCAGTATACAAAAATCCAACGTGGTGGGAGGTAATGGGATCCAGAATAGATACCAATATCGATCCCTGAATGGAAAAATGGTGGTTTCTCCAGAAAAGGTTTCTTTACCTTCCCATCTACAGAAGCGACTTGTAAAGGGAATCACAGGCACCATCGCCTTGGATGCATTACAAGTAGTCCTAGGGAGCAGCCCAGTTCTAAACCAAGTGCCAGGGGTCAAGCAAACCAAGGCTGGCTTCTTTATGGACCCTCTACCACTTTTTGACCAAGTCATAATAAATTAGACAGAAATTTGCTATGGTCTGCAGCTACTATGAAGATGCAACAGACTGCTAAATGCACAAGGACTTTGAATTGTAAAACAATTGCTTTTAAAAAAAAAAAAGTTACTCTTTCCTCTTCAACCAAGGCTTAAGCTCCCTTTTAACTGCCAGCTTGGGGAAGAGAGGCATGCGGAGTTATTGAACTAAAGGATCTGATTATCTGGTTCCCGAATTTCAGAGAAAACATTGTGTTCATTTTACAATGACCATGGGCTTTTCATGGCATTAGAAGGGCACAGGACCAGGCAGCGTTCCGTTCCATCACGCATGGGGTCACTGACTGAACAGCCAACTTGACAGCACTAACAACAACAACAACCACTTTTGAGTCCAGAGAATTCAGATAAAGATGGCGAGACTGTCGGGGCTGTTTCAAATCCTTGCCAGGTCGTACTGGCAGTGGTTAGCATGGCTGCACACAGCTCGAAGCCTTCTCACCATCTCTACACAGCTGGGAAAACAGGCCTCAACAAAAATAACATGTCAGGGATAATTTCCAAGGCAAGGAGAGAAATTCGAGGGGTGGGAATGGATGGGATTACATTAAGATTTTAGGCTTTGAGCCATCATCTCTCTGTTCTGTACTCTGAATTAAATATTAGCTGTAGATTCACAGCTGGTGAACTGCTTCCATATGTGGGAAGATTTGTTTGGCCAAAAAATGATAAAGATGATCTGAGAGACCACTATTGCGGCACCCAGTGCTGGAATCGAACATGACACAAAGGTACAGAACTGTGTCTGTGTATGCTATAAATGCTCCTCCTTTCTTTCTGCCCCCAAATCGCTCGCAAATTCAAACCATGCACTTTGGCAGCTGGATTCGGTACCAGCAGTGATCACAAACCTTAACCCACAGCACAGTAAGCCATCCAGGCAAAATCAACCAATCAGGTGTTTCTAACAAACCGTCCACACAAAATCAACCAATCAGGAGTTTCTTACAAACCATCCAGGCAAAACCAACCAATCAGGAGTTTCTAACAAACTGTCCAGACAGAATCAACCAATCAGGAGTTTACAACAGAAATCTAGAATTAAAGGAAAAGAAATCCAAAGTTGGGGCAGTAACAACAAACATAGAAGAAAATAGGGCTAAGTGTGTACAAAAACAGGTTCTCAGGGTTATTTGTCGTTACCAGGGACTGGGGGAGGGAGAAATAGAGACTTATTGCTTAAAGGGTCCTGAGTTTCTGTTTGGGGTGATGGAAAACTGAGAAATGGATAGGGGTAATATGAAAATAATTAATGTCACTGACTTGTACCTTTAAAATGGCTGAAGTGGCAAATACTTTGTTGTGTATACCTCCTCACAACAACATATTTAAAAATGATTAAGATGGCAAAAATTTTGTCCTAAATATTTTTACAACAAAAAAATTTACAAACAAAACAAGTTCTCTATCAGAACCCAGAGAAAAGGAGTGTGGCCAGGAGAAGGATTAGCCCCTGGGTGAGGCTGACCTGTGTGAATCCTGGAACACACCCTGAGGAGATGAATCTGCTTACTGAAACAAGAGCTGCAATTAGGCCTTTAAGAATCTGAACTCTGACTCTTCCCAGCTCTTAAACATCTTTAATGTGCCTTAAACTCTCTCTCCACCCCCCACCCCCCACCCACACGGGTCTCTAATAGAAAGCTTTAACAACCTTCCCCTTAGTCTGCCCTCAAAACCACCGGCTTTACCGCCTCAGAAACTCGCCTGAGGGAAGCTAGGCAGGGAGAAGAAGGATAGGCCTGGACCATGTCCAGGGTACTGTGCAAAGTCAACTTGGAACTTCAATGTGGGTTTTTTTTTTTTTTTAAGAACTCACTTTAACCGATCTTTCTAACCTTCAAATGTGAAAACCTAATTTTCTAAGAACAAGCTGATTTTGAATAGCGATAGCTATCTAGTCTCAAAGAAAGTACTTCCTCCCACACCTTTTAATAGCCAGCTAGAAGAACTTTGTACAATGCCTTTGCCCAGAAGAGAAGGCTTCTGCCAGAAAGCGGACCCCACACTGCCTCGGAGACCCCACGCTGCCTTGGGGACCCCGCACTGCTTTGGGGACCAATTCCACCGGCCTCCTTACATAACTCAGATTCTATCTTGGGAAAGTTGTCTTGCTCTAGACACAGTTCTGTACCTTTGTGTCTAGAGCAAGATTTCTCAACCTTGGCACTACCGACATTTTCGGTTACACAGTTCTTTGTCGGGTGGGCTGTCAAGTGCATTGTAGGCTGTTTAGCAGCACCCCTGGTCTCTCCCCCACTAGATGACATTAGCACCCCCAACCCAGTTGTGATAATAAAAAATGTCTCCAGACATTGTCAAGCGTCCTCTAAACTAGAACCAGTGGCCGTTGAGTTGATTCCAACTCACAACAACCTCGTGTCAGAGTAAAACTGTGCTCCATGGGGTTTTCGATAGCTGATTTTGTGGAAAGTAGGCCTTTCTTTTGAGGCACCTCTGGTGGACTAAACTTCCAACCTATTGGTTAGCAACCCAGTCTCTCCAAATGCCCCGGGGGTCGGGGGAGGGAGACAAAATCACCCCCAACTGAGACCCACTGGTCTAGATGGTAGTCGCAGGTTACTGTAGGTGAAAAGGAGCTAGCAGAAGCCGGGGACCGTTTCTTTAAAAGTCCTGTGATTTTGTTTCTCTGTGCTTTCTTTAGGAGGAAGTAGGACAGCTGCCTGAGCCATTTACCTGTGCCTCCTCTAGTTCACCCTCCAGGCTCCTCTGAGCTGTCATGGCTTCCTTTTCTTCCTTTCTGGCACGCACGAGGGCCTCCTCTAATTGCCACTTTTCTCCCTACAATGAAACAGTTGGTCAGTGGTGCTTAAATGTGTGCTAAGCCTGTGAGTAAAATGACCACAGGAGACACCCACAGACACACCAAAGGCTGTGCTCACAACGTTCCACTCACAGGCCCGAGGCGGCATACACCAGCCACGCTCCTGGGTGTTTGTGCCTGTCTGCCACCCATTTCTTAGCCAGGTGTTAGCATCCACAGCATCTAGACTTTTTTTGAAAATATAAATATCTAGTCTCAACCCTGGAGATTCAAAAACGGCAGGAACTGAATGGGCCCAGGCAGATAAAGTTCTCTAAAAGGCTCCAGGTGATTCTGACAGCTGACCACATTTGGGTCTATTCTGCTGGAATTCATCTCCCTTTTCCTTTCTTTGGTCCCCACTTTCATTGTCAGCTGCCATTTCCCACAGCCATCTGTGTGTGCCTTTCACTTCTAGAGGTCTACCAAATCAGATCACTGGTTTGTCAAAACCTGTGTGGCTTCAAAGACCGTTAACTATGTGTTAAAGAACAATGCCTTGGGTGACAATAGGCCTGGTGTTGTGTTGGGTCATCTTTTCAGGTGCTTGGAGCTCTCAGCTAACCATCAGGAGGTTGTGTGTGCCAGAAGTCTTGAGGCCTGGGTGAGTGGGGATTTCTGGGCCTGGTCCCGTGTTTTCCGCCCTGACCTTATCAGGCCTGTTCCCAGGCCTCTCCAGAAGCATCTCTCATTCACACCACTCTTTGACAAATGACAGAAACAGCTTGCCCAGAGGATACATTCACGATTGCACTGATCTTTCTTACTAACTTATGATGATAAATCCCTTCCAACTTCTCCAACCACTCGTACAGGAAAGAAAGATCAGCAGCTGCTAAACCCGGGATGGGGGCCGGCCAGCCTTACCTCATACTTCTTGAGCATTTCCCTCGCTTTGGCTTCCTTGCCTTCTGTGTCATCGATCTGCCTCTGAAGCTGGGTGACGCTCCGCTCCAGGTCTCCAACTCTCCCCCGCAGTCTATCATTCTCCTCCTTCAGGGCCTTCACCTGCACTTCAGCACCTGCCTGGTTTTGTTCTGAGGTGTTGCTCCGACTGGCGAGGACCTCGACATTCTGTTAAAAACATGGATCGGGAAAACATGGGCACCCATGTAGAGAGGCAGTCCCCAAGCACAAGGATAAAAAGTTGACGTTTATTAAAATCCCACTGAATGCCAGGCACTGTGTTAAGCCAGGGGTCTGCAAAATACAACCCACAGGTCAAATGCAACCTGCCACCTATTTTTGAAAATGAAGTGCTCTTGGGACACGCCATGCCCATTTGTTTACACATTGTCTATGCTGCTTTCACGCCACGCCGGCAGAGTCGAGTAGCTGCGACAGAGACCATATGGCCACAAAGCCTAAAATATTTACTATCTGGTCCCTTACAGAAAAAGCTTGCCAACCCTTGTGCTAAGTCCTTCACATGCAATTTCAGCCTTTTAACAACTCTAGGAGGCGAATACTATTCTTATCATCATTTTAAAGATGAGAAAACTGAGGTGAAGGTAGATTAAGTAACTTGTCCAAGATGGGTGAGGAGGAAGTGCACTCAGGCCAAGTGGACCCAGAACCCATTCGTTCTCTTAAGCGCTGCCTTTAGAAATGTTCGCTTCTCTGCCCTGTCACCACGTTGGCTATTGTTGTTAGGTGCCGTTAAGGCAGGTCTGACTCATAGCGACCCTACAGGACAGAGTAGAGCCCCCCCATAGGGTTTCCAAAGAGCAGTTGATAGATTCCAACTGCTGACATTTTGGTTAGCAGCCGCTTTCTTAACCACTCCGCAGCCAGGGCTCCCCCTCTTATCACAAGCAGCCCACAGCCTTTAACGAACTCTAGATGAGGGGCAGTTTCTGCTTCTAGCTTTTTTTTAATGCCCAAACAAAACAAAGATTTGCTCAAATTATGACAGAGTTCACAGTACAGGTTGTAGGTGCTATCTTCTGACAATGAGCTTGCGCTGCACACAATTCACAAGAGAAAGAAATGGCCGCAAGCACAGGATGGCTATTGTTAATTCCAGATATCACATGGGCTGTCTACCCTTTGCCTCAGCACCCTGCAGTGATAGTAAGTGGCCCTCCAAAGGTTCCAGCTCTCTGGGCGGATATCTTGCCTGTTCTCCATTTCAAAAAAAAAAAAATTTTTTTTTTTTTTTTTTTTATAAAGATAGCAACTTGAGGCAGCGGTGGTTCAATGGTAGAATTCCAGTCTTCCATACAGGAGACAAGGGTTCAATTCCCAGCCAACACACTTCATGCATAGCCACAACCCATCTGTCAGTGGAGGTTTACTGTTGCTACGATGCTGAACAGTTTCAGCGAAGCTACCAGACTAAGATGGACCAGGAAGAAAGACCTGGCAACCTACTTCCAAAAACCAGCCAGTGAAAACCCTGTGGTTTACAACAGTCTAATCCACAACAGGTCATTGAGATGGTGCAGGACTGGGTAGCATTTCATTCCATTGTGCACAGGGTTGCCACGAGTTGGGGGTCAACTTGATGGTAGCTAACAACAACAACAAAAATACCAGTATGGGTCACCTACACAGGTAACAGAATTCATGGCAAACCTAACGCTCACGAAACCATGCTGCAGGTGCCTAGAAGGAAAAGAAGGCCCAGGGACGGCAGGATTTGGCTTTAGCCACTATGTCATGGTCCCCTCGGGTGGACAATCTGATGGAATTGCTTGCATTAGCTTTTTGAAAAGATCTTTAAATCTTCTAACAACAGACTAAGCTGTATTCTTAGCTTGGCAAACAGAGAATTTTAGACATTAGAGCACCTTTCTGAAACCCACATGCTTAGTTCTATATGTCTGAGAGAGCCCATCGGAGCAAAGCAACTGAGTTGGCATGAGGTTAGCTGGCTTGGCTAGGGGAAACTAAGGGGCCAGGATCTGGAATTCCTCAGAACCACTTGGATGTCATCTCCTACTGACACTCATGAGAGGAATGCATCATAAAGATGAACAGAAGAGAAATAAAATGTGGTTGTAAGCTTGAGAATCCAGTAACAAGCCAGACCAGAAAAGAAAGAGAAAAGCCTAGACTGCCTGTCCCTGCCCTAACTTGGGAGACTGATATAATAAACTGATTGAAGGACAAGAGACTATAAACTACAGTTATCAATACAGTGTGGTACTGGCATAAGGACAGACATATAGATCAATGGAATAGTACTGGGAGTCCAAAAATAAATCCTTACATTTATGGTCAATTGATTTGTAACAAGGGTACCAAGACAATTAAATGGGAGAATGAGCAGTCTTCAACAAATGGTACTGGGAAAACTGGATTATCCGCATGCAAAAGACTGAAGTTGGACCCCTTACCTCACACCATGTACAAAAATTAACTCAAAATAGACTATAGACCTAAATGTAACACTAAAACACAGGAACATAGAAATAGAAAACATAGGCGTAAATTTTCACTTAACTTTGGGTTAAGCAAAGACTTCTTAGATACAACACTGTTACGGACTGAACTGTGTCCCCCCAAAATATGCGTCAATTTGGCTAGGCCATGATTCCCAGAATTGTGTAACTGTCCACCATTTTGTCATCTGATGTGATTTTCCTATGTGTTGTAAATCCTACCTCTATGATGTTAATGAGGCAGGATTAGAGGCAGTTATATTAATTAGACAAGACTCAATCTACAAGATTAGGTTTTGTCTTAAGTCAAACTCTTTTGAGATATATAAAAAAGAGAAGCAAGCAGAGAGACCACAACTACCACGGCCTGCACCAGGCTGAGTCAAGTACAACTAGATGGTGCCCAGCTACCACCACTGACTGCTCTGATAGAGATCACAAAGAGGGTCCCAGACAGAGCTGGAGAAAAATGTAGAACAAAATTCTAACTCACAAAAAAAGACCAGACTTACTGCCTGACAGAGACTGGAGAAACTCCAAGAGTATGGCCCCTAGACACCCTTTTACCTCAGTAATGAAGTCACTCCTGAGGCTCACCCTTCATCCAAAGATTAGACAGAACCATAAAACAAAATGAGATTAAAGAGGCACACCAACCCAGGGGCAAGAACTAGAAAGGCAGGGGGAGACAGGAAAGCTGGTAATAGGGAACCCAAGGTCAAGAAGGGAGAGTGTTGACATGTCATGGGGTTGTTAGCCAATGTCATAAAACAGTGTGAGTACTGTTTAATGAGGAGCTATTTGTTCTGTAAACTTTCATCTGAAGTACAATTAAAAAAAAAAAAAAAGCAGTTAGGGAAGCAGCTAAAAACAAAGTGAATGAACAACAACAAAAAAAACTTTTGTGTTGTAAATGATACCATCAAGAAAATGAAAAGACAGGCCACAGAATGGGAGAAAATATTTGCAAACCATTTATCTGATAAGCAGCTTATATCCAGAATATGTAAAGGATTCTTACAACTCAGTAATAAAAAGATAAACCAATTAAAAAGTGGGCAAAGGATCTCAACAGACATTTTCTCCAAAGAAGATACACAAATGGCCAAAAAGCATATGAAAAATGTTCAACGTCATTAGTAACTGGGGAAATGTAAATTAAAACTACAACGAGATACACATTTCACACCCACTAATGGCTAAAGTAAAAAAAGACAGATAATGATAAATGTTGACAAGGATGTAGGGAAATTGAAATCACACATTGGAGGTGGAAATGTAAAATGATGGGGGCACTTTGGAAAGCAGTCTGGCAGTTCCCCAAAATGTTAAACACAGAGCTAAAATATTACCCAGCAGTTTCACCTTTAGGTATATAACTAAAGAGAAATGAAAATATGTGCCTACACAAAAACTTACACAGGAATGTTCGTAGCAGCATCATTCACAATAGCTAAAAAGTGGACACAACTCAAATGTCTATCAACTGATGAATGGATAAACAAAATGTGGTATATCCATACGATGAAATATTATTCATCCATAAAAAGGAATGACGTACTGACACATGCTACTACATGGATGAATCTTGAAAACAATATGTTGAGTGAAAGAAGCCAGATGCGAAAGGACAAATATTGTATGACTTCCATTTATACACCATGGTCCAGAACAGGCAAACCCATGGAGACAGAATGTAGATTGGTGGTTTCCTAGGGCTAGTGCGGTAATGGAGAGAAGGGGTAGGAAGTGACTGCTAATAGGTGCGAGGTTTCTTTTTGGGATATTGAAAATGTCCAGCATTGACTGTGGGGAGAGGTACACACTCTGAATATACTAAAAACCTCTGAATTGTACACTTCAAATGGATGAGTTGTGTATTACCCACATCATACCTCACAAAGCTCGTTTTTTAAAAAACACAAGGTAAACACAGGCAGGAGTAGGGATGGAGGGAGAGACGATGCCTTTACCCAGATGGTCTGGACTTCTACGAGAGGTGGAAGGGAGAGGAAGAGGAGAGTCGAGACACACGCCTGCATTACCTTACTAACATGGAATTTTTTGCAGCTATCACCACTATTTATTTCTACACGTGTAGAAATAACACTTACACGTGTAGTCAGTGTTTTTTTGGTCGCCCAGAATTCTCAGGAAAAGCATGGAAAGGGATAAAGGGCAGCTGGGGTACAGAACACTAGATCTGGTTTTACTTGGATTTGGGCCTCCGACACACGAGATAAGGGAACCTGGACTGCATTTTGACGTTTAGGACTCAGTATCTTTCCTATTTGAAAGTTGTGGGGGCACATTCTGAGTCCTGAGGATTAGGTGCTGGGAGAACTGACCAGGTAGGCTTATCTCTCGGCTGGTGCCTGTCCAAAACCTGCCCCAATCCTAGCCCAAGAAGGCACTTCCCCTCTGCTGACGCAAATACATTTAGATAAAATTAAGTTTATGAGTTAAACAACAACTAGACTAAAGAGTCATGATTAAAAGCCACTTCACAGGCTGAGTTCACCTCTAGGGAAGCTTGTATGTGCTGTGGTAGTTAGTTAGGTTAGGACTATTTGTAAAGTGATGGGTTTTTTATTCTAACTTTATCACACAATGTTTACAAACAAATCTAACTTACACCTCTGTTGACAAACCTTTCCAGAGCCCCTTCCCCGCCCTTGCCCCCACCCCCACATCCAGTTCATCATTTTATATAGAACCCATAAGTCAAATCTCCATTTCTTGAAAACCAAACCAAACATGTTGCCACTGAGTAGATTCGGACTCATAGGGACCCCGTAGGACAGGATAGAACTGCTCCATAGGGTTTCCAAGGCTATAATCTTTATGGCAGCAGACAGCTACCTATATCTCTCTCCCTCAGAGACACTAGTGGGTTCCAACAGCCGACTTTTGGGTTAGCAGCCAAGCGCTTTAACCACTGCACCACCAGGGTTCCTTCTCTTTCTTGAAACCATACCTAATTCTTCTGCCTCAGTTTGAGATCTAAAAAAATAAAAATCATATACCTTTTATCAAGGCACGTACTTCATGTAAGCTCCCCACTTGACTTTCCAATGAAGGAAAATTGGCCTAGAAGACCATTCAACGTCCTCCTACCTGAAATTCTTTGATCTATGCATCTCTTCTCCAAATGCTTAAGTCTGTGTCTCATGAGCATGACCAAGGCAGTAGAACTGCACCAAGTCCTGGAGAAGATCTCCTCAGACAAGAGATTATGGAGGACAAACACAGCTGACCTCACTGAAGAGGTCAGTAGATACTTTCTGTGATTCTTTGATCTCAAGCCCTATCTGTAACAAGGAGATTATAGAGGATGGGAAGAGAACTGCTACACGACTTGAAGAATGTGATCAATGTCACCTAATTGTTTGTGTAGAAATTGTTGAATTGGTATATGTTCAGTTGTGCATGCTCTCAACAACAGCAACAAAAAAACTTAAAAAAAAAAAAAAAGATTATACAGGGTGCTCCAGTATAAATAACCAAAGAGCACACCGTTTTTAATGATTCATTTAGCTACATCATACCACCTATCTAATGTCTATTTTATAAGGATGATATGGATTTGTTTTTTAATGTTTTTAGTATTACTCACCCATACAGAGTTATAGTAGTTAACAAAACTCCCAACACTCCAATTCCTTCATCACCCCAGAAGACTGGCAACCCCACACTAGGCCATTACCATAAAGACAAAAGCAACAGATGTGCTATTTTTTATTGTCCTTCAAGTTTGCGGCATCCCTTAAAATTGCACTGACGTCTCCTTTTTTAACCTATCAGGCAGCCAGGGTCAAAGGGTTTGATGACACAGTGTATGACTAGTGCACTCTTACACATGCTGGTAGGGGTATAAGTTAGTATGAGCTTCTGGAGGACAATTTGGTAGCATCTATGAAACCATAAGGAAGCCCTGGTGGCATAATGGTTAAGGTGCTGGCAGCTGAAAGGTCAGCGGTTTGAACCCACCAGAGACTGCATTCCCATAAAGATTACAGCCTAGGAAACCCTATGGGGCAGTTGTACTCTGTCCTACAGAGTCACAATAAGTTGGAATCAACTCCACGGCACAAAACAACAACATGATATCATCACACACACACCCTCTGACAGAGCAACTTCTCTTCTAGCTCTTTATCTGACATATGTACAAGATGGCACCCGGACAAGAGTATTAATTGCAGCACCGTTACAGGAAAAGATCGCAAACAACTAGACGCAGATTGACCGGGCACTGGTTAAATACATAACATCCGCTCGATGGCATCTTGTGCCTCTGGGGGGCAGGGGGCAAGGACGATAAAGTGAGGGAAAACCCAGGTACCAGGTAGGACACACAGCACCAGGGAAGGGCAATAAGTATGTAATTACTTGGATACACGAGAAACTGTAGCACTAGCCAGCCTTGGGGAAGGGAATTGGGGGCTACAAACAGAAAGTGGAGGACAGGAAATTCTCTTATAACTTTCGAATTTTGAACCAGGGGAATTCAACAGATACTAAAATTTTTTAGATAAATAATACATTTTAAAACAAAGATTGAACACATGGGCTTGGAGGACAACCCGTCTCTCAGTCAAGTTCTAACCTTCCTCCACCCTGGAGAAGCCCTTCGCAAGCCCATTCACAGAAACCTCTGGGCCCTGGAAGATAACGGAGCCCAGGAGCAGCTGTACAAACACAGCACTGGCCAGCTCTCCCACGCTGGTTTACAGAGCTAAGCAATTCCTTTTCACCACATATAGCGGGAGAGTGGAAAAGGCCCAGATGGCCCAGGCTTGCACTTACATGAGGGCTTCTCCAACTTTTCTACCCGAGCACCCCTAAGCCAGAGAAGCCCAGTGTGGGGTGATGAGAGCCAACTAAGGGACTGGAAGGGATGGCTTTCGAGGCTTAGGGTTTTCGCTTAAAAACACATGGAAATTTTGCCTTTTACACCCTAACATTTTTCCATTCTACTTCATGTCTCCTTTTATATTAAGATACTGTATTCTTAGTCTTCCAGGAAGATGCGCCACTTTTACCCCACGGCTTTGCCAACCACTCTCCTCCCCACGTACCCGGCCCACGCACACGTATCCTAGCCTTCGTAACAGAGACATAAATCATCTCACCAATGGAACTCTCAGTTTTAATTCTAAAAATACATATCTAACAGTGTAAAGATCAGATTCAAATCCAGTCTGTGCCTCTCTCTAAGGCCCTTCTCTTGGTCTAGCCTCAAGGAGCTTTAGGTTCCTCATTTAAAAAAAAAAGAAAAAACCCATTGCCTTCAAGTCAATTCCAACTCATACTGACCCTATAGAACAGAGTAGAACTGCCCCATAGTATTCCCAAGGCTGAGATCTCTACAGAAGCAGACTGCCACATTGTTCTCCCACAGAGTGGTTGGTGGGTTTGAACTCGCCAACCTTTTGATTAGCAGTTGAACGCTTAACCACTGCACCACTGGGGCTCCTTATTTTAAAAAGAGGGACAGAAATTACCCACCTCATACATCGTTGTCCATGTCTACTAAAGTGACCTCGGCTGTTAAGGAACCATTGTTAGTATTAGATCAACTTAACTCACATTGTTTTCCCAAAAGGGAAGGATTTTTCACAGCTTATCCACTATGGTTCTAAATCATCAAACCTAGCTTGGGGCCGCAATCTGCAACTTTTTACCAGTTAAAAATCCAGCCTGTTGTTAGTTGCTAACCAGTAGGCTCTGACTCAGAGTATAACACAATGAAACACTGCTGGCCCTGCGCCATCTTCACGACCATTAGTATGTATGTTTGAGTCCACTTTTGCAGCTAAAAAGAAAACCAAAGTCTTATAATAATCTTTCTGGGTCACTGTGCTGTACAAGTAAGATGACCCCTTTCTTATTTCAAGGGTAAATCAGGTTTCTTGGTTGGCTAATTCATTAAAAATTCAGTCTCATTTCCTAATCAAGGGTGGTCTGGTAAACTGACAGAAACTTAGAAAATTCTTCCAAAACAGGCAAACAGCATGTTTCAATGTGCTGAATTGCTAAATTTCCACTACTTCTAAAATAGTTGACTTTTAACCATATGGTCCAATTACTGATTTAAAGGGGGTGGGGGGGGAGACAGAAAGCAAATTCAAGTGTATCAGGAAAAAACAGCAAAACCCTACTTGCTTTCAGGTACCATTATTCATTGTAAATAATGACTTTCTTACTAGCTGGCACATTTTCATGAGCTAAAGCCTCATTTAGAAAAGTTCACACTGTCCGCTGGAGCCAGGGGAAGCTTTTATTCAAGATGAGCACAAACCCTCCAAGTGGCGCCACAAACGGCCACTGCCCCGGTGAGCATTTAGCCTGGTCCAAAGCGCGGACACTTTCCTTGCGGAAGCACAGACTTGACACCGAGAGCAATAAGGAACATGTAGGGCTCTGGGCAAGGGTGCCTGGCCTGTCCTAGTGCAGACCCAACACATACACATACCAGGTTTTATTAATTAACAAGGCCTCTGCCACAGCCGGCTTTTGTTTCCTTTCTGTCTCAGCTTTTTGCTGACTGAGTGAAAACAGCGAGGCGTGGAGACCGCGGAGTCCAGGGAATGGAATGTGGGTTTGTCAGTTCCATCTCACTGGCCGCCTCCATGGCCCAGAGTGGATCTAGGCTGATAGGTGTCCAAAGTGTCCCTAGGTCAGGTCATCCTTCTCACCATCACCCCTAAGGACTTTCATTTCCACAAGGTGGATGAAAACTCACTGCCAGCGAATGGGTTTCAACTCATAGCAACACTATACAACAGAGTAGAACTGCCCCAAAAGGTTTCCAAGGAGTGGCTGGTGGACTCAAAGTGCCAACCTTTTGGTCAGCAGCCAAGCCGTTAACCACTGCACCACTAGGGCTTCCCACAATAAGGACCTGGTCACAAATAATGAGTCCCTCCCTTGCTCTGAATGTGGCAGAAAACCAAACCCCTGTATTGTGTCTTCCCCTTAACCTCACCAGAGCAAGAGTAAACTATTTGGGTACAGGGACATCATAGATTTTGGTCATAAATGGTTCACTTTATCACCTTCCCTAGCTATCTGCGAATTTCACTGGCACAGACCCTCTAGGCCAGGGCTTCTCAAATTGTAACGAGCATATGAAGCACCTGAGGATCTTGTTAAATGCTCAGCAGTTCTGGAGTGGGGCCTGGGACTCTGCATTTCTACCAAGCTCCCAGTGATGCCAATGATGCTGGCCCCCAGCTCTCACTTTGAGCAGAGAGGCTCCAGGCTGATGAGAAGCCGCTCACGACTTCAGGGCCTTTCTGCAGAGGCTCGCAGCTCAGTCAAAAGCACAGTTCTGTCCAAGTCCTTTATGCTTCTCGGTACATCTTTAAGAGCCTAGGATTCGGTGTCTGGTGGCTGGGATGCCGCAGCAGGTTTTGCAAACAGCTCACAAGATAACTTACACAAGTCTTTGACCCCTCTGAGCCTCAATTCACATCCTTAGAGCAAATGTATGAGGCAATCCTAGTCCTAAATGGGTCAGAGAATCAAAAAAAGAGAGAGAGAAGTTTTCAAATGTTGAAATCCCTACACAAATGTAAGGTGGTGGGTTCCTTCCTTCCTCCTTTTTGACTCTGCCTACTTTTGGGTTAAGATGGGGTGGAATCACGTAAAAAATCACCATTTTATTTCCCATACCAAGAGCTCCACTAGAGTTTCCAAAGATGTCTTTGCTGTGTTTCTCAACTACCAACACTATTCCTTCCCAACATATTGGCAGTTCAGAACTCAACTGGTTACAAAATTACAAAACCCAAAAAAACCAAACCCACTGCCATCAAGTCGATTCCAACTCATAGCGACCATACAGGACAAAGTAGAACTGCCCCATGGAGTTCCCAAGGAGCGCCTGGTGGATTTGAACTGCCTACCTTTGGGTTAGCAGCTGCAGCACTTAACCACTACACCACTAGGGTTCCCACAAAGTTACAAGTGCATATTATTTGTTTGTTTGTGGCAAGTGGAGCAGTATATGAGAGAGATGGGAATAAATATGACAGACCAAATGGCAAAGAAGTAGACAGTGCTCAGTACCAAAACCCCAAATATTTTCAAGGAAAAGTTGATTCCATAGCCATGAATACTGAAGGTCAATATTCAATTTCCTTTTGTTAGAAGAACTGGATTCTAGACCAGACTGCTAATAATTTACTGTATGATGACTTCAGGCAAGTCATTTAACTTCTATCTGCCTTCAGTTAGCTTCTCCGTAACATGAATTGGTCAGTCTGGCTAGTTCCAGTGTCGCTTCCAGTTCTAACAATCTGGGATTCTAGAATGAACTTAAAGAAACTGGGCAATATTAGGAAATCATGAATATTGAATATAAAATACCAACTGCCAAAAATACAAACAGAATGTTTTTTTAGAAGTGAGAATGGCAAGACTGTGACTGGCTTACTTTGGACATGTCATTAGGAGGGGCCCATCACTGGAGGAGGACATCATGTTTGCTGAAGTAGAGGGCCAGTGACAACGAAGGAAACCCTCAGTGACTCAATAGCTGCAACAATGGACACAAACATAGCGATGATCATGAAGACGGTGCAGGATCAAGCGAGTGTTCATTCTTTTACACATAAGATGGCCATGAGCTGGGGCCGACTCGCTGACAGCTTACAGCAATAACAAAGAATCCCAGAGGTTTTATTCCTACCGTACTGTGCTTAAATTTCATGCCCAAATGCTGTCAGCTGAACCCAAATAGCTTCTAATCAATATCCGTGCCACACCAGCTATAGGTGAGGACCACATCTAAAGACAGGCAACTTGCTGCCACTGAGGCAGGACTTGGTGTTACTAGCTCCTTCCCTCCCCACCATCAGTACGTAACTTGTCGTAATTCACCTACTTTAAATGTACCGTGTGCTTAATGAAGACTTTATTTGTATCCTGTGTTTTTATTGCCCTGGTAGGAATTGTCCTGCTTACCAAACCTAAAAACCAAACCCATTTGCTGTCGAGTTGATTCCAACCGATAGCGACCCTACAGAACCATCTAAAAGATGCACCTTTTAAACATATCCAATTACCTAGTTGTTCCTATAGTAACTTAGTGACTACCTAGGTTAAAGGTGTCATTGGTTTTCTTCACAATGTCCTTCTGAAATAAGTCAATATGCTTCCCTTTAAATAGTTAAGCCAGATTCACTCTCAGGGTGGCCTGTAATTCAGACACAGGTCCAAGACAAAAGTTATGAAAATAAAATGCCTCACACTTGCTCACAGAACGCTTTCAACATATGGTCTTATTTAGGCCACACAACAAACCTATAGAGATACCAAAGATGGGGATAAAAATGCCTTTGAGAAAATAGAGGTCAAACAATTTTCCCCAGAGGCAATAGCTCAATAGTTAAGAGTTCAGGCCTTGACCTACCGTATGATTCATTTACATGAAATGTCCAGAATAGGCATGTCCATAGAGACAGGAAGTAGACTAGTGGTTGCCAGGGAGTTGGAAGGGGGTATTAGGAGGTTCAAGGCTTCTTTTTGGGATGATACAAATGTTCTGAAATTATGTAGATAGTTGTGAATGTTGTACAACATTGTGAATATATAAACATCCCTGAACTGTAGACTTTAAAATGGCAAGTTTTATGTTATATGGATTTTACCTCAATTAAAAAAAAAAAATTCAGGCCTTGGAGTTCAGACAGACCTGAACTAGCCCCACTGTTCCTCTCTAAGCCTCTATTTTCCTGTTGTTCTAAAAATGAAATGAGATCTTATGCAAAGCATTTTGCAATATCTTAGACACACAGTAGGAGCTCAATCAATAACAGTTACACATACACAAAGGTCAGGCAGCCAAAAGTCGCACAACCAGAACTGGAACCCAGCTCTTCTGACTTCTCGTCTGTGGCTGTGGTAGTGCTGACTGGGTCAGTGGCTGCTGGGAAAATTCCTCGAGTTAAACAGGTAGGGAAAAGGGGGACCCAACCCTGCAGACTGGGGCTTTAGCTACATCCATGCACTCACCAGACTGCATTTTACAGGCTTCTCTGAAACAGAGCTACAGACTGCCAGTTACTGGCTTTTGCCTTAAACACCACACTTTAAAAAGTCTTATAAAACTTTCCTATTCTCCCCAGGTTCTCTCAGCTTCCAGGAGATGAAGGAGCATCACATCACATTTGTAAGACACCATTTACGTCCCCCTGAGGACTACGATCTAAGCTAACCTTGTGCCTGCACATACGAGCCCTGTTTATAGAACCTAACATCCCCCACTGGGCTGTTAGCCCTCCAAGGAGCTGCTGTCTGGCGGAAGGGACTCCACCCAGACAATGCAGTGTTTCCAGAACTCTGTGTCACCAGAAAAATATTGGGCGGTGGGGGTAGAAAAAAAGCAGAGGTTGGACTCCCAGCTAGATCCACCTTGCCACTGCAAGACCAGATGGCTCTACAAATAGTTTAAAAATCAGCCAGCTATCAGCACACATGTACCCAACAGGCTGAACAAGATTTCTGAAAACAGAAGACAAACAGTTTCTCCACAGCATTGCCTACTGGGGAGTTGTGGGGACCTCTCTAAGATAAACCAAAGGTTGAGTCCGGAAGCTAACAGGTCTTAACCGAGTCCATAGTTCTACACTGGCTTCCCAGGTGTCTTGCTATTTGCGAAAGCTGATCCTTCAACCTTCTCATTCTTTTGTAGCCACGTTTCCATAAGTGCTAAAAGAAAGCGTCAATTCTCAGTTGTAGAAATCACGCCATTTAAAGTGTTAAATAAAAATGCTTAGACCAGCCAACTCTTCAGACAGGGATTGGACTGGACTATGGGATAGAAAATGATACTGGTAAGGAGTGAGCTTCTTGGCTCATGTAGACACATGAAACTATGTGGGCAGCTCCCGTCTGGAGGGGAGACGAGAAGGCAGAAGGGGACAGAAGCTGGCTGAATGGACACGGGGAATACAGGGTGGAGAGGGGGAGTGTGCTGTCTCATTAGGGGGAGAGCAACTAGGATTACATAGCAAGGTGTACATAAATTTTTGTATGAGAGACTCACTTGATTTGTAAACTTTCACTTAAAGCACAATCAAAAAAATAAATAAATAAACCAAAAAAATAAATAAATAAACAAAAAAATAAATAAAATGCTTAGACCAAACTCTTAACCTGATGACCATTCTCATCAGTACCCCTTTGCATCCCTGTACTATACCAAATTTCCATGCAGAAAATTGTCAACGTTTCCTTTTGTCTCCCTAGGTCCATGGCTGCAGAACAATGCTAACAGGGGCTGGAGAGGGTCAATTAAGACTCACATCGCAGTCAGAAGGCAAGGGGCTGGGCCGATACTCTCTCAGAGCTTTGGGGCTGATCCCCCCAAACCCCAGAGTTAAGACACACAACTAAAACCAAACCCATTGCCATGGAGTCAATGCTGACTCACAGTAATGCCATGTTACAGAGTAGAACTGCCCCCAAAGGGATTTCTTGGCTGTACTCTTTACGGAAGCAGTTTACCAGGCCTTTCTTCTGTGCTGCCACTGGGTGGATTAGAACTGACAATCGTTAGAAGTCAAACGTAAAGGGGAAGCTTTATTTCCTCCTTCAAAGATGTTGGCTGTTCTCTGGGGCAGAGTTGAGCAGACCTGGCGAGTGGTACTGCAGCTGCATGGAGTTCCTGATGGGGGACCCCGTCCTCTGGCCCCTTCCTTGAGGGGAGCCTGTGGGGTCAGGATGTGCCAAGACAGGCAACTCTGAAAGGCAAAGAGAGCAGCAGGACATCCTAATCCAGGCATGGTCACCTGCACCCTCCGAGGTTTCATTCAAGTGACCATTTCTCTGAATTACACCTGGGTTTTCTTAGAAACAGTAGTGGCGTTATGGGTGCATTCACTGCACGGATCAAGACAAAAGAGACAAGTGCCAAGCGTCAAAGCACTAGTCACTACGCAGAGAGCAAGCAGTGTCCAGGAAGGAATGGGCATGTACCACCCAGAAGCTACAGAGCATAAAGCACACATTTCTTCCCAGGCAGAGGTGTGGTGACTTTTTGGCCTCCATCCCCTGGACCAGTTGTCATCCAACCACAGCTACTGGCACAACTCTCACTCAGTCCCTCCTCTTCTGAATGAAGGGAAAGCAAATGTCATCCTCCCCCGGGAAGAGCTGGGAGGGACAGAGGGGGAGGGATGGAGTAACCAAGACTAATCAAAGCCTCCTCAGGATGGTTCTAGGGCCAGCTCCCAGAGAGGCACGTTGGTTTTAAAAGGGAGCCCAATTGTCTAGGGTCTTAAATGCTAACAAGCAGCCATCTAAGGTGCATCAATTGGTCTCAGCCCACCTGGATCAAAGGAGAATGAAGAACACCAAGGTCACACAATAACTATGAGCCCAAGAGACAGAAAGGGCCACAGGAACCAGAGACTTACATCATCCTGAGACCAGAAGAACTAGATGGTGCCCGGCCACAACTGATGACTGCCCTGACAGGGAGCACAATGGAGAACCCCTGAGGGAGCAGGAGACCAGTGGGATGCAGACCCCAAATTCTCATAAAAAGACCAGACTTAATGGTCTGACTGAGACTGGAGGAATCCCGGCGGTCATGGTCCCCAAACCTTCTGTTGGCCCAGCACAGGAGCCATTCCCGAAGACAACTCATCAGACATGGAAGGGACTGGACAATGGGTAGGAGAGAGATGCTGATGAAGAGTGAGCTACCTGTATCAGGTGGACACTTGAGACTGTGTTGGCATCTCCTGTCTGGAAGGGAGATGGGAGGGTAGAGAGGGTTAGAAACTGGCAAAATTGTCACGAAAGGAGAGACTGGAAGGGCTGACTCATTAGGGGGAGAGTAAGTGGGAGTATGGAGTAAGGTGTATATAAGCTTATATGTGACAGACTGACTTGATTTGTAAACGTTCACTTAAAGCTCAATAAAAATTATTTAAAAAAAAAAAAAGGGAGCCCATCTTGGGCGCCAACCATGGACACCCATCTGAGTCACAATGGGGTCATTAGGGCTGTTCACCAACACTCCTGGTTCTCTCCTTCAGGTGCATGTAAGACCATGCTTCTTCCCTGCCTCCTTGAAGCCAGTGTGACCATGTGTTATGGACTGAATTGTGTCCCTCAAAAATATGTGTTGTAAATCTTAACCCCTATTTTTTTATACCTGTAGATGTAGCCCTGCTGGCACAGTGGTTAAGAGCTCAGCTATTACTAAAGGTCTGCAGTTCAAATCTACCAGCTGCTCCTTGGAAACCCTATGGGGCAGTTCTACTCTGTCCTATAGAGTCGCTATGAGTCGCAATAGACTTGACAGCAACGGGTTTTGGTTATACCTATGAATGTAATCCCACTGGGGAATAGGGCTTTATTTTTGTGTTAATGAGGACATGGTAGTGTAGAATGTGTCTTAAATCAATCACTTCTGAGATATGAAAGAGCACTTAGACACAGAAGAAAGCAGACACAGAAGGAAGACTGACACTATCTGAAGAGGCAAACCAGTCTACCAGCCCGGGAACTCCGAGGATGGCCAGCTTGAGAAGCTGAGACAAGGATTTTCCTTCAGAGCAGACAGACAGAGCCTTCTCCTAGAGCCAGTGCACTGAATTCCGACTTCTAGCTTCCTAAACTTTGAGAAAATAAATTTCTGTTCATTAAAGCCACCCACTTGTGTGTGGTACTTCTGTTATAGCAGCAGTTAAGAAACTAATACACTGCCTGACTAGCTTGGCCAATGAAATATGAGCAGAAGTAGTATGTGTCACATCCAGGTGGGTTCACACCACCCACCTTTCAGTTAGCAGCCAAGCACTCAATCATTTTGCACCACCTCGGCTGCTTCAAAGTGGCCCAAGGGGAAGGAATATTGGCGGCAGAGTCCAGAGCTGGTGGTCTAGTCCCACTGCAGCCCCTTATTAGCTGCTTGACCTAGGTAAGCCACTTCTCTGAGCCTCATTTGCACAATCATAAAACATCACAAGAGAACGGAATTCAACTCGGCATTTAAGTAGCTACCACAGATCATCTATGCTCAAGAAATATACAAGTTGAACAAGACACCACGCCATCCTTAAAGAGTTTAAAATCACACAGAGAGTTAACATGCTTATGTTTGAAATTTAAGAAATCACTGCTAAGGGGAGGACCATGCACACAATGGCCTGATGGGCTCTAAATTCATATCCATCTCCGCGTCTGGGAATACACATCTCCATGGAAGATTGAGTTTATTTCCTCTCCCTGACCTACCAATGTTTTTCCTTTCTCCAAAAAAAAAAAAAAAAAAAAAAAAACAAACTCACTGCTGCTGAGTCAATTCTGACGCATAGCAACCCTACAGGACAGAGTAGAACTGCCCCATAGGGTTTCCAAGGAGCGCCTGGTGGATTTGAAGTGTGGGTCTTTTGTCATAGCTCTTAACCACTACGCCTTCCTTTCTCCAGGTAAGTTTAAAGCAGACCTGGTGTTATGGACTGAATTGTGTCCCTCCAAAATAGGTGTTGTAAATCCTAACCTCCACACCTGTGGATGTAATCCCATTTGGGAATAGGGTTTTCTTTGTTAAGTTAATGAGGATGCAGCGGTGTATGGTGTGTCTTAGGCCAATCACTTTTGAGATATAAAAACAGTAGATTAGGCACAGAGACAGGAAGCACAGATGGGGGAAAACAGGTGCCACACCACATGAGTCACAAGAAAATCACCAAGGAACCAAGGAACAGATGCTGAAAAGAGACAAGGACCTTCCCCCAAAAGTGAGAGACAGAGAGAGAAAGGCTTCCCCTCCAGTGCCAGTGCCCTGAATTTGGCCTTCTAGACTTGTAAACTGTGAGAAAATAAATTTCTGTTCCTTAAAACCACTCACTTGAGGTATTTCTGTTAGAGCTGTGCTAAGAAACTAAGACACCTGGATATTCATTCATTCACTCACTCATTTATTCATTCATACACCGACTCACTCGTATAGTCATAGAATGTCTGGGTCATTTAGGATACTAAATTCCTCTGGCTCAAACCCCAAATTGAATTTCCAGTATGCTTTCCAGCACCCCGCCCCCACCCCCCAATACCTCTGACAGATAAGCAGCCACCCAGCCTCTCTGCTTCCAAGAGCTCCTTCTACCTCCCAAGGAGCAGGTTCTTCCACTTCAACAGCTCTTCACCACGGGAACTTCCCCTTCCTGCTGAGCTGACATCCGCACTCATACCAATGTCACTGGGGCCATGCAAGGACAGTATAATCCTTCTTCCAAATGCCAGCCTTCCAAACATTTGAAGCCCACCTTCTTATTTCTTCTGCTTTCCCATCCTGACCTGTCTTTTATTCTTTAGGCTAAACATTCCAAGGTCCTTCCTCACTCACCAGAACACCATATATCAAGTACTCGGGCCCCAAACCAAAGCAATACTCTCTGGAATAGTCTGGGCTGACATCATCCTGACTACCAATCATCCCAGCCTCGCAAGACAAAGTCTCCCAGGAAATACAGTAGATCCCTCACAGACACATGTCTGTATGAAGCCCAAAGATGAAACCTGGGGCTTGAATTAAAGTCCACCAACCAAAGACAGTTGCAGTCACCTCTAAACCAACAGGGTCCATTAGACTCTTTCCCGCCACCCTCTCTCTGTGAGCAATACTGCAGGAGCCTACAGTGACAGCCAGGGGATGGGGTCCTATACCTGTTCCTATCCCTTCTTCGGTTGCCAGTCCCTTCCACTACCGTCCCCCAGGGACCTCCAGCTCCCCTGCACTCCTCAGACAGTTCCTGGAGTTCACCCTCTTGCCCCAATTCCACCCCCTCTGCTAATAAGCTGCACCTTGACTGTTCTGGGGAAAATAAAAAGACAATGTCCTTTTCTCTTAGCCTCCTTTCATCTCCCAGACCACTTCTTTATGGCCAGCACCTCCACCCCATTCCAGGACTATGCCTGGGGAGTGGACAAGGAACTTAATTAATTCCCTTTATGACCCCAGGTGAGCTGAAGGTTGTGTGCCCCAAGGACAAGGTTCTGGGCCAGGCAGGCAGGACAACATCTACTGAGTGCTCATCTGTGCCTGGCACTGTGCTAGGCTCTATCCAAGGTTCAAGCTGTTTAAGTCTCACAACCATCCCAAGGGAGGTACCATTATTATTCTTTGCTTGTAAGTGAGGAAATGGAGGCACTGAGAGTTGGAGTATCTTCATAGCTAGTACCAGTAATGCTGGGCTGCAACTGCAGGCGGTGTTACTTTGAGCTTGCAGGCTAAAACTGGACAGTGAGCGCTTTGCAGGCAGGGCTTGCACCTTACTCTCCCCTTCCCGCCCCCCGGCCTCATCCAGTGTCTGGAGCACAGTGGGTTCCTGTCTTAGCTTCTCAAGGCTGCCACAACAAAACACCACACACTGGGTGGCTTGTAAGAACAGATACTTATTGTCCCACAGTTCTGGAGGCCAATAGTTCAAATTCACTGTGTTGGCAAAGCCACGTTCTCTTCAAAAGCTCTTGGGAGGATCCCTTCCTGTCTCTTCCATCTTCAAAGACCCCATTTCCAAACAAGGTTATGTTCACAGTACAGGACGCCAACATCTCTTTTTGGGGAGACACAGTTCAATCTACAACAGCTCTCAATCTAAGTTTATCAAATTAATCAGCTCTATATGTTTTTTGAAACCCTGGTGGTACAGTGATTAAGAACTCAATTGCTAACCAAAAGGTCGGCAGTTTGAATCCACCAGGTGCTCCTAGGAAACCCTATGGGGAAGTTCTACTCTGTCCTACAGGTTGCTCTGAGTCAGAATCGACTCAATGGGAACGGGTTTCTTTCTTTCTTTCTTTTTTTGCAATGTTTTTAGGTTTGTAGGTATATTTTAAACTATCCAATAATATTCACTAAATATACCACCCCGTCTACACGTTTATTTTTTTATAGTCAACACTATTTCTGCTGTGTGATGGGTGGGCTAAGTCAACTTTTGTTAGCTGGCCTAAGGACCTAGCCCCAATATATAACTTGTCTCTATGAGAAAATTCTTTCAACTTCCAAACACCCTATGTAAAAATAAGTTTTTAGCACCCTCTGTTCCTAAACCAAGCACCCAATTAGCAGATTCCTTCATTACTAAAAAGCTTGTGCTGATTGAAGTTGGCCTCACTTCACTGCATCTTTACCTCAGAGAAGATGCTTGAATTTCTGGGTAATGTGAGAACTGGACACTCTTCACCTCTTCACATTTTTTACAAAGGTCCTATGTTCAATCCAAATTTTTCACAAAATTGATAGTTCTCTGAGAGACAAGGGTCTCACCTAACTTGATAAATGGCTGCCCTAACTAGTGAATTTTCAGTTTCCTGAGACAGCTTTCCAAATGAGGCCTGGAGGCTAAGTGACTTTGTTTAAAGCCAAACCAAAAAACCAAACCCACTGCCATCAAGTTGATTCTGACTCATAGCCACCCTATAGGACAGAGTAGAACTGCCCGATAGTTTCCAAGGAGTGCCTGGCGGATTCGAACTGCCGGCCTCTTGGTTAGCAGCCATAGCACTTAACCACTATGCCACCAGGTTTCCTTGTCTAAAGCCACAGAGTGAAATTCCCATTGTGGGGGAACTTGACGGACTTAACTTGAATTTGACTCCCTCGCTAGACTCTATCTAGTGACCTATGTGACACGTCTTCTCCTCCCTTATGACAACAGCACTGTGTGGTGTCCTGGAACACACGACCTACTAACCTACGTGACACGTCTTCTCCTCCCTTATGACAGCACTGTGTGGTATCCCAGAACACACGATCTACTAACCTACGTGACATGTCTTCTCCTGCCTTATGACGACAGTCCTGTGTGGTGTCCCAGGACACATGTGGATGCACAACACCTCCTCTTTCATCATTACATGGGAACCCACGGGCTCCAAGGGAGACCTTACGCTTACCTGGCCTCAGAAGCACACAGAAGAGGCACTCTTTGTGCCTTCTGCTTCTGATAGTGGCCACCCACCTAGGGGAAGGGGTGTGAAGAAAAACATCTTACATTTCCTTCTCAACCCAATAGACGTAGTTCTCCATCCGCACCCCATACCCAAACCCAGGCTCTCATCTACTCAGTTCTAGAAAACAAGGCTACCCAATTCTAATATGTACCTCCGTACCAAACCCATTTATGCTATGTCTTCCAGAATGACCTCGCCAAGAGGATACTTCCATTATGACACATCTCGGCTCAAACTCCAGAATGGCTCTAACACATAAAAAATTAAGTTCACTCCCCTCCTTGCCTGGCCACCAAAACCTTCCTAAATTGACTTCTATCTATCTATTCAATCAGATCTTGTCCAAGACTTCAACTGAAACCTTGCATCAAACAGATCCCTCTCTATACTGTGTGTTGGGTTCATCTGTACTTACAGGCCTTTGTTATGGAGCCTCTGAGGAACAGACCCACGGTGGCATAGTGGTTAAGAGCTATGGTTGCTAACCAAAAGGTCTGCAGTTCAAACTCACCAGCTGCTCCTTGGAAACCCTATGCGGCAGTTCTACTCTGTCTCATATGGTCACTATGAGTGGGAATTGACTCAATGGCAACAGGTTTTTTTCTTTTGTGGAAAGTAACAAAAGAATTATTTAACGCTGCACTTCCTCAGAAATATTCTTTAGAATGTAACCACTGTGGAAGATTCTTTGAGAAAAAGGAGCTTGGTGATTATGTAATTTTTGAAAAAATCTTATGGCACAGACCTTTCTCGGAGAATCACAACCCATATTTAGTATTTTAAAGGCTCTGAGAAATTCTGTAGTAAGAAAAGGTACTTAACTTGATCCAAGAACTCCCAAATCTATCCTGCTTTCTCCATCTCCACCGCCACACCAGTCCACGCAGCCATTGCTTCCTTCTGGACAACAGCAAGACCCTCCTAGCTCGTCTACTCTCATTCTTTTTCCTACGCTCGCCAATCCATTCCTCACACACCAGAGCAGCAGAGATCATTCTGAACCACAGTTCAAATCACCTCACCCTTGCTTAAATGCCTCAGTGGCTTTCCCGTGCTCTTATAAAGTAAAACAAACAAAAAAGAACCTTAACTTGGCCCACAAGGGTCTCCATGGTCACCTATCTTTCTAGGCACACCTCACATCACACTCCTCCTCACTCACACCCTCCTTCCAGAACAGACATACCAGCCTTTTATTTTTTTAAGTTTCCTCCTGTACCAGCTTCCTCCTACCACAGGGCCTTTGTATTATCTGCCTGGAGGATTCTCCCCCTGCCCTGCCACCTCCTTACTCAGCCCAATCATCACTTCCTCAAGAAAATGGCCCCTGACCTTCCAGACTAGGTCAAATCCTTGCCCTTCTCTTCCATGACTTTTCTCACTGTGGTAATTTTTATTTACTTATGTGATTTTTTTCACTTATATTCTCTCTCACTAAACTAGAAGTTTTCTGAGGATAAGGAACACACATCTACTTTTGCTCTCTGGGCTTAGTATAATGTCTGGCCTGAAGGAGATAACTCAAAAAACATTTTTTTTGTTTTGTTTTGTTTAAAGCATGAGCAGCAACTGATGTGAAAAAATAAAATATAACATCATGGAATATATTCTATAATAGAGATATGAACAAGATGCTGTGGGAAGGGGAGAGAAATGAGCCTTAACTCTACCTGGGTGAGGGGCGTCAAGCTGCAAGGTGCTTGGTGCCAAGCAGAGATGTGAAGGGAAAGTCATTCCAGACAGAAAGGACTGCCTGTGCAAAGGTTCAGATGTTTGCCAGAGGCTGCCTGCTTGCTGGCGGGTTCTGTTTTATATCTCCAGTCCTCAAGGGCAGGGAGCGGGCCTCTCACGCTCTCTTCTCTGGCGTGAAACCGAGTGCACTGAGAACATAGACACGTCTGCTAACGCGAGGAGTAAAAAACCAGGTGCCATCGAAGTGACTCCGACCCACTGCAACCTCACATACATCAAAGAAGAACTGTGCTCCATAGGGTTTCCAAATGGCTGATGCTGGGGGCACAGATTGCCACGCTTTTTATGAGTTACCTCCGGGTGGACTCAAACCTCCAACCTTTCTGTTAGCAGCTGAGCATGTTCACCATTTGCACACTGCCGAGGACTTCAATGTGAGGAGTAAACCCCTCCTGGTGTCTCAGCTGTGCTTGGCTGTGCCTCCTCCCGACAGGGACCCTAACAGCCACCTTCCCCAGGTGTGAGGCCTCCCTGCCACACTGCACCCATGCTCGGCTCGCCCTAGCCTGGGATTACAGCCACTATTTGTAGGTTCTGTGGAGCCTCTCCCCATGCCTACCCCTGCCACACGCCCAGACCCACCATTCCAGGGGCAATGTCCCATTTCTGGAAATTGGGGGCCTCTCTTTAATCCCACTCTGTGGTTAGCAGCTCTCCCCAATAATTTTCCCACTTATTTCAAATAAGAAGCCTGGAGTTAATGGGTCAGATCACTTAAGACCCTTTTCTGTACCTTTTACTTGACTGGATCCAAGGGTAAACATGTGTCTTTATTCTGTCTCCCCAACTGAAACAGGGAGACACAAGTCAGATGCTTCTCCTAGAGTTTGTTTCTCTGAGAGGAACCCTATCAGGAGCCATAGGTGCTCCTTTCTCCACACCTCCCCCCAACCTAACTATGCATGCCAGGAGCCAGACCTGTCCCTACCTCCCAACCCCCCAAATCTAACCAGGCCCGTTCTTCGCTCCGCAAAACAAACAGCCAGTTCCGCCAGCCGGGGCAGACAAGGTGTGCACACAGAAGGAGACAAAGAGGCCTCTTGCCGAAGGCTTTCTTTCCTGCTGGACTGTCATTGTCACTAGCGTCCTTTGTTTGAAATCACTAGATGTGCCAGGTGCCCACAGGTCCCAGCCAGAAGATCCCTGGGCCTGCAGCAGCTCTGCCAACAGCTAGGAGTATCACCCCTGGTTTTACTGCCACAGCCACCTCCTGCCACCACTCATAGCAGATGTGAGGCGCGTGTCAGACCTTTAGTAAAACCACCTTCACCCCACCACACGGTGATGTGGGGCGCGTGTCAGACCTTTAGTATAGTCACCTTCACCCCACCACACGGTGATGTGGGGCGCGTGTCAGACGTTCAGTATAGTCACCTTCACCCCACCACACAGTGATGTGGGGTGCATGTCAGACCTTTAGTACAGCCACCTTCACCCCACCACACAGTGATGTGGGGTGCGTGTCAGACCTTTAGTACAGCCACCTTCACCCCACCACACAGTGATGTGGGGTGCATGTCAGACCTTTAGTACGGCCACCTTCACCCCACCACACAGTGATGTAGGGCACGTGTCAGACCTTTAGTACAGCCACCTTCACCCCACCACACAGTGATGTAGGGCGCGTGTCAGACGTTTAGTACGGCCACCTTCACCCCACCACACAGTGATGTGGGGCGCGTGTCAGACGTTTAGTACAGCCACCTTCACCCCACCACACCGTGATGAGGGGCATGTGTCAGACATTTAACACAGCCACCCTCGCCCACCACACAGTGATGTGGGACATGTCTCAGAGGTTTGGGAGCCCCTGTTCTTGGGTCTGTGCTGCGTGCTGGTGCCGATGCGCTGCTTCCACAGAAGATGCCTCCAGCTGCCTCCCCTCCCTGCAGCTGTGGGCATGGAGGCCTCACTCTCCTTCCCCCCGGGGCTGAGATCAGCCATGTGTGGGTAGCTACAATGTGCCACAGCCTGTGCTGCCAACAATGCTGACTATATAGTCGTTTCACTCTCACCTAGCTCTGGGGGGGGCCAGCTTTTTTATGACCCCCATTTTACCAGTGAAGAAATTGGGGGTCGGATGAGTTAAGTGACGTGGCCCAACCCATACAGCCAAGACTTCAGCCAAGTCTTCCTGACTCCAAGGCACTGCTTTTATCCTCTATAACATGGTGCCCAATATGCTATTAGCTAAAATTCAGGAGCCCCTTTCCTTCTTGGGGGCCTTGATAATTCCTACATATAACAGACTTGGCATAGAGGGGAAAGCTGACAGTAGACCCAAGTATCCAGTGAAGCACAACTCCCAGTCTGTTCAGTAGATAATTCTGTTGATAATTTTAAGGGTTTTCTTGGAAATAATCACTTTTGGTTTCAGGACCCTTTGAAGAAGGAAATAAGGCTATTTGGGTTTTGTTTTTATTTTTTAATGTATTTGTTGCCTGAAGTTGGTGGGGTAGGGAATGGGGGAGTTGATCCCACCAGTACCATTTGAATTGGTGAGCACACCCAATTGCACTTGGTCTTTAAGACAACCTTGGGAAGGAATATTTTCCCTGGAAACACACTTCCTTCCTCTTCTCTTTCACTCATTTATCTTATCTCCATTGCTATGGGCTCCGCTTTTACAAACATTTATCTGTCTTGCTAAGACATTCTTGGCCTTCTGGAAATATGCTTTCATTTTTCCTGTCAATTAGTTGTTTTATGTGCTTCCAAAGTCGAGCTTTTAGACACTAGTACTTTATAGAAATCAATCACACCAGGGGAAATAATTCTGGTCATAATCCAAACCATGTTAAACAGCTCCTGTGACAACATGGATTAGTTTAAACTCTTTCTTGATGTTTATAAGCGCCTCCCCAAAATGTTAATCAATGCTTTATACAGAGAATCCCAAAATAGTAGGGTGCATTTTCCTAGACAGACTGAGAGTCCCTAAGGGTGATTTTTACTATCTTCCTTTCTTTGTCTTCTTGGTGGTGTCTGTAGGTCAAAAGGGCAAAGTTAAGGATGTTTTTGAGAGTCATCCCAGGTGTAAAACCAGAAATTCGGGTTTTACAAGAAGTTGGATCTTAAAGAAACAAGCAGGTAATTGTTGTTTTTAGTTGTCTTTGAGTCACCTGGACTCATGGTGACCCCATGTACAACAGAATAAAACACTGTCTGGTCCTGCGCCCTATTCACAACCGTTGGTATACTCGAGTCTATCTTTGCGGCCACTGTGTACTCTGAGTGCCTTTCAACTTATGGGGCTCATTTTCCAGTATTATATCAGCAATGGAGCCCTGATGGCACAGTGGTTAAGAGTGCAGGCTGCTAACCAAAAGGTACCAAAAAAACCAAACCCACTGCCGTTGAGTCATTTACGACTCACAGCAACCCTATAGGACACAGCAGAACTGCCCCATAGAGTTTCCAAGGAGCGCCTGGCGGATCCAAGCTGCCACCCTCTTGGTTAGCAGCTGTAGCACTTAACCACTATGCCACCAGGGTTTTCAACCAAAAGGTAGGCAGTTCAAATCCACCAGCAGCTCCTTAGAAGCCCCATGGGGCAGTTCTACTCTGTCCTATAGGGTCGCTATGAGTCAGAATCGACTTGATGGCAACAGGTATATCAGACAATATTCTGCAGTGATCCATGGGATTTTCATTGGCCGATTTTCAGAAGTAGATCTCCAGTCTGGAAGCTCTGCTAAAACCTGTCCACCATGGGTGACCTGCTGGAATTTGAAACACTGGTGGCATAGCTTCCAGCATCATGGCAACATGCAAACCACCACAGTACCACAAATGGACAGATGGGTGGTGGGAGTGGGTAACAGGCATGAGGAATTGTTGACATGAAAAGGGAGGCTTCTATCAAGACAGGTCAAGGCGTCCTTGAGGTATTAACTGGTAAAGGTTTCAGATGCTTTATCTTATAATTCACAAGGAAGCTAGGTAATGAGACCAACACAAAACTGGAAGACCTGGTTATGAATGAGCTGAACAAGAAACTAAGAAGGATATTAACGATATAATACAAACGAGTTTCTGACAGATAGCTTCTGGGTTATACATCCAAACTCTTTCAGTGACTTCCTAAGAAAAAATTCCTGTAGAAACTACAAGAAACATCAGTGGTTAAAGCAACCAGAGGGTGTAACCAAGTTCCACGAACTGGTCCTATACCCTCCAAAGCCCCCAGAAGGATGCAAAACTAAAGAAGACTCTGAGTTCAAGGAGTTCCTAGCAGATGTGATGATAACCATCTTCACAGATCCTGTGATACAAGGAATGGGTGATAGACCCCTAAGAAGAAACAAGAGAAAGCAATTGCACCCAGAAAAGACGAGGCACTACCTTCTGGCTTTACATTTAGGATTACACAAGAAGCACATGGAGATACTTAGAGAGATGGCAAACGGGCCAGTGTCTGAGCTCATGCCGACGCTCAAGTTTCCAGGGAACACCCTTGGCCAAAATCTGCTGGATGGGACACCAGCTGAACACTGTGCACCAGGACAAGTGGCTGGGCTTCAGGAATGAACAGAAAGACAGAATCCAGTTGTTCTGGGGTGGAAAATGTAATGCACGCCAGTTCGCCATTAGTCTAAAACTAAGACTCAGGATCATTTAGTCCAAAACAGAAAGAACAGAAAGTTCATGAGATTGGGTCCTTTCCCAAAATAAAATCCACTCCTCCTAACGCTTTTTAATTTTCTATTTGTACTATTAATGGCCTAACTGCACATTAGTCTCTCACAGGTGAAGGGCGTTAAATGCCGAGGGAAAAAAGAACAAAGGGAAAGGGTGAGGGCAGAGCGACTCTTTTCACACCCTGGATTCTAAAAGACCCACAGAAGAGAACTAGAGATGAGTGGAGAAGAAAGAGAATTCTGCCTTCCACAAAAAAATAAAGCTTTTGGGTGCCAATTCAGAACACAGATCCTTCTGAACCCCTCCTTCCTCACACACTATCCGGGTACAAATACTCATTTGATGGCTATGTCTTTAAACAATAAAGTCACTGGACGAGCCTATAAACGTAAAATTTGCAACTGGCAAAAGCACAGGCTCATAAAAATGATGGTCTTTGGAGTCTACATTTCCTTGCTTTGGGGATTTTTGGAAGATTTATTTGTAAGTAGATTTTCAGTCTTATACCCCAATCAGTGTTGTCTCGTATAGTCCTCCTGAGTGACTAGTGAGCACCTCATTCTGTTGAGCACTGCGGGGTACAATGGCGGCAAGACTTCATCCCACAAATGGACAGATGGGTGGTGGGAGTGGGTAATAGGCATGAGGAATTGTTGACATGAAAAGGGGGCCTTCTATCAAGACAGGTCAAAGCGTCCTTGAGGTATTAACTGGTAAAGGTTTCAGATGCTTTATCTTACAATCCACAAGTTTAGGAGGGAGGCCTGCATCTCTCAGGCATACAGCCCTTATCTCATGTATCTTCTGAGCTGTAGGGCCATGTACAACCAGAGTTCAACAAACATTTGCTATCTCACGTCCTATTGTACCCACAATAGATGGAAAGAATAATTTATAATTCAAGGCATTTACAACCTCTCTGAATCTAAAACGATACTTCAAATGTTTCTAAAATTTAATAGCACATTTACTTATGCACATAAATATTTCTGAAATACTTTAATGATGCTTTGTTCATGAGCTTTTCGTTTACTCAACCATCTCCTTATTCAGCCAGAGGATCCACTTGCCTAGGGGAAGATTAGGAACAGTGCCCCAAAGACGCAAAGAGAAAAAGTAATCAACGTTCAGCTTCAGACATACAAAATAGGATTTTAGAGTCTCAGGAAGACGTTAATCTTAAAAGCCACACTTGTGAAGAAAAAAGTTCCTCAAGTTCCATTTAACATAGGAAGAACTTAGCCAATTCCCCCATTAACCAGGGCAGAAAGAGAACACAGGATATAGTGTAAGAAAAGTCCCTGCCAAAAGAGAAGGGAGGCTGACATCCACCCCGGAAACTACTGGAAGTAAGAGGATGAGATAGAGCTGAGGTGGGCTGACAAGGTCACTTCCTAAGGTTCAATGTGCAACTAAGGGACTAAGGGCACGTTTGGGGTGGGGATGGGGTAATTTTCAAATAAGTGTGGGGAAAAGGAAAATAGACCGAGGGCGGGCTACTGGCTCACATCTTCCCAGGAGTGGCCTGGGTAGGCTACAAGTCCAATGGGACGTGAAGGATGCCCGCAGCAGAGTGGGGAGGAGACTGGACAAAACAGACCAGGAGAAGTACATTAGAGAAAAACTAAGAAAATCTGAATAAAGCATAGACTTTAGCTAAGAATAATGTATCAATATTAACTGTAACAAACTTACCATACATATGTTATTGTATGCTGTCAAGTTGATTGTAACTCATAGTGACCCTCTAGGACAGAGTAGAACTGCCCCATAGGGTTTCCAAGGTGCACCTGGTGGATTCAAACTACCAACCTTTTGGTTAGCAGGTGGAGACTTAACCACTGCACCACCAGGGCTCCCATACTAATAGAGGAAGTTAATGATAGAGGAAACTGGGCGTTTGGTATACGGGGACTCTCTGTACTACCCTGTAATTTTTCTGTAAATCTAAAACTGTTCTAAAAAAAAACAGTTAATTTTTTTGGTAAAAAACCTGCCTAATGAAGTCAGCTAGCACCCAATGCAGTTATCTCTTCTATAAGGTCTTCCCTGAGCAACCACCTTCCAACAGCAGCACTGCTTTCTGCACTGCATACTACATGTACCCCATTACAACACTTGCACCCAGGCCACGGTTCACTCACTCCCGTCTCCCCTACTAGACTACAAGCTCCTCCAGCATCTTTATGCACAGCGTCTGGTAGCCAGGAGGCTTCCCATGTTTGTTGACTGATTTAATGAAGGAATGAGCACAAGGACAAATACTTCATTAATTTACTACGTGCAGGTCCCTTGTACAGATCCCTCTGCTATCATGGTCTTTGTCCCCAAAGATGGTTACGTTGTAGCTAAGAGGCAGAATGGTAACAGAATAATGACGCCATGACCCAGTAAGAGAAAAAAATGCCTACTCTCTAGAGCACAGTGTAAAGTTGACCATGAGAATACGTCAGTAAAAGTGTTCAAGCATGATTCAAATGGTGCAGTGGGATCAACTACCCCACTCCACACCCCACCAACTTCACGCCTAGGTGTTTCTAGTCAGACTTCACTTTAGTCTTTTACTTTTTCAAATCACCAGTTTCAGTGAATAATTTATGGGAATTAACTTTACCTGTTACTAAAGCCTTAGAGTCATCAGCCTGATAAGGCAGAACCAGGCAAAGCAGGCAAAAAGACAGGTGCATCTTGATGGAGAACGCTGGAGAATCCGACCCTCTCAGTAGCCACAGCAAACAAGGCTTGAAGGAGGAGAAGAAACGGGCCTAACCTGATCTACGTCCACAGAACTATCGCACACAATTCAGAATTATTCTCGAATCCTACCTATAGTACCGTTCAAAGGCTGCCATGGACTCATTCGGAGGGAAATTTCCACGGGCAGTAGCTTTTACAATACAACTTTGTTTACACCCTGATATTTTTCATAGGATAAATCTCAGGCTACTCATAAAGTACATAAAATTTAAAATATGTGTTTTTAAAGGGTCATTAGAGATATAAATTTAAATAGAGCCAGTACTAGGGAGGAGGGGTGAAGAGGGGAGTGGGGACAAATAAAGCCCAGCCATGCAGTGTAAAAACACCATTTTCCTCAGGGGAAGTAAATCTTAACATAATTTTGAAAATTATTCTCGAATTTATTTCTTAGCCTGGGGGTAGGGGGCAGCATGAGCAGAGAATAAAGGCCGATGTTAAGATCCAGACATACCCAGTCATTTATACAGGCCTCAGGTTCACAGGTCAACAAGCCATTGCCCCAAAGACATGAACAATCCCTCAGGTACTGGTGTTTTATTTCCAAATTTTATTTCTGTACTGAGAAGTATGAGAGTAAACCCATACTGGTGGGACACACGGACTAGTTAGTCCCTATGGTATGAGTCTTCATGATTCTGGGTTCCGATAGGACAGCAGGAATAAATAACCGAGGAAAGTATGTCAGACCGGAACTAATATGTCAATAACAAGTTCATGATTTCAGATTTGCAGAGAAGTTAATGGTGAGAAGTTCAACCACACTGACCCTCTTGTCCTTCTTCTGAAAACATTACAGGTTCAAGTAGGAGCTGAAGAAAGAGATGATCCCTCCAAGCCAGGAAAAATTCATTCAGAGTCACATAAATCCATCTCTCTTCCTTTTGACAGGGTTACTAGGCAAGGAGATTGGGGTTATGAGCAGACTTGGAAAGAATCTCCTGGTGATGGATGACAGAATTCCGACCTTGCCCCTGTCCAGATTTGTTTTCCGTAACGTAAACACACCAAAAAAAAAAAACCAAACCCGTTGCCGTCAAGTCGATTCTGACTCATAGCGACCCTATAGGGCAGAGTAGAACTGCCCCACAGGGTTTCCAAGGAGTGCCTTGTGGATTCAAACTGCCGACCTTTTGGTTGGCAGCCATAGCTCTTAACCACTATGCCACCAGGGTTTCCCATAAAGACACAGGAAGCATAACATCAAGGATGTAGGTGACTTGAGCAGGCAGAGAGGCAAAGTGTTGAATAACAGATGCAAGATTCAAAACGATCTCAACATGGAGAAATAATGGATTTAAAATCTATTTGATTAAACTTGACTAACGAGATAAGTGAAATATCTTGTGCTTCATTTCTTTCCATTTTTAGGGGACTGAGTACAGAAGGGAGGACTCATGGCTTGGTAGGACCGCTAGATAACTATAAACTCAACTGCATCGACTGCTACACACAGGAGCACAGATATACCAAGAACTCTAACTAGCTAATGTCCAGCTCCCAGCCTCAAACCTGGTGTCTGGTGGTTAACCTGGAGTGTGAGGGGTCTGGAAGCCACAGCTTAAGGGAAACAGAACAAGAGACAGAGCACCTTTAGCTTTGAGAGCCAAAGACTCAGGCAAGACCCACCATTTCCTTCAGACATGTTAGGAGGAAAAGGGATCAGAAATGTTTAGGCAAGACCGTAGAAATGGGGAAAAAATACAGAGAGGCAAGTTTTCTATTAATACACGAAAGAATGTTTTAATAATCATAGCTGCCAACAACGAACGGGCTGCTGTATGCAATCATGAGTTTCCTATCACTGAAAGCATCCAACCAAGAACCTCTGGGATAGGAAAATTCTTAAAACAGAACTCAAAGATTCCATAAAATCTCTTGTAACTACAACTCTATAACACTTTTGTAGGAGTCAAAGAGAAATATATTTCTTCTTAATTTATTCAAAATAAAGGTCAGTTTAACAGTTGCTACAACTGTTATCTATTAGTTCATGGAAATACTTGTACATGGTGCTGGCTTTTCTCAAACCACTTTTCCACTGGGTCACTGACCTCACAACACATGTGATTCCAATTCATGCCTCAACAAAATTACAAATTGTCATACAAAGTCACGCTCCTTCAAGGTTGCTAAAAACACATGAATCCACTAAGGCTGAAAATGTACCTGCCAAGGGGTCTATGGCACTTACCACGTAACTCAAGTGTTCTGGGTCACCTACTCACTCCAGCCTGTACCTTTTCACTCATTATTTTTGGCACCCTACTTCAAGCTCCCTATCGAAGTGCTCCATATTTCCTTTGCCTGTAACTAAGAGAGACAAAACATGTAAAGGTTGGCCTCTCAAGTAAAAAGAATCAAGAAGTGGGAAACCTGGGTCTGGTACGATAAGGCTATCTGCTCACCATCCTCAAGATTACCTCATGGTCCAAGACAGCTTCTGGAGCTCCAGCTAGTTCAATCTCATTCCACAGCAATGGCAAAAGGAAGTAAAACACAGGTAAAGGGGTCCTTTTCTCTTAAAGAACTTCCCTGGAAATCCCATGTAACACTTTCACTTATATCTCAGTGGCCAGAAATAGTTACATGGCTAGACCTACTGACAAGGAAGACAAGGAAATATAGTCTTTTAGACCAGTGGTCTGTTCCCAGAGAGAAGAAATAGCTCCCAGGCTACATTCTGTCTCATTTACTTTCTGCAGGAAGAGTCCAGCTTCATTCCACAATAAGATATGAGATTAACTCTGATTGGACCTACTTAGGTCATGTGCCAACCCCTGAACCAATCACCAAGGCAGAGGGATGGAATACACTCATTGGCTCAGACCAAGATCACAGGCGCCACCTCTAAGACAAGGGATGGAGTATCATGTGGGAGAGATGGATCCCCAAATGGAAAGCAGACTATTGCTGGAAGAAGGACAACATCTACTGGGAGGGAAATAATGCTCACCACAATATACAAAACGTTCTAATGAAACAAAATCAGGATTCTGCCATATATCTGGTCTAGTGGTTCTGCTTATTTTCACTTACTATTAAGTCATGAACCTTACCCCCAGATGTCAACAGGTCTTTAAGAGAATTCTTTTTAACAGCTACATGGTATTTCATTGTATGGATGTACCACAGTTTATATAAAAAGTGCATACGTTTGGGTATTTCGGTAATTTCCAATTTTTTTTATTACCAGTAATCCTGAGATGAACTGCCTTATGTGTGATGGTTGTCTACATCCCCGATAGGGCATAGAACAGTGTTGGGTACATGTTGTTGTTGTTAGGAGCCATCGACATAGTGACCCTATGGGGCAGAGGAGTAGTGCCCCACAGGGTTATCTAGGCTGTAATCTTTATGGGAGCAGATCACCAGGTCTTTCTCCTACAGAGCCATTGAGTGGGTTTAAACCACCAACCTTTCAGTTAGCAGCCGAGGGCTTAACTGTTGCGCCACCAGGACATATTAGGGATTACATATATCCTCGTGACAAGTGAACAACTGTCAAGTGGGTGCCAGAATGTCCAAAGAACTTTACTCCCTTCTCATCCAAGTCAGCCTCTTCAATCAAATCACCAAAGCCCTGGCTTTTAGGAACTAAATTCTCCTTCCTCCCTGTTCACGTGACGTCGGAGGCAGACACACAAGCTGGGGAGCGGAACAGTGAAGGAAGGGCAGCAGCCCAGCCTGTGACTTCCCCAGGGTCCTGTAAGGTGGGCCAGGAGCCTGGCTGGGACGGAGCAGGCCTTTAGGCCAGGAAGCTGGCCACCTTATCAGTCTCCGAGGACCCTGCAGCCTGCTAAGGAGCCCACTGCCTAGCAAACTGGGGGTTCAAATTCATCCTTAAACTCCAAGTGTGAGGAAGAAAAATAAACTCTACTAGCCCCTGGAGAACATGGCTATTTCCTGATTACTGAAGGATTTAATAAAAGTGATCTTCTTAGACAAAGAATTTCCATTTTCTGAAACTACATCCAGAGACTGCAGAATACTGGAGACATTTTTTGGAGACAGTCTATATAAAGCTTTCTCCTCCTGGCCTCTACCCCAAACTGGCAGTATCCGAAGAAGCCCTGGTGGCACGGCGGTGAAAGCACTTGGCTGCTAACCAAAAGGTTAGAGGTTGAACCCACCAGCTGCTCTTGGGGAGAAAGATGTGACAGTCTGCTTCTGTAAAGATTTTCAGCCTTGGAAATCCTATGGGGCAGTTCTACTCTGTCCTGTAGGGTCACTGTAAGTCTGAATGCACTCGACGGCAATGGGTTTTGGGTTTAGCAGCATCCAACTCTATTTCATTTGGGCAGAAGACATGACCTCTAATTCTAGCCCCACATATCATGAGCAGTAAAGAAACTGGCGAAGGCAGAACTCTCAATCTCATCATTATCCTGGACAGAGACAATTCCAAGTGTATAGATTTATTTGGTAATAGCCAATGACACGTGCATTATTATTACCAATGTCAGAGAACTCCAAGCCCTTCAAATTCCTAAAGGTACTTGTGAAACAGAAATGTATTCTGACCCAGTGTACTAGTGCTAGCCAAATGTTGCCCTAAGTATTATATTGTGCACTGAAAAAACAAAAATTAACCAATCTTCCTTTTTAATGACTTTTTTCTTTTTTTGGCTCTGCACACCTGAAAATAAGTAACGTTGGCTCAAGGCAAAATAAACTAGGAAGGTTAAATAAGCTCAAGAAAAGAAACAAAACGTTGTTCTTCAAAACTCGACATCTTGAAAAAACTCATGCCCCAAGGAGAAGCAGTTCCGGTCTTCATAATACACATGAGTTTGCAAATACCAAACACCAAAACCAAACCAGTTGCCATCAAGTCCACTCTGACGCTGACTCACGGCAACCCCATGTGTGTCAGCGTACAACTGTGCTCCATTGGGTTTTCAATTGCTGATTTTTCAGAAGTAGATGGCCAGGCCTTTTTTTTTTGAGGCAACTCTGGGTGGACTGGAACCTCTAATATCTTGGCAAGCAGCCAAGCACTTAACTGTCTGCACCACTCAGTAACACCCAAAAAATATACAAATATAAAGGGTATTAGTGTGACTGTGCTGTTAGAAAGGCAGTTTAAATCTGTGCACTTAAAAGGTTTCCTCTACTAAAGGCTCAGCTTGCAACAGAAAGCAGCTGAACTGGGTTGGAGAAATAGCACCAAAGAAGTGGATTGTCTCCACAGTGCCTCAAGCATAGGTGGTGGGCCCAGGGCTACGATTTTTGTGACAACTGTAAGACGTTCCAGAACATCGCTTCCCAATGGGAACATGAAACTGGGGCAGATTTCGAACAGCCTATCTCTGAGGATCATTAAACTATTGCAAGAGCCTTTTGGGCCCACGAAATATCGATAGCTCCAACCCAGCCTCTCTCATGCCAGACACCTCTCTGAGGATGGCCCACAGTTCCCTCAAACTCAACACTGTAAGATCTGATATGGATAAAACGGAGGTCCTTCCCCGCCTCACCACTCTGCCGAGACCTCCACCTCCTCTGCATTTCTCAATGCCTCCAGTGTCCACAGTGACTCAGTGTAAATAAATATCTGAAGGTCATCCTTGACAACTCATTCTCACTCATTACCTCTAATCAAATCATGGCTGTGGGTGGGGACCTCAGTTAAATGGTTAGAACAGTGGACATGTGGCAGAAAAGGAGTGGACAGACTAAGCTGAGAGGCAGAATCAACCAAAGAACAGTTTGCTTCTTGCAGAAATTACCAGTGTCTGTTGTGCTTTCCATTCGTGTTTCTCTATTCCTTGCCGTTATTCACCTCCCTCTTCCTTTCCCTCCACTGCCATCTCTGTGACTCTTCCAATAGACAGTGTTCTCATTTTCACAAAGAGAAACAAAGTCATGGAATCCTAAACTCTGGTTTACACTTTTCTTCATGTAACCCAATATGGAGGAGTTGGGGAGGCCTGACCTCAGCCAAATTCCTTGACCAGATCTATCCCCTGGTAGGAGATGAAGTTTCAGGCTTCAGCACAGTTGTGTCTAACCCTGCCCGGGAGCACCAGCTAATTCAACAAGCTCACCCGTCCTGGCCAGTCTGAGTCAGCCTGGGCCCTGGTCCGACTCACCCTCATTTCTGATTCCAGTCCCCTGACTCTGCTGCTCATGAACTCCTGGATTCCCGGTGCTCCTGACTCTGGCCTGGTTTGCTGACTTACCTTGGCAGAGCCTTTGGTTTCTCTAGACGGCAGCTGCTAGACTATCAGCAAAGTTTAGTAGGACTATGGTACCAGAAGATATTGCAGGTGGCTAAGCCCCCATTAAATCATCATTTAGTGTGCTGCTCCCATTACAGGGCACAGGGACGGTCATACAAGCCACCTAAAAAGGATTCCAAACACATTGTGCCAAAGGAATGATCCAAAATATATATTTGCTTTTTCTAGTTTACTAGTCTTATGCATTGTCTAAGTTATTTTAAAACAAGGTTTTTCTCTTTACTAAAGCAATTACTAAACATAAAAGTTCCACAAAATTATGATTTGAAAGGGAAGAACCCTTAATGATGAACAATATGATATCTCACATAGCCTCAACTGCTTACTTTTAATATGCAGATACAGTTGGATTTGTAAACCACCTAAAAGCATGCACTGCCATTTTATAGATGATATAACTGGTGTCTACCAAGATAAACCGTATCTTGGGCCATAAAAAAAAAAAAAAAGCAAATTTAAAAGAACTAAAATCATAGAGTGTGTTCTCTGACCACAATGAAATCAAACTAGGAAATAATAACAGAAAGATGACAGGAAAATACCTAGACACCTAGAAATTAAACAACACATTTCTGAATAGTCCATGGGTTGAAGAGAAAGCTTTCAAAGAGAAAAAAATACATTGGGCCAAATGAAAATAAAAATACACAACATATCAGATTTGTGGCACACTGGCACATAGGTAGAGTAATGCTGACAGGGAAATTCATAGCAGTAAATGCTTATAAAAGAGGAAAAATCTGAAACCAATAATCTGAGCTCTCATCCCAAGAATCTAGAAAAGCAAAATAAACCCAAAGCAAGCAGAAGGAAGGAAATAAATGGCAGAAACCAATGAGATGGAAAACAAAAAATCAATGAAACAAAAAGCTGATTTTTTTTAAAGATCAATAAAATTGAAAAACCTCTGCCAGATTGATAAAGAAAAAACAGAAGATACAAATTACCAGTATCAGGAATGGATGGAACAAGGGATATCAACACAGACTCTGCAGACATCAAAAGGATATAACGGATACTACAAACAACTCCACAAACAGACATTTAACTTAGACGAAATGGACCAGTTCTTCGGAACGCAACAAGTACCACAACTCACCTGACATGAAATAAACAAATTGAATAGTCAGTGAGGAAATGTTCTGTTTCTTGACGGTGTCCATGTCAATGTCCTGGCTGTGCGATTGTGCTGCAGTTTGTAAGACATTACACTGGGGGGAGCTGGGTAAAGAGTACACAGGATTTACCCGTGTTATTTCTTACCACTCTATGTGAATCTACAATTATCTCAAAAGAAAACACTTAATTAAAAAAAAATTCTTTTCTAAATGCTGTCCCCTCCACTCTCTTTTTTTTTTTTTGCCCAAGTCTTTCCTGATCCCTGGCTCAACTAACAAGCACACTATTGTTTGAGCTGATAATGTCTGGATACAAACAGAAGACTTTTAAAGTACACTGTTCTTCCAGGAATGATCTGTGAGCAATAGGAAACCTATGACAACAGATCGAAGAAAGCTGGTTTTAAGAGGAAGGGAGATGGCCCCAGCCCAGCTGACAGGAGGAACAAGGCTCTAGACCCACCAAGTAATGCCACAAGCTCCCAGACAATCAGTGGGAGCCCAGAGTATGCCCACCTCCTCTTTACAGTACTCATAAATGCTCAGCTGGAGTCTAATTTTCTTTTTTTTAATGAAAGTTAGTTTCATTCTCAAGGATGGAACCTGGGTCATTTAAATTCTTCTTCTGATGTCTCTCCAATTCTTCAAACTCGTCCCCAAAGACCATAGCAGACAGCTACAATTTATTGGACTATTTGGGCCTCTTTTCCTCAGACAGATAAATGACACTGGTGACTCTTTTACACACTAAATTCCATATTCTGTGAACAGAGAGACCCTGGATGTACGAGGCATAAAGATTACCCACACCAAGTGACGCAAGGCTCACTGATCCTCTTCTAGACTCTCACACTGCACATTTTACTTACAAAGCCATTTATTTAGTAACCATGTGTTTCTAATATTGCAATAAAACCAACACTGGCTGCCACTGCACTTTATCTAGGATAACTGTAGGCCAGCACCCTGAGTTGACGTCCCACCTGGCATAATATGTAGCTCACAGTTTACACCCCATCTTAGGCCAATCCCCCTGCCCCCAGGAACCTTTCAGACCTACACGTATCTGCCCTTCCTTTACCCTCTATATCTTTGTTTCAAACTCCTCTGTCTTGCACCTCCCGACACTACCAGTTTCCCCAATTCCTGCCCAGGCCACCTCCCGCCCTATCGGCCTCCCCCTGACATCTTTTCTCCCTTCTGCCTCCAACGTTCCTCATCATGCCCATCATACTTCCAGCTGTCTCTGTCCCTTCTGCCTTCTAGCAACGATCTCCTGTGTAGCTGGGCACCGGTTCCAGGCCCCAGCCTCTCCCTTCCTGCTCCCATCATCTTTGTTCAGCCCCTCCTTTCGTCTTGCTTGCTCTGCTTTTCACCCCCACCCTCCACTCACTCCCATCCTGGGCCAGCTGCCTTCTCCACAAGGGCATGTGTGTTTACAGAGCACGTATTCATTGGCTGGATGAAAGAGCCAGCCAGTGTACTGGAAAAAGCAACAAACCAGGAACCAAAAGGCTAGATACAAGAACCAGCTCTGACCCAGTCACTTCACCTTCTTGGAGGGCTAGGGGAAGACAGGGGTAGCTAGGCTTCTTCAACGCTTTGCAGCTCCTGGCGGGGAAATAACTGCACTCTGTTATGGGTTGAATTGTGTCCCCCCAAAATGGGTGTCAACTTGGCTAGGCCATGATTCCCGGAATTGTGTGGCTGTCCTCAGTTTCGTGAGCTGATGTGATTTTCCTACGTGTGGTAAATTCTAATCTCTGCCTGTGGTTAATGACGCAAGATTAGGTTATGCTAAAAAGGCTTAGGGTAGGATGAATACCCTTACTCAGGTCATAGCCCTGATTGGATTGCATCACCTTTTATCTTACAAGAAGCATCAGGAGCAAAGCTCATCCTTTGGACCAGGGGTCCCTGCGCTAAGACGTTTCTAGACCAGGGAAAGGCTGATGACAAGGATCTTCCCCCAGAGCCGAGAAAGCCTTCCCCTGGAGCTGGCGCCCTGAATTCTGACTTCTAGCTTCCTAAACTATGAGAGAATAAATTTCTGTTTGTTAAATCCATCCACTTGTGGTATTTCTGTTACAGGAACACTAGATGTCTAAGACACACTCATATTTCAGAGGGCAGTGAGTGTAACCTAACACAGGTTAGGAGCCCTAGAGGCACAGTGGTTAAGAGCTACAGTGAGCTATGGCTGCTAACCAAAAGTTGGCAGTTCGAAACCACCAGCCATTCCTTGGAAACCCCTCTGGGGCAGTTACTCTGTCCTATATGGTTGCTATGAGTCAGAATCAACTCAACAGCAATGGGTTAACACAGATTAATTTAGATAACTCCCTAATAAGGTAGAGTCTACCTTTGGATCACCAGGTACCCACAGCTATACTGAGGACAGTGGTGGTTAGGTGGTAGAATTCTCACTTTTCATTCAGGAGACCAGGGTTCGATTCCCAGCCAATGCAACTCATGCACAGCCACCACTGGTCTGTCAGTAGAGGCTTGTGTGCTGTTATGATGCTGAACAGGTTTTGGCAGACATTCTAGGCAACCCAGGAAGAAAGGCCTGGCAATCTACTTCCAAAAACCAGTCAATGTAAATCCTATGAATCACAACTGTCTGCAACTTATCATGAGGATGGTGCAGGACCGGGGAGCATTTTGTTCTGCTGTACCTGGGGTCGCCTGCCATGGGTTGGGGGTAACGACAACATCGGCAGCTAACTAAAACTCTTAAGCTATCTTTCCACAGCTCACAACCGGACAATCACTACCCTGAAGCTGGTTTCATTTCAGGGAAGGGAGAAAGGCATGTGAATGCTGAGAGGGCCCTTTCAATAAAGTGCCCTCTGGAAATGGCGGTACTGTTGACATTAAACCAGGAAGTTCAATCCATTTAACCTTCTCAAGGCACCAGAGGAAAAAGATTTTAAAGCTGCTTAAGAAAAAGGACCATGAATTTAAAATAAAAGAGGCAGGGGTGGCGGCAGGTGGAGGGGAGGCTCTCCACCTGTCACACCTTGTGGTTGTGTGGCATCAAGCTGACTCCGATTCATAACAACCCCATAGAACTGCCCCATAGGGCTTCCTGGGCTGAAATTTTGACAAGAACAGATCACCAGGTCTTTTCTCCCATGGAGCGGCTGGTAGGTTCAAACTGCTGACCTTTCAGTTAGCAGCCAAGCACTTAACCACTGCACACCTGGGCTTCTTTCCACACCTCACAAGCCCAAATGCTGTTCTGCTGCCTCTCCTACACAGCTTCTTAATCACCTCAGCCATGTCTCCGCTGCTGACCCCACGCAACGTCTTTGACTTAAGAACACTGTAAACAACAGCTCTCCGCTGCTGGGGGCACACAGAGCTGGAGCACGTGAATGTCAACTGTGAACTCAGAGACAGGCCAACCTCTACAGGAAGTAACTTCTGTGTCATAACACCCTTAGATAAATACCAGGCCAGGTTCTGACTAATTTCTGCCAGAGTTTTGTCAAGGTCATACCCAGTGGCTGCACCGAAGAAGAGTGAATTATTAACCCTGGTTCTCCACTGGCCTGAATCAGCCGTTGACTTCATCCCCTGCCGGCCACGTTTCCCCCCAAACCCAGCAGCAGAAGTTCACGGTACACAGCACAGGCATGTGAAGGGTCACTAGGACAGTTAGAGCCACAAGCCAAGCTGTTCACAGCAGGGTCAGTAGGAGGAAGCACAGCAAAGAAGCCTAGGTGCCTTGCATCCTGGGGTCTCAGAAAAGGAGCGAGGAAGCCATGGGAATCTTCACCTCACAGAAGTTCCTAGAGACATGGAAGAAAAATGCCTTCCTGGGCAGAGAGGTCCCTGTAGATCAGACAGCATGTGGAATTCAAACAACATGCTGGTCCTGTGGGCTTGGCATATGCTGGACTCAAGTTCAGGGCCATACTTATCCCACTGGCTCCAAAGCCTTCCCCACGTGGGCTCTGCAAGACAAGCTCACTGCCTATTTTCCAGAGCTTAGTAATGCCTTGGTTTTTTCTCCAAAGCCATGAAGAACTCAATGTTTTCCAACTGAAGTCGCAGGCCCCTGAGTCATCTCTGCACAGCCATCTAGTCAACCTGTCCCCCGGTGCAGACAGACATTATCAGCCTCTTGGACAACTCAGAGATGGAAATGATGAGATTTTAACGTCCTCCCACACCACAACCGCCTGAGCACCTTCAGACCCATCTCTAACGTCACCTCTTCTGGACTCTGTCACTTATTTGCTTCACTTCATCCCTAGCCTTGTTCCAAAATGTCTTTGAAGGACATCCAGCCTTTTTTTCTAATTATAAGCACACTCCAAGTTTCCCTAAATCCAACCACAGCCAGCATTTCTTCTCTCTGGACCACACACTCACAAAATATGTGCAGAAATTTCACAAATAAAGCAAAAAAAGAAAAAGGGGGTAAGTGTTAATAGGAGAAGAATGTGTATTTGGCCATATTCTCCCCTTAGCCAGCAAGTCCCCCAAGGACAAGGCTCATCCACGGCTTTGGAATTTCCTGAGGAAAGGGAAAAACCTCTCCCTTCTCCCACCCCAACCCCCACCCACATTGACAGAGCACCATTACTTCATTCACTGCCGTGAAGCTCTGCAGCTGCAGCTCCTATCCCACTGACAGGGCACCATTACTTCATTCACTGCCGTGAAGCTCTGCAGCCACAGCTCCTACCCCACTGACGAGGCAGCATTACTTCATTCACTGCTGTGAGGCTCTGCAGCCACAGCTCCTACCCCACTGACGAGGCAGCATTACTTCATTCACTGCCGTGAAGCTCTGCAGCCGCAGCTCCTACCCCACTGACGAGGCAGCATTACTTCATTCACTGCCGTGAAGCTCTGCAGCCGCAGCTCCTACCCCACTGACAGGGCACCATTACTTCATTCACTGCCGTGAAGCTCTGCAGCCGCAGCTCCTACCCCACTGACGAGGCAGCATTACTTCATTCACTGCTGTGAGGCTCTGCAGCCGCAGCTCCTACCCCACTGACGAGGCAGCATTACTTCATTCACTGCTGTGAAGCTCTGCAGCCGCAGCTCCTACCCCACTGACAAAGCAGCATTACTTCATTCACTGGTGTGAAGCTCTGCAGCCACAGCTCCTACCCCACTGACGAGGCAGCATTACTTCATTCACTGCTGTGAAGCTCTGCAGCCGCAGCTCCTACCCCACTGACGAGGCAGCATTACTTCATTCACTGGTGTGAAGCTCTGCAGCCGCAGCTCCTACCCCACTGACGAGGCAGCATTACTTCATTCACTGGTGTGAAGCTCTGCAGCCGCAGCTCCTACCCCACTGACGAGGCAGCATTACTTCATTCACTGCCGTGAAGCTCTGCAGCCGCAGCTCCTACCCCACTGACGAGGCAGCATTACTTCATTCACTGGTGTGAAGCTCTGCAGCCGCAGCTCCTACCCCACTGACGAGGCAGCATTACTTCATTCACTGCCGTGAAGCTCTGCAGCCGCAGCTCCTACCCCACTGACAAAGCAGCATTACTTCATTCACTGCTGTGAGGCTCTGCAGCCGCAGCTCCTACCCCACTGACGAGGCAGCATTACTTCATTCACTGGTGTGAAGCTCTGCAGCCACAGCTCCTACCCCACTGACGAGGCAGCATTACTTCATTCACTGGTGTGAAGTTCTGCAGCCGCAGCTCCTACCCCACTGACAAAGCAGCATTACTTCATTCACTGGTGTGAAGTTCTGCAGCCGCAGCTCCTACCCCACTGACAAAGCAGCATTACTTCATTCACTGCTGTGAGACTCTGCAGCCGCAGCTCCTACCCCACTGACGAGGCGGCATTACTTCATTCACTGCTGTGAAGCTCTGCAGCCGTAGCTCCTACCCCACTGACAAAGCAGCATTACTTCATTCACTGCCGTGAAGCTCTGCAGCCACAGCTCCTACCCCACTGACAAGGCAGCATTACTTCATTCACTGCTGTGAAGCTCTGCAGCCACAGCTCCTACCCCACTGACAAGGCAGCATTACTTCATTCACTGCTGTGAAGCTCTGCAGCCACAGCTCCTACCCCACTGACAAGGCAGCATTACTTCATTCACTGCTGTGAAGCTCTGCAGCAGCTCTATGGAACAAGCACCTAACCCTTTACTTTCTCTTTCATGAAACCAACCTAATAACGCTGGCTCCGACTGGTTCACTGCCCCAGCAACCACTGGGGCAGAAGGAGTTTTCCATTGCATCTGACTGTGACTTGTTCTTAGGGACATTTCCGAATCCTAAGGCGTGGTCAGCACAATGAACACATGACTTACTCTGTAGCTCAAACTCGCTAAACCACATCTAATCACTCTGGAGGCCACCTAGTAATCTAGTGGTTTCCATTTCAAACCACCCCTCACCAACAATGGGCCTACAACCCATTTACATCAGTCCAGTGTCTCAAATACAGCAAGCACTCAAAAATATCTGTTGAATGGATAAATACATGACCATACAAATAAGTGTACCCATTGTTAATGGTAGGTAAATGCAGGATACAAAAACAAGGTGCGATGGTGAAGCGCTTAGCAGCTAACCGAAGGGTCGGCAATTCTAATCCATGCAGCAGCTCCACAGGAGAAAAGACCTGGTGATCTGCTCCCATAAAGACTGTTGTTGTTGTGTGCCATGGAGTCAAATTTCGACTCATAGCAGCCCTGTATGACAGAGTAGAACTGCTCCATAGGGTTTCCTAGGCTGTAATCAGCAACCAAGCACTTAGCCTCTACGCCACCAGGGCTTCTTTAAACTATGATAGAATTCTTCATTTGCTGTCACACATTCTGATTTATTCAAACAGCACATGTTTACTGAGGACTCTGCAAATGCTGGGGATAGAAAGGACAAGACCATCCCACGCTGAAGACAGGGAAAACGACACATTCCCTCATAGGTATAGTCCAGAACAACAAGGACTACACCAAGGGTATGGAGGGTGCTGTGGGTTCCTGCTGGAGGATGTAGCTATAGGAAATGCAGCAGAAAAGCGATGGCGTTGTCGAGGTGATGTATTAGTTGTCTAACTGCTATATAACAAATCACCCTAAAAGTTGGAGCTTAAAACAACAGTAAACATATTTACTACCTCACAGTTTCTAAGGGTAAGGAATCTAGAAGCAACTTAGCTGGGTAGTTCTGGCTCAGGGTCTCTCATGAGGCTGTGGTCAAGATGGTGCCTGGGGCTGCAGTCATCTGAAGGCTTGACTGGGGCCAGAGGATCAGCTTCCAAGATGGCACATCAAATAGCTGTTGACAGGAGGCCTCAGTCCCTAACCATGTGGGTCTCTTCCCAGAATGCTTAGATGGCCTCACAACATGGCAGCTGGTTTTCCCCAGAAGGAGTGATCCAAGAGAAAGCATGGCCAAAGCCACAATATCTTTTATGATCTAGCTTTAGAGATCATTTCCATAATATCTCATTGGCCACACAGGTAACCCCTATGAGGCAACTACACAGGAGTGTGAATACCAGAAGTAATGATCACTGGGGGCCATCTTGGACTCTGGCTACCACAAATGCCTCATATACCCTGATTTGCTTTGACACTGTAGATATTTCTGTTTCTGCACTGTTCTTAACTACTGGATTTAGAGCTTATGACATATTCCATTTTCTGCTTAAAGTGATCAAGTAATAGTGCCAAATTATTCCACAAAGTAGAAATCTACTTAATGATCTTGGCAAGTCTTTAGAAAAATATCACGCAGACTTGAAAGGGTCAGAGAAAGTACAACACACAGTGAGTAGGATTTTGGTAATGACAGGAAAGCTTTTTTCCTTTTAGATATTAAAGATTCAACTGTTCGCAACATCACCATAGTTCTTGGCTATTTAAAACCACCCTGCTCATGGCATTGCCCAGTTCCTGTGATCTGAACATACATACCTGGAAATGCATCTGGTGTCTGGCCCTCAGCGAGTAGCAATACCTCCTTCCTCACTTACAGTCCTGGCACTGAAGGCTCAGGGGTCTCAGAACATCCATCCCGTTTGGGGAGATAGACAAGCACCCCTCTAGGTGGATATCCTCCCTACTTCTATTATTTTTTTTCAACTATTTCCAGTACTGACTCAACTTTAACAGCTTCGTTAGACAAGAACGAATGAGAACTTTTCCCCCCATAAGCCTTCACCTCCAACATATCCAACTTTTCCCTTCATCCACAATCCCTATCAACCCTCATCTACTTGCTCACAGATACTTTTTGCAAATCCAGGCACCCAGTACTTGACAAAGAGCAAATCCTCACAAACAAAATAGGGTCCTATATGGTCTCTCCCTTTCCACCCTTCTTCTACAGGAGTCAGCAGAGAGAGGGGCAGGTAAAAAATCTCATTAAAAATAGAACTGGATTGCTGAAGAGACCTCAGAGAGCCCATACCTCCACCTTAAGTGGCACCACAGATAAACTCTCCCAGAGCACTTGGACTTGCTTATAAAGACCAGGACAGATCCTTTTTCACAGAAATAAGCTGCTCAGGTCACACACTCACCTACCAACACCCTGTTTAAGTCTTCAACGATTTCCACTGCTTTCAGGAAAAAGAGCAAAACCCTGAAGACGTGCAAAACACATACCTGTGTGAGCTGGTGCTCCCCACCCCACCCCCCCCACTTCTCTATTTCATCCCACACCAGACTTGCCCTTGCTCCATACCCCAGCGGCACTGTCCTTCATCCAGCATCTTCAACAGACATGCTCCCTCCCACCACAGGTCCTTTGCACACACTGTTCCTTTTCCTTTGCTCATGCTGTTCCTTCTCCTAGAAGGTTCTGTGAGGCTGCTTTCTTTACCTACTTAATTTCTATTCATCCTTCAGACCACCATCCTCATTTCCTTCCTGGAAGCTTTCCTCCCCTTCCCTCCCTCAACAATGGAATTACACATTTGTAAATGAGATTATTTGACTATGTCTGCCTCACCCACTAGGCTGAAAGCTCCACACACCTCCCCACACCCTCTTGTCCCTTTTATTCCCACCACCCAGCTCAGTGCTGGCATAGATCAAATGCTTCACAGATATTTGCTTAATTAATTCATGACTATGACTATTTACTGAACGGAGGTTCCAAAAACTGTATTGACAATTCCATTCCCTACAGTTAGGAATTGATCCTGACTATTTAATATCAAATCTCCTGAGTTGTTTACGCCTGTTCCCTGGGTCATTCCTTATTACAGGTCAGGCTTTCCTCCTTCCACCCAGGGGTTAAGGCCTGTGTAGGATCAAGCAGGGGAGCTTGATGGTGGTGAATTAACCACTGGTGGTGCAATGGTTAAGTCACTCAGCTGCTAACCAAAAGATTGCTGGTTTGAACGTACCAGCTGCTCTGAGGGAGAAAGATGTGACAGTCTGCTTTCATAAAGATTTACAGCCTTGGAAACCCCACAGGGCAGTTCTACTCTGTCCTCCAGGGTCAGTATGAGTCAGAATTGACTCGATGGCAGTGGATTTGGCTTTTTGGCTCTTCTGTTGCTTTTCCTGAGGCCAAAGAACGTTTTCTACCACCCTTCTCCACTCAGTTAAGTCTCAGCACCTTCTCACAACACATGTGAGTGTGCTGTGGTTTTCTGGGTCATCTGCGGGCTGGGGGTACCCTGCACCAGGCCCCATTGGAGCTGCTAGAAAACACCTGCTTAAACTGATCAGGCTTCACAGCATCTTCACTGTCAGCTGCCCCACCTCTCCCTGCGCGAGTCATCTTCCTAATGTAACTTCTCGTGGGCACGTCCTCCTGCACCATGACACTAATGCCAAGCTGCTCTCCAAAACACAGCAGCAGGAAGTCACCACCTGAGCCCTGGAAGGAGGGGTCCTTTAATTCCGCCGTCCTAACCAGGAAAAGGAAAGACCCTTGACATAAACGTTCTATTTTATTAGACCCAACCTCTAGAAATCTTAACTAGAAGCTAACTGATTTTTTGAAATATACCCCCAGGTCCATACTATTTCTGTATCTTGTATTTAGACAATTTGAACTTATTAATAAAGCTGATTGCTCTGTTTTACTGAAAGGGGTTGGGTGCAAAGTCAACAGGTTCCTGTTGTGCTAATTCCCAGAAACTCTACAAAGCCCTAGGAAGAGAACTTACTTTTTTTTACTCCTAATCCTTAAGCGAAAACCCTGGTGGTCTAGTGGTTAAGAGCTATGGCTGCTAACCAAAAGGCTGGTAGTTCAAATCTACCAGGCACTCCTTGGAAACTCTGTGGGGCAGTTCTACTCTGTCCTATAGGATCGCTATGAGTCGGAATCAACTCAACAGCAGTGTGTTTTTGGTTTTTAGAATTCTTAAGTATTTGGTACATATATGGCACTTAGGGTTGAGATACAGAATGGATGCTCTATTTCTCGCCTGAATTTTGCCATACAAAGCTGTAAGCCTTTTCTGATCTCCTACACTGCTGTTGTTGTGCCCTGTCACGGCAAACCCGACTCATAACCAAAAAAAACCAAACCCACTGCCGTCAAGCCGATTCCAACTCATAGCGACCCTATAGGACAGAGTAGAACTGCCCCATAGAGTTTCCAAGGAGAACCTGGAGGATTCGAACCGCCGATCTCTTGGTTAGCAGCCGTAGCACTTAACACTACACCGCCAGGGTTTCCAGTCCCTATATGGCCATAGAACCGCCCCATAAGTTTTCCTGGGCTGTAATTCTTGCAGAAGCAGATCACCAGGTCTCTTCTCCTGTGGAGCTGCTGGGAAGGTTCGTACCTCTAACCTTTTGGTTAGCAGCTGAGTGCTTAACCATTGTACCACCAGGGCTCCTTATGCCTCAATTACAGCACCTATAACTCTATAGGAAACCCTGGTGGCGTAGTGGTTAAGTGCTACGGTTGTTAACCAAGAGGTCTGCAGTTTGAATCCACCAGGCACTCCTTGGAAACTCTACAGGGCAGTTCTACTCCGTCCTATAGGGTCGCTATAAGTCGGAATCGACTCAATGGCAGTGGGTTTGGTTTTGGGTTTATAACTCTGTAATTGCCTTTTTACTTGTACATCTTTCTCCCCATAGGACTATAAAGACCCTCAAACCTAGAAACCACATTTTTCCCTTCCTTCTACCCTCAGTGACCAGCACCGCACATAAAATGCACTCAAGCATTTGATCAAAAGCATCCAATTCTTGGACTTTTACTCTGTCTCCTAGAACCTGTAACAAGAACTCTGGGGAAGCTCAGTTTAAACACCAAGAGTGTGCAGTAAAGCCTTGTTCTATTTACGCTCGTGCTCACGAAGGGCCCTTAGAAAGCTTATCAGAGAACTGAAAGCAGGAATGCAAACAGAGACCTGCACACCAGTGTTCACTGCAGCACTAGTCACGACAGCCAGAAGATGGAAACAATCTAAAGGTCTCTCAACAGATAAATGGATAAACAAAATGTGGTGCATACATGCAACACACTTTACTCAACTATAAAGAGAAATTAAGTCCTAAAACATGCTACAACATGGATGAACCTTGAAAACACTGTGTTGAGTGAAATATGTCAGTCACAAAAGAACAAATACTATGCTTAAATGGAACTAGCAAATGCATATACACGCAGTCCCGGGGTACAAACGAGATACATTCCTAACTGTGCCTTAAGTCAAATTTGTAGGTAAGTCTGAACAGGTGCATACAGAACAGTGGTTAGGAGCTTGGCTGCTGACTGAGAGGCCAGCAGTTCAAATCCACCAGCTGCTCCTTGGGAACTCTTGGGCAGTTCTACTCTGTCCTAAGTCAATTCGACGGCAACGGGTTTGGTTTTTGTTTTTAGCGCAAGAAAAGCTCGAAGGCTTTCCAACGATTTAAAAGCTACACGTGCAGCAAGTGAAGGTGACTGTGATGAAGAACCTGTTGCCAGCAGGAGTTGGTTCGATCATTTCAGAGGAAGGACAAATTTACAGAACACTAAAGGGCAAGCAGAAGTTGTCCAAAAGTCGGACGTTCACAACCCGGGGACTGCCTACAGACCAAAGCTTGTTAGTGGTTACTGGGGTAAAAGGGAAGGGGAAGGCAAATAGTTGCTTAGGGAGCACTGGGTTTCTGTAAATGGTGGTGGAACAATTTGGAAAAGGGTAGTAGTAATGGCAACGAGTTATATGTGTTAAAAATATTGAGTTGGCGAGTATGATGTTTTACATGTACATATACACACACATGTATTTTTAATCACAATTTTTTTTTAAAAAAGGCCTATCAGTCATCACCTCCTAGAGTTTTCTCACAATGGACACTGGCCTTCAGGACCCATGTGGCACCTGGGATCTGAGCTACAGCATAGAGCTCCAGGGCTCTGACAACATTTTCAAACTGAACATCCTAGGACACCACACTAAGGCCTCTTACTCATCTACTTTTTAAACAATACCAAATGCAGAAGAGTGATGCAATTGGTATAAAAGTCATTTCTGACAAATAATAATAAGTTAGAAAAAATGAAAGGAGAGAAACCTGTTTAAACCTTGAATCTTATCTATTTTACTTTTGCTGACATAAAGTTCTATTACTCTAGGCACTTTTGAGTCTGTGGGAAAGAGACATTTTCCTTTTCCTGGGTACCAGGCTGCAAACCCCACTTCTCCCACTCTCAATAGTTGTTATTCTGCGTAAGCTGATCATGTGAAGTAAAAAAGCTGAGGAAATGGGAAATTTTATAGTTTGTCTGGCTAACCTGGCTCCCTCGGAGAAGACAGAAATGAGATTTTACACTGAATTAGCCATGTCTTTAGGGAGGCAATTCCACTGATCCTAAGATTAGCACTGGTTTTACCATCTGACCCTGGGATGACCTTACACTTTGAGGGCAAACAGCCAGGAATTGGTGGGAGAGGGGAGGGACAACTAGAAGTGACGTGAGAAAGGCTGCCGAAGCATACACCCATAAAACTGAGTGACCTAAAAGAAAATACACAGGCACGATTTAAGGATAGTTTTGGGGAAAAAAGGTTTTGCTTTTTTTTTTTTTCACTATTAGTGAATGTGAATAAATTTCTATGAAGGTTTACACAACACAGGGGTGTAAAGTTGGAAAGACTTTACCATGCGTGGAGCAGAGCCAGGTTAAAAAGTACAGAGGCTCAGTATATAAATACATAATGCAAAAATAGGCTGCTTTGAGAAGTTCCTCAAATATATCATTAATTAAGCCAAATGAAACACTCTTCCCCGGCTTCTCCTCTCGCTGGACTTTGCCACCTCTTTTCAAGTCTCTGTGTCGCTTTTCTTGCCTTCCTCCTATTGGCTTAGCCTCCTTTGTCTTCTCTTTGTCCCCTCAAGGCACCATTTCCCCTCTTGGACTACCTCATTCCTCCACCCGTTGATTCACAGGTCTATAGGGCAGCCACCGCCGTTAGCCACATTCACCCAGCAGCCCCCATGAGACCCCAATCTCTTTGCCCGCCCAGGTGAACTCACTAGCTCTCCTAGCAAGGCTTCCTTCAGGCACCCAGAGGCAGAGTCCTGGGATTAGTTTTGTCACTTCGTCCCCCTCACCCCAATCAGCACTCCCCTTGTGGGGTCTTCTCGGTCTGTCCCACCTCTCCTGAGCCCCAGCTGAGGCTCATTCCTCTTCACGCCTCACTTCAAACCATTCTCCCATTTCCAACTTCTCCTACCTGGTGGCGTAGTGGATAAGTGCTACGGCTGCTAACCAAAGGTCAGCAGTTCGAATCCATCAGGTGCTCCTTGGAAACCCTATGGGGCAGTTCTACCCTGTCCTATTGGGTCGCTATGAGTCGGAATCTACTTAATGGCAATGGGTCTTTTTTTCCTACCTCCAGGCCAGGCCACTACCAAGTAAGGTCTCTAATTAGGTTCCCAGTTGGAAAAACATCAACTGTTTCTCCACTGACTACCAATTAAAAACCACTCTTCTCATGGCATTCAGACGGGCTTCACAATCGGACAACCTCGCCTCTTCTACCTTAATTCTTGTGTAGTTCTTTTTTAAAAATATATTTTTTAAATAAAAATAAACTTTTTATTAAAGAAAACTTCAAACATCCACAAAAGTAGACAGGATAATCTAATTACCTCTTGTCTGCCCCTCACCCAGCTTTAACATTTATCAACACACGACCGATGTTTCACCCACAGGCCTGCCTACTTACTGCCCCCAAAACGGACTGTTTAAAACAAATCCCTGACAACCTAACATTTCAACCATAAATACTTCCATATGTTTCTCTAAAAGATAAAGAGTTTAAAAAACACTATTACCACCTCTAAAGAACTTGTTGAAATAATTTCTAAATATTGCTAAACACACAGACAGTATTTGAACGTCCCCAGTCATTTTAAATATTTTTCGTTTGTTGTTTCACACATGGTTTGTTTCATTCAGCATCCAAGAACAGTCCAAACATTGGATCAGGTGTTCTGTCCCTTTGTTGTTTTTACTGCTGGGTGCCAATGAGTCAATTCCTACTCATAGAAACCCCGTGTGACAGAGTAGAACTGCCCCATAGGGTTCCCTAGCCTCTTATCTTTACAGGAACAGGTGGGCAGGTCTTTTCCACCACGGAGCAGCTGGTTAGTTCGAACTGGTGACCTTTCAGTCAGCAGCTGAGCACTTAACCATTGCATCACCAAGTCTATTTAATCTGTAGCAACCTTAACTTGCTCCACAAGGCTCCAGCCTAGACACACTTTCCCACCTACAAGGCATTGCTTAAGCATGTCCTCAGCCCCATGCCCAAATTACGTGTTCAATACATGTTCAGTTCACCTTTCACAGTCCAACTCAAATACTGCACCCTCCGTGAAATCTTTCCTGATTGTCACCAGCCCTCTGCCTGAGCAGAATCCCTCTCCTATAGCACATTGTCTCTGCCTTGCTTGGGGCATTTACTCTTCCCTATCAGAAACCCTGGTGGCGTAGTGGTTAAGTGCTACAACTGCTAACCAAAAGGTTGGCAGTTCAAATCCACCAGACACTCCTTGGAAGCTCAATAGGGCAGTTCTACTCTGTCCTATAGGGTCGCTATGACTCAGAATCAACTCAATGGCAATGGGTTTGGTTTGGCTTTGGTTTACTCAGTGGTCAGCCCGAGTGTGACTTCTCTCCCCTCAGTCTCCTGAAGAGCAGATTCTATTTGATTTCTATTCACAAGCTACACAGAACTTAGCACCAACCCCTGCAGGAGATAACTGCTTGGTAAATAAACTTATAAATACTGTATTTAAAAGTAATACAAATGGAGAAGAACAGCAGAAGCAACTCGTATACCTTCATCCTCCCTCCTCTTCTCCCTCATCTGTTCATTGAAGAAGTATTTCTTCTGTAACCATTTTCTGTTGGGCACCCTGAAAGTGCCTAATAGCCCCGAAGTCAGATGATGCAGTACAAAAATAAAGTGGCTCTTTCATCATCCTTCAAATACCTACGGCTTTAGATACAAAATTGGTCCTTCCAAGATCAACACTAATATGATATTATTCCCAACAGACAGCTCAATTTCGTGAAAAGACAAAACAAAACATTTTCATTCATAAAAGAGACTCCAACACAGACTAATGCCTGGTCTTAGAGATTGCCCGGGCCTCTGAGGGCAGCTCCACTTTTGTTTTCCCATTCCTCCAATCCACAAACATCTACTGAACACCTGTTAAGAGTAGGCATACCAAGGTAGAATATGATGATGGTCCTTGGTATGGCAAGAAAGATAAACCAAAAACAAAATTTCCAGTAGCATCAGGTCACTATAAACCGTAAGGTCTAAGAGGTAACCAAGGAATTTTTTAGAGGAGCTGGAATTTGAACTGAGACTATTCTCTGAAAACTCTTAAGAAACAACACTGTCTTGTGCTTCTCTTTTGCACAAGAGTTGGAGATAGGAAGGGTCAGGAATGAGAAGGGGAAGCTAATGGCTGTGGACTGTCTTCATTCTGCTTCCAGATGGGAGACTCATTCACATCCATTTCCCCAAATGGGTTCCAACCACTGCTACAAACTCAAGGACAAAAAAAGAGGTCATTTCCTTTTCAAAGCTGGAGAGAATATAACAGGACACGTAATAGAAAATTATGTTGTGAAATAAAGTGCCTAAGTACTCAAGGGAGCCCAGGTGGCACAGTGATTAAGAGCTTGGCTGCTAACCAAAAGGTCAGCTGTTCAAACCCACCAACCGCTCCTTGGAAACCCTATGGGGGCAGTTCTACTCTGTCCTATAGGGTCGCTATGATTAGGAATCAACTCAAGGGCAACGGGCTTGAGTTTTTTGGGAAGTACTTAAGAGTCCTTTAAGAGAATGTTTGATTGATAGAATCCCCTTTGTAACAGACCATGAAAAGCCATTTCTCTAGTATGAGAGAACTTAAATACCTCACATTATAACTCAAACCACCCCAGCTTTACTGGTGCGGCTTAACTGGCTCTGCTGAATGAGGAAACCCTGCATAACCAAGGCATTCATGAATTCTCTCCTGTTGAGCAATCAATTCTTAAAAAGGTGTGGCTGTTTGGGTCTAAAAAAATATTTTCACAGAGTATCTGTTTGGAAAACCTGTAAAATGTTCTTGACATAACGTGCTGGTTTTCTCCAAACGTTCTGGTAATTTATCCCGTGCTCAAGCTTTCAAGCCAGGATGAAATGTTTGTTATCTGACCATGGCTGCATAGCACTTTAGAGGTTCTGGCCCTGGGGCAGTGGCAAAAATGAGAAAACCTGCGAGGACAGGAGGTTGGGCTGCTTCCTAAGACTCACCAAGGAAATGAACTTCTTAACGACAAGGGAGTTCCTTAGAGAAATCTCAGCATTTAGTCACCACCGGGCAGGTCTTCCCCAGGGCAGGGAAAGGCTAGCGCTCCACATTTAAGAAGCACTCTTTGCTAAATTAAAATATTGCATTTAATTCACTCTCCTCCAAGCATTTAATAGGATAATGTAAAATTCTATTATATAATACCAACAAGTAACTAATATTAAGACAGCATCTGTCCACTAAGTTAACACAATTTTTCCCATTAAATATGGTTTTATCACATTTATTCAGTAGCCACCTTCAGAAACATTAGCTAACAATCATGGCCCTCTTTAAGAAATTGCAGGGAAACTAAAAAACAGAAATTCAGAGTAACAGCAGAGCTTTCTATACCCCTTCCACACCAACATTAAAAAGAATCCAACAGAAACCACACTCAGAGACTCAGAACCCAGCTAGGAGGGTCCACAGATGCGGCCGTGTTGTCAGCCGCTATGCTGAGCACAAGGCGCAAAGATCACACACTGTTGACCTGCAGGTAGGCTGGGTTTGGTCTATGTGATTTATTTATTTATTGAAAAAATGCTCAAAAGTTAGTAGATCTCAGATTAACATCCAGATATCTGACTTCTCTTGAAAACTGAAGGATCTAGCGGCATGGTCCAGCATTCCTCCAGCAGACACTTCCAGCTGCACTACAGACGCAGCTGACTCTACGGCAGAGCACACTTTCTCACTGCCACAGTCACCACCATACCCTACTGCCAGCCCGATAACACTCACGTGTGCTTCCCGTCTACCCCAGAGGCATTTGAGTGTGTCACTCCAAACTCTTGGGGAAAAAAAGGGGGATAAAAATGGCACCTGTGCTCCACAAGTTCAGAGTCTACTGGAGGAGGCAGACATGAAGATAAATTGCAACATGGTGTGATACATGCCACAGTAGGGGGATGGCCGGTGTGCACAGAAACCCTGAGTAAAGTGCAGCTAGCACTACTGAGAGAAGCGGAGGTACCCGGGCACCTTTACAGGAGACAGAACACTGGAGAAGCTCACACCACTGAGATGAGTGTAGGTATCTGCGCACCCTTCCAGGAGACAGGATATTGGACAAGGGTCTTGAAGAATGAGAAGTGGTTGACTAAGCAGAAGAATGGGAGAAAGCCACACTATGTGTGCAGAGATAAGGGGACTCAGCAAATTGGCAGTTTTCCAGAGACAGGGTTAGGCAGAGAAGGGGCTTCTATTGCCTACCATGCTTCTGTAATTTTTAAGTGAAGTCTGGGGGCAAGTGAGTTATTTAAGAAGAGGCTGACATGATCAGATTAGTTGCTTTAGGGAAAGGCGCTGTGTAGCCTATGTGTAGACTATGACCTGGAGCAAATAACCCTTGCTGGCATGTACCCCATTGGGTGCTAAGATGAATCCCTTTATGTTAACTTCCTGGTAGTGTTCAGAGAATCCGCACTCTCAGACAATGATATGTGTCTTGGCTAACCTATCTTTTACTTCTCTCACAGGTTAGTGTATGTCAATGCAAGTATCTTTCTTGAGCTGGCATAATAAAAATGACGTAAGCTAACACACAATGTAGTCCTTCAAAAGAGTGAAAATCAATGGCCTAAATCTCTCCAAGATGATCTCGATTTCATGCAAGAAAGGTATCCTCTTCTGCCTACCACTTTTCCTGTCCCCACCTATCTCTCTGTGACAGTAGAAGAACAATGAAATATCATGTGGCTCAAGTGTGGTGCGATATTGTTTTCCTCAGAATCAAATCACTAAAAATACATGTCTAAACACTGTCCTCAATGACCCACCCAGAATATGCCATGTTAACTCAAGCTTTGATCCAAGGTCTGGTGGTGGTAAAGAAATGACAGGCCAAAGGAGAATGGCTTTACTCGGCAGTCTGTCAGGATGTCCCCAGTGAAGCAACAGCAAACAAAGGCCAATAACAAGGACAAGAGGCTACTGCACAGAATAAAACAAGCCGGGAAGAACAGGCATGTCTCCTCAAAACCGTGAAACCTAAATCAGTTTCCCTTTTTTCCCTCAGATTAAATCTAATCTCTAAAGACTAAGACAGGCAAATAAAGGAGTGGCTTTTTTCCCCCCCCAAACTGTCTCAAAGTTATAATAATTCAAAGAAGACTATTCCCCAGACTTTTCATTGTTGCTACAAACAAACCCATCTTTCATTTCTTGTCATTTGTAATTGCCATGCTGTAACTGAAAATCAGTCAATCACCACAGAGCTTAGGGGAGACAGCTAGCTCTGAGCTGTCACCGTAATCATCACAGAATAAACAAATAATATCAAGTGTTCTCCTTCTTCATCATCTTTAATCTATATATTCCAGAGAATCTAAAAAATTTATACTTCGTTACTGTCCTCCTTCTCTAAAGATAGTGTAAAATTTCAAAACATTTTCCCCTTCAAAACACTGCCTTTCTCTTGCTCAATAGTGAACGTGGGGTCTGCACCAAAAGACTTCAATATAATTTAGAATCTATCTGTAGGAGCCAAGAATTCAATTAAGAGAAAAATTATTTGAGAAGGATTTGGACAATTCAGCCAATTAACTTTCCTATAATATTGCTGAAAAAGGAAACTGAATTGTCTAACAAAAGACTACACAAGTCAATAAGGACCTGGCTAGGGCAAGGGTGAAAGATTCCAGAAGTCTGGGTCCCCTCTGCAATGCAGCCTCATTAACAGTCCCACAATGCCCTGGGCTTTGGACCTGCGGGAACACCTAAGAAGTACAGCTCTCCACATGTACTGGGCTACAGAACTCCAAGAGTTCATTTGTGGTCCTTTAAATCCCACTTCATGGTAGTACTGGAGCCCTGGTGGTGCAGTGGTTAAGTGTCTGGCTTCTAACCAAAAGGTCAGCAGTTCGAATCCACTAGCCACTCCTTGGAAACCCTATGGGGCAGTTGTACTGTCCTTTAGGGTTGCTACGAGTCAGAATTGACTCAATGGCAACAGGTTCATAGTAGATACTAGAGGACTTTAACCTATATCCTTAGTAATTTTTTAAGTTTATAAACTTAAAAAGCTCAGCAGCAGAACTGCCGAGCTTATTCTTTGTTGGGAAGCTCTAATTCCATACTCTAATGAAACCAAGTTGCACTCTAATTAAAGGAAGGAAAAAAGTTCCCACTGGTGGGGAAAGGCGGTCTCACCCTTTCGTTGGTTCCCTCTCCCGACGAACCCTTTGGTTCGATGGGGCCACTTCAGGTGACTTACCTTGGTGGCCTCTTCCACACTCTCCCTCAAGGCCTGCAGCTCAGCACCGTATTGCTCCTTCAGCTTATCCATCTCCTGGTCATGGCTGGACACCTCTTCTTTCAAAGCGCCTTTCAGGGCAGTGAGTTCACGCTCCCGCTTTCTCAAGAGGTCTTCTTGCTCTTCTTTGGCGATTAGTAGATCTTGCAGATCCTGTTTTGCCTGTAAGAGTTCCTAAAGAAAGTAAAAACGGGCAGAGAGGTGAAGACTAAACACCTTTGTCAAGAGGGCCATCCACACTGACAACACACTCTCACCTATCCTTCCTACCCTCTTCTTCCTCACACTACCAAACCCACATAGGCCATCTCTTTCTCTCTCACTTCAGTTCTCAGAGGCCATCATTCGTCTTGATTTGTCTGTCTTAGCTTTTCTGAGATTTGATTAATTTGAGGGAGAAAAAGGAAACTGGTTTAATTTTCATGGTTTTGAGGGGACATGTGTGTTATTCCACCTTGTTGCATTTCCGTGGAATGGCCCGTTATCCTTGTTACTGACATTTGTGTGTCATTACTTCATCAGGGACATTCTAACTTGTTGGTCTCCCTGCTTCATACACACCTCGAATCTTCCGTGTGGTCAAGCCCTAATCTATATTCCCAGTACTCGGGATGACCTGCTCCTTCCTTCTATCACACTTGCCTGCCTGAGCAGAGGACAAGGCTCACACTTTCTCCTCCTCAACTGTCAAGAGTTCACAGAGAAAGTCACAAAACTAGGACAACAAGTTCCACTACAAAGCACATTACCTAAAGCCAAGTATGTCCTGCCAAAGGCTCAGAAATTCCTCTTAATTCAACATCTTTGTTGTATTCAGCACACCACTTGTCCCAGAGCTTCTCAGCTCTCCTAAGCTCAGGACTTGCCCACTTGGCAGACTTTACACTTGAAGAGGAGACTTGAATGCCTCGGCTTCCTCTCCTCCCCACCAGCCCCTGCAATCCATGCTTTCTCCACCCAAAGCTACTTCACAGAGAATGAACTACCCTCCTCTAGTCTGCTCCAAGTCCTTACTCCATCAGGGATCCTTCCTTTCTGACATTTTGTTCTCTTCCTTTTACTTGAATCCATGCCCTTTCCCTCAGGACACAAGAGTCTACTGGGCCAAGTGGGGAAAAAACCCTCTCCTTGGCTACCCTTCAAGCTTTACCACCAAACTTTTTGGAAGCATATTCTCGGTTTGAAGATTATCTTTGAAGAAGTTGAAGGTCCCTGGGTGGCGCAAACAGTTTGCACTCAACTCTTATCTGAAGATTGGAAGTTCAAACCCACCCAGTGGATTCGAACTACCAACTTTTTGGTTAGCAGCCGAGCTGTTAGTCACTGTGCCACCATGGTTCCATAAGACCAAAAAACCAAACCCATTCCCACTGAGTCGATTCCAACTGATAGAGACCCTGGAGGACAGAGTAAAACTGCCCCATAGGGTTTCCAAGGAGCACTTGGAGGATTCAAACTGCTGACCTTTATGGTTAGCAGTCATAGCTCTTAACCACTAAGCAACCCGATTTCCATATGACCCACTGTGACCTCCTAATCAGAACATTCAATGGTCTCCTCCCAGTCCTCACTTTTCTTGACTCCTCTCTGACCTTTCCTGCCTGACTCCTTAAAATTCTCTTTCCTTGGTAGTTAGTTGGTAGTTTAAAGACATTATACATTCCTGCTTTCTTCCCTCAGGCCACTTTCTGCTACAATCTCATCTGGCTATTCTCTTCTATTTCCCAAAGGCTGAGCTGATTGTCAAGAATACAACTTTGCATTCTTCATTCTTTTTCGGCAAGCTCATCTCATTTTTTCAATTCTATGTAAATAACTCCCAAGCCTTTACCTTCAACGCTTATTTGAGTTCAGACCTAACTTCATGTTCCTTCATTTCCTCTTCCTTTGGTCGTTATTCGTGGGATGGCACCACATGCCTCCTAAGCATCCAAGCTCAGGACCTGGCAGCAACTTCGACGTCTCTCCCTCGCCCTTGTCCCTCACAACTGAAAAGTGAGTTCTGTAACATCTTAGATCCTTTTTCCCACCACCCTAATTTAAGCTTCATCACCTCCTGCCCAAGGGGTTTATAATAGCCCAAATGCCCTCTGCTTCCCAGCTCTCAGCTGAGGCCTCTCAGACATTATGCCTGCAGCACCTCCTGCCTAGAACGTCCTTCTTCCCTCATTCCCACCTCTCTCTGCCTTCCAGAATCTCTCTAAAGACCCAGCTCCAAGACTGCCTCTTCTAAGAAGTCTTCTTTGAATAACCTTCTTGAATACCCATCTCACTTAGCTATACTCATAGCACTTGATAGTTTTTATCTTAAAAAAAAAAAAAATTTTTTTTTTAATGTATTTATGTTATTTTCTTATCTCCCTACTAGATGGTCAGCTCCTGGAAAATTTTTTTTCTTATCTCCCTACTAGATGGTCAGTTCCTGGAAGGAAGGGTATAGACCGAGGTTTACTATGTTTCTGACACACACATCAATGATATTGGGGGTGTGTGTGTCTATTTTAGGTGAAAATAAATTAACACAAGCAGTTCAGCAAGAATCTGGGGATGTCAGAATTCTAAATTAGACTATTTTTTCACTCGTGGCTTCTGAATAAACACACATGCTATTCCCTTGGAAGGAGCCCTGGTGGCACAGTGGTTAAGCGCTCAGCTGCTAACTGAAAGGTCAGCAGTTCAAACCCACCAGCCACCCCATGGGGGAAAGCTGTGGCAGTCTGCTTCCATAAAGATTACAGTCTTGAAAACCCTATGGGGGCAGTTCTACTCTGCCCTATAGGGCCGCTATGAGTCGGAATCGAGTATAAAGCATATAACAACAAAAAACAATCCTTGGAGCACATGCAGACTCAGAGAAATGGTTGCTGCCGGGTAACCCCAAGTCTTAGAGATAAAAGCTACTTTCCATTCAAGTATTGCGTCACTGATAAGGGGATAAAATCACTTTTGTGTTCTCTGAGATATGCACACCCATTGGACCACGGGAACCTCTGCAATCCTAGCATGGAGGTCCTTGCACAGAGGAAGACTTAGCCCTTCAAGAATCTAACTGGCAGGCACTGATTAGCTCAGATGTAGCATCACAACACTCGGCCAGGTAACTAAGGCAACTCTGGTTCTTCCAAGGCCCAAATACAGAGACCTTATGAAAATATACCCAGTCCTGACATTTATCAAATAGGGTACCCTGCTGCTGCCACTGCCCATCCCTCCTTAAGAAGTATCCAGGGCTCTCCCCAGTCAGTGTTGCTACTGGCTACTCCTTTAGGTCCCCCTGGAGCCTTGGGCCAGCTTCTGCAAAACAGCTCTTGTGATTCTGTTTCCTGCTTTTACTTTCATACGTTTCTCAACTGTTTTGATGATAAGGCAGTTCCCCTTCCCGCACTTATCTTCTCCAGGGTGGACCTGTGTTTTGTGCCGCCTTGTGTGTGCTGCTGCCAGTATATGTCCAGAGCTGGGGTTTTCATGGTCCACTCTACACCGACCTGCTATTATCTGGGGCTGGGGCTGTTGCTTAAGTGGACTGTGCTGAAGAAATCCAATCAGATTACACCTCGCCGTATCACTTTACGGCACTTGAAGTTTTCCAGAATAGAGACCAAAAGGCACACGAGATTTCAGAAACTTCGCTTCATCAACTCAGGGCTTTGTTAACAATTGTATCAAGCCAAAGAAGGGAGAAAATACATACAGAAACCTCCATTAGAGATGAACGTGCCGATCAAAGAAAGTAGACGCCAATCAAAGAAAGTAAGGTAAAACTTTGGCTATTCAGAATCAGCACGTTCAATACCAGAATAGTTCCACACCTGAAATCAGCCAGGAGATAAAAATCTAGTGGGGGGCGGGGGGAAAGACAATAAAAATTGACATGTGTTTGGTAGTTAATACATAATAAGAACTATGCTAAGCATTTCCAAATATCGAGGATCAATATTGAAGAAGATGAATATTATTCTTATTCAGAAATGAAAAACTGAAGCTCTGAGATGCTAACTTGCCCAAGATGACACAGGTTATAAAGGCAGAGCCAAGATTTGGACTTAGATCTGACACCAAAGCTCACTTTCAACGGTACAGCTTCTCTGAACCTGGTAACAACAGTAAACACGCAAGGAAGACCAAGGATGGAACAACTACACTGTCTGACACTGCTGGCACAAACAGAACAGAGCACTGTGTTTCACTGGCAGTGCCTACTGGAGGTCCACCTTTATAAACTAAAGCAAAGAAGCATGACTAGACTCTATTTGCCTAGAGCAAGAGAGGAAAGAGAATCAGGACTGGGAGGAGGAAACGGAATGTGTGGCTAATTGTCTATGAACAACTGCCACTTTTGCCATGAAACCAGAAGAACTGGATGGTGCCTGGCTATCATTACTGAACATTTTGACCCAAGATTCTATAGAAGAATCCTGATCAAAAGGGGAAAATGAAAAGCCACACCTCAAATTCTCACAGAATCCAGACTTTCTAGTACCATGGAGGCTCGGTGAACCCCTGAAACTATTACCCTGAGATAATCTCTAAACCTAAAACCAAAAATATCCCCTGAAGTCTCCTTTTAAACCAAACAATACTTCAGCTTAACTACTGAAGAATGTCTGCCTTGAGCATTGTGCTCTTTTAAGGTCTATCTGTAGGGATCAAATTGAAAACAGCCACTCAAAAGGTTAGAAAGGGAAGTTACTGGACAGTGAGTTTATGTTAATGAGGAAGGAACAATTTGGAAAAGGAAGGTGAGAATGGCTGCACAACTTGAAGAATGCGATCAATGTCACTGAATTGTACATGTAGAAATTGTTGAATTGGTGTACATTCTGCTCTGTATATTCTCAACAACAACAACAAAAAAAATTTTTTTTTTTTTTAATTAAAAAAGGAGGAAAGGTGAGAGAAAAAGGAAGTGCACTGTGGGACCTAGCAGTTACCAGCAACAGCAAGTGGCTGTCTTGACAGCAGGTGCATTGAGAGCCGTGCCTCAGAATGCCCAGAGTGGTATTTTTATAACACCAAACTAAAAACAATCCAAATAAACATCATCAGGAAAAGAGGATGGATTGTATTCTCTTTATTTAAATGAAGCCGAATGACCCAGCGTGACACCACGAGTGAACCCTTAGCATACCATGTTGAGTGAAAAAAAGCAACTTCCAGAAACTTATACACAGTAACATTTTTACTTTGCTCAGACAAAGTGCAAAACTGAAACAATAAAATTATGTAGTGTTACATCTTTATGTGATGCGTGTAAAACTCAGGATGGCGATTCCTTTTTGGGAAGGAGGTGGGAAGACCAGATGGCAGAAGCATACACACACAGAATGTCACAGTGTTGGTGAGGTTCTGGTTTTTAACTAGGGAGGGGGCATTCATGGTTGTTCATTATATTGTTACATCTAATAACTTACATATGTTACAAATATTTTATATGTATCAATCATATAAATAAAAAGAGCCAGTAATGAAGAGGCAAAAGAAGTCTGTATTCTGTGCCACAAGATGTCATACGTCCAACAATAGGAGCCCTGGTGGCACAGTGGTTAAGTGCTCAGCTGCTAACGAAAAGGCCAGCAGTTCAAACCCACCAGCGGCTCTGCAGGAGAAAAGATGTGGCAGTCTGCTCCCATAAAGATTTATAGCCTTAAAACCTGCGGCAGTTCTGCTGCGACCCATAGGGTTGCAATCAGTCAGGGTTTGGTTTCATTTATGCCATGAAAACATTCCTCATTTCAATAAGGATAAATTAAGCCACCTAACAGTACAACAGCATAGGAGAGGTGCAGCTTCAACAACTGCACAATAATAAACAAGACAAAACAGCCAGGTTGATTGTGAATTCTAGGGATCCAGTATTAAAAGGCATAGGGCAAAAGCATTCATAAAGGTATGCTATCATTTAAAGAGAATGTGCGTATCAACACATGAATCAGAACAGGTGGCCCAGGGAAATGTCGATGAGTGAGCTAACACTGTTTCTGCTATCCTGTCCAATAACAAGGGTAGCTGTTGAAATTCCCTGCAGATCCTGAGTCACCGAAAGCTAAGAGAACAGCACCAAATGACGAACCCAACCAAGTGAGAGCACCCAGACTAGGGTCCTCCCATACATGTTCTAGAACAGAAGGCTCTAATATCAAGTTTTGGGAAATCTTGTGATATTTCCTCCTTGGAGATTCACTATGTATATTGTCAAGACTCTGAGATAAACTACAGCCAAAAAAAAAAAAGTTTGCCAAACTTATCTGTCCACAGCAGAAAGCTTTATTTCACACACCATCTATCAGCAGATATTTCACATCAAATGCGTAAAACATTGATTACACCCTCTTCTGCATAAACGCTCCCTAGAAGTTCTCTGGGTCCTCTTTCTGGCCCACACTCATTAAAGGGTAAGTAAAATGCTTTGTATCAAAACTGTAGCTTTCTGAGGATTATATGATTGTTTTTCCGAAGGATAGCCTAGAAGGTGCAACACAGCTGGTGAGAAACATTTCTAGTTACCTTCTTATTCAAACTCGTAAAATATTTAGTAGTATCACTGCAATGTTCAGTGCTATCACTACTTCAGAGACCTCCGTTCTTAGCACACTTGATCCCTAGAACAATACAATTTCATAGCCAGAGTATTTTCGTGGTACTTAAGGGTTTACATTTTGGCATATATGCCTGGGATAAACCACTTCACAAGACACTGCTGAAGTGAGGCTCACTTGTCGGGACCGCAATTCCAACCAAAGAAGATGTTTAATAACTAGAAGACTGCATCGCATGGCGTTTGGAGATGTCGTCTCTTTACCCATTACCCTCAGAACGGAAGCCAGTATGTGCATGGGGAGGGACATGCTGGAAACTGGTTCTATAATCATCGTTGTAATTTGAGTTAAGTATATATATATATTTCAGAATACAGGTTTAACTAACAAATACAAGTTATCCTATTGTCAGCCCACTACATGGCTTACCTTAGAAAATAGGGTATTTTCTAGTATCTTTTGTTTTTTTCTTTCTTTCACTTTCTTCTTTTTTAAACAATCTTATTCTCTCTTAATGTTATTTCACTGTGATTCAACATAGAGGTCTGATTTTATTTAACAACATGGGAAATATTAGAAGGGATTCCATGAAAATAAAATATACAAATTATAGGGCAGGCCTTCAACCTTCTTCAAACATTCAAAAACCGAAGTATTTAAATGTTTATTGTGTTCAAGAGTCTACTCTAAGCCAAATGCCATGGAAAACTTGGCCACAACTATGAACTGTTATCAGAGTCCTCCAGACCACTTCTTACTGGATACGAAGAACAAACTGAAAGTGACAAGGAGATGGAGTTTGTTTCTTGAATAATGGAGAAGCCATAGATACTGTTTTAAATGTGGCTGGCAAGTCAAAGGAAACTGATAAAAACCATGAAGATGATTTTCCAGAGGGAGGGAATGCCGTGTGATAGCGCAGAAAGGCTGCTTCTGCCCTAGCTCCGACAGCAGAACGGCGGCAGCAGGTGGTAAGCTTCCCATCCGGGGACCCAGCAAACGACCAGCCAGCAACAGCAGAAACATTTTTAAGAAAAGATCTTCCCTGTTCCCTCTGAGGCTCCTGTCTGTATCCTAGTCACCAAATTAATCAATAAATCATGAATTTTGTTCCGTCAAGTTATACTTAGTGTCTTATATTTAAAAAGACAAAGAACTATGTAGTTCTTTTTAGAATTATCCCTTTTTTTTTAAATGGTGACATTTTAAAAGCCATTTAAATTCTGAAAGCGATCTTTTCATTTGCTCTGAGGCATGGCACTGTGCTACGCACTCCTGACTTTATAACTACTTCCCTATCTCTTTCTTCTACTAGCTACCAATTCAAGAACATACCATCTTTCCTTCTTCCCCATCTCATGCCTAACACAATGCCATGCTACAGAGAAAATGAAAAAATCACTCTTGGAATTTAAATGAGCCCTGGTGGTATAATGGTTAAGCATTCAGCTGCTAACTGAAAGGTTGGCGGTTCAAACCCACCCAGCAGCTCCATGGGAGAAAGACCTGGGAATCTGCTTCTGTAAAGATTGTTGTTGTTGAGGTACAATCGAGTCAGTTTAGACTTACAGTGACCCTGAAGGATGCAGTAGAACTGCCTCATAGGGTTTCCAAGGAGCAGCTGGTGGGCTTGAACTGCCGACTTTTGGTTGCAGCTGAGCTCTTAACACCATGCCACCATGGTTAAGAGCTTGGCCGCTATAACTGGACTAAATCAAAAGCAAAGCAAAACTGAATGCTTCAAAGGCCAGTGTAGCAGGGGCGGAGGTTTGGGGACCATGGTCTCAGGGGACATCTAAGTCAATTGGCATAGTAAAATCTAGTAAGAAAACATTCTGCATCCCACTTTGAAGAGTGCGGTCTGGGGTCTTAAACGCTAGCAAGCAGTCATCTAAGATGCATCAATTGGTCTCAACCCACCTGGACCAAAGGAGAATGAAGAACACCAAGGACACAAGGTAGTTATGAGCCCAAGAGACAGAAAGGGCCACATAAATCAGAGACTACATCATCCTGAGACCAGAAGAACTAGATGGTGCCTGGCTTAAACCAATGACTGCCCTGACAGGGAACACAACAGAGAACCCCTGAGGGAGCAGGAAAGTGGTGGGATGTAGACCCCAAATTCTCGTAAAAAGATCAGACTTAATGGTCTGACTGAGACTAGAAGGACCCCGGTGGTCATGACCCCCAGACCTTCTGTTAGCCCGGGACAGGAACCATTCCCAAAGCCAACTCTTCAGACAGGGATTGGGCTGGACAATGGGATACAAAAAGATGCTGGTGAAGAATGAGCTTCTTCGGTCAAGTAGACACTTGAGACTATGTTGGCATCTCCGATCTCGAGGGGAGAAGAGAGGGCAGAGGGGGTCAGAAGCTGGCAGAATGGACACAAAAAGAGAGAGTGGAGGGAAGGAGCAGGCTCCCTCATTAGGGGGAGAGCAATTAGGAGTATACAGCAAGGTGTATATAAATTTCTGTATGAGAGACTAACTTGATTTGTAAACTTTCACTTAAAGTACAATAAAAATTAAATAATAAAAAAAAAGAGTTTGGCTGCTAATCAAACAGTCGACAGTTCGAATCCACCAGCCAGTCCCTGGAAACTCTATGGGGCAGTTCTAATCTGTCCTACAGGGTGGCTATGAGTTGGAACTGAGTCAACAGCAGTGAGTCTAAGGGCTACAGGATACCAAGGGAAAGGGTATCTTTCTCTTTTAGAATCAATGATGTGTCCATATAGAAAGCATGACCCATGCTACAGTGTTATCTTCTATTTAAATTTGTTTGTGAAGCTACATTTTCACCAAAAGTCATAAACCATTCAGTGATATCATTTCTGGGGACTTTTCCTTAGGACAGTCTTCTAAAGATGCAAAAGGATACATGTTACAAAAATGTTCACCACAACATTTGTTGATAATTGCAAAAAGAAAAAGGGAAGAAGAGAAAAGAGACCGAGAGACACAGGGAAACGGTTAAATATGTTCTGCTTTATCACCTTAAAAATGAAATATGAAAAATATGAAGACTATCAAATATAACAGGGAAAAATGTTTTGACATATTAACTTTTAAAGGCAGGTATCAAAATTGCAGGACACTATGGTCACCCTGTAATTTAGATGGAAGGATGAAGCCTAAAGATAGATGGAGAGGCAAACAGAAAACATAGAGATAAAAATACTTGTTAAGGGGTTAAAAAAATTATATGTTCCATCCCCCATTTTAAAATTGCATTTTATGTTCTTTTAATAATATTTAGTGATAAATATATGTATTTGCAAAGCCCCACTCTAAAATACCCTGTCGCTGTAACTCTCTAATTCCTGAAAAGAAGGCAGAAAGAGCTATGAGAAGCAGTATAACACCTAATTCCATGAATGTGATGGTTTTCAAGGAATGGGTTGATAAAAAGAGAACTATCAGGTGGTAAAAAAACACTTCTCTTGAGGCCTCCTCAGGAGAAAAGCTCTGAGAGACCTACTCCTACCCCCAAAAGGAAAAAAAAAATGAATTCATGAGAACTCCTGGGTTGGGTGACCACAGTCACTCCCTTCTCAGCCACTGCCAAGTCATGGAGAAGAGAAAGAGGGACGTTGTAAGGAGCAGGAGCTAATATCCCTCCTGGGGAAATTATTTCAAAACCAAACAAGGAAGGAGATGAGCAAACAGATGACAGTAGAGACCTAAAACATATGAGCCAGAAGCTGTTAATCCCAAGGAAGGGAAAACGAGGAGAAAATTTAATTCTATCAGGATGCCCTTGTTTGTTTTTGGTTTTTTGTGGGTTTTTGTCGTTATGTTATTGCTGGGGTTTTTTGTTTGTGTTTTGTTTTTTGACTGTGTTCTAAACCGGGTATCATTTATTTATTGGGCTGTTCCTATAAACCGAAAAAAACCCTGAAGCATATAAAAAAATAAAATCCAAACTTTATCAAATATGAGTATGCCCAAATACAGGTGATGGTAATATTATTGTAAGTATCAAACACTAAATATGTACAGAGATAACATCTCTGCCTTTTTCTCGCCCTCGGTTATACTTATTACCACGAAAAAATGCAGACGTTCAAAACCTGCGTTCTTGCCCTCTAAACATTGAAATGTGCGTACCTAACCCCTCAGCAGGGTGGCGATCTACATCAGGGAAAAGATACTGTCTTTGGCAAGCCCCATAACAACTGGCAAATGCTAAGCAGAGAGGAGCTATCTACCGTCTCATACAGACGGGTAAGAGCTGAACATTCCACATGGGCACCCTGATACGGGCAGAAGCCAGACGGCAGCCTAGGACCCAGCAATGGCGTATTCCTTCATTCATTCTAAGCGTTTGGCTGCTAACCAAAAGGTCAGCAATTCGAATCCACCAACCACTCCTTGGAAACCCTATGGGGCAGTTCTACTCTGTCCTATATGGTCACTATGAGTCAAAATCAACTCGACAGCAATAGGTTTTTTAATATTTCCCAGAAGGAGCCCTGGTGGTGCAGCAGTTAAGTGCTCTGCTATTAAACTAAAAGCTGACTGTTTGAACCCGCCAGCCGCTGCACAAGAGAAAGATGTGGCAGCCTGCCATAAAGATTTACAGACTTGGAGGCCCTAAGGGACAATTTTACTCTGTCCTAGGGTTTGGTTTTTTTGGTTTATAGGGTTGCTATGAGCTGGAATCAACTAGATGGCAATGGATTTGGGTTTTTTGGTTTTTCCCAGGTACTGTGATCGCTGCTGCAGATATAGGGCTAAGCCAATCATTCCCATTCTTGGAACTTATAGTATTGTGGAGAAGACAAACACTAAACAAACAACTTAACCTGTGGTAAGTGCTATATGGGAGCCATGGAAGTATAGTGGGTAAGAGCTCAGACTGCTAATCAAAAGGTCAACAGTTCGAATCCACCAGCCGCTCCTTCGAAACCCTATGGGGCAGTTCTACTCTATCCTATAGGGTCACTATGAATCAGAATCAACTCAGTGGTGACCAGTTTGGGTTTTTTTGTTGTTGTTATAAGTGCTATATGGGCATTAAAGAAATCTTGTTCTGTGCCATCAAGTCAATTCCTACTCACAGCAGCCCTATATGACACAGTAGAACTGCCCATAGGGTTTCCAAGCCTGTAATCTTTACCAGAGCAGATCACCAGGTCTTCTCTCACTGGTTGGGTTCGAACCGCTAACCTTTCAGTTAGCAGCAAAGAGCTTCACTGTTGTGCCACCAGGGTTCCTTATACTAGGCACTTCCTAACCTGTAATCTTAGTGTCTTAAGAATGTTTTTCCATAAACAGCATCACCTACAAAGCAATGCTCTATCTCCTATATTTTTTCAAGAGTTTAACCTGAATCTACTGATGTTTAGATCTAATTTCTAATTCACTGGAAATGAAAAGGATAGAGGACTGAATTAATGGACGCCATAAGGAATGCGGGGCACTGGGCTGATCTCTTCAGGGGTTCCATACAATGGAGGAAGAAGAGTAGAGAGTAGGATGTGGGGGAGGGGACGCTATGGTAAGATCAATGCAAGCTGTGAGACAGCAATATGTGATTCTTGATTAGACCCTGGCTTGGAGGGGTTGGTAAAAACTATAAAAGACAACTGGGAAATTTTCAGTAAGGACTGGGTATTAGAATTATTGTTATATAAATATATATTATGAAATGATTGTGTTAGGTGTGATAACGGTATTGTGTTATGTAAGAGAAATCCCCTCCCTTTTTTATAAAGATGCATGCAGAAAACATATGGGCAAGGGATAGTGTTACCTGTAATTTATTTTGAAATGGTCAGCAAACAAAAAAGATAGAAGGATGAACTGAATGGATGGATGAATGGATAGATGAATAAATGGAGTAAATACAGCAAAATGCTGACAACCGTGGCATCTGGGTTAGAGTCTGTGGGTATTAACACACCATTTCTACTTTTCTGTGTGGTTGCAAATTTCCTAAGAAGATGTTTAAAAATGATTACACGTTATGCTCTCACAAAATCTAACTATAAGCACACATGGAGCAAACAAAGAAACAGAAAACACCCAGTCCTCCCAGCCCCCATCCCCTCAAGGCAGGCAGGGCCTCTCTTCTCCCTGCACCTCCAGCCCTCCTTACCTCAATCAGAGCCCCCCTCTCCCTGTCCTCGGACTGTTTGGCACTGTCCAGCTCATCGTGCATTTCCGATAGCTGGTCCTGCAGATCCCTGATCTCGGTCTGGTGCTGTTCCCGTTCCATCTTCACCTGGAACAGCCTGGTAGGGAAGGAAGCCCATCAGAGAGACTTCCGGGCTCTGCTCATTTTCATCCAGTCTGACTCCAGACCTTCAGACAGTCAAGCAGAGAAACTGAAAGCCCCGAGAAGCCCACCCCTCCCATTCTATTTTGCACTAGACAAGCAATCATCTGACCTGAAAAGGCACCTGGTGAGAACTCATGGCTACTGTCTAATTTTTCCAATAAGAAGATAAGTGAGAAGTGAAACCAATGAGAGTATGTACTAATGAGGCTATACACTGACATTTTCTCCCTAAGACTAGAACATAAGGCACTGGAATTTGGACACAGACAATGAGGAACTGATAAAAAGAGTACAGCTTTTTTGATAATTTCCACTAAAGCCACCCCCCATCCTAGTACCCCTCACCCCCACCGCCTAGTACTCTAGACCAGGAGAGTGAGCAAAGTACAGTGGAGGGCCAGTCCAGCCTGCTCTGTTTCTACAAATAAAGTTTTATTGGAACACAACCATGCTCATTCGTTTATGTATTGCTCATGGCCGTTTTCACGATACAACAGCAGAGCCGAATGGTTGTGACAAAGACCACATGGGCCACAAACCCTAAAACTTTTATCTGTCCCTTTACAGAAAAAGTTTTCCAGTCTCTGTGCTAAACCAAACTTACAGCCCTTCTACCTTTTTATTTTGTAAAGTCTTTACTAAACCCTAAATTCTCTGATTTTTTTTTTTTTTTTTCTCTTACCAACTTCTTTTCTGAAATTAACCCCTAGGAATATTTTAAAAGCAAACACTGCACTGACAATTTACCAGGGTCTTCAAAAGCTTTTTCTATTAGACAATATCCTGTTTGTCTGGTGCGCCCCTCTAGATCTCACCCTGTTCAGCCTTTCATTTAAAGCTCTGTCATGTCCACTGGTCTTCACGGTACTGGGCGTTTTCAGACTGTGGCTTTAGAACTTTCTATTACAGATTTTAATACAACACAAAGGCAGGGCCACCTTGGATGTGGCTTTCCTTCTCCGTGGGCTCAGAAGGGGCATCAACACTGGCCACAGAGACCAGCACCATGCATGATAAAACTGAGATGCCGGAAGATTCTGGAGGCCATGTGACATGCGCCTTTTGGAGGCTGTGTCCAGGGTTCTTGAAATCTCAGTCTTTAGGTATCACCTCTCAGTGCTCCCTGCTTCTTACTTACCTGCTGTGCCATTCACTCTAAGGTCTGGAACCTTACAAGACATACTTCAAAGTATACGCAGAATTGTTTTTTAATTATTAACCTCTCTGCTTACAGTGTACACATGTTACCAGTTTCACAATTTTACAAGGATTCGAGGGCTGGAAGGAAGGGTCAGCAGCCTCTACTATAAATGTTTGGAAGGCTGGGTAGTGTTAAATGGATGACGAGGCTCTGGCTACACGCACACAGGAGCCAGGAAGGGCAGCGGGCTTCTGCCCAGAACTTACTCCTCCAGGTTTTTATGGAGTTCCCCTTCACTTTCTTCTAATCGTTGCTGCAGCTTAGAGTTCTCCTCCACCTTACTTTCATGCTGGCTTCGGAGTTCTTCTAAGTTTGCTCTCATTCTCTCTCTCTCTTCTTTGATGTTCTGTTGATTCTAACATGAATAAGTGTGTGTTAAAGTACCTCCACCGCAAGTTCACCTAATCCACAGGAGCCTACTTCTAAATGCTGACTTCTGGCAGCCTTACGAACTCCATACCTTCACGTTTATGTGATTAAACCACTTAATCACACTACACAATTAAGGCACAGGAGTCTGTAACTAGAAGAGATATTAAATCTTTAATGAACATGTAATACTTCTAAAAGAAAAACACAAACACAGCTAACCCTCATTCTGTTATTTCTATTACTTAGTTCAGCTGTTTTATATAAATTTAGTTTTCTGCTGACCCGTGTCCTGAATCCAACAGCTTTTCTTTTATTCTGTCAACGTAAACAGCCTCTGTATGCTTCTGCTACTTGAAAAAACAAGTTCTTTGGACAGCGGCAGACAAATATGCAGGAATTTACTCATTGTCCACTTTGCCTGAGTACCTCAATGTGCTTAAAATATTCTTTATTAACCCAGACAGAAATGGAAAAAAATATAAAGGAAAAAAAATCAGGTACCTTGATTTCTAGTTGAAGCTGTCTCTGAAGTTCAGCCACTTCTGTGGTCAACTTGTTTTTCTGTTCCAGTAGATCCTTGATTTCAGATGAAGAATTAGAAGCCTATAATTAATTGCAAAGAGATAGTCTAACGTAAATATCCAGGAGGCTTTATTTTACTTCTCTCCTACCCAAAATATAATCAGAACAGTAACAGCTGAGATACAATGTTGAACATCTTAAGACCCAGTTCAAATATCAACCCCTACATAGAACCTTCCCTGACTTCACAGGCAGAGTTAATCACGATGGCCCCCCCTTGGGACTCTACTGAACTTTTTTCACAGCCCTTGCCACAGTCACAGTAATTATCTGATCAGATATCTCAATACCACTCCAATATGACTAAGACTTCCTCAAGTGGCATATTTGTTGAAGTACTTAATGCATTCTGTGGAACATTAGGCTATACTAGCATATTAGATATAGGATAATTACAATTTAGAAGGCTTCGCCAAAATAAATTGAAGATTCTAGTTCATAGATATCAGTGAATAACAAAAAAAATCAGTGACAAAAAAAACTATTAGTAAGCAAACAGGGAAAACCCATTGCCATTGAGTTGATTCCAACTCATAGCGACCCAACGGGACAGAGCAGAATTGTTCCATAAAGTTTCCAAGGAGCAGCTGGTGGATTCAAACTGCGGACCTTTTGGTTAGTAGCCAAGCTCTTAACTACTGCACCACCAGGGTTCCAAATAGGGAAAAGACATCCATTTTTCTATTTTGATGACAGAACACCTCAGTTATGCTTCCATGTTTCTTAGGAGTAGTTTGAGAATTACTACATTAGGACATTTCGGATTTTTGGAGGGTAGGGACTATATTTTATGCATCTCTGTATTAGAGAAACCAACGCTTTTCCTACAGTTAGTAAAATCTCATTAAATGATTACCAGGCTCCAGTTCCAGCTGTCATGGAGTAGATGATATCAGATTTACCCTCCCAATAAAAATTATATCAGATTTACCTTCCCATTAAAAAATATGAAAGCTAGACAAAACAGACAAAACAATTGTTTCGGCAATGAAAAAACAACCAGCATGGAGCTATAATCCTTAAAAAAGAAAGCACACAAGGTTGCCTTACACTCACTCTGGCTTCTCTCTAAGGGCATTTTCCAAAACCACAACACGTAAAATTTAAAAAGCCCAAATAAAGAGTGGCAGCTCCCAGATAGAGGAAACCGAAACTGGAGTTTAAAGGTGCTAAGGAAACAGGGATTTTAGGGCCAGGGTATTAGAGAGAAAAGAACCCAAGAAAAGAAGCTCCAAACATCTGCATAAAATACTCCTTGGATTCTTGGATGATTCCTAAGCTTTTTATGAGTAGGGCAAGATTCTGGGAGGTCTAGCAGAGAAGAGCTATTAGGAGGCCAAGAGCCCAACAGAGATTTCAGAGATGACACAATGCTAGGGAGACACTAAAGTTCTAACTCAAAGAAGAGAAACCTTGGCGAACACACTGGCATTCAGTTGAGACCCAAGAAAGGGTGAGGGTCATACTCCCTGGGTAAGGGCAAAAACTTAAAAAGATCCACCTAACAATGCTCCAAACAAGCACACAGGGTCAAGGTGAACTGCAAGTAATTTAACTGACTGTCAGCACAAAACTCAACATTCTTCAGAGGGAGATAATATAATCCGGAACCTCTATAATTTATCATACACATGGCTAGTACACAATTAAAAAAAAAATCCTAGACATGCAAAGAAGCTATAACGATGACCAATAATTAACAGATAAAATAGACAACAGAAGCTGAGAGGATCTAGATGTTGTAGTTAGTTGTAAAGAACTTCAAAATAACCACGAATAATGTTTTTTTGAAAGAGAGGAAATTGTGGACAAAATGAATGAAAAGATAAAGTATTTCAACAGCGAATTAGATTCTATAATAATACCAAGTGGACACTGTAGAACTGCAAAATACAATATCTGAAATTAAGAACTCATTAGATGGGTTTAAAATAAGACTGACATAGCCGGACATGTGACTAATGAATTTGAAGATAGTTGAACAGAAAATATTCAGAATATCTGATGCACAGAGGAAAAGAAATAAACACATATACACAAAGAGAATGGCACATAAAGAGATATGAGAGGCACTATCAAAGGTCCTAAAATTCATGAATTGAAATCTGAAAAGAGAGGGAAAGACAGAGAGAGTGTGAAAGAAGCAATATTCAAAAAAATAATAGCTAAGAATTCCACAAATCTGATGAAAGTCATCACCCTGTGGATTCAAGAACCCAATGAACCCCAAATAGGATAAATCGAAGGAAACTGCATTTAGGCACATTCTAGTTAAACTTCTAAAATCAAAGATAAAGATACAATATTAAAGGCAGCCAGAGGAAAAAGGCACATCACCATTAAATAACAACGTTAAGAATAATGGTTGGCTTCACAATGGAGCCCACGGGGACCAGAAGAAAAAGAAATAACATCTTCAAAGTTATGAAACAAACAAAAAAATCAGCAAACTAGAGTTCTTAAAAAAAAACGAGAATGAATTAAAGCCAGTGTCAGACAAACAACATCTGAGAGAATTCACTGCCAGCAGAAATGCACTACAAGATAGACAAAGTTCTTCACGCTGAAGGAAAACAATCCTAGATGGAAATACAGAAGAGTACTGGAAAAGGAACAAATTTAAATGAAAGATGTGGAAGATCTCAACAAACACTACAAAACACCACTGGGAGAAACTGATGATGTAAACAAATGGGGAGACAGTCCATGTTCATGAATAAGAATACTCAATACTATTAATACGTCAGTTTCCCCAAACTGATCTACACATTCAATACAATCCCAATCAAAATTCCAGGAGGCCGTGAGTGTGTGTAAACCGACAAATTGATTTTAAAGTTTTGTGGAAAGGCAAAATACCTAGAAAAGCCATGACAATCTTGAAGAAGAACAAAGTTGGAAAGCACACATCATCAGATTTGAAGTCTTACGACAAAATGGTAGTCACTAAAACTGCATGATACTGGTGCAAGGAAAGACCAGAAGACCAATGGACAGAACAAAGGGTCAAGTGCTGGAGAGGATGTAAATCCGGAAGGTGCGGCCATTGCCAGTAGGAGTATAAACTGTTTCAACCACTTTGTAAAATCATTTGGCAGTATTTAAGAGCTACACGCATGCCTACTTCATGACCTAGCAATTTTATTCCTAATTATGTCTAAATGAAATCAATGTGTTTACCAAAAACAAAACAAAACCAAAAAAGACATGTATAAGAATGTTCATAGCTGTTTTATTCATAACTGGAAATGTCTATCAAGAGTACAGTGGATAAACAAACTATGGTATAGTCATACATTAGAAATCAATAAAAAAGAAAAAGCTGCTGATATATACAACATGAATGAATCTTGCTGACATATGTTGAGGAAATGAAGCTGGACATACAAAAGAATATACTGTAAGATTTCATTTATATAAAATTCAAGAAAGGCAAAACTAATCTATGTGATAGAAGTCAGATTATGATTACCTCCATAGGGATGGGGCATAACTGAACAGGAAGGGGCCCAAGGGAACCTTCTGAGGTGATGGGAGTGTTCTGTATCTTGATTTGGGTGATGATTTCATGGATAGATACCCATGCAAAAATTTCATGAACTATACAATTAAAATATGTACAATTTACTTTATGTAAGTCATACTTCAATAAAATGATGTAATAAATAAGTAGATGTTTGTTGAAGGCTTATCTGTTGTATAAAGTTATACCCGAGGCCCACGTCACGGTGTCTCCAAGGCCCTCTGTCCATACATCTGTTACAGAACTTTCAATACACTGGGAATCACTGCTTCATAACCGCCAGTGAGATTTTTATCCCTCACATACTGCATGTCTGCACACAGCAAATAGTAAAGAAATGTATGTTGACTAAGTTGGCTTTCTTCTTTTTGATGGTATATTTCTTCTATAAGGAAGAAAGACTCTAAAAGGACCTGACTGAAAAGAAATCTATTATAAAACATCTCTGATTTGAGTAGGAATCTTAGTGGATCCCCTTTTTATTTTTTTCCCATGAAAATAATAACAAGATGATGCTCTCAAAAAGATTTGGCTGAAATGCCACGGTAAGGTGGTTAGAAAATTACGAATAGAGAAAGAGATTAAGGCAGGAACGCGAGGTGGAGAGGAAGTCTCTTGGCTTGCATGCTCATGAATCTAGGTGTGAGCTGTGTGGGATGAACTTGGGATGAGGAACTTCCCACCTGCTCCCAGAAGGGGGACCAGAACCCATTAGTCAAGAAAGTGTAGAACTTCCCCATCTTCTTAGGAAAAATGAGAACAATCCATTTTTAGAAGTTGCAATCCAACCCAACAAGGGAAACTACATTGCTCTTGACCAAACAAAAACTCTACCTGCTTTGCTGTTTTCCACTATTGTCTCGGTCTATGAAGGAGCGAGAGCTCTCACATTCCCTCCTAGAAAATCATTTAACTGACACCAAAAAGATAAAACTCCAAAACCTTTGCCAGCAAATAATCAGATCCAAGGACTAAGACGGGGAGGAAGGGATAAAAAACATAGACAACTAAACAGTCAAAGCACTGTGAGCGCAGCCAACAGTCTACGCGCCTTCGTTCATCTTCTCATCATCTCTTGTTTGATTTGGCAGCAGCTTCTTAATTGATCTCCCTTCCACTAAGAGAACGAGCTTTTACAAAAACAACACTATTCATTCCTGCTTAAAATCCATTAATGATAGTCCATCGCCTTCAGCCTGAAATGGAAACTTCTTATGTAACTTACAAGGTCCTTCCCATCTGGCTCTTCCTACGTCCTGGCCCTATGCTCCAGCTACACTAACCTATCTCCAGTTCCCTATATGTGGTCAACACATGCCTCTTTATATTGACTCATGGCCATTCCCTCTACCTACAACACCCTGCCTTCCCTTCTTCTCCCAGAGAACTCTATGATCCTTCAAGACACCATTACTGTCATTGTCTCTAATGAAACTAGCCTGGATGCTCCTAGTCTGTGATGCTCGACAAGTCTCAACATCAAGGCCAAACGATGCATTCTCCCTAAAAACACACAGGAAAGTCAATAGCAAGAACCATTGTGATAATTTGGATTTGACAGTCTTATCCAAAAACACTGAACTACTTTTAAGAATTACACAGAGTTCCTGAAAGCTGCCTATAAATGAAGTGGATGACTTAAAGATTTCCCAATGGGAGTCATTAAATAAGTATATATATAGCACTGGACTATCTGAAGGCGGAGCTGCAGTCATGGGTTAGCTGAGCACTAGGGGAATACTGAGGCACTAGAGAAAAGAGGGAAGGTGATGAGTAAAAATACCTTCTACATACATGTCACCAAAGTTAAAAAAGAAGCTATAGTCAAAATTCTTGCTATTTGCCTCTGGGTATCTTCTCTCCTTTCCTGCAGAACTTGCCCAGAAAGGGAAAGTGGAAACCACGTAAGCAAGGAATAGGTCCCAATACAAGGTGGCACAGGGCTGAGAGCCAAGTTTTTAGCTGTCTTCTCTTAAATGTGGCTTCCTTTCAGGACACAAAGTGTGCCTAACATGTAGTCACTGTTCATCAAATATGAGCTGACTCCTTTTTAACAACAACAACCAAAAAAAAACCCAAGTCACAACTCGGATTCACTGTGATAAACTACAAGGCAGTTTCTGCACAGGAATCTGCTACCACCCCATTCCTTCCTTTGTCCTGTACCAAAGCGGGTCGTCTTCACTAGACTCCGTTTCTTACTCTCCTTCGCACCCGATGTTTCAGAGCCTGGGTCCAAGCTCACGCATATTTACCTTCTGAATTTGCCTATGATAATGCTGGGTTCTCCACCTGTTCTTTCATTTCATTTTTTTATGCTTATTTTCCTTTCTGAACTTTACCACCTATGTATTTCAGCCTGTTATATTTTATGTGTGTTATATATATATAAAAACCCATTGTTGTTGAGTCTATTCCAACTCATAGCAATCCTACAGGACAGAGAACTACCCCAAAGAGCTTCCAAGGAGTGCCTGGTGAATTCGAACTGCCGACCTTTTGGTTAGCAGCCATAGCACTTAACCACTATGCCACCAGGGTTTCCATATATATATATATATATATATATATATATATACATACACACACACATACATATATATAACACACATAAATTATATATATATATACATAATAAGCCTTACAACTTTTCTGAAGAAAAGGCAGGGTGCAGATTAATAACGTCTAAAATATGGTCTCTACCTTAGGCATTTGCTCCCCACTTAGGAAGCTTCCTGTTTACGGCTCTAAACAAAGGCACAGACTAAGAAACAGAGACTTGTTTACCACATTCCACCTTCCACGCTCTCTGCAAAACACAAAATTTTAATTTACTTGGTTGCTTCCTTGCGCACCCCCTGCTGCTCGAGACTTCAAAGTCTGGATTTTCTCAAAGACCAGGTTGACTTTCCTTTTGGTGGCATCGTCGTTATCGGTGCTTCTGGGAAAGAGGCAGCAGAAAAAAAACAGTGAGCGGTACTCAGTGGCCTCAGACTGGGGGAACAGAACACACACACTACAATCTGTAAGATAAATCCCAAGAGACATGAATTCGTGAAGACTGCACCCAAAACCAGTGTGAAAAAAGACCCAGTAGAATATTTTTCTTCAAATGAGTTGTTGTATGTTATCACTCAATTTGGCAGGGGGATTCCTATCTCCAAATACATGAGAGAGCTATAACCACATTCTAAGCAAGTTTGGAAGAAAACAGTGAAACTTCCAGAAAAATCCATGCTTGATTGATTCCAACAACTCATATTCACTCCAACTGGAAAGTCTCGCTCTCTCTTTCTCACTCTCCATCATACACACACACACACACACACACACGCAAGCACACACATACATACACGTGCACACATGTGCTACTTGTTTTGCTTGTAAATCTTACACTAAGAATGATCTGACCCTAACTTGTTTAGTTGATGTTTAAAAAAAAAAATCCCCCAAGCCAAGGTTGTCAACACAGCAGCCCTTTGTCTGCTTTCATGGGTAACAATCAGATAAAGTTTCATTAACTTCTACTTACCTTCTACTCTACCAACTCGGCAATGAGAAGAAAAAGATGTAAAATAATTTTCCTTAAATACAACTCAAGCTGAAGTCTGTCCCACCTATATCTCAAGAAATCATGGGCCAGAAAATAAAGGAATTTAAAGAAAGAATTTTAAAAACTAAGTCTTTCTGTCTCAATATTAACGTGGTAAAATCCTTCACAAGGGACACTAATAACTAGTTCTTGGCTAAAAGAACCTCTCTGGCTTCTTCCTTCCTTCCTTTTTTCCTTTTCTCTCTTTTTTTGCAAAAGGGCTCCCATCTTATATTTTGAACCTGGACATTTTGTCAGCCCTACAATACTGACAAGTAATTGCAGGGCACAACACAAAAATACATAAAGTGCTTTGATACCAGTGAGTATTTGCCAAGTGGCTTTCAGTCGTGTCAGGCCGCAAAGTTGTTTAATCATATCTGATGAGAGAATTGAAACAGGAACTTCAAATTCCTTGCCTAGCATTCCAGAGCAGTTAGTATGTCAGTCAGGAGAGAAAACCAGATTACTCAAAAATCAACCTCCAAGATAAGTGGAGAAAGCACAGCTTCTAAATGACTCTACACATGCTTTAACAATGATGAAAGCAGGGGCTCCTGGCCAATGTGAGGGAGGGAATGTGTGTTTTTATTTGTAACTTCCAATAAAGGAGGACTGATAACTACTGTGTGCATGGGAGAAAGCGAGGTGATGGCAGATTCAAAATTGAAAGCAGACATTCCAACGTTCCTCCTGTCTTTGCATTTGTCTTTGAAACAGTAAAAACCCATCAAAAACCCATTGCCATCAAGTCAATTCCAACTTATAATGACCCTATAGGACAGAGTAGAATTGCACCATAGGGTTTCCAAGGAGCAGTTGGTGGATTTGAACCGCCAACCTTTTGGTTAATAGCCACGCTCTTAACCACTGCACCACCAGGGCAGTAAAAGGTCATTTTAATAATATACTCACTTTTAATTTTTAAAGCATTCCCTACACTCCCCTCCCAACCCCCCACCTTAATGCTGTTATGGAACTCCATGCGTTGATACTTACCCCTCAAAGGCTCATACAGGACTGGGAGGTGGAGGGGGTTGGTGGGGTAAAACGCAAGGCCTCAGAAGGGGAGATTAAGCACACCGCCAGGAATTACACTACTTCGTGCCTTTAAGGAAGATTACTTACCCTTCTTTGAGGTAATTGTAAAGTATCTGCTTGGCAGTCTCCTCGTTGGTTTGCTGACTGAGCTCTTGCTGGCCTTTTAACAGATCTGGTGTGGCCTGGAACACAACATCTGTTATTAGATCATGGGATTACCTTTCCAGGAAGAAGGCTAAACCCTGAAGCTGAAGCTCCCACACACATGCCTGCTTTCCAGAAAGGATTCCTCAGGTAAGGATGCTAAGACCTCCGGCTCCACTCCGTATTAGCTGCATGGCCCTGGGCCAATCACCTGGCTCTCCTCCCCTCCCTCTCCTCACCTGTGAACTGAGGGTAACAGCACCCATCTTCCTGGGGTCAGTGGGAGCCTGTAATGTGTGGCAAGTCATGCCTGGCATTTACCAAAATTACTGCCACTTTATCACCGTCGTTATCTTTATTGTTACTCACCAATATCCTAAATGTACCAGTTAAATTCCACCACTTCAGGATTAACCTAATTTCTCAGCCCAGAAATTAAACCAGTAGCTGAATTTCATGAGGATATTTTATATATCCGTGCGAACTAAGCACTGAACCTCTGTGTGGAAACAAATTCTTCGTACTTTGCAGTTTCACTGGTATACAAATGGAAAACTCAGGCCTCTCGATAGTGTTTGAGAGTTACTTCACACAGAGAAGACCACAAAGGAAATCTCACTGTATTTGAATTAACTAGGAAACCATAAAGGAGCCCTGGTGGCCCAGTGGTTAAGTCTTTGGTGGCTAACAGAAAGGTCGACGGTTCAAACTTACCATTGGCTCCGTGGTAAAAGACCTGGCCATCTGCTCCTGTAAAGATTACAGCCTAGGAAACCCTATGAGGCAGTTCTACTCTGTCATATAGGGTCTCACTATGAGTCAGAATCGACCCAACACCACAATAACAAGGAAACCATACCACTGTCAACAGGACATAATTTATAATGAAAGCCCTAGAAAAATCAATTGTGCCATTATTGCTTAAAAATGAAGGACAGGTATTCCTATAGCCTCCTGCAACACAAGTATGTCCTTTCAATGATTTCAAAGGAGAAACAAAACCCCATGGTACTACCTGAGTGTTTGAGGTGGATGGAAATGTCTTCACTGATATTTTCTTGGCACCAGAATCAGGTGAAGTTGCTACGGCCCGGTTCTGCAACATCAGCGTTGCCCTGGCTGTTTTTACCTCCTCCTCCTTTCTCTTCTGTGCTGGGAGGGAGGACCCATGCATCAATGTACCTCCCAGACTGCCTTTGTCTTCTTGAATGTTTCCGTCTTTGTTCTGCTGGGGTGGCCTGGGGGCAACACCCTGGGCACCCTGAGTCACCCCCTGCAGCTTTGCAAAGGTTCGGCCCACAATCTGCTTCCCACGGTGCTCGTGAGTGGGCGGTTTCTGTGGGCACACCTGGGATGGGCGCAGGAGATGTTCGTTTGACTTACCCAGGTTCCGACTGAATTCACTCAGGTATTCTGAGTTCCCTTGCAGACCAAATGGAAAGGCACTATCCACACTTCTGGACCTTTTCCTATCATCTGGATGGATTCTGTTTCGCTTCCCAGACCTTCCTCTTCTTGGAAGCCCGGGTTTTTGATCAAATTTTTCAATTAATTGATCCACACCAGGAATGGACCCCGTGTCAATATCTCTCCCGGTTCCTGGCAAGAAGGGGATATACCTTCTATTTTCATGACGATTCACATTGTCGGCATGGATGGCACCTTCCTGATCATCAAGTAAAAATCTGTACAGGCAGTTGGCTGAAGTGGGAGTTGTGGATGACGAGGAGGATCTCCGGGACCGAGATCCGTCCAGGACAGGGCCAGCTGAATCCTGTCGCCGGAAGGGAAGAACATCCGGCCTGGTTTTCTTAGATTCAGGATGGGTGTGTGGGGTGTGGCTTGTTAGCAGCCTCCCACTAGGTGGAAGGGCCCCCTCAGCCGCCCCCTCCTTGGTATGGCTCTGGACATTTACACACACTGACGTCTGTTTTTTGGGGTCATCTATGACCAAGGAGCTGCATAAACGAATGGCTGTCACGTTGGGTTTTGCTGGGTCTTCCAGGGGAGGGCTAGTGGGTGGCTGGGAATTGCTAGGTTTGGGAAAGCAAGTCCAGGGCTTCTTATCATTGGGACCTTCTTCTGTTAACGTTTTTAGCCAATTACCCTCGGGAGGTTGGTGGTTTTGTAGGTTCACCTCGTTCTTCTCAGGGTCATAAGGCTGCAAAAGCTCTGGGTGTCTCTGAAAGTTAAGCATGTGAGATGGCTTCACCGGTCTGTCTTTGTGGTCTACGACTCCGTTCTTGCCCTCGTACAGAGTGGCTTGTTTCAAGTTCCTCGTTGGACTGGGTGGGGCATATGGGTTTTCTGGGAGCTGCAATTCTTCTGCATCGCTCTCCTCAAGCGCAGGCCCATTGCTGGAATGCAGAGGCAGGTCATTTAGCACTGGAGGTGGAAATGACGGTCCGTTTTCAGAAAACGATGTGCCTGCCAGACACCGCTCCGCATTATTCAGGACTATGTAGGGGTGGCCATCAATTCCCTGCACCCTAATACTGACACCATAAGAGCCTGCCTTAGAGTGCTGGGAATTTCTTGGTCTTTTGGTCTCATCGCTTGCAAGTCTCAGATGGACACCATATTCCTGCTGCACGTGTTGATATTCACCGAAATACACCTCCATGGTTCACTGTTTCAGCTACCAGGGAAAAATGGGGTAAAAAGAGGATATTAAGTTAGAATTATGTCTGTTTAAATGAAGATTATAACATTTATGAGGGAAAAACTTCAACAAAAACAAAACACTTCAAACAGCAAGGATGCTGCAGAACCAAAGGCAGGATGGCACTTCCTGACTTGTACAAATAGGCTTTTCTGGACACCCCTGACCCCACGGTGCCATAGTGTTGGCCATCAGAGGGCTTGACGCCTGACCTTAGGGTAGGTGACTGGTGTGATGACCTGACGCCTTTGGCAATAACTTCATTATTCTGTTTCTAGCACACTCTGTGAGAAGGTAATGGTGGTTCACTGGTAGAGCTCTCACTTTCATGCAAGAGGTCCACATTCGATTCCAAGCCACCACTCGTCTGCTTTTTTTTTTCTCTCAGTTGGTTTCCTCACACTTTATGCTATTTATTTTTAACCATTAGGATATTTCAGTTACTAGCATTTGAGAACAAGGTACTTCTCCATTAAAATAATTAAGACTAAGGAGTTCTGATGCTCACCATTTTTCTCTCTTTTCTTATACTGTTCATGTTTTTCTTAAAGCAACACATTTACCTTTTTTTTTTTTTTTACACACAATCCTGCTTTAGAATCTTTAACACTTTTTTATTTGGACATAATGTTTAAAACATTTTTACCTTAGTGTTTGTTAGATGGTCAGTGAAAATAAGTTATCAAAAATAATATTTAATCTTTTATTCTTACCAAAGAAGTTCTAGTCTATTGATCTGAAAAATGTGGCAAAATACTGAATACTTGGCACTCTTTATTTTGTGATGGGCCATGATGCCAAGAATCATTGCCTTCACCATTTTAGTGTGGGCCGTCCTGATCAGAGGACGGCATAAAAATCACGAGGCAAGGCACCCACCCTAGCGGACACACTCTGCGGTGTCCTCCCTAGAAATTCACTTCTACCGGTACGAAAAAGCAACAAAGAAGACCCAAAAAGATAAAAAACCATAGGTCACAAATGACAACTGGCTCAATTATTTTGTTATTTGAGGCCTTCTCAAGTTTTCTTTCTATTGTATGGTCATTCACATAGCATGTTTTCCAAGAAAATAATCCATGTGATCCACATTTTCAAATGCATTCGCACAGAGTTTTACAAAGTATAAATCATTTCCTTTATGTCATGGATTGAATTATGTCCCCCCAAAAAATGTGTGTATCAATTTGGCTGGGCCATGATACCGGTATTGTGTGATTTTCCTGTATGTTGTAAACCCTGACTCTATGATGTTAATGAGGGAGGATGGGCAGCAGTTGTGTTAGTGAGGGAGGACTCAATCTACAAGATTGGTTTGTGACTTGAGGCAATCTCTTGCGATATAAAAGAAAGAAGCGAGCAGAGAGACAGGGGGCCTCATACCACCAAGAAAGCATCAGGAATAGAGCGTGTCCTTTGGACATGGGGTCCCTGCACCTGAGGAGTTCCTTGACCAGGGGAAGATTGAAGACAAGGACCTTCCTCGAGAGCCGATAGAGAGAGAAAGCCTTCTCTCTTGAGCCAACACCCTGAATTTGGACTTGTAACCCACTAGACTATGAGAAAATAAATTTCTCTTTGTTAAAGCCATCCACTTGTGATATTTGTTATGGCAGCACCAGATGACTAAGACACTCTGTATCTGTTATTTCTCATAAACTAATTGGGTTTGTTTGGGCTTGCTCCTCCTTTCTTGATTAGACTAGCTAGTAGAATATGTGTGTATGTCTGTTGTTGTTGTTAGGTGCCATCGAGTCAGTTACAACTCTTAGCGACCCTATGCACAACAGAACAAAACACTGCCCAGTCCTGCACCATCCTTACACTCCTTGTTATGCTTGAGCCCATTGTTTTAGCCACTGTGTCCAATCCACCTGGTTGAGGGTCTTCCTCTTTTCAGCTGACCTATACTTTGCCAAGCATGATGTCCTTCTCCAGGAATTGATCCTTCCTGAAAACATGTCCAAAATATGTAAGGCACAGTCTTGCCATCCTTGCTTCTAAGGAGCATTCTGGTTGCACTTCTTCCAAGACAGATTTATTCATTCCTTTGGCAATAATCCATAGTATATTCAATATTCTTTGCCAACACCACAATTCGAAGGCATCAATTCTTCTTCCGTCTTCGTTATTCATTGTCCAGCTTTCACATGCATATGATGCAATTGAAAATACCATGGACTGGGTCAGGCACACCTTAGTCTTCAGGGTGACATCTTGGCTTTTCAACATTTTAAAGAGGTCCTTTGCAGCACATTTACCCAATGCAATGCATCGTTTGATTTCTTGGCTACTGCTTCCATGGCTGTTGATTGTGGATCCAAGTAAAATGAAATCCTTGACTTCAATCTTTCCTCCATTTATCATGATGTTGCTTACTGGTCCAGTTGTGAGGATTTTTGTTTTCTTTATGTTGAGGTGCAATCCATACTGAAGGCTATGGTCTCTGATCTTCATTAAAAGTGCTTCAAGTCCTCTTCACTTCCAGCAAGCAAAGTTGTCATCTGCATAATGCAGGTTGTTAATGAGTCTTCCTCCAGTCCTGATGCCCCATTCTTCATTTAGTCCAGCTTCTCAGATTATTTGCTCAACATACAGATTGAATAGGTATGGCGAAAGAATACAACCCTGATGCATACCTTTCCTGACTTTAAACCAATCAGTATCCCCTTGTTCTGTCTGAACAACTGTCTTGATCTATGTAAAGGTTCCTCACGAGCACAATTAAGTGTTCTGGAATTCCCATTCTTCACAATGTTACCAATAGTTTGTTATGGTCCACACAGTCAAATGCCTTTGCATAGTCAATAAAACACAGATAAACATCCTTCTGGATGTCCCTGGTTCCAAGTCCTCTTCTGAAACCAGCTTGAATTTCTGGCAGTTCCCTGTCTATATACTGCTGCAGCCTTTTTTTAATTATCTTCAGCAAAATTTTGCTTGCGTATGATATTAACGATATTGTTCTATGATTTCCACATTCGGTTGGATCACCTTTCTTGGGAATAGGCACAAATATGGATCTCTTCCAGTCAGTTGGCCAGCTAGCTGTCTTCCATATTTCTTGGCATAGACGAGTGAGCACCTCCAGTGCTGCATCTGTTTGTTGAAACATCTCAATTGATATTCCATCAATTCCTGGAGCCTTGTTTTTTGCCAATGCTTTCAGAGCAGCTTGGGCTTCTTCCTTTAGTACCATCGGTTCCTGATCATATGCTACCTCTTGAAATGGTTGAACATCGACTAATTTTTTTGGTATAATGACTCTGTGTATTCCTTCCATCTTCTTTTGATGCTTCCTGCATCATTTAATACTTTCGCCACAGAATCCTTCGCTATTGTAACTCGAGGCTTGAATTTTTTCCTCAGTTCTTTCAGCTTGAGAAACGCCAAGCATATTCTTCCCTTTTGGTTTTCTATCTCCAGCTCTTTGCACACGTCATTGTAACAGTTTACATGGTCTTCTAAAGCCACCCTTTGAAATGTTCTGTTCGGTATGTATATCCGTACGTACATACATAGTTTTTAAATTTTTGTTCCCCTAAAGAGCTAGCTCTTAGATTTAGATTTATCAATTTTTTTTTTAATTTTCTTATTTATTGATTTCTACTTTGACCTTTACTATTTCCTTTTATTTTCTCCCATTTTATTTTGTTGTTCTGCATGTAATTTCTTGACTTGGATGCTTCAACTGTTTATTTTCATTGCTGAATTACATCCCAAAAATTGTGATATATAACTGTGTCAGTTAGGAGTTACGTTGGCTCCTAACAACAAAGAGACCCAAAAAGCAGCTTAGATGAGTTAGGACTTTTTTTTTTCTCAGAGGTTGGAAGTGCAGGGCTGCAATGACCCCATGATATCTATGAGGAATGCTTATCTTTCCACTCATCCATCTTCAGCATGTACTAGATACCTTAATGGAGCCCTGATGGTGCAGTGGTTAAGAGCACAGCAGCTAACTCGATGGCAATAGGTTTGGTTTTTTTGTTTGCTTTGGGTTTCATACCTTAAAATCACAGCATCACATATGCATAAGCTCAGATCAGAAGCTTAGCCAACATTCTTTTTAAAGAGCTTTCCTGGAAGCCCCATCCATCAATAGTCCCTTACATCACCTTGGTCAGAACTTAATCATATGGCCACCCCTTAATGGCAAAGGAGGCTGGGTAACTGATTTTTAGTTGGACATTGCCATTCTTAAAAAAAATCAACGTTAGTAAGAAAAAAGAGAATAGACATTGAGAAGGCAGCCAACATTTTCTATTCCAGCAATGTTTCTATTATTTTCTAGATAGTTTAAACTTTTGGTTTGATTTCTTCTTTGACCCAAGAGTTGTTTTTGATAAAGTTTTTTTCATATCAAGTATTTTGAGGTTTTTTGTTTTGATTTGGAGGCCTTTTGTCTCTATATGGTGTTAATTTCTAGCTTTATTGTACTGGGTCAGAAAATGAAGTCTCTACTACTTTATCTTTTAGAAATTTATTGAAGTTTCCTTTGGGCAAATATAGGGACAATTTTTGTCAATGTACCGTGGCTGCTGGCTGTAGTCTCCATTTTAGGGGATGGCATTCAAAATAACATTCTCTACCTTTACCAATTACTTAGTTCAGTGACAGCACATCCCTACTCATCTCGTCTTTCCAATTTGTTTTGGGGATTGCCGGGTACATTAGTCTCCCACTATTAGCATGGTGTTGCCACTTTGTCTTGGTGGTTATTTTTTCAGCTGTAAAATATCATCAAGGAACCCTGGCGGTACAGTGGTTAAAGTGCTCGGCTGCTAACCAAAAGGTCAGCAGTTGGAACCCACCAGCCACTCCGCAGAAGAAAGATCTGGCAGTCGGTTTCTGTAAAGATTATAGCCTAGGAACCCCTATAATGCAGTTCTACTCTGTCCTATAGGGTCACTATGAGTCAGAACTGACTTGACAGCAATGGTTTTGGTTTAAAACATCACCATTCCCCATTTTACAGGTGAGAAACAACTCAGAGAGGTACACATTCATCATTATGTCACCAGTTCCAATTATTTCACTATGTCTACTTGCATTTTCATCAAAATTATACTAACATTTTAAAATAATTTAATTTTTAATTACAGGAACACAAGACATAATGAAAACCTGTACTCTTGAGCTCCACACTTTCCCAGATCCCATCACATTCCCCAAAGACAGCTACCTGCAAATTTTATCTGTTTCTTCTAGTACTTACTCTGTGTTGCTAAAAATACACCAGGCTGCGGTTTTTTGACTTATCAGTTTTACATAGCTATTAACTTCCTGTTTAGGCAAATGCTCCATATATATATCCTATTTCTCATTTCGTTAACCTCTCGGTAATAACATCTAGAGCTAACTGTTTACATTCTTAAGATGATGTAAGTATTGTTCACCAAAGAGCCAGGTTGTATACTATGGTGATCTTTCCTTTCTTACATAACCTTTAGCTTTTTTAGAGTTAACAACTGACAACTTTTTTGTACTTGTCTGGTTTTCTATATAACCAAACCCAAATCCGTCACCGTGGAGTCAAATTACAACTTATAGTGACTCTACAGGACACAGTAGAATTGCCCCATTAGGTTTCCAAGTCTACCGTGTAGATCATAATTATGGATAACATTGCAAAGAATGGGAATTCTAGAACACTTAATTGCGGAACCTGTACATAGACCGAGAGGCAGTCATTTGAACTGAACAAGGGAATAATGAGGGGTTAAAATCAGAAAAGGTGTGCATCAGAGTTATATTTTTTCACCATACCTATTCAATCTGTATGCTCAGCAAGTAATCTGAGAAACTGGACTATATGAAGAAGAACGGGGCATCAGGATTAGAGGAGGATCCATCAACAACCTGCAATATGCAGATGACACAACCTTCATTGCTGAAAGCAAAGAGGACTTGAAGCACCTATTGATGAAGATCAAAGACTACAGCCTACAGTATGGATTATACCTCAACATAAAGAAAATAAAAATCCTCACAACTGGACCAATAAGCAACATCATGATAAACAGAGAAAAGACTCAAGCTGTCAAAGATTTCCCTTTACTTGGATCCACAATCAACGCCCATGGAAGCAGCAGTCAAGAAATCAAACGACATACTGCATTGGGCAAATCTGCTGCAAAAGGCCTCTTTAAAGTGTTAAAAAGCAATGATATCACTTTGAGGACAAAGGTGTGCATGATCAAAGCCATGGTATTTTCAAACGCCTCATTTACATGAGAAAGCTGGACAACAAATAAAGAAGACCCATGAAAAACTGATGCCTTTGTATTATGGTGTTGGCTAAGAATACTGAATATACCATGGACTGCCAGATGAATGAACAAATCTGTCTTGGAAAAAGTACATGTTATCCAGAGGGATTAATCCCTTGAGTACACCATGCTTGGTAAAGGGTCATCAAAAAAGAGAAGACCCTCAGCAAGATGGATTGACACAGTGGCTGTAACAACAGGTTCAAACTTAGTAACGACTGTGAGAATGGTGCAGGACCGGACAGTGTTTCATTCTATTGTACCTAGGGTCGCTATGAGTTGGAACCAACCAGATGGCACCTAACAACCAACAATCTTTGCGTAAACAGACTGCCACATCTTTCTCCAACAAAGCAGCTGGTGGGTTTGAACCAGTGACTTTTCGGTTAGCAGCTGAGTGCTTAACCACTGAGCCATCAGGGCTCCTCACCAGTATTAATTTCCAAATGACCAAAATATTAGATAAATTGGTAATTTCTTTTCCCTAGTAACCTCACTTCTGCAGCCCTTCATCCTCCTGCCCTATTTTAGGGTCTAGAGCTCTTTCTTTGACTGCTATCTTTTTTTCTGAATCCCCTGTCTTCCTCTTTCTTAGTTTATCTATTGGTCCAGCACACCTCCAGTGGCTTTCTAATAAAAGGTCTAAGTGATTAAAATTTGGAGTCCTTGTATTTTGGAAAATGTCTCTATTCTACGCTTACTTTTGACTGATAGTCTAGCTGGATATAAAATCTAGGTTAGAAATTATTTTTCCTCAGACTTTTGAAACAAGTATTGCTCCACTGTCTTCTAGCTTTTAGGGATGCTGTTAAGAATTCTGGTGCTATTATGATATCCTTTCTTTTGTGTGTGACCTGTTTATTTTTCTCAGAAAGGTGTTGGGACCTTTATTTTATCCCCGGTGTTCTGATCTTTCACAATAGCACACCTGGGTGTGGGTCTTTCAAAATTTACATCGTGGGCACTTTGTATACTCTTTCAATGCAGAAATTTATGTCTTTAGTTCTGTAAAACGTTCTTATATTATTACTGCAGTAATGTCCTTCTATTTTTTTTTTCCTGTTCTTATTTTCTGAATCTCCTATATTGGCAATGCCGAATCTTCTGGACCAAATTTCAAGTTTTCTTTATTTCTTTACTCTTCTGTTTTTCAATTCTTTTCTTCTACATTTTGAAAGATGTATCCTCAGCTTTTTTTTTTTTTTAATTTGAACTACTAGATTTTTAATTTCCAGGTTATCCAATTGTTTCCATTTCATAAATGCTGTTCTTATTCTAGAAATGTAATATCTTCTTTTGCTCTCAGAATCTTAACAAGCTTTTTTAAAAAATAAGTTTTCTTCTGCTTTCTGCAACATCTCTATCTTCTTCAAGATTTCTTCTTATTACTTGTTTTGCTCCCTTGTCTTTCATGTTGACAGTTTTCCCAACATGACTTACTGTGACTCGAGGTTCTTAGCTGCCTGACTGCTATTTAAGAGGTAAGTCCTAAAAGCAGAATAGCGGGTCTGTATGAATAAAGAGGGCTCATTAGCTAGTGAGCTTCAATGAATGCTGAAAAAAGGGAACCAAGGTTTCCACTGAGGAAACAGCAAATTTCAATATCTGGGGACTTTTTTTTTCTGGAACTGTTCAATTTCCCAAGAAAGTAATCCTCTAATACATTGCTGGGGTTGCAATCACCTGTCTGCTGGCATGAGATAGGGGCAGGGGAAGACCACTGGAGGTCCCAACTCTTGTTCAGTGCCATGTCGGTCCCCCATACCCATCCTCCAACACTATTCCTGTTCAATTTTTCCAAAGAACAGACCTAGTCTTCTGCTGTGATGAGGAAGAGGGACAGGGACGTGTAGCTGGCCAGATGTTCAGCATGGAAAGGAGAAAGTGGAGGTCTACTTCTTTAGTTTTCAAATAATTGTTCTGAATTATCTTAGATAATTGCCTAGACTTTGGCCCTCACCCCTACATTCTACAGTAACTGGTGCCTTCCATTTCTGAGCCTCTCAGCAGTTCTGCAGAGGAATTGCCTCATTTCCACACTGCTGACACTTTCACTTTGAAGCTTCCATCACTCTGTAACTCAATTATCACTCCTCCATTTACTTCTGAGCTCCCTCTGCTGAGGTCTCCACTGCCATTCTTTGTCCTTGTGGGCTTACACATTTTTTCATTCCTTTTCTATTGTTTCAACGGGATTTTTGAGAAGGAGATAAACACAGGTGCTCAATTCACCTGCTTTTAAACTTAACCTAGCTTGATAAGGCCAACGATGTTTGTACAACACCTCAAAACTAAAGACAAGTATATCAAATGTGCCTTAGACTGAAGGCCACAAAAATGACTGAGTGTCTTGATCACCGTTTCCAAGCAGCACTGACATGCTTTTATTCTGGATCTCCAGAAGTGTTCATTTTTATTAAAGTTTATAACAAATATTTTCCACATAGAGGAGCTTCTCGACAAGCTAATATATTCACCATGGCGCTCTTTTTGGGTTGTATTTACTAAGTGCCAGGAGATGACTTTTCTCACCAATAAGCTCTTCTTAGCCTACACTGGCTTTTTGATAAAAATATTTCTTCCAATATTTATCAGTAAAATTCTTTTCTAGGGCTTTATAGTCTTTTTTCATTAGCTGCTTCTACTACCTGTATAATAATAATAATTCAATGTTAGAATACGGCCACCTTGATATATTACAGTCTTAGTTCCCTGTTGATAAATTAATCTGCATGTCTGAATTTCACGAAATGTCCACAATTTACATTTCCTTGACAACAAACTTTAATATTTTCATGAAATGACATTTCCCAGCTGGGCACTGCTGTCTTAAGCAAATGTGGATTTCCTTCCCGGTCAAAGTGTAAACACTGAATTAATTAATGAATTTAGGGCAGCTGTTCCCCATTTTCAGACACTGGGCTATGTTAGGATCGTAAAGCACGCCACAGACACACTTGCTCAGTCGGGGGTAAAACCCAACCAGGGGCTTACATAATTTGGCAGTGAGTGCTGATCGATTGCCAGGATGCAACACTGTGGCACTTGGCAAATGAAAATGGTGATTTGGAGTGGAAATAATGCTTTCAGAAAAGACTGCTAAATGATGATAATTGCTTTAGTTAGTGAGATCAGTGAGTGTGTTTGCGAGTAAGAACAAAGAGCTAAATTCTTGAAAGAACTGTGAACCCATGCCAGATAGAAACATTTCCTCTCTCTGGACCATCACATGTTATCAGCTGAGCAAAGAGATTAGTCACGTAATGAGGGTCCATACACCCCTTCACCACTCTAACTTCCAGTGGCACCTCCAAGTCTTAGAGAATATTCATCAGCCACTCCAGAGGCTGTGATGGCTACAGAGAAAATGCGGCTGGGCCATCTGGACCCTGGCCCTTCCTTCCCCAGGGTAACACTCCCGCCAGCCAGGCCCAGGGTGGCCCAAGAACCCAGCATGCTATTGGGCTTAAGGGGGAGAACTCCGTTATATGCTTGTTTTAATGAATACTTCTCTTTTACTGTACAAGTCACTTAAAAGGACATCTAAAATGAGGGTAGGAAGCTAATGAGCCTTAGTGTAGTCTTGAGGTCCATCCAGGAAATTAGAAGTAAGCCACAAACCAAAATGTAATTTCCCCCAGTGGAGCCTGCGGCTGCCTCGTTCAGAGGGAGGTCATTGCCAGTCTAACAATAACCACAAGATCAACAGCGGACAAAATGCGTGCTCCTAAAGGGCTTGTCTGTAGGGCTGGTGGGAAGGCACGGACTTTGTGTGTGAATACCCATATTAGAGCCCCAACTCCACGGAAGTGACAAATCAGAGTGTGGAAATCTAAGTTAGCCAAACGGACATAGTTTGAATGTATTCTCAAATAAGACACAAGAGGCAGCCTTGCTAAACTTAACTTTGTATGCTTGCTACCTGTCTGTCTTTCTATGTGGTCTGTAATGCAAAGGCAGAAAATGGATCAAGCTTTCACGATTTCAAAGGAAATGCCTTCACACACACAATCGAGCCTTCAGAATTCCCTGGGGAAAACTTTTTCAAAAATAAACTTTGAAGCTTGAAAACGAAAGCAGAATTGCTATCTCCTTTACACTATTCAATATCGTTTGAATCTCTGTAAATCTCTTTACAATGGTAACCAACATTTTTGTTTGGAGAAAAAAATTAAATTTTTATAACATGAGGTATTTCACCTCCCCCCTAAACCCACCACATACAGAAAGGACGGTGGCAAAGAAGAAACAACAAGCCTGCACCAAGGTTCACTCTGTCCTAGAGTTGGAGACCTCGCAGAATCAACCACCAGTTTGAAAGCAGGAGTCACTGAGACTATTCTGGCCACACCCCACTGGGCCCCAGGAGCTCAGATGCCATGCTGGCCTTCTGCGGAGAACCCATCCCTCCAGCTCTGGAAGTCACCTCCTTCCTTCCCCACGGACTGGTCTCTACCACATCAATGCCTGTTCCACTGCTGCTTGGTTTTGATCCCTTTTCTCTTTCTTTACCTGGTCAATACATATATTACCACTTAGTTTATTGTGTTTTATGTTCCCAACTTTAGTTTTCAAATTCAGTGACTGGTATTTTATATTCCCCACATTTTCTGAAAAAAATACAGAATTCACACCCAAAAAGATGTTTAAGATGTGTCCTTCACCTTTCTTACCCCTTGAAAGGACTCCTGAAAGCTCTCCCACCGAGGCAGAGCTATCTAAGTCTTTAAAAGTTTGCAATTCTGAAGACAAGTAATGGAACACACAGCTCCTGGTTGCAGGATGGAAGACACATTTCCAACTTCAAAGGTCAAGACCATTTTCAGAAAACAAGGAAGATCTGAGAGCCTTTTAGCTCGTGGGACTCTCCTCACAGATACAAAAACCAAAAACTGATATTTGAGGTTCCACAGAAAGCTGAAAGCAAATAAAGGCCTTTCCCTGCCACTTGACACCTCGGAGGACAGGATCAGACCAGTTGCCCTCAAGTCAACTTCAACTCATGGGGCAACCTCTTGTGTGTCAGAGTGTAACTGTGCTCCACAGAGTTTACAATGGCTGATTTTTTGGAAGTAGATGACCTGGTCTTTCTTCCAAGGCACTTTTGGGTGGACTCAAACCTCCAACCTTTCAGTTAGCAGCCAAGCACATTAACCATTTGCAAAATCCAGGGACTACAAAGATGTCCAAAAAACTTAACTCTTTGTTTTAGCATGATGCTAATTATTTCTTCTTGTTTAATTTTCAGGAATTAACAAAAATTAAGAGATATCAGATTCTTTGGAGTGCACAGACAGCTCCACTGGCACACAAATTTAAAACATTTGAAAGAATTCTCAATAAAATAGACTTTCCAACTGCAAACGTTTTTTTTGAGCAATGAAGTAAACGAAATTCATATACTGCCTATCTCTGTAAATCCATAATGGAAACTAAAATACAAAAAGATTTTTTTAAAAACTCTGTTACACGTGTTTTTATCTCTGGACCTCTCAAAATGCTGTTCTCTCATCTCCCACTCCCACCCTAAAGACATTTTTTTCTCCAACAGATCGAACGCTCCCCACCACTCTTCCTATCTCTTCTCCCATCATCATGACAGCTGACCCCACCCCCCATCTCTCCCATCACCCCACAGAACTCACTGCCTGAGATCAACCACACCCTCAGAATCACATGCCAGATGTCCTCCAACCCTGACTGCCCTGGAGCCTGTAAGCCCACTGAGAAACTAAGCCACAACAGGAACAGGAGGAGGGAGGCTACACACATCATAAAAATCCTATTTGCATTTCAAGTTAGTGGCTTTGCTCCTTGGTCAAAAGCCAGACTTTCCCTGGGCAGCAGTCATGTACACTTTAGTATAACTAAAAAGATGCACAGGGGATTATATAAGAACTCTACTAAAATAGCAGGAAAGGAAAACAGAGGTACAATGCATGGGCTTAAGAAGCAGACAGACTCAGGTCAAACCCCAACTCTGGACAAGCTTTTATCCGCTGCGAGTGTTTTCCAGTGCCTAAAGGAAGGTTATTAATGATGACTTCATCGTGTAATTGGGAAGATTAAATTGTACACCGTGTGCTAAATGGAATAAGAGGAATCTCCTTTGATCCGATCCTCAGAACACTCCTGGCATGGGAGATACAATTTCCTCCACTTTACGGAGGGAACTCTGAGAGCTAAGTAATTTCCCCCAAGGTCTCTCACCTGAGTCAGGAGCCATGCCAGGGTTTAGGTCCAGCTCTAAGACCAGATGCCTTTGAACCACGGTGTTGGCGAAGAGTACTGAATATACCATGGCCTGCCAGAAGAACAACAAATCTGTCTTGGAAGAAGTACAACCAGAATGCTTCTTAGAAGCAAGGATGGCAAGCCTTTATCTCACGTACTTTGGACATGTTATCAGGAGGGATCAGTCCCTGGAGAAGGACATCATGCTTGCTAAAGCAGAAGGTCAGCAAAAGAGAGGAAGACCCTGAACGAGATGGATTGACACAGTAGCTGCAACAATGGGCTCAAGCATAAAAACCGCTGTGAGGATGGTGCAGGACCGGGCAGCGTTTCGTTCTGTTCTACATATTGGTCACTGAGTCGGAGCCGACTTGACGGCACCTAACAACAACTAAGACCAGAGCTCTTAAGCAGGGACCACGTCTTCATTTATTCACCTCCCACAGTATCTAGTACAATTATGTCACATGGTAATCGAGCATCTGTGGACCAAAACCTGTCACTATGTCCCACACCACTGGCATGCCAGCAAGGCAGCTTCCTGACTGTCACATTCCAGCACTCAAAACAGTGTCCCACACATAGCGGGCACTGAATGAATGAAAACACATGACAGCCTTAATGGACACAGCTCTCTGAATCCCCTTTTAAAATGTGAGCAATGTAAAAAAAAAAAAAAGGTCAGGGCGTTCCACAGCAAATCCCCCCCGCTGTCCTTCAGCCACACCGCTACTAGCCAGAAAACAAGTTAACTATTTAAAACTAGAACTAGATCAGCAACATCACTGGGCTACACTTGTCTTTCCACATCCAGCCTCCACAACCACATTCACAAGGTGGGTGTGTTACTGAAGGAGAAAACAGGCCGTAGGGTTCTCACACATTTCATAAGGGAAGTTGAGGGGTATTGTGGAATTCCAACAAGGCCAGCTGTAACAAGCCCAATTCCCTGGAACCTCCTCCAAGAGAATTTCTGCAAAGTGAATTCCAGAGCTAAATGTCCTCCCCTCAAGTATCTTTCTGCAATGTATCTCCTTGGTCACTCAGAACAAGAGATCAAACCACTGACACCTCTCCATCTTTGTCCTCAGCAGGAAAAAGACTGAGGGAATTGGCATCATATGAAAATTTGGCCAAGTGATGGAGAAACCCAGAGTACCCATGGAAGGTCCAAGTGCTCATGTCCACCTCTCCGCAGCCATCAATTCACAAAGCAATCAAGCATCCTGAGTGTGTGAGTCAGTTGTTTGTGTGGGTCCCAAAAAGACAGCAAGGTAAATGACGCACCTAGAATTACCATACTGTGTAGGTGACTGTTAGAAACAAACAAAAATAGCACTGTGCAGCCACCAAAAATATTGGAAAATAAAATAAAAACAAACCTTCTAAAACAGACACCTAGCAGATTCCCACGCTGTAAAATCAGGTGATCTCTTTCAAGCCCAGTTGTTACCCCTAATGTCTGGTGATACCACGGCCCTCATTCTCTGATGCAATCTTCCTCCCAGAATTCTCTGGGTGGGATGCAGAGGAAGGGGGGTTGATTATGCCAGACCCCAAAGTCATCCCAAACATGCTCCATCCTGTTCTTGCCAGTTATTCAGGTAACGAGACATTCTTTTGGATATTCCAAGCACTTCTGTCTTTATCTTGTCTTCTTGATTTCTAAAGCAAACAAGCAAGTGCGTGCACACGCACGTGCACACACACACACGCACACCCATCTCTCCTTCACACTCTGCTCTTCTGGCCCAGTTCCCCCAGTTTCACAGTTCTCTGCCGCTGGGCCTACTGTTACGAGAGCCGCAAATGACATCTGGAAGTAAACAGGGTACAAGCAAACACGTATGTGCAAATCAAATGTGTGTGGGAGAGGGAACACCCACATCTCCCTTCAAAGCAAGAATCTGTCTGCCCCAGGACCCCACGGACCAAGTGCTGAATCCCCTCCTCTGGTCTCTAAGGAGCCAGCGGGAAGGCAGAAAGGCCTGGGACAGAGGCCTGAATGCCAGTCCCGCCCATGGTGAGCAAAGGCCATCGAGTCCATTACCTTTATTTGAGAGTTTAATATCTTTATTTTACACAGCTGTCTCCAGCTGGGAAGCTTTACAACTCATGACATGTTTTAGTCATTTAACCCAATCAGCAACCAAGGTTTCAATTATGTAAACAACAAAAAATTATACATTTTAGCCTTTGAGGGTTTGTCAGTATATTCTTTTGTATTCATATGAACATGGATATTTTTCAATTTCACTCTTTCCAAAGCATGCTGAAATTTAAAGCTCACTCAGAATCTATACTATCTTTGTTTTGTTAAAAACAGCTTTTCATAAGCACCTTTAGAATTTGAGGTGTTTTCCTGGGTGTGTCCTCAGCCACACCTTCAACACTGCTTAATTTCTAGTTTACTCCTTCACAAGCTTATATAATTATTAAAAATAAAATATATTTATTCAAACTACTATGGAACCAAGTCACCAAGTACAGATACAATAAAGGAAAAAAAATTCTCAGAGACCCTTACCCATTGCCATCGAGTTGATTCAACTCATAGTGACCCTATAGGACAGAGTAGAACTGCCCATAGAGTTTCCGAAGAACTGGCTGATAGATTCGAACTGCTGACCTTTTGGTTAGTAGCTGAGCTCTTAACCACTTCGCCACCAGGGCTCCCAAAGACCCTTAGTATCCACTTAATGTTTCTTATAATATGTACACTTAGAAAGCTACTATAGTTCTTTTGTCACCATAAAGCCAGAACAAATGTTCACGTTAAACACAAACACAATTATGAAACCAATATGATTCAAATCCACGTTAATTTAATATACAAGTAACGTTCATTTTGGTGAAGCTAAATCACCTCACGAGGCATGAACTGGTAGACACCAACCATACCATGCAGGTTCTCCTATTTTCATCACACACGTTACCTGAAGCCATGTGATGCCTCACTTTCCTGCAAGACCATTAAAACTACTACAGAACCTTCATGTGTACAGTCTGCCAAAACACTGACAGCCTCGTTTAAGTGTTCGATCCACCTCTGAACTTTTCCAATAGTTCATGACAATTAAAATACTATAATTCAGCCTGACATTCAGACTGCTATATGCACAGGCACTGGAGTCCAGTGGTTTACTGTTAACTGCCATAGAGTTGGCCTGGGACTGATGGCCTCACGCACGGTGAACGGAACGCTGCCTGGTCCTGCACCACTACCATGGGGATCAGACCATTGTGACCACAGGGTTTTCACTGGCTGGTTTTCAGACGTAGATCACCAGGCCTCTCTTCCTAGTCTATCGTAGTCTGGAAGCCCCACTGAGACCTGTTCAGCATCACAGCAACATGCAAGCCTCCACTGACAGATGGGTGCTGGCTGTGCATGAGGTACATTGGCTGGGAATCGAACCCAGGTCTCCCACATGAGAGGCAAGGATTCTACCACTGAACCTCCAATGCCTTCTGGAATTGAGTGGTGGTACTCTGTTATCACATGGTCAGCAGCTCATTCAATTACTAACAGGTTCTTACCATGAGCCGATTACTGTGCCTGCTCCTCATGGCGCGCACGCTCTAGCGCGACAGGCGGATAATGAACGAGTTACCTCGTGTAGCGACAAGTGCCATGAAGACAACGAATGATGCAGGGTAAGCACGCAGACAGGTGGAGGGGAGTCTATTTGACACAGAGTGGTCAAGAAGGGCCTCTCTGAGAGGGAACGTTGGATGTGAAGGGAGAGGAGGAGATCTTTTCAAGCTGTGAGGGCGCCTGTCAAAGAAAACAGCCAGTTCATGGCTCCCAGGGGAGGAACGCGCTGGGCAAGTGGGAGGATTAGCAAGAGAGCCCCTGTGGCCGGAGCACAGTGGAAGACAGGCAGAGAAGGGGGCAGGAACCAAATCATGGGGGTCTCATGCGTCTCAGTAAGGACTCCGGGTTTGTTCCTAGCGGACTGGGAAGTCACCAGTAAGAGCGGGGATGTGATTTAAAGTCAGGGACTGGATGAGCTGAGCTAGAAGTAACGTAGACAGAGGAGAAACTGGGGACAGAGCAACAAAGTGTGCTCCATGGGCCAGCAGTAGCAGTGTCAACGGGAAGTTTGTCAGGAATGCAAAATCTCCAGTCCCGCCCCAAACCCACTGGATCCTTATCTGTGTGAAACAAGACCCACCCGAGGTTCTGTGCGCTTGCACTCCAACACTGAGACGTCAGGAGGAAGAGGAGAAGGCAAGGATGACAGAGAATTAGCAAACAGTGGAGCCAGCGGGATGGGAGGCAAACCAGGACAGTGTGCATCCTTGAAGCCAAGAGAAACAGTGTTTCTAGAAGGAACCCGTTGCCATCAAGTCGATTCCAACTCGTGGCGACCTCATGTGTTACACAGCAGAGCTAAGCTCTTTGGGGCTTTCTTAGATGCAATGTTTATGAAAGCAGATCACCAGGCTTTTCGCATACAGCACCTCTAGGTAGGTTCGAACCACTAGCCTTTTGGTTAATAGCCCAGTGCAAACCATTTGTGCCACCCAGGGACCTCCTCAAAAGGAAAGCATGGCCAATTAAGCCAAAGGTTGTTAATAAGTAGAGGAAGATTAGGGCTAAGGAGCAATCGTTGTATTAGACAAGTTGGAGAACAAAGGTGACCTTGACAAGAACTTTGTCACTGGAGTGAAAGGCACGGAGCCTGATCAGAGTGGGCCCACAAAAGAATTTTATTTATCACTGAAATTACAACACAAAAATAAAAGGCCATCACTGAAAGCTCCCAGAAGAGCCTCCACCCCAGTATGAAATTCCCACTGCATTTGTTTCCTCTTTCAGGAGGTCTATTTGCAAGCCTGGGGGAATGTAAATAAGAAGGTACAATGCGGTTATTCCTGGTCAAAGAACTGTGAGCCAGATCTTTGCCTGGTTTTATGGAATATTACTTTTTTTTCCCTTCCACATAATCTTTCCCTCTGGCAGCTGCCTATTGTCCTGAGTTGCAGCTGAACCTCTAAGATTCAGCAGCAAAGCAGCTGAAGAAGTGTGGTCTGTGTTTAATTAAAGCCAACTGTTGCCCTGTACGGAAATACCCTTTAGCCCTGGGAATGCCAGAAAAGATACTGATAAGAGAATAAAAACCAGAGGGGAGAAAAAAGTTACCCTTTTTCCCTTTCCTCTTCTCACCAGAACCCCTTGAGCTATTACTGTCCATATACACACACACACTCACCCACCCACCCCCACCCCGACACCATCCTCACGGCCCAGCCCAGGTGGTACTCCAGGTGAAGGAGAAACCTGCACAGAATCACACTGTAAAGGAGAGACTTTCAGAGGTCCTCCAACGCACACCTTAGAGGAGCCACTTTCAAGCTCTCTACCAAAAAAAACCAAACCAAACCCACTGCTGTCGAGTCGATTCCGACTCATAGCAACTCTACAGGACAGGACAGAACTGCCCCATAGAGTTTCCAAGGAGCAGCTGGTGGATTCGAACTGCCAACCTTTTGGTTAGCAGCCAAGCTCTGAACCACTGCACCACCAGGGCTCCATAGCTGCCAGTTTTTAGGCCCAAACTTCTGGGATCCATTTCCATTCCTCCCCATCATCCTGTCTCCTGTGCCAGTAACACAACAGAAGAGATTCTGGCCATTCTCCTCCACCTAAACCTACTATCAATGTGAGGTCCTCATCTTTGCCCACCGTCCCACAACATGGGGGCCCCTCTTTAGTTTGCAGAAGTAATAATACTCTTATAGGTACCAACACTTTGCTACAGGCTTTTATATTGAACATTAACCTCCTCCAAACTGTAAGGCCCAGAACTAACCTCTGGACATTAACCTAACGTTGAACATTAACACATATACTTCAAACTGGGTGGCTAACTGATGACCACATAGAAAAAAATTGCAAAAAGACAGAAAAGTATTTCAATGTCTTGATTTTCCCTTAGGACTCAATTTACAAAGGTTTTATATTTAAAACCAAATGTAATTTATTTTCTTGGGTAGACCTCCCCCATGGCAACCCTGTGAGTCATAGCAATGAAATCACAACACAAAACCCTAGACAAATTTATCCCATTCTCTTTGGCTCTCCTAAGGGAGGCAGGAAGCAGATATTCCTATCAAGACAGGTGCCAAGCCGTGAAATGAAATGGGCAATAAAATTTTTAAAAATCCAGTACATGAAAGTATCACTACAAAGAAAAGACAAAAAAAAAAAAAAAAACAAGAGGAAAAGGAAGAAACACAGAAGAGAGACAATGAAAGGAAGTCCCTCCCTGGCAGTCAAAGGGTTTTTTTAAAATCACCCATCTACAGAGTGGAGGGCTGCACATTTCCCCGGTGCTCAGGTTCTCTCTGTTACCTACACTAGTGACCACTCACATGACTTCTCTACCTGTACAGGGCCGCAGAGATGGCAGGAAGCACAGGCGACAACCTGTCTCAAATGCTAAAACACACTTAACAATAAAAGAAGAAACACTCAAAACTCACAGTCGGCATCACTGAAAACACTGTACCTAAGGACCTGAGGCCTTTAACTTAGGCCTTTTAACAATCACTCACATCCACGCTGAGCTGTTGTGGTTGCAATGTACCCGCACACATTCATGATCTGACGGGAAACTACAACTGTTGCCAGACAGATGAGCACACAGGTGCCCTTGGAGCTGACCACACTGCAGGGCAGGACTTGAATCCAAGCCTGAGGTCACTCATTTCAATGCTCTCCACTACCCTTCCCCATGTGCTTTTAAAACGAGTCTCTTCTGCTCTAAACAAGACAGGTATACGGGGGGAAGGGATTGCCTCGTTCCCCCTAATAGGTATCCATCTTTCCTGAGAAGCATCGCTCCATCCTTTCCCAAACGTGTCCCACCAGATACCCTCAGAGAATCCTAGGACAGAGGCCTCTCCCTGGAGCTCTCACATCTAAATACACTGCCAAGAACATTGCCTGGACTTGTCTTCCATCCCAGATGCACTGGTGGAAAGGGGGGGTCCCTTGTTGTATAAAGGTAGAGCTGGAATTTGGAGAATTGGTTTAGGAAAGTTCCTCTTAACAGCTCAAGGGGTGCCTACCCTTTTTCTGCATATAATGGGCAGGGGGAAAGCAGCAGAGGGAGAAAAGATGACAAGAATCCTGGCATCCAGTAGCACAGAGCTACCAAACATTTGGTCAAACCAAAGACCCACTACCATCAAATCGATTCCAACTCATAGTGACCCTATGGGACAGAGCAGAACTGCTCCACAGGGTTTCCAAGGAGTGGCTGGTGGATTCAAACTGTAGACCTTTTGATTAGCAGTCGAGCTCTTAACCCCTCACCCCTACATTCTACAGTAACTGGTGCCTTCCATTTCTGAGCCTCTCAGCAGTTCTGCAGAGGAATCGCTTCATTTCCACACTGCTGGCACTTTCCATTTGAAGCTGCTATCGCTCTGTAACTCAATTATCACTCCTTCATTTGTTTCTGAGCTCCCTCTGCTGAGGTCTCCGCTGCCATTCTTTGTCCTTGTGGGTTTAAACATTTTTTCATTCCTTTTCTATTGTTTTAAAGGGATTTTTGAGACGGAGATAAACACAGGTGTTCAATTCATCTGCTTTTAAACTTATCTAGCTTGATAAGGCCAACGATGTTTGTAAAACACCTCAATACTAAAGACAAGTATAGCTCAGGGTCCTGTGCAAGGTGGGGTGTGAATGTGATCTACGTGGTGATAATTTATGGGCCGTGGACAGTTTCCCACATGGCAAAGGGCAGAACTAAACTAGCAGAAAAACTGCATCTTGCGGGAGGGAGAAGGCACAAGCAGAGAGCTGGGAAACAGAAGATATACCTTCCTCAGAGGACATAACATGGCAGCACAGTTTAAATGGAAACATTAAACAAAACCTGTACACCATTGTATAAGATGGCAACTTCCCCACCTCAGATTCAAAAAAGATGATTCTCCAAGAGTGAAACGCTAATTGGATGAAAAACAGAAGAGCTGATTTAGTCACAGAGCAGAAAGGGAGTGATATAGGCTGAACTGTGACCCCCAAAATCATGGGCTGTGAACCTTCACCTTTCTGCCTGTGGATGTAATGTCATTTGGAAATGGGGTTTCTTTGTTATGTTAATGGAGCCATGTCTTTGTAGGGTGTGTCTTCGGCCAATCACTGTCTGAGATATAAATGAGAGTGCACAGGTGGGGAAAGACTGATGACGCATGAAGATGGTTAAGGAACTGAGGAACAGAGCTGAAAAAAGACAAGGACCTTGCCCCAGAGCCAGGAGATAGAGAAAGCCCTCCCCAAAAGCCACTGCCCTGAATTCCGGCCTCCTAAACTGTGAGAAAATAAATTTCTGTTCATCAAAGCCACCCACTTGTATTCCTGTTAGAGCAGCACTAAGTTAACTAAGCCAGGAGAAACCAAATAGAATAGAAAAGGGATTGAGAGCAAGAAAAGGGTAGTAAGAAACAAGGTGAAATGGGGGCAATTATAGGAGAAAGATCTTAACTCAGGGCAACACGTTTGGCTGTAGAAGTCACAGGGACAGGGAATGCCAGCTGGGGTGTTATTTTGGTTGACTACACAGAGTGGCCAAGTTAAAGCCCCACTTAAATCACTCCTTAATAAGCACCACCTCAGAACTGCCTGACCTGAATGCAGGAAGATTCCTTTCCTCCTCAGCAACACCCCCTCCTAGCCGCCCCTCTGGTGTAAAGGCTTCAACCACCAGCTAACACCTGATGTCTCAGACGATGTGACCTGTCACCTGCTGGAGACGGGGCTACCATCACCCCAAAGGCTCAGGTTACCTCCACACCTGCTTTATCTGAATCCAGTGCTGCTGAAGCCCTAAGCCACCCAGCTGAAGACAATGGCTGCCACCCACGGACACAGATCCAACCCAGAGGCCCACCACACACCCAGGCAATATCTCCGTAGACTTTCTGTGCCTCGCCTTCACAGCAGCTGTGTTTTCAGATCTCATGATCTTTTTTATTTTAATTAACATCTATCTCCTCCATCAGACCATAAGATCAATAAGGACGCAGAGACTGTACTGATTTTTGTACACCGTTTTGCCCCCAGCACCCCACAACATGCCTGGCATAATGCAATTATTCACAAACTGAATGAATGAATGCATGAATGAATGAGACTCCTATCCCCAGCAACCTGGGAACCTAGGATTCCCTAGAAGGAAAGGGGGAACATTTCAAATCTGACTACTACAGAGTTTGACCTTGGAACCAGTGTACCCACAGAAATGGTAGTATAGTGATTAGGTGTCTACTGCTAGTCAACAAGCTACCGGCATAATTAATAGTACAGTCATAAATAATCCCTACATCCACTGAGCATTTACCAAGTGCTAAATACCATGCTGTAAGAAACCCTGGTGGCATAATGGTTAAGTGCTACTGCTGCTAACCAAAGTGTTGGCAGTTCGAATCTGCCAGTCGCTCCTTGGAATCTTTATGGGGCAGTTCTGCTCCGTCCTATAGGGTCTCTATGAGTCAGAATCGACTTGATGGCAGTGGGTTTGGTTTTTTTTAAACACCATGCTACACACTTTGTATATGTTATTCAGCAACCCTGCCGGGTAGGTATTACACTGAGTATTGCTTGGACCAGGGGAGAAGACAGAGGAAAGAACATTCATCCAGAGAGGTTCACGTGCACAATGTGCCTAATGGGGGCAGGAACGTGAGGTATGGGGTGGAGAAAACAGGAGAAGATCAGATTGGGAAATTCCGGGTGGACTGGAAGGAAGAGCAGCTGGAATAAGAGAGACCATGTGGAAGGGCTTCCATTGCTGTCTCAGCAAAGGACAGCGGATCCTGAAATGGAGGGGCGCCAGTAAAGACACAGCACGGGTAGGATGGTGGGGGTCACGGAGGGCTAGAAAGTTATCTCTAGGTTAGTGGACAGCTGGATGGATGCCATTAACTGAGAGATTCAAGTTTGAGGTTTCAATGGGATAAACATGCAGAGAGGGAGTGTTCAACAAAGAACTCTGAAGACAGATCTGAAGCCACGGGAGTTGACAAACATTATTCAGGGAAGAAGGGGTGGATGGGAAACAAGAGCAGAGAGTTGACTGCACAGACTATGGAAGGATGGAGAATTAGGGTCTGGATAAGAGTACAGCGAGCTGAGATTACAACTGGATGAAAGACAACACCCCAGGGGTGCTGATTAATGAACTGGGGCCAACTCTGAGGGCAGTCCTGGAAGCTTCCAAGAGTGCTGCTCTCACACTAAATGCTGTTCCTTATGAACTCCAAAGCTGGGGTTGTTTGTGGCAATAACAGCATCCATCAATTATCAACAGCCGACTTTGTGCCTGGCACTGTGCTGAGACATATATACACGCACACATACACACTCATACACACACACATACATACACTCACACACAAACGTTCATACACATACATACACACACTCATACATGCACACTCACAAACACATACATACACTCATACATGCACACACATACATACACTCACACACACTCATACACATACACATACGTTCATACTTGCACATACATACACTCACACTTACACATGCACACTCACACACTCATACATACACAGATACACATTCATACACAAATACACTCATACATATACAAACTCACACAGATACACACTCACACACATATAAACACTCACATACACATACACTCACAAGCACACATACATACACACTCACACACTACATATACACACAATATACAAACACACACACGATCCTCAGATAAAAACAAGAAGTGACTGTTATCATCATCCCTATTCCACAGGCATAAAACAAGATTAGAGAAAATAAGTAATTTGCAAGTTAGATAGCTATTAGCCCATAAGGGTCTCTGCCAGGCTGTCTTAGAACTACACTCCCACACAGAGGGGTGGTGCCCCCGCTACCACAATGATTAGACCAAGGACAGACACCTGCCCCAAACTAAGCCAGTCAGATTCTCTCTTCTGGCACTTAGAATTGGGATTCAGAGACTGCCCCTGCGTATCCCAAGCAACTGAAAATGTACCATCTAAATGTGGGCATTTCAGGTGTCCACACTCCATGTTGTATTCACTTGTTGCTGCTGTAACAAAATACCACAAGCTTAGTGGCTTAGAAGAAGTTTATTCATATAGTTCTGGAGTCAGAAATCAAGGTGTCAGCAGGGCTGCCTTCCTTCTGGAAGCTCTAAGGGAAAAGCCATTTCTCTGCCTTTCCCAGCTCTGATAGGAGGCCTGCTTTCCTTGGCTCACGGCCTCTTCCCCCATCTTCAATCAGCAGTGTGGATCTTCAAGTCTCTCACAATTCTGCTTCCATTGCCACACTTCCTTCTCTGTCTCTGACTCTCCTGCCCCTCTCCTTCCCTTATAAACGACTCTTGTGGTTACTCTGGCTCCACCTGGATAATACAGGACACGCTCCCCACCTCAAGGTTCTTCGTTTAGTCCTGTCTGCAAAGTCTCTTTCGCCATGTGAGGTGGCATGTTCACAGGCTTCGGGACTAGGACGTGGACATCTTTGAGACGCCATTGTTCTGCCTATCACACACACACAAAGAAAAAAAAAACCCACTGCTCTTGAGTCGATTCCGACTCATAGCAACCCTATATGGGACAAAGTAGAACCGCCCCACAGTTTCCAAGGAGCAACTGCCAACCTTCTGGGGAGCAGCCAAGCTCTTAACTGCTGCACCACCACGGCTCCAACCACACCCAAAAGACAGGGAAAGTAAGCTTCTAGAAAAGAAAAAAGATTTAAACGCACAGAGGGAAACAGGGATGTGATGAGACTGCTACCCTTTCAGCTTTCCCAGTTCTGACTTCCTGATCCTTCCCGAGGCCGCTGCCTCCTGCCCTTGGGCTCCACGAGACACCACTCATCTGCTCTGTCAACTGCCCTGAAGATTCTTCCCCATGCCGTTGCCCAAGAACACGCAAACAGTGAGTGGTGGGCTTGTGATTTACACCAACTACTCTCATGCCTCTCGCTGTCCTTAACCACTGGAACCCAAGACACACACACAGTGCATTCTATGAGAGTTAGGAGACAGAGATCAGCAGACTGGAACGATGGGTCAGGTCTAACAGAGGCAATTTTAACAGAGATGATAGAAGGCCCTGCCTTGGGCCTAAGAAACCAACCTTTGACTGCAGATGGGGGAGACATAAAAGCAAACCCTGTTGTTTTTCAAAGGCCTGGAGGACCTCAGTTGACCACCAGTGCAATGTAGTGTGAGGCAGCTGTCAAAGACCACTGTGACGCCTGGAAATGTTACACCCAAATTCAGAATGGCTCTTAGAAGAGTGGGGCAGTTAGCCATACTGGAGGCACACCCCTGAATCCAGAACAGCTCCCCTCAACTATTTCAAAGGTATATCATTGTTACCCAACCTGACAACCTCAGGGGGACGTGCAGGGGTCCTAGGGAAGAAGGGGACCCCAGCCCAGGAGTCACATTAGCCAAATGAACCCTGTGATTGGTGCTGCCAGGCAACCTCCAGACAATTTAAGGAGCCCCCTCAGCTCAAGGCTGACCAGTCTGAGCCTGGTTTAAGAAAAGACTGGCCAGGATGGTTTCGGGGTTGAGAAACAAATAGAAGGCACTTGGCAAACCAGGAGGGGAGCAGAGCTAAGACATCACCCACTGTCATCAAATACCAGAAGGGCTGTCATGTGAAAAGGGGATTAAACTTGTCCTGTGCAGCTCTGAGGGTTACAACAAAAAAACAATGAGCAAACAGGGACACAAATTCCAATTCAATGGAAGGGGGAAAGTTTTCTAAAGATAAAGCAGGCTGTTTCTGGAGGCAATGAGGCTCCCATCAATGGAAGCACGCAAACAGGGTTGGCTGCCCATTCACAGGCAGGTTCCAGAAGGGAATCTGGTGTCAGCCCCTGTACAGGCTCCTTCCAGTTCTCAGAGTCAATGGTCCCTTGTCATACTCAGTAACAATCATCCATTTACATCTACACAGAGAAGGCATCAGATAATCAGACCAAAGATAAGAAACACAAGCCATGGACAGCGAGGGAAGATGGTGCAGAGGGACCACAGGACAAAGAGTCCCTCTCAGGTCTTATCCTGAGTGTTTAATCTGTGCGAACACTGACTAGACAGCAAACCTCCTGACTGCGTGAAGCCCTCCTGCCTGCAGCTGGGACGAGGGTGGTTCTGGCCCACCCACTGACAACCACCTCCTAAGGAACTCCAGCCTGGACCAGAAACGGATGGGGCTCTCAAGACTTACTACGTCATGCACATCATCAACATCAACCTTATTCCAATACAAACTCTCGAAACCACCGTCAGCTGGCTGCCCTCTTGGCAGGGGAAGAAGTCGACCCAAGGCTATTCCAAGGAAACCTGGGAATGTCGTATTAAAAGGCTGTGAACACTAGTGGGGCTTTAAACACTAGTTGGGCAACAGACAGAGAACACAGAAAATATGAGCCTTGACGGCATTTTCCAAGAAGTACTAGATGTTCATGGTTTAAAATATATAACCTGTTAATATGGGAAAAGAGTGGAAAAACAGCACAAATGCTCTCAGGGAAGTATTACAAAATATTAAGGCACTCCAACTCAAACAGTTACTCATATACCAATGTTCACTGCGGCTTAATTCATAACGGCCAAAAGGTGGAAACAACCCAAGTACCCATTAACAGATGAAAGGATAAACAAAATGTAGCATATTCACACAATGCAATATTGTTGTGTGCCGTCGAGTCCATTCCAACTCACAGCAACTCTATGTGACAGAACAGAACTGCTCGTAGTGTTTCCTAGCTGTAATCTGTACAACAGCAGATCGCCATGTCTTTTCTCCCACAGAGCAGCTCATGGGTTTGAACCATCAACCATTCGGTTAGCAGCTGAGTGCTTAACTGTTGCACCACCAGGCTCCTTAATGGAAATTATTCAGCCAAAAAGAGAAATGAAGTTCTGATACATGCTATGACAGAGATGAACCTTGAAAACACTCACCTGTATTTGATCATAATGTGGAGAAGGGACATCAAACCATAACTCCAAGTCCTCCTTTTACATATGAGGTAACACAAAGGAATTGCCCAAAATCATACAGTTAATGACAGCTAGGTCTCTTGGCACACTGGCCAGCTCTTCACCAAACCCACTTCCCCCTCTTCCTGGTGCCTCTCTAGGTCATACCACCACGTGTGGTCATGTGACTGAGTTCTGACCAATAAAACATAAGGGGAAGCAACGCATACCATCTTCAGGCCCTACCCATAAAACCTCCCCACACGATCCCCACGCCTCTCTCCTTCCACAGCTTGATGCAAACACACATGGCAATGTGCCGACGATGACAGCAGCGTCACAAGCTGGAAGGCGCTGGATCCCTATATCACTACTTGGAAAGACCTTCCAGTCAGCAAGGAGCAACATTTTGGACTTTCTGAAAATGAATACTTTCTTTTAGTCATTTTGAGTCATATGTTTTTGCGGTTGTTTATTATAGCAGCTAGTGACACTTTAACTAATACAGCCTCAGAAACCAGATCTCCACTCAGTCTTGGGTTCATAAGAAAGTAAATGCCCAGAAAGAAGTACGCACAAGACATCCAGTGTGGAACAAGCCTCTGATATCAACGTGCCTGAACTTGGATTTTAGCTCCACTTACGAGCTGAGCCATCTGTGAACCATCTGTAAAATGGGGATAAAATAGTGCATCCCTCATAGGGTTTATGTGAATAAACATAAAGCACTAGAAGAGTTCCTGACACAGAGAATGCAATCAATAAATAGCAGCAATTATTATCACTCAGCAAATTGTGAGTCAGACTCTCAATTCCACAGCTCAACGTTTAAGTGGAATGACCATCCAAGGGTGATACAATCTATCTTCCACACAAACTAAGTGGAGGAACTACAAATGATTCAGTGCCTACCAGCGCCGTTCTGGGTGTTTTATCTAGGTTCACATTTAATCCTACACCCTTGTACCACCCACCTGTCAGTGGAGGCTTGTGTGTTGCTGCGATGCTAAAGAGGTCAGAGTGGAGCTCCCAGACTAAGAAGAAAGGCCTGACGGTCTACTTCTGAAAATCAGCAAATGAAAACCCTACGGATCACGACAGTCCAACCTGCAACTGATCGTGAGGATCACCGTGCATGGGATAGCCATGAGTCAGGGGCCAAGTTAAAGATGGCTAACAACAACCACTATCTTGCAAAATGAGAAAATTAAGGGACAAGCAGTTTAAGTAATTTGGATGAGGTTATAAAGCTAGTTAGCAGACAACAAGGTTGGGATCCTGATGAGGTCTGTCCAACTCTGCAGTCCTTGCTTGCCCACTTTACTAGCCCATGCCACCTCCTAAGCATGGTGCTCGCACTGCAAACAACTAAGACAGGATCAGTGAGGCCATCCACAGGCCCTATGTAAAGTTCTCCCAGGGCTGTGTCTAATTCATCCATACACTCTTCTCATCTGCTGGGAATGAACCCAGAATTTCTGAGTCGGAACCCTGAGCCATGTCAGCTAAAATCCCCACTGGGCTGTTGGTTTGTGTCTTTAATCTTCTGAGAGCATGCTCCCAAAATGGAAGGCTTCGTTGCCACCTGTCGAGCACCTACCTGCCAAGGTCCAAACACAAGGAATCCTAAGAGCTAAGGGGCTCCCCAGTGAACCTTCTGTTCATAATTCCCTTCTAGTAGTTTGGTTTTTCAAACCAGAGTTTTCATTGGACTTGTTTCTCTACATTTTTCTCGAAAGAAAGACAACTCCTTGGTTAGACTAAGCTCAGCACCACGCCTACTCTTGCTTTGTAGCTTCCAGTTGTCTAACAGCCTAACAGTCCCAGGCTCTTTTGACCCTTTCTGAATCTGGTGAGTTACCTTGGGAAATGGCATCACCATTGTAGTAGGTCAAACAGTGTCCCCCAAAATTCATGTCCATCCAGAACCTTAGAATGTGACCTTATTTGGAAACAGGATCTTTGAAGATGTAGTTTGATAAGAATTAAGATGAGATACTGCTGGATTAGGGTGTCCTGAGAAGATGAGAAGACATGGGTGCAGAGAAGAAAGCCATGTAGAGAAAGACAGGGGCAGAGATTGGAGTTACGGTGTCACAAGCCAACGAGACACCAGGAGCTAGAAGAGGCAAGGGAGGATTCTTCCCTAGAGCCTCTGGAGGACGTGTGGCCCCCAGAACCACAAGACAACAAATTCTAGTTGTTTGAAGGCCCTCAGTTTGGGGTGATTTGTTGAGGTAGCCCTCCCTGGGGAACGAATACGGCCATCAAACCCGCCTCCTCTCAGTGACCTGCAATAGCACTACACGCACACCAGCCAGACAGTGCTTCTTGTTGACCCTGTCAGCTGCTCTCCCCAGGCCGGCACCATAAGTTGGGCCACACGTGTCTCAAATGGATTTCTGTGACGGCCTCCCAAATTGTTCCTCAGCCTTCAGCCTTGTCTTCCTCCAACCCCTTCTCCACAAGACCAGCGTGGGCTTTTCAAATTTATCCACTACATCTGTACTTCATTCAGCTTGAAAAGTATTCAGGTTTCTTCCTTTGCTTTCAGGATAAATACATTAAACTCCTTAGCAAGGTATATAAGGCCCGGCCACTGACAATCTCTGGCCCCATCTCTTGTGGCCCCGCCTCCGCCACAAAGGCTGTGTGCCTACTCGTGGTCCCTCACAGCTGCCTCACTGCGTCCACGTGCCCGCCTCACTTCCACTCTTCTGGGGCCTTACCTAGCTCGGCCTTCCCCTGACCAGACTTCGAGCCATCTGTTTCTCCTCCCCTACACCTAGTGCTTGGTCTCCCCCTGGGTGGTGCAAACGGTCAAGCACTTGACTACAGCCAAAAGGTTGGCGGCTGGAACCCACCCAGAGGTACCTCTGAAGGCAGGCCTGGCGACCTGCTTCCAAAAGGTCACAGTCTTGAAAACCCTGTGGGGCACAGTTCTGCTCTGACACAGTCAACTCCATGGCAACTACCACCACCACCACCTAGGGCTCACCTCTGCCCAAGCGCTCGCCACAACTGTCCGTTTCGCTCCCCATCACTGACCGTAAGCTTAGTGCTCCATTGAACTCTCGGCCTCCCCCTTACAGACTGTCATTTCCGGGGGTAGGGCCCGTCCGCCCCTACAGTGCTTCCATCCTAGTGATTCTCAGTGAGAGCGCACATGATAGGGGGCTGGATGTCCAAAGGCACCTGTAAGAGCATACCCCTTCACAGGAGGGAACTTCGAGAAGGTCTCCCACAATTCGGATGCTGACTGGTGGAAAAGCCCACTAGTATCCAGAAGTTTAGCTCTGAAATACCGCCGAAACTGATCCGGAGCCTGGAAATCTCATTCCTGAGAAATCTACTCTGTGATTCCAAAAGGAACAAGTGGGCAGTGCACAGCTGGGAAGGCGATGCGCCTCCGGGTGAGGCACTCAGAACAAGGGTCTCTATCAAAGGAAACTATCTCATCTTACGAACGCATGTGCTCATGGTCCTTGGTGTTTTGGGGTGCCAGGGAAACTGAATTGTTTTCCCTTCACCAAAATAAACATAATTGGGTGTGTTCTGTGCTGAGTTACTTATGGGAAATAACTTCTTGGGACAGATTATTTCCCTTCTGAGCACCCACCTGCTGTAGGACTTCAGCAGGACACAGCTTACTTAGGTCACTTAACTCCTCCTGCACATCTCCATGTCCTTTGAAGATCCAAAACAGAGTCATTTTTTAATACTTTCAAATATGAAACAAATGGTCAGATTTCCTTTTTGAACTCAAAAATTTAAACATCATCCAAAGGGGATATTTCATTTTCTGCAGCAAAAAGGCTAAACATTATTCTGATGAGCTTTCTGGTAAGAAATATAATGCACGATAGGCTTATTTTTCACAATTATTTCTTCAAGTGCTTTTCAAGGGTTAAGAATATAAGAAATTCAGAGAACAAAGCAGATGACTTTTTTTCTCATCATATTTACTAAAAACATTAAAAAAATAGACCGCTAAGTACACCAAGTGGGTCACAGCCCCTGTAAATGCTACACTTAGTTCTGAGGGCTGTAATGCAACGTCCTGAACTCCGCCTGTGTGCAGGAAGGCATTCGGGAAGCCCACCCCCCACAAGCAGGGCCAAGTGGCTGGACTTCTGCTGCAATAAATCGGATCCAACAGTTACCACTTCTGCCCCCCATCAGACAACAAGAAGACTCATATAAAAGTGACAGACAACCAACCTTCCACGTAGTCTGTGAATGGGTCAGAACTGAGATAAGTCATAAATTTAAGGCAGTATCAGCTACTTGGAGTTCCTGGTGGTGCAAACAGTTAACACACTCAGCTGCTAACCAAAAGGTTGGAAGTTCGAGTCCATCCAGTGGCACCTAGAAGAAAGGCCTGGTGATCTACTTCTGAAATTGGGCACTAAGAGCCCTATGGAGCACGGTATTACTCGAACACGCATGAGGTCGCCAGGATCAACTGATCAGCTAGCACAGTAAGCACCAGGCTGCTATTTGGTAGGCACCCAATATATTAACAAACAAATGAATGCAAGAAAAGGATCATTCGTCTTTGAAAGTATTCAGACTAGCACTATTGGTAACTTTGGCAAGTAATCCAGTACATAGACTGCTGGCGAAGAATACTGAATATACCATGGACTGCCAAAAGAACGAACAAATCTGTCTTAGAAGAAGTGCGGCCAGAATGCTCCTTAGAGGCAAGGATGGCGAGACTGCATCTTACATACTTTGGACGTGTTGCCAGGAGGGATCAGTCCCTGGAGAAGGACATCATGCTTGGCAGAGTACAGGGTTAGCGGAAAAGAGGAAGACCCTCAACAAGGTGGACTGACACAGGCTACAACAAGCTCAAGCATAGCAACAATTGTAAGGATGGCGCAGGACCAGGCAGTGTTTTGTTCTGTTGTGCATAGGATCGCTATGAGTCGGAACTGACTCGACAGCACCTAACAACAACATAGACTAGTAATGTTCTGGACTTACACAGCACTTTGATGTGAATTTAATTAGTATGCTCTGATGTGTTTAACTTACATGATTAAATACATTTTTGAAATGAGGACCCTCCACCAGCCCAGGCAGGCATCTGGTTTCCATGTACTGACTCCAGGCTTTCAGCTACCACCTTCAGGACCCTGCCTGTCCACCGACCCTGCTCCTTCAGGTTATTCTGCCCCAGGCACCTGGCAGTGATTACGGAACAAACTCCACAGAAAGTCCTGGGCTGCTGCACTAGGCTCCCAGCTGGGCTCCCACATCCAGCCTTGCCAGTGAGCCTCAAGTCAGACCATGTTCCTCTCCTTCTCAGACCCCACAACTGACTTCCTACTTCCATTAGAGTAAAATCCTTAAGTCCTGCAAAGTCCAGCAAACCTGGCCCCTCTCCCCACCCCCACCCACCTCCTCGGGAACACTCTCCCCTCCCTCACTCCCCTCTGGCCACACTGGTCCCTTTTCTGTTCCCAGAGCACATCATGAGCCCTCCTGCCTGGGGCCCCAAATTTAGTCTCTGTCTCTCTCCCCAAAGGCTCTTCCCCTAGGTAGCCATGCCCTCTCCTTCCTTCAGGTTTCAACCTCTTGTTGCTTATCGGAGACTATCCCTGACCATCCCACAGAAAAAAAAATCCTATAAAGCAGCACTCTCCACCCCCACAGGCCCCATCCACCTTATCTGGCCACACTGTCCCTCATGGCTCTTATCACCCACTGATAGGTCTACCGTCTGTGTGCTTACTGGTGCCTCCCCCCAGCTAACGCTTGCCATGATGGGAACTTTGCTCACCGCCATATCGTTAGGGTCTATCACATAGTGCGTACTCAGTAAGTATCTGTACTGAATGAAAAAGTGTACTAAATGGGAGTTGTACCTCCAAAGGGTTAAAAGGTGAACACCATCTAAGAGTTCCCATATCTTCCTAGAGCCCTGGGGAAAGGGTGAGAGTCGGCTGAGGGAGAGGAGCCTAGAGGGAGCACAGAAAGGGTCCTGTGAATGAACCATCATCTCAGGGGTCTCCAGCCCTTCCCCAGAGGAAAGCAGAGTCAGCCCCCTCCACTCCCCACTCACTGCATCCCCCATCACCCTTAAAAGACAGGAAAGAGCTAAGGTTTGTAAATGACAAAGCAAAGAACACAACCTAGAGAGTATCAGAGTAGAAACAGAAAATCTCTCAAATAAGGAGCAGTATCAAATGGCAGCCCAGAGTAAAAGTTAGAGACACAGGAAGATTAAAACACACCAGCCCAAGTGTGAAAGAGAAAAATGACCCACTCCAGAGATGAGGGGCACGATGGCATTAATGTCACCATTGAGGTGGGGAAATGGAATGGTGAAGTCTAAAAAGGAGCCACGATCTTGATAATAATCGATACAAGGGATTTGGTTTGGTTACAGTTTAGAAAGCATCAACACAAAGGTGACTGTACTGATTCACACAGGAAGCCAGTGAGATGGTCAATATAATGATAAGCAGCTCCATCTGATAGGTAAGGAAGCTGAGACTGAGAAAGGCAGACTGATGTCTTGTCCATGGTCACACAGCAACCAAGCAGCAGAGCTGGAACTAGAGGGATCTTGATTCCAAATATCCCCAGCTCTTTCAGACCTCCAACTACAAGAGAACTAGATTCTTAAGCATCCCCTCTAGACAAGATTGACAGGACTTTTTTCATGTTACACTCATGACCATTTATTCAAAAGCAGGATGACACCCCTAAGTGCCTTTGGATATTTACTCTATGCTCTATTTAGAAGAAATTTGGTTTTCTGTCTGTGGTTTTATCTGTCTAAGCCTCTGGTCTTAGACGAAAGCAGAAATGACCAAAGACGAGTCAAACTCGAGCTTTTAAGAAGTTGCCTCAGAGTTCTAAAGAAGGACAGCCAAGTGGAAGGCTGCAGAACAACTGAACAAAACTGCTGCTGACGTGTTTTTATGCAAAAATGCACCCTTAGTAAAAACTTGCTATTAGGGCTTATATATTTCGATACGTTCCTTCCAAATGCCACAACCGTGGCGTTTCATAGAAAGGTGGTTTTGGAAACCCGTGACAGGTTCTGTGAGTTTATTAAAACTGCAAACTTTATTTGAAAATATCTAACATGTTATTTAAAAAAGTAAAAACCTTCAATGTCATTCACCCATGAAGACTTTGTCCCACTTTTGTCACCAGCTGGTAGGTTCAAAACTGAAGAGGGGAAAAAAAGTGATTTGTCCTAGGGTTTCAAGAAGTCCAAAGCTGGGCTGGGCCCTTCCAAGCTCAGCAGGGAGAAGAAAGCCCGAGACAGGCCACTTTCCTGGAAATATCACAGGGCTTCCAGGTCCCTGGACTTCTGGGCACAGTTTGTAAGGGAAGCACACAGCGCTGGACCGCTGTGAGAAAGGGCAGTGGGGAAAGAGGCGTTTCTAACAGTCTAAGTCAACACTTCTAATTGCCCTAGAAGCAGAGATGAGAAGTCGAGGCTGACCACGAAGCACTGGTCAAGGGAGCTTCCCGGGCAGCACACACATCTCAAATTGGGCACAGACCGGTGCTGTGGGATGGCCCGTTCCTTTCCAAGCCTTGGAAGGCGAAGGTAATTGGGCTCTCGGGCTGAGAGAGGAAATCAGAGCCTCCCAGGTTTACTCTAGAGAGAAAACTGATCTGCCTACATCTGTCCCCTCAGAAGGCAGGGCAACCGAGGGATCCAGGGAAGAAGTGAACCCCAGTACAGGCCAGGGTGTCTCTCTAGACAAAGGCACTAAGCGGCACTAGCCACTCTCTCGGGAGGTCTCCTTCTGCACAGCGTCACCTCCACCTATTTAGATTGAGCACTTGCCAGCTTGCCTCTAGCCCGCCAGATGTGGCCTTTCAAGGATTGCGTATTTCTATAATTATTTCCAGGAGAAGCAAACACTCTTGAGCCACCGGGGTTTGCCATGGAAATCGCTTTTCCCACAGAGTGGTGTGGGCCTCACAAGTGGGGTGGGCTGTGCAAACCTCTGGATCCAATGAGCCCTGCCTCCAAATGAACTCTGTGGTATCAGTCAAGAGTTCCTTTACCTCCCAGACTTTGTTTTTTGCTTTTTAATTAACAACAACATTTCTTGAAAGGAACATTACTGTTGATGGACAAAGAGCCTGAAACACACTCTCATTAGCCTATGCTCGCAAAAACAATAACATCACTTTCTTAGTAGCAGTCTTGACCCAAATGCTTCCAGGAAACCAGCATGTTGCCCTGGGGCCCAAAGAGAGGCATTTCAGCCTGGCTGACAAAGGGTAGCATGAGTCAGGGGTAGACTGGTCTGGCCAAGACGACCTCCGTGATTGCCACTGAGGAGGCAGACCCATTGGTCAACAGCTAGCAATCAAGGCCCCTTAACAGTCACTTCCAAAGGCTCCCCAGACATCCAGCTCCTGGCAAGCACTGTGGAAAACACAGCCTCCAAATGATAGCAGAGGACTCCACGGTGGCTTTGTCTGACATCACTGTGGAAAACACAGCCTCCAAATGATAGCAGAGGACTCCATGGTGGCCTCTGACATCACTGGGACCACAAACTCCAAATTCTTGAGTAGACCCAGGAAGGTGCCCACTCCTGGGTTTTCCTCTCATTTCTGAGATAATGCATGCATGCAGTTGGAATGTGAAATGCCTGCTACCCACTGCTTCGTCAAAATATATAAGCCTATAGACCTAAAGGAAACCCCGGTGGCACAGTGGTTAAGTGCTACGGCTGCTAACCAAAGGGTAGGCAGTTCGAATCTGCCAGGTGCTCCTTGGAAACTCTATAGGGCAGTTCTACTCTGTCCTATAGGGACACTATGAGTCGGAATCAACTTGACGGCTCTGGGTTTGATTTTGGTTTGGATAGACCTAAAGATCTGTACAGAGGACTGGGAAATACCCTCCTGGAGGTTGGGACAGGAAAAACAAAAAAGTCCTGTCAGTAACCGAATCTAAGGCAGAAAGGGCAGGTCACAGCAGCTACAGCCTTTGAACTCCCCACCTCAATGCCATTGGGCATAAAATTTGTTCAAATACTTACCACACACCTTCTATGTGTGAGCCACTACACCTTCGAGATGGTGGAGGCACACTGTGAAGCCACGACACAGCAGGCTATCAGTTAAGACAAGTTAGAACATGAGAGACTCAAGTTCCTCCTTTCTTTCTGCTCCACTTACTGAGAACATGGGTGCCATCATAAAGTTACCTCAGGATCCAAGATGGCTGCTGGATTTCAGCCATCACATCCACACTTCAAGTAGTAGGTAGGAGGAAAGGGAAAGCAAAAGGGTTGCACCGCCCCTTTTAAAATACAAGTCAGTCCCTGGAACGTTCCCATAAGCTCCACGCATAACACTTCTACCGTTCACTGACAAGAACTAAAGTACCTGTAACTAGCTGAAAGGGAGGCTGGAAAATACAGTTTTTAGCTTGGCACATAGCTACATCCCTCCAAAATGAAGCTTTTTGTTACGGAGAAAGAAGGAGAAAAGGGATCCTGGACATAAAATTAGCAGTCTTTTATATCCGTAGTATTTTTTTATACATAGTAAGGGAATTTGATGATGAGCCAAGTTGGAGCTCTATTAAGTTTGGCAGAGCTGGTAGCAGAAAAAAGAACAGATATTAAGGGATGAAGGCTCAAGTAATATTATTCTTCGGGAACAATTAAAAACTTGATTAAGTTGAGGGTGTTTTGAACACGCAATAAAACCAATTTTCCAGAACCATCCATCCTGGAATTGAACACATTTCATGAAACAGTAAAGCTGACAAGGAAATTTCTCAGGTATCCTAGCTAGGGCTGTGGCTCCACTGGAATCACTTGGAAGACTTTTAAAAATACAAATCCCTGAGACCTACTCTTGGAAATTCTGATAGGTGGTTCTGGGTTGCGGCCTAAAATTTTTCATTAAAATATAAAAAGCATTTTCTGGATCCACGGAGGCTAGATGAACCCCTGAAACTATTGCCCTGAGGTAATCTTTAAACCTTAAACCAAAAATATCCCCTGAGGTCTTCTTAAAACCAAACAATAGTTCAGGCTTAACTAGTAAAGAATGTCTGCCTTGAGCATCGTGCTCTTTTAAGAACTATCCATATGGGATCAAACTAACAACAGAAACTCCATAGATTAGATAGGAAACTCAGAGGGCACTGAATTGTACATTTATCAATTGTTGAATTGGTATATGTTCTGCTGTGTAAAATAAACTACATTAAAAAAAAAAATCAAACCACATAATTCTTCTGATGGGTAGTCTGGTTTAAAAACAATGATCTCGTTCCAACTTTCATTTCAAATATGAGGAGACAATTTAAAACAGCCAGATAGCTTGTCCAGGGTCCCTGTTAGCTGTTAGGTACAATCAGGACTATAAACTAGGTCTCCTCACTCAAAATCCAGTAATCTGAAATCACCTTTGTGGAATTTGAATCTGGGCCTCCAGGCTCCCAAATGTCACATCGAGACCACCCAACCATCCCATTCAAGTTCTCCAGTTGAAGAGTTTTAGTTCCCAGGCTAGATCCAGTCCCAACTAAATTACACTTACCTGAAAAGAAAACAAACCCATTGCCATCGAGTCAATTCTGACTCACAGCGACCCTAGAGGACAGAGTAGAACAGCCCCCATAGAGGTCCCAAGAAGCAGCTGGTGGATTCTAACTGCCGACCTTTTGGAGAGCAGCCAAGCTTTTTAACCACTGAGCCACCAGGGCCCACCAGCAAACCCTGTAAAACAAACTGTCTGCCAGAATCCCAACCCCTGTGGTAAGACCCAACACTTCCAAATATGTCCCTCTTGGTGCTGGAATGCCACCTCAAGTGGAAGAACAGAAACAGTGATTTTAAAACACACGTGTACGGGCAGTTATTGCTGAAGGGGCACTGAGTTTGCCTGGGGTGATGAAAAATGTGCCAACGGTGATGACGACAGCACAACATGGCGAACGTAATGAGTGTTGCTGAAGCGTACGTGTAAAAACTGGTGCAACGGTCATGTCTTGTTATATGTGTTTCACCATCAGATGCCTTTAAAACTCCGACGACAAGAAAACACACACACAAACTTCTGAAAACAGACAATGGTGACGCTATACAACTTGGTGACTGTAACTAATTTCACTTAATTGTACACTTAAGATAAAACGGCAATTTTTTTGTTATACATACTTGGTTGTATTGTTAGGTGCCATCGAATTGATTCTGGCTCATAAAGACCCCATGTGACAGAGTACAACCGCCCCAGAGGGTTTTGTAGGCTGCAATCTTTATGGAAGCAGATCGCCAGGTTTTTCTCCCAGAGTCACCGGGTGGGTTGCAGTTAGCGTTGACCACTTAACTACTGTGCCACCAGGACTCTTTTATACATAGTTTCCCAAGATAATTTTTAAGTGTATGTGGGCATAAATATGCGTGTATGGTCTCTGTCTATATATCTACTTCCCATTCTCTGAGACCTCTAAGACCTGGGAGAGGGAGAAAAGAGGGACTACACGAGAATAAAGGAAAGAGGCCAGACATGACCTGAAGTTTAGTCAGTGTCTGCACTCCCTTCAAGTGTTGGGAAACTCCCCACCGTGTGTACGTGTCTTGCGGTGAGGCAGTGTCCACCATCAAAAGGCAAGACTGAAAACGCCAAATTCTCATCTCTGCCCCGGCAGATACTGTGTGGGCCTGGGTCCCGAGGGCAGTGTGGCTCCTGGCAGCTGTGGTGTGGGCCCTAGTCCCGAGGGTGGCATGGCCCCTGGCAGCTGCAGTGCAGGCCTGGATCCCAAGGGCGGGGTGGCCCCTGGCAGCTGCAGTGTGGGCCTAGGTTCTGAGTGCAGCGTGGCCCCTGGCAGCTGTGGTGTGGGCCCGGGTCCTGAGCATGGTGTGGTCCCGGGTCCTGAGCATGGTGTGGTCCCTGGCAGCTGCAATGTGGGCCTAGGTCCTGAGGGCAGAGTGACCCCTGGCAGCTGCAGTGTGGGCCTGGGTCCCAGAGCAGCATGGCCCCTGGCAGCATGTCCTACCCAGAGCATTCCTGTAGCATGACCAGGTGTTGTCCTACCTACCTGGTTCCCTTGGTTCCTTTGAAGCCTGGCTCCACCATTCCCAGCAATTCTGCAAGCCTTACAACATCCTCACAGTAAATTCTCCCTGCTTAAATCTACAGGGTTAGTTCCTGTTGATAAAAATGAAGATCTGTGACTGACGTGCTCATGGAAATAGGGAGGGCTCCAGTTTCCCAGAGGTTATCTACTTTAGGCAACCAGGTGAGATGGGAGACAAGGATTTAAGGACCACCCCTGGGCCAGGCTGCCTCACGCTTACAACAGAGGACACAGAGGGCTGTGCTTCCAGTAGAAAACAGAAACGAGGGTCTCTCCTGGCGTCTTCTCTTTCTTCTTTCACTCCTTTCTTTCTCCTGGCCCTCTCTGCCTCTCTTGTTGACAAAAATGAACCCGTTTCTCTTGTTTCTTGCCTCCTACATCCAGGAAATACAAAAGTCTCTCTTTCGACTTCAAGCTGAAACTCAAAAATACCATCTCTGAACATTTCCAACTCCCTCTTTGTGCCCTAGAAGCACCAGGAGACACACAGAAAAGGGCTCTGATAAGGGCGAGGGAGGCAAAAGTGCAAATTGGTACACTTAGGGCAGACAGTCTCAAGGATTTGGGGGTTTTTCCCTTTTTTCTAAATTGTATTTTTTGTTGTTGAGAATACACATAGCAAAACATACACCAATTCTACAGTTTCTACACGTACAATTCAGTGACACTGATTATATTCTTTGAGTTGTGCACCCATTCTCACCCTCCTTTTCTGAGTTGTTCCTCCCTCATTAACATAAACTCACTGCCCCTAAGGTTCCTATCTAATCTTTTGAGCTGCTATTGTCAATTTGATCCCATTTAGATAGTTCTTAAAAGAGCGTAATGCTTAAGGCAGATCTTTTTCAATAGTTAAGCTAAACCACTGTTTGGTTTTAAGATGACTCCAGGGAATATTTTTTATTTTATCTCAGCGCAATAGTTTCAGAGGTTAATCTACCCTCCATGGCTCCAGAAAGTCTAGAGTCCATGAAAATTTGAAATTCTGCTCTGCATGTTCCCCTTTTTGATCAAGATTCTTCTATGGAACCTTCGATCTAAATGTTCAGTAATGGTAGCCGGGCACCATCTAGTTCTAGTCTCATGGCAAAGGAGGCAGTTGTTCATGGAGGCAATTAGCCACACATTTCATATCCCCCTCCTATTCCTGACACTCCTTCTTCCTCTGTTGCTCTAGGTGAATAGAGGCTAATTGTGCCTTGGATGGCTGCCTGCAAGCTTTTAAGACCCCAGGAACTATACAACCAATTAGGAGGTAGAACAGGAGCACTAAACATGTTATTAGGCCAATTAACTGAAATGTACCACGAAACCATGACCCTAAACCTCCAAACCAAGGATACAAATCCCATGAGGTGCTTGGCAACACATAAGCAACCTTAGCAGCTACTTTTTTTTTTTTTTTTGGTCGTTGTTGGTCTGCCAATTCAACTTTTTACAGGTGTACAACTTATTGACAGCAATTAAAATAACTGGCTGTGCAACCATACCCTTAATCAATAAGATTTTCCATCGCCATTAGCTCCCTTTTCCCTTCTCCCTCCTGCCCCTGGCAAACACTAATAAGCTCTGTCCTCTATACCGTCGCCTTTTTTTCTTGTCTTCTATATAAGTGAGGTCATACAGTATTTGCCTTTTTGTGAATGGCTTACTTTGCTCAGCATAGTCTTTCCAGCTCCAATATTGTAGCATTTATCAAGACTTCATTTCTCCTACTGACTGAGTAGTGTGCTATTGTATGTAGGTACCACATTTTGCTTATCAGTTCATCTGCTGATGGACATTTAGGCTGTTTCTACCTTTTGGCTATTGTGCTGAGATGAACATTGGTGTACAAGTCTCTTTTTGGATCTCTGCTTTCAAGTCTTTTGGGTATATACCTAGGAGTGGAATTGCTGAATCATGTGATAGTTCTATTTTAGTTTTTTTTTGAGGAACCACCACACTGCTTTCCACAATGGTTGTATCACAATCTCAAGTTTTAAATGTACACACCATCGGACGTAGCAATTTCGCTCCTAGTAATTAACTGTGAAAAGGAATATTATATAAACATACTCCCAAGTGTGCAAAAACTTACAGATGAGGTATCTATAATAACCCAAATGTCCATTAATAGTGGGTTGGCTGAACTATAATATACCCACAACATGAAATATCTTACAGCTGTTTAAATAGATATATATTTACATACATAGCCATGAAAAGCAATATACATAGTTAAAAATCAAAATAACAGATTTTTAGCTCAAAGCCAAGTACATGCAAATCTCACACACACACACACACACACAGACGTGTGGGCTGCTGCAGAAACAAACATGGTATCAGTTAGAGAAGACAACAGCAGAACCACAGAAAGTAGTCGTCAGAATTAGCAGTCATGAGGATCATGTTTAGGGTAGGGATAAGGAGACTCACTCAGCTAGAACCTCTAAGGACATCGCTACACGACAAGTAAGTCTAATAAGAAAAATCATACATATTCCTCAGTTTTTAGCATTTAGTAATTCAGGGAAATGTGTCCCTACTAAAATTTCAATTAAAAAGCTACATGTTCAGTCCTATCACTTGAGGAAATAAAGTTCAGAAATCAGGAAAATAATATGAAATACCTAACTGCCAACAGGCTCTAAAATTAAGCTATCATGTTGATTTGGGTTGTATTTACTGAATAGAGTTTTATGAATTCCGTTTTGCTGTTGTTGTTGTTTTTTAAAGCACTGGATTAAATATACATAATTCTCAAAATTAATTCCCTCACACCCCCAAAATTAACTTTTACTCATGCGAGCCAAATTTTCCCTGGGACACCAATCCCTAACAGAAAGGCTCTGTACCGCCTGCTCTGAAAACAAAATAAGACTATCCACGGAAGTCATAAAGATGTAGAGGAAATTCAGGAATGTAGCACTAACCATTTATTTTTATTTATTTAGTTTGTCCCACAGAATGTGTCTTGGCAACAAAATTAAGTCCTGGGTCTTCAAGAGATTAAGTATGGCTTCAAAGAACAAAGTTCCAATTTTCAAAAAATAACCATCCAATCTTTCAGCTAATAATGCAAATTTTTCAAACATAGGCTATAATTAGGGTTCCGAGATTAAACTCAATGTTGAACAACAATAAATGTTGGATTTAATACATTCGAAGAAATCACGGGACAACTGTTGCTAAAAATATGAGAGCTATAATTGTTTTTTTATGTGTTCATGTTCAAGTGGGTTAAAACAACAGAGGTGTATGTACCTTTCCAACTGGTCAAACAACCTGCCGGTTTAATTAAACTCAGTTTAAACTATAACGTGAGCCTGGCTTTCCAACACTGTTACTAGTTTTGAAAAGATGTCTTTTTCAAAAAACATGCTGAACATTTCACGGCTGCTATGCTTTCACACAGGCTCTCATCTGAGCTGGAATTGTGAGCAGCAATCACCTTCCAGCACCACAGTGCCCAGTACATGGCAAACCAAAAAACCCGAGAACTGCTACAACCTAAAGCAAAAAGACAACCCGATTAAAAAATGGGCAAAGGACTTGAACAGACATTTCTGCAAAGATATACAAATAGCGAATAAACACATGGAAGATACTCAACAGAGCCATAAAAAACCAAACCAAACCCGTTGCCATGAAGTCGACAGAGGCATTGGTCTTTGGGAAATGCCAGTCAAAACCATGAGATATCACTTCGAATTCTACTTCTACGTATATACCCAAGAGACTTGAGATCAGGATCTCAAAGAGATACATGTACACCAAAGTTCACTGCAACGTTATTCACAATAACCAAAAGATAGAAACAACTCAGATGTTCATCGACACGTGAATGACAAACAAAATGGGATCCACACATACAATGAAATATTATTCAGCCATAAAGAGACTTGAAGTTCTGATACAGGCTACGACATGGATGAACCTTGAAAACACTATGCTGAGTGAAATAAGTCAGACACAAAAGGACAAATGTTGTATGATCCTACTTATGAAATATCTACAATAGACAAATGCACAGAGACAAAGTTTATCAGCAGTTACCAGAGGCTGGGGGAAGTGGGGAAGGGGGTCACTGCTGAAGAGGTGCTGCGTTTAGGTTTGGGGTGACATAAACCTTTGGAATGGACAGTGGTGCTGGCAGCACAACGTGGCGAATGTGATTAACACCACTGAACTGTAACTTGAAAATGGTTTAAAATAGCAAATTTTCTGCTATATGTATCTTACCAGAATGAATTAAAAAAAAAAAAAAAAGACTAAAACTATGTGGGAAAAAAATAAAGAATAAAATGATGATTGAATTTTGTCAGGGTAGAGCTCCTCATTTCTTGTTCTCCATTTTCTGACTTCTGTAAAATGGTTCTATTACTTTTATAATTTAAAAACTAACTTATAAAACATCATATAAATGTATTTTGAAATTTAGTTAATAAAGAAAGAGAAACATCTTAAGGACCCTGTATCTATCTATAAGTTCCAAGAAAAGGTACTGAGGTAACTGTGGTCAGGAGGGCCCTGATTTCCACCGGGATAAATGACAGTGGCCACCATGGAGGCCTATGAATCCCCTATGGGTCAAAGGCTGACGGCAGAGGAGAAACCATTTCAGTTGGTTTACAGCAGCTCTGTTCTCTACATCAAAGCCATCAATGGCTTACAATGCCAAGGGGATCCAAGCTCTCCACCCTAGACTCCCCACCCACCCCCTCGCCCACCTCACTCCAGCCATGCTCGCTTTCCTTGCTTGAGTTCCTCCTAGCTTTTCTTCCTCCTTTAGTCTCAGGTTAAATTTCACCTTCCCAGAGAGGCCTTCCCTAAAGTGTCTACCTGCAATCACATTACCTCCACTCAATCCCTCTCTGGCCCTCACAGCCCTCCCAGGAGCCATACTTTAGATCAAATTCTCTCCATAAACTTCTCTTCTCATTGCTCTGGGCATTGCTCATATAAAGGTATGATAATTTTGTTTTAAAAAGCTGTGAGTTGGCAGACAGTCCAGGGTTCTACACCCAGCTCTGCCAGCCACTAGCCATCTGACCTTGGGCAAGTCTCTCAACATCCCTGGTGCCTCAGTTTCCTCATCTGAAAACAGGATTGGACTAGCTGATCTTGAAAGCTCATTCCAGCTCTCACATTTCCATACTTCATGATTCAAAAATATTGGGGTAAAATATTCTCTTGAAATTAAAATGCATGTAAAACACACATATTTTTAAATAACAGCAAAAATAACTTACTAATATACAGCTTATTGGTAATAAGGAGTCCTGGTGATGCAGTGGTTAAAGCACTCAGCTATTAACCAAAAGGTCGGCAGTCTGAACCCACCAGCCACTCCACAGGAGAAAGATGTGGCAGTCTGCTCCTGTAAAGATTACAGCCTTGGGCAAGCAGTCATCTAAGATGCATCAATTGGTCTCAACCAACCTGGAGCAAAGGAGAATGAAGAACACCTAATACACAAGGTAATTATGGGCCCAAGAGACAGAAAGGGCCACATAAATCAGAGACTACATCACCCTAGTGGTTAAGTGCTACGGCTGCTAGCCAAAGGGTCGGCAGTTCGAATCCGCCAGGCGCCCCCTGGAAACTCAATGGGGCAGTTCTACTCCATCCTATAGGGTCACTATGAGTAGGAATCGAGTAGAGGGCACTGGGTTTTTTGGGTTACATCACCCTGAGACCAGAAAAACTAGATGGTGCCCGGCTACAACTGATGACTGCCCTGACAGGGAACACAACAGAGAACCCCTGAGGGAGCAGGAGAGCAGTGGGATGCAGACCCCAAATTCTCATAAAAAGACCAGACTTAAAGGTCTGACAGAGACTAGAAGGACCCTGGAGGTCATGGTCCCCAGACCTTCTATTAGCCCAAGACAGGAACCACTCCCAAAGCGAACTCTTCAGACAGGGATTGGAATGGACTATGGGATAGAAAATGATACTGGTAAGGAGTGAGCTTGTTAGATCAAGTAGACACATGAGACTATGTGGGCAGCTCCTGTCTGGAGTGGAGATGAGAAGGCAGAGAGGGTCAGAAGCTGGCCCAATGGACACAAAAATAGAGAGTGGAGGGAAGGAGCGTGCTGTCTCATTAGGAGGAGAGCAACTAGGAGTATACAGGAAGGTGTATATAAATTTTTGTATGAGAGACTGACTTGGTTTGTAAACTTTCACTTAACGCACAATAAAAATTAAAAAAAAGGATTACAGCCTTGGAAAACCTATGGGGCACTTCTCTGTCCTACAGGGTCATGAGTCGGCATCAACTCAGTGTCAATGGGTAGGTTATATCAGTAATCCTTAAACTCTTAGGAAAATTTTATTAAGAAGGTCACAGCCGGCAATGCATTGTCTCATTTTCTTGCTAATCCTGTAAAGACGTGTTGAATGACAGTCATTATCAGAAGAAGAAATATTATAGCAGGGACAAGGACACAGACTTCCGCCCCCACTGCCAGATGACTGGGCACAGCCTCCCCCATCTCTAGGCAAAGGGCAATGGCACTCCTTGGCCCTGTGACCTGAGAAGGGTTCTGGCCATGTTTTCTCTCCTCTCCCAAAGAAGGCACACTCTGAGCCCTGGGAAATGAGCTCCATCCTTGGTGTTCCTAAGAGTCACAAGAATATTGCCATCTCTGCCCAGGTAGGCTAGTGGTCAGGGTAGAGAGACTTTGATTCCAAGTCCTAGAATTTCTGTCTGACTTCTTTTTGCCTAAGACTCTGCGAAAACCTTCCCTGAGCCCAGAGACTAAACTAGATAACCCCCTCGGTATTCCTACAGCGCCGTACGCGTATGCTCCATATTAAACTAAGATTATGTGATTTACAGGTCCATCTCCCCCAGTGGAATGCAAACTCCTCGAGGGCAGAAATCAAGTTGTATTCATTTTCATATACCAGCATCTAGCACAGTGCCTCCCATACAGCAAGTGTTCTATCAGTGTTGCAGTAGACACCATCAGGGTTAAGGGCACAGGCAATGGAGTCAAAACTGAATTTGGTAGAATGCAAGTCCACTACCCAATGAGGATGACAAACAATACCAAGTGTTGACAAGAATGTGAAGTCGCTGAAACTCACACACTGCTGGGTGGGAGTGTAAACTGGTACAAACACTCTGGAAAACTCTTTCACAGCATCACCAAAAAACCTAAACTCATTTTGGTCAAGTCAATTCCAACTCACAGCGGCCCTATAGGACAGGGTAGAACTGCTCCATAGGGTTTCCAAGCAGCGGCTAGTGGATTCAAACTGCCGACCTTTTGGTTAGCAGCCTGAGCTCTTAACCACCGAGCCACGACGGCTCCGTACGTACCACAGCTCTATGTATATTGCTGCTGTTGTTGATAGCTACCACCGAGTCGACTCTAACTCATGGTGACCTTACATACAACAGAACGAAACATTGTCCAGTTCTGCACCATCCTCACAGTTGCCAGCACACTTGAGTCCATCACTGTGGCCTTTGTGCCAACCCATCTCATCAAGGATCTCCCACATCCTCACTGGCCCACCTCACCAAACATGATGTCCTCCTCTAGCAACTGACCCCTCCTGATGACATGTCCAAAGCAAGCAAGTCAGACACTGTTCTGCCACAATCCATAAGGCTAATTTTCATTGGCTAATTTTCAGAAGTAGACCTCCAGGCCTTTCTTTTTAGTTTGTTTTACTCTGAAAGCTCTACTGATACCTGTCCACCACGGGTAACCTGTTGATATTCAAAATGCCAGTGGCATAGCTTCCAGCATCACAGCAACACACAAGCCACCATAATGTAACAAACTGACAAACAGGTAGTGCCCATATTTACTAAGACCCAGCAATTCCACTCCTACGTATATGACCAAAGAACCACATACATATAACTACCAAAAGGCATATATGAGAATGTAACACTAATAGTAATAGCCAAGAAGTACAAACAACTCCAAAGCCCATCAACAGTAGCATGGATAAATTACACTGGTATAGTCATACAATAACATATACAATGAGAAATGCAGCAATATTTTTAGCAATGAGAAAGCACAAAATATCGCTACATGCAAAAACATGGACGAATCTCAGACATAATGTTGAGTGAAAAAAGCCAGACACAAAAGAGTACATGTTGTATGAATATGATTCACTTTTTAAAAAAGTTAAAGAACCATCACAATTTTATTTGTTGGTTACCTCTCGGGGGGGGGGGGGGGTGGAGCAGCAGAAACTTCCGATCTGGAAAATTCTGTACACTTAAGATTTCTGCACCTTTGTACTTAAAAAAAAAACTTAAGCTTTTAGCAGTCACTCTAACCACTTACTAGCTGTTTGGCCTTACACAAATGTCTTAACGTCTCTGAACTTCAATTCCTGCCTCTGAAAACGAGGGGGATAACAGCACCCACTTCATGGGAATGTGATGAGAATTAAAAAAGGCACTGCACATAAAGTGCTCACCATGGTCCCCAGAGTCCAACGCACAAGAACAATGACGACAGCAACAGCAGCAGATGTCAACTGAGGCCCTACTTGGTACCAGGCACTGCTCTGAGCTAAAGCTCTTAATCACTTTGCGATACCATCTCTCCCAGTTCCTGTTCTGATCTATTCCTCAAGGCCAAAGTCAAGCTGCAACCTGGGAGGCATTTACTAGGGTCTGCCCGGGGCGTTTCAAGGAGAAGGGTGAATCACTAGTTGCGTTGCCGTGAGGTTTCAAAGAAAAGAAATGGGCAGAAGTTACACACTAGGATTAATCACAGACTATTGAAGAGAAAAACGACTTCAGCTTCTTAAAGCCATAGCTGCTCTTTGCAAAAGTGGAAAGAATATTTTATTCCAGTGCAATAACTCATTTTAAATTGAGGTGTCACCTGGGAACTGAAAGAACTCATCTTTCTTCCCTGCGGAAAGAGAGGAGACAACTAACCCTCTGTTACACGTTTTTCATGTTGATTAGCTAAATTTACTATCCTTTAATGCATTTCAGATTTACAACTAAAGTAATTTTTAAAGTATATGCTTGCTGTGAAAGTGAATTAAAATACTGCTCATGAAGCAAAAGGCTCAGGTTATATAAGATTATTTTAATTAAATGAAGCACCTTGCAGCAATCTCCAATTCACAAGATTAACTATGGATTTAGGAATGAGTCACTTCTCGTCAATTTATGCTTCAACTAATTTTTAATTTGCTTTCAACTAAGGAAGGGAAGGGCTGCCTGCGTTTGAAACCAGTCCCGCCATTACTAGTTGTATCACCACGTGCAAGTTAATCTCTCTGTGCCTCGGTTTCCTCATCTGTAAAATGGGATAACAAAATTATTACAAGGATTAAATGTGTTAATATATGTTAAGTGCCCAAAACAGTGCGAAGCACCATTAAGTGCTATAGAAATGTTAGTATTGTTAATTTTTATTGTTTTCTGATACAGATGCACGATTCATCTAAAATTATTAACATTAATCACAGAATTTGCAGATTGAGGATAAAAAACCCATTGCCATCTCAATACCGACTCGCAGCAACCCTATGGTACAGAGTAGAACTACCCCACGGGGTTTCCGTGTAGAGGCTGGTGGATTCGAACTGCTGACCTTTTGGTTAGCAGCCAAATGCTTAACCACAGCACAACCAGGGCTCCAAATGGGCTGTCTGAAAACCAGAGAAGAACGGGTGCTAAGATTATGCCAAGTGAGTGTGAGCATTTGGTTTTTGTAGAAATACATACATGTACTCTAACAAATGATTTCACTCAGGCTTACCCTAGAACACAATGTACCAATGATCCCAAGTTCTCTGGATCATAAAATGATCCCAAGAAAAATCTGAAATATGACTCTTCTTGCAAATATTGCTAAGGACACCATTAAAAAAATACATTAAAAAGGTTATATTTACTTTTTGTACATCAGAAATGTGCAGGAACCCTTTCACGGCACATTTGAGGAGCAAAGGTGATGATGTCCAAGCTCAGACTCACTCAGCCAATAGCATAGGAGGCCTCCGAAAATTTTACATTTTCCTCCAATTGTGAACACTAAACGCTTTCCATTTTGTTCCAAAGGAAATGATCTTACCATAGCCTGACAATATCATCATTGTCTGGGTAAAGTAGGTATCCGGTAGCCATTACAGAAGGGCTAAATGCTAAAACCCAAGGGCATCAAAGTTAAAAGCAACTCAACAGAAATGTCAATTACCCAATTCATTCGTTCTTTTGATTTACAGGAATCAAACTCGGAAAGAGAGAAGCCTCAGGCAAGGAAACTGTGAAGAATATGAACACAACACAAGCATAGCACCCTACCTCCTCTTCTCTCCACTCTCTCCAATAAAAAGTCCCTTCAATACCCACAGGTCTCTGGTTTTCTACAGAGCTACATTTCAAAACACTACCCACCAACAGGCACGTTCACTTTTCTAAATACTGGCCAGTGAGGCTGAAAATTCCTTTCTCACTACTATTGTCTGTAGTTTTCCTATTTTCAGAGTGACATAATGAAGATAGTAATTGTCTCGTGTATTAATCTAGGGTATCAAAGAACTTTATTTGGCTTTAAAAAATAAATAAATAACTGCTCATTCTATTCACAGCAGACTTTAAGACATCTACATAGAAACCATATACTAAACACACAGCTAACACTAGATTGGTACTCAACCCTTTGCTCTGCCATTGGTTGCAACAAGCTTATTCAGCTTTATATCCAGACTCAGCACAGTAAACTTCAGTACAGGATGACTGGAGGAACAGACATGAATTAGTAATAAATCAGATTCTGGCAAGCTCAAAGAAGAAGTTGGAAATGACAGCCATATTTTACTTGCAAGATAATTTTCCAGGGAATCTTTTTTTTTTTTTTTCTTTCACTGACTTGAGCTGCTTGGTTGGTTTTTGGCACTAAATATTCATTCTCCAAATGTATATTTGACTCTACTATGGGTAAGACAAGGAGTCCCGGTGGCGCAGCAGTTAGGAGCTCTCCTGCTAACCAAAAGGTCAGTGGTTCGAACCTACCAGCTGCTCCATGGGAGAAAGATGAGGCAGTATGCTTCCATAAAGATTACAGCCTTGGACACCCTATGGGGCAATTCTACTCTGTCCTATAGTGTGAGTTGGCGTTGACTTGACAGCAATGGGTTTGCCTTTTTTTTTTTTTAATGGATAAGACACTATGCGAGGTACCGAGAGAAATAAACGATGACCTTATCTGGCTCCTAGACTTTTTTCCCTTCCACGTCCTCCCTTTAAACCATCACACACAACATTCAGGCAGCCAACAAATACATGAAAAGATGCTCATTACCCATCAGAGATGCAAATCAAAACTACAATGAGATACCATCTCACCCCTGCAAAAACGGCAATGATCAAAAAAACAGAAAACAACAAATGCTGGTGAGGTTGTCGGGAGGTTAGAACTCTTATACATTGTTGGTGGGACTGTAAAATGGTACAACCACTATGGAAAATGGTATAGTGCTTCCTCAAAAAGTTAAAAATAGAAATACCTATGATCTAGCAATCTCATTCCTAGGTATATTTCCAAGGGATATAACAGCAGTGACACGAACAGACACATGCGCATCTATGTTCATTGCAGGGTTATTCACAGTAGCAAAAAGATGAAAACAACCTAAGTGCCTATCAACAAATGAATGGATAAACAAACTGTAGTACATACATACAATGGAATACTAGATACCCATAAAGAATGAGGAGTCCGTGAAACACCTTATAATGTGGTGAGTCTAGAGGACATTATGCTGAGTGAAATAAGTCAATCACAAAAGGACAAATATTGCATGGTCCCATTATTACAGAAAGTCAAGAATAGAAATACACACAGTATCAATGCTCTTTGATCGTTACCAGAGATGGGAGGAAGAAGGACAGGGTATCGCTTTTTAGATAGTAGACATTTGTTATTTTCAGTGATGGGAAAGGCAATACCAAATATGGGTGAAGTCAGCACAAGCTGACCAAGGTAAACAAAGACACTAAGAAGTACACAAGAAAAAAGGGACAATTTTGGTAAATGCCATAACATATACAATTTTGCAAAAACAGTAATAACAACCAAAAGTATGTGTGTGGTTACCTAGGTAAATACATACACATATATGTGTATAAGAAGGGATAAGTGAGTACATGCACATGCATGTATAGGTGTATCTGTAGGCATATGTATATACGTGTTTGTGTGTGCTGCATATATATCCATCTATATAACAAAGCACATAGGAGGCACAGTTATGGAGGCTTCCTAGACATAGCCAAACAACTCGTGGGATTGGTTTACTGGGTAAAAAGGCTTATGGCCGTAATCTGGGGGGACAACTTAGTCTACCGGCGTAACACAGTTCATAGAGATAATGTTCTATATCGTAGTTTGGTGAGTAGCAGCTGGTGTCTTAAAAACTTGGAGTGGCCATCTAAGATACAACTACTGGTCTCTACTCGTATGAAGCAAAAGAGAATGAAGGAAACCAAAGGCTCAAAGAAGAAATTAGTCCACAGGACTAATATCCCACACAAACCACAGCCTCTTCTAACCTGAGACCAGAAGAACTAGATGGTGCCCGGCTACCACTACCAACTGTTCTGACCAGGGACACAATAGAAGGTCCCAGATAGAATAGGAGAAAAATGTCGAATAAAATTCAAATTCTTTAAAAAAAAAAAAAAGACCTATTGGATCAATAGAGTCTAGAGGAACCCTCAAGACTATCTCCCTAAGATAACCTTTGAACATGGAATTGAAGCTATTTCTACAGGTCACCTTTCAGCCAAGTAATAGATTGGCTTATAAAATAAACAGTATCACCCATGAGTAATGTGCTCCCTTAAACAATCAACTATGTGAGACTAAATGGTCAACACTTACCCAAAAGCAAAGATGAAAAGACAAGGAGGGGAAGAGAACTAGACCAATGGAAACAGAACAAACAGAAAGGAAATAATGAGAATACTGACACATTGTGAAAATTATTACCAATGGTATGGAACAATTTGTACAACGAATGTTAAATGGGAACCCAATTTGCTGCATAAACTTTTACCTAAAACACAATACAATATTACTTTAAAAAGAAATCACACACAGCCAAAGGATGCTCCCATCCCGTCCCAACCATGCTTCTGGTAATACCCACATCAGGCCCCCACATACCTATCAACAACTTTTTTATCATAAAGGCAGCACATACAGTGATTTGTACAAAATTAAAACAGTAGAGGGCATGAAATAAAACATGGTTCTTCCCAACCCTGCAGTTCAGAAATACCCACGGTTCCTTGGGACTAATTCCAGAAATTACATTCACAATCAAGAATCAAGACTTTTTAAAAACAACAATGAGATCACAGGATACATACTGATTCGCACCTTATATATATTTTTTTAACTTAATAGTATATTTCGTAATTTTTCTATATCGGTACCTTCAGATTTGCCATAACGTGGTCATACCTTAACTTATTTAACCATTCCCCTGTTGAAAGGCATTTAGATTATTTTCAGTATTTTGCTTCTATAAATCTGCAATGAATGTCTTTGTATGTTTGCCAGCACGCTTGTGTGAGTACACTCATAGGACAAATCCCTAACCGTGGAAGGGCTGAGTCAATATGTACACTTCCTTCTGAAAGAGAATGCTGTGGTTGACACTGGTGTCTACATACTCAACCGCAACTGCTCCCTTTCCTCCTGGCCCACAAAACCCCAGTTCTGTCCCCTCTTCTGCCAGTACCCATCTACTTCAGGGAAGGCTGGGCCCCTGCCAGCCCCAAGAATGGTCCAAATCAGCCCCATCTCCACAAACCAGTTATTGGTTTAGGGTGGACACGTGACCCAGTTCTGCCAATAAAGTATAAGGGGAAGTTCTGCTGGGTCCTAGCTTTTCCTTCCCCTGGACCTCACTATGCAGAAGGATACAATGTGTGGGACAGCTGCAGCCACCTTGGGGCTATGTTTCTGTGATCTCGAGATGGGCGACACGTGCCCCCTAGGTAACTGCTGTCCCTTCTGCTCAGGCCTCAGAATGAACACACACAGAATAGACCTAAGCCCAAATGGAAGCCTAGGGTCCAGCTTGACCCAGACAAGGCCAGCCCAGCCTAGGAAAACCGAACTGCAGCCAACCTGTAGATGGGTAAGTGGGACAATAAACATTAGCTGTTATAAGCCACTGAGATCTGAGATTGTTTGTTACACAGTAATAGTATGCAGCAAAAAGTAATGCAACCATCATAAGAGTCCACGTAACTAGGTATACGTGACATGTAACAGGCACTCAGTAATAACATATCTGTGTTTATTGTAAGGAGATCTGGAATCTATAATTCAAACACATACAGAGCACCTGCTACACGAGGCATCATGCTAGGAACACAGGAAGCTGAACCCAATGAGAGATACAAAAACAACGAATTCCTGTATGTGTTTTTTTGGGCAAGCAAAACCTCAAGCTTCCTAAATCCTACTGGAGAAGAGACGTCTGTGTTGGCAAAGCTTCTCTTCTTTCCGTTGGTTGACTTTATTGTCCATAGTTAAACCACAAAAGAGATGGAATTCAGCATCTGTACACTGAAGTGATGTAAGTGAGGCTTACGTTTATTGAAGGTAGACTCTACTTCCTTCTATAAATGTTCTCTTTGCTTAAAAGACAGTTGGGGGCTAGAAGTTAATTTTTGAAAGACAGAAAAAGCTTGAATTGCTTCTTAATGAACTCCTTGGTTCTACTAATGTTCATTTACTCATTCAGCACTTACTGAGCGCCTTGATGCCCCAGGCATATGGCCCACAGCTGTGCTGGGAAGTGGCGCACAGAATTCCTGGCCCAAACCTGGCTGCCAAGGGTAGCTGCAGACCACGGTGAATTGTTTAAAAGCATAGTCCACATCCCCATGTCAGAAACCAAAAAACCAAACCCACTGCCACGCAGTCTATTCCAACTCATAGTGAACCTACAAGGACAGAGTAGAATGGCCCCATAGGGTTTCCAAGGAGCACCTGGTGGATTTGAACTGCCGACCTTTTGGTTAGCAGCCGAACCCTTAACCACTACTCCACCAGGGTTTCCACCCTCATGTAGCATCCAAAAAATATTTAAAAACAAAACAAAACCAAAAAAAAAAAAAACTCCTTATAGTTTAATTCCAACGTCTTGCATTTTTACTTCTAAAAGAATTTCGTTTAGACTTCACACGTGAAGGTTTCGCCATGCCTTTCTCCTCTGAGGACGATGCAGGACAGTTTCAGCCATATTCCTGACGACATTCACCTTCTTCACTCAAAGACTTGTGGGAGACTCTCAGCATTAGTAACTTGGCATAAAGTCTTTTCAAAGCTCTTTTGGAAGTCTAAATAAATGATTACCTGCTGCTTTGCCCTTCTTCCCAGACTTATATATTCTCCCTCAAAGAACTTCAGTGGATTCTTCAAGCACAAAAATTTCACCATCTGCAAGTCCTGCTTTCTTAAGAGTCCGTGACGTGCCCCTGCCTGGGTTCCACAGCCTACCGGCTACAGAGGTAAGGAAGCTCTGACTACAAGCAGCATTTTTACGATTCTAACTGGGAGACCACATAAGCAAGACATCAGTGTAACAACACAAGCACACATGTTCTAAGCACATTACACATACTAACTCATACAACATAACCCCAGGACCAGGATTTGAACCTGGGCAGTCAGGGGGTCGGAGTCCAGGCTCTTAACTGCCAGGCCCTGCTGCGTCTCAGTAAAATCCCACCTGTGCCAGTGACTGTGGAGCTGCCTCACCCTCCTGTCCTTGCCCGGCACAACAAAGATCCTCGGAAAAGCGGTGCAAAGGGAAGGCCATTCTGGAACCCCCTTTGTCCCAGGACATGGCTTTTCTCTGTGTCTGTAACAAATCCTACAGCCTCTATGGGCCTGCATAAGCCCACCACGGCAACCGATGGGCCGCTTCCTCTTCGCAGGACCTACCCACCTCTCCAGAATCGGAGCAAAAAGCAGAGCCCCTCCAACCATAAGGGCCAGGGCACCCTCAGCCCAAGGAAGCTCCAAGGCCTGACTAAGAAAGCTCAGGCCTAACACGAGGGCCCCAGAATCTCAGAAGCCCCAGGCTGCTTTCCTAAATAGTTCAGTCTCATCCTTCTGAAGCTCCCCACCCTCCAGTTAGTAAGGCCGGCATTGGGGTGGGAGTGAAAGGAAGAAGGGACGTGGGAACTGCCTGCTCTGGCAGAGAAAGCTGCACCTCCCTTCAGAGCCAGCATTACATCTCTGTACAGCTTTAGGCTCTGGGTGTGTTTTACCAGTGGCTGCACACAGTGGGGGAAGGATACAGAGTCAGCCTCACCCCGCCCCCCATGTCTGTCCCCCAGTCTGGGTCAGTGACAAGCTACAAATCCGGCCCAGGCCTCCACCTGGAAACCTACAGCAAAGGATATTATTAAAGTCACAGGTTAAGGATCACTCAAGTCCACAGCTCCTCATTTAGAAGCCTGCAGGGGCATTCAATGTAAACACACCCCAAGAATGCTTTAAAACAGAGGGAGGTTTTTATTAAAGGACTTAATTGAGGGCCACTTCTCATCGCAGAAAGCTTTAAACCCGAGGAATAAAAGGGTCCTGGTGGGTGTTTTCAGACACTTGTTTTTAAAACCTGCCACGCTGTCATGGGGAAGTGAAGCTAATTCTTCAGCAGAAATAAAACACCCCACAAGCCCTACTCCCCAGCTACACCGAGAACCTGGCATGGGATCTCCATTCCAATATTCATTTCAAGGGTCACTGGAATCACGGGATAGGAAAGTGGAAAAAATAAGGCTAGCCAAGAAGGACCAAAGTAAGGGAAAAAAAGACATTTTAAAGCTTGAAAACAGGGCACGACTTGGGAAAACAACGGGCCTGAGGAAAACGGGGCTTTGGGTTCTCCACCAGAAGACACTAGATAAAAGGGATGAAGCCTGGAACATAGCTCAAGGAGGATGAGTCTTGAAAACACGAAGCCCAGTGAAAGAAGCCAGACTCAAAGGGTCACACCGTGTTTGATTCCACTGACGTGAAATGCTCAGGAAAAGCAAATCCATGGGGACAGAAAGCAGACTGGCGCCTGCCAGGGGCTGGGGGTGAGGGGAGCTTGGAATAACTATTTAATAGCCACAGGGTTTCCGTCTGGGGTGGCGAAAGACTTCTGGAACGAGACAGTGGTGACGGTTGCACAACACTGTGAATGTCCTAAAAGCCACTGAGTCGTGCAGTTTAAATTGGTTAAAATGCTAAATTTTATGTTCCTGTGTTTTAACACACACACATACAAAGACAGCAGGAAATTCCTCTTTGAGCTCCTAGCCTAGGGGCAATCATCTTCCTTACCTGAGTAAACAGATACCTGCTGCAGGCCAAAATGGTAAACAATATCATTTACTAACAACTCATTCATTGAGGCAAGTTTTGCACAGCACTGAGCACTTCACAAGGACAGAGTCCCCCACAGCCCCGAGGGGGTGTTACTACTGTCTGTATCCTCATTTTACAGGTGTGGAAACCAAGGCACAGTGAGGTTCAGTAGCTTGCCCAGGGTCCCACAACAAAGAAGGGAAGAAAATTAAACCTAGACATACGGTGACCAAGTAACTCATAGCCATGCCTCATGCTCCTAACCACTGGGAAAAACTGCCTCCTATGTCACAGAATTAGTTTCCCGAGCCTACATTAAAACTTTGCCTGTAAGACAGAATTTCTTTGGCTGTCATAAAAAAGCAGAAAAACCAAACCAGTTGCTGTCAAGTCAGTTCTGACTCATGGCGACCCTATGTATGCACAGTAGATGTGCTCCTTAGGGTTTTCAAGGCTGTGACCTTTCGGGAACAGATCACCGGGCCTTTCTTCTGAGGCACCTCTGGGTGGGTTCAAACCATCAACCTTTCATTAGCAGTTGAACACTTAATCACTGGCACCACTCAGGAACTCCAAGCCCTAATCATTTTTTAATGGCATTCATTTACTGAGTGTCATTTATGAACTGGGCTTTCTGAAAAACATGTTCAAAAGGCACCTCCACGTGTACAGAGCTTCCTGTATCATTTTATTTAGTCCTGGGAACAACACAATGAGATAGAAGTGCTGATATGATAACCTGCCCTTTTACAGAGAAGAACCAGGCTCACAAGGTCAGAAGCAGGTCTCGGGAGCCTGGCTTCTGCTCCAGCTCGCCAGCACTGGCCAAGGTGAGCTCCCCTGACACCTTAGCACAGAAGTTATTTATATGTAAACAGAGGCAAGCAATTACAAATGAATGTAAGGAGGCTTAGTGGAGAGGAAGCTAGCTCTTCCCACCTGTGGAGCTACCCAGAGGCATCAAAACAAGATTAAATTTCATTCCTTCCAGCCTAACTAAGAAGGGAGGACTCTATCACTGGCCAATAGCACTCTTTGATCAGAGAAGTTAAAAAGAGCTGCCACGTTGGGGGATCGGCTATGCAGGGCTTCTCAGCCTTGGAGCTATGGACACTTTGGGACATTTTGGGGCGGATGATTCTTTGTTGTGGGGGGGCTGTCCCGTGCATTTTAGGATGTTCGTTCACAGCATCCCTGGTCTCTTCCCACTAGATGCCAGTAGCCACCCCTCCCCCGAGTCGTGACAACCAAAAAACGTCTCCAGATATTGCCAAACGTCCCCTGTGGATACTATGTCAGACATAACATGCTCCTCACAAGAATTCCAGGGGGTAGGTGCTATGCCCGTCTTATAGATGAGAAACTTGCCCAGAGCCACACTTCTTCCTGGTGATGGGCAAACAGGACTTCCAAACCAAGTAGGACAGACCCCAACACTGTTACCTCACAGCCTGAAGAGGAATGAGAAAAACAAAAGACAGACCTATTTAAATGTTAAACTGCAACTCCCCCAGGAAAAAGGATGGTGGGCTTAACCCCCCAAGAAAACACACGCTGCTAGCTCTGATGGCAAGTGCAGCCCCCAGAGAAGCCAGAAGGGCCTCCTTTATTTGCAAAATAATGAGCAAGCCGGTGTAGGGACACCCTTCAGAGAACAAATGATTGAAGCACAAACCCAAGCAAAAGACCACTGACCATGAGAACTCGAAATACGTAAAACCACTTCCTTTTACCAAGAACTCCTTCTCTCGTTACTTTTGTAAAACACTTCCCTAGACTCATCCTCCTCAGGGCCCATCTGATTTTCTCTTCAGAAATCGCTGTGGCTGCTAGAGAGAGGCAGATGAAACACAGGATGCCAAGTTCCAAGGGCTGACTGCTCCCCTGCCTCCCTTCCTTCCTTCAACAAACCTTTATTGAGCACCTATTTCCTGCTGGAGTCCCTGGTTAACCACTCACTGCTAACCAAAACATTGGCAGTTCAAGAAAGGCTTGGCAATCAACTTCTGAAAAATCACCCATGGAAAACCCTACGGCGTACAGTTCTACTCTGACACACGTGGGGTCACCATGAGTAGAATCCAACTCTGCAGCAACTGGTTTGGGTTTTCATTTTGTTTTCTGCTAGACACCAGGGATGCAAACTGAGTACTGAGACTCCCCCCGCCTTCATAGATTTGTGGGAGTTCAGACATGTAAACAAAGGCCATCCACTGTGCTCAAACTGCTGAGATAGGAGCATAGCAAGCAGTCAACAACCTGCTGGAGACATGAAGGATGGGTGAGTTGAAGGGATGACGAGGCAGCGTGGCCGTCAGAGCTCTGGGTCTAGAAAGGCAGTGTTAGACGGCCGGGGTACGAGCCCTGGCTCTGTAGCTGCACCACTTGGGCAAGTGACCCCATGTCCCCAAGCCATTTCCCTCACCCATAAAATGGGGTCATGACAGCACTAATCCCTCGTTGGTGCCGTCAAGTCAATTTCGACTCATAGCGACCCCATGTGACAGAGCAGAACTGCCCCATAGAGTTTTCCAGGCTGCAATCTTTACAGAAGCAGGTCTTTCACCCGCAGAGCTGCTGGGTGCGTTCGAACCACCAACCTACCAAAAGCTCTCAGGACAGAGCTGGCAAGAAGACAGCACTCTAGGAGGTGTTATTATGATGAGAAGGGGTGCTCCTGGCCAGGTCTCCTGGGAAGACTCTGGTGACCCTCTCCCTCTTCCTTACATCACCTAGCTGCTTCACACCCATGGAAGTTGGGCATATTGCAGGTACCTGGACCTGTACTTGGAGGTGTCCACGCCTTGCGCAGACCAGACCTGGAGAAGCAGGTAACCAGTAGCTCTCATCCCACCCCACTGTCCACTCCCCAAAGCTTACAGGTGACCCAGGACAGAGCAGGCAGTTAGGGCTGAGCTGGTATGGCTGTATCTGGAACAAAGGTGCCTAAACCCCAAACCTGAAACTCACCAGGAAAAGAAATCCCAAGAGCAAACTCCACCCTCCAGTCCCTTTGCAATAGCTCTCTCTTATCTCTCTCCCATTCCTTCTCTATCAGTCCCTCCCCAACTCCTTAATCACTTCTCTAAGTAAACTCTCCAAGGTTTTGATACTTGACTGAGGCAAGAAGCCACACTAATCAACTCTCCAGCAGCTGCTGTATAGTTCTGAGTGAGGCACTCTTTTTAATAAGCAGGATGAACACCTCACAGGCAAAAGTGGCAGGGACTCAAATCTTTTTTTAATAAACGCTATCAATACAGCTACAAAGAAGTTCAAAGATATATACTAGTTCATAGGATGTACTAGAACCTTTTCATGACTTTGAAAACTGGGCCATTTCTTTTTCTTTCAGAATAAGGCCAAAAGAGCCCAGCTGTTAAGGGTCTGAAACTCCAAGTTAGAAACGTCCACTTAGTACCTGACTCAGGACCTCACAAGCCAGGCTTCCCATCCATGAAATGGGATTATGCAATGCTCAGGATTCCTGGGAAGGGCTACGTTAAACACCAAACAGTGTCTGGTGCATGGTCAGCAGTAGTTCCTCTTCCCTGGCTAGATTATAAATTTGCAAGGGAAAGCAAATGCAAAAAATACAGAATAGAAAATCAGGTAAAGAGAGCAAAGGCAAGAGAATTATTGAGGCAAAAACTAGAAAATCTTGGTCATCTTGCCTCAATCTGCTAGCAAAGGGATGAGCAATAGTAAAAGGATATTAATAGCATGGGGCATGTTTTTTAGACATGGGTCTTCTAAGTCCTGAATGACACAAAGCAAGGACTGGAACCATCGTTGCTCCACCTAAGACAAGCAGAAGGCCCTGTGATTGGGCCACAGGAAACACACTCCACCCTGTAAACAAAGGGGCTGCCAGCCGGCTTGGCAGAAACAGTCCATGTTCATAAGAAATGCCCTGTGCTTTAATCCCAAACACTCTTAACTCCATGACGACCCTCCACTAAGTCCCCTGGAAATGTTCCTGGGAGCTGATCCTTTTCCGGTTGAGATACGGAGCTGGGGACCATGGCAGGGCACACTCACTCACCCTGCTTTAAGCCCATCTTCACCAATAGCTCCGTGGGCCTCTAACCCTTTACTGCCTGTAATCTCAGAGCTTGAGGTAACTGCTAGGCAGCAAAGTGTTGTTTTTGTCACAAGTACCACAGAAGCAAGAATTGACTGTGCACAGCTCTGTTTTACTCCAGAAAGTTCAACATTAAATTTTGTTTTTCATCTCTTACCGAACAAGCAATTATTCATAGAAACTTGGAGGTCTGCAAAGCTTGGAAGAACATGGAAATGTCTGTCTAACTTAGGATTTGAGAGGCATTCAGACACTTTCTGAACAGTGTCACCTGCCCTTTCCTTGGAAAGACTCAGAAGAAGGTGAATTCCGTGAAACTTCCCTTGGGATCACAACCCTGCAGTCAACTTTGTTCTAATATTACCCCTCATCTAGTAAAGGTTTTCAGTTCAAACCCACTAGCCACTCCGCGGGTGAAAGATGTGGCAGCCTGCTTCCCTAAAGATTGGAAACCCAGTGGGGCACTTCTTTGTCCTACTGGGTCACCGTGAGTCAGAACCAACTCGACAGCACTGGGTTTTTTGGGTTAGTAGAGGAAAACAAACCAATTCAGGTGGAAGGAGCCTGTGATATTATATGGCACTGAAAACAATTTCTTAATCAGCTCTGCTAAAGAGGAGTGTGAAACAGTGAAAAAAACTAAGCTTTGCATTCATGCTTCCACTCTGCCACTGGGGAGCGCTGTGATCCTTAGCAGGATCTGCCACCTCTTTGAGCCTGTTTCCTCACCTGTAAAATGAGGCCACTGCCACCTGCCTCTCAGGAATGGAAACCAAAAACAATCCAAACTCATTACCATCAAATCGATTCCCGACTCATAGCGACCTTATAGGACAGAGTAGAACCTCACTCACCATAGGGCTTCCAAGGAGCGCCTCGTGGATGTGAACTGCCGTGCTTTTGGTTAGCAGCCAAACTCTTAACCACTAAGCACCAGGGTTTCCCGGGAATGGAAGGGTTTAAGAAAAACCCAAAACCGTTGCCTTCAAGTGGATTCCGATTCATAGTGACGCTACAGAACAGAGTAGAACTGTCCTATAGGGTTTCCAAGGAGTAGCTGGTGGATTCGAACTGCTGACCTTTTGGTTAGCAGCCATAACTCTTAACCACTGCACCACCAGGGCTCCTCTAAGGGTTTTGAGCAACGGAAAAGAAGTGCTGAGCACTTTACCTGGCACAGGGAAGGTAGTCAATAAACAGATGGTAACTATTCTTATAACCCTGAGGTTATTAGCCCTGTGGGGCAGCTATCTGGATAGCACCTTCCCAAGGGAAAACCAGTGTGAAGTCCAGTTTTCAGCCTGTTCAAGGAAACATGAGCTAAAGTACAATGGTAATAATGAAGCACGAACGTCCACCCACTGGCTGGACTCACAGACACGGACCAAAACATTTGCTCTAAAGAGAACAGAGGTGGCTGCTTTCATGTGGCCCTCATTCTCTCCTTCCAGCTCTGTTGTTCAGATAAAATAACCAAAACACCAAACCCGTCACCATCAAGTCTATTCTGACTCATAGTGACCCTACAGGACAGGGAAGAACCGCCCCGTGGGGTTTCCAAGGAGGGGCTGGTGGATTCGAACGGCTGACCTTTCTGGTTAGCAGCCAAAGTCCTAACCACTGCACCACAATGACCAAGCTTATTTTGCCAGTTACCAACATCACAAAAATGGATCCAGCCACAATCGCTGCCAGCTCCCCTGTTGCCCGAATCCGTCCTTCTGGCTTCACTTCCCTTCTCCCCTCTTCATAATCAGTACGCACACCCTTCCCTCTTCTCCATCAGGGAAGTGTCTGAGATAAGTATTTAAAACCTGGTGTGGACTCTAAACCAAACAGCTTACCTTAACTAGTAAAGAATGTCTGCCTTGAGCATCGTGCTCTTTTAAGAACTATCTATATGGGATCAAACTGACCACAGCAACTGGAAAGATTAGATAGGGAACTTAGGGGGTAGTGAGCTTATGTTAACAGCTGAGGAACAATCCAGGAAAGGAGGGTGAGAATGGCTGCACGACTTGAAGAATGTAATCAATGTCAGGAATTGTATGTGTAGAAATTGTTGGTATACGTTCTGCTGTGTATATTCTCAACAAAAAAATGAAATAAATAAATCAGGATTTAAAAAAAAAATTGTGTGTGGAATTAACAAAATAAAATTTATTTTAACACAGATAAAGCCTCTCTTATGTCTACCGTTATGGATTGAATTGTGTCCCTAAAAAATATGTGCTGTAAATCCTAACTTCTACCCGTTAGGAAACTCTGCTGGTATAGTGGTTAAGTGCTACAGCTGCAAAACAAAAGGCTGGCAGTTCGAATCCACCAGGTACTCCTTGGAAACTCTATGGGGCAGTTCTATGGTTATAATTCCATTTGGGAATGGGTTGTCTTTATTATTAGGCAAGACTAGTGTAAGGTATATTTTGAGTCAATCTCTTTTGAGATATAAAAGAGATTTAAACAAGCAAGCGAAGAAGCAGAGATGGGGGAAGAGAGATGCCAACCCACATGAAGACTGCCCAGGAGCAGAACTCACAAGAGACAAGGACTTTCCTCCAGAGCTGACAGAGAGAGAAAGCCTTCCGCTAGAGCTGGCACCCTGGATTCACACTTCTAGCCTTCTAAATTGTGAGAAAATAAATTTCTGATTGTTAAAGCCATCCACTTGTGGTATTTGTTATAGCAGCCCTAGATGACTAAGACACCTACCATGCTAGTGAACTGAGAAAGTATCTACCCAGGTGAGACGAGACAGGTGCTCCGGGTGTCCCAAGGAACTCCATGCTCACCGTGATTATCAGGGTTGCCAATGTACTGCATCCCATGGTTTGCATACCCACCAGGCTTCAAGCTCCTGGGACTGTAACCTGTTTACTCAGTGGGTAATACAGAGCTTGGCTAATAAACAACAACCACCCATTGCTCTTGAGTCGATTCTGACTCATACTAGGGGCTTAATAAGATTTGCTGAATAAGTGAATAAAGAAATGAAACAATAGAAAAGTTTTGGCGTGAATTTAAGGCGAAGCACTATCTCTCCCAAGGATTTTGTTTTCGGAGACAGAGGAGGATTGTGTGGAAAGAGGGTAAAGAGGACTGGAGCTGTGGGGTTTTTTTTGTTTTGAGGGTTTTTTTATGTCATAAAATTGTTTCTCGATAACGGCAATGTCAAGTGCCCGGATGAAGTAAGCGCTTGGTCATTCAGGGAAAGTTACCCAATTTTTAATTCTCCTTGAACTTTGTTTCTCTTCTTTAGTGCCAACCTCTCATGCCAGGATCAGAGGATGAAAAGAAAAGCACAAAATCAGTTGGGTTTTCTTTAAAAAAAAAAAAAAAAAAGTCATTGGCATCTCTTAGGCTGCTTCAAGGGAAAAGAAAGTTGAGAAGACCATTAAATTTCATTTAACCACCCTTCGCCCTATCAGCACAAGCAAACTGCCCCCTACTTAGAGAAAAACATAAAAAGAAAGACAGTGCAGTCTATCCTTAAAAATAAATCAAAGGTCTCTCTTCTGGATGGTGTACATCCTTTGCCTAAATGAAGAAGTCCCTAGATAACACTTTCTTCATACTTTTCTTCTTCACTTGCTTTCCTATCACTTTATAATACTGGAGCTGCTACCCCCAAAGTGAGAAATGTCTCAGTAAATCTGTTCAGGTCACATTTACAAGCACTTTTCTGTCCTTTTGGCCACAAACACAGCATTACATTCACATCATAACTGTTTCTGTTCCTGTTTTCAGACCCCAAGATGAAAAGAACCTCAAATATGCATTTTTTTTTTTCCCAAATGGAGACAAGGCTCACAAGTTAATAAACCATTCAATAACATGGCTTCTTTTTGTTGGCCTGGTTTAAAAAAAAAAAAAAAAGTCAACAGTAGGAAAACACTTTCCATGTGTTCTTGCTCCCCAAAGGTGGAGGATTCCGGTCAGGGGGCCTGAGGCCACCCTGTCAGGCCATGCACTCCACATAACCTGCCATTCTCAAGCCAAGACAATTAAGTCGGCTCCCACAGTGACCACACTTCCAGCAACTGAGCACAGGGATAGGAAGGCAGGGAAAAGAGAAAAACCAACCGGGCAAAGCCACGGAACTTTTTTTATTTTTCAAAATGAGTGTTCTTTCTACCAAGCTTTGAAGCTAGAAATGAGCACAAACATTCCCCACCTCTGGAGGGCCTTCTCCTGAAAATATGTCATCCCACTGCAAGTGAAAATGCAATACAGAGGGCCATCGCCTACGAAAAAAATCAAACCCACCGTTTTTTGGCCAGGTACCGACATCCAGGTAGAAACAGAATACAGTCATACCTGGGGTACAACAGTAATTTAACCAAGGATCCAGGCGACTACCCTGTTGGTAGCAAGGACGCTGAAAATACACTTTCTTAATAAACGATCAAATTCAGTCAATATATGCATCCATTAAATTTTTCTTTAGTCCTACACCCCTAACATTTTTAAGATCATTCGACAGGTGGCTAAGGGTCTCACCTCAGATGTGCCATGCTAAGGTAAGGCTTTAATTCCCTAACTAGGATATTATTCTATTAACAAGAAATACATGCTGTCATATTTGCAAGGCTTGATCACACACCTGGAATCTTAACCCACAAGCGCACACCCATTAACACAAGTATCCACCATAAAACCTTAAGGATCCAATTAGCTTTACTTCGTGAAGTAAAATTCCCCAGATTTATGCAAAACTATTATCCATGGGGAAACCCTGGTGCTGTAATGGTTAAGTGCTACGGCTGCTAACCAAAGAGTCGGCAGTTCAAACCCACCAGGCGCTCCTTGGCAACTCTATGGGGCAGTTCTACTCTGTCCTATAGGGTCGCTATAAGTCGGAATCAACTCGACGGCACTGGGTTCGGTTTTTTTGGTTGATTATCCATGGGGCTGGGGGGGTCTTCTTAAACTGGTGGATTCCTAAAGTATTTTTCGTCCTTTTAATCTGAAATCCTTTTCAAATATGACAAGTCAAATTATCACTTGGTATCCCCTGAATATGGAAACCCTGGTGGCATACTGGTTAAGTGCTATGGCTGCTAACCAAAAGGTCGGCAGTTCGAATCTGACAGGCGCTCCTTGGAAACTCTATGGGGCAGCTCTACTCTGTCCTATAGGGTCACTATGAGTCGGAATCGACTTGAGGGCAGTGGGTTTGGTTTGATTTTGGTTTCCCTTAATAGGACAACCCTGTATTATAACCTTGACCCTTAATTCCCACACTCCCACCTCCTTGACAGAAGGTGCCCTGGCAATATTTACTGTAAGCAGAGGCAGAAACAAAGGGAACTTCATAAAGGCCCCATCTGCAGTCTATGGTTAGAAGCACCAACAGGCCCTCCAGGTGGAGAGGTAGATTACAGAAAAGTCAAGAGTGCCTGAGGAGAGTTCTGTAAGACTGATCTCTAGCCAAAAACCAAACCAAGCCGGGTGCTCTCTAGAGCTTGAAAAAGTGGCCCTAGGAGCGAACCCCAAAACAGAGGTTCTCACACTTTGCTGCACATTTGAATCACCCGGGAGACTTTTTAAAACTCCATTGCCCAGGCTGCACCCTAGACCAACTAAATGTGAATTTCTGAAGGTGGGTTCCAGGCATCTGTATTTTTTTAAAACTCCCCAGATGTGCGGCCAAGTTTGAGAACCAAAGCCCCCAACCCGTTGCCACCGCCTTGTGAGCAGCGGAGGCTTTGCTGGGAGCGCACCACTCTTTGGGGGACTTCTGGGAGGGAACACACGCACAGTAAATAATACGAAATATTTAAAATCCTGTGTAAATAACTCCAACCTGAGAGGCAAGCACCTGCCTGGAGGCCAAACAGTGATGCAACTTGGAAAAGTCCCTTGGAAAGCTAGGATATGTGCCCTAAATGAGCCGGGGGCTTTCAGGGATGACCTGCCTGGACCGCGGAAGGTGTCGTGGTCGGAGGGGCGGTCTGGGCAACCGCGCCGGGAGCATAAAACTGGGTGGGCCGGGACCGAGGTGCTCCGTGGAGGTGCCGAGGGGACCCTGGCCCGCTCTCAGCTGTCGCTGGAGCCCGAGGGTCGAGGCAGGGGTGGAACGCAGGTCCTGGAGACCCTCCCCCGTGGCCCAGCCGGACGCGGCTTCCCCAGGAACCCCCACCGCATGGTCCGCGAACCTGCCTGGCGGCGCGGGGGCCAGGGGCGCACCTCCTGCCTGAGCCGGGGACACGCCCTCCGGGGGCCACATCGGCGGAGCCCCAGCCCCTCGGCCCCCGGGTCCGGGCACGCCAAACCCCGGCCCCGCTCCAAACTCACTTACCGCTACCGAGGCCGGTGTCCCGCTCCCGCCGCCAGCACAGCCAGGCTCGAGTGCAGGAGCCACGGCGCCTCGGGGAGGCCGGGCCAGCCAGACCCGCCCCGGGAGGAGGAGCCTGGGCCAGACAGACCCGCCCTCTGACCCCGCCCCTGGGAGGAGGGGCCGGGCCAGACCCGCCTGCAGACCCGCCCAGGGAGGAGAGGCCGGGCCAGGCCAGCCCGCAGACCCCGCCCACAGACCCCGCCCCCAGGAGGAGTGGCTGGGCCAGACCCGCCTGCGGACGCCCTCCCGGGAGAAGAGGCCGGGCCAGGCCAGCCTGCAGACCCCGCCCCGGGAGGAGAGGCCGGGCCAGACCCACCTGCAGACCCCGCCCATAGGCCCTGCCCCGGGAGGCGGGGCCAAGCCAGCCAGCCCGCAAACCCCGCCCACAGCCCCTACCTCGCAGCCACAGCCCGCAGGCCCCTCCCCGAAGTCCCGCCCCGGGAGGAGGGGCCAGAGCCAGACTCGCCCCACAGCCCACACCCCGCAGCCCCCGCCCCGCAGGCCCGCCCCGCCCCTCCAGCACCCCGGCCCTGCAGCCCCCTCCCACAGCCCCCGCCCCGTCCTCCCGCAGACTCCCCCCACCCCGGGAACAAGCCCCGCCCAAGCCGCCCCGCGGAGAGGTCCTGCGCCCTGACGGGCCTGCCGGGGGCGCTCCCACGCACGTCCGTCAGCTCGCCGGCCTCCTTCACTCCCAGGACCCCTCGTGCAGCCCACGGCCCCTCGGCGCAAATTCACCCACTGCACTCGGCCTCCGCCCGGGACGCGCGCCCTCTGCGGCCCCGCCAGCGCCTCTTCCACCCCTTACCCATTGCCTCACACCCCTCCGACGGACGCTTCGTCTTCGCGGTGCCTCTGGTCTGAACGTCCTCCACCCCTCTTTAGCCAGCCCCGGGCATTTAGCTCCACCGAGCCTCCGCCTTTCCAAGTTCTCCGCCTCCGGGAAGCCTTCCCTACTGCGCGGCCGGTCCCCACCCCACAGACACTGAGCTCAGTTTTCCCCTCACCCTTCTGCGCTGCCTTGTGTTTGCGTTTAGGACATATTTTAGGACTTTTTTTTTCCCCCAGCTAGGAGTCTCTGGGTGGCGCAGACGGTTAAGCGCTCGGGGTTAGCTCTTCTTGGCAACCACAGGGGCACCTGGGAAGATGGGTATGGCAGTTTGCCTCCCATGGTCACAGCTTTGAAAACCCAACGGAGCAGTTCTTCTCTGCACACGTCGACTCGCCACGAGTGACTCCGCGGCAGCTGACAACAGTTAGAAACTTAACAGTCAGAAACCTAGCTCTTTCCTGCCACCATGACAGATCTACAAGCGTTTACTGAGCGCGTATGGTGACTAGGGAAACCCTGGTGGTGTAGCGGTTAAGTGCTAAAGCTGCTAACCAAAAGGTCAGCAGTTCGAATCCAGCAGATGCTCCTTGGAAACTCTACAGGGCAGTTCTACTCCGTCCTATAGGGTCGCTATGAGTCGGAATCGACTAGGCAGCACTGGGTTTTTACTGTGACTGGGCACTGTGAGGCGGTGTAAGACTACTATCACCTCTTACAATCTAGCAATGAATGTCTCTGTTAGGGAGGCAAGGAAGTGACTTGCCCAAGATCACACAGCTGAGGGCGGTAGGGTCAAGATCAGAAGCCAGCTCTCAGATTTCTAGTTCGGCACCCTTTCCAGGGGAAACTGCAGCATGCTGCTGACTAACTGTGGGAGCTTAAGCAAACGCTGTTTTCCTCATTTATAATATGAGGAGAATCTTCACCTGTGTCTAAATTATCTCGTGCTGGTATAACAGAAATACCACAAATGGATGGCTTTAATAAACAGAAATTTATTTCTTCACAGTAAAGTAGGCTAAAAGTCCAAATTCAGGGCATCAGCTCCAGGGGAAGGCTTCTTCTCCCTGTCGGTGAATCTTCTCACCAATCTTCCCCCTGACTAGGAGCTTCTCTGCACGGGGACCCCAGGTCCAAAGGACTCACTCTGCTCCTGGCACTGCTTTCTTGGTGGTATGAGGTCCCCAACTCTCTGCTTGCTTCCCTTTCCTTTTATCTCTTGTAAGATAAAAAGTGGTGCAGGCCACACCCCAGGGAAAAATTCTCTTTACATTGGATTAGGGATGTGACCTTAGTAAGAGTATTACAATCCCACCCTAATCCTCTTTAACATGGAATCACAATCACAAGATGGAGGACAATCACACAATACTGGGAATCATGGCCTAAAGAAGTGGACACATATTTTGGGGGAACACAATTCAATCCATGACAACCTGGTTGTAAAGATTCCCCCAGAAAACACACACATACAAGTATCCTGCCCACCACCTAGGCACAATTTGTATTCAATAAATGTTTGATGACATATTGAATGAAATACACTTGAAAATTCAAAATAACAATATAAAAAGACTTCACAAATAGTGGTTAATTGACATATACACCTCCCCCCAAAAAAGATGCTAGATTAAAAATCTGAAGGAGGTGACCATCCAAAGTACAATTGGTCTCTATTCACCTGAAGCAACACAGGAAGAAGAATCAGGAACGGAAGGAGGAAATGGAAAATGTAGCTAGTTGCCTCCACGAACAATATCCTCCTTCGTCATGAGACCAGAAGAACTGGAAGGTGCCCTGCTACCATTACTGAACATTTTGATCAAAGATTCTATAGAATTCTGATCAAAAGGGGGAAAATGAAGCACAGAATTTCAATCTCTCATGGACTCCAGACTTTCTGGAGCTATGGAGGCTGGAAGAACCCCTAAAATGATTGCCCTTTAAATGTTAAACCAAAAAACATCCCCTGAAGTCTTCTTTTAAACTAAATAACTGTTTAGCTTAACTACTAAAGAATGTCTGCCTTGAATGTTGTGCTCTTTTAAGAACTATCCATATGGGGTTAACTTGACAACAGCAACTCAATAGATTAGATGGGAAACTTTCGGGGTAATGATTTTATGTTAATGGGGGAGGAACAACTTGGTAAATGAGGGTGAGAATGGTTGCACAGCTTGAAGAATGTAATCAATGTCACTGAATTGTACATGTAGAAACTGTTGGATTGGTGTATGTTCTGCAACAACAACAAAAATCCAAAGGAGGCAGCAAAGACCAGAGAAGTCCTCGGAGGAAGTGGGATTGAGCTAGACTAGAAATAATGGGTCTAGGACAAGTGAGAGGAGGAGGACGCTGAAGGTGGACAGAGTGTGTGAATAGGATATAGAGAGTGACCCAGCTTTCCTCAGCAAACGCTGCCTGTTAGGAGGGTTGTGGGATTCTTACTAGGAAGGAGAAGTGGGGTCAGATGGTGGAAAAGGCATCAAATGCTAAACCGAGTGCACTTGAGTTAACCAAACAGTACTTGGACACCACAGAATGGTTGGTATGGAGTCTTCGTCTGACGGGGGCAGGTAAATGGACCTGGAGAGCTGGAGCGGCAGATACCTGCAGCCCGTTGTTGTTGTTGTTGGTTGCCATCGACTCATGGCAACCCCACATGTTACAGAGTAGAACAGCTTCATAGGGTTTTCTTGGCTGTAATCTTTAGGGAAGCAGTTTGCCAGGCCTTTCTTCTGTGGACCCACTAAAACCCAAACCAAACCCATTGCTGTCAAGTCGATTACAATTCATAGGGACCCTATAGGACAGAGTAAAACTTCCCCACAGGGTTTCCAAAGAGCAGCTGGTGGATTTGAACTGCTGACCTTTTGGTTAGCAGCCAAATTCTTAACCGTTGTGGATTGAAACCACCAACCTTTACATCAGCAGCCAACTGCAAATTGCTCACACCACCCAGGCTGGCTCCTCACCCTTAGCCCAGGACCCAACAAAGAGTTGAGAGGTTACAGCAGGGAGGGTCAGGGGAAAGGGAAATTCCCAAAGAAGAGCCCCTAGGACTTGGTGACTGGATTTGTGCAATGAGGGTGTGGAAAAAGGCAAGGACAGAGCTGTGCTTTTGAGGTTGGGTAGCTTGGCGCACAGGAAATAGAGATGATGGAAAAAAGAGGTTGATTTCTGAGAGGTACTGAAGCTTCTGTGGACTAAGATGTAATGGTGGCAATACCCCAGCAGATGCAAGGACTAGGTGCGGGGAAGTAGGGACTTTATCTGAACAGCATCCAGGGGGATGGTGTGGGCTGTGTGAGGTGCAGAAAAGGTGAATGGAGTGTCCCCCCTTAGGGCCAAGGAAGAGAGGGGGTCAACCCAGGGAGAAAGAGAAGGGAGCAAACGGAAGAGCCGGGAGTCTGCTAGAAGCCCAGGTGCCAGTGGTTGCTGAAGGAGAGCTGGGGCCAAATGTCACTAATCTTCTTATTTAGAACCTTACAAAGATCTGTAGAAATTATGCACTCTCTAAATATTTGTTAACTGTCTAAAATGCATTTAATCAGTAATTGGCCCCCCTTTCCAGGCAGATGTTTTACTGATAACAAAAATAAGGAGACCATTAGGTACAAGGCTAAAGGCAGAGTGCAGAGTAGTTTATCAGAGAAATTACCTTTGATGCTGCTATTGTCAAGGTGAATGCTCCAGCCCCTTCAACCTCAACCTAAAGCAAAAATTTCTGAAAGGTTGAAAAGTGTCCTTCTCTTTTTATTCAGAGTAAATCGTGCCTCCATAACCACTGTGACTGACCCTGCAGGGAGATTTTTGTTTGGTCAACCACAGCAACTTGCCATAAGAGAAATTTTCAGGAGGGAGAGAATAGTGAAAACTCTCTTTCCTCCTACAAATTCTGTGGCTATGAAATACACGATAAAAATAATTAACTAAGTGCTGTGGGGTAGATGAGGTGGAAGTAGCCATGCCCAATAGAGGAAGGCCGTACAGAAGGGAAGTCACATGGCAGAAGAGTTCCTCAGGCTCCCATAAACACAGTAAACTTTATCCTTTGGTGCCTTAATATTCACCCGGAATACCGGAAAACGACCTATGCACTCAGCAGTAAAATTCACACTGGGTTTTTTTTTTTTTTTTTTTTAATTTTAACTTCTTTAAAGGGGGGAACAACAGTAGGAAACACCTCAGGAAGGAAGCGAGTTACGTTATGTTTGCAGCTGAGCAGCACGGTACTAAGGGAGCTATAAAAGAACCGTAAAATGTAACAGACTGAATTTGGCCAGAACATTCTCCAGTAGGACAGCCTTTAGGATCACACCCCATCTAGCTTAATCCTGTAGCTGTCCTGAAGACAGAACACAGCAGGAAGAATGTAGTCTTAATGAGCTTGGGGGGCTGTAAAATGGTTACCTTGTTACAAACTTTGGTTTCTATTAACCAGCAGGGCAAAGGGTATTTGTTCTTTTTTTTTAATTTTGTTTCCATAAAACAGCATTACTGTGGATTTGCAAGGAATGATAAAATGGGAAGCGATTTTTCAAAAAGGGGACATTTTGTTGCATTGGATATGCAGCAGCTGAGAGGTCAGATCCTTCCACGTCTGTTGTTTGGTGTCTCCGGTCAGTGCTGACTCATAACGACCCTATGTACAACAGAACAAAACACTGCCAGGTCCTGCCGCATCGTAACAATCATTGTTATGCTTGAGCCCATTATTGGAGCCGCTGTGTCAATCCGTCTCCTTGAGGGTCTTCCTCTTTTTCACTGACCCTCTACTTTTTGAGGAAGCTGCTCCTCCCCAGCGGTATTTTGAGAGCCTTCCAACCTCAGAGGCTTATCCACCGGCACTGTACTAGACAAAGTTTCATAACTATTCACAAGGTTTTCACTGGCCAGTTTTTCAGAAGTAGATCACCAAGTCCTTCTTCCTAGTCTATCTTAGTCTGGAAGCTCTGCTGGAACTTGTCCACCATGGGTGACCCTACTGGTATTTGAATACCAGTGGCATAGCTTCCAGCATCACAGCAACACGCAAGCCACCTCAGGACAACAAACTGACAGACACATGGGGCCTGCTGTGACTACATTTCTTTATTTAGCTGTTGCTATTTTTTTTTTTTTATTTGAATGAGAAGTACTTAATGAAATTGATAGGTTTCAAAGCATCGTGTTTATGATTTTGGTTGCTTGTGTGCATGTACAATGCACAGACACACGTACACACACATATGACACATGGGAAGTGAAGAGATGATTTTATTTGTAAAACGGACCTTGTGAGCTATCCAAAGCATCTGGTAAATGGAGGAAATTTAAGTCTGTGTCTTACTTTATAAAATAACAAAATTAATTTGCTTGTTTTAAGAAAAGACATTTGCAAAAGCACCCACAGGCTGGGGGAAAATCCAGACAAACAACAAACTCACTTTATGTGATCTCCAAAAGTTACCAACATTTTTGTATTTCAAAGTTTTCCTTATTCAAATGAACTATTGGAAGAACACCAATTAAGTAATATGAAGATACATACGGTAATAAACGCTTTATGTCGGCCTGGATTTTGTGACACCATTTGTTGAAACTGGAGTTAATGGTGACATGAGGCATCAGAGAGACAGACACCAATTACAGCATATTCCTTGTGTTCTCCAGCAGCTCCGCCAGTAACACCGTTGCCAGCTTGGTCTCCATTTTCCTGACTCTGATGGCTGTTTCAACTGAAAAAACCTGAGGAAGCTGGTAAGGGGGCAGCTCCCAAGTGCCAGGCGCTGTGCTGTATATGCATTATCTCCTTTAGTCCCCACAACAGGCAAGGTTGTTATATCCATTGTGCAAGAAGAAAAGTGATGCACACAGATTATGCGTTTGCTCAAGACTGTGCAGCTAGAAAGTGACAGAGCAGGAATTCAAACTCAGGTCCAACTGTGCTCTTAATCACCGTGACACATTACATGTCTATGGGGCCAGCTCCCTTTTTCATGTTTATTTTATAATGCATATGTTTAAACTATAAAAGCAATTCAGATCTTCCCAGGTCAAGAAGGGTGAGTCAGCACAGACTGAAACCACTCCCCTCTACTCCAAACACAGAGATAAATGAAAGATAAAAGTCCCCAAACTGTAAAGGAAGCCTATGGCGATAGGAGATGCCACTGGGAGCTCATGGAGAGGTAAGGCCAGGTATGAGCTGGAACCCAAGGCTTCATTGCTGCTTGAGAACAGGAGCCGTATTCACCTTACCCATGACAGTGGCAGATTGAGCTGAGAGTCCTATATGTAAAACAGGGCCGGAGACCATGCTTCCTCCTCAGAAATAAGGATTGACGCAGCTTGTTTAGATTTATATTAAAAAATATACCTAGAGCAGGAACACTAGACCACTAAACCAAGATCGAGTTTGAAGCCAGAAGGTGCAACCAGCACATACCATGGAACAGTGAAGACGGAAAATCCCCAGCAAGAAGGGCACTCAGGCAAACAACAGAGCTCATGAGTCAATACAGTCCCAAGGAAAACAGGGAATAGGCTCAGCAGATGAGAGAATTCATGCTGCTGGAAATACAGATAACGTCTCAGAAGTCTTAAATCAACTCCAAGTCCAAAATCTCATCTTCTGAACCATCTAAATCAAACATGAGTTAAGACTTTAGGCATATTCCTTTCGGGGGCAAAATTCCTCTTCATCTGTGAACCTGTGGCATCTAGAACACAAGTTATCTGCCTCCAGAGTACAATGGTGGAACAGACACGGGCTAAATGTTTCCGTTACAAACAGGAGATATTTGAGAGAAAAGGGAGGTCACAGGCACTAAACAAGTCCAAAACCCAGCAGAACAAATTATATTAGTTCTCAAGACTTGAAAATAATCCTCTTTTCTCCCAGACCATCTGGGCAACAGCCCTGTCTTCCAGAACATGGGTAGAGGCCACTTGGTCTTGGACTTCAGCCCCGCAGTCCAGACTCGCAGGGACAGCAACACTGAACCCTTGGCTTTGGGCAGACCCATTCTCCTAGTCCATCTGAGTGGCAACCCCACATTGTATTTAGTTGTTGTGTCTCTTTGGTCTTCTGTGATGGTTACTCAGTCTTTGTATTTCATGATCTTGATACTTTTAATGAGTACTCGTCAGTTATTTTGCAGAAGGTCTGTCAGTTTGAATTTGTCTGATGTCATGATTAGGTTGAGGTTATGCATTTTAGCTAAGAATATCACAAAGGTGACATGCCCTCAGTGTATCGTATCAGGCGTACATGATGTTGATCACTTGGTTATGGTGGCATCTGCTGGTTTCTCCACCGTAGTTACTCTTTTTCCCTTTGTAATGAATAAATACCTTTGGGGAGACATGTTGACACTATGTAAACACTATTTCTCCTCAAACTTTCACCTACTAATTTTGCCTGCAATAACTATCATTGTGGTGTTTTCCTACTGATGGTTTTCTATGTCTCTCATGCCGTCTACATTTATTCGTTGAAATTCTTCTGTAAGAAAGAGCTGCACTTTCTTATCCATTTCTTTGTTTCTACCAGCATAGGCTCACGGATGTATGTGCTATTCTATGGATTATAATCCAGTACTATCATTATTTTCTTGCTCAAATTGTCCCAGCTCTGGCCATTGAGAGCTTTCAGGTGGGCTCTGGCACTTTCAATAAGCCCTCATCCTTTTTCTGATCTCTTCCTTACTTTCTGGTACCATGAGATGTTCTGGGCACTTTATTTTCCTGATCCAAAGCCTAGAATCAACCATATCATCAAGGAGCCCTGATTACTTCCACTTAGAAATCAAGATCCACACACTAAGTGTACTTATTGTCGCTGGGCAAGATTGCTTCTAGGCCCTCTCAAAGAACAGAGCTTGGAAATATACGCATGTGGTTAAGAAGTGGGCTGCTAGCCAGAAGGCGGGCAGTTCAAATCTACCAGTCACACCTTGGAAACCTTATGGGGCAGTTCTACTCTGTCCTATAGGGTCGCTATGGGTTGGAATTGACTCAATGGCAATGAGTTTTTTTTAATATACCAATCTATGTATGCACACACATGAGTATTTCTCTATCTGTATGTATGTGTAATTGTATATATGCATATATTTATGTATGCGCACACGTATGCATATATCAATCAAGTGAAAAACCATAAATTCATTTCGATCCCTTAGATTCCAACTCAGCACCACAGGGTTCATTCTAGTCTCCCCTCTTGGCTTACTTGTAATGTCTTTTTCTGACACTGAAAAGCCTGGCTCTCAACATCTACAATATGGTTATTATCTGTTCAGCCCTAATACATACCTACAGTTGTTTCAGAATTGCTAACTCATACCCCGGGAGAAACAAATTAACTGTTACAGTTCCCTTTGTCTTTAGCCTTACAGTATCTAGTCAAAATACTATTTTTCGAAGGTACTCAAGTTAGTTCTCTTCTTCCCTACCTGCTTCAGGGTGATTATGTTATTCCTCTGTTATGATTAGGTTCATTTGTGACAGGTTGTATTCCACTGACGGTTCCCCCTACACGCACTTTTTGTTGGGTTTTCTGTTTTTGTTTAATTTGCCTAATCACTGATGTGCACTTCCGAGGGTTTTGACAAATGCATGGGGTCGTGTATCTAACACCAGTCAGGAAACAACAGTTCCGTCACCCCCAGTGTTCCCTCATGTTGTCCCTTTGTAGTCAACCCCTCCTCCACCCCCTCTCTGTCAACCAGGGATCTGCTTTCTGTCCCTATAGTTTTGCCTTTTCCAGAATGTCACATAAATGGATTCATACAATATGTAGTGCTTGGTGTCTGGCTTCTCTCGCGCAGCAAAACATTTGTTTTATTCTATGTCATGATCCACTGCTCTCATTATTGTTTCTCAAGCCACCTAGATTTGGCCGTTGGAAGCCCTTTCAAGTGGACTCCTCTTATCTTCTGACATGCCCCTGTTATTTTTTGAGCACTTCCTTACTTTCTGGCACCACAAGCTGTTCTAGGCTGTTCTTGAACTTTCACTACCTAAGCCCTGAATTCAGCCATTTTTCCAAGAAGCCCTGTATATATATATATATATATTTTTTTTTCTGCCTGACAATATTTCCTGGGGCTATTTCCATATCAATACATACAGAACTTCCTCCGTCATTTTACAGCTACACGATATGCCTTCAAATGGAGGAACCATTTGCCATGGAGTTGATTTCAACTCGTGGCAACCCACATGTTGCAGAGTAGAACTGTGCTCCCAAAGTTTTCAAGGCTGTGATGTTTGGAACCAGATTACCAGGTCTTTCTTCAGAGGTGCCTCTGGGTGGCTTTGAACTACTAACCTTTGGTCAGTAGTCAAGTGCTTAACCATTTACTCCACCCAGGAACTCCTGAGTGGAGGTACCGTAGCTAATTTAACCAGTCCTCCACTGATGGACTCTGAAGTTGTTTCCAGTCTTTTCTTACCAAGTCAAAATAAACAACCTGTACAAATGCATGCAGAGTATACTGACAGACTCTCCTTCCTAGAGGTATTAACTTTCTATATTCTCATCACAAGTATATGAGAATGTCAACAACAGCTAATTTAAAATAAGGTGGAACTAGGTTTTTAGGCAATGGCACGGAAGATACGAGGGAGAAGCTGAGAGAAAAAATGAATTATGCGCAGGACCCCCCAGAGCCAGCTTCACAGGCCAGCAGCCTGGGCAGTGAGTCACACAGGGCCCTGCCCTCAGGGCCCTGATCTTGGTTTAATGCTCTGCTCTCACTGTTTTGAAATTCCTAATAATTTATAAACAACTGGGCACTGCGTTTTCAGTTCGTACTGACCTCCACAAGTTATTTAGCATGCACTGGTTCCTGAGGAGCCGTGGTGGTGCAGTGGTTAAAACGCTCAGCTGCTAACCTAAAGGTCAGCGATTCAAACTCACCAGTGACTCTGTGGGAGAAAAGGTACAGCAGTCCACTTCCATAGAGATTTACAGCCTTGAAAACCCTATGGAGCAGTTCTACTCTGTCCTGTACAGTCGCTATGAGTTGGAATCGACTTCATAGCAGTGAGTTTTTGTTTTGTTTTGTTTTTGGTTCCCTGCCTTGTTTGGAGCCCTGGTGGTGAAGGGGTTAAGAGCTCAGACTGCTAACCAAAAGGTCAGCAGTTCAAATCTACCAGCTGCTCCTTGGAAGCCCTATGCGGCAGTTCTACTCTGTTCCATAGGGTTGCTATGAGTCAGAATCGACTCGATGGCAATGAGTTTGCCTTGTTCAAAAGAAAAATTGAGTTGAGATATAGAGATACCAAGCATGATTGTCCTCCTCACGACTGGTCGGTAAAAAAGAGGAAGACCCTCAACAAGATGAGTTGACACAGTGGCTATAACAATGGGCTCAAGCATAACAATTATGAGGATGGCTCAGGACAGTACAGTGTTTCATTCTGTTGTACATAAGTCAGGTCACTGTGAGTCAGAACCAACTCCACGGCACCTAACAACAAAAACAGATACCAACTAAATTTGCCTTTGTTAGAAAAATTCAGTTAAGTATAATCTGCATTTTTTAACTTTTGCAAAATTGAAACTTTTTTAAAACATACTTATTTTGGAAATTTTTTTTAGGTTCACTGGAGCATGTATCGAAACGAACATACAAAGTTCAGCATCCGTTTACAGTAAGCCCATGGGTAAGATGTCCGCTCTCCACACTCTGTCTACTTAGGGTAAGTCCATGGGCAAGATGTCTGCTCTCCACCTCCCCTGTCCTCTTAGGGTAACTCCATTGGTAAGATGTCCACTCTCCACACTCTCCTGTCTACTTAGGGTAAGTCCATGGGCAAGATGTCTGCTCTCCATACTCTCCTGTCCTCTTTGGGAAGGAAGCATACCTGCTAAAAGAACCTTACAGCAAAGAACCTGCAAATATTCATCTGAAAATGGAGAACGGGGGTGTGTACTCTTATTGCCGGCCCACGATATGCCAAAGACTAGACTTGGTGCTTATCATACATTGACTTGACTATTATGCTCATTAATAGACGAAGAAATAGAGTCTCAGAGTATTTTTCACAAACTACACAGCTTGTAACTGGCAGACTTGACTATTATGCTCATTAATAGATGAAGAAATAGAGTCTCAGAGTATTTTTCACAAACTGCACAGCTTGTAACTGGCAGACTTGACTATTATGCTCATTAATAGATGAAGAAATAGAGTCTCAGAGTATTTTTCACAAACTACACAGCTTGTAACTGGCAGAGCTGGGATTAAAATCCAGCTCTGTCTGATTCCAAGCCTAGGAATTTTCCACTACGCTGTACGAAGCCACTGGCTTCAGAGAAAGTTTTGAAACTTTCAGCATTATGGAGGCAAGATTCTATTTGTATTCTGAATTATTTGTCTAAGATGCGATCTGCTCTGAACGTAAACTCCCGATCTGAATTGACCTGAAAGCTAGTCAATTCCCAGGCATTCTGGATGAAGCTAGGGGTCTTTCCTTGGCGTCATTGAGCTGTTGTATTCTACTAGAGGGTGTGATATTATCTCACAGCCATTTAACAGTGTGACCTTTGATCACACATCAGGTGTATCCATTGCCATCCTAAGACAAGGACTTGCTAAGCACTTCTAATTTCTAGGCATTCTAAGGGTTCGTTAAACGTATTGGGTTCAGTTTTGTCTGTTAATTCTGATAACAGTTCCGCATAGACCCCAACAGAAAAAGTCAACCCCATAATAACCAACAAGGCTCCAAAATGGCTTGACCTTATTTTTAATCCTAGAAGATTTCGCATTCTAGTAGCTTCCCTTTTATCCCTCAAAGGAATTGTGTCCATTTTACAGCCTATGCCCTGTATCGTTTTTGCTTAAACTGTGGTCTATATCAGAATCACTTGGGGACTGGGGAAAAGGCCAGAGTGGCTGGTGTGACTGTGAGGGGGGGTTGGAGAGTGAATATTTACTAACTGATGTGGAAGGATTTCATTTTTTTCCCACTGTGTGCATGAAATCGTCAGAGCAAACATTTTCTTGCTGAGTGTGCGTGGCCTGGGCTTCCAGGGTTTCTTCATTTAGCCACGTTAGCTACTGTCTCAACTCTTGGTATCTTAGTCACACAACACTGGACTTGTTCAACAATGAAAAGTAACCCATGCGCTTCTCAAACTGGTTTATAAATTGCCTATTTTTTACAAAGCATTTGAAACACATATTTATTAAAATAAATGAATAAACATGTAATTAAAGGAAGGCTTGCATAAGGGTGAAGCTGTATAAGAAACATCAGCAAGACTAACACTGCAGTTCAGCCCAAGACTTAGGCCTGAGTTTCCTGGTAGCCAAATCAAAAAGGGTAAACATGATGTAATGAAAGAAATTTTCTTTATTCAACCGAATAAGTGAGCATTAAATGCTAAGAAGAATGTATCACATAGGTCTTTATAGAAGAAATACTAAGTAGCTTAGCTGGTAAATTCTTTAGTGATTTTTTTTTTAATGTACACAAACTTTCTTTACATAAAACTGAGCTGAAATAAGCATACATCAGCCATTTGGATGATCCCCAAAATGGCCTTTAGACAATCTGTTCTTCTGAAGCTCTGAGTGCCGTAACAGAGGAGATAAACAACACTAATAATTACAGCCCAAAGTGACAAACCTCACCAAAATGGCAGTGGGGGAACCTGAAGAGGGAGGGATTCTTTTTTCCTGCCTCACCTGAGGAAGGAGGAACAAAAGAGGTCATTTTTTGACAGTTTATCTTATAGGGAGCCGAGAGGTGGGGACAGGGCTGAGCACCTTCCCTCGGTAGCAACACTTCACAAAACATACCCACAGAACATACAGAAACTACAAGGGGAACAACTGGAGTGTTAAAGTCCTTTTGAGTCAAAGTAGCAGCAACTACCTCAAGAAAGCTTAAGAAACTCACCCTCATCATGATATTCAAAGGAGAGATAAACCCCTTGGTCTCAGAAAAACGAGGCAACTCTGGGACCCTCAGCAGCAGCAGGGCTTCAGGACTTTCTCTCCAGAGGGTTGTCATAACGTTACTCAGCTCCAGCTCCCAGTGCCTGCATCTCTGAGCCTCGAAGAACAGATTCCCAGGAGAGAATCTGATTGGCCCAGCTGGGTCAGGTGCTGACCTCCGGACCAATCACCTGAGGCAGAGATGAGGTCAAGGTTACAAAGTCAGCAACACAGCTGCAGAGAATGTACTCCAGTGGACAAGACAGCCTGTCCTGGGAGAAGAGACCCTGGGGAGAAATGTACCTGTCCACTACAATATCTGAGGGAGGGTGGGTGGCAGAAGACTTCTCACCAGAAGGCACTGAGGTGGCCAGCTGGAGGCTCTAAGTGCAGACATAAGCCTGACATGTAATTCAGGCTGGCGCTGGGCACATACTGATGGTGAGCCTGACATATAATTCATATGCAGCAGGCACATACCAAAGTTGGTATCATTGTATGACTATGGCTTCTGTGTTTCCCGGCAAAATTTCCAAACAGCATTGGGCACGGAAGACTGTCTCAGGTTTTTAAAGCTGATGCTAGGTCTAGGATTTCCCCCCTTTGACCCTGGGGTACAGTCTTACTGCTTTTCTCCCAGATTTTCTGCTCCAGCTGTGAAAGGCCACATCAGACTAGCATGTATTGTTGACTAAACTGACCAGTATCTTCATCATTGAGTTAGGTGTTGAGGAACCCCTTGGTGTCTACCTTTTTAAAAACTGGTTTTAAAATATTTGACTCTTTTGAAATCCCTTGCCAAAGCAGTTTATGTCAGGGCAGGCTGTGATGACCCCTGGGGTTGCTATAGAAATTGGTGTCTGTGAATTTTAAGTGACACCTAGTTAGCAGGTGACAGTTAGCAAGCTATTTGGAAGGAGAGATGTTCTTCTTTGAAAGTGGGACATTTCTTCCTTCTGGTTGTGAACAGTTAGCCAGGGGGTTTCACTCAGGAAAGAGACAGCTACTTGACTGGCCTTCTGCTTGGCTGGAGCAGCTAGGAAGGAGAGAAGGGGCCGGTGGAAGCTGGCACAGACTTGCTTTCTGATGAGCACACAGCAGCTCAGGCTGATGTCTCTGTCTGAGGCAGGACAGCCATGTGGAGCCCGAAGGGTGAATGACTGCTGCGGGCAAGTGGGAGCTGAAGGTAGCAAGAAGCACCTAGGTGCCAGAGCCCCTCCTTATTCAGGGACCTGCACCAAAGGCCCGCAGAGAGGCCACCCCAGTGCCCTGAAGCGAGCCAGATCCTGACACTACCCTCTTCATCCGCCGCCTCACACCCGATGCCCTCCCTTGGTTGATGCTCACACTAGATGAGTTGCATTTTTGGCTAAACTGACTGAGGCACACTCCCATGTTCCAGGAGTGACCAGAAGCCCTTGCTCCCAATGAACCTACTCTCCTGTGGTCAATGTTGGTTCAGGTGAGCCTCTAGTACCTGGGACCACCAGCCCTTCATAAGCCCTGGTCCTAGACGGCTGCTCCCAACATGCTAAGACTGGGTGTAATGACCCTCAAAGCCACTCCTGCAGGCAGTAATCTTTCTTGCTGAGTGGGCAAGGAGCAGCATCAGGGATGGGCCAAGGGTGGGCTCCAAAGGTGCAGTACACAGGTCAAACGGGGACCCAGAGAGGAGATTACACCACACAGATGCTGTGGAGAAGCTCGAGGAGCCAGGGAGGAAGTAGGGAGATAGGGTTGGGGGTGACTGTGGGGCGAGTGACTTTCCTGGACCAAGGTCTGGAAAAGCAGTGCAGGTACCCAGTGTTGCCTGTTTGGGGTCTTAGCAGATAGAGAGCCAAGGGGTCTATGAGTGTCTCCTCCACAACCTTCTGAAGGGCTTTGGAAGAGAGCTGGCCCATAGATCCAGAGCAGAGGCCTAGGGCCTCCAGACAGGCCCAGGGCTGAGGGCCTAGGACTGCTGCAAGACACAGGAGTCATTGGGCACCAAGGTGGGATTCAGCATCAAACAGGACAAAGCATGTAACAATTAAGGGCACATGAACACTGCTGCTATTTAGAGTTACCATGAAGTACTGTTGTTGTCATAAATAGCAAAACAAGAATCATTATTGTCATCTCAGGCACTGTCTCTCAAGCCTGCTGCACATGACAGTAGCTGAATAACTTCTTCAGCCAAACAAATCACTTTAACCCAGTAATGTGGTGAGTCTGGTGCAGCCTGGGCTTGGATTTTTAGAATGTTCCTTGAGTGATGGCAATGGGTGGCCAGAATAGAGAAGCCCTGCTCTGAGGTAGAACATCTATACCCTGACAAAGTGTGGAGCATGTGAGTATGACAACATCATCATCACCTGGAGGTAGCATGCCTTAACCTGGTTCAGTTCTTTACTAAAAGAAAGAGTTTCAGATTGGAATATAAAGGAAATTCCTCAATATAATTCAGGGCATATGCAAAAAGCCAACATTATAATTAATGGAGAAAGACTGAGAGGTTTCTCCTTGAAATCAGGAACAAGAAAAATGGTGTCTGCTCTCACTGCTTCTATTCAATATTGTATTACAAGAAAAAGGAACAAGAGGTATCCAAATTAGAAAAGAAGTAAAATTATCTATTCACAGATATGATCCTGTACAGAGAAAATCCCAAAGAATTCACAAGAAAACTTCTAGAGCTAATAGAGGAATTTAGCAAAGTTGCAGGTTACAAGGCAACAAACAAAAATCAGTTGAGTTTCTATAGATCAGCAATGAGAAATCTGAATGGGAAAGTAGGGAAAAATTCCATTTATAGCAGCATCTAAGAGAATACAAAAAAAAAAAATTTTTTTTTTTTTTTCATCTAAGAGAATACCTAGGAATAAATCTAACCAGGGACATGAAGGACTTACACAATAAAAACTGTAAAACACTGCTGAAAGAGATTAAAGACTTAAATGGAAAGATGTTCCATGGTCATGGATTGGAAGACTTAATATTGCTAAGATGTTGATCTTATCCAAAGCAATCTATAGATTCAATAAAATCCTGATCAAAATTTCAACAGCCTTCTTTACAGAAATAGAAAAACCAACCCTCAACTTTATATGGAATGGCAAGGGGCCTCAAATAGCTAAAGCAATGTTTAAAGAGAAGAACAAAGAAGACTCACACTTCCTGATTTTAAAACATACTATACAGCTACAGAGGAGCCCTGGTGGCACAATGGTTAAGTGCTCAGCTGCTAACTGAAAGGTTGGTGGTTCAAACCCACCAGCTGCTATGTGGGAGAAAGATGTGGCAGTCTGCTTCTGTCAAGATTTATTGCCTTGGAAGCCCCACAGAGCAGTTCTACACTGACCTGTAAAGTTGCTATGAGTTGGAATCGACTCAATGGCAGTGGGTTTGGTATACAGCTGTAGTAATCAAAACAGCCAGGTATTGATATAACAGTGGACATATAGACCAATGGAATAGAATTGAGAGTCCAGAAGTAAACCCACACATCTGTGGTCAACTGACTTTTGACAAGGACGCCAAGTCCACTCAAATGGGAAAGAAGAGCCTCTTCAATAAATGGTGCTGGGAAAATTGGATTCCCACATGCAAAAAAATGAAACGGGATCCATACCTCACACCATACACAAAAACAAATTCAAAATGGATTAAGGGCCTAAACTGGCAAACTAAAACAAAAAAATTCTTAGAAGAAAAAGCAGGGGCAACACTGTCAGGCCTAGCTTTAAATAATGAATTATCTAACATAACAACAAAAGTTCAAACAGCAAAAGACAAAATAAATGAGACCTCATAAAAATTAAAAATTTTGTTCTTCATCGAAAGACTACAAAAAAAGTGAAAAGACAAACCAATGGGGAGAATATCTTCAGAAACCATATATTCAACAAGAATCTAATAACCAAGCTACATATAAAACTTCAACAACTTAAACAAAAAGACAAATAACCCAATCACAGATTGGGCAAAGGACTTTAATAGACTTTTTACCAAAAAGGACACTTAAATGGCCACCAAACACATGAAAAGATGCTCAGCGTCATTAGCCATCAGAGAGATGCAAATCGAAACCACAATGAGATACCACTTCACTCCCACCAGGATGGCTCGGATTTAAAAAAAAAAAAAATGACAAGTGTTGATGAAGATGTGGGGACATTAAAGCCCTTACCCATTGCTGGTGGGAATGCAAAATGGCACAGTCATTGTAGAAAACAATGTGGTGGTTCCTCAAAAAACTAAAAATAGAACTGCCAAGTAACTCGACAATTCCACTCCTATCATATACCTGAAACACTTGAAAGCAGAGACACAGAGACTTGTACAGCAATGTTCATTACAACACTATTCACAATATCTAAAAGGTGGAAACAACATAAATGCCCATCAACAGATGAACTGATAAACACAATGTGGTACATATACACAATGGACTACTACTCAGCCAGTAGGAGAAATGAAGTCTTGACATATGCTACAACAAGGATGGAGCTGGAAGACATTATGCTGAGTGAAATAAGTCAATCAAAAAGGACAAATGTTGCATGACATCTCATACAAAAAGACAAGGATAGGCAAATGTATAGAGAACAAAGTTTATTAGTGGTTACCAGGGATGGGAGAGACAGGGAAAGGGGAGGTTAGCGGTGATAGAAATGTTGCGTTGATTAAGAGTTGGGTTGCATGACCAATTAGTGTAACTGCATCAATAAGTCATAAGTGGTATACCTGTAAAAAATTGGATTAGCAAAAGTTGTGTGATAGACATATTTACAACAATGACAAGAAAAAAAGTAGCAGCTGCTGAGGCTGCTTACGTACAACCAAAATCCTCATGGGATTTGGTTATTTAATTTGGAGGTTTAGGGTCATGGTTTCATGGGACATCCTGGTTAATTGGTCTAATAACTTGCTTAGTGCCTGTGCTCTACCTCCTAGTTCGTTGCATAGGGCCTGGGGTCTTAAAAGCTTCCAAATGGCCATCCAAGTCACAACAATTGGTCTCTATTTGCCTGTAGCAACAGAGGAAAGAGGAGCATCATGAATAGAAGGAGGACATGGAATGTGTGGCTAATTGCCTCCATCAACAACTGTCTTCTTTGCCAAGAGATCAGAAGAGCAGGGTGGTCCACGGCTACCATTACTGAACATTTTGATCAAAGATTCGAGAGAAGAATCCTTGTCAAAGGTGGGGGGGAGGGGAATGGAGAACAGAATTTCAAATTCTCATGGACTCCAGACCTCCTGGAGCCATGAAGTTTGTATAAAACTATTGCCCTGAGGTAATCTTTAAACCTTAAACCAAAAATATCCCTAAGGTCTTCTTAAAACCAAACAGTAGTTTAACTTAACTAGTAAAAAATGTCTACCTTGAGTATTATGCTCTCTTAAGAGCTATCTATATGGGATCAAATTGACAACAGCAACTTGAAAGACTAGATAGGAATCTTACTAGCAGTAAATTTATGTTAATGGGGAAGAACAACTCAGAAAGGAAGATGAGAATGGTTGCACAACTCGAAGAATATAATCAATGGCACTAAATGGCACATGTAGAAACTATTGAATTGGTATATGTTTTGCTGTGTATATTCTCAACAACACCAAAAATAAAATTTTTAAAAAAGAAAAACTTTCTTCTGAGTTGACTGTTTCTAACAAATTATGGATAACATTGCAAAGAATGGGAATTCCAGAGCACTTAATTGTGCTCATGAGGAACCTGTACGTAGACCAAGAGGCAGTTGTTCGAACAGAACAAGGGGATATGGTATGGTTTAAAATCAGGAAAGGTGCGCATCAGTGTTGTATTTTTTCACCATACTTATTCAACCTGTACGCTGAGCAAATAATCTGAGAAACTGGACTAAATGAAGAAACTGGACAGCATCAGGATTGGAGGAAGGCTCATGAAAAATCTGTGGTATGCAGATGACACAACCTTGCTTGCTGAAAGCAAAGAGGATTTGAAGCACTTACTGATAAAGATCAAAGACTACAGCCTTCAGTATGGATTACACTTCAACATAAAGAAAACAAAAATCCTCACAACTGGACCAATAAGCGATATCCTGATAAATGGAGAAAAGATTGAGGTTATCAAGGATTTCATTTTACTTGGGCCCACAATCAATGCCCATGGAAGCAGCAGTCGAGAAATTAAAAGATCTGTTGCACTAGGCAAATCTGCTGCAAAAGACCTCTTTAAAGTATTAAAAAGCAAAGATATCAGGTGTTTTCAATTGCCTCATAGGCATGTGAAAGCTGAACAACAAATAAGGAAGAACCATGAAGAATTAATGCCTTGAATTACAGTGTTGGCGAAGAATATTGAATATACCACGAACTACCAGAAGATAATGAAAAAATCAATCTTGGAAGAAGTATAGCCAGAGTGCTCCTTGAAGTGAAGGTGCCAAGACTTCCTCTCACAGACTTTGGACATGTTATCAGGAAGGACCAGTCCCGGGAGAAGGACATCATGCTTGGTAAAGTGGAGGGCCAGGGAAAAAGACGAAGACCCTCAATGAGATGAACTGACACAGTGGCTGCAACAATGGGCTGGAACGTAGCAATGACTGTGAGGATGAGCAGGACTGGGCAGCATTTCGTTCTGTTGCAACATGGGGTCACTGTGAGTTGCAGCCAATTCAAGGACACCTAACACAACAAGTTGAATGTGTACTCACACACGATCTGTCTCTGAGGTAAACGGGTAAGGAAAGCAGATGTCATTATGAGCAGCTTCCTATATTGGGATGTAGCTTTTATATCAGGTAAGAGCACGGAGCTTCATTTTTTTCTTCCCATTGATTCAGTGATTGCCCCCTTTGGCTGAATAGGGAAGATGGGCCCAGACCACGCAGCTGCTGTGAGAAATGCAGGATTTAAAGACAGGCAAGATGGGGGTGGGGGAGGCCCCAAAGCTCTAGCCAGGATAGCATTAATGGGGTTGTGGGGGTATCCCAGGCTCTAAACCTTGGCAAAACTGAAGCAGCTTTTCACACCTGGTTACCTCTTAAGTCATTGCCCCAGGTCCCTACTTTGCATTCCAGCATCCCAGAGACACAGCTACACACCCACACCCCACACCCCAACCCCATTGTCTTATTCCATTTCCCATTCTCCCAGGTCGGTGATTGATAACCATTAACCATTCTAAATCTTGGCTATTTCAGAAGTAACTGCAAATTGGTAAACAGTGAAAAGACTTTAAGACTCCTAAGAATGACTCTCTCTCGTGGTGGGATTTCAGATGATGACTGTGTGGGAGTAATGATGGATTTGTCATAGGGGCCCCGTCTGCTTTGTCTATTCAGAAAGCTCCCCACATCTTACGATAATCCCTGACCTCCTTATCTGCTTGTCAGGCTCAGAGGGGAATAACTCTCCCTGAAATGAAGGAGGGTCAATCCCTCCTATACCACCTGGCTGAGAATGGGGCAAGGTGGTTTCCTAAGGGTTGGAGGTGACGGGGGTCTGGGCCAATGCCTACTACGACATCCAAAACAAACCTGTGGGTGGGGTACCCCTGGGGGAAAAGAAGACACAAGCAACCTCAGAGAGTGTGGTGAGGACAGACAGTTGGTGAAGGCCTTAGGTGTTGACTAAGGACCTTGGCGTGAGTAGCATTATGTTAGGCTTTCTCAGTAAGACAAACTAGAGGGAGGAGAGCCAGTAGATCCAGTGGTGGCTGCTGGGGTGAGAAAGTAAAGGGACTTATCTGAGACTCACTTTAAAGGAAGCTCTTGGAGCTCATTGGACCTAACTTCCTTGCTTAAGAGATGTGGACATGGAGAAAAAGGCCAAAAGACATGGAGTTGCTGGAAAGTGAAAGTCACATGGTCAGAGGGGGGCCTTGGACAGACCAGAAGCCTACTCCTTCATCTCAGTTCCATTTACTCTGAAAAGACTTTCTGAGCACTGGGCATATGCCAGCACGTGCTACATGCTAGGATGTAGTGGAGGCCCCTGTCTCAAGGAGATCACCGTCAACTGACACATCCTGGATTAGTTTCCTACTGCTGCTACAACAAATTACCACAAACTTAGGGCTTAAACAAGGCACACTGATTATCTTACAGTTCTGTAGTTCTGACATGGGCCTCGCTGGGCTAAAATCCAGGGGCCAGCAGGGCTGTTCCTTCTGGAAGCTCATTTGAAAATCCATTCCTTACTGGTTCCAGCTTACAGAGGCTGCCTGCATCCCTGGCTCATGGCCCCCTCCTCCATCCTGAAAGCCAGCAATGCTGGGCTGGGTTCTCATGTGGTACCATGCTTGCCTCCTCTCTGCCTGCCTCTTCCACTTTTAAGGACCCTTGTGATTACATTGGGACCTGGATAATCCAGACTCCACACCCTAGTTAAAGGCCAGGTGATTGCTGTTGTTGTGTGCTATTGTGTCAATTTCAACTCCCAGGACCCTATAGGACAGAGTAGACCTGCCCCATAGGGTTTCCAAGGCTGTAAACCTTTAGGAAAGCAGACTGCCACATCTTTCTTCTGAGGCTGATGGGTTTGAACCACTGACCTTTCAGTTAGAGCCAAGTGCATAACCTCTAAGCCTTTAGCAACATTAATTCCATCTGCTACCTTTTCGTTTGATGTTACATATACACGGGCTCCAGGAATTAGGATGAGGACATATTTGCAGGGTGGGGATGACATTATTCTGCCTATTACACTTCCGATAAGGCTTGGTGGCCACCCAGTTGTGGTGGGCGAAGGGCTGGAAATTTGAACGCTCAGGACGGCTGAACAAAGCATCCGAAGAAGAAAATTGCAGCTAGTCATGCTCCCAGGATGGAACCTTTGTGCACTAAACACAGAGGTCAGAGAGGGAAGCTTCGAGACATAAATGATTTGTGCACAGCTCCCTCACCTAGCCCACACAGGGCGTGTTTCCCAGAAAGTGGAAATTTTATGCAGGGTCAGGGAGGCCACGTTCTCCTCTGGGGCTAGAGGCCTAGTGTCTGGAATGAGCCAGAAGTTTAAAAGCTAACCTGTTATGAAGTTGGCCAAGAGCAGAAAGGGCAAAGCTTCTCAGCCCTGCCCTGGTTCACCCCACGCTTGCTTGCATAACTCCAAGCTAGCAACCGAGAGGTTTAGACACTCCAGGGCATCTCCCAGTTTCAGCCAGCAGGTGGGAGGTCGTAGAAACTCCAACCTGAATGGAGGCTTTCCCCCTGGTCTCCCTGTGTTCAGCTCTCCCTCCGCCCTTCTGCCACCCCAGTGACATTTCCGAAAGGGAAATCTGATCACATTGGTCCAGCTTAAGCCTTCCAGTGGCTTCCAGTAAAGTCCATACTCCATAGACAGGTTGACGAGGCCCCTCACAACCTGGGACCTGCCCTGTCCTACAAGCAGCTTGCTTTCCTGTAAACATGCCACCTTTTATCCCAAGGCCTCTCTCTGCAAGTCTTCCCTCCTCTTTCCAGAGAACTCTGGCTCATCTTCCAAGACCACAGCTCATTTGCCCAGGGGTTCCCCCCAGAGCTGTGTAGGTGCCTCCTTTGTTCAAATCCAGGGTGGTCCTGCTGTGCTGAGCACCTGGAGGGTGGGAGGGCTTGCACTGTGCTATGTGCCCTAGGGCACCTCCAATCAAAGGCCTGCTCAGTGAGTGCCCCAGAAATGCTCATCACATGAAGAAGGACTTTTACAGTGTTGGCATGCTCTTCTTGCCCACTTCTCTGGGAATTAGCAATACAGATGTAGGACCTCAATGAGCCTCCTCAATATCTGAAATTGGCCTAAGCCACAGGTAAAAGAAAAACATTGTCGGCCATAAAGGGACAAACATTGTATGATCTCACTTCTACAAATTACCTAGAATGGGCAAGTGTATAGATACCAAAGTTTATTAGTGGTCACCAGGGACAGTGGGAGGGAGGGGAAAAGGAGACTGACTGCTTAGGGGACACCGAGCTTCTGCTAACCAAAAAAAATTGGTGCCATTAAGTTGATTCTGACTCATAGCAACCCTATAGGACAGAGTGAACAGCCCCATAGGGTTTCCAAGGAGAGGCTGGTAGATTCAAACTGCTAATCTTTTGGTTAGCAGCCGAGCTCTTAACCACCGTGCCACCAGGACTCCAAACTTCCATTAAAGGTGACGGGAAAATTTGGAAACAGATAATGGTAATGTTTGAACAACATGGTAAACATAAGTAATGTCTCGGAATTGTACATGTGATGAATATTGAAAAATCAAACAACTTGTTACATATATATTTACCACAATAAAAAATATACAAAAGATAAAAAACAAAAAACCAAGCATATCAAAAAAGAAAAAAAAATGTTTTGGCAGATCTGATTGTTCGCAGTCATGGCCACAGTTAAGGGCCTCCATGTAGTCACACCCTCGACGGTGTGGTTTTGTAGCTTCTTCCATCAAGAAGGGGGTGCATTTCCTCGTCCCTGGAACCTGGCCTGGCCTTGTGACTTGCCTTGGCAGACAAAATGCACCAGAAGTAACCTTCAGGGGGACTTGAATGCTTGCGCTCCTCTCCGGGGACCCTGCCTCTGCCTTGAGAACACGCCTGGACTTGCCTACTGGAGGGCAAGAGATCAAGAGTGGACTGGTCTCTGGAGTGGAGCCAATTCATCCTACAGAGGCCATCCCAGATCGCCCCTCCCCTGGCCTGACACCAAACGACCACAGACACATGAGCAACGAACCCAGCTAAGTTCAGCCAAGCCTGGCCCAATCACCAGAACCACCCGCCAACCTGTAGACGCGTGAAAAATAATAAATGGTCGTTGTTTTAAGCTACTACATGTTTTAAGCTAGTGCTGAGTTTTGTTACACAGCAGTATCACGGCAACAGCTGATGCATCACAGTTGATGGGTGAGAAATGAGTGAACAATGAGCAGTTTCCTATCGTGGAGTGGGAGGAGAGAATCAAGGAATTCATCTTCTTAGATACATTAATTATTAAAGGCTCATTCTTGGGAAAATGAGGATCCTTTCCTCCTTCCAACTGCTCACTGTAAGATTGCTTTGCATTTGCTTCTTCCTGAAGTTCGCTGGGGACTGGAAGCAGGAATGGACTCCGATACGATGTTTTTCTGAATGGAAATAATTAATTCAATGCTTCCTGAAATTTTTTTTTTCCTGAAATAAGCACGCCATCAGAGACCTGTTTTTTTAACCTAATTTTTTTTAACAAAAAAAGAGTCTGGTATTTGTGGATGCTGGTTCCAGGAAGACATTATGGGGCCTGGTGGAAAAGATCACTTAGGGAAGGCCTTATTAGGAGCATCAAAAATAAAGACGAAGACAAGAGCCAGCCTGACCCTGCAGTTATGACAAAAGTGGGAGACAGAAGTCAGGCCAGGGAGACCAGAGACAGGAATACGGAGGAGCCTGGGGCAGCGATGCTGTACCTGAGGAACCCTGGAGATCTGTGGTGTGATCCCTTTAGCTCCCCTGAGCACAGCAATGTCTGCCTTGGGTAAATCTGAGTTCACTCCTAACATTCCCTCTAATTCACGGGGCCTAGTTCAAGGCTTATGTGCGAATCGCCCCAAAGCAAACACTAGAATTTTTCTTATTAAAGGTGAGGAAGGACAGTGACATTTTCCTGTCAATGTGATTTGTCCAACACTGAGAGTCCAGGTGACATCCCACTCTGGCCACCTCACTGAAGGGCTCCCTTGCTCCTCTCAACCCCGTGTGCTTCCAGGCACATATCTCTGACCTGACCTATAATTCCTGTGTTATTATCTAACTTGCCAAGCCTTTAAAGGTGTTGTACCTACTTCAGGTGCTAATGCTCAGCATTTAAACTGGCTAAATGAACTTTTACAGGCGAGCTTGTGAGCCCAGCTACCACCTACTGCTTCCGTGGGAAGGAGATGCGTCTTGGTTCTAATCAGCCAGTGGGCAAACGACCTTCTGTTGGGGCACCAGCCACCTCAAGGTGGACCACCTGCCCACAGTGTTCAGCCTTGAGCAAGGAAGAGGCACATCTCCCTGGGGGTTTTCAGTTCGACTAAGAACCGTCCTCACGATGCTGTGTGGTGTATCTCTTTCTCCAGTTCAGTTCAAACTCCTTTGATGAGAATTCCCAACCTCTGATCCAAAAGTAACCCCCCTCCCTTCCCTAAGCTGCTGCCTGCTCTCCTCTCCTCAAGGTTTTCAACTTCCTCCTCCTCACACGTCCCAGCTCTCTGCTTTCCAAATGCAACTTATAGGAGGGCCATAGCTGGAAGTCCTTGTCCTGCAACAGTGGTGGCCACATGACATCGCCATTCTTGCTGCATTGGTCCACAGGAGTCCACTTTGTTCCTCAGAAAACAGTCGTGCGGCCAGGCCCAGGTGGTCACAGCCCTGATAACACTGTTTGGGAAGGGCATCTGGCAAGCGGGCGTGCGGGGCGGAGGGAGGACGATGGAGATCCCCGCCAGCCAGCAGATCAGCCACAGCGAGCGTGGTGGGCAACGGTCTGCAGAGGTCAGGCCTGACACCCCTTATTAGACTGTTGCTTTGGCCATGGTTTCTTTCTTTCAGAATCCCTGGGGTGTAAACGGTTAACACACTCAACTGCTAACCAAAAGGTTGGAGGTTGGAGTCCACCCAGAGGCACCTCGGAAGAAAGGCCTGGTGATCTACATCTGAAAAAACAGGCACTGAAAATCCTGTGGAGCACATTTCTACTCTGACACACATGGGGTTGCCTTACCTCGGCCGCAACTGATGGTTTTTCTTTCTTTCAATTCTCCCTTCCTTCCACCCTTTTCTCTTATTTATTTTTAAATAAAAATAATTAGGGAAATACAGAAAAATTTACACATATACAAAAATAGAACATATAATGGGCCCCATATACCCCTAGCTTCAACATTGTCCACTACAGCCAATCTTATTTCATTCACACCCTCACCTGTTCCCCTCCTCCTGATTATTTGTACATAAATTGTAGGCATCTTCCTTTTTTTTCTGTAAATATTTCAGTAGCTCTAAAAGATAAGGATTCTTTTTTAAAAATAATGAAAAATACCTTTATCAAACCTGAAAAGATTAACAAATAATGCCTCAGTATTATCGAATGTCCAGCCAGTGTTCAAATTTCTAAATGTGTCAAATGTCATAACTGTTTTTTTTACAGATTTGTTTGTTTGAATCAGAATCAAATAAAACCCACACATAGCAACTGTCGATTAGTCTCTTTTAAGTCTCTCCCTTTTTTTAATATTATGATAAAAATACACATAACATAAAATCTAATGTAACCATTTTAAAGTGACATTAAGTACATTTCCCCTGCTACGCATCCATCACCGCTGTCCTCCCAGCCCTGGTAACCACTACTGTATTTTTTTGCAAATAATATGCCCATGTAAATAACACGCCCACACATGTAACGTGTGGCATAGCGTGCTTACAAAAATAACAATTACTTTGGACATGTTATCAGGAGGGATCAGTCCCTGGAAAAGGACATCATGCTTGGTAAAGTAGAGGGTCAGCGGAAAATAAGACCATCAACGACACGGACTGACACAGTGGCTGCAACAACGGGCTGGAGCATGACAAGAACTGTGAAGGTGGTGCAGGACCAGGCAGTATTTTGTTCTATTGCACATAGGGTCACCTTGAGTCGGAACCAGCTTGACAGCACCTAACAACAACAACATAGAAACAGGAAAAAGATCAGTGGTTTCCAAGAGCTGAGAGGAGGATAGAGGGAGAGGGATGAACAGGTGGGGTACAAGGCGTTTTTAAGGTCATGAAACTACATTCTCCGTGATACTGTCGTGGGGGACCCCTGCCATTATCCGTTAATCAAAACCCATAGAATCGTCTAATCCAGAGTGAGCCCTAATGTAAACCAGGGGTGTTAGTTAATGCCGTTCATCAGCTCTGGCGAACGTTGCACGGGAACCCAAGATGTTGCCAGCAGGGAAACGGTGTGCAGGAGGACCGGATGCACGGGAACACGCTGTGCTGCCTCACAATTTGTCTGCAAACCTAAAACTGCTCTAGAAAACAAAGTTTACTAAAAACAAACAACAACAACAAAACCCATCAGGGTGGTACTGAGCCTGGGTGGTTGGGGGTGTCACCAGGGGACGAAAGATGACGAGCTGCTCTTTAGACACGCTGAGTTGGCAGTGATGGCAAGTTAAAAAAAATAAACAAATAAAACAGGTTATCCCGTAGACCACTGAGCAAAGTAGGGTCCCCACTGCTGTTCAGAGAGGCAAGCAAGGCAGGACCTTGCGAGCGGCAGCCGGGTTCTTCTGGCAAAGGGCCCAGTCAAAGCCTTTGCCGAGGGCTTTTCTGACTGGCATGGAGAGGGTTAAGGGGCTGCAGAAAGCTCAAGCTAATGAAATCAGACCAAATTCCAGCAAAACTTCATTATTTCAGTGTTGATTAATTAAAAATGAGTATTTCAAAGCCACCGCTAGCCCGCAACCCACTGGACATCTTATTGCTGTTTAATAAGAATGCTGAGATAAGCTGACCCGGTAAATGCAAAGTCCACTGGGGGTTTGGAGAATTTTTCTTTTTGTTCTTTGAGTTTCAAATTAATAAGGTGTTATTGTAGGAAAAGTTCAGGTACCTATATGCAACAATGCCAGCAGGACCCTGGCTGCCATGTAATATGGCTCTAAAGTAATTAATTTTTCTCCTTGACCTGGGAGTCTAATACACCTAGAGCTATAAATTTTAGTTTTTTCCCCAGAAAATTTCCACTGTGTTTTAGTGGAATCTAGTCCATCCACACAAAACCAATTTTGAAAAAACACAATTCAATTGATCAACTATGTATTTAACATTTTTTTATTATAACAATATGTATACAACAAAGCATACAAATATTTCATCGATTCCTACATGTACACTTCAGTGACATTGATTGCATTCTTCAAGTTGTGTAACCTTTTTCACTCTCTTTTTCCAAATGATCCTACCACCATTAAGGTATTTTCAATGCACTCTAAGCCAAAACCCCCTCCTCCCCGCTCTCTCCTACCGCTGGTAACTGCTCTTTACTTTTGATTTCTAAGTGTTTTCTTATTTCACGTTAAGTGATGTCACACACTCACTACCTGTCCTTTCGTGTCTGGCTTATTTCATGCAGCATTACGTCCTCAAGGTTGATCCGTGTTGTGGCATGCGTCAGGATTTCATTCTTCTCTGTGGCTGAGTGATATTCCATGGCAAGTATGTACCAAGTCTTGTTTATCCATCCTTCAGTTGATGGACATTTCTGTTCTTTCCACCTTTTGGCTATTGTGAATAGTGCTGCAATGAACATTGATCAGCTAGTATTTTAAAAACAATTAGTTAGCTATTACTGCAAAGTAGAGCACTGCCCAAGTGGGGCCACCTGAGCAGGCCAGTCTGGCCGCTGACCCCATTCTGGGTGGGGACCTCAGCTAGGCTCCCAAAGGTCCTCCCGGCTCCCTGACCTGCTTGGCCATTTGTTCTTGCCCACAGGGGTCTCCTGCTCAGGCCCCTGCTCCAGGGCTTCATCAGGCCACTGCAGCTGCCAGTCCCTGGAGGTCTACCTGGCCCGGCCCAAGTCCACCAGACTGACCTGTACCCGGTCCTGTCTCCTGCATTGGTGCTCGGCTGTGACTCCAGTACCAGGTGAGTCTGCTCACCTGTCTTCACAAACTGGAGTTTGTGCCTGGGCACAGCGTTGGTGAGCAGGTGCCAAGACTGCCTAGAAGTCAAGGACTCTCCAGAAAAATGACTGTCACTCTTAGGCCACATCCGGTTACACAGAAACAAATGAATGTATTTGACATTTGGAATTCATATCTTCTGTTTTGGGGCAAACAGCTACTTTAAGAAGACAGGTACATCTACTCTGGGGAAGGGGCTTATCATTGGAAGAAGAGGCCTTAGCTCTCTCCACCTTCCTGCCTTTCCCCGTCAGCCACACACCCTGGGGGCTGGCATGGCCTCCACACAGGCGAGATGCAACAGCTTAGAGGACTTCAAGTTGTGGGTGATACGCAAAACACACGAAAAATTCAAAGCCCTTTAAATCCCAATTATTTTATTTAAATATAATTATGAAATCATTTATAATTTTTTACTTAAATTTAATCTAAAGTGGTTTGAAGTGTTTATTGATAATTATATAATTATCACATTATTAAAAATAAACATTTCTACAGCATATACAGTGTGCTGTGTTTATTAGTCTTTTTCATTTGTAACTTACTTTTATGTATTCTTACAGAACTGCTCACGATGCCTTTTGTTTCCATGTACGAGGCTTACAGAAAGAAAAAATGTCTAAGCTCCAGAGCAATGGCACTCGAATACAAATTCTACTATAAACTTCCTCTGTAACTACATTTAAGTATGTAATAGCAATTATTTTAATATGACATTTGTAATCCTCTTTGTTTACTCTTTCCAAGATTTCATGCAGCAGTTATAAAAAAGGGTTGGAAACCTGTCATCTTAAGATTAACAGGTCAAAAAGGGGGGGGGGGTCCTCTGAAGCTGTAACTCACCAAGCTTGTTGTAGCTCCTTATATTCCCTTCCAACACAGCCTAGAACCTCTCTCCAGCACCCCACATTCCTTCCATAAGCTCCCCAACACTACTGCTGGGCTGGGAACTCAGAGGAAATGCAAGCTAAAGCCCTCCCACCCGACAGCTTTGGGCCCTCCCTGGGCTGAGGTGCGTCCTCCCCCAGTGGGTCAGGGCTCAGCACTCAGGTGCCCCCGGTTCCCTGCCATCCCCTGGCTAGGAACTCTTTCCCCACCTTGCTCTGGAGCCCGTCTCTTGTGGGAGAAGCTATGGTGCAGCCAGTCCCAGAGGCCCCTCTGATCCCCCACCCCAGGGCTCATTGTCAACCTTCTCAGGTACAGGAAGCAGGTGTCTGAGAGGGTGTGAGGACTGGTGACTGCTGGGCGTCTCCTTGGCCTCCTCTTGAAGGTCGTCCTGGGTGTGTCACACTCAAGGATGTGAGCTGCCACTGTGGACATCACAGCTCAGGGCTCTGGTGGCTCCCGTTATTTCCCACCATCAGCAAAGGCCCATCTCTTCCTCTTCTAAGCCTGAGGTCTCCATTTTGACTTCCTGCTTCTCCTCCCAAGAGGGGTGGGGGTGCGTGTTAGGGCGGAGTGTGTGGTAGACACACCTGGGGTGTGATCCCTTGTGGTGGCCAGCCTGGTGACTTCCCTGGGGTCCAGGCTCCTCCTGCCCTGCCACCCCTTCCTACCAGCTGTCACTGAGTCAATTCTGACTCATGGCTACCCCATGTGTGTCGTGTAGAACTGGGATCCTAGGGTTTTCAATGGCTGGTTTTTTGGAAGTAGATCCCCAGGCCTTTCTTCCAGGGTGCTTCTGGGTGGACTCAAACTTCCAACCTTTCAGTGAGCAGTTGAGCATGTTAACTCTTCGTACCATCCAGGGACTTCAGCCTGTTCCTAGGACCTTCCGAAGTCCTAGAACCAAGTTACCAATAAGAAGGACTTTATGTCCATCGACAGTGTGGGAAGTGTTGTTTATTACCCACTTCTCTCCCCTCGGCCTTCTCAGACCCCTAAGCTTTCCAAGCTCCCAGCTCTCTGTAAAGGTAAAGCAGATTGCACAGAGCTGCCTGCCTGGCCCCAAATGCCCCATCAAACCCTGCTCCCACCCTTTCCTGACCTCCAACCCCTTCACCTTCAACCCAGACCCAATACCAGCCCCCTCCCATCTCCTCAGCCCGAGCGGGTCTTCATTAAAGGCCTCCACTTGCCCCTCGTGCCTCAACAAGGAAGTACAGCTTGTCCAGAGACAAGCCAGATTCTATCAAAAGATTTTACAAGGTCAAGACTTTTTCACATAGTTACTGGGCACAAAGGATATCTTTTCTAAATAGACGGGTTGATAAATGGACAGAAGATTACTGAGATATGTAACACTGTGCTTCTTGTTCAGACATCAACTGTCGTCATATTAGCAAACCAGGTGTGGACATAGCCTCCCTAACTTAAGAGCGGTTTTGTTCAAGAGTGAGCCGTTGGTGAATGCGGTGCTTGTGCAATGCTGCCACCTGGTGGGCATTTCGCAGAATAACCGCTCTAACAGCCCTTATGGAGCCCTAGGGGTGCAGTGGTTAAGAGTTCGGCTGTTAACCAAAAGATCGGCAGTTCGAATCCACCAGACTCTCCTTGGCAACCCTATGGGGGTAGTTCTGCTCTGTCCTATAGGGTAGCTATCAGTAAAAGTAGCGCCTATTTAAAAAAAACTGAAAACAGAAAAACCGAACCCGTTACCGTCCAGTCGATCCAACTCACAGCCACCCTATAGAACAGAGTAGAACTACCCCATAGGGTTTCCAAGAAGCAGCTGGTGGATTCAAATTGCTGACCTTGTGGTTACCAGCCAGCTCTTAACAACTGCATCACCAGGGCCTATCCCTAAAATCCAGAAGACAGACTGAAATTTCAAATTGGTTTCCGTATTGCCTACTAAATGCCTGTGGATCAGGCCAAATGAAAGGAGTGAACACTGGCATTCGTCTCTCTTGCTTTTGTCTCTAAATAAGCCAAATAGCTCAGTTACATCCGTAAGACATTATGCAAAGAACAATGAATTTAAAATTAGTAGATTCTGGTCAAATCCCGCTTTTGCAACCTGCTAAATTATAAGACTTGGAGAAGTTACTCATCATCTCGAGGGCCCATTTCCTTATTTGGAGGATGGAAATAGTAATAGAATTCTTGTGAGGATTTCACGAGGTAGTACACAGGTGGTCCCCGACTTGCCACGGGTGCCATTCCTAGGACTCCATGGTAAGTCGGTTCTGAAGTAAGTCGAGTACCTTCTTTTTTTAAGTTTTCATTATTATTGACGTAGCCTGCTATATGGCAGTGTTTTGAACAGTAAGTCATAACATTGAACATCTTTGAGTGAACATCTGAGAATGATAACATCAGAAATTACGAGCTGCAACTTTGCGTGTAGCACGTATTAACCAAAACCAAAACTAAACCTGTTGCCATCGAGTGATTCTGACTCACAGCAACCTTACAGGACAGAGTAGAACCGCTCCACAGGGTTTCCAAGGAGCAGCTGGTGGATTCGATCTGCCGACCTTTTGGTTAGCTACAGAGCTCTTAACCGCTGTGCCATCAGGGTTCCATAGCACATATTGCTAGCCATAAAATGTACAGAAAAAAAGACGATCGTTCCCGTAACTCGAATACATTGTAAGTTAGTGACTATCTGTATGTAAAGCTGTTACCCCACGGCCGAGTCCATGAGAAGCCCTCAAGACTGAGCAGGCCTGCTGTAGAACCTAAGTCATGGCGGGTGCCTTCATGGAAAGAGGACGTAACGTTTCTATCCTTAGTGGCTTTGACATAATGATCTTTTGGTCACTTTGTATGGCTTCTAATGAGCGTCCCTACCCAAGCCAGTGTTGCAGTACTTCCCATGCTCCTGGCAGTGGCTATGGTTGGGATGGAACCCTCTCTCAGCTGGTGGGTAGCTGTGCTTGGTGCTCTCTGGTCACAGTGCCCGGGCGGTGCCCACCCCCACGCCTACACTGGCCCGATTGAGTAGGCAAATGGCAGAACCAGCATCTCCAAAGGCTGTGACCCTGTACCACCTGGCAGCCCAAGTAACACCTCTGAGCCTTGATTTCTTCATTTGTAAAATAAGGCTAATGTAGCAAGATGAACTCTTTAGTAAAAAAAAAAAAAATTGTCTTTTGGATTTGTTTCCTGTGTTGGGTAGGAATGTCCTTTGGCTACTACTTTTGCTCTGAGTTTCCGAAGAAGAATAAAGCACCTTCCCCCCGCCCTGACCCCACCCCTGACCCTCACTATGGGAAGAAGAGACCACTTTGTGTTTTTCTCACCTACCCACCCCAACTCCCCAAGAAAAGAGCTCTTAGGTTTTAGGTCTATGGGGGCGGGGGGTGGAATAAGCCGGGTGGTCCCAGAGGGGAAGGGGAGAGGATTGGTGTCTTCTGAGTTGAGGATGGTCAGTCAACAGTGCCAAGACAGGTGGGCCAACAGGGGTGGTAGTCTCAGCAAATGGTGAGGAAAGGGGGCCATGCTCCAGACTGCTCATGGGAGGGAAGGCAGCAAGAATGCCTGGAAGCAGAGCCCCCAGGGTGACCCCTATCAAGGAGCAGAACCCAGAACGGAAGAGCAAGTCTCTCAGCAGTGCTCATGATGGCCTGAGGTCTGCTTCCCTGGACTGTGCAAGACTCCTTCAGGTCCGTGGGACCCAGGGAGCAGGAAGGGCCCCCAAACAACATAGGTTGGATTTCCTTCCAAGCCTGGGGGATGGGAGCTAGAGCACTAAAGGGAACTGATGGCCTTTGTACCTGAGTATCACGGAGCAGCCCCTCCCTGTGACCCGACATGCCATCTTAGCTGTTGGGAGGATTCCATGAGAGGCATGGAACATTCTGGGCCCAGCAACACTGCCTAATGACTGTTGGTGCCTTTCCTGGCCATCACATACTCATTTATTAATTTTTAGAGTCTCTGAATATAGTGGGCGGGCCCACACCCAGAGAGAAAGGCTCAGAAAAGGACTTTCATGACCCACTTCTTGACACCCCAGAAAGTGCCCTTCACACCACAGAACTCTCGCTCCAGGGCCCATGTTTTTAGTGGAAGCTTGTCAGTCAGAGGCTCACATCCTGTGGGTCTCCCTCCTGGACTAAATGCCGAGGAGGAAAACTTCCACTCAGTGAGAGGGAGAAAGCCAGGGTCTACTTCTGGGGACTAGAGGGGAGGGGGAGATGCCTCCTGCTCCACAGAGAGCCATCTTTCATCTGATTTCCATTACAGAGGACAGTGGCACCCACCCCATGAAGCTCAAGGGAGCTGTGGAGGCTGGGCCCTGCTGGGGAGGCAGTCCATACCCGGCAGGTACCGCCTGCTTCCCTCCACTCCAGAAAGAACTCTACTTTGTCCTTGGGTGGCCTGGGCCAGCCTTCCTGCCCTTTTATTCCCAGAGCCCCACTCCCAGCCTGGGGGCCTCTGAACCCCACTATAAAGATGTGGGCAGCATGAGGAGGGGGCAATGTCCTCTTACGGCCCCTGACACCCACCTGAATGTCCCAATGAGCCCCAAAATGTTCCAGAAGAGAAACAAGCTGTCAGAAACACACTGAGAAACCACCCAGAGGACTTGAAATCGCCTTAGAACTTGGGAAACATAAGCATAGTTCTCTGTGGTCTGCAGCGTGGTTTTCACAGCCGGGGTCTAGGAACAGACATCAGCTCTGAGAACCACATTAGGGGAGAACCCCCCAGCCACCTCAGTCAGGCTGCACCTGGGAACAGCCACCACCTGGCTGGACGGAAGTCTCCCTCCCCGGGGTGCTGCCCCAGTGCCTTGCCTTTCCAGCTCCACCCAGGCTCTCTCTGCTCCTGAGCTGGAAGGGCCCAAGCCTGGCCCTGGAGATGCAGCTCTCTGTGTCATGCAGGCCCTGTTGGCCGTGGGGGCTGGTCAGCACAAGGAGTCAAGAATGAGTGCTCCCCCCCGGCAGTGCCCTCCCCGGTCACGTTGCTCTCAACCCCAGGAAGAGCACCCTGGGATTGACGGGCGGGGAGGACAGTGACTGCCTGGTGACACCGGTTTCCTGTGCAGGCCATGGTCTCCCTCATTGGAGACCAAAGCCCCTTCTCACAGTTCCCCTCCCTGAGGGCTTCCCAAGCACTTTCTTGTTACTGTGTGACTCAGGATTCTGTGTGTGAAAAAGACTCCAAAAGACCTCCCTTTTGGCTAAAGAAGAAACTGAAGACCAGAAAGGTTGTGGGGTTTACTCCAAATCACATAGCATGTTAGTTAGTGGCAGAACCAGGCCAGACAGCTTGGGGTCCGCAGCCTTTAGAGCAGAGGCTTGGGCTTGGGCTACCATTAGAATCCCCTGGGGACCTCCCCCTAAAAAAATAAAACCAAAGCAGTTTCTATAGAGTGTATTCCAACTCATGGTGACCCCCCGTGTTGCAGAGTAGAACCGTGCTCCATAGGGTTTTCAAGGCTGTGACCTTTAGTGAGCAGACTGCCAGGCCTGTCTTCTGAGATGCCTCTGGGTGGGTTTGAACTTCCAACCTTCCAGCTAGTCGTCGAGTGCTTACCTGTTTGTACCACTCAGGACTCTAGACCCCCTATGCAGACTGTTGTAAGTAGTCAGGTCGGCACGGTCACCGGCACACAGTAGGACTTCATCAAATGTTGGCTTAGGGAATGCAGGTTGGGTGGGAGACCAGCAGTCTTTAACTAGATTCTGCTGTGTTCAAAAGTCCCCTTTGCAACTTGACAACAGTGCCTTCTAATGGCAGGCTGCCTGAGTCCCATCCAGTTCAGTCAGGGCCAACGTCCCTAGGAACTTCAGTGTTCAGGGTTCTTGAGCCCTCACTACACCATGTGAGACACTCTTGCAATGAAGAGAAAGGCAAGGTAACACTGGCTTTGTTGTTCAGAGAAAAGCAGAAAGATCATTTTCTTGGTTAAAAAAAAAAAATCATCAAAGCAGGTCTTTCCCTCTTGGCAAACGCTAAGCACGTAATTCCTTCCAGCAGTCTCAGCCAGGAGTTGGTGGTGAGTGACCACTGGACATGGTGACTTGAGAGGCACAAATAGTGGCTGTGGGAAAGGGTCAGCTGAAGGACAGCAGGCACTAGCGAGCCACTCTGGGTTCTTGAGTACCAGAGGGGCATGATACACCGAGGGCTGGAGGATGATGGAGAGAGGAGGGCAGAGGCATCAGCAAGCCTCTTGGGCCCCATGCCTTTCAGTACCTCCCGCCTACCAGCCCTGGAGCTCACCCAGACCAAACACCTCTCAGCATGTCTCTCTCACTGATAAAATGCTGGGCATAAGACAGCCCCCAAGCTGTCGCGTTCCTCCCGCTCAAACTCTGATCCTGTGAATGGTTGCAGTTGCCATCTTCCTAGGAGAACCGCACAGAGTATTGCCTCCACAACCAGCGATGACACTGACAAGCATGTCTGCCTTTTGTGGAGAACATCATGTGACTGAATCATACACGGGGAAGAGTCCTCATCCTGGCCCTGAGGTTCCACACAACCTGGGCCCTGACCTCACCTTCTGCCCCAGCACACTGGTCCAATGTCCTTCAACATTCGAGGTGAGTGCCTACCTCTGGGCGTTTCACATGCTGTTCCAGCTCCCTGGATGGTCTTCTTCTCAGCATCTCCATGATCCCTCCCTCACTTCATTTGGGTCCCTGCTCAAATGTCACCTTCTCTCTAAAACAGCACCCCCATGCTCCTTCTTGATCTTTCTTTTCACCTCTTACAGCTGGCCCGTATTTGTTGTCTATTGTCTGTCACCAGCCACCCCAGCCGAAGAGCAGGGAAAGCTGAGGGCAGACCTAGACTGTGTTGGGCCCTCAGACAGTCTACTTGTGGAGTGAACACCCACTAGGGCCAGGCACTTTGCCAATCACCCAGTCCTGGACCTAGACCTGGGCAAACAGCACTCTCTGGTGTTGGTTTCCTTACTTCTGAAACGAAGAGGCAGGAGGTGGCCTGGAGGGGCCCTTGCAGTTCCAGGGCTCCTGACCGGGCCAGGTTAAGAGTGAAGACAGGAGCCTGTATCTCTCTCCTATGGTCATGTGGTGGCTCCTTCTTAACTCAGGACGCAGGCTCTGGCACATCCCAGAGTGGGAAAACACTCAACCCTTGGTCACATGGGCCTTCTGCTGCTCCATGGTCATGTGGGTGGGTCCCACGTGCCACTTTCCCTCCCTCCTTCCCTCCCTTCCTCCTTCCCCCCTTTCATCCCCCCCTTCCTGCCTTCCCTCCCTCCCTCCTTCCCCTCCCTCCCTTCCATCCCTCACTTCCTCCATCCCTCCCTCCTTCTCTCCTTTTCTTCCCTCCTCCTTTCCCAGCTCACAGGGCTGTTGTGAAGATCAGAGCACAGAAAGCTGCAACCCTGTGTGCCGGCTGCACATTCACTAGGTCCACGCTCTGCTGCAAGTGGACAGCACCTGACGTGCCAGGCCCTGTGGGCACTTGTTCACCACATTATACTCAGCTCCTAGTACCATGCCTGACACATAACCTGGACTCAGTATTTATTGCATGAATGGATGCCTGACTGGGGTGCTGGGGAGATGGTAGCCTCTGTAGCTCCCACTGCTTCCAGAAGGCCTAGGAAGGCTTTCACCTGTGCAGGAACCTGGGCAGGGTGAGAGGGAATCCCCCTACCAGCTTTATTGCCCTGGAGCCCAGGCCTGTAGCTCCACCCCACCTGTGTACCAGCAACCTGGGAGACCTCAGTTCGCTGTGGGGAATAGTGGCAGGGCAGGGGGCTGCCCAGGCTCCCTGTTCAAAATGGGGGTCCTTTTCAGGAACAGTTTCCTATTCCTTTGCAGAAAGGGGCCTCAGGGGCTGGGCTGTTTGTCTTTGGAAATAGGTAAAGGCATCACCCAGAATTGCTTCTAAAAGGGGCCTGGAAAATGTTCAGGGAAGAATTTATTTTTACAAGCAGACTTCTGCCAGACACACATTGTATCTTTTGGGAAAATGCTGGATCTTGACTAGTGAGGGAAGAGAGACAGGAAGCAGGGCTGGATGTATTCATCAAGGCCATTGCTAAGCAGAGGCTCCAAACTATGAGAGTGCCTGTCTGGGGTGGGCAGTTCAAGGGTGAGTTGGGGGTCCAGCCAAGGAGGCTGAAGGGGGCTGCAAAGGGTATGGACCAAGCACTTCTCTCCTGTGGAGGAGTCTCCAGGCTCCCCTCAGCTGACAGGGCCATACAGCTGTACCCAGCAGCTCTTCTGCAAAGCTGGGTGGGAGCCGATTCTAGGACATCAAATCTCATTTCAGATGTTCTGGGAATTCTCTGTCTAAGAAACAACAGCCGTCAGTTGTCTGAGGCCAAACCACACATTGAGCCTACACAGTCCGATGTGGACCCAGCATCATGTGTGCCCCTTTCCCACGGTAGTGTGTTCTGCTAAGCAACAACTAGTTCCTTGGGGAGCAGGGTTCCTTCGTGGTTAGGGGCGAGCATACCACAGAACGGAGTATAGGTGCCTCAGTAGTCCCTCTGTTCCCAAGGGCTCCATTGACACCCAAGACTGTGGTGGAATTGAGTTCACCCACCTCGCAGTAGCTCATAACTGAGAAATGTATCATGGCGGTCTGGGGAGAGGATCCTGGCTCCACCCAGCACCCCTCAGAGCCCTCTGCTTCCCTTTATCCTGCCCTCCTCCCCAGCTCTCTTCAGGATATGTGGGTGAAGCACGTAGGGCAATGTTTCCACAAGGGAGAGACGTTGCTGCCAGGTTCTTGCCCACATTTGGGGTGCACCATGCTCATGACTTTAGCCAGGATCTGGAGCCCGTAATCCAAGACTTCCTTGTGGTTACAGCTGCTTAGTCCCCTCACTGTCCAAGGAGTCCTAGTGTGGACCCAATAACCACTCCCTCCCTCCTTCCCATCCTCCCTCCTTCCCTCTCAGCTGTTGTGTTTCATCTTTGGATTTCCATACACAGCCCTGCTTCCCACCCATCCTGTACTCTGTGAAGGCAGTAAGGGGGGGTCTGCAACCTATTTCCAAGATTTCAAAAAGCCCAAAGGAAATCATACATTTACCTCAATGAGGTTCCCAGACTAAATAAAACATTAAGTTTATTTGCTTTGGGCTGGAGTCATATCAACTCTGTGTGGCAACAGTGGTTATCTTGACTGATCAGAAGCGCTAATTGGCAGTTATATGTCTTTGATGAATAAAACTTAAAGAAACAAATTATTATTCAATAAATGTAGTTTGTTGGGTAGATAAAAGCTTTCAAAACATGGAACCCCTAGAGGAAAGAACTAAAAAGGAACTTTGGCGGTGAGGAAGGATGGGAACCTCTGATCTACGCAAATGTAATATTTTCATTAAAACAAAGCACACATTTTTCCATAGCCCCTTTGATGCCAGAGTTCTCATTAGTGAATTTGACTTCACAGCATTCTTACAAATAATACATTATTTGTGCCAGCTTTTCTCAGGGTGACATACCCAATGCTGGTAATAGCTGTTCCTTGGGAGTTAATATCAAAGGGTCCTCGAGGAAAAAACTTTGGGAAAAACAGAGCTAAGGAACATTAAACCATTTGTGATGGGGTTTTCAGAGATTTAATGGAGACTGTGAATTAAGAATCCCTGAGGAGGGTGGGCATTCCCCAAGGCACAGGTCCCATTTTTTGAGGCACAGCTCAGGTAACAGGTCTTCCACAGAGTACACTTTGCAACATGACAACAAAGGTGACCCACCATCCCATTGACAGCCTTAGGGGCAGACAAAAATAGAGGCGAAAGAGGGATGAAGAGATAGTGTAGGGGCAGGTGGGAAGGCAGGCCCCAGGACGGGGTAAATGTCAATGATCTCAACACTTCCACAACTCCACACTGCTCTTGTTCTGCTCCCCTGCAGAATGGAGGTGCAGAACAGGTATGAAACAGGTGTGGAGGACAGACAATGTCATCCCAGTGACCCGGATTCAAAAGAAATAGCTCAAGTGACTGCGGAAACCTTTGCTTCATCTGTTCTCAGCCCCATCTTGCCATCATCGTCTCCGAGGGCCACAGGAAGTGGGGAATTTGAGAAGTGTGTCAGCAGCCTTTAATGAACCTCAGTTCATCTGAGATCCACTAGGCAACCTACCTGACTCCTCACCCCTTAGGGCCTTTGGGGGTCCATCTTCCTTCCTTTGGGGCCAGCAGCACCTATACTGGTCGTGTTGGCAGAGAAGGCACACAAGGCCGCCTCTTGGCTCTTTAACAGCACACATTCACCACCCTTGGTGTGCTATGTATCATGTCCAGGTGCAACAAGAAAATTTAAGCAACCCATCCAGATGTCAACCCCCAACTCCAAATGTGCAAGAATCTGGAACAAGGCAGGTGTGTTCCCGATGGGGGCTTCTCCAGGCGGGTGCACAGACATGTGGCCGGATTTGCTTTCAGGAACCCCTTTTACAAAGAGATAAAGCAGGGCACCTAATCAGGCTGGAGGAGAAAGAGGGAAAAGTACAAATACTCCCCTAGGGGGCACTGAGCTCCTGTTCAGAAAAAAAAAAAAAAAAATCTGGAGACGGATAGTGATGATGGCTGCACAACACAGCAGTGTAATTAATGCCACCGAATTGGACACGTAAAAAATGTTGAAATGGCAAATGTTTTGTTATATATTTTTGTACCACAATTTTAAAAAAAGTGGGGGGGACATGTATTCAGCTCCTACAATATGCCTGGCCTTCTCACCCGTGTTCTTTTATTTCATCCTCATACATACCCAGTAAAGTGGCTTTATTATCTCCATTTTACAGAAGAGAAAACTGAGGCTCAGCAAGGTCCATGAGTAATTATTAAGTGGTCTCTGCGGCTCAAAGTCCCACAAGCTGCCTGAAATACTATTTCCTTAAAATGCTGTCTGACCTGGTTTTCAGGCTGGCTCCTTCCTTTTCTTGAGCTGCTGAGTAAGTTCACTCTCCAACCACTCCCCTTATCAGGTTCCCACACTTCTGGGTCACTATGCACCCATCCCAATCAGCTTAGGGGCGGATACCAAGAACTAGGAACAGCCCCTTTGCCCCCTGAGACTGCAGAATTGTTCAAAATGCCCAACCCCAGGAAGCCCTTGACCTAGCTAACCCTACCTGCTGGCTGTATAAGCCCTCTCCTATAGTCCCAGCTTGCTGTTACCCTGTCCCTGGATGCAACCCCTTTAGGCCCCCCCACTGCATGCTGTACTCCCTGGGACTGTGACTGTAACACACCTGCTTGCTTCTCATGGTCTTCCCAGCTCTTCTTTCCTGAGCCACACCTGACTTAACATTCCATGAGCTTATTAGAGCACTGTCTCCACACTTTGCTGCCTCCAGAATTCACGAGGCCTGTTTTGGTTTAAGAAAGATGGTTGCCCAGCAAAGAATCCTTAGAGAAGTCCCTGGAAGACATAGCTGAGGCACTGTGAGGAGGGCTGTTTCAGGAGGAAGCTGAGCGGTCCATCTGCCATCCTTTCTTCCCCAGTGTTGGAGGCAGAAAGCATGAAGGAGAACCACGAAGAAGATGCAGGCTGACCCCAAGGGTCTGGCTGAAGAAGCTGACCATCCGGGTTGTGACATTCGATCTAGTGATCAAAGAAGTGCTCAATACATTGCTAAAACTATGACTGGAAATTATTGAAAAGCTTTATCATAAAAAATCTGGAAATGATTTCCACTAGTGCTTTCTATCCATGCAGAACTTCTCACTTCTTAGGCAATTTCATGTCTGTGTTCTCATCTTATCATGTTACAGTCCTGGGAGATCAGTGTCCCACCTAACAGATGAGGAAACTGAGGCTCAGCAAAGTAGGGAAGAGGCCTAATTTATGCCTGACAGCTGGTTGTTTGAGAGAATTCCTTGTTTTCCCACAATGAACGATAGAGTGCAACGTCTTATCTGGAAATACCTCTAAGATAGTTGTCAGTGACTTGAATTGCTGAGCTTAGTTCATGTCTGTGGCAAAAGTAGGACTCCAGTCTCCTGGCACCAGAGCCATGGTGTCTCCTCCTTCTGCCATCCCATCTCTAGACTTAACAAAACAAGTCACTTTGCATAGATTTCAAAGGCTTTACACACCCAAAAATGGTCCCTGGATAGCTCAAACGGTTAAAGTGCTTAATTACTGGCTGAAAAGTTGGCGGCTTGAACTCACCCAGAAGTACCTTGGAAGACAGGCCTGGAGATCTGCTTCCAAAAGGTCACAGCCTTGAAAACGATGTGGAGCAGTTCTACTCTGCACACACAGGGTCACCATGAGTCAGAATCAACTTGACGGGAGCTAATCAACAACAACATACAAAATGGCACCCTGTCTCTGAAAATACTTTTTGATGTACTGTGAGACGGTCACCAAGTTGCCTTGACCAAGATATGGTGACCTCACATGCAAGCTGTCTTCTGCCCAGGAAGTTGTCTGGAATCTACACTGAGGTCCTCTGGAACCACAAGCAGATGACCACTTAGGAAATTGACTCAGGCATTGACAGTAAATTTAACACCGGGGCTTCTTCCAGCAACCACATTTGTTGAGTCAGGCTTAATTCTACCACAGTCCTTCTGGGCCCAAGGGTCCAAGTCCCTGGGCATCAAGTCTGTGAGGCATTCTCAGATTAGGTATTATACTTGGGTGCCTTTAGTGATAGGATAAAAATTCTGTCAATCAACAGTTACTGGGTTTCAATAATGTATCAGTTTAGCTGCCTTCCCCCCCCCCCCCCCCAGCAAATTCAACTGGGTACTTTGGAATATGCATATAATCTAAAGATTTTTCTAGCATAAGCTAAATGCTTAATGTTGTCATGGAATGCCAGTAGGGTTGAGTGAAATTAAAATGTTATTCTGAGGGGAAGAAAATAAAAAGTCTCTGGTAGGGACAAGCAGCCAATTTAGGGGCTCTGTGATTTCCACTTGTACTGATACTGCTTCTATTCCGCAGGAATAGGAATGGGCTGATTATGAAGCTCATTATTATGTTACATTGGTGACAGAGACAAGGAACATTTTAAGACACAGGAACAGAGAGTTACAGAGTTACCAAGTCACTGGTTAAGATAAGGAAAAGAGAAATGAGAAGATAAGGTAAAATAAATAAGCATTTTGGAGCCCACATCAGGTAAACAACTCTTTCTAATTAAGAAAAAATTTAAAGCATGAAAGAAAAGAAAAGGAGCTTAAAGACAGTTTCTGTCAGTGTGAAGTATTTCCAGGAAAGAATTAGGGCAACTCAGGATTATAATTTTCTTAAGCTTTTGATTGAAATCTCAGACTTTCATCCATTCTGCAGTTAGAAAAGCAGGAGGCCAGTGGCTCAACCTACAGTGAGCGGAAACAAAAAGCCAGAAATAACCTCAGGCTATTGAAATTCTTGGGAAGGGAAAGCCAGTGGAAAAGAGATGGCTGTTCAACGAACCCTTTGAGTCACCCCCATTCTTCCTACTTAGCTACGTGTCTTGGTCACCCACGTCAGGTAATTTCTGATGCCCATACTTTCCCTCTCAAGTTTTCTCCATCAAGCTTGCCCTCCCCCGTGGTTTACCTGAAGTCCTCCCTCCTGCGGCACAGGCTTCAGAGCGCCGTCGTCATAGGGCTGCTGGGTAGTGAGGTCCTGTGACCATGTTCGTCGTCTCACCTCCCCTCAGGAGAGAAGCTCCTGGGGGCGGAGGCCTTTCCTTTTCTATAAGAACACCCTCACACACACAGGGCTGCCAACGCTAGCGTTCCAACCATACTGGTATTTTAGCTCCCTGCCAGGTAAAAAGAATTCGTTAAAACCTCAAACATAAAACATTCTATCTCTATTTTACCATTAAAAAAAAAAAAATCTCTTGGCTGTGTATATAAAAAAATAAAATTTAGGAGTATTCTAAACCAAACCCATTGCCATGGAGTCAATTCTGACTCACGGTGACACTACAGGACAGAGTATAACTGCCCCATAGGGTATCCAAGGCTGTAATCTTTATGGGAGCAGACTGCCACATCTTTTTCCTGTGGAGTGGTTGGTGGATTAGAACCACTCACCTTTCAGTTAGCAGCTGAGTGCTTAACCACTGTGCCACCAGGGTTCCTTTCCTATTAGCATGTACCAGGGAGTGTTAGGCAGCCATTAAAGAGAGTAAGATCCATACCTACTGACCTGGAGGGATTTTGGGGATGTATATACTGTTAAGTGAGCAAACCAAGCAGGCAAGAATTGTATACGGTGTGCGTGGTGCAACGTTTGTGAAACAATGAACAAGTAGGAGTGAACAAGGACAAAGACACACACTTTCAACAGCCCTTATCTTATGGCGCATTGGGGTATGGACAAAGGTGACCTGATGGAGGAGGCCTAAGAGAAAAACGATTTGAAGAAAGCACTCAAAACTGCATGTATTAGCATAGCCATTCCAGGTTCTCTGAGGGCAGTAAAATTAAAACAAACAAATAAACCTTAAACCATAGATTTTTCGTTGGAGTAATTGTGGTAAAAACACAACGAAAGCCCTCTGTAAATGAAGACAAGGAGACTGGGGTCGGAGCGCTGAGCTGAGGGGGCAGAGCAGCCCGCCTTCTGTCAGGAGTGGGACACAGACAGGGTTCAGGTTTCTCCTGCCTCCTCTTCCTTCTGCTCGCCCCCCTTTCTCCTCTTCTCCCCTCCTCCACCTCCCTCCTCCTCTTTAACGCCTTCCCCTCCTCCTCTTCCCCCCCCCGCCGTCTCCTCCCTCCCCCTCCCCCTCCCCCTTTCCCCACCCCTTTACAGGAATCTCTGCCGAGGCAGTGGGGGCTTGCCCCTGGCTGTGGGCCTGCTCACCCCCAGGGAGCCTGTGAGCCTCTAGAGAAAGGGAAGGGCCCTCTTCTCCCTCTTTCGTCCGCCCAGAATCTGGTGGGATAAGTGACTTAGCCAAGGTTACAAAATTAGTCACCCAAAGATAGAGACCTACGACGGGTCCCTCCCACTCCAAGTGGGGTCTCTCTTCTGCATCGGGTGGCTGCAAGGAATGGATGTGGGCACGTTCCTGACGGCTCTGACAACCCCGCCGGGAACCGAGCGAGCGGATTCCTGGGGGTCTGGGTCCCAGGGGACGGCAGACGCTGCAAGCTCCCGCGCCCCAGGAGCCCATTACTGCACACTGCACGCAGCTCACTGCCTGAACCCCGATTTTTAATTTTCCGATTCGGAGTTGCCTGCTGATGCGGAGGCAGGTGGGAGCCCCGCTGACACCCACAGATGGCCTTGGGATGGCTTAGTGCAGTCCCGCTAACTGAGCTGCAGAAATGTCTGCGTGCAAATCAGCCCTAGTATTCAGTTACCGTAGGGCGGCGTCCGGTTTCGGAGGGCCTGTGGGCTCCCTTCCTCTGGGCCTTCTCAAAGCTCCATTACAGGCATACAGCAAGGACGGCTGGCAGCGCCCCCGCCCGCAAATGGAGGGTGCCCAGGCGTGGAGGTGGCTCCCTGGCCTCAGCCCCACCAGCCAATCCTGCTCCCACCCACCGTGGCCTTGGCTTCTGAGACCTCAGGCCGGCTGGCGCGGTCCTAGGGGAAGCCCTTCTTCCCACTTTCCAGCAAAGGCGCAGACTCAGAGACCCTATCCAGGCCTATGGGAGTGGGGTAGGGGTCCTGTCCTCTGTGATCCCCGCCCCTGCAACACGTGGTCTCCTCCCACACTGTCTGCCGCAGTGAAAGGTGACCCCCTCTGTCTACTTGCACAAGCTGCAAGGTCGGGATCCTCCCTACAGCTCCTCCCTCAGCTCCGTGGGAATCAATTGCCAAACCTTGTCCATTTTTTTTTTTTTTAATTGTATTTTGGGTGAAGATTTACAGAGCAAACTAGCTTCTCATTAAACAATACACATTGTGACATTGGTTGCCAACCCCACAGACCCCTCAACACTCTCCCGTTCTTGACCTTCGGTTCCCCATTACCAGCTTTCTTGCCCCCTCCTGCCTTCTAATCCTTGCCCCTGGGCTGGTGTGTCCCTTAAGTCTCTGTTATGGGCCTGTCTAAATTTGGCCGAAGGGTGAACCTCAGAAGTGACTTTGGTACTGAGCTAAAAGTTGTCTGGGTCCATACTTCCAGGGTTTCTCCAGACTCTATCAGACCAGTAAGTCTGGTCTTTGCATGTGGGTGAGTTAGAATTTTGTTCTACATTTTTCTCCAGCTCTGTTGGGGGCCCTCTATTGTGACCCCTGTCAGAGCAGTCAGTGGTGGTAGCCGGCACCATCTAGTTGCACTGGACTCAGTCTGGTGGAGGCTGTGGTGGTTGCGGTCCCTTAGTCCTTTGAACTAGTCTTTCCCTTGTGTCTTCGGTTTTCTTCATTCTCCCTTGCTCCTGAAGGGGTGAGACCGGTGAAGTATCTTAGATGGCTGCTCACAAGCTTTTAAGACCCCAGACAGTATTCACTGAAGTAGAATGTAGAACATGTTCCTCATAAAGTAAGTTAGGCCAGTTTACCTGGATGATCGCTGAGACCATGGTCCCCACAGGCCTCAGCCCAGTAATTGGGTCCCTCAGGGAGTCTGGAGGTGTCAGACCTTGTCGATTTAATCTCCTGAATTTCCCTCAAGCCCATCCTCGTCCTGCTTCCCGTCCAAGTTGCTCTCATCCCCTGTCTGGGCCGCTGGAGAGCCTCCTACTGGGCCTTTCTATGCCTTTGCCTCCCTCCAAATCAGCTGAATCTGGGTCTTTGGAGGTGGAGCCCAGGTGTGGGCACTTTGCAAACCCCTCAGTGATTCTCAGCCTATTCTCTGCACAGCAGCTGGGATAATTGTTCTGAAACACAAATTTGATGGGTCATTCTCTCTTTAAGGCTTCCCAGATGGCTCTTCTGATTAAGACAAAACTCTCCCACCCCTTGTCCCTGAGGGTGGGCCTCTGCTCACCCACCTCAGCTGCTCACCTCTCCACCCCTCCTCTGGGAGAGCCCATTCCCTCTGGCTTTCTTCCAGCCCTTCTCGTTGGTCACAGTCCTTTTTTCCCCTGCCCTGGAACACCTCCCTTCCATGTCCCACCCTCTCCTCCAAGTCCATTCTTCCCCACCCCAAGCAGGTCTCAGAGACCTGTGTTTTCCACTTCTTCACACTTCTGTTTGTGATTGCACATTAGTGAATGTGATTGTTGGATCACTGTTTCTCTCTCCCCTTCCATGAGGGGAGAACTCTGTCCGAATGTGTCATTGTCACAGCACAAGCTATGCATTGAGTTATGCCTGTTGAGTTGAGTGACTAGGTAGTTACAACCTGTGTTCAGGTGATGGCAATGATGGTGAACCAGCATTGCAGAGATCACAACCCTAAACTCAGGATTCCAGAAGGGGTTCCTCACAGAGTTGGTGTCTTAACTGAGCGCTGAAGGACTAACTGGGCTTTTTCAGACCTGGGCATTGGGGTGCAGGTAAAAGGCATGAACAAGGGCATGGAGGCTGGATACTTGGCTGAAACGAGTAGTTCACAGGAGGTAGAAAACAGAAGACTGGAAAAATAGGTGGTGATCGGATTACACCGAGCCTTGAGCTTCAGGGAAGCAGTTTGGGCTTGCTGCAGGGGGCTTCAGGGAGTCCTTGAGCACTGAAATTAGCATGGATAGTATTATTCATTATCCACTAGTATTTCCACATTGGCATTGTATCCCAGCATGTCAGAACTGGACGGGGCCTTCTGAGTGTCCTTGGGCCACCATTACAAAGCACTACAAAGTGAGTAGACTTACAGGACAGAAATTTATTGTCTCATGGTTCTGGAGGCTAGAAGTCTGGATCGGGGTATCACCCATGTCAGTTCCTTATGTGGGGTTTCAGTGAGGAACCATTCCTTGCTTCTCTCCTCCTTCCTAGTGGCTGCTGGCAACCCTTGGCTTTCCTTTGCTGCTTTTTTCGTCACATGGTGTCTTCCTCCTGTGTGACTCTGTCTCAGTGTCTGTTATCCTCTTTCTAAGATGCCACTCAGAAGGAATTAGGACCCTCCCTCTCCCGTATGATCTCACTAATTTAAATGATAACATCTGCAAAGAAAAACTCTCTTTCTCCAAACAAGGCCACATTCATAGGTACAGAGGTTAGAATTTCAGTATATCTTTTGGGGGGACACAATTCAATCCATAACAGGACCCATGACCATCGTAGTCCAGTCCCTTCCTTTTGCAGGTGAGACAGCTGAGGCCCAGAGAGGGAAAGTGTCTTCCTCAAGGTCACAAAGCTGCAGTGTTCTTTCCAAAAAGAAAGAAGGCTCATATCAATTAGGTGTCAATCTAATTTTAACACCCTGTTCTTCTTTCTCCTTGCTGGCCTCACCAGCCAACACCTTCTTCTCTGTCCATTGTTAGAAAATAGGTTTATTCATAAAAATATTCCTCCTAGCTTCTGTTCTGCTGGCCACAGCTGCTTAGAAGTCCTGGCTTCTGAGCCTAAGTCTGCTGCTTCCTTAGCATAGGGCCTTGGGTCAGTCCCCTCTTCCCCTTCTTCCCATAGGAAGGTCATGTGGGGAAAACCCTCTGGCCAGCTAGTCGTCACGCAGGTGGATGTGCAAAGGCTCTGTGGGATCCTCAGGTTGATAATTCCATCCGCTATCCATCCCAGCCAGCCAGGCCCAGAAACGGTGACAACCAGCCTTCGTGGAGATGCTGACTGTTAAGGCAGTGGTTCCCTGGGGGAGCCAGGTGGACACTCCCAGCATCATTTTTAGCACCTGCCTGTAGATGTTGCAGGAGGCAGATGGAGGCTCAGGCTCGAACTCTGACACCTGGTGTAGAATGAGGCTCTGAGGGAGCCACGGGCAGGTCCCATCCAGGCACGAGGATTGAAGAGAAAAGATTCACAAACTAAAGTCAGTCATTGTTCCTCTTTTTAAACCCTATGACATCATATGGTCCTTAAGGACTGATCCTGTCCCTCCTGGAAGAATTTGTGAGTCGTCGTTTTTCTGGAGCTTGTTTCTCTACAAATGAAGGGATCCCCATAGCAACGACATTACATCCTTGGAGCCGTAAGAAGGAAGTAGGAGAACAGCTCCCTGCTTCTTCTAGGATCTGAGGCCTCTTGGTTACATAATTCTGAGGGACCAAGAAATTGGCTTCCTCTTCCTCTTCAGATTTCAGCTGACAGAAGCTGCAGCCTCTGGAAGGAGACAGTAACTAGGGATATCAGCCCTAGAGCTGAATTCAGAGGGCTGGCCCATTTTGGAAGTCGTGAGCAGGAGCGCCCACTCCATCTGGTCTGCTCAGGAAGTAGCCAGGCCTTGGCTGGGGTTCAGGCCTTTTCCCAAGCTGCTCTGGGTACCCCCCTCCTTTCTCTTTCCTACTTCCTTTTTTTCCTTCTATCAGAAAGCATCCGCTTCCCTCCTTGACCAAATGGGAAAAGAACTGGAAAACCACCTCAGGTCAGTCTTGACCTCTAACACTCATTTCTCAGAGATGTAAACTGGCTGGGCAACCCCCTTTCAGGCAAGCAGGAATATAAGCGGTCTGCTGGCCCCAGTAATCGAGAGGTGAGTGGGCACATGTGTGTACATGTATGCATGTGCATATGTACATGCATGTATGTGTGTGCATGTAGGTATACTATATGTGTGCGTTGTGTGCACATGTGTGCACGCATGTGTGTGCATGTATGTGTGTTCCCACCACAGTAGAGACTGCCCGGGAGCTTACAGCTCTTTGAAGAATGGTCTCTCTATCCTGTACCCCACACTACCGCTCCGCTCTTCCTCCCTACCTGTAGGAGGTTCTGTTGGAAGGAACTTGAACAAGCACCTGTGTACAGCTGCAGAGACTTCTACAGGTCAAGGGAGACTACAGCACCTCACCCCACCACAGAGGTCCACCCTGAACTTTAAGGCACAGAGAAGCCAGAGGCAGGGGATTGGAAGAACCAAGCCTAACCCCATTTGCGATGGTAGGTGCATTTTCATCCTCTGGGCCTCTTTCCTGCTTCTTGGACCCCGGCTGCTCCTGTCTCTCTCTCTGGGTGGCTTAGTGCCTTAAGCTGCCTGCCTTGCCCACACCATCCGCCCAGTGCCCGTGCAGCTCTGCCCGACTCACCGCTGTTCTATTGTCCTGGACTCCACAGCATCCTTCCCTTTCACCCCAGGACCAGTCACACCCCCTGCTTGGTGCTAGAGAAGCAATGGAGTGAAAGGACGTGATCACAGGCTGTTTTGAACACAGACCTCCCCAGCAGTGATCCACCCTCCATCAGACTTCCCTCTGTATAGCTTAGGAGGGGGGCACTACCTACCATCTTAGCCTCTACCAGCTGTTTCCCTCCCCCTCTCCCTTAGGACAGACTCTCACCCACAGCCAGGTGTTCACCCTGGGGGTCTGGGTTTGCCCACCCTTTGGGGCCCTGGGGAGGGTGGAGGGAAGCAGGAGGAAGGGGAAGTACGATCAACCCTGAGGAAAGAACAAGAAACCACAAATTCCCCTTTCCTGTCTCCTCCTTGGCCCACCCAGAGCTCCCTGCAGCAGATCCCAGACGTTCTGAGCTGTCTCCTTGTGGAATGGCTGGTCACCCACACCTGGGACCACAGGGCTAGGCAGGCTGTGAGCAGCACACCAGGGGCTCCGCTTCTGTTCAATTCCACCCAAGCACTGATCAAGTGAGCTTGGACTCTGGAGCTTGTTCCTTGTGGATGGGATGCATGGGCCACTGCTCACCATCCTAAGGAAAAAGAAAAAGAGGGGCTCTCACGCCATGTCATATTTTAAGGGAAAAAGTTATGCAAAGGCCTTCACACACGCCTCCATTTTCATGCTCCAAGATCACTGCTCTTGTACCTCTTGTTCTTCAGTGTCCCCGCCATTCATTCATTCACCACAGTTCTTCATGCCCTACTCTGTGCCAGGCCTGTGTTTGTTGCTGGGAAAGAATAAATCCCCAGGAGGAGGCCGGGGGTGCCTAGACGAGCCAGTGGAGGTGTACTTCCACCTCCCTCCTCCCCCTTCTGTGGGGCCGGCTTTACTTTCTGGATTAGGCTTCAACAGGAAGGGTTTTCAGCTGGTGAATATCCCTTGGATGACGTTTGACTCCAGATTATGATATAAATAGTTGTTCATACATGTCACCCATAATACCATGGAGATGGGCCCCTTTCCTCAGGCTTATCCCTATAGTGCAGATCTCTATAGCACTGGTGGTGGTATGCTTTGGTTTCCAGCCTACCTCTCCAACTAAAAAGAATGTTATTTGCAGACCCCACCCTGCCTCCCAACAAAAGAAGAAAACCAAACCTTTGAGTCAATTCCAACTCATAGTGACCCTACAGGACAGAGTAGAACTGCCCCATAGAGTTTCTAAGGAGCGCCTGGTGGATTTAAACTGTCAACATTTGGTCAGCAGGCGTAGCACTTAACTACTTCGTCACCATGGTTTCCAATATACCACTGCCTCCCAGCACCTTAGAAACCTTAGTGATTAACCCAGTGCCCAGCACATAGTAGGTTCTCAACACTTATGGAACTGACTAGAACTGACCCAGCAGGCAGAAGAAGCTCAGAAGTGCTTTGAGGACTCAGAGTTGAGGTCCTGGGTGCAAGCCATGGGGCAAGTAAGTCCTGGCACTGCCACTTCCCACCTGGGTAGGTTCAGTCCTGAATGACCTCATCTGTGAAGTAGAAAGAATAATATGTACCTCATGGGGGTGCTGAGAGGATCACTGAGACAGTGTATATAAAACCGGAACAACAAATAAGAGGTTCCCTCTCATAAAGGGATTTCTAGAGAAGCTGTTAGGTCTAGAGTTGAGATTTCCAAAGAAGAGTTTCTTCAGCCAACAAATATTTATTGAACATCTCTGTGCTAGGTGATGGAGCACCTGGGGGCGGAGAGTCTTAGAACAAGGGAGCGATGGCGGAGGAGCAGGGAAGGGGGTGAAGAGAAGTAGGTGGGGAGATAGAATCTAGAAGAGACAGGAGGAGGGGCCAGGGATGTGTCCACGCAGTTGGCACTTGCTCGAACTGGAAATGGGGGCAGAAAGGCCCCTCAGAAATCCACCGGGGGGCTGAGCCCTGGGAGACACTGGCTTAGTCAGTGGTTCCCGTGTGGTGGCTTTGAAGCAAAGCCAAAGAGAGTAGTAGCTCTAAGGCTTAGAAGGAAAGATTCCCTCTTCAAGGACCCAGGAAGATTAAAGGGGGAACTGAGCCAAGGGCTGGAGGTGGCAACAAGTCCCATACCCAGATTTGGCCCAGGAGATAGTTTCCTAGAGCAGACAGGAGTGACAGTCCATGCATAAGGGCAGTGTCCCCAGAGAGGGTTTGGTGTGGCCTCAATAAGGCAAGCCCGGGCTGAGGCAAGCACGTGGCAGGCAAGTTTGAAAAGCCATTGGCAAGTCCACGAAGGCTGGCAGGCATGGGACTTTCCACCAAGGGCCTCTACTCAGATATGAATTCAAGATACCACCCATGTTCACAGTGAGCCACCAAATGAAGTGAAGTTGTGACTCCAATGATCAACAACTTCCACACTGATTCATCTTCCAAAAAGATGAAATGCTACACTCCAAATGTCCATCAAAGGATAATTGGATAAACAAAATGTGATATACACATGCAATGGAATATTAGTCAGCCATAAAAAGAGTGAAGTACTGATAGATGCTACAACATGGCTAAACCTGAAACACATGATGCTAAGTGAAAGAAGCCAGACACAAAAGGTCACATACTGTATGATTCCATTTATACAAAATATCCAGAATAGTTAATCCATAGAGACTGAAAGCAGATCATTGGTGCCAGGGGCTGAGGGCAGGGAGGAAAGAAAGTGGGGAGTGGACACGTAATGGGCACACGGTCGTCTTCGGGGTGATGAAGAAGTTTTGAAACTGGATATAGGTGATAGTTGCAGAATACTGTGAATACAATAAACACTGCTGAATTGTACACTTTAAAATGGTTATGTTTACAGTTCTATTATGTGAATATCACCTCAATTTTTTTAAAAATTGGACTATTGAAAAAAAAAAGATGCTGTGATGGGTGTTATAATGGGGCATCCAGGTCCCCCTTCAGGAAAGGAAGGGCTTATTCCATCAGGTGCTGGGATGCTGCCCACAGGGCACCTCAGCTGAAGAGGACTCTTCACCCCAGGTCCCGCCCCTTCCTCAGGTGACTGCACCCAGTGACTGAGTGAACAGGGGTATAAAGGCCTGACCCCTGTGCGCCCACTCTCAGCAGCTCTGAGGGGTCACCCAGCTTCAGAGCGCCCGAGGGTCCTCTGATCTCTCTCTGAGCTGCATTGCAGCTTGACTTCCCTCCCTGCCCATTCCTACCACCATCCCTTCTCTCCACAGCTGTGGGTCCCAAGAATTCTCCCTAACAAACCTCCGCCTCTGAAGCGGCTTCCCAGGGACCCAGCCAACAGACCCCATCTGTGAAAGGCCTCAGTACACAGGCAAAGCAGCGGGATCATGTCCCAGCCTTGGGGGCCCAGAGGCCAGGATGTACTTTGTCCTCAGCATGAGGGCCGGTGAGGGTCGGGCTCCTATTTTTGTCATCTGAGGAGGAGCAGGTTTGCAGCACCGGCTCTGTTGTGGCATTTTGGTCTCACAGTTGCCCTGGGATTTCTGCCAGGATGAGGCCTCTGCCTGGCTGGAACTTTGGAAAGACATTTACCACACCATCCTGACCCCCCAGTTTACTGGTTTCCAAGGTTTTTAAAAATAGAAGTGCGAAAACCACTAAATTGCCAAGAAGCTGTAACGTTCGCGCTTCTGTGGCCACGCCAAGTTTGAAATCCAATCTTGGAGCTATATGAGGAAAACAAGGCCCTGTTTTCCCTCTCCTGTGACTCAGCGGCGGGGCTGCTTGGTGGAAGAGCCACACGTGGCTCAGCGGCCCCGGGCGTCGGTGTTCTGGAAGGGCATCGGTGCTCTGGAAGGCCTGCTGTTTGCTGTGAGGACATGGCCTGGAGGTTTCCACAGCGGCCTCGTGTTTCACCACAGCCTCTTCCTAAAGCCCTGGGCTGTCATCAGAGGGATCGATGACCAGTAAAGAGAGGCAGAGACAGGACTTGGGGAGCCTGGGCCCAGGAAGCTCAGGCAAGTACTGAAGTAACAACCTCAACATTTCTGCTGTCTTTTCTTCAAAAAGAAAGTATCAGGACTCACCGTTTCCACAGGTCCAAGCAGGTTCCTTCAGAAAGCGTTTTAAGAGCCTGGATAAAGCAGGAAGACTGACATGATCACACATCAAGGATGTTCTTAAACGCACCAATTTGCAATGTGTGATACATTGCAGGAACTAGGCTGAAGTTTACTTTGGTGGAAATTATGAGGACAGAGTCTGTGAAGGAAACGAAAGGGTAAACAAGATGTCACTGCATAGGACAATGAACAGTCTTTCCCAAAACTATAAAATCTTCCATGTACATGTAGTAACTGATATGCTTACTGTAATTATAAACCATTTCCACCTCTTCATTAGAGATTCCCTAAGTAGCCTCCCTGCCCAAGACTTATCACGCCTAACCTTCCACATGGGCTTAAAGTAACAAAACTGTTCAATATAAAAGATGCAATTCAGATTTCATTTTATGATGGTGGTGAGGCTCTCCCACTTGGAGCCCTGGTGGCACAGTGGTTAAGAGCTCGGCTGCTAACCAAAGGGTTGGCAGTTCAAATCCACCACCCAATCCCTGGAAACACGAAGGGGCAGTTCTACTCTGTCCTATAGGGTTGCTATGAGTCAGAATTGACTGGACAGCAATGGGTTTGGCTCTGTTTTTTTTTTCCCCCTACTTAAATGAGATAAAACCAGTTGCCATGAAGTTGACTCCACTCCAACTCATGGCAACCCTGTGTGTGTCAGAGTAGAACTGTGTTCCATAGGGTTTTCAATGGGTGATTTTTTGAAAGTAGATTGGCAGGCCTTTTTTTTTTTTTTTTTTTTTTGAGACACCTCTGGGCAGACTCAAACCTCTGACCTTCCGGTAGCAGCGTTAACCTTTGCACCATACCACACCAGTTATTTAAAACGTAAATACATTGATGATTTTGAACGTAATCTAGATGATGTGACATTCTATAAACAGTTGGTCAGTGTCTTTGCTGAGATGCAATCCTGACCCAGGACTGTATACACTCGGCCTCGTGTTCTGATGCTCACACTTTGTCTTGTCGCCTGTGTCCACCTGGGTGTGTAGACGTTGCACCCAGCTACCTGTCAAGGACAAGTTGCCAGGGTCTGCCAGGAGGTCAGTGGGAACCAAACCAGATTTGCCCTCCTGAGGCCATGCCTCCTGGGGCTTTGGAGATGACTGTTGTGGGAAAAGGGACAGAGAACTACCTGTGTTTTGGCTCCTTTTTGCAGGCTGCATTGGATGCGTGTCCTGGATTTGTGACTTGGAGACAGCCTCTTTCTTTTCTTCACAATTTATACTGGAAGCCTCTAGGCTGAGCTGGCATTTTCACACATCAAAAATGCCTTCTGATTGCTGAAGGTAGAGCCTTTGAAACACCCTGGCTTATTTATAGTTCTAATTAGGGAAATGCACTCAGAGTTTTTATCCTTGGCTTTGAAAATGCTAACCAAGTCGAAAAGCCTCTGGCTTGAAACTCGGAGCAGTTTAATGGTGACTTTTTGGAATGCAGCCTCTCCATTGCTCTAGGACAGTGTCAGGGCCAGCTTCATGGGCGTGTGACCTGCATGGTCACACAGGGCCCTGTGCTCAGATGGGCCCTGATCTTGGTTTAATGCTCTGCTGTTGCTGTCTTGAAATTCTTACTTTTTTAATAAGGGGCCCTACGTTTTTATTTTGCACTGTTGTTGTTAGGTGCTGTCGAGTCGATTTCGACTCACAGCGACCCCCTATGACAGAGCAGAACTACCCTATAGGGTTTTCTAGGCTGTAATCTTTATGAAAGCAGACTGCCACGCAGGGGTGGATTACCCAGTAAGCAAGGTGCACGTAGACTTTGTCTTAGGCTGGATTCTCTAGAGGAGCAAAACCAGTGCAGTGTGTACATATATAGAGAAAGAGAAAGAGAGATTTACACCAAGGAAATGGCTCACACATTTGTAGAAGCTGGAAAGTCCAAAGTCCATGGGTCAGACTGGAGGCTTCTCCTGATTCACGGATCCTCAGGGGCTAGTGAATCCGAGATTAGAAGGCCAGATAGCAGGCCTCTGGCTCACACGCTGCGGAGGGCAACGAAACCCAAGATCGGCAGGTAAGATGGCAGGTAAGCTGCTAGCTCAAGTCTCAAGAATCAGAGGTCAGATAAACAGGAGCCAGCTGCAGAATCCAGGGCGAGCAAAAGCCCATGAGCTTTGCCAGAAAGTCCAACTATATTGGATGCAGGTCACACTCCCAAGGAAACTCCCTTTCAATGGATTGGCTGCTCACAGCAGATCCCATCATGGAGGTAATCACATTACATCAGATCTCATCATGCAGGTCATTACATCATTATACGACTGACAAACCACATTATAACTGCCAAACCACTGAGAATCATGGCCCAGCCAAATTGACACACAAGCTTAATGGTCACAGGCTTATAGTAAGCAAGGTACACATGGGCTTACTTGTGCTTACTTACTAATCTGTAGTGCACCATTTCACATGGGTTGCACGGCATCTTTGATGTGTTAAAAAAAAATAGGTGAAATGGTGCACTACAGATTAGTAATTAAGCACACTTAAGCCCATTCCTACCTTGCTTATTGGGTAATCTCTCTTTCTCCTATGGAGCCGCTGGATGGGTTTGAACTGCCAGCCTTTCAGTTAGCAGCCAAATGCTTAACCATTGTGCCACCTGAGCCCCTCAAATTATGTAGCCTGTTCTGAGCAGTGCTTCTGGAACTGTATGGCATACAAACCACCCAGGATTCGTATGATGCCAGTTATGAGTCAGTAGGTCTTGGGTGGGGCCAAGGTCCTGCATTTCTAACAGGCTCCCCAGGTGATGTTGGTGCTGTGATCTCTGGACCATACTTCACAGTAAGGGCAGAGAGCACTGCTGTCTGGCTCAGATACCAAGACAGGTTCTAGGAACAGTTTCTAGGGAGCTTAGTCTGTTTGGAAGGGGGCATGACCTTTGGGGTCCTTTGGGTGGCCACAGGACGCACTGAAATTTGAACAAAACTTTTGCCTCTCTCCCTCACATGAAGTGAAAACTCCCCAAGCCTCCTTGTCCTCTGGAGCCCCTTGGCTAGCTTGGTTAATGGTACCCCTGTTTGATGAGTCCTCAAACCCAGTTCTTTTGCTGCCTCTTACAAAACAGAGAACTGACCCCAAAGGCAAACCACAATACCTGATCTGCCTCAGCAAAACCCTGCAGTTCCTTTTGCAAGCCACCTGCCAAGTGATACTCTTTGACATTTTATTTTTCAAGAGTCCCTGGCTAGCACAGTCTGTTTTCTGTGTTCCTGAAACCCTGAGCCACAGTGTGGTGACATTTAGGGTTATTCCAGGCTTTTATTCTCTGTCTCTTTGTCCCCCTCACTTCCTAGGGTGGTTGCGTAAACAGCCCCTGCACAATAACAAAAATAATATTAGTTAACCATGCCAGTTATTGTCTTACTGCCTCTAACCTTCAAATTCATCCTTTTTGCTTGCTCTGTGAAATTGGATCTGGGCCCTTGAAATATTTCTCCTTTGGCAGCTGGCACTGAAGCTTGTGAGTACAGGATGCTGGGGAGACGGTGCAGGAGGAAAGGGTTTTACTTCCTGGTTCTTGGATACTCATTTGCAGGCTCTGGCAGCTAACACCAGCGGCTTCTCCAGGTCCAGCTTCTGCAGCCAGGGGCTTATGCAGGGCGGGGCTCCCTCAGTGCATGGCGGCCGACAAATCCCAGCAGCATCGACACCCCCTCACCCCCACTCAGGTGAGATGCCTCCCCAGGAGCAGCTTTCTCTAGCAGCCTAGCCAGCCAGTTGCCTTCAAGTCCTTTCAGACACATGGCAACCTCATGTGTGTCAGAGTAGAACTGTGCTCCATTGTTTTCAATGGCTGACTTTTCAGAAGTAGATTGCAAATCTGCTGCAAAAGATCTCTTTAGAGTGTTAAGAGGCAAAGATCTCACTTTGAGGACTAAGTTGCACCTGGCCCAACCAACGGTATTTTCAATCATCTCATATGCATGCACAAGCTGGACGATGGATAAAGAAGACTGAAGGATTGATGCCTTTGAATTATGGTGTTGGTGAAGAATATTGAATACATCATGGACTGCCAGAAAAACGAAAAACTCTGACTTAGGAAGTATAACCAGAAGAAGTACAACCAGAGTGCTCCTTGGAAGCAAGGATAGCAAGACTTTGTCTCACATACTTTAAACATTTTCAGGAGGGATCAGTCCCTGCAGAAGGACATTGTGCTCGGTAATGTAGAGGGTCAGCAAAAAAGAGGAAGACCCTCAACAAGATGGATTGGCACAATGGCTACAACAATGGGCTCAAGCACAACAATGATTGTGAGGATGGCACACGACGGGCAGTGTTTCCTTCTGCTGTGCATGTGGCTACTACGAGTCAGAATCCACTCGCTGGTACCTAACAACAACATGTTGCCAGACCTTTCTTCCAAGGTGCCTCTGGTTGGACTCAAAACTAACCTTTTGATTAGCAGCCAAACATGTTAACCATTTGCACCACCCGGTGAGTCCCCCTAGCTCCCTAAAAAAATAAAAATAAAACCTAACCCATCGACGTCAAGTTGACTCAGACTCGCAGGGACCCTACAGCACCCTATAAGGCACATTTTCAGCAAGTTGCTGTGGAGGTCTATTTCGGCACTCACCTTAGTGACTGCACCTTTTACCTGCCATTCCTCTGTTCTTTAGAGTTACTCCCATTCTCAGACATAGTTACTAATTCTTTATATTAAACTTTCCCTCCTCAAATTACTATGTGGTTTTCTCTCTCCTGATCTGACCCAGACTAATAGACAAACACACTAACAAACACATATAGAACATTCACACACTAACATGTATCTGACATTTACATACTAACATGTATACAGCATTTACACACTAACATGTATACAGCATCTACACACTAATGTGTACGCAGCATTTACATGCGAACATGTATACAGCATTTACTACGCACCAGGTACTGTTGTACACACTTTATGTGTGTTTACTCATTTAATCCTCAATAACCTCATGAAGTAGGTACTCTTATTATCCCTATTTTACAAGTGAGGGACCTGAGGCACAGAGAGGTTAATGCTGGCCATGAGCTGACCTTCCCAAGGCCCCTTCTTGGTGACAAGCATGTCCATGCCGTGAGCTTGGTGGACTCTGGTCATAGGTTAGGAGGCACTGTTGAGCTCTTCATCCTATGCCTGAATGCTGTCATGGTGCAATGGCAATTACAGGGCTCAACGATTTCCACACTGTCAGTATTTTTCACTCTTTGGAGAGTAGAGGAGAGGCTGGGCCAGGCCCCAGGCAGAGTCTCTCTCACTCACCCAAAGCAGCAGAGGTGAGGTGGGCATAGGTGGGGACACTGAGTCAGAGCTGGGTCCCTCCTACTTCAAGATTTCATGACTCGTGGAAGTAGCAAGCATTTGTTCTCTGGTGTAATGTAGCACCTCTTTGGAGGTTCTCCATGAGGGGGCCCTGCTCTACCCCTGCTACAGAGACCATGAAGAACTCAAAGTGCCACAGTGATAGCGTTAAACAGCCAGACCACCAGAGTTGGGGCAGGGTCTCCCGGGAGAACTGCATTTCGGGGCTGGAACGGCTGAGCCTGTAACTGGATTCCTAGTTTAGCTGTGTGTTTGATGAATGTTGTTGTTGTTAGATGCTGTTCAGGTGATTCCAACTCATGGCGACCCCATGTGTACACAGTAGAACTGCTCCATAGGGTTTTAAAGCCTGTGATCTTTCAGAAACAGAATGTCACTCTGTCTTTGGCTTTTGGCTTCTGAGGCACCTCTGGGTGGTTCGAACTGCCAACCTTTAGGCTAGTAGTTGAGTGCTTAACCCGCTTGGCCCACGTCTGGACATTTAATTAACATCAGCTGCTTGGTATAGGAAACCCTGGTGGTGTAGTGCTTAAGTGCCACAGCTACTAACCAAATGGTCGGCAGTTCGAATCTGCCCAGCGTTCCTTGGAAACGGTATAGGGCAGTTCTACTGTGTCTTACAGGGTCGCTATGAGTCGGAATCCACTAGACGGTACCGGGTTTGGTTTTTTTGTTGTTGTTTGGTATGAGGAGGGAAGGAAGCAAGCAATAGGAGTGAGTTTGGAGAGAAGGTGCCTGGGAGCAAAGACAGAGAAGTGGGGAGTAGAAAGAACAGCATGGAGCCTATTCTCCAACCCGGCCCCGGGAACCAAGTCTGTAGCCTGTAGAGAACGGCCTGTTGGCTATTTTCACGAGAGTCTCTGCAGGGCACAGAGCACCAGTAGAGGTTCCGGGGTTCAGGCCAGAGGGCTAGACGCAGACTGGGAGAGGGAAGCCCTCCCCACCATCCCATTGGTGCGGAGCGTGGTGCGGCTCCAGCCCAAGGCTGAGGAAGCACAGCACGTTTTGGCTGCTCGGTTTTGTCTGAAACGGCACAGGCCTGAGGCAGCGCCTCACAGGGCAAAGGCGGGGGTGGGGGAGGGAGGTCATTCCCCAGTGCTTCCCCATCAACATGCGCTCCCTGGCGGTTCTAGCGGTAGAAAGAGCACAGGCCCTAGGCAGGGGCAATGGCGGGGTGGGGAGGGGGCACTCTTCAGTGCTTCCCTAGCAACAAGCGCCCCCCACCTGGGGGTTCTAGTGGGAGAAGCTGGACAGACGGTTGGCTGGGCCAAGGGCGACAGCGTCTGAGACTCCAGAAAGGCCTGGGAGATGCTCCTGAGGGTCCTCTGGGGTTCTGGGTTATGCATAGTAAGGCAGGATGAGCTAATGAAACACGGGCATTAGCGCTGATATAACTTTGTGGCTATGACTTTTTTTTTTCTCTCTAATTGTGCTTTAAGTTTACAGAGTAAATTAGTTTCTCATTAAACAATTAATACACATATTGTTTTGTGACGTTGGTTGCCAGCTCCACGACATATCAACACTCTCCTCTTCTTGACCTTGTTTCCCCATTTCCATCCATCCAGCTTTCCTGTTCTTTCCTGCCTTCTTGTCCTTGCCCTGGGCTGCTATGCCTATTTAGTCTCCTTCACATGGTTGAACTACGTGCGTTATTGTTTCTTTTACCAGCCTGCCTGATCTTTGGCTGAAGGGTAAACCTCAGGAGTTACTTCAGTACTGAGTTAAAAGGGTATCTGGGGGCTGTGGGTGTGACTGACTAAAGTCAAGGACTTGGGGAGGAAGGGGCTAGGGAAACTTTGGTGTGCTTTGGAAGGACGAGACTGGAAAAGTGGAACAGAGGCAGACCTTGGGATGTGCTCTGCATCATCCCAGAAAGCAGGCCGGAGGTGATGTCACCAAGTTCCCAGAAAGGCTTCCCATTGTTCCAGGCACCATCTCTGTGCTTCCTGGGACAGAGGGCAAGAGGGAGCGGACACTATGTGCATTTTGTCAGCACAAACAAGCCAATGTGAAGTAAGTTGCCTTCTGAGTTGAAACTGCACCCAGGCCAGTTGGGGACGTTGTTATTCTGCCCAAGTAACTGGGCTCACTGGCCATCAGGGAGGGATTTAGCATTCCTCCGAAGCCCACTGAGCATCTGAAGACCTAAGCAGAGAGGCCTGCTTTAGAGGGGATGGCACAGCTGTGACAACGCTTCCCTCATTTCCCTTGATGTACACCCCACCCCCGAAAAGTGTGGGCAGGATATTCATGGAGTTCGGGTGTTCAGGGAGGGCCAGAAAGGATCATTGCCAAAATGGCTGAGATGAACTTGCAGCTCTTTCTTACCGTTCCAGCAGGAGAGCTGACAGGCTCAGGACAGAGGCCTGGAGAGTGGCCCCAGCCTGGATAATGCCAGGCAGCGTTTTACTTTAGAAAATTTGCACTTGGCTTTGGAAGAGGGAATGATTCATTTTCAGAAAGATTAATCTTCTCCACTTGGGCAACTCGTAAGCTTTTTGAATGAATTTGACTCCTCTGAGCACACACCAGCCAGAAGGTGGAGGCAAGGAAAGTTGGGGGTGGGGTGTGGGGGTGTCCTAAGGGGAGGCCTGTTTGAAATTAGTGTCTTTCCAAAAATGTTCAAATCCAAGGGTTGGATGAATGTAAATAGGGCTTGTAAAAGACGCCCCCATCTAAAAGAATCCCCACAAGGTTCTTCATAAGCTTCAAGGATTTGGAGCTGTAGCCGTTGAATAATTACGGTTAACAAGGATTTTTGGTTAAAAAGGCAAGTATTGTCAGGGTAGGGGCCCTGAGGGCTAGGTAGGCTAAGGAGGGGAGGGGAACAGTGCTGGTTTCTATCGTAAGCCTGGAGTAGAGAGAGCACTCACAAACTTAGATCAAGAGGCGCTGCATCCATCCCACTACATGACTAATCTACAGGCCCCCAGGAGGCAGGGCTCAAAGACTAGCAAAGTAACCGCCCATGAGAGCTCCTCCCCACCAGGCAAAGCCCATCCCTGGACTGGATGCTATGATGGCCTCAGGAGGGCTCTCCTGTCACAGCCATGGTCCCCATCACGTTGGCTGGATGCCGTGATGGCCTCAGGAGGGCTCTGCCTGCCATGGCCATGGTCCCCATCACCCTGGGCTGGATGCCATGATGGCCTCAGGAGGGCTCTGCCTGTCACAGTCATGGTCCCCATCACCCTGGGCTGGATGCCGTGATGGCCTCAGGAGGACTCTGCCTGTCATGGCCATGGTCCCCATCATCCTGGCCCGCAGTGCTCTGTCTCACCTGTCACTTTTCAGAGCATTACCTTCACAAGCTCACCTTACATGGTTCAGCCTGCATGTTCTGCACGTGGAGATCAGGCAGGTAACCAAATAGTTACAGAGGAGGCCACTGGAGCCTGTGAGGGGCTGAGGACACCAGGAAGTGGAGTGGCCTGTAGAAAGCAGACATGGAGGGGGAGGACACAGAGCCCTGGGGGCAGATCTGGGACTGGAGGAAGACCAGCCTGAATGGAGAGGTAGGAAGGTAGGTCACCCCGGCATGGTGGGGGGCTCATGCAGGGGGCCCAGCATCCCAACAGGCTGGCTTCCATCCAGAGGGGTGGAGGAACACAACAACACTGCAAGAGGTTAGTCACCAGTTTCCTCAGAAGTGAAACACAAGCCACAGCGCTGTTCATTCTCTGACCAATAAACACCCACATGTTTATTAAGGCAGAACGGAAGAAGCAAGGAATCCACATGAGACTCTTTAGGGAGAATCCCACCACTGCCATATCCGGGGCCCGGGCTTCACCAGCATTTCAGCTCTGCTGGCCAAGTGAGGGAGCCTGGTGGCACAGTGGTTAAGTGTTCAGGCTGCTAACCAAAAAGTCGGCAGTTTGAATGTACCAGCCACTCCTTGGAAACCCTATGGGGCAGTTCTGAATCGATTTAACAGTAATGGTGTTTTTGGTTTTTTGGCCAAAGGAGTGTGGCAGTCCTGGAAAGCTGCCCAGGCAGATGGCACATCCAGACATCCAGGGCCTTAGTAGTGCTGAGTACTTTTACCTTCATGGGCCTCTTCCTCCAACCAAAAAATAAAGAAGTTAAAGTTATATGTCACAACTACGTTGGTTAAAGATGGGCGTATTAATATTATATATTAAAACATCTTCTTCTACATAATAGTTTCTTCCCTCTGATTTTAAATGAAGTGGAAATATTTTCATGGGCCCCTAATGGTACTGGGGGTTCAGGCGCTGTGCCTTCTGGGCCACATGGGTGAGTCGGCCCTGGTCTTGGCTGTGAGTGGGGCTGGAGCCCAGAGGCCACATAGACTGGGACAGGAGGGCTGGAGGAGGCAAGGGGCAGTTCTGTGAGAGATCCACCTTGGCCAATCATCCAAGAATGGGCTCCAGACTTGGGAGATGGAGAACCAGACAGGACTTTGTTCTTACAGGAACTGGGGCTGGGAATAAAGCAAAAGGTAAAAGACCAGGCCCAGTCACTCAAACGAGGGCCCAGTGGGCCCTGCAGCAAAGGTACCTTGATGCTGCATAACGTGACCCCCTCACCTGTGGTTCTGTGAACCTCCCTCAAGGAGAAGCAGGAGTCCCTGGATGGTGCAAACTGTAATACTCTGCTGCTAACCAAAAGGTTTGAGGTTCGAGTCTACCCAGGGGTGCCTTGGAAGAAAGGCCTGATTATCTACTTCGAAAAGCAGCCATTGAAAACTCTATGGAGCACAGCTCTACTCTGACACACTTGGGTCGCCATGAGTTGGAATTGACTCAATGGCAACAGGTTAGTGAGGGGCAAAGCTGTCCCAGAGCCTGGGCCCCGGCTGAAAGACCAGGGTAAGTGGCCTTGAGGTGGAGCACGGAGCACTTCCGGGCCAGGGACGGGGCAGGGGCGACAGGATTTGGCTTTGCTACATCTCCCTCATCATCATAGACTCCTAGGTTTGGTTTTTGGATTACATCCCCCTAGACGGGGCAGGGGCGACAGGATTTGGCTTTGCTACATCTCCCTCATCATCATAGACTCCTAGGTTTGGTTTTTGGATTACATCCCCCTAGACTCGACGGCACTGGGTTTTAGTTATAACCGGGCAAAGATATGGACAGGGTCTTACTCTCCGTCACAATTCCCAGCAGAGTGCTGAGCCCGTGGACAATTGAGAAGTTCTTTTTGATTAATCAACTGCCACTAAATTTGTTGCCCAAGTGAACCCAAACAGCCCCAAATGGAGCCACCTGTCCAATGGTCACAATTCCTGGAGAATCGGAGACCTGGCAGCAGGGGGCGCTCCAGCGCTGGCTGTTGATGGCCCGCAGGCCAGATGGGCGGTGCCTTGGCTTTGGGGGAGGAGGGCAGGGCTGCAGGAGACCTGGTGCTTCGAAGCCAGGAAATTCCATGGATCCTAGGAGGAAGTGTCCAGTGGAGGCAGCTTAGAGCTGGAAAGAGCTTCCTTGGGAAGGAGAAACTCAGTTTGAAAATATATCAAATGTTAAAAATAACTCATTGTCCCCCAGCCCCGCCCTGGGAACCCATTTCTTGTGGCTGACCTCTCTGCCCGGACGGAGCTTCTTCCCAGAAGGGCAAGACAACGGCTCCACCCCGCCCCCCGCAGGGTGCTCACATTAGGACGTGAATTATTGGGGTGAAACCCTAAGCTGCTCATTTTCTGCTCCTTTGCCCTCCCCTCTCAAGGTTATGAATCCGGAGAGCCCCTCAGATCCCTTATCTTTGTCTTAAAACAAACACGGGCCAAAGAGAGGGATGCATACCGCGGGACCACCTCTGAAGATTGCCCCCAGCCCTCACCCTGAGCAGCCCACTAGGTGGTCTTATTTTTAATCAAAGAAACACAGCCCCTTCAGCCGCTGAGGACTGCGATGAGAATAGTCGGGGACAGATGTTGAAGAGAAACAAAGTGTGCCCTGTAGGAAGTACGGAGCAAAGACAGGCAGAACAAGCACTGCGACAGAGGGACGTTGCTGGACAAGCCAGAAGGCTTCTGACAATGGCCTGGTAGACAGACATTGAGATCCAGCATTTGCTTTGATAGAGTGGTAAGGAGTCATGTAGTCAGGTTGGGTCATGGAAAGTGGGGTGACCAGGAAAAGTGGGGATCGAGTAGGTTGCCTCTAAGGCCTGGACCTAGTCCCCATGTCTCCCCAATTGCCCCGCAATTTACATAGATAGAAAGTGAAGCCCAGAGAAGTTAAGTAACTTGCTCAGGGTCACACAGCAAGTTGGCAAAAAAAAAAAAAATCTGGTGCGTAAGACTGAAATAGTTGTTCACTGAGTCATTCAATGAACTCACAACTCCTGTGAACCTACTGTGTGCTAGGCTGTCCTCTGATCTTGGTCTCCGGGTGGTTTCTCAGGTGTTTGGCCTCCATCACCTTTTCATCATCCTCTACCACAACCCAATCCACACAGTGTCTCAGCTGAGCTTCGTTGTGGTTCTCTCCATCTGTTCCCTCTTGGGCCTCCAAGACTGTGCTTTCAACAGGCATTTGGCATTCTCCCTCCAGACTCCCTCTTACCTGAAGGACTCTCAGGGAGAGCAAGGAGTGGGCAAACACCAGCCTGGCCCCAGACAGCCCTTCTCACAGGGGATGTGGGTCCTTGCTCCCTGAGTCTGGGAGGAGACACACTGACAACCAGGCAATGGCCTAGAGTTAAACGGCTCCTGCAAATCATTGCTGAGTCTTTGCATCATTTCTGATCATAATATTTAGCCTTTGCTAGTACTAAATGCTTTCCACACATTATATCACTTAAACCTTCTAACAACTCTCTCAGTTGGGTACCTCTATTATGCCCATTCCACAGATGAGAAAACTGAGGCTTAAAAGGACGAAATAGACAAAGATTTGAAGAGTTGAAGGAACATATCTTCCTTACAAAGAAATTCCAAGTAATAAGTGTAGATACTCCCCATTCTAGGAGGTGGCGTTTAACTCACCTCCCCCTGAGTATGGGCTTAGTGACTCACTTTTAGAGTGTGGAAAAGGAAAACTGTAATTTGTCACTGGAGAACGCTGACAGACACCTTCCTCAGCCAGGTGATCAAAGTTAACGTCGCCAGTGACAAATCACATTGCTATCATGTACACCTCACATGATGTAATGAGGACACTTTACCTCTGTGGTATTTTCTCCCAAATTTATAACCACAGTCTAGTCATGAGAAAACACCAGACAAACCCAAATCAAGGGACATTCTGCAAAATACCTGACCAGTACACTTCAAAGGGTCAAGGTTATAAAAACAAGGACAGACTGAGAAATGGTCACAGATTGCACACAAGATAAAATGCAACATGGTATCCTGGACTGGAGCCTGGAACAGAAAAAAGACATTAGTGGAAAAAATGGTGAAATCCAAATAAAGTCTGCACCACGGTTATGTAAGATGTTAACGTTAGAGGAAGTTGGGTGAGGGATATTGGAGAACTCTTTGTACTATCTTTGCAACTCTTCCGTAAATCTAAAATTACTTCAAAATAAAAAGTTAAACAAACAAAAGATTAAGTAGTTTTCCCCAGGTTGCACAGTTGTTAAGCAGCTAAGCTAGGATTCAAATCCAGACCCCAGGTTCTCTAAAGCACACTCTTAGTTGTGTTTTCAAATAATGTTACTTGCTGTTTATTGAGTTCTGACTGTGTGCTAGGCACTTTTACAAGTTATCTCAAACAGAAACCATCCCTTGTATTATGGGCCTATTCTTTCCTTTTTTCTCCAGGAGACTGTACAATCTACAATGGATGGAGTAAAATTAAAAAAAGAACAAATAAACTGTTGCCATCCACTTGATTCTGACTTATCAACCCTTTAGGAAAGAGTAGAACTGCCCCATAGGGTTTCCAAGGCTGTAATCTTCACAGAAGCTCACTGCCACATCTTTCTCCCATGGAGTGGCTGGTCGGTTCAAACAGCCAACCTTTTGGTCAGCAGCCACATGCTTAACCACTGTACCACCAGGGCTCTTTTTAGTAGGAGTGTTGTTAGATGCTGTCGAGTCGGTTCCAACTCACAGCAACCCCGTGTACAACAGAACGAAACACTGCCCAGTCCTGCGCCATCCTCACAATCTTTGTTATGCTTGAGTCCATTGTTGAAGTCACTGTGTCAATCCATCTCATTGAAGGCCTTCCTTTTTCCATTGACCTTCTACTTTACCAAGCATGATATCCTTCTCCAGGGACTGGTCTCTTCTGGTACATGTCCAAAGCCAGTAGGAGCGGTAGTTTTCAAATCTAGTTTCAAACATTAGCATGTACACACACACACACAGAGCAAAGCATTTATGCAGATGTGTGGGGTTAGAATAGTACAATTTCCTTCTTTTGTCTTCTAGTAGGGGCAAAGGGAGTATTGTTTCCCAGTCAAAGGACACACTGAGGAGCTGTTCCAGCCCAGGATATAAGCAAGGATGTATTTTCCCCCAGAACGTTCAGTTCCTTGGACAGCACGTACAAGTAATGCTCTAGCCAACAGCAACCTCAGCAGCTCCTTCCTGCGTGATCTTGGCCATGAGGTGATGGTAAGAGAAGGAATACCCCAGGAGCCCTTCGCGGTGCTTCCAGCCCCCAGCTGGGGCCTTCTCTTCACTGGAGCTTCTAGAGAACATTTTGTTTGAAACAATGACCTAACTCTTGTTTAAACCAACTGGTTGCTGGAATTTTTACTTTCATTGTTATCAGATCCATCAGAAGGAATGCTTGAGCCCCCTGGCTGGAGGGAAGATCAAATCTGAGCCAGGATTTGTTCTCTTAGCCCGAGAGAGGAGGGGGTGCTTGTAATTTGGAGTGAAGACCTCTCTATGGGCTGTGAATATCCTAGTAACTCCTCCTAAACAAAACTCCTGAATAAACACACGCACCATGCTGCCCCTTTCCGTGGCTCTGAGCTCCCTGGCTGTGTAAAGTAGGCTCTGTCCCTGTGAATATGGGGCAGATCATTTCGTCTTATCTTGCTCACCCTCAGGGGAGAACGTGCCTTCTCTAGACACTTCGCTATGGCAGAGCACCCGAGTCCCCACGGCAGCACCCCTTCCTCCAGGAAGACAACTGGCGAGTGACAGTTACTGAGAGTCATGTCGAGGGCCACGCGCTTTTCTCACTGGGGGAAGGGAGGCCCACGGGCGAGGACTGTAAGCGAGTCTGAAGTTTAACCATTCCCCGTTTTCTTGAGACCTGAGAATTATTGTACATTTTGAAAAAAACCTAATCTAATTTCTGTATTTAGTCTAAATAGTCTAATATGCTTGGTCAGTCAAAGTCACTAAATCCTTTTTACAATGACTGAGAACACTTTATGCCCCCACCCCGGATCCGCCTCTAAACCAAGCCTATCTTCTTTTCTCAGCCAACTAAGAAGACCCATTCCTGTTTTTCAACAGGAACAAGGTATAAGCTAGCATTTCATTCAACCATAGGTTCCTAATTGAGTTTTGACACCGGAAGAAATCAGTGGCAGGTTTGGGTGCTACAAGGTGGGGAATTCAGAACAGAAACACCACTGAAAAACTCCAGGGGAAAGGACAGAACTTTCCATCATCAATGATCCAGAAGGGAACATGGAGGAACATGGAAGAAAGGGACTGACCCCTCCAGGATATGTGGGACCAGGGTCCTGGGCCTTGCAGGCAAGCTGAGAGCAAGCATGGAAGCAGCCCTGCAGATGGCCCCAAGTGAAAACGGGTAAACCTCACCATGAAGGGTCACTTGGTTGAGTGTTCTCTGAGGCGTCTTCCCTTGTGATATCCCTGACCTGGTCTAAGAAACCAGCCTTGTCTCAGTCGTGGTGCCCAGTACTAAGGGATGACTTGAGAGGTCCCTGGTGGTGCTGGGGGCGGGGTGGGGGGGTGGTCGCTGAAATGTCCCTGTTGTTGCTATAAGTATTTTCATTGGCTTCGTCACCATGGTTGGGTCCTCCCTGGCACCCTTTCTCCTATCTAAGTTACTGCTCTCTCATTGTTTCCCAGAGCCTTGTGTCCCCACTTCTTGGGAGCCCTCACAGGCTGCCTTGTAATTTCTCCTGAACTACTTCACCTTCCCTGCTAAACTGAGCCGGGGCCATCTTGGTATCTCCTGCAACACTTAACACAATGCCTGCCACTTTGTTGCTGCTGCTAACTGGTGTTGAGTCAGCTCCCACAACAGGGTGACACCATGCACCATGGAACCGTTATGATCCATAGGGTTTTCACTGGCTGATTTTTGGACACAGATCTCCAGACCTTTTTTCTAGGCCTTCTTAGTCTGGAAAGGAATTCTGGTGGTGCAGTGGTTAAAGCGCTTGGCTGCCAACTGAAAGGTTGGCGGTTCAAAGCCACCAGCCACTCCAAAGGAGAAAGATGTGGCAGTCAGTTTCTGTAAATTCTGCTCTGTTCTACAAGGGTCATTCTGAGTTGGAATCGACTCCATGGCAGTGGGTTTGGTTTCGTTTGGTCTTAGTCTGGAAGTTCTGCTGAAACCTGCTTAGCGTCATGGCAACAGGCAATCCACACCTGCCACTTTAAGGAGATCCCAAATGCTTTAGGGAAAAAGAGAGGGAAGGGGAGGCAGGCTAGTTCCATCAACTTGGGGTCAGCTCCTCCTGGCAGGGAATTGGAACTACAAGAGATTAAAATTTATTTTATTATTTTAACTCTTTATCATGAAAAACTCCAAATTACACAAAATAAGGGAGAATAAAATAATAAACATCCACATCTCTATCATCCAATTGCAATAATTGACAATATTCTAACATTTTTATTTCACCTACCTTGTACATTTTTTGCTAGGATATTTTTAAGAAATCCCAGATATCATGTCAATTCACCCCCACACACTATAAAATGAGACAGTGAGATGTAGAATCACTGAATCTTGGGGTTAAAGACCCTCCAAGACACCTTGTGTTCATGCTGGTCAGCCCGGGTTTGCAGGCTCTGCAGTGAGTATCCAGGGTCTGGGACACCCTGACCCAGGAAGATGTGAAACGTACGGGGGACGCTGACGTCGGCTCTCTGCCTGAGACACCCCTGGCTGGGTCCTGGGGGGTGAGCGGTTTAGCCACTTCCTTTCCTCCAACATCTTCCTTCCCCCAGCTCCATTTAATCTACACGTCACACCTTTGTGATTTAGGGATTGTTATCTGCATTTTGGATTCCCTGGGTGATGCAAAAGGTGAACATGCTTGGCTGCTAACCAGAGGCACATCGGAAGAAATGCCTGGTGATCTACTTCTGAAAAATCAGCCTTTGAAAACCTTGTGGAGCCTAGTTCTGCCATGAGTCAGAATCCCCATGAGTGAGGGCTGACTCCACGGCAGCTGGCTTTGGCATCTCCGTTTTACAAGCAAAGTGGTTTGTGCTCAGAGAAGCTAAGTGATTTACTCAGGGTCACCCCGTTAGTCGAGGCAGAAGCAGGAAGAATTGCCCTCAGGTCTGTTGAAGTCCAGTGCCCCAGCTTGCCCTAGTGCACCACACAGCTGGCCCTCCAGGTCCTTTTCTCAGTTTATCTTCAAAAAGGGAGGAGTCCATAAACAGCTTTCTGCCCAGTGGTCAACAGCGGAACACTGTACACAGGCTTCTCCCTGGGGATGGTCAGTGTTGCTCCCGAAAAGACGCTGGGGAAGTTTATGTCTGCATCTGAGAGATCGGTTTCAGGACGTGTGGATGTGAGTGGGGAGAAAGTTTTCTGAGGGGGCTTCAAAGCAATCCTCATAACACACACTGCAGGGACTCCCATCCCCGCAAAGCCTTGGGGTCTCCGCTCCAGCCCTGCCTCCTCCCACGGCAGATTCCTTCCCCATTGGGCCTCCTGTCCTTTGATGTGGGATGAGCCCTTCATCTCTTTCAGATCACTACAAAGTGGCCTCCTGGTTACTTTGTTCAGACAGCTTCTTTTCCAGATATTAAACATTCCATCTTCCCAGGCCCCCCAAGCACTTAACACCATCCAGGTTGTTGCAAAATCCACTTTCCCCTGAATTGGTTGGCAGAGTCTTCTCTTCCCATTACCAGCCTCCCAGGCAGATCTGGGCACGTTCCGCCCTCCCCCCGCCCCCCCATTCTTTCCTCAAGCCAGGCTGCTCTCTGTACCAGTCCTTCCTCTGGGGAGGGAGAAGTTCAGAGCACCAGGGCAGGTCTGGAGCCTTCCCTCATTCTCAACCTTCTGGGAACCCCTGGAGAAACCTCCAGGGAAACATGGACACTGGGCCACTCAAGTATTCAGGTGGCCTGTCACCTGTGAGGCAGCTCGTGGGGGAAGCTGTGTCCTTTGCAGGGCCAGGCCCAGATAACATCATCTCCTAGTGAAGGAGAGGTGCCCCCATTTCCAGACCACAGGCACCCCCATTTCCAGACCATACACTGCCTTGAGCAACAGCCTCTCTCCTCTACCACCTGCTTGATTCCTGGGGACAGCAGGCCCTCCTTGCCCTTCAAAGAATGGCCAAGGTCCTGGAGCACTACAGTCCTGCCTCTTCTTCCTCCTCCTCCTCCTCCTCAGCTGTCAGTGCTCTACAGCTGCTCCCTCCTGCTCCTTCCGCAGCACCTGGATGGCCACTCACCTGTGCCGTGCTCCTTCCTGCAGATTACCCCCCCTGCCGTCTCTCCCCCTGGCATGGGCTGGTCCCAGAGGGGCTTTAAGCTCGGGGCTGACCAGCGGAAGGTTGCAGAAGGAACGTTTGAGCAGAATCTTTCTCATTTTTCCCTTCTTTCTCTCCTTCCTTCCTTTCCATCCCTCCCCCCCTTCCTTCTTCCTTTCTCTCTCTCTCCTTCCTCCCTCTCTTCTCACCCTCTTTCTTTTTTTGTTCTATCGTGGAAATTTTTTGAGCAGAAGTAAAGAGTATAATGAACCCCTTTGTACCTGCCACTCAGCTTCAACAATTATCAACCTGTGGCCAGTATCCACTCATCTAAACCCCCACCGCACTCCCCCACTGCCTGCCACTGAATTAAAATTGAAGCTTATTCCAGCCATTATAACATTCCCTCTGTAAACACATCTGTATGTCTCTAAAAGAAAAACATAACCACAATATCACACCTAAAAATGTAAACAATTTCTTAATAGCACCAAATGTCCAGTTTGTGTTCAAATTTCCCCAAGTATCTTGTAATGCTGCTTTTGTAGTTGGTTTGTTTGAAGTGGAGTTCCTGGGTGATATAAAAATGTTCAGCAGCTAACACAAAGGTTGGAGGTTCGAATCCACACACAGGTGCCTTGGAAGAAAGGCCTGGTGATCTAAAAAAAAAAAAAAACTTTCCAAAAAATCATCCATTGAAAACACTATGGAGCATAGTTCTACTCTGCCACACATGGGGTTGCCATGAGTCAGAGTCAATCTGATGGCAACTGTTTTTGTTTGTTTGAAGCAGAATCCAACTAGGGTCAGACATTGAACAAGGGGGACTTACGGGGTGATGGGTGACACGATCTGGTGTGGGTATGGGATGGCTGGTGGGGCTGGGGCTGGACACTCTCCATTCCCTGAGACTCAGTTCCCTCTTCCCTACTGAAGCCAGCAGAGGCTCCCATGTTTTATCAGCCCCTACTGAAGTCATCATCAGCAATGCACAGGTCAGTAAGCCATTGCTCTCTGTTTCCTGTCAGTGATGTCATCCCAGCCTTCTTTGCAGTCCTGCCCCCCCGCCCCCATCAGTCCAGGTAAAGTGACCCTGCTAGGACACCCTGGTCTTTCCCTGGTCACACGGTGTTCCCGTTACTTGTCTGTCTCCCCACGCAGCTGTGAGCCCAGTGAGGCCAGCATCAGTGAGTACCTGGCACATAGTCAGCCTATGCAATGTGCTGATAAGGACAAGGGGTGCTGTTCATAAGGCATCCTGGGGGCCCAGTGGTTAAGCACTCGGCTGCCAACCAAAAGGTCAGCAGTTCAAATCTGCCATCCGCTCCGTGGGACAGAGATGTGGCAGTCTGCTTCCGTAAAGATTTACAGCCTTGGAAACGGAACAGTGGCTGCTCTACTCTGTCCTGCAGGGTCACTAGGAGTCAGAATCAACTTAGCTACAGCCAACAGGCAACAGGTGCCACTCATGATTTTTGATTTGCTGTTCCCTTGGCTTTTTCCTGAGGGGGTCAGGAAGTGCCTGCACCTCTGACTCTCAGTGTGACTATAGAATTCACCTCCATTTTACAGAGGAGCAATCTGACGTGCAGAGTGGTTAAGTTGGTGGCTAAATTCCACAGCTGGTGAGTCGCAGGTCCTTCCTACCTCTTGTTGTCCTCCCCACCCTGAGTGAAGAGCTCCTTGGGCCATCTGTCCTGGCTGGAAAGCTCTAGAAACGCCAGTCATACAACAAGATGGCTCCTGCTTCCCAGCTGCAGGAAGTGGTTCCTGTCACAGTTTCTACTCAAGTCTCAGAGTGGTTCCTCCTGCCCCTTTACCTTCTCCCCCAGCCCAGTGGGGCTGAATTCTTTTCTGCTGGCATCCTCAGAAGGAGCTCTGGTGGCAAAGCAGTTAAAGCGCTCAGCTGCTAACCAAAAGGTCAGCAGTTTTAAGCTATGGAGCAAAGGCCCCGAGATCAGAAGGTGCCTGTTTGAGAAATAGTGAAGAGACAGCTGTGGTTAGAGGAGAAGCAAGTAGAAGAGAAATAGGCTACACTATGGAGGAGGCAATAGGGGGTTGAGTGTGGAACCTAAGACTTTATCGAGGAGGTAATAGGGGGTTGAGTGTGGAACCTAAGACTTTATCGAGGAGGTAATAGGGGGTTGAGTGTGGAACCTAAGACTTAGTAAGACAGAGAACAGAGGGGCCCCCAAATCTACAAACAAAGTAACAAGAAATGGGCCAGAGCACAGAAACAAAGCCATTCCCCAGAACAATTGGTCAGGGTATCTAAAAATAGCTGGCAAACTTCTTTAAAGTTGCCTTTCAGAAGCAGCTGGAGAAAACCAGGCCCAGGGACATGCACAGAACATCCACCTGTGACCGCTGTGTGAGCTTCCACCAGGGGCAGTGAGGGCTACAGCCCCAGCCGGGGAATCGAACCCAGAGAGTGGGAGACTGCACAGGTGCGACACCCCATAAGGCCTGCTACGAGTCCCAGAGGCCTCAGGGATAGGAGCCATCTCGTAAAGCTGCTGCTCAGGCACTGTAGTTAACGTATCCCCGCCTGTGGCTATGAATAAACATGAATCTTTTCCTGCCCAAGAGCTTTTAAAAACTCGGCCCGTCTTTTGTTCTGTGAGATGAGGGTAAGCATTGCTCTAGGCCCTCCTCTCGTCTTCAATAAAGCTTTGCTCGTGTGGAAAACTATGTGCCTTACCTGCTCATTCTTGACCAGTGAGAGGCAAGAACCTTATTCCAGTAACAGTTTGAACCCACTAGCCACTCCGTGGGAGAAAGATGTGGCAGTCTGCTTCCATAAAGATCTACAGCCCCAGAAAACCTATGGAGCAGTTCTTCTCTGCCCTATGGGGTCGCTGAATCAGAATCAACGTGATGGCAAAGGGCTAGGGTATCCTTAGCCCCTGGTGCGGAGCAAGCCTAGATAGCGGCATCACTAAGAGGTGGGGACCACACCGGGGAACACTGTCCAAGGGGGTGACACCAAAATGACTGGCTGTCTATAAAATTTTTGTGCAGTGTTTCAGCAGAAGTTTATAATTTTTTATAAAAATATCTCTGTAGTTAGTTATTACAACAAAAAATTCATGAGCCCAGCGTTCATGTATCAATATACTTACAAGGCTAAAACTCTATGCTAATTTACTTTTTGAACCTCCTAACAGTGGTTAAGAGCTCAACTGCCAAGGTCAGCAGTTCAAATCCACCAGCTGCTCCTTGGAAACCCTATGGGGCAATTCTACTCTGTCCGATAGGGTCGCTATGAGTCAAAACCGACCGGACAGCACCTAACAACAGCAACAACAACGCAATCTGGTCAGAGCTGTCCTTATCTAATTACCATGACGCTTTGACTCACGTGGTTTTGTCTGCACGTGCTACAAGCATGTGGTGCTGTGTTCTTTGAAGCTGGTGTTCTTATAATCACTGATTTGGTCAAATTTTCCAGTGTTTTAGTTGCAATATTGTGGTAATTAGCACAAGGGGGTGACACCAACCCTAGTGATGCCACTGAGCCTAGAACAGACACTTCAAAGCCTCAGGCTCAACTGTGCCTTCCTTCTGCATGCAGCGTAGGCAGGGAGTAACAAACAGATAAACGCATGTTTCCACTTGAGATCCTTGCAGGATGGCTCTGGCACCCCCTCGCCAGCATTGTTTCTGCTACAAGCCTGTGGCCCAGGTCTGGCCAGGCAGGAAGCACTCAGGTGCTGGGACGCGCTCACCTGGTTCTGCCTCTGATTTCCTGCTCGCCCTCCCCCGCCCCTGGACAGAAGGTCGGTAGTTCCTGGGGAAGAATAGATCCTTTGTGTTTTCCTTCCTTTCTTCTTGCGCCTAATTAGGAGTTGTGCTGGGAATCAAGCTAATTAATCTCTGCCAGTCCGGGGTGAGATCAAGCTCCATGCACTATCAGTGTTGATCAATAACTCCCGGCTGAAGAGCCCGAAAAACAATCCAGGTTCTTTCAACACAGGCTTTAATGAGGAAGAGGGTTGGCCTGGTGGCGGGCGGGGGGGGAGCCCGGGGGTGAATAGGTGTGGTCTCCTAGCCTGGAGGAGAGGGCCGCAGGGAGAAGCTGGGAACAGAAGAGATGCTCTGGCTGGCCTGGTAACCCATACGTCCTGAGTGTGAGGTGGCCCCCACAAGGCCACTTATGCCTCGTACTCACGGGGACCCCATGTGTTTCAGAGTAGACTGTGCTGCAGTAGGGTTTTCAAATGCTGTGACATTTTGGAATTAGATCACCAGGACTTTGTTCCGAGGCACCTCTCGGTAGATTCAAACCACCACCATTTTGGTTAGTAGCCTAGCGCTTAAACTTTCGTGTCACCCAGGGCCTCCTAAGGCCCTAGAAGGCAGGGTTTAAGCTTCATTACTGTGCTGCTTTGAGAGATCACCAGACTTTTCTGAGCTGCTAGGTGGTCACTGCGAGTCAGGTAGAGAAAAGCTATCATGGCGAAAGGCCAGGTTGTATCTCAGGACGAGGCAATCCTTCCTGCATGCCTGCTGGAGTTTCCAGCCTTGGCCTGCTTCCCGGTCTCAGCCCACAAGACCAACTGCTCAGGAGAAAGGCCTCAGGTTTGCAGGAGAGGGGTCTGTACAAGGCCAGGGAAAGGGAGAAAATAAAAACATCCTATAGGGCTGAAGGAAAGACCTCACCCTGGAAAGTGTTCAGTTTAGGACTCCCAGAAAATTCGTGCTGTCCCCGGGGCCCCTTTCGATCTAGACAGGTTCGATCTTCAGATACAGGAACAGTCTTTTCCGTCAGAGATAAAGAAGTAGTTATTCTTCCCAAGGAGACAAGCAGGAAGCCAGAAAAGAGGAAAAAGAACTGAAAAGAGAACCCAGTGAACTGAAGGAACCCAGGACACTTTTAAGACCTTTGGAAGCCCCAGACTATATCGTATCAAATATGTTAAAGTGAACTCCGATCCCACATTAAATAGTAATTTTATCTTGCTGTTAAAATTTGAGGTGATTTTTTCAATTTTGCAATTAATTTCAGTTTTGCAGTTTTTAATCTTTCGGCACCATTAGATCTTTTCAGGTAGCAAACATTTTCACAGGCTTTGAAAGGTTTGGGGCATTGGATGTTGTGTTTTGCCTAGAGACAAAAGGGTTCAGAGAGGGCCCGAGAGATTTTCACCTGGGACCCTGCCTAGCAGAGCACTAACCCTCCAGTGAGAAAGGCGACCCTACAGCAGGCAGCAGCTGTACCCCTTATCAGTCTTGGAAATGGATTGGAGATCTAGGAAAAAGCCAACAGAAAAACTCTTTCAGGTGTCTTCTGGCAACAATTAGAGAAAAAAAAAGTCGGGAAAGGCTTTTCTACTCCAGGCACATGCCCCTGTAGAGGGCAGAGGTCAGAAGTCCTGGGGCTGAAGGTCTCATAGGGAAACACCCCAAAAAGGCGAGGGCGGCATGGCCTCCCAAACCCAGGTGTCCACAAGGACTTTGTGAACCATCCACTGAACCAGTGGACAGAGACTCTCAGTAGGTCTTGTGAAGAACCCCAGGATACTACACACAGCAACTGCAGGGACTCCTACAGATTACATAAGCCCAACCCAGACCTCAAGAGGGTGGAAGAAGAAAGGGGTTCATCTTCCCAAATGACAAGTATTACCTGACTATGGAATGCTGTGGGGGAAAGAGCTCTCAGCTCTGGAACACGGGTCAGGCTGGCGATGTCAGCTAGGTTCCAGTGACTGCACAGCCCCTTCCACTCAGCGATGAGGGGCTGCGGAAGTCACGTTCTGCTGTCAAGGGACAGCCTGTGGGGGAGCTGTAAGCTGTCAGCCTCCAGCCGAAGCACCTTTGCCACACTGTTCAGACTGGGGCCTCGGTCTGCCCAGTAGCTTCCAGCCACAGCTTGACCACCACCAGGACATCAGTACTTACTTCTGCCCAACACAAGACTCCTCGATGGGCAATCTTTGGGCTGGGGTCCCTCACCAAGCACTCAGAGCTGCATGGCAGCTGTGGCAGTCAGAGGCCCTTCCCACCTGGTTCCCCTTCCCTCCCCCTTCTCTCAGGTGAAGGCTGTCCCTGCCTACACCTTACTTCTCTCCCCTTTATTTTCATAGGTACTAGTTCCAACAAACCCCTTGCACTTTTAACTCCATCTTGGCATCTGCTTCCTGGAAGACTCAGACAGACACAGTTGCCAATTCAGGGTGACTGGGCAAAGCCTGCTGACTTTTTTTGAAATGTAAACGTTAAAAAAAATCTAGCCATGGGAAGGAACTGAAAAAAAAAAACGCAGTGACCCACTGGACTGGCTCAAATGAACGTAGACTCCTGCAAAGAAGCTGCGTGTCAGTGCCGGGGGGTGAACAGCTAGCAGATTTACTGTACCACCATTTATTTCACAGGATGGCTGAAGAGGAGTCATCTTGGGAGCTATTTATTTAAAAAATATTTATCATTCATTGAGTACTTATGTGACAAACTATGGTTAAGAGCTTGTCATACATTGTTTCATTCCATTCTTACACAATACTGCCTAACAGGTATCTCCATTTTCAGGTAAGGAAATAGGCTAATTAGATGTTGAGCTTGGATTTGAATCAAAGATGGACGCCAAAGCTAACACTCTTTAACCTTTAACCCACGCACACATAAGTGATGTATATTTAAATTCTGAGTTTCCATGGAAGAAAAACATGAACTACAGGATAGAAAAACGGAAAAGTAAAGCAGAGAACCGAAAAATGAAATCATTGAATGGAAATGGCCTAAAATCTGTAAAGAGAAAGAAAAGGCAGGGGGGTTTGAAGGAAGCTTTTTTTTTTTTTTCCATCTGTTACCAGTTACATGTTCCTGAAGACATACAACCTCTCTGGTTCTCAGTTTTTATAAATCTGCAAATGAGGCATTGACTACATGGTCTCTATATTTCATTTCAGCTCTAACATTATATAGATATATATGTATACACACACATACAATTTTATTAAATGGACCTTTGTAAAAGTTATTTTGTATAAAGAGAAATCAAAGTAAAAAGTTGAATTGTTCTCACCAAATCCCATAAGAAGTAAAATGGTCTGTTGGGCCCCCAGTGCCCACAGTGGATTTTGTAATCAACCAAGAGAAGCGATTTGCCAGGATCCCAAGAGGGTGTGATGTGTCTCTGGGTATCTCAGTCAGAGGCCTACAGAAAGTCTCTGTTTGCCCAGGGAAGCGCTCAGGCTTTTGCCTGGACGGAAATCCTCAAGGATACTCACTGTGTGTATTTTTGGTGGGGGAGAGGGAGGCTGGGTGAAAACTGGGATTAAAGTCTTTACCTGAAACAGTAAATACACCATTCCCTAATAATGACATAGGCTTTTTAAGAGAGAGAAGGGATATGAAACATGTAACACTGCTTTAAAGAATGTCAAGTCAGAAAACCTCATTTGAGTCTTTTTTCGTCTTCTTCTACCAATGAATAGATTACCTGCACTGGTCAACGTTTTGGTCAACAACCTTTAGGAAAAAGCTAAGAGGCTACCAGCAGTAGAGAGGGCAAGAGGAGAAACATACAAGCCAGAGAAGCTATCGACTAGATTATTAACTTCGTTCTAACAAGTTTAATTCTGTCCTGAAGGGTTGCTGAGATAATGCTGTACTTAATGCAGGTATGAAAAGCAGTGTGGAATTTTCTGGGAGAAACGAGATGCAGAAAACAGAACGAGCTACTCCTTAGAAAAAAGAGAAATGTAAAAAAAACTCATTTGTTTACCATGTTAAAAAAAAGATGGCACATTTATTGCTACATAAATGTTATATACATATTGAGTTTTCTGTTACAGTGACAGAAAAAATTTTGAACTTCTTGCTGCTGGTTGAAAGGTTTACCAATAATACCTTGAATTTGACACAGGATACAAATCTGCAATAAACCAACAATGGAAACTGGAGAACAAGATGAGAAGCAATTCATCTCGGACAGTTAGCTCTTACAATACTCCATAGGTACTACGCTGTATGCTAGAATCCTACTATGGTCTTAAAATGCTATTGTAAATTTCTGATATTAATGAACAGGTTATGGTAAATAACCCTACATTTTTACTACCTAATATAATAAAATAAAGTAAGAAACTTTTTACTGAAAACTTTTCGATTTCAAAAATCTAGAAAGAGTAATATTTAGAATTCAAGAAATTTTCTTACAAGATTATTGTATAAAAGACTAGCTACAGTGAAAAATAAGCCAAATGTTTTTTTTTTTTTTTCTTTCTATTTTATGAAGGAAAGCTTCTGGGCATACTGCAAAGTCTAATAGAGCGAAAAAGACAACAAGCTCTGAAGAAAAAAAGGCCAGGCAGTGGCATATGTGTGCTCACACATCATAAGCGACAACTTCTGTTCAGCTGACTAACACTGCAATGAAGAACAAGGCCACAGACAGGGTCTGATGGAACTGGAGAACAGATGCAAACTAAAGTAACCAAAAAGTCCACTACGTCCACAGACAACTGATTAGTTAGGAATCATCCTGATTGGAGGATCTGAAGTTCTGTCTTAATTGCTTTTGTTCTTTCAAATTAACTGAAATCTTTACATTACATAGTGATTTGGGTCCTTTCTTCTGTGTGCTGATTGCCGTTGTTGATACTGACTATCAAGAATTATTAAGCCAAGACAACCTTGTTTAGCATGTTTTTCTTCTCCCAGGGTTGTTGTGGTGGAAGACAGATTTTATGGAAGTTCAAAGTGATTCTGATGTCTTAAAAACAACTCCTAAGGATTAGACAGAGGGGTGCCGTAAGGAGCAGTAAGTAGTAAAATGGACTGACGGTACTGGTCCAATGCTAATCTGGCTCACCTTTGTGGCATGGGGCAGATGGTTTGCAGTTGACTGAATCTCCCATCGATTCCTCCCTACTGACCAGCCATCCAAATGAAAAGAGAAACAAAGGCGAGGCTAAGGACACACAGGTGACCACCGCTCTTGTATTCCATTAGGTAATGAGCCTCGGAGTGGCGTGTTCATTTATCACACTACCTGCCTTGGTGACTTCTGGGTTTTGTTATGTTTGCCGTAATCACAGCCTGAAAATTCTCTTTGTGTTTTAAATGCATTTTGTGCTTACTTACAGCTAACACTTTACAAGTACTACATGTAGTACTCACTGCTTGGAAAACAAAGCAATTTCTAAAAAGTAGACTCTTCCCTTGTAATTTACACTTCTTGCTATTACAAGCTTTACTATGAAACCTAGAAGCTTGAAAAGTCTTGATTATTATTAGAAATAAAGCAACGTTTATTTCAGGGAAGCCTGGGGGGCAATATTTCCCCCTTTTAAAATCTTAGCGAGGCTATGGTCACAGCTGGTGTCTGCTCACCACTGCAGGGTGAGTGTGCAAAGAACACAGAGTTGCACAGAGGATTCTGGACTGTAACCATAAACTGTTCAGATTCAGAAACCAAATAACGCCCACAATGAGAAAAACAAAAACAAGTGAAAAAATCAGAGAGAGAGAAACGCTATACCAAGCAATATTTTCCTATTTCATGGAAAACACTATTCACATGGCAAAAAGACCAGAGAGGGCAACGAAAGACTTTTCCCTTCCTTTTTTAAGACACTAATAGGAATGCCGGGAATGCTAGGGGCCAATGGTTGTCACTGCTCTGTTCTCTGCAGGAACAGCTTTAACGAATGCTGGCATCAGCTGAGTGCAGGTCAGCTTTCCACATCAACTTTTTCCCTTTCTATGTAGACCTTACAGTTCCATAACAATAAATAAAATTTGTAGTTACAATGCATTTGTCAATTCAGTTTAGGCACAAGGCAACTTCCACGGTGAGTGGAGAGATCGAGACAGTCTCTGATTGTGCAGAAGCGACACACTGCTTGCAACCAAATGATATGTTCCAAACATCTCAGGGGCTGACGTTCTATCTGACGAGCTTCTTATCTTCACTTCTGACGGAAGTGTCGACCAGTTGCTTTGATCATAGGATTACATAGGAGTTTCTTGCTTCAAGTGTTCTGTGTTTTCTTCTCCCTCCTGTCAGGTTTGTGTCTTCAGATAATCTGAGTTGTCCAAAGTCCTTGTGGGGAGAGGTCACCTTCGATCTAGCCTACTGGTAACTCTGGAACTGTGTGGCAGGGGAGCCAAGGAAAAGAACAGTGCGAGTTAGAACACAATTGCTAAAAATAGCCCTTCCCCCACCAAAAAAAAAACCAAAGTTGGCAATTTTATTTATATCCAGGTTTGTACCAAATTAGCAGTCTGCTAAATGACTTGTAAATGAGCTTCTTCCCTTTCAGGTGTAACTGGAATGGTTTTACTCGTGTATAGTAAGGTTTTTAAAGGAGATCAGACGCTGACAAAATGACAAGCTGTGGGGTTAGAGGACAGCTGTGGCAACTGTGTAAACCTTAATTTTGGCAGCACTGGAGCCAGCAATCCCGAGCTCTGAGGTTCTCCTTATCCTCCTTCTGTGGTGAGCCAGGGTTGGAGCAGACATTTATTGCAGCCCACCATCTGGGTTAACAGCTTACATCTACTTCCTCCTCTAAACTGACCATTTCTCAAGTCAGAGGCTGTTCTGCATTCATTTTCATATTGGTCCCAATATTGTCTATACCAGGTCCTCAATAAATGTTTAATGACTTTACAAAGAAAGGCTCTACTCTACTGTGGTTAAGCATTTGGCTGCTAACCAAAAGGTCAGCAGTTGAAATCCACCAGTCACTCCATAGAAACCCTATGGGGTGGTTCTACTCAGTCCTATAGGGTTGCTATGAGTTGGAATCGACTTGACTGCAACGGGTTTATACATATCTATGTTCCCAATCTACACAGTAGTAACTCTGAAATTTTCCATTTTAACCATCTTTTGATGCAAATAGTTTTAGGAAAAATCATATCCCTCACAACCTCATTCAACAATGTTGTTGTTGGGTGCCATGGAGCTGATTCAAGCTCACAGAGACCCCATGACACTGTAGAACTGCCACATAGGGTATCCTAGGCTGTAATCTTTATGGCAACAGATCACACCAGGTCTTTTCTACCACAGAGCTGCTGGGTGGGTTAGAACTGCTGACCTTTCCACTAGCAGCTGAGTGTTTCTCCACGGTGTCACCAGGGTTCCTTCATCAACTAGTAACTACAGCGTTATGTAGTAACAGAGTGGTACTCCTAGGGATGGACAACTGAGGCACGTGGGGCTACCTGGCCTTCTATTAGCCGGTGGCAAGTCTTGCTGCTGTTACAGTTAGTCCTTCTGTGGTCACTTCTCAGCCATTCTGATTCTAGCAGCAGTTTTTCTGCAGCTCCCCCCGCCCCCCTAGCCCAGTCTCTTGCTGGTCTTAATCTGCTATTTCTAGAAAGAACTGACAGTTATCCAGTTAAACCGAGCAACTACCTCCCTGAAATTAGCAATCTTTAAAATATATTCCAAAATAGTAAATGCTACCCATTGTTGTACAGTCAGTTCCGACTGATAGCAACCCTATGGGACAAAGCAGAACTGCCCCGTAGGGTTTCCAAGGCTGAAATCTTAACAGAGACAGACTGCCACATCTCTCCCCTGTGGAGCGGCTGGTGGGTTCAAACAAACCTTCAGTTAGCAGCCAAGTGCTTCACCACTGCACCACCAGGCTCCTTTAATAAAAACGAGCGTACAGAATCTATGGTTTAAGAATCCTGTTCCCCTGGTGACAGGTGGGAGTTCTCAATGTTTAATCGAGTGGGAGATTTCCACTTTATGGAGAGAGATTAAAGGTAGAGATAGGAAAGCAGGAAGAGCTACAGAAAAGAAAGAGGAAGTAAATAGAACAGAGGGAGAAAAGGTACAAGGCTGGGAGAGAGGGCCCACGAAGAGCAAGCTGGAGAGACAACGGGAAGGGAATAAGAGAAATGCGCACAACAAAACAGACACAGGACACGGGCTCTGGGGGCAGTGAGATGTGGGATGGAAAGCTCTCTTTCTCTGTCTCACAGCTTATCTGGAACCTGAGCATAAGAAGCTGCTTCCCAACACTCTCCTTTGAAATAATCGGCCAATTCAAAAAGTCTCTTTTGCATTGAGAAACAGTGACGTGCTTTTATTTTTAGACTTCAAAGTTTATTCATGAAGCACAAGTATTTATTTTTCCATAGTACTTTGATTTTCCATAGACTATGAAACAATGGCTGGGTTTTAGGAGATTTGTCCATTAGCCAGCTCTTGCTTAAAGTCTCGTGGACGTGAATAATCTGTTAGACTGTGGGCTGTTTTGGTGGAACGGGTTTTAGGGGTTTTCTCTAGTACCTTAAACTATAATTTTAACTGATATTTAAATTAAATATTGACATTTCCCCCTTTTTTTCCCAAACGAAGTCTTCACTTTTGGCCTAGTTTGACCCTAGAAAGGATGTAAGTAGTGGTGAGAGAGACCAAATTCTTCAGGAAAAGGTGAGTTATTTACTAATGTTTGTAGTTTACACTCTTATCAAATTCTAGACTTTCAGCTCAAAATGAGATAGGCATGTTGTTGTTAGTTGCCCTCAAATCAATTCTGACTCATGGCGAGCCCATGTGTGCACAGTAAAACTGCCCCTTAGGGTTTTCAAGGCTGTGACCTTTCGGAAACAGATTGCCAGGCCTTTCTTCCGAGGCACCTCTAGGTGGGTTCGAACTGAAAACCTTTTGGCTAATGGTTGGGCACTTAATCATGTGCACCACCCAGGAACTCCTGAGACAGCCACAAAGCTGACCAAGTAAAACTGCACTTGATACTTTTTCTGCTCTAGACCTCCCATCCTGAACTTAGTGCTTTTGATCTGCTGATGAAATTGAGACAAGAACTACTCACTACGGAAGACAGGTTATAGAAACAAAGTTAACAATTCTATTCCTAACCCATTCTTTGGCTAAAATGCTACTGGCCCAAAACAACTGCAGTCTATATTGATTTCTGCCACCTAAGGATTAGCTTTGCAAGTTAGCAGACAGACAGTGTGAATGTATACACACACACACACACACACACACACACACACAAAAGATATGATTCACGGCAACCACTGCTTAGGCAACAATCTCCATTTACTTTTGTTTCTTAAAAAAAAAACACGAGGTGGGTTGTATCTAGTCCACGAAGAGGAAGATAAGAAAAACAGCTTTTCAGTAAGAGAAACTCCATCACAGAGAGGGGCATTCTGGCTCTATCACATATAACTCACTGCCTTCGAGTTGATTCCAAGTCATAGTGACCCTATAGGACGGAGTAGAACTGCCCCATAGGGTTTCCAAGCAGCGCCCGGTGGACCTGACCTGCTGATCTTTTCGTTAGCAGCGGAACTGTTAACCACTGTGCTACTGGGCTCCCCATCACATATACTTTATATTCATTAACAGATTTTATAGGGTGCGATTGATGTGCTTACAACGGGGAGGAACCTACAGACTAGAAACTTGCATTACTGATGCAACCAGCACCAAGCAGTAACTCTTGTGCACACAGGCTTCATGACAAAGAGCTAGACGACAAGGTAAGGCCGCTGAGAGCCCAGTCCTTCTGAGCAGAGGAGTGAGGAGCCTGAGTGGTGGCAGGGGTACTCGTAAGGATCCAGAACAGAAGAACCAAAAGCTTCTTATACGTCGCAGGACACTACCACACTTTCACGAGTAATGTGGTATAAAATGACACTAGCTCTCCAAGTCTGACGATCAAACAGAAAGACAAGCTACTGGGTTCCAAATTATATGTGACCTTTACAATGACTGGGGCCACCAGACAGCCCTGCTTTAAGGTTCTAACCTAGGTTGCGGTGAAGCAGCGATTTTCTCACACTTGCCCCAAGCCCACGCTTACCTGGCTGATGTTTACATATGACCCATAGGGTTGGTAGTTTCGGTAAGCCCGGGATGGCTCCCTGGCAGTGTAGTTGGCGGCTCTGCCGATACGGCAGAAACTTTTTCTTCTTCCCTTCTCTTAAGGCAGGCTGCTTTAGGGTTAAGGTTCCTCTCTGAAACAGAAGAAAATATTTTCTATCATTACGGTCATAAATTATGAATCAAAGACTGTGTTGCCTTAAACGAATCAAATTGATGTTATTTTTTTCTTTATGAGGGATTATCACCAGATTAGTAAACTGTCGTTGAGTCGATTCCGGCCCATACTGACCCTATACGACAGAGCAGAACTGCCCCACAGGGTTTCCGAGGAGCACCTGATGGATTCAAACTGCGGACTTTTGGTTAGCGGCTGAGCTGTTAACCACTGCACCACCAGGGCCCTGGGGCTTTTCAATTGCTGTGTAATTTAATTCCCATATTAAAAAGTACCACATCACAGAAAATGATGTACTCAGACAAAATCTCAGCATTAAATGAGCCTTTGGATTTGTATTTCTTCATTTTCTGCTTATGATTTAGTCAATCACCGTTTGATTTCATCTACAACGTTTTGGCTGTTATTAGTCTACTAAGTGTCCTCAGCATCCTGCTGAGATACGGTGTGCTGAACTGATACGAAAGCTGACATCTGTGCTTATCTAGGACCTTACCAGCAAAGAAGATGATAAACTAGAGATACTCTCAGCCACCACTTGTGGGAGAGAGGTAACTGGTGCATATCCTGCTTTTCTACTTTGACAGATATGTGGACGAGACGAATGCAGCTACATCATCACAACACAACTCGACTTTTTCTTCAGAGGTTTTTAAGCGAAGTAAAAATGTATATTTAAACGCATACATTTCAATACACATTTATAGTTCACTTCTGAGTTTGGAAACAGCAAAGAATTTTACTGTAAACTTAGCTGACTCAGTATTGACTATCACTGATGCATAAATGATAAACTTCATTTTGGTGTCATTTTCTAAGTCCCTGCATGTAGGAAAAGGCAGGAAGCCCAAATAAGTATGAGGGTTAATGGAGAAAGAAAGGACAATGTAATTTATTAGGACAACTAGTAGGAGAAGATGGTGAGCTCGTTATGTAAAGACACTAAGAGCTGCCTTCCGAACAGGTAATGTGCCCCTCTGCCTAGTAAGAGGAACTGTCTTTCATTAGGTGTCATCTCCCTTCACTGAGGAGGCAACAGCCTCATACAATGACCTGAGAGACTGAGAAGAGGGGATGAGTTAACATGTAAAACATAAAGGGATTTGAAAGTTTTCCAACTGAAACCATTTCACAATTTTCCTATAATAAAACATTGGTCTTAGCCAACTATGAAACCCTATATCACACCAGGAACTAGGGCGTGACTTCAAGAGCTGGAAAGGACCAGAACCAAAAATTCAGATTCCTACAGCCGCACCAAAGAACTTCCAGGGCTGGAGTGCCAGGAGACACTACAGATCAAGGAGGTTCCAGGAAACTTGAAGAGAAGAGAGGTCTGATCCAAAAAAGTAAAGGCCACTGCTGCAGTTTCCTGGTGTGTGAGCAGCCCATGGCACACGTGCGTTAGGTAGCCAGAAAGGTCTGGCATACAGGTAAGGAGAAGACAGATGTTACCTGCAGGGCACGAGAAACCCTTGGTTTCCCAGTCTTACACATTAGGGGAATTCTGTCTACTGACTTCTGTTTGTAGCTGAGGACTTAGCTCCTTAGCATATTTATAACACAATCTTTGGCTAAATCCAGTCACTTTTTATATTATTATGAGTAGGTAAATGTTTGTTGTTATGACTAGGTGGAGATACTTGCTGAGTGAAGAATTTTATGGTGACTGTTTTCTTGCTCATACAATAATCTGTTTATCCTGGAGTTAACAGTCGCCTAGTTTTTTTTTTCAGTATTGCTAACTCCCTTCCCCTCCCCCCGCCTATGGGGCAGTTCTACTCTGTCCTGTAGGGTCGCTATGAGTCGGAACTGACTCGATGGCAACAGGCTTTGGTTTTTTTGTTTACTTCCGCCTCCAAATGCTCCAGTAAAAACCAAAAAAACAAAAACAAAAAAACCAACCAAACTCATTGCCATCAAAGTTGATTCCAACTCATAGTGACCCTATAGGAAAGAGTAGAACTGCCCCATAGGGTTTCCAAAGCCGTAGCATTTACAAAAGCAGACCACCACATCTTTCTCCCACAGAGCAGCTGGTGGGTTCAGAGCGGCCGAGCTCTTTAACCACTGCACGACCAGTGGTCCAAATGCTCAAATAGAGTTAACAAATCCCTATCAATATTTTTTCTCAGGTCAAATATATCATAATCCTGTTACCATCAAGTCAACTCTGACTCACAGAGACACTATAGGACAAAGTTGGCCTGCCCCACAGAGTTTCCAAGGAGTGGCTGGTGGATTTGAACTGCTGACCTTTTAGTTAGCCGTCAATCTCTTAAGCACTGTGCCACCTGAGCTCCAGATATATCATTAAAAAAAAAAAAAAAAAATTTTTTTTTTTTTCCTACTAATTCAATTTCTTCATTTCTTTCTCTGGAGGCTTTCCTCCTGCAGCTGAGAGTCCATTTTCAGTGTGCGCTGGTTGCTCTGAAGGACTAGTACACAGCTCTTGTCACAGGGTTTCTATCTGCGGCTCTTCTGTGGTAGATTTTGTCTCCTGGGTTCCATGCCTTTGCCTTTCTTGATTATGGCCTTACTTGTTTAAAGCGTATACTCCAGGTGCTTTCTGAGAGAGTACATGGGGGGTAAAATTTTAAAGTCTTTGTAAATCTGAAATCTTTATTCTAACTTCACCTTTGACTGACGTTTTGAATAGATATAGAATTCTTCTTGCAAATTATTTTTCCTCAGAATATCAAAGGCACTGCTCCACTATCTCCTGACATCCCGCAATACTATCCAGAACTGATGATACTTTGATTCTTACTCATTTGGATATGAGCTATCTAAACTGTGCCTCTGGAAGCTTCAGGAATATTCTCTTTAGCCCTGTTGGCTCTGAAATTTCATGTATGTCAGCTTGGGGTCTTTTTTTTTTTTTAAATTAACTTTTATTGTGCTTTAAGTGAAAGTTGACAAATCAAGTCAGTCTCTCATACCAAAATTTATACACACCTTGTGATATACTAATTGCTCTCCCCCTAATGAGAGAACATACTCCTTCCCTCCACTCTCTCTCCTCGTGTCCATTCGGGCAGCTTCTGGCCCCCTCTGCCCTCTCACTTCCCCTCCAGACAGAAGATGCCAACACAGTCTCATGTGTCCACTTGATCCAAGAAGCCCGTTCTTCACCAGTATCATTTTCCATTTCATATTCCAGTCCAATCCCTATCTGAAGAGTTGGCCCTGCGAATGGTTCTTAACAGAAGCTCTGGGGACCATGACCGCTGGGGTCCTTCTAGTCCCAGTCTGACCCTTAAGTTTGGTCTTTTTATGAGAATTTGGGGTCTGCATCCCACTGCTCTCCTGCTCCCTCAGGGGTTCTCTGTTGTGTTCCCTGTTGGGGCAGTCATGGTGGTAGCCTGGCAACATCTAGTTCTTCTGGTCTCAGCTGATGTAGTCTTTGGTTAATGTGGTCCTTTCTGTCTCTTAGGCTCGTAATTACCTCGTGTTTTCAGTGTTCTTCATTCTTTGGGGTCATTTTTTAATTTTTTTTTACTTAGAGTAAGATTAGAGTCTACCAATCTCAAGACATATATTTTTCAGTTCTGGGAAAATTTCTGTATTGTTTATGTGACAGTCTCCTTGCCTCCCTTCTGCTCTCATTCTAGAAATCGTATTGGTCAAATGTTGGACTTCCTGGATCGAGGTTCTCTTAATTTTATTTCTAGTTCTTCTCTCCTTTTTCCCTCTTTTTATCTTCTTCTTCTACTTTCTGGGAGATTTTCTCAGCTTTATCAGCTGACTTCTCTATGGATTTTTTTCTGCTATCATATTTAATCATTACCTAAATGTTTTTTTCATGGCTTCCTTCACTTTAATACATGTATTAAGTAATAAATAGTAAGAAAATACTAACCCTAGCTTTAAAAAAAGTTTCCTTCTACTTCTTGCGTATTTCTTTTCCTCTGTTTCTTTGTTTTGATCCCCATCTCTTCATGTTGGAGCCTTTTCTTAAATCTTTGGTTGTTTCATATTTACAAGTTAAGATATCAGCTGGTGGGTCTTACTCTACAGCCATCTAAAAGTGAGACATGATTATTCAGAAATTCCTAAATCCAGAGGTTTCTTACCTCTGGAGGGTTTGGCTAAGAGAAGAATCCTTCAATTTCCTTATGGGCAGGGTTAATACACACTGAGGCCAGCATGAGGAAAGCAAGGTGGGAGAGGGCTGGTGGGCCCATCCTGGCCCATTCTCTGCTCTTCCTGGTGCCCAGATTTGTAGACTTTTCTGATTTCAATTTCTCCAGAAAACAATTCTCCAGGCTTTTGTGGTGGAAGGGAAGATGGAGAGGAGGCTTAGGGATCTGACTTTTCTGTAATGAACCTTCAGTCCTTCCTGTTTCAGCCTTATACCTGACCTCTGTCTTCTGCAATATCCAGGACCTCTAAGTATAGGGCCTTTCAGGGCCTGTGTGTAGTAAAATGCTTGCTTCATGTTGGTATTCCTCTCTGCAGTCTAAGTCCGTCAGTTACCACTACTCCGGCTACTTTCCATCTTACACATGTTTCTGCTCTCTCACCTGCTGTTGACTTCTCTCCCAATTGTCCTTGGGGTTAATACCATTTTAATTCATTTCAATGGGGACCCCAAAAGGAGTGGAGTATAATAATTACATATGTTAAACTGACCATGTTTAACCATCTCATAGCAACCAAATCTGGGATTTGGAAATTCATTTGGGAAAAGGAAAAGCCTTGGGTGCTTCCATGACCAGCCAGATTTGGAATCCACTGTCCTAGCTCATCCATCTTCAAACTCACTGAAGACCAGGAAATTAAAACTCTGACAGAATAGAAGTGACTGAGCTGACCTGTGGAAAGGGTGGGAAGTATCTGACCACTAATTGAGTCTTGGGTTAGGCTGAGAGTGCAAACTTGAAGGTAATACGTGAAATCTTCTGTGGATAGAAACGTAAGGAAATCGTAAAACTGCAATCATGGTAACAGGGAGACTTAAAGTGGCAATGGCAGAACTGGATGGGATTTGGTGTATGAGGTGAAGTGTTCTGGCAAAATCTGAGGCTTGGGAGGGAAGCCATTTTTCCCGCCCTTCCCCAGGATGCACTGCTAGACCTAAGTCTACTCTGCCCTTGTGGCATAAGCACTAGCGCAGGATGACACGTCGTGGACAGACAGATGTCAGCCTTGGAGCACCATCCTGAACTAGGAGAGCAGCTCAGAAAGTAGGAGTAGGGGTAGTGCCTGGAGTAGGTCACGTAAACAGAACGTATGGCTTTACTGCAAGCAGAGCCCAGGGGCTGCCAGGCAGGGTCCCTGGGCAGTGGATATATCAAACTTTGAGGGTGCTGCCTCAAATAAAGGCACAGCTTTGGGGGCTGCATGACAGGTTCTAAACCCTGTTAGACTGCGGGGCAGCAGATCTAAGTCTTTTACATAAAGCTTAAGATAAAAGGTCTGGGCTTTCAAGCCCAGAGGCTACGGATGGGGGGAAGATAGACTTTTCTGAACATAAACACAGTCCCTGGTAAAATTACAACTCAGCGTCTTTGGGGGTTGCTGAAACGCTAGTTAGTCAGTGGTTCCCAAGGCAGAACTTTCCAGAACTGTATGAAAAAGTCAGTACCCGTAATGGTGACCAGAAAGTCAGGAGGGAGCTGGACGAGCCTGGATGTTGGATTCTTTCGCAGGCTCAGTTTTTCTAAGGGCCTGCATGGGACACCACAAAATCAAACATTATAAAGTCCACCCAGGCTTGGTGGAGTTCCTAACTTTTGCAAACACAGAGGTACTTCTCATTTCGATGGCTTGGATCTGAGAGTGGATACTTCCAATGACTACAGGAAATATGAACGGCTCTCTAATGCACCATAGGAATGAAAGGTGCTGGACTGGAGTAACTCCTGGATCCTCCTGTCTAAACAGTATGACTTCCACAGCCCAGGTGGAGATGATGTCCTGACAATAAATCCACGTGTGAGATCAGAATGGGAAACAGCCTGGGCTGCAGAAGAGAATGAACACACCTGCCCCACTGAACACAGACGCCTTGCTGCCTTCAGAGTAAGACAAAGAGTATCAGATGTAATTTAAGACAGGAGATACCGCCATGTGTGAAGAACCACTGCTCCTGCCACAGGTGAGTGGGCAAAAACCAGGCTGTCTTGATGAATACGTCAAGGGAGCCCATAACTCCCTAAAGACCAGGCTGCTTTAACCACTTAACCTATACATGTATTTCAAGGACCTTGGGACAAGGAGGTGAATATCTATTTTTAGTGGTAGGTTGGTTATACGCAACAATAATCTATTGATCACTCTTATGAGTAAAAAAGATTGGAAGGAAGTGAGTGATTTCGGCTACTACTGTATATTTTTCTGAAAGTTTGTTCAAGTCTTCCAACTCTGGTTTCTGATGAAGAGTATTCTTTCTGTAACCTGTCAAAGGTCCATGACTGTGGTTGTCAAGCATCTTCTCTCTCATCTTTTTTTCTTTTTTGAATCTTCTTAAAATACAATCTTACATAAATATCCAATGAGTAAGAAAGGTAAAAGGAGACTTGCCCTCAATGAAGAGAGGCTAGGGGTACAGCCCAGAACCCAGGACCCCATCTATGGATTCCTCTGCAAAAGGGGCTTGGGACGAAGCACTCGTAATTCTGGATAAGAAAATACCAGATGTATGTAAAAATATAAGTTTAATGGTAGACTCTCTTAGGGGCAGGAACCTTGTATTATTTAGGAACCCAGGGTCTAGCACACAGCTGACTGGGACAGAGCAGGTGAGCAACAAATGAAGTTTCAAAGCTTCTCCCAGGTTCCAGCAAATTTTCCAAACAGCGGAATGGGTAGGGAATTGTCTGAGTTAGGTGTGTGTGCCTGTAAAAACCACATTTCTGCCTCTGGGGACACACAGGTGTGCCAGTACATATTGACCCAAGGTGTTCATGACATGAGCAAAGCCAGGATGGGCTATGACTTGGCATCCTATTATCCAGAGGGCCTGGTAGATGCCTGAGGATAAAGCAGGCAAGAAAGTGAGTATAGAGAAGTAGGGAGGAAGGACAGAAAGGAGCAGGGAAAACAGCAGGTCTAGGCTGGCAAATCCAAGAGTGTGGGAGACCGGAGTCAACAAAAGCAAAGGAGCACAAGGCACGGATGCTGAACAGCAGGCAGGCGCTGTGTGTTCTCAGCCCTGTGGGATGCTCTGCTCCACAGATATTGAACAATACAGTGAGACAGAGGTGAAGACTACAGGGAAAGCCTCATCCTGCTGGTGTAGGACAAGGAACTAGGAGAACCTGGAAACAACCTGTTCAAACAGAAGACAGACTGGAAACAAAGGCCTGAGGCAGAGCAGTTCCATGTCTCCGCTGAACCTACTTACCTCTGACTTGCTGTTCTAGACTAAGGATGACTGCCACAGCCTGATGAAGAATAAGGAGTTTCGTTTGGGGCTTTTCACTCTTCAAGTGAAGCTGACACATTCGGCCAAGCTCTTTGAATGCTTCATTAATATCCCGTACACGCAAGCGTTCTCTGGCGTTGTTAGCCATCCGCCTTTCCTTCTCCCTCTCTATCTTCTGTTCTGGGTTCAAATCCTCATCTTCATTAGTACTGCTGGAAAAACAAGGTAGCAACACTCTCTATTAGGTTCCCTGTAAGATATGTGTATTGTGCAATATTACAAAATATAAAAATGAAAATTATTTATAAATTTAACCAAGCAGTATTTGCTATACTTAACATGATTAATATTTCTTTCCAATCTTTATTCGTGTGAGTATATATATACATATGCACGTAGTTGAAGTCACACTGCACACATTTTGAACGCATTTCTTGTTCCACATTATAGCATAAAGACTTCTTGCTACTGAAACTCTTCTTGAACATAACTTCAATGACTACATAATATTCTAGCATCTTGCTACTCAAAATGGGACCCACCAACGAGCAGCATCAGCATCACTGGGAGCTTGTTAAAAACGTAGAATCTGAGGTTTTACCTCAAAACTACTGAATCAGAATCTGCATTTCAACAAGATCCCCAGCTGATTCAGGCGCCCGCTGAAGTTTAAGCAGCACCTGCTCCAAGACACTAATGCACCACAATTTCCGTACCCTGTACTCTTACATGGAAACCCCGGTGGCATAGTGGTTAAGTGCGATAGCTGTGAACCAAAATGTCGGCAGTTCGAATCCACCAGGCGCTCCTTGGAAACTGTATGGGGCAGTTCTACTCTATCCTATATGGTCGCTATGAGTTGGAAGCAACTTGACGGTAGCGAGTTTGGCTTTAGAGTTTTAGTGCTCTTGCATACTCTGGCTGTCACCTGGTGAGAAAGGCTTAGGACACAGATGGAGAGAAGTATCACAGAAAACAACCACTTTTTGTTCCTGAGAGAAATACCACCTCAGTGGTGACAATTACAAAATGGGGAAAAACTGGAACAACTTTTCTGAAGGACAAATTGGCAAAATGAATCCAAGCCTTAAAAATGTTCATTAGCTCTTGATCAGCAATTCCAACTTCAGAAGTTCACCCTAAGGCTACAAGCAGAGAAGTACACAGAAATTTACGTGAAGGAAGATGTCACAGAATTCTTCACATTCACAACAAACTGGAGTCCAGGAATAGGGACAGGTGAAGAAATCATGGTCTACCCAGACAATGGACCACCCCTACCCTACGGAGTCTCTAAAGGCCAAGATGCAGTTAGTTAAGTGAGAAAAGCTAGGCACAAAAGTCTATGTCCTGTGACTCTATTCACCAGAGTTTTTAGGCAAGAGAAAACTGTGGTAACAGAAAGATCACTTGCTGCTGGGGGTAAGGGGAGGAGACAGCATACAATGCAGCAGAAGGAACTTTCTGGGGTAAATATCCTATATTACAGATGCAGTGGTGGCTACATGACTGCAGACACGTCTCCAAGGACAAAAATTTACACTTAAAACTGTCAATTAAACATCAATGATGCTGGTCAAAAAACCCACAAAAACATGTTGTAGAAAATACTTAGGGACAGGGGAAAATGTTAAAACAAACATTTTTAAATGAAGAAAAAAAAAAAAATCAGGAAAAAAAACTTATGTCCCGCTTTATTCCAATTTAAAATGTATTGATGGAAAAAAAAGGTATTCCTCAAAATGTAAACACTAGTTAATTCTGGGTGGTGGACTTTCTTGTGATTTTGTGTGTGTGTCTGTGCTTTTCTATATTTTCCAAATTTCTGTCACGAAAGTGAACTACTATGTAATTGGAAAAAACAAAAACAAAAACCTTTGAGGGAGATGCTTTGGAATAACTTTTAGGAAATTATATTTATACTTCAGAAATAAACTACTTTACCTAGCAGAGCTTCTCAGAACCTTGAAGTAATGTGCAGAAAGAACACAGGTTTTCACTGCTTCTTCAATATCTTGAATAATTTAATGAAGAATAAGTCCGCAACAGAAATTCTGACTAGCTAATTGTCAGGAATCACATGCATGTATTCTTTTGATAACAGAGAATCACTGGCTCTTTGACTCAAAAGGACCTTAGTGATCATCTAGCCCGAAGACTCCCAAATGTGCACATTTATCAAGGCCACTTTAAAAAAAATATAGCTTTCCAGGTTCCACTACAAGAGATTCTGACTCAATAAATTTGGGTTGGGGTCCAGGGGTCTGCGCAGCAGAGTCGAGAACCACTGCAAGACGCAGAGAAATCAGAGACCTCACTAGGATTCTGACTCACTGCGACCCTACAGGACAGAGCAGAACTGCCCTATAGGGTTTCCAAGGAGTGGCTGGTGGGTTCAAACTGCTGACCTTTTGGTTAGCAGCCACCAGGGCTCCCACCAAACCTACACCAAAAATCTAAAATTACCACTACCATAACAACAACTATGGTGCCTTAATGACTGCTTACCGTTTGTGAAACAGTGTGCAAAGGGCTTTGCATGCGTCACTTTCAGTTATTCTCACAGCAACTGTGATTACCAGCTGCCGTCGAGTTGATTCTGACTCATGGTGATCCCATGTGTGTCAGAGTAGAACTGTGCCCCACAGGGTTTTCAATGGCTGATTTTTTGGAAGTAAACTGCCAAGGCCTTTTTTTGAGAACTCTATGATAGGAAGTAATATAATTCCTTTTTTTATGAAGGAAGGAATTGAGGCTCAGAGAGCTTTGATATCTTGTCCAGGGTCACTTAACCAGTATGTGATGGTTGTTATTAGCTGCTGTCAAATTGGTTCCCATTCACGGTGATGCCACATGTGCAGAATGGAACTGCTCCATAGGGTTTTCAAGGCTGTGACCTTTCAGAAGCAGACTGCCAAGCCCGTCTTCTGAAGTGACTCTAGGTGGGTTCGAACCACCAACCTTTTGGCTAGTAGTTGAGAGCTTAACCATCTGCGCCACCAAGGGATAAAACCCAAGTTAGCTTCACTTTGTCCAAAGACTATGTATATGCATATACATACATATATATATTTTTAAATATTTTACTGTGTTTTTGATGGAAGTTTACACAGCAAATGAGGTTCTCAATTAACAGATTCTATACAAATTATTTAAAAACTAGGTTCCCATTTAAAAGCTTCTACAAAAATTGTTCAATTGTACTGGTTACATTTTTCACAATGTGTCAACATTCTTGTTATTTCTGTGCTGGTTGTTCCATTTTCAGTAAACTAGTTTCCCTGTCCCATTACCTTTTCATCTTTGTTTTAGAGTAACTGTTGACCATTTGGTCTCATACAGAGGATTTTTTTAAAAGGAGAACAGTACTCACCAGTGACACCCTTTATTTTATGAGCCAATCTGTTACTTAGCTAAAAGGTGATCTCAGGGGATAGTTTCTATTCAAAGTTTACAGAATACCTCAGGGAGATAGTTCTGGGGAGTCCTCGAGTCTCATCCAGTCCAGTAAATCTGGACTTTCCAGAATTTGAGTTCTGTTCCACATTTTTCTTCCACTCCTTCAGGATTCATCTATTGTGACACTGATCAGAAGGACTGATAGTGGTAGCTGCGCACCATCCAGTTCTTCTGGTCTCAGGGTAGATGAGACCATGGTCTGTGATTGAAGACTAGTTTCTTCTCTGAGTCTCTGGTTTCCATCTTTCTCTTTTGCTCCAGATGAATAGGGCCCAACAGGTGTATCTTAGATGTCTACTCATAAGCTTTTAAGATCCTAGATACTACTCACCAAGCTAGGATCTAGAACATAAACTTTATCAACTATATTATGTCAACTGGCTGAGCTGTCCCATGAGACTATGATCTGAAGCCAAAGGCCATAATCTTAACCTATATTACACTGCCTCTCAATTTCTGATAATGTATATCAACCATGACCTATGGGTTGGCCACTGTTTTTATAAATAAAATTTTATTGGAACACAGTCACACCCATTTGTTTAATATATTACCTTTGGCAGCTTTTGTGATAATGGCAGAGAGAGTTCAGTAGCTGTGACAGAGATGATATGGACCACAAAACCTATTTACTATCTGCCCCTTTACAAAGAAGCCCTGGTGGTACAGTGGTTAAAGTGCTTGTTTGCTAATCAAAAGGTTGGTGGTTTGAACCCACCAGCTGCTTTGCATGAGAAATATGTGGCAGTCTGCTTCTGTAAAGATTACAGTCTTGGAAACGCTATGGGCCAGTTCTACTCTGTCCTATAGGGTTTGCTATGAGTTGGAATCAACTCAAGGGCAGTGGGATTGTTTTTTTTTTTTTTTTTTTTTGGTTTTTGGCTTCTTTACAGCAAAAGTCTGCTGACCCCTGACCCACAAGATAAGAAGATCAATGAGGAGGAAAGATGAAATATGTTTTGGCACTTAGAACACTGCAAATTATTTCCCTTAAAATTGTATTTGAATAACATAACTAAGAGATAAGTAAGATGCCTCAAAGAAACGGTCTCTGGATTCTCTGCCCTACTTTTTCCTTTCTCACCCCCCTGCACAGTGAAGTATACCCATAACCCATTGCTGTCGAGTCGATTTCAACTCATAGCAACCCTAAAGGATAGAGTGGAACTGCCCAACAGAGTTTCCAAAGAGTGTCTGGTGGATTTGAACTACCAACCCTTCTGGTTAGCAGATGTAGCTCTTAACCACTATGCCACCAGGGTTTCCACAGTGAAGTATAACGCATGTTAAAATGATAGCAGTAGGATCTTAAGATTTCATTTTTCCCAAGACAAATGTCCAGGTGTGAGAATGTCAAAAGGCAAAAGACACCTTTTAAATATATGAATGACAGAAAAACCATGCTGGTTCTTTTAGTTGTATCTACCAAATAATTGTAATCTTTCTGTACTGTAATTTACAAAGAACAATGTTTTATAAATTAATACCTACATGTGATACATAGCAAGAGATAGGATATACCACAAATATACCAAAGCATCTAATTTTAGCACAGAAATCCGGAAGTCATTTGCAAGTAATGCACTACTTGTCTGTACCCATACGTCACAGCAAGGTCAAGCCCAGCTTCTGGGAAATCTTCTCCGGCAACATTAGTCCATCTGGATATCTTCCTTTTTCCATGTTGTTGTTAGATGCTGTCGAGTTGGTTGTGACTCATAGCGATACTGTGTACGACACAATGAAACACTGGTCCTGTGCCATCCTCACAATTGTTGTTCTGCTTGAGCCCATTGTTACAGCCACTGTGTCAATCTATCTCGCTGAGGGTCTTCCTCTTTTTCGCTGACCCTCTACTTTACCAAGCAAAACGTCCTTCTCCAGGGACTGGTCCCTCATAACACATCCAAAGTACGTGAGACAAAGTCTCGCCATCCTCTCTTCTAAGGAGCATTCTGGCTATACTTCTTTCAAGGCAGATTTGTTCATTCTTCGGGCAGTCCATGGTATATTCAATATTCTTCTCCAACACCATAATTCAAAGGCGTCAATTCTTCTTCAGTCTTCCTTACTCATTATGCAACCTTTGCATGCATATGAGGCGACGGAAAATACCATGGCTTGTGTCGGGTGCACCTTAGTCCTCAAGATCACATCTTTAACACTTTAAAGTAGTCTTTTGCTGCGGATTTGCCCAATGCAATATGTCATTTGATTTCCTGACTGCTGCTTCCATGGGCATTGACTATGGATCCAAGTAAAATATAATCTTTGAGAATTTCAATCTTTCCTCAGTTTCTCATGATGTTGCTTACTGGTCCAGCTGTGAGGATTTCTATTCTCGTTATGTTGAGGTGTAATCCACACTGAAGGCTGTAGTCTTTATCTTCATGAGCAAGTGCTTCAAGTCTTCTTCACTTCTGGCAAGCAAGGTTGTGTCATCTGCCTATTCCAAGTTGTTAATGAGTCTTCCTTTAATCCTGATGCCATGTTCTTCTTCCTATAGTTCAGCTTCTCAGATTATTTGCTCAGCGTACAAATTGAATAAGTATGGTGAAAAGATACAACCCTGACACACACTTTTTCTGATTTTAAACCATGCACAGTGGTTAGGCATTTGGCTGTTAACCAAAAGGTCAGCAGTTCAAATCCACCAGCCGCTCCTTGGAAACCCTGTGGGGCAGATCTACTCTGTCCTATAGGGTTGCTATGAGTTGGAATCAACTCAATGGCAACGAGTTTGGTTTTGGTTAGTTATCTCCTTGTTCTGTTTGAATAACTGCCTCTTGGTCTATGTACAGGTTCCCTATGAACACAATTAAGTGTTCTGGAGTTCCCATTGTTTGCAATCCATAATTTGTTGTGATTCACACAGTTGAATCCCTTTGCCTAGTCAGTAAAACAAAGGTAAACATCTTTCTGGTATTCTCTGCTTTCAGCCAAGATCCATCTGACATTAGCAATGATATCCCTCATTCCATGTCCTCTTCTGAGTCCTACTTGAATTTCTGGCAGTTCCCTGTCAATGTACTGCTGCAACCACTTTTGAATGATCTTCAACAAAATTTCACTTATATGTGGTATTAATGATATCGTTTGATGATTTCCGCATTCTGTTCGATCACCTTTCTCTGGAACGGGTGCATATATGGATCTCTTCCAGTATGTTGGCCAGGTAGCTGTCTTCCAAATTTCTCAGCACAGATGAGTGAGTACCTCCAGCGTGGCATGCGTTTGTTGAAAGATCTCAACTGGTATTCCATCATTTCCTGGAGCCTTGTTTTTTGCCAGTGCCTTCAGTACAGCTTGGATTTCTTCAATACCATCAGTTCTTGATTACGTGCTAGCTTCTAACTTTGACAATTTCTGTTTGGTACAGTGGCACTGTGTATTCCCTCCATCTTCTTTAGATACTTCTTGTGTCATTCAGTATTTTGCCCATAGAATCCTTCAAAATTGCAACTTGAGACTTGATTTTTTTCTTCAGCTCTCTCAGCCTGAGAAATGCTGAGCATGTTCTTCTCTCTTGGTTTTCTAACTTCAAGTCTCTGCACATTTCATTATAATACTTTGTCTTCTCAAGCCACCCTTTCAAATCTTCTGTCCAGCTTATTTATTTCATCGTTTCTTTCATTTGCTTCAGCTACTCTATGTTCAGGAGCAAGTTTCAGCATCTTGTCTGACATACATTTTGTTTTTTTCTTTCTTATCTTTTAAGTGATCTTTTGCTTTCTTCAGGTATGATGTCCTTGCACGACTCGTCTGGTCTTCGGACACGAGTGTTCAATGCATCAAATCTATTCTTGAAATGATCTCTAAATTCAGGCGGGATATACTCAAGGTCGTGCTTTGGCTCTTGTGGGCTTATTTTAATATTCTTCAGTTTCAATTTGAATTTGCGTACAAACAGTTGATGGTCTGTTCTGTAGTTGGAGCCTGGCCTTGTTCTGACTGATGATACTGAGGGTCTCCAGCATCTCTTTCACAGACGTGGTCAATTTGATTCCTGTTTATTCCATCCATCTTTTCAAATTACTGTTTAAACCAAGAATTGGCAAATGCAAATCTGCTGCTGCAGGGAAAAAGCTGCCGTAGAAAACACGTGCTTGAATGCGGTGTGGCTGTGTTCCAGCAAAGGTTTATTTAAAGAAACAGACAATGGGCTGTAGTTTGTCGACCCCTGGTTTAAATCATATAATAGTTTTACCATATACTTCTTAAATTAATATGTTCAAATGTTTATTGATTCAATAAATCTAAATGTCTGCACCACACACATTAACTTGTTTTAGCTATTTTGTCTTCTAATTGTCTTACCTCCACAGACTGTGACAAACTTGAGGGCAGAGATGTAATTCTTTTTTATGTGTAGACCCTAAAATGGTATGGCAGAGTGGATAACATAATTTTGAAGTCCTATAAACCTGGGTTTGTATCTCATTTAATACCTGGGCAAATTATTAAATTCTTCATATGCCAGTGTTTTCATCTGCCTGCCTTTTAAGGATGCTGTTGAGGATTAAATGAGATAATACACATAAAATCCCAACACAGTGTCCAGTACACAGGTGGCATTTCACAAATGCATGACAATTCTCTAAGTATTTTCACCTATGGCAAATGAGTGAGATTTAACACCAGGGTGCTGACAAATACCTTGTTCTTCCTCTAGATGAAACCTTGATGTCTTTTTGGGAGGATTCATCATCAGACTTCATGTCATCTGACGAAGGAGGCTCATGAAGGTTTTCATCCTTTTCTTTGTTTTCAGTCTTGATTTCTGTGGGGACAACAGTTCCAGGCTGACTTTGTAAGCCACCTAACAAAGAGTCAAACGGAACACAAAATAAGTGACCAGATTCATTTATGAATTAGAGCAAAGACTGTAGCACTCTGGTTGATGCATATCCTCAGCTAGTACAGGGCTATCAGAAATCTGAAGATGCGGGAAAGCATGCTATTTAGAACAGGAAAGAATATCCATAAAATTTCAAGAAGATCATTTTGAAGCATTTGTATTTCAAAGAACAAGCCTGACCTTGATGGCCTGTCTAATGCTCACTTCTAGACGCTACTTAACAGTTGAACAAAGTATGAGAGACTTGATACATTTTTAGGAACTAACTTCTCAAGCGCTGTCCAGGTAAAGGAAACAAGCCTAACGTCTGCCTCGGTAAACACAATAAAAGAGGAATCATGGGTAAAGGTAACTGGAAGAACCAGATATTTGTACTTATTTATACAAGTTCTATGATAAGATTTATCAGTTTGCTTTTTATCAGAATTGTTGTCCCTCTAATTAAATTATAAGGTCCAAAAGAATGGCTACCATCATTCAGAGTACTCAACGTACTCAGAAATATCTTTCTCATTGCTCTTGAGACCACGAAGGCTCACTCTCATGAGGGGAACTGATTAAGAAAGAAAACAACATGAGAAGTAGGAGCAGGTAAGCAGATGATCAATAAATAACAACAGCTCGCATGTGGTTTCATCCACTGATGGGCAGCCAAAGGGAGCTGGAACCCTAAATACATACTGCCAATTTCATGCAGTATCACTACTTTTGAATTCTCCCAGCTAACTTTTGATTCACAGATGTCAATCTGACTGTGAGATGGTGGTAGTGTTCAAATGCTATCTCTGCCTGCATCACCACTGAAAACCAAGCAGTGTTGTTACCCCTATAATTTTCTTGTGATTTATGGTTCAGGTCCGTGCTTGAGGCAGTGACGGTACTGGACAGGACTGAATGATTGCCGTTGAGACTGACAGAGTCTTCCCGATGAGTTCCAACCTAGGGTTAAAAAAAAGAAAATGTCAGGTAGTTTGATCTATTATTGGGTTTAATAGAGGGAGCAGCACCACTCACCTGAATCTAGCAACCTTTTTTGGAAGACACTTTTCTGTTTTTTGGTGGGAAATTTCAAGAGTTGATAGTAGTAGTACTTTTGAATCAAATCAAAATGTTACTTTTTAAAAATATGAAAATTCTCACTTCCAAATTATATATATTCTGAAGAGTTGTAAAAATACTCAGTAGGATTCCTCTCCAGCTAATAGAGATACAATGCTCTGTAAGCCGTCAAGCTATCCTCATTATAGGGTGTATAAACGATCTTACACAACCAATCTGAAAACCTATTCCATATAACCCAAAATAACTAAACTTTTTGCCATCGAGTGAATTCCAACTCATAGCGACCCTAGAGGGCAGAGCAGAGCTGCTACCTAGGGTTTCAAAGTCTGTAATTTTTACAGGAGCAGATTGCCACATCTTTCTCCCACAGAGGCTGGAACCACCAACCCTTCAGTTGGCAGCTGAGCACTTAACCATTGCGCCACCAGGGCTCCTTTATTCCATACCTAAAAACAGAAACAAAAACAAACCAAACCCGTTGCTGTGCAGTCAATTCCAAATCACAGCAACCCTATAGGATAGAGTAGAACTATCCCACAGGGTTTCTAAGGAGCAGATGGTGGATGTGAACTGCTGACATTTTGGATAAGCAGCTGAACTCTTAACCACTGCGCCACCAAGGCTCCTTTATTCCATATCAAAAAAACAAAACAAAAAACCAAACCTGTCGCCGTCAAGTCGATTCTGACTCATAGTGACTCTACAGGACAGAGTAGAACTGCCCCATAGAGTTTCCAAGGAGTGGCTGGTAGATTCGAACTGCTGGCCTTCTGGTTAGCAGCCACGCTCTTAGCTAGCCACTTGCGCTTAACAAAATACTGCTACATTCTAAGTAACAATATTTACCTACACTTTGCCATGTACCCTCCCCCTCCTCACACACACAAACTACACTGTGTCCTTTTTTTTTTCTTCTTCTAACTGCCTCCTCTCATAAATTTTAAGACAGTGGCAAAAGTAATAAAAAATTAAAATAACTTAAGACAGAAATTCTGCATCACCAGGCAACAAAAATACCATGTAGCTTTAGTCTGAGCTTTAATCAAACTTACATAAGAAACAGTTAACTTGAAATGGAAAGGTAAAACATGCAAACACTACCAAGTGTTTCTTAGAAAAAACTGGTTATAGATGAAGCTTTTTATTAGGGCAGCAGCAGGCATGCCAACTAGAACATTAAGCCTTTAATTAAACAGGTTTACTGCCTGGAGTTATACGTGTGAGAACCACCGCTTTTCAAGCGTAGTAAACTGCCAAGCCCTGAATCCCTCTTGAGTTATTAATGTGGCTTTTATCTTTCATGCCTTACTATGGATTTTACCCTAAAAGATAAAAATACCCCAATGCAAATTTATTCTTTGGTTTCTTATAAGTTAAACCAAAGTACAAAAGGAACCAAAGCAAAGTTTTAGGAAATGCAGGTTATTTGGTAGTGGGTGTAGTTAGAATATACTGGGCCTTTCACCACACTTTTAGAGAAGTGTTTGTCCTTACCCTTTATTCTTTATCGTTAATGGATTTTAAAGCCCACTTAATGTACTACACAGATAATTTTAAAGTCACTGTTGAGGAATATTTGTGTCATGGTTCCCTGGGATAATCAAGCACTGACTATACCCTTTTCTACCTTACACACGTGCTAATGCATTAGAATTAGAAAATCCTAAAAGCTGAGAAGGGATGGCAGAAAGTATGGTTCATTTCCATTTTCCTTGCCACCTCAGAAACTTTCTATAAGCCTCTAGATTCCTCCCCCCAACCACCCAAAAAAAACCTGAGAAAAATCTAAAAAATTAAATCCAACAAAGGTTAAGTACCAGAAACTTTCCATAAGCCTTTAGATTCCTCCTCCCCCTACCCCCCCCCAAAAAAACCTGAGAAAAATCTAAAAAATTAAATCCGACAAAGGTTAAGTACCAGTGAAGGAGTGGACTGGGAAAACTATATTCAAGAGAGAAACTCTTTCTTAAATATTTTATGAAATCCTGCCTCAAGGACATCCCGGTCATGTTTATTCTCAGCATATGAGTATGCTTTCCTTCTGGCTATGAACTACTCAATTTTCTGAGAGGAAGGTCAGTGCAAAAACCCATTAAAAAATAGACAGGGTATAAACAATACATAGCTGCAAATTCTTTGGAATCTTAGAAGCCTAGGCTTATACTGAAGATAAAATAACCATTAGAACAATTTTGACTGGCCAGGGAAATTGTTGCAGTATAAAGTAAAAGCTGAGATTTCTCTCTCTTTGTGTTTATAATAATCTGGGCTTAAAATTTGAAGGATTCCTATGATCTTTGGTAATATGTGCTAATTCTGGTTTTACCTAGTATTTTAAACTATTAAATGAAATAACTTAAAACAGCTTTTTAAAATTTCGACATATGTATATTTACTGTGTATCACACAAGTGACACCCAGTTTACAGCTTTTAAGACACTACCACTGAGCTGAATTTTCACTCATTTAAGTGATGATACATGTGCTGAATTCTGATTTCTTTTTATTTCCTTAGTATAAATCTTTGATCCCCTGAAGCTCAACCAACAAAAATGTTCTATCACCTCCTTCTAATGAAAAGCTTGGCAGACATAGGATCATTACCTAAATGATAAATTTTAGAAATTTGCCTTTCCCGTAAGGAAAATCAGAATGTTTGCTAAGTTTGTTTTGGGACATAACTGCTAGCAAATATTTTTGTTAACCTGCATTACTGGATTTCAAAGAAGTGTTTTAAATTGGCACACAGAACAAAAATATTCGCCTTTAAAAATGGCCTCAGACCAGCAGAAAGCTTGAAGTCTGGAGTTTTTCATCTTAATGAAGTTAGCAGAAACTTTTTCTTTGTAACTTGATTCTCCTAGCAAATGGGCCTCATATATTTTCTGGAGAATTTGACTTTCACAGTTCTTATAGTTCTCTTTAACCCTTGCTCACCCTGGCCCTCACGTCCTCCCTTTAATCTCCAGCTCCACGTTCAAACGACTCTGTCCACACACACAACAGGTGTATAAACAGTTCTTTGTCTAAGCCCAAGGCCTGTGGGGCCAGCCAGATAGAACCCGGTTTTAATTGTTCATCTCGTTAGCATACAGCTGACAGGCTGCAGCTACTGGGGGAGCAGCAGGGGAAGGCAAACCCCTCCGCCTGCCATGCTCTAAATTTCAATCATTATGAAGAGCTTCATTTCAGAATAAAAGACCCAACCCATTAAATGACATCATCCTGCATTCTGAATCTCTGCAAGCTGCGTATGGCCTTACGTTCACAGGAGAACCCGACAAGGGACCTGTTTTCATTTAATTTGACCAACAGCTTTAGCACCCACAATGGAAAAATGTTAAATCTAATTAGTTGATGAATAAGAGGTCTTGTGAATTAAGGGACCGAAAAGTACTCGGTATGAATTCCTCTCTGATTCTGAATTCTATTCTAACAATCTGTTCAATTTGTACCATTTACTGAATACTAACGATTTAAATTAATCAGTATTAATCTATAGAGCTGATTAAAGGATCTTTATGTGTTCTATTCCAAGCATTTTGTTTTATCTGGAGAGGAGTTTTATGCTAGAAACTTAGTACTATTCTGTTTGTTATGGTTTATTTAAATGAGATTTCCATAAATACATAGCCTCTACGTTTTCCAAACTTAAAAATTATCATCTTGAACGATTCTGAACTATAAAAAGCAATACAGTTCTCTTTATATTCAGTTGAAACCTACACACTCAATTTCTGAAGCATAGAGAGACAACCTATACTAACAAAATTAAATATTGTCTAAATGGAAGGTTAAAATGATTCCAAACTTATTCTGGTAAGTGATAAAAGTGCTGAGATAGTTTCAAATAAAAACACTGCCCCATTTTGCCTGTTAGCCGTTAATAACTTCATCTTAAATCTCTGAGAAATCAGAAAAACACAGCTTCTCCGATTGCTTTAGGATTTAGAAAACAGACACGATTTATATTTGAAAACATTATATGAGGTAGTTTTAAATCCTGTGATTTAACCTTGTTTACTCTGTTCTCATACAAGAATACTACATCTTCAGCCGCAGTTGAAACAACACAAGCTCCAAACAATACCAAAAAATAATTCAGAGAAATGACTGAATTAAACTTCCTCAGTACTTGTAATAATGACATCAAAGGACTTATGGACGGATGTTACCCTGTATCGTAAATAAGAAACTTCTAAAGATCTGCATCAAGCGTCCATTAACACAAAAAAGATTGTAATCTCACTTTGGTTTAAAGTTGAAATCACTGTCTGACTGAGGAATAACCAAGTACTTTTCGTAAGATAAAAGAGCCACCAGGAAGCTATCCTGTTACGCCCATAATTTAGACAGAGCAGCTATAAACAGAAGTGATGCACAGTAACTCTACAGTGTCGAGGTCGCTTTATAATGCCTGAATGAAATGAATGATTTCATTCATTCTCAGTTTTCCACTTAATATGATTTTTTCTGTCAGCAGCTTATTCCAAAAGTTTATTATTATATTAAATAAATGGAAGCAAACCTAAAGCCCAATGATGACACTTCAAGAGTTCTAAAAATTCTGGTTTTATACCTTAAAATTTTAAAGATATTTCATTATCACATACTAATAAGAATGTTTAACAAAAACTCTAAAGTTTTATATCTGCATTAAGCAACTGTGGAAAAATACACACAAATATTGAAAAGGAATGGGAAATTAAGTAAATGAAAGTCTTAACCCTATTCAAAAATAAGAGCAAGTGTAAGAACTATGCTTGGCTGGCTATAGAAAGGAATAGGGATTACTCATTTCCTAGTTTCTTTTTCTGATATAACAATCTTCTGGGAAATTTAATTTTTATGTCTATTAAATAACTGTTAATATGCCCAAAGCCTTCTGCGTTTGAAACCTCGTTTAATTTTAAACTCTGATGTTAGTCAAATATACTCAGTTTAAAAAAAATAATCAAAAACAAGTCTTTTGTTATTGGCTCCAATTAACATATTTTGGGCAGGTGGTGGTCTTACTGACTTGTGTGAAACACACACACACACACACACACACACAAAAGGAACAATTTAAAATAGAAGACAATTACTTGAACTACAAGGCAAGAAGGTGGATCTCCTACAAATCAAGACTCTCATCTGTGGATGATGACGCTGGCATAATCCTATTATAACTAAAAACACCGTGGAGAAAATTATCAATAACAAAAGCTATTCCCATGACCAAGGACACTATTTTTGTTAACATGTCCACAGAGAATTTACACCACGAGTAACTTTGATAGTATACTTGTTACGCAAGGAGAAAATATATAAACTTCTAGAAAAAAAGAGAAAGAAAGAAAATGATTCCACAATGTAAACCCGAGTCATTTCTTAGTCATGATCAGCTAGAATACATGGAGGCAACAGGGGACAGTAGAAGGAAAAGATTAACTCTTGAAGATGGCTGGCAATTGATACAGCAGTGTGTCCCCAATATCACACACCCTCCAAGAATATGAAGAGATATTCTGATCATATAAACAAGACGAAGGGCTCCTGGTGGTAATGATGGAAGTCCTCGGACAGGTAAGAGCCACCAGGATAAGATAAGAGTCTTCCACAACAGCACACCTAAGATTATCTGGGACTGTCTTTGGCAGACTGTGTGATCTTCATTTCATTGGGACTGTCTCTGGCAGACTGTGTGATCTTTATTTCATTCCATCCTCTGGTCTTTTTGCTGAAGCTGTGAACTGAGGACCCAGAGCAAAAAACTCATGTCTGAAGAATGGGACACGAATACGGCTCACTTAGTGGTGTCACATTTTGCCAGCTAATAGCTTTATACTTCCGGGGTGGAAGTCCACCTCTGAAAAGTACTCGTGATTATGTCTGGATGGGGTGGACAGAGCCAATGATGTCTGGCAGGTTCCCACCAGCTCTACACTCTCTAAGAAGGTCATAAGAGATGAAGAGAAGGCCTTAGCAGGCACACCAAGCAATAGCTTCAGCTTAGCTGCTGTGGCATGGTTGCTGCTGCTCAGACTAAGCCAGAGTCACCTCAGTGTCAGAAGACTCCTTTTTCTTGAAAACTCTGAGATTTTTCTTTTTGAAAAAATATCTCTGGCAGTGCTTTTGTTCATGTTCTGAAGTAGGCGACATTTCTAGAGAACAGAGTGGGAGCTACTTTATTAACTGGAGTCCCTGGGTGATGCAAATGGTTAATGTGTTCAACTGCTAATGCAAGGCTGGAGTCCACCCAGAGGTGGCTTGGAAGAAAGGCCTGGCAATCGACTTCCATTGAAAACTGTATGGAGCACAGTTCTACCATGACACACATGGGGTGGGGGTCAACCACAAGTCAGAGTTGACTTGACGGAAACATTTTTTTTTTAACTTTCTTAGTCCTTTTAAAATGCATACACTTCTACATGGTTCTGGAGCACTGGATATGTGAAAAATCTCTTTTCCTATCAAGGCACACCCAAAGTCGGTAAAGACAACCTCTCAAAGACTGAAGTTCAATTTTATACAAACTTCGCATTTAACTGGGAGGAGCCAGAGGTATGTAAAATATTGAAGGCAAGAAGGATGTCAAACACTGCAGCAGACAAATTGGAATAGGAGCAGTGGGCTGGTAACAAAGAACAATTAGAAACGATTAATAAGAGGCGAGGAATAAGACAAACCGCAAATGTTGCAGTTGAGACGAACTTGGAACTCAAAGAGATTTATTTTTAAGTCATTCTTCTAAATAAGGATCAAAGTATAGCAAATAATTAATGTACTGTTCTCCATTCATGTCTGCAGCAAATGCCATCTGATGAGCCTTACTACACTATGAAAATGATTTTATCATCACTACTAATAAACGACAACAAACCGCCTTATATTTCTATGTGCTTTATAATGTATGTTTTCAAGCTTAAAAATAGCAACAAAAACTAATTTAAAAGGAGCCTGAATTTCAAGATTTTCTGACTTTTTTAAAAAAAATTGGTTGTAAAATATGCCAGCACCTAATGTCAGCCAGGTTGCTGAAAACCCTGTTCTTAGGAAACCGGGAAGCCTTGTTTGATGTTTACTCCAGCGGCTCCGACATGAACATCAACGGCTGTCTGACTGGGCATGTGAAAATCTGGAACCAATCCTATTTCACAGACACAAACCTTCAGCATTTAGGCACCTAATTATTCTGATGATAGGTGAGTTTTAGCCTGCGTCACATGGCTTACAGCTAGGAATCTGTCTGATAGAGAGTATTTCAGAGCGTGCAACGAACCTGAAAAACCATGCCATAGACATGAAAACACACGGTATCAGTTAAATAGGTTCAAACAGAGCTTCGTTCCTTCAAAAGGCAATTTGGATAAAAAAATAATGTAAGACATTCAACACAGTTTTTTTTTTTTTTTTTTTAATGTAAGTCGTCGTAGAAGTCTACTTTTTCCCGCTCTAAAGAATTACACCATGTTTTTAAAAAGATGGACTGAATTTTTTTATTCTCTTTGAGGATTAATCTAAAATTGCTTTTATTGTTACTTACATTACTGCTGTTCTTAAACACACCCCCCCCACCCATTTTTTTCTTTATTTGGGAATAAAGTTTAAGCTTGAACCTGTGCAAACTGGAGATGTGCATTCTTCCTGCTGTTGAAGGCTGGTTCCAAATGACAACAGCTTTTCTAGACCAAACCAAAAACAAACCCACTGCTGTTGAGTTGATTTCGACTCACAGTGACCCTAGAGGACCCTAGTAGAACAGCCCCATGGAGTTTCCAAGGAGCGCCTGGTGGATTCAAACTGCTGACCTTCAGGTTAGCAGCTGTAACACTTAACCACTACGCCACCAGGGTTTCCTTTTCCAGACCAGTACCCTTGAAATTCAGTCTAGCTTTATGGCTTTTGCTATTTAGACTTCCTATACACCATTTCAAGGAAAAAAAAAAAAAAAAAAGTTCTGCCAATTATTACACATCTGGAGAATATCCAAGTATAAACTATTCTCTGCAGAAAATTCTGCTTTTTGCATATGGTCATAGTAGGATTTTATGAGCCAATACAGAGCTGATAACCTGGCCCAAGACAGTGAAGAAAACTCTTTAAAATCACTCTTTAACTTAAAAAAAAAAAAAAAAGATCCCCCTCTCCCTCCAAACAGTCCATAAGATAGAGAACACTGGTGGGTAAGGTACCTATCACCTATTTTCACATCATCACGGTACTTGGCCAAAATTAGAAGTAAAATGAGCATACATTCATCTGATCTGAAATTGCATGCTGCCTTGGGGTTACAACTATGAAAAACATTTAGGGACTATTTTAAAAAAGAAAGACAGAAAAAGAGGACTATTTTACCATTGAAGCTGATCGACTGCTTGAAACAAGGCTTGATCCTCCATAGTTTGAATTGAGGCTTCCAATTGGCGCATTATGGGATGGTCCCAATAAACTGTGTATATCACTGTGACCAGCAGGCAAACTGGTGGAAGGTCCCACAGCGTGGTTCCGCAACACATGGATAGCATCATCCAGTCTGTCTAAACGATCCTCCATTCGAGACTGCTGTAGGGATTGGGAAAAAAAAAAACCAACAACAAAAAAACATGGAGGTCACTGCTGATGCCTGTTACAGTCACTGAACTATGCTTCTACTCTGGGATTTGTGGAAGATTTTTTTTTTTTTAGCAAGTGAAATATAGTATCAAGTGGCTTCAAAAGCAACTGCCTACACTACAAGGCAGCAAAAGAAAGCTTATCTGGCCGACTACGCTAACGAACGAAGCTTCAGAAACAAACGACTGCTGCTCAGGATGAATTTACCAGTCTACCATGAAGTTACTTCTTTTAGTTTCTATGAAAGATGAAGGCTGTATCTGACACTCAGTTATAGTTGATACAGAAGGACAACCCGTACTTTAGTAGTGATCCTTTGAAATGATGGCAATTTGGGGAGGGATCCTCAAATCCATCAAGTTCAAGTTGTAATTTTGTTTTAAGCGACTAAAGCATGCCTATCTTGAACTGTGAACACATCAAACTACGCTCTTGGACAAAACTTAGGAAATGACATTGTCTGTCCAGGGATAAACACGTGCCCCCATACACACACACATTAGGATTTTTAAATTAAAAGCACATGCCAGTAGAGCTCTTTCAAAATGAATCACTCTTGACAACATAAAAGAACAAAAGTCTATTCTTACAGGCTGCTACAAAAACTGAAATGGTCAACTGTTTGATTTTAAAAGACTTAGAAGTCTGTACAGCTTGAGGATTTAAAATGGCTAATGGGAAGTATAATTAATCGAAACACACAAAAAAGGCACCATCTAAAAGAAATAGTACCTCACAGACATCCTTTAAGAAGGACATTGCATCTTGCAAATGCTCGTGAAGTTGCTGCTCAACTCGATTTTTCTGGCAAAGTCAAGACAGAACAGGAGGCAAAGCACAGGTTAAGATTAACTCCGAAAGAGACGAGGAAACAGCTGATGTGCACGTCAGCATCACGTGTTAGTCAGTTAACGCAGAGACCTGCGAGATCTGCCTGCTTTAAGTTATGAGACGGCTGGGACTTAGCAGCAAAGCTACAAGGTTAGCATCTAAACAGCACACACTTCTTCTATTTGCTTACAAAATATGCAAGAAGAAACTTTTACTTTAAAATGTTCTGTTAGTCACAGAAAAAGAACTTTTTCATGTGCAACTTGGAATTACTGAACCATAAGCATAGCTTAGCATTCCAGTGAATCATTCTTATTTTTTAATTAAACGTTGTAATTCCGTGTTAGAAATGTAAGCATAGTAAGGCAACGGTAGTTAACATTAACCACAAATTCTTTGCGCTCAGTACCTAGGGAGGTTCCTTTACCAGGCGGCCCTATTGTTAAGGGCGTTTCTGCTTGTACAATTGGCACAATACATTCTTTGCTACAGGAAAATGTGGAAAATAATACTGTTTGTGACAAAAATAACTGCTATTATACTTTAAAATTATGATGGAAATGCACTAAACTATACACAGACCATTACATGAGAAAGAGTAAAATACAACCATTCTGAATCAGTAGTACAGTTTTCTTCCCTTTTTTGGTGTTCTAAAAAAAGTTCTCCTCTTATATATAGATAGAAAAGTATAGAAAAATTCAGCTCTAGATTTTTCAGAGAAACAGAAATCCAAGACAGAGTTTTAATACCAGCTGTCTTGAGATCAGAAGCCTGGTGTCCCAGAGAACAGATGGCAAAAGGCACACCCAATGTGTCCTACATTGTTCAACTAAATCAGGCCACTTGTTAGCAAAGAATTCATGTGTAATGCTATCCTACGGTTTCTTCGTTGTTACGCAAGATTTACTTAAAAACAAACAAAACAAAAACATCAAACTGTCACATAAACATGACCTGTCTGTTCCTATGAGGTTCTTACCAGGGAGTGGAGTGAATTTTCATAGCTTGGGGATGAAGGAGCTTGCCCTCCGGGTCTGGGCCACTGACTGGTACCTGTTAAAACCCAAAAGCACCCACACACCTGGGTTAACTCAGTCATCTTGATAATGTTGTAAAGGATGATGGTATTCAAATAACTGCAAATAAATTTATGTGAAAATTTTTGTTCAGTCTTCAGCATACTACTGACTACTTACAAGCCCAACAAAATGTAAACTTCTTTTCCATTATTGGTACAATACTGCAGGGAGTTGAGAAAAACCCTATACTTTTATGTTTGTATATTTTCAGACATTGTCCATATGTATACGTCTCAAGAAAACATGCTTATAATGTACATAATGTTGTACTGATTCCTGCTCCATGGTTTTAGTTTTCAAGATAATGTCATCAAGGACGATGTAACAGGCACCTGTCCCCTACACCGTCATATGCTTAACCACCATCGTCTTGCTGTTGAGCATCCTGACTGCTTTCAATGTTTTGGCTGTTATGAATAATGGTAGTGTAAACTTGCCCCCCCTCTTTGAGAATATGTCTTGAGGATCAGTAATATTTCTGAATTAAAGGGGGTAAACATATTTATGGCCCTTGATTCATAAGGCCAAACTGATTTACAAAATGGCCATATTAACTTAAACTGCCTTTGGCAATGCAAGGATGTACCAATTTCAAATGACTAAATGCATATAGGATTTATCTGTTAAAAAAATTCCCCAAGCATTTATACAGAAACACATTATTTTGTTTGGGAATTATCATTATAAAAACTCTTAGTGTTGTGTATTCTTCAATTCAGAAAAGTAACAAGGATAAAAAATAAAGATGGTAAAAGATAAAGAGGGAGGCAAATTAAGAGTAGGAAAAAAGGCATTAAAAACATAAGAAGAAACATGAAAGGAAGGATTAACTCATTCATGTGATGAGGAAAATGCAGTGTTTTAATGGCCTTGTTGAATCCCAAACAACCAATCTAAAATCTTTACTATTTCATGATTGTGCTTTTGAAAATTAGTTATTTATAGAAAATATAAAGACCATTCAATTACACACACACGCACATGCTTAAGTGAAAACCGGAATGGTACTAGAAAACTGGAGTTGGAAGTTGAAGGTTTACCTAACTTTGCTCACTTATTGCCAGATGAAGTTTTAAACTGTTTTCCAATAGGGCCTTTTGCTGCGTGTCAATCTCGCCACATTCAGGAAGCTGGAGATAATGTAACACTGTGGTGCATGTGTTACCTTATAAAAACTAAGGTAAATTAGGCCTGTTCACTTCAGCTGAATACCATTTAATTATTAAACAACCTAGTAATTATATTCACATCAATCATATACATTTTGCAAGTTAAAAAGTTGGAGGTACATTTTCTTAATAATCTGATTAGGTTCCATTATTAATTTATATGCATAGTGTTAGGATTATACAAAAATTTATAAACATGAAAATTGTAAGAAAAAAATAAATGCTATATACTTCATCAATGAAGAAATATTTTACCTATAAGAAAAATACAAGCTAATTATTTTGAGGACCATTAAAAGCTTCCTGTTAGACGTACAAACGTGATCTTACAGCAGCTATATAAATAAATTATGGACAATATAAATTTGCTCATTAACACAAAGCTTATGGGATAATTTAGTAATTAACAGGTAGAATTTAGCAACCAAAAAAACTCAGTAAGTGACTATATGAAGAAGTCATATAAAAAACAACCAGCCTACAGGTTACCACTGACCAGTGAATTAGTGCTTTCTAAACTCTGATGCAGATTTAAGAATTTTTATATGATTGGCAGGTTAATCATAACTTATTCTGAAAAACACCTGCCTAAATTATCTAAAAAATATTTTCCCTTAATGTTTCCAATCATTTTCCTCCACTCCACCCCCCAACTCCCCTCTTTGGTTGAGCAACTTGCGGTAGGATGCTGATCAAATTACTTAAATCTATGCAGAATATTAACAAATGTTTTGTGTTTAAAACAGAATTGGCAGCATGCATCTGGTTTGCAAAAACCAGCAGTTTTTGTGGTTCCTCATTGGCTTGGGGTTGGGGAATCAGATTACGTGCACTGAGTTACTCAGATAAGGAATCACCCACATCTATTTTGTACAACAGTGATAGAAACTACGCCAATGTTTATCCCAAAATGTAATCCATTAAACTAGGAAAAATACAGACATACTCTGTATATACTCTAACCTATTATTATAAAGTAGGCTGTCCCACTGTAATGTACTTGGTTGAAAAAGAATCCTAACACAGTTAAATCACAGATGACACTGCCATTCCTCTCTCCTACCTTGGTGTGAGAGCCCTGATGCTGTTCAGAAGGGTGTCTATTTTCCCTAATGTGACTCAGGATACAGTAATTCTACTCTTAGCACTTGGGATAAATCCCGATGTCTAAGATAAACATGGTGGTCCCATCCCTGTTGTGAGCAACTGCATTAGACCCAATGCTGGCCAATGAGACACAAAGGCCATCTGTCACAAAAGGATTCTTAAAAGACCAAGGAAGAGACAGTCCTTGTTTTTCTACTGGACATTGTTATGTCCGCATGTGCCTTGAAAGGCTATCTTGCCAATTCAAAGAAGCAGAGCAGGAGACCTGACATACAGGGCCAGGAAATTGTTCTGGCTATGAGCTTCTTGTTATAAAAGATAACAAAAATCCCCTTACTGTTTGAGCCAGTCCAGACAAGAGTTTCTTTTCCTTTCAGCCTGAAGCATCCTAATCGTCATTACCACCATCATCTCACAAATTTCCTCATATTCTGTAGGTAGAAATGCATGTTTCTGATCTGAAAAGTTCCCAAGGAAATTGATGGGGATTTAGACAAGAATGACTGCCTTCAAAGATGTGTGGCTCTGCACCTGAGTATCGGTCCTCGCAAGGCTGCTGAGTCTGATCAACACTCAGGCCTAAGGAATTGGTCAAGTACAGACAGCACACAGAAGGCAATGTTTTCACTCTAGATAACAGGACACCACCATACAAGGAGGGACCACTCCCTGGAGAAGGACATCATGCTTGGGAAAGCCAAGGGTCAACAACATGGACTGACACAGTGGCTGCAACATTTTCAAAGACAGTAATGACTGTGAAGATGGCACAGGACCGGGCAGTGTTTTGTCCTGTTGTACACGGGGTTGCTATGCGTCACAATCGACTCAACGGCACTTAACATCACCACTACCACCACACAAGGTAGGAAATAATCATCATATATTATGTAGGAGCTCTGATTTGCCCTTTTCCTTTCTTCCTCTAACTGTGCCTGTTTTATCACATATGGCTTTCCTTTCTTGCCCTTTCGTTTCCATCTCTGTTCTGCCATCTTGGAGTGTATGTGGGAGGATGTAGAGGTAAGAGAGAAACACCAGATACAGGAGAAAGATACACCTACATAGGACTAGCCTTTGATGTGCTGTTTCAGCAGGAACATGAGAAAGTATTTTTCTTTGATTATGACTGCTGAATTGAAAAAGCCTATTAATACCTTAATTATACAATTCAATAGCCCATCGATACTCATTAATCATCTGAATTAAGAGGGAAAAGACAGTATCGCCCCTTACACATCAAGTACAGATGGACAATGAAACGTGAGATATTACTTTGGGTCATTACTGTTAACATGTGTCTAAGTTTCTGATTCTCCTTTCACTGATGTCCCTTCACAGACGCTGAGGTCCTCTGCAGCCTGCCTTCCTACCTGGCATTAACAGAAGCCAAAGGACCCTTCTGTGGCTACCAGGTAGAGGAGGAGCGGCAGGGAGAACACACAGTGAGGGCTGGTGTGGACACCTCAGATGAGAAAGTCAAAGAGGCTGTGGCAAAAACGACACTGATAATTTTAGTAAAACTGTACCAAGGGGGTGGGCAGGGTTAAATTGACATCATTCTTCCTGTAATTTCAGCCCTCTGTTAAACAACAACTTTAAGTCAATGGGTCTCTTTCATAGTCCTGTCTATGTGGGGAACAGCTGTTCAACTTCTTCTAGACAGCTGAGGCCACAGTGTCTGAGAAAGTGGCAGAACCGCTAATAGCTGAAAGCAGCTGCGGCACTTCATCATCCCACACTGGAATGCTTCTTAGGCTCAATCACAAAGCACAGGTGACGCGGAGAGCACTGGTATCGAGAGCCTGATGTTCAGAAACCCTGAACAATGCAAAGAGGCTTAGCCAAATAAATAAGTAAAACAAAGGCCACACGGACATAACTAATGACTTCATCAGGAAGAGGGTCATTTCAGAGGTCAACCATTGTAGGAGGAATACGGCAGTTCTGCCCAGCTGCCTGCTATCTTTTCCTCAGAACAAACTGAAGCATTTCTTCAGCATGCTCAGAAAAATACAGCCCAGTACAAGTTTTTAAATAACACCTTAACAGGCCCTGGTGGCGCAGTGGTTAAGTGCTCACGCTGCTAACCAAAAGGTCTGCAGTTCGAATCCCCCAGCTGCTCACTGGAAACCCTATGGGGCAGTTCTACTCTGTCCTACAGGGTCGCTATCAGTCAGAATCGACTTGAAAACAGCAATAGGTTTTTTGGTTTTAACAAAATATTAAACATCTTCTTGTCATTTTATTTATTCCCAATGTATCTAAAAATGTCCCATTTATAAAACGAAAAATTGTGTCCCAACGAATTTATACTCTTGAAAAGTACCTAGAACTCCTCAAAGCTAACATTCAGAAGAAAGAAACAAATAAGAAAAAGTAAAGCAACCCTGAACTGCTTATTCATCTCCGCTAACAATATTTACCCACATTCACAAAGAGGTCTTTAGTTTAGCAGAAAAACTACATCATCCCAAAGAATTTATATATATATATATACACACACACACACACACAAAATAACTTAACAACAACAACAAAAAAACCAAACCCACTGTCATCAAGTCGATTCTGATTCATAGCAACCCTGTATGACAGAGTAGAGCTGCCCCATAGGGCTTCTAAGGAACAGCTGGTGGATTTGAACTGCTGACCTTTTGGTTAGCAGCTGAGCTCTTAACCACTGCACCACCAGGGCTCCATAATAACTCTGTACACCTAAAAATAAAGACAATCTGGCAGAAACAAAGTTATTTATCACTGAGTCTTATACATGGCACAAAGTAAATGTGGAGAACAAGAAAGTTACTTTATTTTCTATGCTACCTTATAAAATTTTTAAATTTTAGTTTCATCCTGATTGCCTAATCTTATTTTTATCCTATTATAGCAATTGTCCTTAGAAATCACCACCAATTATTTTAAGATTGAAGAAATAATTACATTCAAAACAAGCAATTATTTCAATATTCTACAAAAATGAACTGAGCAGGAACAGGAAGGCTCTGTTTACATGTGTTTTCTCATAGTCAAAATCCAAAGGATTTTTTTCATGAATATTAATGAATTTTATTGAAAAGCACATGAATTTATGATAATTATTTCCAAATAGCCCTATACATGTTACTAAGTAGTCAGATAAGACAAACACTTACCTGTGAGAGGTGAGGGCGACCCCACTGGTGTTGATGGATTTGATGGGAAACTACTGCTGGTATGATCAGGAGAATAAATCTACCCAGAAAAAGAGAGAAACACATGTGTGACACACAACAGCAAAAACATGAATCCACTGACATGAAGTTATGTTTATACCTTAAAATGTCACCCCAGAGATTCAGGGTAGGAAACAGTTTCATCAATTTTAGGACTGTTTCATCACAGAAATGGTACAGAAGCCTTAGTTTTAAAACTAGGATTAAATTATTATGTACATTCTAATATGAGGAGTAAAATAGATCGTATCTATTACCTTATGATTGTAGCTGAAAGTAACTTAAAGTTTCTAATTGTTGGAAGAGAAAAATGAGAAATGACACCAAGTTAACAAATCTGATAAACAATCTTTCTAGAGTATACCATCTAAACAAGTGGTATCCTTTAAAAATAATAATCACCTTGGGAGTTAATTTTGGGACAGTCTATAAATACAGTTTAAGAGTCAGACAAAGAAAATAACTTCTTAATAGTTACTCCATACCTCTCATTGAAAAAGTTACCTAGTTTGATCAATTACATTTTTGCCAACTTTAGCGCCAAATGACATGAGAGTTGTAAAAAATTAAACTTGCTCTCAAAGGATAATTTGTCACCTTTGAGCAAAGTGAAAAGCCTGGAAAGTGGTTCAAAAAATGTTCCCAAAATGGCTTGTGTACTTCATCTCCCAAGAGGTGTACTTTGAAGAGGATGACATATTTGGATATAGAAAATCTGATATTCTGGCTAAAAGTTTCATGTCAATACTTCATATTTATTTTATATTGCCAAAAAAGTGACAGATTCATTCAGGCTTACCTAATTAATTTAATCAAGTTTACCAAGCACCTAATTAACCAGTAAATTTCTAAGAAGTCTCCTTAATTCAGGCACCAGGGGCCACTAGGAGGTCTCTTCTAGGACAACTATGCCCATAACTGACAGAGTACATCATTCTCACATCTCTGCACAGAGCTCAGGGGACAAACCAACTTATATGGTCAAATATTGTTAAAAGAAAAACTACTTGTGGGTGCAAAGTCATCCAACAGAAATAACCTTGCTCTGAATAAGCTTAGAGATCTAATGAATTTAAACAGGACTAAATCATGGCAGATAGGGGGTTTCAGTGTTGGTTTTCAGGAAAGCATAATGCTGAAAACTCCAGATATTGAGACAGGTTCATGTAAAACAAAATCCCACAAGTCACAGTTAACAAATACAAAGGCTTTCATTTTTTTTTAAGACAGGACTAATTCCAAATTGCAGCAGTCAGAAACTCTATTCTCCTTTTACTAAAAATGAGTATCTGTCTCAAATAAAATACACCAATTTATATGATGTTTATTAAATTATTGTAAATGCCTTCAAACATTAACTTTCTCTTCAAATGGCCAGATCTAGGAGTTGTATATTCATGTCAGAAAGTCTTTTTGGAAAAGCAGAGACACCAAAAAGAGTTCAGAAGACTTTATAGGAAGACTTGGGAACAGAAAGGTGGCATGAGACAGGAGCTGCTGGGTGGTGCACATGGTTACTGTGCTCAGCTGTTAACGAAAAGGCTGGAGGTTTGAGTACATCCAGAAGTGCCTCGGAAGACCACAGATCTACTTCTGAAAAACCAGCCACTCTGATACACGAGGTCCCCATGAGTTGGAATCGACTCAACAACTCCTCTTTTTTTTAAATAAGACCAGTGTTATTGGTCTTAAAATTGTTACCTTCTAAACAAATTCAGGGGGCTTGTGGCCTGCATACATACATTGATTTCTTTCAATCATATAAGTAAACTATTGGGCAAATCTGCTGCAAAAGACCTTTTAAAAGTGTTAAAAGGCAAAGATGTCACCTTGAGGACTAAGACACGCCTGGCCCAAGCCATGGTACTTTCAATTGCCTCACTGTTGTTGTTAGGTGCCATCAAGTCAGTTCCGACTCATAACAACCCTATGTACTACAGAATGAAACACTGTCCAGTCCTATGCCATCCTCACAATTGTTGTTATGCTTGAGCCCACTGTTGTAGCCACTGTGTCACTCCATCTCATTGAAGGTCTTCCTCTTTTTCACTGACCCTCTACCAAGTACAATGGCCTTCTCCAGGGACAGATCCCTCCTAATAACATATCCGAAGTATGTGAGACGAAGTCTTCCCATCTTTGCTTCTAATGAGCATTCTGACTGTACTTCTTCCAAGAATCATTTCATATGCACGTGAAAGCTGGATAACGAATAAGTAAGATGGAAGAAGAACTGATGCCTTTGAATTACCATGTTGGCAAAGAATACTGAATATACCACGGACTGCCAAAAGAACAAACAATCTGTCTTGGAAGAAGTAAGCCAGAATACTCCTTGGAAAAAAGGATGGCGAGACTTGGTCTCACGTACTTTGGGTGTGTTATCAGAAGGGACCAATCCCTGGAGAAGGACATCATGCTTGGTAAAGCAGAGGGTGAGTGAAAAAGAAGACCACCCTTTTTCGGGTCGGAACAGACTTTTCATCGAAACAGACTTGATGGTACCTAACAACAAACTAAGAACATCAACAAAAATATCTCAACATCCCTCTTTATCCTGGAAACCACTTCTTTTTAGATTCAAGGATCAAATAATGAACAACTAACGGTAATTTTTATGAACCTCATCTTGACTGTATCAGTAAGGGCTGATAACAACGATGGTGAGTAGATGAAAAGGGAGAAAAGGTTCAGTTCCACACAAAACTGATTTATCATAAACTAGACCAACTCACTGAGTTTCAGTTTAGTCTTTAAGGGTTAAGTAGCAGGAAAGCACTGGAGAAATAGCAATCCCTCCATCACACCCTCCTGGTTTTGTTTTATTTAGTGCTTACATTACGTCCCTAATTGTCTAAGTTTATTTACTTGTTTATTATCTATTTCTTACCCTTCCTCTAGTAAAACATAATCTCTGGAAGAGCAGGGACTTTGTCTTATCACTGTTGTAGTTTCAGATTCTACAACAGTGTCTGCTAAATGGTAGGGGTTCAATGAATATTTGTTTAAAGATTGAATGAGTATCACTCTTGCTAAAAACCCATTGCCTCTGAGTCAATTTTGACTCATAGTGAACCTTCAGGACAGAGCAGAGCTGCCCCATAGGGTTTCCAAGGAGCAGCTGATGGATATGAACTGCTTACCTTTTGGTTAGCAGTTGAGCTCTCAACCACTGCGCTTCCAGGGCTCCTCATCCTTGCTAGGAATTTCCATTTGAGTTTTTTTCAGTCCTTGAATGCATTTACCTAGGTTCCATCTCTCTTTTACTCTTCCAGCAGCCCTAACGTAGGTTTCCCCAGAGTTTTAGTCCCAGTTTTCTTCTGTATTTATCTGTGCTTTCTCTTGGTAACATCATTTTTTGTAAAGTATCCACTATCACCACCTCCCTGTGAATGACTCCTAGATTGACATCTATATTCTCATGCTAGTTGCTGGACTTCTCCATCTGGACATGTTCGCCTTTTATCTCATGCTGTTGTTGTTTTTAGGTACCATCGAGTCAGTTCCGACTCATAGCAACCCTATGTACAACAGAATGAAACAGTTGCTATGCTTGAGCCCACTGTTGCAGCCACTGTGTCAATTCATCTCAAGCTAGGTACATCTAAACCCAGACTTTGCAATACCACCTCAAGCTTTCTACCCTTCCCATCTCTAGTCTTCTATCTCCTCAACCTAGGTTAGTGTCTGCATTCTCATGCTCACCAAAATCGCTATCTCCCCAGAAGTAAATCCATACATACATGGTCAATCGATGTTCAACAAGGGTGCCTGGCGAAATGGGAAAGAGTCTCTTCAATAAATCGTGCTGGGAAAATTGAATGTACACATGCAAAAGAATAAACCAGGATACATGAAAACCATTTCAAAATGGATCAAGGACCTTAAAACATTAAAACCATAAAGTTCACAGAAGAAAATGTAGGGACAAAGCTGTGGTACCTAGGTTTTTGTGATCAGATATGACAACAAAAGAATGAGCAGCAAAAGACAAAACAGACAAACGAGAACTCATAAAAATTAAAACATTCCTGTTCATCAAAAGACTATCAAAAAAATGAAAAGACCACCTACAGGGTCAGAGAAAATTTTTGGGAACCATATATCCATAAATGTCTAATACCCAAAATTTATAAAATACTTCTACAATTTAACAAGAAAAAAGGCAACCCAATCAAAAAACGGGCAAAGGACTTGAACAGACATTTCACCAAGGAAGATATTCAAGCAGCCAACAAGCATGAAGAAATATGCTCAAAGTCATCAGCCATTATGGAAATACAAATCAAAACCACCATGAAATACCATTTCACCCCCATAAGCATGGCAAAGAGGAAAAAAAAAAAAGGTAAATACTAGGTGTGGGTGATGCTGTGGAGAAACATGAATCCTCATCCATTACTGGTGGGGATGTAAAATGGTATAGCCATGTGGAAGACAATTTGGCAGTTCCTCAAAAAGTTGAACATAGAACTACTATATGACCCAGCAATTACACTCTTAGGTATTTACCCAAAAAGACCTGAAAGCAGCAACGTGAGCAGACATACACATATCAGTGTTCATCGCAGCACTATTCACAATGGCCAAAAGGTGAAAACAACCAAAATGTCTATCAACAGATGAATAGATAAGCAAAATGTACACAATGGAATATTATTCAGTCATAAAAAGGAATGAAGTCCTGATACATGCCACAACATGGATGAACCCTGAGGACATTATGCTGAGTAAAATAAGTCAGACACAAAAGGGCAAACACTGTATGATATCACATGAAATAAGAAAATTCATACAAATAGAAAGTAATTAGTGGTTACAGGGGAAGGGGTTTGCTTAGAATACATAGAATATATGCTAATGGTGGTAGGATAATTTGGAAAGGAGAGAGCAATAATGGTTGCACAACTGGAAGAAGGTAATCAATGCCGCTGCAGTGTTCATGTAGAAGTTGATAAAATATTATGTGTTGTTGTTGCTGTTAGGTGCCATCTAGTTGGTTCCAACTCATAGCGACCCTATGCACAACAAAACACTGCCCTGTCCTGTACCATCCTCAGAATTCTTGCTACGCTTGAGCCCACTGTTGCAGCCACTGTGTCAATCCATCTTGTTGAGGGTCTTCCTCTTTTTCGCGATCCTCTATTTCAGCAAGCATGATGTCCTCCTCCAGGGACCGATCCCGTGAGACACAGTCTTGCCATCTTTGCTTCCAAGGAGCATTCTGGTTGTACTTCTTCCAAGGCAGATTTGCACAATTCAAAGGTGTCAATTCTTATTCGGTCTTCCTTATTCACTGTCCAGCTTTCGTATGCATATGATGAGACTGAAAACACCATGGCTTGGGTCAGCTGCACCATCGTCCTCGAGATGAATTCTTTGCTCTTCATTTTGTGTTGTTGTGTGTTTATTACAATAAGAAAATATCACTATCTCTCTTCTACCTGTCCACCATTTTCTCTATAATTTTTCTGAACAGTGCCCTTCTTTCTCACCACGATGACACTACTTAATGCTTTTCCTATAACTTGAGACTGGACTATTTCAGACCTTATATGTCCAGTTACTTCCTGATTTCATCCCATACATAATGGACTGAACTATTGTCCTAAATCACAGTTTTGAACAGTTGAATCCCATGCAGTGTTTCTTGTTACCTACTAAATAAAACAGCATGACATTTAATACATTCCATAATCTGGTTGCAAAAATATCTTTTTGCTGTATAACATTATATACCCTATTATCCAAACGAAGTATTTTTTAATTTTTCTGAACACTGCCTGTTCTCCTTTCAGAATGCCTGTTTTTAAACTACTCCCTGTTGGAATTCTACACCACATCGAAGCCCAGCGTGAATGTCACCTTCCACTTGGCACATCATTTTCACTACCTTTTGGAATAACCCGCACTTCTCTCTGGTCTTTTACTTCACTCGGTGCCCTAACATTACTGTTATCTGTACGCCTGTCTTGTCTTCTCTCCTTGATGCTAAGCTCACTGAAGACAGGGACCTTCCGTTGTTCAGCTTTGAATCTATCACTGTCTGGCATTGTTTTGCACAAAGTAGGTAATCAATATATTTTTTAAACAAAAGAGATTAAAATGCACTTGAAATCTACTACAACACTTTTTTGACAAAACAAAAGATCAGTAGATTAGTCTCAGTATTTATGTAACGGGGTTCAGTAACGGAAATACCAAAGGAGAAAAAAGATTTTGTTATAAAGAGGAACTCATTTACAAATCAGTTTTATGGCACGAGCTTTGAGAACAATGATCTGATGAGGCCCCACTATTTCTGGGAAGTGGTGTGGCTAGGCTATGCTGCCAACATCACTGTGTGAGGCAGGTATGTGGACTTTCAGCCCGTATTTTCCCTGACAACTCTGCCACTACAAGTGAACAATCCCCAAGCATGTCAAGAACTGGTTGCAGCTCCTTTATTTGAAAACAGGAAGAGGTTACACTTTAGAGTCATATAGAATCACTACCTTTCAATGACTAACCAAAATGCTCTGATGCTGTATGTAAAATAAGTGTATGAATTTTCAAAAACCACCGTTCAAACAGACAAACTGAAGATGTCTTGTGTATAAAAGCATCATATAACGTCTGGTGTTTTTCCCAAAGCATCTTCTCCACTCACCACCCCTTTCTCCACTTAACCATCACATTCGCTGGTCCTGCTCTGTCAAAGACAGTGGTGACAGACAGAATTGTTATCAATATTCTTCCTAACTTACAGATAGCCCGGGAGTTGCGTGATTTCTCTAGTTCCTTTTACTTCCACAAAAAGAATGTGTCCGTGGGGAAAGGAAGAGCAACACAACATAAAAAGAACATGATAACGCAGCCTTTTGGATCATAGATCATTTTATTCAACTTTATCTAATTATTTATTCTCCTCTTACCAAATCACATAATAATATACTATTCTATAGACATTGCTGTGCTACTTTTAAGAAATTATAAATGTAAGGTTTCATTTGGCAAAGGAATATTCTAAATCAAGAATACATTTCTTTTCGGACTCTCTGGCCTTAAAGAACTCCTACGGTGGTGTCTGTAGGAAGAAAAAGAAGTCACTTAAAAAATGGGAACGAGGGTGATTTAGAGCCTAGAGCGTAAATACAAAGTAAGAGCTCATTCCACATGCAGCCCGTAGTCCTGTACTGTTAAATGACCAATGATGAATAACTCCCGATACCTTCTGCCAGGCTTAAACGGTGATAGGCCTCATTTTACCGCAACAAACGAGGCTCCTCCTCCCATCAGTCACGGTCCATTCCAATCAGCAGGGTGCCAATAAGCCACAGGCTAATGAAAAGGGCCTCAGACAAAACAGAAACAACAGCTCCCCAACCCAACCCTGGAACCGGGAGCCCAATTTTTTAAACACTGCAGTGCACATTTCAGTTAATCTTTATTATGCTAATGTTATTGAGTGCAAGGAACAAAGAAACATTTCATGAATGACTTTTAAACATCAACTTCCTTGAATTTTCTTTTCTTTTGTTAGAGACCACTGACCATTTAACTATCCAAATTAAAACACACACACGCACACACACACACACACACACACACACACACACTTGCTCTGAGGTAGAAATCAAAACAAATGATCACAAAGAAGCCTGATACAATCAACAAAGTTAAACAGTCCTCCCGTTGATCTCCTCTAAATTAAAGACCAAGTGTTTTGATATGGTATTAGGCCCTGAAATAAACCAGATGTTTCTTCTTCCATATAACTCTCCATGGGCACGATCTTAAAGGGTTATTGTCTGGCAAATGTTCAGGGAAACACATCAGAAATGGCACGAATACCCAGATTTTCCTTTTCTTCTATCTACCCTAGTTCATTATCTAAACTAACACATAATCCACAGGGCTTTGGGAACTTTGTGTAAATACTTTCATGTACAATTCTCTTTCTTGCTATCCTGAGATTAAGACCACAATTATCCAGGCTTAAACCTAAAATAAAGGAACCTTTGCAAATGTATTATCTGGCCTTACATGTTTAATCACACAGTACTCTGCGTGCTCTTTAATACTTAACTGAAGAACAAAGGTTGCACCCTCCGATGTCTCACACACAACAGCCCTGCTGAGACACACATCAGACAACTGGGAGCTAGGAATAACTTCTAATGACCAAAGCATGTTTCTCCATCTAAAACCAGATGCTGCGTTAAAAATGTCACATTCTGTGTGCATAAATTTTTGTATGAGGAACTAACTTGAACTGTAAACTTTCACTTAAAGTGCCATTAAAAAAAAAAAAAGGAAAAAAAAAAGTCACATTCTAAGGAACTTAAAATCTCCAATAAGTCAGGGTAACCATTTCCAAAGATCTATAACACCTAAGGTGAGCTGCTGATGCACGTCAGGTCCTCAAGGTTATCCTCGTTAAGTTCCTTCCTCTTACCTCTTCTAATCCTTCCTACCCCCAGACAGGTAATGCTTTTGTTTTCTGGTACATTTTCAGAGCTAAACTTAAACATGGAGTAAAGTGAATGTGAGTCTGTAACAGGACTTAGAGAGAGAATGTGTTTGGGGGAGGTGTCTGGGCCTGGGGAGGGGCCGCAGATGGACTGAAGGAAGGGATCTGAAGTCTGCAGACCAGGGCATGCAGTGACGGAGCAGATGGAATGCATCACCGTCAGCTATGACAGACATGATTTATGGAATGACCTGGCTGCTCCTGCCTAGTAACAACATAGGATGACAGAGCTGAGTTTCCATGACAACCAAAGCCCACCCACTAACTAGATTAAACATTTCTTCCTTGGCTTCCACTCACAATGAATTCGGATTTTCTTTTCCAAATGCCAACCTGGCTTGGCTAGTGTGCTAGCCATAATACGGGGAAAATATTCAAGGACTGGAATGGAGACTGAAAGTGAGCTGGAAGGGCCACTGAGGACATCACAAATTCTTGCCTGTTTATATGCCAAGGTTCCCTGACAGAAGTTTTCCTCATAAAAAATAAACAAAAGACCCTTTGGGGGAAAAAAGTCCCCAAAATGCAGGTTATGTTTTAAAAAGCTGCTTAGTTTTGAAAGTTCAAGTGTTGCTTGTCTTCCTGTATGTGAAATATCTGTTATTAGATTCTTCCAAAACCAGCACAAATCCACTGCCGTCAAGTTGATTCTGACTCAGCGACCCTATAGGACAGAGTGGAACTGCCCCACAGAGTTTCCAAGGAGCGACTGGTGGATTCAAACTGCCGGCCTCTTGGTTAGCAGCCAAGCTCTTAACCACCGCATCACCAGGGTTTCCAAACCAGCATAAGCTAATCAAATACCTGGGAGCTCTCAGCTTTAACAGTACAGGGTAATTTTCTTTCCAAACAGGTAGTTTTTATCAAGAGGGTATGACGACCCCACAGGAAGGTGGGACAGTATCCCTTTAATCCTCATTGACCCGGGAAGACAATGGTCTCTGTAGCTCGCTCTTCCTGGAAGCATAGGAGTGGTGAAGCTACTCAGACTATAGCTCTAATATGCACGGCTTTACCCTTACTGGCTTTGTGATCCCAAGGGCAAGCTACTTAATCTTTCTGAGCTCAAGTTACTTAACCTTTTAAACCTTAGCTCCTCATCTGTAAGGTGGGGATAATAATGCCAACTTCACAAGGTTTTCCTGAGGATTAAACGAAGCAAATGCTTAGTACAGCGCCTAGCACCTATTAGCATCCAAATTATAGCTGGTTATCTTGGGCTTTGCTATCATCATCATCATTGTGATATGATCCAAGACTGAATTCCACAAACATTTATTGAGCTCTATTTCGTGCTCTGCCCCATTACGTGGTAGAGGAACCTGATGTGGCCTCATTTCTCAAGAAGTTCGTATTCAGCTGTAGGGAAAAGTTTATTCACAGAAACAACACACAAAGGGGTTTATCTCCTAAAACGCTCAATGGTTGCTTCCTAGGACACACATGCTGAGTGCTCTGCCTTCCCCAAGAACAGCGGCAAATACGTTCAACAGAGTTAACTGCAGTTCACAGAAAACGCAAGGCAACTCTGCGGGAATTCTCAGAGGCAGACTGCTTAGAAGGAAAGAAGAAAAAAAGACAAAAACATGCACACACAATGCCTAAGGAGAAACTTCAGAAAGTGCAGAGCAGAGTCTGTATTTTAAAGAATTAGATGACTTTGTGGGTCACTGATAAATGCTCGTGCTTGCAGTTCTGGCATTCTGAAAAGGATTTCAGTTTTAATGTCCTAAGAATCAGACATTAAAAGACCATCATTGCTTTGTCACCAATATCCTAATAAAGATGAAAACTACAGGCTGCTCAGGAAAATACTCATTTTAGCCCAAGTTCTTTAACGAACCTGACTCTTTTTTTTTGGAAGGCTCTCAAGAAATTCCCTATCTTTTGAATAAATCAGCTGCGGTTGATTGTAAAATACTTTCCATCTTTGAAAAATTCCTTAGAAAAACCACTTTATTCTCTGGAAGAGAAGAATAACTGAGTTGTCTTTCTTAATTCCATTGGACCTATTTTAATTGGCTACTAAATGGGGTTGATATGAGTCAGAAATGACTCAACAGTATCCAAAAGCAACAACTATGTATTTAAATGTAATAAATACAGCTTAACTATTAATGTCAGTAAGGAGCACTGGGGGTGCAGTGGCTAAAGTGCTCAACTGCCCACCAAAAGGTCAGCGGTTCGAACCAACCAGCTGCCCCATGAGAGAAAGATGTGGCAGTCTGCTTCTGTAAAGATTTACAGCTTTTGAAACCCTACAGGGCAGTTCTACTCTGTCCTATAGAGTTGCTCTGAGTCAGAATCGACTCAAAGGTAATGGTAGATTAATCACAGATCTGTGCTTTAGGTGAAAACATGCTCAAATTACTCTTCCTTGTACATACCCGGAAACCCTGGTAGTGTAGTGGTTAAGAGCTTGGCTGCTACCAAAAGGTCAGCAGTTCGAACCCACCGGGTGCTCCTTGGAAACCCCATAGGGTCGCTATGAGTTGGAACTGACTCGACAGCAATGGGTTAGGTTTTGGTTTGTACATACCTATTCCATTAAGTCAAAGGTAAGTGTTTAAACTGAAATCAGAAGGGTGGTTTTTGTGGGATGAGGTGGGAAGGTGTTCTCATGAGTTATTTTAAGGGTACGTGTCAATATGAAATGAGAATCATTCTAAATGCGTAAACAAAGTCAAATATGTTACAACTAGACCCTTTACCTCCGACATATACCACCCACAAGATGTCATTACTGCATTCGGCAGAATACGTGAAATTAACACTCACAGACGCCAAAGCCTTCCCAAGTGCATCACCCGTCTGTGAGCTTCCGGCAGCGTTCCCTCTGGTTCCTGGATATTCCAAGTAGGGAAACAAATCAAGAATTTTAAGCGAGCAACCACGTTTTTAGCACTCTACATGATCTCAAGGGTGTTTTCTATCATAAAATCACATCTGTCACAATGAACTAGTGAACAGTCTGTGTGTGTTGTACTTACTAAGCCAAGGTAAAGATGGGCTCCCTTACCAGTTTCTATAATAATACAAACCAAAGCTTCTCCTTTTTTTTTTTTTTTCATATGTACTTAATACTAGAAAACATACTGCAAGACACGGGATTCACTGAAAATCTCCAAATTAGATTTTAGGGAGTTTTGCCAACCATAAAAAAGCTCACCTAGAATGCCATCTGATCCATTGATGGGAGGAGTGTGTGAGGCAGCAACGTAAGGTGAACTGCTTGTACTCCCACGGTGGAAGCTGGACATTGGTGGAAGACTTGTGTTTATGTCTGTTGGTGAAACTGAGTGTGGAGGATAACTCTGGGGGGTGGGGGGAGGAAGCAGATATGATCTATTAAATACATTTTCTGAATAATATGCGTATACAACTGGACCACTAATAAGCTTAAAAACATTACGTTAGCAATTAAAAAACGCTACCACTGTCATTTACTTTTAAGAAAGGCATGCTAAATGCAGTAAGCCTCCAAGTATTCCAACCTTCAGAAGCTTTGGCAGTAATCCAAAGAGAGACACAAGCGAGGACACAGTTGCTTCACTCTGTTACAGGGTATAGCCTACCAAGCGGTCGTGCGAATGAAGGCTGCCGTAACTGCTGGATTGAGACATGTGGGAGGTGGAGGTCCCCAGAATTCCACCAAAACCAGGTTGGCTCATCCCATTTGATGAACTCCAAAGGTCAGAAGAATTGTGGGTCCCATCTAAGACAAAAAGAGAAACGTAAAATTTTCCTTTTAGCTATTTTTTTTCTTAATTTTGAAAATGTAACAATTCAAAGGGTGCCCTGTAGATATTTTTTCCTCCCTTTACCAACCTAGTTTTCTTCCCTTCAGACTAAATAATTATTATTTAAAAAGAATCTCAATTAGTAGGTAAGTCATCAAAAAATCTTCAGAAAGTCTAAATTCATATCAAGAGGAACAGTAAAAATTCTAAATTTGAAGACAGGTTGGATTTAATTTTTGGTTAAATGGTATATCTAGAAATATACAAAAAGAGTTCTTAATCCGTAACAGGCAATTTATATCATATCAAACGTTTTGAAGCTGTGGAAAAAAGAAGTTTCTTTAATGGCAAACCTACATACCATATTTTTATGCAAATAACATGCACCTTCTACATTTGTTTGCCAACTGTGCTCCTCTTCCCTGAGGTATTTTCATAAATGCCACCATGTCAATTTTTTAGTGGTGCTTATGAAGATACTTCAGCGGGGGAGGGCGCGGTCGGCAAACAAATGTAGAAGGCGAGTGTTATTTGCGTAAACTAGGTTAATGGATAATGACTATATTTTAATCAGCCTCTGAATGAAACGTGTCAGTAGTATCCTCACTCACCAATACAGAGTCCAGGAAGCCTACGTGTGGTAATTTACTGCTTCCACAGTATATATTTCCCATAATCCCAAACCACTGGAGACCAAAAAATTGGTAGACATCACTTTCTCTCTCTTGTTAGTTGCTGTCGGAGTTGATCCTGACTCATGGTGACCCCATGTGAGCACAGCAGAACTGTTTCATAGAGCTTTCAAGATGTGACCTTTCAGAAGCAGATTGCAAGGTCTGTCTTCCGAGGTGCCTCTGGGTGGGCTCGAACCGCCAGCCTTTTGGCTAGTAGTTGAGTGCTCTAACTGTCTGCGCCACCCAGGGACCTTTTCCTCTCTTACCAAGCCTTATTCTGTTCTAGGTACGATATGAATCTGTAACTTAAATAACAGGAACTAGAGTTGTTAACAGCTTTCATACATCTGAATTCTGAAGCGAGGGACAGCAGTTCTCATTTTCCTCAAAACCCTTTTTGAAGCCTTTTATATAAATCCAATCAATACTGGACGGGCACTGCACTGGTGTGCTGCAAAATCCAACTAAACTGTACTTGGCAATAACTGCACTAGAAAAATGGTTAAACCACATTTTATTTTACCTAAGTCAAAAAATGCTTGAATTCCCAAATAGATATTCTTTTTCCTTACAACTTAAAACATTAGCTAATACGCAACAGACGATTGCTGCAGGATTTGAATACTATCTGGAAAAACTTACCTTGCATAAAGAAAGTGCTAGCAAACATACTGGTTGGTGGCTTGGGAGATGGATAACTAGGTGATTCTCGGTTGAAATCATCTGAATTTGGGGATGGTGCATATACCTTAAAATGAAATAATATAATTAAAATGTAAACGAATATCATATTACTTATATAAAATGAATTCTACATTCACATAGGGCCTAAAAAGGCCTACCTAAACTCTATAAAGGATTACCCCCAATTCCAAGAATAATGCCTAAACCCATATAAAATCTAGTTTTGCTTCTATTTACATGTTTGTTTTTAGATTACTACAGAAAACTACTACTCCAAATATTCCTATAACGTATTCTGGTGTGACAATTATACCAGATGGTTGGATAAAGTCATAAACATTGACTTTGCTTATGCAACACAAACATCACGTAGGTTCGTGATGCAAAATCTGGCAGAGGAAGATGCAAACGTCCTTGGGCTATAGTATGGGATAAAATTTAAGTTCATAAAATTGATTCTTTTTACTGTTGTAAGATTTACCAAATAAAATCAACATAGGTTAGATTAAATGTTACTATCCTTTATTACTATTAAAAAGTAACAGCTAAAGGCACAACCCAATTGTCCAGGAAGTTCCTTAACTTGGTTGGTTAGCAAATAAAGTAAACCAAATTCTGCTGAGGAGTTCTAATTCTTTAATTTCAAGTAAGCTTTCAATTCTGGCATAGTTAAAAAAAAAAAAAAAAAGACTCATTTAATTTCCCAGAGTAGTATTAATTTCCTTTGGTAAACCTCTGCTTCAGATAAGCCAAGTATGAACACCTGAATTGACGAATGGCCAAATTTCCATTCCTCTGGAAAACTTAAATGGGCAAATAACCTTAATGATCAAACCATCTTCAAAATGGCAACTGAAACCAGGCAGGAAAACAAACAAAATTTAAGGTAATGTATGATCAGTAAGCACAAAACCAGGAATCAGAGTGTTCTTTACAGGAGGAACAGAAAAACAGCCTCTAGGAAGCAGCACGTGAAACAAATAATTTCATTTGTTTTTAGTTTGCTAAGGACACGTCCATTAAATTTCACCGCAGTAGAAAAATCCTACGTGTCTGCTTAAGTGGAAAACGTAGCTATTTTAAGTTATTGGAATACGGGTGCGTGTGTAAAAATCCATACACATATTTGTATGTAAAAGCATAGACCGTTTCTGGACTGAGACAGAAGAAACTTAGCAGTGGTTAGGCCTCTGGACACAGAGTTGACAGGTCTACTCTTACTTTTTACCCTTCCACACAGTTTGATATTTTTACCCTAAGCATATATTTCTATACACTAAAAACTGCAACAAAGCCGGGGAAGCACACCAAGATAAAAATGGAAGCCAAATTATTTATTTACATAAACTAGCAAATAATTTATTCTTTTCCTGAGGCACTAACTAGTAGTAAAGACCTACAGCAATTTACCTAACATTCCTGAGATGCAATTTCCTCATTTGTAAGACGGTGATAATAGATCCTGCAGCAGGGGGGTGGTGGGAAGGTCAGGTGACATGATACATACACACTGTTCCGCACAGCACCCTGAACACAGTAAGCACTCAGTAAGTATTAGCGGACACTACCATCTTTCTATCATTCTCACCGAAGCAGCTATGCTGCTAAATATTGCCCCTGTTTCGTCCTTGAATTCAGTTTAAGGGTCTGTTTGACTTATCCTAGTTATATACATATATAAAATTCATCCTAAATCCAGGGATGAAAGGTGCATTCTGACTCTTCTTGTTAGTCCTGCTCACAGTAGCACATGTATGTCTTTTTAATGGATCGGCACTCAAGTCAGCTTCCTAACTTTCACACCCCAGAGGTAAAAACACACACCCCTACGGTGCCTGAGGAGTCTGGGACAAAGTACATTCCTAAGGATTATCCAGGTAGATGGTGGATAGGGGATACAGAAGATAAAATTGTTCATTATACATGCTAAAGTACTTTTTCTAGTTTAAAGCAATTTTTTAAGCATACTGTTAGTCTGAAATAACTGGGTACAAACAAATGAGTTGGAACAGGCACCAGAAGTTTTCAGGAAAGGAACTTGGTAGCTTGTTCTTTTAATCAACTTTCAGGTTCTAAATATAGCCACAGCTAGACATCCTCTGCTCTTTTTCCTCTGCCTCAAACAAGGCTGAAACTACCATGGAAAACAGAGTAAATCCATAGACTTGGCCAAAAAATACAAAGGAGAAAACATAGAAGATGGCACCAGAATGCATGCTTTTTATCACAAATGGTTATTTATTATACACACTATCGTTGATGGGAAAGTACGGAATAGAAAATTCTTCAACTCTAAGCAGGTTATAAATGGAAACAGTATGTAAGCCTCATGCTTGATAACTGTGGAGAAACTCCAGTTTTGATGTTTCAGGTTTCACATTAAAAAAAAAAACCTACATCATTTGTCAATTTATATTTCTTCATCCTTATTCCCAATTCAATTCACTGTATTCATACAAGATACATTTACACACAGGGACAGATGACCCAATAAGCCAAGTACGCAGGGGCTTACTTGTGCTTACTTGCTAATCCATAGTGCACGATTTCACCTGTTTTTCACCACACGAAACAGGTGAAACTGCGCACTACAGATTAGTAAGTAAACACAATGAAGCCAGTGGTACCTTGCTGACTGGTTAATCCTCCCCTGCTCACACATTTAAAATCTTCAGATATTTGCAATTACAAGTAAATAAAGAGATAAACCTGACTTTACTGATTTATAAATTGCCTGCTACCAAATGAAGAAGAAAATGCTGATCAGATAATGGTTCACTGATTGCTCTTACAGGAAGCAAGGTAACAAAGACAAACCGCACAAAGCAAAGGAAGAGCCTGGCTTACTCTTACGTAAAGCATTTTGAAGCTGCACAGAGAAAATGGCTCATTGACGTGGTAAAGTATGTTTTTAATGTTAGTCTTATACATGGACTTACAAAAATAAATGGGCTTTTAGAGGACTGCTCTTATAAGTGGAAATGGTAAAGCCCTAAACTACTATAAATTTATCATTTATTTACTAACACAAGTTCAAAAATTTTATAATAAAAATATTTCGAAACACACAGTTCTCAAAGAGGCCCATCCAGCAGCATTTTAACTCAGCCCACGTAACTTTAATTTCAGTATCTTAACCATAGCTTGCAAAAACACAGATGCAACGTTATGAAGCAGCAGTTGGGCCAGTCTCGATTTTTCAGATCAAAGAGTTCTTGCGGCAAGGCGCAACTGATGTGGTCTCAAAGACTTTATTAACTCCAGATGTGAGGAAATAGCCAGCCAATTCCACAAAAAGAGCAAGCCTCTTTCAGTTACAATCAGTACTGCCCGCAAATGAGAACCAGGCTGCTTATGTCATCTGATCACCTGCACACAGACCAGTCTTTTCCTAGTTAATGATCTAATCATAAGTTTAAACCTCAAGCATGATTTTGTATCACAACAAACAATCTAAAAATTGAGACAAAGGGGTATGTAATGTTTTAAGACGATTAAAACCTACCAGGAATCAAGCTATTTTAAAGCGAAATTGAAAAAGGTACAATTAAGTAATTTAAGATGTCCTATTAGAACGTGGTACTTAGAGATTTTCTTCAGGATTCTAGCTCCATTTCAGAATTCCTGGCTCACAGTAGCTATCGTGGGACCGTCTTTCTTCTTCTCCAAGCCCTTTTATCCGTTCCCTCCCCGCCCCCCACCACGGCGCTGAGAGAAATTTTCAGTGTCAGGTGAATAGAACCATAGGTTTATTCCAACTGAAAATCTGACACCTTCCCTTTACTGTTTAGTTGAAAAGAACAAACTCACATTAACATCCTGAATGTCCTCATCCCGCCCACCCCAAACTTTCTTCTTTAAGAGGGATAGAGCACTGCAGGAATGAATATTTATAATTACTCTTCACAGTGATCACGCAATTATCCTTGGAATGTGTTAGTTCATATAACCAATTGGAGTCAAAATTGGCAAAGGCAGATTCCTCTTTTCCTGCTCGGATGATTCAGTTTAGTCATCTGGGTAACTCTAAATCAGGGCGGATCACTCTCTGTTTTAGTGTGAGTCTGGGAGCTGTGCTCCTGGGTCTCAGTGCATCCTTCCTGTAATTAATATTGGAAACATCCCTGGGAGGCAGGAAATGTAATGATGTTATCATAATTACTGCGGAAAGATGCAAGTAGAAGCTATTGCTGAAAAAGATATTTTTTTCCTTCTTTTTTTGGTCACATTCAGTGATAGAGTTAAAGAACAATGTCATTCCCTGTGCTTTTTATTTTTTTTATTTTATTGTGCATTAGATGAAAGTTTACATAGCAAATTAGTTTCCCATTCGATGGTCTGCCCACAAAGTGCTCCATGACATTGGTTCCATTCCCCACAATGTATCTGCCCTCTCATTTCTGTCCTAGGTTCCTTGTTCATCCTGAATTGCTACCCCGTCCTGCCTTCTCATCTTTGCTTTTGCGTAAATGTTGCCCTTTTGATTTCGGATGATAGATTGTTCTAAAGAACACGTTTCTCTCGGGTGGTGGTGTTTATTTCATGGGCCTGTCTATGGTTTGGCTCCAGTAATGGCTTCAGTTCCAGCTCAGAAGGGTGTCTTAGGGCCATAGTTTCAGGGGTTCCTCCAGTCTCTTATCAGACCAGTATGTCTGGGTTTTTTTGGTTCTGCAATATCTCTCCCAGTTTGTCTGGTACCCTCTGTTTTGATTCCCAGTTCGAGTGGTCGGTAGTGGAAACCAGGCACCATCTAGTTCTTCTGGTCTTGGGGTCATGTAGGCTGTGGTTCATGTGGTCCATTAGTCCTTTGGACTAACTGCTCCTTTGGGTCTTTAGTTTTCTTACTCTCTTTTGCTCTGAATGGTAAGAGACCAACAAGTTGTGTCTTAGATGGCCACCTGCAAGCTTTTAAGACCCCAGGTGCTACTCAGCAAAGCAGGACGCAGAACTTTGTCTTTATGAACTATGTTGTGCCAATTGACATAGATGTCCCTGTTCCCATGCTTTTTAAAAAAGATTTCTAGTCTGTATGGCAGCAGGTATTTTTAAACTTCCCAAATGATGAGGGAATGAATTGGGAAATTTCTTTAGTATCTGAGAACAGCTATACATCCTAATTAAGACATCCATCCACAGAAAATGAGGGTAAAGCTTTAGCTCAGGGCTGTCCAACTGTTCTCTGCCATGGAATGTTCTGTCTGTCTGTACAATGAGCAGAGTCTGGTCAACAGAGACTACTAACACTTGAAATGTGGATTGTATGACTCAAGAATTGAATTTTAAATTGTATTTTAGTTTTATTAATTTAAATAGCCAGATGTGGCTGGTGGTTACTGTACTGAACAATGCAGGCCTAGATCATTCCCCCCACTCAGAAGTTTAAAACTACATAAATTATTTGGAAAGAAATACTCTGAGATTCTCATAAGCTTTAAGCCCTAAGAAAACCAAAATCAGCCTAAGATTTCACATGAATTGGAAACACCTCCACCTAATTTGAAATAAAGGAAGAAGGAGAAGTTTACATTCATTTTTCTGAATACACTCTGACACAAAACTAATTACCAAAACTTCATTACACTGGGCTTCCACGAGCTCTTTTGTTTGAACAGCAGTTCTCTTTAAGTTCCATTTATGTTCATTAAACATTTAATATATGCTAGCATGGACCTCTAATATGTGAAAGGTCTATGCTAATCATGTCTATCTTCAACATAATATGCAAAATAACAAAACAAAATCATTTTACCCTACCATAACAGTTTTAAAATGAAAATACTATATTCAGGAATGTCCACTTATTTTATCTGATGTTTTATATAATTATATTTTGTTATTATAACAAAAAACTTTACAAGATCTAGCTAAGTACCTAAGACATGGAGAAAAAAAAAAAAGGTATAGGATATTGCGGACAAAAAAAGAAAATTCAAACATAAATCAAACCCTATATCAAAAACTATAATTAAGTCTTGGGTCTATAATTTCTAAAATATGCACACAAGGTTCAGCACTTAAAAGCTAAGAAATACTAGGTAATTATTCCAAGAATTTATTTTTGTGTTTCAATTACTGGTGATCACTCCACGCAGGTTCTGCACTCATTCCTGCATGCAAACAGCTAGCTACCTTCTCTTTCTGAATCTTGTGGGCTCAGAATCTAGTAAAAAAGAGGCTGCTAAAGGAATAGTAACAAAACTTCTGCTTTAATAACTATGCCCACTGGATCCATTCAGTGTGTATAGTTTCCAAGACTGCTAGGAAAGTATTCAAGGACGTTAAAGAAATTTCCTAAAAATTATTTCTTAGGTTTTTCTGACCATTTTGGATCAATCGTTTTCCATGACTATTGATCTTATATACACACTAAAATAGAAATAAGTATTTAGCCTAAATGGCAAAATTTTCAACTCTCTGAAAATGAAGATCTTTCTACGTTCCTTGTGCCTTCTCTAAACAAAATGAAAACAAACATAACCCCAAAGAAAATAGACATCAGAAAACTTTAAGTGAATATATGATATGGCAATGTAACTTAAGAAATTTCCCAATATCTAAGGTTAAACAGGTGACAGGTTTGGTAAATATCTGCATACTTTCAGTAGTTAAATGTTACATAGAGTCCAATCTATTACTAGAATCTTTAATGGTAATTCCAAGCCTAAGAGAGAACACACTTAGACAATTCAGTACTAAACTACCACAAAAACCGAAAGCACGAAGCATCACAAGACAAAACCTCTGAAGGATAAGGACTGTGCCTCAGGAGCATACCAGCCACCTCTATGGAAGATTCTTTTCACCTAAGTAGCCTGCTAAAAACACAACTGGAATTTCTATAAGAGGGTTAAATAGATGTTTGTATTTTCTACAGTTTCCTTTTGTAACAATTTCCTAAATAAAAGGACCAATATCTGTTTCCAAAAATTTCAAGAGACATGTTTAGGGCTAAAATGAGGTTAAATTTTTTTTCTAGCAACAATTAGAAAAAAGAATTCTAGTTTTTGGTAAAAAGTAGCTCTTCTGCATGTTTAACAAGCATAGTTGAATACTATCCTTTTTTTTTTTTTCCTGAATAATATTTAATTATGTTTTCGGTAAACGTTTACAGAATACTATTCTCAACAGTAAGAAAAATTTCTTCTTACTTAGGAAGGTCAGGCACATTTTTATGAGCCATAAATTAACATCACTGGCATACTTCACTGGCTATCCGCTGTAGCTGCTATCATTTTTACTAATCATTTCAAATATTTCCCTGAGAGACAAATCACGGCATTCCTTCGGGGCTGGGTTTGAGAACTTGGGTGCTAATATACTGAATAAATCAATGAATGTCACTGCTTAAACCAAACCAAAACCCACTGCCGTCAAGTTGATTCTGACTCATAGCGACCCTACAGGACAGAGTAGAACTGCCCTGTAGAGTTTCCAAGGAGTGCCTGGCAGATTTGAACTGCCAACCTTTTGGTTAGCAGTCGTAGCACTTAGCCACCAGGGTTTCCTTGTTGTTGGGTCTCAGTCTCAACAACACAGCGCCTGATCTCCAGTCTTCAACATGTTCCAGAACTAGTGCAAAGGGAGGTAAGTTTCTGTGTAAAAAATAACGCTGACCCATGACAACTTACCCTCCTGAAGAGGGTACATACAGCTTTAACTCCCTGGCATTTGGACTCACTTGGACCAAGAAAACAAGACTTTTTGGGCCCTCACACACTATTAAAAACCAGTTGCTGTCAAGTTGATCAGACTCATGGTGACCCCACGTGTGTCAGAGTAGGACTGTGCTCCACAGGTTTTTTGATGGCTGATTTTTCAGAAGTAGATTGCCAGGCCTTTCTTCCTAGGTGCCTCCAGGTGGACTGAAACCTCCAAACTTTTGGTCAGCAGCCAAGGTCTTAACTGCACTACCCAGGGCCTCCTTCGTATACTACAGTGAGGAAAAAAACACCAGAAACCAGAGAGCAGATCCAGGTGCAAGTCCTTGCCATTGAATATTTTTAGCATTCTATCTTCAGAGAGTTCTTAAATGACATCATGTTCCCTCTATCGTAAAAATGTTGAATTTAACTCTACTGGGGTCACAGACAGCCTGGAAATTTGGATTAATTCAATTGTCCTTTCCTTTCTCATGTAAACTAGTAATAAATCCATAACAGAACAGAAACGTGGCTCTATATACTCACATTGGTTTCTGAGCTTTTATTAACTTAAAATGTGTATTTGAAAAAAAATAAGTCTTAGAAGTATTTACAATGATATTTTAGTTACTTGCTTCTCTAGTTCTCAAGGAAAACCAAATTACGTGGACGGACAGGCAGGTTCCAAAAACCAGGCTTAAACAACTGTCAGCACAGGAGCTCTGCAGAGGAGCAGAGCGGTTAGTCCAACTGCCTGTTTTTAGACATACCTAGGATAGTTTGAAAACATGAAAATTTTCTGGACTGACCACATGAATTAGTATTCATAAAGGTGTTAGTCTGAGTATACGTACAAGATACATTTTATTTGTAAGAATGGTCTAATGTTTTTCCCTGTTACATCTTCTTTCCAGTTCACTGTACCTTGATACAAATGGTAGCAAGGATGAATGAAAGTTTGTTTCTTTGCTGTCCTTGGATGATATAATGGAGAAAATCTTCTCTTCTGAGACAGACCTGGCTTCACCTTCTAACCTCTGCACTTACTGCTGGGGTGGGGCTTGACCAAGTTACTTAACTTCCCTGACCCTCACCTTCCTTATTGATAAAACAGGGGTGTTAACATCTAACTGTTAACATCTAACCCTGGGTCGACGTGAGAATTAAACCAGATAAAGTATTGACGTCCCCAGCGCTGTTCAGGCACACAACAACTCTTCCAATCACGTTAGTTCCTGTTTCCCGTTTCCCTGATTGCATCCAAAGAAGCTCGGCATTTAAGATTTGTTTCTAGCTTGAATTTTAAATCTTTGATTTCTGTGTTGTCTCTCAACAGATTACAATAATCTCTGCTACAATTAAAAGAGCCTCATGTCTGTGCTTGCTCTAGTTTTTATACCTGAAACACTCTGTGGCATCTTCAGTTCAAGGCCTAAAAACACAGAGGCAGGTCAGATAGAGGAAGGGCTGAAAGCACAGAATCCTCGGAGTGAAGAAACCTTGGGAATCCTTTTTTTCCCACAAACTTACCTTTACCTCTAGGACTTCCTACCTTTCTGCATGAAGGAGACAGTTTATATCAGTGGACAGGCTGAATGCAGGTTCTTTATGAATAAAGAACTGCAGGAACTGATTTTTTTTTAAATCTTAGAAGAGTGTAAGAGTATAGCGTTCAAAATAGTCTGAAGCTCCCTATTTGTTATAAACACATATGGATACCTTACAGTCCGGTACAGAATACAGACTCAAAAAGCCACACGTTACAGAACATTAACGCCTTCTCTTTTCAAACAGTGGGAAATAAAGGGTTAACATTTTTGACTTTTCTTTTCTGCACATACATGCCTAAGCCTGTAATATTCCCAACAATACAACACTGGTCACATAATCTTAGGAATAAAACTCAAAAAACCTCCTCTCTGATTAATTTGGCTTTTACTAAAGTCTGTTCATTCTTATTATGAAGAGACTCCAAACAGTATTAAATACATGGAATCAACTTGAAAATTTGAAGAAAAATCCTAAGGCGGGGAGGGTATTCTGCTTAAGAACAGGACTGCAGTGTTTTTCACTCTTTGCTGATTTCCACAATGGGATGCTGTAAACAAAATCAATGTGAATTTATCAGCATTTCAAAATATTAATCAGCACTATCATCTTAAAATAAATTGATAAAATGGGATTAAACAGTGAGCTTGGATTTAACCTGTTCACTTACAAGAACTATGTAAAAATTCCATAAATCAAATGGGGAAGTATATTTCAGCCCCAAAACATTAATAAAGGGTGCAAGTTTTTATTAAAAAGCATTGATGGATAGACATTTCCCAACATAGCACAAGATGAAGAGTTTACATACTATCTGGATAATCCCATTACAATATTACATGATTTTCTTATTGAAGAGTTACTAGAGAATAATAAAAAACCTAGAGGTGGGTAAAAAAATAAAATTATATGTAAGACTAGGTAGGGCCTTATGATTCAGAAGACTGAGACAATGTATCAGCTCTTTATGCATTTTTCAAGAACATAAAAGTCACCTTTGACCTATATCAGGCACAGGCTATCAATTTTCAGGCTACGCTTCTCCCCCATACCAGCTATGCATCTACTGTGAGCCTGGAAATACTTAATATGATCAAAGCTGTCCCCCCACCCCCCAATGTAGAACAAAGAAAAATGTTGTAATAGAGTGATCTGTGCTGGCGAAAGAATAAAATTCAAACTCAGTGTGAGTTACGGTCTGTCTGCTTCAGGGGTCTTGTTGAATTAATTTTACTGAACTCACAGGCTTGCACACACATACATCCATACACCATCTTCAAACAGACGGCTTTACTTAGAATCACACACAAAAGGAAAATGTTTTCACACTGCAAAGCCAGCTGGCAAGGAAATTATATAGAGATCACATATTTCACTTACATTGCCCACCTAAGTGCAGTTCTCACACTCTCCCAAGTGCTGCTTATACAGGTACCTTGAACGCTCGCTTCTTGATGAGTTTAAGGATATTTTGATCAGATTACCATCATTAAGAAAGCTCACCCAAAAGTTTATAACTGAACGCTGGCCCAGAGGCCTAACTGAATCAGCCAGGGGATGGAAGCGGTCTCATTAGTTTTCACGTGCCTGGTTACAGCCACAGGCTACTTTAAAACATTTTCAAGTGGTAAATGGGAAGGGACAAAAGGGACAAACTTATCTGATTTTTATACCTACTTTATAAAAAAGAGTAATATTAAAAATGCCCCCACCTCTGTCCAAAAAACAGGAAAAAAAAAAAAATCACCAAAGCCATATTTGAACTTAGTAAGCCACCACCTAAGGGAAAAAATGTGTTTGAAAGACTGAGGAGGAAAATATTGAATTTCTGACATAAACCCGAGGCCGTTATTCATTAGTATAACATTTTTTATGTTTATCATGTATCTTATAAAGATAACTTCTATCAAATCTCCCATACAAGTTTACTTTCTTAGAATATACAAATCCTCTGACTTCAGTATTTTTGCAGAAACATACAATATGAAATAATATTAAAACAAATAGAAAGTTATTATTTTAAAACACCTAGCCAGGTCCTATAAATTGACCAGGAATACATTCTTTGGAAAATGTATAAATGTGTTCTTTGAAAAATGGTGATTTACTTTATGAATCTGTACGGGGTCAAAATTCTCATTTGATTGGAAACAGATGGCATCCCAGCGAAGTCAGGCTCTGGACCTGAAATTGCAAACAGGAAGCAGGGCCCTCGCTAGCTGACTGCTTCCCTAATCATTCCCAGAAACTCAGACTTGTTATTTTTATAAATATCCAAGCCGACTTTCATCTTTCCCTTCCATCTACAAAGCCTCAAATAATTCTCAATATCTAAGTGTGTGTATTTCATACAGTTTATACATTTATAATATAAGAAATGACATTAAAATAAATGTACTTTTTACGCTCACTGCTCACAGAGGTCACAAATTCAAGTTTATTTTCTATAGTATCTTAAAAATAAAACAAAAGCCCAAAACTAGTAGATAACTAACTGTATTGAAGACGCAACTTTACTGACACTAGTTACAAAAAATGACCATCTAAGCGTACTGCCGAAAAGAATAAAACAAACTCTCCTCAGATTTCAGTAAAAAGCAATTAATCCACACTGCTTTCTGTTAAACAAGCCAGTCAGAAGCTATATGAACAAAGAAAAAGGCTTACCGTTTTCCCATTGTAGTAATACATCAAAGAATTGCTGCCCATTCCAGGGACAGGATAAGCACAATACATGTTGATTTTGAAAATGTTGCAGTTTGCAGCTAATGCACACAGCGTCTCTCTAAAACAGACATTCAGGCAACCAAAGAGAAAGTCTTCAGCAGACTAGGCATCCACACATGGATCTACTCAAAAGGAACTTATGCAAAATAGGACTGAACCAACTCACAGAGCACGGAGGGAGGGTTTATGCACCAAGTAGCCTCTTTGAATTTCTATCAAGTACTTGCATTGGTGGAGGATACCAATAAGACGAACTTTAGGGTATTAAAAAAGTCACCGATAAATGCTAAGTAAAGAAAAGAGCTATAGTGTCCTGGAGATAAATATCCCAAGAGATTATTAATTGTGCCACAGATAAATAGACTAGAAGAAAGAAGAGGAGAGGAGAGAGGAAGAGGGGAAAGGGGAGGAGAGAGGGAGGGAGGGAGGGACGAGAGAACAGAACAGACAGACTACAAAGAAAGGCCAACGGACAGATCTTCTGCTAATCCATTTTTTTTTGTTTTAATTAGATCACTTGTAGCAGTGGAAACCCAGCTTGCTGCACCTCTGGCAACATTACCATCTGACATGGTCTAAAGTTGGTTCCAACTCTGATAAACACATGATCAAGCAATCAGGAATTGGAAACACTGAATCACATGCAACAAAAAGGCTCTAGACAGTTAAGCCTTGTACAAAATCACTTCCTGAAAAAGTAGACCTAACATGTAAGTACCTCTTAACTAGCTAGAATAAATTTTATTTTTTTTTAAGTTATGAAAATAATTTTGAAATTGAAAGGAACATTTCATGAACAAGTTCGTTTCAAAAAATCTAAAAAAAAAAAACTTAAAAACGAATTATGTTTCTAAATGCAAACATTTAATAATGTAGATGTTCAGTAATAAAACTCCTTGAATTCCTCATTCACCAAGAAAAAGTTAATACTGGACTGCAGTCTTCTAGAACATCTAATATGTGTTAAGCAATTCAGTGATCAAATAGAAAAAACACACACACAGTTCTGTATTCCCTTATGTAAAGCATAAAAGGCTGGTGTGTAAACAGACAAAATGTGTACTCTAGCTGATAAACTAAAGGTTTCTTAGAAGTCTTTCCTCCAAGTTTATTATTGTTCTTAAAGAATACTTTATATATTCATACTTTTATGTGAATGCTAAAATTTTTCAGAAAGAAATACACCTCTTAAAGATTTAAAAAATTCATTAAAATTAGAAGTCAGAAGGTTTCAGAAAGTGTCTGCTAATACATGTTTCTCATGCACTATTTTTGCTATTTAAAAGTTTTCCAATTTGTCTTTTGGTAGGCCAGCGTGGATTCTAACACGTCCCCCTCTCCAAATAAATAAATAAATAAAGGAGGAGCAACTTTTCTGTTTTCTCAGTTCACTCCTATCAAAAGCCTCTTTGTAGCATCTCCTCTGAAGCCCCGGAGAGTCTGACAGGACTGTGTTAACCACAGAGGAGCTCAGAGCTACAAACAATGGCATATCTTTCTTTTTGAAGGCACCTTCCAGGAAGCAGAAATCCTGTAACCAACAAATATTCTGTAAGGGGCCAAAGAAAAAAAAGAACAAAACCAACCCATTCTTATGAAACATATTGATTGAAGTATAGTAATAAAACCAAATCAGACAATAAGGCCAGCTAACTACACAATGTTTTCAGAGCTGATGGTATCGGAGCAGCAATAAAACCTCGCTTGCCACACTCTCCAGATACAGACATGGCGAAGCAACAGCTGCAAAAGAGCATCACTGTACAGCAGACTATTAAAATGCCAGTCTGCAGAGTGGTTATAACCTCCTCCCTCCTGAAAGACCACAGAGACCCATTTCAGTCCTTAAGAGAACTGTGTAAAAAGCTTTGATTTACAATTAACAGTGCAATGTCTTAAAACCATTCAAGTAAATTTTCGTCTTTTATAGGCATGGTCTTTCTCTACCGACAGCACAGTCACTCTTAAAAAAAAAGTAAGGAAAACCAACCATTTAAAATAATATTTTCTTTTTCTATTAATTATCAAAAAGAAAAACTTACTTATGGCTAGAAATTGTGGAGGAATGGGAGGGAGGGGAGCCACCAGGGGAGCTTCAATGTTTTCTTCCTGCAAATCACTACTCCAACCTGAGAACACTTTCTTACATATTGGTGGAAAAAAAAAAAAAATCACCTGGAATAGTTAAGCTGGTGTCTCTGGTGCGTAACAGAAAAGAGAGACAGACAGAGTGCTAGGTTGTCGCAGAACAAGTGGCATACTGCAGATCCAACTGTACAACCCTGGCTATTAAAGCATGTGACATTTTAACAGTTCATCAGCAGTCCTTTATTTCATAGGTGATTCTATTATGTTTTAAAGAGAATAAACATATACTCCGGTAAAAAAGAAATTCAAAGTGAAGCCAAACAGTGTAATTAACCTTCTTTTCACCATTCTCAAGTCAGTTTATTAAACAGCTGGATAAGACTTGCTGTTAAATCTGAATGTGAAGTACAATAGTGTCTAAACAAAGCTGAGTAACTAATCAAAAGCTTTTGCTTCTATCTCTCATCCTCTTTCCCCAAAACACAAATATCCATTTGTTTTGTGTACTAAGAGCCCCCTCTCAAAAAAAGAAAAAGAAAAAGAAAAAAAAAAACAGCAGTGATTCAGTGTATCCTATGGCTTGAATTAAGGAGGGATGTAGAAAGTTAAAAAAAATCCATATATTAAAAATAAAGACCCAAATGATATTAATTAAATTCATTACTCAACAAGGGTACGTCATCAAGCAAACTGGTATTAATCTGAATAAAACATTCCCAAATTTTACTTGTATGCTATGTCAAGTCTTCTAAGGTGGTCACTCCAAAATAGTGTTTTTGAAGTCTGCCTTACTTGAAAGAAACTAAAATTGGTTGAGGCAGATAGTCATTGGCTTTACCACAATTACAAATCATATCCTATGATAAGTCTTTTCTCTCGTTCAAAACTATTTCTTGAAAAAAAAAAAACCTAATCTATGCAGCAGCTGCAAGGCAATACTGTTCCTAGGAGAATCACGTTACAGGAAAAAATGCGGAGATGGATCAAGTGCTGCTCCAGCCAATGCAGTTGTTTAATCTTTGCCTTTTTGTTTTGTTCAAGGAACATGTCAAGGGTTAATCCTGTGACTCAGTCTGACAAAATGAGTCAGCTGGAGACAGGGCCAACATTTAGGACTTGATTTCAGACAGACGTGCGGTCTGCATAAGAGCCCTGAACCACCCTGCACTTTTATCTTCAATTGTTTCCACCCACAATTCTACCTCGTCACTTGTGTGTTATTCTAAGATTATATGATCTGACTCAGTGTCCACATTACCTAGGTCAACAATATAAAAAAATCACCAGGCTTAACAGGAAGATGGGCATTACCACAAACGATGACCACATGATTAATGAACGGGTCAGAGAAACCTGAGAAAAACATCACTTGGAGCCCTACCATCTTTTATTACCAAACTGACGATGATTTCCGGTTTAAGGATTATCTCACTGATTTTCAAACATGCTTGAAAAGTCTACTCGGTAGGGACTATCTGACAACTTCAGTTAAAATTCCAGACTCTCATTCAAAAATTTCCTTCCTCTTATTTTCTGTTCATTGGGAAACAGATCTTCCTTGGAGGACTATGGAGAATTTCCTGGGATTACCCATCCCATATTTTATCTATTGTATAAACTCTTCTTTATCCCTGATATTTGGATCACTATAACTGCCATATCTGCTTTTCTTTTAAATATCCTAAAGAAAAATGTTCCAAGAAGTATTTTAAAATTCTAAAAAGTTTTCAAATTTTAATTTACTAATTTGCACATCTTGAATTAATGAATTAAGGCCAGTTAATAGTTCACCTTATTGTACATTTTTCTTCTAAAACAAATAACCAATATTTCAGTGTCCTGCGAGGCCAGAAGATCTGACTGGAAAAGTAAACCTAAAACCTACCCATGGAATTCCTCATGAAAAGTTCCAACATTATTTCTAAATGAATCGATTCTTGGAAAACTGGCTTTCAGAGTGATAAATGAAGCCAAACTTAAGTTCACATGTGGGTAACTCCACAAATGAACTCTGTATTTTCCTAAAGTTTCATCCTTTCCCTAAAGGATGAAACTCAGTAAATAATTGCTGGCTGCACAGAAGTGGTGGTGAGGATTCAAGAAGATAATAAGTGAGAGAATATGCACGGGGGGGCAGATTCAAAGCAAAGGCCCTTCGCCAGTACCTGCTTTTCCTTATGTGGCTTGTAGAGAGGTGACTTGTGGGTAAACACACTCTCAAATATCTTAGTTAGCCTGGGCTGGCCAAATAACCCCAAATCAGAGACCAAAATTCCAATGTAATATGAACATTATACTGTAGGTTTTTCTAGTACGTACTGCTCCTAAATAAGGTCATGCCTAAGTGTTCAGGAAGGTGCTCTTCTGGCCCTTTTCAAATATCCTCACATTTCAGTAAATTGCATTTTCGCAACCAGGAACGCAGAAAATCAGGAGTACAAAACTCCACTAAAGTAACATACCCCTCAAACCAATCCACCAGGATTCAATACATATCACATAAAGCTAATAGTGCTATTGGTCTGAAATCATAGAGTTTATCGTCTAATTCAACAATATTATTCTTGTCTTCCTGATACCAATCCACCAGTAAGCAAGCTTCTAGTTGCTGTCTGTCTACTGTGTGGAAATCATAAAATTCAAATACTTCATTGTGTGATCTTTAATGAATAAAATTTACAGGTTAACTGTTCCAATTACGCCTTAAATGTGAACACCCTTAACCAGACCAATAATCTGATTCATTAAAATCTGATGATATTTAAGTTTGATCTGATTACTGGTACATGATTTATATGGGTTTTGGTTAAAACGACAAACATTAACACACACACATACACCGAACAGAGTAAAAACACCTGCTCAAGTTCACAAATCAGGTCAACTGTCTCAAACATAGAATACCAATTTCTTAATTGTCTCTCTACAAAAATGCCAAGTTAATATGAGCTTCAGAAATGCTTAATGATTAAAAAAGAAGATGAAAAAGAAACCTATCTGTACAGCCAATGGGAATAATCAGCTGTATAAATTACAAAGGAACACTTGTTAATTCCCCTCTGACAACCATACGACTATAATGAGGGTGTCTAAAAAGAGCCATACCTCTTGGAGAATGTAAATAAATCCCTTTCTGAGGTAAATAAACAGAATTCCTCTGACATCAACACGACCAGAACTGACAGATCACACAAAGCTTCTAAAAGGCAATCGTTAGACACCGCTTCAAATGAGATAGAGCTGTAATTACTAAGAATATGCAAAATCTGAAGCAAATTGCATGTTTCTTTTGATCCCAAACTCACTGTGACAAAGCAGTTTTCTTTGAAAAATTAAAGGTGAGGAGGAGTGATGGGGTTGGAGAATGTCCCCCCCCAGCCCTAAAAATTCTTGCTTCTCTTTGCAGCCTGTTTCTTTCCCCACGTGAACTGCAGTTTGTCACTTCTCATTTACCAATTGAAATAACATGGTAAGAGAATCATTAACTCTGTTGCAACTTGATAATTTTCCTGTAGATGGCTCTATAATCACAAGACTGCCTAATGGTGTGTGCCCGGGGAAAAAACTATGAGGGGGACCCCCAGGTTTTTAGATTCCTCAATATACCAGCACTTCTGAAGAGCTTTCAAGACGGGCAAGATTTTGCACTACTGACATATTAGGCAACCAAACAATAACAACAAAAACTGAAAGCAAAAACAAAGCTATTATTTTAAAACCATGTCTAGAAAGTAAGTAATTTTTGTGAGCCATAGTTTTGGATCAAGCTAGGTCTCTGTTAAGGAGAGTGCCGCCCATTTTTTTTGTTTGTTTCTTCGTGCCTGCACAGCTTTTTTTTTGAGCTGGAAAGCATCAGATCCTTTCAATTTACGAGAAATGGAACAGCACCAAGATACTCTGTTTTAAGTTTATTTTTAAAGAGATCAGAAGTAACATCTGCATCTCAGCCCAGAGCCATTTTGAGAATCTGCAACCTGAAGCTCTAAATAACTTATATATTATTTCTGGCCCCCAATCTATGTTTATGTTTCAGAAAAATTCTCGCTAGTGGTAGTAATTTTTTAATACCTCATACCTCTGAATAATTAAATCTGGGGAGCCTTCCCGGAATATCCTACCTGCCTCACATTTGTGATGACCAAGTAACAACGCAGAGTTCATTTTAGCCATTTTTTTTTTTTTTTTTTACACTGAAGAAATCATACAAATCCTGAATTCTGGAAAGGTCCATCTTAATGAGAATGGTTTCTTAAAACTAAATTCTGGTAACCACTCTCAACAAAATCCAAATAAAAATTCATTTTGAAAATACATCTGGGGATGGTATGTATAACAAATGCGGGAGGTGGTGATGTCAGTGGCATCTCTTGAGCATAAAGCAAAACAAAACTAAACACCATCTGACAAACAGTAAGCTTCAGAGATAAAGGCAATGTGTTGCCCCGGCAACAGTCCCTCACTATGCAGATAGGGCAACAGACACAAAACTTTTCTTTTTCCTCCTCCAACCATTTTCTCTTTTACTAGAAACTTGAGGTTTATAACTGCCAAGGACACTGTATTAACTCTTTTTTTTTTTTTTTTTTTCAGGCACAAAACTTTGAAAGAAATGCTGAGACCAAACTCCTTGTTCTGTGTACTCAGGTCACATGTCCAGGCAGGAGGGCACAGGTATTCTCCCTTCCACTCCTCTGTAATCGAAGGCAGACTGCTCGGGCTCCAGAACACTAGGGAGTTAGACGGTGCCGTGCAAATAGCACTGAACTAGGAGTCAGGAGTCAGGGATTCAGGTTTTAGCTCTGCCTCTACAGAGAAATGAGAGCCTAGGGTAGGTGGCTGAATCTCCCTGAGCCTAAGTTTCCATCTCTGCAAAATGAAGTCATTAAACTAGGTCAAAGATTTTCCAACCTTCTCACCACCAACAAAACTTCTCATTGTCTACTCCACCCCAGATGAGCTCCTATTTTGAAAGATTTTTGTCTAACAAACTCTTTTTACCAAGATAAAATGAGTATTTTTCCTTGTTCGGGGGAAAAAAAAAAAAAACTAAGTCACGTAACTGCCATTCGGAACTTTGTTTAAAAGGCAGGTGACGTATGGCCATGCTCAGCTGGAATAATGCCAGTGGGAGAAATTTGATGTTTTAGTTAACACGGGTTAATTTTATTTCCATAAGCTACACAATTAGTTAGGTTTTCTGAAATACCTTAAATGGTGTCAATTGGCATTTCAACAGGCCCAGGCATAGGTATTACCCAGTGTTCACGCCCATCTTAGGTTGTACTTTTATACTCGTATCTGCAAGTGGCATAACTGAAAGCCCAAAACCTCACATGAAATGAAAGGCAGAGCAACAAACGGAATCTAAAAACATAATGACAACTTCTTGGTTATAATCTAACAATCCAAATGCTTTCGTACTAATAACATCGATGGTCGAAAATGGAGTCTCTTTACAAAGGATTACTTATAAACATCCATTGCCTAGTACTATTTTTTATTTATAACTAACATCTTTTTTTAAAAGCTATGCAGTGTCTAAGGAGCCCTGGTGGTGCAGTGGCTAAAGCGCTTGGCCACTAACCGAGAGGTCAGCAGTTTGAACCCATCAGCCACTCTGTGGGAGAAAGATATGGCAGTCTGCTTCTGCAAAGATTTACAGCCTTGGAAACCCTACCGAGGCGGTTGTACTCTGTTCTCTACGGTTGCTATCGGTTGGAATTGATTTGATGCGAGTTTGGTTTTGGGATTGGATGTACAGTCTAGAACATAATGTAAAAACAATGGAACAGACGGACATCTTTCCAATCGAGGTAAACAACTCTTACCTAACCTCTGTCATTCTTCAATTTACTCAGTAACAATTTTGGTTTTTTAATCAATTTGATCTAGAGGCCAGACATTTAATGTTTAATATAACATCATCTGGAAAATAGAAGATTTTTGGCCATGCCTTTCAAATCAACATGTAAGCCTCTACAGAGATGGCTCCGTTACAATTTCAGCAAGCAACAGAGAGTTAAGGAGTCAATAGGGTGCCCATCTTAACTAACTCCCATGTGTCTGTCGTACTGTGGTGGCTTGTGTGCTCCTATGATGGTGGAAGGTATACCACCAGTATTTGAAATACCAGCAGGGTCACCCATGGTGGATGGGTTTCAGCAGAGCTTTCAGACTAGGAAAAAAGGACTGGTGATCTACTTCTGAAAATTAGCCAATGAAAACCCTACGGATAACAGAATATTATCCAATATGGTGCTGGAAGATGAGTCCCCGAGACTTGAAGGCACTAAAAGTACACAGTGGCTGCAACAATGGACTCCAGTGTTATCAACGATTGGGAAGATGGCACAGACTGAGGGACATTTCCTTTTAGGGGGTCACCAGGAGTCAGGGTTGACTCCTGGCAACTACCACCACCACCCACCTATATTTATTGACTTTAACAGAAAGAATTCATATTTTTCTCACGGGAGGATTTACTAAACAAGCCCATTCTAGTACCAAAGAGTCTCTCATTCTAAGTCAAATTACTGGTTTTTACAACTTAAAATGTCTTTGGTGATATTGGAAAAGATATTGATAATTTTTGTTTACAAATTATGTCAAGTCTGATAGTTTCGAAATTATCAAGAACATGTCAGAAAGCTTGAGAAGTTTTATTATTTAGTTACCTGTTATTTATCATTAACATTAACCATCATAAAAGCTAAAAAGGTAAATGTATAAGAACCATAAAAATTCATTCAAGTTTCTAGAGATTAACAACAGAAAATAAATTTTTCCCATCATGGTGGGGAAGATTCTCTTAACTTTTACTAAGTTCTTATGCTTAGAACAGAAGCACATCACATGATCCAACAGCATCTGTTTCACAATTACACTTGGTTTGGAATTGATTGCCAAGCTTCTAGGAACTACCTTTAGCTTGGGGTTCCATGAAAAAGTGGGACCAGGACTAAAGATGGTGACTGGGCAGATGTATAAATTTAAGGAAAAATTATAGTTGAACTGTTTATATAAAAATAAAATTATGTAAATATTTTAAACCTAATTACTTCAGATAAATATTTACTAATAAATCTATTCATGAGCCTACTTTTTTTATTGTGCTTTAAGTGAAAGTTTATGAATCAAGTCAGTCTCTCATACAAAAGTTTATATATACCTTGCTATGTACTCCTACTTGCTCTCCCTCTAATGAGATAGCACACTCCTCCTCTCTACCCTGTAGTCCCCGTGTCCATTCAGCCAGCCTCTGTCCCCCACTGCCTTCTCATCTCCCCTCCAGACAGGAGATGCCCACATAGCCTCATGTGTCTGTTTGAGCCAAGAAGCTCACTCCTTGCCAGTATCATTTTTTGTCCTATAGTCCAGTCCAATCCCTGTCTGAAGAGTTGGCTTTGGGAATGGTTCCTATCTTAGGCTAACAGGTCTGGTGACCATGACCTCCGGGGTCCTTCCAGTCTCAGTCAGGCCATTAAGTCTGGTTTTTTTAAATGAGAATTTGAGGTCTGCATCCCACTGCTCTCCTGCTCCCTCAGGGGTTCTCTGTTGTGCCTCCTCTCAGGGCAGTCATCAGTTATAGCCGGGCACCATCTAGTTCTTCTGGTCTCAGGCTGATGTACTCTCTGATTTATGTGGCCCTTTCTGTCTCTTGGGCTCATAATGACCTTGTATCTTTGGTGTTCTCCATTCTCCTTTGCTCCAGGTGGGTTGAGACAAATTGATGCATCTTAGATGGCCACTTGCAAACATTGAAGACCCCAGACACCACTCTCCAAAGTGGGATGCAGAATGTTTTCATGAACCTACTTTTGATGCCCTAAAGTATTCTCACGTTATTATTACCTAAGGACATTTAATTCCTAAAAAGATTATGACTCCAGAGCACCTATTTTATACACTGAGGCTATCTTAGTCAAAAACATTTTAGAATATGGCAAATAATAGTCCTGGAAAGTCTGTCATTAAAATAAACTGCATCCTAGTGCCCAGGGACTTAAGGAAATGATGAAAGGACTAGCGGATATCAGGTAATGAAACCCGTTGCCATCAAGTTGATTCTGACTCACAGTGACCCTACAGGACAGAGCAGAACTTCCCCACAGGGTTTCCAAGGAGCGGCTGGTGGATTCGAACTGCTGACCTTTTGATTAGCAGCCGAGCTCTTAACCACTGCTCCACCAGGGATCCTCAGGTAATGAAGCTAAAAAAAATCAGGGAACTAGCCTAAAAAATACTTAATATTTAATTTTATTTGTTTCTCTTTGAGTCTGTTTTTCACAGGAACTACATTTATGAAAAAGGTAAGAACGTATCTACTTTAGGTATGCGCTCTTGTGTTCTTTAACTCTACTGCAGGGGTTGGGAAACTATGGCCTGCGGGCCAAATCTGGCCCACTACCTGTTTTTATACAAAGGTCTATTGGAACACAGCCATGCCCACTCATTTACAGTGTCTGTGGCTGCTTTTATGCTTTTATGCCCCAACAAGCAGAGCTGCCAGGGGCAACAAGCAGAGCTGAGTAGCTGTGACAAAGACTGGCTGGCCCACAAAGTCAAAAACATTTGCTATATAGCCCTTTACGAAAAAAGCTCACCGACCCCTTGGTCTAGAGCATTGAGGAAGTGTAGAGATACAGGCCATGAAAGAGACGAGCAAGTTATAGCAGATTCTGAAGAAAACAATTTCAAGAACCAAATTCTTTTTGAAAACGAATAAAACGTGGACATACTACAGATGTACTGGGTTATGTATTAAAATAAATGCAGATAATACAAAGACAAGAACTTCACGGTCAATACTTTAAAACTTGTTTAAAATCTATTCAATGAATATAAACACAGGGGGAGATCAGACACCATCCCGGGACTAAATGTATATTTCAATTTTAACTATGAACTTATCCATATAGCATACATTACAGTCCTTCAAAGTAGCTATTACACAAGCACAACCAATGATGTCAAAGCGAAATCACTACTGGCTAAACAGACGGAGTACAGATGACGGCAAATTCCATGCCAGCAAATTACTTAGTTTCTAAATGCCTTACACAACTTGGAATAAAATCCAGAGCCTTAAATATCCTGTAATCTAGGAAAATTGGAAATCATCAAAAATGAAATGGAACCCATAAACATCAATGTCCTAGGCATTAGTGAGCTGAAATGGACTTGTATTGGCCATTTTGAATCGGACAATCATATAGTCTACTATGCTGGGAATGACAACTCAAAGAGGAATGGTGTTGCATTCATCGTCAAAAAGAACATTTCAAGATCTATCCTGAAGTACAATGCTGTCAGCGATAGGATAACATCCATACACCTACAGGGAAGACCAGTTCATGCAACTATTACTTAATTTTACACACCAACCACTAAGGCCAAAGATGAAGAAATAGAAGATTTTTATTAGCTGCTGGAGGCAGAAATTGATCGAACACGCAATCAGGATGCATTGATAATTACTGGTGATTGGAATGAGACAGGTGGAAAAAAAGACGTATCAGTAGTTGGAAAATACGGCCTCGGTGATATAAACGACGCTGGGGATTGAATGATAGAATTTTGCAAGACTGACTACTTCTTCATTGCAAATACCCTCTTTCACCAACATAAACAGTGACTATTTTTTTTATACACATGGACCTCACCAGACAGGACACACAGGAATCAAATTGACTACATCTGTGTAAAGAGATGATGGAAAAGCTCAATATCATCAGTCAAAACACAGCCAGGGGCTGACTACAGATCAGACCATCAGTCCACTCATACGCAAGTTCAAGTTGAAACTGAAGAAAATTTGAACAAGTTGACGAGGGCCAAAGTACAACCTTGAGTATATCCCACCTGAATTTAGAGACCATTTCAAGAATAGATTTGACACACTGGACACTAGCGACAGAAGACCAGGCGAGCTGTGGAATGACATCAAGGACATTATACATGAAGAATGCCAAGAAGTTACTGAAAGGAAGGAAAGGAAAGATCTAGATGGATGTCAGAGGAGACTCTGAAACTTGCTTACGAATGTCAAGCAGCTAAAGCAAAAGGATGAAATAAAAGAGCTGAACAGAAGATTCCAAAGGGTGGCTCAAGAAGACAAAGTATTATAATGACATGTGCAAACAGCTGGAGATAGAAAACCAAAAGGAAAGAACACGCTCAGCTTTTCTCAAGCTGAAAGAACTGGGGCAAAAAAAATCAAGCCTTGAGTTGCATTAGTGAAGGATTGTACGGGGAAAATATTAAACAATGCATCAAAAGAAGACGGAAGGAATGCACAGAGTCAATATACCAAAAAGAATTAGTCGATGTTCAACCATTTCAAAAGGTAGCATATGATCAGGAACTGATGGTACTGAAGGAAGAAGTCCAAGCTCCACTGAAGGCACTGGTGAAAAACAAGGCTCCAGGAGTTGATGGAGTATCAGTTGAGATGTTTCAACAAACAGATGCAGCACTGGAGGTGCTCACTCATCTATGCCAAAAAATATGGGAAGACAGCTTCCTGGCCAACTGACTGGAAAAGATCCATATTTATGCCTATTCCCAAGAAAGGTGATCCAACCAAATGCAGAAATTACAGAACAATATCATTAATATCACATGCAAGCAAAATTTTGCTGAAGATCACTGAAAAACAGCTGCAGCACTACATCGACAGGGAACTGCCAGAAATTCAAGCTGGTTTCAGAAGAGGACATGGAACCAGGGATATCACTGCTGATGTGAGATGGATCCTGGATGAAAGCAGAGAATACCACAAGGGTGTTTACCTGTGTTTTTACCTTTTTTTTTTTTTAAATTATGCTTTAAGTGAAATTTTACAAATCAGGTCGGTCTCTTCATACAAAAATTTATATATACTTTGGTATACACTCCTAATTGCTCTCCCCCTGAGACAGAACACTCCTTCCCTCCACTCTCTCTTTTAGTGTCCATTCGGCCAGCTTCTGATCCCCTCTGCCCTGTCACCTCCCCTCCAGACAGGAAATGCCAACGTAGTCTCATGTGTCTACTTGATTCAAGAACCTCTTTCTTCACCAGTATCATTTCCTCTCCCCTTGTCCAGTCCAGTCCCTGCCCGAAGAGTTGGCTTTGGGAATGGCTCCTGCCTTGGGCCAACAGAAGGTCTGGGGACGACGACCACCACGGTCTTTCTGGTCTCGGTCAGACCATTAAGCCTGGTCTTTTTATAGGAATTTGGGGTCTGCATCCCACTGCTCTCCTGCTCCCTCAGGGGTTCTCTGTTGTATTCCCTGTCAGGGCAGTCATCGGTTGTAGCCAGGCATCATCTAGCTCTTCTGGTCTCAGGATGGTGTACTCTCTGGTTTACGTGGCCCTTTCTGTCTCTTGGGCTCATTAATTACCTTGTGTCTTTGGTGTTCTTCATTGCCCTTTGGTCCAGGTGGGCTGAGACCAACTGATGCATCTTAGATGGCTGCTTGCTAGTGTTTAAGACCCTAGACGCCACTCTTCAAAGTGGTATGCAGAATGTTTTCTTAACAGATTTTATTATGCCAATTGACTTAGATGTCCCCCAAAACCATGGTTCCTAAACCCCTGCCCGTGCTATGCTGGCCTTTGAAGCATTCAGTTTATTCAGGAAACTTCTATGCTTTTGGTTTAGTCCAGTTGTGCTGACCTCTCTTGTACTGTGTGTTTTCCTTCATCTAAAATAGTTATCTACATCTAATTAGTGAATACCCCTCTCCCTCCCTCCCTCTCGTAACCATCAAAGAATATTTTCTTCTCTGTTTAAACTATTTCTCAAGTTCTTATAATAGTGATCGTATACAATATTTATCCTTTTGCAACTAATTTCACTCAGCATAATGCCTTCCAGGTTCCTCCATGTTATGAAATGTTTCACAGATTCATCACTGTTCTTTATCAATGCGTAGCATTCCACTGTGTGAATGTACCATAATTTATTTATCCATCCATCCGTTCATGGGCACCTTGGTTGCTTCCATCTTTTTGCTATTGTAAACAGTGCTGCAATGAACATGGGTGTGCATATATCTATTCATGTAAAGGCTCTTATTTCTCTAGGATATATCAAGAAGTGGGATTGGTGGATTGTATGCTAGTTCTACTTCTAGCTTTTTAAGGAAGCGCCACATTGATTCCCAAAGAGGTTGTACCATTTGACATTCCCACCAGCAGTGTGTAGGTGTTTCAGTCTCTCCACAACCTCTCCAACATTTATTATTTTGTGTTTTTTTGGATTAATGCCAGCCTTGTTGGAGTGAGATGGAATCTCATTGTAGTTTTGATTTGCATTTCTCTAATGGCTAATGATTGTGAGCATTTCCTCATGTATTTGTTAGCTACCTGAATGTCTTCTTTAGTGAAGTGTCTGTTCATATCTTTTGTGCATTTTTAAACTGGGTTATTTGTCTTTTTGTAGTTGAGTTTTTGCAGTATCATGTAGATTTTAGAGATCAGGCGCTGATCGGAAACGTCATAGCTAAAAACTTCCCACCCAATCTGTCAGTAATCTTTTTACCCTTTTGATGAAGTCTTTGGATGAGCATAGGTGCTTGAATTTTAGGAGCTCCCGGTTATCTAGTTTTCCTTCTGCATTGTTAGTAATGTTTTGTATACTGTTTACGCCATGTATTAGGGCTCCTAACGTGGTCCCTATTTTTTCTTCCATGATCTTTACCGTTTTAGATTTTATATTTACATCTTTGATCCATTTTGAGTTAGTTTTTGTGCATGGTGTGAGGTACGGATTTTGTTTCATTTTTTTTGCAGATGGATATCCAGTTATGCCAGCACCACTTGTTAAAAAGACTGTCTTTTCCCCTTTTAACTGACTTTGGGCCTCTGTCAAGTATCAACTGCTCATATGCGGATGGATTTATGTCTGGATTCTCAATTCTGTTCCATTGGTCTGTGTATCTGTTGTTGTACCAGTACCAGGCTGATTTGATTACTGTGGCAGTATAATAGGTTCTAAAATCAGATAGAGTGAGGCCTCCCACTTTGTTCTTCTTTTCAGTAATGCTTTGCTTATCCAGGGCCTCTTCCCTTGCATATGAAGTTGGTGATTTGTTTCTCCATCTCATTAAAAAATGCCGTTGGAATCTGGATCAGAATTGCATTGTGTCTATAGATCGTTATTGGTAGAACACACATTTTTACAATGTTAAGTCTTCCTATCTAGGAGCAAGGTATGTTTTTCCACTTACACAGGTCTCTTTTGGTTTCTTGCAGTAGGGTTTCATAGTTTTCTTTGTGTAAGTCTTTTATATTTCTGGTAAGATTTATTCCTAAGTATTTTATCTTCTTCAGGGCTACTGTGAATGGTATTGATTTGGTTATTTCCTCTTCGATGTTCTTTTTGTTGTGTAGAGGAATCCAACTGATTTTTGTATGTTTATCTTGTATCCTGATACTCTGCTAAACTATTAGTTTCAGTAGTTTTCTTGAGGATTCTTTAGGGTTTTGTGTGTATAAGATCATGTCTTCTGCAAATACAGATACTTTTACTTCTTCCTTGCCAACCTGGATGCCTAATAGTTCTGGCCACGACCTCTGGCACAATGTTGAATAAGAGCAATGATAAACAGCATCCTTGTCTGATTCCTGATCTCAAAGGCAATGCTTTCAGATTCTCTCCATTTAGAATGATGTTGGCTATTGGCTTTGTACAAATGCCTTTATTATGTTGAGGAATTTTCCTTCTATTCCTATTTTGCTGAGAGTTTTTATCATGAATGGGTGTTCAACTTTGTCAAATGCCTTTTCTGCATCAATTGATACAATCATGTGATTCTTGTCCTTCGTTTTATTTATGTGATGGATTACATTGTTTTTCTAATGTTGAACCATCCCTGCATACCTGGTATAAATACCACTTGGTCATGGTGAATTATTTCTTTGATATGTTGTTGAAATCTATTGGCTAGAATTTTGTTGAGGATTTTTGCACCTAAGTTCATGATGGATATAGGTCTGTAGTTTTCTTTTTTTTGTGGTGTCTTTACCTGGTTTTTGTATTCAGGGATATGCTGGCTTCACAGAATGAGTTCCGGCCTTTTCTATGCTCTGAAATACCTTTAGTAGTAGTGGGGTTAACTCTTCTCTGAAAGTTTGGTAGACCTCTGCAGTGAAGCTGTCTGGGCCAGGGCTTTTTTTTTTGTTGGGAGTTTTGTGATTACTTTTCAACCTCTTTTTTTGTTATGGGTATATTTAGTTGTTCTACCTCTGTTTGTGTTAGTTTAGGTAGGTAGTGTGTTTCTAGGAATTCATCCATTTCTTCTAGGTTTTCAAATCTGTTAGAGTACTATTTTTCATAGTAATGTGATATGATTCTTTTAATTCCAGTTGGATCCATTGTAATATTGCCCATCTCATTTCTTATTCAGGTTATTTGCTTCCTCTCCTGTTTTTCTTTTGTCAGTTTGGCCAGTGGTTTATCAATTTTGTTGATTTTTTCAAAGAAACAGCTTTTGGTCTTGTTAATTCTTTCAATTGTTTTTCTATTTCATTTAATTCTTCTTTAATTTTTATTATTTGCTTTCTTCTGTTGCCTGAAGGTTTCTTTTGTTGTTCTCTATTTGTTCAAGTTGTAGGGATAATTCTTTGATTTTGGCCCTTTCTTCTTTTTGGATGTGTGCATTTATTGATATAAACTGACCTCTGAGCACTACTTTCACTGTGTCCCAAAGGTTCTGATAGGAAGTGTTTTCATTCTCACTGGATTCCATGAATTTCTTTATTCCAACCTTAATGTCTTCTATAATCCAGTCTTTTTCGAGCAGGGTACTGTTCAGTTTCCAAGTGTTTGATTTCTCTTCTCTGCTTTTTCTGTTACTGATTTCTACTTTCCTGGCCTTATTGTCAGAGAAGATGCTTTGTAATATTTCAATGTTTTGGATTCTGCTAAGGCTTGCTTTTTGACCTAATATGTGGTCTATTCTATAGAATGTTCCATGTGCACTAGAAAAAAAAGTATACTTGACTGCTGTTGGATGGAGTGTTCTGTGTATGTCTATAAGGTCAAGTTGGTTGACTGTGGCATTTAGATCTTCCGTGTCTTTATTGAGCTTCTTTCTGGATGTCCTGTCCTTCATTGAAAGTGGTGTGTTGAAGTCTCCTGCTGTAATTGTGGAGCTGTCTACCTCACTTTTCAGTGCTGATAGAGTTTGTTTTATGTATCTTGCAGCCCTGTCACTGGGTTTTAAAAGTATTTAATCTGGTTATAACCTCCTAGTATATTGTTCCTCTAATCATTATATACTGTCCTTCCTTATCTTTTGTGGTAGATTTAAATTTAAAGTCTATTTTGTCAGAAATTAACATTGCCACTCCTGCTGTTTTTTGATTGTTGGTTGTTTGATATACTTTTTTTCCATACTTTGAATTTTAGTTTGTTTGTGTCTCTAAGTGTAAGGTGTGTCTCTTGTAGGCAGCATATAGATGGATCATGTTTTTTTTATCCATTCTGCCACTCTCTCTCTTCATTGGTACACTTAGTCCACTTACATTCAGCGTAGTCATGGATAGGTATGAATTTAGTGCCGTCATTCTGATGTGTTTTTTTGTGTGTTGTTGACGGCTTCTTTTTCCCACTCAATTTTTTGTGCTGAGTAGCTTATCTTTATATATTGTCTTTTCCTCTGCTTCATTGTTGTTGATTTTGTTTTTGCTGAGTATTTTTTTTGTTGTATTTTATTTTGATGTGTAGCATAGTTTGTCACCTTTGTGGTTACCTTAAATTTACCCCTATTTTTCTAAATTTAAACCTAAATTTGTTTCTTTAAATCACCTTGTCTTCCTCTCCATATAAAAGGTTTACATGTGTTTTGTTGACTATGCAAAGGCATTTGACTGTGTGGATTATAACGAATTATGGATAACATTGCGAAGAGTGGGAATTCCAGAACACTTAATTGTGTTCATGAGGAACCTTTGCAGAGATCGAGAGGTAGTAGTTCGGACAGAACAACGGGATACTGATTGCTTTTAAGTTAGGAAAGGTGTACGTCAGTGTTGTACCCTTTCACCATACCTACTCAATCTCTATGCTGAGCAAACAATCCGAGAAGCTGGACTATATGAAGAAGAACAAGGCATCACGATTGGAGGAAGATTCATTAACAACCTGCTTTATGCAGATGACACAACCTTGCTTGCTTAAAGTTAAGAGGATTTGAAGCACCTACTAATGAAGATCAGAGACCACAGCCTTCAGTATGGATTGCACCTCAACATAAAGAAAGCAAAAATCCTCACAACTAGACCAATGAGCAATATCATGATAAATGGGAAAAAGACTGAAGTTGTCAAGGACTTCATTTTACTTGGATCCACGATCAACAGCCATGGAATCAGCAGTCAAGAAATCAAATGACACACTGCATTGGGTAAATCTGCTGCAAAGGACCTCTTTAAAGTATTGAAAAGCAAAGATGTCACCTTGAAGACTAAGGTGCACCTGACCCAAGTCATAGTATTTTCAATCACATCACATGCATGTGAAAGTGGCCAGTGAATAAGGAAGACTGAAGAAGAATTGATGCCCTTGAACTGTGGTGTTGGCGAAGAATACTGAATATACCATAGACTGCCAAAAGAACGAACAAATCTGTCTCTGAAGAAGTGCAACCAGAATGCTCCTTAGAAGCAAGGATGGCGAGACTGCGTCTTACATACTTCGGACATGTCAGGAGGGATCAGTTCTTGGAGAAGGACACCACGCTTGGTAAAGTACAGGGTCAGCAGAAAAGAGGAAGACCCTCAATGAGGTGGACTGACACAGTGGCTGTAACAATGAGCTCAAGCATAACAAAGGTTATAAGGATGGTGCAGGACTGGGCAGTGTTTCATTCTGTTGTGCATAGGGTTGCTATGAATCAGAACCGACTCGACACCATGTAACAACAACAAATGTCCTGTGATAAAATACGGAATTTTTAAAATTTAGTCCTTCTTTCCCATCCTTGAAAAAAAAAAAAACCTCAGTCATACTAGGTAAACAAACAAACATTTCTACTGATGCTGGACACCCCAACAGTAGGCTTAAACTCTAAAATCATTTATAGAATTCAAGCATACATCCTTTAAAAGCCACACACCTTACACAGGTATATTGGGATCTTAGAGATCTGAACAATTCACAGCTCAGAGTTGAAGAGCCCAATAAACCTTAAATGTTAGCTGCCTCTGGAATTCCGCCATGTCCTTCTTTCTTCTTTAAAAATGGACAGAGAAGTCAGAGAACAGCAAGGATCACTGTGGTTGTACAACCACATCAGTACAAACAACTGAATCCATAGGACTCACTCACTCGTTACTTTTCCTTCTGCTTTCTGACTTGAAATCAGATCAAAGACATTACCGGCTCCTAATAAAAATGAGGGTCTCAGGAACTATGGGTTAAAACCCTATTATCTCTGGGGTATCTACACTGATAGAATCTGACACTGTTTGGAACAGCGGTTACTATCAGTATAAACAGTAGCTATTTCTTCTTACTAATGCCTGAAGAAGATTTTTCATTCATTGAGCAAACTGAATGTAAGTTTCGAATGGATTACAGAACCATTCTTTTTATATGCTTAGATTTTCTGCTACTCTGACCTGTAAGGTCAGAGGAATGAATGAGCCACTTTGGAAATTTTGTGTCTTGGTAGCCTTCAAATAGGGACAGTTTAATTATCAGCCAGAAATAAGAAATTCTTTAAGTATGTACAGTTGTGTGTGCCCTTTATGCTTGTTTACCAAAGGAGCTAAGCAAATACCTATCCCAATTCATGTTCAAGAGCTGGAGGGTTTGCTCATCAAGTTCAGCTGAAGCCACTGTTGTGTGTAAATAATGTTTATTTCAGAATCACTAGAATTCTTGCTAGTCTTTAAAGGTCTCTGCTAAGTGTCTATTAACACTCTTTAGTATCCTAGGGACTCCCATGGAGCACTTCCTTTGAGAGCAGTCTACTTATTTCTTATCTTGCTATTTTCACTGATAAATCAGAGAACAGTTTCTCTATAGTTCTAACACTTGACCTTTCTATACTGGTTCAGATGGCTAGCAATCTTTCATATCACAGTTCCCCAAGTTATCCATTTCTACAAGCCCCAGAAAGTTCTACCTGTTGTCCCTTTCCTAAAAAAATTCTCAATTTAGCCACCTTCAGGATTTAATATTTTTACTTTTTCTATTGAGTGTTCTTAATTCTTTTTCGTACGTACATGAAAATGCTACATCATCCAACGTGGTCTCTAGTTGTCTTCGTGGTTTTGGAATATCTCGGGATGTCATCTCAAGCGATGTCCCTAATCTTCAAACTTAACACTTTCACATTAATTTAAAAAAAAAAAAAAAGCCACATTCCAAACAAAATGAAATCCCATAAAATTTTGGGGATTAGGGGAGGCATCAATTTCTAAACTCTAAGCCTATCTGATTCATCTCTGAAGCTCCCTATGCGGGGTAGTTTGGAAAATTTTTTTTTTCTTGATGAGGTGAGATGGCAAGGTATTTAAGAGTTTAACTAACATAACTAAATAAAAAACGAAGAAATTCTCTGATAACTGTAACTGTTTTTGTGAAAAAATAGACACTTAAAATAGAGGACAAAGACCAGCACAACATTTGATTATGACACAAATAATTATGTCGCCAGCCCATGTACGAGGCTGCAAATCAAATGTATTCAAAATGAGCAAGACAAGACATTTTGAGGCAGAGTTAAGATTTGATGTTGAAGAGATGTCTTCAAATGCTACTGAATAAGAACACAACGTTGGGTATCTGGGTCTGGGAAGGCATTCTGGAATTTGTCTAGGCATTTACTTTCTGGGAAACATTTCCCATGATAAAATCTCTAGTGTCTTTCTTCCGAATCCTGTATATTCTGCAGCATATAAAAGAAAATGATCCGTGTTTGGAAATACTAATGCCAAGCTGAGAAATAAAGAACAGAAAAAGAAATTTCTCTCCATCTGAGAAACAATGATAAAAATAAAGTTAAAAAATACACCACTGACTCTGGATAGTTTCAAAAATGAAAACAATTAGAAGGAGTTCCAAGAAGCAGAATCTGATTCAACGAGTTTTCTCTCCTTTCACAGATTCCTTTTCTGAAAATGAATGCTTTCTAAACAACAGCTGCAGCTACAATTTACAAAGCACCCAGTATGCACCAGGCACATATACTACATATACAAGTTTAGGTAACAACAGCCATGGAAGCAGCAGTCAAGAAATCAAAAGACGCGTTGCACTGAGTAAATCTGCTGCAAAGGACCTCTTTAAAGTGTTGAAGAGCAAAGATGTCACCTTGAAGAATAAGGTGCGCCTGACCCAAGCCATAGTATTTCCAATCGCATCATACGTATGTGAAAGCTGGACAATGAATAAGGAATACTGAAGAATTGATGCCTTTAAATTGTGGCGTTGGCAAAGAATATTGAATATACATACCATGGACTGCCAGAAGAATGAACAAATCTGTCTTAGAAGAAGTACAGCCAGAATGCTCCTTAGAGGGAAGGATGGCAAGACTGCGTTTTACATACTTTGGACATGTTGTCAGGAGGGATCAGTCCCTGGAGAAGGACATCATGCTTGGCAGAGTACAGGGTCAGCAAAAAAGAGGAAGACCCTCAACAAGATGGAATGACACAGTGGCTGCAACAATGGGCTCAAGCATAACAACGATTATGAGGATGGGGCAGGACTGGACACTGTTTTGTTTTGTTGTACACAGGGTCATTGAGTCAGAACCAACTCTACGGCACCTAACAACAACAGCATCATTCTACTGTTGTTGCTATGCAAGTCCACTCCGCCCCATGCTTCAACCTGTCTAGAGGATCAAGTGGAAGACTCTGCGTGCTTAAGAACACCACTTCTTCATCAGGAGGAAGAAGGTTACGCTTACTATGCTTTCCAGTTACATACTGAGCATATGAGTTTTAGAACCATCAGTACAGAGCATTTTCAACCTCAAAAGAAGCTGAAAGGCTAACTGACTAGTCTAAGGTCATACAACCAAACAGTAACTGAGCCAGGCAGTTTTGGGCAGACCATTCCCTTATTCTTACTGACTATGCTGCTCTGATGATGTTCAACACACCCTCATCCACAGACATTAAGTTAGCATTCACTTGTTTTGTGGAGAAATAGAAGATTTGAGGTTTGTACTTATGATACCCATTTATCATGTTGTTGTTAGGTGCCGTCAAGGTGGTTCTGACTCAGAGCGACCCTATGTGCAACAGAACAAAACACTGCCTGGGCCTGCACCATCCCCACAACTGTTGTTTTGCTTCAGCCCATCACTGCAGCCACTCTGTCTATCCATCTCGTTGAGGGTCTTCCTCTTTTCCACCGACCCTCTACTTTACCAAGCACGATGTCTTTCTCCCGGGACTGGTCTCTCCTGATAATATGTCCAAAGTATGTGAGACGCAGTCTCGACATTCTTGCTTCTAAGGAGTGTTCTGGTTATAATTCTTCCAAGACAGATTTGTTGGTTCTTCTGGCAGCCCATGGTATATTCAATATTCCTTGCCAACCCCAAAATTCAAAGGCAGCAATTCTTCAACCTTCCTTATTCATTGTTCAGGTTTCTGGTGCATATGAGGCAACTGAAAACACTATGGCTTGGGTCAGGCACACCTTAGTCTTCAAGGTGACATTTTTCCTTTTTAACATTTTAAAGAGGTCTTTTATATATCACAGTTTACCAAAACAAAAACAAAAAAGGGCCCCTAACCAATGCTCTATGGTCAAATTACATAGACTAGCAATGCTCTGCACGTGAAGTAACCTTATCATTGTTTTTGTAGCAGTATCAGCAGTACAATCCTAACTTAGCTCTTTCACCTTTTCTTTAGCAAAAGTAGATTAAAGACAGACTGAACAGGCAGAAAACTGTGAAATAAGAGATATTACTGTCAAGTTTCTAGTTTCGTATAGGTAGAGTAATATTCAAATTATCATGAAATAATTAAAAAGTGGGGCATAAAAAAGACAATAGACTAAAAAAAATTCAGCCTATTGTCATTTTTATGCCCCACTTTTTATAATCCACACTATCAAAAGTTCTATAACCTGAATATTTTTCAACTAAAGCTGTGAAATAGAAACTTTCAGTTCACATTTAGGCACCGCAAAGGTATGCAGTGTGATCGTAAGAGCTCTCAGGAGTTGATAATTTATCAAAGTGGTTTTTTTTTTCTTCCTCTTTTATGAATTTGAGGTTTCCAGCTAAGATTTAACTGAAAATATACTTTTAATTATCTAAATGCTTTTGTTATTTACATATTTTTAATAACATTTAATATGTTTAAATACTGTTTTCACCTGTATTGGTTTCAAAGTAGCATGACCACGTTTGATGCAGATGTTAAACACTGAAGGCTCTGAATTCCGTTTAAAAACCTAATGAATCCAAAACTAAGCTAGCTAGTAAAATACAATATATGACGAGGCTTGCAAAATCTCCTAGTGGTTCTCAAGGAAATCTAAGTTTAGCTGGGATTCAGTGCCTCTTCCTTTCTCTGTGGCTCATCTGGACACCTAAGACAACATGAGCACCAGCTCCAAATATGGAGCCCTGGTGGTGCAGTGGTTAAGTGCTTGACTGCTAACCTAAAGGTCAGTGGTTCAAACCCACCAGCTGCTCCACGGGAGAAAGATGTGGCAGTCTGCTTCCATACAGACTTACAGCCTTGGAAACCCTATGGGGCAATTCTACTCTGTCCTGTAAGTTCACTATGAGTTGGAATTGACTAGATGGCAACGGGTTAATGGGTTACCTCCAAGTAGTGAATGCAGTTATAATCAGGATGAAAAGGAACACCCATGACCTTCAGCCTCTACTCTCCTTCCAGGCTCTTTCTGGCCATTTTGCCCTTTTTTTCCTCCATTGTAAAAGTGAAAGAACTATGAAACACTGAATATTGTTTCTCAAAATTAATGTCAGACAAGGAGAAATTAGATGAATTTTTCATTTACTCATCTGATTATTTTTCTTACCTGTATGATTCTACTAAATATTAATAGGTAATTTAACTTTTATTAGTCTCACAGAATGACAGTAATAAATTACAAGAAAACTGCTGTTATGTGTTTTAGCAGTTCTAATATGATTTCTGTTAATCGAGCAGAAATCATCTGTTATACTGTTGAACCACCTACCCTGCACAGCATACAACTGTTAAAATGTAAATTGCCCAACTATTTTTAGCTGCTGCTAAAAAAAAAAAAAAAAAAAATCCTGTCTTGGGGAATAATGATTTAAGGCATTGTGTTCATTTTGTTTATCAAGCAGCTATTCAGCCTCTAGTGGGCCCAAGTGCTGAGGCAGCAAAAGCTTTGAAGAATGTCTGCAGCTGCAACCCAACCTTCCAGGTAGGCTGCAGGTTCACAGCACAGCTGCCCTAAGCTGCATAAAACTCAGATCCATCTGGAACTGAGTTTCCAAGAGGATTTCAAATTCAAGTTTTCACGTATCACATGGAAGAGAAGGCAGGGAACAACACAGGAAAGGAGAGAAGTAAACAACCAGGAAGACACTATCTCTACTTTGGCCTCAAAAAACAAAAAGCTCAGACCCATGGTGCTCCTTCTAGACAACTACTTGCCAAGCCGGAGATTCCATTCAGTCTGCACTTGGATGAGCTGTGAGGTACCCCGCAGCACCTGCGCCCATGTGCTAAGCACTGCCACATAAAAGTACAACACCATTTACACAACAAAGGGATGTGCCCTACAAGGCACTGGAACCTCCATCCAACAGCCTCGCTCCCCATTTGTTCTCAGCAAAGTGAAAGAGGGAAAAAATCTCCCCTCCTTGCACCAGAAGTTTTTAAAACGGTAGGTTTACCATGCAGGTTCGTTTATAAACACGTTTACTTCTTGAAGGTATAAAGTATATTTAATACCACAAACACCCCTACAGCATTAGATTATCACAGTCATTAATGACTCTTCCACCAAACCTTTCCTATCTCCTTCATCAAAGCCCTTTATTCTCAAAGGATACATTTTTGAGCAAAGAGGGATCAACAAACTAGTTGCTTGAAAGCTTTCCTGATGCTAGGCTGAAGTTAGGAAAGGCTTAATGAAGGCTTTAAAATCCACAAGGGCTTCACAATGAACATCTGACTTGGTGATTTATGCATATTAATAACCTTAGTCCTACTGCGGCAAGCTGAGCCGAACATGTCCTCCGAATCTTAATGTCTTTAGCTCCACTGGGATTATTACAAATGTAAATTTCTAAGATTCTCAGCTATTAATCTCTGTCTGTCCTCCTGTTCAGCAACATAATGACTAATTAAACATCAAAAGACCTGCACAGGAGATCTTCTTTGACAGCTACCGGGCCAGTCCTCTTCCCAAGAGGGGAATTCAAATGACAGGGACTTGGGGTAAGAGCATAGAGTAAGCTACAAATCATTGCAGAGAAATCTAAAATGTGGATTCATCTCAATGATTCCATTAAGCAGAGAACAGTTACTATGTAAAGTGTGTCTTCAGCACCAATAGAATAAATACTGAACACCAAAAACCAGTTGTTTACCACCGAGTTAAAAAAGGGTACTTACTGAAGAAGGCAAACCGGGAGGCACCTTTCTGACTTTCTTTGCTTGCAAAGGATCTGCACATGGAAAACAATATACTTCATTAGTATATTACATTAGAGGAATCAGACTTCAACTGGGCTGGGAAGAATTTTACCTCCTAGTGCCTGCCTTGTTTTCCAGTGCAAAACACGTTCTCCTCCTAATAAAGTAAAACATCCTGAAATGGTTACACAGCCCCTAAGTTTGGGAAAACAGCAGCAAACAAGGCAAAACAAAAATGAAAACAACAATCCAAAAGCACAGGGGAGGGAAGGGAATTTTCATTTGTTAAGTTTACCTGCTAACCAAAAGGTCGGCAGTTTGAATCTACCAGCTGCTCCCTGGAAACCTAATGGGGCAGTTCTACTCTGTCCAACAGGGTTATTATGAGTCTGAATCAACTCTGTGGAAACTGGCTTGGTGTTTTTTTTTTTTTTTGGTAAGTTCCTGCTACGTGCCATAGGGTAGCTATGAGTCGGAATCAACTTGAAGGCAGTGGGTTTTAAACCAGGCATTTCACATCATTCATCTCCGTTTCATTTGCAGAAGGGTATTTGGTGCAACAGGTCATGTCAGGAATGTGACTCCTTAACGGAGATATAAAGTGAGTGTCTGCATCACACTGAGAGTCACGTCAGAGACAAGCTACACAAACTATTAACCGTGAGCATCATACACGATGTCATCAGTGTATCTGTGAGAACATTTACTTTACTGACAAGTAGTTAGGACTACAGCTTCAGCACAAATTGCTGTACAGTTTATTCTTAAATATAAACTTATACCCAAGGAAGACCTAGATGGAGGAGTATATTTCTAATCCACAAATGATTAATACAAATGAAAGCATGAGCATGTTCATATGCCCAATCAGCCTTACCTGGGATTTTAATTTTACTTAGCTTTAAAATGTAAGACTTGGCCATCTTATTTATTTATTGTAAAATACATAAAAGTAACAAGCACAGCTTTCTAACTTTATATGAACAATGGATTAAATTCAGGCTTTCAGGGGTTCATTTTTAGGAAGACAGAATGCATGAGAAGGCTGATGTAAAGTACAGTATTTCTGAAAACTGTAAAAATGAGAAAAAGCAAGCATGATATTTCCTGAGTCATAAACTGTTTGACACAAGACGTGTGGTTGTCTAAGAGGTTGTCTAAGAGAGGCTGGGAACTCTCTACTGGGAATATCCCAGGAAGCTGCAAAGCTAAAAAAGCAACTTCATAAGTAGCATGTGGAAAAATTTCATGCAATAAAAAGGAGAAAAATCGTTCAGTAGCATCTCTGTTCCTATCCCAGAGGCAGCCTGTATTGCCTTAAAACAAAATGTGCCAAAGATAAACAACACCCGGCACACTCTATGTTTGCGAAATTTAAAGGCAAAAGCTTGGTTCTTTGTGAGGTTTTTCTACAGCCCAACTCTTCACAACTAACACAGCATCTCTTAGGCAAAACCCACACTCTTTATACCAACAGTCTACTGAACTCTCTGCGGGGCAATGGATTGCTTTTATATGGCCTTCCTCACCATGGTCTTGTAACTCCCATTGAATGACTGAGTATGATCGGAGGCAGACTTTTCAACAGGCAAGGTAAACATGGTGCTTACCATGCTAACAAGATCATCTGTAGTGGACAATTTCACATCTTTGATGTGGTGAAATCCATGTGAAATTGTTCACTACAGATAAGAAAGAAAGCACATGTAAGCTCATGCTTACCCTGCTTACTGGGTTGTCAGGACCTGTAAATTTGTAAAAACAGGCTTTGATTCTGTAGGAAGGTACTATGGGGTCAGGAGAGAGACAGATGCCAGCCATACCTAGAAGCAGAACCTTTGATGTGACGAAAAAATGTGAATCTGGTAAGCAAGGTAACCACTGTGCTTACTTTGCCTATTGGATAATCCACCCCTGGGTGGGACTATGCAAATAAGGTATACGGAACCCTAAGAAGCAGACTGGTCAGTTTTGCCATCCTGCTAGGCTTAAAAGAGAGCCAATCCCAGAGCAGGGGGGCCTCACTACCAAGAAAGAGGAGCTACAAGTGGAGCAGGTCCTTTGGACACCTGGGATTCCTGCACTGAGAACCTCCTAGACTCAGACGACAGAGAGGGAGAGAACTGTAACACCTGAGATGGTGCCAAGAGGGTGAGAAGCAGCAGCAGAACCAGGAGACCGGCAAGAGACGGCACGGTGGCTTCCAAGCCCACAGAGCGAGAAAGCTAAGGTCCTTTGAGCAGGAGGTTTGCTGACGGAGTGGGGTGCCTCTGGGCACTTGTGGGCAGAGCTAAGCTTGCTGACCCATGGAGCTAGAGAGCTGAGTGCCTTCAGGCCAAGGGTTCCTGGCACAGCGGGGTGCTTCTGGGCACTTACTGGTATAGCAAAAGTGCTTTGTAACACTTGCTCAAGCAGGGCAGAGGCTGGGCCGAGGGGCCGGGGACCAGAGAGAGGCCTGCCTGCAGGCACAGCTGAGAAGAGGCTGTCCTGACTGAAGAAATGTATCCTGAGTCCTTCCTGATCCTGAATTATAACTTGTTAGAGTATGGTCTGTGAGTTCTGTGTAGCCATTGCAATCAATGCATTGCAATCATTGCAACGCAGCAGAGAAGTAGAGAGTGCTGTGGGACGGATGGCTGGTGCCACAAATGGTAAACAGGTCAGAAAGTGCTGAGGTGAGCCTGACATCCACCTCATAGGAATCAGCTTTGGGCTACTGATGCTGACCTTGATTCTCCTCCTTCCCCAGCCGTCACGAAGTCAGATGAGACGATTCCGCCACCATGCCATTTTCACAAGTTTCTATTAGTTTGGAATCTACCACTCTACTTTATAAAAGATGTTGCTACTTAGTTTGGGCCAGTTTTTCCCAGGCGAGTGAACAGAAATGTTTCTACTGTATTTTTATCTCATCATCAGCTGCCACTATAAAATTGTATACATGATGTCTGATTTAAAATCATGAGCTTGGAATTCAGAGTTCACTTTTGGGAGGCTTCAAAGTATAGTAGTTAAAAGAATAATCTGGCTGGGTTCAAATTTCAACTCCATCCTATAAAAGGTGTATGAGCTTGGGCAAGTTACTTAGCCTCTTTGAGCTTCAGTATATAAAGAAGGGGTATCACCTCCTGGAGTCATTGTGATGAAGATAATACATGAAAGACACCCAGGGTGGTGCCTACTGCACGGTGACTCTTAATAAATTTCAGCCATCACTCTTAGGTTTATATTAAATTCTCTGGCAAAATAATTATGAATTGGATAATTAATGTTTTTCAGAATGTCTGTTTCCTGAATTATCTACATAGATTCAGCTGCTGCTGGGGTTGGTGTAGATGATCTCCGAAGTCTTTTGAACCTTGAGATTTTATGAAAAGTTGCAATGCCAAGAAGGAGCAGCTAAGATCAAGAGATAACAATGAAGAATAAAATCATAATCCACTTAGTCAGGAGGCAAATGGGCCTTCCTGGGCATCAAAGTGAGCCACCATATAACACTGTGATCTTGGCTAAGTTATTTAGCTTCTCTGAGTCTTGGTTTCCTCATCTGTGACGTGAGGTTACTATCATGACCTCAAAGTTTTTGTGAAGCTGTGGTGTGTATAGTCCGGGCACAGAGGAGACTCTCAAACAACTGAAGATGACATAACCTTTAATTTATAGAAAAGCTGAGTTTTAAGTCTGGGTTTTTATGAAACCCACCCTTTCCTTTTCATAGCTATTCTAATAGTTCATTCTCCCCCTATGTGAACTCTTAGTAATAGCGTCTATAGTAGCGCTTTTTGTCACAGTGTGTGCTCACACAGCATACTAACAAGATATCTCTTTTAAGTGACATTGCATACCTCCCCTCAAATGAATGTCTCTAGCCTGACTAACTCATTTGGTGAGAAACAAGAGTGGAGACGGAGAAAAGGCATTTTACAATTTATCATTTCTTTAATAACAAAAAATAGACTGGTTTAAGTCATCTGGGCTCACTAAGTCATCTGGGCTCACTCTAACAGTATACATACTAAATCATCCACAATACTGGGAGCAGGCCACGTCTCATCAGAGCTCTCAGTGCTGGATGTGGAGATCCATCATTAGGCCTCTTTATGCCCCAAGCATACCCTAGACCTAGAGACTTAGGATATTTCACTTAAATATAGGTTTGACAGAAGGTAGATACATAACTTAGAGGCCGTCAACAAGTATTTGTGGAGTGAATAACCATGGCATATTTTCTTTTGGTAGGCAATATTTATTTTAGCAGCAGGCCTATGCTTCATATAAATGGTCTTTACAACTTTAATTTTCTCGAATAAAGGATTTGTTGGTAGAAATCCCCCCAAATCCCCATACTCACACACGGACTGGATTAGGAGTCAGAGTCTACCAGAAGCTTGCTGTAAGCAGCAACATGAAACAGATCGGCCTGGCTAGGCTATGTGTAAGATACAAAAGAAGGAAGCTAAGGAAAATCGGGGGCTGACCATTTCATGGGAACAGTGTTCCTTTTGAGGTGATGTTTTGGAGTTACGTACAGCTGACGGCTGCCTAACATTGTGAAAGTCCTAAAAGCCACTGATTGGTACCCTTGAAAATGGTTAGCTTCGTGTTATTTGAATTTTACCTCAGCAAAAAAATGAGGGGGTAAAAACAATTAATAAGCTAAGAACACTGGACTTCCAGTCAGGAAATCATGAATTTTACCCTGGGTAAACCACCTACAAACTCTATGAACGTGTCCTCTTTTGAGCTTCAGTTTTATGTTAAATCTAGGATTACATCCATAGAAGTTATGGTATCGATGGAATCAGAAGGTATATAAAACTGCTTTGTAAACTCAGCAGTATATAAATTTTAATCAAAAACAAGATTTTAATATTAATACACAGATTTTCTGTTATAAGAGGAAAAACTGGTTAAGTCCCGTTTTTCACTATTTACAGTAAAACCTGCCAAAGTGGGAACTGTGTAAGGTGGAAACCTGTCAGAGAAGGAAAATGCAAATATTTTCCACTAAAACAAGTGATAGAAAATGTGGTAAGACTACACCCCGTCAAGGGTGGAAAAGTTGCGACCAGGAAACACAAGTCAGTCCTGGGGCGTTCCGGCTCTCAAGAGATTTTACTTTAGTTCCTCTTATATTGAAAAAAAATATTGAAGACCAGGAAAAAGTGTTAAATTGGTTGTCCGAAACTTGTTAAAATTATGGCGTGGGGACTGAAGGCATCAGAGTAGTCATCCCAAAATTACTTATGGCCCAGTTGTTAATAAAAAATTTATGATGTATTTGTAAATGTGAAAATTTATTAAATATCTAATGGATATATTATTTTTATGTAGCTAAACCCCAACACCAACATGATACCAAGAAATCAAGTGTCCTCTAAAAGCACCGCCAGAAGCAAAGACGAAACCGGAAACGAAATTTGTAGGATGGTGGTGTTCTCCATAAAGCACACTCACCAAGTGCTGCAGAGTCATGGAGTGGTCTTCTTCTGGAACTTGTAGCAGAGAATGAATAGTATGGCGTCCCAGGTTTTCCTGAAGAAGACAGCTGGGCTGGGCTCCCAAGCCCTAGATCTTGTCTCAGGAGACTAGACTACAAAACAAGGCCAAGGAAAAAGTTATCTTCCCGCTGATACTAACCCAAACCTGACAATGTCATCGCTTCTGAATTATTGATAGTAACCTTCGACAATGCCTCAGACTTAAGCATCCAATATGTATTTGTTTAATTGAGTTAAATTAGGCCATCTGCTTAGGCCTATTATTTTCTTTTTCCCCCCACCCTCATTATCAATGGTTTCTAGTAGTTATGTAGATCCATATAACGTTAGGGTTGAGAGACACTTTAGTTAACATGTAGTTCTGCGTTTAATGCACGAACCTCCTCTAGAATATTTTTGAAAATGGGTCACCCAGCCTTTGCTCGAATGCTTTTATGATCACACAAAGCAGTTGATTCTGTTCTTTTTTCCTTTTTGGATAGGTCTCATTGTTTGGAGATTGCCAGTGATTTCATGGTTAGCCACTCCTGTTTTCTTCAATTGTGTCTTATGATCTGGAGTCAGTGTCTTCCTCACCATCCCTTGACACTGGCCTCTGGAGTTTCTTTTCTTATGTTTTTCAAAGTCTCTCAGAAAACAGAGAGCCTGAAATGGAGGCCAGTGCCCCAGATGTGTCCTGATCAGTGTGGTTTTCAACATTTAAACAACCCACTCGTGTTCACTCATACTCAGAGGCTAAGAGTGACCACACCCGGTGACCCTTTAGTTTTTCTCAGAGGCTGCTATTAAGTCATGTCCCTCCAACATTGTCCTCGTTCAGCTAGTGCTTTCTGGTCTCAAATACAAGACTTAACATTTATCTCTGAAAAGTTTCATCTTGTTTTATTTGGTCCATAATAATCATCCTTCCTATCTTTTTTAGATTCTGGTCTGTCTGTTAGCCTTTCTGGTGTCTGAGCATCAAAGATGTGATTAAAAAACAAACGAACAAAAAACATGAGGATGACAGGGCTGAGGAGAGAGCCCTGAGGTATGCCACAGGGACGACATTAGACTTTGTCAAGTGCTTTGCTGAAATCCAGATTCAGCAGCCCTGACCTACTAACCCAGCAAGTCTATCATAAAGCCAAAGAGATTAGCCTGGCAGAATCTGGCTCCAAGCTTTCTGCTAGGTGAAGTAAAGACAGACCACATTGGCTCGAAAAACAGGAGTAAAGACTCACTAGGAAACAACGCTGAATACAACTGAGAGGATGCCCTCAAGCGGGAAGACCTGTGATTCCCCTTGACATTTACTGTCATCCTCCTACCTATATTCAACACCCCTTACTGCCATCACCAGGAGCCCAGGTGGCACAGTGGTTAAACTGACTGACTGCTAACTGAAAGGCTGACGGTTTCAAGCCACTAGCGGCTCCATGGGAGAAAGACGTGGCAGTCTCCTTCCATAAGGTTTACAGCCTTGGAAATGCTACGGGGCAGTTCTACTCTGTCCTATCAGGGTCGCTGTGAGCCAGAATCGACTCGACGGCAGTGGGTTTACTGCCATCACCAGACTCTCCGGTAGTTTCCTTTCTGCCACTGAGTATCATAAAGGTACTGAGAAATAAATAACCTCAGCTCTATTAAGGAACAGTAACCACAGTAGCCCAGTCCCAGCCTCAATCTTAGTAGTCAGAAAAGCTCCCATTTCAGTTTACTATTTAATGATTTTAAATTTCTTTGATGTTTCAGAATTTTTTTTTTTTTTTTTAAATTAAGGTGAAGTCCACATAAGATTAACCATTTTAAAGTATAACAAAAAAACCCTGTTGCCGTGGAGTTAAATTCCGTCTCAGTGTACAGGTCGGTGGCACCTTGTGCAGGCCCAACAGGGGCAACCATCGCCTCTATCAAGTCCCCAAACACGTTCATCACCCCAAAAAGGAAAAGCCCATACTCGTTAAACAGCCATTCCCCATTCCCCCTTCCTCCAGATCCTGGTAAACACCAATCTGCTCTCTGTCTCTGTGGATTTACACATTCCAGATATTCCATATAAATGGAATCATACAATGTGCGACCTTTTCTTTGTGGCTTCGTTCATTTGGCATAATGTTTTTGGGGTTCATCCACATTGAAGCATGTGTCAGTATTTCATTCCTTTTTATGGCATAAACTATGCCATTGTACAGACAGAGCAGTTTGTTTATCTCTTCATCAGCTGATAGATACTTGGGTTGTTTCTGCTCTTTGACTACGGTGAATGGTGCTGCTGAGACCATTTATGTACAAGCATCTGTGTGAACACCTGCTTTCAGGGTGAACACTTAGGGGTGGGTTTGCTGCAAATGCTTAACATACCTGGTTGTTAACTGAAAGGCTGGAGGTTTGCGTCCACCCAGAGGCACATCGGAAGAAAGGCCTGCGATCTGCTTCGGTGCGGGGGCAGGGGGATCAGCCACTAAAAATCCTATGGAGCACAGCTGTACTTGCAGGGTCACCATGAGTTAGGGTCCACTGGGTTAAACGTCTTTTGATGTGCTTGTTGGCCAAGTATATATCTTCTTTAGAGAAATGTCTATTCATGTTCCTTGACCAGTTTTAAAGTTTTTTTTTTTTTTGCTGTTACGTTCTAAGAGTTCTGTATGTATTCTGAATAATAGCACCTTATCACATGTATTATCTTCAATTTTCTAGGTTGTCTCTTCACCTTCTTGATAATGTCCTTTGATGTACAAAATTTCTAATTTTGACAAAGTCTAATTTATTTTTTCTTGTGCTCATGCTTTTGGTGTCATATGTAAGAACTTATCACCAAATCTAAGGTCATGAAGAAATTCCCCTATGTTTTCTTCTAAGGGTTTTACAGTTTTAGTTTATATTTATGTCACTGATTTATTTTTAGTTAATCTGTGTATATGGGGAAAGGTAGGAGTCCAAGTTCATTTTTTTGCAAGTGGAGATCCAGTTGCTGTTAGCAGCATTTGTTTGACTGTTCTTTCCCCACTGAATGGTCTTGGCGCACTTTTCAAAAACTGATTGGCCATCAACACTGTTTGGCTACCTGGTGCCCTTTCAAAATTCCACACAAATTTGAGGATCAGCTTTCCCATTTTTGCAAAAAAAAAAAAAAAAAATCATTGGAATTATGATAGATTGCATTGAATCTGTAGGCTGCTTTAGACAGTACTGCCATCTTAACAATATTAAGTCTTCCAATCCATGAATGGAAGACGTCTTTCCGTTAATTTTTCTTTATTTTGGCAATGTTTTGTAGTTTTTACAACCTTCTTGGTTAAATTTATTTCAAAAAAAAAACCAAACCCAGTGCCATCGAGTCAATTCCGACTCATAGCGACCCTATAGGACAGAGTATTTTATTCTTTTGGATACTATTGTTAATGAAATTGTTTTCTAGTTTCCTTTTCAATTGTTCCCTGGTAGTGTATAGAAATACAACTAATTTTTGTTTGTTGCTCTTGTATTCTGCAACTTTCCTGAATTCATTTGTTGATGTTGTTGTTGCTAGTTGCCATCAAGTCATAGCAACCCTATGTACAACAGAACGAATCACTACCCGGTCCTGCGCCGTCCTCACAAATGTTATGCATAAGTCCACTGTTGCAGCCATTGTGTCAATATGTATTCCTCTTTTCCGCTGAACTTCTACCTTACCAAGTATGACATCCTTCTCCAGGGACTGATCCCTCCTCATAACATGTTCAAAGTATGTGGCACATAGTCTCGCCATCCTTGTTTCTGGTCATACTCCTTCAAAGACAGATTCGTTCTTTTGGCATTTGATATTCTTGTCCAACATCACAATTCAAAGGCATCAATTATTCTTCAGTCTTCCTTATTCAACGTCCAGCTTTCATATACATATGAGGTGACTGAAAACACTATGGCTTAGATCAGGCATACCTTAGTTTTCAAAGTGGTATCTTTGCTTTTCAACACTTTAAAGAGGTCTTTTGCAGCAGATTTGTCCAATGTACTGTGTCTTTTATTTCTTGACTGCTGCATCCATGAGTGTTGATTGAGGATCCAAGTCAAATAAAATCCTTGACAACTTCAATCTTTTCTCTGTTTATCATGCTGTTACTTATCGGTCCAGTTGTGAGGATTTTTATGTTGAGATGTAATCTATACTGAAGGCTGTGGTCTCTGATCTTGATCGGTATGTGCTTCAACAAGTCTTCTTCACTTTCAGAAAGCAAGGCTGTGTCATCTGCATAACACAGGTTGTTAATGAGTCCTTCTCCAATCCTGATGCCCCATTCTTCTTGATATAGTCCAGCTTCTTAGATTATCTGCTCAGCATACAGACTGAATACTTACAGGGAAAGGATACAACCCTGATGCACACCTTTTCTGACTTTAATCCACTCAGTGTCCCCTTGCTCTGTTTGAACAACTGCCTCAGGTTCCTCATGACCACGATTAAGTGTTTTGGAATTCTCATTCTTTGCAACATTATCCATAATTTGTTATGAGCCAGCCACACAGTCAAATGTCTTTCCATAGTCAATAACACAGGTAAACATCCTTCTGGTATTCTCTGCTTACAGCCAAGGTGTATCTGACATCAGCGATAATACCTTCCATTTCACATCCTCTTCTGAATCCGGCTTGAATTTCTGGCAATTCCCTGTTGATATACAAAAAAAAAAAAATTTTTTTTTTTTTTATACTGCTACAGCCACTTTTGAATGATCTTCAGCAAAATTTTACTTTCATGTGATATTAATCATATTGTTCGATAATTTCCATATTCAGTTGGATCACCTTTCTTGGGACTAGGCGTAAATATGAATCTCTTCCAGTCAGTTGGCCAGGTAGCTGTCTTCCAAATTTCTTGGCATAGACAAGTGAGCACCTCTAGCCCTGCATCCACTTGTTGAAACATCTCAATTGATATTCCATCAATTCCTGGAGCCTTGTTTTTCACCAATGCCTTCAGCGCAGCTTGGACTTCTACCTTGGTTCCTGATCATATGTTACGTCCTGAAATGGCTGAACGTCAACCAATTCTTTTTGGTATAGTGACTCTGTGTATTCCTTCCATCTTCTCTCGATGCTTCCTGCGTCGTTTAATATTTTCCCTGTAGAATTCTTCAATATTGCAACTTGAAGCTTGAAATTTTTCTTCAGTTCTTTCAGCTTGAGAAATGTTGACAGTATTGTTCCCTTTTGGTTTTCTATCTCTAGGTCTTTGCATATGTCATTATAATACTTTATTTTGTTTTCTCAAGCCACCCTTTGAAATCTTCTGTTCAGCTCTTTGACTTCATCATTTCTTTCTTTTGCTTTAGCTACTCAACATTTAAAAGCAAATTTCAGAGTCTTTTCTGACATCCATTTTGGCCTTTTCTTTCTTACCTCTCTTTTTAATGACCTCTTGCTTTCTTCATGTATGATGTCCTTCTACTACTCGTCTGGTCTTTGGTCATTAGTGTTCAACGTGTCAAATCTATTCTTGAGATGGTCTCTAAATTCAGGTGGGATATACTCAAGTTTGTACTTTGGTTCTCATGGACTTGTTCCAATTTTCTTCAGTTTCAACTTGAACTTTCATGTGAGTAACTGATGGTCTGATCCACAGTCCCCTGGCCTTGTTTTGACTGATGATATTGAGCTTTTCCATTGTCTCTTCCCACAGATGTAGTCTATTTGATTACTGTGTATTCCACCTAGTGAAGTCCACCAGTATAGTCGCTGTTGATGTTGGTGAAAGAACGTATCTGCAGTGAAGAAGTCATTGGTCTTACAAAATTCTATTATGTGATCTCCAAGACCATTTCTATCACTGAGGCCATATTTTCCAACTACCGATCCTTTTTGTCTCCAGCTTCTGGATTCCAATCACCAGTGATTATCAATGCATCCTGGCTGCATGTTCGATCAATTTCAGACTGAATAAGTTGGTAAAAATCTTCAATTTCTGGATCTTTGGCCTTAGCAATTGGTGCGCAAATTTGAATAATCATATTGACTGATCTTCCTTGTAGGCACGTGGATATTATCCTATCACTGACAGCATTATACTTCAGGATAAGAAACCTGAAACGAAACCCGTTGCTGTCGATTCCGACTCATAGTGACCCTATAGCACAGAGTAGAACTGCCCCACAGGATTTCCAAGGAGTGCCTGGAGGATTTGAATTGCTGACCTTTTGGTTAGCAGCTGTAGCACTTAACCACTACACCACCAGGGTTTCCATACTTCAGGATAGATCTTGAAATGTTCTTTTGGAGGATGAATGCAATGCCATTCCTCTCCAAGCTGTCATTCCTGGCATACCTGACCAATATGATTGTCTGATTCCAAATGGCCAATACCAGTCCATTTCAGCTCACTAATGCCTAGGATATTGATGTTTATGCATTCCATATCATTTTTGACGATTTCCAATTTTCCTAGATTCATACTTCATACATTCCACATTCCGATTATTAATGGATGTTTGCAGCTGTTTCTTGTCATTTTGAGACATGCCACATCAGCAAATGAAGATCCTGAAAGCTTGACTCCATCCATGTCATTAAGGTCAAACTCTAAGGAGGCAGCTTTTCCTCAGTTGTATTGTGAGTGCCTTCCAATCTGAGGGGCTCATCTTTCAGCACTATATCAGACAATGCTCTGCTGCTATTCATAAGGTTTTCACTCTCTAATTATTTTCAGAAGTCCTTCTTCCTAGTCTGTCTTAGCCTGGAAGCTCAGCTGAAATCTGTCCGTCATGGGTGACCCTGCTGGTATTTGAATACCGGTGGCAAAGCTTCCAGCATCACAGCAACATGCAAGCCCCCACAGTATGACAAACTGACAGGTGTTTGGTGGAAATTCATTTATTAGGTCTAATAAATTACGAATTCTTTAAGATTTTCTATACATGAGATCATGTCAACTGCGACCAGGTTTACTTCTTCCTTGCTGTTTTGGACAAATTTCATTTTTTTTCCTGGCCTATTTGCTCTGGATAGAACTTCTGGCATAACATCAAATAGAATTATCAAAAGCAGGCATCCTTGTCTTATTTCTGATCTCAGAAACACTTTCAGTTTTCACTGAGTATTAACTGAGTTTTTTCTCAGTACTTTTCATCATGTTGAGGAATTTATCTTTTATTCCTAGTGTGACAAGTGTTTTGCTGTTTTTTTTTTTTAAATCATGAAAAGGTTAGATTTTGTCAAATTCCTTTTCAATTGAGATGATCACGTGGCTTTTTTCCCCTTTCACTGTATTAATTTTGTATATTACACTGATTTTCATGTGTTGAACCACCTTTACATCTCTGGCATTTGGTTATATTGCTGGAATTTGCTTTGCTAGTATTTTCTTGAAGATTTTTGCATCTGTATTCATAAGGGATGTTGGTCTGTAGTTTTATTTTCTTGTGATGTCCTTGTCTGGCTTTGGCATCAGGGTAAGGCTGGCTCATAGAATGAGTGAGGAAGTATTCCTTCCTCTTCAATTTTTTGGAAGAGTTTGAGGAGAACTGGTGTTATTTCTTCTTTAAGAGATTGATAGAATTTACCAGTGAAGCCATCTGGTCTTGAGATTTTCTTGGTTGGAAGGTTTTTGATTACTGATTCAGTCACTTTGCTTTTTACTGGTCTGTTCATATTTGCTATTCATCAAGCTTATCTAATAAGTTGGTGTACAATTGTTCATACTATGTTCTTATAATTCTTTTTATTTCTCTATAGTTGGTAATAATGACCCCACTTCTCATTTCTGATTTTAATAACTTCGGTCTTCTCTTTTTTTCTTAATCAAACTAGCTAGAGATTTGTCAATTTTGTTGATCTTTTCAAGGAGCCAAATTTTGGTTTTATTGACTTTCTCTACTTTTTTTTCCTCTCTATTTCCACTGTTATCTTTACTATTTCCTTCCCTTTGTTAGTTTAGGGTTTAGTTTGCTCTTCTCTCTCTAGTTCTTCAAGGTATAAAGTCAGAATATTGCTTTTGTTCTTCTTCTTTAATGTGGGTGTTTAAAAACCAAAAAACCAAGCCCATTGCTATCGAGTTGATTCCGACTAACAGTGACTCTATAGGACAGAGTAGAACTGCACCATTGGGTTCCAAGCAGCAAGGCTGGTTGACTGGAACTGCCCACCTTTTGGCTAGCAGCCAAGCTGGTAACCACTGCACCATCAGAGGTATAAATTTCCTTCTAAGGACTATTTTTTCTGCATCCCATAAGTTTTGGTATGTTGTGTTCTGATTTTAATGTGATGTTTCAGTTTTTTTTTTAAAGCTTACTCAGCAAGGCTGGAGAACACATAAAATAATTAATGTACCACACCAGCAAGGACCATTATATCTTTCAGAAATGCTCATAATTCAGAGTACAATTTTCAGACTCTTCTCAAGGTAAATTCTTTTTTGAACAGAGATGATACATTCCTTCATAAAGGAGAAAAGTGGGAAGAAGACGGGTTCAATCACCAGACAATACAATGTGTACAGTAAAAGGCCGCATAATATCAATGTCATTACTTAGCATTAATTGTACAAATTTCAACATACACAGGTCTTGGCAGACTGGGAGAGAAGGGTGTGATTATCAGACATAAAGGAGAAACAGTTCCCTTAAGATAATAACAGGAAAAATGATAAAATTGCTCAACACCTGATATAAATGTGAACGACACATATATTTGTGTTCTATTTATACAATAAACCATTAGTGATGATTTCGATGTTATCGATGTGAGTGGTGTGACCCAGGAATCAAGTATCCCACAGATGTTATACTGAGTTTTCATCGTCACATCTGTTTTGTTTCTTTTTGCCTGTGTTAGGCACACTCAACATTCCTCAAATAGCAAGATCAGAATATGGCTCACAGCATGCTGGATGGGACATATTATTACCACATGCTTGAGCACAGGGGTCGTATACCTTGAAGCCTTCTTTCAAACATCATGGTCTTTGACAAGATGCTCCCTGCAAAACTAACTTTCTTGGGTATCACGTTTTGAGGCACCTGCTATACATATCACTCCATCTGCCTTTTCTCACACAGAAGGCACATATGAAACTGGTCATTCTACACATATAATCACTTGAGAGGAGACGGGCATCTACGTCCCTAACAGTGCTCCTTACCACACTTCCCAGGCATATAAATTCTTGTGGTACATAAAATGATGATTTATACCAGGGGCAGCCAAACCAGGGCCTGTAGACCAAAAAAGGCCTGTTTTTGTGAATGCTTTTATTGCAACACAGTTTATGTATTGGCTATGGCAGTTTTCATACTACAGTGGAAAATCTGAATAATTACAACAGAAATTGTATGGTCTGCAAAGCTTAAAATATTTACTCTCTGGCCCTTTTTAGAAAATGTTTGTTGGCCTGTCATCTAATACTTTAATGGAGGGACAAAACACTGAGTTTAGAGGGTGGTGACGAAATCTGTCTGCTTAAGTAATGAGGTAAAGAGAAATTCGGAGGTGTAAAATTTAGCCAGCGAGTTATTTTTTTCCAAATAATAGCCATAATAAAGACTAACAAGAGTAATAGAGGCGTGAAATAGTATAAATTGATGAATAGGAAAGTACATTTCTTACATTCCTAAAAGTAGACTGAACGTCTACACAAATTTTGATGCCCTGAAAACAGCACCAATGAGCTTTGGAGTTAGCTACCCTGAGTTCAAATCCTGACTGTATGATCTTGGGCAAGTCAGTTAACTTTAACAAGTCTGTTTCCTTTTCTGTAAATAGATGCATCACGAGTTAGCTCAGAAGGTGGCTGGGAGAAGTAAATAAGGCTTAAGTGCGTAGCATGGTTACTGGCCTTAGTTAAAACAACTGAAGTCTCTGTTTAATTTTCTTTCTTTCCCCATAGATCGCCACATTCTAAACATCACAAAAGAATGAAAATAAGATACGTGACATTTTTTTCTTTGTTTCTTGGGCACAAACTCTTTGTCCTAAGTAAGTGGCCTGAGGTTTCAGGAGACCTTGTCTTTCCTGATGAGGTTAGGTTTCAAATCCCTAAGGCCATAATAAGATAGGATGCTGTAAATAGGAAAGACAACAGGGGCAGAAGTGACAGACCCCCAGAGAGAGTTGACAATAAGAGACTAAATCCAAGGAAGGGTGTGACAGATTCAAGCTGTATGAATCCAGACCAAGAATAAATTAAAAAAAGAAAGTTAACTTACATTCAAATGATCCAGCAGAAGTATGTGTTTGTGTATATAAACATACATACAGCATACATACAAACATTACACAGACATGTGTACACACACGCATTGAATAAAAAAAAAGAATTCATGTGAGCATCATGTGTGCAAATGTGGTAAAATGTCAACTGAGGAATCTCAGTGAAGAGCACATGGGTGTCATCGTACTATTCTTGCACCTCTGCTGTGGGTTTGACATTTTTCAAAACAGTTGGAGAAGAGCATGCTGAGGACCTATCAGTCCATTTTCACATGTACCATCTCTGTTATACTTATGAATACTGTATAGATTAAGTATTACATAAGTAAATCTTATGTAGATTTCATATACTATACAAATAGTAAGTAGTGGAATCCCAATTTGAATCAAGTCTGTTTAGAAAGCTCTTTCTTCAATACAAGACTTCCGCAATAGTATAAGAACCTATTTACCATTTATAAGACTATTAACTTGAAAAGATATACCAATGATTATAATTCTAAATCGATGACCTACAAATGAATTTTTGGATTGCAATCCCAAAGCTGAGTAGCCTACAGAACATATGGTAAGATTTTGCATATATTCATGGAATAAAGGAAGAAAAAAAGGAAAATACACTTTTTAGGAAAAAAAGTTACTTATTACCAATTTTAGTGTTGACAAACCTTTGTCCTTATTATAGACAAATACGGAGATGTAGTTAGGAAATAGCCTATCTTCTTGTTCCACAGTGGATATTAATGCCAACGAAGATACAGACGCCGTACTTCACCCAGCTGTCCTGATCACAACCATAACCATTTTCACCCACTTTGTCTGTGGCATGATCCATACCATTAGCCAAAGTAAATCTAGGAGAAATTTTATCTTTATAAGAACAGAAGATCACATTTCATCCTGTTAACTAAAATGAATTGCTCAGCACTGTAGGAAATACAAAAGAAGTTTAAGACAAGGTTTTCTCCACAAGAATCTAACAACCTAGAAAATAATATACATGAAACCAATGGAAAAGATGACTAAAAAAATAAAAAGGCTAAATTACATAAGCCCAACATTTTGATATTCGATTACGAAAATTGTATCTTTTTTGCTTATTTGATTCTTCAAACATTTTTGCTAGCACTGAAGCAGACATCATAAACTATTTTCTCTTCTCCTGAAATAAAATTAGGTATCAGTTCATATTATTGATTTTTCTGCCTGCCTAAAACAAATGAGAAGCACTATTGATTACCACTGATCTTGTCCTGGAGGTATCTCAGGCAAAAAGAATACATAAACATCCCAGCGGATATAGAACTAGGCAAGGCAGCTTGACTCTGCTAAGGCTGTCTTATTCTAGGCAGAATTAGTATTCTGAAGTGACATAGCACTCATTTCATAACACATTTTTAGGAAAGAATCTTTTTATATTCCTCTAGAACCTCATCTGTGAGACATATATCTAATTAATGAAGAATAATCAATGGAGGGTTATACCTTTGAACACTGACTAATACAGCCTAGATTAGTGTAATCAACCCTACAAGTAAGCTCCATTTTGAATTACATACAATAAACCCCTAAAAAAAAAAACTACCCTATTAAAAAAAATTTTTTTTCTTTGTAAGAAATTTTAGTAGCCGATGTGACAACTTTTTTTTTTTTTTCAAGCTCTCTCTCCCTCTCCATGTGCTAGAGATACCCTGGCTTTAAAATGTGAACTTGAAGTGGCCACTCAGTATAAGTCTTGGTGATGATGCTGACCAAATAAAGTACTGAGCTGAGCTAATACAATTTACTAATGTGATCTTGTTGAAGGGCACTCTGAATGTGATTTTATAGAAAGGTAGATGAATGTCCTATGTAAAAATGGTGCTACTCAGTAGCCAGCAGGAATTGGAATCGCACCGCAAAAATCTGGACAGTCTCTATTCTCAAAAGGAAAAGTGTTTGAGATCTTGATAAACATAAGCTTACTTCCTCAGGAATGCATTCTACCATAAATGGTTTGGCCCAAACACTGTACTAGATACACCTTGATACCCATTCATAACTGAATTCATCCAGCTGAAGAAGGGTCTAACTGTCATACCTCATCAAGTCTATTCTGACTTACAGTGACCCTATAGGACAGAGCTGAACTACCCCAGAGTTTCCCAGGCTGTAATTGCTAGGAGCAGATCTCTAGGTCTTTTCTCTCATGGAGCAGCTGGTGGGTTTGAACGGCCAACCTTTCTGTTGCAGCTGAGTGCTTAACCACTGCACCATCAGGGTTCCTTCAGGGCCTAATTAACCCTAAGTAAAAAATTATTAGTCTCATTTCCTGATTCAGATTTTGAAGTGCTAAATCTGAGCACACATCTTTGACTAGTGCTCTATCACTAATTTGTTTTCTAGAAAAATAAGATGGAGAGTACCTAATATTATAGTCATGTATCTCAAGAATTAAAAAATATTTATCATGGACTCATGAGGCCTCTGCTCTGTGTACATTCTAAAAATTCCTTAATTTCATGCCTATCTTACACCCATGAAATGGGATGCAGTTTTAATACATAAAGGCAAGCAGCTGCTCCCAGACTTGTCTTTTTGCAGGGAGGGGAGGGGGAATGTGTAAAATTAAGGGGTAGAAAGATATAAAACATCAGAATTTCTCGGTTGAAGTCTTTACACTGTACCACGTGTTTCTTTTGTTAAGAAATAAAGAAACAAAATTGTTTTAAGAGCGAAATTAGTATAGCATTACCATATTTGCAACCCTTCCTTTAATTTAGAAAAACCACTGCTATAAGTCCATCTGAAGTTCCAAAGATTATGACTGGTAAACCGAGGAGTGGCAAAGACGCCTCTCATGCAAAGTCACACTCAATTTCAACCTCAGAGGGTGAGAGAACTCGGGGCAAAATAGAAATGTTGGACTTTAATAACACATCAGTCTTCTGTTAATTTTCTACAAATGATTAAAAACAGACTTAATAAATTTTGAATTTGGAAAACACTGACATTTGTGAAATAATTGTATTATGATGCAAATCCGTTTTTACATTGAAATTCCAGGGATATGTTAGCAATTATCAGCATGTTATTGAAGAATTCTATCCAGAGAATCTCATTAGATAGTGATGCAAACTACAGTTGTTATCATTCTGAGAACAAAGGGATCCTGAATGAGCAATCAATGGCAACTGGCAGAAAATGAGACATTAATTATGATCCTCTCTAGTGTTTTGTCTAAGACAAGATTTCATTAAATGCTTTGTGCAACCTGAATAGTTCCAAGTCATTACCAACACTTTGGACAATATATTAATTTGGGGCGGGTGGGGGGGGGGATAGAGCGGACAAAATAAGGGAAAACCTGAGATGCTTGTATTTCTTTCCTGGGTCAATAAAAACACACCAACCACCACTAGCCAACCATTATGCTCTTTCTTTTACACATCCCAAATCTTATAATCTCAACATGGTCTCTTGAAAATTTAATTATCATTGTCTACACTCAGAGTGTCATGCAGGTTTGAGAAGATAATGACAGTCATCCATCAACTCCATCCTGCAACACAATCAGCCCTATCTCACAGGCTTAAAAAATAAAAAATAAACTATCTAGATACCATTAAGTTACTAAAACACGATAATCTTAGCAGTTTAAATTTCTCAATCCTTTTTAATTATCAGTAGCAGACTGAAGTTTTACTATCTTAATACTTCTTTTCCACTATTACTTTTTTTCTCTGAACTTTTCTCCTGAATACTGCATCAGCCAATGGAAAGATACCAGGGTAGAGAAGTCTGAGATGTAGATCAAAAAAGAAAGGCTACTTGAAAATAATGGAAATACGAAGACAACCAGCTAAAAGCCATTTTGACATCCTGTATTTAAACAATTACAAATACACAAAAAGAATAACTTCCTTTTAGAATTTTGTAAGCTTCCATGAAAAGAGTCTCCACTTCTGAAAATGCTCCATGGGATTTCTTAAATGTACACCCATCATGAGTTTGGTAGTGAACATACTTTAAGCACGATTTTTCCTCTCCTCCTCCAAAGAGAGTAGTTTTCCTTCACATCTGAATTTAGAAACTTCCTTGACAGAAAGGCTTCCTACATGGCTACCAGTTTGCTTCTGAGCCTTTTCTTTTATGAATACAAAGTAGGCAGCTCTGTGAGGTGCTAACCAACATCAGAACAGAAGATAAAGAACATCATTTCTCTTTTGCTTTTGTAGAAGTAGTGTTATGTAAGCCTAATATTTTCAGCAGAGTTCTAATACTTTCAGGCCACTCCCTTTCCCCTAAATGCTGTCTTTCACAATCTAGGGAATGAGTTCTCCCGTTTCCTGAGCCCTTACCTTCTCATAAGTACAATCAGGAGTAACACAAAACCCAGTATGGCACTAGGCACTTAGTTAGACACGTAACACTTTTTTTTAAGTAGAATACTACATACTGGACATTTTAAAAAATTAATCTTTTAATTCTGAAAAGTTTCAAATACATATAAAGTAAAAAAAAAAGCAGTATAACGACCCGTCATGCAACATCACCCAGCTTCAACAATGGCTGTCATTCTGCTATTCCGGCTTCATTTATTCTGCCCTCTCAGCTTTTGTCCTCCCCCACTCTCATGCCAACAATCCCTTATTATCCTAATAACGTGTCTGTGACACCCCCCAAAGTCTATAATCTGTAGCCATTATTTAAAAGTTCTTTTCTCCTGAAATAAGTTTGCAAAAGAAAACACTGACTTTGTGAAACAATGTTTCTAACGGGCACTAAGTTCCACCAAATATAAGATTAGCCATTTTTATTGAGAGAACAGAAACAAAGAAACAATGAATGAAGTTCTTTTCCCTGCCAAGTAACCCCTATGTACTCTAATTCTCTCTGGCCTTTTAATAGAAGCAGGAAATGAAAACTGTCTACTGCTTGATACTCGAAGATGAAGCTTTGAAAAAACAGCCTCTCACAAAACAATTTATTTTACCTACGTTCCAAACAACCCACAATACCCAGAAGCTCATTCTACGGGCAGCTAATGGCTTTTCGCTCTCGCTAGTTATGTTATCACCTAGATCACATGGTTCAAACAACATTTTCTGAACACCTACTGTGTGTCTGCCACTGTGCAAGGCTGCTTCGTGAGCAAATCATCTTGAGTAGTGTCAACATCAACCCAGCAGCCAAGTCTTAAAGCCTTCTTAACCTTCCTGACTCTAGCAATTTCCCAGCCCCCAATCTCATAACCCACTCCCCCCTCCAACCTTACTCCACAGGTCTGAACTACCACCCCTCCCCAATATTCAACTCATGCAAAATCTTCCACTCCTACACCACCACCACTGTTATTACTGTACCTGTTCTTTTGCAGTAACCCACTGCCTGAGTCAATTCCAGCTCAGAGGGATTCTGTGGGACACAGCAGAACTAACTGCCCCATAGGGTTTCCAAGGCTGTAAATCTTGCCACATCTTTTTCCTGCGGAGCGGCTGGTGGGTTTGAACCACTGACCTTGCAGTTACCAGCCGACCGTTTCACCACTGTACCACCGGGGCTCCTTTCTTACGCCTCAAGACATCCCATATCTTGACCCCTCTCCCTTTTTTCCAGTCCCAAAGTTTAATCATGGCTTCATTTCCTTCATTTTAAACCTAGACCTTGTAGACTGTCATTTCAACCATTCTCTTATCACAACCTCAATTCCACTATCCTCTGTCACTTTACAGCTGTAACACCTTGGGTAAATTATATAAGCCCCTGAGGCCTCAGGTTCCTTAGCTGTCTAATATGAGCAATAACAGTAACAATAGTCTTCCTCTTGTAGAATGTTAAGAGGACGAAATGAACAGCGCATGGAAGGTGCAGAGAACAGTGCCTGGGACAAAAGTGTCTGGTATGTGCTATCATTTTATTATTATCATCACTATAATCAATCTACCCAAGTGGCCTGAAACCTGATCACTAGATCAGCTCAACCATTTGCTATCTAGATGCCTACATGCAGTCTGCTGAGTTCTACTGGAATCATAATAAAAACACACCTACAACCCTATGGGTTAACGTCAATAGTAATATCTGGTCTCCAACCACAGATGGATCATCAATACCACTTTGGAAAATCTTTTGTCACTAGAGAGCTCAAAGAAATGAAAGAACATTTGAAGGTCTTTTATTTCAATCAAACAGCAGGTACTCAAACCCTTCTATAACATGCTGGTAAAGAGGATGCCTCTGCCTGAATACACCCAGAGAGGGGAAGTCACTACCTTCCAAGGTTGAGTATCCCATCCTCTGGGCAGCTTGACTATGACAATGTTCCTTCTTATAATTCAGATGGCTTGATTCCTACCCATTTTTCAAAGTTTTGACCTCAAAAGTCACAGAACAAGCCAAATTATGCTGTGAATATTTGAAGATGCTTCTCATGTTTCTAGGGTCCTCCGTTCTTAAAACTAAAGGCCCCCAAGGCCCTCAGCCACTCTTCATATGACAGAGTTTCAAATTAATCTACTATTTCAAAGTCCTTCTCTGAATGAGTGTTGGCTTATTTATGCCAGCTGAAATGTATTGGCTCAGAAGGGAATACAGGAACGACTTTCTTGTTCTAAATATTATGTTTCTAATAATTCAGCCTAAGGCTAAGTTCCATACTATTAAGTTTGTTGTTACTTAAAGAAATATCCAAACGGCTTTTCCTCAAAACAACTAGCTTTAATTAATTCTCTTGGGGAAACAGCAGGCCAGTGTAGGACTGACCACGTAGGAAAGCCTTGATTTTCTTAATTATCAGAAACACATACCCATGTAGGAAAAAACAAAACAAAACAAAACACTGTGCTTCTATGGAAAATGATGTGTTACCTAGCACAGGGGTCAGCCAACTTCTTCTGTAAGCTTTGCAGGTCAGACTGTCTCTGTCGCAACCACTCACCTCTGGTACTGCAGAAGCAGCGGCAGAGCTGATATGTGAATGAATGTGAAGGAACCGGCACAGCTAGCGCTCCAATAAAACTATTCACAGAAAAGTGGTAGGGAGGGGGATGTGGCTGGTGGCCATAGTCTGCTGCCTGGGGTGTTCTAAAACATATCTTTACAGGTTCCCTTATTCTGATACTGTGGGAGTTATTTTACAACTCTGCAGTCCCTGGGTGGTGTAAATGGTTAACACACTCAGCTACTAACTGAAAGGCTGGAGGTTTGAGTTCACCCAGAGGTGCCTTGGAAGAAAGGCCTGGCAATCTACTTATGAAAAAGTCAGTCATTGAAAACCCTATGGAGCACAGTTCTACTCTGACACACAGCATGGGGTTGCCTTAAATTGGAACTGACTCCAAGTGATTTAAAAAAAATTTTTTTTTGTATTTTACAACTCTAAGTTGTTGACAACTTATAGTAATGCAAAATAATTCTTATCGATAGCACTGCAAAAAACAAATCCATCCAGTGAAGGATGAACAACTCTCCTGCCTTTAACACCTCTACTCCCAACAACACCTCTACTCCCATCTTCTAAAAGCAGGGGGCTGGGGCGGGGGGCCAGTTTTGCCTTCATCTGTATGCATTCAGCATTCATTTCCTGATCTATAAATGTATCTGTCTGGGGATTCTTCTTTGAACTAGTTAAAATACCTTACCAATTTTTTCATTAATGAATTAAATAAAATCTTTATATGTGTTCATTTGTATAGCTGCAGCAAAGTCATGATTTTACTTTTTTTTTTAAGCATCTTTTAACCCCTGCAATGTGCTGCTGCCTGGTAACTACAACTGGTTTAAACCACCTCCCATCCATCCTACTGCTCCTCACATGTGCCCTAGAGAATGCCATCTCAAACCGTCTCCCTATCTCCAGCTGATAAATTCTCTAGTATATCCCAAGCTAGAGCTTACGTTTTCTAAGAAACTTTTTTTCCCTCATCATGTCACTTGTTCAATCCAAAACCCTTATAGGACAAAATACAAACTCTTTTCTTGGACATTCAAGCACCTTACTTACAATCTCAAGCACTGCAGACTGTTCCTCTAAATAAACATTCCACTGAAGTCAAACTTGGATACCATTCCAAGAAAATAGTTATTTTTTTTCCATCTAATATATATTTACTGAAATCTTCCATTTTTCAGGCACTGAGCTAGAGGCTGGATATACGCAATGAACATGCAGTCACCAGCTCTGCCCTTATTAAGGTAAGTTTTGGTGGGGGAAAATTAAAGCCGCGACAAAACGCCTTGAGCACAACTGTGCACGTTTCACCGGTCACACGCTTTCTCTTCCCAAGGTATTCTCCCCCATCACGTATTTATCCATCCTCCAAGATCTCAGAGTTCTTTACTTCCTCTGCAAAACCTTCTCTGTATCAAAATCACATTTGTTCTTCTATCTTCTGAGTTCCAGTTTATATCTTATTACTTACTTGAGATTATGGGTCACCATATGCTTAGTTAATTGTCTACGAGTACAGAGCTTGTCTCTCCCCACGAGAATGTAAGCTTATTAAGGACTGGTAGTAACTCTTCTCTTCTGTTGCCTGGCCCAGTTCCTTGTACATAGTAACACAGGCAAATACTTGTTGATTTGTTCCTTTATTTTTTAAGCAAGTCTTGTAATATGTGAAGCTGTTTCCTTGGTGTTTTTCACCCAGTAAGATAGAAAAATGAGAGAAAGGATGAAGCATTTAAACTGTAAGTGAATCTGGTCTGCTTAAAACATAAAGAAAAACAACACTTTTGTGTGTGTGTGTGGATTGGGTATGCTATATTTATAAGGGCACGATAATTCTTAGAAAATGAAGGATTATTTTTGTTAAATGTAAAATAAAGAATGGTAAAAACTGCAAAAATCTGGCCAATAAAATGTTAAAATACAATGAACATGTTATACTCTGGGATAAAGATCTGTGTAAATCTAATAAAAACAGAGGAAAACTCTCATTGTTACCTGAGTAAAAGCAGGTTGAAAATTAAGCAAAGCATCTCAAATACTTCTTAAGGAATGTATTCTAAACTTATAGAAATTTATAAAAGCACTACTTCAAACCAAAATCTAGAGATCAAACAATTAAGGTTGCAGAAATAATTTTAAATGCATTAAAATTTTATAGTGTTAGCAAGTTAAAAATTTACTTTTATGAGTAAAACTAGTAAGATTTTCTTATATTCTTATGGACACCTCAGGCTGGATAGCTATTCTATTGATCCCATACTTTGGGGTTTTCTCTAAATATACTCTCTGAAGTCACCCCATCAAGCCACATGGTTAAAACTGTCAATTCTCCTGACAAAGGAAGATTGTCCTCCTTAAAAGAGAAACCCTAAAGAAAACAAAAAGAGAGGCATAGTTGTATCACCAAACCAAACCCACCGCCATCTAGCTAATTCCAACTCACAGCAACCCCAGCTGTTACAGAGTAGAACTGCTCCCTAGGGTTTTCTTGGCTGTGATCTTTACAAAAGCAGATCACCAGGCCTTTCTTCAGTGGTGCCTCTGGGTGGGTTCAAACCACCAACCTTCAGGTTAGTAGCCGAGTACAAACCGTTTGTGCCATGCTGTGACAGTTACACCATAGGAAACCTCCTATACAGCAGTTTGCAATCATGTTCCCAGCTAAAATGAGCCTGTTCTTGAAATTACCAGAATTACAAGTCTAGAAGGTACTGGGAGTCTTTATATAATTTTCTGTTGTTGTTGAGGGGACTGGAAGTCTTTTGCTCATCTGTTGCACTTAAAACTCCTACCCAACACAGAAGAACCTGTAGAAGCCTTGGTAATCTTATCACAGAGTTGCAGGAGTTCTAATATGTCCCGGACACCAGTCCTTTGTCAGATACATGTTTTACAAAACTGAATCCCAGTCTGTAGCTTGTCTATTCATTTTCTTAACTATGTCATTTGATGAGCAGAAGTCTTTAATAATGATGAAGTCTAATTTATCTTTTCTTTTTTCTATTTTGTGGTTATTTCTTTCTGTATCTTATCTAAGAAACCTCTGCTTATCCCCAAGTTGTGACGATATTCTCTCATAATTTTATTCTTCACATTTGAGAGTTTTAGCTTTTACATTTAGATCTAGGTTCACCTTGAATTAATTTTTATGTTTAGTGTGGGACAGGGACTGAAGTTCTTATTTGTCCATATGGACATCCAGTTGTTACTGCATCTTTTGTTGAAAAATCTTCCCCCAATTGCTAAGCAGCATTCACTGTACAAATATACCACGGGTTATTTATCCATTCTCCTGTTGATGAACATCTGGGTTGTTTCCAGTTTTAAACTATCATGAACAAAGTTGCTACAAATATATTAGTGAATAATGGTTTCAATTCTCTTGGATAAATACCTAGAAACAAAGCTGCTGGATCACAGGGTGGATGCATATTTAACTTAGTAAGAAACTGCCAAACAGATCTCCAAAGTCGTGGCACCATTTTTCACTTCCACTAGCAGCGCAGGACAGTTCAAGCTGTCCCTGATCCTTGACAACACTGGATGTTCTCAGCCTTTTTAATTTCAGCTAGTCTGGTAGATGTGCAGTGGTATGACATTGTGGCTTTAACTTAGATATGCCTGATAGCTAATAATGCAGAACATTTTTTCATGCACTTACTGCCTATTTATCTTCTTTTGTGAAGTGTGTGCTCAAGTGTTTTTGTCCATTTTTTAAAAACAAGGGTGTCTGTCCTTTTATTATTGAGTTGCTGAGGATTATTATATATTCTACATATAAATCCTCTGTCAGATACATATGTTGCAGACATCTTCTCCCAGTCTGTGGTTTCTCTTCATTTTCTTGATGGTGCTTTTTTTAATGAGTACAAGTTTTTAATTTTAAGTACAATTTATCAATTTTTCATTTACGTTTTATACTTTTTGTCTTCCCTAAAAAATTTTTGTTAGCCCCGAGATGGCAAAACCAGTCTTTTTTTTTTCTACCCTAGCACCTTTATCACTTTAGTTCTCAAGTTTAGGTCTATGATCAACCTCAAATTTACGTTTGTGTATGGTGTAAGGTAAGAGCTGAGGTTCTTTTAAATTTTTTTTTTAACTTTTTTCAAATTGATAGAGTTGTTCCAGCATCATTTGTTAAAGAGATCTTTCTCTTCTTATTGAATTGCTGTGGCTGTCTTATAAAACACCATTTGTCATATAGGTAGGGTCCCTTTCTGGACTCTATCCTGTTCTATGATCTATTTGTAAATTCTTACAAAGATACCACATTGTCTTGCTTAGTACTGATTTATAGTAAGCCTCTAAAAGTCAAGTCAAGGAAATCCTTCAATTTTGTTTTAATTCTTCGTAATTCTTTGACTTTTTAAATGCATTTTAAAATAATATTTATCAATTTCTATAAAAAGCCTGCTGGACTTTTGGCTGATACTGCATTAAATCTATGGATCAATTTGGGAAGAAATGATATTTAAAAGATATTGAGTCTTCCAATTCATGAACACAGCATATCTATTTATTCAGATCTTCTTTGATTATTCTCAGCAATGCTTCATAGTTTTCATCGTTGAAGTCTTACATTCCTTTTGTTAAACATATCCCTAAGTATTTTATGCTTCTGATGCCACTGTAAATGGTTTTGCTTTCATTTCATTTTTCAACTGTTCTTTGCTAGTACACAGAAATGCAATTGACTTTTTATATTGACTTTGTATTTGTAGGAGCCCTGGTGGTGCAGTGGTTAAGGCGCTCAGCTGTTAACCAAAACGTCTGCAGTTCAAACTCACTAGCTGCTCTGAGGGAGAAAGATGTGGCGGTCTGCTTCCATAAATATTACTGCTTTGAGAACCTCATGGGGCAGTTCTACTCGGTCCTGTAGGGTTGCTATGAGTTGGCATCACCTCCGACAGCAGTTGTTTTTTTTTTTTTTTTTTGTATCTGTGACATAGATGACTATATTAATTAGTTCTAGGAGCATCTTGATGATTCTTTAAGATTTCCTGTATTCATGAACATGCCATCCACAAATAAATCCAGCTTGACTTACTCCATTCCAATCTTTATACTTTTTTTTCTTGCTTTATTAGACTGGCCAGGATATAAGTGGTGAGAGCAGAAATTCTTACCTTGTTCCTGGTGTTCGGGGCAAGCATTTAGTCTTTCACCATTAAGTACGCTCTTAGGTGTAGGTTTTTCACACACACCTTTTGCCAAATTAAGGAAGCTGCCTTCTATTCTTGGTTTGCTGAGAGCTTTTATGATGGAGTATTTGATTTTGTCAAATCCCTTGTCTACATCTATAAAAATGATCATATTGCCCTTCCCTTTAACTGGGTTAATGTGGTAGACTAAGCTGATTTTCAAACGTTGTAAACCAAACTTTAATCTCAGGTATAAACCAAAGGTGGGCAGGATATACTATTCTTTTTATTCTTGCTGGATTAGTTCTGTTAATATTTTGTTCATGAGGAATAATACATTCATAAACAGAGAGAGACAGAGAGAGGAGGAGGAACAACAACAACTGAGGGGGTAGGGGGAAGACGGAGAGGAAGACTTTGTCAGGTGTCAGGTTTGGGTATCAGAGTTATGCTCACCTCATAAATTAAGTTGGGAAGTATCCCCTCCTCCTTTATTTTCTAAAATAGTTTATGTAAGATTTGTATTGTTCCTTCTTTAAGCGTTTGACAGACTTCATTAGTGAAACCATAAGGCCGTTGAGCTTTCTTTGTGGAAAGATTTTTGAGGTAACTCACTTTCCTTATTAGATATAGGGCTACCCAGATTTTCTGTTTCATTTTGTTGCCTTTGGTAAAAGTATTTTTCAAGGAATTTGCGTATTTCCTCTAATTAATTAATCCAAATTAATTTGTTGGATTAAGTTGTCCATACTATTTCCTAATTATCTTATTAATGTATATATGATTTACAGTGATAACCTCTATTTCATTCCTGATACTGGTAATTTGCATGCGAAAGGCAGACAATAAATAAGGAAGACTGAAGAAGAATTGACACCTTTGAATTATGGTGTTGGTGAAGAATAGTGAATATACCATGGTCTGCCAGAAGAACAAAAAAGTCTGTCTTGGAAGAAATACAGTCGCAGGCAAGGATGCTGAGACTTCATCTAACGTACTTTGAACATGTTATCAGGGAGGACCAGTTCCTGGAGAAGGACATCATGGTTGGTGAAGTAGAGGGTGAGTGAAAAAGAGAAGACCATTGGTAAGACGGACTGACCCAGTGGCTGCAACAATGGGCTCAAGCGTAACAATGATTGTGAGGATGGCGCCGGACTGGGCAGTGTTTCGTTCTGCTGTACCTAGGGTCCCTAGGAGTTGGAACCCACTCAATGGCACCTAACAACAACAACATTGGTAATTTGTGTTTCTCCTTTCCCTTTGTCTCTCGTCTCTCACCCTCCTTTCTCTTTTCTCAATCAGTCTATCTAAATCAGTCTATCTAGGGAGCTATTAATTTTATGGAGATTTTTTTTTAAAACCAATTTTTTTTCTATTGATTTCTACTCTTATTTTTATTATTTCTATTTCCCCCTTTTAATTCTTTTTAATTTTTGCTTCATTTATTTTGAAGCTCCATTATTTATTCACTGTTTTGTGTTTATCATTACTCTTTTCTCATTATCAAACACCCCTATGTTTAAAGATTGATATACGATGAGACTGGTTATTGTGGAAAAAGAAGGTGGAAAGAAGCAAATGGTCTGGGTATCTTTTCAAATAACTGAGAGTTAACTGTGTTTTTAAAGTTGTCATTTTCTCAAGGGTACAATATCTGAACTCTGATGAAACTTAAATATCTTTGAACAAACCCAAGACCCTTCCATGTTCTAGGTTTAAATCGGTTGTGAAACACTTACGGAAACTAATTATAATAAACACCTGTTTAAGATGTATCAATGAAAACCTTAGTCATAATGATAAAAGGATTTTTCACTTAACTCTGGCAGTTTTTAAAGATCGTACCTATTGTTAATAAAGACATTGGCTTCTATGCTCTGTGTTGGATCAATAAAAAATAATTCAATTGCAGAATGATCCATCACTGTTTCCAGCACTACTGCTACACCAGTCTCCTTTTAATGGTTCATCAGTTATGCGACTGCCATGAAGGTAATGAGGAGGTTCATTTAGGAACATATTATTACATCATCTTAACATGAAGTGAGGCCTATCAGGCATTATTAAATTAGCCTGAATTTTGCAGTATGTCAGCAGCATTTTATGTGCATTAATAGCAAAGTTAATGTTCCTTGGGGGATTTTGTTGAAGAAAAATGATTTCAAGGTGGCATTTGGATATAATATTGTAGCCTCTGTTTATACTTCCTCCTATTACCATTGTGGGTAAGATTTTTTATGCCACTTGTGAACAGGCAGAACAAAACGGCAGTAAATTAGTTGTTTCAGTGTATCTTCTTTTTTCTCCTCTGATCCATCATAATAAACGCTGTTAGGAACACAGGTTTTTCCCTGACTGGGAGTGATGTACTTTTCTTAAGTCTTGAATTTCCTGAGTTTACTCAGGCCTAAAATCACCTGGTGTCATCGACCACATGTCTCTTAGCAGTCCGAGCACAATCAGAGGTGAGTAACAATAATCAACAGCAAAGCCATTGTTCCTTCTGCAATGAAGACTTCTTTTAAAGAGTCCTCCTGGCTTCAGGGATGCTGTTTGTCCTTGGGGCAGTGTAGTCTTTTCTCTTCTTCGCAGGAATGTGGGTTCAGACACTGCCTCTGTGAGTTCTTCAAAAATGGAATCTTTCTCTCACTTGGATGGGATGCCTTTTAGTCTGCTTGTAGGTAGCATCGCTGCTGTTCAGCATTTCACACATTCCAATAGCTCTGCCTTTCTCTTTTCCAAAGGCCTGCCTTAGTTCTCCAAAATACTTATAAATGGTTGTCAAATGGTGATCTTACTTTCTTTTTTACTCCATAAATGCTTAGAATTGGCGTACAGAGCCCACCCACTGTCGTTGAGTCGATTCCGACTCATAGCGACCCTGTAGGACAGAAGGGAACTGCCCATAGAGTTTCCAAGGAGCGCCTGGTCGATTCAAACTGCCGACCTTTTGCTTAGCAGCCGTAGCTCTTAACCACTACACCACAGGGTTTCCGAGAGGAGCTCTGGTTTTTCAAAGCATGATCCCCAGTCCATTTGAGTTAGCAACATCTGTGGCACTCATTAAAACTATAAATCCCCAAGTCCCTCCTTGACCAAGAGGAGCCCTGCTGCACAGTGGTTAAGTGCTTGGATGCTAACCAAAAGGTCAGTGGTTCAAACTCACCAGCCGCTCCACAGAAGAAAGATGTGGCAAGTCTGCTTCTGTAAGGACTACAGCCCTGGAAACCCTACGGGGCAGTTCTATTCTGTCCTATAGGGTCACTATGAGAATCAATTCAATGGCAATGGGTCCTTGGCCAAACAAATTAGAGTGGGAGAGAGTAAGGGTATGGGTTAAACAATCTGCGGGACTGTCATGCTGCAATATAGTCATATCACAGTTGTCACAGTGAAAAAATCAAGCACGGGTATAGAAGTTTTATCACTTGTCAGATGCATGGCCTTGATCAAATGACTTTTCATATTTTTATGCAAATAATGTGTGCCTTCTACATTTGTTTGCCAACCACGTCCTCCCCCTTCAAGGTCTCTTCATAAGTATCATGATGCCAATTTTGTTTTTACATGTTGCTGTAAAAAATTAGCATAGCGCATTGGTGAAAATACTCGGGGCGGGGGGAGGCGAGAGGGCATGGTTGGCAAACAAACATGGAAGGCATGCGCTATTTGCATAAAAACACAGTAATCTGGAGAATCCCTGTTTTCTCATCCGCAAAATTGGCTGCTTTGAAAGGATTAAATGTACTCATATCTACTTAAATCAATGCCTGGGTCAGTTACGAAAAAAACCCAAACCCACTGCCGTCGAGTCGATTCTGACTCATAGCGACCTTACAGGACACGGTAGAACTGCCCCACAGAGTTTCCAAGGAGCACCTGGTGGATTTGAACTGCCAGCCTTTGGGTTAGCACTTAACCACTATGCCACCAGGGTTTCCAGTTAGTGCTCAGTAAAAGGAAGCAATTGTTATTAGAATCCGAGGTGCCTATGTCTAAAACAAAAAAAAATTGTTTAAATGAGAACTGAATCTGCTACAAATGCATATTAACACATGGCAAAACTGTTAAGATTCATATTTGCAAAACTGGAGAATTACATAAATAGAGGTTACCATCAATTCTGACTCAATAGCAATACCTTGCTCAAAGGAGTATAAAAATATAAATGAAAATGAATTAATATAAGCATTAACTTCATGACTCATTAAATGCAGCTGTACTTTCAAAGAGCTTACAGTATTTTTTTTTTCTCAAGTTTAGCGGTAATGTTAACATTAGATAGACCAGAGGTTTTTAAATTTTCTTGGTCACTTAACAATAATACTAAGAACGCAAAAGAGCTTTTTTAATGTTGGTTATATAACTAGAGAATTTTTTTAAAAATTTGTATTTATTTTTCAAAATGCTTTCACAAGTGCAGAGAATTTAACTTTTAGAGACCGACAAAGTAAAAGAAGAAATTGCTAACCCTATTACTCAAGTGAGGAAATCAATGTAGAGATGGAACTTGAAATCAGGTATGCTGATACTAAATCTTAAAACTCCTTCCATTTATCACCCTCAGCTGGCATCACTGACCTACTGTTAACCAGGAACTAACAGTGGCACTTTCATCTACTTGATAACAGGTAACTACACCTTTCACGGTGCTATGGGGCATTCTTATGCCATAAAAAAAAAAAAAAAAGTACAAGATTCAGTAGTACCCGATCGAGCTGGCGTCTTAGACTGACAATCGAGTTGTAAAGAACTTGAAGGCCTTGAAGCAGGCTGGTAGACAGATCTACTCAATGATATGTCACACTGGCAGTTTACAAGACATCTCTGTACAGGACTCTCTGTAGTTATTTTTTACCAACTACTCATTGTCAAAATAATGTGAATTAGTTTTTAATACCTTCTTTTGCTCTGAACAGATTCAGAAGAAAAGAGATGGTTAAGTGACCTACGAAACCGATAATGAGAGAGATGCAGACAGGATGGCTAGGCCTCAGTCCAATTCATTGAAGAATTCAAATTCAGGTTATGACATTCAAACAGCAACTTGTATCACAAAAGAGAATGAGCTCTCATGTCAAATATAATTTACAGAAATATTAAAATCACTGATGCCCAGTCAATTCAGCCAAAAAGGAAGGATACTGTGGTTCTTATTAGCGGGCAATACTAGAAATACAGAAAAGGGCTGTTAGATCTTCGGTGGCCTCAAAGCATCATTATCCTCTTTTCCTTGAACAAGGGTCTGAAAATCGCCTCAAAGCAGGCTAGGAGTTCAACTGCTTCTTTTATATTGATCTTTATTGTGACCTGAATAAGCACTTATGTTCTTTGGTTCTCTGACATTTGTAATTGGCCACGAGCGATGTGCTGCTAAACGTTTAATAACTGCTTTCTCCCTAACCCCACCCCACAAAAAGCCCTCATTTGTAGCATTTCTGATATTTCCACCATGGTGATGTCAACTAGCTTGCAAAATTCCTGAAAATTTAACAAGGGGCTCTTGTGAGCTGGCAAGAGCTGGGTATGACAGAAACATAATGTATACATTTATAAATGGCTATAATGAAATAATCAAAGCTAACCACAAACACAGAAAACAAACTAATTATTATTAACACCATAAAAAACTTAAAAAAAAAATCACTTAGATGAGTATAACTGCTGGGTCAGAAGCAAGGAATCTGGGTGTTAGTTCAGCTACTATCTCCACCTCTGTGACGGTGAACAGACCACCTAATCATCCTGGGCCTATTTGTTGGGTTTACCAGGAAGAGGACTGAAATAGATGATCTCCAATTTTTATAATATATTATCATACAATGAAAAGGTATATCACAAAACAGGTAATTGTGCAGAACTGTCTTAGACACAATTAAGCAATTATGAGACGTGCACTAAATGGAGCAGCACTATCAGCAAGTCAGCTAAAGCATCAGCTCATATGCCCCCTCTGACATTAGGGTGGGCCTCATGAAAAGCTTGCAGGCCACAGAAAACAAATTTTACGTATTCTGCCACTCCTTTCAATGTTTTTTGGCTTCATTCTCATGGGAGTCTGAGGGTAAACTGAGTGTTCAGGATTCTCAGTCTAAAAATACGGGAAGCAGAACAGGCGGGGCGGGAGGGAATTAGTGGAAATGCAACACGCGAGTGAGTATGGAAGGGCTGAAAACAAAGCCTCCAAGTCAAAAGACCTCAAGAAGCCTTAAAAAAAAAAAGTCGGTAAAATGTGGGATTGAAATGAAAATACTTTCAATGCATTAGGATATTCAAGCTATATAAAGCAATCAATCATATGTTTTCTTCAAGTTACGTATCAGCAACTCTTCTTTCTCTGAGGGAATATGCAAAAACCATTTTCAGAAAGAATTGGCATTTTTGCAAGGGATGGGGGAGGTGACTGCTACTTTATTTCCACGTAAAACTGAGACGGGTTATGAAAGTCTGATGATGGAGGAAGACAATCTGGTGAACCAGGGAAAGGAAACCAATTTAAGCAGCAGGAGCACAATAAAAGAAAGTATGTTTAATTGCTAAGTAACTACCACCTTTAGTCACAAATTAAAGGAACAAATAATGGTGAAATAAATTGGGTAAATTTCTATCTCCTCCACTATGAAAGCCTTTTTATGTGTTAAAAAATTATCTCACTGCTTTTGTGTTCATTTAACTTACTTGACAGCCTGGTAATCCGGTGTCTCGGCTATACAGGGAAAATGAGCCTCTCTCTGATGTTTTTCCTATAAAACAAAATAATTTTATATAAAAACATTCATTTATTGACAGACGATCAATTCAACTTCTAGACTATTTGTGGTAATTATATTGGGGTTTGGAAGTAGAGAACAAATGACAAACAAAAAGATAAAATCCAATAAATAAAATTTTATTCTAGCTAGTATAAGGGCCAAATTCTGACTGTGTATAAAACAGCATGTATTTTATTTATTTTTAATGTGGAACATTTTCAATATAGTCAAAAGAACGGCAAAGAACAGATACCTAAACAGCCAACGGTATAACCCATGTACCTGCTAGTGAGAATAACATATTCCCACTATCTGCTTCAGACTGAACATTTCTTCCTCTCTCTCTCAGGAATTAAAACAGTACACATACAGCTCAAATCCCGCCCAATACACCCCCCCCCAAAAAAAAAAAAAAACCCCACTGCCGTTGAGTCGATTCTGACTCATAGCGACCCTACAGGACACCAAGGGAACCATAATGTGAATTTGGTATATATGATTCCCATGTGTATTTTGTATTTTTAATATATATGTACTCAATACACATTACTGTCTGTGCTTAACACATTTTAACAAATTAGATTACATGGTATCTATCTTTTTGAAACTTGCATTTCCACGCAATATTATATTTTTGAGATCCATGCTTTTCATAGACACTCAGTAGTAACTCATTTACTGTTACTACTGCAAAATGTTCCATTATACAAACAAACAAAACCAGTTTATCTAGTCCCCTACCAAAGGTGAGACTGCTTCTACTTTTTCTGTTATCAGAAGCAGTGCTAAAACAAACACACCTGCACAACTCCTGTACACACATACACAGGAGATTCTCTAGGACAGGCACAAAGAAGTGGAACTGCTGGATTAAAGGTTGCATACTTTCCACTTCACAGGTATTGCCTTATTACTCCCCAAACTGCCGTGCCAATCTACACTCTTCCCAGCAATATATAATAACCCTGTGGGACTACAGCCACAGTTCAGAAGTCAGGTGGCCAAGTGTCAGGAATGGTCCAGACCAGTATCTGCAGGGAGGGCGAAGGTCCCAGAGTGCTGACAACTGGCAGCCACGTACTCACTCGACTCCTTTCCTTCCTCACTCTGCAATACCCTGTAGTCTGAGTATGCTCAGCAAAGTGAATTTATAAATATTATATACTGTTGAACTAAAAAGACCCTCAAACAGACATGTGGCTTAAGAAGACTTCTGCTAAGAGATCATAGTTTGATGCTAACATCAAAGATGCAAGAATAAACAATAGGACAAAAACCTGACTCTTTTTCTTCAATCCAAGGTAAAAACAATAGCAATGTAACCGGATCTAACCAGAAGTTGTCCAAAATACTTAAACTTTTGAGACTGTATGAACTTCACCAAAGCTGCATACTAGACACTGAGTCATTAGTTTGTGATTATATAAAAATGTATAGTTTATTAATAAATAATTACACATGGATGGGAAACTCAAAGCTGTTTATTGGTATAGTGCTTGATTTAAAAAAACAGAAAAACGCTGTGAGCCATGGTGGTGTAGTGGTTAAGAGCTCAGCTGCTAACCAAAAGGTCAGCAGTTCGAATCCACCAACCACTACTTGGAAATTCTATGGGGCAGTTCTACTCTGTACTATAGGGTCAAAATGAATCAGAACTGACTTGATGGCACCTAACAACAACAACAACACAGGCTAACACTAAGATCGTTTTCATTAAAGTATATACATGCCAGGTTGGCTAATCCTGATGTAGGTATTTCACAACTCTAAATCTGGCATTTATTGACCCATTCCATTAAGCAATGGAAACCCTGGTGGTATAGAGGTTAAGTGCTATGGCTGCTAACCAAAAGGTCGGCAGTTCGAATCCGCCAGGCGCTCCTTGGAAAATCTATGGGGCAGTTCTACTCTGTCCTACAGGGTCGCTATGAGTCAGAATCGACTCAACGGCACTGGGTTTTTTTTTTTAGATAAGCGAAATAATCCTTGTAATAACAAAGCTAGTTATCAGAAAATACTTTAACAATTAGGGATATAATTTCCGAGCCCATTAAAGATATTATAAAATGTGTCTTAAGAAGCATTTCTTGGCCATTACCGACGAAACACATATTTCAGGTGAACAATCACCAACATACAAAAAATGAAGATTTACAAAAGTTTAATTAATGTGGTCTAGCTGCTTTATATTTTCACCATATAGTAATATGCTCTACGTATAGAACTTCAGTTTACAAAACATAAATATGAAATAAAAAAACCTATATGTAACTCTTTAAGGAAGTATCTTTTACAAGCAAGAATGCTAGAAAGAGAGTGACATCCTAGGGTTTTGGACTCTATTCTTCTACTCTCAAGTAGCCTGGGCCCACAAAATCATTAAAGGATTACACACTTGCAATTTTGACGTGCTCTTCCCCCTCCTTGTGCCTCATTAAAATGGATCAGAAACTTTCCTGGACCAAGAAGGCAGCAGAGACTGAAGGGAAATGTCAACTCGGAATGACTGGCAGAAAAGAGATTATAGGGGAAAACAAAGGGCAGACTGCATGTACAATTTGGAGGTATTCTTTTTCAATCAACACATTAAACGAGTGTGTTAGACATTAAAAATCATTCACATATATGTTTTTACAAAACTGTTCCCTTTAAAAACAAATCTTTCACATACGTGGCAGCACAAAATTGGGAGACTACATTGGACTATGTCAACATTTAAAGCAAATGCCATACAGTAAAAAAAACAAACAAAAAAATCACCTGAGTATAAAACTATACCAGCAGTTTTATTCATTCATCATGATATGCTACTAACTTATTAGTGACTGAAATACTCACCAAGTACCTTCTACCTTGCAAATTCCTCTTAAAACGTTGTTTCAAACAACCAGTAAGACTAACACCTAAGCAACAACTTAAGATGTTATTATATTTTTCACTCAATATACTAGTAAGGAACTTTTTTTATGTTGCAGTACAAAAGGGAACAAAGTAAGATACCAGTATGAGCTCTGTTTTTAATAAAGCATGGCTTTCAAACACAATAGGAGCCCTGGTGGTGCAGTGATTAAAAGTTCGGCTGCTAACCAAAAGGTCGGCAAGTTGGGATCCAGCAGCTGCTCCTCCAGGGTAGTTCTACTCTGTCCTACAGGGCCCCTGTGAGTTGCAATCGACTCAATGGCAATGGGTTTGGTTTTTCAAATACAATCTTAGTATCTGTGTGGAGGTTACCCATTTAACAGATTTAAGAAAAAGTAAAATTATAAATTGCTTTCCTTTGCGCATTAAATTTCCTAAACTTCCTCTTCCTTTCACAAAGGATATATGGCTCAGACAGAATACAAACTAATTTAACAGAAGCTGAAAATATCACAAAGCAAAAGTTTCTTCCAAAATGGGAAGTTGATAGCATATTTTGAAAATGATACTTAACTTACTTAAATGAGACTTTGAAAGGTAAATACATTCTTATTTCACCTCTCACTAGGAACTAAATTACTTTCTTAGAGACTTAAAAATCTGGTTGCTCCTGAAATATAACAATGCATACTCAGTCTGACACTTAGGAGGCATTCATGTTTATTTCTTTCAAAATTACTTTTCACAAAAACAATTCTCATTAATTAAAATGAATCATATAATTCTCTCTATCTCACATGTCTAGCAAATAACAAAACCCCCTGGCTATTGTATTACAGGTTTCTGCTAACTTTTATATAAATTTCATATATAAATGCAATATGTGGACAAATTTAATGGTAAATTTCAGCTGAAAACAGTTTAAAAACCCTTAGTAAATTGAAATAGATCTAATTACCCATAAAACACCTGTGAAAAAGTATAAATGATTTACAGAAATGTCCCAGTACAGGGGTTTCTATTCTAGCACAGGGCTTCTTGGGCAGTCTTTTCAGAAAAATGTTTTCAACGAATAATGCAAAATATAAAAACAAAAAAACCAAACCCGTTGCTGTCAAGTCAATTCCAACTCATTGCGACCCTACAGTACAGAGTAGAACTGCCCCACAGGGTTTCCAAGGAGCAGCTGGTAGATTTGAACTGCTGACCTTTTACATTAGCAGCCGAGCTCTTTAACCACTGTGCCACCAGGGCTCCAATACAATAGACGGGATTAGAAAGGACATTGATACAGAAGCATCACAATGTTAAAAAATAGCTACAAGGTAAGGTATCATTTTTATTAACACATTGTCTAATAAGATCTAGCATCAGGTCTATTATGTTGTTGTTAAGTGCTGTCAAGTTGACTGACTCATAGTGACCCTGTGTACAACAGAACAAAACATCCTCATAATCAGTGCTATGTCTGAGCTCATTGTTGCAGCCACTATATCAATCCATCTCATCAAGGGTCCTCCTCTTTTTCACAGACCCTCTACCTTACCAGGCCTATTAACAAAGGTAATTTCAAAGCATAAACGATATTTTAAGGTATCTGCAACAACTGTAATATGGTACGAAAGCACCCCTGATTTTTACTGATGACCAAATGACAAGCACTGCTGGGACTGTTTTGCTGCCTTCATCCAAAATTGAAGGACATACTAAATTTTATTGAGATTTTGGTAAAAATAAAGATGACGAGCTTTTTTCCCACTCAAGTTCACCGACTCTTCTTTAATCTGGGGTCTTTGGACTCCAGGGCAAGAACCCCTGTTCTAATAAAACAGCTCCATGTTACCAGAAGATATAGATACACACACACACAGCCGTATATTGAGCCATCAGTCACAAATAACTATAGCATCCTGCATGCAAAAGTATTTTAAGTAGCCAGATTTTATGTGGTTTACGCTAACCAGGCTCAGTGTTGTCTAACCCCAATGTGAGAACTCCTCAAGAAATGATAAATTATTCTAATTTGTACAGAGTTTAAAACAAGCATTTAAGAAACATCAAATTAAGTTCAAGAAATTATTTTACAGGATTATGTAAGATGCACAAACTATTAAAGGCAACAGTTACCCAAACATATATTCTCAGAATTAAAAAAAAATTTAAGTCATCTTTGCTCCCCACCACTAACTTACTTCAAATTGCAACTCTCAACGGCTTACCTAAGCTCCAAGAATACAAACTAATGTTAACATTAGCGTAAAAGGAGCCCTGTTTAAAAGATAACTCTGACTACATTCTTTTGGCAGAGAATATAACTGGCAGCTAAACCGAGGCAGGGAGTGGGCACACACAATGCCAGATCCCTATTCCAATCAGAAACATTCAAGAGTTGACTAGATAGAAGAATCTGAGTTCAGTACATTCCATCAAATATTTATGTGCTAGGCACTTGGACGGTGAGGTTTTCAGATGAGTTAAGATCCAAGCCTCTGCTTTCAATAGGTGCCAACCAGTGGGAAAGTTTATAGCCTACCAGACAAAGATGAAATTTCACAAGTATTGCTAAGTTGTTAAATGTTTCTTTTTATTAAGTCTAGTAGCAGATATCTTAAAAATACAAAAGTCAGATGGTGCCACAATCCACACCCTGAGAATGGTGTTCTGTTTCACTCTTCCCTCAGCGTGCAAACGTAAACCAAAGCAGTCCTCCCTGGTCAGGTCAGGAGTCGTGGGTTCCAGATTAAAAACGCACAGCGGGTGGTTCTAGGGGAGTGGGCAGGGGTTGTTCTGGGGACTGGACAATCCCACAAGGCCTACTGGACCAGGGAATACTCTGGGTATTGGGCAATCCCATAAGGCCTACTGGATCAGGAAGGGAACACTATTCTCACTTGAATATGAGTCTAACTATCTAAGAGTAGAGAAATAAGTAGCTTCTGGTCCTATCGAGGAGCCCTGGTGGCACAGTGGTTAAGAACTCAGGCTGCTAACCAAAAGGGCAACAGTTTGAATCCACCAGCCACTCCTCGGAAACCCTATGGGGCAGTTCTACTCTGTCCTATAGGGTCACTATGAGTTGGAATTGACTTGACAAAATGGGTTTGGTTTGGTCCTATTGAAGGTGGGGATGAAACTACCCACTATGACACAGAAGAAAGGTCTTTGGTGAAAACAATATGGCCCTTTAGACAGTGATTTCCCAACAGAGGTGTTCCGGTAGACAAGCTGTATTCTGCCATATACATGGTTTAGCACTGTCAAATGGGTTTTCATTTAGGCCCAGATTATTCTGCCCAGAGGTTATGAACAACTGATCTCAAGGGTAAAAGAAAAAAAGCACTGACCGGGACAAGCTGATCAAACACCACAGTGAACTGTGAGGCCAGAGCTGAGACGCTCTGCTTTGGCCTCAGTGCTGGAGAACCAGAACCAGGTTCCCATCTCTCATCTTAGAGAGAAATAGGTCACAGACTTTTTTTTTTTTAAAGCAACTGAATGGCTGAGTGTAAGAATAAGAACCAGGTAACAAAGGACAAAAACAGAATGGCAAAAAAGGGAAAAGCAAGGCAGAAAAACATAAAAGAGAAACACTGAAAACTTCCTTCCCCTCAACCCTACCTGCATTTTACATACTTCCATAAATGCAGCATTACCAATACACAGGCTTAAAAAATATATATATATCATACTCCCCTGAGGGCACGAACGAGGCCTTTTACCTGAACCACCATTAAACCAAGTCACTCTATCCAATAATTATATATGTGATTTTTCTAAACCTAAGTAAGACTGGAAACCCTGGTGGCGTAGTGGTTAAGTGCTATGGCTGCTAACCAAAGGGTCAGCAGTTCAAATCTGCCAGGTGCTCCTTGGAAACTCTACGGGGCAGTTCTACTCTGTCCACAGCTACATCTGAATGGAGGCCATGCTTCGGGCAAACTTCGCCAGAGAACAGCGGGGAGACTAAAGCAAGCCGGTTCCTGGGAAACATGGCTTTCCACTGCTGGCCAACTTTGGCTCAGGAACTCCCCAGTGGCTTTGCTGGGCTTTCCTCAGACTGCGTGACAGCCCTACGCTTCTCTCCCAGCAGCCTTCTCTTCCTCTCCTCTTCACTCACCAGGTCTTGAGATTCCTGTGGGCAGCATGGCAGGAACCAGCACCTGCTGAGTAGCTCGTATGTGCAAGGCACTGGAACAGGTGCTTTACTTACACTGCAACTACTACTGCTGGGTGGAGTCTTCCTACTGGAAATCCGGATAAAACTTGGGAGTATGTGATTGGAGGGGGCTGGTCAGTCTTAATACACCATGGTAAATTTCCAAATCTCCAGTGGATCTCAACCTACTGGCCAAGAAAAACCTGCTTCTAAAGCTCTCCTGGCCGTGCATGCTTTTTTTCTCCCTATTCAAAACAGTATTTACGTGAGGAAACGGCTTGAGACAAAGACATCACTGAAGACACAGCCTGCTCAGCATTTATTGCTGTAGCAGCCCGGTGAATACCTGAACATTCCAGCAAACTGAAGTTTACCAATTTCCATGAATAGATACTACTCAAGAGATAATTGTTGACTTCGTGAGTAACAGCACAAATGAGATTCAATAGTACCCATTTGTCTGAAAGCCAGTATTATTTCACTGTTCATTTCTGTAAGGCATGCTAATTTGCATTCATAAATTGAAACACACTATTTATTTAAAAAATATCCATGTGCTCTACTTTAAATGGCTAGCACCAGGCTAGTTTTTCTGAAAAAAAAATAAGGATTTAACCTAGAAAAGGGAGTCCTGGATGTTTCAAAAGGTTACCTAGATCAATATTAAAACCAGTTGCCATTGAGTTGGTTCAGACTCATGGTGACCCCACGTGTGTCAGAGCAGAACCGTGCTCCATAGGATTTTCAGTGGCTGATTTTCAAATGTAGATCACCAGGCCTTTCTTCCACAGTGCCTCTGGGTAGACTCAGACCCCCAGCCTTTCATTAGCAGCTGAGCACATTAACCATCTGCACCACCCTGGGACTCCAGATCAAAATTACTGTTTTCAAAACTGAATATTTCCACATGCAAACCACATGGGCTCTTCCATATTTAATGTTTAGAGAAACAATATGGAATCTGAGCACAAATCTTAATTTGATTACAATGTTATGGGCAAACGCCCCACCAGCTCCACCCTTAGGGATCTCTGGCAGCTCATCACTCCCTAACCTTGGCTCACAGAGAGGCTGTTTCTCCTCTTTACCGAGTGAGCACTCTTAAACGTTTCATGTGTACTCTGGCTCGCAGCAGTCATTAGGAGAAATACAAAATACTACCCTACAGAGTGGGAAAACCTGCAATGTCGCTGGAGACATCAGAGCAGAGACCTGGGAATTCTGACCCTGGATTCATCACTTGGCCCTGTCCCTCTCTCTGAGCAGCTATTTGTCGCTTCACATCACCGGACCCACATCTCGCTTTAGGAACACCAACCAACTTGTAACACATACCTCGCCCAGGCCTGCACGGCTTAATTAATGTTTATAAAGCAATTGGAAATTCTTGTCTGAAAGAACCTAGGCTAATGCTTACCATTTTTAGAATTACAGACATCATCTCAGTAGCAATCTGCTCAAATGTACAGAAAAAATTTAAAAGGTTATCTCAAACTAATGGTTTTGGGTTTTTTTTTTTTTTTTTTAAGGAAAGAAAAGAGAGAGAGGGTTGGTAACACCACTCTTGACTTTTTTCTTCACAACAATTTGTTTAAGCATTATTGGCTTACATTTGTGCCAAGGATGCTGCTGGCTACACTGGAGATACTTAAATACCTAGTGCCAACGAGCACAGCTGCTGGACTCTCGGCACCCTCCTCTTGCTCACTCCATGCCAGATTACTCAGGCAGCTATGAATGATGAGGCAGTCGCACAGGAAGATGCCAAGTGTGCGTGAGATTAGTAATAGACCAGAGGGTCCCAGAGAGGTCAGTGATTAGCAAGTTCCCTTTTGTGGCCACTTGCCCAGCCCAGTCTTTATCCCCTCACTTATTCCATCTCTGCACCGATTTCCTGTGACAGGCAAGTCTGCGGGAACTTCCTGTGACAGGCATCAGAACCATGAGCTGCTTCCTGATCAATAATTCCAGCAGAACTGCTAAGGCACCAGTAAAGTGTCTTACATTATCCTTAATAACGGCACACAGTCAGACCTGGGCAACCTGAGATAAGTCGGCCAGGATGCAAACATTCACCCATTCTGTTATCCCTCCTGCCCTCCACCCCTTCCCACAAAATGAGATTTACAAACTAGATATAAACAAATAGATGAGGATAAGGATGCTTATACAAAGTCTACCTTTCCTGTCCCCCACCCCCACCCCCATCAGAATTCCCAGAGGGACTACATTAAAATGCAGAATTCAATATGACAGCGCGAGGTGGGTTGGTAAGTTAGAATGAATGAAAAGAACCCAGTGAGACAAATAATACAGAACACATGAGAAGTTATTCGTCACAGACAGCTCAAAACCTAAACTTTACTTCTATGAGGTGTTTTACTTAAGTGCATGTTCTAAATTGTTCTTGAAAACATATTTACACCTGTATTTCACTGTCGCTTTTCCTGAAGTTCAGAATTTCAGTGTGTTTTCTCAGTCTCCTCACACTTGCCGACCAAATGTTGTTAAGAATTTAGAAATGGCGACATGTTCATTTTTATACCAGTCCGACAGATTACAGAACTAGGAATTGTCTCTTCATCTTTGGCTGCATTTCAGGTGAAAACATGGTGAATTGAATATGCATTCTTTAAAAACCATCAAGCAACCTCTGTATCTGAATGTTTATGTTATTCTTTAAAAATAAGAAAGACGTGAAATAGTTTAATAGTTTTAGTACCTAGAAGTTTTACAACTTCTAGGTACTAAAAAAGCTGAGCCAAGACATAAACCTTTAATACCTTAACCCTATCTCCCCTTTCACTCCAAAATAAGAAAGAAAATCAGGTAACAGCCACATCAGCCTATAACAGATTATTGGGGGCGGTGAGGGGGCCGGTGGTGGAACATATTAACAAATACATCTATACCCTGCATTTCACTTCCTTCCTGACATTAATGCATCTTGGTCATCACACACCTAAACAACCTACTCCTTCGTCACACTGACTTGTTTCCACCAAACCCTTGTTTCAACATGCCCCCTCAGAATTTTCTTGCATGGTACGATAGTAAGGAGACCATCAAGCTCACTGTTACCACCTCCCGTGATTTTCTCCTATCTTTCTGCACTTTGGTGGTTCAATTTGGACCAGGACCTATCAGGCACAGCCAGTGTCTAAGTGTGCTGTTAATGGCACCCAGGGACCAGAAGGCAGATGTCACTTGTTCAGAGAACACTGGTCTGGCATTCTAGGCTGGCTGGCTTGCTTGCCAGGGACAGATTCTACTCCAAGGATCCATCTATGGCACACAGCCACGTGGAGGCAGAGAGCATGAGTGAGCTGTGATCTAAAACAGCAGATAATAAATGATTGCTACTTAGGTCCCTTGACAGAATAGGAGTAGAAGGAAAGAAACTAGTCAATGGAACCTTGACCATTAACCAACTTTTTGGTCAGACGCAGGTAGTGGGATGAAACAAGCATGGAAAGAGAGTTAGGAGGCTGGTTCTAGTCCCGTCTCAGCTGTGAACCAGCTGGGTTATATGGAAAAGCCTCATGTGTCCTCAGGCCTCAGTTTCTCTATCTGGAAAATGGGATGGAGTGGGGTGGGTTTTGACTGGATGACTTTTTTCTACTCTAATATTCCATGAACTTGACATCTTACCAGCTGGGCCATCAAGCACCCCTTTCCGAAAGAATATAATTTGAGTTGTAAAAAGAGGAGGGCAAGCTGCTAAAAAATGTAGAAACTTCTGGAATAACTGTAATGCACAGTTACAAGAATGAAGGTATGAGCAGATCACCGTATACTTGTTTAGTATATTTTAAGATTTTAACTATGAATATGTTGTTTTTGTTAGGTACCGTCCAGTGGTTTCCGACTCATAGCGACCTATGTACCACAGAATGAAACACTGCCTGGTCCCGTGCTATTCTTATGAATATGGTATGCTGAATATGGCAAGATGAAATCAATATACAAGGCAATTCTACTTAGATTAAGAAAAACTCTTAATGTTAATCAACCTTCTTGCTGGGGCCCAACGCCCTCCACCTACACGTAGATCACAGAAAATATGCCGATATACAGCTATTGAAAGGAGACTATTACATTTTGTTGAAACAGATGGAGAAAGCCCAAAAGAGTCTTAAATTCCCTTTATGGTTTGCTAAGGCTTAAATAAGGTTCTTGCTACATGATAGGTACTCTGAGGGTAAAATACAAAACATTCCATTTTTATTGACTGGCCTCCACTATTGTAATTTACTGCCATCCTATCTTTGCAGTTTGAAAATAAGTAAAAGCTAGTCTCAAGTTCTTGACGGGTTATAACCAAAAATTCATTTACAACTCAGGCATAACTCAAAATAATTTTTTCCGTAACAATTCATTATAAATGGCTATACAAATCAATTTAATTTTTTTTTTTTTACAGGTAGGCTAGAGCCTTGGTGGTGAAGTGGTTAAGAGCTCAGCTTAAACCAAAAGGTCGGCAGTTCTACTCTGTCCTATAGGGTCACTATGAGTCAGAATCGACTGGATGGCAACGGGGTTTTTTAAATTTTTTTGCTTTATGGGTAGACCGTTGAAGGGAAAAACAAAGAAAGAAAAGAAAGGCTAAAGGAAGTAAGAAAGGAAGGAAAAAGGGAAAAGGAACAACCAATTGTAATAATCAAACTGGAAGGAGGCACGCAGTAGTGGTTATAAACACGCACTCTGGAAACAGACTAATTAGGTTTAAATTCCCACTCTGCTACTTACGGTCAGGATTGCCTAACCTTTCTGTCTCTTAGTTTCCTCGATTGTGAAATGGGGCTAATAATAGTTCCTACCTCACGGGGTTTTTGTGAAGATAAAATATATTAACACCTGCAACAAGCACAAAGTAAGAGCTAATTAAATGTTAGTTTTTTTTTAATGAAATACATTGACTAGAAAGCCCATGTGTATATGTGAGTGTACCTTGAATATTAGCGATTGAAAAAACATCTTAATTAGAGGAGAAGAAGGAGGTAGATTCTAGGGCAAGAATTTAAAGGGTACTTAAATTTTTTTTTTTGTAGATACATTCGAAGGTTTTAAAGTATGGCTAATTTCATTAAAATCTCATGGCTTCTCTCTTCCCTTTGCTTTAGCGAATGGGTGTATCTCTAGCACTATGTATACACTCAGCCACAGTTTTCTGTTCACAGGTGAATGAAAAAGAGAGATTTACCAAAGAAAGAGCGCAAGTCTAGAAAAGATGGAAGAGGGATGTGAAAGGAAGCAAAGGCAAAAAAGGACAGCCTAAAGGGAACTTACAGACTTGCTGATCTTGTAACCTCAAAGAAACAGGGCAGACCCACTTCAATGTAATCCTTAACCTGTTTATTCTCTTTTTTTCCCCAGGGGTAAGTAAGACAAAGTGATTATAGATTCCTCGTCACCAGTTCAGGATAGCTTGGTTGTTGTCTAAAGCTCATAGAGGAGGGAGGGACTGACCGTCCTCATTAAGGAAAAAGAGTGAGGGCCAATGTTAGCGGTGCATAAACAGACGTTACAGGTTCACTATTTAGATTTTTATATCTAGGAAAGAATCCATTCTTAAAAATACGTACATAAACCACTAGAAAATAGAGAATGAAAAAAAATCCAAAAACTAGTTTTCAGTCTTTTGTTTTTCTCTGTGCTTCATTTTGACTATTTACATTTATTGTGATTATTGATATGCTCGGATTTAAATTTACCACTTTATTAGACATTTTCTATTTGTCTCATTTGTTTTTTGTTCCCTTCCCTTTTTATTGTCACTTTCGGATTATAATTTGGATTAAATGGAGTATTTGCTGTTAAATCACATTTCTTCTGTTATTTTTTAGTGGCTGCCCTAGGATTTACAATATGCATATTTAATTTACCAGATTCTACCTTCAAATAGTAATGAAATAGTGTAAAGACCTTACAACAGTATACTTGCAAGTTCTCCTCTTTTATTGTTGTCATACATTTTACTTTTCCATATTTTATATACCCTACAACACGGTGTTACTATCTTTGCATTAGAGATTCAGTTATCCTATAGTGATTAAAAATGAGAAACACGTGTTAACATTGTTACAATGATGAAACTGTAAATTTTGGCGCTTTCATTTCTTTGTGAAGATCAGGGGTGGTACACTACGGCTCACAAGCTGAATTCAGCCTGCTGTCTGTTTTTGTAAATAAAGTTTTCCTGGAACACAGTCAGGCCCACTTGTTTACATACTGTCCATAGCTGCTTGTGTGACACAACGGGTCAAGCTGAATAGCTGTGACAGAGACTGCCTGGACCACAAAGCCTAGGATATGTAATATCTGGCCCTTTACAGAAAAAGTCTGCTAAATCCTGGTATAAATCCAAGTTTCTGTCTGTTGTCACATTCCCTCAGCCTGAAGAACTTCCTTCAACAGCTCCTGTAGCACAAGTCAGCTGGGGAGTGGATCTTCTCAGTTTTCACGTGTCTGAAAAAGTTTTTATCCTCATTTCTTAAAGGTATTTTCACTGGTTTATATAATTCTAGGTTTTTTTTTTTTTTTAATTTTAATATTTTTAAGATTCCACTCCAGCATCCCTGGTTTTCGACGTTTCTAATGAGAAGCTGACTTTCATTTATTTGTTTCTTTGTCCGTCCTGCCTCTGGCTGCCTTCTAGATTTTCTCTTTATTTTTGGTTTTTAGTAGTTTGAACATGTCTTTTTTTTTTTTTCCTAATTTAATCTTGGATCTATTTCTTGATGTCTTTCTTTTTTGGTAAATTCCTGTCCATTATCTCTTGAAACAGTTCTTCTGCCCTGTTCTCTCTCCTTCTCCTTCTGGAACAGTTTGAATACAGTTCTACAGCTCTGTTTAATTTTTTCTCTTGTGTTTCAGTTTAGATATTCAAGTTCACTGATATCCTTGGCAACTCTGCCAAGTCTACTGATGAGCCCACAGAATTCTTCATCTCCAATATCATATATCTTTTATTTTTAGCATTTCTATTTGATGCTTATCGTTTCCATCTATTAAAATTCCATCTATTCATGCATCAATTCTTCTTTGGTCTTCCTTGTTCACTGTCATTGCCTTTGAATTACGGTGTTGGCAAAGAATATTGAATATACTATGGACTGCCAGAAGAATGAACAAATTTGTCTTGGAAGAAGTATAGCCAGAATGCTCCTTAGGAGGACGGATAAGACTTCGCCTCACGTATTTTGGACATGTTATCAGGAGGTACCAGTCCCTTGAGAAGGACATTATGCTTGGTAAAGTAGACGGTCAGCAAAAAAGAGGAAGATCCTCAACACAGTGGATTGACACAGTGATTGCAACAATGGGCTCAAGCACAACAACGATTGTGAGGATGGCACAGGACCTGGCAGTGTTTGTTCTGTTGTATGCACATAGAGGCGCTACACGACAAAACTGACTTGATGGCACCTAACTACAACACTCATGCATGTTGCCTACCTTTCCCACTAGATCCTTTAAACATGTCAGTGTTACTTTTTTCCTAAATTTTGTTTATTTTGTTGTTGAGAATATATACAGCAAAAATACACCAATTCAACAGTTTCTACATGCACCACTTAGTGACACTGGTTACATTCTTTGAGTTGTGTAACCATTCTCACCCCCCTTTTCTGAGTTGTTCCTCCCTCATTAACAAACTCACTACCCCCTAAGGTTCCTATCTAATCTTTCCAGCTGTTGTTATCAATTTGATCCCATACAGATAGTTCTTAAAAGAGCATAATACTCGAGGCAGTCTTTTATTTTTTATTTTAACTATGTAAGCTAAACTACTGTTTGATTTTAAGACAACTTCAGGGGATATTTTTGGTTTAAGGTGTAAAGATTACCTCAGGGCAATAGTTTCAGGAGTTCACCTACCCTCCATGGCTCCCAGAAGTCCGGAGCCTATGAGAATTTGAAATTCTGTATTGTCTTTTCCCTCTTTGGATAAGGATTCTCCTACAGACTCTTTGATCAAAATGTTCAGTAATGGTAGCTAGGCACCATCCAGTTCTGGGTCTCATAGCAAAGGAGGCAGTTGTTTGTGGAGGCAATTAGCCACATATTCCATTTCCTTCTCCTATTCCTGACTCTCCTTCTTCCTCTGTTGCTCCAGGTGAATAGAAAGCAATTGTTATACCTTATAGTTGGCTGCTTGCAAGCTTTTAAGACCCCAGACACTACACAACGAACTAGAATATAGAACAGCAGCACACATTATTAGGCCAGTTAGCTGGGATGTCCTATGAAATCATAACCCTAAGCTTCCAAACCAAGGAAACAAATCCCATGAGGTGTTTGGTTGTACATAAGTGGCCTCATCAGCTACTCTTTTTTTTGTGTGTCATTGCTGTAAATGTATCATACAACTATTGCCAATTCAACTTTTTACAGGTGTACAACTTACTGACAGCAATTACAATAATCAGCTGTGCAACCCTAACTTAATCAATGTCATTTTTCCATCACCATTAACCCTTCTCTTCCCCTGGTTACCACTAAAAAACTTTGTTCTCTATACAATTGGCTTTTTTTTTAATATGAGGTCAAACAATATTTGTCCTTTTGTGATTGGCTTATTTTGCTCAGCATAATGTCTTCAAGCTCCATCTATAATGTAGCATGTATCAAGACTTCCATTTCTCCTACTGGCTGAGCAGTAGTCAATCAGTGTTATTTTAAAACCCTTATCTGATAGTTCCCCCACCTGAATCATCTTTGAGTCTTGTTCTCTTGGTTGTTTTGTCTCTTGACAACAATTTTTCCCCCTTTGCTTCTGTATATGTCTCATAATTTTTAACTGAATGCAGTATATCACATATAGAACAGTAGAGACTGAGGTAAACAGTATTTAGGCTGAGAAAAGGCTGTGCCTCTTCTTGTATTGGGCCTTTCATGTGGGAGATTACGTTAATCTAATCAAGAGTTTAGCTGGGTGTGGGTATAGTTATTGCTATTGTTCTGGTGGCAGAGTAGTTAAGTGCTCGGCTGCTAATTAAAAGGTTGGCAGTTCAAACCCACCAGCCACTCCGCGGAAGAAAGTTGTGGCAGTCTGTTCCCATAAAAATTACAGCCTTGGAAACCCTTTGGGGGCAGTTCTACTCTGTCCTATAGGGCCACTATGAGTTGGAATTGACAGCAATGGGTTTAGTTTTTGGTTTCTCATGGTCAGTGGACCAGACACTTCAACTCCTCTAGTGATCAGCTGCTGTTGTACTGTATAGCTGGAGTATTAAAAACTTTCCTCAGTGATAGCATCCCATCCTCAGCTTTCAACAGACCCTGTAAACCTGGGCCACAGAGTGGGTTTCTCTCTATGCTTTGGCCCCTCCCCGAGTGGCAGAGTGCTATTGCTCAGTACTCCTTGCTAGGCATGTGATAAGAATGGTTTTCTGCTGTTCTAGCTCAGCCTTCCTGTGTGTTTGGGCCTCAGGGGCTGGATGGACATTTTTAGCTTTCCTGTCACTCCTCCCTTCTTTCCTGTGGAAGCCAAACTCTGATTTATATCTAAAGTTAATCTTAAACTAGGGGTTTTGCCCCTCCCTGAGAGGCAGGAGACTTGTACTTGGTTTTGGCATAGGATCTTGGGCTCAAGGTGAGTTTCCCATCCTTCCCAGACACAATCTGCTTCAGCCTATACCCTGTGCACAAAGCTGAGCTGCCTCTCCTTCAGCACTTTAAGACTTCTGCTGTCTAGAAGGAAAGGGTCAGGGAAGTGTGCAGGCTTCTGTACTTTTCCCATAGTGACAGCTGATCAGCTCTGATCTTTCTTTTGAGAACCCAATGCAGGCTTGAGGGAAAGTACCTGAGAAAACCAAAAAAAAAAACCAAACCGTTGCCATCAAGTCAATTCTGACTCACAGTGACCCTACACAACAGAGTAGAACCGGCCCACAGGGTTTCCAAGGAGCACCTGGTAGATTCAAACTGCTGACCTTTTGGTTAGCAGCCATAGCTCTGAACCACTACGCCACCAGGGTTTCCAAGAACCTGAAAGTAAGCATGAAATCCCCCTTCGAACTGTCCTTTTGTTAGATGCCCCCAGCTACTTGACTGTTACAGCCTACACATGGCTTCCTTTAGCATTTTAAAATTTTAGCTGAGTCGTCATACCTGCTTGTGTTTAGTATGACCCCTCTACCTCCAGTGCTCTGGCACAGGTAAGACAGTCACATGTCTTCTCTATCCTAGGAGTTCTGGTTATTTGGTTGATTTGCAAACTCGGCTCTCTAATGCATTCCAAAAAGCTTTACTTTTATAGTTCACCATGCTGTTTTTACTTTTTTTCATTGTTACAGTGGAAGCCACAGTATTTGCTGCTGTCTATATACTAAATAAAGTTGGATACCCTCTGATTTTTGTTCAGGATTGTTTCCGTTTCCATATCTGCAAATTCATTAGTCTACTCTGCAGTGAATAATCTGCAATTAACCCCATCCAGTATATTTTTCATTTCAGATATTACATTTTTCATCTTTAGATATTACTTTTTTTAATATCTTCCTTGTCATCCTTTACCATATTAATGTTTTCCTCTACATTCTTGGGCTATGGAGCATATTTATAGTAGCTGTTTTAACATCCTTGTTTGCTAATCCCATCATTTTTTCCATTTCTGGGTCTATTGTTTCTACTGATTAATTTTTCTCTTGGTTACAAAGTATATCTCCTTACTTCTTTTTCATGCCTTGTAATTTTTTATTTGATGGCAAACACTATGGTTTTACATTTTTGGGTGCTGGATTTTGCTGTCTTATTTTAAAAAGTGTGGAACTTTGTTCTGACAGTTAAATTACTTGGAATTAGTTTGATTCTGTTCCAGGCTTGCCTTTAATATTTTTTAGGGCAGTTCCAGAACCCCTTTTAGTCTAGGACTATTTTACCCCCACCATTGTAATATCCTTTGGAGGACTCTAAAAATGCCATTTATTATGAGGTCTGCCCACTTTTTTTGGCTGGAAGAACTATACCCAGCCCTGTGTGAGTTCCAGGAATTACTCTTTCACAGGTCTCAAGTTAAGTGTTCTCTCACGCACACACAGTTCAGTACTCTACCAAAAAGTTGAGGAAGCCCTCTGCAGATCTCTGAAGTTCTCTCTCTGTTCTCTCTTTTCTGCTCTGCAAATCGTGCCACCTTGGATCTCTAAATTCTGATATTTGTCTCCTCAACGCAGTGAGAATCCTGGGTTATGTTTGATTTTCTCCTCCCTTTGCTGTGGCCTGAAATCTTCCTCCAAGCAGTAAGCTGGGACAACTGTGGAACTCACCTTGTTTGTTTTCCTTCTCTCATGGACTGCCTATTGGTCCAATGTCTGAAATCCAATGATTTAATTAGGACTACTATGAAAATTCCTGAATTTTTTATACCCCTTGAAAATCCCTCCCCACTCCTCCAGCCCCCCAAAAACTTTCCCTCATTCTTCTCTAGCAAATCCATTTTTACAGATCAGGAAGCTAGAAACAGCAAATGTTGACTCCTGTAAATAATCAGATTTCCTGATAGAAAAACCACTCAGAGGAGTGTTAAGGTAGAAATAACCACAAAAACAGATTCCAAATACATGTTACTATCTTTACGTTTCACGATATGCTAAATTAAATACATCCTGCTCGGTTAGACTTTCTATAATAGAAACTCAGACTGACAAACTCTCAGAAAAATATAAAATCTTTGTTATACTACTTTTGTTTTTATGACACTGTGAAGAGGTTCCTTTATATCTAACATCAGATGTTTTATTTCAAAAATACTTTGAATTCCACTAAGTCTGCTGACATATTTGAATTTGGAACAAACTGCTCTAAGAATACGATCTCCTGTACCAACTCTACACGAAGTTATTTCTAAAAGGTCAAAAGGCTGGCAAATTTCCACATCTTTCTCATCATTTCAGTTATGGAATACAATGTTCAGTTCTTAGTTTCTCCTCTTTTTTCTTATGGCACCTTCACTAGTCCGTCAAATTCAGTCTCATGCATTTGTTGTGTCGTGCAGGTCTTCAATTCCTGGTCATATTATAGGTCATGTGTGAGTCTATGTATAATCTTTATTCACACATTTAAATACTCTAGGTTTAGGTTACATACCATATACCACTAAAAATACCATGAAAATTGCTATTATTAAACTCTGTATTCTCTTAGAGGATACTATTTTTTAACTTAAAGCATGTCTCTATGTAAGCTAAATTATACATATTTACATTTATTTTTGACACCTTTTTTCCGAATAGCTTTTTATCTATGTTAGACTATATTCAATAACAAAACTCACTGATTCCATTAAAGTTTTTAAAAAGATACTAAACAGCTACAGTAAAACTTCCACTTTAATTTCATTTTTTGAAACAACCCATTCTTGGAGTGACTCCCACATCCTGGCAACCTAAACTCAAGATTTAGAACTCTGCTCCTAGGCCTGCCTCACAGGAGAAAGCGGCCATGTTCTAGCTTAATCATACTTGCTTGTAAGTCCATTTGAACACTGTTACAATGTTTCTCAATTTTTTTAATGAACTTATATTTTGTCATTTTCCTAAACTTTCCAAGTTCATTTCCAATGAAAGCTGTTGGACTTGCTAGCCCTCTGCATAACACGTTCTTTTGTCAGCGCCTTCAGGTCCCTGCTCAAATGTTACTTTCTCAGGGACGCCTTCTCTGATTATCCTATATAAAATAAAGTGGACCGATTTCAATCTCTCCTTCTCTATCACCTTTTATGAAGTCATACAGATTTGCCGTTTCCCTGGAAAAGGTCACATAAATTGGCCAGTAACCTTTGGTAAGAATTGGCATAACCCACAATTTCCCCCTTTTCTTAATATTAAAGTTTGGGAACTCTGCTTTAACTTATTGTCATTTCATCTGTACCACAGTGGCCCATGTTTTGGTTATGCTACATAACACTCGCTTACTGAAACTCCTTTGTGTTTCCTTTTCCTGTGGCTGACTTTTTTCATTCACAAGTTTATAAAATCTGCATAAAAATCTACTTGCATCTTTCTGTTATTTTTTTTAATTTTCTACTTTTTTTCTCCAGAACCATACAATCATTTCACTTTCTGTTTTGGTAAAAGTTTGAGTATTTTTTAAAAATACTATAAAATGTTGTAAATGTTAGTTTACAGAAGGTAAGTAGCATGAATAAAAAATTATTTGGGGATCACAAGCAATTGTTTGATAGGATACAGGCTTAGTGTTTCTAATGTATATCTTAAGATCAAGAAAGAAGTTTAAAGACAGCTCTTAAAGGGTTAGACAACCATCATACAGATGTCAAACAAATACCATGCTCACTAGAATTCAACTTTCTATCAGCAAGTAATAAGTTTAGTAACTGAATATATAGTTATATTGTTAGTACTGAGAATAGAAGAAGTGATCCAGAAATGATTGAATTTATTCCACTTTTACTTCCTCAACTTTTGGATTATATTCAGCATATATCTATTTTAGGAACTGCTTTGGAAGGCCCTTATGTTTTATGCAAGGAACTGCTATTTTCCCAGATGAATAGAATATTCATTCTCCAGCTCCAAGTTTCCATGACAATAAAAACAAAACATTCATCAGCACCAACTTGGTATTTGATGGCAAATGCAGCTGCAGCTTGTAACAGTTCAATCTTTATCCCGACTCTGCTCTGCAGAACGGGGGAACTATATTTCTCCAAAGCAACGGACCTGTTTTTAGGGGGAGCTCCCTCCTACCACACACCTAAACACTAACCACTAAATGGGTTACACCATTTCCACTAAATGGGTTACACCATTTCCAATCTTCAAATCATTCACTCCTCCCAAACTTAAGCCAAATACAATGAAAAGTCCTGAATTCTGCTAACAGTATATTTAATTTGTGAATTCTGAAAGCTTAGCTGGTTTAAATATTATGGCCTTAGAGGAACGTACAGCATTTAAGCTTTCATGACAACTGGAGAAGACAGAATTTGGGGGAAGGCATGCCCAGTAAACAAAAAGCTGTTAAATTCAACTGGATTATGGTAAGACAGTGCCCCCTTGTGTCTTGGTATTTCTGCCTTGACTAAATCCAACATTAATTTCCTTTTAGTTCTATGGTATGAATTTGAATTGTTTTTATACCATAGAAATAAACAGAACTTGATAACTATCAGTCCTCCCAAAACAAAATCCTCATTTATTACAGTATAAATGCGCTAGCTATCCAACACCAGTGATTTAACATGAATACTCTGTACACAAAGAAATGTAATGAGTTAGCACAATGTCCAGCAGTTACTTTTATTTAACAGTTCATGTTTCTTTGACTGTTAGTAAGTTGGAACTGACCTGAGGGCACCTGGAACTGGTAAGAGAATTTGACAAAGTTTAAAGAATGAAAAGGAAAACCTTGCCGCCAGTAGGTACATTTTCTCTGGTACTACTTCTCCCCTATAACCACCTTATACCAGTACTGGTGGCTCTCACTATCAGGTTGGGACAACTAACTAGTTCCAAGTTTTACTCAGATGGAAAATAGTTTGTACCAAATGCAGGAAATGAATATAAAAATTTAAAAGACCTTTGTAAAGAGAATATGGGCAATTCTTTAAGGTACAAACACTCAGATGTGAACAATGCAGAAAGACATCCGCCCATGTTTTCAGGCTTACTCCAAGTATAATATTCAGACCAGAGGCATGGGCATAAAGCCTGTGAATATGAGAATCTCAGGCCCTACCCCAAAGTCTCTGAACAAGATCCCCAGATGATTCTTATAAGCATTAAAGCTTGAGAAGCACCACTGTAAGCTCCCCTATGACCTACCAACCACCACACAGTGGGAGCGGAGCGGAGCGGAGCGGAGCGGAGCAGAGCAGAGCAGAGCAGAGCAGAGAAGGTTGGTTGACCAAACAGGCACGGGAGGTAACTCTTAGAGACTTAGTGGACAAAGGGAGGAAGAGAATTAGGAACAGCTTTGGGAATTGGGAAGGCAACCCTGAATATATAATTCAGTCTAGGTCAGCCTGTCTTCCTGGTGATCTACTTCTGAAAATCATCCAACAAAAATCCTCCAGGACACAGTGGCCCGATCCCCTCCACTGGGTGTGGGGTCACCATGAGTCAAGGTCAACTCGCTAACAGGTCAGCCTGCTTATCTAAGCACTCCTACTCCAACTTTTTCCCAATCTCTGAAATCATTTTTTTTTAATTAACATTTTGCCAATTAGAGTTTAATTTGGGTGATCAAGAGACTTGCCAAAATGCAAATAATTGTGAGACTTATAAGTTCATCACTCATTATCAATGAAATAACACAGTACAATTTTACATATTCCAAACTATATTTACTATATGCTACCTCATTTGACACTCACCACAGTCCTGTTAAGTAAGTGTTATTAGTACCATTTTACAAACAAGGCAACCAAAAACCACTGAGGTTAACCAAATTACCCAAGGTCACACAACTAGTAAGGTTGAGCAGATTGCTAAGATCCAGGTACTTATTCCAAATTCTAGGTTCTCTGCACTATACGATGCTATTACTCCATAATGTAAATGATTTTAATTGGATGGTTTTCTCCTAGTATTAGCTGAGGTCTGCTATATTGAGGAACTGGGAAACTGAAGAAGAGGTTAACTCTGGACAGAGTACTTTGTGGAAGGGCCTTATAGCGGAAGCTGAAAGCACCATACATAACAGTGGAGAAGGGACTCTGGAAGGAGAGAGGAGCATAAGCAAGAAGGTAGGAAAATTCCAAGGATAAACTAAAAAAAAAAAAAAGATGTATATTTTATGCTTGACCCTGTAGCACAACAGTCCCCTTTCTGGATACACGTTTATCTAAGTTTTGAGTCACTTTCTTTTAGACCAGTTGGAAAACCTATGCCTATTTCTTCTAACACTGTAATCTACAGGAAAAGATGTACAAGTTCAAAATGATTGGCAAACTAGCTTTTGGAACACACAATATGTTCATATGTCAATAAAGAAACATACCCTCCTTAGCCAATCAGAAATAGTACAGAAAATACCCAAGACATACCTAATTACACAATCAAGGAGACAAATGTTCAACATGGAAAAAGTGAGAAATTGAGTCAGAGATTTGGGTTCTAATTCTTGCTCCAACACCTAGTACTGGAACAAGTTATTTGATCTGAGTTTGCAGCTATTCCATCTTTCTGATATGTTTCCATATTTTTAAATAGTAAGAAATAAACAGGGATTTATCTTTGGTGACAGTATAAAAGATGTTATTTTCTTTTGGCTCAACTATATTTTGATCTTTCTAATATGTATTGTATTTAATATAAGAAAGTTATTTTTTAAATGTACACAAAATGTTCCTTATAGATATGCTCTTATCATCAAAAGAAATCATACATGCAACTTATTTAATGTAATATGTGCATGAGTAAGTCAGGTAGTTTATACCCAACCATCTTTACAAAGCCGTCACCGCTAACACAAATACATATGGGAAAGAACTGCCTTGAGGGCAACGGGTGTGGTTTTAGTAAGCATATAAGGTATGAGTTCTCTGTAATTTACGTAGCTAGTAATGCTACTTGTTTACAGAATAAGCATTCATGTTAAAACAGTAATGTATCATCATAAATTATTTTCAAGTAACTTCAAAAGTATCAACTATTCTGGTCCAGAATTTGCGCCCATTTGTACCAAGTATCATCTATTTCTTTCTGTCGCTTTCATTTTAAGATTGAACAAATTCCAAAAGACTATCCTTAGGGTATGCCTCACACTCATCCCTTTCTTTCCACCCCAACTACAACCACCTCAACTCTGGTTCCTTTGGATGCACGTATAAGCAATTGTCTCCCAACTGACATTCTTGCCTCTGGTCCTCCGATCATTACACTCCACTGCTCAGAAATGGACGAAAACACCCCCACGCCTGGAAATGCAAAATCCAGATTTTATTTTTATCCTGACATTTAAAGCTCTCCACCTTCAAGTTTCAATCTATTCTTTTTTGTTGTTGTTTCCAATTTTCTGTAAGCTTAGGATTAAAAAATTAAATTACAGCAAAAAGAACCCCCCACCCAAATCACTTTAGAATAAACTGACATGATACTCTACTATCCCTGAATACATTAGTATGTCCTAATGTGCACTGTGTAAATAACCACAATTAAAAAAAAAAATTAAAATGCTGCTGTAAAGTCGATTTCGACTCATAATGACCTTATAAAACCCAGTGCCCTCATAGCGACCTCATATGACAGAGGAGAACTGTCCCGTAGGGTTTCCAAGCAGCGCCTGGTGGATTCGAACTGCCGACCTTTGGTTAGCAGCTGAACTCTTAACCACTATGCCACCAGGGTTATCAAGATGTTACCATTTATACATTATGCCATCTCATCTTCAGATCCCATTGAGTTTCATCAAATGTCTCAATAATGCACTTTACAGCAAAAGGATTCAGATTTGGTTCAGAATCACACGTTGCCTTTAGTTGTCTTTTCTTGACTTTTATATCTTGGATACTTTTGAAGATTAGAGGCCAGCATGTCCCTCAATTTGTTTCTGCCTGATGTTTCCTCATGAGTAGGTTTGGGCCCTGCATCTCTGGCAAGAAAATCCCAGTACTGATGCTGTGTTCTTCTCAGTGAGCCCTGGACCAGAGCAGGAAAATTCTAAAGACATAGTTTTTTTTTTTTTTTTTAAGCACTTCATAAAGAAGACCTTTCTAACAGAGATATCTAAAAATTATACAACTACCCTGGGAGAGAATAATTTCTAAATTATCACAGATGGTCGGAGCACAGGCTGGATGATGAGCCCTTGACGAAGAAGTAAAGGCAGACAAAGGAGTAAAAAGGAGGAGACTGGACTTGGAGTCAGAAGTCATAATATATCGGCTAAGAAAAAGGCTGTGGGAGCAGACAGACCCAGGCTTGCATGTAAACTGTCAGATCCTGTGCAAACTACCTAAGCCTCAGTTTCCTCATATGTAAAATGGAAATAATAACTGTGTCTATCTCATGTAACCGTGTGAATTTAATGTGGTAAAAATACACACAACAGGCTTAGCCTAGTGTCTGTCACATAATAAATGCTTAATAAACGCTACCTATTATACTTTTTATTATACTTACACAGCACTCTGTAATCAGCAAGCTCTAAGGGATGGAAGGCTTTCTTATTAGGCATTAGCTCCATGAATGCAGGGACCTTACAATCTTGTTTCCTTTGTCTTCCCGGAGCTTAGACAACGCCTGGCATTCAGCACAGGATCTATAGATACTTGTTAAACAAAAGATCAGTGCACTGATGGGCTGTTGGAAACAAACCTTTCAATCCTGATCATCTATGACCCAGCCACAGTGACCACTGCTATTAGTAGAAGAATCCTCTTAGATTAGTATTAGTCTTAATATAGCCTGACATAGGATATACTAGTATATCCTAACACATATCATGGACATATTAATATCCATAATCCCTGACAATTGTCTCTTTGGTCCATTTAAAGTAACCAAATGATTCTCTGAATACCTTTTTATGGGCCTAACACGATCACTACAACCTAGCTGGTGAAACAAGACAAAGCCATGACACGGTGCATGTAACACGAGAGCGTGGGCACCATTAGGCAGGGAGAGAGGGCTTCCGCTACACTACAGGCCCTGGTGGCGCAGCGGTTAAGAGCCACGGCTGCAAACCAAAAGGTCGGCAGTTCAAGTCCACCACCCACTCCTTGGAAACCCTATGGGGCAGTTCTACTCTGTCCTATAGAGTCACTATCAGTCAGAATCGACCTGACAGCAACGGGTTACAGATGCTAACACTGACTACGACTGAATGGGGGATTACGAATGAAGGAAGTTAACTTTCTCCTTTTTGTCTTAGATTTCCAAATCTTCAAGTGAGCATTTTCATGGAGCTTAAGCAATGACATCATATTAAAAAAACTTTTTTGCTACTTTTTTCTTCTCAGTGTGTCACAGCAAAGGCCTGAGTACCCTAAGGATTGGGGCAAATACTCCCGTTAGGAGTGCAGCCATAGCTGCAGCCCACTACACAGACATTAAAGAGGTAAACAAAGGAGACAGCTGGGTGATTGTAAACAAAGATTAGGGCCACGTGGAGGATCCCTGGTGGTTCAGCTAAGGAGTCAGGGCCAAAGCTCTATGCGATGAGTGATATTCCTCATTCTTCCAGAGAAAAAGAAAAAGATTCATTAAAATATGCTTAAAACCAACCCCCCCCCCCAAAAAAACCAAACCTGTTGTTGTCAAGTCGATTTTGACTCTTAGCAACCCTATGAGACAGAATAGAACTGCCCCATAGGGTTTCCAAGGAGCAGCTGATAGATTTGAACTGCTGACCTTTTAGTCAGCAGCTGAGCTCTTAGCCACTGTGCCACCAGGGTTCCCAGAGTATGTTTAGTCCAGAGAATTTATCTTCTGCCCTGAAACTACCAGAATCACTGCTAAGGACATTAATTTTTTGAGGGGCAGAGAAAGGCAGTTGAAATCTAGTTATATTTATTAAGATTTTCAAAGCATCCATAAGACAAGACATTCAACTTTTGCTACTGAAGCCTGGTTTAAATGGGCTATCAAAGAAGACCATCATTTTTTTCAGGTACAAATAAGTAAGAAATGTGAAAGAAAGACGTAAAGGGAGAAAGAACACCAGCACGAGAAGAAAGGATACTGGCGGTGGTGAGGCAGGAGTTAGAGAGAGGAAGGGATCGAGGGAGGGAGAGACAGACGGACAGATGGAGACTGAGACTGACAGAGAGAGATTAACTTTCACGTGTCTGAGCCAGCTAGGTGGAGGAGCTCTCGAGGTTCCTTCTGAAACAAGAATTTTATATAAAGCTTATATCTGGACTCAAATTCTCCACTGAAATAGGTAAATGGTCTCAGGTACTGATTAACATAATCATAAATTCACCTATTTAAAACTTACCCTATTTCAGAAACTTAAATAATTTTTAAACCTGAAATTTTGATCACTTAAGAATGGCAGAACTCTTAGTAGCCTAATGATCAACTGGTAGCATTCACCTAAAGACACTATTTCAACGGCTTATAATGTGTTTACTCAATCCCACTGCCATAGAGTCGACTCCAGCTCACAGCAACCCTAAAGAATGGAGTAGAACTGCCCCACAGGGTTTCCAAAGCTGTAAATCTTTACAGAAGCAGACTGCCACAGCTTTCTCCCACAGAACATCTGGTGGGTTCGAACCACTGACTTTTTGGTTAGCAGCTAGGCATTTTAACCACTGTGCCACCAAGCTCCTCGCAATGTATTTACACCCAACCATACTCAGTCGCTTGTTTTTTTCTCCATTAACCCCAATAAATGTGGTTAGTCCTCTTCTAATTCCACTTTCTGCTGCCCACTCTTCTTCATCTCAGTTGTCTCCACATGAATTTCTTTGAGAATGTCATTTCTAAAATAAACAGCTGCCCTTTCCCTAGAACGAGCTGCTCATAAGGTAACATATGAATAAGCCCACAAAGCTTTACAACTTTGGTATGGTTTTGATACAAAACAATCAGTGAACCAGTTGTTGGGCTCATGGGGACCCCATGTGTATCTATTCTATAGGGTTTTCAATGGCTGATTTTTCAGAAGCAGACTGGCAGTACTTGCTTCTGAGGTGCCTCAGGGTGGACTTGAACCTCCAATCTTTCGGTTAGCAGCCGAGCACATTAAATGAGTACATTAACTGTTCGTACCACATAAGGACTCCTAGATATGAAATAAAATCAAATCCGCTACCGTCGAGTCGATTCCAATTCACAGCGACCCTACAGGACAGGGTAGAACTACCCCATAGGGTTTCCAAGGCTGTAATCTTGACAGAAACGGACTGCCACATCTTTCTCCCAGGGAGTGGCTGGTTGGGTTCGAACCACTGACTTTTCAGTTAGCAGACAAGTGCTTTAAATACTGTGCCACTAAGGCTCCTTGGATAGGATATAGATGGGGTTGTTTTTGTTGGGGCCTTGGTGGCGCAGTGGTTAAGAGCTCAGCTACTAACCAAAAGGTGGGCAATTTGAATCCACCAGCTGCTCCTTGGAAACTCTATGGGGCCACTCTACTCTGTCCTATAGGGTCACGTTGGAATCCATGGCAAAGGGTTCTGATGTCTGGGATCCCAGCGGCAGTTATCTAAACTTCCACTGGAGGCAACAAAATCACCAACAGATCCCTAGTGCACTGATTTAGCTGAAGGTTTTGGGGAGCCAGGAATGGGAACAAATAATTAGAGTGTAAGAGGAACAGGTCTTAAGATCAGGCCCATACCAAGCTCAGGGAAAGACTCTTCCAAAATGTAAACACTGAGAGTCAGTTCCAACTGCAGCAAAATGGTGTTAAAGCATGAAAAACAGAAATCCTCAGGTAGTGCTGCAGTGTCATGTCAGACATCAGCATCAAAGTCTAATCTCAGGAAACATTCAGCCCTCCAGTGATGCCAACAAGGAAAACGAGAACACCGGAAATCTTTCTCCTCTCTCTGAATCTGTTCTCTTCTACAGAGTGCTACTACTAAGGGCAGAAATAGCTTCGGACAGGCTGCTAAAAGCGAAGAAAGACCAAGTAGAATTTGCAGTGATCGTCTTTAAATTAAATTGTCACCTCATGGACACCTTACCGTTGTGGGGAAAATCACGATCCCTGAGAACTGGAACCTCTGCCAACGTAAAAACAAACCCCAAAACGTTTGCAAAATCATCACGCCCTGCAACTTAAACCACTCCAGAGAGCAGGTGCAGAGCCGCCATACTACAGACGGCAATTCCATCACCGCCGAGTATCAACTATCCAAGTGTGGAAGTTCTACCATGGTTGCTACCCCCTCAGTTAATCCAAAAATATTTTTCAGAAAAATAGTCTCTTTATGTACAATTTAGATTAGCAAATTTTTAAATCTTTTCTGTAAAATATTGTAGATTATTTTTCAACATAATACAAACCTTCATACCTAAGTGTCAAAATTTTACCCAAGTGAAAAAATATTTCATTGTTGAGCCATGTAAATTTCATTTTTTTTTAATATTTGGAAAATGTGTTTTATTTATAAGCATAGTCTAGGTTTTACATTATTCAAAATAACATCTATAAAATGAAAGGGTGGAACCCTCAAATACAAAATAAATTAATTTGATGTCTCTGGAAATTTTACTATTTCTTTGAGGGAAAATTCATGTATTTCTTCTCTACGTATGTGTAAATTAATACACTAGAATCCTAATTTTTTTAAAAATATATTTGGAATGCAGAAAAAAAAAAAAGCTACTGATATGTTAAAAGCTGTGACTTAATTATGCCATGAGGACATTATTGTCTTCTGTTCAAATCTTCAATCTATGGTCTATAGACAGATCACCAGGACTTCCTAAGAGGTGCAAGGAGAAAATGTCTCTCCAGAGGCAAAAATTATAACTGCATGGTCTTCTATACACACTCCCCACCCTCCCCCGCTCCCCGCCTAACTTCCTTCCCACTTCCAGTGTTTTCTGATAGCAAAGCTGGTTTAAAAGCTCAGAGCCTGACTTCCGTTTTGTGTTCCAGGTTCTCAAAGTAAAGTCTCCAAAGCACCAGCGACTTGAGAGCTAGCGTTCAGAGGTCACGAGAAACCTTTCGTTCCTCACTGTGGTCAGGAAAAGCACAGACCAATTGATCATGGAAAATCTAGTCCAACGCTATAGATCAATGATTTTACTTAGAAACTGTACAACTCCACATGATTTAATTGATGACATCAGTTCTAGATTGCTAGTAAACACAGGGTAGGAAAAAAAAAAAAAGATCTGAATGATTTTATAAGAAACTGAAAATAAGTAAGCCAGTTTCTTAGCACAAGACTGCTTCACGAAAAAATATACACTAGATTTTTCCCTCTCTAAATGAGCTAAAATAGATGCCAGTTCTTAACAACAATATATTTAAACATTCTATAGGTATCTAATCTTTGGTCATACTGATCATTTGCCAAAGTAGCTTTTAGTTTTCCTGTTCTCACCAAATAAATAAGAGCTAACTCTTGTAGAGATACATATAAAACAACAAACCTTATCTTCTCTATGCAATACATTTCAGTTAGAACACCGGGTACATTTTAAAAAAAGGTTTTCTATCTTAAAGTTTACAAATTCAGTTCATCTCAGGGAGGGCTACTATTTAAGCATTACTAAAATAATTTCAGAAATGACATTGCTTGTTCCTTCACGTCTACAAACCTGAAACACTGATATATGATAAGGTTGATACAGACAATTTTCTAATCTGAAGAAATGAAAATACATTTTAGACATCGCGCTAAAGACAACAAACAATATAAGCTTATATAAACCATGACTTTAAAGTAATGTGATACACACACACAAATGGTCTCTTTCATAACATTTTACAGAAACATTACACAGAATTTGTGTTTTTCTTCTTTTGAACAATCTTCCCTTCTTTGTTTACTTCTTTATATTTTGCTTCTTTTTAAAAAATGGTCTTTTTCCAATTACAGGGAGGAAATAAAAAGAAATGCAACTCTTTTATGTAAAGTGAATCCATCTGGATGTTTGCTGCATCCGATACTATAAACCTGTGATCCCCAAACAGAATGAGTTATAGCAAAGCTGCGGGCAAAATTGTCTCCATACACCACAATCCATTATCCCTGTCAAGTTAATGTTCCATGTGGAGCCATATGGCACGGGTACACATTCAACAAAGGAAATTCCTTAAACTTGTTATAATCAGCACTTGCAGTCATCCAAAAAACTGACATAAACAGTTTATTGTGTTTAGTGCATTTCGGTTAATATCCATGACAAAACAGGAAACAGCACAGGAAACAGGGAGGAATGTGGGAGAACAGAGTTATTAAAAAAAAAAGTACATTTTATAATTAGATTTTTTTCCCCCTCAGAAAGTGATTTTCAATTACAATAAGTTCCAACCTCTGGACGGTGATCCACTGGGTCAGATTTAAGAACAATAACAACAACAAAATTTAATGGCATCAATTTTCCATCTCTATAAGCGAACCTAAACCTTAAAGTCTTGCGGTACCTGATTCACATAAAGCAGCTCTGGTAAAATAGTGATTTGAATTTTCATGTTTGTTTTCTTTTTACAGTTGTTTCATAATTGCTAAAATCTAACAGTGCTTCATTAAAAAATATGGCAATTCAAATCCACTTTATTTAATACAATGTAAATACTCTACACTTTATATGCATTAAGTGTAGGTTGCAGACAAATCAAGGGCTCCCAGAAGCCGCTGGTACCTGGCAAATCCCAGCACATCAAACTCCAGTCAAGGTACAAGTAGAGCAGAACTTCATTTCAGCTCCCGCAGTGACAACAATAAAACGCTGAGAAAACACACTATCAAATACTGAACTCAGCATCAATTTCTGTTAATTACAGCCTTGTCAGCAACGCGATTATTCAAACAACTCATGCAAATGTTAATGAGGCCTTATTTGCATATTTATTTTTTCCTTTGTTGAAATGTCATTGATTATTACATTCTACTATGATGAATGTGGCTGATGATGTGCTCCGATATGTAATTAGTCATTAGGCAGAATGAATAGATCAATTACCAAAAAGGACCAAGATTAAGAAATATCAAACAAGACCGCCCAATATAACCATAGAATCTTTTTTAAAAAGAGCCTAATAAATAATTTCTTGACATTTAAACTGCAACATCAGTAGTTTTCAATAAATAAACCACTACTTTTGTGAGGTTAAATGAAGGCTTAAAAATACATCAGTACTTTGATAATCCAATTATGATCACAGAAACCATCTTTTAAAAAATTGCAAACCAGCTCAAGTGGCATGTCAGAACAACAAACAGCAAAAAAAGAAGATTCTGCTTCAGTCTTGCACAAATTAGAAATACACAAGTACGTTTTAATCGCGTGTGGGGTGGAGGAGGTGGCAATAGGTAAAAAGAGAAAGGAGCATATCACCCTAGAGAGAAGGAGTAAGGACCTGATGTAGAATGACCCCCTTCTTAAAAACACAGCGAGCAAAAACAAACTCCTTCAAATTCTGATTTGTTCTTAGAGGAAAAGGCTTTATTTAGCCTCTGAAACTGTCTGCTGTAACTATCCAGCCAGCACTTGCTATTCACAGATGAAAAAAAAAAAAACCACATTACTGCAGACCAGATGGGAACATTCCACACGACCAAACCAATCAATCACCTCCGTGGGGCGCAGGTGCAACACAGCCGTGTAGCAACACACCATTTCACAGTCTATCGGGCACAAACACATGGCCACCAATCAATGGCACCCCGAGGACCTCGGAGGGGGCAGGCTCTCTGGAGTCTTACTGGTCCATGCCTGATGACTTCATAATCACACATCATTTCATTCACTAGAGGATACAAACTAGCATTCTAATAACCTTCTACTGAAAATGGTCATGGCGTGCATATTAATACAGTGCTGTTTGGAGTGAAGCAACTGACTTTACATGGCAGGCTGGATAAGGCATGTGGGGCTGAAACAACCTGAAGCTAGAAACTTCTGTTCGGGCTGAGATCAATGGCAACGTGATTCATTTTGCCACATCAAAGTTGGCATGCACGGCTCATATCTTACACAAAGCAACTGTTAAACAACAGTATGCTTGAAAAGATAAAAGACAAAGGATGAAAATGAAAAGGGTCGTTGGTGATTGCTTATGAAGTGTAAAAAGACACTGCATCCTTCTAAAATAACCTAACTAAAGCTGAACTGCAAAGAAAAATTAGGTGACCATGAATTACAATCTGAGTATATTCACTGGCTGTTTTCCTCCCATGTTCTAGGGCTTGAGGTGTGACTCTGTACAGTGCACAATTATCAGAGAAGATAAATAAAACAATTTCCAGCAAATATTGCTATAGCCCCACCGAGGCAAAGCTCCACGCTCTGTTAGGTGGCACTCTGAGCTTCTGTTGGCTCCTCTGAATCAGAGAGGTTACAGGCTGTGATATCCTGGGCAACTGAGTATTTAAAATAACTGATTCACTATATACCATGCATAGATGACCCAATTTAATGAGAAAAATCAAGAAAATATGTTTCTTCCTAAAAAGCAAGCCAGTCAACTCAAATCCTTAGTGGAACAAGGCTGGGTGCACATCTGTTTTTAAACAACAGATTCCTTTGATAATTCTGAGGGCAGTTTGGGACCTTACAGGTCCTCGGATCCCGTTAGGAACATCAATTACTAGAGCAAGGGTTCATGGCAAACCAGCACAATCCACGTAGCAGAGTCTAAACTGACCCTCTGACAACCCTGAAAGTTGGCTTGGGCGATTAATTTTTTATGCTAACATGCTTACTTGTCATTTTGTCTCTCATAAAAACAATGCATAGAAAATCTAATTACTTTACACTTCAGCTTTAGATTCTGGATACACTGGTGTTTACTTATTTACAGATATGAATACCATAGTTTGCCCACATGATGCTAATAGTTACTGCAGCTTCTACAATATGAAAGAAAAATGTATATATTCTATGAAAACCTGCCCACTATAACAGAGGTCCCTTTTGGGAAAGACATCTAAGTGGCTAGTCAAAAAGAAGATATCATTATTTCACAAAGACATTACTGCCAAAATAATCTCACTGGTGGTTTAGTAAAGATCATTTACTTGAGAAACCATACCCAGCTTCTCTCCAAGCGGAAATATCCTAAGACTAAAAGAAGGTACAAGACTCAAGTCTGAAGACTTGGGTTCCAGTTCAGGTTCTTAATAATTAGCTGTGTAGCCTAAGTCAGATAAGGCAATGCTGATGACTTCAATTTATTAATCTGCAGAATGACGGGATTCAGGAGTACCTTGAAATTCCTCCTAATTCATGATCTCCCTTTGTGGCCTGACACATCTTTATTCTAAAGGCTCTATCTTGTAGTTTTCAGAGCCCCAGGGAGGGATGACTAGAGATCAAGTGTGCTCGTTTCAAATGTTTAACAGCAGACGCAGAATAAACTATGCTTATCGTCACAGTGGACAAGCAGCCCACTGTCCACGCATGCAGTTGCTCTTCTGAGGATACGAAAGACAACTGGTTCCTTTGGTTTACAGAAGTAGGAGTAAAAATAATCAATAGTCTTTGAGTTGAAGTTTGCTTCCTTCCTGAATACAGTAACAGTAACGTTTATAAAACGGTGTCGTATCACCTAAGCCCGCCCCTTCCCGCCTCCAAATGTGATAAAAAAAGAGGAACATAAAACCTCTCCAGACAAGGCTCTGAGCTAAAGTCTTCTGAAGTGCCTCACAAAGAGGCCCAGCTTGCCTCGCAGCAGCTCCTTCGAAGCTGAAGGTGACGTGGACTGCACCCATTTGGCAGAAGAGGGAAAGTACAGAGACAAGAGTGGTGACCGGCCCAAATGCCCTCAGCAAACCAACAGGAGGGAGGTAACAGCATCCACAGCTGTTGCCACCTGGTACCTCGGTGTGGCCACCAAAACACATTTTCTCTCTTTCTCAATTCCAAATTCAATCCAAGTGGAAGCACCTATGTTTGGAACTTTTCCCCCAAAGAAACCGGAAATATATGATTAAACAATACATTATTAAAAGCATGCCTGACAATAATATTTTGAAAAGTTTAAAAAAAAAAAGACTTTTTCTTATCAAAGGCAACAGAGCAAAGAAGAGGTTAAGAGAGGTGTCTAGACTCAGAATTTGGTTTAACCTAAGTTCCACGAATTACTCACTTTGTGACTTTTGGACCCATTACCTAAACTCTCTAACACTCAGTTCTCTGATTTGTAACAGATGAATAAGAATTCAGGCAATACCTACCACTCAGGGGGTTGTGTGAAGATTACATGAGCTGACACCCAACACAAAGTCAGCACTCCATTTTCTTATCATTTAATATTAATAATAACACTAATCTCAAAGAATCAAAATCAAGAGAAACCTCATCTCTTTCACACTCCAGCCTCAGTTTATAAACAGCAGTGATCACAACTATGCTGTTTCAAAAAACATTACTTGACAAGAAAATTGGAAGCTCCCTCATGATAACCAGCAATTAACTGCAGATATTCGTCAATGTACTTCTTAAGTGGTCCCCTGATAATACAACCCGGAGAACTTTAACTAGTAAAAGTCTACCAAAAGAGAAGAGGTTTCTGTTTTTTTTCCAGAAAGATTCCTACCTTTTCTTTCTACAGAGTTCACTGTGCAAAGTAAGAATGCCAATCCATAAAGCTGGTCAAGCCGCACGTGATTTACAGATGCCAGTTCTCTAGTATCCACAAAAAACCAAAATGGTCAGTAAGGCATGTCAGCTGTCTTGCTCGCTACAAACTACACTTAAAAACGGGCAAATCTGAAGGTAACACTATTATCTGGAAACCAGAGTTTCTCATCCCTTTTAGTTGAAATAGCATTTGGTGGTCACACATCAAAATATTCATCGAAAATGGAGCCTTCTGTCTGTTAGAGGAATTTAATCTTAGAAAGCTGAAAGTCTAATGAGAAGACAGCTTTGTGTTTACTGAAGTACAGCACATTTCTATGATTCAAAGAGTTTACTAAATCCGAATCCTTGGAAAATTTTTAAAAATCAGCTATGTTTCTCTTCTAGCAAAGGTCTAAAGCACACCACTCTGTAAGCTTACCTACTCATAGCAGCTGCCTCACAGCAGAGGATCAACACATGCAAACTGGAGTTTTGCTGAGAGCTGAGAGCTGACTCTAGCAGGAGCCTGACCTCGGTGTGAATCTAGCACCCACCAACTAACTGCCAAACGGACTCCAGTCAATACCTTGCTCTCTAAGCCTCAGTTTCTTGGTCTGAGCAGTTGGAGGTGGAAGGGGAAAGAAGAAATGAGTATTTAAGAAGTGTCTATTAAATGGTGGCTTAGTAGTTAAGTGCTATAGCTGCTGACCAAATGGTCAGCAGCTTGAATCTGTCAGGCACTCCTTGGGAACTCTATGGGGCAGTTCTACTCTGTTCTATAGGGTCACCATGAGTCAGAATCAACTAGAGGGCAACAGGTTTGGTTTCAGTACTAAGTGTGAGGCCCTGTGGTGGGCATTAGACGAATCCTTTCATTATATCATCCTCAAGGTAAGCTCTTGTAATTGGTCTAATTTCAGAATTAAATAATCTGATGTTTAGGAAAAGTACTTGTTTTTAAGTCTCAAAACAAACAAGCAAAAATGTGTGTTCATGCTAGCAGAAGGTTCTCCTGAGAAATGGTTAACACTGATCAAAACAATTCAACAGGCAAGACCTACATGTCACTAAATTTATCAGCCGAGGTAAAAGTAAAGAACAGACAGGAAGACCTCTCCCCTGGGCCAACATTACCCTTAAGAAGAGGTCTCTGTATCTATTCTTGCATCTTCACTGGGAGTGACCAGTGAATTATTAGGTAAATTATTTTATTTCTGATTACTATTATCTCACATTCATTCATTCAGCATTTCACAAATATTTCTCAAACTCAAGAGTAATCACTTTGTTTAAATCAGTTATATATTTATATCAGTTTAAGTATATATATATATAATTATTATTAGGTGCCATTGAGTCAGTTCTGACTCATAGGGACCCTAAGACAGAGTAGAGCAATCCTGTAGAGTTTCCAAGGAACAGTTGGTGTGGTATATATATATATATATATATCCAAAACCAAACCAAACTCATTGCCATCGAGTCAATTCTGACTCATAGCGACCCTATGGGACAGGGTAGAACTGCCCCATAGGGTTTCCAAGGAGCAGCTAGTGGATTCAAACGGCCGGCCTTTTTGGCTAGCAGCTGAACTCTTAACCACTGCACTACCATATATATGTATAGTGATGTGATATATATGGTAAGTGCTATTATCCCCATTGCAGGCTGCTTTACTTGTGTTGACTGTGGATAACCAAACCCTATGAACTGTTTTCAGTGTGTCTTAACCATCTTTGTCTCCTCAAAGCTTTGCAGTACTTTGTACACAGTGTACGTGTTTTACAAATGTTCACTGAATACATGAATGCAAGAAGACAAGAAGGAAGAGTAGAGGGAGTAAGTTCATTGCTTTGATTTCAGTTTCCATGAATGAAAGGACCCTCCCTCAGTTACAGATATAGAAACAAAGAAATAAAACAAGTTGTCATTTCCAGGTCAGGTTGTCAGTTTCACATACTCCTGCTTTGAAAGAACATGGAATTGGCTAACGGCCACCAATTAAACAATGATTTCTTATAAAATCATCTGTATGGCTTCTTAAGGTTGACACAGAAAAAAATTTGATACTGGAAGCTTCTAGCCCAGAAATAGGAGAAAGGAGGGAGAAACGTAAGGCAGTGAAATGAAGAATAATGTAAAGAGATGTAATCTATCATTAGACACTACGTAGGTGAGGTAGGAACATCCAACTTACAGGTGAAAAGAGAGACATAGTAGTCTAGAGGTGGGACTTCAGGAATCTTTCTATCACCATACTGGATGAACGGAAACCATTTCAAAGTACTCATTTTTTAAAATGCTAAAGAATTTGATGAAAATAAATTAAAATGAAATAACAAATTCGATGAACATTTTTGTCTATTTTATTTATGCTAGTCATACATGTATAAACCTTCCTATTTGCATATGGTTCCCCTCATCTGCTGCTTCCATGGGAACTTGGTTCCATCAAATATTTCTTTCCTTAGTTCCTTCTCCCTAACTGTGCTCAATTCTCTCCAATTTTATTAAACACAAAAGTCCATTTCTTGATTCTTCATCCCCTTCTGACAATCTCCTTTTCTCTCTCCTTCTTTTGCAGCCAACGACCTTCAGGAATCACCTACACGTATGTACCACACTGACTTACTAATCCATGGCTACCCAGATATAAACCCTACCCCTTCCATAAACTACTGAAAACAAGGTAACACCTGGCTACCAAATAAAAAGGACACTTTCTAACTGTTCTCACCTGCCCTCTTTATGCTATTAGGTACTGCCAAAACCTCTCCTTCTAAACACTCCTCCCCTGGACTTTAAGACACCTGTCCTCCCAAGTTTTCCTACCTGTGCTCTGGCTACCTCTGTTTTCCTTGGAAGTCTCAGGGGTCAAATAAGTTTGAAATGCTGCATACCACATCTCCTAGCTGAAAATTTTTTAGCACATTAGCTTATTAAAGACTTAGAATTCCTTTAAATTTTACTCAACATAACAAAACTCAAACTTATTTGACCACAGAAAACTTCCACATATGCCTAGCCGGGTCCCCTCTATATCACCACCACAAAATACCTATAATAGCATATAGTTCACAATTTGGAAACGTGGTGATTTAAAATTTAGTTTTTCAATAAAGTCTTGCAAGTGTATTATGGTAGCCTCTAAAAAGACCCTGTGGCAATCTATTTTTCCAAGAATACGGGTATTTAGATGCCAGATGGTTTGAAGACGGTTCTCACCAACCAAAGTAATCTTTGTGGCTCTCTAGGTAAGGCTGGGAGAGTCCACAAAGAATTCACATGAGTCAATCTTCACTTCCCAAACCGATTTAGATACGGTGTCAGAACTCATCACCACAAAGAATGACACAGAACCCACATTTTAAAAGATCCTGTTCCTGAAACAAGTTTTTTACTAAGACCGAAATTAATTCCTCCCTCCCCTAAAAAAGCAGATTGCCACACTGGACTGACATAATTATGACCAATTACAACAAATCCTGATGATCTATAGTTATCCTGTGCTGCGTTATCACAGGAAATTTCCATTAAACACTAAGAAATACACAGCACAGAGATCTCCACCGTGACTTTTTAGTCCTGCTGGGTAGACTAAATGATCACATAATAAAGCAAAATTGAAGGACACAGTCTGGTTTAGGGCACGTTAACAAAGAAAGATGGAATTTGATCATGCAGCCAGGGATGGACATTATCAGAGAAACATATTACACACTTGGTCTGGCATAGCGGTTAAGTGCTACGGCTGCTAACCAAAAGATCAGCAGGTTCGAATCCACCAGATACTCCTTGGAAACTCTATGGGGCAGTTCTACCCTGTCCTACGGGGTCACTATGAGTCGGAATAAACTCAACGGCAACAGGTTTGGCTTTTTTTTAAAGCCTACACTCACCAAAATATTACTAGTATTAAACTGCAAAGGAAGAACTTTTTTGCTTTCTAGGCACCTTAGAAATTAGCTGTTAGAAAGTAATAAAGTAAACTTAACTAGCCAATGACAGCTGCTCAGATATTCACTATTAGCTAGTCTAGTATTCTGAAATATAAAGGTTAATACGTAATAACTTCCGATTTATTTATTTCATGAGAATCATCACTCATTCTATCTATCGGTTTGCCTGCCTGGGTTAATAGTAAAATATTAATCACCTCATATGTGGTTTGCCTTAAGTTAACCAGGCATCACGTCAGCAATTTTAGCAGCAGTCATATGACTTTATTCAGGCTTATCAGCTGGATCCACTGCAGTTACATTTACAGAAATAATGTTAAGAAATCTTTAGCAGACATCAGTGGTTTCAGTTTCAAAATAAGACTCATTTCCAAAAATATTATGCTAACTTTGTACTTTCTGTTGCAAAAACCTCAGACCCCCCATTCACTTAAAAATTCTCTTCATTCATGCTCCTTCATGTCATGTAAATCGCGAAAGCCGTGTAAACCAAAACATTTCCTGACATAAACAAAGACCTAAAGTTTAAATTTAACAGGAGAGAAAGGCATACCAAGACAACCGTAGTGATGATCTTATCTCTCACTGTTATGAATGGCATCTTGTTTTGTTTTCATATCATAATTTTGGTATTTCGTTTAAATGTTTAATTTTCTCATCTGCTCGCCTCCACAATAATTTGAGGTCCTTTTTTATTAGGTATTTAAAACAGCCATCAGTCAGTCTTGTCCTGCTTAACTTACACAACAATATAACCAAGCTATGCATTGCTTTTCTTCACCTGGAAATTCTACCAAATAACCATTTTAAGTAGCTAGAATAAATCCCTTTAAAATGCCTAGTTTTTGGTTTTTTTTTTTTTTTGGCAGCTAATGAACACGCACTCAAATTTATAAGCCTCACTTTCATAAGGCTTATTTATGATGAGTTATGAGGTCTACTGAACAGATTTTTCTGAAAATTGCATTCCCAATTTAATTTTATGTAACTGATATATTCCAAAGGTCCTTATGAAAATGAAAACAGGAAATACAATGATAAGGTGGTTCTCTCTGAAGCTGAGTAACAACAGTAGTAGCGCATTGTATTTTAAAGAGTATGGACTTTGGAGTCAAAGAATCTGAGCTCTCCTTCTGGATTCACAACTTAATAGCATGAGGATGCAGACAAGTTAGCTGATGGACTTCTCAAGTTTATGACTTTACCTATAAAACAACACTGCTGTTAAGAACTGAATGAAATGATAAATACAAACACTTCTTAAAATGTGTGGCTCACAGGTATGTGCTGAACAAATTGTAGCTATTATTATATCATCATTAATATGAGAAGTATATTCATTCTTCTTTTTTTTGGGGGGGGTGTTTATGCCATACACACATTCAAAGCTCTGTGCAGGCACTTCAGGAAATCAAATGTGGCCCTCTCCTCAGATTGTTTAGGGTCCGATAAAGGGAACCTGAAAATACGATGCCAGGCAAATCTCACTTGTCCCTAAAGGTGCCATTGGAAAGATAACCATAGCTGAAGAAAAATCAAGCAAAGCTTTTTAAGGAAGTGACATGTGAACAGCACTATGAAGAATGGGTAGGTATTCCGCAGGTGGAGACAGAGAGATGAGAAGCAGGATAAGCAAGAACATTTTAGACAGAAGAATAATAACATACACAGTAGATAACTAATAAATACTGACTAAATAGATAATGTATGAATAAACACCTCTACTTTATCCTAATGTCCTCATTCATTTGACAAATACCTACTGAGCGCTTACCACATGCATGCAGCACTACCCAAAAAGGTCCCCAGTCTTTGACTGAAGAGGATATAAAAACTACAGATCTCAGGGATGGAGGACAGTAGCGTAAGAGAATCTAGTTACCTCCCCAATTTCAGAACATCCAAAATAACTAATGTGGATAAATAACTACAGAAATATTTATGAAACTTTTATTTAAATGAAAATACATCACCTGTAAGTGTTCTGGTCTCTTCTGATCTGGCAGTGATTGTTGTTGCTGTTGGGTGCCATCTAGTCTGTTCCAACTCATAGCGACCCCATGCAGAACAGAACGAAAAAGTGCCCGGCCCTGTGCCATCCTCACGATCATTGTTATGCTTGAGCCCACTGTTACAGCCACTATGTCAATCCACCTCGCTGAGGGTCTTCCTCTTTTTCACTGACCCTCTACCAACCAAGATGCCCTTCTCCAGGGACTGGTCCCCCCTGATAACATGTCCAAACTACATGAGACAAAGTCTCACCGTCTTTGCTTCCAAGGAGCATTCTGGCTATACTTCTTCTAAGACAGACTAATTTGTTCTTTTGGCAGTCATAGTATATTCAATATTCTTTGCCAACACCGTAATTCAGTCTTTAGTCTTGCTTATTCATTGTCCAGTTTTCACATGCATATGAGGCGAGTGAAAACACCATGGCTTCGGTCAGGTACACCTTACTCCTCAAGGTGACACCTTTGCTTTTTAACACTTTAAAGAAAAGGTCTTTTGCGACAGATTTGCCCAATACATCATTTGATTTCCTGACTGCTGCTTCCATGGGTGTCGATTGTAAATCCAATTAAAATGAAATCCTTGACAACTCCAATATCTTCACCATTATCATTCACCATTTACATGTGATTACACATGTATTAATTTTTAAATTTGTAACAGTGATAATAGTGTAATGACTAACAATGCAACTTATGATACAATCCAATGTCTAACACTGAACCATGAAATGATATTGCTGGCAACAAGCCAGTTATTTTCCTAAAACATTTAAATATCAGATTTCGTAATTAGGCTCACTTGAAACATTTTTTTTTTTTTTTGAAACATTTGTTAAAAATAAATAAATGGTTTAATAAACCCTACCTTTCTTGTAGCATCCCACTTTTTTGGCAATACAGTCATTATAATTTTAAAAGTACTATCGTTTTACTGAATATCAAGCTTACTGGGTTCATAAATTGAAAACTCATCATTTAAACAGTTTATAGAGGCCCCTTTCCGCCTCCTCCTAGCCCTTCGTGAATGCGACTTCATTTAAAAAAAGTGTCAATCAAAAGAATGGAATTCCTTAGGAAAAAAATTCACTCATTAACCACTTCCGTTAACACAAATCTCTTTCAAAATCAAAAGACAGCTAGAGTAGCTTTTGAATGTAGAAAGAATTTCAAATTCTGACAGAATACAGACTTACTGTATCTACCGAGACTAGAGAAACCAATGAATCTGTCACTCTCAGAAAATCTTCAAACCATGAACTGAAATTATCCCCTGAAGTCATCTTTAAAACCTTTTGGTGATCCGGGACTTTTGGTATTCCAACCACTTTTCATGCCTCTGGAGTTCTTAGGGAAGGAGGTAGCCAGATTTTTATGCATTTAGCTTCAAAGTAGGAGCCTTTTGAAATGCATGAAACTCAAGAACCCTGAGCTGACGCCTCATTTTTGAGTAGACTGAGCACTGGGCATTGTCTTAGGTAATGCTTCCTGGATGTGTGACTTTTCTAAACTTTTGACAGGTTTGCCTTTATTTCTCCGAGAATTCACTTATCTGAAGAATAAGCTATCCCCAGTCCTCATTCAGTCACAGTGGCCATTTTCTCCTTAATGTCATTAATTGTTTCCAGGTGTTACTGCCTCCCTGCTTTTCTAGCTTCCGAACAGAAAGTAATGCCTTTGCAATAATGAATAATACGTTGCAGTGGTACTTTTAAAAGACCGGAACTCCTATAAGTTATTCTTACCCTGCACTCAATCTTAGGGCCCAATCACTGCTTCCATGTGTAGCAGGTAGAAAGCACAGCTGTGAGCAGTTCTGCAGTACTCCAGGGCAGCTGTTTCTGCTTCTTAGCTGTTAGCACTGCTTTTATTATAATGAAGAATACATAGTAGTAGTAATTTTCCTGAGATTCAAATTTATTTAGTTTTATTCATTTGGGCAGTAAGTACCGCTTTTGCAATAAGGAAGAATGCATTGTACCATGTTTTGAAAAGTTTCATGAAAAATGATAAAAAGGCTAAGAAAAAGGAAACTAGAATAAAATGTATGTGCAGTCATTGCCAGGTACCTTCATGTTTTACCTCATGTTCCGCAGATTTTCAAGAAATAAAAAAATAAAAACAAAAAAAAAACCTCAAGATTTTATCATTGACTCTATCAGCAGGACTTACTACCTCCAGGGCCTGCTGAGACATACGTGATCCCAGAGAATGGGTATCAAAATCCATAACTCATAACAAAAATTCTGAATTGGTCCTTTAATCACCATGCCTTCTATTACTGAAAATACATGGTACCAACAAAAAATTCAAAGGATTCCCAGGCACCTCATGCACTGCTGCCATCCATCTGTCAGTGGAGGGTAACGTGTTGCTGTGATGCTGAATGGGTTTCATCAGAACTTCTAGGCTAAGACAAATGAAGAAAGGCCTGGTGATCTACTTCTGAAAATCAGTCAGTGAAAACCCTATGGATCACAATGGTCTGATCTACAACTGACTGCTGGCTGGTACAGGACCAGGCAGTGTTTTGTTCCATTGGGCACAGGGTTGCCATGGTTGGGTTGACTTGATGGCAGCTAACAACATAGTAGCATAGTATATAATGGTCTGGGGGATATAACACTTAACTAGACAGGGTTTTGCCCTCAAGATACAGTTTAAAAGGAGAAACAATAAACAAGAAATAAGGACAATAATGAAAGCACTAATACACTTATGCACAGATACAGATAAGCTATGCAAGACGTCAGGTCAATAGTCTTTTGGAAAACTCTACCCTTCTCCACCTTTACAAGTGGGTAAGCTGAAGCCCAGAATGGCCAAGGGTCTTAGTTATTCTGTTTTCTAATAACTTAGTCTTATGTGCAGCTAGCATATCAGAAAACTATAATCCTGGGTTAACAGTATGATATAGAGCCTGAAAAGTCCTATCTGGCATCAAGTCTTAGCTAATAAATAACACTTACCCTAAAAATCGCGGCGCTTGACCACTAGTAGCCGCTCCACCAAATTTCTCTTGTACCAAACTGAATTTAATTCCATCAGTCTTCAACATCAGTACATGGGGAATCAGGGAAAACAGCATAGCAGATCTTATGGAAGTGAGTCCAAGAGGATGAATCAACCACACCAACAGGAAACCACGGAAAAAACTGCTACAAGCGCTCAGCCTGGTTCTGCCACTCACTCTACGACCTCAGCTTCCTCATCCACCAAAAAAGCAGGATCTTCCCTACACTAAATTTCCCAGCTTCTATTCCTAAGCACTAACTATGCTTCCGGCATCATCCTGAGCACTGTTAAGAAGATCTAAAACAAGTAGAAAGCTACAACACTTATCTTTAAGGGGCTTGCAATTCTAGTTAACAAAATGATTAGGAAGCAGTCAAAGAAGAATATGATACGGTACTGAAATTATTATGTAAGACTAGCACGAGAGCTTGATGCAGAAAGTCAGTGAAATAGAATGTGAATACTGGGTCTCAGGAATGAAGGAAGACAGGTAATTGGGAAATAAAGAGTAAAAACAGAGTCATGTAAGAACTAAAAACAAGCATATTTATGTGTGTTAAAAAGGACTGGAAGGCAACATATCAAAAGGTTCATAGGATTTATTTCCAGGTGGTGTGGCTGACTATTTTATTTTTAATAACATTATTTTTAAACATTCTAAAATTGAAAAAGAATGAAGTTGGAAGAAACACACTACCAGATTTCAGACTTAATATAAAACTACTGTAATCAACACAGTTTGGTACTGGTGAAGGGACATACAAGTCAATGGGAAAGAACATAAAGTCTGGAAATAAAAAAAATAGGCCCCCATATATGGATAATTCATATTTGTTTGTTTCTTTCTCATCAAACCGAAAAGAAATCTTATACTCTTCAGTCCTCACTTCCAAACACGACCCCCCCCCAACCCTCCCACCTCTATCTCCTCAACTCCTAGGCAACCACTGATTTACTTTCTCCCTTTAAGGATTTGCCCATTCTGGACATTTCGTATAAATAGAATCATACAATATGTGTTCTGGACCCCTGGTGGTGCAGTGGTTAAGAGCTTGGATGCTAACCAAAAGGGCTGGCAGTTCAAATCCACCTGCTGCTCCTTGGAAACCCTATGGGGCAGTTCTACTCCGTCCTATAGGGTTGCTATGAGTTGGAATCGATGAGACAGCAAAAGGTTTTTTTTTTTGGCGGGGGGGTGGAGGTACTAACTTCTTTTACTTAGTATAATGTTTTCAAAGTTTATTCACATAGCATGTATCAGTACTTCTGTTTAATTGCTGAACAATTTCATTGTATGGTATACCATATTTTATTTATTCATTCATCAGTTGAGGGATGTTTAGGGCTTTTGCGCTTTTGGCATTATGAATAATGCTACTATACGGACATTTGTATACAAATTTTTGTGTGTACGTATGTTTTCATTTCTCTTGGGTGTATACTGAGCAGTGAAGTTTCTGGGTTTAACATTACAGTAATCTATGTTTAACATTTTGAAGAACTCCCAGACTGTTTTCTAAAGTAGATGAACCATTTTACACTCCCACCAGCAGTGTGCAAGGGTTCTGATTTCTCTCCACAACCTAGACAACACATGCTATCTATCTTTTTTCATTATAGCCATCCTAATGGGTGTGATGTGGTACTAATTCATTTTTGATAAAGGTGCAAAAGCAATTCAATTGAACATCATATGCCCCCCCCCCAAAAAACTTAACTAAAAATGGATCACACCTCTAGATGTAAAAGCATAAAACTTTTAGAAGAAAGCATACCTGAAGGTCTCTGTGGCCTCAAGAGCTTAAAGAGTTCTCAAGCATGACACAAATGGCACAATCCAGAAAACAAGAAACTGATAAACTGATTTCACTAGATTAAAACCTTTTGCTCTGGAAATAACACTATTAAAAGAATGAAAGACCAGCTGTGGGCTAGGAGACATGTATTAGACAAGGCACTTTTATCTAGGATATATAAAGAAATCCGAAAACTCCAAAGTAAGAAAACAGACAATTTAATGCAGAGGTTGGTGGTCTTTTTTCCCCTTTTTTACATACTTCAGACTTTGCCGGCAGCCATTCAGCCTCTGTCACAACTATTCAGCTCCACTGTAGTAGCACCAAAGTGACCACCACAACAACAAAACCCCACTCCGTCGCGTCGATCCTGACTCATAGCAACTCTACAGTATAGAGTAGAACTGCCCCATAGGATTTCCAAGCAATAGCTGGTGGATTCGAATTGCCAACTTTTTGGTTAGCAGCCAAGCTTTTAACCACTGTGCCACCAGGGCTCCAAAGTGGATATTGCTTTCTCCCAGTAAAATTCCACTTAAAAAAACAGACAGGTGGCTGGGTTCAGCCTGTGGGCTATGGTTTGCTGACCACCTCTGGGCAAAGGACTTGCAAAGATCCTTCACTAAAGAGGATATAAAAACAAACAAAGAGGATATAAAGATGGCAAATGAGGACATGTACAATGTAAGATGTACAATACCTTTAGCCATTAGGAAATGAAAATTATAATCATGGTGATATAGAAACACATTCTTACTGGAATGGCTGGAATAAAAAATACTAACACAACATCAAGTGCTGTTGAGGATGCAAAGCAAACGTGACTCTCATACACTGTGGTGAGAATGCGAACTGGTACAGTGTCCTGGAAAACGGCCTGACAGCTTCTGAAACAGTCAAACATACACTTATATGCCCGCTGCGGACGAATCGGTTCCAACTCACAGAGAGCCTATAGGACAGAGTAGAACTGCCCCATAGGGTTTCCAACAAGCGGCTGGCGGATCCAACTGCCGACCTTTTGGTTAGGAGCAGAACGCTTAACCACTGTACCACCAGGGCTCCCACACGTACCACATGACACATCAATTCCACTCCTGGGTACTTATCCTAGAGAAATGAAAACTTGTGTTCACACAAAAAACTAAACACAAATGTTGGTAGCATCTCTTTTTAAAATAAAAAAACGGAAAGCAAATGTCCTTCGACGAGTGCGAATAAACACACTGGCATATCCAACAATAAAAAAGAACTATTCATACTTGCTATAACTTGGATGAATGTCAAAGGCATTATCCTGGACAAAAAAAGCAAGTCTCAAACAGTTACGTGCAATATGATCCATTTATAAGACCATCTAGAAAAGACAAAACTGCAGTGGCTGAGAAGATGGGGGGGCAGGGACAGCAGGAGGGGGTCTGCTGGAGTGACCTAACTGCTCAGTATCCCAACTGTGATGGTGGCCACTCAAATCCACACTGTGTAAAATTCACAGAACTGTACATGAATTTTAAAACTCATCTAGAAAAGTGTATTTAAAAACAACTGGAAATTGATAAAGGTGAAAAGCTTAGCACACATCTGAAAAGAACTTCTGTGGACACAGGATAACGATGAGCTTTTATGGGGGAAAAGAAGAATTCAAATTTAACTTTATTATGGGCCATATTTGGTTTACTTTTTATTTCTATACGTTTAAAAGTGTTATGGCTATTTTCCATTCTTGATGGATGGCTGATAAAAATTATTTCTTGATAGTAACTGACAAATTTCACAGGACTACGATTATAACACAAGTCCTTTCTCAGATTACTGTGTTATTCTTTGGTAAAAGATTCTGAACTATGTGTTACATTCTAAAAAGGTCAGGCGCAGAGTGGTTTATAATTGTTTTGTCCTTTCAGCTAGGAAAAATTTCTTTTTAACTGCCCTCACACCTTGTTTCAAAGATCACACAACAAAAGAGGACCAAGCCCCCCAAAAAACAAATCAGGAATTTTAAGGAAGAGTTAGGCAAGAGTGAGTGTACACACACGAATGTGCACACACGAATGTACACACACTCCTGCTAAGGAGTTTAAAGCCCCTTTTTGTCACCTGACAAACCACTAAAAAGAGATCTTTTCAATTAGTTGGGAGGGAGACTTTTAGCGTTGTATTTATCATGATCATTCCCTCTGTAAGCTTCAAACTGTTCTATGCAGCCTGGGGCTACACTGGCCACTGAAGGGAGGACAAGTAAGCCAGTTCTGGATCTCTTGCCCCTGATCTTATCTGCTGATTTGTAATAGTTGTTTTAAAAAGAGCTCTATATTAATAATAAATATTTGATGAGTACCTACTATGTATATAGCACTGTGGTAGGCTCGAAGAATACTTAAAAGGCTTACTAAATACAGCGCCTGTCTTCAAGACGCCTATAACGCAGCCGATGACAATACAGTGTAGAAAAGGACAGTCATCGTGAATGGCATAAACCCTGCTACACGAAGTGTGATTCCTGGACCAGCAACACAGTGTCGTCTGGGAGCTTGTTAGACGTGTGCTGTCAAATGCTCCACCCCAGATCTGCTGATCACTACCTGCATTTTGCAGGATCACTAGATGATTCGCATGCACAGAAAAGCTTGACAAGCAGAGGTATAAAATGCCTACCACCTGTGCTCACAGATAGGTCATGACTGAGGGTCTGGGAGCAGTAAACCAAGGGAACAGGTAGGACTCTTACAACTCCTAAACCTGGGATCTTTCAGACAGTACAAGTCTTAAGTTCCACTTGAGGTTTTACCACTCTGGCCTTTTTACATCTGACCTTAAACAATCCAGCTATTCTTTTTGGAGATCAGTTTTCCTTTCTTCTTCTCAGCCGTACTACCAAAAACCCATTGCTGTGGAGTTGATTCCGACTCATAACAACCTCATAGGACAGAGCAGAACTGTTTCATAGGGTTTCCAAGGAGCGGCTGGTGGATTCCAACTGCTGACCTTCTGGACAGCAGCCAAGTTCTTAACCACCGCCCTACCAGGGCTCCATACTTAGTACAGTTACAGGAATGTATACTTTTTAAATGGTGGCAAAGCCCGACTCTAGCCATCAGTGAGGTCACACTTCATCTTTTCCTAGACTACAGAGGGACCTCAGGTTCTAATGGTCAGGTATCCTCACCTGAAGATATTCTCGTCTATATAGCCTCTAGACCTCACATCAGCTCCAGGACATATCTTTAAGAATGTAACTTCTTCCTGATTCAGTATCAGATATCCACAAAACTTCTGTTTCAGGCTACCTCTCAGTATCAGCTCAGGAGCTAAGCACAGACCACATTCATCTTTGGAGCCCATTTAACAACCAGCCCCTTCCTTTCTCTCCCTAAAAAACATCACCTACTTCCTCAGATAATGTGACTGCTCACTCAGGTGGTCTCCTACGAAATCAGCATTCAACAATAACACTCTTCAGAAAAGGTCCACCCTCATCCTCCTATGTGTAGACATTAAGTATGACGGGGCACACCAGTGTAAATGTGACAGAGGCATATTCTTCAAGAAGCTGAGAGTCTACTGGGAGAGACAGACACCTGTTCAAATAATCGTACACAAGCCAAAATGCACAAAGAGCTATAAACCCAAAAACCAAACCCACCCTCCAGTCGATTCCAACTCATAATGACCTTATATGACAAAGCAGATCTGCACCATAAGGTTTCCAAGGCTGTAAATCTTTATGGAAGCAGACGGCCACATCTTTCTCCCCATGACTGGCTGGTGGGTTTGAACTGCCAACCTTCTGGTTAGCAGCTGAGTGCTTAACTACTGTGCCACCAGGGCTCCTCCTACAGAGCTATAAGCCTGGGAATTTACCAGTGGCAGGAATAACATCCTTCATGATTTAAAAACAGCTTGAGAAATAATTACTGATCACCTTCTGTATAGCAGGTACTGAACAGGGCCTAGGGGGAAAATGAATCAAGTATCTTATCCTCAAGAAACTTTCAGTCTAAATCAAGCGCACACAAATAGCAAATTTCAGTATAATATGCACAGGGTGTCATGGATGCAGGAAAAAAAAAAAAGAGTACAACACGAGTGTTCAGGCAAGGCTTCCTAGAAAAGCTAAAGTATGTGCTGAAAATGCCAGGAAGGCAGGGATATGCCTGTTTTCTTTACCAATGTGAATCCATATAGCTAACAAAACCCAAAAAACCAAACCTACTGCCGTCGAGTGGATTCCGGCTCAGAGCAACCCTACAGGACAGAGCAGAACTGCCCCATAGGGTTTCCAAGAAGCAGCTGGTGGATTCCAACTACTGGGCTTTTGGTTACCAGCCTACACCACCAGATCTCCATTAAAAATAAATAAATAAATAAATAAACTGAACCCTTTGCCACCAAGACAATTCCAACTCATAGCGACCCTATAGGACAGAATAGAACTGCCCCATAGGGTTTCCAAGGAGTGGCTGGTGGATTCCAACTGCTGACCTTTTGATTAACAGCCTCAGCTCTTAACCACTGCAGCACCAGGGCTCCAGCAAATGGCAGAAAATCAGTAAGTAATGATAAATGAATTGGTGGAATTAATCAGGCAAAGAAAGGTGTGAAGGGCATTAGAAGAGTGTGGAAAAAAGCATGCAGCAGTACAAACTGTGTGGGCAACGATGAGCAGGTAAGGAACACCAGGACCTAAGACTCTGGACAGGCAGTGAGAGGAACCAGGATGAGACATTGGAATAACCTGGCTCTAGCTAAGAGCCTGAAACAGAAACAAGACTGGTGGTCAATAAATATATTAATGTAAACAACTGATATTTTTTTCCAAAAGATACACACAAAGTACTATGGGAAAGCAGACAAGGGAGAGATTCACCCTTATTTAGGATTACCATGGGAGCATATGGTATTTACTAAGTATCTGACAAATCAATGACACTGTGACCACACTGCCCACTGCTTTGAGTTACCATTCTAAAATCCAAAGTATACAGGATCCACATGAAGTGAGGAACTGATGCCTGAACGAAAAACTCTATTTCTTGATATCGTGTCTAAATACTAACAAGGAACTTAAATTTTATTAGCTGGTCTAAAATATACTTGATTACAGGGCCTCAAAAATAACAGATAGCACAGTCCCCATTATGTAGAAAGCACTCAAAAAACGTTCTGTAAAGGTATGCAAGAAATAAATAGCCCCTCATTCACTGCAAATTCACAATTAATCCATCACAGTACATGACAGAACAAATGAGTTATTCTGAAAAATGTGGTAGATAATACAAAAACATCTTTAAAAAGGGAAAAACCGCTAGCTTTGAAAATCTTAAAAATTTCTTTTTAAGTGCACCTTAAGGATAAAACATTTTCCAGTAAATATTATGTGCTTATGGAGATGCAAATTCAAGTTTTTTTTTTTTCCTTCCCTAGTGAAAGAAGCATCTAAAAGTGAATTTTTAGAAAAAGAGCAACTTTGAAGACACATAGGCTGCTTCTGTACTGGCTGAGCAAGAGAAGAAAAACTGGAAAGGAAATGGAAAACACATTAGACACAAAGGTCTGAAAACACACTGGCTGCTTGGCTGTCTGCCTGGCAAGGCTGGAGCTGCAACGACTAGTGACCAGACCCAGACAGGTGGGTGTGAGGAGGCAACACACAAATGCACCATGCCACTACTAACTGAAAAATTCAGAACAGGAACTGTCTCCACAGATAGGAGGTTCAGGAGCTTTCTGGCAACTGCTTTTCAAATTAAGGTTAACATTACTATCTGACACTGATCAAATCAGCCAGCTGTCAAAGTACAATTTTAAAAAAAGATACCTCAAATGAAAAGTATACATCACAGGTCCAAGGTACCCACTGGAGGGGAAGTGGCCCTTCGTCTGTGTAGTTCCTAGTTCAGTTATATCCAAAGGCTCAAAAGACAGCCCGTGATTCTTTAACACGGGTTCACAGAAATAAAGAGTTAATTTGCTCAGGCAAAATTCTTTCCTAATGAATCACTGCCCTTCAATTTGCTCTTTTATTTAACATTTACAAAGGTTGTTATTGACGTTTGCTCTATGTCACTGCCAGGGGACCAAGCTGTGTCTATGCTTAGAAAGAACACAATAGAGACAAGGCGGAGTTATAATCAACACTGAAGCTTTCCTTCCTCATACTGCCAAATATATCCTGGCCCAGGCAACCTCCTCTGAAATACTGCAGAGCCAATTAAATTGATCATTGTACTACATACAAGATAAGCTTTCTGCATTGCAAGAACAGATACAACAAGGGTAACAGGCAAAAATGACTCAGTAAAATTATGAATAACAAAACTTTATTTAATATGCCTCCCTTTTATTTTTCTGTGGACAGATTTTTTAAATGACCTCTTTATGAAATAAAAACAATTTCTTAATGTCTGCAAGCTTTCTTCTGCCTTCTGTGATCCATAAAACTCCTTCTGAAATTATGTAATATTTTTAATGTTGAGAGTTGCAGGATTCTAATTGGAATAAAATGATCCCCAAAGCTGAGGGAAGTGTTAGAAATTTTACTTTATCAATAATTCAAATCAAACCCACTGCCATCAAGTCAATTCCGACTCATAGGGACCCTACAGGACAGAATAGAACTGCCTCGTAGAGTTTTCAAGGAGCACCTGGTGGATTCGAACTGCCGACCTTTTGGTTAGCAGCTGTAGCACTTAACCACCACGTCACCAGGGTTTTCTTATCAATAATAGTTAATGTTTATTGTACACTATTGACATGCCAGGTACTATGTGCAGTTCTTCACATTGAATAAGCCCTTAAATTCTCAAATCAATCCTATAACCTAAGTATAATCACTGTCCTCATTTATTTGGAAAGAAACTGAAGCTTAGAAGCTAGGGGCAGGATTTGAAGTTAACGCAGGTAGTGTGATATGGCGCAGTGGTTAAGCTCTTGGTTGCTAAATGAAAGGCCAGTGGTTCAAATGCACCCAATGCTCCCTGGGAAAAAAGACCTGGCAATCTGCTCTCGTAAAGATTACAGCCTAGGAACCCTCTGGGGCAATTCTACTCCACTATGGTCACTACAAGTTGGAATCGACCCAGCAGCTCATGACAACAACAGTCTGATGACAGTCTTGGCTGCGGGAAGGTAGGTCTTACCTACAGTAATGAAGGAAGTTCATTCATAGCAGATCTTACAGTAATGGGAGAAGCCATTTTCTAACAAAGCTAATAATATCTAATTATAGATTATTAATGGTAAAGAAGAGATCAATGTGCTTTTTTCTACTTCCCTTATCTGACCGGGTTAAGATGCTAGCAGCTAAATTCCAACATGAGGCATTATTCTTCTACTTTAGTTCCGTTTTTCCTCATGAATAAAACTGTCGTTAAAGGAACAAACTACATGGGTTAACAGATTGATACTGATGCTGAAAGAATGATGAAATGTGGAAACATCAGTGCTCCAATCAACTCAGACCTGGGAAAGGGAGTCAATAAAAGTCGTTAACAATCATTACTTTGTCCGCGGGCTTCTTCTCAACCACCCTGTCACAACTAAACAAAACACCTGCTTCCCAGCATTAAATTACACAGGGAAAAGTAATCCGAATGAAATGGGGAATCGATTATTATATAAACTCTACTAAACTGTAACCTCTCGGCGGGCAAGATCTTATGGCTCTCATATATCATCTAGCTAAACAATTATTAAAAAAAAAAAACAATATATTCTGCAACAGTACCACTAATGAACTATTGAGTAAAAACTAATGAACTACTGAGTTCCATAATCGTACCTGTAAGTAAGCTATTAGGAACCTGGAGTCTGTATGTGTCTATAAGAAAATGCTCCTACATGGAACTCAGTGTCAGGACGGTGTGACAGCTGAACAGCATCAGCTTTAGCGTCAAGGAGACCAGCATCCCCCTATCACTTACCAGCAACATAAAGAAAATGCTTAGCCTTACTATACCTCAGTTTCTTCAACTGTAAATGGAAACAATAATAAACCTACCTTAAATTGTTTTTCTGAGGGATTAAATAAGACACTGTTACAGAAACAATCAGAACAGGTTCTAACATGGAAAAAAAAAAAGCACTCTGTAAATGATGTCTAGGAACTGAATGGAAGAAAGAAGAAAAATAGCATTTTCTTCCATCATTTTTGGGTACAGGTCTGGAGGGGTATATCTTGGTTTTCTTTTTCTCTCTCATTTTATAACCCTCTCCTACTACCCACCATCCCTCTACTCCTGTGGTGCCCGGGTACTAAACCCTTACCCCCTACGTTGGTTTGTTATCCAAGGTGCGCCACACTCTGTAGCAACGGAATTCTCTCCTCCCTCAGTCGAAACTTCTCTGCTAGGAATTAAACAATCTGATTTAACTGATTTTAACAATACATTAATATTTTGAAGGATTATGAGTACTATCTCAAATCAGTGTTCACTGGTGGAATACAAAGCAGTGAACCAAAAAATTGTAAGCAGAAATAAAGAGACCAGCCTTTTCTAAGAGTCAGCCTACACGCCTGCTCCTTAAGTCTTTCTACTAGTCACAGCTCCTTCCAATATAATCCACAAATCCCCCAGATTGTATTTTCAAAATAGCTTCCATACCTGCTTGCAGGTAAGGACAGCCAGTTGCTCATAAGCTGCTGATGTCACCCCAGTTTCACCTATTACTGCTGTAACATATGTTTTGATGTTGAAACATCAGGAAAAAGTAGAATTTTTTTCTTTACCTTGGTCAGATTCTAAAATCTAGAATTAAATACACATCTACAGTTCATTTATAAATATAAAAGTTTATGTAGTTCATTCCATGAGTAACTAAATGAACTGTGCCAGAGTTGCTGAATATCAAACTGACAGGGACTAGCCAGTAATTTTTAACGTAACTCTGAACCAAATCAATGTCCCTTTGACCTTCTACCCATTGAAGAAAGGAGGGAAAACCATCACTTACCGTATGAACAAACTGGAACTCAAATGAATCTTCTATTTTGTAAACCACAGAAAGAGCCAATCTGTAAGCTCAAAGTCTTCTCAGCCTAAACCAAACCTCAATCAGACATTTAATTCTGTTTGAGGGTTGTTTTATATTACTGTCATATAGCATAAACATAAATAGAAAGCAAAATAAGATGCTTCTTGCTAATTCTCAATTTTCTTTCCTCTTTGCATTAAAACAAAAACCCTTATTTCAGCTCTCAGTTTGATAAGGAATAGCTTTCATTTACCCATTTATTCAATATATATTTGTTAGCATCTCTTTATGCAAGACATGCTAGGTACCAAAAACACAGGAAAACTTAAAAGTCTGCCAGCTGTATTTTGAAACCAAGAATGTTGTCTAGAAAGAAATGGGAAGAATAAACACTGGGATTTTGTTAAACCAGAAAGAACCAATTTCAAGAGAAATTCATGGATTCTAAAAATGCTTACAGAGGCTAACCCTTTCCACCTCACCTATCTCTGCCAACACCTCCTCTGAAAGTTGTAATTGTTTATGTAAACATTACGGTAAGGTTAAACAGTCCATAATCCTTTTTCACTGGATGAAAAGCAGGTTAGGATGTTTGCCAACCACAGCCATTTCCCCAAGTAACAAGCTCCTGATGAGCTAATAAATAAAACACCATATAATGTGTTCATACCTCAAAAAGCAATAAGCAATCACTAATGTTATTGAGATAAACATGCTCTCAAAAAGGGATCACACATGTATATATATGATACATAAATAAACACTTAGGTATGTGTGTACATACTTTTTTAGGCTTTTGAGATACAGATATAGATATATAAAACACCTTAAAAATATTCACATTGTAAATACAATATGGTATCTTGGATTGGATCCTGGAATGGAAAACGGACAACAGTGGAAAAACTGGCAAAATGTAAACAAAGTCTAGAGCTTTGTTAATAATATTATACCAATGTTAACTTTTTTAGTTTTGACAAATGCATCCTGGTTAGGTAAGACGTTAACATTAGACGAATCTGGGTGAATGTGGATGGAAACTATATTATTCTTGTAACTATTCTATAAACCTAAAATTATTTCAAAATAAAAAGTTTACTAAAAAAAAAAGGGAGGCTCGCAAAAGTAAATTTTGTTCTTAGGCCTAAATAAATTCTAAAAATGTAAGCTATTCATTGAAGTCCATGATCCTTGTTGAGAAGGTCATTACCAAAACTCTATTATAATTTCAAGATTGGGGACCTCAGCCAGGTTTCACCTGTAGATTTTCTTTTCAAAGGTAGTTTTGTATCTTCTAGCAGACAAGGCCCTCAACTACAGTACTCCATTCTAGAGAAGGAAGGGAGAGCCACTCAAGAAACGTCAACTTTATTATTTACCAAGTGTCACTGTATTTCAGGCATTATACTAGAAGATACGGATACGAGGATAAATAACAGAGACCTGTTATATACTTCAGCAGAAGACAGAATTGTACACAACTCTCTATGATAAAAGGTGATAAAACGTTGTTGTTGTCAAGTGACATCAAGTTGATGTCACTGGATTGTAGAGTATTTGACAGAGATGGGGATGAAAACATGAAGCCCGAGCCAGATAATGAAGGTCTGGGCCTTAAGGAACCATCTACTGCACCTCATCTTTACTCTGCAGACAGTACACAAAGGAGAACAATGTAGACAGACCTGTGATAGCTATTTGCCATGAAAAGGCGAAATCCATAATTTAAAACTTAAAAAAAAAAAAAAAAAATTCCAAACTGAAAAATCATGTTTAAACTAAATAAGTTTTATTTTTCTTTTCCCACTTAAATGTACTGTTTCTTCCCACAGCTTAAGCTGGAATTTAATTTTAGACAATGTTCTTTTTATGCACATTATAAGTGCACCTAGTACGAAGTCCTCAGTAGTTCTTCTGAAGATAATTTTTTCTTGTCTTGGTATTCCCCACTCTGCACAGTGTTTAGCGCACAGAAGGTACTTAATAAAATAACAAGCAGCAGGTGGTGTATTAAAACTCTAACAGAAAAATTTTAAGAATGTGTGCTACACTAAATCAATTTCATAAAAATGAAACGCCTGTCCACTGGTTTTCCAGAGAAACTCAAGGCCACTCAACTGCTCACTCCTAGGATACGGCACTCGAAGCTGCTCTCTGCAGCTTCTCTGCACCTGAACGTTTGCTGAGATCAAGTTGCAGCTTGGCGAGACATAACCACTCACGGTGAGGAGGGAATTCCAAGTGGTGGTGTTTCTTCCTCCAGGTGATCTGCCAAAGTAGTCATCCACCTTCAGGCACAAAACCAACCCAGGGCAGGCCCTGAAAGTCACCTGAGGCTTGGCTCCTTTTCACCACGATGTCAGACCACTGGGAAACCGGAAGGCCTGAAAACTCAAGGGAGGACAGGCCAGAGGCCTCTTGTGGTCTGGAGGTCCTTCCCTGCCCCAGGCCTTCCTACCAAAACCTGGAGAAGGAGAGCCCCCAACTGTCAGAGGCTCATTGTTTCTGGACTGAAAAATTTCCATACTCATTCCCACCTTCCCAAGATTTGACGAGGGGCAGATGATTTTGCTTCTTTCTACGTCACATCATGTAAAATATGAACAATATGCTCTAGCAATATTCGCATGTTCACCCTGAAGATAGTCAGTTCTTCCCTTTAGATATCTAAAAAAGCTGGAGAGAGTGGGGTTGGCTGCTTGCTCCCATGACACTTTCTCATAACTCTTCTCTTTTGGCCCTCTCCCCAACAAAGTGTTTATTCTTTTCAAGATATATAAACCAAACCTATTTGGCCCACTAAACCACACACTGCAACTTGAATCTTCTATTATCATGTCATGGAGCTCAGGTGGCATGGTGGTTAAGCATTCAGCTGCTAACCAAAAGGTCGGCAGTTCAAATCCACCAGCCGCTCCTTGGAAACCCTACGGGGCAGTTCTACTCTGTCCTACAGGGTTGCTATAAGTTGGAATTGACTCAACGGCAGTGAGTTTGGTTTGCCTTTGGTATTATAATTATCGACGGCACTGGATTATCATGTCATTATATTATATATTATCATTATCGACGACACTGGATTATCATGTCAGAAGGCGTCCTGGTGGCACAATGGTTAAGCGCTCCTCTGCTAACCAAAACGCTAGTGGTTTGAACCCAACAGCCGCTACGTGCAAGAGAAGACCTGGTGCTCTGCTCCTGTAAAGATTACAGCCTGACAAACCCTAGAGGGCAGTTCTACTCTGTCCTACAGGGTCACTATGAGTCAGAATCAAGGGCACACACAACATTATCCAGTCAACTCTTCGCTTTTTGCCCTAACAATTTAATGAATGTTGGGAATATTCTGAATGTGTGGATTCCAAGTGCCTCAAATGTTAAGTATCCTTTGCTATTCTCACCAAATGTGAGAGGCGTTAATTTCAGTCTGTACACTTGTACAATGAGATGAACCACGCCTCTTTTTACTTTACGCACCCAATGCATTGCTTCTACCCAGACCAAACTCAAACAACTTGTAAAGTTAGATGGCACCTCTTACAGGAAATCAAAGGACTTCCTGAACTGAACAGAAGGCAGCAGCTCATATTACTATGCTTGCTTTCTCTTCTTTCCTATATGCAAGTCTCAGTCAGTTTCCCCAATTAAAACACAAATTCCTAAGACTCTAAGTCATAGAGGAAATAAATAATGGGATCTATAGAAAGATGATTCCGGTTTCTCAAGTAGCATAAGCATTTGCTTAGATTCCTTATTGAAAATAAAAATGTGATACACATTAGGTCAGAGACAATAACACAAGCCAAGGAGACTGGAGTCTTACCATTTCACACTATCTGTGAGACTGTTCTCTTCTGTCTGCGCTTGCAAAGGCAAGTTTCTTTTCCCTGACAGTACACTTAAAATTCTTTAGAATAGGAAAATTGTAATCAACAGACAACAGAGTCATTATTTTGAACCTAGATTGATGATGTTAATTAAATATTCCCTACCGTGTGCTTTATTGACCCTTGGACCATTATCTTTCACGGCAATCCATTACGACGCTAACCAGATACACACTGTTACGCTATCATGAGCGTGCATGCTGAGAAAGCTGTATCTTTACAACTTGCTGGGTAATTTAGGAGTTTTTTTTTTTTTTTCCAAGTTTACATTGTCTATAAATTTTCTCATTAGAAATATCAGGACCATTTGTATCTTGAATTGAAATTTTATTCCATCCATCATATACAGGTTAGAGGTGGCTGATCTAGCCTCTTTAATTTTGCTGCTTCACAAATTAATGCTTTCTAGATATCTGGCATGTTTGTTTTCATTGAACACAAGAATTCCTTAAAGTTGACTTAAAGTACAACTGTGATTTATGGTAAGGTGTAAATGATCTAAATAAGAATATTTAATGACATTAAATAAGCACGAAAATTTTAACATTTTTATGAAGAAAGGTAGAAAGCCAAGTTAATCGGCCTTTGACAGTTTCCGTTCATTTGTGTTTTACAACAGCACTGAGTATTCATGTCAATGAAAATGGAAAACACCATACATGACAACAGGGTAAGAGAAACTGAGCTCCTTTAACTAGTTCACAGTTAGCCTAGGTCATAGGTTCAAGCTAACTGAACATAAGAATAAATTAAAATATCTGACGGTAAGGACTGAAGAGAAATAGAAACTTAAACACTCACAGAAAAAGCATAGGGAAACTACAAAGAATAGCACAATTACTCTTTAAATACTACAGAACTTAACAGGTTTTTCTATTTGAGATGTTAGAAATTATAATTATTGTGCATACTTCCAACTAGCTGCCTTAAAAGAAATAAGACAATTTTTAAAAAGATCAGATGCTCCATCCCCTCCCTAAAATAGAATCTTTGATACCTTCACAATAGCTGACATCTTAGCCCTTCCAGCTCTTGCTAGCTGACCCCACACGCTAAAGCACAGCTACAAATGCCCAGAGAAAGAAGACCCACTGGGGAAGACTGCTCTGCTCAGTTTTGCATGCGCCAATGGCCCTCACACTACATAAAGACACCCTACAGCCAGATTAACTCACACAATGAAGCAAAAAGGAAAATTTGAGATTTAAACATTTCATCTTAAACCTTTTTTTAAGTAAGTGGTGGTTTTCCTTTACTTTAGATATCACATATATGATAAAATCTGCCCCAAGGACATACCCACACTAATTACCACTTGAAAAATATTTCTAAAAACCTTAAATTTATAATGCATGGTAGTTTGTGACGACTTAAAAAGCAGATCCACAATGATAGCCTTTGTTCTTTTGCAAATGACACAAAAAAAATATGACAAGCATATTTTATTTTTGCCTCTTTGTACACATATTTAAAAGGCAGGGCTTTTAAACAAATTTAGGAAAAAATTAAAAGATTAGGTAGAATTTTTAAAAACCCCAGGGGAAATTGCAAGTTGGCTTGTTGATGTTTTTCTCAACCCCATTTCCAAGAATGCTCTTCTGTCCTCATCCCTCTGCCATTAACCCAAGAGGCTCCTCACTAGGACTCCCTCTAAGGAGGAGTTTGCCTAAAATACCTAACCCTGGGGACCGCCAGAAGAGCCACACCTAGATGCTCACATTCTTTTTATGGAGCCAGCTCCTTGTGACTAATGAGGAACTGGAAATTGAAGAATGTCCTAAGTAGGATCAGCATTCTAGGGGAGAGGAGGGAATTTTTCACATTTAATTGGGATTATAAATGGCAGTCAACTCAATCCACAACCTCATTTCCTATCCAGGTAGAAGTGAGGACCGACTGGGACAAAATTTGTTAATGCATCTTCCTGCGTGGCCTCTGGGAAGGAGAGGTGACAGTGATCAGCCCCAGGTAAAGTTTATCACTGAAGAATTAACTCTGGGACCTTCCAATATTTTTCTCCTAAGTGCATACCATCTTCCTCTTAACCCCAGGCACCAAGCATTTATGTGCTGCCCTCTTGCTGGTATTTTTTCCAACCAAATATTCAATTCTGAAATACACTCTTTTGTCAAATAATGTTGTTTGCAAATAGATGTAACGGATATGTAGCTTGTCGTTTCCTCCTCCTAGCAGGGTCTTGACAGCAAAATCTTTTAATTTTGACGACATCCAATTAATCAATTTTTCCTTTTATGCATCATGCTTCTGGTGTCAAGTCTGAGAGCTCTTTACCCAGCCCTCGATTGCAAAGGCTTCCGTGTTAGTTTCCTAGTGCTGCTTTAACAGAAATACCACAGTGGGTGGCTTTAACAAACAGAAGTTTATTCTCTCAGAGTTGTGAAGGCTGAAAGTCCGAACTCAGGGCACCTGGCTCTAGGGGAAGACTCTCTCTCTGTTGGCACCGGGGGAAGATCATTGTCCCTTTCAGCTTCGGGTCCTCGGTTCCTTGGCAATTTTTGTGGGGCATCTATCTTCCCCCATTTGAACTTGCTCATCTCTGCGTGCTGCTCCTTACAGATCTCAAAAGTGGTCAGGTTTAAGATACAGCCTACATGGACATGGCTTCATTAACATAACAAAGAAAACCCTATTCCCACAAAGAATTACATCCACAGGTATATGGGTAGGGGTTAGGATTTCAACACATTATTTGTGTATTTGGGGGATACAATTCAACCCAGAATAGTTTTCACTTTCTTTTTCCCCCTAAAAGTTTCCGCTTAAGGTTGTGATCCATTTTGAGTCAACTGTTGTTTAAGGTGTGGGGTTTAGGTTGAAGTTCTTTTATTTGCTATGGATGTTCCATACTCCATAATTTGTACCACAACTATTTCTACCAAGGGTGTTAGCTAAGTATTATTTAGGAGCCCTGGTGGCACAGTGGTTAACAGCTAGTCCATAGGAAGACTCTTTTCATCAACAACACTCAGTCTACTTGCCAGACCCTTAGCTATGGTGGTGACGTGACAACCTGGGAGGCGCAGGTCAATGGAGCATTTAGAGTAAGCTGCGAGTATTTCTGTATGTTAACAATTTTACCTGGTTCCAGTACAGTGAATGCTTGTGCACAATGGTTCAAAAGTTCAAGATACTAGATTTTCTTCAATGCAGGTGTACATTCAAAAAAAAAAAATTATTCCGGCTAACGAATAAGGTTTCCTTTTTCCTTTGACTCAATGCCCCCATGTACACGCTACGTTTCAAGTCGTATCAGAACATAAAGAAAGCTTTTTTATCCTATTTGAGCAGCAAAAACTATCTTGGTAACTTTTAAAATAGTAATTTATTTTTGTACAGGTAATGCATGAATATGGCACAAAATTCAAAACCGTATACAACGAAAATAAGTCTCCTTCCCCCTTCTGCCTCCCTGGAGTATCCTTCCCAAGCACCAACCACTGTTCATAATTTCTTTCATAGATATTCTATGTAAACACAAAGGTGTGCATTATTTTTTTAATAAACTTTTTATTTGAAGTAATTTTACAATTCTAGAAAAGTCCCAAAGTTAGTACAGAGACTTCCCGTATGTCCCTAACCCAGTCTCCCAGTGCCGACATCTTACACAACCACAGTACACCTGTCAAAACTAAGAAACTAGCATTAGAACATCACTATTAACTACACCCCAGGCTTTATTAGAATTTCACTATTTTTTCCACTGATGCTATTTTTCTGTTCCAAGATTCAATCCAGGATACCTCATTGCATTTTAGATGTGACTCGTTTTTAACACCAATCAGAACAAGCTTTCCATGCTCTTCTGCACCCATCCCTCTTCACTTAACGTTTCTCAAATATCGTTCTATCAATAAACAGACAGGGATATGACTAAGAGCTGCGTAATACTCCATTGTATGGATATGGTGTAATTCTTTACTTAACCCATCCTCTTAATTTCTGGTAGCTTTGGTCCCAAACAAGAGCTGTTCCTGCCCACCCATTTCATCTGCTCTTCACGCATCATAGTATTAGTCAACAACTTATTAAGCTCCCTATAATAAGCGTACTCGTTGCCGTCAAGTCAATTCCAACTCATAAGCACCCTACAGGACAGAGCAGAACTGCCCCACAGGGTTTCCACGGAGCAGCTGATAGATTCGAACTGCCAACCTTTTGGTTAGCAGCCGAGCTCGTAACTACTGTGCCACCACAGCTCCATAACGAGCACAGCAGCTCATATTAATGTAACACTTTAGAGATAATGAGTGGTCATAGTGACCAATATCCATTTAGTCCTCACAACACTCCCAATTACTTGTACTAGTATCCCAGTTAAGAAATGAGGAAAAGAACTCTGGGACCTAAGTGATTAGCCCAGGGCATGAAACAAGACCCAGCCAGGTTCTCATTCAAGAAGTGTTCACTGCATTATGCAGGTCTACTGTGAAATACTCATAACTGGAATCCACTTGATGGCAGCAGGCTCTTTTATTCTGAAATACTATGAAGAGTTTGTTCCTCATATCACAAAATATTATTTTAAAAGGCAATTTTTCCTGGGGACGTGAAAAATCATACAACTGTATCACAGTTCAACTAGTTCCATGCTGATGGACACGTAGATGACTGTAATTTTTCTGTATACAATACTGTGATAAAGATTCCTACACATTTTCAGTTACTTTGTTGCTGTTGTGGTTGTCAGTTACCATGAAGTTGATTTCAACTCACGGAGACCCCATGTGTGCAAAGCAGAACTGCCCCCATAGGGTTTTCTTGGCTATAATCTTTTCTCTTTTTAATCGTGCTTTAAGTGAAAGTTTACAGTTCAAGTTAGTTTCTCATAAAAAATTTATATACACATTGTCATGTGACCCTAGTTGCTCTCTCTATAATGTGACAGCAACTCCCCCTTTCCACCCTGGATTTCCTGTGTTTATTCAACCAGTTCCTGTCCCTTTCTGCCTTCTCATCTCACTTCCAAACAGGAGCTGTCCATTTAGTCTCATGTATCTACTTGGGCCAAGAAGCATACACTCTTCACAAGCGTCATTCTATGTCCAGTCTAAACCTTGTCTCAAGAGTTGGCTTTGGGAATGGTTTTAGTTTTGGGCTAACAGAGATTCTGGGGGCCATGTCTTCCAGGGTCCCTCCAGCCTCAGTCAGACCATTAAGTCTGGTCTTTTTACTAGAATACGAGTTCTGCATCCCACTTTTCTCCCCACTCTATCAGGGACTCTCTGTTGTGTTCCCCATTAGGACAGTCATTGGTGGTAGCCAGGCACTATCTAGTTCTTCTGGTCTCAGGCTGATGGAATCTCTGGTTTATGTGGCCCCTTCTGTCTCTTGGGCTCATATTTTCCTTGTGTCTTTGGTGTTCTTCATTCTCCCTTGCTCCAGGTGGGTTGAGACCAATTGATGCGTCTTAGATGGGCACTTGTTAGCTTTTAAGACCCCAGACGCCACTCACCAAAATGGAATGCAGAACACTTTCTTAAAACACTCTGTTATGCCAACTGACCCAGATGTCCCCTGAAACCATGGTCCCCAGATCCCCACTCCTGCTACTCTGTCTCTCGAAGTGTTTGGTTGTATTCAGGAAACTTCCCAGGTTTTGGCTTGGCTGTAATCTTAACAGAAGCAGATGGCCAGGCCTTTTCTTCCTCAGTACCACTGGGTGATTAGAACTGCCAACCTTAGATTTGGAGTTGAGGGCAAACTGTTTTGTACCATGTAGGGAACCTTATTTCAATTACTTTGTTGTTGGTAGGTGCCATTGAGTCAGTTCCTACTCACAGCAACCCTATGTACAACAGAACAAAGCACTGCCTAGTCCCACACCATTCTCATGACTGCTGTTAGGCTTGAGTCCATTGTTGCAGCCATTGTGTCAACCCATCTCCTTGAGAATATGCCTCTTTTTCGCTGTTGACCCTCAACTTTCCCAAGCCTGATGCCCTTCTCCAGGGACTTGATTGTTCCTGATAACATGTCCAAAGTGTGTGAGACACAGTCTCGCCATCCTTGCTTCTAATGAGCATTCTGGTTCTACCTCTGCCAAAATAGATTTAGTCATTCTTTTTTAAGTCCATGGTGTATTCAATATACTTCGACAACATCATAATTCAAAGGTGTCAATCCTTCAGTCTTCCTCATTCATCGTCCATCTTTCACATGCATATGAGACCATGGCCTGGGTCAGGCTCACCTTAGTCTTCAATGTCGCATCTTTGCTTTTCAACACTTTAAAGAGATCTTCTGCAGCAGATCTGTCCAATACAATGTCTTTTGACTTCTTGATTGCTGCTTCCATGGGCGTTGACTGTGGATCCAAGTAAAATGAAATGCATGAAAAATTCAATCTTTTCTCTGTTTATCATGATGCTGCTTACTGGTCCAGTTGTAAGGATTTTTGTTTTCTTTATGTTGAGGTGTAATCCATACTGAAAGCTGTGGTCTTTGATCTTCATCAGTAAGTCCTTCAAGTCCTCTTCACTTTCATTGAGCAACATTGTATCATCTGCATAATGTAGATTGTTAATCAGTCTTCCTTCAATCCTGATGTGAAATTCTTCTTCATATAATCCATCTTCTAGAATTATTTGCTCAACATACAGATTGAATAGGTATGGTGAAAGACTACAACCCTGACACACACCTTTCCTGACTTTAAACCATGCAGTATATCTCCTTATTCTGTTCAAACAACGGCCTCTTGATCTATGTAAGGTTCCTCAGGAGCACAATTAAGTGTTCTGGAATTTCCATTCTTCCCAATGTTATCCATAATTTGTTATGATCCACACAGTGGAATACCTTAGCATAGTCAATAAAACACAGGTAAACGCCTTTCTGGTATTTTCTTTCAGCCAGTATCCAACTGAAATCAGCAAAGATATCCCTGGTTCCACATCCTCTTCTGAATCTAGCTTGAATTTCTGGCAGTTCCCTGTCAATGTACTTCTGCAGCCACTTTTGAATGATCTTCAGCAAAATTTTACTTGCATGTGATATTAATGATATTGTTCAATAATTTCTGCATTTAGTTGGATTACCCTTCTTGAGAATAGGCATAAACATGGATCTCTTCCAGTAGGCTGTCCAGGTAGTTGTCTTCCAAATTTCTTGGCATAGAAGAGTGAGCACCTCAAGCACTACATCCATTTGCTGAAACATCTCAATTGGTATTTTGTCAATTCCTGGAGCCTTGTTTTTCACTTATGCCTTCCGTGTAGCTTGGATTTCTTCCTTCAGTACCATCAGTTCCTGATTATATGCTACCTCCTGAAATAGTTGAACATCGGCCAATTCTTTTTTGTATAGTAACTCTGTGTATTCCTTCCATCTTCTTTTGATGTTTCCTGCATCACTTAATATTTTCCCCCAGAGAATCCTTCACTATTGCAACTCAAGGCTTGAATTTTTTCTTCAGTTCTTTCAGCTTGAGATATGCCAAGCATATTCTTCCCTTTTGGTGTTCTCTCTCCAGGTCTTTGCACATGTCATTATAATACTTTACCTTGTCTTCTTGAGCCACCCTTTGAAATCGTCTGTTCAGCTCTTTTACTTCATCATTTCTTCCGTTCGCTTTAGCTACCTGTCTTAGACATTTAGGGCTCCTGTAACAGAAATACCAAAAGTGGGTGGCTTTAATAAAGAGAAACTTATTCTCTCAGAGTCCAGCAGGCTACAAGTCCAAATTTAGGGTGTCGGCTCCAAGGTAAGGCTTGCTCTCTGTCGGCTCTGGAGGAAGGTCCTGGTCATCAATCTTCCCCTGGTCAAGCAGTTTCTCAGCACAGAGACCCCGGGTCCAAAAGACACACTATTCTCCCAGCTCTTGTTTCTTGGTGGTATGAGGGCCCCATGTCTCTCTGCTTGCTTCTCTGTTTTATATCTCAAAAGAGACTGGCTTAAGACACTATCTAATCTTGTAGGTCTCAATCCATATAACTGCTGCTAATCCATCTTATTAACATCATAATGATAGAATTTACAACACATAGGGAAATCTCATAAAATGACAAAATAGTGGACAATCACACAATACTGAGAATCATGGCCTAACCAAGTTGACAGATGTCTTGGGGGATACAATTCAATCCATGACACTACTTGACGTTCAAGAGCAAGTTTCTGGGTCTCTTCTGACATCCATTTTGGTCTTTTCTTTCTTTCCTGACATTTTAATGACCTCTTGCTTTCTTCATGTATGATGTCCTTGATGTCATTCCACAACTCGTCTGGTCTTCGGGCATTTGTGTTCAACATGTCAAATTTATTCTTGAGATGTCGATTACTTGGTTAGGTTAAATTCCTTAGTGGTGCAGTGAGTAAAGACACAATGTACTCTTTTGAATGGCTCTATAAATCCATCTTAATAAGTGTGTTTGGGGCTAGTGTAAATTTGGGACATTAAAAGTACACTGTATAAGGAAATCAGTTCGGAAGTTCAGGTGAGCTGCAATGTCCTAAAACTGTTCAGTATAGCAAGTTACCAAAGGAAACCAGGACAGACTGAAAGAAAAATAAAAACAGATATAGGGGATGTGTACGACATACAAATTGCCTTACAAGTTCATGTCTGAAAACACAACTTCAGTCATGCTGTTCAGTCGATTTTTGACTCATAGTGACTCCATGTGACCAAGTAGAACTGCCTCATAGGGCAGCACAATAGTTAAGCACTCAGCTGCTAACTGAATGGTTGGTGGTTCAAATCTGCCAGCTGCTCTGAGGGAGAAAGATGTGGCAGTCTGCTTCTGCAAAGATTACAGCCGTGGAAACCATATGGGGGAATTCTACTCTGTCCCATAGGATCACTAGGAGTTAGAATTGAGTCAACAGCAATGGGTTGTGGTTTCGTGTTTACAGAAGCAGATAGCCAGTTCTTTCTCCCACAGACCCGTTGGCTAGGTTTGAATCGCCAATCTTTCAGTCAGTAGCCACGCATTTGACAACTGTGCCACAGGGCTACTTGACAACACAACTGCCTATCTCTTAGGGCCTCAGCTGCTGGAAAGGGTAGCAAATACCCGTGTGCATGTATGTATACATATACTCCTCAAATCTCTCTAGAAAAAAACACTTGCTACTACAGCAATAACTGAAGATATGTTTTTTTCTAGTAACTTGGTAAAACACCTCAAGGTAACACAAATTATTAAAGACACCTGACTGAAACCTTACTATAAAATGGAACAAAACAAAAATCTATCTTTAGCATGTGCTCCTATTTTGTCTAAACGTGCACCCACCCACCCACACACAGAAAACACATATACCACAAGAGGAAAATGCTCAGCACTTGATGTCACTAAAGGATGACATAACTTAATTTCCTCAAAACCCATTAGTTTGCACAAAAGGAAAATAGAAGCAGGTGAGGATTCTTTGGTGTGAGCATATTTAATTTATGTAAACCTGTGCAAAAATGTATTAAAATTACCACATAACAGCACAATATCATCACTGAAAGCTTTCAGGCTGAAGATAGCTTTAAAGTGAAGAGGAACAGAAAATCAGAAAAGCTCCTAGACACAAATCAGTAAGCACTGCACATGAAAATTTCTAAATATATATCCTGACTTAGAATAAAATCTATAATTTAAATTTATATTTACCTTACAGAAATTATTCGTATGCAGGCCTAGAAAATATCACCATATTTTTTTGTTGCCCTCATCCTTTGAGGAGATTTCCAGGTCGGGCGTGAAGACTTCCACTAAAGTAACAGGATACTTTACTGACGGTGACGCCGTTGTGACACTGTCTCCCATCACGGACTCTCCCTAGGAGCTCTTCTCCAGGGCTGTTCTCTGAAGAGCTCTCTCTAAACCACCCCACCCCAGCCCCGCCACATCTCTGCCATGTGGCCTATTTCTCCCTTTCCCTCTCCTAATCTGAGATCCCAATTCACTACAGTTACTATTTCGATGTTTCTATTTTGAGACATGTTTTTTTCTTTTTTTTTAATTTCAGATTATAGGAAGATAAGGGGCAAACATGATTTCAAATGGAGGCTCTCTGACAATTGCCTAAAATGCCAGTGATCAATATCATGCTTGAAGGCAAAAACAATTCACCTAATAAATACTTTACCATTTATATAGAGTCAATGAAGCCCAAGAAATTGTAGAAATAATTCAACACTACCCACACCACCATCCACTATGTTTTAAAAAACCCTGGCACTTTCCTTAAAATTTCCGATGTGTGACTTACTAACTCTTCAATAAGTTGACAGGGTTGCTGTTGTTTAAAGCATTTTTGTTAAGTTATTCTGAGCAAGGTCAGCAAAATCCGACCTATAGGCCAAATCTTGCAGCCTGCAAGTTTAGGAGTGGTTTTACATTTTTAGATGGTTATATAAGTACCTCTACCATCCATCTTCCAGCTTGCTATAGCCTGGGTGTTGCTGTGATGCTGGAAGCTCTACCACCGGTATTTCAAATACCAGCAGGGTCACCCATGGTGGACAGATTTCAGTGGAGCTTCCAGACTAAGAATGACTGGGAACAAAGGCCTGGCAATTTACTTCAGAAAAGTTCCCAATGAAAACTTTATGGATCACTACAGAACACTGACTTCCTTACTTTAGACATCTCGTTAGGAGGGCTCAATTGCTGGAGGAGGACATCATGTTTGGTGAATTAAAGGGCCAGTGAGGGTGTGGGAGACCCTCGGTGAGACAGATTTGTACAAGAGCTGCAACGATGCACTTAAACATACTGGTAATTTTGAGGACAAGGCAGGGCCAGGGAACATTTCATTCTGCTATACAAAAGGTCACCACGAGTCAGAGTCGACTCAATGGCAGCTACCAACAAAATAAGTACCTGCATGATACGTTTGGTCTTGCCTCCTGACCTGCAAGCCCTAAGCCATTTATTATCTGGCTCTTCATGAAATAGTTTACTGACTCCTTATCTCAGGGACCAGTGTATGCAAGATAAATTAATAGTATTTATAATTAACTATAAATAAACTAATTGATTTAATTTGCTGTGAAGCAGCCTTGGGCTCCAATCCCATTTTAATTGTGACTCCCTAGAAATTTCATACAACCTCCTGTCTGTAGCTGACAATCCTCCGGGGTGTTCTCAGAGTGAAAAACAAGTAAGCGATACCAGAATGACTATCAAATCACCACATCACACATACGACAACAGCCAAGAGATATTTTTCAAGAAGAAAGAATTATGCAAAAATGCAGCCACATGTATATTGCTTTACGTAAATATTTTTTTGTGTGTGAGAGAGACAGAAGTCCTAAAATATAGGTAGACTGGCAAGTTCTGGTCTTCATAAAAACCTAAAATCCCAATAACAATGGCAGAAAAAAATCCAAGCTGGAAGTCACAGAAGGTGTAAGGTATGAAAAGCAAAAGTTGAATTTTGCAAGAAAAAAGAAATAAGTGGTGAATCGTTCCAATTAAGCAACCTTCTTTTGAGGGGTTTCACTTAGAAAGTATGAGGCTTATTAAAACAGCAATGAGGTAGAAAATCTACACAACTCAAGAGTCAGAAAGAGATGACTATCTTCAAACAATTACATGGTACAAGTTAAGCCAAAGCAATTCAGGATATACTTTGAATTTTTCTTTTTTTTTAAACTTGGTGGCTAATAAAAACTTAAGGAGCCCTGGTGGCGCAGTGTTTAAGCACTTGGCTGTTTTCCAAAAGGTCAGCAGTTCAAACTCACCAGCCACTCCTTGGGAGAAAGATGTGGCAGTCTGCTTCCATAAAGATTACAGCCTTGGAAGCCCTATGGGGCAGTTCTACTCTCTGTCCTACAGGGTCACTATGAGTCGGACTCAACTCAACGGCAATGGTTTATTTTTTAATCAAAATTTATATAAACTTTATGACTACTAATCAAGCTTGTACTAACTCCTTACTTTGGAAGAGATTTCCAGAGTTTTCAGGTATTCAGGGACAGGGGCAGTGCCAGGAGCACCTCCCCTGCCTCAGTCTTTATAACAACTATGTATTTCTAAACACTCCCAATAAAGAACCACTGGGTCAGATGACCTCTAAGGCCCATTCCAGCTCAAACATTTTGTGAGATTTTTAATATTTTAAGCATTTATTTCTAACAAAACACTCAAAAAATCTATATTAAATGATAAAAAACGTACCGTCATTTTAACCATCCACACTGTATTCCAAAAGTTACCACAAAGAAGGCACACTTTGATAACACTGCTCTGTGACTTTTCCTAATCAAAACAGTATCTCAAATTCTGTTTTGTGTGACATGGTATGGTTCTGAGACTTTATACACCTAGCAAAACCGTAAAGATTACAGAAGTTCCTTAAAAATAACCATTCTTTTGTTCTCTAGTAACCACGTAGCTGCACCTCCTGTGCGGACACCAGACAGGAACAGGCTACTTTTCAAGCTGTGGAATGAGCGTAGGGGCACAGGAGGAAAAGATGTTTCCAAGAACAGAGTATTATAAATAAAAATGCCTATTCTCACTGCAAGGATGCATTCTATAACTCTAAGGCATATCCTGCCTGCAGTATGGCAGCAAGAATAGACAGCTCAGAGCAGTCTGGAAAGGCTGGAGAGAAGAATCTGAAAGTAGAAAGGAAGAGAAACGAACACACCCTATCCTACTTTTCAAGTCCCCTCTCCCTGGCCCAGTTTGCCTCTCCTGTTTTATCTCATTCTTTTAGCAAAGACTTGTTGAGATATGGGGAAGGAGGGAAACCCCACAACCTTGTTTGAGCACCTGGATCAGCACACCTAAAAATCAATCTACTCTTGGCCCTCTTCATTACTTTAGTCAATAAAGTCTGCTTTTGTTTAACCTAGTTTAAGTCAGTTTCTGTCACTCATTATAGGAAGAGTCCTGACTTATACACACTGAATTGTGTTACTCCACATAAAACTCTTCCTGGTGACTTCTAACTGGGCCTAATCTTAGTCTCTTCCACATTCTGCAATGACTGAAATCCTTATCTTACCTCCTCATCACACTAAGACAGTAAACTCTGCAAAGACAGACTCTTACTGATTTTAATTCCCCACACAGCACTTTGACACAGTTAAACGCAGAATAAACGGATGAATGGGTACGTGAAGAAAGAGGAGGAAGGTATTCAACAATCCAGACAGGTTAATGAGATCTAAGGTGCCAAGAGTTGGAGTCAACTCAAAGGCAACTAACAACCAAGAAGTAGTAGCAAGAGAAGGACAAAAACTGAAATGTAGACAAAGCAAGCAAACGAACAAATGCTTCAACGCGAGAGATTTAAAAAAAAAAAAAAGCAGTGCAGTAAAATGGGGCCGTGAGCTAAGTTAGAATCAAGAGGGTTGGGCCTGTATTTCCTTGACTTTGGTTCCTTGAACAGTAACTAGGTTTCTTTCACTGAAATTTCTCCCAGTGCCAATATTTTGTGTTTGTATGAGGTTGAAGATCAGATAATACAGATAAAAGGATATATAACTCAAATGCTTTCATAAGACTTCAACTTCATAAAACACTGGAGAAGGCAGGAAGACCTCATCCTTATAAAACACCATCAAACCAGGTAATACGCAGTACCATTTTCCCTAAGCATGACTGTAATCATTTTCACTATCTCATCTAGTGAGGGAATTCCATGTACATCAAAGTCAGACGTCTTTTGCAGGCAGAGTTCTATTGTGCTTTAATACTCTGAAAATGGTGATTATCTCTCTACATTTTGTATCTCTAGGAGACTTCCAGATTAACCATAAATTTTAATGCAGTATAATTTTGTATCAAGTATAAAAATGAGTTTTCTTGCTGCAAGAAGAGACCCTTTCATCCCTGAGGTAAGGAAGGAGGGTGGCACTGGGTGGTCAGCAGCAATGGAAGGAGAGTTGGCTTGTTTATAAATCAAATACTTACAAGCAGAGGTTTAACAGGAATGTACTCAGACAACTGAACCCAGGCTGTTAAATTAACTAAGATAGGATGCCTTATAAGATGAGTTACAAAAATATATACATCAGTTCCATTAATACTACTGTTTTACTTCTCAGGGAACTTTCATTATATGTGTGTTTGTATTTTATTTTTCACTGAAACAACCTACAAGCGTATCCCAGTGTGTATTTTGTGGAATACTCGTTGCCTTGAGGCTAACGATGCCTTCTACAAAAAGGTTTCTGTGAGTCATATGAATCTGGGAAATGACAGGCTGAACAAATTTAAATAAGCTTTGATTTCATCTATCCAGATAAATTTTCAGAATCTTTTATATCCTAAAGAGTAGTCTGAATCTTCAAATGGGAGCACATGATACACAATGCTTTCCAAAATTACTTCACTACGGAACCTTCTTCTTTCATGGTCATCTCTTAGGACCTGTGTCTCCACATTCATAGTTTGGGAAAATGCTGAGCTAGTAAAACTCTGAGCGCATTATCATGACAGAACAAGTACCTCATAACCAAATAGGGTGGCTTAATGGAAAGAACATTTGGGAGTCAGGAGGCATCAGCTCTAGACTCGGTTTGTCATTTACTGGCTCTGTGACTTCAGGAAAAATCACTTCATTTTCCTGTGTCTTAATTTTATCATTTGCAAAATAGCAATTGTAATTCTAGTTGCAGCATTTTTCAGGGTTGCACAAAATACATTAAATGTATGAAATCATAGAATTATAAAATTCTAGAGCTGCAGAAGACCTGTAAGAACACCTAGCATTACCTATCAGAATGATAAAAAGGTTATTTTCAGGACCTCGATTAAAATCAAGGTCTCTGAACTCTCAGTCCTGTATTTTTTTTTTTTTCTTCTTCTTCTGTATCATCACATGTTGTTTTCACTTTTCAAAAGATAAAAACATTAACAACTGTCTCTAGAGCAAAATAGCATCTCGGAAAAATACAACTGAAGGTTTTAGAAAAATGGAGAATTCAAGGTGACGCCATGTCTTAAGTCTCCCGTTTACCACACACACACACACACACACTTCTACATGGCTCTTCAAAAAGTAAGCAACACATACACACACTTATACCTGGCTCTTCAATAAGTAATTTTCATAAGCATGGAGGTAGAAAGACAGGAGCAGTTAAAAGTTCACTGTAAAACCACTTAGTGATGGAGGGTAGGTAACTGTGAAATAATTTGTTTCTGTTCAATTAAGAAACTAGTACTGCTATCACCAGAAATATAACCAATTATCAACGAATTTTACTGAAATAATGGTGGGGGCTGGGGTGAAGAAACAGATCAAAACTGAAAGAGGCTAGAAATAGATAAGGTTATTTGGTGATACTGCGGCAATTGGTCGTATGATCAAAGCTTTGCAGATTTACTATAATAGAGTACAAAGCTATTTGATGTTAATTACTTAGTGATGTGCCAAAAGGATGTACTTACTTCACTTGAAATATAAGAAAAGCCCTCTTTTCCAGACTGACAAATCAACAAGATAATTCTGGAATTCATTAAAAAGAAACACTAACTGATTCAGCATAATAGCTTCACTTCCTGCGTAAAATACTTCAAATATCTAAATGAACAAAGAAATGCATCTTTCTGTGGCAAATTGTTCATTATTGAATCATTACCAACTCTTGTTAGACAAAATTTCTCATTTTTGCAATGCACCAAATCATTAAAGCATTTGAGAGCTCCATCACGGAAGACAGTAGCACTTTATAATCCCCCATCTCTTCAGGCAACTGTGCTTATGGCTGAAAAGGATACACAAAATAACCACATTCCCCAGATATCCCATCTCCCCCTTTCAGTGGCGTTTTTGCATGTTGACACCAATGATGACATCCGTCCCTGCCTTCCTGTTGGCTGTAACTGTCTCTGAGCACTCATCGTGCATAGCACCCTTCTCAGGTGTTAACCTGTTGTGAGGATTAGGTATCAGCAGTTCCAAAAGCCTCTGAGACTGCCACACGTGTCTCCACCAAGCTTTCACCATTTAAGTTTTCAGCCTGAAATTCCCTTAAATTACCTAACAGCTGGAAAAGTGAATCTGTCTATTGTGTAACTATAAGCCAACATATTCGGCTATCTAGCACTTCAATTACTTCAGCTCACATCAAGTTGGATTGCCTGTTGCTGTCTAAAACTACAATTTAAGAGACATTCATCTCTAAAAGCAAGCTATTGTCATGCAGATTGCTCAGACAATGTTGTCAGATTGAGATACTTCATTTGATCATTTTTACTGAAAATAAAGGGAAGGAGGTACAGGAAATCAGATGTTGCCAATGACCAGCCAATTTCTTTTTTAACAAATCTGCCTAATCTTTTCAAGGTTACTTTTCCCTCCTTTATACACAAACAGGAAATCCTGGTAAAGCAGTGGTTAAGAGGACGGCAGTTCGAATCCACCAGCTGCTCCTTGGAAACTCTACAGGGCAGTTCTACTCTGCCCTACAGGGTTGCTATGAGTCGGAATGGGCGCGACGGCAACAGGTTTGGTTTTTATACACTAATAAACATTTTTAATATTAGGTAGTAAAAACTTAAAACGTAGTTTGAATGAAGGCAGTTTTTTTTTTTTTTATCAAACTGTTTACAAATCAGTTATTTTACATCAAGACTTATTGTTGATTTTATACACTGGGAATGGCAAACTATTAAAAATATCCTAATAATTATCTGTAAGCCAAAGAAACCAGCAAGCCCTTCCTCGTAACTGCTCCACCTGAGAAGACGTTACCTGAGACTGAATTACAGAGATACTTTTTGTCAACAGCTGCTCAGGGCAAATGATTGGTGGGCACACCTCTTAGGGCCCATTTCATTCCCACACTTATCCCCACATTCACCTTGGCTCAAAGCTGTGTTAATGACGCAATTCCACTGGGCGTGTGTGTCATCTGCAAGCTAAGAATAAAGGTAAGAACGTAAATATAAATGGGCAATTTCTGCTTTTTCACAATTCAGAGTTGTGGCCTCAATTAAGACAGCTTAGTTCAATCCGAAATTACAAAAACACTGGCTATAACTTGCCCAACTATATTTACTGTAAATCAAATGTTACTTGCGGAAAAGTTATATTGCAAAAGCAAATTATCTGGAATGTCGCATCTATTTTATTTTGACAGTAAAAGTAATAGAAAATTTTAAAATAAATTAGAAAATTTTCCCTGGCCAAATGCAAGAATTATTATTTTGTTCTAAATTTAATTCTGATTTTTACCTGAACAGTAACATGTTTAATGCTATGATTTTCATTGGCACTTATGTTGCAACAAATTGTGATTTTAAGAGCAAGGTTTATTGCTAATTAGGTTTTTTACTCTTGTATTGTACTCAGTGACTCTGGTTTTAAACTGGTAACAGCCTTAGGCAAAATCCACACTAGAGTATCCGGTTCTGTCTCAACACTTCACAGTGGATAAAGGAAATAAACACTGCAAAGCAAAATCATTTCTAAAGAAAATGCAGACCACCATGATTCTGGATTTGGGTAATCCACTTAGATTAGCATGGCTGTGTCTTAAAAAGACAATTCTAAGATCACAATATAGGTCACATCCTTAGAATAAGCAATGAAATCAATGTCAATTACACAAATCTTCCACATTTACATGACACCACCAAAAACCAGGAAGACAGATTAAATAAAGCTTTTGCCTCTCATTTCTTTGCTCTAGTAATGTGCTCAGCCCCAATATAAGCAAGAAGAAAAAATAATGCCATAAAACAGATTCTTTTGAATCACATTTTGCAAAAAAGTCAAATAATTGCTGAAAAATAAGAGCAGCATCCAAACTGAAGAAAAGCTTGGGCTTATCATTTCAGGTGACCAACTGGAAATTTTTATATCAGAAAGAGAGAGAGGTAACAGGGGAGGTGTAGAGGTGTGTATATGTGCGTGTGTGTGTGCGTGTGAGCACGCACGCGTGTGTTCGTGTTGCAGGGTGTGGGAGAGAGAAAGAGAATGGATCACCTTAAAGGTTTTGCCAAAATATAAAAATAAGGTATAGGTGGTGAGTCACAGACTTCAAAGTACAGCTTCGCTTCTGTAGAACAAAACTTTAAAAATGCCACATTTAAATGTACTATTTAAGTATTAATAAAACAGTGCTAAAATAAAATAAAATTTTTTTGAAATAAATACTGTCTATTGTGAGTAAAATATGCACCAAATCACCGCTATTTTATTTTTAAGTGCCACAGACACACACACACGTGCTAAGACAAACGGTCAATCACAGCTGTCCCTGAAGCAATGTTCTCTGCCCCAGAAAGCTAAAAACATGTAATGCTGGAGGTCCCAAAAAACAAAAAAAAATCAAACTTGTTGCCATGGAGTTGATTCCAATTCACAGCGACCCTACAGGACAAAGTAGAACTGCCCCACAGGGTTTCCAAAGAGACTTCTGTCAAAACTATCAGTTAAAACCCTTCTGTTTCTTTTTTGATAGCCAAGACAAGAATGCACATTTCTGGGTGTTTGGTGAGTTGAACAAGAAAAGCCTCAGACGCCACCAGGAACTTGAGAACTTTCTTCCAGATTCTTGATGTGTCCTTCCCGGACAAGGGGGTGAAAAACGTCTCAAACCAAAGAGGCTTTGAGAAGACTGCTTGCACAGAATTACCTACTTACCCATCAGATTTGAGTTCATGAAAGGTGTTGGGGACAAGCCTTCGTGGGCTCCTAATCGACTGTCATTCAAGTGATCACTGTAATGAGGGCTGTCTGTAAAACCCTAGGGAAACAAAGACCAGAGTATTAAAGACATTATTTGGCAGTTCTGCTAATTGAGCTTAATGACACTCACCTCATTAACATACAGACTTACAAATGGCCATTCCTAACCACATTCCGTGTTCATTATTTGAAAAACGAAAAGACAAAAGTGACCCTTTTATTCCTTTTAAGGTTTTAAAGTCAAAAGGGTTTTCTTTAATGATCTTAAAGAAAAGTGCGTTTCTGAAAAGAAACACTCATCATGGGCACCAACAGCTTCAAAGTGCCTCTGAGACAAGAGAGGCTATGAAAATTCTAGGATCTACTGCTAACATTAACTCTAAGATCACTCTACATCCAAAGGGCAGTTCTACACTTGAAAAAATAAAAAAAGAGGATGAACTAAGAAAATACGTTTAAAGTTGTAATAAATTAGGAAAATGCTTAGCACCATCCTCCTGTTCTTCTGCCACCATGCAGCTTCTACAAGTAAAGCGTTGTGCTTAAAATCCTAAAAACCATCCACTGTCAGTATACTAAATGTCACTAAGCAAATATTTAACAAAATACTTCATTTGTACTCCTTTTAATGCCAATGTGACAACAGAAACTGCTACAGAAACTGACTTGTACGAAACAGCACTTTTTAAAAATAGCCAACTTAAATCTTAAGGGTCTGAAAACGAAACCGTGAACACCATGGAAACAATGATGCTAACATTATCATTTTACAATAACTTATTAAACTTCTCTCGTTATAGCTTAAAATGTGTTTCTTTTTCTTTTTAAAAGCAAAGGTTTCGCTTTTTACTCCTTTGCTTTTAGAAATCAAACAAAGTTTACAAATAAAGTAAGTGTTACCCAGATAACAAAAGACCTGTGGATTAAAAACTGCTCTGGTTCTCAGGCTCATACCTAGTAACGACAGCATCACCTCCAAACCATACTGTTTCTAAGCAAGGCTTTAAACCCTAGTTAATTAAAACCCCTCTGTCAATTTAAAACCATCTGAGTACAGAGCACGAAAACTTACAGCAAGAGGCCCAAACAAGGGAGAAAACTGCTCAGGTTCACAGAAAGCACCCAGAATCCCCTGGGACTACAAAAGCACCAACAATCAGTAAACATTTATCACGACCCAGACTGCAGGCTAACACCCAGGAAGACAATCACGGGGCTGAAACAGGCCTCCCTATCTTTGCAGGCATGCAGTCAGTTCACCAAAGGGCTAGGTGCTCAGGGCTGAACGACTGTCCAACCATTACAGCTGCTTATGGATGCATGTCACAACTCCTTCAGCTGTCCCATTTTAAAACTAATCTTCTGGGAGTGCTAAAGCCCAAACGAATCTTTGTTTCATTTTTATCTACTTTAGAATCACTGATACGCATGTGATAGACATTCAGAAAGAATTTGTGTGACATTTACGACTTGGTTATGACCACAAGGGTGTCCTCTGGTAACCACAAGCTCAGTCCCAGTTGTCACAGCCACATGCATCAGCAGTTGTATACAGAACAGTGTGGCTCCCGGCTAAGGAGTGTTGCTCCACTGGCTTTACTTTTGTTGCTTAAAACAGACTCTGTAAGTGCTACTGACACACGGTCTCTCACACACATCTGAACGTTTCTCTCTGCCACCCCCCTACTGCCGTGCTTAGGCACAATCAAAACACGGCACTGTGATCTATAAAACACTCCCTGAAACCGCATCCATCATAAAACAATGGTATTAATTACTCTAGAAAAATGCCAACGATGGGCTTATAAACCAAAAAACCAAACCCGCTGCCGTTGAGTTGATTTCAACTCATAGGGACCCTATAAACCAAAAAAAAAAAAAAAACAACCCAGTGCCATCGAGTCAATTCCGACTTACAGCAACCCTATAGGACAGAGTAGAACTGGCCCATAGGGTTTCCAAGGAGTGCCTGGTCGATTTAAACTGCTGACCTTTTGGTTAGCAGCCATAGCTCTTAACCACCACGCCACCAGGGCTTCCGATGTGCTTGCAGGCCAGCCAAATTCGTTCACATGTCACTCACACTCTAAAGAATACTGAGATTAATTTTGTTATGTTCCCAGGTCTCTTCATTTTTGAAGTGCTACAATAAAAGGAACTTTTTAACTTCAAAGTTAAAACACTGAATTTTTTTAAACTACTACTAAAGCACCAGAGTGCAAACATTTCTAAGTTTTAGGGTATCATCAAATGATTGCACACAGTTGATTAACTACACAGGTTACAGACAGGACAGTTCAGAACCTAGTCTAGCTTTTACCTGTCTTCAGACTGCCTCAAAGACACCTACCTCTAAACTCTCAGTAATGTGTGCTCAGAGAAACAACAGTTATTTCACTATCAATCATACAAAAATAATAGAAACTGTTATCCTTTATGCAACATTTTGTACACCCACATATGGCACGGCATAGTATTTACTACAAGCTGATTTCCCAGCCCACTCACAAAATCTGGGATTGTCATACTGCCCCGTGGACTAAAAGTCCACAAGCTCTTTTTTATGAGGCACAAGGAAAATCTGAATGTGGGCCCTTAAGATCTATTCATTCATAAATTACATAAATATACTATCAATCCACATACCAAATATTGGTAAGGTCTAATTTCTCTCATTCAAGATAAAAATAAAATAGAAATCTGAATATTTTCCCCTGAAAGGTTCATCTTACTGCATACAATGCTCTTCAAAAGCCCCTATCCAAGAAGCAAGAAAGACAGAGTTCTCAATCACAGATGCAAACTGATGCTGGAGAAGGAACAAAGAAACCAGATATGTCTGTCACAGTTACAGACCTAATACACACCAATACCTCACCTAAAAGACTGGGACTAGCTACTATTTGAGGTTATCCATCTTGTTGCTTTCACAAAGTGGTAGTGATATCCACTCAGAAAATAATTTTTGATGAACCAAGATGAATAATGATGAAATAACTTACAAAAATTTATGTAAGATCTCCCCAGATGACATGTTCAAGGTCAACTGCAGAAAAGTACACAAGCACCTAGTAGCTATTAATGTGCCAACTAGCTAGACAAAGCCTAGAGCAGTGCTGCGCAGACTTCAATCTTCATGTCAGCCAACCAGAGATTTTGTTAAAATCTAACAAAAGCCTAGGTGTAGATCCTAAACCCTGGGGTGAAGCCCGAGATTCTGCATTTGTAACAAATAGGTGACGCTGATGCTGCTGGACCCAGACACTTTGACTAGTAAGGATCTTGTGACACTTAAGATTCTGTGTCAACTTGGCAGGCCTATGATTCTCAGTGTTTATATGTGATTACCCCTATGATGGAATCTGTTGTGAGCAGCCAATCAGTTGAAAGGGAGTTTCCTTGGGCATGTAAGCTTATATCTGAACATAAGTGGACGTTGTGGCTTTTGCCCTTTCTGGATCCTGCAGCTGCCTCCTACTGGTCTGACCTCTGGCTCTTGGGACTTGAGCTAGCAGCTCATCTGCCAATTTTGGGATTCATTGATCTTCACAGCCTGTGAGCGAGAGTCCTGCTCTCTGACCTGCCGATCTTGAGTTTGCCAGCCCCTGCAGCTACATGAATCACAAGAAGCATTGCGGTCCTGCCTGCCGATCCTGGGATTTGTTGATCTTCATGGCCTATGAGCAAGAGCTCTGCTCTCTGACCTGCCCATCTTGGGTTTGCCAGCTATGTGATTTAGGAGAAGCCTCTACCCTGATCCATGAACTTGGGATGTTCCAGCCTCTACAATTGTGAGAGATGTTTCCTTGATATGAGTCTCTCTCTTTCTTTCTCTAGTTATATACTTTACTGGTTGTGCTTCTCTAGAGAACCCAGCCTAAGACAGACCTAGAAAACTTGAAACTTAACATTTCTTTCATAGAGAGACAAAAAGCTCAAGTCTTGAAGGTAACAGCCAAGCAGTTCCCACCAGAATCACATTAAACACCAGAATTTTCCAGATAAGTATAAATTACGGAGAAATCCCAAACTTCACACAAAACTCTAAAACAATTAGAATAACAAAATGTTTCTATGTATGTATGCATTCATTCAGGCATTTTTATAGTAGAAGACAGCTGACAAATAGAACCTCGATGGAAGAAATAGGCTGGCTGACTAGGAGTTTAAACAGCAGTCTCCTTACTTACCAGGCAGAGCTAGGCAATGAGTATGTTGTTGTTGTTAGGTGCCTTAGAGTCGATCCTGAATCACAGCGACCCTATGGACAACAGAACAAAACACTGCCCAGTCCTGCATCATCCTCACAATCACTGCTATGTTGGCGCCCACTGCTGCAGCCACTCTGTCAATCCATCTCATTGAAGGTCTTCCTATATTTCGCTGACCCTCCACTTTACCAAGTATAATGTCCTTCTCCAGGGACTGGTTCCTCCTGATAACATGTCCAAAGTATGTGACATGAAGTCTCACCATCCTTGCTTCCAAGAAGCACTCTATCTGTATTTCTTCCAAGACAGTTTTGTTCGTTCTTCTGGCAGTCCATAGTATATCCAGTATTCTTCGTGAACACCATAATTCAAAGGTATCAATTCTTCTTCGGTCTTCCTTATTTATACTCTAGCTTTCACATGCATATGAGATGACTGAAGATATCACAGCTTGGGTCAAGCGCACTTTAGTCTTCGAAGTGAGGACTTCCAACACTTTAAAGAGGTCTTTTGCAGCAGATATGCCAAATGCAATACGTTGATTGATTTCTTGATTGCTTCCATGGGCGTTGTTTGTGGATCCAATTCAAATGAAATCCTTGACAACATCAATATTATCTCCAATTATCATGATGCTGCTTATTGGTCCAGTTGTGAGGATTTTTGTTTTCTTAATGTTGAGGTGCAATCCACTCTGAAGGATGTAGACTTCGATCTTCATCAGTAAGTGCTTCAAGTCCTCTTTGCTTTCAGCATGCAGCGCTGTATCATCTGCATATCATAGGTTGTTAATGAGTCTTCCACCAATCCTGATGCTATGTTTTTCTGATATAGCCCACCTTCCCAGATTATTTGCTCAGCATACAGGCTGAATAGGAATGGTGAAAGGGTACAATCCTGACGCACACTTTTCCATACTTTAAACCGCACAGTATCCCCTAGTTCTGTTGAACAACTGCCTTAGTCTGTATACAGGCAATGAGTACAGCCGCCCAGAAGTAGAAAAAGCAAAAAGAAAGAAAATCCTAGCATAATGCAGTCACAGCCTGACAGGATAGCAGGAAAGGAAAGAGAACAATGCAATGAAGCCAGGACATCAAAGAGCTGGAGAAAACATGCAGAAGGGGACTGGCCTGCAGAGTAGGATGGACAAGAGAGGAACAGGACCCAAGTGAGCAATGGTTATGATGGAGCCAAGTACATCAGTCAACAGAACTGAGAGAAAAATGCTATTTCAACTTTGGAATATAGAGAAAGTAAATCCGTAAAAGTATTAAATACAATTTTTTAATTGTATTTAAATTCAAATTGATATTTTAAATTGATAGAGAGTTACTATGTTGATAAAAAGGGTCAAACCTGACCCCCTAGGGCTCCTAATTAAGATCTTGAGTTCTGTAAAATAGTTTTACCATGAAAGTAGCCATTAATAAAACACATTTTTATATGGAGAGATGATCAATACGGCATTATTAAGGAAAGAAAAATAATACCAGGATCACTTATTATAATAACCACAGCATGCCACTGCCCACAAAATTATTTCCACATACACTCTAAAAAATCACTGTCCCCGTCATCTGATAAAAATGGAAAGCATGAGGAGGCGGGGCCAAGATGGCAGACTAGGTGGACGCTGCCGCGGATCCCTCTTGCAACAAAGACTCGGAAAAACAAGGGAATCGATCACATATATAACAATCTACGAACTCTGAACAACAAACACAGATTTAGAGACGGAGAACGAACAAATACAGGGAGACAGCGATTGTTTTCAGAGCCAGGAGCCAGCGTACCAGTCAGGTGACCTTCGGAGCCCGATTTGGGGCGGAGCCCGATTTGGGGCAGAGCCCAGGGGGGCAGACGGCACAGACAAGGGGTCCAGACCTAGCCCCCGAACTCATTCCGGGAGGGAGCCCAGCGGGTTGGTGCAGGCGGCGTGGCGGCGCAGTCGGTGGGAGAAGTCCCCGGGAGGCAGTGACTGGTCTTGGAGCGCGGAGAGCAGCGTCCCAGCCGGGAAGCCGTCCCGCCGGGATTTTGGCGGGGAGTGGGCGTGGCACGAACGCAGGGACCAGCTACATTCCCCTGAATTGACCCAAGGGGGGCCCAGCCGTTCGTGCGGGCAGCACCCAGCCATGTTCGCGCGAGCGGCACGGTGCGCTGGAGTGAGATGTCCCCGAGAGGAAGTGACTGGTCTTGGAGCTGGGAGAGCAGCGTCCCAGCAAGGGAGCCGTCCCGCCGGGATTTGGGCGGGAGTGGGCGGGCCGTGAGCACGGGGTACAGCTCCGTCCCCCTGAATTGACCCCGGGGTGGTCCCAGCCAGTTCGCGCGGGCCCAGCCGGTTTGCGCGGGCGGCGCAGCGGCACAGCCGCTGCAGGAAATCCCCGGGAGGCAGTGGCTGATCTTGGAGTGGGGAAAGCAGCGTCCCAGTCGGGACGCGCAGTCGCTGCTCAGGCGCAGAGAGCTGCACCGCTCCCCTGAGCTGACCCTGAAGGGGGGAGCCCAACCGGTTCGCAGGAACAGCGCGCGACGCTGCTGGCTGGACGGAGAGTCCCCGGGAGGCAGCGACTGATTTTGGAGTCGGGAGTCCTCCGTCCCAGTAGGGGAGCCTTAACCTTGGGGGTGGGGCTGACAGCGGAGGATCTGACCGTGACACCAGCGGACCAGACTCCCCGGGGGGCAATCTCCACACAGCCAGTACATATAGGCGACGCGACCCGTGGAAATATCAGATATAAGAGTCATTCCAAGTAAGACAAACAACTCTGGCTATATTCTGAGGTGCTACGCTCCTAGCTCTCTGATCCCTCCCCCACCCTACCCAGGCGGCTCCATTAACATCCGAATACCCTGAGCCAGAGGGAGAACTCCGATAGGGATCTGACTGCATTTTTTTTTTAGCAGATTTTCTGGAAAAACTAGTTTCCCAGTGATGGCTCGGAGACAGCAGTCCATATCAAACCACATAAAGAAGCAGACAATGACAGCTTCTCGAACCCCCCAAACAAAAGAATCAAAATCTTTCCCAAATGAAGATACAATCCTGGAATTATCAGATACAGAATAGAAAAAACTAATTTACAGAATGCTTAAGGATATCACAAATGAAATTAGGATAACTGCAGAAAAACCCAAGGAACACACTGATAAAACAGTTGAAGAACTCAAAAAGATTATTCAAGAACATAGTGGAAAAATTAATAAGTTGCAAGAATCCATAGAGAGAAAGCATGTAGAAATCCAAAAGATTAACAATAAAATTACAGAATTAGATAACGCAATAGGAAGTCAGAGGAGCAGACTCGAGCAATTAGAATGTAGACTGGGACATCTGGAGGACCAGGGAATCAACACTAACATAGCTGAAAAAAAATCAGATAAAAGAATTAAAAAAAATGAAGAAACCCTAAGAATCATGTGGGACTCTATCAAGAAGGATAACTTGCGAGTGATTGGAGTCCCAGAACAGGGAGGGGGGACAGAAAACACAGAGAAAATAGTTGAAGAACAAAACTTCCCTGACATCATGAAAGACGAAAGGATATCTATCCAAGATGCTCATCGAACCCCATTTAAGATTGATCCAAAAAGAACCAAGACATATTATCATCCAACTTGCCAAAACCAAAGACAAACAGAAAATTTTAAAAGCAGCCAGAGAGAAAAGAAAGGTTTCCTTCAAGGGAGAATCAATAAGAATAAGTTCAGACTACTCAGCAGAAACCATGCAGGCAAGAAGGGAATGGGATGACGTATACAGAGCACTGAACGAGAAAAACTGCCAACCAAGGATCATATATCCAGCAAAACTCTCTCTGAAATATGAAGGAGAAATTAAGATATTTACAGATAAACACAAGTTTAGAGAATTCGCAAAAACCAAACCAAGGCTACAAGAAATGCAAAAGGAGATTGTTTGGTCAGATGACCAATAATATCAGCTACCAGCACAATACAAGGTCACAAAACAGAACGGCCTGATATCAACTCAAATAGGGAAAGCACAAAAACAAACAAATTAAGATTAATTCTAAAAAATAAATAAACAAATAAAATAATACACATAACAGGGAATCATGGAAGTCAATAGGTAAAAGATCACAATAATAAAAAGAGGGACTAAATACAGGAGGCACTGAACTGCCAGATGGAGAGTGATACAAGGCGATATAGAACGATACAAGTTAGGTTTTTACTTAGAAAAATAGGCGTAAATAATAAGGTAACCACAAAAAGGAATATCAACTCCATAACTCAAGAAAAAAGACAAGAAAAACGTAACGACTCAACTAACATAAAGTTAAACATTATGAAAATGAGGATCTCACAATTTACTAAGAAAAACGTCTCAGCACAAAAAAGTACGTGGGAAAATGAAATGGCCAACAACACACATGAAAAGGCATCAAAATGACAACACTAAAAACTAATTTATCTATAATTACGCTGAATGTAAATGGACTAAATGCACCAATAAAGAGACAGAGAGTCACGGACTGGATAAAGAAACACGATCCATCTATATGCTGCCTACAAGAGACACACCTTAGAGACACAAACTAAAACTCAAAGGATGGAAAAAAATATATCAAGCAAACAATAAGCAAAAAAGAAGAGGAGTAGCAATATTAATTTCTGACAAAATACACTTAAGACTTAATCCACCACAAAGGATAAAGAAGGACACTATATAATGATAAAAGGGACAATTGATCAGGAAGACATAACCATATTAAATATTTACGCACCCAATGGCAGGGCTGCAAGATACATAAATCAAATTTTAACAGAATTGAAAAGTGAGATAGACACCTCCACATTTATAGTAGGAGACTTCAACACACCACTTTCGGAGAAGGACAGGACATCCAGTAAGAAGCTCAATAGAGACACGGAAGACCTACTTACAACAATCAACCAACTTGACTGCATTGACTTATACAGAACTCTCCACCCAACTGCTGCAAAGTATACTTTTTTTTCTAGTGCACATGGAACATTCTCTAGAATAGACCACATATTAGGTCATAAAACAAATCTTTGCAGAGTCCAAAACATCGAAATATTACAAAGCATCTTCTCAGACCACAAGGCAATGAAACTAGAAATCAATAGCAGAAAAATTAGGGAAAAGAAATCAAATACTTCGAAAATGAACAATACCCTCCTGAAAAAAGACTGGGTTACAGAAGACATCAAGGAGGGAATAAGGAAACTCATAGAATGCAACGAGAATGAAAATACTTCCTATCAAAACCTCTGGGACACAGCAAAAGCAGTGCTCGGAGGCCAATTTATATCGATAAATGCACATACAAAAAGAAGAAAGAGCCCAAATCAGAGAACTGTCCTGACAACTTGAACAAATAGAAAGTGAGCAACAAAAGAACCCATCAGGCAGCAGAAGAAAACAAATATAAAAATTAGAGCTGAACTAAATGAATTAGAGAACAGGAAAACAATTGAAAGAATTAACAAAGCCAAAAGCTGGTTCTTTGAAAAAATTAACAAAATTGATAAACCATTGGCTAGACTGACTAAAGAAAAACTGGAAAGGAAACAAATAACCCGAATAAGAAACGAGAAGGACCACATCACAACAGAACCAAATGAAATTAAAAGAATCATTTCAGATTACTACGTAAAATTGTACTCTAATAAATTTGAAAATCTAGAAGAAATGGATGAATTCTTGGAAAACACTACCTACCTAAACTAACACATTCAGAAGTAGAACAACTAAATAGACCCATAACAAAAAAAGAGATTGAAACGGTAATCAAAAAACTTCCAACAAAAAAAGTCCGGGCCCGGATGACTTCACTGCAGAGTTCTACCAAACCTTCAGAGAAGACTTAACACCACTACTACTGAAGGTATTTCAAAGCATAGAAAAAGACGGAATACTACCCAACACATTCTATGAAGCTACCATCTCCCTGATACCAAAACCAGGTAAAGACATTACAAAAAAAGAAAATTATAGACCTATATCCCTCATGAACATAGATGCAAAAATCCTCAACAAAATTCTAGCCAATAGAATCCAACAACACATCAAAAAAATAATTCACCCTGATCAAGTGGGATTTATACCAGGTATGCAAGGCTGGTTTAATATCAGAAAAACCATTAATGTAATCCATCACATAAATAAAACAAAAGATAAAAACCACATGATCTTATCAATAGATGCAGAAAAGGCATTTGACAAAGTTCAACACCCATTTATGATAAAAACTCTTACCAAAATAGGAATTGAAGGAAAATTCCTCAATGTAATAAAGGGCATCTATGCAAAGCCAACAGCCAATATCACTCTAAATGGAGAGAACCTGAAAGCATTTCCCTTGAGAACAGGAACCAGACAAGGATGCCCTTTATCACCGCTCTTATTCAACATCGTACCTGAAGTCCTAGCCAGGGCAATTAGGCTAGACAAAGAAATAAAGGGTATCCGGACTGGCAAGGAGGAAGTAAAGCTATCACTATTTGCAGATGACATGATCGTATACATGGAAAACCCTAAGGAATCCTCCAGAAAACTAGTGAAACTAAGAGAAGAGTTTGGCAGAGTCTCAGGTTATAAGATAAACATACAAAAATCACTCGGATTCCTCTACATCAACAAAAAGAACACCGAAGAGGAAATAACCAAATCAATACCATTCACAGTAGCCCCCAAGAAGATGAAATACTTAGGAATAAATCTTACCAAGGATGTAAAAGACCTATACAAAGAAAACTACAAAGCTCTACAACAAGAAATTCAAAAGGACATACTTAAGTGGAAAAACATACCCTGCTCATGGATAGGAAGACTTAACATAGTAAAAATGTCTATTCTACCAAAAGCCATCTATACATGTAACGCACTTCCGATCCAAATTCCAATGTCATATTTTAAGGGGATAGAGAAACAAATCACCAATTTCATATGGAAGGGAAAGAACCCCCGGATAAGGAAAGCATTACTGAAAAAGAAGAAGAAAGTGGGAGGGAGGCCTCACTCTACCTGATTTCAGAACCTATTATACAGCTACAGTAGTCAAAACAGCCTGGTACTGGTACAACAGCAGGCACATAGACCAATGGAACAGAATTGAGAACCCAGATATAAATCCATCCATGTATGAGCAGCTGATATTTGACAAAGGACCAGTGTCAGTTAATTGGGGAAAAGATAGTCTTTTCAACAAATGGTGCTGGCATAACTGGATATCCATTTGCAAAAAAATGAAACAGGACCCATACCTCATACCATGCACAAAAACTAACTCCAAGTGGATCAAAGACCTAAACATAAAGACTAAAACGATAAAGATCATGGAAGAAAAAATAGGGACAACCCTAGGAGCCCTAATACAGGGCATAAACAGAATACAAAACATTACCAAAAATGATGAAGAGAAACCAGATAACTGGGAGCTCCTAAAAATCAAACACCTATGCTCATCTAAAGACTTCACCAAAACAGTAAAAAGACCGCCTACAGACTGGGAAAGAATTTTCAGCTATGACATCTCAAACCAGCGCCTGATCTCTAAAATCTACATGATTCTGTCAAAACTCAACCACAAAAAGACAAACAACCCAATCAAGAAGTGGGCAAAGGATATGAACACACATTTCACTAAAGAAGATATTCAGGCAGCCAACAGATACATGAGAAAATGCTCCCGATCATTAGCCATCAGAGAAATGCAAATTAAAACTACGATGAGATTCCATCTCACACCAACTAGGCTGGCATTAATCCAAAAAACACAAAATAATAAATGTTGGAGAGGCTGCGGAGAGACTGGAACTCTCATACACTGCTGGTGGGAATGTAAAATGGTACAACCACTTTGGAAATCTATCTGGCGTTATCTTAAACTTAGAAATAGAACTACAATACAACCCAGAAATCCCACTCCTCGGAATATACCCTAGAGATACAAGAGCCTTCACACAAACAGATATATGCACACCCATGTTTACTGCAGCTCTGTTTACAATTGCAAAAAGCTGGAAGCAACCAAGGTGTCCGTCAACTGATGAATGGGTAAATAAATTGTGGTATATTCACACAATGGAATACTACGCATCGATAAAGAACAGTGACTAATCTCGGAAACATTTCATAACATGGAGGAATCTGGAAGGCATTACGCTGAGCGAAATGAGTCAGAGGCAAAAGGACAAATATTGTATAAGACCACTATTATAAAATCTTGAGAAATAGAAAAAACTGAGAAGAACACATACTTTTGTGGTTACGAAGGGGGGAGGGAGGGAGGGAGAGGGTTTTTTATTGATCAATCACTAGATAAGAACTGCTTTGGGTGAAGGGAAAGACAACACTCAATACAAGGAAGGTCAGCCCAATTGGACTGGACTAAAAGCAAAGAGGTTTCTGGGATAAAATGAATACTTCAAAGGTCAGCGGAGCAGGGGCGGGGGTCTGGGGAACTTGGTTTGAGGGGACTTCTAAATCAAATGGCAAAATAATTCTATCACGAAAACATTCTGCATTCCACTTTGAAATGTGGCGTCTGGGGTCTTAAATGCTAACAAGCGGCCATCTAAGATGCATCAATTGGTCTCAACCCACCTGGAGCAAAGGAGAATGAAGAACACCAAGGTCACACGACAACTAAGAGCCCAAGAGACAGAAAGGGCCACATGAACCAGAGACCTACATCATCCTGAGACCAGAAGAACTAGTTGGTCCCGGCCACAATCGATGACTGCCCTGTCAGGGAGCACAACAGACAACTCCTGAGGGAGCAGGAGATCAGTGGGATGCAGACCCCAAATTCTCATAAAAAGACCATACTTAATGGTCTGACTGCGACTAGAGGAATCCCGGCGGCCATGCTCCCCAGACCTTCTGTTGGCACAGCACAGGAACCATCCCCGAAGACAACTCATCAGACATGAAAGGGACTGGTCAGTCGGGGGGAGAGAGATGCTGATGAAGAGTGAGCTAATTAAATCAGGTGGACACTTGAGAGTGTGTTGGCAACTCTTGACTGGAGGGGGGATGGGAAGATAGAGAGAGAGGGAAGATGGCAAAATTGGCACGAAACGAGAGACTGAAAGGGCTGACTCAATAGGGGGAGAGCAAGTGGGAGAAGGGAGTAAGATGTATGTAAACTTACATGTGACAGACTGATTGGATTTGTAAATGTTCACTTGAAGCTTAATAAAAGTCAATTAAAAAAAAAATGGAAAGCATGCAAAAGATGTGCAGTTGAAAAAATCAACTAATACATAAAGAGAATAAAAACTGTTATATTCTATAGTTAAAATCTTCAAAATTACAACTTGTTTTTATTTGCAAATCTTCAACAGTCCCATCTATGGACGCATAACAGTTCATTAAAGGTATGATAGTATGAAATGTGTTCTATAAAATGCATTTTAAACTTTTATCTTCATTTCATGGTGCAGGAATTTAGAAATATCAATCCCTGTTGAAATATGACAACAGATCCTAAGTGATCAATCAAGGCTGCTTGCATTCTTAACCTAATCTAAACTGCATATAATCAATCAAAAACAAACAGAAAAAGGCACCTTGTATTACTTACATAACACTAATCTCCTCTTATTTGTCACAGGGAGTCAGAGAAAATGAGGAAGACCCTCAGTGAGATGGACTGACACGTGGCTGCAACAATGAGCTTAAGCATAACGACTGTGAGGATGGCACAACACCCCGCAGCTCATCTTTCTGTTGTACACAGGGTCACTATGAGTCAGAACCGACTCAACAGCAGCTAACAACAACAACTGGTGCGTCAAATCAAAAACACAAAACTTTTGCCTTTGGTTAATTTTTTAAATATCTGTTTTTTTAACTTTATTTCACAAAATTAATAAGGTATAATCAACAGAGGACTCACCAAAGCTCAGAATAAACCCATAGTTTTTCTAACCTATGTTGTTATTTCTACGTATGAAAAACATTGTATAGTTGCATTTAAAAATACTCTCATCAATTCTTTCCAGTGGTTAAAAGAGGGACAAAAAGGCTCTTTCAATAAAGATTTATAGTCTCAGGAAAGCTGCCCTCATCCTAACAAGACCAAATGGGAGAACTTATTCTACGCTCCTACAGTACAGAGCTTTTCCATCACGGCACTGATCATACTTGCTGAAATCGTCTAGTTAATCAGCCATTTAAATTATGCCACAATTATCTGTTATAATTGCACAGCACAGTATAGTGTATGCATGTGAAATTTTTGGAGCCAGACGGGCAGCTCTGAATTCCAGCACTGCACAGACTAGCTGTGTGACTTGCAGCAGACTATCTCTCTGGCCTCAGTTTCCGTATCTATGAAATAGAGAGGACAATAATCTTACCTGCATCTCACAGGGTGTTGTAAAAATTAAATGAGTTAATATATGTAGAACTTGTAAAAGGGCTTGGCACAAAGTAAACACAAAATAAATGGCCAGGTCTGTGTGTTTTTTTTTTTGGCAGGGGCAAGGGGTTTCCCACAATTACATGCCCAAAACAATGCCTGGCACATACACAGCAGGTACTCAATAATGACAGACGGATGGCAGGTTACAGCTGCTAAATCTTTAAATTGCTACAGGATCTTAGGTGTTACAAATGTTCAAGCGGTTTCTCCATAGAACACCCAGTAACTATCAAAAAAGAGGATGATAAGGTACTGGATTGAACAAGTACAGAGAGACTTTCAGCATTCAAAGAGTCACAAGATTTCGCACCATGTACTGATATCCTACAGCCTAGAGCACCTAGGTGGTCAAAGTCAGTAGAATCAGCCAGAAGCTGTAAGACATCAGAAAGCTCTGAACACCTGGTTATAAATGAATGATTAAGCCTCAGGAAGACAGGGTAAAGAAGTAAGTAGGAATATCAAATGAAGTTTAAAGGAAAGAATTCTTATTTCTTTATTTACTCCTATGATAAATTATCACTTATGTTCATCAAAAGACTTCACCAAAAGAGTAAAAAGAGAACCTACAGACTGGGAAAAAATTTCTGGCTACCACATATCCGATAAGGGTCTAATCTCTAAATCTACAAGATACTGCAACACCTCAACAACAAAAAGACAAATAACCCAATTAAAAAATATGGGCAAAGGATATGAATAGACATTTCACCAAAGAAGACATTCAGGCGGCTAACAGATATATGAGGAAATGCTCACAACCGTTAGCCATTGTTGTTGCTGTTGTTAGGTGCTGTTGAGTCGGTTCCAACTCACAGCAAACCTATGTACCATAGAAAGAAACACTGCCTGGTCCTCTGCCATGCTCACAATCATTATTATGCCTGAGCTCACTGTTGCAGCCACTGTGTCAGTCCATCTCATTGAGGATCTTGCTTTTTCGCTGACCCTCTACCAAGCATGATGTCCTTCTCCAGGGACTGATCCGTCCTGACATGTCCAAAGTATGTAAGATACGGTCTCGCGATCCTTGCTTCTAAGGAGTATTCTGGCTGTACTTCTTCCAAAACAGATTTATTTGTCCTTTTGACAGTCCATGGCATATTTAATATTCTTCACCAACACCACAATTCAAAGGTGTCAATTCTCCTTTGGTCTTCCTTATTCACTGCCCAGCTTTTGCATGCATATGATGTGACTGAAAATACCACAGCTTTTGTCAGGCGCATCTTAGTCTTCAAGGTGACGTCTTTGCTCTGCAACACTTTAAAGAGGTCTTTTATAGCAGATCTGCCCAATGCAATGTGTCATTAGCCATTAGAGAAATGCAAATCAAAACTACAATGAGATATTGTCTTACTGCAACAAAGCTGACACTAATCCAAAAAACACAAAATAAATGTTGGAGAAGTGGTGAAGAGACTGGAACACTTATGCACTACTGGTGGGAATGTAAAATGGTTCAACCACTTTGGAAATTGATTTGGCGCTTCCTTAAAAAGCAAGAAACAGAAATTCCATATGATCCAGCAATCCCACTCTTTGGAATATATTCTACAGAAATAAAAGCTGTCGCACAAATAGATATACGCACACCCATATTCACTGCAGCACTGTTCACAACAGCATAAAGATGGAAACAACCTAGGGGCCCATCAACAGATGAATGGAAAAACAAATTATGGTATATTCACACAATGGAATGTTACACAATGATAAAGAACAACAATGAATCCGTGAAGTATCTAACAACATGGATGAATCTGGATGGCATTATGCTGAGTGAAATTAGTCACAAAATGACAAATACTGTATGAGACCACTACTATAAGAACTCAAGAAAAGGTTTAAACACCAAAGAAAACCGTTTTTGATGGTTACAAGGGTGGGGAGGGTGAGAGGGAATTTCACTAACTAGGTAATAGATAAGAATCATCTTAGGTGAAAGGAAGGACAACACACAATACAGGGAAAGTCAGCACAACTGGACTAAACCAAAAGCTAAGAAGTTTCCTAAACACAGCCACTTTGAGGTACAGAGTAGCTGGGGCTGGAGTCTGGAAACCATGGTTTTGGGGAACATCTAGGTCAACTGGCATAACAAAGTTTATTAAGAAAATGTTCTGCATCCCACTTTGGTGAGTGGCATCTGGGATCTTAAAGCCAGCAAGTGGCCATCTAAGATGCATCAATTTGTCTCAACCTACCTGGAGGCAAGGAGAATGAAGAACACCAAAGATACAAGGAAAATTATTAGCTCAAGAGACAAAAGGGCCACATAAACCAGAGACTCCATCAGCCTGAGACCAGAAGAACTAGATGGTGTCCCGGCTACCACCAATGATGGCCCTGACAGGGAACACAACAGGGAGTCCTGACAGAGCAGGAGAAAAGTGTGGGGCAGAATTCAAATTCACATAAAAAGACCAGACTTAACGGTCTGACTTAGACTGGAGAAACCCTCAAAGCCATGGCCCCTGGGCGCTCTGTTAACCCAGAACTGAAACCATTCCCAATGCCCACTCTTCAGAAAAAGCTTAGACTAGACTATAAAACATGAAATAATACTCATGAAGAGTTTGCTTCTTGGTTCAAGCAGATACACAAGACCAAATGGGCGGCTCCTGTCTGGAGGCAGGATGAGAAGGCAGAATCGGACAGGAGCTTGTTGGATGGACAGGGTAAACCCAGGATAGAAAGGGAGAGTGTGCTGTCACATTGAAGGGGTTGCAACTAGTGTTACATAACAATATGCGTATAAAATTTATTAGAAATTAACGAGTTGTAAATTTTCACCTAAAACACAAAAAACAAAAAAAGAAATTATCAAAATAAATGCCTAAATAAGGTTATACATTTTAAGACAAATCTTTGAATGTGACTCTTTCTCAGGTAAATACACCTACAAAAAAGACAGGTGGGTTGATTTGATGACAATAGCTACCTGAAAGCAAGGACTTTGTTTTTTTGCTCACTAGTGACAAACACACTACCAGGCATATAAAAAAAAGGAAAACCAAACCCATTGCCAAAGAGTTGATTCCAACTCATAGCAACCCTGTAGAACACAGAAAAACTGCCCCATAGGGTTTCCAAGGCTGTAAATCTTTACCGAAACGACCAGCCTTTGGGTTAGAAGCCTGGCACTTAACCAGTGGGCCACCAGGCTCCTCTCAGGCACACCAAAGAAAAGAAAACCAAACCCGTTGTTGTCGAGTCGATTCTGACTCAAAGCGACCCTACAGGAGAGAGCAGAACTGCCCCATAGCGTTTGCAAGGAGTGGAAAGCCACCAGGGTTTCCCTCAGGCACATAGTAGGTGACTAATATCTGTTAATGAATGAACAAATGAACAATGCCCACTTTAATAAGTCAGGTCTATTTCTGAAAGCACTAATATTCAGTGTTTTCAGACTGTTATCCTTTAACAGGTCATGCGCTAACATATAATGAATTTTCTTGACAGAGAGATGGGTTTTAATTGTATTCAGGTCCACAATCACAATATTCTGTTGACAGTTTCCAATGTTTAGTTTTTGCCAGCAAACCTACAGAGGACAAATTCTTTCCAATTCAGAAAGTGATGTTCCAGTTAGAACAAAAATCAAAACAGCTAAAAATAAACTCGATGAGAAAAATTAACTACCTTAAGAATCGTACCATAAAATGCAGTACAGCATCTATAAAAATTCTGAGGAAACTTCTTGGTTTGTTCCTGAACTAATATACTGACTTTACACCTGTCAAAGATTTATTAAAAAGTTACATTTTTGTGTTAATATATCATTTTTAAAATTCCACACATTTTCTAAATGGGAAAAAAAGTCATGTGGAAAAGAAAAAGAAATGCTTTCTCATGCAACTTAAAAAATTGAAAAATCTTCTAATAATGCTCTTTGTCTTCTGTCTAATTAGAATTTATAGTAGTGATCACAAAACAATTCTGGATATACTTTAAACCACACCACCTAAAATCACTCATGGATTCTTCTTTTCCTTTAGTAAGTCCTTCCTTTCTAGTAACTTTCTGCTACTCTGTCAGTGTGGCCAAAGTACAATCAGCAGACTGACGTTTGTCCAACGATGGTTTGTTACCAATCAACAAGGTAAGCACAGAAATTGAAACATTCAATAGCCATTTAAAGTAATCTGACCAAGTAATTTTATGCCACTGTATAGAATGATAACGAAACTAGAGCATTTGTTTCACAAGATTAACTACATTAAAAAAATTATACTATGAAATACAGGGACACACACAGTAAATCCCCGGGTCATGAACGTCCAACTTACAGACAACTCATACTTGCCCTTTCATGCTGTGTGAATTTGCCCTCACTTTGAAACAACTAAACCAACCTCCACTGTAACAAATTCTTTATCAGGAGCACCTTCACCCACTGCACGTGCAGCTTTTAAACCACTGATAAGGCTTCAAGCCCTTCCTGCACTAAAGCAAAGCTAAGTAAGTACTATGTGCAGCTGTTACCGACTTACAACTTCAACTCAAAGGCAGAGTCAGGAATGGATCTTGTCTGTAACCGGGGAACTGCCCGTATATAAAAATTTTGAGGAAACCTGTTAGTTTAGTTTATTCCCAAGCTAAGAAATTGATCTTACACCTGTAAAAGGTTTATTGAGAGGTTAAATTCACGTTAACGTGTAATTTCCCCACTTTGCTTTCTATAAATTCATTCTTTATTTAAAAAAGCATCTGCTTATGACATATTGGAAAATGTAAATAAATGAATGGATGAATAAGAACCTGGTTGTTGACAGGTAGTTTATGAAGCACTAATCTACGTCTTGGTACTAAACGTGTGGTCCTCAGACTAGCAGCACTGGCAAATTCTGGGAGTTTACTGGACATGTGGAAGCTCAGCCACACCCTAAACCTAAGGAATCAGAAACCGCATTTTTAACAAGACCTTCAGAAGATTTATACGCACATTAAAAAGTTTGAGAAGAACCAGCCTATACTATCTTGTACATCATGGGGTCTGGCACATGGTAAAATAAAATTAGCCGCTCTTATTTCTCCTCCTCCTATCACTAACATACCACATGGAGTCCTCAAGAATTCACATGTTTAAGCCATGATCCCACTGCCACTTCCATAAATCTGCCTACTGCATACAGTATGTAACTGGGCAAAATTAAGTCAAAGAAAGTTACTGGATTAAAACAATACTCTGTTCCAACAAATCTCAGGTTTTACATATTTTAAAGCTTTTATCTTCTACTGCTGTAAATCAACAGTATTATGACTGAGCACATAATAGCCGCTCAATGTTTTGAAACACTGGCTGATATTCATGAAATCAATTAAAATAAGTAAATATAGAAACAACCTAACTTTATTAAAAGAAGCAACAACTCAGTGCAAGAGGGAGGGGCACCAGCCAATGAGCACAATTGTTCTTACATTCAGTAAAATACTTTAAAACAATTTTTAAAATACAAGTCCAAAATTTTAAATGCTTATTTTATAACATTAAGTGGGAAAATAAAAGCAAAAAAACCCCTCACATATTATAATATTTAACCTCTATAAAATTTTTAGGCAAAAAAAGTCTAAAACTGATTATCAAAGGTGTTCAGAATTTTTCATTTATATTTTCCAAAATTTGTATGACAATTATTTGTTACCTTTCTAAAAAATATAGTTTTTTTTTTTAAAGGTAACGAATTGGTTTTTTTTCTTTAATATGATTAAAATAAAACACACTTTCATTGTAGAAAAATCAGAATGTAGGGAAATAGCATCAAGTAAAGAGGAGAAAAACTTCCCAATATCTCCACTTAAATGCAAACATTAACATTTTGACACATTTTCTTTCAGTTTTTAAGTGTTTTTACCTAGTTCAGACATATAAAACATATGTAACAAATAGCCATGTACCCACAACTCACCTTAACAAATAAAACATTATCAATATACTTTAAACCCCTATAGATAACTTGAGCTGTAAACTTTCACCTAAAGCACAATAAAAATAATGAAAAAGATAAACCTAGAGAATCCTTTCAAATTCCCCTCAGAAGTAAACACTATTCTGAATTTGCTTTTTATCCTTTTCATGTATTACTTCATATTTTGTTGCATATGTATATTGCCTAATAGCATCATTCTTCATGTTTAAATTTTTCATCTAAATAGCACCATACTTTTTTCTTTATTCACTTAACGCTCAACTTGAAAAACTTATGCATGTTGGTAACGGATAGCACTGGTTTGTCATCATCCCTACATAATATTTTATTTATGAACAAACAAGTTATCTATTCAGTCTCCACTTGACATCTAAGTTGCTTCCCATTTTTCCTTCTTACAAACAATGTTACTATAAACATTCTTGTAACATGTCTCCTTATACACATGTAAGAATTTACGTGACATTTTCTCTACAGGTTAAATAATACCTAGGAGTGGAATTGCTGTGTTGACTGAACGGCAACTAGTAACATCCACCAGCAGGTATGCACATCTTCAAATTACTAGAAATTGCCAAACTGCTATCTAGACTATAAATATATTCTTGTTTAAGAAAAAAGTCTCACATCGCATACTGGATCAGAAAGTTTTATATGCAGATGATCCCAAATTTACAAAGGAAAGCTTCCAAAATTCACTTGTAAGTCATATATAATGTGTGATGAACTTTCCAGATGGTAAAAAGCTAAGAAATTATGATTGTATTCCGTATCAGTTCACTTAACCCTCAGCATTAACTATATTATTGACTGAACTAGTTTGGCCTGGTCCAACAATGGTCCTTTTTCATAACGAATGTTCAAGACACATTTGTTAAATGCATTAATCTTCACCAGGCTCTTCAGTTACCTGTAAGGCTCTCTAAAACTACATGCAGTACTCCAGGTGTTGAAACACCAAAATCTGACGTAAGTAGGATAACATGTTAGTTTATCCTCTCTTGATGCTCGGTGATGTGCTGGCTGCCACAGCAACAGTGTTGACTGATGCTGATTTTTAGATCCTGACCCACGTCCACGAGGGTTAGTTCAGAGTTCATGATGACAAATGTACTGCACATCCTAGTAGGATTCACAGGACAACACTTTTGAGTTCTGTTGTCGCCATGGTGATGCCGACCAGGAGCCTGGACACTCCCTTGTATTCTGCAACTTGGCTAGCTTCCTCTATTAGCTCTAAAAGCTTTTCAGTGAATTCTCTGGGATTTTGTATATACAGGACCATGACTTTAATACTTTAAAATTTATTCTGTTTTCTAGCCCAGAATATGATTTGTCTTGGAAAATGTTCCCTGTGCATAGGAAAATATGCATTCTGTGGCTGGATGGATTGTTTAACGTCAGTGAGGCCAAGCTGACAGATGGTCTCATTAAAGTCTTCTATATCCTTACTAATTTTCTGTCTTTTTTTTTTTTTAATCATTTAGAGCAGGAGTTGAAATTTCTAATTGTGGATTTGTCTATTTTTGCTTTCAATACTATTTTTTGTTTTGCATAGTTTAGAGCTCTATCATTAGGCACATAAATGTTTTTAGTTGTTGTGGTATCTTGTAAAATATACCTTTTTATCATTCTAAAATGAACCTCTTTATCCCTAGTAATATTCTTTGCTCTGATACCTTCTCTGTTTGATATACAGCCATTCCAGCTTTTTTTTTTTTTTAAACAATACTAGCATTTTCATCCTTTTACTTTTAACTTACTATGTCTTTAAAGTGGTTTTTTTTGTAGGAAGCATATAGTTGGATCTTGCTTTTTTTAATCCAATATGACAATTTTTTACCTTTATAACTGTAGTATTTTGACTGTTTACATTAATGTGATTTAGATGGTTGTGTTTTAATCTCCCATCTTATTATCTATTTCTCCCATCTCATCTTTGTTCTGTTCTTCCTCAGTTTCTGCCTTCTTTTTGAATGTTTTATGAATTCAGTTTCTCTCTGATGGCTTGTTAATTGTAACTCATTTTGTTATATCAGTTGTTGCTTAGAGTTTACAGTGTACATTTTTAACTTACCACAGTCTATCTTCAAGTAATATTATAACATTTCATGTATAGTATAAAAACATTACTATAGTATTTTTTTTTTATAGTATACCTCCATCTCAGCCTTCATGTTATTGCTGTCGTGCTTTTTATTTCTACGTATGTTATAAACCCCACAACACACTGTTGTTATTTTGCTTTGTACAGTCAATTATCTTTTAAAGACGTTTCAATAGTAAAAGAAAACATACCTATTTAACCACGTCATTACAATTTTCAGTGCTCTTCATTTCTTTGCATAGATCTATATTTTTAGTTGGTATTGTTTTCCTTCTAACTGAGGACTTCCTTTCAGGTTTCTTGTTTTGCAGCTATGGTGGTGATGAAATTTTTCATCTTTCATGTGTCTGAAATATTCTTTATTTTTTTCATTAGGGTGTAGAATCACAGGTTAACAGTTCTTCTGTTTTTGGTTCTTCCCTTTTTCTTTTTTCCTTTCAGAACTTAAAAAAGTTATTGCTCTACTATCTGCTGGCTTCCATTGTTTCCAAGGAGAAGTCTGCTGTCATCAGTATCTTTAGTCTTCTGTACTCGATGTGTTATTTTCTCTGGTTACTTTTAGAATTTGTGTTTTCCATCAACTTATTTTGTATTTTGGAATAGCTTTCATCAATTTCCTTGTTCTTTGGCTTTGTGAGCTTCTTGTACCTACGGGTTATAGGTCTCACTAAAAATAGAAAAATTTCAGCCATTATTGTCTGAAATAATTTTTTCTGCCCTCTTTTTCTCACGTTTGGGGGCTTCACTTACATGCACATTAAGCTATTTGATGTCTACTCATCTTTCTGCTGTTTTTTCAGTCTTTTATCTCCAAGTTCCTTATACTTTTTTTTTTTCCCCAGACATCTCCAATCTGCTACTAATCCCATCTGGTGTCTTTATCTCAGATGTTATATTTTTCATATCTTCCATGCCTCTATCATGTTCAAACGGTCCTCTTCCTTTCAGAATATAGAATATACTTAAAATCACTGTTTTAACGTCCTCATCTATAATTCTATCATCAGTGTTATTTCTGAGTCTCATTGCTTTTTATTCTCATTGTAAGTGGTATTTTCCTGCTTCTTTACCTGACTGGTAATTTTTTATTAGGGGTTAGACATTATGAATATTATCTAGTTAATATTTTTGTATTCCTAAAAATATTATTGACCTCTGTTCTACGATAGTTTACTTAGAAATAATTTGATTAGGTCTTTTAAGCTTTGTTATGCATGACCAATGGTTAAGCACTCAACTACTAGCCCAAAGGTTGGCAGTTTGAACCCACCCAGAGGTGCCTCCAAAGACAGGTTTGGTGATCTGCTTCCAAAATGTCACAGCCTTGAAAACCCTATGGAGCAGTTATACTCTGCACACATGGGGTCGCTGTGAGCTATAACTGACTCGACAGCAACTAAAAACAGCAGGCATGACCAAAGACGCTTTCAACCTAGGCCTAATTTTCCCCACTACTGAGGCAATGACTATCTGAGTAGTCTACAATACGTCTCATGAATTACTAGGCTTTTCCTCTCTTGTTGGCAGAAACTCTGAGGACCGTTCCCTCTGTTCACTTCAGATGGTTCTTTCTTTTATTTGAGGTAGTTTCCTCACACACATTCTTATCAGTACTCAGCTGAACACTTGAGGGGGGCCCTCTTCAGAACCATGGAGCATATGCACACACATAAGCTCTCTGTCCCCACACCCCTTTACCTATCTCCTCTTTACAACTCTTGTTTGGTAAAGTAGCTGCCTTGGCCTCCCAAGATGCCCATCTCCATTTCCTCACCTTGGAGACTGCCAAGCTCTGCACTGACTCCTTGTCTGCTGTGATGTGGAAAGTCTTTCCAGGTCATAAACGGAGGCATTTATAGTATTGACTTTGTTTCTCCTGAAGTGCCTGAAGTCCAATGTCTCAAATTGTTGTTTCATTTTTCATTCAGGTCTTTGTTGATTCAAGTGTGAGGGTTAATCTGGTCTCCCTTCTGTTCATAAGTGGAAGTCCAGAACGGTGAGTTTTTAGCTAGGTTGACCTGATAGGGACCACGGATTGGCCTTATCATTGGAAGCCCTGGCAGCAGCATAATGTAAGCAAATGCAGAGGCAGAGACTGAACAACGAACTTTTCCTGCACAAAACTGAAAGCACTTATTCAAATGGCTTATTCAAGAGAATCTTCGAATTTTGACATCTTATTTGCTGTTGTGCTATTGTGTTCCTTATTACCACCTGTCCCCAAATATCTGATTACTGATAAGACAGGGCAGAACTGCCCCATAGGGTTTCCAAGGAGCAGCTGGTGGATTTGAACTGTCAACCTTCTGGTTAGCAGCCGAGCTCTTAACCACTATGCCACCAGGGCTCCATTTTACAATCAATGGCCAAAAATCTGTTGTTTAACATAGTAAGATTAGGTATCTGCCACTGAGCAGCCACATGATCTCTGGCATGTCCCCTGACTTGTCAGAATCTTTTTTCCTCATCTCTAAAATGAGCCCTCTGCCTTAAAGCAATCGTTTCAAACCAAGGGTTTCCAGACTCTGAAAAGGTAGTGGTAATAAGGGCTCATGATTTATTTTGAAATGAGATACCACCTCATTCCTAATAGAATGGCAATGATCAAAATTTAAAAAATAAATAAATAAAATAACAAATGTTGGTGAGAATGTAGGGGGATCAGAATCTTAATCCATTGCTGGTGGGAATGTAAAATGGTACAACTGTTGTGGAAAACAGTACGGTGATTCCTCAAAAAACTTAGAACAGAGCCACCAGCAATTCCACTGATAGGATATATCCTAGGGACCTAAAAGTTGTGACACGAACAGACACATGCACACCTATGTTCACTGCAACACTATTCACAATAGCAAAAAGGTGGAAATAGCCAAAGTGCCCAACAACAGATGAATGGATAAAGAAAATGTGGTACATACAACAGACTACTACTCAGCCGTAAAGAGAAATAAAGTCCTGATACATGCTGCAACGTGGGTGAACCTGGACAACATTATGCTGATGAAATAAGTCAATCACAAAAAGACAAACACTGTATGACCTCACTTATATGAATAGTGACATAACGTGAAGAATGTAAACAATGTTATTGAACTATACATGTAGAAACTGACGAATGGGTACATGTTCTGCTGCACATACTTTCACCAAAATCTAAACAAAAAATTACCATTTCGTTTGGTATAAAATGTGCCCCGGATGTTTCACAAACAAGTATTGCTTCTATTTCTGTGCTTTCACTACTCCCTGGGCTCTCTTTACTACAGCTCTTATCATTCCACAGCACAAGAATCTCTGCTTTCCTTAAGAGACAAACGCTTCTTTTGACCAGGGAGTGTGGACGGATAATTTTTGTTTTGCCCAACAAGTTCAAACAACCAGAATATAGTGAAATCTCAATAAATGTTTCATGAATAAAAGGAGTGGAGAAAAACAGATGTTTAATGTGAACAGCCCATAAACAAGAATATAAATATCTAACAGAAAATTTTAAGACTGCAAGAGTTGGGAAGAAACATACTGAGGAAAAGTGACGTAAAACAGGAAGACAGATTAGTGGGAAATCAAGAATAACATGTATACATCAAGAATTCAGAAAAGTAGACCCAATGAGACCTAGTGGGATCACCAATGCAGAGAATACTATTTGGTTTAGGACAGCTGGTACTTGTTTGCTTAGTCACAAAATAAGCACCTATACTAAACATCAAGAATATGCTCTGCTCCACACAAAAAAATAGCACACTGATTATGCTATAAAACCACCTTAAAGTAATTATTTCCATTTGACAGCACTGAAGGTCTAACAGTTCAATATGTTGAAGGAAAACATTTTAGGCTTGTTATTCTAAGAACAAAAATATTAGAGTATACAACAACAGCTCATCACAAAAGGAACTAACATTTTCTGATCACACTAAGCCTCTGACATGTATAAGCTCTTTGAGGTCTCCTATCTACCTTGTAATGGAGGCATTCTTTTAAATAGATTTGAGGGACTGAAGCCTTCTCCTCCTTAGAATCTACAACTTGTCATAAGAATCTGGATTGCTTCATGCCTTTTTCCCAATAATCTCTAAATCCCAAAATCTGTAAAGCAGTGAACTTTTTGAAAGATGAAATTTTACAAACAGAATTTAATTTTTTTAACTCATAGAATCTCATGTTCGGCATTTAAATACCATGAGTCCATTATCGTATTCAGCACACACTCTAGGAATTCAGAACAGCTGTCTCTCCAAGGGGCATCCAAGACTTGTAAGATTCCTAACATGGTTTCATATCAGAATGGATGGGTAAATTTTCATGAGATCAGAAGTAAAAAGAGGAACAAAGAAGAACAAACACACATAAAGTACTTAATAAATTCCAGATACTGTGCTGAGTACTTTATTATAAAGCTTCCCCTATTGGCTTCTCACACAATTCTTAAGATACATCTCTTTGCAGATGAGAAATATGAGGCTCAGAAATTAAATATCCTGTCCAAGGTCAAATATAGTGGTGAAACCAGGGAGCAAGCCTGTCATGACTCATTCTTCTTTTTTATGTATAAAATATGAAAAATATTTTCATAAGAAATAATAATAGCAATATCATTATTTTACAACTGCTACTCTGTCGTTAAAGTTCTGGACAAGTGGAAATAACAACCGCTTTGGGGTCTCTTTTGGTAGAAAATGCCAGTATTTTAGAGTCATAATAAACCCTGGTTGCTAGGCCTGGCTGTACCACTTAACTGGCTGTTTAATACCTAGCAAGTTAACTACTTTCTCCAAGCCTCAATTTCCTCATCTCAAAAAATGAAGAGAATATTTTTAAAATGGCTTCCTGAGGAGCTGGTTATGAGGATAGTAACAGGCAATATAAAACTAGTTCTGTAAGCTCTATTGTGGCAAATGCTAGTTATCATTATTACTGTTAACAGAAATAAGCTAAATTGGCCCAAAACTATGTTCAGTCCGAATCTGCCCTACATTTTATTCTCTTGAATAAGAAACCTCTAAGCTTATTTCAAAAATACTCAACAGCAATTTAGCAAAGAGACTGTTAAAAAGGCCTCAACAACTATAAAAAAGGGACATAAGAGAAACTCAAAGATTAATAAGCTTTGACTTCCGGTTGTTAACTTTAAATATTAAACAATAAGAAGATTTTTAGAAAGAGACAATTGTAAAGGTGAGTACTGATTAAGATATCTCATAGGCATAGAAAGTGAAATGAACCTCACGGTGAGGTGAGAGACTGACAAAAAGGTTCTTTCAAAAAGATCTACATTAGAGCATCTCAACAGCAGCTGTCCCCAGGAAGAAGAGCTGGACTGAAAACATGGGAGCCTGGACTAGCTTAAAATGGAAAATCACTATGTGATTCCTTTCTTTTTGGATATCTGCTAGCAAGAGACTTAAAAGGAGTTTACATGATCACAACCCAATTTCTTTCTTATTTAATTAAGAACATTAAGATTACAACGTGTAGGCAGGTCATGTTTTGAAAACAACCAAGAATACGAAACATTTACTCTCACAGGTTTATATAAACCTAACTTTAAAATACACCCTTTTCTTACCCATAGTTTTCTTCACATTCAGAACATTAAGAATGAGCAGTTACATAACAAAACAGAGATTAATGGGAACATAGATGCAATATATAGAAAACACTTACTTTAATTCTCTGTCCCTCCTGTCTCGCTTTGCTATTTAACTGCTTCATCTCGTGTTTTGTACCTGAGATCAAGAGGCATAAAATACTATTTCAAAATTTGTGTGTCCTTACTAATCATTGCATTTGAACTCCTAACAGCTATAAAACCTACGCCCCTTTCCTCCCCTTCAATGATAAACACAATAGCAAACGATAAACAATCCAGAGAAAATGTCTACTCTAAAGAAAAGAAACACTAAACTTCATTTTTCCATCAATGCTGACAAATCGAGGAAATTGAGTAAGGGAAAAAAAACTATTTTCTTATTCACACAGCTAGATTTTCCCACTTATAAGGGAAAATGTTTATCACAATCAAACAATCTGGTGATTGTATAACATAACCAGACCAAACCTGTCAAAGCCTGAATAAAACACATGGACTTTCTCTCAGGAGTCGGCATTCTGAGGAGAGGATGAGTCCACATAATTTTATGTCTTCCCTGTCATGTGTCGAGCTAGTTGTGTTTTTTCCCTCATGAAATTGCTCTCCTCTCCTTACTCTGCAACCTTGCTCCTGTTGCTCTAATCCAAGACTCATGACATCATGAGCAGACCTACGCAGTATATCTAAACAGGGCTTCCTATTTCCTGTCACTCTCTCACTTTGGATCCATCCTTCACACTGAAACAAATTAATTTTAATAAAAAACTTTGTGTCATTTTCTACATTAAAAAAAAAAAGCCCATTTTCAATTAGTTCTCTTATCAGTCGGAATCGACTCAAGGGCCCTGGGTTACTTTTAAAGGGTAGACTACATTTCTTCTGCAGAAAGGTTACCTGCTTCATCTAGCCTTAGACCAGAAGAACTAGATGACACCCGGCTACCACTACCAACCATTCTGACCGGGGACCCAACAGAAGGTCCCAGACAGAAAGGGAGGAAAATGTAGAACAAAAATCAAATTCCTTTAAAAAAGGCCTGACTTACTGGACTTATGGAGACTAGAAGAACCACCAAGACTATCACCTTAAGATGGCCTTTAAATTTGGAACTGAACCACTACCAGTGGTCACCTTTCATCCAAATAATAGATTGGATTCTAAAATAAACAATGCTACCTGTGAATACTGTGTTCCCTTAAATAATCAACTGTATGAGACCAAACAGTCAACATTTATCCTAAGACAAAGATGAGATGCTAAGGAGGGGCAGCGAAGCTAGAGTAATAAAACAGAACAGAAAGAATGGAAATAATGAGAATATTGACACATTATGAAAAACGTAACTAATGCCACGGAACAAGTTGTGCAGAAATTGTTAAATGGAAACCTGATTTACTATGTAAAGTTTTACCTAAAACAAAATATTTTTTTTAAAAAAAAGAAAAGTTACAAAGTAAAATGATTCACTATCTATTGAATTTTGTGATTTTTGGGCCTCCCTACTTACGTTCCCATCATTCCATTCTTCCAGAAAGTTGCTTTCCTTGCAACCTTATTCATACAAATACCATCTGTCCTGAAATATTCTGCTCAAATACTTCCTCTTCTTTTAAATCTTTCCTGATCACCCGGTCTAAAGCAATCTCCCAATCTCCCCTCCCCCTGGAGTCCCATAGTAACCAAGGAAATTAATTTGGTAATATCCTCAGTTCACTCAGGTCACTAACTAGTTCACTAGGTCATCAATTAGTTACAAAGCCTAGCAAAAATTCAACGTCTGTAAGTCTGTTTCCTCATCTAAAAAGTAAAGGGACTGGACATCAGTGATACCAATATACCTTCCAAGGAGTGCCTGGGTAGTGTTAACAGTTAAAGCACTCATCCGTTAACCAAAAGATTAGAGGTTCAAGTCCACCCAGGGGCTCCTCAGAAGAAAGGTGTGAGGTTGCCGTGAGTCAGAATTGACTCAACAGCAACTGGTAACTAGTGACATAACTTCAGCTTCCAAAATTCTACGATACTGTAAAATGCACAGGGAAGGAAAAGCAACAGTAGGTAACATTCTTTCACTCTGTAAACCATACTACAAAAATTAGAAATTAAAAACAAAACAAAAAAAAACACCAAGCATCCTACTAACTATTCAATTTAACGCTATTTCTTTTCCAAAAATAACTCCCACAATATAACCTAAAAACCTGCTCACGATTAAATGCCAAATCCTGGTCAATGACAGTACCTATAAATGTCATTCCTGGTCAATAAAGCAATTTCTGCTACTCCTAGGCAGAGTTAAAAAGAGGAGCAAAAAAGGAAAGGGTCCAGGTGAGGCATAGTCTAATCACAATTAGCAGCGGATCTGAACTGCAGACCCTTTGGTTAGCAGCCGTAGCACTTAACCACTACACCACCATGGTTTCCGCAGTTACCTAGTAGTGGACTTAGGTTTACCTTGTAAAATAAGGAAGGAAAAGCTCCGCATCTTGGAAAGAGCATCAACAGGAAGACTTCTCTCTCCTGTGAGCTCCATCACCACCCCCAATCCCAGGTGTAAACCTCAGTGGCACTTCATTTTGAACTTGGCCAAGCTTAGGCAGCAGAGCTAAGAGGGTGGGGGAACCAAGATGACATGGGTCCTTGGGATTTTTGCAAACTCAAATGATCAGACATTTCAGAAACAGAATTTGAACATCAGAAAAAATACAGCCATAAACATGCACAATGAATTATTAGATATTTGGAAGTAATAATAATGGTGGTAATAACAGTAATAGCTTTATTGTACCAGTAAATGAAGTCAAATATTTTACACCTACTACATTTCACCTTCACCAAAACTCTATAAGCTATGTGTAAAATTACTGTGAAGTTTAGAGATGAGAAAACTGAGGCACAAAGAGGTTAAGTAACTTGCCCTAGGTCATATGATACAAGTCTGCAAATCCTGTCTTCAATAAAATAAAAGCTCTTGAAGTAATGTCATCAATCAGGACAATGATTTGCAAGCATAACAGAAATGTCCACTATTTTCAATACTATCACCATCTACTTCAAGCTTCACCATCTTCAGTCAGCTTTGATTCATTCCTCCCTCAACCCCCAACCCAATTAACCAAGTAAATACAACGATTTGTCAATTTTAGTTTATCAAGCAAACACATACAGAGCATCCGTCATGAAAAGGCATTGTATTGCACAGAGACGAAAACTTCTATGTCAAGGATTGGCAGAATAAGACTTTCAGTCTTCTAATAAAGAAATGGACAACTGAAAGGGAAGGCAAACAGGTTTTATGTCCTTTATAAACCTAAAAGAAAACATACTACATGTGATTGAGCCCATAAATAATTCTTATTTGTTACGCTTAGAATGGAGCAGATGTGCAAACATATTTATTCATTTAAATGTGTTTAACTGCAATATATAGATCTAACTGATAATTTCTATGTAACCGTATTAAAGTGAGCTCTTGTAGGGCCACTGTGTGCTGGGGACTGATCTAAGTGTTTCACATGCATTATCTCATTCAATCTTCACAACAATCTAATGAAGTAGGTGTTATTATCCCCATTTTACAGACAAGTCAACTGAAGTATAACGAATGTGAATAACTCATCTAGAATCACAAGGTAATGCGGAGCAGAGCTGGGATTTATATCCATGAAGTCTGGCTCAAGAATTTGTGTTCGTCATTGCTGACTTCTGGGAAGGGAGAGGACTGAAACTGGAATAAACCATTAACACTTCAGTAATCAAGGAAAATCACGATATTCTCTGGCCTTTACGCCTGTGCAATGTCAAGTATAGAAAACATTTGCTTCAGTAAATGATAAAAAAATAAGGAGGGGAAGGGGACAAACTCCTTACACCTCTTGCCCACGTCTAAACTGATTTTCATCGCTCCTTTCAATCTCTGGGTGCTTTCACGGCTTTCATACATTTCTGAAAATGTAAGCACTACTCACATCACGATGCTTCTTTTATCAGTTCACACGCGTGCTCACGTTCTGCACAGGTGGACAGGAGGTGCAGAGCCCAGAAAACAGGAGTCTGCCAAAGAAAGGGCTGAGGCCACCAGCCACAGATGCTGAGCTTTTGGGTCTTGAGCCTGTTTGGTCTCATTGTCACATTCATTTACTGAGAACGGGGACCATGTCTACCATCTCCTCTATGACCACCATCAGGTGTAGTATCTACTTCTCTGTCACAAAATGAAAACTCTTCACTGAGTCATTTCCTGTGGGTAGGTCCCACAACCAGAAACTCCATCTCTCAACACCACAAGGCTTCTTTTCATCCCTGGTGGATTTGCGGGGGAGAAGGGGCAGACACAGCAGACAGAAGCTCTGCTGCAGTGACTTTCCCTGCTTCTAAGAGAACATGTATGAGAAGTCTGTGGCCTCTTGACTGTGGGACCCAGGTGGACCTCACATATTCATCAAGGCTGCTGTAGCAGAGGGGTGTCTTAGAATCAAAGTCAGAACCTACTGGGTGAAAAGTACATATAGCAAAAATTTCCTCTGAAAAGCTCTGAAGTTCAACCTACATGATTTTGTGTAGACAATCCTGTACAGCATTATGTATAGTAATATACAGTACAGAATAGGGTTCGTGTGCCAAATATGGTTTTACAGCACTGCAAAAAAAAACTCTTCTTCCCCTCTCCTGGAGTAGGTCATGGGGGAGGGAGGACAGCAGCCCAGATAGTTGAATTCATGTAAACTAAAGCCATGTGTCCTGTAATTCCACCGAACTACTGATTTTGCAGTTTTCTAACAGCTTTTTTGTGCCCTACTAGGCATTTTCAAACTTTAAAAGTTAAAAATTTCCAATTCAGTGATGATATTGAAAGTAAAATTATTTTCAAAATGATTTCATTTGCTGTGATGAAAATGTAGTATTTATATAGAAAGGTGAAGCCTAAATAAATTTCATTCACATGATTTCTATAAAGTACCTGCAATTTAATTAAAGCTTAAAATTGACTTAATTATTTTACTAACAATGTACCAAAGCTGGGTTTTTGGCAAACATCAATATTTATCTCTGAATAAAAAAAACTCAACATACTCAGGAAAATTAAGTATTCTGGTCAACTGAGATTCTTATTAACAAAGTTACATTGGTTCATGCTTATGATTATTTTTAAAAAAAAAAAAAAAGATCAAAATGGTGAATGGTGATTAATGTGAAAATCCTAAAAGCTGACAATCTTCCTATTAAAGAGCGAGAAGGGAGGCCTCAGAGGTAACCTTAGCCATCTCTTTCCCTAGTGAAAGAGTTAAGGGAAAAAATAAACAGTTTGAAATTGAATCCAGATTTTGGTAAATAAAACCTAACTTCTTAACTAGCTCACTAAACCATTTTAGGTTCAGAAGCATGACTGTGACGGAAGCAGAAACGTGATGTTGAAGAGTGGATTTCAACTGGAGCAAAAAGGAAGAAGGTAGCGTTGAACGACCGACCACCCTACCTGACCTACAAATAGATGGGTCAGTGCACTTATGTGGTACTATGGTGGACGGTGAGTATCTAGAGATTAATCTGGGTTTTTAAATAGGGAAACAGGGTCAATTTAGCTTTTTACTGTACACAATATAGTTTCAAAAAAGTTAAATTAAGAGCAAAAAAAAAAAAAAACAGCAGCATTTGCTTTGGAGTCCAACTCTGGAGGCAAGCTTAATATCAGGATCACAAATTATGTAAGTGTTTGGATATATTATTATATTATTTTATCCTAAAATTTTATGCAGTACTCAAATAGAAACAAAAACTTGAAAAGGAAGTGAACATAAGGCACAGAGGCACATTTAATGCATTCCAAGAAACAACGTTATCAGAGTAACTCAAGCCTCTGAAAGAAAACAATCCAATATTTATAAACACTGTTACAGGTTTCCCCACTATGTAGAACTTCTACTTCTAAAATCAAATCAGAAAATCTTTCCTATTCACAATATTATTCAGAGAATCAGCAACTTTTAAAGCTGGAATGAAATCTGGACAACTACTTTAACTATCCTCAAGACAAAACAACATGCCCAAGATCAAAAGGCTAGTTCGTTGTACAATCAACAGTAAAATCCAAGTCTTGTGATAGCCAGGATGGTGCTCTTTGTACTACAACTCAGCATTTCCAGCCACGGACTCCCCAAAGGGAAACACAGAAACCCACATTTAACAGCCTTCCTATATACCTTCTGGGATTCCACATGACCATCCCAGGTCCTCCCAATGTATTTAAAATAAACTGAACATAGGCTACTGCCAAATGTAACAGAAAAGCCACATATTTTAGGAAGTACTTTCTGCTCAGCATTTTTCAAAGCAAAACAGTGTAACCAATACTGAGACTATAAATTCCAATCACATAATTTGTTTTCCTTCCTCATCATAAGCCAATTTGAATGCAGGATTAAGTACCCATAAATTTCATGTCTATCTTCTCTTGGTTAGTTCTGAGAAAAATAAGAAATAGTTCATTGTTCATTAAAAGTATGGCTTTTGGAAAAGATATTTCTGAGCCTCACCAGTTTACTGGGGGGTCTGGAAGCAGAGAGTTCAATTTTACTCCAATTCTTTGGTCTAATTTTCCATCTTCCACTCTCAAACTAAAAAGTTTTTTGGTTTTTTTTTTTTTAATGCTGGAAAAGATTCTAACTTTTTCATCTTTCAGTATATAGAAAGTTAGCTTGGACCTATTCTCCCTTAATTGTCAACCAAGAAATGTCATCTGTTATGTCTGTTTTGACATACTTCCCAGGAACAGGGCTATAGAGTCCCTGAGAACTTTCGGAGCAAGAACGTGGGGAGGGGGCTGGTTCAGAAGCTGGTCCTTCTCTCAAGCAAACAAACCACACACAAAGAATAAACGGCCACATAAGTACAGGAAATGAATTCTTAGGGAATCGAGTTAATATCTATGAAGGAATTTACTTATACTTCTCTCTATATTTTTAATTAAGGGCTGATAAGCAAACTTACTCTAGACGAGTCATATGAGGGGCTTGGTTGGCCACTTGTTCCCCAAGATGTTGTACCTCCTCGTTCATCCATACCTGAGGAGAGAAAGGAGAGAAAAATATAAACCCAAAAAGATACTTTCATGGAATTTTATTCCTTTATTTTGGCGGGGGGAGGGGGCGGGTATGGTATAAGCAGACAGCACAATTCAGCAGGCTGCTTTTGCACTTCAGTGGAACTGGCTGTGTGTCAGTCCTTTCCCTAGAAAACAGCTCACTTCAGAGTGTCTTCATCACTGCTCCATCAATTCCCACACAACACCCTACATATGCTACAAGCGTTCAGAATCATAGAGCTAATCAACATTAATAAAAATGAATCAAAACTAATATATAACTACATATGAAACTGCAAACGATTTTATGCAAAAAAATCATACTTCCACTGAACATTAAGAACAGATAATGAAACTTATTTTGATGAAGAACAGATAATGAAACTTTAATAAAAATAACCAGGCTCTAGTTTATTCTCTTTATGAATCTGAATTTTCTTCTATTGAATGAATAACTATGACATGTCTGTGTTATCTTTAACGCATTTGTAAAAGACAATATAGAAAGGACAAGTATCTGCTAGCAATAATATCTCAGGTAAAATTTAAAAGAGATAGCATGAAATTCTGTCAAACCACATCTCATTTTCATCAAGTGATCTTAGTATCTTCAACAGCATGAAGGAAAAGCAAAGATTAATTAAATAAAAACGCTACTTAATTAGGTGATAGAGTCATCAGCTAAAGAGTACTGCCACTATTACTGGACATAGCGTGGGGAGTGAAGGGGGGGCTCAAAGATGCTGTAGAAGGACCAGGATCTGGGTAGGTTTTCACTCAGAGCTCTGTGGTTTTATTGTTAACACACCCAGACTTGGGGTAAAAAGTCGTGGCTGGCACTGACAAAGGCAAGAGTCATCCTTTAGCCTAAATGACTCCTTTCTGCTGAAAACAATGGCTTACATGCACAGAACTATGACAGGAATAATAAACTTTCCAAAGCTTCACCATCAAGACCAAGGTAAACATAAAAAAGAGATTACACACACAAGATACATGTCTTAACACAGAAATCATAAAAACTAGTTAAGTCTGAAAAAATAATTTATCAAAAACAAAATTGTTGTTCTTGTTGTGTGTCCTTGAGTCCATTTCAATTCACAGTGACCCTATAGGATAGATCAGAACTGCCCCATAGGGTTTCCGAGGAGTGACTGGTGGATTTGAACTGCCCATTTTTTTTTTGGTTAATGGCCTGAGCTCCTAATCACTTTGCCAACAGGGCTCCAAAAAGGAAATACACCACTATTAAAATACAGTAACAGACGAAGATGTTAAGATATGTCTGAACTATCATTCCCATGTATTTCTTCCTTCGCATTTGTAGTATATGCATGCCAATTCAGGAGTTCCTCAAATGTCAGATAAAAATGGTAAACATAAAAGAAACTTGAGCAATAACAGAATAGTAGAAAAACTTTGGGTCTTGCTGGGCTTCCTAATAAATTATTCTAATAATACTTGGTAAAATTAAAAGATGTCATCAATAATTCAACGAAAATAAAGATTTAAATAACTTTTTACTTTTTAAATCTTTTATATACAAAACCCAGTGCCGTCGAGTCTATTCCGACTCACAGCAACCCTTTGGGACAGAATAGAACTGCTCCATAGAGTTTCCAAGGAGCGCCTGGTGGATTCAAACTGCCAACCCTTTGGTTAGCAGCTGTAGCACTTAACCACTATGCCACCAGGGTTTCCTTTTATATACAGGATCTCTTAAATACTTGCTTTTCTAAATGGAACCATTTAAATAACATCTGACAATATTTTGATTTCACGTACCATAATTAAAAAGGCACAAGATTGTTCTTTAGTATTTTCCAGTTTAAAAAATACAAATATTAAATTTTAGACCTTATATTAAAAATAATCATTTGTGAATTTAATGAAACCAATCTGCCTCCTTCTTTTGTAAAACATTTAGTTTAAAAAGTAACTAAAATTAAGTCACAAATTACCACATACATAGGCAGTTCCCCACGAGGCTGGGCCCTCAATAAAGTAATAAAAGGTGGAAATCAAGTCTTCAGTGTGTCAGAGTGTAAGGCTCGTAGAGGCACAGGTAAACATACTGACCCAGTCCATCATCTGGAGTTACTTCCTTTTCTATGAAGAACTCAGGTATTAGTCTACCTGATTCCCCTCCACTCCCCCTCCGCCCTCCCATTTGTCTTTGACTAGGGGTACTCTCTTTGTGCATCAGGGTTGTATCCTTTCACCATCCTTATTCAATCTGTATGCTGAGCAAATAATCTCAGAAGGTGGACTATACGAAGAAGACCGGGGCAGGAGGATTGGAGGAAGGCTCATTAACAACCTGCGTTATGCAGATGACACAACCTTGCTTGCAGAAAGTGAAGAGGGCTTTAAGCACTTACTGATGAAAATCAAAGACCACAGCCTTTAGTATGGATTATACCTCAACATAAAGGAAACTAAAATCCTCACAACTGGACCAATAACCAACATTATGATAAACAGAGAAAAGATTGAGGTTGTCAAGGATTTTATTTTACCTGGATTCACAATCAACACCCATAGAAGCAGCAGTCAAGAAGTCAAAAGATGCATTGCATTGGGCAAATCTGCTGCGAAGACCTCTTTGAAGTGCTGAAAAGCAGAGGTGCCAATTTTAAGACTAAGGTGCTCATTAATCAGGCCACGGTGTTTTCAAACGCCTCCTATGTGAAAGCTGGGCGATGAATAAAGGAGACTGAAGAAGAATTGACGCCTTGCAATTGTAGTGTTGGAGACGAATATTGAATATACCATGGACTTACAAAATAACGAATAAATCTGTCTTCGAAGAAGTACAACCAGGTGAGACTACATTTCGCATACTTTGGACATGTTGTCAGGAGGGATCAGTCCCTGGACAAGGACATCATGCTTGGTAAAGTAGAGGGTCAGTGAAAAAGAGGAAGCCCCTCAATGAAATGGACGGACACAGTGGCTGCACAATGGGCTTAAGCATAATAAAGACTGTGAGGATGGCACAGGACCAGGCAGTGTTTCCTTCTGTTGTACACAGGGTTGCTGTGAGTTGGAACCAACTCAATGGCACCTAACAATAACAACTCTCTTTGTTAAGTTGGTCATAAAACTAGCTCACAGGTTCTACCCCACCCCTTCTCCCTTCATTAAGCAAGCATAGGGTCTTGTACTTCTCTAGGTGTTTAACCAACTGGAAACAGATTTTTTTGAAAGGGTGACTCTTCTAGGCCCTAAAGGCCTATTTTTTTTCCACCTTGGCCTTAATAAACAAAACTGATCAACAGTACAGAGACTGCATACATAGCATCACTCCAGGTTTGGTGAGTCTCAGACAAGAGCTGCCTGGGGGTAAAAAACGTGAATCAAGAGCAATGCTGCTGGCTTGAAGACCCATTCCTCCTGTCCCCACTTGCCTCCAGGCCTATCTATCACCAAAGACCTGCCCCCCTGTACTATGGACAGGGTAAAGTGAGAAGCAGGACTAGAATCAGAAAAATATTTCAGGCAGTAGTGGGGGCGTCTGGGGAGCTGAGAAGGAAGGAAAAGAAGGAGAAAGATACAAAGAATGGAGAGAGGAGTAATAAGGATCTCTCTGCAGCAAAGCTGGTAAAAAAAAAAAAGCAAGTCAAAAGGTCATATAGCTTGTGTATCATATCCGAAAGTCCACTCCTGTTGGGAGGCAGAGCACAAGGGCTGCATACATATCACACACACACACACACACACACACACACCTCTGGTAGCACTGAAATCAAGTTTTTTATTCTAGCAAGTAAAATGTAGTTCAAAAATATCAAATCTCAACACTTACAAACAAAGGAAAGATAATATACCTTGCAGGATTTCCATCTGCTATAGGGTGATTCAATAAATGATTTCATTTAAAAAAAAAAAAAAATCTGACTGGAGAGAGCTATGTCAGAGAACCAGAGCTATGAATGTGTCTATCTTCAACAGTTTCATTATTCAATTTTATTTGTGAAGTAATGATATTGCTTTCAGATAAGACTCAAAGGGTATAATCAATTGTAAAATAATATATATCTAAAACCCTACCACCATCATTTTTACTCTTTTTCAGATTTTAGATACCCATGAAATATATCAATTGTTTTTCCAGAACTTCACCATGAAATAGAATCATTTAAAATGTAACAGCAAGTTCTTTGTTATTATGGCATACATTAATAAAAAATTAAAAAGCTAGAGAAATATTAAAACTGTGAGAAGTTAAGACATGCTACCTCACATTAAGTATGTAACACCAGTTATAGAGGTTTTTTTTATACTTATTTAAAAAAAAAATTGAGGTTCTGAGAAATGAATTGTTAAATAAGACACTCTGGGCACACACACATACTTATTTGAAAAAGGCAGCCCAGTAAAAAGTTAGAAGGAATCTCTTTCTCGGGATAGCTTTTAAAACTGAAGCACAATTTCTGTTTGGCACTATTGAGAACAAAGGTTTACAAGTAGGGATATCCCATTCCAAGTCTTTAATGCCAAAGTACACAAGGATAAGGTAATGAATACATGGCAAATTTCATCAGGAAAATGACTAATTTTCTATGTAACTTTCAAGCACAGTAATTTTGCTATGTTATCGTTACTAACTGCATCATTCTGATATAAATATCTTGCAAAAATATGACTAAACAGAAAATTCCAGTGGTTTAATCAAAGAAGAATTAGGACCAAAAGAAAATGCCAGGCCTATTAAGAAAAATAGAAACTGCCTGATGGCCAGGCGTTGAAGTTAAGTTCCCAGAAGACATTCCAATTCTGGCAAAAGCTTGTGAGCTGTCTCCAAGCCTCTTCTAAACTAGCGTCAAGTTTCTGGAAGCAAGGAAAGGCTCTACTATATCTAAGACACAACTGCAACACTCTCCTAATCTAAATACAAGAGCCCTGCTCTTAAACCCCATTCCTGATTGTTTTCTTCCATACAAGCACTAACAACATAGTCAACTCCTAAAAACACATCCTGCGTTCTTCAAGGTGGCCCCAATCAACCTTTTCACCTTCATTACATACTAGATCCCTCCATAAACTCAAAGCTCCAACCCCATCTAGACATTAATTATCCACAAACATGCCAAGACTTGTCACACATTCATATTCTACTCCCATTGTTGCCTAACCTTAGAATACCCATTCTCTCCCCGCCCCACCCCCGCCTATTGAATTCCTAACTATGAATCAGGCTGAGATCAAATGTCCCCTGCTTTGTGAAACTGTCTCCAACAAATAAGTCTAAATTAATCATTCTTCTTTGGAAATTAATTTGAACTTACTTTGTCTCAAACACTGATGACTATTTTCACGTATATTCTGCCCATAAAACTTTATGACAGAGGACATACCCGGTTCATATGCTGGTACCTAGTAGAAGTACAATACTGTGCACTTAAATGTTTACTGAACAATTAAGGACATATAAAATTAATGCATTCACAGGACAGGCTATGTCATAAGAATTCAGTAACTAAATGTGGGTCAGAAGGAAAAAAACCAAAAACCAAACCCGCTGCCGTCGAGTCAGTGCCGACTCATAGAGAACCTATAGGACAGAGTAGAACTGCCCCATAGAGTTTCCAAAGAGCACCTCGTGGATTCAAACTGCTGACTTTTTGGTTAGCAGCTGTAGCACTGAACCACTACAACACCAGGGTTTCCGGGTCAGAAGGAAGAAATCCAAAATAGAAGAGTGACGTGAAGCAATCTAAGCACATGTTCAAGAATTAGTAAAATAACAGTAATCACTTTTTAAAGGGGAGTATTATTCTCAAAGTTCGAATCTGCCAGGTGCTCCTCGGAAACTCTCTATGGGGCATTTTTTTTTCAAATGCAGATTGCAAAGATGTTGGAAGTAATCCCAAAACTGACCTAGGAGCTCTGCTTCCAATACGGTAGAATAAGCTCCAACAGAGAGCGCCTACAAATTCTGGGGTAAAATACAAATGTAAAACAACTACCTAAAGGTTCTGGAGAGTGAGAAAAAGCAGGATGATTTTGGATGGAAAGTAAACTTAGAAAAAGAGATCAGCATGGCTGCATTTCTCATTTCAACAGCTCTGAGGGACCACCACAGCTGAGTCCCTCATTCTCAACACTTTATCCTGAAGGCAAGCGGCAGCTCTAACATGCAGCAACTAAAATTCCAACAGAAAACCCACAGTCTTTCTGGCCTAAAGAAAAAGAGGACAGTGAGGGCAACCACAGTCACCAGAAAGTGAGAGAAGAATCCTAAAAAGAAGAAAGCCCCACATTTTTGGTGTATCTCTGCCCAGCTATTCAGCTGAGAGCTGAAGTGCCAATTCACAGAGCAGGCCCAAAGCGGTTTTCAGCTCAGGCTAAAGGAATCAAATTGAGATGTGAGCAGCCACCAACTTCAGGCAAGAGAGAGTTTTCATTTCGAGCATAGCCAAATTGAAGGTGCCCTGGTACTGCAGTGGTTAAGCACCTGTCCGCTAACCAAAACATCAGCAGACTGAACCCACTAGGAGTTCCATAGTAGAAAGACGTGGCAGTCTGCTTCCATAAAGATTATAGCCTTGGAAACCCTATGGGGCAGTTCTAGTCTACCCTTCAGTGGTCAGTATGAGTCAGAATTGACTCAATGGCAATAGGTTTGGTTTTTTATTTTATAACCAAATTAGTCACTTGCTAAAAAACAAGGGTATCAAAACTCTTTGGAGGAACATGACAAAAATCAGAATTTCCACAATGTAACACTCGTAATATCCATAATACATTACAAAATTCCTCGATAAATGAAGAACCAATAAAATATAACCCAATGTCAAGGGAAAAGATAAAAGCAGTCAGTCTCGAGATAAGTCAGATGTTGAACTTTTCAGGCACAGACATTAAAGCAGGTATTTTTTTTTTTTTTTTTTTATAACTATGCTCAGTGGAATAAAGGACAAGTTTGTACAGAAAGAGAGAATTGCAAATCTCATCAGAGGAAAAAAAAACTTGAAAAAGAACAAATGGGAGTTTTAGAAATAATAATATATGAAATGTTTTTAAATTCCCTGGGTGGAGCCCTGGTGGCACAGTGGTTAAGAGCTCAGCAGCTAACCAAAAGGTCGGCAGTTGGAATCCACCAGCCGCTCCTTGGAAACTCCATGGGGAAGTTCTACCCTGTCCTGTAGGGTTGCTATGAGTCAGAATCAACTCAACATCAACAGGTTTGGTTTTGGTTTGGGGGGATGGGGTGAAGAATGGGGAGGACAGAGAGTGAGTGAATTTGATGAGAGATCAATAGATATTATCCAATTTGATAAAAAGAGGAGGAAAAAAAAAATCAGCAGGACCTCAGAGACCTGAAGGAAAATATTTAAAAATCAAACATAGCTATAATGAGAGAATAAATAGAACAGGATAGAAAAAAAATCTGAAGAAATAACAGCCAAAAATATTCACAAATCTGGTGAGAGACATAATTTTATTAAAGATGCTCAGTGAAAACCAAACAGGATAAATATGAAGAGGAAAAACAAACAAACAAAAAAAACATACCCAGCCACATCCTAGTCAAACTGCTGTTTTCAACAGCGGCCAAAGAAAGAGGCATCGCATGCAGACGAACAACAGTTCAAATTACTACAGACTTGTCATGGGAAACTATGAATGCCAAAAGATATGGAAAAACATCTTTAAAGTACTGGGATGGGGGAAAAATCTACCCAGAGGTCTATACCTGGCAAAAATATTCTTCAATCACATTTTCAGATAAAAGAAAACTAAGAATCTGTTGCCCATAGAACTGCAGTACAAAAAATACTAAAGGAAGATCTTCAAGGTGAAGGAAGATGTTTTCAGAGGGAAATCTAAATTTTGAGGAAAGAAAAAAAGAACACCAGGAATAGTATATATACAAGACTATCTACATCTTTAACATCTTTAAAACACAGCTATTTAAAGTAAAAAATTACAGTATGCTCTCCCAGGGGCCATAGCGTGTATAGACACAATACACAGGACAACTAAGGCAAACAGGCAGGCATGCGTGGTCATAAGCAGACCTATAAGGTCACAAGACCGCTGCATTTTATGTGAAATGGGACAATATTAACTCTAAACACACTGTGGGAAGTTAATGATGTATATGTACTATCATCCCTAGAGAAGCTACTCCTCCTCACGCGCCCCCCTCCCCCACAAAAAAGCAAATCCAAAAAGGAACGAAGGAGGTACAGACATTAAGAGAAAAAAGATAAAAACAGAAAAGAAATACTTATTAGCCCTAAATCCAACCGTATAATAAAACATTCCCTTTTTGTCTAGGGAGGTAGGCAGACAGAGAAGCAATCAAAGGGCACTCCTTCCTTCCGAGAACACACCTCGCTGCTCTGTGCACTGACACAGTTCATGCCAATGCTGTTCTTGCAGGGCAATTATATTTCGGCTTGGTGGTCAGAGGATGACGATGAAAACATTATAGCTGAACTTACACATTAAAGTAAAAACATACAGTACAGTGTACAAATGTGAAAACTGCACACAAAGGTTTTTGGTTTGTTTGTTTTTATAGTACCCATTACGATCATAAGTCAGTACCAAGAAAGCAGTTTCTGCATAACTATCAAGTACATTTTAGTGGATTTTTGCTGATTACCTAACACAATTTGCTATTTAAAAACAGCTGTGTGAGCAATTACTATTCTTAACTTAATTCCATAAACAATTCTATTCATTTCTTGTAATGAGGCCCGTGTACTCACTGCATTCAAGTCTTAGGCCATTAATTCCTGTGATGGCAACATACTGCCTCTCTCAGAGGAACCCCGCACACATTTTCATTTCTTTCTTATTTTCCCTACGTTTAAACATCTCTTTCTCACGTACCTTTCAAACTAGCACTCATTTCTTCCTAGATTTCACAAGACAGAAATCTACATTTACTGCCTTCATTCCCTACCATTTGCTCATCCGTTAATCAATCTTTTGCAATCTAGCCTCTTCCTAGACCACACCAAGAAAACCAAATGCCAGGCACACAGCAGGCTCTTAGGAAACATTTGTTTACAGAATAAAACCGAACTCTTTCAGGGCATCAAAGGCGTCTTTATCATAAAATATAATGGCACTCCTCTTGGTCTTCCTGTTTTAGATCTCTGTAACAAAGGTCAGCAAACTTCCTGTTATAAGGGCCAGACAATAGAGATTGTAGGCTTTGTGGACCATACAGTCTCGGCACCAAGTACTCTGATGTAGTACTGGAAAGTCAGCCATAGGCAATATATAAACAAATGGAACGAGCTGTGTTCCAATAAAATTTTATTTACGAAACAGTCAATGGGGGATTTGACCCACCCAGACTGTATTTTGCTGACCCCTGATCTATAGCATCTGATCCCGTTAATCACCTCACCTCTCTGGGATTTGATGGCAATAACCTTTGAGCCTCTGTTTCTGTATCCTTTCACTTCTTCCTCTTCTGTGTGAAAAAAAACGTAAAGTAACAGCTAACGTTCTTCTTGTTTTATGCTCTACCCCTTGGACTGCCCATTCCCTCTAAATGACCTATTTCCAAATGCACACTCCCAAGCCTTAAACTCAGTTCTGCACTTTGGGTCCTGAATTTCCCAATGCCTGCCAGAGGTTTCATCTGGTTCTCTTGGCATCACTTAAAACTTACATCTAAAGCCAAACTCCTCAAATATCCTTTCCTTCTCCTTCATATGCCTTTGGACCAGATACCACCCTAATTATTAATATTTCTAATACTCTGGATAACCAAACCCAGTGTCACTGAGTCGATTCCAACTCACAGCAACTCTATAGGACAAAGTAGAACTCTGTCATAGGCTATAATGTTTATGGAATCTGACTGCCACATCTTTCTGCCATGGAGTGACTGGTGGGTTCAAAGTGCCAAGCTTTAGGAGTTGAGTACTTAACCACTGCACCACCAAAGCTCCTTATGCTGTGGATAGTACTATAATACTCCAGGTCAACCAGGCTTGTGAACTGGCACCATCTTTGATTTTCCTTTCCTTTCTCCCTCCACTGCCCCCTATACTGAGTTTTCCTTACGAATGAATGTCTCTTGAGCCATGTCCACTTCCATTTCCAGACCACCTTTTTAATCTGGGCTTTCATTATCTCCTACTTAGACTCTTTTGCTAAACTCTTTCTCCCTCTTTATTTACAATAGCCAAAACCTGGAAACTATCCTAATACCTACAGATATGCAAACAGATAAAACTAAGGTGTTTTATTCATTCAGTGGAAAACTACTGAATACAATAAAAAAGAACAAACCACTTAAACGTACAACTTTAATGAATCTTTTGAGCAAAAGAAGCCAGATACAAAAGAGAACAGACTATGATTCCATTTATATGAAGTTCTAGGACTGGCAAAACTAACCCATGATGATAGAAATCAAAACAAAGATCGTTTGAGGTAGGTAGGGCTTGAGTAGAGTGCGCCTGAGGGAACTTCCTGAGTTTTGCAGGTTGCCTTTCCTGGGAAGCAGACTCTGAGATGGAGACTTGTGTGCATGCAAGAAGACCGTCCAACGGGAAGTGCTGTCATGATCAACACCTGTGATGAGATAACGGCAGCAGGGCTGGGCACAGCAAGAAGTTAAATTGCAATACAGTAGCAACAAGTGACTCAGTTCATCATATAGGGAGTTCTGGAACTTGAGTAGCCCTTGGGAGCTGTCCCGAATTACAGTAAGTGGGCCAAGACCTTGATATCTGTCCTCCCTACTCCCCGCCAGGCTGCACTGCCCATCCACAGAGTGCAGGCTGCCCTTGGAAAGTGGGTTTGACCTCAGACAACGGCTCTCTCCAGCAGAAGGCAACTCTTGAAGAGAGACTCTGCTAAGAGGCGTCCATACACTCCCAGCAGCTGGAGGAGTAAGTGTTCCATCCTGGAAGTACTCCACTATATGACACAAAAGAGATGTTTTCTATCTTGATTGGGGTGTTGCTTACATAGTGTTACATTTATCAAACTTACTGAACTGTTATACTTAAGATTTGTTTATTTCACTGTATGGTAAATTTTATCCCCCCAAAAGTTTTTTCCTTTCTGTGCCTTTTTTTTTTTTAGCATACCCCCTTTTTTTGGAGGCTCCCTCTCTCCCTCACACACCAACTAATTTAAATACCAAGAACAACTTGAAAAGAAAACATAAAATTTTACAAAGAGTTCCACAGCCATGGTAAGAGCTCTGGAAACACTAGTGGGTACCTACAGCAATTGGCACTTTGTATCAGAGACTCCAAAAAAAAGAGACAGTGATTTTCAGAGGTCTGCATTTGACATTCAAAAAGAAGTCCACATCCTTGTGGCGAGGTTTTGATATAAGAGCCGTAGTCTGCTTTTTGTGGAGCAGCAAAAAGCAAACATCTAAAAGAATTTTTATTAATTTATATGAACAAAGACGAAAGTCTTTATTTTAAAAGTTCAACATCCAAGCCTTACTTTTCCATCACCTTTCAAACGTTACCTATTACAATGAATATTCCTTCATCCCAATTTTGAGACTAGCAATACTAAAAAAATGGTTGGTCATTACCCACACAAACATGACAACGCTGACACATATTTAACATAATTATGCTGTGAAAAATTATACAAGGTACCCAAGGACAAATTGTCTAAATGACAAATTCTTACAGAGGCGAGAATTGCTGCATAAAGGCAATTTATATTATTAAAAACAAAATATTATTGAAGATGAATATTAAATTAAATGTGGGTTTTATCATGTTATGAACATATATGGCTCTTTACACCTATAACTATAAACTTGCAGGTTTCCAGAGAATACGGGAACACAAAAGTCAAACAAATATCAGCAAATTACATTCATTAAGTTCATACAAACCAAAATGATATACCGATACACCTAAATTACAGAGAGTGCGTGCCTTTCACAAGGTAAGAACTAGGACTTAGTCCTCCACCACTGTTACAAATTCGGTGGAGGAATATAAGTGGTGGCTTAAGATGGTTAAAACCCAAACAAACTCACAGCATCGCGTCGATTCCGACTTACAGTGACCATCTAATTATACCCAGAAGAAAACTACATTTAAAGGGCGAGGAGGTAAATGTAATGTTACTTCTAAAAATTTAATGCAAGTGAAGGGTAGAAGAAATCATATTACAAATATATGTTACGTTCAATATATGTTCTTTCAGCTGAGGTTGATTTTTTGTTTGTAACAGTTCAGAAATATTTGTTTTCCCTCACAATCCAAACAGAAAGGAAGGGGAATGAATTCTTTTGTGATATTTACACACAGCAGTATGATGCTACTGTCTAACACCTAAAAAACTCATCTTTGATTTTGGCTCATGGCTGAGATCTTCCTAAGGGAATTAATTTTTGGTTATTTACCTCCACTACAATTTCCTATAGTAAGAATCTTCATTATCTACTCAAAGGATTTTTTTTCAATAGTTTTAAGTATATGAAATCATTATTTGTTCAGTCTTTTTGGAAGTAAGAGGGTAACCAAGATACTAATAGAAGACAGCCTAACTCAAAGAAACTGTTCACAGACCCACTTCTTAGCTAACTCTGAAATAGAGGGGAAGGGCTAGAATCTCACAATTTTATTCTACAAACATCTATGATAAAATAGCCTATTTGTACTCCTGAGTATCATTTAAAATGTTTTCTAGATATCATTTAGAATCCTTTTCAAGTATTTAAGACCCCACGGAAGAGTTATGTCAATAGCAAAATGCTTTTATTTGGCAATTTTTTCTAAAGTAGGAACCCATTCGTTTGAGTTTGCTCTTTCACCTTTGGCTGAATTAGCTACACTCTTCTCCTTAAAACCTTCAACCCAAAGAATCCTTAAGGATGAAAGGCACAGTTTAGGTGCATTTCCACCAATGAGCAAGAAACCAGATGTGGGTTCCTGACCTCCTCAATTATGTCATTAACAAAATCGAAGAAAAGATGGGTAAAATGTGAGCATTTTATAAACTGTTCAGTGGTGCTTCAGGAGGGAAGAGGAGGGGAAGGGAAAATAATCATATTTTTATTTCATAGTAATCAAAACCACATCTGTCTCCCGCCAACTCTGCAAGCGAACCAAGTTTCAACCAGTTTCTCGAGGCCACCACCACCACACATGATCAAGTAAGGCAACGTCAATAAAACAGGTAGCTTTTCCCCCAAAGTGCCCCCTCTGCCAATTTAGACTTTCAGACAAATGTTTGTGTAGAAAACGTATTACATTGTTTTTAAACAGACGATGCTATCCTTAAACACTCTCGTAAGAAACTAACCTGGAAAATCACATGCAACCGAAAGTCAATGAAAAGTTGTAATTCAAAAAAGTAAAGTTAAAGAAGCATATAATTTCTTGATACTGGTGAGGAGTGTGCTTCTTAGCTCAAGTAGACACATGAGACTATGTGACAGCTCCTGTCTGGCGGCAAGATGAGAAGGCGGAGGGGGACAGGAGCTGGTTGAATGGACATGGGAAATACAGGGTGGAGAGAAGGAGTGTGCTGTCACATTGTAAGGAGAGCAACTAGGGTCATATAACAACGTGTGTGTAAGTTTTTGTATGAGAAACAGACTTGAGTTGTAAACTTTAACTTGGAGGACAATAAAAAAAAGGATATAATTTTAACCATAAGGTTGTAAAAAAAAAAAAAAAAAGCTGCTAAAATTTAGGATGAATCAGTCACAAATTTATAACTTTTTCTCTGACTGAAATTTATGACTTTCAGCAAGAAGAAAAAATATGAACCCTGTCCAGGGAGAGTTTCTCTAATGAACAAAAAATTCATTAAGAAAGTAATAATTAAATGACATGATATGATAAGAAGTGGTAAACTGCACTTAATTTTTTTTAATCTGCAGGTAAATTCTTGAACAATAAAAAATTTAAAACACAAATGTTAATTATTCTAGTCACAGTAGAGTACTGTAGCTCATTACCATATAGATTTTACTACAATGTATTCTGATGCATTTCTAAGATTATAGAAATACAGTCATGTAAAGCCTAGTTACCACCTTCTCCTTGTTCAAGGATTTGCAGTAGCATCTATCATCCTTTTTTTTTCCCCCACGTTTCTCATTTAATTCAAAAGCTTTCTTCTTTCTGTTTCGGACTTGAATGCATCCGATCTGAATGCACGGCATCATTTTACCTTCTTCTCTTTTATCTGTTAAGCTTCTTTTAATAAAAAAAAAAAAATCTCCATCACTGTTTAAATAAAAATGCATATTTACTATAACTATTTAAAGATAATGCACAGAGGAAAAACTGAAAGGAAATACAAAAAAGTAATAGTTTCATTTGAAGAGTTGGATAAATATTTTAATCCTTTTGTTTCTCACATTTTCTGAAATGAGTTTATATTATTTGGAATATTTTAAAGATAAATTCTAAAAATCAGCAGTTAAACTACAATCATTGGACAAACACAGAACCACTTCTAGCCTAACATACACTATCTCATTTAAATATTTATTCTCAAGTACGTACAATTCAAGTGCCAACACAAAAACGTCAGTTCAGTATCATGTATTTCACTGACATTTCACTGATATAAATATTGCTGTAAATGAATAAGAATACCTAATAATTCATAAGGAAAAACATTCACAGGTAAATAATATAAACCAATGGGGGGAAATCACAACAGTTGTTTTTTGACCACAGTGAAAATGATACATATTTCTTTTAGCCATATCTATTTCTGTAAGAGTGTTCTGTTTTTATTTCTTTATCTTCAAAGAAACCTCCCCACTTTATTTCCCTTCGCTCACGGCCATCAGATGAGCCACAAAGGAGCTAGACCCATAAGTAGCCAGGGATTTGCTTTATTCTCTGACATAAAATTGGGTGAAAGGTACTTCTGTAATGATATCAAGTAAATGCCACACAGGTAAGGGCTAGGAAAACAGCAATTAAATTCACAATATAAAGTATGCTGCAAAGATACCAAGAAAGGAACCTAACCATGGGCTCCAATGTAAGACTTGGGAAAAAATGCATTCAGTAAACTTTTGGTGTAATGGTCACGTCCTCTTCTTATGTCACCCAAAATAACTCTCATGAATATGAAGAAAGACAGTACACTAGTAATGGGATTAAGAAAACAATAAATGGATTTTAACAAAAGTGAAAGGCAACATTCTTTATACAAACTAAATGGCTACTATAAATTTGAAAGACCATTTTCTTTAAAAAAAAAAAAAAAAAAGAACCTCAATTACTTTTGCTTTTGTATTAAGCGGTGTCTTTTGTATTTTTAACTCCACCAGTTGCCAAAATAGCCCGTTTACATGTGAAGCCTGTCAACTAGCAAATTTACATTTGGATTTTGTTGGCTTTGGACCCTGCATTCTGTTCTCTTCTTTGTGCCATTGTTGTTTTTAGGTTTGGCAGTAGCTCTAGATCTTTGTTTAACTTAGCTCCTTTGTCTAACTTCTGCAGTATATACACATTATAAAATTAGCATGAAACAACACCTCAGCCTCCCTCACCACAAGTCATTCCCATCATGGCAAAGGCTGACAAATTATACTTATGTACAAACACAAAGAGAAAAAATACAGAGACACAGCACCTAATTTCTCCACCTGGGGAAGATGTAAAATGCACCTAAGAAAAAGAACTATTTAGTTTAATATAGTATACACAAAAGATTCATCATGAAGATCACATTAAATTTTAATGTGCTGAAAGCTGAGTAATCAGAGATCAGAAACCCCAGAAGTCAGAGCTAAAACTGTTTGGCTGCCAAAATGCCCGTCTTTCTCCTAATCTGCTTCTTTCCAATGTACTTTTAATTCTTTCTAACGGAGAAGTGTTCACGTGAAGGAGAATCTCCTGCCTCTGGAGCTGATTGTGGGGGTGATGGCCTAGCCTGTTAGAATCAATACTTGAGAGGCTCATTATAGATTCACATGAACAGATCATACCACGGGGATCAATAAGGACGTGTCTATATAATGAGCTTGATCTTCAGCACCCGATGATGAAAATTTCAAACGTGCTTGAATACCCTACCTGTACATAAGCACAGCATTTGACTGTAATAATTTCCATCATCTCTAACTACACAACCAGGAATAAGCTTCGTTGCCTTCATACTCACGTTTTGAGTAAGTTAATTACTCTAAATGCAATTTCTCGCCCTAATCAAGGAAGCAGTATCATTAGAAAAACTCAGAAGAACTATTTATATTACACAAAACTATATTTTTGTATTTACATCTGATTGTGAGATAGTCTCAATAAATCACAGGGTTAAAACCTTATTTGAAAGCATTTTTATCTCTTCCTCTTACTGAATACCAGCCTGAAAACAGCTGCTCCTTGATTTGAAGGTTGAGCTTTTCCTCATATCACTTCTGGAAGAGAGGAAAGCCCGCAAAGCTCTTTTTCAGAAAGTCGAACTGCTATCATTCAGCCAGTTCTTATGGAACCCCTTTCCCATCTGTCCCCTGACATTTCACTCAGGTTATACACTTGCCAGACAGCCTTCTTAGATACTGAATCCACTGGTGAACACAAATGCAATAAAATCAATGCAATTTTTTTTTTTAACTAAACCTATTTTAAAAAAAAGAAAAACATTAATTATGTTGAGATAGGCTCCAAAATTAAAGACACAGCCCATGTTATAAACAGAATCAGGAAACTAAACTGAAGAAGAAATTAACTGGTCAAAATATTTTTGCTAGTCTGTTGCAGTAAAAATTTCTTCTATGATGGAGAGAGAAACAGTAACTCATCTAACTATGTTTTCATTGGAAGAAGACAGACTCTTTGAAAAAAGAAATAAGACCCCTGAAAAGGAATTTGAGAATCATTTTGAAAGTAACAAAAATTCAAAAATAAAAAGTTCTTACTCAGGGAAGAAAATGAGATAGATGAAACCTTGTGGATTCTATGCTTCAGTACTAACTGAAGAAACTAAGAGAGATCTGAAATAAATTTTGAAGCAGAAGTTAAAGATATTAAATAAAAAAGTAACAAAAATACATTGATATTAATAAATTACTAGGACTCAATGGCAACCATGACTTTTCACAATCTCAAGGAACTGTGGCCACCTAAGTTACTAGGAATACTGTGTCACATGGTAGGCAAATGAGCAGTTGAACTCTAAGTGTTCTCAAGAGGTCCAGAAGAAACCCTAAAAGGTACAGATAAGTGCGTTTCATGATTCCTGAAAAACTAACCCGAAACACAGGGCAAGTCAATTCACTCCATGAACAAGCAACCCTACTGAGAGATAGGGAACCAAGTTATTGTCTCCTCGGGGGAGTGAGGGAATAGAGAGTCACACAAGACTAATCTCTCAGAATTCCCTGAGAGGAAATGTAAGTATTTATCAAATGTAACTCATAGGTGTAATTTATTTATCCCTTTTAAAGGCTTTGAAAAGATTCTACAACATGGACTATTCAAAGCAACAACAAAAACAAAGCTTAAATTATGATGGAATTAAGGATATTTTCAGTCATGGTGAAGGATGTGATAGAGAACCCAAATGAAAGATACAGAAAACATCTATTGAAGCAGACAGAGAGGTGTACATGGATTTCACAAATAATCAGAAAAGATAAATGGCCTGGAGGAGCTGAGTACACAAATGACAATGAAGCAACTCTGCCTAAGAAAATGCTAAGACTGCTGCTGTAATATTTCAAAGGTTCTCACAGGTAGAGTGAAGTAGCAGGTGAGTTTCACTATAGGCAAAGATGTGAAAATGTAAGGGGAAAAAAAAACAATCCAAGCTCTGTTTACAAGACATGAACTATTTATAAGCACGAGGCACTTAACTTGATCAAATCCTTAATTACCCAAAGCCATGAACATGGATGGGTCCACTCAGTGCTAAGACACTAGTAGCAGAAGACAGCCTTCAATGCACCTTTAAAAATATTAATTAAAACAAAAGTAAACACGTTCAAGAAGACTTCGCTTAAGTTTGAAAGGCCCATAATGAACATGAGAGTGTCAAGCAGTCTGACGCCAAACACTGAGGTTGGTTCTACACATGTCAGGAGAACAAATTAAGGGGAGGGAATCTTTGGACATTTAAGAGCTAGGCAAGTGTCATGGGTTGTATTGTGTCCCCTCAAAATGTGTGTCAACCTGGCTAGGCCATGATTCCCAGTATTGTATGATTCTCCACCATTTTGTCATTTCATGTGATTTTCCTATGTGTTGTAAATCCTACCTCTATGATGTTAATGAAGAAGGACTCAATCTACAAGATTAGGTTGTATCTTGGGTCAATCTCTTTTAAGATATAAAAGAGAGAAGCAAGCAGAGACAGGAGGATCTTATACCACAAAGCAAAAAGAGCCAGGAGTATGTCCTTTGGACCCAAGATCCCCATGCTGAGAAGCTCCTAGACCAGGTGAAAAGGGATGACAAGGACCTTTCCCCAAGAGCCGACAGAGAAAGCCTTCTCCTGGAGCTGACACCCTGAACTCGACTTCCAGCCTCCTAGACTGTGCGAGAATAAATTTCTCTTTGTTAAAGGCATCCACTTGTGGTATTTCTGTTGTAGCAGCACTAGACAACTAAGACAGCAAGGTTGCCCACCAAAAAAATCATGGAATTTGGAGTATCTTTTCCTGTTCCCTCATTCACGGATGAAAAAACAAGCCAGAAACACCAAGTCACCTGACGTGACCAATGTCCTGACACTCACCGAACTATAGTACACAAGGTGTGTGCACCCCAGGAAACACTGCACTTTAGTACAACTCCAGCTTTCACCTCTGGGACTACAATATACTTGAAAAGGAGCTAGCTAAAGGAAAATATTCTATGGATCTTCCTAACCTTCTTTTTCAAAAATTCTTTCTCTTGCTCTCAAGCTAGGAGTTTCCTATTAAAGATAACAAAAATACCTTCAACAAAAAAAAACTTAAGATAGTTTCTTTGTATTTTTCTTTTATTTCCATATAAGTTATATTTTAACTGTCTTCTAATTAAAGGAAGGATATGCTTGCAAAGAATTCTCAGGTAGGCAATTCATCTCTAGAACCTTGAAGAATTAGACCCCAAAAAGTCAATCTGTGAGTGGTACAAAATAGTACCCAGACAATTTTCTACTCTTGACAGCTTCCCCTACCCCAGCTTCCTAACTAGATGCTGTTAGTTAATAGCTATTAACCCCTTTCTAATGAAGTTAAAACAGGATTTTTTTACATGATTTTGCCTTTGCTCAAATGCGTAACAAATACTAGTTAATATTAAAGACCATTTCATCTTGTAATTAAAACTCATCTCCCCTAGAAATCCATCACCCTATTGTAAACATGGCCAATGTGGTTACTGCAACAGCGCATGTGTGTTTGGCACCAGACAAAGTCCTTCCTGAGCAGAGAGAGAATACTGAATTTTTTCCATGTCTAATTAAATCGTGTATATGTGTGCATGTGTGTGTTTTATCAACTACATCATTTACGTTCACCAGCCAAGTTCCGAGATACATGCTGAAGGGTATTTCAAATTCCTCTAGTCCTAGGAACTGTCTTGGACTCAATAAAATAAAAATAACCCTCAACTCACTCTTTCTATTCCTAGTACGTGCATTCTTTCCATATCTACTGTCTTCTTTACTCTGGTTCCAAATTTGGAAAGAGCAATGATCTTGTTTATGGTTCCCCCTGCACGCACCCAACTCCAGATTACTCCTTCTTCTCTATTCATAAGCATATTTTTGAACAAATTGTCCACAGCATCATTTCCCTTTGTTCACTAACCTCTAGTTTGTTCCAACCATTATGCCCACTTGTTTGACCCTAAGGGCTCTAGAATCATCAAATCCTTTCCTACCTTTCTATTTCTGTCAAATGTACTGCCAGTGTCCCGGAAACAAAAGACCAAAATTTCTGTCTTTCTAATTCATTCATCCTGGTTACCCCCATACATTAAATGACAAAACACAATCAACCTGTATTTTAAAATATCTGCTCTCCAACCCTTTTATTTTATTCCCACTATTTCCCAACTCCAGGCCTTTATCCACCTCTAGATGACTTCATCACATGTCTTACTGGTATTCTACTCAATACATTCTACACATCACACTAAGGGAAAATGTTCCCAAAATACTGCTTCAAACAGCCAGAGTTGAAAACTTTTCAAGAGTCCCTCAAAGCCCCACACTCCTCTGCTTGTCAGTGTATTCTATCCAGGTTTTATAATTCTATACAGTGGGAAGGAAAGGATGGCATGTCTTTACTCCATTTTACCAAGAACCAAAGAATACTATTCCATTTAAAAAAGGAAGAGAGGCTACATTTCCTCATTTCTCAATTCAAAGCTAAAGGGTCTTATCATTAGCTTATCAGTATCCTTCAGTATGAATTACACCTTAACATGAGAAAACAAAAATCCTCACAACTGGGCCAGAAAGAAACATCATGATAAACGGAGAAAAGACTGAAGTTGTTAAGTGTTTCATTTGACTTGGATCCACAATCAACGCCCATGGAAGCAGCGATCAAGAAGTCAAATGATGTATTGCTTTGGGCCAATCTGCTGCAAAAGTCCTTTTTTAAAGTGTTAAAAGGCAAAAGTATCACCTTAAGGACTAAGGTGAACCTGACCCAAGCTATGGTATTTTCAATCACCTCATATGCATGCGAAGCTGGACAATGAATAAAGAAGACCAAAGAAGAACTGATGCCTTTGAATTATGGTGTTCGAGAAGAACATTGGATATACCGCAAACTGCCAAAAGAATTAACAAACCTGTCTTGCAAGAAGTACAGCCACAACGCTCCTTAGAAGCAAAGATGGTGAGAATTCACATTGTGTGCTCTGGGCATGTTATCAGGAGGGACCAATTCCTAGAGAAGGACATCATGCTTGGTAGAGGGTCAGTGAAAAAGAGAAAATCCCTCAACGAGGTTGACTGACACAGGGGCTACAACAATGGGCTTAAGCATAGCAACGATTGTGAGGATGGCACAGGACTGGGCAGTGTTTCGTTCTGTTGTACACAGTGCTGCTACAAGTCAGAAGTGACTAGACAGGACCTAACAACAACATAACAAAGAGCTGACAAATAACTCAATTTAAAAATAGGCACAAGGAAATACATAAATGGACAATAGCACGTGAAAAAATGGTCATCGTAATCAATCACCAGGAAATACTCATTAAACCATAATGAGATACTTCCCTACACCCACATGAATGGCTAAACTTAAAAACGACTGAAAAAACCACGTTACAGGATGTGGAGCAACTAGAACAACCATGCACTGCTTGTCCGAGTATAAAACAGTACGACCACTTTGAAAAAAGGTTCCCAGTTTCTTACACTATTATCCATACACTTACCTTATGAAAATTCCTAGACATTTACTGAAGGAAAATAAAAGCAAATATTCATAAAAAGAACTGTATAGGAATATTCACAGCAATTTTATGCCAAGAGTCAACAAAATATAAACATTTCTAATATCCATCGACAGGTGAATGGACACATAAACACTTGTATATGGAAAAATATTATTCTGCCATAAAAAATAACAGATTCCTGAAACATGCAATAATGATGGATGAATCTCAAAACATTCTTCTGAGTCAAAGGGGCCAGATACAAGAGTCTACTCTGTATGATTTCATTATTATGGAGTTAGTTCTAGAACAGGCTAAAACTTATGTACAGTGGTAGAAATCAGATGAATGGTACCAAGGGGCAGGTATTGAGAAAGATGACTGCAAAGAGGCATGGAAATTTTCTGAAGTGATGGACGTGTTCCATATCTTGACTAGGGTTTAGTACATGCACATATACATCTGTCAAAACACTTCTCAAAACTACTTGGATTACACACTTGAAATGTATTTTATTATGTACATATATTTCAATAAAGATAAAAATGAAATTACACAAATTCTTACGAAGCAGAATTTAATACAGGCACATCTGGGAGGTTAAGTCTTTTTCCATTAAACTGTACATATTCGAATAGCTAAACCAGAGAACTTTTATCAGAGAAGCATGGAAAATTAGTGGGAAAGACTTGGCAGAAGTTTTAAGTCATCTGTTCTCCCTTCCAGTTACTCCAATGGTTCTACCAACACCAAGCTACCGACTGTAATAAACCAGTGATGGGATGCTCGGACCTCTCAGGATAGCTTTTTCTACTGCTGAGTCCCATAATTCCATGGAAACCTCTCTCTTAAACTGAGATGAAAACTGTGCTCTTCCAGAGTAGGGGTTGGTACACTATGGCCTGTGGGCAAAGCTCAGCCTGTTTTTACTAATAAAATTTTATTGGGTTACAGCCATGCCCATTTGTTTACCAAATACTGGCTCTGCAATGTCAGAGGTAAATAGTTCTGACACGAAGCCGAAAATACTATCTGGCTCTTTACAGAAGAGTTTGCTGACCTCTGCTTTAGGGGAACACCAAAGAAATCTAGACCTTCTTTTGCATGATAGTACAGTTGTCCCTCGGTATTCAAGGGGAACTGGTTCCAGGACCTACTGCAGACACCACAATCTATAAATGCTCAAGTCCCTTATATAAAACGGCGTATTTACATGTAACCTACACATATCCTCCTATACCCTTTAAATTACCTCTAGATTACTTACAACACCTGCTGTTGATGTTGTTAGGTGCCATCAAGCCGGTTCTGACTCATAGCAACCCTATGTACAACAGAACGAAACACTGTCCAGTCCTGTGCCATCCTCACAATTGTTGCTATGCTTGAGCCCATTGTTGTAGACACTGTGTCAATCCATTTCATTGAGGGTCTTAAAACACCTAATACAATGTAAATGCTATATAATTTTTATACTGTAATGTTTAGGAATAATGACAAGAAAAAAGTGTTTTTTATAGAGAATAGATAAGTGGTAACTTTGGTGGAGGAAAGCTAGTACACAATACTGGGAAGCCAGCACAACTTGTCCAAGGCAAGATTATGCAAGCTACACAGACACATCAACTCCCTGAGGGCTGAGGGCTATGGGGACCATAGTCTCAGGGAATATCTAGCTCAAGAGGCATAACACAGTTTATAAAGAAAACGTTCTACATCCTAGTTTGGTGAGTAGCATTTAGGGTCTCAAAAGCTGCTGAGTGGCCATCTAAGATACTCCACCAGTCTCACCTCATCTGGAGAAAGGACAAATGAAGAAAACCAAAGTCACAAGAAAAAGATTAATCCAAAAGATTAATGGACCACAACTACCACAGGCTCCACCAGACTGAGTCCAGCACAACCAGATGGTGCCCAGCTACCACTACTGACTGCTCTGACAGATCACAATAAAGGGTCCCAGACAGAGCTGCAGAAAAATGCAGAACAAAATTCTAACTCAAAAAGACCAGACTTACTGGCCTGACAGAGACTGGAACCCCAAGAGTATGGCCCCTGGACAGCCTTTGAGCTCAGTGCCTAAGTCACTCCTGAGGTTCACACTTTAGCCAAAGATTAGATAGGTCCCTAAAACAAAACGAGACTAAAGAGGCCGACAAGCCCAGAGGTAAGGACTAGAAGGCAGGAGGGGACAGGAAAGCTAATAATAGGGAACCCAAGGTCAAGAAGGGGAGAATGTTGACACGTCGTGGGAGTGGTAACCAATGTCACAAAACAATACGTGTACTGTTTAATGAGAGGTTAGTTTGTTCTGTCAACCTTCACCTAAAGTACAATTTTTTTTAAAAGTCTTTCCCCGCCCCCCTAAATATTTTCCATCCATGGTTGGTTCAATCTGCAGATGTGGATCCTGTGGATACAGACAGCCAACTGTAATCAAAAATTTGAAGGGCACTGTTCCCATTCCCCCTTAGAATTTCTAGCTCCAGTTTCTTAGCTATTCCTCCTGAGACTATTTCCAGGAACTTACATCCCAAGCATATCCCCCTTTAAACATTACAGTTGGTAAGCGACCCTCTTTAAGCACAGATATGAAATCATCCAGCTAACATTACAGGTAGTCCCGACTTACAACATAGCTGAGTTATGACGAGCCACACTTATGACTGTCTGGTTTTTGTTTTTGTTTTGTACATCTTCTCGTTAGTAATATATACTACACACAATGTTGGCCCATGTAATTGGCTGATGTTATCATTCTCAGATGTTCCCTCACAGATATTCAATGTCATGATTTACAAAGATACTGGTAATAAAAGACAATAATAATGAAAACTAAAAAAAAAAAAAAGAGGTATTCAACTTATGTGAGAACCAACTTATGATGGAGGCATAGGAACGGACTCCCGTCTTAAGCTGGAGACTGCCTCTCCAATGGGACTATTAGTGTCTGTGATTCTGATACCACACTTTCATTAATGCAGCTTGTTTTTATTAACTTTAATGCTCCATCACGTTGCTCACTCACATAATTTTTATGGTAAAAACTTTTTTTTAAAAAACATTGCACACAGGTTATTTTTTAAAATAAAGACACTACAATGAAAAGATGCTCACAAACTCAATGTAACTCATCTGGAATTGGAGAGCAGATGCATTTTACATATTTAAAGCTCCTAGGTGTTATTTTTTTTTTTCTCTCTTTCTCTCTCCACTGATTGGAGGCTACCATTCCATCCTATCATGTTGTTTGATACAAGCTTTCCAGTTGGAGGATTATTTTCCTAATGGAAACAAAATTGACTCTCTGTAGAGAAATTTGGTGAAAGTACCACAGGGACAATTTAGGAAGCTGACGCACAGATCAAGAGAGATCTAAAAAAGGAAGCAAGAAGGTGCCCAAAGGAAACCTCAACAAGTCTGAGTTACTGGAAAAGCCCATGGCTTATAAATCAGACAGGACTAATCATACTAAATGAGCCATGCATTGTCCTATTTTTAAACCTAAAACGTAAGCCAGTACTTGATGTAGCGACCTCCTTAGCCTCCGGCTTCTTTCTGGAGGGACTCCGTTCCTTCCGCGTTCACACCATCCCAAGGAAGAACAAGCTTCCTGACTACTGGGATGCTTCTTGAAATGTGGGGCTAGCATAATAAAAACCTGCCAACACTAGTGACTGGCACTATTCTTCCCTCTGTCCTGGAAGGTGTAGGGCAGAAATGCTGGGGTTTTCTTTGCACTGTTGGTAGACAGTTCTATAGCCCAGGACTCTAATCACTATCTCATTAATCAAGTTGACATTTTAAACCTCACATGTCATTCTCTTGTGTCTTATTTCCCATTCAGATTCCAACTCAGAATCGAGACCCTTTTCTTGAGTATGGGTCCTCTGATGAGCTTTCCACATTGCCTTTCTTATTACATAAGCCACATTCCTAATGCATTCTTAACAGTGTTCAGCTTTTCCTTTAAAGTATAGTAAAACTAATTGCGTCTGCAAAGAAATGAATTCAGAATTGTACAGACTTGTGTTTTTCTTCCAATGTATTAAAATTGTCTCATTTATACCTAATTCAATAGCAAGTATTTCCGCTCCTTTTTGTTCAGTCTTTCAAAACGTTCAAATAAGCTTTTATTTAAAAAAAAAAAAAAAAACCTTATAAATTCATCGGTTTTTTTTTTTTTTTTGATTGTGCTTTAAATGGAAGTTTACAAATCAGATCAGTCTATCATACAAAAACTTGTAAACGCCTTGTTATGTACTCCTAGTTGCTCTCCCCCTAATGAGACAGCACACTCCTTCTCTCCGCCCTGTATTCCCCACGTCCACTCAGCCAGCTTCTGTCCCCCTCGGCCTTCTCATCTCCCCTCCAGACAGGAGCTGCCCACATAGTCTCATGGGTCTACTTGAGCCAAGAAGTTTACTCCTCACCAGTATCACTTTCTATCCCATAGTCCTGTCCAATCCCTGTCTGAAGAGTTGGCTTTGGGAATGGTTCCAGTCTTGGGCCAACAGAAGGTCTGGGGACCATGACCTCCAGGGTCCCTCCAGTCTCACTCAGAATTTGAGAATATGAGAATTTGAGATCTGCACCCCACTGCTCTCCTGCACCATCAGGGATTCTCTATTGTGTTCCCTATCAGGGTAGTCATTGGTTGTAGCTGGGCACCATCTAGTTCTTTTGGTCTCAGGCAGATGTAGTCTCTGACTTCTGTGGCCCTTTCTGTCTCCTGGGCTCATAATTACTTTGTGTCTTTTTTGTTCTTCATTCTCCTTTGCTCCAGGTGGGTTGAGACCAATTTCATCAGTTAATTTTAAATAAATAATTATTAATGGGTTTGGGAAGAAAAATAACTGACTCTTGGAAAAGGTAGCACTCATATGGCTACAACAGAAGTATGCAAGCATACTACAGCATAATTAGACATAAGTTATCAATGTGTCATGGGCATCGGTGAATATATTTTTCAGGGGTAAAGGAGAGGGTTAATTTGATTGGTTCAGACAGCTTCAATATGCTCACCCTTACAAATAGGGATACCAGTACCCTCGTTTTAAGGTTCCATGAGGAACTTTGTCAAGTGCCCAGAAAAGTGTCTGGCACATATCAGGTGCTCATTAAATACACGAAGCCAGTGCTGACTGGAATCAAACTACATACCTACAAAGATGCTCTGCAAAATAAAACAATCTGGACTGAAAAATCTGCTTCAGGTTAAATTCAGGAATGCTTTCTGGGATTACTTCTTAAAATCCCAGCTAACCTTTCAGCATGGCAACTAAAAATAAAATAAAATCCCCAACAGCAGAAACATGACATGTAAGGCCTCTATCCAACAACAGAGAGAGAAAAAGCTTCAATAACCTAACAAAGAAGGAAAAGCACCTGCACTGTGCACACTGTTCCACTCCCACCTGTGTGACCAGAAATAGCGACCAAATCTTCTACCAGTTCATAAATCCTACAAAATCAGGATTGTAGCAATTTCCTTCTACCAGCCAGCTGCCCTGAAGGGAGCATCTGTCAAAGAAATAGGGATCACCATGGTCTAAGATTACTACAAATAAGGAAATTTAAAACTATTCAGAATCACACTTCTTACCTTAATAGGCAAAACCCACAAAATACAGTATATAAAATGTAACTAAGCCAGGACTTTGAACCTGTTCCTTCCGGTTTGAAGCCCTCAGAATTTGCATTTCCACCCCAGGTGTACTGAATCAGAACCTACGGTTTAACAAGATCCCCAGGTGACTCTTAGATATAACTTGTTAGAAAGGCAAATTCTCAGCAGGAATCTTGTTAGAAATGCAAATTCTCAGCAGAGGTTCAAATCAGAACAAGCTACTCTCACTTGTACTGTTACTATATAACTATTAAACAAAAAAAGGACACTAAGTGTCCAAACACAAAGGTGGACTTTGTTCAAAGACAATGGTTCCCAATATTTTCAATACGGGTGATTTTTATTTTTTATTATCTCCTCCTCCAACCTTACTACCCACCCCATAAAAATGGGGTCCATGTTCTTAACAAACCACATTTGTTATGAAATAATTTAAACTCTAACAACTTAATAATCAAAAGATATTGTTCTGATTATTGACTCATGACATGAGTATACTGGCTCTGACTCAGGACAACCTCATGTACCACAGAACAAAATGCTGCCCTGTCCTGCACCATCTTCACAATCACTGGTATGCTCAAGTCTGTTGTTGCAGCCACTGTGTATTTCTGAGTTCCAGCTCTCACAGCTTTCACTATATCTTATTTTACCCCTTTTTAACAAAAATAACACCCAACTACAAACGAAAGCTCAGATCCAGACGAGGTCACACTGGTTTTAAGTTAAGCCATGAGCAAATAACTGATTGATGTTATTGTTGGGAACTGTCGACTCAGTTCGGACTCATAGTGACAGTACCTAACAACATCCTGCACCATCCTCAAAATTGTTGCCATGCTTGAGTCCACTGTTGCGACCACTGTGTCAATCCATCTCATTGAGGGTCTTCCTCTTCTTCACTGACCTTTCCTTTACCAAGCATGATGTCCTTCTCCAGGGACTGAATCCTCCTGACAACATGTCCAAAGTATGAGAGACAGAGTCTCACCATCCCCACTTCTAAGGAGCATTCTGGTTCTGTTTCTTCCAAGACAGATTTGTTCGTTCTTTTGGCATTCCATGGTATACTCAATATTCTTCACCAACACCACAATTCGAAGGCATCAATTCTTCTTTAGTCTTCCTTGTTCACTGTCCAGCTTTCACATGCATATAAGGTGACTGAAAACACCAGGGTTTGGGTCTGGTGCACCTTAGTCCTCAAGGGGGCATCTCTGCTTTTCAATACTTTAAGGAGATCTTCTGCAGATCTGCCCAATGCAATGAGTCTTTCGATTTCTTGACTGATGCTTCCATGGATGTTGACTGTGGATCCAAGTAAAACGAAATACCTGCCAACATTAATTTTTTCTCCCTTTATAATGATATGGCTTACCGATGCAGTTGTGAGAATTTCTGTTTTCTTTATGTTGAGGTACAAGCCATACTGAAGACTGTGGTCTTTAATCTTCATCAGTAAGTGCTTCAAGTCTTCTTCACTTTCAGCAAGCAAGGTTGTGTCATCTGCATAACGCAGGTTGTTAATGAGCCTTCCTCCAATCCTGACACCCCGTTTTTCTTCATACAGTCCAGCTTCTTGGATTATCTGCACAGCATAGAGACTGAATAGGTATGGTGAAAGGATACAACCCTGACGCACACCTTTCCTGACTTTAAACCATGCAGTATCCCCTTGTTCTGTTCGAACAACTGCCTCCTGAACCGTGTACAGATTCCTCATGAACACACTTAAGTGCTCTAGAATTCCCATTCTTCGCAATGTTATCCATAATTTGTTATGATGTACACAGTCAAATGCCTTAGCATAGTCAATAAAACACAGGTAAACATCTTTCTGGTATTCTCTGCTTTCAGTCAGGATTCATCTGATATCAGCAATGATATTCCTGGTTCCACGTCCTCATCTAAATTCGGCTTGAATTTCTGGCAGTTCCCTGTCGATATACTGCTGCAGCCACTTTTGAATGATCTTCAGCAAAATTTTACCGGCATGTGGTATTAATGATATTGTTCGATAATTTCCTCATTCGGTTGGAACACTTTCTTGGGAATAGGCATAAATATGGATCTCTTCCAGTCAGTTGCCCAGGTAACCTCCCTCCAAATTTCTTGGCACAGACAAGTGAGCATTTCTAGCGCTGCATCCATTTGTTGAAATATCTCAATAGGTATTCCATCAATTCCTGGAGGCTTGTTTTTTGCCAATAGCCTCAGTGCAGCTTGGACTTCTTCCTTCAGTACCATTGGTTCCTCATGATACGGTACCTCCTGAAATGGCAGAACGTCAACCAATTCTTTTTGGCATAGTGATTCTGTGTATTACTTCCATCTTCTTTTGATGCTTCCTGCGTCATTTAACATTTTCCCGGGAGAATCCTTCAGTATTGCAACTTGAGGCTTGAATTTTTTTCTTCATTTCCTTCATCTTGAGAAATGGTGAACGTGTTCTTCCCTTTTGGTTTTCCATCTCCAGATATTAGCACATGTCACCATGATACCTGTCTTCTTGAGCTGCCCCTTGAAATCTTCCATTCAGTTTTTTTACTTCATCATTTTTTCCTTTTGCTTTAGCTACTAAAATGTTCAAGAGCAAGTTTCAGAGTCTCTTCTGACATCCACTTAGGTCTTTTCTTTCTCTCCTGCCTTTTTCTGACCTCTTACTTTCTTCATGTATAATATCCTTAATGTCATTACACAACTCGTCTGATCTTCGGTCATTAGTGTTCAATGCATCAAATCTATTCTTGAGATAGTCTCTAAATTCAGGTGGGATATACTCAAAGTCGTACTTTGGCCCTCCTCAACTTGTTCTAATTTAGTTTCAACTTGAACTTGCATATGAGTTAGCTGATGGTCTGATCTGCAGTTGGCCCCTGGCCGAGCTTTTCCATCGTCTCTTTCCACAGATGTAGTCAATTTGATTCCTGTGTATTCTATCTGGTGGTCCATGTGTATAGCTGCCGTTTGCTGGTGAAAAAAGGTATCTACAATGAAGATGTCGCTGGTCTTGCAAAATTCAGTGATGCAATCTCCGACTTAGTTTCCATCATCAAGGCCACATTTTCCAACTACCAGTCCTTCTTCGTTTCCAACTTTCCCGTAATTATCAGTACATCCTGATTGCATGTTCCATCAGTTTCAGACTGCAGAAGCTGGTAAAAAAAAATCTTCAGTTTCTTCATTGCTGGCTTTAGTGGTTGGTGCATAAATTTGAATAATGGTCGTATTAACCAGTCTTTCTTATAGGCATATGGATATTATCTTATCATTGACAGCACTGTACTTCAGGATAGATCTTGAAATGTTCTTTTTGGCAATGAATGCAATGCCACTCCTCTTCGAGTTGTCGTTCCTGGCATAGCAGGCCATATGACTGTTCAGTTCAAAATGGCCAATACCAGTCCATTTCAGCTCACTAATGCCTAGGATATCGCTGTTTATGCATTTCATTTTTGATGATTTCCAATTTTCCCAGATTCATACTTCATACATTCCATATTCCGATTATTAATGGATGTTTGCAGCTGTTACTTCTCATTTTGAGTCATGCCACATCAGTAAATGAAGGTTCCAAAAGCTTGACTCTACTCTACTTTGAGGAGGCAGTTCTTTCCCAGTCGTATTTTGAGTGCCTTCCAATCTGAGGGGCTCGTCTTCTAGCACTATATCAGCGTTCCACTGCTATTTATAAGGTTTTCACTGGCTAATTTTTATCACAGGTAGACCACCAGATCCTTCTTCCTAGGCTATCTTAGTCTGGAAGCTCAGCTGAAACCTGTCCACCATGGGTGACCCTGCTGGTATCTGAATACCGATGGCATAGCTTCCAGCATCACAGCAACACACAAGCCCTCCCACCCCCCACAGTATGACAAAATGACAGATGCGTGGGGAGCATAAATGATTAAGTTAGCTGAAATAAGGTTTTAGAAAAATCTTTCAGACACTCATTTCTCACCATTTAAGGCAAATGATAAAAAATATATGCCAAAAATTTGCCTAGCAGCATAAAAGAAACAGATCCAACATGAACAATATGCTTACAGAACTATTTCCCTCACTATACTATAAGTTTCTAAGGGTGGTATTAAGTCTAGTTTATGCATGCCCTCAGCATCAGTGTCTAGTGCACTGTAAAGGAAGTACTGATAAACGGAAAGAAAGAAAAGAAGAAAGCAGAGACGCCAGTGAAGAACCAGGAAAGTGACTCAACTAACTCAGGAGATATTTCCAGTCAGTTTTCCATTCTCACTCTTTTCTGAGCTTTAAAACAAGCTCACACAACCTTGGATGTTACCACAGGACCTCAACCCTTTTGGCTCACCAGGGCCTCAAATGAATGTTATCACACTCCACTTAGAGGACAGGCGAAAGCCATATAGCCCAGGTTTCAGTAACTGCAGTAAAGTCATATAAGGACCAAAGAGGCCACTTGTTTGCAAAGACCAAGACTTTTCCCTGGTTACTATCCTATATGAATCTCTCTACCTATTACAGACTCTGAAGCCATGATCTCATCATGAACTATATTCCACACTGTGCTTCCTCACAACTGGGGAGAGTCCTGACCTGCACCTGTACCCTAGGCCAATGCTGGTGCCAATGTTTCCTGTTTCTCCACCAGTCTAAACAGCTATAGCTCAGGAGCTTACCCATGCTTTCCAGTTTAGCATGACAGTGTCCTGAGCTTGCCCCTCAATGCTAGAAGTACTATGAAGGTTCTATTCCTGCACTTGGTCCTAACTTCCCTCTGCCCAATGAATGGCTAACACAATGCTCAAGACTCTATAGGCTGAAATCTTTCCTTCCTCCCTCCACTCCTTCCTCCCTGTTTTAAACTGAGATTTCTGTTAGCGTGAGTCTATTTTTTGTTCTATGTGGGCACCAAAGCAGCAGAAAAGATAATTTCCACGCTCAAGATGCCCTTAACCGAGCTGAAAAAAGAATAGGTGGTAAAAGAAGTAAACACGAAATTAGTATAACATACACAGGTCTAAAAAAATACAAAGTGTTTTACCTTCTTCATCTACTTCATGTAACAAAAAAAAAAATTAAAGCTTGTTGCCCTTAATTTAAAAAATGATATATTGTTCCTCTTGATTTTGAAGCTCTTTTCAAGAGTAACCACACCACCTTCAGCTTCTTATCTACACTTACTCACCCTCTTCCATGAAGTCTTCCCTGAATAACTAGAAGAAAGCTTAGCATTGTTCCTCCTACAGGTAGTCCCAAAATTCTTCCACATCTGCCACCTGAAATAACACGTTTACCTAACTGCCCATATAGAAAAATAAACCACTTAACAATGTGTTTATTTAGTTTAACACATTTCCCGTGTGATGTTAACACATACAGCTAGTTATATCAGCTCTGGGAAGAATGTAATACTTCTTTACATTGTTTGTCTACCTTAGGTTACTTGCACATTTGGAAATGTACAACTGCCCCTGTGTCTGGCCGGATGATCAGCAGGCTCACCACTCATTTCTTAATCTGCTGACCCATGCTACAGAAAGAAGGCACACATGTCCCAGACTTTCTAGGGTAACCCCTACCTCATAGACCCTTTTTCCATAAAGGTGTGAAATGTACAGTTAAATATGATTTAATTTGTAAAATAAATTTGTGTAAGACTTCAAGAATATAAAAAAAAAAGTCTAATCAAATACACTGATTTTTTGCTCAAAACACATGGTCACTGCATTTATACTAAAAGGCAGTGAGCAAAAACACTCCTGAAAAACCTTTAAAAACGCCTGCTAAAAAGTTGTATTTTGGCCAACCTTGGCTACTGCAGTGTTAGAACTTTGCCTTCTCCCTCCTTAGGTGGGTTCCTAAAACTCAGTTTCTTCCCAGGCAATCAACTTCTTTCCTACCAAATTCTGAATAGTTTGGTCTTGATTTCCTTGAGGAAATTTAATTCTCCCTTAAACCTCAGTCAGCTCAGGCCTTCTAACCTCATTTATGGTTTGTCCTCACACTTCAGCACACAGAGGGTCTTACCCTAAAAAGAACTGCTAGTTAGTAAGGCTCATCAACACCAAAAGCAAGTACCATTTTATTTTGTATCTCTCCTTTGTTTTATTTGGTAGTGGTGGGGTTGCTTATTTTGTTTTACTTCGTTTTCATGATGGCTCCTTTGTAGCTGGTTTTCAAAGACCCACTGACTGAACTGCAAAATTTAACAATACCTCAGCCCTTTTACTGGATAATTCTTGCACTTCATGGGGCTTATAATACCCAGTGGCTTACAGAATAAATCTGGTGTCCTAGACTTCTTTTTCAGATTATATTAACTGACAGCCTCCTCTTCTCTGATAAAACTGAGTGAAGAAGAAAATTGTGTTTCACATATGCCCAAGTATGTAAAGAAGTGGAGCCCTGGTGGCACAGTGGTTAAGAGCCTGGCTGCTAACAAAAGGGTTGCAGTTCAAATCCACTAGCAGTTCCCTGGAAACCCTATGGGGCAGCTTTACTCTGACTACAGGGTCACTATGAATCGGAATCAACTCAATGGCAACAGGTTTGTTTGTTTGTTTGTTTGTTTGGTTTATGTAAAGAAAGCAGTATCTAAGACTAATGAGGAGGAGTGTGGTCTGAGGAACCACTTATAAAAACCCTACACGACCAGTCAAAGTTCACGCAAAATATCTAGGCCTTCTCACTGTATTTCCTGAGGTTGTTTCCAGTTTTTCCCTTCTTGTTGTTTTTTCACTGTACACATATTATGAAATTGCTTCTGCAAAAGTAATACTCAAAGGAAACAATGCTGGGTCAGTGTGGTAGAGAAGGGCTTTGCAATCGTTTTTTTAAAAGACCAAATAATCATTATTTTTGGCTTTGTAGGCAACACTGTCTCTGTCCAACTACCCAACTCAGACACTGTAGTACAAAGCTCAAATACGAATGGGTGTATGGATGTGTGGCTGTGTTCCAATAAAACTACTCACAAAAACAGGCAGTGATCCAGATTTGGCACAGGTAGTGGTAGTTTGTGACCCCTCTGCTAATAGTAACATAAAATGGTACTGCTAGAGTGAAGTGTATATTCATTTGAAATTTTCATAAATACTGAAAAGGATCATTTTTTGAAATAGTGATATGCTTGAGAGAAAGTACCTGTGATCCAAGTGTCAAGAACTGTAAAGAGGCTGAGACTCTGCCATATGCATAAGACAGAGGACCACTGTTTAATGGATCAAGGCAGAAGACCTGAGACTCCCGGGTACTCACACCACAGCAAGCAGCATGAGCATCAACATACTTGCATCAGTTCTTACCACAGTAGTGACTCAGATGAGCCCAAAAGGATGCTGCAGGAAGATAAGTTTTAGTTTAGGGGGCCCAAATCTTTTACAATGGGCAGTGACAACACCTGACCTTTGTCCCGCAGAAAAATATTATCTCTATTATTAAAAATTCAAACCTACTGCCGCTGAGTCAATTCCAACTCATAGCGACCTTATAGGCTAGAGTAGAACTGCCACATAGGATTTCCAAGGCTGTGATCTTTACAGAAGCAGACTGCCACATCTTTCTCCCACAGAGCAACTGGTGTGTTTGAACCAATGACCTTTTGGTTAGCAGCCAAGTGCTTAACAACTGCACCACCAGGGCTCCTTATCTCTATTATACTAAACAGTAAACACACCTACTCTTGCTCCAAAGGGAGATGACATGTGGCTGTTTTCCAGGCTGTTTATATGAACATTCTTCAAAGGATAGTCCAGAACACAGGCAGCCAGTGCTTCTGCTTGCAAGACTGGCAAAAGAGGCCATGGAAAATTACTTCCCAACAACATCTACCCCTTCTTTCTACAGATGAACGTGCTATTTGTTGACCCTGATGATTAATCTGATAGACAGAAGAAGGACTCATTCAATCTGCCTTATACACTGTTTAATTAAGGCTACTATCAACAGGATGCCAAGCGGCAAGATGAGGGCAATCTGCAGTATTAACCTCAATTATGTCCTCCAGGTCCTGGACCCAATGAGCTGAACAAATCCCATAAACGATCAAGGTTTACCTTAGGAATGCAAGTGACTTTTTCCTTAAGTTTCTGTACTGACCTTTCCATTTAGTCTGAAGCATTAATCGAGGTACAGCAGGATATATTAGCAATTATACAGAATACACCTTGTAATCTGCCTGGCCTCGGGAAGGAAATCTAAGACAATTCTATCATCCATAACAACCCTGGCTGATGACTTGACATTGACCTGAATACCCTCCAGAGACAAAGTGGTATTGCTGATCACTTCAGCTAAAGTCAGTGACTCATTTCATAACACCTATTCTGAATGGATGACTCCATCCTAGGGATAACTGCCTGCAGGGTGTCCATAAATGATGAGTCAGTTATCCCTCCAGGTAGTTACCCCAAGTAATCAAGGGTATCCTTATTTTGCAGAGATCTTTGCAGCCATCTGAGAACTATATGGTGCTTCGTTAAATAACTGAAGGGCCTCTTACAACTACCCCATGGTACATATCATCATGTTTTCAAGGAAAGAGTCAAGTTAATGCCTGGCTTCCATACAAGAAGTACAGTCCTAGGAGCACGTGAGGCCCCTCTGAAAACAGTGTTGGACAACTGTTGGAGTTCTGCAAGTGGGACCGAAATCAGGCACAGGCTGACAGTGCCTCCAACAAGCTGGTATGCCTAGGGCTCCCAGTTCAATTAAGATAATTAAGTCTAGTCCTTCTTTTTTGGAGAAACCCCCTGAGAAAAGTCAGTCCAATCATCTACTGTTTGTTCACACACAAGCCAAGTGGCACCTATCCACTTCATGGAACAACTGAGAAATAACTACAGAAATGGGGCAGAGAAGACATATGAGGTGTTGACAGGTGTTTTGTGTGGGAGGTACAGAGTCAAGTTTTGTGTGGGAGGTACACAGTCAGAGCTATCTGGAGAGGGATTACAGACCCAGCAGTAAGTTAAATTTAAGGCACTTGCTAAAGTTTGGGAGAGCCACACCAAGGAGTATGCCTTCCTGAAGAAGACTCCAGGGACAGTTCTCAAAGACAAAGATCCCCAATGCCCCTCCCTCTCCCATACTTTTCCACAAGTCCTAAGTATTCCCTACCTAGAATCTGGGGTTGTTCCCTCTCTTCCACCACCACAAATTTGTGTGTCCCATTCCAGTTGCTATATGTTCAACTTTTACCTAATCATCTCCTACTCAGGCCCAAACCTTTCATCTGGAAGGGTCAAGTGCAAAAGAACTTATTAGACTGAACAAAAATGAGAAGGGAGGCCATAATTTTGTTGACATTGTGAATAACAGAATCCTTCACAGCTGACTTTCAGAATATGATCTAAACAAAGATAATTTTTCCCACAGGTTTCTCTTAATTCTTTGATACTCAAACCACTCTTTTATTATTATTGTTTTACCATGCTTTAAGTGAAAGTTTATGCTTAAATTTGTTTCTCACACAAAAATTTATATACACATTGTTATGGGACCCTAGTTGCTCTCTCTATGATGTGACAGCACACTCCTCCTTTCCACCCCAGATTTCCCATGTCCATTCAACCAGCTCCTGTCCCTGTCTTCTCAACTCACCTCCAGACAGGAGCTGCCCATTTAATATCATGTATCTACTAGATCTAAGAAGCACATTCTTCACAAGTATCCGTTTATGTCTTATAGTCTAGTCTAATCTTTGTTTGAACAGTTGGCTTCGGGAATGATCAAACCATTTTTTTTCTGAAGCATCTGTTGAGTCATCCTCTTAGCAATTTTCTTTTCTATAATTGTTAACTAGTCTAACTCTCTCAGAACCTTACCTACACATAGCTTTGCACATGACTGGAGCTGTTCTCCAATGGGAACTGTTCTCCAGCAGCCCTTTCATAGACTTCATAAAATCCTGAAAATTTTGCATTATCTGTAATTCTCCTTTATGCCCAGATTGCAGTGTACTGTTGCCAGACAGCATGCAACTAAGATTTCGACCCAACAGACATGACTAGAAACTGAAGTTATGGGGATATGTTAGTATGGCAAAAGTCAGAATTTTAGTTTATTATAACCTGAACTGAGAGTTGATCCTTATAGGAATTTCATTACTGACAACAAAAATTATTTTCCTCAGGAAAGATCAATAGCCTATTTATCCCTCAAAATGAATGGAGACTGATGCATCTAAGCCGATAAGTCTCTACCAAGTGGGACCACAGGAAAAGCATCCCTCTGATTTTAAGTTTGCTTGGAGTCCAACCAAGCAGGGAGGAGAGAAGCTGAAAGCACAGAAGATACATAGGAACACACCATCTAACTTCCTTCCTCGTTCTGCACACCCACCTGAGGACCAGTGGACATGTAGGTAACCCATTACCCAACACCACACCACCTCCAGATTACCCTCAACTCACAGAAAGTAGGAATTTGCTGAAAAACTTATCAAAAAATAAGTAAATGTTGATTAGTTTCCTCATATAAGATCCATTAGGAAATAATCATTACTTTATAAACTGCTACAATATCATGTACAACTAGTGCAGCATGAGGAGCCCTGGTGGTGCAGTGGTTAAAGTGCTCAGATGCTAACTGAAAGGTCAGTAGTTTGAACCCACCAGCCACTACACAGGAGAAAGATGTGGCAGTTTGCTTCCATAAAGATTACTGCCTTGGAATTCCTATGGGGCAGCTCTACTTTGTCCTACATGGTCACCAGGAGTCGGAATCGACTTGACGGCAGAAGGTAGGGAGTGCAGCAGAAGCTTCACACACCATATTTGTTTATCTGTGTAAACTTGAAGTTTCATACATTCTGAATGGACACTGGGTCTCCTTAGAGTGACAGCTTGTCAGTGAAATAGAAAGCTTTTAGGAACTTTTTTCAAATCACTTAGCTTTCATTTTGTATTGGGATATACCTGTGTAGGACTCTCTAGAAACGACATGCTTAACTGATAACCCTATTTTGCTAGTTGAGTACCTTGTGCTATATCTATCTACACACACACATACATGGAAGAGTTAATAAATTATAGGCAGTCAATATGGGTGGATGGCTCTACACAGAAAGAAATCCCAGGTTTATGAATACAAAAATATATGTGTTAGATGGACATTTCTGTTTTAACAGACTTGATATGTCAAGTAATCTAAACATCAACTGTGATTGAATGTGATTTTAAGAATGCCTCACCTGAGGAGGAAAAAGAGAATTTTATTTTTCTGAAAGAGTATTTGGTTATTCCTATTTGTTCTCAGTTTTCTGGAGGGTGGATTGTGGAACAAGCATTTGCTTTCTCAAATGGGCACGTGGAACAGGTTACTGGGCCTCCCTAACACGCACATACAAACCACCATTATCACTACAGTGTCTCTACCTATAGAGACAGCTCCCAATATTTCCCTTCTGGAGCAGTAAGTACAAGGTGATGCCCAGGACTGACTTCTGAATCTCAACAAACAGCACTCTGTACTTACGAACTTGGGGAAGTTCCTCAACCCATACGCTAAATCCAAATTCAAGGCTCACTGTTCTCTCTCTCTCTCTTTCTAGAAACAGCTTCATGTTCTCCTTCAGTCCAGTGAGTTATTCCAGGCTTATCACAATACATTCCACACCTGGGTCCATTCTTTTATTTCTGGGACTTTCTAGGGAGAGTGGCAATCCTTTCCTTTTAATTTCGCCAATGAACTCTCAGAAGAAAGATAATCTTGAGAACAGACTACAGGAGCAGGTCAAATTAACAACCATTCAATATTATGTGCCTCCTGATGTTATGTTATACACAGCATCCATTGCAAAGAATTACTGACAAAAACAAGTTTAATGTTTTTTGAAAAGAGAGATCATGGAACATATTAAATGACAATTCAACAAACAATCAGACAAATCCAGATGTTCTGCTTTCTTTAAAAAATCAGTAGTAAGAATTGTTTTAAATTAAAAGAAACTGAAAATATGTAACAATCAAATGCAATAGGCATTTTAAAAAGAACTCGTGGAGGACATTTTTAGGACAATCAGGAAACGTATGTAGGGATGCTCTTAGGGGAACTGTTGTTAGTTTTCTTTGTTGTGGTAATGGCTATGAGGTTGTGCAGAATGTTCCTTATTTGGTGAAAGTAAAAAGGTTGCTGCCATCGGGTCAGTTCTGACTCACAGAAACCCTACAGGACAGAGTAGAACCACTCCACGTGGTTTCCAAGGAAGGGCTGGTGGATTCAAACTGCCGACCTTTTGGTTAGCAGCCATCATAGCTCTTAACCACTAAAAAAAAAAAAAATTTACCACTACACCACGAATATTACTGAAATGTATTCAAAACTGTGAAACCTATAAAAACTTATACAATTTTGGGGGTTCCTGGGCACTGAGACATAAATAAAAGCATTCAAATAACTAATTTTAAAGTGCCAAAATTTATGACTATAAAAAACATAGCTGCAAAAGCATAGTAAAAAATATGCCTGCAAAAGCATAGTAAAAAAATGCCTGCAAAATAAATAAAGCAATAAAAGTAGAATTTCAGTGGTAAGAGACTGAAGGAAATGAAGAATAAAAGCCAAGCCTTGGCCACGGTAAATATTACACAGATGATCCTTTAGTGGAACGAAAGAAAGATTTGGTGTACAGAACTAGAAATCATTAATGAAGAAGATAATAAAAACAAAACCAGGCTATGAAAAGGGGCACTGAAAAAAACCCAAATTACCCCTTATTTTACATGTTAAAAAAAAAAAAAACCTCAAGAACTAAAATAGCTTATACGAGGTCAAAAGGAAAACTGGACCATGGTCTTAGGGAACATCTAGCTTAAATGGCATGACACAGTTTATTAAGAAAATGTTCTACATTCTACTTTGTTGAGTAGCATCTGGGGTCTTAAAAGCCTGTGAGCAGCCATCTAAGATACTTCACTGGTCTCTCCCCTTCACAAGCAAGGGAGATTGAAGAAAACTAAAGACACAAGGTAAAGATTAGTCCAAAGGACTAATGGACCACAACTACCACGGCCTCTACCAGACTGAGTCCAGCACAACCAGATGGTACCTGGCTACCACCACTGACTGCTCTGACAGGGATCACAATAGAGGGTCCCAGACAGGGACAGAGAAAAATGTAGAACAAAATTCTAAGTCACAAAAAAAGACCAGACTTATTGGTCTGGCAGAGCCTAGAGAAACCCCAAGAGTATGGGCCCTGGACACCCTCTTAGCTCAGTAATGAAATCACTCCTGAGGTTCACCCTTCATCCAAAGATTCGACAGGCCCATAAAACAAAACAAGGCTAAAGGGGCACACCAGCCCAGGGGCAAAGATGAGAGGGCAGGAGGGAACAGGAAAGCTGGTAATAGGGAACCCAAGGTTGAGAAGGGAGAGTGCTGACATGTCAGGGGTTGTTAACCAATGTTCTAAAAAAAATATGTGTACTAAATGTTTAATGAGAAGCTAGTTTGTTCTGTAAACCTTCATCTAAAATACAATTAACATTTTTTTTTATTTTAAAAATCCACTTAATAGTTCTTGCCAGTCCTTTGTTACTATGGAGATAATATACAAAATAAATCTCCTTATAGAGCTAGAGAGTTTCCACCATTATTACAAAAATAAACTCCTTTTATAGTAAGAGACCCTCCTTTAGAAATAGACCTTTAACAGAATTCAACAACCTTTTTAAAAAACATGTATTAACCAAAGAAAGCTCTTGTCAATATATTTCATTTCAAGAGACAAAGAAAATTGGTCACATATTTTATGTATATGAAATACTTTTTGTCTTTCAAATTTTACTATCTAGGTGACTGAGTACTCCAAATTAAAAACAAGAGAAAAATGAGAATGTTTAGCAAAAGATTAAAATATGAAAAGAAACTTACTTTAAAATACATTCTAAAAAATAATCACTTGTGTCTGATTTTCATCTACCCATAGAGAAGCAATTGTTGGAACCAGAACTATTTTGAGGCAGAAACAAATTCTTGAATTTGGTCTGTACCACCAACTTTCCTGCCCACGTCCCTTCTCTAACTTCTACTCTGCTGTCTGTTTTTATTTTTTTAATTATCATACAGTAAAGTTGACATTGTTTTTTAAATTTGGGTGTTCACTTCTATGAACATTAACACATATATAGATTATTCATACAGCCAGCACCAAATGAAGATTCAGAACAATTACACCACACCAAAAAAACTCACGTTTGCCTCTATAGTCACACACTACCTCCAAACCTAACCCCTGTCGAGGACTGATGTGTTCTCCATCACCATACTTTTGCCTTTTTGAGAATGTTGTACAAACAAAATCACATAGTATCTAACCTCTGAAATTGGTTTCCTTTATTCTGCATAACACATTTCAGATTCGTCCAATTTACTGCATGTCTGAAAAGCTTGTGTTTTTAATTGCTGAGTGCTGTTTCACCGCATGGGTGTACCACATTTTGTTTAACTATTCACCTGCTGGAGGGCAGTTGGGTTGTTTTCAGTTCTTGACAATTATGAATACAGCTTCTATAAATAATTGTGTACAGATTTTTGTGTAAACATAAATTTTCATTTTTTAGGGTTAATATCAAGAAGTAGAATTACTAAATCATACGGTAAGTGTATATTTAACTTTATAGGAAATTGCCAAACTGTTTTCCACAATGATTGTACCATTTTGCATTCCTACCAGCAATGTATAAGAGTTCCAGTGACTGGTGTCCTTACCAGCACCTGGTGTTACCAGAATTTTTTATTTTAGCTGTTCTAATAGGCATGCAGGGATATTTCATCATGGTTTCAACTGCATTTACCTAAGGGTTAGTGGCCCCTGGTGGAACAGTGGTTAAGAGCTACGGCTGTTAATCAAAAGGTCAGCAGTTTGAATCCACCAGCCATTCCTTGGAAACCCTATGAGGCAGTTCTACTCTGCCTTACAGGGTCGCTATGAGTTGGAATCAACTCAATGGCAATGGGAACAGGAGTGATGTTGAACATTTTCTCCTATGTATATTTCCCATCCTTGAATCATCTTTGTTAAAATGTTTGTTCAAGCTTTTGCTCGTTTTTTTTATTTTTTAATTGGGTTGTCAGTTTTCTTACTGCTGAGTTTTAAGAGTTCCTAATATATTCTGGATACCAGTCTTTTGTAAGATGTGTGATTTGCAAATATTTTCTTCCTCATCTCTAGCTTGTTCTTTTTGTTCTCCTGACAGCATCTTTCACAAAGCAATAACTTCTAATCTTCATCAAGTCCAGCTTATCAACTTCTTATTTTACAGGTCATGCTTTTGATGTCATGTCTAATAACTCTTTGCTTAACCCCTGATCATTAAGGTTTTTTCCTGCATCTTTTTCTAAAGGTTCAACAGTTTTACAATTTACATTTAGATTCACAACCCAAATGGAGTTAAATTTTACAGTAGATGTAAATTTAAGTTGAGCATGCCCCCTCGCCCCTCCCCCCCGCGTGGATGTCCAATTATTCCTACACCATTTGTTGAAAAGACTACCCTTTCTCCACTGAATTGCTTTTGCATCTCTGCCATATTTGTGAGATCCTATTTCTGGACTCTTTATTACGCTCCAATTGATCTACGTGACTACTCCTTTGTCAATACATGACTGTCTGGGTTAATATGGATTTAAGTAGCTCTTAGAATAAAGAAAGTGTGATTCCTCCAACTTTATTCTTGCTTTTCAAAATTGTTTGAACCTTTCTATTTCCTTTACATGTCCATATAAAGGTTTGGTCAGGTTGTATACATCTGCAAAAAAGTAACACTAGAGTTTTTTTTAGGATTGTGTTATATCTATAGATCAAACTGGCAAGAACTGACATTTACTACTTTGAGCCTTCCAATTCATGAACACAGCATGCTTCTACATTTAGGTATCCTTTGATTTCCTTCAGAACTGTTTTATAGTTTTCAGCATACAGATCATGTACGTGTATATTGTATTTATACCTAAGTACTTCATTCCTTTAGAGCTACTGTAAATAGTATTTCTAATTTCAATTTTGAATTTTACACTGCTAGTACATATATAACTATGATTCATTTTTTTATTTATCCTATGACCTTATTAAGCTCATTTATTGGTCCTAGGTGTTTTTTTGGAGATGTTTTGGAATTTTCAACAGAGGCAATCATGTTTTCTGTGAAAAACGCCAGTTTTATTTCTTCCTTTCCAATCTGTACTCCTCTTATTTCTCTTTCTTGCCACATTAATACTGATTAGGACTTCTACTGTAATACTGAATCGGAGAGTTAAGAGTAGACATCCTTTCCTTGTTCTCGAATCATGAGGAAAAAGCATTTAGTCCCTCATCATTAAGTGTGATGTTAGCTGTAGTTTTTGTAGATGATCCATAGCAGGTTAAGAAGGTTCCCTTCTACTTCTTGTTTGCTGAGGTATTTTATCATTAAGCGATGTTATATTTGGTCAAATGCTTTTTCTGAACCGATATGATCACGAGGGGTTTTGTCTTTACACTGTTAAAAACGATGGATCACACTGATAGATTTTTGGATATCAAGCCAGTCCTGCATTTCTAAGATAAACTCCACTTGGCAATGGTGTTCTATTATTTTTATGGGTAGTTGGATTCAATTTGCCAATATTTTGTTCACAATTTTTGCAACTATGTCCATGAGGAATATTGGTCTGTACTTTTCTAGTTGGTGATGCTGCTGTTCAGGCCTTCTAGACCCTTTGGTGATTTCTACCTACTAGTTCTACGTATTCCTGAGACATGGGTTTTAAAGTCTCCAACCGTAACTGTGGGTTTATCTCATTCTCCTTCAAGCTCTACCAGATTTTGCTTCATGTACTTCCAAGCTCTGTTGTTAGGTGCATGCACAATTAGGACAGGCAAACTGATTCCTTTATCTGTATGTAATGCCCTCTTTATCCTAGATAACTTTCTTTGTTCTGAAGTCTACTTTGTTATTAGTATAGTCACTACCGGTTCCTTTTGATTAGTGTTTTCATGCTGTATCTTCTTCCACTCTTCCTATTTAACCTGCCTATATAGTCAAAGTTTTTAATATGAAACATATAATGGGGTCATTTTTTTTTGTACCCCAAAAATCTTTTTTTAATTGTTGTGTTCACAGTATTTGAAATTTTAATGTAATTACTGATGTGTAAGGATTTATATCTACTATTTTATTATTTTTTAATGCTTGTACTGTTTCCCCTCTCCTTCCTTCTTTTGGGTTATTTGAGCATTTAGTATTTCATTTTAATTTGTCTATTGTGATTCTAATATATCCCTTTATTTTTTAAATAATGGTTCTAGGATTACAACATACATATTTAATTCTTCACAGTCTACTTGGAATCAATATTTTACCACTTTAAGTAGAACATAAAAACCTTACTACCATTTCCTTCTCCTTTTATCTTGGAGATGTCATATAAACATATATAATATATATCATATATATGGAGCTCTGATGGCACACTGGTTAAGTGCTCACTGCTAACCAAAAGGTTGGCAGTGGCTCCATAAGAGAGAAGACCTGGCAATCTGATTCTGTAAGGACTGTAGTTGTTATTGAGCTTAGGAAACCCTCTGGGGTAGTTCTGTTCGGTCATATAGGGTCACTAAGAGTCAGAATAGACTCCATGGCACACAACACCACCATCTACATACAATGAAAACCACACCGGACAATGCTTTCAACTGTCAAATATATTTTAAAGAAATGAAGTGGAGAAAAACAGTCTGATATTGTGGTGTGATGAATCACGAAGCATGGCATTTCTCTCCATGGACTTGGAACTCCCACCTTGGTGACTGGGCAGGACTGTGCAAATAAGATAACTGTCGTCCACCACGGGGATTGGTCAGTTTTGGCTTAAAAGACAGCCAATTCCAGAGTAGAGAGAAGAGCCCATCACCACCAAGGAAGGAGAGATCGGCAGCAAAGACCAGCAGGAGTGACCTGCAGCACAGACCACAGGAGACAGACAGTGGGCTTCCAGGCCCACAGAGTGAGAGAGCTGGGCACCTTTGGGCAGAGATTGAGAGCCAGAGAGAAGTCTGTGCCTATCTGCAAATTTGGGGCTTGCCAGGCTCCAGAATCGCGTGAGCCACTTCCTTTATACGGTTCTTGACTTCTGTGAGACACTGCAGAAATTATGGAACCCAGAGACAGGAGGAAGAGTACTGAAGGGAGAGGGAGTAGTTGATGTTAGAGATGATGGAGTGCTACAGCAGCTTGGAAAAGGTGGACAGTTGGAACACCTCTGGCCTCCACCTCATAGGAACCAGCTTTGTGCAGATCCTTATAATTCATTCATTTAGATATTTACCCAGATATTTACCATTTCTGTTGACCTTCTTTCATTCCTGATGTTCCAAGTTTCTTCTGGTATCACTTTCCCTTTTATCTGAAGAACTTCCCTTAGAAATTCTTTTACATCAAGTTGGCAGGCAACGAATACTAGTTGTTCCTTCCTCTGAAAATGTTCTTATGTCACCTTCATTCTTAAAAAATATTCTTTGCTGGTAATAGTTCTTTTCTTTCAGCACCTAAAGAATGTTTTGCCTCATTCTTCTAGCCTCCATGGTCTCAGATGAGAAATTTGCAGTCATTCAAATCACTGATCCCCTAGAAGTACTGTCATTTTTTTCTGGCTGCTTTCAAGATTTTTTTTTTTTTCCCGCCCATGGAACAAAACAAGACTAAAGGGGTGTGCACTAGCCCTGCAGCGGGGACTAGAAAGTAGGAAGGAACAGGAAAGCTGATAACAGGGAACCCAGGATTAAGAAGGGAGAGTATTGACATGTCATGGGGTTGTTAACCAATGTCATAAAAACAACGTGTGTACTAACTGTTTCATGAGAAACTAGTTTGTTCTGTAAACCTTCATCTAAAGTTCAATTTAAAAAATTTTTTTTTCTTGTTTATAGTTTTCAGCAGATTATGATATTTCTGGGCATTGATTTCTTTGGGTTTATCTTGTTCTTGTTTCAGATTCTCTGAATCTTTCACTAAGTTTACGAAGCTTTCGGAAATTATTTCTTCAAATATATTTTCAACATCACACTCTTTCTCAAAATCTCTTAAAATGTTAGACATTTTATTATTTTCCAACAGTTCCCTAAGGCTTTGTTCATTTTTTAAAAATCTCTTTTCTCTTTGTTGTTCAGAATGAACAATTTCTATTGATTTGTCTTCAAGTTCACCGATTCTTTCTTTTATTATCCCCATTGTTCTATTGATCTTGTCCAGTAGGGTTCCCCCCCACTTATTACATTTTTCATTTCTAACATTTCAATTTGGTTCTTCTTTATATTTTATATTTTTTGTGGAGGCTTTTTAAAATTTGTTTCAGAGCATTTACAATTGTTTGTTGAAATATCTGTATAACAGCTGCTGTAAAGTCTATTTAGAGAAAAGACTGAAGTTGTCAAGGATTTCATTTTACTTAGATCCACATTCAACAGCCATGGAAGCAGCAGTCAAGAAATCAAACGACGCATTGCATTGGGTGAATCTGCTGCAAAGGGCTCTTATAGTGTTGAAAAGCAAAGATGTCACCTTGAAGACTAAGGTGCACCTAACCCAAGCCACGGTATTTTCAATCGCATCATATGCACGTGAAAGCTGGACAATGAATAAGGAAAACCGAATAACTGATGCCTCTGAATTGTGGTGCTGGCGAAGAATACTGAATATACCAGGGACTACCTAAAGAACAAACAAATCTGTCTTGGAAGAAGTACAACAAGGATGCTCCTTAGAAGCAAGAATGGTGAGACCGCATCTTACGTACTTTGGACATGTTGTCAGGAGGGATCAGTCCCTGGAGAAGGACATCACGCTTGGCAAAGTACAGGATCAGCAGAAAAGAGGAAGACCCTCAACAAGATGGACTGACACAGTGGCTCCAACAATAAGCTCAAGCATAACAATGATTGTAAGGATAGCTCAGGACCGGACAGTGTTTCGTTCTGTTGTACATAGGGTCGCTATGAGTCAGAGCCAACTCAATGGCATCTAACAACAACATCTGTGTCATCTTTGTGATGGTGTATGTTGATTGTCTCACCCCACGCTGAGTTGAGATTTTCCTCGTTATTCACATGCTGAGTAATTTTGGATTGTAAAATGTTAGTATTTTTGTTTTAACAGGTAATCAATATGCTAAAGAACCCTGGTAGGATGGTGGTTAAAAGTTCTCAGCTGCTAACTGAAAGGTCAGCGGTTTGAACCCACCAGCCTCTCTGTGGAAGAAAGATGTAGCAGCCTTGGAAACCATATGGGGCAGTTCTACTCAGTCTTACAGGGTTGCTATGAGTCAGAATCAACTCAACAGCAGTGATCTTGGTTTGGTTTAGTCATATGTTAGGTTCAGACTACAAGTTCTAACACAACTTCTGTGGGTGAGGTTCCAATGTTAGTTCAATTTTCCAAATCTTTTTTTTTGTAATGTTATTTGAGTCTGTCCCACCTTATTGTCACCCAATGATCAGTCTAGAAGCTGGGCTGTGGTCTGTGAGTTCAGTTCTCAAATTCTTTGGTATTCTGATTGGGATAAGGTCCACATATGCACAGCTCAGGGTTGAGCACCAGAATTCATACACGTTATGGGTTTGGTTTCTGAAGTTCCTCCCTCTCCCTAATCTCAGTACTTTCTAATTCCCTGAGGTTCTCCTTTTCATTTCTCTATCCAGAATGCTGGGTCTTTAAGTACCCTGCTTGGCTATACGCTCACACTATTGCACTGCTTTGGAGCCAAGAATGGAAATAGAGAGACAAAAAAGGCAATGGGAGTTGGTCAACTGAAGAAGGTTCTCATTCCTCAGAGTTCCAGCTACCTACCGTGGGCTCCCTGCAGTCTATGCTGTCACTATTACAGGACTGCTTGGGGAATGGAGCATGAGAGAACAAAGGAGGGGGGTGGGTTCCACATTCTCACTGAGGATTAGAAGTTATCTCCAGCCTGGTGCCCACACCTAGGTTTCAAACTGTTAAGCTCAGATCCAGGGATACCGGAAGAGGAAAAACAGTGAACTTATTTTATCCTACTATTCTGCTCCAAACACATCTTTCATTGAAGACATAAAGAGCCACAAGTAGGCAAGGGTTAACAGGAAAAATTTTACACGCAAACTGAATATGGGTAATATTTACCCTAAAAAAAATATATATATATACTTAAAAATAAACAATATCAATGCAATACCAAAGCTCCAGTAGTTTTTTCCTGCTGGATACATTTTAGGACAATCTTTACGCTTAATTAAGCAAAATAAAATCCTTTTTGATATTTACTCTTAGCTATTTTATTTCTACTATCTTTTCAGCCTTTACTCCTATTGTTTCATTTCACCTCTGAAGTTAGAAAAATGGATACTAAGCAGGGAATACAGCCGAGATTAAGGAAAACTAGACTTGGGAGTCCAGCCTTGACATTTCAAGGCCAAACAATGCTTTTAGGTCTAACACCTCCTCCTCCACAGAACCTTCACGTCCTCATCTCCTAGCACTAGACCCAAATACAACCGTGTCCTGTTCCTTTAAAGGCTGAATTAAGTTCACTCCCAAGCTCAGTTAACCATCTTACTGGGGAGACAGCAAGTATCACATTTTACTAAGTCAAGGTCAGTCCTCCCTCCAGGAGCCAGCAAAAGACGCCTGCAGCAGTAGACTGGGATTCCAATCTGGGTCCTTGGATTGTTACACAGAGTCTGTGTCAGTGCCTTTGAGGTAGTCATGTCAAGAACTGTTAAAGATTTAAACACACACAAACTGTGATAGGTAAATGAAATATAAGCAAATAGCACTCTAAAGCAAAGGCTGGCAAACGACAGCACACTGGCCAATCTAGCCAGCTGCCTGATTCTCTCAGGCCCACAAGCAAAGAATGTTTTTTACACTTTTAAATGGTCATAGTTCAAACGGTTTTATGAGAACCTTCCTTAGATCCTCAATTTTGCTTCATGGCTTCAAAGCCTAAAACACTTTTTTACCTTGTCCCTTCTCTAAAGACATTACGTATCTGTTCCCCTTACAGTACAATGGTAAATGGTTAAAAAAAAAAAAAAAAAACCCGATCTCATTAAAGCACAAAAATAACAACTTTTTAAAGTAAAAATTATTGATGATGTTGTGTACCAAAACTACTGCAAAGCAGCAAGGATTCCACAGCTTCTCAGCAATGACTGAAGTCTCAAACTGGTATAAAACAGCACCTACAAGAGTTTTCTTCCTCTCCCTCCTCTTGGTGACAGAAACAGGCATTGACAAAGAAACAAGCCTTTACTCAGCAGACACAAAACACTCCACAGACCCTATCAGTAATACTTAAAGGCAAAGAATTAACCTCACTTAATACTGAATTACTGCACTTTACAAGCAGGCATCCAAAGTCGAGAACTGGCCTTATCCTCAAAAACTTAATCTTTCTTTAAGGTAGACTAATTTCACAAATTCAGATTCTTTTTTTCTTTTATCAAGGATGATCAAATACCCTCAGTAAATCCTAAGGTGAGTTACTTAGTTAACAGAAAACTGATTTTCAAGACTTTGCTTCATGCAAAATAAGCCCACCCTACTAAATGTTACATGTAAACAAGTTTTATCAGAATTATATTGTAATTAGCATATTTCATAGATTGACAACATCTCTCACAGACCTACCAGGCAGAGACAATTCTGTCATCCTAAGAGAGGGAGTTTTTTTTTTAAACTGCAGACATGTATTTAGTAAATCAAGTAGAAAAGACCCTTTGTGTATAAGGATGTACAAAGTAACTTACTAAGTTTTATAGTCAACAGCCTCTTTTTAAAACGACTTTACTCCAAAAGATATGCAGGCATTCAATAGATTATAAAACTGCTAGATGTCTATTTCTGGTTTCTGCCATAATAAATACTAGGGGTTTAAGCTGAGCTGCTTTTTTTGATTTAAAAGATTTTTACACAGTCAGCAACTTACAACAGGACATACTGTAATACTAAAATGGAAACTACTTAATCAACATTTCCTCATGGAAACAGACCATACATAACAGACTCAGTCTATAAGGGTAAAGTTTTAGTTTAAAAAGTAGCATTTAAATTTTATTTAGCACCACAAGCTCAATTTTTTCTCCAGTTCTGTCAACATACTCAAGTTAGTTTTAGTCAACACTGATAATACACACCAAAAAACGAAAATGTAAGCAGCAATGTAAGGGAACTTATTTATCATGTTGAACAAAATCCCAATTCCATCTTTTAGAAATATAGATCTCTGGTTTTCACGTCTTACAGAATACATGTGGTCCTGCTCTCATGCTATGTGTTCTTAAAACTGTTTCTAAAAGGATGTAAGCCAAACGGAAAACCCAACAATATGTGGATCAGCTAATACACAAACCCTTCAGAATTCAAGTCTCCAACTGCAGTCATCTATAGCATCACAAAAGGACTGACCAAGACTGAATACTATCACTGTATGACTTCAAAATGTTCCTCTCCACTTTCTGCTCACTGCCGAAAACACTCAATTTAAATTAATTTTTTAAAAAAGTGATAACTGAAATTCCCTCATCCTCACAGACATTCTTTTTGGTTTTCCCATATGTAACTTCTAAATCTCTCATTTAAGAAAAACTGCAGGAAATAAATTCTTTCAGTCATTCAGCTCCTCATTGAAATAGGAAAAATAATTACTCAGAATTATAGAGGTTACAGTAGTAGAATTCAGAGCCTTGGTGTCCTTAAAAAAATTTATTAAAAATAGATTTCACCAAGTAGGCATCATGGAATAAATAAAGGTATGCTATTATTTTTTTTTTATATAAGGACCAGCTTTTCTTTACGAAAAACCATCTATTTCATAACCTTAAATTACATGGCTCAATTTTGTTAGCATATTTTTACAGAAACAAGAACTATGTTTGCAAGTGTATGTATGTATATATATATATGGTATAAAAAAAAGAATTTGATAATGCCATTCTGTTACCATCTACATGTGTATCTGAATATAACCAGCTAAGCCAACATAAACCACCACATACAAATGAAGATTAGTAGACCCGAGGGAAGTAATATTTCTGACACACACTTCTGAGTAATTCTTTGCAATACTGCTCATTCAGTTGCCTCATTCTTTGTGCTTCCTCTCCACGACGTGGAAGCTCACTTCCTAAGAGCTTTCTTCTTGCAGGAATCAGCATTTACTGAATTCACTAAGTATGCACACTTGCTGTTGTCAGCAAAGAAGAACACAGAGGTTGAAGAAAACAGCATCACAGAAGCAGTGGAAGGGTATGAAAGTATGTCTTCTCATACAGTAATGCTTATAAAGATCTAGGATCTTAAAGAAATACTGAAGATGTTCACATTTTTTTAAAAAATGCGTAAGCACTCCATCCCAAGACTTCATTTCATCTGATTCTGTCAGGGCCTAACATTTATTGCTATAACTGAGTGAGGGGAAAAGGGTCATTTCTACCAGATTTATTGGTACTTGAATGGTTAAGCAATATTAAACCTGAGTATTTTTCATGGTGCCTTAACACAGTCTTACAAAGGTTCTTACAAACAAAAGTGCAAGCCTCTTGAGGTCACCTGAGAGCTCTTGGGACTTTTCATAATGGTAGGGTATAAATCCCCAATGCCCTGGCCTTTTTCCAATTTAGATCATTAGTTTCTGCTTACCTAATGATAAACTCTTGTTGCCATTTCAATTGATGCAGACATTCTTCATTTCCTGTCTTGAACCACAGTCCCTCTGCTATTTATTAAAGATGAAACGGCTTCTTTGGGTGCCTACATACTACGGAAAACATTTCTCACTCCTTCAGAATTAGGAAAACAGTAGTTTAAGCCATAACAGTAGTGGCTGTTTAAAATGTTTTTTACCATTACTTTGTATGGCAGACAGAATATCTGTAATTTTAGTAGTCTGGAATTTCTAGGTTTTCTCTCTATCAAGAGAATTTGTTGGTGATGAGCAGAAGTGCTAACACAGCTGTGAAACTGCAATTAAGGTTTTATTTCACACCGGTTTAGTAACCAAACCCTGAGTGATCACAGGGGTGGAACAGTGCTAGGGGGCCCAGCTCGCCACATCCCTGTCCTCATCACGTACCTCTCTCTCTTTCACAAGCACAAACACACACACAAGTACTCTCTCTAAATTATACTTTCTATATTTACATACTTCACATCATTTCACCCAGAAACATTTATGGTTCATGAAGATCCAAACAGAAGGACAGTATCTCTTCCCCTCTCCATAGGCATCAGTGCTACAGATCCCAGGGAATATTAAAACAAAATCCAAAAAGTTCTTTAAAAAACCAAAGTTTTTCACAACTTACTCAGCAGTAAACCTGACCTGAACTTAAGAGAGGTTAATCATAATCTTCATTTACCGCACTCAATGTTCAGGTTAATATTTCAATTCAGAAATGTATCTGATTATAAGGTTCAGCTGTAGATCCCTCTGGGGGTGTTAGATTATCTGAAGTGCATACTCCTAATCCAGTTTTTAAAATCTGAAAAACTCTCAATTCCAAAACAAACCCAAGCTCAAGGTTTTGGGCTAAGGAATTGTGGGATCATTTTTTTCTATTAAAAAAAAAGTTTGCATAATTGTCTGTTTTCCCTCTACAGTCTTCCCTAACCGCCATCTTCTATCAGCTCTACTGACTACAAAGGACGGAAGTTCCCCAAACATCCATGTCTTTATTTACTCTGTGTACTGCTGGTTAATCTCCCTTTTGCTAACCCTGGACGGCACAGCAGCATGAGTGGCCAAAGAGTAACCAAGGAGACACAGGTGACGGGAGGAGGCCGAATATCCATCACGGTTCACAGAAAACCACCAAACCAGGAATGTGCAAATTCTCAATACTACTGCTATTTCTAATAAAAGCCTTGCATTAATACTAATTCTGTATTCTTCCAACATGCTTTCGAACATGTCGTCTGACCTTCATTCTCTCTATAGTCACTCTGTATAGTCACTTTCTACAATAATTCATTCATTTGCAGTAATTGCTTCATATTTTAATCCCAGACCATCTAACACCCACAACACAGCATTACTGCTGGCCACCTCATTCCAACATCTACTTCATAGCTAATTCAGAACGCACATCTGCTCCAAAAGCATCAGATAATGTAAGACAGAATATAAATGACTTTTCAATTAGTGGCTACTTTTTGGATTAGATGAGCCACTGTTTACCCCTCAGATACAGATCTTGCTTTGAATCACACCAATTTAAAACTCTAGTCGAAGATTTCATTTAGTCTGCTTTCTACATTCTTCTTCCTTGAAACATTAAGGCATGTCCTACATAATCAAGGTATACGTATAGGTTTTATTTTCAAAACGTAGTACCATACAGTTGAAAGCAGTAGCGTGTGTTTTAGTATTTACTGAGGTTAATTTTGCAAGAACGTCCGGAAATGGAGTGCCTTGGCGTTTCATTCACAAAGCCAAATCCACCAGACAGTCATTAGCTGTTAATGGTTTATGAATCTTCTGCATGAGAAGATAGAAAATGTGAATTTACCTTTATTTTTTCAAAACATAGGGAATCTAAATTTTGTTTGAACATTTTAACTACATGTGTTGTAAATAATAATGATCTAAAGCTAAATAGCTGTATCAACTGAAGAAAACTAAAAATCTGAATTACTCAACATATTCACACTTCACCTTCTTCATTCTTTTAATTTTTTTCAATAAGCTCCATGAGCTTACATGTGTCTTGCTCACCACTGTATCTTCAAAACCCAGCTCAGAGCATGGAGCTTAGTGGACATTCAATAAATACAGCAGAACTTGCAAAAGCCAGAAACTGTGTAAGGTGGAAACCTGTCAGAGAAGGAAAACTCAAATATTTTCTCCTAATAGAAAGCGTAGAAAAGTGCTAAAAAGTGGTCTCAGGTAAGTAACTTAACCTGCTGTTATCTAAAATGAAAGAGAACAAATCTTACATCATTTCCCTCGATTAGTTTAAGCTCAAGTCAAAACCACAGGAGCAATAGCTTCAAATCCTTATCTTACATTTTTACCACTTCTATGAAGCTCACTTCAGTCACTCTAAAACTCCAGAATTTAAAATTGCACTTAAAATCAGCAAGATTTACCAAAAAGTAAAATTTATCACTTAGTTCTCAACTGTTTCATAGCTATTAAATCTTCTCTCACCAAATGGACCAGAATTTCCTTAAGGACAAAAAAAACCTTAACAGTCTTTCAAGGACCCTACGTAGACCTAGAAACAGAAGAAACAGTTAATCGAATATTTATTGACTAATTTTTTTAATTAAAATCAGTATTCTTACATTTTCAGAACATGCTACTTTAAAACGTACTTGAGATATACATATATACACACACACACAGACTGCACCTTGTCTTCTAGTTAATCGTACACTTGATAAGAAACCCAACAAACATGCAGGAATTAGTCTCCTGAAGATCTGGCACCAGGTTTAATGCAAACCTTTGTCCTTCAGAAGTGATTTTAACTATTAGTCAACAAGCACACTCACAGCAACCACAGCAGAGACCGACGGAGCAGGGTTTGCCGCCCTGAGCTCCTAAGTTAAGCCAATACTCTAAACAGAATCATGTAACCCCAAAACTTGGACATTTTTTATGCCTCTCAATTTCATACCGTGAAACTAAAGAAAACTGTAAGATGAGAAGTGATTCTTACCTTTTTGTAAAGAGGCACAAATAGAAGACATTACACAAATATTTAAAATATTCAAAATTCATGTAGACAATTTTGATGATAAATGATCACTTTAAAACCACTTGCAAAACAATGAAGCTGGGCCCATACCTCACACCATATATACAAATATTAACTCAAAATGGATCAATGATCCAAATACAAGATTTAAAGCCATAAAACTCTTAGAAGAAAACATAGAGGTAAACTTTTCTTTGGACGTGGATTCTTAGATCTGACACCAAAAGCACGAGCAACAAAAGAAAAAAAATAAACCGGGCTTCCTCAAAATTAAAAACTTTTGTGTACCAAAGGACTTTATCAACAAAGTAAAGAGACAACCTACAGAATGGGAGAAAATATTTAGTAATAATATATCTGATAAGGGTTTCATATCCAGAATACATAAAGAATTCCTACAATTCAATGACAAAAAGACAACTCAGTTAAAAGACGGGCACAGGGCTTAAATAGATATTTCTCCAAAAAAGATGCACAAATGGCTAATAAACCATGAGAAGATGCTCAACATCATTACCAAAAAACCCACTGCTGTCGAGTTGATTCCAATGCATAGTGACCCTACAGGAGAGAGAAGAACTGCTCCACAGGGTTTCCAAGGAACGGCTGGTGTATTCAAACTGCTGACTTTTTGGTTAGCAGCCAAGCTCTTAACCACTGTGCCACCAGGGCTCCCAACATCATTAAGGAAATACAAGCCAAAATCATAATGAGATACCATTTCTCATTCAATAAAGTGAAAAAAATACCGGTTGCCTTTGAGTCAATTTCAACTCATGGCGACCCTATAGGACAGAGCAGAACTGCCTCATAGAGTTTCCAAAGGAGCACCTGGTGGATTCAAACTGCTGACCTTTGGTTAGCACCCGTGGCACTTAACCACTATGCCACCAGGGTTTCCTCTCATCCAATAGGATGGCTATTATAAAAAAAAAAATGTAAAATAACAAATATTGGGGAGGATGTAGACAAACTGGAACTCTCATGCGTGGCTGACAGGAATGTAAAACGGTGCAGCACTTGTGGAAAAAAGTTTGGTGGTTTGTCAAAAGACTAACATAGAATTACCGAATGGCCCAGCAATTCCATTCCCAGATATACACTCAAAAGACTTGAAAACAGGGCCTCAAAAAGATACATGCTTCATAGCAATACTATTCACAACAGCCAAAAAGTGGAACAACTCGAGTTTGCAAACAGATGAGTACATAAACCTAATGTGGTATACTCATACAACGGACTAGTATTCAGCCATAAAAAGAAATGAAGTTCTGATATATGCTACAACAGATGAACCACGAAAACATTCTGCTGAGTAAATTAAGCAGACAAAAGATGACAAGCACTGTATGATCCCAGTTAGGTGAACTACCTAGAACAGTCAGATGTATAGAGACAGAAGTTTACCAGCAGTTGCTAAGGGCTAGGGGAGAGGAAAACAAGGAGCTATTATTTTTTTTTTTTATTACTTAGGGGGCACTGAGTTTCTGTTTGGAGTGATGTTGGAAACAGACAGTGGTGATGGCTGCACAGACAGTGAATGTAATTAATGTCACTTAAAAACTGTAACAAAAACAGCGATATTTTTGTTTTCTATATCCTACTACAACAAAGTTATTTAAAAAAAAAAAAAAACACTTGGTGGAGAGAAAAAAAAAACCTGGTGGGCTTCAGCAGTAAAAGGAACTATTCACGTGATTATATTTAGAAAACTGGACACTAGTTCATGAATACACTTGAGTACTAAATATAAAGAACTATATTAGACAAACATCTACTAAGAATGTATATGAAATAACATAAAGTATTAATTTGAAAAAATAAGAAACCAAAGACATTTCCCACCTGAGAGAAAGCAAATGAACTTACTTGTTAAAGATCTTTGATTATATTGCATTTACACCTTGCTACCAGAAATAAAGACAATTCCTGGAAATTGGCTATGAAACGATTTTAATAAAGAAAATACATTCTCATTAATTTACCATAAAAATTTTTAAATACTTTAGATGAAATTTAAAAATGAATTGAAAGGATAATAGACTAAAAGCAATCAATAAAATCTATGGTGAAATGTTACAGAAATAAGACATCCCATGAAAACTGAAGTTTTCTATTGATTATTTAGGCTTTTAATCCTGGTGTGTATTACAAAAATTTTACTCTAATCCTTTAATTTTGCTGATGACCTGCAACCCAAACTTTTGCTTAAAAAAAAAAACAAACAAGCTTTTAGCTTATGTGTTTATCTCAAATGATTATTCCCATTGGTTAGAGCTGGCTATACTTGAAGGCTGATTTGCTTTGTCTTTGTTATCCTTTGAGAGTTCTTTATAATAAAGAAACTGAAGCCTAGTATTAACGAGGTAAAAGGAAAGTTCTTTCGAAGAAGGATTACATAATTTACACAATAATATAACCATGAGGTTCTGAAAAATATAGCTACAAGTTGTGTCCTTAACAGTCTATTTCCACTCAATTCAGACTATGATCTATGGAAGGTCTATCTACAAGTAAATGAATCTGACCCCAGCCTATTCAGCTGTTTCGTTCATTTTGTTTTTCCTTTCTTTTTTCTCACTTCCCAACAAGCTGTGTAATTACTTTCTCAGAAGCAGGAACGTCTTGTTTTTTGAACTGCCATCTCATGAGCAGCATAAACTTCAACTTTCTTTCAGATGCAACAGAATGTACAATACCTGACTTTAAAGTGCATGAACCAACTCTTATTTGTACTGAACTTGTCATCCTCTGATCCTTCTACGTTATTATTTTAAAGACCTCAACAAGTCCCAAAGCATTGACTTAAATGGTGGCTGAAATCCAAGGCACAGAAAACTCAGCTTGATCCTAAAAATTCTATCTCAGAAGTTTTCCAAACAGGACCAAGTGTTCTGTACTTCATCATGGAATCGTCACCTGCAACCAACAGCTGTTACACTCACTGGCCGTTTTAAATTATTTAATATGATACGTAGCAAGACTTTTTTTTTCTAAATATGTCAGCACTTAAACCAAAACTATGCTGTTGTCCCCTTGAAAGGCTTAACACTTAACTTATGCTGCCACTTTTCAAAATAATTTTAGAGCTTTCTTTTCAGAAATCCCTATCACAGAAAACTTACCACACAAAGAAATCACTCTCATTATTGTATCATCATAGGATTAATACTCTTGGCTGGGCTCTTCTAGCTCTCCCCCAATCAACCCTCTATTGCCATATTCCCTACATCTGGTTCCTGCTTTCTTCTTTTTTCTGGTTTTTAAACCAACAGTATGAGAGCGAACAGTGAGACAGCCACAAAAATGGACGGGAGATCTGGAAGTAAGTCAATCATTTTCCTACTGCTTGGCTTCTAGAATCATGCAAGTCAATCCTGTGGGTAAAATCTGCTAAGGGCCATGAATGAGTATTTGGAGGGGAGGACGACACGTTAAGTAGTATACTATCCATACTTTCTCTCGAAAGAAATGCCTTACAAGTCAAAAGTTTCCAAGTCAACATTCAGAAGGATAGGAGGGAGAATATCCCCAAAATGTGAACTGAACTCCATGGGTTCTGAGCTCTGCCCCTCTGGGGCGATTATGATTCTTTCCCCACACACACTCCATATTCCTTATCACCATGCTCACCACGTTCTCACTATGAGTAATCTGCTCCACAAAACCAGTGCTCTCGCTTGAGCCCGACCCAAATCACTAAGGGTGTGCAAATACAAATGACTGACGCTCAATAAATGCTGTCCGAATTGGACTTGGGCAGGAAGGCCTATGAAATACCAAGAGTTTTTGGTAGACCAGACAACCTCCCAGCTCAGCTGCTGATAATGCAGTTTGCCTTTTGCCCTCCTCTTCTAAAATGATAGCATATTCTGAGGGTGCTGGGCACCAATAACCAGAGTAGACAAGGGCAACTTTGCCCACTACTGAGCAAAGTATCTGGATAACTAATTCATTTACACCCTGGGTGTGAAGAAAAGTCTCTATTTCTTAAGAAAACAGCTGAAAATAATTTTAAATAATTAAAAATAAAGAGCTTATTTTGGGAAGAGACTAAATTACACAGGGTAAATTTTCTTTTTGTTTTTGTTGCTATAAAGATGTTTTCGTCACTTGAAAAATTAAGACCAACTTTTACACCTCGATATATGCATATATACCGATCCCTCTGCACCCATAAACTCACCTCACCTGCTAATGATAATTAACTGTATAATGTGCCGAGAACGCCAAAGTCACTCATTCCAGTGAGGAATATTTAGAAAACAAGGTACCTAAAGACTGAAAAAAGAAAACAGGGGCAAAGTGCCTGACCCAGCAGGAGCAGAGGTTTTTATCATTCAGACTTAGGAAAGGAAATTAAAACCGGGCCTTAGAAACAGACTCCCATGTCTGACGTGGGAGGGAACTTAGACTGGGAAAGAAGAACACCTGATCCAAGTCAGACAGCTCAGCTATGTTCCTGCCCTAACTTACAAAAGACATAGCAGAGGATCAGAAATAATCACTGAATAAGTGAAAGTTATCCAAAGATTTTTTTTCTCTCCTCACACATCCAAGTATGTCTCTGGGACCAGAGAAAGAAACCACTGTCAAGTACTTTCAGTCATAATATTAGAAAGACAGTAAGCATCTGAATGAAGGAAAAGATATAAACCACTTCATCTGCAGGCGAGAAAAATACATATAACCACTCCATTTTAACTTGGGGAGCGAGGCCTGTGTCAATAAACGGAAATTCATCGCATAGTGCTCACCTGATTGGAAGTACATAAAACTTCCTGTTTACGGTTCTCTTCATTGTTTTGGTTTAATAAGCATCTAAAAAATGAGGATTCATGGGATTGTCTGCAACCTTAGTCCCTCCTATCTGTTTTCCCGATGAGATCAAATTCCGCAACTATAAATTCACCAATGGGATTTTCAGGAACACAAGGTTCACACTTTGTATATTTTTAGAAACATATTCATATTCACACGTTTTAGCACTTTGTGGTTAGATACTTGCATTTGACTACGTGACAGAATCTATCAGCACTTTCTACTTTGCAAGGGAAAATAAGAACCAGTGGAATTAAAACAAGTAACAGACCAAGATGTCAAATCTCCCAGGAGTTCATTTTCTTAATCATTAAAACATTTTTCACTAAGCAGTATGTATTTATTTCCCCAAACTGGAACATACGGTGGTGTAGATTTCCAGGCTTGATCCTTTAATTAAAACTTCCTAATTTGATCAGTAATGGTTTAATTAATACAAGACGATATATGCAAATGACTGAACATTTACTAGGTCATAGTCACTTTAATTACTTTAAAAAAGGAAATATTAATTTAAATGTTTTGGTAAATATTTTTAAAATCTTACAGATATCTTGAATTTAAAAATACAGCATCAGAGACTAGATAAGATCTCAAACAGTATTTGTGGACAATAACTGAATCTGTTTCCTCTTTGTATTACTTTATCCTAAATTAAGAAATGTGCACAGATAACTCCAGAAACTCATCTGTGTTTTCCAGTCTTTAAGGAAGGAAGATGAGGACTAAAATCCCTCAGCATTTATAGGTGCCACGCTGACTGGTTGAAAGATTAATCTAGGGAGTGGGAGAATTTACACTTCAGCTACGTTTTAAATTATATGCTTACTTGAAACATAAGAAATAAGGGATTAAACTAAATGGCCCCAATAAGAAGCAAGCAGACATAACCAAAAGGTATGACTTTTTCCATGACAAAAAACTAGTTCCAATCAAAGGGACAGTGTTGACTCCACGGCACTGGGTTTTGGGTTAGTTCTTGTTAGCTGTCACTGAGTGAGCGCCAACTCATGGTGACCTTACATTCAAAAGAATGAAAGGTTGCCCAGTCCTGCATCATGCTTACAACCACCAGCAAGTTCAAGTCCATCCACTGGCTATTGTGCCAATCTACTGGCTATGTGCTAATCCACTGGCCACTGGGCCAATCCATCTTACCAAGGGTTCTCCTCATCCCACTAGCTCTCTACTTCACCAAACATGATGTCCTCCTCCAGTGATTGACCCCTCCTGATGACAAGTTCAGAGTATGAAAGTCAGACAATGTTCTATTGTGATCCATAAGGTTTTCACTGGATAATATTTGGAAGTAGACTGCCAGGGCTTTCTTCCTAGTCTTAGTCTGTGTTGGATGCACAGATATAACAGATATAACTGCCCCCTCACTGTCTCCCTAGCTGCTAATGGACATAAAGCCACTAATGGACTCTATCTTAGTGGGGTAAAGGAAGAAGGGCTGTTCTCTGATGCCAGTAAACCTAGCTCACTCTGAACAGGGGCAATAAATGATGTCCACTGCCTGCAGATGGCTTTCCATTTCTTTGACCCCCTTTTACCTTCTATTACCCCCTCCTATTGTCCCTTCCCCTGCCTGTTCTCTGTACACAACTGGAGTGTGCCTGGACGCGATCTAACATCACCCCGTGGACAGAAACCTAACTTCAGGAAGCCTAATCTGATGATGACATGTGTTGTCCTACCCATCATCATCCTATTTATTCTGTGAGTAATAAATGCCTGTTGCTCCCACCATTAGAACCGTCTGGTCTGTGCTCTGCTCCAAACGATCCTTCACTGAGAACTTGTAGGCAACAGTGGCATTGCAGTCTGGAAGCTCCACTGAAACCTGTCCACCATGGTAGCCCTGCTAGTATCTGAAATACTGGAGGTATAGCTTTCAACGTCACAGCAACACACAAGACACGGCAGCATGTCAAACTAACAGGCAGGGTGGACAGGCACCTTTACTAATCATTTAAATGATGGTATATCAATATAAACTTGAGTTAACAAAAAACAACAAAATTTATTTTAATTAAAAATAAAACAATAGAATATATGTATGAAGAATGTTTATGTATAAAATTATAGTTTCATATATTTGTAAGAAATCCCAGTTTTTAAATTAAATGCAAAGACCAAACCAAACCCATTGCCGTTGAGTCGAATCTGACTCATAGCAACCCTATAGGACACAGTAGAACTGCCCCGTAGGGTTTCCAAGGAGCGGCTGGTGGATCTGAATTGCAGGCCTTTGGTTAGCAGCTGTAGCTCTTAACTACTGTGCCACCAGGACTCCTTAAATGCAAAAAGGAGGGTAAAAATAAATACAGAAATGAAACAGAATACACAAGGAAAGAACAAGATAAAATATCAAAGACCTACTGGAAGAGTCAGGGGAGCAATAATATAAAAAAGGGTAATAATCTGTGATCGTTAAGTTTGTGTGTTAACTCAGCTGGACCATGATTCTCAGTGGTTTGGCAGTCGTATAATAATGTGATCACTTCCACAGTGAGATATGATATAATGTGACCATCTCAATGATGGGATCTGCTGTGAGCAGCCCATCAGCTGAAACTGAGTTTCCTTGGGGGTGTGGCCTGCATCCAATATAGGTGGGCTTTCTAGCAAGGTTCCTGAGCTTCTGCTCGCTCTGGATCCTGCTGCTGGCTCCTGTTCATCATACCTCCAGTTCTTGCGACTTGAGCTAGCAGATGACCTGCCATCTTACCTGCCGATCTTGGGATTTGTCAGCCTCCGCATCCTGTGAGCCAGGAAAAGCCTTCAGCCTGACACACAGACATGGGACGTTCCAGCCTCTACAACTGCGTAAGCCATTTCCTTCATACAAATCTCTCCCTGTATATATTTATACGCTTTACTGGTTCTGCTACTCTAGAGAGCCCAGCCTAAGGTCGGTACTTAATAAATATTTGGTCATTCTTTTGTAATCAGAATTGGATCATTATGGGAACAGCAGATTTACTGATGAAATACAATCCCACAAAAGATTTAACGCTTTTTTCCCTATTATATAAGACAGAAGCCTATCATGTCAAAGGAAATTTGATCACAGAATACATTGAAATCGTAAAATTGTGTCTAGGCCCACACAAGTAAGATTTTCCCTTTTTTACCTCTTTTTTTTCTTCGTATTTATCAAAATCTCCACAATTTTTAAAAACAATTGAATGCTGTACATTCTATCAAACAGATGATAATAGGTCCTATAGAAAATCCATAAGCATACACACATTCATGCTTTGTTTTTATTTTGTCTCTAGTCCTATAGCACACCCTTGGAGGGATGAAAACACTCACTCAGCGTGTGTAAGCCATACAGTCTAAGCTTTGTTCCTATCAACCAAGAAAGGGTTGATTCAATGTTTTAACAGATTTTTTGCAGTAGCTGTGTTTGCAGCCTTCTCTGTGCCACAAATGCTACTAGACCAGGGGAAGACTAAAGACGAGGATCTTGCCCCAGAGCCAAACAGAGACACTTATCTGGGAACTCAACTTGAAAGACTATATGGCCCCTAAAAGAACAGAAACTCTTCCTATTTTTTTAGTTCCTCTAAGACGTAACTGTACTAATTTTCATGTTGCATTCCCTAAGACCTAGCTATATATCTTTACTTGAACCAGCCTGATAGGGCTAATTTTTTGTAACCAAATGTCTTCACCGTAAGAATTTTACAGTCTCACAGCTATTTTCATTCTATGCATTCATTAAACAATCTTAACACTCTCAATCTTAAACACTCAAAGTTTTAGTAACCATCTATATGACCAGATAACTCTAAAAACCCTGAGAATGCACTTCTAAGCCTGACATTACAGATTTCAAGTATTTAGAAAATATCTAGTATTATAATAAACTATCAACTTCAAGAGAGCAACAAAGCTATAAAATCACAAATTAGTGTATTAAAATGAAACTGGTCAATTCGAAAGCCATCACTTAGGTAGCAGAAAGGAAATGAAAACCATTAGGATAGAGAAGTTTGACCAGTCATACCATTTTTATGGACATATGAGTGGTAGGTTAAAGAGAAAACAAACTAAACGAAAGCATAACAGAGTCACATAAATAGCAAAAAAACATCTTGCAAAGTAAGCTGATAATATAAAAGTTAGCACCCCACCACAGAAGAACACTCACGAACAAACAATAACTAATGCAGAGACAAACTATGAGTACAGAAACCTAAGACAGCCTCATATATTCAAAATTTATTCTGAACCTGGCATTCAAACTTAGATACATTAAAGAAACACAAATCCATTATTATGACAAACGAGAAAACTTCAGAGTTACATTACCCAGAATATCTGCTAGGTCTGTGTTTAGGAGAGCTCCTGCTACAGAACAAGAGCTATGGAGACAATCAGGAAGAATCCGCGCATGAAGAATTCAGAAGGTTCAGACAGTGGCTGGGACTACAGTGCTAAGAACCTGGAAGCACAATCTCCATCACCATCAAGTGACAGGAGAGAGAAGATACGAAGAGGAAATCCACACACGTTTCAGACTGCTCCCTTCCCATTCACAGACTCTCTTACTTCCATTACACCAGCTGTTACATGACTATTCAACATGTTTCTCTCACACACGTTCTGTCTCCTGAAAACACCTCCAGAAACGCTAATGGCAGAATGTCTCCCGCAGTTTAAAAGTACATCATAAGTCATTCCCCACAGCTCAAGAATGCTGGGTCACAACAAGCAAGTAAGCTTGTTGAATGACTAAAAACCAAAATCAAACCGATTCCGACTCATAGCGACCCTACAGGACAGAGTAGAACTGCCCCATAGGGTTTCCAAGGAGCGCTGGTGGATTCAAACTGCCCATCTCCTGGTTAGTGGCCGAGTGCTTAACCACTGCGTCACCAGGGTTAAGCTAAATTAAATAAAAAGAATTTTGTTTGGGGACTCAGAAGTTAATGGGAGAGGTGCTTTAAACAAAGTCAACAGAAAATCAAGATAAAAACTCTGACACACAAAACACATGACTCTGAAAATTTCATATAATAAAAAAAATAAATAAATAAATAAATATCACTATGTGGTTAATAAGGTACAAGAAAGTAAACCAAACTGCTATCGACGAGCACTAGAAGCAGAAGCAGAACAGACAAGGTAACAGCCAAAAATGAGTGGTCTAAGCAAAAGCAAGCCAAATGCTGCATATTTTAAAAAAGGATTATTAGTAGATTACAGGAATAGATCAATAGGGATAAGCCATGTTGTAAACTGCCTATAGTGCCGCTAACACGGTAACCACTAGCCACATCTGCCTATTTAAATTTTAAAATTATTAAAATTAAAAATTCAGTTCCTCAGTCACATTCATCGCATTTCAAGCGTCAACAGCCGTATTTATTGGAGGGTGCAGGTAAAGAAATTTTCATCATTGCAGAAATCCTATCAGGCAGTACTGGCTGGAGTATTCAGCAGGCCCAACCAAAGAGCCTGAGAAATTTTTATTTTTCATAATATTATTTTTCCATAAGGATGCAGAGCACTTTGTATCAGTATTTAATTATTCTTATTGAATATTAAAAAGAAACAAGTTGGTAGCTGAATTTAGGTGCTTGATCAGACTGAGGTTCAACACTTTTTAAGACAAGACTACTTCATGGATGGTATTTTGTTCTCACATCTGGAGGCAAATGTTGTGTGGCTATAAGGAATCCTGGTGATGCAGTGGCTAAGTGCTCGACTGCTAACCAAAAGGTTGGTGGTTTTAACCCACAAGCTGCTCTGCAGGGAAAAAGTTGTGGTGATCTGTTTGTATAAGATTACAGCCCTGGAATTCCTATGGGGCAGTTCTACTCTGTCCCATAGGGTCACTCTGAGTTGGAATTGACCTGATGGCACACAACAACATCGTCTTTCTTCCAGTAGTTAATAGCCATGATGCTCAATGCCTAGATCCATTAACTTCTTAGGAATTGTAAATGGTAGTATTTTAATTCTAGAATTCTTTCCTTGTTTATTAGTTGGAATAGTTGTATAAAAGACACTGCCCCTCATCTACTATTTAGCTGCCCAACTGTACAGTTCTTATAGGAAAGCAGAATAAATGCTCAATTCTTTCTCTCCATTTTCAACTTTTATGAGCCTTGAAAACATTACAAGGGGTCCTGGTGGCACAGTGGTTAAGCACTTGGCCACTAACCAAAAAATTGGCAGTTCAAATCCATCAGCCACTCCATAAAGATGTGGCAGTCTGCTTCTGTAAACATTACAGCCTTGAAAACCCTATGGGGCAGTTCTGTAGGGTCACTATGAGTTGGCAATGAGTTGTCAATGGTTTTTGAAAATATAAGCTGAGTAACAAATACTGTATGATCCTACTTACATGAAGTATCTAGAAGAGACAAGTGTATAGAGACCAAAGCTTATTAGTGTTTACCAGGGGCAGGCAGGAGGGAGGGGAAGAGGAAGACTCAATGCTTGGGGGACACTGAGCTTCTGTGAAGGGTGATGGTATAATTTGGGAATGGGTAGGGGGATGACTGAGCAACAAGATAAACATAATTAACGTCACTGAACTGTGTAAAGATTGTTGAAATGTCAAATAATTTGTTACCTATATACTTACAATTTTAAAAATTAATGATTGCTTCATTAGCATCTTCCACCAGTGTTCCCAGTCATTTTTTAAGAGTCATTATGAACTCACAGATTTGAACATATATATGTCTCAATACACTGCAGACATCATCTTTACTCATGCTCACACTGTCCCACTCTCAGCCCGCAGAAGGCTCTTCACGTTGGACTCGGGGTCTTTCTGACAAGACCCCAGCAGTCTCTGAAACTCCTTTGTCGTCTGGTATGTCAAGCCTTAGATACGAAACCCTTCATTTTTCATGTATCTCTGGTTACTTTTAGAAAAATGAATATGTAGCAACCTCAATTAAAATGCAAAGAAACCTCTTCTTAAAAAACTTAATCCTAAAAGTTTATTAAAATTATTACTTTTAGTTAGCTCTTTGTCAGTTGTTTGCCATAAATGCTTATATTGGCTCATACTGAATAATAATAAAATTTAAAAAACTAGTTTTTGGTTACTAGCATTTTATTTTTTAACATGTTCATATAGAAAATAGAACTAGGTGGACTTCATTAGGTATATAATGATTCTTTTTTTAGGATAATGAGATTCTAATAATTTGAAATTACAAAATGAAAATTTGATCATTACATGTTATCAACAATCATTAAAATACCAATGATCCACACATATTTTCTTTCTTAAAGTATATGAGCATGGTCACATACACAGTGTATCATTATTAAATATTTTAAATGCAGGGCTTAGTAGCATATTCAATCAGTCTAATACAGCTGTAATTCTTGCTTTAGACTACATTTTGTCAAATATACAAAAGTATCATGATTACTAATATTTTAAATGATCTGCTACCACAGCGTCATTGTAAGATCATGGCCACAACCTAGACTATGGGTACACGTCAAAATAAATTTAATCCAATAATCACAAAAGAGAGCTACAGACATGTTATTTTCTATTTGTACATAAGCTAAAAGTGCTTGCTACTTGAGGTCCTCTGCTAACACTTCATCAAATTGCAAATGCTTTTATTAAAAAAATTTTTGTGAGAACGTTAACAAAATTTAGCCAAATGTATTCATAGTTAAACAACTAGAAGTCTTACTGTTTTAGCATCTCTCTAACAAATGCATTTTAAAAGTGGCCAAACTATAAAAACAAAGACAGCTTCTACATGAATTTTTTTTTTTATAATATCTTGCCAAGCAAGTTTAACCAACGAAAAGCTTATTCACTAAAAATCATCTAGGAAGCAGATCCATGCCAGAGATTGGCATAGAAGAAGAATATAAATTAGCTGTCAAACAATTTAGAGATGGAATCTTACTACCTCTGCAAATTCAGACCAGTCATCTAACCCAGGTGAGTCTCGTTTTCCTCCTGTATAAAAACTAACTGCTGCCTAATCTCTAGAATTTCTGTAAAAATTAAATGAGCAAACGTACATAAAACTACCTGGTGCTGAGTCGCTCAAAGGACCTTACACACAGTAAGTCTCAATAACTGTCAACTTCCCGTCTTTTAAAAGCATATGTAGTCTCATTAAACTTTTTAAATGTCAAGTATTTTTTAATTTTTATCTGATTTATCTTCTTTTTATACTGACATAGTGTCTGACATACAGAAGAGTACCAAGAAAAGTGTAAAGAATTCCCAGACTCTTCATCCAGACTCCATATATGCTAACATTTTACGATAACTTTACGCTTTCCTTGAACACACACACACACACACCTGCTACATCCTTCTGTGTATGTCCATATGTGTATGTTTTCTGAACAATCTAAAAGTTTCAGACATCATGCTCATTACCCTAATACTTCAGTGTGTTTCTTAAAAACATTCTCTTAACAAAATCAAAACATGATTATCAAGATTAGGAAATAAACAGTAATATAACACTATTGTCTAATATACGGAACCAACAGATTTCACTAACTGTTCAAATAATGTCCTCCACAGCAAAATAAAATCCCCAAAAACCTACTGCATTCGTTACATCTTTAATCTGAATAGTTCCTAAACCTTTTTCTTCATGATACTGAAATATTTGAAGAGCACTGGTCAATTATTCTACAGACGGTCCCTTAAGGTGAGTTTCTTATGATTAGATTCGGGTCATACATTTTGGCAGAATTAACCACAGAAGTGATGGTATGTTCTCGGTACATCCTATTAGAAGACACATGATGTCAATCTGTCCCTTTTCTAGGGATGTTATTTTAATCGCAAGGTTATGGTGGTGCAATGGTTAATTTTATGTGTCAACCTAGCTTCACAGAACGGTGGAATGGCCTTTTAAAAGACTAATTTTATGGTACTATTTCGGTGGTGAGACCTGGCAGGGCTGGAACAATACTCTTCAAGAGCCTGTATATGCTTTAAATCAGCATCCAGTATATGGTGCTGTTTTTCCCACAGCCAGGACTCATGGGTCCAAGAATCAAGGGGTGGAAATTACCCCTAGTGATCCAAATTTCTCCTTCTTCAGAATTGCAAATTCTCATGAAATTCAGACTTTCTGGAGTTACTGAGGGTGGATGAACCCCTGAAACAACTGTCCTGAGGTAAGTTTTACACCTTAAACCAGAAATATCCCCTGAAGTCTTCTTTAAACCAGAGTTTAGCTTAATTAGCAAAGTATGTCTTTCCTGAGCATTGCACTCTTTTAAAGAACTGTCTATATGGGATCAAACTGACAACAGCAATTTGAAAGGTTAGATAGCAAGCCTGGGGGGCACTGAGTTTATGTTAATTGGGGGGAACAATCTGGAAAAGGAGGGTGAGAATGGTTGCACAACTTGAAGAATGTAATCAATGTCTCTGAATTGTACATGTAGAAACTTCTGAATTGATGCATGTTCTGCTATGTATATTTTCAAGAACAATGTGGAAACATGAAATTGTGCACTACAGATTGGTAAGTAAACACAAGTCAGCCTGTGGTCCCATGCTTGCTGGTTAACCTGCCCCTGGGGATGGCGGTGAGTTAATGTGGAAGGTCTGTATTCTACGCAGCACAGGAGAGTTGGCATTCATTCTAAGCACACAGCCTTTCAGATAGATTTCACAGATGAAACGTTCCCAGAACATATCTCTCCTTTAAAAATGGCTGGAAACACACGTGCATATATACGGCCCATGGCTTATGCAAACCAGAGTTAATGAGGATAATTAAAAATTTTTAAATTATTGAAATATTTGAGTCCTTTCCAAACATCTGACCTTTGTGTTCACCTGCCCAATGAATCCATTCTCCGCCTGGAAAGAGACTATGATTTGCTAACAAAGGACTCTAACAACAAAGGAATCTAAAGCGAGTGAATATTCAGTTTCATACCATCAAAAGCATGATTTCCCATGTTGTAGTCTGGCTACTGTCCTGCGAAAGGATTGTTTACATTACTTAACCCCCCTTTAGTATCTCAAAAGTCAGGCTTGGTGGGATACGTCATAGGAGTTTTAAGTAAAGTCGATTCACAAAGGAAGAAGGTGGGCAGATGCTCATCTCTTCCTAGGCTCAGAGATTTGTACAAAGATAGGAGGGGAATAAATGAAATAGTTAGATGTATGTCCTGAGGCACATTACTTAATGAACTCCTCTCCTGCCATCTTGCTCTAGAAGGAAGATGCTTCTAGAGTTACCCTTTGCCAACCTGGGATACACCAAAAAAACCAAACCCATTGCCACTAAGTTGATTCCAACTCACAGCAACCCTATAAGACAGAGTACAACTGCCCCATAGAGTTTCCAAGGAGCAGCTGGTGGCTTTGAACTGGCAACCTTTTGGTTAGCAGCCAAGCTTTTAACCACTGTGCCACCAGGGCTCCACCAAAACCACCCAATGCCGTCAAATCAAAATCCCAATTTGGCTCACCACCAACAAAGTGTGAAAATGTTCTTTCCCTAACAGTTAATGGTGTGTGTGGCTGAACTTGTTTATTTCTGCCAATCTGACAGGAAAATATGGTATATCTCAGTGCGGTAAAGCTGGATTTCTCTTATTATGAGAGTGAACATCTTTCCATATGTTTAAGAGCAATTTTTGTACCTATTTGTGAATCGTCTATGTCTTCTATTTTTCTGTTGGGTATTTCCTATTTGGTCTTTTTTTTTCCTCAGTTTTTAAAGATGCCCAGTTTGGTATCTGTCTTTTGACTTTGTTGATATTTTTGCCACACAAAAGATTTTTCCCTCATTTTTACGTAATCAAATTTATCAGTCTTTCCTTTTATTACACCTGGATAAAGTTTTCTATGACTCAAGTACATATGAGAATTTATTAAATGTAATAGGTACACGTGTCCTTGAGAGAAAACCTTCCTTATAGCCAAGTTACAGAAGAATGCACCCATGTTTTCTTCGAATAATTGTATGGCTTCATTTTTTTTTTTTACATTTTTTCTCTGGCCCATTTGTGGTTTATTCTTACATATGATGTGAAGTATGAATCTACTTTTACCTTTTTCCAAATGGTTAACCACTTACTAAAAAGTCTATCTTTACCCCAGCAATTTGAGATGCCAGGTTTATCATATAATAAATTCCCATATGTATTTGGGTCTACATCTGAATTTTTCTATTCTATTCCACTAGTCTGTCTGTATGACATAAAAAACAGACAAAATGACAGACTAGATGTAGTTTCAGATTCCTTCCAATCTACATCTAATTCTGAGAAAGAAACTTAAACCATAGCTATAGGCAGCCATCATTAAGAGACTATGCAAAACTATTGGTCTAACCACACACAACAGTTACACAAGCAAGCTGAAGAAGGCACATCTGGATTTGCTAACTTACAAGTATAACCTTGTAATTTTTCTCCATCAATTAATAATTAATAGAATCATACAGGCTGATACTGACTTAGTTTGAAGGACAAAATTATTAAATTAAATACAGTTCAACAGCTTTTCTTTAAGTATCAACATTTCATAGCTCCACTACACCTTTCAATATCCATTTTTTTCATGACATTCACAAGTTTATTATTAGATGTAACAAGTCACACAGGAAGTAGTAAAATAAAGACTATGGCATTGTTCTCACTTCTGCTTTTCTAAAACATGAATCATACTGATAATCCAATCCTAGTATATTTTACACTGTCTTCCCTACTACTATGGATGTCCTTCCTCTCTTAGCCACACCCATTCTCTCCACTACACACTAGATCCATCCCCTGTGAACTACTCAAAGCAATTCTCCCTCTTGTATCATTAGATGGCCTTTTTCTATTAGGCCATTCCCATGAACCTATAACATGTTATTAATCCTCAATCTAAAAACAAATTTACAGCCCACTTACCTCTGCCCATCGCCAGCCACACAGCTATAGCCCTTTTCCATCTTTACTACCCACTAGAGCCAAACTCTTGGGAAAACTGTCTATACTTACTGTTTCAAATTTCTTTAATTCCACTGTCTTGAACTCCCTCCCACTAGGCTTTTGTCCCTTGGCTCTACCACAACTGTTCCTCTCAAAGTCACCAATAACCTCCACGCTGCTAAATCAAATGGTCAACTCTTAATCCTCACGTTAATTGACCAATCAGCAGCATCCGATACAGTCCCTCATGAAATACTTTCTTCATTTGCCTTCCATGACACATTTGCCTGGTTTTCCTTCTGTATTCAGGACATGTCTGCTCAGCCTCTTCTGCTCATCACTCCAACCTCTAAACATTGCAGTGCATACACTGTCTTTTTTTTTTTTTTTAATAATTTTTATTGTGCTTTAAGTGAAAGTTTACAAATCAAGTCAGTCTCTCACATAAAAACCCATATACACCTTGCTACACACTCCCAATTACTCTTCCCCTAATGAGACAGCCTGCTCTCTTCCCTCCACTCTCTCTTTTCGTGTCCATTTCGCCAGCTTCTAACCCCCTCCATCCTCTCATCTCCCCTCCAGGCAAGAGATGCCAGCATAGTCTCAAGCGCCCACCTGACCCAAGAAGCTCACTCCTCACCAGCATCCCTCTCCAACCCACTGTCCAGTCCAATCCACGTCTGAAGAGTTGGCTTCGGGAATGGCTCCTGTCCTGGGCCAACAGAAGGTCTGGGGGCCAGGACCACCGGGGTCCTTCCAGTCTCAGTCAGACCATTAAGTCTGGTCTTATGAGAATTTGGGGTCTGCATCCCACTGCTCTCCTGCTCCCTCACAGATTCTCTGTTGTGTTCCCTGCCAGGGCTGTCTTCGGTTGTAGAAGGGTACCATCTGGTTCTTCCGGTCTCAGGATGATGTAGTCGCTGGTTCATGTGGCCCTTTCACATACATTGTCTTTTGAGCTTTTCTCCATCTAAACACTCCAATCCCATGGCTTTAAATTTCATATATATGTAGATGGCTCCCAAATTGGTATCTGCAGCTCACAGCTCTGCCCGTAGCCTCAGACCAACTGGCTGTCTCATAGGTATTTAACATATCTAAAACTTCCGTCTTTGACATTCTCAGTTAATAGTAACTCTATTCTTTGTGTTGCTCAGGTCTGATATCCATCAGTTCTACTTTCATTACACTGCCAGAATTTGACATCTTCTATAGCTTCCTAACTGGTCTCTTTTTTCCAGTCCACCCTCTACAGAACAGCAGGGCAATCCCGTTAAGACATCAACTCATGCGTCCTTCTTCCGCTAAAAACCCTCCAGTGGCTTCCTACTTCACTCAGAGCAAAAGCCAACACCATGTTGTTGCAGTTCTAGGTAACTCGCATTTGTTTTATACTGACTGAAGAGCAATTCTGAGTCCTCTTAGTTAAGGATCTAAAAGTAATATTATGAACACCGCCAAAGGCAAATAATGGGGGCTAGCTTTTTCAACTACTTCTAACCAAACCCAAGCCCAAGAAATAGTCATCAAAATTATATTCCTATTTAATAACCACAAAAGTTAAAATGATTGATTTTTTTTTTTTATCTAGCTCAAAAAAGAATTTCCTCCACTTAACTAGGTTAATATAAAACACTCATGTTTTTGCTGTAATTTCACTGTGGTTACTGTGTTCAAGTTTCCTCAGATAAGAAAAGCTCCAATGGACTGAATTTCTGCCCTGACACTTGATCTTCGTTTTTTACCCTAGTGAGCTGATGAGCTCAACAACCTGGAGCAGTACCCCGCCACCCCAGCCCCAGCAATAAACTTCCTCTCTCCCTTTCTGACTTTTTCTTGAACCGTCCTAATCAGCTGGTTCCCCACTTCCTGCCCCCTGAGCTCGGCCCAATCCCTTATCTGTAAAAGTCAGCAGAAAGCCAAGAGTGCAGCAGTAAGGAAAGAGCCTCCCAGCTCTGCCTGTCTTCCTCACTCAATGAACTGGACTGACTTACAGACAGAGGAGGATGGGGAAGCCAGAAGGAAAGACAGGCACAAACTACAGCCAAGAGTTTCAACTACACAGAATTCCCTAAATTAGTAGACTAATTATGTCCCATCCATTATCAAAGAACGTCCTTGACAAATGTGGCTTAACTGAACAATCCAGCCTCTACTCTCAACAACGAAAAGGGATGACTGAAACCTTCCTTTCTTTCTGCAGTATTTACAGAAAGGCAGGAAGGCATTCAAAAGAACATTCATTACCAGGAAATATTAAAGTCTACTTATATATTTTATAATCACTCTTAACAATTACAAATCCAAATCAACTTAATGCCAAAAAACACTTCCATTATTTAAAAAGTAATTGATACACCTTTAAGGAGTCCCGGTGGTGCAGTGGTTAAGTAATCAGCTGCTAACCAAAAGGTCAGCAGTTTGAACCCACCAGCCACTCAACCACTTATGGGGAGAAAGATGTGGCAGTCTGCTTCCACAGAGATTTACAGCCTTGAAAACCCTATGGGCCAGTTCTACTCTCTCCTGCGGGGCTGCTGTCAGAATTGACTTGACGGCAGTGGGTTTGATACATACTTTTGATTCACGATTGAGTGGCACTGAAGTTTATACGTCAAAGATATTTAATATATATACAAACTATTTATTTTGATACAGTCTCACATAAATTTTGCTACTACATGAGAAAAATTAAGTAATAAAAAATATTTTTAATATCAAAGTCTCCTGAATGACAACACTGCATGTCCGGCAGGTAGTCAAACATCAAGTGACTGCACTCAGTCATACCCAGAGGCAAACACAGAAATTAACTAGAGAAATAGCTCCAACAAATTCCATGTATTCTTCTTGACAAGAGAAGTGAAAACCACTCCCAGGCCTGTTTGCATAAATCAGCACAGTTTCTGATTGTAGCAAGGCTTAATTACCTATAAGGAGCCCTGGTGCTGCAGTGGTTAAAGTGCTCCATTGGTAACCGAAAGGTCAGTGGTTCAAACCCACCAACCGCCCACGGGAGAAAGAGGTCAGTTTTTAACAAGTTAGATGATATAGCAAAATAAAAGCCAAAAATTGGTCAGGTCTGCTAAAGTTGACAAATTAAATAACGATCGATAACCAGCAAGAAACAATGAAAACACCACTTACATAAGCACACACAGTAATCTAGAAAAAACTGGCATAGAGACAAATAATCCTATCACCCTTCATCACAGCACAATATTGCTGTACTAGAGCAAAGTACAGCAGATATCCATGACTGCAGCCCTGATAGAGTTATTTAGTAAGCATTAAGAAAACAACAAAATTTGTAATACAGGTAGTCCCCAGGTTGGAAATGTTACCACACCGCGTAAAACCTACATTAGAAATTCGAGGTCCATACAATGGTTTCTAGTAACAAACGTGCAGGCCTTGGCTAGGCGCATGGAGACATTACTGTTGTTGTATTATTACGTTTCAGGCATCTGGAAGTTGTTTCTTTAATGATTTTTATGCATAGAAAGGTACGCTATATTCTAAGACAAACATGTAACAGGAGATATGAACTGTACCTAACTGTTGTGACTTACATACAAATTCGACTTGAAGACAGACTTATCTGGGGACTGCCTGTACATTTTATAGAGGTTTTAACTGGAAACAGCTAAACTGTGGTACTTCTTCAAGAAAATCCGCCTGAACGTAACGTACACTATCAGAAGCAGTGAGTAAGTACAGGTAAATCATTAACCGGCCCACCATTTCCCAGGATGGAAAACTGCAAGAGCTTTTTTACTCCACCTGCATTAAAGGGAGTAATAACTATCCTGAGAACAGGGAATATTCCTAAAGTTTTATCAGACCCAAAAGACTCCAGCACTCCCCTAGGACCCGGGCATTTCCCCTAGACCTTTTCAGTAAACAAAAGCAAAAAGCTAAATTTGAGTTTTGAACTTAATTATGTATTTTAGGTATTTCTTCAATGAATATTTATTTTTTAAAAATAAAGCATCACTTTTAACATTTACAGATACAAAACACATGCAAACAATAAATATTCTTTTTCATAAAGGACAATAAAATCCTAAAACATTTGCTTTAGCAGCTAGTTTTCACCTCATTTTTCATTTACAGATGGGAGGAGAAGAATCCTTAAAAGTTTTGTAGTAACAAGAATTTTCCATTGAACCCGTCTAAAAAGGGGGAACTATATTTCACATCTGCAGGCTGTAGTGTCGCTTAAAACTGAGTTATCATTTCAATAGCTTCGAACTAATCAAAATGGCCTAACATCCACCAGGACCCTGGTATGGCTTTCCTTAAAAATTCTACCAGTGTTTACTTCTCGGTAAAAGAAACAAAGGAAGAGAATAATAAAAAATAACATGGAAAGATTCAGCTGGTCATTCACATATGAGGAAACTGAGGCATTGCATTATCATTTGTATACTACAGAAAAGATACAACATGCCTCATTCGCAACTTGGTTCCACGTAAGAGTTAAGCCCTGGTGTCCTGTGACGTCCACGGTATGTACTGGATTCACTTCTCTCCTGGGCGTCCAGAGTGATACCAGCTATGTCATGCTTGGGAGAACTGAGAAGGTAATCATCTAAATCATTTTCTGAGTTCTTCAGTTTAGATGAAATATCATAGTTGGGAAAAGACTTATACAAATTATTATTGGCCCTGGGACCAAACATTAAAAATATTAACAAGAGTATCCTTGAGATAGTACATTGTCTATTATGACTACTTATACAACTTATTAAAAAGCTAAATAAACAGTCTATTACTTGAATATGACTTTCGGCTGCTAACATATTTTAAATTAATACCATTCATCGAATAGTGTTTGTAAGTACTAACCACATGTCTGGTCCTTCATTATAAGGCACAAGAGTGTAGGGCACAACTCCTGACCAGCAGAAGCTTATTAAGGATGTAAGTCCAACACATATAAGCAAAAACAAGTATAAATACTTATTAAGCTGTAACTGAATCCATGTGTAATCTGCAATGAAGAATTTGGAAGGCAGAGATCCCTGGAGGTGTCAGCAGTCCAGGGAAGCTTCGTAACAAGGGTGAACCCCGAGAAGGAAGCTGAAAGATGCTCAGTGTTGAGATGGACAGAAAACGGAGGAGGCATGCTAAGGGAAGCCACAGACTGAGTCATGTCCCAGGAGCAAGCATGAAGAGCCACAAGAGCAGAGCCATGAATCAATGTTGAAATTTAGAGTGGAGAAGAGAGAAAGCTGGCCAGGAAAGATAAGGATCTGAAAACTGCAGGCAGGCCATGAAGTCTGGTGATTTATTTTTTTAAACAATACTGAATTCTGAACTAATTTGTAATGATTTTTATGTACTTTGCTTTTAATATCTGAACTCATTAATATCATAATACATTACACCGCACTGATTTTACCAAAAATTTAGACAATTTTAGGCCAGGCAAAACATTATACAGCATATGTTTGGAAAGTCAGGTTCTTGAAACAATAGTGAACACGTGAAGAGAAAACCTCGCCATAAATACTTGTTTTGAAGGACGATTAGCATGGGGGCCAGGATGGGGGGACTGAAAACACATTTGCCCTTGAGTTAAAGCTACATATCTCACTAGAAGTTAAAGACTACATGCTTATTTTCCTTGACTGCTGGCCTGTAGCTGTGCGCTTATGCTGACTGGATCCTTTCCTATCAACACACCCAGCACTTCAAAGACCCAACCACTCTGCCAAGATTTCTGCCTTCACAGAGCCTTTGTTGCCATAGCAATCTCATGTTCTCTGGAACCAAGTTAGCAGCACCCCATGGTACATCCATGAACGAGGTCCAAACTCTGCCCGATTCCTCCTGGAGGCACATGGCACATCCTGTCACAACCATACCAATTTTTACTTGCTGTAATACAAGGTATCAAACAGTATTTAACAGTTCATGGAGAACCAGGATTGCTTCAAAGTAAATCGCTGCATTGAGCAAGAGGGAGGGAGAGTGGGGGCTGGAACCCTCCTTTCATATTACAAAGCAGATGCTCTAAGTATGAAGACCAGTGAAATAAAACACTTAGTTCGGCTCTAAAGCTCAAAGTGATGAAGGACTTCTCCTTTACAAATATCTCAAAACAGTTTCCTAAAATATAAAGCAAATCATACAGGCCAGGTACGTTGGTTAGTAATGTTCCCTACCCTTTCGTTTTTTACTAGAATAAGAGGATTTAACGCCTTATTAAAATCAACAAAGCTAAATGCTGCCTAGAATTCAAACTTTTCCTAGGAAGAAAGTACATGGAGGTTCTGAAGACATTTCTCCAGTACACTCTGTCAAAACTTCATAAAGGACACATCTGCTAATACGTGGCACACGTGGAGAAACCACAGCTAGAGTCCAAGGGTATGTTTCCAGATGTAACAGTTGTGAACAAAAGAAACGTTTGTCATTTCTACTCAACTTACAGTGCCCCACATCCCTGCCAAGTAAGCCGCTTTTTTCTGTATGCCCAGTAGTCTTCAAATTAACAACAAATACCACGACAATTTAAAAAACAAGTACTTTATAAGAACAACAAAGGCAATGGCCTACTAAGATTCTAAAAATGACCTCAATTTAAGAACTGTATGTGTTCCTCAAAACATAAAAATTAGGATGAAGGCTATTTAAATGCTGAATTATCTTTTGCAAGTGATTTCCATTTTAATTTCAAAAAAGGATGTTACAAGGGGTGAAAAAAATTAGTCTTGACACATCATACAAATTAAAATCTGCTTCAAAGAAACATTCAGGTCAAGTTCTAAGTTATTTTTTTCCAATACGAAAGCTATGAGCATTTAATTGACTCGATGGCAATGGGTTTATATATATATATATATATATATATATATATATATATATATATATATATATATATATATATATATCATCTTTGTCAAACAACCAAGGCAGACACAGGACCTTCGAAAGCCATTTAAACGCACACAGGTTAAAGAACACAGCTAATTCCCACTCATTAGAGGTTCTCCTGGAACTGAACTGAAAGGCAAGCTAGTCAATATTATCATTTCAAATACTTGGTAGAATTCCACAGCTGAAAGAGAAGCAAAGTTGTCTCAAGAGTTCCACATTTGTATCAGAATTTTAGAGCAGAAAGTAACTTGAGATATCAAGTAACAACCTCCTCTTTCTGAATGAGAAAACTGAGGCCCAGGTAGGTTATATCATTAACTGGAAGCATGTTCTCCTACTTGAAGTGGGATTTTCTTGTTACATAATTACATTCTATTCTCTCTCCATGTTTATGGGACCTTTTCCTTAATATAGATAAAAATGTCGATTGCCTCTGCTGCCAATAAAGCTGACTTACTTTTTTAAAGGAAGTTATCCAACAGGAATTAAAGGTCAGTGACCCTAAAGACTAATGGTTACTAAGAACAAAAAAAGCTGTAACAGACTTTATCTAACACAGGAAAATCTGCAGTGCTGTTTAAACCAGCAGTGTCTAGCACTTTTGCAAAGCAGCATTAACAACCAAATCCATCACGTCATATAGGCAAATTCAGGCAGTTTCACACCTTACAAAACAGTAAAGAGAAACTGGCACTTTAAAAGCAGCTAAGAAGAGTAACTAGTACTAAAGCTGTGGCTTTCAACGTGTTTTTGACCATAATCCACCATTAAAAACATTTTATATCACCACCTAGTGTACACAAATGTATGTTTATATGGCAAACTAAAATTTTACAAAAGCAATCTTCTACAAGTGATGCATTCTCATTACTTCTATTCGACTCCTTGTTTATGCTGTGCGAGACCCACTGAAGTGTTTTCTCATCCCACTTACGAGCTATGAACTACAGTTTGGAAAAAATGCTGGAATGTATAAATTAGCTATTGTAAACGATATTACCGGTACAACGCTCAAGAAGGACAGTTTCATAGTCATTCATTCCCCCAAATATTTATTAAACACTTACTGTGTGTTTGACTACGCTGTACTAGATATCAGACTACAAAATTTCAAGATTGTTTATACAAATTTAACTACAGAGTCTTGTGCTCTCATGATTTTTATTTTAACTACAACGACAGATACCTAAAAGGGAGAAGACAGACACGTCACTCATTTATTCATTGAGTTCTTTCTATATGTATTTTTTCTAAGATGTCTCCAAGAATCTAAAAGGTATACATTTATATTGCAATTATGAATGCAGTATACATGTTTTCTCTCTTCTATTAGATACCTAAGGAACCCTGGTGGTGCAGTGGTTAAGGGCTCGACTGCTAACCAAAAGATCAATGGTTCGAACCCACCAGCTGCTCTGTGGGAGAAAGACGTGGCAGTCTGCTTCTGTAAAGATTTATGGCCTTGGAAACCCTATGGGGCAGTTCTACTCTGTCCCACAGAGTCACTATAAGTTGGCACCGACTCGACAGCAGTGGATTTGGTTTTGGTTCTGGTATCAAACACCTAGGACTACAGTGACCACACCCAATACACCTTTACTATCCCCAAAGCTTTTTTTTTTTTATATCCCCAAAGCTTAGCCAAGTGCCAATTGTACAGGATGTACATATTTACTGAGCTAATTTTTCAAAGCTGGGAATTCAAATACTGATTTTAACAGGAATTTCTATCTCAGGGGGAAAAAAAGATCTAAAATATCTCAAAGAATTAGAATAAGGCACAATAAGGTAGCTTTGGATTATCAAAGAACTTTTAGATATAAGTATCAAATATCCAAAATATCAAAGCAAATCTCTGACAACCTAATGTTTGCTCCATATATTTGTAAGACTTACAAAATTACTTAAGAACACTTTTTTGCAAATGTGACTCAAATTACAAATTCTACAGTCCAGTATTATTAACGAAATCACTTTTTAAAAACAAGAAATTTACACCTCTACTTAGGAAATTTTAATCATTTTGTTTCTATACTATTGAATATGTCTGTCGTGGACTGAATTGTACCTGGACAAAATATGTGTAGTAAATCCTAACCTCTGTGCCTGTGGTTACAATCCTATTTGGGAATGGACTGTCTTTGTTACGTTAATGAGGCAAGATTAGTGTAGGGTGTATCCTGAGTCAACCTCTTTTGAGATACAAGAGAGATTAAACAAGCAAGCAGGCAAGCAGAGATGGGTGAAGAGAGATACCAAGCCACAGGAAGACTGCCCAGGAGCAGACGCTCAAAGAGACAAGGACCTTCTCTCCAGAGACAACAGAGAGAAAAAGCCTTCCCCTAGAGCTGGCACCCTGAATTCAGACTTCCAGCCTCCGAAGCTGTGAGAAAATAAGTTTGCTTGTTAAAGCAAACCACTTGTGGTATTTCTGTTATAGCTACTACCACTACTTACGCTGTCAAGTGGATTCTGACTCACAGTGAACCCATGGGATGGAGCAGAACAGCTCCCTAGGGTTTTCAGGGCTGTAATCTTTACAGAAGCTGACTGCCATATCTTTCTCCTATGGAGCGAAGCAGCTGGTGGATTCAAACCACTGACCTTTTGGTTAGCAGCCAAGTACTTTACCTACCGCACCATCAGGGCTCCTTTCTGTTTGTTAAAGCCATCACTTGCGGTATTTCTGTTACAGCAGTACTAGATAACTAAAACAACGTTCATCTCAAGTCTCTTTTACAGTAAGTCAGAATAGAAATAAATTACATATTTGATGAATGCATTTTCAAGCTTTACAATTCAGATACCGATTTCATTTGTAAAAGACATATACTATATCTTACAGCAGCAATTAACATTTTTCAGAGTAATTCTAAGACGTCAAAAATTTAAATGACAGTCTTGCACTTTTTTCTAAAAACAAAGCTAACTGAAGCGGATGCCTGTGAACTTCATCTAATCCAATATTCAAGGAGTATTTTGCTTGCACCACCACAAAAACATGCACAATTTTTAAACTATTTTAAGGATTTTAAAAAAACAAACACAACCATTTTAACAAAACAAACATTTGATACTTGAATGTGGAATTTGTTCTTAATTCAGTAGATTACAGTCAGGTTGAAAGAAGACTTTTTAAATGTTGATTAAACCATCTCCAAATTCTCAATCTACAATGGACTAGTCCCTTGGAAGAAAATGGTTTCATTTGTGTAGAAGGTGTTCCTCCTATAGAAACAGGATTCTTGCTTCAACTTTTTATGAACCCAGGTCATTAACATTCACAGCTCTTCAACAGCTCTCCTCAAACTAAGAGAGATTTTTGCCCTCTATAAGAAACAGCTCTGCCAGCCACCAGGGAAGGGGGCATCATTTTTCTCTAAATAGTAATGCAGTTCAACTGTGCCATTCCAGTCTCACCTGGTAAGATCCAGTATGAGTTTCAATTTTGGGGGTACAGGTTCATTCCACTATTAGTCTCTCCATGGAAACATTAGATACTCACAGTCTATTAGGCTGGTAGCAGAAACCACTCTTTATGTCCTTATATCCCAAAGAAAATGCCAGACTCACAGTAAATTCTCAAATGGTTCTTGAATAAACAAGTATTTAAGCACCCACTATAAGCCAGGTGGAAACTCTGATGGCACAGTGGTTAAAAGCTTGGCTGCTAACCAAAAGGTCAGCAGTTCGTGTCCACCAGGTGCTCCTTGGAAGCCCTACGTAGCAGTTGCATTCTGTCCCATAAGGTCGCTATGAGTCGGAATCAACTTGATGGCAACAGGTCTGGTGTTTCCAGTATGAGCCAGGTACTGTGTTAGACCCGAGAAGCAAAACAGCATCACTCGCGTTGCTGACCAGACAATGTGGTAATCCTGGTTTCACGAATACCGTCTTCATTCACGTATTCATTTCTCTGATGCAGTGTTCTTAGTCCCGCCCACCGTTCAGCATCAGCCCCGGGGTATCTAGAAAGACCAGTACCTGACTTCTTCCCCCTAAGCTCTAGGAGTCAATCCTAACGGCACATCAGAGTCATCTGGGGAACTTTCAAAAATCCCAATATCTGCGTCATTTCAGGCCAATTAAATCAGAACTCCTGGAGGTGGCACCCACCTAGAGGTGGTTTCCCTGCCTGTACTCTTCCTACTACATGTTTTCTATCAGCCTCATTTACCTCCCTAAAGAGGAAGGCGGATGTCTGCTTTCAGCTATGATGTAGTAGCTGGCACTGGACTTACCCTCCTACTGCAAAAAATTAGGAATGGAAAAATATGTATCAAATGACATTTTTCAGACACTGGAATAAACAGGGTAAGTCTGTGATCCCTGAGAAAAGGAAACCAACCAGGTGAGCTCTACTGTCACCCTGGCTTCCTGCCTAGAGGCAACTTACAAATGGCTGCAGAGGGGAGGGTCTCAAGCAAAGCAGACAGGTCTTGCTGGGCCACACAGCAAGGCTGAAGCAGCTGGAGTTTGTGAAGCAGAGGTCCAGGGGAGGAAAATATGAAGACAAAGAGCTCCAGAAACCTGCATGGAATCCCCTTGAGTGTGTTACCAATAATCAAGGCTTCAAACTGGTTCTGTCTGGTTTGAACCCCCGTCTACGAATTGCCTTTTTAACAAGTTCCCAGGCGATGCTAATGCTGCTGGTTGGGGACCAATTCTGAGAACTACTAGCAGAGCAGTGGTTCTCAAATTTTATTATACATTAAGAACCACCTGGGGATCTTGCTAAAATGTAGATTCTGATTCAGTATATCTAGGGTAGAAAAATAAGTTCTCAGCAGGGGGTTGAACAGGAATTAACCGGTTCAAAGCCCTGACCTGAACAGAGAACTTCATTAAAAAGCCAACAAATACCCTTAATAGAAGGAGGTGAATATAAAATTAGCCACTTTAATTTACAAAAACTGGAGACTCATTTTGGATTTTGCCTGAACACTCCTATACTGCGTATTTTCACCTGGACCATCAGGTCAAGCATGCCAAAACATTTCTGTGTGTCAGTCCAACAGCTTGTTCACCTCAGATCAGAGCACCAAACACAGCCTTTCCTAGAGTTTCCCAGGACTATTTTTATGTCCAGATACATTATTTACGATACCAAGACAATATCTGAAAAATTCCGAACTTGTATAGAAGCATTTGATACCAAGAAAATATTTTCCTACCACAACCCAGCCTGAGGGTTATTTTCAAGTAAAAAAAAAAAAAAAGTTCTGAAAATCGGGTACCTTTTAAACATCAATGAGATAGTCAATGAAAACAGTCAGATTATTATTAAATGTTAACAAAAGCTCCCTTTTCTGAACTTTCTTGCTATGCAGTGAACATCTTCACCAAAAAGTGTCATTTATATTTTTGAAATGTGTTTACAAACACAGCTTTGTTTCATAAAACTCAAAAACACAAAGGCTCCATTCAAATCATAAAAATACCAATTATCTCATCACAGAATCACTGAGCAAATGCAAACCTGCTCCTCTCCCAGGGAGCAAATGGGGACGCTCAGAGAACTCAACGACCAACCTAGAGACTGTCGAGGTGGCACTTCAGAAATCTGCGAGTTTAACAGGCAATCAAAGTTACTGCCTGAAATTGTAAAAAAAACTCACTATCAGACTACACAAGAAAACTCATCCCACATATTTCCAAGTTAGGCTATATCTGAGTTAAGACATAAAAGTACTCTAGCAGCCAGTACTTCAGATAAAGTGGCCTTAAGTCAGTGAGAAATTTACCAAACCCACTGTCCCTGAGTCAATTCCGACTCATAGTGACCCTATAGGACACAGCAGACCTGCCCCACAGGGTTTCCAAGGATGTAAATCTTTACGGAAGCAGACTGCCACATCTTTCTCCTGTGGAGTGGCTGGTGGGTTCAAACTGCCAAACTTTCGGTTAGCAGCCAAGCACTTAACCACTGGGCCACCACCACTCCTTGAGAAGCTGATGGTCAAGAATTTTGGTTCCAAGAGATTACTGAGGTATAAGAATTATTATCTTTATCGCACAAATCACATCTCCAGCTTGACAGAACTCTATATGTTTCCTAATCAGACTTCTTAATCTTCAGCTGATGTTCCCCCCAAACAGGATTCTGCCAAATTTCAAGTACAAAGGCGACGTCTTAACTCCGAACTACATCAAAGTGGTCAACCCAATTCTTAAGTTTTAAGAAGATATACACAATAAAATTATCAAAGATATCACGTCTAGATCTGAAATCTAACTTCAAAATACGAAGATAACGTGCTTTCTACAATCAACAAAGCCATCTTTGGTATCAAAATTCCAAACTGCAAATGATTTAGAAGTTCTAAGTAGAAGGCGGCAGTTTGCCTTTCTATCACAAGTTAAACAGGAGAACAGACTCATAGTGTCACTAAATAAGGGCATCTTTTTCTGCTCTTATGCATGCTTCCCTAGAGCCACCATAATTCTAGATTATACAACCTTTCCTCCCTCATGAAACCTTGGCAAAAATCAGGATTGTTTTAGGAAAAGTGTAATTTTCCAAAGTTCTGGCCATCTGCTGGTTTCCAAAAAAAAGGATGTGGTAAAATGGTTCCTATGGCCCTCACACAACAGAGCTCCTCTATCCAATCAATCCCGGAATCAGACAAGCCCTTCTCCCCACAGTCTGACATTACTAAAGAATGAGAGTGCCACACGCCCTGTGAAAAGAAAACACTATGAAAGTATCACTTCTCTTCCCTTTTCCGGGCCAGGGCTGGCTGCGGTTCCGTACAGCCAGCTGTATTCATGTAGAACCCTAATGGTTTTACCACTTGGCCACTTCCTGCTCATCTAGACAAGATGTTTAATCGCGGGGTCCTGGATGGGCTAGGTTTCTGCAGAAGGAATAAGAGATCAGGCGGAACATTCTAATACATGAACGCCTCAGGTATCCACTCAGCTAATCCACACACGTCTCACTGCCATTTCGCGACCATGCAGCTGGGGCTGGGAAAGAAAAAATGAACTGCATGCAATTACCAACAGATCACACACCTCAAATCTAAATCAAACAGTCACCAGGTGCTTACTGACCTCAAGGTCAGGTATTTTGCAGAACGACAAGTTTAAAACACCATCTTTGTCGTCAGCGAGTGTACAATCTGGCTAATGTACATATAATAAAAAAAAAAATAGGTGACTGTATTCTAATAGTGAAAACTAAAGAAACTTAGGGTAAAAAAACTCAGAGTTCACAGAGACCAACTTCCCACAAACAGGAATCATCTGTTCATCAGAAGCAGGCTTCAGTCTTCTTTCAAACGTACAGGGTTAGACTCCGGAGGCAGTCCAGCCACAGTAACTGGCTGGACTCTACTGGCCATGACGGCCATATTGGCCTTAGATACGCTATCAGGAGCAAAAAAAACAAGTACTTTCCTCCAGTCAAGAATCTTTAAAATATCTGCACTTTGACAAATTTGTGACCTGGAATGGCTGGGAACTATTTTGTAAAGGAAAGAGCATTCGAGTGGCACAAGAATGGGAAGAAGGTAATCCTAGATCAAAGAAAGGAGGCAGGGGGCCAGCCAAGAACAGTGTGACTGAAACAGATGATTCAGACTGGGAAGTAGCGAGTGTAAGACTGGCAGAGGTAAGTCTCTGTCAGATCATTAAAGTGCTTGAACACCAGAGTGAGTCTTCTGTTTTGACAGCCAACAGGGAACAATCACGGACCCTGAGAAAAAGATGAAGACGTTTTAAGAATGTAAGATGGACTAGAAAAGCAAACAACTACCAGCAAGGAAGCCAGGTAAGAACACGACTGCAGTGCCCGGTGGTAAAGTAACAGGTTATAGTGGCAGCCGAGGAACACACAAGCTCATCACTTAGCTATGGCCCCAGGGTTCTTACAAGTTATACCCAAGAACCCTCACTGGCCATTTCTCAAGGTCTGTAGTTTTGCCACTTCACTTGCCATCTCTTCTCACATCATTGCAATTTAATATAAATCTTCCAAGAAAGCGCTAAAAAAAAAAGCCTGCTCCCGTTGAGCTGATTCCCACTCACAGCGACCCTACTGGAGAGAGTAGAATTGCCCCACAGGGTTTCCAAGGAGCATCTGTGGATTCGAACTGCTGGCCTTTTGGTTAGCAGCCGACCTTTTGGTTGGCAGCCAAGCTCTTAACCACTGCACCACCAGGGCTCCAAGAAAGCATCAGGAATTATTAAAATGGGAGAAGCAATGAAGAAAGGCCCCTAGGACCTTCTTGATTCCAGTCAAGTAACTGTCAAGTAACAAGTCAACTCTCCCTATAACCCTTCCACCCAAACCCTGTCATTGTATTTGTCTGGGGAACAATCAGCAAACAGCTCCTGTGGAGCCCCAAAGTCCACTGCCCTGCTGGCTCTGGGTACCATGAGGTTTGGATGCTGCTTTCTTTCTTTAAAATAAAGTGAAAAGTTCTAAGTACTACAATCCCATAAACAGATGCATAAAAATACAGTGAGAGTCTGGAAAAATCCCAGTATGAGTCACACAAGCACACTCAATGCACAGAAGCAGTACTGGTTCCTAAGCCTTCATCTTCCTATCACAAAGAACCTGGGAACACCAGCATCAGCAGAGAGCCCCTGCCCAGATACTCTGTCAGCCCTTCCTGCTTCAAGCACAGGCATATGGCAGATGGGGGTTACACCTGCATTTCCCAACTTCATCCTTACTCTCCTTCATCATCACGCAGGAGTACACCAAGGCCACCACATTCTGGAGTTTTAATTCTTTAAAAAATAACTCTCCAGTGACAATAAAATGTTGTTCAGATTACCACTTGTCAGTAAAAAGCAGAATATTCCTAAGGACTGTCACACATTCATCAACTACTAAAACCTAAGGATAACTGTCACTACAAACAGATCTTCAGCAAGTACTGAAAACAACTGAGCAGAGGATAAAGAAGTCAGCAGATAACAGAGAACTGCTGACCTTGGGGCTCTATGTTTGTGATATAATCAACAGTCCTTACAAAGATTATGTCTGAAGATTTCTTTCATTTCATTACTTTACCTTTCCCAATCCAACCAAAGAGAAAGAACTCATCTGGGGAGTTTGAGATTGTGGGGGGATGCCTACTAAAAGGAGTTCCTTAAGCCACCTTCCCTCTAAATCTCCTAATTTAAACTTCCATAAATTATCATGAGAAACGTACAACCATAATTTTTGCATGAAGATTCCCCCCCCATATATATATTTTTAAGCTTGGAAAGCCTTCAGGAGTTGCTATGCCACCTTACATAATAACACAACTAAGAATGGTACAGAACCATAGGCTTCCACATATTAAAAAACATCTCTTCATAAATTATTTAACTCCATCACTATCACAACCCCATAAGGCAGTACTTTTATTCTCTTCATTCAGAGGCGAGTAAACCGATGACTCAGTGAGAGAATTCTCATCTTCCATGAGGAAGACGTGGGATTGATTCCTGGACAGTGCAGCCCATGTGCAGCCACCACCCGCCCCTCAGTGGAGGCTTGCATGTTGCTATGGTGCTGAACATGTTTCTAGGAAGAAAGGCCTGGCAATCTACTTCCGAAAATCAGCCAGTGAAAACCCTCTGGTTCACAACGGTCCGACCCAGAAGGGATCACACAGATGGTGCAGGATCAGGCATGAGCGGGGGGCTGACTCAACACCAGCTAACAGCAGTAACGAAGCAGACTCAGAGAGGTTAACACACTGCCCTAGCATCACGAAGCTAGTAAAGGATAATGCCAAGACCAAACCAAAGCCTTCTGACTCCAAACTCCTTCCTTTCCCCGATATCCACAATGTACCTCTCTATTCTCTACTATTTTCAAGTAAACAAAACCATTCTACACACACCAATAAAGAAACAACTGTATTAACAGGCCCTGTTTCAAATACCAGGAGCCCCCGTGGTGCAATGGTTGAAGCACTCAGCTGCTAACCAAAAGGTCAGCAGTTAGAACCCACTAACTGCTCCGAGGAAGAAAGATGTGACCGTATGCTTCCATAAAGATTATAGCCTTAGAAGCCCGGCAGGGCAGTTCTACTCTGTCCTATATGACTGCTATGAATTGGAATCGACTTGACCGCAATGGGTTTGGTTTTTGTCTCAGATACCTACAACCAAATTACAGTCCAGTCTACTTTACTTTGAATGTGTCACCTGGTGGCGCAAACATTTTGCACTTGGCTAACTAACCAAACCAAAAAGTTGGCAATTCAAATCTACCCAGAGGCACTTTGGAAGAAAGGCCTGGGGATCTTCTTTAGAAAGGTCACAGTCACGAAAACCCTGTGGAGCAGAGTTTTAGTCTGACAAACATGGGGTTGCCAGTCAGAAATGACTCAACATCAACAGGTTTTTCTCCTTTAAATAAATGAAAATACAAAATGGACTAACCATCACCCCATCAACATTATAAAAGTTAGTACTTTAGTCTTTTCATTTTAATCCATTAAGAATTCTGTTGCCAACTCTTCAGACAGGGATTGGACTAGACAATGGGATGGAGAGGGATGCTGGTGAGGAGTGAGCTTCTTGGATCAGGCGGACACTTGAGACTATGTTGACATCTCCTGTCTGGAGGGGAGATGAGAGGGTAGAGGGGGTTAGAAGCTGGCAGAACAGACATGAAAAGAGAAGAGTGGAGGGAGGGAGCAGACTGTCACATTAGGGGAAGAGCAACTGGGAGTATGTAGCAAGGTGTATATAAGCTTCTGTGTAAGAGACTGACTTGATTTGTAAACTTTCACTTAAAGCACAATAAAAATTGAAAAAAAAAAATTCTGTTGCCAAAATTAAATCTCTTCTGTATGTTTAATAATATTTTTAAACTACTCTTGGAATAACTATTTTTCATGTGTTTTTACTTGCCTTTCCGACTAAATAAACACTAAATCTTTGGAAAAGAGAAAGTAAAAATAAAGAATTTCTCACACTATGAAGCAATCATTCTTTCTACAGCCAATTTATCTTACAACTATCAAATTTCACCTTCTCCCCAAGGCACACGATCTGATGACAGAGGAACTAGTAAGCGAAGACCAAACCCATTGCCGTAGAGTCAATTCCAACTCACAGTCACCCTACAGGACAAAGTAAAACTGCCCCATAGGGTTCCCAAGGCTCTGTAAATCTTTGCGGAAGCAGACTGCCACAACTTTCTCCCGCGAGAGAAAACCACACACACGAAAAATTATACACTCCTAAAGGCATTTTGGAGCCCTGGCAGCTCAGCGGTTAACAGCTCAGCTGCTAATCAAAAGGTCGGCAGTTCAAATTTACCAGCCGCTCCTTGGAAACTCTATGGGGCAGTTCTACTCTGTCCTATACGGTCGCTATGAGTTGGAATCGACTCCACACCAATGGGTTTTGGTAAAGCTAAGAAATGTTTAGTTATTTTATAAAGTTTAGGAGCCCTGGTGGTACAGCAGTTAAAGCACTTAGCTGCCAACCAAAAAGGTCAGTAGTTCGAACCCACCAGCTGCTCTGCAAAAGAAAAATGTGGCAGTCTGCTTCCATAACGATCTAGAGCCCTGGAAACCCTATAAGGCAGTTCTACTCTGTCCTACAGGGTCACCAGGAGTCGGAATCGACTTGACGGCAATGGGTTTGGTTTTTGGGCCTTCTTTTTAATTAAAAAAAAAATTTTTGCATCGTTTCTTTTGGAAAATAGCAACATTACACCACTTAAGCCTTCTTGTTACAACAACAAATTCTACAGATTTGTAAAAAAAAAATTAAATTCCTCCTCAAGACAAACCGTGCCCTGCTGTAGATTGGTATCAGTGCAGGTGCAACGACGACCGACCAGCTTGCTACTTCTGAGGGGGAATCAGAAACCACAGGCAAATGTATATCACTGTTGATTTCTCTATTTCCTCTGTGAAAAGAGCAGTTACCAACTTCCTATAGGTGATACAAAGTAAATAACATACGAGTAAATACTTACGAAATAAGTGTTATCACTATTGATTTTTTAAACAATGAAACTCTTCTCTTTTCCATCATCATTCACTGGGCGAAGTCCTGTTGCTACTACAGCTTGCTCAGCAGGTGTCCAGAGTCAGGCTCACTACTACACTGCCCTCAAGCTTACACATAAGAGGTTACCTAAATATGAAGGAAAGAGAGGCTCTGGCCGTACCCTGTTCTGTGTTCTTACACCAAAGCCTTTCATACTCCTACAAACTTTTCTTAAGTGGACTTAAATTTTTAAACATTTTATCATGGCTCTTTTACACTGGGGATAGATCCCACAGGGAACAGGCTTGCACCAAGCAACCGGCAGAGCCAGCATGACCTACCTGCCCGCCTCTCAAACAGACTCCACAGACTAGTTTATTACACACTCTTTCATTGCTACTTCCATATTTTATACTAAACGGTAGTGGACTGAGCCAATGGCAGGCTCCTGAAGAAAATTTCACACGCTCATTAGAATCACAACTTGTTTTTTATAATGATGTCTTTAATGAGTATATTTCAGAAATAAAAATCACATGGTACTAGCCTAGGAAAACATTCAATTGTTATTAAAAACAGTTAAATTTACCAAAGACCGGTTTCTTCTGTCTCCCACAAAACTTTACCTTGCATCCCTTTTCTTCAGGAGGATGGTAGGCTTGGTATGATTTTCTTCTCTTTTTGTTCTCAGGCAACACTTATAATTCAAAAAGGGTACAATCAGGGTTCAGGCTCCTTTTGGACGTGATCACGTAATGTTAGTTATATAAATGATGGGGATTGAAATAATTCTGTTCTTCTGATGTTGTTTGCCATCAAGTCAATTCCATCTCATAGCGACAGAGGAGAACCGCCCCATAGAGTTTCCTAGACTGTAATCTTTATGGGAGCAGATTGTCAGGTCTTTTCCTCCCACAGGGGTGCCTGGTGGGTTTGAAGTGCCAATCTTTTGGTTAGCAGCCAAGTGCTTAACCATTGCTCCACCAGGGTTCCTTACTCTCCTGACAGTACTCTGAAAATTTCCATGCATGCTTATAACTGATTGGGAAAAGTACATTCCTTTACCCAAAATTTTGGTTCTGACTGAGCAGTGTTTCATTCTGTTGTACACAGAGTTGTTGAGTCGGAATTGACTCGATGGCACCTAACAACAACATAACCTAGAGTAAAAAAAAAAAAAAAAAAGCTAGCCATCAATATTTAGGATACTTAGGACAGTCTTGAAATGGCTCTAAATACCACCTCATTGGAAAAAAGGTATCACCAATTCAAGTTGTCTTTATGCACCCACTAAGAGATTCTACATGAAACACACCCTTCCCTTTAACTTTATTTCAAACTGGGAACCGCAGAGAAAAATATTTTCCAAAACTTTAGCATGTCAACAACCAACCAGATAAGCAAATGGGCCTCTCACCAAACGATAAAATCAGCTACATACAGTAGGGCTACCAAACAGCAAAAATCTAGGAGGACCTGCTAACACGAGGGAGCTCAGCCCTGGTCTAGGAGGGGCCATACAAGCTCACCTTCTCTTAGCTCACATGCGTCTAAGCCATGCTCCTGCCAATAAGTTCACAGTGAGATGAGCAAGAAGCAAACCTCTTCTTTATCCCCCAGCAACATGGAAACAAGAACATATGCCTCCAGGACTGAGAGGCTGGATGATGGTAACACCCCGTGGGGCTCCCCATGGCACTCCACGACCACTAACTCTCTCCAAGAGCAGCAGGCCTTTGCTCATTGATTGGAGCTGCCGGGATCATGTAAGTCACCCCGTGTTCTCTACATTAGTCACCCACGAAGTGGTGGGAGAGCAATTATGAGTTGGTCCTGCTCATTTTTTAAAGCCTCACGATGGCTCACCGGCAAAACTACCAGAAAGCAAATAAACTTCCCAACAACTTCTGAGTGAGGCTTGGGAGTGGCTGCCTCCAGACAGACTAGCATTTGGAAACTGGAATGATCTTTCATCAATTAGATTACCACAAATTCAGAGAAACCCCATCAGTCCAAATCGAAGCACTTCCTACAGGCTGAAACAGAGCCTTTAAAGTATACTATTTTCTGTCCTGCACCTTATCTCAAATTGTTTTATTATTTTGAAGGTTTCATCCAAGTCACCACCCAATGCAATAAACATTAATAATCAATCCCTAATCTGTTTTCATTTCTATGGGATCTCTAAGTTCCCAACCAGCTCACAGTAGCTTGAATGACTCACAACGGTCTGTCCGTATGAGAGTACATTTTTAACATGGAACCGAAAGGAAAAAAAAAAACACTCTGTGAAAAAATACACATTTCCTTCCCCAAAAAAGCATATGTTAAAAAATTACAGGATGATCTGGCTGGAAAGAGAAAATGCTGGTACAAATTGCAGTTACGTTACTAACAAATATCTCATGCTTCAGTTCATGGAAATAACATTTCCTACCTATAGACGGTTTTCTCCTCTCATGTAATGATCCTTTTTTCATAAACTTCTGGGGATACAAGAAGAGATCCAGGAATGGTTAAAGGCAGCTAAAAACTATACTGTTGAGCTGGGCTCCTCACTGAGGAATAGGCAGCAAAGGCCAACATCCCACTCCACCCTTCCGCCCCAAAGACACAAAGCGATACAAGAGAGGAAAACGTCAACATAAGCCAAACACAGTGTATCTTCCTGGAACTTCAGTTTTCATAATGACTAATTAAAATGTTTATATTAGAATAAACATGCTTGTGCTAAAAAAAAAAAAAAAAAATTTTTTTTTTTTTTTTTTATGTTCTACAGAGGAGAAAATTAAGGTGTACGTGAATTTTCAAGATAAGATTTCTTCTGCTCACTTGTGATGTGCTGCTTCAGGTTATGGGGTGGGGGTGTTCCTTTTCCACTCTGCCAATAAGGAAAAAGTAGAGAAGCTCTACCCTAGAGACTCTTAACATTCTCTCCAACCTGTCTCCCAGCTATTCTATCCTCTCAGGCCACATAATTTTTATTGTATGTATTTATTTAGACTATACCTCATTCCAAAAAGGATTTCAAGCAGCTGGAGAGAAAATATGGAGCAAACACTACATCCAAGTGGCAGTGCCGAAGCGGAAAGAAAGTTTTCAGAGGGTGTACACATTCCGTTGACTAGTTTACACTATACAATTCCTAGTCTTCCAAATTACAGTATTAGGAAAAAATCAACTTAAAAGAAAAGTCCTTTTGTGCCTGATTTCTTCTTAGACTTTTAACAAGATATATATAATTTTACAGCACTAAAAAAACAACTTTGATAAGTTGCCCTTGTGGGGACATTTTCCCAACACCACTGCTATGAGGAAAATCTTGTTGTATCCAAAGTAAGACGAGATAATGCCCTAAATTACTTAGAAGAGTACACAGAATATAACAGTAATTCAATAAACATAGGCCATAATTATTTTTGTTAATAATTAATATTATTAAAATTACTTAAGAAAATGACACAATAACGTTGGCAGCTAGCAGTTTTGAAGCAGCTTTGTGGCAAGCAAATACAGAGATAACCATATTTGATTCCCACAAGGATTCTGAAGGTAAGCATTATCCACTCTTCACAAAGGAGAAAACTGTGGCTCAGATACTTTAAATGACCTGCTAGGCCCACCCCGCCAGTAAGTCAGAAAGCAATTCCAACCTTGTTGTCTGGCTCCTGAACCCAACTCTTTCCACTATACTACACTGCTTCTTTCATTAAAAAAAAAAAAAAAAAAAACAGGAATTCAAGGGTTCTCTCAATGACAGACTCCAACTGGATTTACACTACATTTCAATAAGCACAGGTCAAAGAATGACAGGAATTCCATCTAGACACCACATAATCCATTTATACAAAAATATTATCTGTACCAAATATCATCATGTGCTCCATTCATACACTAATAAAAATTTGTATTTTTATGTTAAATAATCAACCAAATCTCTAATTTTATACCTTTATCACCACCATCAGCATCAATCCTCAAGCAAAAAAAAAAAAACACATCAATCCTTGGCCTGATAATTTATCTCCCTCTGAGTTCATTTCCTTAGGGGAATTCGTTCACTCACTTAGCTTTAATTATAACTTGTAGGCACACAAAACAAAATCTGTATCTCCCATCCAAAGGAAACTGAAGTGGAGGCAAAAATGTTTACGTACACAAAAAGGTGCTCTCTACCACATTATTCATAATATCAAAAGGCAAATTCTAACAAAAAGTAAATTAACAAACAAAAACCCAAAACATCAAGCAGTAAGAGAAGTGGTGAAATAAGTATGGTACATGCATTCTATGTCATACCATGCAACAATTTTAAACCACGTTTACAAAGGCTCTTTAATGACATAGGGAAATACGCTATAATATAAAATGGAAAAAAAAAAAGCAGAACATAATATGAAACCTTCAGTAAACTTTTAATTCTGTAAACACAGGACTATTAGGAGAAAATGATTAAAAGGAAATAAATCAAAACAGTAATTTTTGTTGGGTAGTAAAATGGAGTGATTTTTTTTTTCCCTTATTTCTTCTCCAATTTTCTCATCAGAGACCATGTATTTATTTCATAGCCAGAAAGAAAGCTGGTTTTTGTTTGTTTGTTTGTTTGTTTAAAACCAACATCTTCAACTCATCTCCCAGCACTCTTCCCCCATCTTACCCCCAGATTAGCAAGAAGAGTCCCAAGTCCTATGAATTTTAAAATGCTCAAAACAATTCAGCATCTTTTATTTCTCCAGCACTGCCACCCTCCAATTATGCCAGAACTACAACCTTGAGCCGCTTCTCTTACCTTCAGAAATCCAACCCTTCAAGTTCTATCTTCTACCCTGGTATTGTTCCTTCTTACTTCCTACACTAACGCCGAGTCCGGACCTTCATCAACTTACCCCCCAGATGAGCAGGGAAGGCTCCTAAGTAAACGCCTTCCTCACTGCTAGTCAGTCCCTCACCACTAACAATTTACTCCACCACAGCTTACTATGTCCTTGGCGCTGTTCTTGGGGCTGTCTTAAAACCCAGTAAGACAGCTACTATTAGTAGTCCTACTTTACAGATGAAGAAACAGCCAGAGAGAGGTTAAGTAACTTAGCCAAGATCACCCAGCTAGTAAAAGGGCAAAGCCAGGATTTTCAGGATGGCCCCTGAAAACAGTACTCCAGGCACAGTGATCAGTAAGAGCCAGCTGCTCTTTCTCTGATCTCTACAGGCACTTGCATCAAGTTAAACTCCCACTTCCAGGTCACATCTGAGAGGTCAGTTCTCTTCCCTAACTCATTTTCCACATCACCTTCACAGGTAACTCTAAATTCATCCCGTCTGAGTTTTCGTTAAGCCTGTCCCACTTCTCAACAAACTTACTTTTATGGATTCAGTTTAAGCTATATTAGTGTATAGTTGTTGGCAGTTTTTATGTTACAGAAATTTAGCTCCCTCATGATTTTACATTTTATCTTCCCATCTAGACAATAAAATGTTTCCACTTCCTTTTGCCTACCTTCTTCATTTCTCACCTTCTCAAAAGCTACTAGAATACTGGCTTCACAAAGTAAATAATAAATAAGTGGTTGACTGACAAATCCAAGATAAATACAGCTCAGCTGTTCAAAAAGGCTGAATATCATTCTTTAGCCTTTTGAACTGATATATATTTAACTGTTTGTTTTTTCCTTTTATTCCCTAAATGCTAAAACATAAGGTTTGCAATTTCAACATTCCCATCCAGAAAAAAAAAAAAAAAAAAAAATTCAAGTGATACTCAAAAGTAGTCATATTAATTGATAAAAGGAAAATAAAAGTATCCCACATTATTCAGAAATAACCTTTTTCTCTTTTTCCAGCAGACCCTTTACTTCACTCTGTGGCAAGAGTTAGCAAGGTATGACATGCTAAGTAGGCAATGGCGTTTCAAGCAAGATTACCAATTGTTCAAGAACAGACAAAACTATCTAGCTTTAATGAAGGAATATTTTAAATGCCTCCATTAAATCTAAGGAAACCGTGGTGGCGTAGTGGTTAAGCGCTACGGCTGCTAACCAAAGGGTCAGCAGTTCGAATCCACCAGGTGCTCCTTGGAAACCCCATGGGGCAGTTCTACTCTGTCCTATAGGGTCTCTATGAGTCGGAATCAACTCGACGGCAAGGAGTTTGGTTTTTTATTAAATCTAAAGTGTAAAAACTGTGTTTATATTCAAGGCTGAATATCTTCATCTTTATCTTACCATTCCAACAGAATTTTTTTTTTTAAATCAAAGGAAAAGATACTCTATTGGATAACGTAAAAAACAGAACCTTGCATTTGTTTTTAAACTACTAACGAAAACAGATAAAAGTAACAATACAGGTATGCCTCATTGTATATAATAAATGTCTAAAATACTGTGATCTATCAAACTGTGTTTTAAATCCATTATAAGCAATTATCATTTAAAGGAACACTCCAGGGAACTGTTCTGGAAAGCACAATCTTATATTCTCGCCCTAATTTTTCTGTTTTCCAGGTTTGTATTTTCATACACAGGTTTTCTCTAAAAGACTTCTTTGCTACTTCACCTGAGATGAGCCACCTAGCAGCACATCATATTCATCCTAAAATAACACATTTTTTTTCCTCCTTGTCTGCTGACTCTGGAGTACTTTCATTCATCATTAAAGCTTACCTAAAACAAGTATCTAAATGATTCATTTACCCAAATAATAGTACTAAGTCTTAACAAATTTTAAAAAGTGTTTCTTACCACAAATATAGTTAAAAAATTTCAAAGCTGACAAGCACACAGTATGAACCAGGCCCTACTCATAGCCTTAAAACGCCCTCAGTGAAAAGGCCAAACCCAGGCTCCTCTCTTTTTAAAATCACCATTCCTATTTATACTACATTTCAGTTAGAAGAACACATTGGTAAAATTCTGGTTTTCTCTTTCTTGATTTTCTCCTTGATATGTTCAAATAATGCCAGGCAATTTGAAAAATTTACTCCATGTTTAAAAGAGTAAGTAAGTGTTTAATCATTCCACCAGGAATTTTTTTTTCTAATTACTGTAATGGAGAAGCGGATGCCACTACAAGAAGGCAACATCAGGAATCCTCTTGGTGATGGAACTAACTGCTTTGCATCCTGACAACATCAGCATCAATAACCAGGCTGTGACACTCAACTACAGTTTTGCAAGATGTTACCTTTGAAGGAAAGCGGGTAAAAAGGTATAAAGGCTCTCTGGGCACCGTTTCTTGCAGACGCAGGTAAATGGTACCTACAGTCATCTCAAAACAAAAAAAAATTACTTAAAAAAATTTTTCTAAAGAGCCATTTAATGGACATTCATTTTTCTGACCCTATACAAATATTCTCCAAAACCCTACATATACATCTGAAAATTTTCCCCCAAAAATGATCGGTAACTTAAGAACGTAAAACTATATTCTTTTTAAAAATGAAGAGCTACGAAACACTCTTTACAATTATTTCCCCAAAAAAACTTGGACAAGAAAAAACGTACAGTTACAAAAGTCTGATTTGAATGAGGAAAAGTAAAACTTTACTTGCTAGTTAAAATAACTTTCTAAATAGAAATATCAGAGAGAGACATACTCAATACATACACATGGCTTGCAAAACAAATACATCCCACCCCTTCCAGCTTCTCTTATTACCTAGATTCAAACACTAACAAAGGAAATTTTCAGATGGTATGCCAACATTTAATCTACTGAAAAGTGAACCTGATATCACAACCTCTAAAGGGGGGGCGGGGGTTTAAACACCTTAAACATTTCCATTTTGACAATCCTTTCAACAAACTTTCCTCCTATACGCTGCCCTAATGGAGTACCTCACTTTCTGCTCCTACAGAGGGAAACATCTCCCTCAAGGTCACTGTAGGAAAGTCTCCCACAGCCTATCGCAAGGGGACTAATTCAGTCTTACCATAACACAAAGAAAATTAAGAGCTTGATGAAGAAAAAACATTACAACCGACTCAAGACAAGCAAGTAACAGTAAATACACATTCATATTTTCCAGTGACTTCTGATGAAATGTCAGCTATCATAAAGTTATTTGTTTTGCCTCATGAATGAGATCAACGATAACGTCATATACTGTAACATATACTGTATGTTTTCAGCTAAAAAATAAAACACTGTAAAAGTGTTATATGTTATTTTTCAGAATCAGCCCACGGTGAAATTAAATCATCCTCAAAAAGGACAAATAATCAAGAAAGGAAATTATAATGTACAATTATAGTTTTCACTGGGTAAAAGGCCTGGGGTTTTACACGTGTTACTCTAAAGACCAGAAAATCCTAACTTAATCTTTAAGTCAGCTCTTCAAATTGAAAATCAGATCATGAGCCCTTTATATGCTACAGATAAACAAGCATCAGGACATATTACACAATATCCTTTGAAATCAGGGCAGATGATAATTTCAATAAAATACATAAAGTATATCAATAATATTACTATACCAAATTCTTTCAGACCTTCCTTTTAATAAAAGAAATAACTATATGTCTAATAACACATCTACCAATATACTCTGATGTAAAATTATCACTTATGCTATCTTCCCTTCCCCAAATTTAAATCCACTCAATAATTATTAAAGGTCACAGCTTTATTTTTTGAACAATTTTTTTTTCTGGCATTTAAGATAAACCACACAAACATTACTATATTCACTGAATACAGGTGTTCAAGTTCAAACTTTAAATGGGTAACAAACCCAAATTTTCGCTTTGGCACTAAAATTTCCCACTTCAAACAATCAAATTCTGTGACCATTTCTACAGTGCAGAATTTTTTTTTTCTTTGTGTAACACAAGCTATTTAAAGAAGGGTCCCGTAGCTGCTCCAATGCCATGTCTTTATTCCTGACCAAGTTCATAGTGTAATTCTTAATCTACTGACAACATAAACCATACCTTTTTAATCTTAAAAAGTGAAATAAACATATTCACTCTATTTTAAAAACAGAAAGCATCTTTAATAGCAAGTTTCTGAAGTTCATATTCTCAAGAACAGTGTCAGTTAAATAGATTTTCCACAATTTAAGCAGGAACTAACAGCATGAAACAGCAGCATCACTACTCATTTAATGAATTATTTACTGAGCACATACTACGTATGTGGAACTTGACATTTCAAAAATAATTTCTTACACAAAATAAATTCGAGTTCCTAAAACTGCAAAAATTAGGATGCAGTCAAAATATTCATAAAGAAAGAAAATGTTGCCTTCGTCTATATTAACTAATAATTTTCCCCCTTGCCTCTAAAAAAGTAACAGTTTTCCAGTAATGACCAGTAAAAGGAAGACGCTATGGGGAAAACTGGGGTTTGGCTGACATTTCATGTTACCCTTTTGATTATGATAATATCACTCTTTAGTGCTATTTAAAATCCAAAACCTTTATTTTTTTGAAATGTTACATTACATGCAATATTTTTCACCACTAACTGAAATTTCATCATTAAGAACAAATTTTAGTAAAATAGTATATAATTTTAAAATAAAAACATTCTTTGAATATGAAATGTTAAGTTAGTTATGAAATTAACCTTACTTTCTGATATTTTTCTCTTCCCATATTTTACAAAATCAACTATCATTTTACTGGAGGAAACAAAAAGTATCAAAGAGGAATTACTGAGTTTCAGTCCACAGATCTGACAGCTGGTTTTCTTAAGATGATGCTGCTTTGACTTTAGTTATTTGCTTTTCACCTCTTAGTACTAAGGAATAAATGAAACAAAAAATTACAGTCTTTGTACGTTAGAATAAACCTTCCTTATGAAATGTTTATAAAATAATTGTGAGTTTAAAAAGTTAGAAAAAAAACTTGAGAAAAATGAGATATATGTTTAATCAAGGAGCAAATTAATTACAGAGAAAGTACATTTAAAGAAGATAGCACTATTATGGTAATAGAAATCTAATTTAGCTTAAACATTATCCTATTTTAACTTGAATACAGCACAAAATTCAGTCATTTAATAGGAAATATCTGAATATAAATGTAAGTTTCTATTCATTTGTAACATTTACTCCATTAACATTTTAAATAATTGTCCACAAAATTATTAATTTGTTGCAGACTTCCTGAGAAATGACAATTTTTTAAATAAATAAATCTTATTGATGATTATTTAACTCAATAACAGTTTTCATATGCATATATTCAATAGAACTGTCTTTACAGCCTGAGATTTAATAATGCTAATTAGCTGAAAATGTATGAAAATTTAAATGCACACCTATATTTAAATTAAAAAAAAAAAAAAAAAGGACCATGCATGAACTACAGGGCTTTTTCTTCTAACACTTTTCAGTACAGAACAAAGTACTGAACTGATATATTTAAATGGCTTCTGCTCATTTTATTCTCTAAATGCTAAAACATTCTATTGGTAATTTCAATATTCTCATCCAGAGAAAATAAATACTCAAGTGACAGCTAAAATCAGTCCTATTAAATGACCAAAAAAAAAAAAAGTATACTACACTGTATAGAAACAGTCTTTTTCTTTCCCCAAAAGACCCCTTCAAACAGTGTTACTTTACTTTCTGTGGCAGGAGTAACCAGTCTTTGACAATACTGCACAGGCAATGACATTCCAGGCAAGACTACCAACTACGAACTGAATCTCTTGTCTTCAATCATTTTAAAATTCATAAGGGGTCAATTTCAAATCTACACTGAAATTCTTGTGGAAATGCCAATGGATTCTTGGTGCAACACCTATAATTTAGGGCTTTTTGTTTTTCTTTTTAACTTGACACACTAGCAAATGGCATGCAGAAAAATATTATTAAATGCTTGACACTCTTCCACTAAAATGTAATGTAACACCAAGATGTGAGTTTCTGACTTTAGACATCATCTTACCTGATCCACTGAACTGACTGCTTCCCAGCGTGGTTGGCCTAGTTTTCCCACTATTGACAGGTGGGGAAAACATCTGCAAAATAACCCAAATGTGTCAAAGTTAGTCCTGAAATTCTTCTAGATCCCCTGCTAACAAGTCCACCAAGAGCCATCAACTAGTTACTATGTTTCCAAAGAAAGTTAAAATTCAGGAGATACATTCAGACCCAGAAAAGCAAATACATTAAGAGATACAATTTCCTAACACTACTTGGAAGTACAGGTTGCATTCTGTTCTGAAAAGCTGGACACTGACATGACAGAAGAAAAGATTATTAAATTTAAACAGTCAATTTTTGCCCAAGATCTTCACCTTGAAACTAAGTGAATTCACTACATTTACACTATGTACACACGCAATCTAAAAGCATGTCCAGTGAAACAACTACCTTCACTACAGATCCACTAAGACGCAGTTCTACGGAGCAGGTATCCTCCCACCTCCAGACAGTAGTTATTAAAGAAATTCAACCCTTTGGTTTCAACTGATATTTTTAAGTCATGTGCACACATACATATCTCCACAGCCATCTTAAAATAAAACTGTTCAGCTCAAAAGGTTGGAAATCTAGCCCTGGGCTGGCTTTCTCATACCTGACATCTTTCAAGTACCACTAACTGTATCAACCAGATCTCAGGGAGCAGGATGTTGTGGAGTACTGAAGAAAAAAAATAATTCTTTTTTCATATAAATCCCAAATTCCTAATCACAATAATCAGGCTTAGAGGGTGACTCAACCAAAGATTGTGGTTACATTGTTCTCCTTTTAACTGGGTAAACCGAATGACCCCTCTGGCGTTAAAGTTTTAAATCTGCAAGTCTAGACATTACATCAAAGTTCAGGTGTCCAACTTGGGGGAGCTGGGCTCCCGCCCTGAGAACTACCGCTCGAAGCAGGTGGAGTTCACGCTGCCCAGACTCCACGTCGCTTTTAACCCCCTTTCTTGCCTCCCTCTATTTTGTTTGCTATTATTTCTGTAGACCTCAGCAGGACCCCAAGAGGCCGCGGAAAGGTCCCCTACCGCACTGAAGTCCAGCAGGTCGCTCAGCTCCTTGTCGGTCCCTATAGCGGCCATGCGCTGCTGCTGGGGATTCATCCTCGGTCACTTTTAGCGGGTCCTAAGGCGGAAGACACGGGCTCAGGAGAGATCCCGAGGCCCAGAGCGCAGGGGGCGCAAAGGGTCGCAGGGGGAGAGCGAAGGCGCGGGGCCGCCAGGCTGACTTCCCGGACCCCCGACTCGTCCCCACCGCGGCGCCGACAGGGCGCGCGAGCCCAGCGCCCGCCGGGGTCCGGGGTCCGGGAACACGTTCCCCGGCGCGGCCCGGAGGCTCCGTAGGTCGCCGCCTGCCCGCGAGTTTCCGCGCCCCCCGCCCCGGGCCGCCGGTCCCGGGGGCCGCGCGGGGGTCCCGGGGGCGCGGTGCGGGGACTCGGCGGCGGCGAGCTGAGCGGCCAGGGGGCCGCCCAGGGAGTCACCGCGCGGCAACAATGGGGCCGACAAGTTGCAGGGGCCGCGCCGCCGCAGGCCCGTGTCCACCGCGCACGGCCCCGACGTCCCCGGAGGGCCTGCGGCTCGGAGAGCGCCCCCCGCGCCCCGGGGCGTCCGGAAAAAGAAAGAGAAACGCCGGCCACCCGCCTGCCGCCCCGCGCCCCGTCGCCGCGGCCTCCCCACCTGCGCGCCCGCGGCCGGACCGGCGAACAATGAGCCCCGGGCTCCGCGGCCGGACCGCCCCCCGCGCCCCAGCCCGAGCGGCCGAGAGAGCCGGGGGCGCAGGGCCGAGCCCCGCCGCTCGCGCCTCCCCCGCTCTCCAACTTGGAGGGGACCCCGCGCGGTGCCGTACAAAGGGGCGCAGGCCAGCCCCGCTCGGGCAGGACGCAGGCGCCCCCGGCCCCGTCCCCTGGCCCCCGGCCCGCGGTTACCTGCTGCCCCGAGTCCGCATCCAAGCCCGATTAAAGTTCACTCCGGCCGAGAGCGCGCTCGGGCCCCACGCCGCCGCGCCTGGCTCCCTGTGCCCGCGCGAGCGCTCGGGTCCGGCCGGGGAGGCGGCTCTCGGCCTGGCCGCCCCTTCCTCCGGGCGGGCTGGCGGTCCCCCCGAATGGAACTTGTGAGTCTCCTCAGGCGGACATGTTCGCCGAGCGGCCGCAGCACCGCGCTCGCACGGCCCCGGATCCCTCCGCGCCGGGAAGAGCCCGGCTTAACCCCCTCGTGCCCGGGCCGCTCCGCCCGCCGAGGAAGTGGGGCCCGCAGAGGGGCGGGAAGGGGCGGGGCGGGGCGCTGGACAAAGCCCGCGAGGGCGCGGCGGCCGGAGCCGGACCGCGGGAAGGCGGGAGGCGCGGGCGCGCGGGGCGTGCGGCGGGGACTGAGCCGCCGGGCGCAGCTGCGGGCACATCCGTTTGCTGCCAGGCCGCTGGGAGCCCGAGGTCGCGCGGGCCGAGCCCGGAGCCACTCAGGCCGCCCCGCCCGACCACCAGCCAGAGTACCAGCCCGGAGCCCGAGGCCGCCCAGCGCGGAGCCCGAGCCGGAGCCCGCGGCCGCCCAGGCCGCCCAGCCCGAGCCCCACCCCGGAGCCCGAGGCCGCCCAGCCCGCGCCCGAAGAACACGGGGCCCCCCTGGAGCCCGCAGCTGCAAAGTACTGGAGGCCGCCCAGCCCGAGACAGCGGAACACCGGACTCCAGACGCTGCGCGCGTGGGGAAGGGAGGCCCGGCCACTGCGGTCCGTTCTGGCAGTAGTTGCGTTTGATACCGAGTTGGATGTAAGAGAAAGGACAAAACCTCCCTCAAAACACATAAAGCAGCGTGGGGTTCAGGTTCCGACAAATTCTCCACTCATTCAACTCCTCACGTCTACAGCCACCTCCTCCCACCCGCATCCCATTCCGGGCCACGGAACTGGACACTGGAACCTGCCCTTGGACCTGGATCAAGCAAGTCCCTTCATTTTACAGAGACGGCCCAGAGAGGTTCCTTCTCACGATCACTATCTGGCACGAGTTCTGAAATGGGCCCAAAGAAGCAGCCGTAAAACGGTGTACAGAAAAGGCAAGCTTCAGATTCAATTCGGGGATCGAAGCCAGTGTTTTAGCTTTCTTGGGTCAGTTACTAAGGTAAAGACCAAGAAGGCCCATGCAGAAGAAGCGCTGCTGAGTAATGGCAACAACGTGGCAAGAAACAATTGAAGTCTTGACAAGGACGGAAAGAGGGAGGTAGATTGAGCTGCAAATACGAAATGACTTCTACACAGTTAGCTGTCCAGCGGGGAAAGGCGATTGTCAGTTGGGGTGGGGTTTTTCCCTGATATTGTCAATGCCTAAACCTGGACCCAGTGGGGAACCTCCCCCTTGTCTTGGTGAAAGGAGCCCTGGTGGCGCAGTGATGAAAGCGATGGACTGCTAGCCTAAAAGGCCGAAGGTTAGAAACAACCAGTGGGTCTGTGGGGAAAGTCTGCTTTTCTAGAGGTTTACAGCCTTGGAAACTACGGGGTCGCTATGAGTCCAAATCAGCTGGCAGACAGTGGGTTTGGGTGGCTTGGTGAACACCTGTTCCTGGAGTCATATCCCTGCCCTGGCTCCTTGCTGAACCATGTGTTTCCAATCTAAAAAAATTAGCATACTCATTCCCTGCCACGTTTATTTGTTGGTGATGGGCATGACAGTTTGGGCCAATGCTGGGCAATTTGCTGGGGGATTTGGGGGATTTGGGGGATGTTCTTTCATATTCTGAGAGAGCTTCAGAAGCAACCCAGCTTTCTGCATGTGCTGGAAAAAAAAAAAAAAAAGGAGCCCCTGGGCTGTGGGCAGCCATCTTCCAGCCACAAGGGCCAGCCCCATTAAAATAAAGCAGACATCAAGAAAGCATGTAGCTGTTGGTTGCCATTGATACCGACTCATCGACCCCATGTGCGAAGAGTAGAGCTACTCTGTAGGGTTTTCAGGGCTTCCCAGGTGCGTTCAGAAGGCCAACCATTTTGGTTAATAGTGAAGCACTTAAGGTTTGCACCACCAAGAAATCTGATCTTTGGTCATGTTTTTGAGATTCTGAATCAAACAGCTTCTGAACCCAGGTCTGCCTTTTTTGATAAACGAACAGGATTTAGATTTTCTGTTATTTGTAATTTAGTGTGTTCTGATATAGGTCCAAAGGCCATTTTTTGTAGCAAAGATCCAAGCATCAGATGGGCAGTTGGAATAGGTAACTTTTAAGGTCCCTTCCAGTGGCAAGATTCTGTGGCTCAGTGGTAAAGCTATGGTAAATCCCAGGGATGGAGAAGGCATGTAACCCCATCTGAGGGATTCACACTGCTTTCAAGAGAAAAGGAGAGCCAACGTCTCACCCTTCTCAGACAACTAATTCAGAGGAAGAAATAGTTGTCTGCCCAAACTCAGTCACAGGGATCCTTCAATCCTTTCAGGGACTGGCCATTGAAGATGTTCCTATCTTATATAGCCCATATTTTATTCTACACTTTTCTTTCCTCATTAGACTGTAAATTCCTTGGGGGTTGGGACTGCCACGCGACGCACCAAACAGTGCCAAGAACATAGTAGACACTCAAAAGAGTGGGGACTGGTTTTAAACCTGTCAGTCATTTGACACTATAACATGAACTTATTTTTCATGCTGTAATGCAGTCTTTGCATACGCTGTCTTTAATGGAGAAGATTGTTCCCACCAGTGGATTTCTATAATAGCCCTGACGTGTAAGAATAGCAAAAAGAATATCAAAACTGGAGTTTTGTATCCCTTTGTAACTCATTTCTGGGCCTTGTTTACCTTGCTAGGTAGATCCAGAAGGCTTTATTGAAAAGCTCAGAGAGAAACTGCCAAGTAATATACATAATATACAAGTAATATACATACAGTGGAAATTATTAGTACTGTTTCTATAGTATAAGCTAGCCAATACCAACAAATCAATATTGAAAAATATTTAATGAGTATTTCTTACACGTAAGGCAGGGTGCTAAATTCTGTGAGGAACAAAGTCAAAGACCCACTCTGCCCTCAAGAAGGTTATAATCTTCTATAGATATATGTATGCATGGTTTTGGTGGATATATATACACACATGCACAACCACTATGGCCTGACAGTGGGCAGATGCAGGAATTCTGTAAGCGTGGGTGCAGTTCCAACTTTCCAAGGGCCTCCCACCCCACACTTGAACACACATTTTATCAGGGAGACCTGAGTTATCCAGAGATGCCTTTGCATATGAACAGACTATGCCCTAGGCAATTCTTTGGGTCCTTTAAAAAAAATCTGTTTCCATTGAGTTGATTTTAACTCATGGCACCCCTGTGTGTTACAGAGTAGAACTTCTCCATAAAGTTTTCTTGGCTGTAATCTTTATGGAAATAGATCTCCAGGCCTTTCTTCCATGGAGCCACTGGGTGGGTTTGAACTGCCAACCTTTAGGTTAGTAGTCAAGAGCAAACTGTTTGCCCAACCCCGAGACCTTTAGGGTCCTTTGGGAGTTGCTAAGTCAAAATGAAAAGCAGCCAAACCAAAGGGCTTTCCTTCTTTGGGAGATTGACTTGACCTTGGCCCCTTGTTCAGAAGGAAAGTATTCTGGAAAGCTCAGAGGAGTAGTAAGAGAAAAAAGACAGAGAGCTAATCCAGTCAAGTGGTTGTTGTGTGCCGTAGAGTCACTTCTGACTCATAGCAACCGTATAGGACAGCGTAGAACTGCCCCATGGGGTTTCCTAGGTCTTTTCTCCCACAGAGTATTTGGTGGGTTCAAACTGCTGACCACCAGGGCTCCTTTATGAGTCAGGTGGTAAGTGGGTGTAATAAATTGCTACCTGGACTGAGTGATCGGCTTCTTAACATGAACGAAGATTGATGGTTAATGCACTCCCTGGTAGCTCCTTGCTCCATAGGAGCAGCTGAGAGTCAGTGCTTGCTCTTCCACAGCTGCCCCTTGGGACTAAAAGGAACAATTTTATGTAACAAGTAGTTTACTAAGAAACAGTACCTTCAGCTCGTGGCATCCACACACAAATGAACTAAAAAAGCCATGATTTCCCTCACTATCACCTGTCAAACTCTACCAGCCACCAACCATCCACTCTCCCCGTTCTTTTCTGTCAGCTTGGAAGAATCGCCCACCTTTGTGGGATTTCCTGATATAGATTTTGTCTTTTCTCTCCAAATGTTGGTACATAAAAAGAGTTCTCTTTGCTAGAGTCATTTTTATCCATTACTTGAGCTGTTGATACGACTTTCTAAATGTTACTTTCAGAATTGAGAAGATACTCCCTAATGGTCCAACCTACGTTCAATGCCTTTTTCCCCCCTTAGGACTCCATCTTTCATATTTCATAAAAGCATACATTTGTATGAAAACCAAGCCAAATGTAAAGGGCAGAAAAGGAGAAAAAATGTCAAACACTCTAAAACACGGAACCTAGAGAGTCATAGCATGTGAAAGCTGGACAATGAATAAGGAAGACCAAAGAAGAACTGATGCCTCTGAATTGTGGTGTTGGCGAAGGATATTGAATATACCATGGACTGCCAAAAGAATGAACAAACCTGTCTTGGAAGAAGTACAACCAGAACGCTCCTTAGAAGCAAGGATGGCAAGACTGTGTCTTACATACTTTGGACATGTCAGGAGGGATCAGTCCCTGGAGAAAGACATGCTTGGTAAAGTACAGGGTCAGCGGAAAAGAGGAAGACCCTGAACGAGATGGATTGACACGGTGGCTGCAATAGTGGGCTCAAGCATAACAATGATTGCGAGGATGGCGCAGGACCAGGCAGTGTTTCCTTCTATGGTACAAGGGTTGCTATGAATCGAAACCAACTCGACAGCACCTAACAACAACAACAGAGAGTCATAGATTTCAGTTTTTAAAAACTCAGTATAGTTGATCAAGTAAAATGAATGATACTTCTCTTTTCCATATTCCTATGTGTATCTACAGAGTCGCTATGAGTCAGAATCGACTCAGTGGCAACAGTTTGGCTTTTGTTTTTGATGTGTATCTTGGCCCAGTACCTAGCTCATAGTGGATGCTCAGTAAATACTTGTTGAAGAATGAATGGTTCTGGACTTCTAGGTAAAGACAGCAAACTGAACACTTGCTCCTAACTGCTCTTTCCCAAAACCTTACTAAACCACCCAAAACAGAAAATTTTTTTAAATAGATTTTAAAAAATATTTTTTATGAAAATTTTCAGACATATAAAAAGATAGGAACAATACTACTAAAAACAACCATGTATTTACTAACTCATATTTTACAATTACTGACTCTTCATCCATCTTCTTGCCCCCTTTCCCACCCCCATATTAAGTTAAAGTAAAATCCAATACATTAGTTTGGCGAGTAGCCTCTGGGGTCTCAAAAGCTTGTGAGCAGCCATCTACAATACACCTCTTGGTCTCTATTCATCTGGAGCAAAAAAGAAAGAAGGAAACCCAAGAATCAGAGAAGGAATTGGTCTACAGAACTAATTTTCTCCACAAACCACAGCCTCCTTTACTTTGAGATCAGAAGAACTAGATGGTGGCCAACTACTGATAGATACTGAAGTCCTGATCAGGGACACAGCAGATGGATCCTAATAGAAAGGGAGAAAAAAGTGGAACAAAACTTCAGATTCTCCAAGGACACATACTTATGAGACTGGAGGAATCCAAGGGACTATTGCCCTGAGGTATTCTTTAAACTTTGAACAGAAAGTATACACTGAAGTCACCTTTTAACTAAACAGCAGGTTAATTCAAAACATAAAAGATGTCAATCTTGAGTACTGTGCTCTTTTAAAAAAAACTGTATGTGACCAAAATAACGACCAAAGCAAAACCAAACCAATTGCCACTGAGTTGATTCTAACTCATAGTGACCCTATAGGACAGAGCAGAACTGTCCCATAGGGTTTCCAAGGTTATAAATCTTTACAGAAGCAGACCGCCACATCTTTCTCCTGCAGAGCAGCTTGTAGGTTTGAATCGCTGACCTTTAGCAGTCAAGCGCTTCACTGCTGCGCCATCATGGCTCCTGTAAACGGACAATGGTTAAAATATGGATGAGAAGGTTGAAGGGCTGTGAGAGGAAGTTAATGGCAACAGAACAACTAGAATGGACATAATAATGTTGATACAATGTGAAAAATCTAACCAATGTCACTGAACAGTATGTGTGGTAATTGTTGAATGGGAACCTATTTTGCTGTGTGTATGTTCACCAAAAATACAATAAAATATTTTTTATACAAATCATAGCATTTCATAAAATGATAATGGCAACAGAATTTGAGAAGCTTGAAAACAGATGGAAGAGTGGTAAAAGACTTAGAAGACCAAGAAAACTGAATCCTAATTCTCCAATGGGGGCACGAAGAGCCAAACCAGAACACACTGCAGCATCTCCAAAACACTCATAACTAGTTAGCTCCAGGTTCCTTTTGAAGTGGAGGTGAGGAAAAAGGGGAACTACTCCAAGGAGGATTGGTTGCAAGTCTGTTTAAAAAGCAGTCAGATCCCCAGATTCCCTTCCCAACTCTATGCAGTTAGGCAAATGCTTCTCACCTACCAAGGCAAAAACCTACAAATGTATTCTCTGGAGAAAGCAAAGCAGAAGGCCTCTAAGGGGCAGGGGACTTATGTGAACATTCGCGTTTGGATGCTGAGGTCCCCACCCATTATCACCAACTTGGCTCTCAGAATCCTGCAGCCAGGCTTTCAGCTTCCAAGGAGGAGATGAGAGGATCCTTTCTGAGGAATCTGATCAACCCAAGAGGAAAGACCTGAAGATACTGACATGGGAGATTCCCAACTATAAGCTGAAATGAATGAGTCTACAGGGAAGTTTACTGTTGGCAAGCCCCACCCATTCACTCAGTTTCCCATGGCATTTTGGTGCCCTGTTCAAAGCGTGAGCAGAAAACCAAGGATCATCAGACCCCTGAGGAAAGCCTCTATCATAGGACAAATCAAAACAAATAATAAAAAGCAAGTTAATGGAAACAGAGACTATGCAAGGAAAACTCACCAAAGAAATTATAAAGCATATATACATATGTATACCTGTAAAAGCAACATCATGATAAGTGAAGAAAAGATTGAAATTGTCAAGGATTTCATTTTACTTGGATCCACAATCCATTCAACACCCATGGAAGCAGCAGTCAAGAAATCAACAGACACATTGCATTGGGCAAATCAGCTACAAAAGACCTCTTCAAAGTGTTAAAAAAAAAAAGATGTCACCTTGAAGACTAAAGTGTGCCTGACCCAAGCCATGGTGTTTTCAGTCATCTCATATGCATGTGAAAGATGGACAATGAATAAGGAAGACCAAAGAAAAATTGATGCCTTTGAATTATGGCATTGGCGAAGAATATTGAATATACTATGGACCACCGAAAGAGCAAACAAATCTGTCTTGGATGAAGTACAGCCAGAATGCTGCTTAGAAGCAAGGATGGCAAGACTTCATCTCACATACTTTGGACATGTTATCAGGTGGGCTTAGTCCCTGGAGAAGGACATCTTGCCTGGCAAAGGCTCAGTGAAAAAGAGGAACACCTTCAATGAGATGGATTGACACAGTGGCTGCAACTATGTGCTCAAGCATAACAGTGATTGTGAGGATGGCACAGGACCAGGCAATATTTTGTTCTGTTGTGCGTAGGGTCGCTATGAGTCAGAGCCAACCCAATGGCACCTGGCAACAACATACCTGTATGTAATGTATGTATATATTCTTCAGGAGAGAAATGCAACTGTGAAACAAAAGTAGGGTAATTTTTTTTTTAAAGAGAAAGAGTATGTAGTTTGTTTTTTTTTTTAAGCACTTAGAATTAAAAACAGGAGAGTAGATATGGGGAAAAAATGAAGGATTAGAAGAGAAAGTTAAGGAATTTGCTAGAAAATGTGAAAAATGTTGAATTGACAAATATGTTATCTATATTTTTATAATAGTTAGAAAAAAGGACTAGAAATGAAAATGTCATTCACTGTTCAACAACCTCACTGAAAATTAGAGGGCAATGAAACAAAGCCTTCAAGTCTTCTGAAGGAAAAAATCTTTGATAAATAATTAATGAATTGAAAGTATTTTTAAAACAACTCTGTACGTCCTTTTTTAAACCAAATATTACTTTTCCCCGGTTTGGGTCAATGGGACTTGTTGTTACCGTCAAATGGAGTTTGACTCGTGGTGATCCCATGTGTGCGGAGTACAACTGCTCCATAGGATTTTCAAGGCTGCAGCCTTTCAGAAGTAGATCTCCAGGTCTGTCTTCAGAGGCATCTCTGGGTGGGTTTGAACCACCACCCTTTCAGCTAGTAGTCAAGTGCCACCCAGGGACTTGGAACACAGAAATATACCCAACTGGATCCCAGAGAGAACATACAGTGCTATCACCAACAAATTCACATACAGTTTGCTCTCTGTTTTATCAGTGTCTGAAGTATTTTGAAAATATTAGTGTGCTCTGAACTTTGGGCAAGCAAAGAATTCTCTTATTTGTTGTAGTCTCTTTTGAATACTGTCAAATCCAATATGCATAATCCCTATAGTCAGATCTCAGTTGTTCACTACAATGAGGGAAGCATCCCAAAAAGCAAATATCTTTTTGGAATGTATCTTTGCTGTATATTTAAAATGGCTAAGCAATGGAGCCCTGGTGCACAGTGATTAAGAACTCAGCTGCTAACCAAAAGGCTGGCAGTTCGAATCCAACAGCTGCTCCTTGGAAACCCTATGAGGCAGTTCTACTCCATTCTATACAGTTGCTTTAAGTCGAAATCCACTTGACAGCAGCGGGTTTGATTTCTGGTGCCTAGAAACTAAACCGACTAATAGAACTGCCTTGATGAGCTAAACAAACACCAAGCCACTTATTCTGCTCCACCCATTTAACCTGTCCTTGTTTGGAATAAAAAGACTCCAGCTTCTCAGAAAAAGAAAACTAAATTTGCATTCATATTTTCTCACTGACCATCATTAGAACCAAACCTACAAAAGAAAGGTAGTGCCCATCATTTTGTAAACAGCCGTTCTGTAGTAAAGGACATTCCCCTGATAGAACTCTTGCCTCTGTGTCATACAAATCAGAGCCAAATTCCCAAGCCCCCCTTTGCAGGCAGGACACAGACTTGTGACCTAGGCACTTGCTTGAGGCTTTCATTCAGAAGTGAACATGAGGGAACGGGCTACATGTAGAGCCGCCATTTTGTCCTTTAGTTAGAACATCAGACCTAACCCTCTTTCTGTGATATGAATTACAAATATTTTCACTTGTAAATTGTCTTTATTTATGATATTTTTCACGGAAAAAACATTTTTTTAATTCTATGTAGTTTAATGTATAAATCCTGTATAGCATCTGAGTTGTATTTCATACTTAGAAAGGCCTGTCTCCATTTGAGATTATAAAAATAAAATTCATATGTAATTTTTCTTAGTACTTTTGGAGTGTCATTTTTTGGGGTGTTTAAACCTTCAACTAGTGTGTAATTTATTTTCATGTAAGGAGTGAGGTAGGGACTCAAGTTATGTTTTCCACTTGGCTATACAATTATCCCCAAAACATTCACTGACTGCAGAGCTTCTGAATTAGATATCTATACTAAATAACTTAATCCTCTTAATTCACGGTGCTAGAGAACCTGTGTTCAATTATCAGGAAAGAAAGGTGGAAGATGAAAGAAAGAAAATGAGGATAATCAGGGGAATTCTAAGTTTAGAAGTTAAGATTGTATGAGTTCTTGTTACTCTCAGTGACAGTTTCGTTCTTTTTCACCTGGAAAGCCAACCTGGTGTCTATACCCATTGCCATCAAGTCAATTCTGACTCATAGTGACCCTATAGGACAGAGTAGAACTGCCCCCTAGGGTTTCCAAGGTTGTAATCTTTACAGAACAGACTAATGTCTATAGTTGATAACATTCCCAACAATCCTCTTAAGAAGGGCCCTCCCTCCCCTAGTCTGCTCACACGCCAGCCCCCATTACTGAGGTTTTCAGTTCATAGAAGTTTTACTTTGTTAGGGTAAGGAACACTTAATGCATGTGATCCATTATGGTAAGAATTCTTTGCTCTTTGATTTTTATCTTATTATCTATTTTAGAAATAATCAGTCTTTATGAGTGTATCCTGCACATCTCTTTAAATATGTGAGCTGACTTCCATCATTCATTCCATTAGGAACATGTACATTTTAGGAATTACCTATCTTAAAAGACACCTAATACCAGAACTCTCCAGAAGGAATGAGATTGGCCTTGAATACATGAACAGACAGCCAGACCTGGGGTTTTCATGGGAGTAGGAAAATTCTTCCTTTGCTTCCTCAATTCCTCTTGTGACCCTAACTCTCTTACTTCTGGGAGTATGCAGATATCACTCAGAACAATGGTTCTCAATGTGTGGTCTGCAACTAGTAGCATCAGCGTTACCTAGGAACTAGTTAGAAATGCAAATTCTCAAACTACATCTGAGACCTACTCTCCGCAAGGAGCTCCGTCCAAGAAACTTTGGGGGTGAGGCTATCAATCTGTGTTTTAACAAGCCCTCTCTGTGGTTCTGATAAACACTGAATTTTGATAAACAGTGCCTTAGAGTGGTTGTTCTATGAGGTCCTTGAGGCTTCAGGATGTAACGATGACCATGTATTGGGCTGCCAGAGTTTACTTACTGGAACAGATAAAGACCACTGGAGAAACATAATTTACAAGGGAAAGCAATGCTAAAAGGGTAATAAGTGAATATAAAATAACTATTTTAAAATGGTTGATAGGTAGATACCACCTGGATACCTGAAACAAAACTGGAAAGGAATTCAGAAACCTTATTAATGGAGTTCCAGGAAGCCAAGAGGCTCAATAAAGGTACACACAGGCTCACCAAGACCTTGCTGCCCTACTAAAACCAAAAAAAAAAAAAAAACCAAACCCAGTGCCATCGAGTCAATTCCGACTCATAGCGACCCTATAAGACAGAGTAGAACTGCCCCATAGAGTTTCCAAGGAGGGCCTGGCAGATTTGAACTGCCGACCCTTTAGTTAGCAGCCGTAGCACTTAACCACTACACTACCAGGGTTTCCAGCTGCCCTACTAGGGAAGGGGAATACAGTGATGGTGGCTGTGGATGGATTTTGTAGACTGAGGTCATCCAAGAATTCCATGTCCTACTTTGATCCATTGGTGGTGCAGTTGTTAACAGCTATGGTTGCCAATCAAAATGTCAGCAGTTAGAACCAGCAGCCACCCCTTAGAAACCCTATGGGGCAGTTCTACTCTAGCCTGTAGGGTAGCTATGAGTCAGAATCAACTGGAGGGCAATGGGTTTAATGTGATCCACTCTTGTTAATGTGTTGCAATGTGTTTTTTTGTTCATTCACCTAGAAACTTAATAAAGTTATATAATATTAAAAAAAAAAAAAAAAGGTTATCGCTGGTAAAAAGTCCAGAAAAAAGTCACTACGTGACACCAAGTTCAGCTCTTACGCATGTACAATCTTGTAAATCTTTAACAAATCACTGACATCTCAGGTAAAATTGGTCTATTGTCCTTAATTTGTTGTTTATTTTAACACTCACAAAAAATCAGAAAAATTGCACAGTCACTATTCTCAAGTTCTTAGGAGTATATGTCTGGTTTTCCACAATTAGGGACTCCTCAGGGTAAAAGGTGGTATTTTCTGTTTCTTATAACTGTGTCTCTCCTTTAACCCCAATAATCCCTCAGTAACTGTTTATTAATTAAATAAGGAATTGTGTTTTCAGTGAAAGCTCCCTTGTCTTGAAGTCCCTTCCCCTGGGTGATTTGATAAAATGAATTGATTGACTTGGATTGGACGATTTCAATTGCACTTCATGATCCACACTTTTACCTGAGCGGCGTTAGGAACAATAGTTCTCAGATGCTGCAGAAATACTTTATTTTGGGACCATCTGTTGAATTTCTAATTTCACTGCACCAGCATTTTTACGCAATTACACATTAAATTTTGGTGATTGGCACATTCTTCTCTAAATCCAAAATATCTTGGTATAATTTTTTTGTTTCATTTGCATTACAAGCCTGCAGGATTTTTTTGTTTGTTTCTAATCTTTAAACATATCACCTTAAGCTTTCAAGCTATAATCAGTAGCATGATAAAAGGATGCCATTGAATATTTTAAGCATCTTTTACATCCTGAGAAGTCCTCGTGGTGCAGTGGTTAAGAGCTCAGCTACTAACCAAAAGGTTGGCACTTTGAATCCACCAGCTGCTTCTTGGAAACGCTATGGAGCAGGGGTTTTCTGCTACTCTGTCCTATAGGGTTGCTACAGGTTGGAACTAACTCGATGGCAAAGAGTTTTTGGTTTTACCTTCAGAGACACCAACGTTCTCTGGAATTGGGGATGATACCTGAGGAAAATACTAGATTGAGGCTGGCTCATTATTTCTCAGGGCTTTGGCTACCCCCTTTCATTCTATTTCTAATGGTCTGATGGTGTTCTGTCTTGATTTTACTCAATATTTTTTAAAATGAGCTCAATGGAATTAAAACTGGCAAAGAGATAAATTTGCTTTGCTTTGTAAATCTCTGTGGTTACATCTAGCCTTCTGATATGACTTGAGCCAAAAGTAAAGAAAGTGAAAATGAAAGTATTAATAATCATCTAGAATATACTTTCATTTCCTTCAGCAACGTTTTAATTTGAACAATCTATTTTACTTCCCTTTTAGCTAAATCACACAGTTTTCTTAGAAACCTGGCTTCATTGCACTCATGTGTTGATCAATAGTGCACTGATTTGTTTCTCTGACAAGCTCTGGAGGAACAGAAGTGCTAATCTACATGGGGAAACTCTCTGCCTCTCCCAAAGTGCTCCTGTATTGACTTGTGTGGATGTCAAGTCACACTTGGATGGAGCTCACAATGCTAATGAGATCAAAATCATAGGTTTATCCCCCAAAGGGTCTGTTAACTTCTCTGAGAGAAGCAGGGGTCTCTTCATCACAGATCGGTCTTCTATTCCTGACCATCTTGAAAAGTACTGGTCCCAGAAGGCTAGCGCACAAAAACACTGCTAGTTCATGAATAACTTCATCTCTGTGGTCTTTTTTGCTCCATTTGTAGAACTGAACTAATTTGCAGATAGATACACTTGGAAGAAGTACATCCAGAATTCTCCTTAGAAGCAAGGATGACGAGACTTCATCTCACGTACTTTGGACCTGTTATCAGGAGGGACTAGTCCCTAGAGAAGGACATCATGCTTGGTAAAGTAGAGGGTCAGCAAAAAAAAAAAAAAAAAGGAAGATTCTCAATGAGATGGATTGACACAGCGGCTGCAACAATGGGCTCAAGCATAACAACGATTGTGAGGATGGCCCAGGACCAGAAACCAACTCTATGGCACCTATAAACAACAACAACACATGGAGAAAGGAGCTCTGGTGGCGCAATGGTTAAACACTTGGCTGCTAACCAAAAGGTCGATGGTTTGAACCCAGTTCGTGGGAGAAAGATCTGGTGATCTGCTTCCATAAAGATTACAGTCTAGAAAACCCTATGGGGCGGTTCTACTCTATCCTTTAGGGTCACTACGAGTTGGATTCTACTTGATGGCAACGGGTTTTTGCCTATAGGGTAGGGCTTGCAAAAAATGAATTAAAAGATAGCAGCAAAAAAAAAAAAACATGATATAAAATTCTTGGTGTTGAGGGCAACATGTTTATCTTTAGTTCCTATCAGTCATCAGCCCCTAAGGGTATTCTGCTTCTTGGAAATGTAATCCTTGGACATTTCATTACCAGCCAAGAGAATATCATGAGGCTTGTGGGAGTAGGGTGACTGGAAGTATTTGGTGGTAAACTTCACTGGAAGTGGCTCACTGGTAACTAGGAAACAGCTCCCTTCCTAAGAATTAGAAGGAAAGTCACTCTTTTCCAACCACCCAAAATTTCCGATTTGGCTGGTTGGAAATATTTGGCCTGGCTAAAATGTTAAGTGAATAAAAGCCATTTTTCAAATAAATGCAATTGCTATACATTTTGGAGTCCTAGAAGTGTTCTTTAATTTTTTAATGTGATGCTTCTAATTCTGATTGAGATGTCACACAATCTGCTTCTTTCCCAGACAGAACATTTAAGAGCTGTTTTTCCGAGATTCCTGGGCATGGGCAGAAACCCTTTACCTTTAGAAAGAAAATGAAGTTGTAATAGCGGTCTCCAGAGGGAAGTCAGCAGTGGCTGCCATCACATACTTCCTTTATTTACTCAGTTCATGTGGTCAGGTTCTGTGGGTAAACGTGCTGCTGGTCAAAACTCATTCAGTGAAATCAGTTGCACTTCACATTGTTGTTGTTAGCTGCCCTCGAGTCAGCCCCCGACTGATGGCAAGCAGAACAATTCCTGGTCCTGCACCACCCCCATGACTGGTTACAGATGGGACCGTTGTGCTCCATACAGCTTTCATTGACTGATTTTCAGAAGTAGATCACCAGGCCTTTCTTCCAAGTCCCTCTTAGTCTGGGAGCTCTGCTGACACTTGTTCAGCATCATAGCAACATGCAAGCCTCCACTACACAGACAGCTGGTGGCTGCACATGAAGTGCATTGGCTGGGCATTGAACGCGGGTTTCCCAAGTGGAAGGAGAGAATTCTACCACCGAACCATCAATGCAATGCTCTCTGCAATTCATAGGTACATTAAAAAACAAAACAAACCCTCATTCCACAGAGCAGTTAGCAGGGGAAGCTTTTGCTGTCAGCTGGCAGTATGTGTATGAGATGCCACCAGGTCACCACTCAGAATGATCTTTGCCTCACAGGGTAAGGGTCCGTCTGAAAGAGGCGCAGCCTCTCCTTGGGGGACATTCATCTCTACACCTCCTTTCTTGTTATTAACTCTGGCAATGAGGTTTTGGACAATGACTAGTCCTCGCTTAATTGGACTAGATTCACATGCTAACCTCGTCACTAACTAGTTATGCGATATTGAGTAAACCAGGTAGCTTTTGTGAGCTCATTTCCTTGGCTGTTAAAGAGGGTTAAGACTACATGTTTCTACTGCATTTATTCACATGGTATCACAATTATTTGTTTTTTGCTTTATTGAAGTATTACTTACATATCATAAAATTCAACCACTCCCAATCACTCATGTCAATGATTTTTAATAAACTTATCACATTGTGGAATGATCATCACAATCCAGCTTTAGAACATTTTCCTTACCCCAGTAAGATCCCTCAGGACCATTTACAGTTTATCCCCATTCACATCCCGGGCCCGGGCCACCACCAATCTACTTTCTGCTCTGTGGACTTGCCTTTCTGGACTTTTCATACGAGCAGAATCATGCAATCATAATTACTTGTTACCAAAGTTTTTTCTGCCATATAGTTTCCAAAAGGCCTATGCCTAATTGAACTGTTTATCTACAATACATAGCACAGTGTTTTGTACACATAATGACTCTATAGGACAGAGGAAGGCTGCCCCATAGGGTTTCCAAGGCATGGATGGTGGGTTTGAACTGCTTACCTTTTTTTAGCAGCCGAGCTCTTAACCACTATGCCACCAGGGCTCCAAACACTACTACACACTACTACATAGCTTAACAAGTTGCTGTGAGGATTAAGTCCATTAGACTCTTGCTACTGAAAGTGTAGTCCCTAGACCAGCAGCACCAGCATCCCTGGGGAGCAGGTCAGAAATGTAGAGTCTCGGGCTTCACCCCAGAGCTACTAAATTAAAGCCTGCATTTTCACAAATCCTCAGTAATTCGTATTCTCATTGAAGTTTAAGAAGCACTGCTCTAGACTTTGCAATTCCATGAGGGCAGGGATCATGCGTGGCACATAGTAGGCATGTTGTATGAATAAGTGAGTGAGGATACACAGAAAAGCATTTTGTAAATAGTTTAAGCCCTATACACACAGAATTGCCAAAGCATGGGTTTTTGGCTTCACTAAAATCTGTGAAACAGTTTGGACTGACACTTTTTAATACCAGTTTGCATACTGAATAAAGTATATTTATTTTTCTTACATCCAAGTGACAATTCCATGAGGAAATCCAGTTTTAGATTAAAAAAATATAATAATCCCTTACCTGAAATGGACTTACAGTGAGTTTATTAGCATGGCAGTTAATTATAGAATTTCTTACTCCTAAAGGTTGACAAGGAAAATTTATTGCAGTTCCATTTTCTCTAAGAGACAAGACCTCGGTCAGCAGCTAAGAAATCAATATTAGCCTTCAAGAGATAGGATTGGTAGACGTTACCTAGTTAGCATCAGCTTCTAACTAGGAAAACCCATCTACTTGTCCACTTACAATCCTCTGGCTTAGAGTGCTTTAATTTATTCATTTGATCATTCTTCAAATGGTCAAACATTTATCAAATTTGTCACTATTTGACAAGTGCTATGCCAGGACCTTCTGATGGATTGCCCGGTACATGTTCTTGTGGAGCTTCCTATCAATACAATGACAGTTTATAATGCCTAGGATAACAAAAGACTTTTTATGATTTATGAATTCATGAATGTCAAAGTTTTTAAATACTATAAAAATTAAACCACATTTGCTGAATTTGTTAAATGCATTTTCCTGACAAACCTGGGCTATCTGATTAACACTTACGGAACAGGAATTGTTTTTACAGCTTTTCCCAGAGTGTAACAGAGGTGTCCTGGTTTTTTTCCATCTGATCCTCCAGGTCCATTTTCACCTCACTTGCCTTGCTTTATACTGGCGGCTGTCACTATGGACTGTACCACCCAGACATCCTTGCTCTCTGGCTGCTGGTTGGGTTTAGCCAATGGGAGGTAACAGCAGAAGTTTGGAGGGTGGGAGGAAAAGAGGTCCAATATTTATTCCTTAGTCCTTTGTTGGGCCACATTTTAACAGTGGCTACATTTCTCTCTTTATCATCACAGCCTGTGTCAGGTATCCCCTCCTGTGCTGTAGCTCTCACTGGGTTCCATTATCAGCTTCATTCTTCTGCTCCTTCAGTTTTAAGGTTTTCCACCATTGCCAATCCTTCCATGTTTTGCCATTCCTTGTTGTTTCCTTTAACTCTTCCCACACCCCTGTCAATAGTCCCTTTATTAAGCTTTTGGAGTGTGCCTCTTTTGAGTATGCCACCTTTAGAAATACAAGAAGCAGCAATCAATCAGCCTATATCTAAGGACTGCCTGCTGGGCTGCTCTGCTAAGACCTTTAACACATGGTCTTGCTCCTAAGATACTTAAGGTCCAGTGACAAACATAAAGCCAACCAGGTGAAGCAATTAGGAAATACTACTAATTATTATCTAACGAGAAACATCTGTTCCTCCCCCAACCCACCATCCGTTTTTACCCTTCTTCTGACAACCATACCCTTATTTTTCTCTTGGAAACCACTTCTACCTTTCTCGGTCAATGTGGAATGGACTCCACTCTTAACCTCATGAGTGAGCATGAGAATGAAGCCTGACCTACTGCATTCCTCTGACCACATGTCCTAATTGGAGCCAATGAAATATAAGAAGGCTACTGCTGACACCTGGGGGAAAGAGGCATGCACTTTTCTACTGAGATTGCTAAGAGTAAGGATTATGTGAACTGGAGCTGCCAGGAGTCACCACATGGGGCCTGAGAATGAAAAATGAAGCCAACACAAAAGACAGAGCCAAGAGATGAAGAGGAACAGAATCCCAGTGACATTGCTTGAACCCTTGGATCAGGGTCTGCCTTAAGTTAAATATACCACTGGTTGCTTAATTATGTGAGTCAATATATTTTTCTTTGCAGAAATCAGGATTTTGTCACTTGCAATAAAAATAGCTTTAAAAATTCGGAAATTACTACCAGGAGGGCGGTCAGTAAGAGAAAAATCCTGGGCTTCCAACTGGTTCATTCAAGTTCAAACTTTGCTGAGAATTTGCATTTCTAACAAGTTCCCAGGTGATGCTAATGCTACTGGTTAGGAACCAATTCTAAGAACCACCAGTAGAGCAGTGGTTCTCAAAATCTATCATACAAAAGAATCACTCAGGGATCTTGTTGAAATGTAGATTCTGATTCAGTATATCTAGGGCAGAAATGCAAATTCTCAGCAGGGGTTTGAACCAGAATGAACAGGTCTGAAGCCCTGGAAAAATTCTAAAATGCCAAAACAGGAAAGTCAGGTCAAGTGGATGAGGACTCATCAATACTGGGCTGAGAACTCAATCGCAAAGCAGTAGGTCAAAACGCCACCTTTGTTTACTGGGATTCAGACCACGTGCCTATCAAAGATAAATTGCAAAAGGGTTTGTTATTAGAAGGTCAGAAGCAAGAGTCCATCAACTATTTCTTGTTGAATTTTATTTAAGTCTTATAAGAAAGAACCATGCTTACAATTGAGCTTCATTTCTCTAAGACAGAGAGGGGAAAATACTGGTTTGTTTTAAGTGTCCATTTTTGTTTATAGGCTGGAATCAGAGATGGCAGAAACATCAATAATCTGGAGCCACATAGGGTCGGAAAAGCCCCCAAATAATGTTAATGCCAGTGTCATGGACTGAATGTGTCCCCCCAAAACATGTGTCAACTTGGTTAGGCCATGATTCCCAGTATTGTGTGGTTGTCCTCCATTTTGTGATTTTCCTGTGTGTTATAAATCACAATCTCTGTCTGCGGTTAAAGAAGATTAGGGTGTGATGTGACAGCCTTGCTCAGGTCACATCCCTGATCCAATGTAAAGGGAGTTTCCCTGGGGTGTGGCCTGCACCACCTTTTATCTTACAAAAGATAAAAGGAAAGGGAAACAAGCAGAGAGTTGGGGACCTCACACCACCAAGAAAGTAGCACCAGGAGCAGAGCACGTCCTTTGGGTCTGGGGTTCCTGCACAGAGAAGCTCCTGGTCCGGGGGAAGATTGATGTCAAGGACCTTCCTCCAGAGCTGACAGAGAGAGAAGGCCTTCCCCTGGAGCTGATGTCCTGAATTTGGACTTCCAGCCTATTAGACTGTGAGAGAATAAATTTCTCTTTGTTAAAGCCATCCACTTGTGGTATTTCTGTTATAGCAGCACTCAATGACCAAGGCAGCCAGAGAAGGCAGGTAATGGGTTAGGCCGGTACTTATGAGAAGTCCGCACACGCCTAGGTCTCTCTCAAGCAAAATACTGCCTGCGTACCCACACACTTCCAGCCCCACAAACACAGTAGCTATGGCTGCCGATTGTTCTGATGCAGAAATCAAAATGGAGGCCTTTACCACAGGAGAAAGGAGCCCTGGTGGTGCAGTGGCTAAAGCACTCATCTGCTAACCAAAAGGTTGGCAGTTTGAACCCACCAGCTGCTCCATCTGAGAAAGATGTGGCAGCCTGCTTTAGCAAAGATTACAGCCTTGGAAACCCTATAGGGTTGCTATGAGTCAGAATCAACTTGACGGCAGTCAGTTTATTTCAAAATAGGGGAATACCAAGATCTATTCCTAAAAGACAAAAAATACCCATATTGGAATCTAGATTCAAGGACTGCAGCTTAAATTGACCTATGGCTTTTGTTCCGCCCCTCCCTGCCCTGGGTGGAATTGACCAGATGCAAATAGACTGGAAGCTTACTAAGAATTAAAAAAAAAAAAAATTGTATTGTGAGAGAAATTCTAAGCCTGATGAACAAAAGTCAAGTTACTTAGGGAGACACTAACTGCTTTAACAGGTAATGCAGAAGCTTGCATGGCTTAGCACAACAGATGTTTATTTTTCACTTTAATTACAATATCAGTGTTCCCGATTAGCAGTTGGCCTTCTATAAGGTCATTCAGCTACCCAAATTCCTCCAGTCTTGTGGCTCTACCATCCTCCACAGTCTTAGGGTCCTTTCAGTACAGCTAGAGGAGGGAAAAGAGACCAGAGAAGACACACCCAGTTCTTCACCACTTGGTCCAGAAGTAACACACGTAACTAACTTCCATTCATAGTCCATTGGAGATAGTCACATGACCTTTCCAAGATTAAGTGGAGGCTGGGAAATGTAGTTCCTGGCTAGGGAGACACTTCCTAGTAAGAACTATACACAATAGAAGAGGAACACAACTATTTGGTGGTAAAAGTTAGTTATCTGTGCCATAGGAAGTAATTTTTCATTCCTTAACCAGGTTGCCACTGTATCAACAGGAAGCAAACCGTAGAAGAGTGGTCGTCCTTGAAGGATCATCCTCCACATTGCCCGCTACAGCTGTGGTCATGGAGAAATGGTGGATGAGAGAGATCCTCCAAGAGTAGAACATATGTCGGTCAGTTTGGTCAATCATAGAACATTCTTTTCTCTCAGGGTAGGAAGCCTTTGCTATTCCTGTCCAGCAAGATACAGTATATGCTATGAATTGGAGAACACTGTATGTTTGCCAGGAGCCCTACTGGCACAGAGGTTAAGTGCTTGGCTGCTAACTAAAAGGTCAGCAGTTCAAATCCACCAGCTGCTCCTTGGAATACTACCCAACGATAAAGAACAATGATGAATATGCAAAGTATCTCACGATGGGATGGATCTGGAGGGTATTATGCTGAGTGAAATAAGTCAATCACAGAAGGACAAATATTGTATGAGACCACTACTACAAAAACTCATGAAAAGGTTTACATTCAAAAAGAAACCACCTTTGATGGTTACGAGAGAGGGGAAGGGTGTGGATGGAAAAACACTAAATAGACAATAGATAACTGGTGACTTTGGTGAAGGGTAAGAGAGTACACAGTACTGGGGAAGCCAGCACAACTTGTCCAAGGCAAGGTCATGGAAGCTCCACAGATACATCCAAATTCCCTGAGGGTCTGAATTACTGCATTGAGGGCTCAGGGGGCCATGGTCTTGGGGAACATCTAGCTCAAATGGCATGACATAGTTTTTAAAGAAAAGCTTGATATCTAAGATACTCCACTGGTCTCACCCCGTCTGGAGCAAGGGAGAATGAAGAACACCAAAGACACAAGGGAAAGGTTATTAGTTTAAAGCACTAATGAGCCACAACTAACACAACCGCCAACGGAATGAGTCCAGCACAAATACGTGGTGCCTGGCTACCACCACCGACTGCTCTGACAGAGATCACAATAGAGGGTTCCGGACAGAGCTGGAGAAAAATGAACAAAATTCTAACTCACACACACACACACACGCAAATGACTAGACTTACTGGTCTGACGCAAACTTGAGAAACCCAAGAGTGTGGCCCCCGGATACTGCTTTAGCTCAGTAATGAAGTCACTCCTGAAGTCCACCCTTCAGCCAAAGATTAGACAGGTCCATAAAACAAAAGAAGACTAAATGATCACACCAGCCCAGGGGCAAGAACTAGAAGGCAGTAGGGGACAGGAATGCTGGTAATGGGAACCCAAAATCAAGAAGGGGAGGGTGTTGGCATGTTGTGGAGTTGGCAACCAATGTCACAGAACAATACGCGTACTAATTGTTTAACGAGAAGCAAGTTTGTTCTGTAAACCTTCATCTAAAGCACAATAGAAAAAAAATGATACAGGTTCTCTAAACCTGAGGTTCCTTCAGTGTGATCTAAACCCACTATGCACACAGCATATACCTGGGCCTCTTCATGCCACCCCCATAAAATTTAGGGAGCAAGAGTAATTGACATGAACATGAAGCTTCTGTAACCTATGGTCGAGTGAGTAATAAAGTCCTTTGCCTCTGGGGAAAAAAAAAACCTGAAGTCCTTTAAACCAAACAATAGTTTAGCTTAATTAATAAAGAATGTCTGCCTTGAGCATTGTGCTCTTTTAAAGAATTATCTATATGAGATCAAACTGACATAACAGCAACCTGAAAGACTGGATCAGAGCTTTAGGGGGCAGTGAGTTTATGTTAGTGCAAGTGGAACAATTTGGAGGCGGAGGGGGAGAATGGTTGCACAACTTGAAGAATGTAATCAATGTCACTGAAGGGTACACATAGAAATTGTTGAATTGGTGTATGTTCTGCTGTGTGTATTCTCAACAACAACAAAAATATTAAGAAAAAGATAAAGATCTGCAAAGAAGAAACGTTTGGAGTAGAACTCTCTGACCTAAACACTCCTCCCTATCCCCTTGCCATGGAGTCAATTCCCTATAGGACAGACTAGAGCTGCCCCATAGGATTTTCAAGGAGCGGCTTGTGGATTCGAACTTCTGACCTTTTGGTTAGAAGCCAAGCTCTTAGCCACTATGACAGAGAAAAGTAGAAATGAAGGCTTACTGGTGGAGATCAGAAGGAACAGTGGACATCCATGAGTGAGGTGGACCTAGTGCCTGGTGGGAAGACACAGGAAGAGGGCAGGGACCCTTCAGGGCACAGAAAACTTAGAGAAGAGTTTCAAGTGATGTTCCAAGCAAATGCTAAGTCCATCCATACCCTGGCCCTGCACCATCAGGCCCCTCTCCAGCTGTTGGTTCCTGCTCACTGCAAGCACTCACATTGCTCTCCTCATTGTCCACTAACTCAAATTCGCCAAGCGCTCCCTGGCTTCAGAACCCTTGCACTTGCTGTTCCCTCTGCCTGCAAAGTTCTCCCACCAGACATCTGCTTGGCTTTCTCCTTCATTTCCTCCAGATCTGTTTAAAGGTAACTTCTTCAGAGGCCTTTCTGGAACAACTCACCTAAAATATAAAAGACTATCGCTCCCACCTCCATCTTTCTCTGTTCTACTCTGTCGTTCTTCACAGCACTTACCACTACACAGCATTAAACTGAATGTTTGTTTGTAAATGCATTGCCTGTCATGGAATGAGGCTCCACGAGCACTGGGACTTAGTTTTATTTACTCAGGTAAGGAGCCCTGGTGGCGCAGTGGATAAGAGCTCAGGCTGGTAACCTAAATGTCGGCAGTTCAAATCCACGAACCGCTCCTTGGAAACCCTATGGGGCAGTTCTACTCTGTCCTGTAGGGTCTCTGAGTCGACCGGAAGGCAACAGGTTTGGTTTGGTTTGGTTTGGTTTCTGGTTTATTCCCAGTAAGTAGAATGGGGCCTGACATGGAAAGTTCTCAGTAAAAGTGAGTTGAATGAATGAATGAGTGGGATGCAGTAAATGAGGCAAAAAAAAAAAAAAAAATTTTTTTTTTTTCAAAAGAGGGCCAGTTGGAGTTGCTTAAATTCCTGAAACATTCCTATCATTGCAGCCAAAAACTCTGCTTAAGGTTTCCATCTCTGCTCCATCTCCCCAAGGGAAAGGGAATTTAGAGAAATTTGCTACTGCCAAAGCAAAAACTTGAGACACTTTTTTGGATGAGTCTGATAAGAACGTTTTCTCCTTAGTTACCCGGTTAATAAAAGGCATCTCCAGTCCCAGATTTGACAGGGTGCTTTCCACAACTCCAAGTAGAGCTTTGAGAAGATAACGGACTAGTGGCGGCTAAAGGCTCAAGAGTTCAAGACTGTTTCTCTTCCCAGGTATCAGCAAGCTGGGGAATTTCAGAACGAGGATGACAATCCGGAAGGTGCACCAGTCACAGCCAAGGAGAAAACAGGGACCAGGGCCAATCCCCGCTGATCCTGGGCTGTTACTCACTTCTCCGCTGCGGCCTGCACAGAACCAGCACGCAAACACTTAGGGGCCGGGTGTTTTCCCCAAGTTTCTCTCCCCGCCTCTCACCCTGCCCCTCCCAAGCTCCAGGCTCAGCCTCCGATTTCCGCGGATCCGGGCTGCAGGGAGCCCGGAATCCAGCTACTTTCCCAGGGGAGAGCAATGCACCCGTCTGGCCGCGGAGAAGGAGCCGGCTGTGGAGGCCACGGGGCAGGGGCGGGGTGGGGGGGGCCGCACAGGCCGCCCCTCCTAAGCCTGCGCCCTCTTCCCGCCGCCCGCGCCTGTGTCTGCGCAGCCCCGGCCGCGAGCAGCCTGTGGAAGGCGGCGCAGCCTGTGGAAGGCGGCGCAGCCTGTGAAAGGGGGCGCAGCCGTCGGGACTATTTGTCCTTCCGCGGGCCCCGCGGCCCAGCGCGACGTCGGAGATTAGCCCGGGCTCCCCACCGCGCGCCCGGGGCCGATGGATAGGCGAGGGCGGAGCTCGGGGGCGCGCGCACACGCACGTTCCAGGCACACGCCCCGCGGGACCACCCTCGTCCCCCCAGACCCTCGCCGCTCGGGACCACCCCCGAGCCCCACTCACGTTCCAGGCACACACCGCGCGGGACCACCCTCGCCCCCCACTCACGTTCCAGGCACACACCGCGCGGGACCACCCTCGACCCCCACTCACGTTCTAGATCCACGCCGCGTGGGACCACCCTCACCCCCCCAGACCCTCGCCGCTCGGAACCACCCTCGACCCCCACTCACGTTCCAGGCACACACCGCGCGGGACCACCCTCGACCCCCACTCACGTTCCAGAGCTGCGCGGGACCACCCTCGACCCACCCTGCACGTTCCAGGGCCATGCCGCGCGGGACCATCCTTGACCCACCCCGCGTGCTCTCTGCCCCATGTCCCTTCCCCCTTGGGACCTTCACCAGGTCCAGATCTGGACCCTGTCTCAGGACCCCGTGATGCTTCCTCTCTACAGTAAAAGTGAAAGGGGGCGATAAACCCAAGTATCCTGAACCCATTGCCATCCTGTCGTTTGTGACTCATAGCGACCCTACAGAGCAAAGTAGAACTGATCATAGGGTTTCCAAGGAGGGCTGGAGAAGTTGAACTGCCGACCTTTGGGTTAGCGCAGAGCTGTCAACCGGTGCTCCACCTGGGCCCTTAAGTGACCTGTAGGAGAACGGTAATTCACGTTTTCCCCAAGGTTTACCCTGATGCTCCACCACCCGCGACGCTTCCTTAAGAGCAATGTTGTGGAGACTCCTCTTCCGGAGGAAGAGAGAAGACACCCCTTCCGATTCTTTCCAGATTGGGTGGAGAACTGTTTCAACGTTCTTGAGTGTTCTCTATGAAGAGGATCTTAAACGAGTGGATTTCTCACTTGGTTTTAGGCTGTGTGGTCCCTTCAGCACCTGGTACTTCCTTTAGTTTCTCGTTCTGGAAAAAAACAAAAAACAGCAGCATTCTTTCCTGCACACGTTTTCAGGCTTGTGAGCCACAATTGACATGCAGTCTTGAAGGAGAAGATGCTATATTGTGTCTTCTTTTCTCTTCTGAATTATATCCTCCTGAGACTCTGGCTGACCCTGAGGCTCTGTGTTCCTGAATGTGATTGACATGCGTGATTAGCAAGCTAGTGAGAGAGAACCAGGGAAATTGCTATCAAAACAATTACTTACGGGGATAGCAGAACAATGGCTTGAGAGCCCGGGGATTTAGGGGCCACCCAGCTCTGCCACGGACACCCTCTGGGATCTTGGTCAAGACCGATCCTCTCTTTGTGCCATGGTTTCTTCCTGGTTAATTAAATAGAACTGTTCTTACCATTCCCCATCTCAAAGTGTGTTATAAAAATGAACTAAGCTGAGGTGGAAATATTGAAAGCTTAGTTTTGGAGAAAGTGGTGGCGGATGAAAGGGAGTATCTGAGTGGAGGATTCTGTACAACGAGGCCACTTGTCCTTCAGCCTGTGATCCAACCATTTCCTTTAGATTCACTGCGTGTGTGCTGAGAGTGGTACTGTGCTAACTCCCTCATAGTCTGACCTTCTCTGGAGCCTATGCATGTTCCCATCCCTAAATCCTGGCCTTTTCACTATCCTACCCAAGGAAACCCTGGCGGTACAATGGTTAAGAGCTATGGCTGCTAACGAAAAGGTTGGGAGTGCGAATCCACCAGCTGCTCCTTGGACCCTATGGGGAAGTTCTTCTCTGTCCTATAGGGTCACTATGAGTTGGAACTGACTTGGCGGCACCTAACAACAACGACATTCTACTCAAGGATGGCACAGCATTGCTAGATACACAGATACAAAATGGTACTGTGGTTGGGGCTCCCCATTTGAGCCTAAGCTGTGGCTTGGGGGTTCAGATACGTCTGGGTATGTCTGTGGAACTGATGGGACAACACCCCAGAACCCTGTTTACTGAAGTGACTGAGGAGCCTCTGGGGATAGAACATGTCTCAGGGAAAAAAAGGAGCCAAACACAACGAGCCTGAGCCAGGAGCAAAGACGAAGTCAGGAGGAGAGACCCTTCTGAGTCCAGTCCAGTGTCTATTGGTCCTTGTCTGAGTCCATTGCGGGCAGTGTGGGGAAGGGATGGGGAGAGAAGGAGGCTATAGGTGGAAGCTGAACTCTCTACTTTAGACTTTTTAAATCCTACATTTCACATCCATAACACATACCTCCTTCTTTACTAGAAAAAATCAAGGCATCAGCACTAGGGCAAGCAACAGAATGCCTTAGTAGAGCTGGCTTTTTAAAAACAAGGGATTTATTTCCTCATAAAATAAGAAGTTTGGAGGAAGGTGGTTCCAGGGCTGGTTAACTAAGTAGCTCAAGGATGCTGTCAACAACCCAAGCAGACTTGTTTCTGCTGTGCCATCCTCAGATCTGGCCTTCCATCCGTCCAACTGACAGACCTTTGACCTTAATCTTGTCCTAGTGCCTCAATGTCCCTGAATCTGCAGGAGGTTCCACTTGGCACTCTATTAATGATAATCAGAGATTTGAAGCCCCTGTCATTGTCTCGGGAGAATCCAGATTGAAAGTCAGAAGAATACCTCTAGATCCTATCAGGTAGGGCTGCAGAGGGCATGAGGAGCGGGAACCAAAGTCCCTTTCTACCAGGGTTCTAAGGAATCCCTGGGTGGTGCAAACCCAGAAGGTTGGTGGTTTGAACCCTCTCAGCAGCATCTCTGAAGAAAGGCCTGGTGATTGTTTCTGGAAGGTCACAGCCTTGAAAACTCTATGGAGCGCAGTTCTACTCTGCAACATGAGTCATCATGAGTTGTGTGTTGAAATTGATGTGACGGCAACTGGTTTGGCTTTTAGTTTTCACCAGGGGCTTTTCTGTCCCACTCCCCAATGTGGGGGTGCCATGTGATATCTTCAGCCACATGGCTGGGAGCTGCTTCCATTTCAGTGACTCCCCCTCCCCACTGCCCCCCAGCTGCCAGTCCCAGTCACCTGGAGACTGGGTCTCACTCTATTTTTCTGAGTGCCATTCTGCAGTACTCTGACAGTGGCTTGACGTGAATCTGAAACTTGTTTCATTTCTTTTGTAATCTCCTGTTCATTCATTTATTCAGGTAACAAATATTATTTGTTGACTCTCTTGCAAGTACCGTGTTAGAGAGATGCTAGGGAAACAGACACTGGTGATGAGCCAGGGACCCCACCTTCACAAAACTTACATTCTGGTGGGGGAGCTTTGTCTTCCCCACAAGGCTTGGCTTGAAATTCGAGGTTCTCTCTTACAGCAACCAGAATGGAAATAAAACAGAAAAGCAATGCTGAGACGTTAGCACCATGCAGCATAACCCGTGTGTTAATCCTTCACAAACAACTAGCATTATTAGTCTAAATTATTTTGATCTTTACACAGCTCATAACATATCACATCTTTTCACTGAGGCCATTGTTGCAGACAATTACAGTTTCCAACCAGATAAACACCGTGTAGGGCAATGCACATGTGGTACAATGTGCTTTATTAACAACATGGCTTGTCAGTGAGTGGGCTCGGCTGTGGAAGGATGGTTACAGCAGAAATGGAGCCCATATCTGATGAAGTTTATGTATCATCAGAGTTGTTAGCGTATCTCTGTCACTGTCAGGAACCTGTCAGATCATATTCAGCAGAACGCTTTGTAGACTCATTGTCAGGAGATAGAAATATTTACTGTTACTTACCTTCCGTAGGCTACACTTGCCTGAAGATACGTAATAAAATCAAAATATTTTTCCTTTACATTTCAAAATTTGCCCAGGTTTATCATTCCCACTTTTATTCTTAGTAGAAAATAAGTTCTCCAAAAAAATGCTATACTATATTGAATTATAAAACTGCTTTTATATTTTTCTACTAATAGCAGTTCTGCCTCAGATGGTGTCATGAGCTCTTGGGTGTCTAATTTATCTTGACAGTGTCTGAAGGGGAAGAAAACCAATTCAGACTGCAGGCCCTGAAATACGAGTCAGAGAAGGTGGATGCAGCAGAAGTGAAATGAGAGCATTTAAATGAAATATGAACCCCAGTTAATCTGAATGAATTCCCCCAGCACCTCAGTCCAGGGAAGAACCTACGAGGGTCTTAATCCTTGGTCCACTCATGGCCAAGTGCACGACCCTAGTGAGTCTTAATTAATCTCTATGTCCTGGTGTCCCCGTTTTTACAACAGGGTCAATGAGACCTGTAGTATGCCTGTATTTGGAGTTCAGGAGAAAAGGGAATTACACTCTTTTTGAAAGGTATCTGATAATTATCAATAGGGATTTATTGAGCCCTGCATCTACCCATCACTGTATGCCTGGGGCCTAGAAAGCGCCTTACACACAAATGCTCAAGAAATCTTTGTTGAATGAATGAATGAGAAAACGAATAATGAACCACCTACTGTGTACCAACACCTGTGCTATGGAAAACCTGAAATACAGCCCGTTCTCTAAGGAACTAACCATCTAGTGAAATAAGACATACATAGATAAAAAAAAGTAGGAGTCCCTGGGTGGCTCCAACAGTTAACAGCTTAACTACTAGCTGAAAGGTTGGCTGTGCAAACCCACCCAGAGGTGCCTTGGAAGACAAGCCTGGCGATTGGAAACCCTATGGAGCAGCTCTACTTTGCACACGCATGGCCGCCATGAGTTGGAATTGACTCAGTCCACAGTCTTCAAACAAGAATTTCCAGATTCTCAGCTTCATTATGAATTCTTCTCTAAAATTTACCTGCTTGAGAATATACCTATGTGCTGTCACATAGAAGTATTAAAAAAAAAAATTAGAGAATGTTTAATAAAAGACTGTTAAATATAGACATGTATTTCATTAGGATAATATTCTGTAGGGAAGTGAAACTGTTTTTTTGTTTATACCTTTTGGTTAGCAGCCATACCTCTTACCCACTATACCACCAGGGGTTCCAAAATCTCTGCCATCAATTCTGACTCAAAGAAACCCCGTAGGATAATCCAAGGTTGTAAAACTCTGGAAGCAGACGGCCACACCTTTCTCCCACAGAGATTCAGGTAGTTTTGAACAACCAAACTTTCATTTAGCAGTCAAAAATGCTTTAACCACTGCACCACCAGGGCTCCTCTGTTTATATTAGGTCTTTTTATATTTTTATTGATATGTAACATCCATACAGTAAAATGTAAAAACCACCACCCAGGTCAAGGTATAGAGCCAGAGGTAGCCCCTTCCACAGCCTTTTGCAATTGGTCTCCTTCTTCTCCAACCCCAGAGGTATCCATTATTGTGATTTAGCTCCTACCTTCTCATGCTTGCTGTTTACATGGTACATCTTTTTCTTTTCCTGCCCACTTACTTTCAATCTGTCCATGTCTTCTTATCTAAAATGTCTCTTGTAGGCAACATATAACTGTGTCTTGCTTTTGTATCCAACCCGTAATCTCTGCTATTTAATCGGAGTGTTTGGACCATTAATTTTTTTTTCAAATTTATTTTTATATACTTTTTAAAAATATCTTAAGACTCACAAACCAAAACCAAACCTGTTGCCATCGAGTCAATTCCAACTCCTAGAAACCCTATAGGACAGAATAGAACTGCCCCGTAGGGTTTCCAAGGCTATAAATCTTTACGGAAGCAAACTGCCACATCTTTCTCCCATAGAGTGATTGGTAAGTTTGATCCATTGACCTTTCTGTTAACTGCTGCACCACCAGGTTTCTCTCATAAGAAGTTGCAAAAATGTGCAGAGAATTTCTATGTACCATTCACCCAGCTTCCCCTTATGATAACATCTTGCATAACCACAGTACATTATCAAAGCCTGGAAATTCACAGTGGTACCGTGTTATTAATCGGATTGAATCGTTAATATTTAATGAAATTATTGGTATGGTTGGATTTAGTTCACCATTTTCTTTATTTTCTTTTTGTCTCCTCTAGTTTTTGTTCCTCTCTCCTGTGTTTACTTGCCTTCTTATGAATTATTTAAAAAATGTTTAGTATTTTGTTTTCTTTCTTTTTTTTTTTATATCTCTGTATTTTTTAAGTGATTGCTTTAGGGATGACAATATATGCACACACCCATTCATACTTTACTGGGAGTTAATATTGTTACCACATAGCACAAAATGTAGAAACTAAGCAAACATGTAGGTTTTGTAACTTTCATGGTTTACGTAGATTTAATATTGTACCATTTCACGTAAAACGTAGAAGTCTTGCAGCCCTACATTTCCTTCACCCTCCCCACTCCTGCTATACTTTGTTTCATAGACTTGCCATCTGCATTATATCTACATACTTTGAAAACCCCACAAGATAAAGTTGTAACTTAGTGCTAAAATTCGTACCTATTTTAAACAACTTAAGAGGGACAGACAGGAAAAAACTCAAAATTTGCATGGCTATCCTGGCTGCTTGACTTTTCCATTTGATTTTGGAATGATTTTGTCAGTTTCTACAAAACCATCACGCTAAGATTTTGATTGGGATTGCAATGGATCGCAAGAGGGTTTGGGAAGAACTGTCACCTTAACAATATTGGGTCCATAAATATAGTACGTCTCTCCATTTTGTTATATCTTCTTCAATTTCTCTCATCAATGTATTGTAATTTTCAGAATATGAATCTTATACAAAACTTGTTGGATTTCTCCCTAAGTATTTTATTTCTGGTGACATTGAAAATGGTATTGTTTATATTTTCAGGATTCTGGTGAATATATTTTTGTATATTAACACTGTATTCTTTTAATTTACTAAACCCACTTATTAGTTCTAGCAGCTTTTTTGCAGGTTTTTCTATGTAATTTTTTAAATAATTATTTCATCTGTGAATAAAATAAGTAAACAAACCTGTTGCCATCAAGTAGATTCCAATAAAGACAGTTTTATTTCTTATTGTCTAATGCATATGTCTTTTACTAATTTTTCTTGTCTTATTTCATGACTAGATTCTCCAGTACAATGTTGAATAGAAGCATGGGGAGCAAACATCCTTGACTTGTTTTCAGTCTTAGAGGAGAAAGCATTCAGTCTTTTATCATTAATTGTGTTAGCAACAGGCTTTTCATAGATGTCTTTCATCAGGTTGAGGAAGTCCCCTTCTATTCTATGGTGCTCAGGTTAGCACATGTCTTTTTAATACTCTATGTGATGAAATGGGAAGCACACATGAAGTACTTCTGCCCCACACAGAAGTAGGATGATTGTCAAGGAAAAGCACTTGTCCCGTTGAGTTGTGAACCGAACTAGTTTTTGTTTTTTTTTTTTATCGTGGAACACCATTTTTATTTAAGAGAACCAAGGACAAGCTGTGGTTACTTAGACTTAAGTATCTGGCAGATATTTTCTCAAAAGTGAGTGGTGTAAACCTGTCACTTTAAGGCAAACAACTGACTATATTTGTTGACACTGATAGAATTTGCAATTTGAAGTGACAATTGGAATCTGGGAAAATTTGTATTAGCTATCCTGGACTTAACAGCTTTACAAAACTTAAAGACTTTTCTGTTGAGATTGATGGTAAAAACAACAAATGTGATTTTTCTGATGCCTCACAATGAAATGCGTCAACATTTTAAAGATCTGCATATTTTATTGAACGAATATTTTAAGAAACTGCCACTTGCCAAGCTTTGATATAGTATTAAAGAAGGCTATTCACAGTTATCTGAAAAGGCTATTCAAATACTCCTGCCTTTTCCTACTACATATCTTTATAATCTATATCCGAATTGTTTCATATGCTTCGAACAAAACAACATGTTTTGAAAGATTGAAAAAAGAAGCAGATATGAGAATCCAGTGGTCTCCAATTAAACCAGATTTTAAAAAGATTTATAAAAATGTAAAATAATGCCATTACTTCTTACCAACATTTTTTTTTGAAAATATAGTCATTTTCATAAAAATATGTATATGAACATGTAATAGATTTATTTTTATTTAAAAAATAAATTAATAAATATTTTGACATTTTCTCATTCTAAGTTTTTAATATTATTAGTATTGATAGAAATAACTCATATAAAGAAAAACTCTTAGGTGCCCTCAATAAGTTTTAAGTGTGGAAAGGGTTCCTGAGACCAAAAAGTTTGAGTGTCACTGCTGTATAACATTCCACTGTATATATGTATACACCGTGATTTATTTAGCCACTCTACTGCTGCTGGACAATTGGTTCTTCTCCAGGTTTTGGTTATTACGAATAAAAGTTCTATGAATATCCTTGAACATATCTTGTGGACGTCCTCTACACTAATTTCTCTTTGATGTCTAGGAATGGTATGGCTAGGTCTTCATGCCTTTTTAAAATGAATAGTGGTAGATATCAAATCTGTATTGTATTTAGATTACATTAGATATATCGCAAAGAATATTGTGTAATATGTATATTTTAAAATGCCGATATTTACTCTATATAGGATATTTACCCTTTGTTTAAATTTAGAATGAGAAATTTTAGATATCAACTTAAAACTTCAGGAGGGAGTATGTCTTCAATTAATACAATTATTATTTAAATTTGTGCAGATCGGCTGCAAGAGATCTCTTTCAAATGTTGAAAAGAAAAGATGTCACCTCGAGGACTAAGGTGAACCTGACCTGAGCCATGGTGTTTTCAGTTGCCTCATATGTATGCGAAAACTGGACGATGAATAAGGAAGACCGAAGAAGAATTGACACCTTTGAATTGTGGTATTGGCGAAGAATACCGAATATACCATGGACTGCCAAAAGAACAAATGAATCTGTCTTGGAAGAGGTACAACTAGAATGCCCCTTGGAAGCAAGGCTGGAGAGACTGTGTCTCACATACTTTGGACATGTTGTCAGGAAGGATTAGTCCCTGGAGAAGGACATCATTCTTGGTAAGGTAGAGGGTCAGTGAAAAAGAGGAAGACCTTCAATGAGATAGATTGACACAGTGGCTGCTACAATGGGCCTAAGCATAGCAACAATCGTGAGGATGGCGCAGAACTGGTCAGTGTTTCATTCTGCTGTGCATAGGGTCACTATGAGTCAGAACCAACTCAACAGCACCTAATAACAACAACACTAGTTAAATTTTTGCACTAACCACTAATGCCAAAGATGAGGAAATTGAAGATTTTTACCAACTTCTGCAGTCTGAAATTGATCAAACATGCAATCGAGATGCATTGATAATAACTGGTGATTAGAATATGAAAGTTGGAAACACATAAGAAGGATCAGTAGTTGGAAAATATGGCCTTGGTGATAGAAACAATGCTGGAGATGGCATGATAGAATTTTCCAAAAACAATGACCTATTCCTTGGAAATACCTTTTTTCAACAACAGAAATGGCAACTATACATGTAAACCTTACTAGATGGACCACACAGGAATCAAATCAAACACATCTGTGGAAAGAGACGATGGAGAATCTCAGTGTCATCAGTTAGAACAAGGCCAGGGCCCAACTATAGAACAGACCATCAGTTGCTCATATGCAAGTTCAAGTTGAAGCTGAAGAAAATTAAAACAAGTCCTCAAGAACCAAAGTACAACCTTGAATATAGCCCATCTGAATTTAGAGACCCTCTCAAAAATAGATTTGATGCATTGAACACTAATGATCAAAGACCAAATGAGTTGTGGGGTGACATCAAGGACATCAAACATGAGGAAAGCACAGAAGGTCATTAAAAAGACAGGAAAGAAAGAAAAGACCAAAATGGATGTCAGACGAGACCCTGAAACTTCTCTTGAATTTAAAGTAGTTAAAGCGAATGGAAGAAACAATGAAGTAAAAGACCTTGCAATGGTTAATGTTATGTGTCAACCTGATTAGGTTTTGATTCTCAGTGGTTTAGTAGTTACATAATGATGTAATTTGGCAGTTATGTAATGATCTAACCCTTCTCCTTTTTGTGATCTGATGTAGTCATCCCCTATTTTGTAATCTGAATTGAGCAGCCAATCAGTAGAAAAGGGAATTTCCTTGGGGGTGTGTCCTGCATTCAATATACACAGATGTTCTGGCAAAGTTCGTTTACTTGCTCTGGATCCTGTACCTGATTCGTCATGATCTGACCTCCTGTTCTTGGGACTTGAGCCAGTAGCCTGCTGTATTGCCTGCCAGTCTTGGATTTGTGAGCTTCTGTAGCCCATGAGCTACTGGCTTGCTGTCTGACCTGCCAATTTAAGGTTTGTCAGCAAGAACTGAAGGTATTAAAGGAAGAAGCTTAAGCTGCACTGAGGCATTGGTAAAAAACAAGTCTCCAGGAAATGAAAGAATACCAAGTGAGATGTTCCAACAAACAGACACAACACTGGAAGCACCTACTTGGCTATGCTAAGAAATTTGGAAGGCAACTATTTGGCCAACTGACAGGAAGGAGTCTATGTACATGCCTATTCCAAAGAAAGGTGATTCAACAGAATGAGGAAAATATCAAACAACATCATTAATATCATATGCAAGTAAGATTATGCTGAAGATGATACAAAAATGATTGCAGCAGTACATCGATACGGAACTGCCAGAAATTCAAGCCGGATTCAGAATAGGATGTGGAACAAGGGATATCATTGCTGACCTGAGATGGATCTTGGCTAAAAGCAGAGACTACCAGAAAGATATTTACTTGTGTTTTATTGACTATGCAAAGGCATTCAACTGTGTGAATTCTAACAAATTGTGGGTAACATTTTGAAGAATTAGAATTCCAGAATACTTAATTGTGCTCATGCGGAACCCATACATAGACCAAGAGGCAGTCATTCAAACAGAACATGGGGATACTGAGTGGTTTAAAATCAGAAAATGTATGCATCAGGGTTGTATCATTTCACCATACTTATTAAATCTGTATGCTGAGCAAATAATCCAAGAAGATGGACTATATGAAGAAGAACAAGGTATTAGGATTGGAGGAAGTCTCATTAACAACCTTTGATATTCAAATGACACAACGGTGCTTGCTGAAAGGGGAGAGGACTTGAGGCATTTACCGATGAAGATCAAAGACCATATCCTTCAGTATGGATTACGCTTCAACATAAAGAAAACAAAAACCCTCGCTACTGGACCAATAAGCAACATCATTGGAGAAAAGATTTAAATTGTCAAGGATTTCATTTTACTTGTATCCACAATCAACACCCATGGAAGCGGTAGTCGAGAAATCAAACCACACATTGCATTGGGGAAATCTGCTGCAAAAGACCTCTTTCAAGTGTTCAAAAGCAAAGGTGTCACTTTAAGGACTAAGGTGCTCCTGACTCAAGTCATGGTATTTTCAATAGCCTCACATGCATGTGAAAGCGGACAATGAATAAGGAAGACCAAAGGAGAATTGATGCATTTGAATTATGGTGCTGGTGAAGAAAACTGAATATACCATGGTCTGCCAGAAGAATGAACAAATTTGCCTTGGAAGAAGTACAGCCAGAACGTTCCTTGGAAATGAAGATGGTGAGACTTTGTCTCTTGTTCTTTGGACATGTTATCAGGAGGGACCACTCCTGGAGAAGGACATTATGCCTGGTAAAGTGGAGGGTCAGCAAAAAAGAGGATGACCCTCAATAAGATGGATTGACAATGATGAGCTCAAACACAACAATGATTGTGAGGATGGTGCAATATAGGTCAGTTTCGTTCTGTTGTACAGAGGGTCACTATGAGTCAGAAACAACTCAATGGCACCTAACAACAACATGGCACTTTAAAATATTGTTTTAGCACATACATAAGTAAAGTGTTTTGGAGACTGCTGGCCTAGACAGTCGTTCTTATAGGAGCTCAGAAGAGGAGCAAAATGACTGAGGTCTGGGAAGGTCTCTTTCTCTCTTCTCTCTCCCCTCCCGCCTTTTCTCTCTTTTTTGTTATTTATACTGTCATTTAATAAATACTTACCCAACAACTATTACATGGCAGACACTCCGCTAAACACTGGGGATATAGCTGTGAACAAGGTAGACAGGGTTTTGACTCATTCTAGTGAGAGAGACAACATGAAAACAAGTAACTGAAATTACTGCTAATTGTGTTAAATATCACAAAGGGAATAAACAAGCCTATGATGGTGGATAATGGTGAAACTGGCCATTTAGATAGGGTGGTTGTGGTGGCCTTATGTTGGAGGGACTGAAGAACCAGAAGAAGAGCACTCCAGACAAAAAAGAGGTGCATTAACAAGGCTTCAAAGAAGAAAAAGCTTGGAATGTCCCTGAAGCTGAAAGTAGGCCACTCTGACTCATCTCTATAAGACCTGGTGAGTCTTTTTTTAAAAAAGTCATTAAGTCAAACCTTAAAGATGTCTATACAGGAAATTTATAGAAAATCCAAACTATATAAACAAGGTAATAATACTTAGAAAACATTTTTATTCATCTCTGAGAACTGATGGAAATAAAGCAGGCTTTGTTTTCCCCAGGGAACAGGGTATAGGGAAGAAAGGTAATCCGTCTGCATCAGTACCAGCACCGCCATCACCCTGGCAGAGGAGTTGGCCCCTTGAGGGAAAGAGTTGTGTCTTGTTAATTTTTGTCTCTTGAGTGCTAGAACTGTGCCTGGTCTAAAGAAGATGCTTAACCTATGAGTGTCTTAAGAAGGAAGGGACAGGAACTGACATTTATTTAGTGCCAACCTCTGTGCTAGATCCAATTAAACAAATTTGAAAGGCAAATAAAATACACACACACACAAAAATACAACATGCTTGACAGACAATAGGCTGATGGGCTTAATAGACTTTAAAAATTAGCATATTTATTCTGAGCATAGATTCTAGAATGAGAAAGGTATACTGCTTTGAAGGCAAATCCAGATATGGTAGGTGTAGAGTTGGCCAAGGTGATCAAGAGAATGAGAGAGAATACTGTGATGTCTCTGAAGCTCATTCCTAATCTGGTGTACCTAAAGTTGACCTTCAGATGGTCCCTCACTACCATTGTTCTCTTTTTCTTTCTCACACTGAGGGTACAAATATAAATACAAGACAAATATCCTTCCCAAACTATCTAGCCAAAGGCCTGTGTAACCAAATAATTGAAGAATGGCTCCCTAAAGCGCAAACTATCTTTCTTAAAACTTTGTCAGAACTTGCGCTTTATTTACTACCACATTTTTTCATTGCATAATATGCTCCATCTTAGTTATCTAATGCTGCTAGAACAGAAATACCGCAAGTGGATGGCTTTAACAAACAGAAATTTATTTTCTCACAGTCTAGGAGGCTAGAGGTCCAAATTCAGGGCACCTGCCCCAGGGGAAAGCTTTCTCACTCTGTTGGCTCTGGAGTAAGGTCCTTGTCATCAATACTCCTCTGGCCTAGGAGCTTTTCAGTGCAGGGACCCTGGGTCTAAAGTACACACGCTCCTAGCTCTGCTTTTTTGGTGGTATGAGGTCGCTGTGTCTCTGCTCACTTCTCTCTTTCATGTCTCAAAAGAGATTGCTTCAGGACAAAATCCAATCTTGTAGATGGAGTCCTGTCTCATTAACATAACTGCTGCTAATCCCATCTCATCAGCATAGAGATAGGATTACAACACATGGGAAAACCGTATAAGATGACAAAATGACAGACAACCACACAATACTGGGAATTATGGCCTAGCCAAATTTATATACATATTTTTGGGGAACACAATTCAATCCATTACATACCCCTCTCAATTCTGAGGAAGAAATGAGCTAATTTTTGCCCTACATGATTTTTTTCCATTTTTACCAAGGTCATTTCTAATAAGTTCATTTATTCAACAAATATTGGACACCTGGCAAATCAACTGGAAGAGATTTATATTCTTGCCCATTCCAAAGAAAGGTGATTAAGTAGAATGAGGAAATTATTAAACAATATCATTAATATTACCTGTTAGCAATATCTTGCTGAAGATAATTAAATAATGACTGCAGCCAGACATTGACATGGAACTGCCAAACATTCAAGCTGGATTCAGAAGAGGATGTGAAATGAGGAGTACCATTCCTGATGTCAGATGGATCTTGGCTGAAAGCAGAGTATATCAGAAAGATATGTATCTATGTTTTATCAACTATGCAGAGACACTTGACTGTGTGGATCATAACAAATTATCAATAACATTATGAAGAGTGGGAATTTCAGAACATTTAACTGTGTGCATGCGGAACCTGTACGTAGATCAAGAGGATGTCCTTAGAACAGAATACAGGGATATTGCATGGTTCAGAATTGGAAAAGGTGTGTAGCAGGGTTGTATCTTTTCACCATACTTACTCAACCTGTATGCTGAATAAGTAATCCATGATGCTGAACTACATGAAGAAGAATATGGCATCAGGATTGGAGGAAGGCTCATTAACAACCTGTGAAATGCAGATAACACAACTTGCTTGCCAAAAATGAAGACCATATGAAGCACTTATGATAAATGTCAAAGACTATAGCCTTCAGTATGGATTACACCTGAAAGTAAAGAAAACGGAAGTCCCCAAGACTGGACCAATAAACAATATCATGATAAATGAAGATTTAAAGTTGTCAATGATTTCATTCTACTTGGATCAACAATCAATGTCCAAGTAAGCAGCAGTCAAGAAATTAAACGATGTATTGCATTGGGCAAATCTGCTACAAAAGACCTCTTTTATGTTCTAAAAAGCTTAGATGTCATTTTGAGGACTTAGGCATGGCTTACCCAAGCCATGGGTTTTTCAATCACCTCATATGCCTGCAAAAGCTAGGCAATGAAAAAGGAAGACAGAAGAATTTGTGCATTTGAACTGGGATGCTGGTGAAGAATACTGAATATACCGTGGACTTCCAGAAGAACAAACAAATCAGTCTTAGAAGAAATACAACCAGAGTGGTCCTTACAAATGAGGATGGCAAGACTTCAGCTGGCTTATTTTGAACATGTCATCAGGAAAGACCAATCACTAGAAAAGGACACCATGGTTGGTAGAGGGTCAGTGAAAATGAGGGAACTCCTCAATGAGATAGACTTAAAGAATAGCCAAAACAATGGACTCAAACATACTAAGGATAATGAAGATTACACAGAACCAGGTAACATTTTGTTCTGTTATACATAAGGTCACGGAGCCCTGGTGGTGTAATGGTTAAGTACTCTGCTGCTAACAGAAAGGTTGGCAGTTTGAATCCACCCAGTGGCTCCAAGGCAGAAAAGATCTGGCAATCTGCTACTGAAAAGATTACAGCCCAGGAAACCCCATGGGGCAGTTCTACTTTGTCTAGGGTCACTATGTGTTGGAATCGACTCAACAACACACAACAATGTACATAAGGTTGGAGCCTACTCAATAGCACCTAACAACAATAACGACTACGTGCCAGTCGCTAGCCCAGGGGCAGCAGATACAGGGGTAAACAAAACAGGCAAAGTCTATGACTTCATAGAGCTTTTATGGTAGTGGGGAGTGATAGGCAATAAATAAAGAAATAAATTATATAACATAATTTATAAAGAAAAATAGAGCAGGGAAAGGGGCTCAATAATGCGTGCTCAGTACGGGGAAAAGCAAGAGGAAGCAAAAAATGACAGGTGGAGCTCACCAGCCAAGAATGTCACCGTCATGAGGAATCTGCCCCTAGTCTTCCTCACAGTTCTCAGACTGATTTTTATTTAATCAGTGTTTGGGCAGAATAGAGCTTGCCAGGGCAAGATCCGGAAATCAGATGGTAATGTACATGGTATAAAAAAAAACCCAATGGTATAATTGCCTGGAAATAAAGGTCTCATATGTCATCAGTTCTCACCTGTGCTTTCTAATCTTCTCAGAAACCAACAGCTAAAGTAAAAAGGGGAAGGGACAGAACCAAGTGGTATATTGTCACAATGAGATGGTTGGGTTGAAGAAGAAGACGGCTGAATCAGTAAGATTTGAGAAAAGCAGCTCTGAGGAGACTACTGATAGTACTGATGTTCAAATGGCAAATAGAAAAGATTTAAGTTTGATTAAATAGCCCCTTTCAATCCCTGGTAAGTATTGTTTTTGGATGTTTGTCATTTCAAACTTAATCTATGAAAAGGAACCCACATGTTTGCTACCCTTCACCCAAACAGCCCTCATTCTAAATTCCTTTGACAAAGTTATCCTTATTTCCCTCTAGCACCCAGGATAAAGCCATCACTTCATTTTGGTGTTCTTTTTGGTTTTGGTTTTTGATCTTGTCCTTTATCACCATGTTGTGTCAAATACCAAATTCTTTTTTGTTCCTTCAAAACAATAAAATCTAGTTTTGCTTCCACTCCACATCCATTTCTATTGCTACTTGCTGAATTTTGGAGTCCATCCCTTGGACATAAACTAACATGGGAAGCAACAGAGTTCTAGCCTATTTCTCTAGACTACAGATACCCCTCTGCCCTTCCCCAACAGTCCTGCATACTTCTCCCAGATTATTTTCTTTTTTAAATTCTTTTAATTTTAAACCACCAGTCTCGCCTCATTTATAACTGAACCAAGGGCAAATGCCTCTGCCTTGTTTATAGGAACTGGTGCCTCTCAGTCTATACACAATGGGCCTACTCCTGGTTCCATCCTCAGGTCACTGCTCTTCTTCATTCCCATATTCCCCTGGGTGAGTTCACCCTTGCCCTCCCCCAGATCTTTATCTCCAACTCAGAATCATCCTTTGACTCCCAGGCTTCCATATTTGACAACCTGTTGAACATTTCAGTGGCCCGTAGATGACCCGTAGAAGAGACAACCCAAACTAAATATGCCCTAAATGGAACTTGACACTGGCGCTTCCTCCCATATCCCCTACCCAGAAACCCACACTAGAGAAATGACACCTTCAGATTTTTTCCCCATGGCCAGGCAATCACCAAGTCCTTCCAATTTTTATTTCTAAATATTAATTAAATCCATCTTCTCTGCTTTCTTTCTATTATCATTGCTTTTTGTTATTTCTTTCCTGAAATACAGAGATAGTATGAATTTAGCTTTAGCTTCTTAAAATTTCTCTTCCATTCTGAGTCCAAAGAGATCAAACTAAAGCACAAATCTGCACTTCGCTCTCCCATCAAAATCCTCAGTTGCTCTCCCATATCCACAGACTTAAAGTCCAAGCTCCTCGTCAAAGTATTCAGGGCTCTCATCTTCTTATACCTGGTCTCTTAAACGAATGAAGGGAAATGGGATCAACGGTATTCCCAGAACCATATAATATCAACACATTTTTCTACTTGGCTTTGCAATGATTTTTTTTTTTTATTAATTAATTTTTATTAAGCTTCAAGTGAACATTTACCATTCCAATCAGCCTGTCACATGTAGGTTTACATACATCTTACTCCCTTCTCCCACTTGCTCTCCCCCTATTGAGTCAGCCCTTTCAGTCAGTCTCTCGTTCCGTGCCAATTTTGCCATCTTCCCTCTCTCTCTATCTTCCCATCCCCCCTCCAGTCAAGAGTTGCCAACACACTCTCAAGTGTCCACCTGATTTAATTAGCTCACTCTTCATCAGCATCTCTCTCCCCGCCGCTGACCAGTCCCTTTCATGTCTGATGAGTTGTCTTCGGGGATGGTTCCTGTCCTGTGCCAACAGAAGGTCTGGGGAGCATGGCCGCAGGGATTTCTCTAGTCGCAGTCATACCATTAGGTATGGTCTTTTTATGAGAATTTGGGGTCTGTATCCCATTGGTCTCCTGCTCCCTCAGGAGTTGTCTGTTGTGCTCCCTGACAGGGCAGACATCGATTGTGGCCGGGCACCAACTAGTTCTTCTGGTCTCAGGATAATGTAGGTCTCTGGTTCATGTGGCCCTTTCTGTCTCTTGGGTTCTTAGTTGTCGTGTGACCTTGGTGTTCTTCCTTTGCCTTTGCTCCAGGTGGGTTGAGACCAATTAATGTATCTTGGATGGCCGCTTGTTGGCATTCAGGACCCCAGGCGCCACAATTCAAAGTGGGATGCAGAATGTTTTCATAATAGAATTATTTTGCCCATTGACTTAGAAGTCCCCTCAAACCAAGTTCCCCAGACCCCAGCCCCTGCTCCGCTGACCTTTGAAGCTTTCATTTTATCCTGGAAACCTCTTTGCTTTTAGTCCAGTCCAATTAGGCTGACCTTCCTTGTATTGAGTGTTGTCTTTCCCTTCACCCAAAGCAGTTCTTATCTAGTGATTGATCAATAAAAAACCCTCTCCCTCCCTCCCTCCCTCCCGCCTTTGTAACCACTAAAGTATGTGTTCTTCTCCGTTTTTTCTATTTCTCAAGATCTTATAATAGTGGTCTTATACAATATTTGTCCTTTTGCCTCTGACTCATTTCGCTCAGCATAATGCCTTCCAGATTCCTCCATGTTATGAAATGTTTCACAGATTCGTCACTGTTCTTTATCAATGCGTAGTATTCCATTGTGTGAATATACCACAATTTATTTACCCATTCATCCGTTGACGGACATCTGGGTTGCTTCCAGCTTTTTGCTATTGTAAACAGAGCTGCAATAAACATGGGTGTGCATATATCTGTTTGTGTGAAGGCTCTTGTATCTCTAGGGTATATTCCGAGGAGTGGGATTTCTGGGTTGTATGGTAGTTCTATTTCTAATTGTTTAAGATAACGCCAGATGGATTTCCAAAGTGGTTGTACCATTTTACAATCCCACCAGCAGTGTATGAGAGTTCCAATCTCTCCGTAGCCTCTCCAGCATTTATTATTTTGTGTTTTTTGGATTAATGCCAGTCTAGTTGGTGTGAGATGGAATCTCATCGTAGTTTTAATTTGCATTTCTCTAATGGCTAATGATCGGGGAGCATTTTCTCATGTATCTGTTGGCTGCCTGAATATCTTCTTTAGTGAAATGTGTGTTCATATCCTTTGCCCACTTCTTGATTGGGTTGTTTGTCTTTTTGTGGTTGAGTTTTGACAGAATCATGTAGATTTTAGAGATCAGGCGCTGGTCTGAGATGTCATAGCTGAATATTCTTTCCCAGTCTGTAGGTGGTCTTTTTACTCTTTTGGTGAAGTCTTTAGATGAGCATAGGTGTTTGATTTTTAGGAGCTTCCAGTTATCTGGTTTCTCTTCATCATTTTTGGTAATGTTTTGTATTCTGTTTATGCCCTGTATTAGGGCTCCTAGGGTTGTCCCTATTTTTTCTTCCATGATCTTTATTGTTTTAGTCTTTATGTTTAGGTCTTTGATCCACTTGGAGTTAGTTTTTGTGCTTGGTGTGAGGTATGGGTCCTGCTTCATTCTTTTGCAAATGGATATCCAGTTATGCCAGCACCATTTGTTAAAAAGACTATCATTTCCCCAATTGACTGACACTGGTCCTTTGTCAAATATCAGCTGCTCATACATGGATGGATTTATATCTGGGTTCTCAATTCTGTTCCATTGGTCTATGTGCCTGTTGTTGTACCAGTACCAGGCTGTTTTGACTACTGTAGCTGTATAATAGGTTCTGAAATCAGGTAGAGTGAGGCCTCCCACTTTCTTCTTCTTTTTCAGTAATGCTTTGCTTAACCGGGGGTTCTTTCCCTTCCATATGAAATTAGTGATTTGTTTCTCTATCCCCTTAAAATATGACATTGGTATTTGGATTGGAAGCGTGTTATATGTATAGATGGCTTTTGGTAGAATAGACATTTTTACTATGTTAAGTCTTCCTATCCATGAGCAGGGTATGTATTTCCACTTAAGTATGTCCTTTTGAATTTCTTGTAGCAGAGTTTTATAGTTTTCTTTGTATAGGTCTTTTACATCCTTGGTAAGATTTATTCCTAAGTATTTTATCTTCTTGGGGGCTACTGTGAATGGTATTGATTTGGTGATTTCCTCTTCGGTGTTCTTTTGTTGATGTAGAGGAATCCAAGTGATTTTTGTATGTTTATTTTATAACCTGAGACTCTTCCAAACTCTTCTATTAGTTTCAGTAGTTTTCTGGAGGATTCCTTAGGGTTTTCCATGTATACGATCATGTCATCTGCAAACAGTGATAGCTTTACTTCCTCCTTGCCAATCTGGATACCCTTCATTTCTTTGTCTAGCCTAATTGCCCTGGCTAGGACTTCAAGTACGATGTTGAATAAGAGCGGTGATAAAGGGCATCCTTGTCTGGTTCCCATTCTCAAGGGAAATGCTTTCAGGTTCTCTCCATTTAGAGTGATATTGGCTGTTGGCTTTGCATAGATGCCCTTTATTCTGTTGAGGAATTTTCCTTCAATTCCTATTTTGGTAAGAGTTTTTATCATAAATGGGTGTTGAACTTTGTCAAATGCCTTTTCTGCATCAATTGATAAGATCATGTGGTTTTTATCTTTTGTTTTATTTATGTGATGGATTACATTAATGGTTTTTCTGATATTAAACCAGCCTTGCATACCTGGTATAAATCCCACTTGATCAGGGTGAATTATTTTTTTGATGTGTTGTTGGATTCTATTGGCCAGAATTTTGTTGAGGATTTTTGCATCTATGTTCATGAGCGATATAGGTCTAAAATTTTCTTTTTTGGGAATGTCTTTACCTGGTTTTGGTATTAGGGAGATGGTAGCTCCATACAATGAGTTGGGTAGTGTTCCGTCTTTTTCTATGCTTTGAAATACCTTCAGTAGTAATGGTGTTAAGTCTTCTCTGAAGGTTTGGTGTAACTCTGCAGTGAAGCCGTCTGGGCCAGGACTTTTTTTTGTTGGAAGTTTTTTGATTACCGTTTCAATCTCTTTTTTTGTTATGGGTCTATTTAGTTGTTCTACTTCTGAATGTGTTAGTTTAGGTAGGTAGTATTGTTCCAAGAATTTATCCATTTCTTCTAGGTTTTCAAATTTGTTAGAGTACAATTTTACATAGTAATCTGAAATGATTCTTTTAATTTCATTTGGCTCTGTTGTGATGTGGTCCTTCTCGTTTCTTATTCGGGTTATTTGTTTCCTTTCCAGTTTTTCTTTAGTCAGTCTAGCCAATGGTTTATCAATTTTGTTAATTTTTTCAAAGAACCAGCTTTTGGCTTTGTTAATTCTTTCAATTGTTTTTCTGTTCTCTAATTCATTTAGTTCAGCTCTAATTTTTATTATTTGTTTTCTTCTGGTGCCTGATGGGTTCTTTTGTTGCTCACTTTCTATTTGTTCAAGTTGTCGGGACAGTTCTCTGATTTTGGCTCTTTCTTCTTTTTGTATGTGTGCATTTATCGATATAAATTGGCCTCTGAGCACGGCTTTTGCTGTGTCCCAGAGGTTTTGATAGGAAGTATTTTCATTCTCGTTGCTTTCTAAGAATTTCCTTATTCCCTCCTTGATGTCTTCTATAACCCAGTCTTTTTTCAGGAGGGTATTGTTCATTTTCCAAGTATTTGATTTCTTTTCCCTAGTTTTTCTGTTATTGATTTGTAGCTTCATTGCCTTGTGGTCTGAGAAGATGCTTTGTAATATTTCGATGTTTTGGACTCTGCAAAGATTTGTTTTATGACCTAATATGTGGTCTATTCTAGAGAATGTTCCATGTGCACTAGAAAAAAAAGTATACTTTGCAGCAGTTGGGTGGAGAGTTCTGTATAAGTCAATGAGGTCAAGTTGGTTGATTGTTGTAAGTAGGTCTTCCGTGTCTCTATTGAGCTTCTTACTGGATGTCCTGTCCTTCTCCGAAAGTGGTGTGTTGAAGTCTCCTACTGTAAATGTGGAGGTGTCTATCTCACTTTTCAGTTTTGTTAAAATTTGATTTATGTATCTTGCAGCCCTGTCATTGGGTGCGTAAATATTTAATATGGTTATGTCTTCCTGATCAATTGTCCCTTTTATCATTATATAGTGTCCTTCTTTATCCTTTGTGGCGGATTTAAGTCTAAAGTCTATTTTGTCAGAAATTAATATTGCTACTCCTCTTCTTTTTTGCTTATTATTTGCTTGATATATTTTTTTCCATCCTTTGAGTTTTAGTTTGTTTGTGTCTCTAAGTCTAAGGTGTGTCTCTTGTAGGCAGCATATAGATGGGTCATGTTTCTTTATCCAGTCCGTGACTCTCTGTCTCTTTATTGGTGCATTTAGTCCATTTACATTCAGCATAATTATAGATTAATAAGTTTTTAGTGTTGTCATTTTGATGCCTTTCCATGTGTGTTGTTGGCCATTTCATTTTTCCACATGCTTTTTTGTGCTGAGACATTTTTCTTAGTAGATTGTGAGATCCTCATTTTCATAATGTTTAACTTTGTGTTTGTTGAGTCGTTACGTTTTTCTTGGCTTTTTTCTTGAGTTATGGAATTGATATTCCTTTTGGTGGTTACCTTATTATTTACCCCTATTTTTCTAAGTAAAAACCTAACTTGTATCGTTCTATATCGCCTTGTATCACTCTCCATCTGGCAGTTCAATGCCTCCTATATTTAGTCCCTCTTTTTGATTATTGTGATCGTTTATCTATTGATTTCCATGATTTCCTGTTATGTGTATTATTTTGTTTATTTATTTATTTATTAGAATTAATCTTAATTTGTCTGTTTTTGTGCTTTCCCTATTTGAGTTGTGTTGATATCAGGATGTTCTGTTTTGTGACCTTGTATTGTGCTGGTACCTGATATTATTGGTCATCAGGCCAAACAATCTCCTTTAGCATTTCTTGCAGTCTTGGTTTAGTTTTTGCAAATTCTCTAAACTTGTGTTTATCTGTAAATATCTTAATTTCTCCTTCATATTTCAGAGAGAGTTTTGCTGGATATATGATCCTTGGTTGGCAGTTTTTCTCGTTCAGTGCTCTGTATACGTCGTCCCATTCCCTTCTTGCCTGCATGGTTTCTGCTGAGTAGTCTGAACTTATTCTTATTGATTCTCCCTTGAAGGAAACCTTTCTTTTCTCCCTGGCTGCTTTTAAAATTTTCTGTTTGTCTTTGGTTTTGGCAAGTTTGATGATAATATGTCTTGGTGTTTTTCTTTTTTGGATCAATCTTAAATGGGGTTCGATGAGCATCTTGGATAGATATCCTTTCGTCTTTCATGATGTCAGGGAAGTTTTGTGTCAGGAATCCTTCAACTATTTTCTCTGTGTTTTCTGTCCCCCCTCCCTGTTCTGGGACTCCAATCACCCGCAGGTTATCCTTCTTGATAGAGTCCCACATGATTCTTAGGGTTTCTTCATTTTTTTTAATTCTTTTATCTGATTTTTTTTTCAGCTATGTTGGTGTTGATTCCCTGGTCCTCCAGAAGTCCCAGTCTACATTCTAATTGCTCGAGTCTGCTCCTCTGACTTTCTATTGCGTTGTCTAATTCTGTAATTTTATTGTTAATCTTTTGGATTTCTACATGCTGTCTCTCTATGGATTCTTGCAACTTATTAATTTTTCCACTATGTTCTTGAATAATCTTTTTGAGTTCTTCAACTGTTTTATCAGTGTGTTCCTTGGCTTTTTCTGCAGTTATCCTAATTTCATTTGTGATATCTTTAAGCATTCTGTAAATTAGTTTTTTATATTCTGTATCTGATAATTCCAGGATTGTATCTTCATCTGGGAAAGATTTTGATTCTTTTGTTTGGGGGGTTGGAGAAGCTGTCATGGTCTGTTTCTTTATGTGGTTTGATATGGACTGCTGTCCCCGAGCCATCAGTGAGAAACTAGATTTTCCAGGTAATCAGCTAAAAAAAAATGCAGTCAGATCCCTATCTGAATTCTCCCTCTGGCTCAGGGTATTCGGATGTTAATGGAGCCGCCTGGGTAGGGTGGGGGAGGGATCAGAGAGCTAGGAGTGTAGCACCACAGAATATAGAGCTGATCCCCGCGTTCACGCTCTGCCCCCATCCGCCAAAATCCCGGCGGGACGGCTCCCTGGCTGGGATGCTAGTCTCCCCGCTCCGAGACCAGTCACTTCCTCCCGGGGACTTCTCCCTCTGGTGCGCCGCACCACTCGCGCGAACTGGGTGGGCATCTCCCGCATGAACGGCTGGGCCCCCCCCCCGGGGTCTATTCAAGGGAATATAATTGGGCCCCGCGCTCACGCCCCGCCGGCGCAAGCCCAAATCCCAGTGGGATGGCTCCCCGGCTGGGACGCTGCTTTCCCCGCTCCGAGACCAGTCACTTCCTCCCGGGGACTTCTCCCTCCGGTGCGCCGCGCCGCACACGCGAACTGGGTGGGCGTCGCCCTCACGACCAGGTGGGCCCGCCCCCTGGGTCAATTCAGGGGAATATAACTGATCCCCACGCTCACACCCCGCCTGCTTTCGCCAAAATCCCAGTGGGATGCCTCTCCAGCTGGGACGCTGCTCTCCCCGCTCCAAGACCAGTCACTTCCTCCCGGGGACTTCTCCCTCTGGTGCGCCGCACCGCACACGCGAACTGGGTGGGCGTCCCCCCGCACGAATGTGTGGGCCCCGCCCCCGGGTCGCTTTAGGGAAATATAGCTGATCCCCACGCTTGCGCCACGCCCGCTTCCCGCCAAACTCCCGGCGGGATGGCTCCCCGGCTGGGACGCTGCTGTCCCCACTCCAAGATCAGTCACTGCCTCCCGGGTGCTTCTCCCTCCGGCTGGGCCTCTACGCCGCCCGCGCCAACCAGCTAGACTCCCTCCCAGGATGGGTTCGGGGTGGTAGGGCTGGGCCCCTTGTCTGTGCCGTCTCCCCCCCTGGGCTCTGCCCCAGATTGGGCTCCGAAGGTCACCTGCCTCGTACGCTGGCTCCTAGTTCTGAAAACGATCGCTGTCTGCCCGTATTTGTTCGTTTTCCGTCTCTAAGTCTGTGTTTGTTGTTCAGAGTTCGTAGATTGTTATGTATGTGATCAATTCACTTGTTTTTCCGAGTCTTTGTTGCAAGAGGGATCCGCGGTAGCGTCCACCTCGTCAGCCATCTTGGCCCCGCCTCTGCAATGATTTTTTACTTTCATTTGAATATAAGACCATAGGCATTCTCTTCAGAATAAATATGAAGGCTTAACTCAGGAGAAGTCAAAGAAACTACTTTCATTCCTATGGAGAGTATAAGTTTTAAGGTATACTTCCAACCAGATGGCAGCCATTAATCCACTCCTTTACAGAAACATAACCCCAACTGCTCACTCAGCTCCTCTCAGTAAAGAGGAAGGTGGGTAATTATTTGAGTTTGAAAGGACTTCTCTACAGACAAATTCACCACAAGATTGTGAATTAGGTGATTTAGTATTCCAGTACTCAGCCACTATTATCCTCAGTGGAGTCCCTGGGTGGGGCAAATGGGAAATGCATGCTAGGCTGCTAACTGAAAAGTTAGAGGCTCTAGTCCACCCACAGGCACCTTGGAAGAAAGGTCTGGAGATCTACATCCAAAAAATCACACAGTTCTACTTTGACACACATAGGGTAGCTGTGAGTCATAATTGTCTCAACAGCAAAAAACCCAGTGCCATCGAGTCCATTCCAACTCATAAGAGCAACTGGCTGTTTTTCTTTTTTTTAATTCTCAGTGATATTCTAGTGCTATTGAATGAAAAAAAATATAGTAAATTAAATAAACATTTGTACTTAAGATTTTCCCCAGATTCTGTTTTCTCAGTGTGGTTTTCCTAGAGACGCCTCCACTGTATCTCTTCACAAAGCCGTGGCCAGCTCAGTAGTGCACTCATGTTTATTTCCCCTCCTTTCCTGCCTTGTTTTCCTGTTTTCAGTCTCAATGTCCTGAGATTACACCTCCCAGTAAAGTCCTAGTCCTCAGGTTTGCTTGGGCTCTGTTTCTACATAATCCGGGCTAAGGCAGTGCCCAAACCACTATCCAAACAAGTGCTTAAGAAGAACATATTTTACAAATAAACTTAAAATCAAAATTCGCTGCAGATACAGAAATGTGAATAACTGTCTTTTGGGAATTCTTGGCTACAAAAAGCCTGAAAATGTAATTTTTTTTTTTAAGCCTCAGCATTTATGGCATTGTCATTTAAAAAAAAAAAAAAATTTGTTGTAAAAATATAGGTAACACAACATTAGCCAATTCAACATTTTTCAAGTATACAGTTTAGTGAGATCATTACATCAATTATGTTGTGCCACTATCACCAATATCCATTGCCAAGCTTCCCATCACCATAAACAGAAACTCGGTGTTTCCTAAACCGTGATTCCACCTTCTACCTCCCTTCCACCCCTGGTACCACCCCTGGTAGCCACTATTAAACTGTGATCTCTGTGTTGTCACCGTGATTCGAGTCAATTCCAACTTATAATGATCCTATAGAACAAAGTAGAACTGCCCCATAGGGTTTTCTAGGTGGTAATCTTTATGGGAGCAGATCACCAGGTCTTTTCTCCAGTGCAGCCACTGGTGGCTTAGAACGCCTGAACTTTCAGTTAGCAGCAGAGTGCTTAACCATTGCGCCACCAGGATTTCTTTGTGATCTCCACACACTTGCTTATTCTAGGTATTTCAGATTAGTGAAGTCATACAATATTTGTCCTTTTGTAATTGACTTATTTCACTCAGCATAATGCATTCAAGGGTCAACCATGTTGTGGCATGTACCCCTCCAAAAAAAAACACGTTGCCATCAAGTCGAATCCAACTCATAGTGACCCTGTAGGACAGAGTAGAATTGCCCCATAGGGTTTCCAAAGAGCACCTGCTGGATTCAAGCTGCTGACCTTACGGTTAGCAGCCATAGCTCTTAACCACTACGCTACCAGGGTTTCCCATTTTTCTTTATGGCAGAGTAATATTCCCTTGAATGGCTACAGCACATTTTGTTTATCCGTTCATCTGTTGAACATTTGGGTTGTTTCCACCTTTTGGCTATTGTGAATAGTGCTGAAATAAACATTGGTATAGATCTGTTTGCATCACTGCTTTCAAATCTCTTGAGTATATACCTAAGACTTAAACTTCTGGATCATGTGGTCGCTCTATGTTTATTTTTTTGAGGAACCACCAAATTGTTTTCCACACTGGCTGCACTATTTTGCATTTCACCAGCAATAGATGAGTGTTGCTATTTCTCCACATCCTCGCCAACATCTGTCATTTTCTGTTTTTTAATTCAATCCTTTGTTAATAGAGGTTTGTCATTTTAGATTTGTCTATTGTTTCCTCATGATTAGTCAAGTTATGTGTGTCTGGCCAGAAAGCTACACTGCCCAAGTGCCCCTCATTGGTGATGAATTTTGATCACCTGGACAAAGCTGCTAACCCTTTTTCTAAGTGTGTACTTAAATGTCTGTATTTTTCTCGTTACTAACCTCATCATAGCTTGACAACACTGCCTTAAATATTGTTGTCGACTTCACCATTATTGCTTCATGACTTGCTCCCCTCTTCCCAGCTACCAACTAAAATGTAAGCACCACAGAGGAAAGGATCATTGCCTGCTTTGTTCACGGCTACAATGTATTTCAAGTACCTTGTACAGCGCCCAGCATCTAGTTATTGAAAGAATGAATCAAGAGTTGATTCTACTTAGTAGAATATTGGACAACAGAGAACTCATTATCATAGAAGTCTAATCATACCAAAGCAGTGCCAATTCAGTAGTCCACAATAATGGTGACAGGATGAAAAATACATGACTGAGGATAATCATAACTCCACCCTCCCTCCACACCCCATTTTAGCCAATATATTAACCAAGACCATTAGTAGAAAAGCTGACTGGGTTAGGGTGCAGTTTATACTGCCCTTGTCACTCTCTGGAGGCCCTACTAATAACAGTGAAATGGCTAAAAAGTGGGGAAAAGGAGGACGTGTGAGAGGAAAAGAATGAATGTAGCATGGACTTGAGCAGATTTTGCTCACCAGTCCTGAGCTGGGATCACACACAGCCAGGCCTCACTGTGCATGGCTCTAGCATGCATGGATTTTAGTTATGAAGGTTTAGTTAACATTTTCTGGGTGGCACAAACATTTAAGCACTAGGCTACTAGCCAAAAGGTTGGCAGCTGGAATGTACCCAGAAGCACCTCAGAAGACAGGCCTGACATCGGCTGCTGAAAGGCCACACCCTTGAAAACCCTATGGAGCAGTTCTACTCTGCACAGACGGGGTCGCCTTGAGTCAGAATCAACTCCACAGCGACAACAACAACAACATGGTTATGTTAAATAACCCAGCCCCCAACATCATAGTTCAAATTTAGTTATCATGGTTCATTTCAGTTTGGTAATTGCATAAATTACAAACTTTGCTGCTAGTTCTTCAACTTACTATGTAAATAACAGATGCACACCATGATCAGTAACTGAGGACCAATCACATCACCTCTCTCAAAGTCTGTCAGTGCCTAGTCATCATGCACCTGTCATTCAGTTCGTGTGCAGACAGCAAAGTGCATAGTTGTGTTGCTACTTGTCTCCCAGTGATAAATCTACCTGACATTTTACAAAAATGAATAGTCAGAAGAGGGAATTGGGCAACAAAGCTGAAAATGTAGCAAAGAAGTGAAAGTAGATTTCAAATTGGACATAAATGGAATTGCAGAAAAAACAGCTGGCACCAGCCATTCGAAGACTGTATATCTGCATACAGAGGAACTTAGTGAAGAGAATCTTATGGACATAAAAAGATGAACATGGTCGTGACAAAAAGGATGAAGATGTTCCATAAGAAGTGAGGTTGGCAAAAAACCTCACATTAAAGGAACCCTCAGTGATATTTCATGACATGGATGGGCAAAGGTAAAATGTTGGAAGCTGATCCAAACTCAGAAGAGAGAATGACAGTTCCCTGAGGCATAAGGAGATCTTCACTCTGTACGGTAAGTTACACAATGAGAAGGCAAGCATTGTTTAAACTACTCTTGTTTACAAAGAAAGAAAACACTTTAATTCTCAATATTTCCGATGTCTAAAATTCCAGAACGCTAGAGAAATAGTACCTTTGGTGTGGGTTTATTCTTTTCGTTTATCTCTACATTTATAACTGACAGTAACAAAGCTTTTAGTATTTTGACAAAAGTTTTAAAGGGCATAAAAAAAAAAAAACCAAACCCAGTGCCTTCGAGTTGATTCCAACTCATAGCGATCCTACAGGACAGAGTAGAACTGCCCCATAGAGTTTCCAAGGAGTGCCTAGCGGATTCAAACTGCTGACCCTTTGGTTAGCAGCCGTAGCACTTAACCATTATGCCACCAGGGTTTCCTTAAAGGGCATAGAAGACTCATAATTTTTCCACTGATTGTTAAGATCACTACGCGTGGTTTCAGCTTGCACGGTCACTTTACCATCTGGCACTACCATGCATAATGAGGACTGCCTCTATTGCACTCAAGGCAAAGTGCAAGTTAAATGCTCAGAAATAGAAAATAGAAAGTCATTACCATAGCCATGATCTGAATAAAATTAAGAACCACTGCCTGCCTCCCTTGTGGATCAATCCCAAATCTGTATCTTTTGCTCGAGTTTCCATGTGACTTCCAGGCATCCCACCAGCACCTCATATAATACAGCCAAAGCTGAGCTTCTTCCTCAGTGTCCCAACTACCAAAAGCCCCAAGCAACTTGATTCTCTATCATAGGTTATTGATTAGAAGTAATTTTTTTTCTTTGATTGTGGTAAATATATAGACAAGAAAACACCTGCCATTTCTACAGCCTTCACATGCATAGTTCAGGGACATTAATTATGTTGTTCAAAGATCACCATTAACCATGCCTGATTTTTTCCATCATCCTTAACAGAAGCTCAGTGTCCGCTAAGCATTGTTTTGATGGAAAGTAAGAGAGACATGAAAAAACAGTAGCTTAAACAAGATAAACATTTATTTTCCCATCAAAATAAAACTGCAGAATTTAGCAATCCAGGGCTAGCATGGTGACTCCCCAGTTATCAGGAACTCAGGCCTTTTCTCTTTTTGTTCTGTAATCCTTAGTGTGAAGCTGCTATCTTGAAGTTAACTATGGTCACAACTTGGCTGCTGGTGCTTCAACCATCATATTCCAGGCAGAGAGAAGGAAGGCAAAGAAAAAGTGCTCCCACTCTGCTGAGTCAATATGCTGTACTTTAAAGAGTTTTCATGCAGATCACACTCAATGATGTCTGCTTATGTCTTATTGGATATTCCTACCTGTAGTGAAGGAGCCCTTGTGGTGTAGCGGTTAAAACACTTGGCTGGTAAATAAAAGATTAGCAGTTTGATGCTTCGAAGGTCAGCGGAGCAAGGGCGGGGGTTTGGGGACTAGGGCTTAAGGGGACTTCTAAGTCAATTGGCATAATAAACTCTATCATGAAAACATTCTACTTCCCACTTTGAACTGTGGCGTCTGGGGTCTTAAATGCTAACAAGCAGCCATCTAAGATGCATCAATTGGTCTCAACCCACCTGGATCAAAGGAGAATGAAGAACAGCAAGGTCACATGATAACTATGAGCCCAAAAGACAGAAAGGGCCACATGAACCAGAGACTTACATCATCCTGAGACCAGAAGAACTAGATGGTGCCCGGCCACAACTGATGACTGCCCTGACAGGGAACACAACAGAGAACTCCTGAGGGAGCAGGAGAACAGTGGGATGCAGACCCCAAATTCTCATAAAAAGACCAGACTTAATGGTCTGACTGAGACTAGAAGAATCCCAGCGGTCATGGTCCCCAAACCTTCTGTTGGCCCAGGACAGGAATCATTTCTGAAGACTACTCATCAGACATGGAAGGGACTGGACAATGGGCTGGAGAGAGATGCTGATGAAGAGTGAGCTACTTGTGTCAGGTGGACACGTGAGACTGTATTGGCATCTCCTGTCTGGAGGGGAGATGGGAGGGTAGAGAGGGTTAGAAACTGGCAAAACAGTCACGAAAGGAGAGACTGGAAGAAGGGAGTGGGGCTGACTCATTAGGGGGAGAGTAAATGGGAGTATGTAGTAAGGTGTATATAAGCTTATATGTAACAGACTGACTTGATTTGTAAACTTTCACTTAAAGCACAATAAAAATTATTAAAAAAAAAAAAAAAGATTAGCAGTTCGAACCCCCCAGCCACTCTGTGGGGTAAAGATGTGGCAGTCTGCTTCCACAAAGATTTTACAGCCTTGGAAACCCAATGTCCTGTAGGGTCACTATGAGTTGGAATTGACTCTGCGACAATGGGTTTGGTTGTTTTGGTTTTGTTTTTTGTTTGCTTGTTTGTTTTATGTGCAATGGAGACTGGGAAATAGAATTTTTAGCTAGACATGTTGATACTCTTGAGACTATGTGGGCTGATTACATAAGAAAATGGGTAGAATGGATATTGGATTAACAATTGGTAGTCTCTGTCAGCTATGGGTAATGATTCTACCATTCACTCAGTCATCAAGCCGAGACCTGGGAATTATCTGAGCCCCTTCTGTCTTCCTCACCGACCAAATTCAAGGTTAGTTTATTTTACTTCCTAAATACCTTTCAAAATTGCATCCCCACTTCCTTCTTTAAAGCTCCATTGCCTAGAATAGTGTGCATGACACAGTGTTTATGTTTACAAGTGTTTACGGAATGTTGATTCAATAGCTGCTTTTCATACAATTGAGGGAAGCTGTCTCAGTGAACTTTAAATTGGGGTCTTCAAACTGTATTCCTGTTGTATTTATAAAGTGCAATTCCTGGAATTATTTGTGTTACAAAGTCATTCCTTATTCTCCAACATAGTGCAATTTGAATTGGTTTTCCAATTTAAACAGTATGCAAGGCAGGCAAACATACTCTTTTCTATAGTATTTCCTTTTTCTTAGTTATATAACTTTGTAAGTATCTCATTCCTCTTGTCTCTTGCACTCTGTCCTCCAAGAGACCTCTAGGAGACGTCCCTCAGCACACCCATAGGTAAACATGTACGTGTACACACACACACACACACACACACACACACACAGTGATGGCCTCAAAAAATCTTGTTCCTTAGCAAGTCAAAATGTCAAACATCTCAGCAGCAGGTATGAAAAACAGTAAGCCTGTCCCTGCTGAGCCTCCTGCTGAATATTCCATATGCCAGGTGCTAATTTTAGGATAAATTAGGAGAGGAAGAAAGGAAAAGTTTAAAAATGGCCTGTTGTCACTGCTCCACAAGAGCCCCCTTTCCTTTTCTTCTCAAGCAGCTGCTGCAGAAGCTTCCATGAATGCAAAAGAATTCACCAGATGACTTAAACAAATAAAACTACTGGGTGAAGCTTATTGTTCCGGAGAGACCAAACAGTGTGACTGGCCTTGGGTTGATGGACTTCACTGGAATACAGCAGGGCTGATGATGAATTGGAATAAAATATTTGGCAGTGGTACTTTATCCTGGGACAATTGACCAGCTTACTTTAAATTCATTTCCTGCAGCTGGTGAGTGGGCGGCCAGGTCTGCATCCCACCCGTTGTAGCCGCATAACACATCTTTGACTTCGACCGGTTGCCCTCACCTGATTAGCTGTTTCATAAAACAATGTACATCGCGGATCATTTTCAAAACGTTTGTCCTCCAATTCCTGACATTCTGGAGTAAGTGAGTTCTCTGCCAGCTCGGCACTTGCTCAGAGAATGGGTTGTTTTGACAAGCTGGGGAGTAGACCATTTGTGAGCAGCCTCCACGCCAGACTTTAAGAGTGGTCACATTACAAATGCTATCTTATCTTTACTTGAAATTTTCTACTTTGTTGCTCTGGATATTTCATTTACATAAAAAATTTATTTTCACACAGCAGCATGTGAGGTCGGGTGTGGGGGATGGCCAGTGGAAACAAATGCACAAAGGTAATTGCTGAAATTTTTCATTATGCTCAAAGACCCTATTTCATAGTTTGGTTTTTCAAATTACAATTTCATACAGAGTTGAAGTCATTTCAACATGAATATCATTCTACATAACAAACTAGATGTGCAGAAACTCAGATACTCAGAATTGGTGAAGTAAGGAATCTATTACCGTAACCCATTGCCATCAAGTCAATTTCAACTCATGGTGACCCTACAGGACAAAGAACTGCCCCACAGAGTTTCCAAGGAGCACCTGGTGAATTTGAACTGCCAACATTTTTGTTAGCAGCTGTAGCGCTTAACCACTAAGCCACCACGGTTTCTAGGAATCTACTACCCAGCCCCAGCGCCGTCGAGTCAATTCACCTGCAAATGTTGAGGACTCATTTTAGGGATGTTTTAGGCTTCCTGTGCTACTCTGTCCTACAGGGTCACTATGAGTCAGAATCAACTCAATAGCACTGTGTTGGTTGTTGGTTGGTGCTATGTGTAAGATACCCTGGTGGTGCAGTGGTTAAGTGCTCAGCTGCTAATCAAAAAGGTAGGTGGGTGGTTTGAACCCACCAGACTGTCTGCAGTGGAAAGATGTTGCAGTCTGCTCTTGTAAAGAATATAGCCTTGGAAACCCTATGAAGTAGCTCTGCTCTGTCCTGTAGGGTTGCTATCAGTCAGAATCAATTCAACAGCAATAGGTTTTTTTGTGCTCTGTGTATTAGTAACTGTTCCCCAACCCAACTTCCAGTTTCTTTAGTAGTGAAGGCTCTTGTGAGTGCTTCTCCCTACTTTTATTTACTGCCCCTTTTTCATCAGTCCCTCTGTGACATTTCCTCATCGCCACACAATATTGCTATTTATTCATTCTAAAACTCAGAAGTTTCTACCAAGTGCTAGGAAGCAGGGCCTGAACACTGAAGAATTGTGTATTATCCTGCCTTAGACCTTTGAAGTAGATTATTGACAGAAACTGTCAAAACTTTTTTAGGCTAGCATTTCCTAATCCATTAAGAATATCCCTCTCAGAAACAAATCACCAACTTCACACGGAAAGGGAAGAGGCCCCGGATAAATAAGCATTACTGAAAAAGAAGAACAAAGTGGCAGGACTCGCACTACCTGATTTTAGGACCTATTATACCATCACAGTAGTCAAAACAGCCTGGTACTGGTACAACAGATACATAGACCAATGGAACAGAATTGAGAATCCAGACATAAATTCATCCACTTATGAGCAGCTGATATTTGACAAAAGCCCAGAGTCCATTAATTGGGGGAAAAGCCAGTCTCTTTAACAACTGGTGCTGGCATAACCGGATGTCCATCTGGAAAAAATGAAACAAGACCCATACCTCACACCGTGCACAAAAACTAACTCAAAATGAATGAAAGACCTAAATATAAAATCTAAAATGATAAAGATCATGGAAGAAAAAACAGGGACAAGGCTAGGAGTCCTAATACGTGGCATATATAGTATACAAAATATTACTAATATTGCACAAACACCAGAAGAGAAACTAAATAACTGGGAGTTCCTAAAAATCAAACACTTATGCTCATCCAAAGACTTCACCAAAAGACTAAAAAGACAACCTACAGACTGAGAAAAAAATTTTGGCTACGACAAATCCCGTCAGTGTCTAATCTCTAAAATCTACAAGATAACTGCAAAACCTCAACAATGAAAAGACAAATAACCCAATTAAAAAATGGGCAAAGGATATGGATAGGCACTTCACCAAAGAAGACATTCAGGTAGCTAACAGATACATGAGGAAATGCTCACGATCATTGGCCATTACAGAAGTACAAATCAAAACTACAATGAGATACCATCTCATCCCAACAAGGCTGGCATTAATCCAAAAAGCACAAAATAATAAATGTTGGAGAGGTTGTGGAGAGATTGGAACACTTATACACTGCTGGTGGGAATGTAAAATGGTACGACCACTTTGGAAATGAATTTGGCGCTTCCTTCGAAAGCTAGAAACAGAACTACCATTAAAAAAAAAAAAAATCCACTGCCATCAAGTTGAATCCGACTCATAGCAACTCTATAGGACACAGTAGAAGTGCCCCGTAGAGTTTCCAAGGAGTGCCTGGCGGATTCGAACTGCCAACCTCTTGGTTAACAGCCATAGTACTTAGCCACTACGCCACCAGGGTTTCCAGAATTACCATACTATCCGGCAATCCCACTCCTTGGAATGTATATCCTAGACAAAAAAGAGCCTTTACACAAACAGATATATGCACACCCATGTTCATTGCAGCACTGTTTACAATAGCAAAAAGATGGAAATAACCAAGGTGCCCATCAACAGATGAATGAATAAAAAATTATGGTATATTCACACAGTGGAATAATACCCAACGATAAAAAACAATGATTAATCCGTGAAACATCTCATAGAGGAATCTGGAAGGCATTATGCTGAGTGAAATTGGTCAGTTGCAAAAGGACAAATATTTTATGAGACCACTATTATAAGAACTCATGAAAAGGTTTAAACATAGAAGAAAACATTCTTTGATGGTTACGAGGGCAGGGAGGGAGGGAGGGGGTGTCCACTAATTAGATAGCAGACAAGAATTATTTTAGGTGAAGGGAAGGACAACACACAATACAGGGGAAGTCAGCACAGCTAGACTAATCCAAAAGCTAAGAAGTTTCCTGAATACAACCAACACTTTGAGGGGCAGAGTGGCAGGGGTGGGGGTCTGGGGACCGTGGTTTCACGGGACATCTAGGTCAACTGTCATAACAAAGTATATTAAGAATACTTTCTGCATCCCACTTTGGCAAGTGGTGTCTGGGGTCTTAAAAGCTAGCAAGGGGCCATCTAAATTGTATCAGTTGGTCTCAACCCACCTGGAGCAAAGGAGAATGAAGAACACCAAAGACACCAGGAAAATATGTGCCCAAGACAAAGAAAGGGCCACTTAAGCCAGAGACTCCATCAGGCTGAGACCAGAAGAACTAGATGGTACCCGGCTACCACCAATGACTGCCCTGACAGGCAACACAATAGAGAATCCCTGATGGAGCAGGAGAAAAGTGGTTTGCAGACCTCAAATTCTAGTAAAAAAAAAAAAAAAAAAGACCAGATTTAATGGTCTGACTGAGACTGGAGGGACCCCAGAGGTCATGGCTCCCAGACTCTCCGTTAGCCCCAAACTAAAACCATTCTTGAAGCCAAGTCATCAGACTAAGATTAAACTGGACTATAAGACATAAAATGATACTGGTGAGGAGTGTGATTCTTAGCTCAAGTAGACACATGAGACTATGTGGGCAGCTTCTGTCTGAAGGGGAGATGAGGACACAGAGGGGGACAGGAGCTGGTTGAATGGACGCGGGAAATACAGGGTGGAGAGAAGCGTGCTGTCACATTGTAGGGAGAGCAGCTGGGGTCACATTACAATGTGTGTATAAGTTTTTGTAGGAGAAACAGACTTGAATTGTAAACTTTTACTTAAAGCACAATAAAAAAAAAGGAAACAGGAAAAAAAAGAATATCCCTCTCCCTTTTGCATTTGCACTAAATGTAAATATAACACTAGGCATTTTATGTTTTAAATTTGGGGCTTATTTTGGAGAATTTTTATAATTTTGTCAGAAATTATATGTGGAAATTAATTTTTTCTTCTTTCCTAAATCTGGTTTCTTTTTTTTTTTTTTTTTTTAAGCACTTTGGCAATGGTCAGAAAGCAATTTACTAGGAAATATTTTCATGAAGATTGAGGATGATGGCAGCATAGATGGGGTGTAATCAGAAAAGCAAAGTAGAAAGGTATTGGACACAATGCACATGGAACATGAAAAGGGCAAAGAGGACAGTCTCTCTCCGTGAACACAGGTATGTTAGGATTGATGAAAGTCAGAAAAGGATGCTCAGGTATCTGTGAAGTACATATTCCTGAACCCAAAGAGACTTTTTCTAACTGGTGTATTCAAATCTCATTCCCTCCATGCAGGCCTGGTCCTTCAAAGGATTCTGGCCTCCTGGTGCCCCCAACACAGTGGCTTTGGACGAGTGCCATCTGCACTCTCCTTAGGCCTTCCTCTTGCTACTGAGGCCAGGTTTCTGCAGGCTTCCATCATCAATCTCTGCAGAGTTTCCTCTGAGAAAGATCCAGCAATGCCTACTCTTCCTGGATAAAGTCCACAGCCACATCCTCAACAGCCACTGAGTCCATGTCCTGGCTCCAGCTTCTGGAAGTCTAAGTGAATGTGCTCTCTGAGCCCAAGAAGCCACTTTAGGAAGAGGGCAGGAGTGGAAGCAGGGGCATTGGGCAGTTCGGAGGCAGATGAATGATGATGTTTTGTCCATACAGCTGGTCAGAGCAGTTGAAATCCTTACTTGTGATTGCCTGGATGTGCAAGATGGTCTCCCTGGTCCCCAGCTGCCTCAATGGGACTAGCTCTCCCTGAGCCAAACCGGGGACCATATTTAACAATGCTCCTATTACTGTATATTGTGTTGTCTTCAATTAGAAATAAAGCTGTGCAACAATCGTCATGGGATTGTCACTTCAAGCTGCCTCTTCCGTGCCAGTAGGAAATCCTAAATCTGATTTTATGACGGAAGACAGAAGGCCTTCCTAAAGGACTGCTTTTCCCAATTAAAAAAATATATTTTAGCAAGAGAAAACAGAGATTTAAATTAGCAGAGCCTGAAGTTAACTTTCAATTGGCAGTCACAATTTTGCAAAGGGGATGAACCAAGCTCTCACACCTCCCATCATCTCTACTTACTTGGCCAGTTATTTAACTTTTCTGGTCCTCAATTCCCTTATCTGTGGAGATAAAAATAGTACCTACTCTTTATGATGTTGTACAGATCAAAAGAATTAATGTGTATAAATGCTATGATCCATGCCTGGCATGTGGTAAATGTTCAGTAGATTTTAGCTATTGTCATTTTATCATTATTGCCTTTTCCTACACCTTCTACTTTTCTTTCTCCCACCCACATTTCCTTGTGAGGGAATAAGTCACTTCCAAGCATATAGGAGTTTAAGAAGTGTGATCTGGGGCTATGGTGACAATCTAGTTCTTTTTATAAACCGAAAATATTTCAATCTCAAAGAAAAGAAAGTTAACCTGGAGCCCTGGTGACACAGTGTTTAAAGCTTGGCTGCTAACCAAAAGATCAGCAGTTTGAATCCACCAGCGGCTCCTTGGGAACCCTATGGGGCAGTTCTACTCTGTTGCTATGAACTGGACTCTACTCGACAGCAACAGGGTTTTTTTTAATGCACAAAATATTGAACGAGGCAGGAAGCATCAAAAGAAGATGGACGAAACACACAAAGTCACTGTGTACTGTACTAAAAAGAACTTGTTGATTTTCAACTATTTCAGGAGGTAGCATATGATCAAGAACCAATGGCACTGAAGGAAGAAGTCCAAACTGCAATGAAGGCATTGACAAAAAACAAGGCTCCAGGAATTATTGGAATACCAATTGAGATGTTTCAACAAATGGATGCAACAATGGATGTGCTCACTTGTCTATGCCAGTAAATTTGGAAGACAGCTACCTGCCAACTAACTGGAAGAGATCCATATTTATGCCAATTTCAAAGAAAGGCGAATGCAACAGAATGCAGAAATTATTGAGCAATATCATTAATATCAGGGCCCTAGCGGTGCAGTGGTTAAGAGCTAGGCTGCTAATCAACGGACTGGCAGTTCGAATTTACCAGTTGCTCCTTGGAAACCCTGTGGGGTGGTTCTACTCTGTCCTATGGGGCCACTATGAATAGGAATCAACTCAACAGCAATGTAAGTGTTTTTTTTTTTCAATCACTAGTATCACATGCAAGCAAAATTTTGCTGAAGATAATTAAAAAATGGTTGTAGTACATCAACAGGGAACTGCTAGAAATTCAAGCCAGATTTAAAAGAGGATGTAGAATAAGAGATATTGCTGATGTCAGATGGATCTTGGTTGAAAGCAAAGAATAGCAGAAAGATGTTTACCTGTGTTTTATTAACTATGCAAAGACATCTGACTGTGTGGATCATAACAAATTTTGGATTACATTGTGAATAACAGAATTTCTGGAACACTTAGTAGTGCTCATGTGGAACCTGTACATAGACAAAGACGCAGTCATTTGAACAGAACAAGGGCATACTGTGTGGCTTAAAATCAAGAAAGGTGTGCATCAGGGTTATATCCTTTCACCATACCTATTCAATCTGCATGCTGAGCAAATAATCCAAAAAGCTGGACTAAATGAAGAAGAACGAGGCACCAGAATTGGAAGAAGACTCATTAACAACCTGTGATATGCAGTTGATACAACCTTGCTTGCTGAAAGTAAAGAGGGCTTAAAGCACTTACTGATGAAGATCAAAGACCCCAGCCTTCAGTATGGATTACACCTTGACATAAAGAAAACAAAAATCCTCACAACTGGACCAACAAACAACATCATGAAAAATAGACAAAAGATTGAGGTTGTGAATAATTTTATTTTACTTGGTTCCACAATCAATGCCCATGGAAGCAGCAGTCAAGAAATCAAAGAACATATTACACTGGGAAAATCTGCTGCAAAAGACCTCTTTCAAGTGTTAAAAAGCAAAGATGTCACTCTGAGGACTAAGGTGTGCCTGACTCAAAGCATGGTATTTTCAATCGCCTTATATGCGTGCAAAAGCTGCACAATGATAGAGGAAGACTGAAGAAGAATTGATGCCTTTGAATTATGATGCTGGCAAAGAATATTGAATATACCATGGACTGCTAGAAGAATGAACAAATCTTAGAAGAAGTACAGCCAGAATGCTCCTTAGCAATGAAGGTAGCAAGACTTCTTCTCACGTGCTTTGAACGTGTTATAAAGAGGCACCAGTCCCTGGAGAAGAACATCATGCTTGGTAAATTAGAGTGTCAGTGAAAAATAGGAAGACCCTCACGGAGATGAATTAACACAGTGGCTGCAACAATGGGCTCAAGCAACAATTTTGAGGATGGATGGTGCAGGATCAGGCAGTGTTTTGTTCAGTTGTATGTATACAGGATTGTTACGAGTTGGAACCGACTCAACAGCACCTAACAACATCAGATGACATGCACACATTGAAACTTCACACATAGGTTCCTGTATTTGAGTCTTTTTTTTGCCCCATTCCAAAGGCATTGACATTCAACTGGACGTTTGTGTGCATAAGAACTTATATTCACACCTATATAAAGCATCAAGAGTGAGAGAAAAATGCAAGTCAGAATATAAAGAATAAATTGTATTTACCAAGATTGAAAATGCACATAATAAACAGGATTGCTTTATTTATTTAGTTAGTTTTTACTTTTATGACATGACTACAGCTGGATTAAAGCAAAGGAATCGAACAGAACCAACACATTTAATTAGTCGCCCCCCTAAGTGATAGGGGCCGACAGCAGATTTTCTTCTGCTAAATGAAAGCCATCAACAAGCTGTGGTATGCCTGACTGACCAAATCTTTCAGTAATGTCTGACGTCAGCTTTCTGTTGTGTCTGTAGGCACTAACAGTGATTTGAATCAATATAACACTTCCTATTATTGTGAATAAAATGCTTCATTTAGTTAGTTCTTTGGTTGGCATGAGGAAAATTTGTTCTCTGATTAACTGATTCAAGCAATATCCTTTGAATTTCAAATACTGTGACAGTTTTATTTCAGTACAACTTAAGACCAGTAATAGAACTACATACAGGTGGTATTGGCTTTCTATTTGTTCCTCACTGCCACTGAAGATCACAGATGTTTCCTTACTCATAATGAGGTAATCCCACTGCCATTCATACACAAGGAAAGAAGGAGAAGGCACCCAAAAGTCTATGTAGCTGGAGGAAGAAGAAGCAAAATGCCTAGCTAATCTACAAATCTGATAATTAAACCCTTCAATAAGTGAAAGTTTGATGTATTTGCATTGAAAACGTCTGAATCAGAACACTAAAGTTCAAGACATTCTGTGCTAAATTTGAGACAGCATTCAGATGGACTGAACCATGTTTTATGATGTGCTATTTTTTCATCTTTGGTATAGAATTTCACTACTTATGGAGGAATTGAAAATGTAATTAAAACTAGCTTCACCTCTTGAGATGAATAGTCTACATGCAGTGATCTCTTCCTTCTCAAAATGACCAGCTCACTTCAACAGCCATCTATTGAGGGTTACACGGTGCTATTTCTGGGGATTCAGAGAAGAATAAAACACGGTTCTTGTTCTTAAGTAGTTCTCCTTCAATTTAAGGATCAAAAGAAAGTCAAGAATTAGGGTACTGGGGTGGGGGAAGCATGGAGTGGGGTGTGGCGAGGACATTTGGGTCTCACTCTTTACAACATTCTTTTTAATAATTACTGACCAGACTGTCTCCCCATATCTTTGCCAACTCTCAGTATTTTGAATCTTCCTTGTGAATGTTTACAGTAAAACATTCATCTGATAAATGCCTATGGTAAAACTCTTATGTCCAAGTAAGTTTTAGGATGCTGTCAGTGACAAAGTACCCCCGTCACATAACCAACTAACTCCAAAACAAGTCAAATGATGGTTAACATGATAATAGAATTACAGGTAGGATACAATGGGAGCACCATGAAGTCAGAATTTAGCTTAGAGAACCAGTTTCTTGACCAAAATTATGCCATTGGTAAGCAGCACAGCTGGGATTTGTGATCAGGTCTTTCTGTCTCTAAGACCTGTGCTCTTTCCACTTCAGATTGAAACTCACAATAACAAATTCCAGGGCTTACCACAGGAATATGCAACATTAAAATTATTTTCAATATTTCATGTGGAACTGGTATTAATTGCAATTTTGATGGTGTGTTCTTTAGGTCTTCTTCATACCCTGATTTCCTCACCAGTAGAGAAATTCTTTACAGTGCAGTGGAAAACACAAAAATTGTTATTGTTGTTAGGTGCTGTCGAGTCAGTTCCAGCTCATAGTGACCCTGTGTACAACAGAACTTAACACTGCCTGGTCCTGCGCCGTCCTCACGATCCTTGCTATGTTTGAGCCCATTGTTGCAGCCACTGTGTCATCCATCTCATGGAGGGTCTTCCGCTCTTTCACTGACCCTCTATTTAGCAAGCATGATGTCCTTCTCCAGGGACTGATCTCTCCTGATAACATGCCCAAAGTACTTGAGATAAAGTGTCAACATCCTCCTAGTTACTTAGGTTCTCTGAGCTTCAATTTTTAAAAAGGAATTTTATTTTTTTGTTGTTGTTGAGTACACAGCAGAACATATACCAGTTCAACAGTTTCTGCATGTACAATTCAGTGGCATTGATTTCATTCTTTGAGTTATGCAACTGTTCTCACCTTCCTTTTCCGAGTTGTTCCTCCACCATCAACAAACTCACTGCCCCCTAAACTTCCTATCTAATCTCTTGAGTTGCTCTTGTCAATTTGATCCCACATAACTAGATCTTAAAGGAGCACAATACTCAAAGAAGACATAATATTTACTAGTTAAGCTAAAATATTGATTTTTTTATGATGATTTCAGAAGATATTTTTGGTTTAAGGTTTAAAGATTATCCCGGGGCATTAATATCAGGGGTTCATTCAGCCTCTGAACTTCAGTTTTCTCATCTATAAAAGCCTGGCAGTGTTGTGGAAAAGATCAAATGAAATAATGAATGCAAAGTCCACAGTATGGCATTTGGCACAGAGTGACCACTCCAGAAAGGTGAATTCTTCCCTTGATTTAAGAGAACACATGCCTTTGAGACCATCTGAGAAGACACTTTAGACCTGGCAGGGATTGAAGGAGTGCCTTGTTTGCCTCACTTATTGCTCAGAGTTGGGCATGGAAGCCCAGTGCCTTGATGACATGCTTTTTTCAAGGTCACAGAGAGATGATTTATTACATTTCAGTTCCCTTTCTGTGCCTAGGAGAGGGACATCCCACACCTGGGACACTGGCGAACTAGCTTGGGTTTGAGGAAATATTGCCAAACTTTTTAATTTTATTGATGTTATTGGGGAAAAATAGCAGCCTGTTTTAATTTGTTTCTTTAATCCTTAATGAGGTTGTACTTTTCATGTCTATTCGCCATTTATATTTATTTTTCCGTGAATTTCCTACTGATATTCTTTTTCTTTTACTTATTAATTTTCAGGAATCCTTGCTGGATTATGGAATTTAACCCTGTGTTGCTATCGATGTCATAAATATATCTTCTTCTCAAACGATCGGTTGTATATCTTTTAGCTTATTTAGATCTTTTCCATACCTAAGTTCTAAATTTGTACGCAACCCAACCTGTCAAATCTGACATACCCTAAGAAACTCTCTACAATTCAAGATTATAAATTTATTCTCCCACATCCTAGAACCATTTGTTGAAAACTCTGTCCTTTTTCACTGAATTGCGTTGGCACATTTGTCAAAAATCAGTTGTCCATGTATGTATGTTCCTATTTCTGGACTCTGTCCTTTTTCATTGATTTCTTTGTTAGTCTTTATACCAATACCACACTGTATTGACTATTGTAGCTTTGTAATAAATCTTGAAATGAGATAGGATTAGCCATCCAAATTTGTTATATTCCAAAGTTACTTTGGCTCCGCCAGGTCCTCTGCATTTCCATGTGAATTTTATAATCAGCTTGTGGATTTCTACCAAAATCTCCTGGGATTGCACTGAATTTATAGCTCAAATTGGTGTGAATTGACATTTTAACAATATTGAGGTTTCTGATACATAAAGTGGTATTTTTTATCTTTTCATTTGTCTAAATCTTGCATAATTTCTCTTAGCAATGTTTTGGAGTTCCACCAAACAAGTCTCTCACATTTTTGGTCAGATTTATCTCTAAATGTTTCATATTTTTATGTTATTGTAAGTGATACTATTTTTAAATTTTCAATTTCCAACTGTTTATTGCTAGTAAATAGAAATGATTTTTATGTATTAATTTTGTATCATGTAACCTTGCTAAATGCACTTACTAGTTCTAGTAGCTTTTTTGTAGATTCCTTAGGATTTTCTGCAAATAATGACAGTTTCATGTTTTCTTTTCAATCTGGATGCATTTATTTCTTTTTCTTGCATTATTGCACTGGCTAAAACCTATGCTAAATACAGGTTGTGAGAGCAGACATCCTTGTCTTCTTCCCAATCAGAAGGAAAGCATCCAGTTTTTAACCTTTAAATGTGACATTAGCTATAGGTTTTGCTGTTGTTGTTGTTGTCGTTAGCTGCCCTGGAGTCAGTCAGTTCATAGTGACCCCACACCCAATGCAATTGGATTGTTGTGATCAAGGTTTTCATTGGCTGATTTTTGGAAGTAGATCATCAGGCCTTTCTTCCTAGTCTATGTTAGTCTGTAAGATCTGCTGAAACCCATTCAGCATCATAGCTACATGCAAGCCTCCACTGACAGGCAAATGGCGACTGGGAGCACTGGCTGAGAATCGAATCCAGGTCTCCTTCATGGAAGGTGAGAATTCTACCACTGAACCATCACTGCTCTCGTAGGGTTTTTGTAGATGCCCTTTAGTAGGTTGAGTAAATTCTCTTTTATTTCTAATTTCCCAAGTGTTTTTATCAGGAATAGATGTTGGATTTTGTCAAAGGCTTTATCTGAGTCTATTGAGATGATCATGTGGTTTTCTTTTTTAGTTTGTGTTAATATGGTGAATCATGCCAATTTGTTTTCAAATGTAAAACAACCTTACCTTCCTTGGACAAACCAAACTTTGTCATAATGTTTTATCCTTTTTATATATTGTTGGATTCAATTTGCTAAAGTTTTGTTTAGAATTTTGCATCTATGCTTATGAGGAATACTGACTTGCAGTTTTCTTTTTTGTAATGTCTTTGGTTCTGGTATCTGGGTAATGACAGACTCTTAGAATGAGTTGCAAAATATCTCCTCTAATTCAATTTTTTGGAAGAGTTTGTGTAGAATTAGAATTATTTCTTCCTTAAACTTTTGGTAGAATTCACCAATGAAGCCATCAGGGCCTTGAGTTTTCTTTGTGGGAAAGTATTTAATTAAAAACTCAACTTCTTTAGTGGATATACATATATTTAGGTTATTTATTTATTCTTGAGTGAGCTTTGGTACTTTGTCTTTCATGGATTTGTCCATGCCGTCTAAATTGTCAAATTTATTGATTTAAAGTTATTCATAATATCCCGTTATTATCCTTTTGTAAAATCTGTGTTGATGTCACCTCCATATTCCTGATATTGGTAACTTGTGCCTTTCTTTTTTGTCAGTTTAGAAATTTATCAATTTAATTAATCTTTTCAAAGAACTAGCTTTTAGTTTCACTGACTTTTTCTTTTTATTTCACTAATTTGTACTCTGAGCTTTACTATATCCTTTATTCTGTTTACTTTGGTTTTAATTTGGTCTTTTTTTTCTAGTTTTCTAAGGTGGAGGCTGCAGTCACTGATAGGAGACCTTTCTTCCTTTCTAACACAGACTTTAGTGCTATAAAGTTTCCCCTAAAAGCTGCTTTAATTGAATCTCACGAAGTTTTATATGTTTGTTTTTACTTTTGTTCAGTGCAAAATAATCTCTAAATTCTGCTTAGATTATTTCTTCGACCCACGGGTTATTTATAAATGCTGTTTAGTATCCAAATATTTTGGGGTTTTCCAGAGATCTTTCTTTTATTGATTTCTGATTTAATTTCTCTGTGGCCCAAGAACATCCTTTGTATGACTTGCATTCTGTTATATCTATTGAGATTTGTTTTATGGCACAGAATATGGTCCATTTTGGTGAATATTTCATGTGGACTGGAAAAGAATGTGCATTCTGCCATTGTTGGGTAGAATGTTCTATATGTGTCAATTAGGTCAACTTGATTAATGGTGTTTGTAAAATCTGCTATATCATTACTGATTATCTGCCTACTTGTTTTATTAATTATTGAGAGAAGGTTACTGAAATCTTTGATAAGAACTGTGGATTTCCTATTTCTCCTTGTATTAATTTTTGCATCCTATATTTTGAAGTTCTCTTATTACATGTATAATTTGGATTGTTATATCCTTTTGATTAATTGACCGTGATTAAATGGCCTCATAAAATCTCTGGTAACGTTCTTTACTCTGAAATCTACTTTGTCAGTTATTAATAAAGCTACTCCATCTTTCTTCTGTTAGTGTTAACATGGTATATCTTTTTACTTTTAACCTATTGGGCCTTTTTTCCTCCTGAGTGTATTTCTTATGAACAGCATATAATTGTCTTGCTTTTTTGTTCAATCTAACAGTCTCTTTTAATTGGGGTGTTTATACCATTTACATTTCAAGTAAATATTAGCTGTAACTCTTTGTTATTTTACTGCTTGCTTTAGGGTATATAGTATACATTTTAACTTCCTTTAACAACCTTCAAGTGATTCTATACCACCTCATGTATGGTATGTTTGTCGTTGTTACTAGGTGCCGTTGAGTTGCTTCCAACTCACAGCAACCCTACATACAAGGTAAGGAAACACTGCCTGGTCTTGTGCTGTCCTCATAATTGTTGGCCATGTTTGAGACCATTGTTGCAGTCACTGTATCAGCCTATCCCATTGAGGGTCTTCCTCTTTTTCATTGGTCTTCTACTTTACCAGGCATGATGCCCCTTCTATAGGGATTGGTCCCTCCTGATAACACATCCAAAGTATGTGCTTCTAAGGAGCACTCTGGTTGTACTTCTTCCAAGACAGATTTGTTCATTCTTCTGACAGTCTGTGGTATATTCACTATTCTTCACCAACACCATAACTCAAAGACATCAATTCTTCTTTGGTCTTCCTTATTCATTGTCCAGCTTTTGCATGCATATGAGGCAATTGGAAATACCATGGCTTAGGTCAGGTGCTCCTTGGTCCTCAAAGTGTCATCTTTGCTTTTTAACACTTGAAAGAGGCCTTTTGCAGCAGATTTGCTCAATGCAATACATCGTTTGATTTCTTGACTGCTGCTTCCCTGGGCATTGATTGTGGATCCAAGATGAAATCCTTGACAACTTCAATATTTTCTTTGTTTATCATGATGTTGCTTATTGGTCCAGTTGTGAGGATTTTCGTTTTCTGTTGAAATAGACATGGCCATGATACATTAAAGGGTCAAAATTCCACCCCCCAAAATTTCAACTATGTGGTCACATGATTAGATTTTCCTTTTTTAAAAAGTATCTCTGATCACAGCGTGGAAAGCGGATCGGAAGATGGTGTGACCAGAGACTGAGAGTCCTGGCCAGAGGTCATACAGTATCTCAGATCAGAAGTGGTAAGGCTTGAACTAGAGCAGTGGCAGTGGTAGCAGCGAAGAGGGGAAATATTTGAGAAACCTTAGGACAGATTCCTGGGGAGGGAGAGGAAAGAATAAGATGGGATTCATACGCATTTGAATAGGGTGATTTGATGCAGTGGTCCATTAACAAAATTTTGAACAAGGAAAGGAACAATTTTTAAGGGAAATTGGTGAACTAAGTTGAAAATGCAAAAGTGAACACATTTTTCAAAAGAGTTTTGAGGAAGGGCTTGCCCTACAAGATAGCAAAATATTATGCTATAAAACTACAATAATTAAATTAGTATGGTATGTTACCTAAAAAGACAGATTTGAATTTAAAATTTGTACATGACAAAGATGCCATAAACAGTATTAAAGAACAGATAACAAAACATAAGTAGATAAAAGGTAAGTATCCATAATATATGAAAAATTCCTTAAGACAAATAAGTAAAGGACAGAAAATCTAATAGCAAAATAGGCAAAAGGTTAAAACAGGGCAATTTACAGATGAACTACAAATGGCCAATGATAGTAAGAAAATACTAAACCACTGTCTAGGTGGTTATGCCTAAAATTCAAATAATGAGATTCATCTTTCACGTCTCAAAGTGGCAAAAGGTAAAAATATTTACCATGGCTTGAAAATGGAGAAATGAACATTCACATATTGAAAGGGGTGTAAATTGGTGCAATCTCTGGAAAGTAATTTGGTGCATCTTTTGATCTCAAATCTGTGTGGGACCTTATCCCTCAGAAATATTGGCACTATAAAACAAGGGTATAATTACAAGGATACTCACTTCAGTAGTGCTTATAATAGGAAAAAAGGGGGATTATCGAACTAGGGGTTTAACAAATTGTGTTACATTCATAAGTGTAATACTATTCAAATGTATTAAAAAAATGAAGCAGACCTATATGTTGCTGGGTGAAAAGGTCAGGTTTCAGGAAATAATTTAAAGTATGATGCCATTTTTACAAACAAGCATCTATTAAATGCAGCAAATGCCAGAAACTGGGTCATAAGCTAGGTTTCCAGGAGAGAACAAGAGAAACAAAGTGCTCCCTACTATGGAGGTGAAAATTGCTCACAGGGAGCACCCTGGGGGCTGAGCCTGTCCTCCGTGGTCGGGGAGTAGAGTACGTAGAACGTTACTTTTTTACTTTACACACACATTTGAATTGTTAATTATTTCCAATAAGCAATTTTTGCTTCTGTAACTTAAAAACTAAGTTTTAAAAGAAAAGTTATACAATTTTTACTTATTATATTTTCAAATATTTAAAACAGTGATAATGCTAATTAATTTTCTTGAGAGTGTGAGGAAACCGGTGCTCTCATACTCTGCTGGTGAGAGTATTCATTTGCTTAAAACGTTTTGGAGGGTAATGTGGCAACCTGTATTTTTTTTAAAGCCTTAAAAATGTGTTTTGACCCCTTTCCTCAGCTGCCACTAAGGTGCTCATTTTTCCGAGGAAACCACGGCTGTGCTGGGGTGAGGCTCTCAACTCATCTGAGGACCGGCAGGTGTCTGGCAGCTGCCAGCCCTGCACTCGCCTGGCCATGGGCTGCACCTCTCTGCCCTGATCCTGCCTGAGTTAGTCCCGGCTCATGGAGATCCCAAGCACAATGGAATCAACAGCTGCCGGGTCCTGCGACTCCCCCACCGTAGGTCGTGAATCAGGCTGCCGTGATTTATAGTTTTCACCAGCTGATTTTCGGACATAGATTTTTCTTTCTAGCCCATTTTAGTCTGGAAGCTCCACTGAAATCTGTACATCACGGCAACATGCAAGCCTCCGCTGACAGACTGGTGTTGACTGCACATGAGATGCACTGGTCAGGAATTGAACCTGCATCTCCCACACGGAAAGCTAGAATTCTACCATGGAACTGCCAAAGCCTTAGAAACCAGTTGTCAGGGAGTCAGTTCCGATTCATGGCGATACCATGTGTGTCAGAGTAGAACTGTGCTCCAGAGGGTTTTCGGTGGCTAATCTTTCCCCTACTCATAGATGATCATGTTTCTATAGCTGCTAACCAAAAGGTCAGCAGTTTGAATCCACCAGGTGCTCCTTGGAAACTCTATGGAGCAGTTCTACTCTGTCCTATAGAGTCGCTATTAGTGGGAACTGACTCGAAGGCAATGGTTTTTTGTTTTTTAATATAATGCTGAGATAAACATCTTTGCTTATGGTTTCCTTGTTGCTTTATTAATATTTAGATTATTTCCTTGGGAAAGTTTCTGAGTAGGATTACTGAATCAAAGGAAAAATGACTACTGATTGGAAAGAACTCTAGGAAGTTTCGAACTTTAGCAAGACTTGGACGTAGGAGGTGAGGCAGAGAAAGCAATCTAGCGTGAGACTGAAGTTTTTGGCTTAGGTACCTGGATAGGTGATGATGTTATTAATTAGGATTGGGAACACAGGTTACAGTGGGTGTGTGTGTGGGGAGCAATAACGAGTTCAGTTTGGACATGTTGCATCTGAGGTGATTATAGATCATGTAGATAGAGAAATTTTTAGAAGGCAGTTGGAAATACAGGGCAGAGGGCCAGGAGGGGATTCTGAGCTACACATACAGATATGGGATTCACAAAATTGGAATCCCCAAGTCCCTGGGGTTTCTCAGATATATTTGCAGGGGTTTTGTGTGTTCACGAAGTTGATTTTTTATATATATTTATACTTGCATTGCAACAACAATCTGGATCATGTGGATGACCGATGAGTATTGCCAATTTATTTCAGTGATTGCATTTGTATTCATGCTTATGATCTTGCTGGTGCCAACTATCACAGAGCCAGGCTTCATATGCAAATGATGCAATCAGGTCAAATGAAGACAAAACGGTGGCATCGTGTGCTTGCCCACAGGAATAAAGGTTTCACAGTAGTTTGGATAGAGAGACGTGGAGGGAGAACTGAATCATCCCTGGAACATAGCTCTTTTTAAGTGAAGGACCTGTGCTGGCAGCAGCCAGCCTCTCGTTCCCACTGTGAGCTGAGAGCTAAGTTTCAGAAAGCAACATCACCTTCCACATCAATTCATGTTTATGTCACTTTAGGAGTGTTTTATTTATACTTACTTTATAAAGCTTATGGTTATATAACTATATAATAACTATAAGCAGAAGAAATTTACATTCAGTTTTGTGTTTAAGAAAGTAGATAATATTATAATAAAAATGATTTCAGTCAACATTGAAAACCTAAGGGAAATGCTTTCATTTAAAGGGGGCCTGCACTGCCCTGACAGGGAACACAACAGAGACTCCCTGACAGAGAGGGAGAAAAGTGCAGAGCAGAACTCAAATTCACGTAAAAAGACCAGATTTAATGGTCTGACTGAGATGGGAGGAACTCCCAAAGCCACAGCACCCAGACACTCTGTTAATCCAGCACCAAAACCGTTCCCGAAGCCCGCTCTTCAGACAAAGATTAGACTGGACTATAAAACATAAAATAATACTCCTAAAGAGTATGCTTTTTAGTTCAAGCAGATACATGAGACCAAGTGGGTAGCTCCCACCAGAAGGCAGGACGAGAAGGCAGGAAGGAACTGGCTGAATGAACACAAGAAACCAGGGGTGGAAAGGGGGAGCGTGCTGTCACATTACAGGGATTGCAACTAGTGTCACATAATAATATGTGTATAAATTTTTGTATGAGAAATTAACTTGAGCTATAAACTTTCACCTAAAGCACAGTTTGAAAAAAAAAGGGGGGGAGTGTCTGTACATTGTACAGATTTGTGTGTGAAGACTGAGGAATGACTATGAGTAAGACTTCCCAAGAGAGAATACAGACGGAGAAGGAAATGGTGCTGAGAACAGAACCCTGGGAAGAAATGGTACAGAAGTGAAGAATAAAGGCAGGGAGAAAACGTAGAAGTAACCCCACGGTAAGTGGAGGATAAAGAAGCCAAGAGAGTTCTTTAACAGGGGACAATTGGAAAACATCCTTACAAGTCACGGACAGCCTTTGCCCAAACACTGTCAGTGTAGGGTCAGAAGACAGGTTTTTGCAGCTGAAGGAGTGAATGGGATGTAAGAATGTGGGAATGGTGAGGGCAGACCTTTCTTAAAGTAAGTTTGGTTACGATGAAAAGAAGGATGTTTCTGGGATGGTACACAAAGTCATTATAAATGCAAGACTTTGAGTAGGTTTATGTATTGAAGAAGGGGCTAGTGGAGAGAGCATCCCCATATAGGCCAGAGGAGAATAACAGAATAAGGTCTCAGAGTAGGTGGGACTCAGCGTTATGCTGTCAATGACTGGCAGAACTGACTGTGAAGAGTGATAATACCCCTCCTTTTGAGATGAGACATGAAGAAGTTTACAAGTGAAAGAAACCAGAAATTGGAGTCCATCAGGCTTTTAATTTTCTGTGAAGAAGGCCCAGGGTGATGAGAAGGCAATAGTCTAAAGCTCATGAAAACAGTGTTAGAGATTTGTAATGGCTTTTATGGGGAATGGGCAGGGAACTTAACAGCAATGTTCAGGCTTTTTGGGATCTGGGTTCTAGTCTTAGCTGTGCCACTTACTAGCTCTGAGAATTGGTAAGTAAGTTAACCCGTCTAAAATTTTTTAAATGAAGAATTTGGACTGGGTAATTTCTGAAGGGAGTCTCTGGGTGGTGCAAATGGTTAACAGCTACTAATTGAAAGGTCGAAGGTCGAGTCCACCTCTGCAAGAAAGGCGTGATGATCTTTTGAAAGACCAGTCACGGAAAACTCTAGGGAATTCCGTTCTACTCTGACACACAGGGGGCAGCTGTGAGTCGGATTGACTCGATGGCAACTGTTTTAATCTTTAAAGAGTTTTCTAGTTCTCAAATCATTTAACTTAGAAGTCAGGTGCTAAATCCTTTATAGTAAATAATGCAACACAATAAATGCTTTTCTTTCCCCTTCAAAGAGTGACCTTAGGATAAAAAACATAGGCCATTTTAGATGATATCTAATTTGAAAGTTCATGTGGAAAATTAAAAAGCCAGTTAGAAGAAAAAGGGAAGAGGACTGGAAGATTTATTTTTTTATCTTCATTTGCCAAACACTCCAGTCAAGCGCCAAAACTAAACACCACTCACAGAAAGATCAGGAACCAGGGTAAGGCCTCTAGCTCTTGAAAATTTGTAAGTGAATTCCAGCTATGAGTTAAATTATTGTGAAATTCCAATGAGGAATTGAGGAAAATGAGACAGCCTCGTGGGATTCTTTATAACAAAACCCCCTCTACAGTCTGGAAGCTGCTGTGCAGATTTAAGGAAAGAGGGACTCTGAATCAACAGGCTTGAGAACGACTGAAAGAGCGTAAATTTAGTTGTTCCCCTTTCTTTGCTCTCAAGCACTTTGTTCATACCTAAATTTTTAAAAAATTATATTTAAATTGCAAGCTGAAGGATTAATCAACCGGAGTAACTTCCTGAAGATTATACCTGGCCTCGTAAACAGAGTTAAGACTACACTCACCAACCATGGGATCCTTTACTCTTTATTGCTCCAATGGGAAAGTTCTTTACATAAAAATGACCAAATCAAGAGTAAAACATCTGAGCTGTGCCTGAAATGCCAGAAAATCCAGGACCAAACATTCACTGACGAGTACAGCCAGGAATATTCAGGAAACAGCTTTTACGGAGTTGCATGAACTTACTAGACGCCATTGTTTTCAGCTCTCAGCCAACTGCAGCTCCTAGGAGGGCCGGGCCTCCAGCAGAAGGAAGAGTTTCAGTCCTGCTGACTCTTAGACCATTTATCTATTTATACCTCTGCTTGTCTCACAGAATGTGAGTTCCTGGACAGCAGAGAAATTGTCTAATTCATCTTTTTATCCCTAGCACCTATAACAGTAACCTACATACAGCAAGTTCCTAATGCGTGCTTCTAGGATAAATGAATGAGATTCAGTGTTTCAAATAATTAAAGTCAGAGTGTGTAATAATGTTCAAACATTCTTAAGGTGTGGGCAATAGCAGTTCTTTTCAGTTATGCTAACACAAAATTACCAAAAGAAATGGCAGCTGGCATCTGTGAAAATTAAGCATATATACACTTTTTTATATTCCTGAATACATGTATGAGCATATGTTGTTTTGATTTTTTCCACACATCTCTTGCCAGGCGAACTTTTCTAAAATATCATCTTTATTTTGTTATTCCCTGATTAAGGACCAATGATGGCTTCTAGTTGCACAATGTATTGGTTTGGAACCCTAGGACAACCTAATAAAAAGCAGAGTTTTCAATTAAGGCCAGGATTTCATCAGCATTTTATAATGCAAATTATATAGAATTATGCTATGTTGGTATAATTATTAATCAGAACTTATTTGAATGGAATGGAATGAACAGAAATCCAACTCAATCTAGTTTAAAGAAAAAAGAGGGAATATTTCTTTGAGTAATTGGGAAGTCCAGAAGATTGCATCTGGCAGTAGGAATGGTGGATTCCAGAGGCTCAAACTGTGTCCTCAGGAACTGTTTCTCTCTCAGCTGCATTTATTTCTTCTTGGCTTCATTCAGCCAGTATTTCTCCTCTGTGAAAGCTAGATGACCTCCAGCTGCCTCAGGCTCACATCCTTCAAGTATAGTAATCCCCGAAGTTGGGGAAATCTTCCCAATCAACCCCCCAGAGGAGAAGTCCTAGGGAAGACTCTGCTTGGCCTCAACTGGGTCATGCACCCCATTCCTCAACCAATTACTATGCTGAAAATAATGGACAATTTTGATTGGCTAAATCTGGGTCAGATGACCTGGCCTTGTGGCCAAGGGAAGGTGGGGTGACTAGGGGCAAATTAGACAATAAGCAAAGTACACACAGGCTTCCAGTAAGCAAGATATGCACAGGCTTAATGGTGTTTACTTACTAATTCGTAGTGCACAATTTCACATGGCTTTCAGGCTTTTTTTTTTTTTTTTCAGGCTAGATGTGGTCTTATCAAAGATGTTGTGAAAAACAGGTGAAACTGTGCACTACGGATTAGTAAGTAAGCCAGTGCGTACCTTGCTTATGGGGTAACCCATCCCTGGTAGAGTCTCATCATGGTCATTTCCTTCAAGAGCACTTGTCATCTGCCCTTTGGAGGGCCATTCTCCAAAGGAAAAGTGAGTGGCTCTTACCAGGAGGGAAACAAACTGACAAAAGTAGCTTAGCAGTGCACTACACCAAGGCTACAGGTCCGTGAGCTAGCTGGCATCCACTCAGACAGCTCAAGGGTCCATTCCGAATGGTTGGTGTCCAGGCTGTACCACTGTTAACTGTTTTAAATATCGATCCTGCATGACGGCAACTCACCACTAAATAAGTTAAAAATAACATGTGTAATGCAACATGAGCAACTGTTGAACACACACATAAAAGGACATTTACTTTTATGGAACAAAAATTATACTTTGCACTGAAAAGTTTTTCTTGGAGCAGTATTTTTCAGAGCCTGACCAGACTGACAGCAGCAAGAGAGAACTGGTGAAACCCAGGGCCCGACACCCCCCCCTTTTTTTTTCTCTTTAAGAAAAAATGAGTAACATGTATATATAATTCTTCATAAAGTGTATCATATCATCACTCACCCCAATATCTAAAAGTGAGTTGGCTTTCTGACAATAAAGACTTGAATGCTTTTCTCTGTAGTGAGTTCAGGGAAGCAGGCAGCAAAGCAAGCAAAGCTGAGTCCTAGGTCCTTAAGATGCCCTTCAGGAGCAGTCACCCATTTAATTTGATCTATTAGACAAACTTTGCAGTTGGGGTGGCCACACAGTGAGAGAGACTGCTTAGAGATGGAATTTTGGCTTTAACTGGAATCTTCTGTCCTTTATTAGACAGCCATAAGCTTCCAATTATACACACCATCTTCATTTCAAATATGGATTTATAAAACCTTATGAATTTTCATTCTTAGCAATGGATTTAGGAATAAAAATAACCTTCTGTCATGAACAAAAATAAGGATTTTCTTCTTTCTTCCCCCCCCCTTTTTTTTTTTTTTGCCACACCTCAAAGGTCACTGATAACTGATCAACCATCCACTGTGTATCCAGAGTTGTGTTACGTGGGACTATTGAAAAGAAACTTGAAAAATAATCCCTGTGCTTGAAGAATTTAAGTAATATGTTTCAGGAGAAAAAAACAGCGAATGTGGAGCAATCAGGTAACAAGTGGTTGCTTTTCCGTCTCTGCTGACAATGTAATGCACTCCCCTCTATTTCAGTCCGTTTACTTACTCTTCTAGGCCTTTCTCCAAAATCTGTCTTCGTGTAGCTTCACCTGATTGCTTGAACGTAAGGTGGAGTCCATATTCTTTTGAACCACTCGCCCTAATCCTTTATTTAAACTGTTGCACTCAAAGTGTCTCCAGTGGATATTCAGCTACAGTCAGCCTTCAAAGCCTGTGGGGAGCCCTGCTCGTCTTTGTACACCATGTTGAAGGCAAACCAAATCTTTACAAGGTAACAGATGCTGTGGATTTCCACATCCAGTCTGCTTTTCTTCCCCTTAATTCGGCCCCCAGTAAATTCCCGCTCATCTATTAACCTAGCTCAGACATCACTCTCAATGAGGCCTCTTCTCTCTCCAGCCTTCAGACTGTGGTGTCTCTGTATTTTGTACCTGTTTTTATGGGTCATGGTGGTAATTGTTTGTTTTCATGTCTGCATTCCCCGACTAGATTCTTAGCACCTTGAGGGCAGCATTCACGCCTTACTTATTTTTGAATCCTGAGTGCCTGGCACACAGCAGGTCCTCCATAAAATGTTATTGAAATGAATCGGGTTGCATGGAACTAAGGAGGAGTGTAGTGAAGACTTCAGGTAGCTGAAGACCCTAACTGAGGCCTGGATTTTATGTCAATATTGAAAAGGGGAAAATCTTAGGGAAGGAGAAAATGACAAGAGCAATGCCCCAGAAGTGAGAATGAGCCCGGCCAAAGCTGGGGATGTGTGACCAGTCGTATCTGGCTAGGGTGGAGGCTATAAGCAGGGAGTATTGGGAAATGAGTCCAGAAAGGCCAGGCAGGGCCATATGATAGAAGACTTTGAACATCAAGCAGAGGAGATGAAACACAATGCAATCCAAGAAAATAAAATTTTAGAAATATCCCAAGTATCTGTGCACAAAAGGAGCCCTGTCCCTTCTACAATCCCTCTGTTTTGGAATTGTTGCAATGTTAACTGTTAGTACTATACGTTACTGGTCCAAGCTGGCCTTGGAGCCATCTGAGCATGACGGTGGGGTGCTCTGAAGCAGAGTCTGATGCACGGGCAGTCAGAAGCCCTGGCACTGAATTTCCACTCTGGCCCTAGTTTGTTATCTGACGTGGTAAAAGCACTTCATGGTGCTAGACCTCGGTGCCCTCATCAGCAATCTGAAGGCAGGAAGGTGGACAACATGACCCATGAGAGCTCTTTGGTTTCTAGGACTCATATGTAGCAACTTAATTAATTCTTAACCAACTTCTTGATCTACCTGGCCCCTTGGTTTTATTTGCCTGTGTGTTTACCTGTTTTCTGGGTATTGGACTGGTCTCTGACAATCCCACAGTCTGCTCTGCTAAACCTGGCCTCCTAGGCTTTGAATGTCATCACAGCTGAAAACTTCCCCCATGCTCTGTGTTGTTGTTATTAGCTGACGAGTCACCAACCCCCTACCCCTCCTTAAAAACCCAGCTCCAATCTTTCTTGAAGCTTTTCCTAACTTCTCCAGGTCTCTCTTATTTTTACTGCTTGCTTTTGGTGTTTAAAGATATTTTGTCTTGAATTATTCTGTATGTGTTCCATATTGACTTTTCTCTCCCCAATTAGTTTCTAAACTTTTCAAAGTGAGGAGTTGTTAAGTGCAATATTTGTTTGCCCCCCCCCACCACCATGGCACAAACCTAGGCACAAAATAGACACCCAGTAATATTTTTGAATATTGAACTGAAGAATGTACAAGCAATATTACTAAAAATAGAAAAACCAAACCATCAAAAGGACATCTATAGCGCTTGGAATTGAAAAAGTATAGCATATCCAGGATTTTGTAGATGGTATTTTGTGCTCAGCCAAAGACAGTTTTAAGACAGGGTGATCTGTGAAGTTTCTGGTCTGTGGGCTTGTCTTGAACTAAAGAGCGGGTGGTACTAGGGCCTAGAGATATTCCAGCCAACTCAAAGGAAAGAGAAAACAGAGAACTGTTTACTAAGTGACTCTGCTGTTGGACAAGTCCCAACTGCAGCTTCAGGACATCAGGCAGAGTTACCACCCTGCTGCCACAACTCTGCCAACTTGGATAAGCTGCAGTGAAGTTGACCTGTCTTTTGGCTCTGGAACAAGGCAAGGGAGTACACCAGCAGACAGGGGAAGGAAGAAGTTGTGAAACGAAAGACATGAATAAGAGATGGCTCTGATCCTCTTTCCTCTTTTCCCCGTTCCTTAAGTCTCCCTGTCTCCATCTGTAATGCAGTATAAACCACAACCTTGCACCTTACACCCAGTGGTGCATAACGTCCAAGGTGTCCAGTTGGAGATGATAAAGAGCACTGAGAGTGGATGATTTTGTACCTAAAGTAGTCCTGGGCCACAGGTTTGAAAAATCACTGCTCTGCATACATGATTAGCCTCTAAACAACCTACTGCTTTTAAATCTCAATGCAAAATATAAGCAGAAAGGTCACTGTTTGAAGTAAAGTTCTAGATGGGCAGTGCCTTTGATTGTAAATTAGCTCATGGGAATAAAATGTCTGAGGTTATAAACTCCAAATCCTGCTTCCTTCTCAAATTGCCTTCAGACTCTCTCTGGTGGAATAGTCTAGAAACTGTGGGTCCATGTGCTCCCAGCCCCTGTCTGACATACTCCAAGGCAGCTGATGTTTAGAATAGAATCTGCGTTGCCTCGCTTTGTCTCACTGTGTGGGGAAACGTGTAGGAATAGCTCCCATGTGTCATCGGTTGTTCAGTCAGCACTCAGTTCCCTAGCTCAGGAAATGGTAAGATTTATTAGGGAACGTGTCCGTCATCCCATATAAATAGATGCACAGTTAAAGCAGATGTAGCAGGCGGGGCGTATGTTTCTGTGTGACCGATCATACGGAATGTATTATCAAGGGTTCTCTGGAAAAATCATTCATTTGGGAAGATGGCAAACATAGGGATATACTTATATTTTATGCAAAATATTCTTCAAAACAGTAATTTTGGCTTTAAGTACATTGTTGGGATAGGAATCATTTTAATTAAAAATTTTTTGCTTTAATTTTTTACTTTTGAGAAAATATGTACAAGTGATAAAAACAGCCCAATAGTAAAAAAAAGGTTCATGAAGAAACCTAGGTCTCTTTCCCTCTGCTTTGCCCAGCCCCCAGTCCCCTACCCTACCCAGAGGCCATCACTGTTACCAATTTATTTTGTATCATTCAGAAACACTCAAAAACAAGATGATCCTCCTCTGTATTTTTTATACACATAGTAGTTTAGTCTGCAAGGAGCCTTGGTGGCACAATGGTTAAGTGCTCAGCTGCTAACCAAAGGTCAGTGGTTCAAATCCACCAGCTGCTCCACAAAAGAAAGACCTGGTAGATCCGTTTCTGTAAAGATGACAGGCTAGGAAACACCTAAGGCAGTTCTGCTTTGTCATATGGCGTCACTATGACTCTGAATCGACTCCATAGCACATAACAACAAAGTTCGGTCCACACTTTCTTCCCTGGCTTACTATTTTCTTTAACAATCTATCTGGGAAACTACGCCTTATCAGTCTGTTGGCATGGGCCAGGCTCATTGTTTCTAACAGATTTAACCAGTGTTGGGGTGTTGCTCTTGGAAACCCTGGTGGCGTAGTGGTCAAGTGCTACAGCTGCTAACCAAAGCATCGACAGTTAGCATCTGCTAGGCACTACTTAGAAACTCTATGGGGCAGTTCTACTCTGTCCTATAGGGTCGCTATGAGTCGTAATCGACTTGACGGCACTGGGTTTGGTTTGGTTTTTGGCGGTGTCTTGCCCTAATGGTTTCAGGGTTGTTTTTCTTTGTTTTGTTTTGTTTGAACATGACAGATACATTTTAAGCACAACTCTCACTGCCCAATTCTGTTGTTCTCTGCCCAAAGGTAATCTCTATCCTGAAATTAGCATGTATTCTTCCTGCCTGGTTTTTATATATGAAGTACGTATGTATTTAGTATTTCATTTTATGACTCTAACCAAAAAAAAAAAAAAAACCCTATTGCCATCAAGTGGATTCCGACTCATAGTGACCCTGTAGGACAGAGTAGAACTGCCCCATAGGATTTCTTCCGAGGAGCAGCTGGTGGATTTGAGCTGCTGACCTTTTGGTTAGCAACCTGGGCTCTTAAGCACTGTTTCACCAGGGCTCCTCATGACTTTAGTACCATTTATCTAGCCACAATTCTACTTTTGAATATTTAGGTTGTTTCCAATGTTTTACTGTTTAAAAAGAAATGTTTAATAAACATTTCATGTCTCGTTGGGTATGTGTATGAGAATTTTTTAGGGTATATATCTACACATAGAATTGCTAGGTCATGTTATTGTTGTTGTTAGTTGTTGATGAGTCAATTCTGACACTTAGTGACCCCATGTGAGCAAAGTAGAACTGCTCGAAAGGATTTTCAGTGCTATATGCTGTCTTAGGCCAACTTTATTTGATATTGTAATATTTTTCTCCAATGTGGTTTTTAACACTAAACACTCATACTAGCCTTTTTTTTGCCACATTCTCAGCAACACTTGGGCTTTTCAGACTTTTAAAATGGTGCCAATCTGATAGGTGTGAAATAGCACCTCATTATGGTTTAAATTTGCATTTATTATTGAAGCTGATCATCTTTTGTTATGTTTTTTGACTAGTCTCCCTCTAACATCTAATTATTAATAATTTTGGCAACTTTTCTACTGGATTGCTTATTTTTTCTTAATCATTTATAGGGATCCCTTATATTCTGGACGTAGAACTAGCTAACCTCTCCCAGTCTATGGCATTTTTACTGTTCATAGTGTCTTCTGGCTAATGAAATTTCTAGATTTTAATGTATTCCAATTATCACTGTGTTATGTTTGTGCTACTGGTGTTTTGTTTAAGAAATCTAAAGAAATGTTATGAAGACGTTCTTCTATATTTCTCTTTTTCATTTTTTGCGGTTTCTTCTCCCTCATACACTTAAAGTTTGTAATCTGTGTGGGATGTTATTTTGCTGTGGCGTGAATAATCGGGATCTGAATTCCTTTTCCCTGTAGACAGCCAGTCATCCTAGGACCATTTATCTAACAGTCAGCACTCCCCACTGATGTAAAGCTGCCTCTGTCCCATATCCATATATGTATAGGTCAGTATCTTATTTTGTTCCTTTGGTCTTTTTTTAAACCTTTGCCCCAATATCACACTGTTTAAATAACTATTGCCTTATAATCAGGCTGGTAGGGCAAATTCCCACTTCTTAGCTTTCTTTTTAAAAGATTTCTTTGCTAGTTTTGTCCCTTTACTCTTCCACATGAACTTTAGGGTCAGACCGTTAAATTCCATGAAACACCTTGTTGGGATTCTAACTGGTATTATAAAGAATTCCTGGCTCTGCTATAGATTCATGAGGAGAACATCTAGATCTACAAACTTGTATCTTTCCATCCCTCAGTGTGTGCACCTCATAATTTAGTGCATCTTTTACATCATGTTTTGTAATTTTCTCTAAAGAGGTCTTGCGTCTATTTCTTTAAATTTTTGCCTAGGTACCTACTGTAAATGGGATCTTAAGGGGGGAAAAGTATGTATATACACATTTTCTAATTGTTTCTTCTTTCAAACCCTGCTCATGCATCCAGAATGCTGAATTCTTCTTTTTGTTCTTTTATTATTTATTTGTAAATTTTTATCCATTTTCTATGTAAATAATCATATAGTCTGCAAATGAGGATATATATTTTTTTTAATTCTTATTCTTTTTAAGATGTCTTAACATCACAAAAGAAAACCCTATTTCCAAAGAGGATCCCATCCACAGGTACAAGGGCCAGGACTTCCATACATATTTTTAGGGGAAACACTAAAAACCGCTGCTGTTGAGGCAATTCCAACTCAGAGGAATCTGCTCGATGACAATGGTTTTTATGCATTTCTGTCCTTTTTGTTATTATTTCTTTCCCTCTATTTTCTCTGTTCTGATTTTTTTTTAGCCTTTGAGGCACACATTCCCTTCTTCTCTATTACATGCGTTAAAAGCTCTAAATATCTTTCTAAATGCTGTTTGAACTGTACACCACACATTTTGGTTCTGCTTTTTTCATTATCTGAACGCTGCTAAACATTTGCTAATTTCCATTAATTTTCTTCCCTGATCTAAAAATTATTTAAAGTTTCTAGGGGAGAGTAAGTATTACACTGATTTCTAATTGTATTGCAATCCTGTCAGAGAACGTGTTTTATGTGACTTTTAGTCATCAGTATTTGACATTTGTTTTTTGACCTATTACAGTCCTTTTTTGTAAATGTTTCATATGTGCTAGAAATAATGTATTTTTTAAAATTTTGGGTCCAGTGTTACTTATGTTATTTATATCTTCTACAGCAATAGTGTTATAATCTTCCACATAATTATAGCTTTATTATTTTCTCTTTGTAATTCTGACAACATATTGTGTATATACACACGTGCGCACACACACGCACACATTTGAGATTCTAAATTACTATTTCTTCAAGGTGAACTATACCTTTTATCGTTTTATCATTATATGATGACCCACTTTATCCCATATATTTTTTCCCCTAAGGTCTTTTATATTGGTATTAACATTGTTATTTAATTTTTATTAATATTTTCTAGTACATTTTTTATCCATTTGTTTACATAACCTCTTTGCCTCATCATGTTTTAAGTGTGGCTCTTAGAAGTAGTACATAATTGAGTTTTTTATTTTATTAATTCCATTTTATGCCGTATTTTCTATGTACCATTCAACTTTGTTTCAATTTTTTGCTATTGTGAACAATGCTGCAATGAATGTGAGTGTGCATATGTCTATTCATGTGATGGCTCTTATTTCTCTAGGATATATTCCTAGGAGTGGGATTGCTGGATTATATAGTATTTCCATTCCTAGCTTTCTAAGGAAGCACCGTATTGTCTTCCAAAATGGTTGTACCATTTTGCATTCCCATCAACAGTGCATAGGAGTTCTAATCTCCTCGCAGCCTCTCCAACATTTGTTATTTTCTATTTTTTTGATGCGGGCCAGTAATTCTGGGGTGAGATGGCATCTCATGATGCTTTTCATTGGCATTTCTCTAATGGCTAGTGATCGGGAGCATTTTCTCATGTATCTGTTAGTTGCTTGAATGTTTTCTTTGGTGAAGTGTCTGTTCATATACTTCACCCATTTTTTAATTGGATTATTTGTCTTTTTCTTGTAGAGGTGTTGGATTTTCCTACAGATTTTAGAGATTAGATCTTTGTTAGATTTGTCATAGCCAAAATTTTTTTTCCCAGTTTGTAGTTTCTCTTTTTACTCTTTTGGTGAAATCTTTCGATGAGTGTATTTAACTTTTAGAAGATCCAAGTTATCTAAGCTTATCTTCTGGAGTTTGTGTATTGTTTAGTTATAGTATATATTCTGTTAATGCCATCTATTAGGGCCTCTGGAGTTGACCCTATTTTTTCGTGTATGGTCTTTACAGTTTTTGGTTTTATATTTAGGTCTTTGATCCATTTTGAATTAGTTTTTGTGTATGGTGTGAGGTATGGGCCCAGTTTCATTTTTTTGTAGATGGACATACAGTTTTGCCAGCACTATTTGTTAAAAAGACTGTCTTTTCCCCATTTGATGCACTTTGGGCCCTTGTCGACAATCTGGTGACTGTAGGTCAATGGATTTACATCTGGGTGATCTATATTTTTTTGTTTTTTTTTCTATATTCTCCCCTTTCCCCTCTGCTGAAGGTTTGTTATCTACCTAGAATTAGGATTACAATAAAAAGTCCCCTGCAGGAAATTAAAATCCCAGGCTTCCACACTGCCTTCCCAATTTTTCTACTTCTTTTTTCATGGTAGGGGCATTTCTTCAAGTATCTGCCCCCAAGGACATCCCCTGGGTTTCCAGATCTGTGTCTCAGGGAGTTATATTTTGTTCCCTTACCCAGCTTCTGAACTTGAATAGAGAAGGTATCTGGGCCTTTTCTTGTCTGCCCCAAGGCCAGGGGTCAATATGAGAGACAAAGGTACCTATAGAAAACCAGGAAGGAAAGCCATTAAACTATCAAATGAATCATGGGGTCAGCTCAAACTTGTGGCTTTTTTTTCTCTCTTCATTTCTAAAACCTCTTTCTTCCTTTTGAGTTTAGCTGTTTATTTCGCAAATGTTTTTTATTGCATTTTAATCAGTATTTCTATGTGTAGGTACTGATCTGGCATCTAAATCACCTCTATCAGGTATAATGCCCAAGTTTCCTTCCCAGCTCCCCAAAACACAATGGGGAGTATACTATGCACATTTTCTGTATCTTACTTTTTCTGTAGGAGGTTACCTACTTCCTTCTGTGCTTCAAAATCCATTTGTCAGCCTTCATCATATGCCAGGAATCCCTGGGAGGTGCAAACAGTTAACATGCTTAGCTGCTAACCAAAAAGTGGAAAGTTTAGGTCCACTCAGAGGCTCCTCAGAATAAAGGCCTGGTGATCTACTTCTTAAAATCAGCCACTGAAGACCCTACGGAGCACAGCTCTACTCTGACACATGTGGGGTTGCCATGAGTCAGAACTGACTCGACAGCAACTGGCAGTCACGTGCCAGGCATTGACCCAAGTGCTGGGTCTTCGAGCGGAGTTACGGAGCTATTCCATGCAAACATTTATAGACCTACCTCTGCTTCTTCGAGATTGCAGAGTATTTCACTGTACAGATGTATCGAAATTAAACAGTGCCCTGTCTGTTGTTAAGACAATTATGTTGCTTCCAGTCTTTGGCTATCATAAAAAATGCTACAGTCAAGATTGTAGTAAATATGGACTTTGCACTCAGATGACAGTAAATCTAAAGGATAAATTCCTAGATGTGGAATTGCTGACCCGATAGATGTGCTTAAATTTGTACTAGATATTTTCAAATTGCCTTATGTCTTAGTCGTCTAGTGCTGCTATAACAGAAATACCACAAGTGGATAGCTTTAACAAAGAGAAATTTATTCCCTCACAGTCTAGAAGGCTAGAAGTTTGAATTCAGGGCACCAGCTCCAGGGGAAGGCTTTCTCTTCTGTCTGCTCTGGAGGGAGGTCCTTGTCATTAATTTTCCCCCTGTTCTAGGAGCTTCTCAGCGCAGGGACATCAGGCCCAAAGGACGCACTATTCTCCTGGCTCTTGTTTCTCGGTGGCATGAAGTCCCCTGTCTTTCTGCTTGCTTATGTCTTTTATATCTCAAAAGAGATTGACTTAAACACAACCTAATCTTGTAGATTGAGTTCCGCCTCATTAACATAACTGCTTCGAATCCTGCCTCATTAACATCATAGAGGCAGGATTTACAACACATAGGAAAATCACATTGATGACAAAATGGTGGATAATCACACAATACTGGGAATCGTGGCCTAGCCAAGTTGACACACAATTTTTGGGGGACACAATTCAATCCATAACACCTTACAATAGTGTTTTACCAATTTTATCCCACGAACAACATATATGAGTTCTTCTTTCTCTACACTCTCAATAACACAGTGTATTAGCAAACTTTTAAAAAATCATTACCAGTCTTGTGAAAATTTACATTTCTTTAATTATGAGTGTGGAGAGCACGTCTGAATTCCTTTTATGTGAACTGTTAGTTTTAGCAGATTGTTGGCATTTTTATTCTTAATTTGAAAGAGCTATTTGTATTAAAGATAGAGGCTCTTTAACTATCTCATGTTGCAAACTTTGTTCCTAGTTTGTCATTTAACTCTTTTTTATGCCAAGAAAATTTTTAAAATTTTGATGATCTTTGCTTTACTGGCTTCTTTTTTTCTCCTTCCTCCCCATGACAAAATAATAATAAAAAAGAACTCTCTTTTATTTTCTTTTAGTGCTTCTATAGTTTCATTTTCCTTATGCTTTAACCTTTGAACCACCTGGAATTTATGTTGGCTTGAGGACAGTAGTAGAAATCCAGCTTTAAAGGCCAAGGTGCGTTTTTTTTTTCCAGTAATTCATACTTCCTGACATTTTATGTGTAATAACAGGCCATTGAGAAGCTATGGATAAAGTTGGTAAAAATATTGGTTGTTCAATATTTTGGTTGCTCAGTCAGTGTGTGAGCATCTATCTACCTGTTAGAATAGTTTCTGGGCAATTTTCAAACAGGAAATGATGAGCCCAACCTCCCTGCTGATTCCTTTCTCATTGCTTAGGAGTTAACAGTGGGATGTTCTAGAATGACAATTAACCCAGAAGTAAAGAAATTAACTTCTAGTTCTGACTGTGCTACAAGCGTTGTGATCTTTAGCAAGTTCATAAACTTCACTGCTTCCTTTATCTGTAAAATGGAAAATATAACTCTTCAACGTTATGCTTCACAAAATTGTTTAGAGGATCAAATTATTCAAGTTATGCTAATGTTCCTAAATGTTCTCTCCTGGACCATGTCTTAAGCCATAAAACCAAAACCAAATTCGATTGAAACTCTTAGTGACCCTATAGGACAGGGTAGAACTGCCCCACAGGGTTTCCTAGGCTGTAATGTTTACAGGAATAGATGGCCAGGACTTTACTCCTGCGGAGCCACTGGGTGAGTTCAAACCTCTGACTCAGTAAGCAGCTGAGTGCTTGACCACTGCACCACCAGGGCTCCTTTTCTTAAGCCATAGATAAACTCTAAAAAGCTATGGAAGTTAATTTATTTATCTTACAGAATGTTTACAAGTTCCAAGTCTCACTTTTCACCTCAGATCTTTTTGTTTTTGTCTCATTCCTTCAGTTTCTGTTTAGTTGACTTACACGTAGATTCTTTTTCTCTGTCTTGTTCCTCTGCATTGGCAATTCATTGTGAAGTTCTGAGTGGCTTTTGTTCTGGCCTTTTCTCAAAGCTTCTTGCCTCTCAGATTGAGGCAGATAAGACTTCCCCTGTGTACGGGTTCCTAGACACCAGGCACATCCAGAGCCCAGGGAAGAAAACTGGATGTAATTCTCTGTGCTAAAGCTCCTGGGTGTGTTGCCTTTCCCCTGTCCTCCAGCTGTGTCTAAAATGATGGCTCTGACAGGTCTCAGCCTTCCACGGCTGTGATGGCAACAGACCCAGCTGGAAGCAGCTGGTGGGAGAGACATGCCCAGATCTTCCAGCACTGGACCTTCCAGCACCTGGCTTTCCAGCACTGGACTTTCCAGTACATGTTAGAGCCCTTGTTTCCTGTCCCTTCTGTTTTAGCTGGGTGGCTCCCTCCAGCTGCATGCTTTCCCTGGGTGGCTGTCTGAGATAACATCTCAGGTTGGCCAATACTAGCATAGCCATTGCTACTCATGAGTAAATTCCTCATTGAGTCCACTGAGCTGCCTTGATTTCTCTTTCAGGTACAATTATCTTAAAGCAGGACCAGCTTCGTGGGCGTGAGACTTGTGTAGTCACAGAGCCCCACATAGAAGGGCCCTATGCTTGGTTTAATGCTTACTGTTGCAGTCTTGAAGTTTTTAATAATTTTTTAATACAGTTTCAAAATTTTCATTTTGCACTGGAAAATGAATATTACGTAGCAAATTCTGTAGCCTGTCCTATCTTAGGAGAAACAGAGGCTACGACAGGTACTTGATAAGTGGGTGGGGCTTATTGGGAGTCCAAAGCAACAACTAGGGGTAATTGTTAAAAAAAAATTTTCAGATGTACTTCCTTATGCTGTAAAACTTATTCTTGTGGGAAGCTTCCCACGCATCTAAATAAAGCATCTTAGTGCTTCCAGAAAGGGAGAAGGGTATGCACCCTTCAGCTGTCCAATAGAACCTTCTGTGACCATGCTAATGTTCTATATCTTTGCTAATACAGTGGCGATTGAAAACTTGAAATGTAGCTACTATGACTGAGGAACTGAATTTATGAATCTTAATTTCAATTATTTAACATTTAAAATTAAATAGCCACATAGGACTAAGCCCTTTGCCGTCATCGAGTTGATTCCAACTCAGAACAAACCTATAGGACAGAGTAGAACTGCCCCATAGGGTTTCCAAGGAGCGGCTGGTGGATTTGAACTGCCGACCTTTTGATTAGCAGCTGAGTTCTTAACAACTGCGCCACCAACATGGGACTAGTGGCTACCACAGTAGACAGCACAGCACTAGAACAACAAAGTGATTTCTGATCATTGATGCTTTGAATAGATTTTACACTGATTTCACAGTAAGACTTAGTGTAAGAATTTGTCCAGAAAAGATTTTCTAAATTCAGGTTCAAGGCATATCAAGAACCAAGATGGGGAAGGGAGAGGGGGGACTCAGATTATAGTTTTCTTTTCTAAAGTGTAGAAGAGACATTCTTTCCACCTATGAAAGCTAGGCCATGAGACTTACTGCTGTAGCCTAGCAGGGAGATATTACAATGAGGAATGAATTGCCTAAGACTGCCCCTTCCAGTTCCAAGGTATTATAGAAGAAATAAGGAAGACAAAGAAGAGGTGAGAAAGTCAGTGGCCAGAGAGTTGGCATGGAGTAGTGGTGAGGAGGTGGCAGTGGGAGGTGAGCTGATAGATGAACTTGAGCCATCACTCTTGGGCCATATGACTTGGGTGTTCTGCTGATCCTGCTAGTCCCATGTGCTGTGGGGACACAGAGCACAGAGGCACGTCAGAGGGCTGTGGTCAAAACAAAGAGGTAGCTGAAGTAGGAACTCTAAGATGGCTAGAATCACAAGTTCCAGAGATAGATACTACCTCAATTCAGAAGGCCAGATCTGAACATCTACACTTTAGTGGTCACCAGTCCAGGGAACAGAAAATCCAGCCACTCCACTAGAGACCAATGAAGATCCAGATAATACCACCTCTGCTGCCATGACTCTAGAGACTCCAATACACACAGATGCCATCTTGGAGGAGAATAAGGAGATGGAGAGAAAATTTGAAAGACTTAACACTTTACCTAAATAGTATGAGCATTCACATAAAGGGGCTGTCTGAATTATTGACTAAACTAAGTTGACCTGAATGGGATTAATTTAAATTTAGGGCTATTTTTCCCAGTTCCCAGTGGGTGAGCAGATGAGCTATGGAGAAATAAAGAAATTGCTTTTTCTTTGCATGCCTGAGTGCAGTGAGTGAATTTATGACCCCACTACAGATATGTTTGAATTGTTGCCAAGCAAGTTATGGCTACCAATTCTATCTACAGCTTTAGCAGAGGTGAAGTAGGGGAATTGGGGTGGTAGGATGCTAACCTGCTGTATGAAGCCTGGGAGTCAGCTATGCCAGTATCATGGCAAAATTGGCCACTTAACCCGTGGAAGTTCTTTGTTCAAAGGCACTAGCAACCTCATGTGTGAAGGACATTTTGGGCTTTTCTGGAAGGCAGATTTTCCCTTATCACCTGTCTGGACATGGAGGAGGTTGTAGATCTACTGGTCCAAGAGCTTTGAAATCAATGGAAGGGGGGGCAGTTTGGTAGACAACGGTGTCATTTTTCTTGTATAGGTACCCTAATCATCTTCTTGTCCTTAATAAATTACACCTGTGGTCAAGGAGGCAAGGTCTACTTGGACAAAATCCTAATATCCTTATCTGGATCTAATATCCCATCAATCTTGTCTATACAGTCCTTTGTGGACTACACTACCACCTGCAGGCCAACCCTGCAAAGTACATGTCCAAGAAAATGGAGGAGGAATTTCTGGACTTTTTTTTTTTATTATTCTGTCCAGCCAAGATACCTGGATTATGCTTCAAGTGTGCATGATCCTCGAATAAGAGAACGCATGGTCCGGCAAAGATACGTAGCAATTTACGGAATCGATTAGACAATTCATTACACATTTCTCCTCCTTGGTTTCTATAATAACTGACGTTTTCAAGAGGGAATGAGGGCTTTTTTTTTTGTTCTCAGAGGGAGATACAATCTTCAAACATGGCTTGTTTAATTCTTCCAACCTATCCCTAAATTCACCTGACCAAGCCCAACCCCACATAGATGTCTCCAACTAGTGAGATGAGAAACTTTAGACCCCAGGAGAACCTAATCCTGGCAAATCCACTCCTGGATTTTTTTCTCCAAGTAACCAACTTTTGGAAAAATTCAGTTGCTTGCCCTGTTTCAGAACAAGAACTACTTGTCATAGAGGCTGCAGTGGCTAAGTTAGATGCAAAAACTCAGTTTGCACCAGGTTGCCTTCTTCAAGTACTTTTGGTCTACCATTTCATACCCAGTCCTGGTCACCACAGAGCCCGGAGAGAAGACTGTAGCACCAAATCCTAGAAATCATCTGGCTGGGAATTCTGAGGCCATTCCATTCTAGATATCACCTACAGAAGTAATCGGGCACAGGTAGGGGCCCACACAATTGGATTTTTAGGAGGTCTTTTTTTTTTTTTTTTTAGGTGTAAGAGGAATAAAGGGGTCAAGAATGAGTCTTAAGTTTATGTCCTAACCTAATGGATAAATGGTAATGCTGGTAGCTGTCAAGGAGAAAACTGTGGGAGAAACAGGTTTGGGAGGTAAGACCAAGTACTATTTTGAAAATTTTCAGTTAGAAACACTTATTAGACATCTAAGTGAACATGCCACCTAGGTGACAAGGTATCTAAGTCTGGAGCTCGGATGAAATGTCAGGGCTGGATAATATAGATTTGGGGAGTTATTAACAGGGAGATAGAAATTAAAGCCATGGGACTGGATGAGATCTCCTATAAAGTGAATGAGTGTGTTTAAAGAAAAAAGAGATTTAAACAAATTTTAAAATTGGAAATAGGAGGAAGGAGCCAGCAAAACGAGAAGAAGTCAATCAGGGAGTAGAAAGAAAATCTCGAGAAGGTGTGCTGACCCAGAAGCCAAGCGGTCGGCTGAGTCAATTGCTACTGAAAGGTCAAGTAGGAGGAAGAGTGAAAGTTGTTCGGAGGATTTGGAGAAATGGCGCTGATTGGTGATCCTGAGAAAAATGGCTTCAGTGGAGTTGTAGAGAGGAAAACATGGTTGGAGAAGACTGAAAAGAGGCAATGAAAGGAGGAAGTAGAGACATCGAGTATCGACAACTTGTTTTAGAAATGGTACAGTGAGAGGACCTGAGAAGCATGAGGGGGTAGTTGGAGGAAGACATGGATTCTAAGGAGGATGGACTTATTTTAAGATAGGAATTGTAAAATATTTATACCTTGATATGAATGATCTGAGAGAGGAACTGTGGCAATGCTGGAGAGAATGGATGATGGCAAGAACAAAGTTTTCAAACAGGTGAGAGTAGGGGATCCAGTGCTTAAGTGGTAGGATTGGCTTTAGACTCCAGGGTAGTTCTTCCATTGTAAGGGAAGAGAAGGCAACAAGTTAGTAAATGTGGTAATGGGAAGTTCTTCTGGTTGCTTTTACTTTCTCAGTAAAAGTAGAGATGAGGTCTGTTTCCACCAGCTCCTGCTAGTCCAGATCACCGAGACCCTGTCGTTGACCCAGGACCCAACACTTTACTCAGGACCTCAACACTTTACCTAGGACCCCAACACTTTACCCAAGACCTCAACACTTTACCCTGACAACTGAATTAGAAGTAGGTTCTGGATTCTCAGGAGTGCCATGGCTGGCTCTGATACTTTTTCCATTAGAAATGCCAGCTAGAGAACTAAACCAAAAGCAAAGAAGTTTTCTGAATACAACCGAATGCTTCAAAGGCCAGAGTACCAGGGACGGCGGTCTGAGGACCGTGGTTTCGGGGGACGTTTAGGTCAACTGGCATAAAAAAAATGTATTAAGAAAACGTTCTGCATCCCACTTTGGTGGAGCCTTAAAAGCTAGCAAGCAGCCATCAAAGATGCATCAATTGGTCTCAACCTACCTGGAGCAAAGGAGAATGAAGAACACCAAAGACACAAGGTCATTATGAGCCCAAGAGACAGAAAGGGCCACATAAATCAGGGACTACATCAGCCTGAGACCGGAAGAAGTAGATGGTGCCCAGCTATAACTGATGACTGCCCTGACAGGCAACACAACAGAGAATTCCTGATGGAGCAGGAGGACAGTGGGATGCAGACCTTAAGCTCTTGTAAAAATACCATGCTTAATGGTCTGACTGAGACTAGAGGTACCCCAGAGGTCATGGTCCCTGGACTCTCTGTCAGCCCAAGACTGGAACCATTCCTGAAGCTAACTCTTCAGACAGGGACTGGACTAAACTATAAGACAGAAAATGATACTGGTGGGGAGTGAGCTTCTTGGCTCAAGTAGACCCATCAGACTATGTGGGCAGCTCCTGTCTGGAGGGGAGATGAGAAGGCAGAGGGGGACAGGAGATGGTTGAATGGACATGGGGAATATAGGGTGGAGAGGAAGAGTGTACTGTCTCATTAGGGAGAGAGCAGCTAGGAGTACATAGCAAAGTATATGTAAGTTTTTGTATGAGAGACTGACTTGATTTGTAAACTTTCACTTAAAGCATAATAAATTAAAAAGAAAGAAAGAAATGCCAGCTGGAGAAGCAAACTCATGAAAATTCCCTACCCCAACCCAGAACCCACTGAAGCATGTTAAGGCTTTCCAGGCTCCCAAACTAGACAACACAGTCTAGTGGAGGGGGGAAATGGAAGCCAGGCCAGGTAAGAGCTTATCATTCAAGAAAATTACCTGTTATGGATTGAATTGTGTCCTCCAAAAATATATGTTGAAATCCTAATTCCTGTACTTGTAAATATTTCCATTTGGAAAAAGGGTTTTCTTTTGTTATGTTAATGAGGTCATATAGGAGTAGGGTGAGCCCTAAGCTTGATGGCTTCTGAGTGATGTCTTATAAAAAGAGCAGGATAAACATAGACACACACAGACGGAAGACAAATGCCAAGGAACATCAAGGAACGCAAGGGACTCCTGGAGCTACTGACAAACAAGGACCTTCCCCCAGAGCTGAGGCCCTGATTTGGACTTCTACCCTCCAAAACTGTGAGACAAGAAATTCCTGTTCTTTAAAGAGTTCGGCTGCTAACCAAAAGGTCAGCAGTTTGAATCTACCAGCCGCTCCTTGAAAACCCTATGGGGCAGTTCTACACTTTCCTATAGGGCTGCTATGAGTCAGAATTGACCAGATGGCAATGGGTTTGGTTTGGTTTAAAGCCACCCAGAAGGAAGGAGGAAGGAAGTCAAGTTGATTCCAACTCATGGTAACCGAATGTGTGTCGGAGGAGAACTATACTCCACGGGTAATTCTAACCACATAGGAGTTAGGATGACTATTTATTTCCCCACATAACATGTGATTAAATGAACAAGCCAGACACTTAGTTCATGTGCCATGACTACAAATGATTTTGGAATGTCTTGTTTGGAACTACCTTCGGAGTTAGTTCTACACATATAATGACCAACCATTCGGTTTGCCTATGACTGAGACCCAGGATATGGGAGTTAGAGTTTTAAAATCAGGTCAGTCCTAGGCAAGCCTTCCTGGTTTACCCGGAACTGAGGGAGACTTTCAGTCCTAAAACTAGGAAAGTTACAGGCAAACTGGGTTGAGTTGGTCATCCTATTTACAAACCACACAAGTACTGCCAGCTCATTTGAACAACACTGTTACTCAGTTCGATCCGCTCCTTATTTTTAGGATTTGGCCCTAAATGTCTATTAGGCTGTTTCAAAAGACCAGAAATCTCCCCCCAAAAACAAACACATGGCAGCACAAAGAACAGAGTCTAGAAGGCAATTTTACAAACGTTTTCTTCTTTCCTTTCCTTCCTTCCTCTCGCCCTGTCTCCCTTCCTTACCTTTTTTCTTTCCATTCTTACCTTTTAGATCTGTTTGTCTACATAGAAGTAGGCAGTACTAGTGGTGGCCACGGCAGGAAAGAGGATTTCTGCAGATATTAATCAGCACCTAAACAAATTAGAACCAGCGTCTCCTCTTTAAAGGTCAATTTGTCCCATCTCCCACCAAGTGTTGGAACCCCTCAAACTACAACTTGTGGCTCAGTACATTACCCTTTCCCCTTACTTCTGGCTGCTTACCACATTCCACGTAATCACTAATTCATCACATGGAACTGAGTAAGAACCATTTAATATGATTATCTTCTCCATTAAAGCTGTCATCATAATTAGAGCTGCAGTGAACTGTTTGCCAGGAATTATAACTTCTGCCAAGAAAAACTTGGGTGTCATTTTAGAAAAATTCTTAGGTGGGGGAGGAGGGGCTCAGCACCATCTGTGTGGGAACCCAAAGCTGAACAACGACAAGTATAGCCCTTCCCCTGCTATCTGCCAAACTGGCCAGCCCTCCAGCCGGCCCTCCAGCTGACCCTTGCCAAGACTTCAGAATGAACCAGCTTTCAAGGTAGTCCAAGGATCACACCCTTTCTCAGAAGGAGAGAACCTTTGAAGAAGTCACCCTTTAGGAAGGAAAAAAAACAAGGCAGCAGCAAATAAAAATGAGGCCTTCGTGCATACAGATTCCTAAAGCTTGTTCCAAATGGTTTTGTTTGCCACCCCACTGTTTCCAGGGCAACCACCTAAGCCAGGACAGAAGTAGAAGGAGACATGAGGCTACAATGGGACCACCCACTGCAATTCTCATTTTATCCTGATGGCAAGAACCTTTTACATCAACTAAAGTGTTTGTCAGGCCTCTTGCTGCGAGTCGCTGGAATAACATTTGGCCCTGATGGAAGCGTGTCACAGGCTGCCGCTCCCACAACCCCCACACTGAGTCGTTTTAAAATGGAACCAAATATCCCAGGGGAATTTTCTCTGCACTACTAGCATAGCTTTGTCACTCATTTTTGGATTATACACTGTAAATTATAGATAAAATACATTATGCTAATTTCCTCCTGTATATCTTGTAGTTATTTTTAGGACGCGATGTCTTTGGAATTCAGCCTCTCAGGTAAATGTTTAAGATGAAAAGAAAAATAAAACCAAGGCAGAGGGATGCTCATGACTCAGACTGCAGTCACATCACAGTCTGATACTTTGTGAAGAGCATAACTCAGGTCCAGCACAGGCTTTAGCTGCAAAGAGCAGAAGAAGCCCTGGACTCGGGAAGAAACATCATTAGACGTGGGTGTGCATTCTGGCTCTGGGACTTTTTGGATATGTCACTTTGGAGAAATTTGTTTCACTTCCCTAAGCCTTAGTTTCCTCATCTACGAAATGAGTGTTCAATGAGCCCTTGAAGGTTCCTTCTACTTTTCATAGTTTATGACAAAATCAGTTGCTATTGAGTAGATTCCAACTCATGGCAACCCCATGTGGGTCAGAGTAGAACTGTGCTCCACAGTTTTACAGTGGTTGATTTTAAGACTTTCTTCCAAGGTGTGTCTTGGGTGGACTAGAACCTCTAGCCTTTTGGTTAGCAGCTGAGAGCATTAACCATTTGCACCGTTCAGTAGCTTCAAAATAAGTAAAGTGTCCTCAAAACACAAGGAGCAGATTATATTGCCTGTCTTTAAAGAATAAGTAAACTCCATCTCTGAGCTTTAAAAAATTTCATAACACTGAAACACTTCAACCTACATTCTTTCTGACCTCACTTCACCAGGGCTGTTGGTTTTTTTACTTGGTGTGTTGTGTATCTTCCGTTTGCCCCTTAGATCTATGCTTGATCTTTCTCCACCCTGGGAGGCTGTCCTGTAAGGACTACATCACAGGCTCTTTGTCCTCTGGCTTCCAGGTGGGCTTCAAAAACAGGCAGGAGAGTGAAGAGAGGGGCAGAGAGTGAGGTCCTGCCCTCTCTGCTCCCTGCCTGTGAGGTAGCCCTGAGCTGGCTGCATTCCTCATATGAAAGTCACAGCTCCTATAAAGTACCCACTCCACATATCTCTCTGTCCCCAGGTTTCTGTGATGGCTTTCTCCTCACCTTAGCTTCTTCTTATTAGGTGCCATCAAGTCAGTTCTGACTCACAGCAACACTACGTACAATGCAATGAAACACTGCCTGGTCCTGTGTCATCCCACAATTGTTATGCGTAAGCCCATTGTAGCAACCACTGTGTCAATCCATTTCATTGGGGGGTCTTCCTCTTTTTTGCTGACACTCTAATATACCAAGCATGATGTCCACCTCCACGGACTGATCTCCCCTGACATGTCCAAAGTATGTGAGACGCAGTCTTGCCATACTTCCTTCTAAGGAGCATTCTTGGTTGTACTTGTTCCGAGACACATTTGTTCACTCTTTTGGCAGTCCATGGTATACTCAATACTCTTCTTACCACATTTCAAAGGTGTCAATTCTCCAGTCTTCTTTATTCATTACCCAGATTTCACATGCATAGGAGGTGATTGAAAACACCATGGCTTGGGTCAAGGACACCCTAGTCTTCAAGGTGACATCTTTGCTTTTTAATACTTTGAAGAGGTCTTTTGCAGCAGATTTGCGCAGTGTAATTTGTCTTTTGATTTCTTGACTGCCGCTTCCAGGGTGTTAACTGTGAATCCAAGCAAAATGAAATCCTTGACAACTTCAGTCTTTTCTCCATTTATCAAAATGTTGCTTACTGTCTAGTTGTGAGGATTTTGATTTTCTTTATGTTGAGGTGTAATCCATACTGAAGGTTATGGTCTTTGATCCTCATCAGTAAGTGCTTCAGGTCCTCCTCACTTTCAGCAAGCAAAGTTGTGTCATTTGCATAACTCAGGTTGTTAATGAGTTTTCCTCCAATTTTGTTGCTGTGTTCTTCTTCATATAGTCCAGCTTCTCGGATTATTTGCTCAGCATACAGATTGAATAGGTATGATGAAAGGCTACAACCCCAATGCACACATTTCCTGATTCTAAACCACGCAGCATCCCCTTGTTCTATTTGAATGATTGGCTCTTGATCTATGTACAGGTTCCTCATGAGCACAATTAAGTGTTCTGGAATGCCCATTCTTTGCAATGTTATCCATAATTTGTTATGATTCACACAGTCGAATGCCTTAGCATAGTCAATAAAACACAGGTAAACATCTTTCTCATATTCTCTGCTTTCAGCCAGGATCCATCTGACACCAGCAATGATATCCCTGGTTCTGCATCCACTTCTGAATCTGGCTTGAATTTTTGGCAGTTCTCTGTTGATATGCTGCTACAGCTGCTTTTGAACGATCTTCAGCAAAATTTTACTTGTGTGTGATACTAATGATATTATTTGATAATTTCCACATTCGGTGGAATCACCTTTCTTGGGAATAGGCATAAATATAGATCTCTTCCAGTTGGTTGGCCAGGTAGCTGTCTTCCAAATTTCTTGGCATAGATGAATGAGTACTTCCAGTGCTGCATCCGTTTGTTGAGACATCTCAATTGGTATTCCGTCAATTCGTGGAGGCTTGTGTTTCACCAATGCCTTCATTGCAGCTTGGACTTCTTTCTTCGGTACCACAGGTTCCTGCTCATATGGTACCTCCTGAATTGGATGAATGTCGACCAATTGTTTTTGGCATAGTGACTCTATGTATCCTCCCATCTTCTTTTGATGCTTCGTGAGTCATTTAATATTTTTCCCATAGAATCCTTTAGTATTGCAACTCGAGGCTTAAATTTTTTTCTTCAGTTCTTTCAGCTTGGGAAAGGCAGAGCATGTTCTTCCCTTTTGGTTTTCCATCTCCAGGTCTTTGCACACGTCATTATAATACCTCATCTTCTCAAGCTGCCCTTTGAAATCTTAGCTTCTTAGTGCTGCTATAACAGAAATACCACAAATGGCGGGGGTGGGGGGGTGGTGGTTCAAAGAAGAGAAATCTATTTTCTCACAGTTCAGGAGGCTAAAAGTCCAAATTCAGAGCACCTGCTCTAGGGAAAGCCTTTCTCTCTGTTGGCTCTGAGGGAAGATACTTGTCTCAGTTCTGTAACCCCAGAGTTATTTCAGTTCCCTGGAAATCTCCATGGAGCAGCTATCTGCCCCCTATTTGTGCTTGTTTGTCTCTGTGTCCAATCTGCTCCTTCTATCCCTAGGAGTGATTAAGTTTAGGTCACACCGTATACCAATATGGCCTCAGTAACATAACAAAGAAAGCCTCATTCCTAAATGGGATTATATCCACAGGTATGTTGTTGTTGTTCTCGTACTGCTGCAACCATTTCTGAATTATCGTCAGCAAAATTTTACTTGCATGTGATATTAATGATATTGTTCAGTAATTTCCACATTTTGTTGGATTACTTTTCTTTGGAATGTGGTCACATATGGACCTCTTCCAGTCGGTTAGCCAGGTAGTTGTCTTCCAAATTTCTTGGCATAGATTGCATCCATTTGTTGAAACATCTCAACTGGTATTCCAACAATTCATGCAGCCTTGTTTTTTGCCATCCCCTTCAGTGCAGCTTGGACTTCTTCCTTCAATACCATCAGTTCTTGATCGTATGCTACCTCCTGTAATGGTTGAATGTTGACCAGTTCTTTTTGGTGTAGTGTACTGTGTGTATTCCTTCCATCTTCTTTTGATGCTTCCTTCATCATTCAATATTTTGCCCATAGAATCCTTCAATATTGCAACTCGAGGCTAGGACTTTTTTCTTCACTTCTTTCAGCTCGAGAAATGCTTAGCATGTTCTTCCTTTCTGGTTTTCTAACTCCAGGTCTTTGCATATTTCATTATAATACTTTACTTTGTCTTCACGAGCCACCCTTTGAAGTCTTCCATTTAGCTTTCTTACTTCATCATTTCTTCCATTTGCTTTAGCTACTCTACATTCAAGGGCAAGTTTCAGAGTCTCTTCTGATATCCATTTTGTCTTTTCTTTCTTTCCTGTCTTTTTAATGACCTTTTGTTTCTTCAGGTATGATGTCCATGATATTATCCCTCAACTCGTCAGGTCTTAAGTCATTAGTGTTCAATGTGTCATATCTATTCTCGAGATGGTCTCTGAATTCAGGTTGTACTTTGGCTCTCGTGAGCTTGTTTTAATTTTCTTCAGCTTCAGCTTGAATTTGCATATGAGCAATTGATAGTCTATTCTGCAGTCAGCCCCTGACCTTGTTCTGACTGATGATATTGAGCTTTTCCATTCTTTTTCCACAGATGTAGTCTATTTGATTCCTGGCGAGATTCATGTGTATAGTAACCATCTATGTTGTTGAAGAAAGTATTTGCAATGAATAAATAGTTGGCCTTAGAAAATTCTATCACACAATCTCTGGCATCATTTCTATCACCAAGGCCATGTGTTCTAACTACTGATCCTTCTTCTTTGTTTCCAACTTTTGCATTCCAATCCCCAGTAATTACCAATGTGTCTGGATTGAATGTTTGAGCAGTTTCAGACTCGAGATGTTGGTAAAAATCTTCAATTTCTTCATCTTTGGCCTTAGTGGTTGGTATGTAAATTTGAAGAATAGTCGTATTAACTGGTCTTTCTTGTAGACATGTGGATATTATCTATCACTAACAGCACTGTACTTCAGGGTAGATCTTGAAATGTTCTTTTTGATGATGAATACAACAGCATCCCTCTTAATTTTGTCACCCTCAGCATAGTGGACCATATGATCGATCAATTCAAAATGGCCAATACCAGTTCATTTCAGTTCAATAAGGCCTAGGGTATCAATCTTTATGCCTTCCATTTCGTTTTTGATGTCTTCCAATTTTCCTAGATTCATACTTCACACATTCCACATTCTGATTATTAGTGGATATTTGCAGCTGTTTCTTCTCATTTTGAGTCGTGCCACATCAGCAAATGAAGGTCCCAAAAGCTTGATTCCATCTATCCCATTAAGGTTGACTCTGCTTTGAGGTGGCAGCTCTTCCCCAGTCATATTTTGAGTGCCTTCTAACCTGAGGGGCTCATCTTCTGATACTTTATCAGACAATGTTTCATTGCTATGCATAAGGTTTTCACTGGCTGATTTTTAAGAAGTAGATCTCCAGGTCCTTCTTCCTAGTCTGTCTTAATCTAAAAGCTCAGCTGAAACCTGTCCACCATGGGTGGCCCTGCTCATATTTGAAATTCTGATGGCAAAGCTTCCAGCATCACAGCAACATGCAAGGCACCACTGTGCAACAAACTAACAGAGTGGTGGTTAAAGAACGTAACTACTGTGATAAAGAGAACTGACTATATATCTGCAATAATCAGGAAGCTGGGGAGTCAGGAAGCAACTATGCCAACTGCCAACTTCAGGATCATACAACCTTACCTACAATCCAGAAATTAGGAAGCTGTAGCCTTAATGTTTGCCCCAAAGCTATGTACTTGCTACAATTTGTACCATCAAAGTGAAAACTTTTGTGCTGCCTCCGTCCATACTTAATGCAGTTCTAAATTCAATTCTCACACAAGTGTATTTAATTGGTGGAGCCTAAATCATATATATATATATATATATACATATATATATATATATGCTTCACTGGTTTGCTTCTCTAGAGAACCCATCCTAAGACATATTGTATATAAAAATTAACTCAAATGGGTCAAAAACCTAAATGTATAGCAAAAACTATAAAACCCTTAGAAGAAACATAGGTGTAAATATTTGTAACCTTTACTATGCAATGGTTTCTTAGATATGACACCAAAAGTACAAGTAATCAAGGAAAGAAATAGTAGACAAAATTGATCAAAAACAAAAACTTCTGTGCTTCACAGGACACTATCAAGAAAGTAAGGAGTTAACCTAAAGGCTGGGAAAATATCTGCCACAACTGGCCCTCCACAGCACGTCTTCCACCATCTATTCTACATTCCCCTGATGTTTAGCTGTGATCTCTGCTTGTTTCAGTGATTAACCTGATGGTATGAACAAAACCTGCATTCCTGAGGGTTCTGAGTCATACATCTGGCTTTGGTTACTAGCCCATGAAGACAACAAAAATGTAAAATCGATGGGTAATTTACTCACTTCTTTTAAGGGCTTTGTATTGTATGAAATGAGCCCTGGTGGCACAGTGGTTAAGCACTTGGCTGCTAACCGAAAGGTTGGTGGTTCAAACTCACCAGCCACTCTGTGGGAGAAAGACGTGGCAGTCTGCTTCTATAAAGATTTACAGCCTTGTCCTGTAGGGTTGCTATGAGTCGGAATTAACTCGACAAGCAATGGGTTTGGTTTTTTGGTTTATATTCTAAGAAAAAGCAGAGATTAGCAATCTATGGCCCAGGGCCAAATCTAGTCTGCTACTTTATTTTTGTCTACAATGCTTTTTGTAAATAGAGCTTTATTGGAAAGCAGCCAAACTCATTTATTTACATATTTTCTCTGGCTATTTTCATGCTATCCCAGCAGAGTTAAGTGGTGGAGACAGACACCCTATCACATGCAAAGCCTAAAATATTTACCATCTGATGATTTAAAGAGAAGGTACACTGACGCTGCTTTAAGGCAATCCTCACTAATAGGAAGTAGGCTGTTAAAGAGTGAAATCCTCAGGAGGAACATCACCCCACTGCTCCCTTCATCTTGGCCCTAGGCAATTCTTGTTAATTGTACACCTTTGAGAGTCCTCTGGGCCTTCAAAGGCGTCAAGATCTTCTGGAAAAAGAATTGTAGCAGAGCCTGAAAGACCACCTCCCATATTCACTCTTCTCTCATTCAATAAGACAATCCTTAAATTTTAGTGTGGCACATGGCTGCCAAGAATAAAAACTACATTTCCCAGCTTCCATTACAGCTAGGTGTGGCCATGTATTTGACTAAGTTAATGCCAATGGGATGTCACTTCCAAAGAGTATCCTTAAAGTAAGAACTATGCCCTCTTCGTTATATTTTCTCCTTTCTGCTGGTGGGAATACAGATACAATGACCAGGTATCCACCAGCCATGCTGGACCATGCCTTAAGAACCATACCTTAGAGTTGATAAAGGAGTCAAGGTCCCTGATAAATAGATATAAATACGATAAAATTAAATCTTGAGTGTTAAAGCCACTGTGAAATAGCGTTTTCTGGCCCATGCAACGAAGCCTAATTCTTACAAACACAACATCACAGATGGTAGAATATGGTTCCCTGAAAGCAGGGATCATGTCTGCCTCAGTTGCGGCTGTATCTATCTCCAGTATCTAGAACGATGCCTGGTACACGACAGGTACTCAGTAAGTGATCATGTTAAAGGAATGAATGAATAAAGCATGATGATACTGAATAATGAAGAACCAACATGACTGACTGTGATTATAATTTTCTATATCTAGAGAATTAAAAAAAAAAAAATTCAGATTCCTTTGTTTCTCTTATTTATCAAATCAGAATCTTGGAAGTGGGAGAAGAGGTGGGTAGGAGTTTGGAATAGAGATACATAAAAAAGAGAATAATAAGATTATGAAGTGTGAGTTGGGAGCCCTGGTGGCACAGTGGTTAAGTGCTACGACTGCTAACCTAAAGGTCAAAAGGTCAGCAGTTCGAATCCATCAGCCGCTCCTTGGAGACCCTATAGGGCAGTTCTGCTCTGTTCTATAGGGTTGCTATGAGTCGGAATCAACTCGACAGCAACGGGTTTGGTTTGGTTTGGTTTTTTGGAGGTATGAGTTCAGTGTGTACTCGAAAACCAGGAAGAACTTGGATTAGGCAGAAATGAGAAGGGAGGGTATTTCAGGTTGAAGAAAAAATAAATTTAGAGATATGTGCATTATGATTTTACTTTTTAAGTTTCCCTAATTACAGAATCACAGCTCTTTCAAATCCCAAAAAGACTAATGGTATATTTCATCCAGACATGATTTAAACCAACAACAACAACTAAGTATTGCTCTATTAAGTACACAATCAATTTTGTTACATTTTAAACTCTCACTAAAGCAACAATATTGCCAATTTAACCTTCCCATATACATCTATGGAAACCCTGGTGGCGCAGTTGTTAAGAGCTACAGCTGCTAACCAAAAGGTCAGCAGTTCAAATCTACCAGGGGCTCCTTGGAAACTCTATAGGGCAGTTCTATTCTGTCCTATAGGGTTGCTATGAGTCGGAATCGACTCCATGGCAACAACAGGTTTGGTTTTTTGGTTTATACACATCTATTGTTTCACTGGTGTGAGGGTGGAACACCAGGAAAGAAAAAAGTTAATACAGAAATGTGGCCTCTTAATACTGAAATTCATCTGGATTTTGTGACCATGACGAAGGACTGTGCAATTTGTTGTCTGACAAAATCATTCCAAACTTTTTTCCCAATAGCTGAGAGAAAGTCTGTAGGTTGAGATTTGATCCAACACTGAAATGGAACTACAAACATTCTCACAGCTTCTTTGTTGCAGCTCTAGGCCAGAGGAGTAACTTGCCAGAAATTCTGTTTTTTCCTAAATCATTCCGTCAACCTCTAACTCAGTGCATTGGTTGTATTCTGCCACCTTTGCCTGAGCTACATAAAAAACACATTCATCCTTCAACTTTTTCTCTAGAAGAATATTAATTCAGCTATATCATTTGTTCTCTAGATACATTAGTATATGTTTCTGATACACCCATTTTTTAAATTTCACATTTTTATAAATTGCTTAGATATGACTGGAAAAATTCTTCCCATCATGGCTTTAAAATAAACTTTAATAACCTAATTTCATATTGTAAGTGAAGCAGTGACATCCCATTGTGACTTTCTGCTTCCTTTTAAATGTAATTCAAGTTGTTATTTGATAAAGTGTGATGTTAACTGAAACTTATCATGCTAAGACAATGTCTTCCTCTCTTGACTTCTTCAACTCATTAATTCATGCTACAAAAAAATAATTAAGCACTTACATGTGTCAGGAACTGTCATTATCCAGCCAAGAGAGACAGTTTATCACATGGAACTTATGGTTAAGTGAGAGAGATAGACATTTATGAGATAATTTCACAAAAAAAAAAAAAATAAAAATTTAAACTTGCAAATACTAAAATTGAATCCTTACTGAACTTTGAGAGTGAACAAGGAGATACAGTCTGTCCAAGAGGTCGTGGATTATTGTTATGTGGACGGTTGCCTTTTGGGGGGGGGGGCGTGGGCATGGCAGGAACTGTAGATTAACATGTCTAGTGCAAGGAGTAAGAAATATGAAGATACTTACAGTGGTAGATCATTTTTCTGGGAGTCTAAACTTCATAGCATCCAAACAAAAGAATTGCTTTAAAAGAATGATGTAGATTAACCAATAATAGCAATAATGTAAGAACTATGTCACTGGTAATGAATGTATTGTGATAATTCTTGGTTATTTGTAAATCTGACATGCAAAAACTGTTATTGAAGCCTTGTATTCCAGCTATGCAAATATATATTATATAAGCCGTAATCCTTACAAGGAGCCCTGGTGGCACAGTGGTTAAAAGCTCAGATGCTAATTGTGTCAGGAAGTAAAGAAGTACTCAAAGAATGATGAGGATGTTAAAGGAACAGAAAAGCCAGCTTGTAGAGGCTTTCACTGACCAAATCTGGGGCACTTTAGTCATCAAAATAATTAACAATATATGAACTAAAAAATTGAATAAAATAGACTGTCACAAATCCATACCAATATAAATAAACAGATGTAGAGAGGAGAACTTACTATCAATGAAAAAATATATAAAGAAGATGGAATTACAAAATCGCTATTTGACAACCATTGTAGTAATAATTAATTCAAATAATAAAACATCAGCCGTTCAAATCTACCAGATGCTCCTTTGAAACCCTATGGGGCAGTTCTACTCTATCCAATAGGGTTGTTTTGAATTGGACTTGACTTGACGGCAACGGGCAAAGGGTTTCGTTTTTTTATTTTGGAATCCTTATAATGAAAAGAGCAAATTTTAAAAGCACATTCGTTTTCCTTCCTTCATTCATGATTTAGTCCAAAAGTCTGAGTGCACAGTAGGGTGATGCTAGCCTGGCACGCAGTTTTGGAGGCTTAGCAGCATGAGGAGGGCACTGACGTGGGGAGGTGGTGAAGGCAGCCTGGCACCAGGTGTCAGAGCATGAGTGCAGAGGTGTTCACACAAAGAGGTGGCAGCAGCAACAGGAAACGGGTTATATACAGGGACACTGAGGAGAATGGTTGCCAGAATTCTCATTGTTCGATAAAGTGATTACGAATGAAAAACTAGAACGAACCTTGTATTTTCAGCTTGACAACATTGGTGAATTTTAATATATGTGTATATAGATAGATAGTGTATGCAAAAACTGGACAGTGGATAAGGAAGACTGAAGAAGAACTGACACCTTTGAATTGTGGTGCTGGAAAAAATACTGACTATACCATGGATTACCAAAAGAATGAACAAATCTGTGTTGGAAGAAGTACAACCAGAATGCTCCTTAAAAACAAGGATGGCAAGACTTCATCTCACGTACTTTGGACATGTTATCAGGAGAAATCAGTCCCTGGAGGACATGTTTGGTAAAGTAGAGGGTCAGCAAAACAGAGGAAGACCTTCAATGACATGGGTTGACACAGTGGCTGCAATAATGAGCTCAAGCATAACAACAATTGTGAAGATGACACAGGACTGAGCAGTGTTTCATTCTGTTGTATACAGTGTCACTACGAGTCAGAGCCAACTCAGCAGCACCTAACAACAACATATATGGATAGAAGCTTAACCACTGTCCTGGTGCCACAGTAGTTAAGTGCTAGGCTGCTAACTGAAAGGTTGGTGGTTCGAACCCACCAGCTGCTATGTGGAAGAAGGATGTGGCAGCCTGCTTTCGTAAAGATTACAGCCTTGGAGACCCTATGGGGCAGCTCTACTCTATCCTCTAAGGTCATTAAGAGTTGGAATTGACTCAGTGCCAATGGATATAGAGATAGAGAAATACATGTCATTGTAAATGTATGCATTCGTATACACATATGTATATACACACATTCCCTAGCCACTGTCAGGGGCAGGGAATAGCAATATCCCAAGAGCAATGAGCACACTTAGCCTCCAGATTTTGGTTCCTAAATACCATTCTTGATTAAAAGGAACCAGGGCTCTTGGGGGCAAAAAAAAAAAAAAAAAGCTGATTTCAGGGTTGTGGCAAGGAAAGTACAAAATGACCCTGGAACATCTGATTGTGTCAGAAAGTAAAGAAGCAGTCAAAGGATGATGAGGATGTTAAAGGAACAGAAAAGCCAGCTTGCAGAGGTTTTCACTGGCCAAAATCTGGGGCAATTTGGTCTTCAAAATAAATAACAATATATGAATTATAAAACTGAATAAAATAGGCTTTCACAAATCCATACCAATATAAACAAATAAATGCAGAGAGGAGAACTTACAATGAATATAGAAAGAAGATGGAATTACAAAATCACTATTTGACAACCACTGTAGACATAATTAACTCAGCTCCCTCCCCCCAAATCAATGAATACTAAAACTAATAGGTGAAAGTTTTATGAAGAATGGGATAAAATACTTCTCAACAAACTTTACTTAGAAAATGAAAAAGGGCAACTAAAGACCCATTGAGAGGAGTTCCCTAAGACAAAAAGGTTCATTCCAAAAGCAACAATCCCTTTACCTCCAAGGATCAAAATTCCAGCCATCCCCTGTTCACTATCTTCTCCCACAAGGTAATATAATGACAGAATTTTACTCTTTATAGTAGATTTGGTTGTTGTTAGGTACCGTGGAGTTGGCTCTGACCCATGGCAACCCCATGTAAAGCAGAACAAAATGTTGCCCCGTCCTGTGTCATCCTCACAATCATTGTCAATTCAACTCATTGAGAATCTTTCTCTTTTTTGCTGACACTCTACTTTATCAAGCATGATATCCTTCTCTAGGGATTGGTGCCTCCGGATAACACATTCAAAGCAAGCAAGAAAAATCTCACCATCCTCATTTCTAAGGAGATTTTAAAGGGCCACGAATTCTTTGCAGCTCCTCCCATCAAGGAGTAGCATCTATTTCCCCAGAGGTCTGGGTCAGCCCTGTGACTTTGACCAATAAATTATGCTGAAGTAACATTGTGTGACTTCCTAGCTGAGGCTCAAAGAGGACTTGATGCTTCTGCTTTTGCCCCCAAGGAATTCAGCTGCCATGTGAGGAACCTTGAGGTAGCCCGGAACACCCCTGTTAGAGAGGCCATGTGGAGGAAAATGGAGGCATCCGGGCCAATAACCTCAGTCAATTGTGTGACATGTGAGTGAGGCCATGAAGGACCAGCCAGCCCCCAGCCAACTTATCAACTGACTGCAGACACATGAGATAACCCATCTAACCACGTAGAGCAGAGACAAACTATCCTCATTGAGAGCACTACCCAAAACACCAATCCCCAGAGTTATCAGCCATAATACATGATTGTTGTTTTAAACCAGTGTGCCAGCCAAATCTGGCCCACTGCCTCTTTTTTGTAAATAAAGTGTCACTGGAACATAGCCATACCTACTTGTTTACATATTGTCTATGATTGCTTTTGAGCTACACAACAAAGCTGAGTAGTAGTGACAGAGACTATACGGCATGCAGAGCCTAAAATATCTACTATTTGGCCCTTTATAGGAAAAGTTTACTTGTCCCTGTTTTAAACCATTAAGTTTTAGGTGGTTTGAAATGCCCGCCGTGGATGATAAGCCAAACACCCCCCACACACTAGAACAGTCAGTCCTAGCTTGAACTGTAATTAATTTCTATAATTTCATGTATGCACGTTTGAGACCTGTGAAGACATTTAACTTTATCTGGACCAACATCTGTTTTCATATAAATAACAATGTCATTTTCCCAAATGGAATATAGTAATAATGCTGTGCACAATATCCACTTTCTTGATACAAGGCACTTTGTGAATTTAATAACCAGATAAAATCCAGTATGACTCTTTTCCACCCTCAGAAAATGTTTCATTTAAAAATTATTCATGCCAAAGTGATTTTAACTTGATGTCAAAAATGAGCCTCAGTAGGACATAAAAGTCTTTCAAAATGTAATAATCTACTGCAAAAAAGTAACTTCTAAGTATTTCTGCTACAATTTTCACAACTTTTACCTGATAGTTGGTCCTTATCTTTTTTTGTTGTTGTTTTTTAAGAAACGTAAAATATTAGCCTATCTTCAACCTTCGAAGAGATGAGCCACATTTTCTGACTTGTACAAGGTATTTTAAAAAACTAATTTTAGGGATTGGCAGATCTACTGTGTAACCCTGGCTTGTTGAAAAGTGTATGCACAGATTTCCACATGAGCTTGGAAAACATGAATAAATATAACATGTAAAACACTGTCACACTCAGATCTTTATCTGTTTACTATAGAAGTTGACTATTTTCTCCTCTGCCTAAATACGTGGACAATCAGTGAATGCTGATGAAATGTTCCTGTGTCTGCAATAAGCTGTAAACTAAAACTGAAGCAAAGGAAATGGGAAATAGACTGTGTTTTCCGTGTAACCGGGCAGAGATATGGGACGTGTACCAGGGCATTAGAGTGCATGGTCAAGTCTCCTGGGTCACTTGTGAAGCACACACACTGTGAAAGAAAGTGCAGATTACAGGGTCAATATGAAACTGGGAATCCAAATTGCCACCAGTATGTGTTACTGTGATTCTGAAGGCTTGACTTGACTCTAGGATAGCAAGCTGACCCAAGGGACTTTCCATCAAGATATTTTAGATTACTTACTCTAATTTTAAGAAAAATTGTCCACATTTTTAACTTGATATCTGCCTTTCCTGAAAGCCCATTATTTATAATATATATCCAATATCATTGATTACATTTAGCAACATACACTTTTATTGCTCTTGAATCAGAATTGTAGGATTAGAATTGGAAGAGACCTTAGAAATTATCTGGCCCAGTTGCCTCATTTTGCAGAAAAAGAAAATTTTTCTTCATGTGTATATATATCTCATCTTCAAAGGACCGACTTACATGGTACTATTTTGCACACACCAAACAAACTAAAGCCATTGCCCTCAAGTCAATTTCGACTACTAGCAACACTTTAGGACAGAGTAGAACTGCCCCATAGAATTTTCAAGGCTGTAATCTTTACAGAAGCAGATTGCCACATCTTTCTCCCACAGAGTGGCTGGTGGGTTCAAGCCAGCAACCTTTTGGTTAGCAGCCGAGCTCTTTAACCACTGCACTACCAGGGCTCTTTCCTAACAAGCTACAGATTCTTAATAGTTTTGAGAGGAACAGAAATAATGTGCTTCAATATTAGCCAGGTTAGTTTACTACTTTCAATGATAATTTTATGAAGACATTGAGACGATTCTGGTTGCTGTTTGTAAGAACTTCAGTAAGAGTCCTGCAAGATCAGCAATGAAGACCAAAGGGATCTCCAAAATGAGAATAATGATCGAATTCATTAACAGCCTTGCAAAAATGTGACACCCAGGGCTGAAAATAAAAATACAGATGTTGTCCGACCAAATGATAGGATTTTCCTTTTTGTGTTAAATACTACATTTCTGATGACACAGCATAATATTTTGTAACCTGTATATGGTTGAGACATTCTGTGGCTGCTTCTCAGCTCAAAGTTCCATCCAAAGACACACAAGTCAGACATCTAAAAATATTTGGAAAGCAACTTAAAAATTTTACTGAAATCTCTTCAAACGCACACAAAGTGATGCTATATTTATGACACACGGTAACACTCAGAAGCCTCTTTCCACATGTGTGTACATGTGTCTGTCTGTCTGCATTGCACACGTACACAGGCTCTGCCTCAAGCTTCCAGGCAGCCATAGTCTGCTGGGAATGACGTACGCACACCCACTGGCATCAGCTACTCCATGGGGGCTATGTTCATCTGTGATTGAGCCAGACACACAAGATACTTACCCAGAGTTGGGAAAGCGAAAGCTATTGTTATTATTTATAGAAATCAAACAGTAAAAACAATAATGAGATTCTTAGAGGGGAAATGCATACCCTTCCCGAAATCACTCGTACGCATTCTTACGTCACTGGACAGGCACGCTGTGGTTCAGGTCAGATGCTGTGCTCATGTCACCGTGGCCTCCAGCTACCATCATGCTACCCAGTGCCCTGCCCTTGGGCCTTGCTGGACCTTGCTTTGACAGTGGGAACACCCCTGCACAAATCTCCTGAGCCTCTGCTGCTAGACCCTTTTAAGTCTCTGCAACCGGTTCCTTCCACACTACCTGGGCATGTGGGGCTCTCTGGCTGCCTTACTACCCAGGCCCCCGCTGCCCAGGGGGAAGGCGGACAACCCCTGCACAGGGCAGGCCTCTGCCCTGCACGGGCAAGTGTTACTGCTCTTTTAGCTTTGCTATGAAGCTTCCTGCCCAAAGGTACTCTGCTCTTGTTCCACGGGCTGGCAAGCCTACTGCTTCTGTCTCTTGCTGTCTCACACTACAGCTTTTTTTCCTGGGTCTAGGAGGTTCTCAGCACAAGGGACCTCGGGTCTTGGTCCAAAGGATGTGCTCTGCTCCAGACTCCTCTAGATGGTAATGAGATCCCCCTAAACCTCTGTGGGGTTGGCCTTTATATAAGCAGACTCCTTGTTAATTTCAGGGCATGGCCCTTCAACTAGCACCACAACTGACCGATCCCCTTGGTAGACTATAAATCACTTAATTTGCATAGTCCCAGTCAATCATTTTCTGGGAGTTACAAGACTATGGCTAGAAAGGCCATATAGAAGTGATTCATTGCACCACACCTCATTTAATAAATCTCTCTTGCCACCACACAACAGCCAATCTCAATTTCTTTCACTTTTATCTTCTTTATAAACTCCTCAAACTCTCTCTCTCAGCCAGAACTTATTTGCTCTTGCCATTCTGAGGACTTGGATCTGTCCTTTTTCCTTCTGTAACTCTCTAACTTTGCCAATAGATCAGTCAAGCTTTTTCTTCTTACCCAATCCACCGATCTCTTAACAAGGCCAAGATACTAACTTTGCCAAGAAAGAATTTTCCTTTGCTGAGGGAGGGAGTGGAGGGGCTCTGAACAGTCAGACATTTTTTTTATCCTGTCAAAAATGCATTAAATTTGTGGGCAGCCATTTAACTTGTTGTTGATATTAAGTTTAAAGTAAACTAAAATGATCCAGTGTTTCAGTGCTAAATGAAATCATCCCTATACTTTAGTAGTTTTGTGTGTTTTTTAACATAAATGCAAAACTTTCAATTGCTCCTTGATAAATTTCCAAAATCTCTGGATCTTTTTGAATTTTTTTTCTCTCATCTAACACATTAGACATTATTTCTAGCTTTATGAATTTGACAGCTTGGACCACGAGCTGAATATGAGTCAGGAGTCAAGTGTGGCTGTTTTTACTAACTATGATAGTGAAATATATTAATAGATCTATGACACCCAAGAGCTAGGAAAGATCCCTCTGCTAAACTTAGAATCAGTCACACCCTTAAAGCATTGTGCCAAATCTGGGCACTGGCATTTTAATGCACATATGAAAAAAGCAGAAATTTCAGAGTAGAGCAACAAAAATGAACCAAAAAAGAAAATGAAAAGTGATTAAAGTAGTTGGGATTATTTAAGCCAGAGAAGAAAAACATTTACATATTTTTAAAGAGGTTCTCAGAGAAGAAATCTCTAAAGAAGATTGTTCTCCATTTCCTCAGGGAGTCCAGGACAAAGCAAGAGGACACGGCCTTCAGAAAGCTGGAAACATCATAAAGGTCCAACAGTAGCGGGTTATTTAAATAAATTATGGTGCCTCCACATAATAGAATAACACCTTAAAACACTTGACAAAAACAAAATGAATGTTTTTTATCGTTTTGGAGTGAGGAAGGCCTTTCTAAATATCACATAAAATCCAGAAGCCATAAAGTAAAAAATAAATATATTATATATATATTAATAAAATATATATATGTATATAAATTTAAAATCCTCAATAGGAAATCTCCACTAGGAAAAAAGTAGAAAGTGAAAACATTTTACGAAAAGTCAAATGGGGGTAACTGTTTGTGGAATAAATGATGGGCAGAAGGCTAATTAATGTACCAAAAATATGAACAAACCAACAAGAAAAAGACCAATAATGCAATAGAAAATGGACAAAGAATTCAAAGGAAAAGTTCACATTAAATACAGACAGCTAATAAAAATAGTAAGAGTTGTTCAGCTCCATTAACAATTAAACAAGTATACTTTATAACTAGGATTAGATATATATACTTTTTTAAAAACCTGTCAAAATGGCAAAGTTGAAAAAGTTTACCAATACCAGAATTGTCAACAGTATAGGTAAGCAGGCACTTTGACACACCATCAGTGGTAGTATGAATTGGTATAACCTTCTTCGAGAATAATTTGGCAATATTTATCAAAATGTAAAATATTTACACCCTTTGAGCCAGTCATTCCACTTCTAGTAATTTATTCTACAGATATTCTTGAAGTACAGGAAAATACATGTATACAACTGCAGTGTTGTCACAGAAAAAACACATACTATTAGGTCCATCAATTAGGAAACTATTTACATATTGTTTATATATAATATGAAATTCTAGGCAACCATTTACAGATTCCTTTGCATACAGGAATTCTGTCTTAGGCTGGGTTCTCTAGAAAAGCAAAACCAGTAAAGCATCTATAGAGAGAAAGAAAGAGGGAGAAAGATATATATCAAGGAAATGGCTCACATGGTTGTCGAGGCTGGAAAGTCCCAAATCCATGGGTCAGGGTGGAGGTTTCTCCTGACTCATGTAGCTGCAAGGGCTGGCAAACCCAAGATCCAGACCTCAAAGGCTGATGAATCCCAAGATGGGCAGGTAATCTGGTAGCTCAAGTCCCAAAAACTGGAGGTCAGATGAACAGAAGCCAGCTGCAGGATCTAGAGTGAGCAAAAGCCAGCAAGCTTTGCCAGAAAGCCCACCTATATTGGATGCAGGTCACATCTCCATGGGAACTCCATTCAACTGGTTGGCTACTCACAGCAGATCCCATCATGGAGGTGATCACATCATATCTGATCTTTTTGTGGAGGTGACGACATCATTATATGATGGCCAAACTACATCATAACTGCCAAACCACTGAGAATCATTGCCCAGCCAAGTTGACACACACCTTAACCATCACAGAAGCGAAGATATCTTAGATATATTGTTAGACGAAAAATAAATTTTACAAACATTATGTATAGTGTGATCTGATTTACAGGAAAAAAATATGTGAATATAGAAATACCTATAAGGCTACATATGAGGCTGGTAGTCAGGCCTCTATGTGGTAAGTTAGAGAATGGAGAATTCTTTAGAGAAACTGATCGATCTAAGAGACAAGACTTGCAGTTAGATTTCCTGGTCCCATTCATCCTACCATAGAGCTTATCAGTTATCAAGCTTTACTCATGCACACAGAGCTTCCAATCAGTCTTTCAGTTGCTCCTTCTTAAATATGAACAGAAGGGGTTACAAGACACTGGAGGATTGCCTCCAACATAGAGACTAAAACAAAGTACTGCAGGAAAAACAGAAACAATGCTGGGAGAAGGAAAAACATTCCCCCCTCCCAAATGATTTATTGCTTTAGCTTGATGACACCAAAAAGAATTCTCTTTTATAAAAAAGAAAACTTCAAGGATAATAAGCGTCTATAATTAATACTATTATGTTAAAAATATAACAGTAGACAATTTAAAATATTCGATAGAAGAGTTGAAAGATGAAGTTGAGAAAATCTCCCAGAAAAAAATACAAAAAGATAAGAGATGCAAAACATGAAAGAAAAGGTCAGAAGATAAGCATGTCAATTCAAGAGAGTCAACATCTTAATAACAGAAGTTTCAGAATGAAAAAAGAAAAAATGGAGGGAAGGAAATAATCTCAGAAAAATAAAACAAAAGAATGTATTTCAGATTGAAATAAGCAAAAGTGACCAGCACACTGACTGAGAACAAAACAAAATCCTATGTCACGGCATACATTTGTGAAATTTCAGACCCATCCCCAGGCATTAAGAGAGAATCTTACAGAGAAAAATCAAATAAACCAGAGAACACACAAAGAATGGCAGATGTGTCAACAGCAATCCCGGAAGCTAAAAAGCAATAAAGCAAGGCCTTCAAAATTGTGAGGGAAAATTATTTGCAACCTAGAATTCTATATCCAGCTAAAATATCAATCAGGTGAGCGTAGAATAAAGATATCTTCAATCATTCATGAGTCCAAAAAATTTACCTTCCCTGCAAAGTTTTTCAGAAAGTTACTCAAATACATACTTCATCAATGAGGAAGTAAGGCAAGAAAGAGGAAGTCTTAGGGTTCAGGAAACAGAAGATCCAACGTAGGAAAGAGACATTTTTCAAGATGGAAACAATGGGTAAAGGTTTCCAGCTGAGACAGGAGCAGGATGATGGGCAACTCCAAAAGGGATGTTGCCAAGAAAAAATGGAACTGATGTACTGAGTCAGATTTTATAATTCTGCTGGAAATTTTGGGATCAGTTTCTAAAAAACTAAGCCAAAAGGAAAAAAATAAAAGGTAATTACAGACTCCAGGAAAAATTAAAGTTACATTAGAAAGGAAATATTGTACAGTGTATTAAATGACTATGAATGATATCATTTTTATTATGACTGTTTTTTATTGAGATTAATCTCATAACATTTAAAACAGACATAAAGGGAACAGAGCTATGTGCTTTGCTTCAGTCCTTTAGGTAGCTACCCGATAGGTTCAAGCAAGCACAGTAATTAGTGCCTAAAGTTTGGTCTGCTTCTTTCAGTACCCAGGACCAGAGTCCCAAGTTGGAAATGTGAGCTGGCACTTAAGTCTCCTGCAAGCCAAGACAGGAGAGGAACTTGGTCCAGTAACAAAAAGCTACAAAACTTCCCTACATTTTCTTGATGTTGCCTTTTTCTTGATTCACGTTCACTTGGCTGTAAACCTCTGACTACTTACCAAATTCGGACAAGGTTAATGCTGACAGTTCCTACTTGTTTTTTCATGTCTCTTTGGAGGATGGGACCATGGAGCTGCTTACTCCTCCATCTTGGAGACTTCTTATTCTATAATCGTGGTGACATCACTTTGGCAAATTACATATATATATATACTATTTACCATAATAAAAAAGTTTTTAAGTTATTATTTATATCAACAAATAGGATATGGGTGTAAACGGGTAGTGGGAAGATGGTTCAAATGTTTAAAATGCTCGGCAGCTTACTGAAAGGTTGGAGGTTCCAGTATACCCAGACACAGCTTGGAAGAAAGGCCTGGCAACTGACTTTCAAAAAATCAGCCATTGAAGATTCTATGGTGCACAGTTCTACTCTGACACACATGCGGTCTGCATGAGTTAGAGTCAACTCCATTCCATGGCAAGCTGGCCTTGGTTTTGGACTGGAGGAGGGGTTTAATCACATATTAAGAAGCAATTAGCTCAATGGTAACTAAACACTTACTTGGCCTTTCCTTATGCAAGACAGGGTAAGAGTGCAGGGAAAAGGAAGGAGTCAAGTGGGAGAAGGGGGGATTGCCTAAAGAGGTTCTTACAAGCCACTGTGGAAATCACCCTGGAGGAGAGGGAGAGAAGTAGCAATGAGATGATAGAATGGTGGAAACTTGAAAAACAAAAACAACAAAAAAATCAGAAGCCTTGGAGTGCAGAAATGACTATGTTTGGCTTTCATCAGGGCTTTGGAATCTTATTGAAAATAGCATCAAGAGGGAGAAGAAATGGAGTCACTGGGGCATTAGTTATTGTTGTTGTGTGCCATGATGTTGATTCTGACTCATAGGGACTCTATAGGACAGAGTTGAACTGCCCCATAAGGTTTCCTAGGCTGAAATCTTTACTGGAGCAAATCGCCAGGTCTCTTCTTCTGCAGAGCTGAAAGTGCTTAACCATTGCACCACCAGGGTGTAAATTCAAGGCAAAAAGAAGAAAGGAGAAAAAGGACAAAAAAAAAAAAGCAACATTATTTATTGGTGTAGACTTTTATCCTTGGGCTTAGAAGGTACAAGATAAAAATGGGTTTTACGCAGCCTGTGCGAAACAGCCAGTATTTTTTGCTGGAACCTTGCCCTTGGCTGAATTTCTAGGACTTGGGAGTTTTCTTGTCAATTACTGGCCAAAATGTGATGCGAATAATGAGTTTTCTTTTCTTTTCCTATTGCTGTAACTAAGCAAGTGTGTTCCTGATATCCCATCTTGGAACTCTGAATATATTTTTCCATGAAAAAATTTTACAAATAAACTTTTAGATTCTCCCTTTGCAGTCTCCTAAACACGCCGTAGCAGAGGCGGTTAGCTACCTGCCCCAAATCTATTTTCCCCTTCTTTCTTTTCAATAGGACTTTTTGGGGGGGGGATGGGGGGAGTAATTTTATACCCAGCTTAAAAAATTTTTTTCCAGCTTCTTTTGGAAATAGGATTGGCTATGTGACATCATCTTGACCTATGAAATGTAAACAGAATTCTGCTGGGGATTTCTAGGAAGGTTTGCTTTCCTGATATGGACACTCGAACTTCCTTTTTTCTGGAAATGTGAAACTTGAAGTTGGGAGCTGAAGTAGCCATCTGGAGGTGCTGAGGGTGGGCCAAAGGAATCCCAAAGACCTAGGACCTGACATACTTGAGCCACTAAATCAATGCCAGCAGTTGCCCACCTCTAGGTTTCCTAGTACATGGGGAAAATAACCTCCCGTTTTGTTTAAACCACTATTACGTGTATTTATGTAGCTGAATACAACCTCTTTTGCAGGTTTTACTGTATCATGCAACAAAGCAACTCTATAAGATAGGTATTAATCCCTTTTAACTTCTTTACATTTTTACACACCATTCTCCCTACATGGTATATTCTTCCTCCATCTTAGGCAGCAGCTGCACTCCAAGTAACACTTCAAAACTCATCTTAAAGGAATTGCTTCCTTGTGAAGCTTTCCCTTACATCTGCAAATTCATTAGCTGCTCATTCTTTTGTGCTCCCATAAAGCTTTGTATAAACGTCTGCTATCACTTATCATAAACCCTTTTGATTATCTATATATTGATATATCTCTGACGCCTGGCTTTGAACTCAAGAACAGACTGGGTTGTATCTACTTTTGTATTTCCTTGCATAGTCACAGACTCAAGCAGGGGCTCAATAAGCATTAGTTAAATGAATGTTGAATAAACTCAGACTGTCTTGAGAACCTGTTAATTTCCTGATTGCAAATTTATGCCCCAAAATGCAAATGTGATATAATTTTGCCTCTTGTGTCACAGAATGCAGCAACAACTAAAATACTGAAACGAACTATGTGGATGTTCACTAACTCAAGCTGTATTAATAGATAGTATTCAAAATAAACACCTTTAAAGTCTGAATTAAGGAAAGAGGTCCCAGATAAGTAAAGCATTATTGAAGAAGAACTAAGTAGGAGGTGTTCTGACCTCAGAACCTACTACTCCAGTAGTCAAAACAGCCCAGTACTGGTACAACAACAGACACATTGACCAATGGAACAGAATTGAGAACTCAGGTGTAAATATATCCACCCACCGTTACCTGATTTTTGACAAAGGCCCAAAGTCCATTAAATGGGGGAAAGATAGTCCTGTCAACATATGGTGCTGGCAAAACTGGATGCCCATCTGTAAAAAACACAAAAGAGAACCCATACCTCACACCATACACAAAAACTAATTCAAAATGGATCAAAGACCTAAATATAAAACCAGAAACTATAAAGATCATGGAAGAAAAAAATAGGGTCAACACTAGGGACCCTAATATACAGCATGAATAGGATACAAACCATAACTAATAATACAAAGAACACCAGAAGATAAGCTAGATAACTGGGATCTTCTAAAAATTAAACATTTATGCTTTTTAGAAGACTTTAGCAAAAGAATAAAGAGAACCTAAAGAGAACCTACAGACTAGAAAGAAATTTTTGACTATGACAAATCCGACAAAGGTCTAATCTCTAAAATCTATAGGAAAATCCAACACCTGTACAACAAAAAGACAAATAATGCAATTAAAAAATGAGCAAAGGATATGAACAGATACTTCACCAACAAAGACATTCAGGTGGCTAACAGACATATGAAGAAATGCTCGTGATCATTAGCTATTAGACAGATACAAATCAAAACTACAATGAGATACCATCTCACTCCAACATTACTGGCATGGATCAAAAAAACAGAAAATAACAAATGTTGGAGAGGCTGCGGGGAGCTTATAACTCTGATACACTGCTGGTGGGAACGCAAAATGGTACAACCATTTTGGAAGACAATATGGCGCTTCCTTAAAAGGCTAGAAATAAAAATAGCATATGATCTAGCAATCCCACTCCTAGGAATATATCCTAGAGAAATAAAAGCCTTCACACCTACAGACATATGTACACCTATGTTCATGGCAGCATTATTCACAATAGCAAACAGATGGAAACAACCTAAGTGCCAATCAACAGATGAAGGATAAACAAACTATGGTACATACACACAGTGGAATATTACACAATAATCAAGAACACTGATGAACCTGGAAACATGTCACAACATGGATGAATCTGGAGGTCATTATGCTGAGTGAAATAAGTCAATCACAAAAGGACAAATACTGTATGAGGCCACTATTATAAAAACTCATGGAAAGGTTTATACACAGAAAGAAACAATTTTTGATGGTTACAAGGGAGGGAAGGGGTGGGGAAGGAAAAACACTAACTAGACAATAGATAAGTGGTAACTCTGATGAAGAATAAGACAGTACACAATACTGGGGAAGCCAGCACAACTTGACCAAGGCAAACCCATAGACACTTCAAAGATACATCCAAACTCCCCAAAGGACTGAGTTACTGGGCTAAAGGCTGGGGACCATGGTCTTGAGAGACATATAGCTCAACTGGCATAGCATAGTTTATAAAGAAAATGTTCTACATCTTTCTTTGATGAGTAGCATCTGGGGTCTTAAAAGCTAGTGAGTGGCTGTCTTAAAATACACGTACTAGTCCTACCTGGAGCAAGGGAGAATGAAGAAAACCAAAGACACAGGGAAACATTAGTCCAAAGGACTAATGGACCACAACTTCTACAGCCTCCATCAGACTAAGTCGAGCACAACGAGATGGTACCTGGCTACCACCACTGTCCGCTCTGACAGGGATCACAGTAAAAGCTCCCAGACAGAGATGGAGAAAAATATAGAACAAAATTCAAACTGACAAAAAAAGACCCGACTTATTGGTCTGACAGAGACTGGAGAAACCCCTGAGAGTATGAGCCCCAGACATCCTTTTAATTCAACACTGAAGTCACTCCTGAGGTTCACCCATCAGCAGAAGATTAGACAGGCCCATAAAACAAACAATAATACACATAGCTCACCTATGTATACAAGGCTAAATGGGCACACCAGCCCAGGGGCAAGGACAAGAAGGCAGGAGCGGACAGGAAAGCTGAACGAACGGGAAATGTGGAAACCAAGGTTGGGAAGGGGAGGGTGTTGACACATCACAGGTTTGTTTGAAAATGAACGTCATAAAACAATATGTGTATTCACTGTTTAATGAGAAACTAATTTGCTCTGTGAATTTTCACCTAAAAAAGTCCAAATTACGCATGTTGCTGTTGTTGTTAGGTGCCATCAAGTCGGTTCTGACTCATAGTGACCCTATGCACAACAGAATGAAACACTGCCCAGTCATGAGCCATTCTTACAATCGTTGTTATGCTTGAGCTCATTGTTACAGCCACTGTATCCATCCACCTCGTTGAGGGTCTTCCTCTTTTCCGCTGACCCTGTACTCTGCCAGCCATGATGTCCTTCTCCAGAGACTAATCCCTCCTGACAACATGTCCAAAGTATGTAAGACGTAGTCTCGCCATCCTTGCTTCTAAGGAGCGTTCTAGTTGTACTTCTTCTAAGAAAGATTTGTTCGTTCTTTTGGCAGACCATGGTATATTCAATATTCTTCACCAACACCGCAATTCAAAGGCGTCAATTTTTCTCCAGTCTTCCTTATTCATTGTCCAGCTTTCACATGCATATGATGCGATTGAAAATACCATGGCTTCGGTCAGGTGCACCTTAGTCTTCAAGGTGACATCTTTGCTCTTCAACACTTTAAAGAGGTCCTTTGCAGCAGATTTACCCAATGAAACGCGTCTTTTGATTTCTTGACTGCTGCTTCCAATGTTGTTGATTGTGGATCCAAGTAAAATGAAATCCTTGACAACTTCAATCTTTTCTCCATTTATCAAAATGTTGCTTACTGGTCTAGTTGTGAGGATTTTTGTTTTCTTTATGTTGAGGTGCAATCCATACTGAAGGCTGTGGTCTTTGATCTTCATTAGTAAGTGCTTCAAGTCCTCTTCACTTTTAGCAAGCAAGGTTGTGTCATCTGCATAAAGCAGGTTGTTCACGAGTCTTCCTCCAATGCTGATGCCCCGTTCTTCTTCACATAGTCCAGCTTCTTGGATTATTTGCTCAGCATACAGATCGAATAGGTATGGTGAAAGAATACAACCCTGACACACACCTTTCCTGACTTTAAACCAATCAGTGTCTGCTTGTTCTGTCCGGGCAACTGCCTCTGGATCTATGTGAAGGTTCCTCATGAGCACAATTAAGTGTTCTGGAATTCCCATTCTTCGCAATGTTATCCATAATTTGTTACGATCCACACAGTCGAATGCCTTTGCATAGTCAATAAAACACAGGTAAACATCCTTTTGGTATTCTCTGCTTTCAGCCAGGATCCATCTGACATCAGCAATGATATCCCTGGTTCCACATCCTCTTCTGAAACCAGCCTGAATTTCTGGCAGGTCCCTGTCGATATACTGCTGCAGCCGTTTTTGAATGACCTTCAGCAAAATTTTGCTTGCATGTGATATTAATGATATTGTTTTATAATTTCCGCATTTGGTTGGATCACCTTTCTTGGGAATAGGCATAAATATGGATCTCTTCCAGTCAGTTGGCTAGGAAGCTGTCTTCCACATTTCTTGGCATAGACAAGTGAGCACCTCCAGCGCTGCATCTGTTTGTTGAAACATCTCAACTGATAGTCCATCAGTTCCTGGAGCCTTGTTTTTTGCCAATGCCTTCAGAGCAGCTTGGACTTCTTCCTTCAGTACCATCGGTTCCTGATCATATGCCACCTCTTGAAATGGTTGAACATCGACCTTCTTGGTATAAGGACCCTGTGTATTCCTTCCATCTTCTTTTGATACTTCCTGCATTGTTTAGTATTTTCCCGAAGAATCCTTCACTATTGCAACTTGAGGCTTGAATTTTTTCTTCAGTTCTTTCAGCTTGAGGAATGCCAAGCATATTCTTCTCTTTTGGTTTTCCATCTCCAGCTCTTTGCACATGTCATTAGAATTAGGCATAAGAGGAGGGAAATGCTCACTGAGCATCTGTTGTGTGCTAGGCATTGTGTTCTATACCATACATTGAAACCTGTGAGAGCTGGAACTTGATGGGACTGCCTTCTTTTTCCAGGACTAGCAAGTTTTCTGCCTTTGACAGGGTGTAGTCTTAAATTTTTTTTTTTTTTTTAGTCTTACTACTTTTCTATCACTCGTTTTAGTGGGAAATATTTGGGCTTTCCTTTTCTGGCAGGTTTCTGCCTTACCCGTGTTCCAGCTTTTGCAGGTTTTACTGTATCATGTAACAAAGCAACTCTATAAGCTAGGTATTGATCTCTTCTAACTGAATGGTGATTTAGTAAAAAAGAAACAGGATGCAATTATTAAGAAATATGATCAAGATCAGAGGGTAAGTAGGCTCACATCTTCAGCACTGCACTTTTAAATTTCAAATAAGTCCACTTCACCTCTCTGTTTTTCTCCTCGTTCTCATTGTTATATGTTAGAAGAGTAGTGAGTACAACCATGTGTTCCAAATGTTTCAGTGGCTAAAAAATCATGAGTTTCAGTTGCAACATCCTGAAACAGAAAATTTAAGAGCTGTTCAACGCTTTTCCTACTATTAGAGGTGTGCTGCCTTCCAAAACGCTCAGCCCCATACACATTCCTTTAAGTTCATAATGGCTTCATCACATCCTGTGGGCAACAAGTGTTGTAGAATGACTACCACAGAAAAAGCTCCATCCACCTCTGCGGACAGAAATGCATTTGAAAGAGTGACCACAAAAATGCAAATCTAGATCATTTCAGAACTTATTTTTGAAAAAAGCAAGGCTTAACAGGTGCAGAGACCAAACCCTAAGAAATAAGAGAAAAGATCCAGAGAGTCGATTGGAAAAAAGAGCTTGAGTTCCTCACTGCCGTTAACGCCAAGGATGAGGTAGAAAGATAGAGAGAGAGAGAGAGAGGGAGCGCTGGGTAACCCAGAAACTTGAGTAGGAAGGAGCTAGGTACACAGTCAATGGCCTCATTGAAATATTTGGGAAAGCCTGGTAGCAGAATGCCAGAGAATGCCAGCACCTTTGGCACAGTGCAGTCAACAACTATTTCTAAGCTTCCGTGGTACATGGGGCTAGAGTTGAGGAAGGGTGTATTGACCTATAGATCAGAGGTTCTAACCCTGGTGTAGTTTATAATTGTAAGAGGAAATTAAAAAATAATAACATTACCTAGATTCCACTTCAAATCAATTTAATCAGAATTTCTTGGGGTAGAGTTCATAGATTGGTAAATTTTTTTTTAATAATTTTTATTCTGCTTTAAGTGAAAGTTTACAAATCAAGTCAGTCTCTCACACAAAAACCCATATACACCTTGCTACACACTCCCAATTACTCTTCCCCTAATGAGACAGCCTGCCCTCATCCTCCACTCTCTCTTTTCGTGTCCATTTCGCCAGCGTCTAACCCCCTCCATCCTCTAATCTCCCCTCCAGGCAGGAGATGCCAACATAGTCTCAAGTGTCCACCTGATCCAAGAAGCTCACGCCTCACCAGCATCCCTCTCCAACCCATTGTCCAGTCCAATCCATGTCTGAAGAGTTGGCTTCAGGAATGGTTCCTGTCTTGGGCCAACAGAAGGTCTGGGGGCCATGACCACCGGGGTCCTTTCAGTCTGAGTCAGACCATTAAGTCTGGTCTTTTTATGAGAATTTGGGGTCTGCATCCCACTGCTCTCCTGCTCCCTCAGGGGTTCTCTGTTGTGTTCCCTGTCAGGGCAGTCATCAGTTGTAGCTGGGAACCATCCAGTTCTTCTGGTCTCAGGATGATGTAGTCGCTAGTTCATGTGGCCCTTTCTGTCTCTTGGGCTCGTAATCACCTTGTGTCCTTGGTGTTCTTCATTCTCCTTTGATCCAGGTGGGTTGAGACCAAATGAGGCATCTTAGATGGCTGCTTGCTAGCGTTTAAGACCCCAGACGCCGCTCTTCAAAGTGGGATGCAGAATGTTTTAATAGATTTTATTATGCCAATTGACTTAGATGTCCCCTGAAACCATGGTCCCCAGACCCCTGCCCCTGCTATGCTGGCCTTCAAAGCATTCAGTTTCTTCAGGAAACTTCTTTGCTTTTGGTTTAATCCAATTGTGTTGACCTCCCCTGTATTGTGTACTGTCTTTCCCTTCACCTAAAGTAGTTCTTATCTACTATCTAATTAGTGAATGCCCCTCTCCCACCCTCCCTCCCTCCCTGCTCTCGTAACCACAAAAGAATGTTTTTTTCTCATTGTAAACTATTTCTCAAGTTCTTATAATAGTGGTCTTATAGAATATTTGTCCTTTTGCAACTGACTAATTTCACTCAGTATAATGCCTTCCAGATTCCTCCATGTTATGAAATGTTTCACAGATTCCTCACTGTTCTTTATCAATGAGTAGTATTCCATTGTGTGAATATACCATAATTTATTTATCCATTCATCTGTTGATGGGTACCTTGGTTGCTTCCATGTTTTTGTTATTGTGAACAGTGCTGCAATAAACATGGGTGTGCATATATCTGTTCGTGTAAAGGCTCTTATTTCTCTAGGATATATTCCAAGGAGTGGGATTGCTGCATCGTATGGTAGTTCTATTTCTAGCTTTTTAAGGAAGCGCCAAATCAATCTCTAAAGTGCTTGTACCATTCTACATTCCAACCAGCAGTGTAGAAGTCTTCCAATCTCTCCATAGCCTCTCCAACATTTATTATTTTGTGTTTTTTGGATTAATGCCAGCCTTGTTGGAGTGAGATGAAATCTCATTGTAGTTTCGATCTGCATTTCTCTAATGGCTAAAGATCATGAACATTTCCTCATATATCTGTTAGCTACCTGAATGTCTTCCTTAGTGAAGTGTCTACTCATATCTTTTCCCCATTTTTTAATTGGGTTATTTGTCTTTTTGCAGTTGAGTTTTTGCAGTATTATGTAGATTTTAGAGATCACGCACTGGTCAGAAATGTCATAGCTAAAAACATTTTCCCAGTCTGCAGGTAGTCTTTCTACCCTTTTGGTGATGTCTTTGGATGAGCAAAAGTGTTTGATTTTTAGGAGCTCCCAGTTATCTAGTTTTTCTTCTACATTCTTTATAATGTTTTGTATACTATTTATGCCATGTGTTAGGGCTCCTAACACTGTCCCTATTTTTTCTTCCATGATCTTTATCGTTTTAGATTTTATATTTAGGTCTTTGATCCATTTTGAGTTAGTTTTTGTGCATGGAGTGAGGTATGGGTCTTGTTTCATTTGTTTGCAGATGGATACCCAGTTATGCCAGCACCATTTGTTACAAAGGCTGTCTTCTCCCCATTTAACTGTTTTGGGGCCTTTGTCAAATATCAACTGATCATACGTGGATGGATTTATGTCTGGATTCTCAATTCTGTTCCATTGGTCCATGTATCTTTTGTTGTACCAGTACCAGGCTGTTCTGATTGCTGTGGCGGTATAATAGGTTCTAAAATCAGGTAAAGTAAGGCCTCCCACTTTGTTCTTTTTCAGTAATGCCTTATTTATCCGGGGCCTCTTTCCCTTCCATATGAAATAGGTGATTTGTTTCTCCATCTCATTAATGAATGTCCTTGGGATTCGGATGGGAATTGCATTAAATGTATAGATCACTTTTGGTAGAATATACATTTTTATAATGTTAAGTCTTCCTATCCACGAGCAAGGTATGTTCTTCCACTTATGTAAGTCTCTTTTGGTTTCTCGCAAAGTGTACTGTAGTTTTCTTTGTATAAGTCTTTTATATCTCCGGTAAGATTTATTCCTAAGTATTTTATCTTCTTAAAAAAAAAAAAAAATTTTTTTTTACCTTCTTGGAGGCTACTTAAATGGCACTGATCTCGTGATTTCCTCTTCGATGTTCTTTTTGTTGGTGTAGAGGAATCCATTGTATGTTTATCTTATATCCTGATACTCTGCTGAACTCTTCTATTAGTTTCAGTAGTTTTCTGGAGGATTCCTTAGGGTTTTCTGTGTATAAGATCATGTCATCTGCAAATAGAGATACTTTTACTTCTTCCTTGCTGATCTGGATGCCCTTTAATTCTTTATCTAGCCTAATTGCTCTGGCTAGGACTTCCAGCACAATGTTGAATAAGAGTGGTGATAAAGGGCATCCTTGTCTGGTTCCCGATCTCAATGGGAATGTTTTCAGGCTCTCTCCATTTAGGGTGATGTTGGTTGTTGGCTGTGTATAAAAAAAAAAAATTGATGCCCTTTATTATGTTGAGAAATTTTCCTTCTATTTCTATTTTGCTGAGAGTTTTTATCATGAATGAGTGTTGAACTTTGTCAAATGCCTTTGCTGCATCAATTGATAAAATCATGTGATTCTTGGCTTTTGTTTTATTTATGTGGTGGATTACATTTGGATTACATTAATTGTTTTTCTAATGCTGAACCATCCCTGTATACCTGGTATGAATCCCACTTGGTCATGGTGAACTATTTTTTTGATATGCTGTTGAATTCTATTGGCTAGAATTTTGTTGAGGATTTTTGCATCTATATTCATGAGGGATATAGGTCTATAATTTTCTTTTCTTGTGGTGTCTTTACCTGGTTGTGGTATCAGGGATATGGTGGCTTCATAGAATGAGTTTGGTAGTATTCCATCCTTTTCTATGCTCTGAAATACCTTTAGTAGTAGTGGTGTTAACACTTCTCTGAAAGTTTGGTAGAACTCTGCAGTGAAGCCATCCGGACCAGGGTTTTTTTTTGTTGTTGTTGTTGGGAGTTTTTTGATTACCTTTTCAATCTCTTCTTTTGTTATGGGTCTATTTAGTTGTTCTACCTCTGTTTGTGTTAGATTAGGTAGGTAGTGTGTTTCTAGGAATTCATCCATTTCTTCTAGGTTTTCAAATTTGTTTGAGTACAATTCTTCGTAATAATCTGATATGATTCTTTTAATTTCAGTTGGGTCTGTTGTAATATCGCCCATCTCATTTCTTATTCGGGTTATTTGCTTCCTCTCCTGTTTTTCTTTTGTCAGTTTGGCCAGTAGTTTATCAATTTTGTTGATTTTTTTTTAAAAAACAGCTTTTGGTCTTGTTAATTCTTTCAATTGTTTTTCTGTTTTCTATTATTTTTTATTTCATTTAGTTCAGCTCTAATTTTTGTGATTCGTTTTCTTCTGGTGCCTGTGGGTTTCTTTTGTTGCTCTCTTTCTATTTGTTCAAGTTGTAGGGATAATTCTTTGATCTTGGTTGTTTCTTCTTTTTGGATGTGTGTATTTATTGATATAAATTGGCCTCTGAGCATCGCTTTTGCTTTGTCCCGAAGGTTCTGATAGGAAGTGTTTTCATTCTCATTGGATTCTATGAATTTCTTTGTTCCATCCTTAATGTCTTCTATAATCCAGTCGTTTTTGAGAAGGGTATTGTTCAGTTTCCAAGTGTTTGATTTCTTTTCCCTGCTTTTCCTGTTGTTGATTTCCACTTTTATGGCCTTATGGTCAGAGAAGATGCTTTGTAATATTTCAATGTTTTGGATTCTGCTAAGGCTTGCTTTATGACCTAATATGTGGTGTATTCTAGAGAATGTTCCATGTGCACTAGAAAAGAAAGCATACTTGGTTGCTGTTGGGTGGAGTGTTCTGTATATATCTACGAGGTCACGCTGGTTGATTGTGGCATTTAGATCTTCTGTGTCTTTATTGAGCTTCTTTGTGGATGTCCTGTCCTTCACCGAAAGTGGTGTGTTGAAGTCTCCTACTATTATTGTGGAGCTGTCTATCTCACTTTTCAATGCTGATAGAGTTTGTTTTATGTATCTTGCAGCCCTGTCATTGAGTGCATAAATATTTAATACGGTTATATCATCTTGGTGTATTGTCCCTTTAATCATTATATAGTGTCCTTCTTTATTCTTTCCGATGGATTTAAGTTTAAAGTCTATTTTGTCAGAAATTAATATTGCCAGTCCTGCTCTTTTTTGATTGTTGTTTGCTTGATGTATTTTTTTCCATCCTTTTAGTTTTAGTTTGTTTGTGTCTCTAAATCTAAGGTGTGTCTCTTGTAGGCAGCATATAGACGGATCTTGTTTTTTAATCCATTCTGCCACTCTCTGTCTCTTTATTGGTGCATTTAGTCCATTTACATTCAGGGTAATTATGGATAGGTATGAATTTAGTGCTATCATTTTGATGTCTTTTTTTGTGTGTTGTTGACAGTTTCTTTTTCCCACTTGATTTTATGTGCTGAGTAGATTTTCTTTATATATTGTCCTTTCCTCATAATTGTTGTCGTTGATTTTGTTTCTGCTGAGTCTGTACTTTTCCCTTGTATTTTATTTTGATGAGTAGGATAGTTTGTCTCCTTTGTGGTTACCTTATTATTTACCCCTTTTTTCTCAATTTAAAACTAACTTTTATTTCTTTGTATCGCCGTGTCTTCCTCTCCATATGGAAGGTGTATGATTACATTTCTTAGTCCCTCTTTATTATTTTAATGTTGTCTTCTTTTATATAATAACATCGCTGTTACCCTGTGTTGGGCTTTTTTTTTTTTTTAAATCTTGCTCTGTTTTTTAGCATTTCCCTGTCTGGGTTGAGTTCTGGTTGCTCTGCTCAGTGTTCTAGTCTTGGGTTGATACCTGATATTATTGATTTTCTAACCAAAAAACTGCCTTTAGTATTTCTTGTAGTTTTGTTTGGGTTTTTACGAATTCCCTCAACTTGTGTTTATCTGGAAATGTCTTAATTTCACCTTCATATTTAAGAGACAGTTTTGATGGATATATGATCCTTGGCAGGCAATTTTTTTCCTTCAATTTTTTAAATATTTCTTCTCATTGCCTTCTTGCCTGCATGGTTTCTGCCGAGTAGTCTGAGCTTATTCTTATTGGCTCTCCTTTGTAGGTGACTTTTCTTTTATCCCTCGCTGCTCTTATAATTGTCTCTTTATCTGTGGTTTTGGTAAGCTTGATTATGTCTTGGTGACTTTGTTTTAAGATCTACCTTATATGGAGTTCGATGAGCATCTTGGATAGATATCTTCTCATCTTTCTCAATATCAGGGAAGTTTTCTGCCAACAAATCTTCAACAATTTTCTCTGTATTTTTTGTTATCCCTCCCTGTTCTGGTACTCCTATCACTCGTAGGTTATTTCTCTTGATAGAGTCCCACATGATTCTTAAGGTTTCTTCATTTTTTTTAATTCTTTTATCTGATTTTTCTTCAAATATATTAGTGCCAAGTGATTTATCTTCAAGTTCAGAAATTCTAGCTTCTACTTGCTCAATTCTGCTCCTCTGACTTTCTATTGAGTTATCTAATTCTGTAATTTTATTGTTAATCTTCTGAATTTCTGATTGCTGTCTGTCTATGGGTTTTTCCAGCTTATTAAACTTTTCATTATGTTCCTGAATAATCTTTCTCATTTCTTCAATTGCTTTATCTGTGTGTTCCTTAGCTTGTTCTGCATATTGCCTCATTTCCTTCCTGATGTTTTAAAGGGTTCTGTATATTAGACTTTTGTATTCTGCATCTGGTAATTCCAGGAATGCACTTTCATCTAAAAGATCCCTGGATTCTTTGTTTTGAGAGCCTGTTGAGGTGATCATGGCCTGTTTCTTTATATGACTTGATATTGACTATTGTCTCTGAGCCATCTATAAGTTATTGTATTAGTTTATGCTTGCTTGCTGTGTTGTAGCTGCTTGCTTTGTTTTGTTTTGGTATACCCCTATGGGTTGCTTGAGTGAACTAGCTTGATTATTTTCACATTTGGAGTTCTGGTGTCCTGTCTCCAGCTGGCTAGAGCTGTTATCAGGTATATCTGTCTAGAAGTCCATTCAGTTTTCTTGTATGAATTCAGCTCAGGTTTCCAGGTAGCCGATCATCAAGTGTGTGGTACAGACTCTGTCCTACAGTCTTAGAGGGGCAGGGGTGATTGGCATATATACTTGTATCTGACTGCAGCAGGGGGTCACACTCTGAACAAGGCAGGAGGCTGAGAACCGACCCCCAAGTGTCTTTGAGGAAAAAGCATCTCTGTTCCCTAGAGCGTGCTGGTGGGTGGGTTCTGCAGAAGGACCGTGGGCACCCAAAGTTTTTGGCTGTAAGGACTGGGAGGTACCAGTTATCTTTGGACCCCTGTCACGGGTGGCTGGGTGACCTGAGTGGAGTTACCAGTCCTTAGGTTCCTATAGTAGGTAGGTGACGACCTTGTTTAATAGGCAAAGCAATGTCAAACGTCAAACACCCACCTCTCCACCACACAGCTGAAATGGGTGGAATTTGCCAACAAGGGCCTATTCTCCCAAAATAGGCCCACACAGGTCCCTGCAGAAGGGAAAGTTGCTCAAGGTCCACGGATGGTTTATGCCTGGGCAGGAGCCGCTTCTGTCCTGAGCTCCCCCAGTTAATGGAGCTAGCAAATTATCTTTTCCCCCCAGTTGCAAATTTTTTCCTTCCCCAAGGCCGGGAGGATGGCTCTAGGTGCTCACCAGTGTCTATCTCAGGCCCAGGGATTCAGCCACAGAAGCCGGCTTGGGGGTAGGGGGGCACTGTAAAATATACCCAAGTACTTAGCTTTTTCCGAGAGCGCCGTTCTCCTCAGATTCTGGAGGTGTGAGTGGGCTGTGTGGCTGGCTGCTTCTCCCTGAGAAAACTGCGCTGAACGCTAGTACCATCGCCGCTGCTTCTGGAACGGTGCGTGAGGGCTTCCCGCGATTCAGGTCTGGTAACTCCTCTCCACTTCTGAACGGCCTCTTCCTCCCCCTGCCCCTCAGTTTGTTGTCTAAGCTTGCCTTTGATGCTCAGGGCTCCCAGCTTGTCACAAATATACTCATTTCACTTGTGTTTTTGGGTCTTTGTTGTAAAGAGGGCTCGACAGAAGCGTCTGTCTATTCCGCCGTCTTGGCTCCACCCCCAATTGGTAAATTTTTGAAGTTCCTGTCTTAGTCATCTAAGGCTGCTATAACAGAAAAACCACAAATGGAAACAGATGGCTTTAACAAAGAGAAATTTATTCTCTCACAGTCTAGTAGGCTACAAGTCCAAATTCAGGGCGTCAGCTCCAGGGGAAGGCTTTCTCTCTCTGTTGGCTCTGGAGGAAGGTCCTTGTCATCAATCTTCCCAGGTCGATTCCAACTCATAGCGACCTTATAGGACAGGGTAGAACTGCCTCATAGGGTTTCCAAGGAGTGTCTGATGTATTCAAACTGCTGACCTTTTTTGGTTAGCGGCAATAGCTCTTAATCACTATGCCATCAGGGTTTCCATGTTGTTGTTGTCGTTAGGTGTCATCGAGTCGGTTCCTACTCATAGCGACCCTATGCACAACAGAATGAAAACACTGCCCGGTCCTGTGCCATCCTTACAATTGTTGTTATGCTTGAGCTCATTGTTACAGCCACTGTGTCAATCCACCTCATTGAGGGCCTTCCTCTTTTCCACTGACCCTGTACTCTGCCAAGCATGATGTCCTTCTCCAGGGACAGATCCCTCCTGAAAACATGTCCGAAGTATGTAAGACACAGTCTCGCCATCCTTGCCTCTAAGGAGCATTCTGGCTGCACTTCTTCCAAGGCATATTCGTTCTTTTGGCACTCCATGGTATAGTCAATATTCTTCACCAACACCACAATTCAAAGGCGTCAATTTTTCTTCAGTCTTCCTTATTCATTGTCCAGCTTTCACATGCATATGATGTGATTGAAGATACCATGGTTTGGGTCAGGCGCACCTTAGTGTTCAAGGTGACATCTTTGCTCTTCGACATTTTGACAAGGTCCTTTGCAGCAGATTTGCCCAGTGCAATGGGTCTTTTGATTTCTTGACTGCTGCTTCCATGGCTGTTGATTGTGGATCCAAGTAAAATGAAATCCTTGACAACTTCAATCTTTTCTCCGTTTATCATGATGTTGCTCATTGGTTCAGTTGTGAGGATTTTTGTTTTCTTTGTGTTGAGGTGCAATCCATACTGAAGGCTGTGGTCTTTGATCTTCATTAGTAAGTGCTTCAAGTCCTCTTCACTTTCAGTAAGCAAGGTTGTGTCATCTGCATAACGTAGGTTGTTGAGTTTTCCTCCAATCCTGATGCCCATTCTTCTTCATATAGTTCAGTTTCTCGGATTATTTGTTCAGCATACAGATAAAATAGGTATGGTAAAGAACACAACCCTGACGCACACCTTTCCTGACCTTCAGCCAATCAGTATCCCCTTGTTCTGTCCGAACAACTGCCTCTTGATCTATGTAAAGGTTCCTGATGAGCACAATTAAGTGTTCTGGAATTCCCATTCTTCGCAGTGTTATCCATAGTTTGTTACGATCCACACAGTTGAAGGCCTTTGCCTTTTCCATAGACTGATAGAATGATGGAAAAGTCACGTGGGAAAGGGATTCTTGCTTAAGCGCTATAATGTTTTTCCTACTTGCCTGTTACGTAGTAGGGGCACAGAAAATGTTTATGGACTGGTAATGTATAAAAAATTGACGGCAGTGGCAATGTATAAAAGAGAAAGGTAAAATCATAATTATCAACAGAACTTAGGATGTAAAGATTTGTCAGATATAGTTTCATCTTAGGGCGGAGTTAGAGATTTGTTTGAGGGCCATGAGTGTATGTACCTTAAAAGATAGGTAGTCAAGTAGCATATGGTTAAGTGCTAAAGGAGTTCAGAGGAGGGAATGATTACCAAAGGCTGAGGTATGTGGTAAAACTTCAGAGAGGAGGTAGTATATGAGCTGTGTGTTGAAGAAAGTACAGCACTTAGATTAACGTGAAGACAGGAGAAGACATTTTAGGGAGAAGAAGTGATACCACTAGTTCAGGAGGAACACGTGTCATGTTTGGGGAACCTGAGTTTGAATAACAGAACGCTCCTTGAGGGATAGGTAGTATGAGAATGGTACCCTGGCGGCACAGTGGTTAACAGCTCAGCTGCTAACCAAAATGTCAGCAGTTCAAATCCACCAGTCACTTTTTGGAAATGCTATGGGGTGTTCTATAGGGTGGCTGAGTCGGAATTAACTTGATGGCAACAGGTAGTATGAGAAATAGGTTGGAAATGAGGTTGGTGATAAGACTGTAAGAAGACTGAATTTCAGGCTGAAGAGGTTGACTTTATTTTGAAATCAGAGGACAGTCATTAAAAAACACGGGGAGGGTGCTGGCAAGTGTATATACAATGGTATTCTAGAGAGATTCATCGGCATTGTCATGGAGGATTGACTGGAGGGTAGAGGAACCGGTATGGTGGTGAGAGAATTAAGAGAATGTAGCAATACTGTGGTTGTAAGGCAGCAGGGGCCTTGACAAGATGGGCCATGTGAGACTAACATGTAGGAACAGATATTAGACACACACGACATCTGGGTAAGATGGTGTGTGGTGATGGATATATATTGGTTAAAAGGAAAATATAACATAAGCTCCCCTAAAAGATAAATCAAAGTGGAGAAATCTCTTCAAAGACCTTGCCCTCTTCCTATGTGCAGAAGTTCTTCATTTTTATGACATGACATGATCCTTTTAAAGACTATTTAAAAGCAGATCTGTTTAAAGCATGTTGAGTCAGGAAACGGTGTTGGTAAAAGCTGATTCTGCTTTCCTACCTCCGTGCTCTCCCACTGGCCAGCTGAGTGACTAGTGGCAAGTCATTAACTTCTCTAAACCTAATTTCTTAATCAATAAAATTAGGAAAATAGTACCAGTTCTTCCTACCTTGCAGGGATATAATGAGAATGAAATACTCTAAACTGAATACATTCAAAAGTATTTATTGATCACTGATTGTTATGGACTGAACTGTATCCCCACAAAAATGTACTGGAATCCTAACCCCCATACCTGTGGATATAATTCTGTCTGGAAATAAGGCTTCATTTGTTATGTTAATGAGGCCGTATCGGTGTAGGGTATGTCCTAAACCTAATCATTTCTGAGTTACAAGGTGCAGCAAAGACCCAGAGACATGCAAACATAAACAGGGGAAGATAGATACCATCTGAAGATCACCAAGGAGTTGAGGAACACCATGGTTTTTGGTTTTAGTGGCACAGTGGTTAAGAGCTACAGCTTGCTAACCAAAAGGCCAGCAGTTTGAATCCACCAGCCATTCCTTAGAAACCCTATAGGGCAGTTCTACTCTGTCCTATAGAGTCACTATGACTTGGAATTGACTCGAGGGCAACAGGTTTGGTTTGGTTTTTGGTTTGGGTCTAAAGAAGCTGAGACAAAGATTTTCCCCAGAACCAACCCTATATTCTTCCCCTATAGCCAGTGCCCTGAATTCAGACTTCTAGCCTCCTAATCTATGAGAAAATAAATTTCTGTTCTTCAAAGCCATCCACTTGTAGTATTTCTGTTACAGTAGCACTTTAGCACTAGGTAACTAAGAACTCAGATGTGCATAAGCTCTGTGCTAGGTGAATGAGACAAAGTCCCTTTCTATAAGGCAGACCACAGCAAGCACAAAATACAAATGGTAAAACAAAAGTACAAGATGGGATAAGATAAACTTCTTAGAAGATAAAGTCCTTGAGGATTCAAATAAATGAGAATGGGAATCTGAAGGATGGAATCAAGAATGGTTTCATGAAAGAAGGAGCATTTGAGGTAAAGCATCGACACATGGAGAATGAAGGATAAGGGGAGAGTAATTATCCATCCATCCACTCATCCATCTACCTATCTAGGAGCTTAGTCCAGAGCACAGGGGAGTTGAATAGAAAATTATTTGTATAAGACAGGGGGTGTAAACTGAATGAAGCCTAGGATGAATGCAGCAGCAAAACAGTGTCAAAAGGTAGGGACTGCCTACACGATTAAAAAGCTCCCTCGTGTTCAGAGAGTAGGGGGGACTTCAACAACATTTGGAGAGCAGAGATCAGGTCAGGGACAGGTGAAAGATTTAAATGGTCAGTAATCAATCTGAGGGACCCTTAGTGGCACTCAGGTGCTAACCAAAAGGTTGGCGGTTCAAACCCACCAGCTATTCCACGGGAGAAATGTGTGGCAGCCTGCTTCCATAAAGATTACAGCCTCGGAAACCCTATGCAGCATGTTCTATGATGTCCTTTAGGGTTCGCTGTGAGTCAGAATCAACTCGACAATGATGGGTTTGGTTTTTAGCATTTTTAATCAATCTGAACTAAAGGATAGTTATTTGTATATATATTCCATTTACTTTGGTTCCTCCCACAGGATGGTCCTTCATACGTACCCAGGGTACCAAAAGATGAAGCACCGATGGGGCACTATCTATACTGTAGAGTTCTAGGTCACAAAGTTCAGCTTCCTCCCAGTATTTCCTTCTGGAATCGTCATGTGGTTCTGCCTTTTTATAGTGGGTCTTAAGATTTCTTCTCTTTCTCCCTCCGCTATATATTCTTGATGGCTAATCTAGGCCCTTCATGAGGAAAATGGAGTGTATGAACTAAAATATGGGCTGACACTTAGATTCCAGGGCAGGCAAATGAGAGACAGAGAGAGAGGAATGGGCCCACACCAGGATCAGTCACTGGCTGAGAGTAACTAGGGTAAGCTTCGTGTTGGCACAAACCCAGTGGTGGATACAGAAAGGTGGCAGCTGAGGCTATTACTCAACTATGCTCCCTGCAGCAGGAGACATGAGTGACATATTTCTATAGTCACCACAGACTCCAGTCAGGCTTCTATACCTGCTCCTCCTCTGAAATGACCAGTGATCTCGTTGAGAACACTGACCACTTCTATATTGACAAATCCATTGGCAGTCCTCATAGTCAGTCTTATCGTTTAACTTCTTGGCAGCATTCGACACAGTGGATTACTTTATTCTTCCCAAATTACTTTATTAACTTCCAGGAAGTCACACTGATGGAACGAGGGGTCTTTGCTGGTTCCTTCCTTACTGAAATCTCTAAATGTTGAAAGGTCCCAGGACTCAGCTCTCAGCTTCTTTTCCATCTGCACTCACCTCCTTTGTTATCTCTTCCAGCCCCATGGTTTTAAACGTCACCTGTATGGTGATGTCTCCCAAATTTATATTTCTAGCTGAAACCCCTCCCTGGGCTCTAGATGAAGATCTGTTTGTACACCAGGTAGATACCTACTTGAAGTTGTCCTGATGGTCTAACAGGTTCTATGAGGATAATTATCTATAGCGGGCAAGAGTGGAACAAGAGGCCAGAGAGAAGGCTATTGCTGTAATGTAGGTGAGGTACAGGCAAGAGGTGATGCTGGCTTGGAGGAACGGTATAGGGACTTTGCAGATGTGACAAAAGTTATAGACCTTAAGATGGGGAATTTATCTTGGATTATTACAGTGGGCCTAATTAATCCTATGAATCCTTACAATTGAAGAACCTTTTCCATCTGTGGTCAGAGAGAGATGTGATGATGGAAGAATGGTCAGAGAGAGGTGACATTGCTGCTTTGAAGATGAATGAAGGTGGCCATGAGCCAAGGAACACAGGCAACCTCTAAAGGTGAGAAGACACAGAAACAGATTCTCCTGTGAGTTTGCTGCCGATACCTTGATTTTAGCCTCCTGAGGCAGATGTTGGACTTCCAATCTACAGAACTGTAAGATAGTAAATGTGTGTCGTTTAAGCCACCAAGTTGTGACAATTTGTGACAGCAGCAATAGGAAACTAAAACACGTGTATCTCCGCCCCTGTGTCAAAAGCAGGTATGGGCATTAAATGAGGTTCAGAATTGTGATGACTCCTGAAAGCAGATGTTCTCGTTTCTAAACTGAGTCAGCGTTTGTGGAGGTACAGGTCCCTCCAGTACCACAGAGTGCACAGAGAAGCAATGGCACCTTTCCAGGTATCCATCCAGAGATCAGAACACACCCACTCCACCTCACCCCACTGAGTGAATTTTTAAAGACAGTGAAGGACAATAATAAAGTTACAATTTTGCTTCAAAACAAAACACAGACATGGCACAGAGGTGTAAAGGCACTACATCAAGATCCGTGATGACACGACTCAAATAAGAGAGGACCACCTTGTAAACATCGCAGACTCAGTCACAAAACCCTAGGTGGCTACCATTAACCCTTGCAGGTGAGTCGATTCTGACTCATAGTGACCCTATGAGACAGAGCAGAACTGCCCCATAGTGTTTCCAAGGAGCAGCTGGTGGATTCAAACTACTGACTTTTTGGCTAGCAATGGAGCTTTTAACCACTGTGCAACCAGGGCTCCTAGGTGGCTACAGCCAAGTAGAATGTTGTTGTTGTTAGCTGCCATCGATTGGATTCCGACTTATGACCACCTCAAGTGTGCAGAACAGAACTGCACTCTACGGGGTTTTCAAGGATGTGACTTTTGGAAGCAGATTGCCAGGCTTTACTTCTGAGATGCCTCTGGGTAGGCTTGAACTGCTAACCTTTCCGTTAGTCCAGCGTTTAACCATTTGTACCACCCACAGACTCTACCAAGTTACACAGGTACAACAGAGATCCCATTGCTTCTTAACAGTGTTGAGCTTTTATCAAATTAAATCTGACCTGGAAGTTACTCTTTGAGCCAGAAGGTAAGGGTTTTGAAACCTCTCACACAGTCACCGCGATTAGAGGGAAAAGTGCCAAAAGGCGGCAGACATGGAATGTGCAGAGTAGAAACTTGCCACACAGAGGCAAAGAAATCACTCCACTCACAAAATTCCAAGTGGTATTTTAGAGAAAGGATATTGGAGGGTGTTGGGAGGGAATTATTGTGAAAATCCCCAAATGGAACATGAAATTCCTCTGATAACAGTCATGGAAAGAGGGAATACTAAAATTATAACCATTGTTCTTAAGTGTGGTAGGCCACAGCTCACTGAGCAATATGTGCATGTTTGCGTGGAGGGAGAATGAATAAAACATGCAAATTCCATGCTTAAACTTCCTTTGTTTAGAAAGCTAGGTTGCTTGATGTATGTCTTCCTAATCTACTTAGAGACTTTTCCTTTTGTTTTAATATCAAATAGGCTTTAGCATGGACAAGTCTAATGGGACTTTGCCAACAGTGAAGCCTTAATAGGGTAACAAGACATTGAAAGTAAATTTCACTGGAAGGCTTCGATCTATACCTCAGAAAAAATTATTTAAAAAAACCAAGGAGGAGGTCAGGATATCCCTGCAATGTACTGGAGCAATAATCTAGAAGTACCCTGCAAGACTTACCTGTAGGTTTCTGATACCTCCTCTACTGCCCATGTCCAGTCATGAACAAGCCACATGGACTCGGGACCCAGGACTGCTTGCACAATGGACGTCTTCCACCTTGGAGCAAACAGGTGAAAAGAGTACGGCTAAATATAATTAGTGTTTGGGCGTTGGAGCTGATAGAAAATAAAAGGATGTATTAATCCCCTTCAGCTAGTTTCAGGGTTTCAGTTTCCTAAATTTCTGTCTCATTGCAACAAAAGAATTAAAATATGGCTTATCCCAGAGAAGGGAAATATTCTTAATGTGGCAGACACTAAAACAAAGAGAACTTCTCTAAGGTCAATACAAGTAAAAACTGATACAGTTAGAGCTTTACGAAGACGTCTGTTTAAAGCATGAACTCCTGAGTGTTTGCACGTGAGTAAGCATAAGAGCTATTTGAAATTAGTCTTAAAAACCTTCCTGCAAGGAAGCACCATTCTGAGTCAGGCTGTCATGGGAATACAGACAGGATAAAACTCAGGAGGTGGTAGATAACCTGGAACTGGGTTGATTTAAAAAAAAAAAAAAGGCTACCAAGACAAGGACATTTCTCTTAGCCACTAAGGAGATTCAAAATTCACCAGCGAAGAGATTGGATGTACACAACAGAATCACACGTTGCTTGCTTATTTGTTGATTTTATGAATAGGTAGTACATTCACATGTTTCAAAATTCCAAAAGGGCAAGACTGTACAGGAATAAGCTCTCTTCAACGCCTATCCAGTTACCTACTTCCCCTTACAAGAGGCAACCAATATTACCAGTATTTTACACACCCTTCAAAGCATACATGAGCAAATGTGTACACAAAATTCTCCCTTCCTTTTACACAAGTGGTAGTATATTCTATAAACTCTGACTTTTTTTTTTCACTTAAAACTATATCTTGGAAATAAATCATTCTGTAGCAGTAATATTTACCCTTTCTTCTTCCGCAACATAATATTCCACTGAGTGGATGTATCATAATGTATTTGTTCCCGGTCTTTTGCTATTGCAAGCAATGCTGCAGTGGCTTATACTGTATATATGTCATTTTGCATATATGTAAGTGTATCTCTAGGATAAATTTCTAGATGTAGAATTACTGATTCAAAGAGCATGTTTGTAATTTTGACAAACATTGCCAAATTACCCTGCATAAAGGTTGTACCAGTTAATGCTCCTATCAGTAATGTTTGAAAACGACTCTTTCACACACTTTTACTAAAGCAGAATGTTACCAAGCTTTGCAATCTTTTCCAATTCAATGGGTTTATCACAATATTTCAGTTTAATTTTAATTTGCATTTCTCATTATGAATGAGACTGAACATCTTTCCATGTGTTAGAGTCATTTATATTTCCTTTTATATAAACTGTCTATGTATTTTGACCATTTATCGTCTGGGGTTATTGCCTGTTTATAGCTGTTTTAAAAGATCCTTTATAGATTAAAAAAAAGAAGTTGGCACTTTGTGATATGAATTGCAGTGTTCTTGAATGTCAAAAATTGTCAGTTGTCTTTACATTTGAATGATAATTGGATGATATAAAATTCTTGAGTCATATTTTCTTTCACTGGGGATTTTATAGGCATTTCTCCACTGTCTTCCACAAATGAATATTGGTGTGAAGTCTGAAACCAGACTGCTGTGTTTCTACCCTTCATAGCTGACTCATTCTTTATGCCTGATTGTCCAAAGCAGTCTTCCTTTAACTTCAAATTTCAGTGATTGCATTTGGATATGGCTCAGCGTTGACCATTCAGTGTCGATTATTCTGGGACCTAACATGCCCTTTCAGAATGAACATTTTCTTCAACCATATTTCAAATGTTTGTTCTGACTTTTATTTAGGGACTTCAGGTACACTTGTGTGTTGGATCTCCTTTGTCTCCCTGAAATACCACTTTACCTCTAATCATTATAAATTCTATTTATTTTTATCCACTTGGCTTGCTTTTCTCATGTCTACACTCTATGCTCCTTTCTGCAGTTTCATCATTAGCATCTAATCTCCCCTGCGCTACTTCCAATTTTGGCTCCATTTCTGTTCTTTTTAAGTCCCCTCTAGAAATCTGCCAACACGCTTCATTCCTTTTGCTGTCTCTCCATCGAGTTCCTGAATCTTATATTCCTGCTTTGTTCTCTTGTTTTATAGATTGCTTCATTAATTTTTTAAATCATGGCAAAAGGTTTGGTCAAAATTTTTATCTGCTCCATGGAAACACTTCTCTGATCAGTGTTCATTTGTATTTGTTTTCCTATTCCTTTTCTCTTATTTTCTTCTATTTTTATATACGTCCCGGATTATTGGAGCCCTGGTGGCATCTGGTTAAAAGCTCAGCTGCTAACCAAAAGGATGGCAGTTCAAATCCACCAGCCACTCCTTGGAAACCTTATGGGGCAGTTTTACTCTGTATAGTGTCACTATGAGTTACAACTGACTGGAAAGCAACAGGTTTGGTTTGCTTTGCTTTTGGATCGTTTACTGTTGAATGTACATTTTGGATGAAAGGATTTTTTCCTTGACCCATGTGCAAATGGTTCATATGCTGGAGATGCTAGAACTGTGTCCAGTGATAGGAGCATTCTCCCTAACACCACTGGCTAAGCGTAAGAGTCAATTTAACAGTTATTCGGTATTATTCGGTGCCATTGAATTGATTCCAACTCATAGCAACCCTATGTACAACAGAACAAAACACTGCACCATCCTCACAATCGTTGCTACGTTTGAGCCCATTGTTGTAGCCACTGTGTCAATCCACCTCATTGAGGGTCTTCCTCAATTTAACAGTTACCTCTCCCCAACTGGAAACCCTGGTAGCAATAGTGGTTAAGTGCTATGGCTGCTAACCAAAAGGCTGGCAGTTCGAACCTACCAGGCACTCTTTGGAAACTCAATGGGGCAGTTCTACTCTGTCCTATAGGGTCTCTATGAGTCGATCGACTTGATGACAACGGGTTTTTCTCCCCAAATGACACAAATCAGTAGCAAGAAGACTCACACTATACAGCTCTTTTTCCAATCCTTTGTCTCACCAACAGACTATTTGTTAAAATATGGTTTGTTGCATGAGTCCTTGCTCAGCCCTGCCACCTCTGCCTCTCAGAACCAAACTAGCAAATGGACACTTCTGTCACCAGTCCACACACCTGGTTCTTGTTAGGGCACACGAAGATTTTAGTTCTGCTTCTTGGGCACACTCTCCATCTTGGGTAGTGACAGCTCTCTCAGGGCTTTGCATTCACAAGCAACCCCTTCTGCTTCCTCCCACATCTTGTCTGATCTTCACTGCTTTTGGCAGCCCTCCTACCTATTTGTGGCTTGGGTTTCATATGTATCCTAGCCTGCATTTCTGTTTCTCATTCTTCTTATAGCTTTTGGGTGATTTCCTAGAGAAGGAGGAAATGCCAATTTCACTCTACCATTTTCAAACTGGAAATCTGTATCTAATTCTTCTTCCATAGTTTCGGCTAAGTACTTCTCAAATAAATACTTTATTTTTTTTTATAAACCTCCAAGTTAAAGAACGCTTTTAGGTAATGTTGTGGGTACTTGAACCAAGGAGACCCACCAGACAATTGCAATTAAGAGCATCAGGACCAGAGGGCAGAGTGGGGAGCAACACCACTCACGGAGGTCTGAACTGGGCTATTCCTAGGTGTGAATGTTGCACCAACATCTTCATGGCCTCTGATTCTATCATCAGAGCCATCAATGTCTTTTCTATCACTCAGTCTTTTCTACAAGTTTCAGACTGAAAGTAAACAGCTGTTCCTGGCTGATTCTGGGATTGCGATCTAACAACTCCCCTTCCTTTAGCTAAACATATTATGTAGTTCTTCAAGTCAAGGTTTTACAGCAATGGGTCTTAAGCAGAGCCTACTCTACTGTGGAAAAAATAGTGTGGATTGAGGAAGGCCCTGAAATATACCTTGGATCTATGCTTGATATGTGAAATTTCACCTGCAACAATTTATTTCTTTGTATTACCATGGCCTCTTTCAAAATGCCTTTATTTCTTTAGAGCCCTCATGCGGCAGTGGTTAAGAGCCAAAAGGTCAGCAGTTGGAGTCTACCAGGTGCTCCTTGGAAACCCCATGGGGCAGTTCTACTTTGTCCTATAGGGTCACTATGAGTTGTAATCAACTTGATGGCAAAGGGTTTTATATTTCTTTGAAAATAAGCAAGTTATTATTAAAATCTTTGTGTAAACTCACGCTTTTTAAAAAAAAATACCATTTCTTAGGGAAGAAACACCAAGAAAGGAAACAGAGGAAGTGAAAATTAAGTAACACCCAAGATAAATGCTGCCCACTTAGCAATTCGATCCAGCTGGATTTGTGTGAACAGAATGCAAGTCAAGTTGCTACTCACAGTATTGTACTAACAGATAAAATTATATAAACGTACCTGTAGGCAAGCCACACCTAGAGTTTAGTAGGTGAGCACTTCCTGGTGAGAAGGTAAAAAAATTTTTTAAAGTTCCTGCCTTTCTTCTATATTTTATGGAATTTCAAAGCCCTGCATTCCACACTAAGTCCAGTTGGCTTTATCATTCTTTCTAGAGCATACCTCTGCTCTGTGGAAGCTTAGCTACTGTTCTGTTTATACCCCGTGAAGCAATACTGGTCATACTGACTAGTTTAAGGGTAATTAGAAAGGGTTCACCTTGTGATTTTGCAATATCAACAACACTTACGTTATACGAAGAATGATGTTAGGATTAAATCTAAGCTTCTTGGTAGCAGGCTGGTGTGGATAGTTGTTGCTCAAAATCAGAATTATTCATCATTTCATTTTTAGAAATGGATTTTAAAAAATAGGTTGACAGAGAAATATGGACATTCAGTCTGATCTAAGCCCAGCAAGTATTCTAATGTAAAAAATATGTTTTGTGATTGGAAACTACTAACAAAAATGCTGTTTTGACTGACACCTTCATAATATAATCACCCCACATTATATATAAATTTACGATTATTTTCCAAAGCTGAAGAGAACACGTTATTACTCCTTCTCAAAAGTACTCTTAAGCCCTTGGTTTATACAGCTGGGGTGATGCTGCCAAGACACTCATTTCAATTTCTTGTCCCATAAACAGAAGCACTAAAGCTCAAACTCTTCCAATAAGAAGGTATTTTAAAAGGTATTTCTCCATTAGTTACAGCTATGGAAATTATTAGTACATATGGATCATAACCATACTGAATATTGTGTTCTGATAACTCATTTATTCAGTGGCCATTTGCCTAATTGAAAGTTTGTCCAGAATACTTTTTTTTTCTTCTTGTTTGCCTTTTAGTAACTTCACATTTTAGTACTAAGATCATGAAAAAGAGAAATGATAGCAGCCAAAAAGTGGAAAGAGCTTAAATGTTCATAAGTCAATGAATGGATAAATAAAATGCAGTATAGCCATACAATGGAATATGATTCAGCAATAAAAAGGAATGAAGTACTGACACGCTACAACACAGATGAACCTTGAAATCATGCAAAGTGAAAGAAGCCAGTCACCAGAGACCATACATTGTATGATTCCATTTATATGAAATATTCAGCACAGGTAAACTATAAACACAGAAGGTATTTTGGTGGTTGCTTAGGGCTGGATGGGGGTAAGGGAGCAGGGCTGGAGTGATGCTTATGGATAATGGGTTTCTTTTGGGGTGATGAAATGTTTTCAAATTGATTGTGCTGATGGTTGCACAGCTCTGTGAATATTCTAAAAATCACTGAATGAAAGATATCATTCACATGCTGTCTTAGGCTGAGTTCTCCAGACCAGCATCAGTAAAGCGTATAAATATATATAGAGAGAGAGATTTATCAAGGAAATGGCTCATGCGGTTGTAGAGGCTGGAATGTCTCAAGTCCAGGGGTCAAGATAGAGCCTTCTCCTGATTCACGTAGCCACAGGTGCTGGGGAACCCAAGATCAGCAGGTCAGAGACCAGGGCTCTTGCTCATGGCTGTGAAGATCGACGAATCCCAAGATTGGCAGGCAAGACTGCAGGTCAGCTGCTAGCTCAAGTTCCAAGAACTGGAGGTCAGATGAACAGGAACCAGTTGCAGGGTCCAAATGAAGCAAAAGCCAGAACATCCACTTATATTCAGATGCAGGCCATACGCCCAAGGAAACTCCCTTTCAACTGATTGGCTACTCACAGCAGATCCCATCATAGGGTTGATCACATATCAAATCTCAACAGGGAAGCTATCTCAAAGAAAAACCTAAGTTCTCTGAGCCTCAACATTATACGACTGCCAAAACACTGAGAATCATGGCCCAGTCAAGTTGACATACAATCTTAACCATCATGTATACCATCAATGAATGAATTGTATGGTATATGGATGATATCTCATTAAAGCCATCAAACAAAAAAGAAATTGAGAAGATTTCCAATATCAGTCAAATATTTTAGGTAAGGGTCTTTGTAGGAAAAAAAAAAAAATCTGGTGGCGTTTGAAATAGGGTCTTTGCTGTCCTGTTTCCTTATTACCATGAACAATGGAAAATTAATGATACAATAGGAATTGTCACAAGTTCTAAAGGTGTTTTATTTGGCAAAAAGGGTTTGCTATTTTATGCTTGGTTTAGTGTTTCCCACCTGCAGGGGAAAATAGCTTTTTTTTTTTTTTTTTTAACTTAGCTATAAATAAAAAGAGCAGGCCAACTCTTAAGCAGAGATAATCTAGTAATCATACAAGCACCATGTTTGATATTTTGGAACTTAATTTCTTGAAGAAAATTAATGCATGCTTATTATTATTATTTGAAAAAAAAAACTCATAGAACAAACAAAAACCACCCTGTTCTAATCATTTTGCATTACTTTTACAAATTAGCCTTTGTCTAGAATGGTTCCTTAGATTGGAGAATTAAGGTTCTTATATGAAGAACACTTTAAAAAGCAAATTCACAAAATGCATTAAGAAAATTTATTTTATTTCATTCTGAAGCAAGCAAATCCAAGTTATCTGCGGCACACAATAGGTTGGTGACTTGTCAGTACGATCCAGGAAGTCAGGAGAGTCAAACAGTGGTGCTTGCGAGGGAGGAGTGTTCCGTGAGGCCAAAGTCCGTATGTTTGTACCTGCTAGCCTTGCGCTTAGCACAGATAATAACAGTGCTTTTCCTTTCTTCCCAAAACTCTTGCACCCTACTGTTACAACCAATTTTTTTCCCACAAATTGCTACAAGTTGGCAACAAATTTCTGCAATGAAAATATTTAATCTTCATTACTCATCAAACCACATCCTGCACGTGATCTGGGGACCGCCATGTGTGGAAGCTCAGTTACTAGGAGTATTAACAGAGTTATCTGTTATTAACTGACATTTGTAATTTCCTCCACAATGTTACCTGCATAAGAGAAGAGGAAGGAAAAAGAAGAAAAATTAATATGAACAAATGCTATGTGCCATGCTCTAAGCTAAGCCTATTACCTGATTTAATACTCACTTATAATCCTTAGAAGCTAGGATGGAGAGGTTACATCTCACATACTTTGGACACGTTATCAGGAGGGATAAGTCCCTGGAGAAGGACATCCTTAGAAGCTAGGATGGAGAGGTTACATCTCACATACTTTGGACACGTTATCAGGAGGGATAAGTCCCTGGAGAAGGACATCATGCTTGGTAGAGTGGAGGGTCAGCGAAAGAGAGGAAGACCCTCAACGAGATGGCTTGACACAGTGGCTGCAACAGTGGGCTCAAGCATAATGATTGTGAGGATGGCACAGGGCCATTGTGTTGTACATAGGGTTGCTGTGAGTCGGAACTGACTCGATAGCACCTAACAACGACAACAACAATCTTGCAAGTTAGTAATGTTTTCCTTGTCTTGGATAGATTAGCAAGCTGAAGCTCAGAGATGTTAATGTTGTCCTAGGTCACAGCACTAATAAGTCTTTCTCTTTCCCAGAGATTGTCTTTATCTGCAGGAGTCTCAAGCAAAGAAAAACCTAAGTTCTCTGAGCCTCAGCCTTTGTAACTGGTGATTACTTTCCACTTTCTCAAGATCTTCTCAGCACTCTTCAGCTCCCACTTTTCAGCCTACCTAACACTGCTCTGGTTTCCCAGCAGACCGTGGCAAAACCTGGGCTGCTGTGCTTCCCTGCACTCGCTGCAGCTGCCTTGGCAATGGTCCAGGGGCCAGGCTGTCTGGTCTGGATGTGGAGTCTGGTTTCTTTCCTGAAGCACAGCCTTTGTGAAGTTCACTGGAATTTTTGAAATTAGTAGTAATGTCTGAATTTGGCTGTATTCCCATTCTAAGATTTTTGATCACGTATGATGAAGTGCACATAGATTCTCAGAATTCCAGACAAGGCACCACACGTCACGAAAGCTGCAATAAAACTTGGTGATGGATTAGATGAAGAATCTAGTGACTCAACGATGGGCCTTAGCTTTTTGTCCTGAGCTACTGGATAAATGGTAGTGCCATTTTCTGGGATTGAGAAGACTAAGGGAGAAGTGGGTTTGAGGGAAAGTTGCAGAAATATGTTCTGTTTTGAAATTTAAGCTCTTCTGTCAGATCCCATATCCAATCTCTCAATAGCCCTGTCATTCTACCTCCAAAATGTATCTTGATTCCAACACTTCTCACTATCCACCACCATCCTCTATTAGCCCAGGTATAGCCAGGAAAACAGAAACCATTTAAAACCAAGGGTAGCTGTCTACTGCCATAACCAGAACAAGATGTCAGTATGATGAATCAAACCAGAGGTACATTAAAACGTACCTGAAATGTACCTGTACAGGCTGACGAGCATATCCACTAGGAGGTGTCTATCTCAGACAATTCAACCTAATACAACATTCTGTGTCACTAAAGAAAATGCTTAGTTCAAAGCACAGTTTTCATTTTAATTCATACGTCAAGCTGTACCTAAGTTATGCTGCCCACTAAGATTGCCATGTTCTGACTTACCTTACTGAAGCTTGGTGGTTCTTACCCCACAGCTGGGCCACAGTCACATCTACAGGCTTTGAGGCCCTGCCATCTAATCAGGATGCTCGTTTTTCCTGGCGCAGGAGTAGAGGCGGAGTTAATCCGCTAACACCCTTGTCAGCTTTCCTCCACCCAGGTGAATCACAGAGTTAAATGCTTCACCTCATCAGACAAAGGCTGCACGCAGCATCTCTGTTCACTGTCTTTGGGGATTCATCAGGAAGTTAACAACAATAAAAACCTAACCTAAGGGTACTTAACACAGGGAATTGGATATACAAGTGACGTAAAAAATAAGAAGCCAAAAGGGATGGTAAGGCAACCGGTAAATGACAATAGTGGGAAGCTGCTACCATGTTGGGCATGGGGTACAGAAGGAGGAAGAGCTATGCTCAGCCAGAGGAAGCTGGATCCCTGGTGACACCATCCCTGCCGGAAATGCTGCCTGAGGCAGAGAGAGGGAGAAAATGACCTGGCTGCTCCCTGTTTCTTCCTTCCAATTTTCAGTCAGTGCTTAAACCCAGCAAGATAATCAGCTGACAAGGAGCCTAGAAAATGCAGTCTGTAGGGACCAGCCGGCTGAGCAGTAAAAGGGAAAGGTTAGGGTTAGGGAAGGGAAAAAAATGGGAGTGAACAGGCAGAGCCAGAATATACCCTAATTCAAGCCATCATCATCTCTTCACAGGGCTATTCTGAAAGTCTCCTAACTATCTCCCCCGCCACTAACTCCCCACCCCCCACCCCTGCTATTAGGGCAGCTGTAACAAAGACACCCAACAGTACATTGGCTTGGGGCTTGAATAACATTTCTTTCTCTCTCACAGTTTGATGGGTTGCTTGCCCTTTACAGTGATTCAGACACCAGGGTTGCTTCTCAGTCATTGCTTCTCCATCACCTTGGATATTATCATCAGCAGCATGGTCAAAACTGGGTCACTACTACTTCTGGGTTGTGGCTTTCCGGAATGGAAGAGTAGACTTCCAGGGCAAGGACTGTCTCCTCTTTCCAGTGACTTTGGAATTTCACACCTCATTTTACTCACTGGCACATACTTGGGCACATGCTCACGCACAGCTTCAAGGAAGGCTGAGAAATGTTGCCTTTAACCCAGCAACTAATTGCACTTGAGAAGCAGAGGAGGTTGGCTTTGGATGGGGCAGGCAAAGCAACCCTACCCCCTACAGTCTACATTCCAGTCAGCAGCCAGGATGTTCCTTTTAAAAACACAAGTCAAATCATGTCTCTTCTTTGCTCACAACCCTCCACATATTTCCCGTTATCTTTATACCTAAATCCAGATCCCTTAGCATGGAATGCAGGACTCCAGTTCTGAAACCTGCCTGCCTCCCTGACCTCAGTTCCACCACCAGCACTCTGCTGGTATGCATTAACAACTAGCTCTTGGCAGGAGGGAGGAGAAGGGAAAGCCTTGATGGGTAGCATTTGCTAATTTCTGATGAGTATACAGTTCCTTCTCGGCTGATTTCAAACTACCAGTGTAACTTCACTGACTGCAAGGATGGGGAGACATGCAGTTTCAGCTCCTGTTAATGAGTACAAGCTGGCTTCTGAACACTACTGGCAGTCGACCATTACCCAAGGCCCTAAATTGCCCAGCCACACTGGTCTCTTTGCTGTTCCTCTTACAGTGGTTCTCAAAGTGTGGTCCCCATACCATCAGTATCAGCATCTGTAGGAACTTGCTAGAAAGGTAAATTTTGAGCCCCATCCCAAATATGCAGACCTCTAGTGGTGCAGAGGTTAAGAGCTCAGCTGTTAACTAAAATGTCAGTAGTTCGAATCCATAAGCCACTCCTTGGAAACCCTATGGGACAGTTCTACTCTGTTCTATAGGGTTGTCATGAATTGGAATGGATTCGACAGCAATGGTTTCTTTCTCTAGGCATGGAGTCAGTAATCCGCTGTAACAAGGCCTCCAGGTTATTCCAATGCACGCTCAAGTTGGAGAACCGTGGCTCTAATACTAAGCTTCCTCTCGACTCAGGTATCTATAGTTCTGCCTCCTCTACCTGATGCTCTCCAGGTTTTCACATTATTCAGGTCCATGTTCAAATGTCATCCCCTCAAAAAGATCTTTTCTTCTGCCAACCCCTATCTCTTCCCCTAACCTTCTTCATTTTTCTAAATGGCACTCATCATTATGTGAGATTATATTATTTATTAATTTGTTCACACTTGTTTATTATCTCTCCCAGTTCTTCTGGGCTCATGGCAAAAGAAGCAATTGTTCATGGAGGCAATTAGTCACACATTCCATTTCCTCCTTCTATTCCTGACTCGCCTTCTTTCTGTTGCTCTAGGTGAATAAAAGACCAATTGTTGTACCGGATGGCTGCCTGCAAGCTTTTAAGACCTCAGGCACTAGGCAATGAACTAGAAGGCAGAACAGAACCACTAAATACATTATTAGGCTAATTAACTCAGATGTCCCATGAAACTAATATCCTAAACCTCCAAACCAAGGAATCAAATCCCACGAGGTGCTTGGCTGTACATAAGCAGCCTCAGCAGGTACTCTTTTTTGTTGTTGTTGTTGTAAATATACCTACCACACAACTTTTTTCAGTTCAACTTCTTACAGGTGTACAACTTACTGACAGCAATTAATTGGCTGTGCAAACCTACCCTTAATCAATCCAATTTTTCCATGTCCGTAAACCAAAACTCAATACTCCACAAGCAATAACCCCACCTTTTCCCCTCCGCCCCACCCCTGGAAATGATTAAGAAACCTTGGTCGCTATACATTTGCATGTTCTTGTCTTTTTATGTAAGTGGGGTCATACAATATTTGTGCTTTTGTTATTGACTTATTTCACTCAGCATAATTTCTTCAAGCTCCATTCGCATTGTAACATGTATCAAGACTTCATTTCTCTTACTGGCTGAGAAGGATTCGATTGTATGTATGTACCACATTTTGTGTACCCATTCATCCATTGAGGGACATTTAAGTTGTATACACCTTTTGGCTATTGTGAATAGTGCTGCAATGAACACTGGTGTACAATTGCCTGTTTGAGTCTCCGCTTTCAAGTCTTTTGGGAATATACCTAGGAGTAGAACTGCTAGATCATCTGGTAGTTCTATTTTCGGTTTTTTGAAGAACCCCCATACTGCTTTCTACAACTGTACCATTTTGTATTCCCACCAGCAATGAATAAGGGTTTCAATTTCTGCACATCCTCAGCAACACTGTTATTTGTTGTTGTTGTTTGTTTTTTCAATCTTAACTGTTCTAGTAGGAGTGAAATGGTATCTCATTGGGGTTTTGATTTGCATCTCCATGATGGCTAAGGACATTGAGCATCTTTTCCTATGTCTGATGGCCATTTGAACGTCCTCTTTGGTGAAATGTCTATTCAAATCCTTTGCCCGTTTTATGATTGGGTTATCTTTTTTATTGTTAAGTTGTCAAACTTTTACATATATTTGGTTATTAGATTTTAATTGGATATATAGTTTCCAAAGATATTTTCCCATTTGGTAGCCTGCCTTTGCCCATTTTAAAAATTGGGTTGTCTATTTACTGTTTAGTTATAAAAGTTCTCTATACATTGCAGATACAAATCCCCAACAGAAATATGATTTGCAATATTTTCTCCCATTCTGTTGGCTGTTTTTTCATTCTTTTTTTAATATTGTCCTTTAAGGCAAAGAAGTTTTAAAATATTAATGAAGCCCAATTTATCTGTTTTTTTTTGTTGTTGTTGTTGCATGTGTTTTTGATGTCATATTTACACCTGTTTTCTTCTAAGTTTTAGTTCTTACATTTAGGTCTTTTATCTATTTTGAGGTTTTTGTATATAATATGAGGTAGGGGTCCGACTTCTTTTGAATGTGGATATAAAGTTGTCCCAGTACCATTTGTTAAAAAGAGTGTTCTCCCCCCATTGAATTGTCTTAGCACCCTTGTTAGGAATCAAACCCATTGCCATTGAGTTGATTCTGACTCCTAGTGATCCTATAGGACAAGGTAGAACCGCCCTATAGGGTTTTCAAGGAACAGCTGGTGGATCTGAACTGCCACTGGGCTACCAAGGTTTAGAAATCAATGGGCCATAAATGTGAGGGTTTATTTCTGGTCTCTTAATTCTATTCCAATGATGTATATGTCTATGCTTATGCCAGTATTTCTGATCCTTTCGATCACTATGTATTTGGTCATATCACAGGGTCTGTTTCACTCCACGAACATATGTTTTATTCCAAAGCAATTTTATATGCACGTTTTCTGTTCTACAACTGACAACATTTAGTCAGTTTCACCATCTTAGGGGAGAAGGACTGCAAATGATAAAAGGCAATGTCCACTACTTCAAATGAATGGAAACTTCTGAATTAACAAAAGAAGGAATTGGATGTTTTCCAGGAGAATAACAGTAATATTAAATTTATGATTGCCTCCTCTATATTCCAAATATGGTAGCTATCTCCTTCTTAGAACAGAGGAACAGAGAAAGAAAGAGGTGGGGAGAGAGAGAAAAAAAAAACTGAAAAGCATAACCAAATTAAGTATTTGGTGACACTTATATATATATATATTTTATATTACTTGGCAATATTAGTTAAAACTTTTAATACCTTGGTGAAAGTTTAGCTGATTAGTTTTCTCACTTTTACGACAAAATTAATTATTTGCCTTGGGATATTGTAGTGACACATTTTGCCAACACCTCTCTACCCAACTCTCACCCTACTATTCTTATGTCTGAGGTCCTAAAGCTGCTCCCATATGAACAATTTATGTTGATGAAAACAACTGCTTTCTCTTTTGTACAGAAAGAAAATGAGTAATTCTACCCCTTGTGAAAACAGAAATACCCAAGAAGTCTCATCTGAAGTAGCCTTGGACATCCCAAAGCATTTTTTTCTCTTATTCATGTGATTTATAGCCATAAATATCATCTTATTGATGTTTTCATGCTTAATAGTCACAGAGATGAAAGGACTTATTTTCTACATGACCTGAACGCTAAATACACAGTGAATACTTTGGGGAAATATGCATGTTAATAGACATATTTAACAGATTACTAAAAGAGTATTCTATCATCTTGTATAAGTTCACAGAATACATGCAAGAAAAAAGCTTGCTGCAAGTACCATAACAGTATTAAAGTTTTTTTAATAAATTGACTTATATTTTAAATTGAGACAACAAATCTTAGTTGAAAACTACATGATACATATAAAAATTCTTTGAAAAAATATCTATAAAAGTAAATAAGAAGAAAAATAATTTGAGATATTATTTCTCTATGTAAATAATAAAATAAACAATGTGAAAAAATAATTTTTCTCAACAAAGTCAAACATATAAGATATGTTGTGGTCAGTATTTTCTTTCTGGACAGAGAAAAACCTCAGCTGACAGTCCTGGGGAATCCAAATGGAGCTGTCCTCATTTGGGGGGTGCACCATTTTTCAAGAGTTTAAATCCAATAGTACACAGGAAACATTTTTTCAAGTACATTTTCAGTTTTTTTAAACCATGTGTTATTTACAGAAAATAGAATTCATGTGTTTTTGATTCATTAACACTTAACTCATTAAAAAATTCTGTTAAACCACTTGGTATTCAAGGACTTTTTAGCTTTCTAAATAAGTTTCCAAAAGCATTCTTGAAGATATGGTGTTAAATAAATATGTACATGAGTTTCCAAACCATGTTCATAATCTTTCTTTAGAGTTTTGTGCCTTTAATTAGTAAAATGTGATTTTCTTCTATCCAGAAAGAGATTAATATGTGAAAATTTATCATTTGTTAATGCAAGAAAACCTAAATTTCCAAATGAGAAACTTTAAATATCATCAGAAAACCAACAAATAATAAAGGTCACAAAATAAATATCGGATAAGAGTCACAAATTAAGGAGGAAAGAGTAAATTAACATTTACTGAGCACTTCTTGGCTGCAATGTACTGGGTTTAGCACTTTATGTACATGGAACTTAATGCTAAAGTTATCTTATGAGATGGGTATTTTCATTGTCTTTTCATGGGTGAGAAAACTGAGGCTCAGATAAACTAAAATAATCTTGCCAAACTACATAGCTAGTAAGACAGAGCCAGGATTTAAACAAAGATCTCTCATGATTCCTAAGGCCATGTTATCATGTTATTTCCACTATCCATGCTTCCTCTCAGGTTTGAAGTTAAGAGAACTGATTACAAATCATTATACTTTTACCATATACTGGTAATATGAACCTTAGTAAGCCTTAGCTTTTCCTTGGCTATAAAATGGGGATAATAATACCTACCGTATAAAGCCGTTGTGTGAAGAAATGAGATAATTTATATATAAAGGGACCTAGACTGGAGTGATTTAGTTCTCTTGCCTCCAGGCTTGTACCACTTCAATAAATTTTTCATATAGTACAGGTTAACATTTTGAAATAGCCAATTTCATGTCTATCCCACCTTCCAAATTTTTCAATAATTTCCCCAAGATCTTAGACTATGATTAACAGTTCACATTGATTTCGTTTTAAATTTATATATCCAACTTTACCTCCTTCCCCCGTAAATTAAAATTTAACTTTAGTCGGATTCTTCCCACATTCACAAATCAACATGCACACCCAACTGCTACAAGCAACATTTCACCATGCTCCACACTGAAAGTTTCTTTTCACTTCTATTTATCCAACTTAGTCCTTCTCCCTGGACTGGCTCAAACCTCTCCACCTGTGAAACGGCCCCTGTCTGTGTTCCCCTGACTTCCGTTACATGAGGAAAGCCAGGGTAGCATAGTGGTTAAGAGTGCAGACTCTGGGCCTGTTTGTTTAAATTCAAATTCTAGTTGTTTTACTCCCTAGCTGTATGACCTTGGGCAAGTTAACCAAACTCTTAGTGTTTCATTTCTTCTTTGTTAAACGGAGATAATAGCAAGTCCTATCGCATAGGGTTTTTTGAGTTTTGAATGAGATATATAACAGTCACTTAGAATAGTACCTGGCACACAGTATATACTCAGTAAAGTACAAATTAGCTATTCCGCTTTATCTGAAGGGGGTTATTATAGGTGAAAGAGGGCTGTCACTATGTGACACTAGTTAGGACTGAATCCATGAGGGCTTATTGCATTAGTCTCTCTACTTTTGTGTATGTTTTAAAAGCTTATAAGCAAACAAACAAATAAATACATGCTAATCATTAAAAAAAATTTTTTTTAATCATTAAAAAAAATTTTTTTTTTTTTAATGATTAGCAATGTCAGTGTGCTTGATTTCACCATAAGAGAAAAAAGAAAAAGGAACTTCTCAATAAATAAAAATACAATTACTCAACCCCACATATATTTCTTACTAACCAGGTTATAAATTCTTGAGGTTAGCAAATGTTTTGTGTATTAGGTTGTATAGTCATTAGTACCTCGCTCCATGTATGGCCCATTTTATGTGTTTAAAGCGTGTCTGTTGATGATCTATGCATGTTGATTATGTAACTTATCACAATGTTTGTTTGTAAGTAGAATCCAGATTTTTCCTTTAGGAAGCACTACCCCTCCACTCAGCACATTTTCTCAGGTGACTTGTACCTTCCTTGTTGTCCTATCCCTGTCCCCCAAGCCCCAGGTCAGGTCAGTCAGATCACTAGATCTCCATGACCACAGTGATGTCTTCCCAGGTGGGCACATATCTCAACCAGGTTCCTGAGAATCCACCCCTGGACTTGAGCTGGAGCTACTGTTTCTTTGAATTTGCTAAGCTAGTAAATGATAGCATAGGAGCAGGGATCAATAAACAGCAGCCCTATGGCCAAATCCAGCCTAACATTTGTCTGCTGAGTAAAGTTTACGGGAAAACAGCCTTGCTCAGGGCTGGGGGTAGCATAGGGCAGATGAGGCTCCTAAGCCTCAAAATCTAAGGATACACTTACTCTCAGGGTTTTGGCCCTGCCCACATGCTTGTTTATGAATTATCTACAGCTGATTTTGTGCCAAATTGGCAGAACCGAGCACTTCATATGATCCGGAACGCTGAAAACATTTACTATCTGACACTTTATAGGAAAGGTTTTCAAAGCCCTAGTCTAGAGCTACTAGGGACCATCTGTACCTTCCCCAGATGACAGTCAGCCTGAGACTTACATCCACGGAGAAAATGCAGGTTACAAGGTAAATTTAAGAAATCAGTTGTATTTCTATACACTAGCAATGATCAATTTAAATTTAAGGAATTACTTTGTCACAGATTCTACTAAAGTAATATTATACCACTTCATGTAGGTGTGAGAGCCTAACAATAGGGTACGTCCATTTTTCTCCTCCCGGCCTTTGTGCTGATGCTGTCATACATTTTATTTCTCCGTATGTTATAAACCACACAATACCATGCTATTATTTTAGTTTTAGCTGGTCAATTACATTTTAAGGAGATTTCAATAATAAGAAATAGACTCTTTACTCACATAGTTAATATTTCTAGTGTGCTTCATTCCTTTGGATAGATCCATAGTGTTGTCTTTTATGAAAAATATGAAATACTTAGGGGAAAAAATCTGAGAAAACACACGTAAGATTTGTATGCTGAACTATGTAGAACACTACTGATAAAATAGAGATATATGCCATGTTTATGGATCTGAAGGTTACATATTGTTAAGATGTTAATTCCCCTAAATTAATCTACAGTCAATGAAATCCCAGTTAAAATTCTAGTATACTTTTTTTTGGTAGAAATCGACAGTCTGATCTACAATTCATATGAAAATGCACAGAACTTAGAATACCCGAAAGAACTTTGAAAAGAAGAACAAATTTTCAAAGGCTAATATTAACTGATTTCAAGACTTAATATGAAGCTACCATAATCAAGTGTAGAGACAGACAAGTAGATCAATCAAACGGAATAGAGAGTTCACAAATAAAACCACACATATATGATAAAATGATTTTTAACAAAGCTGTAACGGCAATATAGTGGAGAAAGGACAATCCCAATAAATACTGCTAGAAAAATTAGATATCTTTATACAATGAATCAACAAAATATGAACCCCAATCCATACCTTACGCTATATATAAACATACGTAAAAATTAACCTAAGATGGGTCAGAAACCTAAATGTAAAACCTAAAACTACAATACTTTTGGAAGAAAACAGAGGAGAAAATCTTCGTGACCTTGAGTTAGGCAAGGATGTAACATCAAATTCATGATGCATAAAAGAAGAAATTTATAAACCAAACTTCAATAAAATTAAGAACTTCTGAGTAGGAATCAACTTGACAGCACAGGTTTGGTTTTTTGGTTCTTCCAAAGATACTGTTGTGAGAAAGAAAAGATAACCACAGACATCAAGAAAATATTTACAAGTCACATACCAGATAAAGAACTTGTATTTAGAATACATAAAGAATTCTCAAAACTCAACAATTAAAATAAAATCCAATAAAAAATGGACAAAAATTTTGAACACATATTACAAGATGGAAGATACATGGATGGCAGATAACTACATGAAAAGATGCTCAGATTCATTAGCCATTAGGAAAATGCAAATTTCAACCACACACATCCCTAATTCCACTGCTCATCCATCAGCTTGTACTGTGGTGGCTTGCATGTTGCTGTGATGCTGGAAACTATACCTCCAGTATTTCAAACACCAGCAGGGTCACCCATAGTGAACAGGTTTCAGCAGAGTTTACAGAGTAAGACAGACTAGAGATTAAGAGAAACCTTATGGATAGCAGCAGAATAAGGACCAGGCAGTGTTTTGTTCTGTTGTACACAGGGTCACTAAGAATTAGAACCGACTCCTTGGCACCTAACACCACCACCACCACCACCACCACCTATCAGAATGTTTACAATGAAAAAGACTGACCATACTAAGTGTTGATGAGGAGGTGGCAATTTCTTAAAAGGTTAAGTATAGACCTACCATACAGGGCTGGGTCAAGAACGAGGGTAGTATTGTTCTAGGGTAAAAACACCACAAAGTTACAGTAAGGCAAAAAGAAAAGTTTTCTTCAGCATATGCTCAAAAAGGCAAAAGCAGGAAACAGACAAGCATGCTGCCAGAGCCAAGGAATGTTACAGAATCATCTGTAAATTATATTAACATCACAAATGGGCAAAACCATTGAAAATTTCACCTTTTCACGGACTGGCTAAAAACTGTTAAGTCACGGTGATTCTACTTTTTGAATTGTCTTTCTGAATAATCACTGGTACAGGTTTCAGTAAAGATAGTCAAGATGGTCTTCACTGGTCCAACGAATCTTACTATTCATTAAATGCTAACAGAAAAAGGTAAGAGTGGAAAGTATGTAAGACTTTTGTGCTGTTTAGGATTCATTTATGTGAAAGGTTCCCCAAAAGATGTTTTCCAAGATTGTCCTATTGTCTTCATACCTCAGGGCCCAGTTGATGTGTCCTTGTGAGTCCAGCTTCAGCTGGGTCACATTCTAGGACAAGGAATAATGGCTCCAATATTACCTCCTAAATCAGCATGAGGAGTGAATATCTCCTTTGAATTTATATCTAGGCACTTCACTGTTCTCACCCTAGTCCTGGCTCTACATATTACCTAGCCATTCCATTCCTTCACTTGAATTATTACATTTGCCATGAGTTTCAAAAGTCTATTTTTAAAAGTCAACATTTGAAGACTAACTCTTCTATCTCTGCATTTCTCCTGAGTGAGGGAATGAAAGTTACAAAAATGTCATTCTACTGCTATTTTACTAAGAGATTTTTTTTTTCTTTCCCATTTGAGGGTGGATGTTAAATCTTATCAAATCATTTTGGTATCCACTAAGATGATCACGGAGCCCTGGTGGTGCAGTGGTTAAGCATTTGGCTGCTAACCAAAAGGTCAGCAGTTCGAATCCACCAGCTGCTCCTTGGAAACCCTACTGGCAATTCTACTGTGTCCTATAGGGTCACTATGCGTTGGAATCAACTTGACAGCAATGGGTTTGGTTTTGGTTAAGATGATCATATGCCTTTTTCCTTTAAACTATTAAGATGCTGATTTAAGTAAATATTTTTAATTATAAAACATTTTAAACATGGAAAAGTACAAATAAAAATATACACATAGGTAACCACCACCAATATTTACAGGTATTAACATTCTACCACATTTGCTTCAGCTCACTCCTTTTAAAGATATAAATACTATAAATACAGTAAAGTCCTCCTATTTCCTTCCTTTTAGCCATCCCTTTCTGCTGAACTAGCATCTCTTCTGAAGTTGGTATGTATTATTACCTCGAATGTTTTTATGCTTTACATGTGATATTATTTCATGTTTAGAGTTTTTTACATAAATGGCATCATATTGAATATATCATTTTGCAACTTGGATTTATTTCTCTATCTTATTTTATGCTTTCTATCTACCATGCTTTAGTTTTTTTTCCTTCTATTGCCTTCTATTGAATTAATCAACTTTTTTTCTTCATTCCCTTTTATCCCTTCTCCTCATTTTGAAGTTACATATTCTATTCTCATTCTTCCTGCTGAAAACAACTAAAAATGTTGGGGAAAATATTAATTCTTTTTTTCTTAAAATCATTGCAGAGCTGTGTCTTAGTTATCTAGTGCTACTAAAACAGAAATAACCACAAGTGGGTGGCTTTAACAAACAGAAATTTATTTCCTCACAGCTTAGGAGGCTAGAGGAGTCCTGGTCGTGCAGTGGTTAAAAGCTACAGCAAGCTAAGGCTGCTAACCAAAAGGTCAGCAGTTCAAATTCACTAGCTGCTCCTCGGAAACCCTATGCAGCAGTTCTACTCTGTCTTACAGGGTCACTATGAGTCAGAATCGACTCAGCAGCAGTGGGCTTGGAAGGAGGCTAGAAGTCTGAAATCAGAGCATTGGCTCTAGGGGAAGGCTTTCTCTCTCTCTGAGCTCTGGGGAAAGGTCCTTGTCTCTTCAGCTTCTTTTCCTTAGCTCCTTGGTGGTCTTCATGTGGCATGGCATCTACCTTCCCCCATCTCTGCCTGCTTGCTTGCAGGCTAGATCTCTACTCTTTTAAATCTCAAAAGAGATTGATTTAAGACACAACTTACACTAATACTGCCTCATTAACATAAACAAGAAAACACACACCCCAAATGGGAACACAACCATAGGTATAGGCCTTACGACTTACACAATATATTTTTTTGGGACACAATGCAATCCACAACAAGCTGTCAAGGTAATAATCAACTATAAGCCCAAATCTAAGAAAACATTGGAATCTTGAGAGATAAGCAGAACACTAATGCACTGAAGCTACTTTTGCTCTGAGGGAACTTGATGTGGGCAGACTTGGGCTATAGGTTTAGCAAGATCAGGCATGGAGGGATCAGAAGTCAACAAGCATGGTCTGCTTTAGGTGGGAAGCCTAACATATAGCCCCTGCCCACTGGGCTGGATGTCATCATCTGGGTAAAAGAAAATCTGAAGTGTACCTGCCCCCTGATGCACCCAGGGGGCCAAAGATCATGTTGCCTTAACAGGAGGAGAGCATACTATAAATAAAAAAGAAAAGATAAAAACTTATCCCTGAGAAGTTGATCCTCCCCCAAATCTGCAGAACTGGATGTGTATGATTCAGGGAACCTGAATCTATGAACTTGAAAAATATGGTTCTGAGCTGGTAGGAGCAAATTCTCTCTAAAAAAGGTACCTTCATCCTGGACCTCAAATAATCCTTCCACATAATTTATAGGGACAACAAGTAATATACAGTATTAAACACACACACACACACACACGGAAATAATTCCACGAGATAAAACCAAGGGGCAGGGGCAGATATTGGGATTACCAGACAAGGCTTATTTTTAAAACTGGGTTTACCATATTTAAAGAAATAAAAGATAGATTAAGATATTAAAGTACTCTAAAAACTGACTGATCCAATTTGAAAAAGAACTAATTGTATAAAAAAACACAATAACTGAAATGAAAAATTCAGTGGAAAAAAAATCAACACTCTTTCTGGATGAAAACCCTAAGAGAAATTTCTCAATATGATTCAGGGCATATATGAAAAACCAACAGCCAACATTATACTTAATGGAGAAAAACTGAGAACTTTCCCTCTGAAACTGGGAACAAGAAAAGGGTGTCCGCTCTCACCAGTTCTATTCAGTATTGTATTAGAAGTCCTAGCCAGAGCAGTAAGACAAGAAAAATAAATAAAAGGTATCCAGATTGGAAAAGAAGTAAAATTATCTCTATTCACGGGTAACCTGATCTTATATATAGAAAATCCCAACTAGTCTGCAAGAGAGCTAATAGAGAAATTAGCAAAGTTGCAGAGTACAAGGTCTACAAACAAAAACCAGTTAGGTTTCTATATACTGGCAATGAGAAATCTGAAATGAAATTAGGCAAACAATTTCATTTACAATAGCATCTAAGAGGATAAAATAACAAATACCTAGGAATAAATCTAACCAGGGACATGAAGGGTTTATACGATGAAAATTATAAAACAGTGCTAAAAGCGATTAAAGAAGACTTAAATAAATGAAAAGATGTTCCGGGTTCATGGATTGGAAAACTTAATATTGTTAAGATATCAATACTATCTAAAGTGATTTACAGATTCAATGTAATCCCAATCAAAATTTCAACAGCCTCCTTAACAGAAAACCAATCCTCAACTTTCTGTGGAATGGCAAGAGGCCTTGAATACCTAAAGCAACGTTGAAAGAGACGAATGAAGTAGGAGGACTCACACTTCCTGATTTTAATACATACTATACAGCTGTAGCAATCAAAACCGCCTGGTACTGGTATAACAATACACACAAAGACAAATGGAATAGAATTGAGAGTCCAGAAATAAATCCACACATCTATGGTTGACTGATTTTTTGATAGGGGTGCTAAGTACATTTGATGGGGAAAGAAGAGTCTCTTCAATACATAGTGTTGGAAAAGCTGGATTTTCATAAGCAGAAAAATGAAAACAGGATCCCATGCCTCACACCATACACAAAAACAAATTGGAAATGGGATAAGGAGCTTAATTACAAACTAAGATCATAAAATTCTTAGAAGAAAATACAGGGGCAATGCTGATGGGGGTCTAGCTTTTAACAATGGATCATCTAATATAATAACAAAAGTACTAACAGCAAAAGGCAAAATAAATGGGACATTATAAAAATTAAAAAGTTGTGTTCATCAAAAGGCTTTACCAGGAGTGAGGCCCAGATGGAGGACTAGTCAGACGCTTCCAATCGTCCCTCTTACAACAAAGGCCCCCAAAAACAAGTGAATCAATTATATATGACAATCTAGGAGCCTTCATCATCAAAGACAAAGCTGAAGACTAGGACTGAGCGTCAGGGGGAAGAAGAGACAATTCAAAAGCAGCAAAGAAGTGCCAGTTGCGAGGTTGCTGGCACCTTGCTGGCTGGGTCAGCCAGCAAATGTAGGCTGAGGTGAGCAGTAGCATTCAGGACCTGTCTCACCATGTTGGGAAAGGCCAGGAGGCAATGAGTCTGCACATGCCTCTGGAGCTCGTTGGAAGCAACACCGGACCCGTGAAGGTGCAAATGTCTAACTGACTGTGCAGTGGCAAAATAACCCCTCCTTCTCTGGGAATCTGACAGCAGAGAAGTGCTTCCTTCCCCTCACCCACCCCCCAACCCACTCTGCTCTGACACCAATCTGGCAGTATTCAACAACTGCCACATCCCCTAAGTCAGGAATTTAGGGTAGGGCAGGAGTCCCTGACCTTTTGCTCAGCCACTAGCATAAGGGGTCCACAGACTAGCAGCATCCTTCATCCTTGCCTAGACCTGTGTGGGCCAATTCAACACTGCAAACCCTCATTAGCATAAAACAACAGGGCATACACCTGAAGCCCATTTTCAACTGCAGCAGCCAAGGGGGAGTTGCAGATTCATAACATTTGTTACCACCCTGCTCATTAAGCAGGGACCTCACCCAACCACATGAGAGGCCTGAGGGCTGGTGGTACCTCCCACTCCATCTAGCTACCCGCAACAGGGGTCTGAGCGTAAGTGGTGCCTCCTAGGCCCTCCAGCCAACAGCACAGGGTACCCAAAGACTAGCTGCAAAACTCCACCTATTATGTACTCTAGGGGACAGGAACATGCCCTCCACTCAGGCTCCCAGAGTCAGCCCCCTGCCTTCCTCTGCACATAGCGCCCACTGCAGCCAGATACTGTGCCTGCTCCAAACATCCCCACACATCCTTACATAGTCCTGTCTAGGACTCTAGGTGAGTGTCTGTACCACAAACTCAGTGACCGATGACCTGGATACCTGTGCCACACCAGCACAAGAAAAGTGAACAGAATCCTGGGATCACACACCTAGTAGCTCCCCTAACCACGTGGAAACAGAATGTTAGAGCTTCAAAGGCACCAATAAACAAAGTAGCTCACATATTCAGCCTACTTGGGCATATCAAAACAAAAAACAAAAAGCTAGGACAAGATAAACAAACAATAAATAAATATGATAACTTACTGATGGCTCGGAGACAACAGTCAATATCAAATTACATAAAGAAGCAGGTCAAGATGGCTCCAGCAAGCAACCAAAATAAAGAACCATGAAACCTTTTGGAGGAAGATAAGCTCAGGGAATTACCTGAGGCAGAATTCAAAAGACTAATATACAGAGCTCTCCAAGACATCAGAAAGGAGATCAGGCAAGCAACAGACAGACAAAGAATAAAGGAATTCAGGAAAACAATACAAGAACAAAACGACAAATTTAACAGGCTGCTAGAAACCATAGAGAGCAACTAGAAATCCAAAAAATTAACAGTAACAGGGGTAGTGGGGGGAGTGAATTATTGAAGATTTGCTGGCAGAAAACTTGCCTGATATCGTGAAAGATGAGAAGATATCTACCCAAGAAGCTCATCAAACCCCACAAAAGGTAGATCCCAAAAGAAACTCACCAACACATATTATAATCAAACTGGCCAAAACCAGAGACAAAGATAGAATCTTGAGAATACCTAGGGATAAATGAAAAATCACCTACAAAGAACCAATAAGATTAAGCTGTGACTACTCAGCATGGTTTATGTAGGCAGGAAGGCAATGGGATGACATATATAAAGCCTTGAAGGAAAAAAATTCCCAGCCAAGAATTACATATCCAGCAAAACTGTCTCCGAAATATGATGGGAAAATTAGGTCATTTTCAGAAGAACAGAAGGGAATTTGTAAAAACTAAATCAAAATTACAAGAAATATTAAAGGGAGTCCTCCAGCTAGAAAACCAATAATATATCAGACAACAACCCAGGACAGAATAATCAATTATCAACTCAGATAGGGAAGTCACAAAAAGAATTCAAAGCTAAAAGACTGAAAATAGGGAATCAGACATATCAGTATGTAAATGATGACAATGTAAAACCAAAAAAGAGGGAATAAACAGTATAGTTATAGAATTTGTATCTGGAGAGGAAGTTAAGATGATAACAAAAAATAATAGATCAGTTTAAACTTAGAAAAATAAAGGTAAATTTTAAAGTAACCACACAGGAAGCAAACATACCTAACTATCAAAATAAAAAAAGAAGAAAAACATAAAGACTCAGCAAATACAAAATCAACAATAATGAAAAAGATGAAAAGGAAATACATAAAGGAAAATGACTCCTCATAGAAGATTAAGTGGAACAAAGAAAATGTCAACACCACACAAAAAAAGTACATCAAAATGACAGCACAAAACTCGTAAATAATTACACTGAATGTAAATGAGCTAAATGCATCAATAAAGATACAAAGAGTGGCAGAACGGATTAAAAAAACACTATCCATCTATATGCTGCCCACATGAGACACACCTTAGGCTCAAAGACACAAACAAACTAAAACTCAAAGGATGGAAAAAATATATCAAGCAAACAATTACCAAGAAAGAGCAGAAGTGACAATATTAATCTCTGACAAGATAGACTTTAAAGCAAAATCCACTACAAAGGAAAAGAAAGGACACAATAATGATTAAAGGGTCAAAACACCAGGAGGATATAACTATAATATATATATACGCACTCAATGACAGGGCCCAATATACATAAAACAAACTCTAGCAGCATTGAAAAGAGAGATAGACAGCTCCACAATAATGGTAGGAGACTTCACACACTACTTTCAGTGAAGGTCAGAACATCTAGAAAGAAATTCAATAAAGATACAAAAGATCTAAATGCCACAATAAATTAACTTGACCTCATAGACATGTACAGAACACTCCACTCAACAGCAGCCAAGTATACATTCTTTTCAAATGCACACGGAATATTCTCCAGAATAGATGACATTTTAGGCCACAAAGCAAGCCTTAACAGAATCCAAAACATTGAAATATTACAAAGTGTTTTTTCTGACCATAATGCCATCAAAAGTAGAAATCAATAACAGAAATAGCAAGAAAAAAAATCAAATACATGGAAGCTGAACAACACCTTGCTCAAAAACTACTGGATTATAGAAGAATCAAGGACAGAATACAGAAATTCTAAGGCTCAAATGAGAATGAAAATACATCTTACCGGAAGCCTTGGGACACAGCAAAAGTATTGCTCAGATGTCAATTTATACCAATAAATGCATACATCCAAAAAGAAGAAAGGGCCAAAATCAAAATGTTAACCCTACAACTCGAACAAATAGAAAGAGAGCAGCAAAAGAAGCCCTCAGCCACCAGAAGAAAGGAAATAAAATAAAGATTAGAGTAGAAATAAATGAAACAGAGAATAGAAAAAAAATTGAAAGAGTCAACAAGACCAAAAGTTGGTTCTTTGAAAAGATCAACAAAATTGACAAACCACTGGCCAAACTGACAAAAGAAAAACAGAAGAGGAAGCAAATAACATGAATAAGAAGATGGGCAATATCACAACAGACCCAAATGAAATAAAAAGGATCATAACAGAATACTTTGAAAAACTGTACTCCAACAATTTGAAAACCTAGAGGGAATGGACAAATTTCTACAAACACACTACCTACCTAAACTAACACAAACCAAGGTAGAAAAACTAAATAAACCCATAGCAAATGAAGAGATTGAAGAGGTAATACAAACACTCCCAACAACAACAACAAAAAAGCCCTGGCCCAGACGGCTTCGCTGGAGAATTCTACCAAACTTTCAGAGAAGAGTTAACACTAGTACTACTAAAGGTATTTCAGAGCATAGAAAAGGAAGGAATACTCCCAAACTCATTCTATGAAGCCCACATAACCCTGATACCAAAGCCAGGTAAAGGCACCATAAAAAAAGAAAATTACAGACCAATATCTCTCATAAACATAGACATGAAAATTTTCTCAACAAGATTCTAGCCAATAGAATTCAACAGCATATCAAAAAAAAATTCATCATGACCAAGTGGGATTCATACCACGTATGCAGGGATGGTTCAACATCAGAAAATCAACCAATGTAATCCATCACATAAATAAAACAAAAGATAAGAACCATGTGATCTTATCAGTCAATGCAGAAAAGGCATTTGACAAAGTTCAACATCCATTCCTGAAAAAATTCTCAGCAAAATAGGAACAGAAGGGAAATTCCTCAACATAATAAAGGGCATTTACATAAAGCCAACAACCAACGTCATTCTAAATGGAGACTGAAAACATTTCCCTTGAGAAGGGGAACCAGACAAGGATGCCCTTTATCACCACTCTTATTCAGCAATGTGCTGGAGGTGCTAGTCAGAGCAATAAGGCGAGAAAAAGAAATAAAGCGGATCCAAATTGGTAAGGAAGAAGTAAAAGTATCCCTATTCGCAGATAATACAATTTTATACACAGAAAACCCCAAGGAATCCACAAGAAAACTACTAGAACTTATAGAAGATTTCAGTAAAGAATTACAAGATAACTATACAAAAATCAGTTGGATTCCTCTACACCAACAAAGAGAACTTTGAAAAGGAAATCACCAAATCGATACCATTTATAATAGCCCCGAAGAAGATAAAGTACTTAGGCATAAATCTAACAAGAATTATAAAAGACCTATACAAAGAAAGCCACAAGACACTACTACGAGAAACCAAAAGAGACTAAAATAAGTGGAAAAACATACCATGGTCATGGATAGGAAGACTCAACATTATGAAAATGTCAATTCTACCCTAAGTGATCTACAGATACAATGCAATCCCAATCCAAATTCCAACAGCATTTTTTAACAAAATGGAGAAACAAATCACCAGCTTCATATGGAAAGGGAAGAGGCCCCGGAGAAGTAAAACATTACTGAAGAAAAACAAAGTGCAAGGCCTTATTGTACCTGATTTTAGAACCTATTATACCTCCACGGTAGTCAAAACAGCGTAGTGGCACAACAACAGATACATAGACTGACAGAACAGATTTGAGAATCCAGAAATAAATCCATCCACCTATGAGCAGCTGATATTTAACAAAGGCCCCAAGTCTGTTAAATGGGGAAAAGACAGTTTCTTTTAACAAACAGTGCTGGCATAACTGGATATCCATCTGCAAAAAAATGAAATAGAACCCATACCTCACACCACACACAAACGTGAACTGAAAATGGATCAAAGACTTAAACAAAATCTAAAAAATGATAAAGATAATGGAAACAAAAAATGGGGACAATACTAAAAGCCCTAATACATGGCATAAATAATATATAAATGATAACTAACAATGTACAAATACCAGAAGAATAACTAGATAACTGGGAGCTCCTAAAAATCATACACTTATTCTCATCAAAAGATTTCACCAAAAGAGTAAATAGACAACCTACAGATTGGGAAAAAAATTTTGGCTACAACATATCTGATAAAGGTCTAATCTTTAAAATCTACAAGACACTGCAACACCTCAACAACAACAAAAAAACCCGATTAAAAAATTAGCAAGGGATATGAATGAACACTTCACCAAAGAAGACATTCAGGCTGCTAACAGACATGTGAGGAAATGCTCATGATCATTAGCCATGAAAGAAATGCAAATCAACTACAATGAGGTATCATCTTATTCCAACAAGGCTGGCAGTAATCCAAAATACACAAAATAATATACGTTGGAGAAGTTGTTGAGAGATTGGAACACTTATGCACTGCTGTGACAATGTAAAATGGTACAACCACTTTAGAAAAAAAAATGATTTGGTGCTTCCTTAAAAAGCTAGAAATAGAAGTACCATAAGATGAAGCAATCCCACTCCCAGGAATATATCCTAGAGAAATGTTTCAGTCATCTAGTGCTGCTGTAACAGAAATACCACAAGTGGATGGCTTTAACAAAGGGCAATTTATTTTCTCACAGTCTAGTAGGCTAGAAGTCCACATTCAGGGCAGTCTAGTAGGCTAGAAGTCCAAATTCGGGGCATCAGCTCTAGGGGAAGTCTTTCTCTCTCTGTCGTCTCTGGAGGGAGGTCTTTCTCGTCAATCTTCCCCTGGGCTAGGAGCTTCTCTGTGCAGGTGCCCCGAGTCTAAAGGACATGCTCTGCTCCTGGTGCTTTTTTCTTGGTGGTATGAGGTCGCCCCACTATCTGCTTGCTTCCCTTTCCTTTTATCTCTTGTAAGATAAAAGGTGGTGCAGGGCATACCCCAGGGAAACTCCCTTTACATTGGATCAGGGATGTGACCTTAGTAAAGGTGTTACAATTCCACCCTAATCCTCTTTAACATAAAATAACAATCACAAAATGGATGACAACGACACAATTTGGCCTAACCATGTTGACACATATTATGGGGGGACACAATTCAATCCATTACAAGAAATAAGAGCTATCACACGAATAGACAAATGTACATCCATGTTCATTGCAGCATTGTTCATAATAGCAAAAAGAAGGAAACAGCCTAGGTGCCCATCAACAGATGAATGGAAAATTATGGTACATACACACAATGAAATACTGTGCAACGATAAAGAACAATGATGAATCCTCAAGACATCACACGACAGGGATGAATCTGGAGGGCATTATGCTAAGTGAAATGAGTCAGTCACAAAAGGACAAATATTGGATGAGACCACTGTCAACTGAAGAAAAGGTTTAAACACAGAAAAAATGCATTCTTTGCCGGTTACAAGGGTGGGGAGGAAGGAGAAGGGGAATTCACTAACTAGATAGCAGACAAGGATCAACTTCGGTGAAAGGAAGGACAACACACAATACAGGAGAATTCAGCACAACTGGACCAAGCCAAAAGCTAAGAAGTTTCCTGGATACATCCAAACACTTTGAGTGACAGAGTAGCTGGGGCTGGGGCTTGGGCTTAGGGAGCATAGTTTTGGGGGACATTTAGGTCAATTGGCATAACAAAATTTATTAAGAAATTGCTCTGCATGCCACTTTGGTGAGTGGCCTCTGGGGTCTTAAAAGCTTGTGAGTGGCCATCTAAGATGCATCAATTGGTCCCATCCCACTTGGAGCAAAGGAAAATGAAGAAAACCAAAAACACATGGAAAATTTATATATATACATACATATATATATACACATACATATACATACATATACGTGTATACATATACAGGACCATATAAACCAGAGACTCCACCAGCCTGAGACCAGAAGAACTAAATAATGCCCGGCTACCACAAATGATCACCCTGACAGGGAACACAACATAGAGTCCTGGACAGAGCAGGAGAAAAGTGTGAAGCAGAACTTAAATTCACATAAAAAGACCAGACTTAATGGTTTGCCAGAGACTAGAGGAACCCCAGAAACTATGGCCCTGGACTAAAACCATTCCTGAAGCCCACTCTTCAGACATAGATTAGATAGGACTATAAAACAAAAAAATAATACACATGAGGACTGTGCTCCTTAGTTCAATCAGATATGTGAGACCAAGTGGGCGGCTCCTATCCAGAGGCAGGATGAGAAGGCAGGAAGGGACAGGAACTGGTTGAATGGACACAGGAAACCTGGGTGGAAACAGGGAGTATGCTGTCACATTGTGGGTGGTGCAACTAGTGTCACAAAGCAATACGTGTACAAATTTTTGTATGGGAAGTTAACTTGAGCTGAAACTTTCACCTAAAGCACAATTAAAAAAAAAAGAAAAAGACTTTACCAAAACAGTGAAAAAAGCAAGCTACCAACTGGGAGAACATCTTCAGGAGCCATATATCCAATAAGAATCTAACAAGCAAAATACATATAAAACTTTGACAACAGAAAGACAACCCAATCATAAAGTGGACAAAGGAGTTGAATAGACATTTCACCAAAGAGGACATTCAAATGACCACCAAACACATGAAAAATGCTCAATGTCATTAGCCATCAGAGAGATGTAAATCAAAACCACAATGAGATACTATTTCATTCCCACTCAGATGACTAAGATAAAACAAAACAAAAACCAGAAAATGACAGCTATTGGTGAGGATGTGGGGATACTGGAACACTTGCCCATTCCATCCATCCCATAGGGTCGCTATGAGTTGGACTCGACTCCACGGCACTGGGTACTGGGTTATCCATTGCTGGTGAGAATGCAAAATGATACAGTTGTGGAAAACAGTGTGGCAGTTCCTCAAAAAACTAAAAACAGAACTACCATATGACCTAGTATTTCCACTCCTAGGTATATGCCCAAAAAACTTGGAAGCAGAGACTCAAACAAAGATACGTACACCATTGTTCATTGCACCATTATTCACAAGAGCCAAAAGGTGTAACCAAGCTAAAAGCCCATCGACACATGAATGGATAAGCAAAATGTGGTATATACATACAATGAAATACTACCTCAGCCAATAGGAGAAACGAAATCTTGACACATGATACAGTATGCATGGGACTGGAAGAAGACATTATGCTGAGTGAAATAAGTCAAAGGACAAATATTGTATGGCCTCGCTTATATAAAAATGCAAGAAAAGGCAAATGTATAGAGACCAGAGTTTATAGTGGTTACCAGGGGTGGGAGGAAGAAGGAAAGGCGGGTTAATGGTGATGGAAAAATTGCATTGATTAAGGGTAGGGCTGCACAGGTGATTATTGTAATTGCTGTCACTAAGTTGTACACCTGTAAAAAGTTGAATTGGCAAAAGCTGTGTGATATATTTACAACAATGACAAAAAAGAAAAAGAAGAGTAGCTGCTGGGGCTGCTTATGTAAAACCCAAAACCACATGGGATTTGGTTCCTTGGTATGCAGGTTTAGTGTCATGGTTTCATGGGACATCCCAGTTAAAAGGCCTAACAACATGTTTAGTACTTCTGTTCTACCTCCTAGTTCACTGTGCAGTGCCTGGGGTCTTAAAAAGCTTGCAAGCAGCCATCCAAGGCACAATTGGTCTCTATTTTTCTGGGATCAACAGAGGAAGAAGGAGAGTTGGGAGGGGCGGGGGATATGATGAGTAGCTAACTGGCCCCAAGAACAACTGCCTCTTTTGCCACGAGACCAGAAGAACTGGATGGTGCCTGGCTACCATTACTGAACATTTTGATCAAAGATCCTATGGAAGAATCCTGATCAAAAGGAGGAAAATACCAAATAGAATTTGAAATTCTCATGAACTTCAGGCTTTCTGTAGCCATGGAGGCTAGATGAACCCCTGAAACTATTGCTCTGAGATAATGTTTAACCAAAAATATCGCCTGAAGTCTTCTTAAAACCAAACAGTAGTTTAGCTTAACGAGTAAAAAAAGTCTGCCTTGGGCCTTATGCTCTTTTAAGATCTATATGGGATCAAAGTGACAACATCAACCCAAAAACCTTAATGGGCAGTGAGTTTATATTAACAGGGGAGAAACAACTCAGAAAAGGAGGGTGAGAATGGTTGCACAACTCAAAGAATGTGATCGTTGTCACTGAACTGTACATGTAGCAATGGTTGAACTGGTATATGTTTTGCTGTGTATATTCTCAACAACAAAAAAATAAGAAAAAATTCAGCAAACAAATATGAAATCAATTAATTAGAAGATAGGTTACAAGAAATTATGCACGATGTAGCAGAGATAGAAAATACGATGGGAAATACAGAAGGAAAGTTAAGAAACGTGGAGGAGACATGGGAATCTAACATATTCATTTAATCAGAGTTCCAAAAGGAGAGGACGGAGAGCGGAGCAGAGGCAACACTTGGCAAAAGACTGACTAAGAGTGTTCCAGAACAGATGAAGAGCCACATTTCAAGTCACTTGGCCATCTCACTATAGTTCTCAAGTATTTGCAACAAGGACGACTGCAGTTTTTAAACGCTGCTCCCTTCACGCTCTAAAAATTGGAAGCTTCTCTTATATACTGTTCACCAGACACGTCATTTAAAATATCCTTTCTTACTTGATAAATTGCAAATCTAGCCATCTTGGACCAATATCATATGCAAAAAGAAGACAAGTTTCAGGTGGGGCCATTTCATAGTAAGAAATTAATAGCACTTGCTCCCAGATGCTCCATGAACATTTCAGTATAAAAAGTTTTTTAATGGCAAAGGGTGGTGGTGGTATTTAACATTTTCCACACTAAAATTATTGCTGCTGTGTTTTACGGTGTGAAAGTCTAGAATATCAGCCACCTTTCTGTAGTTTGGGGTGGACAAAAACTACTTTCTGAAGACAATCTTATGGTTATTCCGAGTATTTTTTTTGCCACAACTCCCAGTTCCAGGTGGAGTGACTTTCTATCCAGGCGGCTTTTTGTATGTTTCAATATTCACCAGAAAATGTCAATGCTGCCCCCCAGCTCTGCTGATTATTAAAACATAAGGGTCTGTACCTAATTAGTAACAATGAATAGCTATATTCTAGGTATTTCTCAGGGAGGTTCATCTCAAATTCAGAGCTGTTCACTTCCCACTAAGGAGGACAGCCTAACCCAGTACCCAGTGCCATCAGCCTAAAGGACAGCAATTCACCCATTCCTTTGGATACACCGAAATCTATCCCTGGATTAAGGCATACATACATGGAATCTTGCCTATGATGATCCAGTGGAGAAATTATTTTCTGATTTTAGTGTCAAGCATAGCCTTGCTTTCCTAAGAAACTGGTTTGCTTTTGGCCTTATGGATAATATAAAACTTTTCTAACCTTGTTTTCCTGTTGGCTGATTTTCTTATTTTTAACTTGTTTGATTTTGCCATGTTGTATCTTTATATGCTTTCCTTTTTAAAACAAATCAGTATATAAATACTTTCTAAAAAACTGTCAGTTTTGTGAACTCTGTCATTTGTTTAATCATGATGCATAACTGACTATGCATATCATTAAATACACTGGATTATATTTGTTCTATTTTTATGTGAATGACTAAATGCTGGTCAATGTATTTATGGATTATATTGCATAGGTCCGCCTGCTTATCACTTACAAATATTATCACTTATAATAATCAGAACAATGTATCTGTCTATTTATGATCCAGTGCCCTATCCCTGCTGTAGGGCTTCGCTTTAGTCAGGGAGACATATGCTTAACTACTGTGTTTCTGACATGGACACTTTGACACACTTGCTATAGACTCATCAAAATGGTCATGGTCATGAGAAAATAAAAACTTACTCTTGTTCACACCTTTGTCATGGATTGAATGAAGTCCCCCCAAAGCGTGTATCAACTTGGCTAGGCCATAATTCCTAGCATTGTGTGGTTGTCCACCATTTTGTGATCTGATGTAATTGTCCCATGTGTTACAAATTCTAACCTCAATGATGTTAACGAGGAGCCCTGGTGGTGCAATAGTTACGAGCTTGGCTGCTAATCAAAAGGTTGGCAGTTCAAGTCTACCAGTTGCTCCTTGGAAACCCGATGGGGCAGTTCTACTCTGCCTGTAGGGTCACTATGAGTCAGAATCGACTGGAAGGCAACAGGGATGATCTTAATGAAGTAGGATTAGAGCCTGTTATGTTAATAAGGCAGGAGACAATCTATATAGGATTAGATTTATATCCGAGATATAAAAGAGAAGAGCAGAGAAGAGGGGGACCTCAAACACCAAGAAAGAAGAGCCAGGAGCAGACCGCATCCTTTGGACCTGGGATCCCTACATGGAGAAGCTCCTAGACCTAGGGGAAGACTGATGACAAGGACCTTCCCCCAGAGCCAACAGAGAGAGAAAACCATCCCCTGAAGCTCATGCCCTGAATTCAGACTTCTAACCTTGGCTGCTGTTCAGGAGTGCCAAGGGGACTGGGCTGGATCCGCTGCCAAAAGCTGAGGGGGCAGGGCTGCTATGCTCAAGGGGCAGAAGAATGGGCCTGGTCGGACTGAGGGGGTGGGGTCATCATTCACATGGACTAAGAGAATGGGGCCATCCACAGCCAAGAACAGAGTCGCCTTCCCAGTAGGCCTGGAAAGTGGAGCTGAAGACTAGGCTGACGGGCCTCCACCCAGAGTCCAGAGAGTGTGACCAACACCCAGAGCCTGGAAAGCAGGGCCTTTGCCTAGATGGTCTCAGAGAACAGAGGATTATTTTCAAGGCTTGAGAGCTAAGGTAAATTGTTCTGCAGAGCTTTAAACTTGTTTAATGCCTGTTATCTTTTCTTTCCCTCCAATTCCTCCCATCTGTGATGGAAATGTTGGCCTTGTGCCTATTCCATCATGGTACTTTGGAAGCAGATAACTTGTATTCTAGATTTCACAGATGAAGAGAAATTTTTCAGAACATGGAATTTGCACTTGGAGTTGATTTAAGACTTTGGGATGATATGATGGGGTGAATGGCAAGGACATGAATTTGGGGGGGGTCAAAGGATGGAATGTATGCATTGAGTTACGTCTCCCAAAAATATGTGCCAACTTGGCTAGGCCACGATTCCCAGTATTGTGTGGTTGTCCACCATTTTGTCATCCGATGTGACTTTCCTGTGTGTTGTAAATCCTCACCTCTATATAGTAAATGAGACAGGTTTAGAGCCAGTTATGCCAATGAGGTAGAACTGAATCTGTAGGATTAGGTTGCATCTGGAGTCATACTCTTTTGAGATACAAAAGACAGAATCAAGTAGAGATGAGAGGAACCTCATTACTAGCAAGTAAGAAGAGTCAGAAGTGGAGTGTATCCTTTGGACCCCTGGTCCCTGCTTTGAGAAGCTCCTAGACCATGGGAAGATTGATGACAAGGGCCTTGCGCTTGTCAACAGAAACAGAAAGCCTTCACCTCCAGTTGGTGCCCTGAATTTGGACTTCTAGCCTTCTAGACTGTGAGAGAAGAAACTTCCGTTTGTTAAAGCCACCCACTTGTGGTATTTCTGTTCTAGCAGTACTAGATAACTAAGACAACCTTATTCGCTTTACTCACTTAATCTCTGAGCCTCATCACCCTCCTGATCTTCACCCCAAATGAGGTCAGTAACTCAGCTGAGGAGATCAGTAATTGTATGAGACTCAAGAATAGGTAGAGAGTGATCATTTTGCTCATTTAGTCAAAATAAGAAAAAAAAGAATAAAAATTTCTATTTTAGCCTGTATCAAAATGCTCCCTAGTCAAAATGATTACATCAAAATTTCACATATTCAACCCCCAAGCCTATGGCCCTAAGACACTCTTCTGAACTAGAACTGAACCCATTCCTGGAGACCACCTTTCAGCCAAGCATAGATAGGCCCATAAAATAAATAACACCTGAGAGGACTGTGCTCCTTAGAACAATCAATTTTACGAGCTCAAAAGGGCAACATTTGCCCAAAAGCAAAGATGAAAGGCAGGAAGCAGTAGAAAATCAGGATGGGGGGAAACTAGGAAGGAAATGGTGAGAGTCCTGACATATTGTGGGGAATGAAATCAACCTCATGAAACACTTTACGTACAACCTAATGAATGGGGAACTAATTTGCTCTGTAAACTTCTACCTAGCGCACAATAAAAGATAAATTTTTTACATACTCAAGAAACTCATACTATAAATGTCCAATTCATTTAAAAAACTTTTATTATGTCTCAGCAATGGGCTAGGAATTTGTACATGAGAGTGACAGTGAGACACCACCAAATAAACCCAAATTTGAAAATACAGAAATTAGTTTAATATTTAAGAGAAACCAGTATAATCCATACATTATGAAAGTAACCAACAACCTATAAAAGTAGAAGAGTTTGTACATAAATCAGTGTCTTCATTATCTAACGCTTCCGTAACAGAAATACCACAAGTGGATGGCTTTAACAAACAAACACATTCTCTCATAGTCTAGGAGGCTAGAAGTCCAAATTCAGGTCACCAACTCCAAGGGCATGCTTTCTCTCTCTCTTGACTCTGGGAGAGTTCCTTATCATAATCTTCCCCGGGTCCAGAAGCTTCCCAGTGCAGGGACCCTGGATCCAGAAGATGAGCTCCGTTCCCAGCACTTTCTTGGTAGTACAAGGTTCCCTTCCTTGATCCTCTCTTTTGTGTCTCAAGAAATCGACTCAAGATACAACCTAATCCTGTAGATTGAGTCCTGCCTCATTAATGTAACTGCTTCTAATCCTACCTCATTAACATCATTAAAAAAAAAACCCGTTGCCATTGAGTCAATTCCAACTCACAGCGACCTTATAGGACAGGGTAGAACTGCCCCATAGAGTATCCAAGGGGCGCCCTGATGGATTTGAATAGTCAACCCTTTGGTTAGAATCTTTAGCTCCTAACCACTACGCCACCAGGGTTTCCCATTAACATCATAGAGGTTAGGATTTACAACACACAGGAAAACCACGTCAGATCACAAAATGGTGGACTACCACACAATCATGGCCTAGCCAAGTTGATACATGTTTTTGGAGGACACAACTCAATCCGTAACATTCCATCCTTTGCCCCCCCGCAAATTCATGTCCTTGCCACATGTAAAACACATTCACCCTATCGTATCATTCCAAAAGTCTTAAATCAACTCCGAGTCCACAATCTCATCTTCTACAAAATTCCTCTTCATCTGTGAAACCTAGAATACAAGTTATCTGCTTCCAAAGTTGTTGTTGTTGTTAGGTGCCGTCGAGTTGGTTCCGACTCATAGTGACCCTATGCACAACAGAACAAAACACTGACCAGTCATGAGCCATCCTTACAATCATTATGCTTGAGCTCATTGTTACAGACACTGTGTCCATTCATCTCGTTAAGGGTCTTCCTCTTTTCCACTGACCCTAAACTCTGCCAAGCATGATGTCCTTCTCCAGGGACTGATCCCTCCTGACAACATGTCCAAAATATGTAAGACGCAGTCTTGCCATCCTTGCTTCTAAGGGGCACCCTGGTTGTACTTCTAAGACAGATTTGTTCGTTCTTTTGGCAGTCCATGGTATATTCAATATTCTTCACCTACACCACAATTCAAAGGCATCGATTCTTTCTTCGGTCTTCCTTATTCACTGTCCAGCTTTCACATGCATATGATGCAACTGAAAATACCATGGCTTGGGTCAGGTGCACCTTAGTCTTCAAGGTAACATCTTTGCTCTTCAACACTTTGAAGAAGTCCTTTGCAGCAGATTTACCCAATGCAATGGGTCTTCTGATTTCTTGACTGCTGCTTCAATGGCTGTTGATTGTGCATCCAAGTAAAATGAAATCCTTGACAACGTCAAACTTTTTTTTCTTTATCATGATGTTGCTCATTGGCCCAGTTGTGAGGATTTTTGTTTTTTTTTATGTTGAGGTGCAATCCATACTGAAGGCTGTGGTCTCTGATCTTCATTAGTAAGTGCTTCAAGTCCTCTTCACTTTCAGCAACCAAGGTTGTGTCATCTGCATAATGCAGGTTGTTAATGAGTCTTCCTCTAATACTATGCCCCGTTCTGCTTCATATAGTCCAGCTTCTCAGATTATTTGCTCAGCATACAGATTGAATAGGTGTGGTGAAAGAATACAACCCTGACGCACACCTTTCCTGACTTTAAACCAATCAGCATCCCCTTGTTCTGTCTGAACAACTGCCTCTTGATCTATGTAAAGGTTCCTTATGAGCACAATTAAATGTTCTGGAATTCTCATTCTTCACAATGTTATCCATAATTTGTTATGATCCACACAGTCAAATACCTTTGCACAGTCAATAAAACAGGTAAACATCCTTCTGGTATTCTCTGCTTTCAGCCAGGATCCATCTGACATCAGCAATGATATCCCTGGTTCCATGTCCTCTTCTGAAACCGGCCTGAATTTCTGGCAGTTCCCTGTCGATATACTGCTGCAGCCGTTTTTGAATGACCTTCAGCAAAATTTTGCTTGTGTGTGATATTAATGATATTGTTCTATAATTTCCGCATTCAGTTGGATGACCTTTCTTGGGAATAGGCATAAATATGGATCTCTTCCAGTCCGTTGGCCAGGAAGCTGTCTTCCATATTTCTCGGCATAGACAAGTGAGCACCTCCAGTGCCGCATTCGTTTTGTTGAAACATCTCGATTGATATTCCGTCAATTCCTGGAGCCTTGTTTTTCGCCAGTGCCTTCAGAGCAGCTTGGACTTCTTCCTTCTGTACCATCGGTTCCTGATCACACGCTACCTCTTGAAATGGTTGAACATCAACTAATTCTTTTTGGTATAAAGACTATGTACTCCTTCCATCTTCTTCTGATGCTTCCTGCGTCTTTTAATATTTTCCCCATAGAAACCTTCACTATTGCAACTCATGGCTTGATTTTTTTTTCTTCAGTTCTTTCAGCTTGAGAAACGCCGAGCATGTTCTTCCCTTTTGGCTTTCCATCTCCAGCTCTTTGCACATGTCATTATAATATTTTACTTTGTCTTCTCTAGACGCCCTTTGAAATCTTCTGTTCAGTTCTTTTACTTCATCATTTCTCCTTTTGCTTTAGCTGCTCGACGTTCATGAGCAAGTTTCAGAGTCTCCTCTGACATCTATCTTGGTCTTTTCTTTCTTTCCTGTCTTTTCAATGACCTCTTGCTTTCTTCATGTATGATGCCCTTGATGTCATTCCAGAACTCGTCTTTAAGTATTTCAAATAGAAAGGGAAATACAACATTCATGGAAGGGCTGGAGGAATAAAGTCAAAGGGTTGCTCTAAGTTTATAGCTGAGCTCCAGAGTTCGGGAAGCTGGTGTTGCTCCCACCACTGATTGATGCCTCAATTACCTTTCACATCCATGAAACCAATGAATAGATACTAGAACTCTATGTTCAGCTACTGCAATTAAGACTCAGCACTCACATCTGCATAATCTTGCTTGCCAGATGACTTCCACCTCATTTTCATCTTCCAGATGTGGTACAAGTGCATCTAACTGGCATAACCTGCTACACCTAGAACTCCAGTGGCCAGGCTGTCTGGAGAATGTAGTTTTTAGCTTTCAATCATCTCCAAATACGATGACAGAAGAATGGAGATTGAGGCAGTCAGTCCATAGTATCTACCACACCACATACAGGAGTATGGATTTTCACGCAAGGGTTACGTAAACAACTGATATATTTTGAAGCATGAAAATTACATGCTTAATTTGAGTTTTAGAAAGATGTTGTTGTGACAGCAGGAGTATATAATAGAAGTTTTTTGTAGTAATTCAACTGAGAAAGGGTAGGGAAACTGGACATTGAGAGTAGGGAAAGGGTGGGAAGACATAAAGAAGGTAGAATCCTCAGAAATTGGTACAGACTTGAGTGGATATGGTTGATATCAGAAAAGAAAGGGCTGAGGGTTACTCTCAGGTTTCAGGAGGGATGGTGATATGGTTCAGCAAAATGGGATAGAGAAGGAATAGAGAGAAAGGAGCACAATGGGTTCAGTTTTAGGAACATTGATTTTTTAGGTCCTGTGGAATATCCAAAGGGGATTGTCTAGAATGCAATAGGATATAACAGCCATCTTCTGTTAGTGCTTTAGAGAGGGAAATGCTATGAAGATATAACTTCATGAATCATGAGCATAGAGAGAAAAATTGATGTCATAGGAAAATGCAATAATAAAGTATTTGGGTAACTAACACTAGCTACTAAAACAAATAACCCCAAAACCCAGTGGCTGAGAGTATTAATCCAGTACATGTGTTTGTGGGGGAGATGGTTGTGCTTTGGCAATCATTCAGGAACCCCAGGCTACTTCTGCCTAGTAGCTCCACTGTCTCCTAGGACTTCAAAATACTCCTGTGGATTCTCTGCAGCGGGTTAATCAGAGAAAAAAAAAAAAAGAGAGCTTGGAAGATTATTCAAAAGGCTTTAGGGGCCAGCCTGGAAGTGATGTTAAAATAAAGCTTCTCAAACAATCTGTAGCAAAGGACCACTTTAAAAATAATTTCCAAACTGTTGCAGACTATTACTTTTGTAAAAGACAATAAACATGTCATGAGAATTGCCCTAAGAGTTTCTAAACACTATACCTATATAAATACTATATATAAACACCATATCTTCTATACTTATCTAATTTTAAACCAAAAACAAGAAATGGAATGACACTGCTCCCTGAACCTCACTCTCTAGCACTGGTGTAGATCATCTCTGTCTACACTCCACCAGACAGAAACAGTCACATGCTGCCACCTGAATTTATGAGGGCTAAGAAGTGTTCCAAGGAGGAAATCAAATGGTTTGGTGTACACGTAACATTATCTCTACCTCAATCCATCTCTTATAGATTGAATTATGTCCCCCCCAAACATGTGTTGTAAATCCTAACTTCTATGCCTGTGGTTATAATTCCGTTTGGGAATGGGTTGTTTTTTCATGTTAATGAGGGAGGATTAGCACAGGGTGTACCTTGAGTCAATCTCTTTTGAGATACAAAAAGAGATTTAAAAAAAGAGCAGAGACAGAGAGATGGGGAAAGAGAGATGCCAAGTCACATGATGACTGCCCAGGAGCAGAAGCTCAGAGGAGACAAGGACCTTCTTCCAGAGTCGAGAGAGGAGGCTTTCCCTGAGAGCCAGCACTTCTAGCCTCCTGAACTGTGAGAATATAAATTTGTTAACACCATCCTTTTGTAGTATTTCTCTTATAGCAGCACTATATAACTAAAATACCATACTGCTGGTCCCAAATAGCCATTTCATTTTCCCTACCTCACACTAACTCAAGGGATATAACCCAAAGTCCTATCTAGTCATTGCATCTAGGCTTAAAATCCCAGGAGGTACACAGACCTCTCCATCAGGTTTAGATGTGACTTCTCTTAATTTGGCCAACTATTAACTAAAAAGACAGTAAGTCTACTCCTCCCCACCATACTGGCAACCCATATAAAATGGCAGAAGTGGAAGAGGATAACTGGAAAAAACACTTCCATGAGGAAAGAAAATTAAGGAGAGATACAGTAGTCACTGGTCCGTAGCAATTCTGAAATCCAGTTACATTTTGAAGGCCTTCTATATCAGGGGTGGAGAAATTTCCTTATTAGGTGATTATGCCCTAATTCTTTTTTTTCTTTTGTTCTCCATGTCCTCTGGCTCTGCCCTCTGGGAAGTTTTCCTTGTGTATAATCTTCCTTAGCCACACCTGAATAGGAGTTTGCTCTTCTTGGAGGCTTTACAGCTTTCATACTTGAAGAGACTTTGGGGATACGCAAAGAGTTTTACAGTTTGAAAAATTAAAGGTGATTTTAGATTGGGTGCATGGTTTCTTTGGCAATACAATTCCCTCAGAAATGATCTATTTATTTTTACCCACTGCCATTGAGTTGATTCTAACTCATAGCAACCCTACAGGACAGAGTAGAGCTGCCCCATAAGGGTTTCAAAGGAGCAGCTGGTGGATTCGAACTGCTGACCTTTTAATTACCAGCCGAGCTCTTAACCACTGCACCACCAGGGTGCCAAATTTATTTCTAGTCAGTTCAACATGAGAGTGTTTTTGATTGGGTTCCCGAAAAGCCAATCTTGAAAAGAATGTGAACAAGTCATTTATCAAGAAATGTATTAAGAACCTAGCATGGTAGTGGGAAAAACAGGACAAAGAAGGGGAGGAGACCAAGTGTATCATTCAGGATCTAGTCAGGAGACAGAAACCACACCAGTTATTTTAACAGAGAAAATTTAACACAAAGGTTTGTTAAAGGAAAAAAAGAAAACACTAAACATTATGGAAATGTGTAAGAGTTCCGAAATTGAGGTACCTGACTCCTATCAGTATGATCAGCCCAAGCCTGAGCCCCAATTTCATCTTAAAAAAAAAATCTTAGCTATTGCTTATTTCCCCTGTAGCCCTCAAAACCTTAGACTTACGCACATGACAAAGGATTTCTCCTGCAACCATCAAACCTTTAGACAGACTTAAGTACATAACAAACGAAACGTTTTTCTCTATGGTTAAAGATGTGGAAAGAATGTTCCAAAGGGAAGGTCAGGACACAAGACCCTTATCAGAAATCTCCTCAGCAGCCCTCAGGAAATGCTTTAAGACAATTACCTTGTGATCACGCTGTAAACGCCCCCTTAAACCAAAACCAGACCAAACCCACTGCCATTAAGTTGATTCCCACTCACAGTGACCCTATAGAACAGAGCAGAACTGCCCCCATAGGGTTTCCAAGGCTGTAAATCTTTATGGAAGCAGACTGCCACATCTTCCTCCTGCTCTTGGCTGCTGAGTTCCAACTGCCCTTAGCAGCTCACCGCTTTAACCACTGGACCACCAGGGCTCCTCTAAAGCCCCCCTTAGTCATGTATTTAAACTAACCGGTCCATATACCCCATATTCATGTTTCCAAACAATCACCGTATAGTGCCCCGCCCCCCCTTTCAGTTGTCCCTCCTCCTGCTTACCTTATCTGGCAATTTCCAATTAGAATATTTTATTTTACCTCATAAAAATGCCTCTCTAATGCCACCATTTTGGAGTGTTGTTTCACTTTGTGAGATCAGACCTGTCCCGGGTTGCAACTGTCTTGAACCTGCAATAAATCTCTGCTTTTACTTTTAAGGGAGTACATGTTCTTACTCATTTGACAGAGGTAACAATTTCAGAAAGCAGCTACTGCCCCTAGGCCTGGGGCAACAAAGCGAAGGAGGGTGAATCCCTAAAATGTCAAAGCTTGGATAAGTGGCCCCCTGAAGCTGAAATTCAGACCTCGGTGGTGGGTGGGTGGTGAGAAACTGCTTAGCTGGTGCTAGGGTCTGTAAGGAGGGAGGAGAAGTCCGACAGATCTGGACCTCAGGCCACTGAAAAACCCACTGCCGTCGAGTCGATTCCGACTCATAACGACCCTCTAAGGAGGGGGCAATAGTGGTTGGAGTTGATGTCTCAGTGGGTCTGCAATGAGACTACTTCTGCAAGTGTTGGAAAAACAGCAAACCGGAAATCAGTTGCTGCTCCAGGAATGAATTGTCACTGTTGGAGTCATGAAGTTCACTAGCGTCACAATAACAGGAAGTTAAAACCAATGGAAGCAAACAGGGAGGAGGAGGCGGCCCTTCTTTTTCCTCCAGCCTCGCGGTCTCCCTCCAGCGCCCCCTGCTGGCTGCTTCCTCACAGGGAGCAGTTGGCCAATCAGAAACATTGCAGATCCCTGAGTCGGAATCCACTCCAGGGCACCTAACAACAGTAACACAAAGAAGGGTGAGTTTGGAGCTGCGGTAACTGTTTAAGTGGCACACAACTAGGACTACTTCAGGCAAATCCCCACAGAAGGTATCTTCAATCAGATCCTGACAGAGAATTCTCAAAAGTTCTGGAGAAACCTGGAGAGTATGGCCCCAGACACCCTTTAGCTCAGTAATGAAGTCACTTCTGAGGTTCACCTTTCAGCCAAAGATTAGAAAAGACCATAAAACAAAATGAGACTAAAGGTGTATACCACCCCATGGATGAACACTAGAAGGCAGGAGGGGACAGGAAAGCTGGTCATTGGGAACCCACGGTCTAGAAGGGCAAGTGTTGACATGTCGTGGCGTTGGTAACCAATGTCACAAAACAGTACATGCACTGTTTAATGAGAAGCAAGTTTGTTCTATAAACCTACATTTAAAGTACAAAAAAAAAAAAGTTCTCACCCACCCAAGAGAGGAGAGCTGGGTCTTTCACACTCTAGCATTTATCAGGCATTGATTCAGAACTGTTCCAGAGAGGCTGTAAATTCCCAGATACCTCCTGTCTCTATGGAGCCCAGGTGGTGCAGTGGTTAAGAGGTTGGGTGCTGACCAAAAGACTGGCTGTCCGAATCCACCAGCTACTCCTTAGAACCCTATGGAGGAGTTCTACTCTGTCCTATAAGGTCACTATAAGGTGAAATCGACTCCACAGCAACGGGTTTTGTGGTTTTCTAGTCTCTGGGGTTTTTGAGTCTCTGTGAATGCAGGCAAAGAGGCTCCAATAGCCTGAGGGCCATAAAACCCACTGCCTTCAAGTCTTTTCCTACTTATAGTGACCCTATGAACTGCCCTCGTCTAAAAAAGAGCTGCAAATGCAGGCTGTTAGAAGTGGAAATACACTGAAACCTGGGCAGGTGGAGCACCTGGAAATGTCAATCCATGTCGCAGGATACATACTTGAAGCACTGACAGCATCCCCTCTGGAGACTTAGTTATAAAAGCTACTTTATTCCTCTGCTTTCTTGACTAGATCTCTCTCCCAATTCAATGGCTGCTAATTTGAGGCTGTCTGGGACAACAGGTGGTGAAGCCCATGTGTAATCCAAGCTTTTCCAAAGGGCTGTCACTTTGTTCAAATCCTCCTGGGGCTTCCCTTCTCAAAGCTTCTTAAAATCACATCTCTTTCTGTTTTGAATCTATAAGTAGTGTTTTCCAACCCTGCAAGACCCTCAAATGCTGGACTCTATTCTCTTCCATTTGTTTGTAAACTGGTTAATTCTTTTGTGCTTATCTCTTTCTGTTAATTCTTTACTGAACACCCAAAATCATCAACATCCACTATTAATGCTGTTTTCTGAGCTCCCCACTTAGTGCTACAAGTTATATAGCTACTGATCTGCCTTCTGAGGTATTGCAATCAACAATTTACCAAGTGTGTTGCCAGTGCCTAACAGGAATCTTCAGTTGTCCATCCTGCTGTACCTGTTTCCTCAATGTCCATCTGACTGCTATGCTAAGCTAGTATCACATATATTAAGTTTTTTGTTATGGTAGAACACCAGTTTCATTATTCAGGGTTAGTGATTGTAGCTACTGTAACAAACAACCCTCAAATCTCAGCATCATAACCCAAGAAAGGTTTATTTTTGTCTAATCAGTCCAGCGAGCATTAGCATGGTGGATGTTCAGCACGTGATCATTAAGGGACCCAGGTTCTTCCACTACTGTTGCTGCTATCCCCTAGGTCCTCAGAGTTCTCTGTATCTGGCTGGCTGCTGAGTGAAAAACAAAAAAGTAACCATAAACCACCAGAGGGCTGAGGGTCAGGTTAGAGCAGACAATCACTGCTCTGTCTATATTCCCCTGGCCAGAAACAGTCACAGGGCAATCTAGAGGTAAAACTAAACCCCAAACCAAACCAGCTGCCATCAAGTCGATTCCGACTCATAGTGACCCTACAGGACAGAGTAGAACTGCCCCATAGGGTTTCCAGGGAGCGCCTAGTGAATTCGAACTGCCAACCTTTTGGTTAGCCGCTGAGCTCTTAACCATGACACCACCTGGGTTTCCTCCAGAGGTCAGGGAGCTGGGAAATGTGGGCTTCCTGGATTCCCTAGAGGAAAATAAGGTGACGAATATGCATTGTTGTCTCTGCTACTGTTAGGGTGCCTTCAGTTGTGGGTAAGAGAAAACCCACTCAAATTGGCATAAACAACAGAGAATTTATTGGCTCATATAACATGAGTCTAGAGAGGTAGACGGGGCTCAAGTTGGGTCTGAATTGGAGGAAGGGACTGGCTTCCTTTCTCTAAGATTCGCTCAGCCCAGCCCTCCTCCACGTGTTAGCCCTATTCTAAGTTGGCCCTCCTTAAAGGAAAAAAATGGTTGTAGTTCTTCCAGTGTTAACACTGTAATGCCACACCATCCATAGAAAAAAAGAACCTCTCTTCCCTCAATAATCGAACAAAAAATCTTAGGCTTCACTATCATTTGTCCCTGAAACAGAAACTGGGACAAGAGAGTGAGGATAATCCTGATAGTTTTAGCCAATTGGGCCATTATTGGAGCTGGGGGAAGAAGGAGGAGGATACCAATTTCACCCTAATTTCATGGATGAACACAAGTGTTAAAAGCCTAGAAGCACAGAGCAACACCAGAAATTAGTGTAAAAGAATGTATTTATTGTGAGTAGATGTGATTTGAATCAGGCAGCTTCAAAATGAAAGTATCAGGAGGATGTTCTGAAGACAGGATAGTGAAAAAACAGATTGTATAAGGTGGGGTCTGGGCAGGGCAGCCTCCTGAAGATCACTGTAAATTCCTTTCATGTTGGCTTCTCAGGAGAGAGTCAGAGCACATACAGGCTTTCAGGATCAGTCAGTTGTAGAAACAGTCATTAAGGATATGCCATATATCCTAAAACACAGCTTCTAGTCAGACCCTGGAGTTCCTGCTTCTAGAACCTGACTGCACATACACAATTCTCCAAGACCCCAATACCTAAGGTGAAAGTCTCTGCTAAACTGCTCACTAGGCTATTATTTGACCCGAAAGTGACTCTAAGAAAACTAGTTCCTTAAAGGCTCAAGGAGCCTGTTGGTTTAGTGGTTAAGAGCTCGGTTGCTAACCAAAACGTTGGCCGTTTGAATCCACCAGCTGCTCCTTGGAAACCCTATGGGGCAGTTCTACTCTGCCCTATAAAGTTACCATGAGTTGGAACTGACTCGATGGCAATGGGTTTGGGTTCTTTTGGCTTGAAGGCTCAAGGTTCAAAAGGACACCTAAGGGCAAATGGCCTGGATGGGTCACCCCAACTCAGTCTGGATCCCAGAAGAATTAAAATGGTCTCTCACAAGGGGGTTGTTGAATGGAAGCTCGGAAATCACCCATTTCCACTTCAGTCAGACAGGGAAGAGTATGAAGCAAGAGCTCACTCAAAGAGAATGAGTGCCATAAGGATACCTAGAAAGAGTACACACAGCCGGATTACTCAATAAGCAAGCTATGCGCGGGCCGATTGTGTTTTCCCAATCTGCAGTGCACAATTTCACCCGTGCCCTACCAAATCAAAAACATGGTGAAACACATGTGAAATTGCTCACCACAGATTAGCAAGTAAATACAATTAAACCCAAGTGCACCTTCTCAATGCAAGCCGGTGCATACTGTGCTTACTGGCTAATCTGCCCTTGAAACATGTAAACCAAAAAACCAAACCAAACCCATTGTCAGTGAGTCCACTGTGACTCATAGCAACCCTACAGGAGAGAGCAGAACTGCCCTATATAAGGGCTTCTGAGGAGTAGACGCTGGATTTGAATGGCCAACCTTTTGGTTCGCAGCCAAGATCTTAACTGCTGCGCCACCAGGGTTCCACAAAGCATGTAAAAGAGGCTGAAAATATAACAAGCCAGAAGAAGAAAAGCCCCTGAAAAGCAATGGGAAGGAGTGGCCAAGAGAATGAAGAGAATGGTATTCTAGAAACCAAGAGAGGCGATTTAAGGATGGAGTAGTCAAAATCATCCATGTAACTTCCCATAAGCTGATTCCATTCTTGTTATACATCCTGTTGGTTATTATTCGGCCTCTTATGCAAATGTTCCTTTTGAGCAAAAATATGTTAACCAGTCTTTCTGGTCTTCATGGCAGTTATATTTTTCATGACAAAGGAATAAGGTAATAATTTTGGTTTATATATCTGTCCCTAGTGAAGTTTGGCTGGTATGAATTATCCCCCTGGATTTAACTTAAAAGCTCCTGGGGTTGACAACATTAAATTTCTGTCTCTGCAAATTGAGGACCATATTCTAGAATACAGAGTGAAATTTTAAGTTCACTTTCATACTATGATATGCTTTGCTAACTTTTAGGAGTTATACTTGAAAAACCCCACAAATTTTTAACTTTTCATGTTTACTATTGTGTTTATTCATTCTGTCTTCTGTATATTCAGGGCCAGCAAAAAAGGTTAAGCAAGTTGAACCATATCCCAAGCCCAGTCAGAATAAGGGTAGGTCATGGTTACCTGTAGCCACTCCAGCTCTTAGGAGAGATCCAAGTGGCATTTTGGGAAGATTAATCTGGGAGTGTTAACCAACATGGAGAGGACTGCAAAAATAACCAATTGTTATCTAGTAGATTCCAACTCATGGCAACCCCACGTGTGTCATAGTTGACCTGTATTCCATATGGTTTTCGATGGCTGAATTTCCGGAAGTAGATCGCAGGGCTTTCCTTGGGGCGCCTCTGGGTGGATTCAAATTCCAACCTTTTCCTTAACTCTCCAATGTTAACCTTGTACCACCCAGGGGCTCCTGCAATGATAACCCCTGAGAAAAGCTGGGATGAAATCTGGTTGAGAAAGAACAAAGTAGTTCAAGTAGGAAAGATTTACCAGGATTTGGTGACTGCCTGAATGTTACCTTAAAAGGAACTAGCTAAACAAGATTTTGGAGCCCTGGTGGTGCAGTGGTTAGGCGCTTGGCTTGCAACCAAAAGGCGGGCAGTTCGAATACACCAGCTGCTCCTTGGGACCCTATGGGGTAGCTCTACTCTGCCCTACAGGGTCGGTGTGAGTCGGGATCGACCTTACGGCAAGGGTTTTTTTTTTTTTTAAAAAAAACAAGATTTCCCTTGCTTCTTGAGAGCACAGCTGGAGAAGAAACTTTCTTTACAGACAGACTACAAATGTTTACTCAAGAAGTGCCTTTCTTGGCAAGTGTTTTTCCCGTAAATGCACTTACTGTTTTTTGTCATTACAGTATTGCAGGCATGCATACAGCAGAATTAGGAATTACAGGGAGATGCAAGCAAAGCCATAGGTTTAAAACGTATTTCGTAAAGTTAATTATTAAAATAATCTTTCTTCATTTTACACATCTGGTTCATGTCTTCGCCCCTCAGGCACAGTATTTCCTTTGAATGGCGCCTCTCTTCCTTGCCCTTTTTTATTTTCCCAGCCTGTGGAGAACTAGCCGTCACACACGAAGAGAACCCGGAACTCACGTTTCCTCGGTCAGACTCGGTGCGCAGCCCGGATGGAAGCGGACTCCCCAAGGCCGGCGGCCAACAGGCCCGTGCCCGCCCGCGCCGTCCTCGAGGCCCTGCGAGGCCGCGCACATGCCGCCCGCCCGCCCGCCCGCCAGGTCGGCGAGAAGACAGGGAGCCCGGACCACAGAGGCTGGCCCGGACTCTACCCATGAGGCAGCGCGGCGGCTTCGCGGGCACCCCTCCCCCGTCCAGTGGCTGCGCCGCGATGCGAGCCGCCGCCGCCGCCGCCGCAGCGGTGTAGTGTTCTCGTGCTCCTCCTTTTTCTCCTCCTCCTCAGGGCCCAGTCAGGCCGAGTCGCTCTGCTCACGGTAAGCGCCCCCCGCCCGCCCGCCCGCCGCCCCGCGCTGCAGCAGGCCGCTGCAGTCCGCGCGCCTGGCGCCGCCTCACTTCGGGGGCGGCGGGCCGGGGTCCTGAGGCCGGCGCGGGTCGCCGGCAGCGCCCAGAGCGCAAGGCAGGGAGGCAGCTGCGCGCCGGGCCGGGCCGGGCCGGGCCGCCATCTTGCGCCAGCCCCGGCGGGGGAGGGGGCCCCGCGCGACGGCCAGCGACCCGGGGGCTGGATCGGGCCGCGCTACCCCGCCTCACCTCCCCCGCCTGCCGGCCTCCGGGCCTTACACCCGTCGTCGCAGCCGGGCGTCGCACTTCTCTCTGAGGCGGCTCCCTTTGATGTGTGTGCGTTTTGTGTTGATGTTCGGCGGAGACCCACCCTCGGCTCCTAACAGCCCGCCCTCGAGTCTCTCAGTCGTGGGAGAGGAGCTCAGGGGTTCCGAGCTTTGAGGCTTCGCGGCCCAGGGCCCCTCCGTCCCCAACCGTCACCCGGCTCGCATACCCTTGTTCTTGTCGAAGGGATTCCCCGCTCTGCCTTCGATCCCGCCGTTGTCCGAGGAGCTGCGGCCGGACACGGTGTTCTCAGGAGCTTTGCACGCTTCGCACAATGAGACGAGAGGAACGCTCTCATTCTGATTGCTCTGGAGGTGCAAGGGGTCTCTCCCTACTGACCTCAAGTTTTAATGCTTTTAAGGAGAAATCGGCTAGAAAGGGGTAAAAGTGAAGAAGCGCCTGCAAGCACGGGAGACCTTCAAGAGATTCTCTTTGTTTGCAAAGATTTGTTAATTTTTAAAAAAATTCCGTGAACCTAAAAATTTGGTTTTTTTCAGGTTTGGACTGCGTTTTAAGAATTTGACGCCTTTCATGCTATTAAACAACAATTCAAGTAGGCTGTTTTGGGGATTACTGTGGCAACTCAAATTATCTCTAAGCAGAGATTTTCTGAGTCTGTGAAGGCACTGGTTTGCTTATAAAATTGAATTAGGGCCCTGTGTTCTTGTTGATGCTGTGACATTAGTAATCATTCTTTTAAAATTGTGCGTTATCGCCTGATTTGTACCTCTCAGCTCTTTTTGAGGTGGTCGTGTTGACAGAACTGTATCGAAGGTGAGAAAACAGAGGCTCAGGGAGACCTTACAGGGATCCTGTGGCTAGGAAGTGATAGACCCAATTTTGGAACCTTGGTCTTCTGACTTCTCATTCATTGCTCACAGTCCATTATGTGTGTCCCGTTTTTTGTGAGAGGTGGGTGAGGAGAATGGACAAAGAGGCTCACCTAAAACATTTAAGGAATAACTGTTCAATTCCTCTTTTTTTTTTGTTTTTGTTTTTAAGAGTTCATTTCTTTACAACTTTTTATTATATCATGTTATTTTTTTCAAGGATATTGAATTGAATAGCTCATTTCAACACACACATATCACCTAGTTTCAACAGCTACGTTTGCTTTATCTATTTAACTCAAACTTTTTTTTTTAATTTTTATTGTGCTGTAAGTGAAAGTTTACAAATCAAGTCAGTCTCTCACACAAAAGCTTATATACACCTTGCTACATACTCCCCATTACTCTCCCCCTAATGAGACAGCCTGCTCTCTCCCTCTACTCTCTTCGTGTTCATTTCGCCAGCTTCTAACCCCCTCCACCCTCTCATCTCCCCTCCAGGCAGGAGATGCCAACATAGTCTCAAGTGCCCACCTGATCCAAGAAGCTCACTCCTCACCAGCATTCCTCTCCAACCCATTGTCCAGTCCAATTTATGTCTGAAGACTTGGCTTCGGGAATGGCTCCTGTCCTGGGCCAACAGGCCTGGGGGCCATGACCACCGGGGTCCTTCTAGCCTCGGTCAGACCGTTAAGTCTGGTCTTTTTGTGTAATTCAAACACTTTTTGCTGAACATATTTAAAGTAAGTTGCAGATAGCATGACAATTCACACCCAAATACTATAGGTACGTCAGTATGCATCTTATAAAATTAAAGATATTTTTTCACATAATCACACTGTTATACCTAAGAAAGTTAACATTCCATAATATTTAATGTATTTATATAGTATATTCACATTTCCAAAGTTATCCCAAAAAATGTTCTTTCTGATCATTTTTTGGAACCAGGATCCAACCATGCATTACATTTATGTTAGTTTTTTGTTTTTTTAATTTATAGCAGTTCCATCTTTTTTTTTTTTTTTTTTTGGCATTGACCTTTTGAAGAGACCAGGCCGGTCATTTGGAGTAAACCACATACTGTATTTTACGGTTTCCTCATGGCATTTAAATCATTCCCTGTATCCCATATATTTTCTATAAATTTGAGTTAGGTCTAAAGGCTTGTGAAGAGTCAGTTTAATATTTTGGCAAGAATACTTCATAGATCATACTGTGTATCTCAGATGCATACAGCATTGGGAGGCATATAAAATGGGGTTGTCCTATTAGTGACCTTTCGGGAGGAAGATGTAGCATTCTGCTTTCATAAAGATTTCAGCCTTGCAGACTGGTTGTTAGGAGTCATAATTGGGTTGATTAGCTATCTTAAGCTTCATCTCCTGAATGAGGTGGTAACAGGCTTATCTTTCCATTGGAAGGGTTTCCCTTTGCAATTACTATGTAGTTTATGGGGTGATACTTTGGTGTTAGGACCCCCACGTGGTACAATGGATAAGTACTTCTCTAACCTAAAGGCCAGAGGTTCGAACCCACCAGATGCTCCACAGGAGAAAAGACGTGGCCATCTGCTCCTATAAAGATTTCTGCCTAGGAAAACCAGTGGGGCGGTTCTACTCTGCAATATAGGGTGCTATGAGTTGGAATCGGTGACAGGTAACAACAGTAATTTTGGCATTAGTACTTGGTATGAATTTACCTGCAATAATCTTCCACTCTGCACACATGGGCTTGCCGTGAGTCATCAGAATTGATGGTAACTAACAACAATAAGAATCTGATAAACACATTGTTGGGAGCGGTCCTCTAGAAATGGGTGTTTGGGGTTTAGGAAGGAGGATGTGGGGCAGTTTTGGAGGATAGGACTAACCTATCTAGTTTAGGGAACTTGGTATTGCTGCTGCCAGTTGGCATCAGAGCTTTGGGTGGCCAGGTGAGAGGAGGGAGAAAGTAGGAGACATCAGACTGAAAGACTGCTTCTTTGAAAGTTTGCCTGGAGCACTTGTAGTAGTAGTGAGCTATGATAAATAGAGAAGTTATGAGGTAATTTGGTGCTGGAGGACTGCACATCTCAATGCCCCCACTTCGACTCATTCTCTCCAGTTAGGCTATCCAGTTCCATCCTTCTTCAGCCCAATATTTTACTACTTAGCATTGGCTTTTTTTTTTTTATTTTAAGTAGGGGAGAGATGGGTAATGGGAAAGGAGCAATTTTCTAGCCTCCTCTCTCCTGCTTGTTTTCTTTATTCAAGAGAACATTTAGAACCATACCAAGATTTTTATTTTTTCTTTTGTTGTATGAATTGGGCAGAGGATGTACTTAAATGGACTAGCAACTTGTATAAATAAGAAGTAATCTGTAGTTTTAAGTGACAGATAACAAGTTAGACGTTTATATTGACACCCTATTTTGTTATTTCAAAAGTAACTTTTCAGAGGTGAGAAATATGATGTATACCTTGAATGTTTTTTCTGTTCTTCAGAGAGGGACTCAAAATTTTCAGTCAAGTTGTTGTAAGTAATGAGTCAAGAAAACTTGATTTACTCAGTGTTTTGTATAAAAAATGTATATTTAGAAATTTGATTCGCTTCTGCAATTTTCTTTTAAGAATTCTATTAACCCTTAATATACCAGGAACAATAGTCATCACTGTTTGCCATCTAGATCCACTGGACTTTTTTTTTTTTTTTTTAACATTTTAAGTTATGTAACGTACATCCAATGAGCCAGAGTATGTGTACGTTAGATTACTTGGATAGATACTAAAACAAGAATACAAGATTATATTGTTTCAGAGATCTCTCATATCCTCCAGAATATACCCAGGCTCCCCAAAAGGTCTGTTGAACCTGGTTTAGGAAATATACTGGTAATCCATTGATATTCTTAGATGGAAGTGCCATAAACCTAGTTTAAAATAGATTAGATAAGAAAGAACATTTATTTGCTGTCTTAGCTAAAAAGCCTTGGTGGATAATTTGCTTCAAGGATGACTAGCTTCAGATGTCACCAGGACTTGAAAGTCCCTCTACCCTTCTACCCTCTCTAACCCAGAATTTGTGGTTTTGCTCTTCTCTTTGTTTATTTCTTTTTTTAGGCAGTTTTTCTCCACATAGTGACTCCGTCATTCCCGGGCTTATATCTTGCCAGCTCAGTGGAAAGAGAGAACCTTTTTTCTAATTATATCAGCAAAGGTCTCAGAATTGACTTTTATTTGACCTTTCTGGGTTACTGCCCATCCTGATACAATTACTATGGCCAGGAAGAGGGAATGTACTGTTGGGTGAGCCTGGCTCATTTGTCTACCTTTCGAGCCAGGGAATTGGGCCAGTCCCATTTAAGCCATACGGTCTGAGAGTGAGGAAAGGAGTGTTCCCTAACAGAAAACTGGAGTGCTGTTACCTGAAGAGAGGATGCTGGGCAACCAAAAGAAAGATACATTTATCACTGCTACCTCTGTTCTGATGAGATTGACGTATATTGATATATATCTTGGCCATCTACTGCTGCCACAACAGAAGTACCACAAGTGGATGGCTTTAACAGAGAGAAATTTATTTGCTCACAGCTTAATAGGTTACCAGTCCAAATTCAGGGCATCAGCTCCAGGGGAAGGCTTTCTCTCTCTGTTGGCTCTGGAGGAAAGTCCTTGTCCTCAATCTTCCCCTGGTTGAAGAGCTTCTCAGGTGCAGGGTCCCCATGTCTAAAGGATGCGCTCTGCTCCTGGTGCTGCTTTTCTTGGTGGTATGAGGTTCTCAACTCTCTGCTTGCTTCCCTTTCCTTTATCTCTTGAGAGATAAAAGGTGGTGCAGGCCACACCCCAGGGAAACTCCCTTTACCTTGGATCAGGGAGGTGACCTGAGTAAGGGTGGTGTTACAATGACACCTAATCCTCTCAACATAAAATTACAAGCACAAAATGGAGGACAACCACACAATATTGGGAATCATGGCCTAACCAAGTTGATACATATTTTTGGGGAGACACAGTTCAATCCATGACAATATGCATACTAACATAAGTCTACCATATTCAATTAAAAAATCCACTTAAGAATTTCCTAGAAGAGAAAACCTAAAAGCAGGTCCAGCCCTTGAATCTAACTCCAAGTCCAGATTCTCTGGATAATGGTCATTCTGTTTGATTGCATTGGAATGAAGCTCTTCGTATATGGTATCAGCTGCTAACATCCATTATAAAATAGTGGAGGGAAATCAGGGTAAACCCAATTAAAAGATTCTATTTGGAAAAGGGGAGAAGGGAAAAAACATACAGAATTCTAGCATTTATTGTATTCTCCTGTACGGAGATAGAAAGGACTCTCTTCCCTAGCAGTGGTTTGGGTTGTTTTGTCAGTCAGTCTAGAATTCCTGGTTCTCCTGTTGTTTAAGAGACTATCTCTTGTACATTCTTTTTGGCCAGTCTGAGGTGAGCTTTGGGGAGAAGTCCTCTTGGAGCGCATCTCTCTCGCAGTCCACTATCTGTTAGAGAGTAGTTGTAGGTGCCTAGGCATTGCCTTAAACCAAACACCAAACCCATTGCCGTCAAGTTGGTTCAGACTTATAGTGACTCTATAGGGCAGAGTAGAACTGCCCTGTGGCGTTTCCAAGGAGTGACTGGTAGATTTGAAGTGCCAACATTTTGGTTAGCAACCCAGCAGACTTTTTATGCTGTGGACCTCGCTGGCTGTCTCATAATGATATTTTTTAAATGCATTAAAAAAATACCTAGGATTACAGAGCAGGCCAGTTATAGTGCAATACAATTATCCAAATACAAGAAAAAACAAACGTTATGATGTAGAAATGTACATACTTCTTTATTAATGTATTAAACAAGATTTCGTGGATCTAATAACTCATGATTTGAAAGTAGTGAGGAATGTCAATGACTTTGTTGGATCACCAGCAACTATAATGTGATATAAAAATATGTAATTTCTATTGGCAACAAAGTCACAAGTGCTGCAAATACTTTTGTGACCTATTGCCTACATTTAAAATGGAATGAAATATTGAATTTCCTGGAAATAAAAATGTAACCATTTTTCTATCCAAAAACAAGAATTCTTTGAATTCTGTGCCTTGACCCTTTTGGAGGTACGAGGTTTGTGGACCCCTGGGTGAATATTCCATCCTTAGAGATTAATCAACCACACACTTTTTTGGGGGGCTGGGGGGGACAGCCTTTCTTCAGCATTGCAACTGCCTGAATGCCTTTCAGTTGATTTGCATTTTGTCCAGGGTTAGTAAGCAAAGCAAAGATTGTTAGTCTAGCAACTAATTTGCTCTTTCCTTCGAGGCTGCACACCTGTGGGTTTCTTATTTTATGGGTAATTGTTTTCTTTGTCAAGTCTGAGAAGCAAAGTTTGCGGGGCCTTAGGAGAGGTCTGGGGGTTTCAAGCATATCCCAATTCCTATTTAATAGCCTGCTATGTTTTCTAGCTCACTCACTGTACTTTTTCTATGTTGCAGCATTAAGATTGTCTGACTTTCAACTATATAGAATTGCTGACTGTTGCTAGAAAGGCCCTCATTGAACAAAACGATGTATGAAAATAGCTTTATTAAGTTCCTTTGTGGAGGGGGGATAAGTATTAGATTCTCACAACTTTACTGAATAGGAAAAGATAAAATTGTACTACTTTTTTGATGCTCCATTGTTAGTATCCGTGTTCATTTCTGAAGTTACAGCACAAGAGATGGCTTTCTAATCTTTTTTTGTAGTGTTTTAGAAATTTTAAAGTGTATTCACAAGGTTATATATTATTTCATCCTCAGAATAATTAATCCTTTGAAGTAGGTGGTATTATCATCATTTATCCATTGTAGATGGGGAAATTCAGTCTCAGAAAAAGCTAATTTCATTCATTGTAGTATTTACTGGGTAGCAGATAGTGGCTGTTCATTTTGTAAGATAGGCTACCTTGACCTTCCTGTGCCTCAGCCTTTCTCTCTTAGGATCTCCTGTTCTCTTTTACTTAGGCTAGGCAGCACAGTGCTAGTCCTGCAACCTGGGAGCACCAACCACCAGTGGAAGTGCCAACTCCTAGACCATTTGGCTTATTCTGCATTTCACTGCATTCTGGAAGCTTCTAGTGTTAGGATAACAACCTCACTCTGCCTGGGTTGGTGGAGAATCGTTGAATAGTTTGGAAATGATAAACGATAAAATAGTGAAAGCATTATTTTAGGAAATTGTTAATTTGAGGACTCTAAATTGAATGGATGGAATCAGAGAGATCTGGATGTGAAGAGATGGAGTATGAGGGGAATCTTACAAAGTAAACTTAACTACTATAGGTGTGACGTTCCAAGGCCCTGAACAAGTACAGAGTGAATGGAAAGGGCAGGGTGGTGGTGGGAGGTATTTTGAAAGAAGACTATAGGACTGGGGAGTTGACTAGACATGAAGAGTAAAAGAGGAAAACATTGAAGAGAACTCCAGGATCTGAAGGATGATCTTTTAAAACTGCTCAACTTGGTGGTGTTTAGTATGTTCACAATGTTGTGCAGCCATCACCAGTATCTAGTTCCAGAACTTTTTCTTTACCCCCAAAGTAAGCCCTGTACCCATTAAGCGGTCTGTCCACATTGCCCCCTTTCCCCAGCTCCTGGCAACCAGTAATCTTCTTTCTGTCTCAGTGGCTGTCTTAATCATCTAGTGCTCCTATAGCAGAAATACCAAAGTGGCTGGCTTTAACAAAGACAAAATTTTTTTCTCAGTTTAATAGGTTACAAGTCCAAATTCAGGGCATCAGCTCCAGGGGAAGGCTTTCTCTCTCTGTTGGCTCTGGAGGAAGGTCCTTGTCCTCAATCTTCCCCTGGTCGAGGAGCTTCTCAGGCGCAAGGACCCTGTGTCCAAAGGACTTGATCTGCTCCTGGTGCTGCTTTCTTGGTGGTATGAGGTTCTCAACTCTCTGCTTGCTTCACTTTCCTTTTATCTCTTGAGAGATGGAAGGTGGTGCAGGCCACATGCCAGGGAAACTCCCTTTACCTTGGATCAGGGAGGTGACCTGAGTAAGGGTGGTGTTACAATGACACCTAATCTACTCAACATAAAATTACAAGCACAAAATGGAGGACAGCCACACAATATTGGAAATCATGGCCTAACCAAGTTGACACATAGTTTTGGCGGGGCACAATTTAACCCATAACAATGGCTTTGCCTATTCCGGACATTTCATGTAAATGTAACGTGATACATATTGTGTGATACAGTATATGTATTATGCAATATGTGATTGATTTCTTTCACTTAGGATAATGTTTTCAAGGTTCATTCATGTTGTAGCGTGTTATCAGTTTTGTTTTTTTAATTGCCAAATAATTCATTATATGGATGTACTACATTTATCCATCACCTGATGGACATTGGGGTTGTTTCCACTTTTTGGCTTTTATGAATAATAGTATAGAACTAATTTGGGGGGAAGGTACATTCAGGTTTTGAAATGTTGAATTGAAGCTAAGATATCCAGAGAGCAGTTTTCAGCAGTTACGAGATGAGGGATTGTAATTTAGTTGAGAAGTCAGTGTTGGAGGTTATATTTGATGGTTTTATAAACTACTACTGCGAACTGACAGCTAAGGCTGTGGAATTTATTATACTCGTCTTTTAGAAACGATTAGGTAAGGGCTGAGACACTAACTTTATGGAAAATTTTGTTTTTACGTTATTTAAGGAGGAAGAGTACCTGTAAAATCTGTAGAGAGTTAAAAAGGAGCAGGTGGATAGAGAGCCAGACTATTGCAGTACAGAAAATTATGGAGAAGGATATTAAAAAAAAAATGGGTAAAATAGCTACAAGATGAGCAAGGAAAATGAAAACAAAGAAAAGGTAATTTGACTTGGCTATTGGGATTTTCAGATGGTTACATTCAGCAGAATACTGTAAAGTAGATAATGTTGTAGCTGCCTGTCATGGATTGAATTGTGTCTTCCCAAAATATTCGGCAACTTGGCTAGGCCAAGATTCCCAGTATTGTGTGATCTTCCACCATTTTGTGATTTGATGTGATTATCCTATGTGTTATAAATCCTACCTCTATGATATTAACGAGGCAGGATTAAAGGCAGTTATGTTAACGAGGCAGGACTCATCTACAAGATTCGGTTGGGTTTTAAGTCAATCTCTTTTGAGATACAAAAGAAGTGAGCAGAGAGATACAGGGACCTCACCGCCAAGAAACAAGAGCCAGGAGAATAGCGCATCCTTTGGACCTGGGGTCTCTGCATGGAGGAAGTTCCTTGACCACGGGAAGGTTGATGACAAGGACCTTTCCCCAGAGTCAACAGAGAAAGAGAACCTTTCGCTGGAGCTGACACCCTAAATTTGGACTTTTAGCCTCCTAGACTGTGAAAAAATAAATTTCTTTCTGTTAAAGCCATCCACTTGTGGTATTTCTATTACAGCAGCACTCGATAACTAAGACACTGCCCTACTGTGCTCAGCACAGTTTTGACTGACAAAATTCCTGGGGTGGAGTGGTAATAATTAGAGCAAATGGTTACAGCCTGGATTAGTATCAACAGGGAGTAGGGTCTTTTAGTTGGATGAAAGGGGAAACCAAAACCCAAACCTGTTATCATCAAGTTGATTCCAACTCCTAGCGACCCTGTAAGACAGAGTAGAACTGCCCCATAGGGCTTCCAAGGAGCGACTGGTGGATTCGAACTGCCGGCCTTTTGGTTAGCAGCTGAACTCTTCAACCAGTGCACCACCAGGCTCCGGATGAAACGGGAAGGTCGTACAAAAAGAGAGTCCCCAAACACTGTTGTGAAGAGAAAGGTTTCCTTTTTTTTAATTGTGGTAAAAATACATATAGTACAATATTTCAGTGTTTGCCATTTAATGTTTTTCACGTGTATAATTTAGTTTTTTTTTTATTTTAATTTAGTGACATCAATTACGTTAATCATATTGCATAACCATCACCAAGATCTCTTGCCACATTTTCCATCACCACAACAGAAAATCAATGCTTCCTAAACAGTGATTCCCTCCTGACTCTGGTAACCACTAATAAACTTTGGTTTCTATACATTTTCTTCTAGATATTTCATGTAATGAAGTCATGGAATATTTGTCCTTTTGTGATTAACTTCACTCAGCATAATGTTTCCAAGGTTCATCCAAGTTGTAGCATGTATCAGAACTTCATTTCTCTTTATGGCCAAGTAAAACTCCATTGTAGGCATAGTCCACATTTTACTTATCCAGGCATCTGTTGATGGACATTTAAGTTGTTTCCACCTTCTGGTAATTGTCAATAGTGCTGCAAAGAACATTGGTGTACTCATGTCTGTTTATGTTGCTGCTTTGAAATGTCTTGGGTGTATACTTAGGAGTGGAATTGCTGGGTCATATGTAGTTCTCTGTTTAACTTTTTGAGGAACTGCCGAACTGTTTTCACGGGGGATATATTGTTTTTCATTGGATAAGGTTTTCAATTTCTCCACATTCTTGTCAATATTTATTGTTTTCTGCTTTTTTGATCATGGCTGTCAAAGTGGGGGTGAAGTCGTATCTTGTTGTGGTTTTGATTTGCATCTCCCCAGTGGCTAATGGACCCCTACGTGTCTGTCAGTTTGTCATACTGTGGGAGCTTGTGTGTTGCTGTGATGCTGGAAGCTATGCTACTGGTATTCAGATACCAGTAGGGCCACCCATGGTGGACAGGTTTCAGCTGAGTTTCCGGACTAAGACAGACTAGGAAGAAGGACCCTGCAGTCTACTTCTGAAAAGAATTAGCCAGTGGAAACCTTATGAATAGGAGTGGAACATTGTCTGATATAGTGCCAGAAGATGAGCCCCCCTGCCCCCGCCCAGGCTGGAAGGCACTCAAAAGACGACTGGGGAAGAACTGCTTCCCCAAAGTAGAGGTAGCTGACCTTAATGACAGATGGAGTCATACTTTTGGGATCTTCATTTGCTGATGGGGCACAACTCAAAATGAGAAGAAACAGCTGCAGACATCCATTAATAATTAGAATGTGGAATGTACAAAGTATGAATCTAGGAAAATTGTAAATCACCAAAAATGAGATGGAACACATAAACATCGATAATCCTAGGCATCAGTGAGCTGAAATGGACTGGTATTGGCCATTTTGAATCAGTTTGTATGATCTGCTGTGCCAGGAATGACAACTTGGAGAGGAATGGCGTTGCATTCATCATCAAAAAGAACAATTCAAGACCTCTCCTGAAGTACAACACTGTCAATGATAGGATAATATCTATACATCTACAAGGAAGACCAGTTAATACGACTATTACTCAGATTTATGTACCAACCGCTAAAGCAAAAGATGAAGAAATTGAAAGTTTTTACCAACCTTTGCAGTCTGAAATTGATCGAACATGCAATCAGGATGCATTGATAATTACTGATGATTGGAATGAGAAAGTTGGAAACAAAGGAGGAGGATTGGTAGTTGGAAAATATGGCCTTGGTGATAAAAACAATGCCGGAGGTTGAATGATAGAATTTTGCAAGACGAACGACTTCTTCGTTGGAAATACCTTTTTTCGCCAACGTAAACAGTGACTATACACATGGATCTGGCCAGATGGAATGCACAGGAATCAAATCAACTACATCTGTGGAAAGAGACGATAGAAAACCCCAATATCTTCAGTCAGAACAAGGCCGGGGTCGACTGTAGAACAGACCATTAATTACTCCTATGCAAATTCAAGTTGAAACTGAAGAAAATCAGAACGAGTCTACGGGAGCCAAAGTACGACCTTGAGTATATGCCGCCTGAATTTAGAGACCATTTCAAGAATAGATTCGATGTGTTGAACACTAATGACTGAAGACCAGACAAGTTGTGGAATGACATCAGGGACATCATACATGAAGAAAGCAAGAGGTCATTAAAAAGACAGGAAAGAAAAAAAAAAAAGACCAAAATGGATGTCAGAAGAGACTTGAAACTTGACCTTGAACATCAAGCAGCTAAACCAAAAGGAATAAGTGATGAAGTAAAAGAACTGAACAGAAGATTTCAAAGGGCCGCCTGAGAAGACAAAGTAAGATATTATAATGCCGTTCAAAGAGCTGGAGATAGAAAACCAAAAGGGACGAACGTGCTTTGCATTTCTCAAGCTGAAAGAACTGAAGAAAAAATTAAAGCCTTGAGTTGCAGTAGTGAAGGATTCTACGGGGACAGTATTAATGAAGGAAGCATCAAGAGAAGATGGAGGAATACACAGAGTCACTATGCCGAAAAGAATTGGTTGACATTCAGCCATTTCAGAAGTTAGCATATGTACTAAAGGAAGAAGTCCAAGCTGCACTGAAGGCATTGGTGAAAAAACAAGGCTCCAGGAATTGTCGGAATATCAGTTGAGATGTTTCAGCAAACAGATGCAGTGCTGGAAGTGCTTACTTGTCTATGCCAAGAAATTTGGAAGTCAAGCTACCTGGCCAACCGACTGAAGGAGATCCATATTTATGCCTCTTCCCAAGAAAGGTGATCCAACCTACTGCGGAACTTATCAAACAATTTCGTTATTATCACACGCAAGCAAGATTTTGCTGAAGATCTTTCAAAAGCCGCTGCAGCAGTATATCAACAGGGAAGGAACTGCCAGAAGCTCAGGTCGGATTCAGAAGAGGACGTGAAAACAGGATTATCCTTGCCAGCGTCAGATGGATCCTGGCTGAAAGCAGAGAATGCCAGAAGGATGTTTACCTGTGTTTTATCGACTATGCTAAGGCATTCGACTGTGTGGATCATAACAAATTATGGATAACATTACGAAGAATGTTAATTCTTCTCAGACTGCTTAATTGTGCTCATGAGGAACCTGTACACAGATCAAGAGGCAGTTGTTCAGACAGAATAAGGGCATATTGTGTGGTTTAAAATCAGGAAAGGTGTGCGTCAGGGTTGTATCCTTTCACTGTACCTATTCAATCTGTATGCTGAGCAAAATAATCCAAGAAGCTGGACTATATGAAGAAGAATAGGGCATCAGGATTGGAGGGAGACTCACTAACCACCTGCGATATGCAGGTGGCACAATCTTGCTCACTCAAAGTGAAGAGGACTTGAAGCACTTACTGATGAAGATGAAAGACCACAGCCTTCAGTATGGATTACACCTCAACATAAAGAAAACCAAAATCTACAACTGGACCGGTAAGAAACATCAATATAAACGGAGAAAAGATTGAAGTTGCCAAAGATTTCATTTTACTTGAATCCACAATCAACATCCATGGCAGTAACAGTCCAGAAATGAAAAGATGCATTGCTTTGGGCAAATCTGCTGCAAAGGACCTCTTTAAAGTGTTGAAAAGCAGAGATGTCACCTTGAGGACTAAGGTGGGCCTGACCCACGCCGTGGTATTTTCAGTTGCATCATAGGCATGTGAAAGCAGGACAATGAATAAGAAGACCAGAGAATTGACACTTTTGAATTGTGTTGGTGAAGAATATTGAATATACGATGGACTGCCAAAAGAACGAACAGATCTGTCTTGGAAGAATTAAAACCAGAATGCTCCTTAGAAGCAAGGATGGTGAGACTACGTCTTACATACTTTGGACATGTCAGAAGGGATCGGTCCCTGGAGAAGGACATGATGTTTGTTTGGTAAAGTACAGGGTCAGCAGAAAAGAGGAAGACCCTCAAGAAGATGGATTGACACAGTGGCTGCAACAGTGGGCTCAAGCATAACGATCGTGAGCGTGGGGCAGGATCGGGCAGTGTTTCGTTCTGTGGTACGTAGGGTCATGATGAGTCATGACCAACTTGACAGCGCCTAATTACAACAGTGGCTAATGATGTTGAGCATCTATTCACATGCTCTTGGCCATTTATATTTCTTTTTTGGTGAAATGTCTATTCATATCCTTTGCCTTTTTTTTTTTTTTTGATTGAATTATGTTTTTGTTGTTAATTTTAGGAGTTTTTTTTATATATTCTGGATATTAAACTCTTATCCAATATATGGTTCCTACATTTTTTTACCCAGTCTGTAGGTTGTTTCCTCAGTTTATTGTTAAAATTATTTGTTGAACAAGTTTTTTTATTTTGATGAAGTCGTGTTTATCTATTTTGTCTTTTGTTGCTAGTGCTTTTGATGTAATATCTAAGAATCCATTGTTAAAAGCTATGTCCCGAAGCAGTAATTTCATATTTTTCTCTAGGAGTTTAATGGTTTTAGTTCTTACATTACATTCTTGGTACATTTTGAGTTTTCTTATATGCTGTGAGATGTGAGTTCAGCTTCTTTCCTTTTCAGTTGGAAATGCAATTGTCCCAGCAAGGGGAACTTTTCTTCAGGAATTTACGTGTTGAGTAAACCTGAGAATTTCATCCTCACTGTTGAGCTTCAGCCCAACTGCTTCTTTATTACATTGTACTTGAAAATATTTGGAGCAATATGGTAGATTGATTACCAAAATATTTTATTCATAATTCCGAAATGAAAATTTATAATTCAACATTTTCATTTAAGACAATTTTTTAAACAAAAATAGTTTAAAAAATCTCCCTTATCTTTCTGTCTAGGTAAAAATTTACATACCTTGTTGATATAGAGGGACGTTGGTGGGTCAGTGGTAGAATTCTTGCCTTCCATGTGGAGGACCTGGGTTCAGTTTTTCACCAGTGCTTCTCATGTGCAGCCATCACCTGTCTATCAGTAGGGGCTTGTATGTTGCTTTGATGCTGAATGTGTTTCAGTGGAGCCTGAAGACTAAGGTGGACTAGGAAGGAAGACCTGGCGATCTACTTCCAAAAAATCAGCCAGCAAAAACCCACTGTGGTGTGGTTAGCAATCTATCATAGGGAAGTTGCAGGACTAGGCAATGTTTTGTTTGATTGTGCATGGGGTTGCCGTGAGTTGGGGATTAGTTGTTGGTAGCTAACAACAACATTAGGTAGATATGCCTGTGATAATTAGGATTGAATGGGTTGTATAGGGGACCCTGAAAGTGACCTTTTTGAATCACATCATTGTAGTTGTGATTTGGACCTCCCTGTTGGTATGGGTCAGAATTGACAGCGACTGGGTTTGTTTTTTTTAGTAATGACTGATGAAGGAGCCCTGGTAGCACCAGGTTAAGCACATGGCTACTAATGGAAGGGTTGGTGGTTTGAACCCACCAGCAGTTCTGCTGGAGAAAGATGTGGCAGCCTGCTTCCATGAAGACTACAGCCTTGGAAACCCTATGGGGCAGTTCTTCTCTATCCTGTAGGGTCGCTATGAATCTGAATTGACTCGATGGCACATAACAACAAACGACTACTGGCACTGAGCATCTCTTCATGTGCTTGTTGGCCATTTGTATATCCTCTTTGGTAAAATGACTGTTCAGATCTTTTGCTCATTTTTCAATTGGGCTGTTTGTCTTTTTGTTATTAAGGTGTAGGAATTCTTTCTTTATTTTGGATATCAAAACCGTACCTAATATGTGGCCCCCCCAAAATTTCTCCCGGTCTGTAGGTTGTTTCTTCATTTTGTTGAACAGAAGTCTTTAATTTTTATGAGGTCCCATTTATTTATTTTGTCTTTGCTGTTTGTGTTTTTGGTGAAGAATCCATTGTTAGTGGTAAGAATCCACTGTTAAAAACTAGGCCCTGAAGCAATACCCCTCTTTTCTTCTAAGGGTTTTCTGGTTTTAGTTCCGACATTTATGTCCTTGATCCATTTTGAGTTAGTTTTTGTATGTGGTGTGAAGCATGGTTCCTGCTTCATTATTTTGCATGTGGAAATCCAAATTCCCAGCACTGTTTATGAAATAGACTCTTCTTTCTCCATTGAATTGACTTGGCACCCTTGTTGAAAATCAGTTGGTCATAGATGCATGGGTTTATTTCTAGACTCAAAGCCTCATTCTTTTGTCTACTATGGATTATACTTTCTACTCATCTATAAGTTTAATCTGCACACAGTATGGTCTTTATCCAAATCATTGCTTAAAGTATTGTCCGTTAAGTCATACTTTTCCTTGGAATGTTCTTCTTATGCCTTAATTATAATCCCATTTGTATCTCTGATCACTTATAATTCATTGCCTCACATATCAAACTCTGGTGAGTGGGGTTAGGAGTGTGACAGGGGAGGTAAACGAATAATTTCATTAGTTAGAATCAGCACAAAGCTGCTTCCTGTGAGGCTCAGGTTAAAGGTATCCCAGGTTTCCAACTTCTGCTGTACTACTCCATCGTCTCTGACACTAACCACTCCCCCACCCTAGCACTCTTCCTTCCCCCATTGGATTTGGTAATTTGCTGCAGTGTCTCACAGAACTCATGAACTGTGTTTATAGTTAAGTGGCTATTAGAAAGTAACAGGCTACAACTCCAGATCAGAATCAACTTGAAAGTAACAGGCTACAACTCAGGATCACGATCAACGTCAAAATAACAGGATACAACTCAGGAGAGAGGATGCAGTAACTGTGACAGCTCTCTTGGCTCTTCACAGCTGCACATGTACCCTCCTTGGCCATACACACCTCTCTTCTTGGCCACATGCCTCTATCCTTGGCCCTGCCCGCCTCTCTGCCTTCAGCTATCACCATGCTGCTGGGGGTTCCTGCATAGCTCCCAGGCTTCTGCTCTGCCTCTGGGCCTTGGTGGGCCTTGTGTTGCTGGCAGGAAGACCCCTGCACGGGATCTCCTGAGCTTCTGCCTCTAGGCTCCTCTAGAATTCTGCTGCCAGGCCCCTCCAGGCCTCTGCTGCCAGGCCCCTCTAGGCCTCTGCCCTGCTTGGGCAAGTGTTATAGCTCTTTTGACTCCACCACCAAGTGCCTAGAGGCACTCTGCACTGCTAGTAAGCCTCGTGCATGAAGGCACTAAGCTGTCTGTCCATGGGCTGGCAAGCTCACCGCAGCTGTCTGCCCGTCCCAGTTGTACTGCTGCCTCTGTTTCTCTGCGCTGGGATCTGCTATGCTTGCCGCCATTTCTGTCTCGCACAAATTTCAGTGTTATAGCTCTTGACCTGTATTGTAGCTTTTTTAGGAGGTTCCCTCCTCCTCCTCTCTCTCTCTCCTTGCTTCTAAACTCTGTGGAGTTGGCTGCTTATGTACACAAGCTCCCTGTCAATTTCAAGGCATGGCCCTCCTAGCAGGACCACAAATTGACCAATAGCCGTAAGTCATTTGATCCTTTTGGGTGGTTTTATCCACCACTATTTGCGTAGTAAATTGACCAGCCCCTGCAAGTCACTCAGTCCTGTTGGGTGAATTGTCAAGCCACTATTTGCATAGCAAATCCCTGCAAGGTATGTAAAGTACACTAATCACAGTGCAGACTGCAGCCCAACCAATCGTTTTTGGCAGAGTATAAACCCAAGATGGAAAAAAGCCATATATACGAGAAACCCATTGCACTGCAGGGAGGAACAAGGGTTCTTACTTTTTACTACACACGCTTTTTTGTACATTTTATGGACTAATGCATGTGTTTCTTCCACGATGGGGCATTTCGTAAGTTTCCTTTAGATTGTTTTTCTCCAAATCTCTTAACTAGAGGTTGTTCTTAAACTTTTTGGTTCGTAGACCTTTATGAGAACTTGATGCACTATCTCCTCCCCCGCCCCCCCCCGCCGAAAGCATGCAAATATACACAAAGTTTTGCACATTTCTCATTTCTGTGATTTACTCCCTCGCACCCATGGACATCTTATCAAGAGCCTCTGCAGTGGCACTTATAATTTTTATTATTATAGTTACTGTGTACTGTTTTGTGTATTTATTTAAAAAAAAAAAATTTTTTTTTTTTCTTATCATAATTCCTCTGTTAGATTGATAGCTTCTTGAGATAGGGACTTTTTCATATCCTATGCAGTGTTCCATGGTAACGTAGTGGGTAAGCACTACGGCTGCTAAACTTAAAGGTCAGCAGTTTGAATCTACCAGGTGCTCCCTGGAAACTCAATGGGGCAGTTCTACTCTGTCCTATAGGGTTGCTATGAGTCAGAATCAACTCAGTGGCAATGGGTTTGGTTTTTTTTTTTTTTTTTTGGTTTTATGCGGTATTGAGGGGTATGCCTTGCAGATACTGGTTTAATTAGATATAAAATGATTAAGCATATTATTTTTTAAAGTCTTGTTTATATTATAAAGTATTTTATTGTCTTTGGAAAATCCTGATTGAGCTTACTGACTTGGAGATTTGCTTTGGCTTTAAGGAATCCATCTGGATTTTGCCTGTATGTTTTCAGAGAATGCTGCCTTCAGAGAAGTTTTTTGTATAAGTTAGAGGGCAGTCACGGGAAGCTGGCTTAATTGCTGTTTGAGCCTTATGTTTGGAAATAGGCAGGGAAGCCTCTCCCAGGACCAGGATTTTCCCTACCCTAGTTCTAATCTTCTTTGTAAGCAACTTTTTTCAAGGCTGAGTCTCAACCGTTTTTCATTTCTGTTAGCCTGTTCACTGTTAAGATTTCTGTATCTATACTATAAGTATGTAGATATTTTTAAAGGACATTTTCTATTTTATCTAAAAAATAAAAACTGTGTATCCATATTTTTTTAAAATAAGTATTTTTGGTGAAAATATCACAGAACATATACCCATTCAATAATTTTTGCATATACAATTCAGTGACATTGGTTACATCCTTCACATTGTGTGACCATTCTTTCTATTCCCAGATTATTTCGCTAGCATTAACTTAGACGCACTTCCCCCTAAACTTCTCATCTATGCTGTGGATTTACTGTTGTCAGTTTGATCTCATATAGATAATTCTTTAAAAGAGCTCAGTGCTCAAGTAAAAAATTCTTTACTAATTGAGCTAAACTGTGGTTTGAAGATGACTTCAGAGAGTAGTTTTGGGTTAAGGTTTAAAGATTATCTTGGGGCATTAGATTTGGGGCTTCCTCCAATCTCCATGGATCCAAAAAGTCTGGATTCCATAAATATTTAAAATTCCGTTTCACAATTTTATTCCTTTTGATCAGGATCTAGCTATTGACTCCTTGATCAGAATGTTCAGTAATGGTAGCCAGGCACCATCCAGTTCTTCTGGTCTCATGGCCAAGGAGGCAATCCTCCTGCAGTCCGGTTCCTCCTCTAGTTCATAGTCTTCCTTCTGTAGGTCCTTTTCTTGGAGTGACCATTATTAGAGGCAGTAGTCTACTTAAAATTACAGTCTTTGAGAAATTGGGTGAAATTTGATGAGATATCTTCTAAGGTTTCTTAAGATTCTGTTTTGTCTGAATATATTAGCCTCTGGTGGTCAGATGTTTCTGACAGTGCTGTTTGTGTGGTTGGAATGTTTCTGACAGTGCTGTTTGTGTGGTTCTTTTCAAGAGTAAGACTGTGGTTTTTAATAGGAACAACTGGAATGATTCCCGAAAAGACAAATTCGAGATTTCTAACACTAAACATTTAAGAAAGTAATTAAGAGGTATAAAAGAAGAATATATTGATTTAAAATTTTAATTTAATTTAATGATTATAAATAAAAATTGTGATTTCTTTATAAAATTTCATGTTTAAATACTTGAATTTTATGAAATCAAATTTTAGCTATGGGTCTGTCTTTCAGTTATATATTGGTTTGTTGCTTATGATTTTAGGTTGCTATTTGTGTGATTTGTCTCACAGTGCCAAAGTAGGCATCATTGTTCTTTGCTTTTCTAATGCTGTTAACAGTTAATTTTCTAATGGAATAGAGGTGACAGATACTAAGGTGGTATCAGTATGGAGTTTTAAACATCGCTTCTTTTCTTCAAAAATTACTTTTAAGATTGAATAGATTTCATAATAACTCCTTGAGATAGTCAGAAATTTTTGAGGGAATCACAAAACCAAAGTTGAAAATATTAGGTTGTTACTCATAGTTAAGAATCCACTTTGAATCCTTCAGGTTCTCGTCATTTGGAATTAGAATTCTGAAATTACGGGCTTTCATTTTAGTATGACATTTAGTGGTAAAGACTGAAGAATTGTGGGTACGATGAAGTAGAACAAACCAAAGCTTTAAGGTCCATGGAATAATTTGAATGCCCAAATTCCTGCTTTAGGGAAATTTGTGAGAGGAAAAAAGTGACAGATCAAAATTTTCTGAACAGTATTACAGTGTCCCCCTGTTCAGTATCCACTGAAAAGTTTCCTAAGAATAGAAGCAAAATTGTTAAATGTTTAATGTTTCTTATAGCCAGTGCATTAATGTAAGGGCACCCTTACAAGCTAGTTGAGCTTTATTTTCATATTCCATACTTATATCAAGTATATATTTTCACTATTCAGAATGATTAATTTCTTGTTTTGAGTTTTTTATGTTAAGTTGTTCATATCTGGTTTTGGTGTTGCCAGCTTCTTGGTTAGGAATGCAACCCCCAGTTTAAACATATTTATGATGAGAAAAAAACAAAAACAGATAAACTTTGTAATGTGGTTTCTTGGATTATTTCGTTGAATACTTTTATGAGTTTAACCATTCACCGTATTCTTCACATTCACTTTTCTGTTCTACTTACCTGTACTCATTAAAAAAAAAAAAAAAAGGTTTTATAGAAATTTGAAATACTAGAATTCACGCAGAAAGAAAATGTGCTTTTTCTTAATGGAAGTGCTATAAGACACTTTATTAAAATGTTAATTTTTATACTTGGTACTTTTGAATTGGGTACTTGTTTTATTCTATGAGCTTAGTAGCATATAACTTAACTGTTGATAAATTATAGGTATGTGTAGTGTGTTTTTTATGAGGGCTTAAAGTTTTTTGTTTTTAACTAGTTTATAAATGCCCTTTTTAAAACGTGTAAATATGGCAGAATAGATATGACAGGTCGTTCCAGAAGGTGTATTTAGAAAGCTAAAATTTCATCATGAGAAATACTACTGTAATGAAGATCTTATATAACAAAATGATTTCTAAATGCTCAACTGACAGTACATAAATTCTAGTGTGATAGAGTGGTTACTATGTGCCAACCACTGAACTATTCTTAAGATTATCTCTAAATTCAGGTGGGATATACTCAAGGTCATACTTCGGCTTTCACGGGCTTCTTTTGATTTTCTTCACCTGTAGCTTGAACTTGAATATAAGCAATTGATGTTCTGTTCTGAGGTTGGCCCCTGGCCTAGTTCTGGCTAATGATACTGAGTATCTCCATCGTCTCTTTACACAGACGTAGTCGATTTGATTCCTGTGTGTTCCATCCTGCGAGGTCCAAGTGTATAGTGGCTGTTTATGTTGCTGAAAAAAGGTATTTGCAATGAGTAAGTTGTTGGTGTTGCAAAATTTTATCAGGCGATCTCCAGCATCTGTTACCCAAGGCCATATTTTCCAACTACAGATCCTCCTTGTTTCCACCTTTTGCATTCCAGTCACCAATAATTATCAAAGCACCTTGATTGCATGTTTGATCAATTTCAGGCTGTAGAAGTTGGCTGAAATCTTTAAGTTTCTTCATCTTTGCCATTAGTGGTTGATGCGTAAATTTGAAAACAGTCGTATTAACTGGTCTTCTTTGTAGGCATATGGATATTTGCCTATTACTGACACTGTCGTGCTTTAGGATAGATCTTGAAATGTTCTTTTTGATGGTGAGTGCAATGCCATTACTCTTCAATTTGTCATTCCTGGCGTAGTAGACCATATGATTGTCCAATTAAAAAAGACCAATATCAGTCCATTTCAGCTCAATGGCTAGGATATTCATGTTTATATATCCCGTTTCATTTTTGATGACGTCCAGTTTTTCTAGATTCATACTTTGTACATTCTACGTTCCAATTATTAGTGGATGTTTGCAGCTGTTTCTTCTCATTTTGAGTCATGCCACATTAGCAAATGAAGGTCCTGAAAGTTTGACTCCATCCACGTCATTGAGGTTGTCTCTACTTTGAGGAGGCAGCTCTCCCCAGTCATATTTGAGTGCCCTCCAACCTGAAGGGTTCATCTTCTGACACTATAGCAGACAATTTCCACTGGTATTCATAAGGTTTTCACTGGCCATATTTTTCAGAAGTAGACCACTAGGCCCTTCTTCCTAGTCTGTCTTAGCCTTGAAGCTCCACTGAAACATGTCTACCATGGGTCACCCTGCGTGGGTCACCCTGCTGGTATTTGAAAGATGGCCGGCATAGCTTCTAGCACCACAGCAACACGCAAGCCACCACAGTATGACAAACTGATGGACAAGTGTGGTTTCTTTAATTAGTAAATGCTTAACACAGTCACCATTATAATTTGTAAATGTGGGTTCATTCAGAAATGAACCAGTTATGGAAAGTGAGTTATATGTATTTATCAAACATATCCAATTTAAAAATTATGCTTTTACATAATAGAAGTTTAAATTTAATTTAGTTTAAAAAAATTCACTCTAAGTATCTTTATTTTATAGGAAGAAAACTGAGACATAACTTGCTACTTGTCTGGAGTTACATGGTGAGTTTAATGTAGATCAAAATTAAATCCAAGAATTTGTGAATCTCGAGCTTCACGCTTCAATATTTGGTGTTACTTAAAGTGTCTCATAAAATTGACTAGTGTCATGTGTCAGCACTTAGGTGACAATTTTCAGAAAATCAGCTCTGCAACTTGATGGGCGACAACCCTTTTCAACCAAAAAGTAAGTGTTGCTGTCAGGACTGGTATTAGTGTGTGTGGCTTTTGTATTGATAAACTTTACTTCAGGAGAAAGGATAAGAGGTGTGCACATTTCATTAAAAACAGAAACACCTAAAATTATTAAAGCGACAAATGCTTATAGTAGAATACAATAATATACTATAAAAAAACTAGTCAAGTAAAAATGAGGTGTTCCCTATTCCCAGAGGTAACTACTGTTATCAGTTTGATATACATAATCACATAATTTTTTCTATGCATAGACAAAAAAAGTTATTTCTAAATGAAATCATGTGTTGTATGCTATTATTTGCCTTTCAGAAAAAATAATGTTTTCCTGATTATATGGACAGTGAAAGTGCCCTGTTAAAAAAGAAGGAGGAAGATCTTTGTATACTAACTGGTTATAAACAATACTTTCATCATTAGTATAGGTGGGACTCCCTAATTTAAAAAGATTAGGCATTACGTTACTTTGCCTAGTTTCCTAGCTCATAGATGATCATATGTGCCCTCTCATAGCCAATAGACTACTATACGTAGGAGAAATACACTCTCAGGGAGCTTAATTTGTTCTTCACTCTCAAGAAGCTTAATTCGGAGTTGGACATATAAAATTAAGACATAGTGAGAAGCTTGAAATCATATATGTTAAATCATGAGTTTCATGGCATGAACTGTCAGTGCAGTTCAGAGTTCTAAGAGAAGTAAGGGCTGATGGTTTGTTGAGGAAGTTATAATGGAACCAAGAGGGGCAGGGACCTAATATTTTGTTGGATATCTCTTGAAGTTAGAAACTTTATATCTCATTTTCTTGAATTTATGTAACACTTCTGTTAGGTAGACCCAAAACCAAAAAACCAAACCCAGTGCCATTGAGTCGATTCTGACTCATAGCAACCCTATAGGACAGAGTAGAACTGCCCCATAGAGTTTCCAAGGAGCGCCTGGTGAATTCGAACTGCTGACCCTTTGGTTAGCAGCCATAGCACTTAACCAGTACGCTACCAGCGTTTCTGTTAGGTAGACATTGTAGTTATATCATAGATTCTATTATATTTTTCACCTTTTGCTCTTTATTCTTAGTTTATCTCTCTTTTGCTAAAGCATTTTTTTTTTTTCTCTTCAAGATAATGATTAGGTACAATCCTTTTTGTAAATATAATCATTTTCCAGCCATATGATTGAAACTCACTTTGGCTGATATGACTGTTCCCAATTTTATGTCTACCGTAAATAATATCACCCATTATCTGACTGTCTGTCTAAATTTGACTAGTTTAGATCTTAGAGAGTGGCTCTGAGTTCTCACTGTTGATCCCGTGTATGAACTATAAGTGCCAATTTAGAAATTGCAGCTTGGACTGTTAAAGTACATCTTCAATTCCGTACCACATATTGCAGATTGTTTTTTCTTTTTGAAAATTAGATAATTCAAAAATGGCGGAACTATTTATGGAATGTGAAGAAGAAGAACTGGAGCCGTGGCAGAAGAAAGTCAAAGAAGTCGAGGATGATGATGATGACGAGCCAATCTTTGTTGGAGAGATATCAAGTTCAAAACCAGCAATTTCCAGTAAGCCTTAGCTTTGATTAAGACCAAGTTTTTATAAGATATTGTTTCTAGTGGGAAAACCTACAGTCTGTGTCATATGTCCTTATTTCTTTGTAAGGAGCTGGGGTTGAGAGATTGGGTAGGAGATCAGTAGGAACTGCAGCATTAGAGTGCGGGTGTGGTCAGGGACTTGAAGAAATGAGAGGTTAAAATACTAGAAAAGAGAAGTGGGCTAAGATTACCTGGTGACATTAGAAGCCTTCCGAGATTGGGAAATCATTTTTTGTGGAGCAGAGTAATGTCTTTATTTGCTCATTTTTCTTTTTTTCCTCAAGCCCACAGCAGAGAAAAGAAAGGGCATGGAATGCGTTCCTTAAAATACCAGAGTATATTAAATAAGTTCGTTTTAGCCTCTTCCAAGGGTTCTCCTATCCAGGTAGCTCTCTCTCTCAGTGTCATCTGATGTGGCTACAGAATGCACAGGTTGTGAACCGTTACCCGATCTCTGGCCTTTGTACCAACAGGGGCTGCTGCTTCTGGCCACACCCATCTTCTAGCAACTTCTGTTTATATTTTTGAAAGAGGAGGGCATGGTCTACAGCCACTGTACTTGGAGGATGTAGCCGTCCGTAAGCTAATAGGACTCAAGAATTGAAAAGCTCTTAACGGCTTTCTAGCAGAACCTCTGTACTATTGTGGATTATTAGAGTAATTGGACTTGACATTGTTGTAATGTTAAAGTGAAGATACTTGTTAAAATGTCTGCCTCAAAATGTGTAAAAGTACAGAGAAATAATGTACAGAATTTCGGGTGAAAACAAGAAAACACATCCTTTCCTATTTCATTTACATGTTTTGTTTTTTTTTTAAGTTAAGAGAATTAACCAAAGAATGTAACCAACATACTAGCGTTTTCTTACTTACCGTAAAACCAAATCAAACCCATTGCCATCAAGTCAATTCCAACTGATAAATGACCCTATGGGACAGAGTAGAACTGCGCCATAGAGTTTCCAAGGAGCTCCTGGCAGATTTGAACTACTGACTTTTCGGTTAGCAGCCGTAACAACCACTATTTAAGAGGCTAGTTTTAAATTTTTCTGAAAATCTAGTTCTTACTTCTCTTGCCTTTAAACTTGAAATGGTACTTTGATTTAGTTTTATCAGAGGAGAATAATTTAACCAATTGAATTCTCACTACCATTTCCTGTGGCAGATTGGTAATCTCTCATTGAGGTGCTAAGTAGAGTGCCACTTCTATTATAAATTGAAACTAGGTTTGTTAGGGGTAGCTCTGGTGATACAATAGTTAAAGTGTCTGGCTGCTAACCAAAAGGACAGTGGTTCAAACCCACCAGTTACTCTGCAGGAAAAAGATACGTCAGCCTGCTTCGTAAAGATTTACAGCCTTGGAAGCCCTGGGGGGGGCAGTTCTCCTCTGTCCTGTAGAGTCTCTTTGAGTTGGAATCAACTCAACAGCAGTGGGCTTTAGGCATGTAAGCAAGCATGCTTGTTGATGTTAGTGGATATTATATTCTCTTAATTATTGTTTCCTTTTTTTTTTTTTGTCACTGTGATTATACTGGAATATTACCATATTACAAAATTGTTACTCAAATTCTATTACTGAAAGCATGACAAGTAAGATTCAAACTGAATTTATACTGGTTGTAGTGACCCTTAACAGTATTCAACCAGAACAGTGTATGTTAGTTTTAAAATGATTCTATCAAAAAGAGGATTGACCTTCATAGAAGTTTTTTCTCAGTTGTTAAAATACAGAATTTAAGTGATTTTATTGCCTTTCTATGTGTAAGCCATAAAATATTTAAGCATAAGAAATGAGTTAAATGTTTATATAGAACTTCCATGGGGGGAAGAGGGAATATCAAAAACTTGTGTTTGGTAGATTACAGCTGCCAGAGTGTGCTGTAGGAATAGAACATCTTTTTGGTGGTTTGAGTAAATAGTTAATCTTCAGTTTCAGAGAGAAAACAGTGTCAAGTTATTTAAGCGTATATTTCTCCTAGAAAACCTCTGTAGTGCTTGGCGATAGAGCATTAGCTATAGCCATTATTAGAAAAGAATCATACTTTTGTGTGACCCTTTATAGAATTACTTTACTGGGTGTTATGGATTGGATTGTGTCTTCCAAAAATACCTGTTGTAATTCCTAACCTGTGTGTCTGTGATTATAATTACATTTGGCAATGTGTTCTTTGCTATGTTAATGAGGCAGGATTAACATAGGGTGTGTCTTGAGTCAGTCTTTTTTGAGATATAAAAGAGATGAAACAAGCAAGCAAGAAGGCAGAGATGGGGGAAAGAGAGATGCCAAGCCACAGGGAGATTTCCAAGGAATCAGGAAACAAGCTGAAGAGACAAGGATGTTCCCCCAGATCCAACAGAGAAAGTGTTCCCCTATGGCAGGTGCCCTGATTTCGGACTTCTGTTGTTGTTAGTTGCTGTCCAGTTGGTTCCGAGTCATAGTGATCCCATGTACAACAGTACGAAACACTACTTGATCCTGCGCTATCCTCACAATTGTTATGCTTGAGCCCGTTGTTGGAGCCACCATGTCAGTCCATCTCGTTGACGGTCTTCCTCTTCTTCACTTACCCTTTACTTGACCAAGCATGATGTCCTTCTCCAGGGACTGTTCCCTCCTGATAACATGTCCAGAGTATGTGAGGCGAAGTCTTGCCATCCTTGCTTCTTCCAAGACAGATTTGTTCATTCTGGTGGTTCATGATCTATATTCAGTATTTTTCACTAACACCATAATTAAAAGGCATCAATTTTTCTTTGGTCTTCTTATTCACTGTCTAGCTTTCACATGCATGTGAGGCAATTGAAAATACCATGACTTGGGTCAGGCGCACCCTAGTTCTTAAAATGACATCTTTGCTTTTTAACACTTAAAAGAGGTCTTTTGCAGCAGATTTGCCCAGTACAATATGTCATTTGTTTTTTTTGACTGGTGTTGATTGTGGATCCAAGTAAAATGAAATCCTTTACAACTTCAGTCTTTTCTCTCTTTATCATGATGTTGCTTATTGGTCCATTTGTGAGGATTTTTGTTTTCTTTGTGTTGAGGCGTAATCCATTCTGAAGGCTGTGGTCTTTGATCTTCATCAGGAAGTGCTTCAAGTCCTCCTTGCCTTCAGCAAGCAAGCTTGTGTCATCTGCACAATGCAGGTTTTTAATGAGTCATCCTCCAATCTTGATGTCACGTTATTTTTCATATAGTCCAGCTTCTCGGATTATTTGCTCAGCATACAGATTCAATAAGTATGGTGAAAGAATACAGCCTTGATGCACACACACACCTTTCCTCATTTTAAACCATGCTGTTATCCCCTTGTTCTGTTGGAACAACTGCATCTTGGTCTTTGTACAGGTTCCTCATGAGCACAATTAAGTGTTCTGGAATTCCCATTCTTCCCAGTGTTACCCATAATTTGTTATGATCCACACAGTTGAATGCCTTTGAATAAAACACAGGTAAACATCTTTCTGGTGTTCTCTACTTTTAGCCAAGATCCATCTGACATGAACAATGATATCCTTTATTCCAAAGGCCATAGCAGTTGAAAACCCTATTGATGCCTTGTTCCAAAGATCATGGCCATGGAAAACTTTATTGATTGTAGTTCTACTCTGACTCATATGGGGTCGCCATGAATCAGAATTGATTCGATGGCAACTGGTTTGGTTTTTCAATTTGATTCTTCTCTACTAGAATGGAAAAAACGAAAATTTTATGAAGTGTTTTCTTTGTGCTTCATAACCTTTTCCTGACCATCAATTTTAGACAGATCCCCACTCTTCCAAATTTTAGTTTAATTCCTGTATAACCTGAATATTACAGAGTTTACATGCGTGCAAGAATAAAGAGCCTTAAAATGACCCAGAAAGTCATATCAATCTCAGATTGACTTTTGGGGTAGTTGTAGATTTAAAATTCCTTAAGGTATAAGACACTCTGGTAAACTCTTGGCTTAATTTAATCTGTGATGTCTTTGATAGTTTCTCTTTCTGAACTCAAGAGTAATCGTGCAGATAATCCAGTCAGATTCTCCACAGTGAAACTTTCAGGCTTTTAGGGATGTGAATGGGATATGGAGGTTGGAGACAGTTTGGTTTTGAGTCCTAGGTAGCTGAGTATATGTACAGCCATGTCACTATTCAAGAAGAGAAATATTCCTCACTTTTTTGTTGTACACGAATATGTTTTTGGAACGTTTTTCCTGTGTGAAGTATTTCTTTGCCATGCAGAATGTTTTGACTTTTATGTAGTAAAAGTTATCCATTTTTTACTTTTGGCTTTTGGATTTTGAGTTAGAAAAGTTAGAAAAGCATTTAGTCTATAAGACAGTTAAGGCTACTAATGCTTATTTTGTTTTTTTAAGTGTTTGTGTGTTTAGAATTAGCTGTAATCTTAAATCAGTGATACTTTACATACTCCTTCAGGAACCTGTGATCATTTTCGGTTCATAATTTCTATTATCTTAATAATTTTTAATATGTATTTCATTCAAACAATGAATTTTAAAATAAATATCATTTTTTTATAGATATTTTGAACAGAGTTAACCCCAGCTCATATTCAAGGGGAATAAAGAATGGCGCACTCAGTCGAGGTACAGTATTTTTGTACTATTTTAATTTCTAAGTAAAGTATTTTTACGTAATTTGATTCTGCAGAAATATATTCAATATGTTGTGTAATTTTAAAATACAGGTATTACTGCTGCATTCAAGCCTACAAGTCAACACTACACGAACCCAACATCAAATCCAGTGGCTGCATCACCAGTAAATTTTCATCCTGAATCTAGATCTTCAGATAGTTCTGTTATTGTTCAGCCATTGTCTAAACCTGTAAGTGTTTCTAAAATTACACAGTCAGCTCAGGGATACACTGGACGTTATTTATCAGTAGAAATAACAAGGAGCTAAAATTTCGGACTATTACAGCTAGTCACCATTCTAGTAGAAGCATAATCAGCATCAGAGATTACCATTTTTATGAATAGCTTAACCAGTACTCAAAGTAATAACTGCAGGAACTAATTATCCAACCTGTTAATCAATCAGGTAGCATGCTTACGTTAAATAGGTATAGTATTGAAAATTACGCTATCAAAACATGAATAAAAATACAGTCAGTAATGAAAATTGCATAATGGCAAGCTAAGATTGTAAACTGGGCCAGGCGTTCTTAATTGAGAAAATTGTTCAAAGGCCATTGTTGCTTTTTTTTTTTTTTGGAAAAATACCTTCATAGTTTGGTTAGTTTTAAAAACTTTTAACAGAAGTAATAGATAATGGTAATAGTTAATGTTTATTGAGCTATTAATATGTGCAAGGCTTTGTAGTAAATGCTGTACATAAAATTAATCTCTTCATTTTTTACATCGTCTCTATAAGGTAGGCTCTGTTTTATCCCCATTTTATAGTTGGGGAAACTGAGGCTCACAGAGGTTAAATGCTTGACTCAGGGTCTCGCAGCTGGCAAATGATGACTCTGGCATTTCAATACTGGCTAATCCACAGTTTTTTATGTATACAGACAGTCCCCAGCTTATAAACAGGTTCTGTTCCTGAGTCTGTCTTTAAGTCAAAACAGTTAGGTACGGTTAGTATCTAATGTCAGTCAGTCAGATGTTTGTCTCGGTATACAGTAGATAGTGTCCTTCTCTATGCGTAATAATATTAAGGAAACACTTCAGACACACTTAAACATATTTAACGTAATGATAATAATGTTTTGATGCACATCACAAAGTAACGTCTGTTTCTTATTATGAACCATTGTATGTCCCTCGAATTTTTAATATAATAGGCTTTACGGGCGTTGGTTCGTAACTAGGGGTTGTACATAAGTGGGACGTTTATAGCCCGGGGACTGCCTGTATACAGTAAGTCCCCGAGGTAGGAATTCGCGACTTACGGACAACTCATACTTAAGAATGGACTTGCCATAAAGCCTCTTGTGTTAAAAATTTTAGTTAAATACAGTGGTTCACGATAAGAACACTTGCACTACTTTGGATGCTCGTGAAAACATCGTGCGGCCTCAGGGGTTGTTGGCTCCTGGAAGGAGAATGCTGTCTGCCTTTTTAAGTCGTTCACGTTGCCAATAACACTGTGTTGAGTGTGTAACTTTGTATGTGGCTTAAATTTTCCTCTTATTTACCCTTGTAACCATGCCTCCAAAGCGTAAATCCGATGCAAGTGCTGGTGATGCATCAAAGAAAAGGAGAACGATCACGATTGAAAATAAAGTGGAAATAATAAAACGATCGGAAAGAGGTGAAACGCCGTCGGTCATTGGAAAAGCGTTAGGCTACAGTCGGTCAACGGTCGGAACAATTTTAAAGGAGAAAGTGAGAATAATGGAGCATGTGAAAGGCTCAGCCCCAATGAAAGCTACAATTATTACTAAGCATCGCAGTGGTTTAATCATTGAAATGGAAAGGCTGTTGATAAGGTGGTTAGACAGTCAGAATCAACGTGATATGCCTGTTAGCCTTACTTTAGTGCAAGAAAAGGCTCGAAGCCTTTTCAATGATTTAAAAGCTGCACATGCAGCAAGCGAAGGTGATTGTGATGAAGAATTTGTTGCAAGTAGAGGTTGGTTCAGTCGTTTCAAAGTGAGGGCAAATTTACATAATATTAATTTACATGGATAGAACAAGAGTAAGTGTTAACCTTTGATCATGATCTTTTCTCTTTTTTCTCTAAACTGTTTTAAGAGCTGTTTTTTTAATTTTTTTTACAGTACTGTGTACCTACACACATACACAGATTCTGTCTGTCTTCAGTATAGTAACGTATGTAGTTAACTTTCATCGTTACTGTATTATGTTTGAGGCGTTCTAGTGTATTTGGAAGTGTTTCTTGAGTGTTTTATGTGCATAGAAAGGTAAAATACCTACTGTATACTAAAACAAACATCTGACTGATGCTAAATAAGAACTGTACGTACCTGTTCCAACTTACCTACACATTCAACTTAAAGACAGGCTTAGGAACAAATCTCGTTTGTAACCTGGGGCCTGCTTGTACACGCATACATACCAGTATGTTGTATATATAAATGTATACTTTAAAAAAACGGAGGCATTGCCTTAGAACAGTCGTTCTCAAAGTGTAGTTCACCGTTCCCTGTGGTTCGGTGAGATTCTTTCAGTGGTTTGGGATGTCAAAACTGTTGTCATAATAATACTAAGATGCTGTTTGCCTTTTCCACTGTGTCGGCGTTGCACTTACGATGCAAAAGCAACGGTAGGTGAACTTCTGGTGCCTAAATGTGAGTCAGGGCATGTGCACCTAACTATACTGGTAGTTTTTGTATGAGTGACAACCAAGCACTTAAAGTAAAAATGCCAGTTTCGCTCAAGAATTTCCTTGATGAGGTATTAAAGTGTTACTAATTTTGTTAACTCTCTACCCTGAAATACGTGTCCCTTTTGATATTCCGTGTGATGAAATGAGTAGTGTGTTTGAAGTACATCTGTGTCTGAGTATGCTGGTTGTCTTGCGGAGAAATACTAGTGTAATTGTTGGAGTTGCAAGCTGAACTCCCTGCTTTTTAAAATGGCATACGAAGAAACAACTAACAGGCAAACCACAGTGTATTAGTTTTTATTTCTGTGTGTCAATACTACTACAAGGTTAGTGGCTTAAAGCAACACGCGTTATTATCTCACAGATCCTGTGAGTCAGATTCTCACGAGGCTGCATTCAAGATGTGGGCATCAAGGCAGTGGTTTCACCTGAGACTGGACTGCAGAAGTATCTCCTTCTAAGTTCATGGGGTTGTTGGCAACATTTAGTTCCTCGTGAGTTGTTGCACTGAGCCTTAGTATCTTGCTGGCTCTTGGCTGACCCCATGCCACATGGGCCTACCGGACATGACTGTTGGCTTCTCAAAGCCAGCAAGGGAGAGAAGGTCCTCAGGAAGGTGGACACCACAACTTTATATAATGTGGTCATGCACACACAGTCATTTATATTCCGTTATTACCTTTGCTGGATTATATTGGCTAGAAGCAAGTCGCAGGTCCTGCCCACACTCAAAGGGAGATCCCGTAAGGGTATAAATACCAGGAGATGGGAATCACGGAGGTCACTCAAGAATCCCTCCACTATACCCAGTTACTAATCTTGGGTATTCAGCAGACATTTTCTCAAAATTGAACTAAGTGCACCTGGTACTTCAAATAATAGTATCTCTTGCCAATGATAAAATTTGAACTTTCAAGCAAAAATTAGGAGTTTGGAAAAGTTGTATCTATCACCATGATCTTTACAACTTCCCGACACTTAGACTTTTCCCATGAAGTGGATGGTGATATTAATACGAGTATGATTTTTTGATGCTTTATAGTACACTCTGTTCACATTTGGAAGAGCTGTACAATTTAGTGAAACCAGATAACCAATGCATGATATTACAATATCATGCACAGGTAAAAGATCCATTTAAAGTGTAAGATAGACCAATAATTTTAAGGGAACAACACCAACAAGTTTAGTTATCCTAAAAAGCTATTAAAATACTCTCCTTTTCAACTGCGTATCTTTGGGAAGCTGGGTTTTCTTTATATCCTTTAACCAAAACAATGTATCTCAACAGATTCGAAAGTAGGGACAGATATGAGACCGTAGCTATTTTTGATTAAGCTAGACATTAAAGAGATTTGCCAAAATGTAAGAGAGTGCTCTTTCTATTAATTTTTGTTGTTGTTGTTTGGAAAATAGTCATTTCTCAAAAATGTTATTTATGTTAACCTGTAATGGGTATGCTATTGTTATTTTAAGATGAATTAATAAACAAATGTTTTAAAAATTTTGCTGTTTTAATTTTTAATATGGTAAATATCGGTAGATATAACCCACATAAACAAAAAGTCTTTTGGGTCCTCAATAATTTTTAAAATGTGTAACCCAAAAAAAGAAAAACCCAAACCCATTGCTGTGGAGTCAATTCCAACTCATAGCGACCCTACAGGACAGAGTAGAACTGCGCCATAGAGTTTCCAAGGAGCTCCTGGTGGTTCAAACTGCCAGCCTTTTGGTTAGCAGCCATAGGTCTTAACTACTACACCACCAGGGTTTCCCAAATGTGTAAAGGGATCCTGAAACCAGAGAGTACTGCTGCCTTGGAGAAATAGTATATTTTTTAAAAAAAACATTTGTTCTTTAGACAGTAAAGAAAATAACTAAGTGTCTATTCATTTTATTGAAAATTTTGAAGTTCAAAACCAGAACTAAATTTAACTATTTTTAGTTTAATCTATTTTTTCTTAACATATTTCATATATTACTATGAAGTAATGTACATGCCTGTTAACACTAAAAATGGATATTTTGAGGTATTGCCTTTCCTAGGAGACTTAGTAAATTTAATTTAAATGAAAAGAAAGGCTTCAGCCCTTGAAGTCCATTGCTGAATGAGTTCAGCTCACGCTTCAATTTTGAAGATGTTCTATACCATAAAAAGTAAGAATAGCTTTGTTCAAACACTTTGTTCCCCCTGAATCCTCTTCTCTGTTTTCAGAATTCTGAAACAATTAGTAGTAATGTGAGCCCTAGACTAGTAGTTTAAAAAACCTGGATTGAAAGTAAGAGACTTGAGCACTAATTCTGTCCTTGTCCCTAACTTGAGCATTATCACACCCTCTCTGGGCCTTATTTTCTTTATTTCTGAAGAGAGAGACCACTGGCTTTCAATCTTGGGTCCTCTTAAGTTTCCACAGGCTGTTTCTGAAATTCCAAAAACTGAATAGGTATTTGGGAAGTCAGGTGAGAGCCTACCCAAAACGCAAGAATTCTTTGAGATTAGCTGGAATACAGTTTATTCAGTGATTGCTCATGCTTATTATAAATTCTTTGGGATGGGGAGGGGGGATGGAGAGGGAAACGTCTCCTTTTAAAAAAGAGAGAGGTGTTATCAGTTGGTCTGGATGGACCCTGGCCATGATATGCCTAAAAAACTCCTTAAGTGATTCTAATGTGCGACCATTTGAGAATGACAGACATATTCTTGAATGAATTGAGAGTCCCATTTAAAATTTTAGAAGCCACTGTTTTTAATAAATCGTGATTATAGTTTTTCATTTTATGTTGTGTGTGTATGTACGTTTTACTTTTTTATGGAATGTCTCTACCACAACATCCCCTTCAGGTAGGCAGGGAGGGATAGATGATGACTATCATTTATAGATTCAGCGTGATAGGGCATAGGCTTTGTGATCAGATAGACTCAGGTTCTGATTCCAGCTTCGTCATCAGAAACCAGCTGGAACTGTATCGGGAACCTTACTCTGTCACCCTTAATCTTAGTATACCTTTTTATAAAATGAGGAATAATTTTAGGTCTGTATTAGTGCTTTTGTGACACCTGCTTGATACGACACGTGTACTCGGAAGAGGCAAGTACATTTAAAATGCACAGTAATTGGGGACTGTCATATCAGTCTGAAAAGTGAATAACTTGAAGCTTGAAAGTGATTTGCCTGAGGTTACACAGTTAAATAAATGTACAGGTCTTCTGAACCCCAGTCTAGTGTCTGTTCTTCCTTGCCATTGTATTTGGTATCTTTCTGTACTGTTTTTTAAGACATTAAAAATTCCATATTGGAGAATTATTTTAAGCAGTTATTTGTTGAATAACATGTCTGCCCTCTGAAATTATGATACTTACTTAACCAGAGTTGTTAACTAGGAAAGGGTTTAACAGTATTAACTTTATTATAAAAACCCAAACCCATTGCCATTGAGTCCGTTCTGACTCATAGTGACCTGATAGGACAGATTAGAACTGCCCCATGGGGTTTCCAAGGCTGTAATCTTTATAGGAGCAGACTGCCACGGTTTTCTCTTCTGGAGCAGCTGATGGATTCGAACTGCCGACCTTTTGGTTAACAGCTGAGTACTCAACCATTGTGCTACCAGGGCTCCTTAACTTTATTATACTTATGTTAAAGAACTATTTTGGATAATGCAGGTGAATATTTTCCTTTTTTAAAAAATGCATCTATGTGGAGGAAATAATTATCTTGAATCAAGATTGTGCTTGGTTACAATTAAGTCATTTGTCATTATTGAATTTGTATAATATACATTAAGGTTCAAATACAGGTGTCTGTCTGCTGTGCCTCCAAATCTTGGAATAGTTTGGATCACATCACTACCTGTTTCTGTAGCTTCTTGACAAAACTATGTCAATAGAGAACTTAGTAGCAACACAAAATCCTTAAAACATAGCTATCTCTTGATTTGTAAGCATAAAACAAACAAAACCATTGTGTTTCCATTATAAAAGTAATCTTTATATGGGGTGAAGTTTAGAAAAGATACAGGGAAGAATACATAGTATAATTTGATTTTTTTTATTTGCCCCTGCAAATGATTAGTATGGCATATAGGGTGTATCAGTTGGAACCATATTGTTTACACAGATAGGTATTTCTCTCTCTCTTTCAGCAACATTTTTAATAGGACACGTCATTGGATATTTCTCAAAAACATGATGTTAAGGTTGTGTGATACCGTTCCTCCATTGTTGCACACATAGCCTTTTATATTGTTGCTATTATAAATAATTCTTCATTAGGTAATTTTTGTTCCCTTACCATAAAATTCTTGAAAGTGGACTAAATGCATCAAAGGGTGTACACTTTGTAAAGCCTTTGATAATTACTGCCAAGATTTTCTTGCAGAAAATTGTACCAAAATATAACGTCTACCTTCCCAATAGTCAACGTCATTACTTTTTAACTTTCTTATTTGAAACTCATTTTTTACTTACAAAAAAATACCAAAAATAGTAAGCAGAGTTCCTATACACTCCTCACCCAGTTTCCCCTAATGTTAATATCTTACTTAACCACAACCAGGTAATTCACATTAAACTGCAGACCTTATTTGAATTTCACTGGTTTTTCTATTAATGGCCTTTTTCTTTCCTGGGAACCTGCTCATGTTTCCATCCTGAAGTTAGTTATTTCCCCTTAATCTCCTCATATTTGCCACATTTGCTCTTTCTTTCTTTGTGTTTCATGAGCTTGATATTTTTAAGAGTTGTTTGTGTTAGCTGCCCTCGAGTTGGTTCCAACTCATAGCGACCCCATGTTCAACAGAACAAAACATTGCCTGGTCCTGCGCCATCCTCATAATTGTTGTTACGCTTGAGCTCACTGTTGCAGCCACTGTATCAGTCCATCTCGAGGGTCTTCCTCTTTTTGGCTGACCCTCTACTTTACCAAGCCTGATGTCCTCCAGGGACTGATCCCTCCTGATGACATGTCCAAAGTACCTGAGACGAGTCTAACCATCCTCGCTTCTAAGGAACATTCTGGCTGTACTTCTTCCAAAGCAGATTTGTTTGTTTTTCTGGCACTCCATGGTATATTCAGTATTCTTCACCAACAACAGAATTGAAAGGTGTCAATTCTTTGTTCTTCCTTATTCATGGCCCAGCTTTCTCGTGCATATGAGATGATCTAAAACACCAAGGTTTGGGTCAGGCACGGCTTAATCCTTAAAGTTACATCTTTGCTTTTTAACAATTGAAAGAGGTCTTTTGCAGTAGATTTGCCCAATGCAATGCGTCTTTGGATTTCTTGACTGCTGCTTCCAGAGGTGTTGATTGTGTTCCCAGGTAGAATGAAATCTTTGATAACTTCAGTATTTTCTCTGTTGATCATGATGCTGCTTAATGGTCCAGTTCTGAGGATTTTTCCTTTCTTTGTGTTGGGGTGTAATCCATACTGAAGGCTATAGTCTGATCTTCATCAGTAAGTGCTCCAAGTCCTTTTTGCTTTCAGGAAGAAGGTCTGTGTCGTCCACATAACACAGATTGTTAACGAGTCTTCTTCAATCCTGATGCCACATTCTTTGTCATGTAATGTAGCTTCTGGGATTATTTGCCCAGCATATAGATTGAATGAGTATGGTGGAAGGATATAACCCGGATGCACACCTTTCCTGATTTTAAACCATAGTACAGTATCCCCTTGTTCTGTTGGGACGACTGCCTCTTGGTCTATGTACAGGTTCCTCATGAGCACAATTAAGTGTTCTGGAATTCCCTTTCCTTGCAGTGTTATCCGTAATTTTTGTAGTCCACACAGTCTAATGCCTTTGCATAGTCAATAAAATGCAGGTAAACAACTTTCTGGTATTCTCTGCTTTCAGCCAAGATCCATCTGATATCAGCAATGATATTCCTCTTCTGAATCTGGCTTAAATTTCTTCTTCATAATTACTTACAGTAAATACATATGTATGCTTACACATATATATGTGCATATATACTTAATATATTTTATATATATTTTCTTAAATTACACTGCCTTATACTTGACCACATTATGATTCATTGCGTACTTTTCACTTCTCTCATCTTGAGATCTTCCTGCCAGCTGGGACCATTCGTTCTTCTGGCAGAAGGGCTAAAACTCTCCTTGGGCCCCAAGGTCTCCAGGAGTGGGACAGCTGGTCCACATCACCCCTATATCCAGCTTCCACCTAAACTCCATCTTCTAGACACCATTTGTCTTATTTGTTACCTGTAAAGCATTCAGCTGCTAACCAAAAGGCCAGCACTTTGAATCCTCCAGCTGCTCCTTGGAAACCATATGGGGCATTCCTACTTTGTCCTATAGGGTTGCTATGAGTTGGAATCAACTGGTGTTTTTGGTTTACTGACCAGGTTGCTTTCACATTTCCCAGTGAAGTTTGACATTGCCTGGCTCAGCGCAGCTTTCTGTGGGATGATGGCAAGAATAGGGGACCCATTCTTCCCTTCCTGACCCCTGGCTTTAGGTTTCTCTACTAAAGATGATTCCAAAACTCCGTGTGGTATGTTCATCCCTAGCCCTGGTGTATGTTAATGCTGAGTCCCAGTTTGCTTGTCCTGACATTTTGTTTGTGGGGATTTTAGAGGCATAGAAGCTTTTAATTTTTGTATTTGTGTCAGTGTGTTTTCCTGTTTTTTTCTCCTTGTTTTACTTAAGTATCATGCTGAAAATTTTTATTATTTGCTGTTTAATGAGAATGGTGCGTTTTTAGTAGTCCTCTGAAGTGTATCATTATCTTTGTGGTGTAAAATGGGTCTCTGTGTTTCTTTTACCTTGAAAATGTTGGACTGGAATTTGCCCCTCATTTTAATTGGCTAGTCAGGAATAAACCTGGCTGCTAACCACAAGGTTGATGGTTCGAACCCAGCAGCTGCCCCATGGGAAAAGGATGTAACAGTCTGCTTCCTTAAAGATTTATGGCCTTGGAAACCGTATGGGGCCATTCTGCCTTGTTCTGTAGGGTCGCTATGAGTCGGCATCGACTGGGTGGCAGTGAGTTGGTTTTTTTGTTTAAGCACCAGCTTGCTTTCAATTTCAGTGGACGATAATTTTGACAGATAGTGGTCATTCCATTTGTACTTTATAACTTATTAATAATTGAGTTATCAAAGGTTATCCTTATAATATTGGCACACAGTTAAATTTACGTTTTCAAAAGTTTATGAAACAAAATAATTATAATTATGTTGAGTAAATATAATATTTTCTTTGCAGTATTTTAACAGGGTTGTAAAATGAGCTCATCACAAGTTGTTTCTAATAATTCTCCACAGTTACTGTTTGACTTGACCCAGGACACAGGATTATCACGTTACCAAGGGGCACCAGCACTTTCAATAGCAGGTTGGTTTTAGTAATTTTTTATAAAAAGAAATTTTGTAAGTTTACAGGTGGAATTGACTTTCTGTTTTGAAGCTCATACCCTCATACTAAGGTTTTCATATAAGGTGGAATGGTTTTAATAGTTCTTGAATGCCTTCCTTGGGTGATTTTATCTAAGGTGCTATTTAATAGGGTATTTTATTTTATTCTGTTAAGTCGGCTAACAGGCTTTTTTGTTGGTGCTGAACATACTTGGAACCATCCACGGACTGAAGAATTTTAATATGATTTCTGTGAGTGAGAGAAGTCCTGTAATTCACTACATACTGGGTTTAAAAAAAATTAGTTTCTATGGCCACTCGTGTGAAAAGGTGTATGGCTATAGTTGATTTCTTAATAGGCTGGCGTCTTTGTATTCCATTCTATGATTTAGACGTGATAGTTGATTCTGTTTATAGAGTGTTGTTATAAAATGACAGTACTAAAGAAGTAATAATGTGTTCACAGTAAACTCTCCATAAACGCCCGTTGAAGGAATAATGAAAGTTTCCCTGTAGGACTTAAGGTTCTTTGTATACTATAATAAAGTTCCTTATTAACCTAAAATAAATGAGTGTGCTATGAAAGAATTTTATCTTAATTGAAAATTCCTTATAATTAAAGACAATTATTCTTTATATACTGTATTTGATATAGTTCAAATAGTTGGCTAACTAGAGGTACACATGATTTTTGGGAAATATAGATTGTTAACAAATGAAGCCCTGGTGGCACAGTAGTTAAGACCTTCGCTGCTAACCAAGAGGTTGTCGTTTGAATCCACCAGCTGCTCTTTGGAAACCCTACAGGGCAGTTCTACTCTGTCCTGAAGGTTTGCTATGAGTTGAATCAACTTGATGGCAACGGGTTTAGTTTGGTTTGGTTTACTAACAAGTATAGTGAATTTACCAGCTCTTCCCCAAATTGTAGTAACATTAGTACTTAAAATATTTTTCCACTTTGGTAATATTTGATTGGATACACACTTCTGTGGGTGTCACTTACACAGTTATAGGCAAGAACCAAAAGAAATGGGGACAGATAGTAGTTGTTTAAAGTATGGTTTTTTAAAGCACATAAACTTTATTCATGGAAAAAGTGGGAATTTTTAAACTTACTCAGGGTAAAGAGAATGACTCCCCGTCTCCCTCTAAATTTTGTACTGCAGAGTGGGGTTAGCCTGAGCAGTACATAGGGTTATAGTTGATTTGGATGGTGTAGGTTTGAGTTCTAGTCTTAAGAATTTTATAGCCTTTATGAAGTCACCTAACCTCTGTACACTTCAATTTTCTCATGTTATTAGAATGAAGATTCTGATTTTGTTACATAATGTATTCATACTGCAGACTTAGGAACAGTCATTTGGAGATGCAGTTTTAATTCTTGCTCCACAGGTAGTCCCCAACTTACAACGTATTTGAGTTACAATGAACTGCCTTTATGACCTTCAGTTTTGTTTATGATTTACATTTTTTATGTATGTATATGTGTAAGTTTATATATAATGCTTCCAACTCCCAAAGGCAAATAAAGGTTGAATTTATAAAGATACTGATAATAAAAGACAATGATAATGAAAGTCAGGGACTATTTGTACTTAAAACTTCTTTGAGGCCCCAGTAAGATAGTGAAATGTGAAAACGTGTTACAGGCTTTGAAGGGTTTGACAGCAGACACTTGTTGTAAATGATAATTAGGAATGATAACATGCTGTGTGCTCAGAAGCATGATTGACTGCTGTCTAGGGTAGTCATGGGAAGCTTTTGAAGATTGGATTTGAGCTTGATCTTGAATGAGAATAGGATTTTTACTGGTGCAGATAGAACTGTTGAGGGTGGGGAACCGCACAATTGGTCAGCAAAAGGTCAGCAGTTTGAATCCGCCAGTCACTCCTTGGAAACCCTATGGAGCAGTTCTGCTCTGTCCTGTAGGGTCTCAATTAGTCAGAATCTACTCAACTGCAACAGGTTTTTTTTGGTTCAAAGTAAGCTAAGATATAAAATATTTTGTTAATAATGGTAATATCTGTCATTTATTATTGAGTGCTTCCTGCATGCCAAATGCTGTGTTGGGTACTTTAAATACATTATTTTATTCAGTCTTTAAAACAGCTCTGTAAAATAAGGTATTGTAGTTCTTACTTTATAAAAAGGAAACTGTGAGGCTCAGAGAAGTTAAGTTAGCCAAGAGTACATAGCTAGTGAGTGACAGAGCCTGATTTGAACTTGTGTTGTCTAACTTAAAAGCCTGGAATGATTCTGCTGTATTTAGTCTACCACTTCTATTAGCGTACAGTTGGAAGCATTACAGTATTTTGGGCAGTTATTTTCAGAAATAATTTTGCTGGCCTGGTAATGTCTATTTTTCTCGCTAATGCTCTGAATTATATAATCTTTTAGTCTTATGGCAATGGTTTTCAAATTGAAAATTATTTTTAGCAATGAAATCCCTATACAGACAAAATTTTATACAAAAATCTAATATGTAAAAGGAGAGTTACTTCGTGGTGCACAGTATATTCCCTAAGATAACCCATTAGGTTGTGGGGAGCATAGTTTGAAACAATTGTACTAATTCCTTCCATTGAGAGCCCTTTTGTTTCAATGACTGGGGTATTATCATTCAAGATTACTTATTTCCCCAACTTGCCCTTAGGAACAAATAAATAATTTAACCTACAGCCATGAGTAGACCACCTCTCAGTTTGTTAGGTGGGAAAAAAACTAACTTTCCATTAGACATTTTGTTAATAAAAAGCATCTTAGGGGTCTCTCTTGGAACAAATACAAAGTGTGTGTGTGTTTTTTTTTTTTTAACTAACTCAAATGCATTTAAGCATCTAAAGATAATTTATTTGTAAGAATTTAATTCACAGTATTCTCTTTGCTTTATTTTTGTTTGAAATTTTTTACTCTGGCTTTTTTCATGATAGCTATATATACATTTCTTCGTTTGAAGCCGTGTTTAGAACTTTCCACATATAAAAATTATAGCATGAATTATTTTACTATATGTGCCCATAATAAATGTGCAGTTTCTTTACACCACCTCACGGGGGGTGAAACAGTTGTGTTTGAGTTGACTGTTACTCATGGCCATGCATGTGTGCCAGAATAGAACTGTGCTCCATAAGGTTTTCAGTGGCTCATATTTTGGAAGTAGCTCCCCAGGCCTTTCTTCCAAGGTGCTTCTTGGTAGACTCGAACCTCTGGCCTGTCAGCAGCCAAGTGCATTAACCACTTGCACCATCCGGATACTTAAACCCCCGAGGCTGGATAAAATCAATTTTTATCATTCTTTATTGTCAGTTCGTATGGTGTAATAATTCATTATAACCGAAACCAAACCAAACCCATTGCCGTTGAGTTGATTCTGACTCATGGAGACCCTGTAGGCCAGAGTAGAACTGCCCCACAGAGTTTCCAAGGAGCGGCTGGTAGGTGCAAACTGCCAACCTTTCAGTTAGCAGCTAAGCCCTTAACCACTTTGCCACCAGGGCCCCAGTTCATTTATACCCACCTTTAATTTAGCTCCAAAGTATTACTTAATTTTAAGTATAAGGTAACTTTTAGTAGAAGTTGAAAGCAATACATCATGCTAGAATATTTTAAAATATCTTTTCCTACTATTTATGTCATCGTAGGTATGAATGAAAGTTCATTTGTATCAAAACGTCCTTCTGCCTCTGAAATGAACAGTGTTAATCCCAAAAAGCCGAAGCCCAGCGAAGGTATCTCTGGAGCAAGTTCTTCAATGGCATTCTCTTCACTTACACCTGCTTCGATGGCATCTCCCCAGGCTGTGCCTTCAAAAGGTAAATGTGAAATCTGGCACATAAAAAAGAAATTTAGTATTTGTACATAAATTTTAGAAATTGTGATAAGTTAAAAAAAAAAAGTTATTCGTTCTTATGTAAGGTTGAAAAACAATTTTGAATCATAAATTCCCTGAATTTATTTTAGGTACAAATACCTCATCAAATCAATCTAAAAATGGAACACCTTTTCCAAGAGCTTGTCCAAAATGTAATATTCATTTCAATCTTCTGGATCCTTTGAAAAATCACATGAAGGTAAAACTTTTTCAAAACTTAATTTTAAAAAAGTTTGCAAATCTCTAAAAATATTACAAGTTGATTTGTAGTAAGTTCGGGCTTGTCCCCCAAACATTTAGATAAGAAATCGCTTAGCAGTGTATTCAGATATCTCAGGCAAAAATAGTGCTCGCAATGATTATCTTTATACGAGCTTTTGAAATTCCTTCTGAAATCATCAAATTAAAAAAATTAAGTTCATATACTTAATAGTGTATGCTTATTGTATTTTAATAAGGAAAATAATGTATTAATCAGAGTACTCTGCCAGATCATGCCGTTCGTCAAACGTCTCATGAAACAAGCATTTTATTACACGTTTAATCTTTTATTCAACTTAAAAATTCCACTTAACCCTCTACTTAAAAGGTTTTAGTAGATACTGCAGGATCCCCCTGTGTCTGTGTAAAGATAATCTGAATTCTCTTTGCATGCCCAGTGTAAATGCAGGAAGGTAGAAAGGAGGCAAAAAAAGGCAATTTAGATTACATGAGGAAATGGAGAGAGGAGAAGGGTATAAGGAAAAAGAAGTAGATTAGGAAAAGTTCTTGCTTGCTCTTTAAGAGATTGACAAATTTTTATTGAAATTCAGTGTTTTAGAAAAAAATAAGCTTTTTTAAAATTCCAAATACAGTGTCTTTTTTCATGTACAAAACTATATTTCATCTGTCACTACTTTCAGCTTGCAGAATGTGGCCCCTGATAACTGGATTTTTTGTTTTGGTCTTTGTATGAGAGTTATTCTGTACAAATGCTTTCAGTTTTCTTGTCTATCTGATGTTTTGATGAGATACTTGATATTTTTGTTTTGCATTACAGATGGAGAAAAAGAAAGGACTGAGTTATTTAGTTATCTTTAATTAATTAACAATTTAAAAAAAAAAAAAAAAAGGCCTGTCTTACTTGCCTGGTTCCAGTATGACTCCCAAAGAAAATAATTTATTATTTTGTTTTATATCCTCCCTGATTTTCTTTCTGGTACACGTAAACCTGAGTGTTCTTCTTTCTTCTCTATTTTGTGCACATGTTGTGGCATATTTATAGCATATTTATATTTCTTCTGTATCCAGAGAAAGTGGCAACGATTCTCTAAAATGTAGCTTTTATTTATTGAAGCATTGTTTATGATTGTTCATATTGGAAACAACCAAAACTTCATACAGTATTCATGTAATGGGGCGTTGTACAGCATTTAAAAAAGAGGTTTATCTCTGTAATAGGTAATGACATATTTTTGAACTAAATTGAATCAAATTATGTAAGGATTTGAATAATTTATTCTCTGTGTTTATATCATAAAGAAATCTGAAAGAGTAATCACCAAATCTAGGAAGGGGAAGTTTAAAACTGGAGAATTTTTATCTTCTAGCTTATATATAGTTTTATATTTATATATCAGTTAAATTTTTAATAATATTAAGTTAAAGGTTTCCATTTTGAAAAAAATGTGCTTTTTAGATTATTTGTGTATGATTTTTTTTTTTAGTCTTCTTTTGTTGTGCTTTAGGTGAAAGTTTACAAGTTTATGTTAGTTTCTCATACAAAAATGTATACACACATTGTTGTGTGACCGTACTTGCTCTTCCTATAATGTGACAGCACATTCCTCCTTTCCACCCCTGATTTCCCATGTCCATTCAGCCAGCTTGTAGCCCTTTCTGCCTTCTCATCTCACCTCCAGACAAGAGCTGCCTATTCAGTCTCATTTATCTACTTGAATTAAGAAGCACACTCCTTACAAGTATCATTTTATGTCTTACACTCCAGTCTAATCTTTGTCAGAGGGGTTGGCTTCAGGAATGGTTTAAGTTCTGGATTAACAGAGCGTCCAGGGGCCGTGTCTTCTGGGATTCTTTCAGTCTCAGTCAGACCATTAAGTCTGGTCTTTTTACTGGAATTTGAGATCTGCACCCCACTTTTCTCCTGCTCCATCAGGGACTCTTCTGTTGTGTTCCCTGTCAGGGTGGTCATTAATGGTAGCCAGGCACCATCTACTTACTCTGGTCTCAGGCTGATGGAGTCTCTGGTTTATGTGGCCCTTTTTGTCTCTTGAGCTGATATTTTCCTTGTGTCTTTGGTGTACATTCTCCTTTGCTCCAGGTGGGTTAGGACCAATTCATGCATCTTAGGTGGCTGCTCAGTAGCTTTTAAGACCCTAGACACCACTCACCAAAGTGGGATGCAGAACATTTTCTTAATAAACTTTGTTATGCCAATTGACCTAGGGGTCCCCCGAAACCCTGTCTCCAGACCGCTTCCACTGCTACTCTGTCCCTCGAAGTGTTTGGTTGTGTTCAGGAAGCTTCTTTTGATTTAGTCCAGTTGTGCTGACTTCCCCTGTATTGTGTGTTATCCTTTCCCTTTATCTAAGATAATTCTTGTCTACTATCTAGTGAATAGTGAATTCCGCTCTTCCTCCCTACCCACCCTTAAAACCATCAAAGAATGTTTTCTTCTGTGTTTAAACGTTTTCTTGAGTTCTTACAATAGTGCTCTCATACAATATTTGTCTTTTTGTTACTGACTAATTTCACTCAGCATAATGCCTGCCAGATTCATCTATGTTATGAGATGCTTTGTGGATTCATCATTGTTCTTTATCATTGTGTAGTATTCCATTGTGTGAATATACCGTAATTTGTTTATCCATTCATCTGGTGACGGGCACCTACGTTTCCATCTTTTTACTATTGTAAACAGTGCTGCAGTGAACATGGATGTGCATATATCTGTGTGATAGCTCTTATTACTCTAAGATGTATTCCAAGGAGTGTGATCGCTGGATTGTATAGTACTTGTATTTCTAGCTTTTTAAGGAAGCGCCAAATCGATTTCCAAAGTGGTTGTACCATTTTACATTCCCACCAGCAGTGTTCCAGTCTCTCCACAACGTCTCCAGCATTTATTATGTTGTTTTTTGGATTAATGCTAACCTTGTTGGGGTGATATGGTATCTCATTTTAGTTTTGATTTGCATTTCTCTGATGGCTAATGATCGTGAGCATTTCCTCATGTATCTGTTAGCTACCTGAATGTCTTCTTTGGTGAAGTGCCTGTTCATATCCTGTGCCCATTTTTTAATTGGGTTGTCTTTTTGTGGTTGAAGTTGTGCAGTGTCTTGTAGATTTTAGAGATTAGACCCTGATGAGATATGTCATGGCCAAAATTTTTTTCCCAGTCCGTAGGTTGTCTTTGTACTCTTTTGGTGAAGTCTTTTGATGAACATAAGTGTTTGATTTTTAGGAACTCCCAGTTACCTAGTTTTTCTTCTGGTATTTGTGCAATGTTAATTATATTTTGTATTGTGTTTATGCCATGTATTAGGGCTCCTAGTGTTGTCACTATTTTTTCTTCCATGATCTTTATCTTTTTAGATCTTATATTTAGGTCTTTGATCCATTTTGAGTTAGTTTTTGTGCATGGTCTTTCAGTTTTTTGCAGGTGGATATCCAGTTATGTCAGCACCATTTGTTAAAGAGAATGTCTTTTTTTCCATTTAATGGACTTTGGGCCTTTGTCAGGTATCAGCTACTTGTATTCTCAACTCTGTTCCATTGGTCTGTGTGTCTGTTGTTGTACCAGTACCAGGCTGGTTTGACTGCTGTGGTGGTGTAAACCAAAAAAAAACCAAACCCAGTGCCGTCGAGTCGATTCCGACTCATAGCAACCCTATAGGACAGAGAAGAACTGCCCCACATTGTTTCCAAGGAGCGCCTGGCAGATTTGAACTGCTAACCCTTTGGTTAGCAGCTGAAGCACTTAACCACTACGCCACCAGGGTTTCCACTGTGGTGGTATAATAGGTTCTAAAATCAGGTAATGTGAGGCCTCCCACTTTTGCTGTTCTTCCCATGAAAACCCTGGTGACATAGTGATTAAGAGCTACGGCTGCTAACCAAAAGGCCTGCAGCCAAATCCCCCAGGTGCTCCTTGGAACCCTGCAGGGCAGTCCTACTCTGTCCTATAGGGCTGCTGTCGGTTGGAATTGACTTGACGGCAGTGGGTTTGGTTTGGGTTTTTTTCTTGCACTTTGTGTATGAAGTTGGTGATTTGTTTCTCCATCTTGTTAAAAAAATGTCATTGGAATTTGGATTGGAATTGCATTGTATCTGTAGATCACTTTGGGTAGAATTGACATTTTCACAATGTTGAGTCTTCCTATCCATGAGTGAGGTATGTTTTTCCACTTATGTAGGTCTTTTTTGGCTTCTTGCAGTCAAGTCTTGTATCTTCTGTGTATAGGTCTTTTACGTCCCTGGTTAGGTTTATTCCTAAGTATTTTAGCTTCTTGGGGGCTATTGCACATGGTATATTGATTTGGTGATTTCCTTTTCAAAGTTCTCTTTGTTGATGTAGAGGAATCCAACTGATTTTTGTAAATTTATCTTGTATCCTGAAACTTTACTGAAATCTTCTATTCCAGCAGTTTTCTTGTGGATTCTTTGGGATTTTCTGTGTATAAAATGCTTTCATCTGCGAATAGGGATACTTTTACTTCTTCCTTACTGATTTGGATGCCCTTTATTTCTTTTTCTAGCCTAATTACTCTGTCTAGGACTTCCAGAACAATGTTGAATAAGAGTGGTGATAAAGGGCATCCTTGTCTGGTTCCCGTTCTCAAGGGGAGTGCTTTCAAAGACTCTCTCCATTTAGGATGATGTTGGCAGTTTGGCTTTGTATAAATGCTCTTTATCATGTTGAGGAATTTCCCTTCTGTTCCTATTTTGCTGAGAGTTTTTCTCATAAATCGGTGTTGAACTTTGTCCAATGCCTTTTCTGCATCAGTTGTTAAGATCATTTGGTTCTTGTCTTCTACTTATGTGATAGATTACATGGATTGTTTTTCTAATGCCGAACCATCCCCTCATACCTGGTATGAATCCCACTTGGTCATGGTGAGTTTTTTTTCTTTTCTTTTTGATATGTTATTGAATTCTGTTGGCTAGAATTTTGTTGAGGATTTCTGCATCTATGCTCATGAGGGATATAGGTCTGTAATTTTCTTTTTTTGTGGTATCTTTACTTTGTTTTGGTATCAGGGTATGCTGGCTTCATAGAGTGAGTTTAGGGTATTCCATCCTTTTAGATACTCTGAAATACCTTTAGTAGTAGTGGTGTTAACTGTTCTCTGAATGTTTGGTGGTATGCTCCAGTGAAGCCATCACAGTCAGGGCTTTTTTTTTGTTGGGAGTTTTTTAATTACCTTTTCAGTCTCTTCTTTTGTTATAGATTTATTTACTTATTCAACCTCTGTGTTAGTTTAGGTAGGTAATGTGTTTCTAGGTATTTGTCCATTTCCTCTAGGTTTTCAAATTTGTTGGAGTACAGTCTTTCATAGTATTCCATTAATGATGATTCTTTTAATTTCAGTTGGGTCTGTTGTGATATCGCCCGTCTCATTTCCTATTCAGGTTATTTGCTTCCACTCCTGTTTTTCTTTGTCAGTTTGACCAGTGGTTTATCAATTTTGTTGAACTTTTCAAAGAGCCAGCTTTTGGTCTTGTTGACTCTTTCAATTGTTTTTCTATTATTTTTTTTTTTATTTAATTAAATTCTGCTCTAATTTTTATTACTTGCTTTCTTCTGGTGCCTGAGGGTTTCTTTTGCTGCTCTCTCTTTGTTCGAGTTGTGGGGTTAATGTATTGATTTTGGCCCTTCTTTTTGGATGTGTACATTTATTGCTGTAAACTGACTTCTGAACACTGCTTTTGCTGTGTCCAAAAGATTCTGGTAGGATGTGTTTTCATTCTCATTTGATCCTGTGAATTTCTTCATTCCATCCTTAATTTCTTCTGTAACCTGGTAGTTTTTGAGTGAGGTGTTGTTCAGTTTGCAAGTATTTGATTATTTTTTTCTTGGTTTTTCTGTTATTGATTTCTGCTTTTATGGCTTTATGGTCAAAAAAGATGCTTTGTAATATTTCAGTGTTTTGGATTCTGTTAAGGCTTGTTGTGTGGCCTAATATGTGGTCTCTTCTGGAGAATGTTCCATGTGTGTTGGAAAAGAAAGTATACTTGGCTCCTATTGGGTGGAGTGTTCTCTATATGTCTGTGAGATCAGTTGGTTGATTGTGGCATTTAGATCTTCTGTGTCTTTATTGAGCTTCTTTCTGGATGTTCTGTCCTTCACCAAAAGTGGTGTGTTGAAGTCTCCTACTATTTTTGTGGAGCTGTCTGTCTCACTTTTCAATGCTGTTAGAGTTTGTTTTATGTATTTTGGAGCCCTGTCTCTGAGTGTGTAAATATGTTTTGGTTATGTCCTCCTGGTATATTGACCCTTTAATCATTTTATAGGGTCTTTGCTTATGCTTTGTGATTTTGTTTTAAAGTCTGTTTTTTCAGAGATTAATATCGCCACTCCTGCTCTTTTTTTGATTGTCGTTTGCTTGATACGTTTTTTTCCATCCTTTAAGTTTTAGTTTGTGTCTTTCAGTCTAAGGTGTGTCTCTTACAGGTAGCATATAGACGGATCATGTTTTTTTAATCCATTCTGCCACTCTCTGTCTTTTTATTGGTACGTTTAGTCTATTTATATTCAGTGTAATTATTGATAGGTATGCGTTTAGTGCTGTCATTTTGATATATTTGATTTATTTTGTGTGTGTGTGTGTGTGTTGTTGACAGTTTCTTTGTACCACTTAATTTTCTGTGGTGAGTTGTTTTTATGTATTTTCTTTTCATCTTTTCATAGTTGATTTTGTATTTATGTTTTTCTTCTTTTTTATTTTGATCTGTATGATTGTTAGTTTCCTTTGTGGTTACCTTAATATTTACCTCTATTTTTCTAAGCATAAACCAGTCTTTCATTTCTTTGTATTGCCTTGATTTCCTCTCCATATGAAAGATCTATGACTAAATTATTTAGTCCCTCTTTTGTGTTTTAATGTTGTCGTCTTTTATATATTGATGTCTCTGTTTCCCTATTTTCAACGTTTTAGCTTTGATTTATTTTTGTGACTTCCGTGTCTGGGTGGGTATCTGGTTGTTCTGTCCTGTGTTCTAATCTTGGGTTGTTATCTGATGTTATTGACCTTCCAAGTGGAGTACTCCCTTTAGTGTTTATTGTAATTTCGGTTTGGTTTTTACTAATTCCCTAAACTTCTGTTTATCTGGAAATGCCTAATTTCACCATTGTATTTGAGAGACAATTTTTGCTGGCGATTTTCCTTCAAGGCTTTGTGTATGTCATCCCATTGTCTTCTTGCCTGCATAGTTTCTGCTGAGTAGCTAGAGCTTAGTCTTATTGACTCTCCCTTGTTGTAGATGACTTTTCATTTATCTTTAGCCACTCTTTTAATTTTCTCTTTATCTTTGGTTTTGGGAAGTTTGATTATATGTCTTGGTGACTGTCTTTTGTGATCTACCTTGCATGGGGTTCAATAAGCATCTTGGATAGATATCTTCTCATCTTTCATGATACCAGGGAAGTTTCCTGCCAACAAATTTTGCAACAGTTCTCACTGTATTTTCTCTTATTCCCCTGTGTTCTGATACTCCAGTCACTCATAGGTTATTCCTCTTGATAGAGTCCCATATAATTCTTAGGGTTTCTTCATTTTTTTAAATTCTTTTATCTGATTTTTCCTCAGATGAGTTGGTGTCAAATTCTTTATCTTCAGTCTCACTAATTCTGATTTCCATTGCCTTAATTCTGGTCCTGTCACTTTCTGTTGAGTTGTCTAATTCTGAAATTTTATTGTTAATCTTTTGGATATTTGTTTGCTGTTTCTCTGTGGATCCTTGCAGCCTGTTAAATCTGTCATTATGCTGTTGTCTAACCTCCTTAAGTTTCTTTTTTGCTTTGTCTGTGCATTCCTTGGCAGTTTCTGCATTTTGCCTGATCTATTGAAGAGCTCTGTATATTAATCTTTTGAATTCTGTCTCTGGTAATTTCACGAAGTTGTCTCCCTCCGGAATGTTTCTTGGTTCTTTGTTTTGGTGTCTTATTGACGCCATCACGGTCTGCCTCTTTATGTGATTTGATATTGACTGTTGTCTCTGAGCCATCAATAAGTTATTGTTTTTACTTCATTTTTGATTACTGTGTCCTAGCCCCTTGTTTTGTACTGATATGCCCAAATAGGCTGGTCATGTGATCTAGTTTGATTGTTGGCGTCTTTGAAGCTTTCACATCCTGTAATCTGGTGGTTAGACCTGTTACTAGGTATGTGAGCCCAGGAGTCCGTTTACTTTTCTTGTGTGGATTTAGCCCAGGTGTCCAGGTCATCGGGTTACTGAGTGTGTGCTACAGGCTCTCACCTACCATCTTAGACAGACAAGGGTGATCGGAGTAGGCACAGGCACCTGGCTGCAGTAGGGGGTCATGTGCTGACCAAGGCAAGGGGTTGACAGCTGCCTCTCAGTGTCTGGGCAGAAGGCATGTCCCTGTTCCCTAGAGCATGTAGGTGGGTGGGTTTTTCAGCCACATTATGGGCACCCAGTGCTGTTGGCTGTGAGAACTGGGAGGTACCCTTATTCTTGGATCCCTTTTGCAGGTGGCTAGGTGAAGTGGGTGGAGCCACCATTTCTCAGGACCTTGATGTGGATTAGGACCCAGTTTAATGGTCAGAACGGTTTCAAATGTCATGAACCTGCCCTCTACCATATAGCTGAAACAGTTGAAGTTAGACTGCAGGTATATACCCTGTTGTACTGTGCTAAGGAGGGCCTACGCTGTTGAAATGGGCCCACACAGGTCTATGCAGGTATGAAAGTCGTTGAACATCCGTGGACCCCTTATGCCTGTGCATTAGCCAAGGGGCTATGCCTGCCCTGAGTTTGCAACTTAGAGGAGCTGGCAGATTATTTTTTCCCTCGCCAAAGCCAGGAGAATGGCTCAGGGCGCACGACAGGTCCTACTTCTGGCCGAGGGGGTGCAGCAGTCACTGAAGCCAGACCAGGACCTGGAGCAGAGCAAGGAGGAAGGCAGGTAAATGGGAGAGAGGTACTTCCCAAATGGGGGAAGGGTTTTTTTGATCAGCTCAGTAGTTCAGACGTTTGTACTTGTCTTTGGCCAATTGAATGCTACTTCTTCCTGATTCTGGAGGCTTGAGCAGATTCTCTGTTGCTCGTCTCTCTCGATGTGGAAAACGCAACCCGAGTGCCACTGTTTGCCTCACCCTGCATGCTTCAGCCAATCCAGCCTGCAGGGTGCCAGAGCCAGCCAGGTCAGTTCTGGCAACTCCTTGCTGCGTCTGAACCATCTCTCCCTCCCCCGCCACGCAATTTGATTTCTCAACTTTGTCTTTGATGTTCGGGGCTCCAAGATTGTCATATATAATTGATTTCACTTGTTTTTTCGGGTCTTTGTTACAAGAGGGACCACAGGAGGTATCTGACTGCTTTGCCATCTTGGCCTAGCCCTAGTGTGTGATGTTTTGCTGTTAATATGGATAAATAGAAGATGACTGTGTCACGAAAATAATGTTTTGTTTCAATGAAATATTTAAAGCATAAGTCAGATGTGCTACAATGTTAACAATTTCTTGATCTGAGACCACATGCCAGATGCACCTCTAAGATTTAAATATATTATTTAATCCTTACAAAGCTATTAGCGATTGATTTTTTTTTATTATTGATTTATAGCCAATTCATTGGCATAACTGAATAAAGCCCAAGTTCCTGCCATTTTTTTCCTTGTTGGAGAGTGTATGCAATTGCTTTTCTATATGCCATCAATGAACAGTTGAGATCTGAAGTTAAAAACACATAACACCATGTATATCAGCACCAAAAATAATGAAATACTTAGGTATAAATGTAACAAAATATGTACAAGATTACGTATTCGGGGATAACTACAAAACTCTGATGAAAGAAATCAAAGAGGATCTAAATAAATGGAGAGATTCCATGTTCATGGATATTAAGACATTTATTCTTTACGACTTGATCTATAGATTCAACACAATCCTTGTTAAAATCTCAGCAAGTTATTTCATGATCGACAAGCTGATTTACATGGAAAGGCAGAAGACCTGGTATAGTCAATAATAGTTAAGAAGAACAGAGTTGGCAGACAGACACTACCGCATTTCAAGGCTTCCTATAAAGCTACAGTGATCAAGACAGTGTGCCATTGGTGAAAAACGAAATAGATCAGTGGAACAGAATAGAGAACCTAGGAAGAGACCCACTGAAAAATAGTCAGCTGATTTCGACAAAGGAGCAAAGGCAATTTAAGGGAGAAAGAATAGTCTTTTCAGCAAATGATGCTAGAAGTGGATATCCACATGCAAAAAAAAAAAATGAATGTAGACTTGTTAGTGCCATTGAGTCGATTCTGACTCATAGCAACCCTATAGGACAGAGTAAAACTTGCCAGCAGGGTTTCCTAGGCTGAAATCTCTATGGGAGTAGCTTGCCAGGTCTTTTCTCCCACATAGTGGCTGGTGAATTCAAACCACCAACCTTTCAGTTAGCAGCTAAGTGCTTAACCACTGTGCCATCAGGGCTCCTTGAATCTAGACATAGAGCTTACATACTTCACAAAAATTAACTCGAAATGGATCATAAATCTAAATGTAGGATGTGAAACCATATATATTTTAGAAGATAACACGGTAGAAAAATCTGAGTGACCTTGGGTTTGGTGATGACTTTTTAGATACAGCACCAAAAGCACAATCTATAAAAGAAAAAAAAAATGGTATGTTGGATTTCATTAAAATTAAAAACTTCTGCTTTCCAAAAGATACTGTTCAGAGAAGAAAACAAGCCACAGAGGGAGGAAAGATTTTCAGAAGACATCTGATAAAGGACTTGTGTCCAAAATATGCAAAGAATTCTTAAATGTCAATAACAACAAAACAACTCAGTTGCAAAATGTGTAAAGATCTGAGTAGAAACTTCACCAGATAAAGTTTAATGATGACAAGTAGGCATATGAAAAAATATTCAACACCTTAAGTCATTAGAATCAAAACCGTGGCTGTAGAGTTGATTCTAACTCATGGAGACCCCATGTGTCATTAGGGAATTGCAAATCAAAACAGTGAGATGATACTACAAGCCTACTGGAATGCCTCAGATCCAAAACGCTGGCAAAATCAGATGTTGGTGAGGGAGTGGAAGAGCCACACCAACTCCCGTTAGTGCATTCTAGCCTGAATTCTGCTTTGGCATCAGGCTCACAGCCCTTGCTTTCTTATTGTTTCTATCTGCATGTGGTATTCTTTGTTTATCCTTTTGTTTTATATTTTTCAGAATCACTCTGATTTAGGTATGCCACTTGCTTTCACCAAAGTTGTCGTTTCCTTTATAATCTGATATGAAAATCTGTTTTTATAAAATTGGTTGAGTTAAACCCATTTATATTCACTGATATGATAAATTTATTTGGTCTTGGTTCTGTCACAGTTTTTGTTACCCACCCCCCCCCTTTTTTTTTAAAGTCTTTCACTGTGTGATTGCTTTGTGTGTATGTACTTTAGAGTTCTTGGAAAGTTGCATTTTTGTTGTCTTTATCCTTAAAATTATAACATTATATAATTCTAGTAGTATTCTGTTCCTTTGGCCATTCTGTACTATTCTTTATTTTAATGCTGATTAAATAGCTTTACATTTCCTATTTCTAACCCGTTCTTGCCTCTACTCTCAGGATAGTATCTTTCTGGGTGTTCACCTTTGTACTGTTAAACTTACTCATATCTGTATTTCTTAATTTGGTAGCTCTGAAAGATACTCCTTGATGCACTGCTAGTATGTGTGAGACAATCTGTGAACTTTCTCAACCTCATATTCATTTTCTTTTCCCCGCTCGTAGTTTTTATTTGTTGGTTGTATCGTATTCCCATTGTCAAGGCATATAATATTTATGTTGGATTTTTTTAGCCACACCTCCACATTTGTTTTAATCCTGTCCCACAGGAAGTGTATTCAATGTTCACCACCAGGCTTTTTGTCATGGTTTCTTTGGTTATCTCTCACTTGGCTTATCCTTTAATAATTTCCTCAAGAAGGGCCTGGGAATATCATTCTGTGAGTTCTTACATGTTCAGAACTGTTTGACAGTTGTCTATTCCTGAGGAACAATTTGGCCATATATAAAAATAAGTTGGATACTACTTTCAAAATCTTGTTGGTGTCACTACCATTTCCTAGTATTGGATGTTGCTATTGAGAAATCTGAGGCCAGCCTCACTTTTTGCCATTTATAAGTTGATTTGGCCTTTCTGCTTGGCTGTCCACACAATTCTTTATTTTTGATAATTTTACAAGGACTTGACTTGGTTCTAGAAATTTTGGGTCAGTCTTCTCTGGCATACACTGAGTTCTTTCAACTTGTATATTTGTGTCTTCATTTTAGTACAGTTTTCTTGAATTGTATTTTAAAATATTCTACACAATTGTTTTGCTCTTGGGGAGACATGGGGGTGGGTGGGAGTGGGCAGGAAGTTCTTACATCTGTTTTTAGATCTTTACCTGACAAACTTGTTTTTTTTTTTTTTTTTTACCTGACACACTTTTTATTTTTGCTGATCGTTTTTAACTCTCTTTTGATTTTTAGTACTATTTGCTTTTCTTATTACTACCTTCTGTATGTTTTATTTTACAGTTTCTGTTGTTAAATGCCGTTGAGTTGATTCCAACTAGCGACTCCATGCGTGCAGAGTAGAACTGCTCCGTAGGGTTTTCAAGGCTTTGAGTTCACCTCTGTATTCTTTGCTAATTTGTCTTTATTGCTCAGATTTTTTTTTTTCCCTCTACTTTTCCCCTCCATTTTGCTGTTCTTTCACGTCTTATTACTGTCTTGCTAGTTCTTCTTGCCTTGCTTCATTAAGTTTTTAAAACTTGTTGCAGAAATTTTGGCTGCTGTTTTCATTTGCATCTGCTCCATGGCAACATATTTTAGGTGAGTGTTTCTGTCTGAATTTTACGTTGTTATTTTCTTCTCTTTATCTTTAAAGTATTTTTGTTTAGATGTATATTCCTATAATATTGAGTGAGTAAGATTTTCTTTGGCCAGCTCTTTTGTACAAGGCGCCTTTCAGGAAGCATGGGTTGTCAAGGTAGTCTTATCGACCTACTAGCTGTTTTACACAAGCCTTTGCTGCCACTAGGCAGAATGCTCCCTGCAGGTGTGACTTGTTTGTCTGATTCCTTATGTAGCATTGCATTCTCTGCTTCTCTGTCCCTAACTCTGCTTCTTGTTTGCAAAAAAAGGGTATAGTTTTGCATTTCAGGAAGCGTCCGTCACCTCGAGGATGCATATTTTTGCCGGCGTTTTCTAAGGTCTGCAACCATTGGGTCGTTTATTGGGTCATTCTGACTTCTTGGTTGGCTTCCAACTGCATGCCTTCTGCCTGATCTTGGCTATTTTTGATAGTGCTTTCATATACTGTAGAGTCTGTGGGTTTTATCTGGCTCTTAGTTTCAATGAAAATTGAGTTTGTGGAATTTGGGTTGTTGTGGCTTTTGAATGAATTTCAGGATAAGAAGAAAAAAGTGTTGATTTATGTAGTATGTTTATATGGTAAGTCCTATTTTACTATTTAAAAATAGCATCCCACACCCTTTGCTCTGAAATCCCTACCTGGTTTTTTAGGCTACAAATAAAGTATAAGAACATGGACTATCTACTTGGAGGAGAGAAGATGAGAATCATGTATAGTGTTGGATATTTGTCGAACTACAGTGTATGCCATTAAAGGGACTTCATATCTCCTAAGAATGCTAAGGCAGGGAAATGAAGGGGAAACCAAGGGTTGTAGTCAATGGCTACAACCAAAAGGGAACTACTTGGGCTGAATGAAAGATGACCAGTTGATCTTGTACCATAGTTCAGCCATGACCTCCGTAGCTTATTTTGTCCTTTTATAAAACCTTAAATTTAAGCTTAGTTTTCATCCTTTAAGTTGCTTTCTTGCCCAAATTCTCCGTAGGATATTTTGCTCTCTCTCTGTTTGTTAATAAACACCCCCACCCTAGCTCACTATGCCTTGCTCTTTATTCCTGGTCGTCAGTGGTTTATTATTTAGCTCTGTTATCAGGATCCGGCATATTGTTTTAAAGGTACTGTGAATGAGGTGTGAATGTTCTTATTTTTAAAATATGATCTTTTTTTTTTTTTTAACTTTCCTGTGATAAGAAAGAACATGGAAGAACAGCAAGAAATTGATCATCTATTTTGTGTATCATAAAGACCCCTGGGTTGCACGAATGGATAATTTGTGGGTATTTTAGAGGAGGCTTTAACCTTCATAGATGTACCAACTTAGACATTCCTGGAGAATATAAACCTTGCAGCACACTCCACTGTACTCATGGCCATCAAAAAAGAACCAAGTCCCAAATAGGACTCAGAGTGACTTCTGACGTCTGAAAGCCAGATTTAACATTTGGATGCGTAAAATTATCCACATGCCTACTTAGAGGGCCTATTCTATATTACATAATTTTTGCATGTTATAATTTTTTCCCCATTGTTTGAAATCTTTCCTGTGGGAAAGCTGCAGATAAAATGGGTTGTTCTGTCTGTCAGAATGACGCTGCTGATCCACATCACTGGTAGTCAGATGTGTTTTCAGGCATTTTTCTGATAGTGCTGGGGGATTTCCTGGAGCCATTCTTCTTTCTCCATTTTTCCTTAAAGTCAAAAATTGCATTTTTTAGAAGGAACTTAGCCTAGGAAAAGTCTTTAGAAATGGCCTAACTTTGCTAAGTTTGTGCTCTTAAATGCTGTATCTCAGGAAGAATCTAGAGCGTAAATAACCAAATCCTTCTCATCTGTCTTTTTTGTTGTGGTTTCAGTTTTAACTGTGTGTAGGCTACAGAGGATCATATTAGAGAACTAGTGTATTTATCTTAATTTAGCTCATAGGTGCAGTCTTAACTCCTAAACACAAGTTACGGGACTTTCGGGAGCCCCATTTTTATTCAATATTTATTTTTTCTTTCTTTTGGATCTATTTTAGAATTTCCTTTTGTGCTTTTTTTCCCTTGTAGATTTCAGAATTGTCAAAAGCAAAGTGTAAAACAGCCTTGGAGGAAATAGTATAGGTGTGCTAGGATCAAAGCAGACCCATGTAATACAGAAAGTTTCACTAGTGAGCTAGCATTTTGTATGTGGCAGAGAGAAGTAGATACTGTTTTCTTGCAAATGGAATAGAGTTGTGTTTAGATGGTCAAACTTACATTGCTACTAATTTATTTAACGACACATTTAGGAAGAGTTTAAATTAATTGGTTTAAGTTGTAAAAGAATTACCTAGGTGGCTTCTTAAAAATATGGTCCTGGGCCTTACCTCTAGACATTGGCCTGAAGTGGAGCCCAGGAATTGGCATTTTAACAAGCACTTCTGGTGTTTCTGATGCGTGTATCTTCATCAGATTGTCCTGAGATATCCAACAACTGAAAATTATGTATAGTAAGTGAATTAGTTATATCTTGTTGGGAAAAAAGGCTCATATAAGAAAGTATTCTACATTAAAACCAGTTTACATGGCATCTTGATTTTCGTCAAGAGGTAAACTTCCCCTTCAAATATTTAGGCATTCTAGATTTCAAGATTTAACTGTTGACATTTTCAATAGGATGCATCTTTCTTTGTGGCCCATGTATTTTCTAGCACCTTGAGTCTGGAGAATGTCAGGTCAGCTCTGCACAAAGTCCACTTTCAACTAGGCTTTATGAAATTTGATAATTAAACATATACATAATGGCATATAAAACTACATTTCCTTTCTGTATCTTGACATGGACCTGAATGAATGGTTTTGGCTAAGGAATACATTTTTATTAAATATTTATGTCTGAAAGGGTAAATTGTGAGGAAAAAGTTGCTAGATCTATAGCCAGTCCTGGTCTTAAGGTTTTTTCTTTCTTTTTGAATTAGTTTTTGTTGCTGTTGTTGTTTTATTACAATGATAGGCGTATATTGTTTGAATTTTTTAGAGTATATGTATTCACCACAACTTTTTGGTGAATATTTTTCCAGATACATTACCGAGCATAGTTAACATGGTCTGGCCTTAGTTGTAAACACTGAATCATCTAACTTTTCAAGAGATAAATAAGACTTCTACTTTTTTCTCTTTCAGTATTGTTGTCCAGACATGATAAATAACTTTTTGGGACTGGCTAAAACAGATTTTTCAAGTACAACAAATAAAAATAAGACTATTGATTCAGAGAAAGGAAAATTGATCATGTTAGTTAATGACTTTTATTATGGAAAACATGAAGGAGATGTCCAGGAAGAACAGAAGACTCACACAACCTTTAAATGCTTCAGTTGCTTGAAAGTTCTTAAAAATAATATTAGGTATGTAAATACTTGTTTTTATTTCTATTTGAAAGTTAGAATGCGGTAGATATAAATGCTGTATCTTTTATCTTGTGCTGTCCTACGTAAGCGATTTTAACATTTTCTGCTAAGAACAAAGGCTGATTCTCTTGTTGAAAAGCTTTTATCCTTTCTTGTATTTTAGAATTTTGACTCATGAGTCTACTTTCTTTCAGGGAGCTTCGGAAAGAACAAAGCTTATTTTAACTTAAGGGAAAATTAACTTCTTTTCTGTGTATTATCAGTGATCTAGGAATTTTCATGAGGTTTTTTTTTTTTTTCTAGTTTCTTTTGAAATTTCTTCACCAAAAAAAAATTTCTTTACGTTTTATCCAGTTTGACCTTCTCCATACTAATCTTACCTACCTTTTAATTCTTTCAATTCATATTTATAGTTTTTAGATCATTTACCTTGTACAGAAAGTGATCTTTTCTGGTAATCTTTTTTAGAGAAGTACCAGTTCTAGGAAACATGCCTGCTTTGATTTTTAAAATTTAACACATTTAAAAGGTGGAGCTTTAATTCCATGGAATTTTTTCAGGCCATGTACATGTATGCTTTAAATTTTAGGAACTGGTACTTTGTAATCTTGAAGTAATGTGGCATATTTTGTAACAATCCGCCTAGGTGAGCTGGTAACAAGGACAAAGAAATATGACATATCGATTGATATTTTTCAGTGGTTATATGGCCTGACATTTGTATTGGATAAGGTTATTTTTCTACAATTTTATTGTAAAAATTTTCAAATATTCAGCAAAGTTGAGAATATTTTACATAAATAACTTTTCATACTTACCATCTTGATTCTGTCATTAACATTTTTACTGTACTTGTCTTACTGCCTACCTATTTATCCTTCCATAGAACTGTCTGATTTTCTTCATCCAGTAGTGCCGTGGAAGATAGGCCTGGCAATCTGCTTCTGTTAAAATTACAGCCAAGAAAACCCTATGGAGCAGTTCTGCTCTATAACACATGAGTGAATTGACTTGACAGCAGCTAACAACAGCATCCTTCCTTCAAGCTATCTGATTTTCTTGATGAATTTCATAGTTGCAGGCATCGCTGTACTGTAGTTAGCTGGGATATACAGATATATATGTACATATATACACACACACATACATAGGTCTTTTTATGTTTACCCTTGATAACTATCATTTGTAATTAACATTCTTAAGCATCTATAGGTTACTTTGGGGCTTAACCTTTTTTTTATTTTACTGTGAGTTCTTGGGGCCAAAAGGAAGTACATAGAAGAACACTGAAATACACCATAATATAAACCTTTAACAATTATGAATATTATGTCTAGGGTGGTGCTTTATAGTTTTCAGAGTGCTTCTACATATTTTATGTGAGTTGTCACATTTCTTTACCTCTGTGAGTCAGAATCAACTCGATGGCACAGGGTTTTTATCAAGCCTTAACAGCTGTCGATAGCTAATGGTCCCAGTAGCTTAAAAGAAAGGAAATTGTGCTTTGGCATATAACGCTGAAACGCTGTTATAATAGAACTCTGACACCTTTTCCATATTCTTACCATTTTAATAGTAAAATATAAAATCACATCAGAAGGTTGTGTTAGTAAACATTAATGGCGCAGAAAAGTGGTTCACTGATTTATACATAAATGTTTTACAGATGATATTAGAAGTTATTTCCGCAGTCTTTTTAACTTTTCCTTTAAGATTAGCTCATTTGATATTAAACATGAAAATAATTTCCTTTTTTATTATTATTTCAGAAGACTGGTTACATATTTCTAGAGTATCAGAATATCTGGAAATTTTAAGCAAACTGTGTTTGATAACATCTAGAAATTGAGCACTTTTGGAAAGATTGATTATTTAGTCAATGTAACCTTAATGGTAAACACTAGATAACCAAAGCCATTATATTTGTTAAATAATATATTACCTTCACAGTGAAAACTAGGATGGCAAACTGATGGTTTTAGAGGACGGTAAGAAACTGATAGCTCAAGATTTCCACTCTGTCTTGTCAACAAATTGTGGTATGGTGAGGTTTTTTTCCTACACTGATTGTCACCAAAAACAGCATTCTTTTGTTTTGTGAGCATCCTTCCAAGAGATTTGCTTTGTTTTTTTCCTCCCCAATTTCCATCTACTTGTTTGAGAAGTATAACCTCCTAAGGGACTCATATAATAACTGAGAGATAGCTAGTTGGATGAGATTGTTTTATACAGGTATATTTTAGGTTAAAAGTTGTGAGCTCTTAAGTTTAATGGCTCATGATCTTTTCTCTGTATGTAAATATTTAGCCAAGACTAGGATTTTCTATGGACTCTCTGGGTGGTGCAAATGGTTAACGTGCTTGGCTGCTAATTGAAAGGTTGGAGGTTTGAGTCCACCCAGAGGGACCTCAGAAGAAAGGCCTGGCAGTCTATTTCTGAAAAATTAGCTATTGAAAACCCTATGGAGCACAGTTCTATCCTGACACACGTGGGGTCACCTTGAGTTCGAATCAGCTCGATGGCAACTGGCTACTGGTAGGATTCTCTTTAGGTTTTTGTGTTAAAACTACAGGAGGGAAAAAGATATTTTAAGGTGTGCCATAATCAGCTCTAAAGAATAGTAGCGTAGGTATCTGAAAAAGACAAATGTTTTAAGCTTTTTAGTGATTGATATCCATACTGAAGACATTATCACTTAGTTTCAAGATTGTTTCCTTTAGGGACTCAATGAATTATTGTTAATAGTTGACCTAGTCGAAAAATTGTTGTTTTGATTGAATAACTTTACTTTCAAATTGAGCAAAAAAGCTTCAGTAAGCTCTTTTAAATAGGTATTCCCATTTATATTGCACTCTCTGCCATTGAAGGTCATAGTTCCTGCTCATAAGAAGCCTTTTTAGGGAAGCTGAAATAGCAGAATGTAAAACTGAAAAATGGACGTTGCCTACAAAGGGCACAGTTTGCAAGTTAAAATGAGCAGTCTGTTCTAACAGTAAACCAGTATCATTAAATAAAACAAAAGGTTCTTGTAATCGTAGGCATTAAAATTGCTATTACATGCATTCAGAAACCAAGACACAAGTAAAAATACCAGTAATTTGTCTTTTAAGCAGCTGGAACCTATTGTATATGTTCGAGGCCTTAAAAGATTTCTCTCTGACTCTGTAGCTGCTGGTGGTGGTACAGTTTTCTTCCTTTCAGTGGTTTATTTTAAAATGTAAATAGTATTTCATGTATGGAAAAGAAGACTGCTGTTTTTTCTTTACCCCCCCCAAAAATTTAATACTCTGAAATAATGATAAAGAGCTAGTGATATTTCACATTAATTACATTATTGAATTTTAAAACAAAGATGAGATATTTATTTACTTAGCAACTTAATGAAGTGATTACTTAAAGTGCACAGTTTTCTAGAGGGTTGTAAGGCTTTGGAGGATTTATTTTGAGTAATACAACTGAATTTTTAAGATTTACGTTAAGATACTTCCATGTGAGACAACTGTGTTTTTAAATCTGAATTTTTGCACCTGTTGACAATCACCTATAGGTTTATGAACCACATGAAGCACCATTTGGAGCTTGAGAAGCAGAGCAGTGAGAGCTGGGAAAACCACACCACCTGCCAGCACTGCTACCGACAGTTTCCCACACCGTTCCAGCTCCAGTGCCACATTGAAAGCACACACACGCCCCATGAGTTTTCTAGTAAGTTACAGATTGATTTAATTGTTAAGTATTATTGATTTTGATAATCTGAACTGAGAGAAAACCTTAAGAATTCTGATAGAAAAATAAGAAATAGACTTTGGAATTAGAGGGCTAATTGGAAAAGTTAAGTTTTAACTTTTGTAAATTTTTAAATAAAATTAGTTAACTGAAATTGAAGTCCCTCTTGTCAATATTCCATTTGTGGAAGCTCTCTTGGCATAACCTGTGCATTTTATGTGGGGAACTCAATTAGAAACCTCAGATTCCATGGTTTTCCAATGTGGAACCAGTGACCTTCGTTTTAACTTCTATAAGAAGAGTAACAACACAGGTAGTTAAAATTACAGATTTTGGAGCTAGACAGCTTGGGTTCAAATGCCAGATCTCCATTTTACCACAGCTGTGTGATCCCAGGCAGCTTATTTCATATTTGAACAACCAGGATAAGAGTAGAACCTTTCTCGTAGTGTTAGGAGAATTAATGAATAATTGTAAGTGCTTAGAGCTGTGCAGGGCACAGAATTAACAACCTTGGAAGTGGTAAGCAGCACCACCACCATTACTGCTCTTACTGTTGTTGATGTGGATGTGTCAAGGAATTTTTTATGTGTACATCTTAAAATAGTGTAATGTCTTTTTTCCCCACTTTCAGCCATTTGTAAAATCTGTGAATTATCATTTGAAACAGAACATGTTCTTTTACAACATATGAAGGACAATCATAAACCTGGTGAGATGCCGTATATTTGCCAGGTACCCACACATTTTATCGTGTACTAAAGTATTTGTTCGTTTTTGTGGTTATGAGATTTAAACCTGTTAGATGAGGGTCGGCACATTTTTTTCTGTAAATGATTAGGTAGTAAATATTCAAGGGTATGAGCATCAGTCAGTCCCTGTTGGGGCTGCTCAGCTCTACTGGTGTAATCCAGTGGCAGCCATAGACAATCTGTAAACGAATGGATGTGGCTGTGTTCCAATTAAACTTTATTTGTGGACCCTGAAATCTGAATTTCGTATAAATTTCATGTCTCGTGAAATATTCTTCTTTTAATTTTTTTAACTGCTTAAAATCGGTTACTTATAAAGAAGTCCCTCTTGTGAACGATTTGCTAGTAGAAACTCTCTTGGTTTAACTCATACATGGCATCTCGGGATGGCAGCAGACTGGGTTTGGTGTAACTCATGCATGGCAGCTCGGGATGGCAGCAGGCTGGGTTTGGTGTAACTCATGCATGGCATCTCGGGATGACAGCAGGCTGGGTTTGGTGTAACTCATGCATGGCAGCTTGGGATGGCAGCAGGCTGGGTTTGGTCCACAGGCTGTTTGCTGATCCTTCTACTGGACAAGGAAAAGCCCTGCTGGAGAAAGACAAGTACATGGATTTATCATACCAGATAGGGAAGAATGCAGGTATACCAGGGAAACAGGAGATGTTGGTAGTTATAGAGCACCCAACCAAATGCTTTGGGATTAGTGTATTTTCATAATTTGAAGGAATAAGAAAGCAAGATAAGGACAAATTGCCACTACTGTAGCCTGAAGGCCATTTAAAATTTAAAAGAGAACACTGTGTTTTATAAAACAGAAAAAACTTGATAGAAAAAGAATTGTTAGAGCTTGAAAATTTAAGTCAGTACAAGAGCTGATAGATCTGAATAAAAGAAGGAAGTTTAGTTACGTTCTGGGAAGCATCCCTAAACTTTGAAAGGTAACTTTTCTGTCTCAAGGATTGTATTTGGTGCTTATAGTAATGGGTTTCTTGGTTGTGTAGACATCAGAGCTGAATTAATAATACATAATGCCCTTCTAAACAAATGACCCATCATTGCTGTTTCGTAATTGCATATCAGTTACATAATATTTTCAAGCTAAACGAAACCTTCTTCATATTCTAGGTTTGCAATTACAGATCTTCATCGTTTTCTGATGTCGAAGCTCATTTTAGAACGTCCCATGAAAACACTAAAAACTTGCTTTGTCCTTTTTGCCTCAAAGTTATTAAAATTGCAACACCCTATATGCATCATTACATGAAGCACCAGGTGAGACTCACCAGTTTTTATTTGTTTATGTTTCTTAGCAAAAAGACTGATTATGACTTGGAACATTGGTTTGATTTGTTCTGCAAGGAAAGTAAAGCTGCTGTGAATAACATTATTCATTTTCAGTTTATGCTAAATTACTTGTGAAACTTCCAGTTCTTTTCCTTACTTGATTTCTGTTGATGGTAAAGCTTGTAGATAATGAACATTCTGGAAGATAGCTAGAAATAGGAACCCTAGGGTTGAGAAGAAAAAAAGGGGAAGATAAGTGGAATATCCAGAAGATTCCAGGCCCCAGGGTAGGTATGGGAATAAATTTGAAGGTAGTTAGGAAGAGCAGAGGACAAGATGAGTTTACATTGTGGAAGGTAATCTTGTTTTCCTCTTTCTTCAAACTCTGTTTCCACTTTCTAGCTCCATTATTACTATGAGAAGACATGTTGCTTTCACCATTGACCAGAGTGGTCTTTTATAGCTGCCAGTGGCAAAGGAAAGAGTAATTATACCTATTGCCAGACATGTGAAGTCTGCCAGAGAGCAGTACTTAGATTATAACTTGTTTCCTGGATGACTTCTGCCAGTTATGCCGCATAATTTCTAGGACTGCAGTGTTAGCACTTGTCCCCTTCCCTGGAACCCTCTTACTAGGCTCACTGGTTCTTCTCCAGAAACAATTAAGCCATCCTTTGTTTGAGCTGAAAACTTTGGTGAAACAGTGCCTTTGCCAAAACCAAGTCAGTGGATTTACTAAATCTGATCTTGCAGTCAAGAGACCCTGGTGGCACAGTGGTTAAGCACTTGGCTGCTAACCAAAAGGTTGGCAGTTCGAACCCACTAGCTGCTCTGTGAGAGAAAGATGTGGCAGTCTGCTTCCCTAAAGATTATAGCCTTGAAAACCCTCTGGGGGCAATTCTACTCTGTCCTGTGGGGTTGCAATGACTCGGAGCTGACTTGAGGGCAACAGGTTTGGTTTTTTTTGGTTTGACTCTCATCATCAAGTTTTGCCACTTCATGAATCAGCTCCATACATTCTCTTATTAATGGTTAAATCAGCACACCAGTTTATTCAGCTCTTGTGCACGCATTTCTTTCAGTTCCAGTCATTAGGCAATCATGAAATCAACTGTGCTGGCTTATTAGAAAAACTCATAAAAAGTCAAATTTCTGAATAATTTTGGGGTCACCTCTGTTGGGATGGGAATGCCGCCCATCCTTGAGAAGCTTCACAAGATCTTTCTGTTCCAAGGTTTCCCCACAAATATTCCACCAGGTTTCGGTGGGCATTTGCCTATGTGTGTTTCTGATAAATTTGGTAAAGGCTCTGGATTTACAGAATTATAACAGTTTTAATTGTTTTTAGAACAGGATTCCTCAGAGCATTTAATAGGCTAATGAACACTATAAACCTCCAAGGAAGGGTTATAGTATGTGTTGTTGGCCAAACTGATTTGATCATGGAACCCTTTATTTGCACAATACCTATTAACATTTCTTGAGGAACAGAGTGTGGAAAACACTCTTCTTGATATTCTGTATTTCATCTTTAACCCGTAATTTTGAAAGGGAAAAAGAAGTATATAAAGCAGGAGCTGACTGTTGTATTATGGGACTTTTACAAACATGCTCTTTCTCCTGTGCTTTGCTAAGCTCAGGGTAAGGCGTGGATGTGGGGAGAAAGACAAGTATGAGAGACATGTGTGGGTCCACTGTGTGGGCTGCGTGGTCTATAGTCAGCCTTCATACCCTGAGCTGTGTGTTTCACTTGCTGTGGAGACCCAGTTTTATTTCTTGTTTGTTTAGAGTACGTAGGAAGTATCAGCCAGCAGGAACGGGGGAATGATCTAGTAATAAGAAGGATCATCAGGCATCCTTCAGGGTATTTACAGTTGGCTTAATTATTTACAGAAGACTGGATGGTGCAAACAGTAATGCGCTTGGCTACTAACCGAGAGGTTGGAGGTTCAAGCCCACCCAGAAGTGCCTCAGAAGAAAGGGCTGGCAGTCCACTTCTAAAAAGCAGTCACTGAAAACCTTGCGGAGCACAGTTGTACTCTGACACACATGCAGTTGCCACGAGCTGCAGTCGACTCCACAGCAACTGGTGTTTTAAGTTGGCTTAGGAAACTGTAGCTGAACAGAAATTATAAACTGGTAATTGCAGTGACATTGGCAGTGTGACATTAGACAATAAGAATTGTCACATCTGTAGCTCATTTTATACTTTTTCTTTTTAACATTTTATTGTGCTTTAGTTGAAAGTTACATGGCAAATTAGTTTCCAAGCAGTGACTCTTGCAGAAATTGTTCCATGATGTTGGTTGCAATCCCCACAGTGTGTCAGCACTCTCCCCATTTCCTCCCTGGGTTTGTTTCTGTTAGTCCGGTTTCCCTGTCCCTCTCTGCCCTCTCATCTTTGGTTTTTGGCAAATGTTGCCTTTTTGGTCTCATATAGTTAATTTTTCTAAGGCGCACGTTCTTTATGAGTGTTACTGTTTATTTTATAGGCCCGTCTATTGTTTGGCTGAAAGGTGGCCTCCAGCAGTGTCTTGAGTTTAAAGTTGTCTTAGGGCAGTAGTCTTGGGGGTTCCTACAGCCGCTTTCAAACCAATAAATCTGGTCTTTTCTTTTTTTTTTTTAGTTTGAATTTTGTTCTATATTTTTACCCATTCTAACCAGGACCTTCTATTGCAGTACCTTTTCTTGCGGTAAGAAGTGGTAGCTGGGCACCATCTAGTTCTTCTGGTTTCAGGTTAGCGGAGGCTGAGGTTCATGTGGACCATTAGTCCTTTGGACTAATTGCTTCCTTGAGACTTCAGTTTTCTTCGTTCTCCTTTGCTCCAGGCAGGAAGAAACCAATCAATAGTTGGCTTTTTAGGTGGCTGCTCATAAGCTTTTAAGACCCCAGGTGCTACTCACCAGGCTAGGATGTAGAACATTGTCTTTATGAAGTGTTTTACCAGGTGACTTAGGTGTCTCCTGAGACTGTGGTCTTTAGCCTTCAAATCTAGTATTTCAGTCCCGGTGTCTAAGTAGGATGTCTAAGTAGTTTCTATAACTGTGCCCCTTTGTGCTCTATTATGAGTGTACATGCAGCATTTACAAGTATGTGTCTAGAAGTTTTCTCAAGCATGCCTATATATGTAGATGAGTGTGCTCTCATATGACCTCCCTCACCCATTTCACATACGTATGAGCCTGTGGAGCCCTGGTGGCGCAGTGGTTAACAGCTCAGGCAGCTAATCAAGAGGTCAGCCGTTCAAATCCACCAGCTGCTCTTTGGAAACTATGGGGCAGTTCTGCTCTGTCCTGTAGGTTCGCTGTGAGTCAGAATCAACTTGACAGCAATGGATTTGGTGGTTTGGTGTATTAGCCTGTGTGTCTACTCAGAATTCTTTGTTATTCCTGTTGCTGCAGGACTGTACATGTCACAGTGTTTACTGTAGTTGTCTGTTATTCTTGAATGCCTCTCATTGTTTTCCTTTGCCTTGGTCACGCTGTGCTCGCTTCCCCCATATTGTGTACAGACTTTCTCTTCACCAGAATTAATGCTTGTCTCTGCTATCTAGTTAGTGATTCTCCCTCTTTCCCAGCCCTGCTGACCATCAAAGAATGTTTCTTTCTGTGTATAAACCTATTCTTGACTTTTTACGATAGTGGTCTCATTAAATATTTGTCCTTTTGTGATTGACTCATTTCACTCAGGGGTTTGACTTCCAGATCCATTCATGTTGTGAGATGTTTCATGAATTCATCATTACTCTTTGTCATTGCGTAGTATTCCATTGTGTGTATGTATCACAGTTTGTTTATCCATTCATCCATTGATGGGTATTTAGCTTGTTTCCATCTTTGCTATTGCGAATGATGCTGCAGTGAACATGGGTATGCATATGTCTGTTTGTGTTAGCAGGTCTTATTTCTCTAGGATGTATACCTACCTAGGAGTGGGATTGCTGGATCATATGGTAATTTTATTTCTATGTTTTTTAAGGAAAACGTTATACCATTTACCATAGTGGTTGTATCATTTTACATTCCCATCAGCTGTGCATAAGAGTTTTAATCTCCCCACAACCTCTTCAGCATTTGTTATTGTCTCTTTTTTTTTTTTTAAATCAGTGCCATTATTGCCAGGACGAGATAATATTTCATCATAGCTGTGGTTTGCATCTCTCTAACAGCTAATGATTGAGAGGTGCCTATATTTGTTAGCCACCTGAATGTCTTCTTTGGTGAATTGTCTGTTCATGTCCTTTGCCCGTTTTTTAATTGGATTGTTTGTCTTTCTGTTGTTGAGGTGTTGAAGTTTTCTATGAATTTTAGAGATTAAACCCTTGTTGGATATATTGTAGCCAAAAATTGTTTCCTAGTCTGTAGGTTCTTTTTACTCTTGGCAAAGCCTCTTGTTGAGCATAAATGTTTAATTTTTAGGAGCTCCCAGCTATCTAGTTTATTTTCTGACATTTGTGCATTTTTAGTTATGTTTGGTATTCTATATATGCCGTATATTAGGGCCCCTAGTGTTGTCCCTGACTTATCTTTCATGATCTTTATAGTCTTAGGTTTTATATTTAGGTGTCTGATCCACTTTGAGTTAGCTTTTGTGTATGGTGTGAGGTGCGAATCTTGTTTCAGCTGTCCATAGGTGGATGGATTTACTGCTGGGTTCTCAGTTCTGTTCCCTTCGTCTATGTGTCTGTCGTACCACTAGCTGGCTTTTTTACTACCGTGGCTGTATAGTTAATAGGTTCTGAGATTGGGAGTGTGAAGCCTACTACTTTGTTCATCTTCTTCAGTAATGCTTTGCTTATCTGGGGGTCTTTACTTTCCATATGAAGTTGATTAGTTTTTCCATCTCATTAAAGAATGTTGTTAGAATTTGGATTGGGATTGCATTATATTTGTAGATTGCTTTGGGTAGTACTGATCATTTTTATTATCTTTGAAGATTTCAGTTGTAACTTTTCCTTAATAAAGATTATATTATTATGTCTTTAGTTGATTTTAGAACTAACCCCCAGTTTGTATGACTTTTAAGGAATGATGAAAGCGACTTCATCTGTTCTAATTATGTTCATTAGATGTTCTTCTTTCATAAGAATGATAGGCAGTCACTGTATACTAATCACTTACCTTATGGCAGCCATTGTTGCTTCACATGTATTATTATCATTATTGTGTTTAATCCTCACAATCACCCTACAAAGCAGGTATATTTTTATGTCACCTTTATAGATGAGGAAACAAAGCTTTAGAGAAGTAACATAGCCAGTGTCACATTATCTAATAAATTGTGAAGTTAAAATTTGACTTCAGAGCCAAGTTTTTGCTGCTCTGCCACAGAGTTAGATTTCACACTGGAGTTAGATCTCATGGCGGAAATGAGATACACACCCACACCTCACTTACTGACATGGTTAAGTTCCAAAGACCAGGTCATCATGGGAAAGTTGGCATCAGGAAAAAAATCAGTTTTTTTTTTTTAATCTTTTCACACCATCCATTGGTCAGATTTTTTTTTTTTTTTTTAAAGAAAATATGATCATAGAAGTAATAACAGCTAAGATTTACTGATGTGCTCATCACTGTGATGAGTCCAGTTATGGATTATTCCTCTGCAAAGCAGGAGGCTTGGAGGAGACAAAGCTGGATAAAACCGGGCTGTGTGACTGGAGCGTCCATGGCTTAACTGCTTCACCTTCCTACTTCCAGGGCTCCACTCCCACCCCTGCGTTCATGATCTAGGAGCCTACTCTGCCTTCTGGGCCTGGCGAGTCACGGAGGCTCAGGGCATGGAGCAGCACAGCCTAGCTTCCCAGAGGCCGTTTGGAGACCCTCCTCAAGAGAGGTGATGCTCCCCAGCCATTGCTACCATGCCTACTGCCTCGTTAATAAGCAAAAGAATCTGTTTGTAGATTTGTTACTATTGTCATAAATGCAAAAGGCGGATAATGAGAATGTCGTAATGCGAAAGGCAGTAGTCGATAAGTGTATGGAGTAGGTGTAATCAGAATTAGCCTTGAAAAGCTCTCCAACGTCCCAAACAATATAATGTGCTTGTCAGAAAGTTTAACACAGTCATTTCTGACCTCTTCAAACAGATCGTTGTTTCTTTGGTTAAATGTCATGTTAAAAATGTACTAGTGAGATGTTGGTGGTTCAGTGGTAGAGTTCTCTCCTTCCGTGTGGGAGACCCAGGTTTGATTCCCAGCCAACGTACCTCATGCACAGCCACCCCCATCTGTCAGTGGAGGCTTGCAGGTTGCTGTGATGCTGAACAGATTTTAGAGGGGCTTCCACACTAAGATGGCCTAGGAAGACAGGCCTGGTGATCTACTTCTAAAAACCACCCAATAAAAACCATATGAATCCCAACAGTCCAGTACACAACCAGTCATGGGGATGGTGCAGAAGCAGGCAACATTTCATTCCATTGTACCTGGGGTCACCACAAATTGGGGGCCAACTTGAAGGCAAGTAACAAGAGGAAAAAATTGTAATATATTGTCATCACTCTTCGCACACGGAGATGCATATACGCATGAGAGAGATGTCCACGACTTGAGTCCAGCTGAGGGAACGGTAGGTGCATCTGTTCTATCTCACAATTGATAGAACTTTCATTAGAACCTACTGACAATGTTCAATTCCTAGATGTAATACATCATTTCGAAACCCAAATATTAATGCAGGCAGTGTTTTTAGAAATGAATGAAATAATACTTTGCTATTATTTATGATGGGAAAGGTCAAAATACTGGTTTTAGAATTATTTAGGTATCTTTCGAATTGAGAGCAGTTTCAAGTCACAAGATTTGTAGTTGTAGAAAAATTTCCCCTTCTTTCGTTTTCTAAACAGAAAAAAGGAATACATCGTTGCACAAAATGCAGACTGCAGTTTCTGACATGCAAGGAGAAAATGGACCATAAGACTCAGCACCATCGAACATTCATGAAACCTAAACAGCTAGAAGGGTTGCCTCCTGGAACAAAAGTGAGTGTTAAATTTGTTGTATTTTAATTTTTTGTATGGCAATAGAAATTAACTCCTGCCTGGTTTATTTATTGAATATAATATTTTAAAAGTTGACTTGTGATTGTTATTATGACTTGTTAGGCTTTTACCATTCTTAACCTACCATTTTAGGTTCTACTATTCTTAAGCTTTGAAAGAAATAACTTGTGCCCATTGTTGTGTGCTCAGTGTGTGTCGTATGTTGGAGTGGTACTCCTTTGTAAAAAGTGCACCTAGATGAGCTGTTGTCTGAGCTAGTAGGTATCATACAGGCTGTTTTTGAGCTATTCCAGTTGGCAGTGTATATGTCTGTTTTATCTGCTAGACTGTAAGGGATTTGAGATCAAGAACCACGTTTTATTTATCTTCGAATCCCCATTATTGGTATGCCGTAGGTATGCCTAGAATGCCATAGGTTCTCAGATGTTTGTTGAAGCTGATATTACTGAGTGTGCTCTCAGAGAAGCAAGTTCACCGGCTGGATAGCATTGTGTTTTAAGTGAGCAAACACATGTCTGAGTGCATACTGATGATTGTAATTTTCTTTTCCCTGTTTGCCTTATGTACATCTGTTTTCTCTGACTTCTTCATATACAGTCAGCTCTTGAATCTTTGCTCCATTGGAGGGAAACAGAGGCATGGATTATCCAAAGTGAAATAATCCCCAAAACATTTATATTTGGCTTTGGGTACTTACCTTTGAATGTGGGTATGTCTGTTATTTGACTTAACTAAACAGTATAAAGCATGCTCTGAAGACCTAGAGCGAGAGAAGCTGTCCAGTATCCTTCCCTGCAATGCATTCGTTCCATGCTGGGACTAGTCATACAGAACGCTAATGTAAGCAGTGCAGCCTTCTCCTGTCTTCCCTTCTTGACGATGATAATACTATTAATGATGATACTAAATGTTTTATGGCACTTTACAATTAGGCTTTCAGTGTGCTTTTTCATACAGTCTATTATTTAATGCATACCTCAGTCCAATGAGGTAGATAAAACCTATATTGTCTCCATATCATAAGGAGGAGACTTAGAGAGGATAAGTTACTTACTCATACATAGGTCACATGGCTGGGAAGAGGTAGTATGAGATTCATCCTCCGGTCTTTTCATTCCTAGTCCAGTGCTTTTGTATGATTCTAAAAAAATTCTAAAGCACATGTATTTCATAGGAAGGAGTTCCTCAGAGGCTGCTCCTGAGATACAGTCAAATGATTATTGAGAATGTTGGTGGGCAGTTGTGTTTTCCGTTGTTAACCAGCAGATATAATCAAACATTTTCTCTTTCTGAATACTAAATAACAAATTTTATATTAATTCCCTTTAAGGAAATTCTGAATATTATTAAACACTCCGTGCTGTATGATGAATTGATGTAACCTCTCCCATAACCTTTGTAAGCATAAATTCTGCTGAGGAACCCTGGGAAGACATCACGTTTACTGTAGATCTGTTTGTTTTATAGTTACTAAAGGATAATGCAGACTTTCTAGAGTTATTTTCCAGGTTTTGAGATTTAAATTTTAACCTCTGTATTTGTGAGCATAAAAATAGCTATAGAATTGTGCTCTTTTGATATGCATATAATTTGTGTTAACCCCTAATTGTCCATTAATTTCTTGTGTTAACAGAGAACTGATACCAGTATACAACTGTAGTATTAAACAGCAATGAATAAATGTCAAGCCTAATTTAATTGGTGTGAAGATGTAAAATAAATGGAAGACTTAACTAATTTTAGTTTGTATCTGGTATTTTCAGAATACTCGATATTTAACTTTTTGTATTACAGTGATATTTTTAATATTAAAGTAATGATTAATTTTCTAAAGCAAATATTGTCTTCACTTTTGTAGGTTACTATTCGAGCTTCAGTTGGACCTCTTCAATCAGGATCTTTACCTACACCTTCCATTAGTGCAAGCACTTCTACCCTTCAGCTTTCACCTCCAAGGACTAAAAATATAACTGCTAAAAGTCCTATAAAATCTAATACAAATAAACCTAATGCAGCTAAACCCAATGCAAGTAAACCTAATGCAAGTAAGCCTAATGGAAGTAAATCTAAATGCAAACCAAAAATCTCAAATGTGCAAAAGAAGCAAAACACACTGACTGGTAGCAATAAAAAAAGTAAAGTCAATACAGCATTGAGGAACTTAAGGTAATATCTTTTAATCCTGATATACAATTGTTTTAGGACTAATTTAATCTTAAACTTAAAAACTGTATTTAATATAAATTTACCCTGTCACAGAACTCTGTTATACATTTACACAATGTCACTTACTTGGCACAAAGGCCAAGCAGTTAATAAAAAAATACTAATTTGATCTTAAGTTTAAAAACTTTATTTAATATAAATTTACCCCATCATAGAACTCTGTTGTAAACTTACACAGTGTCACTTCTCGGGCACAAAGGCCAAGCAATAAAAATTAAAAAATCATAGTCTCTCTCAGCTGTACTTTTCACCCCTGCTGAGCAGCACTTGAATTACTGTGTTATTCTGTAATCTTCATCTGTTGCACTGGTATATGTAGTTTGTGCTTATATCTTGTGTTTGATTTGGTTAATCCCATCCCTTCTTAACATTAACTGATAGATTTTTTATATTTACTCTAGCTTGTTGTTTCATACCCAATTTTCAAATTATAAGTCTCTGTTTAAAGATCCTGAGTTAAACACCTTGGCTTTAATTAATAGAACAGTAAGAAGATCCTTCCTTATCATTTTTGTGTTAAAATACATTTTTATCATTTTCTTTATGTCTCCATAAGGTATCGTCGGGGAGTTTACAACTGCATTGAATGTTGTTCCGAAATAAAAGATTTTGCAAACCACTTCCCTACGTATGTCCACTGCAGTGTTTGCAGATACAACACTAGCTGTAGCAAAGCCTATGTAAATCACATGATGAGGTAAGATGAGTTGAACATGCAAAACTGCCAGTTAAAGTTAGGGCTCAGAGTCACCCTGTTAGAACCTAGTTCTTCTCTTCAGGAAACTGAAAGGACATAGCAATAGAAAACTTCCAGGATATTTCCCGGTACTACTTCCCAGCGTAGTAACTCATGAGATTACTGGAACTGAAATTGCAAGAACAGTTAGACTAGTAAAATTAGGACAGGCTTGTTAGGGAAGTAGTTTTTCTACAGGAATTTTTTTTCCCCATAGGTCTTCCAAACTTATTATTTTCAACCAAATTTTAAATGTTTTGAGCATATTCACCAAATACATGTAATCTCATGAATGTTATTCTCTTCAAAACAATCACTTTGAGAGGTTCCAGGATTTTCAGTGATGTTAGGAAGTTTATTGTGGCCATTTCTCTTTATCTCTAGTCCATCTGTTTGTCTGTCTATCCATCCGTCCATCAGTTCATTTGTCTAACCACCAATCCTTGTATTCACTCAGTAAAATGAGAAACTTGTAGTCATGATTTCACCGTTGAAATTCCTTCTTCAATTACTCCACCTTATATTAATTGAACATCTACCGTCTATTCTGTGCTAGGGCACGGCTTCAGAGCCCATATTACCTTCATTTGGATTTCATTAGTAGGGACATAGTTTATTCTTTCACGATGGACTTTTTTATTTTTTTTAAATAGCCAAAAGTTGTTCAGATAAAACTGACAAGTTGATTGTTCAAAGTGAGGTTGTTCCTTTTTTAAACAATTAGAATGAAGGTAGAACTAATAAAGGTGATTTTCTTGCAGATCATGACATGAACTGTTACCTTCTGGTCATAATCAGCTACCACTTTCAAGGATTCTCCCATCTTGCTGGTTTCTGCATCTGGCTCACCGTTTGATTTCATTTTGTTTCTTCTTGATGGTTAGCCTACCTTCATGGTAGCTCGACTTACTTAGTTCCAGCAGTTACATGTCCACCTCTAAGTCATTATACCCCCTTTCTTACCACAGCCCCATTTTTATCTCCTCATATATACTACTGTTTCATTTTGAATTCCTGTTACCCCGTGACTTTCAGGACTTTGACTCCTTTTTCCATTTTACCACCACCCATCTAACTTCATAGTGAACCTCACCCTCAGGGTCAGCTGTTTTGAATGCTACTTGGTTTTTGTACTAGAAGTCTTTACATCTTTGGTCATGCTCGTCTGGCATAAAGGCCAAGGTGAGACTTGATCATCTTCCCCTTTTTTGAACTTAATATATGCTCAGTTACAGACTTACCAAATTGTGCTTAGTTCAGTCACCTCTGAATTCATAATCATTAATTTTGATTGGGTTCTATCTTTTATTCTTAAATAAACCCACTGCCGTCGAGTCAATTCCGAGTCGTAGCGACCCTATAGGACAGAGTAGAACTGTCCCATAGAGTTTCCAAGGAGCGCCTGGTAGGTTGGAACTGCCGACCTCTTGGTTAGCAGCCATAGCACTTAACCACTACGCCGCCAGGGTTTCCTTTATTCTTAAATACTTTTTATTTTTACCTACATCATCTATTTAAACCTTGTTCATTAAAGATTTTACTCTAGTCTCTCTCAGTTGTTAACTTTGCCTACTGGCTACTCAGTTGGAAGTCATCTTTTATGTTTTCCCAGCATTAACTCTTTTCTACCTCAATTTTTTTTTTTCCATTTACCTTCACACAGACATTAAATCTCAGAAAACAAGCAAGTCCCACTTCTTCAAAGTTAACCCTAACCCTTATCTCCTCCAGCTTTCCACCAGATTATTCACTTAACTTACTGTCATCATTTCATCTCTTTTTCTGTCCCAGCTTCCTTCTGCTCACAAACATTTTAGCTATTGTCTAGAGTGAAGGAGATTGCTCCTGCTGCCTGCTTTCCTTATTTCCTGTCTTCTCTTCACCTTCAACATTTGTAAAAAGTATTTGTTACTAGCTTATTTGTCATTTATTTCTTTATCCTTAATTTGAATATCATCCCCATCTTTCATCTAAAACCACCCCTTTAAAGGTTATCAGTTATGTGCTAATCACCAGATTTACTCACCTTTTTTATTCTCATTTCTCCTTAACTTCTTTATAGTATTTGAAATTGTTAGTGACTCATTTTGGAAACTTCTTCTCAGCTTCTGTTAAACTGTTACTCCTTTTACTTCTTCCTTTTTGGCTGCACCTCTGTCTTCATTGTTTTTTCTTCAATTCTTCTTGCCTCTTTACATTCCCTTCCTTGGTAACTTAATTACTCTCACTTCTGCCTTTTAGCTTTAAATCTTCTAATTTCCTTAGTCTTCCTGAGGTCTAACTCTATTTTTAGCTGTTCTATACCTTTGACTCATTAGAATCTGAAAAGAACACAAATAAGCCAAACCAGGATCTTCTTTTCATGCAGCTCCTACTCCAATATCCTTTAGGCTTCGTCTCTTTCAGGGCGTCATTTGTGTGATTGTGGAGCACCAGCTGGATACAATTTACTGTCCCAAGTTGCTGAAGCTCATGAAATTCCATTGACCTGCCACTGCATCATGGCTTCCTGAGGCCCTGCCTTCTGCATCCCACCACTCTGCCTCCAAAGTACTGTAGTGGTTCTACAACCATATCCCAGTGTGCTAAAGCCAGCCCCAGGCAACCTTACCCTCGGTATACTGCTGGGAGCAATACTGGTCTGTTACTCGGTGCCAAACATATGGCTGCCCAAAAAAAGGGAGCTTTAATTCTGCCCCTAACTTACAGGGAATCAAATTGTAAAATATTTTTGAGTTTCTTAAACCACAGGTCGTTCTGCCCTTCTCTCTCTCCATTTTCCGTACGTTCTCCACCTGTCCAGTAGAACTTTGAAACTCATTCTATCCTAAAACATTCCCAGTTAGCCCCAGACTCCCTTCATAATCTTTCTTCAATTCCCATTAAGCCCAACCCTTTCTTTCGCTGTTATCAATACACTGAGCTCTTACTCGTGGTTAGCCTCACGTGGAACTGAAAGCTCCCTCTTCTGCTCTCCCAAGGGTTCTGTAGTTCTCTTCCTTTTGCTCTGCTTCAGTGGTACTCTTTTCTCACTGCCTCAGGTACCTCCCACTGAACGGTGCACCTCACTCCTACCCCGTGTGGACTCTTATCACAAGCTTGAGCTCTACCAAGACCAAACCGAATCTGTTGCCGTTGAGTCAATTTTGACTCATAGTGATCCTATAGGAGAGGGTAGGACTGCCCCATAGGGTTTCCAGGGAGCAGCTGGTGCATTTGAACTGCTGACCTTTTGGTTACCAGCCAAGCTTTTAGCCACTGTGCCACCCAGGCTTCTGAGCTGTGTACAAAAACTTCATTTTAACCGCTGTGTCACCCGGGCCTCTGAGCTGTGTACAAAAACTTCATTTTCTCTAGAGGATGTGCTCCTGATTCTCTAGCCAGCTCTGTAGCCTCTCAACTGGCCTTTTTTCCTCTGTCCTTATACCTGCTCTGGTCCATTCTATAAAGATTCCTACCCCAGATTAATCTTCCCCAAAGTACAGATCCCACCATACTCATTATCTACAGTGGCATTTTCTTCTTTGTTATTCCCTAGAATACACCTGTTCTTCCTTCTCAGTTTGTTGTCTCGTGTGAAGTGTCTGATCACAAAAGCCATTCACAGGAATTATTCCTTTCTTTGGGTTGTGTACCTTTCATCTGTCCTGCCTTAAATTTATTTGTGTCTGTATTGTCTCCTTGTGAAAAAGCGGCTCTTTGTATTCACCATGGCACCTAAATGAAACCCATTGCTGTCGTGTCAATTCTGACTCTTAGCGACCCTGTAGGACAGAGTAGAACCGCCCCATGGAGTTTCCAAGGAGCATCTGGTGAATTTGAACTGCTGACCTTTTGGTTAGCAGCCATAGGACTTAACCACTACACCACCAGGGTTTCCAGCAAAGTAATTATGTATTGTAATTACAAAAAATTAGTTGCTTTTGAGTCATTTCCAACTCATGGCAACCACATGTGTGTCAGAGCAGAACTGTGCTCCATAGGATTTTCAGTGGCTGTATTTTTGGAAATAGATTATTAGACCTTTCCTCTGAGGTGCTTCTGGGTGAATCTAAACCCCCATCCATTGGGTTAGCAGCTAAGCATGTTAACCATTTGCATCTCCTGAGGACTTCTTTATGGTTATAAAAGACCCTAAATATAAACTACAAAGAGATAGTCAAGATCTTGAAGCAGTTGGAGCCTTGTAAGGCTTTTGAAGGATGGCAGATCATTATACATGCAGTGATTTAAGTGATTTTTTTTACAGTAGTATTTATGTGAAATTGTTTAAAGTTTCATACTTTGGTTGCTTATTGCTTTTAGGTAGCAATAGAAATCACTTGAAAAAATGCAAAAGAATTGTATAATACTGCTATTATCCCTCAATACGATGTGTAAGAAGGCTTTTTCTCTAGACAAAAGATAATAAAATTAAGTTAACTGATGTGACTATTTAGTATATCTTATTCTAGCCGGAAACCCTGGTGGCGTAGTGGGTAAGTGCTACGGCTGCTAACCAAAGGGTCAGCAGTTCAAATCCTCCAGGTGCTCCTTGGAAACTCTATGGGGCAGTTCTACTCTGTCTTATAGGGTCGCTATGAGTTGGAATCGACTCGACGGCACTGGGTTTGGTTTTTGGGGTTTTATTCTAGAAGAGTTGATTTCAGCCAGGTTCAGTCAACAAATATTTATTGCGTACATTATTAGGAAGGTACTGTTTGCTGAGACCTATATAGAGAGGTAGGCTGGTGGTGAGAAATCAGACAAGCTTCATAATCCTTAGCTGTGTGACTTCCCGCAAGTCACTCCAAGTTCCCTTTTCTGGAAAAGAAAGTTACTATGGTTATTAGAGAAAATGTACTTTAAGTGCTTAATAAAATGTCTTGCCAGTAACAGTAGCTAATATTATTTCTAAGTTGCCATTATTAGCTTGAGGAGAAAGTCCTTGCCTTTAATTTTCAAAATCTAGTAGGTGGGGTATACTTATCTAACTTAATGTGATAAACAAATGACTGGATGCCCAGGAGAGGTAAGGCTGAATTTTTTAAACAAAGTTAAAAGAAAACTTTCCATAAATGATAGGCCTTGAAGGATGATTTAAATTTTTTTTCCAAGGAAAAATAAAGCTGATACAAAACTTTGTTCATATACACTGGGTAAGACAGAGTACTACTTGAGTTCCTTATATTTCATATAGATTTATTGGCACTGATTGGTAGTCATTAGAACAGCTAGATTATTGCAGTAGCATCATAACTGCTCTTCTTGTCTGTGCCCCCTCCCCCACCCCCCCTTTTTTTCCTCCATTCCTTCTGCTGCTAGGTTAGGCATACCTGGTTAAGTCATTTTTGGTCTAAAATCTTTTGACTTTCTGACCTTGATAGGATGTTTAAATTTTCTGAATAATATAAGACCTTTCAGTATCTAATTCCTAACTACGCTTCAGCTTCTTCAGTTATTTTTGCTCTCTTGAACATCCCTCTGTATCTTTGCACTTGCTCTTTGCTCAGCCTGGATGAAGGCTGTGGGAACCTTCTTCACTGAAATCAACTCCTGAGTGTGAGCTGGCTTCTCACGCCAGTTCCCTGCAGCCTTCCTATATGCAACAACAAAACTTTGTGTATGTCACAATCGATGCTTATCTTGCGGTGATTATGTCTGAATATGAATGTGTTTATTTAACAAGTACTTACTGAGCATTCGTTCTGTGCCAGCTTCTGTGTCTCTGCACACACACGCACACACACATGCACACGCACACGGTGAACTCTTGGGCAGGCACCTCACCTGATAACGTCAGCCTCTAGTCTAGTGTCTTCCATAGTATCACACCGTTAGTATTGTTGGGTGCTAAAAAAAATGGCTCCTCTTGTATGATTTAGAAAATAAAGTTGTTACAATTATTGCATCAAGATTATTAAGAAAATATGGCTGAATGGTCCCCCCCCCCCCAGCTTTTTTGAGGTATAGTAGACACTCAGCAAAATTCACTCATTTTTATAGTTTGGTGAGCTTTCATAATTGTATGCAGTCATTTAACCAGGCGGTAGACTTTCTAACCCTAGATCTGAACATTATATTTTTACTATATTGTAATAAAAATCTTAACCTTTTTTCTCTTTAACATAGATTTATTTCTTTATGCCATTAACTTTATGCAGATTCATTTTTTTCCTTTTTATTTGTGAGTTGCAGATCTCCTACAGTACACAAACTACAAATATGGAATTTTGTACTAAATATAGTTAAAGAGGCGGCATCAGTCTTTTTTTTTAATAGATGGGAACTCAAAATTAAAACTGGATTCAGGCAACTAAAATTTTTAAATCACTGACATTCTAATGGGGTAAAAGTAGTAGACAGGAGACATGGAAGGTATTTAAAAAAAAAAACAAAACTAAAATGCAATTTTTTCTCTCCTCTGACCAAATAGATAATAAGCCAAAAACATTCCACTTGTTTGAAAGAAGGAAGAGTCTTCAAAAGTTACTTTTAAATCTCAAAACAAAACAAAAACTTATTTTGGTTCATGCTCTTTGGGGATCCAGATAAAGTCTTAGACTCATTCCCCTGGGGAAACACATATCTGTACACAAAAGTTAGCATGTAATTGCAGGGCTTTCCAACTCCCTGACTTTCTCTTCTAAAAAAACATTTAATTATTTTTGGCATAGTGTCTTAAATATGTAAATTCTTAGTAGTAGTTACCCCCAGATTGAAGAAATGACTATTAGAAGTCTTCTGAGGGTATTTCCTGGGTGTACCACTTGGGTGATCATTACCTTGTATCCGAGAAGAACCACTGACCTGGTGTGTTGGCTACTTTGAGTCTGTCTGTGCAAGCTATTCCTTTTCAAACAAGCTTGCATAAGAATCGCTCCTCACCACCCCCCCCCAAAAAAGTTTTGTTAAAACAGATTCCTGGTTTGTGGTGGGGCCTGACACTTTGCATTTCTAAATAAGCTCCAAGGTGATACAGATGCTGTTATCTCTGACTGTCCTTTTAGTAATACTGTGCTGGGCCAATCCTAGCTTTCTAGTAGAAGAAAGCTTTCCTTACCAATTCTAACAGGGTGTATAAAGCTGTTAGGTTCTTAGGTGGTGCAAATGGTTTTGCGCTAGATTACTAACCTAAAGGTTGGCAGTTCGAACACGCATAGCAGCACTGTGGAGGAAAGATTACAGCTAAGGAAACCTTATGGAGCAGTTCTGCTCTGTAACTTATAGGGTTGCCATGAGTCAGAATTGACTTGATGACAAGTTTGGTCATAAGCTGTTACCATTTGGTGCAAAATTTAGTTAGTGGTTTTCTATTCTGCAGTTGAGGGAAGAAGCATTGTGTAACTCCTGAGTTCTGCTCTAATATGCTTTTTAAAACATCTAGTAATTGCAAAGAACTCTCTAAATGTTTGATTTTACAGATGGTAAACAGCTCAAGTAGTGTTTACTTCCAAGATTATTTAGATTCTATCTCCCTCCCCACACACAAGCATATTGAGATTGGAAAGTGATAAATAATAATTATTATTCCTGACAACTTTATATTATGGCAAAAACATGTTATCAGCAAAAAATTTACATTGTTTTCAACTCTTAATAGTTGGAAAAATTTGATTCTCTTTACATTTTTAACTCTTGAGTTTTTATATGTATGTATAATATGGTAAGGTATTGATCATCTAAGACTATGCCTAGGGAAATATGTGCCCTTAGAAAATAAGCAGATAAAATGCAAAGTAAGATAAAATCTTGAATTAAACAGAATAACAAATATAATTTTATTATTTAGATCATAATCTTTTATTCAAAGCTAAGAAACCTATTCATAGACTTGAAGTATGGTCATAAAATTAATATGACTTACTGTATAATAAAATTAATAAAACCTCTTTTGTCTCTACAGCTTTCATAGTAACCGTCCAAGTAAAAGGTTTTGTATTTTTAAGAAGCATTCAGAAGATCTCAGGTAACTAGTTTATCTTCTTTCACTCTTCCTACTGAAAAATTGTTAAATAACTTTTAAAAAAAATTACATAATAGCTTTATTTTGCCATAATTTACGTACAGTACAATTGCCCATTTTAAGTGTATAATTCAGTCGCTTTTACTACATTCATGGAGTCATGCAGTCAAGCTTAGAACATTTTATTACAAACCCCGTACCCATCAGTAGTTAAACCCATTTCCCTCTGAACTGTCATCTCTAAGCAACTAATCTACTTTCTGTCTCTATAGACTTGTCTATTCTGGACATTTTATATTGTTGGAATCGTACAGTATATATGTCTTTTATGGCTGCTTTAACTTAACGTAACGTTTTCAAGGTTCATCCATGTGACAGCATGTATCAGTACCTTTTTTTTAATTGCCGAGTAATACTCTTGCATGGATATGCTGTATTTTCCTCATCCATTCATCAGTTGATGGTCATTTAGGTTGCTTTCACTCTGAGCCTTATGTGTAACGCTGCTGTAAACATTATGTACAAGTTTTTGTGTGGATATATGTGTTCATTTCACTTGGGTATATACCTTAGGATTGGCATCGTGGGATTATGTGGTAACTCTTTGCTTAACCTTTTGAGGAACTGCCAGACTGTTTTCCAAAGTAGCTGCAGTATTTTCAGTTCCTACCAGCAGTGTATGAGAGTTCCAATTGCTCCATGTCTTTGTGAGCACTTGTTATTACCTCTTTTTTATTATAGCTATTCTAGCAGATATAAAGTGGTATCTCTCTGTGGATTGTTATAATTTCTTAACTTGATTTTGGGTTGCCTGATTTAGAAATTTAAATGATTTCTACTAGATATAGCAAGAGTTTTTTTTCATTGTGTCCTTATACCAAAGGTGTAAGTAGCCTATCTTTTCATGCTGAACTTTGTTTCAGTGATTTTAGCCACCAAGATGAAATCTTCATGCATTTGCATTGTAAAATGAGAACAAAAATAAGATTCTGCATAAGTATATGAATATTAGAAAGATATTTAAAGATACCTAGTAAAGTAATACTTTTTCAATTTTGAAGGAATCTCTTAAACCACTGGAATTCTTGAAATCAGTATATAGCTTTCATAATTCTTAGTTTCTCCTATTTGAAATAAAGTGCAGAACTTGTTTACTGTGGAGAAAGAACTGTTGACAGTGATAATTAACTTTGGGTATACCACACATTTAACTTGGAATCCATTGAATATCATATTTTCATATTCTTCTGATTTCTTTTGTGTCCAATCCCTTTTTAATTTTGTTCATGTTGGCATTGCTACTTAAAATATCAGTGTCTTTTCTGGGGAAGCTAGCACAACTGGATGAAGACAAGGTCATGGAGATTCCATAGACACATCCAAACTCCCTGAGGGATCAACTTACTGGGCTGAGGGCTATGGGAACCATGGGCTCTGGGAATATCTAGCTCAGTTGGCATAACATAGTTTAAAAGAAAATGTTCTACATTCTATTTTGGTGAGTAGTGTCTGGGGTCTTAAAAGCTTGTGAGTAGCCTGCTCAGATACTCCACTGGTGTCACCCTGTTTGGAGCAAGGGAGAATGAAGAAAACCAAAGACATAAGGGAAAGATTAGTCCAAAGGACTAATGGATCACAACTACCACAGCCTCCACCAGACTGAGTCCAGCATAACTAGATGGTACCCAGTTACCACCACTGACTGGTCTGACAGGAATCACAATAGAGGGTCCCTGACAAAGCTGGAAAAAAATGTAGAACAAAATTCTAACTCAAAAAAAAAAAATAAAATAAAATAATTTTTTTTTTTAGAAGGAGAAAAAAAGACCAGATGTTCAGGTCTGACTGAGATTAGAGAAACCCCAAGAATATGGCCCCCAGACACCCTTTTAACTCAGTTCTGAAGTCTCTCCTGAGGTTCACCCTTCAGCCAAAGATTAGACAGACCCATAAAACAAAACAAGACTTGATAGGCACACCAGCCCAGGGACAAGGATAAGAAGGCAGGAAGGGTCAGGAAAGCTGGTAATGGGGAATCTAAGGTCAAGAAGGGGAGAGTGTTGACATGCCGTGGTTTTGGCAACCAGTGTCACAAAACGATAAATGTATTAATTGTTTAATGAGAAGCCAGTTTACTCTGTAAACCTTCATCTAAAGTACAAAAAAAAAAAATTCAGAATCATTGTAAAAAAAATTAATAAATGAAATACCAATGTCTTTGTTGTGCTAAACTAAGACATGGGAGTAAGTTTAGCCCATACTTATTTTGATGTTTTGGGTTAGGGGGAACAGTAGAAGAAGGAGCAGTGTCTTGGCTGAGGACCTTTTATGTTTCTTATTCCCACCACCTAGTTTGCTATTTGCCATTTATCTACATGGCTGACTCCCTCAGCAGGCCTCTCTTCCGAGGAGTGAGGCTTCCCTGACCACCCCATTTAACTGCGTCCTTTCTATGGTGCTTCACCCGGCACTCTCCATCTTGCTTATATGCTTTTACTGAAAATACAAGAATGAAAAAGGTTTTATCACATTTTAAAGATGATACCTTGACTTTTACCTCCCTGTTGTCAAGCTCAGCCGTGTGTTTGGTTCTTAAGTATATGTTTTTGCAGATATGAGATACTTTTTCCCTCTACATAGGTGGGTCTCAAATTTAAATAGAAAATGAAGCAATTTCTGTGAATGGAACTTAGCATATTTATAATTCTACAGAATAGTAAATTTTGTAATTATAATTTTTTAGAGGAAATACTCATTCTTTAGCTATTATACATCTGTTATGTTTATAGCACAATGCAGCAGGTCCTATAAAAATGACAGTAACGAAGTAGTCATCTTGGACCAATCTTCAAGGAGCATGTAGATTATTGGGTAGAAATAAGGTATGAACATAAATAACCACAGAAATACAAGGAAGATAGGAATAAATGCAATGAGAATTAATTTAAAAGGGAGGGAGAGATCACTTGGAATGATCTGGATAGGGGCTAGGTATACTTGACTTTAAAGGATGACCTCTTCTTTCTACTAACAGAAGAGGCATGGGGCATTCTGGTTGGAAGAAACAGCTCGAATAAAGGTGCAGAAAGGAAAAAAGAGAAGGCATACAGAGGAATGGCTAAGAGTCAAGTTTGGATGGAACAAGAAGTTCATATAACATAGCAATAAGATTGAAGTCTGGAGCAACTGTTTTAAGCTTTGAGCCAAATTTTGAAAGCCTTGAAAATAAGGCTAAGGAGTTTGGACTTAATTTGTAGGGCATTGGAGAACCAATGATGTTTTGTGTAGAATCAAGTGATACTGAAGCAAGGTGGATTTGAAGGGTGTGCAAGGTGAGTGGTAGATGCATGAATTACTAGTTCAGTTAGAACTAGTATGGTAATTATGAATCATTTAAAGGACCTGAGTTAAAACGGTGAGATGACATTACGTCCCACTGAAGAACACAGGCTCTGGAAACAAGTGCTAAATTTCAAACCTAGTCCTTACCCTCACCATCTCTGTGCTCTTGGTCAATTACTAAGCTAACTCTGTCCTCTCTGAAAAGGTGATCATTATAGCACCTCCCTCTTTAGGGGTTGTGGTAAGATTTAGATGAGTTGGTATGTCTAAACTCTTAGTCTGGCACAGAGTAAATAGTAAATTGTCAGTATTGTGAAATGTTTGGTGTATTAAATTTTTTAAGGAAAAAGGGAGTCAGAGATAACTATGTAGTTTGAGGTTTAATGTCAAGGGAAAGGCCAGTCAAGAGGAGTTGATTTGGAGAAAGAAGCACATGATTCTAGTTTCATGAAGGTTAGGTTGATGGGCTAGTGCTACACCTAGATGTGAATACACAGATGGGCAGAGGCCTAGGTAGATTGTGACTTGCCCTAGTTACACAGGTTGTTAGTGGAGCCAGGACTGTTGTAGGTCTCTTGACTCCTTACCTTTTAGCAACCGCTGTGAGAGGTAAGTTTATGAAGCACAAATACTTCTGGGAAAAAAATGGTTGCATAATTTGGAAATGGCTATGCCATTTTCTAGAAAATTATTTCAGTTATATCAGTGTTATATAACAAAAATCGGAAGTGAGTTATTACATGGGGAAATAATCATTGAACTTGTGTATGGATTATAAAAAAAGATAAAAACCTTTTCTTTATATACTGTGTGCTTTTTTCCATAGGGGTATCACTATAGTGTGCCTTAATTGTGATTTTGTAACTGATGTTTCTGGCTTAGACAATATGGCCACACACTTGAGTCAACGTGAAACTCATACTTGCCAAGTTATAATGAAGAATGGTACGTACATGAAATTATGTTCCTTTGGATCTTTGATTCTTGGTGGCCACAATATGGGCTTTTTACTAAGTCACTGTTCTCACTTAACATATGTCATATGCTGTTTTAAATGTAAAACTTTTCTTCTAATTTCAGTTTCTGTTTGTATCCCAACTTCTGAACACCTTTCTGAGTAAGTTTAATTTTTATTCAGTGCATTTTACTTTGATGAATTTTAGCACTGTTGCATTTTTTAATGTATCATTAATACAAATGAAAAGTATTAAAGTTTTTGTTTTTTTTATTTTAAGCTGCTTGTTGAAATAGGTTTCTGCTCTATGGAGCTCGTGACCTGGTGCAAGACAAGTTGGAATTTCCTAGGTTCAAAGTTCTGAGATGTTTTCTCACACAAAGGCAGTTAAGCAGCCAAGTCCACAACACTAGTTCTCATTGTTCAGCTCTTCTCAGCTTTCAAATGGGACTAGATTCTTATTCCACCTTATCTTCCTGTCAGGTTGACGTATCTTCACATATGTTTTTGTCTCCAGTTGGCTCTCTCCAGAAATAATTGTTGTTGCTGTAGTCTTGTCTTACTTTGCCTAAAATAATTTGTGTGTTTCCTCTGCTGTACTGCCTTCAGAGTCATGCATCCAAATGATGTGGTTGTTCGTGTTTTTGCCTGTTTCGTCTGCTTTCTTATATGTCTTAAGTTTTCAGATCAGATGATTGTCTTTTTCCTCATTCGTTGTCTGTTATTGTGCTATTTTTCTTATTTTTCAGATGCAGAAGCAGCCAAGAGGTTCCAAAAAATGTCCAGGGTATACCTGGACAGTGTCCCCCTTCGATGGACACAACCGATGCCTGTTCTCTCTTTCCAAAGAATGTGAATAATTGGACTGTGAGACCTGTTGTAGGCTGTGACCACAAGACATCAGATCTTGGGAGACACCCTTCCTACGTGGCTCGCCTCCCATAAAGGCTGATGCTGATGTGGCCAGAGATAGCTCAAGGGCTGTTAAATTGACACAACTTCCCACTAGGGCCCTTGGCTCTTGATCTTAGGCTTTTGTATCCACTCTGGCCAAGAAAAGGCCATCAAATCACTTCTTAGCGTCCAAGTTGATGTTTAAGTATTTTGGCTGCTGCCCGTCAATATTCCTCTAGTGTGAACGCAGTCCAAGGAATCAAAGAGCTCTGGTGGTTAGGAAACCATGGTGACTTTCATGTCCTCAGAGCAACAGGTCTCTAAAATTATCTTCCAAAATTACAGCTATTTTTACTGTCATGTAAAATATATTATCTGGCATTAACTCTCATTTTTTCAACAATACTAATTTTCAAATTTTTTTATTTAAAAAAATAATTTTGGTAGCTTGGTTTTTTGTCCCCCACATTTATTGATGTCTATTTTGTTATGTCAACTTTTATACTTTTTTTCTTAAAAAATACTATTTAACGTTTGCTTTGTTTTATTAAGGACTCCAAGAGATTCCTTAGACTTTTCTACAGATTCATAGCTGCCTATGTGTAGCTTCCTAAATTGGCATTGTTCATACCATTAGACGTTCTTACATACTCTCTCTGTTCTCAGGACTATCGTTTTTAGTATCATCTTAATGATTATGAATTGCAGGGTGTAAATAATTGGAACCGCTTCTTGCAGACCTTAAAACAACTTTTAGACTTACGTATTTGTTCACATAACATATATCTATGTAGCTATTAATGCAGTTCCTTTAAGTAAAGGGAACATATTTAAAAAAATGGGAATCAATAATGTAATTGTGTATATATATTTCTATGTATACATACACACACACGTATACACACACATAAATACGCACACATATATGTACACACACACACATACATATACATACATGGAAACCCTGGTGCCATAGTGGTTAAGAGCTATGGCTGCTGATCAAAAGATCAGCAGTTCGAATTCACCAGGCACTCCTTGGAAACTCTATGGGGCAGTTGTACCCTGTCCTTTGGGTCGCTATGAGTCGGAATTGACTCGACGGCATTGGGTGGTTGTTTGTGTATACATACATAGTTTTTCATATTTGGTGTTCTTTGTTTATTTTGGTTACATTGAATATAAGTCTCCTAAAACATTATGGTGCCCTTTTTTTTGATACTAGTACTTTCTTTTAATAAATTGTTTTGTTTAAGTGCCTTAAGAATTATTTGCTAATGAATAGCCTTATATAAAACTATAGGTGTTTTCATATAAATAGGAGCATTGTTTTAATTGTTACATGGAAGCCTGATTACTTGGCCTGCAGACTGAAATCTCTGCACTCAGGGAGCGTGCATTTTAGTAGTGGAACACCAACAAGAAAAAAGAAATATTGGTATGATGGATGGTGATCAATATTACAGAGCATAAGTAGAGAAGGACGACAGGGAGTCTGAGGTGGGAGTTGGGAGGTTGCCGTTTTTAATTTGGTTGCCTGGGCAGGCTTTATTGAGAGATGACATTTGAGTAAAGACTGGAAGTGAGTTGCTTGGATATGTATCAGAAGAACATTCCAGGGAGAAGGAATAGCAAGTGCAAAAGCCCTGCAGTGGGATCCTGTCCAATTCAAGAAACAACAAGGAGACAGGTGTGGCTGCAGTGGGGCGAGCAACAGTCAAGAGTATTAAGAGACGAGGCCTGCAAAGTAATGTGTTGTGGGGCCTTATAGGCCACTGTAAGGAACTGGGCTTTTACTCTGAGATAGTAGGCAATTGGAAGATTTTGAGTAGAGAAATGTTTTAAAATAAAACAATAAAAGCCAAAGTAAACAAAAAACCTGAAATACAGAAGAGTGTCTTAACAGGATCACTCTGGCTCCTGTCTTGAGAATAAGCTATAGAAGACCAGGGGCAGAATCAGGGAGACCAGTTAGGGGAGTGTCGTAATAATCCAGGTGGGAGATGATAGGAGCTTAGGTTATGATGCTGACAGTGTAGGTGCTACGTGGGTTAATTTGTATATATTTTGAATTTGTTGATGATTTGGATGTGAGGTGTGAGGGGAAGAAAATGTGGAAGGTGACTCCACAGTTACTAGCCTGAGCAACTGGAAAGATGGCATTGGTATTAACTGAGATGGAAAAGGTGGTAGGAGCAGATTGGGGAAGGGAAAATGAGAACTTTGATTTGGGGCATGCTTTAGAGAGATACCAATTAGATATCCAGGTGTGGAGTGTCTTAGACATTTTCGTCTGTGAGTTTAAAGGGGAGTTCTAGGCAAAGTCATGAGAATGAATACAAGTAAAACTGGGGAAATCTGAAAAGATTAGTGCCTTGTATCATTGTCAGTATCCTGGTTGTGATGTATTATAATTTTGTCAGGTGTTATCATACTGAGACAGTGCGTAAAGGGTTCATGGGCTCTTTCTATATATTTTTTTTTTACAACTGCATGTGAATCTACAATTATCTTAACATAAAAAAGTTCAATTGCAAAAAGCATCATGAGCCTATATGAAATCATCAAGGGATACTGAAGAGAGAGAAAAAGGGCAAGACCCCCAGACTCTGGGGCATTCCAGCAATACTAAGTTAGGGAGCTGGGAAGGATCGGCAAAGAAGACTGAGAAGGAGTGGTCCGTGGTGTGAGATGACAGCCAGGAAAGGGCTGGTGTCCTCGGGCCCGTGTTTCCTGCCAGGCCAGCTGTAGGTAATGACTGATGCTAGAGTTCTGGGATTGTGTTACTTAGTTTGGGTTATAGCTAAACATTGTAATCTCTTCTCAGGAGAAAGTGAATTCAGGATGCACATGTCCCGTCTCCAACGGCAGAGACAGTGTCTCTTTGGGCTTTGAGAAAGTTAAATGTTCACCCTACTTCTGGGCACGTTCAACTCTGTTCTTGTGAAAGCAGTTCTCTTGCATTTTTATTAAAGAGCACATCTGGGTCAGTGTTTCTCGCACTCTGCACTATGTACCTAATGTCTGTGATTTATAAATGGTCTGCAAAAAGAAAAAGAAAGTTCCATGGTCAAAGAAATTTAGGAAATGCAGGTTAAAGTTAAAATGGATTTTTTAATACAGGATTCTTCATGCTCCGTGTGACCTGTGAGCCTCTAAAGAGAAGATTTATTTGAACTTGGGATTTTTTTTTCCTTCAATATTTATTAACTTCTTGACATTAATCTTCATAGAATAGTGTGGAGAAGGCTGATCTAGATTAATCATTCTTCAGATTTCCTGAATTGGGAAATAAAAAGTAGTTGTTTAAAGGTACTGACTAAAATGGACTCCTAGATATTTCACTCACGTTCGTGAATCATTTGTAAGGTGGAGTTTATAACTGGATGCTCGTAATACATATTTTCATATTTTTAGAAATTATATCAGGAAAAAGTAAATCTTTCTGATATTTGAAAAAATCTGGGCAATACATAATAGGGACAGACCAGTTATCAGCAGGCTCAGCCTCGGATTGGAGCAGCAGGGGATGTATCCCAGGGCATGGGTATTTTACGTAATTTCAAACTTAAGAAGTTAAGAGTCTGTCTTAATTAATTCTGTTTTCTCTCTGTAACTTTTTATGCTTAGCTTATCAACCTACTTAACTACTTTCTTGAAGCTATTGCTGTTTATCATTATCTGTTCAGGAGTTCTTTTGTCAGTTGCACTTCCTTCAGTTTCAAGAGGTCTTCTCTAATCCTAAGGTTAGGAGATCTTACACCCCACTGCGTGTTAAACCCTCCTGGGCTCTTACAGGGTGTGGTCAGAGCAGGGGCTCAGCAGCCGGTTGCCTTGGTTGGAGTTCCCATGCTGCTTCTTAATGAGATGTGCATGATCTCTGGGCTCCAGTTCCTCATTTGTAAAATGCCGATAATAAGGTGCTGAGGGAGTTAAGCAGAGTTAATGTATGTACTTGGAAAGTGATACTTGGAAAGTGATTGGCACGTAGGAAGCACTCTACAGCTGTCAGTCATCATTGTTACTCTTATATTCTGTTACTACCCTTCATGATTGTGTTTCTGTCTTCATTTTATTCAGATACTATTGCCCTTATCTTTATCCTCTGTTTCATTCCAACCTTCTAACACCAGTTTCACAAATGATTTCTATTAACTTTCTTTTCCTAACCCCATATATCTTCCTTGAATGTCACAGTTGAATTATATAGTAGTCACACCATTAGATTTTTGGTGTCTATAGCTCACTAGGCTTGTATTTCTAGGGAATGTCTATGGATGCTCTTAGGGTTATTTTAGTCATAACTGTCTTTTGTAGTGTTAGAGTATTTTTTCCTAAATTATATTGCCTTCTACTTGGCCACATTGTGGTTTATCTCATACTGTAAACTCACTTCTCTGATTATGAGGTCCTTCTGCAGCCTTGTCACTCTTGTCACTTTGCTCTCTGACTACTTGGAAAATCATACTCTTATCTACGAACTTGGAGAGGCTACTCTGCTCCTGCTTTTTCATATCATTTATTGACATATAGAACCTATAAAAATGGCATGGGGGCAGTGTCTGACCTCTTCTAACTTCACAAGGCAGAAGGAGGATCAAGATCAACAGCCCAAGGCTGATCCCTATGAGACATGCCTCTTCTTTCTGCCATCTTTAACAATTCTGACATCAGTTGTCTCTTCCATGGCACTCTCCTTCTCTGCTGGGTTCGATAACTCATTGCAGTGGCCACACAGAACTCACAGACAGTACTCACAGTTTGGGGGTTTATTAGGGAAGTAACAGTTACAACTCAGCCTTAGAAACACTCAGGATACAGTTCTTAGGACAGCATCTTCCCAGCCGTGCTCTCAGGCACAGCTCTCTCTGAGCCTTGGCCCCTGCCCTGCTAAGGCAAGTAGTACAAAGCTCTGTTACTTCTGCCAGTAAGTACCCAGAGACGCTCCACTCCACCAATAAGCCCCAGCTTTCTCACTCTGTGGGCCAGGAAGCCCACTGCCTGTCTTTCCTGCCACAGTTTCTCTGCCACTGCTCCTTACCCTCTTCAATGTTTACAGCTCTTGTCTCTTGGTCTCCTGGTTTTAGGAGCTTCTCAATGTAGGGATCCCCAGTCAAAAAGACGTTCTGGCTCTTCTTTCTTGGTGGTAGTGGGATCCTGTCTTTCCTGCCTCTGCAATGGCTCACCTCAAGCTCAGCGGGATGGCAAAAATTGACCCATCCCTTTGATGGGCCACAATAACCCTGTCTGCACAGTCCCACCTAGTCACCTGGGTGGGAGTTAGAAGACCGTGGCAAGAAAGTCCATACAAAAGTGATCCATTACACCACAGGACCCTCCTGTTGTAATCCTCCACAACAAAAAATATCTGTTCATTGATACCACTGTGAAGTATGGTGGTGTGAAAAGAGTGAAGCTTTGAAGTCAGCCAGTCCTAGGTAGAAATCCTGGCTTTGTATCTAACGAGCCGTGTATACTTGAGTGAATTACTTTACCTTGCTAAGCCACAGCTTCTCCACTGGTGAGGATTATGTTACAATTTCCTTGCAGGGTTGATATAAGGATTAGAGGTATAATGTATATAAACAGGAAGTACGTACTCAGTGAACGCAGACTGTTGTTACTGCTGCTCCAGCTGCTGATAACTACTATTGTTACTGCTGCTGCTACTGAGGATTGAGCTGGAAACAGTATGTTGGTGAAATCTTCTCGTCACTGAGAATTTAAGGGCAGTCCGTCCACACTCTGGATAGTTGTAATTTGGGCTTATAGTTTTCAGGTCTTGTACTTTCCTTGAAACTACTGGCTGGATGACATCCTACTATGGGGCTTTAATTACATCTTGTATAATTCTCCAGTGTCAGAAATGAGGGCTCTGGCCTTCTCTGTCTAAAGACTATGAAACAACTCTGTTTTGTTGAAAATTTGTACAGGATCTTTTCTGTTTAGGAGGAAAACAGTCCTTTGGAGCTTGCAGAATCTCTTCTTTAAAGGAAACTTTTTATTACCAGGCATTCGTTTCCTAGAAATCATGGCTACTTACCTAGTATTATTAATTTTATGAAAATGTGTAATTGTTCTAGTTAGCAATAGTAAAGTGGCTTTTCCTTTTGTACCTTTGAAATGGTTAAAAAATACACCTGCTTTTCTCAGATGTTAGAGATGCTGAAGTACAGTCACGGAGTTGCGCTTTTCTACCTGTTTTCCATCTCTGTCTTCCCCATCTGTATCTTCTCCAGTGTATCTGCCTCGATAGATTCAGCATTACAAAGAATAGAAGTAAAGTTTTAAGTTTTCCAGGTTTCCTTTTCTTGATAAAAAGTTGGATGTAGGGTGAGATATTTCCCTCTAGCGCATCTTCAGAGTGTAAGAGTCTTTGGTAAATCAGTAGGTAAACCAGCCTTGGAAACTATGCTGCTTAACCAGTTGTCTATTTTGCTGAATGAATCAAAGGTACCAAGTGCCGCAATTTGAAGTGATTTTAAAAGTGGGTGTAGTTCTGTCAGTGGCTTCCAGGTTTGTTCTCAGCAAGTACAGTGGAAAAGGTCTTGACTGGGGTCAAAGTATCAGTGTTCAGAACCCAGCTTGCTTACTCGCTAGCTTTGTGGTCAACGTTGCCTCAGTTTCTTCTTCTGTGAAATGGGGTTGAAAATAATCTTCACAGGATTGTTTTTGGAGACTTAAAAGAGATATAAAATGTATTTTATGGATAAAAATATGTGTATTGTACTTTATTAAATTTCCTTGATTTTAAAGGGCACTCAGGAAGAAGTGAAAATGGAAGACTGACTTCCCTGGAAAGTATGAGTTTCTCCCTCCTATTTCAGAAAGGCTGAAGAGATACTCGGTTTTACACTTGGCACCAATAGTAACTACATGGCCCTTTCATACCATCATCTAGATAACTCTTCCATGTATTCATTAGCACTGAACATTGATCCTTACTGTCTGTGTGGAGGACTGTGAAGGTGCTGGAAGTGGAAACACCACTGAGACATGGTTCATGACACCAGGGTAGTTACAGCATAAGGGGACCAGAAATGTAGACCCTGAATTCACATCTTACAGGGCCAGTCAGATGATGTCACAATCAGTTAAGCAACTAATACCACATGTCTTTTGTATTACGTGATTTTTGTTACATGCTATACCAGAAGAGAATCTGGATTTGCTTCCAAAGAGAAATGTCACTTTATTTTGCCACTCCACTCTCCGCTAAACCACTGAGCCATTAATTACCTTTCCCAAATACAATAAGTAAGCTGGCTTAGGAGGAGAATGGCAGCCTTTTCCTGGAAGTGTTGTGTTTGTAAATATTACTTCTGTTAAGAAAAAATGTTTATTTCCATTAAATCTGTGACCATTGAAGAATATGGAAGGGATCATTCCTTTTTTTTTCTCCCCCCTTTAAAATCTGAATCTGTTTGAAGGCATTACTGGCTCTGATCATAGTGCAAGTAATAGAGGTTTACGTATCCGTTTTATATATGTGGTTTTGCAGGTGGAGAGGGAAAGCAGGGATCTGATATGTGAGGTATACTGACCTCCTTGGCTTTGTTTCCTTTTCTAAATTTTGAAATATTACAGGGACTGGAGAATTTGGGACATTGCACCCCTAGATTCTCTCATCTTACCACAAACATTGATTTCCCAAACCACATACTTAAAAAAAAGCAACTGTAAAATAGTTTTTTCATTTCAGAGTAGATGCAATACATTTGCCCTTGGTATGTAATTGCAAGTCAGTAGGTAGGAACTACGCATCAAGGTATGGTGGTTTCTGGCAGTTTGGACTTCTACCTTTGGTATCTGATAACCAGGGAAGAATGGGGGACCCCGTGAAACAGAAAGTCAATGAAATTTTAGCATTAGCCCTTCATTTAGGCAAAATACACCGGTCTTTACCAGCCATTCTGAGGGCACTACTATTTCCCCTGACTCCTGGCCCTGAGAGTAGTTGCTTGTAAATTACAAATTAAATTGCCAGAGGTTAATACTGTCAACAAAATTAACACCAGCCCTGTTCATGATTGCCCTAGAAACTACGTGGACTAAACGATGATTTGAAGGCCTCTGTTTGCAAAGTGAAGATAGGTGACAACTAACAGAGTTGTAGAATTGGGACCATAATCCAGCCTTTGTTATGTACAGGCAATAGAACATTTGAGCATAGAATGGCATGAATTGGTCCTTTAGTAAGACTATTTTGGCCATGATATTCAGTATCTTTTCGGGTAGAAAACTGGCAGAGAGATCAGCTAAGCTTTTTCACCATCCTGGCATAAGATCTTAACAGCCTGACTCACAGTAAAGGAATTGACTGTGAGGCAAGACATGGACATTAGACGTAGAAACCACACTTTTTACCTTGGTTGTATTGCTTAATGGCTTTGTTACTTTAGCATGTTTAGCCTCAGCTTTTCTCATCTGCGGAAACCCTGGTGGCGTAGTGGTTAAGTGCTACAGCTGCTGACCAAAAGATCAGTGGTTCGAATCCACCAGACGCTCCTTGGAAACTCTTTGGGGCAGTTCTACTCTGTCCAGTAGGGTCACTATAAGTCAGAATCGACTCGAAGGCAGAGGGTTTGGTTTTTGGTTTTTGTTCTCATCTGCAATATGGGGGTTTTTAGATACTGTAGCCTCTAGGACTCAAGTCTAGCTCTGATAGGTGATATTTCAGAATTGTTCACTGATTGAAAAATAGAAAAATGGAGGGGTCATGCTAAGGATGATGACTTTAGAGTTATCTTCATAAAAGTGATAGTTGGGGAGCCCTGGTGGCACAGTGATTAAGAGCTCAGCTGCTTACTGAAAGGCTGGCAGTTTGAACCTACCAGCCACTCTGAGGGAGAAAGATGTGGCAGTCTGCTCCGTAAAGATTTACAGTCTTGGGAACCCTGTGGGGCAGTTTTACTCTGTCCTGTAGGGTTGCTGTGAGTTGGAATTGATTGACTCCACAGCAGCAACTTTAAGTGATAGCTAGAATTGTGCCTAAGGATGAGACTTATGAGTTAACTGTTCTAAGTGGTAAATATTTACATACGATGTTATGCAACAACTCAAATTCAGTATGCCCAAAGTTCAATTTATTTTTCCCACCAAATGTGCTTTCCCCTCTCCCCAGGACTTCCAGTCTTGATTAATGGCATTACCATTCTTCTGTCACTCGCGGCAGGTATTTGGGGGGTCATCATTGCTCTCCCTCATTTACTGTTATTTAGTTGATGCTTACACAGGTAGTCCCTAGCTTACCATGGGGTTCTGTTCTGATGGCTCTGTCATAAGTCGGTTCTGACATAAGTTGAATACCTCTTTTTTTTTTCTTTTATTTTTCATCATTATCGCCTTTTATTATTAGTATCTATAAATCTGATCTTTATTTGTCTTTGGAGGTTGGAAACATTACATATAAGCTTACAGATATATTTTAATACATAGTTACATAAAGAAATACACAAATCATAAAAATTTACTCCAGTGGTGAAGGAGAGTTGGGTGATATTTGCATCTTGTCACTTACAGATATGGGGGTGGCGTTTCTAGTCATAAAATTAGAGTTGTCTGTATGGGCCATTTCTTTTTTTCTTCATATATTTCGTGGTAACATTTCACTGCTTCCTGATGCCACCTGTGGACTTCAACAAAGCGATCAGTGTTTGGGTCCATATTTTCAAGCATAGTTTAGCAAAAAGCCAGCCAATTCTTTCACTGTAAAATTTGTTAACTTCTGTCCTTTCTCTTTTTCGTTATTTCGTCAGCATTTCTTTACTTTCCAAAACCCACTAAGTCCTGTCGGTTTCCCTTCTTTGGGATCTGTGACCTTTTCTACATCAGAAATATCAAATTAAACGCTGCAACAATGTATGTAGTACCTAGTAGTAACGATAAGGTGTACCAAAAACAATGGTAGGTCATAAGTGAAGTTTGTTATAACTCAAATGTGTTGTAAATTGGGGGCTACCTGTATTATATGAAACCAGCAGGTTTATCTCTCTGAACTGTCCTTGTCTCCATTAACACTGCTGCTGCTTTAGTTGAGGCAGTCATTGACCTATTTCACAAGTGTACTCCCTGACTGAAGCCTGTCCTCTTTCCGAACTAGCCTTTCTGTTTCTAATACACAAATCTGATACTTTCCTGTTACCTTTAGGATAAAGTTCTTAGTGTAAACACTTTAGCGTGACAGTCAAGAGTGACAGTCAAGACGTTCCCTGAAATGGCCCTGCTGTCTCTGCAGCTTCGTCTTCCACTAGCAGTCAGGGCCTTCCCTGAAGTGGCCCTGCCGTCTCTGTAGCTTTGTCTTCCACTAGCAGTCAGGGCCATCCCTGAAGTGGCCCTCGTGTCTCTGCAGCTTCATCTTCCACTACTGCACCTTTGTGCTCTGCATTCAGTTCCCTGAAGTGCCGTCGCCTCTCATTCTTCTTTGCCTTTGCTCTGCCTGGAATCCCCTTTCCCTGTTTTGCTAACTCTGTTCTTCCTTCAAACCCAAGTTCACTGTAACATCTTCACTGTGCTTTCCTCATGGCCCTTCATAGTAGCTCAGTCCTCTGTACTACCATTGCATCTTACACATGTCTCTTCTCTAACAGTTTTCACAATTTTGTAAACGTTTGTTTCAGTACGTTTCCCTGACAGTGAACTTGAAGGGAGGAACGGTGTCTTTTTTAACTTTGGACTGGAACACTTAGCACAGTACCTGACATGTGCAGTGGGTAAATGCTCAGGCTCCCTCTTAGGCACATAATACCTGTTAACACTTCTCAGAACAAACTCAAACAGTGCCGTAGGTGTTTTACTGATATTTCTTAATCTGATGATGACTGTCTTAAATGTAGTCCCAAATGTCTAAGTGGAAAGGTCTTGAGAACTGGTTGAATTTACTTCTGGCTTGCTGTACAGCCTCTTTTGAGCTTTTTTTTTTTTTTAATGTATGCTTACCAATCTTCTTAAATTGAAGATTACATTTTAAAAATCAACATTAAATTTTTTTTTTTTTATGATTTTTGGCTTTAAATGATATTGGAAAGAAAGAATGTGGCCTAGCTGAAATGAACCTGGACATTTTTTTCCTTATGCCTACCCTCCTCCCCCATGGTATGTTTATAATATGAATGAAACTTCAAAAGAACAGACTAATGTAATTAAGCCAGATTATTCCTTTTATGTCTAGCCTTGGATTTGGTCATGTGATCTTCAGAAATATGCAAGTAGATCCACTTATTTCATTTTAGACTTTAGAAGGAAAGGATTATCCTTAGAAATACATCAGAAGAATCTATTTCAGCAGTTTCCATTGAATAGGAAAATTACTAATTTGCAGTCATAATCTCTAAATATTTGTTTTTGAAATAGATCACCAATCCTGTTCTCTTTGCATTGAAATCTTAGATGGTATTTGCTTTAAGTGCTACACTGCATTTTTCTATAAAAAAGCTACTGCAGCACTCACCAGTAAAACGTGTCATTACCTAAAGACAAACATTGGCTCAGAACTTTGAGCTTAGCAAATTTCACTGTCTTCTGCCAAACAATCCAGTATCTCAAATGATGACTATTTCAGCAGGCATCTTTCATGAATAAAAATTACAGGTAAGAGTTATTTTTCTGTTCCAAAAGCATTAATGATGTTTGTTGTATAAAAATTTATTAATCATAAGGTATGCTTTCATAGTTATAAAAATTTAGTGTACATTTTAGTGATGAAATTTTATATAATGTGCTTTTCTAAATTTTTTAAAGCTTGTTTTTGTAAATATCTTCATTAGTTGTTACAGTTCCATCCCTTAAAGTAAATACCGTGTAGTTAAAGCCACAAAACAAGATTGGGATCATTGCTCTTAATGCTGGTTATTTCAGTGACCAGCGTTCTCACCGACCAGTGTCTTAGCCCACAGAATGGAGTCTAATCAAAACCTCTGGCACAAACCTCATTGCGGAGATACTAAGACAACTGAAATGTTAAGAAAATACTCAGTTTCCCCAGTTGGAAAGCCAGCAATACTAGTTAACACATGCTTAATGGCTTTCATTTTAATACTGCATAAAATTAATTTATTAGAATAGCCATATGTGAAAATGATTAACTTGGTAGTATTTCTGTTGTAATAAAGTGAGGTCTTACTTTGATAACATCTGTAACGTAAGCTGAAAAGGGAAGAAAGCCTTTTATAAAATATCTTAAAAATTGTTTTGTGACCAATTTATTTTACTCAGGTTTTTTCAACTACGTGTAAAATTTTCAAAAGCTTAGAAATAAAAATCAATTGTAATGAAATATACAGATTTATTTCTAGCTCCATTAATCCGATATTTACCTTTTGTTTCTTCAGTCTAATTTTGATGCATTTTCATATTACTTTTTCTGTATTATTAATACTGTTACTATTTTCCCATGTAAATCATTGAAGCAGTGAAGTTGCACTATGCACTTGATATTTTCTTATCTTTATAAATATTGTTCCTGATTCAATTCCTGACAATATTACAAAAATTATCCCCCAAATGCTTGACATTTGTTTAACTTCTTCAAAGTTTTGTACAAGTTTTATTCATTTCAGCTGTTCAGTAAATTATTGTAATACACTACTGATATTGTGGTTCTACTAAAAAAGGACGTGATCTATTTTTTGAAATTTGTGATCTTATGATAACTGAAGTATAGATAAGTAATTTTGTACAGTTAAATTTTTAATATGCAGTAAATACTAGCATTTAAAAACCTAATCTTTTAAATATGCCCTCAAAGAACAGAGTAAAGAAAGGAGTGTTTGTCACTCCATTCTTCAAAGACTAACTGGGCGAGTAAAGGAGGGGGGTTTGCCAACTCCATTCTTCACTGACTAACTGGGAGAGTAAAGAAGGGGGTGTTTGCTACTCCATTCTTAACTGACTAACTGGGAGAGTAAAGAAGGGAGTGTTTGCTACTCCATTCTTCAAAGACTAACTGGGAGAGTATAGAAGGGGGTGTTTGCCCCTCCATTCTTAACTGACTAACTGGGAGAGTAGCTTTTAGGACTTTTGACATTTCTGTCCCATTAGGTGTCTCCATTTCTCCGCCGTCAGATTTAAGTCAGTGTATTATTGCTTGTGTTAAATATGTTATTTCGTAGATAGCTATTAAGCCTTCATAAAGTTACAAGTCACGTAATTCTTGGTCAGTGGCGTTTCAGATCAGGTAACCTGCTTACGCAAATTAAAATTGAGTTTGATATATCAAAAATAAGATTTAGTCAACAGTAGTTTCTAAAACAAAAATACTTTGTGAAAGCTAGGTTTTATATTAAAATCAATTATTTTAAAATATTTTCCAGATGACATTTATCTTTGTAATATCTACAGTATGACTGTTAATACAAAAAAAAAAAAAAACCCATCTTGTGAATGCTATAAGTTAGCTATAATAGTATTTTTAGAATTAGGCAAAGTAATAAAATTCTGTAGTTAATATTGGAGCTGTGCTTATGAAGGTTTGTAAGAGAATATATCCTTCAAAATTCTAAACCATTCCTGTGATTTTACTGCCTCCAGAGTAAGTAAATTATAATATTTGTTGAAATGGCATTATCGTATTGAACTTCAAAATAGATAAAATACCTCTCACTTTCTAAGTCCTATAATAGTAAATACTGATGCACATTATATAAATAAGCCTATAAAAAAAAAAAAAAAAAGCCTATAGCCTGGTTTTATTTTTTAAAGAGTTAATAATTTTTTTTTTCTGAAACTTTTACTAATGTGCTGTCTTTTATTTTAAATTGTACTTAGCAAAGAAAACATATCTTACATGCTCTTGCTTAGAGAAGAAGGAGATAGGTGTTAAGTTTTAAATCTGTATTCATGTATTTAGTTTGTTTATTGACTCTATTCCCATACATTTTATTTTTACCTTAAAGTATTTACAGAGGTCATGCTATCATAGTATAAAATGTGCACTAGTTTAGATTTATATTTTAATTATTTTAAGCATACAAAAAAAAAGATTTCATTTGTCAATATTTATTTTGTTTTCAAGATTAAAAAATGAGGCTCCCAGTGTGGAACAAGAACCTGTGTCAGAGGTAAACTTTTGTTTTACTTCATACCCTAAAGGTTTACACATTTTAAAGTATTGGTAGATGTAATTTTCCAGACATTTACATTCCATTCTGCATACCTTAGTAACAACTATTGGCATGTTACAGGAAGAAAAAAATTGAGATTTTTGTTTTTTATTTTCATTAGATATAGAAATATCTAACCCTAAATAAAATTATAAGGTGTTTTTGTGTTGACAAAGGCATCATATATTTCACTTGCCTGTTATTTAGTTCAACTTATTAGTAATAGAGATAAATTTATGATTTAAACATCCTGAAATCAATAAACCTCAGTCAGATTTAGCACACTGGAAGATTTGTCTTTCCAGATGATGTAATTTTCTGGAGCAAAAAAACTGTCAACGATTTTAACTAATTTTTAAAATAGAAATACTCTGAATAAATTAAATAGATTTCCAGCTGTCTTAAACAAGTACTCTGAATGTTAACGCTCAGAATTATCATATAAATGTTGTCTACTGGACGGTCTAATAGATGTGTGTAGAAGTAGTTTTCTCGGGTACTTTCTTGATGTCAATTTCTTTTGATATTACTTAATATTACTTCTCTCTGATTATAGTGAAGTGATGCAGGTTCAGCACTACTTTAATTTTTGGACAGTATTTCTGTCTTATACAGTGAAACTAGGTAGAAGTAGCAGCCTTCTCCCAAGTGACTTTCTTTATACCGCAGAAAATTTTCTTTTTAAGTGCAAATAAATTTCTTTAATAGATACAGGATTTTTTTGGTTATTTGGTTTTTCTTGAGTGTTGGTAGTTTGTGGTTTTCAAGGAATTGGTACAGTTCATCTAAGTTGTCAGATTTATGTATAGTGAGTTGTTTGTATGATTTCTGTTTCCTTTTAACATCTGTGGGGTCTGTAGTGATATCCCCTCTCTCTTTCCTGATATTGGTAATTTGTATGTTCTTTTTTTTTTTCTATTGTTGACATATATTTTACTTTTACATATGTTATAAAACATTTGTTATTGTTGTGCTTTGATGGTCAGTTATCTACTAGAGCAATTAAAAATTCAGAAATAAATTTTGTATTTACCTTCAGTTTTACCACTTCCAGTGCTTTTCATTTTTTTAATGTAGATCTGCATTTCTGTCTGGTATCACATTCCTTTTGCCTGAAGAACTTCCTTTGACGTGTATCATGTTGCAGATCAACTGGTATTCTTTAAGATTTTGCTTATTTCAAAAATCTTAAAGTTTCATTTTTGAAAGATACATTTTGGTGGGTATAGAATTTTGATTTAGCAGCCTTCCCCCCGCTCCCCCCCCACCCCCCAGCAGTTTAAAGAAGTCATTTTATTGTCTCTGGCTTACATGTTCTCTAACAAGATGTTCTACTGTAATTCCTATCTTTGTATATGTAATGTTTTTCTATATATGTAATTGTTTTTCTTCGGCTGCCTTCAAGATTTTTTTCTTTAGTTTTAGTTGTCAGCAGTTGGAACATGATGTGTCTAAGTCTAATTTGTTCATTCGTTTATTTATATGTTCATCTCTTTGCGTATTTATTTATTTATGGCATTTATCCCAATTTGTGTTTTCTGACCTGTTCTCTATCTCTGGTTCTGTGTTTCCAATTTTGTGTATGTTAGACCATTTGATGATGTCAATCTTTATTCTTGGATGCTCAGTTCTGTTTTTTTCCCCACTACTTTTTTCTTTTTCTTTCTGTTTGGATAATTTCCGCTGACCACTCTTCAATTTTACTGATTCAGGTTATCAAGTCTACTCGTGAGCCCATTAAAGGCACTTTTCATCTCTGTTGTGTCTTTTATTTCTAGCGTTTCCATTGATTCTTTCTTATAGTTTCTGACCCTCTGCTGAAATTCCCATTCTATTCATGCATGTTGCCCCTTTTTCTACCAGAGCATTTAACATATTAATCGTAGTAATTTTAAATTTTCTGTCTGATAAGCTGTAACATCTGGGGTGTAACTGAGCCTCACACTGTTGATCGCTTTGTTTCTTGACAGTACGTCGTTTTTTCTTGGTTTTCAGTGTGTCACCATAATCTGTGGTTGAAAAATGGACTTTGTGGTAAATAATATTTTTATCTGGATACGAGCACACCTTTTCATATGGTGGGCCATTACTGTGGCACAGCAGTAAGAGCTCAGCTGCTAACCAAAAGGTCAGCAGTTCAAATCCACCAGCCACTCATTGGAAATCCCATGGGGCAGTTCTACCCTGTCCTGTAGGGTCACTATGAGTTAGACTCGACTCGATGGCAGTGGGTTTGGCTTATTGTTTTTGTTGTCAGGAGCTGGCCTGCATTATGGCTTTGTTGTTGCTACTTCAGTATACTACCAGCTTCAAATTCTTTAGTATTTCCTTATGCTTAGGGTGGAATCCCTGGCTAGCACAAAGGGACAATTAGTGGGAGGGTTAGAAGTTCAAACCCACCCCGAGCCTCTTGGGAAGACAAGCCTGGCTATCTGCTTCTGAAAGGTCACAGAGTTGAAGACTGTATGAAGTAGTTCTACTATGCAGACAGTTACAAATTTGGCTGCAAAAACACAGAACTCCAGCCATTGAAAACAATCAAGTCTCTAAAGTTGACACTATTAGAACATATTTACCATGAAATTCAGAGTTAAATAATTTTCTTTGAATAATGAGAAAAAAATAAAAGGAAATGTTAGACATTTCAGAAACTAGTAAACAAAATGTGAGCAAAAAAATAAGAAAATACCATTTGAAATAAATTTCAATAATTTTTCATTGTGGTCACCTGTTTCTTATAAAATAAAATGATTTTAATAGAGCATGGACCCATCCAAGGACCACCTGTAAGTTTTAGAGAATCTGTCTCACATGATGGTCAAAGAATTCTTTTTTTTTTTTTAATTTTATTGTGCTTTAGGTGAAAATTTACAGTGCAAATTAGTTTCTCATTCAAAAACTTACACACAAATTGTTTTGTGAGATTGGTCGCAATCTGGCCAAAGATTTTTAACAGACAATTCTTGTAGATAGAATTCTGGAGGTGAATTGATTCATTATGACTGGCTTATTTATTCCAAAGAATCCATTAATTTGTTTTCCATGCATACTTTCTAGCAGTAATATAACAGAATCAAATATTAGCAACTAAAAAAAAAATGGTTTTAAAGATTGAAAGATTTTTAACAGAATTTGTGTCCATAAAAATTCCATGTTTCATCATACTGCTTTTTAAAAATGGAAGTGTTTGTAAAAGTGAATTCAAATGGATAGTTTTATAGTTGATGCTTTGCAGAAGGTGATAAAGTAAAAGAACCAAAAATGGTGGAATTTGCGCAAGTGATTTTAGATGTTGATATGCTTTGTGCCAAATAATTTACCACTTACAGGATCACAAGAGATTATTGGAAGTCCACGTTCTGGAATGTTTCTAAATAAGTTGGACTTGGAGCATGTTATAATCATATAGTAATCATAAAAATGAATCTGTCACATTTGTGTAATAAAATGCAAAGCAAATTATAATCCTATTAGCAAATCATGTTAAATCTGAAATACTATTGAGAATAAAAGTACCTGGTCTTACATTTTGATTGAACACTAAATGTAGTCCATCATGAGCAAATGTGTCAAATTATTAGATATATTTACATTAAGAATAATGAGAAGAGAATACAAGAGAAGAAAGTTTTATTGACTTGATTGACATGTGAGAAAAGACCAGAGAATTATATCTCAATAAAGCTGTTATTAAAAAAAGAGAAAACTGATCTGCTCTAACTTACAAAATTATTAATAAGTAGGAAAGAGATGATCTTTACATTTAAACATGCTTGGCCAGGGATCTGATCTTGGAGCAGATACAGCAGATGAATGCAAAGATGTGTAAGTCCTTATTTCCAAAAGTGATAGTGTCAAATTTGTACCTTCCTCAGATCATAAACGTAGTTCAGTATGGAAAAATCCTGCTTCTGTGACTTCAAATATGGTAATATTTTTTCTGTTGTACAAAGGATATATATGTATGTGAAAATTCAGTGAGCAGATGTCACGTTTTCATCTGTTCTAAGGACCACATTAAAAACACTGTACAAATAGCCAGTGGGCGTAAGATCGAATGCAGTCAAATACTTTGCACACGAATTAAAGATATCCATCCAGTATTAAAAGATACACTATCAAATGACAAAATAAATTATTCTGAAATCAAATGTATATTGGTAGATTACAAATTTTTATGCAGATTACCTTTACCAAGAGGCAAAGGTTCATAAAGCTCTGCAGTCAGAAAACATGACTATACCTAAAGCTGCATCCTTAATAAAAGACCTGTCTCTCTGCTTACACCAAATAAGAGAAGTTTTGGAAGTACGTTTGAATGTAAAACTTGACCAAGAAAATCTGAACGTAAGTGAAAAAGCAAAGAAATTGAATGTGTATGAATCACTGGGTGAAAGTATCAGTAAGGTATGGGAAAGTGTTCATTGACTAGAAATTGAGATTATAAATGCCCTGACTTCGTATTTGGAAAGGAGATATGAAAAATCAAATGAGATATCTTCAGATTTTGAATTTAAAACCAGAGAAAAGTTCTTTTTATAAATAAACCTAATTTACAAAAAGCAGTTGCTGACTTGGCTCTTAAATATTCAGACAATTTAAGTTATACAGAAATTTCATGTGAATTAGTTTAGAACAGCGTACAGTGTCAGTCATTTGTAATATGAAATCAGCATTGTGTTTAGATCCTCTAAGATGGGTTCACATTGGTTTGTCGTGTCAGGACTTTCCTTTGCCACTTGCTTGTGTTGCATGTCCTTGTTTCCTGGACCGTGAGTTTCTCTTCTCTTGGTTTATCCTCATTTTTATGAAACATGTCCTCTAATAGCTTCCTCAGAAAGGGTTCATCTTTTTTCAGTCCTTGCCTGCCTAAAACTGTATTTACTTGAGTGATAGTTTGGCTGATGTACATAGAAAACAGTTTTCCTACATGGGTTTGAAAATATTGCTCCATCATCATCTTATATCCAGCATTGCTTTTGATAAATTTGATGGCATTCTTGTCCCCCTTTGTTTGTATTTAAGTTATTTTATTATTTGGGGGGAATTTTATAATTATTTCAAACATGTTTTGAAATTTTCATGGTGATGTGCCTCATTCATTATGGTAGGCATTCAGCAGACTTTTTCAATCTGGAGTTTTCTGTTTGGGGAGGTTTTCTTGCATTGTTTCTTTGATAAATTTTCACTTTTCTCTGGTCTCTTTTTTTTTTTTTTTTTTTTTGTAAACTCCTATTTCTCTGACATTGGACCTCACTGCTCGAATTCTGTGGTATTTTCTTTCTTGCCTTCTATCCTTTTGTTTCTTTGCTTCCTTTTTAAAAAGACTGCTGAATGTAATTATTTATTTTAGTTGCCATACTTGTAATTTTGAAGATCTCTTCAGTTTTTGTTTTGCTTTTCAGTTTTTCCAGTTCTCTTTGTTCTTATAGGATGAATACAGTAACTTCTTGTGCTCTCTAGAGACAGTGGGATGGGTAGGGGGTGTTCCTTTGTTCCCGGCACTGTCTCTGATTTTCTCTAAGCCCGTTTCTTCCTTTTTTGTTTATTTTGGTCTTTCATAGAAGAGGAGTCTTCCATTGTGTGGTGGTCCTTGGCTGACAATAGGTAAAACAATGAGGCGCTAAAAAATGAATTGAAAGCCCTGTGTGTTTGGATAGAACAGGGCTGCGTTGCACAGCTATACCGGGTGTACACTGCACAACTACAGAGGGCACTGTTTACATATACTCCTTTGTCCTCAGAAATTATCAGTATTTACCATGTGAGAGAAAATTGTGAAATATAAAAAATATTACGAACTTACTGAAAAATAACAATATGCCTGTTATATGTTGTCATAAATGACTTTTTTCTGAAAAATACCTCTTTTCCAAAACAAAATAAATTCAGTGAGAGAGTGGCATTGTTTTAACTTTTGCATGTCTCTTTAATGTCTTAGTTTAATAGAAGAAAACTGGATTTTCATATCTGGTTCTGCATTATGTCTGTTATGTTGTTTTGGTTGAAATATATGAAGAATATCCAGCCTCACCCAGTGCTTAAATAGCCTTTTCAGGTAACTCTGAATATTCTTCTTTGATACTACACAAACTGGATGAATGTTTGTTTTCTCAAAGGCTTGTTTTAACGCAGAATATGACTCCATATAACTGAGCATTTCATACTCTATTACATTCAAATCTACTGGTCTGTCTTACACTTGAAATCAGTCTTTTATCCAGGCTTGGTTTTATAACATCATGCGTTGGTCATTTGGAAAACATTGGTTCACCGAGTTACATAGGTCTTCCAAATCGGGACACATTTCATTATACAAAACCAGACAGTTAACGTTCATTAATATCGGCACTAATCTCATCAGAAAAGGCTTTAAGTATTGGAAAGCTTGCAAACTCAGAGTGGTGGAACACATTTTCCCAGAGCTTAATTTTGCTTGAATTTTATTACTGGCATGGAATACTGTCAGTTGTTTCCATTAAAGTGACAGGTGCACTTTTGTAAGTTTCTAAGAATATGTCTGTGAAGTACCTAAGCCTGAATATCCATAGTTTGACATTCTTTAAAATAAAAATGATGTTCCGTGAAAAAAAAAGTGGTTAAGTCAGCTCGCAACTCCATCACCCGCCCAAGGGTTTTCGGTATACCACAGCAGTGATTTATGCACACTATATATTTCACCACATGGAGCATTAAAAGACATGACCTCAAGGACTGAGATTTAATAAATTTTACTGCTTGCATGTAGTGGTGAAGAATACCATGAATACCAGTATTGTTTGCCTTTTTTCATGCCAAGGTGCACCTGCACCAACAGTTTTGACCTTGCGTGTCTCCTGAAAGTGCCTCAGGGGCCCCCGGTGTCTCACTGACGTGGACCGCACGGTGAAAGTTGCTCCCTGGGTTTGTGCACTGTACAGCCTGCATGATCTGCATGAGAATTGTTTAGGCTTAATGTAGGAGAATAATGTGCTGAGGTGAGTGACTGTGGAGGGATCCCCTCGAAGTTATGAGGAGTCTTTTCTCTGGGGCTGATAATCTCCTCCAAAGAGGAATCTTCCAGACTGCACTGGGGGTGGTACAGTGGGGTTGGCACCTCTAGTGGCTGCCATTTGGGAGCCCAGCAGAGAGGATATGAACTTTTACTAAGTCTTTCTGTTTTCTCTCAGTACTTCACCCCTGCACCTTGCTGTTCCTGATGTTCCTGGGTCTAGACCTTTTCTACTTCAAAGGGTTAACCTCTAGCCACTGTGGTAGGAGAAGGGACAGGGTAACTGGTGGTCCGAATTGGGGGAGGAAGTTCATTTAGATTTCCCAGCAGTCCCTTCGCTTCATTTTTACCTTTTATGTGTTGATTATTGTACTGGGTTCTTCCAAGCACAGGTCTCTTAGGTTCTCTCAGCAAATTGACTGTCTTCTCGCACTCCCCCACTGCAGACATTTTTTTTTACTTCCTTCACATTGCTGAATCTATTACCACTGTCTAGCCACTCTGTGTCTTCCAGATTTTGTTGAAATCTCTTTGGCTTTTAGTATGCTTTGGTATCTTGGTCTTCATGAGTGAAAATTTCTTACTTCTTTGTCTGCATTTTAGCAGTGTGAGGAGATAAATATGTGCATTAATATGCCATTATCAGTGACACATGCTTGAGGCAACCTACTACAGTGGCTAAGAACTAGGCCTGGATTTGAATCTTCAGTCCACCTCGTACTGGAGTGCCTCATCTCATTCCTCAGTATAAAATCATAATTTTTTATAGTATCTAATAGAATTAAATGAGATAGTTAATGTCAGATTCTTCACATGCTTCCTCACCCGTCATGTGTGTTCAGTAATTGGTAACTGTTATGAACTGGTAGGTTGGCATTCCCCCTATAAAACATTTGCAAAAGCAAAATATTTGTCTATAGCCTAATATTCTTGGGTTTGACAGTGGAAGGATTACTATGATTCCTTATATTAGATCATAGTTTCAGAGGTGTTTTATCTAAGTATCTATACTTGATATGTTTATATAAAACACTGTGGACAGATAACCAGACCAGACCAGACCCAGTGCCATCGAGTCGATTCTGACTCATAGCGACCCTATAGGACAGAGTAGAACTGCCCCACAGAGTTTCCAAGGAGCGCCTGGAGGATTTGAACTGCCGACCCTTTGGTTAACAGCTGTAGCACTAGATATTGTTATTCAAATTCAAGTTGTGTTAAACTAGTTTTAGTAATTTACTAGTTCTCTATTCAAATATTATGAGCCATATTTGAAAGAGAAACTAAGGAATGTAGGTATAAATGTAACTGGATAACTGTGTCTTAGTCGCCATTGAAACTAGTTTGGTATCCTGGAATCTGTATAGGTTTTTCAAAAAGAATTCTTAAAATCCTGAATAATGAGGATTATTCTGGAACATGCTTTAGATTACAAAATTGTTTTTCCATTTCTTTGGTATATTAGGTTGCACACTCAAGTCCCTTTTATCCAGAAGGTTTAGTACAATAAAAACTGTTTTCTTTAGGCTTAGCCATGAATGTAAATGAAAAGTATTTTTAATCGTTTCAGAAAATGTCAAGACCTCATATAGCTGAAGGAGAAACAGAAACATCAACATCTGAAAGGTAAATATAAGGAACAGCTGAATCTCTTGAAATTCAGGTTATAAAATAACTTGTGCAGTGTTATTTCACAGGCAATTGGCAAAGGTGTACCTAAATTTTTGTATGTGTTATTGCTTTTAATAATGATTTTTAATTAAAATACAAACTTGAATTTTTATTTTAACAAAAATGTACTCTAGATCCTTAATTATTTTTTTTTAATATTTTAGACATGTGGAGTATATTTTTTTCAAAAATTTACTTACTAATAAATAAAACGTTAACCGATTTTAGTTGCCTCCATTAAATGAAAACAGTTACAAGATGTGTCAGTGAAACAATTATTGCAAATAGGTAATCTTAACATCTTTTTTTTTTACATTTCTTCAAAAAGCCGTAGAGCTAGTTCTGATGTGGGAACTCAACATAAAAGTTTCATAATTAAGGGATTGATTTTTAAAAATGTAATCCTCAAACAGAACACTAAGGAACACAAGACACTTCATAATCCCCTTTAGCAAAAGAGAATCGCAGCCTTTCAACAAGAACGTTACTCCAGATAATTTTGTTTTGTCTTTTAAGTAATTTCTCCCTTTTCCATCTTTATGTTTTATATTGTACAGTAGATTGCTTGTCAGTCTGTTGAGATTAATTCATCTGTTGCCCTTAAAAAGCAAGATAAGGCTTCGTGGTGTGTTCTCAGACTGTACTAGTGAAGTCGTCTAGCCCTTTCCCTACCTGCTCCTTTGTTCTTCTGGGGGAGAAGTTAATGCAAATGCAACCAAGGAATTAAAAAAGCAGTCTGGTCCCCTCTATATTATTGAACATTTTCTGTAAATTGTAGTTAGTCCAGCAAGTCTTAAAAATCAGAATTAACAAATTTGAAATGAAGAGGAAAAAATTTACAATTTTTTGCACATAAATCTATAATGGACCTGTAAGATTCAAGAAAAATGAGTTAAATGATTAGAATTAATAAGAGTATTAATTCAGGCAGCATGGTGTAAAAATGTGAACCTTTCCTGTATACAAATAATACACAATTACAAAATACAATGGATAAAATAATACACAATTACAAAACACAATGGATAAATTTATAGGATCTAAATGAAGAAAAGAAAAATTTACTAAGATATAAAATAGTATATTAATAACTTGAATGACAGACCATTTTCCAAATTATGGATTTAATGACTGCTCAAAATCCTAATGAGATTTGGTTTGCTAACTGTCAAAATTAAAATAAGGTTCATATTTTTCCATTTATTAATACCATAACTCATTTAATCATTGTTTTATTCTCTGTAGTCACTATTTTAAACTAATAAGCATCCTGTACAAATATCTTTTACATTTTTAAACTACTAAGTTCGTGGAGAAGAACAGGAGTATGTGGGTGATTTGCTCTGCTAGATAATAAAGAACACTTTTAATGTATAATTGTTAAGATTGTGTGGTATTGACTCAAGAATAGTCTAAAAAACAGATGATGAGTAGAACAAAATTAATAGCAGAGAAACGACCTTATAAAAATAAATTATATATGGTCATTTGATAATGTTGCTAAGATATTTGGGTAATCCATTGAAGAAAAGTCTATATTCCAAATATATTAAATATAAGAAATAAGGTATATGTAGTGGTTAAATTTGTTTTTGGTAATGTAAGCATCCTAAATATAGAAAAGGGGCTGGAGATACCCTTAGAAATTATTTCTAATGTTTTGTGATTCATGAAATAGTTTCTATTAGCACACGTACACACAGCCCCACACATAAATATGTAGGTATATTTACATATATTTTTTCAGGCATATATGTTTTTATCATTTTTAGAAATTAGGCTGTTAATAATTAGGAAAAGGTGAATGCTTATTTGATTTGTATAACAAAGGACATTTCTAAGCATAAAAGCAATGTATAAATCAGAAAATAAAAATAGATTATTTCCAAATATATTCCTGTATAAAGTACTCTTAAAAATTAATGGGAACACTAAAATTTTAAAAACAGACAAGATATATGAATAGATGAAAACAATGGTAACCAAGACTTAAAACCCATCAGTAGACTCTCTGGGTCTACTTTTAATATACGATTCTTTCAGTTTCTCTGTCTGTTGCCTAAGAAAATGCCCCCTCTTAAATTATGGTGATGTCATGGCAAGGACTGTGGATCTGGATTTTTTTCTTTTTTTTGGTAGGTAAGTGTGCTTAACATTTTTTACTTTTTGGAGCAAGTCTTTCTTTTGATTTGTTCAAATACATGTATTGAGAATAGATAACAAATGGCTTTATTTTTTCAGTAAACATGATAAAGCTTCACCAGAGGAAGAAAAAAATAGATGTGATTCAAGTTCATTTGAAGGCTCTTCAGTAACAAAAAGTGAAGAAAGTATAACAGTTTCACATAGGGAAAATGATGCCTGTCTTATAGACCAGGAAACGGGCTCGAAGAAAACCTTCGGTTATGATTCCAATACTGGTGAAGATAAAGTGGAAAAGGAAAAACAAATAGAACTCGTTTGTCAGGAAGCAGAGTCAAAGATGTGCCAAAGTTCAGAAAATACAGTTACGCGTGATCAGGTTAAAGGTCACGGCTCCGGTGAAGCTAGACTTTCTTCTAAGAATATTAAGGATTTGCGGTTAACATCGGGTGATGTTAGCATTGATCAGTTTTTGAGAAAAAGAGATGAACCCGAATCTGCTATTTCTGATGTTAGTGAGCCAGGCAGGATTCACTTGGAACCTTTGACTCCATCAGAGGTACTTGAGTATGAAGCCACAGAAATCTTTCAGAAAGGCGGTGGGGATCCTTCAGCCAAGACTGATGAAGCAGTGTCTGACCAAGCAGGTGACGTTCTTAGAGAAGGTAGCCCTACCATGACAGAAACAACAGCAGATCTGGCAGGTGAAAAGGAGGGGAGGTGAAGTTAGCATGCCATCAGAGTTCTAGTGCACCTGTGGTAGGACCCTTTGGAGCATGCTCGCAGGTGCGCTTGGTGGTGCTGCTGTAGAGTTCAGAGCTAGGAAAATCCAGGGAGGCCGTTCACACACTTACCCGTACATTCAACCTAGGTTAGTAAATATATCAGTTCACCAGTAATAGTGCAACTAGTGTGGCTTTCTAAGAAGTTTTTTTTTTTTTTTTTAATGATCAAGATTTTAGTGAAGGTTAAATCTGCAATTTAAGTCTCTTTTTAACAGTCTTCAAGAAGACAGGACTTGGTCACCCATATGAATCGAATTATAAGAATATTAATTATATTCATAAAGCTTTTGAAACTTCTGTAAGTCCTAAGGTAAAAATCCTTATCACCTGTATATCTTTTTTGATTAAAGAAAGAGATCTGGAAACCTTCTACCTTGTGGGAATGGTTTACCTAACACAGAGTTGGATTGGCATTGTCAACAAAGGCCTTACGTTGACTGTAATGCTGGTATATGGAGCATTCTTAGAGTGCTGCTTTCATCTAATGAGAATTTGGGTGAACATGAACTTAATTTTGGATTTAATACAACATTCCAGACTGTCTGAAGCATGTAAACAGAATATTTGAATCTCTGTACCTCCACACAAGTGTTAGCCTGCCAGGCTGTAAGCTTACCTTAATTAAACTTTCAGTGAAAGTGAAATTATTAGAATATAAATTTATATTTGTGCTTTTTTTGTCAATGTAAGCTGTGCAGAAATCCCTTGATGTACTAGTTGTATAAACCCATTGTTGAAACTCCTATAGCTGTTAGGCTTTTAACATTGTTTTAATGATCTTCATTATACATAAACCCATAAAAGTGGTCTGGAAACCAAACCAAAGTATGTTGTAATGTAAAAACTGTAAAGTAGGACACTGAAAACATGTCTTGGCATGTTTAAATGACTTTAATTGTAAAATAGACACTTCAAATGGGACCTAAAGCATTGATGTAAAAATTCATTTTGGGAATTTAGCTAATTTATCCATAAGATGGCTGCTACAGTCAGTTGTTTTTTATCATCTAGAAAATAAGAGATATAGAAAAATGAATAATGTGAATAACAGTAGTTTGCTTTGAAGTACTAATGAACTTTTATTTAAAATGCTGCATTTTTCTTAAATATGCTTTGAATTCTTAACTGTTTCACTGAACGTTAAATGTTTTAAACAGCTATTAAAATTCTGCTGTAAATAGTAGTTTTTGAGTAAATATTTGCAATAAAAATTTGTCCCTGAATAATTTTGTTTTTCAGATCACTGCTTGAGTCAGATTACCTTTGGCGCCTTTAGAAATTGTGTACTTGTTCTAAGCAGTGTTAAAGTTAGTGGTAAGATTTTATTCTGTGTTCTTTAACCGACACGTGCTTTGTTGTTTTAAACTAGGTCTTAAAGTATAGTGGACGATTCTGCTGATATTTATAGCAAATGGATTTACTTTATAAATTCTTCACTTCAAGCAAAATGTAATTTATAGTTTTCTATCTGATCCTGATCAGCAACTTAAAGAGGCTAAATAGGCAACGTACGTTACTGAATTCTTTTCTTGAATGTCTTCAAATGTATATATATTTTGGGAAGGGGGACAAATATTTTCATGTTTCTTGCTCCCAAGAACAGATATGGAGAGAGACCCATTAGCTGTTACCTTGTTGAAATACAAGTCTGTAGTAGGGAAGATTTTTGGGGGGTAATTCTAAACCTTAGAAGAACAGGAAGTAGAAAAGACCACTGTTTGTATAAAGACCACTCTCTGAGTCTCATTTGGTTGTCATCAGATATATCACCTTCTGCTGCAAAACCTTCAGAACACTGTGCCAAGTAATGCTCTAAATGACACTATAATGCCTTTGGAGCTGCGGGTAGCCCCTTCGCCTGCCCCCATATAGCCTTTTAGAGAAGTGATACTCAAACTAGCTGATCAGTAAACTGTTACCTATCCACTATGACAAAAGGAACCTGTACCAGATCGTAAGCCCCTCACTGAGAAAATCTAGCAATGAAAAAAAATGAAATGGTACTTAATTTAAAATATTGTGCTTGGTAATATACTTGGTTTACATTCTCGTACAATCTCCTTACCGCCTATAAGGAACAATTAATTTGGTCTCAAAAAAAAGACCAGACTTAATGGTCTGACTGAGTCTAGAAGGACCTCGGAAGTCATGGTCCCCAGACCTTCTGTTAGCCCAAGACGGGAACCATTCCCAAAGCCAACTCTTCAGACAGGGATTGGACTGGACTATGGAATAGAAAATGATATTGGTGAAGAGTGAGCTTCTTGGATCAAGTAGACACATGAGACCACGTGGGCAGCGCCTGTCTGGATGGGAGAGGAGAGGGCAGAAGGGGTCAGAAGCTGGCCAAATGGACATGGAAAATAGAGTGTGGAGGGAAGGAGTGTGCTGTCTCATTAGAGGGAGAGCAACTAGGAGTATGTAAAAAAAGTATATATAGCAAGGTGTATATAAATTCTTCTGTGAGAGACTGACTTGTTTTGTAAACTTTCACTTAAAGCCCAATAAAATTTTTTTTTTTTTTAATTTTTTTTTGAGTAGCAGTGCTTTTGTGGCATAGTGGTTAAGTGCTACGGCTGCTAACCAAGAGGTTGGCAGTTGAAATCCGCCAGACGCTCCTTGGAAACTCTATGGGGCAGTTCTACTCTGTCCTATAGGGTCGCTATGAGTCGGAATCGACTCAACAGCAGTGGGTTAGTGCTTTAGAGAAGCAAAACCTGTTGCCATGGAGTCAATTCCGACTCATAGCGAGCCTATAGGACAGGGTAGAACTGCCCCATAGGATTTCCAAGGAGCACCCGGTAGATTTGAACTGCCAACCTTTTGGTTAGCAGCCGTGCTCTTAACTACTGCACACCAGGGTGCCAAGAGCGCACCAGGGAGCCGTGAAAGCAGTCATAGATAATATGTAAACAAGCACAAATGTTTCTGTTCCAATAAAACCTGATTTACAAAAACAGGTTGTTGTCGGCTTTGCCCCATGAGCCTTAGTTTGCCTACCCCTGCTTTAGAGTGCTTAGACCCCTTCCATACGGATATGAAAGCCAGTGAGACAGTCCAGCGACTGCTGGCCTAAAGCCGCCAGGAAGCCTCAGCACATTATAGTTCCCTTCTACCTAAAAATAGAATTATGACTAATTATAAGTGAAGTTTAATGACATGAAGAAATATTAACATTTATTCTGTAGGATACACTTTTAACTTATGTTGAAAATCTTAATATCATACACATTTGTGCTGTTTCTTCCCCTTTGATCTATGCCATGCTTTACAGAGTAAATTAGATAGTATTTCTAACACTTGTTAAAAGTAACTGACAATATGAATTACCTTGTTCTGGCCGTAAGTAAAAAGATGAGAAAGTCATATATCTGGGTAATTATTAATTTGCCTAAAATTAGAAAGCCAAGATTTGAACCCAGTTTTACCTGATTCTAAAATTACTGTTTTTCTACCACACATATAGTTCCCAGCCTTTATATTGAATGCCCTCTTTTACAATAAATTTTTTTGCAAATAACCCTCCCGATGATGGTAGTAATTATAGTTTTATTTATTACAATAAAACTACAGTGATTATATGCATGTAGAATCAAGGCCTTTTTAACCTCAAGAAAAGGGGCCTAGGAGATTTGGGGACCATGGTTTCAGGGGACATCTAAGTCAATTGGCATAATCTCTTCAGATAACCTTCTGCATCCCACTTCGGAGATAGGCGTCTGGGGTCTTAAACGTTAGCAAGTGGCCATCTAAGTTTCATCAATTGGTCTCAACCCACCTGGAGCAAAGGAGAATGAAGAACACCAAAGACACAAGGTAATTATGAGCCCAAGAGACAGAAAGGGCCACATAAACCAGAGACTACATCAGCCTGAGACCAGAAGAACTAGATGGTGCCCAGCTACAACCGATGACTGCCCTGACAGGAACACAACAGAGAACCCCTGAGGGAGCAGGAGAGCTGGGATGCAGACCCCAAATTCTCACAAAAAGATCAGACTTAATGGTCTGAATGAGACTAGAAGGACCCTGGTGGTCATGGTCCCCAGACGTTCTTTAGCCCAGGACAGGAGCCATTCCCAAAGCCAACTCCTCAAAAAGGGATTGGACTGGACAAGGGGATAGAAAATGATACTGGTGAAGAGTGAGCTTCTTGGATCAAGTAGACTCATGAGACTACATTGGCATCTCCTGTCTGGAGGGGAGATGGGAAGGTGGAGGGTGTCAGAAGCTGGCTGAATGGCCTAGACAAGAGAGAGTGGAGGGGAGGAGTGTAATGTCTCATTAGGGGGAGAGCAATCAGGAGTATATAGCATAAATTTTTGTATGAGAGACTGAGTTGATTTGTAAACTTTCACTTAAACTGCAATAAAAATTTTTTAAAAAGGGGCCTAGTGATCTCTTTTTTTTTAATTGAAATTGCAGACTTTATCTTAAGTAGCAGGGCTAGTGAATTGTTTTATTAATAGGAAAGGCATCATATAATTTAAAGATACATTTTGTATAATAATCATAGAAGTTTTAACATTGTTTACATTTTTGTAGGCTTCTGTCATGTCATTGTTTAACTGCACTATAGATGTTATGGCCATTTCTGCTCTATTAAAATTGTGACTCCAGAACCACTTACTTGTACAACTTCAAGAGAAATAGGACTTTTGCATGTGGGCACTAAAAGAGGGTTACATGCATTTCATTTTTACTAGATTATTATAACATTAAGACTTGTTTATTCACTAAGAAATGAAATACTAATTTACCCATGTCCAGGCATAAGAGAGAGAAATGGTTATTGTTTTTTAACTGCAGCACATTTGGAGATCCGTGTAGACAAAATGAATAGTTGGGTAGATTTTAAAAAGTCATGGCCATGTTGAATTTTCAGTTGAAAAGGTTCAAATTGAGAGAGATTTCACTTAGATCTTTGTGAGGAACTAAATATGTCTGTATCAGCAACTGTAACATCATCAAAGGATGAGCTATCCTGGGTGAAACTACTTTTACACTTAAACTAAAGCTAACTTTTCACTGCTTGTTTAAAATATTGTAAAATCGGCTTCATTGCCTAAAAGAATACTGACTGTAACTCAACTGATAACAGTGTCATCATCATGAAGACTGTTGGGCCAAGCTGTGAATGAAGTTACAGCTTCAGATGTTGATGGCCTGAATGATGGCTAAGCATTGATCATAGAAGTTACCTGGAATTTTGGTTTCCTGGAAATGCCCCGGGTACATCTTGGGTCATTAGACTTTTACAAAAACAAAAAAGAAAAATTGACTGCATTACCGGTACTCCAACCTCTTTGTAAAATGACTTCCCCCTAAATATTAAAGTAAAACATGCACTTTGTGGAGAGTTTGGGGACTATAAAAACAATGATTCATAATCCCACCATTAGAGGAGATGATCATTTTGGGTTTTTTCCCCCGGTCCTTTTTCTGTAATTGGTATTCTGTGGTTTTGCATTCTGTAAGCCTCAGCTCCTGAAATTCATATCATTGTTTGGCCTTTTAAAACATGTTAGGTCTGCTCGCTGCGTTAAAAACGTGATTTTAATTGCTGTATTTCAGAAGTTAGCAAACTATGGTCCATAGCTTGTTTTTAGAAACAAAATCTTATTAGAACACAGCCATGCATATTTTCTGTGGTTGCTTTTACACTATGACAGCAGAATTGACGGGAAAACCTGTGTAAGGCAGAAACCTGTCAGAGACGGAAGACTTAAGTATTTGCCACTAAAACGTGTGATAGGAAAGTGATAAGACTGCACCCCGTCAAAGGTGCAAAGCTTGTTAAGACCTGGAAAATCAAGGCGGTCCCATTGAGTTCCTGGCTGTCACACGAGTATCACTGTATTTAGAGACCATATGGCCCACAAGCCTAACATATCTGGCCCTTTAAGAAATTGTTTGCCAACCCCTTCTCTATATTATCTCTTATATTGTTTTTGTTATTTCCCACCCAGTCAACTCCAGCTAATGGTGACCTTATGTATAACACAATGAAACACTGCCCAATTCTGCGCCATCATCATGATCATTGGTATGTTTGAGTCTGTTATTGCAGCCACTGTGTTATTTCGAGTGGCTTCCAATATAAGGGGCTCATGTTTCAGCACTATACAGTCTGTATTCTATAGTGATTCATAAGGTTTTCATTGGCCAATTTTCAGAAGCAGATTGCCAGTCTTTTTTTCCTAGTCTGTCTTAGTTTGAAAGCTCTGCTGAAACCTGTCCACATGGGTGACCCTGTTGGTATTTGAAATATCAGTGGCATAGCTTCCAGCATCACAGCAACATGCAAGCTACCACAGTGTGGCAAACTGATAGATGGGTGGTGGATCTTTTATATAGGTGTATCACAATTTTTTATAATGCTTTCTTATTTTCACTATTATAAACACTGTAGTCAACCTCTTAGTTCATAAACCTTGATGCACATATTTTGTTATCTGTGCCAGAATTCTTAAGAGTGCAACTTATTGGATTGAAGGGTATATTGGCTTTCCTAGGACCTCCATAACAAAATACCATAAAGTGGGTGAATTATAACAACAGAAATGTATTGTCTCACAGTTCTGGAGCCTGGAAGTATGAGATGAGTGTCAGCTGTGTTGATTCTTTGAGGGCTCTGAGAACACATTCCACACCTCTTTCTCCTAGCTTTTGGTGGCTTGCAGAAATCCTTGGCATTCCTCAGCTTGCAATTGCATCTGCCTCCATGTTTCTATGTATCTTTTGTTTTATAAGGACACCGGTCATATAGGATTAGGACTCACCCTACACTGGTGTGTCTTCATGTTACCTGATAACCTTTTCAAAGACCCTATTTCCAAACACAATCACTGTGGGATGAAGAATTTAATGTTTCTCAATGAATTTGGTCTCAGGGAAGGGGGAGGATGGTTCAGTCAATCAGTTATGCCTACATAATGAGGCCTCAGTAAAGGCTCTGAACATGTAAGCTCCCTGGGCTTCCTGGTTGGTGAAAGGCTTCGATGAACATGGGAGGCTTTGGACATGGAAGCTCTGCTTTGGGAACCCTTCCAGACCTTGCCCTACATGACTCTTCATTTGACTTTTTGTTTGTATCCATTTCACTGTAATGAAACTATAATAAGTATAGAAAAAACCAAACCCAGTGCCATGGAGTCAATTCTGACTCATAGGAACACTATAGGACAGAGTACACCTGTCCCATAGAGTTTGCAAGGAGCACCTGGCAGTATAGTGCAACAGTAAAAGAAGGCCTTTCAGCAACCGAGCCTAATGAAGAATATGACCATCCCAAAAACCAAGACCTGTTGCCGTTGAGTCGATTCCAACTCACAGCAACCCTATAGGATAGAGTAGAATGGCTCCATAGAGTTTTCAAGGTTGTAATCTTTACACATGGCACAGACTGCCACATCTTTCTCTCATGGAGCACTGGTGGATTTGGATGGCTGACCTTGTGGTGGGCAGCTGAGCACTTTAACCACCATGCCACCAGGGCTCCCTATGGCCATCATACTAATTGTTAAATCTTTTAACTTGGTTAAGGAGAGATTGAGAGACCCTGTGGTGTTTCAGTATGAGAATTCTCTCCTGGCATTTCTTGGGAAGTTTATGTATTTTTCCAAAGTTCAAGAAAAATCAGTTAAGAAATTGGTAAACCAAACTAAGCCCGTTGCCTTTGAGTCAACTCTGACTCATAGCAAACTTAATAGGACAGAGTAGAACTGCCTTATGGGGTCTCCACGCCTGTAATCTTTAGGGGAGCAGAATGCAACATCTTTATCCCGCAGAGTGGCTGGTGGGTTAGAACATCCAACCTTTTGGCCACCAGGGCTCCTAAAAGGTAGACTAGGTTCTCTATACAATGGAGTTCTCCATGCGATGGAATTTTGGAAAAGATGGGATAGATGCCAAACTCCCTTGTATAGAGAACTTTTTCAAGGTTTTTTTTATCATGAGAGATTTGGTTACATAGAGGAAATTTTGCTGATAGTCTACCATTGAAATGATTATTTATAGGCGTTACATATGAAGGCCACACGGCATTTGATAGAGCCACAGTAACCTTTGTCTGTTGGATTCTATTACTGAGTTTGAAATACTCAAGAAATTTGGGTTTGTAGTTTCTATTTTTTTTTTTTATTGACCTAGACAGGCCACATTTAAACTGCTAAACAGTTCCTTACCCGTTGAAACAAAGGATGGAAAAACTCCCTGTGAACTCTATCTCCCTTCAGGGGTTTCCTTAGATTGCCTTTTTGCCCACCAGCTGCAATAAAGCTCATGCATCTACTAACATGAACTATTGATCTGGTTTTGTTGAAGTTTACTTTTCTAATGATTATTTCAGTGAATCCAAGGCTCTAAATGACAACCACATGGATAAATGCTTTGTAATGCGTTTTCTTTTCAATGTAGTCAGGTTTGATTCTGTATCTTACTGAACTAGTGCCTTATGTGGCTAGTATAATATGAATGAAAAACAAATAACTTGTTAATGTTTGAATATGTGGGCTCTAATACCACCTCTGTGTTCAATTCAAAACACTGCTTAATACCACCTCTGTGTTCAATTCAAAACACTGCTTAATAGTATTAATAAATATCCACAAGTCATTTATTGCTTGTTTGATAAATTAACTTTTGTATTTGAGAACCGGTATTAAGTAGGTTTACTATAAATTCCTGTGAGTAGGAAAGGTAAGATCGTTAGCTCCCTTTTCTGCAAGTTTTAAGTGTTGTGATTTCTATCCTTTTCAAATGGAACTTGATACTTAATGAGGATCACTCACTTGAACTCCTAGTTATCATGGAATTGATCGTTTAAATTCTAAATCACATTGGCTGGCCTCATCATTCTCTTTATCCTGTATTTTGATGGACAGAAGATCTTAGTTATAATATAGTCAGATTTGTTAATCTTCCTTCATGGTTTGTGCTTTCTGTGTCCTGTTTAAGGAATCTCTCTGTACCCCCAACTCATGAAGCTGTTCGCCCATGTCATCTCCACATTTTACAATTTGATCTTTCACACACTTAGGTTTATAATCCACCTTAAGTTGATTTTCATGTATGATGTGAAGTAGGGTCAAAGTGCACATCTTTTTATGTAGGTAGGGCTTTCTTTCCTCTCTGATCTTCAGTACTATAAATCAGGGCCCCATCTATGTATGGCTATGTTCTGGGCTTTCTAGTCTACTTCATTGATCTATTTCAGGAGTCAGCAGACCTTTCCTGTAAAGGGCTTGAAAGTAAATATTTTGGGATTTGTGGGCCAAGAGGCAAAATCAAGGATACTGTATAGGTTCTTATATAACAAGAGAAAACAAATTCCCATAAATTGTTTATTGATTGAATTAAAAATATAATAAAAATTGATTATACTTTTTTATAATACTAGCCTACTAAAAAGAAAAATGGAATTCTTTTTTATGACGGATATTTCATACAGTTGTGATTCAAAATAAGTGTTTCATTGAAACTGATGGCAAATGTTCATCTGTTAATGCTGATTTATAATGAGATTTTATGTTTCATCTTTGAATGTGTCTTTTCACATAGGAAGTACTGCCAAATACTGATGTCAGTCTATGTGTATGAGTTTATTAACTGAGCATGTTCATCACTTAGGAAGCATTTATCAAATTCTTTTAAATTTGTCTGAAGATATTTGCCTTTTAGCATGTCATCACATTGTAGATTATTAACTTCTGATTGAAGGTAAGGTGGAAGCTCCTCAACTGCACAGTTAAATGAATTTTCAAGTATGGAGATTACCTTGCATTTGCATCAAGGTTCAAAAAACTGCTGGAAATGTAGTTTGAGCTTGGAAAATGGATCCACGGTAAATTTCTGTGGGAATGGAGATCTTGGTTTTTTAAACTTTTGACAGCACAGGAAATATATAGAATAGCTGGAGAGTGTTTGTGATTCAAACAAGTTAATTGTCATAGAAGAAATGACTATTGTAGTATATTTTACATATCAGTACTGTTTTGCCTTGTAATTTTAGGTTGAATTTATTAAGCAACATTATCAAGTTTGCAGCAGAAGATAATTTCCAAAGCCATTCAGTGTTTGAGAATAGTGATTGATGATGGTTCTTCTTACTCAGAAAAAATTGCAGTCTTGGCCTTGGTTTAAAAAAAAAAATCACAAAAAGCATTACCACTGCTAAGCACAGAATTACTATGTGATAGGTCAACTCAGAATATCTAACTTCTAACATCAAATTCTTGGTGATGGTTAAGTTCACAAAAACAAATGAAGTTCACTGTTGATGTTACTGGTTCAATAACACGTGATAAATTCAAACATTTTCCTCAAAATACCTGTGGATGAATAATGCAATGAAAAACCATAAGCTTTAAGCAATGTACGTTTTTACAACTTTTTTCAAGATTTATCCACCTAAGCTTTTTTCTGCTCCACACACTTTTACCACCATCAGTTATAACAAATCTTAGCAGATTCCACTTCAGTTTGTATTGAATTAGTGTTTTCTCAATTTCTTTGAAAATATTCTCACCTGTGGTTACTTTATGCAGACTATTTATACAGTCTAATTCTTTATTCACTTCAAATTTGGCATCGACTCTTTGAATAAACAGCAACTAAGAGTATAAATATCTGTGGACTCATCAAAGCCAAAGAAAACCACTCAAAATCATTTGCCTTTAAATTGATTATTGGTGTTGCTTCCAGTGTCCTCAGCTGTTCTCACCAAAAGGCTAATAGTTTTAATAAAATTTATTTCTTCTGGATACATTTCCTTGTCTAGTGCAATCAAACACAATTTTATTAACTCACTAGTGGCAAATGGCTTTCCTTATTGACTGAAAAATAAGCATTTGGAAACTTTCTTTACAGCTGCTTTCATTTTTTATTTTTGTAAAGAAGTTCTGCTGTGATGAGATATTCTATTTTAAATTTTCCGTTTTCTTTTTCTGACCGTTAATTTCCTGAGAGTTGGAAATATTGTGATGAGAGTTTAATCTTGTATGTGTATTATATTCTAATAACACAACTATAGTGTCATTGCATAATAAGTACAATGATTTACTATCTAACTTGACAACAAAATATCCCACACTCCCCTGTGCCTTAAAAACATGACATTTGAACCCCACTTTTCAATTCCTTTCTTGTTTTGACCTGATGGATATGCACTGATAATAAAAAACAAAATGTGTGAAATGGCAGTACACACAAAGCTCCACATGCTTTCCGATTATAACTGCATTGCTGTGAGTTACAGTGCACAAACCGCAGGGTGAAGCAATGGAAGTGCCACTCATATGATTTCTGTTGAAACTACTCAACTCTGACATTGTAGTGCAAAAGCAGTCTTAGACCATATGTAAGCAAATGAGCATGTTTGTATACCAATAAAACTTTATTCATTGTCAATGAAATTTAAATTCCATGTAATTTTCAGGTATCACAAAATATTATCATTTTGATTTTCTTTCCAACCATTTAAAATCATTTGTACATGGGCTGTACAAAAACAGGAAGAAGGGTAAATTTGGCCCATGAGTCTTAGTTTGCCAGCCCATAACCTAGATGGTCATCCAGAGTAGTATTTACCAAATGTGTTTATGGAACTCAGGATGATGATGATGATAAAAAAATAAATAAATAAAAAATAGCTGCTGTCTAGTCCAACTCACTCATGGAGACCTTTTGTGCAACAGAACTAAACATTGTCCACTCCTTCAACATCCTCACAGTGGCAGTCATGTTGGAGTCCATCCTTGTGGCTATTGTGAGGAACTCAGCTCCTGGGAAATTTCTCAAAATAAAAAGTGAAATAACTTTATAGAAAGCTTTTTTATATATTCTATCTCCCACTTGTTTCTTGTTGTGCATACTAAGCAGTCTGAGAACTTCTTCAACAAGAAACTTATTTATCTTTGCCTAATCCAGAGTAATGAAGCTTATTTGCCAGGAAACCCTTATTTGCACAGAACTGTTTGCATGCCTCAGAACCTAGGTGTGCTATAAAAAAAAAAAAAATTGCTAGCGAGTCAATTCCGACTCAGAGCAACAGAGTAGAACTGCCCCACAGGGTTTCCAAGGAGCAGCTGGTGGGTTTCAATTGCCGACTTTTTTGGTTAACAGCCGTAGCTCTTAATCACTGCGCCACCAGGTGGGATATACACTTTGAAAATGTTGATATGGTCCATCAAATGAAGTAATAAAGTGCCGAGGATAAAAAAGCTCTTATCCATCTAGAAAAGGGTTGACCATTTATCAGTCTTAACAACAACAACCAGAAACAGTTAAAACACAGTCCTGATACATCAACAGTGACTTCACATCTGTTCGAACTGGTCTCTGGAAGTCAGCCAATCAACAAGAACCTGTCGTGCTTCTGAAAGTCAGCCAATCAGCAACAGTTTCACTTAGTAATTACACTTCAACAGCTAAAGGCTAGCCAATGCCTAAACACTTTCAAATATCAAGCATGTGTTGAATGAAACAAATATATATAATGAAACTCTAAGAGAAGGTTCATGGAAAAAGGTGACTGTGAACAATTCGTTTCAAACACCTGGTTTTCCATCAGAGTCTAGTGTGCTTTATCACACTTGCAGGTGAAAAGCCTTGGGAGACAAAGGCAGGCTAGCTGATAGCAAACCTCATCGTCTCCACACTTGGTGGATGTGCAGTGACACTGGTGCTCCCAGGAGAAGACACACTGCCTCGTCCTTCATCCTTAAGACATTTTTGTCATTTGGGGTAAAATCAAGTACCAGGGAGAACCTGTTGGGTAACAGAAATTTAATCTCTGCGTCTACCCAGGGATTCAGCAGTCGTTATTTTTTTATTAAATCCTTAAAGCTGAAAGCAGCTTTAAAAGCCTAGCCCTTATTCTGGCAATAAAATTTTGGTGGGTTGCTTAACTTACAAGAATAAAAGTCTTGCCATCCTCTGTCTAGGAAAAGATTGTTCTTTGCCCATAGCCCCAGGTAACCTCCTGAATTGGGTTTTACAATCATCCCAATCTGTAAGTGATAGCTTCGTTCAGTAAGCATGCTTCTGAAAGGCAGAACCTTCATCAACAAGCTAACCCTTTAAGTGTATCCTTAGTGCCTTTCTCAAGTTGGTCAAGGATCAGCTCTATTGAATGCCTGTTTTTGCTATGATGTTCTAGGGCAGTAGTTCTCAACTTTAGGTACATATAGAGATCACCTACTAAGGTTTAAAATTGTAATGCATAGTTCCTGTTAGGTGCTGCTGAGTCAGTTCTTACTCATAGCGACCCTGTAAACAACAGAACAAAGCGCTGCCCAGTCCTGAGCCATCCTCACAATCGTTGTTATGCTTGAGCCCATTGTTTCAGCCACTGTGTCAATCCATCTCATTGAGGGTCTTCCTCTTTTTCACTGACCCTCTATTTTATGAAGCATCAAGTCCTTCTTCAGGGACTGGTCCAGGTAGTTCCTACCTGCAACAATTCATGGTCTTTGTTTTTTATGAAGCTGAGCTGGTTCTGACTCTATGGGGCAGCTCTACTCTGTCCTATAGGGTCGCTATGAGTCGGAATCAACTCGAGAGCAGTGGGTTTTTGGGAGCTGGTTCTTGTAGCCAATGTTGAGAACTAGTGCTCTGGATACTGGAAAGAATAAAATTTAAAGCCTAGAACTGCCTTCAAGAAGCTAACAGTTTTAAATGATCAAGTGCTTCTGACGATACGGAGGAATAGAAGATTAGAGAATGGCTACATAGGTCAGCTGGGGCCAGAGAAATTTGAAAGAAGTGGTATTCCGCCGAAGGTTTGCTTTATGTAGATCTAGAAACATTCGCTTTTTCCATGTCCCCGTATGAGGGAAGCAGATTTTAAACACATAAGCAGGGATTTTTGTTTCTTTTAAGCAAGGAACTACTTCCAAATTCTAATGCAGGTTTGTTGCTTTGAACAAGAAAGATGACTTTAATTTTCCACCATAATTTGAAATGTTGCCATTCAATTAGTAAATATTTAAAAACTTTTCAGTGTGTTCCCTTTTGTACTCTTATAAACCTTTTATGAGTTGGGAAAAAAACCAGCATAGCGTTCATGAATAAGTAAGTACAAAGTCTGGATTGATGCAAATGCAATGACTGTCACGATTTTGTTTTGTTACTTGGCAGCCAGAATAGACTTAACAACACAATCAGCATTAAATTCCTGGTGCTTTTTCTACAGCCCCAAGTTTCAAATAGAGAATATGAGTCTATTTATCCTCTCACAGTATTAATTTAGGCACCAAGTCCGAGCCTTTGGGTGTGAATGGTTTTGTTTCCTAGAAGCAAAGTGTGGAACCATTCTCAGTTTAGCAAAGCACCTTTGCCACAGCAACTGGGAAAAAGTGCATGCAGAAGTGAGAAGGGCCATTGATGGACTGTTAACCTCAACTGAAGGCCGATTTTGGAATTATTTCCAGTTAAGGTCAAGTTTCATAAGCTCAGAACTGACCACTCCTGGCAGGATAGGAAACAACCTCAGAATAGACTTAGATTCCTGAACCCTGAACTCTATTTTCTTATACTGCTAACCAAACGGTCAGCGGTTTGAACCTACCAGCTGCTCAGGGGAGAAAGATGTGTCAGTCTGCTTTTGTAAAGATTACAGCTTTGGAAACCCTGTGGGGCAGTTCTACTCTGTCCATAGGGTCACTATGAGTCAGAATTGATTTGACGGCAAAGGGTTTGAATTTCTTTTTTTTTTTTGGTATGACTTTGCTAACTTTGAGAATGCTATTAAAGCTCTCAAACCTAAGTAAATATTTAGAAATGAATATAGTGTTTATAATCGTTGGAATGAAAAGCTCAGTAAATGGGTTAAATAGTACCAAAGAGAATTAGCGACCTGGAAGAGAGATTTCTTATTACACAGAATGCAGATTAAAGATACGGAAACCATGAAAGAGAGGTTACAAGAAGGTCAAACATCTCAAAGGAGCTCTAGAAGGGAAAATAAAAACTAAAACCAAACCCACTGCTATGGAGTCAATCTGACTCGTAGTGACCCTATAGGACAGAGTAGAACTGCTCCCTAGGGTTTCCAAGGCTGTAATCTTTACAGAAGCAGACTGCCATATCTTTCTCCCATGGAACAGCTGATGAGTTCAAACCACCAACATTTAGGTTAGCAGCTGAGGGCTTAACCACTGCACCACCAGGGCTCCAGGGAAAGAATTGAGTAACAGAAATATTTGAAGAGAAAATGCTGTAAATTTTTTAAAGAATTGCAGAAAAGACATGAATCTTCAGATTCAGGAAGTACCAAGCACCCTGCTAGATAAATAAAATGAACTGCAGAGATAGACACATTGTCATCAAACTAAAGAATACCAAAAAGAAAATTTGAGATGCAATCAAAGAGAAAAGACTGTGTTTATAGTAGAAGAAAAATGAGACTGTCTGACAGATGAGAACTGTTATGTTGACAGCCATAAGACAATAGAATAATAACTTTAAAATGTGGAGGGAAGATAATTCTTTATACCCAGATGAATTGTCTTCAAGAGTAAGAGAGAAATAAAACCTTTCTAAACAAGCAAAGAGTAAGTTTATTGTTCTCAGATCCCTGAAGAAGGATTTATAAAGGGATATACTTTAGGAAGAAGGAATTGAAACCAGAGGAAAATGTGGGATGTAAGAATAATATGAGCAAAAAATGTGGATAAATCAAGCTAATAATCAGTTATATTAAAGAAAATGAAGAATCACTTTTATGGAGTTTACAAAAATAAGATGAAGCTAAGAAACAAACCAAAATAATGTGGAAGGGGTAAGTGATAGGGGCTTGTGCTAATCAGAGCCCACATGTTGTATTGACTGATTTTCATTGATATTGACTAATTTTTAGATTTTTAGTCAAGTACAATCATCAACTTCTAAATCAGTAAAGGGGGAAAAAGTGAGTAAAGAGAACTTGATTAATCAAAATAATAAGCAAGGAGTAAAGCAAATAAAAAGCACAGTGAATAGAAAACACAATGTAAGAAGGTAGAAATGAGTCCAGCTATGAGTGGACATGAGAAACGTAAATGCACTGTATCAGTCTTTTGAAAGACAAAGTTTGTCAAATTGGATTTTAAAATACATTCTTGCTATATGTTCTATACAAAGAACGCATCTAAAACGCGATACATAGAGGATGAAGCCTTGAGGTTGTTGCTGTGACTGATCCCATTTACACCCCATTAAGGAGACCACAGAAAACTCAAATGACTCTCATCAGCAGCTGGATCTTTAGACAAATCATGATTCATGTTTACTGACCCCGTTATGGAAAAAAAAAAAAAAAAAAGACGTCCTCCAGTCTTTCAGTTTTAACGTATTTATTTGCTATAGAACAGAAGCATTATTAATTCTTCAGCATTTGAAGAAATGAGGATGGACAAAGGGCGCCTTTTGGGTTTTCACATGCCAATCTGGAATTATCATATAAAGAATTATATAAAACTACATCGAAATTAGAAATATTTCCATGAAAAATGTATAATGAAGTTAAAAACAACAATCTGCAGTCGGATTCAAAATGTGCAAGCTCGTACTAGCCCAGTCCTAATGAACTAGAGCTGAGCACAATCAGAAAATCACTGTTTACTGCACTAAACGTAATTACCAATCATTCCTTGGAGGAGACCATAAAACTACAAGAAGATTTTGTTATGTAAGAGCTCTTAAATCGGATAACTATAATACTATAAAGTCATTAACTGATGCTAAAATATTAAAAGTTTCCTAGTATAATATGCTATTAGATTTTTGCTCTTAGAGTTGTTGTTTTTATCTAATATAAATATAACAGTAATAGGTATTAGTGTATTTGAAAGAATGATACGTTGGTTTGGTTTATTAAAATGCTAAACTCAGCAATTCTCATTCTCATAAGATTTGGGTAGAAGATAGAAGCATCCTCATTTCTTAGGGCAATATTGTGAATATTATCAACATTTAAAAAATAATATCTTGTAGGACTAGAAGATTAATAGAACAGAATACAGTCCAAAAATAAAACCCTGTGGATATGGGAACTTAGTATATGACAAAGTTGGCATCAATGGGGAAAAGTCAGATTCTTCAAATAAGAACTGTTCAGACAATTTATACTAAAATAAATTCCCCCCAATGCAAAATTTGATAATAAAAATGACTCCATACAGCACTAGTGGTGCAGTGGTTAAGAATTCAGCTGCTAACCAAAAGGTCGGCAGTTCAAATCCACCAAGCACTCCTTGGAAACCCTATGGGTCATTTCCAGTCTGTCCCATAGGGTTGCTATGAGTGGGAGTCTACTCGACGGCAATGAGTTTTTGCTTTTGGTATACAGTACTAGAAGAAAACACAGATCAATTTTTTCATATAATCTCAGAGTGGGAGTGGCCTTTTTTAGCATAGTGAAAAGCCAGGATTATATAAAGAAAAATTATTTTAATTTACAAGAATTATCATATAAAAACAAATTAAGAAAAGAATAAATTTAACTACATCAAAATTAGAAATGTTTCCATGAAAAATGTATAATAAAGTTAAAAACAGCATATTGGTAAAAAACATTTTAATATAAATTACAAAGTGCATTTTTTTTTCATCTACAGAGAGCTCTTACAAATCAGTAGGAAAAAGTGAACACCACCAATAGACTATGGGAAATTAGATGAAGGGAAGTTGCATATCGAAGAATACTATGGGTAAAAATAAATGATCATATAGCACGTATGTTTTAAAGATGCATATTGTTATGGATTGAATTGTGTCCTCCCATAAATGTGTGTCCACTTGGCTGGTCCATGATTCTGTTATTGTATGATTGTCCACAATTTTGTCATCTGATGGGGTTTTCTTGTGTATTGTAAATCCTACCTCTATGATATTAGTGAGGTGGAACTAGCACCAGTTACGTTGATGAGGCAGGATTCAATCTACAAGATTAGACTGTGTATTAAATCAATCTCTTTTGAGATATAAAAGAGAGAAGTAAGCAGAGAGACATGGAAACCTCATACCACCAAGAAAGCAGCACCAGGAGCAGAGCACATCCTTTGGACTCAGGCCCCTGCACCTGAGAAGCTCCTAGACCAGGGGAAGATTGATGACAAGGACCGTCCCCCAGACCCCACAGAGAGAGAAAGCCTTCCCCTGGAGCTGTCACCCTGAATTTAGACTTCTAGCCTACTAGGCTGTGAAAGAATAAATTTCTCTTTGTTGAAGACATCCACTTGTGGTATTTCTGTTATAGCAGCACTAGATAACTAACAAAAAAAAAGACACATGTGAAAAAAGAAATGGGATGCTATTTTTTACCTATAGACTTGAAAGAGACTTAAAAGTTTGTTTGATATTTCGCCCTTATAGGTAGGGTGTAGAGAGGTACAGGTGCTTTCCTAACTCGGAGACTCTAAATTAATTGTGCCTGATAGAGGGTAATTTGGCAACATAAATAATTTTTATCAGATTTATTAAAGTATAATTTATATGCAATGAAATTTACTTTTTAAAAGTGTATGGTTTGATGAATTTTGACAAACACATAGTTATATAATCATCACCATAATCAAAATTTCCAGTGCCATCATCCCAAAAATTCACTCCTGGCCCTTCAAGTAAATCCCTTTCCCTCATCTCCATCCCCTGGCAACCGTTAATCTGTTTTATGATCCTACATCTTTGCCTTTAATAACATATTATGACCTTTTGTATCTGGCTTCTTTCATTTCTCATGGTTTTGCATATTATTGCCTGGGTCAGTAATTCATGCCTTCTTGTTACTGAATGGTACTCAATTACATGGATGTGCCACAGTTATCTTTTCAGCACCTGATGGACATTTGAGTCATTTCCAGTTTGGGGCTATTATGAATAAACTTTCTGTGGACATACGTGTATAAATTATTTGTCTAGACCTAAGATTTTATTTTTAATTGGTAAATATCTAAGAGTGGGATTAAAGGGTTGTATGGTAGGTGGATGTTTTACTTTATAAGCTATTGCCAAACTGTTTTCCCAACCGGCTGTACCATTTGCATTCCCACAAGAAATTTATGAGAATTCCAGTTGCTCCATACCCCCTGGATCATTTGATATTATCAGTGTTTTGAATTTTAGCCATTCTAGTCAGTCTGTAAGGAGCCCTGGTGGCACATTGGTTCAGCAGTTGGTTGCTACCAAAAGATCGACTGTTCAAACCCACCAGCGGCTCCTCAGGAGAAAAGACCTGGTAATCTGCTCCCCTAAAGATTATAGCCTAGGAAACCCTACGGGTCAGCTCAACTCTGTCCTGTGGGGTAGCTGAGTCAGACCAAACTGATGGCACACAACAAGTAGGTCTGTTGTAGTATCTTGTTGTAGTTCTAACTTGCGTTTGCATAGTGACTAATGATGTTCAGGATTTTCTCATGTGCTTATTTGCCATCTATATCTCTTGCTTGATAAACATCTGTTCAAATATTTTGCTCATACTTTTATTGGGTTATTTGTCTTCTTATTGGATTGTAAGAGTTCTTTATATATTCTGTATTTAAGTCCATCATGAACTGTGTATTATACTAATATTTTCTCCTAGTTTATAGCTTCTCTTTCATTTTTGTAACAGTACCTTTTAAGGAGTAGAAGTTCTTCATTTTTATTATATTTAATTTATTAAGTTTTACTTGTGTGGTTATGCTTTTAGTGCCCATATATAATTAATCTTTGCTTAAAGTCTCAAAAACTTTCTCATATGTTTTATTCAAGGCATTTTATAGTTTTAGCCCTTATATTTTGGTCTAAGATCTATTTTCAGTTAATTTTTCATATACAGTGTTAGGTAAGGATTAAATTTCATTTTTCTGCCTATCAATGTCAAGTTGTTTTACCACTATTAGCTGAAAAGATTATCCTTTCTTCATGAAATTATCTTTACATTTTCGATGAAAATGAATTAAATACTTATGGGTCTATTCCTGGTGTCTCTATTTTGTTCCATTGAAATATATGTTTATCCTCTGCCAATACCACATTGTCTCTATTATCTGTACAGTACTGTATTACCGTATTACTGTAGCTTCATAGAAAACCTTGACAGGTTTATCAGGCATTGAGAGTCCTTTAACTTTGTGCTTACTTTTCAACGTTGTTCTGCCTTGTCTAGGCCCTGTACACTTTCATATAAATTTTAGAATAAACTTATTAATTTCTACAGTAAATCTGGAAAATCTGAAAACATGATAATATAACATTAACAGGTCAAAGACATTATTAGAAGAGAAATCAGAAAAACTGTAGGATTCCACTAAAGCAATGTTTACAGAGAAATCTACAGCTGTAAACACCTCCATCAGAAAAGAAGAAAGGTCTTAAACCAATGACTGCAGCTTCACATTAAGAAACTATGAAAAAAAGAAGAGCAAATGAAACCTAACGTAAGAAGAAGAAAGGAAATAATAAATATCAGATTGGAAGTAAATTAAACAGAAAAACAATATTTTTTAAAAATTCAATATTACCAAAAGTTGGTTCTTTGAGAAGATCAGTAAAATATATAAACCTCTAGCAAGAGAGACCAAGAAAAAAAAGAGACAAGGCAAAAATTAGCAACATCAGAAATGAGAGATTATATCATAACAGAGTCTACATACATCAAAAGAATAATAAGGGACTATCATGAATAACATATGCAATAAAATTTTAAATTTAAGTTATATGAATACATTTCTAAAAGATACAAACTACCAAAGATCATTCAAGAAGAAATAGATAGCCTGAGTAGCCCTATGTTTATTAAATACATTGAATTTGTATTTAAAAACCTTTCCAGATAGAAGAGGAAGAAACGATGCCAGTCCCACTGAAAATCTCCCAGAAAATGGAAACAGAGTGAATATTCTCAACTCACTCTATGAGGCTAGAATTACCCTGATGCCAAAATCTGACAAAGGCATTGCAAGGAAAGAAAACTATAGGCCAATATCTTTAAGGAATATAGATGCAAAATTCTAAACAAAATTTTAGCAAATGGAATCCAACAACCTATAAAAATAATAATGTACCATAACCAAGTAGGAATTATCCCAGAAATGCAAGATTTGCTTAACATTTGAAAATCAAAGAATGGGATTCATCCTATTAAAAAAAAAAAAAAAAAATGATGTTATCATTTCGTTAAACAGAGAAAAAACATTTGACAAACTGCAACATCCATTCCTAATAAAAGCTCTCAGCAAACTAGGACTATAAAAGAACTTCCTTAACTTAATAAAGTACATCTATAAAAAATCAACATCTGATAGACCCAGACAAATATAGTCAACTGATCTTTGAAAAAAAGAGCAAAGGCAATTCAATGGATAAAGGATAATCTTTTCAGCAAATGGCCCTGGGACAACTGGACGTCCACGTGTAAAAAAATAAATCCAGACAAAGATTTTATGCCTTTGACAAAAATTAACTCAAAACAGATCATTGATCTAAATGTAAAATGCAAAGCTATAAAACTTCTGGAAGTTAGCAAATCCATGTGAACTTGGATTTGGTAATGAGTTTTTAGTATAACACCAAAAGCATGATCAATCAAAAAGTGATGTTAGATATCATTAAAATTAATAACTTCTGCTCTGCAAAAGTCACGGTTAAGAGAATGAAAAGATAACAACAAACTGGGAGAAAAAATTTCCAAAAAATATATCTGCTAAAGGAATTATATTCAAGATGTAAGAAGAACCCTTGAAACTCAGCTACCAGAAAACAAACAGTCCAATTAAAAAATGGGTAAAATATATGAGCAGAAACCTCCCCAAAGAAGATATTCAGTCGCAAATAAGTGCATGAAAAGGTGCTCAATATCATTTGTTGTTTTTTGTTGTTGTTGGTTGCCATGGAGTCCATTCTGACTCATGAGGAATTGCAAATTAAAACAATAAAAACTTTGTTTTAAACCTCTATTATAGTGTGAGCTTTGGAGTTAGACAGCCTGGGATGGAGTCGCAGTTCCATCATTTATTAGCTGTGTGACTTCAGGGAAGTTAAAATCATAAAAAAGATAAAACAGAAGTGCCCATCTGGATGCTGTTCAGAGGATTAAACGTAATAATGCATCACTGTGGAGCAGTTCTACTCTGACCTATGGGTCGCTGTGAGTCAGAATCAGTTCGAGACACACAACAACAAGGCCTATCATCTGGTAAGTGCTAAAAAAAATCTCCATGCTATTATCACTAATCCCACGTAGTGACCACTTAAGGGCAGGGGCCACACCTTATCCATACTTGTATTCCTACTATCTAACCCTTGAACAAAGTACACTCTCAGTCTTTAGTACATTGAATAGGATGACTTAATATTACAGCGCACTGAAATTTCTTTAACCATCTCTATCAACATATAAAAAAAAAAAGTTTTTTTTTTATATCAATTTTTGAGTCTTTGGGCCATTTTCAAGGTTTAGGTTTTTTGTCATTATTGTTGTTTACTTTTTCCTGTTAAAACTTACACAGCTACGATATCTTAGCATAGTAGTTACACATACCCTCTCCCCCCACCACCCCATGTCAACTTTTCAACTTACTTCTTGGGATATATTTTCAGGAATAACGTTATCACAACAAAGAACATGATTAGAATATTGGATTGTGGTAGCTATTTTATTTTGTCCAAGACATTTTCCTATCCCCTGTCTTCTGACACCATCATCACTTTCCTTGGAGAATGCACAAGGAGGAAAGTGGCCCAGGGAGTGTGATCATTCATGCTGCCCCCCTTCACTGGCTGGGTCTCTCCTTGTTCTATATTCCCCTGGACAGTGGTTGGTTTGTGGGGTGTGTGTGACCCAAGTCAGTCCAATCAGCGTTCACACTGGAGAAAGATGGGCTTCATTTTCTCTTGTATCTTGAGATGTAGGATGTAGGCCTTGGATAACCAACAGCTCAATATTCAATCTGTGAGCATCTCCAGGGTTATAGAAGAAGGTATAACTTTGAGCAACTCAAAGTTATAGAAGAATGCATTTTTTACTTAAATAAGGAAGTCTTGACCAATATGATTAACTTGGTGATTTTTCCAAAATTTCACTCAATTTACTACCAGAGAGACTATTCATTTATAGTGTCACCAGCAATGTATGAGTGAACTTACAGCTCCATTGATCCAGCCACACCTGGTTTATAATTTTAAGAATTAACTTTACTAATTTAGTAGGTGTGAACCCGTAGTCAAACCCGTTGCTGTCCAGTCGATTCCAACTCATTGTGACCCTACAGGACAGAGTAGAACTGCCCCATAGGGTTTCCAAGGAGAGGCTAGTAGATTTGAACTGCCGACTGTTGGTTAGCAGCCATATCACTTAACCACTGTGCTACCAGGACTCCTTAATAGGTGTGTGAGTTGTATAAATTTAGGGTTCTGCAGCCCATCTTGTCATAGGTTTCTTTCCTCGCTCCTTACGAGATGCAATACATAGAACTGATATTCACTCCTACCTAGACCTTCTGACTCCATCTTTGTTTGCTTTACAACCCTGGTGAGCTGGCCTGGGCAGTAAACTCACTAACCCGCTTCACCCTTCACTGAACACTGAAATCCTGGAATTAGCTGGAATCCTAGAATTAACACTGACATAGGCCTGGAGCATGGTCTGGACCTCCTTGACTTTCCAGAGCCTCCTCCACCTCTTGCAATATTTATGCCAGTGGAGAAACCCAGAGAGGACGGGAGCAAGGAAGAAATACAGTGGAATTGTGTTTTTATTATTTCTTCACTCTTCCCAAAGGTTTCCTTTCATGGTCCTGAGATAGAAATGAGTGAAATATTGTCACTACATAGCTACTGTTTATTTCATGTCTATCAGGAGCCAGGTCTTATGTTTTTCTACAGCCATTTAATCTTCATAACCCTCCAGTGAGGCTGGCATTGGTGTTATTACACCAGTGAACAGATAATGAAGCTAAGTTTAAGGAAGCTAAGGAAATTTCTCAAGTCACAGTGCTTGTAAGGAGCAGAGCCAGGACTTGAACCCCAGGCCCAGACACCTGACCGCCCTATAATGAGAATGCTGCTTGGCAGAGGCAGCCCTGCTTTGAATGTATAATGTGTGGCATTGCTCTCTCCCCCATGAAAGCTACACAAAGACGGTAGGAACTTTAAAGAGAAATGCTTATTAGTAAGAAAAACACCACTGTCATCAAAATAAATATTGCACACAACTTTATGGCCAAGGGAATCATCTTGAATGCCTTTGCTTGCTACAGGGAAATTGATTAAAACAAAAATGCAGATATTGGTGCGCGTGATCTTAATAAATTTTAAATGATCCTTGGGACAGTAAATGCTACCAAAATTGTTTCTAAATTCTAAAATTACTGGTAAAATAATTTTTTGCAGTCAATTTAAAATATTATCTATATTTATATTTCTAATATGCTACACTTGTAATTCATGGTATGTTGTAATCCTTCGAATAAGCAACGTGTTCATAAAATTTTTTTGGACCTCAGAGCGCAAGTTCTCTGTTTTAAGATACAATGGAAGGTTATGGCTCTCTATTTTGTCAGGCACTCAAATCCTCAATTATAAAGTTGTTTCTAAGTGAAAAATCTCATGCTATGTTAAAATTTCTAGTATCTAACTTATTATATAACAATGGCCCTATTTCTCCTTTTCAACTATTCCCTGATACCATCCTGATCATCATATATAAAAATATAACAGATGTTAAAGCACACTTCACAGTTTTGTTCAGTTCTTATCCTACTGAAGACACTCAGTGCTTACAATATGTAGGTAGAGTGAGGTAAATGACAAAAATTCATTAGCTTCTAATTCTGTGTAACTTAACTTTGATTAGTTTTTCTACCAAGGTTAAGGGACATAATTCTCCCAAATATTTAGGAAATATGTACATTATTTTCTGTTCTCGTTTCTGTCATTTTACTTAGGAGTTTCAGAGCATTTTTGCTGTCAGAGTCTCTGCCACTTTTAAAATAGGACTTTTCACTGCCCATGTCCTGTGTCAAAAAGTCTCTGGGTACTTACATCATCCTGAGACCAGAAGAACTAGATGGTGCCCAGCCACAACTGATGACTGCCCTGACAGGGAGCACAACAGAGAACCCCTGAGGGAACAGGAGATCAGTGGGATGCAGACCCCAAATTCTCATAAAAAGACCAGACTTAATGGTCTGACTGAGACTAGAGGAATCCTGGCAGTCATGGTCCCCAAACCTTCTGTTGGCCCAGGACAGGAACCATACCCGAAGACAACTCATCAGACATGGAAGGGACTGGACGATGGGCTGGAGAGAGAGATGCTGATGAAGAGTGAGCTATTTGTATCAGGTGGACACTTGAGACTGTGTTGGCATCTCCTGTCTGGAGGGGAGATGGGAGGGTAGAGAAGATTAGAAACTGGCCAAATTGTCACGAAAGAAGAGACTGGAAGGGCTGACTCATTAGGGGGAGAGTAAGTGGGAGTATGGAGTAAGGTGTATATAAGCTTATATGTAACAGACTGACTTGATTTGTAAACGTTCACTTAAAGCTCAATAAAAATTATTATAAAAAAAAAAAGTCTCTGGGTAAAACTCTTACTCCTACTAATAACTGAGAGCACTGGTGGCTTTCTCTCTCTGCTTGTTAGTATTCAGCTCTTGGTAACTTGTCTCTGCCAAAGAAAATTAAGAGTAAGTTGGCTTTTATATACTTTAAATGAGTTCCGCATATGTGAAGAATTATTAAAATAAGATATAAATGCAAAAGTAGAAACAATCACAGATGAGGAACAAGAGTAGTGCTAAAATACTGTTACATTCTGGGTGAATAAACAAAAAGGACAGAGATTTACCAGCCTCGCTGACACTACCAGCAGGGAAGTTAGGAGAGGGCTGGTACTTCAGTCATACCATCCTTGGGGGCTCCCCCTGAGCCGGGATGCAAATAATTAACACTTGATACAAAGCCACTTGGTCTAACCTGCACATTATCAGTCCATGTGACGTTTAATAATCGTGTAATTATGCAGCCTTTTAACCTTTTCAAATGCAGCTCCAATTTGAGATAAGAAATATGACAAATCTACATATTTTTCTTCTATGAAATTTGCATAAAGCTGAATAGCTGTATCTGCCATGGATTAATATTTATAATGAGAGAATAAAGTGTTTCATTAGGAAGAAGACTGGGTGCAATTTTACTGATTCACTTACTTCTTTTGTATAGCTATGTCATAATGTATTTTGCATTTGTAATTTTTCACTTTATTTTAAACTACATGTCAAATTTACTCAGCAATTCTGAGATCAGTTAGTATCCTCTCCACAATGAAAGGAGAGTAAAAGATTATTTGTATTCAAACTGATTTTTAAGCTGAACCCCTCAACATATAGATAAAATAAGGTGTGATGGACGGTATTGGGCTAAAACCAAAAAAATGAAATCCATTGCTGTCAAGTCGATTCTGACTCATAGTGAGCGACCCTATAGGACAGAGTTGAACTGCCCCATAGGGTTTCCAAGAATCGGCTGGTGGATTTGAACTGCTGGCCTTTTGGTTAGCAGCTGAGCTCTTCCACTGTGCCACCAGGGCTCTGGCATTGGGTTGGGGGTGCATTTTCTTCCGGAAAGGGCCCTAAGTCTTTTTCACCTCCACTCTTCCAGAACTCAGGTGAATCTAGTAAAAACAGAACAAAAACAAAACGAAGCCTTACTAGAACTAATAAGCAAAGTTAGCAAACCCTCAGGATATAATATCTATAGAGCAATCCAATAATGAAATTAAGAAAATAATTCTATTCACAATAACATACAAAAGAATAAAATATTTAGGAATAAAGTTAATAAAAAGAATTATAAGACCTGTACACTGAAAACCATGAGACATTCCGGAGAGAAATCAAAGACCTAAATAAATGGAGATTTATACCATGTTCATGAATTGGAAGAGTTAAAATTGTTAAGATGAGAATGTTCCCCAAAATAAACAATGGAGTCAACAAAATTCCTTAAAAAATCCCAGTAGGATTTTTGAAGAAATTGACAAATTGATTCTAACACTTATATGAAAATGGAAAAGACCTAGAATATCCAAAATAATGTTGAAAAGGAGAACAAAACTGGAGGACTTAGACTACCTGATTTCAAAACTTACTATAAGTTTTCAGAAATTAACAGCATGATGTTGGAGTAAGGATAGACATATATCAATATAATAGAACAGAGTTCAGAAATAAGTTCACACATTTATGGTTAACTGGTTTTTGACATACAACTCAAAACAATTCAATGGGGGAAAAATAGCATTTTCAAAAAACTGGTGCTGGAAAAATAATATATTCATATTAAAAGCAAAAAACATAGGTCCTTATGTCACATATGCACAAAAATTAACTTGAAATGGATCATAGACCTAAGTGTAAAGCCTAAAACTATAAAGTTTCTAGAAGAAATCACAGACAAAAATCTTGGGCTAGGCAAAGATTTGTTAATATGACACCAAAAGCAGGATACATTTAAAAAAATAAAATAAATTGGATTACACCTAAATTTAGAACTTTTGCTCTTCAAAGTCGCCATCAAAAAAATGAAAAAACAAACTAGAGTCTGTGAAAAATATTTGCAAACCATATATTAAATAGTAGATACGTAATAGTGTATATGTAAAGAACAGTTACAACTCAGTGATAAGACAAACAACCCAATTTAAAAATGGATGGAAGATTTTAATAGGCATTTTACCAAAGAAGGTAAACAAATTGCTAGTAAGCACAGAAAAAGATGCTCAACAGCATTAGTCTATACGGGAATGCAAACTGAAATACAATGAGATGGCACTACCCATCCTCTAGAATGGTTATAATCAAAAAGTCACATAATACCAAGTGTTGGCAAGAGTATGGAGAAACTGTAACCCTAATACATTGCCAGTAAGAATGTAAGATGGAACAGTTTGAAAATTTCTTAAAAAGTTAAACATACAGCCCAGCAATTCCACTCCTAGGTATTTACCAAAGAAAATGGAGGCATAGGCTCACACAAAGACTTGGATAAAAATGTTCACAGCAATATTAATCACAATAGCCAAACACTGGAATCTCTACAAATGTACCTCAACTGGTGAATGGATAGATAAAATGTAGTATAACTATACAGCTTAGGCTGCGTTCTCTAGAGGAGCAAAACCAGTGAAGCGTGTATAGAGAAAGACATTGATTTCAAGGAAATGGCTCACACAGTTGTGGAGGGTGGCAAGTCCCAAATCTGTGGGTAAGTCGTCAGGGTCAAGGCTCTTTCTGACTCACCTGATTGCAGAGGCTAACAAAGCAAAATTAGCAGGTCAGATGGCAGGCTGCTGGCTCACATCCCCAGAACTGGAGGTCAGATGATGACAAATCAGATGCAGAATAAAGAGAGAGAGCTCTGCCAGAACATACATATATATTGAATGCAGGCCATACCCCCAAGGAAATTCCCCCTACATCAGACTATAAAATGGAGGATAATTTCATAATACTGAGAATCATGTCCTAGCCAAGTTGACATATAACATTAACCATCAGAGTCTTCCTCTTGTCAACTTGGCACCTGTACACATCTCCTTAAACCGTATATAATCTCTAAATAAAGACAATTATAAAGTCATACTTGCACCAACATGATACAACTAACATGCATACAACTAAAAACACACTAGCCCCACTTACATCTTGTATTTTATAAGTAATAGGCTAAGGGAGGGAAGAAAACAAAAATATTTATATATATACTCACACACATATTCTCACACACAGGTATAATAAAATGAGGAAAAATATTCATATCAATTACAATCCTCGGTTCCACAACTGGTCACATGATCATAACTGGTATTTAGAATACCCATTCTGTATTCCCTTTACCCTTGGCATGCACCTCAGCTGCTCATGGTTCTTTCCCTGGTGGGATGACCCACCAAACCTTCATTCCTGAAGGGTCTGGGCCATTTGAAGTCATCTTGGAATTGGGTTGCTGTAGTTTCCCATTGACTTTAATCGCAGGGTGTGGTGGTACTAAGTTATGTCCTAAGGGAGGTAAAGAAGAGCATGTATTTCAGCCACACTCTTCTTTACCACCAGTATATGATATCAATCTTATTTCCCCTTGGTAATCAGAATCAATCACACCAGCTGTTATGGATTGACTTGTGTCCCCCAAAAATGTGAGTCAACTTGGAGAGGCCATGATTTCCAGTATTGTATGATTGTCCACCATTTTGTCATCTGATGTGATTTTCCTATGTGTTATAAATCCTACCTCTATGATGTTAATGACACAGGATTAGAGGTAGTTATGTTAATGAGGCAGGACTCAATCTACAAGATTGGATTATATCTTGAGTCAATCTCTTTTGAAATATAAAGGGGAAAAGCCAGCAGAGAGAGAGGGGACTTCATTACCACCAAGCAAGAAGAGCCAGGAGCATATGTCTTTTGGACCTTGGGTCCCTGCACCAAAAATCTCCTAGACCAGGGGAAGACTGATGACAAGGACCTTTCCCCAGAGTCAACAAAAACAAAAAGCTTTTCCCTGGAGCTGGCATCCTGAGTTCAGACTTCTAGCCTCCTAAACTGTGAGAGAATAAATTTCTCTTTGTTAAAGCCACCCACTTGTGTATTTCTGTTATATAGCATCTCTAGATAACTGAAACACCACCCAATATGGTAAGTCCCTTCTTTGTCTGTCGAGCCAGAGGCATAAGGAGCACAAAATGGCCATGTGGCATTCTTCAAGTTCAATGGAATCAGTGTTGTTCTCCAGGTGGAGCATTTCTCCCTTTGGAAATAAGACCTCTAGACCCACAGAGCATAAGCTCACGGGGACAGACAGCAAACATTTTGCAAGTGGGACACTAGGGGTAATAGTGAATGTTGTCACTCCCATTTCCACTCCTTCATTCCTGGACCCATGAATCCTGGCTGTGGAAGAAACAGCACCATATATTGGATGCCGGTTTAGAGCATATACGGCCTCCTGGAGAACACTGCCCCAACCCTAAAAGGTATCACCACCTAGCTGGCACCGTAGTTGTGTCTTTAGAAGACCATTCCATCGTTCTATCAAGCCAGCTGCTTTAGGGCGATGGGGAACATGGTAAGGCCAGTGAACTCCATGAGCATGAGCCTATTGCTGCACTTCCTTTGCTGTGAAGGGAGTCCCTTTATCTGAGGTGATGCTGTTTGGGATACCACGATGGTAGATAAGGTGCTCTGTATGTCCACAGATGGTAGTTTTGGCAGCAGCATTGCATGCAGGGAAGGCAAATTCGTATCCACAATAAGCGTCTGTACCAGCAAGAACAAAACGCTGCCCTTTCCATGATGGAAGTGGTCCAGTGTAATCAACTTGCCACTAGGTTGCTGGCTGATCACCTCGAGGGATGGTACCCTAACGGGGACTCCGTGTTGGCCTCTGCTGCTGACAGACTGGACACTTAGCAGTGGCTGTAGCCAAGTCAGCCTTGATGAATGGAAGTCCATGTTGCTGAACACACGTGTAATCTCAATTTCTGTCACCATGGCCGCTTTATTTATGAGCCCACTGAGCAACGATGGGAGTAGCTGAAGAAAGAGGATGAATAGTTTCCACAGAACGTGTTATCCTATCTACTTGATTGTTAAAATCATCCTCTGCTAAGGTCACCCTTTGGTGAACATTCACATGAGACACAAGTATCTTCACTTTTTTGGTCCATTCAGAGAGATCTATCTACATATCTCTTCCTCTTACCTCCTTATCACCAATTTTCCAATCACGTTCCTTCCAAGTCCCTGACAATGCAGCCAAACCATTGACCGCAGCCCATGAATCAGTGTACAGTCACACATCTGGTCATTTCTCCTTCCAAGCAAAGTGAACAACCAGGTGCACTGCTCAAAGTTCTGCACATTGGGAGGATTTCCCTTCACCGTTGTCCTTAAAGACGTTCCCAGAAGGGCTGTAATGCTGCTACTGTCTACTTTTGGGTGGTGCCTGCATAACACACAGAACCATCTGTAAACAGGCGTGAGTTTTTTCTTCCTCAGTCACCTGAGGAACACCCCAGGAAGCCATAGATGCACACTAGGAGATGGAAGGTGATGTGACAGCAGTGGAGTCCATGGGCATTTGGGCCACTTCCTCATGCAAGTTCCTTGTGCTTTCAGGTCCTGCTCGGGCCTGATCTCGTATATACCACTTCCATTTAATGATGTAATGCTGCTGTGCACATCTCACTTTATGACCCTGTGGGTCAGAAAACATCCAGTTCATGATGGGCACCTCAGGCCACATGGTGATTTAGTGGTCCATAGTTAGGCTTCAGTCTTTACTAAGGTCCAGTAACAAGCCAAAAGCTGTTTCTCAAAAAGAGAGTAGTTATCTGCAGAGGACGGCAGGGCTTTGCTTCAAAATCCTAAGGGTCTAAGCTGTGATTAACCAATACGGGCCTGCCAAAGACTCCAAACAGCATCTCTATCTGCCACTGACACTTTAAGCACCCTTGGATCAGCCAGATCATATGGCCGAAGTATCAGAGTGGCTTGCACACCATCCTGAACCTGTTGCAGAGCCTTCTCTTGTTCTGGGTCCCACTCAAAACTAGCAGCTTTTCAAGTCACTTGATAAATAAGCCAGAGTAGAACACCCAAATGAGGGATACATTGCCTCCGAAATCCAAAGAGGCTCATCAGGTGTTGTTCCCCCTTTTTAGTTGTGGAAGGGCCAGATGCAACAACTTATCCTTCACTTTATAAGCAATATCTCCACATGTCCCACACCACTGGACCGCCAGAAATTTCACTGACGTGGAAAGCTCCTGAATTTTTGTCAGGTTACTTTCACACCCTCTAGCATGCAAATGTCTTACTAATAAATCCAGAGTCATTGACGCTTCTTCCTTACTAGATCTAATCAGCTTGATGTCATCAATGTAGTGGACCAGTGTAATGTCTTGTGAAAGGGAAAGGTGGTCAAGGTCCCTATGGACTAAATTATGACATAGGGCTGAAGAGTTAATATATCTGTGAGGTAGGGCTGTGAAAGTGTATTGCTGGCCTTGCCAGCTGAAGGAAAATTGCTTCTGGCGGTCCTTCAAAACAGGTATGGAGAAAAAGGCATTAGCCAGATCAATAGCTGCATACCAGGTACCAGGAGATGCTCAAGCAATGAAGCCACATCTGGAACAGCAGCTGCAATTGTAGTCACCACCTCTTTAAGTTCTTAATAATCCACTGTCATTCTCCAAGATCCATCTGTTTTTTGCACATGCCAAAAAGGTAAGTTGAATGGGGATGTGGTGAGAATCACTTACGCTGCATCCTTCAAGTCATTGATGGTGGTAGTAATCTCTGCGATTCCTCTAGGTATGTGGTACTGCTTTTGGTTTACTATTTTACTAGGTAGGGGCAGTTCTAATGGCTTCCACTTGGCTTTTTCTACGATAAAAAAACCCAGTGCTGTCTAGTCAATTCCGACTCATAGCGACCCTATAGGACAGAGTAGAACTGCCCTAATAACCCTTAATCCACATGTCAGGGGTCCAATGTGGGGGTTCTGCCAGTTTCCAATTATGCATTCTGGAACTGTGGAAATCACTACAGGATGGGTTCAGGGACCCACTGTGAGACAGATCTGAGCTAAGACTCCATTAGTAACCTGGCCTCCATACACCCGTACTCTAATTGGTGGGCCATAGTGACAACTTTTCGGGTCTTCTAGAATTAGTGGCAGTTTAGAGCCAGTATCCAATAATCCTGAAAAGTCTGATATTTCCTTTTCCCCAATGAACATTCACTCTCGTAAAAGGCTGCAGATCCCTTTGGGGAAGGCTGGGAGAAAATAACGGTATAAATTGTTAGCAGTGTAGTGGGGTCTTTTCTCAAGGGGATCCAGCCTCCACTTCATTCAAGGGCTTGTGGGTCTGTAAACTGACTCAATTCTAGAATTCATTGAGGGGCCATGACTATTCTGGCAATTCAAGTTAGACTGCCATTCACTTGACTTAGAATTCTTCTGTGCGTACAAATCAAGTAAATATTTAGTAGACTTGTCATCTATTTCACTCCTTGGGATGCCATTACTAAATAGCCAATGCCATAAGTCCATACAAGTCAGACTATTCTGATTACTGCTTTGACTCTGCTGTCTATTATGGTAACCACGCCCACCTTGTCTTTCTCAACTAAGTGCTGCCACTTGGTTGCTACCACCATGTGGTCTATCAGCCCCGTTGTAGTTAGGTGTCTTAATTCAGTTAGGGCAGTTCCACTGTCAAATCTGACTTACATAAAATAGCTATCACAGCATTCTTTAAGGATGCTGGGGCTCCCTTCACAAATTTGTTCCTCACCATTGTGGTAAAAAGTTTGTTCTCTGGGCACTCCAAAGGGTATGTCTGTGAGTCCATCCTGAGAAACCCACTCTAACATGCCAGTTTTCCTAAGCCTTTGGATACCTTCTTCTACAGTATACCAAGGTAGGTCTGGCATTTCTACTTGATTTACTGTAGGCCACCACTTATCCATGCTCCAGTGAACCAACCAAATAAACTATCAGATCCTTTTCTAACCTCTGGTGCTGAAACATTGAATAAAGAATCTTATCTTAGTGGGCCCATAACAATAAACTCAGTCTGATCCAACTTTATGTTCCTTGCACCATTATCCCACATCCTTAAGGGTTATTTCCACACATATTCCCCAGGTTTCTGTTTGTACGTATTAGAAAAGTGAAGTAGTTCTTTTGGAGTGTAGAATACTTTCTCCTGGGTCACACTTTGTGCTTCACCTTTTGTGGCTTACTGGAACTTAAGTCTAGTTATAGGTCTAGGAGCAAAAATGGGTGGTGGTATGGGTCCTGGGGACATTCAGCAAGGTCTTGTAAGGCATCTGCCTCAGGTGGTGTCCTAGGCATTGCCCCAAGTGCTGCCCCAGGTGATATCTCAGTCAAAGACTCTTCGGGCACAATTAATCTCATTAGATCACAGTGGAAGGAATAATGATTTTACTGGGAGGTGTCCTAGCAGACAAAAATGGAGTAATACCTTCAGATGGGAGTAAGAAGGTTGGTTCTGTTGGGAGGAGTTATTCAATGGAATTTAGGGGCTCCATTTTTCAAAAAAAGAAAAAAAAATGTCCCCCCAGTTTCCTGATTATCTGGCTATATATCCCCACCCCAAGTTTTAGGATCCCATTTCTTCCTGATGAATGTCCTCACTTTAGCTTCAGACATCGTTCAATGTTGGGAATTCAACTGATGTTGAAATTTAGCCACTCTTATGATAAGACTCTGGGTTTGGTTTTCTGCAATATCGGCTCTGTTACTACAAAGAATAAGGCTTCCTTTCAGGGCACAAGTGGCAAAGTTCAGGTCTTGTATGCAGCACTTGTGCTGTGGCTCTGAATCTTTGAGCTCCTCCCTTCCTTTCACCACTCTCACTCGCAAAAGTAGGACCAACAACAAGCTTCCTTATACTTCTCATCCTGACAAAATTATAGAAGAGTATAAAATATTTTTGGGAAAAATCTTCTTTCCCCCAAACTATTAATTGAAGGGAAACTGGTGAAAGGAGTGGATGTGATAAAACATAAATATGCACTGTGCCCTGCTTTAATTTTTAAAAAGACAAGGAAAGGCATTTGTTAGCTGTGCTTTTACCTGTGGTCATCTCTATAAACCCTCTGTAGGGAATAAGCATTTCCATGTGAGTATAAGAAGGTTAAAGTGGTGAATGAGAGTGATTGTGACAAAATATTTTAAAATGTTAATATTTCTCTTCTTTTAAAAAGGTATCTATTTACTGTAAAAATGCAAAACATACAAGACATATAGATTGATGGAATAGAATTGTGAGTCCAGAAAAAAACCCATACATCCATGCCCAATTGATTTTTGACAAGGGTACCAAATCCATTCAATATGGAAAAAATACTCTCTTCAACAACAAAATTGGGAAAACCGGACTTTTTTTAGGCTACATTTTTAGGATAACTGAAGGTCCAGAGAAGAATTCAAGAAAATGACTCAGTGTGGAAAGGTTAGGTTGTTTGACTTTTTGTTGTTGAGTTGTAAATTTATTTATATATCCTGTCAAGAAGAGCCTTAAAACATGAGGACAGAACTGATCACTCAGGCAGAGCTGATGGGAATGGCACTCAGGGTGTGCTCTTAGGGGAGGCACCAGCTCAGAGAAGTAGAGTCTAGACTAGGAAAGCTGAAGGATTTTCCTGTGAGGAGAACCCAGGGAGGATACTGGTTGAGCTGGTAAGAAAGGTAACTTCCAACATGGCAGAGGGAGATACCACAGAGAAGCAAAGACCCTGCTCCTGAGTTCTGGAGGTTTAGGAGCAAAGGAATGTGGGTGGTGAGGTAGATCAGTAATCCCAGTGGCTGAGGCCTGGGAGAGAAACCCCTGGGCTGAAAAAGGCACTCCTACTACGGAAAAGCAAGAACTCTCAGAGTGCTTAACACCAAGACATTGTGAAATTGTCCTTACCATTTGCCTCCACTGTGTAACTGAATAAAGCACACACCTCTAGGTTTCCCTCTGCTATATGAAGTTATATTTGTATATTGGCACCACAGTGCACCATGCTGGGAAATGAAGCACTGGTGGAGATGAGATAGTCGGAAAAGGAGAGGTGCTAACGTCAAGATGGAACGCAGCCTCACAAAACTTGGATAAGAATGCTACTCATGCAATGTTTGCTTTTAATTTTCACAAGAATCCGGTGTCATCAGTATTGTTATCCCTGTGTTACAGACGTGAAGGGAGAGAAATTTTATAATTTGTGGTTGACCAGCCAGCCTAAATCTGGCCTGAACCCCTGGGCCTTATTTCTCACTTTACCACACTCATAAGCACTCTCTGACAAATAAATTACACAGGCTGGAAATGGAGAGTTACATTTAAATATAAGTGAGTCGGTACACATAATTCAAGGGGCAAGAATCATCTGTTTACTAGAAAGTGTGGTAAAGTTTTAGCATATTGCCTCATTTCCCAAAGATTCGGCAGAGATCCTTATCTTTCAAGACTCAAAAAAGCAGAAGTATGTCATATTTCAAATGAAAAATTACGTGCAGTATTTTAAAAATGCAGTGTCATTATAATCATGGCAGTAACGGAATTAGATATACTCAGCTACATCAGCAGAGCACACAATGTCCAACTGGCCTGAAATGTTGAGGGAATCAATTATTAAATTTGACTTAGAGATGTACAAAGACAGCTCCCAGCCATTAGCAGATCTATATCATGCCTAGGTTTTTTTCCCCTAATTTTGTATTAGGGCATAACTGTGGATAACCAAGAAAGATTAGTTTTGACAGTGCCCGCCTACCACCAATGACCACCCTGACAGGGAACACAACAGAGAGTCCCTGACAGAGCAGGAGAAAAGTGGGGTACAAAACTCAAATTCACGTAAAAAGACCAGACTTAATGGTCTGAGACTAGAGGAATCCCAGAAGACATGGCCCCCGGACTCTTTGTTAACCCAGAACTAAAACCATTCCCAAAGCCCAGTCTTCACGCAGAGATTAGACTGGACTATAAAACATAATACCCGTGAAGAGTGTGCTTCTTAGTTCAAGTAGATACACAAGACTAAATGGGCAGCTCCTGTCCAGAGATGAGATGAGAAGGCAGAAAGGGACAGGAGCTGGTTGAATGGACACGGGAAACCCAGGGTGGAAAGGAGGAGTGTGCTGTCACATTACAGGGATGGCAACTAGGGTTACATAACAATACGTGCATAAATTTTTTAATGAGAAATTAACTCGAGCTGTAAACTTTCACTTATAGCAGAACTTAAAAAAAGAAAGACTAGTTGTTTCTAGCATGAAGGAAGGAAATCCTGGTGACATAGCGGTTAAGTGCTACGGCTGTTAACCAAACAGTCGGCAGTTGGAGTCACCAGGAGCTCCTTGGAAGCTCTATGAGGCAGTTCTACTCTGTCCTATAGGGTCGCTATGAGTCAGAATCGACTCGATGGCACTGGGTTTTTTGGGGTTTTTTTTAGCATGAAGAAAAAAAAAAAGCAACCTGTTACACTAAATCAGAAGTATCATGGGGGGGGAATAATAACTGATAGGAGCGATCCATGATTTATATACGTTCCAACAATTTTAATGATAACGTTTCACTCATTCATTCATTCATCATTCTGTCTTTCCTTCCAGTGCCAGGCAGTGTTGAGTGTGAGAGAAGCAGTAATGAGTAGGCTTCAGTCCTTCCTTCACGGAACTCACCGTCCAGCAAGGGCACTAGATACACATCCACCGACCACAGTGTGGTGTGACCGGCAAGATGAGCAAAGGGCTGTGGGAGCCTAAAGAGGGAGGGTGGCAACTACTGCTCCAATAATTCACATGGCTGCTGAAGCTCCCCAAGGGCCAGGCCCGGTCCCAGTCCCTGGAATGGCTGCCAACACGGCAGCTGCAAAGCCACAGTCACACCATCTTAACAACAGTTGGAGAGCAAGATGAAGCCAGGACCAGCAACCTTAGTGCTGTGGTTAACAGGTGTTGAAGCAAGTACAAAGAAAACGCAAGATCAAGCCACAACCGATTTTCGAGAGGTAAGTGCTCGATTAAATGAATAAATAACATGAGCAGGCATTTTCGTTATTTTACTGAAATTTAAATTCATCTTCAAATTACAAGGCTCCTGAGACGTCCCCCTTTTATTGATTTTTTTTTTTTAAGCCTTGCGACTTGTCTGGGTTAGAGCTCTGATTTGGAAAAGGATGCAGGTGTTGGAAATAAAATATTTGGAAATTAAAGATAAACCTCAGTAAGAAAGTGGCTGTAATTTTGATTAGCACCTTGTCTGGAATTTCACACCAGCAAAACAATAACATTCACACTAGCAGAACAATAATGACAACAGATTTTATTCATAAAGTCTCACTATACCTTGAAGAATCCATAGGCTTCCTGCCTTAAGAGTAATTGGTGTTTAGTGGGATGCTTTGAACAAATCAGAGAGAAAACATAAATAGACAAGGCTATAAATTATGTGATGGTTTTGTTGCCAGAAGTGATCAATAACCTACGAGCAGATGCATGACTGTCATGGTCTGTGAAACCAAAGATGCTTCCTGGGTCCTACCGCTCTTGACTGACTCGAAATTGCAACTTTTTCATGCACGACCTCATTATAGGAGATAGATTTCTAATAGATTTTCCATGTTCTAAGATGGAGTTCTAGAAGATATTAGAATTAAAAAAAAAAGAAGGAGAAGAAGAAGAACTGCCCCATAGAGCTTCCAAGGAGAGCCTGGTGGAATCAAACTGCCGACCTTTTGATTAGCTCTTAACCACTGCATCACCAGTGTTTCCATTGGGATAAAGAGAATCTTAAATATTATTGGTATAGCTGGAGGACTAGAATTGCATTTAAAGCAAGCAAAATCAGTAGCAAAAACCTGCAGTGTGAGAGTTAAAGAAGAGCCGTTTGTCTTTCAGCGTGTGTAGTCCCTGGTGGCAGCTCTGGGAGCAGAAGTAAGAGATGATACTAATATGCTCTGATCTCGCAGATGCAGAACGCTGGGCCAAGAACTGGCTATAAAAGCCTTTGCCACCTGGGGATCCAGGAGTGGAACTCAAAATGTGAGAGTGTCTCCTTTTGTCTTTTTTGCATGACCTCATTCCTCCCTACAAAGAAACAGAGGCCCAGGGTACTCTATTCCTAATTCTACTGAGGGTCTTTAGCTCCCTGAGCAAAGGGAAATGGAAGTTTTCTTTTAAACCAACATCTTAAACACGTAAGCTGGGAACTCTTGTAGGTTGTTGTGTGTCAATGGGATGACACCACAGAGCAGGGGTGGGGGTACTCTACAGGCCTTCTTGACAAGCTTGGCGATCTAGGCTTTGGCTGGAAGGGAATATTTAAATGTGCCGGTTGCCCAAGGTGAGGAGCTACCTTCACATCACCGTGGGGAAAAATTGTTGGAGGCTGTGAGACGGAGTCTTGGGAAGCTTGAGCATTATTCTTTTCTCCTAAACTGAAGCCCTTTGTTTGACAGTTGCTTGTACAAAGCAAGTTAACCCATTGTCTTGGGTAAAGGAAAACCCAAACTGAGGGTCCACAGGAGCATTTTCCATCTGCGACTTGGGCAGGGCTTTTGTGTTTAGTACAGAGCTCAATGAGCAGCAAGAGGGCTGTTTGCGTTTGGGTTATGTCTGCTGCATTCCAAGGAGAAGGCAAAATCTGGCCTCAGGTCCCTGAGGCCTAACTAATCCAGTAATGAACTGAGACAGCTTGATAGGCATTGTTTCCACCCAATTCCCAGATTGTTCTGTTCTGGGAAGGTATTTTCTAAGTTGAGAGTGAGGTAAATGGAATGGGCCCCACTCAAAAATAACAAATCTCACCGTAAAATGCCCAATAAATGAATTGAACCGGTGATGCCTTAAAATATTCCCCTGCTCCTAACATTATATTCAAGGGTGTTCTTGTCAAGAAAACATGATAGAATATTGTACTCGAGGTCCCTGCCTTATCCTATGCGATTTTTGTATTTAATCTAAGCTGTATGTATTTTTTGTGTGTGTGTGTGTGTATGCTACTGAAGCTTCAAAACATCTGGGCACAGCAATTTTTTCTTTGCTGCACCTGCAAGCGTAAGTACACACATAAACAAAAAAGAAATTAAATCTTCCGCAGAGCTGGGAAGAAAAAACCCACCAGCCGTGAAGCTCATGGGGCAGCATGACAAGTGCCGAGCTGTAAACAAGCTTGAGAGGGATTTAATTCTCATGACAAGTGCCAGTGGTGGCATCTCACCGGGGCTCAGCATATGCACACATTTCAGAGAGAAGCCACCGGGATTTAATGCAAATGGAAAATAAGAAAAACTCTCGGCGCATCAGCTTCTCCTCATCTATAAATAGCCACGCAAATCAGGATGAGCTAGTGTTGTAATTATCTTGATTTTCAGAATTTTTTGCCACTCAGAAGAGATTTGCAGAGTCTCCTCCCTGCTCTTCGTAATTATAGCTGCTGTGCCAACCTCTGCCAGGGGCTGGTGGTTGCAATGTGATATTCGCCAGGTGGCTGCTCTGCAGCAGAGAAAATTACCAAGTTTTCTTGGTTGGTCCAGTTTTGTCACTTAGGATCCAAATCAAAACTTCAGAGGGCATCCATTCATCATGATGTGACAGCCACTTCATTTTGGCTTGTAACTTGGAGACTTTGGTGCAGTGGGACCCTTCTGCCCTTGAGTAGATGACATGACTAAGATACTAGAGTGGCCGTGCTCCACTTTGCATAGAATTGCAGATGCTTGTGTCAGGGAAGGACTAGACACCAAGTCTTCTGAAGCCCCAAGGCTGGGCCCCTTCCAAATGTGGAATGCCATGTTTGCTGATCCCTATTCTCTTGGTGTGTTGTTCAAGAACCAGAAGGAAGGCCTGGAATGGGGGTGGAGTGGGGTGGGAATGGAGAAACAGACAGTGGGATGGCAGACACTAGAAGATGCCTACCTAATATCCTTCTCCCGCATTAAGAGTGGGCAGCCTATGGTTTGCCGGCTACACCCAGCCTGCCGCCTGCTTTTCTAAATAAAACTTCACTGGAATGCTGCCTTGCCGTGCACTGTGTAGCTTTCACGCTACAATGGTGGGACTGAGTGGTGGCAATGGACACATACAGCTTATAAAGCCTGAAGTATTTACTGTCTGGCCCTTTATGGAGAAAGCTTGCAGGCCTCCAACCTACATTAACAGAACCCCTTTTTTTCTGGGTAAACCACGTGCCAGTTTTTTTTTTTTTTTTTTTTAATCACTTTCTTGCAACTAAAGGCAGCTGTGTGATGCAGTACTGCCTAATGAGAAGGAAAAGAAAATGAACTTGCTGCAGCCTCCAGGAAGGCTGTGGTTTCCCTTATAAAACTGGCACGAGCCATTTGCTTTTCTGCTTCCTCTTTCTTCCTGTGTGGCGTGGCTATGTGCACATTTTGGGGCCTGGTTCCCACTGATGGAACGTGGTGGACGTGGTGGCTCTCTCTTGACTGTGAGAATGAAAGTAATATTCTGAGAGTGAGAACCCGGGTCCTCGAGGGCTTCGTTGAGCAGTTACTTCAGCCTTGGACAGCCACTGGTTGAGGCACCTACTAGGGCTTCTATTACAAATGGAATCCTAACTGAAAACTAGGCTGGTCCTGATGGTGTGGATAAAAGTAAAGAGTCTGTCAGAGTATGAAACTGCCCTCCCTGTCCTACTGCAATGCAAACATTCCGGGACTCAGGTTAAAATCTCCAAGTCTTGTGATGGAATTTCCATCAATGGGCTCTTGGATCATTTTAATGAATGACTCAAACTTTTTACAATGCATTTCATCATCTGTATTGTAAGGCGCAAGTCCCCTGGGTCTCTTTCCTAAGTGAGCTCTATCTTTGTGCAATATTCCTCCTTAAATACACTGTTGTTGTTCACTGCAATTGAGTCAGCCCCTTCTCACAGGGAACCCAGGTTAGCTAGCCCGAACAGTAAACTTGTGTGATGATGGTAACTCTCTCTGACTTAGTAGGTGAATGTGATTGAACTTAGGATGTGAGAAGAGGTAGAAGTAGGTAGAGAACTCGCCAGTTCTGTATTTGAAGACTTTATTTTTATTACACATCTGAGGAGGCAAAAACCATTTCTAGATCGCTTTCAGTTCTTGCCACAGTCCCCCTCTCCCTCTTCTTCGCCTTTCTCCTCTTTCTTCTCTCTGCTGCAGGTCCCATGCTTCGTTCTTCAGGGGTGTAGGGGTAGTGAGAAGTTAGGGAAGTGGAAAAAGCGGGAAGTTCGTAAAATAATCTTTGCAATTTCCTCCCTTCATTTCATCATACCCCGATAGACCTGCAAACATTAATGGACTTACCTAAAAAATGTGATCATCACAATAATGAAATTGGTCCATGCCAAAATGGTAGTAGCTTCAACAGGGACACTGATGAGACCATTCCACACTCAATCTGTTTCCTTCCCTAGGACTCAGTAGTACAGCCAAGACACTGAAAGAAAACCGTAATTCTTTCTCATAAAATCCAAACAAAACTCAAAGAAAATATGCAGTGAAAATTTTTATGGAAGACAAAATGTCTAGTACATTTTTCCTTAGAGCTCTAAAAAGTTTGCAATCAAATATAATCTCACCTTTTGTGAAATCTGTGTTGATTTTTCAAGTACAAAGAGGGTAAAGTTCTGGAGTTGAATTCCTATGAGTATTTACTACTAGAAATTTTTCTTCATTTCTAAATGACAAAATCTTTAAAAATGGTCTAATGTGGCCATTTTTATGAATGCTCCTATCTCAAAGCTATCATTCAGGAAAATATAAAAAACACTTTTCTTTTTGTATTATGTTTAAACATTATCCAATCTATTGATACTATCTTGATTTGGTTGCTTTATTTATAAAAGGCCTGAAATTGATTTCAGTCTTCATAGTTTTGTCTACGAATTATTGTAGACGTCTGGCTACCATGCCTGTGAAGTTTTGAAGCCACACAAGTGTGACTAAGTGCGTAAAGAAACATAGTCAGAATATATGAGACAATTGGTGTTTGAATAATCATATTTCCATAATTTAATGTAATCATTTTCTCTTCTTTTTTTATGAATGACATCAGATCCACAACAATCCCTCATCAGAAACAAGGCCCTAAAATGTAAGCATAGTCACTGATGCTGCAGCCACCTCAACAGGCAGCTTTGAATATAAAAATTCTGGCCATATTTCTTGAATTTAAACAACAACAACAACAACAAAACTAGGATTCCGGAGGCAAGATGACAATTGTAAACAGAATGTTTATTTGAAAAAATAATACCTGGGAGCTTTGAAGAGCACTAGAGTTTGCATCACTGTGGTAGGCAGAATTCTAAAATGGCCTCCGAGATCCCCACCCCCTTGAACACATGTGCTGTGTAATCCCTCCCCTTGCATGCTGGCAGAACTTGTGAAGAGGATGGAGTATCACAAGTCAGGTTACTAATAAATGGACTTTGAGTTAATCAAGTGGTGGGTCTGAGAGACTGGAAGTGTGAGAGGACCTCCGGAGAAGGCCACGTAGCAAAGACCTGACGGTTGAGAGCAACCCTTGGCTGACAGCCAGCAAAAAGTTTCAGTCCCACAATTGCAAGGAAGTAAATTCTGCCAACAACCTGAATAAGGTTAGAAGAGGACCCTGAACTCCAGATAAGACTCCAGCCCCAGCCAAAGCCTTCATGTCAGCCCAGTAAGAACCTGAGCAAAGAACCTGAGTAAGATGTGCCTGAACTCCTAACCCAAGAAACCTGTAAGATAATGAATTTGTGTTGTTTTAAGATGCTGGTGGCTGGTCATTTGTTACATAGCAAAAGAAAGCTAATACAATCACTGATAACTACTATAGCTTTAAGAGTTTCTTATGACAGTGTGGGGAAGATGTGTCTCTCTTCAGATGTTTCCTGCTGGGATGGGTAGTCTGTTTCGCGGAAATTTTTCTTCACAAGAAGCGCACAAAAGTTCATAAAGATGGTTTGATTAACAATAAAATTCATTCATTTAAAATATATTTGAGTGCTTCCCAAAGCCCGGCATGCATCCAGGCACCTTTGATAAGCCGACATTAAAGTTTTTCCTTTTTCCCCTGTAGATACCATCTCTACCCTTCTCTGTGGTGAATTTTATGGACTGCTCTAAAGGGCCTCTGTGAACTCTGGATTCAGCTAATGGAATAAACTAGCAGGAAGCTAAAGGGCAGAAAAACAGTGAAGTCAGGAAATTTATTTCCCTGACTATTCCCCTGGTGGGTTGCCTCAGGTTGACTGCTCTTGGTGTTCCTCTCCTGAACTACTCTGAGTTTTGGTAACTGCTCCTTCCCCTTCCCTCAGCCCTGTGGGTGGTAAGAACTTCTTGGCTAGTTTGCTAGCCTCTGGTCTACAGGCTTCCCCTCAGCTCTCACTTGCTGTAGACCCCGCCAACTGCATCTTTATCAGGCTGGGTTCCATCTGGCTCCCTGGCCCCAGGGGCCTAATCCCAGGCTCTGCTGTGAGGCACCTCAATACTTCCATAGGAAATCTTTCTGCCCCCGCCCCCTCAGGACCATGACACATGGGCACGAAGGCAGGCTCAGGAGTGCTAACTGGATCCAGGGTCTTTCTGTGGTATTGTGGCTCCCTGCCTTGTGTATGCCCCTCAGTTTAGCTGGGCATATCTATAACCACTTGTCTTAAAACTTCTCAAAGATGGAGAAAATAAGAACTCAAGAGCTCACCTACCTTCTCTCCCTCTCCCTGGTTCTCTTCTCACTATCCCCTCAGGTCAGAAGAGTCAGGAGTCAGGTTATTTCCTTTTCTGCAATATTCTTATTCATGCCATAAAATAATAGCATCTTGGTCTAGCTGTCACAGTAGAAGGAGTGTTCTCTCTGTAATATGACCGAACACCCTCTGAGTTAAGAACCAGGCTTAGTTTTTAATGTGTTAAAGGGGAAATAAACGAATCTCAAGAAAACAGTGTGGCTTAGGGCTAACATTTTTCTACACAATTAAGTTTTGAACATCAGAAGTTGAGTGTTGACTCTTTCATTCTCTGTTTGGCTTTTGGAATAATCACTCCTCCCCTCCCCCCGCCACAACTAAACACACAGATGCCGCTAGGGGACTAGGAGTAAAATCCTGTGTCAGAAAAGCAAAAGACAAAAGCACTTTCATAGTTTTTTCTAAATATTACCCTGGTTACAAGTGAAAGGAAAGACAAAGTGAGGCAGCAGCCTCCTTCCTGAGTGGTTAAACTTCGTCTTTTACTCAGATCAAGACTGCACTCACTTACTCAACAGGTGTGGCTCCATATGACTCTGGACTGTTTATACCCATTATACTCTCAAAAGACAAAGTTCCTTACCTTTCAAGTGTCAGAAGCAGGTGCTGCCAGCTATGAAGTACTCCTAATAAGGAGAGGGTGTGGACAGAAGGAGGAGCCTGCTCTCCAGGATATTACAGAAGCACTTTCTTGCTCCTGGTTTGCCCCTCAATGGCTATGAAATCTTGGACAAGTTCCTTACTGTTTCCAGCCTCCTAGAACAAGGCCTGATATACATAGTAGATGCTCAATAAATGGTACTGTGATAGCTAGTATTAGTAGCTATTACGATATCTAATATCTAATATTATTCTCTAATAATAGGTATGACTAGATAAATGGCTATTATTAGTAGACACTTAAAATATCTTAAGAAAATGTGACTAAATCATAGGAATAAGTCTAGTCTTTTCAAAATGACAGCTTTGAAGGCTACAACAGCTTTTCGGATATGCAAAAGCTGGTAACTTTTTAGGAAAAATTCAGCCAGCTTAGCGGGTAGTCCTAGCTGGTTATTTGAGCCTGAGTTGAGTTGACCTGGACTTGGATAATGCCTAGGCAAGTCTCCACTCCCTCAGACTGTGTTTCTTCACTCCTGGCAGTGACCTCCAGCAGAGGAAAGCAGGGAAATGTTGGCTAGTTTTTTTTTTTACTGGGAAGGGTTTGTGAAAAGAGTTACATATAGTTGCTCTTTCATTAAAAAAAATTTTTTTTTATTGTGCTTTAAGTGAAAATTTACAAATCAAGTCAGTCTCTCATGCAAAAATTTATATACACCTTGCTACTGCTCTCCCCCTTTACTGCTCTCCCCCTAATGAGACAGCATACTCCTTCCGTCTATTCTCTATTTTTGTGTCCATTTGGCCAGCTTCTGACCCCCTCTGCCCTCTCATTTCCCCTCCAGACAGGAGCTGCCCACAAAGTCTTATGTGTCTACTTCATCCAAGATGCTCACTTTTCACCAGTATCATTTTCTATCCTATGGTGCAGTCCAATCTCTGTTTGAAGAGTTGGCTTTGGGAATGGTTCCTGTCCTGGGCTAACAGAAGGTCTGGAGACCAGGACCTCTGGGGTCCTTCTAGGCTCAGTCAGACCATTAAGTCTGGTCTTTTTACAAGAATTTGAGGTCTGCATCCCACTGCTCTCCTGCTCCCTCAGGGGTTCTCTGTTGTGTTCCCCGTCAGGGCAGTCATTGGTTGTAGCCTGCTCTTTGATTTTTAAATTACAGTTCTTGGCTGGAAAGCATAAACACACCAAGGGAACAGACCACTTTAATTGACAAAACTGACATTTAGACTCTATAGTTCATGTCAAGAAATGAGTGGGTTCCAGATTTGTACAAACAATTCAATTCTAATTGCCTTTCCAATGGCAAAAAATAACCAGGATAAACTCACCCTCCTTTGGTTTTTTTTTTTTGTTTTTGTTTTTTTTGCTTCATTCTTGATAATTCTTACAGGAAATACATTGTTAAATGAGGTCAAATAAGTTCAGAGTCATTTAAAAGTCAGTACCGATTGTGATACTTCCCACAACAAACCCACACCAGGAAATAGATTTGGTACCGAGCTTGCTGATGCTGTCTTACTCCACGGATTTTTACTCTCTGTGGAGAGGCAGACCCCACGTTATAGCCTGAAGATTATTTTATGGATTTTAGTTTCTTAATTCCCATGAAAGAGTTCAAATGGCCACAGATGCTACGCTTATCAAAGTGTAGCTGCGGACATCTGCGCTGTGATTCCCCATGTTTTTAATATTTTTGTGCTTATTTAGGGGCTGTGGTGGCACGAAGGTTAAGAGCTCGGCTGCTAGCCAAAAGGTGGGCAGCTCGAATTCACGAGCTGCTTCTTGGAAACCTGTGGGACAGTTCTACTCTATAGGGTTGCTATGAGTCGGAATCGACTCGACAGCAATGGGTTTGGCTTTTTATGCTTATTTAAACATAAAATGATTGACCTGTAGCCCTATCACTTTAACTTTGTATCAGAAGTTTATTGGGGATAGTGGAGGTGGGGAGAAGAGTGAGCTTTGTGGTGAAAACTCAACGTGCAGAGGTAAAAATATATCTTTGGGGAGAGCCCTCGTGTATGAAAATGAGGAAGTAGACAGGTAAGAAGTCCATAACAAAAACTGAAGAGCTGTGGAAAGCAGCAAACAAGTTTGGGAAATGGATAACGGGTCTTTGGTGGCCATTCCTTTTTCCTGTGCTTACTGGCATTTCCCTGACTGCTCTGTGCCCTCTCCATGCTTCCTGGCTGCCTGTGCCTGGTACAGGGACACCTCCCCTAGACCTCCGCTTCCTATCTGCCATTTCCTTAGCCCTCGTTAGGACATACTTCTTCTGGATCCCTGGCCCAGGTAATGGAGTTGCTAATTTGATGATCTGATAATGGGTGTAAACGTGTTGATGTCTGCAAGGCACTGTCTTTGAATTCTGCCCTGAGAGTTTAGGGGGCCTGGGATTTGTCTGATTCTAATGGAGAGAATGTCAATCATGGAAGCAGGTCAGTTGGGAAGATCATTGTGTGCAGGAAGCTGCTCTGAAGACTAGAGCTCCTCATTATACCTGCTTGATCTAGGTGAAGAGCCAGCCCAGGACAGGCATGTCCGCACACTGAGTTCCCAGGGATGAGGATAGAGACTGGTGGGGTGGGTGGGCACACAGGTGACAGCAATTGTGGCAGCAGCCTGCCTAGTGAAAATCAGGCCAGAGGGGCTAAGAAAATGCAGTTTCTGACACTGTGACTGCTATAACGTGTGGAGTAGTCAAGATGGAGCTCGACAGAAAGGAAGGGGAGGCAGCAGGTGACACAGTAGACAGGTAAGTAGACATGAGTAAACAGGTACATCCTCAGCTTCACAACCCTCCCTCTCTCACTGCTCCAGTCTCCACAACATCACACACTGGTGTTTTCCCAGCACTTCTCTAAGAGTTTCTCAAGACATAAAGGTAGATACTAATGAAAAGCCTCTACAAATTTCCATGACTGCTCATGCATTTGTTCATTCAATCGATAGTTATAGAGAGCCTGTTCTAGGCACCAAAATATGACAGAACTATGTCCTCAAGGGAGCCCTGGTGGTGCAGTGGTTAACAGCTATGGGTGTTAACCAAAAGGTTGGCAGTTTGAATCTACCAGCCACTCCTTGGAAACCCTATGGGGTCAGTTCTACTCTGTCCTACATGGTCGCTAGGAGTTGGAATCAATTCAATGGCAATGGGTTTGATGTCCTCAAGGAGCTCGTGATCCAATCCAAGAGAGACATGTAAACAAGGAATTGCAATGCTGTGAGATGAGCGCCCCGACTGATTATGTCTGGGAGAAGAACAGGTGAAGGACAAAGGTCAAAGAAGGCATTCACAGGGGAGACAATGCTGAACGGACAGGAGTTGGCAGAGTGAGCACGTGGGTTCAAAGAATCCCAAGTGGTAGGAGCAGCAGGTGTAAAGACTCAGAGGAATGAAACAGCATGGTGCATTTTGAAGGGACAGGTAGACAAAAGTTTAATGAGGTTGGAAGAGAGCCAGGGTCAAAACGTTTTTGAATGTATTGCTGAGGAGCTTGAGTTTTCTTTTATAGGTGATAGGGGGGTTGGGGAATTCCTGACACCTTTCTACTATGAGTCCCTGTGGATTTGTCTCAGGCCAAGTAAACACCCTGCATTTGCCCTTCCTTTTTTGGGCCTCAGTGCCAAGAGCTGAGTTAATCACACTTCTCAGTTCATGGCACCCTGTCAGCATAGGTCTATAAGTGGCCCCTCATTTATTTCGTTATATTTCATTTACCCCTTCAACTATGGTCCCCACATACATTCCCTGCGTCCTCACCAACAATGGTATTTTTTATTTACCTTGTAATGGAAAACTCTACAAGGAAAACCCTAACAAACTGTTAGAATTAATAAGACAGTTCATCAAGATTTGCCAACTATGAGATCAACTTATAAAAATCCAATAGTGTTTCCATAACAGTAACAACAATTAAAGAGAAAATATAATTTTAAAATGACACTATTCACAATAACAGCAGCAACTATAAAATTTTGTGAATGAAATAGCAAAGCATGCAGAAGACTCTATGGAAAAAAGTCTAAAATGTGTAAAAGAGAATCTGAGTAAAAAGATTTTTCATGTTAATGGATGGAATGATTTAAAAATTTTAAGGTGTCAATTCCCGCTAACTCAATCCATAAATACAAAGACATTGCAATATAAATTTCAGCAGTATTTCTTGAGAAATTTGACAAAAACACTAAAATCTACATGGAAAAATAAAGTCCACAGATACAATCATCTGTTTTGGAAAAGAAGGATGGGGGTCAGTGACATTCATCCTCTCAGAAATGAGAGATATCACAAAGGATTATGGTTATGCTGTAGAGAGAAAAAGACAAACAGAACCCAATAGAGTCCTTAGACATGCTCATGGATAGGTAGACTCAACATTGTGAAAATGTCAATCCTACTCAAAGCAATATGCAAATACAATGCAATCCCAATTCAAATACCAACAGCATAAGCTAGGTAACTGGGGTCTTCTGAAAATTAAACACTCTTGCTCATCAAAAGACTTCACCAAAAGAGTAAAAAGACAACCTACAGATTGGGGAAAAAAATTTGGCTAAGATAAACCTGACAAAGGTCTAATCGCTAAAATCTATAGGAAGATCCAACACTTCTGCAACAAAAAGACAAATCTTCCAGTTAAAAAATGGATGTCTTAGGCTGGGCTCCCTAGAGAAGCAAAACCAGTAAAGTATAAAAATATATATAGAGAGAGAGATTTATATCAAGGGAATGGCTCACGCAGCTGTAGAGGTTATAATCTCTGAAGTCCGTAGGTCAGGATAGAGGCTTCTCCTGATTCACGTAGCCACAGGGGCTGATGAACCCAAGATTGGCAGGTCAGAGAGCAAGGCTGTTGCTCACAGGGTGTGAAGATCAATGAATCCCAAGATTGGCAGGCAAGACCTCAAGTAAACTGCTAGCTCAAGTACCAAGAACTGGAGGTCAGATGAACAGAAGGCAGCTACAGGATGCAGAACAAGCAAAAGTCCCTGAGCCCTGCCAGAATGTCCACCCACACTTGTTGCAGACCACATGCCCAAGGAAATTCCCCTTCAACCAATTTGCTACGCACAGCAGATCCCATCATGGGGGTGGTCACATATCAAATCTCAACAGGGAAATGACCACAACATCACACGACTGCCCAAACACTGAGAATTATGGCCCAGCCAAGTTGACACACAGTCTTAACCATCACAGTCCACCCCTTGTCAACCTGGCACTTGCACACATCTCCTTAAACCGTACATAATCGTTGAATAAAGACAATTATAAAGCCGTACTTGCCCCTAACATGATACAACGAACACACATACAACCAAAAATACACTAGCCCTGTTTATGTCTTACTTTTTATAAGTGAAGAAAACAAAAATATTTGATGTACGTATACAAAGCAGAAATACTCATAACAATTACAGCCTTCATTTCTGCAACTGATCACATGGCTGTAACTGGTATTTAGAGCTACCTTCTTCCACCACCCATTCCATATTCCCTTTGCCCTCAGCAAGCACCTCAGCTGGTCATGGTTCTTTGCCTGGTGGGGTGACCCAAACCTTCATTCCTGAAGGGTCTGGGCCAAGAGTAGTCCTGTCGGAATTGGGTTGCTGTAGCTGTCCGTTGACTTTAATCACAGGGCATGGTAGTACTAAGAGATGCCCTAAGGGATCTCCTGCATTCCAGACATACTCTTCTTTACCTACATTATGCAATATCAATCAGATTTCCTCTTGGTAATCAGGATCAGTCACACCAGCTGGTATGGTAACTCCTTTCTTTTCCTGTTGATCCAGAGGAATAAGGAGCCCAAAGTGCCCAGGTGGCATTCTTAGCTTCCAGTTCAATAGAATCAATGATGTGTCTCCAGGTGGGAGCATTCCTCGCTTTGGAACTGAGACCTCTAGACCTGCAGAACACAAGGTCACGGGGACAGGAAACAAAAATCTTGCAAGTGGGTCACCAGAGGTAATAGTGAGTGGTGCCACTCCCATTTCCACCACTTGATTCCTGGACGCATGAATCCTGGCTATGGGAGAAACAGCACCATATATTGGATGCTGGTTTAGAGCATACACAGCCTCCTGGAGAACAATGCCGCAACCCTGCAAGGTATTACCACCTAGCTGGTGCCATAATTGTGTCTTTAAGAAGATCATTCTATCAAGCCAGCTGCTTCAGGATGATGGGGAACATGGTAAGACCAGTGAATTCCATGAGCATAGGCCCACTGCTGCACTTCATTTGCTGTGAAGGGAGTCCATTGATCAGAGATAATGCTGTGTGGGATACCATGACGGTGGATAAGGCAGTCTATAAGTCCACAGATAGCAGTTTTGGCAGAAGCACTGCATGCAGGGAAGGCAAACCCATATTCAGAATGTCTATTCCAGTAGGGACAAATGCCGCCCTTTTCACAATGGAAGTGGTCTGATGTAATCAACTGGCCATGAGGTTGCTGGCTGATTACCTCAAGGACTCAGTATTGGTCTCTGCTGCTGCAGATTAGGCACTCAGCAGTGGCTGTAGCCAAGTCAGCCTTGGTGAGTAGAAGTCCATGTTGCTGGGCCTATGCATAACTGTCATCCCTGTCACCATGGCCACTTTGTTCCTGAGCCATTGAGCAATGACATGGGTAGCAGGGGAAAGAGGATGACTGGTTTCCACAGATGCATCATCCTATCCACTTGATCGCTCAAATCGTCATCTACTGAGGTCACCCTTTGGTGAGCATCCACATGAGACACAAATATCTTCATTTCATTGGCCCATTCACAGAAGTCTATCCACATACCTCTTCTCCATAAATCCTTGTCTCCAATTTTTCAATTGTGTTGCTTCCAAGTCCCTTACCACCCAGCCAAACCATTGGCTGCAGCCCATTAATCAGTATACAATCGCACATCTTGCCATCTCTCCTTCCAAGCAAAATGAACACCCAGATGCACTGCTCAAAGTTCTGCCCAGTGCGAGGATTTCCCTTCACCACTCTTCAGGGAGGTCCCAGAAAGGGGCTGTAGTGTTGCTGCTGTCCACTTTCGAGTGGTGCCTGCGTACCGCGCAGAACCATCTGTAAACCAGGCACGAATTTTCTCTTCTTCTGTCAACTGATCATAAGGAACTCCCCCTGAGACCATAGGTGCAGACTGGGAGATGGAAGGTAATGTGACAGGAGTGGAGACCACAGGCATTTGGGTCACTTTCTCATGTAACTTACTTGTGCCTGATCTCATATATATATACCACTTCCATTTAATGGTGGAGTACTGCTGTGCACGTACAACTTTACGGCTCTGTGGGTCAGACAACAGCCAGTTCATGACGGGCAGCTCAGGTTGCATGGTGACTTGGTGTTCCTTGGTTCAGCATTCAGTCTCTACAAAGACCCAGTGACAAGCCAAAAGCTGTTTCCCAAAAGGAGAGTAGTTATCTGTAGAGGATTTGCTCCAAAATCCTAAGGATCTGCACTGTGATTCACCAATAGGGGCCTGCCAAAGACTCCAAACATCTCTATCTGCCACGGACACTTCAGGTACCATTGGATCAGCCGGGTCATATGGCTCAAGTGGCAGAGCAGCTTCAAAGGCAGCCTGAAATTGTTGCAGAGCCTGCTCTTGTTCTGGGCCCCACTCAAAACTATCAGCTTTTCGAGTCACTTGATAAATGGGCCAGAGTAGCACACCCAAATGGGAATATGCTGCCTCCAAAATCTAAAGAGGCCCACTAGGTGTTGTGCCTCCTTTTAAGTTGTGGGAGGAGCCAGATGCAATAACTTTTCCTTTACTTTAGAAGGAATATCTTGACATGCCCCAAACCACTGGAGCCCTAGAAATTTCACTGAGGTGGAAGGTGCCTGAATTTTTGTGGGATTAATTTCCCACCCTCTAGCATGCAAACGTTTTACCAATAAGTCCAGAGTCATGGATGCTTCTTCCTTGCTAGGTCCAATCCGCATAAAGTCATCAATGTAATGGACCAGTGTGATGTCTTGTGGAAAGGAAAGGTGATCAAGGTCCCTGCAGACTAAATTATGACACAGGGCTGGAGACTTGATGGAGCTCTGAGGTAGTCAAGTGAAGGCGTATTGCTGGCCTTGCCAGCTAAAGGCAGACTGCTTCTGATGGTCTTTCGAAACAGGTGTAAAGAAAAAGGCATTAGCCAGATCAATAGCTGCATACCAGGTACCAGGAGATGTATTAATTTGTTCAAGCAATGAAACTACACCTGGAACAGCAGCTGCAATTGGAGTCACCACCTGGTTAAGTTTTTGATAATCCACTGTCATTCTCCAAGATCTATCTGTTTTTTCGCACAGGCCAATAGGTGAGTTGAGAGGGGTTGTTGTGGGAATTACCACCCCTGCATCCTTCAAGTCCTTAATGTTGGCAATAATCTCTGCAATCTCTCCAGGAATGCAGTATTTCTTTTTTTTTTTTTTTTTATTAACTTTTATTAAGCTTCAAGTGAACATTTACCATTCCAATCAGTCTGTCACATGTAGGTTTACATACATCTTACTCCCTTCTCCCACTTGCTCTCCCCCTATTGAGTCAGCCCTTTCAGTCTCTCGTTTCGTGCCAATTTTGCTGTCTTCCCTCTCTCTATCTTCCCATCCCCCCTCCAGTCAAGAGTTGCCAACACACTCTCCAGTGTCCACCTGATTTAATTAGCTCACTCTTCATCAGCCTCTCTCTCCCCCCCGCTGACCAGTCCTTTTCATGCCTGATGAGTTGTCTTCGGGGATGGTTCCTGTCCTGTGCCATCAGAGGGTCTGGGGAGCATTGCCTCCAGGATTCCTCTGGTCGCAGTCATACCATTAAGTATGGTCTTTTTATGAGACTTTGGGGTCTGTATCCCATTGGTCTCCTGCTCCCTCAGGAGTTGTCTGTTGTGCTCCCTGACAGGGCAGACATCGATTGTGGCTGGGCACCAACTAGTTCTTCTGGTCTCAGGGTGATGTAGGTCTCTGGTTCATGCGGCCCTTTCTGTCTCTTGGGTTCTTAGTTGTCGTGTGACCTTGGTGTTCTTCCTTTGCCTTTGCTCCAGGTGGGTTGAGACCAATTGATGTATCTTAGATGGCCGCTTGTTGGCATTTAGGACCCCAGACGCCACATTTCAAAGTGGGATGCAGAATGTTTTCATAATAGAATTATTTTGCCCATTGACTTAGAAGTCCCCTCAAACCATGTTCCCCAGACCCCAGCCCCTGCTCCGCTGACCTTTGAAGCTTTCATTTTATCCCGGAAACCTCTTTGCTTTTAGTCTAGTCCAATTAGGCTGACCTTCCTTGTATTGAGTGTTGTCTTTCCCTTCACCCAAAGCAGTTCTTATCTAGTGATCGATCAATAAAAAACCCTCTCCCTCCCTCCCTCCCTGCTTTGTAACCACAAAAGTATGTGTTCTTCTCCGTTTTTTCTATTTCTCAAGATCTTATAATAGTGGTCTTATACAATATTTGTCCTTTTGCCTCTAACTCATTTCACTCAGCATAATGCCTTCCAGATTCTTCCATGTTATGAAATGTTTCAGAGATTCGTCACTGTTCTTTATCGATGCGTAGTATTCCATTGTGTGAATATACCACAATTTATTTAACCATTCATCCGTTGACGGACATCTTGGTTGCTTCCAGCTTTTTGCTATTGTAAACAGAGCTGCAATAAACATGGGTGTGCATATATCTGTTTGTGTGAAGGCTCTTGTATCTCTAGGGTATATTCCGAAGAGTGGGATTTCTGGGTTGTATGGTTTTTTTTTTTTTTATGGTAGTTCTATTTCTAACTGTTTGAGATAACGCCAGATGGATTTCCAAAGTGGTTGTACCATTTTACAATCCCACCAGCAGTGTATGAGAGTTCCAATCTCTCCGCAGGCTCTCCAACATTTATTATTTTGTGTTTTTTGGATTAATCCCAGCCTTATTGGAGTGAGATGGAATCTCATCGTAGTTTTAATTTGCATTTCTCTAATGGCTAATGATCGGGAGCATTTTCTCATGTGTCTGTTGGCTGCCTGAATACCTTCTTTAGTGAAATGTGTGTTCATATCCTTTGCCCACTTCTTGATTGGGTTGTTTGTCTTTTTGTGGTTGAGTTTTGACAGAATCATGTAGATTTTAGAGATCAGGTGCTGGTCTGAGATGTCATAGCTGAATATTCTTTCCCAGTCTGTAGGCGGTCTTTTTACTGTTTTGGTGAAGTCTTTAGATGAGCATAGGTGTTTGATTTTTAGGAGCTCCCAGTTATCTGGTTTCTCTTCATCATTTTTGGTAATGTTTTGTATTCTGTTTATGCCCTGTATTAGGGCTCCTAGGGTTGTCCCTATTTTTTTCTTCCATGATCTTCATCGTTTTAGTCTTTATGTTTAGGTCTTTGATCCACTTGGAGTTAGTTTTTGTGCATGGTGTGAGGTATGGGTCCTGTTTCATTCTTTTGCAAATGGATATCCAGTTATGCCAGCACCATTTGTTAAAAAGACTATCATTTCCCCAATTGACTGACACTGGTCCTTTGTCAAATATCAGCTGCTCATACATGGATGGATTTATATCTGGGTTCTCAATTCTGTTCCATTGGTCTATGTGCCTGTTGTTGTACCAGTATCAGGCTGTTTTGACTACTGTAGCTGTATAATAGGTTCTGAAATCAGGTAGAGTGAGGCCTCCCTCCCACTTTCTTCTTCTTTTTCAGTAATGCTTTGCTTATCCGGGGCTTCTTTCCCTTCCATATGAAATTAGTGATTTGTTTCTCTATCCCCTTAAAATATGACATTGGTATTTGGATTGGAAGTGCGTTATATGTATAGATGGCTTTTGGTAGAATAGACATTTTTACTATGTTAAGTCTTCCTATCCATGAGCAGGGTATGTTTTTCCACTTAAGTATGTCCTTTTGAATTTCTTGTAGCAGAGTTTTATAGTTTTCTTTGTATAGGTCTTTTACATCCTTGGTAAGATTTATTCCTAAATATTTTATCTTCTTGGGGGCTACTGTGAATGGTATTGATTTGGTTATTTCCTCTTCGGTGTTCTTTTTGTTGATGTAGAGGAATCCAAGTGATTTTTGTATGTTTATTTTATAACCTGAGACTCTTCCAAACTCTTCTATTAGTTTCAGTAGTTTTCTGGAGGATTCCTTAGGGTTTTCCATGTATACGATCATGTCATCTGCAAATAGTGATAGCTTTACTTCCTCCTTGCCAATCTGGATACCCTTTATTTCTTTGTCTAGCCTAATTGCCCTGGCTAGGACTTCTAGCACAATGTTGAATAAGAGCGGTGATAAAGGGCATCCTTGTCTGGTTCCTGTTCTCAAGGGAAATGCTTTCAGGTTCTCTCCATTTAGAGTGATATTGGCTGTTGGCTTTGCATAGATGCCCTTTATTCTGTTGAGGAATTTTCCTTCAATTCCTATTTTGGTAAGAGTTTTTATCATAAATGGGTGTTGAACTTTGTCAAATGCCTTTTCTGCATCTATTGATAAGATCATGTGGTTTTTGTCTTTTGTTTTATTTATGTGATGGATTACATTAATGGTTTTTCTGATATTAAACCAGCCTTGCATACCTGGTATAAATCCCACTTGATCAGGGTGAATTATTTTTTTGATGTGTTGTTGGATTCTATTGGCTAGAATTCTGTTGAGGATTTTTGCATCTATGTTCATGAGGGATATAGGTCTAAAATTTTCTTTTTTTGTAATGTCTTTACCTGGTTTTGGTATCAGGGAGATAGTAGCTTCATAGAATGAGTTGGGTAGTATTCCGTCATTCTCTATGCTTTGAAATACCTTCAGTAGTAGTGGTGTTAAGTCTTCTCTGAAGATTTGGTATAACTCTGCAGTGAAGCCGTCTGGGCCAGGACTTTTTTTTGTTGGAAGTTTTTTGATTACCGTTTCAATCTCTTTTTTTGTTATGGGTCTATTTAGTTGTTCTACTTCTGAATGTGTTAGTTTAGGTAGGTAGTATTGTTCCAAGAATTTATCCATTTCTTCTAGGTTTTCAAATTTGTTAGAGTACAATTTTTCATAGTAATCTGAAATGATTCTTTTAATTTCATTTGGCTCTGTTGTGATGTGGTCCTTCTTGTTTCTTATTTGGGTTATTTGTTTCCTTTCCTGTTTTTCTTTAGTCAGTCTAGCCAATGGTTTATCAATTTTGTTAATTTTTTCAAAGAACCAGCTTTTGGCTTTGTTAATTCTTTCAATTGTTTTCCTGTTCTCTAATTCATTTAGTTCAGCTCTAATTTTTATTATTTGTTTTCTTCTGCTGCCTGATGGGTTCTTTTGTTGCTCACTTTCTATTTGTTCAAGTTGTCGGGACAGTTCTCTGATTTTGGCTCTTTCTTCTTTTTGTATGTGTGCATTTACCGATATAAATTGGCCTCTGAGCACTGCTTTTGCTGTGTCCCAAAGGTTTTGATAGGAAGTATTTTCATTCTCGTTGCTTTCTATGAATTTCCTTATTCCCTCCTTGATGTCTTCTATAACCCAGCCTTTTTTCAGGAGGGTATTGTTCAGTTTCCAAGTATTTGATTTCTTTTCCCTAGTTTTTCTGTTATTGATTTGTAGCTTCATTGCCTTGTGGTCTGAGAAGATGCTTTGTAATATTTCGATGTTTTGGATTCTGCAAAGATTTGTTTTATGACCTAATATGTGGTCTATTCTAGAGAATGTTCCATGTGCACTAGAAAAAAAAGTATACTTTGCAGCAGTTGGGTGGAGAGTTCTGTATAAGTCAATGAGGTCAAGTTGGTTGATTGTTGTAAGTAGGTCTTCTGTGTCTCTATTGAGCTTCTTACTGGATGTCCCATCCTTCTCTGAAAGTGGTGTGTTGAAGTCTTCTAATATAAATGTGGAGGTGTCTATCTCACTTTTCAATTCTGTTAAAATTTGATTTATGTATCTTGCAGCCCTGTCATTGGGTGCATAAATATTTAATATGGTTATGTCTTCCTGATCAATTGTCTCTTTTATCATTATATAGTGTCCTTTATCCTTTGTGGCGGATTTAAGTCTAAAGTCTATTTTGTCAGAAATTAATATTGCTACTCCTCTTCTTTTTTGCTTATTATTTGCTTGATATATTTTTTTCCATCCTTTGAGTTTTAGTTTGTTTGTGTCTCTAAGTCTAAGGTGTGTCTCTTGTAGGCAGCATATAGATGGATCGTGTTTCTTTATCCAGTCCGTGTCTCTCTGTCTCTTTATTGGTGCATTTAGTCCATTTACATTCAGCGTAATTATAGATAAATAAGTTTTTAGTGCTGCCATTTTGATGCCTTTTCATGTGAGTTGTTGACCATTTCATTTTTCCAGATACTTTTTTGTGCTGAGACTTTTTTTAGTAGATTATGAAATCCTCATTTTCATAAGGTTTAACTTTATGTTAGTTGAGTCGTTACGTTTTTCTTGGCTTTTTTCTTGAGTTATGGAATTGATATTCCTTTTGGTGGTTACCTTATTATTTACCCGTATTTTTCTAAGTAAAAACCTAACTTGTATCGTTCTATATCGCCTTGTATCACTCTCCTTCTGGCATTTCAATGCCTCCTATATTTAGTCCCTCTTTTTGATTATTGTCATCGTTTATCTATTGATTTCCATGATTCCCTGTTATGTGTATTATTTTGTTTATTTATTTATTTATTTATTAGAATTAATCTTAATTTGTTTGTTTTTGTGGTTTCCCTATTTGAGTTGTGTTGATATCAGGACGTTCTGTTTTGTGACCTTGTATTGTGCTGGTACCTGATATTATTGGTCATCAGGCCAAACAATCTCCTTTAGCATTTCTTGCAGTCTTGGTTTAGTTTTTGCAAATTCTCTAAACTTGTGTTTATCTGTAAATATCTTAATTTCTCCTTCATATTTCAGAGAGAGTTTTGCTGGATATATGATCCTTGGTTGGCAGTTTTTCTCGTTCAGTGCTCTGTATACATCGTCCCATTCCCTTCTTGCCTGCATGGTTTCTGCTGAGTAGTCTGAACTTATTCTTATTGATTCTCCCTTGAAGGAAACCTTTCTTTTATCCCTGGCTGCTTTTAAAATTTTCTGTTTGTCTTTGGTTTTGGCAAGTTTGATGATAATATGTCTTGGTGTTTTTCTTTTTGGATCAATCTTAAATGGGGTTCGATGAGCATCTTGGATAGATATCCTTTCGTCTTTCATAATGTCAGGGAAGTTTTGTGTCAGGAGTTCTTCAACTATTTTCTCTGTGTTTTCTGACCCCCCTCCCTGTTCTGGGACTCCAATCACTCGCAAGTTATCCTTCTTGATAGAGTCCCACATGATTCTTAGGGTTTCTTCATTTTTTTTAATTCTTTTATCTGATTTTTTTTCAGCTATGTTGGTGTTGATTCCCTGGTCCTCCAGAAGTCCCAGTCTACATTCTAATTGCTCGAGTCTGCTCCTCTGACTTCCTATTGCATTGTCTAATTCTGTAATTTTATTGTTAATCTTTTGGATTTCTGAATGCTGTCTCTCTATGGATTCTTGCAACTTATTAATTTTTCCACTATGTTCTTGAATAATCTTTTTGAGTTCTTCAACAGTTTTAATCAGTGTGTTCCTTGGCTTTTTCTGCGGTTAGCCTAATTTCATTTGTGATGTCTTTAAGCATTCTGTAAATTAGTTTTTTCTATTCTGTATCTGATAATTCCAGGATTGTATCTTCATTTGGGAAAGATTTTGATTCTTTTGTTTGGGGGGTTGGAGAAGCTGTCATGGTCTGTTTCTTTACGTGGTTTGATATGGACTGCTGTCTCCGAGCCATCACTGGGAAACTAGTTTTTCCAGGTAATCAGCTAAAAAAAAATGCAGTCAGATCCCTATCTGAATTCTCCCTCTGGCTCAGGGTATTCGGATGTTAATGGAGCCGCCTGAGGAGGGTGGGGGAGGGATCAGAGAGCTAAGAGTGTAGCACCTCAGAATATAGAGCTGATCCCCGCGTTCACGCTCCACCCGCGCCTGCCAAAATCCCAGCGGGACGGCTCCCCGGCTGGGACTCTGCTCTCCCCGCTCCAAGACCAGTCACTTCCTCTCGGGGACTTCTCCCTCCGGCGCGCCGCTCCGCTCGCGAGAACTGGGTGGGCGTCGCCCACACGAACGGCTGGGCCCGCCCCCGGGGTCAATTCAGGGAAATATAACTGGTCCCCGCGCTCACGCCCCACCCTCGCCCACCAAAATCCCAGCGGGACGGTTCCCGGCTGGGACGCTGCTCTCCCTGCTCCAAGACCAGTCACTGTCTCCCGGGTGCTTCTCCCACCGGCTGTGCCGCTATGCCGCCCGCGCCAACCGGCCAGGCTCCCTCCCGGGATGAGTTCGGGGGGTAGGGCTGGGCCCCTTGTCTGTGCCGTCTGCCCCCCTGGGCTCTGCCCCAGATCGGGCTCCGAAGGTCACCTGCCTGGTACGCTGGCTCCTGGTTCTGAAAACAATCGCTGTCTGCCCGTTTTTGTTCGTTCTCCTTCTCTAAGTCTGTGTTTGTTGTTCAGAGTTCGTAGATTGTTATGTATGTGATTGATTCACTTGTTTTTCCAAGTCTTTGTTGCAAAAGGGATCCGCAGTAGCGTCCACCTAGTCCGCCGTCTTGGCCCCGCCCCACAGTATTTCTTTTGGTTTACTATTTTCCTAGGTAGGTGCAGTTCTAATGGCTTCCACTTGGCTTTTCCTTCCATAATGACCTTAGGCCATTTGTCAGAGATCAAACATGGGGTTCTGCCAGTTGCTGAGTATATCTATTCCAATTATGTATTCTGGAACTGCCGAAGTCACTACAGGATGGGTTCGGGAACCCACTAAACCTACTGTGAGGTGGATATGAGCTAAGACTCCATTAATAACCTGACCTCCATATGCCCCCACTCTGACTGGTGGGCCACAGTGACATTTTGGGTCTCCTGGAATTAGTGTCAGTTCTGAGCCAGTAACCAATAATCACCGAAAATTCTGATTATTTCCTTTTCCTCAATGAACAGTCACTCTTGTAAAAGGCTGTAGATCCCTTTGGGGAAGGCTGGGAGAAAGATTAACCATCTAAGTTTTTTGCAGTGTGTTGGAGTCCTTCCTCAAGGGGACCCGGCCTTCCCTTCAATAAAGGGGTTGTGGATCTGTAAGCTCACTCAGTTCTGAGAATTGGTTGAGGGATCGTGACTTTCTATTCTGGTGATTTGAGTTAGACTGCTGTTTACTTGACCTAGAATTCATATGCTTGTACAGATCAAGTAAATATTTAGATTTCCTATCTATTTCACTCCTAGGGACACCAACTCCATAAGTCCACATGAGTCAGAGTATTGTGATTAGTGCTTTGATTCTGCTGTCCATTATGGTAATCACACCCACAGTGTGTTTGTTGATTGAGTGCCACCACTTGGCCCCTACCACCACGGGCTCCCAATCAACCCCATTGTAGTTAGGTGTCTTAATTCAGTTAGGAAAGTTCCCACTGCCAAATCCTGACTTACATAAAATAGAATCACAGCAGTCTTCAAAGATGTTGGGGCTCCTTTGACAAATTTGTTCCTCACTGTTGTGGTAAAAGGTGTGTCCTCTGGGCACTCCATGAGTGGGTCTGTGGATCTAACCTGATAAATCCACTCCAGCATACCAATTTCCCTAAGCCTTTGGATACCTACTTCTACAGTATACCAAGGCAGATCTGGTACTTTAACTTGATTTAGTGTAGGTTACCGCATTAACCCATGCTTCAGCAACCCAGCCAAATAAACTATTAGATATTTTCCTAAATTCTTGAGCTGAAACATTGAATGAAGAATTTGTGCTTAGTGAGCCCATATCAATAAACTCAGACTGATCCATCTTTGTGTTCCTTGCACCATTAACCCACACCCTTAACAGCCATTCCTACACATATTCTCCAGGTTTCTGTTTGTACGTATTAGAAAAGTCAAGCAGCTCTTTCAGAGTGTAGTGTACCTCCTCCTGGGTTACACTTTGTACTTCACCTTTTGGGGCTCGTTAGGACTTAAGTCTAGTCAAAGGTCTAGAACCCAAATTGGTGGGGAAATGTTTTCAGAACATTCGGCATTGTCTTGTAAAGCATCTGCTTCAGGTGATGTCCTAGACAATGACTCAGACAAAGGCGCTTTAGAAGCAGCTGGGTTAATCTCTTTAGATGGGAGTGGAGGGGCTAATGTTCTGTTGGCAGGACTGATTCAGTGGAATTTAGGGGCTCAGTGTCTCCATCTTCCTGATTATCTGTCCATATGTCCCTATCCCAGGTTTTAGGATCCCATTTCTTCCCAATCAATGTCCTCAGTTACAGCCTGCTTGTGACATTAATGATATTGTTAGATAATTTCCACATTCTGTTGGATCACCTTTCTTGGGAATAGGCATAAATCTGGATCTCTTCCAGTAGGTTGGCCAGGTAGCTGTCTTCCAAATTCTTGGCATAGACGAGTGAGCACTTTCAGTGCTACAATAGTTTGTAGACATCTCAATTGGTGTTCTGCCAATCCTGGAGCCTTTTTTTTTTTTTTGCCAATGCCTTCAGTGCACTTAGCTTATTAATTTTAATTATGTTTATTTAAAGCTATATGTTTCCTTCTAAGTAGTGATTTAGTAGTATTCCCTAGAGATTTTGACTGGAATATTTTTAATGCCATTTAGTTTTAAGTTTCCTCTTTACCCAAAGGATTTGATACATTTTAGTTTCCAGCCCTTTACATTTTAAAATTTCTTTTCTTGTTATTGATTTATTTTATTGTACATGGTCAGATAATATTAGATCATGTTAATTCTTTGGAATTTATTATGGTTTCCTGTCTTCTGTTACATTGTTGATTTTTGTAAATGTTTTATGTGTGCTTGAAAAGGAAGTCTATTTTCTCTTAAAGATGATAGACAGATAATTGTTATGGTTACATAGATTTGAGGTTTTGTTATTTAAATCTTCTTTCTTTATTTATTTTTGGCTAAACAAAAGTTGACTATTCAGACTCAAAGTCTCCTAATCTAGGGTTGGGGGATTGGGTAGGTTTATCAGTGAAAGTAGATTGGCCATGAGCTGAGTAATAGAGGTTTTTTTTTTTTTTTTTTTTTTTACACCCTCTGCATCCATATTGAGAGCTCTATGCTTGTAACTTATTCTTGTAGAGACACACATTTTATTACAGCGTTATGATAAGAGTAGAAGTGAAGAATGAAGAAAGGACGTGAATGAAGCTTTGTTGAATGTGTCCTCATGGTGGAAGAATTAAAGAAAGTTGCCCCTGTTCAGGCTCTGTGGATGGCATGTAGCCTGGAAAAAGACTATGTGTTTACATGTAGGTAAGTGAGTGTGTAGGGGTGTGTGTGTGTACCCTTCATGAATTGGAACAGTTGGGGACCAGACTGCTTTGTTCTGGGGCATCTTGGATGTTGAGAAAATACAAAGAGAGCGAACACTTTGCTGTCACCTCCAAACTGCTGCTACCTGGACAAAACGAGAAAGCTCTGTGCTGTTGTCGGCAGGAATGAGTTGTTAAATTGCAACCATTTTTCTTCATAGTTCTTGATTTTTGTGAATTAATCTCAAATTCACCAGAAAAGTAGTGGGGTCATACATTAATGGGGTGGTCAGTCCCGGGACTGATTTTTATTTTGTGGATGTGAGTACCCCTGGGGCTCTCAGAAATATTTTTGGAGGTGGATTTTATAAAAAAAAACTAGATAGTCAAGAAGGAAAATACAGGCTAGTCAAAAGAGGGGCTCAGAGTCATTACGTTTTGGTCATCATATGTTAATATGGCTTAACCTGCACTCATGGGGTGGTGACATACTGGTGATATATATAAGTATATATATATATGCACATATAGACATATACACACATACTTACATACACATACGTGCGTATTACCATATTACATGTTTTTAGAAAAGTTATATACATATTTTATGTTTTTTCTAAGAAAATAAAAATAGAAAAAAAATATATATATATTTTTTACAAATAGCATACAGCAGCTTTGTTAACCTGCTTCATTCATTCAACAATATTATCATGGATATAGTATTACAATAGCCAATAAAAATATGACTAACACTGCCGAGTCAGGAAGTATTAATACATTTGAAAATTTTAGGTATTCTCCCACTACTAGTCTGTCTGATCAGACCCAATTGACTTAGCGGGGAAGTATCCAAACATTTACGTATGCAAACGTATAAAGCCAAATGAGACTTCATTTAATTCCTTTGTTGCCTTACAGTGAAGAAAGCAAATGAGCAAATGGATGGCTTTATGCCAGTTATTTTTACTATGATTTCTTTTACGCTAAGGTACAGCTGAAGGCAAGCCCTCAAATCCTAGCATGAACATGCTATAACAATAACATGAATATTTTAGGGACTATAAGATTCCTTTCATGGGTTATGGTTGGAAATAAAAATGTTAAGTTGTAACTGCCTTGGCAAATAAGAAATCAACAGCCGGGACTAAACACAAGTGTGTGGCCTCAATCCTAGCCCCCCTTCTATAAGACCCAAGTCCTGAGTGTCCAAGGCCTTCCCTGACGTGACTTCTTTACTCCTAGGTTAATCTTTTCCTCTCACCCTGTTGAATTCAGCTCTACACCTCCCTCCAGCCACGCAAACTTACATGAACAAAATATGCATCTTCATGCCTCCCTGCCATTGTTCACACCTTTGCTCATGAAAACCAAGGTAATCTACTAGAGAAAGTAATGGTGTGAGAATCAGAAGAAAGGGGACGAGTTTGGAGTCTGCCTTCTACCAGCAGTGTGATCTTGGGTCAATTATTCAAGGCCTGGCCTCTGAGCTTCGATTTCTTGGATCTGTGAAATGGAGAGCAGAAACATGGGAGGGGAAGTAAAAATGTCCTTGCCTGCCTGACAGGGTCCTGATGATGATTAAAAGAGATAATACCTGTGACCACAGGACAACCCTGTTATGTAGGTCAGGCGACAAAGTTCGTACGTAGTCCCTGCAATGCCCTTTTCTCCCTTACTTAATTGTCTAGACTCAGTAGCTCTGTTGTTCCTCCTGTAACACTTTTCTCAGTACCTTTAATTGGAATCAGTTACTCCCCTGTCAATCCTCTCAAAGCACAATGCTTAGATCTTTCTTTTCCCACGTAAGAAATTCCTTTTAGGATGAAGTCCTGCGAACAGCTTTAATTGTCCCATGGGACTGGCATTTTTTTTCCTGTGGGTGATGAGAAATCTGTAAATGATCTTGCTTTCCTTTACCCGTAGGCCTCCAGTGAACTGCAGGCAAAACTCAAAACCCAGAGAAATTAAGGCCTGCATCCTATTTAAATAGTTTATATAACATGCATTTGTTGAGTACCTACTATGTGCCAAACACTGTTCTAATTATCTGGGATACATCAGTGTATAATGCAGACATTGTAACAATGGCACTAACACAGGAGCACCGGAGACAGACAATAAACAATGAATGCTGTAAATAAACCAGTTACATGGAACAGTAGAAGATGGTAAGTGTCAAGAAATAACAAAAGGGTTGAGCAGGTTAAGGAGCTTTGGGGGTGCTAGGAGCAGGGGGATGAGCTGCAATTTTCAGTACTGTGGTCAGTGTATTCCTCACTGAGAAGGTAACATGCTGTATATTTTTTTTCTCTGTTTCAATGTATTTTTTCCTGCTACTTATTTTTTTATTTGTTTCTTTTATTATTTTGTAGTATTTGTTTCTTATGGAATTTAGTAGGCTATGAGTTAAAAAAAAAAAAAAAAAGGTTTTAAAAGAGTACATCTGCTGTAACACAGTCCCCTTAGAGTGGATTGTATGGGCGTCTTCCCTCTAGATCGTGTCTTGCTCCAAATGGCATTCTCTTCATGACTCAGTCCGGTGTTTTGCTCTTATCATTCAACAAATGTTTCTTGAATTCAATTAAATTAGAAAAATAACTCAAGGAATATGTTCTACTGACCTTCTTCAAATACCAAGGCCAGCAAACTTGCAGTGTGGTGGCAGCAATGTTGAGAAACTCAGACTGACTGGCTGAGCCAAAGAGAGTGGTGGGCTAACGCGACCGACCTGCACAGCATCTGCCTTTCCTCTATTCTTCTTATCAGACTGCAGCTTGACTCTACCTAGACATCATGCAGCCTGGTGCTGATGGTCAGAAGGGTGACCACAGGAGGGACCAGACAACCTGCCTTCAGCAAACCTCAAAGCCCTGTCCCAAATTCAAAGGGAGAAGAACAAACCAATCACAATATTTAATTCATTTGTTTGTTCATTTGTTCATTGTTCCTTCCCCTTCCAAAAAAATTAAAAAGTACAGTATTTCACTGTTTAAGACACCGAGAGTTAATGAACCTCATTCTTGTTCTCTTACCCAAGGCATATCACTGCTTAAAAACGCAAAGTGCTGACGTAGCCAGAGCTTCCAGGACCTGGGGCCTCAGCATTGCATTTTAAGACTCATCCTCATAAGAAATTACTATTTTAATGATAGTCCTGGTAACATATGGTGAATGGAAAACACTTTCTGTAGATTAAGCAACATAGTTCCCATTAATGGTTTATTCTACTCTGTCCTGTAGGGTCGCTATGAGTCAGAATCAACTCGACGGCACTGGGTTTTTATTTTTGGTACTGGAGACCTTAAAGAGATTTAACTAACTGTTCATTTGGTGCAGTTCCTGCTGAATATTTAAAACACCTCCTTACTGTTCTAACTTTGAGTTTGCGTTAGAAAGGACAATGCCAATTAAAGCACCTCCATTGCTTCAAATGCCCTAAAAACAAATGCAATCTAAATTCCAAACACAAACACATTTTTCTCTTCCTCTAGGACCCTTCTGTTGTTCTAAGTTTAGTAAATAAATAAACAATTCACTAAATTTGCAGAAGAAGACAGCCAGAAGCTTAGGAAATTATTTATTAAGATAACAAAAATTTGAAGTCTAGGGGATGGCTTTGTGGACATACTGGAGACATATGATTCAGATTTTACATTTAGGTAGAAAAATCAATGTTTACATTTGACTAACACAACTTCAATCATCTCCGGAGTTACATAATGTAAAAATACTAATGTAAGTATTTACCGTTACATAAAATCTTAAAGATGTTGGCTTATTTGGTTGGCTGATATGAATTTTACTTACTGTGATAAATAATCAAACTGCAAATTGGATGTAAGGTATAACTTTGACTGGCAATGTTTTGTTTTTGTTCTTTTTGGTTTGGTCTTTTTTGTTGTTTGTTCTTATTTGTTTTTGCAGAGTTGGGTGTTTCTCTTACCTCCATCTCCTTCTCTTTCTTCTCATTAGGTGAAACTTCGCTATTGTCTTTAAGCCTGTCTCATAATTTTCTCAGAGTAGACCAAATCTGTTTCCAATTCCTCATGCACACTTTTTTGGCTTCTAAGAAAACTTTCTATAGGCCATTCCTCCTTCCTAGAGCATCGGCTTCTTCCTGCTTGTGTTCCACTCTATTCCAAGCACTCTACTTAATGTTCTCTTCCATTCCCAACCAATCCCATCTGGTTTCAGCCATTCTGATCAGTCTATTATCATTATGTTCTATACCCAGGCACATGTCAACTTTCCTAAAATGGTTTACAGACATGGTTTTGAGTCCTTTCATGTTCCCACACCTTTCACTTGGGTGTGTCCCAGTAGGTTGGTGCAGTAACCAGCTCACAGTTAAAAACCCGTTGCCTCAAGTTCATTCTGTATGTTACTACTTCCAGACAACTGGAGGGTTAGAGTCAATTTGAATCAGAGTGCCATCTACTGGTATAAATGCCACAATACCGTCAATAAGATCACTTCCCTCCTGATAAATATAATACATGTACACACACTCATAGTGCTTAAGGTTTGATTAAAGAGTAAGGAATATGCTATATCACATCAATACTTTGTTCACTCCTTTAGTAAGATCTATGTTTTAAAAAGAAATGATTCAAAGACCTAAACATAAAGACTAAAACGATAAAGATCATGGAAGAAAAAATAGGGACAACGTTAGGAGCCCTAATACAAGGCATAAACAGAATACACAACATTACCAAAAATGATGAAGAGAAACCAGATGACTGGGAGCTCCTAAAAATCAAACACCTATGCTCATCTAAAGACTTCACCAAAAGAGTAAAAAGACCGCCTACAGACTGGGAAAGAATTTTCAGCTATGACATCTCCGACCAGCGCCTGATCTCTAAAATCTATATGATTCTGTCAAAACTCAACCACAAAAAGACAAACAACCCAATCAAGAAGTGGGCAAAGGATATGAACATGCACTTCACTAAAGAAGATATTCAGGCAACTAACAGATACACGAGAAAATGCTCTCGATCATTAGCCATTAGAGAAATGCAAATTAAAACTATGATGAGATTCCATCTCACTCCAATAAGGCTGGCATTAATCCAAAAAACACAAAATAATAAATGTTGGAGAGGCTGCGGAGAGATTGGAACTCTCATACACTGCTGGTGGGAATGTAAAATGGTACAACCACTTTGGAAATCTATCTGGCGTTATCTTAAACAGTTAGAAATAGAACTACCATACAACCCAGAAATCCCACTCCTCGGAATATACCCTAGAGAAATAAGAGCCTTCACACAAACAGATATATGCGCACCCATGTTTATTGCAGCTCTGTTTACAATAGCAAAAAGCTGGAAGCAACCAAGGTGTCCATCAATGGATGAATGGGTAAATAAATTGTGGTATATTCACACAATGGAATACTACGCATCGATAAAGAACAGTGACGAATCTGTGAAACATTTCATAACATGGAGGAACCTGGAAGGTGTTATGCTGAGTGAAATTAGTCAGAGACAAAAGGACAAATATTGTATAAGACCACTATTATAAGATCTTGAGAAATAGTGTAAACTGAGAAGAACACATACTTTTGTGGTTACGAGGGGGGAGGGAGGGAGGGTGGGAGAGGGTTTTTTACTGATTAGTTAGTAGATAAGAACTACTTTAGGTGAAGGGAAGGACAATACTCAATGCATGGAAGGTCAGCTCAACTGGACTGGACCAAAAGCAAAGAAGTTTCCGGGATAAAATGAATGCTTCAAAGGTCAGCCGAGGAAGGGCGGGGGCTTGGGGACCATGGTTTAAGGGGACTTCTAAGTCAATTGGCAAAATAATTCTATTATGAAAACATTCTGCATCCCACTTTGAAATGTGGCGTCTGGGGTCTTAAATGCTAACAAGCGGTCATCTAAGATGCATCAATTGGTCTCAACCCACCTGGAGCAAAGGAGAATGAAGAACACCAAGGTCACACGATAACTAAGAGCCCAAGAGACAGAAAGGGCCACATGAACCAGAGACTTACAGCATCCTGAGACCAGAAGATCTAGTTGGTGCCCGGCCACAACTGATGACTGCCCTGACAGGGAGTACAACAGAGAACCCCTGAGGGAACAGGAGATCAGTGGGATGCAGACCCCAAATTCTCACAAAAAGACCATACGTAATGGTCCGACTGAGACCGGAGGAATCCCGGCGGTCCTGGTCCCCAAACCTTCTGTTGGCCCAGGATAGGAACCATCCCCGAAGACAACTCATCAGACATGGAAGGGACTGGACAGTGGGTAGGAGAGAGATGCTGATGAAGAGTGAGCTGTTTGTATCAGGTGGACACTTGAGACTGTGTTGGCATCTCCTGTCTGGAGGGGGGTGGGAGGGTAGAGAGGGTTGGAAGCTGGCAAAATTGTCATGAAAGGAGAGACTGGAAGGGCTGACTCATTAGGGGGAGAGCAAGTGGGAGTATGGAGTAAGGTGTATATAAACTTATATGTGACAGACTGACTTGATTTGTAAACGTTCACTTGAAGCTCAATAAAAATTAAAAAAAAAAAATGATGATGAAATAAGAACAGATCCCCATTTGGATCCTCTAAATGAAACTGTCATCTCCAAAAGATGGGTGTGCCTTCTGAATTACGTCCTCTGGCTGTTTACAACCCACGGTTTGTTTGTTTTTTTTCTATTTATTGGGAAAAATCATATATGAAATTAGAAACTGAAATGATATATAATGAAATGTCTGATTGCCTTTAAGTTTCCATGGAAATGGCATTGTTTTATGAGGAAGACAAGTTTTTGTTTTTTTATTTCTGAAATTTAGCCCCCTTCCTTAGGGTGGGCTGTCCCTATAGGACAGGCTATACCCTGTGTCACAGCCCACCAGGTAAGCATGCCTTCTCAGAAAAAAGCTGTATACAGAGCAACATTGTTCTCGTTAGCCACTCTATGTGCAACACAATGACAAGGGCAACATTAAAACTAATCCCCTCTTGTCAGGGTGACTTTTTTTGTGTGTGTGTGCTTTAGGTGAAAGTTTACAGCTCAAGTTACTTTCTCATACAAAAATTTATACACATACTGTTATGTGACCCTAGTTCCTTTCCCTATAATGTGACAGCACACTTCTCCTTTCCACCCTGGATTTCCCGTGTCCAATTCAACCAGCTTCTGTCCCTTTCTGCCTTCTCATCTCGCCTCCAGACATGAGCTCCCCATTTAGTCTCGTGTATCTACTTAAAAAAAAAAAAAATTTTTTTTCTTTTTTTTTTATCTACTTGAACTAAGAAGCACATTCTTCACGAGTATCATTTTATGTCTTACGGTCCAGTCTAATCTTTGTCTGAAGAGTTGGCTTTGGGGATGATTTTAGTTCTGGGTTAACAGAGAGTCTGAGGGCTGTGTTTTCTGGGGTTCCTCTGTCAGGGTAACATTTTAAATATTTTCCCAAACCATTTAATAAATTCAACCTTTCAGCTCACTATAAAGGAAATCAGATTGTGGATAGATTTAAATAACCTGCACAGAAGTAGATCTGTAAATTAAGAGAAAACTTTTCTTTCCTAACACAGAGGCTGATTTGGACAGCATGAGGTCATTAGTGACCAAACAGATGCTCCATCTGTAACCCAGAGACAGCTCTCAGCTGTACGGAATCTTTTATTTCCATCGGAGAGGTGAACTCGAAACTTGTCACTGCTTTCTGCACCCGCTTAATCTTCCTGCTTATTCTGTGCTTCATTACAGTCAATCTCTACAGGGCAGACTGTCATCCGAGCTCGGCCTGTCCTGCTGTCTGCTCTCTCCAGAGAGCATCCTTCATCCTGATAAACAGTCTGCGAGCTGAGCACGTGACTGGCCTCCTTAAGGGAAATAGATTACCGAGTTGCTCCTTCCACACTGGCTCAACAGAATTTGATAAGGGGGATCACTGACGTGGGCATCACAGCGCAGACAATGCTTCCCAGAAAGACGGCGTTTCAGATTGACTGTTGTAAAATGAGATGGAGGATATTTATTTTTATCACTGTGTCATATCATACCTTTAAAGACGCATTAACTAGAGTCATTCATCAGCCAATATCTCCCTCAGGATTCAGCCGCATCAATCAGCGTTTACAGGACGTCTGCTGTGTGCCAGGCTCTGTGTAGGCGCTGGGGACATAAACATCGACAGAATGGCGGCTGTGGTAGGAAACGCAGCGGAGGTCCTTGGGAAGCCATAAAACACGCCACAATTACAACACCAGCCTGTGCTCTGGGTTTAGCACGTGTGTGTTTATTGGACCCGCAGACCATGTTATCCCAGGGCAACTGTTACATCTGCATGCAAAAGCAACACTGGGGCCCTACACTGGTTTCTGGGAAGCTGTATTCCTACCCTTCCCCAGGCTGACAGATGGAGCCCAAACTAACCCCCTGGGTATCCACGACTTTCCTTCCTACCTGTTAAACCACACACAGATCAGACTCTGAAAGAGGAAAGTCTGATCTCTCAGGTAGGGGCATTTTAGAGGCATCTTGGACCCCTGAGCTAGGACAATTGAGTTCCTATGCCCAGAAGCCAAGCAGATCCTTGTACCGAATCAGTCTCTCAGTGGCCTGGATGATGGGACTATGAAAAAGACACCCCAAGTGTTGTGGCAAGGATAAAGCCCAGGTTAAAGGAAAGGGCAGCCCCATTAGGAGTTGGAAGCTTACGTTCTAGATCACGAGGGCAAGGCCTGCGCTTGACATTTCTGGAAAGCATTAGCGCTAAGCTCACTCCTGCTTACCTGAGAAGGAGGATCAGGTCAAGAAAGATGCTCAGCCACCCATCCCAGCTTTCCCAAGGACTGAGTAGCATAGAACAAGAAGAGTCCTGATGGTTGGCTGTTCGCAATAACTACCGCGACTTCCACCTGAAGGGACTTAAAGATGACAAGGAAACAGGACAGCCCAAGGAGATGATGTCCCGTTCTGCCAGGGGCCATCCAGGGACAATGGCAGGAGTGGCATGCTCCACCGGCAGCACATCAAGGCAGGTGCTGCAACATCTGTGGTGCTCCCAAGCTGCAAAGCCTACCCACCCTCAGTTAGTTCACCCAGCTACTCCTCCTTTTAGCCCCCATGGTGACCTGGGCCACAGGCATCTCTCCCTCTTCTGAGCTCCTCCTACGATTCTGCATTTTATTAACTCAGTCTCATAGTTTCTTGTTTGTTGTGTTACTACCACAAGATCACAAGTACGTCTTTTAATTCTTTGAAATGAGAGCTACAGACTCAGATTTTCCACACAGTCTCAATTAGGGAATCAGGAAATAAGAGTTCATAGGTATTAAACAGCTTCCTCCTTTTGCAGAATAGGAAGTATATCCAGGCACTTGCTCCTTTGTTCATTCCACAAGTGCCTAACTGGAACTCTGAAGCCATTGCACTGGGCGCCGTGGAGCAGCAGAGACTTCCAAGAGGTGGACCCAGCTCTTGTGGACTTCTCAGTGGGAAGTGAAAAAGAGAACATATGCACCAATCTCCAAAGGTCGAAAAATCCTCCATAAGGAAGAGAAAAATAAAGCCAGAGTAATCTCAGGTGAGAGAGATAATTCCTTCAGCTGAGGGACTCATGGGTGGTTTTATGGGGAAGGTGGCACTTGAGCCTGACCTTGAAGGATTTGGTATGCGAGAATGCAGGGAGAGTGTTCAAGTGTGGATGCATTTTGGCCTCTACCAAGCTTCAAGTCCACCTCAAAGCCAGACCACAGGGGCTGTATGTGACAGCTGTGCCCATGGCTATGTCAATGCCTGCGCCTCCTGAGGGTTTGCTGAAGGAGGACCCCTCAATCTACTCCTCTTGGTGTCCCATACACAGAGGGCTGTCTCTCAGCTTCACTTGTCCCTTCTTGCCCCTCACTCCACAAATGCAGGGAAGCTTGCAGTGCTAACTTGCTGTTGGCAGCCGGCAGGATGAGATGGGGCTCTGACCCTGTCTGGCCCCAGCTGTAGCATGCTAGACCAAGGCACCCCGTGGCCCAGCCTGGCCCTGATCATCACAGTGTTCAAAATGTGTCCCTGGAGACAGAAAAAGATGCAGGTGAAGAATGAACTTCTTGGATCAAGTAGACACTTGAGACTATGTTGGCATCTCCTATCTGGAGGGGAGATAAGAGGGAAGAGAGGGTTAGAAACTGGCAGAGTAGTCACGAAAAAAGGGAGTGGAGGGAAGGAGCGGGGTGTCTCATTAGGGGGAGAGCAATTAGGAGAATATAGCAAGATGTATATAAACTTTTGTATGAGAGACTGACTTGATTTGTAAACTTTCACTTAAAAGCACAATTAAAAAAAAAAAGTGCCCCTGGAGATGGAGCAGGATTAGTGCCTACTTCTCTCTCAGCTTCACCTAAGCTTTACCTCCAAGGTTTGCCCTTTCCATGGCAGGGAACCAGGCTGGGCCTCTTTCTGGGAAAAGCCAGGAGTGGCTGAGCAAGCTGAGACAGCACAGGCAAGGAGCTACCTCACCCTTTATGCTGCTCAGTCCTTCCCCCAGTGGCCCCCACCCAACCTCTCCCTGGTGTTGGCTCTCCACAGCCCCCTGCTGCATGGAGGGGTCCTCTGCCCAACCAGGATGCTTGTGTTCACTCTCCTGGGTCCTGCCTACACTCAGTTCTGCCCTGCCCTACCCAGCAGTAGCTCTTCTGGCTAGCCCTCAAGGCATCCTAGCAGCCAAAGCAATTCTCCACCACCCTCTGCTTTTCTTCTTTTGCCTCCCTTTCCTCCTTCACTTTCAATTTATGGGGAGAGAAAAAGCACCAAGATGCTTTTTCTCTTTAGAACTTCTCTTGATTTGGAAACCCTGGTGGTGTAGTGGTTAAGTGCTACGGCTGCTAACCAAGAGATCAGCAGTTCAAATCTGCCAGGCGCTCCTTGGAAACTCTATGGGACAGTTCTACTCTGTCCTATAAGGTCACTATGAGTTGGAATCGACTCATAGTGCTGTCACCCGACAGCAGCATGGGGGCACCTCTTTTTTAAACTGTAACTTAAAAGACTGTCCCCGCAACTTCTATGTTCTTTCTAGACCCAGGCATCCAGCCTTCTGCCCTCAACTTGGCCGGAAGCTGGCTGACACCCCTATCAAAAAAACCAAAACCAAACCCACTGCCATCGAGTCAATTCCAACTCATAGTGACCTTATAGGACAGAGTAGAACTGCCCCATAGAGTTTCCAAGGAGCGCCTGGCAGATTTGAACTGCCGACCTCTTGGTTAGCAGCCGTAGCACTTAACCACGACGCCACCAGGGTTTCCAAATCAAAAGAAGTTCTAAAGAGACATCTGGATGAAAAGGGAGCCTTCCAGACACTCTGCTCTCCCCTTGCATGCGCTCCATCAGCTGGTGGGCCCTCACGCGGACTCCTTAGTCTTCTTTCTGATGGCATGGGCACCAGGCAGCGGTAGGAGGCAGTGAGGGAAGACCACGCCAGGTCCTCCCTCTTGGCCTCAGGGTTCTTTTCTCTTTGGCCTGGGCAAGCTTTAATTCACTATTGCTTTGGAGTTGAAGCATCCTTTTTTTCTTTTATTTTTTAAGTCTGTATGCCAAACTTCAGTACAAATGAACATTTATGCATGCTGAAAACACACATGGCTCAGTCCTGAGCTTCTGGTAGATGTATAATTTCACATCGTGGAATGTGACCCCATTTAAGGTAAGGCAACAAATCAGGACTTTACCCAGTTTACTTTTTCCCACTTTCCAACATCTCAGTCTTCTCACCTTACCTGGATGGAAGCCTGAGCCTTAGCCTTGGTCTCTGCCCTGAGCTGTCCGTCTACCAAAACCCAGGTATTGGCAGGGGTGATGCTGCCCAGGCTGAGCTCATGCTGCTGCCCCACAACATCCAGATACCTTTAAACACTACTTGCTTAGGACTTTCTTTGGAGTTGGACCGAGTGAAAGGGCTAGGGAAGTGAGCTCTGTGCTGCAATCAGTGCCAGAGCCTCGGTATTTGAAAGCGTAGGCACAGCCTCTAGACTCCTGGGCTGCTGGTATTCCAGCCCAGAGCTATGGGAACTGGTGATCACAGAGCAGCCCAGCTTTGGGCCAGTCGGAATGGGTGGGGAGGTGCATGGAACAGGTTCTACCTGATCCCACTCCATTTCCATCCCCCACTAGGAGTTGTTATGTCCCTTATGTTAGTTCTTGGTTAAGATTCAGAAGACAGTCATCTGCAAAAATAACATCAAATGCACAAATACTGAAGTATTCCATACTTAATATTTATTTCCTCAAAAGAGGTTTGACACCAATAAAAACTGAAAATAAGTAGACTCAAAAAAGCGTTTTCATTTCAGAAACTGCAGTATAGAAGCATTTAAATGTGTGATAAAGGTTATCCTTTTCAATCTACTAAGCAAATGTTTTAGAATCTGTGAACCTAAGGTTAATTAAGCTAGGAAGGTTTCTCTCCAGACTGCAAAACTTGGCTCCCTCTAGTGTCCCCAACTCAGCCTTTGTTTCAGGCTTAAAAATGCATAGGACTTAAGAACTCTATCAAATGGGGATTCAAAGCCCAGTTCAACTAACTACTCTTCCTTTTAACCTTCCATGGTGACTCTTGACAGCATGTCTCCTTCTATGAGCTCCTTTGTCATTGCCTGTTGATTACAATTAATATTTTCTTAAATTCAGCTTCATACTCTAAAAGTTTCATGTGTATTGTCTTTCTTCAAACAATTCACAATTGTGTCTTTTACTTCTTTGGAATGAGAAACAGTACCAGGCAGATGGTAGGCATCTAATGCTTTAAATATGGGAATGAGAGTATTTGAATTAACAGGAATGTTAATATCACGTCCTCTTTTTGCAGAATAGAAAACAGATCCAGAGAACTGCTCCTTTATTCATTCCACAAGCATCTAACGAGAATTTTCAAGTCATTGGGCTGGGTGCTGGGGTGGATGGAGGTGGAGAGGCCAAGAAATGGGCCCAGCTCTCATGACCTTTCGGTAAAAAAAATGAAAAAAGAGGATGGATACACCAGTCACCAAAGGTGGAAATCCACAAGGAATAGAAAAATAAAGTCTGAGGAATCTCAGGTGAGGGAGACACTGCTTCTGCTGAGGACTCAAGGGTGGTTTTATGGGGAAGGTGGTACTGGTACCAGACCTTGAAGGATGTATAGGATTTGATCATGTGGGGGTAGAGGGGAAAGTGGTGGTGTGAAGGTACTTTCAAGGAAGGGAATGTGAAAGAGAGTATTAGAAACTATGCTGAAACACCTGAGGGTCAAATTACAGTCTTGCATGTCAGCTGAGATGTTTGTACTAACTGGTAAGCAGGAAGCATTACTCAAGGAAAAACTTAGAAATTTTCTATTTCCAGGTTCTTAAACATGTATTGGGCTCCTTTCAGAACTGTGAATGCTCCATCCTTAAAAGATGTGCTTTTGTCCAGCTATCCACTTACCATTTATACATGTGCTAGTAACTGCTGAAGTTAATTCTAGTTGAGATTTCACAATTAGGAAATTTGAAGCAGGAACTGATCCTACATTATAGATTTCAGGAGGAAAGACCTCGTATTTCTTTTTGCACTTAGTAGGTGCTCGATTAATGTTTCCTTAGATAATGAATGACATACAGAGTTGTGTCTTAGGAAGAGTAATTTGTCAGCAAGGCATAAACTAGGTTAGCAATGGAGAGACTGGATACAGGGAGACTGGTTAAGACACTGTTTCTCATTTTCGAGGCCTACACTAGGTTAGTGGAAATGGGAATAGACTGAGATTGTGGGTGTAGAATCAAAAGGAAATGAGACTTGAATAGATAAAGTGAGAGCAAAGGAGGGGTCAGAGACAAGTGAGAGACTTTAAACCTGGATGACAAGAAGAATAGCTATTCCAGTGTCAGAGATATAAGGAAACTGGGAGAAGGTGATACAGCCAGTTAGCAGCAGGCGCAAGACAGGAGCACAGGACTCTTACTGGAGAAACCCTGAGAGTATGGCCCCTGGACACCTTATCAGCTCAGTAATGAGGTCACTTCTGAGGTTCACCCTTCAGCCCAAGACTGGACAGGCCCATAAAGCAAAACGAGACTAAAGGGGCACACCAGCCCAGAGGCAAGGACTAGAAGGCGGGAGGGGACAGGAAAGCTGGTAATAGGGAACCCAAAGTTGAGAAGGGAGAGTGTTGACATGTTGTGGGTTGTTAACCAATGTCATAAAACAATATGTGTACTGTTTAATGAGAAGCTAGTTTGTTCTGTAAACCTTCATCTAAAGTACAATAAAAAATAAAAGAAATCAATGTTGGTTTTCACTAAATAAGCAAGTTAAATTAGCACGAAGTGCCATCGATGCATATTTTTCAATGAAAAATACATGTAAAAAGAAGAAAAAAAACACAGGACTCTTGACGCTCAATGCTTTTTTCTGGTAAATAATTGTGTTCTGTTCTTTGATTTACTCATAATCATCAGAAATCATTTTAGAAGAGCAATTAAAATGCTATTGCTTGTCTCAGAAAAGCTTCACATATTCTGCAGACAACGTCTCATTACGTCAGAAGAGGTGGTGGGCAGCGGATGGTGGGCTTGGTGATGCTGTTTTACACATGGAGGATCCAAGTTCTCAATGAATTTAAGTGTAAACTGATCTACAGTATAAATTGATATGGTTTTTCACATCATATGTAGCCCTGTATCCATGCCTTAATATTTTCAATCTTCTGCCAGACTAATAGAGAGCAGGATAAAAGAAGCTATTTGTATAAATTATAGCATTCCTCATCCGAATAATGGCTCTTAGAGTTTTCATACATAAAAATTCCTCATGCACATTGCCCTCCAAGCCCACCATTAGTTGTTTTCTTAAGAAAATGGAATTTATCTACTTTTGGGCACAAATTACTTGATTTCTATACTCCTAAAAAAAAAAATTTTTTTTTTTCTTTACCTACACTTTCTTTAGTGGTCAGAGAGAATTCCTCATTCTCTTATCTTTTACTCACTCTTCACATGCTGACACTTCTTGACACCCTGCTTCTGTCTCTAACCTTGAGACAAAACAGTTCCTCTTCACTGCTGATGAGCCCACCTCACACTCCAAACCCAGCTGAAACGTTGCCTCCTCTGTGAAGCCTCCTCTTAGCCCTTTCAGGTACAGGAAGTCCTTGGCTCCCTTTGTGCGTGGTTTTTGTGCACGACTGCATAGTGATTCTGAGCAGAGAGCCTAGAGTTCAGTCACCCATTTCTAGTTCTGCCAGTTAACCATAGTCTATGACTGTGAGGATTGCTTACTCTCTTTAGGCCTTGATTTCTTTATCTGTAAAACGGGGGAAAATAGCACCTAAATGTTACAAGGCTTAAATAAGACAATGCACAAGAAATGTTTAGTATAGTGCTTATCACATAGTAAATTGTCAATAAATAGCTAATATGATTACGATTTTGTTGGGATTATCTGTGACCTTCTTCCTCAGTGGATTGAAGGTTCCAGAAGAACAAGGCACGCACCCTCTTTGGCTTTGTATCTCCACTGCCTAATAACGACTGGCACGTGCTAAGTGCTCAGGATTTGTTCAATGAGTTTGTGGAATAATCGTTGACCAGCTTTATGAGTAAGTAAATGGGGTGGTATGGTTTAAGGGCCTCTGGACAAAGGGCAGCAAGAGACACTGGATCTGAAACTGGGAGTTGGGTGGTTGTGGCCTAGGGGCAGAGGTGACTCAGGAGACAGCAGCCTCCCCACTATCCAGTCTCTTTAACTCATGCCGGGCAGGCTTTCCTCCCTGCAACCTCACCAGAACTTTTGCATTTGGGCCCCTGTTCCCTTCATGCCCTTGTTTCCTCTCTCCTAATTTGACTTCACTTCTCGTTAGCCTTTAACACAGTTGACCCTTGCATCCTTGACTCCCTTCACTTAATTTAACACTCCCTCCACTTAATTTTCAGGACTGTGTTCCTAGCCTTCCTGCCTTGCTGGATGACCCCACCGTGGTCTTCATTCTGGGTCAGCCTCCTAGTCCCAATCTTTAAATCAGTGGTTTTCCACCTCGCAATGCATTAGAATCACTGGCAGTTTCAATCTCTTGATGTTCAAGCTGTATCCCAGACCAATTAAATAAAAATATCTGAGGGGTGGGACCAGGCTTGATAGCTTTTAAAGCTCTCCAGGTGATGTCAGTACTTTTGAGTACCTGGACTTTGACAGTTTGGGAGCCTACCTCCAATGCTCCTCTCCCTCCTCTTCCTTTTTTATCACAGAAGACAAACCGGCCCGTCTATTTCCAGAGGAAAAAAGTTCTGTAGCAGGTAATCTTAAAATACCCAAACAATATGGTGTCACATTATTAAATGACTTCTTCACCATGAGGTAACGCTTAGATTTTATAGCCTATTAGAATTTGATTTCCGTGGTATTGAGAATTGAGTTCCCAGAGGAGCAGACTCAGAGACAGAGATGAGCATGCAGAACATTTATTAGGGCGTGTTCTTGGGATCAACATTTATGGAAGGGGAGGAGACCGGACTGGACATAGGGAAAAGGTGATCTGCAAAGCGATCTCAACAAAAGCCTAGGCTCACCCTCTTGGGAGCTCTAAAGCTTCGGTGGCCCTTCAGAGTTGACTTCCTTCACAAAGAGGAGGCTGGACTTCACGCCCACACATCAACCAGTCTTTGGAAGCAAGCTTATCATGGATGTGAGTGAGGCTCTGCAGCCAAGGGTGATCTCTGGAGAGGCTGACAGATGAGGGAATTCTATGACAGCACTCCTAGCATCTAGGAGAACAAATCCTCAGACCTGGAGGCCAAGCTGGGCAACACTTCACAGTGTCTGCTACACCTGATATTCTCATATTGATGTCACTTTTTGCTTCTAAGAATATTCTGGGTGCCTATTGCAAGGCAGTTGGATGAATTATGTAATAAGAGTCTCCATGTCAGGAGGGGGGCCAAGATGGCTGACTAGGTAGATGCTACCTCGGATCCCTCTTGCAACAAAGACTCGGAAACACAAGTGAGTCGATCGCATACATGACATTCTACAAACCCTGACCAACAAACACAGGTTTAAAGAGTTGACCTGAGTGACAGAGACGGAGAACGAACAACTACGAGGAAGCAGAGACTGTTTTCAGAGCCTGGAGCCAGAGTCCCAGTCAGGTAACCTTGGCGCCGGGCTTAGGACTGGGCGCAGGGGAGCTGAGCACGACATCCTGTGAAGGTGCAAACACGGGGCGCAGCCCTACCCCCTGAACTGACCCCGGGAGGGGGCCCAGCCGGTCATTGGAGGTGGCGTGGCGACGCAGCTGGCGGAAGGAGAAGTCGCCGGGAGGTAGTGACTGGTTTTGGACCCAGGAGTGCAGGGTCCCAGGCGGGGAACCTTGGCACCAGGCTTTGGATTGGGCACAGGGGAGCTGAACGTGGCATCTGGTCACGGCGCAAACACGGGGTGCAGCCCTATTCCCCTGAACTAACCTCAGGAAGGGGCCCAGCCAGTCCGCGCAGGCGGTGGGGTGAAGCGGCTGGCGGGAGAAGTCCCGGGAGGCAGCGACTGTTTTTGGAGCTGGGAGTGCAGCGTCCCAGCCCGGGAACCTTGACTCTGCACTTTGGACTGGCAGCGGAGGAACTGACCGCGGATTCTGTGGGCCTGAACCTCGGGGGCAATCTCTACCCAGCCAGCACACATAGGCGACACGCCCCTTGGGAATCTCAGATAAAATAGTCATCCGAAGCCAGATAAGTAACTTTGTCTATATTCTGGGGTGCTACTCTCTCATGTTTTTCTGAACCCTCCCATCCCCTTCCCAGGCGGCTTCATTAACATCGGAATTTCCTGAGCCAGAGGGAGAACTGCTCCCCGGTTTTTCTTTTCCCTCTTTTTTTTGGTCTTTTCCTAACCCATTCTTCCGGCCTGGGAGAAGCAACCACAAAAAACCCAGGGACCAAAAACCCTTCCCTAATTGGACTAAAAACACAGAACCAGCTCCAGCCAAGCATATGTGATCCACAGTCTCTGGTTTTCTTTCCTACAGGGAACAAGGTGGCTATTATAATGCAAAGACATTTCCAATAGGGATCTCACTGCATTTTTTTTTTTAGCAGATTTACTGGAAAGACAAGTTTCCCAGGTCTGATATCTCTGCGTATTCAACAGAGCCCTCACTGACCCACAACAGGGAACTGAGGGCTGAAGCTCCCCCCAGACCACCTAGCCTCCTGCCTTAGGGGTCTAAGGATGGTGACACCTTCCAATCTGTAGAGGTACTTGCACTGGGGGCCTAAGGTACAGCAGCAGAGCCCACCCACCAAGGCGCTTTAGGAATAGAGACACACCTACCTCACTGACACTTGGGGGAAGCCTGTCAGCATCCTGCCCCCCTGGAGTGTGAACCCCAGCTGCTACTAGAATCTGGTGCACACAACTATCACCACTCCTTCTCAAGGTGGATGGGTGATAGGGTGCACTTGATGACCCAAAATGAGATTCTACTCAAGAATAGTGAATGGACTTAGGCATATATATCTGGTAACAGCCCAAACCAGCTGGTAATAGGTCATAAGTAAGTCAAGGGCTACAACAATCAAGACAGCACAATCTAATACCCCATCCACGTATATTGAAAGAAAACAAAACAAGATAAGACTCAGTGAGCAATATCTTAGTGATGGCTCCGAGACAGCAGTTGATATCAAACCACATAAAGAAGCAGACCATGACTGCTTCTACAACCCCCCAAACAAAAGAATCAAAATCTTTCCCAAATGAAGATACAATCCTGGAATTATCAGATACAGAATATAAAAAACTAATTTACAGAATGCTTCAAGACATCAGGGATGACCTCAGAAATGAAATAAGGCAATCTGCAGAAAAAGCCAAGAAACACACTGATAAAACAGTTGAAGAACTCAAAAAGATTATTCAAGAACATAGCGGAAAAATTAATAAGTTGCAAGAATCCATAGAGAGACAGCATTCAGAAATCCAAAAGATTAACAATGAAATTACAGAATTGGACAACGCAATAGGAAGTCAGAGGAGCAGACTCGAGCAATTAGAATGCAGAGTGGGAAATCTGGAGGACCAGGGAATTAACACCAACATAGCTGAAAAAAAATCAGATAAAGGAATTAAAAAAAATGAAGAAACCCTAAGAATCACGTGGGACTCTATCAAGAAGGATAACTTGCGTGTGATTGGAGTCCCAGAACAGGGAGGGAGGACAGAAAACACAGAGAGAATAGTTGAAGATCTGCTGACAGAAAACTTCCCTGACATCATGAAAGACGAAAGGATATCTATCCAACATGCTCATCGAACCCCATTTAAGATTGATCCAAAAAGAAAAACACCAAGACATATTATCATCAAACTTGCCAAAACCAAAGATAAAGAGAAAATTTTAAAAGCAGCCAGGGATAAAAGAAAGGTCTCCTTCAAGGGAGAATCAATAAGAATAAGTTCAGACTACTCAGCAGAAACCATGCAGGCAAGAAGGCAATGGGATGATACATACAGAGCTCTGAAGGAGAAAAACTGCCAGCCAAGGATCATATATCCAGCAAAACTCTCTCTGAAATATGAAGGAGAAATTAAGATATTTACAGATAAACACAAGCTTAGAGAATTTGCAAAAACCAAACCAAAGCTACAAGAAATACTAAAGGAAATTCTTTGGTCAGAAAACAATAATATCAGATACCAGCACAACACAAGGTCACAGAACAGAACATCCTGATATCAACTCAAATAGGGAAATCACAAAAACAAATTAAGATTAATTAAAAAAAAAAAATGCTCAAAACAGGGAATCAGTGAAGTCAATATGTAAAAGATCACAATAATCAAAAAGAGGGATTAAATACAGGTGGCATAGAACTGCCATATGGAGAGGGATACAAGGCAATACAGGACAATACAAGTTAGGTTTTTACTTAGAAAAATAGGGGTAAATATTAAGGTAACCACAAAGAAGTATAACAACTATGATTAGGCTGAATGTAAATGGACTAAATGCACCAATAAAGAGACAGAGAGTCTCAGACTGGATAAAGAAACACGATCCATCTGTACGCTGCCTACAAGAGACACACCTTAGACTTAGAGACACAAACAAACTAAAACTCAAAGGATGGAAAAAAATATATCAAGCAAACGATAAGCAAAAAAGAAGAGGAGTAGCAATATTAATTTCTGACAAAATAGACTTTAAAGTTAAATCCACCACAAAGGAAAAAGAAGGACACTACATCATGATAAAAGGGACAATTGACCAGGAAGATATAACCATATTAAATATTTATGCACCCAATGACAGGGCTGCAAGATACATAAAACAAATTTTAACAGAACTGAAAAGTGAGATAGACACCTCCACAATTATAGTAGGAGACTTCAACACACCACTTTCGGAGAAGGACAGGACATCAGTAAGAAGCTCAATAGAGACACGGAAGACCTAATTACAAAAATCAACCAACTTGACCTCATTGACTTATACAGAACTCTCCACCCAACTGCTGCAAAGTATACTTTTTTTTTCTAGTGCACATGGAACATTCTCTAGAATAGACCACATATTAGGTCATAAAACAAACCTTTGCAGGATCCAAAACATCAAAATATTACAAAGCATCTCTCAGACCACAAGGCCATAAAAGTGGAAATCAATAACAGAAAAATTAAGGAAAAGAAATCAAATACTTGGAAACTGAACAATACCCTCCTGAAAAAAGACTGGGTTATAGGAGACATTAAGGAGGGAATAAGGAAATTCATAGAATGCAACAAGAATGAAAATACTTCCTATCAAAACCTTTGGGACACAGCAAAAGCAGTGCTCCGAAGCCAGTTTATATCGATAAATGCATACATTCAAAAAGAAGAAAGGGCCAAAATCAGAGAACTGTCCCTACAACCTGAACAAATAGAAAGTGAGCAAGAAAAGAATCCATCAGGCACCAGAAGAAAACAAATAATAAAAATTAGAGCTGAACTAAATGAATTAGAGAACAGAAAAACAATCAAAAGAATTAACAAAGCCAAAAGCTGGTTCTTTGAAAAAATTAACAAAATTGATAAACCATTGGCTAGACTGACTAAAGAAATACATGAAAGAAAACAAATAACCCGAATAAGAAACAAGATGGGCCACATCACAACAGACCCAACTGAAATTAAAAGAATCATATCAGATTATTATGAAAAATTGTACTCTAACAAATTTGCAAACCTAGAAGAAATGGATGAATTCCTGGAAAAACACTACCTACCTAAACTAACACAATCAGAAGTAGAACAACTAAATAGACCCATAACAAAAAAAGAGATTGAAAAGGTAACCAAAAAACTCCCAACAAAAAAAAAGCCCTGGCCCGGATGGCTTTACTGCAGAGTTCTACCAAACTTTCAGAGAAGAGTTAACACCACTACTACTAAAGGTATTTCAAAGCATAGAAAATGACGGAATACTACCTAACTCATTCTATGAAGCCACCATTTCCCTGATACCAAAACCAGGTAAAGACATAACAAAAAAAGACAATTACAGACCTATATCCCTCATGAACATAGATGCAAAAATCCTCAACAAAATTCTAGCCAATAGAATTCAACAACATATCAAAAAATTAATCCACCATGAACAAGTGGGATTTATACCAGGTATGCAAGGCTGGTTTAATATTAGAAAAACCATTAAGGTAATCCACCATATAAATAAAACAAAAGACAAAAACCACATGATCTTATCAATTGATGCAGAAAAGGCATTTGACAAAGTCCAACACCCATTCATGATAAAAACTCTCACCAAAATAACAATTGAAGGAAAATTCCTCAACATAATGAAGGGCACCTATACAAAGCCAATAGCCAACATCACTCTAAGTGGAGAGAGCCTGAAAGCATTTCCCTTGAGAACGGGAACCAGACAAGGATGCCCTTTATCACCGCTCTTATTCAACAGTGTGCTAGAGGTCCTAGCCAGAGCAATTAGGCTAGACAAAGAAATAAAGGGCATCGGATTGGCAAGGAGGAAGTAAAACTATCTTTATTTGCAGATGACATGATCTTATACACAGAAAACCCTAAGGAATCCTCCAGAAAACTACTGAAACTAATAGAAGAGTTTGGCAGAGTCTCAGGTTATAAGATAAACATACAAAAATCACTTGGATTCCTCTACATCAACAAAAGGAACATCGAAGAGGAAATCACCAAATCGATACCATTCACAGTAGCCCCCAAGAAGATAAAATACTTAGGAATAAATCTTACCAAGGATGTAAAAGACCTATACAAAGAAAACTACAAAGTACTACTACAAGAAATTAAAAAGGACCTACTTAAGTGGAAAAACATACCTTGCTCATGGATAGGAAGACTTAATATAGTAAAAATGTCTATTCTACCAAAAGCCATCTATACATACAATGCACTTCTGATCCAAATTCCAATGTCATTTTTTAATGTGATGGAGAAACAAACCACCAACTTCATATGGAAGGGAAAGAAGCCTCGGATAAGCAAAGCATTACTGAAAAAGAAGAAGAAAGTGGGAGGCCTCACTCTACCTGATTTCAGAACCTATTATACAGCCACAGTAGTCAAAACAGCCTGGTACTGGTACAACAACAGGCACAAAGACCAATGGAACAGAATTGAGAACCCAGATATAAATCCATCCATGTATGAGCGGCTGATATTTGACAAAGGCACAGTGTCAGTTAATTGGGGAAAAGATAGTCTTTTTAACAAACGGTGCTGGCATAACTGGATATCCATATGCAAAAAAATGAAACAGGACCCATACCTCACACCAAGCACAAAAACTAACTCCAAGTGGATCAAAGACCTAAACATAAAGACTAAAACGATAAAGATCATGGAAGAAAAAATAGGGACAACATTAGGAGCCCTAATACAAGGCATAAACAGAATGCAAAACATTACCAAAAATGACGAAGAGAAACCAAATAACTGGGAGCTCCTAAAAATCAAACACCTGTGTTCATCTAAAGACTTCACCAAAAGAGCAAAAAGACCACCTACAGACTGGGAAAGAATTTTCAGCTATGACATCTCCGACCAGCGCCTGATCTCTAAAATCTATATGATTCTGTCAAAACTCAACCACAAAAAGACAAACAACCCAATTAAGAAGTGGGCAAAGGATATGAACATGCACTTCACTAAAGAAGATATTCAGGCAGCTAACAGATACAAGAGAAAATGCTCTCGATCATTAGCCATTAGAGAAATGCAAATTAAAACTATGATGAGATTCCATCTCACTCCAACAAGGCTGGCATTAACCCAAAAAACACAAAATAATAAATGTTGGAGAGGCTGCGGAGAGATTGGAACTCTCATACACTGCTGGTGGGAATGTAAAATGGTACAACCACTTTGGAAATCTATCTGGCGTTATCTTAAACAGTTAGGAATAGAACTACCATACAACCCAGAAATCCCACTCCTCAGAGTATACCCTAGAGAAATAAGAGCCTTCACACAAACAGATATATGCGCACCCATGTTTATTGCAGCTCTGTTTACAATAGCAAAAAGCTGGAAGCAACCAAGGTGTCCATCAATGGATGAATGGGTAAATAAATTGTGGTATATTCACACAATGGAATACTATGCATCGATAAAGAACAGTGACGAATCTGTGAAACATTTCATAACATGGAGGAACCTGGAAAGCATTATGCTGAGCGAAATGAGTCAGAGGCAAAAGGACAAATATTGTATAAGACCACTATTATAAGATCTTGAGGAATAGTATAAACTGAGAAGAACACATACTTTTGTGGTTATGAGGGGGGAGGGAGGGTGGGAGAGGGTTTTTTACTGATTAGTTAGTAGATAAGAATTACTTTAGGTGAAGGGAAGGACAATATTCGATACATGGAAGGTCAGCTCATCTGGACTGGACCAAAAGCAAAGAAGTTTCCATGATAAACTGAATGCTTCGAAGGTCAGCAAAGCAAGGGCAGAGGCTTGGGGACCATGGTTTAAGGGGACTTCTAAGTCAATTGGCAAAATAATTCTATTATGAAAACATTCTGCATCCCACTTTGAAATGTGGCGTCTGGGGTCTTAAATGCTAACAAGCGGTCATCTAAGATGCATCAATTGGTCTCAACCCACCTGGAGCAAAGGAGAATGAAGAACACCAAGGTCACACGATAACTAAGAGCCCAAGAGACAGAAAGGGCCACATGAACCAGAGACTTACAGCATCCTGAGACCAGAAGATCTAGTTGGTGCCCGGCCACAACTGATGACTGCCCTGACAGGGAGTACAACAGAGAACCCCTGAGGGAACAGGAGATCAGTGGGATGCAGACCCCAAATTCTCACAAAAAGACCATACGTAATGGTCCGACTGAGACTGGAGGAATCCCGGCGGTCCTGGTCCCCAAACCTTCTGTTGGCCCAGGATAGGAACCATCCCCGAAGACAACTCATCAGACATGGAAGGGACTGGACAGTGGGTAGGAGAGAGATGCAGATGAAGAGTGAGCTATTTGTATCAGGTAGACACATGAGACTGTGTTGGCAACTCCTGTCTGGAGGGGAGATGGGAGGGTAGAGAGGGTTGGAAGCTGGCAGAATTGTCACGAGAGACTGGAGGGGCTGACTCATTAGGGGGAGAGCAAGTGGAAGTACGGAGTGAGGTGTATATAAACTTATGTGTGACAGTTTGACTTGATTTGTAAACGTTCACTTGAAGCTCAATAAAAGTTAAGAAAAAAAAAATTTTAAAGAAAAAAAAGGCAATGAGAAAAAATTCAAATGAAAATATTTAGTTTACTTTTGACATGCATCTCATACTGCTGTACTTTTAAAATACTTTTGAAGTTGAAAAATCCTCACATTAACTGAATACAAATGTACTGTTTGGACTACGATTATAGGAAAAGATTCATTAACTTAACAGGTATTTATTAAGCAGCTACTATATTCCAGGCACCATCCTTGCTGTTGAGGATAAAATGGGGAGGAGGCACTGGTCCCTGCTATCAGTGAACTTAAAATCCAGTGGGGAGAGAGCCCTTATGCAAAGAGTCATGTGGACGAATGGACACGGGAAACCTCGGGTGGAAAAGGAGAGGGGGAGACTGCTGACACAATGCTGGGGTTGCAAATAATGTCACAAAACAATTTGTATGTAAAATTTTGAATAAGAAATTGATTTGTGCTGTAAACTTTCACCTGAAACACAATAAAGATAAAAAGGAAAAAAAAAAAAAGAGTCTCCATGTCAGTGCTATGCTTTCTGAGATACCTTCACTTTTCCATCTCTAACATCTACTATAATCATATTCAGACAAGACTGTTCTTATGTCATTGTCAGTGTTATTCTTATTTAATGTTTTATGAAGTATTCACAGGACACACTAGGGTCCTGAGGTTGTTTCTTAGCCATCTGTGGTGATGATGAGAAAGTGTGGCTGATGAGAAAGTTAAGATTCAAATTCCATTAGTCTTGCAGACTCATTCGAATCCAAGTCCCGGGAGTTTTCTTTAAAATAGATAAATAAACAAACAAACAAAATAAAACCCTCTGCCTGAATGATGTTGAAAGAAGTAATTATTCAGCCTTCCCATGATAGTTTTGCCTATGTAAGAACTGCGGATTGGAGCCATGAGTGAACGTAATTGAAAATTATCGTGTTCTGTGGCAATAAAGCTGAGAAGGCCTCCACTAGACAATAGGCTTATTGCTCAGGCCTGGGCAGCACACACATAAAGGGATCCTCTTTCTACCATGGCTTTGCACGCTGGCAGGCTTAGTCTCTGAAACAGGACTAATTTACGCCTTAGCTTATTCATCTCTCTGCAAAAATTTGACCATAAAAGAAAAAGGAAGTTATACTTAGTAAATTCCGCGTGTGTCTGAGCAGGCCTTAGGCAAGTAATAGGCTCTTATCAGATGTGTTCTACTTATCTAGAATTCTAATGTTGGGGTTGGGGCTAAGGCCCAACTTGCCCAACTCGCCCTCCCTGTACTACTCCCAGATTTGGGGATGATGAGAGAAGTCTCCCTGCTTCCTTACAGCTTTAGTTTATTGCTGAGGAGGCTCTACTTTGTGTTTCGTTCAGATGGCAATATGGACTCCTGGTTTGGTGCACAGACTCTTAAGCCCGGGCTTCATCACTTAGTAGCTGTATTACCTTTAAAAAAAAAAAGTTGCCATGGAGTCAATTCTGACTCACAGTGACCCTACAGGACAGAGTAGAACTGCCTTATTAAGTTTCCAAGGAGTAGCTGGTAGATTCAAACTGCCAACGTTTTGGTTAGCAGCCAAACTCTTAATCACTTCGCCACCAGGGCTCCTTGTATTATCTTAAAACCAAAACCAAACCTGTTGCCATCACGTCAATTCCAACTCATAGTGACCCTATAGGAAAGAGTAAAACTGCCCCTTAAGGTTTCCAGGGAGTGGCTAATGGATTCGAGCTGCTGAACTTTTAGTTAGTGGCCGAGCTCTTAACCACTGCTCCACCAGGGCTCCTTGTATTATCTTAGTCGTCCTTAATGAATTAACTGTTCTGTGCATTTGTTTCTTTCTTTCTAGGTTAGCAATGGCCATAGTGCCTACTCCTACCTTTGTGGAAAGGGTTAAATGAAATAATACTCGAGAAGTGCTTGTGGCACAAAATGTTACCAGTAAATATTAGGATCATTATTATTTGCTGGGAATGAGCTCACGAGCATAATCTGGGGCAAAGTGGGCTTGTCAGCCCTGGTGGACCTGATGATTCTCTGAGTGCATACAATTAACTAAATAAAATAGCAATAAAGAATAGTTTCTACGTAGAATTGAAACCAATGAGACAGATTTTAAAGTTAGATGTAACTGTGGGACCTGGATTAGACAATTTATGCATAGTAAATATAATACCAAATGCTAAATTAGGAGTGGCTATGGCTGTCAATAAAACTGAAGAAATAGCTATTTTGTCAATCACGGAACACACAAGTCAGTCAAGGAATTAGATTTTCGTATACTAAAAAGCCTTCCCCAGGCTGAGCAGAACAATGTTTCAAGAAAGTTAAAGGAGTCAAATTTTATTTCTTTAAAAGTAAATGCAAGAAAGGCAGGATATGAGGAATATTCAGAGAGAAAGGGAACTCAAAATTTTTCCTCTGTCTCTGAAACTATGTGCTGGTCGAGGTTTTGATATCTTCAGGTGGGAACAATTCCTAAGATATAAAATAAAATTTTCCAAAAAGCATTAGGAGAGATCAGCACCAAATAAAAAATAATCAAGGTTTAGTTAGATATTTTATTTGTTTATACCTCATTGCTCTATTGGTTCTTCTAGCCTACTTCCTTTTACTTAATAAATCTCAAATGATTCACTTTGGCTTTTAATGTGGAGGCTCCAAACACAGAACTGCGGGGCCCCACTCCTGATCTGGTGAATCAGGCTGTCGAGGGGATGGGGATCACTCACCTGCGGGGTTCCTCTAGTACCACCCGTGTTTCTGGCATGTTAGAGTTGGGGAACCACTTATGCCAGTGATCTCCAACCACCATTCTCCCCAAATATCGGACCATCCATGTGTGGCAAAAAAAATGTAAAAGAGTCATGCACAGAGCAAGTATCTGCACAAAATCAGACTTTACTTACTATTCTGGGGTAATTTAAAACGTGATAAATAAAAGATATTTCAATATTTTGGTTTTTTTTTCTCCCATTAACTAATTGTCCCAGATACCTAAACCAAAACAAGGAAACAAACAAAATCAAGTCAAAAATCTACATTTGAGTCACACAGCTGCAGCCTTGGCAGGAATAGAAACACGTCCTCCGTGGGGCGCATCTCGGCAAACAGGCCTCACAGTGTTGCCAGCGAGGTGGGCTGAGGCAGCGGCTGCAAGACAGCAGGGTGGGCTGAGGCAGAGGCTGCAACAATGGGCACAAACACAGCAACAACTGTGAGGATGGTGCAGGAATGGGCTGTGTTTCCATCTGTTGTACATAGGGTCGCTATGAGTCAGAACTGACTCGAGCGCACCTAACAACAACCACAAAGATGAGTTCACAATCCAAAATTACAAAGCAGCCAAAGGAATAATCAAGTGTGAAATTGTGCAGAAAAAAAACTAAGAGCAAAATTAACCCCCCAGGAGCTTTAGATAATGTAATTATCAAATACAGTAAACTTTGTTTAAACTGATTAAAGAAATAAAAGATGGAACAAAATCCATGAGAAAGGTAAGAATGCTTCTACTTTAACAGGTATGTTTTAGAATCTGTATACCAAAGCCAACTGATCTAGGAAACTTTTTCTCCAGATTAAAAGCCCACTCTACCCCATCCTCTCAAACAATCAAGTAACAATATTATTAGAACTATTCTGGCAGACATGATTCTCTGAATGTAGAAATAAATTGATAAATTAGAGTCCCCATTCAGGATGAAAACTCTTCACAAATAAGGAGAAGAGAATAAAACACAGCAAGAAAAGCAGGCTACAGTGTGTAACCTTTATACTACAACATGTACAGTATAATCTGTTAAAAATACATAAATATATATGGGTATAATATTCATTATTTATGTGTATATATATACACACATTATATGTGTATAGTTCATTAAAGGAGCCCTGGTTAACTGCAAAGAAGCCCAGGTGGCACAGTGGTTAAACGCTTGGCTGCTAATCAAAAGGTTGGTAGTTTGAACCCACCAGCCATTCTGCGGGACAAGGATGTGGCAGTCTGCATCTGTAAAGATTTACAGCCTTGGAAACCCTATGGGCAGTTCTGTCCTATAGGCTCTCTGTGAGTTGGAAACAGCTCGACAGCAATAGGTTTGGTTAAGCACTTGGCTGCTAACCGAAAAGCTGGCAGTCAAACCCTCTCAGGGGCTCCACGAGAGAAAGACCCAGTAATCTGCTTCTGTAAAGATTACAGCCTAGCAGAACCTATTCTGTCACATGAGTATGCTATGAGTCAAAATCAACTTGATGGCACCTAACAACAACGTAGCTCATCACGGTTTTCATAGTCATAATTTCTGAGTGATAGAAATGTGTGCTTTTCTTGTATTTGCTTAGCTGTGTCTTCTATCTTTCTAAAATCCACATATATTGCTTTTGCAATAATAATTAAACAACCTATAGCGAACACCATCCTTAGTCATGGCAAATATCATCACACATATAAGTAAAGGGTGCCCCCTGTCAGTCCTTCTATGAAACATTTTACTGTAAGTTATAGCCAACTCAGTAATAGAGAAAAAATTTTAAATGGTATGAGGAGAGAAAGGAAAAAATATGATTATGAACATACAAAATTCAAGTGAACCTACAGACAAATTACTAGAATTAAAAACGGAGTTCAGGAAGACTAGTAGACATGAAGTCAGTGTATAGATATCATTTGCTTTCCTATACACCTACTGTAAATTCCTGGTGAATTATAAGCAGATCATGAAAAGCCTTATGATCTCACCTTAATAAAGGATTTCTTAAATAAGGCAAAACAAAGAAACCAAAAAACCCACAAGACATAAAGTAATTAATTTATAAATTTGACTATATTAAATTTAAGATTTCCGTCCATTAAAAGGCATGGTAAAGAAAGTAAAAAATAGAAGCCATAGCTTGGAGAAAATAATGCATACAATTGAAAAAAAGATTAATATCATATAAATAAATAAGAAAAAAATAACCCAACAGTAAAATAGGCAAAAGATTTGAACATGCAATTCACTGTAGAGCAAACCCAGATGGCTCATAAACATATGAAAACTTTCTCAATCCTACCAATAGTCAAGGACATACAAAATGAAACCATGATACCATTTCACATTGTTCAGAATTGCAAAAATTTAATAGTTTGCTATCACGATGTGCAAAGAAGGATATAAAGCAGTAGGGACTCACATTCTACCAGTGGGAGTGTAAACTGGTACAGACATTTTTGAGAATAAGTTGCCAGTATGCAGTAAATAATCTTAAATAGACAAATCGATACATTAGTAATGTATAGCAGTGAAAACAAATAGATCTACATGCAACACCATAGAGTAATCTCACAAACACAATGTAGAATTAAAAGTGATTTGGAAGGGGGTGAGGGGAGTTGTTTTTTAATCTTTTTGGAAACAGGCTTCCACACCTTTCTCCCACGGAGCAGTTGGTGGTTTCGAACTGCAGACCTCTGGGTTAGCAGCCTAGTGCTTAACCACTGCAGCACCATATAGCTCCTAAAGACATGCACGGGGATGATGAAACACTAAACACAGGATAATGGTGATCTCTTTGGGTAAGAAAAGAGACAGGGAGAAGTATCCAAAAAAATCAAACCCATTGCCCTCGAGGCACTTCTGACTCATAGCGACGCTGTAGGACAGAGTAGAGCTGCCCCACAGGGTTTCCAAGACTATAGTCTTTATGGAAGCAGACCGCCAATCTTTCTCCCGCAGAGTGGTTGGGTTTGAACTGCTGACCTTTCAGTTTGCAGCTGAGCACTTAACCAGTGTGCCACCAGGGCTCCTAGGGAGAGGTACACAAATGCATAAAAACAACTTGCATAGTTTTTCTTATGTCAGATTGTAGGTAAACAGGTATCCATGTTAGTCTCCATGCTTTTCTGTCTTCAGGAATATCAGTACAAGTGGACATGAAACAGCATTAGAACTAAGTACCAAATATCAAAATCAGAGTTCAATAAACTCAAAGTTGTGGGATTTAACTTTTTAAATGTAAACTAAGAATGAACTATAATACTTAAAGAAAAATATAAGCACTGTTTAAATGAATAGGTCTTAAAAAGAGGGTAGAATAAAATATGTATTAACTGAGTGTTAAAACTGTTTTTTTTTTGCTAAAAAATCTACTATGAAATTAACCCACACATTTTTCAAAGTTGACTTACATAAAGGTAAAGGCAAGATAAGGGAAAGCAGAAAGGGGAAGAACAAGAAAAACATAATGGATTTAGAGAGGATGTGGGCAGGGCTCAAGTCCCTGGAAACAGGTATCCCAGAGCACTTCAGAAATTGGTAGCAAATTTCTGCCATTTTGTAAAATGCTGGTAGAGTGAGTGCCTGCTGAGGTTCTGAATGCCCTAGCGGGGGAGGGAGAAGAGAGCATAACGACTATTTTTTAAATGGAAAAGAATGGCCTTAGTGATTGCAACATCTATCAGGTCAAATTCCTTGACCAGGAAGTTACTGAGCCTTTTGTGCAAGCATTAATTTGCAAATGTTAAGAAATAATGTTGGTCTTAAAATCAACATGAGTTGGTGGAGATTAAAATCTGTCAGTTGAATCTAATTTCCTTCTGTGATGGGTCTGTTAAAGGGCAGCGACAGTGTAATTAATTGCTTGAGGCTCAAAAACCAAATTAATCTCTAAGTTGGCTTTTATTTCCTGGAATGTTAACACTAGAAAAGGCCTCAAGGATCATCTAGCCCAATCTCCTCATTTTACAGAGGAGGAAACAGACATCAGGGGGTTAAATGACTTGTTCAAGGTCAAAGCTGCTGTACCCTGTAAATAGGCTCAGTATTGCCTCCTTAAGCTTTTATGAGTTTCCCGAGCCTGGTTATGACATATTGTTTGGACACAAATTGTTCTTTTGTTGCAGAGCTTTCATAAGCTGCCTGGAAATTCATCTCATGAATGTTCTTTGCAGAGGTTTCCAACCCTGGGTTTTTAGGATATAAAGCCTTTTCATAATGTTTATGCAGGAAAAGTTGCAAAGGAGTGAGGTGGGGCGGCAGGGAGGAGGCACACGCGCTAACCTGCACACCCAGTAGGGGAAATCTGGGAACAGAGCAGTGGCCTGTGTGCACCTGTGGAGAAACAGGAGTCCCAGCTCCATAGTGTGAGTGACTCCAGGTCCTGGTGGTACCACGCAGGCCATAGATTCCATGCGTCTGATACAAGATGTAAGTAGAAATATCTGGGGCTTAAAGTATCCTTAGGGAAGGGTTCAGTGGGGCAACGATGTAACAAAGATGACACATGAGGTAGAGGACGAGACAGTGACAGTAAACGTGGGAAGCATGGTGGCGTGCCATGTATCAACATGGTGGCCCTGGAGGTGCTCTGCTCAAACCTCCCTTTACCTGTTGCCAGGAAAATGGCTACCTGAAAACCTGCAGTTGCTGTACTTTGTGATGCTCATCCTGAGCTGCTTCCAGCAATGCCTGAGCATGACCAGGGTACTAGAGCAGGGACATTTCTGTCCAGCGTGGGGCATTCCCTAATGTCTTTGCTTTGGGACCACCATTTGCCCGAAAGAGACTTTCTTAGAATTGTACTGGAGTTTGAGGCTCCTCCTTTCTCTGTTCACCTCTCCTTTGACAGGTGTCAGACCTGTATTGGTCTGAAGGCTCTCCCTGCCTCCCTCTGCTCCCCACTACCCCTTTATCCTTCACAGTCCTGTCCCCAAATAAATCTCTCAACCATCCAATCCTGTCTTGGTGCCTGCCACTCAGAAGACCTTGCTGATGCAGTGTAGCCACTGCCTTGGTTGATGGCAAGGAGAAATAAAAAATAACTTGAGAACCTGTGATCATTGCAGCACTATTCACAATAGCAAAAAGATAGAAACAACCTAAGTGCCTATCAATGGATGTATGGATAAACAAAGTGTGGTGCATATATACAATGGAATACTATACAGCCAGAAAGAAAATGAGTGCTCAAGTCATCTTGTAACGTGGATGAACCTTATTTGCTGAGCAAATAAGTCAATCAGAAAAGGACAAATATTGTATGATCTCACTTTTATGGAATGACAAGAATAGTATATATACAGAGACCCATGTTCATTGGTAGTTACCAGGGGTGGGGGTGGGGGGGGTGAAGAAGGGGAAGCATTCTCTAGGTAGTAGTCACTTTTAGTTATGGTTACAGGAAAGGCAGCACCAAATGTAGGTGAAGTTTGCACAACTTGGTGAGTATAATTGATGCCACTAAGTTGTCTATATGAAAAAGGATGAATTGGTAAATATGGGTTATGTTATATATAATTTTGCAAGAATAACCACCACCATGTATGTATATAATATATATATATATATATTTTGTGTGTGTGTGTATAGATAGCTAGCTGGATAGGCTGTTGTTGTTAGGTGCCATCAAGTCAGTTCCAACTCACAGCAACCCTATATACAACGGAAAGAAACACTGTCTGGTCCTATGGCCATTCTTACAATCGTTGCTATGTTTGAGCCCATTGTTGCAGCTGCTGTGTCAATACACCTCTTGAGGGTCTTCCACTTTTTCACTGCCCCTCTATTTTACCAAGCATTATGTCCTTCTCCAAGGACTGGTCCCTCCAAAGTATGTAAGACGAAGTCTCACCATCCTCCCTTCTAAGGAGCATTCTAGCTGTACTTCTTCCAAGACAGATTTGTTCATTCTTCTAGCAGTCCATGGTATATTTAATACTCTTTGCCAACGCCATAATTCAGATGCATCAATTCTTCTTCAGTCTTCCTTATTCATTGTCCAGCTTTTGTATGCATATGAGGCGACTGAAAATACCATGGTTTGGGCCAGGAGTACCTTATATCATAAATCAAAAAGGAGCTACAGATGTGGATACTTATTAGACATAACCAATCATCTCACCAGATTAGCTTTTGTGTGATCTTTCTTGCCATGGTCTTGTAACTCCCACCCAAGTGATTGGGTGGGACCGTTATGCAAATAGGATAATTGTGGCTCACTACTGGGACTGGTCAGTTTTGCCATCCCACTGGGCTTGAAATGAGCCACCCCAGAGGCAGGTAGGAGAGGATCAAAGGAGGAACAGCCAGGAGGAGAGCATGTCCTTTGGGTCTGAGATCCCTGAGTTGAGAAGCTCCTGGAACCAAGAGACAGAGAGAGAGAGCGCTATAACACTGAAGATGGCGAGAAGCGGTGGCAGAGAAATGGTGGCAAGAGAGAATGCAGGACACCGCACAGTAGGCTTCTTTTAAAAATGATCTAAATGAGACCCAATGGACAGCAGTTACTCCAAAAATGTAGAGGAGAAGTCTGGGCGGCAGTAATATGAAATTAATGTGAGTGGAACAATGGAATGGAAATAATGAGAATGTTGATACCAACTGAAAAATATAACACCAACTAAACATTATGGGTAGAAATTGTTGAATAGAAATCTCTTTTGCTGTGTATACTTCCACCAAACATACAAAAAAATACTAAAAAACAAGACAAACAAAAAAACTTGAGAAAGAGTAATGATCCTATTCTGCTGGTGGGGGCTAACAGCTATGGTGTTTTTTATTATTATTCTATAAATATCATATAAAAAACCCATTGCTGTTGAGTCGATTCATAGTGACCCTATAGAACAGAGTAAAAGTGTCCCCCCTAGGGTTTTTAAGGAGTGGCTGGTGGATTTGAACTGCTGACCTTTTGGTCAGCAGACTTAACTCTTAACCACTGTGCCATCAGGGCTCCAAATATCATGTAGAATTGTATAATGTATATACTATTAGTACATTACATACTTCTTTGTATATAAACAAACTAACAGTGTTGTATAATCTGTTATATATTTTTAATGAATAATATATTTTATTATAGTCATTAATTACATTTTAATAAAACTAAAATTTGGGTCTGCCTAGAAAGAGTAATCATTGGAAGGATTGGTACATTTTGTTGAAAATACCTTAAACATATCTTATTCAGCAATTGTTTGAAAAAATTATTTGGGGAGGATTGATACTCTAGGTAGACATTGTGGAAAATATTCCACAGTATCTGGAATTTGCTCTAGTTCAGAAGTTAAGAGCATCTCCCAGATTGGGAAACAGAGGCAACACGGTCTAATTCAGTGGTTTTCAAACTTTTTTGACCTTGACTCATAATAAGAAAAGCAGCTTAGAACGTGATCTAATATATACATACCAACTCACTTCTGTGCCTACACCTGCTGTGTCTTTGCTGTCCCACACAGAGAATGTGACTTTCAAGGCACAAAAATGGATAATTGAAGCAATTATCTGGCTCAAGGCAATTTTTTCTCAGTTACATGGTATTTTAAATGAAAGTAGTTTTTACAAGTTACCCAGATAAATTTTTATTCCTATCTACAGTGAATATTCTTTCTGTGTAGTGTTCCCCAGGCCTGGAAATGAGTATATAATAACTCTTTAGTTTTTTTTTCCCTATTTCCCATAGACTTTCTGATGATGTAAGAGCAAGAGTGAAAATGAGCAAGCACAGAAGGAAGGAACCCATTAATCTAGGTTTAAGCAGGGCAACAACTAGGCCATTTAACAGTGTCCTTCCCCACAACCCCCCACCCCAAACAATTGCTTAGCCCTTGACCACATGGTCACATAGTCAATCTGATTTCCAGATTATGGTGGCTAAAATATTCAGAGACAGATTTTATTGTCTTAACGAAACAATGAGATTCAACATATGGAAGCTGGCTTATTCTGAATCCTCCAGAAAGCAGTCACTTTCTAACTGCATATAATGGAGAGAAAAAGTACTAAAGGAAAGTTATATACAATGAAACCATTAAATGCAGATTTGCCAGGAGGCAAGATGGTAATGCTTGAACATTATGAGCTGCACAACACATTATATCTTAAACACTTCATCTATTTAACAAACTATGTATACTCTTCAGCTAAATAAGATGAATTGAGATTCAAGAGGCAGCACTGCACTGGCAAATCTTGTCCTAAAGGCATCCATTAATATAAATCAACAGTAGCAATTTGGTTTGATCATTTATTTGCAAGAATCATTAAGGTTTATTAGCATAATTATTCCCTGTGGGATTTCATGTCGAGGAAATGAAAAATGGCATTATCAATATTTAAAAGATAAGTGTGTAATGTTCAGAGTACTTAACCAGTCATCTGCAGGTGGTGTCCAGCTGCAGCAAATTAGATTAGATTTGGGCATTTTTCTGAACGAAAGAAAAATTGTTTTGTTCTAATTGCTTCATCTTATAAAGCAATACAGTTTCGTAAATAATTTCCACTGTTTGGTTTCAAGTAACAGTGGATACCTATTAACATGCCTTATTTCAGATCACCACCTCTGATGTGATCAACCCTGTTGCATTTTAACGAGTGGGAACCATGAATCAGTATAATCCATGATTTATTATTAGGAAAAGCTCTTCTTCATTACGCTAGACCTTTTCATCTGGACTTGTAGGTGAACAGCTCCATCTAAAGGGCAATGAACCAGAAGATTTCCCGAATGCAGACCTATAGGTGAACAGCTCCATCTAAAGGGAAATGAACCAGAAGATCTCCCCTGAATGCTGGGAGGGCATAATCCTCCCTCAACAAGGAAGAATCATTTATTATAGCAATAATTTACCGCTAGAAATCATCTTTAAATGTACTAATTATTAAAACATGTAATAGATATTAGGCTAAATCTTTTCAGGTAAAATCAGCTCTTTGTTATAACAGATTAAATTTGTCTTTGATTTAGGTGAATATTTAGCCCAAAAATTCTTTTCTTGTAGGAAAAAAACAAAAACGGTGCTGTTGAGTGAATTCTGACTCATAGCGACTCTATAGGACAGAGAACTGCCTCATGGGGTTTCCAAGGAGGTACTGGTGGATTCAAACCGCCAACCTCTTGGTTAGCCGCTGAGCTCTTAAACACTATGCCACCGGGGCTTTTTTTTTTTAGAGACCTATTAAATTACTTGAATCCTTCTACAATACCCATGGGTAGACTGAAAAAGGAGCTATGACTAAAATTTCCTTGAGAAAGAAAAGTCCTCAACTAGAGAAGCAAAATATAACGAAAAAGTGTACGTGTTTGCTAAAATACTTTGCAATGCTGTATGACATTTGTTTTCAGGAATTAACAAATTCTAACCTATATTTTATTGAACCTGTTATATCCTATTTCACCCTGAACTTGCCCCTACCTACTACCCCCCTGTGGAGGGCGCCAAACCCTTTGGGGAGATGGTTAGGTCCAGAAAAGAAACCTGCAGCAGGCTGCTACCTTTACTCCGTCCTAGGCCAGTTTAGAGAGTACCAAAAGGGTGAACTTCTGCCTTCCCCAGTTCCTCTCAGGCTGTCACGCCAGTGAGTAGAGCAGTAGAGACAATGTTGATATTGGTTGTTGCTGTTGTTGTTAGGTGCTGTGGAGTCGGTTCTGACTCATAGCAACCCCATGTACTACAGAACAAAACATTGCCTGGTCCTGCGCCATCCTCGCAACCATTGATATGCTTGAGCCCCTCGTTGCAGCCACTGTGTCAGTCCATCTGGTTGGATCTTCTTTTTTTTTGCTGCCCTGTACTTTACCAAGCATAATGTCCTTCGCCAGGGACTGGTCCCTCCTGAAAACATGTTCAAGCTACGTGAGATGAAGTCTTACCACCCTCACTTCTAAGATACGCAACCATAGAATAAATGACATATCCTGACCTATCCAAGGGCAAACCTGTTGTTGTTGAGTTGATTCTGGCTTATGTGTTATACGGTAGAACTGTTATACGGTTTATGTGTTATACGGTAGAACTGTACCCAATGTGTTGTACGGTAGAACTGTTCCATAGGCCTTTCTTGGCTGTATGCTTTACAGAAGCAGATTTCCAGGTCTTTCTTCTGCAGTGCCACTGGGTGGGTTTGAACCACCAACCTTTAGGTCAGTAGTTGAGTGCAAACCATTTGTACCACCCAGGGACCTGAGAGAGGAACAAAAGATCTACAGCTCCCAGAAACTCCTTCCAGGCTCAGTTGAGCTTTGTATTCATGCTTCATATTCTTTTTTTTTCTTATTTCCTACCAGTGACTCATCTATGTATAGATAAGAAGTTCCCAAGAATTCACCCAAATATAAAGGGCAATTTAGGTTCTTTTTTTAAAAATTGTAATTTAGATGAAGGTTTACAGAATAAACTAGCTTCTCATTAAACAGCTAGTACACATATTGTTTTGTGACATTGGTTACCAACACCATGACATGCCAACACTCTCCCTTCTCAACTTTGGATTCCCTATCACCAGCTTTCCTGTCCTCGCCTGCCTTCCAATCCTTGGCCCTGGGCTGTTGTGCCCCTTTAGTCTCGTTTTGTTTTATGGGCTTGTCTAATCTCTGGCTGAAGGGTGAGCCTCAGGAGTGATGTCATCACTGAGCTAAAAGGGTGTCTGGGGGCCCACACTTCACATTCCTGTTCATAGTCTCAGTCCTGGTCACATATATAACCTAACCACACTCATCCCAGAATTTCCTTCCAGGTGACATTTTAACCTAATTATGTGAGCCCTACCTCTGATCACTGTTTTCCTCGTGAGTATGCATTTTCTTATTAAAACACTAATAACAAAAGGTGAGGTCCCATTGGCAGGGCAATCCAGAGCACAGCATGCGCACTCCTTAACTGAGAACTCAGAGTCTACTTGGTCAGAATCCTACTGGCTTCTTGGATCCCCTCACTCTTATGGTTAAAAACATGCAAGCCAATTCACCATTTAAAAAACACTGTTGCCATCTAGTTAATTCTGACTCACAGTGATCCTACAAGACAGAGTAGAACTGTCCCATATGATTTCTAGGGAGTGGCTGTTGGATTCGAACTGCTGACCATCTGGTCAGCAGCTGATCTCGTAACCACTTCGCGACCAGGACTCTGGGCCTTTTTAAAATTCTTGTTGTGTCTCTCTTGCCTCAAATCCTGGTTAATCTACATAGTTTTCCCTTACTTCTACTGACTGAATGCAATGTCTTTCCCTCCTCCTGCACCAAAGTCCCCATCTGAATTACACTTCTGATCAACCTAATGCTCAAATCACTCCTCTGTAACGTATAGTCAATCTTTCAATGTATATTCATTATAGGATGCTGACACAAGATGCTGTGCCAGGCACATTTTGGTCAGTTCAGACAATTAGTAATACATTTAAACTACTACTACCTTGTGTGTTGTTCTGAAATATCAGTTGCATGTTTAAGAAGCAAATAGTCTTTACATATTCATTTTAACTGCCTGACTAAACAAATAATCTATGTATTGATGAGTGAAGTACTCTGTGTATTTGATTAATAAATCAGTCTTTATGTTACAAATATTTCCTTGCAAAAATTATCACATTAGTGTGATTTAGGAGCCCATTGTCCTAGTAATTTAATTTCAAGTGTTTAAAAAATAAAACATACATGATAGAGGTCAACTTTTTCAATTAACTAAACATTTAATGACCAGATTTGTATATTAATATTTTAAAAACACTTACGTTTATTGATCTGTTAGCATTCCAGGTAAATAATGTTGATTCAAATGTATGCAACTTAAAGGATTTGTCATTTGGCTGCCGAGCACTCAATTGTGTTGTGTTAGATAGCTGAGGGAAATGAAGAAATTGTAAAGTATCTAGACTTCAGTTAAGTATTTTCAGAAAATACTACCAGCAAATTCTTATGGAAACGTATAGAAGTATTGGTAGTATACTAGTAAAATTCATACACTGGTAACTAGTTGAATGACCATACCCAAAGGCTGCTGCGTCTCGCCTCAAAGCCTGGCCAGCCTACATGGTTCCCTCCTATTTCTCTTAACTGGACTGGATACCCCCCTCCTCCTGCACTGGGACTGATACTCTCCGTGGTCTGCATAAGGGCTCTGTGTTCTCTCAGTCCTCGTCTGCATCTTTATCTACCAAGTATTTGAAAGCATGTAAATGACACAACTCTGGAAGGTACCAAATTGCTAGGCAAATATGTTGCATGGATATTTCAGAAGATGAAACCTAGAATCAAAAGCTGTGATCTAGAGTCTGAGAGCTCAGGGGTTAAGGGAAGAGAACTGCCTAGCAGCTCCTGGGAGACAAGAAAGGGAGACAGGAAAAAATGGTGAAATCATAAGAAAGGACCCCAGAGGGATTTCACTCTACCTACTAAGAATCTTTATTCATATCTATTTATTTATTACTAATAATCTTTAGAATCAAATATTAATAAAGAAGCAATTAGGGCTGCTAAAGTCTTTTTTTTCTTCTTAATCATTTTCACTCATGAGATTAAAACAAAGATATTGGTCAAATCAGTTAGGAATTGTATTTGGCTAAAATAGAATATGAGGGGAAAATGGCTTAGAAAAACTAGGAATTAACTCTTCTTTCATAACGTGAGGTCAGGAGTTAGGCAATCCAGGGCTGGTGTGATAGATCTGTGGTCATAAGAGAACCAAGGCTCCTTCTATTTTTCTGTTCTGCCATCCAAGGTGTATAATCTCAAAGACAAGATGGCTGCTGGAGTTTCCATCATCACATGTTTTTATGAAGAGAGCAGAATGGGCCTTCCAGGCAGAGACCCACACATACAAAGCCCTTTGGCAGGAAGGACATCAAAGAAGTCTGTGTGGCTAAAGTCTGAAGGCCAGGTTAAGGGTTTTGGGCTCTCTTTTTTTCAAAGGCAATAAGAAAATACTGAATGCTTACCAGTAAGGACAGTGTATTCAGTTTATGAGACCCTACAGAGAGATTCAGGTTTTCAGGGCCTTCCTAACATTGAGGCTGAACCAGGACAACAGAGAATCCCCCTGTCTTACCACCCTTGCTATCAAACATGAGCAGCAAAGAACAACAGTGTACTGCTGGGCGGAGGAGCAGAAGTGTGGCGAGAATGCAGGAAGGAACACAGGGCAGGCCTAAAGCTAAGATTGGATCAAGAACATGGAGAGATTCTCCTGGAAAACTAGCCTCCAACAGAAGCACACGGTTTACACCAGAGAAAACTGAAGATAAGGATATACTGAAGATAATCACAGCAACACAAAGCCCAAATTTAGCTCAACTGACTATATTGACTCAACCTCCCACACCAATGGCCTAGCAGAAAAAGAGGTGAGCTCACTTCTATGAGTAAATATAATGTATCTCAGTCTCTGCTGTCTTACACACAATTTCTAGCATTCAATAAAAAATTACGAGATGCAAAAAGCAAGGAAAAAATAATGTAAAAAGTGCAAAAGATAAAGCAATCGATAAAAAAAAAAACAAAACTTATGTTTGACCATATGGTGAAACTACCAGACAGAAACTTTTTTAAATAATATGATTAATGTGTTGAAGGATAACATGGAAAAAGTATACAACATACATGAAAAGGTAGGCAATTTTATCAGAAAAGATGGAAACTATAAAAAAATTGGAATCATTAGATTTTAAAATTATGTAAAAATAATAGAAACAGATAAAAAAGAAAAAACAGTAATGGACACGAAGAATGCCTTTGAAATCCCAGCAGTCATGGTCCCCAAACCTTCTGTTGGCCCAGGACAGGAATCATTCCCGAAGACAACTCATCAGACATGGATTGGACTGGACAATGGGTTGGAGAGAGATGCTGACGAAGAGTGAGCTACTTGTATCAGGTGGACACTTGAGACTGTGTTGGCATCTCCTGTCTGGAGGGGAGGCAGGAGGGTAGAGAGGGTTAGAAACTGGCAAAATTGTCACGAAAGGAGAGACTGGAAGGAGGGAGCAGGCTGACTCATTAGGGAGAGAGTAAGTGGCAGTATGGAATAAGGTGTATATAAGCTTATATGTGACAGATTGACTTGATTTGTAAACTTTCACTTAAAGCACAATAAAAATTATTTAAAAAAAAAAAAAGAATGCCTTTGACAGGCTCATTGGAAGATGTGACACAGCTGAGGAGTTAGTGAATTTGAAGATATAGCAATAGACATTGTCCAGACTGACACATAAAGAGAAAAAAGATTTGAGGAGGGGAAAAAAGAACAGACATTCAAGAGCTTTAAAACTATATCAAACAATATGTGTAAATCTATGTATTATGGACCTATAGCGTATATAAAAGTAAAATGTGCAATTAACGATAGCACAAAAGATGGGAGGGAGACATTGGAAGTACACTGTCATGAGGTTTACATATGACACATTAAGCAAAATTACAGTATTTTAATAAATATGTATACAGCAAATCCTAGGAAAATCACTTAAAAATTATAAATAGAGGTAAAAATAATAATAGTGAAGATAAGATGGAGTCACAAAACATACTCAAAGGAAGAAAGGTAGAAAAGAGGGAAAAAATAAACAGCTGAAACAAAATTAAAAAAACTAGCAATTGTAGATTTTAATCCAACCATATCAATAGTTACATTAAGTATAAATCAACTCAACAGACTAATTAAGACAGAAGTTGTCAAATTAGATTAAAAAAAGCAACACCTAACTCCATGCTATTTATAGGAAACCCACTCTAAATGTAAAGACATAGACAGTTTCAAACTAAAAGCATGGAGAAAGATATACTATGCGAACACTAAGTAAAATAAAAGAAAGCTGGAATGGCTACTTTAGTATCAAAAAGATTTCAGAACAAAGAATACTGCCTGGGATAAACAGGGTCATTTCAAAATGTTAGATGTCAAAATGTCATGAAGATACAATAAAAAAAATCAAATAATAATCCTAAAGGTGTACACATGTAACAATAGAACTTTAAAACACATGAGGCAAAAAATGATAGAACTAAAAAAAAAATTATGGCTGAAGACCTCAACACCCCTCTCTTAGCAACTGAAAAAACAAGTAGACAAAAATATTGTACTGTAAGAATATAGAATACCTGAACAACATTCTCAACCAGCTTGACGTTATTGACCTTACAGATTACAGAACACTCCACCCAACAACTCCAGAACACACATTGTTTTCAGGTGCACTTGGAACAATCCCTGGGTAAAATGAACCTCAACAAATTTAAAAGAACTGAAATTATATAAAGTATGTTCTCTGACCATAATAGAATTAAATTAGAAATCAATAACAAAAAGATATCTGGGCAATCTGAAATACTTGGAAAGCAAACAAAACACTTTTAAATAACTCATGGGCCAAAGAAATCAAAATTGAAATAAAAAATATTTTGAATTGAATGAAAATAAAAGCACAATATATCAAAATGTGGAAGGTAGCTAAAGCAGTACTTAGAGGGAAATTTATAATACTATATGTTTATATTTGAAACCAAGAATAGTTTTAAATAAACAACTTCAGCTTCTACCTTAAGACACTAGAAAAAGAAGCGCAATTTAAACTCAAAGCAAGCAGAAAGAAGGAAATAATGATGGCAGGAGCAGAAACCAATGAACTTGGAAACAAAAACAATAGAAAAAAATTAATAAAAAGTTTGTTCGTAGAAAATAGAGACAAAATTGATAAAACTCTAACTAGACTGAAAAAGAATACTTACCCAAAGTAATTTCTGTGTAGAGCTTTCTCCCACACTGCACCACCAGACCCCCCTTTATGTGCATAACAATAATATAATTTCAATAATTTGTTCATTTAACAAATATTTATTTTGCACCTACTTTATGCCAATCACCATTTTAAATGCTTGAAATATGTCAGTGCTCAGGTTCCTGGAGGTAAAGCCCACAAAAATACACACCTTCCCCCAAGAATGCAATGCCCAGGGCTTTCTTACTCTCACATTAGTCCACATTTAGCCTCCAGCAAATCATTAAAATTACCATTTAAGTGTTCCTACTAGTTTATGGCTCCGGTGGCTACTGTTTTAAGTACACAGATCTCAGCTTTGACTCTCCAGATTCACCTGTCTCTCCATATTTCTGTGTGGCAGTTTTCTTTGTGACCTTAGTTTTCTGATGGGTCCAAGAAAAATTGTTGATTTTCGATTTGTTCAGCTTTTCTTTTCTTATTTTAAGGATGAGGTTGACGACTTTCAGGCTCTTTACGTGCTGGAGCTGAAATCCGCAGTCCTATTTGTTATTAATCTCTAAGCAGCTGGATTGCTACACAAGATGGGCTTCAGATTAGGATAGCACTAACTGCTGCTAACTACCTTTGAAAAACACTTAGTTTTGACAAGACTTCTCTAAATACATAACCTCTGAAATAAGTGTATTTCACTAATTTCTCTGACCCATTTGTGTTCTTAAATTCCTCCATTTAAAATGGACTTGAATGTCTAACATGCTGATAAAATAAACCAGACCAACACCCCGGCCATCATGTATCTGCTCTTTCACTGGTACGTGGACCTTCTATTAAATAGCAGAATAAGATCCACGCGGCCCATACATTTTACTCCCAAAGTTTACCAACATCTTCTATGGGGGTGAAGTGAAGGCTCCTGGAAGCACTCGCCGCGCAAAGGTCTCAGGGTATCCCAGCAGTAGGGACAGTGCCCCGGGACAAGCACTGCTGAGAACGAAGCCATCAACCTCTGCAGAACTGGCTTTGAGGACGGAGGACGCTCTGTGGGCAGAACTCCCTCCAGCCACATGTACTAGACAGGAATTTGTGCTTTTCTCTGTAAACCGTTTCCAGCCTCCTACTTGGCTTCCAAACCACTCAAATTTCAGAGTTCGGCCGTTTGGGGGAAAACCTGGAGCTCTAAAAAAAAAAAGCTGACTGCAAAGGCCTCATCTGAACTTCCCGCCTGTTTAGTTTAGACCAATAGGAGAAGCCGCGCTGCCAGGCTCCTAAGAAGTCCTGTGCCTATTGGATGTCTCCCCGGCCAATAGGAGGCCGAGAGTCGCGATGGTTGGCCTCGGTCAGGCTGCGGCGCCGAGACGGTTGCTAGGACACCGCGTTCACTCTGGGGCCCGAGGTGGTGGCGGCTGGAACAAGAGAGGGGAGTTTTCGCTAGCCGAGATGGTGAGCTGGTCGGGGGACGCGAAAAGCCTTGTTTATTTATTGGTTTAATATAGTTAGAGCCTCCTGCTTCTACAGAAAGATCTGAGAATCCAGTGGGAGACTTGAGTTTGCGCTCTGGGGCCTCAGGCGCTGTGTGAGGCGCGTTCGCGGAGGCTCCCAGCCGTTCTTGGTTTCCCCCGCACTGTAATAAATAACGCCTCTAAATCGTTTCTCATATTTCTGGGGAAAAATGTAGAACCTCTGGACAAATTAGTGAAAATAAAAGTCCTGGCGAGAGTGAGTGAAGGGATGGATACCAGCGGTTGACCGATTCAATTTGTGTTGGGAAAACGTGACCAGCGTCCCAACAGCACCCTTGCCCGGGTTCGGGGCGTGGAAGGAGGAGAGGAGGGATTCCCGCGTAGTGGTGAAGAAGTGGGGCTGTAGAGATAGACAGCATGTCTTTGAATCCTAGTATTGCTACTTATTAGCCTCGGAACCTTGGGTAAGTTGCTTTTACTTTTCATGCCTCGTCTATAAAATGGGGAATCCTACTAGTACCTACTATATTCGTCTACGATGTTTACCTCTTTATTATGGAAAGTTCTCTGAACTTAGGAAGGAAGCCAATGGCCCTTCGTTTATAAGTTACCTATGTTTGTATCATTTAAAAGTTACAGATTTTGGTTTTTCAAAGTATACGTAATTTTTCGTTCTCTCCTTTTTGTGTGTGTGTGTGTTATAGGCTTCCAAAAGGAGAAATTTGAGCTTTGCTGAAAGGCATCAGAAATTAGTAGATGAAAACTACAGCAAAAAATTGCATATGCAAGCGCTAAAAAAGATAGAAAATCAAGTCAGGGATCTAAGAGTGAAGAATGAAAATGATGACCGTGTTGAGCGCAAGAGATTCCTCAGGTTATTACAGAATGAACAGTTCGAGTTGGATATGGAAGAGGGCATTCAAAAGGTAAGTTTTGCTGTGCATTGTTACACTATTTTTTTCTCCCCTATTCTCCTTGGAAAGGACGAAAGCCAACTGCTGATACTGGCGTTGAGTGGATGACAGCATCAGATAAGGGATGCCTCGCTGTGAGCCAGCCCAGCACAGGGGTAAGTAGTTGCGTCACTAGACTGTACTAGACTGCATGTCTTTGGATCCTAGTACTGCTATTTATTACCTGCAGAACCTTGGGTAAATTGCTTTTACTTTTTATGCTTCATTTATAAAATAAAAAATAAAATAAAATAGGGAGTAATAATGGTACCTATGTCATAATAGGATTGTTATAATAATGCGTTAATACATGTAAAGCCCTTCAATGGCACCTGGCACAGAGTAAGCACTCAATTTTACTTTTAGGTATGTATGAAATCCATAGTTATTAACTTCCACAGTTTTGTTCACAAAGTATGATTGTGTTGCTTTCCACAAAACACTTTTGGTTTTTTAAGTTGTGCTTTAGGTGAAACTTTACAGAGCAGACTGGTTTTTCATTCAACAGTTTATACACAAATTGTTTTGTGACATTGGTTGCAATCCCCGTGATGTGTTAACACTCTCCCTTTCCACACCTTAATTCCCCTTTTCTATCTGTCCATTTTTCCTGTCCCTTCCTGCCATCTCATCATTGCTTTCGGGCAGGTGTTGCCCTTTTGGTCTTGTATACATGATCCAACTAAGAAGCACATTCCTCATGTGTGTTATTGTTTTATAGACCTGTCTAATCTTGGGCTGAAAGGTGAACTTAAGGAATGGCTTCAATTCTAAGTGTCCAGGGGGCAATAGTCTCAGGGGTTCTTCCAGTCAGACCAGTAAGTCTGGTATTTTTGTGTGTGAATTTGAATTTTGTTCTACATTTTTCTGTCCATGACCCTCTATTATGATCCCTATCAGAGTGCTTGGTGGTGGTAGCCAGGCACCATCTAGCTGTTCTGGGCTCAGGCTGGTGGAGGCTGTGGTACTGTGGTCCATTAGTCCTTTGGACTAATATTTCCTTTGTGTCTTTGATTTTCTTTATTCTCCTTTGCTCCAGACAGGATGGGCCCAGTAGATGTACCTTAGATGGCTGCTCGCAAGCTTTTAAAACCCCAGAGGCTACTCACCAAAGTTGGATGTAGAACATTTTTTTAATGAACGTTGTTATGCCAGTTGACATAGATTACCCACCCCCTAGACCATGGCATCCAGCCCTCAGCCCAAGTAACAAAGTTCCTCAAGGTGTTTGGATGTATCTATGAAGTTTTTATGACTTTGCCTTGGTCAAGTTGTATTGACTTCTCCTATATTGTGTACTGTCTTTACCTTCACCGAAGTTAACACTTATCTACTATCTAGTTAATGATTCCCCCTCCTTAGCCCTCCCCTCCCTCGTAACCATCAAAGATTTTTTCTTTCCATGTGTAAACCTTTTCTTGAGTTTTTATAATAGTGGTCTCACACTGTATTTGTCCTTTTGTGATTGACTTTTTCTTTTAGCATAATGCCCTCCAGATTCATCCATGTTGTGAGAGATTTCCATTGTGTGTATGTACCATGATTTGTTTATCCGTTCATCTGTTGATGGGCACGTAGTAGATTGTTTCCATCCTTTTGCTATTGTGAACAATGCTGCACTGAACGTGGGTGTGCATGTGTCTATAGTAGTTTGTGTGAACTACTATCAGTTGTGAAGAGATATCCACAAGACACTCTGGGAGTTATAAAACACACAAAATAGTCAACCATTGCACCTAAGGCATGTGTAGTTTTGTATAATAAAACAAATTCATCCTAAAAGAAAAAAAATGATTCTGAAGGAAAAATACCTGAAGTTACTTTTTCTCATTCAGGCAGAAGAAAACAAAAGATTGAGGGAACTCCAACTTGAACAAGAAGAAAAATTGGCTGCAGAGTTGGCAAAACTAAAACATGAAAGTCTAAAGGATGAAAAGATGAGGCAACAAGTAAGAGAAAACAGGTATCTTGGTTTCTCTTAATGATCTCACTTCTATGAAATAAGCAAAATATATAGAATCCAGGGATTATTAGTAGCTACCAAAAAAAAAAAAAAATTTTTTTTTTTTTTTTTTTTTTTACCAGGGTGGGAGGAGGGGAGAGGGAGAGTTTTTGTTTGGGGAGGGCATTAAGTTTATGTTAATGGTGGTGGAATGTTTTGGGTAAGGGTAGTGATAATGGTGGTACAACATGAAAAATATCATTGAGTTGTAAATGTGGAAGTTGTGTTGTGGGATGTATTGGGGTATGTGTTTTCACTACAATTTAAAAAAGAAGGGAAAAAGTGATTAGGTTTAAGACACACCCTACACTGATATGACCTCATTACCATAACAAAGAAAATGCTATTCCCAAATGGGACCACACTCCTGGGCATTAAAAAAAAACAAAAAACAAAAAACCAAACCCAGTGCTGTCCAGTAGATTCCAAATCCTAGCAACCGTATAGGACAGATTAGAACTCCCCCATAGAGTTTCCAAGGATCTTCTGGCAGATTTGAACTGCCGACCCTTTGGTTAGCAGCCATTGCTCTTAACCACTACGGCATCAGGGTTTCCCTCCTGGGCATAGGGGTGAGAATTTCAACACATATTTTGGGGGACACAGTTCAATTTATAACAGAGACCTCTGAACCAGGCATTGGTAAAAAAAATTTTTAGTGATGATAATGGAAATAAAAGCATTGTTTTGTCCAGAAAATTAATTATAACGTTGCATTCCACATGCATTCTGATTTTTATTTGGATGAAGAGAGAAAAGGGTATTTTTTCAAAATAATTTTAATAGTAGTTTAAATATTCTTAGTACATTTAGAAAAAAATCTTTAAAATTTCAGGTATAGATTATGATTTCATGGTAGTAAAAGAAATACAGTCCTCAAATTTAAATTTCTGTCCTTTTTTTTCTTAACAGTATTGAGCTCAGAGAATTAGAGAAGAAATTAAAAGCAGCGTACATGAATAAAGAAAGGGCAGCTCAGATTGCTGAAAAGGATGCCATTAAATATGAGCAAATGGTAATTATGCTTCTGGTTATTATGTCTTTAGCTTCGTTTAAGAAACCAAGATTTTTTGAAAATTGTTACATAGTATGAAGAATTTACACTGCTAGATTTCTCAGATATTTTTATACTTTTTAGTTCTTTAAAGTGTAGGAAATTATGAATGATATCGTATGGAGCTTTGTTTAATTATGTTAGACCCTTTCAGATGTCTTCAAGTGACAATGCGTACTCTGCTTAAAATGAAAGAGATTTATTGAGAGCAAAGGCAGCTGTAGTGTTGGATCTCACAAACTGAAAACCAGTGTTCTGAACAGCTGCAGTCCCAGGAGCATAGTTATAGGGTTGAATCAGGAAGTTAGCTTGCAATGTTCTGATTCGTAGACAAGCAGTCAGTAAAGTGGAAGGCGGGATATCTTGAAGTGGGGCTTTGGTTGAGATTGGTCAACAGTATATGTGGGTTAAGGGGATGGGGTACACGCACATAATTATGGAAGTATGTGCTCATGAGGGGGTCACAAGACAATTGATGGGGGCCAGGGTCTGCTGGTTCCAACCAGCTAGAAGCCCAAGGCTGTATGTATATGAATGGAAAGAAGGCTGATCTATTGGTTCCACCCAACCTGAAGCCCAGGGCCATAAGCATGTGAAGAAGTTGAGGTTACATTCTCAGGAGTGCAAAAGCAGAAGTCACAAAATGGAGTCGGGCCTACATCTGAGCCAGACACCTTAGGCATGCCAGGCACCTCAGTGTTGGAACCCTTGTACCTGGGGATGTGAAGGGTTAGGTTGCCCAGCATCCATATGGTCTCTAACTAATTATTCTTTGACAGACTAGTATAGGACAAGGAGTTAGTATGATAAATTATTTTAGAACGTTAACTTCTTGTTTATTTTTTAAATGTTTTAAAAAATAATTTTATGTTGGAAACTCCTATTTTTCTAACTCAAGTGCTACCAAGTCCAGAGCAAGAGTTAACCCTCAAGCAGAGGAGTCTGAGACATACTCACCAGTAATGTTACATAGTATAAATGTGGAATAGTTTATTGAGGAGACATTGACAGGTAGGACAGACATGCTCACTTGAGCTGTCATATCACACAGAAAGGCCAGGCAAGGATTCCAAGGTCTGATTGAGGGATTCCAGCCTTCACTTCCCTTCCCTGCTTTCCCTATTAATGTGCAGGGCATTATGGTGGTGGAGTTCCCTCTCTTCTGATCCCTTTCACAGATGTTTTACAGCTGTTACAGAGAAAGAAGTAGAGGTAAATGTTCTGGCTTTTAAAGTTGGCGAGACTGTGTTACAAACTGAAAAGAAACAAAAAACAGCAAGTTGCAGAAAAATTACATTGGAAAATAATTCATAGCATAGATCATTTTTACATTTTAGAAAGCTGTACATATATGTATATATGTGTGTATTTTAACACATCATACATGTATTTGTATGTGTTAATACAAATGTATACACACACGTATGTATTTTGTGTATCATTACACACGTATGTTCACATACATACGATTATAGGAGTGATATAAAAATACTTAACCTGTGCAAGTGCAGTATGGGCACCAAATAAGAATAGCTGCTGGCCATAAATGACATGCGTGTATGTGTACGTGTGTGTGAGATGTATGTGAGCATCCATTTTGTATTAGTTTAGGCAAGTCTAGAGGGTTAAACAGCATGTGTGGTAGGAGTTGGTGGGGAGGCTTCATTTCCTAAACCCTTTAGCTCTACCCTTTAAAAAATGAAATAGAAAATAAAAGGTATACATACCTGTTTGACCAGTGGTTTGCAGTTTTAATTATCCTGACAGTTGAGGTTATTCAGGCAGTCGTAGACGTTTCAGCTTGACTCCTTAGAGAATTGCTGCTGTTTTCTAAATTGACCCACGAAAACTAAAGTCAGTACTTGACTACATGTCGGTACACCTGGGTACTAGTTCAGCCCTGCCTCTCTGAGTCTTAGCTTTCTTAGTCATAAAATGAGAACACTGTATTTCTATAAGTGTATGGTAATCTGTGCATACATTTTTTTGTCATTTCGTATTTTTCTTAAAGGACTTAATGCATCAACATACGCAAAGAAAGCATCGGCAAAAAAAGAATTTTAGTCAAGTCATATTGATGGTATATGTTGAAGGTATCAGCTAGATCATGAAAAGACATTTAGCATTTGCATTTTAATCTGTTTCTTTGTGTTTGATGTGCTAACCATTGCAGCATTTGGAATATGATCGTAAAGGTAAGGGTAATTTTAGAAGTTGCTGCAGTACATCTAACTTGAAACGCGTTTTGTCGATGATTTGAAAATGCTGCAAAGGAATAAGGGGTTTAACCCACCAAGAAGCAGGATTGGCTCTAACTCAGAGGGAGTGGTTTTGAGTGAATTAAAAACTGTAGAAAACAGGCAGAGTGACATATGGAACCCTTTTAAATTGAAGCGGTTACAGAGGGCCTTTAATATGTAAGAAAGGTGGGACCTCAACAGCCAGTGGCAGGAAAGAAAGTTTAGGCTCAGAGAAACTCAAGAGTTGTAGCCATTAAATAGCAGGCCTGTGGGAAAGAGGCTAGTACCACCTTACTTCAAATAGACTATGGTACAGAATGGAGCTAAAAATAGAGAAAATTGCCTGGAGCAAATTATAAAGAAGAAGAGGATGACTCACGTCTTAGCAGTTGAAATAGTTATTAATCAAGTTCTTACAATTTTACTTACTGTTTTTCACATATGGAGTTATTAATTATCATTGTCAGATATGGCCCTGAGAGAGTTACTTGAAGGAATACGAAAGCCTCTTTAGGGTTTGACTCATCATCCAAACCCTCCGGGTGACAGTGATTTAGTTTTGCTTTTTACCTAGATGGATGAAAAGATTTTATTTTACAGGCTTTATAATACTGAATTACATCTGCCTAAACTATCTGTTGTACTATGCTCACATTTGAAAATGGGAAGATAAATTTTGTTTTAATAACAGAAACGCGAAGCTGAAATCGCTAGAACCATGATGGAGGAACATGAGCGAGTGATGAAGGAAGAGAAAGCTGCAGAGGACAGACGAAACCAAGAGAAAGCGCAGTGCTGTCGTGACTTAGAGAAACAACTCGAAGAACAAGAGAAAAAGAAGCAGGAAGCTTATGAGCAGTTGTTGAAAGAGAAACTCATGATTGATGAAATCGTCAGGAAAATCCACGAAGAAGATCAATTGTAAGTTGGTCCCAGCTTTCTTAGGTGGCTAAACACTTACAGTGAATTTACCATAGCTTGTGGTGAAGATGTAAAACCTACTAGGACTAGGTACCTAGTGCACGCTCAGTAATTGTTAGCTATTGTTATGTAAAGTGAGACCAACCCTTGTCGTTTTTGCTAGCGTGTTGTCTAATTAAATGATTCTCGAGGGACTGAATCACTGAACGTTTGTTTTTCTTAAGTATGCCCATATCATGTGTCAGAGGATGTGCTTTCTGGTGGATTTCCGTGGTGACAGCTTAAGTGTAGAGTGATGCACGGCTTACATTAACAGGCTGTGACCTTTCTGAAATGAGATGCATAAAACTTCACTAATAGGTTGGAAGAGAGGCATACCAGCATTTTACCCAGAGAAAATTGATAGCTGGCATTTGACTTAGTGGTACAGAGTAGGCATTCAGAATGTTTGTTGTGTGAATGAATGAAGAAACTGTAAAGATGAAAGACCTTTTCCCCACATTATTATCAACACAGGGAAATAACTTTTTTATTTAACTATATTATTATTGCTGTTTTTATAAAACTGTATCCCTTATTGCTTTTTAGGGAAAGACAACAAAAGTTGGAAAAAAAGAATGCAACTCGAAGGTATATAGAAGAGTTTCAGAAACAGCAGGCTGTCTGGAGACAAAAGAAACGTGAGGAGATGGAAGAAGAAAATAGAAAAATTGTAGAGTTTGCCAACATTCAGAAGCAAAGAGAAGAAGATCGGATGGCAAAAGTTCGAGAGTATGAGGAAAAAAGACTACAGCTTCAGAATGCGGTATTAAAACAGTTAGTTCTTTAACATTGGAAGAATTCTGAAATAACTGGTTGTAGAATTTGGTTCCTACAAATATTTGTGTGTGTTTTTTAATTTCATAGCTGACTCAGAAATTAGAAGAAACACTGCGACAACGTGAAGATTTTGAACAAGTGCAACAAGAATTATATCAGGAAGAACAAGCTGAGATAGATGAGAGAAGACTAAAAGTAAGTTTTGGAAATTGATAGAACGGTTAACACAGAATAGAATATCATTCTGAGATGAGGCAGCGAAGCTGCATTTTTAAATTTCCTACCGCTTTACCATACATGTAAAGATTTACTACAGCCTTGGAAACTCTATGGGGTAGTTCTGTAGTGCCACTGAGTCAGAATTGACTGAATGGCAGTGGGATGAGTTTACCGTACATACCCAAAATTCTATATCATGTAAACAGTCATGAGGCATACGAACATTTGTGATATTTTATAGTTATTCATAGGAGGAGTAATGAAGTGTGTAAGACTCTCAAAATATGTATCACCTAAATATATGTGCCTGTAGAGTGTTTAAAAAGGGGCTGGTGAGGTTGTACTATTAGGGTGCCTCTCTAATCATTTCCTCTATCTCATGTTCCAGAATTTTTAGTTTTTGCATGAAGGTTCTATGAAGATTACAGCCTTGGAAACCTTGCGGGACAGTTCTACTCTGTCCTGTAGGATCCCTACGAGTCAGAATTGATTCCACGGCAGTGGGTGTGGTTTGGTTTTTGGGTTTGAGAATTCCCTAGGGTAGGACAGCCATCTGAGCCTATGGGAATGGTGCTCCCTGGAGTGGGCACCTGCCCCACACCAAAGCCAGCATGCTAGTTCAGATGTTGTATCACAGGAGCACACTTAGTTTTTAGAAAGCTGTTCTCATGGCTAGGAAACAAGTGGTAATGAAAACTCAAAGTCAGAAGTCCTGCCAGAGTTTTTCTACAGTTTAGGGTGTTGTCTTACACATCCTTAAGTCTTCACATTAACACTCACCATGCTGTACACTGCTGTTTTGTACTGCCCTCTGGTGACGTGTTTGCACACTCCTGTGTTGTTCTGTGAATGGTAGGCTAACCTAAGCTGAGAGGGAATAGGCCTAAAGCCATGAGAACAGCCTGAGGAGGTGCCCGTGCTACAGACAGAATAGCTAGAGAAACAGGAAATTAACCTTTTTGAAAGTATAGGATTATAGTTTGTCTCATTTAAATATTTGAACTAATTGGAAATTATAAGTGAAATTTATAATCTAAGTGAACAATTTTTTGCCTGAAAATTAGGTGGTAGTCAACTACTTCTTCTCTCACAGCATTGTAACTAGCATAAAGAACTCATTTTCTTATAAAAATATCAGAGTTTCTTAACAATTCAGTTGTTAGATCAACATTAGGTGTTTTCTTACGTAGAATTGAAAGCATTTGCAAAAAATGCACACATGAGATTTTATTAGGTGTGTAAGGGAAAGTTATGCCTTCTTTTCCTTAAAGTCTTTTTAAAATGTGCTAATTAATTTGTACATAAGAGTTTGATTTTTATGTTTTGTCTCTTTTAACTAAAATAGCACTCTGTCAGCTTAAACGACATGCATATTATGTTACTGAAATGAAAACTGTATAACATTTTTCTTCAAAATGAAAATTCTTTCTAGGTTTCAGAAGTTTTAGAGAAAAATTTAGTGCTTGAAATTTTCAAGCTTGTGTTTTTCTTAAATGGCAAGCAATTTTAGCAGGAATTCTCAAAATAGTGAGTGAGTTGCATTAGTTAGTTTAATATAATTCTAAAACCAATCCAAATGTGGTCATTTAGACAATATAATTTTTGCCTGAATTGTGAGATTGATTGTCCTTGCAGGTAAAAGTTCACCAGTTTAAGATTTTGGGTGATAGGATACCCACTGTTCTAGTAACTTTTAAAATGTGGAGTATCCTTATTTAGTCTTCCTAACCAGATAACAACTGCTAACATTGAGGTTTAAGTCATTAATTTTTCACACAGTTTTACTCTTGAATCTTCCAAAACTTTTTATTGGCTGAGTTCTGTGCCCAGCATTGCTAAAAAGAAGCCTTGTACCTGTGGTCAGGTGAGCATGTGTTCCCGGTTCCTGCCAAACTGCGGGAAGGACTTCCTTGTGCAGCGTTACAGGCCTTAAAACGTAACATGTGAGAACCTTCAGAATGTGGTCAGTAGAGTGTGTTTAAAGAGCTGCTCAAAATTCATTACAGTGAGCTGTGCATGTTCTTTCTTAGTGTGACAATAAGGTATGGTGTTTCCTTTATTCATACTTCTATCTCTCAGTAGCATTCTTTTTTTTTATATAATTTATTTATTGTGCTTTAAGTGTAAGTTTACAAATCAAATCAGTCTCTCGTACAAAAAGTTATACACACCTTGCTATGACCTCCAGGCTGTTCTCCCCTTAATGAGACAGCACATTCCTCCTCTCTACCCTGTATTCCCTGTGTCCATTCAACCAGCTCCCATTGCCCTCTGTCTTCTCATCTCGCCTCCAGAGAGGAGCTGCTCACATAGTCTCATGTGTCTACTTGAGCCAAGAAGCTCACTCCTCACCATTATCATTATCTATCTTATAGTCCAGTCCAATCCCTGTCTGGAGAGTTGGCTTTGGGAATGGTTCCAATCTTGGGCTAACAAAGGGTCTGGGGACCTTGACCTCCAGGGTCCCTCTAGTCTCAGTCAGACCATTAAGCCTGGTCTTCTTCTGAGAGTTTGAGGTCTGCATCCCACTGTTCTCCTGCTTCATCAGGGATTCTTGGTTGTGTTACCTGTCAGGGCAGTGATTGGTGGTAGCCGGGCACCGTCTAGTTCTTCTGGTTTCAGGCTAATGTCGTCTCTGGTTTATGTGGCCCTTTCTGTCTCCTGGGCTCATCTTTTCTCAGTAGCATTCTTGACTCAAAACTTTTTGAAGGGAAGTCGGAGAGATAGTCAGGAAGAGGATAGTACGCTATATTCTTCCAATAGTTTAAGTTTGGTACCTGCGTGTAAAATATGTAAACTTTAGAGTTCTGTATTTTTAAGGGAGAATATTATAATTGGGGTAAGAGATAAGAGTGAGGTAAGAAAATAAGCTAATAATAGAGAAGTATTTATATGATTTGAACAGACACTTAAATAAGATTTATAAATAGCCAACTCCTCGATAAACTATTAGTGTTTAGTATTTTTCAGCTGTATCAAAACAGATTATTCTTCTGGATATACTGTTTCATCAATTAGGAGGAAATAGATACTATGTATTGATATCAAAACCTACTTAATGATTAATTTCATATTAAATGAAAAAATACAGTTCTTTTTGAAATATCTTAATAGAATCAACTTATGCATGCCTAATACCTAATTCCCCTCCCCCCAAGATTAAGAGTAAAATGACAGATGAAGGCATAACAGGCATATATGAACAAATGGGATGCAGATAGCAGTTATCGCCAAATAAAGTAGATCAGATGAGACTCAGATATCATCAGCAGTGAAGCTATAACAGAATAATTTAATCTGCCATGTCACGTTATATAGAAATACATGACTTTAAAAGTGATTACAAATCTCTAGGAAATTTACAGACATGATGTAAGGGGAAAGACTGTTTAACACACCACTAAAAATTAATAACACTTTTTAACCTACTAACTGAATACCTAAAAACATTATTCTCAGTTATTATTGGGTTGAAGAGGAAATTCACAGATTCTTGAGAGGATGAGAATATTACATTTCAAAAGTTATCAGATTCTGTAAATCTAATCTCGGAGGCAGTTATTAAACAAGATGGAGAAAATATCTAGTCAATCAGCAACTTAGAAAAGAATATAAATTCAAGTGTAAGGCAAGAACGTAGAAGGAAATGAAGATACAAGGAATAAAGAAATAAAGATACAACGAAATTGACTAAAAACCAGGAAAACAGAGGAGCATTAATCCAAGTGTTTAATATTTGGGGAAAAAAAAGTATTTTCCTCTGGGAGAATACAATAAAGAAAAAAGTAAAAACAAATAACATTGTAAGAACATAAGTAAATATAGACAAGATTAGAAAAACAATGAAAGGTTATTCAATTATATAGTGATAAATGTGACTCTTCGTGGCGTAGTTTTCAGAGTTAAAAATAAACCCAAAGACGTAGAAAAATCGGACAAAATAAGATCAAGGATATCTTTTGTATCAAAAGCTTCTTGTGCCCTGCCTCACATCCTCTAGTTTCAGAGACAGCTGAGAGGCACAGTTGTGAGGGCCAGACTTGTGCTACAGGTTCATTAGCTGTAGGGGCAAGGGCAGGGGCAGGGAGCTACTACCCTCTGAGGCCTCTCTCAGCCGAAGGTGGAAGGGATCTGATAGAGAAAGGCTTCTTCCTGTCACCCTGGGCGCTGATGGATAGCAGTCCATGCATGCCTCACAAGGTCCTGGCAGGACTGAGCCCCAACTGCCCATGGTGGTAACCAACTCAGTATTGCGTCCTTGTGTTGGTTTTTCTTCTTCCCTGTTTCACTCGGCTTATTCCTCACTGCTGCTTTATAGGATTGTTGTTGTTATTGCCAGCGAGTTGATTCTGACTTACAGCGACACTATGGGACAAAGTAAAACTGCCCCATAGGAATTCTAATTCCAAGACTGTAAATCTTTGTGGAAGAAGACTGCCACATCTTTTTCCCACAGAGTAGCTGGTGGGTTTGAACCACCGACCTTTCCGTTAGCACCCGAGCACTTAACCATTGTGCCACCAGGGCTCTTTAGTGACCCTGTATTACCTCCCCAGTAAAAAAAAAGAATCTATATACAAGTCCTTATTTAAGGCTCTCATTTCAAGGACAAACTCAGTGTAAGATAGACAGCTCTAAACGTTTCCAGGCTCGGAGTGGTTTTACAGCAAATTATTTCTGAAACCGTAATGGGTTTTAGCACACGGAAAAGCATGGGAGATTGTATAGTTCATATTATATAGCTACCATAATACTGATCCAGACCCATCAAAGAATACATGGACCCTTTCCAGTCGAAAGAAATAGAACTAGAGTTTTGTTTTTCCCCTAAACGTCTCTGTTCCTTTGGTAAATGTCTTCACCATAGGATTAAACTGAAATTCACATGGGGGGTGGATTCCAGGAAACTATACAGTCCGTTTAGTTCACTGTGTATTACATTTCTGTGTACAAAATACTCTCTTGGCTCTGGAAGAATTCAGAGCTAAATGGGACAGTATCTCTACTTCAGTGAGTCTTTTTCACTTCTGTCTAGTACATGGCAAATACACATACACAATGTATATTATAAAAAACACTATGCGCCCAGCATCTCAAAGAAAAATAAGACATACCCTCTAGGAATTTATTTTTCAATGAGGAGATACGGCACGTACATATGAAATAAAATTAAATGATAGAGAAATTAAATACTGTACAAGGCCAAAATGAGATGAGTATGGGTTGGAGTGATTTAAAAAGACTTCATGGAGAAGGCAGGATTTGAAAGGGAGATAAGGTATAGATGGTAAAGAAGATAGGATTTGAAAAGGGGATTAACTATGGATAGGTGAAGAAGAAGAGGTTGAATACTCAATATAAATTACAATGAACAAAGATGCTATAGCTGATACTGCAGATTGGCTCATCTAACACCCACTCCGTCCACTTTTAAAAATTTATCTTACTATATTATAAAGACGAGAAAGCTAAAACTACATTTTTGAGACTTTCTCTAGTTAGAATTGACCTAGGTTCTGTCCAGCAGACACTCCTTCTCACCCTCTACCCCATCCCCAGGCCAGTTCAAGGTGTGGAAGATGGAAGTGAGCAAAATGAGATAGCAGCCACCCGGATGAAGATCAGCTCATGTGTGATGGCCGTGGGAGAGTTAGCATCATGGGATCAGAGCAGTGGGGTGCAGCTTGACCCCCTGGCCCTCCTGGAAGTTGTAGTATTTTGTTGTCTGTAAGATAGAGTAGATTCCGTTATCTGTAAAAACCCTGACCAATACAGGTGTTAAGACAGTAGTTTAATACCTTGAGGATATTGTTCTGTCTATAGTATGTTAGAATTGGTCAAGGTTTGTTAGATTAGAGAAGGATTTAAAATGTACATCCGTTTTTTTTTTTGACGTTGTTGAGAATATACACAGCAAAACATCCACCAATGCAACAGTTTCTATATATACAATTCAGTGACACTGATTACATTCTTCGTGTTGTACAACCATTCTTATCCTCCTTTTCTGAATTGTTCCTCCTCCATTATCAAACTCACTGCCCCCCAAGGTTCCTATCTAATCTTTTGAGTTGTGATTGTCATTTGATTCCATATAGAAAGTTCTGAGATTTACATCAGTTATTGCTAGGTGCCATGGAATCGGTTCTGGCTGGTAGTGACTTTATGTATAACAGAACAAAAAATTGCCTGGTCCGATGCCATCCTCACAATCGTTGCTGTGTTTGAGCCTACTGTTGCAGCCACTATGTCAATCCACTTCATTGAGGGTCTTCCTCTTTCTCACTAACCTTCTGCTTTATCAAGGATGATGCCTTTCTCCAGCGATTGGTCACTCCTGATGACTTGTCCAAAATAAGCAAGACAAAAATCTCGCCGTCCTTGCCTCTGAGGAGCATTCTGGCTGTACTTCCTCCAAGACACACTTGTTCGCTCTTTTAGCAGGGCATGGTATAGTCAGTACTCTTCACCATCACTACAATTCGAACGCGGCAATTCTTCAGTCTTCCTTTTTCCTTGTCTTGCTTTAGCGTGCATATGAGGCCATTGAAAATACCATGGCTTCAGTCAGGCACACCTTATTCCTCGAAGTGACTTCTTTGCTTTTTAACACTTTAAAGAGGTCTTTTGAAGCAGATTTACTCAATGCTCATTTCATTTCTTGACTACTGCTTCTATGGGTATTGATTAATGATCCAAGAAGAATGAGCTCCTGACAGCTTCAGTTTCTTTGCCATTTAGCATGATGTTGTTTATTGGCCCAGTTATAAGGATCTTTTTGTTACAATTCATTTTCTTGGAATTGTAGTATTGGCAAAGAACATCAATTCTAGTTGAGTAGATAAATGACAGAGTAAGAGTAGTAAAATGTTATTGGTAGGATCTTGGTCTTAGGTATATGGGTGATCACTATAAAATTCTTTGAAGTTTTTGGTATGTTTGGAAATTTTCAGAATAAAATATTGGGGAAATAAAGGCTTGCAGGAAAGGACTTTAACTGCTCGAGGTAGGTTTGACTTGCCATGAGAAACTTCTGATTGCCATTGCTGGATTACTGTGTACAAATTTTAAAGAATTTTTGAGAACAGAAGTATTAGAAGACTAGAGATGGGTAAATGCAGCCCTGATTTCATAAAGGGGAGGGAGTTGGAAACGAAAAATGCTTAAACGATTGGTTTGGGCAGAACTTTCAGACAGGATTCTAGAAAGATTCATAGATGGTACAGATATCACACACCACATATTAGTAAACTCAGGTGTACAAAAAAGTTTTTAAATCAGCTCTTTTCAGAGTATAATTATGTATTAATTCTGAGTACAGAAAAAAGATGGTAAATGTATACAAATTGAAATTAAACAATAAGTAATACAAGGTAATTTCTCCAGCGATTTGTCCTTTTCTCCAACTCTCATTGTCGAGCTTTTGCATCCATATGAGGTGACTGAAAACACCATGGCTTGGGTCAGGTGCACTTCAGCCCTCAAAGTGACTTCTTTGCTTTTCAACACTTTAAAGAGGTCTTTTGCAGCAGATTGCCCAATGCAAATACATCATTTCAAAGGTAAGCATGCCCTTTATCCAACTAGTTTTGAAAGAACGGGGCAAAGTATTATCCTGAAAAGGTTTAATTTTTCAGTTTGTATGGTTTTATATTGTAACTCTTCAGTTTAACAAAACCCTATCCCACCCTTTCTTTATAAATCAGATATAAAGAAACTGAATTAACGTTTTGCTGTGTTGTTATAGGAAGAAGAAGAGAAAAAATTGAGAAAGCAAAAGGAGATGAAGCAAGACTTTGAAGAACAGATGGCACTGAAGGAACTAGTACTGCAGGCTGTGAAGGAGGAAGAGGAGATGTTTAGAAAAGCCACGCTGGCTAAACTGGCTGAGGACGAGCGAGTTGAATTAATGAATGCTCAGAAACAGAGAATGAAGCAGCTGGAACACAGGAGGGCTGTGGAGAAACTGATTGAAGAACGTCGTAACCAGTTCCTTGCAGACAAAGTAAGAAAAAAAATATTCAGTTATTCATCCACTACATGTCACTGAGAACCTTTTCTGTGCTGGACAATGTTAGAAAGAGTGTGGAAAGAACAGGTTATATAATTGCACTTTATATGCATTGATTTTGAGGTCCAGGGGAAGATTTCTAGTGGGCAGTTGGACATAAGATTTTAAGAGTTAGAGAACTAGGTTTGTGTCTATTTATGTTTCATTCATGAAACTGAAATAATACTCATATTATCTGTCTCACTAGATTCTTGTGCTTTAAAGTGAGATAATCAGTGTGTGAATACTCTGAAAAGATAAAGAACTCTATAAAAATGGAGGGCACATATTAGGCTTATAGTAAATATTGAATAATAATAGAAGTGGTAGTAATAATACCAGCATTTATCGAGCGTTTACTACACGTCATTCACTATCGTAAGCTCATCATAAGTAACAACAAAATAACTTAACTTTTAACCCTTTTAATTAGGTGATACTCCTATCCCCACTTAAAGATACGTAAACTTGGACTGAGGCACAGAGAGATTATTTTTATTGCCCAAGGTTTCACAGCAAGTAATAGGCAGAGCTGGGATTAATTAATTAATTATGTCATAATGCTAACTTTTTGCTCCATGAGCAGACAGAAAAATCCCAGGATATTTTTTTTTTTTATAACTTTTATTAAGCTTCAAGTGAACGTTTACAAATCCAATCAGTCTGTCACATATAAGTTTACATACATCTCACTCCCTACTCCCACTTGCTCTCCCCCTCTTGAGTCAGCCCTTTCAGTCTCTCGTCTCGTGACAATTTTGCCGGCTTCCCTCTCTCTCTATCCTCCCATCCCCCCTCCAGACAAGAGTTGCCAACACAATCTCAAGTGTCCACCTGATATAATTAGCTCACTCTTCATCAGCGTCTCTCTCCCACCTGCTAACCAGTCCCTTTCATTTCTGATGAGTTGTCTTCGGGGATGGTTCCTGTCCTGTGTCAACTGAAGGTCTGGGGAGCATGGCCGTCGGGATTCCTCCAGTCTCAGTCAGACCATTAAGTTTGGTCTTTTTATGAGAATTTGGGGTCTGTATCCCACTGATCTCCTGCTCCCTCAGGGGTCCTCTGCTGTGCTCCCTGTCAGGGCAGTCATCGATTGTGGCCGGGCACCAACTAGTTCTTCTGGTCTCAGGATGATGTAGGTCTCTGGTTCATGTGGCCCTTTCTGTCTCTTGGGCTCTTAGTTGTCGTGTGGCCTTGGTGTTCTTCATTTTCCTTTGCTCCAGGTGGGTTGAGACCAATTGATGCATCTTAGATGGCCACTTGTTAGCATTTAAGACCCCAGACGCCACATTTCAAAGTGGGATGCAGAATGATTTCATAATAGAATTATTTTGCCAATTGACTTAGAAGTCCCCGAAAACCATGTTCCCCAGACCCCCGCCCTTGCTCCGCTGACCTTTGAAGCATTCATTTTATCCCGGAAACTTCTTTGCTTTTGGTCCAGTCCAACTGAGCTGACCTTCCATGTATTGAGTGTTGTCTTTCCCTTCACCTAAAGCAGTTCTTATCTACTGATTAATCAATAAAAAACCCTCTCCCACCCTCCCTCCCTCCCCCCCTCGTAACCACAAAAGTATGTGTTCTTCTCAGGTTTACTATTTCTCAAGATCTTATAATAGTGGTCTTATACAATATTTGTCCTTTTGCCTCTGACTAATTTCGCTCAGCATAATGCCTTCCAGGTTCCTCCATGTTATGAAATGTTTCACAGATTCGTCACTGTTCTTTATCGATGCGTAGTATTCCATTGTGTGAATATACCACAATTTATTTACCCATTCATCCGTAGATGGGCACCTTGGTTGCTTCCAACTTTTTGCTATTGTAAACTGAGCTGCAATAAACATGGGTGTGCATATATCTGTTTGTATGAAGGCTCTTGTATCTCTAGGGTATATTCCTAGGAGTGGGATTTCTGGGTTGTATGGTAGTTCTATTTCTAACTGTTTAAGATAACGCCAGATGGATTTCCAAAGTGGTTGTACCATTTTACATTCCCACCAGCAGTGTATGAGAGTTCCAATCTCTCCGCAGCCTCTCCAACATTTATTACTTTGTGTTTTTTGGATTAATGCCAGCCTTGCTGGTGTGAGATGGAATCTCATCGTAGTTTTAATTTGCATTTCTCTAATGGCTAATGATCGAGAGCATTTTCTCATGTATCTGTTGGCTGCCTGAATATCTTCTTTAGTGAAATGTGTGTTCATATCCTTTGCCCACTTCTTGATTGGGTTGTTTGTCTTTTTGTGGTTGAGTTTTGACGGAATCATGTAGATTTTAGAGATCAGGCGCTAGTCAGAGATGTCATAGCTGAAAATTCTTTCCCAGTCTGTAGGTGGTCTTTTTGCTCTTTTTGAGAAGTCTTTAGATGAGCATAGGTGTTTGATTTTTAGGAGCTCCCAGTTATCGGGTTTCTCTTCATCATTTTTGGTAATGTTTTGTATTCTGTTTATACCTTGTATTAGGGCTCCTAGGGTTGTCCCAATTTTTTCTTCCATGATCTTTATCGTTTTAGTCTTTATGTTTAGGTCTTTGATCCACTTGGAGTTAGTTTTTGTGCATGGTGTGAGGTATGGGTCCTGTTTCATTTTTTTGCAAATGGATATCCAGTTATGCCAGCACCATTTGTTAAAAAGGCTATCTTTTCCCCAGTTAATTGACACTGGTCCTTTGTCAAATATCAGCTGCTCATACGTGGATGGATCTATGTCTGGGTTCTCAATTCTGTTCCATTGGTCTATGTGTCTGTTGTTGTACCAATACCAGGCTGTTTTGACTACTGTGGCTGTATAGTAGGTTCTGAAGTCAGGTAGGGTGAGGCCTCCCACTTTCTTCTTCTTTTTCAGTAGTGCTTTGCTTATCTGGGGCTTCTTTCCCTTCCATATGAAATTGGTGATTTGTTTCTCTATCCCCTTAAAATATGACATTGGAATTTGGATCGGAAGTGCGTTAAATGTATAGATGGCTTTTGGTAGAATAGACATTTTTACTATGTTAAGTCTTCCTATCCATGAGCAGGGTATGTTTTTCCACTTAAGTATGTCCTTTTGAATTTCTTGTAGTAGAGCTTTGTAGTTTTCTTTGTATAGGTCTTTTACATCCTTGGTAAGATTTATTCCTAAGTATCTTATCTTCTTGGGCGCTACTGTGAATGGTATTGATTTGGTTATTTCCTCTTCGATGTTCTTTTTGTTGATGTAGAGGAATCCAAGTGATTTTTGTATGTTTATTTTATAACCTGAGACTCTGCCGAACTCTTCTATTAGTTTCAGTAGTTTTCTGGAGGATTCCTTAGGGTTTTCTGTGTATATAATCATGTCATCTGCAAATAGTGATAACTTTACTTCTTCCTTGCCAATCCGGATACCTTTTATTTCTTTGTCTAGCCTAATTGCCCTGGCTAGGACTTCTAGCACAATGTTGAATAAGAGCGGTGATAAAGGGCATCCTTGTCTGGTTCCCGTTCTCAAGGGAAATGCTTTCAGGTTCTCTCCATTTAGAGTGATATTGGCTGTTGGCTTTGCATAGATGCCCTTTATTATGTTGAGGAATTTTCCTTCAATTCCTATTTTGGTAAGAGTTTTTATCATGAATGGGTGTTGGACTTTGTCAAATGCCTTTTCTGCATCAATTGATAAGATCATGTGGTTTTTGTCTTTTGTTTTATTTATGTGATGGATTACATTAATGGTTTTTCTGATATTAAACCAGCCTTGCATACCTGGTATAAATCCCACTTGATCAGGGTGAATTATTTTTTTGATGTGTTGTTGGATTCTATTGGCTAGAATTTTGTTGAGGATTTTTGCATCAATGTTCATGAGGGATATAGGTCTATAATTTTCTTTTTTTGTAATGTCTTTACCTGGTTTTGGTGTCAGGGAGATGGTGGCTTCATAGAATGAGTTGGGTAGTATTCCGTCATTTTCTATGCTTTGGAATACCTTTAGTAGTAGTGGTGTTAACTCTTCTCTGAAAGTTTGGTAGAACTCTGCAGTGAAGCCGTCCGGGCCAGGGCTTTTTTTTGTTGGGAGTTTTTTGATTACCGTTTCAATCTCTTTTTTTGTTATGGGTCTATTTAGTTGTTCTACTTCTGAATGTGTTAGTTTAGGTAGGTAGTGTTTTTCCAGGAATTCATCCATTTCTTCTAGGTTTTCAAATTTGTTAGAGTACAATTTTTCATAATAATCTGAAATGATTCTTTTAATTTCATTTGGTTCTGTTGTGATGTTGTCCTTCTCATTTCTTATTCGGGTTATTTGTTTCCTTTCCTGTATTTCTTTAGTCAGTCTAGCCAATGGTTTATCAATTGTGTTAATTTTTTCAAAGAACCAGCTTTTGGCTTTGTTAATTCTTTTTCTGTTCTCTAATTCATTTAGTTCAGCTCTAATTTTTATTATTTGTTTTCTTCTGGTGCCTGATGGGTTCTTTTGTTGCTCACTTTCTATTTGTTCAAGTTGTAGGGACAGTTCTCTGATTTTGGCTCTTTCTTCTTTTTGTATGTGTGCATTTATTGATATAAATTGGCCTCTGAGCACTGCTTTTGCTGTGTCCCAGAGGTTTTGATAGGAAGTATTTTCATTCTCGTTGCTTTCTATGAATTTCCTTATTCCCTCCTTGATGTCTTCTATAACCCAGTCTTTTTTCAGGAGGGTATTGTTCATTTTCCAAGTATTTGATTTCTTTTCCCTAGTTTTTCTGTTATTGATCTCTAGTTTTATTGCCTTGTGGTCTGAGAAGATGCTTTGTAATATTTCGATGTTTTGGACTCTGCAAAGGTTTGTTTTATGACCTAATATGTGGTCTATTCTAGAGAATGTTCCATGTGCGCTAGAAAAAAAAGTATATCTTGCAGCAGTTGGGTGGAGAGTTCTGTATAAGTCAATGAGGTCAAGTTGGTTGATTGTTGTAATTAGATCTTCCGTGTCTCTGTTGAGCTTCTTACTGGATGTCCTGTCCTTCTCCGAAAGTGGTGTGTTGAAGTCTCCTACTATAATTGTGGAGGTATCTATCTCGCTTTTCAATTCTGTTAAAATTTGATTTATGTATCTTGCAGCCCTGTCATTGGGTGCGTAAATATTTAATATGGTTATGTCTTCCTGATCAATTGTCCCTTTTATCATTATATAGTGTCCTTCTTTATCCTTTGTGGTGGATTTAAGTCTAAAGTCTATTTTGTCAGAAATTAATACTGCTACTCCTCTTCTTTTTTGCTTATTGTTTGCTTGATATACTTTTTTCCATCCTTTGAGTTTTAGTTTGTTTGTGTCTCTAAGTCTAAGGTGTGTCTCTTGTAGGCAGCATATAGATGGATCGTGTTTCTTTATCCAGTCTGTGACTCTCTGTCTCTTTATTGGTGCATTTAGTTCATTTACATTCAGGGTAATTATAGATAAATAAGTTTTTAGTGCTGTCATTTTGATGCCTTTTTATGTGTGTTGTTGGCAACTGCATTTTTCCACATACTTTTTTGTGCTGAGGCGTTTTTCTTAGTAAATTGTGAGATCCTCATTTTCATAGTGCTTGACTTTATGTTAGTTGAGTCGTTACGTTTTTCTTGGCTTTTGTCTTGAGTTATAGAGTTGTTATACCTTTTTGTGGTTACCTTATTATTTACCCCTATTTTTCTAAGTAATAACCTAACTTGTATTGTTCTATATCGCCTTGTATCACTCTCCATATGGCAGTTCAATGCCTCCTGTATTTAGTCCCTCTTTTTGATTATTGTGATCTTTTACCTATTGACTTCCATGATTCCCTGTTATGTGTATTTATTATTTTTTTTAATTAATCTTAATTTGTTTGTTTTTGTGATTTCCCTATTTGAGTTGATATCAGGACGTTCTGTTTTGTGACCTTGTGTTGTGCTGATATCTGATATTATTGGTTCTCTGACCAAACAATATCCTTTAGTATTTCTTGTAGCTTTGGTTTGGTTTTTGCAAATTCTCTAAACTTGTGTTTGTCTGTAAATATCTTAATTTCGCCTTCATATTTCAGAGAGAGTTTTGCTGGATATATGATCCTTGGCTGGCAGTTTTTCTCCTTCAGTGTTCTGTATATGTCGTCCCATTCCCTTCTTGCCTGCATGGTTTCTGCTGAGTAGTCAGAACATATTCTTATTGATTCTCCCTTGAAGGAAACCTTTCTTTTCTCCCTGGCTGCTTTTAAAATTTTCTCTTTATCTTTGGTTTTGGTGAGTTTGATGATAATATGTCTTGGTGTTTTTCTTTTTGGATCAATCTTAAATGGGGTTCGATGAGCATGTTGGATAGATATCCTTTCGTCTTTCATGATGTCAGGGAAGTTTTGTGTCAGGAGTTCTTCAACTATTTTCTCTGTGTTTTCTGTCCCCCCTCCCTGTTCTGGGACTCCAATCACCCGCAGGTTATCCTTCTTGATAGAGTCCCACATAATTCTTAGGGTTTCTTCATTTTTTTTAATTCTTTTATCTGATTTTTTTTCAGCTATGTTGGAGTTGATTCCCTGGTCCTCCAGATGTCCCAGTCTGCATTCTAATTGCTCGAGTCTGCTCCTCTGACTTCCTAGTGTGTTGTCTAATTCTGTTATTTTATTGTTAATCTTTTGGATTTCTACATGTTGTCTCTCTATGGATTCTTGCAACTTATTAATTTTTCCAGTATGTTCTTGAATAATCTTTTTGAGTTCTTCAACAGTTTTATCAGTGTGTTCCTTGGCTTTTTCTGCAGTTATCCTAATTTCATTTGTAATATCATTAAGCATTCTGTAAAGTAGTTTTTTATATTCTGTATCTGATAATTCCAAGATTGTATCTTCATTTGGGAAAGATTTTGATTCTTTTGTTTGGGGGGTTGGAGAAGCTGTCATGGTCTGCTTCTTTAAGTGGTTTGATATGGATTGTTGTCTCCGAGCCATCACTGGGAAACTAGTTTTTCCAGAAAATCCACTGCGTCCAGTCCAAATCCCTGCAGGACGGTTCCCCCGCTCGGACGTTGCTCTTTCTGCTCCAAGACCAGTCACTGACTCCCGGGGACTTCTCCTACCGGCTGCGTCCCACGCCGCCCGTGGAACCGGCTGGTCCCCCTCCCGGGGTTAGTTCAGGGGGGTGGAGCCGCTCTCTGTGCTTGTGCCGTACCTGACTGGTACGCTGGCTCCAGGCTCTGGAAACAATCGCTGCTTCCCCGTATTAGTTCGTTCTCCGTCTCTAAATCTGTGTTTGTTGTTCAGGGTTCGTAGATTGTTATGTATGTGATCGATTCACTTGTTTTTCCGTGTCTTTGTTGTAAGAGGGATCCGAGGTAGCGTCTGCCTAGTCCGCCATCTTGGCTCCGCCTCCCAGGATATTTTTTAACAACGGACACTGACTTGTTAGATGTTCTGCTGAGTGCTGGTGAGGGAACCAACACAAATAAAAGCTCATTCAGGTAGCTTCTAATCTGGTGCAGAAAATAAGTGAATATTTGTTTTCTTCCAAACTGTTAGTAAGACTGGATTATATACAAAATTCCATGATATAAAAATAGCACACTTCTGAAATGTACATGTAAACTTTATAGAATTTTATTTTACACTTTGTAATATTATACATTATTTTTAATAATGTATAATACAGTTATGGCAGAACTACATGGATTTACCTGAAAATGCATGAGCGGTGAATAAAAGGACTCCAGAGACGCCATTCTGAATTGACAGCATATGGGTTTATACCACACTGAGAAACATGAATGATAGGCAGAGGAGTAAGTAGTAACTCAAGTGTGAGGGGATGAGGACCTGGAAGAGGCTATTAACAGCAGTAGGAGGAGAAAGGGAAGAATTTAAACATTTTTAAAGGAGAAACAGAAGAGAATTGAATGATTTCTTTACTATGTAGGGTAGAGTGGAGGAAGGAGTCAAAATAACTCTGAAGTATCCAATATGGGAAACTTAATATAAGTGCTGTTATGTTCTGAGTTGGAGCTAAAAAATATAATGACTTAAAATTAGGCATATTGAATTTGAAATAGAAATGCCAAGTGGAAGATAATCCTGAAGGCAGCTGAATAAAAGAGTAAAGTATAGGTTAATCTTATCTTAGAATTTCAGGTCTGGAAATAAGTAGCACAGAGAGGTTCAAGCCAAGATGATTCCTTTAAAGAATATATTAAATGAGGAACAATCAGAAGGCCTGTGACTGAGTCTTAGAGAACATTCCAATTTAGTTGGTAGAAGGAGGAGAAGAAACCACAAGATCAAGAAATGGTCAGAATGGTAAGAGAATTAGGTGGTATAGTTACAGAAAACCAAGAAAGATCTGTCTTTTGCCTGCTCCATAAAATGTTGGTGTACTTGGATTTCAGTTTTCCTCTATTCTTAATCAACTAACACCACAGTTCTGTTGTCATATTTCTAAATGCCTAAAGGATATAGTTGGAAATCTTGTGGCATACCTTAGAATTTAGGTTTCCAAAGGTGAACATATACTGGACAAACCTTTCCAACTCCCACACCCTAAATCTTGGTTAAAGACAACATATCCACTCAGTCACCCAAGCCCAATACCTTGGAAACGTTCCTGGATTTTTCTCTCACATAATGTTTTTTAGTCAGCCACCAAAACCTATTCATTCCACCTCAGCTATAAATCCAGCTTCTCTTCTTCATGTCTTAGTTCAGGCATTCAGTAGTATTCCTTGGACTTCTGAAATTGTCTTCTAATTCAGGGCTGGAATGGAAGCTGTCTTTCACAGTCTTTAGGACCTAGGCTCCTTCTGTCTTTTCACTGTGGCATCCTTATGGCATAGCCTTTTTCTTCATGGTCTGAATTGGATTTCTAGCTTTCATGTTCATGCTTCAAACAGCAGGGTGGAGGAAGTGGGGAAAGGGCAAAGGGAGTACATAGGAAAGATTCCTGGAAGCTGCCACATGAGGCTTTTGCTTACATTCAGTTGGCCCAAACCTAGTGTTACTGTGAACACACCTGCTGTACGGGAGCCTTAGAAATGTAGTATCAAAAAATTTTCAGGTATAACAATTCCATGGGTGATTCTTTTACCCCCTTTCATTTTAGAGAAAAAGTAATTAAGAGAAAATTTAGCCTTTTGATTAAGTAGAAAGAGTCATCAATGCGTATAACTTTATTCTCGATAACCTAGTTATCAGCATTGCTTCAGATTCTGTAACAGTATGCATCTAATAGAATATCAGTAAAATTGGTGGAATAGTAGCCCCAAGGGCCTCTCCTTCCACAGAGACAGAAAAATCAAGCAAAAACTGTCAGAATTAATGTTGTCAGAACTCTAGGAAATAGTCAAAGGTTTACAGCAACTAAGCAAATGCTGAATCAAGAAAAAAGCAACTTGAAAATATCAGGAATGCTTTGTTACATTTTTCCTTGCCATTTCCCCAGTTCCTCCTTGACCCAGGAGATCTCGAAGATGGCAGTCATATATCCAGAGGAGACCTTGGTCTCTAGTTCTGGAGAGACCAGCAGACCTTATTCTCAGAGAATCATGTTTGTCTATTCTAGCATATATTTGTTTTGCGTAATTCAAGGCGGAAAGGCAGCTATGCAGAGGGTATTCCTTGAAAATATTGATGGACAAATGAACAAAATACAGCTCCTGGAACAGAAGGTTACAGTTGAGGCTACATAATGGAGTGCTGTTGAAGGGAGTGCCCTAACACAGAGCCAGTCTGCAAAGACTAGGACAGCTTTCTGTCTTTTGTGTGTGTGTGTGGCAAGGGAGGGGGGCTGCTGATACAGGGCAAAGCTCTGTCAAAACAATAGCTAAACACAAGCTAAAGAAACAGAGCCTTCAGAGACCAAACATGAACAAAGAATACAGACTTTAACAAAAATAGTTTGGAAAAGTTACTAAACAAATAACAGTAGCCTACAATAAGTAACAAAAACAAAACCTGAGGAAGGGGGAGAATTAGATTTCTAGAGTTATATTATAAAAATCAGAATATCCAGTTTTCTTAAAGAGTTAAAGGAAAATATAGACAAAGAGCTAAAGAAAACCAGGAAAATGTCTCAACAAATAAAGAATTTCAATAAAGAAATAGAAATTATAAAAAGGAACCAAACAGAAACTCTGGAGCTAAGAAGTACAGTAAATGAAATGAAGTAACAGAGTTGGGTAGGTGGAAGAAAGAATCAGTGAACTTGAAGATAGGCTAATTAAAGTGATCCATTCTGAAGAGGAACGAGAAGAAAGAATGAAGAAAAATGAACAGAGCCTAAGACACTTGTGGGATGCCATCAAGGTACCAACATACACATCATGGGAATGCCAGAAAGAGAGGAGAAAGAAGAAAGAGGCAGAAAAAATATCTGAAGAATTGATGGCCAGAAACAACCCAAATTTGATCAAACACATGGGTCTACACATCCAAGAAAGATAAACAGAAAGAGACCCACACTGCAACACATTATAATCAAGTTGTTGAAAGCCAAGGACAAAAAGAGAATTCTACCAAACATTTCTGCAACTCTTCCTGAAAATAGAAGAGTCAGAATCACTTACTACCTCATTCTGTGAGGCTAGTATTCACCTGATACCAAAGCCAAAGAAAGAAAACTACAGACCAGCACCCCTTGTAAATACAGATAGAAAAATCCTCAACAAAATACTAGCAAACAAATCTAACACCACACTGAAAGGGTTATACACCATAATCAAGTGGGATTTATCCCAGAAATGTAGGGGTGGTTCAACATAGTAAAATTAGTTAATGTAATATACCATATTCAGGGTCGCTATGAGTTGGAATTGACTCGACAGCACTGGGTTTCTGGGTTACCATATTTATAGAACCAAAGTGGGGGGAGGGGCAACACATTATCTCAGTTGATGCAGAAAAAGCATTTGACAAAGTCCAATACCTTCTCATAATAAAAACACTCTATACATTTTTTTTATACAGTAGGAATAGAACAGAACTTCCACAGTGTGATAAAGGGTATTTATTTAAAAAAAAAAAAAATAGCTGATATTCTGCTCAATGATGAAAGACTGAAAGCTTTCCCCCTAAGATCAGGAACAAGACAAGGATGCCTGCCTTCACCACTGCTATTTAACATTGCTCTAGCCAGAACAGTCAGGCAAGAGACAGAAATAAAAGGCATCCAAATTGGTAAGTAGTAAAACTGTCTTTGCAGATTACATGATCCTATGTGTAGAAAATCCAGAAGAAGCCATACACACACACACAAAAACTACCAGAGCTAATAAGTTCAGCAAAGTTTCAGGGTAGAAGATCAACACACAAAAATCAGTTTTTTTTATTATTATTTTAGTTTCATTGACTAGCATGAACAATCCAAAAAAGAAATTAAGAAAACCTTACTTTTACAGTAACACCCAAAAGAATAAAATAGCTAGGAAGAATTTAACCAATAAGGTGAAAGATTTGTACACTAAAAACTACAAAACAATGCTGAAATTAAAGACCTAAATAAATAGACATCCTTTGTTCCTGGATCGGAATACTTAATATCGTTATGGCAACATTCACTGATGATCTCGAGGTTCATTGCAATCCCTATCAGAATGCTAACAACCTTTTTTTTAAGAAAAAGAAATGGAAATCAGATGCATATGGAATTTTAAAGGACCTCAAATTGATAAAACAGTCTCGAAAAAGAAAAAGTTGGAAGACTCAACAATTCTCAGTTTCAAAATTATAGAGCTACAGTGATCAAGACAGTGTGGTACTGGTGTAAGAACAGGCATACAGACAAATGAAATGGAATGGAGAGTCCAGAAGTAAACCGGTATACCTGTAGCCAGTTGATTTCAACAAGCGTACAGTAGGGGAAAGAACAGTCCCATCAACAAATGGTGCTGGGACAACTGGATTTTGACATGCAGGAGAATGATGTTGCACCCCTACCTCACACCTTATACAGAAAATAACTCAAAATGGATCAAGAACATAAATATAAGAACTAAAATTATAAAATTCTTAGAAAAAATGGGTAAAAGCTTCAAGACCTTGTTTTTGATAATGGATTATAGACAAATGACCCTAAAACTTGAGCTGCTCAAGAAAAAAAAGATAAATTGGACATTATCAAAATTAAAAACTTTTGTGCATCAAAGGATTTTATCAAGATAATGAGAAGACAGCCTACAGAATGGGAGAGACTATTTGGAAATCATATGTCTCATATAGGATTGATACCAGAATATATAAAGAACTCCTACAATTCAAAAACAAAAAGACAAACTACCCACTTTAAAAGTGGGTCAAGAACGTGAACAGACATTTCGTTTAGGAAGGCATACAAATGGCCAACAAACACATGAAAAGATGCTCAATATCCATTAGTCATTAACCAAAAAAAAAAAAAAAAACCCCAAACTCATTGCCATCATGTTGATTCTGACTCATAGTGACCCTATAAGCCAGAGTAGAACTGCCCCATAGGGTTTCCAAAGAACGGCTGGTGGATTTGAACTGCTGACCTTTTGGTTAGCAGCCTGAGCTCTTAACCACTATGCCACCAGAGCTCCAGGGAAATGCAAATCAAAACCACAGTGAGATGCCATTTTACACCCATTTGGATGGCTATATTAAAAAAAAATCAGAAAACAACAGGTGTTGGCGAAGATGTGGAGAAATTGGAGCCTTTGTACACTGCTGGTTGGGCACGTAGAATGCAGCTGCTCTGCAGGCGTTTGGCGGTTCCTCTAAAGTTAAACATAGAATTGCCGTATGACCCAGCAATTCCACTCCTAGGTATATATCAAAAAAAAAAACCAAACCCACTGCCATCGAGTCGATTCCGACTCATAGTGACCCTATAGGACAGAGTAGAACTGCCCCGTAGAGTTTCCAAGGAGCGCCTGGTGGATTCGAACTGCTGTCCTTTTGCTTGGCAGCTGTAGCACTTAACCACTACGCCACCAGGGTTTCCTAGGCATATATACAGAAGAATAAAAGCCAGGGCTCAAACAGATACTTGTACACAGTAGCCAAAGGATGGAAACGACTCAGGTGTCCATCAAAGGAGAGTGGATAAACAAAATGTGTTATGTACATGCAGTGGACCATTACTCAGCCATAAGAAGGAGTGAAATAGTGATACATGTCACAACCTGGTTGAACCTCAAAAACATGACGCTAAGTGAAAGAAGCTAGGCACGAAAGGCCATATGTGATTTCTTTTATATGAGATATCCAGAACGGTAAATCCAGAATGGAAATATCCAGAGTGGGACAGAAAGCAGATTGGTGGTTGCCAGGGGCCGGGCACAAGGAGGAGTGGGTGTGATTGTTTAATGGGTACGAGGTTTTTTTTATGGAGTGAGGAATACGTTTTGGAATTAGAGTTAATAGTTGCACCGTGTTGTGAATGTATTAAATGCTTTTGAATTTTACGCTTTAACATAATTAACTTCCTTGTGTGGATTTCACCTCAGCATAAGAAAACACATCTAATAGGAGAGTAGACAGAAAACTCTGCTGGGAAGCGATTCCAGCCAGCTATAAGTGGCCGTGGATCTGGCTGTGTCATAGCCTTCTTTATCTTCATCTAGCAACTTTGAAGAGTTGTTAGGCGATACAGAACCTGCCTCCCTGTAGTGGCAAAGAAAACAAATATTCTCCTTTATGGTTTACATGTCTTTGACCAGGAGTGGTCTAAAGAAATCATAACCTCAGTAAACTAGTTATTTCAGGAAGCTCAGCATTAGTGCTACTTGAACGTGTTCTAGTTAAGAATTCATTCCTATCTCAGTGGTCTGCCTGTAGTATCCTCTGTCTAATGGGTTTATTTGCTGAGCTGTCTGGGCAGCCTCGGAAATCCTGGTGGTGTAACGGTTAAGATCTTGGCTGCTAACCAAAAGGTTGGCAGTTAGAACCCACGAGGCACTCCTTGGAAACTCTATGGAGCAGTTCTACTCTGTCCTGGAGGGTCGCTGTGAGTGTGAATTGACTTGACAGCAGCGGGTTTGGTTTGGTTTTGCGCTTGATTACTAACCTAAGGGCTGGTGCTGCGAACCCACCCAGCGATGCCGTGAAAGAGAGGCCTGGCAGTCTGCTTCCATAAAGGTGACAGCCAAGAAGACCCTATGGAGCAGTTCTACTCTAACACAAGGTCACTCTGAGTCAGAATCAACGGGTTTGGTTTGGTTCATGGGCAGACTCATTTGGATACAATTCCGTGAGTTCTTGTAAGTCCTGAATTTTTCTTAAAACTAATGTCCCAGAATTTTGGTGTGGTTATCTGAAGAACATTGAGAATTCTTTACTGAGAATACAGACTCTCCTGCCAGAGCTCCCTGCAGCTGCTGCTCTGGTGCTACAAACTGCCCCCGCCCCCCTCCCCAGCAAAAAAGCCCATTGCTGTTGAGTCGATCTGCCTCATAGCGACCCTACAGGACAGAGTAGAACTGTCCCATAGGGTTTCCAAGGAGCGGTTGGTGGATTCGAACTGCTAACCTTTTGGTTAGCCGCCAAGCTCTTAGCCATTGCTCCATCAGGGCTCCTTGTGCTACATACAGGCTTTATATATAATGTATATCATTTATCATTTTGATATCCATGTTCTGTTTTATCCACAAAATTTTTTCTTACAGCATAAGCTGTCTTCAGCACCTGGCATATGATAAGCATTGAATAAATATTTGTTGGATTAGAAAATCACTCCTTTAAATGTTTATTACATGATAATGAAGACTTCGTCCTGAAAATATGTGTTTGTCTTCCTAAAATCCCAGTCACATAATGTTCTTGTAACTGTAATGGAATAGCGATAGTAAAAGAAAGATATATATTATCTACCTATGCAGTATCTTTTGAAGGAGTCCCTGGGTGGTGCAGACGGTTAACACACTCGGCTGCTAACCAAAAGGTTGGAGGTTCTTATTCACCCACAGGCACCTTGGAAGAAAGGCCTGGTGATCTACTTCCAAAACAGCCCTTGAAAACCCTGCAGAGCACAGTTCTACTCTGACACACGTGGGGTCACCATGAATCGGTGTTGACTCAGTGGCAGGTGTTAGTATCTTTTGAACTTACTACCATAGATAGTTCATCGATTTTACCATGCAGTTCACTGCATGAATAGTTTTATTTGAAAACTTCTTAAAAGACTAATGTATTTTGTGAAAATTAATAAAGTTTGATTTACATTTCTAGGAGCGTGAACTGGAAGAGTGGCGGTTGCAGCAAAGAAGACAAGGATGTGTCAGTGCAATTATTGAAGAAGAAAGAATCAAACTTCTCAAAGAACATGCTGCACAATTACTAGGCCATCTCCCTAAAGTAAGTGAGACTTCAGGCCTAATCTTCCTGACCTCTAACAGTGAAAAAAAAACAGGCTTTAGAATTTCACAGGACCTGGGTTTTGTTCACTTCTAGGAGCTTAGCCTAATCTTTGAACCACTCTGGCCCATTTAAACATCTCTCAAATGAGAGGATTGGCCTTAGCATGTTCTTGGAAGTATGAGCTAGATTATTGAATTTAAATTTTAGAGGTTTTTTTTTCCTCCCCTTTTAGCATAGCCCAGTCGATTCCTTTCAGCATAAGATGTCTTAAAAAAAAAGACTAGACTATCCTAGAGCCACTATGATGCTTGTATACCGAAGATGATGTATATGAAAACATTGTAATTGCTAACACCAACGACGGATACATGTTTGAACTGAATCTGAGACAGATCTGCTGTATAATAAGAATTGATGTTATTACTAGGTACTAGGCAACCTTGGTTTTTACAAGTACTTCCACAAGATAGCAAATTTTCATGTATATTTGACATATATCTATAAAATAATAACTGAGTGTCACAAGGCTACAAACAAATCACTATCCTACAAATATGAAAATCATGTCATTTGCTATTTTATTCAATCTGAAGACTCAAGCGCATATTTTGTGTCCTGTCCAGTGCTAAGTAAGCCCAGAGAAATAGAAATGTATGAGTCATTATTGCTTGTCCCACAGGACCTTATTGTCTAACTGGTTAGACAGGATTCCTGAATATGAAATGATATATTGACAGCAAAAGCAGTATATAATTGATGAATTTCCTGATATAGACTATAATCCTGGGAGAGTCTAGGGGTGTGGATATTTTTGAGGAGAAATAATTGTAGAGAAAGGAGGAAGGCCAAATAGCCATCAGTGACTTTTATCCTTTAGGTTTTAATGGTCCCAAATGACTAAAGTACTTAGATCCTTTAGATGGCAAAATAAGTAAATATTTAAGCTTAATTTTATTTTAAAAAGACTTTTACTGTATAAGAGAACAGAAAAAGTAAATAGAGAGTGAAGAATTTCAAAGCCTTGCTTAAATGGCTTAACTCCAAACCTGGATCCTTTCCTGCAAACTGCATGTTTGCTGATCAGCCACAGAACTGGGGCACATGGAGCCATCTCACACATGAAACCTTCCACAACTCAGTCCCTCCAACCCCGGCTCCCTCCTGTCATGTGGTAGGGCTGTTTCAAGACACAGGTGGGGTACTGTATACATTAAATTCCTTTCCATCTAGCCAGTACAAGCAGTAGTGATTGTACTTAATAAAGAACCCAGACTCCTATCACGGTTCCTCATCAAGCAGTCAACCAGTCTTAGAACATTCCGTATATTAAAGCCATAATTTTTAGAGAGTGTTGATGATGATTTAAAAACTCTGAAAATCTATTGACTAGATTTCATTATTGTGTAGATAACTCTACTAGCCTCCTATCTATGATTTTGTTCGTCTTAAAAACATTTAGTGAAATTTTCTGGCATTTGAAAGTAACCCACAAAATATCTTTTCTTGTAGGGAGTATTTAAAAAAGAGGATGATATCGATATGCTTGGTGAAGAGTTCAGGAAAGCATATCAGAAAAGGAAAGAAGTTTGTGAAGAGAAGTGATGTCGTCTGGATTTGGTGAAACCGGGACTCTTCTGTATGTTACCACTAGGTGTCAGCATACCTTTTGTTTTACAGTTTGGGGACATGGGAATCCATGATCTATTTGCATTGTCTGAAATATTACTATCGTAATTTGTAAACAGTTAACTATAAAAAAAATTTTTAGTAATAAAATATTACTGAATAATTTTTATAGCAGCAAAAGTAATTGCTTTTAGTCAAGCTGTTATTTTTGTACTGATAATTAGAAGTTTTTTTTTTTTAATTAGAAGATCTCAATTTGACACCACATTACAACATGTCATATATACCCGTTGCCATCAAGTCGATTCTGACTCATAGCAACCCTACAGGACAGAGTATAACTGCCCCATAGAGTTTCCAAGGCCGTAATCTTTACAAAAGCAGACTGCCACATCTTTCTTCCACATAACAGCTGGTGGGTTCAAACTGCCGACCCTTCAGTTAGCAGCCCAGCGGGGAGCGAGTCCTTTGGACCTGGGATCCCAGCGCTGAGAAGCTCGTGGAATCAGGAGACCAACAGAAAGAGACATCAAGCAAGCTGTAACCCTGAAGATAGTGAGAAGCAGTGGCAGGAGAGACCCGGCAGCAGAGATCTGGCATCAGGAGATGGTACGGTGGGCTTCCTGGCCCACGGAGAGAGAAAGCTGAGTGTCTTTGTGCAGAGGCCTAAGGCCAGGGAGAGGCATGCCTGTGAGCACAGCTGAGAAGAGGCTATCCTGATGGAAGAACTTATCCTGAGTGTTCCTAAGCCTGAATAGTAACTGTTACTTCCCTAACAAACCCCATAATCCTGAGAACGGTCTGTGAGTTCTGTGTAGCCATTGCAGTGAACTACTGAACCCAGTGGAGAAGTAGAGAATGCTGTGGGAGGGACGGTTGGTGTCAGAATTGGTAAAGATGGTGGAGAGAGGAGGCTTGTCTGGCCTACATCTCAAGGGAGTCAGCCGCGTGTGTGTGTGTGTGTAAACAAATTATATTACCAGCCAAGCTTCCCCATTCCTCAAGACGGTGTATTCACCTTGACTGACATAGAAGAGCGCTAGCCTAGAGTAGACTGTCCTTTGTATTACTGTGTTTTTCTTTAGGAACTTCACTTCCTTGACTTGTTTTAAAGCACCCTTTTCTGTGTACTATCAAGGGAGAAGAAAAGTAAATAAACAGCGAAGAATTTCAAAGCACTTTATTACCCAATGTGCTTAATTGTCAACAAGAACTTAAAACAGAATTTCAGATAAAGTATTATTTATAAACCTGAGCTGACTCTCCATAACATAAAATATTTTATATATTCAAGTACGGTTGTGAAAACATAAAAAGGATTAGTAGGTCATAAGAGAGTCAAAAAGTTAAATTCTTGTTGCTTTATTTTACAAAACGCTTTCCTTTTTCAAATAATTATAAATTAGTTTTGTATGCCCCAAATCTAAACAAGGAAATCTCTGAAATTATTTTGATTTCTTATCAAATATTGTCATTATAAAGAGAAATGTAATTCAAGCCATTACAGTTTGTTCAAGTTAAATAAAATGGATATCTATCACACACTATGTTATCTTTTAGGGACTAATTAAAGTAGATCATTTATGAATTTCCCCATTCTAACGCTTTCATAAATTCCTCTTCAGTGAAAGACAGCATCTTGGCAGCTTCAATATGCATCTGTTAAAGAAAATTGTCTAATTTAGTCTTAAGAGTAGACCACAAAACAACGAAATATGTGTGTGTGTACAATATGCAATCCAAATTATAAGTTATGTTGTAGGAACGTGCTCTCTAGTTCTCATAAACATGATATTTGGAATGGTAATTACATTCAAGGGCCAGCCTATGTATCCAACAGTGGCATTGAACCACCTACTGTTAAAAGAACAATTCAGTAATAGTGTAATACCTGGGCCTTTACAAAAAGGGAAAGTGGCAGTACCATGAACTCAAGTCTTCTTACTACCGTGTGTCCCATGTACAGACACGTGAACAATAGTGGTTTGGAATGTCCTCAAGGTTTCAAGAGGCAAACAATCCCTAAGGTAGTAGTCATTCTTACATATGGTGCTTTGTAACTGGGGAGGACCCATGTTGCTTTTCCAGAACCATTTTCCATATTAAAAACTTACTTGCATGAAAATAAGTATTTGCTTGATGGTAGATTACATATAAATCTTATTATATGTTGTACTTTACATGTGTAATGTATTTTGTATTGAAAAGAATTGTTCTTAAAAGATGTCAAAATAAAAATAAAGCACTTAAAGTAAAAATACTAAATAGTAAAACAGTTCAAATAATATCTATGATTTAACTTTTTTCTTTTTGTTAGGATATACTCACCTTCTGCCTTTTTAAAACATCAATTAATTTTAATTGTTTCTTGAACCCTATCATTAATTCTCCTTTTTGTTTTTCTAGTTTCTTGTTTTCTGATTTTAAGGCTTCAATTTTTTTCTGTTCTTCATTTGCTACATCCTACAAAAGGGAAAAAGTAATCCATATTTTCTTTAATATGCAGTTTTTTAATGGAAAAATTATAAAAACTATCTTCGTATCAGTAGTAAGATAACATTTTAAAAAAAACAAATTTTTTGTAGATAAACATAACTTTTAATAAATTATTAGAATTTTTTGGTAAGTTTTAATTATGCTCAGGTCTCTCTTGTTTTAAAAAAGTTTAAAATAAGTTAAATCCGTTCCAGTTCCAGCAATGGTAGAGTAGCCTGTATTGAACCAACACTCCTGACAATACAAATTGTAAACTCTGGACATATTTGTAGGCATAAATGAATAATGATTAGAAGCAGAAACTTAAAGGGGATGTGATTCTTGAAAGAAGCGAAGCACACTGGTTGAGGTCCACATTCAACTGGCTTCTCTCCTGAGAGCATTTCCCAGTTCACTGGCTCACAGTAGATAGATATCAAGCAAAAAGTAACAGTTTTATTGAGAGGAGTTGGAGGGCAAGGCTGTCCAAGTGATCAGAAATTTCCACGTAGGAATTCTTGGAAAGAAGGGAGCCCCAGAGTGGGGAGCCCTCAGAATCTGCATACATGTGTCCCACAACTCTTTGGCAGACACCTAATTCCATACGTAGGCTGAGACTCCAAGGAACCGTGACAGGCAACAGCTGCAGTGAAAAAGAGCTGAGCAGCAGTTTCAGCCACTGCCAGGGCAAGGAAGCTCAGTTTGTAATGTTGGTAAAAATTAACTGGATGAGCTCTGCAGTAATTTGGATGTTATGGAAAAAGAACTGGTGAATTTTAAGACAGGTCAATAGAAATGATTAAGTACAAGAAGATCTGTACTTCAAGAAGTGTTAAAGGAAGTCTTTCAGACAGAAGGAAAACTACCCTATTTTTACGCAGATGATTCAAGCCTTCCACATTTGTTTGCCAACCGTGCCCTCCCCCCACAAGATATTCTCGTAATCATGCTATGCTAATTTTTTTACAGCAATATGTAAAAAAAATTGGCATAACAGCCCTTATGAAAATACCTCGCAGGGGAGGGTGTGGTTGGAAAACAAATGTAGAAAACCAAACAACTGTAGAAGGTGTGTGTAATTTGTATACAAATACAGTATATCAGCAGGAAATCTGAATACAGAAAGAAAAAAAATTTATTAAAAAAATGTTTAAAAGAAAAATTGACTCTTTAAAGCAAAAATAGTAACGTATGTGGAGTTTGTTATGTGTAAAGTAAAATGCATGACAATAGCAAAAATGCTGGGAAAGGGGAAATGGAAGTATGTTGTTATAAGGTTATTACATTATTCTTAAAATGCTATAATATTTTATTATTTTTATTGTACTTCAGATGAAAGCTTACAGAGCAAACTAGCTTCTCCTTAAACAATTAATACGCATATTGCTCTGTGACATTGGTTGCCAACCTCACGGCATGTCAATGCTGTTCCCTTCTTGACCTTGGGTTCCCCATTACTGGCTTTCCTGTCCCCTCCTGCCTTCTTAGCCTTGCCCCTGGGCTGGTGTGTACATTTAGTGTCTTTCTGTTTTATACTCCTGTCTAATCTTTGGCTGAAGGGTGAATCTCAGGAGTGACTTCAGTACTGAGCTATATAAGAGTGTCCAGGGGCCGCTCCAGGCATTTCTCCAGTCTCTGTCAGACCAGTAAGTCTGGTCTTTCTTTGTGTGTGTGTTAGAATTTTGTTCTACATTTTTCTCCAGCTCTGTCTGGGACCCTTTATTTGTGATTCTTGTCAGAGTAGTCAGTGGTGGTAGCCAGCACCATCTAGTTGTGAAATGCTTTATTTCTTGAAGGTAGACTGTAATAAATTAAAGATGCATATGATAAATACTAAAAGCTGTACACACAAAAGAGGTACTGATAATGAGCCAATAAACAACATGAAGTGGAATCATAAAATATTCAATTCAAAACAAGGCAGAAAAAGAAGAATGGGGGAAGAAAGAACAGATGGGACAAATAAAAGACATATAGCAAGATAATAGACTTAAACCCAACCATATTAATAACCACATTAAACATAAATGGCCTAAGCACCCAAATTAAAAAGTCAAGAGATTGTCAGATTGGATAAAAAACAAAACTCAATTATATGTTGCCTACCAAAAACTCACTTTAAATACAAAGACACCAGGAGTTAAAAGGATGGAAAAAGATGCCAATACTAACACTAATTTTTTAAAAAGTTACGTTTTAATATCAGACAATGTACATGTCAGAAAAAGAATATTACCAGGAAGAGTTATGTCATAGTAATAAAGGCATCAGTTCATCAAGAAAGAGAATATTCTTGAATGTTAATATACTTAATAGCAGAACTTCAAAATACATGATACAAAAACTGATAGAAATGAAAGAAGATAGACAAAGCTACAATTTTAGAGACCAGTACTCCCTTCTTAATCACTGACCTAACAAGTAGACAAAAAAATAAGTAAACATAGAAAAGACTTGAATAACAGTATCAAGCATCTTGTCCTAATATTTATAGAACATTCTACCCAATGACTGCAGAATACATATTTCTTTCAAGGGACCATGAAATTACCAATTTAAGCCATATTCTGGGCCATAAAGCAAGTTTCCATAAGTGTACAATGATTCAAATAATACCAAATGCTTTCTCCGTCTACCAAAACCGAAAAAAACAAACCCAGTGCTGTTGAGTTGATTCCAACTCATAGCGACCCTATAGGACAGTAGAACTGCCCCATAGAGTTTCCAAGGAGCGCCTGGTGGATTTGAACGGCTGACCCTTTGGTTAGCAGCTGTGGCACTTAACCACTACGCCACCAGGGTCTCTGTCTACAATGGTATTTAATTAGAAAATGGTATTAAATTAGAAAATACTACAAGGTATTTTCTTCAATAAGAAATTTATTTGGAAAAATTTTTAAGTACCTGCAGACAAAATGACAAACTTCTGACTAACTCATGGGACAAGGTAGAGATCAAAGGCAAATTATTTTCAATGGAATGAAAATGAAAATATGACATAACAAACTTTGTGGGATGTAACTAAAGCAATGCATAGAGACAATTTTTGGTATTAAATGGTATTAGAAAAGAAGAAAGATCTCAAATCAATAAGCTTCTACTTTAAAAAACTAGAAGAACAGCAAATTGAAACAAGTAAAGAAAGGAAAGAAGAGCAGAAATTAATGAAAGTGAAACAAACAATAGAGAAAATCAAAACCAAAAGCTGGTTTTTTAGGAAAATCAATAAGTTGGTAAGCCTCTAGTAAGACTGATCGGGAAAAGAAGACACAAATTACCAGTATCAAAAATGAAAAGGAACATTACCACAGACCCTACAGATATCCAAAGGACAATAAAGGATTAGTATTAAAAACTTTATGCCAGTAAGTTTGACATAGATGCAATGGACAGATTCCTTGAAAATCACAACTAACGAAACCACACAAGAAGGTACAGGTAACCTGAACACCTCTGTATCTATTAACAAAATTAAGTTTAACATCTTTCCACAAGGAAACTTCAGGCTCAAATGGCTTTACTTGTGAATTCTATCAAACATTTAAGGAAGAAATAACATCGGTTCTACAAAATCTTTTCAAGAAAATTGTGAGGAGGGAACAGTTACCAGCTCATTTAATAAAGGGAACATTACCCTAATACCAAAATTTTACAAGAAAACTGCAGACTAAAACTGCCATGTGAACACAGATGCAAAAAGTCATAATATGTTAGGAAATCTAGTCCAGTAATATATAAAAAGGATAAGGATACACCATCACCAAGTGGAGCTTAGCATTTGAAAATAAACTGATGAAATTCATGTTAATGGACCGAAAAAAAGAAAGATGTTATCTCAATAGATACAGAAAGAGCATTTGACAAAATCCAACATCTACCTTCCTGACAAAATCTCTCAGCAAACTCGGAACACTTCCTCAAGGGGATAACGGACACCTATGAAATACCTACAGCTAACATCGTATTTAATGACAAAAGATTGAATTCTTTTCCCCTGTAGCTGGGAAAAAGGCAAGGATGACCACTCTCCTCAGTACATGCATTCATTATTGTACTGAAGGTTCCAGCTAGTGCAATAAGATAACAAAAAGAAATAGGAGGCCCTCAGAAAGGAAGAAGTAAAATTCTTTTTGTTCACAGACAACATGATCATCCATATCAGAGGTCAGTATAATTCAAATGTGAACAGCAGTCCTTTAAACAAATGCTGGAACACATGCAAAAATATGAACCTAGACCCTTACATCATACACAAAAACTCAGGAGGCAGGGCCAAGATGGCAGAATAGGCAAGCACTTCCTGTGGTCCCTCTTACAACAAAGACCTGAAAAAAACAAGTAAATTGATGATATATGACAATCTAGGAGCTCTGAACATCAAAGACAAAGTTGAGGAGTCAGACTGAGCACCAAGGGGAAGGACAGTTCAGAAGCAGCAAAGAAGTGCCAGACCTGATCTGGCTGGCACCCTGCACACTCGATCCTTTGGTGCACGCAGGCTGAGGCAAGCAGTAGTGCTTGGGATGGGTTTTGCCACACTGGGAGAAACTGGGCAGCGGAGAGTCTGCGTGAGCCTCCAGAGCCAGGGGAAGCGGTGCTGGCTGTGTAAAAGTTAAGTGCAATTATCTAACCTACCATGCAGGATCAAAATAGCCCTTTCCCCTATGGGACTTCGTAAGGCAGAAGTGCCTCTCTTCCCTCTCATCTGCCCTCTCCCTGTTCTGCTCCAGTGCTGGTCCAGCAGCGTTCAGCCGTTGCCGCACCCCCTACCCCAGAAGTGGGACCTGTCACGCCTGACCCAGTCTCCCAGCTTTGGGGAGGGAACGAATAAACAAAAAAAGGAGGCCACCAGCTCCTCTAAGCTGTGAGCTCAGAGCTAACCACGCCCAAACCAGTCTCCGGGCTTTAAAAAAACGCTTCAAAAAATCCTCTAAGCCAGGAACTCAGGGCAGGCACTGCCCATTTGCTAGGTACAGGCATAAGCGGTCCACAGACTTCAAATGCCTTTCATCCCTGCCTAGACCTTTGTGGGCCCATTCAACAGCATAGGCCCTCATTAGCATAGTACAACAGGGTATATACCTAAAGCCTATTTTCAACCGCAACACCTAAGGGGGAATGGCAGATTTGTGACATTTGACACCGTCCTGCCCATTAAGCAGGATTCTTACCTGCCCACATCAGGGGCCTAAGAACTGGAGGCTTCACGCAGTCCACGTAGCCACCCATAACAGGGGTCCTAGAATAAATGATGCCTCCCAGTCCTTACAGCCAATAGCACTGGGTACCCAAAGTGCAGCTGCAAAACCCACCCACCTACATGCTCAAGGGGGCAGGGACATATCTTCCACCTAGGCACTCAAAGGCAACCGTCAGCTCCCTTCCTTGCTCAGCACATAACCCCCTACTGCAGCCAGATACCTGTGCCTGCCCCAATCACCCCTACGTAGCCCTGCCAATCTAGCACTGTAGGTGAGAGCCTGTACCACACACTCAGTGACTGACGACCTGGACACCTGAGCTGAATCCACACAATGAAAGTAAATGGACTCCTGGGCTCATACAACTAGTAGCAGCTCTAACCACCGGGTGACAGGATGTGAGAGCTTCAAAGATGTCAATAATCAAGGTAGCTCACACGACCACCCTATTTGTGCGTATCAAAACAAGAAGCTAGGCCACTGTAAGCAAACATACATTAAATAAATACAGTAACTGATTAATGGCTTGGAGAAAACAGTCAATAGCAAATCACATAAAGTGGCAGACCATGATGGCTCCAGCAAGCGACCAAAACAAAGAACCAGGAAACCTCCTGGAGGGAGAGAAGATCTTGGAATTACCAGAGGTAGAATTCAAAAGATTAATTTACAGAGCTCTTCAAACGATCAGGGAAGAGATCAGGCAAAACTAAAATCAAGCCAAGTAACACACAGACAAAGCAACAGAGGAATTTAGGAAAACTACACAAGTGCAGAATGACATATTTAACAGACTGCTAGAATCCATTGAGAGACAGCAAATAGAAATCTGAAAGATTAACAATAAAATTTCAGAATTAGACAATTCAATAGAAAGTCATAGGAGCAGAATTGAGGCAACAGAAGTCAGAATTACTGACTTCTTAGAAACTCTAAGAATTACATGGGACTCTATCAAGAGGAATAATCTACAAGTGATTGGAGTGCCAGAACAGGGGGAATAACAGGAAATACAGAGAGGATTGTTGAAGATTTCCTGGCAGAAAACTTCCCTGATATTGTGAAAGACAAAAAGATATCTATCCAAGAAGTTCATTGAACCCCATACAGGGTAGATCCCAAAAGAAAGTCACCAAGACATATTATATCAAACTTGCCAAAACCAAAGATAGAGAATTTTAAGAGCAGCTAGGGATAAATGAAAAGTCACCTACAAAGAAGAGTCAATAAGACTAAGCTCGGACTACTCAGCAGAAACCATGCAGGCAAGAAAACAATGGTATGACATATATAAAGCCTTGAGGGAAAAAAAACTGCCAGCCAAGAATTATATATCCAGCAAAACTGTCTCTTAAATATGAAGACGAAATTAGGTCATTTCCGGATAAACAGAAGCTAAGGGAATTCTAAAAACCAAACCAAAACTACAAAATTACAAATACTAAAGGGAGTCCTCTAGCTAGAGAATAATTTCAGATAACAACCCAAGACTAGAACACAGGACAGAACAACCAGATATCAACCCAGGTAGGGAAGTCACAAAAATAAATAAAAGGTAAAACACTGAAAATAGGGAAACAGAGACGTCAATATGTAAAAGATGACAACATTAAAAACGAGGAACTAAATAGTGTTGTCAGAACTTTCACATGGAGATGAAATCAAGGTGATATCAAGAAATAAAACACTGGTTTAAACTTAGAAAAATGGAGGTAAATTTTAAGATAACCACAAAGGAAACTAACAATCCTACATATCAAAATAAAAAAGGAGAAAAACATAAAGATTCAGTATATACAAAATCAACAACAATGAAAAAGAAGAAAGAAAATACATAAAGAAAAACGACTCAGCTGAGTGAAATAACTCAATCACAAAAGGACAAATATTGTATGAGACCACTGCTGTAAATACTCGTGAAAGAGTTTACATAGAAAAAGAAACAATCTTTGATGGTTACGAGAGAGGGGAGGGGTGGGGATGGAAAAACACTTAATAGATAATTAAAAAAAAACAAACCCACTGCCGTTGAGTCGATTCCAACTCATAGCGACCCTATAGGACAGAGTAGAACTGCCCAACAGAATTTCCAAGGAACACCTGGTAGATTCAAACTGCTGACCTCTTGGTTAGCAGTCGTACCACTTAACCACTGCACCACCAGGGTTTCCTAACAAGTGGAAATTTTGGTGAAGGGTAAGACAGTATACAGTATTGGGGAAGTCAGTTACAGGCAAGGTCATGGTAGCTCCACAGACCAGTCCAAACTCCCTGAGGGACCAAATTGCTGGGCTGAGTGCTGTGGGACCATGACCTTGGGAAATATCTAGCTCAACTGGCATAACATAGTTTATAAAGAATACGTTTTACATTCTACTTTGGTGAGTAGCATCTGGGGTCTTAAAAGCCTGTGAGTGGTCATCTAGGATACTCCACTGGTCTCACCCCTTCAGGAGCAAGGAAGAATGAAGAAAACTAAAGATACTAGATGGTGCTCAGCTACCACCACTGACTTCTCTGACAGGGATCACAATAGATGGTCCTGGACAGAGCTGGAGAAAAATGCAGAGCAAAATTCTAACTCAAAAAGAAGGACCAGACTTGCACACCTGACAGAGACTGGAGAAACCCTGAGAGTGCGGCCCCTGGACACCCTTTCAGCTCAGTAGTGAGGTCACTCCTGAGGTTCACCCTTCAGCCAAAGATTGAAGAGGTGCATGGAACAAAACAAGACTAAAGGGGCCCACCAGCCCTGGGGCAGGGACTGGAAGGCAGGAGGGAACAGGAAAGCTGGTAATAGGGAACCCAGGGTTGAGAAGGGAGATTGTTGACATGTCGTGGAGCTGTTAACCAATGTCAGAACAACATGTGTACTAATCGTTTGATGAGAAATTAGTTTGTTCTAAAGTACAAAAAATAAAAATAATAAAAAGAAAAATGACTCAGCACAGAAAATTAGGTGGAACAAAGCAACTGTCAACAACACACAAAAAATACATCAAAATGACAGTGCTAAACTCATACCTATCAATAATTATGTAAATGGACTAAATGCACAAATAAAGAGACACAGAATGGCAGAATGGATTAAAAAACAAGGTCTACCTATATGCTGTCTATAAGAGCCACACCTTAAACTCAAAGAACACAAACTAAAACTCAAAGGGTGGAAAAAAATACATCAAGCAAACAACAATCAAAAAAGAGCAGGAGTGGCAATATTAATCTCCGACAAGTAAACTTTACAGCAAAATCCACTGCAAAGGATAAGGAAGGACACTATATAATGACTAAAGGGTCAATACCATAATAAATATATATGCACCCAACGACAGGGCTCCAAAATACATAAAACAAACTCTAACACCATTGAAAAGAGAAAGAGATAAATCCACAATAATAGTAGGAGACTTCAACACCACTTTCGGTGAAGGACAGAACATCCAGAAAGAAGCTAAATAAAGACAGAGAAGACCTAAATGCTAAAATCAACCAACTTGATCTTACAGACATACAGAACATACACAAAACTTAGCAAATATTAAAAGCTAAAAGTACGCAACTTCTATAAGAAACATCTTAGTGACATTACGCTTGGCAAAGAATTTTTAAATAGGAGACAAAAAGCACAAATTATAAAAGGAAAAAATATCAATAAACCGGACCTCATCAAAATTTTGCACTTCAAAAGACAGTGTTGTTACAAAAATAAAAGGCAAGCTACAGACTGCGATAAAATATCTGCAAAACATACATTCGACAAAAGTGTCATAGCTGGGATATATTACAACTCATTTCTAGTAAGACAACACAATTTTAGAAATGAAGAAAATGAGTTAAAAAACTAGAAATGTGAATAAAGTACGGTCTTTATTTAATCAAAATGTATAAAAAATGATTCATTAGTTATAACAAATATACCATATTAATGCAGATATTAATTACAGGGGAAACCAGGTACAGAATTTATGGGAACTCTGTGCTAGCTTCATAATTTTTCTGTAAATCTAAAATTGTTCTAAAAAATAAAGTCCATTTTTTTTAATGAGCAAAGATTTTTATAGACACTTCACCAAAGAATATATTAAGATGCCAAATAAGTATGTAAAAAGATGCTCAACATGATTAATCACTGTTCTTGTGTGCCTTTGAGTTGATTCTGACTCATAGCAACCCTTCAGAACAGCAGAGTACAACTGCCCCACAGAGTTTTCTAGGCTGTAATCTTTATGGGAGTAGATTGCCGGGTCTTTTCTCCTGCAGATCGCTGGGTAGGTTGCAAACGTCTAGGAAACCCTATGGGGCAGTTCTGTCCTACGGGGTCGCTATGCATTGGAATCGACTGGACAGCAGTGGGACATATGCAAAATCAGTATCCCGTTTGTGTTTAAGTTAATCACCCATAATGCAGACCTGCTCTCAGAAGTTGTGTCTTGATTACACTTGTTGTTTTTATAGTGTTGATGGTTTTTTACTAAGTTGTTCATATATGAAGTCCTTATTACTTGAATTTATAAGATGGCTGGCTGGAATTAGGAGTGTAATCTGTTGTCATGGAAACCAGTTTTTCTATTTTCCTACACATGTGCTAATATAGAGATAAAATCTACAGCCAGAGTTAGAATTTGTAAATCCTGAAACAGACGGTTACCAAACAAACAAACAAAAAACAAACTTGTTGCCATCGAGTCAGTTCTGACTCATAGCGACCCTAGAGGACAGAGCAGGACTGCCCCACAGAGTTTCCAAGGAGCACCTGGTAAATTCGAACTGCTGATCTTTTGGTTAGCAGCCATTGCACTTAACCACTATGCCTCCAAGGTTTCCTACATGGTTACACTCCCTTGTATTTTTTTCAAAATCCCTTTAAAATGTACCAAATTGGAAATAGTATTCTAATAACATGTTAATTATTGCCAAGTTTGTAAAGAGGGCTTTACGTTCTACTTTATTTGGTAACTTCTAATAATAAATCCTAGTCATGACATTATTGATGTCCCTTGAACATGAAAACAGCCTGATCATACAACATAAATATCTCACAGATCATATCCGAAGCTAAAGGACCTCTTAACGTATATATTTGCCTCTGTTAAATATTTTGGAGGAATTATCAAGATCAATTCAGTTCTATTCCTATTGTTATTAATTTAATCCAAAATGTATCATCTGTGTATGTAATGAGGGTAGCTCCTAATTTCATCATCCATGCCATTATTAAATTACTAAATATTGGTACTAAGGGACAGATTATAATGGAGTGTCATTAAATGTCCTTTCACACTGACCCAGAACCAGAAAGAAATAATAGCTAACATTTACAGAGTGTACAATCGGCTTTCACACACATCGATAGTTGAACCTTCACTTATTCAACACACATTTCTGAAACTGAGAGCCAATTCTATGCCAAGCATTGACTAGATACTGGGGATACAATGGTGATCCTTAGAATAGCTCTACAGCAGTGGTTATCAAGGTGTAATCTCAGAACCAGCAGCCTCCTCATCACCTGAGAACTCATTAAAATTGCAAATTCTCAAGCCTCACCCCAGAACTGAACCAGACACTGTAGGGGTAGAGAGGGCCCACAATTTTTTTAACAAGCCCTCCAGGTGATTCTGATGAGTGCTCAAGTCTGAGAACCACTGCCCTGTAAAATAGCGCTATATATATTAGGAAATCGAGGCTCAGAGAGGGATGTAACAGTTGAGATACACTTTTTTTTCCACCACCTAGTGCCAGAACTTAGAAATGTGTCTGGCATATAGTACAGCCAATTGGTGTCGAGTTTATTCTGGCTCATGGCAACCCCATGTGCCGTGTAGAACTGTGCACCATAGGGTTTATTCTGGGTGGATTCAAACTGCTAAACCTTTCTCCAATACTAGCCGAGCTGAGTTCTTAACAACTTGGATCACCCAGGGACTGCTGACATATACTATTAAAAAAAAAACAAAAAAACTTGCTTTAAGTCGATTCAGACTCATGGCGACCCCATAGGACAGAGTAGAACTACCTCGTAGGGTTTCCAAGGCTGTAATCTTTACAGAAGGAAACTGCCACATTTTTCTCCCATGGAGCGGCTTTTGGATTAGAACCACCAAACTTTTGGTTAGCAGCTGAGTATTTAACCACTGGATCACCAGGGCTCCTCTGGCATGTTGTTGTTGTTGTTGTTAGGTGCCGTCAAGTCGGTTCCGACTCATAGCGATCCTATGCACAACAGAACGGAACACTGCCCCGTCCTGAGCCATCCTTAAAATCGTTGTTATGCTTGAGCTCATTGTTGCAGCCACTGTGTCAATCCACCTCGTTGAGGGTCTTCCTCTTTTCTGCTGACCCTGTACTTTGCCAAGCATGATGTCCTTCTCTAGGGACTGATCCCTCCTGACAATATATCCAAAGTATGTAAGACACAGTCTCACCATTCTTGCTTCTAAGGAGCATTCAGTTTGTCATACTGTGGGGGCTTGCATGTTGCTGTCATGCTGGAAACTATGCCACCAGTATTCAAATACCAGCAGGGTCACCCATGGAGGACAGGTTTCAGTTGAGCTTCCAGACTAAGACAGACTAGGAAGAAGGATGCAGCAGTCTACATCTGAAGAGCATTAGCCAGTGAAAGCTTTATGAATAGCAGTAGAACATTGTCTGATATAGTGCTGGAAGGTGAGCACCCCAGGCTGGAAGGCACTCAAAAGATAACTGGGGAAGAGCTGCCTCCTCAAAGTAGAGTCAACCTTAATGACGTGGATGGAGTAAAGCTTTCAGGACCTTCATTTGCTGATGTGGCATGACTCAAAATGCGAAGAAACAGCTCCAGACCTCCATTAATAATCGGAACCTGGAATGTACGAAGTATGAATCTAGGAAAATTGGAAATCATCAAAAATGAAATGGAACGCATAAACATTGATATCCTAGGCATTAGTGAGCTGAAATGGACTGGTATTGGCCATTCTGAATAGGACAATGCTATAGTCTACTATGCTGGGAATGACAACTTGAGGAATGGTGTTGCATTCATCGTCAAAAAGAACATTTCAAGATCTATCCTGAAGTACAACGCTGTCAGTGATACGATAATATCCATACACCTACAAGGGAGACCAGTTAATACGATTATTATTCAAATTTGCGCACCAACCACTAGGACCAAAGATGAAGAAATAGAAAATTTTCTTCAGCTGCTGCAGTCTGAAATTGATTGAACATGCAATCAAGATGCACTGATAATTACTGGTGATTGGAATGTGAAAGTTGGAAACAAAGAAGAAGGATCAGTAGTTGGAAAATATGGCCTTGGTGATGGAAACAATGCCAGAGATCAAATGATAGAATCCTGCAAGACCAACAACTTCTTCACTGCAAATACCTTCTTTCACCAACATAAACGGCGACTATACATATGGACCTCGGCAGATGGAACACACAGAAATCAAATTGACTACATCTCTGGAAAGAGACGATGGAAAACCTCAATATCATCAGTCAGAACAAGGCCAGGGGCCGACTGTGCAACTGACCATCAATTGCTCATATGCAAGTTCAAGCTGAAACTGAAGAAAATCAGAGCAAGTCCACGAGAGCCAAAATACGGCCTTGAGTATATCCCACCTGAATTTAGAGACAATCTGAAGAATAGATTTGACACACTGAACACTAGTGACCGAAGACCAGATGAGTTGTGGCATGACATCAAGGACATCATATATGAAGAAAGCAAGAGGTCACTGAAAAGACAGGAAAGAAAGAAAAGACCAAAATGGATGTCAGAGGAGACTCTGAAACTTGCTCTCGAACGTCGAGCAGCTAAAGCAAAAGGAAGAAATGATGAAGTAAAAGAACTGAACAGAAGATTTCAAAGGGCGGCTTGAGAAGACAAAGTGAAATATTATAATGACATGTGCAAAGAGCTGGAGATGGAAAACCAAAAGGGAAGAACATGCTCACAGTTCCTCAAGCTGAAAGAATTAAAGAAAAAATTCAAGCCTCAAGTTGCAATAGTGAAAGATTCTATGGGGAAAATGCTAAATGATGCAGGAAGCATCAAAAGAAGATGGAAGGAAAACACAGAGTCATTATACCAAAAAGAATTAGTCCATGTTCAACCATTTCAAGAGGTAGCATATGATCAGGAACTGATGGTACTAAAGGAAGAAGTCCTCTGGCATATAGTATAGAAACTCATTGCCGTCAAATTGGTTCCGACTCATAACAACCCTATAGGACAGAGTAGAACTGCCCCATAGGGTTTCCAAGGAGCAGCTGGTAGATTCAAACTGTTGACCTTTTGGTTAGCAGCTGAGATCTTAATCACTGCACCACCAGGGCTCCACCATGTTGTACAGGCACCCAATAAAGATTTGCTGGATGAAGAAATGAATGAATTCTCCAAAAAGTTGTGCTATCACCCAGTTATGGCAATAGACCAAGGAATATAATCCTAACTTGTTTAAAATACATGTAAAGATAATGAATATATTTCATCTGGAAAGAGAAATGTTTTCTGTGACACCAAGAATTATAATTTTAAAACTAGTACTTTTGACTTTCACTTAAAAGAGAAAGTTCTCACCATTTATAATAGCTCCTAAAAAAGTAAAATACCTCGGAATAAATCTAACCAGGGATGTAAAAGACTTATACAAATAAAACTACAAAACACTACTGCAAGAAACCAAAAGAGCTCTACATAAATGGAAAAAACATACCATGCTCATGGATAGGTAGACTCAATATTGTGAAAATGACAATTATACCCAAAGCAATTTATAAATACTACGCAATCCCGATCCAAATACCAACAATATTCTTTAAGGAGATGGAAAAAATTACCATTAACTTTATATGGAAAGAGACGAAGCTCTGGATAAGTAAAGCACTATTAAAGAAGTAGAAGGACTTGCACTACCTGACCTCAGAACCTACTATATAGCTATGGTAGTCAAAACAGCGTGGTACTGGTATGACAACAGAAACATTGACCAATGGAAAAGAATTGAGAATACAGATGTAAATCCATTCACCTATGGTCACTTGATCTTTGGGAAGGGCCCAGAATCCATCAACTGGGGAAAAGACAGTCTTTTTAACAAATGGTTCTGGCAAAACTGGATGTCCATCTGCAAAAAATGAAACAGGACCCATACCTAATACCATATACAAAAACTAATTCAAACTGGATAAAGACCTAAATATAAAGTCAAAAGCTATGAAGCTCAAAGAAGAAAAAATAGGATCAACACTAGAGGCCCTATTACATGGCATTAACAGGATACAAACCAGAACCAACAACACACAAACTCCAGAAGATAAGCTAGATAACTGGGATCTTCTAAAAATTAAACACTTAATGCTCATCAAAAGACTCTACCAAAAGAGAAACTACAGACTGGGAAAATTTTGGCTATTACAAATTAGACAATGGTCTAATCTCTAAAATCTACAAGAAAATCCAACACCTCTACAACAAAAAGACAAATAATCCAATTAAAAAATGGGCAAAGGAAATGAACAGACATATCACCGAAGAAGACACTCAAGCGGCCAACAGACACATGAGGAAATACTTGTGATCACTAGCCACTAAAGAAATGCAAATCAAAACCACGATGAGATACCAACTCACCCTGGCATTATTGGCTGTGGGGAGATGGGAAATTCTTATGCACTGTTGGTGGGAATGAAAAATGATACAGCCATTTTAGAAAATGATATGGTGCTTCCTTAGAATACTAGAAATAGAAGTACCATATGATCCAGCAATCCCACTCCTAGGAATATCTCCTAGAGAAATAAGAGTCGTCACATGAATAGAGATATGCACACCCATGTTCACTGCAGTATTGTTCACAACAGCAAAATGATGAAAACAACCTAGATGTCCATCAATAGATGAATGGATAATCAAACTGTGGTACATACACATAATGGAGTATTGTTGTTGTTGTTAGCTGCCGTTGAGTGAGTTCCAACTCATAGCGACCCTATGCACAATAGAATGAAACACTGCCCGGTCCTGCGCCATCCTTAAAATCGTTGTTATGTTTGAGCTCGTTGTTGCAGCCACTGTGTCAATCCACCTCGTTGAGGGTCTTCCTCTTTTCTGCTAACCCTCTACTTTGCCAAGCATGATGTCCTTCTCCAGGGACTGATCCCTCCTGACAACATGTCCAAAGTATGTAAGACGTAGTCTCGCCATCCTTGCTTCTAAGGAGCATTCTGGCTGTACCTCTTCCAAGACAGATTTGTTCATTCTTTTGGCAGTCCATGGTATATTCAATATTCTTCATCAACACCACTATTCAAAGGCACCAATTCTTTGGTCTTCCTTATTCATTGTCCAGCTTTCGTATGCATATGATGTGATTGAAAATACCATGGCTTGAGTCTGGGGCACCTTAGTCTTCCAGGTGACATCTTTGCTCTTCAAAACTTTAAAGGGGTCCTTTGCGGCAGATTTCCCCAATGGGCAATGGGTCATTTGATTTCTTGGCTGCTGCTTCCATGGCTCTTGATTGTGGATCCAAGTAAAATGAAATCCTTGACAAATTCAATCTTATCTCCGTTTATCATGATGTTGCTCATTGGTCCAGTTGTGAGGATTTTTTTTTTTTTATTAACTTTTATTGAGCTTCAAGTGAACGTTTACAAATCAAGTCAGATTGTCACATATAAGTTTATATACATCTTACTCTGTACTCCCACTTGCTCTCCCCCTAATGAGTCAGCCCTTCCAGTCTCTCCTTTCGTGACAATTTTGCCAGCTTCCAACTCTCTCTATCCTCCCATCCCCCCTCCTGACAGGAGATGCCAACACAGTCTCAAGTGTCCACCTGATATAATTAGCTCACTCTTCATCAGCATCTCTCTCCTACCCACTGTCCAGTCCCTTTCATGTCTGATGAGTTGTCTTCGGGGATGGTTCCTGTCCTGTGCCAACAGAAGGTTTGGGGACCATGACCGCCGGGATTCCTCTAGTCTAAGTCAGACCATTAAGTATGGTCTTTTTGTGAGAATTTGGGGTCTGCATCCCACTGATCTCCTGCTGCCTCAGGGGTTCTCTGTTGTGCTCCCTGTCAGGGCAGTCATCGATTGTGGCCAGGCACCCACTAGTTCTTCTGGTCTCAGGATGATGTAGGTCTCTGGTTCATGTGGCCCTTTCTGTCTCTTGGGCTCTTAGTTGTTGTGTGACCTTGGTGTTCTTCATTCTCCTTTGCTCCAGGTGGGTTGAGACCAATTGATGCATCTTAGATGGCCGCTTGTTAGCATTTAAGACCCCAGACGCCACATTTCAAAGTGGGATGCCAGTTGTGAGGATTTTTGTTTACTTTTTTTTTTTTTTATGTTGAAGTGCAATCCATACTGAAGGCTGTGGTCTTTGATCTTCATTAGTAAGTGCTCCAAGTCCTTTTCACTTTCAGCAAGCAAGGTTGTGTCATCTGCATAACGCAGATTGTTAATGAGTCTTCCTCCAATCCTGATGCCCCGTTATTCTTCGTATAGTCCAGCTTCTCAGACTATTCGCTCAGCATACCAATTGAATAGGTACGGTGAAAGGATACAACCCTGACACACACCTCTCCTGACTTTAAACCAATCAGCGTCCCCTTGTTCTGTCCGAACAACTGCCTCTTGATCTATGTAAAGGTTCCTTAGGAGCACAATTAAGTGTTCTGGAATTCCCATTCTTCGCAATGTTATCCGTAATTTGTTATGATCCACACAGTCGAATGCCTTTGCATAGTCAATAAAACATAGGTAAACATCCTTCTGGTATTCTCTGCTTTCAGCCAGGATCCATCTGACATCAAAAATGATATCCCTGGTTCCACATCCTCTTCTGAAACGAGCCTGAATTTCTGGCAGTTCCCTATCGATATACTGCTGCAGTCGTTTTTGTATTACCTTCAGTAAAATTTTGCTTGTGCGTGATATTAATGATAAAAAAAAATATTGTTCTATAATTTCCACATTCAGTTGGATCACCTTTCTTGGGAATAGGCATAAATATGGATCTCTTCCAGCCAGTTGGCCAGGAAGCGGTCTTCCATATTTCTTGGCACAGACAAGTGAACGCCTCCAGTGCTGCATACATTTGCTGAAACATCTCAATTGATATTCTGTCAATTCCTGGAGCCTTGTTTATCGCCAATGCCTTCAGAGCAGCTTGGATTTCTTCCTTCAGTACCATTGGTTCCTGATCATATGCTACCTCTTGAAATGGCTGAACGGTGACTAATTCTTTTTGGTATAATGACTCTACGTATTCCTTCCATCTTCTTTTGATGCTTCCTGCGTCGTTTAAAATTTTCCCCATAGAATCCTTCACTACTGCAACTCAAGGCTTCAATTTTTTTCACTTCTTTCAGCTTGAGAAACGCCGAGCGTGTTCTTCCCTTTTGGTTTTCCATCTCCAGCTCTTTGCACGTGTCATTGTAATACTTTACTTTGTCTTCTAGAGCCGCCCTTTGAAATCTTCAGTTCTTTTATTTCATTATTTCTTCCTTTTGCCTTAGCTGCTCGACGTTCATAAGCAAGTTTCAAAGTCTCCTCTGACATCCATCTTGGTCTTTTTTTTCTTTCCTGTGTTTTCAACGACCTCTTGCTTTCTTCATACATGATGTCCTTGCACAACTCGTCTGGTCTTCGGTCACTGGTGTTCAATGTGTCAAATCTATTCTCGAGATGGTCTCTAAATTCAGGTGGGATATACTCAAGGTCATATTTTGGCTCTCATGGACTTGCTCTGATTTTCTTCAGTTTCAGCTTGAACTTGCATATGAGCAATTGATGGTCAGTTGCACAGTCGGCCCCTGGCCTTGTTCTGATGGAGGATATTGAGGTTTTCCATCGTCTCTTTCCAGAGATGTAGTCAATTTGATTTCTGTGTGTTCCATCTGGTGAGGTCCATGTGTATACCAAAAAAACCAAACCCAACGCTGTCGAGTCGATTCCAACTCATAGCGACCCTATAGGACAGAGTAGAACTGCCCAATAGAGTTTCCAAGGAGCGTCTGGCGGATTTGAACTGCCGACCTCTCGGTTAGCAGCTGTAGCACTTAACCACTATGCCACCAAGGTATCTATGTGTATAGTCACTGTTCATGTTGATGAAAGAAGGTATTTGCAATGAAGAAGTTGCTGGTCTTGCAAAATTCTATCATTTGATCTCCGGCACTGTTTCCATCACCAAGGCCATATTTTCCAACTACTGATCCTTCTTCTTTGTTTCCAGCTTTCACATTCCAATTACCAGTGATTATCAATGCATGTTCGATCAATTTCAGGGTGCAGCAGCTGATAAAAATCTTCTATTCATCTCTGGCTTTAGTAGTTGGTGCATAAATTTGAATTATAGTCGTATTAACTGGTTTTCCTTGTAGGTAGATGGATATCATCCTATCACCGACAGCGCCGTACTTCAGAATAGATCTTGAAATGTTCTTTTCAACAATGAATGAGATGTCATTCCTCTTCAAGCTGTCATTCCCGGCATAGTAAACCATATGATTTTCCATTTCAAAATGGCCAATACCAGTCCATTTCAGCTCCCTATTGATGTTCATGTGTTCCATTTCATTTTTGATGATTTTCAATTTTCCTAAATTCATACTTCATATTTGCCACATTCCATTAACAGATGTTTGCAGCTGTTTCTTCTCATTTTGAGTCACGCCACATCAGCAAATGAAGGTCCTGAAAGCTTTACTCCATCCACGTCATTAAGGTCCACTCTACTTAGAAAAGGCAGCTCTTCCCCAGTCATCTTTTGAATGCCTTCCAACCTGGGGGGCTCATTTTCCAGCACTATATCAGACAATGTTCCATTGCTATTCATAAGGTTTTCACTGGCTAATGCTTTTCAGAAGTAGACCGCTGGGTCCTTCTTCCTAGTCTGGCTTAGTCTGGAACCTCAGATGAAACCTGTCCTCCATGGGTGGCCCTGCTGGTATCTGAATACCCGTGGCATAGCTTCCAGCATCACAGCAACATGCAAGCCCCCACAATATGAGAAACTGACAGACACGCGGAGGAATGGAGTATTATGCAGTGATAAAGAACAACCATGTATCTCTGAAGCATCTCATAACATGGATGAATCTGGAGGACATTAGGCTGAGTGAAATGAGTCAATCACAAAAGGACAAATATTGTATGAGGTCATCACAGTAGAAACTCATGAAAAGGTTTACACACAAAAAGAAATAATCTTTGATGGCTATGAGGAAGGGGAGGGTTGAGGATGGAAAAACACTAAAAAGACAATAGATAACTGGTGACTTTGGTGAAGGGTTAGACAGTACACAATACTGGGGATGCCAGCACAGCTTGTACAAGGCAAGGTCATGGAAGCTCCAGAGATACATCCAAACTCCCCAAGGGGCCGAAATCCTGGGCTGAGGCCTGTGGAGACCATGGTCTCAGGGAACATCTACCTCAATTGGCATAACATAGTTTGTAAGGAAAATGTTCTACGTTCTACTTTGGTGAGTAGTGTCTGGGATCTTAAAAGCCTGTGCATGGCCATCTAGAATACTTCACTGGTCTCACCCCATCAGGAGCAAGGTAGAATGAAGAAAACTAAAGATTTAAGTGAAAGATTAGTCCAAAGGACTAAAGGACAGCATCTACCATGGCCTCCACCAGAGTGAGTTCAGTACAGCTAGATGGTGCCCGGCTAACACCACTGACTGCTCTAACAGGGATCACAGTAGAGGGTCTTTGACAAAGCTGGAGAAAAATACAGAACAAAATTCTAACTCAAAAAGAAAGACCTGACTTCCTGGCCTGACAGAGACTTGAGAAACTCTGAGAGAATGGCCTCCAGACACTCTTTCAGCTCAGTCATGAAGTTGCTCCTGAGGTTCACCCTTCAGCCAAAGATTAGACAGAACCATAAAACACAAAAAGACTAAAGGGGGACAAAGCCCGGGGACAAAGCCCAGGGACAAGGACTAGAAAGCAGGAGGGAACAGGAAAGGTGGTAATAGGGAGCCCAAGGGTGAGAAGGGAGAGTGCTGACATGTTGTGGGGTTGTTAACCAATGTCATAAAACAGTATGTGTACTGTTTAATAAGAAACTAGTTTGTTCTGTAAGCCTTCATCTAAAGTACAATAAAAATATCAAAAATAAATACACAAAGTCAAAAAAAAAAAAAGAGGAAGTTCTCAAAGATGATTACTTTGAAAACTATCCAATTTTTCCATACCTTGTTATTTTGCCTTAATTTACTTAACTCCAGTTTATACTTTTCTGCTTCTTCTAGAGCTCTGTTCAGGCGGACTTCTGTGGCACTTTGGCTGGTGGCAGCCTGTTTTTGTAGTCGTCTTTTATTTTCTAGTTCCTGGATAGTAAAAAAGATATATGACACCTACAAATATATCATAAGTTCCCTTTTTGTTTTTTTTCAGCATTATCCATTTCCATATTCCTTGCTTTCTCCCAAATCTTGTTTCAGAAACTAAGCAGCTAGCGTCTGTATAAAAAGGCCAAAGGTAGCACTAAGTGCTAGAGATCTCAAGTTCTCACCCCAGATTGGTACTAGGAAGACATATCCTACAAGATGTAGTCATGAACTAGGCTTTCAAGTTACTTTTTTATTTGGAATTTTCTGTCTCCTTCTATACACCCAAGATGCAGTGCATGCCCTTTTTCTTTATTTTATAAGCAGCTTTTTATAATTGTAGTTCTTCCTTTGGAAACCTCCGCAAACACCAACGTAAGCCACAAATAGGCTCCCTCACGAAGGCTTTTTTTGAATAGACCTGGTAATGGATATTATTTAAGAAAACTTCAGTTAACTACGGGGCATTCTACACTAGCCTGAGCAGGAGTAATACATCTCATGCATGATTTTCCATGCCCTGGAATAGGTTTAAACCTACATTTTTTATAAATATTCTAGGAGATACTGTTGCAGAATCTGCAGGCCACACGTTTTGACACAGAAACCTAGAGGAGAAACCCTAAAATTCCACCACAATCGGCCACCTGCCAACCAGCCTCATCTCCAGCCATAGCTGTTAACCTTCAGCAACATCAGCAGTCCTTGCACCTCTCCCAGCCATGGCATTTCTTGCCTCCAAGCCTTTGTTCCTGCTCTTCCTTTTGTACTGCTCCTTCCCCACTCCTCATTTTTACCTGGCTAGTGAAGAGTAACCCATGAGTTGGAGTTGACTCTATGGTGACTAACAACAATGGCGCCTACTCATGGTGTAAGGCTCTGCTAGGGCTGTACACTAGGGTTTTGGCTTCTCTGGGAAGCCTTCCCTATCTAATACTTGCTATCCCCCGAGACTGGATTAGGTGCCCTTTCTTCAGAGCATCTATAGTACCTTGATACATTTATATCCTAGTACATTCTGTGTGGTATTCTGTGTGGTATTAAAACTATGGATTTACTTCAATTCCACCACTATAGTGTAAGCTCCCTGGGGACAGGAACTGTCTTAATTTCTGTTCTTCCAGCACTTCAGTGGCATCTAAGAGGCACTAATGACATGTTTGTTGAGCTGAACTTATTCTGTAGTATTAACCAATTTTTCTTTGCTTTCCTTATAATGTCCAGTAAACCTGTTGCCGTGAGTCAATTCTGACTCATGGCAACCCTACAGGACATAAGGGTTTCCGAGGAGCGGCTGGTGGATTCGAACTGCCGACCTTTTGGTTAGCAGCCAAGTTCTGAACCACAGCGCCATCGGGGCTCCGTAATGCCTACTGCAGGGCCTTAAATATTGTGGAACTGCGTGATGCAATTAAGAACACAGTTGCCTGTATTGTTCCTTTTTATAATTTTTTTCTCCTCGCATTATTACTGTGTTTTATTTGAAAACTGATCGCCCTGGCTCTGAGTAATTAAGGGGAAAAACAAAGCGAAACAAAACAAAACACATGCTGCTTTTTATGTAGGTTTCTAAATACATGACACTGTGTGTGGATACCATCTGCCATCACCAGCCCTCTCCACAGTTTTGTGGGCGGGAGCTACACCAAGAGCAAGCCGGATTTATCTCACTGTTCCCATCAAACAGGCAAAGATCTTCATTAGCTGCAAAGTCCACAAGGCTTGCAGCTTCATTTCTGCTTCATCCCTCTCATAGGAGTATGGAAATGAGTCGCCTTTGCCATTCTCTTTCCTGCTGCTGACTTTGTAACCTGCTTCACAGAAAAATGGAACCAATCCCTACTGCGTGATGTCCTGAATCAACACTCACCTTTTGGGAGAAGCAAAAATAAAAGGATAGCCAGAAGAACAGTAAAGTACAAAATAAAGTTTTTCTGAGTAAAGCCACTAAAGAAAGAAATTCTTATCAGAAAACTTGTAAACATTTGTCTTCAATCGCATTCTCTCTGGCACCTTTTAGAAAGTACAGATAAAATACCAACAATGTTATGAAAACTTGTATCCTGAAAATAAGGTCAATAAAGTAAATTGATTGCTCTTAAAAAAAAATAATAAAGCAGTTTACATGCTGCTAGACAAAAATTTTATGAAAAATCTCAAGCGTTGAATTTTACATTAGTTTTAAAAGAAAAAGCTGGATAGCTGAAAGAAAATAAAATCTAACTTTAAAACTCAAATACTGTGATATTTGAGAGGAAATAATTTACCGTTCTTTCATAATTCCTAAGGCATTCACTCCTGACAGGCACTGGGGGCAGGGTCAAGAGGAGGAGAGGGAATGTGGAGATGGATAAGGTGTGGCCCCTAGCTTCAAGGTGCCTTCAATCTAGCCGAAAAGAGGACATAGAACACACTGTCAATGAATCTGACCTAGTATCACAGGACCTGCACTCTGCACAGCGTAATACATATTCTTTTCAAGTGCATGTGAAGCATTCACCAAGACCAGCCATATTCCGGTCCATAAAACTAGTTAAAACACATTTGAAAAGAGTGGAGTCATGAAGAGTAAGTTCTCCTATCACAGCAGAACTAAATTAGAAATCAGTAACATAAAAATTCCTAATTATTTAGAAATTAATACAATTCTAAATAGCCCATGGGTCAAAAAAAGAAATCAGGAGAGAAATCAGAAAATATTTTGAATTAATGAAAATGAAGGAGCTAGTGGCACAGTGGTTAAAGTGACTGCTAACCGAAAAGTCAGCAGTTCTAAACCACCAGCGGTTCTGTGGGAGAAAGGTGTGGCAGTCTGCTTCCACAGAGATGTACAGCCTCGGGAAGCCTACAGGGCACTGTGAGTCAGAATCAACTCCACGGCAGTGGGTTTGACTTTGGTTTGGAATGAAGATGAAGCAACATCAAACATCTGCAACATCCCTGCAGATAAGGCGATGCCTAGAAGACATTTATACCTTTAGATGCTTCTACTGGAAAAGAAAACAGGACATCCATTATCTAAGCTTCTACCTTAAAAATACTGAAAAATAAGAGCAAATTAAAGCCAGATAAAAATGAAGGAAGTGGTAAAGGGCAGAAATCAATGAAACAGTACAAACAATAGAGAAAAATTAATGAAATCAAATGCTGATTTATCAAAAATTTCAATAAAATTGATAAGCCTCTAGCTAGATTGCTTAAGAGAAGACACAAACTATCAGTATCAGAAATTAAAAAGGGATCATCATTACAGATCATAAACATCATAAACACAATAAAGAAATATTATGGACAAATTCATGCCAATAAATTAAAAAACTTAGATAAAATGAATAAATTTTTCAGAAAACACGGATTTCCAAAACTGATTCAAAAAGTAATAGAAAATTAGAATAGAATCATATCTATTAAATAAATTGAATTGCTAATTAAAATACTTGCAAAAAGAAAACTCCACATCCACCTGGTTTCACTGATAAATTACATCAAACATATACATCAATGGACATATAGATCAGTGTTAGACAATGAAACCCAGAAACTGACCCATACACGTATAGTGAATTGATTTTCTACCAAAGTGCCACAGTAACTAAATGGGGGAAAGAATAGTATTTTCAACAAATGGTACTAGATATTTGTATGGAAAAAAAAAGAACTTTGATCCCTTTCTCAAGCCATACATGAAATCATCTTAACACATAAAGGCTAAAACTATAAAAGTTGCAGAGGGAACCATAGGAGAAAATTCATGACCCATGGAGTGGACAGAGATTTCTAGGGTAAAACGGAAAAAGCACAAACCACAAAAAATAACATATTGAAATTTGCCAAATTTAAAACTTCTGCCTTTGAAACATACTGTTAGGAAAATAAAAACAGCAAGTCAGATTAGGAATTTTTAGTAAATATTACTAAAGTGACTGAACAACCCCAAATGTGGTACCTATACAAATGTGTGACTTTAATTATTTTAGTATATGTTTTGCATTCAGTTAGGAAAAATGAAAATAAAACTATTACCCTTTCTACTGAAGACAGCTGTTGCTGTAATCCGTCACATTTTTTGTTTGCTTCTTCTGAAAGAGCTTTGTATTTTTCTATCTGAGACTGCTGTATGTTAACTGTACGCTGCTGTCGTCCACAATCTTCTGTAAGACTTTTCACCTGAGACTTTAAATCCAGAATTTCGTCTTCCTGTAGTCATAAAGGAATAGAGCAGTTGATTTGAAAAAAATACACGTTTGTTATCAAAACATAAGGCTGAGGAAAAAAAGGAGCTTCATGTGATCTTTCATGAGATAGTTATAGCTATTTCATGAAAAAAAACAAATTACATTCCATTTTCATCTTCAAAAGTCTAATACAGAAAATCCTAATTGTTAAGAAGTACTTAAAATTCTTCAGGCCTGTGAAATTCAACATCTAAGGATAAAGTTCAATATTTATATGCAATTTTTGAAATGAAAACTTAATGTGACTCCTATATCTCAATAAAGCTGTTATAAAAACTGTTAAGTGAAATTATTCCTAAAATGTCTTTGAATGTGAGAGCACTGTTTTTGCAAGGTTTTAAAAGCTTACCTTTTTATTGCATTCACATACAACATCATCCAGCTCCTCCTGCATAACACGGAGTTTAGCCTTTAGAAATCTCATCTGAGCTTCTGCGGATTTAAATCATTCTGTTTACTGTCTCTCCCCGAATCTAAGATGCATCAATTGTAAGACACACTATCATTTTATGAGAAAACAAAGTGCTCCCGATGGAGAATCTAGCTAGAGATCCCTGCATAAAGCTGAAATACTAAAGAGTCACACCCCTGGTGCAAAGGTAAATGAGAAATAAATCCACCCAACAGAAGGGAATAGTAAGGAAATGTTCACTTCTCAATACTGGAACTGAGTAAGGAGAAAGAGGTGGACAAAAAACTAAAAACCTCTCCTTAGAATGTGAACCACAAGCCAGTACTCATACAAGTTTACAGACTGAATTCATACCTACCAGAGTGGTCCAAAATGCCTCAAACAGAGAATTTAAAGTGGTCTCATCAGGTCCCCAAGTGTTTGGTAGAGACAAATACAAATCCCTTCTGGTAAAATGACGTCAATCCCAGCCCGTGAGATTATCAAATGCTATCGATTGTAACATGCATGCCAATTTCAGAGAAGCTAAGATTTAGTGTATGTGTCTTAGAATCAAAGAAATACACTATAATACCTTTCTGCTGACTCCTTCTACTACAAACTCTCATTAAGCTTTACCTTTGATATTTCACTGCTAGCAAAGCTTCTATATTCATGAATATCAGCAGCAAATCTTTGAGGTTTATATCTTATAGCCCCATAAAAGTAAATAAAGTGAAAACTGAACTAAGAACCCACTCACAATTCATCATTCATTAAAAAAATATACACTGAGTCCCTACTAGATTTTCAGTACAGTAAGAGTATTACAAGACAAGCCTTGTCCTCATGAGGCTTGTTTTGAGGAAACACTCTGAATTGCCTCTGAGAAATCACTAGAAAAAAATCCCGCTAACTCATACACACATGATCTGCACAACACAAAGCAGTGGTTGAGAGCCACCACGAGCTAGGCTGCTAATAACCAAGAGGGCAGTTCGCATCCACCAGATGCTCCTTGGAAACTCTATGGGACAGTTCTACCCTGTGCTATAGGGTCACTATGAGTTGGAATGGACTTGACGGCAATGGGTTTGGTTTTGTTTTTAGTATGCACCACAAAGGAGACCTGTTAGTACAGTGGTTACAGTGTCTGGCTGCTAACTAAAAGGTAGGTGGTTCGAACCCACCAGCCCTTCGGCAGGAGAAAAGACCTGGTGATCTGCTCCTGAAAGATTACAACCTAGGAAACCCTATGGGGCAGTTCTACTCTGTGCTACAGGGTCGCTGTGAGTCAGAATCAACTCAATGGCATGCAACAACAGTATGCAGCACAGTAATCATTACGCAAAGTTACAATTCTTCAGAGAATTAGACAGATACTCTTTATGATCATCTAATACAAACTGCTAACGTTTCGAATGAAGAAATTGCTATTATTTCTTTGTAGTATGTAAAAATCAAGTTTATAAAGAGGGAAAGCGATACCCATTAGAAAACTCATTTTCTTATTTTAACCTGATGCTACATCAATAATTCACACATCCTTCTGTATGTGCTGATTTAACACCAAATAAATAAAAAATACACCCTGAACCCCCTTGTAGATGAGTCCATTCCAACTCACAGCGACCCTATAGGACACAGTACAACTGTCCCATAGGGCTTCCAAGGCTGTAATCTTTATGGAAGCAGACTGCCACATCTTTCTCCCATTTAAAGTGACGGAAATTCTGAAAACATGTTTTTTTTTTTTTTTTATTAACTTTTATTAAGCTTCAAGTGAACGTTTACAAATCCAATCAGTCTGTCACATATAAGTTTACATACATCTCACTCCCTACTCCCACTTGCTCTCCCCCTCTTGAGTCAGCCCTTTCAGTCAGTCTCTCCTTTCGTGACAATTCTGCCGGTTTCCCTCTCTCTCTATCCTCCCATCCCCCCTCCAGACAAGAGTTGCCAACACAATCTCGAGTGTCCACCTGATATAATTAGCTCACTCTTCATCAGCGTCTCTCTCCCACCCGCTGACCAGTCCCTTTCATGTCTGATGAGTTGTCTTCGGGGATGGTGCCTGTCCTGTGCCAACAGAAGGTCTGGGGACCACGGCCGCCGGGATTCCTCTAGTCTCAGTCAGACCATTAAGTTTGGTCTTTTTATGAGAATTTGGGGTCTGTATCCCACTGATCTCCTGCTCCCTCAGGGGTCCTCTGCTGTGCTCCCTGTCAGGGCAGTCATCTATTGTGGCCGGGCACCCACTAGTTCTTCTGGTCTCAGGATGATGTAGGTCTCTGGTTCATGCGGCCCCTTCTGTCTCTTGGGCTCTTAGTTGTTGTGTGGCCTTGGTGTTCTTCACTTTCCTTTGCTCCAGGTGGGTTGAGACCAATTGATGCATCTTAGATGGCCACTTGTTAGCATTTAAGACCCCAGGCGCCACATTTCAAAGTGGGATGCAGAATGATTTCATAATAGAATTATTTTGCCAATTGACTTAGAAGTCCCCTCAAACCATGTTCCCCAGACCCCCGCCCTTGCTCCGCTGACCTTTGAAGCATTCATTTTATCCCGGAAACTTCTTTGCTTTTGGTCCAGTCCAACTGAGCTGACCTTCCATGTATTGAGTGTTGTCCTTCCGTTCACCTAAAGCAGTTCTTATCTACTGATTAATCAATAAAAAACCCTCTCCCACCCTCCCTCCCTCCCCCCCTCGTAACCACAAAAGTATGTGTTCTTCTCAGGTTTACTATTTCTCAAGATCTTATAATAGTGGTCTTATACAATATTTGTCCTTTTGCCTCTGACTAATTTCGCTCAGCATAATGCCTTCCAGGTTCCTCCATGTTATGAAATGTTTCACAGATTCGTCACTGTTCTTTATCGATGAGTAGTATTCCATTGTGTGAATATACCACAATTTATTTACCCATTCATCCGTTGATGGACACCTTGGTTGCTTCCAACTTTTTGCTATTGTAAACAGAGCTGCAATAAACATGGGTGTGCATATATCTGTTTGTGTGAAGGCTCTTGTATCTCTAGGGTATATTCCGAGGAGTGGGATTTCTGGGTTGTATGGTAGTTCTATTTCTAACTGTTTAAGATAACACCAGATAGATTTCCAAAGTGGTTCTTCCATTTTACATTCCCACCAGCGGTGTATGAGAGTTCCAATCTCTCCGCAGCCTCTCCAACATTGATTATTTTGTGTTTTTTGGATTAATGCCAGCCTTGCTGGTGTGAGATGGAATCTCATCGTAGTTTTAATTTGCATTTCTCTAATGGCTAATGATCGAGAGCATTTTCTCATGTATCTGTTGGCTGCCTGAATATCTTCTTTAGTGAAATGTGTGTTCATATCCTTTGCCCACTTCTTGATTGGGTTGTTTGTCTTTTTGTGGTTGAGTTTTGACAGAATCATGTAGATTTTAGAGATTGGGCGCTGGTCGGAGATGTCATAGCTGAAAATTCTTTCCCAGTCTGTAGGTGGTCTTTTTACTCTTTTGGTGAAGTCTTTAGATGAGCATAGGTGTTTGATTTTTAGGACCTCCCAGTTATCGGGTTTCTCTTCATCATTTTTGGTAATGTTTTGTATTCTGTTTATGCCTTGTATTAGGGCTCCTAGGGTTGTCCCTGTTTTTTCTTCCATGATCTTTATTGTTTTAGTCTTTATGTTTAGGTCTTTGATCCACTTGGAGTTAGTTTTTGTGCATGGTGTAAGGTATGGGTCCTGTTTCATTTTTTTGCAAATGGATATCCAGTTATGCCAACACCATTTGTTAAAAAGGCTTTCTTTTCCCCAGTTAATTGACACTGGTCCTTTGTCAAATATCAGCTGCTCATACGTGGATGGATCTATGTCTGGGTTCTCAATTCTGTTCCATTGGTCTATGTGCCTGTTGTTGTACCAGTATCAGGCTGTTTTGACTACTGTGGCTGTATAATAGGTTCTGAAATCAGGTAGAGTGAGGCCTCCCACTTTCTTCTTCTTTTTCAGTAATGCTTTGCTTATCCGGGGGTTCTTTCCCTTCCATATGAAATTAGTGATTTGTTTCTCTATCCCCTTAAAATATGACATTGGAATTTGGATTGGAAGTGCGTTAAATGTATAGATGGCTTTTGGTAGAATAGACATTTTTACTATGTTAAGTCTTCCTATCCATGAGCAAGGTATGTTTTTCCACTTAAGTATGTCCTTTTGAATTTCTTGTAGTAGAGCTTTGTAGTTTTCTTTGTATAGGTCTTTTACATCCTTGGTAAGATTTATTCCTAAGTATCTTATCTTCTTGGGGGCTACTGTGAATGGTATTGATTTGGTTATTTCCTCTTCGGTGTTCTTTTTGTTGATGTAGAGGAATCCAAGTGATTTTTGTATTGTTTATTTTATAACCTGAGACTTTGCCAAACTCTTCTATTAGTTTCAGTAGTTTTCTGGAGGATTCCTTAGGGTTTTCTGTGTAAATAATCATGTCATCTGCAAATAGTGATAACTTTACTTCCTCCTTGCCAATCCGGATACCTTTTATTTCTTTGTCTAGCCTAATTGCCCTGGCTAGGACTTCCAGCACGATGTTGAATAAGAGCGGTGATAAAGGGCATCCTTGTCTGGTTCCCGTTCTCAAGGGAAATGCTTTCAGGTTCTCTCCATTTAGAGTGATATTGGCTGTTGGCTTTGCATAGATGCCCTTTATTATGCTGAGGAATTTTCCTTCAATTCCTATTTTGGTAAGAGTTTTTATCATGAATGGGTGTTGGACTTTGTCAAATGCCTTTTCTGCATCAATTGATAAGATCATGAAAACATGTCTTTTTAATATTATTTTAATGTTTTAACAATTAGCTACGGGGCATTTAACTTTAGTTGAAAAGTATTCAGTGAAAGAAATACACTTTTTATTTCTTATAATGGAAAATCTCAAACATCTACAAAACTAGAGCTACTACTACAATGAATCCCCCTTACCCATCACCATCCTCAATAATGACTCACAATTTTATTTCATCTATGATTCCATTCATTCCTCCTATCACCATATCCCATTAGATTATTCTAAAACAAATCCAAGACATCACAATACACTTTTTAAATACAAGAAAACTTGTTGTTTTTGCAAAGATCTCTCTTTCTAATAAGTAACTGTGCTATAAAGATAAAAATAACAAACGAAAGGAAACTTACCTGTTCCAATGTCTTTACTAACACCAGAGAAAATATCATCATCTATGCACTCAGGTAAGCCTTGTTCATCTAGTTGCCCTTCAATTTTACTAATTGTTTTTGCAAGAGAAAAGTCTGTGAAATCCTCCGGAATGGCAACATCATTGGCAGTTTGTACATCAGAGTATTTCAGTTTTACACTAAAAATACATATACAATACAGAAAGGAGATACGGCTTTTACCCAAATAACAAAGCAGATCAAAATTACTATAAATTTTATGATGAAATCTACAATTGATACTTTCAAGGACTATATTATAAGACTTAGTAGCCTTTCAGGATTCACGAATTACACCGTCATAGAGTTGGACAGGCTTTATGAGGCCAGTTGGTCTAGACCTTGTCTCCAAACAGGTAAAGATTGAAACCAAGAGCACTGAATTTGTTCAAAATCCAGGGACTCCCTATACACAACAATGTACAGTGCTTTGTGAAATACCCAGAGGTAGAAGACTACTTGGTCTAATTGAGAGAACTGGGCAGAGAGACAAGAATCATAGGTTCTACTCTCAGTTCTCAGAAAATATCTCACTAAAAATAACATTTAAAAAATTAAAAATGTGGCAATTTTCCTTAAAGAAACTTTACAAATATTCATTAGCTGCTGAAAGATATTTCTAAGGGGAAAATGTTTTAACTTATTGAACGTGGATGAGATATATACAGTGTAATTTTATATATTTTGGAAATAAAAAGATCTAGAGAAACACAAAAAGCTTAAAAATTAAGAACAATTGTACTCTAAATCATAAAACTAAAAATATAAAAGTAACATTTTCAAACTGTACTATACCTTGAGTTTGTTTTCCTTCCTTTATGCGCAGAGTGTAGTTTGTTTTGAACCTTGATTACTGGACCAATATTTTTGGTCTTTGGCTACATGAAAAGAATTTAAACTACTGATTAAATAGATTCTAATCATCGGCCAAGGAAAGCAGTTTTGTAATACATAGAATTGCTATTTTAATGGAATTAGCTAAACTGTATTTTGCAGAATCCCAGAATTTTACAGTTTGAAAGGGCCTAGAGATTGTCAGAACCAAGATGTTCTGAGATAAGGAAAATGAAGACCAAAGACTCAAGGGTACTCTGCTAGCTAGTAGAGCATTAAACCCTGATGTTCAGACTCTCAGAATTAATTCTCCTCACCACCTGCTTGACTGTTCATGGGGCAGGCCCTCCCTGGCATTCACGTTTACTGTTCCCTTGGCTAGATGCCCATAGTGGGGAACTTGTGAATCCCAGTTTGCCCAGGCTCCGGAACACTAACCTCTGCAGGGTAAATATTTAAATGAATGAATGAACCTTTCAAACCATTTTCTTTATATATGAGTACCTTTCTTTGTCCAGTCTTCTACCTACAAGATTTAGGCTTCCAAAAGAAAACTAAAAAGCCTCAGGCTACAAACTCACTCCACTCAGGATTTTTTTTCCAGTGGTTGGAAATACATCTCCAAATTGTTCAGTGAAATTGAGACAATGAGGGTTCAATCTATTTTATGAGCAACATTTCATTAACGCATCCCTTCTGAGTACCAAATTTATATTCTACTTCTACGGAGTCACACCTCTTCTCTATTTTGTGAAAGAAAAGTACAAAACATAACCTAACATTCTACAGAATGTAACTGTATTTATAGAAAGTTTGACTTCATACCTTAGATTCTGAATGTAGATGAATTGTCTCTTCAGAGGATAACAGGCCTCTACAGACAAAAAATAAACACTATACATTAATGATCAATGATACTAAGCTGAGACTCTGAAATGCAATAGTAATTATATTTGAAAGAGAAAATATACAACTTTCAAGTAGACTCTGCTGTAATTCTAGTCATTCACATGTTAATCTGTTTTGAATGACAGTCTCAAATAAGTAAAGTGACCTAGTTAAATAATTCACCTTTGGGAAGATTAACTATAATGCCAACATTTTTCTAGGAAAATACAGCACCAATTTTAATGAACAAAAACCATGCAAGGACTATCCATTTTGCAAAATGATTCACTAACAGTGCTTTTCGTTGTGAGTACACTCACGGTATCATTTGTCTAATGAACTTAATTACTTGGTCAATGTCTGCTTTCCCCATTACACTGTGAACTCCTCGTGGGTAGGAATCATATCTGCCTTGGTATTGCTCTATGCCTAGTACTTTGCACAGTATCTAGCACATAATCTTTTAAATTGGTGCTAAATAAGTATTTGTTTGATTAATTAATAAATATATCTAAAATGCAATTCATTTTCGTGCACAAAGTTTTCAAAATATGCCTGCAGCTTAAAGTAAGGCGTGGTTATGGGGATCTTCAAACTATGGCCTGTGGGCTAAATCTACCTACACCCATTCGTTTACTCAATGACTACGGCTGTTTTCAGACTACAACTCAGACTAAGCAGTGGTGACAGAGAAAGTATAGCTCCCCCTCCAAAAAAACTACTACTCAATCCTTTATAGAAAAAGTTCGCTTATCCTTGATCAATTGCTTAGAACATACCAACATATGTATTAATATTTCTGAAAACCAAGCTAATACCTACTGTTGCCATTAAAAAAATTTATCATATCCCCTGAAGACATCTAACCATATTTGTTGTTGTTTTGTACTGTCAAACTAATTTCAACTGCTGGTGACCCCACGTGACAGACTAGAACTGCCCTATGGGGTTTTCTAGGAATCTTTACAGGAGCAGATCACCAGGTCTTCCTCCTACAGAGCTGCTGGGTGGGTTTGAACTGTAAATCTTTCAGCCAGCAACCAAGCCCTTAACGGCTGTGCCACCAGGGCTCCCTTCTAATCACAGTGGAGGACATAAATATACAATTACTTTCCACTAGATACTAGTCATACATAATTTTTTTAAATACACTTAAGTAGATAATACTTAAGTGTATTAAAAAAAATTAAGTATATTAATTTTTATTATTAATATATTACTTAACTATATTAAAAAAATTTTTTGTATGACTAGTATCTAATGGAAACTCGATGGCAACGGGTTTTTTTTTTTTTAAGTAGATAATATTGAATCCAATCTCTAATCTCTTGAAGAACTCCAGAAATAGCTCTGGGAAGAAAAGAAAAAAAGTTTTCAAAATACCTTAAAAATACAGAAACTAAAGAATCATTAAGGAATCCTGGTGGTGCAATAGTTAAGTGCTCAGCTGCTAACTGAAACGTCGGTGGTTCAAACCCACCCAGGGCTTTGCAGGAGAAAAGACCTGGCGATCTGTTCCCTTAAAGATTACAGCCTAGGGAACCCTATAGAGCAGTTATACTCTGTCCTACAGGGTCTCTATGAGCTAGAATCCACTCGATGGTACATTGCATCACAGAATCATTCTGACATATAAAATGAAAATCTTTCCAAATATTACAGAAATCTTAAGTGTTCTCTTTGATCACCCTCAATTCAAATTAATGTTTTCCATTTCCTTATATTTTCTACATCTTTCTTCCCTCCTCCACACACACATACATTTTAAGAGTTACATATCTGCCTGAGGGCTAGTAGGCTAAAGTTATTCTGCTAGTACATTTCCATGAAAAAAATGATCTAGAACACAGTATTCTGATTACTTTTATTAAACTTCTCCACGAAAAGTTTCTATGTAAGTGCGATTCATACGGCCTGCTTTCAGCCGACTGGAAGATGTGTATACACCGTACTATGCTATTAGAAAGCTAAATTCTGGTTTCCCTACCACACTGTTGGACCACGTAACCCTCGCTGTTGAGGATCTATTATAATGTGTACTGCCTGACTACAACCACTTAGGTGGATTATCACTGTTCCAAGTTGAAGTGAACGGTCTCTGCAAAATTACCTCTTCTGTTAAGCAATTCCCAACTAGTGGTCAAATGCCATGTTTCACAGGGTAAAAGCAGTTCCAAATAGTAGCATAAAAGGCACCTGATGTAGGCAGAGGTGCCATCAGCTCTTTACACTGAAGGAACATTTAGTAAAAGAGTATCAGCAGATTTATTTTTAAATCAGTCTCTTATTTGCTTCCACAGAAACCGCCCTTATTAGCTTTTGTTACCATCACTAGGTCTTCTAGTTCACTGGACAAGAGCTATGCCTAATCTTACCTGTAATACAAATTTTGTAATTTTCATAACAGTTAAACATCTTTTTTTCATAAAATATCAGAGATTATTACACATAGTATAGATAAGTAGCTTCATGTTATACGTAAACATACATATGTGTGTACTGGATGATGATGTCAAAATGTATTTTTTATGAATATACTAAAAAAAAAAAAAAAAAAGAAAACCAACATGCTAGGCATTAACCCTTTGGGAGCAAGACCAGATCTGTTTACTTGCTATTGCACTACCAGTGGCTAGTACCTGGCAGTAACTGTGTTCAGAAATTATTCTTTGAGGTTACTGAGCTGTAATTTACATATAGTAAAATATGCCCTTATTAAGCGCATAATTCTGTAAAATTTGACAGACTTATGTGGTCATATAGCTACCACAACAATCACGATATGGAATATTTCCAGTATCTCAGAAGCTCCAAGTGCTACTTCATAGTTAACTCCTCTCCTGGAAATCCTGTCCAGACAACCACTAATCTCGTTTCTGTCCCTTTACCCGTTGCCTATTGTCATCGAGTCTGTCCCTATAGTTTTGCCTTTTCCAGAATGTCATATAAAGAAATCATACGGTATGTACATTTCTGAGTCTGGCTTCTTTCACTTAGCATCCATGTTGTTGCTGAACCAGCAGTTTGTTGCTTCTTATTGCCAAGTAGTATTCCATTGCAATGTACATACCACGCTGTTCATCAATTCACCATTTGATGGATATTTGAGCTGTTTCCAGTTTTGGAAAATTATGAATAAAACGGCTATAAACATTTGTGTACAGGTTTTTGTGTAGACGTACGTCTTCACTTCTCACGGGTAAATACCTAGGAGAGGAACCGCTGAATCATATGCAATAATTATTTTTGAATAAATAAATTCATGTCCCAAAATTTCAAGTATAAGCCAAATATGCTGGTGCTTTAGTAACAGATTTCCTTTTTATCTCTAAGCCCTGTACTACTGCTGGGTGCACAGCTAGGCCATATCTCGTTCACCATCTCCCTAGCTGTTAATGGACGTAAGAGCTACCAATGGACATAAAGTAAAGTATGTGTTTTGGGCGGAGATAACTGCCCTCTGAAGAAACCCAGAACTCTGTTCAGCTATCTAAGTGGGGTAACAGAAGAAGGGCTGTTCTCTGGCACCAATAAATCTGGAATAGCCCTGAACAGGGGCAATAAATGATGTCCATTGCCTACAGGAGGTCTTCCACCTTCACTAGTCATTTTCCCTTGTATTACCCACTTTTACTACTCCTTCCTCAACCTGTTCTCCATACATGCTACTTGGCGTGTAGACATGGCTGTCTAATTAGTATTTAATCCTGGGAGAGATAAACTTGGGTGTTCTTCTCTAAGACACGAACTGGAGTGTGCTTGGATGCAATCTAACATACACTGTGGATGGGAGCCTAACTTCAGGGAATCTAGGCTGATGATGACGTGTGCTGTTCTACTCATCACTGTCCTGTTTATTCTGTGAGTAATAAACGCCTGTTGACATCGTCATTAAAACAGTGGCCTGTGCTCTGCTCCAAACGTTCTTCACTAAGAACTTGTGAATACAGGATACCGCAAACGTGTTTAGCCATCATGCCATCTTAGAGCTGTACAGAGCAGGCAGCTCTTCCCCAGTCACTTTCTGAGCACCTTCCAACCTGAGGGGCTCATCTTCCAGAACTATAACAATCTTCCACAGCTACTCATAAGGTTTTCACTGGTCAATTTTTTTAGAAGTGGATCTATAGGTCCTTCTTCCTAGTCTGTCTTAATCTAGAAGCTCTGCTGAAACCTGTCCACCATGGGCGACTCTGCTGCATGGGCGATTCTGCTGGTATTTGAAATACTGGTGGCACAGCTTCCAGCATCACAGCAACACGCAAGCCACCACAGTAAACAAACTGACAGAAAAGCTATGGAAGAGCTGCCTCCTCAAAGTAGAGTTGACCTTAATGACATGGATGGAGTAAAGTTTTTGGAATCTTTTTTCAACAACATAAACGGTGACTATACAAGTGGACTCACTGGATGGAATACACAGGAATCAAATTAACTACATCTGTGGAAAGAGATGATGGAGGAGCACAATATCAGCAGTCAGAACAACGCCAGGGGCTGACTGCAGATCAGACCTTCATCAATTGTTCATATGCAAGTTCAAGTTGAAGCTGAAGAAAATTAAAACAAGTTCACAGGAGCCAAAGTACAACCTTGAGTATATACCACCTCAATTTAGAGACCATCTCAGGAATAGACTTGATGCACTAAAAACTAATGACCGAAGACCAGAAGAGTAGTAGGATGACATCAAGGACACCATACAAGAATAAAGAAAAAGGTCATTAACAAGACAGGAACCATATCTGTGCCCATTCCAAAGGAACCCTGATCCAAAAGAATGTGGAAATTATCAAACGATATCATTAATATCACACACAAAGTAAAATCATGCTGAAAACCATTCAAAAGAGGTTGCAGCAGTACAGTGACAGGAAACTGCCAGAAATACAAGCCGGATTCAGAAGAGAATGTGGAACGAAGGATATCGTTGCTGATGTCAGACAGATCTTGGCTAAAAACAGAGAATGCCAGAAAGATATTTACCTGTGTTTTATCGACTGTGCAAAGACATTTGACTGTGCGGCTCATAACACTGCAAAGAATGAGAATTCCAGAATACTTAATTGTGCCCATTAGGAACCTATACATAGATCAAGAGGCAGTGGTTACGTGGCTTAAAATCAGAAAAGGTGTGTGTCAGGGTTGTATCCTTTCACCATACTTATTCAATCTGTATGCTGAGCAAATAATCCAAGAAGCTGGACTATATGAGGAAGAACAGGGCATCAGGATTGGAGGTAGACTCATTAACAGCCTGCGATATGCTGATGACACAACCTTGCTGAAAGTGAAGAGGACTTGAAGCACTTACTGATGCAGATGAAGATCAAAGACCACAGCCTTCAGTATGGATTACACCTCAACATAAAGAGAACAAAAATCCTCACAACTGGACCAATAAGCAACATCATGATAAACGAAGAAAATGTTGAAGTTGTCAAGGATTTCATTTTACTTGGATCCACAATCAATGCCCACAGAGGCAACAGCCAAGAAATCAAACGACCCACTGTATTGAGCAAATTTGCTGCAAAAGACCTCTTCAAAGTGTTAAAAAAGCAAAGATGTCACTTTGAGGACTAAGGTATGCCTGATCCAAGCCATGGTATTTTCAATCACCTCATATGCACACAAAAGCTGGACAATGAATAAAGAAGACCAAAAAAGAATTGATGCCTTTCAATTATGGTGTTGGTGATGAATACTGAATATACTCTGGATGTCTAGAAGAACGAATGAGTCTGTCTTGGAAGAAGTACAATCAGAATGCTCCTTACAAACAAGGATGATGAGACTTTGTCTCACATGCGTTGGACACGTTATCAGGTGGGAACAGTTCCTGGAGAAGGACATCATGTTTGGTAAAGGAGAGAGTCAGCAAAAAAGAGGAAGACCCTCAATGAAATAGAATGACACAGCGGCTACAAAAACGGGCTCAAACACAGCAACGACTGTGAGGATGGTGCAGGCCCCAGCAGTGCTTTGTTCTGTTGTACACAGGGTCACTATAAGTTGGAACAGACTCAAGGGCACCTAACAACAACCACAACAGGGCTGTGCAGCTCTTACAGCCTGCTTCTCAATCTTAGAAGATTGGGAAGATTGGGGGAACCCATAATTGTTTTCAGATTTAAACAGTCATAGACACTTTTAATCTAGTCTTAAAGATTCTTTGGTGGTACAACTTTCACAAAACTCTGAGTTTCTTATCTCTTTGATTCCAGTCCCATGTGCCATTACCACACTCACAGTTCTTTTCAAGAATTAGTTCTCTGATATGCTTTTTTTTTTTTTTTTAATTTGAACCTTTCTCTTTCTCAGTTTAAAAAGGGGTTACCTTGAGGTTGTCAGGCTTCTATGGTGAGGCTGTATCTTTGGTTTGATCTTGGCCTGTAGTCACTTTATCCAATTTAAAAATTTTACTAAGATGTCCTTTAATCTGATTCTTGCTTTAAACACCTTAATTAATTGAAAATTTTATCAACATTTGAGGAGGCCACATCTTTAGTCTTATCTTTGCCTCAAGGTAGAGTTTTTATAGGCTTTTATTCCTCAAAAATGTACTCAATTTTATATCATAATACTTGAGGTCTAAAAGCAGCTGACTCTCCCAACATCACAATATCTGTAATTTCTAGAATCTCCATATTTTTTTTCATTTCTGCTTGCAAACCTGCCAATTCTTTCCCGAATTCATTTCTTTCTTGTAATACCTTGCCACATACAGCTAATAGCAAAAGCATGTCCTACTACCAGCGTTTTCCAATCTCTTCCCCTAGAGTCACAAGTTTATAGGACACCTGCTGTTCTGCCTCCCAGTATACTACAGGTGACGGTTTTATTCACATAGATCCTATACTTTCCCTGTTAAATTTATTCCTAAATATTTCATGGTTCCCTAATTTCTTGACACATTAGAAGTTCATGTGAAATTGAAGAAAAACAAGATCTAATATATATTACCTTTACTAATCTATTTTCCACCTAATCTTCATATACATTTTAAAAGAAAGGTGGTACATCACGTGAGGACAGGTTCACAAGGCTCGTCCACTGTGGCTGGAGCCTCAGTGGAACCACACACTACCTCACCTGCATGGGCAAGCTGTGCACCTTGTGGAGCTGCAGAGTCCTCATTCTTAAAACAAGGACAATAATATTTATCTCAAAATAATACTTTGAGAATTAAACGAGATAAAGTAGGTCTTGCGTGGTATCTGACTGATACATGTCCAGTTATTATTTTATATATTACATTACTATTCTTCAAATTATAGAGTTGGAAAACCTACATGCAAAAAGATTTTACATAATAAAAGGCCCACATGTCATTTAAAAAAACACAGCAAAACAAAAAACCAAATAGTATTTGAGACTTTCAGTCGCTTACCTTAAACTGCAATCATCCTCATTTTGGTAAGATTTAACTTGTGAAAAAGGCCTCGATTGTACTTCTTGCTGTTCTCTCTAGTTAAATGAGGAAATATATGTCATGTATAATACAGAAAAGGACATAAAACCAGGATACATTCAAGTGCCTTTCTGATCATTAATCATTTCCAAGTTGTCCATGAGACAGAAAGCCACAGAATTCAAAATGCTATGGTGTAATATTACAGTTTTACCTTTCATTAGCTATGGGTTAAGAAAGCCAATTTTATGGGAAAATAAGAGGATCAATGCCTTCATATGACTTTGTCTGACTCCTTCCTTCGTCCCCACTACGTTAGAGTCTTCCATCTCTTGTAACATGCAGAGGAAATGAGAAAAACTCTCAAGAAATTAATAAATAAACTCATTAAATGGTAGAAACACTTGTCTCAAAACAGGCAAAGTTTCAATGAAGAAGCTTTGAGGAGACCATGAAGATGCTAGAAATGAAGCACTGCGGTAAAGGCTTTTGGGAGAGATACATCAGGAAATGAATGGTGGGTAAACTAAAATTCAATTTGGCTAAAGTAATATTCAGTTAGCTTCTGCAGGGGTAGAGATGCCCCCTCTCCTTGCCCAGCCCTTCCCATTTTCTACTCTGCTCTGTATTGGAAAAAGGTTCTTTTTAGGGGTCCATTCAAGCAGAATACATAATGAATCTCTTGTTCTACCATAATGTTGGATTTCTTTTTTTCAAGTATTTTCCTGCTCTTTGGACACTGGCAAAAACTAAAAGATATAATAAAAAAAAATTTTTTTTTAATTTTTATCGTGCTTTAAGTGAAAGTTTACAAATTAAGTCAGCGTCTCACACAAAAATTTACATACACCTTGCTATATATTCCTAGTTGCTCTCCCCCTAATGAGACAGCACACTCCTTCCCTCCACTCTCTATTTTCATGTCCATTCAGCCAGTTTCTAACCCCCTCTGCCCTGTCATCTCCCCTCCAGACAGGAGCTGCACAGATAGTCTCATGTGTCTACTTGATCCAAGAAGCTCACTCTTCACCAGTATCCTTTTCTATCCCATAGTCCAGTCCAATCCCTGTCTGAAGAATTGGCTTTGGGAATGGTACTAGTCTTGAGCTACCAGAAGGTCTGGAGACCATGACCTCCAGGGTCCCTCTAGTCTCAGTTAGACCATTAAGTCTGGTCTTTTTATGAGAATTTGAGGTCTGCATCCCACTGCTCTCCTGCTCCCTCAGGGGTTCTCTGTTGTGTTCCCTGTCAGGGCACTCACTGGTTGTTAACAGCCACCACCTAGTACTTCCGGTCTCCGGCTGATGTAGTCTCTGGTTTACATGGCCCTTTCTGTCTCTTGGGCTCATAATTACCTTGTGTCTTTGGTGCTCTTCATTCTCCTTTGCTCCAGATGGGTTGAGACAGAAAACTTTCTCAGTGGCTTTTAGAAAATGCATGCTTACCAAAAACATAAACATACATATACATATATATCCATGTTCAGTGTGTGATAATTCACGGAGCTGAATATTTACTTTGAGTACTTTTTTGTATGTATAAACCAAAAACCAGACCCACTTACTTGGTGTCAGTTCCGACTCATAGCGACCTTATAGGACAGAACAGAATGCCCCCGTAGAGTTTCCATAGCTGTAATCTTTACGAAAAGGAGCCCTAGTGGCAAAATAGTTAAGAGCTCAGCTGCCGGCGGAGAGATGAGTGGTTCCAACCCACCAGTGGTTAGCAGCCGAGTGCTTTAACCACTGTGCCATCACTTTTTGGTATGTATATTATACGTCAAATTAAAAAGTTTAAGAAATTTAGCACTTACATGAAATTACTAATAATTGTACATTTACTTACTATTACTTCCTCAGCTTGTCGAACCAAGTCAGCTGTTTTTGCCTCCAATTCTGCATTTAAACGTCTAAAAACAGAAAATGATTTAATAACTAGGATATACTGAAGATTCTAACAAAAGCTAAAGTAATCAAGTTTCAACAACTACACGTTAACGAGTGATCTAATCAGCAAATACTAAAACATACACATTACATTTTTACTCTAAAATTAACATAACTGTAATTTTCTACTCCCCATGGATTCTTCCTTCCTTGTGACAGAAACCCAAACAGTGTAACTCTTAGCCTTGACTCATTTCAGGGGGAGTGACTTGTCTGACTAATAAAACTGGGAAGAATAAACTGGGTGGGTTCAGCTCAGTTCCACTCTTCATTTTGGGATCAGCCTACCTGCAGAGAATACAAATTCTAACCTTGCTTCTCCAAAGACAGGCCCTTCCCCCAACTGGAGACGGCGCTGAACAGGTTGGGGAGAGGTCTGCCCGGGTCTGGGGTATTGCTGTAATTGGGGAGGTAAATCTGGGGTTTAGTGAGCAGACCCAGTGTGACTCACGCCTCAGCTACATACTTCAATATCACTTTCATCAAAAATAAAGTTGATCATTTTGATCTCCATCTGCCATTCTTTTGTTTTATCTCTTAATGTATTTGGTCCCATCAAAACTGCAAGAATGACAATCCACTGGAGGAAACGAATTTTAAAAGGGAAATTGCTCATAATCTTACACCTTCATCCAACCATTTTCATTTTTAAAATGTCCCTCCAGTTTTCATACACACCATAGTCACCATTTTGTACTATGTTACCACATAACAATATAAAAGGAACACGAGTATCTTTAATTAGTCTTTACAATTATTGCCTTAAAGAGCTACACAACATTCCACTGGATTGCAGTTAACGTAATGTACTCAACTATGCTCCTACTGTTAGTTCAAGTCTCTTTCACTATTACAAGTATCTTCAGAAGCATAACTTTTTTTCTACCGATGGATCATATTTCTAGACCATCTATGTTCTTTTAACATTAATACCACATGAAGGAAATATTTTTAAATTTAAAAAATGAGATATCGGGGCGGGGCCAAGATGGCGGACTAGGTGGACGCTACCGCGGATCCCTCTTGCAACAAAGACTCAGAAAAACAAGTGAATCGAACACATACATAACAATCTACGAACTCTGAACAACAAGCACAGATTTAGAGACGGAAAACGAACAAATATGGGCAGACAGCGACCGTTTTCAGAACTAGGAGCCAGCGTACCAGGCAGGTGACCTTTGGAGCCCCATCTGGGGCAGAGCCCAGGGGGGCAGACGACACAGACAAGGGGCCCAGCCCAACCCCCCCGAACCCATCCCGGGAGGGAGTCTAGCTGGTTGGCGCGGGCGGCGTAGCGGCGCAGCCAGAGGGAGAAGCACCCGGGAGGCAGTGACTGATCTTGGAGCGGGGAGAGCAGCGTCCCAGCTGGGGAGCCGTCCCGCCGGGAGTTTGGCGGGAAGCGGGCGGGGCGGGAGTCGGGGGGTCAGCTATATTTCCCTAAAGCGACCCCGGACCGGGGCCCACACATTCGTGCGAGAGATGCCCACCCAGTTCGCGTGAGTGGTGCCGCGCACCGGAGGGAGAAGCCCCGGAAGGAAGTGACTGGTCTCGGAGCGGTGAGAGTAGCGTCCCAACTGGGGAGCCGTCCCGCCCGGATTTTGGCGGACGGGGGCGGAGCGTGAACGCGGGGATCAGCTCTATATTCTGTGGTGCTACACTCCTAGCTCTCTGATCCCTCCCCCACCCTCCCCAGGCAGATCCACTAACATCCGAATACCCGGGGCCGGAGGGAGAATTCAGATAGGGATCTGACTGCATTTTTTTTAGCTGATTACCTGGAAAATCTAGTTTCCCAGTGATGGCTCGGAGACAGCAGTCCATATCAAACCACATAAAGAAACAGACCATGACAGCTTCTCCAACCCCCCAAAGAATCAAAATCTTTCCCAAATGAAGATACAATCCTGGAATTACCAGATACAGAATATAAAAAACTAATTTACAGAATGCTTAAAGATATCACAAATGAAATTAGGATAACTGCAGAAAAGCCAAGGAACACACTGATAAAACTATTGAAGAACTCAAAAAGATTATTCAAGAACATACTGGAAAAATTAATAAGTTGCAAGAATCCATAGAGAGACAGCATGTAGAAATCCAAAAGATTAACAATAAAATTACAGAATTGGACAACGCAATAGAAAGTCAGAGGAGCAGACTCGAGCAATTAGAATGTAGACTGGGACTTCTGGAGGACCAGGGAATCAACACCAACATAGCTGAAAAAAAATCAGATAAAAGAATTAAAAAAAATGAAGAAACCCTAAGAATTATGTGGGACTCTATCAAGAAGGATAACCTGCGGGTGATTGGAGTCCCAGAACAGGGAGGGGGGACAGAAAACACAGAGAAAATAGTTGAAGAACTCCTGACACAAAACTTCCCTGACATCATGAAAGACGAAAGGATATCTATCCAACATGCTCATCGAACCCCATTTAAGATTGATCCAAAAAGAAAAACACCAAGACATATTATCATCAAACTTGCCAAAACCAAAGATAAAGAGAAAATTTCAAAAGCAGCCAGGGAGAAAAGAAAGGTTTCCTTCAAGGGAGAATCAATAAGAATAAGTTCAGACTACTCAGCAGAAACCATGCAGGCAAGAAGGGAATGGGACGACGTATACAGAGCACTGAACGAGAAAAACTGCCAGCCAAGGATCATATATCCAGCAAAACTCTCTCTGAAATATGAAGGAGAAATTAAGATATTTACAGATAAACACAAGTTTAGAGAATTTGCAAAAACTAAACCAAGACTGCAAGAAATGCTAAAGGAAATTGTCTGGCCTGATGACCAATAATATCAGGTACCAGCACAATACAAGGTCACAAAACACAACGTCCTGATATCAACGCAACTCAAATAGGGAAAGCACAAAAACAAACAAATTAAGATTAATTCTAAAAAATAAATAAACAAAATAATACACATAACAGGAAATCAATAGATAAACAATCACAATAATCAAAAAGAGGGACTAAATATAGGAGGCATTGAACTGCCAGATGGAGAGTGATACAAGGCGATATAGAAGGATACAAGTTAGGTTTTTACTTAGAAAAATAGGGGTAAATAATAAGGTAACCACAAAAAGGAATATCAATTCCATAACTCAAGAAAAACGTAACGACTCAACAAACACAAAGTTAAACATAATGAAAATGAGGATCTCACAAGCTACTAAGAAAAACGTCTCAGCACAAAAAAGCATGTGGAAAAATGAAATGGCCAACAACACACATGAAAAGGCATGAAAATGACAGCACTAAAAACTTATTTATCTATAATTACGCTGAATGTAAATGGACTAAATGCACCAATAAAGAGACAGAGAGTCACGGACTGGATAAAGAAACACGAGCCATCTATATGCTGCCTACAAGAGACACACCTTAGACTTAGAGACACAAACAAACTAAAACTCAAAGGATGGAAAAAAATATATCAAGCAAACAATCAGCAAAAAAGAAGAGGAGAAGCAATATTAATTTCTGACAAAATAGACTTTAGACTTAAATCCTCCACAAAGGATAAAGAAGGACACTATATAATGATAAAAGGGACAATTGATCAGGAAGACATAACCATATTAAATATTTACGCATCCAATGACAGGGCTGCAAGATACATAAATCAAATTTTAACAGAATTGAAAAGTGAGATAGACACCTCCACATTTATAGTAGGAGACTTCAACACACCACTTTCGGAGAAGGACAGGACATCAGTAAGAAGCTCAATAGAGACACGGAAGACCTACTTACAACAATCAACCAACTTGACCTCATTGACTTACACAGAACTCTCCACCCAACTGCTGCAAAATATACTTTTTTTTCTAGTGCACATGGAACATTCTCTAGAATAGACCACATATTATGTCATAAAACAAATCTTTGCAGAATCCAAAACATCGAAATATTACAAAGCATCTTCTCAGACCACAAGGCAATGAAGCTACAAATCAATAACAGAAAAACTAGGGAAAAGAAATCAAATACTTGGAAACTGAACAATACCCTCCTGATAGAAGACATCAAGGAGGGAATAAGGAAATTCTTAGAAAGCAACGAGAAGGAAAATACTTCCTATCAAAACCTCTGGGACACAGCAAAAGCAGTGCTCAGAGGCCAATTTATATCGATAAATGCACACATACAAAAAGAAGAAAGAGCCAAAATCAGAGAACTGTCCCTACAACTTGAACAAATAGAAAGCGAGCAACAAAAGAATCCATCAGGCACCAGAAGAAAACAAATAATAAAAATTAGAGCTGAACTAAATGAATTAGAGAACAGAAAAACAATTGAAAGAATTAACAAAGCCAAAAGCTGGTTCTTTGAAAAAATTAACAAAATTGATAAACCATTGGCTAGACCGACTAAAGAAAAACAGGAAAGAAAACAAATAACCCGAATAAGAAACGAGAAAGACCACATCACAACAGAGCCAAATGAAATTAAAAGAATCATTTCAGATTACTACGTAAAATTGTACTCTAACAAATTTGAAAACCTAGAAGAAATGGATAAATTCTTGGAACAATACTACCTACCTAAACTAACACATTCAGAAGTAGAACAACTAAATAGACCCATAACAAAAAAAGAGATTGAAACGGTAATCAAAAAACTTCCAACAAAAAAAAAGTCCTGGCCCAGACGGCTTCACTGCAGAGTTCTACCAAACCTTCAGAGAAGACTTAACACCATTACTATTGAAGGTATTTCAAAGCACAGAAAAAGACGGAATACTACCCAACTCATTCTATGAAGCTACCATCTCCCTGATACCAAAACCAGGTAAAGACATTACCAAAAAAGAAAATTTTAGACCTATATCCCTCATGAACATAGATGCAAAAATCCTCAACAAAATTCTAGGCAATAGAATCCAACAACACATCAAAAAAATAATTCACCCTGATCAAGTGGGATTTATACCAGGTATGCAAGGCTGGTTTAATATCAGAAAAACCATTAATGTAATCCATCACATAAATAAAACAAAAGATAAAAACCACTTGATCTTATCAATAGATGCAGAAAAGGCATTTGACAAAGTTCAACACACATTTATGATAAAAACTCTTACCAAAATAGGAATTGAAGGAAAATTCCTCAACATAATAAAGGGCATCTGTGCAAAGCCAACAGCCAATATTACTCTAAATGGAGAGAACCTGAAAGCATTTCCCTTGAGAACGGGAACCAGACAAGGATGCCCTTTATCACTGCTCTCATTCAACATCGTGCTGGAAGTCCTAGCCAGGGCAATTAGGCTAGACAAAGAAATAAAGAGTATCCAGATTGGCAAGGAGGAAGTAAAGCTATCACTATTTGCAGATGACATGATCGTATACATGGAAAACCCTAAGGAATCCTCCAGAAAACTACTGAAACTAATAGAAGAGTTTGGCAGAGTCTCAGGTTATAAAATAAACATACAAAAATCACTTGGATTCCTCTACATCAACAAAAAGAACACCGAAGAGGAAATAACCAAATCAATACCATTCACAGTAGCCCCCAAGAAGATAAAATATTTAGGAATAAATCTTACCAAGGATGTAAAAGACCTATACAAAGAAAACTATAAAACTCTGCTACAAGAAATTCAAAAGGACATACTTAAGGGGAAAAACATACCCTGCTCATGGATAGGAAGACTTAACATAGTAAAAAATGTCTATTCTACCAAAAGCCATCTATACATATAATGCACTTCCAATCCAAATACCAATGTCATATTTTAAGGGGATAGAGAAACAAATCACTAATTTCATATGGAAGGGAAAGAACCCCCGGATAAGCAAAGCATTACTGAAAAAGAAGAAGAAAGTGGGAGGCCTCACTCTACCTGATTTCAGAACCTATTATACAGCTACAGTAGTCAAAACAGCCTGGTACTGGTACAACAACAGGCACATAGACCAATGGAACAGAATTGAGAACCCAGATATAAATCCATCCATGTATGAGCAGCTGATATTTGACAAAAGACCAGTGTCAGTCAATTGGGGAAATGATAGTCTTTTTAACAAATGGTGCTGGCATAACTGGATATCCATTTGCAAAAGAATGAAAGAGGACCCATACCTCACACCATGCACAAAAACTAACTCCAAGTGGATCAAAGACCTAAACATAAAGACTAAAACGATAAAGATCATGGAAGAAAAAATAGGGACAACCCTAGGAGCCCTAATACAGGGCATAAACAGAATACAAAATATTACCAAAAATGATTAAGAGAAACCAGATAACTGGGAGCTCCTAAAAATCAAACAGCTATGCTCGTCTAAAGACTTCACCAAAAGAGTAAAAAGACCACCTACAGACTGGGAAAGAATATTCAGCTATGACATCTCAGACCAGCGCCTGATCTCTAAAATCTACTTTATTCTGTCAAAACTCAACTACAAAAAGACAAACAACCCAATCAAGAAGTGGGCAAAGGATATGAACACACATTTCACTAAAGAAGATATTCAGGCAGCCAACAGACACATGAGAAAATGCTCCCAATCATTAGCCATTAAGAGAAATGCAAATTAAAACTACGATGAGATTCCATCTCACACCAACTAGACTGGCATTAATCCAAAAAACACAAAATAATCAATGTTGGAGAGCCTGCGGAGAGATTGGAACTCTCATACACTGCTGGTGGGATTGTAAAATGGTACAACCACTTTGGAAATCCATCTGGCGTTATCTCAAACAGTTAGAAATAGAACTACCATAAAAAAAAAAAGCCATACAACCCAGAAATCCCACTCCTCGGAATATACCCTAGAGATACAAGAGCCTTCACACAAACAGATATATGCACACCCATGTTCATTGCAGCTCTGTTTACAATAGCAAAAAGTTGGAAGCAACCAAGATGTCCGTCAACGGATGAATGGGTAAATAAATTGTGGTATATTCACACAATGGAATACTACGCATCAATAAAGAACAGTGACGAATCTCTGCAACATTTCATAACATGGAGGAATCTGGAAGGCATTATGCTGAGCGAAATGAGTCAGAGGCAAAAGGACAAATATTGTATAAGACCACTATTATAAAATCTTGAGAAATAGAAAAAACGGAGAAGAACACATACTTTTGTGGTTACAAAGGGGGGAGGGAGGGAGGGAGAGGGTTTTTTATTGATCAATCACTAGATAAGAACTGCTTTGGGTGAAGGGAAAGACAACACTCAATACAAGGAAGGTCAGCCTAATTGGACTGGACTAAAAGCAAAGAGGTTTCCGGGATAAAATGAAAGCTTCAAAGGTCAGCGGAGCAGGGGCTGGGGTCTGGGGAACATGGTTTGAGGGGACTTCTAAGTCAATGGGCAAAATAATTCTATTATGGAAACATTCTGCATCCTACTTTGAAATGTGGCGTCTGGGGTCCTAAATGCCAACAAGCGGCCATCTAAGATACATCAATTGGTCTCAACCCACCTGGAGCAAAGGCAAAGGAAGAACACCAAGGTCACACGACAACTAAGAACCCAAGAGACAGAAAGGGCCACATGAACCAGAGACCTACATTATCCTGAGACCAGAAGAACTAGTTGGTGCCCGGCCACAATCGATGTCTGCCCTGTCAGGGAGCACAACAGATAACTCCTGAGGGAGCAGGAGACCAATGGGATACAGACCCCAAATTCTCATAAAAAGACCATACTTAATGGTATGACTGCGACCAGAGGAATCCCGGAGGCAATGCTCCCCAGACCCTCTGATGGCACAGGACAGGAACCATCCCCGAAGACAAATCATCAGGCATGAAAAGGACTGGTCAGCGGGGGGGAGAGAGAGGCTGATGAAGAGTGAGCTAATTAAATCAGGTGGACACTGGAGAGTGTGTTGGCAACTCTTGACTGGAGGGGGGATGGGAAGATAGAGAGAGAGGGAAGACGGCAAAATTGGCACGAAACGAGAGACTGAAAGGGCTGACTCAATAAGGGGAGAGCAAGTGGGAGAAGGGAGTAAGATGTATGTAAACCTACATGTGACAGACTGATTGGAATGGTAAATGTTCACTTGAAGCTTAATAAAAATTAATTAAAAAAAAATGAGATATCTTGTTTGTTTTTCTTAGATATGTGATTCAGAGTAACATAGACCACTGGCATCCTCCACCCCGAATAAAAAAATCTGTGTCATAACACTTTTTGAAACAGGGTGAAGCTTTAAGAGCTATTTTTATCTTAGGATGATCTAGTCAAAAGAATAATATGATAAACACCAAGAGTAGCATTTATGGGACCATTATGTCATTTTTTACATTTCCCTAACAAGAATCATGAGAATTTACATAGAACTTCTGGTCAGTATAGTAGACTGAGATGACTCCGAAGACTACTGTTCTGCTCCAAACCCATAAAAATGCTGGATAGAATGTAACAAATGAGAAACTGCCAACTCAAACTCAGGCAAGGGAAATCCCCTGATGCTAAGAATAAAGCAGCAACTCAAAGTGAAAGCAGTAAACAGGAACAGAAGCCAAAACAGCTCACAGCTATAAGCTGAGGCCTGTGTAGGAGTCAGGAGGGGTTGCCCCATTTGTGAAACACAGACTACAAAAACTCTCCCACTAACTCTGTTGTTAGTTGCCCTCGAATTGATTCCAACTCATGATGACCTCATGTGTGCAGAGTAGAAATTCTGCATATGGTTTCAAGGCTGTGACCATTTGGAAGCAGATAGCCGGACCTGTTTTCTGAGGCATCCCTGGGTGGGTTCAAACCGCCAACCTTTCTGCTAGTAGTCGAGTGCTTAACTGTTTGCACCACACAGGGACCCTACGTAACCTTAAGCGAGCGGAAATGAAGTGAGGGCCGTAAGTGGAGAAGATGCTCGTGTAGCTGGAACACACAGTCGTGACTTCCAGTTCATACAACCTGCTTGGAATAGGGATGCTGTGTCCAAATTTTAATATAGAAAGCTGGTGTGTGAAAACTCTGTAAAACTAGTAAACTCAAAACTGCCCCACAGGGCCATTTACTCATCTAGAATATATATGGCATTCTCTCAGAAAGCAAACTCTGCTAAAGATGACCTCACAAAGAAAACAAATTACATAAAGAAACAAATCACCAAACCATGGGAGAACCAGCAGAGGCAGCTTTAACCACCACATCACCAGGGCTCCTTGAATCAGACCACAGATATGAAGAAATCATCTACAAAGTCAGATAGAAAGATAAAGAGATTTAAAAAAAAAAGATAATACTCATTTAAAACAAACTGTATGACAGCTTTATTATCTACCTACTGTCTAACAGAAGCAGCCCTGGTGGCACAAGTGGCAAGTGCTCAACTGCTAACTAAAGGTCAGCAGTTCGAACCCACCAGCCTCTCCTCAGGAAAAGATGTGGCAGTCTGGTTCGATAAAGATCACAGCCTTGGAAGCACTATGGGGCAGCTCTACTCTGTCCTATAGGGTCACGGTGAGTCAGAATTGACTCAGTGGCAACTGGTATGGGTACTGTCTAATAGAAGCTGCAGAAGAAAATCCCAGAAAGCAGAAAAAGTCAAAATATGAAGAGATAATAGCAGAGAATTTTCCAGAATTGAAGACATGGATCCCAAGCAAAATAAAGGAAAAAAAAAAAAAATCCACACTTGTACATATCATGGAAACCCTGTTGGCACAGTGGTTAAGAGTGCAGCTGCTAACCAAAAGGTCAGCAGTTCGAATCTACCAGGTGCTCCTTGGAAACCCTATGGGACAGTTCTCTGTCCTATAGGGTCACTATGAGTAGGAATTGACCCAAACGCAACAGGTTTGGTTTGGTTTTTTTACACATAGTGGATCTGCAAAACTTCAAAGACAAAGAAAATACTCTTTAACCTACCAAAGAGATTATTTAAAAGAGAAGAAAAATCACCTACCAGCGTGGTTACCTAAAAAGCTAACAGCAGATGGCTTATCAACATCTTAGATTTCAATAGGCAAGGAAATGGCATGTTCAGTGGGCTAAGGGGAAAAAATGGCCATCTAGAATTCTATGTTCAGCTAAACTGTCATTGAAGAATGTAAGTGCAAAGTAACACAACTTTCAGAAAAGACCAAAGAGCATAAGGTTCAGATTTTCATTGAACTAAGTACTTAAGGGTCTACACTTCAGTAATGAGAAAATGAATCTGGAAAAAAAAATAATAAATGATGAGGAAAGAAATTAGAAAACACGACTGTAAATCTAAAATAGTACAGACTATAAAAATAACATTGACGATAAACTGAGGAGGAGGGTTGCTCAAAACAAAGAAGACATAAAGTACCATTTAACTTGAAAGATAAGGGAAAGCCAAGTTAAAGCATTCTAAGGTCCCTCCAAACTAATGAAATAAAAAAACATAATAAAACTCATTTAATCCAACAGAAGACAAAAGAACAAAGCAAAATAAAGCTATAGTAAGCAGAAAACACAAGATTAGATAGACAAACAACTTCAAATATTTTCTTGTTGTTATATTGTTAGGTGCCGTTGAGTCGGTTCCCACTCAGAGTGACCCCACGTAACAGAATGAAACATTGCCCAATCCTTTGGCATCCTCACAATCACTGCTATGTTTGAGCCCATTGTTGCAGGCACTGTGTCAATCTATCTCCACTTTGTTGTTAGGTGCCATTGAGTCAGTTCCAACTCATAGAGATCCTATGCACAACAGAATGAAACACTTCGGGTCCTGCGCTGTCCTCACATAATCCTTGTTATGCTTGAGCCCACTGTTGCAGCCTCTACTTTACCAGGCATGATATCCTTCTCCAGGGACTGGTCCTTCCTGATAACATATCCAAAGTATGTGAGAAGTCTTGCCACTGTTGCTTCGAAGGAGCATTCTAGCTGTATTTTTTCAGGGACACATTTGTTCATTCTTCTGGCAGTCCACGGTATATTCAATATTCTTCGCCAACACCACAATTCAAAGAAATCAATTCTTCTTCTGTCTTCCTTATTCATTGTTGAGCTTATGTATATGATGTATATGAGGCAGTTAAAAATACCATGGCTTGGGTCAGGTGCACCTTACTCCTCAATGTGACATCTTTGCTTTTTCACACTCGAAAGAGGTCTTTTGTTGCAGATTTGACCAATGCAATACATTGTTTGATTTCTTGACTGCTGCTTCCATCGGCGTTGATTGTGGATCCAAGTAAAATGAAATCCTTGCCAACTTCAATCTTTTCTCCACTTATCATGATGTATGTTATTGGTCCAGTTGTGAGGATTTTTGTTCTCTTTATGTTGAGGTGTAATCCATACTGAAGGCTTTGGTCTTTGATCTTCACCAGTAAGTGCTTCAAGTCCTCTTCACTTTCAGCAATCAAGGTTGTGGCATCTGCATATCGCAGGTTGTTAATAAGTCTTCTTCCAATCCGGTTGTGGTGTTCTTCGTATAGTGCAGCTTCTTGGATTATTTGCTCAGCATACAGACTGAATAAGTGTAGTGAAAAGATACAACCCCGATGTACACCTTTCCCAATTTTAAGCCATGTAGTAACCCCTTGTTCTGTTCAAACAACTGCCTCTTGGTGTATGTACAGGCTCTGCATGAGCATAGTTAAGTGTTCTGGAACTCCCATTCTTCTCAATGTTATCCATAATTTGTTATGATTACACAGTCGAAATGCCTTTGTATAGTCAATAAAACACAGGTAATCATCTTTCTGGTATTCTCTGCTTTCAGCCAAGATCCATCTGACATCAGCAATGACAACCCTGGTTCCACGTCCTCTTCTGAATCTGCCTTGAATTTCTGGCAGTTCCCTGTCGATGTACTGCTGCAACCATTCTTAAATTATCTTTTGTAAAATTTTACTTAATGTGATATTAATAATATTATTCAACCATTTCCACATTTTGTTGGATCCCCTTTCTTTGGAATGGGCACACATGTAGATCTCTTCCAGTCACTTGGCCAGGCAGCTGTCTTCCGAATTTCTTGTCATAGACCAGTGAGTACTTCCAGCATTGCATCTGTTTGCTAAAACATCTGAAATGGTATTTCATCAATTCTGGGGCCTTGTTTTTCACCACTGCCTTCAGTAGAGCTTGGACTTCTCCCTTCAGTACCATCAATTCTTGATTATATGCTACCTCCTAAGATGGCTGAACATCAACTAATTCTTTTTGGTATAGTGACTCTATGTATTCCTTCCATCTTCATCAAATATTTAGTAATCACAATAAATGTAAATCAATTAAACTCACTTATTGCAAGGCAGAAATTATCAGACTGGGTATAAAATGAATGCTCTTAAAACTAAATGACATAAAAAGTTTGAAAATAAATGAAAAAAAGATATAATAGACACTATGCAATAGTGAAAGGAATAATGCATTAAGAAGATTTTAATAAATCAAACAATATAGCCTCCAAACAAAAAATGACATAATCATAATGAGATACTTAAAAAAAAACTATAATTACAGTGGATGATTTTAATATACCTTTTAATAGAAACCAACATAGCTAATAGAAAAGTGATGAAAATACTGATGTTATGAACAACAAAATTAACTAGTTTGACTTAATAGTGAACAAATAGTAAATACACTTTCTATTTTGTTGAGTTTATCAAAGAATACAAAGAATATTTACAAAAACTGAATATGTACTTGAACACACAAAAAACTCAATACATTAAAAATATCATATACATTCCCTGACCATAGTGCAATTAAAAATTAACTTTAAAATAACAAAAAAAAGAAACTAAAAGAACCATGTATTTTCAATCTAAAAAACACACTCCTAAACAATCACTGTGAAAATCAAAGTATTTATAACTATATAGCCATGAACGAAACACGTATCAGCAGAGGTCCTAGAATACAGTTAACGCTATAATTGAAGAAAAATTTACAGACTTAAATGTATTTATTAAAAAATAAGAAAAACAAAATTGAACCCAAGAAACTAAAAAATTATTTCCAGCTCTTTGAATTTGCCACAATCAAAAGCTGGAAATAATAAAGATAAAACCAATCAAATAAAAAATAACATAAAGAAATTGGCAAGAAAACCAAAAGCTAGTTCTCTGAAAAGACCAATAAAATAAATAAACCTCCCAACAAGACTGGTAAGAGGGAAAGAGAGAAGGCAAAAACAAACAATATTGGAACTCCTCTAAAACAGAGAGTATATATGAACACAGTCAAGATTTAAACATAATAGCATAATTAGAGTAAATTTATGCCAATAGATAATTTATTCTGCAAGCAATAATACCCCTAAATAGATGAATAAAGCAAATTATAAATCCAATGTAATCAAGACTTTTCAGGAAGTGGCAGGCAGACAGGAGAGGGTTGTCCCATCAGGTACCAAGACCAATTAAAACTGACGTTAGTAGTGTTATTATTTCACTCTCTGGTGTCATAATATAGGTGTGAAGCTTGGAAAAATCTTGTGAACTCAGTGATTAGCATGTTTCCAGTCTATCCTCTCAAACAGTGATCCTCCAACTGCTTGGCAGTAGCTGAAATGTACGCAATTATGCATTGAAGTCCCTGGGAAGTACTGTGCTCTGCTCATTGAAAAGACCTCCCATATGCTTTAATACCAAGATGACAGGTGGCATTTTACTTCTGCACAGCACAGAAGCTGTCTGTAAGCTTCAGGGAGACCCAAGAAGCTGCTCTGTTCCTATGCCTCAGATGCGCACACCTCAAAGAACAGGTGAGAGAACAAGTTACAAATGACCACCTTTCCCATGAACTGTTCCTGGTAGGACAGGATAGCTCCTGTAGATGCCTGGCTTTGGGATTAGGTCCCTAGTAACCCACCGGAACAAGCTGCAAAATATACTCTCAAATAATTAAATGAATTCACCTAATCAACAAAGGTATTTAGGGCCGTCTGGTGAATGGTAGTGAAAATAACCGTTTTGGTTTGTGTACACGAACAGTAAATTCAGTTGCTTAAGTGTACTCTTGAACTGGAATAACAGGCCCATTTTTTCAGACAGAGGAGAGTGGTTATTTTCTTACCCCTTAACCCATCTGAGGTTAGCACATGTCTATTTAGAAACTGTACACTTCAGTTTTACTTTTAAATATGCTTTCACTTCAAATATAAATCACATGGTCACTATATTTAACCATCTAAGGAACTGCCAGGCTGTTTTCCAAAATTTAAATTAAATTAGTTACTTTATTTTAAATTAAAAAGGAAGGGGGTTGTTAAAATATACTTCCTGTAAGGGTATACAATGGCAAATAATACAGATATGGTCTCTGCCCTTGTGGGATTCTCCACCGTCCTGTGGAGCGGACAGTAAAAAAGTAAACCAATGAATTTATGTAATTATGTTAACTGCAAAGAAAAATTAATAAGATGCAAAGAAAAAGAGTAGCAGCATGGCCAAGGAAGAAAACTCTGGGCATTACAGGTAGAAAGCATGTGTGATTGCCCTCAAGGACAGGCAGGAAGAAGCTTCAGGCACTACAAGGTTGGAGGGTAGTAGGCAAAGAGGTGAGGGCGCCAGATCAAACAGAGCAGGCAGGAGTCAGAGCTGCTAGACCTTTTCAAGTGCAATCGTTTTAAGCAAGGCAATGTTGTGATCAAATGAAAAGATAACTCCAGAAACTGTGAAACTGGGGGCTGAGACGTGGCTTGTGCACATGTTGCCAGGATAGCTGAAACTACAGTGAAAGCAAACAAGGGAAGGAAATCCTCCTCCCAACTCCACCAAGTGAGAATGAGAATAGTAACTCCGTGGGCAGCTACACATGTAGGCGTGTTAGGAATAGAATCAGAGATTGTTGGAAATGGAAGAAATTTCCCAGATCACAAGCCAGCCTCCTCAATTTACAAGCAAGTAAGCGGGTCCTCAAGATCAAACCGAAAACTATGTAGGAGCTGGGAGATGAACTAAGTCCTCAAAGAGTACACTTTCCCCTAAGGCTTAGCTTCAACTTTGCTTCTGAAATACCTAATCTGGCTGCGTTGTACTTGCAGGGAAATGGAAGGGTGGCTAGAATGGGAGTTAAAAGATCAGGATTCTAGTCCCAACTCTGCCATAAACTAGGCGGCAAAGAATACATCCACTTGGCAATTTCACCTCTGAGCTTTAGTTTCTTTGAGCACAAAATGCTGACGGTCGCACCAAGAAGCAGGCTTTCAGTTTAGAAACCAAACCTAAAGAAATTTACATACGTAAACTCTAGGAAGTTGAAATTAAGTGAATCTACTAAACTAGAAACTGAACTATTCCTGGCAATTCCGGATACCCAAATTACATCCGGCAGTGCATCTGGCTGACGAAAATGTTTACTTGGGCTAAATTTTGGCGCCTTTCAAGTATCTTCTAAGAGATGGGCGAGCTACTCATGTCAAAGAGAACCAACGAGAGGCAGACAGAGGAGGGGGAAGGTGGGGTGGGAACGCCGGTCAGCGAGCGGTCCGAACGATCCTGCCAGGCCAAAGAAAACACTCGCAGGCAGCCTCATTTCTTACTTATATTCTTCCTCCTGGGCGAGGAGGTCCCGTCGGGGTGCAGCAGGTTGTGGAACGCGTAGCGGGAGCTGAGTCCCTGGAACGCTCCGTCTCTGTAAAAGACACAGACACTTTCAGCCCCGAAATTAAATGTTATTCGGCGTCCTTCTGGCCCACCTGGAGCCTAGTGGCTCCACAAAAGTCCGGGATTGAACCGACCCTGACAACAAGTGCGCGCCCCGCCATCTTTCAGGACCGCGACCCGGTTACCAAGGCAACGACACATCTTCCCGCGAGAGTTGGCACTTCCCGGGCGCCGACAGTTCCTACTCCCGCTCTGCTCCTGGAGAGCCGCGGGAGCTGGGGCGGGGCCCGGGAGCCGGAGCTCGGACGTGGCCGCCGCGGTTCGCGCGGGTCACCGCTTGTGCTGCTGCTGTCCACCGTCGGGGGAGGAGAAGCCGTCCACGTGCTCCCTGCTGGTCACCATTGGGGCTGCTGCTGCTGCTGTCCACCCTCGGGGGACGAGAAGCCGTCCAAGTGCTTCCTGCCGGTCACTGCTGCTCCTGTCCACCGCTGAGGGATGAGCAGCCGTCCACGTGCTTCCTGCTGCTCGCTGCTCCTCCTGTCCACCGCTGAGGGACGAGAAGCCGTCCAAGTGCTTCCTGCTGGTCACCGCTAGTGCTGCCGCTGTCCACTGCAGGGGGACGAGAAGCCGTCCACGTGCTTCCTGCTGGTCACTGCTGCTGCTGTCCACGTGCTTCCTGAGTTACAGCCCGGTGTAAACTCCCAAAGTGAATGCTTTTCAACCCGGGAAGGCAAGTCGTATCCACTACTTCATAGAAAGCAATCTCCTAACGCGCCTACTCTGTTGTGGTTTTTCAACCTTTAGTGGCCAGTCCTCCTCCCACGCCTTTTGTTTAAAGCAAAGTCTTAAGTGGAATTCTAAAGACCTGATTTCCAGCATTTATTCACAGCAGGATTAAGACTCCAGGCTCTCAAGTCAGTCTACTTGAGTTTATATCTTGGTTCTGCCGCTTACTAGTTGTATGGTTTTTGGCGTATCACTCTGTGTGTCTCAGTTACTTCATCTATAAAATGTGAATAGGAATATCACCCACCTCACAGAGTTAGGAAGATTCAGTGAAGCTTAGAATCGTGCTTGGAACCTAGTAAACAGTCCGTAATTATTAGGTATGACAGTGTCAATAAGGATAAGGCAGCTAGCTACTTTGAAGAATACAAGTGTTTGAAATTAGAGGCTGGAGATGACAGAGAATTTTATCACCACCCAATTTATCTTTTGCATTTTGTTTTGCTTGCACAATATTGAGAAAATCCGATTTCTAAAGGAGACCCATTGGATATGGTAACAGATTTTTCACAGTTGCCTTTAAAAAGTCAAGGCACTATTGAATTTAAAAGAAGGCAGAAGATTCATCTCAGGGTCTGCATCTCAACGAGGCTTGCAGCACCATTTAATATGTTGGAATTTGATAGATATCTCCTCTGAAAGATCGAGGATTTTAAAAATTATTTACACGTACATATATAAGCACTACGCCATAAACCAAAAATACCAAACCCATTGCTATCTAGTCGATTCTGACGTGTAGCGACCCTATAGGACAGAGCAGAGCTACGCCATAGAGTTTCTAAGGAACACCTGGTAGATTTGAACTGCCAGCCTTTTGGTTAGCAACGGTAGCTCTTAACCACTACGCCACCAGAGTCTCCACTAAATCACAGATGATATAAACAGAAGAATAAATAGTACAGTTTAAAAAATACTAACAAAATCAGTAATAAAGAAGCATCCATTCACCCTCTCACTCAGCTTTAGAAAAAAAAACCTTGTAAGTATTTTAGATACCCCCTGGGCCATGTCAGATCTCCACAACCTCTTTCACTGCCAGAGGTCAAAAGTATCCTGAATTTGGTATTTATCATTTCCTTGTGTCTGATGTTTTATCACTCATACATGAATCATACTTGATATGTTTTTTTGTGGCTTGATTTTATTTGTTGACATTTGTGAGATTTATCAATGGATGTACCTGCTAGTGTTAACTTCCACTGCTTTGTGGTATCCACTGTGTATCTCATCTACATGTGTAAGTGTGTCTCCAGGATTTATACCTGGTAGTGGAACTGCTGGGTCTGTGGGAGATGCGCCCATGCTGAAGTGATGTGTAGGCTTCTAGGTCACGTCTACTAAGCTCCTGTCCTGACAATTCATGCCCTCCTTTCTCTTCTTCTTTCCCACTTTTCACTGCAGAGGAACAAGACAAAAGGGATGTCAGCCACAATATAAGCTCTGAAGTGCTTAAGCCCAGACTGTTACATGAAAAATGAAATAAATGTTTCTTGCTTATTTTGTGTCTCAATTACAGTAAACCTGTTGCCATCAATTTCTACTCATAGCAACCCTATAGGACAGAGTAGAACTGCCTCATAGGGTTTTCAAGGCTGTAAAGCACTGTGGAAGCAGACTGTCACAGCTTTCTCCCAGGAAGTGGCTAGTGGGTTCAAACTGCTGATCTTTCATTTAGCAGCCAAGTACTTAACCACTGTGCTCCCAGGGCTCCTTTGTTTCCAGTGTTGTTGTTGTTGTTCAGTACTTCGAATCGGTTCCGACTCATAGCAACTTCACGTACAAAAGAATGAAACGCTGTCCCTCGTTCCATGTCTTCTTCTGAATCCAGCTTGAATTTCTGGCAGTTCCCTGTCGACGTACCACTACAACTGCTTTTGAATGATCTTCAGGAAAATTTTAGTTGCTTGTAATATTAATGATATTCAATAATTTCTGCATTCAGTTGGATCACCTTTTTTGGAATGGGCACAAGTATGAATCTCTTCCCGTCGACTGGCCAGGTAGCTCTCTTCCAATTTTCTTGTCATAGACAAGGGCGCACTTCCAGCACTGCATCCATTTGTTGAAACATCTCAGTTGGTATTCCATCAATTCCTGGAGCCTTGTTTTTTGCTGATGCCTTCAGTGAAGCTTGGACTTCTTCCTGCAGTACCATTGGTTCTTGATCATATGCTACCTCCTGAAATGATTGAACATCGACCATTTGTATGTCCAAAGAGTTACAAACATGGTGGATATTAATCCAAATATATCAATCAGTAATCACCTTAAATGTCTAAATACATCTATTGATCTGGAGCCCTGGTGATACAGTGGTTAACAGCTTGGCTGCGAACTAAAAGGTCGGCAGTTCGAATCCACCAGCTGCGACTTGGAAATCATATGGGGCAGTTCTACTCTGTCCTGTGAAGTCACTGTGAGTTGGAATTGACTCAGTGGCAATTGGTTTGGTTTTGGTTTTTGGTTATCTATCTATATGAAATATCTAGAATAGGCAAATGCATAGAGAAAAAGCTTTTCAGTGGTTACCAGGAGCTTGTGGGAAGGAGCAGTGAGGTGTTACTGCTTAAGAGGTACTGAGTTTCTGTTTGCTGAAAAATCTTGATGACTGCACAACACGGTAAATATAAGTAATGTCCCTGAATTGTACACTTAAAAATGATTAAAATGGTAATTTTCTTGTGTATGTTTTACCACAATAAAATTGGAAAAAAAAAAAAAGTAAAGGGATGGAAGGCACCTATTTTGGAAAGGAGGATGCAAAGCTTTATTCCTGTGTGACATGATCTTGTACATAGAAAATCCTAAGGAATCCACGAAACACTATGGCAACTAAAAAGCAAGTTCAGCAGGGTTGCTGCGTACAAGGTCAGTATACAGAAATCAATTGTATTTCTGTATAGTAGCAATGCCCAAAACAAAAATGAAATTAAGAATTCCATTTACAATAGCATCAAAAATAGGAATAGATTTAACAAAAGGAGTTGTTATGGATTGAATCTTGTCCCCCAAAAATGTGTGTCAGCTTAGCTAGGCTGTGATTCCCAATATTGTGTGATTGTCCTCCATTTGTGATCAGATGTAATTATCCTGTGTGTTGTAAATCCCAACTTCTATGATGTTGATGAGGCACGATTACAGGCAGTTATGTTAACAAAGCAGAACACAGTCTATAGGATTAGGTTGTATCTTGAGTCAGTATGTTTTCAGATATAAAAGAAGCAGGCAGAGAGGAGAGGGACTTCATACCACCAAGAAAGAAGAGCCAGGAGCAGAGCGCATTCTTTGGATGTGGTGTCTTTGTGCTGAGAAACTCCCAGACCCAAGAAAATATTGATGACAAGGACTTTCCCCCACAGCCGACAGAGAAAGACAGCCTTCTCTTGGAGCTGGCACCCTGAATTTGGACTTATAACCTCCTAGGCTGTGAGAGAATACATATCTGTTTGTTAAAGCCATTCACGTGTGGTATTGAATAGCAGCAGTAAATAACTAAGACAGAATTGAAAAAGTTAATACTCTGAAAGCTGGAAATCTTTGATGAAAAAGTTAAAGAAGACGTCTAAGTAAATGGAGAGATGTCCCATGTTCATGGATCAGGAGATTTAATGTTTTTGAGATGACAGTACTCCCTGAAGTCATCTACAGATTTAATGCAGTCCATATCAGAATCCCTGTTAACTTTTTTCATGGAAACTGACAAGTTGATCCTAAAATTCATGTGGAAATAAAAAGGATCCAGAATAGCCAAAACAATCTTGAAAAAGAAAAGCAAAGTTGGAGGACTCATACTTCCCAGTTTCAACACTTACCACAAAGTTACAGTAATCAAGACAGCGCGGTGCCGGCATATGGATAGACGTATGGATCAATGACATAGAATTGAGAGTCCAGAAATAAACTCTTACATTTATGGTCAGCTAATCTTTGGCAAGTGTGCTAAAGGAATTCAGTGGAGGAAATTTTTTTTTTCCAGCAAATGATATTGATTAGACTGACTAAATAGCCCACATAAGTAGGAGATCACTATAATTGCTGCCACTGCTTTACAAGTCCCAGCCAATGAGACAGAATCCAGAATTGGCACCATTGACGTTTAAGTTGGAGGAGACAGTTACCCCCAAGTGGTGCCAAACCACAACCAGGATGAGCAAGGATTTAACTGTAGAGGGAAACCACTGGAACTTCTAGCCAACTAGCTAGACAGGCTCAAGTGACTCATTTCTTTAATTTTCACAATAATCCAGTTCTTTTTACCCCAGTGAAAGTTTTCACCCGTACTAATCTTATCACGAGGGAATTTTATTGTATCTTTAAACTGATTAATGAAAATAATTTCAGTCTAGAACTGTACATTCACTCACCAATGCTATAGGGCAAGAATGAGGGTGACATAACGATATCTTCAGATAAACAAAAGCTAAAAGATTTACCACCCACATTTACTAAAGGAAATTCTAAAGGATGTACTTCAGGAAAAAAGAAAATTATACCAGAGGTACGCTTAGAGATACCAGAAGAATGGCGAGCAAATAAAATTGTAAATATGTATGTAAGTCTAAATAATACTTCCAAAAGACCTGCTAATAATGAAGTCTAATTTGTGGAGTTGAAAAAAGGGGGCCTAAAATACTGCATTGTCATAAAACTAGGAAGAGGAGGAAACTTCCTCAACCTGATAAAGGGCATGTCCGAAAAACCCACATCTAACATCATACTTAATAATTAAAAAAAACTAATGTTTTTCCTCTAAAATCAGGAACAAGACAGACATTTCCTCACTCCTGTTCATACTGGAGGACTGGAGTTCTATCTTGTGTATTAAGATAAACAAACTACCAACAAACAATTGAAAATTAAATTTTAAAATGCAGCACCAGCCCCTGAACACCCTTTTAGCTCAGTAATGAAGTCACTCTTGAGGTTCGCCCTTCAGCCAAAGATTAGACAGGTCTATAAAACAAAATGAGACTAAAAGGGGGCACACCAGCCCAGGGGCAAGGACTAGAAGAAAGGAGGGGCAAGGAAAGCTGGTAATAGGGAACCCAAGGCGGAGAAGGGAGAGTGTTGGCAAGTTATGGGGTTGTTAACTAATACCATAAAACAATACGTGTACTAACTGTTTAGTGAGAAATTAGTTCTGTAAACCTTCATCTAAATTACAATTAAAAAAAAGAGAATGAAGAAGAAAAAAAAATGCAGCACCATTTACAACGGCACCAAAAAACATGAAATGCTTAGGTATAAATACATCAAAATTAGTGGATGATATTTATGCTGAAATCTGCAAAACACTGATGAAAGAAATCAAAGCACAGCTAATAAATGGAGAGATATAACATGTTCATGGATTGCCAGACTCATTATTGTTAAGATGTCAATTCTCCCCGATAAAAATCCCAGCAGAATTTTGTAGAAATCAGCAAAATAAATTCTAGTTTTATATGGAAAAACAAAGGAACTAGAATAGTCAAAACAATTTTCTAGGAAGAAAGACATTGGAGGATTCATGTTGATTTCAAGACTACAGTAATCAAAATAGTGTAGAATTCACAAAAGGGTAGAGAAAAATAGATTAATTCAACACAACAGAATTCAAAAGTAGACTTATACTTTTCCAAAAAAAGTACAAAGGCAATTCGATTGAGAAAGGACAGTCTTTCAGCATATGCTGTTTAGAACAATTGTAAGTCCTTATGCAACAAAACTAACCTTGATCCACGCTTCACACCATATAAAAAACAATTTGGCAGTATCTTATAGAGTCAAACATATATTTACCATACAACACATCAACCTATGTAATTACCCAAGAAAAATGAAAACATGGCAGACTAAGTACTGTATGATTCCATTACTGTTAAATTCTAGAAAAGGCAAAGCTATAGTGACTGAAAGCAGATCTATGGTTGCCTAGAACTGGCGTGGGAGAAAGGTGGTGACTGCAGAGGGCCATAAAGAACTTTCCTTTGTTGGAAATATTCTGTATTTTGGTTGTGGTGGTGGATATGTGACTATAATATGTAAATGCCAAAACTCATTATACTATGAAAATGAATGAATTTTATTGGATGTAAATTATTCCTCAGTAAAGCTGGAGAAAAATAAATTGTTTAGAATATTTCTAAAGCTTCCTCATATTCAGAGTTCAACTTATTTGAATCACTTTTTGACTGAATCATCAATGTCTGTCTCCATATGATATTGTCTTCTGTACTATCAAGAGTGTTGATTCTGGAGCATTTATTAGGAGTTTCCAACTGTTTTCTACACAATTTTCTTCTCTGCCTCTAACGCCCATTCTGCGAGTTTTGATGTGAATGTTCCAGCAATGGTGATCACATCACATCAGCTGCTTGTCTGACTGTGACTCTGCGATGCATTTGGACTTCAATGTTTGTTCGTAATGGACATCTTGGAACTGAAATGTGGTAGAGGCACACTGGGTTTACATCCTGATGAGATGAACTTTTTACTATTATGTAATAATCTTTTTTTCTCCAATACTGCTCTTTGGTTAGACATTTATCTGAAGTAAATATAATTAACTTGGAATTTTTTGATTAGTATTTTTCCTGGTATATCTTTTCCTTTCAGAGATCAGCCCTGCTTTAGCAATGCAAGGGCTCTAGAGAACCAGTGTTGGTGCTCAGCAGAGCTCACAATGCCTAGTGGGAGGTGGATACCTGACAGAGCAGTAGCAGTACCTTTAAGGTAAGCGTCTTAGTCTGGGTTCTCTAGAGAAGTAAAACCAGTGAAGTGTATAAATATATATAGAGAGAGATTTATACCAAGGAAGTGGCTCACATGGTTGTAGAGACTGGAAAGTCCCAAGTCTGTGGGTCAGGCTGGAAGCTTCTCCTGACTCACATAGCTGTAGGGGCTGGTGAACCCAAGATTAGCAGGTCAGACAGCAGGCCTCTGGCTCACAGGCCACAGAAGCCAGCAGATCCTAAGATCGGCAGGTAAGCTGCTAGCTCGAATCCCAAGAACTGGAGGTCAAATGAACAGGAGCCAGCTGCAGGACCCAGAGCAAGCGAAAGCCAGCGAGCTTTGCAGGAAGTCCACCTATATTGGATGCAGCCCACACCCCCAAGGGAACTCCCTTTCAACTGATTGGCTGCTCATAACAGATTTCATCATGGAGGTGATCATATTATATCAGATCTCATTATGGGGTGATTACATCATTATATAGCTGCCAAACCACAACATAACTGCCAAAACACAGAATCATGGCCTGGCCAAGTTGACACACAACCTTACCCATCACAGTAGGACCTGTTTGTAAGTACATGAGAAGTGGCTCTAGGAATTCCCAGAAACACCTCAGGGACACCGTAGAAGCTGTTAATGTTCTCTGCAAGGAAGTGGAGCAAAAGCCAGTGACACCTGAGTATTTCTTTTAAATCAATCCACATCAGAGCACCTAAATATATAAGCAAACACTGATAGAATTAACAGGAGAGGTAGATAGCACAACAATAATAGTTGGAGACTTCAATACACCGCTTTCAATATTGGACAGAAATCTAGAAAGAAGATCAAGGAAACAGAGGACCTGAATGACGCTATAAACCAACTAGATTTAAAAGGCACATATAGAACACTCTGCCCAACAACAGCACAACACACATTCTACTCCAGTGCACATGGGTCACTCCAGGATAGATCACATGTTAGGTAACAACGCAAGTCTTGATAAATTTAAAAAGATTAAAATCATGCAAAGCACTTTCCCTAATCACAATGGAATGAAACTTGTAATCAATAACAGAAAGAAAAGCTGGAAAATACACAAACATATGGAAATTAAACAACACACTATTGAACCATCAATGGATCAAGGAAGAAATCAAAAGAATGATCACAAATTTCTTAGAGGAAAATGAAAGCACAAAATACAAAATTTATGGGCTACAGCAAAGGCAGTACTTGGAGGGAATCTTAGAGCGATAAACACCTACGTGAAAAAAGAAGAAAGATCTCAAATCAACAGCCTAACTCTACAATTGAGGGAACTAGAAAGGGAAGAGCAAACTAACTCTAAACCAGCCAGAAGGAAATAAAGATCAGAGCAGAAATAAATAAAATCGAAAACAGGAAAATAATAGAATCAACAAAACTAGAACTTGGTTCTTTGAAAAGATCAATAAAATCGACAAACTTTTAGCCAGACTGACAAATAAAAGTAAAGATTTCAATAACCAAAATAATAAATGATGTTACAACTGACTCAGTGGAAAAAGAGAAGTAGAGTATTATAAACAGCTGTATGGTTACAAACTGGAAAACCTAGATGAAATGGACAAATTTTTAGAAGTACACAACCTACCCCAACTGACTCAAGAAAACCTGTTGCCATGCAGTCGACCTATAAGAGTAAGTAGATATTCTCAACAGACCTATAACAAGTGAAGAGATTGAATCCATGATCAAAAACTTCCCAACAAAAAAAAAAAAGTATGGTTTCACTGGGGAATTCTACCAAACATTTAGAGAAGAATTGACACCAATCCTGTGTAAACTCTTCCAAAAGATAGAGAAGGAAGGAATGCTCCCTAATTCTACGAAGCAAACAACCCTGATACCAAAACAAAGACACCACAAGAAAAGAAAACTACAGGCCAATAACTCTTATGAATAGGTTAATAAAATACTAGCAAACAGAATGCAACAGCATATTAAAAGAGTCATACATCACGACCAAGTGGGATTTATTCCAGGAATGCAGGAATGGTTCAGTATTAGGAAATCAATCAACCTAATACAGCACATTGATAGAACAAAGGAAAAGAACCACATGATCGTTTCTATAAATGCAGAAAAAGCATTTGATAAAATCTGACACCCTTTCTTTATGAAAATCCTCAAGAAGATTAGAATAGAAGGGAAGTTGGAATGTGTGGCTAATTGCCTCCATGAACAACTGCCTCCTTTGCCATGAAACCAGAAGAACTGGATGGTGCTCAGCTACCATTACTGTTCAGAAGTTCTTTTTAACAATTATTTGATTCATATATGTTTATAAAACTTTAAAAAGAAGCTGTATTTACAACTCAGAAGGCTGTAGATTATAAATTTTCAAAAATGCTAATAAGATTATACATTTTTCAACACATGAATCATGACTGTCTTGAAGTGAAACAACCCAAAACAAAAACAACAGATATGTAGATTAATTAAAACAAGCTTAATACTCTGAATATGTTTCAACAAAGTAGCAAACCATTTAATAACTCAAATATACATTAAAATGCTAGTTATAAATGGATAAAAAGGAAAACAAGGCCAGTCCAGTCAGGGCAATTAGAGAAATTTAACTATTGGATTATGGAACCAGCTTAGTCTTAATTTACCTTTTCTTGGTTATAAGTTTAGTAAAAAAAACAGTGATTTTTCAGCTTCATTTGTCAAAGAACTTCTTTATAACACAAATTCACGTAAGGGAAGTTTCCATTCTGTCTTCATCTATAGAGAAAGCTAAAAAAAAAATTGCTATTAAAATATGGACAGTCTCTTCAATATTTTATGATAAATTTTGGTACCAAAGTAAAATTATCTATTTATTGAAGTGCCTTGCTTTAAACTTTTTAACAGAAACGTTTATTGTTTTTTAACTGACTTTTAGGACTAGTCCGATACTATACAATAGTATGCTATGGAATAGTCGATTTATTATAAAAGAGTCGTGCTGAATACGTGAAATGAACGATCAAGAAAAATTTCTTTTCATCTCACCATTCCTGAATATGTTTATATGATTTATTTGGGGTAGGACAGATGATTTCTGGGTGTTGTTCTTCCTTAGCAGATTGACAGCAGCAATCATTCACTCCCCTTTACTCTTTTCTCTATGATTTTCAGCAACTGTTCTCTACCTCAAACATTGTATCATTAATTCAGATGAGGGCAGGCAAGAGCGTGTTAGATCTGTAGCCCTTCCTGAAAAAATCAGAGCACTAGTTACAATTATTCAAGATCGTCTCTGTGCCGGTAATTATGTCCAATCATTATAAGATCTGGTTGCCAAACTTCACCTTACTTTGATCTGTAAGTCCCCAAATGACATATGTCTCCTCAAGTCCTCTCTGGCTTGATAATACAGATCTCCTCGTGTCCTTCAGACAATACTTGCTTTCCTACTAAATGGCTGAAAGATCCAGCACTGTAAGTCAGGTCATGGGTGGCATTTCTCACAGTGTCTCTCGAATAAGAAAGTACTCTGATACTAACTTTTCAAACGAACAATGCTTTCAGTTTTGTCCACTCTAAATGAACTTGAAAAGTAAAAAACTAGTCTTCCATAATTCAACTCCTCAAATATTTGAAAAATTTTAGGCAGGTTGATAACTCTGTGTAGCTGCCACATCTGTTTTGAAATCATGCTTTAGGGTAATGAGAATGTATAAAACATGGCATTTGGCTGTGGAAACATTGTGAAACCAAATAGGGATTTAAAGAATGTTGTAAATTCTGGATCTTTATGCAGTAAAGTTCATCACTTTGAATGTGACCTAAATAAACATTTTTAGTTGATTCAATAACATGAAGCTAATAACAAGGTAGAGAGAAAGCTTATGGGGGAGGCGGTGGAGGGGGAGCAGGAAGCTAATAACAAGGTACACCAGAAATAAAGGAATTCCATTCAATGCTGTGTTTGCCATTTTCTACATTGTGTTTGCAATATGTGCATGAAACAAACACAACATAGAAAATATGAGTGTCTAAGATATCTAGCTATGAACAGAATCCCAGTCTATTCAAGATAAACTTTTTTTTAAGTTCAGGTGAAATTACGCTACAGAATCATAGAATTTTAGAACTGTACATAATCTGGCACAGGCCCCTCATTTTACAGTAATGAGGAACTCCCGTTCTAGAAGGATTGAAGGACTCAGTCAAGGTTACACAGTTCATGGGATTAGAAGTCAGGTTATGTTACCCCCAAACACATTGTTCTTTTTAATATAAATTTTTTTAATTGCAGTAGTATTTTAATTTTATAATTGGTATAATAATTTATTATATTTTCTCAAATGTGTTTCACAATCAAAATTTAACTCTTAGAAATGCTCAAAATACAGAGTTTAAGAAAAAATCCTGTCTGACATGTGTACCACCACCTATGAAAAGTATAAAAGTAAAATACTTGCTATTTTAGAAGTAAAAATTGGGGCTAGATAAGATCCATCACATATAAAGTTCGATGTTAGCGGTTTGTAAAATGTTTGAAATGATGTTAGGGAAAATGAAACTGAAAAAACTGCAAATGCCAAGACAACAATACAGTAAAATTTGTAATTAAGGAAGGGCTAAAAATTGAAAGGTTATTCAGCAGAATGAGGAAATTATTGAACAATATCATTAATATCACACTCAAGTAAAATTTTGCTGAAGTTAATTAAAAAAACAGTTGCAGCAGTACATTGACAAGGAGCTGCCAGAAATTCAAGCCTGATTCAGAAGAGGATGTGAAACAAGGGATGTCACTGCTGATGTGAAATGGATCTTGGCTGAATGGAGAGAGTACCAGAAAGATGTTTACTTGTGTTTTATTGACTATGCAAAGGCATTCGACTGTGTGGATCATAACAAATTATGGATAACATTGTGAAGAACAGGAATTCCAGAACACTTAATTGTGCTCATGTGAAACCTGTACATAGACCAAGAGGCAGTCGTTCAAACGGAACAAGGGGATACTGCATGGTTTAAAATCAGGAAAGGTGTGAGTTAGGGTTGTATCCTTTCACCAAATTTGTTCAATCTGTATGCTGAGCAAATAATCCCAGAAGCTGGTCTATATGAAGAAGAACAAGGTATCAGGATTGGAGGAAGACTGATTAACAACCTGTGATACCCAGATGACACAACCTTGCTTGCTGAAAGGAAGGGGGACTTGAAGCATTTACTGATGAAAATCAAAGACTACACCCTTCAGTATGGATTACACCTCCCATAAAGAAAACAAAAATCCCCACAACTGATGAATCTGTGAAACATTTCATAACATGGAGGAACCTGGAAGGCATTATGCTGAGTGAAATTAGTCAGTTGCAAAAGGACAAATATTGTATAAGACCACTATTATAAGAACTCAAGAAATAGTTTGAACAGAGAAGAAAATATTCTTTGATGGTTATGAGAGGGGGGAGGGAGGAAAGATGGGAGAGGGGTATTCACTAATTAGATAGTAGAAAGAACTACTTTAGGTGGCGGGAAAGACAACACACAATACAGGCGTGGTCAGCACAACTGGACTAAACCAAAAGCAAAGAAGTTTCCTGAATAAACTGAACGCTTCGAAGGCCAGCATAGCAGGGTGGGGGTTTGGGGACCATAGCTTCAGGGGTCATCTAAGTCAATTGGCATAATAAAATCTATTAAGAAAACATTCTGCATCCCACTTTGGAGAGAGGCGTCTGGGGTCTTAAACGCTAGCAAGCAGCCATCTAAGATGCATCAATTGGTCTCAACCCACCTGGATCAAAGGAGAATGAAGAACACCAAGGACACAAGGTATTTACAAGCCCAAGAGACAGAAAGGTCCACATAAACCAAAGACTACATCAGCCTGAGACCAGAAGAGCTAGCTGGTGCCTGGCTACAACCGATGACTGCCCTGACAGGGAACACAACAGAGAACCCCTCAGGGAGCAGGAGAGCAGTGGGATGCAGACCCCAAATTCTCGTAAAAAGACCAGACTTAATGGTCTGACTGAGAGTAGAAGGACCCCGGTGGTCGTGGCCCCCATACCTTCTGTTAGCCCAGGACAGGAACCATTCCCAAAGCCAACTCTTCAGACAAGGATTGGAGTGGACAATGGGTTGGAGAGGGATGGTGGTGAGGAGTGAGCTTCTTGGATCAGGTAGACACTTGATACTATGTTGGCATCTCCTGCCTGGAGGGGAGATGAGAGGGTAGAGGGGGTTAGAAGCTGGCGAGATGGACACGAAAAGTGAGAGTGGAGGGAGGGAGTGGGCTGTCTCATTAGGGGGAGAGCAATTGGGAGTATGTAGCAAAGTGTATGTAAGTTTTTGTGTGGGAGACTGACTTGATTTGTAAACTTTCACTTAAAGCACAGTAAAAATAAAAAATAAATCCCCACAACTGGACCATTAAGCAACATCATGATAAATGGAGAAAAGATTGAAGTTGTTAAGGATTTCATTTTACTTAGATCCACAATCAATGCCCATGGAAGCAGCAGTCAGGAAATCAAGTGATATATTGCAAAGAGCAAATCTGCCGCAAAAGACCTCTTTAAAGTGTTAAAAAGCCAAGATGTCACTTTGAGGAGTTAGGTGCGCCTGACCCGAGCCATGGTATTTTCAATCACTTCATATGCATGCAAAAACTGGATAATGAATAAGGAAGACCAAAGAAGAATTGATGCTTTTGAATTATGGTGTTGGCGAAGAACCTTGAACATAACATGGGCTGCCAGAAGAACGAACAAATCTGTCTTGGGAGAAGTACAGCTGGAATGCTTCTTAGAAGCAAGGATGGTGAGACTTCATCTCACATACTTTAGACACGTTATCAGGAGGGACCAGTCCCTGAAGGACTTTGTAGGGTAATGCTATTTGGCTATATGCATCCCCTCCTAATGGAGCCAGTTTTGCTCTTCCCCGAAGCATGCTGGGGATGAATTCGGGATGGACTCGGGCTAAGGTACACGGCCAGGATTGGTGTGACTGGGCCAATGGCCAAGGTCGAGGAATGCCTTAGCAACAAGAGGGAAAACACCTAGGCCTGGACATGCTCTGTATGCTGAGCAAATAATCGGAGAAGTTGTACTGTACGAAGAAGAACGGGGCATCAGGATTGGAGGAAGACTCATTAACAACCTTCGTTACAATCCGGCTTCTTGGATTATTTGCTCAGCATACAGATTGAATAAATATGGTGAGAGGATTCAACCCTGACACACACCTTTCCTGACTCTAAATCATGCAGTATCCCCTTGTTCTTCAACTGGGTTGACTGTAAGGCCTAGTAACCCTCCCCATCCACACAGCTCTGGAGGGACTATGGAGCCATCAGAAATTATACAGAAAGACAGGGAGAGGGGCATAGGGTCAAAGAAAAGGAACAAAGTAATTCCTAGTATTGACAAGTAAAATTGGTAGCCAGAATTTTATAATGCTTCTCAGATTGAAACAACACACTCACCAAAGGGCTTCTTAAGGTGGAATTTCAGTTTTCACAATATAAAGACTGAGGACAAATAGTAAGCACCCTGAAACTAGAAAGTGATATCTCAAGAAAGAAGTATGGCCAAGCAGGGAAGAACAGGTGCCAATCCCCTCAGCCAAAATGGCTAAAGAAGAAGCAAAAGATGTTATCAAAACTAATTACACGGCAGAGGTCCTTATGTTGGGGTTCACACTTTGGGTTGGGGGTGGGGGTCTATGTTACTTCTGGAATTGTAACTAAAACATTTTCTTACATAAAATTTTCCGGGAGGTATATCCGTAATTTTCACCAGTTCCCAAAAAGCTCCAAAAAAATTAAGAACCATTGCCTTATAATATTCTCCTTTCTGTTGCATACTTAAAGGTCAATTAAAAGATAGCTACTTCTCAATGGCTCGACGGCACCTAATAACAACAATAGTTCTCATTCCAGTGCATGGGTTCAGTCATTCTCAACAAATTCTGGGTTAAATAAGCCAAAACTGGCACAGGTGGGACCTACCTGAGTTTTACAGCAAGAATTTCTATACCCAGAATGGAGAAAAGTAGGTAAATAGCATTGTTAACAAGGTTGTTTCTGTCTAGGTGTACTATGAATTACAGAAACCCTTGGTAATTCTATACTTCTCAGGATAACATAGAGACAGTTTTGCAGTGTTACCACCATGTAAGTAAAATACCATATGAGATAAGGATGAGAGAGATATGTCATGCATAATAGACTGATTCTACAGTGCCACTGGAGGATACTTTTGTTCCTTTTGACTTCTGGGTTGGTTTCTTCTCTCTGGGTACTGCATTTATTTGCCAGATGAACTCAGGTGTGATTGGTTCATATGGTTCTCATGATAAAATACTTAGCTGGAGTCAACTCTGCCTCTGCCACCATAAACCCCATGCTCGTTCCTGTCGTTAAATATTTGTACATCCTTGTGAAAATCACAGAACTTCTCTGGTCAGAGGTTCCTTATCTCAAGACATGAATAAGGGCATTGGGTTTCCTTAGATGCTATCTGAGGTTCCTTCCAGTGCTGTGATTTCAGGCTCTGTATTTCTGTGTTTATCCTCCTTAAGTTTATGCTACAAACTGCTGAGGAGAGGAGTTCATGTACATTCAGGATAATAACTAAGACAAAAAATAAATAAAAATAAAAAACTGAGCACCTTAGGCAGCTGGGGAAAGGATCTCCCAAGGAAGCCTTCCTTCTCATGCCTTTCATCCTTCCTCCTGGAAAGACTGAATGATCAGAATCCAGGGGCCTGTCTGGATGATCTGCATTAGTAGGTGGTGTCATCATGCATGGTCACACATGCGAGTGCAGCACGAATTCTCTCAAGGCTTGTCCTCGCTAGTTCTTTTGTATCACCTTTTCCACCCATGTTGAAAAGTGAAAAACTAAGACAGGTTCTACTCCTGTGTGGAAGGACTTCTGGCTTTATTGCCATCTTCCATCTTCTGTCACTGAAGTTCCTCTTGCAGGACTCCTGTTCTCACCTTCTCCTACTGAATGGAGGGAAGGTCCTCATTTCAGAGCTAGGCCGTGTGTCCAGCTTACCAAAATGGCACTAGCAAGGAGTGTGGATTTGAGGTCCAAGTAGGGTTACCATATAATATTTGGCAACTCTACCCTAATTACATAAACCCCATTGCTGACAATTTGATTCTGACTCATAGCAACCTGATAGGACAGAGTAAAACTGCCCTATAGGATTTCCAAGGCTGAAAATCTTTACGGAAGCAGACTGCCACATCTTTCTCCCACAGGGAGGCTGGTGGGTTCGAACCACTGACCTTTCAGTTAGCAGCCAAGAGCTTAACCACTGTACCACCAGGGCTCCCACCCTAGTTATGTTATATACAACTTTCCCCTGTGCTGAAAGAATCATTTCCTGGTTGAAGTCTGAAAAAAAAAATGGATCCCCCTATTGGGCAAAGCTGTAATGCTTTCAATGTCAGCCCTAGACCCAGCTCAGCAATGTTGTTACTGTAGTGTGCAGTCAAGTCGTGTCCCCCAACATCCAGATCAAATAACGCCATTGTTCTTCTTTTACATCTATGACCTTTATCTTCATGAGTTAGGATGGAAGTCGGATTCTTTTTTTCCACTGACTTAGGCTGGACTGCAAAAGTTTTCTGTTCTTATGCGATGCACTGATTGTTTAAGTACTCAAATACATTGCTTGCAACCTGAATTCTGGCTGCTAAGACCCTGGAGCTTTGTATCTGCTGTTCTTTTGCATTTGTAACAGCTCCTGGAGGCCCATGCCAATCAAGACAGAAATTATATTGAAAAACCACCACATTCTTACGCATGTCCACTTGGGAATCTCCCTGTCAACGTTGAAGGTCTTTGCTCAACACCAGCTTCCTTTGGTCTCCACCTCATTCATTTTCAGGCTTTGTCTGGATTTCTTTATCTACCTGCATTTGGACACGTGACCATGTTCTAGTTATTTACCCCAGCTCTCTTAGAAGTTGGTGTTAGGTAACATCTTTAAGTAAAAGCCAGTGTTACTCGAAGTAAAAAACAGTGTTACTCAAAGGTACCATTCTCTAAGCCCAAGATAATCCTTTGCTCTCACTGTGAAAAAAATAACCACTGTATATAACCAGATGCCAGTAGACTTAAACTGCTGTGATGGCTCTCAGACTTCAGACTCATGGATTTTTTGAGTGGCTCATATTTTCTGTGTGGTCCTTCTACAATTTATTCAAGGAAAGCTATGTATAAGCCATTGCATTAAGTGTTAGGGATATAACAAAAGATTCTTGCCCAAAAGAAGCTTACAAATATGTGGAAAACATGCTCTAATTATTTTTCAGAGGAGAATTGCCCTGAAGTGGATGATAATAGAAAGAACGAAATGGAGGTTAAAGAAGGTGTGCGATCAGTCTGCCCATGGCGGCTCAGGAGAGCTATTAATTTCAAGAAGATCACACAAGGTTTTAGAGAAGACAGGTAAACTTCTACTTCTGTTTAAACTGATGTAGCTTCTTAAGCACATGCCTTGCTCCATATCATATACCAGGTGCTGTTTCGACATGGATCCTTTACTTCATATCCAACAAACCTGCACTTTGCAGTATGCCTACCTATTCTCCACTCTTCTGGCCGCTGACTTCGACACTCATCATCCAACTCTCCCATCACCTCATAGTTCTGATGCACAATAACGTTTTCTTGACCATAGCACTGGATTCTTCTACAAAGTAGGTTTCTGTCTCCCTGTGGTGGGAATTTAACTTAGGACCGGTTTGCACTGTACACCTTTCAGCTGGACTCTCTTACTTGGTACTACCATTTCCCTGGGATTGTGGTAGGACCAGATAAGCTAGGGCCTGAGAAAAATGGAACAGGAAGCTCCTGTGTTGGATGAGTTTGCTTATGGAGGGGACCATCAGGAGTGGCATGGATGTTGTCGGAGAGTCAGTTCCAAATTACAAAAGACATGTGAGGGGAAGTTGCAATGCTCCGAACCTAAGAAGATGTGCCTGTTGAGGGCCTGCCTCAGGATGGCTGAGATTGTGAGGGGCTTCGTCTGGAGCAAAAAACTGTCTCAAAGATCTGGGAATGAAGGCGACAACCACCAGTGGGTCGAAATATAGCAGTTGGCTGGCCACACTGGAAGGAAACAGCAGGGCCCTTAATGGAGGTGGTGTCAGGTACTGAAGGAGCTGCAAGTTTGCTGAGACACCAGGAAGGGGATTAGTAAAGATTGAGAAAAGAAGAGATTTAGATTTCAAAAAGCACAATCCCACTGATTTGGGCAGTAGTAGAGTTTGATGGAGACTGTTACCTTGTCAGACATCCTCAGGATTTTTGTCCCAAGCTAAGAATCTTTGAGTGACAGGCTGCTCTGTGAAAAATGCATGTTAGTTTGGCAGTTGGAACAGGGTTGCCCTGCAGTAATCTAGAGCAATATGATACATTGTATCTCTCCCACTTCCTTGGAGAAATTCCAGGGTTGTGCCCAAGGGTTAGCATGAGGGGAAGAAGGAGAGAATAATTACTATGATGGTGATTCCCCTTTAGGAGCTCCTGTGAAGGCTGAAAATATGTTGGGCTGCATTTCTATAGAATACCTCTTTACTAAGACTTTTAAATAAATGATTATCACCTCTTTAAGAAAGAAAAAAACAGAAAACTTGTACACAAATGTTTATAGCAGCATTATTCACAATAGCCAAAAAGTGGAAACAACCTAATTGCCCATCATCTGATGAAAGGATAAACCTAATATGGTATACCCATACCATGGAATATTAATTGGCTATATAAAAAAATGTAGTACTGATACATGCTACAACATGGATGAACCTTGGGAAAATTAGGCTAAGTGAAAGCCAGACACAAAAGGCTACATATTGTTTGATTCCATGTATGTGCAATGTCCAGAATGAGCAGATCCATAGAGACAGAGAGACCAGTGGTTGCCAGGGACTAAGGAAGAGGAGAAAGGTACAGGGTTTCCTTTTGGGGCAATGAAAATGTTTTAAAACTAGCTACTGGTGATGGTTGCACAATTTTGAATATACTAAAAGCAACTGAATGGTACACTTTAAAAGGGTAAATGCTATGCTATGTGACATATTTCAATAAAGTTGTTATTTTAAAACATCTGGTGTTCAGTAGGCATTTAATAAATGTTGTTTGCTTTTGTTCCCATCAGCCTAAATTGTGATAATGTAGCTGAAGCATTTCCCTGCTCTGGGTTTAACAACATTTATCCCCTCCGGCCCTGGTAGGGATCTTTGGGTGGGACTCCCTGAAGGGTGCCAGTGAGGGAAACTAGTAACAGCTGGCCAGATTGCTGGGCTGTGGAGAGGTGCGGTGACAAAGAATGGGGAATCCAAAACTGAAGACCAGATGCAGACTCTTACCAGAGGTCATTCTAGACAATGAACTTAGGAGGGAGAGAGTAAAACTTGAGACAAAAGTTGAGGAGTGTGGCCTCTGATCTGGAGACACTATGATTCAACCCTTTTGTGCCTCTGGGATTTATTGGGAAGCTGGTTTTCCATGGATGGTGCATGCTACCGCAAGGCAGGGGCCTTTACGACTACTTTGACACTGAAGAAATGGGCATGTGCTGCAAATTACTGTTTTCACAGGGTATTGTGTGAGGTGTCCGAATGCTTGATAGAAAAAATAGAAATTTTGAAAATATTTGTTACGCATATGTACCAATAGACTCCAGTGGAGACTCTGGGGTATAACTAGTGACACTTCATATGTACCAGTAAACACTTAGGGTAGGCTTGTGGGAGGGGGCAAGAAAAAAATATCCATGTTGTTATACGGTGCCATCAGTTGGTTCCAACTCATAGCGACCCTATGTACAACAGAACGAAACACTGCCCATTCCCGCGCCATCCTCAGAATTGTTGCTGTGTTTGAGCCCATTGTTGCAGCCACTGTGTCAATCCATCTCATTGAGGGTCTTCCTCTTTTCTGACGATCCTCTACTTTACCAAGCATGATGTGCTTCTCCAGGGACTGATCCCTTCTGATAACATGTCCAAAGTATGTGAGAAAGTCTAGCCATCCTTGCTTCCAAGGAGCATTCTGGTTGTACTTCTTCCAAGATAGACTTTCGTTCTTTTGGCAGTCCATGGTATATTAAATATTCTTCAGCAACACCATAATTCAAATGCATCAATTCTTCTTTGGTCTTCCTGATTCATTGTCCAACTTTCACATGCACATGAGACAATTGAAAATACCATGGTTTGGGTGAAGCACACCTTAGTCCTCAAAGTGACATATTTGCTTTTCAGTACATGAAAGAGGTCTTTTGCAGCAGATTTGCCTGATAAAATACATCATTTGGTTTCTTGACTGCTGCTTCCGTGGATGTTGATTGTGGATCCAAGTAAAATGAAGTCCTTGACAACTTCAACCCTTTCTCCATTTACCATGAAATTGCTTATTGGTCCAGTTGTGAGGATTTTTTTTTTTTTTTTTATATTGAGGCATAATTCATACTGAAAACTGTGTCTTTGATCTTCATCAGTAAGTTCCTCAAGTCCTCTTTACTTTCAGCAAGTAAGGTTGTGTCATCTGCATAAGGCAGGTTGTTAATAAGTCTTCCTCCAATCCTGATGCCCCATTCTTCTTCATATAGTCCAGCTTCTCAGATTATTCGCTCAGCATACAGATTGAATAGGTACGGTGAAAGCTTACAACCCTGATGCACAACTTTCCTGATTTTAACCCAAGCAATATCCCCTTGTTCTGTTCGAACAGCTGCCTCTTGGTCTATGTACAGGTTCCACATCAGCACAATTAAGTGTTCTGGTATTCCCATTCTTCATAATATTATCCATAACTTGTTATGACCCACACAGTTAAATGCCTTTGCATAGTCAGTAAAACATAGGTAAACATCTTTCTGGTATTCTCTGCTTTCAGCCAAGATCCATCTGACATCAGCAGTGATACCCCTTGTTCCGTATCCTCTTCTGAATCCAGCTTGAATTTCTGGCAGTTTCCTGTCAATGTACTGCTGCAACCACTCTTGAATGATCTTCAGCAAAATTTTACTTGCGTGTGTTGTTAATATGATATTGTTTGATAATTTCCTCATTCTGTTGGATCACCTTTCTTTGTAAAATATGGATCTCTTCCAGTCAGTTGGCCACATAGCTGTCTTCTAAATTTCTTGGCATAGACGAATAAGCACCTCCAGCACTGCCTCCATTTGTTGAAACATCTCAGTTGGTATTCCGTCAGTTCCTGGAGACTTGTTTCTTGTCAATGCCTTCAGGGCAGCTTGGACCTCTTCCTTTAGTACAATGGGTAGTGACAAAGTAAAAGTAATGCGGTAAAGGGGAGGGTAGATGAGATAGCTTGAGGAAGTGGCAGGGGAAAAAATTATAGTAGCTTATTTTTCTGACGGTATATTAGGGGCCCACTGTAAAAACTTTGGAAAACAGAAATATAAAGAAGAAAATCAAAAGATTTATGATCTTTAAATAAACTACAAACTACAGTTTTTGCACAAATACATATCAAAGAAACCTGGACACGAAATTATTTAAAAGCGAGTATAAAATTTAGATTTCTAACTACTCAAAGTAGATTTCTATTAAGGACAAAGAAAGAACCAAAGGTTAAAAAGTGACATTTCTTTTAAGGGAGATGTTTATTTGAAGGACAAGTGTGGGCATGGCTGTGGACACTCCTGGATCAACTTAGAGGTTACTTTTCTTAATGACACACAGACAGAAGTATGTCTACAAACTTATAATGGCAACAGGGTGGCACAGTCATTAGAGTAATGTTGATGTCATTTCAAATACTTTTTTTTAATGAGATGCAGTATAAATAAAAATAAATCACAGTAGCTATAATTGCTTCATGTAGATCGTACAGTCAACAAGGTGGAGGCTGAAATGATCAGATTGCCATGTTCTTGTTATTTGGGGCATTAAGACCCAACCAGAGATATTCATCCACTTAGTATTTATTTGTTCATTCTTCAAAAAATATGCACCTATTATGTGCAAAGTGTTTTTGCATAGAACTTGTGACACAGTAAACTCCCTGAAGGTGTGTGCAATCTCTTGGAGAAGGTTAACAAAGTGTTCTAGAATTCTGTCTTTTGATTTAGAAATTTTATGGAAAACTAAGGTAGATTAGTAGCCTAGAGAGTGTTAGGTACTTATCCTTCTGAGAAACAATTGCCGTCACCGTCAAATTCTATGTATTTTCAAATTCAAGGTGTCTATTCTCACATTTGTTGCTATTGCTTAGTAGACAAAAGGTGCACATGGTAAAAACATTATTCAAATGGCGCAAAAGAGTATTTGTTTTTAAATATTATACATAGGCATTACTTATGTACCAGGACACAAAAGATGCCCTAGTTTTCAATGACACTGGTTTTTATTTCATTAGCTTATTGTTTCTTGTCATTCATCATTTTACCTCCACCCCAGAGCACGTAATATACAGAATTTGTTAGGGATAGTCTAAGCCAGCATAGCACTTGGCTGGCTGTCCTTCCCTGCTCTGTTTACAGAATTTCTGCAACATTTTTTCTAAATGTTAGTTCTTCTATGATATAATCTTTCTCTTTTGTTTCCCTTCATTTCTTTTTTTTTTTAAACCTGATAAGAAACCTGAAAATCCTTTTTTCAGCTTCTATTCTGCTACTGCATTCTTCCCACCCCTGTGATTAGCGTCCATGTCTCAGTAGCCTCATCTATCAAACAGGAATGGAGCTCAGCTTACCTTGGTTCTTTTAACCTGGAAGAGAACTTAAAAAAAAAAAAAAAGTTGGAGCATAATTGAATTCATTAACTTCCTGATTTGAGATCTTTGTAATATAACTTTATTATTTTGACATGAATTCCCTAGACATTGGATTCACCAAGATTCAGATTTAAGGAAAAAATCATGCCAAAGACAAATATGAATTACCTTTAGATCACTCAGCCTCTGCTTCTCCCGGTACAGACAGTTGCGTTGACAGCATATATCACACAGTGAAAAGGCATTCCTTTGGCTAGCAATTAGTGTTTTATATAACTTGAGATATTGTAGCCCAAAGAGATAAAGTACAGACATGGTAATAATTCTTTTTCAATGTTACATTTAAAATAACTTTAAAATTGGGTCATAGTGAGTGAATCTTGAAAAATCCCCAGCTAATTTTAATGTCCTAGCTTTAAATAATGCTGAAACACAATGGCTTCATCCTGAAAATTTGACAACCAAATTGATACTAATTAAAGCAACTTTTGTGCAATTTTCCTAGGGCTCTAAAGCAAAATGGGATTTGAAACTCAGTAACAAATTAGAATGACTGTCACAAAATTAGATAATGAGAAGATTTTAAAAGAAGCACAGCTAGTACAGTAGTGAGCACATAGCTCTACAAGGTATTATGTGGAATGAAATTTATGCGAATTTTTAAAAAGATGTAATGCCTGGGTGTATTTAGCAGTGCTGCGCTTGTATGAGCTTGGCCCTGTGTATAGTGGGACCCGAATCCAGAATGGGACAGCTGGAGGAACTGGTCTAGTTATCAGGCTGGTCTGGGGTAGCAGGCTAGTGCTCAAATGGCAAATTCACAGTTGATTCAGGCTGGCATTCAAATTTGGTCCGTTCCAGTGGGCAGGGATATAGACAAAACAGTTAAGTCAGGAGAGGCAGTGGTTTGGGATTTCAGAAGCAGAAGTCTAATAATGCCTTTGGAGTGTGAACCACAGCATCCAGCCCTTCAAGACTAGGCTGCTAGGGTTCCATTCACAAGGATTTGATTCAGGGCTCCTGTCCTGCAGGAAGGTGGAATTCTCAACAGTTTGCCAAGGCAGAAATTTAGTCAAATGTCCTGGGATAACACAAGGATGAGCAGCAGGCTGTGTCTTCAGGGCACACGAAAAGCTTGGCTTTATAGCAGTAAACCAAATCCCACACTCCAGTGGCTCTGATTTGAGTCTAATAAAACTTTGCTTGATTAGGTACACAGGTAAAAACAAGACTGCAAGATAGTGAGGAACCTGATGGGGCCGTCAGTCAGGATGGGGGTACCAGTGAAGAAAAGAGCAGGGCCTGTAAGGCGGACACCAGTCCATATAGGAAGCTATTAATGATGCACAAAGGGTAGAATGCCCAAAAAGGTACTTGGGTACCCTTAAAAGGGTGCTGCTTAGCTGGTACAGCCAGCTGGAACACCACAGTGGTGTCTCCTTAAGGATACTTGGTGAGTTTGGCTTTTAACCCAGAATGTTATGAGAGCTAATAGTAATAGCTACAATTCACTGAGTACCTCGGGTGTGCCCAGCATGTTTTAGAAATTATCTATAATGCTCTCAGCAACCCTGCAAGGAAGTTATAATTTTTGCTCTTTTACAAAAGGGGCAACTAAGACCAAGCAAAGTACATAAATTGTCCTATCACTCAGCTAGTAAGATGCAGAGTTGTGTTTGGTGCTGGAGCCTGCACATGCTCCAGTAAAGCAGTTGAGAAGAAACAGGAACAGTATATATCGTGAATAAAATATATAGTTTATTAAAAGTTAGTGTAAGCAAAAATATATGTGTTTACGTTTATATATAAGCTTACCTTAATATATGTGTATATAGCAAAATGAAAATAAAATTCAGGCTTCACTACTGTGGTGTTCCAATGCTAACCGGTCTAGTCTCATTCTAGCATTGACGAAATCCTTAGGTAACATCCACCCTTATCAATCTCTGCTTTGGTTTCTCAGGGTCTGCCTTTTCTACACCCCGATTGGTCTACAGATATATTATCCCAGTATCTAGGCCAGTCCGAAGTGAACTGGAACTTGTGTTTAGAATCTGCTGGTATTCAAATTCCAATTTCCATTTCCTTTGTGTGTTTGGATCATACCCAGACATTATCAGCATGTTGCCTCCCAACTCCTCTCAAGCACCTGGCATCCCCTAGCATCTGGTTCAAGAAAAGCTAAGGAAGGAGGTAATATTATTGGTTAGGATAATAAAAATTTAGATTAAAAATTACCAGACTCCTTAAAATAATCGAGAAGATGCTATGGATGCCGTATTACTTCTATTAACAAAGAAGACATGTTTCAAAGGAACATTTTAACACTGGAAACTCAATTGCCATAGATAAAATTGTATAGGAATTATAAATATGTGCATCAGATAAGAAAGGTTGCCACACCAAGATATCCTTGATTTCCAAGTGAAATAATATCAGACTTGCCAGTAAACAGGAAGCATGCCTTGGGGTCTGAGGAGAGAAGGAAGGTTCAAGGCAAGGGGTGGGAGAAGAGTGTTTCTCCCTGTGCTGATGCAGGAAAGGGAAGAAAGAAAAGAAACAGCAACAATCTGAATCAAGGAGCCAGCTTTTGTCAGGGCAGGGCAGATTTCAGGTCCCAGAAAATGCTGGTGAAAATGAAACATCTGTTCGTCAGTCCATCTCACCGGCTCCCTTCCCTCCTAACTCCAATCATATGTGCTGGTGGGCTGTACACTTGGTCCCAGCAAAAGCTCTGGGGTGGACATCAGAACCAAGCCAGGCCAATCAGAATTCTTCCCCAGGAGTTTTCTTTTTGGAGATGGAGGGAGTGTCTTAGTTGAAATTCCTAGAGGCAGAGCTTGAGACAGAATTCTTGTGCAGTGATTGAAGGAAGCAGGATAGAATAGAAGAAATTAAGCAAAGGTAAAAGTTTTTTTTTTTTTTATGGTCTTTGGTGAAGTCTAGCCACAGTTGGATCTCAAAGGGACTCCACAGCATGACTGACCTTCAGTTGACCCACCTTGAGGCAAGGGGCTTTGTAACCACATTACCAGTGAGCCTTGGGCTGTGGAGCATTTCTGACAGGGTAGGGGTGGGGGTATGGGGTGGCGGGGTGGGGCATTATCTCCCAGGCATTTCTGGGTGAAGCAGCTTCTGGTGGCCCAGGGAGTTCTCAGAGAAGAATGCAGCTATGAGACAATAGTAGCCACTTAAGGATAGGCACTGACCTGAAAAAGACAACATGGGTGGGCCACCAATTGAGTTTACTTCAGTCTACATCCTGCTGCTCAGATCTGCCTGCCTGTCACAGTGAGTTTAATCCATCCAGTCATAGCAATCCCAGGATTCTGACTGCTCACGGTTTCCAGGGATACTTACAAAAAGAGTGTTATGAATTGAATTGTGCCCCCCAAAAGGAAACGTTGAGGCCCTAAACCCTGGTACCTCTGAACATGACCTTGTTTGGAAATAGCGTCTTTGAAAATGTTATCCATTAACATGAGATCATACTGGAGTAGGGTCCTAATTCATTCCGAGCAATGTCCTTGTACAACAGGAGAAGAGACACAAGAAGACAGGGAAAACTGCTGCGTGGCACTGGAGTTACACTGCAGCTGCAAGCAAAGGAATGCCTGTAGCTACGAAAAACTGAGAGAGACAAGAAAGGATTTTCCCCTGAGGACTTCAGAGAGAACAGAACCTTGCCAGACTCTGAATCAGACTACTAGCCTCAAGAGCTAGGACACAATACATTTCTTTTCTTTAAAGCCACCTACTTTATGGTACTGTGTTATGGCAGACAAACAAAACTAACACAAGGAAGGTCAATGAGATGGACGTCAGCCCCTGCTGCTACATTTGGTCACAAGTCCATGGCAGATACTCATCATCTCCTTCCTCTACCACTCGTCTTAGATTTCCTTCCCCATTGGCTAGCATTTGCACTCATCTGGGTTTACCTGTTGTAATAATTCAGACTTCATTGCTGAGAGCTCTGAGTCCTGGTTACCATGCCCTTCTCAGGCCATGGTTGCTATTATTCTTGCCCATTTCAAGTTAAAGTCAGACATGAGAATAACAAGAGACTTTGTCAAAAAAGTGAAAAGACAAACTATAGATTGGGAGAAAATTTTTGAGAACCATATATCCAATAAGGGTCTACTATCCAAAATACATAAAATACTTCTCCAACTTAGCAACAAAAAGACAAATAGTCCGTTCAAAAAATGGGCAAAGGACTTGAACTGACATTTCACCAAAAAGGGTATTCGAATGGCCAACCAGCACATGAAAAGATGTTCAATACCATTAGCCATTAAAAAAAAAAAAAAAATTTTTTTTTAGGGAGATGCAAATCAAAACCACAATGAGATACCATCTCACCCTCACTAGAATGATAATGATTTAAAAAAAAAAAAGGAAAACAGCAGGCAAGTATGTAGAGAAATTGGAACCCTCATCCATTGCTAGTGGGAATACAAAATGGTACAGCTACTGTGGACGACGATTTGGTGGTTCCTCAAAAAGCTGAATATAGAACTACCATATGACCCAGCAATCTCAGCCTAGGTATATACCCAAAAGATATGAAAGCAGGAATGCAAACAGAAATTACAACACTATTTACAATAGATAAAAGATGGAAACAACCTGAGTGTCTGTCAATAGATGGCAAGTGGTGATGTCCCATCTGCCTAGGTGCTCTGAGCAGCCATTTCTCTTTGGTTGCTCTCTTTCTTTCTGCTGGCTTTCTGGTGGCATTAGATGAAAGCAGTACCCAGTGTCTCAGCTCTGTTTCCCACAGATCTCCTTCTCATTTCCTACCCTTAGTCCAAGAGAGCATCATTCTAATCCAACGTAGATCTTTTTCATTCATAATTCTTCTAAGACATGTTGTTTAAGCTTGGGAAATTTCTCCTTTTCTTTTAACTTCCCTTTAAGTTCCTCCTAAGCAAGGGCTTACACTTTTGGAACGTAAAAGCTAAGGAGACTTGTGAGCTATTTCTGCTTTTCCTTCTGCTGCATACTTCCTCTCAGGCAATAATCACAGAGTTATGTGCTTGAATGGGAGGGAAGGAGAGATGAAAATGCCATAGATTCATATCTCAAAATAGTTTCCAGCCACACAGACTTGGTCACTAACTGAATAAAGGTGAAGCCATAAAAATTAATGAAATTTCCAGGGAAGAGTGCACAGGAAAAAAAAAAATTTTTTCAGCTGTTGAGTCTAAGGTCCACATATTGGACGAGGAACAGGGGAATAAAGGTAACAGAGAAGGAGCAGTTAAATAAAGTGCAGAACAGAAGAGGGAGAGCATCACAAAAGCCAAAGAAGGGAGCTGTTAACAGTGTCAAAGTCAAAGGATCATTGTATTTGGTAGATAGTAGGTCATACAGTCCCTTCAGAATGCAGTTTATGTTATATAGATTTGTGGGGAGAGAAGATAGATGGCGTGGGGTTATCTAAAGAGTGGGTAGTGGGGAAGGGAAGAAGTGGGCATAGATGATTCAATCTAGAAATTTATCAGTGAAAAGAAGATGAAAAATAGTCAAGTGAGAATAGTAGGGATAAATAAAGGTTTTCCGTAAGAGTGGGCACAAGCATATCTGAAGGCAGAAGAAACTTTGAGGAGAGGAAAGGACTGAAGATGCTACAAAGGAGCAAATGAGGGGTCAAGATTCTAAAGGGGTAAGATTAGGTGGAAGTAAAAGCAGACGTAGGGGGTGAGATTATTGCCAGACTCAAATAAGGTTCTTGCCTCCCACTGGTCAAGAATGAGCAGGTAAGGCATGAAGAGTTTTCCACACGAGCAAAGCTTTATTGAAGAGGCTTGCAAGCAGAGATGAGGAGGGCCTAAGCTACACTTACTCCAGTCTCACAGAACAAAGGACTTGCATGGGCTTTTAAAAATTCTTGAAGTGGGAGAGATTCATGTTTATTCACAGGCATAGGCAAGGTTTTCCAGCAAATAGCCCATTTTGGGCAGGGATAGGTTAACTAAAGTGCGCACACAGCTGCTTTCTAAGATGGGTCCTGTTCCAGAGGCCTCTGCGATTCATAGCAGGACATATCATGAGGTGTCACGCCTGCGCAGTCTCTTGCTCCCTGAGTTTGATTCCCCAGCTGCAGCTGCAGCCCTTCACTGTCCCTAGTGGAAGGTCACACAGCAGTCACAGATGGGTGTTCTGCCCATGTCCCTGGGACTGATTTTATCTGGCTGCTTCTAAAAGACAACTTTAAAGAAGCTTGTGGGCTATTTTCTGATACCCTACCCGACTGTTCTGGGGAATGGCTTTGTTTCTGCACCCTGACCCATTTCCTGTTACTTTGTTTGCAGATTCCCCTCTGCTCCCTGTCTTAAGATCAGTCAAGCATGTTTATGGCACATTCAGAGGGTTTAGCTGAAGGGAGTTTAACTGAGGGACTTATTAACCAACAGTGGAGGATGAAGCACCTAGAAACTAGCAATGAGTGGCAAGCTGTTACCACCCTTATGCCTGAAGGTGCAAGAATTAGAAAATGTCTTACCAGAGACCAGAGACAGGTTGCAGGTATAGAACAGCAGCTACCGGACAGGAGTTGTAACCAAAGAATGCATTCACTACTAAAGGCATAGAAAGGCAGAGGACATTTATGTGTTTAAAAGAAAACTCTCTGCCACTATTCCACCTCCTGCCAGTAACTCCCACTGGAAGAAATCAGTCCAAAACCTCAGAGCAAGGAAGTCTGGGAACAGCAGAGCAAAGCTGAAAAAGGGATTCTGAGGGTGGATCTGGGGGCAGGAAGTGGTGGATGGGAATGGAGACTACCCAGTTCTTGTGTAGGTGCTGTCGAGTTGGTTCCGACTCATAGCGACCCTATGTACCACAGAATGAAACACTGCCCAGTCCTGCACCATGCTCACAATTGTTATGCTTGAGCCCATTGTTGCAGCCACTGTGTCAATAAATCTTGTTAAAGGTCTTCCTCTTTTCCACTGACCCTGTACTTTAACAAGCATAATGTCCTTCTCCAGGGACTGATCCCTCCAGACAACATGTCCAGGATAAAACTTGGAAATGAGAATAATTCCCTGTAAGACTGGAAGAAAGGAAGGTAGGTTTAAGGATTAAAATATTTATAAATGGAAAGGAAAGACGATAAGGAAATTTGTAATTATGGCCTTGATCTTCTTGGTAAAGGAGGTAGTGATGTCACCTACGTTGTGGGGGCAGGGCGGGGATTACACAATGAATCCTGAAGGGACTTGAAGGAAAAGATCATTTAGAATAGCCATTGTTGGGATGGGGTGGGGTATAAAAATGGAATCAACAGAAGATCAATTAAAGTGTTCCTGAAACATTCTCTAGAATAGACCACATATTAGGTCATAAAAGAAACCTTTGCAGAATCCAAAACATCGAAATATTACAAAGCATCTTCTCAGACCACAAGGCTATAAAAGTGGAAATCAATAACAGAAAAATTAGGGAAAAGAAATCAAATACTTGGAAACTGAACAATACCCTCCTGAAAAAAGACTGGGTTATAGAAGACATTAAGGAGGGAATAAAGAAATTCATAGAATGCAACGAGAATGAAAACACTTTCTATCAAAACCTCTGGGACACAGCAAAAGCAGTGCTCAGAGGTCAATTTATATCGATAAATGCACACATACAAAAAGAAGAAAGAGCAAAAATCAGAGAACTGTCCCTACAACTTGAACAAATAGAAAGCGAACAACAAAATAATCCATCAGGCACCAGAAGAAAACAAGCAATAAAAATTAGAGCTGAACTAAATAAATTAGAGACCAGAAAAACAATCAAAAGAATTAACAAATCCAAAAGCTGGTTCTTTGAAAAAATTAACAAAATTGATAAACCATTGGCCAGACTGACTAAAGAAATACAGGAAAGGAAACAAATAACCCGAATAAGAAACAAGATGGGCCACATCACAACAGACCCAACTGAAGTTAAAAGAATCATATCAGATTATTACGAAAAATTGTACTCTAACAAATTTGAAAACATAGAAGAAATGGATGAATTCCTAGAAAAACACTACCTACCTAAACTAACACAATCAGAAGTAGAACAACTAAATAGACCCGTAACAAAAAAAGAGATTGAAACGGTAATCAAAAAACTCCCAACAAAAAAAAAGCCCCGGCCCGGACAACTTTACTGCAGAGTTCTACCAAACTTTCAGAGAAGAGTTAACACCACTACTACTAAAGGTATTTCAAAGCATAGAAAATGACGGAATACTACCTAACTCATTCTATGAAGCTACCATCTCCCTGATACCCAAACCAGGTAAAGACATCACAAAAAAAGAAAATTACAGACCTATATCCCTCATGAACATAGATGCAAAAATCCTCAACAAAATTCTAGCCAATAGAATTCAACAACATATCAAAAAAATAATCCACCACGACCAAGTGGGATTTATACCAGGTACGCAAGGCTGGTTTAATATTCGAAAAGCCATTAATGTAATCCACCGTATAAATAAAACAAAAGACAAAAACCACATGGTCTTATCAATTGATGCAGAAAAGGCATTTGACAAAGTCCAACACCCATTTATGATAAAAACTCTCACCAAAATAGGAATTGAAGGAAAATTCCCCAACATAATAAAGGGGATCTATACAAAGCCAACAGCCAACATCACTCTAAATGGAGAGAGCCTGAAAGCATTTCCCTTGAGAACAGGAAACAGACAAGGATGCCCTTTATCACCACTCTTATTCAACAGTGTGCTAGAGGTCCTAGCCAGAGCAATTAGGCTAGACAAAGAAATAAAGGGCATCCGGATTGGCAAGGAGGAAGTAAAGTTATCTCTATTTGCAGATGACATGATCTTATACACACAAAACCCTAAGGAATCCTCCAGAAAACTATTGAAACTAATAGAAGAGTTTGGCAGAGTCTCAGGTTATAAGATAAACATACAAAAATCACTTGGAGTCCTCTACATCAACAAAAAGAACATCAAAGAGGAAATCACCAAATCAATACCATTCACAGTAGCCCCCAAGAAGATAAAATACTTAGGAATAAATTTTACCAAAGATGTAAAAGACCTATACAAAGTACAAAGTACTAGTGCAAGAAACTAAAAAGGACCTACATAAGTGGAAAAACATACCTTGCTCATGGATAGGAAGACTTAACATAGTAAAAATGTCTATTCTACCAAAAGCCATCTATACATACAATGCACTTCCGATCCAAATTCCAATGACATTTTTTAATGTGATGGAGAAACAAATCAACTTCATATGGAAGGGAAAGAAGCCCCGGATAAGCAAAGCATTACTGAAAAAGAAGAAGAAAGTGGGAGGCCTCACTCTACCCGATTTTAGAACATATTATACAGCCACAGTAGTCAAAACAGCCTGGTACTGGTACAACAACGGGCACATAGACCAATGGAACAGAATTGAGAACCCACATATAAATCCAACCACATATGAGCAGCTGATATTTGACAAAGGCCCAGTGTCAGTTAATTGGGGAAAAGATAGTCTTTTTAACAAATGGTGCTGGCATTAACTGGATATCCATTTGCAAAAAAATGAAACAGGACCCATACCTCACACCATGCACAAAAACTAACTCCAAGTGGATCAAAGACCTAAACATAAAGACTAAAACGATAAAGATCATGGAAGAAAAAATAGGGACAACGTTAGGAGCCCTCATACAAGGCATAAACAGAATACAAAACACTGCCAAAAATGACGAAGAGAAACCAGATAACTGGGAGCTCCTAAAAATTAAACACCTATGCTCATCTAAAGACTTCACCAAAAGAGTAAAAAGACCACCTACAGATTGGGAAAGAATTTTCAGCTATGACATCTCCCACCAGCGCCTGATCTCTAAAATCTATATGATTCTGTTAAAACTCAACCACAAAAAGACAAACAACCCAATCAAGAAGTGGGCAAAGGATATGAACACACATTTCACTAAAGAAGATATTCAGGCAGCCAACAGATACATGAGAAAATGCTCTCGATCATTAGCCATTAGAGAAATGCAAATTAAAACTACGATGAGATTCCATCTCACTCCAACAAGGCTGGCATTAATCCAAAAAACACAAAATAATAAATGTTGGAGAGGCTGCGGAGAGATTGGAAGTCTTATACACTGCTGGTGGGAATGTAAAATGGTACAACCACTTAGGAAATCTATCTGGCGTTTTCTTAAAAAGTTAGAAATAGAACTACCATACAACCCAGAAATCCCACTCCTCGGAATATACCCTAGAGAAATAAGAGCCTTTACACAAATGGATATATGCACACCCATGTTTATTGCAGCTCTGTTTACAGTAGCAAAAAGCTGGAAGCAACCAAGGTGTCCATCAATGGATGAATGGTTAAATAAATTGTGGTATATTCACACAATGGAATACTATGCATTGATAAAGAACAGTGACGAATCTGTGAAACATTTCATAACATGGAGGAACCTGGAAGGCATTATGCTGAGTGAAATTAGTCAGAGGCAAAAGGACAAATATTGTATAAGACCACTATTATAAGATCTTGAGAAATAGTATAAACTGAGAAGAACACATACTTTTGTGGTTACGAGGAGGGGAGGCAGGGAGGGTGGGAGAGGGTTATTTACTGATTAGTTAGTAGATAAGAACTACTTAGGTTAAGGGAAGGACAATACGCAATACATGGAAGGTCAGCTCAACTGGACTGGATCAAAAGCAAAGAAGTTTCCGGGATAAACTGAATGCTTCAAAGGTCAGCGGAGCAAGGGCGGCGGTTTGGGGACTATGGCTTAAGGGGACTTTTAAGTCAATTGGCAAAATAATTCTATTATGAAAACATTGTGCATCCCACTTGGAAATGTGGCGTCTGGGGTCTTAAATGCTAACAAGCAGCCATCTAAGATGCATCAATTGGTCTCAACCCACCTGGATCAAAGGAGAATGAAGAACACCAAGGACACACGATAACTATGAGCCCAAAAGACAGAAAGGGCCACGTGAACCAGAGACTTGTATCATCCTGAGACCAGAAGAACTAGATGGTGCCCGGCCACAACCGATGACTGCCCTGACAGGGAGCACAACAGAGGACCCCTCAGGGAGCAAGGAGATCAGTGGGGTGCAGACCCCAAATTCTCATAAAAAGACCAGACTTAATGGTCTGACTGAGACTAGAAGAATCCCGGTGGTCATGGTCCCCAAACCTTCTGTTGGCCCAGCACAGGAACCATTCCCGAAGACAACTCATCAGACATGGAAGGGACTGGACAATGGGTTGGACAGAGATGCTGACGAAGAGTGAGCTACTTGTATCAGGTGGACACTTGAGACTGTGTTGGCATCTCCTGTCTGGAGGGGAGATTGGAGGGTAGAGAGGGTTAGAAACTGGCAAAATTGTCACGAAAGGAGAGACTGGAAGGAGGGAGTGGGCTGACTCATTAGGAGGAGAGTAAGTGGGAGTATGGAGTTAGGTGTATATAAGCTTATATGTGACAGACTGAGTTGATTTGTAAACTTTTAATTAAAGCACAATAAAAATTATTATAAATAAATAAAGTGTTCCTGAGCAGCAAGAGAAAAAAAAGCAGACTACATATAAGATAGCATGAGTTGGAAGCATACCAGCTTCCATGACCATGGGATCTTGGTTCTTTACACAAAAATATTCTTGGAGTAAAGGTAACCCTTTAATGGCTTTTTATGGTCTTCATCAGCAAACTGCTTAATCTTAGAATTCCTTTACTCTCTTAAAAATATTAACACAAAAGAGATTTGAATATGTAGGATATATCTATCAATATTTACTGTATTAACATTTAAACTGAGAATAAATACTCAAAAAATTTATTAGTTTATTTTAAAATAACAGTAATACACCTATTACATGTTAACATAAGTAGCATGTTTTCAAAATAATAACTATGCTTTCCTTTTTTAAAAAAGCCACAAGAGTGGCATTGATTTACATTTTCACAAATCTCTTTAATGCCTGGTTTAATAGAAGACAGCTTGATTGCCACATCTGCTTCTGCAATCAGTCTGTTGTGACATGTCTTGGCTGAAGTGTATGAAGAAACTAGGACTTCAAACCAGTTCAGCTTGGTTCAGTCATGGCCAATGAAGTGAAATTGTAACAGACCGGAATTTTTAAAATTTGAGTGAAGTGAAATGATAAGCTTAATGGGAAAAATTATGGGTTGAAGCCCTGGAATGGGAGACTCGGAAGAGGCATAGTGATCCCTTTCAGGAGCCTGATACACAAGATTAGATTATTGCCAGGACTCTGTAAAGCAACACACATTCCAAGCGCTGCAGTTGGCAGCCCTCTTTCACTGGGGCACCTCTGTTTCCAACCCAGCTGGTCAAGAGATTTGGTTGCTATGCCATGTGTCTGCTGTCCTTTTTTTCCATGTGGGAGATTAAATTTCTCTTAGGGCTTCAACCCATAATTTTTCCCATTACACTTACCATTCCACTTCATCCACATTTTAAAAATTCTGGTCCATTTGGGTTTCACTTTGTCAGCCATGACTGAACCAGGCAGAGCCAGCTCAAAGCCTGGAAAAAACTGCACCCTTACACAAGTATGTAAAAGTATATTAATAGCTTTCTCAGATTATTAGGGACATTCGTTTTTAATACTACATCAAAACTCAAGTGGTAGTTTACTGGAGGTTAGTTGCAATGTGGAATCTGAAACCAAACCAATGAACTTTTACAATTCTGTTGCATCAAAATCCATTGTTCTATTATTGTACTTTGAATGGAAGTTTATCCATACATGCTTTGAGATATCATGCCTTTATCATATAGGTTCACTGGGTTTTGTACATCTTCCAAATTGCTGAAAAATTTCATTACACAATCTCAAAAAATAATATTTGTTAATATCATTTTAGATCTCATTAGAACATTCTGTAAGTATTGGAACACTGTCAATCTCATGATAGCTGGTAACAGTTTTCCAAATTCTAAATTTTGCTCGAAAAATTGAATTTCATTATTAGTAACATATACCATCAGTTATTTTCATTGAAGTGACAGGCTTACTTCATTTGAAAAATGTGTGCCAAATATATAAGTCTGAATAACCATGGTTTATAACCCTTAATTCAAGGAAAAATGGTGTTCTGTGAAAAACATGGCTAGTTCAACTTGTAACTCAAATACACAAGTCCTTTTTCTTGAGGCAACCAATGTACTTGGATTTGGAGAGGTCCTTTATAAGTACTTCCCATTTTTTCACAAAGAATATAAAATAGATGTGTACATAAGGGTTGAGATATAATAAAATTAATATATTTACTGCTTCATCGAGGACATTCTTAACTGAAACTGGAATTTTAAAATTGTTAATACGTGATGATAAAGAACATGACTACTCGTGAAAAAACAAAAACCAAACCCACTGCCGTCGAGTTCATTCTCACTCACAGTAACTCTATCCCAGTGCCTTCGAGTCGATTCTGACTCATAACGACCCTATAGGACAGAGAAGAACTGCCCCATAGAGCTTCCAAGGAGTGCCTGGCGGATTCAAACTGCCGACCCTTTGGTTAGCAGCCGTAGCACTTAACCACTACGCCAAACTCTATAAGACAGTGTAAAACTGCCCCACAGTGTTTCCAAGGCTGAAATCTTTATGGAAGCAGACTGCCACATCTTTCTTCTGTGCAGGGGCTGGTGGGTTTGAACCGCTGACCTTTCAGTTAGCAGCTGAGCACCTAACCCCTATACTACCAGGGCTCCTTTGACTACTAGTACTGCTGCTTTAATTCATGCTGATTCACCCATCATTGCTTGTGCGTCTTCAGTGCAAATGTTAACACAGTGAAAAAAGGCAAATAAACCCTTAATGCTATTATCAAAATTGATTTGACTTCTCAGATCTCCTGAAAGGGTCTCAGGTACCAACAGGGGTCCACAGATTCCACTGTGAGATCTACATGTCTACAAATATAAATGTAAATGCTTTCATTTGTCAGGGCTTTCTACATTCAGACATATTTCCCCATGAAGTCTCCAATTTAGGTATTCATCAACCCTCAAATATAATTGGCCTTTCCTTTCATTGCGTCTTTTTTCATGCGTTCCTATTTTTATCATTGTCTAGAACGTATTCTTCCCTTGCTCTTTGCCTCTTAAATTTTATTTTCAGCACTCTTCCACCATTAACTTTCCAAACTGTTACAATCCATGTTGATTTCGTTTCTTCCAAACTCACAAGAACTAATTATCACTATGTCATTCTTTTGGCTGTAATCATGTACTATCTCATTGCTTATTTTGCTTTTCTAATGGACTGAGCTTTTGGCTATAAATTTTAAAATGCAAAATTAACAGGTATACACATAAAGAATTTATTTGGGGATTTATATTAGGTAACAGCTGACAAAGTATTTGAACTAATGTTGTTACTGAAAATACCAAAAAAATGCTGAATAAAATATATGTGTTTTAATTAAATTAAGAGCCTTGAAGAACTGACACGGCCATAAGAAGCTACCAGGCCAAAATCGAGAGAAGCCGCAACATCAAAGCCATTTTTGGCCTGAGGGTTAGTACCATTCCTGGGAACCTTGAATTTTGTGTTGACAAACTCGCAGGGTGGCGGGGACAGATGTCAAATCCTAAGTAGGGAGGTGAGGAATCTTGTAGAAGATTTCCCCAAATTAAACTTAGGCCCTAAATGCTACACCTTCAGGCTACAGGTAAAACAAGTAAATCTGCCCCAAATTCCATTCCAGGAGACTGCAAAGAAGGTCGCTTTTGTTCCAAAGAGAAAAAAAAAAAAAAAAAAAAACAGAAGGAATTAACATCTACTCTGAGAATTTGGGACCGCACACTACACTCTCCTGTGGATTTGTAGCGTGGATTTATATCACCTGTGATCCAGAGAACCTGAAACAATGAACGTGTTTGAGGTTGTCCTGGACTATGCCCTCACAGGAGCAAACACAAAGCCTCTCTGGAGAAAGGTGCTGTTGTGTTGTTGTTGTTAGGTGCTATCAAGCCAGTTCCGACTCATAGTGACCCTATGCGCAACAGAACAAAACACTGCCTGGTCCTGAGCCATCCTTACAATTGTTATGCTTGAGCTCATTGTTGCAGCCACTGTGTCAATCCACCTCATTGAGGGTCTTCCTCTTTTCTGCTGACCCTGTACTCTGCCAAGCATGATGTCCTTCTCCGGGGACTGATCCCTCCTGACAACATGTCCAAAGTATGTAAGATGCAGTCTTGCCATCCTTGCTTCCAAGGAGCATTCTGGTTGTACTTCTTCCAAAACAGATTTGTTCATTCTTTTGGCAGTCCATGGTATATTCAATATTCTTTGCCAACACCACAATTCAAAGGTGTCAACTCTTCTTCGGTCTTCCTTATTCATTGTCCAGCTTTCACATGAATATGATGCCATTGAAAATACCATGGCTTGGGTCAGGTGCATCTTAGTCTTCAAGGTCACATCTTTGCTCTTCAACACTTTAAAGAGGTCCTTTGCAGCAGATTTACCCAATGCAATGCGTCTTTTGATTTCTTGACTGCTGCTTCCATGGCTGTTGATTGTGGATACAAGTAAAATGAAATCCTTGACAACTTCAGTCTTTTCTCCATTTAGCATGATGTTGCTCATTGGTCCAGTTGTAAGGATTTTTGTTTTCTTTATGTTGAGGTGCAATCCATACCGAAGGCTGTGGTCTTTGATCTTCATTAGTAAGTGCTTCAAGTCCTCTTCATTTTCAGCAAGGAAGGTTGTGTCATCTGCATAACGCAGGTTGTTAGTGAGTCTTCCTCCAATCCTGATGCCCCGTTCTTCTTCATACAGTCCAGCTTCACGGATTATTTGCTCAGCATACAGATTGAGTAGGTATAGTGAAAGGATACAACCCTGGCGTACACCTTTCCTGACTTTAAACCAATCAGTGTCCCCTAGTTCTGTCTGAACAACTGCCTCTTGATCTATGTAAAGGTTCCTTGTGAGCACAATTAAGTGTCCTGGAATTCCCATTCTTCCCGATGTTATCCATAATTTGTTATGACCCACACAGTCGAATGCCTTTGCATAGCCAATTAAACACAGGTAAACATCCTTCTGGTATTCTCTGCTTTCAGCCAGGATCCATCTGACATCAGCAATGATATCCCTGGTTCCACGTCCTCTTCTGAAACCAGACTGAATTTCTGGCAGTTCCTGTCAATATACTGCTGCAGCCATTTTTGAATCTTCAGCAAAAATATTTTGCTTGTGTGTGATATTAATGATATTGTTCTATAATTTCCACATTGGGTTGGATCACCTTTCTTGGGAATAGGCATAAATATGGATCTCTTCCAGTCTGTTGGCCAGGAAGCTGTCTTCCATATTTCTTGGCATAGAGGATTGAGCACCTACAGTGCTGCATCTGTTTGTTGAAACATCTCAATTGATATTCCACCAATTCCTGGAACCTTGTTTTCTGCCAATGCCTTCAGAGCAGCTTGGACTTCTTCCTTCAGTACCATCGGCTCCTGGTCATATGTCACCTCTTGAAAAGGCTGAACATCAACTAATTCTTTTTGGTATAATGACTCTGTGTATTCCTTCCATCTTCTTCTGATGCTTCCTGCATCGTTTAGTATTTCCCCCATGGAATCCTTCACTATTGCAACTTGAGGCTTGAATTTTTTCTTCAGTTCTTTCAGCTCGAGAAACACCAAGTGTGTTCTTCCCTTTTGGTTTTGCATCTCCAGCTCTTTGCACATGTCATTACAATACTTGGTCTTCTCAAGATGCCCTTTGAAATCTTCTGTTCAGTTCTTTTACTTCCTGAATTCTTCCTTTTGCTTTAGCTGCTTGACGTTCAAGGGCAAGTTTCAGAGTCTCCTCTGACATCCATCTTGGTCTTTTCTTTCTTTCCTGTCTTTTCAATGACCTCTTGCTTTCTTCATGTATGATGTCCTTGATGTCATGCCACAACTCGTCTGGTCTTCAGTCACTAGTGTTCAATGTGTCAAATCTATTCTTGAGATGGTCTCTAAATTCAGGTGGGATATACTCAAGGTCATATTTTGGCTCCTGTGGACTTGCTCTGATTTTCTTCAGTTTCAGCTTGAACTTGCATATGAGCAATTGATGGTCAGTTGCACAGTTGGCCCCTGGCCTTGTTCTGACTGATGATATTGAGCTTTTCCATCATCTCTTTCCACAGATGTAGTCAGTTTGATTTCTGTATGTTTCATCTGGTGAGGTCCATATGTATAGTCGCCACTTATGTAGGTGAAAGAAGGTATCTGCAATGAAGAAGTCGTTGGTCTTGCAAAATTCTATCGTTCTATCTCTGGCATTGTTTCTATTACCAAGGCCATATTGTCCGACTACTGATCATTCTTCTTTGTTTCCAACTTTTGCATTCCAATTGCCAGTAATTATCAATGCACCTTGATTTCATGTTCGATCATGCTGTTGTAGGCTGAATAATAGCCCCCAAAGATACCCATGCTATAGTCCCCAGAACCTGTGAACATGTTACCTTAGATAAGGAAAGGGACACTGCAGATATGATCAAGTTAAGGATCTTGAAATGTTGAGATGATTCTGGATTCTCCAGAGTGCCCCAAATAGCACATCCTGTTGCCATCGAGTCAATAGTGACTCTATAGGACAGAGTAGAACTGTCCCATAGGGTTTCCAAGGAGCAGCTGGTGGATTTGAACTGCTGACCTTTGGGTTAGCAGCAGAGCTCTTTACCACTGTGCCACCAGGGCTCCAGTATAAGCTCAAAGGTCCTTATAAGAGGGGAGGCAGGAAGATCAGAGTCAGAAAGAGAAGATATGATAAAGAAAGCAGAAGTTGAAGCAATGCAAGTAAGGGGCCATGAGCCAAAGAATGCAGGCAGTCTTTGTTGTTAGGTGCCATTGAGTTGCTTCTAACTCATAGTGACCCTGTGTACAACAGAACAAAATGCTGCCCAGTCCTACACCATTCTCACAATTGTTGTTATGCTTGAGCCCATTATTGCAGCCACTGTGTCAATCCACCGCATTGAAGGTCTTCCTCTTTTTTGCTGACTCTCTACTTTACCAAGCATGATGTCCTTTTCCAGGGACTGGTCCCTCCTAAGAACTTGTCCAAAGTATATGAGATGAAGTTTCACCATCCTTGCTTCTAAGGAGAGTTCTGGCTGTACTTCTTCCAAGACAAATTTGTTCATTGTTCTGGTAGTCCATAGTATGTTCAGTATTCTTTGCCAGCACTGTAATTCAAAGGCATCAGTTCTTCTTCAAACTTCCTTATTCATTGTCCAGCCTCCAGAAGCTGAAAAAGAAAATGAATTGGACTCTTCCCTGTGAGGGTCAGTCCTTCATACATTCCTGGGGCCATGTCATCCCTGTTCCTCTTGGTGGTAGCATCTGTAGGCTTTGGAACAAACCACTGCCACCCTTCCCACTCTGAAACCTAATGCTTTGTCTAAATGTTATCAGGGTTAAAGAGATATTATCCTGGGCTTGGCACCAAGGGTGTCTGACCTCCCCTCTCCTAGGTGGTCGGGCTGGGAAATTACCTTGTGCTTTGTGCAGTGGGTCACATAGATCCTAGTCACATGACCCTTGGGGTATAAAAGTGGCCAGCTATGTACTAGGTGGAAGCACGTGTAGCATAAGTGTTCAGCCCACCTAACTAGGTCTACCTGGTCGGGGGGGCCTGCCGAGGTAGCCCCCTTTTGCGTCCCTCACCCACAATGTCAAGTGGAGGCAGGCATGAAAGAGTTCTCTGTCTCCACAGGACAGCTTCCAGAAGCCAGGGGACCAGTGTATCATGTGATCTCTTAGTACCTGTCTATGGTGCGTAGCAGGGCATGTGTACAATTTTGCTACCTCCACTGGACAGCTTTGAGCCAGGGACGACTGGTCACCTGTTGTATGCTGTCTACTTCTTTTGTAAATAATAAAAGCTACTTTCTAGGTGCTAACATGTTCAGGCTCTGATCGGAAGAAAATGATATTCATGGAGGAATCACATTTACTGCCCTTTGCTAATGGTCTCCTGGCTCATTAGAAATCTAGGACCAACTGTGAGCACTATGCAGTTTTGGCATGTTTCATTGCATCTTCCAAAGTCTCCAAAAGGAATGCAGTCCTGCCCATACCTTCATTTTTAGATGTCTGACCTCTAGAACTGTAAGAGAATAAATCTATGTTGTTTTAAGCTACTTAGTTTGTGGTAATTTCTTATAGCAGCAATAGAAAACTCATACAGGTACCTTCATCAAAGACCTAAGAATCCCCACAGATAATTTTCATGATCAATGAGCCATATGTGGTCAAAACACCAAGCATGGAGGGATACAGGGCACGGTGGATGAAAACCAGCAGAAACAACAGAAGAAATAGATGCACAAAGTTTTCAGATACAAGAATTATTAGACTGAGGTTAACAAACTACCTATGCTACCATGTTTAAAGAAATAAAAGGTAAGTTTAAAATTTTCTATGAAGAACGTTGCTGTGGTTAGTTGCCGTTGAGTCAGTTCTTCCTCATGGTGACCTCATGTGTACAGAATAGAACTGCTCCATAGGGCTTTCAAGTCTGTGACTTTCTTTTGAGGGCACCTCTGAGTGGGTTTGAACCACCAATCTTTAGGTTAGCAGTTGAGGTCAAACTGCACCGCTCAGGGATAGGTAGCTGTAAAACACACCCAAAAATGGCAAATTTAAAACTTTTAGAAATAAAAAATGAAGTACACATAATAACCACAATTAAAACTCAATGAATGAGTTTATCAGTAGATTAGAGCCAGCTGAAGAAAGAATAAATTAATCAAAAAATAAGAAATTATCCAGAATACACCATAAAATACAAAAAAAAAAAAAAAACTGCTGCATTTTCATACAAATATGAAAAAGAAGTTGAAGAACATGGGATAGAGTGACAAGATCTAATATACAATTATCAGAATTTCAGAAGGAAAGAAAAGAGAATGGGACAGAGGCAATATTTGAAAAGATCATGGCTAAGAATTTTCCAGGATGATGAAATGTAACGATCCACAGTTTGAAATAGAATAAATAGGATAAATAAAAATAAATCACAATCTAGGTGTATCATAGTGAAAATGCAGAATGCCAAATATAAAGGCTTAATGAAAGCCAGATGTTAAAGTTTGCCTTCAAAAGAACAACTGCTACACTTACTACTGATATTTCAGTAGTAACAATGGAAGCTAGAAGATAGAGTATTTTTAATTGTTCTTAAAGGAAATAATTTCCAGCATAGACTTCTGTATACAAAGATAAAAATGTTTTTGAACTGGAGGCAAAAAAAAGATTTTTTAGAGACACAAAACAGAGTTTATAACCAGCAGTCACACACTTAATTTTTTTTCAAGATGAAAGGAATTTACTAGTTAAATAAAATTTAGGAAAAAAGGATAAAAGGAACTATGCTGAGAGTGTAAACATTTAAAATTTTTATTTTGTCATATTTTTTCATTCAGAAAGGAAAACATTATCTTCACAAGCAAACAAAAATCACCCTCAGGCTTCTCACTGAATCGCAGGCATTGTTATATCCTATTATCTTTCCTTTCAGGCTTTTTTCTATATATATATATATATATATATATATATATATATATTTTTTTTTTTAAGCCCAATAAGAATCATTCAATAAATGCAATTTTATATTCCTTCTTTTTACTTAATATTATACAACACTAGCCCTGATGGAGCAGTGGTTAAACCATTCAGCTGCTAACCAAAAGGTTGGCGGCTTGAACTCACCAGCCATTCATTGGGAGAAAGATGTGACAATTTGCTTCTGTGAAGCTGGGAGCCCTGGTGACACAGTGGTTAAGAGTTCGGCTGCTAACCACAAAGTCAGCAGTTCAAATTCACCCATATTACAGCGTTGGAAACCCTGTGGGGCAGTTCTACATCATCCTATAGGGTTGCGGTGAGTTGGAATCTATTCAATGGCAGCAGGGTTGGGTTTTTTGGTTATATAACAGACATCTTTATATCTATTACATACACTTGATAAAATGGTAATATATTTTATCTGGAAATGAAGCCATACTTTACTTAGCCATTCTTTCATTGCTGAACACCATTTAAAATAATATTTAGATGAATGTTTTTATGCATAAAGTTTTTTTTAAATTTTGGATTATTTCCTTAGGATAGATTCAGGAAGTATAATTACTAGATCAAAACACATAAACAATTTTAAGGTCCTTAACACATATTGGCAAAATAACTTCTAAAATGTTTCTGCCAGTTTACACTTACATCAACAATGAATAGAGGCACCTCGCCAATATTAGGAACTGCACTATCAACCTTTAAAAATCTGTTAAATTTATAGGTGAAAAATGAAAAGTCATTTTAATTTGCATGTGTCTTATTACTAGCAAGGTTGGGCATCCCTGTCTGTTGAAGACTCACATTTTCTCTCCTGTGAATTCATTTCCTTTGGGTATCAATTTAAGTCTTAACATCTTACCAGATTTGTATCACCTCTGTTAAATTAATTGTGATTTTTTTCTCCAACTTTATGTTTGTCTGTTAATTTTGGTTGTGGTTTTTCTTTGCGAATAAACAGAAGTTTTAATTATTCACACAGTTAAATATTTCCCTATTTTTTTCTATTGCTTTTCAGCTGTCTTCCTCTAAAAGTTTGATAAATATTCACTTCTATTTTTCCTATGTTTTGATTTGTTTTTGTATATTTATCTAAAGCCATCTGGAATTTATTTTGATGTTTGATGTGAGGTGAGAATCTACATGAATTTTTTTCCCAAACTGCTAAGTAATTGCTCCAATATAATTTATTTGAATAACTCTTTCCTTTTCCGTTGATTAGTGGTATACCCTTCATCTATATTGGATTTACATTACATTCAAGTTTATTTGGCCACAATTTTATACCACTGATGGTCTCTTCCTGCCTCAGTATTATAAGGTGTTTATAATTGCACTGTTGTAATAATACCTAGTAGGACTAACACTTATCAGATGGTTTTCAGAGATAGTTTGTTGTTTTTCTTTTAGAAATATTTTTAATGAGGATTACTTGCTGATTGTGTTTTAAAACACTGACATAAAGAACTTTAAAACAAATCGTAACAGTACAACATAGCCATAGAAATAATGCGAATGATGCTGAAGGTTATAAAGAGAAAAGAAAATGTCTCCCTGTGTCCCTTCAAACTCTTGGTTCTTCTCCTCAGGAATCACTGTTAATATTTTTTGTTGTATTCTTCCAGAAAATGTCCATGTATATATTTGCAAAAGCTTATGTAATGCTTATTACCCCGTCACCCGTTTTTATACAAATTAGATCATACTCCACATTCAGTTCTCAATCTTGTGTTTTCCTTCACTTTCCATAATACTACTATGTTTCTCATCCTGAAGAAATATAAATTAACTTGTGAAGTTCCAAAATACCCCACTGAACTTTGTCTGGAATTGCATCAAATCCTATGCAAACTAACAGGCGTGTTGGACTTATTTCCTCAAATAGCAAGTGCTTCCTCTTGTCCCTAAGTCTTTGCTTGCCAGGTTCCCTCAGATGGAAACAATGCCCTCATTGGCTTCAGTCCCTTCATTTGGCCAACTCTTAACCACCCGTCAGGTATTAGCTTATGGTATTTTCTCCTAGAACTCTTTTTATATACATTTTTTTCTTGTATCCAGTGATTTAGTAAAATCATATTAATTCTAATAATTTTTGTAAATTTTAATGAACTTTCTTCATGTCTAATAACATTATTTGCAAACAAGTAGAGTTTTCTCCTCCTAGTTCATCTTTATTGCACCAACCAGAACCTCCGTTGCAATATTAAGTAATAACAGTGATGGTGGACACCCTAGTATTGTGTCTGCTTTTGATGAATATGCCTTTTTTGGTTGACTTTAAAATATGCTGTCTACTGGTGGTTTGAAATGTGTACTCCCTACCATGTTAAGGAAGTAAACGTCTAGTTCTGTTCTTTTAGAGAGTATAATTAGGAATGATTGTGATTTTATTCAGTGAGCTTTTGGCATCTGTTGAGATGATTATGATTTTTATATGATTTATTTATATATAATGTGTATCAGAAAAGTGTTTCCTAATGTTGAATTTTGATTGCATTTGTGGGATAAAAACCCTTTGGTTCTGGTAAATTATAAAAACGTATTGTTGCTTTCTCTTTCTTTCATTTTGTTTAGGATTTTTGTACCTATATTAATAATAAGGGTTAGTAATATCTTTTTTTTTAATTTGAGAGAAGTATCCTAGAATGAGAGAACATAGAAACATTTATATGTTCTTTCATGAGAGAGAACATCAGCATTTACAGTGGGGAGTCTCAACTCAAACCAGAAATGCCTCAGATTGTAAATGAATAACAATCAGTATTCTGGTTCATACAAACAGAATCTTGTGAATTTGGTTAGCATAAACTCATATCATCTCATCATTCCTGGATGAATCAAGTTCCTCAACCTGTCGATCTTAAGAATGGACACTGTTTGGGTCAGAGGTATAAAACATAATAGCCATGAGACCTGACTGGAAACAGTCAGCTACACTAATTCCTACTATAATCTTCAAGGTCACAGACCTTGTTTAACCATACAAAACTATTGCAAAATGAGTCCATTAATATAGATACTGTAGATTTATCTTGCTTTTCTTTTATTTTTACTATTTGATGGTTTGAATTACACGCTAACTGCTCTTTTTAACCAATATGTTTTTGGGAACTTTCATTTACTTTAGAAGGGCTCTATTTTTCCCTACCTATTCTTTGACCCATGGAGCCCTGGTGGCACAGTGGTTAAGCATTTGGCTGCTAACCAAAAGGTTGGCAGTTCAAATCCACCAGCTGTATTTGGAAACCCAGTGGACCAGTTCTACTCTGTCCCATAGGGTCACTATGAGTCGGAATCGACTTGACGGCAGTGGGTATCCTGTGACCCACATACCTGTTAAGGCATTTCAAATAAGCCTTTAGGAGTCCTTACCAACAGAAATACCGCAACTTTTATAATGTTGGGAGCTCTAGTGGTGTAGTGGTGAAGAGCTATGGCTGCTAACCAAAAGGTAGGCAGTTTGAATCAACCAGCTGCACCTTGGAAACCCTGTGGGGCAGTTCTATTCTGTCCTATAGAATTACTATGAGTTGGAATTGACTCAAGAGCAACTTTTTTTTTTTTTTAAATAATGCTGAAAATAGTATGCAAGTAACTCGGATGTCATTCAATCTGTTCAGCACAAAGGTTCTATCACAGGCAATAACTTTCTTACCAATCGTTTAAAAAAAAAAAAGAAATCCGTGGGGTACCTCTTAATTCAAAAGAAAGAATCTTGAACTCATTAAGTCCCTCTGAATCTATAAAGGCCAACTTTGCTTAGGCTTTTGGTTTAATTCATTTGTAGATACTCCAACATAACTCTTTGGTTAAAATTGCATCAGCAGAGGTCATCTAAAATACATCTATTGGTCACATCCCGTCTGGAGCAAAGAAGGATGAAGAAAACCAAAGAAACGAGGACTAATGGACCACATGAACCACAGTCTCCACCAGCCTGAGCCCAGAAGAACTAGACAGTGCCCAGCTACCACCAACAACCACTCTGACAGGGATCACAATAGAAGGTCCAGGACAGAGTGGAAGAAAAATGTAGAACAAAATTCAAATTCATGAAAGAAGACCAGACTTACTGGTCTGACAGAGACGGGAGGAACCCCAAGACTATGGCCTCAGACACTCTGCTAACTCAGAACTGAAACCACTCCTGAAGCCCACTTTTCAGACAGAGATTAGACAGGCCCATAAAAACAAACAATAACACATGTAAGGAACGTGCTTCTTAGTTCAATCAAATATTTGAGACCAAAATGGCAGCTCCTGTCCGAAAGCAAGACAAGAAGGCAGGAAGGGACAGGAACTGGACAAATGGACACAGGGAGCCAGGGGTAGGAAGAGGGAGAGTGCTGACATATTGTGGGGATTGCAACCAATGTCACAAAACAGTATGTGTATAAATTTTTGAATGAGAGACTAATTTGAGCTCTAAACTTTCACCTAAAGCACAATAAAAAAAAAAAAAAGAATATTGAAAAAAAATTACATTAGCAGATCTACACCAGGCACTAGTTATTCGTCTGGCTTTGGAATAACATTGTTTTTCCTAATTAGTGCTCACTCTTTGGCATAAAATCTGGCTTGAGAATTTAAATGATTCAGCCAGGGACTGACAGATGTGGAAATAATTCCCAGCTCTAAAGATTCTGTTACTCTCCTCTTCAGGGAGTTTCAATTCTCTGAATTTTAAAATACCCTGACAGAGTAGTGGTCTGTATCTTTCTTGTGGATTAAGCTTCCTTTCCCTATAAGCAGTCTGAAAATGGTTAGTTAGAATAAGCATAGTCTTAGCTTTACTGGTAGAAACTATATACATACATTCTTTGACTTGGTTCATGTAATTTATCCCTCATGCACAGAAAGTGGAAACCCTGGTGGCGTAGTGGTTAAGTGCTATGGCTGTTAACCAGGAGGTTGGCAGTTCAAATCCACCAGGCGCTCCTTGGAAACTCTACGGGGCAGTTCTACTCTGTCCTATAGGGTTGCTATCGGAATTGACTCAATGGCAGTGGGTTTGGGTTTTGGGGCACAGATAATGTGTCTATCAATATCGCTACCAATCTTTGTCTTTGGATAGAAGGTTCAGAAGATAGGAGAAGGATTATCAGTCTGATAATATCATTCCTGCATAAAAACATATATTTTTCAAGGCTTCTATGAGAGTTTAACAATAAAATAACATGCTCCATTTCTCTAACACCAAAGACCCTTCCAACAAGATCAGCTCAAGTCGTTAGCAAGGATCATAGGCGAAAGAAAAGTACCCAAATCATCTCTCAATCCTTGTAGTAATACCACATCTTTTACCTTTCTGTACACAAGGTTAATATTTCTTAGCAGTTTGCTTCTCTTCAGTACCATTCTGCTAAGAAAAATTTTCTGATATTTAGAAATAATGGGAAAGAATGAATATATACCTTTAATATCATTCCAATGTATTGGCTAAGAGCCCTGTCCAAGGGTTATTTAATTATTGTGGGCATTTTACTTTTGCTTGACTTACTATTGATTAGGGCCTAGACTCTAAAATTAGGTGTTAATTTTTAGAGTTTTCTCTGGAAGTGAAGGTAACGCCAATGGTTATGTTTTCCTTGCCCTATAGATTATTAACCAGTTTTGTATCTATTAGAAAACTCATTCAGCTTTCCTCTGGCTAGATGGATATATGTACATATGTATCAGATTCCTCAAATTCCCTCAGTAATGGTTCCTTCAATAATGAGTTAAGACATTTTTTTCTTTTCTTATAATTTTTATTGTACTTTAAGTGAAAGTTTACAAATCAAGTCAGTCTCTCACACAAAAACCCACATACACCTTGCGACACACTCCCAATTACTCTCCCCCTAATGAGACGGCCTGCTTTCTCCCTCCACTCTCTCTTTTCGTGTCCTTTTCGTCAGCTTCTAACCCCCTCCACTCTCTCATTTCCCTTCCAGGCAGGAGATGCCAACATAGTCCAACTGTCCACCTGATCCAAGAAGCTCGCTCCTCACCAGCATCCCTCTCCAACCCATTGTCCAGTCCAATCCATGTCTGAAGAGTTGGCTTCAGGAATGGTTCCTGTCCTGGGCCAACAGAAGGTGTGGGGGCCGTGACCACCGTGGTCCTTCTACTCTCAGTCAGACCATTAAATCTGGTCTTATGAGAATTTGGGGTCTGCATCCCACTGCTCTCCTGCTCCCTCAGGGGTTCTCTGTTGTGTTCCCTGTCAGGGCAGACATTGGTTGTAGCCGGGCATCATCTAGTTCTTCTGGTCTCAGGATGATGTAGTTGCTGGTTCATGTGGCCCTTTCTGTCTCTTGGGCTCGTAATCGCCTTGTGTCCTTGGTGTTCTTCATTCTCCTTTGATCCAGGTGTGTTGGGACCTATTGACACATCTTAGAGGACTGCTTGCTAGCGTTTAAGACCCCAGGTGCCACTCTTCAAAGTGGGATGCAGAATGTTTTCTTTTGACTTAGATGTCCCCTGAAACCATGATCCCCAGACCCCTGCCCCTACTACACTGGCCTTCAAAGCATTCAGTTTATTCAGGAAACTTCTTTGCTTTTGGTTTAGTCCAATTGTGCTGACCTCCCCTGTATTGTGTGCTGTCTTTCCCTTCACCTAAAGTAGTTCTTATCTACTATCTAATTAGTGAATGCCCCTCTCCCACCCTCCCTCCCTCCTCCTCTCGTAACCACAAAAGAATGTTTTCTTCTCAGTTTAAACTATTTCTCAAGATCTTATAATAGTGGTCTTATATAATATTTGTCCTTTTGCATCTGACTAATTTCACTCAGCATAATGCCTTCCAGGTTCCTCCATGTTATGAAATGTTTCACAGATTCCTCACTGTTCTTTATCCATGTGTAGTATTCCATTCTGTGAATATACCATAATTTATTTATCCATTCATCCATGGGTGGGCACCTTGGTTGCTTCCATCTTTCTGCTATTGTAAACAGTGCTGCAATAAACATAGGTGTACATATATCTATTCATGTAAAGGCTCTTATTTCTCTAGGATATATTCCAAGGAGTGGGATTGCTGGGTCATATGATAGTTCTATTTCTAGCTTTTTAAGGAAGCGCCAAATCGATTTCCAAGGTGGTTGTACCATCTTACGTTCCCACCAGCAGGGCATAAGTGTTCCAGTCTCTCCACAGCCCCTCCAACATTTATTATTTTGTGTTTTTTGGATTAATGGCAGCCTTGTTGGAGTGAGATGAAATCTCATTGTAGTTTTGATCTGCATTTCTCTAATGGCTAATGATTGTGAACATTTCCTCATATATCTGTTAGCTGCCTGAATGTCTTCTTTAGTGAAGTGTTTATTCATACCTTTTCCCCATTTTTTAATTGGGTTTTTGTCTTTTTGCAGTCTCATGTAGATTTTAGAGATCAGGTGCTGATCAGAAATGTCATAGCTAAAAACTTTTTCCCAGTCTGTAGGTAGTCTTTTTAGTCTTTTGGTGAAGTCTTTGGATGAGCATAGGTGTTTGACTTTTAGGAACTCCCAGTTATCTAGTTTTTCTTCTACATTCTTTATAATGTTTTGTATACTCTTTATGCCATGTGTTAGGGCTCCTAACGTTGTCCCTATTTTTTCTTCCATGATTTTTATCGTTTTAGATTTTATATTTAGGTCTCTGATCCATTTTGAGTTATTTTTTGTGCATGGAGTGAGGTATGGGTCTTGTTTCATTTGTTTGCAGATGGATATCCAGTTATACCAGCGCCATTTGTTAAAAAGACTGTCTTTTCCCCATTTAACTGTTTTGGGGCCTTTCTCAAGTATCAACTGCTCATATGTGGATGGACTTATGTCTGGATTCTCAATTCCGTTCCATTGGTCCATGTATCTGTTGTACCAGTACCAGGCTGTTTTGACTACTGTGGTGGTATAATAGGCTCTAAAATCAGGTAGAGTAAGGCCTCCAACTTTTTTCTTCTTTTTCAATAATGCCTTATTTATCGGGGGCCTCTTTCCCTTCCATATGAAGTTGGTGATTTGTTTCTCCATCTCATTAAAGAATGTCGTTGGGATTTGGATCGGAATTGCATTAAATGTATAGATCGCTTTTGGTAGAATAGACATTTTTATAATGTTAAGTCTTCCTATCCATGAGCAAGGTATGTTCTTCCACTTATGTAAGTATCTTTTGGTTTCTTGCAGAAGTGTACTGTAGTTTTCTTTGTAAAAGTCTTTTACATCTCTGGTAAGATTGATTCCTAAGTATTTTATCTTCTTGGGGGCAACTGCAAATGGCAGTGATTTGGTGATTTCCTCTTCGATGTTCTTTTTGATGGTGTAAAGGAATCCAACTGATTTTTGTATGTTTATCTTGTATCCCGATACTCTCCTGAACTCTTCTATTAGTTTCAGTAGTTTTCTGGAGGATTCCTTAGGGTTTTCTGTGTATCATGTCATCTGCAAATAGAGATACTTTGGCTTCTTCCTTGCCAGTCTGGATGCCCTTTATTTCTTTATCTAGTCTAATTGCTCTGGCTAGGACTTCCAGCACAATGTTGAATAAGAGGGGTGATAAAAGGCATCCTTGTCTGGTTCCCGATCTCAATGGGAATGTTTTCAGGCTCTCTCCATTTAGGGTGATGTTGGCTGTTGGCTTTGTATAAATTCTCTTTATTATGTTGGGGAATTTTCCTTCTATTCCTATTTTGCTGAGAGTTTTTATCATGAATGAGTGTTGAACTTTGTCAAATGCCTTTTCTGCATCAATTGATAAAATCATGTGATTCTTGTCCTCTGTTTTATTTATGTGGTGGATTACATTAATTGTTTTTCTAATGTTGAACCATCCCTGCATACCTGGTATGAATCCCACTTGGTCATGGTGAACTATTTTTTTGATGTGTTGTTGAATCCTATTGGCTAGAATTTTGTTGAGGATGTTTGCCTGTACGTTCATGAGGGATATAGGTCTGTAATTTTCTTTTCTTGTGGTGTCTTTACCTGGTTTTGGTATCAGGGATATGGTGGCTTCATAGAATGAGTTTGGTAGTATTCCATCCTTTTCTATGCTCTGAAATACCTTTAGTAGTAGTGGTGTTAACTCTTCTCTGAAAGTTTGGTAGAACGCTTCAGTGAAGCCGTCGGACCAGGGCTTTTTTTGGGGGGCGGGGGGGAGATTTTTGATTTCCTTTTCAACCTCTTCTTTGTTATGGGTCTATTTAGTTGTTCTACCTCTGTTTGTGTTAGTTTAGGTAGGTAGTGTGTTTGTAGGAATTCATCCATTCCATGTTTTCAAATTTGTTAGAGTACAATTTTTCATAGTAATCTGATATGATTCTTTTAATTTCTGTTGGGTCTGTCGTAATATCACCCACCTCATTTCTTATTCGGGTTATTTGGTTTCTCTCCTGTTTTTGTTTTGTCAATTTGGCCAGGGGTTTATCAATTTTGTTGACTTTCTTCAAGAAACCAGCTTTTGGTCTTGTTAATTGTTTAAATTGTTTTTCTGTTTTCTGTTTCATTTAGTTCAGCTCTAATTTCTATTATTTGTTTTCTTCTGGTGCCTCTGGGTTCTTTTGTTGCCCTCTTTCTATTTGTTCAAGTTGTAGGGATAATTCTTTGATTTTGGCCCTTTCTTCTTTTTGGATGTGTGCATTTATTGGTATAAATTGGCCTCCGTGCACTGCTTTTACTGTGTCCCAAAGGTTCTGATAGGAAATGTGTTCATCCTCATTGGATTTTCTGAATTTCTTTATTCCATCCTTAATGTCTTCTATAATCCAGTCTTTTTTGAGCAGGGTACTGTTCAGTTTCCAAGTGTTTGATTTCTTTTCCCTGCTTTTTCTGTTACTGATTTCTAATTTTCTGGCCTTATGGTCCGAGAAGGTGCTTTTTAATATTTCAGTGTTTTGGATTCCGGTAAGGCTTGCTTAATGACCTAATATGTGGTCTATTCTAGAGAATGTTCCATGTGCAGTAGAAAAGAAAGTATACTTGGTTGCTGTTGGGTGGAGTGTTCTGTATATATCTACGAGGTCAAGTTGGTTGATTGTGGCATTTAGATCCTCTGTGTCTGTATTGAGCTTCTTTCTGGATGTCCTGTCCTTCACCACAAGTGGTGTGTTGAAGTCTCCTACTATTATCGTGGAGCTGTCTATCTCACTTTTCAGTGCTGATAGAGTTTGTTTTATGTATCTGGGAGCCCTGTCATTGGGTGCATAAATATTTAATATGGTTATATCATCTTGGTGTATTGTCCCTTTAATCATTATATAGTGTCCTTCCTTATCCTTTCTGATAGATTTAACTTTAAAGTCTATTTTGTCAGAAATTAATATTGCCACCCCTGCTCTTTTTTGATTGTTGCTTGCTTGATATATTTTTTTGCATCCTTTGAGTTTTAGTTTGTTTGTGTCTCTAAGTCTAAGGTGTGTCTCTTGTAGGCAGCAAATAGACGGATCGTGTTTTGTAATCCATTCTGCCACTCTCCGTCTCTTTACTGGTGCATTTAGTCCATTTACATTCAGGGTAATTATGGATAGTTATGAATTTAGTGCTATCATTTTGATGTCTTTTTTTGTGTGTTGTTGACAGTTTCTTTTTCCCACTTGATTTTATGTGCTGAGTAGATTTTCTTTATATATTGTCCTTTCCTCATAATTGTTGTTGATTTTGTTTCTGCTGAGTCTGTATTTTTCCCTTGTATTTTATTTTGATGAGTAGGATAGTTTGTCTCCTTTGTGGTTACCTTATTATTTACCCCTATTTTTCTCAATTTAAAACTAACTTTTATTTCTTTGTATTGCCGTGTCTTCCTCTCCATATGGAAGTTGTATGATTACATTTCTTAGTCCCCCTTTATTATTTTAATGTTGTCTTCTTTTATATAATAACATCGCTGTTACCCTGTTTGGGGCTTTTTTTTTTTAATAATCTTGCTTTGTTTTTTTGGATTTCCCTGTCTGGGTTGACTTCTGGTTGCTCTGCCCGGTGTTCTAGTCGTGGGTTGATACCTGATATTATTGATTTTCTAACCAAAGAACTCCCTTTAGTATTTCTTGTGGTTTTGGTTTGGTTTTTATGAATTCACTCAACTTGTGTTTATCTGGAAATGTCTTGATTTCACCTTCATATTTAGGAGACAGTTTTGATATATGATTCTTGGCAGGTAGTTTTTTTGCCTTAGTTTTTTAAATATGTCATTAAATTGCCTTCTTGTCTGCATGGTTTCTGCTGAGTAGTCCGAGTTTATTCTTATTGGCTCTTCTCTGTAGATGACTTTTCGTTTATCCCTCGCTGCTCTTATAATTGTCTCTTTATCTTTGGTTTTGACAAGTTTGATTATAATTTGTCTTGGTGACTTTCTTTTAACATCTACCTTATGTGGAGTTCAATGAGCATCTTGGATAGATATCTTCTCATCTTTCTCAATATCAGGGAAGTTTTCTGCCAACAAATCTTCAACAATTTTCTCTGTATTTTCTGTTATCGCTCCCTGTTCTGGTACTCCCATCACTCACACGTTATTTCTCTTGATAGAGTCCCACATGATTCTTAAGTTTTCTTCATTTTTTAAAATTCTTTTATCTGATTTTTCTTCAAATATATTAGTGCCAAGTGATTTATCTTCGAGTTCAGAAATTCTAGCTTCTACTTGCTCAATTCTGCTCCTCTGACTTTCTATTGAGTTATCTAATTCTATAATTTTATTGTTAATCTTCTGAATTTCTGATTGTTGTCTGTCTATGGATTTTTCCAGCTTATTAAACTTTTCATTATGTTCCTGAATAATCTTTCTCATTTCTTCAGTTGCTTTATCTGTGTGTTCCTTGGCTTGTTCTGTGTATTGCCTCATTTCCTTCCTGATGTCTTGTAGGTTTCTGTGTATTAAGCTTTTGTATTCTGCATCTGGTAATTCCAGGAATGTACTTTCATCTAGAAGATCCCTGGATTCTTTGTTTTGAGAGCCTGTTGAGATGGTCATGGTCTGTTTCTTTATGTGACTTGATATTGACTGTTGTCTCTGAGCCATCTATAAGTTGTTGTATTAGTTTATGCTTGCTTACTGTGTCATAGCTGCTTGCTTTGTTTTGTTTTGGTATACCCCTATGGGTTGCTTGAGTGAGCTAGCTTAATTATTTTCACCTTTGGAGTTCTGGTGTCCTGTCCCCAGCTGGCTAGAGCTGTTATCAGGTGTATCAGTCTAGGAGTCCATTCAGTTTTCTTGTATGAACTCAGCTCAGGTTTCCAGGTAGCTGATCATCAGGTGTGTGGTACAGGCTCTGTTCAACAGTCTTAGAGGGGCAAGGGTGATTGGCGTATATACCAGTATCTAATTGCAGCAGGGGGTCATGCTCTGAACAAGGCAGGGGGCTGAGAACCGGCCCCCAAGTGTCTTTGAGGGAAACGTGGAGTTAAGACATTTTTGACACATGCTCGTTTTAATATTTGTATGAGAGAAAAGTTAATTTTTTGGAAATAAAGTACGAAGGCTGGTGGTGTCAGTAGCTTGAAACGAAAAAACTATAAACCACTGAGGCACGTTTCTGAATGAAACACTGAGTAAAGTATTTTTAAAATCCTTGTCACTGGTAGGAGCCCTAGTGGCACAGTTGTTAAGAGCTTGGCTGCTAAGCAAAGGGTCGGCTGTTTGAATGCCCCAGCCACTCCTTGGGAACCCTATGGGGCAGTTCTACTCTGTCCTATAGACTGGCTCTGAGTCAGAATCAACTAGATAGCAATGGTTTTGTCACTGGTAGGCACATACATAGGAATCTTTTTTTATTAGAAAAATTATACAAATTATGAGTTTAATAGATTACATCAGGCCAGTGTTCCAAGTGTGACTATTAGAAAAAAAAAAATGAAAAAAATACAAAAATCACATTTTAAGGGACATCAGAATGATTGGAAGCAAGAAGGACTGAATTAAATAATATTTTAGAGGGACTATAACCCTTTCTAGGAGCCCTGGTGGTGCAGTGGTTAAGAGCTCAGACTGCTAATCAAAAGATTAGCAGTTGCAATCCACCAGCTGCTCCTTGGAAACCCTATGGGGCAGTTCTAATGTGAGTCAGAATCAACTTGATGGCAACTGGTTTGGTTTTTTGTTTGTTTGATAACCCTTTCTAGTGGGTTTAGGTAAGCAAAAAATTTTGTACCCTGGGGGAATTTGCTAATTCTGGGCTTGGATCAAGGATTAGATATGATCCAGCTTAAGACAAAACAAAACAAAACAAGCCCATTGCCATCCAGTGGATTTCCACTCATAGCGACATTATCGGACAGAGTAGAACAGCCTGCGTCAAGTGGATTCCAAGTCATAGGGACTATTGGTTAGCAGTTAACCACTACCGCCACCAGGGTTTCAAGTTAGAGGGACTGAAATGAGGGAAAGAAAAGTCAGTGGATCTTTTGGTGGTTGAGGAAGCTGGCTTAACAGACTGGAAATTTGAGAAGCCCAAAACATGTGGCAGATTTTTCTTAGACATTTACCGAGTTTTTGGCTTGTGGGGAAAGCTGAAGAGCTAGGCCATAAGCTTCTAAAAGACATAATAAACACCGTGGTATTTGAGAGAAAATTGCACGATAAGGATGAGACCTGCTTCAAACACACAAGCTACATCCCTATAGGGTCACTATGAGTCAGAATCTGCTTGACAGCAACGAGTTTGGTTTTTGTTTGTTTGTTTATATCCCCATCAAGACATTTTCCAGGAGGTAGCAGGCTAAAGGGCTAATCTAAAAACTGCTTAAGGGCAGAAATGAATCTTGCACAATACTCAGGGATGAGAAGACAAAAACATGCTAAATGTTCAGTCAAACCATGGGGCGATGGGTCCAAAGAAGGACACGTAAGAGATGGGCTGTATTTTTCTAAAACTGTAGCCCAGACCTGACCTCGTATAATTCTTTACTGGATGGTGGGGACCAGCCCTTCACATTATCTGCTGTACAGGAAAAAAAGGAACCCTCCTAGTGAAACGTATGTTACCTGCCCCCTCTCTGACACTTTCATGTACAATACCTGGCATTATAAGACCTGTGAAGAGTCAGGAAAACGTGAGCAAGAAGCAGGATGTAAAAACAATATAGGAGCAGGCCCACAAGTGATACGGATATTGGTGTTAACAGACAAGGAGATCAAAATGACAATAAATATCTTAGCGAACACAGGAAAAGATGGACAGATGGGATAAAAATATGGAAAAGCTCAATGCAGAAATGGAATCTATAAAATAAGCATCAAATAGACATTTTAACAGTGAAAATACAGTATCTGAAATTATGAACTCTTGGCTGACTTTAACAGATTTGACAATGCTGAGGACAGTATTAGTGAAGTCAAAATGAAATCAAACACAAATAAAAGGAAGAGTAATATTTCACAACATATGAAAAGTATATGAAATTCAGATTTTAAATAAAGTTTTACTGGAACATATACAAAAAAGAAATCAAATACAAACAAATGCACAAAGAGAAAGAGGAGAATAGAGCAGGAGAGATATGAGGGACACAGCTGAATAGTTTAATACGTATGTAATTGAAATCCCATAAAAGAAGTGGAGAGAGAATAGAAGAAGCACAATTATTTTAAGATGTAAGAGACCAAAAAAAAAAAAAAAAAAGGATATTGGTGAAAGACATAAAACTACAGGTTCAAAAATATTAGAAAACCACTTCCCAGCCAAACAATAGAAAAGCACATAGGATAAACCATAACACCTGAGAGGAACGTACTCCTTAGAACAATCAATTATGAGATAAGGAAAGAAGGGATACATATCATTACAAGAGAAAATTGGGAAACCAGGGTGGAAATGGGGAGAGTACTGACACATTGTGGGGAATGAAACCAAAGTCATGAAACACTTTACGTACAAACTATTGAATGAGAAGCTGATTTGCTCTGTTACCTTTCACCTGAAGCACACACACACAAAAGAGAATGTTAGGAAAGGCCAAGCGGGATAAACACACAGGAGACCATGCTTAGACACATCATAGTCGAATAGTCGAAAAACAAAGAAAAAGAGAAAATTTCAAAACGGAGAAAAAGAGACACATTACTTTCAAAGAAGCAGCAATGAGACGGAACACTTTTCTACAGAACTTACAGAAGTCAGAAGGTAATGAAATCTCATGGTTAAGTGCTGAAAGAAAAAATAAGTGCCAATCTAGAACCCCAAACCCAGTGAGAGCTACCTGTAAAAGTGAAGGCAAAATACATGTGTTTGAGGGAATGTATTGCAAGCAGACCCACACTACAAGTATTTCAGCCAGATGGAAGCACAGAAGTGCATCAAGGAGTGAACAGTTCATAAAACACACATATATGAATAATATAAAAGAATACTGACAGTTTTAAAAGCAATGATAATAAATTCCTGTGGGTTAATATCACAAAGGACAAAAGAGAGACTAAAGTGTGGTTAAAAACAAAAACACCTTTTGTGGTTGAGTGGCAACTCTATAGGACAGAGTATAACTGCCCCGTAGGGTTTCCAAGTAGTAGCTCATGGATTTGAACTGCTGACCTTTTGGTTAGTAGCCAAGCTCTTAACCACTACATCACCAGGGCTTCTTGATACTATATAAAACTCATTGCCGTGGAGTCGATTCCAACTCATAGTTACCCTATAGGACAGAGTAGAACTGCCCCATAGGATTTCAAAGAAGCAGGTGGTAGATTTGAACCACAGATCTAACCCTAACCCTGGTGGCATAGTGGTTAAGAGCTATGGCTGGTAACCAAAAGGTCAGCAGTTTGAGCCCATCAGGTGCTCCTTGGAAACTCTACAGGGGAAGTTCTGCTCTGTCCTATAGGGTCGCTACGAGTTGGTATCAACTCTACTGGCACTGGGTTTGGTGTTTCTGGTTAGGGAGGGGATAGGTGAGGAGGGGAGAATGCTAGACAATAGATAAGTGGTAACTTTGACGAAAGGTAAGACAGTACACAATACTGGGGAATCCAGCACAACTTGACCAAGGCAAAGTCATGGAAGCTTCATAGACACATCCAAACTGCCTGAGGGATTGAATTACTGGGCTGAGGGCTGGTGACCACAGTCTTGGTGGACATCTAACTCAATTCGCGTAACATTGTTTATAAAGGAAATGTTCTATATCCTACTTTGGTGAGTAGTGTCTGGGGTCTTAGAAGCCTGTGAGCAGCTACCTAAGATACTCCACTGGTGAGCAGCCATCTAAGATACTCCACTGGTCCCACCCCATCTGGAGCAAAGGAGACTGAAGAAAACCAAAGACACAAGGGAGAGATTGGTCCAAAGGACTAATGGACCATAACTACTACAGCCTAAACCAGACTGAGTACAGCACAACTAGATAGTGCCTGGCTACCACCACCGACTGCTCTTACAGGGATCACAATAGAGGGTCCTGGACAGAGCTGGTAAATGTAGAACAAAACTTTAACTCACAAGAAAAGACCAGACTTACTGGCCTGACAGAGACTGGAGAAACCCTGAGAGTATTGAGACCTCAGCCTCAGGGCACCATTACCAACTCCCAACTTGCGAGTAGAGTAGCATGAGCCAGCTCCCCTACTAACTGGTTTCTCCAGATGTTTTTTAGGCAATTGGACAACTTCCTGCCCAAGATAAGACAAGAGGCTGGGGTCTGCAGACCACAGAACCAGTTGAGACCAAATCTGGCCCTCCTGACATGCACAGAACCATCAACCACCATCCTCTGGGTGATCCCGGAACTTTTCTCCCACTACAAGGAACCAAACTTTAGCAGCTCAAAACTGGGGAAAGACTTTCAGAAGCGAGGTGTCCGAGCCTAAGATCCGGTTTGAGAGACTCCTCATGTCCCCTCCTACTGGACCGAGTAAACACAGAGATGGAGCCACCCTGAAATGTCTTTTTCAGACCAGACCAATCAACGACCTTCCTTCTTTCCCCAGGACCCTAAATACTGTTTCTGTAGTTGTTCAGGGAGCCATCTTTGCGACACAAGTTCCGGTGTGTTCCTTTATTTGGCCATCCAAATGAAGTTTCTTCTTTCGCTTTCACGCATTTTGTGCCTGTATGGCCGCGCGCAGCAGACCTGGAACAGTCCAGTTACAGTGTGGCCCCTGGCCACGCTTTTAACTCAGTACTGAAGTCACTCCTGAAGTTCACCCTTCAGCCAAAGATTAGACAGGCCCATAAAACAAAAAGAGATGAAATAGGCACAGCAGCCCAGGGGCAAGGACGAGAAAGCAGGAGGGGACAGAAAAGCTGGTAATAGGGAACCCAAGTTAGAGAAGGAAGAGTGTTGACTGCCGTGGGATTGGCAACCAATGTCACAAAACAATACGTGTATTAATTGCTTAAAGATAAGCTAATTTGCTCTGTAGGACTTCATCTAAACTGCAATTAAAAAAAAAAATAATGTGACCTAAATGATTTCTTGTTTGGGAACTTATTAACATTTTCTTTGTGTTTTAGCAGATAGTTAAATATTTCGTGTGTGTTTGAGAAGATTGTGCATTCAGTGTTTATTGTGTGCAAAGACCTTCAGACCTAGTCAGTCAAGGTTGTTCATTGTGTTATTCAAATCCTCTGTACTCTCACTTTTTCCTACTTGTTCTGTCAGCTTCTAAGAGACATGTGTTAAGGTCTTCCACAATGGCTGCACATTTTTTCATTTCTACTTGTATTTCTATCTTTTTTTTTTTTGCTTTAAACATGGCTTTTGCTGTTATATTGTTAGAATTGTAAAGGTTCATTACTAACACAGCTACTTGTGGAATTGTGTCTTTCATCAATATAAATGACCTTCCTTTATCTTGACAAATCTTTTCATCTTAAATTCTTTTTTGTCTAATACTAGTGTAGCCACATTTCTTATCTTTTAGATGTGTTTCTTCTAAATAACTTATAACTGGATATGTTGTCTTATTGCTTGTTTTCCACTTAATCCGAGATTCTCTGTTTTTATTGAAGAAATTTTATCCACTTTTTATATACTGTTGTTATTAATGGTTTGACTTTCTCCTGCCACCTGGTGTGTGTGCGGGTGTGTTATCATGCTTTTAGATTTTCCCCTCCTGTCTCCCCACCTTGCCTTGTCCCTGCCATCTTTACTTTGCAGTCATCTAGAGCAGGAGTTGGCCTGTAGCACAAATCCAGCCTGCCGCTGCTTTTTGTAAATTAAGTTTTATTGGAAAACATGCAGGCCCATTCATTTACATATTCTCTATGGCTGCTTTCACACTACAGCAGCAGAGCTGAACAGTCGTGATGAAGACCGCATGGACCACAAAGCCAGAAACATATACTAGCTAGCCCTTTACAGAACATGTTTGCCAAACTTTGACCTTGATTTTAACTTCTTGTTACTAATTTCTTAACATATACCATATTTAGACAGCTGCAAGCTAATAGACTTCTTTCCTCTCCACTGTTTCTTGAACCCCACATCTTTATCTTTCTTGGATTTGGTATTTATTTTGTTGAAGTTCATCCTACAGTCATTGTTTCTAAGAGATTCTCTTGGAGATACAGATTTATTGAGTTTTTTTATTTCAAAAATCATGTTTTTAATTTCTAGGGTCACTGCTTCACTTTTGTGGATGAAAAAAAACATCCTGAGTCTCTTTGAGAATAAATGTTATATTTTAATATTTATATAAGTATGTATTGTACTTATAATAATTATACTTATCTTAAAATTATAAGATAAATTTTATAAATTTATACTTATGTTTTTCCTCTCCTTTAATAATTCTCTTTCCTAAGGTATCGTTTCTTCTATTTACTGAATTTGGTGCATCTACAAGCTTGTATTCTTGTTTGATTATTCTTGTACTTCGTAATGAGAATCTGTTAGCTCTCCAGTTCCGTTAAATGTGGATTGACTCTGGTGATTACTGGGGAAGGGAAGGGAAGGGTGTATTGCTGGGCAGAGTATAGCTTATGTTCTGGACAAGGATTCACCCTGTCCATACTGGGATTCATTGCTACCTTTATGTTTTTTGGGTGCTAGGACCCTCGTGCCCAGTGCTTTAATCTATGGACAAGCACAAGCAGGAGAAGGGAGGGGTCTGGCAGTCCAGTTCTTCCAAATCCAGTGTCTCCATTAATCACACTGGCCATTACCCAGGACCCCCTCCTATCACTGAATCTGCTATCTATGAGCTTGATGCTTCCTCGAAATTGTTTCTACCTCTTCAGCAGTCTTGAGTCCATGTGTATTTGTGCTGTAGTCCCCTAGTTTGTTTCTCCAAGGTCCTATATCATCTTCTAAGAATTTTTGATACATCGAGGGTACTCTTTGTCCCCAGTCCTATTACCAATTAATCCCCTCTCCATCTCCCCCATCACCGTCTCTCAACCTTTTCTGTCGTTCTATAAGATTTGATACAGTTAAGTTTCCTTAGGTCTGACATCTTGATTTAATCTTCATGTACAGGATTTTTAAGTTAACTCTTTCAAAACCACATTAAATATAGTTTATTTGTGAGTGGTAAGCTATGATCTTACCTTTTTTGTTTCAAAACATTTTAGAAGATACTGAGGAGGAGTATCTGTAACACAGAAGGAAAACTGAATCCCAACAATGTCTTTGAGGGTATTCAAAATGATAAAAACCTTCATCACCTTATAGTAGGAAGGAGTGTATATGCAGCTTTGAGTCACTTGCCTTTTAAAAGAAATTGGGTAGTCTATTCAATTGTTAAAAAGTACTCTTTTGGTCAGCACTACTTAAGTAAACCAAAAGCAAAGAAATTTCCTGAACAAACCGAAAGCTTCAATGGCCAGAGTAGCAGGGGCAGGGGTCTGAGGACCGTGGTTTCAGGGGTCATCTAGGTCAATTGCCATAATAAAATCTATTAAGAAAACATTCTGCATCCCACTTTGGTGAGTGGCATCTGGCGTCTTAAACACTAGTAAGCAGCCATCTAAGATGCGTCAATTGGTCTCAACCCACATGGAGCAAAGGAGAATGAAGAACACCAAAGACACAAGGTAATCATGAGCCCAAGAGACAGGAAGGGCCACATAAATCAGAGACTACATCAGCCTGAGACCAGAAGAACTAGATGGTGCCTGGCCACAACCAATGACTGCCCTGACAGGGAATACAACAGAGAACCCCTGAGGAAGCAGGAGAGCAGTGGGATGAAGACCTCAAATTCTTGTAAAAAGACCAGACTTAATGGTCTGACTGAGACTAGAGGGACCCTGGAAGTCATGGTCCCCAGACCGTCTGTTAGCCCAAGACTGGAACCATTCCCAAAGCCAACTCTTCAGAGAAGGATTGGACTGGACAGAAAATGATACTGATGAGGAGTGAGTTTCTTGGCTCAAGCAGACATATGAGACTATGTGGGCAGCTCCTGTCTGGAGGGGAGATGATAAGGCAGTGGGGAACAGAGGTTGGCTGAATGGACACAGGGAATACCGGGTGGAGAGAAGGAGTATGCTGTCTCATTAGGGGGAGAGCAACTAGGAGTGCATAGCAAGGTGTATATAAATTTTTGTATGAGGGACTGATTTGATTTGTAAACTTTCACCTAAAGCACAATTAAAAAAAAGAAGAGAAGTACTCTCTTATGGGAGAAAGAGACATTGGTTTTAAAGGAGCTATAATCTTTTAGCCACTTTTTCCACCTGATAACAAATTTGACACGGTAGGCAGGGATCAGTGACATTTCTGATGTTCTCAATTGGAACAATTTAGCTAACAAGCTCATCCTGTTTTGGAATTCTACCCCCGTCCCGGCCGTACCTCAGTCCCCTGTCTACTGAGCAGGATACATGATGAACTAACAGCTTCTAATACTGACTTATGGGAACCCTTCCTAGAGTAGCTAGAAAGCATAGACCTTTACCCTATGTTATCTGGGCTTTTAAGTCCCTGAAAAGAGCAGCCGGTCTCATTTATGCCTTTCTTTAGGGACCTCAGAAGGAATGTTGTTTTTGATGTTGTGTGCCATCAAGTTGATTCTGACTCATAGTGACCCTACATGACAGAGTAGAACTGCCCCCCAGGGTTTCCTAGTCTGTCACCTTTATGGGGGAGCTCTGGCGGTACAGTGGTTAAAAGCTTGGCTGTTAATCCAAAGGTGGGCAGTTTGAATCTACCAGCCACTCCTTGGAAATGCTATGGGGCAGTTCTACCATCCAATGGTGCCTGTTATGGATTGAACTGTGTCCTCCAAAAATATGTGTTGGTATCCTAACCCCTATACCTGTGGATAAGGAGACCTGGTGGCACAAGAGATAAGCACTTGGCTGCTAACCGAAAGGTTGGCAGTTAAAATCCACCTAGCGGCTGCTCAGGAGGAGGACCTGGTGATCTGTTCCCAAGATTACAGCCTAGGAAACCCTATGGAGTAGTTCTACTCTGTCACATGGGATCTCTAAGAGTCAAAATTGACTGGAGCGCATCTCACAAGGACATATCTTTGCATGTAATCCCTTTTGGGAACAGGGTTTTCTTTGTTTTGTTAAAAAGGCCTTATCAGGGTTCATTCTAAAACTAATCACTTCTGAGTTATAAAAGAGCAGATTAGGCACAGAGGAAGACAGATAGCTGTAATGGGCCAAATCGTGTTCCCAAAAATATGTGTCAACTTGTTAGGGCATGTGTGGTTGTCCTCCATTTTGTGATTTTCCCATGTATTATAAATCGTAATCTCTGCCTGTGGTTAAAGAGGATTACGGTGGGATGTAACACCCTTGCTCAGGCCACATCCCTGATGCAGTGTAAAAGGATTTTCCCTGGGGTGTGGCCTGTACCACTTTTTATCTCTCAAGAGATAAAAAGAAAGGGAAGCAGAGAGTTGGAGACGTCATACCACCAAGAAAGCAGCACCAGGAGCAGAACACACCCTTTGGGCCCAGGGTCCCTGTACCTGAGAAGCTTCTCGACCATGGGAAGATTGAGGACAAGGACCTTCTTCCAGAACCAACAGAGACAGAAAGCCTTCCCCTGGAGTTGACGCCCTGAATTTGGACTTTTAGCCTACTTCACTGTGAGAAAATAAATTTCTCTTTGTTAAAGCCATTCACTTGTGGTATTTCTGTTATGGCAGCACTAGATGACTAAGACAATAGCACATGAAGATCACCAAGGAACTGAGGAACACTGGGGTTATGAAATCTGAAAGAGACAAGGATCTTCCCCCAGAGCAGGCAGTCTTCCATTCCCCTAGAGCTGTTACCCTGAGTTCAGGCCTCTTGCCTCCTAAACTGTGAGATAACACATTTCTCTTCTTCTTTAAAATCACTTGTGGTATTTCTGTTACAGCAGCAGGAGACAACTAAGAGGTGCCTATCTCACTATCTGCTATATCCCAATGTCAGACTAGCAGGATTTGAATGTCCTTCCCCGAACTGGTCAAGGAGTCTCCTGCAGCAACTGCTTTAGGTGCAGTCTGACATTTAGTGACCCTCGCTTTGTCAGATTCTGTAGTCGCTAGGCAGCTTGTAACTTTGGGGTTTCAGGGTTCCTGTCCCTGTCTGGGTCCTTGCCCCCTACCATCACTCTCTTTCTTTCTTTCCTTCCCGTCTCCACATCCCCAAGAATAGAAATGAAAGAAAATTCACATGTACTTGGCTCTTAACTGTGTGTATGGCATTGTGCTGGGTATTCTCACAAATATTTTCATTAAACCCTCCGTACAACTGTGTGAGGGAATATTATCCCCATTTTTACCAATTAGAAAACTGAGGCTCAGAGAGGTAAAGAACTTGCCTGAAATCACGTAACTGTTAAATGGTAGGGCTGGGATGCGTAGTTCATTGACTTATCTTAGAAGCCCATTCTGCTTCTTTGCACATTCTGCTTTTTTTCTTGGCCTAGATAAAAGGAGCTCTCTCTAATTCAATAACTCAAGTCAACAAATATTTATTGTTTGGCTACTTTATGCTAGGGACTATGGCATATGTTGGAGCCCTGGTGGTGCAGTGGTTAAGGGCTCGGCTGCTAACCAAAAGATTGGCAGTTTGAATCTACCAGCTGCTCCTTGGGAACCCTATGGGGCAGTTCTACTCTGTCCTATTGGGTTGCTATGAGTTGGAATCTAGTGGATGGCAATGCGCTTGAGTTTTTTTTTTTTTTTTGGTATGCTACATGTTGTAGATATGCATCAAAATAAAAACATACTTCCTCACTTCAAATAGTTCACAGTATTGGGAGCCAGGGGTAGGGAGGGTAGACACAGCAGAAATAGACAAGTAAACCTATAATTACTATATAATGAGATCATGTCTATCACATAAGGATGTGCAAGATGCTATAAAAAAACCAAACCCTTTGCCATCAAGTTGATTCTGACTCATAGCTACCCTATAGGACACAGTAAAGCTGCTCCAAGGCTATAATTTTTATGGCAGCAGACTGCCACATCTTTCTCTTGCAGATCTGCTGGTGGGTTCGAATTGTCAACCTTCCAGTTAGCAACTGTGCTCTTAGCCACTGCACCACTAAGGCTCCTTGCAAGGAGCTATAGTACCACAGAAAAGAGACAACTAACTTAGCTTGGGTTGGGGTGTGGTGGGGAATGGATAAGGGAAGACTTCCCAGAGGGTACAATTCTTCACACGGGATTGGTCCCTTCAAATTATCAGCACCATAACTGTATGTGTAAGACTTTTGGAGGAACAGTGATTCACACCAGAGTAAGGGAGAAGTGGAGTCCTATTTCTGAGGGTCTGAAAAGATAAATCAGTTGCTGGAACTTTTTTGGAAGCTAGATGAAATCACCTGTATGCCTGTTCCTAAATTTCTGGGCGGTAATTAGGGATTTCCCCAAGGCCTGGCCAACAGCCTGTCCTCCCTCATTTGTGCTCCTTTTCTCTGGTGCTCCACCAGAAAACCCACTCAGTTCCTGTCAATTCTGGGACCCATTGCTCCTGCCATTACTAAGCAACTATCTTCTGTTCTGAACATCTTTTCAGTTTCTGCTTACTCATTGCCTCTACTGGTTGCTGTTGTCTAATGGTTTCTGAGGTTGGCCTTCTCAGAGTGTCTTTCAGTTACCTTTTTCACTGTCAACTTCCTAATCTTCTCTCTTTATCATACTCAAGTTTTCCAGGAAAGGAATAAATTTGCTTAATTAAGTACCTACTAATCTCTTGGGCAAAGCTCCTATTCAGCCAGCTCACAGGCTACTGTCAAGCCAGTGGATTGGATACCCTTGTGTCAGATGCTGAGAGCCCTGTTCTAATCAGAGGCCAGGGTTACAAGAGACAAGTATAGGCTTGTCTCTTGTAGAGGCTTATGTCAACAGAGCCCTTTAGAAAGCAGGTATAGAAGGAAGCCTAGAAGGGGACCGTGAATATGGCAGGCAATTAAGATGTGGTTAATCCAGGAGAACAACACTACAGAGACAACTAGAAGTGCTATAAATAGAAAACAAAATTAAAAACGTACTAACATCAACCATAGTGCTCCTTTGGCATAACTTCAGGTGATGGTTGGAGGGGTGGTGGTGAAGGAAGAAGGAAAATAGAAAGCTCCTCAGGAAGAACATATTTATGGACAGAAAAGGGCACAGAAAACAGATATGCCCAAGGAAAGGCAGGTTGACTATGTGAAGCAAGTTTACAGAAGACTTCCTCCTCTTCTCAAATATGCAGCATGACATAAAGAGTATGGTGAGTGTAGAAGCACACTCTTCAGACTGGCCTTTGAGGACTTGGACTGGGCACTCCCATATAAACTCTGGCCCTGGTAGCACGGTGGTTAAGAGCTATGGCTAACCAAAAGGCCTGCAGTTTGGCAGTTTGAATCCACCAGCTGCTCCTTGGAAAACCTATGGGCAATTCCACTTTGTCCTATAAAGTTGCTATGAGTTGGAATCAACTCAATGGCAACGGATGTCTTATGTAATCTTTATCATCAGCCATTCATTCCAATTAGGTTAGTCTCCTCTGTCTCTTCAAAAGCATGCTCATTTTCTTGCTTCTATTCCACTGCTTTTTCTTCTGATTTGTCTCCACTCTTCCTTACACCTTTATAAATTCCTTCCCTTTCCTCACACTCTAGCTCAGTCATGCTCGAATATTTTCTTCAACTCTTTCAGCCTGAGAAATGCTGAGCATGTTCTTCCCTTTTGGTTTTCTAACTCCAGATCTTTGCACATTTCATCATAATACTTTACTTTGTCTTCTCAAGCCACCCTTTGAAATCTTCAGTTCAGCTCTTTTACTTCATCATTTCTTCCTTTTGTGTTAGCTACTCTACATTCAAGGGCAAGTTTCAGAGTCTCTTCTAACATCCATTTTGGCCTTTTCTTTCTTTCCTGTCTTTTAAATGACCTTTTATTTTCTTCCTGTATGATGTCCTTGATGGCACCACACAACTCATCTGATCTTCTGTCATTAATATTCAACGTGTCAAATCTATTCTTGAGATATTCTTTAATACCAGGTGGGATATATTCAAGGTCATCCTTTGGCTTTCATGGACTTGTTTTAATTTTCTTCGGCTTCAACTTGAACTTATATATGAACAATTGATGGTCTGTTCTGCAATTAGCCCTTGGTGCAAGGCCCACATGTATAGTCCTCATTTATGTTGTTGAAAAAAGATATTTCCAATGAATAAGTCATTGATATTTCAAAATTCTATCATGCGATCTCTGGCATCATTTCTATCACCAAGGCCATATTTTCCAAGTACTGATCCTTCTTCTTTGTTTCCAACTCTCGCATTCCAATCATCAGTAATTACCAATGCATCCTGATTGCACGTTTGCTCGATTTCAGACTGCCAAAGTTGGAAAAATCTTCAATTTCTTCATCATTATTATTAGTTGTTATTGCATAAATTTGAATAGTAGTTGCATTAACTAGTCTTCCTTGTAGGTGTGTGGATATTATCCTATCACTGACAGCGTTGTACTTCAGGATAGACCTTGAAATGTTCTTTTTGATGATGAATGCCCCTGTTCCTCTTCAGATTGTCATTCCCAGCATAGTAGACCATATAATTGTCTGATTCAAAATTGCCAATGCCAGCCCATTTCAGCTCACTAATGTGTAGGGTATTGATGTTTATGCATTCTGTTTCATTTTTGATGACTTTCAATTTTCCTTGACTCATACATCGTACATTCCACGTTCCAATTAGTAATGAACCCTTGCAGCTGTTTCTTCTCATTTTGAGTCATGCCACATCTGCAAATGAAAGTCCCCAAAACTTGACTCCATCCACGACATTAATGTCAACTCTACTTTGAGGAGGCAGCTCTTCTCCAGTTGCTTCTTGATTGCCTTCCAGCCTGAGGTGCTCATCTTCCAGCACTATATGAGACAATGTTCCACTGCTATTCATAAGGTTTTCACTGGCCAGTTTTTTTGGAAGTAGATCTCCAGGTCCTTTCTCCTAGTCTGTCTTAGTCTGGAAACTCCGCTGAAACCTGTCCACCATGGGTGATGCTGCTGGGCTGCTGGTATTTGAATACTGGTGGCATAGCTTCCAGCATCACAGCAACACACAAACCACTACAGTATGACAAACTGATGGTGGTGAAATCTACCACTAGTAGGTATAAATTTGCAACTACAAATTTGGGTGTGTGAGGAATGTCACATTTCTTTATTTTTTTAAAATCGAACTAAATTACCCCAGACTTAAGTGTAAAAAAAAAAAAAAAATTTTTTTTTTTTTTTTTTTTTTTAAGTGTACTAGCCTAATTTCGCTGGAGTACATGGAAAGCCAATCTCAATTATTATTGGGCCTTCCTTCCTACCTAGGACTGCACTAAACTCTGGGAGACTTATGTTGGGCCTAGAAAATGGGGGGAGGTTGACTTTGACATCCTCATTGTTCAAGTCTACATGGTTCTGGAAGGCAGGCAACTTCTCCGCTCCTGTGCCAAGAGGGGCAAGGGGACCCGGCCCCCTAGAGGCACCATACACCCATCTGAGGTTGGGCATCTCCTGGGGTGCTCCTAGGAAGTGAGGCGGGTGTTCTCATTACTGGAACTACAATCTTTGACTTCTTTCCAATTTGGGGAAATTTTTTATTTTCTACAATTCCTCCTGCCCATGACCCCTCTTTCCTTCTCTCTTGCTTTCTTTTCCTCTCTTCCCAGATGGCCTTACTTTTTTAACCTCCTAGCAAAATCCCCCCTAGGAGCAAGAAACCTGGAAGGCTGGTTGCCTTCCCTAGACACAACTCCAGAGATGACACTGACACACATTTTAAGGAGTTGTGTTCCAGGGAGTTTCATTTACAGTGTGAATGGTGCTCACTGGAGTTGTCCAGGGGAGATGTTATCAGAGAACTTAATCCTGCCTAACCAAAAACCTGTTGCCATCGAGTCAATTCCAACTGATATTGATTCTATAGGACAGAGTAGAACTGCCCCACAGGGTTTCCAAGGAGCAGGTGGTGGATTTGAACTGCCAACCTTTTAGTTAGCAGCCAAACACTTAACCACTGCACTACCAGGGCTCATAACATAAAACTCCCTTGAAGCTTGCTTGGAATTGAGGGGAGGAAAATGTAAAGAGAAAAAAACAAAATTAATAGCTCAATAAGTTATCTTGCCACACACCTACTTTTTTACTTGTCCCTTCTATTTGTATTTCACTTTAAAAAATATGAATGGGCTAATATGTCTATTCCAATTAGATTATGAACTGATCATCTTGAAGACGAGGACAATACAGTATTTACACCACTTTTTAAAAATCTTTGAGGTTCCAACATAATAATTTGAACATAGTAGGCACTTACATGTGTCTTGAATTGAGGGATGATAGAGTTTGTGGATTATTGATTAGGCCCTCTCAGTTAAGATTGCGCCAGCATGAACTTCTTCACTGTAGGATTAGTGCTAGTGTCTTTTTATTGTCACTTTTAGAGTTAAGTAAATATGTTTTTCTTTAACTGCTTCTGTTCACAGCTGCTGCTAGCCTGATTTTCCAAGATGTCAAATTTCTACTTGGGACTTCTTTGGTCCCAAATAAAAATAAGCATTTCCTTTTAAATTTAGGCAGATAATATCAATTTGAACCTTCTTTAATGTACAGAGAATTACAGGTCACAACATAAATATGTACCTGGTACCAACAGTGGAAAATTTTGAAGTGAAATCAAAGTAGAACCTGGCATTCATTTTCATAATACCTTTCACTTGAAGAACTAAGTACATTATGTGAACTTTATCCCATTAATCCTTAGAGATAAGTAAAAGCACTGAAAGAATGGCTTCTATAGACAGGGTCACATAGCCAGGTAGTGACAGTACTGTTAACAGCCTGCTTCCTTGCCCAGCATTTGGTTAGGCTGTTTTACCTTAACAAACAGACCATCATCGTAAGGACACAGTGCTATAACAAGAGAACTCACATTTTCATATTGTATTTATGTATACTCTTGGAATTGAGAAAAACCTATCCAAATTTGCCAATGTACACTTGTTTTTTAACCCCTAGCCTCCCTCTTCTGCAATCTTGCTTCCTCTTTTATTATCCTTTTCCCTAACTGCACCCCCACCCCCCAACTGCAGTGCTACTGAAAGACTGAAAACTCAGTCACATTACAGCACTGCATCTGAATGTATCAGCCCTTCCAGGAGTATATCCATTTTAAAAGACAATAGCTTAGTCCAAAGAAATTAACCATAAATGATAGCACTTTCTGATATCCAGGAAGTTTTTGTGTGTGTGCTTTAGGTGAAAGTTTACATCTCAAGTTAGTTTCTCATACATATTGTTATGTGACCCTAGTTGCCATCCCTATAATGTGACAGCACACCCCCTCTCCACCCCGAATTTCCTGCATCTATTCAACCAGCTCCTGTCCCTTTCTGCCTTCTCATCTCGCCTCCAGACATGAGCTGCCCAGTTAGTCTCATGTACCTACTTGAGCTAAGAAGCACACTCTTCATGAGCATCGTTTCATGTCTTATAAGCCAGTCTAATCTTTGTCTGAAGAGTTGGCTTCGGGAATGGTTTTCGTTCTGGATTAACAGAGAGTCCAGGGCCCATGTTTTCTGGGGTTCCTCTAGTCTCAGTTCAGACCATTAAGTCTGGTCTTTTTATGTGAATTCGAGTTCTGTACCCCACTTTTCTCCTGTTCTGTCAGGTACTCTATTGTGTTCCCTGTTAGGGTGGTCATTGGTGGTAGCCCGGCATCATCTAGTACTACAAGGAAGATTTTTTGGGGTGTAAAGCCTTCCTTAAAAGGGGCCCTGGAGGCAAAATGGTTAAATGCTCTGCAACTAACTGAAAGGTTGCTGGTTCAAACCCACCAGCAGCTATGAGGGAGAAAAAACCTGGCAACCTGTAAAGATTACAGCCTTGGAAACCCTATGGGGCAGTTCCACTCTGTCCTATAGGGTGGCTATGAGTCAAAATTGATTTGGCAGCACACAATAACAAGCCTTCCTTGTTCCCTTAAATAACACCATGTAGGTGATTACATTGTCTGCTTCTACCTCCTGGAGACTCTGGTGGTGTAGTGGTTAAGATCTATGACTGCTAGCCAAAAGGGTTGGCAGCTCAAATCCACCAGGTGCTCCTAAAGGCAGAAAGTTTGCAATGGGAGAAGGCCGAAGGAGTAATGATCAAGAGAAAAGAGGTTAAAGGCAATAATTTGTTTTTTAAAAAAAATGAAAAAAGAGAATAGAGAAGAACCTATCTTTTCCATATCTGGTAAATCACCATAATTTATAGTAATGAAATATATGCTCTAAGCACTTAGCCAATATTTACTAAGGATGAAACTTAGTCTAGGCCTCATCTTCCTTTGATAGAACAACCATAATTAATAACATAAAGTTACATTTTATAAAATGGACTTGTGTCTCCCTTCCCTTTTCCCCCAGTCCTCATACACTCCATTAAGGATCTGAGCACTGAGTGAACACTGGGCTGTGCTTCATTCTCTCATTCCATGGTACCCTTTCACTGGTGCTCATAGTGTTCCCTTTACCTGACTCATCACGCTCTGCCTACTGAACTCCAACAAGAGCCAGCCAAGAGGCCTTATCCAAACAGCTTTTACCCTGGGCAGAGCCAATCCCTTCCTCCATTATATTGCTATAGCATTGTGGACATGTCTGTATTTTAGAACTCATCATTGTATATCACTATTATATGTTAATATGTCTCTCTGCCCCACAGAATGTAACTACTTCCAGTTGGAACCGGATCTTATTTATTTCTATTTTCTGTGATCAATATTATTTTGTGTCAGGCACAAAAAAGATAAGATCAATACATATGCTACAGTCTGAAAAATATAAAAAGTTTACAGTTTCATAAAGGAGGAAAGCATTATAGACATGAGAGCAAGATGGTTGTTATGGATTGACTTTTTTTTTTTAAATGTGTGTCAACTTTGGTTAGGGTATGATTCCCAGTATTGTGTGGTTGTCCTCCATTTTGTGATCTGATGTAATTATCTTATATGTTGTAAATCGTAATCTCTGTGATGCTAATAAGGCAGGATCAGACACAGTTATGTTAATGAGGCTGGACACAATCTATAGGATTATGTTGTATCTTGACTGAATCTCTTTTGAAATATAAAAGAAAGAAGTGAGCAGAGAAGAGAGGGACCTCCTACCACCAAGAAAGAGCCAGGAGCAGGGTGTGTCCTTTGGACCCAGGGTTCCTGTGCTGAGAACCTCTTAGACCCAAGGAAAGATTGACCACAAGGACCTTCCCTCAGAGCTGACAGAGAGAGAAAGCCTTCCCCTGGAGCTGACACCCTGAATTCAGACCTCTAGCCTCTTAAACTGTGAGAGAATAAATTTCTGTTTGTTAAAGCCACCCCCTTGTGGTATTTCTGCTATAGCAGTGGAAAACTAAGACAATGCTATAATGTACTGGGCTAAGAATATTAAGGTTAGGTAACTACTGAATTCAACAAATATTTATTAAACACCTGGGAGTCACGAATTGTGTCCTGTGATACGGGGGTAAATAAAACATACTCTACCTTTGAGGTGCTCACAATCCACCTTGTAGAGTCTCTTTATATGTGTGTTAGCACTTCTGTGGTTTACATTTTACATGTTGTTCCTCACTACTATCCGTGAGGTAGGTAATTTTCACCATTATTATAGAGATGGAAAAAAAAAAAAAACATGTTTCTGTTGAGTCCAACTTGGGGCGACCCCATGTAGAATTGCTGCATGGCGTTTTCTTGGCTGTAAATTATATATACATATATATATATATTTGCCAACTATTTGCACTACCCAGAGACCCGAGAGATGGAACCAGAGGGTTTGAATTCCCAGGTCTTCTGACTCCAGTGCAAGGTTTTTTTTGATTTTGCTTTTTTCTACTATATCAGTGTTTTTCAAACTTATCCTCCTCAGGGCTGGGAAATATAAGCTCAAATTCTGTGACATCTAGTATATTACCTTAAAAACTCATGATAATTATAATGTTTTACATTCATTCCCACTGAACTAGACTGAAGCTCTGAGACAATGAGTCACACCGATTCTGGGGACTTGAGTGTCTTTAGTAGAGGACTACATGCCCCAAAAGGACCCTGATGGCACAGTGGTTAAATTGCTCTACTGCTAATCGAAAGATTGGCAGCTGGAAACCACCAGTGGCTCCACGGGAGAAAGATGTGGCAGCCTGGTTCCACAGAGATTTACAGCCTTGGAAACCCTAGGGGCTTGTTATGAGTTGGAATGGGCTCAACAGCAGTGGGTTGGGACACACCCAGAGGGATGGACATATGATTTAAGAAGCACCTGTTGCCTTCACTCAAGATCCTCTGTGTCTGGCTTGAATCCCCACCCAAGATTTTGTGTAGCTTCCTCAGGTGTCTTTAGGTTTCTTTGTGGCATAATTTTATTCATAGTTCTCTGTGAAGACTATAACAAAAGACTCACTCTATTCTCAGATGTTAAACGAAGAATGGGGGACTGATCATTTCCTCCTCGAAAGGATGTCTCATTCTGGCAATAAGGTCTCCTCAGTCTGATCCGATCGGCCACACCTGTCATTGCTGGCTGAACCTGAGTCCCAGGTGTCTGCACGCAAGCCTGCTTGCCCCTGAAGACCGAGACTCAACAATACATTAGTCACCACCACCACCAGAGGGCAGCTCCGGGTGCAGCCTGCGGAGCCCTCTAGCGGTGCCTGTGGTATCCTGGCTCTTTCACGGAACCTGTTAAAAACTCAGAAGCTGCAGTCGGAAAGCCAGCCTATGAGACATCAGATGGCCAAGCTTTTTAAACGTCCTGGTCCTCAACTTCCTTTTCTTAAGGCCTTTGGCAGGTCTCAGATATATTATCTTTCTTGGACGAGTCTCCCACTCCCTAAGGATCTCTCCCTCCCAGGGTGTGACAACATGGAGTCATCATTCCGTCCTTGCAAGGTAAAAATTTAGGACCTGGGGAATTTAGGGACATGAACCAATGCCTTTTTACTTAACTCCATCTCCTCCATAGATATAGAGCTCATACATACCTTCAAGATTTTTCAGTATAACACCAGCTTCAGCGTGCCTCACAGACTCCAGAATTAGACTTCCTGGTATCAAAACCTGGCTCCCACATTTACCAATTCTTCAAGTTTTAAGAATGCTTTTTAACCTAAGCTTCAGTTTCTTCTGTAAGATAGAAAGAATAATAGTAGTATCAGTTGCTGTCCAACTCATGGCGACCTCATGTGTTTCAGAGTAGAACCATGCTTCATATGGTTTTCATGGCTGTGACCTTTCTGAAGCAGATAGCCAGGCCTTTCTTCTGAGGCCTTGCTAAGTGAGTTTGAATCACCAACCTTTCAGTTAGTAGTCATGTGCTTAACTGTTTGCACCAGCCAGGCACTCCCAGAAAGAATAACAGGTACCTACATTGTACAGCCCTTGGGAGCACCAACTATGATAATGTATGGAAAGTACTAGGCCTGGCACACCGAGAGTATTAGACAAACATTCCACCACTGCCGTCGAGTCGATTCCGACTCATAGTGACCCTATAGGACACAGTAAAACTGCCATTAGCTACCTACATTCTTCTTCGAAGCATCTAACACACACCATGTCTATCGATTCGGTCCAGAAAAATACTGTCTACATGGGACACAGGAGCATATACACAAAATGAATTTCACAAACAACCTATACTTTCCCAAAGTGGCTAGGCTAATAGTGACCTGAGGTTATGGAAAAGGGGACTAATTCCTGTGATACAATCAGTGGAATGGATATTCAGAGCACACAGGAATCCAGGAGGCTGTAAATCTGGGCCTGGGGTCTCTGGGACAGGCCTGAGAGTACAGTGGTGCTGGGCCAAGGCGTGGCGCTGCACTCCAAAGGCCAGGTAGCCCAAGCCAATCAGATTTACCTCATGCTAGGAGTCCTAAAAAAAACAAAAAAACCCCAAAAAACCGTTTTCTGGGTTATTTTTTTAGGAGTCTAAGAGTGGCAGAGCCTTAGAGCCCAAACTTCATGCCACAGCAGGGCAGTGGCCAGAGAATCTGACAGGTAGAAAGCTGATAGAAAAGTTAAAGCTGAAGGGCTCACAACACCCACAGGCCCGGAGAAAAGCCGGCATGGAGCTGAGCAGCTGTTCCATCCTTTGCCAGAGGGCTTGCCTGTTGCCTTCTACATCAGCCAGTTCAGGCCTTCCTGATCAGCACCCCTCCGCCAGAAAATCCAATTCTTCCGCTCTTAAAGTAACTTGCTTGTTCGAGGCAGTGAGTCTGATTCTTAGAGGGCAGAGCTATCTCTTATACACGAATGGAAAGAGGTACAGGTGTGGGGAGGTCCGTGTCCTTTAGAAAGGAGGAGCTTGTTGCTGGAACCTGAGCCTCCATGTTGTGAGAATTACACGTGTTTCTTTCAGAGGCAAGCAGGGGCCTTGGCTACAGGGACCCTGACAAGCCGCGACTTGAGCTGTGCCTTAGAGCTGGGATGGGGGGAGAGCCACATAATGGCGGGGCGGGGGGCGGCCTGCAGAGGGGTGGGGGGCGATGGAGGGGCCGGCATGAGCCGAGCCACGGCGGGGAAGGAATCTGCTGCGCGTGGAGGATGGCATGGAGACCTCCCTGATTGGAGCCGGGAGTTCTTACGGGGGATGGAGGCAGCTACTATTGGACAGCTGAAGTGGGGCCAGATTTGGAGGGCTTTGAATGCCCGACTGAGGAGCACTCGACCCAGCTCCTGATTTGCGATTTCCGTTCCAGACCAGATTACCTAAAGGGTGGTTAATGCTAATGGGTGTTTTTGGGGGGCTTCTGCGAAGTCACCTGCTTCAGTCAGATCTCCTCAGTTCACAGCGAGGAAGTAATCCTCACTTGTCGAGGGAGGGGAGAATGCTCACTCTACTTGCTTTGAAGATGCAAAAAAAATATATATATAAAATAAAAAATCCCACTTCCACACCAAGTAGTATTAAATCTGGTTTCTCCTCCGCCTCTACCGAGTTCTCTTCCGTCGCCAGCACCTCCCCCCGTTTCCCCGCTCTCCTCCGGCAGCGCCGCCAGCCCTCTTTGCCCCTCGCGGCGCGCTCCCGCAGCCCGCCGCCGCGCCCCGCACACGCATGCTCCTGTGCACGCCCCATGTGCACGCGGGCGCCCCGCTCGCTCCCGCGCCCGACCCCGCACACGCTCGCGCCCGTTCCCCCGCCCCCTCCCCGCAGACCTTCGCTCCCGGGCCCGACCCCGCACACGCTCGCGCCCGTTCCCCCGCCCCCTCCCCGCAGACCCTCGCTCCCGCGCCCGACCCCGCACACGCTCGCTCCAGCGCACGCCCGCGCGCGCGCCGCACACGCTTGCTCCCGTGCCTGCCCCCTCCCCTCACACGCTCGCGCCCGTGTCCTTCGCACCCTCCCCCGCACCCGCTCGCTCCCGCGCCCGCCCCCTGCGCACGCCCGCGCTCCGCACCCGCTCGCTCCCGCGCAGCCCGCGCCCGCGCCCGCTCCCCCCCCCCCCCGCCCGGCCGAGCGGTCGGTGTGCGCCGTCTGCGCCGGGCCGCACTGCGGCTGCGCGCACTGGGCCGCCTCCGGGGCTGGCAGGGCAGCGGCGGCCGCGGCGGCGGCGGCGGCGGCGGGGCCGGAGCGAGCGGCGTGGAGCGGAGCCTGGGGCTGCAGCAGCGCTGGGCCCCGGAGTAGGACGCCCGCGACGAGGAGGGAAGGCTGGGCCGCGAAGACCCCGAGGACCCGATCTCCTTGGATTTTGGGGGAGCCTCCCCCTTGTCTTCAGACGCCCCCTCCTCACCCCCCAGCCCCGGCCGCTGACGGGAGGAGGCGGCGGCGGGCGGGGGGCTGAGGGGCGCCGCCATGGCTCTCCCGCGGTGAGGCGCCGGGCCGCGAGCAGCCGCGCAGTCTCCCCGGTGATGTCCCGCGGGCGGCAGGCGAAAGCGACTCACTCGAGCCCCGGGGTGAAGGCCTAGCGTATCCAGCTTCCTTCCTCCTCCTCCTCCTCGCCCCCCGTCCTCCCTCCCCGCCCCTCCGCCGTCCCTCCCCGCCGCCCCTCCGGCAGCGATGGCAGAGGAACAACAGCCGCCGCAGCAGCCCGACGCCCATCAGCAGCGGCCCCCCAGCGCCCCCAGCTCGGGGGTGGCCCTGCCAGCCCTCGTGCCCGGGCTACCAGGGACGGAGGCCAGCGCGCTGCAACACAAGATCAAGAACTCCATCTGGTAAGAGGATCGTCCATCGGGGGGTCGGCGCCCGGGCACGTTGTGCGGGGGGCGGGGGGCGCCTTCGCCGGTCGGGGGTCTCCAGGGTCCGGTGCACAGTCCTGGGGCCTCAGCCCCGCCCTCCTCGGCCCCCTCCCCAATTGTGAGAGGTAAACAAGTTGGTTGTTTTTCACCTAGGGCCGGAGAAATACGGGTAGGAATGAAGTCGCACTGCACGAGGGTCGCGAGAATTTGGGGCTGGGAAATGGGAAATGTGTTTACTCCTTTTTTGCAGTCTTAGAGGGAGGAAGAAGTGTACTGTGAATTTTCACCACACAGACATTGTGCGTAAGAATATTAACATGCAGCACAAAACCCAGTGTCTCTTCCTCTCAGCTGGGTTAGCGGCTGTTTCTCGATGTCCTGCCGCCTTTATTCTAAGATTAAATTTCCTTTCCAGATACTTTGTGCTTTGCATTAATTGTGAAGAAAGTGCTTCTTTAGTATGAAAATGTTTTACTTTAAAAGGGCGGTAGTTTGTAGTATGGAGTGATTTTTTTTTTTTTCAATTTATCAAAGAGAAATTCAGTAAATGTCTAGCCACTTCGTGCCTTTTTTTAGAAACCGTAGATGAAATATCGTTTATTATTCCTGTACTTTCTTGTGTGAGAATTTCCAGCATTTCAGTGTTAGATTGAACTCTTTTAAAGATTGGTTGCAATCTTTTAATAATTAAATACACTGAGTTAAGTCCATCCTCTTAGAGCCATTGCGAATAGGCTTTGAACACGAACTTGCGTGCCTTGTTTTGTAGAATTTTTCCTTAATTGGCATTTTTACAAAGTGTAGCACGATTTTAAAAATGGAAAGCAATATTTAGAATTTGGTGTAAGCGATTGCTTTTAATAGAAATTAAAAAACAATTTAAATGTGTAAACAAAGCTCTGATTTTGAAAATGAAACCCTGCAGGTCCATCGTTGAATATGACTAGGAAAATATCAAAACTCCGTACTTTATATTACAATTTTAAAAACAAACGTATTCTAAAATAACTGGTATTGCATATTTACACCTGTAAAAAACTGGGACAATTTATAAATCCAAAATCAAGGTTTCATTATTTTCTTGGCATACATCCCTGTGGTCATGATGCTACTATGAAGTAGGTCACTGCGGGCTTTAATAGTTTCATACTACACGGTAGTTGGCAGTTAGGTACCTTTCAGTTTTAATTTTAAAATGAAGTTTAAATGTTTTATAGGAGTTTTTTTTTGTTTTGACAAGTCATGTTGTGGCAACTTGAATAGGTCAGATAAATACAGTTGTGTGTGGGGGGGCTTTATTCTTCACATGAATATCCCTTATCTTCCTTAGAGCTGTAATTTAGGAGATGCTTAATTTCCTGCTTACCTTCAAGGTTTCCACAATACCAGTGTTAATTTTTTTTTTTTCCTATTATGGTAAGGTAAGGTAACTTAGTATGTTTGAAATCATCATTAAATTAAATTAATTACCTTGGATTTTACATCTTTAAGAAAGGCAAATTTAAAAAATTTAGTCAGTAGTGTATATTTCAGTATTATGAGAACAATAGGGAAAAGGAATCTTCATTTATATTTTTAAAATAAGAGTGAGCTGTGTAGGCAACTGAGTGAAGAATTTGAACAACAATGATAGTGAAGTGCTGTTTTTGGTAAATCATGTGATTTAGTTACTCTTTCATTGATAATTTATATTTACACGCCCATTACAGTTTAAGTGCGATGAGTTTAACCTAGAAAAACTTCTGAAGTAGAGTGGACTTCAAATTTTTGGCACCTCCTCTGAAACACTAATGAATGGGCAGCAAACGTCTCAATCTCCAAATACGCAATGTTATATATATTTATTTTAAAATCTGACATGGCACACTTACTAGCATTTAATTTTCAACACTAGAAATCCTATTTGGAAAAATGATTTCGTATTACATTTAAGACTTGAGAATATTAGTGGATATATTTAATATATGACCTCCTATCTCCTGTTCACCAAGACTAGATTTATGTTATTCATCAAGTGATCATATAAAATGCATTGAAACATGCAAACTCTTTTACTACCACTGTCTCCTAAGAAATAGTATGTCTGCATTAAAGTCATTTTTAATAGATAAGATTGCAGCTCTGTAAGTACCTCATTTCACAGATTTTGAGACAGTATCTTTTTACTAGTTATTTTAACACCTGATAATGTTCAGGGAAATTTACCAGTTTTGTGCTAGTTTCTGTATCACCCTTTGGTACCACCACTAATTAGAATTTTTAATTACATTAGAAAGAAATGTGGCATTTAAAAATTATCAGCTGAGTTTTGCATTTAGGTTGATTATAGTTTCTAAATTACTGGACTTGCAGATCACAAACAAGTCTGTACTTGACCTCCTACTCTACAAATATAGTGTGTGATGTAGACCTTTAGCTGGACAGTGAGCTATTTATTATCTCACCTCATAATTTATTCTGTTTATTAAACTAAAATAGTTTGATAAAAGTATGTCTGTTGTAATTTCAAGCATTAATTGTGTCTTTGAGAAAGAAAAGATTTAAGTATTCAGAGTTGAAACCATGGTACTTATTGAGATAGGAAACAGTATTTCTTAAGAGTTGCAATATGATGTATTTTTAAGGTAATTCTAGAAAAATAAAGATACTGCTAACTTGATACTGTTATAGTATTTGTGTTATCTATTTTTGAATGCGTTCAATTGAAGCCCGGGTTAACAAGCCTGCAACTTTCTTGACCTTCCTCCTTCTTACTCCATAGACAAAGGTCCAAGTCACTTACACACCTCACTTAGAAGGAGACTTATTTGCAGAGGTGCGTTTTGATATTGAATATCCTAGAAGAATGTTATTTCTATTTTCTAAACAGAACTCCAATTTAAACATTTTCATTTAAGAAAAGAAAACTGGTAACCCATGCCTTTTTCTAAATGAAGACTCACACTGGCAGCCTACAACAAAGACACAACCTAACCTCTGAACCACTGCAGCCTGCCTTAATTTACATTGAGGTAACCCTTCCTAATAGGTTACCTAAAAAAAGGAATACAAAGCAAGTGTTCCCTTTCCCTTGTCTCCCAGTATTTTCACAGTAAAAACCTTAAAAAAGATAATTACAAATTTTTATTTAGTTTAGACAAAAGCATTACTGTGCTTTTATTTTCCTTTTTAAAGCAGCTTTATTTGAAACTCTGATAGAGCAAATTTGCTGTGCAAAAAATAGAAAAAATTACATTTGTTATCTCTTCTGCCTGTTGTGATTAGTTATGTTTAAGAATACCTACATGGTGATTAACATATCTGCTATCAGGCTGTAACAAAGGCAGTAAACTTACCTAGAAGTTCAGAAGAAATCCTGATGTCTTATTGTAGAAAATATTCTAATACTATATTTAGTCAACAAACAAATTCAGGGATTTTTAAAAGAATCAGTTGTTATCAACTGCTATTTTTATTTATGTAACTTTAAAAAATTTTTTATTGTGCTGTAAGTAAAAGTTTACCAATCAAGTCAGTTTGTCATATAAAAATTTATGTATACCTTGCTATACACTCCTAATTGCTCTCCCCCTAATGTGACAGCACGCTACTTCCCTCTACTCTCTCTTTTTGTGTCCATTCCACCAGCTTCTGACCCCTTCTGCCCTTTCATCTTCCCTCCACATAGGAGATGCCAACATAGTCTCATGTGTCTACTTGATCCAAGAAGCTCATTCTTCACCGGCATCGTTTTCTATCCCATTGTCTAGTCCAATCCCTGTCTGAAGAGTTGGCTTTGGGAATGGTTCCTGTCTTGGGCTAACAGACGGTCTGGGGACCATAACCACCGGGGTCCTCCCAGGCTCAGTCAGACCATTAGGTCTGGTCTTTTTATGAGAATTTGGGGTCTGCATCCCATTGCTGTCCTGCTCCCTCAGGGATTCTCAGTTGTGTTCCCTGTCAGGGCAGTCATCGGTTGTAGCCGGGCATCATTTGGTTCTTCTGGTCTCAGGCTGATGTAGCCTCTAGTTTATGTGGCCCTTTCTGTCTCTTGGGCTCATAACTACCTTGTGTCTCTGGTGTTCTTCATTCTCCTTTTGCTCCATGTGGGTTGAGACCAATTGATGCATCTTAGATGACTGCTTACTAGCGTTTAAGACCCCAGATGGCACTCACCAAAGTGGGATGCAGAATGTTTTCTTAATAGATTTTATTATGCCAGTTGACTTAGATGTCCCCTGAAACCGTGGTCCCCAAACCCCCGCCCCTGCTACACTGGCCTTCAAAGCCTTCAATTTATTTAGGAAACTGCTTTGCTTTTGTGTTAGTCCAGTTGTGCTGACCTCTCCTATATTGTGTGTTGTCTTTCCCTTCACCTAAAGTGTTCTTCTACTATCTAATTAGTGAATGCCCCTCTCCCTCCCCCATCTCATAACCAGCAAAGAATATATTCTTCTCCATTTAAACTATTTCTCGAGTTCTTAGAATAGTGGTCTTATACAATATTTGTCCTTTTGCAACTGACCAATTTCTCTTAGCATAATGCCTTCCGGATTCCTCCACATTATGAAATGTTTCACTGATTCCTCACTGTTCTTTATCGATGCGTGGTATTCCATTGTGTGGATATACCATAATTTATTTATCCATTCATCTGTTGATGGGCACCTTGGTTGTGTCCATCTTTTTGCTATGGTAAACAGTGCTGCAGTGAACATGGGTGTGCATATATCTGTGTAATATTTATGTAACTTTTATTTCCATGTAAGGCATATCAAATTTAAAATAGCTGTATAGAAAGAAACTGAATGACAGGGAACCTGTCAGATTCTTCTGATTAATTTTCAGACCCTAGAAGTAGTGCTTGGTCTATATAAGCCAAGAGACAGTCATTGGAACAGAACAAGGGGATACTGCATGATTTAAATCAGGAAAGGTGTGTGCTAGGGTTGTATCCTTTCACCGTACTTATTCAGCCTGTATACTGAGCAAATAATCTGAGAAGCTGGACTACATGAAGAAGAACACGGCATCAGGATTGAAGGAAGACTCATTGACAGCCTCTTATATATAGATAATGCAACCTTGCTTCCCGAAAGTGAAGACTTGAAGCTCTTACTAATGAACATCAAAAACTACAGCCTTCAGTGTAGATTACACTTCTTCTAAATGAACCAGTAAACAACATCATGATAAACAGTGAAAATACTGAAATTGTCAAGGATTCATTTTACTTGAATCAGTCAGTGCTCATGGAAGAAGCAGCAGTCAGAGATTCTAGTGACGTATTGCATTGGGCATATCTGCTGCAAAAGACCTCTTTACAGTGTTAACAAGCAAAGATGTCACTTTGAGGACTAAGGTGCACCTGACCCAAGCCATGGTATTTTCAATTGCCTCACATGCATGCAAAAGCTGGACAATGAATAAGGAAGACCATAGAATTGATGCCTTTGAATTATGGGGTTGGTAAAGAATATTGAATACACCACAGACTGCCAGAAGAACAAACTAATCTGTCTTGGAAGAAGTACATCCAGAATGCTCCTTAGAAACGAGGAAGGTGAGACATTGTTTCACATACTTTGGGCATGTTATCAGGAGGGACCAGTGCCTGGAGAAGGACACCATGCTTGGTAAAGTAGAGGGTCAGCAAAAAAGAAGAAGACCCTCAAAGAGATGGATTGACTGACACAGGGGCTGCAACAATGGGCTCAAACATAGCAACAATTGCGAGGATGGTGCAGAATCAGGCAGTGTTTCTTTCTCTTGTACATAGGGTCACTATGAGTTGGAACTGACTTGACAGCACCTAACAACAACAACAACAGAAGTAGTGCTAGGGCCAGGGTTCCTTTTCTATATTCAGTCCTGTTAGGCATATTTTTGTTGTGGGTCTTGAGTCAATATTGACTCATAGTGACTCTTTAGGACCGGGTGGGACTGTCCCATAGGATTTCCAAGGCTGTAATCTTTATGGGGAACAGACTACCACACCTTTCTCCCAGGGAGCAACTGATAGATTAGAACTGCGCACCTTTTGGTTAGCAGCCAGGCAGTTTAAACATTGTGCCACCAGGGCTCCCATAAGGCATATACACTTCTGAATCTTTTGGATTTCATATTAGATTTGTAATCAAAGTAGAATTCATATATGTGGACAATTTTAAATGTTTTCTAAATTCTAATTTAAACCAGAATTTTGCGATTTTGTTTTACTTGTTTATTGTGATGATGATAAACATCTCATTTCCAACTTAGTTACGGTGACCAGGGTATGGTGATCCATAGTTTACATAGTAATGCTGTGTTAGTCCGGAGTTTTTTGCCAGATTCTGACACTCAGTAGTTCCATTTTATGATTGGTTCTAGGTCAGGCAATTTATTAGCTCTGTCTGAGAAATAATTACTGTTCCTTCAATTGACATGGGCAGTATTTATTAGATAGTTTATAACTTTAGAGATTATTTTAACCATATGTCTAAGATCTTTTTCCTTTTAAAATGGAGAACGAGCAGTACATCAACTGGCTTTCATATATTTTGGTTGGTTGGTTGACATACCACCTCCCTTGAGTTCAGCCTGCCTCCAGTGCCAAGCACATAAAAGACAGAGTGCTTTTTGCTCCTGCATATCTAGGCCAACTCTTATGGTGTGTCCCAGACACTAGGTGTTTCTGATTCCAGAAGGAAGGCAGTTGCTTCCTCTCCTATGATTTGAAACTGATGAAATTGTCTTCCTTGTTGGCCAGAGAGACAGCTAAGCAATTTCAAGCCCCTCAATTTTTAGCCTTGTTTAGCTGAATATGTGTATGTATAAATAATAAACCAATTTTCTCCCTCCATTGAAAAGTGTCTTATGTGTTGGTATGTGCAAAATTGCTTCGGTTTCTGCTTTGCTACTAGTTTCTGGTATCACTGGGGAAAATGAGCTTCACAATTGCAGAAAAAACAGAACTCATTTATTATGAAAGATATGCTTTGAATAAAAACTTAAATTGCTTTTTGTTTTAGAAAAATAATGTTGCACACTAAAATTGTTCAAATGAAAATAATTAAAACAAACATTGCCCTTTACTGAAATTTGAACACTTTAAGCAAGAACAGTCTGCAAGTACTTAACTAAGTGCTTGCGATATACAAAGTGCTGTTCTAGAAGCTGGCATTTGAAGAATGTACAGTGAAACTTCTCTTTTATTCAGTTAGGGACCAGAGAAAGGGCTAATGGCCATCAAAGTATTAATTGAGGGAAAAGTAGGCCTTAATTTCCCCATCTGTAGAATGAATGGGCTGTACTGAGTACACCTTGGAAGTTCCTTTAAATTTCTGTGATTGTTACTAAATACTGACTGCAGTAGGAAAGCATGCCATAAGCACGGTAAAAGATTAACATTTAACTTATCACAGGCAATCAACAGAGCATTTTCAATGCACAGAAATGATTTGTCCGTGTGTCTTGGGTGTTAGCCCAGGAGGACTATCTGGAGGTGTTATTTCTTATTGCAGCCTTGTGCAAGGGTTCTTTTAGGTGAGATTCAGTCTGCAAATATTTATTGAACATGTATTACATTTAAATTATCTTAAGAGCTACCACTGATTATGTAGAAATACTTAAGGCTATGTATGCAATAGTCACTGTTGTTGGGGAGTTTACCAGTTGGTAGTTGAGCGATTGCAGTAGGGGTGCTGTTTGTGTGCCGCTTTTCTTTCGTTTATAAAGAGGTGCTCAGTATTTACAAGCACCTCACGTAGGAGTCTTTTCCTTTAGTAGTAATATGATATTTGAATATAGTAGTGAATGTTATATTATAAACTTAATTATGTAAATAAGACATGGATGTATTATTTTCAGAATAATTTAGCGTGGAGTTGAGTGTCACAACCTTTTGTCCAGGTTAGACATGTTAATGAGTAATTATGACCGAGTGTTCTTCCTGAGTTTTAAAGAACAAGATGATAAGATGATTACTGCGCATGTTGACCAAACTAGACACTTGAAAATGGCAGCAGCCTTTTTACTCCTGTGCTTATGCAGTGCCTCCTTTTCAGTCAGTCTCTACGTTTAGTCTTTCAGTTGCTTTCTCTTTTGCTTTCTGGAGGGTCCTAAGAGTTCAGGTTAAAGATGAGCGACTTGGGTCAGTAGAAGGCGAAGTCTTCCAGGTCTGGGCAGGGTGCTAAACAAGGAACAGTAAGCTCTAAGGACTTTACTGCCCTTGATAGCCGCCTGTGAGATTAGGATGACTAGCATTCAGCCTTAACCATATGAATAAAAAAATTTTAAGGCATGACTTGATTTTTCTTTCCTGAAACTGTCAATGGTGTGTGTCTTTTGGCATTTACTCTTTTCTGTTTCATGGATTATATACCATGAAATGTAAAACACAACGCATTTTGGTTAATTATGTGTGCTACCTCTTTTATAGATTCTGAAAGTTTTCTGGAGAGGTGAGGTTTTATATTCTTCGTATTTGAGAACAGACTAAAAACATCCAGGTGTTCCTTGCTGTTAGTTTCCAGTGGTTCCTGAGTTTGAATAGTGAGACACCAGAGACGCATAACTTGTTATTCCAGTCTGTTACATCTGAGAATTTTGGAAGGCAGGAGTTCATGCAGTGTGAAATACCATCTTCTCCAAACAGCCTCACTCAAGAAGAAATTTATCTGAGTCCGTTTGTTTTCTGAGCTTGGACAGCAGTGTTCAGAGAGAGAAGGATACCTTTACACACGTTGCAAAACAAGATTAGCAGATTGATGTGAATTTGCATACTACATCTGATTCATTAGTGATGCCTGCCAAGGGCGTGGACAAGAAGTGATGGTGAGCAGCCATGCACATGCCTCCCCTTTTCTGTCTGAAGTCAGTTGTTTTTAGTGTTCGAAGCTCTATTATAAATAAAGCATCAGAACTGTTGGTTATCTGGAAGGGTAAGAGTTACTGGGCTGCAAACTAAACACGGAGTGCACTTGGGTTTGTGTTTATTTTCTCTACCTGTATTCTTTTAATTTTTCTGTGGTTTTCCTGCCTTGATCATCTTGTGCTGCCAAGTAGCTATATGATAACGGGGGATGACTGTAGTAAGTGACTATTTCAGTTTGGACCACTCACAGCCCTTTCTCTTTGCTTTCATTGTCTCCTTTCTCTGTGTGTGCCTGTGCTGGTTCCTTTACCTGCTACCTTAGGAACCTTTCTCCTTTTTCTGCTGACATAAGCATCTAAGTTTGAGACCTAACTTATGGACCACTTCCTCCATGAAACTTTCCCCACCTTCCAGGCAACAGTGATCTGAGTTGTGTAAATTAATTTTTTTTTCCTAGTAATTTAGATTGGTCTTACCTTAGATGAGTCCATTTTGGTGAGTTTCTACTGAATATAAATAAAACATTCTTATTTTCTAGTAAGTAAAATTCACAAAAATTCAGAGATTGCATATACCCAAAATGATGCAATCATGACCATAATCAGTTATTTACAGTACACAATAAAATATATTATTTGTATATGGGGAAGCTGAAGACTCGTTATTGTTTTTGTAGTATATATGAAGCTTTAAGGAAACCCTGGTGGCGAGCTACAGCTGCCAACCAAAGGGTCAGCTGTTCAGATCTTCCAGGTGCTCCTTGGAAACTCTATGGGGCAATTCTACTCTGTCCTATAGGGTCGCTATGAGTCGGAATCGACTCGACAGCACTGCGTTTTTTTTTTTTTTTTTATGAAGCTTTAAACATTTACTTGGATGAGAGTGCCACTTCAGTGACATCTCATTTGGAGTAAAGATGGTGCTTCTGGGAGCCTGGGAGTGTATTTGAACAAGATGTGTCAGTTCATGTAAGTGAATCACTTCCCTAATTTGATTGCAGTCATTAGATCTGTTAATCACATGTGTATATAAGCAGTCTATGATCTAAAATTTAACTGTCAGGTTATTCATGATTCCTTTTTCTCAAGCGGGAGCAATTGGACAAATTCTGCACACATAAGTTTCAAAAGAAGTGAGAAAGTCAGAGGTTAATCCTAAATTTACAAGTTCCAGTGGGTAGGTAAAACTGAATTCAAGCTTTGAGTGTCTGCTATGTACAAGGCATGGAGCCTGGTGGTACAGTGGTTAAGAGCTCCGCTGTTACCCAGAAGGTTGGCAGTTTGAATCCACGAGCTGCTCCATGGAAACTCTGTGGGGCAGTTCTGCTCTGTCCTATACAGTTGCTGAGAGTCGGAATCGACTCACTGGCAACAGTGTGGTTTTGGGTTTTAGTTACATACAAGGCATAGGAGGATTAAAATGTCATAAGACACTATTCCTGCGTTTAACACAGTCTTGTGTGGTAGGTATGTGCATTATTCATCGAATTTAATAAAAGTAAGATTTGTTTATTACCGTCATATTGTAATCAGTGCTGTAAACAAATAGAGTTAGGTGAGGGAGGGATTCAGTGAGGACATAATGTTTTTATTGGCAAAGTTCAGGATGGTGACCATAACCTGGAAAAGTCACGGGATGAGCTACTGGTACAAACACACTTACCAGTGGATTTGCTGGGAGATCTTTATTCCCACTAGCAGGAACTAGGTTCAGAGCTGTTGATGACAGTGAGCCTTGCAATAAGGACAGTAACTGGAGGAAAATAGTTTAGGACAAAATTTGCTTGACTGAGGGGTGGGGTCTCAATCACAGTCTTTTCATCTAAATTTTAATATTTGAAGACAGAAGAAAGAGTATAATAGTAAAGAAGAAAGGGATGATGAGGATGAGTAGATACTGGGGTTCAGGGCTAAGAGCTTCCCAGGAGCAGCCTTGGGAGAGGACCGTATGCCCCGAATTGACTCAGGGAATAACAGCTACTTCATGAAGAGGACTAGGATTTTTTTCCCCCCATAAAAAATTGTTAACTTTAAGTCAGTAATAGGTTGACAGATGTCTAACAAAAAGTACATGATTGATAATATTATCAACTGACCATTAAGGCCAATGAATCCCCCCAAAAGAAGTATCATCACTCCTAATGCAAGAAAAATTCACATCTTTATACTGATGTCTTAAAATACACCCTTGGTTGGCATCTGTAGTAATACATGGCTATTTTGTTGTCTATGTGTCCACGCTGTTTGAAGAATGTAAAAAAGAGAAGGCTTTAAGGATTCAAGGTGATCAATGCACGCACCATTGCATCTGCCAGTCAGTCACATGTGGTGACTTTGGTTGCTTCTTATTCTTTTTCCCATCATCAGTTCTCCAATTGATTTTTTTTTTTAATTTTTATTGTGCTTTGAGTGAAAGTTTACAAACCAAGTCAGTCTCTCATACAAAAACTTACATAAACCTTGCTATATATACTCCTAGTTGCTCTCCCTTTAATGAGACAGCACACCCCTTCTCTCCATGCTCTATTTTTGTGTCCATTCGGCTAGCTTCTGCACTGCTCTGCCCTCTCAACTCTTCTCCAGACAGGAGTTGCCCACATAGTCTCATATGTCTGCTTGATCCAAGGAGCTCACTCTTCACAAGTATCATTTTCTGTCCCATAAGGACTGGGATATTGATGTGAGATCCCTTGTTTACCTCATTCAGCCTATACCTCGACTCCCATATCCATGTACTTTTCCCTTATCAGAGACAGTTTTTATTCTGTTACTTTGGATTCATTCCTTTCCGAATACTTAGGGAATTTGTTCTAACATATGTCCTGTTTCTCTCCACATCATCAAACTGTTTCTTTCCCACAAGCTTCTTTTGCTATAAGTTTGGATGTCCTTATGACTTTCTTAAAGCAGCAACAGACAACCCTGGAGAAAATTATTTTGCAAAAAAATGAAAGGTTGATATCTTAGTGACCTAAAGAACTCATTCATAGTCATGAGAAAACAGTAAAGTCATCAGGTAAGTGAATGAAGCATGTAGATGCTCATTTTGTAAAAGAATAACAGTTCAGAAATATGCAGACAGTTTAGCCTCAATAATAAAAACAATTAAAAGAGAAATTATTTTTTTTACCACCAAGTTAGAGAAGATATAAAAAATACAGTAACCACTGCTAGTGTTAGTCTTATCCCCAGTTTTTGCTATTTTCCTTACCTCTTTCCCTCCCCTCCAGTCCAATTATTATCCTGTTATTTTATGTGTACTTTTATGTCTACTCCAGTTTTTGGTGGAATAAGTTAGAATATGCATTTTCAAAGTATTAACAATGTTTGCATTTAGGTGGTAGAAGAAAGGTGATTTTCCGCCCTATTTTATTATGTTGTTGCTGTGTGCTGAGTCAATTCCAACTCATAGCGACCCTATAGGACAGTGTAGAACTGCCCCGTAGGATTTCCAAGGGGCAGCTGGTGGATTTGAACTACTGATTTTTGGATTAGCAGCCAAGCTCTTAACTGCTTCGCCACCGGGGCTCCAGTGGTTTTATTTTATTATAGTCTCCGAATGTTCTTGAATGAACAGTTATTGTTTTTAGTTTGGGAACAATAACTGAACAAATAAAATGCCATTTTCTACCCTGTTATGCTCCCTTCTAGCTGCTGTCCATATGTTTCCCACACCCCTCCCCTCCACCCCAAAGTCTCTCTGCTTATATTCCACGTAACTGTTGTAGTCTGGCTTTCTGCCCCTCTCGCCAACTCAGTGGCCCTTTTTCAGCCTTTATTTTTTATTATTGTTTTTTTTTCTTCTGGTTACTATGATTTCTTTGCATTTTGGTAATTTTTACTCCTTCCTTTTTTTTTTTTCTCTTCTTTGTGTCAGCTGCTCTGCCAGGCAGTGGGGAAGCCCGTGGTCTAGGTACAGTAGCCCTGTTCTCATGGAGCTTACCTCGGACCAACTTTTTATTTTTCTTGCTCTTTTTATTTTGTTGTTGTTAGCTCCCTATGAGTCAAGTCAGCCCCCAACTCTTGGCGCCGCCACGCATGAGGAAACAAAACATTGCCCAGCCCACTCTACCCCATGATCAGTTACAGATCAGGCTCTTCTGACCTATAGGGTTTCCATTGGCCGATTTTCAGAAGTAGATTACCTGACCTTCCTTCCTAGTCGATATTAGCCTAGAAGCTCTGCTAAAGTCTGCCCAGCATCATAGCAACACACAAGCCTCTGCTGACAGACATGCATGAGGTGCATTCACCAGGAATCAAACCTGGGTCTCCCGGTCTCCTATATGGAGATGAGAATTCTACCACTGGGGAACCACCGGCCCACCTTCCTCTAGATGCTCTTCGCTTGTGAGTATGCCCAGATACTTACTTCTTAGCCATCCATTTGCTTCTCTTTTCAGTTTGCTCAAGTCAAGAAATAGATAGGCAGACCAGACAGCTCTGACCAGATGTACTGATCTGTTCATCGGACTACAGACAGCCACCACTATCAACTTAAACTTGGCATTTTCACAGCACTCCTTCTTCTATGTCTTGGTGCCCTGCCTCCTCAGTTGGCTTCCATTTCTCATTATTTCACTTCTTTTGGTAGTAAATACCACTATTTCTTCATTTTGTCAGGCTAGTAATACTGGTTTCGTGTTTAATTTTTCTCTCTCCTCCCCATACTCAGTATATTGCCAAGTTTGCAGTGTTACTTAAAAATTTCTCTGTGCCTCCTATTTCCATTGTCAAGACCACAGTTCAGTGCTTTACCATCTTGTTCTTGGGCTATTACAGCAGCAGCATAGGCTCTCTGCCCCTGGCCTTTCCCTCCACTGACCTATCGTGTATATTGCTGCCAGAGTAAGTCTTCTAAAATAACTGGTTTTATATAGCCCCATTCTAAAGACCTAGAGTGATTTCTTGTTGCCCACCATGTAATGTCTAAAGATTTCCATCAGGTTTCAAAGGCATGTGTAATCTGGCCCAATACGTCAATCGAACCCTGTTGCTTGCTGTTCACGAGCATTCAACATCCACTTCAGTCCAGCAGGCACCTCACTGTCTGCCTTTTATTTTGTGGCCCTAATTTTGTTCATGGTTTGTATCTTTTCTGGAATCTCCACTTCCCTGCCTCCAAATCCTACTTAATCACATCTTAACGGTTTTTGAAGTCATAGCTCAAGTCATTATACTGTGAAACATCTAGCTCCTCAGGTCCACTTGCGCCTTTTCTTGACCCCAGTTGTATGGTGAATTCTGTACTTAATCACATCTAATTTTTTCCTGTGCTGTCCTAATAAACAGAAATTCTTGGAAGCTAGGGGCAACACTTTTTGTATCTTTTTTAACTTTTATTGAGCTTCAAGTGAACGTTTACAAATCAAGTCAAACTGTCACATATAAGTTTATATACACCTTATTCCGTACTCCCACTTGCTCTCCCCCTAATGAGTCAGCCCTTCCAGTCTCTCCTTTCGTGACAATTTTGCCAGCTTCCAGCTCTCTCTATCCTCCCATCCCCCCTCCAGACAGGAGATGCCAACACAGTCTCAAGTGTCCACCTGATATAATTAGCTCACTCTTCATCAGCATCTCTCTCCTACCCACTGTCCAGTCCCTTTCATGTCTGATGAGTTGTCTTCGGGAATGGTTCCTGTTCTGGGCCTACAGAAGGTTTGGGGACCATGACCGCCGGGATTCCTCTAGTCTCAGTCAGACCATTAAGTATGGTCTTTTTGTGAGAATTTGGGGTCTGCATCCCACTGATCTCCTGCTCCCTCAGGGGTTCTCTGTTGTGCTCCCTGTCAGGGCAGTCATCGGTTGTGGCCGGGCACCAGCTAGTTCTTCTGGTCTCAGGATGATGTAGGTCTCTGGTTCATGTGGCCCTTTCTGTCTCTTGGGCTCTTAGTTATTGTGTGATCTCCTTTTGTATCTTTTGATTTCTCATGTAGTTGTGGGTACTAGCGAATAATGTTTTTGCTGACTACAATCTTAGAAATACTTTTTTCTACGTATTAATGTTCATGTATTTGATATATTTAATGTAATTATCTCCCCAAACAAGTTATTAAATTCAAGGTATATCTTACAGAATAGAGGACTTAGAGCAATTGATTTTTTAAAAAATTGCAATGGTGGAACTGAACTAATCATTAATAAGAGTTTTAGTTCCACTGATCCCGTGTCTTTCAGTATATCTAGATAAAAAATAATTCATGTCCCAGTTGAGAGACATTGTGTCCATCATTTTAAAAAAACTGAACAAGTGACTGCTATGTAGCTCAATAACCTTTCATGAATGAGTACATGACAGTACTGTATTTAGTTAGGGTTTTTTGTACTAATCAGCTATTTTGTGCCCCAGTCTAGTTCCCAAGAGTTAGACTTGGAATTTTTAAAGATACTTTAGCATTGAACTAGAGATAGCTTCCTTGGGGTTTGGTCCTAGTAGAGGGTTTGACCTACTTTTTTGAAAGCCAAGACCCAAGGCTAAGGTAGCTTGTTGAGTCATGGCCCAAGCCCAAAGGTGATGGAGGAAACCCTCAATGGGGGCATAATATGAGGGAGGTGGATTTATCTGGGGGGTGATGAAGGAATGACTAAAGTAGAGAAACAACTGAGGGCCTTAAGTATTTCAGATTCTCAAAACAGCCTACTTATTAGGCTGCTGGGTCTTCTTCTTTATCTGATAGAGAGCATAGAGTTTTTTGTTTTTTTTTTTCCTTTTTTTTTTTGGTCTGATAGATATTCTTGCTTCCTGAGAACTGCAGTAACTAGATTATCTTGGAAGGACCAGTTCAGCTTTAAAATGGTATTTCATGTAATGCTACTTGGTTTGTTAGATTAGAGCAGTGGTTCACAAATTGTGGTTCCAGGACCTGCAATATTATTACTCACCTGGGAAAAATATATTATTCACCTGGAAATGTTAGAAATGTAAATTCTTGGACTCCACCCCAGATTTACTCTGTAAAAACTCTGGGGTAGGGCCAGCAGTCTTTAGTTAGTCATCCAGATCATTTGGATAAATGCTGTTTTTTAAAAAAAACCAAACCAAACTCATTGCCATTGAATCGATTCCAACTCATAGCGGCCCTGTAGGACAGAGTAGAACTGCCCCATAAGGTTACCAAGAAGCAGCTGGTGGATTTGAACTGCCGATCTTTGGGTTAGCAGTCAAGCTCTTAACTATGCCACAAGGGCTCCAATTCTTTTTAAGTACCCTAAAAACCATAAAACCCAAACCAGTTTCCATCAGGTTGATTCCAACTCATGGGAACCCCATGTGTTATGGAATAGAATTGTGTGTGCTTCATAGGATTTTCAATGGCTGTTACTTTTTCAAAATAGATCACCAGGGCTTTGTACTTCAGATGGAGATAATAACTCCTTTATTTCAGTTTTCATAGTATTTCAGTAAAATTCTGCTACAGCATTATTTACACTGTACTGTAAATAAACAGGAAACCCTGGTGGCATAGTGGTTAAGTGCTACGGCTGCTAACCAAAGGGTCGGCAGTTCGAATCCGCCAGGTGCTCCTTGGACACTCTGTGGGGCAGTTCTACTCTGTCCTATAGGGTCGCTATGAGTCAGAATTGACTGGACGGCACTGGGTTTGGTAAATATAACAACTTTTTCCTCCACTGGACTGAAATCTTAAGTCTTAGTGATTGTATGTGAAATGGATTGGTGGATGAATTGATGAATAAAAATTAAACATGCAGTGTGCAGTCATCATTGCATTCACCTGTGGTCAACCATTAAAAGATAGTTACACACATACACAATAACAGTGATCAGATGTCCACGAGAGTATGGGATGATATAACTCAGGAATCAGCAAACTTTTTCTCTAAAGGACCAGCTAATAAATCTTTTTGTCTTTGCAGGACACAGGGTCTCTGTTGCAGCTACTCAGCTCTGCTACATGAGGAAAGTAGCCATAGACATTGCATAAATGAATGGATATGGCAGGGTTTGTCCTGCTGTTAGCAGCATTTGGCCTTCAGGCAGTAGTTTGTAGCACCTGTGGCCCATTGCAGTCCTGGAAAAACAACTCAGGGATCTACAGATGTTCCATTGCTTATTCATAAGATTTTTCACTGGTTAATTTTTTCAGAAGTAGACCGTCAGGTCCTTGTTCCTAGTCTCTTAGTCTGAAAGCTCTGCTGAAACCTATCCACCATGGGTGACCCTGTTGGTATTCGAAATAATGGTGGAATAGCTTCCAGCATCACAGCAACATGCAGTCCCGCACAGTATGACAAACTGACAAATGCGTATTGGTGCGCATTCCAAAGAAAGATGATCCAACGGAATGTGGAAATTATTGAACATGATCATTAATATCACAAGTAAAATTTTGCTGAAGATCATTAAAAAAAATGGTTGCAGCAGTACATTGACAAGGAACTGCCAAAAATTCAAGCCACGTTCAGAAGAGGATGTGGAACAAGGAATGTCATTGCTAATGTTAGATGGAAAGCAGAGAATACCAAAAAGCTATTTAACTGTGTGTTATTGACTACGTAAAGGCATTTGACTGTGTGGATCATAACAAATTAAGTGTAACATTGCGAAGAATGGGAATTTCAGAATACTTAATTGTGCTCATGTGGAACCTGTACATGGATCAAGAAGCAGTCGTTCGAACAGAACAAGGGGATACTGCGTGGTTTAAAGTCAGGAAAGGTGTGTGTTAGGGTTGTATCCTTTCACCATATTTCCTCAATCTGTATGCTGAGCAGATAATCCGAGAAGCTGGATTAAATGAAGAGAAACGCAGCATCTGAATTGGAGGAAGACTCACTATTACCGTGTGGTATGCAGACAACACAACCTTGCTTGCTGAAAGTGAAGGGGACTTGAAGCACTTACTGATGATGAAGATCAAAGACTACAGCGTCCGGTATAGATTACATCTCAAAATAAAGCCAACAAAAATCCTCACAACTGGACCAATAAGCAAGATCATGATAAATGGAGAAAAGATTGAAGTCAAGGATTTCATTTTACTTGGGTCTACAATCAACGCCCATAGAAGCAGCAGTCAGGAAATCAAAAGATGCATTGCATTGGGCAAATCTGCTGCAAAAGACCTCTTTAAAGTGTTAAAAAGCAGAAATGTCACTTTAAAGACTAAGGTGCACCTGACTCAACCATGGTGCTTTCATACGTCTCATATGCATGTGAAAGTTGGACATTTGATTAAGGAAGACTGAAGAAGATTTGATGCCTTTGAATTATGGTGTTGGCAAAGAATATTGAATATACCGTGGACTGCCAGAAGAACAAACAAATTTGTCTTGGAAGGAGCACATCTAGAACGCTCCTTAAAAGTGAGACTTCATCTCATGTACTTTGGACATGTTATCCGGAGGGACCAGTCCCTGGAGAAGGACATCATGCTTGGTAAAGTAGAGGATCATCAGAAAAGAGGAAGACTGTCAATGAGGTGGATCGACAGAGTGGCAGCATCACTGGGCTCAAGCATAACAACAATTGTGAGGATGGCACAGGACCGGGCAGTATGTCGTTCTGTTGTACATATGGTTGCTGTGAATCATAAGGCACCTGACAACAACACTCCGCAGATAGTAGTTCTCAGTCTGCTCTCCTTCCGCTGACAGACCATGGAAGATGGACACCTGCTTAGTGTGAACTGTCCTGTAAGTCTCCTGTATGCAAATCCAGGATCATATGCAAAGCATATTAGTATGCAAATGAGCGAGAGATATATTTCAGAAACAGTCTTAATTCAGCTTCTAATAATAATAAAGAAGTATATCATTCACAGATGTGGGTGCCTGATCATTTAACTGATCATTTGTAACATACATCATGAATGTGTTGTAACACTACACTTGAGAACCTTTGCTAAAAAAAGGTGCAACTCAAATAATAAAGAGTTCAAGGGAAAAGGGCCATATTTTGTGCCCAGTTTTTTTTTGTATAAACTGTTTAATTTCCTGTATTTAGAATTAATTTTGTAAGTAATTATCAAGCATTTATGTGGATTGTGGATTCTGATTTTTTTTAAAGCAGCTTATTGAGATAATTTATATACCATAAAACTCACCGGTTTTAAGTGTACAATTCAGTTGTTTTTAGTATACTTACAGGTTTGTGCAGATACACCGCAACCTAAATATAGAATATTTTGATTTTTTAAAATAATTTTTATTGAGCTTTAAGTGAACATTTACAAATCAAGTCAGTCTGTCACATATAAGCTTATATACACTTTACTCCATACTCCCACTTACTCTCCCCCTAATGAGTCAGCCCTTCCAGTCTCCTTTCGTGACAATTTTGCCAGTTTCTAACCCTCTCTACCCTCCCGTCTCCCCTCCAGACAGGAGATGCCAGAATATTTTGATTTTTTAAAGCAGTTTAATAGTGAATTATGTTGACTGGATCACATAGAATAATAGCAATTAGAAGTGGAAAGGTTATTTGTCTGAATTATGAGTTGGAATCAACTCAAAGGCAGTGGTTTGGTTTGGTTTGTATAATTCAGGAGGGTCAGAGACAGCAGCAGCATTTGAAGTAGTGTCCTTTTCAATTTCATGAAACTGAACAATAAGACATAGATTTCTGAGAGAGAACTTAAAATGTGAAATTGCACTTAATCTATTCTTTTTCTCTGCAGCCTTTCTTTGTCTTTATTTTCTATTGTCAGCTCTGTCATACAGCGTCGCTAGGAGTTGGAATCAACTTGACGGCAACGTGTTGATTTTTTTTTTTTAATGTCAGCTATTAATTTTTTCTGCCACATATTTTGAACCAGTGAGGTAATTGTACTCTACTAAATTAGTTTTCCGTTTAAGGTAGACAGAAGAGAATATTTCTCTGCCAAACACAAAAGCTTACAAAATAGAGTGACTTTTATAAAACTTGCATATGTAACAGTTTTAAAGAAAAAATAAATCAAATGCACAAAAAAGGCAGTCCAGTGGCAATGGGTTTGGTTTTGTTGGTAGTTCAAGTTGCATTCATTCTACTATTACTTATTGAGTGCCTACTAGATGCTGGGGAATACAGCAATGAACCAAAATACACAAAAGCCATGTGGTAGAGTGTAGTGGCCCAGCACAGGTCCTACAGCCAGATTACCTAGGATCAGATCCTAGCTCTTCCGCTGACTGTTTGACCTTGGGCAAGTTACTTATATTTTCTACACCTCAGTTTCCTCATATTTATAAAAGTACTTACTGTGTAAGATGAAGTGTTAATATTTGTAAATCACTTAGAATAGTCCTTGTTGAAAGGACTCCACCCCAGATTTACTCTGTAAAAACTTAAAGATACTTTAGTGTTGAACTAGAGATAGCTTCCTTGGAGTTTGGTCCTAGTAGAGGGTTTGACCTACTTTTTGGAAGCCAAGACCCAAGACACTGGGGATAAGACTAACACTAGCAGTGTTGTTGTTGTTGTTAAGTGCCATCCAGTTGGTTCTGACTCATAGCAACTGTATAAGACACAGTAGAACTGCCTCACAGGGTTTCCAAGGTGCAGCTAGTGGGTTTGAACTGTGGACCTTTTGGTTGGCAGCTGAGCTCTTAACCACTCTGCCACCAGGACTCCCATATAAACATTAGCTGCTATTATTATTATTATAACTGTTATGTTAGAGTGGGAAGAGAGAGATAAATATCTAAGGAAAATATATGTGTCAGATGGTGGTAAGTACTATGGAGAAAAATTAAGCAACTCAAACCAGGGAATGCCAGTGGTGAGAGTGAGGAGTTTAAATAGTCAGGAGAAAGAGTCACTAAGAAGTTAATGGAGGCAACCATGTTAATATCTGAAGGAAGAGTTTTCCAGGTACAGGGAATAGCAAATGCAAAGGTCTTGAGAAGGCAGCATGCAAGGAGGCCAGGTGACAAGAGCGTAGTGAGTGAAGTGTAAAAGACGAGGTCAGAAATGAAGGAGGGGCAGATTTATGTAGGGCCTTGCATATCTCATAAGCACTAAGGCTTTATTTTTCAGTCTGAGCTAGGAGCCGTTGGCAGGCTCTGAACCTAGAAGTGACATCACCTGACTTAAATTTGAAAAGATTTAGTTTGGCTGCTGTGTGAAGAAGAGACTAGAGGGGAAAGGGCAGGAACAGGGAGACCGGTGAGATGTTCTTTGCAATAATCCAAGTGAGAGATGCTGGCTAGGATTGGGGAGGGTAATAGAGGTAGGATGAAGTGGTTGGAATTTAGATATCAGAAATTTATTACTTTATGAATTTTCTTTAACAGGTATTACAATCTCCACATAGAGAATATACTTAAAAAAAAATCTGAAGGATAACTTAAAATTCTGTCGTATACTGTCATAAGGCACACTCTTGCTACTTAATATGATAGAGGAGAATGGGGGGAGGGGTTTAACCCAAATATGAGCAATTTTAATAATCTGTACAACCTCTTTTAAAATTATCTTGATCTATACTAAGTTTGAATTTATAAAATATGTGAGATTCCAGGGAATTGAGGATTTATTTCAAAAGGCATTTGAAAAATAAATGTATAGTTTTTCTGCTGTGTATAACTAACTTTACATACTTTTAAGGAATTACCTATGGCATAAAATGAAGTGTTTCTGTCATTTGACTTTGAGATGCGAGTGTGTATAATGTTCTTTTAATTCACTTTCTGTAAAATAGGGAAACTTCAGTACACACAGGAATGGTAGGGAAACTGTTCATTTTTGTAGCTTTACCGTAGTTTGGGCTAAGTTATCTGTAGCTGAAAGCATCAGCTTAAAGCAAAGGTGCTACCACCCTCAAAGCATTCCTGAAGTAGGGATGATGATTAAATTGTTGTTAGGTGCCATAGATTTGGTTCCGACTCATAGCAACCCTATGTACCACAGAATGAAACACTGCTTGGTCCTGTGCCATCCTCACAATTGTTGTTACATTGAGCCCATCATTAGAGCCACTGTGTCAGTCCATCTCATTGAGGGTCTTCCCATCTTTCACTGACCCTCTAATTTACTGAGCATGATGCCCTTCTCCAGGTACTGGTCTCTCCTGATAACACGTCCAAAAAAGTACATGAGGCAAAGCCTGGCCACCCTTGCTTCCTAGGAGCATTCTGGCTGTACTTCCTCCAAGACAGATTTGTTCTTCTGGCAGTCCGTAGTATATTAAATATTCTTTGCCAGTGCCATAATTCAAAGGTATCAATTCTTCCTCGGTCTTTCTTATTCATTGTCCAGCTTTCACATGCATATGAGATGATTGAAAACACCATGGTTGGGTCAGGCACACCTTAGTCTTCAAGGTGACATCTTTTTTTTAACACTTAGGTCTTTTGCTGATCATTTCCCCCGTGGTGTCATTTAACATGTTCCTCCGTCCCTTGTATTCACTATAAATCATCAAAAGGCTTGGTCCGAGTGTTCTGGCAAGGCACCTTTTGGTTGACTGAATCCTAACTGACACAATAATTTTTTTTTAGCCTAAATTTTATTTATTTTGTTGTCGTTGAGAATATACACTGCAAAACGTGGCAATTCAGTAATTTCTACATGTACAATTCAGTGACATTGATTACATTCTTTGAGTTGTGCAACCATTGTCACCCTCCTTTTCTGAGTTGTTCCTCCCTTAACATAAACTCACTGCCCCGGAAGGTTCCTATCAAATCTTACATGTTACTGTTGTCATTTTGGTCCCATACAGATAGATTTTAAAAAAGCACGATGCTCAGGGCAGGTATTCTTTACTAGTTAAGCTAAACTATCATTTGGTTTTAAGAAGACTTCATGTAATATTTTTGGTTTAAGGTTTAAAGATTATCTCAGGGCAGTAGTTTGAAGAGTTCATCCAGCCTCTGTGGCTCCTGCATTTTCCCCCTTTTGATCAGGATTCTGCTATAGAATCTTTGATCAAAATGTTCAGTAATGGTAGCTGGGCAACATCCAGTTCTTTTGGTCTCATGGCAAAAGAGGCAGTTCATGGAGGTAATTAGTCACACATTTCCATTTCCTCCCCTGTTCCTTACTTGTTTTCTTCTGGTGCTCGAGGGCTGCTTCTTTTTTTTTTTATTGTGCTTTAAGTGAAAGTTTACAAATCAAGTCGGACTGTAATGCAAAAATATATAAACACCTTTCTGTATACTCCTAATTGCTCTCCCCCCTAATGAGACAGCACACTCCTTCCCTCCACTCTTTCTTTTCGTGTCCATTCAGCCAGCTTCTGACCCCCTCTACCCTCTTACCTCCCCTTCAGAGAGGAGATGCCAACATAGTCTCATGTGTCTACTTGATTCAAGAAGCTCGTTCTTCACCAATATCATTTTCTATCCCATAGTCCAGCCCAATTCCTGTCTGAAGAGTTGGCTTTGGGCATGATTCCTGTCTTGGGCTAACAGAAGGTCTGGGGGCCATGATCTCTGGGGTCGTTATAGTCTTAGTCAGACCATTAAGTCTGGTCTTTTTATGAGAATTTGGGGTCTGCACCCCACTGCTCTCCTGCTCCCTCAGGGGTTCTCTGTTGTGTTCTCTGTCAGGACAGTCATTGGTTGTAGCCGGGCACCACCTAGTTCTTCTGGTATCAGGCTAATGTAGTCTCTGCTTTATGTGGCCCTTTCTGCCTCTTGGTTGAGGGCTTCTTTTGCTGCTCTTTATTTGTTCTGAGTTTAGGGTGAATGCTTCATTTTGGCCCTTTTTTCTTTTTGGATGTGTACATTTATTGCTATAAATTGACCTCTGGGCACTGTTTTTGCTGTGCCTCAAAGGTTCTGGTAGGATGTGTTTGATTATATGAATTTCTTTATTTCATCCTTAATTTCTTCTGTAACCCAGTAGTTTTGAGCAAGGTGGGTTTGATTTTTTCTCCTTGCTTTTTCTGTTAATTGATTTCTACTTTTGTGGCTTTATGGTCAGAAAAGATGCTTTGTAATATTTTGATGCTTTGGATTCTCTTAAGGCTTGCTTTATGGCCTAATATGTAGTCTCTCTGGAGAATGTTCCATGTGTGTGGGAAAAGAAAGTATACTTGGGCTGCTGTTGGGTGGACTGTTTTGTTATGTCTACGAGATCAAGTTGATTGATTGTGGTATCCCCCTCCTATTCCTAACTCTCCTTCTTCCTCTATCGCTTCAGGCAAATAGAGACCAATTGTTGTAACTTGAATGGCTGCTTTCAAGCTTTTATGACCTTAGGCATTATGCAGTGAACTAAGACGTACAACAGAAGCACTAAATACGTTATTAGGCCAATTAATTGAGACGTCCCATGAAACCATGCCCATAAACTTCCAAGCCAAGGAACCAAATCTCATGATGTGTTTTGTACATACGCAGCCTCAGCAGCTACTTTTTTTTGTTGTTGTTGTCATTCTTGTAAATATATCCTACAACTTTTGCCAATTCAACTTTTTACAGGTGTGCAACTCATAGATAGCAGTTACGTTTATCTGCTGTGCACCTGTACCCTTGATCACTGTGATTTTTCCATTACCATAAACTGAAACTCAGTATTCCATAAACAATAACCTTCCCTCCATCGCTTTTCCCCTGCTTCCAGCCCATGTTGTTGTTGTTACGTGCCGTCGACTCGGTTCCGATTCATAGCAACTCGGTGCACAACAGAACGAAACACTGCCCGGTCCTGCACCATCCTTACAATCGTTGTTATGCTTGAGCTCATTGTTGCAGCCACTGTGTCAATCCACCTCGTTGAGGGTCTTCCTCTTTTCTGCTGACCCTGTACTCTGCCAAGCATGATGTCCTTTTCCAGGGACTGATCCCTCCTGACAACATGTCCAAAGTATGTAAGATGCAGTCTCACCATCCTTGCCTCTAAGGAGTATTCTGGCCGCACTTCCTCCAAGACAGATTTGTTCATTCTTTTGGCAGTCCATAGTATATTCAATATTCTTCGCCAACACCACAATTCAAAGGCGTCAACTCTTCTTCTGTCTTCCTTATTCATTGTCCAGCTTTCACATGCATATGATGTGACTGAAAATACCATGGCTCGGGTCAGGCGCACCTTAGTCTTCAGGGTGACATCTTTGCTCTTCAACACTTTAAAGAGGTCCTTTGCAGGAGATTTGCCCAATGCAATGCATCTTTTGATTTCTTGACTGCTGCTTCCATGGGTGTTGATTGTGGATCCAAGTAAAATGAAATTCTTGACAACTTTAATCTTTTCTCCGCTTATCATGATGTTGCTCATTGGTCCAGTTGTGAGGATTTTTGTTTTCTTTATGTTGAGGTGTAATCCATCCTGAAGGTTGTGGTCTTTAATTTTCATTAGTAAGTGCTTCAAGTCCTCTTCACTTCCAGCAACCAAGGTTGTGTCATCTGCATAATGCAGGTCGTTAATGAGTCTTCCTCCAATCCTGATGCCCCATTCTTGTTCATATAGTCCAGCTTCTCGGATTATTTGTTCAGCATACAGATTAGGTAGGTATGATGAAAGAATACTACCCTGATGCACACCTTTCCTGCCTTTAAAACAATCAGTATCCCCTTGTTCTGTCCGAACAACTGCCTCTTGATCTGTGTAAAGGTTCCTGATGAGCACAATTAAGTGTTCTGGAATTCCCATTCTTAGCAGTGTTATCCATAGTTTGTTATGATCCACACAGTCAAATGCCTTTGCGTAGTCAATAAAACACAGGTAAACATCCTTCTGGTATTCTCTGCTTTCAGCCAGGATCCATCTGACATCAGAAATGACATCCCTGGTTCCACGTCCTCTTCTGAAACCGGCCCGAATTTCTGGCAGTTCCCTGTCAATATACTGCTGCAGCCGTTTTTGAAATGATCTTCAGCAAAATTTTGCTTGCGTGTGATATTAATAATATTTTTCTATAATTTCCACATTGGGTTGGATCACCTTTCTTGGGAATAGGCATAAATATGGATCTCTTCCAGTCAGTTGGCTAGGAAGCTGTCTTCCATATTTCTTGGCATAGACGAGTGAGCACCTCCAGCACTGCATCTGTTTGTTGAAACATCTCAGTTGATAATTTCATCAATTCCTGAAGCCTTGTTTTTCACCAATGCCTTCAGAGCAGCTTGGACTTCTTCCTTCAGTACCATCAGTTCCTGATCATATGTCACTTCTTGAATGGTTGAATATGGACTAAGTGTTTTTGGTATAATGACTCTGTGTATTCCTTCCATCTTCTTTTGATGCTTCTTGCGTCGTTCAGTATTTTCCCCGTGGAATCCTTCACTATTGCAACTCGAGGCTTGAATTTTTTCTTCAGTTCTTTCAGCTTGAGAAACGCCGAGCGTGTTCTCCCTTTTGGTTTTCCATCTCCAGCTCTTTGCACATGTCATTATAATATTTTACTTTGTCTTCTTGAGAGGCCCTTTGAAATATTCTGTTTAGTTCTTTTACTTCATCAGTTCTTCCTTTTGCTTTAGCTGCTTGACGTTCGAGAGCAAGTATCAGAGTCTCCTCTGACATCCATCTTGGTCTTTTCTTTCTTTCCTGTCTTTTCAGTGACCTCTTGCTTTCTTCATAGATGATGTCCTTGATGCCGTTCCACAGCTCATCTGGTCTTCGGTCACTAGTGTTCAGTGCGTCAAATCTGTTCTTGAGATGGTCTCTAAATTCAGGTGGGATATACTCAAGGTCATATTTTGGCTCTTGTGGACTTGCTCTGATTTTCTTCAGTTTCAGCTTGAACTTGCATATGAGCAGTTGATGGTCAGTTGCACAGTCGGCCCCTGGCCTTGTTCTGACTGATGATATTGAGCTTTTCCATCATCTCTTTCCACAGATGTAGTCAGTTTGATTTCTGTGTGCTCCATCTGGCGAGGTCCATGGGTATAGTCAGTGTTTATGTTGGTGAAAGAAGGTATTTGCAATGAAGAAGTCGTTGGTCTTGCAAAATTCTATCATTCGATCTCCGGCATTGTTTCCATCACCAAGGCCATATTTTCCAACTACTGATCCTTCTTCTTTGTTTTCAACTTTCACATTCCAATCACTGGTAATTATCAATGCATCTTGATTGCATGTTTCATCAATTTCAGGCTGCAGCAGCTGATAAAAATCTTCTATTTTTTCATCTTTGACCCTCGTGGTTGGTGCGTAAATTTGAATAATAGTCGTATTAACTGGTCTTTCTTGTAGGCGTGTGGATATTATCTTATCACTGACATCACTGAACTTCAGGATAGACCTTGAAGTGTTCTTTTTGACGATGAATGCAACACCATTCCTCTTCGAGTTGTCATTCCCAGCATAGTAGACTATGTGATTGTCTGATTCAAAATGGCCAATACCAGTCCATTTCAGCTCACTGATGCCTAAGATGTCAATGTTTATGCATTCCCTTTCATTTTTGATGATTTCCAGTTTTCCTAGATTCATACATACTTCATACATTCCAGGTTCCGATTATTAATGGGTGTTTGCAGCTGTTTCTTCTCATTTTAAGTCGTGCCACATCAGCAGATGAAGGTCCCGAAAGCTTTACTCCATCCACATCATTAAGGCTGACTCTACTTTGAGGAGGCAGCTCTTCCCCAGTCATCTTTTGAGTGCCTTCCAACCTGGGGAGCTCATCTTCCGGCACTATATGAGACAAGGTTCTGCTGCTATTCATAAGGTTTTCACTGGCTAATGCTTTTCAGAAGTAGACTGCCGGGTCCTTCTTCCTAGTCTGTCTTAGTCTGGAAGCTTAGCTGAAACCTGTCCTCCATGGGTGACCCTGCTGGTATCTGAATACCGGTGGCATAACTTCCAGCATCACAGCAACACACAAGCCCCTACAGTACAACAAACTCACAGATACGTGGGGGTCCAGCCCATGGTAACCAGTAAATAAACTTTGGTTTCTGTACATTTGTGTGTGCTTGTCTTTTTATGTAATGAAATCATACAGTATTTGTCCTTTTGTGATTAATTTATTTCACTCAACGTAATGTCTTCAAACTCCATATTGTAGCACGTGTTAAGACTTCATTTCTCTTACTGAGTAAGTATTCCATTGTATGTATGTACCGCATTTTGTTTATTTATTCATTCATTGGTACATGTTTAGGTTGTTTCCACCTTTTGGCTATTGTGAATAGTGCTGCAGTGAACATTAATGTACAAGTATCTGTTTGAGTCTTTTTTCAAGCCTTTTGGGTATATACCTAGAAGTTTAATTAATGGGCATATGGTAGTTGTAACCTTAGTTTTTTGAGGAACTGCCATAGTTTTCTACAACAGCTGTATCGTTCTGCATTCCCACCAGCAATGGATAAGGGTTCTAACATCTTTGCCAACATTTGTTATTTTCTGTTTGTTTCTTTGTTTTTTAGCCCTAGCCATCCTAGTGAGAGTGAAATGGTATCTCATTGTGGTTTTGATTTGCACCTCTCTGGCTAATGGCACTGAGCATCTTTTCATGTGTCTGGTATCCTCTTTGGTGAAATGTCTGTTCACGAACTTTGCCCATTTTATGATTAGATTATTTGTCTTTGTTTTTAAGTTGTCAAGGTTTTTATGTATTTTGGTTATTAGATTCTTATCGGATATATGGTTTCCGAAATATTCTCCCAGTCAGTACCTTGTCTTTTCACTTTCTTGGTAAAGTCTTTTGGTGAACAAAAGTTTTTAATTATTATGAGGTCCTATTTATTTATTTTGTCTTTTGCTGTTTGCGCATTTGTTATTAGATAATTCCTTGTTAAAAGCTAGGCCCAACAACATTGCCCCTGAATTTTCCTGTAAGAATTTTATGACTTTTGTTTTCACATTTAGGTCTTTAATTCCTTTTGAATTTGTTTTTGTGTATGATGTGACACATATATCCTCTTTCATTTTTCTGTGTGTGGAAATCCAAAGTTGACAATACCATTTATTGAAGAGACTCTTCTTTCTCTGTGAAATGGACTTAGCACCCTTGTTAAAAATCAGTTGACTATAGATATATGAAGTTTATTTCTGGACTCTCAATTCTATTCCATTGATCTGTGTGTCTATTGTTATACTAGTAGTAGGTTGATTTGATTGCTATAGCTGTATATTTTAAAATCTAGAAGTGTGAGTCCTCCTTTGTTTTTCCCTTTCAACATGATTTAGCTGTTCGGGGCCTCTTGCCGTTCCATATAAAGTTGAGGATTAGTTTTTCTATTTCTGTAAAGAAGGCTGTTGAAATTTTGATCAGGATTGTGCTGAATATATAGATTGCTTTGAGTAATATTAATGTCTTAACAGTATTAAGTATTCCAATCCATTCATTTAAGTCTTCTTTAATCTCTTTCAGTAGTGTTTTATAATTTTCATTGTACAGATCTCTCACATTCCTGTTTAATGTTATGCCTAGGTATTTTATTCTCTTAGATGTTATTAAAAAGTGTTGAAGAACAAAGATGTCACTCTGAAGACTAAGGTGTGCCTGACCCAAGCCATGGTATTTTCAGTTGCATCATATGCATGTGAAAGCTGGACAATGAATAAGGAAGACAGAAGAGGTGACGCCTTTGAATTGTGGTGTTGGCGAAGAATATTGAATATACTATGGACTGCCAAAAGAACGAACAAATCTGTCTTAGAAGAGGTACAGCTAGAATGCCCCTTAGAGGCAAAGATGGTGAGACTGCATCTTACATACTTTGGACATGTTGTCAGGAGGGATCAGTCCCTGGAGAAGGACATCATGCTTGGCAGAGTAAAGCGTCAGCAGAAAAGTGGAAGACCCTCAACGAGGTGGATTGACACAGTGGCTGCAACAATGAGCTCAAGCATAACAACGATTGTAAGGATGGCTCAGGATCAGGTGGTGTTCCGTTCTGCTATGCATAGGGTTGCTATGAGTTGGAAGCGACTTGACGGCACCTAACAACAACAACAGATGCTGTTGTAAATGGAATCATTTCCCTAATCTCTCTTTCATGTTTCTCATTTCTGGTGCATAGAAATCCAACTGATTTTTGTTTGTTGAACTTGCACCCAACACGTTTGCTAAATTCCTCCATTAGCTCTAGAAGCTTTCTTGTAGACACCTTGGGATTTTATATGTATATAGGATCATGTCATCCACATAGAGGTAGTTTAACTTTTTTCTAATTGTGTTACATTTTATTTCTTTTCTTTTTTTTTTTGTCTTGTTACTCTGGATAGGACTTCTAATACAAAATTGAATAGAAGCGGTGGGAGTGGGCACCCTTATCTTCTTCCTGATTTCAGGGGGAAAGCTCTCGATCTTTCTCCATTAAGTATAATGTTGGCTGTTGGCTTTTCATATGTACTGTGAATCATATTGTGGAATGTCCCTTCTCTTCCAGTCTTCTTGATGGTTTTCATTAAGAAAGGGTATTGGATTTTATCAGATGCTTCTTCTATATCCACAGTGATGATCATGTGGTTCTTTTCCTTTGTTCTATTGATGTGATGTATTATGTTGATTGATTTTCTAATGTTGAACCATCCCTGCATTCCTGGATGTCTTGGTCATGTAGTGCTGCTATAACAGAAGTACCACAAGTGAATGGCTTGAACAAAGATAAATTTATTTTCTCATAGTCTAGTAGGCTAGAAGTCCAAATTCAGGGCATCAGTTCCAGGGGAAGGCTCTCTCTCTCCCTCAGCCTTCTCATCAATCTTCTCCCAGACTAGGAGCTTCTCTGCACAGGGACCCTGGCTCCAGAGGACATTCTGTGCTCCCGGCACTGCTTTCTTGGTGGTGTGAGGTCCCCAACTCTCTGGTTGCTTCCCTTTCCTTTTATCTCTTGTAAGATAAAAGGTGGTGCAGGCCACACCTCAGGGAAACTGCCTTTACCTTACCTTCGATCATGGACGTGACCTTAGTAAGGGTGTTAACAGTCCCACCCTAATCCTCTTTAAGGTAGGATTACAATCACGGAATGGAGGACAGCCACACAATACTGGGGATCATGGCCCAGCCAAATTGATACACACATTTTGGGAGAACATAGTTCAATCCATGATATTCCACCCTTTGGCCCCCCAAAATCACATCCTTGCAACATGTAAAACATATTCATCCCATCATATCATTGCAAAGTTTTAACTCCAAGTCCAAAATCCAGAAATTCGTTTTCATCTGTGAAATCTAGAATACAAGTTATCTGCTTCCGAAGGTGCAATGGCAGAGCAGGCAAAAGCTAGACATTTCCATTATAAATGGGAGAAACTGGAGAGACAGAAAGCATAACAGACACCAAGCAAGTCAGCAAAACACATTACATTAGTCCTCAAGGCTTTGAAAATAATCCTCTGTTCTCTGAGACAATTTACACAATGGCCCTGCCCCCCAGACTCTGGGTTTTGGCCACACTCTCCAGATTCTGAGTGGAGGCCCCATGGCCCTGGCCTTCAACTCTGCCTTCCAGGCCCACTGGGACAGCAACTCTGCTCCCTCCGGCTTTAGGCTTTAGGGCACCATTCTCCTAGTCCATCTGAGTGGTGACTCCACCCTTAGAAACACCAGAGGCCATGGCTCCACCTTTTGAAACCCCTGAGGTCATGGCCACGCTTTTTGAGACAGAGGCAGCTCGGCTTCTCTTGTTCTGGTCTCTTCAACTTCTGCTTCCTGGTTTCTTGGCTTCTGGGGTCTTCAGGCTTCAAGCCTGCTGGAGGAAGTGTTCCAAAGCTCTGTAGCTCTACCAATAAGTGCCTGGAGGCACCCCGTTCCACCAGGAAGCCTCCTGCCCACAGGCATCCAGCTCTCTCATTCCGTGGGTCAGCTCAGCACCATCTCATGCTGGTCTCCTGGTTCTGCTGCCGCCTGTTCTTTGCTGCTGCTGCTGCTTCTGTGCTGGTACTGGTCCTTTGCTGCTGCTAGTCCTCTGCCATTGCTCCTCCTGCATTCAGTCACAGTTTCAAAACTGCTTCCACCTTTTAGGTATTTGTTAGAGCAGCATCCCACTCTCTTGGTACCAAATCCTGTCTTGGCCATCCTTCTCTATCTTTTGGAAGAGTTTAAACAGTATTATTGTCAATTCTTCTCTAAATGTTTGGTAGAATTCCCCAGTGAAGCCATCTGGTCCAGGACTTTTTGTTGTTGTCGGGAGGTTTTAGATCACTAATTCAATTTCTTGGCTTCTTATGGATCTGTTGAGTTTTTTTTTTTTTTTATTATTAACTTTTATTGAGGTTCAAGTGAACGTTTACAAATCAAGTCAGACTGTCACATACAAGTTTATATACACCTCACTCCGTACTCCCACTTGCTCTCCCCCTAATGAGTCAGCCCTTCCAGTCTCTCCTTTCGTGACAATTTTGCCAGCTTCCAACTCTCTCTATCCTCCCATCCCCCCTCCTGACAGGAGATGCCAACACAGTCTCAAGTGTCCACCTGATATAATTAGCTCACTCTTCATCAGCATCTCTCTCCTACCCACTGTCCAGTCCCTTTCATGTCTGATGAGTTGTCTTAGGGAATGGTTCCTGTCCTGTGCCAACAGAGGGTTTGGGGACCATGATTGCCGGGATTCCTCTAGTCTCAGTCAGACCATTAAGTATGGTCTTTTTGTGAGAATTTGGGGTCTGCATCCCACTGATCTCCTGCTCCCTGAGGGGTTCTCTGTTGTGCTCCCTGTCAGGGCAGTCATCGGTTCTGGCCGGGCACCAACTAGTTCTTCTGGTCTCAGGATGATGTAGGTCTCTGGTTCATGTGGCCCTTTCTGTTTCTTGGGCTCTTGGTTATCGTGTGACCTTGGTGTTCTTCATTCTCCTTTGCTCCAGGTGGGTTGAGACCAATTGATGCATCTTAGATGGCCGCTTGTTAGCATTTAAGACCCCAGATGCCACATTTCAAAGTGGGATGCAGCATGTTTTCATAATAGAATTATTTTGCCAATTGACTTAAAAGTCCCCTTAAACCATGGTCCCCAAACCTCTGCCCTTGCTCCGCTGACCTTTGAAGCATTCAGTTTATCCCGGAAACTTCTTCACTTTTGGTCCAGTCCAGTTGAGCAGACCTTCCATGTGTTGAGTATTGTCCTTCCCTTCACCTAAAGCAGTTCTTATCTACTAATTAATCAGTAAAAAACCCTCCCCCACCCTCCCTCCCCCGCCCCCCTCGTAACCACAAAAGTATGTGTTCTCAGTTTATACTATTTCTCAAGATCTTATAACAGTGGTCTTATACAATATTTGTCCTTTTGCCTCTGACTAATTTCGCTCAGCATAATGCTTTCCAGGTTCCTCCATGTTATGAAATGTTCCACAGATTCGTCACTGTTCTTTATCGATGCGTAGTATTCCATTGTGTGAATATACCACAATTTATTTAACCATTCATCCATTGATGGACACCTTGGTTACTTCCAGCTTTTTGTTGTTGTAAACACAGCTGCAATAAACATGGGTGTGCATATATCTGTTTGTGTGAAGGCTCTTATTTCTCTAGGGTATATTCCGAGGAGTGGGATTTCTGGGTTGTATGGTAGTTCTATTTCTAACTGTTTAAGATAACACCAGATAGATTTCCAGAGTGGTTGTACCATTTTACATTCCCACCAGCAGTGTATAAGAGTTCCAATCTCTCCGCAGCCTCTCCAACATTTATTATTTTGTGTTTTTTGGATTAATCCCAGCCTAGTTGGTGTGAGATGGAATCTCATCGTAGTTTTAATTTGCATTTCCCTGATGGCTAATGATCGAGAGCATTTTCTCATGTATCTGTTAGCTGCCTGAATATCTTCTTTAGTGAAGTGTGTGTTCATATCCTTTGCCCACTTCTTGATTGGGTTGTTTGTCTTTTTGTGGTTGAGTTTTGACAGAATCATATAGATTTTAGAGATCAGGTGCTGGTCGGAGATGTCATAGCTGAAAATTCTTTCCCAATCTGTAGGTGGTCTTTTTACTCTTTTGGTGAAGTCTTTAGATGAGCATAGGTGTTTGATTTTTAGGAGCTCCCAGTTATCTGGTTTCTCTTCATCATTTTTGGTAATGTTTTGTATTCTGTTTATGCCTTGTATTAGGGCTCCTAAGGTTGTCCCTGTTTTTTCTTCCATGATCTTTATGTTTAGGTCTTTGATCCACTTGGAGTTAGTTTTTGTGCATGGTGTGAGGTATGGGTCCTGTTTCATTTTTTTGCAAATGGATATCCAGTTATGCCAGCACCATTTGTTAAAAAGAGTATCTTTTCCGAGTTTTTTTTTTTTTTAATGACCTTTTAAGTTGGTTTAGGTAGGTTGTATGCTTATAAGAGTTTGTCCATTTCATCTAGGTTATCCAGTTTGTTCTCAGGTCAGTTATAATGTCTTCTTTCATTTCTTATTGTGGTCATTCGAATCTTTACTTTTTTTTCTATGTCAGTGTAGCTAAAGGCTTGTCAGTTTTATTGATCTTTTTAAAGAACCAACTTCTGGCTTTGTTGATTTTCTCTATTGTTTTTCTGGTTTTGATTTTGTTTTATTGCTTTATCTTTTTTATTTGCTATCTTCTGGTAGGTTTAGGCTTACTTTGCTCTTTGTAGTTCCTGAATTGTAGAGTTAGGCTGTTGATTTGAGAACTTTCTTCTTTTTTCTTGTAGGCATTTGTTGCTATAAGTTTCCCTTTGAGTACTGCCTTTGCTGCATCCCATAAGTTTTGGTATATTATGCTTTCCTTTTCATTTGACTCTATCATGGATTGAATTATGTCTGTCAGAGATATGTGCTATAAATCCTAACCTCTGTGCCTGTGGTTATGATCCCATTTGGGAATGAGTTGTCTTTATTATGTTAATGAGGCAGTATTAGTGTAGGATGTGTCTTGAGTCAATCTCTTTTGAGATATAAAAGAGATTAAACAAGTGAATAGAGAGAGATGGGGTAAGATAGGTGCCAAGCCAAATGAAGAACGCCCAGGAGCAGAAGCTCAAAAGAGACAAGGGCCTTCCTCCAGAGCCAACAGAGAGAGAAAGCCTCCCCTAGAGACGGCACCCTGAATTCAGACTTCTAGACTCCTAAACTATGAGAAATTAAATTTCTGTTTGTTAAGGCCACTCATTTTGGGTATTTCTGTTACGGTAGCACTAGATAACAGACAAAATTTGGTACCAGGAAGTGAGGGTGCTGTTCTAACAAATACCTATAATGTGGAAATAGTTTTGGAATTGGGTCATGGGTAGAGGCTGGAAGAGTTTTAAGGTACCTAATAGTAAAAGCCTAGGTTGCCTTGAAGAAATTGTTGGTAGAATTACGGATATCAAAGGGAATTCTGGTGCAGACTCAGAAGGAAGTGAGGAGAGCCATGGAGAAAGTTCCTGTCCTTTTAGGAAATACCTATGGCGCCAGCAACAGAATGTTGCTAGAAATGGTAGACGTTAAATGTGCATCTGGTGAGGCTTTAAAAGGAAATGATGAACATGTGACTGGACAGTGGTTGAAGGGCAGTGCTTTTTATGCAGTGGCAAAGAACTTGTCTGAATTTTGTTCAGGTGTTTGGTGGAAGGTAGAACTTTTAAGTGATGAACTTGGATATCTAGCTGAGATTTCTAAGCAAGATCTTAAAAGAGCCACGTGGTTTCTCCTTGCCACTTATAGTAAAATGCGAGAGGAAAGAGATGGACTTAAAAATGAACTGTGCAAAATGAAAGCAAAACGTAAAGATTTGGAAAATTTTGTTGTATAAACTAAGGAGATGTGTCCTAGAATTTTACCAGGGAGGTGGCTACAAAATCTTTTGTTAAAGAAATTAAGCCCGTGAGGAATGGATCTAACCAGCTACCACGGCAGAAAACCCAACAGCTTAGACTGAAGGGACAGAGAAAGAACGAAAGGAAAGAATGCTGTCTGCTTTTTGGAATTCTACAGGCAGGAAACTAATGTTTCCTGTAGGCCAGAGGAGCTACATCTGTTGTCCTCCAAGAAAAGAAAAGGGCTATCTCTGGAACAGCTTGGAGATCAGCCCAACTGTTGGAAGGAGCACAGAAAACGGTTGCATTGGTTTTAAAGGGTGGAGTCACAGCCTCCTAGGTTTCAAAGAGTCAGATCTTCACCAGCTCAGTTCCGGAGCGTTGGGCTGCCGTTCATGAGTGCCAGGGAATGGGGCCACTGCCCAAAGATGAGGGGGCAGGGCTGCCATGCTCAAGGGACAAAAAAATGAGGCTTGCTGGGCCTGAGGGGGTGGGGTCACCACTCAAGATGTACTAGGAGAATGGGGCCGCCCAAAATGAGAGAGCAGAGTTTCATCCCAGTGGGCCTGGAAGGCAGAGCCGAAGCCCAGGGCCGAGGGGCCTCCATTCAGAATCCAGAGGGCATGGCCAACACTAAAGAGTCTAGAGAGCCAGGCCGTTGCCCAGAAGAAGCCAAGGAACAAAGTATTATTTTCAAGCCTTGAGAGCTTTTTTTTTTTTTTTTTTTTGCTGAATTTTGCGCTTGCTTGGTGGCCACTATCCCTTCTTTCTCTCCAGTTTCTCCCATTTGTAATGGAAACGTCTGCTCTGTGCTTCTTCCACCATTGTGGAAACATAATTTGTAATCTAGATTTCACAGGTTCACAGATGAAGAGAAATTTTGCTCTGAAATGGAATACACCTAAAGTCTCACCACTATTTGATTTAGATGATTCAGAAGATGAGATTTTGGACTTGGAGTTGATTTAAGACTTTGCAACAATGTGGTAGGGTGAATGCATTTTGCACGTGGGAAGGACATTAATTAAGAGTGAAGAAGTATGGATTGAATTATAGTCTAAGGCAGACTCTAAGATTTGTGATTTTTTTCTCCTTCCTTGACCCCTTGGTAGCTTAGTAGTATGTTGTTTAATTTCCACGTGTTTGTGTATTTTTCAGTTTTTTTCCCCGTTTTCAATTTCTAGCTCACTTCCTTGTGTTCAGAGAAAATTCCTTGTATGAGTTTAGTCTTTTTAAATTTATTGAGACTTGCTTTGTGACCTAACATGTGGTTTATTTTAGAGAATGACCCAGATACACTAGAGTAGAATGTCTATTGTGCTGTTGTGGGGTAAAACGTTCTGTGTATGTTCGTAAGCCTAGTTAGTTTATAGTGTCACTCATTGGTCTTTTTTCTGTCCAGTACACCTGCTGCTCACTTACTGATTATCTCATTATTTGACATTTCACATTTATGACAATAATGAAAAATCTACTATCCAACTATTAATGCGCATTAACGGTGTATTTATGAGGTGAGAGAAATGCTGGGTATGATGGTTAAGGTTATGTGTCAACTTGGATGGGCCATGATTTTCAGCCGTTTGGCAGTTATGTAATGATGTAAAATGGCAGTGCTATAAAGATGTAGTTATCCTTCATTTTTGTGATCTGATGTGGTCATCCTCCGTTTTTGCATAATGCTGATTTTTATATAACAACCTAGTCTATGGAACTAACCCTGTTTATAAATGAGGAGTGGGTGTATTGAAAGTGGTATTTTGAAGTCTCCAGCTATTACTGTAGTACTGTTTTTCCCTTCAGTTCTATTAGTGTTTGCTTATATGTTAACGTGCTCTGATGTTGGATGTATATATACTTATGATTTTTAAGTCTTCTTGATGAATTGGCCCCTTTATCACTATATAATGTCCATCTTTATCTATTCTAACTCATTTTGTCTTAAAGTCTTCTTCATCTGATATTAAGATAGCCACCCAACTCTATTTTTATATTATTTGCATGGAATATTTTTTTTCATCCTTTTACTTTCAGCCTGTTTGTGTCCAAGGTGTGTCTCTTGTAAACAGCATATTGTTGGATCATGTTTTTTTATCCATTCTGTCACTCTGTGCTGTTTCATTGGAGCATTTATTCCATTTACATTCATTGTAATTACCAATAAGAAGTGACTTACTTCTACCATTTTGTTATTTGTTTTTTGTGTGTCTTAAGCCTTCTTTGTCTCTGTCCTTTATACTGCCTGCTTTTGTCTTGGGTTGGTTTATTACAGTGAGCCATTTTGGCTCCCTTTTCCTTCCTTTTTTTGTTTGTTTTTTAGATAGTTTATTAATGGTTATCACAAATATTACATTTAACAGCTTGTATTTATAACATTCTAGGGTAAGTGGGTACCAGCTTAACTTTAGTAACATTCAGGAAATTCCATATCTATTCCATTCCTCCCCCAACCCCATTTTGTTGTTGTTATCACTGATCCCGTATTTATATTTCAAGTGCCTTGTGACATAATTTTATCCGTGCTTTTTATACATTTACAAAATAATTGTAATTCTCAATTTGAATTTCTTTCTAGTGTCTTGTCTTTTCCATCTGCACAAATCCCAGTAGTGTTTTTTATAGTGCTGGTCTGGTGGATATGAACTTTCTCAGCTTCTGTTTGTCTGGGAATGTTTTAATTTCACCCTCATCCTTGAAGACAGTTTCACTCAGTGTAGTGTTCTTGGTTGACAGATTTTTTTTTCCAGCATTTTAAATATATCATGCAGTTGCCTTCTGGCCTCCGGTGTTTCTGAGGATAAATCAGCACTTAATCTTATTGGGGATGCTTTATGTGTGACTGCTTCTCTCTCGCTGCTTTCAGGATTCTTCTTACTTTTTATGAGCCTTAGTCTGATGTATCTTGGTATAGATCTGCTTGGAGTTCTTTGAGCTTCTTAGATTTATAGATTCATGTCCTTTGTTAGATTGGGGATATTTTCTGACATTATTTCCTCAGATATTCTTTCTGTCCCTTTCTGTCTTCTCCTTTTTGGAATTCCCATTATGCACGTTTTAGGTCTCTTGATGTTGTCCCATAATTCCATTAAACTGTGCTCAGCCTTCTTGAGGCTCCACTCTTGTTCCTCTTCAGCCTCTGTAATTTCAACTGTCTCGTCTTCTAATTGTTGGTTCTTTCTCCTCTATGATTAAATCTGTTGTTAAATCCTTCTATTGTGTTTTCTCATTTCTGTTATTTTCTCTTTTCATTTGTAATATTTCCAATTGGTTTCTTATTATCTCTTTTTAGATCCTCATTTTCTTGCATCGTTTTCCTAATTTCTTTTAGATCTTTTTTGTATTTTCCCTTAGGTCTTTATTATGTTTAATGTTGTTGTATTATATTCTTAATTCTTTTTGTTATTTGGTCTTCTGTAGATGTGCTTTTACTCCCTTTATCATGTTCATTTGGGTGAGCCACTGTTTCTCTTTTGTTTGTGTGTCTTGTGATTTTTTGTTCGGGCATTGGACTTTTGGAGGGTGTTAACTTTCTCAGTTTTCCCCAGTAGTTGGTGTTTTTGCCTGTACTACTTTCTGTAAAAAAAAAAAAAAGAAAGAAAGAAAAGAAAATCCTAGGTGGGCAGAGCCCTCTGCCTTTGCTTACTGTTTCTTCTCCCTCTTTGTGATAGCTCCTTCTCCCTCCATGGTTTAATTAGGATTAGAAGATTCGAGCTCTCAGTTTTCAACTTTCAGTGTCTCCCAAACATACCAGAGAACACGCTGTGGTCAGTCTGTCCAACAGTGTCCCCCCCACTTAGGTGAGATATCACACACTGATGCTGTGGTCAGTCTTTCCACTAGTATGTCCCCCCCGCCCCCATAGGTGAGATATCACACACTGATCAGTTGGCCCACCTGGGATGCAGTCCTTTCTCTCTCTGGTTCTTACTCCCTTCTCTTCTTTGTTTCTGTAACCACATTTTCAGTCGAAAAGCCCACACCCAGTGAGCTCCCTGTGGGGCTGGGGACTGCCCTCTGGCTTTGCCCGAGGCTTCCTTCCCTTCTGTATGGGGGCTGCTTGTATCTGAGCTGATGTTCAGGGGAAATATAGGCAGACTTACCTCTGTTTCAGGAGGAGAAGGGGCTGGCATTCCCCAGAAGGACCTCTTAGAGCTCTGCCTTGTTGGTCTCAGAGCCCCAGTGGCCCTGTAGTGATTGGGGGAGCAGTCTCCACTTAGGTGACCTGTCTTCTGGCTCCACCGTAGGGAAACTTCTGTAGGAGTTAGTATTAGTTCAGCAGCTGACAGTTACCAGGTAGGGACGGGGCTGTCCTGCTCCAGATGGACCCCAGGGAGGTCTGCCTTGTTGCTATCAGAGCACCCCTTTAGTATGTTGGGTGTGGGGTAGCCTCCACTGAAGACATCTGTTTCTTAGCACATAGCAGCCTCAGTCAGCAGTCCTCAGTGCTGATGGGAAGGCAAAATAGACACACCTAAACTGAGCCCCAGGAAGATCAGCGTTGTTGGTTAGAGACCGGAGCTGTGGGTGCACAGGGAGGCAGGTAGAGTGCTGACTGGGAGCAGGGGCCTCTGTAACAGTTGGCAGCAGCCTTGATGCTCTCTGTGTCCAGGTCAGGGAGATGCTGGCATGGTCCACATGGACCCCGGGGAGGTCTGCCTTGTTGATTTTAGAGCAGAAGCTCGGGGTCTTGTCTCTTTGCATAGACGGGGCGTGGGAGTTAGGGAAGCAGTCCCTTTTGCTAGGTCCACTTCCCGGCTCACAGCAGCTGACACCCCTTGTGGCTGGGGAAATGGCAGGGATGGTGGGAGAAGCAATTTTCCTTGTTGACTGTTTGATTCTAGCCTGTCCGCAGTTCCCATTGCTTTCATCTGCTCACAGATTGAGTCTCTCAAGGCCAAACACCATTCCCTTGTTGTTTATTTCTTATTACATTTGTGAGGGAAGGACATTATGCTTGGTAAAGTGGAGGGTCATCAGAAAAGAGGAGGAACCTCAGTGAGATGGATTGAAACAGTGGCTGTAACAGTGAGCTCAAACATAACAATGATTGTGAAGATGGCGCAGGACCAGGTAACGTTTCATTCCGTTGTACATAGGGTCACAGTGAGTCAGAACCAACTCGATGGCACCTAACAACAACAACAATTGAGAGAGACAGAGAGAGTGCTTTATTTCAAGGAAGTGGCTCATGTAGTTGTAGAGGCTGGCAAGTCGCAAATCTGTGGGTGAGACATCAGGCTGGAGACTTTTCCAGCTCACGTGGTTGCAGGGACTGACGTACCCATAATCCACAGGTCTGTTGGCAGGTTGCTTGCTAATATCCCAAGAAACAAAGACCAGAGGATGACAAGTTGGTTACAGAATCCTGAGGGGGCAAGCTTTGCCAGAATATGTACATATATTGGATGTAGGCCATACCCCCAAGGAAAACTCTCCTTTGAACTGACTGGCTGCTCACTTCAGATCACAAAATGGAGAATGATTACATAATATATGCCAAATCAGTGAGAATCATGGCCTAGCCAAGTTGACACATAACTTTAACTGTCACACTAAGTAATATTCTGCTGCATATATATATGACATGTTGTTTAACCGTTCATCTATTAATAGACATTTAGGTTGTTTACACCTTTTGGCTTTCGTGAATAGTGCTGCAGTTTCAGTTTGTGCTTTCACATCTTTTGGGTACATACCTGGGTTGGAATTGTTGGGTCGTATGCTAGTTCTGTAGGGTTGCTATGCTTTGGAACTGACCCGACGGCACCTAACAACAACAGCAACATGGGAGCTCTATATTCAGCTTTTTGAAGAACTGCCAGACTTTTCCACAGTGGCCGTACCATTTACATTCCCACCATCAGCAATGGATGAGGGTTCCAATTTCTCCACATCCTCAGCAACACCTATTTTCTGTTTTTTTTTTTTTAATCGTAGCCATTCTAGTGTGGGTGAGGAGGAATCTCGTTGTGGTTTGATTTTCACCTCCCTAATGATATATTTTTTTTTTTTAATGATATTGAGTGTCTTTTCGTGTACTTGTTGGCTATTTGTATATTCTCTTTGGTGGGATATCTGCTGTAGTCCTTTGCCAATTTTTTATTGTGTTGTTTGTCTTTTTATTGGTAGTCATAGAAGGTTTTTTGTTTTCTGTTGCTTTCCTTTAGGGTGGTGGTGAAAATACACACACCAAAACATTTGCCGATACAGCAATTTCCATATTTAGAATCCAGTGACATTTTATACATTTTTCATGTTGTGCCACCATTATCGCTATCTATTTTCAAAATTCTTATACCACCATTAACATAAACTCAATGTTCCCCTCAAAAAACTTCTCATTTTCCCCTTCCTCGTACCTTAGTAACCATTAATAATCTTTTGTTTTCTGTATATTTGGCTGTTCTAGCCACGGAGTAAGAGCTTTTCCAGCCCTGTTTTAATGAAGGCTAAAGTAAAGCTTTGAAAGTACCAGCTTGAGCTGCCAGTAGATTAACTGCATGCCAGAACAAAAGTCAGCACGCTCTGAAGAAACACTACATATCCAGACATTCAGCAGCATAGCACCCGCAACATCCAACTGTGTAAGAAATTACTAGACATGGGAAGAAGCAGGAAAATGCAGCTCATACTTAGAGGGAAAGATCAATCAATAGAAGCAGACTCAGAGATGATATGGAATCAGCAGGCAGATACTTTGAAGAGTCTAATGTACGATCAAGGATTTAAAGGAAAAGATGGACTTGCTGAATGTACAGATAGAGAATCTCAATAGAAATGGGAATCTAAGAGTCAAATGGAAATCGTAGAACAGGAAAATTCAGTATCTGAAATAAAAAATACACTGGATGTGTTTAATGGCAAACAGCAGAAGAAAAGTTTAGTGGACTGAAGCACAGAGAGAGAAGAGTAAAAAATGAACAAGCCTCAATAATCCCTGGGCCAGTATTTAATCATGGAACATATGTGTAATTGGAGTACCAGAAAGAGAAGAGAGGTTGGGGCAGAAAAAATATTTAAAGATATGATAGGCAAAATTTTCCAAATTTGATGAAAACCCACAGATTCAAGGAGATTAACAAACCCCAAGAATGATAGACACAAAGGAAACCATACTAAAAGATCAGTGCAACCGCAAAACCAAAGATAAAGAGAAAATCTTAAAAGCAGCTAGAGGTAAAAAAGATACATTACACATGTAGTTGTTATTAACTGCTGTCAGGTCAGCCCCAGCTCAGGGCAACCCCCTGCAAAAGAGAACAAAACACTGCTCAGTCCTGCACTGTCCACATGATTAGCTGCTGATCAGACCATTGTGATCCATAGGGTTTTCACTGGCTGATATTTTAAAGTAGATTGCCAGGCCTTTCTTCCTACTCCATCTTAATCTAGAAACTCTACTGAAACCTGTTCAACATCATAGCAGCATGTAAGCCTCCCTATGGCTTTGCATATGTGAATCGGCCAGGAATGAAACCCAGGTCTTCCAAGTGGAAGGTAAGAATTCTACCACTGAACCACCAGTGCCTTCTGTATTACAAATACCAGTTGTCATTGAGTCTGTTTTGACTCATGGCATCTCCATGTATGTCAGAGTAGAACTGTACTCCGTATGGTTTTTAATCGTTGTTTTTTTGGAATTAGATCGCCAGGCCTTGCTTCTGAGGTGCTTCTGGATGGACTTGAACCTTCAACCATTTGGTTAATAGCCAAGCATGTTAACCAGTTGCACCACACAAGAACTCCATAGTATGTATAATAGGAAAGAAGAACTACTGCAACCATGTACCAGGCAGGATTTGGTAACAGTTTGGTTGAGTAAAAGAATACTGATTACTGTCACTTACACGAACTATTTAGTATTCATGCCTGAATACGTCGTCGTAAAATAATAATATCTGTCTATCATTAAATTTGTGTCAAAGCTATAATCAAATAAATCTTACCTACCATGCAGTTCAGTTAATGTGCATTCAGACAACATAAATGCTGCTCAAGTTATGTGGACATTGACTCATACCTTAAAATGTTTTGTGGAAATTATAACCATTTAATATGAAGAATATATAGTTAATAAAACATTTGTTTTAAAATAGTCCATACATTTGTTCATGATAAGGAGAAGCATCACACAAATTCAGAATGTGAGACATTCTCAAGACAAATATCTTAGACTCTTTAAAAAGAACGTATCACAGGGAAAAAAAGTTAGAAGGACTGTCATAGGTAGCTTTGATCTGGTTCTGGAGCCAAAAGCTCTTTAAGATATTCCTGAGATAATTAGGGAAAATGTGAGTATAGATTTCATGTTACGTTATGTTGTGTAATTATTATTTTTTCAAGTGATATAATGGAATTGTCCACCACATGTCTGTCAGTTGCTGTGAATTGGAGCATCGGAGGAAGACTCCTTAACAACCTGTAATATGCAGATGACACAGCCTTGCCTGCTGAAAGTAAAGAGGACTTGAAGCACTTACGAAGATCAGAAGACCACAGCCTTCAGCATGAATTACACCTCGACATAAAACAAAAATCCTCACAACTGGACCAGTAAAGCAACATCATGATAAATGGGGAAAAGATTGAAGTTGTCAAGGATTTCATTTTACTTGGATCCGTAATAGGTGTTAAACAGCAAAGATAGCACTTAAAGGGCTCAGGCGCGCCTAACCACCTAACCTAAGCCATGGTGTTTTCAGTTGCCTCATATGCATGTGAAAGCTGGACAATGAATAAGGAAGACCAAAGAAGAATTGATACTTTTGAATTATGGTACTGGTGAAGAATATTGAGTATACCATGGACTGACAGAAGGACAAACATTTCTGTTTTGGAGGAAGTACAGCCAGAATCCTCATTAGAAGCGTGGATGGCAAGACTTCATCTCACATACTTTGAACATGTTACCAGGAGGGACCCTGGAGAAGGGCATCATGCTTGATAAAGTATCGGGTCATTGAATAAGAGGAAGACCCTCAACGAGATGGATTGACATGGTGGCTGCAACAGTGGGCTCAAGCATAACAACAATAGTGAGGATGGAGCAGGGCAGTGTTTCATTCTGTTGTGCTTAGGGTCACTGTGAGTCAGAACCGACACGACGGCACCTGACAGCAACAATGACAGCAATAGAATTGTGGTTATTTAGGAAATTTTGCTTATTTGGAGATGAATGCCAAAGTATTTAGGGAGTCAGGTGTTATAATGTCTACAACTTAGCTTTTAAATGGTACATCAAAATATATAATATATCCTACACATGTAGAAAGAGAAAATAAATATGGCAAAATATTTAACAGTCTTTGACTATGTAGAGTATACAGTTGTTGGTTGTACTGTTCTTTCAAATTTCTTCTATGTTTTAGTTATGATAATAAGATGTTGGAGAATAACATCCCCATACATTTGGCAATTAAAAAAATACCTGCAAAAACAAACAAACAAAAAAAACCATGGCGGAAGTTAGCAAATACTTAGAATTGAATGATAATGAACAGATTCCCTATTAGAATTTGTATATGTAACTAAATAGTAGAGAAATTTGTAGCTTTATAGGCCTACACTAGGAAAAAAAAAAGCTGGAAATTAAAGAGCTAAGCATTCAATTGAAGGTAAAATATAAGCAACAGAATTTACCCAAAGAAAGTAAAAGGGGAATATACTAAAGGTAAGAGTAGAAATTGACTGAATAGAAAATTCAGATAGGATAGGATCAGCAACATCTGAAATTACTTTCTTTGAAAATCCTAATAAATGGCCAGGGCTTAGGCATGATGGATCAAAAGAAAAGTGGATGCAAATAGATTTAGGAATGAAAAATGAGACAAAGCTATTGATGTAACAGAGGCTAAAATATGGGAATGCCACTTCATGTCAATAAAATTTTAAAATTGAACACAAAGAATAAATTCCAAAGAAAACTTTAAATTACATAACTGTCAATAATAGAAAACCTGACAGCCCTTTAACCACAGGAAATTCAGTTCGTTTTTTTTAAACTGCCTGCAAAGAAAATAGTTCTATTTATTTATTTTGTTGTTGATAATATACCAAAACCAAACCCATTACTGTCAAGTTGATTGTGAATCATAGCGACCCTATAGGACAGAGCAGAACTGCCCCATAGTGTTTCCAAAGAGTGACTGGTGGATTTGAACTGCCAACCTTTTGGTTAGCAGCCGAGCTCCTTAACAAGTGTACCACCAGGGCTCCTGGTAATGTACACAGCAGCACGTACACCAATTCACAATTTCTACACATAAAATTTGGTGACTTTGATTACATTCTTCAAGTTGTGCAACCTTCTTCCCCTCTGCCTCCAAATTATTCCCCCCCGTTAACATAAACTCACTGTCCCCTGAGTTTCCTGTCTAATCTTTTGAGTTGCTGTTGTCAATTTAATCCCATATACATAGTTGTCGGAAACCCTGGTGGCATAGTGGTTAAGAGCTACAGCTGCTAACCAAAAGGTTGGCAGTTCGAATCCACCAGGCGCTCCTTGGGAACTCTGTGGGGCAGTTCTCCTCTGTCCTATAGGGTCGCTATGAATCCAAGTCGACTCAAAGGCAGTGGGTTTTGGTTTTGACATAGTTGTTAAAAGAACACAATGATTAAGGCAAGCATTCTTTACTAATTAAACTAAGCTATCACTTAAAGACTTGGGGGGATATTTTTGGTTTAAGATTTAAAGATTATCTCAGGGTAATAGTTTTAGGGGTTTATCCAGTCATGGTAGCTTCAGAAAGCCTGGATTCCATGATAATTTGAAATTCTGTCCTGCATTATTTCCCCCTTTTTGACCAGAATTCTTGTATAGGCCCCAAAGGTTTTATAAGTAAAATCTGCCAAACATGCAAGGAACAGATCATTTCAGTCTTACGTAAACTCTTTGACAAAATAGAAAAAGAGGGAATACTCTGGTAGTTTTCAAATATGTTCACAAACTGTTTTGTTTTGTCTTCAAGAAGTAGACCCTAGTAATTTCTCTCCTCTTGAGTGTAGGTGGGACCTAATGATGCAGTTCTGACAGGAAGAAAGCAGTGTAATGGTATATGACTTCAGAGAGTAGGTCTTAAAAGGTACTATGACTTCCTCGCTCTCTTCACTTGGATTAACTTACTCTGGAATGAGCTAGATTGTAAAGACGGACAAGCAGCCTGTGGCGAGGTCCGTGTGGTGAGGAACTAAGGCCTCTGCCAACAGCTATGTGAGTAAGCCACCTTGGAAGAGAGTCCTGCAGTCCTTACTGAGACCCTATGAAAAACCCCTAGACAGAACTCACTCAGCTAAGTCACCCAAATTTCTGACCCACAGAAACTGTGAGATAGGAATTGATTACACAGCAATTGATAATGGGGTTTCCAAGGAGCGGCTGGTAGATTTGAACTGCCGACCTTTTGGTTAGCAGCCATAGATCTTAACCACTGCACCACCAGGGTTCCATATATTCTAACTGTTCTTGAGGCAGGTATAATTTTGGCACCCAAATTAGACAGAACATGAGAATGGCCTGTGATTTTATTACCCAGCTCATAAACATAAAAACAAAAAATCCTGAGTAAAAATTAGCAAATTGAACCCAGAACGGTATGAAAAAGGTAATGTGTCTCAGCCAGCTTGAGTTTATTACAGGAGAGCAAAATTGGTTGTTTAGAAAACCTATTCATATAATTTACCATGAGTGGATGGAGGACAGATTATTTGATCATGTGAATTGACGCGGGGAAAGAACTTAATAATTCTCATCATCTCTTCATACAACTTAGCAAACTGGGGCTAGAAAGGAACTTCCTTAACCTGATAAAGGGTGTCTACAAAGAAAATGCAGAAAACATACTTTTAGTGAGAAAAATTTAAATATCCTCTTTAAAGTTAGGAGCAAGGTACCACTTCTTATCCATATTGTACCACATTCAGAAATAAAGGGAAAAAAATATATATGAGTAAAATTTAGGAATAATTAAGAAGAAACAAACTTATTGAGTAATCTATATAGAAAACAGTCTACATAACGGTAGTCTAGCAGAAGTCATTTGCATTTCTACATACAATAGTAAAAAATTTAATTTAAAAACATTTCAATAACAACAGTAAATACATTCTGGGGAATGAACCTAATTATAGTTGGGCAGGAGCCCTGGGGGCACAGTGGTTAAGAACTGTAGCTGCTAACCAAAAGGTTGGCAGTTCAAATTTTCCACATGTTCCTTGGAAACCCTGTGGGGCAGTTCTGCTCTGTCCTGTACTGTTGCTATGAGTCAGAATCGACTCGATGGCAATGGGTTTGGTTTTCTTTTTTTTAATACGTGGGGAAGCCTTTATATTAGAAGATTTTGAAACCTTACTGAAAGATTTTAAATAATTTAAACCTAAATATATAGACGTACATGTTTGTTAATATAAAGACTATCATAAATTTTTTTTTCACTTCTTCCAAGTATCTGTAGATTCAGTACAATTTTATTCCAAGTATCTAGTGTTTTTCATAAGATAATCAGTGTCTTATGCTTTGTGTGGAAGAGAAACTAGCTTAGAAAAGCCAATAGGCTCCCAAAGAGGAGGAAAGTTAGAAACTTGCAGTATCAAATGTCAACACTAATTATGACAGCAGTATTTATGGTAGTTTGGTATTGACACAGGATTAAACAATTGGAGGAGAGAGGAAAAAAGTGAGCCTAGAAAAAGACCCATGCATACATGAATACTTGTTATGGGACAGAGGTGGCATTTCAGGCAGTAAGAAGAATGAACTGTTTAGTGTCAAAATTGTATCGCCATAATGACAGTAAAAGAATAGCTCACAAACTGGGAGAAGACAACGTGACTGAAAGAAGATTGAATTTGGAATATATAAAGAAGTCCTGGAAGAGTAGCATTTGAAAGATAAAAAGTTCTTCTGCAGATCACTAAGAAAGACAAGCAAATAGAAAAATGGGCAAAAAACCATAATTAGGCATTTCATAGGGAAGACACATAGATGGCCAAAAAAAAAAAAAATCCACTAAAACTTGCTCAGATTATTAGTTTTCAGGAAAGGCAAATTAAGGCAGCCTTTTCATACCTGCTGGGATGGCAAAAATTAAAATGTTTCCCCTGCTGTGGGCGATTGTAGCTATCTGTCCTGAATGCTGTGAAGTGTTACTGTACTTGTGGCTTCATTCTGTGTTCTCTGTTCTTTGATCTTGTAGGAGGAGCTTTTAATCCAGACTAGGGATTTGAAGAGCTCACTGATGTATTTTGGATTGTTTCTTTTTCTTAACCAATGACACCCCACAAGTTTATAGAAAAATCTTCCACCCTAGGGGAAGTAACTTTCTTTTTTTGCCTTTATTATGTTAATTGGCACCCTTATAGGTATTTCTGGTCCCTTTTGGTTCTAGACAATGTGGTCGTTTTAGACGTTTCTATGTACATTAATTAATCTGGTTGCTTGGTTACTACTTTAAACTTTGTGCTGTAAGTTCACAAAGTACTTAAGCATGCCAGTTTCAAATGTAGCAGCTTCCAGAATCAGATTAGCTTTTGATCCTCACTCCCATTTGATTTTGTAAGTTCCTTTTTTGGTCTGCAGGAGCATAAGACCAAAATAAGATTGTATTTTTTATATGATTTTAATGAAATTCACCCTATATTCTGTAGCCATTATTACTTGAATGTAGGAATAGCGAAGTAGTTCTACAGACAGATCATTGCCTTTTATACTTGACCTATACCAGAAAGGTGTTCCTGATAGTCCAGCCCCTCAGAGTGAAGGCTCTTGGCCTCAGCCCAGCAGTACCCTGCTCTTAAAGCCCGCCCCAGTACTTGAGCATTCATTCTCCCTGGCTTGTGGAAGTAGTCTTACCTGTGCTTCTAGGTCAGACTTTCCCAACTTGGGAAACCAGTTCCTGGAAGTAATCTGTGGAAATAAAATTCTTTGGTTAAATTAGTTTGGGAAATGTTTTATACCTTCTCTAGCCCTCCCTCAAATGAGTACCATGCATGTTTAGCAATATTAAGACTCCTGAGCTCTGTATTTTAGGGGTGGGGGAACCTAGAATATATGTAATTTTGTTTAACCCAGCAATTCTTAAATTTACTTGACCATTGACCACTTTTTCCACAGACTACCTGCTTATATTGGAAAGAATGATCCTTAGGAAATACAGCTTTAGAACGGTGGCTAAAATGTCATTAATGTATGGTAACCTTGTAGTTCTGTCTGTTCCAGGTTGTCATATGGCCGGTTTCCAATGTTTTCTTACTTGTGTATACTTGACAGCTGTCTTCAGCCTTCATTATGTCACTGTTTTTTCCTAACCATAGTATATAAATGTTTTATCATCTATTCTGTTATTCTTTCAGTGAAGGGCAATGCGATATTAGCTTGGCAACAACTTTTTTGGGGGACAGATACTGGGATACTAATAACTTTAGTATGCTAGTAAAATCTAGAAAGGAGTTGTTCGGCATGTATAATGATCGAAGCAGTCTGTCAAAGAGATTGACAGTTTTATATACTTTTTAAGGAGGAGCGAGTCCTGTAATTAAAGAGTGACAGATGACCTGTATTGTCTCTGTGTGTTCACTTCAGAAGCAGTCATCAAACTTCTTGTATTCTTTCAAGTAGCCCACAAGACACACTATACTATCAGCCTGTGCTGTCCAATACAGTAGCCACTGGCTACATATGGCTGTCGAGCACTTGGTATGTGGCTAGATCAACTTGAGTGGTGGTATAAGAGTAAAATACACACTGGATTTCAAAGACTTAGTATGAAAAAAGACTCTAAAATATCTCAATTTTTATACTGATTAAATGTAAAAATGATAAAAGTTTTATATAATTAAAAATATATTATTAAAACTAATTTCATCTGTTTCTCTTTACTTTTTAATGTAACTACTAAATAATTTAAGATTACATATGTGGCTTGCCTTAGTTTTCCATCGGACAGTGGGACTATAGACACTTTTACTATGAACTGATATTTCAGAGACTAAACCTCATTATTCAGGTTTTTATAAAGCTTTCTGGACCAGGGAAGAATTTTCTTTTGTTCTTTTGAAAACTTTTGGCTTAGGACTAAATGATTTTTCATCCTGTAAATCTCTTTGAAGTATCCCAAGAAAAGAGTACTTCCAAACATTCCTACATGGAGTCAAGCTTCAGGCACAGGGGAAAAGATGAAAAAATTAGGCCTTTCTAACTAAATCATCAATCGATTATTTTACCTATTTCTTTGGTGACCGTTCCACATTTAAAATACATCTATCTTGGTGTCTTCCTTTGTAAAGCATCATTTGGACATTGAGGAGATGAGCTTATAATTTCCAATCTTCTTAGATAGCCTTCTACTTTGTAGATTGAAACAGCCTTTTTAGGTCAGGCCTTCTGCTTTTGGTTCCTCTTGGTGTTTTGTGGGAGAGAATTTTAGTATTAACTATCATATTGATTTTCATATTTTTTTTGCCTGTCATTGTGGCAAAAATCCTATGGCTCTTGAGTTTAAGTAGAATACCACAGAACGTTGGACTTGGTGACTTTTTTTTTTTTTTTAATAGATATTGGGATACTGATCCCTTTATTTCCCTAATAAAATCTAGAAAAGAGTAGTAAGTCATGTCTCATGACTGAAGGCAGTATACCTAAAGGCAATTTCAAGTACAATTTTTAAGAAATGTTCTTGTAGCAATTTATGTGAGACATTGACTTTGTCTAACCTGTACATGAAGCATCATTGCCTGACTCTGCCATCTTAGAGGAAGTCTCATTTTAGCCTCACTTCTCTGCAGCCATCCCCGCTTTGGTTTTCTTCTCTTTGAATCTCTGTTAGGCATCTAATAATGAATACCACACATTGGTTTAATGTTCAGTTTTAAAAGACTTGCACATATGTGGCCCATCACCTATTGGTGACATCTGCGGCATATCCAAAGAAGACAAGGCCACTTACCTGTAGCTCTGGTTTTTTGCAGTCTAGAGATCTGTCCTAGTTCTGACCCAGTGTTCTCACGATGTAACATAAGATGATGCTAAACTGCATGGCTGTCTGTCAAAATATACAGTAGGAGAATAGTTGTTTGTCTCATTGGACTATCCGCATGTTTCTCCTGCCCTGTTGTTTTTTTTTTTTTTAAGTTATTCTTTTTTTGTTTAAAAAATTCAAACAATAAAAAAGTGTAAAAAGCTTTTAAAAAGTTTAAACAGAAAGTAAAATCTTCAAAATCTCATCTCCCAGAGAAAAGTCATCCTTGGTGATGTGTGTCCCTGTGCACGCACCTGCCTCCTGCACCATTACTTTACTTAGTTTCATGGACCAGGTCAGTTTGTGTTTGGAACCTGAGGCTGCCTCTGTAGGATCAGCACTAGAGGGCACAGAAGCTCAGTAAAGAGTGTATGACTTGGGAGCTAGCCAGGGTCTTTATCCAGCTCACTTACTGGCAGTACCTAATATTTTTATGGGAAAGAAAGTTCCAAAATGGTGAGAGTAGGGCATAAAATGTTTTTCTTAATTAAAATCCCAATGTAAAATAGAGGTATGGATACCAGGTATAAGAGTAGCGTTTTTATGAATAATGGGGTCAAATAAAATCACTGTACGACCTTGCACAAGTCATTTAACCTTTCTGACCCTCAGTTTTCTCTTAGGAAAAATTAACCTATTGCATGCTCGTTCTTGTGATATGATTTTTATATAAATCGTCTTGTTTAATCTTCTCAAAAAGAATTGGAGAGGTGTAGTATGCCTTGGGGGAAAAAGTAAACAAAAGTTGCCTAGTGATAAGAGTTAACTCTTGTGCTTGAAATTGGCTTTTATGCTCAGAACAGCAATAAATGAGTTTGCGGTAAAGTTAATAAACATTGATAGCATCGTTTGTGAAAAGCAAGAAGTTCACTTTTCATGCCTAAAATGAACTTTTGAAATGACTCATTTGCAGACCATTATGTTGCTTATATTAGGAACTACTTCTTACACGTCCCTCAGCACATGGCACGTGAAACTATTTTGTTCTGCACAGCCTGGAGCAGTGACTCTCCGCTAGTTGTTTTTAGGTGCTGTCGAGTCAGTTCTGACTCATAGCGACCCTATGCGCTACAGAACGAAACACTGCCCAGTCTTGAGACATTCTTACCATCGTTGTTATGCTTGAGCTCGTTGTTGCAGCCACTGTATCAGTCCACCTCGCAGCCACTGTATCAGTCCACCTCGTTGAGGGTCTTCCTCTTTTCCACTGACCCTGTACTCTGCCAAGCATGATGTCCTTCTCCAGGACTGATCCCTCCTGACAACATGTCCAAGGTATGTAAGATGGCAGTCTCGCCATCCTTGCTTCTAAGGAGCATTCTGGTTGTACTTCTTCTAAGACAGATTTGTTCGTTCTTTTGGCAGTCCGTGGTATATTCAATATTCTTCGCCAACACCACAATTCAAAGGCGTCAATTCTTCTTCGGTCTTCCTTATTCATTGTCCAGCTTTTACATGCATATGATGCGATTGAAAATACCATGGCTTGGGTCAGGTGCACCTTAGTCTTCAAGGTCACATCTTTGCTCTTCAACACGTTAAAGAGATCCTTTGCAGCAGATTTACCCAGTGCAATGCGTCTTTTGATTTCTTGACTGCTATTTCCATGGGTGTTGATTGTGGATCCAAGTAAAATGAAGTCCTTGACAACTTCAATCTTTTCTCCATTTATCATGATGTTGCTCATTGGTCCAGTTGTGAGGATTTTTGCTTTCTTTGTGTTGAGATGCAATCGATACTGAAGCCCGTGGTCTTTGATCTTCATTAGTAAGTGCTTCAAGTCCTCTTCACTTTCAGCAAGCAAGGTTGTGTCACCTGCATAACGCAGGTTGTTAGTGAGTCTTCCTCCAATCCTGATGCCCCATTCTTCTTCATATAGCCCAGCTTCTCGGATTATTTGCTCAGCATACAGATTGAATAGGTATGGTGAAAGAATACAACCTTAACGCACACCTTTCCTGACTTTAAACCAATCAGCATCCCCTAGTTCTGTCCAAACAACTAACTGCCTCTTGATCTGTGTAAAGGTTCCTGATGAGCACAATTAAGTGTTCTGAAATTCCCATTCTTTGCAGTGTTATCCATAATTTGTTATGATCAACACAGTTGAATGCCTTTACATAGTCAATAAAATACAGGTAAACATCCTTCTGGTATTCTCTGCTTTCATCCGGGATCCACCTGACATTAGCAATGTTATCCCTGGTTCCACGTCCTCTTCTGAAACCGGCCTGAGTTTCTGGCAGTTCCCTGTCAATATACTGCTGCAGTCATTTTTGAATGATCTTCAGCAAAATTTTGCTTGCGTGTGATATTAATGATATTGTTCTATGATTTCCACATTGGGTTGGATCACCTTTCTTGGGAATAGGCATAAATATGGATCTCTTCCAGTCAGTTGGCCAGGAAGCTGTTTTCCATATTTTTTGGCCTGGATGAGTGAGCACCTCCAGTGCTGCATGTGTTTGTTGAAACATCTCAACTGGTATTCCATCAATTCCTGGAGCCTTGTTTTTCGCAAATGCCTTCAGAGCAGCTTGGATTCCAAGTCTCCGCTAGTAGCATACAGAAATACACGAAGCATCTTTTGATTGTCAGAATCCCTGAGAAGCACTGCTGGCATTTAGTGGGCAAACATCCCGTAATGCATAGGAAAACCAGTACCTTCCAAAATGTCACTGCCCCAATGAGAAACTTTCACATATAGGTTAATTTCCTTACAAAGCAGGTACTTTGAAGGTTAATAAGAGCAGGCAAAAATTGTCAACAGTAACTTTTTAAAAAGGAATTAGGGCTATAAAAAGAAATGGAATTGGTATTTTGGTTTCTGTTTGTTGATGAGGCACAAGTAGTGTCCAAATGAGGTTTTTCTTAGTTTTATGATCCTAATTACTACATTTTTTTATTGAGGTAAAATTTATATAACATAAAATTAACCACTTAAAGTCTGCAATTCAGAGGCATTTAGTACATTCACAGTGTTGTGCAACCATCACCTCTATCTAGTTCCAGGACATTCTGTCACCCCAAAAGGAAACCCTGTGCTTGTTAAGCAGCCATTCTTCATTCCCAAGCCCCCATCCCCAGCCCCTGGCACTACCGGTCTGCTTTCTTTCTCTTTCTTTTCTCTGTTTTGGATATTTCATATAGTGTAGTCTCCCCCCCACACCCCACCTTACCCATGGGGCATATGTTTCAGGACCCCTGTGGATGCCTGAAACCATAGATAGTACTGAACCCTATATATACAGTGTTATGTCATATACCTCCAAACCTATGATCAAGTGTAATTTCTAAATCAGCACAGTAAGAGATATTAACAGCAATAATAATAAAATAGAAGTTATAAAAGTACACTGCAATAAAAATTATGTGCACGTGGTCCCCGGGTGGGACGGAATGGACTGTGTGAGATTTCATCCTGCCGATCATTTTATATTTTTGGACCACAGGTAACAGACTGCAGATAAGGGGGGACTGCCATACATGGAGTCACACACTTGGTGGCCCTTTGTGTCCACCTTCTTTCACCTAGCATAATGTTGTAGGGGTTCATCTATGTAGCAGCATGGCGCAGTACTTCATTCCTTTTTATGGCTGAATAATATTCTATCGTATGAGTATACCATGTTTTGTTTATCCTTTCATCAGCTGATAGATGTTTGGTTGTTTTTACCTTTTGACTGTTGTGAATAGTGCTGTTGTGAACACTTGTGTACAAGTTTTTGTTTGAATACCTGTTTTCAGTTCTTTTGGGTATCTACCTAGGAGTGGGAAACCCTGGTGGCATAGTGGTTAAGTGCTATGGCTACTAACCAAAGGGTTGGCAATTTAAATCCACCAGGTTCTCCTTGGAAACTCTACGGGGCAGTTCTACTCTGTCCTATAGGGTCGCTATGAGTCAGAATCAACTCGACAGCACTGGGTTTGGTTTTTTGGCTTACCTAGGAGTGGAATTGCTAGATCATATGGTAATTCTAGGAAACCCAGGTGGCGTAGTGGTTAAGTGCTATGGCTGCTAACCAAAGCGTCGGCAGTTTGAATCTGCCAGGCGCTCCTTGGAAGCTCTGTGAGGCAGTTCTACTCTGTCCTATAGGGTTGCTATGAGTCAGAATTGACTCGCTGGCACCGGGCTTGGTTTTTTTGGGTATGGTAATTCTGTGTTTAACTTTCTGAGGAACTGCCATATGATTTTCCACAGCAAATTTTCATCAGCAATGTACAAACATTTTTCTCTACATCCTAGCAAACAGTCTCTAATTACTTTTAAGAAGACCAAGTAAATGAATCAAAACGCCTGGGTGGCAGAATTTGAGGTGGTTTCTGTTTCCGTCTTTATATTTTTCTAAACCTTTCAACATTTATGGAATTAGCTATTAAAACTATGAGTATAGGAGCCCTGATGGTGCACTGGTTAAGTGTGCAGACTGCTAACCGAAAGGTCAACAGTTCAAATCCACCAGTGGTTCCATGGGAGAAAAGACCCGGCAATGTGCTCCCATAAAGATTTACAGCCTAGGAAATCTTATGAGGCAGTTCTGCTCTGTCCTGTAGGGTCACTATGAGTCAAAATTGACTCGGCACACAACTGTGATTTTAAGGGAAAAAAAGAAATACAAAATTTTTGTTTAATATTCTCATTTGAGCAAACTAAAGCAAAATAAACACATTAATTATGGGCAAGTATAAGGTAAGAGTATGTTCTACTATGATGCACTGTGAACTGAGTCATCCCCCTCAAAAGAGTGATGACTCAGCAAAAGGGGTACACCAATGTATTTGTAAGCTTATTTTACGTGAGAGGAAATTAAGAGTTTGATTTTCCCTGGTAGGGCTAGAATTTTAGAGCTTCATATAGTTGATGTTTTTACAGTGTACCTCCCTACCTCAGATTTTCCTTGGGTGAAATCTGGTGTCTAGTATTCACAGATTTCTGTTTCTATAACACAAGAACTTTGAATCAAGTATATAAGATGGTGAGTCACTCTGAATTCAGACTTAGGGATTCCAAGTAAACATAGAAGTAATATTGAAGTTGGTGTTGGGATGGATGAGGAGTAGTCTCAGAGTGTGATCTGCAGTAAACAGATAATTTATGAGTCATTCGCTAAAATGGGGAAACAGATTCTGAAATGTTTCTAGCAAGCAAGGTATCCTAAATGTTCTTTCAGGCATACTCTTAAGTTGCATTGTCTTACATTGTATGTATGCGACTGCTGATGTTTTTGTTGTATCTGTATCACGTAAGTCTGGAGAAAGGGAGACATGACCTGATATTTCTGTAAAGTGTTCTGTGAGGTAAAGTAGGCTTAGACTGAGTTTTTAATTTTAAACCCATGCTTCCTAAAATGTACTCTGTCTTTTGTGTATTCCACTAGCGTGAGGAAGTTTTATCCATCTTTCCTCTGTAGTTTGGTTTCAGGAAAACAAAATGTGCTTTCTCAGACATCTCTCTTCATTACATTTTTATATGCTCTTCTGGTTGGTGTGTTTTCCTCTTTTCCCTACTCCATTGGTCTAGGATTAAGGTTTACTTTATAATATTCTGGTGATCTTACTTGATAGTGCAAAGCTTGAACAGAAAGATGTAGAAGGTGAGTGGTTAGCATGTTCCATAAATTTAATAGTTATCATATCATATAGCAAAATTATGATACTGATATTTCGTTGTTTTATCCAATGCCAAAATACCATATTAATACTTTTTAATTAAAATTTTTACAGTAATTAATAATTTTTAAAAATCGGTGACACCATGTGTCTATCGTATATCAAATAAACAATTTAAAAATAAAAATAAAATTTTGAGCCAATAAATTAGCGTAAAAATGGATTCAAAACTTGTAAAACCCTTAGTGATTCATAACCTTGGGTATATATAGTACTTTTCTAAAAAGAAGCCTTTGCTAAAGGTGAGCTCGTAAACAGATTACAAATCACAAGAGAAAATGATGCCAACCCAGAGTATATAGGACTTTCCTAGGAAACAGTCCTCCCTTAAAGTGAACTCATGATTAAGTAAAATATTGTAAATCACATGAGGAAATGATGCATCTTGAGGGAGTCTGACAGCACACTTCTCCTTAACAACAATAGATACCAGAAGCCAACCACAAAATAGGTGGTTTAAAGGAATTAACGTAACACAAAATAGAGTTTAAGATAAAATGGCATTAATAAGGATAAAGGACACTAGGTAATGATCAAAGGAATAATCTACAAAAAAATATAAAAATTTTAGTCTTACGTAAACCCAGAGGCGCTCTGGTGGTGCAGTGGTTATGCCTTTGCTTGCTAACAGAAGGTCTGAGGTTCGAATCCACCAGCTGCTCTGCGGGAGAAAGATGTGGCAGTCTGGTCTGGTAAAGATTTACAGCCTTGGAAACCCTGTGGGGCGCTTCTACCCTGTCCTATAGAGTCGCTGTGAGTCAGAATCGACTTGATGGCAATGGGTTATATATAAACCCAAAGGTGTAATCTTTGAGTTTATAAATAAAGTAAAAATTGACAATTATGAGGAAGTAATAAATGCAGCTATTGTGCATTTTTTATTAACATCTCAGAAATTGGTTAAAAAAAAAAACCGGGAACAAAGTAGGCCATAAAAGATTTGAACTGCATAATTAGCAGGCTTGAACTAGCACCCAAAGGAAGTTTTCATCATGAAAATGACATTCCCTGGCTGAGATGAAAACAATTCATCAGTAGCAAAGATATTTTTAAAACACACACCCCCCCCACACACCACACACATATACATTGAGACTTAAATTACAATTAGATATTATTTCCTCACGTTACGTAGCAGTTCTTGTAGGGTGGCATCAATTGAGGGAGCGTTTCTGGTAATAGAAAGTTACAGTCTTTCTTGAGTGTGTTTATTAAAAACAAAGAAGTATGGCAATGTTTGTGTTTAACTTTAAAATAACAGCATAAACAAATGTAGGAGAAAAAATGAAAATAGAAACGGATGAGATACAAAATTATGCAAAAACAAGCAAAAAAGAGCTGGATCAAGAAATCTCGGTTAGTTTTTTTTTTTTTTAATTTAAAGACAGAGAGGACAGACTTCTTTGTCAAGTACTCTTCTGAGTGCTGGGAATAGAGCAGCAAATAAGCCCTATCTGCTTCTTGCCTTATAAGCTTCCCGTTCTAGTGGGGGAGTCAGACAGACTGAAAAAGGCTAAGCAGCAATAATTACTGAGAAGACAAAGCAGGACAAAGGAGATAGTGACAGGAAGTGGTTAGGGACTGTCTCTGAGGAGGTAACGTTTGAACCATGGACATCTAAAGCAAGGGAGCAAACTAGGCAGGCATTTTGGAAGGGTTTTCCTGGCAGAGGACACAGAAGAGCAAGAGCCCTGAAAATTATCTTTAAGTAGGACTAAAGAAAATACTTAAAATGATAAAGGGCATTTACCAAAAAAAAGGTTTCACCAGCGTTATTCTTACCTAATTACTATGGCTACAGTCTCCAGTGTAACAGGAAGAGCAGCAGTGACACAGGCACTCTTGCAATCAAGAATAAGAGAAAATCAGTAGTCATTCTACACATCAGCAAAAACCGATAAGAAAACGTAATAAGACATGATTCACAACACCATCTGTAATCTACTAGGACTGTCAGAAGATTTATTTATAGGGAAAACTACAAGACAGTTTTAAGTACAGACAAAAATGAATCCCAATTAGAAGTCCACATGTCCGGTCTCCCCCAGTTCAGGCAATAATGTCAGGACAATCCAGTGTAAATCTAAGCATACTTTTATGGAACTGGAAAAACTGACTTAAAAATTCACCTCCAAGAATAAAGGTTCAAGAATGATGAAGTCTATTCTGAAAAAGGCTAAGGAGGGAATACTCACACCGTCAGAAAATTAGACCTAATTCTCAAAGCAGTTACAAATTCAAAGTGTAGTGTTGACTCAAGGATAGACAAGTAGAATAATAATAAAATAGAAAACAAAACCAAAACATTAATGGAAACGTGACATATCAAGATGAGGAACAATTGGCTCGCCACATAGAGGAAAAAAAAAATATATATATATATATATATGTATAGATGACACTGGGTTATATCATCATACCATACCCAAGAATAAATTTCAGTTGGAATAAAGATCAAAATCTGAAAAGCTAACTTCAGAACTTTTAGAATAAAATATAGAATGTTTTTATGGCCTTGGCTAGATAGGATTTCTTAAACAAGACAAAAAAAAAATCATGAAGGAAAAAATGGATAAATTTGATTAAATAAAAAATTTAGTTTTAGTAAGACAAAAGATACTAATCTTTAAGATAAGTATGTATAACAAAGGATTAGTATCCAGAAAATATGAAGAATTACTACAGTTTAATAAGAAATAGTCAACTCCATTTAAAAACAGGCAAAGACTATGAACCAGCAGTTTACAGGGAAGAAAACCCACATGGCAAATAAACAGGTAAAAAGGTACCCAACAGTGCTAGTAACTGAGAGAATGACAATTTTTTAAAAAACTGAAATACCGTTCCATGTCTGTTAGAATGACACATTGTGTGTGAGTGTGTGTATGTGTGTCTAAGGTTATGGGAAAATAGGAACTATCACATGCTGCCGATGGAAGGATAAATTGATATAAGTTCTTTGGAGAGGATTTTGGTAATATATAATAAAAACAAAATGGTGCATTCAGAAGCCCCAGAAAATCCACATCTATATTTATTTGATCGAGAAGTTCTTGCATGTATATACCAGGTAGTGTGTACAAAAACATTTTTTGCAGCGTTGTTTGTGGAAAAACCAGAAACCACAGAATTGTCTTTCAGTAGAAGAATGGATGAATAAATTTGATATATTTATTCGATAAAATACTTCCCAGTGGTTGAATTAACTTCATCTAAGTGTATCAACATGGATGGATCTCAGAAACAATATTGAGTGAAAACATTGCAGAATATATCCAATGTAATAGCATTTATATAAACATTTAAAAACCTCACAAAGGAATGGTATATGTCACTGATAGATATTTGTATATTTAATATCAGTATTGAAATATCAACTGGGAAACTGTACGTTAATGATGGTGGTTGTCTTTGGGATGGTAGGGAGGAGAAAGAGGCTGGACAGAACAGAGGGGACTTAAACTCCGTCTGTATCGGTGTTCTGTTTTGTTTAAGTATGACGTAAAAATAGTCAAGGGGTTGGATTAAGCAATTGCCAAGGTTCCTGTCTATCTTAGAAGTGCTTTGATTTTATGTTATAGTTGTTTAAAAGGCTGTCTTTTACATGCAGTGTTTGGAGATTTCCCCGGTTGGGTGGTTGTGATGGGTAGACACAACTCTCCTCTTCATAGATCACATGGAGCAGTCAGCTGCTGGTGGAAGGGGACTGTGTTGAGATCCGTAATTTATAAACTCACAATTTCACTTTCATATTAGTTTCTCTAAACACCCTTTCATAAATAGTTCCAGTCTTTCCAAAGAATTTTCTTCATGTGGAGGACTGAATGTATTTTTTGTCATTTATTCATTCAACAGATTTTATTGAGCGCCTAATATGTACCAGATGATAATACAGCAGTGAGCAAAACAGACAAAGCCTGCTCTCATGGAGTTTAAATTCTAGTCAAGGAAGATAGCCGGTAAACAAATTTATAAAAATATAATATGGTTGGTGATAAGTGCAATGATGAAAAATAACGAGGTGTAAGCAATAGAGAGTGATGGAGAGTTTTGTATGGGAGAGCCAGGGAAGAACTGTCTGTAAAGATAACGTGAGCAGCTATAACGGAAGTGAGGAACAGGAGAAGAGTTAGAGGCTGGTGGAAAAAGCCATGCAAAGGCCCTGCTCCTGCTTGGAAAACAGCATAGAGGTCAGTGTAGCTGGAGCTGAAGGACTGAGGAGTAGCTAGTAGGAGGTGAACTCAGAAAGTAGCAGGGGACTGAATAACGCAGAGCTTTGTCAGCCAAGGTAAAGGCTTTGCACCTACTTTTTAAAAAGATCACCCTGGCTGTTCTGTTGAGAATAGCCCATAGTGCTTGGCAGGGGGGTAGGGAGTAAAGATAGAAGCAGGGCTTGATTGTTGTTTAGACCAAGGTATGGTGGTGAGAAATGGTTGGATTCTGGATATATTACCTTTTGATAGCAGTTCTTGATCAATAGAATGAGACTACTGTTACCTTGGGAACCTGCGGGTTTATTGAGAAAAGAGAAATAGCACACATTAGCTGCCAACGGTAAGCTGTACAAGTGACCCCAAATGGAGATTAAAAACCCCTGAAAATCTTCTGTGGGATTCTGGGAAGGGGGTTTTAGGCCCCCTTACCTAGAGGTGGACCCCTGGGGGCGCAGTGGTAAAGAGCTATGTTGGCAGTTCAAATCCACCAGCTGTACCTTGGAAACCCTGTGGGGCAGTTCTCCTCTTCCATAGAGTCGTTATGAGTCAGAATTGACTTTATGGCAACAGGTTTTGTTTCGTTTTACCTAGAGGAATCAATTACTTTTCTTGTTCTGCTTAGTCATTCTGAACTTTGCAGTTGAATCCAGTCATACATTGTTGTTTAAAACATGAAAGTTGGAGTCTAGGCGCAGGTGTAAAATTTTGAGGGTAATGATTGTGTGAACTGAAATAAGATACAAATGTTGATTTTTACTTCCTCTGTAGCTTAGCTGTATGGCTGTGGAAAGGCAGATAACCACCGTTTGTTTATATTTATTTATCCCTAGAAGATAATTTGGTTTATAACGTCTTTTAGAGATTGTGTGTGAACTGTCTATGAGCATTTTGCATGTCATTGGGTTTGCACTTTCATGTGGTTGTAACAAAATCTCAATGACTTTCAGTTAAATTATTTTATACTGGTGTCATTTATGTTCTGTGTTCACAGTTCACTTATATTTAGAAGTTCATTTAAATTGGTGTGTAATGGCTTTGTGTTAGTTATTTTTAAATTAATTTCTCCCCTCTCTAATTGATTACCAAGTAAATTAATATTAGTTAATCTCTCTTATTTTGTGTGTAGGGCTCCTGTTCCTGGTGGCGGGGGGCTGGGGTGATGTGTACATGGGGCTGGGTGTGGGTGACAGAGGACAGTCTACTTTATGTCAAGTCTTTAGAGCTACAGATTATATTCCATCACAATGGGCTTTAAGTGTTAAGCAGATCATCGTCCAGAGTGGCAAGCAGACAGTAAAAGTTATAACTGATTGTAAACTCTGTACCCTGTTGCTCCATATAATAATATATCAGCCCTCACATACTGTTAAAAACGTAATTGTTTCTTCAGACCATCTATTATAGTGTAATACAGTAGGTTGACTACAGCAGTGAAGTCAAAATATTTTGATCGTACTTCAGGATTTAATTTTTAGTACAGTGAACAGGAAAGAGATTTTTGTTTTGCTTTGTGAAAGAGGCGTTTATAGGGTACAATGCCTAATTTTAATAAGGAGTTACACGTAATGTTTTTATAGCAGGAAAGAAGGGAAAACTAATTACTATATCCATTTATTTCAAATACATTTCAATATAACTTTTCATTCTTATTAACCTAACTTTTTTTTCCTTTTAGCAAAACTGTACAATCTAAAGTGGACTGCATTTTGGTAAGTAAAATAAACCAATTCTAAAGTTCTTTTGTAATAAGACTTTTACTACTACATAAAATATATTATTCTTAAGTAAACATTGATTTTAAAGTTAAGCCAGGTTTAATGAAATGGTTATAAGCCATATCTAGATACTTTCCTATAATTCATCAATAATGAAATCACAATCTGAGGTAATTGTTTTTGAAGTTTACTGACCTTTACCGAAAAGATCACTTAAACGTTTAATTATAGTAGAGGGTTATTTTTATGTTCTAATTTTTAATAACTCTATAAGACTTTGTTTAAAGAAAAGTTTTTAGATGTTTGATGAGTTCGTTTTTTTTTGCAATAGCATATTTTTCATACCTGGGTTGCTAACCTTTAGGCATTAAAGCAACAGCAGAAGTTTAAATTTAGATTGTATTTATAAAAATTATAAGAATGTGTTTAAAGAAAAGTTTTTAAGATGCTTGATGGGTTAGTTTTTGTTGCTACAACATACGTTCCATATTTGAGTGGCTAGTATTTAGGAACTAAAGGAACAGTAATAGTGTAAATTTAGATTGTAGTTCCTTAGCCCAACAGTGGCATCAGAGCGTCTGGTATTCAGGTTTGGGTCTTCCTGTTTATAAATCATCAGGCTGACTTTTTTTAGCATCTGGTGCTGAAATGGTTTGTGATATCTTTAGGTACATGAATAAATAGGAATAGTTCAAAGGAGAAATGACCTGATCAGTTCTGTACTTTTCTAGGAGCCCCAGTGGTGCAGTGGTTAAAGAGCTCAGCTAACCAAAAGGTCGGTGGTTCAAACCCACCAACTGCTGTGTGGGAAAAAGATTTGGCAATCTGCTTCCATAAAGATTACAGCTTTGGAAATCCTGTAGGATTTCTTCTGTGTTCTGTAGGTTCCTTATGAGTAGAAATCGATTTCACCTTTACACAACAACACACTTTTTAATCCAATAGCAGAGAAAGAACACACATAGGGTATTCTTCTTGTTTTCATCTTCCACTTAGTCCTCCCTCTCTCCCTCCTTTTCTTCCTTCCTTCCCTCCTACTTCCCTTCCTCCCTCCCTCCCTTCTTCCTTCTTTTTTGCCTGACAATGGCCCTGTGAAGTAGGTAATCTTGTCTTCTCCCCTTTTACAAGTGAAGAAACTTAATACTCTTACATTTAGTTTACGCAAACAATTATTGAATACCTTCTGGCTGCCAGTCCTAGACCTGTTTGTTTGTTGTTAGGTGCTGTGGAATCGGTTCTGACTCTTAGTGACCTATAGGACAAAGTAGAACTGCCACATAGAGTTCACCTCCAGGTGCGGCCGGTGGACTCAGTCTTCACTCTGGGCAGAGAACACATCCTGCATATTGAGTGTGTGCGTGCCACAGACCATTCTCTGCATGAGTCGGTTGGCCGAGATGTAGATATTCGGGTAACTTTATTACTGGAAGGACGTAGCCAAGATGATCATGAACTTGGCCAAGTATCACTGCCAGAGCTGGGTGCAAGCTTCAGAGAAGGCCCTGCCCTATAGACCAGCCCCCATTAGGCCCCAGGCACTGCCCAAGGGTGCTAATCTCATCAGGCTGACTGCACCCTCCAGCAGCTCACTGGTTAGTAGAAGTGAGAAAATAGGTAGACAAAAAGCTATATGGCAAGTAATCATACTATAATAAAGTGAATGCAATGATCATGTTTTCTAAGATAACATCTGGTCTGACAAGCCTGATAATGAAATAAAGTACAGTATTCATTAATGTGTGGTCACACTGTATGTTAAGTGTATCGGTAGAGATGATGAGCAGCTAAATGCCTGGGACAGTCAGGAAGCTTTGTAGATGAGAGTGTTTTTGATGAGTAGGCACTTACCCACTGCAGAGAAAACAGGAAGGCATTTATGAAATGTTTGCAAAATATTAAGATCTGTATTTTTATATAAAATAGTAAATCTCATCTAATCTCAGCTCTGAGTAATAGAGCCATAGCTTGAACCCAGGACTTTAGATTTTACATCCACTGTTCTTTTTAATTCTACCCATTGCCATTGAGCCAGTTCCGACTCTATAGGTCAGAGTAGAACTGTCCTGTAGGATTTCCAAGGCTGTAATCTTTACAGAAGCAAACTGCCACATCTTTCCCCCGCAGAGTGGCTGGTGGTTTCCATCTGCCAACCTTTTGGTTAACAGCCAAGCACTTAACCACTGTGGCACCAGGTTCCCCTTTTTTAACTCTAGTATGTCAGAACTAAACTCCTCTGTTAAATCTGCTCCTTCTTCAGTCTCATTGTTCTTTCTGTTGATAGCTGGCACTACAGTCCCTCAGGCTTAATACCCTGGAGTCATCTCAGATGCTCTTCTCCATTTTGCTGCTCCATAGTCCTTTCAGTCCTCAAGTTCTGTTAATTCTGCCTCTGTAACATCTCTTTTACCTGTTTTTTCCCCTCCCCTACCATATTTAGACCCTCCCTCTTTGCTTCTTGTCGGGAACACCAGTCCCAGGCAACTGCTGATCTGCTTCCTGTCTTTATAGATTTTTCTTTTCTGGAAGTTGCATTTACATGGAATAATACAACATGTGACCATTTGTGTGGGGATCTTTCGCTTAGCATAATGATTTTGAGGCTCATTCATGTTGTAACAAGTCTTGGTTTATTTTTCTTTCTTTCTTTTTAAACAGCTTTATTGAGGTTTATTTTGCACATCACAAAATTCACCCTTTCAAATGTACAGTTTAGCGATTTTTAGTAAATTTAGTGAGTGGTATAACTATCACCATAAATGAGTTTTAGAACATTTTCATCCCCCAGTAAGATCCTCATCCCTACCCCCTAGCCTTAGGCAACCACTAGTCTATTTTGCATCTATAAATTTGCCTCTTCTGGACATTTCATATAAATGGAAACATACAATATATAGTCTTTTGTGTCTGTTTTTTTTTTTTTTGTCATATTTTTGAGGTTCATCAGTGTAGCGTGTGTCAGTAAAAAAAAAAAAATTTTTTTTTTCTTAGTTCTCTTTTATTGACTAAATAGTATTACGTGTATGTATATACCACATTTTGTCCTTCATTCACAGTTGATGGATATTTAGATCGTTTCCAATTTTAGCTATTACAAATAATGCTACTATGGATATTCACAGGTCTTTGTGTGGGCATCTGTTTTCTTTTTTTGGGGGTAAATACAGAGGAGTGGAATTGCTCTGTTCTGCATGGTAGTTTGTTTCGTATTTTGAGGAGCTATCAAAATTGTTTTCTAAAGTGGCTGTAGCATTTTATATTCTCACTAGAAATATGTAAAGGTTCCTGTATTTTTGGTCTTTCTGATTCTAGACATTCTACTGGGTAAGTAATGGTATCTCGTTGTGTTTTTAATTTGCATGTCCTGCGTAACTAACAATGTTGAGCATCTTTTCATGAGCCTGTTACCCATCCTTATATCTTCTTTGGCGAAATGCTGATTCACATCTCTTGCCCATTTTTTAAATTGAGTTGTTTATCTTCCTGTTGAGTCTTCACATTTTGGATACAGCTCCTTCATCAGGTATGTAATTTCCAAATATTTTCTCTCGGTCTGGGGCTTGTCTCTTTATTTTCTTAATAATGTCAGTGAAGAACAAACATTTGTCGTTTTCATGAAGTGTATTTTATCAATTTTTTTCTTTCATTGGTTATGATTTTGGTGTCATGTCACAGAAATCTTTGCCTAACTCAAGATCACAAAGATTTTCTTCTGTGTTTGAGAGGTTTTATAGTCTTAGCTCTTACATGTGGGTCAGTGCTGTGTGCGTGAGGAGCAAAGTTCTCTTCTTTCCCCTTTTCTCCATCCCTGTATATAGATCTCCAGTTGTCCTAGCGCCATTAGTTGAAAAGACTGTTCTTTTCCACACTGAGTTCCCTTGGCACTTTTGGCATAAATCAATTAACCGTAAATCTTAGGGTTTATATCTGGGTTTTCCATTGTGTTCCATTGATTTGTACATTTATCCTTATGCCGCCACTAGGGTCTTGGAAATTGGGTAGTGTATGTCTTTCTACTTTATTCTTTTTTTCAAACTTAATTTGATTATTTTAGATCCTGTGCATTTCCATATAAATGTTCAGGTTAGCTTATCAACTTCTACTAATAAGCTTGCCAGAATTTTGATAGTAATGGTGTTGAATGTATAGATCAACTTCGGAAGAATTGTCATCTTAACAAAATTGAGTTGTATCACCCATGGATGTGGAATATTTCTCCATTTGTTTAGATCTTCTTTTTTTGTTAGCAATGTTTTATAGTATTCTTTGAACAGTCCTTTTTTTTTTTTTTTTCATGTAATATCTTTTTTTATATCTTGGTAATGCTGATCTCATATAATGAGTTTGGAAGTGTTCTTTCATCCTCTGTTTTCTGAAGGAATTTGTTTCAAAATAGTATTATTTCTTAACGTTTTATAGGTCTGACCAGTGAAACCGTATGTGGGAGAGACTTTAGTTACGAATTTAGTTTCTTTGTTATAGAACTACTCAGTATTTTAAATTACGAACTTACTTTGTTATAAACCAAGAAGACCAGTTGCCATGGAATCAGTTCCGACTCCGCAGCAACCCCATGTGTTGCAGAGTAGAACTGCACTCCACAGGGTTTTCAATGGCTGTGATCTTTTGGAAGTAGATCACCAGATGTTTTTTCCGAAGTACCTCTCAAAACCTTCCATTAGTAGCCCAACCCTTAGCCATTTGTACCACTCAGGGATTCCTTTAATTGTTACAGGTCTCTTTAATTCTTCTGTTTCTTCTTGTTGCCGATTTGGTAATTTGTGTCTTTAAAGAAATTTGTTCATTTCTGCTATATTACTGAGTTTATTGGTGTAAAGTTGTTTGTAATATTCCGTTATTGTGCTTTAATATATTATCATCTGTAGCGATCACTCCTCTTTCATGCTTGATATGGTCATTTGTATCTTCTCCCTTTCCCTTGATTAGGTAGAAGTTTAATAACTAGAATTCTAGTTAGTTCCATAAAAATCAAGTATTTGCTTCATTGGTTTTTATCTTGTCGATTTCCCATTTTGTTAATTTCTGCTTGTCTTAGTTACCTAGTGCTGCTATAACAGAAATACGTCCGGTGGGTTTTAACAAAGAGCAATTTATTTTCTCCCAGTCTAATAGGTTACAAGTCCAAATTCAAGGCATCAGCTCCAGGGGAAGGCTGTCTTTCTCTGTCAGCTCTGAAGGAAGGTCCTTGTCCTCAATCTTTCCATGGTTGAGAAGCTTCTCAGGTATGGGGACCCAGGTCCAAAGGATGCACTCTGCTCCTGGTGCTGGTTTCTTGGTGGTATGAGGTCCCCAACTCTCTGTTTGCTTCCCTTTCCTTTTATCTCTTGAGAGAGAAAAGGTGGTGCAAGCCACACCTCAGGGAAACTCCCTTTACCTGGGATCAGGGAGGTGACCTGAGTAAGCATGGTGTTAGAATCCCATCCTAATCCTCTCATCATAAAATTACAATCACAAAATGGAGGACAACCACACATGGTGTAACCAAGTTGATGCACGCATTTTTGGGGGGACATAATTCATTCCATGACACTGCTCTAATCTATGTTATTTTCTTCCTTTCACTTACCTTGATTTTTAAGTTACTTTTTTTTTATTACTATTTTTTTATTATTGAATGCATTTAAAGCTGTAAATTTTCCTCTAAGCTCTGGTTTACCTGCATCCCATGAATTTTGTTAGTTTGTGTTTTCATTATCATATAATTAAATTGTTTTCTATTTCCCATTCTGATTTATTTTTTTTAATCCTGGAGTATATAGATGTGTGCTGATCAGTTTCCAAATAGTTGGCCATTTATTGAAATTTATTTTATCTAGGTGAATGTTTCATGTCTACTTGAAAATATTGTATATTCTGCTATCATTGGGTGAAGTGTTCTTTATATGTCAATTAGGTCTGGTTGGTTATTGCTGTTTTTCAAAACATACATCTTTTCTGATTTTCTTCTTTTTTTTTTTTTCTGGAGCCCTGGTTGCACAGTGGTTAAGAGCTACAGCTGTTAACCAAAAGGTCAGCGGTTTGAATCTACCAGCTGCTCCTTGGAAACCCTATGAGGCAGTTCTACTCTGCCCTGTAGGGTTGCTATGAGTCGGAATTGACGGCAACGGGTTGGTTATTTTCATTACTAGGAGATGTACTTTAAAATCTCCCAGCTTTGATTGTGGATTTTTTTTCTCCTCTCTGGTTCTGTCAGGTTTTGTCTCGTATGTTTAGAAGCCCTGTTCTCAGGTTTTTGGGATTGTGATGTCTTGATGAGTTGATTCTTTTATTATTACAATATTTCCATTTTTAATCTCTGGTATTCTGCTTTGAAGTCCACTCTGTCTGATATTAGTATAGCTCCTCCAGCTTTTTTATAAGTAGTTTTTATTTACATTGTATATCTTTCCCTATTTTTTTGCTTTTAAACAATCTGTGTCTTTACAGCATGTTTTTTGTTGGTATCATATATTTATGCCTTTCTTATCCAGCCTGCCAGTTTCTGTCTTGTAACTACCTATATGGTTGAATATGTATATACCATTTTGCTGCTTTTCTTGTGGTGTAGGTCTGCTATCAGTTAATTGCATTGTTTTATTTTCTCTGAAAAAAGTCTTTTATATCCCTTTATTTGCAAAGGGTATTTTTACTGGGTATAGAATTCTAGTTAGGCAGTTTTCTTTCAGCTCTTTAGTGATGGTGATTCATTGTCTCCTAGCTCGCATAGTCTCTGTTGAGATGTTTGTTGTTGTTCTTGTTTCCCTGTGAGTCATGTGTCCCTTTTTTTTCTATAGCTTTTTTAAAAAGACTTGTTTTCTTTATTAGTGGTTTTCAGCATTGTGACTGATAGCCTTGATATCGTTTTCTTTGTCTTTATCCTGTTTATGGTTCACTGAACTTACTTGAATCTGTGGGTTTAGTTTTTTAATGAAATTTTAAAATTTTCCTGCCATTGTTTCTCTAAGGCCTTTCTTTGTCCCCCTCATCCTGGGACTCAAATTATGCATATGTTATATTCACTGTAGCCCACAGGTCACTGAATGCATGTTGGGTTCCCCCCCCCTTTTGCTTCATTTTGGATCATTTATATGTCTGTATTATCGTATTTCCTAATTTTTTTTCTGCCAAAGTGTCTAAACTGCAGTAAATCTCATTCAGTGAATTTTCTGTTTTAGATATTGTATTTTTTTCAGTTCTAGAGGTTTTAGTTGATTCTTTTTTAATGTCCTCTATTTCCTTTCTCATAATGTTCATTTTCCCATTAAATCGTTGGGCATATTTATAATACCTGTTTTTAAATCTTTGTTTGCTAATTCTATTACTTCTGTTACTTTTTGGTTTATTTTTTTCCTGATTTTTGTTGTAGTTATGGGTCATGTTTTCTGTTTCTTTGCATATCTTGTAATGTTTTTTAGGTGTGTACATTGTGAATTTTATTGTTTCATTTTTTGGTGTGTGTATTTTCTGTTTTAGTAGGCATTTATGTTACTTGCAGATTAATTTGATTCTTTTCAGGCTTGCTTTTAAGCTTTGTTGGGAGCAGGTCTAGAATGGCATTTACTCTAGAGCTAATTCAGCTTTAATACTGAAATGTTAACCCATATGATGTCTATACAGCATTCTTTGGGTGTTTACTGAGAATTCCACCTTTTTCTGGTTAGAGCTGGAACATCTCCCAGTTCGTTACAGCTCCCTGATATTTCTTTGCCCGGCCTCATGAGTTTTGTTTTACACATATACAGTTCAGTATTTATCAGTGGACTCCAGATCAACATAGGGATTTGTATAGAGTTTGAAGATCTTTATCTTCCTTCCATTTGGTACTTTGCCTCCGCAGTCACTGATCTCTGTCTCTTCAGCTCAGCAGTACTGCCATGATCTGCTTACCTTCTCCTCCCAGTCCCACAATCCAAATGTTGCGTTCAGACTGAAAGCCAGGCTAGACATAGGAATGGGCTCATTGGCTCCTCTGTTCTCAGGTATAAGAGTTCTGAGCCCTTTATTGGCTAGTTTCTGGAAATAGTCGTTCTCTATTTTTTTCAGATTTTAGTCATTTAACCCTTTGGTGACCCAGTTTTCTGCTTTGAAATTTGTATAGATGCCATATGTTTTCATTAATGGTAGCATGCTGTCAACTTGGCTAGGTCATGATTCCAACTAATATGTGATGTCTACCATTTTGTCATATGATGTGATTTTCCTGTGTATCATAAACCCTATTCTATGATGTTAATTAGATGGGATTAGTGGCAGTTAGGTAGACTCAATCTAAAAGATTGATCTACAGTTCAAGCCAATCTCTTTTGAGATACAAAAGAGAGAAGTAAACAGAGAGACATGGGGATCTCATACCACCTAGAAATCAGCACCAGGAGTGGAGCATGTCCTCTGGGCCTGGGGTTCCTGCATGGAGAAGCTCCAAGTCCAGGGAAAGATTGATGACAAGGGCCTTCTTCCAGAGCCAACAGAGAAAGCCTTCCCCTGAAGCTGGTGCCCTGAATTTGGACTTCTAGCCTCCTAGACCTTGAGAGAACAAAATTCTGTTAGTTGAAGCCATGCGCTTGTGGTATTTCTGTTATAGCAGCACTGGACAACTAACACATGCTGAATCACTGAGTGTGTCTGAATTTTTGGTAGTTAGTATGAATTTCTTTTTTTCTTGGCACCTCCTGCAAGCCTATCTAAGTGTTTAGTGGTACCAATGAAGTACTGCTTATTATGCTCCAGCGTCCCCACCGGAGTCTGTTGGTACATATGTGTAACAAAAAGTTTCAAAATTCCTCTTTTTTCCTACCAAAACTTCAGGCACCTCATACAATACCCTGTGATAACAGCATCTCTGGGTGGTGCACTTGGTTCACATGCTCATCTATAAACTAAAAGGTTAGAGGCTTGAGTCCACCCAGAGATGCCTTAGAAGAAAGGCCTGGTGATGTGCTTCCCAAAAATCAGCCATCGAAAACCTTATGGCTCACAGTTCTACTCTGACACATTGGGGCCACACTGAGTCAGAACTGACTCCACAGCAACTGGTTCGGTGTTTGTTTTTTTTAATGTTTTAAATATTCCAGTGTATGTATATACCACACTTTGTTTTCAGATAGTGCTTCAGTGTGAACATTGGTCTACCAAATATCTGCTTGTTCCTGCTTTCAGTATTTTAGGCACATACCTAGGAATGGAATTGCTGTATCGTATGGTAATTTCCTGCTTAACTTCTTGAGGAATTGCCAGACTTTTTCATATCTGCTGCACCATTTTACATTTCCATCAGGAGTGGATGAGGGATCCAGTTTCTCACATCCTTGCCCAGTACCTGTTGTTTTCTTTCTTTTTTTTTCCTTTATCATAGCCATCCTAGTGGGGATGCAGTGGTATCTCATTATGGGTTTTTATTTGCATTTTCCTAATGACTAATGATGTTGAACATTTTTTCATGTGATGTATGTTGGCTATTTTTATATCTTTTTTGGAGAATTGTTTATGAAATTTCTTTGTCCATATTTTGATTTGGTTGTTTGTCTTTTTTGTTAAGTTGTAGGAGTTCTTTATGTATTCTGAATATTAAACTCTTACCAGATGTAGGGTTCAGAAATTTTTTTCTCCCGGTCTGTAGGTTGTCTGTTCACTTTATTGATAAAGTCCTTTGATGCACAAAAGTTTTTAACTTTGTGTGATGAAGTCCAATTTATCTGTCTCTTTTTGCTTGTATTTTTGGTGTCATATCTAAGAATCTGTTGTTAAAAACCAAACCTCGCAGCATTATCTCCATGTTTTCTTCTAAGAATTTTAAGATTTTACTTCTTACATTTAGGTTCTTGATCCGTTTTGAGTTAATTTTCATATATAGTGTGAGGTATGGGTCCAACTTCATTCTTCTGCATGTGGAAATCCAGCTGTGCCAGCACCATTTATTAAAGAAAGTATCCATTCCTTATTGAATGGACTTAGCACCCTCATCGAAAACCAACTGACCATAGATGTACAGGTTTATTTCTGGACTCTTAATTCTGTCCCATTTGGTCTATACTATATGTCAGTCATTGCTGTTTTGATTACTTACTGTAGCTTCATAATGTGTTTTGAAATCAGAAGTTGCAAGTCCTCTTACTTTGTTCTTCTTTTTCAAGATTGCTTTGGCTGTTCAGGGCCCCTTACAGTTCCATGTAAATTTGAGCATTGGCTTTTCCATTTCTGCAAAGAAAGCTGTTGGAATATTGATGGGAATTGCATTGGATCTATAGATTGCTTTGGGTAGCACTAACATCTTAACAGTTTTAAGTCTTCCAATCCATGAACATGATATATCTTTCCATTTATTTAGGTAGTCTTTAATTCCTCTCAGTAATGTTGTATAGTTTTAAATGTACTAATTTTTCACTACCCTGTTTAAATTTATTCTTAGGTATTTTATTCTTTTAGATGCTACTGTAAATGGAATTGTTTCCTTAATTTTCTTTTCAGAATGCTTTTCGCTGATGTGTAGAAACTTGACTGATTTTTGTGTGTTAACTTTGGAACCTGTGACTTTGCAGAATTCATATATTAGCTCTGATCGCTTTCTTGTGGATTCTTTGGGGTTTTCTGTAGAATCTTGTCACCTGTGAAAAAAGAGAGTTGTACTTCTTACTGACTGATTTGGATACCTTTTTATTTCTTTTTCTTGCTTAATTGCTCTGTTTAGGACTAACTGTTTTATTCATTTATTTTTTTGAGTCTTACAAAAAGTAATCTCTTAACCTTTTTTATTCTCTTTACTTTTTTTTTTTTTTTGCATTAAACTCATGAGTTATTTTAGGGACTAAATAATGAAAACCCAGGTGGCATAGTGGCTAAGTGCTACGGCTGCTAACTAAAAGGTCACCAGTTTGAATCCACCAGGTGCTCCTTGGAAACCCTATGGGGCAATTCTACACTGTCCTATAGGGTCACTATGAGTCAGAATCGACTTGATGGTGACAAGTTTTTTATGGAGGGACTAAGTTGCCAGTACAGCCCAAATCATGAATTCCAGTAACTTCTCTCTTTCATAATTATACAGAATGTCCTGATCGTTGTCAGCTAGCTTTCTAATTCATTTTACTGGTGACAAAGAGGAATAGGAAAGAATATGAAGGCAATCTCTCACCATTTCCTGAAAGAAATACTGTTTTCATTAATATCTTTATATTCAAAGATGACATAATACACAAATAAGTGCTCTTACACAAAGCAAATAAATTTTTATAGTATTTTGATTTTTCCAGCTTTGTATTTTAAGTCATGAAATCAAGGGCAGACAAATTTAAGCATAATTTACCCTATCAGTATAGGTATTTTCCCTGCATACATGGTAAACTTAACTGAAGAAACAGTTAAACTGGAGAATTTAGGTGTTTGGATTTTGAACTGACTATTCTAAATAAAATTAAAATGCTTAAAAAAAAAAAGCAGCAGCAGCAGCTTTTCCTGGTACCAGTTTGAAATGTAAAATTTGACAGACTAGTGATGGATGTGTTAGTAATGGATCTGAAGGTTGCTTATCTTCCCTCAGAACTCAGCCATTGTCAACCTGGTCACTTCTTTGAAAGGTGTTCATAAGTCTCAACAGGAGAGTTTCTGCTTCTGGAAATGAAGATAATGATTTCACCATCAAGGATGTACATGAAAGCTCCTCGGATAAGTCCTTAATTGTTTAAGGTCTTTACAAGCTTCAGCCCTTCTCCAGCTTTGTAACCTTGTAAAAACCTGAATAACGCCTGAGAGGGAAGATTCTCATAACAGGGAATGTGACTTCAGAGAAGTTGATTTCAAGTAGGAGAAATCACTCTTTATTAACCTTTGAGAAGTTATGGAGTACACCCAGTAATTCACATTTTCAAGGAAGGCCCCTAAAACAGGAGATGTCTTCTGGCTTTATAGTGTGCTCTATGCCAGCAAACAGTGGGAACATGTGTCCTTATGTTTGCTTGAAAGTCTTGAAGCTCTGATGATAAGACGTTCAAAATTCTACCTGGTTTTCTGTAATCCACCTGGTATGTATCAACAGTTAAGAAGCAGATGTCCTGAGCAGACAAGCAGGGACATCAAAAATTAACTCAGTATTTGAAATACAGAACACCGTTTCAGGTGTTTTTTTATGACAGAAGATGAAGAAAGTTACACAGTTTATACCAAGCCCAGCCTGACCTAGTCTGTTTAGATTAATTTCTTTCACTCTAGTCGTAAAACCATTGTCAGAAATATTCTCTAACTTGGACTGCATCCTTGCACTCACCCTGAGGAGAGCCTGTGCTGCTGGAGTTGTCTTCAGTAACTCGTAGTCACGTCTGATACTTAAAGAGAAAGTTGCAGAGCCTCGCTCTTATGTGTACCTCCTGAGTTAATGGTTAAGTATTTCCTGAATTTCTTAAGATAGAAATAACTTAGTTTTTCAAATAGGAAATTGTGTACTTGATAGAATTTGAATTATAAACTCTTTTCTGCCAAAGACCTGATATTAAGTAATCGTATATTTAAAAACACTAGCATTTATGTAATAATAATACCTATCATAGAAGTGCTTTATAAATTGTTTCACTTAATGCTCAGAAAATTTTTATGAGTATTCTGTCATTGTTAAATAATTTAAAAATTGCTACTCAGCTTGAATGACTTGCCCAGTATCACAAAGCTAATGAATGGCAAACCTAGAACACAGATAACAGTGTTCTAACTCTGTATCCAATACCTTACCATGGACCCCTGGGCACAGTGGTTAAGAGCTTGGCTGCTAACCAAAAAATCAGCAGGCTGAATCCACCAGCTGTTTCTTGGAAACCGTATGGGGCAGTTCTACTCTGTCCTATAGGGTCACTTTGAGTTGGAATTGACTCAAAGGCAATGGATTTTATACCTTACCACCATATCCTACTGCTTCAGATAGATTAGATTTGAAGAGCCAATCAAGTTCAAATAGCTATTTCATTCATCTATAATACATATACTGTAAATTTGTATCCTTATCACCTATTAGTTTGTCTGTGGAAGACTTGCCAGTTGACTTCAGATTTGTAAAAGCCCCACCAGAGCTACTTTTATTCCTTTACTGGGTGATATTTGTATATGAAATAAATCTCATTTTGCATTTATCAACTAGTACAGTCTTAATGTAGACCATCATCTTGACAAAGTCTGGAATAGTCAGTGAATCATACATTTTGCTATCTGACCCACTCAAGGATAAATTGCCTTTTTTTTTTTTTAATTAGATTTCAAATTAAACAATATTTTGAAATGCTGAAAGTAAAAATGACATCTTTGAAAAGATGTAATAAACAAGAATCCCATGACAGATAACGGCATTGAAATCGGTAGTCAGTAGATGGCACTGGGACAATTTGTAGCTAACTTGTGGAGGATTTTTAAATAAATTCCTACTTCATATATTACAGAAAAATAAATTCTAGAGGAATTAAAGACCTGCGTGAAAGACAAAACTTTTTTTTAAAAAAAGGTAGAATATCTTATGGCATTGAAATAGGGAAGGGCAGACGGAGTGAATGAGCAGTTCCTTGCGCAGTCTCAGCATCCCCTGGGAACTTGTTAGAAATCCATAATCTCTGGCCCAATTCCAGACTTACTAAATCAGACTCTGGAAGTGGACCCCTTATTCTTTGTTTTAACAAGCCCTACCAGTGGTTCTGTTGCTTGTGAAATTTTGAGAACCACTATATTAAACATAAATGATAAATAATATGAAGAGATGCCCAGTCTCACCATCAATCAAAAAGGGTGAAATAAAACAAGGGGATACTTTTTTATACCCACAAGATTAGCTAAAATTTAAAACTTACGTTTTAGCAAAGATGTGGAGAAATTTTGATGGTGCCATTGAGAATATAAATTGACGTAACTGGGAGTATAATTTGACAATAGTTGTCAGAAGTAAGAATCTTCATTGCATCACTGTTTGAAATAGTGAAACTGTAATAACTATTTGTCTATCAATGAAAAAATTAATAAACTATGGTTTTAGTCCATACGATATTGTTGTATACGCTGTTAAAAAGAATGAATGAATGATACCAGGTATAACATATGGCAAAAGGTTAGCATCTTTTACATATGGGTAGTGATACATGGGTACCCCTTTTCTTTGAAACACTTTAGAATTTTAAATGTAAAATGTTAAATGGGCATTATCTTTCAGGACTCTGCCTCAAAGGGGGACTGAGTTGGATAAACCAGGATCTTTTGTAGCTGAGTAGAAATTGAGCACTGTATTGAGCAAATGATGTGGCCCAAAGTAGAGGAACAGACGGACATTTTAGGATTATGTGTAGAAGACCTACTGGAGTTGAGTTTTTAACCACGTTTTAAAAAACTGAGTAAAAATTAAGTGGCAGGAAGCTTGAAGGCTGTATATTCTAAACTGGGTGCTGCTCAGTCTTCTTCAGCCCATGCCCCATTTGATAAACATAAATACCTTATACTTTTAGTTAATATAATTTGAAATTTCAAAATGTTAAATACTATTCTAAAAATGCATGAATGGAAGCTTTTGTAATTATAGGGAGGAGCCCTTTTTTTCCACTTCCTACATTTTAATTTCCATATATAAGAGGGATCTTCAGTTCTCTCAGAAGTGCTAGAGGGAAGAGGGAAGTGTCTTAACTTTCTGCACTAATCAGGATGGGGCAGGCTGTGCTGGCGTAATGAAATAAGCCTAAATATTGATAGCCTAGCCACAAAAATTAATTTTACTCACAGTATATACAGCACCAGTCATTGGAGGCCCTTGCTCTGTGTATATAGCCCTTAAGGCACCCACATCAACAGAGACAACTGCTGTGTTGCAGCCTTGCCAGGGACACACATGGCTTTCAGGGTGGCAAGAGAGGGGGAAAGGGGTGCAGGTGACATGCTGATTCTTAACTAGCCAGCCGAAAAGTGTAATACATCACTTCTGCTCAGTGCATGGGCAAACCACTTGGCCCCAAGTTCACTGCAAGGGAAGCTGGGAAAGGAGGTGAGCAAACGGGGCATGTGATGAGCATCCTCTTTGTCACGTGTTCTCATCACTTGACTTGCTCTCACCTCAGAGAAGGAACTAGATGGTGCTGTGATGCTAGTTCCTTTTGTGGATATTCTTCATCAGCCAGAGCTCCTGAATGGAAGGGGGTTCAGTGGTAGGATTCAAATTCCAAACTTCACCTTGAAAACCTCCAAAAGTAACTTGATCTTGTATATCTTGCATTATACCTTTGTTTTCCTCTTTATCAGGCAATATCAAAGTGAATATTATTCTGATTGTTTAATACAAGCTTTTCTCTCCAGGACATGAACGGTGAAAGCGCAGTACATCATTTACAACATCAGTTCTGTGCCATTGCTTTGTTTTCATAGCCAGAGGTTCAGGGGAGCCAGCTTCATAATGTACGCCTGTGAAAATGGGACAATGATAGGCAAGCTCTGCTCACTTGTTTGGGAGTAAACAGGGAGATTTTTACTAAAAATTCTCCAAAGTGGTTTCCTGAAATGTCTTTGGCATTTAAGTTCTTTTCTGATATCTTCTTGCAAAGATCAAAACATGTGCGAAAAAGGTCCTTCGGAGCTTCCAGACAAGACTTTCAACCACAGTAATAGGAAATTAGGTCCTCTCCTAGAGCACTGAGCATTGTCTTGGAAGCCAGTGCTTAGCAGTGAATGACACGGGACATCCAAAGCCAGAGATCTCCACGGTGAACTTCGCTGTGCTGAACCGGAGTGACGTCAGTACATACTTCAGTCATTCTGTTCCCAAGAATTTTTATACTCTCCAGATATTTTCTTCTACTGTATGTTGAGCCTCACATAGCAAAACCAGTGTAAGATTTCATTGTTTGAAATGGCAAAAGTAAGAAAAAAAAGTTTGATATTTTTCAAAACTTGGAATTTGATATCCTTCCTTAAATCATCTCACTGGCACTATACTCTAATTTCAAATATCTCCTGAATTTCTTGTGGAATTTCTTCTCTATTCTGGGGTTTCTTCTCTACTCCTTTATCCAGTATGTGTAAACATTTAAAACTATTTAGAATCCAAGGCCTTCCAACAATACGAGGTTTTTTTTTTTTTATTATTCTTACCTATCAAAAGTGATGTTTTTAATTCAGTTTTCTAACTTTACCCATAATGATACTTAACCCAGTGCCATCGAGTCGATTCTGACTCATAGTGACCCTATAGGACAGAGTAGAACTGTCCCATAGAGTTTCCAAGGAGTACCTGGCGGATTCGAACTGCCGACCATTTGGCTGGCACCCATAGCACTTAACCACTACGCCACCAGGGTTTTCTATGATGATAGTTATGTTTTATTATTATAATATAACCTTTTGGGGATTTAATATGATAGGCATTGTTGAGTTATTGGCTAAGTGGGTGATACTAGTAATATTTGACAAAATATATTTTAGCAACCATTTTAAGATTCAGTGGGAGGTTGTAGGCTAGTTGAACAGTGATACAGGTATCATTGTAAACTCTGAAAGGGCAAGGGCTGTGTCTTGTTCATCTGTGTATTTCTAGCCTTTGTATAGTTTGTGATATACAGCATAAAATCATGGCTATCTTAAATCATTTGTGGAACATGACAGGGAATGGAATGAATGAATAAATCAATGAGTAAATGAATTTTCCTTCATTGTTGAAAGGACAGCTAAGCTAAATGCCTAGGTGAATGTGGTGGCAATGAAAATAAAAAGAGGTTGGAAGAGTGGGAGAATTTGAGGGTTAAATAAAGGATTTGTGTGGAATGCACTAAGGAGAGACACTCCAAAACTGAACACTCAGGAACCAGAGAAAGGATGATGATAAGTAACAATTGAGAAGGAAATGTTTGTTTTGTTCTTTTTTCTTTGAGCTACACAGGATATAGCTGGTAAATCTACTAGGTAGTATTGAAAAAAAAAAAGTATTGAAGGGAGAGCTAATTAGAAAATATCCCATAGGCAATGAAATGGAAAAATGTACATTTGGGATGTTTTGTGAATGAATTCTGGTGAGAATAAGAATGGGCTGAGTCATATCATCTTAAACTTTGTTTTATTGGATCTGTTTAAGTTTGTTTTATTATGTGAGGAGTACTGGTGGTGCAGAGATTAAGAGCTTGGCTGCTAACTAAAAGGTCTGCAGTACCAATCCACCAGTAGCTCCTTGGAAACCCTACGGGGCAGTTAGTTCTACTCTGTCCTTTAGGGTCACTTTGAGTCAGAATCAACTCGCATTGTTGTTTTTTTTTTTTTAATGTAAGAATAAATTTTGTCACCAGAAATGTCCATATCTGTCCACATTTTCAGTTGCAATGGAGTTTTGCTTGAATTAGACCACCAAAATTTTTCTGTATTTTTTTCTTGTCATTAGTTTTTTTTTTTTTAATAATTTTTATTGTGCTTTAAGTGAAAGTTTACGAATCAAGTCAGTCTCTCACACAAAAACCCATATAAACCTTGCTACACACTCCCAATTACTCTCCCCCTAATGAGACAGCCCGCTCTCTCCCTCCACTCTCTCTTTTCGTGTCCATTTCGCTAGCTTCTAACCCCCTCCACCCTCTCATCTCCCCTGCAGGCAGGAGATGCCAGCATAGTCTCAAGTGTCCACCTGATCCAAGAAGCTCACTCCTCACCAGCATCCCTCTCCAACCCATTGTCCAGTCCAATCCATGTCTGGAGAGTTGGCTTTGGGAATGGTTCCTGTCCCGGGCCAACAGAAGGTCTGGGGGCCATGACCACTGGGGTCCTTCTAGTCTCAGTCAGACCGTTAAGTTTGGTCTTATGAGAATTTGGGGTCTGCATCCCACTGCTCTCCTGCTCCCTCAAGGATTCTCTGTTGTATTCCCTGTCAGGGCAGTCATCAGTTGTAGCCAGGCACCATCTAGTTCTTCTGGTCTCAGGATGATGTAGTCGCTGGTTCATGTGGCCCTTTCTGTCTCTTGGGCTCGTAATCGCCTTGTGTCCTTGGTGTTCTTCATTCTCCTTTGATCCAGGTGGGTTGAGACCAATTGATGCATCTTAGATGGCTGCTTGCTACCTTTTAAGACCCCAGATGGCACTCTTCAAAGTGGGATGCAGAGTGTTTTCTTAATAGATTTTATTATGCCAATTGACTTAGATGTCCCCTGAAACCATGGTTCCCAGACCCCTGCCCCAGCTACGCTGGCCTTTGAAGCATTCAGTTTATTCAGGAAACTTCTTTGCTTTTGGTTTAGTCCAATAGTGCTGACCTCCCCTGTAATGTGTGCTGTCTTTCCCTTCACCTAAAGTAGTTCTTATCTACTATCTAATTAGTGAATGCCCCTCTCCCACCCTCCCTCCCTCCCCCCTCTCGTAACCATGAAAGAATGTTTTCTTCTCAGTTTAAACTATTTTTCAAGTTCTTATAATAGTGCTCTTATACAATATTTGTCCTTTTGCAACTAATTTCACTCAGCATAATGCCTTCCAGGTTCCTCCACGTTATGAAATGTTTCACAGATTCCTCACTGTTGTTTATCGATGCGTAGTATTCCATTCTGTGAATATACCATAATTTACTTATCCATTCATCCATGGATGGGCACCTTGGTTGCTTCCACCTTTTTGCTATTGTAAACAGTGCAGCAGTAAACATGGGTGAGCACCTATCTCTTCGTGTACGGGCTTTTATTTCTCTAGGATATATTCCAAGGAGTGGGATTGCTGGATCATATGGTAGTTCTATTTCTAGCTTTTTAAGGAAGCGCCAAATCGATTTCCAAAGTGGTTGTACCATTTCACATTCCCACCAGCAGTGTAGAAGTGTTCCAGTCTCTCCACAGCTTCTCCAACATTTATTATTTTGTGTTTTTTGGATTAATGGCAGCCTTGTTGGAGTGAGATGAAATCTCATTGTAGTTTTGATGTGCATTTCTGTAACGGCTAATGATCTTGAACATTTCCTCATATATCTGTTAACTACCTGAGTGTCTTCTTTAGTGAAGTGTCTATTCATATCCTTTGCCCATTTTTTAATTGGGTTGTCTTTTCGCAGTTGAGTTTTTGCAGTATCATGTAGATTTTAGAGATAGGTGCTGATCGGAAATGTCATAGCCAAAAACTTTTTCCCAGTCTGTAGGTAGTCTTTTTACTCTTTTGGTGAAGTCTTTGGATGAGCATAAGTATTTGATTTTTAGGAGCTCCCAGTTATCTAGTTTCTCTTCTACATCCTTTATAACGTTTTGTATACTATTCATGCCATGTATTAGGGCTCCTAATGTTGTCCCTATTTTTTCTTCCATGATCTTTATCGTTTTAGATTTTATATTTAGGTCTTTGATCCATTTTGAGTTATTTTTTGTGCATGGAGTGAGGTATGGGTCTTGTTTCATTTGTTTGCAGATGGATATCCAGTTATGCCAGCACCATTTGTTAAAAAGTCTTTTCCCCATTTAACTGTTTTAGGGCCTTTCTCAAATATCAACTGCTCATATGTGGATGGATTTATGTCTGGATTCTCAATTCTGTTCCATTGGTCCATGTATCTGTTGTTGTACCAGTACCAGGCTGTTTTGTCTACTGTGGTGGTATAATAGGCTCTAAAATCAGGTAAAGTAAGGCCTCCCACTTTGTTCTTCTTTTTCAATAATGCCTTATTTATCCGGGGTCTTTTTCCCTTCCATATGAAATTGGTAATTTGTTTCTCCATCTCATTAAAGAATGTACTTGGGATTTGGATTGGAATTGCATTAAATGTATAGATCGCTTTTGGTGGAATAGACATTTTTATAATGTAGAGTCTTTCTATCCACGAGCAAGGTATGTTCTTCCACGTATGTAAGTATCTTTTGGTTTCTTGCAGAAGTGTACTGTAGTTTTCTTTGTATAAGTCTTTTACATCTCTGGTAAGATTTATTCCTAAGTATTTTATCTTTTGGGGGGGGCTACTATAAATGGCATTGATTTGGTGATTTCCTCTTCGATGTTCTTTTTGTTGGTGTAGAGGAATCCAACTGATTTTTGTAAGTTTATCTTGTATCCTGATACTCTGCTGAACTCTTCTATTAGTTTCAGTAGTTTTCTTGAGGATTCCTTAGGGTTTTCTGTGCATAAGATTATCTGCAAAAAGAGATGCTTTGACTTCTTCCTTGCCAATCTGGATGCCCTTTATTTCTTTATCTAGCCTAATTGCTCTGGCTAGGACTTCCAGCACAATGTTGAATAAGAGTGGTGATAAAGGACATCCTTGTCTGGTTCCCGATCTCAGTGGGAATGTTTTCAGGCTCTCTCCATTTAGGGTGATGTTGGCTGTTGGCTTTGTATAAATGCCCTTTATTACGTTGAGAAATTTTCCTTCTATTCCTATTTTGCTGAGAGTTTTTATCATGAATGAGTGTTGAACTTTGTCAGATGCCTTTTCTGCATCAATTGATAAAATCATGTGACTCTTGTCTTTTGTTTTATTTATGTGGTGGATTACATTAATTGTTTTTCTAATGTTGAACCATCCCTGCATACCTGGTATGAATCCCACTTGGTCATGGTGAAGTGTTTTTTTGATATGTTGTTGAATTCTATTGGCTAAAATTTTGTTGAGGATTTTTGCATCTACGTTCATGAGGGATATAGGTATGCAATTTTCTTTTCTTGTGGTGTCTTTACGTGTTTTTGGTGTCAGGGATATGGTGGCTTCATAGAATGAGTTTGGTAGTATTCCATCCTTTTCTATGCTCTGAAGTACCTTTAGTAGTGGTGGTGTTAACTCTTCTCTGAACGTTTGGTAGAACTCTGCAGTGATGCGGTCTGGACCAGGGCTTTTTTTTGTTGGGAGATTTTGATTACCTTTTCAATCTCTTCTTTTGTTATGGGTCTATTTAGTTGTTCTACCTCTGTTTGTGTTAGTTTAGGTAGGTAGTGCGTTTCTAGGAATTCATCCATTTCTTCTAGGTTTTCAAATTTGTTTGACTATAGTTTTTCATAGTAATCGGATATGATTCTTTTAATTTCAGTTGAGTCTGTTGTAATATTGCCCATCTCATTTCTTATTCGGGTTATTTGCTTCCTCTCCTGTTTTTCTTTTGTCAGTTTGGCCAGTGGTTTATCAATTTTGTTGAGTTTTTCAAAAAAACAGCTTTTGGTCTTGTTAATTCTTTCAATTGTTTTTCTGTTTTCTATTTCATTTAGTTCAGCTCTAATTTTTATGATTTGTTTTCTTCTGGTGCCACTATGAATATTTTTATTTTAATAGGATTTGTGGCACATTTGAAGCTGCTGTGCAGCAAACTCAGCTGGGAAAGAAAACTACAAAGGGAAACAGAAATTATTTTAAAGAATGCATTTAAAAACAAAGTGACATAGTTGCAGAAACAATAGTAATAGGGAATCTTAGAAGTAGGTTCTAGCAGCCACTGTCGCAAGTCAAAGAATAATTACAGCAGAAAGTGTCGCTGCACTTAGGTATTTTTCATCTTAATCCCATCCACAGGTGACAGTAGCATCATCAGTCTCACATGTTCTAATATTTGACAACTAGAAAAGGATCCTAGAAATCATCTTATCATTTTACAGTGGTGAAGAAAATGTGCCGGAGCACCAAAGCCTCATAGCCAGTTAGCTCATAGCTGTTGCTCTTAACTCCCAGGCCAGTACTTCTCCTGAGATGCTCCCTTCCTTCATCAAATGAGAGGAAAAATGAGAAACTTTCGTCTGTGTTAATCTGTGATCATATTTATACTGAAAATAGAAGGATTATTAGCAAAGTACCATTTTCTCTTATTAACTAATTTTTCATATTGCAATGAATTTATTAGGCAGTTTAATTGTATTATTTTAGTTATGAGAAAAAAGCCTACATTTGTTCTCTTTAGGGAAACCCTGGTGGTGTAGTGGCTACATGCTACAGCTGCTAACCAAAGGGTCAGCAGTTTGAATCCACGCTCCTTGGAAACTCTATGGAGCAGTTCTACTCTGTCCCATGGGGTCGCTGTGAGTCAGAATTGACTTGATGGCATTGGGTTTAGTTTTTAGTTTGGTTTTGTTCTCTTTGGCAGGTGAGTCATTTAATCTAGTTTAAATTTAGACAATCTTTTTTTAGGGAGGCACTAGTAAATTTTGTTGGGGGAAGAACAAGTGTTTTTTTAATGGTCTTTCTTTTTGAACCCTCTGTAACCAGCAAGAAGTTGAGAAGTTTACAGACCTAGAGAAACTCTACCTCTATCTGCAGCTGCCTTCCGGCGTCAGCAACGGAGAGAAAAGGTGAATGGCCTCTGTTTGCCCGGTTATGGTGCTTACGGGCACCCCTAGGAGTGCGTGTGCTGGTGTATGTGTTACAATGGCTGTTGTTTTATGCTATTCCTGGAACCGTCAGAAAACGGAATGGCAAAACAGTAAATGTTTTTAGTTTTTGTTCATATTTGGTTAAGTGTTTATCTGCAGTTTTTGCCAGTTCATTCATGCATCTGGGTAAATTCTGTGAAATGCAATTTGGGTTATATTTTATAGACAGATGGATACAGTTGCACAATTCATAGGATTGTGAAAATTGAACAGAAAACCAAAGAATAAGCAGATAAGTGTTATGAGGGTTAAAGTGCAGGAGTTTTAAAACAAAAAAAAGTGAGATTTCTTTATAGAACATTGATTCGTGTAAATTTAAGGTATTTTAATTGTTGGGGTATTATAGTATTTTCATTAATAAAAATATTTGAAAGTCTTATCTGGAGAATATGAAGAGAAGTTCACTGATCCCTTCTGTTCTTAAAAGAGTTTCCTTGCCCTTTTAAGTATTACTCAATTCATGTAAGTTATCCCTAACATTCTTACTTTAAAATTAAGTTTGCGTATCAAAGGAAATGGAATAAAAAGCCTTTTACTTTAACCTTTTTTACCTCAGACCAGATTTCATAACTATTTAAATCATTGTATGTTCCAGAAGGTTTCTCAGTATTTTCTTTGGAACTAAATGAACTACCCTCACAGTTAACTGAGATGAACATCAGAGTCAACAGGGCAGCTTCTGTCCTGCCGTCTTGGGTGTCATTTTCATGGGGTTAGTTTATAAATGATTCTGCCATGTAATACGAATTCTATATTCTTATTGTTAATTTGTCAGTAGAAGGTTTGCCTGTTGACTTTGCAAAAGCCCCACCAAAGCTAATTTTTATTGCTATACTAATCAGTTACAGGACTGTAGGAAGAGTCTTATCTCGTCAAGAGCTGTCTTACGTGAATTCCCTTCTGGAGCATCAAGTGTTATGTAAGATTTCAGGATAGTTACTTTCTATATATATTTTTTGAGAGTGCTGATTAAATAGAAAATAACCAATTTTTTCTGTAATTTTTATTTTAAAAACTTGATGATTTGGTAAGTTCAGGCAAATGACCAGGAAGGTAAGTAAGAAAATATCCTCTTGGAGGTAATTTCGGCCGAAACAAATGCCTTATATCGTCAGTTCTCCATCAGCTGAGCCACTTTGGAGGCCACAGGAGGGAGAGAGCAGGACAGTAACTTCAGCTAGAAGCTAGCTGTAGAATATATCTCACAACCCCAAGGGGACAGTTTTTATATAGACAAGGAGACATTAAGTGTCCCGAGTTTGGTTTGGTCATTGATAACAGGTTTGCACATAAGTCTTCAGTGGAGCGTTGAGGCTTGGCTTAGAAGTTGGCATCGAACTACTGTCTTCAGCTAAAACGTGTTTCTGTTTTATGACTAGTGATCAGAATGCTGTGTCCTCTAGTCGGGCCCAGCAGATGCACGCCTTTTCCTGGATTCGGAACACCTTGGAGGAACATCCTGAGACTTCACTGCCCAAACAGGAAGTCTATGATGAGTACAAGTGAGTATTATGTGCACACACCAGGCTGCTGGTGTGTTGAAGAACTCAGTTACTGCACTTGGCTTCAGTGATTTGCTGTATCTTTGGTGAATATCCAGCTGATGTATGGAGTTGCAGCTAGAAGTTCCAAAAACTTCTTCCAGCTCTAAGTTTCTGTTGTGGCGTCTCTAATAAAGGGCTGCACCTGTTGTTAGTGGCTTTCAAGTTGATTCTGATTCTTGGCAACCCCATGTGTGCAGAGTAGAACTGCTCCTTAGGGTTTTCAAGACTGTGACCTTTTAGAAGCAGATCACCAGGCCTGTCTCCCGAGGCACCTCTGGGTGGGTTCGAACCACCAACCTTTTAGCTAGTGGTCAAGTGGTTACCCATTTGTGCCACCTATGGAGCACAATTCTACTCTGATACACATGCGGTGGCCGTGAGTCAGAGTCGACTCAATGGTAACTTGTAATAAAGGGCAGGGAGGCTGAATAAAAGGATTCCTTTAGAGTTCTTAAGGATGAGAAGAAGGGTATGTCTGGGGTTAGAGGGACAGTAGAAGACAGTAAGTCGATGCATAAAGAAAAACTCGTGTGTTATTTCTTTTGACTTTTAAAGGTATTTATGCAACTGGTAAGAAAAGTGTCCAGTGAGTGCTGTCGTTAACCAGTGTAAGATAACGCAAAGGAACTGCATTTATTGAGAAAGTTGTTGTTAACTGCCATCAAGTCTACCCCAACTCTTGGTGACCCTATGCACAACAGAACAAAATGCTGCCTGGTCCTGTGGCATCCCCATGATCAGTTGTGGATTGGACTCATGGTCCATAGGGCTTTCATAGGCTATATTTCAGAAGTAGATTGCCAGGTCTTTCTTCCTTGTCCCTCTTACTCTGGAAACTCCGCCGAAACCTGTCAAGCATCATAGCAACTTGAAAGCCTCCACTGACAATTGAGTGGTGGCTGCATTTGAGGAGCATTGATCTAGAACTGAACCTGGGTCTCCCTCACAGAGGGTGAGACTTCTACCACTGAACCACCAAGTGCCCTGTTGAGGAGGTTATTGGTATCAAAAAAGAAACTTTCTACCCTCATGTAAAATTCTGAGTACTTTGTGTTAGAAATGTATGGGGTTGGAGTAAGTCCAGAGAAAAATGTCTGAAATGACCAAGGGAACAAAGTTAAACTAAAGAGTTTAGGTTGTTTTCTCTTAAGAAAGATTAAAACTGAGAGTGCATATAGTCCAAGTCTGTAAAGTTCATTTTCTCAGTCTACAGCAGTCTGTTGTACCAGACCCTGTGATAAGTTCTGAGGATACAGTGACAAAGATAAGATAAAGTTCCTGCCCCTTCCAAGGATATATGCGTGTATATTTATTTATTTATAGTAAATATGAATTATTCACCAAGTTCAAGTTAATTATCATAGAGATAATCCTCTGGAACGTCAACGAAACAAGTTTGAATTCACTTGAATGTTACGAATATCAGGCAAATCTATGTGGTATGTTGAAGAAACCCTGGAGTGAGGATCAGGAGAAGGGATTCAGTCACTGAATTTGTGTGACCTGGACAAGTCTTTTAACCGCTTCTGTCAGTTGCCCCATCTGTATAAAAGACGCAGTCGAAGATCTATAGGTTTCTTTGAGCTCGAAAATTCTAAAAGTTGTCTAAAGTAGAAAATGTTGAGGAACTAATTGTCCAAAGATTTCTTAGTAGTTTCCCAAAAGGCAAATCAGGCAAATTAATATATACTATTTCCATAATGGATTAATAAGGGAACCCAGGATAATCATATACTTTTGAAGCGATGTCTTTCTGTAGCACATTTTTTTTTTTTTATTTCCATAATGGATTAATAAGGGAACCCAGGATAATCATATACTTTTGAAGCGATGTCTTTCTGTAGCACATTAGAGGCAGCACCCTATATTTGCTTAAGTGTGACCCTAGCCCATTAAAGTGGTCCTTAAGTTCCTGAAAGTTTCCTGTCTTGGGTAAGGCATGGTTACATTTTTCTATAATATTTTTCAGCATTTGTCAGTGAAATCATTTTATGAAGTTTCCATAAATCCTTATAATTTTTTTGTTTTTCACTAAGAAGAGTTAAAGGTTTTTCCTAAACATAATCAACCAAAAGCATCACATTGTGTATGGGAAAGAATCAGAGCTCTAATTTTGAGTGATTAATTTGCGATTTAGTGGAGAGCCACAGAGATAAAAGGAAATGACTAACAGAGAATAAAATTTAAAAAGGAAGTCGCATGTAAGGGAAAATTTGATAACAACGTGGCTAGGAGAGAAATACCAGTTTTATTTGTGGAATTTGAAAGAATTATGCTAATGATGGTGCTTTTTTTCTTTTGATTGTGCTTTAAGTGAAAGTTTACAAATCAAGTCAGTCTCTCATACAAAACCTTATATACACTTTGCTATATACTCCTAGTTGCGATGATGCCTCTCTTTATAATTGGTGTGGTACTGTACACAAAATACCTGAGTCTGCATATTTTTTTCTTGGTAATTTCCCGTAAGTCTATCCCATAATGGAAAAAAAAAATCCCATTAAGACTTTATTCACTGTTGTATCCCCCGCAGTGTTTTCTACATACCAAAACCAAACCCATTGCCTTCGAGTCAAATTCTGACTCATAGCGACCCTATAGGACAGAGTAGAACTGCCCCATAGGGGTTCTAAGAATTTGAATTGCTGACCTTTTGGTTAGCAGCCAAGCTCTTAACCACTGTGCCATAATCCTATCAGTGATTGGAATGGAATCCCATCTCTAATGTTGATGGTACAATCTCAGTGTGTTAATGGACTTCATAAGCATTCTAGTACTCCAGTGCCCCCATTTTATAGATGAAAACACCTAAGCCCAGGGAAGCTGACTCTCCAGTGTCACAGAACTAGATAGGGGCAAATCTAAGGCTAGAACTCAGATTTCTTGGTTTCTGGTTCACCATTCTTCCCCCACAATGTGCTTACACAGGACTTTATTTGTTCTAACTGATGTGCCTCAATTACAAAAAAAGGTTTGACATTTTGATGAGTGGTTCATAATAGATGTGAAAGCAAACTTGTTAAATTTGAGTGATAGCAAACTAAGTAGGTGGAACAAATTGGACATATAGTTAGAAATAAAATTCAATAGGATTTTCATTTAGTGTGGATAAATAAGCTGCTGAAAGTATGAATTGGTTTCCATGTAATTACTGTACGTCATACAGATAACATGAGTATCCTATTGGTTTCCATGTAATTACTGTACATCATACAGGTAACATGAGTATCCTAAGAGACACAGTGTGAGAACACATATTAACAGCGTGACGGATGCTAAAAAGAGACTATGATGGTGTTTCTACAGAATGACAGTATATGAGAGCTTTAAGTTAATCTCTCATTTGATTGCCTAAAACCATAATTTGCTGTGTGGATTTCAATAATTTAGAAAGATGTGGAATATGTAGAAAGACTACAAGAAGACAAAAAGTAGATTAAGTATTAGGAAACAGCTAGTTAAAAGTTTTAGAATTGTATTGTCTAAAGAAAGATGACCTGCTGTCATAAATATTACAGCCGGGGAAACCCTATGGGGCAGTTTGCTGTTCTTTAGGATCTCTATGAGCTGTGATTAATTCGATGGCACACAACAACAAAGAAAGGCAAGTGGAATATAGGTGTATATTTTTTTAAAGAAAAAGTTTTAAATGATAGAAGAGGTTTCAGTTAGAAGGTAGCACTTCCTGACGGTACAGATTTTTAGAGAAGTTTCATACTTTCCTTGTTAGACTAGTCATTTTCTTATTTTGAGTGCCTAAGTGAGGTTTTCTGAATAAAAGCTTAGCATTAAATGATCAATCTTAAATTCATTTTGTTTCAAGTATTCATGAAGACATGATGTTACTAATGTATTTGATTTATACCTTTATTTTAAGCTATTCCTGTTGTGTATGGCCTCTTTAATAGTTCATTGCATGATGTTTAGATGTATTTCTGTGAAAATTAGTGCCTTTAATAGTTGTTAGAATCAAAATTCCTTTGGGGAAAAAAATGAAAATGTAGTTTAAGGCAGTAATGACTAGCTTCTTTTAACTGTATTTTCTTGCAATTAAATCAGAATACTGCCAAATTAAGATAAAGCCAAAAAACTTAAAGGAGCTTGCAGCATGAAAAGATAATATAGTTTACATACCATTGCAAACTTCTATATTTTTTGAAATTCTTGAATTCTGAGTAATCACATGTGTTTATGAAAGTGATCATTAATGTGATTCTTTTTTATATTTTCTTAATTTAGAAAGTGGTGTGTATTCACAATTGGAATTTTGGTAGGTAGTTATAAATATTTAAGGAAGAAAAATAGCACCAGTAATCTCACTCTTTAAAAATAACCAGTTTGATTTGTTTATTTAGTTAGTTTTACCAATACATAGTTTTTGTGTATGTACGTTCTTAGTGTTTTACCAAATTTGGCACCATCGTTTATGCAATTTTTGGATGGGGGACAGTTGCAAATAACAATGCAGTGAACATTCTTGGCTATATAATTTAGTGTACAGTCTTAGAATTGGAATTACTTTCTAAACATTGTGTAATTGTTATTTCTTTATTATTCATCATATGTATTTCTTCCTGATTTGTCTCTGCTTTTATTTGTCTGTTTCTTAATGATTGTTGTTATTGTTCTTAGGTGCCGTCAAGTTGATTCTGACTCATACTGACCCTATAGCATAGAGTAGAACTGCACATAGGGTTTCCAAGGTGTGGCTAGTGGATTTGAACTGCCAACCTGTTGGTTAGCAGCTGAGCTCTTAACCACTACACTGCCAAGGCTTCTCTTAATGTTTAGGAGTCTTTATATGTTGAGGACATTAACTACTAAATGTGAATGTTTTTTCAAGATTGTTGTTTATTACTTAATTTTGGTTTTAAATGATTTTTTTTAAGCAGTCTGATCTGCCCAGTTTCTTCCTTTGTTGCCTGTAATATTGCTGTTTCAAAAGAACTTCCTGTGCCGCTAGCAGCTGAATGAATTTTGTTTCATTTTTCTTGTTTAATCTTTTAGTCCATCTGGTTTTTTTTTTTTTGGTAAATGCTATTAGATACGGCACTAATTTTATTTTTCTCCAAATGATTAGCTAATTATCCCAACCCCTTTCATTAGATTTTTTTTTCTTTTAATGCTAATTTATGATGTAACTTTTATGGACTTAATTCTTATAGTTACTGAAGCCTGTTTTTGGACTTAATTTCCTTCCTTTATGTTCTCTGTTCTTACACCAGTACCATCCCATTTTACATGTTTACATATAGCTGGTAGGCTTAGTCCTCCCTCATCCCTCTGTTCCAAAATTTTCCTTCGTTTTATTTACTGACCAGTTAATTTTTTCATATGAGCTTAAGTCAGAATCACTTTTCTAACTTTATCAAATCCCTTAAATATGAACATTTATTTTTAAAATACTAAGTTTTGATCTTAGAAGTATGTTTCTTAATTCATATCTTTCTTTCATGGCCTTCAGTGAAGTTTTAGTCTTTTAATTTTTACTATGTTATTTATATTATGAAAAATATATTTTTCCCATTTTTTTACTGTAGGTTTGTTTTGGGTTATACGAAAGGTATGGATTTCTGTTATATTTATGTTGTACATTTTATTTTTATTGAACTTTGTTTAGTCCTAATTATTCAGTTGTTACTTTTGACTTTTCTAGTTAGACAGTTTATCCCATGTGTCATCCTCATTTTTTAATCTTATTATTATATTTAATAGACTTTCCTTTAAATAATAGTAATGATAGGCATAATTTTCTCTTACAGTTCTGTGATGTTAAGAATGAATCATTTATAGTTGAGCAAGACTTTACTTTTTTTTAAAATCAGACATAGATGTTGAAGTTTATCAAATGCTTTTGTTGTTGTTGTTATCTACTGAGATTACATATTATGTGGTGCTCTTTTTAACCTATCCATGTGATACACTTTATAGATATTACCTTATGTTAAACTCTTACTCCTGGAATAAATGTCCTCTGTTGAGATGTGTAGCTCTTTTAGTGTACACTTGATTTCTGTTTGCAAGTATATTATCTAGAATCTTTGCATCTGTATTCATAAGTGACTGGGTCTGTAATTTTCTTCTGTGGTGCTGTCTTTGTCAGGTTTTGGAATCAGGACTAGACCAGCTCTCTAAAATGAGTTGGAACTCTTTTGCTAGTTTTCTGTACTTTGGAACAGTTTATATAGCATGGGACTCATTTGTTCTTGACAGTTTCAAGGAACTCAAGTATAAAAGCATCTAGGCCCCTTGTTGAGGCAATTCTTGACAACTTGGGTTTGGTTTGGGTTTTTTTTTTTTTTTCTTTGATTGGGTTTTTACTTCATTAGTCAATTTTGATAATTCGTCCTGGAATTCATTCAGATTTTCAAACATATTAGTATAGTATTAAATATACTGTTTTCTTATGAATTTAATACCTTTTGTATCTGTTATATCCTTAGCTTTGTTAGTTTTTTCCTTTTTTTTTTTTTTTAATTAGACTTAAAAAAACATTCTTTTTTATTTCAGACATCCTTTAGAATGGTTTTCAAAACTAGTTCAAATGAACATCCCTAAAGTGAATTGCTGTTTACTCATCCCCGGAAGAGGCAGCACTATCCTCCTTTAACGCCAACTGGTCCAAAGCAAGGAACAGAGCAAAGTCTCTGAACCCGGGAAGACCTTAAGTTGACTAAAAAAAAAAAAAAGACTTAGCCATGGTTTATTTCTATTTGGTTTTATGTATTTTTGGATTTAAAAAATAACTATTCTCTTAACAGATTGGACAGATCTACACTCCCCACACCCCCTGACTGTCCTGACTGGTTTTAGATTCCCACCTCATCATTGCTGTCTGCTGGAGTCCCAACGATTCCATTTAAATCTCTGGAGAGGGTCAGGCTAGGTCTCCTGCCTGGGAAGATGATGATACCTGACTGCTCTTCCCCTGTGCCTCAGAGACGGGGGCATTTATTCCTTATATTGACTTTTTTTTTTTTGAATCACATGCTGTATCATATTTAACCAAAATCTTTCATTTATTTTGTCATTAACCAGTTCAACACAATGTTTGATTATGTAGCTCAAGTTTTCTTGTCTTCCAAGCTTATCTTAACTCTGTGTAGGAACCTAACATTTAATAGACACTTTAAACGATTGTTAAATGAATATCCTGACAGCCTTAGAGCAACTGACAGATCACTGAGACGTTATGTCAGCATAGGTAGGACAGTAAAGTTGTCTTACCTTATTTACCCCTCATTCACTGTGCAACTCACCGTATTCCACCTTCACTGAAATTACTTAGGCAGAAGTCACTAAGTTTTCTAATAATTCAAGAAAGTAAATTTGATGGGATAATATAGTGCAACTGTATGCTTAAGAACGCTGAACTAACTTTAGTGATTGTATTGTTTGTATGCAGGGGTGGATTAACTAGTAAGCAAGGTATGCACGGGCTTCCTTGTGTGTACTTAGTAATCTGTAATGAACGATTCCACATGAGTTTCACCATCCATCTTTGACGTGGTACGTTCTATCCTACATGTATTTGAGAAACACGTCTTATTATCTCTTCTCTCACTTTTACTCTCTCGTGGAATTCCTCCTTCGTGACAGGTTGCCACCTATTGGTAGCAATACTATTGAATTTCTAAATGTGTGGTTAAAAACTGAAATAGGTGCATTGGTTTAAACTTGGTTTATTTAAATGTGTTGTAACAAGCCTGCTGTTACTCAACCAGCTCTCAGAAACTCTTCCCTGAAATGAACAGCTTTAGCGAGTAGCCAGACTAAAAATGAGCAGGGTTTCTCTGTTAGTACAGTATCACCTGCCCTCTTCTTCTGAAAGTTCATAGATCTCCTGTAAAGGAGAGAGAAGTTATATAAATGCATTCTTCATTTTAGAGCAGGGGTTCTCAATCTTGACTAAACATTGGAATTCTCTGGAGAGCTTCGGGAAAAAACACTGTTGCCTGATTTCCATGCCCTAGAGATTCTAATATGATTGGTCAGGGCTGCAGCTGGACATTGAGAGTTTTAAAAACTCACCAGGTGTTCCCAGTGGAGAGCAAAGATTGACACCTGCAGATATAGAGCAGTGGATCTCAATCAAGGATGATTTTGCTCACCAGGAGACATTTGTCAATATCTGGAGTCCTTTTTTGATTGTCACAACAGGAGTGATGCTGCTAAATATCCTACAGTCACAGGAGAGCCCCCACAATAAATAGTTACCCAGCCCAAGATATCGGTAGTGTTACTGTTGAGAGGCCTAGCTAATTACTATCTTGTTGAAGGTCTTACTGCATCTCTGAAATTTGATTGTTCAAGCAGATACTCTTTATCCTCCAGTGAGTCTAACATAGCTTCTTAGAGATTTTTTTTAAAGAAGGAAAATACTAATATATCTATGATGGGAAAATATACATATAATGTTATGGCATAGATAATAATATCACTAATATTTTAAGTCTCCCCCCACACATCTGTCAGTTTATCATACTGTGGGGGCTTGTGTGTTGCTGTGATGCTGGAAGCTATGCTGCCAGTATTTAAATACCACCAGGGTCACCCATGGCAGATAGGTTTCCGCTGAGCTTCCAGGCTAAGACAATAGGAAGAAGGACCTGGTGGTCTTCTTCTTAAAAAATTGACCAGTGAAAGCCTTAATGAATAGCAGCAGATCATTATCTGATACAGTGCCAGGAGGTGAGCCCCTCAGATTGGAGGACACTCAAAAGACGACTGGGGAGAGCTGCCTCCTCAAAGTAGAGTCGACCTTAATAATGTGAATGGTGTCAAGCTTCCGGGACCTTCATTCCCTGGTATGGTGCAACTCAAGATGAGAAGAAACAGCTACAAACATCTATTAATAATTGGAACGTGGAATGTATGAAGTATGAATCTAGGAAAATTGGAAATTTTCAAAAATGGAACACATAAACATCGATATCCTAGGCATTAGTGAGCTAAAATGGAATGGTATTGGCCACTTTGAATCATATAGTCATGTGGTCTAGCTGGGAATGACAGCTTAAAGAGGAATGGTGTTGCATTCTTCATCAGAAAGAACATTTCAAGGTCTATCATGAAGTACAATGCTGTCAGTGATAGGATAATACCCATATGCCTACAAGGAAGACCAGTTAATATGACTGTTATCCAAATTTATACACCAACAAGTAAGGCCAAAGATGAAGAAATTAAAGAGTCTTACCAACTTCTGCAGTCTGAAATCGATTGAACATGCAGTCAGGATGCAGTAATAATTACTGGTGATTGGAATGCGAAAGTTGGAAACAAAGAAGGATCGGTAGTTAGAAAATATGGCCTTGATGATAGAAACGATGCCAGAGATCACACGATAGAATTTTGCAAAACCACCGACTTCTTCATTCAGAATACTTTTTTTCACCAACATAAACAGTGACTGCATCATGGACCTTGCCAGATGGAATACACAGGAATAAAATTGACTACATCTGTGGAAAGAGATAGTGGAAAAGCTCAATATCATCACTCAGAACAAGGCTAGAGGCTGACTGCGAAACATACCCTCAGTTGCTCATAGGCAAGTTCAAGTTGAAGCTGAAGAGAATTAGAACAAGTTGATGGGAGTCAAAGTATTCCTTGAGTGTATCCCACCTGCATTTAGAGACCATCTCAAGAATAAGTTTGATGCGTTGAACACTAATGACCAAAGACCAGATAAGTTGTGGAATAACATCAAGGACATCTTGGATGAAGAAAGCAAGAGGTCATTAAACAGACAGGAAAGAAAGAAAAGACCAAAATGGATGTCAGAAGAGATTCTGAAATTTGCTCTCGAACACCGATTAGCCAAAGCAAACAAAGAAATGATGAAGTAAAAGAGCCGAACAAAAGATTTCAAAGGGTGGCTCGAGAAGGCAGTATTATACATGTATTATAATGACACGTAAAGACCTGGAGTTAGGAAACTAAAAGGAAAGAACATGCTCAGCGTTTCTCAAGCCGAAAGAACTGACGTAAAAATTCAAGCCTCGAGTTGCAATATTGAAGGATTCTACAGGGAAAATATTAAATGACACAGGAAGCATCAAAAGAAGATGGATGGAATACATAGAGTCACTATACCAAAAAGAACTGGTCGTCATTCAGTCATTTCAGGAAGTAGCATTATGATCAGGAACCAATGGTACTGAAAGAAGAGGTCCAAGCTGTACTGAAGACATTGGCATAAAACAAGGCTCCAGGAATTGATGGAATACCAATTGAGATGTTTCAGCAAATGGATGCAGCACTGGAAGTGCTCACTCATCTATGCCAAGAAATTTGGAAGACAGCTACCTGGCCAGCCAACTGGAAGAGATCCATATTTATGCCTATTCCAAAGAAAGGTGATCCAACCAAATGCAGAAATTATTGAACAGTATCATTAATATCATACACAAGTAAAATTTTGCTGAAGATCGTTCAAAAATGACTGCAGCAGTACATCAACAGGGAACTGCCAGAAATTCAAGCTGGGTCAGAAGAGATGTGGAACCAGGGATATCATTGCTGATGTCAGGTGGATCTTGGCTGAAAGCAGAGAATACCAGAAAGATGTTTACCTGTGCTTTATTCACTGTGCAAAGGCATTCGACTACGTGGATCATAACAAATTATGGGTAACATTGTGAAGAATGGGAACTCCAGAACACGTAATTGTGCTCATGAGGAACCTGTACATAGATCAAGAGGCAGTTGTTCAAATGGAACAAGGGAATATTGTGTGGTTTAAAGTCAGGAAAGGTGTATGTCAGGGTTGTACACTTTCACCATGCCTACTCAATCTGTGTGCTGAGAAATAATCTGAGAAGCTGGACTATATGAAGAGCAGGGCATCAGGACTGGCGCAAGATTCTTTATTCTGCATTATGCAGATGACACAGCCTTGCTTGCTGAAAGTGAAGAAGACTTGAAGCACTTACTGATGAAGATCAAAGACTCTAGCCTTCGGTGTGGATTACACGTTAACATAAAGAAAACAAAAATCCTCACAACTGGACCAATAAGCAACATCATGATAAACGGAGAAAAGATTGAAGTTTTCAAAGATTCCATTTTACTTGGATCCACAATCAACACCCATGGAAGCGGCAGTCAAGAAATCAAAGGTTGTATTGCACTGGCCAAATCTGCAAAAGATCTCTTTAAAGTGTTGAAAAGCAAAGATGTCACTTTGAAGACTAAGGTGCATCTGACCCAAGCCATGTTTTCCGTTTTCACATATGCCTGCAAAAGCTGGAAAATGAGTAAGGAAGACCAAAGAATAGTTGACGTCTTTGAATTAAGGTGTTGGTGAAGAATATTGAATATACCATGGACTGCCAGAAGACCAAACAAATCTGTCTTGGAAGAAGTACAGCCAGAATGCTCCTTAGAAACGAGAATGGTAAGACTACATCTCACACACTTTGGACATGTTACCAGGAGGGACCAATCCCTGGAGAAGGACATCATGCTTGGTGAAGTAGAGGGTCAGCAAAAAAGAGGATGATCCAGCAAGAAGGATTGACACAGTGTCTGCAACAGCGGGCTGAAGCATAACAATTGTGAGGATGGCAGAGGGTCGGGCAGTGTTTTATTCTGTTGTACATAGGGTTGTTATGAGTTGAAACTGACTCGGTGGCACCTAATAGCAACAACATGTAGTTGTCTTTACCAGTGCTGTTTTTTTGTGTGTACTTGAGTTACTGCCATATTTTTACACAAATAACGTGCTCCTTTAGTGTTTGCCAGCTGCTCCCTCCCCACCATGAGGTATTTTTGTATGTGCACTATGCTGATTTTTTTTACAGCAACATTTTTTTAAAAATTGGCATAGCAGCGCTTACAAAAATAGCTCCCGGGGGGAGGGAAATGTTGGCAAATGTAGAAGGTGTGCATTATCTGCATAAAAGTACAGTGTCTGTTGTCCTTTTATTTAAGCCTGAAGGACTCCCTTTAGTATTTCTTGTAGGGCAGATGTGCTAGTGACAAACTGAGTTTTTGTTTAAGTTGCAGTGTCTTAATTTCCTCCTCATAGTTGAAGGATAGTTTTGCTGGATGTAGAATTCTTGATTGACAGTCTTTTTCTTTCAGCACTTTGAATGTGTCATCCGACTGTCTTCTGGCCTCCATTGTTTCTGATTAGAAATAAGCTGTCACTCTAATTGAGGATCCCTTGTACACCATGAGTTGTATCTCGTTGCTTTTAAGATTCTTTCTCTGTCTTTGGCTTTTGACAGCATGATTGTGGAATGTCTCACTGTCAATCTCTTTGACTTTGTGTCCTACTTGAATTTTCTTAAGCTTCAAATTAGATTATTACTTAAGACTAGATTGTTTTGGTTCATGTTTTTCATCAGATACAGGATGTGTTGACCATTATTTCTTAAAATATTTTTTCTGCATTTCTCTCTCTTCTTTCCTCTGGGCCTTTCATATATGTATATTAGTCTCTCACCGGTTCCTGAGGCTCTGTTTCTTGTTCTTCATTCTTTTGTCTTTCTGTTCTTCAGACAGGATAATTTCAGTTGACTCTTTTCATGTATGCCACTTCTTTCTTCTGTCTGCTCTAATTTGCTGTTGAGCTTTTCTAATCAGTTTTTTCATTTCAGTTATTGTACTTTTCAACTCCAGAATTTCTGTTTGCTTCCTTTTTGTAATTTCTGTGTCTCTGTTCATATTCTCTATTTGGCAAGACATGGTTTCCCATAGTTCTTTGAACATACTAAAATTGCTGTTTTAAAGTCTTTGTCTAGTAAGTCAAACATCTAGGCCATCTCAGGGACAGTTTCTAATCATTTCTGTTTTTCCTGTGCATGGGCTATACTTCGTATGTCTCATAATTTTTGCTTCAAACTATATATTTAATATAATATGGCACTCTGGAAATCATATTCTCCCCCTGCCCAGGTTTTTTTGTTGCTCCTGCTTGTCGTAGTCATTTTCTTTACTTTTCTGAACTAGTTCTGTAACATCTGTATTCTTTGTCTTGTGTGACCATTGAAGTTTCTACTCAGAGTGGTGTTCAGCTAATGATTGGACAGAGTTCCTTAAACACCTGGAAACAATGAGTCTCTCAGTCTTTGCTGAGGGGATCTGTGTGCATGTTTGGCATGCTGTCAACATTCAGCCAGGTAGTTAACAACTCTGCCTTAGCCTTCTCTTCCTGCTTTCGTAGAGCCTTAAAGGTAGCCAGACATGAGAGGTTAGGGCTTTCTGATTTCTTTCCTGGTGTTGTGGACAGCCCTGTGTGTTTATGGGCCCTTCTAGATTCTCAGGAATATGGTCAGAGTCAGGCAGTTTCAAAGAGTTTTTCTTCCCAGAGTATCAAGATCTAATTCCTCTTAAGAAGTATTGGAACATTTCAGCAACTGTTCCGCTTTCAAAGGCTCAAACCAGGTTGATATTTGACCATATTACTTTTTCCTTATTTGTCTTCCACATTACTTAGCAAATGCATTCTTTGATTAACATGTTTAAGGGTATGTAATTCTACTATGTCTGTAGAACCTCCTTAAATTTTCGTATCCTTTTTGATCACCTGTAATAAATGAATGCTAAGACTCACCAAAATAACAATATAGGTCCTTGGTAAGAAACGGGTTTTATAATAAAAATTTGATCTCTCTTCTTTTCTTTGCACATAGTAGAAAAAATTACATCATTTTGGTTGTTTTCAAAGCTTTCAATATGCTTCAAAAAAAAAAAAAAAGAAAACCAAACCTGTTGCCATCAAGTGGATTCTGATTCATAGCAGACCTATAGGACAGAGTAGAACTGCCCCATAGAGTTAACAAGGAGCGCCTGGTGGATTCACACTGCCAGCCTTTTGGTTAGCAGCCGTAGCTGCTAATCACTACGCCACCAGGGTTTCTTTCAATATGCTTTACACTTTTATTGCTAATTTATGACTTCGGTATGTTTACAGTCATTAATTAGCACCAAAAGTGTCTCATCTATAAGATGAGTAGGTTAGACTAGATGACCAAGATCCTTTCCAGGTTCACTTCTGTGCAAATTCCTCACCTACAAATTGTGTATGATAATTGCCTCACAGTTGTCAGGACGATCTAATGAGGTAATGTATGTACCCCAAAACCAATGAAACCCACTACCCTTGAGTCCATTGTGACTCATAGCAACCCATAGGGTTTCCAAGGCTTTAAATCCTTACAGAAACAGACTGCCACATCTTTCTGCCACGGGCCACTGGTGGTTTTGAACCATTGACCTTTTGGTTAGCAGTCAAATGCTTTAACCAGTGTGACAGCAGGGCTTCTTCACACACACAAAGCTCTCACAAAAAGTCTGGTATGGTTAGATATCCTGTGTCTGTATTTTGCCACCTGCCTTTTATGATGTTTGTTTTTATTTTTCATGCCTTTAAAACATTATCTACCTTTAAATTGTTTCTTTAAATTGTAAATGGTATGAGTGAACATTAAAAATTGAATTGCTACCACGGATTTTAAGTGACTTGTTCATGGTCATGTTAAATGTTAACCTTAATTTCAGAGTCTTAAAATGAAGCATACTTTGTATTTTTTGTATAGAGAATGCAAAAGAACAAATGGTCTCATTTTAAGAATGGCGTTAGGGTGTTATTTATTCTGTAAACAGAACATTCTCTGTTCCTCGCCCTTTTTTGATTCTTGTATAAATATGACTCTGAGTTAGGTGTTCGTTGACACCATATCTTGCTTGATTAATCTGCAGTTAAAATTACAAAACAGGAAAAGGAGACGTAAACTAATCAAGGGTCTCACATGACCTGGAAAGACCTGTGGTTTGTTATCCAGCGCTGGTTTCAAAATTATGAATAGATACTCTATTAATACTTATTAAATTAGATTTAAAAGCAATCATTGAATATCCAGATTTTTCCAATGGGAAAGGGGCTCTAATAATGGAATTCTTTTCTTTAAAAATTAGAATTGCTGAAAATTGGATAGGCCGCCTTTACAGTGTAGATCCCTGGTCCATCAGGGGAAGTGTTCACATGAGGTAGCACATTATTTAGAAATCTGGCCGTGTCCACCTCTGGCAGGAAGTTGAACTATACAACTTTTGAATTTATTTCCAGGTCACACAACTCGACACAAAATGAAGGCATTGAGGACCTGTTCCTGGTATTGTTATTATTGTTTTTAAATCGAGACTCTCTTATTTTTTTCTCTTTGATATGTGAGATACCAGGAATAGAAGTTTGAATCATAAACATTTAGTTTTCTTTTCTTCCTGACATTGCCTGCCATTTGATTCAGAAGGAATATTTTGATCTGCTTATATACCTACAAAGTAGTTTTAATACTTACCCACTTAAAAAAGTACTTAGAGAGTTCAAAAAATAGTTTAAACAGAGAAGAAAATATTCTTTGGTGGTTACGAGAGTAGGGAGGGAGAAGGGTTTTCACAAATTAGATAGTAGATAAGAACTATTTTAGGTGAAGGGAAAGACAACACACAATAAAGGAGAGGTCAGCACAACTGGACTAAACCAAAAGCAAAGTTTACTGAATAAACTGAATGCTTCGAAGGCCAGCGTAGCAGGGGCGGGGGTTTGGGGACCATGATTTCAGGGGACATCTAAGTCAACTGGCATCATAAAATCTATCAAGAAAACGTTCTGCATCCCGCTTTGGACAGTGGCGTCTAGGGTCTTAAACACTAGCAGGCAGCCATCTAAGATGCATCAATTGGTCTCGACCCACCCGGAGCAAAGGAGAATGAACACCAAAGACACAAGGTAAGTAGGAGCCCAAGAGACAGAAAGGACCACATAACCCAGAGACTACATCAACCTGATACCAGAAGAACTAGATGTTGCCCGGCTACAACCGATGACTGCCATGCCAGGGAACACAACAGAGGACCCCTGAGGGAGCAGGAGAGTAGTGGGATGCAGACCTCAAATTCTTGTAAAAAGACCAGACTAAATGGTCTGACTGAGACTAGAAGAACCCCAGAGATCATGGTCCCCAGACCTTCTGTTAGCCCAAGGACAGGAACCATTCCCAAAGCCAACTCTTCAGACAGAGATTGGACTGGACTATGGGATAGAAAATGCTAGTGGTGAAGAATGAGCTTCTTGGATCAGGTAGACACATGAGACCATGTGGGCAGTTCCTGTCTGGAGAAGAGATGAGAGGGCAGAGGGGATCAGAAGCTGGCCGAAGGTACACGAAAATAGAGAGTGGAGGGAAGGACTGTGCTGTCTCATTAGGGGAGTGCAACTACGAGCGTATAGCAAGGTGTGTATATAAGTTTTTATATGCTTTGTGCCCTGCTTCACCTTTTGTTTTTGTTCTTTGGGCCCATTTACCAGTGCTGTCATGGGAGTCAGTGGACAGTGTTCTCGTTTGTGCTTTTTTTTTTTAAATGTCTTTTTAAAGTTTAAAATCTCTTGCTTTTGGTTCTTTTTTTCCTTCTTAGAGTTGTAAATATGGCATCCAGGAGGGCTTAATGTGACTCCTAAGTCTTGTTCTTGGTGCTGAGTGTGCAGTGGTGAACCAGATGGATATGGCCACTGTCCTGACTGAACTTAGAGTCTAACGGAGGGGACAAGCCACAAGTACATTAACCCTTACATTACCGTAAACCGTGAGGAGGAGGCAGACAGAGTACACTGATAGGAAATGCTAGTGGGAATGGGGCAGGAGGGCCCTGCTTTAGGTACGGGAGTCAGAAGACACCCTTTCATAATTGGAACATTTAAGCTGGGACTTGAAGGATACTAACAGTACCATTCCAGGTAGAGGAACAACATGTGTCCAGACCCTGAAGCACAAAGAGCCTCATTTTATTCACTTTTTCTTTATATCATCAAGATGACTGATCAATTTGCTACTGAATGTGTAACGATTTAATGCAATTTGTTTAAATTGTCAGCACCCCAAAATAATCGTCACTTAACCTTGTGCCTTGAATCTTGACCCCTGACCCCTGTAGGTCACCTTTAGTTTCAATTTAAATGTGCAGTATTTAACTTAATACTTCCCATATAGGAAATTTTCAGTACATGTTCTCTTTCCCTTTACCGTACTCTTCATCATTGTTGGTAACGTGTTGCATGGCACACACACACCCCAAGAGGGAGAGGGTAGGTAGGATTCCTTGTGGAATAAGGGAGGGGACAACCAAGAGAAATACCATTGTGCTAGCTAGCTATGCAGACCTATCCCCATTCCCTGTGTATGAAGGTTCCCTGGGTCCCTTATCTCTTCCTGAGCCTCTCCCACTTTGACGTCATGACTTTTGGTCCCTTAGGAGTGTTGTCAAGATATTTAGCAGTCCACAGGGGCCAAGGCCTGGTTACCATTATCCCCTGCCCATCATGTCTCCAGTTGTTCTCCTTTCCATTCTTCCCTGATTCTCTCACTTTGGCTCTCCACCTTGGGATTTGTTCATCAGGAAGCTGCTGTGGTTGATGCTAAAATGGGGTGACGTGAGGAGTTGGGGGTGATTGAATTACTTTGGAGGTTGTCTGACTTCCTCTTTCTTGGTATTTTCTAAGTAATGGCTCTCCCCAAAGGCCAACAGTTACAAGGAAGGCCTTGGCAGTCAAAACAGCCTTAGTCTACTGCTGAGCTGGTATTGAGGAGGGATTGGCCTTTTATCTTTGATTGGCAGCCCTAGAAAAAAATAGAATACCTGATTCCAGTAGTAGTTAAGACTCTTGGCTTGTTTTGTGGAACCCTGGTGGCAAAGTAGTTAAGAGCTGCGGCTGCTAACCAAAGGGCTGGCAGTTCGAATCTACCAGCCACTCCTTGAAAACTGTATGGGGCGGTTCTACCCTGTCCTGTAGGGTCACTGTGAGTCAGAATTGACTCGACGGCAACGGGTTTGGTTTTTGGTTTTGAATGGGGGTTGAAGAGCCCTGGAGCTGGTGCAGTGGTTAAGGCATTCGGCTCCTAACTGAAAGGTCAGCAGTTTGAACCCACCAGCCGCTCTGTGGGAAAAAGATATGGCAGTCTAGTTCCATAAAGATTCACAGCCTTGAAAACCATAGGGGGTTGCTGTAAGTCGGAATAGACTCTGAAGGCAACCGGTTTGATATAGGTTAATGGGATCGTGGGGTAGGAGGGAGAACACTGGACCATTAGAACCTCTTTCTGTTCCTTTGTTTTTTCCCTTATCAGTAAAATGAGAGTGTTGGTGTAGATGATCTCAGAGGTCCCTTTTAATGCTAGCATATCATGCTTCTAAATTTTAAACCATATAGTCGTGTTGTCTCTACCATACAGATATATCTGTCATGTCTGACATAGATGATCTTTGTATTGGAAATTATCCCATACATGAGCTTAATATGTATGTGGAAACTTGGAGCCCCGCTGGTTGAGCTTATGTTACAGCGCAGGTTTTAATGTACTTGGGAAGCTTTGCACCGTCCCTGTAGCTTATTGTGAGATTCTTGAATGCTATTGAAAGCAGCACTGTATCCACTGAAGATGAAACCAGATAACTAAGCCTGAGTTAATTCATTTCTCCAAAAAGTGGTGATCATATATGGATGAAAACTGTGGTGAATGACTTGTAGTTTCTCACTTTGTCAAAGGGAACAAGGTTGTATTGGAATAACTCCGTGCTGCGTAACGCTGCCTTCTGTTGCTCTCTGAATTGGTCCCTCCCTCTTTTGCAGGAGCTATTGTGACAATCTTGGTTACCATCCATTAAGTGCTGCTGACTTTGGAAAGATAATGAAAAACGTCTTTCCAAATATGAAGGCACGGCGCCTGGGCACGAGAGGCAAATCTAAATATCCTTTACCAGAAGAGTTTTAGTAATCTCTTTAGTTCCCAGTTACTACAGAACATCTGTTGTTGTAGTTCAACTAGCAACTATATTTAGAAATAAATTTAAATCAACAAATATAAGCAACTCAAAAGTACTTAGTAGCATAACTCTAAATCTTACTTTCCCAGCTATTTTAAACTGTAAGAGAACTAGCCAGTAACAGTTCATGTATTAGGATTGCGACAGATTTCACCATATTCATCACTGTAATGTGTTTCTTCATGGTCTGATCTTTCTGTGTTTTCTTCAACAGTAAGAATTTTGGGGACCTGCCATAGTTCAGCAATTGTAAATTATAGGAATAGTAGTCAAGAAAGATGTTATAGTTCAGCAGTTAAGATTATAGGAATAAAAGTAAAGAAAGATGTTAGTCTTTAAATCTTAGCTCTTTTCCTTTCTCTAACTTAGGAACATTGGGACCTCCTTGGCAAAAAACAGAACATTCCATGAAGTTTTTTGTGGAATTTTTACTGAAAGATTTGTATTCTCTTTAAGGCATTTTTCAGCCAGCAATTTAAAGCCGGTATTAAAATTGAAGGCAGGGCACAGGAAGGTCCCTCTTGTGATAGAGAAGATCTTAGGAGCAGGCAGAAGTCAGGAAATTAAAGTGAAGAACTTTTTAAAGTCCTTTCTACTCTTGGAAAAAGAAGGAAGAACAGAGGATCTCTGTATCATATTAGAAATAAGTCATTTTCTCCCTGGTTGTCTCTTGTTCTTTTTCAAAACGTGAAATTAGTTACTATGGAGTAGAGGAGTAGACTAGAAAGTGAAGGCCACTTTTGTAAAATGGTTCCCCATTTTCTTTAACCATTTGCTGCATGACCTACCCTTGTTTCCTGAATACAAATAGAAATGTCTTGATGTGTCTTTGGCATGTTACAGGTGATAATCCTATGCGTTTCAGTGGAAAAAGAGAAATGAAAGGTTAAAGCCCTTGTGACACTCTTAAGAGTTGTTTTTGTCCCAGTGCCCTAGGCTAAAGTTTCCCTTCTCTGTGCCAGGTTTCCATCTGGCTATTCCTTTCCTTCTGACCTGTTTGTTACTGGTGGCTGGCACAGCCTGCCAGGAACATTTATTCATAAAATTTATAACAGATGAGAACCATTTGGTTTCATTTGAGATAGTAACATTGATTATTCTGGTTTCAAAAGAGTAGAAGTGGCCTGAGTTTCTGATAATTGTTTCTCTTACTGAAGAATTCAGAAAGTAGATGTTATCTCGTGCTAATTTTATTCTCATTTCATATGTAGTTACTTCTCAAATGCCACCTATATGTATAAGTACTTCATTTAATTTAGAGTATTTTAGACCTTAACTCTTTATTACATATTGCTACAGTGGATTAAGAAAAAAAGCTCTTGTTCATATGCCAACACTGCCCAACCTTGACTTTCACAAAACTGGAGATGGGGTAAGACCTCTGCCTTTTCTTTGTAATAAGTAGAATTGTACGATTGTACCAACACTGACATGCATACTGTGTAGTCTTATTTGGATCAAAGCTGGGATCAAGGAACTGTATCTTTTACAAAATAGATAAACCAAAACATGGCACAGTGGCAGAAAAGAGTTAGCGTATCTAATGTATATCAACATGGCTGGTGAAATTAGAAGAAACAAACATTTATAATTACTGATTTATGGATGTACCCATGATACATATCGTCAAGAGGGAAAAAGCAAGTTGTTGGGTCATGTGTATAATGGGAATTTTTTCAGAAGAAAAAATACACACTAGTGGCACAGAATGAAAAACTAGGCTAGCGACCTGCTTTGTTTTGTTAATGTTAGAAAGATTTAAAAAATCCATTAGTCTTCTTATATGTTTAACAGCCCTTTAACGTGTTGTATTCACAATGCTGCTGAGGGGGGCTGTGCAGCAGTAGATGTGGGCCTCTAATTTGCAAGGCTCTAATATGCCAAAATACTACTTTGACCCAACAGATTTAGATTGTATCTCCTAATTAAGAGAACATATTTTGAGTGTGCTTGAATTGAACTTCTTTTTGAACTGTCCTTTAAAAGTTAACTTTTCCTTTTTCCTTTTTTTAGTTGGAAGGTGCTGAACCTTCTGGGCAGCTTCAAAATATTGATGAGGAAGTTATCTCTTCTGCCTGCCGTCTTGTGTGTGAGTGGGCCCAGAAAGTGTTAAGCCAGCCATTTGACACAGTCTTGGAATTAGCCCGCTTCCTTGTAAGAAGCCACTATATAGGCACCAAGTCACTGGCAGCTCTAACTGTGATGGCCGCAGCACCAGCAGGTACGAAATTAACTGTTGTTAACAGGCTAAAACTGACCCAAGTTGTTACTAAGTTAGAACTGGTAGCAGAAGAAAAGTTCAGCCAAAGGTCTTCTTCATCCATTTAATATTTAGATGAGTTCAGTCTTACTGAATCATTAAATTCATACAGAGTTGTTGAGCCAACAACAAAATAATAATAATTTCATTATAAAGCTTAAAACAGTATTTTCATGTATTGTTCTGTTGTAATATGAAACAATATTTCCCAGTTGATATTAATTTTTCCACTGCTGTTTTAAAAACTTTTAAATGTGTGGTTATGTGCTTTTAAGTGTATAAGCAAATCCATTGCCCTAAAGTTGATTCCAACTCATCATGACCCTATAGGACAGAGTAGGGCTGCCCCACAGGGTTTCCAAGGAATGGCTGGTAGATTTGAACTGCCAGCCTTTTGTTTAGCAGCTGAACTCTTAACCGCTGCGCCACCAGAGCTCCTTTAAGTATATAAAACCCACTGCTGTTTTTTGTCTAGTCAATTCGACTCATAGCAAAGTATATATGTGTATCTAAATTAATAAATATTTGAAGTAAAATAATATTAAATTTTAAAATTACTTGCTCAAGAAGCTAGTGCTTATGAATAAAATAATCTTTGGACACTGTGAAAGGTACCTGGGTCATACAGAAGATAAACTGTGTGAAGCATTACTGTGAAATACTAAGAGTGATGCTTTTAATATGCATTTATATGATATTTCCATTCAAAGAGGAATATTTTAGGAATTGACAGTATTGTTGGAGTAAATAACTTCCTCCTAAATAACTGTGAAACTCTGTTAAGTATCAGTTCAGGTGAAATTTTTTAAATGTCTTCTTTAGTCATATCATGAAACCTAAAGAACTGGCAGATGAAATTGTGTCGTTACTCTAGGGAATTATTATTTCTATGAAAAGTGTATTATCATGAAACTTGTTTTCTAAGAAGGATTCTTCTAATTACTAAATCTAAATCTTTTTCAATCTACAGAATTATAGTCTCTTAATTCACTTTTTTTAGTGTCTTGTACATTTTAATGCCATGTCACCATTTTCCTTTCAGTTTCTGCTCATCAGATGCTTTAAGTACCTGTGATCTCTGTGTGTGTGTGTTGTTGTGTATCGTTTCATGGTCAATTGAGGACCAGTTTTAGCAAAATGACCTCTTACAGGAGCCTAGGGATAATTTTCCTGGCTGTCTAGGTGCAAACTAGATGACCTAAGTCTGTTCATCAAGCATGAGAGGGCTCACCCAGCCTTGTCTCTCTAGATCACTCACATATGTTATTTCGTTTAATTTCTCAGCAGTCCTGTGAGCTAGGTGATGTTTCTTCCCATTTTAAAGATCAGGAAACAGACTTGGGGAGTAGGAGTGGATTAATCAGTAAGCAAGGTACGCATGGGCTTAGTTGTGTTTACGTACTAATCTGGAGCACAATTTCACACATGCTTATTGGGTAATCCGTCCCTGTTGGGGAGGTTAAGTAATTTGTACGTGGGCAGATAAGTAGTGGGGCCAGAATTTGAATCCTTATTGGTCTCTCTCCAGGTTAACCCCATTATACCAACTGCCTTCTTATTTTATGGCAAAACGAAGCTTTAAAAGATGTGGACCCTTCAATATTCTGTATTCTCTTTCTCCTTCCCCTTCTCACATTTAGAAGAATACATTTAACGGGTTGAAGACTCAGGAGTAGGGGCAGATTATCCAGAGGTGCTTACCTGAACAGGATCACTACAGATGTCTAAGTAAGCACAAGTAAACCATGTTTACCTTGCTTACTAGGTCATCAGCCCCTATCCGGGATTGTAAATTTGAAAAGAGGCTTTGATTCTGTAGGAAGGTGCTATAGGGTTGGAATAGAGATGCCAGCCATACCTAGAAGCAGAATCTTTGATGTGGTAAAAAAAAAAAAAAAAATTTTGCTCACTACAGATGATCTGGTAAGCAGGGTAAACGTCATGCTTACCTTGCATCTGAGACACTTCTCCACAATGAGGAGACATCATGGAGAAAAGAAGCCTGTCTGCGTTCCCCACGTTATTCAAAGTCTGACCTGAGGAAATGGTGGATGAATTGAATGAATGGATTTTTAAGTGTAAAGTGTGCTTTTCTAACACGTGTACTAAAAATTAATCGTATGTACAGGTGTTTTCCCATTCTGAAAGCAGTCACCTTGAGAGGCTAAACAGTAACAATTGTATAATTATTCCAAACATTTGTAGAATCTTTTGAATGTTGTTCTCATCTATTACGGCGTTCTTTTGAACATCCCTGGTGGTGATTAATCTTCGTGCTTTGAAGGTGAATTTGTTTTTTTGTAAATATAGTCTCCATGTTAAGAACAGGTTGTGTTTCAAATGTCCTTTTGTAAGTCAGCTGCTTGGAACTCATTCCTCTCCTGAACCCCTGGCACTTTGGGTAAACAGCCTGAGCTGTGAGCTACTGGCAGAGACTCTCAGGGGCATAGGTGCCGGGGAGCCAGAGCAGAGGCTGGCGTCTGGGGCTGAGAAGTGCAATTTGAGCTGGATTTGAGGAGAAGAATTAGTACTGTACTTAGGGGTTGAAAGGGAGTCGAGAGATGAAGGATTATTGAGGAGTGAGTGTGGGAGAGGGTTTACAGGCTGTTCTTTCTAGCCTCCTGCCTCCCCACCCCCTAAGTTATTGCTGTACACTGGAGTAATGAAGAGCAGAAATCGGGAAGGAGAACCAGCTATGCGGCAGGAGAGTGTCTCCCTTTTCCTCTCCACCACTTTTGCCCGCCGTAGCTTTCTAGGGATCTTAATGTGACACCCTAAATGCAAATGGCTTGTTTGTGTAGAACAGCATTTTATTGCATAATCAATTTCGTTAAAATTTATATGTTGCTTATTTTATCATTCCTTTTTTTTAGTGTTTATCCTACTAGTGTTATAAAAAGTTTTCTCAGCAACACTTTTCAGAATATCTTAACTTTAGTCTTATCAAAAAACTCTGCTTAATTTCTCCTCGGTCATACTAGAATAATTGTATAGGAATAGTTAAAACAGCAGTACCAATTTTTGTGGGTTTCTGGCAGGATCAAAAAATTGTTTTCGCCTATACAATTTTTTCCAAGATGCAGATGATTTCAGCAAATATTTATGGAGTTCCTCTTGTGGGCTGAATATAAAATCATTAAAATGCAAGAATTTCTAATTAGAGGAAGGAGGGAGGAAAACCTACTTATATCTGCTGATAAAATGTAGAATGTGGTGTCTTTGCATCCATTTATCTTAGCTTCTGCACATTTCTGACACAGCTCCAACTCTTTAAAATCCTCATCTGTTAGTGTTGGTTTAACTAAAACTACCACCTGAGTTGAACCATATTTTAAGGTATCAGTTAAAACCATTTTGACAAATATGTATAAATTGGAAGCTTAATTGTATGTTTTATAAGTAAATCATGGATTAAAATTTGCAGTTTTGGTTGCTTTGTCCAGTAGATGGCTACATATTCAAAGAAATTGAGCCATTCTTGGTGGCATAGTGGTTAAAAGCCTATGGCTGCTAACAAAAGGTCGGCGGTTTGAATCCACCAGGTGCTCCTTGGAAATTCTATGGGGCAGCTCTACTCTGTCCTGTAGGGTCGCTATGAGTCGGAATCAACTCGACAGCAACGGGTTTGGTTTGGTTTGGTTGCTTTCTGTAAAGAAGTGTATGTATTTTAGTTGCCCTTTCTGTTTATTTTCAGGAATTAAGGGACTCACCCAGCAGTCTGCGTTTATGCCCACAGCTGAAAGTGACTCCTTTCAGCCTCAGGTGAAGACTCTGCCATCTCCTATTGATGCTAAACAGCAGTTGCAACGGAAAATCCAAAAGAAGCAGCAGGAACAGAAACTACAGTCCCCTTTGCCAGGAGAATCCTCAGCAAAAAAATCAGAAGGCTCTACAAGCAATGGAGCCACCAATGTTTCTAACGGAAACCCCGCAATCCTTTCTCCTCAGCCTATTGGTATCGTGGTGGCAGCTGTCCCGAGTCCCATTCCGGTAGTGTCATTATTCTTGGAATAGTTGGAAGTCAGTCATTTAACTAAAAATGATAGATGGGAGGGAGACAAGTGTAGGTGTAGAGGCAGCTGTAAGACTGACTTTGTGGCCACAGACAGACTCATCTTCTGTCAGTTGTCCTTCACTCAGGATGTGCACTGTTGACTACAGAGTGAGCCGTAGAGTGAACGTAAGGGAAACACAAAGACACAGAATAGCAGAGCATGCACGTAACCAGTCAGTGCTCATGTAAGTGAGAACACAAGACACGGGATAGAAGAGCACACGTGTAACCAGTCAGCGCTCATGTAAGGGAAAACACAAAGACACAGGATAGCAGAGCACGCACGTAACCAGTCAGCATTCAAGTAAGTGAAAAATCAAAAACAGGATAGCAGAGTACGCATGTAACCAGTCAGCACTTGTGTAAGGGAAAACACAGATACGGGATAGCAGAGCACGCGTGTAACCAGTCAGCGCTCATGTAAGTGAAAACACAGATACAGAATAGCAGAGCATGCATGTAACCAGTCAGCGCTCATGTAAGTGAAAACACAGATACAGGATAGCAGAGCACACATGTAACCAGTCAGCACTGATGTAAGTGAAAACACAAAGACACAGGATAGCAGAGCACACATGTAGCCAGTTAGCATTCATGTTTTAAGCGATGAGTCATTTTGAGTTATTTTGTCTTTGGCTGAGCCAAGATGACACAATTGCAAACTTTTTTTTGGTTTACATTTTTTTCTTTTTAATATTCAGACAGAGCAAAATTGCCATGTTTTCCTAGAACTTTCATGTGTACCTACCTCTGTGGCTTACTGGACATAGGACCTTGGACAATTTTCCTAGCTACTCTCAGTTGGTTTCCCCTTATCTATAAAGAGAGGTTAATAGTGTTTTCCTTTCCTGTTTTACACAACCAGGGTTAGATGAAGGTGTTTTTAAAGTGAGAGTATTGTTCTAAAGCAGGCTGGTATTTTATGTCCTTATTGATGATATCGTTAGACTATCTTATTTTCTTGTTCTTCTCATCGTCGTCATTGTCATTCAAACATGTGATGTCTGGTATCCACACTCTGGCACTGTTCACCGTAGAGCAAACTGAGTGCATGGTAGTTCTGTCTGGAACTTTATCCACAGTGGTTTAGCTGCTGAAGCTCAAGGTGTTACTGTTTTTAGTTGCCTTTGAGTCAGCTCTGACTCATGGTAACCCTATGTGTTACAGGGTAGAACTGCTCCATAGGGTTTTCTTGGTTGTAATCTTAACAGGAGCAGATCGCCAGATCATTTCTTTCACAGTACCACTGAGGAGGCTTGAACTGCCAACCTTTAGGTTAGCAGTCGAGCACAAACGGCACCATGCAGGAACACAAGTCCAAGGTGAACCCAGTTAGAAGATAGTCTCCTCTGAGAGTGAGCCATCATGGCGTAGACTCCAGTAGATACCTTCATAGCTGCTTGTTTCTTCAAAATTCTCTCCTCTTCCTGGAACCTCCTCAGAGTCATTGCTTCGGCAAGGACTCATTGCAAGTGTAAAGTTTTTAGTCTCGTTGATTGAAAAACATTCTAGTATTTTTCTTTTATTATTTTATAGCTATTATGGTAATGTGTGTACATCTGATTATATAGAACATCGTCTAAAGCACTCTCTTCTAACATAGGAACTGTCTTTTTTTTTTTCTTTTTCACATTAACGTTTAATAAATGCCAGGTTACTATACAGGTGTATAAATTACTGTTTATTTTAGACTGGTTAAATCTGACTTTTGTTTTCCTCCTTTTAACAGGTCCAGCGGACCAGGCAATTGGTAACTTCACCAGGTCCAGTGAGTTCTTCTGATGGCAAAGTTCTTCCCCTCAATGTCCAGGTGGTCACTCAGCACATGCAGTCTGTGAAACAGGCACCAAAGACTCCCCAGAATGTTCCAGCCAGTCCTGGTGGGGATCGTTGTGCCCGGCACCGTTACCCTCAGATCCTGCCCAAGCCAGCCAACAGCAGTGCCCTCACCATCCGCTCCCCCACAACCGTGCTCTTCACTAGCAGTCCCATCAAAACTGCTGTCGTACCTGCTTCGCACATGAGTTCTCTGAATGTGGTGAAAATGACAGCAATATCCCTCACACCCAGCAACGGTAGTGCCCCTCTTAAACACTCTTCCTCGGTAAACAGCGCTACGGGAACGACAGACGAATCCAGGAGCGTTCCACAGATCAAGAATGGCTCTGTTGTTTCCCTTCAGTCTCCTGGATCCAGGACCACCAGTGTGGGGGGAACGTCTGCTGTGGAAGTCAAGATGGAACCTGAGACGTTATCCGATGAGCGTCCTGTGCAGGGTCCAGAGAACTCTGATGGGGCTAGGGCTCCTAGAACAGCACCTAGTGCCCTTTTGGGGCAGAAGAGTAATACAGATGGAGTACTGCAGAAGCCTTCCAGCGAAGGGGTCGTTGAAGTAAAAGCAACTAAGGTCTGTGACCAGAGGACCAAATGTAAAAGTCGCTGTAATGAAACTCTGCCAGGCGCTTCAGCAGGCAGTAATCAAGGCACTGTCACGCTCTCAGTTGCAACTCAGAACTTAACTTTCACCAGCACCAGCTCACCATCTAATGGTGACTCGGTAAATAAAGACCCTAAATTCTGCACTAAAAGTCCGAGAAAGCGGCTATCTTCTGCGTTACAAGAGTCCCAGGTGCCTCCTGTGAAGAAACCAATTGTGGAACAGCTTTCTGCAGTTGTCATAGAAAGTCAGAAACCAGGCAGTGTTAAGAAGGACCAAAAGGTTCCACATTCAGGGAAAACAGAAAGTTCAACAGCAGGTGCTCAGATTCCTGGCAAGGTAGTGATAAATGTCAGTTCACACGTAGTGGCAAGTCAACCCTTGAGCTCCTCTGCTCTTACTCCCAGTGATTCAGGCTTGGAACAGCAGACAACGCCGTCATCATCTCCAGAAACAAAAGTAAAACTTGAAGGAAGTGTCTTTCTCTTGGACAGTGATTCCAAATCAGATGGCAGCTTTAATGCAAATGAATGGCAACAGGTCACTAAGGATTCTGAGTTTGTATCTGACAGCTGTGAACAACGGCAGGATGTCAGTGTTGTGGCAATGCCGGAGCACTCCGATATCACCGACTTGGAGAAGTCAGTTTGGGAATTAGAAGGAATGCCGCAGGACACATACGGCCAGCAGCTACATAGCCAGATGCAGCAATCTTCTTTGAATCAAATACAAGCACAGTCTTCAGATCAGTTACCTCTGCAGTCAGAACTGAAGGAGTTTGAGTCTTCGGTTTCTCAGACAAATGAGAGCTACTTTCCTTTTGACGATGAGCTTACACAAGACAGTATTGTGGAAGAGCTGGTGCTTATGGAGCAGCAGATGTCCATCAACAGTGCTCACTCCTATAGTAACTGTTTGGGAATGACCCTGCAGACTCAGTCAGTGACTTCGGGAGCCCCAGTGTCATCGCATGCCTCCAGCACCCACTTCTATCACCCAATCCATAGCAATGGCACTCCAATCCACACCCCCACACCCACTCCTACACCAACACCCACCCCCACCCCCACCCCCACCCCGACATCTGAAATGATTGCTGCGTCTCAGGGTCTGTCACGGGAGAGCCCGTGTTCCAGGCTTGCCCAGACTACACCTGTGGATAGTGCTTTAGGAAGTAGCCGACACACACCCATTGGGACCCCACATTCTAACTGTAGCAGTAGTGTTCCTCCCAGCCCTGTTGAATGCAGGAATCCATTTGCATTTACCCCAATAAGTTCTAGTATGGCGTATCATGATGCCAGCATTGTCTCAAGTAGTCCCGTGAAGCCGATGCAAAGACCCATGGCCACCCACCCTGACAAAACCAAGCTTGAATGGATGAATAATGGGTATAGTGGGGTTGGTAATTCATCAGTGTCCAGCCATGGCATTCTCCCGAGCTATCAGGAGCTAGTGGATGACCGTTTCAGGAAACCTCACGCTTTTGCTGTACCTGGACAGTCTTACCAGTCTCAATCTAGACATCATGACACTCATTTTGGTCGTTTGACTCCTGTCTCTCCTGTGCAGCATCAAGGTGCCACTGTAAATAACACCAACAAGCAGGAAGGTTTTGCAGTCCCTGCCCCTCTTGATAATAAAGGAACCAGTTTGTCTGCCAGCAGCAGCTTCCGGTGCCGGAGTGTGAGCCCTGCTGTTCATCGCCAGCGGAATCTCAGTGGAAGCACCCTCTACCCGGTGTCTAACATCCCACGATCTAATGTGGCCCCCTTTGGAAACACGGTAACCCCAGAAGTTCACGTTTTCACAAATGTTCACACGGACACATGTGCCAACAACATAGCTCAGAGGAGTCAGTCAGTTCCACTGACCGTCATGATGCAGACAGCCTTCCCGAATGCGCTTCAGAAGCAAACAAACAGTAAAAAGATAACCAACGTCTTGTTGAGTAAACTTGATTCTGACAACGATGACGCAGTGAGAGGCCTGGGAATGAACAACCTGCCCTCCAATTACACAGCCCGGATGAATCTCACTCAGATCTTGGAAACTTCCACTGTTTTTCCTAGTGCCAACACTCAGAATATGATCGATTCCAGCACTTCTGTTTATGAATTCCAAACACCATCTTACCTCACCAAAAGTAATAGCACCGATCAGATCAACTTTTCTTCTGGAGATAATCAAGCACAATCAGACATTGTAGAGCAACGATTAGATTTCAGTAGCACTGTTAAAGACCTGTTGAGTGGAGACAGCTTGCAAACCAGCCAGCAACTGGTAGGTCAGGTAGCATCTGATCTCGCTAATTCTGCATCTGATTTCTCCAGCGATATCAGGTTGTCTTCTGAGCTCTCAGGCAGCATCAATGATTTGAATACTTTAGATCCAAATCTACTGTTTGATCCAGGTCGTCAGCAGGGACAAGATGATGAAGCTACACTGGAAGAATTAAAGAATGACCCATTATTTCAACAAATTTGCAGTGAATCCATGAGCTCCATGACTCCGTCAGGTTTTGAATGGATAGAAAGCAAGGACCATCCTACTGTTGAAATGTTGGGTTAAATTGTGTTTTATAATATGTAGCACACTGTATCTAAAGACATATGTATTGTATTTGTCTTAATGGAAGTGCCTCCGCAGCAGAAACACTTACTATTAATTGTGACATTTTAAAAGCGTTTGCTGCAGAAGTGGTTTCTTCTCCAATAGGAAATGGTTAGACTTGCCACAGTTTTTAACAAGTTTCTGAAGACAGTAAGTAGGCTGTAGAAGAACCAGTATTAGGTTTTAAATTTTATAATGTTCCCCATTTAATCACATTGTTAGCTAGTAAACAATTGACTAACCAGCTTTCACAAGAGCAGTCTAGATCTTTATTTTGTGTAAGTTTATTTTAATTCATTGGTTGATCTGCACAGAATTTAGAAGGAACCATTGATTTTAGGTACAGGCTATTTTTTTTGTTGTTGGTATTATCTTTTAGGTATGAAATCATAGCTGAGGTGAACTGTAGACAAGAAGGTCTTCCTTGAAACAGGGATAATATTCAGGTTATTATAAGTATTTAGGCTTGAAGCATAAAGCTGCTGTAGAATGAAAAATCTCTGTAGGACTTTCTGGGCTTCAGTACCATTTACACCTACAATGAAGGGCTTAAATAGGACAAAATAATGGAAAATTAAGTATTATTTTAAGGAAGGCAAAAGCTACACGGAAAAGTTTAGGAGGAAAAACTAGTAGCCATTTATATGTGTGACCTTGCATTCGCCTTATCTTAAATAAATGTTGATTTTAGCTGACAGACACACACATGAAGCAAAATAACTTCCAAGCTCCGTAATTTAATAGAGAATGCAAGCTTGTTAGGAAAACGTTTCATGTTTTATTGTTTGGTAGTTGAGGTAGGAGAATTTAGAAGAAAAATACAAGTATTAGTTTTCATCACAGCTGCATGCACATGAAAGTTCTATTTAAGATTTTCTTCAAATTTTTTTAATTACAATATTCTTTAATCTTTTTTTTTTCCTCCTCAATTTAGTGACTGACTCCTTTGCTCCTCCTGAATATAAGGAATGCAACTTGATCATGGGATCCCTTTGAAAATGAAACAAGCAGGAGGGAGATAACATAAAAAAACTAAAACAAAAATATCTTACCACCTAAGGTCTGAAACCACAGATCTTTATATTCGATAAAACAAAGGGAATATCAGTAGTACTTGAAGAAGAGGAGCATTTTATTACATGCTTAATTTATTGTGATAGCCACAATTGCAAAAGAAGCACTCAGGATTTGTTTTAAAATGTTTCTCTTTATGGCTCCCATTTTGTTTTGTTTCATTGTTGTTCCCATTTTGTTTTATGAATAATTATATATGAATTTCATGTTGGCACAAATCTGTTCACTTGTTGATAGTTCCATTTAGTGAGTTTCAAGATCACTTTCAAGGAGATTTAAAAATTGTCATTAAGTTTTTAGAGCTAACGTTAAACCATCGTTAGGCTACCTTGAACCTTGCTAAGCTTTCCTTTACCTTAATTAGTAAGCCAATCAGAAGACTACAATCAGTGAATACTTAACAAATATGATGAAGGGTTTAATTTAATAAGGTTTTATTGTTCAGTAAATTTGCAAGGTAGAGTATCAACATATTTTGATAAATAAATGGTGCTAGGGTTGGCTCAGAGGTTTATATATTGATATGTCCTAGTTATTGGCATTTGTGTGTGTTTGCTGTTACCTTGATTTACTAATCTGCTAGATACTTTCTTCTTGATGCTCATTACTTCTTCACTGTACATTGAGACACAGCACTACTGCACGCCAAAGTATGCAATACCCAAAGGAAACTGTGATTTCTTTGACAATGACGGGAGCCTTCTATATGAGATGCTCTGAAATGGAGATGTTGAGGCCATTCTGATCCCTTGTTTACATTATTAGCTTCCTACTAATATAAAAATAATGGAAATCTTTTTTGATAAAAATATAAAGACTGGGGGATTTTTAAACCCCTGTACAGTATTGCAGCAAACACTTTAAATTTGGTTAAATTCGTCCAACAAACTTTCTGGGGTTCATATATTGCACTAAATTTGTTGACCCTGTGGTAGGCACATCTCTTAGGATAAATGCAACCAATACAATCCACAGATTAAACTTTTTAAATGTGTTTCATTATTAAAAGACAAAATGTCATCAAAGTGACAGATAAAATTGTCTTATGTAGCAATGTGCATTGATCTCAATGAGATATTTCTATTATTCTCTTACATGAGAATATTACAGCAGGAAAAATTTAGTTTGCTTCACCATGTTAATACATGATCACAAAATGTGCATGAGTGTTATTGACTTGTACAGTACTAGGTATTCCTGTAACCACTTTTTTTTTTCTTGGCTATATTGAAACTGGTTCAGTGTTAACCAGGCAAGCATAGTTATTCACAAGTTATTTACTTTTTTATGTTTTACTAATTCTGCTTAGTTATTGTTGAATATGTTCTTTTCTCAGATTTTCATTGTTCTGATGTTTAAAACATTTTGCATAACGTTTATCATGATAAGACTTCATGAAGTAAGTAATTTTGCATATAATTGCAATAAGCACTGACTTTTGAACTGAAAAGAAGTGTTTTTGTGCAGTGCATCAGAGGTTCATATGATAGCCTTGTACTATAATGTGCTTTACTACACCATCCATGACAAAAACAAGCCCTGTTTCATGTTTTCATTTAGTGAAAAAAGTCAGATTTCCCTAGTGTTCAGTTGTCTGTTGTTGTACCTGCTGAAACTACAGTAGTTGAATATTGCAGTAGCATTTCAGTTCTCTTTTTTTATTGAAAGTGCTCAAAAATTGTTTTTTAAATGTTTTCAAAACCAATTAAAAACATTTTATATTAAACTGGTTCTTAAAGTGATTTATGTGAGCAGCATGCCGTTTTGTAAACAGACCCAATGCCATTCATCCTTTGATCTCACGAAATTCAGGGAAGCAGATAGAATCAACACAAGGCAAAACAGTGCTGCTAATGTGCTCCCTGCTGTTATTCCCGAAGGATACACAACCCTGCTCGTTGGAACTTTTGCTGCTGCCAGTGGTATATACCATGGTATACCAATGATATGCCAGTGGTATACCAGTGATATGCCCATGCTATACCAATGGTATGCCTGTGTTATGCCATGATATTGCCAATGGTATACCAATGATATGCCTATGGTATGCTAATGCCAGTGGTATATACCATGGTATACCAATGATATACCAGTGGTACAGAGCTTTATGTTGTCCAAAAAGCCATCTTTTCTCTTATTCACGTTTGCTTTGAAACGATAGCCTCTGGAGGGTGGCCTAGATGTGTGTGTTTTCAGGGGGGTTAGTAGGAAAAAGAAAATTAAAAAGTACAACTGTGTTCAAAACCCACATAAGCATTTCCTTGAGCTAGAAATACAAAATGGTAACAATTTGTAAGCCTGAGCCTGGGCTGTAGTTGTGGAAGCAGTCAGAAATTTCAACTCCTGCAGAGTAATGAAGCCAAGATCTGAGATGGAGTGCCTTCCCTCTTGAAAGGACACTGAGAAGCAATAAGACCCAGTTCCTGAGGCTGCAACATTGTAGCCAGGGCCTGAGCCAAACCTACTCAGTGATGTGTGAGAGCCCCATTGCCAGCATGCACCATCACCATTACAGGTGGTGGGGTGATCATAAAAGGAAAGACAAGGGTAGGTATTGGGAGGAGAGGGGTGAAGAGCAGAAAGATTGCCACTCAAGCCTGCAAACCGAAATTAGAAAGCACTCTAAGAAAATAAAACTAAGGAAGTAATCAAGACAAAAAATGATAAACCACCTGGATGTTGCTTTAAAATAAGTAGAAACCTCAACAACATAGAAGGGGGAAAAATTAAATATATCTATGGACATACAAACAAGAACCACTAGATACAATGAATCAAAATTTGGGGGTTGGGGAATGTATAGCAACTAAAGTGCTTTTGGCTGCAAGTAACAACACTGGCTAAACCATAACAGTGTTTATTTTTAGCTTAAGAATTTTGGATGTAGGAGGTTCAAGAGTTCATTCAATGGCCTTGATTTTATCAAGGACCAGATTCTTTTCATTTTTTCTGTTCCATCATCTTCAGCTTTACTTTTCATTTCTGGGGCTGTTGCCTCATGGTCACAAAATGACTGCCACAGCTCCAACCAATATCCCAAGCAAGATGGTAATGTAAGTTCTCTTTGCCTTTTATCAGAAATTAAAAAAAAAAAAAATCTTTCCCAGAATCTCCTGTTAGACACTACCCCCCTTAGTCTCGTTGGACAAAACAAGGTCAAAGGCCCACTGTAAAACCGATTACTTAGCTTGATACTTGATTCATCTTCAGTAGCTGGGAGTGGGGCCCATTTCCTGGAATATGGATGGTTATCCACCGAAAGTGATTGCATAACTGGTGAAGGTATTAGGGAATTGCTTTTGGGAGGCAGGCAGTAGTGGTTACTGAGTGTTTTTTAAAGGTGGAAAAAGATATTGTGTACCCACCTTTGAGGGGGTCACATTCTTATAAGGAGTTAATTATGTGTTATTTGAAAAGTGTCACTTAGAGGTATTTATAGCAAAGAAGACTTGAAGCACTTACTGATGAAAATCAAAGACTACAGCCTTCAGTATGGATTACATTTCAAAACAAAAATCCTCAAAACTGGGTCAATAAGCAACATCATAAGTGAAGAAAATACTGAAATGAATTTTATTTTACTTAGATCCACAATCAACGCCATGGAAGCAGCAGTCAGGAAATCAAACAACGTATTGCATTGGACAAATCTGCTTCAAAAGACCTCTTCAAAGTGTTAAAAAGCAAAGATATCACCGAGGACTGAGGTGCATCTGGCCCAAGCCATGTATTTTCACATATGCATGTGAAAGCTGGACAGTGAATAAAGAAGATGGAAGACAAATTGATGCCTTTGAGTTATGGTGTTGGCAAAGAATATCAAATATACCATGGACTGTCAGGAGAATGAATAAATCTGTCTTGGAATAAGTACAACCAGAATGCTCCTTAGCAAGGATGGCAAGACTGACATACTTTAGACATGTTATCAGGAGGGATCAGTCCCTGGAGAAGGATATCCTTGGTAGAGAGGGTCAGTGAGAAAGAGGACCTTCAGTGAGATGGATTGACAGTGGCTTCAACAATAGGGTCAAACTGTGAGGATGACACAGGATGCTTCATTTTGTCGTACACAGGGTCACTGAGTCAGAACAAACTCAACGGCACAACAACCAGTGCCACAACATAGCATGCTATATACAAGAGGTGAGACTTTGTATTCTCAGGAGCCATGAACAGGCCAAGAATGTTTTTAGTGAAAGGACTACAGTTAGAAGTAGACGGTTCTCTGGTGTAAACTGTTAACTGGTATCCTGTCTCCCTGGCTCTGAATGGAAATAACTGGATATTATTATTATAAATGCAAATCTCAGCTCCTATTATAATAAAAACCAGTTGCTGTCAAGTTGATTCCAACTCATGGGGACCCCCCCCCATGAGCAGAGTAGAACTGTATTCCCTAGGGTTCAAGGCTGTGTTATTTTGGAAACATCACCAGGCCTTTCTTCCAAGGTGCCCCTGAGTGGGTACCAACAGCCTACCTTTCAGTTTTTAGTCGAGCGCTTGACCCTTTGCACCACTCAGGAACTCCTATCACAATACCCCCCACCCAAAAAAAAGCTCATGGCAACTGCATGCGTTACAGAGCAGAGCTGCTGTGTAGGGTTTTCTTGGCTGATTGTCAGGATTTTTTTTCTGAAGTGCTGCTGGGCAGGTTTGAATCGCCAACCTTTAGGTTAGTCAAGGGCAAACCATCCAGGGATCTTATCATCATAATAGAAGATAAAATTTTTTATTTTAATAAATCTGTGAAGTAGAGGTTTATTTTGGTGTTCATTGATACAAATGAAATTTTTAATAATTAAAATTAGAAATTTGTAGGTGGGATCATTTATCAATATATAACCTGAAATTTTATGAATATATGACCAGCCCTACTTATAAGGGAGGAAAGAAAAAAACCACGACTTTCAAGATCGGTTTCATTTCTAAGAAGTATCTAATCTGTGGAAAGAAGGGAAAAGAAATTTTTTAAATAAAATTATGAAAATAGTATTACTACTGTTCACAAAGTTTTTTCTTTGAGCTGGACCCTATGATAAATACTTTGTGCATGTTATCTCGTTTCCTCATTTTAACAACTCTTTATCATTTTTTAGGTGAGAAAATTTAGATCAGAGATTAGCTGCTGGGAGGTAGCAGGGGTAGTGACCAGAAGAGCCAGGATTCTCTACTCCAAAGCCCAGTTCCTGACCATCAATTACGCTGCATTAAGACACTCGTGCAAACCGTACCTACTTTAGTAGTTACAGCTGGTGGCAGCTTTGAAAATTTCATTTCGGTTTAAAATTTAGGGTTGAGTGTGATGTGTGTGTGTGTTTTCTCTTAACCGCCAATCTTAAAATTCCTGTCTATTTTCGTTGCTTATATGTCGATCTGTATTTTGTAGCTTTCCTCTAAATATTAGAATCCTTTTTCCTCCTGTGGAAATACGTGCCCTGATTTATTGGACATAAAGACAGAAAGTTTTAAAAAATGTTTTATACAGCTTTTCAAGCATATATCCTAAAAGTGTACCTGATTTATTTTTAACCCACTTTTAAAAATTCATCCAAAAAAAAAAAATACACTGTTTTGTGGGACAAATTATAAAGTACCTAAAATGTGTCAGTCTATGGCAGGTGCTGGAGATACAGAAGACAGGTACTATTGTAAAGTTTTACAGCGTGATGAGCAAGGCATCCCTGAACAGGATTGCAGTCTGCAATGAGGTCGCTGTAGCAAAGGCTGCTGCTCGCCCCTAATATGCATTCCCACCTTGCTCTTTACTAGTGAAGTTCCCGAGTGTTTGCTGGCCACATGGCCATCTGAAAGACTACATTTCCCAGTTTCCATTGTAGTTAAGAGGGGCTGCTTACCAAGGACTCAACCAAAGGCATGTAATCAAAAGGTTTGTGTGGAACTTTTGAAGCATCCTGCCCTCCTTCCTCTCTGCAGGCTGGAATGCAGATGGGATGGCTAGAACTCAAGTAAGTAGCTTTGGATTGAGGTGAAGCCACTTGCTGAGGATGATGGGAAGAAGACGGGAGGAGTCTGAGGCCCTGATGGCTTGCAAAGTAGCTGCCTTGCTAGTCCTAACTTCTTGCCTCTGGATGTGTTTTATATGAGAGAGATAAGTATCTTTCTGGTTTACGTCATATTTATTTTTAGTTTTCTGTCACTAAATGCAAATCCAAATTCCAACCAGCACAGCTACTAAAAGGTTCCAGGCAGGAATGGGGAATGTAAATGAAGAGCGTGGAGATCACTAAGCCGTCATGGATCCCTCCAAAATGGCAAACTGAACCTTTTTCTTTGGATTGGTAGGTCAGGAGAGGGTCTCAGAATACCCTGGTTTTAGCACAGCGTTTGAATGCTATTTCATAGCTTTCCAAAAAAAAAAAAAAAAAAAGGCGGGTGATAAATTTAAGTGGATTCTAAGCTGCTTAAAGGAGTCCCTGAATGATACAAAATTACTAGTGTGGTCAGCTAGCTGCTAATGGAAAGGTTGGCAATTACAGTGCACCCACTCAGGTACTTGGCAGCCCAGTTCCAATAAATGAGCCACTGAAAACCCTGTGGAGCATGTTGTTGTTAGGTGCCGTGGAGTCGGTTCTGACTCACAGCAACACTGCAGACCACAGAACGAAACACTGCCCAGTCCTGTGCCATCCTTTAAATCGTTGTCATGCTTGAGCCCATTGTTGCAGTCACTGTGTCAGTACACCTCATTGTGGGCCTTCCTCTTTTCCGCTGACCCTGTACTTTACCAAGCATGATGTCCTTCTTCAGGGACTGGTCCCTCCTGACAACATGTCCAAAGTATGTAAGACTCAGTCTCCCCATCCTTGCTTCTAAGGAGCATTCTGGTTGTACTTCTTCCAAGACAGATTTGTTCGTTCTTTTGGCAGTCCATGGTATAGTCAATATTCTTCGCCGGTACCACAATTCAAAGGCCTCAATTCTTCGTTCTTCCTTATTCATGGTCCAGCTTTCACATGCATATGATGCGATTGAAAATACTACGGCTTGGGTCAAGGTAGTCTTCAAGGTGATGTCTTTGCTTTTCAACACTTTAAAGAGGTCCTTTGCAGCAGATTTTCCCAATGCAATGCATAGTTTTACTCATATACATGGGGTCAGGGTCACCATGAGTTGGAATCAATTCCACAGCAAGTGTGTTTTCTATTTCTTTTTTTTTTTTTTTTTAAAGACAATTTGGTGTTGTGATCATTGGTGCCACACAGACCTGGGTTTAAGTTTCAGCTTTGCCAATTATATTTATTGTATCGAATATTAGTAATGATATCCAAAAATTCAAGCCTCGAGTTGCAATAGTGAAGGATTCTATGGGAAACTATTAAATGACACAGGAAGCATCAAAAGCATGTGGAAGGAATACACAGAGTCACTATACAAAAAAGAATTGGTCAACATTCAACCATTTCAGGAGGTAGCATATGATCAAGAACTGGTGGTACTGAAGGAAGAGGCCCAAGCTGCACTGAAGGCATTGGCAAAAAAAGAGGTTCCAGAATTGACAGAATATCAATTGAGATGTTTCAACAAACAGATGCAGCACCTAAAGTGCTCACTTGTCCATGCCAAGAAGTTTGGAAGAAGCTACCTGGCCAACCAACTGGAAGAGATCAATATTTGTACTCATTCCAAAGAAAGGAGATCCAAAAGAATGCAGAAATTTTTGAACAATATTAGTATCACATGCAAGTAAAATTTTGCTGAAGATCGTTCAAGAATGGTTGCAACAGTACATCAACAGGGAACTGCCAAAAATTAAAGCCAGATTCAGAAGAGGACATGGAACGAGGGACATCATTGCTGAAGTCAGATGGATCCTGGCTGAATGCAGAGAATACCAGAAAGATGTTTATCTGTGTTTTATTGACTGTGCAAAGGCATTCGACTGTGTGGATCATAACAAATAATGGATAACATTGTGAAGAATAGGAATTCCAGAACACTTAATTGTGCTCACGAGGAACCTGTACATAGACCAAGAGGCAGTAGTTGGAACAGAACAAGGGGATACTGCATAGTTTAAAGTCAGGAAAGGTGTACGTCAGGGTTGTATCTGTTCACCATACTTGTTCAATCTGTATGCTGAGCAGATAATCCGAGAAGCTGGACTATATGAAGAAAAATGGGGCATCAGGATCGGAGGAAGACTGATTAATAACTTGTGTTATACAGATGATACAACCTTGCTTGCTGAAAGTGAAGAAGAAGCACTTACTGGCTCAGATCAAAGACCACAGCCTTCAGTATGGTTTATACTTCAACATAAAGAAGGCAAAAATCCTCACAACTGGACCAGTAAGCAACATCATGATAAATGGAAAAAAGGTTGAAGTTGTCAAAGATTTCATTCTACTTGGATCCACAGTCAACACCCATGGAAATAGCAGCCAAGAAATCAAACGTATTGCATTGGGCAAATCTGCTGCAGAAGACCTCTTTAAAGTGTTGAAAAGCAAAGATGTTGCATTAAGGACTAACGTGCACCTGACCCAAGCCATGGTGTTTTCAGTTGCCTCTTATGCATTCGAAAGCTGGACAATGAATAAGGAAGACCGAAGAAGAATTGACCACCTTTGAATTATGGTCTTGGTGAAGAATACTGAATATACCATGGACTTCCAGAAGAACAAAAGTCTTGGAAGAAATACAGCCAGAGTGCTTCTTAGAATAGAGGATGGTGAGACTTCATCTCACACACTTGGGGCATGTTATCAGAAGAGATTAGTCCCTGGAGAAGGACATCATGGTTGGGAAAGTAGAGGGTCAGCAAAAGAGAGGAAGACCCTTAACAAGATGGACTGACACAATGTCTGCAACAATGGGCTCAAGCATAGCAACGGTTGTGAGGATGGCACAGGACCGTGTAGTGTTTCGTTCTGTTGTGCAAAGGGGCGTTATAAGTTGGAAGCAACTCAACAGCACCTAACAAAAACAACACAACCAACAATGAAGTAGTATTGCCCCCATAACTAAACCTAAACCTGATCATGTCTCTGTATCTAATTACCAAGTTATAGGAAATACATAGAAGGGGAGATCAAAGCCAGGTGGGTGGGGGGGAAGATATCCACTACTGTTCCTACTCAATGTTTTGAGCTTCATCTTGAAAAATGTACCAAGTCAGAGAGAACCACTTTCTGTTTGTTGAGCAAAGTACACACTCTTCTGCCTCTAAGTTTTGGTCAAGCTGCTCTCTGTATTCCCTTTCTTTTTCCCCCCATAAGAATGATACTTTTCCTTTAAAACCCCCCATTTGAGAGGAGGCCTTTGCCAGTATCCACCCACGGTAATAACAACACTCCAGTAGCACGTGATTTGGGCCAATATGATAGTAGTTTGTCTTATATGGGCAAATATGTGTGTATCCATAAACCAGTTGTCATCGAGTCAACCCCAACCCATGGTGACCCCATGTGTATCAGAATAGAACTTTGCTCTATAGGGTTTTCAATGGCTGATTTTTTTAGAAGTAGATCTCTAAGCTTTTCTTCTGAGGTGCCTGTGGGTGGACTTTTCAGTTAGAGTGCTTTAATCCTTTGCACAACCCATGAACTCCACGTGTATCTATATCCCCTGTTAAATTGGAAGATCCTCAAGGGCCTCCTTTCACCGTAGGCCTCAAAGCATGGAGCCCAATGACTTGTTTACAGTAAAGGCATAATCCTTGTTTGCTGAATTGACTGGAAGCTTATAATTTTCCAATGGAGGTTTCTTAGGAAGGCACCAAGTCCTTCAAAACATCAAGTAAATAGAACATTTATTATCTAATAATGCCTATGTGAAGACATCAGATATCCATTTAGTTTAGGTACTAGATATTAGATCCAAATTGTCTGTAGCCAAGATGTCTGCTTAGAGATCTGCAGGGAAGACTGAGAGGTATTTGCATCCTGAAATATGTTCATTTATTTGCCAACCACAGCAGATGGCCACCCTTACTGCTTGTAACAGAAATTTAACTGATTTGACAATAGCCTTATGGTCTTTCTGGTAGGATGCCAAATGTTTTCATTAAACTAATCTTTGATTAAGTTACTATTTTATTGTGTGGGCCTGTAAATAGAAACATCCTAAAATACAACCAGACTCTAATAAAAGTATAATATTTTTATTGAATATGTGAAGATTACTATGTATTTTTAATGTAGTCACTGGGTCCACTATAGTCTTTGTGAAATTATGCTATGTAAATTTTAAAAAGTGTAATAAACCCCTTTTTTAGAAGGAAGTTGTGACGTAAGCCTCTGTTCACATTTGAAGATCAGAAGTGCGTCTCTCTGTTGTGTGGGGGAATGAGGTGGTCCTGTATCTGGAAGACAGCTTCACATATGGGAAGGGGCAGGAGGCTAGCATTCATTCAATACCATGGTAGGTACCTTCATTTAACTTACTCTAAAAAGGCAAGGACTTGAACATAATTGCAAGTGCAGAAATAGTTCCTCCCACTTCTTGATGACCCTTTACCCACCCATGGGAAGCCCAGGTTCTCTAGAGGTCCTAACTACACACCCCCCCCCCCAAATTTGTCCCTCTCCAATAATCTACAAGTTTTTAATCTCAGCAATTATGTATTTTTTCTGGACCTTTAGAACCTGATAATATTTCAGAGAATATTTAGTTAGCCCACTCCCCTCCTTTTTCAAACGGGGAAATGGGATTTCAAAAGGTGAGGTAAGAAATGAGTCAAGATTCTCACTCAGGTCACTAGCCCCTGGCCCAGTGCTTTTCCCTACAAAGTCAGGGTCTTCCTGAGAACATGCACTTAGACTAGACGAAGCAACTCACACTTGTACTTTACTGTTCCTTGCAACTGAAAACATCCTAAACCAAATATACCTCACTTACCCCAGGTATCTTCACATACCTCAACTTCTGGGCCTTTCTCCAACCACCTTTGTAATCAGACAGCATTCTATGAATTGTGTGTGGGCGGGGGGAGGGGAGGTGAGTACAAATCTCCCAGAAAAGACAGCTCTATTAAGACAAATTCACATTTGTTTCCTTATCTCTGTCCCAGAGACAGAAATGTCCAGCAGAATAGGTTTTCCTGAATGGGTTTCCCAGAGACCTTCGAGAGTATAAGAGCAGCACCCTGCTCTGCCTAAACCCTACCTGACCGTCTGCCCAAACCACCCCATCATCTATTGCATTGTGAGCTCAGGAGAAGGGCTTTGTCACTGGATGATTCTGGCCCTGTGGTCCGGATTCCTTAAACCAATGTCCAGGATGTGATGTCACTCACCCTTAACAAAATATTCATCTTCTAGTGCCGCCTTGGGCAGAAAATAGCAGATTGCACTTCAAGACCGGGCTTGTTCCTGAGCCTTTTGAGTCTTCAAGCTCCTTGATACCAGGGACCAAACCATATTTCTTTTATATTTCTTCAGATTAAGACAATAATCCAAAATCCCTCATTAATTGAATTCTGCCAGCAGATGAGCAACTCCCAGGCTGATTATCAGAGCCAGGCGGAGCGGCCATCAGCTTGAGATGGCATCTGTTGGAGCAAACGCCTGCTCTCCCTGGCTTCTTCTTGATCCAGGCAGAGAACATAAAAATTCATTCCATTAGATGCCTGTCTTGAGCCCCAAATCAAGGCAGGATGCCAGCACTTATATGGGCTTCTGCACTTCCCATCTCCTGCCTTGAGCTGTAATGAGCAGACAGGGAAACCAACAGGAATGAAAACCAACGGGGAAATGATTTGCTTTACAGAAATTTGTTCTGCATGCGAAGTTACAGCAATGTCTCAGAATGAGGCCTGTTACAGTTCAAGTGCAGCAAGTAAACAAGCCTTTGCTCATCTAGCCAATGAAGATAATACAAAAGAAGCTTCTGGATGGTTTTTAAAAATGCTCCCCTTCCACCACATAAAGATAGAAACCTCTTTCTAGAAGAAGTAGGAAAATTGGGAACATTAATCAGTTCGTTCATAGTTGTGGAAATTTTTCCACAATCTTTCCAATGCTCTTCAGTTCCTTAGTAACTTACATGTAATTTTTAAACATTTTGCTCTGGAAATTTCAAATGAATATGAAATGGGAAAAAAAAAGTATAAAAAATGTTCATGTACGCTTAACTCAAATGTTTATCACCTCACAGTCAATCTCGTTTTATCTGTTCCCTAACCCAATTCCCCAGTCCTTCAAATTATTTTGAAGCAATTCTCAAATGTATCATTTCTTTTAAATATTTCAGTAGGCTATATTCAATGATAAGCCCAATTCTCGAAAGAAGAAAAAAAAATGGATCACTCCTGCTTTTTAGTAGTCAATGGTTGTATAAAACTTTGATAAAGTTTTTGTAAAAATAAACACATTTACTTGTAAATTCCTTTAAGATTGGGTTACTTCATTCATTTATCCATTAGTTCATTCATGATACATTCTAAAATGCTGATGAAGTACTTACTAAGTGCTGGACCTATTGAGGGGCTGGAAATAAGATTTGAACAAAGTAGACAAGGCCACACCCTAAGCTTATATTCTGCACGGGAAGGAAAACAATAAGCAATGTAGAAAATTCATAAACAAGATAATTTCAGATGGCAAGAAAGAAAGAAATAGTAGCTAGGTTGAGAGGAGAGTAATGTTTTAGTAGATACCTGAATATTATAAAGAAACAGCAATTCAAAGGCCGGAGATGGAGTGATCCCAGTAGACCAAATCAAGAAGAGACGCAGACAAGGAAGAACTTTCTGTGCCCAGGAGCACCGAGAACCAGTGTCAAGTCCAGCGTAGTGAACAAGGGGGTATTGATAAAACATACGATCTTGGAGAGTGAGGTAGACAATGGCCCCCAATAACCCATGCCTGTCAGTATTCATGACTTGGCAGTCTGCTCCCATTTTGACTCTGGACTTTTGTGTGACTTCTTTGGCCAATGGGACATTAGCAAGCATGATGGAGAGGCTTAGTAACACTTGCACATTGGTTTGTCCTCTTGGAATGCTCTCTCGGAAGCTAGGCACCATGCTGAAAACTGGCTTAGGCTAGACTATTGGATGGTAAGAGAACCACAGGGAGAGACACGCTGGAGGAGGAGAGTCCATCTTGGACAGTCCAGGCCCAGCCAAGTTTCCAGATGAATACAACCACGTGACTGCAGTCAACCCACAAAATTGTGAAAGATTAACAAGTTGTTTTTTTGTCTTAAGCCATTACATTTTGGGGTGGGTGGTTATATAGTAATACCGATACATTGATACCTGAAAGTGAGGTGCTGCCATACAGAAACCTGAAATATGATTTTGAGACTAAGCCATGGGAGAGGCTAGAGGGAGGCAAAGACAGTGAGGAAAGTGTAATTGGAGGCTGGAACGATGGTCGTCAAGGTTTTAAAATCGTGGGCCACTGATGAAGCTGATGACCACTGTAACATGGATGATAGAAAATGTACTAATGAACCTGTGGATCTGGCCAATGGAGGTGTCCAGGTAGATGCCCAAGGGGCTAATTTGCTGCTTTTAGCTATGATAAAATGTGGGAAGGAAAGACAAATCAAAGAAGGAATGGTTCAGTTTTCAAGCAGAATTTAGAGGAAATATTTCCAACATAGGGCTTCCCAGACTCTCCAGCCCCTAAAAGGGGTCTCAAACTAAGTGATGGCCTCAGGATGCGGCCAGGAAATGTGACCATAGTCGAGATCAAATTAAGGGTGCAGTTGTCAAACCTGCTGAAGACCTCAGAAATCTCTTGGTGCGTATTCGGCAACCTTTCCAGCAAGGCAGAAGTGCTTCTAAAATCTTAGGCACATTTCCACACAGTGCCCTGCCTCACATCCCAAAGCAGAGGGGGCCTGTATTCAAGAGATGCGTGAGTGTGGATGTGACTTTTGTCTGATGGAGCAGATTATGACGTAATGCGCAGAAAACTACGTACAATCTTAGATTAAAGGGACAAAGACAATTAAAACAAAAAGAGACCTCTAGGTCCTCAACCTTCCATGAGCCAACAGCAGACCCAGACAATTACTCAGTTGCAAATATGAACCATTTTTTCATAGAAAAGGAGAAGTCTCACGGACGGAGCCAGCAGCCAAGAACAGTGGATTAAGGAAACACGTCCAGGAAGCAAAAACAGACCCTAATCAAGTAAGTCTCTGCCTCTGGAGCCAGCAGTATGTGCCGGCTGGATTTCAGGATTGCTAAGGACACGTGCTTGCTACATGCCCTCTGTGTCTTCCCCGTCAGAGTAGGGGTGTCTATTGCAGCCACTGCCTCCCTCTTTAACCATTTTGTGCAGGGCTTTTGGGGAGCAGATAACTTGAATATAGGTTTCCGGATTGAGAAAAGCTGCAGCCAAGCAAACTCATCCACACCCAGGCCTGATGCAGATCATGAAATTCTGAACACGGAATGCACACTGCTGCTGTAATATGAAGAGACTCTGGGGTGTTGTTGTTTTTTTTTTTTATTGTACTTTAGACAAAGGTTTACAGAGCAAACTAGCTTCTCCTTAAACATTGTTTTGTGACATTGGTTGCCAATCCCACAACATGTCAACACTCTCCTTTCTCAACCTTGGGTTCCCTATTACCGGCTTTCCTGCCTTCTAGTCCTTGCCTCTGGGCTGGTGTGCCGCTTTAGTCTCATTTTGCTTTATGGGCCTGTCTGGTCTTTGGCTGAAGGGTGAACCTCAGGATTGATTGACTTCATTACTGAGCTAAAAGAATATCTGGGGGCCATACTCTTAGAGTTTCTCCAGTCTCTGTCAGACCAGTAAGTCTGATCTTTTTCTTTTGAGTTAGAATTTTGTTCTACATTTTTCTCCAGCTCTTAGGAGTATATTTTGCACGTGGGAGAAATGCAAATAATGTGGCCAGAGGGTGGACTGTGGTAGATTAAAGATGGTCACAAAATGTTTTCTGCTCTTTTGATCAAAACACAAAATCTGTTTCCCTTCACCTTGAATCTGGGCTGGGTTTGTGGCTTGTTTTGATAAATAACAGGCAGCAGAAGTAACGCTGTGCCAGTTCTGGGTCTAGGCCTTAAGAGGCCTGGCAGCTTCTACTTTTGCCCTCTTGGAGTCCTGAGCCATCAAGTAAAGCTGTTCAAGAACCCTGCCTGCTGGAGATACCACATGGGGAGAGGAAGACCACAGCGGAGACACCAGACATGTGAACAAGCCTTTCTTGAGTTCCCCAGGCAAAGAACTGGCCGGTTGAGTCCTGAAAGTCAAAACTGCGGAATTGTTAATAAACGCACGGTTGTTGTTTTAAACAACTGTTTTGGGATATTGTTGTAGTTAGGTCCTGTTGAGACCGTTTCAACTCATAGAAACCCCATTCCATGTGACAGAGCATAACTGCCCCCCAGGATTTTCTCAGCTATAATCTTTTTGGAAACAGATTGCCAGGTCTTTCTCCCGAGGAGCCACTGAGTGGGTTCAAACCTTCAGTTAGCAGCTGAGTGCTTTACCTTTTGTGCCCCCAGGGCTCCTTGTTACAAAGCAATAGGCAAACTAAACAGAAATACCGTAATGGATGACAGATTCTACAAATTCTTTGAAGTTTCTCCTATTGTTGTTAGGTGCCATCGAGTTAATTTTTCACTCATAGTGATCCCATGTGACAGAGTAGAACATTCCCATATGGTTTTCTAGGCTGTGACCTTCACAGGAGCAGACCTCCAGGTCTTTCTCCCACGGAGCCACTGGGTAGATTCAAAGTACTCACCTTTTGTTTAGTAGCTGAGCTGTCGTACCACCAGGGTTCCTGGGGTTTCTCCAATCAAGAGGCAAAGGCCATTTTTCCTTCCCTTGAATCTGTGCTGGCCTTGGACTTGCTTTGACTTCTCATACTCTTTGGATTAGCTGGGAAGTTCTCCTGGTTTAGCCTGGGCTGATCCACGTGGTTTCACTCAGCTTGAGGGTTAGCTGGGCTGGAAGGTTGAAAGATGGCCTTGCTCACACTTCTGCAGTTGGTACTGGCTCTTGACTGGAGCATCTCGGTTCTCCTCCACGAGTCCTTTCATCGCCAGCATGCTAGATTGGAGTCCTTACGTGGCAGTCTGAGGGCAGTGTTCCCAGGAGGAAAAGGAGGGAGCTGCAAGGCTCCTTGGAGCTGGGCCACTAGAACTTATACAATATCACCTCCACCATATTCCACTGGTCCAAGCAAGTCAACAGGCCAGATTCAAGACCTGGGGAACTAGGCTCCACTTCCTGGTGGGAAGAGCTGCGAAATACCGTGGCCGTGTTTTTCAATCCATCACCAGTGGACATACCGTACCACAAGAATTGTAGATGAATGCCAGAAATTTCTAACCAAGGAATATAAGTGCTAAGTAAAGCAGAATTAGAATGATTGTCTGTGTAATAAAACATATGGCATTTAAAACTGATCTCATGGGAACACTGTATCATCATTTTTTTGGTAACTCTAATGTCAAAACTACGCTAAGCTTGGATACTTCTTTTTTAGGAATCCAATTCTAACAGAAAAATACTAAATGTTAAAGCAGGGTCTTGAGCTGTTTGTGAGCCAGCACTACCAAACGTTTCCTCAGGCCTTAAGGTCGTCCCTCAGGACTGCATCTTTCTATGACCAGAGTTGACACCACAGGTGTAAGAGCTACTGTTCCCTGACATCCTGTTAAGCATGGTGGGTAGAGAGTAAGCAGAGAGTAGACACGGAAGCAATGGGCAGCTTGAAGCCCTGTCAGAGAAGTCCCCCAGATCCCTGGGTAGGTCCTGATCTACTGAAAACTTCTGTAAAAACCTACACTGCGTAGTGGCAACCTTAAGTCTTCTGGAATTGTTCTTGAGTGATTAATAGTTAGAATTACACTGAGAACCAGATCTCATAGAAAATCCTTCTGTTCACAAATCCCCCAAATACACGTTTGCTGAACTGGAAGAGCCTGAGAATATCTGCCTTTTCATGGATCAAAAACCGATTGCCACAAACACTTGTCTAAGCACAGTGGTTAAGAGCTCGGCTGCTAACCAAAACGTCAGCAGTTCAAATCTACCAGACACTCATTGGAAACCCTATGGAGCAGATCTGCCCTGTCCTACAGGGTTGCTGTGAGTCGGAATCAGCTCAGCTTGATTGCAAATTTTTTTTTTTTTAAGCTCGACGTAGGTAAGCTTACCCAGTCAAAGGAGCCTACGTGACTGTATCATCCTTTATCATCAACGCATTTCTTAAAGTGTTTTGATAAAAATGCTATAAAAGATATTTATGTCTGCTTGAGAAGAAAGACAGTGCATTTCTCAAAATCGATAAATCTGGAATATCAGTGGGGCGCTTGGGGGAAGGATTAGAGAGTATCTTTTCCATTTTTACATTATAATTGAGTTAGGGAAGGCAAAAGATGCATGCAGTTTTCCAATTTTACCACTAGATGGAGGATACATCTGCTTGCCAACTCAAGACAAATCTCAAGAGCGCCCATTTTGTGCAAAGCACAGCAGTAGGCCCTGCAGTTAGGTGATCAAAACTAAGAAGCAGACGGTGCCCTTAGTGTCCTTATTGTCTAGTGGGGATAAGAAGAGAACTCAAGAATCTGACTTTCAAAGCAGAATATAAATCAAAAGATAGACAAGAAGTTCTGAGGAAACTCAAAAGAAAGGGTAACTCCAAAAAGTTAGAAGATTTTTGGATGAGGTGGCATGTCAGTTCGGAAGTTCAAGTAGTATTTCACCTGGCTGAGGTGGAAGATGCTGCATAAGCAGAGAGACAGAAAAGCGTAGCAAGAAGTTCATGGAACAGCCAATAGTAGCTTTCTTGTCAGGAATAAGGCTTATGATGCCGGGTCAGGCTATATTGCTTTAAATGTGGAGATGAAGAGAGATTATAATTAATATAATCTGTGGTGGGGGTGAGTCTGGAGGTTACCTAGAGGCACAGGCCCTGCCCATCCACAGTCCCCGCTTCAGGTAGAGTAGGGGCTCCCTCCTCCCAGGGACACAGCTTTCTGATTCTTCACTGGCCACGTGCTTTATCACTGGTTGTTTACTTGACTATCTTTTGACTAAGGAAACCCTGGTGGCATAGTGGTTAAGTGCTACAGCTGCTAACCAAAAGGTCAGCAGTTCAAATCCACCAGGTGCTTCTTGGAAGTAGCACTCTGCCCTACTGGGTCACTATGAGTCAAAATCGACTTGATGGCAACAGGTTTGGTTTTGGGTTTTTCTCTGACTAAAATGTGAACTTCTTGAGAGACGGATTTTTTCAGTTCATCTGTGAGTCCCTAGCATAGTGCTGGGTACATGTTAGCTTTCCAAAATCAGATGTATATAGAACTGCTGGGGGGCCCAGCGCAGCAGAGTGGTTTACAGTGCAGAGTAACGACTGCGTGGGTGGCAGCAATCACTGGAGTGATGCAGTGAGAATGCCAGGACGGCTTTTAAGGTAGATTCAAAAGTTTGTCAAATAAATGCACGACAGTGGTAAAAGCAGTCAGAGAATAAAAAAAATAACAATTTCCCCATTTTTTCTCTGATTACAAAATATAACCATGCTCATTGTTATTTCAGCTATTTAAAGCAATCTGGCCACCATTAAATTAAAAAAAAAAAATTAGGCCTACAAAATGAGGATATTCAAGACTACCACGTAATGAAGGTAGCTCTGAAGCATCAGTCCCCAAATTTTATCAAGGCAGCATCATTTGAACACATAGCGTATATTGCTTCTGTGTGTTACGTCCAATAGGACAGACACTGAAAACTGGTGACTTAGGGCCCCCTCCAGCTCCAGACATATTTTGTTAAATGTACACAATATTTTTAATCTGTTTTAGTTAATAGATATGACTTTACAAATCATGAGATTTTTCGCATGCAATCTAGATTTCTGGCTTTTCTTCAACAATTAGAAAATCGGGTGACAAGGATTATGCCTGGCCTCACAGCATAAACAGCTAGAGGGAGCACAGACCACGCTCTTCAGGTCATGTGTGTATCTGTAGCTTCCTACAGGCCTACTGCTCACCTCTGTAACACACATCAGCTGGTCTCCTCATGTCAGCCAGCAGGCTGACCCACAGACATTTGATTGTGTGACCCCTGAGTCCACTCATTCAGAGCTGTGAATTTTAGTATCTCTGTTAAGCTGGTTATTACCTGTCATTACACACTGCTGTTCTAAAAGTCTTTACAGGCAACCACATTTTCGTCAACGTGTAAAATTTATTTTGTTACAACCGAGTATATATAAAACCAAACTAAAACCAGTGCCGTCGAGTCGATTCCGATTCATAGCAACCCTATAGGACAGAATAGAACTGCCCCATAGAGTTTCCAAGGAGTGCCTGGCGAATTCAAACTGCCAACCCTTTGGTTAGCAGCTGTAGCACTTACCCACTACGCCACCAGGGTTTCCCCAAGTATATATACCACTATTCAATGAGCTAGGAGTCCCTGGGCTGTGAAAATATTAACACACTCTGCTGCTAACCAAAAGGCTGGCAGTTCAGTTCACCCAGAGCTGTCCTGGAAGAAAGGCCTGGTGATCTGCTTCCCCAAAATCAGCTGTTGAAAGCTCTGTGGAGCACAGTTCTATTCTGACACCTGGGGTTGCCATGAGTTGGAATCAACTCAACAGCAACTAGTTTTTAAGGCCCCTGGGTAGTGCAAATGGTTAACACAGCCAGCTGTTAGCCAAAAGTTTAGAGGTTTGAGTCCATTCTGATGTGGCCATGGAAGAAAGGCCTGGCAACCCACTTCTGGAAAATCACCCATTGAAACCTTATGGAGCACAATTCTACTCTGGCACATGTGGGGTCACCATGACTTGGAGTGGACTCAGCAGCAACTGTTTTTTCAACGAGCTGAGTAGACTGTGTGACATGCCATGGAATGAGGCAAAATCTGCCACAAGTAAGAGGTTAGAGACACAGTTTAGGAGCAAAGAAAGATCCCATGCTCATTGGGTCATCTGAGAACTTTGTCCCCAGAGCACGTGAGGCAGCCTTGTCAGAGCAGCAGAAGCGTATGCTCACAGGCAGCACAGTGAAGGCAGGACCTGTGATACTGTGGCAGTGAGCCACCCTGACGTGTATCAATGTACTCTTTATTTTTGTGCTTCTTTGATCACGACTTTCCCCCTAATTTAGCATCCACTGCCTTAAGAAGGGTTAAGACTTTTATAGCAGGAATGCAAAGACAAAGAGTCTTTGTTTAACTCTTAAAGCCCATTTCAGAGGCAAGAGTCTTAGAAGCCAGGTATGTCAGTAAGGTCACAACAGAGGAAAGTAATGTAGGTGACTGGGTGCATAGGAAATAGAGGAGCTGAAAAACCAATCAGTGGACAGCGAAGTCACCCAGAGATTTCCAACATCAGCAAGACTGGACCCACAGTGGGGCAAAGAGGTAGAGGAAAATACGCAGACTTCTCCCACCCCATCCCCATCTCCTCCTAGTGTCTCCCATTGGCAGAACCCAGCCAGGGTCAGCTGCCATGGGGGCCTGCAGGCATGGGGTCCCACACCACAAAGCTGGGCGGGTGTAGGACAGCTATGGGCACGAGGACCTGCTCATCAATTACTAAGGCTCGTCATCTGAGATAGACAAGGGTTTTGTCCTTTGAAATAGACGAGGGTTTTGTTTTGTTTTGAACTTCCTAACCATTCTCTAAATATCTAGATGCAACACTTGGAGGGCTGAATTTAGAGCTGTTCGTATAAACCACAGGGCATAGGATATGAGGTAAGGGCAATTTCCTGTCATACAGAAAGGCAGTAAAACCTTTCCTGCCTTGGGAGGAGGAGCTTGGAGAGAAGGCCGAGGGGAGCAGGACTGTCAAGCTCCATGAACAGGGTGGGTGGGGGAAAAGACTCCTGCAGCAGGATGGTGAGCAGCAGTTACGTATGATTTTCTGTCTGGAAATGGGTAAGGATGCCACCTTATAAAAATGGGAGTCACAGGACAGTAGAGCTGGTGGGATGGAGTATTTGGGCAGACAGTCTGTGGTTTCCCATGCGTTTTTGTGTCCTGGACGAGACCCAGAAGGCCTGGTGTCTCCATGTGGGAAGCACACCTGCTGAGAGTGTCCACGGACCCCAGAAGCACTCAGTTCCAGGTGAGGAGGGCATGCACCTTGAGCGGGAGGCCAAGGCAAGACCCATAGGCATCCTCAGCAGACAACAGCCAGACAAACAGCCAGTGGAGGACACACGGACAGTACAACACCTCAGCTGAGGTGCACAGGTGGGCAGGCAGGCCAACATATCCTCCTCTCCACAGCTGGTGTTGTGTACCCAGGAGACGGGATTGGCAAAGAAGACTGAGAAAAGCCTAAATATGGAGTTCGAACATTCAGTTACCGAGATTTGAATTCTGAATTGGTTGTTTTTCCAAACACATGAAGTTTTAACTGGAGGTGTCTGAGCTGCTTTAAAGGGGCAAGATGAAAGGTTTCCATACGATTTGTAGAAAGGAAAGTTTCTTTCTATTTTTTTAGACAAATAAAGAAAGGGATTTGCATCTGAGTCTTTCTAACTATAAACTTGAAACGTCTCCACATGCAGGGTTTCAGGCAACTGTGCTGCTCTGAATTTAAATACTTTGAGTGGACATGCACACGCAAGCACATTCCACCCAGACCCCCCCACACACAGACCGTGCACGCGCACAGACCATACACACACGCAGAGATAATACACACAGATTATACAACATGCGCACACAAATCACAAACACACACACACACACACATTCACACATAGACTGTACACACACACAGACCGTACACACACAGAGATAATACACACAGATTATACAACGTGCTCACACAAATCACAAACACACACACATATTCACACATAGACTGTACACACACACAGATAATACACACAGATTATACAACATGCGCACACAAATCACAAACACACACACACATTCACACACAGACTGTACACGCACACAGACCATACACACACACAAGGATAATACACACAGATTATACAACATGCGCGCACAAATCACAAACACACACACATTCACACATAGACTGTACACACACACAGACCATATCCAACACGGAGATCGTACACACACAGGTTATACAACATGCACACACAAATCACACACACACACAGATATCATGCGTACACACACACACAGACTGTACACACACACAGACCGTACACACACACAGAGATCATACACACACAGATTTTACAACACGCACACACAAATCACAAGCACACACACATACACACACCACTTTTCATTCCTTTGTTTGCCTTCTTTCTTCATGGTTCAGTTGGCCTTTCCCTGAAGCAATGAATGCCATCCAGTGGCTGACTAATCACAAGGCAACAAGTGTCATTTTTGGAAAGAAAACAAATCTTGGTTTAAAATCTCTGAGTATCACCTTGTGACATTTCTTCTCCAGGAAAATCCCTGTGATCCCACAAAAGATATTTGCTCTGACCTGGATCTCCCTTCCAATCTGTGTTTCCAGAACACTACCCTGCAGGCCCTCTAGGTTTACCTAGGTAGCCTTGGTCCCAAGTAAAACTCTCACCTTCTTTCACTGCACTGACGCCACCTGTTATGGATTGAATTGTGTCCCCCCAAAATAACCAGAGGTTAGGAATTACAATGCATATTTTCGGAGGGACGCAATTCAATCCATAACAGGTGGGGTCAGTGCAGTGAGGGGAGGTGAGAGTTTTACTTGGGACCAAGGCTACCTCGGTAAACCTAGAGGGCTTGGGGGGCAGTGTTCTGGAAAAACAGATTGTGCACATGGACTCCTTGGATGGGAGGACATCTGGTGCAATGGTTAAGAGCTTGGCTGCTAACGAAAAGGTTGGCAGTTCTAATCCAGCAGCCACTCCTTGGAAACCCTATGGGGCAATTCTGCTCTGTCCTATAGGGTCACAATGAGTCAGAATCAACTTGGAAGCATTTTTTTTTTTTTTTTAATGGGCTTATGGCTGTGGTTATAATCGCATTTAGGAATGGGTTGTCTTTGTTATGTTAATAAGACAGGATTAATATACGGTGTGTCTTGAGTCAATCTCTTCTGAGATATAACAGAGATTAAACAAGCAAGCAAAACAGCAGAGATGGTGGAATAGAGATGCCAAGCCACATAAAGATCGCCCAGGAGCAGAAGCTCAGAAGAGACAAGGACCTTCCCCCAGAACCCACAGAGAGAAAAAGGCTTCCCCTAGAGTCAGCATCCTGAATTTGGACTTCTAGCCTCCTAAACTATAAGAGAATAAATTTCTGCTTGTTAAAGCCATCACTTGTGGTATTTCTGTTACAGCAGCACTAGCACTAGGTAACTAAGACAACAGCCACCCCCTAGGAAGTGTCAGCCATGATGCTGGCAGAGCTTTCCTTGATGAGGGCTAGAATTGGGCAGGCTTTCCACACAGGCCCATGTGAAGTTGTACCAGGTGTTCTCTGTACAGGCCTGGGCCACCATTTTCTCAAGTCTGTATACATGGCAGTTCACCATGAGACTGTATATAGTGTGCATGGTGGTCCTCACCTTACATTAATTGGGATAAACAGCTGTCCTCCTTTAAAAAAACAAATGAACAAAACAAAACCAGTTGCCTTCAAATTGATTCCAACTCATGGCGACCCCGAGTGCTTCAGAGTAGAACTGTGCCCCACAGGGTTTTCAGTGACTGATTTTTCAGAAGTAGATTGCTAGGCCCTTCTTCTGCAGTGCCACTAAAAAAAACCACTTAAAAAAAAAAAAAAAACCACTTACCCACTGCTAAATCACCAACCTTTCAGTTAGTAGCTGAGACCAAACCATTATACCACCCATTGATCTGTCTATTCTTAAGAGCAACAGAAAATGTGGACTGATTCTCCATCTAAATTTCCTCTTCTCCCTGCCAGGGACATTATCCTCGTGGATAGCTGGCTAAGAAAGGGCTATGGGCACCTCTTGAGCCTAGGTTTTCCCCAGGACTCTGGCCCTCCTGGCACTCCCGGTGCGGCCCTCCCCTTGTTTCCTCTTTGCATCCCTGACAACACCTCCCAAGTCAGCCTCAGTTTCTGCATTACTAGCTATTGGTTCTCTTTGAAGCCTAGCTGTAAAATCTTGTCTCTTTCTCCAGTCTTTCCTAGCATTCCCCAAGACTCAACACTTTCAACCTGATCTGCTTTATGGCTTTGTTTTATGCTTCATGTATTTATCCTCCCAAAAAGGTTTAGCTCTTTGGACTATTCAGACCCTAAGAAAGGCGCCCCGTATGGCATTCTGCTCTCTTCCCCTTCTTCTGCTGCTGTCCTGTGTCCACCTGTACATAGCACACCCAGTTTGTGCACCCTGTGCCTGTCTTAGCTGAGCCAGAGGAGGACTCAGGAACTTCGAGATCTCTTCCAGGTTAGAGGGGACCAAGGGGGCACTGACTAAGGCTCTCTTCATCTACCGAATGTATCATGGCCCCGTTTCTACTCAACTGAGGCTGCCCATGATATGAAGCCTCACCATTCTTGCCTCTAAGGTGCATTCTATCTGTACTTCTTCCAAGACAGACTTGTTCATTCTTCTGGCAGTCCGTGGCATGCATATTCAATATTTTCTTCACCAACACCATAATTCAAAGGCATCAATTCTTCTTCAGTCTTCCTTATTCATTGTCCAGCTTTCACATGCATATGAGGTGATTGGATAACACCATGGCTTGGGTCAGGTGCACCTTAGTCCTCAGAATGACATCTTTGCTTTTCAACATTTTAAAGAGATCTTTTGCAGCCGATTTGCCCAATGCAATATGTCTTTTTATTTCTTGACTGCGGCTTGCATGGTTTTTTTTGTTTGTTTTTTTTTTTTTGCTTGCATGGTGTTGATTGTAGGTCCAAGTAAAAAGAAATCCTTGACAACCTCAACCTTTTCTCCATTTATTATGGTTTTACTTATCGGTCCAGTTGTGAGGATTTTTACTTTCTTTGTGCTGAGGTGTAATCCATACTGAAGGCTGCATTCTTTGATCTTCATCAGTAAGTGCTTCAAGTCCTCTTTACTTTCAGCAAGGAAGGCTGTGTCATTTGCATAACGCAGGCTGTTAATGAGTCTTCCTCCAATCCTGATGCCCCATTCTTCTTCATATAACCCAGCTTCTGGGATTGTTTCCTCAGCATACAGATTGAATAAGTATGGTGAAAGGATACAATACTGAGGCATGCCTTTCCTGACTTTAAACCATGAGGTATCCCCTTGTTCTATTCAAACGACTGCCTCTTGGTCTATGTATAGGTTTCTCATGAGCACAATTAAGTGTTCTGAAATGCCCATCCTTCACAATGTTACCCATATTTTGTTATGTTCCACATAGTCGAATGTCTTTGCATAGTCAATAAAACAAAGGTAAACATCTTTCTAGTATTCTCTGCTTTAAGCCAGAATCCATCTGACATCTGCAATGATATTCCTGGTTCCACATCCTCTTCTGAATATAGCTTGAATTTCTGGCAGTTCTCTGTCAATATATTGCTGCAGCCACTTTTGAATGATCTTCAGCAAAATTTTACTCGCATGTGATATTAATGACATTTTTTGATAATTTCCATAATCTGTTGGATCACCTTTCTTTGGGATGGGCACAAATATGGATCTCTTCCAGTCAATTGGCCTGGTAGCTGTCTTCCAAATTTCTCGGCATAGATGAGTTCTATCTATTGGCAAGTTCAAGTTGAAGGTGAAGAAAATTAAAACAAGTCCACGAGAGCCAAAATTCAACCTTGGGTATATTCCACCTAAATTTGGAGACCATCTCAAGAACAGGTATGATGTGTTAAACATTGATGATCAAAAACCAGACAAGTTGTGGGATGATATCAAGGACATCATACATGAGGAAAGCAAAAGGTCATTACAAAGGAAAGAAAGAAAAGTCCAAAATGTAGTCAGAGGAGACTCTGAAACTTGCTCTTGAACATATAGCAGCTAAAGCGAAAGGAAGAAATGATGAAGTAAAAGAGCTGAAGAGAAGATTTCAAAGGGCAGCTCAAGAAGACAAAGTGTTATAATGAAATACGTAAAGAAGCCTAGAGTTAAAAAACCAAAAGGGAAGAACACGCTCAGCATTTCTCAAGCTGAAAGAATTGAAGAGAAAATTCAGTCCTCAAATTGCATTACTGAAGAATTCTGTGGGTAAAATATTAATTGACACAGGAAGCATCAAAGAATTATGGAAGGAATACACAGAGACACTATACCAAAAAGAACTGGTCGATGTTCAATCATTTCAGGAGGGAGCATATGATCAAGAACTGACGGTACTGAAGGAAGAAGTCTAAGCTGCACTGAACTGAAGGCATTGGCAAAAAACAAGGCTCCAGGAATTTGCGGAATACCAAATGAGATGTTTCAACAAATGGATGCAGTACTGGAGGTGCCCACTTGTCTGTGCCAAGAAATTTGGAATTGTTCCCTGTGCTATGGTTAATTTTCATAAAATCTACACTCTGATCCTCCAGTCTGGTTCAAACTTTGGAACCAAGCCCTTCTGGAATTCAAAACAAAACCATTTCTCTCTTTAAGACTTGGCTCACACAAATCAAAATGCTTTGATTTCAGACTATTTTGCCAGGTGTGAGTTTTAAAAATACATTCAGCCTTATTATTGGAATTACTTTTTTGTAGGCAGGATCTGCCAGCCCCAAACAATGAATACCACTATCCAGTAGGTGGAAAGCTGCACAGTTTTAAGAGACAAAAATCCCAAGGTTAAAATCTCCAAATTTTATCTGATGCTTTTAGAGACATGGTGAGACATTGCTGTACTGCAGTGAGGACTATTTTGAAGTTACTGCTGATTGTATTGTTTAGTTTTGACCCTTTAGATGTCTTCAGGAATCCCATCATGACTTTAAAATTATCTGACGAGCACTTCTTTACTGTCATGTCTTGCAGAGGTACTGTGGAAAGATTGATGTTGAACAGCATCATGGTTTATAGACTATCGAGTTTTCTGGACTTAACAGATTTCCTCATGACATTTGATTATTTCTTCTGCTTTGTGTAAAGTCTCTCTAAGGTCTGGTTCTCAATAGGAAGAATCCCTACTTAAGCTACGAAATCATTTTTATAGAGAAAGACATGAACGAATTAGTCATTGAACAAGAACTTGTTTTGATAACTTTATGAGGGAATGAATGGAAAAAATTTAAGACTTTTTTTTTTTTACTTAACAGCCTGTTTGTTAGGATCTCTGCTTTGGTCATAATATTTAGGTACTCTTGAAAAAAATATTGATGATGAAATAATGTATTTTTAAAAAATCGTATTCTCAATCTTGTGCAATCTTTATTTCCAAAACTTTCTCATCACCCCAAACAGAAACTGTGTACCCACTAGGCAGTAAGTCCCTACTCTCCACTCCCCTCAGCCCCTGGTAACCACTAGTCTACTTTCTTTCACTATGCACTTGTGCAGATATTTCATATAAATTGGGTCATACAATATTTTCCCTTCTGTGTCTGGCTTTTTTCTCTTCGTCTTTCATTTAAGAGTTAGTTCCCATGTGGCAATTTAGAGGGCAATTTAGTCCTTGCAGGAAGAGTACAGGGTTATTTTACCTATGATACGTTTACTTAGATTAAGGTGTGCACTCTCTATATTATTAATTGGAAAAAAATCTAATTTACTACTAATTGTGTATTATACCACCTTTATCAAAGTAATACCAGCCCATAGTTTTAAAAATTATGTAATAACTAAAGGCACATAGCAAAACACAGCAGTCCCATGCCCTCTGCCTCGTCCTGCTCTGCTCCCCAGAAGTAACCACTTTCTGTTCTTATACTTTTCTTTTAGCATTTACCTTCATATTTCTAGATAATAAACACACTTTGCTCTTACCCATTAAATTTAGAGATTATCCAGATTATCTATTATTATGCTAGAGGAGGGTTTACGTTCCCTCACTTTCTCCCAGCCCATCCTTCCAATAGTTTTTTTCCACAAATTTTCATTAAATCAGTTTCCAGTGTTCTTGATTACAGTGACTGTGCATATATAGTTCACATCTACTCCAAGTATTATGTTTCTATTTTCCTTTTTTTAACTTTCTACATTTCCTAGAATTAATAATTGTCTCTCTTTTTCCATTTATTTTGTTTTCTTTGAACCAAATCCTAAGTTTCCATAGCTCTGTAAAACATCTCTCGACGTGACCTTTAAGAGTTAGTAAACCTGCCAAATAATCTATCCCTTCCTTCTTTTTCTCCCTCTCTTTTTTCCTATGGACATATCTGTTCTGGAGCTTCCCCACACTTCAGCTCCAAGCTGGACTAGTTACTCTTTAGGCCAGCTATATGGCTGTCATCCAAAGACTTGTCTTTGTTGTCATCGTATGAATTCCCTTCGTTTCTGTCCAGCGTTGGTGTTATGGATTGAATTGTGTACTCCAAAAAATGTGTTGAAGTCCTAACTTCTGTAGTTGTAAATATGACCCTTTTTGGAAATAGGACTTTTCTTTTTTTATGCTAATGAGATCATAACAAGGCAGGAGTGGGTCTTAAACCTAATAATTTCTGAGTGGTGTCTTATAAAAAGAGTGGAATAGACACAGAGACACACACACAAGGTGAAGACAGACGCCATGAGAGGACCAGCCTGTAAGCAAAGGAATGCCAAGGATGTCTGGCAGACACCAGAATCTAGAAGAGAGGCCCACAGAAGGAATCAACACTGCTGAGACCCTGGTCTGGACTTTCTGCCTCCAGAACTGTGGGAAAATGAATTCCTGTTCTTTAAAACACTTGTAGTGTTTTTTTAGGGTAACACTAGGTAGCTGGACAGTGCCTGAATAAACTAAGATAGGAAACAAGACCCCCACCAGTTTTGACTCTGAAGAGCTAATTCTATCCCTTGGCCAGAAAGCATTATAGATGCCTGTCCTTGGCACCTTGGAACCAGGTAGTAAATTTGGGAAATCAATCTACACTTAGTCTCAGTTCCTTACCTTCCTAGCAAATTGCCAGTAGGCATGTGTGGTGTGGACGGGGGTGGCCACCAGGTAGAACTGTTAAGTCAACATGTTCATTGCTTAATGGAATCGATCGCTAATGCTAATATGGCCTTCGAGATTGTGACATGTTGATGGTTTCCTGCATTCCTACGTGATGATAAGAAGTGATGGACATACTGATTTTGAATGTATCACACCTGAGGATAATCATCAAACCAATATGTTCCTTGCTTATTGTTGGTGTTTTGTCTCATTTTTTCTCTGATCTCTTATTTATTTGAATATTGGTATTAGACCCAGAACAAAATGAAATAATAGAAGTACAAAATATTATTAAGACCACCATTTTCTTTTATCTGAACATAATGTTAAAACATCAAATAATTTTAAAAATCCACTCTTCAAATCCTAAAAAAGGGGAGAGGGGAGGTAGGTCCACACTACAACAATCTCAAAATACTGAGTAATCTGAAACAATACAGAGTCAAATAATAAAATTCCAGTATAATTTTATAATTACAAGAAAGCTCTGACTTCGAGGTTAAAAGCGAATGGTAAGAGCGTAGAGGATACTGGAGGTAGCTGAGCCCTCTCTATCAAAGCTCACGGATGCTGTGATCTTTCTAAGAATGGGACTTCCTTGAAGTCTTGAAACAATTGGAGCACTTTAAGCAAAGGTCATCAGATAAAAGTCTCAAAGAGAAGAGCCTTACACTTTCTGTTGGGTGACATGGAGCAATTACATAGCATTTTTGCCTTTCAGCCACTTCATGTGTAAAATGGAGATGCCTACTCAGAAATTAGAAGACACCACCTTTGAAGAGGAGCCCTGGTGGCATAGTGGTTTAGTGGAACGGCTGCTAACCAAAAGGTCAGCAGTTCGAATCCACCAGCCACTCCTTGGAAACACTATGGGGCAGTTCTCTTCTGTCCTATAAGAGTGTCTGGCACAGTGTGTTAGCTATTATCATTATTATTACTTCACACGCAAGAAATGAAGGAAATAGATGAATGCCAGAAAAAAAAAAAAAAGAATTAGCTAAAGGTGATGCCCTAATCAGACAACCCAGAGCCTCTCCCTGTTGGCTCTAAACTGTATTTCAATTCAGGAAAGGCCAGCATTGCTTCAGTGAATGAGATAAGCAGCCTGTGCTGTGTGTGCCAGCACGTGATGCTCTTACTGCATGAGCTCACTGTTCCAACATGAGCCACACACGTGAGCCATGGCTGCCTCTGCAGATGGAACAAAGTGCTTCATCAAGGCACAGGAACCGCTCTTTCTCCTTTATTCTCACCTTTAACTTGAAAATCACACGGACTTTATTTCCTAAGTGCTAGCTCTATAATTAAGTCCAGTTTATTCATGCTAGTAGAAGGAAAGACACAGATGGTTATGAAGAATGAATGCTTCAAAAACCCACTCTGTGACTTTTGTGTTTGGAATTTAACATTTGAGAATTGGTGTGTAAATATTCTGGAAACAAAACGTCTGGCAAAATAAGTCTTGCAAAGAGACTGACCTCAGAGATGCCAGAACACTTACTCCATCTTTCATCCCATGATTCTGCTCAACACCATGCGGTTTCCTCCCCTGAGCTAAGATGCACTGAGGCATCGAAATGGGAGAGACCACCAGCCTCATTTGCGTGGTCGTTTCTGTTTGTTTCACACATTTCCTGGGGATAGGAAGATGTTTAACCTTTACAGACAGCTGAACCTAAATTGTGAATACAGCTTCAATCTCTTTATCATTCTGGAAGATTGTACATGATAGGAAGAAGTAATAAAGAAAATAATGACATCACTCGGGAGTTAAAAAATCTTTTTAATGCATCGATAGCATAATTTATGCAACATGTAGAAATCAGCTCTTTGTCAAAGTAGCCCTTGTGCAAACTGGTTGATGAGGTCAGTCATTTGAAACAAAAAACAAAAAAGGAGGGAGGGAAGGAGGAACTAAAAATTAATTTTAAGACTAAAAATCAATGGTATTTTAAAAATATATATACAGTTTTATTGAGTTAAATTTTTTAAAATGAACTCTACTGTGTGGTAAAACCCAGTTCACGTATAAGTTCTGTAACTGAGCTATAACCAAGTCTAATTCTCCAACTTTAAGTGTACAAACACTAGCTTTTTCAATGTATGAATTTAGAAATGCTTGTCTGAACATATGGTTTCTAAAATAGATGATACACCCTTTATAAATATACCACAATTCCATTTGATTTTCTCTTTCTCCAGAAGATAAATTCGTGGAGGATGGTTCCACATTGAGTTATTTAACACAGCCAGTATTTTTGACTTGAGTTTGCATAACCATGCTTGCTCGAAATAAATACTTTGCTATCGACAGATGTGGAAAGCTTTGTTTAGGACGGAAGTTCCTCCTCAAATTTAAAAGTCACCCCAAGGTCAGTTTTTCTTTCTATTTTCAGTCCTCTTTTTTGTTCTTTCAAAATGGAGATAGTTTTATTATAAAAGAAATATGTAACCGTGGTTGAAAAAAACACTATAGATGTGTACTCTGTTTTCAGAGAGAACTTCGTGTGTCAACTTTTAGATTTTCAATGTACATAGAATATTTTATGTAAATGTAAATGGTGATATAGTCTACACATAAGTAACCTAATTTTCTACTTCCAGTGTATCATAGGCACCTCTCCTGCTAGGGTAGATACAATCTCAAATGATTGTACTAAGGGCTGAGTGAGCCTCCATCCTGACTACACATTAGAATTACCTGGGGCACTTTTTAAAAGTACAAAATCCAGGCCTCTCTCCAGACCTAATAATCAGAACCTCTGGAGGTGGGGTCCTGGAATCATGATTTTTTTCAAAGCTCTTCTGTGATTCAAATGTACATCCAAGGTTGAGAATCACGGATCAATCTAATTTGTAAAAACAAACCAACAAATATCAGCATGGTATTATAATATGACATATTAATTATCTGCTATTGATGGGCACTTAAGTGGTTTTGAATTTTTTTTCTATTACATGCAATGTTGCAATAAACGTTTTATATATACCTTTGCATATTTGTCCTTGGGATAAATTCCTAAATGTAGACTTGATGGTTCAAAGGCTATGCACATTTAAAATATCAACAGAGGTTGCCAGGTTCTTTTCTGGAAAGATTATACCAGAGTACTATCCAACCAACTTTGCCTACCCTGAGAATTATTGATATATGTATATATTTTTTAAATAATTTTTATTGTGCTTTAAGTGAAAGTTTACAAATCAAGTCAGTCTCTCACACAAAAACTTATATACACCTTGCTACATACTCCCAATTGCTCTCCCCCTAATGAGACAGCCCGCTCTCTCCCTCTGCTCTCTCTTTTCGTGTCCTTTTCGCCAGCTTCTAACCCTCTCCACCCTCTCATCTCCCCTCCAGGCAGGAGATGCCAACATAGTCTCAAGTGTCCACCTGATCCAAGAAGCTCACTCCTCACCAGCATCCCTCTCCAACCCATTGTCCAGTCCAATCCATGTCTGAAGAGTTGGCTTCAGGAATGGTTCCTGTCATGGGGCAACAGAAGGTCTGGGGGCCATGACCGCCGGGGTCCTTCCAGTCTCCATCAGACCATTAAGTCTGGCCTTTTTATGAGAATTTGGGGTCTGCATCCCACTGCTCTGCTGGTCCCTCAGGGGTTCTCTGTTGTGTTTCCTGTGAATTATTGATATTTTTAATCTTTGTCAATTTTATCGATTCAAACCAGTACTTTGTTGTTGCTTTAATTTCAATTGCTTTGATTATTAGTGAGGTTGAGAAACAATATTGTCTTCTGTATTAACTCTAAATAGATCTGTAAAGCACCCACTGAAGTGAAAGTTCTAACTGGATTATTTGTTTAGCAGGTGGAAGTTGGGCAGAGCAGTAGCTTCAATGAATCATGTTTAGACTTTGAAGGAACCTTAGACATCATCTAGTTTAATTTTTGGTAATGCTGTGATTTGATTAGTCTCATGTCCAAAAAGCTGTGAAAACAGAATGATACTAACACTAGAGAACTCAGGTAAAACAATTCTGAGTTAAGGAAGAAAAGATTCCCTGGAGCCTCGTTGAAAAGGACTGGATGTCGTTCTCCTTGCTAATCCTTATGACACTAAATTACAAAGTTAAGACCTGGATACACCTCTCCCAACTGAAGAAAGCTGCTGCTCTGACTTGGATATTCAACCAATTAAAAGACTCAAAAATCACCAGGATGAGAAACAAATGAAATCTGGTATGGACAACTCATCCCAAGATCCAGGACCAGGCCTGTAAACCCTTTATTCCTAAACACTGGACCACATAAATAGAGATACAATTCTTAGACTTTTCGTATTTTTCTTCCCATATTTGTTATCCTTTTGTCTTACTTGTCTTTAAGGCCTGTGGGCTAATAACTTTCCCTTGCTGAAAGAATGTTACTGAAATTATTGCTCTGTGCCTAACTCTCATTGTTTTTAAAGTGGTTTTGTTCTATTTTATTAATTGATAAGACAGATTTGTATAGGTAAATCTTTCCATGTGTTTTAACCTAAAAACTTTCCTTATTAGTATTTTAATAATCATTAAGTTATTTGTTGCAACCATTCTTGTTAACTCATATAAGTCCTTATTTAAGGGACCCATTTTTTTTTTTTTTTTTTTTAGTTTCTGCTGCAAAGGACCTCTTTGAAGTGTTGTAAAGTGAAGATGTCACCTTGAAGACTAAGGTGCGCCTGACCCAAGCCATGGTGTTTTCAGTCACCTCATATGCATGCCAAAGCTGGACAATGAATAAGGAAGACCGAAGAAGAATTGATGCCTTCGAATTGTGGTGCTGTCGAAGAATATTGAATATACCATGGACTGCCAAAAGAACGAACAAATCTTTCTTGGAAGAAGTACAACTAGAATGCTCCTTAGAAGCAAGGATGGCGAGGCTGCATCTTACATACTTTGGACATGTTGTCGGGAAGGGTCAATCCCTGGAGAGAAGACATCATGATTGTAAAATATAGGGTCTGTGAAAAAGAGGAAGACCCTCAACGAGATGGATTGACACAGTGGCTGCAACAATAGGCACAAGCATAACAACGATTGTGAGCATGGCGCAGGACTGGGCAGTGTTTCCTTGTGTGGTACATAGTCGGAACAGACTCCATGGCACCTAACAGCAACAACAACTTTTTAGTTTCTAGGTCATTTTTATACTAATTGCTCTTGTTTATTTCTTCTAGACGGTTTTTCCCCATTATAAAGCCTTCCTTAAGTTCTTTGTTACTATGCCTCATAATAACTACTGAGGCCTGAAAAGGTAATGCTTGTATCCTGAATCTGCATAGTATGGTGAAAACCAACATAGAGTATGGTGAAGAACCAGACAGTATCTGGCAGAGAGTATAGATAATAAACTTGAACAGCAAAACCCAAGCAGTCATGAATTTAAAGCCCTAAAACTTACAAGCCTCCATCTAGGGAAGCCAGATCCATGCTGAAGGTAATGTAAAGCCAGAAGGAGAGTCCATTACAGATAATGTGAGGCCACACAAAAGAAAATGACAGTGTGATCGAAGGATGTTCAGGTAAAATCCTTGATCAGAGGGAGGGATTGACCTGGATAGTAGAGACACCCTAAATCTTATAGGGTTTGGCCATAGTAAAGAAAGATAGAATAAGGTTCAATTTCTCTTTCCCCTAGTTATGTGATAGAAAAAACTTGTACAACAGGTTTCTCTGCTGGTTAATAAATAAGTGTACCAAAGTAAAACAAAGAAAGACATGCTCCATGACATGTTATCTGATTTAAGCTAAAGGTTGAGATCCTCATACTGTCTTATAACCACCTTGTGACTATGACTCAGGATCGCAAGGTCATGGGTTAACCCCGTCACCATGTAGCAAAGCACTCCCCTAGACTTCTTTGAATTCTAGATGCACTCACATTCATACTCTCACCTCTGGCTCTGGTTCAGTTTATGCATCATGTCATCATCTGTTGTGTGTTGAATTATATCTTGAAGGGACAGGTAATGGGTTTATATTGTAAAAATGTGCACCCTTTGAAGGAATGTTAAAATCCTGTTCTTAAAGGACAGTGTAATCCAGGGGATTGTTTTGTTTGTTTGTTTTTCTGTCTATTTCTCCCCCAGGTAATCCCTAGCTTCCTGTGATCCTTTTCCTTTCTTTTCTCCACCCCCTAACTACCAAACCAAACAAAGCAAAACCCGTCCTTTCAGATTCATAGCAATCCTATAGGACAGAGTAGAACTGGCCTGTAGGGTTTCCAAGGAGCTGCTGGTGGATTCAAACCACCAGCATTCTGGTTAGCAGGCAAATGCTTAGCCACTGTGCCACCAGGGCTCCCCCGAACTACCAGAAACGCCAAACTCTTCCTTCTCTAAAATGTAGATCAATTCAATTCTTCAACCCCAAATTTGGCTCTAGGCTCCCTTTGCATACCCAAATCTATCAGTGTGTTTAGGAGAACAAAGGGACTTTACTGTAGCAGAATCCATCCTCTTCAGAAAAGAATTGTCCTTATATGTTAGAGATTTTAAACACAAAGGAGTGTTAGTGATCCTTTATCCATGTTTAGGTCAGTGTGCTCAAGAGTAGTAACTGGCAAGAGACTTCCAGCACTAGCAGCTCTTACCCATGTGGGCTGTATTCTTTTAATTCTGATTTTGGAGTTAGAATTATGAGTCAAGAGTAATTTTGGTAAAATGTTTTATATTTTCTCCTTACTTTCTAAGTCTTATTTAATATTCTTATGCTTCTTATTAAAACCTTATATTAATGTAGCACTGTAGTATTAACAGAACCCTGGTGGCATAGTGGTTTAGTGAAACGGCTGCTAACCAAAAGGTCGGCAGTTCAAATCCGCCAGCCACTCTTTGGAAACCCTGTGGGGCAGGTCTACTCTGTCCTGTATAGCCACTGTGAGTCATAATCAACTTGATGGCAATGGGTTTTGGGTCCGTAGCATTAACAGAATTTTTCGTTCATTACATCATTTAATCATGTTTTAATTAATCCTTTATAATACAAAAATCATAGGTTAAGGCATTCTCCTTTTTAAAAGTTAATACATTATTAAAAAAAAAATTTTTTTTTTTTTTAAGGCTAAAGTTCTTTTTGACTAACTCCTTAAATCTCAGTATCCTCCCCTCTGTCAGAAATAACCATTGTTATCAGTCTCATGGGCATAACAACAACAATAAAAAAAACCCAAATCCGTTAACCATACAGTTGCAGTACATCGTCAGCAACTTGCTTTTTTCCCTCAACTACTTTATCTTAGAAATCTGTGGTGTTGCATACACATCTGATTTACACCTTTCTGTAGCTCTGTGGAAATACGTTGTTGTTGGTAGCTGCGCTCAGCCCCCAATTCACGTGGATCCTGTATTATGGCATGATGGGTTGCAGATCTCACCACTGCAATCCGTAGGGTTTTTATTACCTGATTTTTGGAAGTAGGTCACCAGGCCTTTCTTACTAGTGTATCAATATACCACAATTTAAGCTATCCTCCTACTGATATTAAGCTGTTTAGATTTCACATTGTTTCCAATGAATTTTTCACATAATAGGGAAAACATCTTTATACCTAAAATTGATCCAAAAAGCTCACTACGGAACAGGGAGGGAAAAAATGTTTGCAATCAGTATATTTGTATTCTGGAGCCCTGGTGACACAGTGGTTAAGAGATTGGCTGCTAATCAAAGGGTCAGCAGTCTGAATCCACCAGCCGCTCCTTGGAAACTTCATGGGGCAGTTCTACTCTGTTCTATATGGTCACCGTGAGTCGGAATCAACTCCGCGGCAATGGGTTTGGATATTTGTATTCCGGTCTTTATTCTGCATAAAGACTTTTATGTTTTTCAGCAGTGGTTGACACATAAACTGAGAGGCTGCCCCTCTGTTCTAGAATTTTGTGATACTATCAGTATTTTATCAGTATTCTCATTATGAGAAACTAACTTGTTTTTTTGTATTCTCGCTGTAAACCAGACAGTGTACAGTCTAAAACATATCTGCTTAGAATTTATATTTGCTCTCAGAAATGAGTTAAGGAGGAAAAATACAAACGTAACAAATTTATTTAACAAATTGCTCGGCAAGTATTTATCTGCTCTTGAGTTACTGCCACCAAAAGCTAAACAAGTTTGTGCAGGTAAATACGACCTTTAGCCTAACTTAAAAGCGATTTCCTGCAAAACCCTCAAGCCATTTTCTCACTTCTCATCTCTTAATAACAAAACTGGAATGTTAATCTATGGTAAGAAATTTTGAAGACAGCTTTCTCAATGGTTTTGACATTTGAGGCCACATGTAATTTAGAAATGATTTATTTGTCTCAAAAATATGACATGTAAAGAAAGAACAAAACTACGTATATACACACGTGCATTGTATACAGGGTCATTATGAATTTTTCAATAAAATATTGAGCACTTCTAATTGTTGCCAACTTGTCTTTTTGGTCTTATACTGCGGTGGTGTTATTTGTACTCACATATTTGAGTCATTTAAAATAATAGTGGAGGAACATAAGACCTTTAACAGGAATCCTCATTTACAATACTTTCATTCTCTGTATTGTAATGATAAAATAGAAGCAATTTCTTAAATGTTTAACTTTTAGGAATAGATTGCCTAGTTCAGAATTAAGAATTAAAAAACCAAACCCATTGCAATTGAGTCTATTCCAACTCGCAGTGATCCTATAGGACAGAGTAGGTTTTCCTAGACTATAATCTTTACAGGAGCAGATCGCCAGGCCTTTTCTTCCATGGAGCAGCTGCTGGGTTCAAACTCTTGACCTTTTGGTTAGCAGTCAAGTGCTTAGCCACTGTACCACTAGGGCTTCTTAAGAGTATGCTAAGAAGTGTTTACTAACTTGCTCTCCAGAAGGAGAAAAACATTTGATTTGTAGTGTTTACTCATTTCTGTGGTGTAGATATTCTCATGGTCATTAATCTCAAACTGCCAGGTGACACCACTGAATCTCAAGTATGAAAGAGATAGGCACAGATTCTCCTTGTGAGCCAGTAGGAGCTGAGTCTGCTCAAAACAAACTACATGCATGCAAACCTTGTCGCAGAAGACAGGGTGGGACAGAAAGACATGGGGTTACCAACCTGGGTTGACAACCAGACAGTGACGGACACACTGACCTTACCTGTAAATTACAATATACATGGGAAAAAACACCAAAGTTCTGAGCTAGAAGGGAGAAGAATTTCTATTTTAGAACAAATTGCTGAGGGGAGAACTGTGTGTAGAGAATGAGAATTTGAGGTTATTCAGACGTTTCTGGCCTTGAAGGCTGGATAGACAGTCACACATTTCTGGAGTGATTACCACAGTGGGTCTGTTAAGTTTTATTTTTTTTTTCCATGACAATCAGAGTGGTAAATACATGTATGAAGCTTAGGAAAGAGCTAAGGATGTGGAAGCTGTGATAAGATATTATTGTGAACATTTATTGTTGATAATCTACTTTTTAATCCTGGAGTATCCCTCCACCCTTCCCTTCCCCCACTCAGGCAGCAGTGAGTGCTCTCTCTGTTTACTGCCCTCAGGGTAGGGCTGTGACTGCAGAAATGAAAAGAGAAAAATGAGTCAACGCTCAGTTTACAAGTTTCCAAATAGAGTTTTGACTCTCCTGGTAGAGAAAACAGGCTGAGAGAAAGGGGTTTTTGAGTTTCAAAAGCCTGGATTTTGAGTCCAAGACTCATAGTTGTTGCCATATGCAACAGATTTGGGAAGAATGAATGCTGATCAAAGAGTCGTTTTTCCTAACCTGGAGACAAAGGTGGAGATGAAAGCAAGGTATAGATGAGTGTCTCTGAGAAAGGACCCTGCTTCCTGCCTTCGTCCTCACTGCTGAGCTAGCAGTAGGGAGCAATTATAGAATTCCCAAATAATTTTGGAGACCCAAGAGAAATTGTGACAGGCCCACTTCCATCAGGAACCCTGCCAAGCCGTAAGCCCCAAACAGTTCTCCCTCTGCCAGAAGACCTAGCAGCAAAGGTTGTAGGAGAAAGGGCAGAATGGTGTGACTTGGCAGGATAAACTGGGGACCAGCCCCCAATATGTCTGCCTCCAAAGCAGTAGGGGATAGCATCTGGAAGTTTCTTCAATCCTAAAGGACTCTTTCCTACAATCCAGAATAGTCCTTGGAGATGGGGCAATAACCAGACAGTGATCAGTAAACCAACAACAGCTGTGTGTTCCAACACAGAGACATAATGACAGTAAAAAACCAAATGCCTCCTCCGCTGACATGACCAGCAGAAGCTGCTCGTACTTACATTCTGCTTGTGAGAGAATGAGAAGAGAAAATACGTATTTGACTAAGTTAAAACATGAAAAGACAAAGAAAACCTGGAATGACTAAAACCAAAATTTAAAAAATCCATTTCTGTTTGACTCATAGTGACCCTATAGGACAGAGTAGAGCTGCCCATAGGGTTTCCAAGGAGTGGTTGGTAGATTCAAACTGCCGACCTTTTGGTTAGCAGCTGAGCTCTTGACCACTACACCATCAGGGCTCATATACCTAGTTCACTATTACAACTTTCCTACGTTAGACAGTCTAGGAGCTCAACCTGGAAATTAAGTTGGAAAACAAGGTTACATTTTCTCCCCACAATCATCAGTAGCCTGAAATATGATGCCTGTTACAAGGTCAAGATTTCAAAAAATTCTTGTGTAACGTATATCTGCACCTCAAGCTAATTAAGACACTGAACTGAAACTAGGCTGGAAATGTCTGTGCCTCTGAAAGAATTAGTGTGCAGAGAGGATTGAGAGTCTACATGACTAAGCCTGGAATTAAACTACAAAATGCTTTAAATTCTCTGGGCATAGCTGCAGAGGGAAGAAGGCGAGGGCATGGGAAATGGTTTTTAAATCCTCTACCTCAGGCTTTAACATTTCTAAATTCAGGCTCTGAGATTCTAAAAAGTTGGAGCTGCTTCTCACAGAAGGAAGTGTGATCATAGTGGAAACAGCTTGGATCTCTGAGGGAAGGAACCCTGTTACCCCCCAGTGTGGTACAATCCTGGCAGAACTCCTTCCTAGCTAAGAGTTTAAAGTAGATCAAGTGCTCATCTCTCAAGTTACCTCAGGGAAAAATGAACTCTGTTTGTAGTGGAACGTTACATATTTATAAAGGCAGGCTTGGGAATTCTCTGGAAATTTGAAAAGGACCAGATTACTGGTATCTCAATAGTGAAGACTCAACTGACACTTCTTTTTCTCCTTAAGGCAGGTAACCAGAGTTCAGAGCTATAAACAAGATTCGTGGCCAGAGCCTTCGGCCAGGGAAGTAACCCAAGTTATTTTCCATCTCTAAACAAAAGATAGGTCCTCGCCTCAAACCCACACCTTGAAAAATCAGTTTTATAAGCCAATCCAAGTCAACTCAGGGAAAGACTGGTCTGCTTGCCTGTGACAGAAACTGGGAGGAGGGGTGAAGATAGTCCCAAATGGTCCTGAAACCATGGAATGAGTAGTTAAATTTTCCCACAAGGAAACATAAGACCCAGATGAATTTTACAGCAAAGTTTCACCAAATAATCAAGGCAGAAGTCATTCTAATCTTACATAAAACCTTCTAGAAAATGGAAGAAGAGGAAACACTCCTGAAATTATTTTATGGAGCTAATAAAACCTTATTAAAACCTTGGTATCACATCAGACAAGAACAACATGAAAAAGAAAAATTACAGGCCAATCTTACTCATGAACATAGATGAAATATCCTAAGCAAACTATCTGAAAACTGGACTTCCACTTTCAGTTATAATGGAGTACCTCGTGTCAGACCCACACTGCTACTGAGAATGAATAGAAAAGTCATATAAATTTAAAAAAAATCTGTTTGTAGACATTGAAAATCTTCTGAGGCAGCCAGGACTTGAGGGGCTAAAATCTTGGAAAGAAGAGGACTATCAAAGGTGAGCTTATTCCCTTAGGATATGTGCTGAGTCTCAAGGTGAAAGACAGAAAATGGCCGCTAAGAGCTAGAGAAACCATCAGAGCTTTTGACAATTTCATGGGGTTTGGGAGATGAAATTGGAGCTTAGGGCACTCAAGATAGTCAACACTTGAAGGCACCCACTGTCATCAAGTTGATTTTGACTCATAGAGAGCCTATAAGACAGAGTAGAAGTGCCCCATAGGGTTTCCAAGGAATGTCTGGTGGATTCAAATTGCCAACCTTTTTGTTAGCAGCCAAGCTCTCAACCACTGTGCCACCAGGGCTCCACTTGAAGGGACAGGATCTTGGAGGAATAGGATCTTGGAAAGAGTGAAAAAGAGAAAAACAGCCCCTGAGAGCCAGGAGCTGGCCTGACACGGGAGCTAGGCCATGGTGCAGCTAAGCGCTGACCTGGCACTCACAGCTAGGCCATGATATTTTCCTGTTGAACATAGCAATTTCACAGAATACCCAAAACAGACAAAGCCACTCTGTGATCATGACTGAGCAAGACAAAACAAGATCATTTCATAATCACATCAACTGAATAGAGAAAAAACTGTTATCTAAACCAGAATCATGACCAAATATCCCCTTTCCTGGCTACAGTGAGTGATTCTGCATCTTTACCAATCATAGCTTTAGCACAGCTAAACAGCTATAGTAATACTATAGTAAGTTCCTTCTTACACCCTCTTACTGAAACACCCTACAGTTCTCCACAGTGTGTGTTCCCCCTGTTGCAATGAGTCAATAAACTCAACTTTGTTGTTCTTGGCCATCTTTGGCTGAAGATACTAACAGAGGGAGACACAAATATGTAGCTCCAATACTAGGTGGCTTCCTAGTCTTGAGGCATTTAATAAATGTTTAAGCTATGTTGTGTGAGAGGACAAGAATCCATATGGAAAGCCACTGAAAAGGAGAGCAGAGTTTTCACCAGTCTTATAGAGTTCTTGTGACTTCTGAAGGGCTCCATCCTAGGAGAAGCAGCAAATCAAAAGTAGACCAAGCCTTACAAAGACTGCAACCCAAATTTGAGATGGTACCATCCCTGTTTGGATTAAAGTGATTTGCCCCCACTCTAGCTGCCTACCACAAATAGGGTGAAACCACTCTGGAGAAAAATAATATTATCCAGAGCCTCCACAGTTTTTTCTACAAAATATCCAGCATGTCATGAAACATTTCCAGCATACAAAGAGATAGGACTAAGAGAAAAAAGCAGGCAATAGAAATAGGCCCACAGATAATCCATCATTATCAGACATAGTTTTAAAAATAACCATGATTCACATGTTCAGGAAAATAAATAACTATAAAAAAGTTAACTGGTGAACTGGAATTTTTAAAACACAATTAAATGGAAGGTCAAGAAATGAAAGCTAAAATAAATTAAGCACTAATTGTTGTTATTAGTTGCTGTGGAGTCGATCCTGACTCATGGTAACCCCATGTATGCAGAGAAGAAGTGCTCCATAGGATTTTCAAGGCTGTGACCTTATCGAAGCAGATCACTAGGCATGTCTTCCGAGGCGCCTCTGGATGGGTTCAAACTGCCAACCTTTTGGCCAGTAGTTGAGCACTTAACCATTTGTGCCACCAGGGGCTCCTAATTGCTCAATAAAACCAAAACCAAATGTGTTGCCATTGAATCAGTTCTGACTCATAGTGACCCTATAGGACAGAGTAGAACTACACCATAGGGTTTTCAAGGAGCGGCTGGTGGATTTGAACTGTCAACCTTTTGGTTAGCAGCTGAGCTCTTAACCACTGCACCACCAGGGCTCCTCAATAGATGGATTTAATAGTACATTAGACACAACTAAAAGTAAGATTAGTGAACTAGAAGACAGATTAGTAGAAATCATGCAGGCTGAGGCACAGAGAGAAAAATAAACAGGAAAAAAAAGACAAGGAACATTGTGGAAAGGTCTAACATATGTATAATTGAAGTTTGAAGGGGAGGAAAGAATGTATTGTCTGGAAGCCATGAAGAAATAATGGCCAACCTATAGTAAAAATAACAAAGCTATAACCCTCAGATTCCAAAAGCCTGACAAACTACAATCAGGATAAATACAATGAAAACCTAGGCACACAGTAGTCAAACTGCTGAAAATCAAAGACAGAGGAAATTTGCATAGATTTTATTTACCCTTAAATTAAAAAAGAAAAAAAGATTTACATTTGGCTTCTCAACAGAAACCGTAGAAACTAGAAGATAGTAGAATGACATCATTAAAATGTGAAATAAATGAACTGTAAACATAGAATTCTAGACTAGAAAAATACCTTTAGAAGTGAGGATGAAATAAAGACATCTCCAGACAAATAAAAAAAATTCAGACAATTCACTGTCGTCTATTGCATTGTTACACAAATAACGTGCACTTTCTATATTTGTTTGCAACTTTGCCCTCCTCCGTGATGTATTTTCATAAATACACTATGCTAATTTTTTTAAACATGTTTAAAAACTGGCATAGCAGCGCTTATGAAAATACCTCATGGGGGGAGGACATGATAAAGTAAACACAAAACACAGGAAATTATTCTGGTAAAACAGACTCTTTGCCTTCCAGACTGATTACCCAGAAGGTAAAGAAAAACTTTTTGCAACTTCTTATTAAGAGCAGACCAATAATCCAAGAAAATTTTGTCATTTTAATCAAGAAAAAACCAAATTCTAGTTTTACCTCAGTATACTAACCCAAAACCAAACCAAACCCAGTGCCATCGAGTCGATTCTGACTCATAGCAACCCTATAGGACAGAGTAGAACTGCCCCATAAAGTTTCCAAGGAGTGCCTGGCAGATTTGAACTGCATACCCTTTGGTTAGCAGCCGTAGCACTTAACCACTATGCCACCAGGGTCTCCCCTCGGTATACTATTGAATATTAATCAAAACCTGTTGCCATCGAGTCGATTCTGATTCACAGCAACCCTATAGGACAGAGGAGAACTGCTCCATAGGGTTTCCAAGGCTTTATGGAAGCCGACTGCCACATCTTTCTCTCATGGAGCTACTGGTGGGTTTGAGTACTCAACCACTGTACCACCAGGACTCCTTTATTGGATACTAGTGCTCTTAAATATATATATATCTCTTTATAAATAAACTTAACAAATTTTACCAAGCTTTGACCATCAGAAATAAATTCTTTTTCTCTGAACCTTCTACAACTTTTCATTTCCATTCAGGTTTGTCCTACATTTTCCTCTTTCTCATTCTGGAACCATCAGACATTTCACTTTAGAACAAAATTTCTCTCTTTGCTTCTTAGGCAGGAATATCACTGTAGTAATGTTATGTTCTTGCATCCTATCAGGTTGTGCAAGATTTTGATTGTCCCATTACTGATGTTCATTTTGATCACTTGATTAGGGTGGTGTCTTTCCTTTGTAATGTGTATATATATATGTACACTTAAGGAGCCCTGGTGGTGCAATGGTTAAGCCCTCAGCTGTTACCAAAAGGTTGATGGTTTGAACCCACCAGCCTCTCTGGGGGAGAAAAGACCTGGTGATCTGCTCCCATAAAGAATATAGCCTAGGAAACCTCATAGGGCAAGTTCTATTCTGTCCTATAGGGTTGCTAACGGTTGCTATGGGTTGGAGTTGACTTGACAGCACACAACAACAACATAGCACACATACACATATTATGTATAAATATGCAATACAGGTACATGTACACTCATTTCTAAATGTATCTGTATATATTGAGAACACAGGGTTTTTTCTAGTTTTCTCCCTTTATGTGTTTCTAACTCTCTTCTTCAACAGTGAAAAACCTGGTTCCTGTTATCATTCATATATTTACTTATTTGATCAATCCTTCTACAAGCAACCAATTTCCCATCCCTACTGTCACCTCTAAAGAGGCCTGGTGGTACAGTGGTTAAGCACTTGGTTGCTAACTGAAAGGTCAGCGCTTCAACCACCAGCCGCCTGTGGGAAAAAGGTATGGCAGTCTGCTTCCGTAAAGATTACAGCCTTGGAAACCCTATATGGCATTCTATCCTGTCCTGTAGGGTCTCTATGAGTCAGAATCAACTTGATAGCACACAACAACAACAACAACCATCACCTGTACACCATACAGATGCCCTCCTTACCACCCTTAGGTTCTGAGACCCTGTGTCTGGCTGTCCCCCTCATCACGTCCACTGCTATGGTTATCTTCCTCACCCAGCTTGGGTTCTTACACTCCACCCTGCTTACCCCCCAAGTTGGACTCCTTCATCTTGCTCCCAACACCAGCCACCCCTCCATGAGAATGCTGTCCTCGCTCTCCCTTGCCTCTGGCAGCCCACACCGGTAAACCCTCATGTGGAACCCTCTTTACCCAACTTGCGCTTTGTTATGGATTGAACTGTGTCCCCCAAAATATGTGTGGTAATTCCTAGCATCTATGCCTGTGGTTATAATCTCATTTGGGAATTGGTTGACTTTGTTATGTTCATGAAACAGGATTAGTGTAGGATGTGTCTTGAATCAATCTCTTTTGAGATATAAAAAAGATTAAACAAGCTAACAAGCAGAGATGGGGAAAAGACATGCTAAGCCACATGAAGATCGCCCAGGAGTAGAAGCTTAGAAAAGACAAAGACATTCCTCCAGAGCTTACAGAAAGAGAAAACCTTCCCCTGGTCCAGCACCCTGAATATGGACTTCTAGCCTCCTTGACTGTGAGGAAATAAATGTCTTTTGTTAAAACCACCTGCTTGGGGTATTTCTGTTATAGCAGCACTAGATGACTAAGACAGGCTCCAACACCTCATCCTGAGGCACCACAGCTGCCCCATCAGGCATAGATTCCTCCCTTCCTCTTCCCTACCTAATTGCTTTATGGAAAAATTGTTTAGAAAGGGAAAGGAAAGAACAGAAACAAGAGCAGGAAAAGGAAAGGAAGAGGAATAGGGCAGATCTATTTAAATAGAGAGACAGAACATGTTCATAGATTGGGAGATACAGTATCTTACAGATGTCAATTCTCCACATATTGGTTCCCAAAAGTTTCTTTCATGGAACTTGACAATCTGGTTTGATCATTTATATAGAGCTAAGATATTTCTGAAAATGAGCATGGAGCCATGAGGACCATGCCATCCCTCCATGCCCAAGACAACGAAGTACCACAACAGCCTGTGTGAACTTAGAATGAATTGATCAGAACTAAGTTTTCTTCCACTGGCAGAGATGAGGCTTGAGGTGAGCTCTGAGTCTGAGGGGGACTCTACAAGGATTGTACTGAAACCATGGCAATGGCAATGGATCAGGTCCAGAGAGTGTACAGTGGAAGAAGAGAAGAGGAAGAAAAAATGAACCTTAAAGATCTGAAGAATTTAGTTAGAGAGAAGGGGCTTCCAGCAAATATTGAGAAAGAATTAAAGGGCTTTTAAGCAAAAGACTTTTATTTTTTTCCTGAAAGAATTAATAACTAACATTAAAGTACCTTTTGTGATGGTTAAGATTCTGTGTCAACTTGGCTGGGCCACGATTCTGTGTTTTGGCAGTTGTATAACGTTGTGATCACTTCCCTGTTGAAATTTGATATGTGATCACCCCCATCATGGAATCTGCTGAGTGGTACCAGCGGGGTGGGGCCTGTGGTGGCTCACTGCCCCCTCAGCCTTCATCTCTCCGCCTTCTGCCACCTACTTCCTTCCTGCTCACCTTGCCAAGGTTGTTGGCTTGTTCTGGATCTAGCAGCTGTCTCTGGTTTGACCTCTGGTTCTTGGGACTTGAGCTACCAGCTTACCTGTCCATCTGGGGATTCGTCGATCTTCACAGCCTGCGAGCAAGAGTCCTGCTCCCTGATCTGCTGATCTTGGGTTCACCAGCCCCTGCAGCTACATAAATCAGGAGAAACTTTGCAGTTTTGCTGCTGGCCTTGGGGATTCCTTGACCTTCACAGCCTGTGAGCAGAAGCGCTGCTCTCTGACCTGCAGATATTGGGTTCACCAGCTTCTGCAGTTCTGTGAACTGGGAAAGGCCTCTATCCTGATCCATGAACTTGGGATGTTCCAACCTCTACAATCGCATGAGCTGTTTCCTTGATATAGATCTCTCTCTCTATATATATATTGCATGTGAAAGCTAGACGATGAATAGGGAAGACTGAAGAAGAGCTGACACCTTTGAATTGTGGTGTCGGTGAAGAATATTGAATATACCATGGACTGCCAAAAGAATGAACAAATCTGTCTCGGAAGAAGTACAACCAGAATGCACCTTAGAAGCAAGGATGGCGAGACTATGTCTTACATACTTTGGACATGTTGTCAGGAGGGTCAGTCCCTGGAGAAGGACATCATGCCTGGCACAGTACAGGGTCAGCGGAAAAGAGGAATACCCTCAGTGAGGTGGATTGACAAAGTGGCTGCAACAATGAGCTCATGCATAACAACGATTGTGAGGATAGCGCAGGACCTGGCAGTGTTTCATTCTCTTGTGCATAGTGTCGCTATGAGTTGGAACTGACTTGACGGCACCTAACAACAGCAACAAATATATACATATATCCGCTTTACCGGTTTTGCTTCTGTAGAGAACTCAGCCTAAGACATTTGGTACTGAGAGTGGGTGCTGCTCTAACAGAAACCTAAAATGTGGAAGCGGTTTTGAAGCTGTGAACGGATAGAGGAGCAGCAGCGACAGAGGGCCAGCAGTAGCAAAGAATTGGTAGCAGCAGAGAACCAACAGCAGCAGAACCAGGAGACCAGCACGAAACTGTGCTTGAGCCGACCCACAGAGCAAGAGAGCTGAGTGCCTGTGCACAGGAGGCTTCCTGGTGGAGTGGGGAGCCTCTGGGCACTTATCTGTGGAGCTACAGAGCTTTGAAACACTTGCCCCAGCAGGGCAGATGCAGGCGTGAGGCCTGAAGCTGAAGAGACAAGGAACACAAGAAGCTGAGCTCAGTCTCAGAAGGTATGGCCATGACCTCAGAGGTTTCAAAGGGTGGAGCCATGGCCTCTGGCGTTTCTAAGGGTGCAGTCACCACTCAGCCGGACTAGGAGAGTGGCGCCTAAAGCAAGGGAGCAGAGTTGCTGCCCCAGAGAGCCTGGAAGGAGGAGCTGAAGTCCAGGGCGGTGGGGCCTCCACTCAGAATCTGGAGAGTGTGGCCAATACTTAGAGTCTGGGGGTCAAGGCCATTGTGTAAATTGTCTCAGAGAGCAGAGGATTATTTTCAAAGCTTTGAGGGCTAATGTGCTCTGCTAACTTGGTTGGTGCCTGTTATCCCTTCTTTCCTGCACTTTCTCCCATTTGTAATGGAAATGTCTAGCTTGTGCCTGTTCGGCAATTGTACCTTTGGAAGCAGATAACTTGTATTCTAGATTTCACAGATGAAGAGGAACTTTTGGATTTTGGACTTGGAGTTAAGACTTTTGCTATGAATGTTTTACATGTTGCAAAGATGTGATTTTTGGGGGGCCAAAGGGCAGAATGTCATGGATTGAGTTATGTCCACCAGAAATGTGTTTATTACTTTGGCTAGGCCATGATTCCTGGTATTGTGTGATTTTCCTATATGTTGTAAATCCTGCCTCTATGATGTTAATAAGGGAGGATGTGTGGCAGTTGTATTAGTGAGGCAGGATTCAATCTACAAAATTGGATTGTGTTTTGAGGCAATCTATTGAGATATAAAGGACAGAAGAGAGCAGAGAGACAGGGGGAACTCATACCACCAAGAAAGCAGTGCTAGGAGCAGAGCGTGTCCTTTGGACCCCGGGTCTCTGTGTGGAGAAGCTTCTAGTCCAGGGGAAGATTGATGAGAAGGCTGACAGAGAGAGAAAGTCTTCCCCTGGAGCTGACACCCTGAATTTGAACTTTTAGCTTACTTTATTGTGAGAAAATAAATTTCTCTTTGTTAAAGCCATCCACTTGTGGTATTTCTATTATAGCAGCACTAGATGACTAAGACACTTGTATATTGTTGCCTTATTAGGTCATTTGACACCAGAATTTCTATCCAACGGTATCTGTATTTAAAAAAATGAAAGCCCCTTCAACTTCTGCAACATAACGTATACTATAAGCAGAGATAGAGAGGGCTACGTTACATATATAATACTAGAAGGTCTAGACCAAGTTTACTGATTTTCATTCATTTATTGCTCCTTTATCAGTTTGGGAGCTCATGTAAAGGATATTTGAATGGAGGATAGATTCAAGAACAAGGGATAGAATGATGATGCCATTGAAGCTTGCTAGATAGACCAGCATGGGCTTTTACTTACGGCAATCCCTAGCAGAGTTACGAGGCTTATTATGGACAATATCACATTTTCTCACACAGGCCTTTTAAATGGTTATGCACAGTAGTTCAAATCAAGTCAACAAGAATTTAACTGAAGGCAGCTTAGGTGGGCAAAGATCTTCACCAGGGTACCAGCCACTGAGTGATATATCGAAGAGAAAAGGGTTTTCCCTTTCCACACAGCTTTCTCCACGGTGGTGGTGGTTACTGGACCATCTGATGTGACCTTCTGTATTTGAACTTCCTCATAACTCCAAGTGCCAGATGCACAGGGGCCCTCCTAACTTTCAGCTGGGAATAGTAATTACTCCAGCTGCTCATGTATCAGTAGCTGCCTGTTTATTTCTTCATTATGATTTTAGACCCAGACAGAAAGAATAAGAAATCCTGAGTCAAATTAGTGGTATTTGGGATTATCTTCATTACTCCTATCAGTTAACAAATGCTTTATTTTATAAGCATGGAGGATTTCTGGTTGATTATTTTACTAGTTTTAGACTGTGTGTATATATTTTAGTTTGGAGCCCTGGTGGTGCAGTCGTTCTGCTAACCAAAAGGTCAGCAGTTTGAATCCATCAGCTACTCCTTGGAAGCCCCAAGGGGCAGCTCTACCCTGTCCTGTAGCGTCATTTTGAGTCGGTATCGACTGGATGGCAACTGATAATGGAAGTTGTTTCTATACCTATTTGTAGCTATGCCCTGAAATGACATGCGTGTTCGACTTAAAAATAAAAAACATGCAGGAGAGAGATTAGGAGTATTATTCCCAAAGTAAAAGTACACACTGGATATTTTCAGATTACTTTATTCCTAACCCAGTAGAAACACAGGTATGGGACAGTTTATAAAACAAAGAAATTAACGCTATCACGGCTTTGCATTTAGTTAACTCGACAATTCCCAACCACTCTGGAATTCTGCACTCATTGGCATCTCTTTCCTTCTAATAACATACAGTACAGTCTGGGCTCTGTATTAATAGAATTCTGATACATAATACAAATCAAATGGAACCTGCCAAACACAAAGTTTAACAAAATCTTAGGTAGTAAACCAAATAATATGGGCTTTAGTCTTGTTCCCACATATAAGCATTTTAAAACTGTTAAGACTGCATACCTGAAGAAAAAAAAATTAGGTTCTGAGATTTTAGAATTTTGCAACATTTCTGCAGCAAGTGTAGGAAAAAAAACAAAACAAGATTTGACTTATACAATGGGTGCTTCTTATTTTCCCCAATCTCTTGGGGGTGCTTTATTTGTTGGGGGTTCTTTGTATAAATACAAAACGATAAAGCCCATCAGACATGAAGGAATTGCCACTCAGCGCAGAATGCCCTACCTAGTTCATTTCATTTCCCCCTTCTTCGCTACCTTCCTGGGGCGCTGCAGGTCCCCGCTTAACCAGGCGGGCTTAGAGGTTTACGTCTGGCGGCTGGACGTTATTGGTGGGCTTTCTTTAGATGACAGATCTTATGACAGGAAATAGCTGATGTTCTGGCACAGGGTTTACAAATCACACGGAGAGGATTTCAGACCCTCAGTCTGATGAGGTCCCGTCGGGCCTCTCCCTCTGCGGCCACACTCTGAGGCTGGCTTCCTGGGGAGCCTTTGCAACGGGAGAGCGCTGTTCCCGGTGTGTGGTGAGGCATCTTATCTCCTCGCTTCGGGGGACGCAGACTCCTCCTTCCAGGCCTCCAGCCAGCGGTTCTGGGGCGGGTCGCGGGGAGACTTGTTGCTGAGGAAAACCGCAGCCTCCAGCCCCAGCCCCGCCGCGCGCCCCCGCCTGAAGCCCCCCACCCGCGCCCCTCCTGCGGCCCCCCACGCACGCCCCCGCCTGTAGCCCCCACGCACGTCCCCGCCTGCAGCCCCACCAACCTCTCCCGTATGCAGCTTCTCCCCGCCCCGCCTGCAGCCCCCTGCCCGCGCCTGCAGCCCCCCACGAGCACCCCTACCTCCAGACCCTCCGCACGCCCGCTTGCAGCCTTCCACGCGCGCCCCCGCCTGCAGCCCCACCGCACAAGCCCCGTCTCCAGCCCTTGCCTCCCGCCGCCGCTCAGCCCTGGGAGCGCGCCCCAGCCCCCACGCGCGCTCCCGCCCCCACTCGCGCCCCCGCCTTCAGCCCCACTGCACGCGCTCCCGCCGCGCGCGGCCGCTCAGCCCGAGATGCGCGCCCCCGCCTCCCGCCCGCCGCGAGCTGCCCCTCAGCCCGGGGAGCGCGCCGCCGTGCCCGCCGCTCTTCCTCAGGCAGTGGCGCCGGCTCGCCGCGGGAGGCGCTGTTGCCGCTGGGGCGCGCCACCCCCTCTTCCTCCAGCTCCGCCCCTTCTCCTCCTCCTCCACCTCCTCCTCCTCCTCACTAGGGCTGCCAGGCCTGGCGGGGGCGAGCGTCCGGTTTGCGGGAACCCTACGGAAATGGCAGCTTGCGCAGTGGAGGTGTTCGGGCTCCCGGAGGACGAGGTGCGGGGGTCGCGGCTTGCAGGGCGGGCGTCCCGGCGCGCTGCCGTCAGCCGGCCCAGGCGACGGCGCCCGCGGCTCCGCGCTCAGCCCGCCCTCCGTCCGCGCGGCCCGGGGGGCCGGGGCAGCTGGCGCGGGCTCGGGGCAGCCGGCGCGGGCTTGGGCTTGCTTTCGGGTCGCGCTTTCCTCGCCAGCCTGTGCCCTCAGCCCCTCCGCCTAGTGAGCTACTGCAGCAAGTGTGGGGCCCGGGCAGTCGGGGCTGCCTGCGCCGGGGTCGCCCTCACCCCAGCCCCTTCCAGCCGCCCACGGGACACGAGTCGACCGGCCAGCGCCCGCTGCTCAGCATCCCCGGGCTTGGCCACCTGCGCTGGCGGAGCGGGCGACTGTGGGCTTTACCTGGAAACTGTAGGGAATGGTCGTCAACATTGCTTCTTTTCTTTGTCTGAAATCCTTTTTACCCCCGAGTCGGGGCGGGGAGGGTGGGCCTGCAGATAGATGAGCAACAAGTGTCAGTGTGGGACCCCAACCCGTTAGCGACCCTATAGAACAGAGTAGTAGTGCCCCATAGGGTTTCCAAGGAGGGCTGGTGGATTCGAACTGCCGACCTTTTGTTAGCAGCCCGAGGGGTGGTACAGTGGTTAAGAGAGCGTCTGCTAAGAGGTTGGCAGTTCGAATCCACTAGCCGCTCCTTGGAAACCCTAAGGGGTAGTCCGATTCTGTGCTGTAGGGTTGCTATGAGCTGGAATCTATTCATGGCAATCGGTATGGTTTTTGGTCAGTGTGGGACGGTCATTCTAACTTTCATTGTCTTCATTGATATTTAAAAATAAAGCCGGAAAAAGTATAAAGAGTTAGAAGAACCTCCTACAGATGTTCATTCTGAAAAGTACGTTCAATTCCGGGGCTTGAAGAAGAAGGCGAAGCTGTCTCTTCTCAGCTAAGTAACGTAGGCCGGTTATGCCTTACGATGATTAAGAAGAAGGCCATTTTGAGAGAATTGTTCTGTTCTAAATGAGATGTGGTTTCCTTCTGTTCTTTGTGATTGCCTCAAAAACGGGAATGCGTGTAAGTGAAAAGGCTGTGTAGTCTAACAGTGAACAGTTCAGACTGAAAAGAAAATTCAGCGTTCTTACTGACTGACTAAGCTGTCACATGTGTGCTCTTTATCAAGATGGGACTCAATTAAGTGTAAACACGGCAGCGTAGCTTAGGTTTACTGCCTGGGTTACCTCTAATAGGGTTTTAATGGTGTCTGCTCTCAGTGACTCAATGTCCTCTACATTTCTCTGGGGTGTCCTTGGTTTGTAAACAGTAGGCAATTTATTAACGCAGGAAAGTTAAGTCAGAGTATTGTCACAATGCTTATGTGATGTGATTAGAGCTTCGTTTCTTAGTTCAAGTTGCCAGAAGAGAAGCAAAATGGTGGTGGAAAATGGTGGCAGCTTCTGGTAGGCCCTCAGAAAGGACAGTCAGTGTGTTACCGCTGAGGAGAGTTCTCTGGCTACTGTCCCGTTATTGCTCTGTAGGACACATCGGAGGGAACCCTGCAGCACTGCACCTGCGATGGGCTTCTTATCAGGCCAGTCTTCCTGCTGGCTACAGGAGTTGCTCGCTGCAGATAACCCCAAGCCAGCCTCTGACCCAGTCATGCTGGCTGGACTTTTCCTCCTGTTGTTGTTACTCAGAGCCAGGCGCTGCTATTCTCCTCTCATCCCCTTTCAGCGGAGCTGATTGATCAGAGGCAGAATATTGGCCACAGGTATCCTTCGCGGTCTGTTCCCTCCCTCTTGGTACAGCCTCTGTGTTTTCAATTAGCTGCTTCTCTGCCCAACTGAAATAAAACTAATGGTGGCAGATGGGGGTCAGTCAGCGGCCAGGGCTGAAGGCCAGAAGCTCCACCCTTTGGAATCAGTGGTTCCTGAGCTAGCTGAAGGGTTTGTACTTCCGGGAAGTTTCATGTCTGTGCAAGGCCCCCCCTGTTTGCATGATGGGGATCTGGCCGCCAGTCCTGTGACTGAAATTTCTTTCCATCTCCCTAATCCTCTCTAGCATGGAGGAAGAGGGTGAGGGAGGAACCTGGGAGCCATGATGATGAACTGCCTTCCACTTAGACCATTATAATTTGGGCCGTTCATTCAGTGACGCTTACTAACTTTCTGCCCTGTATGCTGTATTGTGCTGGCCACTGAGGATATAGGGGAAAAACAGTCTCAGCCTTTAAGGAGCTCGCAGTCTGGTGGGAAAGGTGAAAATCACAGTGTTCTGGTAGAGGTTGCCATCTCTTGACTATGGTTTGTGTTTAGTTTCTGGCCAATTACAAAAGTAAGAGAGGGCTTAGAAGACTCCCCCTTTCTCTTAGAAGGAAAACGTTGCAGCTATGTCATTTCTAAAACGCACAGACTAGCCTGGGAATAGGTAGCCCTCTGCTGTTGATTAAAAGTAAGGTAGCTTTTCTATTGCAGCCAAAGGAGAGGATTCTTATTTTAAATTTGAAGCTGAAACAAGGAGAAAAATATAGAAACAATAGAAAATAGTGAGAATTGTTATTTAAGCAGCACATACTGAATAGCCACTGAGCCACACTGTGTATTAGTCCTGAAGTATTCTAAAGTTTACATCGTGATACTTCTTTCTCATTTTTCTTCCACGTGAAAGTGTCTTCTAGTAAGAAACAGCCCTGGCTTCGTATGCAGAGCTTTGCACAGGCATTAAAGCATTAACAAACTAAGGAGGAAATTTAACATAGATACCAAGCTTTCTCTGACAGCTTCTTGGGATTAAGAGTAGAAAGTAACTCCCACTAGTCTTTGGTGGGGAAGGGTGTGGTGGACATGAGGGCTGGAATTCAGCATCCCTTCCAACTTCCTTCTAGTGGAGTCCCTGGTATGCAGACTGGAAAGCTAAACACTGTGTTCCCCTGACTCCCTAGCACATAGTGTTCTGGGTGTGAAGTAGGTCCCCCCTGTTAGGTGAACTTTCTTGAGATTTGGAAGGTGGAAGTGAGGCGAAGCATGCCTTCTGTGTCTTTGGCTTTTTCTGCTGAAGCACATAGTTACGGAGACATTGAGTTTTTCTGCAAAAGCGTTCTAGAGCCTGGCCACTTGTTTTGTGGGTATTGGTAGGAAGTTGCAGAAGTAGTGATGGTGGCTTCCTGATGTCTAGATGGCAGCGATAAGGTGTGTTCTTTCTGTTCTTCAGGTCAGCCATTCTGTTGGTGGCTCCTGGTTCCCTGCCTTCATGGGGGCAGAGGAGGCAGCTTCCTGGGTGGGCCAGCTCTGCGATGTTGTTCTGGCCTCTGAAGGCCAAGCCTAGAACCTGCACCTAATTCTCGGTATTAACTTCTTTCTGTGTAAAACTGCTGAGGTTTCTAATAGAGTAATATTTCTGTTTCCTGCAACTGACCTCTGACTGAAGGAAGGGAAAGGGAGAGAAAGAAGGGAAATAAAGAGGGAAGAACTGAGTGTCGCCTGCCAGTTTGGAAATATGGTTGGCACATATGTAAGAAAGATGCTCTTGATGGCGCCAACCTGTGCAGTGCACAAGTGGGAGGGTAACGAAGAAGTGCGTATTCTGTCACTTTGGGACCCACTGAAGCTGAACAGGAGCAGACCCCACCTCCCCAGGCATTGTGCAGAGTCTGGGAGCAAAGTTCCCATACCTTTCTTCACTGCCCACAAAGAAGGAGAGGCACAATTCCAGCAGCATTAGTAATCTGTCTCAGGCTTTCATATACAGTCAGGGATCACTTCACATCCATGATATCTTCTGTGAAATAGGACATTATGTGGTTTGGACGTTGTGTGAACACCATATTCTATACCATGTAGAGATCACCTTGAGGTGTAGCTGATGGATGCGATCTTTGGTCCCGGTGGAGAGCACATCCAGTGTGTGTTACAGACCATTGACCGAGTGAGTCAGATGGACCACAAAGGCGAGGCTGAGATCTTGATATTTGGGCGATCTTATTACCAGAAGGACACAGCAAACTATTATAGCCAGCACTGGGTGCAAAGTTCAGAGAAGGGCCCTGCCCCGGAGGCTGGCACCCAGCAGGCTCTGGAAGCTGCAGAGGTCTGGGTTACCAAGCTTTGACGGTAGTTTGTGCCCTGAGGTGGGAGCCATGCAGAGGTTAAAGTGGAAGCTCTGTCTTGAATTCCTTGTAGGTCCTGCTTCTACCCTCTGGGTTGAGAATGATGAGGTGGGATTTTTTTCTTTCCCTAAATTAAATATTAGCAAACACGAATTTAAAGAGTTCTAATAAAGAATCGAATTTCCAAAAGAAAAAAAAAAATGACCACAGATATATATATGGTTGAACATTGCCCTAAATGTATGGTTGAACATTGCCCTAATGGATGTTATGCTGCGCATGACTGTATTGTTTTTTGACACTATTGCTTTTTTGCAACTCTTTAATTCCACACTCACCCCAAGCATTTTTCATGAGTTTCCATGGGACCAGAGTGGTGAATAAATATAGTTTTTAAAAAATAATTTATTTTCTGATTACTTTAAACTGATGTAAAAGTCAGAAGTACAGTACGAAGAACTCCCATATCTTCCTCATGCTGTTTCATCAACTAACATGAAATTAACTAGCTAATTACCAGAAATTCAAGCTAGTTCAGAAGAGGTGATGTGGTTCCTGGCCTCTGAAGAAACCAGGGATATCGTTGCTGTTGTCAGATGGATCCTGTCTAAGAGCAGAGAACACCAGAAATATGTTTACCTGTATTTTATTGATTGTGCAAACGCATTCTACTGTGTGGATCATAGCAAATTATGGATAACATTGTGAAGAATGGGAATTTCAGAATATTGCGTTCATGAGGAATCTGCGTGGATCAAGAGGCAGTCATTTGAACAGAACAAGGAGATACTGTGTGATTTAAAGTCAGGAAAGGTGTGCATTAGGGTTGTATCTTTTCACCATAGCATGTTCAATCTGTATGCTGAGCAAATAATCTGAGAAGCTGGACTATATGAAGAAGAACGGGACATCAGGATTGAAGGAAGACTCATTAACAACCTGCATTATGCAGATGACACAGCCTTGCTTACTGAAAGTGAAGAGGACTTCAGGCACTTACTGATGAAAATCAAAGACTATAGCCTTCGGTATAGATTACAGCTCAACATAAAGGAAACAAATGGACCAGTGAGCAATATCATGATAAATGGAGAAAAGATTGATGTTGTCAAGGATTTCATTTTACTTGGACCCACAATCAACACCCATGGAAGGTGCAGTCAAGAAATCAAACAATGCATTGCATTGTGCAAATCTGCTGCAAAAGATCTCTTTAAAGTGTTGAAAAGCAAAGATGTCACTTTAAGGACTAAGGTGCACCTGACCCAAGGCATGGTGTTTTCAATTACCTCATATGCCTATGAGCTGGACGATAAATAAGGGAGACCATGACGTCTTTGAATTATGGGATTGGTGAAAAATATTGACTATACCATGGACTGCCAAAAGAATGAACAAATATGTCTTGGAAGAAGTACTTTGTACATGTTATCAGGAGGGGCCAGTCCCTGGAGAAGGACATCATGGTTGGTAAAGTGGAAGGTCAGTGAAAAAGAGGAAGACCCTCAATGAGATGGATTGATACAGTAGCTGCAACAATGGGCTCAAGGATAATGATTGTGAGGATGGTGCAGGACCAGGCAGTGTTTTGTTCTGTTGTACATAGTTTCACTATGAGTCGGAACTGACTTGATGGCACTTAACAACAACAGTGCTTTCATCTTTAAAAGTAGTGTAAGTTGTAAAATAACAGTGAGCTGTTATTTATTGGAAATTGTATTGATTGAATAAAGTTGTGGTATTCTAAATTTGTAATATCCTTGTAACTGCATTAACTATAGCACACTTTTCCCAACCTTCACCCATGCACTATATCTGTGGTTCTCAAACTTTAACGTCGATAAGAATCACCTAAAGGTTTTGTTAAGAAGCATAGGTGGCTGGCCCCACCCCAGAATGTCTGCTTCAGTAGATGTGGCATGGAGCATGAAAATTTGCATTTCTAACAAGTTCCCATGTGACGCTGGTACTACTGGTCCAGGGAGTATACTTTGAGAAAACTGCTCTGTCCTAAATCTACAGATTCTGTGTATTCTTTGCCATGGTTATTACTGTCAAAAATTCCTGAGGAGTTTGGACTCCTGCATAGCAAATATAGAGCAATCATATACTCCAGCTTTATTAGGACAGTTCTGATTTCATTTACTTTATTTTCCAGGACGGTCATCTAGCATTTATGTTGTTAGGTGCCTTTAAGTTGGTTCTGACTCATAGTGACCCTGTAGGACAGAGTAGAACTGTCCCGTAGGGTTTCCAAGGAGCGGCTGGTGGATTTGAACTACTGACTTTTGGTTAGCAGCTGAGCTCTTAACCAGTATGCCACCAGGGCTCCATATTTTCACTAAAACATTTCAAATAAATTTACATGCTGGGGAGAAAACTGCTGTCAGTCCATTTGTTGTTATTGTTGTTAGGTGCCATCCAGTTGGTTCTAACTCATAGTGACCCTATGTAACAACGAAACACTGCCCAATCCTGCACTATCCTCACAATCATTGCTATGTTTGAGCTCGTCATCGCAGCCACTGTGTCAGTCCATCTTGTTGAGGGTCTTTCTCTCTTTCGCTTACCCTCTACCAAGCACGATGTCCTCCTCCAGGGACTGGTCCCTCCTGATAACATGTCCAAAGTACATGAGACGAAGTCTCGCCATCCATGCTTCTAAGGAGCATTCTGGCTGTATTTTTTCCAAGACAGATTTGTTCATTCTTCTGGCAGTCCGTGGTATATTTGGTATTCTTTGCCAACGCCATAATTCAAAGACATCAATTATTTGGTCTGTCTTATTCATTGCTGTCAGTCCATAGGTTCCAATTTTTCTTTCGGAAAATATGGTCACTGTAAGTTAGATACATAATGTTGCTCAAAAAGAAAAAGAAAAAAATACACTTCCCTTCCACTTTAGCAATTTCTTTTGTTAGATATTTAATATTTACGTTAATAAATCCATTGCCGTCAAGCCAATTCCGACTCATAGCGACCCTATAGGACAGAGTAGAACTGCCTCATATGGTTTCCAAGGAGTGACTGTTGAATTCAAACTGCCTATCTTTTGCTTAGCAGCCAGGCTCTTAACCACTGTGCCACCAGGGCTCCATTTGTATGTAATAATTTACATTATGGAATAAATTACATTATTATGACTATGTAAATTCAGCATTCACATCTGAACCATCGTACCAGGTTTCTTAATTTATTGTACATCTTTTTTTTGCGTATTTTTTATTTGCTGTCGTTTTCTGTATACCTGTCACAAATTGCAAACCCTCCAACACAGCTTTAAAAAACTACTCAGTGCAGGTTAAAATATATACAGATAACACGCACACAGTTTCTTTTCCTTCTTTCATATGGGAGACGGCATCTGTATAAAAAAATTTTTTTTTTTATACAGATGCCGTCTCCCATATGAAAGAAGGAAAAGAAACTGTGCGCGTGTATACCTATATATATATGTAGATGTATATGTATGGGTGTATATTTGTTGTTGTTATTTAATGTCAAGTCTATTCTGATTTGTGGCAGCCCCATGTATGCAGAGTAGAACTGCATATGGATGTGATTGAAAAAACCAGGTCTGACAGTTTTCTATCAGAAAATTTCAAGTAAGATGAAGTTAAAATGAATGGAAATATGAAAAGATGTGGCATTTCTTACTTAATTTTATAATGGAATCTTTAAATCAATATAGCTTCACATCAACTAACTAGAACATTTAAAATAACTTTAGTTCTGATTCTTGTGATGGGCAATTCAAGAGAAAGTTTAAAAGTTCAATATGTCTGTGAGTAATTTATAATCTTTAGAATTGTTTTTAATTAATGCTTATTACATTCTTCTCAGGAGACTTCTGAGGTAGTTTCAGTAAAAGTTAACATAGATGTTTTTTAAAATTGGGAGCTCCACAAATATGGCACTTTTTTAGAAGGGTGTGATCATTTCTTTTCTCAATTAAGGTCATATGCGAGCCATGAAAGCTTGTCTGAGTTTAGAAAAGATAACATTACCAGGTAGCAGTGTTTGAGTCACTCTGGATTACACTTTACCGCTTGAAAAACTTTGTACTTATTAATTAGGTCATCACAGAAAGGATTTTAATGGTCAGAATTCAGTCTTGCAGACACTACCTGTTTAATGCAGTGTGGTCACTTCCCTTCCACCTTAGCAATTTTTTTTGTTAGGTATTTAGTATTTACGTTAACAAATCCATTGCCATTAAGCCGATTCCGACTCATAGCAACCCTATAGGACAGAGTAGAACTGCCTCATATGGTTTCCAAGGAGTGGCTGTTGAATTCGAACTGCCTATCTTTTGCTTAGCAGCCAGGCTCTTAACCACTGTGCCACCAGGGCTCCATTTGTGTGTAATAATTTACATTATGCAATGAATTACATTATTATGACTATGTAAATTCAGCATTCATATCTGAACCATCGTACCATGTTTCTAATTTATTGTACATCTTTTTTTGAGTATTTTTTATTTGCTTGATTGACAGAGTGGGAACTGGGCTTTTAGGGCCAATGGAATACTCCAATTGGCATATTTACTCAGTGCAACTACCAGGAAAAAAGAGTAGTCTATAAATCCCTTCAGATTTTGGGGAATCATAATTGCCCCAGAAAAACTGAAACTTCAATTTATATGTTTTCACTGGTGAAAAACAAGCCTCCGGGAATTGATGGAATACCAATTGAGATGTTTCAACGAACGGATGCAGCGCTGGAAGTACTCACTTGTCTATGCCAAGAAATATGGAAGACAGCTACCTGGCCAACCGACTGGAAGAGATCCATATTTTTGCCTATTCCCAAGAAAGATGATCCCACTGAATGAGGAAATTATGGAACAATATCATTAATATCACATGCAAGCAAAATTTTGCTGAAGATCATTTAAAAGCAGCTGCAGCAATATATCGACAGGCAACTGCTAGAAATTTAAGCCAGGTTTAGAAGAGAATGTGGAACTAGAGATATCATTTCTGATGTCAGATGGATCCTGGCTGAAAACAGAGAATACCAGAAAGATGTTTACCTTTGTTTTATTGACTACACTAAGGGATTTGACTGTGTGGATCATGATAAATTATGGATAACATTGTGGAGAATGGGAATTCTGGAACACTTAATTGTGCTCACGAGGAATTCGTACATGGATGATGAGGGAGTCTTTTGAACAGAGCAAGGGGATACCGCATGGTTTAAAGGCAGGAAATGGGTGTGTCAGGGTTGTATCCTTTCACCATACTTATTCAATCTGTATGCTGAGCAAATAATCCAAGAAGCTGGACTATATGAAGAAGAACGGGGCATCAGGATTGGAGGAAGACTTATTAACAACCTGCGTTATGCAGATGACACAACCTTGCTTGCTGAAAGTGAAGAGAACTTGAAGCACTTTCTGATGAAGATCAAAGACTGCAGCCTTCAGTATGGATTACACCTCTACATAAAGGAAACAAAAATCCTCACAACTGGACCAATAAGCAGCATCATAATAAATGGAGAAGAGATTGAGATTGTCAAGGATTTCATTTTATTTGGATCCACAATCAATGCCCATGAAAACAGCAGTCACGAAATCAAAAGATGCATTATATTGGGCAAATCGGCTGCGAAAACCTCTTTAAAGTGTTGAAAAGCAAAGACGTCACCTTGAGGACTAAGGTGTGCCTGACCCAAACCATGGTGTTTTCAGTCACCTCATATGCATACAAAAGCTGGACAATGAATAAGGAAGACCAAAGAAGAATTGACGCCTTCGAATTGTGGTGTTGGCGAAGAATATTGACTATACCAGGGACTGCCAAAAGAAACAAATCTATCTTGGAAGACGTACAGACAGAATGCTCCTTACAAGCATGGTTGGTGAGACTATGTCTCACATATTTTGGGCATATTATCAGGAGGGATTAGTCCCTGGAGAAGGACATCATGCTTGGTAAAGTAGAGGGTCAGTGAAAAAGAGGGATACCCTCAATGAGATAGACTGACACAGTGGCTCCAACAGTGGGCTCAAGCATAGCATCGATTGTGAGAATGGCACAGGACCAGGCAGTGTTTTGTTCTGTTGTACATATTGTTGTTATGAGTTGAAATTGATTCAACAGCACCTTACAACAACAACAACAGCAATTAGTTATTACAAAAGATTATGAATTTTTGGGTTATCGTGTACAACAATGATAAATTCATGTTCTTATAATTTGACTATATTTTCTTAGAAGCAATGATAAATTCTTGTTCATTTTAGTAATTTGACTCTAGTTCTATTTGACTTTTCTTTGTAGGTAATCATGTTATCTACAAGTAGCAATTTAGTGTTTGTTATTTTCTCCTACATATTTTTAATCAAATTAATTCTAGAAAAAGCAGCTTCTTCCAATTAGTTTTAATATCATTCTGTAAAAATGGAATGGTAGACAGCATCTGACATCCTCTAACTTCATGAGGGGGAAGGAGAATCAAGATCAACAGCCCAAGACTGATTCCTATGAGGTGGAGGTCAAATACACCTCCACCCTCCAATCAGTTCACCAATTCTGACACCAGCCATCCCCCCCGCAGTGCTTTCTACTTCTCTGCTGGATTTGATAATTCATTGCAAATGGCCACACAGAACTCACAGGCAGTATTCACAATTATGGGGTTTATTAGGGAAGTTACAGGTTACAGTTCAGGATCAGGAACACTCAGGGTAGAGTTCTTCAGACAGGACAGCCTCTTCTCAGCTGTGCCCACAGGCACACCTCTCTCTGACCCTTGGGCCCTTGGCCCCTGCTCTGCTTGGGTACGTGTTACAGAGCTCTTTAGCTCTGCCAGTGAGTACTCGGGGACACCCCACCCTGCCAGTAAGCCTTGGCCCAAAGGCACTCAGCTCCCTCATCCGTGGGCTGGCAAGAGTAGTTCTACTACCAAGTGCCCAGAGTCAACTCGCTCTGCCAGGAAGCCTCCTGTCTGAAGACTCTCAGCTCTCTTATTCCATGGGTCAGCATATCCACTGTAGCTGCCTTGCTCCATAGGCCAGGAAACTCACTGCGCCATCTCATGCCAGTCTCCTGGTTCTATTACTGCTGTTTCTCTGTCGCTGCTTCTTGCAGTCTTATGCCATCTCCAGTGTTACAGCTCTCTCTTTCTGTCCCCTGGGTCTAGGAGGTTCTCAGTACAGGGATCATGGGACTAAAGAATGTGCTCTGCTTCTATCTTTTCTTGGTGGTAGTGAGGTTCCCCCTTTCCTCTGCCTTTGGGATGGCTCATTTTAAGCCTAGCAGGATGGCAAAACTGATCAATCCCCTTATTAGGGTTCCATATATCTCATTTGCATGTTCCCAACCCCACAAGGGTGGCATGTACCTTATTTGCATTACTGACAAGCTGTCCATTCCCCTTGGTGGGTCACAATCACCTTATTTGCATAGTCCCACCCATTCATTTGGTGAGAGTTACAAGACCATGGGTAGAAAGGCCATGTGGAAGCGATCCATTGTAGCACATATTCTAATTCATTTGAGATATATATATATTTCTTTTTCCAAAGGTGTGTGTTTTAGCTAAGTTATAAAGTACTTGAAAATAACATACAAATTTTTGTATTTCAGGAAAATTCACGAATCGTGAGGGTAAAAGTTATAGCTGGAATAAGCCTTGCCAAGAAGGATATCTTGGGAGCTAGGTAAGTGTATATCAAATTGGATTGTAATTCTAAAACTTAATATTTGTTAATGAATTTAAACTTTTTTTTCCCTTTTAAATTTCAAATTTTTTCCCTAAACCTTGATTAAATGAAAAAATCTAATGACATTATTAGCAAATTGTTGTGCTAGGTGGAATTTCCAAGTTGGTGGCTTACTAAATTTATTGATATCTGATTTACTGAATTTGTGAAGTTAGCAAAGGGCACAAATCTGAGTGGCAGTTATAAGATATGCTATTGAGCTTGTTTCCAGGAATGGAAAATTTTAACAGGCCGACTCTCTGAGTAGATAACAGCCATGAACGGTGGACATAATACAAAAAGCAGCAACTAGAGACTGTGGGGGTGAACAGAAGCAGACAGATTATGATGGGAGCCACATTTGGAGGAGGGGAGTTGTACTGAGTCAGTTCCTAAGTTTATAAATTTTAGTCTGAGGCCATGTAGAGTCAGAACCTGGAAAAATTGTAGTCTTCCTGGCCTGGGGAACCAGAAGACTGAATCTGAGGAGAAACATGGCAGTGAGTGAGGGGGGATTCTAGAAGGGAAAGAGCTAGAGAGGATATCACCAAACTATGTCTGCTGATGTTGCTTACTGATCCTGAACCACATGTATGCATACCAGATTCAAAACAGCTCAGCAAAAGACAAAAGATCTGAACAGAGATCAGAGCTGCTGCCCAAGAAACAGGGTTTGTGGTTCTTGTCCAAACAGGAGGATTAATCACATGCTAAAGTAAAAGACAAAGCACTCACTGGAGTGAAATAAGTCAGACACAGGAGGACACGTATGATCCCACCTACATGAAATATTGGCAGACGCAGCATAGGGACAAAGCCTACTAGTGGTTACCAGTGGTGGGTGAGGGGAAGGGAGCTATAGCTGAAGGGGTGCCGAGTTTCTGTTTGAGGTGGTGAAGAACTTTTGGAAACAGATTGTGGTGATGGTAGCACAGTATGATGAATGTACTTAATGCCACTAAATTGTGCCCTTAAAAGTGGTTAAAATGGCAAGTGCTTTATATATATTTTTTACCACAATAAAAACAAACAAAAACCTACTCATGAGAGAAAAGTGGCAGAATCCAGTCTCCACAACTTCACATTTATGATATCAGGATATAACTCAAAATTACTTGAGCTATAAAATATGGAAAATGGAACACATGCTCAGTAGAGAACAGAAAATATTCTCATGTTAATCAAAAGATAGGAAACCTTGAATTAAATAGAAACAATAAAAACTGAAAATTCTAAAACTGAAAACTACAGTATTGGAAATTAAAATTATTGGATGGACTTAACAGTGGAGTGGAGATGAATAGGAAAGCTTATTGAACTTAAAGATAGATCAGTAGAAATTATTTCCCAATTGGAAAGTGAGAGAGAAAAAAGATTGGGAAAAAAAAAATGAACAGAACCTTGGAGACTCGTTAGATAATATCAGATGGACTTAACATGTACGTAATTGTAGTTCCAGAGGATGAAGAAAGAAAGAAATTGAGGAAAAACATTGTCTGAAGAAATAGTGGCCACATTTTCTGCAAATTTGATGAAATAAATAATAATATCAAAAAAACACCAAACAGTGTAAACACTAAGAAGAACACACTGTGGCATATAATAGTCAAACTGTTGAAAGCTGAGTATAATGAGGAAATCCTCACAGCAGAAAGAGAAGAAAATAACACATTACATACAACAGAAGTAAGATTCTAAGAACTGACTTCTCACTAGAAAATATGGAGGCTGGAAGAAAGTACAGCACTGTCTTTTGAGTGCTGAAAAAAATAACTATCAATGCAGAATTCTATATTCAGTGAAAATATCCTTCAAGAGTGACAGCAAAATAAATACATTTTCATATTAAAAAAACTGAAAGCATTTGTCACTGGCAGACATGCATTATAAGAAATGCTAAGGGAAGTTCTTCCAGCTGAAGACAGTTGATAACCCATTGCTAGTGAGTCAATTCTGACTCATAACAACCCTATAGGACAGAGTAGAACTGCCCCACAGGGTTTCCAAGGCTGTAATCTTTACTGAAGATTGCCACATCTTATTCCTGTGAAGCGGCTGGTGAATTTGAACTGCCAGCCTTTTGGTTAGCAGCTGAGTGCTTAACCACTGCACCACTAGGGCTTCTCAAGACAATTGATCAGGTGGAAACTTGGATCCTCAGAAAGGAATAGAGAGCTTCAAAATGGTAAATATCTGGGAATATACAAAATACTTTTTCATCATAACTTTTTAAACAAAACAGGCCTATTTAAATCACAACTTATAAAATTGTCTTGTAGGGTTTATATTGTATGTAGATGGAATACATGTAACAACTATAATTGAAAGGATGGTGTAGGTGTGGGTTATGGACCTATTTGGTAAAGTGGTATGATATTAAGTGTAAGTAGAATAAAAACTTAAGGAAGTATATTGTACATCTACATAAACCACTAAAAAATAATGCAGACAATTACAGATAAAAAACAATAGAAATTTTAAAATGAAAAGCCTAGGAAAGGAAGAACAAATAAAAAAAAAAGAAGGAAAAGTAGAAAACGAATAATAAATTGATAGACCTAAATCCAGTGATATTAATAATTACATCAAACATTAATGGCCTGAGGCAATTATGAGGTAGGAGTAAATGGATGCAGATAGATATGCCATGTGTTATGGGTTGAATTGTGCCCCCCTCCGTGAATACACAGGTTACAGTCTTATATAATGTAATCACATCTTGTCACCTTTGCCATATTCTATTGGCTAACATGCACAGGTCCTGCCCACACATAAGGAGGTGTAGACCAATGGAGCAGACCTAGACTCTGCCTGCCATGGTATTATTCCGCCTGCCACAATATGATGGACTGTAAAAGAATATGTCAGACAGTTACAAAATACACATGCTTTTCAAGTGTTCATGGTACGTTCACCAACACTGACCACGTGTGGGGCCTCAATAAATTAAAAAAAAAGAAAATTATATAGAGGATGTTCTCAGACAACAATAGAATTAAGTTAGACACCAAAACATTGAGATACCTAGGAAAAAACTCTAAAACATTTGAAAATTACAATCAGTTTTGAATAATCTATAGGTCATAGAAGAAATCACAAGAGAATTTAGAAATTTGTTGAACTGATAAAAAATGAAAATATAGCAATATCAAAATTTGTGGGATGCAGCTAAAGCAGTACTTAGAGGGATATATGTAGCTCTTGGATATGTATTTACATTTATATTTGAGGGTATGTTGTTAGTTTTAAAACCCTGGATGAGATTGTCTAGGGAATCGTAGAGAAAGCAGAGGCCAGGGGCAGTACTCTAGTGAATACCAATATTAACTTGTAGGTAGTAGAAGAGCAACCCAAGAAAGAAACTGAGAGAACAGTTAAAAGACTACAAGGAGAATTGAGAGAGTATCATGAAAACTAAATGAGATGAGTTTCAAATAGAAAACATTCAATAGCATCAAATATAATAGAGGATCAATAAAATAAGGACTTGGAAAGTGTTGATTGTTTTAGCAGGACTGATGATTTTTCAGGAGTATTTTCAGAAGAATGGTTCTGTAGGGAAGGGGCAGAGACCAGATGGCAGAGTTTTGAAGGGCAGTGGGAGTTGAGCTGGAGGGATGAAGAAAGGGAGGTGGTATTCTGTGGTGGTTAAGACCATGGGCTCTGGAGCCAGGCTGATGGAGTTTCAATCCTGGCTGTCTCGCTTACTAGCTGTGTGGTCTGCGATGAGTTGGCTTATCACTCTGTCCAAAATGAAGATAAGAATAGTGCCTATTTTATAGGTGCTTAAAGGGTCACTATGAGTTGGAATCGACTCAGAGATGTTGGGTGCTTATCAGGATTCCAAGAGTTAATGTATGTAAACTGCTTAGAACAGTGCCTGGCACAGAGTAATTGCTATGTAAGTGCTAGTTGTTATTGTTATTATTGTAGATTAACGCACCCTTGAAAAACTTGACTGTGAAGGGAAGGAAAGAGTTGGTTTTGCTTTTGTGAATGAAAGAGGGAGAATCAAGGGACGGTTTTAAAGAACACGTTTAATTACCTAGAGTAAAAACCTAGGTCAAAGGAGTGGTTGAAAGTATACAAGAGAAAAGTGAAAAGAGATGGCGCAAGATTTCAGAGACAGTAGGCAGGCGTGAGGAGGGACCCTTGAATCACCGAGGGGAGGGGCAAGGATGGGCTCTGATAAATACCAATTTATTGGAAGTGGTCTCATGGTTTTGATTTTTTTGTCAATTACAGTAAAAGTTCAGATTATGTGAGGAAATGGGAAGGAAATTGATGGGTGTGGAATAGGGGTGTATGAAGGAGGATGGTGAATACCTGGGATACCCAAGAGAAGTGGAAGGAATTTGACCATGGGCAAGTATCTAGAGTCTTTTGCTTTGCAAACCTAATTATCTTGATAGTAGAGGTTACATGGCACATAATGATTTATACTGAAAGCAGGTTGTCTTTATTTTATAAAAAAAAGTTTTCAGCCGTGAGATAACGTGAAACTAGGCTGTGTAGAACCAGTCTTGGGACTCATTGAATTAACTCAGAAGAAAGAACATAATAAAACCAAACAAAATTTCAAAAATCTAAAAAGGTTGGAAATCATTAGGCTTGTGATTAAAAGGTTTTATTTCTAGTTCTTTGTGTTATTTCACTAAAATATCTTTACTTTTTGGCAAGATGCAAAAATCGCAATAAATTCTGAAGTAGGAAATAACTTTAGAAATTGTTAACAAGGAAAATTCTGTTTCTCGTACTTTGGGTCATTTGGACTTGGGATAAGCAACAATTAAAACTTCTTTTTTAAATTTTAACAGTGATCCCTATGTGAGAGTGACGTTATATGACCCAATGAATGGAGTTTTTACAAGTGTGCAAACGAAAACCGTTAAAAAGGTTAGACTTACCAGTACTTAACATTTTTTAGTGTACTGTTTTAATTTAAATAATGAAATATAAAAAAATTAGTTATGTTTATTATCTTTTAGACTTTGAATCCGAAGTGGAATGAAGAAATATTATTCAGAGTAAGTATGCATTTTATTTCATTAAAACAATAAAAAAAATTTTTTTCTGAATATGTTAGAATAAGTTCTCACTTATTGCTAAATATATATTTGATAAGAATTTGCCTTAGTTGTTAAACAATTCAAAAAGAATTAAATTAAGTGTTCCTGTGATGACATGATCCTGAAACGATTTATCTTATTATGAGAAATATAAATGTAAGGTAATGAAGAGGTAAAAGATGATTGTAGAACTGGAATATTCTTATTCTAATAAATGAAACTGATTTAGAGACTGTGTAATAATCATATTCCAGTTTAGCAGATTTTGGTGTGTTTTCCTTTAAAGATGATGTGGTATGAACGTCTACCCAATCATTTATCAAATAGACTGGTCCAGGTAAGAGATGATGTTGGTGTTGTTGTTAGGTGCTGTGGAGTCGGTTCCGACTCATAGTGACCCTATATACAACAGAAAGAAACACTGCCCAGTCCTGTGCTATCCTCCCAGTTGTTGTTTTGCTTGAGCCCATTGTTGGCAGCCACTGTGTCAGTCCATCTCATTGAGGGCCTTCCTCTTTTTCGCTGACCCTCTGCTTTACCAAGCATGATGTCCTTCTCCAGTGACTGGTCCCTCCTGATAACATGTCCGAAGTATGAGATGATGAGGGGCTATCAATAAGTAGGCGCGTTTTTTCTTATGGATTCTTTACTCGCATTTTGATAGACACCTTTACCTCCCTCTCTGTATGTAAGAGCACACTCCACCCAGCAGTTATTTCAGACTCCTTGGAAGGGCCCTCAAACTGAAGGTCTCCCTGTTCCTATCTAATTCCAGAGTCCTTACTGAGGCCATCACCCTCTCAGCAGTGGTAGAGTTGGTTGTTTTTGTTAGCTGTTGTCACGTTGGCCCCCGACTCATGACGACCCCACCCACGACAGAACAAAACACTGCCCAGCCATCCTGGTGATCAGTTGCAGATTGGACCGTTGTGGTCCATGGAGTTTTCATTGACTGGGTTTCAGAAGTAGATTACCAGGCCTTTCTTCCTAGTCTGTGTTAGTCTAAAAGTTTCGCTGAAACCTGTTCAGCATCACAGCAACACGGAAGCCTCCACTGACAGACAGGTGGTGGCTGCCATGAGGTGTATTGGCCAGGAATCAAACCCAGGTTTCTCTCATGGAAGGTAAGAATTCTCCTTTTCCTCTCTGCAGGATTATTGCCGTCTGTATGTCCATCCTTAATCCCATTTTCCCCTTTAGTTTTTAACTCATTTCTCTGTCCACCTGAATAACCAACATTCTCAAAGGAGTTGTCTGCCCCTCATTTCCACTTCTCTATACTCGTTAAGCCCCCTAATGGAACTCACACCCCTGCCACACAAATGAAACCTCTTATTAAGGTCACCACTTGCCAAGTTCAGTCCCCATTTTCTTTGGAGAAGACATTTAAATGCAAACTTTTATTTTCACCCTGAGTTTGTAATTAGATGTCAAGTGGTCTGAGTTTCCTCCAACCTATGTGTCTTACTGAATGGCAGTAAGGCTTTGCATCGTGTATGCTTTTACATGTAAGTAGGAGATTCTTGGAAGATAAAAAAGGCTTTAAATCTTATCAGATTTGTTACTGAAGAATTTCAAGGAAGGGGATCTTTCTTTGAAACTGGGAACAACCTACACTGCTTACTTTTTTTTCCCTTTTTTTAATTGAGGTGAAAATTCACATAACATACAATTAATCATTTTTAAGGGTACAGTTCAGCCACCACCTTTCTCTAGTCTCAAAACGCCGGATCGCTCCAGAGGGACACCCCATACCCGTGAAGGAATCACTCCCCAGGTCCTCTCCCCTCATGGCCTGGCCACCACGAAGATGCTTTCTGTCTCTATGGGTTTGCCTGTTCTGGATATTTCATATGAAAGAAGTCATACAAAATGTGACCTTTTATCTCTGGCTTCTTTATTTAGCATAATGCTTTCAAGGTTCACCCAACTCATCGTATGTATTGGTACTTCATTCCTTATTATTTGGTTGTATGGCTTTACCACAATTAGTTTGTCCACTCATTCATTGATGGACATTTGGGTTGTTTTGGATATTGTGAATAATGCTGCTGAAAATATTAGTGTGCAAGTATCTGTTTGAATCCTTGCTTTCAGTTCTTTTGGGTAACTACCCAGGAGTGAAATAGCTGGGCCCATATGGTAATTCTGTGTTTAACATTTGAGTAACCACAAATCTGTTTTCCACAGTGGCTGCACCGTTTTACATCCCTACCAGCAATGTACAAGTATTCTAATTTCTCCAATTTTTTTTTTTTTTAATTTTAGCCATCCTGGTGGATCTGGAGTTACATCTCAATGTAGCTTTGATTTGCATTTTCTTAGTGACCGATGATGTTGAACATCTTTCCATGTGCTTGCTGGCCATTTGTCTATCTTTGGAGAAATGTTCATCAAGTTCCTTGCTCATTTTTTAAATTGGGTTGGTTGTCTTTTGGTTATTGAGTTGTAAGAGTTCTTTAAATATTTTGGATATTAAGTCTTTATCAGATATATTATTTCCAAATATTTTCTCTGATTTCGTATTTGTCTTTTTGCATTCTTGATAATGCCTGTTACACAAAAATTAGTAATTTTTCTGCAGTCCAGCTTGTCTACTTCTTATTGTGTTTCTGGTGCTTTTGGTGTCAAATCTAAGAAACCATCACTAATTTCAAGGTGACGAAGATTTACTCCTGAGCTTTATGGTTTTAGCTCTCATTTTTTAAGTTATTGATATGTTTGAGTTAATTTTTCTACATGGAGTGAGGAGAGGTCCAACTTCATTCTCTTGTATGTGGAGATCCAGTTTTCCCAGCACTCTTTGTTGAAGAAACTGTTCTTTCTCCATTCGGTGGCCTTGGCATACCTATCAAAAATCAATCCATGGCCATATTTGGGTTTATTTCTGGATGCTCGATTATATTTCATTGGTGTATATGCCCACCTATAGGGTCGCTATCAGTCGGAATCGACTCCATGGCAGCCTGTCCTTAGGCTAGGACCACGCTCTTATGATGACTGTGGTTTATAGTAAGTTTTGAAATTGGAAAGTGTAAGTCCTCCAGCTTTGTTCTTCTTTATATATATATATATATATATATATATATATATAGGACTATTTGCAACCCCTTGTATTTCTTCACAAAAGGCCATTGAGGTTTTGATAAGGATTGTATTAAACCACTTTTGGGAATACTGTCATTGTAACAATTTTAAGTTTCTCAATCCATGAACATAGAATGTCTTTCCATTTAATTAGGTCCTTTTTAGTTTTTTCAGTAGTGTTTTGTAGCTTTCAATGTACAAGTCCTTCACCTCCTTGATTACATTTATTCCTAGGTATTTTATTATTTTTTGATACTATTGTAAATAGCTTTGTTTTCTTAAATTTCCTTTTCAGATTATTTATTATTAGTATATAGAAACACAGTGGATCTTTGTGTGTTGATCTTGTAGCCTGCAACTTTGCAGAATTTATTAGCACTAGTGATTTTTTTGTGATTTCCTTAGAATTTTTTACATGCAGAATCATGTCATTTGCAAATAGAGATATACTTCTTTCTTTTCAATTTGGATGGGTTTTGCTTATTTTCTTGCCTGATTGCTCCAGCTAGGACTTCCAGTAGAATGTTTAATAGCAATGGCAAAAGTGGGCATACTTAAAGGAAAGACAATACACAATATAGGTGAAGTCAGCGCAACTTCCAGATGCTCCTTGGAAACCCTATGGGGCAGTTCTACTCTGTCCTGTAGGGTCACTATGAGTCAGGATCGACTCAACAGCAGTGGGTTTGGTTTGGGTATACAGCCCTACAACAACAGTAAAAACAAATAATAACTTACAAGCAGATACATAGGCAGGTACATATGCTGAATAGGGGAAGGAGGGCGTATAGGAGTATACCCATGTACGTATATAGGTTAGGCTATGCATATTTTTACATATATATTTGTATGTACAGCATGTATATTCATATATATAATAGAGCACAAAGAGGGCACAGAGGGGGCATAGAGGCTTCCTAGACACATCCAGATACCTTGAGGGACCAAGTTACTGGGGCTTAGGGCTGGAAACCATAGTCTCAGGGGACATCTATGTCAATTGGTATAACAGTTCATAAAGAAAAGGTTCTACATCCTTCTTTGGTGAGTCATGTCTGGGGTTTTAAAGGCTTGCAAGTGGCCATCTAAGGTACATCTATTAGTCCCATCCCGTCTGGAGCAAAAGAGAATGAAGAAAACCAAAGACACAAGGAAAATATTAGTCCAGAGGACTAATGGACCACATGAACCACAGCCTCCACCAGCCTAAGCCCAGAACTAGATGGCTCCCAGCTACCACCACCAACAGCTCTGACAGGGATCACAATAGAGGGTACCAAAGAGAGCGGAACAAAAATGCAGAACAAAATTCAAATTCACAGAAAAGACCAGACTTACTGGTCTGACAGGGACTGGAGGAACCTCCAAGACTGTACCCCCTGGACACCCTTCTGACTCAGAACTGAATTCACTCCCAAATTCCACCTTTCAGCCAAAGATTGGACAGGCCTATAAAACAAATAATAACACATGTGAGGAACATGCTTCTTAGATCAGTCAAGTATACGAGACCAAATGGGTGACACCTGCCCAAAAGCAAAGTTGCAAAGTCAGGAAGGGACGAGAAAACTGGACAAATAGAAATTGGAAACCCAGGGTGAAAAGGGGGAGAGTGCTAGCACGTTGTGGGGATTGCAACCAATGTCACAAAGCAATTTGTATATACATTTTTGAACGAGAAACTAATTTGCCCTGTACGCTTTCACCTAAAGCGCGCGCGTGTGTGCGCGCACGCACACACACACACACACACACACACACACAGAGTAAGTGGCATACTTATCTTCTTCCTGATCTTAGGAAGAAATCTTTCATTCTTTCACCATCGAGTATGATGTTCGCTATGGGTTTTTCATAAATGTCCTTTATTATGTTAGGGAAGTTCCCTTCTATTCCTAGTTTGCTGAGTGTTTTTATCATGAATTTTGTCAAATGCTTTGTCTTTGTTCATTGTATTCCTGGGGTAAATCCTACTTTGTCATGGGTCACATTTTTTAATCTCATTTTACACATGCTCTTGGCAGGATTTGACATAGCTGGCTATTGGTAAACACTTGCTTCTCTGGAGGCTTCTGTCTTACCACTCTTGATTTCAGTCAGGAAAACAGAAGCCACTCTAGTGTATTCCATGTTCGAAGGGCTTTTTTTGTTTTTGTTTTGTTTTAATAAAGTGAACTGGAAGTTTATGTAGTCATAGTAAGGGAAGCTATTGCTAAAGCTCAGGTCAAGGAGGCTGTTACTGAAGGTCCTGCCAACGGCATCTACCAGGGTTTTTCTTGTTCAGAGAAGGATCTCCCCACTCTCTCTGCTATGGCATAAAAAACAGCATTCTAAATCATTTTGGAAAGTTTAGATTATTGAGGAAATGGTTTTGGGTTGATTGGATGGTCACATGGAGGAAAGTGAAGCTAAATCTGTCTTCTTTTTCCAGAATAAACTCCATATTTGATAACATCTGGTTTTGATTGCTTCTTTGGCACAAGTATTGCTTAGGAGAGTTTTTAAATTCCCAAGTGGTTGGGTTTTTTACTTATTTATACTTTTATTATTATTTTACTTATTTTATTGCCTTTTTCTCAGATATGTGTTTTCAGTGTGTTGAAGCTTCCTTTATGTCTTTGTTCCCTTTCCTAACTGCATTGGCTTACGCACGTCAAATAACAGTTAATGGTAGTAGTGATGGATGTATCCTTGTCTCATTCCTAATTTTAGTGGGAATGCATCTAACATTTCTCCATTAAGCATGAATTAAAAAAAAAAAATAGCTTTTATTGTTTTTCTTATTAAAAATGTTTTCAGCTATTGCTATTTTTTCAGGTGTTAAAAAGTAATATTGACACTTCCAGTTTCAGCCATGATGGAGTAACAGGGTGTTGGCCTTAACCTGATGCTGTAAACAACTATAAAGCTGGAACAAAATATATGAACCAACTGTTTTAGGCACAGGCCTGACAGAGGGAAAAACACAAGGCGAGCTCCACATCCATGTTCTTTGAGATTCAGGACAGTGGAGCCCAAAGTGACAACAGGAATTTTTTTGGTAAGGTGTAGAGATCAGAAATCAGGACAACTGAGGTGGCTGGAATTTATGAGGCACGTTACTAGGGAGGAAGGAGCTGCATAGAGAAGGAGCCCCGGAAATCTTCATTAGTGCCCCCTTGAGTCTTTGGCTGAATACTAAGCTATGTGTGTGCAGGACAGGATCCCAAAATGCCTGGCTGAGAATAACTACCAGTAGGCTGTGAGCTGAATGGAAATTCTGGAGGTTTCACAGTGCTGGCGGACTTTAGAGTTCCAACCACCCAGAGCACAGAGACCTCACCAGACACTCAGTGCATTCAACCGGGGACACAGAAAGGCTACATCTTAGGGGGAGGACTACTTTAGCCATAAAGTAAAGGCCACTCTAGAAACCTATTACACATCCGTCAGTTTGTCATACCGTGGTGGCGTGTATGTTGCTGTGATGCTGAAAACCGTGCTGCCGATATTTCAAATACCAACAGGGCCACCCATGGTGGTTAGGTTTCAGCAGAACTTCCAATCTAATATGGACTAGGAGGAAATCCTGGCATTCTACTTCCAAAACTTAGCCAATGAATACCCTATGAATCACAACAGAATATTGTTCAATATAGTGCTGGAAGGTGAGCCCCCTAGTTTGGAAAGCACTCAGAATATACAGTGGCTGTAACAGTGAACTCAAGCATACCAGTAATTGTGAAGATGGCGTAGGACCAGGCAATGTTTTGTTCTGTTCTACGTGAGACACCATGAGTCTGAGCCAACTCTATGGCACCTAACAATTAACACTCTAGATCCATCCTACTAAAGCCTAAAACCAAGCCTCCACAGGAGCAAAGGGTGTCATCGGTAAACTAATGGCCTACTAGAAAAAAACTCAGCACTCTTTAAAAGAAGACAGCATAAGTCAGACCTTCTACAGTGTACCATCTACACTGTCCATCATACAATGAAAAATTTAAAAAGATGTGAAGAAACAGAAAATATAACCAAACAACCAGGGGAACAAACAGTCAATATAAATAGATCAAGAGATGACCCAGATAGTCTGATTATTCATATACTGAAGGATTTGAAGGAAAAGTTAGGCATAATGAGTGAACAGCTGGGGAGTCATCAAAAAAGAAATAAACATGATAAAGAAAAGAATCAGGCACTTCCTTTGCTGGTCCAGAAGACGAAAATTATGCAACATGTTTTTAAATAACCAATAGATCAAAAAAAGAAAGTAGAAAATAAATATATTTTTAATTTAGAAAATATTTTAACATCAATAATTAAAAAATAGCATATAAAAATGTGAGATGATGCTAATTCAGTGCTTTGCTTAGAGACAAATTTATACTTTTTAAATACTTATATGGAAAAGAAAGATTTAAAGTAAGTGATCTAAGCTTTCATCTTAAGAAGCTAAAAAGAAGAGAAAATTAGCATAAAATAAATGTCTTTGTTAGGTGCCCTACATACAAGAGAACGAAACACTGCCCAGTCCTGCACCGTCCTCACATTTGGTGCCATGTTTAAGCCCATTGTTGCAGCTACTGTGTCAGTCCCTCTCTTTGAGCATCTTCCTCTTTTTCGCTGACCCTCTAATTTACGAAGTATGATGCTCTTCTCCAGGGACTGGTCATTCTTGATATCATATCCAAAGTACATAAGACAAAGTCTTGCCATCCTTCCTTCTAAGGAGCATTTTGGCTGTACTTCTTCCAGGACAGATTTGTTCTTCTGGCAGGCAGTCCATGGTATATTTAATATTCTTCGATAACACCATAAAGGCATCAATTCTTCTTCAGTCTTCCTTATTCATTGTCTAGCTTTCACATGCATATGAGGCGATTGAAAATACCATGGCTTGGGTCAGGCGCACCTTAATCCTCAAAGTGACACCCTTGCCTTTTAACACTTTAAGGAAGTCTGTTGCAGATTTGCCCAATGCAATACCTCATTTGACTTCTTGACTACTGCTGCTTCTGTGGGCATTGATTGCGGATTCAAGTAAAATGAACTCCTTGACAACTTCAATATTTTCTCTGTTTATCATGATGTTACTTATTGGTCCAGTTGTGAGGATTTTTGTTTTCTTTATGTTGAGGGGTAATCTATACCAAAGATTGTAGTCTTTGATCTTCATCAGTAAGTGCTTTAAGTCATCTTCGCTTTCAACAAGCAAGGTTGTGTCATTTGCATATCGGAGGTTATTGAGCCGTCGACAAATCCTGATGCTGTGTTCTTTTTCATATAGTCCATCTTCTCAGATTATTTCGTCAGTGTGCAGATTGAATAAGTATGGTGAAAGGATATAGCCCTGACACACACCTTTCTTGATTTTAAACCACACAGTATCCCCTTGTTCTGTTTGAACAACTGCCACTTGGTCTATGTACAGGTTCCACATGAGCAAAATAAAGTGTTATAGAATTTTTTTCTTTACTTTTTGCCCATTTTCTGGTTCAGATATTTTCACTCTTATTTCCGTTCTTGTATTTAGTATTTTAAGAGTGAAAATATCTGAACTAGAATATGGACAAAAAATAGAGAAAAAAAAAATGAAACCAAAGGGTGATTCTTGAAGAGATTAATAAAATTGATATCCTGTCCCAGTTGCTGTCAAGTTGGTTCTGACTCATGGCAACCTCATGGTGTCAGAGAAGAACTGTGCTCCATAGGGTTTTCAGTGGCTGATGTTTTGGAAGTAGATAGCTAGCCCAAGTAAGACAGACAGACAGATTCAGAGAGAGAACTCCAAAAGCCAATATTAGGAATGAAAGGGATTAGGGGGTCTTTACACAGACAAAAAAAAAAAAAAAAAAGGGAATATCATGGGCAACTTTATGCCAACAATTTTAACAATCTAGGTAAAATGTACAGATTCTTTAAAAGCAAAAACATAGCAAAACCAATATGAGCAGAAATAGAAAATATAGATATTTGTTAGAGGAATGAAAATTGTCATTAAATACCTTACCAGAAAAAAGCTCCAGACCCAGATGGCTTCATTGGTCAATTCTGTCAAATGTTTAAAGAAAAAAATAATACTTACCTTACACAGAGTCTTTCATAAAATAAAAGGAAATGTTCCTAATTTGTTTTATGAGGCCAATATAACCTTAATATCAAAACTGGACAAGACGTTACAGGAAAATAAGTTTATAGACCAGTATCCCTTGTGAACATAGAAACAAAAAAATATTTTAATAATTAGTAAAGTTAACCCACATGTATAAAAACAATAATACAGCATGACCAGGTAAGATTTAACCCAGAAATACAAAGTTAGTTTACATTTGTTAAATCAGTCAGTGTAATTCACCACATTACAGAATAAAAGAGAAAATTATATGATCGTCTATAAAAAAGCATTTTAAAAAATTCAGTACCTTTTTATGACAAAAACTGTTAGCAAACTAAGAATAGAAAGGAAGTTTATCACCTGATAAAGGGTATCTTTGAAAAACCTAACACTAACATTATACTTACTGGGAAAGACTGAACAGTTTCCCCCTAAAATCAGGAACAAGGCAAGGATATCCACTCTCACCAGTGTTCTTCATCAATGGGCTGGAAATGCTAGGTATGTCAAAAAGGTTAAAATAAAATGAAATAAAAGAAAAAGATTAGAAAGGAAGAAAAGTCACTCTTTTTATTCACATATGACAGAATTGTGTGTATAGGCAATTCTAAGGAATTTATGAGAAAAGCTATTGAAACTGATAACTGAATTTAGCAAGGTTACAGAATACAAAGTAAATATATTTAAAAAATTTATGTTTCTATATACCATATCAAGGATAACTAGATAAATTTGTGGAGGCCAGTGCTAATTCATCGCAGCTAGGCAAGGAACTGAAAACACTTCGTGATTTAGTATCGTCTGTACAAAGGACATTATTATGCGTGGTCCAGTGTTTTCCTCTTTGTCATGTATATCATCATTTATACATAGCACAAAATGTTTTCAATAGAATGTATTTACCATAAAAATGTCTGCCAAAATAATATATTACAGTAATAACTTGGTTAGTGGGCATTTAGCCAAATGGAAGTTGTAGTTCCAAGTTGAAGGGCGCCTTTATATCATTGAAAAAACATGAAGTACAAAGGAAGTTAAAGTGGGGAAACGTTACTGGGAAGTTAACAAAATTGAAGCACTAAATTGAAGTTAGTGCTTAGGAGCAAATTATAGTAAAAAGTTGCTCAGAGAAGACCAAGGGAGGCAGCTATGGGGAGAAAAGAGTCCAGGAGATTAGGTGCCACACTCTGCACTTTCAGCATCTGAAAAAGACAACACCACACCATTCCCTATATCCCCACGATGCTCCATTTGTGCCTTGTGCTCATACTTCTCATGTTATATCTCAAAGTATGTGCATGTGTATATTTGTATTATGATATATATAGAAGCAGTGTACCTTGTACATAGTAGATACTTCTGTATAGGGAAATAAAAATCAGCCGAAGTTTCATCTCCATAAAATCACCACTGATTGTGTCATCTTCCAGTATTTTTCCCTGTGTTCATTTATCCATATATTAGTACTCCACCAACTTCCGTAATAATTTTGGTGTCATGTATTTTGTTTGCCAGGCACTTTACTTGTTAATGAAATGGCACTGTTCCCCACGCTCAGTGAAGCTTACTGTCTGGTGTAGATGACTGAGAACAAGTTATTCAAAATAACTACAAGTGGGCTGAGCCTTATCAAAGGGGAAGCATAGAGTGCTGGGGAGTGACTCTCAGGAGGGGCTCGCTTAGTCTAGGGGTTTTAGGGGAGGCTCTCTGAGGAAGTTATTGTTTAGAATGCTTCTAGCTTCAAGTAATAGATTTGAAGTAATAACTAAGATTGGCTTCAACAGTGCACATCCGTTACCTCTAATCACAAGACTCTGAAACTTGCTCACGAATGTCGAGTAGCTAAAGCAAAAGGAAGAAATGATGAAGAGAAATGAACAGAAGATTTCAAAGGGCAGCTCGAGAAGACAGAGTAAAGTATTATAATGACACATGCAAAGACCTGGAGTTAGAAAACTGAATGGGGAAAACATGCTTGGCGTTTCTTAAGCTGAAAGAACTGAAGAAAAAATTCAAGCCTTGAATTGCAATTTTGTAGAATTCTATGGAGAAAATACTGAATGATGCAGGAAGCATCAAAAGAAAATGGAGGCCACAACCAATGACTGCCCTGACAGGGAGCACAACAGAGAACCCCTAGGGAGCAGGAGAACAGTGGGATGCAGACCCCAAATTCTCATAAAAAGATGAGACTTAATAGTCTGACTGAGACTAGAAGCATCCCGGCGGTCATGGTCCCCAAACCTTCTGTTGGCCCAGGACAGGAACCATTCCCGAAGACTACTCATCAGACATGGAAGGGACTGGACAATGGGTTGGAGAGAGATGCTGATGAAGCTACTTGTATCAGGTGGACACTTGAGACTGTGTTGGCATCTCCTGTCTGGAGGGGAGACAGGAGGGTAGAGAGGGTTAGAAACTGGCAAAATCGTCACGAAAGGAGAGACTGGAAGGAGGGAGTGGGCTGACTCATTAGGGGGAGAGTAAGTGGGAGTATGGAGTAAGGTGTATATAAGCTTATATGTGACAGACTGACTTGATTTGTAAACTTTCACTTAAAGCACAATAAAAGTTATTTAAAAAAAAAAAAAAGCTTCAGTCACAGCCTAAAAAAAAAAAAAGAAGAAGATGGAAAGAATACACAGAGTCACTGTACCAAAAAGAATTGGTCGACGTTCATCCATTTCAGGAGGTAGCGTATGCTCAAGAACCAATGGTATCAAAGGGAGAGGTCCAAGCTGTGCTGAAGGCACTGGTAAAAACATGGCTCCAGGAATTGACAGAATACCAATTGAGATATTTCAACGAACAGATGCAGTGCTGGAGGTACTCACTTGCCTATGCTGGGAAACTTGGAAGGCAGCTACCTGGCCAACTGACTGAAAGAGATCTGTATTTGTGCCCATTCCAAAGAAAGGTGATCCAACAGAATGTGGAAATTATTGAACAATATCATTAATATCACACAAAAGTAAAATTTTGTTGAAGATCATTCAAAAGTGGCTGCAGCAGTATATCAACAGGGAACTGCTAGAAATTCAGGCTAGATTCAGAAGAGGACATGGAACCAGGGATATCATTGCTGATGTCAGATTGATCTTGACTGAAAGCAGAGAATACCAGAAAGATGTTTACCTGTGTTTTATTGACTATGCAAAGGCTTTCGACTGTGTGGATCATAACAAATTATGGATAACATTGTGAAGAATGGGAATTCCAGAACACTTAATTGTGCTCATGAGGAACCTTTACATAGATCAAGAGGCAGTTGTTCGGACAGAACAAGGGGATACTGATTGGTTTAAAGTCAGGAAAGGTGTGCATCAAGGTTGTATCTGTTCACCATACTTATTCAATCTGTATGCTGAGCAAGTAATCCAAGAAGCTGGACTATATGAAGAAGGATTGGAGGAAGACTCATCAACAACCTGTGATAGGCAGATGATATAACCTTGCTTGTCAAAAGTGAAGATGACTTGAAGTATATACTGATGGAGATCAAAGACTACAGCCTTCAGTACGGATTGAATCTCAACATAAAGAAAACAAAAATCCTCACAACTGGACCAATAAGCAACATGATGATAAACGGAGAAAAGACTGAAGTTGTCAAAGATTTCATTTTACTTGTGTCCACAATCAACGCTCACGGAAGCTGCAGTCAGGGAATCAAATGATATATTGCGTTGGGCAAATCTGCTGCAAAAGACCTCTTTCAAGTGTTAAAAAGCAAGGGTGACACTTTGAGGACTAAGGTGCACCTGACCCAAGCCATGGTATGTTTGATCACATCATATGCATGCAAAAGCTGGACAGTGAATAAGGAAGACTGAAGAAGAATTGATGCCGTTGAAATACGGTGTTGGTGAAGAATATTGACTATACCATGGACTACCAGAAGAACAAAGAAGTCTGTTTTGGAAGAAGTATAGCCAGTATGCTCCTTTGAAATCAGGATGGCAAGACTTGGTCTTGCATACTTCAGACATGTTATCAGGAGGGACCAGTCCCTGGGGAAGGACATGCTTAATAAAGTAGAGGGTCATTGAAAAAAAGGAAGACCTTCGATGAGATGGATTGACACAGTAGCTGTAATGATGGGCTCAAAGATAGCAATGATTGTGAGGATGGTGCAGGATGGGGCAGTGTTTTGTTCTGTTGTACATAGGGTTGCTTTTAGTTGGAACTGATTGGATGGCACCTAACAATAACAAAAACAACAACATTCATGAGAAGTAAAGAGGAAGGTTGGTTACTGCAGCAGCTAAACAAAGCCATGTCTGACCAGCTTCTCTGGGAATCCTTTGGCTTTCTCTCTATGGTCACAAGACGCAGCACTTCCAAACACCATCTTCACGTGATGATGTCCAGAGGCAGGAAAGGGGGAGCCTTTCTCCATGTATCTGTTTTGAAAAGTGAAGAACCCTTTTCTAAAAGCATCCACCTCCCCGCCTGCCCAACCAGGAGACTGAGTTGTATCAGTGTATATTTCTAACCCAGCCACTGGTAAGGAGAATGGAATTAATGTGTGGGTTAAAGGAATCAGGATTCTGTCCCTGGGGCAGAGGCGGTGCCATCAATCCCTGATGACATTGTCATCCAATATGTGAATAAAATCAGAATCCTTTTAGCTAGGAAGAAGAGGGGGCCAGCTACCCCACTGAAAGAGCATTAAGTAAGTTATGGTATATCCATACAGTGAAGTTCTAGTCAGTTGTTTAAAAAGAGGTGGATCTGTAGGTATTATTAAGAGAATTTCACAGTGTGTTAAATGAGGAAACAAAGGTGCAGAACATTGTGTAAAAACTGAAACAAAAAATGATCTCTCATATGCTGGTATTTGCAGAAAATACTTCTGGAAGGATCTCAGAAATAGTTCGTGGTTTTGCTCTGCGGGAGGGACAAGAGTGAGAGAAATATTTATAATTCACTATATTTCCTTTTAAGGAGTTCTGGTGGCACAGTGGTTACAGTGCTCGGCTGCTAACTGAAAGATCAGCGGTTCAAACCTACCAGCCACTTTGCAGGAGAAAGATGGGGCAGTTTGCTTCCATAAAGATGGCAGCCTTGGAAATCCTCATAGCAGTTCCACTCTGTAGTGTAGGTTTGCTATGAGTAGGAATTGACTCAACGGGAACAGGCTTTGGCTTATAGATCCATTTGTACTGTTTGGGTTTTCCCCCATGACCACGTATGTGCGATTTATTTTTCTATTTGTTCATCAGAAATAACTGTGTCTAGAGAAACAAAGTAGAAAAACATAACGTAAATAAAAATGCTGTGATACTTTCTATTTAAATAATGCTTTATGCATGTAAAAATACTTTCTTGTCTAATTCTTCTTGCGACATGTGCCCACACAAAAACTTTTACACAAATGTTCTTATTACCATTTTCCCTAATAGCCAAAAAGTGGAAACACCCCACATGTCTGTCAGCTGATGAATGGATAAATAAAATGTGGTGTATTCATGCAGTGGAATACTATTTGGCAATAAAAAGAAACGAAATACTTACATGCTACTACATAGGTGAACCTTGAAAACATTGTGCTAAGCGAAAGAAGTGAGATGCAAAAGGCCATATATTATATAAACCCATTTATGTGAAATGCCTGGAAGGGGCATGTCTGTGGAGACTGGAAGTAGAGTTGTGGTTGCCTAGGGCTAGGAGGTCCGTGTGAAATGAGAAATGCCTGCTAAACGTACAGGGTTTCTTTTTGGAGTGATGAAAATGTTCTAAAATCGATTGTGGTGATGGATTCACAACCCTATGAATATACTAATAAAAACCCCTGAATTGTCACTTTAAATAGGAGAATCGTATAATATGTGAATTATGTCTTAATAAAGCTGTTTTTTAAAATGTACCTACTCTTCTTAGTTCAAGTAGATTCTCGAGACTAAATGGGCAGCTCCTGTCCGGAGGTGAGATGAGAAGGCAGAAAGGGACAGAAGCTGGTTGGATGGACACAGGAAATCCAGGGTGGAAAGGGGGAGTGTGCCGTCACATTATAGGGAGAGCAATTAGGGTCACATAACAATGTGTGTAAAAATTTTTGTATGAGAAACTAACTTGAGCTGTGAACTTTCACCTAAAGCAGAATAAAAAAATAAAATGTACCTACATTTTTTTTTTCTAGAACCACCAGCAAAACTTTGAGGAGCATTACAGTTTCTTTGTAAACACAGTAGGATATAACTGACACTTACTAATACCTCTCTTCTTCTTCTAAAAATTGTTGACTCCTCTGGCAAGTTTTTTTCTCTCCTTTTTTGCATGTATAGCCTCATCTGTTTATCTTTTTTCCAAAAGCCTGTCACAGACAGTTTTATTTTTGTTTCTCCTGCTTTCATCTTTCCTTTAAATATGACCCTGCAAACTCTGTTTTTTGTTACCGTAGCTACTCCTATTTTAATAATTAAAAAAAGAAAACCTCATGAAAGAATTCACACAAAATTTAAAGATAAGGTGGTTTTAAAGGCTTCTAATATATATATATATATCTTTTAATGTAAAGAAGCAGACTGATACCCATCGCTCCCCTTCTGATTTCTGCTTCCCAGAGGGAATAGGTTTGTCAACTGTTTCTCTTTGTTATTTTGGTCATTATTCCTGTCTTGCTGAATAGCTTATATATCCATGTCTCAAACTGACTTCTGTCTAAGATAGATGAGTAAATAGCCAACAAATGTTTGACAGTAGTTTGGCTCTACATAGAATTCTAGGTATTGCTTGATCATCTTTTATCATCGTGTTGCTTGTTCCTTTGGGAGTGTCTTAGTCATACAGTGCTGCTATAACAGAAATAGCACAAGTGGATGACTTTAACAAACAGAAAGTTATTCTCTCACAGTTTAGGAGGCTAGAAGCTGGAATTCTGGGCACCAGGTCCCCAGGAAGACTTTCTTTCTCCCTTGATTCTAGGGGAAGTTCCTTGTCATCAATCTTTCCCTGGTCTAGGATTTGGCCCGCAACTACATTTGCCCTGTAAGATGAAGATTTCCCAACTCCTGTTTTAGGGCATTGGGGCTTATTCTGTCACTGAATCTGGTCAGAAGAACCTCTTTTATTTTCTCATATTTTTTTTCAACTTCTTTTTGTTCTACATTTTGAGAGATTTCTGCAAATGGATCTTAAATTGCTTTTATTTTTAAGTCATTTTTACTTCCAAGACCCCTTCTGTGTTCTCCGACTGTTTCCTTCTTATAACATCCTAGTTTTGTTTTATGGATGCAAGGCTTACAAAATATTTCTAAGGATACTACTTAACAGTTTTTAGAAGTGTTTTGTTTCCTAAATTATCTCTTTTTCCTTTGGGGGCAGTTTTTCTGTTTGTGTGTCTGTGACTTCTGGTTGTCAAACAGTGATACAGTAGAAAAATCATCTGTTGCTTCTACACATAGAATGCGTAAAGATACAAAAATTACATGTTATATTTTTAGTTACCATTTATATTTTATATATTAAACCCGATGCTTGCATTTTTGTTAAATCTCTACCTGAAATCAGACACAAAGAGAAAATCTTTGATGATGTGTGTGTGTGCGCATACCATCCAGGTGTTGAGATGGTGTGTGAAATGTTTTCTCTTAGGGCTCGTTGCCTCCTGTGTTTCAACAGTCTTTGTGTTTTGTTTTGTTTTTTAAATAGTTTTCAGCTTTGTCCACCTGCTTCATCACTCCCATCCCTGCTTCATCTGCTTACTAGGGAGTTGTTGAAATCACTTCCCTGCTGATGGCACTCTCATAGTTACCTTGATGGTGATGGTTTTATACCTTTACAAACTCCGTTACTATCATTTAATAGGATCTCTGGAGAGAGAGGATAAATGTTTATGTTCAGGTTGACTTTTTGAAATAGAATTCTCACTGCACATTTTTAATTGTATTTTTGCTTTATTTTGTGCCTCCGATATACAAAAAAAAAATAAAATAACACTAAATAAGTATTTATAATTCGGTAGGGAAGATATCACATATTCTCAGTTAACTTTAATAAAAGGCAGAGTGTAGTGAGTGAACTGCTTTAAAAACAGAGGGTTAGGAACGACCTGGAAAATACGGTTTAAAGGAGGAGTCGACATTTGAGCCGAGCTTGAACTTGGGTAGAATTGGGGCGTGTCAAGCTGGAGAAGGTGTGGCAAGTGGAGAGATCTTAGTATGTACAGAAGCACAGATCAGAAACGCAGAAAGCAGCGAGTGGCCTGTTCCTGGTGTGGTTAGAGCGTAGGGTACAGTGTATTTGTGTGAACAGGGAGCAGTTGTAGGAAATGCAGCTAGAAGGGCAAACTGGGCTCAGCTTATGAAGAATCGGGCCATGCTGAGACGTCTGGACTTTATTCCTAGGCCCTTGGGCACAGCTTTGGAGCAGGGTGGTAGTATCGTGATGAGTCATCCTGGTTGTAATAGGAAGGACAGATTAGAAAGATAAGGTAGCTGAGGTGGAGAACCCTGCTGGGAAGCTATGAATTATAGCCTGAACCAGGGCAGCAGAAGCCTGATGAGATCAAACATTACAGTTTTTTTTCCCTTAGCAATAGTCATTGAACGTCTACATTGTCTGCCAGTACTTTGACAGACACTGATACTTTTGATTTATTTTCTCAAAATGTTTTTCGTGGCCATGTCTCCCTCCTTGTTCTCACTTGGACATCCCAGCTAGAGCACTCATCGCTTAGTGCCTGAGTTACTGAAGCTGCAGTCCTTACGGACTCAAGGGTCCCTCCCCAGTCCCATTCATCTGTGAACCACTGACAAAATAATATTTACATACTACCCACATCATCTCCTTTAAAATAGCTGCCCCCATCTCCACCCCCCCCCCCCCACAGTCAAGCCTTAACTCCTTTTCTGGATTTCAGTGCTCTTAGTTCTGGCTGTACGCTAACTAACCAAATTTTTCTCACCACTCTCTAAAACAAAAATGTTCTTGTTAGCCTGATCTCCTTAAAGGAGATCATTCTGCCCCCGTGCCTTCGCTCATGTGACTTCATTGCTCTGAATGTTCTCGCTGGTCTCTGACTCAAATTCTTCACATTCATCAAGTCTCAGCTCAAGTTTCGTCTCGTCCCCAAAATTTCTACGTCCTTATTAGAAAAGATTATCATCTTACCTATTTTTCTATCCCCATGTTGTCTAGCACTTGACTGGTGCATCTATCCTCTGAGTTGCTCCGTGGTTACAGTATGGCTGCAGGGCTGCCAGCTATCTTCACCAAGTTCCAGGCCGGAAAGAAAATTGCCAAGGGCAGAAGCTGAGTTGGCCTCCATTAAAGAGCTCTCCCACAAGTCCCATCCAGTAACTCCTACTAGGTTGGCATCATTCTTTATCCCTACCTACAAGAGAAACGTTTGTAGACGGACATATTCAGGGTCTCCATGTTGGACAATTCCAGGGGCACTGTTCACATAGAAAACAACACATAGAGTAGAGTGGGAGCATTCGATATCTTATCTGGGTGATGATTGTACAGTATGCCTAGGTAAACACTCATCACACTGCACACTTAAGATCAGCACACTTTATACTTTGGTGAATGTGTTATACTTCAATTAAAAAAAAAAAAAAGAATGGTCCGTGAAGTGTAGTTTCCTTGGGCACTGTGCTACAGATAAAATTCCGATTATGTTCTCAGAAGGAAGGGAAATCGGATATTGGGTTAGGTAGCTGCATAGCCTAGTTACTCTTTTAGGTATTTTTCCTGAAGGCTGTGGATGTTTTTTCTTTTCTTAATTTTTATTGTGCTCTGGCTCTGGGAATGGTTCCTGTCCTGGGCTAACAGAAGGTCTGGGGGCCATGACCACCAGGGTCCTTCTAGTCTCAGACCATTAAGTCTAGTCTTTTTATGAGAATTTGGGGTCTGTATCCCACTGCTGTCCTGCTGCCTCAGGGGTTCTCTGTTGTGTTCCCTGTCAGGGCAGTCATTGGATGTGGCCGGGCACGCATCTAGTTCTTCTGGTATCAGGTTGATGTAGTCTCTGGTTTATATGGCCCTTCCTGTCTCTTGGGCTCGTAATTACCCTGTGTTCTTGGTGTTCTTCATTCTCCTTTGGTCCAGGTGGGTTGAGACCAATTGATGCATCTTGGATGGCTGCTTGCTAGTGGTTAAGACCCCAGACATCGCTCTCCAAAGTGGGATGCAGAATGATTTTTCTTTATAATTTTTATTGTGCTTTAAGTGAAAGTTTACAAATCAAGTCAGTCTCTCACACAAAAACTTACATACACCTTGCTACATACTCCCAATTGCTCTCCCCCTAATGAGACAGCCCACTCCCTCCCTCCACTCTCTCATTTCATGTCCATTTTGTCAGCTTCTAACCCCCTCTACCTCCTCATCTCCCCTCTAGGTAGGGGATGCCAGCATAGACTCAAGTGTCCACCTGATCCAAGAAGCTCACTCCTCACCAGAATCCCTCTCCAACCCATTGTCCAGTCCAATCCATGTCTGAAGAATTGGCTCTGGGAATGGTTCCTGTCCCAGGCCAGCAGAAGGTCTGGCGGCCATGACCACCAGGTTCCTTCTAGTCTCAGTCAGACCATTAAATCTGGTCTGTTTATGAGAATTTGAGGTCTGCATCCCAGTGTTCTCCTGCTCCCTCAGGGTTTCTCTGTTGTGTTCCCTGTCAGGGCAGTCATTGGTTGTAGCCGGGCACCATGTAGTTCTTCTGGTCTCAGGCTGATGTAGTCTCTGGTTCTCGTGGCCCTTTCTGTCTCTTGGGCTCATAATTACCTTGTGTCCTTGGTGTTCTTCATTCTCCTTTGATCCAGGTAGGTTGAGACTCATCCATGCATCTTAGATGGCTGCTTGCTAGTATTTAAGACCCCAGATGCCACTTTTCAAAGTGGGATGCAGAATATTTTCTTATGCCAATTGATTAGATGTCCCCTGAAACCATGGTCCCCAAATCCATGCCCCTGCTACGCTGGCCTTCGAAGCATTCGGTTTATTCAGGAAACTTCTTTGCTTTTGCTTTAGTCCAGTTGTGCTGACCTTCCCTGTATTGTGAGATGTCTTTCCCTTCACCTAAAGTAGTTCTTATCTACTATCTAATTAGTGAGTACCCCTGTCCCTTCCTCCTTCCCTCCCCCCTCTAGTAACCATCAAAGAATATTTTCTTCTCTGTTTAAACTATTTCTCGAGTTCTTATAATAGTGGTCTTATACAATATTTGTCCTTTTGCAACTGACTAATTTCACTCAGCATATGCCTTCCAAATTCCTCCATGTTATGTTTCACAGATTCCTCACTGTTCTTTATCGATGCGTAGTAGTCCATTGTGTGAATATACCATAATTTATTTATCCATTCATCAGTTGGTGGGCACCTTGGTTGCTTCCATCTTTTTTCTATTGTAAACGGTGCTGCAGTGAACATGGGTGTGCATATTTCTGTTTGTGTAAAGGCTCTTATTTCTCTAGGATAAATGTTCCAGGGAGTGGGATTGCTAGATTGTATGGTAGTTCTATTTCTAGCTTTTGAAGGAAGCACCAGATCGATTTCAAAACTGGTTGCACCATTTTACATTCCCACCAGCAGTGTGTAAGTGTTCCAGTCTCTGCACAACCTCTCCAACGTTTATTATTTTGTGTTTTTTGGATTAATGCGAGCCTTGATGGAGTGAGATGGAATCTCATTGTAGTTTTGATTTGCATTTCTCTAATGGCTAATGATTGTGAGCATTTCCTCAAGTATCTGTCAGCTACCTGAATGTCTTCTTTAGTGAAATGTCTGTTCATATCTTTTGCCCATTTTTTAATTGGGTTATCTGTCTTTTTGTAGTTGACTTTTTGCAGTAGCATGTAGATTTTAGAGATAAGGCTCTGATCAGAAATGCCATAGCTAAAAACTTTCTCCCAGTCTGTAGGTAATCTTTTTACTCTTTTGGTGAAGTCTTTGGATGAGCATAGGTGTTTGATTTTTAGGAGCCCCTAGTTATCTAGTTTTTCTTCTGCATTCTTAGTAACGTTTTGTATACTGTTTATGCCCTGTATTAGGGCTCCTAACGTGGTCCCTATTTTTTCTTCCATGATCTTTATTGTTTTAGATTTTATATTTAGGTCTTTGATCCATTTTGAGTTAGTTTTTGTGTATGGAGTGAGGTATGGGTCTTGTTTCATTTTTTTGCAGATGGATATCCACTTATGCTGGCACCATTTGTTAAAAAGACTGTCTTTTCCCCATTTAACTGTTTTGGGGCCTTTGTCAAATATCAACTTCTCATATGTGGATGGATTTATGTCTGGATTCTCAATTCTGTTCCATTGGTCCATGTATCTGTTGTCATACCCGTACCAGGCTGTTTTGACTACTGTGGCAGTATAATAGGTTCTAAAATCAGGTAAAGTAAGGCCTTCCACTTTGTTCTTCTTTTTCAGTAATGCCTAATTTATCCGGGGCCTATTTCCTTTCCGTTTGAAGTTGGTGATTTGTTTCTCCATCTCATTAAAGAATGTCCTTGGGATTTGGATCGGAATTGTATTAAATCTATAGATCGTTTTTGGTTGCATAGACATTTTTACAATGTTAAGTCTTCCTATCCGTGAGCAAGGTATGTTTTTCCACTTACATAGGTCCCTTTTGGTTTCTTGCAGAAGTGTTTTGTATATTTTTTGTATAAGTCTTTTACATCTCTGGTAAGATTTATTCCTAAGTATTTTATCTTCTTGGGCTACTGCAAATGGTATTGATTTGGTGATTTCCTGTTCGGTGTTCTTTTTGTGGATGTAGAGGAATCCAACTGATTTTTTATGTTTATCTCGTATCCTGATGCTCTGCTGAAGTCTTCTATTAGTTTCAGTAGTTTTCTTGAGGATTCCTTAGGGTTTTCTGTGTATAAGATCATGTCATCTGTAAAAAGAGATACTTTTACTTCTTCCTTGTCAATCTGGGTGCCCTTTATTTCTTTGTCTAGCCTAATTGCTCTGGCTAGGACCTCCAACACAATGTTGAATAGGAGTGGTGATAGAGGGCATCCTTGTCTGGTCCCCAGTCTCAAGGGGAATGCTTTCAGGCTCTCTCCATTTAGGATGATGTTGGCTATTGGCTGTGTATAAATGCCCTTTATTACATTGAGGGATTTTCCTTCTATTCCTATTTTGCTGAGAGTTTTTATCATGAATGAGTGTTGAACTTTGTCAAATGCCTTTTCTGCATCAATTGATAAAATCGTGTGATTCTTGTCTTTTGTTTTATTTATGTGGTGGATTATGTTGTTTTTCTAGTGTTGAACCACCCCTGCATACCTGGTATGAATCCCACTTGGTCATGGCGAATTATTTTTTTGATATGTTGTTGAATTCTATTGGCTAAAATTTTGTTGAGGATTTTTGCACCTAAGTTCATTAGGGATATAGGTCTGTAATTTTCTATTTTTGTGGTGTCTTTACCTGGTTTTGGTATCAGGGATATGCTGGCTTCATAGAATGAGTTTGGGAGTATTCCGTCATTTTCTATGCTTTGAAATACCTTTAGTAGTAGTGGTGTTAACTCTTCTCTGAAAGTTTGGTAGAACTCTGCAGTGAAGCTGTCCAGGCCAGGGCTTTTTTTTGTTGAGAGTTTTTTGATTACCTTTTCAATCTCTTTTTTTGTTATGGGTCTATGTAGTTGTTCTATCTCTTTTTTATTAGTTTAGGTAGGTAGTGTGTTTCTAGGAATTTATCCATTTCTTCTAGCCTTTCAAATTTGTTAGAGTAAAATTTTTCATAGTAATCTGATATGATCTTTTAATTTCACTTGGGTCTGTTGTAATTATCACCTATCTCATTTCTTATTCAGGTTATTAACTCCCTCTCCTGTTTTTCTTTTGTCAGTTTGGCCAATGCTTTATCAGTTTTGTTAATTTTTTCAGAGAACCAGCTTTTGGTCTTGTTAATTCTTTCAATTGTTTTTCTGTTTTCTATTTCATTTAATTCTGCTCAAATTTTCATTATTTGCCTTCTTCTGGTGCCTGAAGGTTTCTTTTGTTGCTCTCTATTTGTTCAAGTTGTAGGGATAATTCTCTGATTTTGGCCCTTTCTTCCTTTTGTATGTGTGCATTTATTGATATAAATTGACCTCTGAGCACCGCTTTTGCTGTGTCCCAAACGTTCTTGATAGGAAGTGTCTTCATTCTCATTGGATTCTCTGAATTTCTTTATTCCATCCTTAATGTCTTCTATAATCCATTCTTTTTTTGAGCAAGGTATTATTTAGTTTTCAAGTATTTGATTTCTTTTCCCTGCTTTACCTGTTATTGATTTCCACTTTTATGGCCTTATGGTCAGAGAAGATGCTTTGTAATATTTCAATGTTTTGGATTCTGCTAAGGCTTGCTTTATGACCTAATATGTGATCTATTCTAGAGAATGTTCGATGTGCACTAGAAAAGAAAGTATACTTAGCTGTTGTTGGGTGGAGTGTTCTGTATATGTCTATGAGGTCAAGTTGGTTGATTGTGGCATTTAGATCCTCTGTGTCTTTACTGAGCTTCTTCCTGAATGTCCTGTTCTTTACCGAAAGTGGTGTGTTGAAGTCTCCTACTGTTATTGTGGAGCTGTCTGTCTCACTTTTCAATGCTGATAGAGTTTGTTTCATGTATCTTGCAGCCCTGTCATTGGGTGCATAAATATTTAATAAGGTTATATCCTCCTGGTATATTGCCCCTTTAATCATTATATAGTATCCTTCCTTATCCTTTCTGATGGATTTAACTTTAAAGTCTATTTTGTCAGAAATTAATATTGCCACTCCTGCTCTTTTTTGATTGTTGTTTGCTTGATATATTTTTTCCGTCCTTTGAGTTTTAGTTTGTTTGTGTCTCTAAGTCTAAGGTGTATCTTTTGTAGGCAGCATATAGACAGGTCGTGCTTTGTAATCCATTCTGCCACTCTCTGTCTCTTTATTGGTGTATTTAGTCCAGTTACATTCAGCATAATTATAGATACATATGAATTTAGTGCCATCATTTTGATGTCTTTTTTTGTGTGTTGTTGACAGTTTCTTTTTCCCACTTAATTTTTTGTGCTGAGTAGATTATCTTTATATATTGTCTTTTCCTCATATTTGTTGTTGATTTTGTTTCTGGTGAGCCTCTATTTTTTCTTGTATTTTATTTTGATGTGTAGTATAGTTTGTCTCCTTTGTGGTTACCTTATTACTTACCCCTATTTTCCTAAATTTAAACCTACCTTTTATTTCTTTGTATTGCTTTGTCTTCCTCTCCATATGGAAGATCTATGACTGCATTTCTTAGTCCTTCTTTATTGTTTTAATGTCTTCTTTTATGTAATTTTTATGTAATAACATCACTGTTTCCCTGTTTTGAGTGTTTTTTTAATCTTGATTTATTTTTGTGATTTCCCTGTCTAGGTTGACATCTGATTGCTCTGCCCAGTATTGTAGTCTTGGGTTGATACTTGATATTATTAATTTTCTAACCAAAGAACTCCCTTTAGTATTTCTTGTAATTTTGGTTTGGTTTTTACAAATTCCCTAAACTTATGTTTATCTGGAAATGTCCTAATTTCACGTTCATATTTGAGAGACAGTTTTGTTGGATATATGATTCTTGGTTGGCAGTTCTTTTCCTTCAATTCTTTATATAAGTCACCCCATTGCCTTGTTGTCTGCTTGGCTTCTGCCAAGTAGTCTGAACTTATTGACTCTCCTTTATAGGTGACTTTTCATTTATCCCTAAAAAAAAAATTCTCTCTTTATCTTTGGTTTTGGCAAGTTTGATTATAATATGTCTTGGTGACTTTCTTTTAAGATGTACCTTATGTGGGGTTCAATGAGCATCTTGGATAGATATCTTCTCATCTTTCATAATATGAGGAAAGTTTTCTGCCAACAAATCTTAATCAGTTCTCCCTGTATTTTCTGTTATCCCTCCCTGTTTTGGTACTCCAATGACTCTTAGGTTATTTTTCTTGAGAGAGTCCCACATGATTCTTAAGGTTTCTTCATTTTTTAAATTTCTTTTATCTGATTTTTCTTCTAATATTTTGGTGCCAGGTGCTTTATCTTCAAGTTCAGAAATGCTGCCTTCCACTTGCTCAATTCTGCTTCTCTGACTTTCTGTCGACTTGTTTACTTCCGTAATTTTATTGCTAATCTTTTGAATTTCTGATTGCTGCCTGTCTATGGATTTTTCCAGCTTCTTAAATTTTTCATTATGTTCCTGAAGAACCTTTTTAATTTCTTCATCTGCTTTATCTGTGTGTTCCTTGGCTTGATCTGCGTATTGCCTGATTTCCTTCCTGATGTCTTGTAGGGTTCTGTATATTAATCTTTTGTATTCTGCCTCTGGTAATTCCAGGAAGGTACTTTGATCTAGAAGATCCCTTGATTCTTTGTTTTGAGAGCTTGCTGAGGCAATCATGGTCTGTTTCTTTTAATGACTTCATATTGACTGTTTTCTCTGAGCCATCTATAAGTTATTGTATTAGTTTATTTTATGTTTGCTTACTGTATTATAGTTCTTGCTTTGTTTTGTTTGGTATGCCTAAATGGGTTGCTTGAGTGAGCTAACTTGATAATTTTCATCGTTGGAGCTCTGACGTCCTGTCCCCAGATGACTAGAGCTGTTGTCAGGTATAACAGTCTAGGAGTCCATTCATTTTTCTTGTATGAATTCAGCTTAGGTGTCCAGGTAGCTGATCATCAAGTGTGTGGTACAGGCTCTGTCTTATAGTCTTAGAGGGGCAGGGGTGATTGGCGTAGTTACCGGTATCTGATTGCAACAGAAGGTCACGCTCTGAAGAAGGCAGTGGTCTGAGAATCGTTTCGCAAGTGTCTCTGAGGAAAGCGTGTCCCTGTTCCCTAGATTGTACAGGTGGGTGGGTTCTGCAGACAGACCATGGGCACCCAGTGTTTTTGGTTGTAAGGACTGGGAGGTACCAGTTATCCTTAGACCCATATCACGGGTGGCTGGGTGACCTGAGTGGAGCCACGAGTTCTTAGGCCCCTGATGTGGATAGGTGAGGACCCTGTTTAATAGGGAAAGTGGTGTCGATCATCAAACACTCACCTCTCCACCGCACAGCTGAAACAGTTGTAGTCTGCAAACAAGGGCCTATTCTACTGAAATAGGCCCACACAAGTCGTTGCAGAGGGGAAAGGTACTCAAAGTCCACGGACCATTTATGCCTGGACAGGAGCTGCTCTGTCCTGAGCTCCCCTGGTTAGTGGAACTGCCAAATTATCTTTTCCCCCAATTGCAAATTTATTCCTTCTCCATGGCCTGGAGGATTGCTCTAGGCACTCAACAGGGCCTACCTCAGGCCCGGGGAAATGAACAGCTGCTGAAGCCAGCTGAGGGGGGCGGTGTGGGGAACGCAGTAAAATACACACAAGTACCTAGCTTTTGCCAGAAGCTCCATTCTTCTCTGGTTTTGGAGGTGTGAGTAGGCTGTGTTGCTGGCTGATTCTCCCTGAGGAAACTGCAGCCAAACACTAGTACCAGCCCACCACCACTGCTCCTGGGAATGGTGCCTGAGGGCTCCCTGCAATTCAGGTCTGGTAACTGCTCTCTGCTTCTGAACCATCTCTTCCTCCCCCTGCCCCTCAGTTCGTTTTCTAACCTTGCCTTTGATGTTCAGGGCTCCTAGCTTATCATAAATATACTCATTTCACTTGTTTTTTTTGGGTCTTTGTTGTAAGAGGGCTCGCCGAAAGCGTCTGTCTATTCCACCATCTTGGCTCCGCACCCCCAAAAACCAAGGCTGTGGATATTTTTGACATGTAAGCCAGAGTTTAAAATATTGCATTGATTAGTGTAATATGTGTGTCTTAAAGATAAAACATAAACCTAAGTGTGAGACTTTTTTGTACATCAAATTAACCTCTGGTGTAAGAAATGCATTAAAGATTTTCTTTGTGTTTGTTGTTTTGATAAGACTGTTAGAAAATGCTTGGCACCTGACTTGTCTGTTTTAGCATTAGGACTTTCATGTAATTTAAAATGTGTCGTAAATAACGGGAATTTAGAAACAGCAAAATGTCCGCGTGTTTATTTCTCAGCGTCTGTGAACCGATAGTCACTTGTTTTTAAAAAAATGTGTTTTCCTTGCCTAGGTACACCCTCAGCAGCACCGGCTTCTTTTTGAAGTGTTTGATGAAAACCGATTGGTAAGTTATCTATAGAACTGCCCCACGGAGTTTCCAAGGAGCGTCTGGTGGTTTTGAACTGCTGACCTTTTGGTTAGCAGCCGAGCTCTTAACCACTGAGCCACCAGGGCTCCAAGTTATATGGTACTAGTGTGAAATATGAAGTCAGGGTATAAGTCAGTTGAGGAGGAAGGGGAAGTGTGTTGAGAATCTGTGCTTTAGAAGGTGATTGGGGTAGTTAGGAAGACTCCTGGAAAATGGTCACGTAGATAACGGTTTTCCTCCTTCTTGGTGATCTATTCTATCCTTCACTCTCCTCCCCAGCACCTGTCCTGACTGTCAGCTGATTGTAGATGTTCTTATTCAAGGCCTGTCATGACAGCAGACAGCAGAGAAACTAGCCCCCTAGTCTTGGCTTTCCTCAGACTTGTCTGTGGACCCTGGTCTGTAGCTCAAGGTGCAGGGAGCCTCCTCCCTGCAGTGGCTTTTCTTGGGTTTACTTGTATCCACCGTCTTATCCGCACTCTTCTACAGAGAACTATCCTCTTTCCACTGGTAAAGTAAAGAGCAAATCAAGTTCTCTAAGGGATTTCCAGCTCTTATAGAGGAAAAAGGCAAAGTAAAGCTTGATTTTATTTTTATAAAATAAGAGTTGCAATTGCTTATTTCCTAAAGACTGCCTTGAAGTCCTACGCTTCAGATTTTGTCTCTTTGGGATCCTATTTCAAACTCTCTTCTTAACATCTTGCATTTTAAACTTATCAGATTTGAACATATAGGTATAAGAACTGTTATGTGACAAAATGTATCAGTTTATTACACATATTACCAAAAAGAAACAGTTTTATTCATTTTTAAGCTAACAAGGAAACTGGAGGTTTTAAAGCATCTGTTTCTAGTGTTAGAATACATAATATACTTTTTTGTCTTGATAACTGTACCAGTCACTGAAATATTGCAAACAAAATCTATTAATTAGCATCTTAAAAAGCAAAGGTGATTTTTTGCTGCCAAGGAGATCTTCATTGATGACTGGCAATCTAATTTTTTTTAAGGCTGAGTGACAGATGTTGATTAGGTACCAAATATGGTAAGATGTGGAGCTTTTTGTTTTCTGTGTTTTGCTTTTTATATAGAATAGGAAGTGCTTTCTTTTTTCTTGTGTCTGCACAAATCTACTTTCCTTCTAGGTGGGACCAGATGAAATTTTGTATCAGTGTATTTTTAAATCATAAAATGTATCATACATACAAAGAAGGCATGTTATATAAATCTTTATTTTTTAAATTATGAGACAAAATCTGTACTTATTTCTCAACTAAGAACTAGAATACCACCAATGTCTCTGAACTCTCCCCTGACCCCTTCCTAATAGAATGACCTTTCCTTCCTTTTTAAGTAGCTGCTAGTCTGAATTTTGTGCTTATCATTTATTTGCTTTGCAAAATGTTTTTATCACGTATGTCAGTATCCCTAGTATACTGTTTCCTTTTGCATATTTTTGAGTTTATAAAAATAGTATCACTCTGAGTACATTCTTCTGTGACTTGCTTTTTTGCTTAATGTTTGTGAGATTCGTCCATGGTGACGTGTTTTCAGTGATGCATAGTGTTCTGTCATAGGCAAATGTCATAATACCGTAATTCATGTGTTTATCCTCCTTAATAGATACTTGCATTGTTTCTAGTTTTTTGCTATTATCAATCATTAAACCTTCTTGCTCTATCTCTAGGCACATGTACGAGGGTATCTCTAAGACACTATGTTGGAGTTGAATCTCCGGGTCATGGTGTTAGTGTGTTACTTTTCCTGTTGTTACTGATACTGATGTGAATTTCTCCCTGATTTTTGGGTGAATTGTTGGTGAACTGCTTTATTGTTTGAGTTTTTTGCATGTTATCTATAAGAGGCACAGCTTTCTAGCCTGCATAGTTGTCTAGTCCTTCTTGACAGTAACTTTAGTGTGGTCTGACTGTTCATTGCTGAAATTGATATTTGTCATTTACTGATTGGTACATTAACATTTGTTGAGCATTTGTTATAAATTTAGTAGTGTCCTTTAGTTGGAAAGGAGCCTAGTGGCACAGTGGTTAAGTGCTCAGCTGCTAACCAAAAGGTCTGCAGTTCTAACCTACCAACTGCTCTGTGGGAGAAAGATGTGGCACTGTGCTTCTGTAAAGATTACAGCCTTGGAGACCCTATGAGGCAGTTTTACTCTGTCCTAGAGGGTTGCTGTGAGTCAGGCAGAATTGACTCGATGGCAGAGGGTTTGATTTTTTAGTTTTTGATGAGTTGGAAGAAAAAAAAAAGTTACTCTGATGTTAACGATTGGATGTTTCCAGATTGGTAAATATAACAAAAATTAAAAAAAAAACTTTTAAGTAAAAGCAAAAACAAAAAAAAATGCATTAATCATGATATTGTCTATCTCCACACCAAGGAGTCAGCAGCCCTGTTGTAACCCTGCGTCTGCTCTGGCATGTTAGCTTGTAACCCTGGGCAAGTCATTCAGTCCCTCTGAAAATAGTTTCTCGTGTTTAAAAATCAGGGATAACAGTATTTGCCCTGCTTATCATAAATTTATTGTTAAGTTTAAAATGAGACAGCAGCTATGAAAGCGCTCAGAAAATTATTCATGATACAAATATGAAGTGTTATTTAACATTTGTGGATACATGTGTTTATGGCTCTCTGATGCCATATTTTTGTATTAACTGAGGTTGCCTTTTAGTGTACCTACTGAGTTAGATGACTGCTATGCATTAGAAATACAGCTACTTTTCTCAAGAAGCTCACTTTACCAGCCAAAGGGAGCAAGAGACAATTAGAACAGAGTGGTGTGTGTCGTTCTGGTCCTTTGATTTGTTGCTAGTTCTAGCAGGTAATTGAAATGTGTAGGTCACTGAGATATCATAGAAACTGTGGCTATAGTTAAGCACTCGGCTGCTAACCAAAAGGTCGGCAGTTCGAATCCACCCGCTGCTCCTTGGAAATCCTGTGGAGCAGTTCTCTTCTGTCCAGTAGGGTCACTGTGAATCGGAATCGACTTGACAGCAGCGGGTTTGGTTTTTGGTTATAGCTGTTGGTGGAGTGAGACGTGATTCTCCAGCAGTGACTGGCCTGTGCACTGTGATGTCATTCTACCTTTATTCTCCTGTAGCGTTCACAGCTAAATTAGGGACACATCCTTTTCTTAGCAAATTCTCCTGGGAAATGGAAGGAGACGGCGCAGTTAGAAATCTAAGCAGAAACCATTTCTTGTCATCTGGAAAAGTTTTACAATATAACTGATATTTGCTTTTGAGAAAGAGGTGGCTTATAGACCCTCTTTTTCAGCCAGTTTAATACCGAGAACTATAAGCTGTAGTAGTGGCTTGGTGGGTCGTGGTGGTGGTGTGGACAGTGTTGGAATGTTTCAGAGTGGTATGCCTTTAAGAAGATTTTACCCACCAGTGCAAAAGTTGGTGCCTCTGTTCACCGACCTAAAGTTCTATATGCACACATCTAGCCACCAAGGATTTAGCAGACTGCTTTGTCTTGAGTGGAGATGCTGTGCTTCTCAGGTTTAATGGTCTCTAGCCTTCAAAGCTCTAGTCAGTGGTTAGGGTTACTCAGAGCCCACCCACACCATGTATGCAATCACATTGTTTTCTGTGTGTGCAAATAATAATAACCAAAATATCTCAGAATGTGGGCCATAAGCTTCCATCTAATCCTGAGACATTATCCTTTTAATTCCAGAATATGAAATTCTATAGGCCTTGCATAGGTTCCTGCTATAAGGGGCTACCTCTAAGCTTCTACTCTCTAGCTCTTTCTCACCTGAGTGAGGGCTGAGGCTTTTCTTTTGGCAACTGCTGGGCTAAAGGCCTACATTTTACCCCAGGTTCCCCAGGCTCCACATGGCAACTCCTGGGCTAAGGGCCTACATTTTACCCCAGGCTCCCTAGGCTCCACATGGCAGCTACTGGGGTAAGGGCCTACATTTTACCCCAGGTTCCTCAGGCTCCACATGGCAGCTGCTGGGGCAAGGGCCTACATTTTATCCTAGGTCCCTCAGGCTCCACATGGCAGCTGCTGGGCTAAGGGCCTACGTTTTACCCTAGGTTCACCAGGCTCCACATGGCAGCTGCTGTGATGGTTCTACAGATCCTGTACGATCCCAGACCTCAGCCCACAGTGCAGGCTGTTCAACCTCTCTAGAATTTAAACTCAGACTGGGTTTCTAGGAAATGCATGTATTTCTCTTACCTTTCCTTGGCTGGGTTCCTTTCTCCAAAATTTTCAAGCATCACTCCTTCTTATCCAGCTGCAGTGTTTTTTAATATTTCTTTACAAGTAGCAGCTGGATCAACTTAAGTTAAAAAAATAACACAAAACCTGAAAGGCAGTGTTGGGCAGTCAGAGTGACTGCATGACCGTCCATCCACTCAGCCTTCTCTCTGGTTCTTTAGTGCTGAGTCTGCCTGACATGAGCCCAAGAGGTCAGAAGAAATGTACAGTTGTGGTCCTCACATTCTGGAAGCTTTAAAATCTAGTTAGGGGACATGAAACTAATGCTTACAGCGAAGCTTACCAATGAGAAGACATTCATCTGGTCACATACATGGGTTCATAATTTTATATTAACTGTCAGGGGAGCTTTGCTTATTGACTGGACACTTTAGGCCAGAGACACGAGTGGTTAGATCTCTTTTGACTAGTCGTCTAAAAATAATCTGTTCTTTGAGTCGTTAGACCTCTAACTTAACCCAAAAAGGAAAGCTGAAGTCACTTGAAGGCAAAGTAAAAAGATTGACTGTTTCTTCTATAAAGAAAAAGGATGATAGGAGAATATTTGCAGAAGTCTGTATAATCGTAAGGGAGGCTATATGAAACCAAAATAACATGAACTTTATCGCTAACTTTGTAACTACTGTACACTTTCTAAAATATAGTACTATCTCATTCTTGTCAGAACTATAATAAATTCCCATATTTCTAGTTTGTCAAGTCTTAACTAATTAAAAACACTGTTCAGAAAATTGTGATTGAAAGCAGATTTATCGTAAGCAGTTTTTTAAAAAAAAAACAAGGTACAAGTATATGTTTTATATGTTTGCTTTTGCTTAGGAAAAAAACTTACTTAGAAAAATACAGCTTGGGTGTAGTACCATGTGGTATAAACAACGGAACTATTTTACTTTTCACTTTCCTATGAATGAGCCAGTATATATTTATTACTGGAGTTCCAACTATAAAATTCAGGTAAGGGGTTTAAATATACCCTAGAGTATTATTTAAAAATAAATTTGTTTCTTTCAAGTAGAATACCAACCTTGGTCAACGACATTTGGGGGAAAAATTAAAATATTAAACTTTTATTACCTAGTAAACTGAAAATAAATGAAAGGTTAAATAAATACAAAACAGAAAAAAAAGCATATGTACAAAAATCACAACATCTAAGAGGACAAACAGTCTACTGTTTTCCGTGGTAGGAGCTTTATCGGTAGTAGTAAGTAATTCCACCTCGAGGGCAGTGCTTGGTACTCAAAAATGTAAACAAATATGCACTTTGTTTATCTAAAGAAATATGCAGCGTGGCTTGTATTTCTTCGGCGATATCTAACAGCTAGAAGGATGGTTTCAAAGCACCAGCAGGGGCCAGCAAAGGGCTCTTCCAGTTCTTCAGAACAGAATTGGCGCTGAGATATGTTTATTTGATGTGTTAAATCTTTTTTAGACTTCTTTCTTACCACAGCCCTCTCTTAGCTGAATGAATTGCAGAGACAGTGGAATAAAATATTCTATGTGCTCCAGCTATATGGGCGTATAGTTTTTCTGCCTAATCTGCATGTATTTTTAATGGAATGTTTGCTTAGCCTATTTCTTGGCAGAGTTTTAATAGTCAAAATATAAATGGCATCGTTTAAAGACTGTGCTACTTGGCTGGAAAAGGCCTTAAGATTACAGGAGAAAATGCTTGGTGACAGTTTCTCTTAAACTTTTTTTCCCTCGGTCCCATGCTCAATGTTTGTAGTAGTATTACTATGCTAATTTTGTAGTTCTGTTCCTTACAGTTTCAGCTTTTATAACTAGCAATTGGAAGCTAAACTGTTTGTCTATTTGATTTAATGGTAAAGTTTTATTTCACCCCAAAGTTTTCGTATTTCCAAATTTTGAACTGTTTGAACTTACCATGTAAAAAAATTAACTGTATATATTCCCTTCTACATTAACTTGATCGGATTCCTAGTATGGCAACTATTTGGAAATTCAATCCTTGATTTGATACTCAATTACATGAGGTTTCATTCCTACCAACTTCCTGTAATTCTATACCTACGGGTAAAAATATTAGTGGCCAAAGTCGGCCGGAGAAAGTACAGGCACAGTGGTTCCAATCGTTAAATGTGCATTTAGTAGAGCTGGAGGGAAAACATACTGTTTCAGCTTGAAATGCTAGGAGATTGTTGTTCCTGTGTTACTCACTCATGCAAATTGGAGAAGGTATAATTGAAACAAGGTTGGCAGTGTTTGAGTCAGTGTGCTGCTGCTGAGCTGAGCTGAGCTTAAAGGTCGCTGGAAATCAAGTGCTTTGTGAGTGAAGGCGTTTTGACTACAAGCGATTCAAGACATTTTGGAAACGTCATTCTCAGGACTGGGTCGTCTTTTTCTTTCTGTGATATCTGGTATCTAGCGTTTTACTAAGGGTGAAGGCTGCTGCTTAAGACTCTTTCAGATACCACAAATGATTTTTTCTTTCGATGCAGTGCAGCTGCTTCTAGCCTGTCTACGGCCAGAGATCTTTGTTATGACTTTCAGCCCTTAACATGCTTGGAAATGAGAACAAATGGCACAAAGCTTACGATTGCACTTTGCAGCCAGAAGAAGCAATACTTACCCTTTGTCAGAAAGCTCCGGAGATGATTTGGAGAGCAATGTTCACATGTGCTTCAGGAGACCTACACGGATTTCAGCGTCTAACGTGGTTCAGATGAAGCTGACTCCCCGACAGGCTGCACTGGCTCCTTTAGTAAAGTCTCAGGAAAGATCGTCTGAAAATGTTAATAAAAAGAGCAGCTGTCTACAGATTTCACTACAGCCAGCAAGGTACAGTGGATGTCTTCAGTCTAGCAATGTCTTAACCGATGGTAATGACGCCTCCCTTACTTGTGTCTTGAAGGAAGGCATTGACAGCAATACTGTGGTTGATCATGAACTGAGTGCTGTTTGTAGTGGTAGCCTTAGTAACTTTTTAGCCAGTGATAACGGGTCTTACAGCAGCAATGGTAGTGATTATGGGTCGTGTACAAGCATCACGAGTGGAGGCTCATACACTAACAGTGTCATCAGTGACAGCAGTAGCTGTACTTTTCCACCAAGCGATGATCCTTTTTTTGGTGGAAACTTATCTTCTGAGACCACGTCCAGTAGGAGTGTGCCAGACAGGAACCCTACTCCATGTGACGTTTTCTCAAGAAGTATGAGCACAGTTCCCTTTGTCCAGGATGACCTGGACCATGGGATAGAGATTATGAAGTTGCCGGTGAGCAGGAACTCCAAAATTCCACTGAAACGTTGTTCCTCCTTAGTTGTTTTTCCTAGGAGTCCTTCAAATACCCCACCAACTTCTCCAACAAGTACAGGCACTCTTTCAAGCAAAGGATCCTATCAGACTTCACACCAGTTTATTATTTCTCCCAGTGAAATTGCGCACACTGAAGATGGTACTGCTGCTAAGGGATTTCTTTCAACGGCTGTCAATGGACTGCGGTTATCGAAAACAACTTGTGCTCCTGGAGAAGGGAGAGACATAAGGCCACTTCACAAAAAGGGCTCGTTACAAAAGAAAATGGTTATTTCAAGTAATAGTCCAAAGCAGACTGTCTGCGAAGAGTCACCCGATGGATATTCTTGTGTTTCAGTGCATTTCACCCAACAGAAAGCAACTACGTTTGATTGTGAAGCAGCAAACGGTGACTGTCAACCAGAGATGTCAGAAATGAACCGAAATTCCGATACAGAGTATACTAAGCTCACGCATAGGACATCTGCTTGTCTACAACCCAACCAAAGTACCGATTATCAAATAAATATCAGTGGACAGTTGGAAAGACCAAATTCACAGACAAACAAAAACCATGCTACTTTACAGAGGAGCATTTCACTGGGAGGAACTTATCCAAACGTTTCCTGTTTATCCAGCCTTAAGCACAGTTGTTCCAAGGGGGGACCATCTCAATTACACATAAAGTTTGCCACTGGAAATGTAGGTAAAGTTAGTGATTTATCCAGAGACGGCAACAGAGATGTCACAGATGAACCATCTCATTCTTTGAAGCATTCTCGAAAGGTACGTTTCCTTGGTCTTAGTAAATGTTAATTTATACTAGAATAACTTAAAGAAATATTTGGCTAAAATTTGCTATAACTTAACCCAGAACCCAGTGCCGTCGAGTTATAACTTAGCAGTTTTACGTAATTCCTTGGTTCTTAACTAGCAAGTATTTTGTAGTAATGAACTTTGTATTTGAAAATCTGAGGAACTCCCTAATAGTATTCCACTCCATTTGTTATTTTGCCAATGTAAAAATTATATACATTAGAAAAAAAAAAACTTTCCTAAGTGATTTAAGCCATAAACATTTCTGTAGTATTAAAATAAGCTTTGAACAATAATTTATTTCATAACATTTTGTCTTGATATGTTTTCCTTCAAGTGACATGGTATTTTCATATCTAACTTCATATTCTATCCTTACTTTAGAAAAGGATCATTTAATTTTCTCCCCTCCTTAGTCATTATGAAATAAAGTAGAATGTAAAATGCTTATTTAAAATACTAAATGATAAAAACCCACATAAAGATGTGAAGATCTTGTTATTAATGAACACAGAGGAAATGTTTCTTTAAAATGTTTGTATTTATTAGATCATTGATAAAAACTATGATGTTGCATGCTTAGCACAGAGGAAGAGTAAGTGGCGTTTGCATTTGTATATACCCTTAACCACAGGAATTTTGTTTCCACCCTATTTTTCTTTAGCCACCAGTTTAGACTGCTTTCTAAAATGTAACTCAATATTTCAACAGAATTAAATTCTAAATTTTATACTTAAAAATTTTTTTGATTGCTAGGCATTTCCCAGAATTTTCTAGTTACCTTATTAATAATTTTGTTGTTTTGATATTTTTGCTTTATTATATTAGTAATTTAACTCAATTGAATCTTAACCCAAACATTTCCTGCTACAATTTGACTTTCTGAAGTGTTTCAAACTTAAATTTTTTGAATTTCTATATTTGGAAGGTCTTGCCAGATTCTAGGACATTTAAAAAATTATGTGACTAAACCAGTTCTGGATGTCGGTATGCAAAAAGTAAGCTTATCTGTTTATTACTGTGTTTATATAACGTCCGATGTATTAAGGGTTTTAAAAACAAAACAACTGGTCAAATAGCTTTAGGTAAATAAAATACTAGGTAATTGTTAGTTTTCTGTTTTGAAATTTGGTAAATATAGTCGTTGTTGCCCAGTGCCCAGATGCCAATACAAGCAACTTATTTTACAGAGGATAAAAAGATGAGATTTCAAATTCTGATCTATGCTTTATAATTATTAATTCCATTTAGAAAACTTTTTAAAAACTAGTTTTTAGGAGATTATAAGCCATTCAGCTGTTTTCTCCCCAAAAGAAAGCAGTGAAGTGATATTATGGATAAACAGATTAATAGTTTTCTAATTGAATTACATGCTGCTGATAAATTAATTTTACACTTAATGAAATAATTAATCTGAGTGGAAAAGTTAACTTAGAAGTATTTATAGAAATACTCTTAAAATACTTATTTTGTGGCAGTAGTATAGTTTGCTGTTGATGTTTTGAAAGAGTATTTTTAATGTGTTTTTTAATGAAGTGTGAATTAAATGCCTTTTGCATGGCTAAAAATATACATTTTTAAGTCAATTTTATTTAAACGTAGGTGAACTAATTTAATTTTTTGTGGCAGTCAGCTGCCCAGGTTTTTGTAGACTGTGATTTTTGTAGCGTACTGGATTGTAGAGTAGTGCAGAAGTGAGCAGTTTGCTGGGAGCTTTAAGTTACTGTTCCTCCTTCTCGTGACTCAATAGCTCTTCTTTCTAACAGTACTGTAAACAATGTAGTCACAGTTAAATTCAGTTATTCTAGGTCTAAACTGATCTAATTGATTAGTGATAAATCAAGGGCTTATTTTAAGAGGAAAATATTAGTGTTACTTTTTCTAAGCATAGCAGTGGCAACAATAGTGGGGTTTTAGAAATAACCCTGTGTTTATCAATAATTATATTTTAATCTAATTATAGTGGCATATTGTAACTCCTTTATAAATAAACAGCTCCCAAAATATTTCCCATGACTCCAGTTAGTCTGGGTTAGTATTCTGATATGCTGAGTCCGGAGTCACATTTAACAAGTTGATATTGGAGTAGCATTTAGTAATGTCAGCTCTCTGTACTGAGCAGCCGTGAAATTAAATCACTGCTCTGGTCCGTTTCTCAAGCACTGAGAGGTCCACAGATGCCTTTCTTATGTGTTTTGCTACCAGTCTCTAGCAGCGTGGTATCAAGTTTCTAACCCTCTGTAATCAACAGCTTGTTAATGGCTAATTTTTTTAATTTAATGAGAACTTTTACCTCTACCTGAGACACAGCCTCCATTCTGTGTTTACAACTTAGAATGAAGAGAGGATAATGTTTATTTTAGGAATACCAAAAAACAATAATAACTGGCATGTATTCTATTACGTATACATTTTGAAACACAGCATTACTTTTGTAAAGGCTGTATAAGGACTTTTGGTCTGAGAATAGATATTTTATGTTTTAATGTTATGTGTATATTTTGTCAGCTCTATTAAGAAATAGATTAAGAAGTGAAGCTATTTCTAATCCAGTTACAGAAATTACTACTATTCAGATTTCTAAAATCTGTATAATAGTTTCTCTATTATTTTTTTTTTTTACTTTTCCTTATCTGTTGTTTTCTGAATTATATTATTAGAATGCTCAGAGATTTCATAGCTATATTATTTCAAACCTTAGCATTTTGCCCAGACTTGTACATGTCTTTCATTCTTCATGTATATGCATGTTTTTATCAGAAATTTTGGGTTTATATTTTTTCTTTTTGTTACAAACATTTTTGTTTATTATTAAGTAACAACTTAATCCCAGGTAGGTAAGTTCCTTAAGCCTCTTGTAGTGGAAATTTAAAAAATTTATATCTCAATTATTTCAAAAGCCTCTAAGACTAATTTCAAGGTTCTGTATGTCAATAATTTATTTAGTTGCCTTAAATATACATTTATCCTAGCATTCCATTGTTTTCCTAGTTCTTAATTTATTAACTTTAGCAGAATATTTAGAGAATTTTAATTAACTTTATTTTGAACAACCGTTAATCTCTGATATAAAAACCAGTGTACTTTGTAAGATGTTGCTATGTGCTGTCGAGTCAGTTCAGACTTGTAGCGACCCTATGTGACGGAACAGAACTGCCCCATAGGGTTTGCTAGGCTGTAATCTTTACAGAGCAGATCACTAGCTCTTTTCTCCTAAGGAGTGGCTGGGAAGTTCGAACCACCAGCCTTTCAGTTAGCAGCCGAGTGCTTAACCATTGGGCCACCAGGGCTCCTCAATTTATAAACACCTACTTATAAATTTATAAATACAGAACTGTCATACAACAACATTACTGACCAGTTTTAAAAATTTGTTGAGAAATGTATACTTATCTGTGTATATTTCTTAGAACTGAGGAATTGAAACACTGATTTCAGGGAGGTTCAGGGAGCTGAATTGTTATTCAGAAAGACTTTACGCATCTTTGTAGCTATGTCTTCTAGTCATTTATCCAGCATACCTTTGAATGCCTGCCACCTGCCAGGTACTGTACCAAGCACTGGGAATAAACGGTGAATAAAATAGTCTCTACCCAGGAGGGCTCCCATTCTAGTGATAGAAACAAACTGGAAAACAAAAAATTTCCAATAAGATGTGTGATGTGCTAAAATAGAGATGTGTATGGAAAAGTGAGAGAGATGTGGCAGTGTTTTTCTGGAGGAGAGGGCCTGGTTGGTAGAAGAAGGCTTGAAGGCTTCCCAGAGGAGGTGACATTTGTGCTGAGCAGTGAGTTGGGAGTCACCAGGCTGAGAAATGGAGAATAACCTCGGACAGGGCATCTCAATCTCAGCTCTGTGTGGTGGCCCGAAACTGTGTTGTGCATTGTAAAATGTTTACTGACCCCCTACCTCTACTCACTAGATGTCCTTAGCACTCCCTACCTCTAGTCGTGACCATCAGAAAAGGTCTCCAGGTATTGCCAGGTGTCCTGGGGGGTGGGGAGGGGGTCACCCAGTTGAGAACAGTTTTTTTTTTTTTCTCAAATTGTGCTTTAAGTGAAAGTTTACAGCTCAAGTTAGTTTCTCATATAAAAATTCATACACATCTTGTCATGAGGCCCCAGTTGCTCTCTCTATAATGTGACAAGAGCAGTTGTTTTAAGCAGAAGACATGTAACGTGCAAGGCTGGAGGTTGGAAAGGGTCTCACACTGTAGGTAGTTCTGGGGATGTGGAAAGATGATGTGATGAAGTCTGTAGAGCTCCACTGGGCCTCTTGTCTGATGCTGCAGAGAAGACAGTGTGTTTCATGCCAGTAGACCATAGTAAGCCAACGGAAGTCTTTATATTGAGTGTAAAGTGCTCGTTTTTATGTTATTGAAAATAATTTTTTGTGGCACTGTGGATGATAAATGAGTCCAAGTTCTCTTAACCTGGATGACTGGGTGAATGATAACGTCATAAGGTGAGACAGGAATTCAGGAGCAGAGACTGGATGGGGAGGGTGAAGAGGAAGCCGTATGTTATGAAGCTGATGTGCGGGAAGGCTGTCCTGGTAGCTGCTGTCAAGCAAGGCAGCTGGAGATACAGGAGCAGGGCTCACGAGAGAAGTGACAGCTGGAAATATCAGTTGAGGGTTACAAGTCTAGTTGAATACATGAAAGTTAGACGGGAAGGGGGAAAATCAGAGCTCTAGGGAACACCAACTTTGGTGAGACTGTGAAAGAAGAATGAGGAGGAGACTGAGAAAGAGCCACGAAGCACTGGGAGGTCACCTTCCATCCAGGAGACCTGGGCTGCATTCCTTGGCCTGTGCACCTCATACATAGCCACCACCCACCTGTCATTTGGGGCTGGTGTGATTGCTGTGATGCTGAACAGGTTTCAGAGGAGCTTTTAGACTAGGAAGATTGGCCTGACACTGTGCTTCCAAAAATTAGCCAATGAAAACTCTGTGGGTCGCAATGGTTTGGTCACAACCTGTCATGGACTGGGTAGCACTTAGTTCCATTGTGCATGGAATCACCATGAATTGGGAGCCACCTCAAGGATAGTTACAACAAGAAGAGAGAACCACTTCAGAGCCTGAGACCAGGAAAGCATGGTGCCATGGAGATCAAGGGGAGGAGGGAGCATACAGGGCCACACAGAATTAAAGTATCCATTGCTTGTGGCACTTAGAAGATCCTTGGGACGTTAGGAAGAGTAGGCTCAGGAGAATAGTGGGGTTAAAAGCCAGGCTGAAGAAAGAATGAAACAGGTAAGGAAGCAGAGACAGCAAGCACAAGCTGTTGGCTAAATGTCATAAAAGGTAGGAGGAAGATATGGAAGGCAAGGTACATGAGTTGCAATCGACTTGATGGCCGTAGGTTTGGGTTTTTTTTAAATGTATTTATGAGACACAGTATTCAGTGGGTGTAAGATGTGTAAGACAAACTCCCAGTGTACAAGGAGATTACAGTTTCTTTTCCAGAAGAAAAAAAGGCTGTAGCTCTTTGTTCTTTCGCCTTAAAATTATAGAGTAAATGAGTACGGGCAGTGAGAACTGAAATGGAGATGCAGTGATAGGAAGTGAAGGAAGCAGAAGTCGTGAGAAGTTCAAACTGCCTGTGAATATCCACACTCATTTTGAACATTAACTTCCTCGGCCCACTCCCTACCACCAAAAATAAGATAAAAGTAAAGCTTCCATGTAAAAAACAAGCCAGAGTTTAAGGCTTATTTCTGGCAACTACCTGGAGAATAGCTGCCCCGTCCCAGTCTCCTTCCAGGATGTGAAGCCAACCTGTGCTAGCTGTTGTGAGGCCTTACTCTGCGACGCCCACTCTCACTCTGCATTATGGGTGATGGTGGAACGAGACAGACCAGGAGCCTGTTTAGTCAGAAGGGGCTTAGCAGAGTCCCTGGGTGTAGCCAGGCGGTGTGCTGAGGTCAGGAGGGTGGTTAGCAGAAGCAGGGAATGGGTACTGAGAAAGGGACCCGGTTCTGGTGTCAGCATATCCAGGAAATATCTGAAGTATTGCTCAAGTGTCTGGTTCAGTATTTTTTATTTGCCCACATGTGAGATTGGAAGACTAGGGTCAGATGAATGCAGACGCTGAGATACAAGAAAGCCTTTCAAAACAAGAGGTGAACAGAGCCGTCCCAGTTCTGTGACATGTTTTTGGGGAGATTCAACATGAGAGGAATTATTGAAAATATTGCAACCGTACCTTCTCTGAGATTTAACCAAAGTGCTTAGGCATTGATATAGTTACAGCAGCAGGTCTGAGAGCTTGGAAGGCAAGCAGCTAGCATGTCTGTGTAGTTTGTGGCTAGTTTGTGGGCTGGTCACAACAAAGAACACCTTGAACAGGGGAATTCAAGACATTTCCAGTTAGGCTCTAGGCTATTAGGGGGTGGGGAATAGGGGAAGATATCAGGCCTTCTCCTGATTCAGGTGTGTTACAAAACCCTAACACTGAACATTGTATGATTTACTTTAATAGAAGAAAAAAAAAGTTACCAAGCAAAAAAAATTTACACCAAGGATATTGGTAGTACAGCAGACAGTGTCTTTAAATTTAGTTGTTCATTAAGGACAGAAACGTTCTTAACAGGGTTTTTATCTTCTGTCCCCTTCACAAGAGGTAAGAGTGTAACATTTTACTACATAGGTAAAAGAAATGTCCAGCATTACTGTTTTTTTTGTTTGTTTCTTTTTCCTCCCAAATTTTTGTTCATAGACTACTTTCTAATACTTTATTAAAGGTTGTAAATCCTTAGTAAATAAAATGGCTTGTAAGGTGTCTGCTGTTGTTGTTATCTGCTGGGGACCCCATGCAAAACAGGATTGGACCTTTGTGATCCATAGGGTTTTTGGAAGTAGATTGCCAGGCGGACCTAGTCCGTCTTTGTCTGGAAGTTCGCTGAAACCTGTTCAGTGTCATAGTAACACGCAAGCGTCCACTGGCAGTCAGATGGTGGCTGCGCTTGAGGTGCGTTGGTCTGGAACGAAACCCAGATCTTGGCCTGGTAGGGGAGCCGCCACTGCCCTCTGAAGACGTCGGTTAGACACGTGCTTTCCAGACATCCGTGTACTCGTAACAATACCCTGAGGTATTGTTAAAATGCTGATTCTGGTTCAGTAGGTCTGGGTGGGGCCTGAAATTTCTGAATTTCTAGCAAGCTCGCAGGTCCTGCCCGAAGTACTAGTTCCCCAACACATGCTGAGAAGCAAGGTTTTAGACCTTTTGTGAGAACCGTATGACAGTTCATAGTTGAATTATCCAGTAGTCCCTGAAGTGCCATTTTTTAGACCTTTTGTGAGAACCGTATGACAGTTCATAGTTGAATTATCCAGTAGTCCCTGAAGTGCCATTATAATGAATAATTGATTAAAGAGATAGCCACATACTTTAGATACCAGCTGTATATGAAGAACTGAAATTTTTATGGTGAAGACCAAGAAATTTGCTGTTGACCTCTGGTCAAATGGAGGGCTTGCCCACTTCTACGTAAAGGAGGATCATAGTTGTACCTGTGGCTAGGGCCAGTTATTTGCAGTTTTAAATCCACTTAGGCATTTAGACTAGTACTTGATTGAGACCATATAATATATAGAAGAAATTGTTTGGACCAAGAAAAAAATTTGAGAGAAGGTTGCCTATCTGTCACTTGATCATAAAAGAACCTTATAAGTATGATTCTCACAGAATTCTGACTTATATTTTCCAGGGTTGTATTTTAGTTTCATGTAAGAACTTAAATGTGTTGGTCTATAAGACATGCAGTTCTACTTAAAGATATCTCTTGATTTTGTCATGGCTGTAATTCTGATTTACGTTGTTTTTCAAATTGCTATATCATTATTATTTTTTCTTCTCAACGTAAGATTTTAAAAATTTCACAATTGAAATGTTATATTTTCCTTAACTAGTCTGGCTTATTCAAGCAACATCTACTGTCTTCCTCTTTGTGAACACTTTCAATCTTTTTAATACATTTTCCTCTAACAATGCCAGTTAGCACCTACTACAAATGTTTAAATATTACATCGCTCTGTGTAATGATTTGAAATCATATATCATCAATTCTTAGTTATGAGCTGTCTTTTTTATAGCCCTTATAAGCGGAAAGTTTAAAATCACTAATATTTACTGTCATAATGCTACTTAAATTATATATTACTTATCAAATATAAATCCATATTTGAAAGTCTTAAGAAGCTTGTGTACGGCAGTATCCCCAGTACTTAAAACAGTGCCTGGCTCATGATAGGCACTCAACAAATATTAAATTGATGAAAGAAGCCAGAGACCCTTTGGAATGAGGTAGAGATGGCTGTAGAACCCTGATAGGTGAGGGTGACCATACCGCCTTGCATAAACAGATAACCAAACTAGGATATTTAAGTGGTGACTGTAATGATGAGTGGGAGCTACTTGATGCTTCATCCTTTGCATGGAAGAGTGGCACTCTTAAATGAATACCTTGTCCCTGGGGTGGATGCCAATGGAATATTATGATCGTGACTCAAGGATTAGTTTCCACAGCGGAGTCTGATTCATAGCCTACATATTCCACTAACTGGTACCGTGGAACTTTGAGTCCGGACAGAGGCTCAGATCAAGTTTTCTAAAGAGAAGATTGAAGCACAAGACTTTTAAGGGTTTTAAAACAAAGGCCATTCGACTTGCTTTAACTCTGTCATTGTTTAATAAAATGACTTTCTCTAAGATTTTCTCTAAGAGCTGGGATTCTCAGAGTTGTTCCTGGAGGTTCAAATAACTGTTTTAGCTCAGAATGACCTTTCCCTTTTGTACTAAGGCTGAAAGACTGAACCCTCTTAAAGAGTCACAGAGCTTAATGGAAACTCAAGTAGTCTTCAAAGCAAACGTGTTTAACAAGTATTTATCAGAAATAGAATATGTGCCTGTCAAAAGTGGCAAATATTATTCCTGCAGCTGAAGAGTTATAATTTAGAGGAGAAGGCAGGGCATAATTTATAGGAAACAACCTGAACACATTACAGTAAAATATACAATAATGTCCATATAGCTGTTTCAGGCAGTTGAATGCCTAAACTCTGAGGTACGTAGTTGCCTGTATAATTTTTAATTGATTTTTATGCAAGTAATACATGTGCCTATTTTGAAAGGCAGGTGTTATTTCCTTGGAAGTTTTCTTTCTGCCTTTTTTCTCTGTGTTCTCTCTTCCTAGAATTTCTATCTTCCAAAGTTTGTACCTCTTGGATTGATCTTATTATTTTCTTTTATCCCCTGTTTTCTTTTTTGTTTCCTTACCTGCTTATTCTGCTTTCTAGAATATTGTCCCCCTTCTCTTTAATTTTAAAATTTTGGTTATTTTTAACTTCTAAAGTTCTTTCTTTCCTGATGATTCCCCATTCCTAACACCCTGTTTGTTTTATAAATGCTATCTCTTTTTCCTCTGAGAATTTTTTTTTTTTTATCTCTTTTTCCTCTGAGAATATTTTAGTTCAGGTTTCTTGTTTTAAGTTTTATTCTGGGTCCTTCGTTGTCACTGGTTCCTGTAGATCACTTTGTGTTGTTGTTGTCTGTTTCTCCTTGTTTTTGTACACTTTCCGCCAGGTGTCTGGTGAGCCTTGGCTGTCTGTTCATATTTGAGAGTAAGTTACTATTTGGTTGCTTAGAGGTTGTATGATTATGTGGGGCTTTTCAACTGGAAGGCTTCCCCAGTTGTGGCTTCCAACAGCCAAGATCTGGAGGTCTTTTCTTTGAGGTCCATTTATTTCTCCAGAGAAGAAATTTCTGATGATTACACACCTGTGTTTTGTAGCCATCATCAGTGATAAACTAAGATTGAAGGTTCTTTCTTTCTACATATTCTGAAACTGAGTTAATTTAGGGTATACCATGTCTTAAAAGCTGATATTTACTTACTAAATTCTTAAGGTAGTGGTGACAATTTAATTAATTTATAATAAAAGAGGTGTCTGATTTTCATACTTTTCATATACATCTAGAAAGACTAAACTAAACATTCTTTATAATAGAAAATGCTGTTCTCTTATCATATTTCCCAACCTTTTATATTCTTGGCAATACGTTTAAATGTAAATATGCACACCTGTCACTCTGAGGGAGCGACAAGATCTATTAAAAATATGTTTGCCTATAAAATGAGGAGAGAAGAGACCATAGTGGTCTCCTAACTGCTCTTTGAGTTTATTATTAGATGTTCACTATCACTAGGACTTGAAATTTCAGGTATAATTTTTAACTTTGAGAAAATCCTGATATATTCTTCTTAAAACTCTAACCCTTTATTTGTAAAATGCTAAAACAGTGAATGAATCATTTTTTTATTTCATATTAAAAAAAAAACTCTCTGGGGTAGTGGTTATCTCCATATTAGAAATAAAGAGACAAGCTCAGAAAAGTTAGAGTGATTTAGCCAAGATTATAAATCTAGTAAATGCTGTATTTGGACCGGAACTCAGCTTGGATGCATAGTCTAAAGCACGTTTCTGCTACACCGCTAGCTCAAGGGACTCTCTTCTTGTCCTGCAGTAAGAGAAACCTACAGGATAAAGCTGTTGAGGAAGGTTATTTTGGTAAGGGTGACATCAGAAAGGGGGAAAAAAAGTAAGAGTTGTCTGAAGGGAATTTTCCATTTGGGCTGACTACGATGTGATAAGTAATTTTTGCACTCTGAAGAACGTACAGTCCAGATCAAGTCCTTTCTTATTGCCGTTGTTGAGTGGAAATTTTAAGTCCAAGGATTATTTTTCAGCACATTATTAGAAAACCAATTTCTTTTTCAAATTTTAAGGATCAGGGAGTTGAAATGATTGTGGTTTCAAGGTTTCTTGCCCATGAATCAAGGAAATATAATTTGGTAGTTTGCTGGACGATCACCTCATTAAAGTAATCTGTAGACTGAAAGCTTTGATAAACCCTGAGTTAGTAAAAATATTTTACTGAATGTTTGCAGACCCACTAAAGGTAGCTCCTATTCAATACATGAAGAAACATATATAGCATGAAGTTCAGTAGCTTATAAGGTCCAAATTAAATTACCTTTAAAGATGATTAAACTGGATTCTGGAGCAATTAATCTCCAGATTAATGAGCTAAATAATAATTTCCTACTGTGCACAAGGCGTTGCTGGGAATATTTAGGCACAGTTAGGAATTATTTTTAAGCTTCCCTTTAATCATTATTTAAATTTTTGAACTATTAAATGGGCTAGTTTTACCTGAATCTGATTTCACTTGAGTTGTGAATCTCACCTGTTGTTGATGTATTTTTAATTTGGGGTTGGTATAAATAGGAGATCAGGGTTGTAATCTCATGGTACTTGAGTAATACCTTGTACCAGTATGGATTTAGAAGAGATTCATGTAAAATATTCTAATCTATCTCACTTTACCAATTATGTGCAGGTTACAAGTGGTGGATTCCGTATGCTAGGGATGGGAGTGTGGTTTATGGCCAATAAAGGGCAGAAAAGGTTAGGAACAGATGGGGAAAAGCTGAGGACAGTGTAGGGCAAAGCTTGCACCACCCCTTCCTAAGGAAGACAACACCTCCACAATTCCAAGAAAATGATTCATTCCTTGGGGCAGGAGAGCCAAGAAATGATACAGGAATATATGCCATAGACAAAGCTGCGAGACATGTGGGCAGGGCGTCTATAAACCAGTCTGGGGCTCAAACACTACCAGGCTATCACGGTGGTGACAGAAAGCTGAGTTCAAGTTCAGATTGTCAACCCTACAGGACTATACAGTCCGTGAAATCAAGAACGTTCACCCACACCTAGCATGAAGCCTGGGCATAGAAGCCAGTCTAACATTCGTTGACCTCAAGGAATTTACAGTCTAGTTGGAGTCAAGAAGAGTTCTAATACAGATGTTAAAAATAGATCAAGGTGAAATAGAATTACAGAGGTGGGAATTTGCAATTTAGTCTCATGAAGAAAATTTTCATTAAGATGGCATTGAGTTGGACCTTCATAAGATAAGTAGGATTTACACAGAGATGAGAAATGCTCCAGGGAGAGGGAGCAATGTGAGTTTGAGAGGGCATAATACAGGATTTGTTCCACAAAGCTAGAGCACTGGCCGCTTGGGTGGTGATCGTGGGGGGTAGGGTTAGGGCTAGGAAGATTGTTGTCAAGAATTTCATTTTCCTTGGATCCACAGTCAACACCCATGAAAGCAGCAGTCACAAAATCAATGCATTGCACTGGGCAAATTTGTTGCAAAAGACCTCTTTAAAGAATTGAGTAGAGCTGTGGTTCTCTTGGGAGAGTCCCTGACTGTCTGTATCAGTATCACCTGTAAGAAGTGCAAATCCTCAGGCTCCACCCTAGACCAACTGAATTAGAAATTCCCACAACTTTTAAAAAAAACTCTCCAGGTGATTCTGATACACTCCAAAGTTTGAAGAAGTTGAGAACTACTGAGTAAACTATCTCTACCTGAATCCTTTGAAACTAGAGATTAGGTTATGAACAAAATCCTCCAGGCCGATTCCCTCAGCTACCACAGCTTCTGTTTATCCACTTTAAAGCAGAGCTTCAAACTGGTTCTTTCCAGTTCAGTCATGGCTAAGGAAGCGGCTATGGAACAAGCCCGAATTTTTTTTATAAGTTTAGTAACCAGAACTATAACCAGAACAGGAAAAATTACAAATCGAAGCCCTGCTAGAAACTTAATCTCCTTCTTAGAAAACAAGGGCAGCTTACACGTTCCATAGCAACCATATCTCTGCCTGTGGGATTTTACACAGAGTCGGAGACAGCGCTGCCCCACTCAGAGATGGCAGCGGACCACGCTACTTTGCATGTGTGTCACTCTCCACAGTCCTGGCAGTAATTCCAGTCTCAAACATCAGGCCCCTGAAAGGGCTCCCTAAGCCTTGTCCCAGTCTCCCATTCTAGGGCTTCAACCCATAATTCTTCTGTTCTGGTTACCATTCTGGATCACTGAAATTGTAAAAATTCAGGTCTGTTCTAGTTTTGCTTCGTTGGCCATGACTGAACCAATTTGGAACAGCTTGAAGCCCTGCTTTAAAGTGATAACCTTAGTGTATTTTCTCACACTTGCTTGTTTTTAAATTAAATATCTGAGATTTTACTGAGCTCCTTGATTTCTTAGAATTCAAAGCAACTGTATCTTTCTCAAGGAGCCCTGGTGGCATGATGGTTAAAGGCTCAGCTGCTAACTAAAAGGTTGGCAGTTCAAATCCACCAGCTACTTCTTGGAAACCCTATGGGGCAGTTCTACTCTGATCTATAGGGTCACTATGAGTCGGAAATCGACTCGACAGCAGTGGGTTTGGATGGGTTTGAGTATCTTTCTCAAGAGTGGCAGCCATCTGCTAAGTTAGTTTCTCATTTAAACTAAACATGTAATTCCCCAGAGAATATTAGCTTCTACTTCAAAGGTTTACCTTTTTCTTCCACCTAGCAGCTTGGCACAAATTCCTAGAGAAAAGATTAGTATTATAGTTTTTTGGAACTCTGAAGGGTGAATCTCTGTGACTAATTTCAATCAAGAATGAATTTTTTTTTTCCCCAATGAAAGAGGCTTATCCCTCCTATTGTCTAGCTGTGGGTATTCCCTGATTAAATAATAACTTTATATATTTAGTCCTCTTGTTATTTTCCTTTATTTGGAAATATTAATTTGAAACAATGGAAGAAAATGACCCCCCCCCCTTTTTGAGGGGAGAGTAAAATTGGAATAAATGCAAAACCTTTTTTCTCACCTTTTATAGTCATTATAGTCTAAAAGTAGGTTGTCTCTATTAAATTTCAATTTTGGAAATAATTGTAACAGCTGGACTAAACCAAAAGCAAAGAAGTTTCCTGAATAAACCAAACGCTTTGAAAACTAGAGTAGCAGGGGTCTGGGGACCATGGTTTCAGGGAACATCTAGGTCAACTGGCATAATAAAATTTATTAAGAAAACATTCTGCATCCCACTTTGGAGAGTGGCGTCTAGGGTCTTAAACGTTAGTGAGCGTCCATCTAAGATGCATCAATTAGTCTCAACCTACCTGGAGCAAAGGAGAATGAAGAACACCAAAGACACAAGGTAAGTAGGAGCCCAAGAGACCGAAAGGGCCACATAAATCAGAGCTTACATCAGCCTGAGACCAGAAGGACTAGATGGTGCCCTTCTACAACCGATGACTGCCATGACAGGGAACACAACAGAATCCCTGAGGGAGCGGAAGAGCAATGGGATGCAGACCTCAAATTCTCGTAAAAAGACCAGACTTAATGGTCTAACTGAGACTAGAAGGACCCTGGAGGTCATGGTTCCCAGACCTTCCGTTAGCCCAAGACTGGTACCATTCCCAAAGCCAACTCTTCAGACAGGGATAGGACGGATAGGACTGGACTATAAGATAGAAAATGATACTGGTGAAGAGTGAGCTTCTTGGCTGAAGTAGACACATGAGATTGTGTGGGCAGCTCCTGTCTGGAGGAGAGTTGACAGGGCAGAGGGGGACAGAAGCCGGCCGAATGGACACGAAAAAAGAGAGTAGAGGGAAGGAGTATGCTGTCCCATTAGGGGGAGAGCAACTAGGAGTACATAGCAAGGTATATATAAATTTTTGTATGAGAGACTGACTAGATTTGTAAACTTTCACTTAAAGCACAATTTAAGAAATATATATAGTAATAATTGTAAAATTCTATTTAGAATTTGATACAACACAGCCTGCGTTTCCTGTCACTACTCCCTGTCAGCTTCAGATGCCTTCTCTTCTGTGGCATATTAACAAATGGTGTCTGTTTGAGAATCCTGACAGTAGATTTAAGGCACATAAAGGTACTTTAAGGCCTGTAAAGGTGGTCAGTCAGCGTTCAGAAGTGTGTGATAAGTATCAAAGGAGAAACTCCAACTGTAACTGGCTTAGACAGTGCCCCCTGACTCCATTACAGCCCTCAACTATTAGTAAAAATTCCTTTAAGAATGCACAGGCTGCTGAGGGTTACAGGACGTGTTACCCACATTGTCAAGCACATGACACAGTGTGTCCAAGAACAAGTATGATTTCTGTCCTGTACGAAAATCTTCCAGTAGGCTGACTGAGCAAATCACAAGCTTGGGACTTTGAATATTCACTGTAAGCAAAGATATCACTTAATAGAGGAGTAAAATCCCTGTCATTATGATCCTCGTAGCATAAATTGGGATTATGCTGTTTGTTTAGCTAAAGCCATTTTTCCCTTGACATACTAAAAAGATAGAATTAATAAATCTTGAACTTTTAGAAAAATGCTTAAAACAAGCAGGTCACAGTGTTGAGTGAGCTCGTATGGGAGCAGGAGAGTCTGTGTTGTGTAAATACCTTACCAAGCCTGGCTGACCTCAGGAAACAGTTCAGTTACATGTACAGTGATTTTCAAAATCCCTTTTTTCTATTTACAGTACCTAGTATGGAGTATGAAGGGTGGATTTTGGGGGAAGGATGTTCATTAAAAATAATAGTTTTTATAAACTTGAAAGCAGGAATTATATGTTTACTTACAAAAATACTATAAATGAAAATAAAAATTATTTTAAAAAATACTATAACTGGATCCTGCCACTCATATAAGTTTTGCGTATTTTTCTCAGTGATTCACGTGTGCTAATGTCCTCCAAGTCAAGATACGGACTTCTCATGCGTCAATCAAGGAGTCATCTAACCTCTTATATAGGAGAATGAGAGTTTAAATTCTACCTCAAACAAAGAGGTTCTTATATAATTTCACTTTTAGTTTTTCAGCTCCCGTGCTTTTAACTCTACTCCTATCCTTTCTGATTTCTGAAATAGTTCTTGATCTCTTGATTTCATTTAAATAGCATGAGTAACAGTGGCTTGAAAATTTTTATGGCTATGAATTTGTTCAGTTTCTTTTTTACTGCCTGTCCCCAGTTCATTTCTTGCAGTTAGGTGATCTATACAGAGGAATCCTGATACTTGCTGATAGAGAATTTGAATACAATTGTGTGAAAACACAGTACTTGTTTGTACTAATTAAGATATTCATTCAAGGATAAACCTCTTCATCTTGTGCTGAAAAAAGGTAACTTGAACTTAAGTGTGATTTTTATCTCATTCGAGGAAACTATTTCCTTTTGTAATAGTCAATCAGTGATTCAGATCTGTCTCTAAATTATACAAAATAAAAATTATATGCAAATGGTATACATATACAAAATGACAGTACAAGTTTATTCATGGAGGCATTGTTTGTAATAGTAAAAGATTAGAAACAGTCTGAACAATCCTAGAAGGGAACTCCATACTTCTGCTATTCCATGCAATGGCATACTATACAGCCTTTAAAAAGGTAAAGTATTTCTGTATGTCTGATAATGCATGAGATCCTAGAGATAGAGTTGAGGAGAAAAAAGTAAGATGTGGAACAGTATGCAAAAGAAAACTCTGAGGGAATACCCACACAAAAACAAATGGTAACAGGAGCCCTGGTAGCACAGTGGCTAAGAGCTGGGCTGCCACCCAAGGACAGCAGTTCGAATCTACCAGCTGCTCCTTGTAAATTCTATGGGGCAATTCTGCTCTGTCCTATAGGGTTGCTATGGGTCGAGATCGACTTAATGGCAAAGGATTTATTGCCTCTTGGGAGGACAGAGGGTGAAGCTGGATAGCTGGAAGCTAGGAACCCTTTTGTTTCCTTTGAATTTTGTACCCTGTGTATGTATTGTTGTTGTTGGGTGCTATGGAGCCCACTCTGACTCGTAGCGACCCCATGTGACAGAGTAGAGCTGCCCCATAGTGTTTTCTTGGCTGAAATCTTTACAGAAGCAGTTCACCAGGTCTTTTTCCCATGGAGCAGCTGGGTTAGTTTGAACTGCCAACCTTTCAGTTAACAGCCAGGTGCTTTCCTGTTGCACCACTAGGGGTCCTTATGTATGCGTTACCTATGTTTTAAAATTATTTTTTAAAAAACATCTTGATTAGAAAATGAGAGAAAAGTACTAATAGCTAAGTCTGAAAACTAAAAAAAAAGTACCTTATGCTATACTATATTTAACGTTCATGTATTAAATTTGTTTTTACTGATTAGAAAGGTTGACTAGAATGAATATGGTATGAAAGCAGGAAACTTTGTGTATATTGTTGGGCTCTGGTTATGAGGAAGTAGTTTTTCCATTAATACTTGTTCTATATGTGGATTTATCCTAGGAAATTATTTGTAAATTAGATTTATTGGAAACTCTTTTTTTGTATACTTCAATGCTGTCACTCTTTAACTTACCTGCATTTAAAATTCCGATTTTTTGTTACATTGGATTCTCTTAAAGCTGAATATTCAACCACTTTTTTTTTTTTATTAAGCCTTACCGAAGTTAACAAGAATTTGTCCTCCTAAAATTAGAGCCATAGTTCTAGTTGAAGTTTTGCAAAAATTAGTAATGTGAAAACGGAAATTTAGATTTTATCTTTTCATACTCTAAAAATAGTTTTAAGAAACTGAAATTCGTATCTTTAAGATAGTCCAAAAAATATTATTTACCGACTGAACTATGCCTGCTACAGATGGTCCTGTTTAAAATCACCTCCTGTTCTGAGTTCTTTCTCAGATATTTTAGACAATCTTAAATTGCGTGTATTTTACCAAATATGAATTTGCTTTATGAAATAAGCTGTATCCAGTTCAAATATAGGAAATAACTCATACAATGAAATGCTGGGTATTCTGAATTCTGGACAATTGATTGGCTAGGAAACAGTAATGAACATCACAGACTAACCTGCCTTCACAGGAATGAATTTTAAACTGTTACTTTTCCTTTGTAAATGGAAAAAAGAACCCCTAATTGTCCTGTATTTATAGCAACCATATGTCCTGGACTTTCCAGGATTGTTCCCAGTTTCATATTCTCTACCTCCTTGTCAGACCATGCATGTTGATTTTGAGCTTGGAAAACTTACTTGTCCATTCTACTAATATTAGAAATATAGTTCTCTGGGTTCATTTTATTTTAAGTAGATATTACGAAACTTATTTCAGACCACTTGTCTTAGAGAAGGAAGGTAGTGTGTTTTGCAAGAAATTTTTAAAATGCATTTTTATATACCAGTTTTTTGAGTTGTGGAGTTTTCACTGTGTAGGATTTTGTTCTGTGCTCTTGTTCACAAGTACAACCAATGAACAAGGAATACGGAGCAATAAAAGCTGGTGGTGCCAGCGGGTAGTTTTTCTTTCTGTCCTGCAGGGACCGGACATGGCCTCTGCAGTGGAGAGTGAGACTGTAGGGAAGACTTGTAAGTTAATAGATTTCAAGAAATAAGAAACTGAATAAGCACAAGAAAGATGCTCAACATTACTGGCCATCAGGGAAATGCAAATCAAAACCACAAGATTCCTCTTCACACTGACTAAACCAACCTGTTGCTATCAAGTCGATTCCAACTCGTAGCAACTCAAAGAGGGTGGAGTGGAACTGCCCCATAGGGTTTCCTAGGCTGTCCTTTTTACGAAAGCAGATTGCCACATCTTTCTCCTGCAGAGCATGTGGTGGGTTCAAACTGCTGAACTTTCAGTTAACAGCTGAGCAGTTAACCACTGCACCATCAGGGCTCCTTTCATATCCACTAGGAGGGTTATAGGAGCCCTGGTGGCACAGTGGTTAAGAGCTATGGCTGCTAACCAAAAGGTTGGTAGTTCAAATTCACCAGCCGCTCTTTGGAAACCCTATGGGACAGTTCTGTTCTCTCCTATAGGGTGCCTGTGAGTTGGAATTGATGTGACAGCAATGGGTTTGGTTTGGTTTGGTTTGCTTTGGTTTGGTTTGGTTTGGTTTGGTTTGGTTTGGTTTGGTTTAGGAGGGTTATAATAAAAAAGACAGATGATAAGTATTGGCGAGGATGTGGAGAAATTGCAACCTTTGTGCACTGCTAGTAGGAATATGGGATTGTAAAATGGTGCAGCCACTTTGGACAACAGACAGTTCTTTTAAAGGCTAAACAGAGTTGCCCTGTGGCCGAGCAATTCCACTCCTGAATGTATGTCCAAGAGAAAAGGAAACATGTGCCCACACAGAAACTTGTACACGAATGTTCATAGCAGCATTGGTCACAACAGCTAAAAAGTGGAAACGACTCAGCTGTCCATGATAAATGGACAGATAAAAAAATCTTTTTTTTAGCAATAAAAGAGGAACAACATGGATGAATCTTGCAAACATTATACCGAGTAAAAGAAGCCGTAGTCACAGAGGACTACAAATATGATTCCATTTATAGGAAATGTCCAGAACAGGCAGATCTCTAGAGACAGAGGAGAAGGGTGGCTGCCCAAGGTTAGGGGGTGTAGGGTAAGTGGGGGAAATGGAAATGGAGAGTAGCTGCTCATAGGAATAGGCTTTCTTTATGAGGTGATGAAAATTTAAAATTGATTGTGGTGGTGGCTGCACAATTCCTGAGACAATACTAAAAACCATTGAATTATATACTTTAGATGGGTAAATTGTATGTGAATTATATCTCAGTAAAGCTGTTATTAAAAAGAAGAAAGAAAGAAGGGGGGGTTTTGTACCCTGGTTGAGACATTCTGCCTTACACACTCCATAGTAGCTGTTCTCAGCTGGGGGTCGTTTTGGCCAGAGGGGACACTTGGCAGTGTCAGGGGAGACTTCGGGTTGTCGCATCTAATGGAGGTGCTACTGGCATCTGGCGGGTGGAGGCCAGGGATGATACTAAACATCCTGTGATGCACAGGACAGCCCTCCACAAGAAAACATTATCTGACCCAAAATGCAGTTAGTGCCAAAGCTGAGAAAAAACCCTGGTCTATAGCTTTCTTACTCCAGAGATAATCCATAACAGCCATGCTTTTGAGGCTCTGCAAAGCCATAAATCATCAAGCACGTACATGTTCAAGGTATCCTGTTTACTAAGGGCAAGGCTATGCAGTAAGACCAAAACAACGACAAAAAAAGTTATTTCTTTTTCTGGTTAAGCCAGAACCTAAGGAATCTAGATAATTCAATTAACTAAAATATCTCATTCCTCAGTCAGACATGTTAATTGAGATTTTGTTGTATTTTACTTCCTTGCTTATAAAAAAAAAAAAAATTTTTTTTTTTTTTTTTTAGCTTCTTAAAAATAAAATTTGTGGAATATAGCATCTACTTAAAATAAACACAAGAATAGAGAACCATACCATAGCACAGCCTTGGAAGTGTGGTTAAAAAGCTGACTTGTCCATTTCAAACATTAACATTATCTCATATTCTAGAATAGGAATATGGCCCAGAACTAAGATGATTTGCTAGGCTTCAGTCTCCATTTTTATTAGGTTGTTTTTCTGTTTATTATTTATTTATAGGAATTGTTTATAATTTCTGGATACAAGTCCTTTATGATAAAATTATATATATATATAAATATATATAAAACACAAGTGTTTTCTACCAGTCTATGACTTGCCTTTTTCATTTCTTAATGGTGTCTGGCAATGAGCAGAAGTTTTTAATTTTGGCAAAGTCTGATCTTTTTTTTTCTGTAATGGATAGCTTTTGGGTTCTGGCTGAAAGGTCTTTGTCTACTTAAAGATCACAAGGATATCCTCCTATGTTTTCTTCTTGAAACTTTTTATTTTAGCTTTTATGTCTAAGTCTATGATTCATGTCAAATTATTTAGTATGGTGTGAAGTAAGGGTCCAGGTTCATTTTTTTCCACATGGATATCCAGTTGTTCTAGTAACATTTGATGGAAAACTTTCCTTTCCCCCTGATGCCTTTGTTGAGAAGAAATTGACCATGAATTTGTGGGTCTACTTCTGGACTCTCTCAGTTTTCCATTAATCTATTTGTTTAAGCTTTTACCAATATTGCACGGTTTTGATTACTGTAGCTATACATATTGTCTTAAAATTAGAAGATATAAATCCCCTAACTTTATTTTTCTTTTTCAAAAATTTTTGACTGTTATAGGTTCTTTGCATTTCCATGTAAATTTTAGAATCAGCTTCCAGGTTTTTCAAAGAACCCTCCTAGGACTTTGACTGGCATTGCCTAGAATCTATAGATGGAACTGGGAAGAAGTGACATCTTAAGAATATTGAGTCTTCCAATCTGTAAATATGGTGTAGCTCTCCATTTATTTAGGTCTTTAATTTTGCTTGGCAATGTGTTATACTTTTCAGTGTAGAGGTCTTACACATCCTTGTTAAATATATCCCTCAGTATTTTATGTTTTTGGATGTGGTTTCTTTTTCCAGTTATTTTTTGCTAATATGTATAGTAATATATATATACTATATATTGATAATACTATAATATATAGTATATAATAATATAATTGATTTTTTAGCTTGTGACCTTGCTAAATTTACTTGTTTTAAGATGTTTTTGTAGATTTTTTAGGATTTTCTACAAATATGCCACCTGCAATCCTTATGCCTTTTATTTATTCATTTTTCCCAGTTGCGCTAGCTAGGACCTCTAGTGGAATGTTGTATGAAGGTGGCAAGAGTGAATATCTTTGCCTTACTGGCTACAGGGGGAAAGCATTCAGTATTTCATCATTAAGTATGATGCTAGCTGCAGGCTTTTTGTAGATGCCCTTTATCAGATTAAGAAGTTTCCTTACATCCCTATTTTGCCAAGAGTTTTTTTGATTAATTTTTGTTAAATGCCTTTTCTGTAGCTATTGAGATGGTCATATGGTCTTTCTCCTTTATTCTTTCAATGTGGTGAATCCCATTGATTGATTTTCTAATGTTAAACGAACCTTGAGTTCCTGGGATAAACCCCACCTGGTTATAATATACTACCATTTTATATATTGCTGAATTCCATTTATTAATGTATTTTCAAAGATTTTTGTGTCTATATTCATGAGACACATTGGCCTGTAATTTTCTTTTTATGTAATAACTATCAGTTTTTGAAATCAGGGTTATACTGGCTCCATGAAATGAATGGGGAAGTACACCATCTTTCTCTGTTTTCTGAAAGAATTGATATAAGACTGGTATTATTTCTTCCTTAAATATTTGCTAAGATTCACCAGTGTACCATCTGGACTTTTGTTTGTAGTGAAGTTTTTAATAACAAATTCACTTTCTTTAATAGATATGATGTTCTTAGGTGCCATCAAGTTGGTTCTGACTCATAGCGACCCTGTGTACAACAGAACGAAACACTGCCCGGTGGTGCACCACCCTCATAATTGTTGTTATGCTTGAGTGTGTTGTTGCAGCCACTGTGTTAGTCCATCTCATCAAGGGTCTTCCACTTTTTCGCTGACCTTCTACTTTACCAAGCATGATGTCCTTCTCCAGGGACTGGTCCCTCTTAATATAGGGCTATTCTAATTTCCCATTTCATCTTGTATCAGTTTTAGTGAGTTGCATTTTACAAGGAATTTGATCATTTCACCAATGTAGTTAAGTTTTATTGGCATGAAGTTGATTGTAATATTCCCTTATTACCTTTTTAATGCCTCTAGGGTCTTTAATGATACCATCTTTCATTTCTGATATTACTTATGCCAGTTTTCTCTCTTTTGCTTGATCAGTCTTGTGAGATGTTTATCAATTTTACTAAGGCTTTCAAAGAACTATATTTTGCCCTTTTTTCCCCTCCATTGTTTTTTTCCTATTTTATTGGTTTCTGGCCTTCATTATTTCCTTCTTTTTACTTTGAGATTTGAGGATAGGGAGAGTTTAAGGCAAACATAGAACACCTTGTGGTGCCAGAAAGTACAGAAGTGCTTAAAAAATGATGAGGACCGAACCCCCAAGAGTATGACCCCCCCCCTCAGTGCCGTCAAGATACCAATTTAACTCAGTACAGTCACTCCTGAAGTTCACCCTTTAGCCAAAGATTAGACAGGTCTATAAAATAAACAGTAACACATGTGAGGAACGTTCTTCATGGTTCAGTCATGTATACAAGCCGAAATGGGCACACCAGCCCAACAGCAAAGATGAGAAGGCAGGAAGGGGCGGGAAAACTGGATGAATGGAAATGGGGAATACAAGGTGGAGGAGGGGAGAGAGTGGACACATTGTGGGGTTGACAACCAGTGTCACAAAACAATTTGTGTATTGTTTAGTGAGAAAGTAATTTGCTCTGTAAACTTTCACCTAAAGCACAGTAATAATAATAATGAGGACCTGTCACAATACACAAAGATGACCTTGAAGATCCTCTCAGTGGCTAAATCTGGAACAGTTTGAATAACCAAATAAGTGGCTGTAATGGATTATAAATATTAATAAGTCCAAGGTGATATAAATAAATAATTGGATAAATAAATGGGGAGAGTAGGAAAATTCTTCATTTCAGCAGAGTTCTGTTTAATAAATGTAAAAGGAATAGTGGAAATTTAAAATCACCATTTAGGAAACACCACAGTAATAATTGTTGCAAGCAAGAATCATCAGTAGATTCTAAAGTTAGCAAAATAGGATGAGAAACAGGATATTTACAGTCCTCGAAACATCCTCCCACATATACTGATTAATTTCAAAGCGGGGAAATGTTAGCTTTAAAGTAGAGAAACCTGGCAGACAGCATCTTAACCAAGTGGTCAAAGTTAGTATCACCAGTGATGAGACGGATCGGCATCATGCACCTTATGGTATGATGCAGAGAAGGGCCCAGCGACACCTTTATGGTATTCTTGCAAAAACAAAAAAGCATACTGTCTTAAATTAAATCATGAAAAAACATCAGAAAACCCAAACTGAGGGACATTCTATAAATAGCCAGTACTCTTCCAAATGCCAAGATTCTTAAAGACAATGAAAGAATGAGGTACTTTCCACATTAAAGGAAACTAAGGAGACGTGGCATATCCCTGGATGGTACAAACACTTTGCAATTGGTTGCTAACCTAAAGGTTAGCAGTTTAGATCCACCCAGCAGCACTGCAGAAGAAAGGCCTGGCAATCTGCTTCTGTAAGGAGTACAGCCAAGGAAGCCTGGTGGAGCAGTTGTATTCTGTAACACAGGGAGTTGGAATCTACTGAATGATAATGGGTTTGGCTTTTATTTTTGTTTTATACTTATCCTGCCTAGATTTGCTGAGTATATTGAATGTCTAAGCTTATGGTTTGTCTAAATGTAGGAAAGTTTTGGCTGTTTTTTCTTCACGTATTTTTCTGCCTTGTTCTTTCTCCTCTCCTTCTGTGACTCCAGTTAAACATATGTTAGACTCCTTGACACTTTCCCACAAGCCCCCGTTGTTCTTCACGTTGGATAAACTCAATTGATGTATCTCTAGGGTCACTGAGCTTTCCCCCAGTTGTCATCAGTCATTGTTAGCCCAGACAGTGATTTTTTATTTTAGAGACGATATTTTTCAGTTCTAAAATATACATTCGATTCGCTTTTATAGTTTCTAATTTCACTGCTGAATTACTCTTCATTCATTATGACCTTATTTTCCTTTTAAATCCTTGAATATCTTCATGATTAACCAAAACCAAAAGCAAACCCAGTGCTGTCGAGTTGATTCCAACTCATAGCGACCCTATGGAACAGAGCAGAACTGCCCCATAGAGTTTCCAAGGAGCACCTGGCGGATTCGAACTGCTGACCCTTTGGTTAGCAGCTGTAGCTCTTAACCTCTACGCCACAAGGGTTTCCATCTTTAAGATACCCAAACCCAATGCCATCGAGTCGATTCCGACTCATATGATGAGTTGATCTTTATGATAGCTGCTTTAAATTCCCTTTCTGCTAATCCAGATACTGGGCCATATTGTGGTTGGTTTCTATTGACTACTTATTCTCTTTGAGTCATATTTTCCTGTTCATTGGCATGTCTAGTAATTTTTCATTGTATACGTGACAATGTGGATGGTATACTTTGGAGACTCAGAATTTTGTTCTCTTTCTCTGAAGAGTATTGATTTTTGTGCTAGCAGGAAGTTATCTTAGCTGAATTCAAACTCCAGATGCTGTCTCCCCTTTGGACAACATCAATTGAAATGTCTATTCAGTTCTCTCAAACTTTCCAGCTGTTGCTTTTCACATGTACAGTTTTGGGATCGAGTAGGGATTTGGGTGTGTCGAGGGCACTGGGATGGATTTGGGTAGAGTTTATATAGAGATTTAGGTGCTCTTCTGTCGCTCCTTCTTTTCTGGGATTTTCCCATGTATTTTCCAGCTATGCGGTCAACTCCCAACTAGGCTCTCTGACATCTCAAGCCAGTAAGATTGCAGATTTCTGCTTGAGTTCTTGTCGCGCCACACCATGTGGACTATGGAGTACTACCAGGTGAAAAGCTATATAAATATGAATTCTACCCAGTACCGTTCCTTCTTGCAAGGATTGATTCCTTTCCAGTTTCTGCTTGCATTTAGTCACTCTATGTTGCCTTTAAATAGGTTTTTTTTTTTTTGGTCAGAGTATACAGTTATCTGCAGAAGGATTAGTCTAAGGTAACTATTCTGCCATTACCAACAGTTGTACTACATTGCCTTTTGTGTTCCATTCATGGTACATAGGATTTTTTTTTATATAATTTTTATTGTGCTTTAAGTGAAAGTTTACAAATCAAGTCAGTCTCTCACACAAAAACTTATATACACCTTGCTACATACTCCCAATTGCTCTCCTCCTAATGAGACAGCCCGCTCTCTCCCTCCGCTCTCTCTTTTCATGTCCATTTCGCCAGCTTCTAACCCCCTCCACCCTCTCATCTCCCCTCCAGGCAGGAGATGCTAACGTAATCTCAAGTGTCCACCTGATCCAAGAAGCTCACTCCTCACCAGCATCTCTCTCCAACCCATTGTCCAGTCCAATCCATGTCTGAAGAGTTGGCTTCGGGAATGGTTCCTGTCATGGGCCAACAGCAGGTCTGGGGGCCATGACCACCGGGGTCCTTCTAGTCTTAGTCAGACCATTAAGCCTGGTCTTTTTATGAGAATTTGGGGTCTGCATCTCACTGCACTCCTGCTCCCTCAGGGGTTCTCTGTTGTGTTTCCTGTCAGGGCAGTCATCGCTTGTAGCCGGGCACCATCTAGTTCTTCTGGTCTCAGGCTGATATAGTCTCTGGTTCATGTGGCCCTTTCTGTCTCTTGGGCTTGTAATTGCCTTGTGTCCTTGGTGTTCTTCATTCTCCTTTGCTCCAGGTGAGTTGAGACCAACCGATGCATCTTAGTTGGCTGCTTGCTAGCGTTTAAGACCCCAGACCGCACTCTTCAAAGTGGGATGCAGAATGTGTTCTTAATAGATTTTATTATGCCAATTGACTTAGATGTCCCCTGAAACCATGGTCCCCAGACCTCTGCCCCTGCTACGCTGGCCTTTGAAGCATTCAGTTTATTCAGGAAACTTCTTTGCTTTTGGTTTAGTCCAGTTGTGCTGACCTCCCCTGTATTGTGTGCTGTCTTTCCCTTCACCTAAAGTAGTTCTTATCTACTATCTAAGTAGTGAATACCCCCTCCCACCCTCCCTCCCTCCCTCCTCTCGTAACCACAAAAGAATGTTTTCTTCTCAGTTTAAACTGTTTCTCAAGTTCTTAGAATAGTGGTCTTATACAATATTTGTCCTTTTGCAGCTGACTAATTTCACTCAGCATAATGCCTTCCAGGTTCCTCCATGTTATGAAATGTTTCACAGATTCCTCACTGTTCTTTATCGATGCGTAGTATTGCACTGTGTGAATATACCATAATTTATCCATTCATGCGTTGATGGGCACCTTGGTTGCTCCCATCTTTTTGCTATTGTAAACAGAGCTGCAATAAACGTGGGTGTGCATATATCTGTTCTTGTAAAGGCTCTTATTTCTCTAGGATATATTCCGAGGAGTGGGATTGCTGGGTCATATGGTAGTTCTAATACATAGGACTTTTAAAACCTCTAGATTTTCTATGAATGATAGCAGTAGCTCATCAAAAGCTTCTAAAGGAATTTAGCGTATTACTAATCTTATTTTTTCTTCCCTCGCTTATAGACAAGGGACGATTTCCTAGGTCAAGTGGATGTTCCTCTGTATCCATTACCGGTTAGTATAGATGTCCATGATTTTAGTTTTTGTGTTTATTCTTTTTAATTTGATAAATACTTTTAAATCCACAATATAGATTTTTAAAATGTATACTGCTACTAATCCTTCAGTATGTTATCTTCTGGAATCCTATCTCAATTTTCTCATTTCAATTTTATCTTCAAAAAAACCTCCATGAGCCTCAGTAAGAGACAGAGAGCCACTGAAGTGTGTTGACATCATGAAAGCATTGTTTCAGGAAAATCAGCATGGGACTATTCTACTGAGCAATTATAATGGGGAGAACCCAGGATCAGAGAAGGAAGCTAAGAGAGTTTACAACAACATAGCCATGAAACATAGAACCTGGACTAGGCTGTTATCAGTGAAGGAAACAGGCTCAGGAAGCATTCAGAATAAAACATGTTTGGACCTAGTGTCTGACGTGGAAGTTGAAAGAGATTAAGGAGAAAGTAAAGGTAATACAAGTTGAACTTGGAAGATAAGGTGGTGTCTCAAGTAGAACAGCTGGGAGACAAAGCCATTTTATTTTGGAATATAATAAATTTATTATTGGTTATATTGAATTTAAGTAGAAAACAAGACAAACAAAAGTTTAAAATGGGCAGCTGATAGAGAGATATGAAAACTAATTGTGTAGGGAAAAGTTCCGGAGAGATTGAGAGATACCGCTGTTGAGGTAACAGCAGAATCTCTGGGCAGGATTGGCCCCCCAGATAAGAGAGCTGTGGGCAGAGGGTCACGCCCTGAACTTTGGCCAGTGTGGTGTATCGGAGGGGAAAGAGAAGGCAGACGGGGAGAACTGGGAGGCAAACCAAGATAAAATAATGTCATGAAAATCTAGGAAAAGAATTTCAAGACGGAAAGAGTAGTTAACAGTTCAAAATGCAGCAGAGAAATAGGGGAATGATAAAGACAGAAAAGGGTCTGTTGAATTTGATAAGAAAGAAAAAACATACTGCATCAGCCTTTTGAGGTCATTGACTGGATCTCTGTAGCCTTTAGAGATCATAAGCTTTTAATAATGTGTTCCGTCCAGTCATACGTTCCAGGCGCTTTGCTCTCTTTTCCCCTGCTGACATTGTGCATTTTCTGTGTTCCTTTGGGCGCCAGCACGGTAGCCACTCTATTTTCCACCTGTCTTCTCTTCTCTCGTCCTCCGCAACCCACTCATTCAGCTCGTTTTAGCCTTAGCTGTGATGCTGGCTGCAGTTTATATACACAGGAGAGTGAAAACATGACAGGTTACCACTTGTAACCATTCAATAGACTAAAGTTACTTTTTTTCATTTTTAACTTCATTTATGCTTTAGGTCATAGTTCATGAATATTCTTGAAAAGTACACATTTTTGGTGTTTGAGCTATGTCTTGAAAACCCATTGTTTTATTCTAGACGGAAAATCCAAGAATGGAACGACCATATACATTTAAGGATTTTGTTCTTCACCCAAGAAGGTCAGTAAATATAAAATAACAGCATTTTATGTTTTTTGTCTCTTCGTTATACCTTATAGTAGCCTCTTTGGAAATTCAGAGTTTAAACCTTTGTAAACAAGCTACTTGTAGATGCTATAATGTTATTTTTAAAAAGCTTTACTATTACCGCTGATGAAAAAGTAATATATGCACATTGCAAAATTTTTCAGGACGTACAGAAAACTGATCACGCTGTGGGAAAAACTTGTCCAGCTCATGTTTGTCAGACTGGAAGACTGAAATTTGTCATTTTATATTTATTTTTATCTTAAAATATATATAATTTTGTCCTACCATGCTTTGAAAAAATCATAAACATCAGTTCATCTAAAACCTGTATCTAACTTGACATGCACAAAAACAGTTTCAGAAGAATTTGACTACATTTTGCATACTTTAATAAAAAAGGTATTTCAGAAAAGTCAGATGTTTAGAGAAAATAACATGAGCCAAGACTGAAATTTAAAACCTGGATAGAAGGCTGATAATTTTCCTAAACTGAATTACTTGATTTTTGTGAAAATTTCTAAGTTTAAGCTGTAAATAAAACTCTTTTTGACCTTATGTACTACATAGTCAAGTAAAATCTAGTCAAAATGTATGTCGATTTACAGTCAAAAAGGTCAGAGAAAAGCAGAAGGACATCTGTGAAAATGCCCTTGAAAAAATAGACTGTTGGAACTCAGTAATATAAATATTAAAACAAAGAAAAGGGACAGTTTCTGTGTGTCTGTGTTAATATTTACTCTGTAAGAGAAGTCACATTTAATTTCTGCCCAAGTCTGGAATGTCAGTCTTTTTTCTTCCTTTAATTTTAGATGGAAGGCACAAAAGTGAGTGTGGCATCTGCGTACCAGGATCAACTAATTAAATATATCTTGCTTCTCTTATCTGATTGCCCTAACTGCCTGCACTTCAATTTGTCAGGTGCCTTCTGGTACCATTACCTTTTAAAAATATAACAATTTACACCTCCCTCTGCACTGGATATTATTGCAAGCACAGAGGAACTTTAATTCAGATAGAAAATGTACTACAATTCTTAGGGGTTTTTTTTGAGCTGCATTAAGTCAAAACCCAAAGGTTTACTGTCTAGTTCAAAAGACATGAAACAGACAAGCACAGAGAGACTTTTCCACAAAGCGTTATCTGAGCATACCGTCTACATCCACCTTCTGCAGCAGGCCAGAGTGTTCACATCCCCTCAAATAGGAGACCCCAGCCACGTTAGTGCCCTTGGATGTGAGCAGCAGGGATTTTATTGACCCCTCAGAAAAGGTACACTAGATTCTCCAAATCTGTGGGACCCACGGAGAGAAGAGCAACTAAAAAGATTAAGAGGGGCTTGAAGTCCTTGAAGACAGAATAAATGACAAAGGGCAATTAATCGGTTACATGACTGATGTCTATAAAAATCACACCCCCCCAAAAAAGAAAAGGCTATATTCAAAGTGAGGACAAGCAAGGATTTCTTATGTAAATCTTAGAATGTTAAAATTGGCAGGGGCTGTAGGTTTAAAAAAATAGAAGGCTTAAAATATTAATTCAGTGGTCAGCAGCCTTAGATAACCTTAGATAACTCATTATTCACAGAGATATGATACCAGGTGAAAATAGCTCAGGTAGGTTGATGTATGACAGAGTCAAACAGCCCTTAAAGGTAGTGAGTTTCAGACAATTAGCAGGCCTTGCCCTCTGCTTTTCTTTCATCCTATGCAATATGACCAAGTTAATATCCCTAAAGCACTTCTTGGGTTTTTTGTTTTTTTTTTAAAAGCACTTCTCAGATGACACTTTCCCTGTCATAAAAGTTCTCGGTGGCTTCCTAGCGTCTGCAAAATAATGTCCAGAGTTCTCTTGTTTTGCAAGGACCTCACCATCTGGACCATTCTGCCTCCTACACTCCTCTTTCTGTGTTTTGTGCTCCAGCCATGCTCAGTTACAGCCACTGTCCTCGGTGGCACCCAGGCTTCCCCTCTGTTCCTTTGTTATTACTCTTCTCTCCACGCCATTGCTCTCCTTCCACCACCACACATGGAAATCCTACCCATTCTTTGAACCTCAGCTTAAATGGCAACTTTTCTGTGGAGTTGCCTCTGATCTCTCATGTAAACTTCCTTAGCATCTTCTTCATATCGTAACGCTTATTTGTTTATGTATGTTTCTTTTTTCTCTACTGTTTTTCCTTCTGCTAAATGTCTTCCACCCTGGCGCTTGTCTTTGAATCTCCCCTCATAGCTAGTACATGTTAATAAAATTCTTCTTAAACGAATGCTTTTCTTCCCAAGGTTAAATCTTATGAATAATTGTTTTCATTCCTACAGTCACAAATCAAGAGTTAAAGGTCATCTGAGATTAAAAATGACTTATTTACCTAAAACCAGTGGCTCTGAAGAAGATAACGCAGAACAGGCTGAGGAACTAGAGGTGAGACATTATAAATATTTTGGTTAAACTAAAATAGAAAAGATTTAATTCTTATTCTTCTATACTCTGAAAAAAAAAAAAAGGAAACTTTAGCCAATGAAGTTAATGTGTGCAATAAAAATTATTTACCTGGAAATAATGTTTATTTCACTCAAACGTACACTAACAATGTCATTCCTCTAAGGATATTTCTGTAGAAATATGCCATTATTAACTGTATTCTTAAAGATTACGGAAGAGAGAATGTCCTGTTTGTAAATGAAGGTGTTTATTGTCATTAACTGTTTCTAGTTTGTAAAAGTTTTCTAAGATTATGCCATGTTCCTGTCTATTAAAACAAGAACAAAATTTAGCATTTTAAAATTAAATAACTGGACATTTTGAAAGCCTCCACTGATTAGGAACTCTTTTGTGAGATGTAATTCCTGTTACTTACCCTATTGTGAGGGGAGGACCAGTGGCTCAGTGGTTAAGTGCTCAGCAGCTAACTGAAAAGTGGGTGGTTGGAACTCACCACCCTCTCTGCATGAGAAGGATGTGCCAGTTTGCTTCTGTAAAGATTTACAGCCTAGGACACCCTATGGGGCAGCTCTGCTCTGTCCTGTAGGGCTGCTATGGGTTGGAATCCATTTGATAGCAATGGGTGTTATGCAGAACCAGGGCGTAGGGAGGGGAGTGATTGCTATATGGGAAGAAGGGGAATGAGACAAGGAGGGAGAGGATTCAATGATCTCATAAAAAAATGGATTTAAGACAAGTAGAATTTAACAATTTTCACTGAAGACAGGATCAGAAGAAAGGCCAAGCTGAGCCTGTGGCAGAACTGCAGACATCTGAGTGAGTGAAGAAGAGGCGGAGAGTTGGAGAGGGGTTTCGAGACTGAAGTCCTAGTCATAAGCTCTGCTGCTGGCCAGACAGATGACCTTGTGTGAGTCACTGAACTTCTCTGAATCCCAGGGTCTTCATCTGCACAGTGACAGGGTTATACCTCATGACCCCTAGGGTTTCTTCTGGAGAAAAATGAATGATCTGAAAAGAGCAAAGATAACACCTGTCCCTTGAGGTCACATTTGAAGGAGCATTATCATCGAAAGATGGCGTCACTGGCTCAGCATTTATAAGAGCATGCTGTGGATTCGCCACCAAATTCCTTTGGCTAGTGCCTTTTTTTTGTGCCTTGGTAGTTTTAGTCAGACGATCTGCTTCTGAAAATTAGCCAGTGAAAACCTTACGGATTACAACAGAATATTGTCTGCTATAGTGCTTAGAAAAGGAGCCCTCTAGGTTAGAAGACACTCAAAATATGACTGGGGAAGAGCTGTGTTTGAACTGTGGTGTTGACAAAGAATATTGAATAAACCATGGACTACTAAAAGAATGAACAAATCAGTCTTAGAAAGAATTCAAACAGAATGTTCCTTAGAGACGAGGCTGGTGAGACATCTACTCCCTTACTTTGGACACGACGTCAGAAAACACCAATCATGTTTGGTAAAGTAGAGGGCCAGCGAAATAAAGGAAACCCTCAATGAGATGGATTGACACAGTAGCCACAATAATAGACTCAGACATCAGTGAAGATGGTGTAGTACCGGGCAGTGTTTTGTTCTCTTAGTCATAAGGTCACCACGAGCCAAAGCCAACTTGACTGGCAGTTAACGACTGTCTTGCCTCTTTGACTGAGGGTTGCTGAGATTGCCATAGAACCATGGAGCTGAGGGACCTCCGCAAGGGCTGGGCTCTAACTAATATGGCCACATGTCTTGAGAAAGAAAGCTTGAGAACAGGCAGTGAATTTGCAACAAAGCTTTCTGGGAACTTTTTATGTGCACTAATGAGACTTTGCAGCTGTTTCTTCTCATTTTGAGTCGTGCCACATCAGCAAAAGAAGGTCCCGAAAGCTTTACTCCATCCACGTCATTAAGGTCAACTCTACTTTGAGGAAGCAGCTCTTCCCCGGTCATTTTTTGAGTGCCTTCCAACTTGGGGGGCTCATCTTCCAGCACTATTTCAGACAGTGTTCCGCTGCTATTCATTAGGTTTTCACTGGCTAATGCTTTTTAGAAGTAGACTGCTGGGTCCTTCTTTGTAGTCTGTCTTAGTCTGGAAGCTCAGCTGAAACCTGTCCTCCATGGTAACCCTGCTAGTACCTGAATACGGGTGGCATAGCTTCCAGCATCACAACAACATGCAAGTCCCCCCCCCCAACAGTACGACAAACTGACAGATGCGTGAGGACCTTCATTTGCTGATGTGGCATGACTCAAAATGAGAAGAAACAGCTGCAAACATCCGTTAATAATCGGAACCTAGAATTATGAAGTATGAGTCTAGGAAAATTGGAAATTGTCAAAAATGAAATGGGAATGCATGAATATTGATATCATAGGCATTAGTGAGCTGAAATGGGCTGGTATTGGCCATTTTGAATCAGACAATCATATAGTCTATGCTGGGAATGACAGCTTGAAGAGGAATGGTGTTGCATTCATCGTCAAAAAGTACATTTCAAGATCTATCTGAAGTACAACACTGTCAGTGATGGGATAATATCCATACACCTGCAAGGAAAACCAGTTAATACGACTATTATACAAGTTTACGCACCAACCACTAGGGCCAAAGATGAAGAAATAGAAGATTTTTATCAGCTGCTGCAGTCTGAAATTGATCAAACATAGCAATCAAGATGCATTGATAATTACTGGTGATTGGAATGTGAAAGTTGGTCAGTAGTTGGAAAATATGGCCTTGGTGATAGAAACAATGCCAGAGATCAAATGATAGAATTTTGTAAGACCAACGACTTCTTCATTGCAAATACCTTCTTTCACCAACATAAATGGTGATTATACACATGGACCTCACCAGATGGAACATACAGAAATCAATTTGACTGTATCTGTGGAAAGAGACGATGGAAAAGCTCAATATCCTCTGTCAGAACAAGGCCAGGGACTGTAGAACAGACTGTCAATTACTCATATGCAAGCTCAAGCTGAAACTGAAGAAAATCTGAGCAAGTCCACGACAGCCAAAATATGACCTTGAGTATATCCCACCTGAATTTAGAGACCATCTGAAGAATAGATTTGATGCATTAAACAGTAGTGACCGAAGACCAGACGAGTTGTGGAATGATATCAAGGACATCATCCATGAAGAAAGCAAGAGGTCATTGAAAATACAGGAAAGAAAGAAAAGACCAAGATGGATGTCAGAGAAGACTCTGAAATTTGCTTTCAAACGTTGAGCAGCTAAAGCAAAAGGAAGAATTGATGAAGTAAAAGAACTGAACAGAAAATTTCAAAGGGCAGCTCGAGAAGACAAAGTATTATAATGACATGTGCAAAGAGCTGGAGATGGAAATCCAAAAGGGAAGAACACGCTTGGCGTTTCTCAAGCTGAAAGAACTGAAGAAAAAAATTCAAGCCTTGAGTTGCAATAGTGAAGGATTCTATGGGGAAAATATTAAATGACGCAGGAAGCATCAAAAGAAGATGGAAGGAATACACAGAGTCATTATACCGAAAAGAATTGGTCGATGTTCAGCCATTTCAAAAGGTAGCATATGGTCAGGAACCAATGGTACTGAAGGAAGAAGTCCAAGCTGCTCTGGAGGCATTGGCAAAAAACAAGGCTCCAGGAATTGATGGAAATCAATTGAGATGTTTCAACAAACCGATGCAGTGCTGGAGGTACTCAGTCGTCTATGCCAAGAAATATGGAACACAGCTTCCTGGCCAAGTGACAGGAAGAGATCCATATTTATACCTATTCCCAAGAAAGGTGATCCAACCAAATGTGGAAATTATAGAACAATATCATTAATATCACACACAAGCAAAATTTTGCTGAAGGACGTTCAAAAACAGCTGCAGCAGTATATCGACAGGGAACTGCCAGATATTCAGGCCGGTTTAAGAAGAGGACATGGAACCAGGGATATCATTGCTGATGTCAGATGGATCCTGGCTGAAAGCAGAGAATACCAGAAGGATGTTTACCTGTGTTTTATTGACTATGCAAAGGCATTCTACTGTGTGGATTATAACAAATTATGGATAATATTGCAAAGAATGGGAATTCAGAACACTTAATTGTGCTCATCAGGAACCTTTACATAGATGAAGAGGCAGTTGTTCGGACAGAACAAGGGGATACTGATTGGTTTAAAGTCAGGAAAGGTGTACGTCAGGGTTGTATCCTTTCACTATACCTATTTAATCTGTATGCTGAGCAAATAATCCGAGAAGCTGGACTATATGAAGAACGGGGCATCAGGATTGGAGGAAGACTCATTAACAACCTGCATTTTGCAGATGACACAACCTTGGTTGCTGAAAGTGAAGAGGACTTGAAGCACTTACTAATGAAGATCAAAGACCACAGCTTCAGTATGGATTGCACCTCAACATAAAGAAAACAAAAATCCTCACAACTGGACCAATGAGCAACATCATGATAGATGGAGAAAAGATTGAAGTTGTCAAGAATTTCATTTTACTTGGACCCACATCAACAGCCATGGAAGCAGCAGTCAAGAAATCAAAAGACTCATTGCATTGGGCAAATCTGCTGCAAGGACCTCTTCAAAGTGTTGAGGAGCAAAGATGTGACCTTGAAGACTAAGGTGTGCTTGACCCAAGCCATGGTATTTTCAATCGTATGATATGCATGTGAAAGCTGGACAATGAATAAGGAAGACCGAAGAAGAGTTGACGCCTTTGAATTGTGGTGTTGGCGAAGAATACTGGATATACCATGGGCCGCCAAAAGAATGAATGAATCTGTCTTAAAAGAAGCACAACCAGAATGCTCTCTAGAAGGAAGGATGGTGAGAGTGCATCTTACATACTTTGGACATGTCAGGAGGGATCTGTCCCTGGGGAAAGACATCATGCTTGGCAAAGTACAGGGTCAGTGGAAAAGAGGAAGACCCTCAACAAGGTGAACTGACACAGTGGCTGCAACAATGAGCTCAAGCGTAACGATTGTAAGGATGGCGCAGGGCCGGGCAGTGTCTCATTCTGTTGTGCAGAGGGTCGCTATGAGTCGGAGCCCACTTGACGGCACCTAACAACGAGATTTTACTTTGCAAAGGAAGATGTAATAATAGAAGTAAAGAACTGTTTTTCCTCAAATTATAGAGGACAGTTAGCCCTTAGTTTTGTGATCAAAGGATTTGTTATCCTCTCTTAAATCTGTATTCACTTATTTGATTACTCTTTGTTTTCTCTGATTTATCATATAATAATCATTTAAATTTTTTAAAGATATTTATTGAGTGGAAGCTTCTCTACCTGGCATTTTGGTGAACAGGGTATCCTGCATAAAGGCCTTCAGTTTGAAATGAAGCATGTCTGCTGTAAAGAAAGAAAATGCTTTATTTAGCAACTTTAAAAAATGTTAACAGCATTTTATTATGTAGTAACCTGCTCCAAGGTTTGCCCACACGCAGGTATCAGAGGTACCTCGTTCACAGTTCAGATTCTGTGGGCAGAGCTGCTTCACTTCATTTTGTGGTCTCCTGTCTGAATGTTTGAATTCCCTCAGAATGCACCTTATAATTTCCACAGATGTCAGCACGTAGGAGTTTATTTATGAAAGGCTAGGAATTCAAACACATGAATCCGTGCTTATTTATCTTCTGTGTAACTAATGACCAGAGACATTTTCCTGCCTAGTCCTTTAACATCTAGTGTGTGACTGGATATACAAATCCTACTATTTAAAGAAAACTATTGTAATTTTGAAACGAGGCTCAGTCTTAAGGCAGTTTGTATTCCTTAGTACAATAAAATGTGACCATAATAGATACGTATGTAATACTTGAGTTCTAGATCCTTTGCAACTTTAGGGTTAGTCACCTCTTACAAGATTAACGTGTGACATTCCTTGTAGCTCTGAATGCTTTCTTTTCTACTCCCCTTTGACACTGTTGAATTGTGGGAAATTGTGTATTAGCTTTAAGGTCAGTAGTGAAGATTCACTGATATTTAAAAAGTTATTTTGTAAAGACTTTCAGCCGATCCATGTTTATTTGGGAGTCACTCTAAACCAAAAGTGAAAACTCAGTCTTTCTAAACGATGTTTAAGTATACAACTATGCTACTTGGACTTGAAACAAGTTTTTTTTAAAAAATGGTCCTTAATTAAATTAGTTTTTTCTCTCTCTCTTTGAGTTTATGTAAGTTCACTAAGCAGATCATTAGAGGAATCTTTTGAAGAAGCTTTTAAATAAATGTTCGATACCAGTTTCCCAACTCTGAATATTTTTACATTCCTTTAGAGCAGTAGTGAGAACCCTATTATCAATTAATTTCATTAATCTACAGAAAAATAATTAAAGGCCATATTCAATAAAAAAAAAAACCTTACGTTAATCTTTTTTTCAAGCAAATGGAATATAAAAACTCAATTCACATGCTTTTGAAATTGAGACTAGAGAAGTAAAATCTGATTCAATATATAGATTCATTGCTAGGTATGCTAGATCCTATATGATGACCATTTAAGGGACAGGAAGGAGAAAGAGAAGGAAAAACATAGATGGAGAGAAAAAGTAACAGGATAGACAGAAGAGCGAGAATGAAGTTTGGACAATAAAAAAAAAAAATTAAAGGGAAGTCAGTTCCCATAGAAAAGGTAAAAAGGAAAAAAGGAAGGATGAGAAAGAAAAGGAGTCAGTTTTACTTCCCATCCCACTTCCTATTCCCAGAATAATTCTTTCTGTCTTCTCCTCCCCAGGCACCTCAGCTTCTGTTCTGCCTTACTCTATAACCTTCCCACCAGAGGCTAGCTGGAATGGATCAGCCTGGCTGCAGAAACCTCTATCTTTCTCCCTGCTGCCAGAAGACATTCCATTCCTTCCCAGTTCTTCTCCCTGATCCCTCATTTTCAGCCAACCTTCCAAAGTAGAAGAGTTCTCTTCCATTTTCTAAGCCAGCAACATTCTTTGACTGCCGAATCCCCGGTGCCTAGAATGGAAACCCAGTATATATTAAGGAAATCATTCTTTGTCCATTATTCGAGTACCAAACAGGCTTTCCAATTTGTCTTTTTTTTTTTTCTTTCTTTCTTTGATTTAGTAATTGCCATGTAAAAATCTATAGGTTTTATCATTGAATTTATCAGTATTTTATGTCTTCTGGGTTTGGCATCCTACTTAAAAATGGCTCCCCACTCTTAGAATGTATTTTTAAAATTTCCCAAGATCTGTTCTAGTACCCTTTGATTTTCATTTTTAGCATTTAAATATTATTCAGACTGTAACTTATCCTGGTATAAGGTGTGAGGTGGGGACCTAAATAATATTTTTTCCAGATGGGTACCCATTTTCTAAATAATCTACCTGTTGCTCCACAGATTTGAAATATCTTTGTCATGTACTAAATTCCTGTAAATTTGGGTTTCTTTTTGGGCTTTCTAATCCATTCCAGTGAGCTGTCTATCTACTCCTGCACAGTCCCACACTATTAGTGTAGTTTATGATGTTTTCTCTGATAGAATAAATTTCCCTGCATTACTCTTCTTATTTAGAATTTTGCTGGTTATTCTTGCTTGTTTGTGTTTCTCTTTGAACTTGAGAATTGGCTTGTCTCATTTTATTAAGGAAATCCATCTTGTAGTTTTATCAGAATTTTGACACATTTTTAGGTTAACTTGAGGAGAATTGACATCTTTGTGACCTTGTCTTCTTGGCCAAGATCATATTATGTCTTCCCATTCATTCAAGTCTTATTTTGTTTCCCTTTAGGAGAATTTTAAAGTTTTCTTCATTAGTTTATTTCAGTTTCCATTGCTTTCCTAAACCATATCGGTATTTAGTAGAACTTTTTCCTACTGCCTTGTCTGTTATGGGGCTTCTTGTATAAACTCTAGCTGCCATTTTCAATTCATTCCTCACTTTAATTGCTCTAGCTGAGGCTTTATGGATATTTGCTAGTCTCCAGTGCCTTCCTGGTATTAAAATATTAAAACAGCAACAGCAACAACAAAAACTTTCTTCCTTTGGGTTTGACATGTCTTTACTTACGATGGCTTTGCTTGGACCCAAAGAGAAAGAGCATGGTCCCACAAATGAATCTTAATGACTTCTTAGGTACTTATCACTCAATCAGTTATTTCTAAATCATTTGCCCTTCCTTATCATGCCTCTACATATTTGACCTTCATCTAATAATTTTTTTCTGGTCTCAGCTAGTTATTGAATTTCCATCCTATGCAAAGTGTTTTCTCTGTGGGAGAGATGACTGACCAATAAGATATGATCCTTGCCGTTTGTTCAGTTGTCTATAACTTAGAGACTACACTAAGGTTACTGTAGTTTAAACTATGCTTCTCGGTTTCCCAGGGCTTTCCAACTTTATATCATTGCTTGTTTGTTTATTTAAGAGTTTTTATCCTTTTTTTATTAGGTATAGTTAAAAAAAAAAAAAAACTTTAAAAATTTTAGAACAGTTTCAAGCAGAATTTAAGTGGTTATCATTTTGCCAAAAAAAAAAAAGTCTTCATTATCAGAAAATATTCGTATTTTGGTCTTACAAAGTTGATGATGTCTTAATTCTATGTAGGCATAATTTTAAGAACTGGTATTAACACTAATGATCTCACTTAATTTTCATTAGCATAATTTATGAGGCTAAAGAATCAAGCATGCAGTATGGCATATGTGATTAATGTCACTTAAGACTGGTTGAAATGGCAAATTTTTTGTGATATATGTTTTATAGCAATTAAGAAACAATAAGCCAAAAATGAAGCACGAATTCTTAATTGTTGCCACTCTGTTTTTCAGCCTGGCTGGGTTGTTTTGGACCAACCAGATGCTGCTTGCCATTTGCAGCAGCAACAGGAGCCTCCTCCTCTACCTCCAGGATGGGAAGAGAGGCAGGATATACTTGGAAGGACCTACTATGTAAACCATGAATCTAGGCGGACACAGTGGAAGAGACCAACCCCTCAGTACGTGCTGATGACGTTTGCGTTTGTAACCTGCATACATTTGGACCACTGATTGTTATTTTGAAGTCATGGCCCAAGTGGATTCGTAATGGTTTAGGGACCCACAGCCCATAAGAATACCAGGATTTTTTTTTTTACAGGGCTTAGAAAATGCTGCCTCAGCTCAGTTTTTGTTTTTTTTTAATGATAATATCCAAAATATATATAAACAAAAAAAAACCAAACCCGTTGCCGACAAGTCGAGTCCGACTCATAGTGACCCTATAGGACAGGGTAGAACTGTCCCACAGAGTTTCCAAGGAGCGCCTGGTGGATTTGAACTGCTGACCCTTTGGTTAGCAGCCACAGTACTTAGCCACTATACCACGAGGGTTTCCAAAATATATATATATGTATGTGTATATATATAAAATTCTCGACTTACACACATCAAGAACCTTCAAGATATGCTAACTTGTGCCTTCTCAGTGACATTTTTCTCTTATTATCAGATTTTCAGATATTACCAACATTTACACTTTCTCCCACTTTCATATTTATTATCCTTTCCCTTCTCCTTCCATATAGCCTAATAAAGTATTTCTTTAGTCTTCTCCTTTTTGACACAGACTTACAGTTTTTCATATTTGTTAACTTTATAATTCTTGGCTTTGATATTTTGTGCCTGACATAGCCTGAGCACTTTGATAGTTTTTTTTGTTCTCAAATCTTTCCAACAAATCAGCAGTCCAGGTTCTTCGTGGTGCAGAGGCATTAGCCTCTGGAATGACGTAGAGATTTCAGAACTGAAGACCTTGTGACATCCTGCGGGATTGTCTTATTGCGCACCTCAGTGTTACAGCAGGCCTGACTCGAACAGAATCACGCTTCTTTCAGTTATGGCGGACATTGTGTTCACCCATCCACAACCAGATATTTAGGGGAGAAAATTCTGGTGCATTTCCTTAGAAACATCTGCCAAAATTGTGTTTTCTTCAGCACAGTAAGAACTGTCCTCTGACCATAGTGTTAAATAAATTAACAATAATTTTGTTTTATTAAGTATTTGAACAAAATTCTTGATCTTATAGTCTGGTTATATTAAATGCAAATGTTTCTAGCTAAGACAACATAACTAATAAATGATCAGGGTAAGGGTATAAAGTCTGATTTATTGAATTTTCATAAACTCAAATAAGCCTTCGTTATCATCCTTTTTCAGACCAGGCCCATGGTTGTATATGATCAAAAACAGATATCATTTATCCCAAGACTATGGCCCTTAGACACCCTTCTAACTTGGAACTGAAGCCATTCCCAGAGGTGATCCTGGAGATCACCTTTCAGCCAGATGACAGACGGTCCTAGAAAATAAACAATAACACCCACGAGGAAAGTGCTCCTTAGAACAATGAAGACCAAAAGGGCAACATTTGCCCAAAGCAAAGATCAGAAGGCAGGCAGGAGCAGGAAAGCTGGACGGAAGGAAGTGGGGACCTCAGGGTAGTAATGGGGAGAGTCCTGACACATTGCAGGGATTGCAACCAATGTCACGGGACAGTTTGTGTATAAACTATTGAGTAAGAAACTAATCTGCTCTGTAAACTTTCACCTAAAGCACAATTAAAAAAAAAAAAACTAATCCCTAATCTATTAAGCTTTTAATTAAGAGTTTTTATACTCTTTCATTCGGCCCTCTGCATCCACACATAGGGAATTCTACCCTGGGTGTCAGATCAGTTCTAGGAAATGTTACTGTTTGATTCTTGAAGATGTCTGTGTAACTCGTAAAGCTCCTCTTCTGTGAACCGCCTGGAGCTAGTTTAGGTTTACTCCCGTAGTAACATGGCGAGATGGTGATATAGTGAAGTTATTTATGAAACGCTCTGATATTCATTCATCGAGCATCATTTTAACCATCCACATGTGCCAGGCATTATTCTAGGCACAGTGATGAACTGAAATATCAAGGTCAGGTATATTAATCATTTCACAAAAACTCACTTTAACTCCATAAAATGCTCTCAGTGTTCTACTGTGCTGACTGCTTAATCTGTATTTGTCGAAATAGACTTTGGCTAAAAACGGTCAATGCTGATCTAACAGACGTTTTTAAACATGACCACAGAAACTTTGACTGTTTTAACTGTCCTAAGACATGGTTGATGGCTTCTGCATTCTGACACAGGGACAACCTGACAGACGCTGAGAGCGGTGACATACAACTGCAAGCACAGCGTGCTTTCACCACCAGGCGGCAAATATCCGAGGAAACAGAAAGTGTTGACAACCGAGATTCTTCTGAGGTATAAAAAAATGTTTGTTCTCGTTGACATACATATGTTACTGCGATTGATTACCATACTTGTGGCTTATGCTTGTTCTAGAACTGGGAGATTATAAGAGAAGACGAAGCCACCACGTATAGCAGTCAGGCCTTCCCATCGCCTCCATCATCAAGTAACCTGGATGCTCAGACTCGTCTTGCAGAAGAATTGAATGCCAGACTCCCTGCTTGTGGAAGTTCAGCCACCAGCCAGCCAGTCTCCAGCTCAGTAAGATGCTCTCAGATTCTGCTGAGGCTTCAGGATTTTTACTATGCATATTATTCCATCCAATAAGTGTGACTTTTACATAAAATTTTGTTTTAAATGCCATGTAATAATGTGTTAGGGAATTTGAGACTTTACAGCATTGTCACTGATATTTTTCAAAAATCCCCACTAATTATGGAGTAGAGTCGTGGATCATCCAAATGGTTGTCAGAGTCTTAACTGCCCTCCAGCCAGAGACCACCAGGAACACACCTGTAATGAGGAAGTTGCTTTATTACGTGTTTCCAGCAAGTGGGAACGTGCACGGTGGGGAATGTGGGGTGTCTCAGTAAAGGGTGTAAGAAAAGACTCATGAAGGATGTGGGCTTGTATTAGGATGCAAGGTTTGCAGTGATTGGATGCTGTCAGGAAGCACGGGTGGCCCTTTGCTTGGGAATCTAGTACATCTCAGCCGTAGTTGCATTACAGCAGTGATAAACTCTCGGCAGGACAGGGAGGCGTTTGGAATTTTGTGTTCTGGACAGTGTCCATGTTTTGTCTGTGTCGAGGCATGATGATGAAATGCTCTTCTTTTGTCTTGCTCCATCATGGCCTCAGAGCAATGTTGTCTGATGTTGATGGTCTGTGAAATGGATTATGTTCAATAGGTGAACACCAAGGTCTTGCTGTGAGTGCCAGGCCAGCTCCTAGATTTCAGGGGCTGCTTTGCTCTTTCTCAATTATGATGTGGTTTTAACATGACATCACAGATGTCAGCAGCACACATGGGTGACCAAGAGCTGATATACTTTGACTGAACAAGGAGATAGATGATACTCTGACCCCAGCAACCACTGTAAAAATTGTTGCCTCGCAGCCCACGATGCCATGATGAGATCTCTGTGGCTAGCTGTCTATCCTGAAATATCAAAGCAGATCTCACAGTGGAAAGCAAAGATAATTCTCTGAGGATGGTGTGGTCTCTGCAGTTGGAGCTCCCCTGCCTTTCATTTGTTCAGAAAATATTTATTAAGGGCTAACCATACGCCAGCCATTGTATGCTAGTTTGGAGTCCTGGTGGCTCAGTGGTTAAGTGATACAGCAGCTAACCAAAAAGTCGGTAGTTCGAATCCAGTAGGTGCTCCTTGGAAACCCTACAGGGCAGTTCTGCCCTGTCCTTTAGGGTCACTATGGGTCGGAATCAACTCAACAGCAACAGGCTTGGTTTTTTTGGTTTTATACAGTAGTTCCTGGGGATTTATCAGAAAATAAAACAAACGAAATTTGCTGCCCTCGTGGCATTTACCTTCTACCGCAAGGGTTGGTAAACTACTACCTTCTGGCCAATCAGCTGTTGCCTTTTACCATAAATAAAGTTTCATTGGCATACAGTCCCACCCATTTATTTGCATCTTGTCTCTGGCTGCCTTCACACCACATCAGCAGAGCTGAGTAGTTAAAACAAAGACCATGCAGCGCACAAAACCTAAAATATTTACTTTCTGGACCTTTGCAGAAAAAGTTTGTCATTTATGTTCTAGCACCTTCTTCAAGACATGTCAGTGTAGACAGTCCTATGTCTAGACCTTCAAGACAATATCCAAGAGCAGATCTGCCTGCCTGCCTCCTTTTTTTTTTTTTCTTCCATCCGTCTGTTCTATTTTCCGTTTATTTTGTCTTCTTTTTTGGCAGGGAAACGTGAAAGGTCAGTCAAAAGACTTAAAGAATGAGCTAGATTGACTTGCTGATGACAAATCACATAGGCTTCTACTCCATTTCCTTCTGTTTTTTTGTTTTTTACTTATTAAAGTAATAACGTGACTTCCATGTAATGGAAATCTGTGGAACCACTGGAAAGAATGAGGTGGCTTTGAACGTATAGGTTGTATGGGTCAATGCCAGAGAGATACCCGTGAGCTAAAAGAAGCAAGGTGCTTGGTATGATACCATTTGTGAAGGTTATTTAAATGATAGAGAATCAGTACATATATGATTATTTCTGAAGAGAGGAACAGAGTGAGCAGGACATACATCCTTTGTATATTTTGAATGTACATGTGTTACCTATTCTAAAAAATTAACTTATTTTTAAAGCATTATATGTTCATGGTTAAAAATGGAAAAAACATTGAGGTATATAAAAACTAAGTCTTCATCTTAGCTCTACTGTATGCTCCCTCAGTCACTGTTGATGGTTCGGCAGGCATTGCCCTAAGCATTTTCTGTATATTCATGGACATACAGGTACACACATACATTTGTGTATAATTTTTTACCTGAGATCCTTTTATACATACTTTTTAGCAACTTGCTTTTTTTAGCTTACTGTATGTTAGACATTAGACCATTTCAGTAAATATACATGTACTACTTTTAAAACCAACAAAAACAACCACCAAACTCTGGTATATTCTATTGTACAAGTAGCCCTTAAGGAGTTTAACCAGTCTTATCTTGACAGACTTGAGATTGTTTTCAGATTCTTTGTTACAGAGAGATGTCCTGATTTAATTTATATGCGTATTGTAAATATCGATGTCTTTAAAATACAAAACTAAGATATTTCAGATAGTGGCAACAGCATGTATGTAAAGGCACAGGAAAGAAAGAATATGAGATTTCCAGGAAACAAGTAGTCTGGAGTGTCCAGAGGGTGGGTGAGGAGGGAAGTGGGTGGAATGGTCAGGGAGAGCCAGCTTAGGAAGCTCACGAAGCGTTGTGTTCTCTGCTACCAGTTTTATCTTAGTGACAATAAGAAGTCACCAAGGGTCTTTGGGCTAGAGAGTGATGTGACTAGGTCTGCATTTTAAAAACCTCTCGAGCTACAGGGTGCAGCACAGAGAATGGGTTTAAGGAAATAAGACTTGAAGCAGGGCAATCTATTAAGATGTTGCTGCAGTAATAATCAAAGTGAGAAACGAAGACTTGAACTGAAGCAGTGCCCATCGGAGGAGGAGGGCTGTATTTGAGAGCTAGTAAAAAAAAAGGAGGGTGGTTGACCAGGTGGCAGGAATGGGGGACGGAAGAGTTGGGTGACTTACTGGTACCCAATTTGGGCAGCTGCTGGTACAAGTGCCCCTCATTGAAATGCGGAGTACAGGAGAGGGTTGAGTGGGTGTGGATGGGGAAAATTGAATCCAGTGTTGGACATGTTGAGGGGTAGTTGTTAGATATTCCAGAGAATGTGTCCAGGGGTCAGTCTAGAACTGGAGAAGTCTGAGCTGGAGTGGCTGAATGACTTCACCTGCAGGGTCTCAGCAGTTCTCAAACAGCTTCCTTTCCTTTGCCCCTTCTACCCACCCCACTAGCTTATCTGCCAGCCAAGGAGAAATCAGAACCTAAAGTTACTGTCATATCATTTGTTTGTTCTCTACTAGAATCATTCCAGCAGAAGAAGCAGCTTACAAGCCTACACTTTTGAGGAACAGCCTGCACTGCCAGTGGTGAGTTTTATCCTCTCCCCTCAATTAGTGATAAAAATATGAAACTCAGCACCCTTGTTTTTTTTGAGCACTGTGTAGAAAAGTTGACTGCCAAGCAAGGAACCCAATCCAGCATAGAATCTAGGTTTTGGCACATGATGTTTGGGGAGGGAGATGGGGTAGGACCTTTAAAGATAAAACACAGAGAGCTGTCTCTCCCATATTAAGAAAATCTCAGGGTGATACCTGGGCTTGTCAGTTGTTAGGCACTCTGCTAGCTGGAGGTGGTCTGTTGCATACAGCATACAGTTTGGGATGATGGTGTCCAGCTGCCTCTGCTTGCACATGGCACATGGCGTCCAGCTTTGCTCGTGGCTCGTGGCATCTAGCAGCCACGTCTGCTCTGCACATGAAGTGTCCAGTCAGGATTCTGTCAGCCGGTCAGGTGTGCCCTTATGTCAGCAGGCTCGGTGGTCAGGTCAGAGCATGTCAGTCTGCAGTCTTTCTTCCCTGCAGCCTCATATCTGCAAGTCCACTGAGGCCTTCTGCTTCATCCTCAGCAGTGTTCTCAGCCACAGCTTTGACTGGAGCTTGGACCTCAAGTACTTCATGCTAGACTGTCGTCCTAACTCCATTTTGGTCTCCAGCCTCCATCCTCTCCTTGCCTCCCTCCCTTCCATGCCCCCCCCCGCCTTGTTTTTTAAACCAAATTAAAAATCCCAGACTCCCAGCACGCAGAAATGTCCTGCTGCCTTCATTCCTGTGTCTTTTCTTCCAATCAGTCTGCTCCCATGTCCTAATATCCTCCCACTTCTAGATCTGTGGATGTTCCATTTCCCCACTTGGAATAGCCTCCTCACTTTTTCCACCAACTATTGTAATTTTGAATGGCAGTCTGTATATTAATTTTTAATAGTGGGGCATGTGTGTGCCCCTATGGAACTTCCCACACAGGAGTGCAGAGACTCTAAAATCCTCAACTCAAGAGTAGCTCATCAGGGCAAGAAGATGGCCCTGTCCTTGGAGAAGGACACAGCCTGGGCTGAGGGAGGAAGGCAGTGCCCAGCCATGCGGTTGGTATTGACCATCAGCAGGCGGGTAGGTGCCACAGAAGGGCTGCTCTCACTGCCTTCCTCTTGCTTATTGTCACTTGTCTGACCCAATCCTTAGACTGGAACCTGGGTAAGCAGAAAACCACAGTGTTTCTCCACCACACCTTGCAATGGCCCCATACAGTGCAAGTGCTAATTTCTGATTGACTGACAGATATTGACCCAGGAGACAATTTTAAGGACACCGAATGATTCTTATTTTATGTAATAAAAAAAAACACTTTCCATGCCTTTGCTTCTCAATATATTGACTTTTTTTAACAGCCTTCACGAGGTATTATTTTCCACTATAAGTCCACCCATTTTTAAGTATACAATTCAATGAGTTTTAGTAAATTTATGCTGTTATGCAACCATCTCCATGATCAAGTTTGGAAATCCTGCCATCACCCCAAAAAGCCCGCTCATTCCCCTTGCGGTCAACCTTGATCCGGCTTTCAGCCCCAGGCACGCATGCCTGCTTCTCTTGCTCCAGTTTTGTCTTTTCCAGAAATTTCATAGAAATGGGAGCATGTAGCACACAGTCTACATGTGGCTTCTCCACTTAGCGTGATGTTTTTAAGATTTATCCACGTTGGTGCATATCTCAGCAGTTTGTGGTATTCCGTCATGTAAATATACATACTACATTTTGTTTATCTTTTTTGCCAGCTAATGGACATTTTTAAAACTGAGCGACTTTTAATTTCATCATGCCCGACTCTCACAGCTCATAACTGTCAGCAAAGTACATGCAGCACCTGTGTATCTAAAAAGCCGTGTATCTAGTGGACAGACTGCTGCTGATGGTTTTGCTGTTGTTAGGCGCTTTTGGGAGCCAAGCCGAGCCTTGAAGAGTCTAATCTGGTTCAGAATGACTCAGTGAAGGCCAAACCTGGGACTATTTTAAGTAAACCTGTAACTAACAGACTCTTTGTTCATCTGTAATAAAATATAATAAACAGCATTGCCCTTAGAGGAACAAGGCAGAGGTGGCTTTTTTTTTTTTTTTGCTAACTAAGAGGTCGGCAGTTCAAATCCGCCAGGCGCTCCTTGGAAACTCTATGGGGCAGTTCTGCTCTGTCGTATAGGGTCACTATGAGTCAAAATCGACTTGACCGCAGTGGGTTTGGTTTGGTTTGTCAGGTGAAAGTTTACAGCACAAATTAGTTTCTCATTGAAAAGTTTATACACAAATTATTTTGTGACATTGTTTGCAATCCCGCAATATGTTAGCACTCTCCCCGTTTCCACTCCAGGTTCTCTATTTCCATTAGTCCAGGTTTCCTGTCCCTTCCTGCCTTCTCATCTTGGCTTTTGGGCAGGTGTTGCCCACTTGGTCTCGTATACTTGATTGAACTAAGAACCAGGTTCCTTACATGTGTTATTGTTTGTTTTATAGGCCTGTCTAATTTTTGGCTGAAAGATGGACTTCAGGAGTGGCTTCAGTTCTGAGTTAAAAGGGTGTCCAAAGGCCATAGTCTCGGGGGTTCTTCCAGTTTCTTTCAGACCAGTAAGTCTGGTCTTTTTTTGTGAATTTGGATTTTGTTCTACGTTTTTCTCCCGCTCTGTGCAGGACCCCCTATTATGATCTCTGTCAGAGCAGTCGGTGGTGGTAGCCAGGCACCATCTAGTTCTTCAGGGCTCAAGTGGAGGGTGTGGTTCATATGGTCCCTTAGTCCTTTGGACTAATGTTTTCCTTATGTCTTTGGTTTTTTTCATTTTCCTTTGTCCGGGATGGTTGGTACCAATAGGTATGTCTTAAATGGCTGATTGCAAGGTTTTAAGACCCCAGACACTACTCACCAAAGTAGAATGTGGAACATTTTCTTTATGAACTATGTTATGCCAATCGACCTAGATGTCCCCTGAGACTATGGTGCCCAGCCCTCAGACCTAGTAACTCAGTTCCTTAAGGTGTTTGAATGTGTCTAGAACTTCTATGAGTTTGGTTTGGTCAAGTTGGGCTGACTTCCCCTTCACCAAAGTTAACACTTACTATCTAGTGATTTCCCCTCCCCCAGGGGTAACTTTTGTCTCTGCACATATGTGTGATAATTTCAATTGTTAGACCACCTGGGCTCAAATCTCAGCTCCATTCCTTACTAGCAATGTATTCGTTAGCAAATTACTTCAATTTTCTAAGCATCAGTTTTCTCATTAATAAAATGGGCCAGTAGTAGCAATTATCTCCTTAAGATTCCTGTTGGGGTTAGGTGACACAATCTATGTTAACACACGTAGTGTGGTTATTGGTGTCACGTTTTATTTTTGTTATCACCCTCATCATCATTGTTCTACTGGAGCGTTTTGTTTTAGCGAAATGCTATGTACTTTATTCCATACACTTTAAAATGTAATTTAAATATGGTTCATTTTAAAGTAAGCTAGCAGCACATCAGGAATGTGGTCCCTTTTTAAAGCCTTCTTACCAATTTTTAATTCTTCTATTACCCTTCACTTTAGCTTTTGCCTACTTCATCTGGACTACCACCAGGTTGGGAAGAAAAACAAGATGAAAGAGGAAGACCATATTATGTAGATCACAATTCCAGAACTACCACCTGGACAAAACCCACTGTACAGGTACCTACAATCTCGGTATTAACTCGTTGTCTTAGAGGATTTACACCTTCACATTCCTGTGGAAACTCTGAGATCACTTTGCAGTCTACACTAGATGCTTATACCCCCTTCTAGTTGTTTATTCCCTGACTGGTGCTTAGTTTCTATTGTTTCTTGTGGCTCTCTAATACACATGAACTGTCCCTTGTTGTTGTATAAAACGAGTCCACATGGGAATAGGAGGATAAGGGAAATGATTGAGTCTATTGAATGGTTAAGTTTATTATTCGCTAAGATAATCTTAGTGATTAATCTCTATTGAAAAATTTGTGACGACAACACTTTGTCCGTGGCAGCAGTGACTACTTTTTGTAACATTTCCTTGTATTTAGCAAAATAATTTATTTAATCTTATTACCATTTCTGTTTTAGAAAAAATTTTTAACACTAAAAAGTACAGAGAATAAAATAGTAAATACCTGTGTTCTTAACACCCAGTATTAACCACTATTAACAAATTATCATATTTGTTTCTAGATGCTTTATTTTTAAAAATAATGTATTATAGAGCTAAATTCTCTTTAGCCAAGCTCTTGGTCCCATTCCTCACGTGACCACCATCTTAAATTTCTTTTGTATTCTTTCAGCCTGTTTTATATACTTACATAAGGAACTAAGCAAAGCCTAATGTCGTTTATGTCTACATGTATTTGAAAATTTGCATAGATGTTATGCTGTATCTGTTAGTCAACATCTTTTTGCATTGTGTTTAGACACCTTACCCTTGTTGCTATATATATATAGATCAAGTTTATTCCTGTTAACATTGTCTAGTAGTCTATCGTGTGAATATATACTACACTTCAGTTACCCATTTCTGTAGTAGATATTTGTCGTGCATCTTGTCTTCCCAGCATTTGAACCCACGTCTACGTATGGAGAATTCCCCACTCTTTGAGCACTGTAGCCTCCCTTGCAGCAAGGGTATGGACTTATTGATCTAGGGTCCTCATTCAGATGCCCCCACAACAGACTTTGACTATTAGCTAGCATCTTGAGAATTAGCTAAAAAATTATAAATTATTATCAATAGAAGTTCAACAGAACATTTTATTAGAAAAGTAAGCCAAAGAGAAAAAAGATTTTGGGGGGGACAAATTAATTATATATCATAACTACATTTGCAAATGAGCCTCATAGTCCTATAAGTCTGTATAAACCTGTTTGCAGGTTAAGTTGTCTTTTTGACCACAGCTGTGTGTGAGTCCCCATAACACATTGCGACTTTTATTTGATGACTGTGCCAGGCTACGGCGGAGACCGGTCAGCTGCCATCCAGCCACAGCTCCTCTGCGAGCCCACAACCACAGCCCCCCACCAGCGATTCAGCACAGCAGGTGACCCAGCCTTCTGGAATTGAGCACCGATTCCTTCCTGAGGGCTGGGAAATCCGGCATGCGCCCAACGGAAGGCCTTTCTTCATTGACCACAACACCAAAACCACCACCTGGGTAACTTCCACACTCCTCATTTAGATAGATGGCAGCAACAATGGTAACCTCTTATGTAGAGCTCTTTATGATCTCCAAGTGTTCCTCAGTATAACCTGTGTTTCCTGGTGTGCATTTGAAGAGATCATTGAATGCTTACTAACGTGACTTTTTCAGAAGATGTTTATGCCTGTTTTTAATATTGTTCTGGATTGTTGTGAAGATACATTTAGTCCCTGTTTCCAGTTTTTATCTCACTGCTCATTATGCATAAAGAGAGTTAGGAATAGCCCCTTACATTTATTTGAAGCTTCATAGTTTCCGAAGCATTTTTTAATTCATATCTCACTTCATATCAAAAATGATCCTGTGAAGCTAGGTAGAACAAGTATTTTTATTTTAAGATAAGTCTTGAAATTATTTAGTGATTAGCTTAGTACTAATAGAAAAGTTATTGAAAATCAGCAGCAGGTGAATAGATTTTAATTATTAGTTAAGTAATGAATTATTAAAAATACTAATACTTTAACCGAAAGTAATTTAAAATATAGTTGAGTTAAATAAAATAATATAAATAATAATATATATAAATTAATCCAAATAAATTGAATTGTCTTCTCTTTTTCAGCAACCTGAATTAACTTTAATAACTTCCAGGGGGGCTCACCTTTGTACCTTTGATATATATTAATAAATCAGCATCTCAACAGATATGTGCCAAATAAGCATGTTCAGGGACTCAAAAATAACATATGGTCCAGTTAAGGTCCTACCCTTTCACCAGTTTTTATTTAGAGAAAAGCCCTGCAAAGTGACACAATCCCTGGAGTGGAGCAGAGTGCTCTGAATGGTTCCTGTGAAACAGACGACGAGTTACTACTGACGCCCCCCTGAGAGCTGGTCTTTATCATTCCTTCTAATAACTGTAGCCTGAGAATGATGGATTTTAGGACAGATTTTATTTCACAGATCAAGCACATGGAGTATAAATGGACTTTTAAAAGAAAGTGTTTTAAATATCCATTGATAATAGAAAGCATGGTAACAGTTAGGTTGACTTTCATTATTTTAAAACTTATTTTGTGTGTGTGTGTACTGTTTTCTTTATTCACTCTACCAAAAAAGGAAGATCCAAGATTGAAAATTCCACCTCATCTGAGAGGAAAGACATCACTTGATCCTTCTAATGACCTGGGGCCGTTACCTGTAAGTTCACAGAACTGCCTCCAATCGAAGCTGGCTGTCTCAAACATTTTGTAGTTAGAAATAGTGCTTCTTTAACAACCATAATTAATATTATTATTATTAAAATGTTGGTGCCTTCTACTAAGAAGATAACATGCAAATTAAATTAACTGTAAAACCACTGCCACTTTTCTACCCATACATCTATAATCGAAATACATTCTTCATTATAGCCAGGATGGGAAGAGAGAACTCACACAGATGGAAGAATCTTCTACATAAATCACAGTACGTGCAGTGTGATTTTTAATTACATTATATTTTCGTAATACTGAATTTTGTGCATGAAAAAGAACATCTTATTTTTCCTTTCAGATATGAAAAGAACACAGTGGGAAGACCCTCGGTTGCAGAATGTAGCAATAACTGGACCAGTAAGTTTCTTTATTTCACTGTGCTATTATAGAACTGTCCCCTCACCTGGCGCTTCAACGGTGAATGGTCACATTTGTGATTCTTCCCTCTCCCTACTGGCCCCAATCCACGCCTTGGTTATTTGGAAAGGCCGTATCAGCTGAAGTTGTTGTTCTCACCCTGTGCAATGGCCTAGGGAGACTGGTGGACCAGATAGTGAAGATGCTAAGGCTGAGCTGCTGAGCTCAGGCCGGTACCTGACATTGTCTAAAGGAGAGTGTTGACCATTTTCAGCAGATCAGAGATGAGCCAGGAGAGTGTCAGGGAGAAGAAGTCAATGGCGCTCTGTCACTCCACAGTCGCACCTTGAACATTTTGGTTGTAATCACTGTGAATTCTAAGTATAGGAGACACAGCAATATTTGTATGTTACATGTGAATATTATGATGTGTATAGTGACTGTACTACTGCTGACTCTAATTATATGAAAATCATTATTTTTTTTATGATGAGTATACCTACTTTTTCCATAGTTTTTCAGGTTTTAATTGTTTTCTAAATCAGAAAAATAAGTAAAATTGAAGATGCATTTTTTTTTTCAGTTTACTCTTGAGTATCTTGAAATATCTTCAAAATAATGAATAAAAAAGGCAGCTCCTCAGAGTTCAAGGAAAAAGTACATTTTTCAAATTGTTCCCTTAATGGAGAAATCACTTTGAAAGTCTCTTTAGAAGTGGAAATTTTCATTTCTAATATTTCTCTACTTGGAAGAAATTTTCTGTTTCTGGCATGTTGCATTTCAAGAATATTGCATGATTAAAATTACAGCCATAGAAATTCCTGAATATAATTTGATGTTAAACAGAAGAATTAAAATTTTTTAAGTTTTGTTTTTGTTTCTCTCCAATTAAACTTTTCTTTCCAGTATTCTCTTTTAATGCCTTTAACTTATGTTCATAAGATAACCGGAGGGGAACTTTAAAAATTTTTCCATCCAGAATAAAAACACCTAAACCGTCTTTATTTTTCCAAAACCTTCAACTAAAGGCAGTGCCCTACTCCAGGGATTACAAACGAAAATATGAGTTCTTCCGAAGAAAGCTGAAGAAGCAGGTTAGTGATACTTATAGTACGTGCTTGGGAGCCGTCATTTCATAGGCTGGAAGTACTGGGAGTGCGTTTTAAAAACTAATAGGAAATGTATTCTGTATTTTTAACAACTTTAAGTGAGTAGTTTCCTATAGAGAAAGGTTGCTTATTTTTCAAGTAGCTGTTATATGTCATTAGAGACCATAGTTATTTTATGTTTTCCCTTATTTTTCAAGATACAGAAAAAAAAAGTTGGCTTTAAAGCCCTTTAACTTGGTGTGTCATGATGGGGCATATGAGACTTGGACTTGGTAGAACTGGCAGGAGCAGCTCAGGAGATTATCATCCAGCCAGGCTGTGGGTTCCTTTCCTACTTTACTGTCTTCCAGTGACAGTCATGCTCTGCGACTTCACGTATATCCACGTGTAATTTAAAAATAGAGTTGTGATTGGAACAGTGCTCTTGTTATGTCTCCTTATGTGTTGTCATTACATCTTTTTCCATCACCACAGATTCAGTATGCTTGGACCTAAATTTATCATCTGCCCATCTATTCCATCTCCTTGGTGATGACCACTTTTTTAAAAAACAAAAAAATGCCTTTTTAATTTGCTCATTCTTCCCTTTCCCTGCAGTTTAGGAATATTGCCACTAGGTGGCGATATTGGGTTACACATGCTTGTGTGTTCTAAGCCTGCTTTTCCAGCCGTTCAAGATGGTGGGTTGGCTACCTGAGATTTTTCACCCTGTTGCTGTTGTCAGGTGCCTTTGAGTTGATTTCAACTCATACAACCCCGTGCAACCGAGTAAAACTGCCCCATAGGGTTTTCTAGACTGTAATCTTTACGGAAGCAGATCACCAGGTCTCTCCTGCAGAGCTGCTGAGTTTTTCATCTTAAATTTTAACACACATAAGATAGTTTTAGTTTTTTACTGTTCTAATAGAGTCCTAAAGTGTCAGCAACTTTTTTAAGTCATCTTAAAGAATAATTTCTGTCAAAATTGCTGTGGAAATTTACCTTCTACTTCAGTTCAGGCGTTCCGGTTTCTCCTGTGGCTTCTCTTGCTTCCATTAACCTCACTCACTACCAGAGTGCCTCTCGTCTGTCCTCTGTAAAACCGCTCTGTGTATGTCTACCCCGTCAGCTTCTGAAACGACAACAGTCTGATCACGTTACTCCCGGCTCAGAAGCTCTCTTCTTTCCAGTCTGTCCTTCCCACTTGTCTACAATCTGGCCCCAGACTCCTCGCCGCCACCCCGCCACCACGTCTTCTTTCACTGGAATCCCTCCCTTTTCTTTACCCTCCCCTCCTCCTTCTGTGTCCTCTAGCTACCAGAAATATGGCACAGCTCATGCATCCTGTTCTTTTAGCCTGTTCCCGAGTCCGCCCTCCTTCCCTGCTGTCAAAAGGCGTCTACCCAGAAGCCTCCTTGACTGCCTCGCTTGCAGCTAAAATCCAGATCTTTTACGCCCCCACAGGACCCTGCTTGTACCTCTGGTATTAGCAGGTTCTCCACTCATTTAAGTCTCAGCATTAGTGACATCTATATATATTTTTTATACTTGTTTCTCACGCTCACATGCACACCAGATGAGAGACTCCCTGAGGGACAGCCGTGTCCCCACTGTGGTGCCTACCTAGCCTGGGGCCTGCCCCGAGCAGGTCTTTGTAGATGTTTGTTGAGCAGTTATCTCCACTGTGCTGCCTGGTGTCCAGTCTCAAATCGATTTTCTCTGAGCTTACCATTATTATAAGCATTATCATAAGCAGAAAAGGAAATTGCTTGTATTTTTTGTAGTGTTTTCCACCGTTCTCTGATTATATTGAGAGTAAAATTGATTTTTTTTCCTTAAAGCTAAGCCTTTTTTTTTTTTAAGACAGAACGTTGATAGCGTGTTTTTTCTTATTTCCACTTGAAAGTTGCACGCAGAACACTCAGGAATAAAATATTTGGGTACATTTGTATAAAGTTTACAGTAACTCATGGTGATCTCCATTTGTCACATGAGCAAAGGAGGTGTGAAAGGTTAGTGAGGCGATGTGACTCATTAGTTCAGAGCAGAGATTCAGGAGCTAAGGCTAACTGAACTTCTGTCTTCCTCAGTTTCTTCATCCATAAAATGGGAACAATAATAATATCTACCTCATAGTGTTGCTATGATGAGTAAATGGGTTAATCCACTCAGAATGCTTGGAATGGTACCTGGCACTGTAAACGTTAGTCCTTATGAATGAGTGGGCAGGGTAGACTCCAAGAAGGGGTAAAATGGAGGAAAAACCCTGACCCTGCAGGCAAGTGACAGGAAGCAGCCAATGGCTAGACTACAGGTCACAGAATGATCTTCACTAGAAACCGACACGGAAAGGACTCTGTTAAATTCCTTCACGCAAGCATTATCATCACCGTCAGTAGCTTCTTCAGACGTAAAAATCGGAAGTCTGTATTAAGTTATTAGAGAAGATGCGTGAATTCTTTCAAACCACAGAGAAAACATTTAGGACAACATACTTAGTTACATTTTTCCCCAAGGGCTTTACTTAAAGACACAGAGGCATGGGTACAGGGTAAATAGAGTACAGTCAATTTTGTAACTTCCATGACAGATAAATTTATCATCATGTTGAACTGATTTAAAACACATCCCTTTTCTCTGGGTTTTCAGAATGACATTCCAAACAAATTTGAAATGAAACTTCGCCGGGCAACTGTTCTGGAGGACTCTTACAGAAGAATCATGGCTGTTAAGAGAGCAGACTTCCTCAAGGCCAGACTGTGGATTGAGTTTGATGGTGAAAAGGGGTTGGATTACGGAGGAGTCGCCAGGGAATGGTTCTTCCTGATCTCAAAGGAGATGTTTAACCCTTATTATGGGTTGTTTGAATACTCTGCCACGTAAGTACCTTTACCGCGACCATGTACAGAAAAGTATCTCACCGTTCTGAAAGTAGGAGAGTCGCATGATACAGGGAAAATTTATATTACAGGATGCCAGAACAGGGAGACGATAACTAATGTTTCAGAAATGACTGTTCCAAGAAAACCATATGGGGCAGTTCTACTCTGCCACGTGAGGTCGTTAGGAGTCAGCAATGACTCGATGGTACCCAACAACAACGAATGTGGTTCCAGTAGAGGTGAACAATTCTAAAAAGCGGGAGATAATTTACAATTATTTGTCATATTAAAATGTTTATATGAAATGTAGAGAGGAGTATTTAAGTGTGGTTTTCTTTGCAGGGATAACTATACCCTACAGATAAATCCAAACTCTGGACTGTGTAATGAAGACCACCTCTCTTACTTCAAGTTCATAGGCCGGGTGGCTGGAATGGCAGTCTATCATGGCAAGCTGTTGGATGGTTAGTATTAGGCATGAAACTTCTTAAAAATGTAATTATCTGATTATTTTCACGTGGTGATCATTTTAAATATATTTGATTTTTACAAGGTTTTTTAATCCGGCCATTTTACAAGATGATGCTACAAAAACCAATAACACTCCATGATATGGAATCAGTGGTATGTCGTTTTCACTTATAATATAGAGGAAGTTTAATTTAACAGGAAGGTGAAGATTTTGAAGGATTCGCTTTTAATGATATAGAAATTAATAAATTATAATCTTCCAAAATGCAAATGACCATTTTACTATGAAAATTTTCCAGTATATAATAAGGTTGAGTTGATTTTACAGTGGACACCTGTATACTCACCACCCAGATTCCACAGTTAGCATTATTCTATACTTGTCTTATCACAAAGGAGCCCTGGTGGCGCAGTGGGTAAAGCACTCGGCTGCTAACCGGAAGGTCGGCAGTGTGAACCCACCAGCCTGCTCCACTGAAGAATGATGTGGCAGTCTGCTTCTGTAAAGATTTATGGCCTTGAAAACCCTGTGGGGCAGTTCTACTCAGTCCTGTAGAGCCGCTGAGTCAGAATCAACTCAATGGCAGTGGGCTTGGTTCAGTTTTTGATTTAGTGAGCCCTGTTGGTACAGTAGTTAAGAGCTCAGCTGCTAACCAAAAGGTTGGCAGTTTGAATCCACCAGGAGCTCCTGGGAAACCCTGTGGGGGCAGTTCTACTCTGTCCTCGGGGTCGTTATGAGTCGGAATCACCTCGACAGCTGTGGGGTTTGTTTTTTGTTTTTGTCGTATCACATATCTGTCCATCTATCCATGAATCCATCTTATTTTTTTGATCCATTTCAAAGTAAGTTGCAGATACAAGTAAACTGCCCCTAAATACGTCAGCATTCTACACACCATTTTCATGTATTCTCCTGCATCAACATTTGAATTGTGATCTTTTATGATAAATGCTGTGTGCTTTCACAGTGGCACCCAAAGACAAGGACTTGATGTTAGGCTGCTACAAAGAAAAATAAACCCTAGGATCAATCCCTCATAGGCTTATTGTCACCTGTACTGCAAAGCCTCCTACAGTGGTGTACACATGGCCCTCAAGACCTTGTCCTTGGTCCAAGTACACTCTTTATACCTCTCTTGTTACACATTATCAGGGCAAACAGTGTAATTCTTTGTAGGTTGTAAGATTGCATGGTCATTTGAGTTGGTTAATTCAGGTTCTGTATTTAATTTGAGGTTGTTCTTTAACTTGGGACAGGTATATATAACAACCCCCATAGCTACTTACACATTTCATGCACCTTCTCGTAGGCCGCATGAGAAAGGTGCTAGGTGCTCCTGGATATCCGTGGAAGTTAGGACTTACCTGAAAACTGCTTTGTGTAGCTCTTTAATTGGGTCCTAAAGTCCGCCCTCCACTGCTTCCACATAGAGATTTCAGAAGTTCTAAGCTGGCACTACTCTGTTGATTTATGCGTCCTTGCTCTGACAGTTACTGGTTTTGGCTCTGACAGTTACTGGTTTTGGCTCTAACAGTTACTAGTCATCCAGCTCCTTTTGAGATGTGTGTGTGTTGTGTGTGTGTGTGCGTTGTGTGTGTGTTATGTGTGTATTGTATGTGTGTTTGTGTTGTGTGTGTGTGTTGTGTTGTGTGATTGTGTATGTTTTGTGTGTGTTTGTGTGTTGTATTTTGTGTGTGTGTTGTGTGTGTGTAAAAAGATGTCCAGCTGGCCCTTTCATCATTCATTTACTCAGATCCTGAGTATACTTTTTTTGCAAGTTCAGGTGTCCTGTTTATACATACAAATTTTCAATGTGCAATTTTTTCCAACTAGGATAGTGAATATTACAATTCACTAAGATGGATTCTTGAAAATGACCCAACAGAACTGGACCTCAGGTTTATCATAGATGAAGAACTTTTTGGACAGGTTTGTAAATATTGATCAATTAAAATGATACAACTTGTAAAACAGATGTGACATAAGTGTAGATGTTAAATAATGCGTATACTCAGCTCTTCTCTGTGTGCTATTTTCTACATGTACTTTCCGGTAACAAAAGTTGTCTCTCAGCAAGAATTTGTGCTTTCTTTGACATCTGACTCATTCAATACTTATTTAGTAAAGCTAATATTTTCAGTTTTCTTAGCTTTTAAATTTGAATAAATTTAACTTAAAACACCAGGTTTCTGGTATAACTATAAAATGTGTATTTTTTTTTTCACTGAAATAACGTATCAAGATACCGTGTTTACTTTTAGACACATCAACATGAGTTGAAAAATGGTGGATCAGAAATAGTTGTCACCAATAAGAACAAAAAGGAATATATTTAGTAAGTATTTTATTATTAAGTATTTTACTGTATTTTATACATAAATTTTGTGCTTCTTCTCAGGAAGGCTCTTCTTACCTTCTTTCTCTTCCCCCATGGCCAGACTCTGAATGTTCTTCTCTTCTTGTAACAATGCTGTATTACCCACTCGTATTCAGTTTTGCCTCGTGCTTAGCTAGTTTTTATTTTTTGTTTCTAATTGAAATTAATATACCCTACATTTTTTTCCTGGTTGATGTGAAAAAGAATGAAATGTTTTGTTTCCTTCTAGTCTTGTAATACAATGGCGATTTGTAAACCGAATACAGAAGCAAATGGCTGCTTTTAAAGAGGTATTAGTTTTCTTTTGTTTGCTCTTCTATAATTTCAAAGTACTTGCTGTAAGTTTCAAATATTGGGCCTCATCACATCTGAGAAAAGTTAGTAGATGGCTTTTTTAAACTATTTTTAATTACATTTTTATGTTAACAAAATATTATGTAAATAGATGTTCACTGTTAAAATCCAGCCATTCAGGGTTTTAGTACAATAAACACTGACAGTCCTCCTTCCCTTCTCTCAACCCCCCCTCACTCCTTCTCAGTCCCACTTCTGTCACCTTAAGTAACCTCAGGAGAGCAAAGAAAGAAGAGTGCTAGAGGGACATTATAATACACTGTTTCTTTTTCTAAATGGGATCACATTATGCATGTCTTATGACTTGCTTTCTTCCCTCACAAAATATTTCTTGGCAGTCTTTATATGTTAAGATATATAGTTTGTGGCAGCATTTTATTCACAGTATAAATCTATAATTTATTTAAACTTTCCCAGTTGGTAGACGTTTAGGTGTTTTCAGGGCACTCATTTCATAAGCTGACGTACATATTTATCACACACTCTTCCATTTATTTAGTATTGGGCACTGACTGTGTGCCTGGTGCTGTGCTGGGCAAAAAGACACAGGTCCAGCGGTCAGGATGGTGATGGGAAGGGAGCCCTGGGTGGTAGTCCGGAAGGCAGAGCAGTAGCAGTGGGTAGTGTAAACCAAAGGGCTGTGGGTGGCAGCTTGGACTTGGAGCCACCTGCATCGTGTAGTGAAGCTACGAACTAGATAAATTATCAAGACGGGGGAGCAGTGAAGGAGCTCCACATGGGGAGACTCGGAACACCAAAAAGGAAAATTGAGAGGAGGTGAACAAAGGCAGGCAGAGATGGGAGAGAAAAACCAGGAGAGAAAGGTATGTTTCAAGACTGAGTTCTAAAGACAGGTGTTTCCAACAGTATCATACTGGAGAGATGTCAGATAAGGAACCAGAAAGTGTTTATTAAACTTAGCCACAAACTGTCTTTGACTTTTCCAGAACAGTTTCAGGCAGTAGAGGCCTAGAGTCGGATTGCTGTGGGGTAGAGTATAAATGGAAGGTGAACAGATGGATTCAGTAAGTGTGTAATGCTGTCACCCCAACCTTGGCTATGAGGGGAAGGAGAGTAGGACCTTTGCTTTCTTGTTTGTTTTTTAAGGCGGATGTGACATGAACAAATTTCAGTGCATGAGGAGCGAGCTAATTAATTAAGAGAAGGAGGTTTAGGGAGGGGTAGACCAGGCACGGGCAGAGGGACGGGCCTGAAGGAGGAAGTGGTCCCTCTCCACTGGGGCGCATGTTCTTGCCGCACCGAGGTCTTGGTTGACTTAAGCCTGTGGTGGAAATCTACGTGGACATGGAATTCCTCCCATAGCACCCAGTAGCTGAAGGATAGGAATGTCTGTGGACCATGCTAACCAGGTTTTTCAATGCATTTTTCTTCTAGGGGTTTTTTGAACTAATACCACAGGATCTCATCAAAATTTTTGATGAAAATGAACTAGAGGTAAGAAAATATTATTTTTATTTTAAACCAGGAACTTTATACCCACTGTTTTTCTTGTTCACAGTTTGGCATTTCTTGTTTATGTAGCTTCTCATGTGTGGATTGGCAGATGTGGATGTGAATGACTGGCGAGAACACACCAGGTACAAGAACAACTACAGTGCAGGCCATCAGGTCATACAGTGGTTCTGGAAGGTAATTAAAGGCTTCTGTTTCATAAATTACTCTCTGATAGGTCCAGTCATATTTACAGTCAGCTCTGATAGGTCCAATCATATTTACAGTCAGCTCTGGGTTGTCCGTGCTAATAGGTTACAGATAGATAAAACTGAAAAACACAAAACCCTGTAAAAATCATCTTTGATTTTGTATTAATGCATAGACTGATATGGATACCTTCGGGGTATGGTACCATACTCCATGCATAATTATAGATTAGTAAGTAAAAGGCTCAGAATAAAGTCAGTGGCAATAATAGAATGAGGTAGGTGCTTAGTTCCTTAATAAAGGGAAGCCTCTTCAGAGAGCTGTGATAATAACCAAGAATGTATTCTCTGGGACACCTGCCTGGCCCCTTTAAATGTGATTTTCTGTTTTATAAAGAAATTTGTATGCCACTCAATAATATCAGTAAGTATGATTTTTAAAAAGCCATGAGTCACATCTGGGAAGGAAATTTTTGTCACTTTCTTATGCTTTAATCCCAATCTAAAGAGTTTTCTTTTAGCCTAGAAATAAAGTTTCAACCAAGAAATAAGCAAACCACCCATAAACACAAGTTTAACTAAAGAAGCATGCAGATTTAACAATTAAGAATTAATCTGTAATGATATTCTGATAGCATATTTCTCAGGATAACTCTATTACCTTTTTCCAGTGATAGACTGTTCCTAAATGCTATTTTTATCTCATTCAGGCTGTTTTAATGATGGATTCAGAAAAAAGAATAAGATTACTTCAGTTTGTCACTGGCACATCCCGTGTACCTTTGAATGGATTTGCTGAACTATGTGGTAAGAAGTTTCCGCAGATCATGTGAAAATGGAGGGATGCCAGCTGCATTTTTTTACAGCTGATTGTTCTTCAAGCTTCTTTCATTTATATAAACATTTAGCTTTAAAAAAAAGAGAAATTAAGATTTTTTTAACGATGTAATTAGGTACAAGAACAAAACCAAACCTGTTGCCGTCAAGTCTGAGTCAATTCTGACTCATAGTGACCCTTCAGGACAGAGCAGAACTGTCCCATAGGGTTTCCAAGGAGCGCCTGGTGAATTCGAACTGCTGACCTTGTGGTTACCAGCCATAGCTCTTAACTACTATGCCACCAGGGTTTCCAGATACACAGAAGTAGGCCAAAATGCAGTTATACTTTCTAATCAGGTAGTGAGAAGTCTGAGTGGTGCCCATGGTTAACACAATTGGCTGCTAACCAAAAGGCTGGGGGCTGAATTCATGTAGAGGCACCTCAGAAGAAAGGCCTGGTGATCTACTTCTGAAAAATCAGCCACTGAAAACCCCACGGAGCACAGTTCTACACTGACATGCAGGGGATCACCTTGAGTCAGAACTGACTCAAAAGCAACTGTTTAATCAGATGGTGAAGAGGGAAACTGGAAACATGTAGTGTCTTGAGTTATTTCTATTCTTGAACTTTAGATTCTATTCCACTCTTCCTTCCATTGCAGACAAGCATGACCTCTACTGGGTCTAGCTCAGGGTGAGCGTACAACAAAAAACCAAGAGTTTTCTAGTAGAATAGAAGATGGCGGACTAAGCAAAGTTAAATAGATTTTGTTGGGACTTAGTAAAACAAAAAAAATTTTTTGTTTGTTTTTTTTGTTCTACAAAAAAAGTAAAATGCAAAGTTCCCAAAACTTACTTGATGCAAATTTTTCTTTGGCAGGGGGAGGGGTGGGGAATCTCCTCAGCCTATCGCAGAAAGGTGGGACAGGGGTAATACTGCAGGTGTCTCTGTCTATTCAGAATAGTTCACATCAATGCAGTTTTCTGTAAAGCGAAATTCTGTATATCCTTTCAAACTATTTCCCTGTTGATTTACATCATAACGCTAAAAAAAAACGCTAGAGGTGTGTATTGTAAAAAAAAAAAAAAAAGTACTGTGTTTGATGTAGATCACAGTAACTTTTCTTATTTTGGTTAACGGTCTGTTTGTTGGAGTGACATTTACTTTTTAAAGATACCAATAAGAACATATTGTTTTGAAAAGGGCTAGCTAAGGTTGGACCCTTACTTAGAGCAACAAGTAAGAACAGCATTGTCCTGGGAAGTACAGGTCAGGGACGGCTGCCTAGTAGCTGCTGAGCTGACCTTTTCCTGGGACATCCCAGTTAATTGGCCTAATGTCTTGTTTAGTGCATCTATTCCACCTCCTAGTTCGTTGCATAGCGCCTCAGGTCTTAAAAGCTTGCGAGCAGCCATCTAAGGCTCAACACTTGTTTTCTATTCACCTGGAGCAACAGAGGAAGAAGGAGAGTCAGGAATAGGAGGAGGAAATGGCATGTATGGCTAATCGCCTTCATGAACAACTGCCTCTTTTGCCATGGGATCAGAAGAACTGAATGGTGGCCGGTTACCATTACTGAACATTGTGATCAAAGATTCCATAGAAGAACCCTGATCAAAAGGGAGAAAATGCAGAACAGAATTTCAAATTGTCATGGACTCCAGACTTCTTGGAGGCATAAAGGTTGGATGAACCCCTGAAACTATTGCCCTGAATGAATCTTTAAACCTTAAGCCAAAAATATCCTCTGAAGTCTTCTCAAAACCAAACAATAATTTAGCTTAACAGTAAAAAATTTCTGCCTTGAGCATTATGCCCTTTTAAAATCTATATGGGATCAAACTGATAACAACAACTTGAAAGGTTAGATAGGAACCTCAGGGGGCAGTAAAGTTATGGAGAAGAACAAGTCAAAAAAGGAGGGCGAGAATGTCATGCCGCTCAAAGAATGTAATCAGTGTCACTAAATGGTACATGTAGAAACTGTTGAGTTGGTGTGTTTTTTGCTGTGTATATTCTCAACAACAACTAAATAAAAATAATAAGTAAATGAAAAAAAGGAAGAGAGCTATACTGTCTGAAAGCATTCCTAGTGGTCTCCATCTCCTTGGCAAGCCTGGTCTCCTTGTTAAGCTTTATTTATACTCGTTTGCGAACGTGTCAGGCAGCTGCCACTTCTCCACTTAAGTAACCACTCCCAGCGGGAAGACCGAGGCAGGAGCTTTGCTGCTAGCCGATACCCTCCCTCCTTGCCTGATTCCATCTCTTAGCCTTTGTCTTTTAGTGGCTTCACCTGAAAATCAAGGCGGGACAAACTAACATCCTTGTCCATCTCTAGCTGCACTTCCTTCTTGGTGCACTGGTTAAGAGCTCCGCTGCTAACTAAAAGGTCTGCAGTTCGAATCCATCAGCTGCTCCTTGAAAGTCCTGTGGAGTAGTTCTACTCTGTCCTATAGGGTCGCTATGAGTCGGAATCAACTCAACGGCAGTGGGTTTCCCTCTTTTATGTAGTCCAGGTCTGTACCCATCCACACTGGATTTCATGAACTGTTTGGAATTGGGCAAAAATACTCCCCACACAAAGCCCAAGTTGTTTGTGTTAGAATATAAGTTCAGATTCTTGTGTATTTACAAAATGAAGTAGATGTTGTTAATATGACAATGCAGTATTACATGGCCAGTGATCCGAATGTTAAGTTTATGTCAGTTGACTTGAGGGATTTTTATGATGGATTGTTCAAGTTAGTGAATCAAAAGGCAGAAAAAAATATATAATACTGATTCCATATGATAGAAACCAAACGATGACAAAAGTCCTGCGATTTTAACAGTGAGCATAATGGTGATGAATGATGTGTGAAGAGTTATCCTCTGTGAAAGAAACTTTAATTCTGAGAATATTGAGTATATTTGTGCTGCATCTGGCAATTATACACACACACATACATTTGGATATGATTATAAGACATGGAGAAAAGTATGGAAGGTTATATATTGGATTATTAACATTGGTGACCTGGCTGGTTGGGGTATATTGAGAATTGGAGACGGAAGAGCTAAGTGAAAACCCTGCCAAAAAAAGATAGTTTTTAAAAATATCCATAATATGAGAAAAAAAGTAGCATGTGTGTATAACATGAGCACATGCACACAAAGGTTCATGATAGGATGTCCACCCAGAAGTTAGAGCCATGTACCAAGATGGTGGGGTCTGAGGTGATTTTCACATCCTTCACTATATTTTTCTGTATCGCTTTAATTTTTTACAGTAAACACATATTATTTATATATTGTTGTTAGTTGCTGTCCAGTCAGTTCCAACTCCTGGCAACCCACATGTGCAGACTAGAACTGCACCATAGGATTCTCAAGGCTGTGACCTTTTGAAAGCAGATCACCAGGCCTTCCAAGATGCCTCTGAGTGGATTAGAACCACCAACCTTTTGGCTAGTAGTCAAGCACTTAACTGTTTGCACCACCCAGGGACTACTGTATTATTTATATAAGCAGACAAAAGTAAAGCTATTTTCAGTCCTACTGAAAAAAGAAAATACAAATTTCCTCTGTGTACCTGTGAGGGGAGCAGAATATGGGAATATAGTTGGTTCCATGGTTGGAGGTTTAGGGTCACAGTCTCATGGGACATCCCAGTTAATTGGCCTAATACGTGTTTAGTACTTCTTGTCTACCTCCAAGTTCACTGCACAGTGCCTGGGGTCTTACAAGCTGACAAGCGGCCATCCAAGGCTCAATAATTGGTCTCTGTTCACCTGGGGCAACAGAGGAAGAAGGAGAGCCAGGAATAGGAGGAGGATATGGAATGTGTGGCTGATTGCCTCCATGAACAACTGCCTCCTTTGCCATGAGACCAGAAGATCTGGGTGGTGCCCAGCTACCATTGTTGAACATTTTGATCAAAGATCCTACAGAGGAATCCTTATCAGAGGGAAAAAATGCAGAACAGAATTCCAAATTCTTATAGACCCTAGACTTTCTGGAGCCATGGGGGGCGGATGAACCTCTGAAACTATTGCCCTGAGAAAATCTTTAAACCTTAAACCAAAAATATCCCCTGAAGTCATCTTAAAATGGAACAATAGTTTAGCTTAACTAGTAAAAAATGTCTGCCTTGAGCATTGTGCTCTTTTAAGGACTATCTATATGGCATCAAATTGACAACAGCAACTCGAAAGATAGGGACCTTAGGGGGCAGTGAGTTTATGTTAATGAGGGAGGAACAACTCAAAAGGAAGTGAGAATGGCTGTACAACCCAAAGAATGTTATCAGTGTCACTAAATGGTACTTGTAGAAACTGTTGAATTGGTGCATGTTTTGCTATGTGTATTCTCAACAACAAACTAAATAAAATTTAGAGAAAAAAGCAGCAGCATCAGACATGCCGCCCTAGGGCAGAGTGATACAGTGGTTAAAATGGGCCAACGGAAAGTGTCTCTTCATTGAGGCTGGACAATGAAGCCAGCGGACACAGGACAGGCTTTATTTCTTTTGAGTTTAAAGAACCAAATTAGCTTCCTATGTATGTAAGTTCTGCATTTGAAAAAAGTAAGTTTTGAAATGCCTAGGGATTCCTGCATAAAGTATATGAAACCAGAGAAACTCTTCTTTCTTTTAGGTTCAAACGGACCACAGTGTTTTACAGTTGAACAGTGGGGTACCCCTGACAAGCTGCCAAGAGCTCATACCTGGTAAGCAAGTGCTAACAGGTAGTCCAGGCGCGGAAGAGCGGGGAGAAGTTCTGGTCTGTCTGTAATATGTTATTGGCAGCTGTGGGTGAGGAGTCGTCAGCGGCACTAACCCAGGAACAGACCTTTCTTTATCAGGTAGACCTGGTCTTGACGTCCAGGTAGCCAAATGTTGGAGAGGCCCATCTAAACTGTTGACCATATGTTGCCTTCATGGCATGAGGGTGGGGCCGCCCCAAGAAGGGCTGGAGCATTCGCTTCTGGAGGTTAAAATGGCAGAGGAACCAGTCATTGGATATTGAGGAGGGGGTGGGAAGTCTCCACCAGGGAGTCATGGAGAGAGTCCACGCCCTGAGCCCAGTTTTGTATCTCACTTCTACCCCTGTTGATAAAGTGTCTGTTAGTGCCGAAATGTGGCCTAATGACAAATACCGGCATCACTGTGTTTGCCATGGTGATAGGCGCCTTGTCAGTGTCTCTCATAACCAGTTCCTCTCTGTTCTTTCAGCTTCAATCGCTTGGACTTGCCACCATATGAATCATTTGAAGAATTATGGGATAAACTTCAGATGGCAATTGAGAACACTCAGGGTTTTGATGGGGTTGATTAGATACGCGTTAACGATCTATGATGTTTTATTGCCACAATTTTTGTAAGCAAAATCTCAACTTAAATTTTCCAGGGAACTACTAAAAACTTGGCCGTTGACTCTTCCCAGATACTTGAGAAAGTGATATACAAGCATTAGGAGGCACTGTGTGACAACATAACCATTATTTCAGTCACTTTGAAACACCGCAGTACATTGACACGGCTGTTTCACTCTTAGAGTCCACCAGGCAGGGTACACAAGTCCTGTGTCCCCGAAGTAGTGAGTTTTGTTCTCAACATTTACCTCTTTGACAGCATTTGCCAGGCAGTTCTTTCTTTAACTACTGAAATTCTAACTGTGAAATATTTGTGATAAGTGTTATGTGTGAAAAGTTTCATACTTCTTGAGAAGAAAAACTGAAATTTGGAGAAAAAATAATTTACTATTGAGTAAACAGCAATCTATTTAGTGCTGCTTTCAGCTATTTATTATTACATTGACATGCCTAACGCACCTTCTGCCCAGATTTTAGGAGAAACCATGTAAAGTGTGTTACCTGTACTTTTAGTCAACTGACTCAACTGCAGAAAACTGTTTACTTCATTTTAAAAGTATTTAACTTTTGTTAATATGTAGTTTTACTCAACAGTGATTCATAAGATACGTGAAGCAAATTCAAAACTGCAATGAGTGACAAGTGTTAAAGCCTTCCTCTTGCCTGTGTATCCTGTGGCTCAGTGACACAGTTATCACTTGTTCCTGTTTGTGTAGTGAGAAGAACTCCTTCTTCAAGCACTAAACGAAAGCTCCACAAAGCAGTGTTTCTAAGTGAGCTTTGAAGGACAGAGCTCACCTTTACTAGTCATTCTTTACGCTCGCACAGTTACGTAGTAAATACATGTTTACAGGGTTTACTATGTTTACAGACTAAGCCAATTTCTCTAGTTGCTTTTTTATATTTTTAGTACTTCACTTTAGTAAAAAAAAAAAAAAAAATTGTTAAAAAATAGCCAAAGAGTAGTTATAACGCATAATTTGTATTAAATTTATTACCATGTTTCTTATGCTTTTTAAAAATACTGTTTACTATGAAAGTGAAGTTTTGTTACAAATCCAAAACTCTTTAGCAAAATGCTACAGGTAGAATCCAACTTCAGCCAAACCAATGTACAGAAAAACCGTATGTGCACATTCAACAAACGTGTGCTGAATGCTTGCTGTGTGCATGGCACTGGGCTAGACCCCCGGAGTAAGAGGTGGCACTGGGCTAGGCCCCTGGAGTAAGAAGTGGCACTTGGTTAGGCCCCTGGAGTAAGAGGCAGCACTGGGCTAGGCCCGTGGAGGAAGAAGTGGCACTGGGCTAGGCCCTTGGAGTAAGAGGTGGCACTGGGCTAGGCCCCTGGAGTAAGAAGTGGCACTGGGTTAGGCCCCTGGAGTAAGAGGCCTCAGCTTCAGAAAAGCAGCTCGGTCTCCATTCCCCAGGAACTGCAAATGTGTATGTGAATTTGTAAACAGTCACAAGTGGGAGTGAGCAGAATAAGGCAAAAGGGGAAGTGTTGTAGGTTCCAATGCACCTGCAAAGGTAAACTGTGCCAAGACTGTATTTATTCCTAGTTTCTTACCTATATTGAAATAATTATATGAATAGAGAATGCTCTTGAAAAAAATTAAACCTATTTCCCAATATAGTATCTTGGTAATTTAGAAATATATTTTAAAAATACATGTTATGAATCTTCTTAAATATGTGTGTTCTATGAGAGTTGTAAAAAGTACCCTGCCTGTTGGTTTAAGCTTACTGAGGTACAATGCGATAGGTACCTGTCAGCAAGGATCCCAATTTTGGAAACAGTAGCAAAACCACCTTCAAACACCACAGCGTCCGCTTGGTTTGGGAAAAACAGCTCACAGATGAAGATGCACTGTGTGTCGGCACCTGTGTTAGCCAGCAGTCGGGCAAAACCACCAGGTGTAGTCCTACTTTTATCACTTAACCAACTGTGTGAACTCAACCTACTTAACCTCTCTGGGCTCCTGTTCTTCATCTGTCAAATAAGAACAGTCATGCCTACCCTCATTCTTAGGCAAGATTGTTGTAAATTCCAGAGAGAAGAGGTTTGGAAAAGGCTTTGTTAGCTGTAAAATCCTCTACAACCAGAAGATGCTTTGTGCTGACCACTGGATTTAGACAGATCAGGGGTGCACACCAAATACAATCCTGAAGAAGAACCTCTTCGTTTAAAAATACAATGGCTTCTAATAGACAAGGAAGTAGGAACACATCTGATATTGAATATACACATATCTACATATTTTTTTTGTTTGTTTGTTTTTTACATATACACATATTATCTATATATGGAGCCCTGAAGGCACGGTGGGTAAGAGCTCGGCTGCTAACCAAAAGGTCTGCAGTTCAAATCTACCAGCCTCAACTTGGAAACCCTATAGGGCAGTTCTACTCTGTCCTGTAGGGTCGCTGTCAGTCGGAATCAAGTCGACAGCAATGAGTTTGGTTTTGGTTTTGGTATCTATATAAAGGTCTTACCATCAGAATTCATTCCCCCGCGTCAGTAAATAATATTAATGTGGGCCAATGCTTGGAAATGTCCTCATTATTTATAAGTGAATGTGAAAATATTCTTGTTAAAATAAGATTCTACTGCGTCATTATTAAATATCAATTCTGTGAAACATCATAGCAGATACCAGTGCTCAGTGAAACGTAAAGCTTTCTTTTCATCTGGCTGACAGTCATTTGGATGGTCCTGTGACTCAGGGCATGGTGTTTGTTCATGAGCCAGACTCACTCCCACCAGCTCCAGCCACAGACCATCCTCCCCTTCTCCCAGGTGTGGACTGATGGTCCAGGAGGAACCTGATGGGGCAACACAGCCCCTCATCCCAGGTAGAAAAGTATGGTTAAAGGCATTCTACTTCTGGAGAGGCAGTAGGGTCATTTTCATACAGCAAGGATGTCATACTTTTCTAGAGATTGTAAGCATATAATTTTAGCCAACATTTTCTCTGTAATGAAAAATTTTAACAAAGACAAAATTGTGTTTCAAATGCATTCATCCTAACGCAAATTTAAATGGCATTTGTTTTAATATTTTTATTTATAATGTTGAAATTATTCCATATAAATACCAAGATAAGACAATTCTATTTGATTATAAGCCATTTGACATTGTTTTTAAAAAACTTCAGATATGGTAAATATAAAGATTAATGTATCAAAATTTATTGCATACTTTAAAGTATAAAATCATTTTTAAAAATCTTGATGCCATGAATAAAGTTCTATTCTAATAAAAAAAATTGTGACTTATTTTTAAATAGAAATGTTTTCAAGGCAGTATCCTGGGTGGTATTTGTAGTTGCACCTGGAATTCTCAGGACAGTCTGGAATTTAGATCTGATGAGTTAGCCTGACTATAAACCCCTAACCACAGGTAACCAGTCCCCACTTAACAAACAGGTCATGTTCCAGAAGTCTGGCTTGCTAGTTGTTAGTCAGTGATACAGTAAAGTTGCAGATGGGCTGGATTTCAGGTGTGCTGCTCATTCATGAGGCCAGCCTTGTAGCCTGACCACCATGTATAACGTTGTTTCTATGGAAGAAAAAGGAGTTCCAGGTGTTAATTCAGGACTTTGTCCTCCTTTGTCTTACAGCACCTTCCCAGTTAGAAGGGACTCTGCCACTCCCCCCTACACACACCGGGTATTAATTCAGGAGTTTCCCCTCCCTCATCTTACAGTACCTTCCCGGTTAGAAGGGACTCTGCCCCCCGCCCCCCCACCCCCCACCCCACACACACACCAGCCCTGGAAAGGTGCTGTTCCAGCCCTGTTGCTGCCAAAATCCAGACCAGAGCTTCTAACCCTAAAGCCCAGCCCCTGCCCTCCCTGCAGCCACGCCTCCCGTAGTGGGGGTCACAGCTGTCCATCACAGCACACATGTTTACAGAGGACGTTAAACTAAGGTGTTAAGACTCTCGGGACCTACCCTCTATGAATAAAGGACCCCTCAGTACAGTTTTTTTTTTTTTTTTACATTTTGTATATTTTTCTTGAAAGCTAATCACTAAATTAGCCTCTGTTTGGATTCTGCCCTCTCTTCCCAAGCAATCCATCCAATACAGTCCCTCATCACATATCAGTGTTTTGTTTCTAGTATACAAACCTGATCAGCGTACTTTACTGCCAGGAAAAATAAAAACCCTCAGGGCTCCCCAGAGTCCTAAGGATGAAGCCCAAACCCATTAGCGTGCAATGCAGGCTACCCTCAGCCTGATGTATCAGCTCCACCTCCTGTGGTACCCTACCCAGGCACCCTGTACCCCACCCAACTCAAACCTCAGTCCTGGATCCCTGCAGGCTCTGCTGGAATGCTTTAGTCCTTTGTTTCCACTTGAGAAATCCTTCCTCCTCCTGGACCCGGATATTAATACCAATGGCAGAGCACTGGTGGCGCAGTGGTTGAGAGCTATGGCTGCTAACCAAAAGGTCCGCAGTTTGCATCCACCAGCCACTCCTTCGAAACCCTATGGGGCAGTTCTATTTTGCCCCAATATGGTTGGCCATGGGTAATATCAATGGCATTGTATTACAATTCTTTGTTTACATAATTCTCTCCCACTAATTTTTGGGCAGCTTGAGGACAGAGAGTGCTTTGTGTACATCTTTTTCCCAGCAGTGATTATTCCCCAGTATATAAATATTCTATACGTATGGATGGGTTCAACCTGAGGAGACCAATTGTTCGTGAATATAGTCCATTCACGCACGTGGACCTCACGGGCATTACTCTACCTGGCACTGCTGTCAAATCAGGACACTCCGCATTTAGGGAGATGCTGGGGGAATGTCTAAACGCACAGACCTGGGAGCCCGACTGAAATCTCACTGAGTGCTGGTTCTGCATAAACACTCCAGTGGAGCCCATTTAATCGTCATGAAAACTCAGAGATGGGTTTCATAAGCTCAAGAAGGACAAGTCACCTAAGGCCACACAGCTTATAAACTCTCTGGATCAGTATTGTATGTCATTAAAACCAAAACCACACCCGTTGCCGACAAATCTATTCCGACTCACGATGACAGAGTTGAACTTTGCAGAAGCCGACTGCCACATCTTTCTCCCACAGAGAGGCTGGTGGGTTGGAACAGCCAGCCTTTCGGTTAGCAGCCGAGCGCTTTAACCACTGCACCAACAGCACTCCTTATATGTATATTAAACCAAAACCACTGCCGTCGAGTCGATTCCGACTCATAGCGACCCTATAGGACAGAGTAGAACTGCCCCATAAGAGTTTCCAAGGAGCACCTGGCAGATTTGAACTGCCGACTTCTTGGTTAGCAGCCATAGCACTTAACTACTAGGCCACCAGGGTTTCCTATATGTATATTAAAAAAAAAAAAGGGTATTGTAAATTAAAATAACAATGAGATACTACTTCACACCTATTAGAATGGCTACAATCCAAAACACAAAACACTAAATGCTGGTGGGATGTGCAGCAACAGGCCCCCCGTTAATGGTTAAAAAAAAAAAAAAATCCGTTGCTGTCGAGTCAATTCCAACTCATCATGACCTAGAGGGCACAGTAGAACTGCCCCATAGGGTTTCAAGGAACCCTGGTCGTGCAGTGGTTAAACCTTGGGCTGCTAACCGAAAGGTCAGCCATTTGGATCCACCAGCCGCTCCTTGGAAACCCTATGGGGCAGTTCTTCTCTGTCCTATAGGGTTTTTATGAGTTGAAATTGACTTGAAGTCAATAGGCTTAATATTTACAGAAGCAGATTGCCACACCTTTGTCCACTAACTGAGCACTTAACCACTGCACCACCAGGGCTCTTATTGCTGGTGGGAGTGTAAAATGGTACAGCCATTCCGGAAGATAGTTGGGCTGTTTCTTACAAAGCTAAACATAAGCTCACCGTACCCAGCAATCATGCTCCTAATTTATGCACCCAAGTAAGTAGAAAACATCCTACCACAAAAAAAAAAAACCTGCGCACAAACATTTCTAGCAACTTTATTCATAATTGCCAGAAATTGGAAGCAATCAAGACGTCCTCTAGTAGATGAATGGATAAATAGACTATGGTACATGTATACAACAGAATATTACTCAGTGATTAAAAGAAATGAGCTATCAAGCTACAAAAAGATGTGGGGGGTCCTTAAATGCACATCGCTAAGAAGCCAGGCTGAGAAGGCTACATACACTCTGTATGATTTCAACTCTCCCACATTCTGGAAAAGGCAAAACTATAGAGATGTGAGAAGATCAGTGGTTGCCAGGGGGTCAGTGGGGCGTGGGGGGGGGGGGCGGAGGGGGCAGGGTAAACAGGTGGAGCACAGGACATTTCTAGGGTGGTAGAATTATTCTGTGTGATAAATGTGAAATGGTGTATGACACAAACATATGGCATTTTGCACTTGTCAGAACCCATAGGACCGTACAACACAGAGTGAACTCTAATGTAAACTCTGTACTTCGGTTAGTAATAATGTATCCATACGAATTGTATCAAATGTACCACACCAGTGCGAGGGGTTAACACAAGGGACACTGTGACTCAAGGGAGAGAAGGAATGTAGGAACTCACTGTAGTTTCTGCTCAGCTTTTCTGTAAATCTCAAGATGCTCTAAAGAATCTATTAAATTTTTTTAAAAATAGGTCATAACTGCTTAGTTTGTTTGAGGAGTCAGGGTTCTTGCAGTGAAATCATGTCCAGGAGTATGAGGTAGACCCAGATCAAAATGGAGCCAGGAAGGGAAGAAAGCCCCGGAGCTGCTGCCCTTCAGTGCAGAGGTGTTTACGCTTTCAGCCTCCAGGGGGGAAGGGCCTCCAAAGCCTAGTAATTAAAAGATCCTGTGAAATCAGGGCAACTTGGAAACAGAATCCTCTCTTCTTGTGACGTTAACCAGAGATTAAAGCCATAACCGTAGCTTCGTGAACTGCGTACTTCCATCTGACTTTACCTACACTCAGTTCATCACTTAGGTTCTGATTTAAATTCTCTCATGAAAGATAATCAGCTATTATCATGGGGCAAACCCATGTCTTCCTGAGAGTTATGTCTCTTTAACAAATGTTTTATAAATGAGAAATTCAAGCAAATTCTCTCGAATCAATAACAGGTAATCAGCACAGCGAACTGCTGTGTTTAACAGAAGGATTTCCGTTGATGCTAGGCTTGAAAACACTACCAGATTAACCCAAACCCACTGCCAGTGAGGCAGTTCAGACTTAGTGACCCCATAGGGTTTCCAAGGCTGTAAATCTCTGCAGAAGCAGACTGCCACATCTTTCTCCCATGGAGCTGCTGGTGGCTGCAAAATGCCTTTTGGTTAGCAGTCAATCACTTTTAACCAGTGCACCACCAAATTAATGGCTGTTAGTACTCAGTCACTGGGAGCTAGCCCAAGTGCAGCATGAATATCCTTTAAGTCTTAACAACACTAAGATACAGTATGTTTAGTCCTCCAAAGGGAGGACCAAGTTCTCAGTGATGAATGGATAACAACCAACTGGGTTTGCTTTTTTAGTATTGCTGTTTATTGTCATGAGATAGCGTTTGTGAATAAATGTGGATGTTGCATGGTCTTCATCTACGAGGAACCCAGGGATGTCTTATCCTTGTCTACCTCTTCAAATGAAGTGTGAGAAGGGGAAAAAGAAAGCTCCATTAACTCTCAGCACTATCAGGACTCTGGTATTTCTGGTGCCCCAGGGACTCGGTTTGCATACTTGCCCCATTGCTGTCTATGGACAATGTGAAGAGGAATTTGGGATTTATTGCCAAGACTTCTAACTACTGACTTAGGCGTTGTCAGAGCAGGAAAGGCGGGTACATACTACAAGCTTTGGAAGGGGTGTTAAGATGTACTTGTGACCTCACCCTAAGTCAAGGTCTAGTCCAGCTGTCCAACGGAAATACAATGCAAGTGACATGCAGTCAATCCTCATTTTTTGCAGATGTCATATTTGTGACTTTGCCTACTCACTATATTTTGTTTATAACCCCAAAACCAATATTCGCAGTACTTTCATGGTCATTCACAGACATGCACAGAACAACAAAAATTGTGAGTCATGTTCCCAGCTGAGGTTTAAGCTCTCAGACTGTAAACAAATGTCCTTTTCATGATCAATTTAGTGTTACTTAATCTTTCCTGTTTTTGTGCTTTTTTGATTTTCACTGTTTAAAGTGGACCATGTGTGTAGTTCCGAAGTGCGGTCTAGTGTTCCTAAGCTCAAGAAGACTGTGCTGTGCCTTACAAAGAAACCATGTAGATTAGATAAAATTGTTCAGATATGAGCTATAGTGCAATGGGCTCCAAGTTCAATGTAAATGAATCAGCAATATAAAAAATGTCTTTAAACAGAAACACCTAAAGTAAGGTTATATGTTAATCAGTGGACAAAACTGTGACCAGAGACTCAGAGGAGCTTAACCCCATATTGCCCCTGGAAGCGGTGGCTCGGGATTCACTAGTTCAGTGTTTGTGGTGACTTTATAGGATGCATCTACTGCGAATAACGAGAAGGGGCCGTATGTAATTTTAAGTCTTCTAGTAGCCACATTTAAGAAAGTAAAAATGAAACATGTGATATTAACTTTAATGATATTTATTATTTAACCCAACATATCCAAAATCTCATTTGAACATGTAATCAGTGTGAAATTAAGATATTTTACTTTTTTATATACTAAATCTTCACAGTATGGAGGTATGTAATGCTTACAGAATATCTCAGTTTAGACTGCCACACTCCAAGCGTTCAGTAGCCACATGTGGCTAGTGGCCACAGTATTGGGCAGCACCGGGGTCAACAGGCCTGTGCCATCCCTCGACACAACGGAAGGGAGTTTAGAAGCAGCTGGAAGTGGTTCACCCAGTGACGGGGATAAATTAGTTTGCTTCCTCAAAGCAACTTGGCATAAATTCATCCAGGAGAGCTGAATGCTGAAAACTAAGTAACATTCTAACCTAGACAGTCATCCTGTGGCAATCCCCAAATTTACATTTAGGAGGAGCTAATAATAGTCTTGTTGGAAGGGATGGTGTGTTTACATTGTAAGTGCACTGTTTCCATTTAGATTGTACTTTTCCTGGGAGCCCTGGTAGCACAGTGGTTAAAGCACTGGGCTACTAACTGAAAGGTTGGCAGTTCAAACCCACCAGCCGCTCCATGGCAGAAAGATGTGGCAGTCTGCTTCTGTAAAGACTCTAGGCTTGGAAACCCTATGGAGCAGTTCTACTGTGTCCTGCAGGGTGGCTGTGGGTCAGAATCAACTTGCCGGCCGTGGGGTTTTTTTTGTATGTTTACCAGGGTGGCTTGGGGAGAGAGGCAGGTGCAGATTATAGGGAGGGTGGTAAAAAGCCCCCAATCACACCTGAGTCTGTCATGTAGCCACTGGAGAGGGAGGGAGCAGGAATTCTGCAGAGGGTCACTCCGCTAGCTGAAATACTTGAAGGTGTCCCACACTGAAGGTCACAGAAGCTGGGGGAGGAAGCCAACACAGGGACCTCTTAAAACCAGCCTCCTGTGAAGCGAAAGAACTGGGACCTGGAGAGATCGTCACCAGAGCAGGGGTGGCCTGAGGTGGTTTATCAGGAAGAAACAGCCAGAAACTGCAGGACAGTGATGAGACTGGAGCCGGGGAGATGTAATCGCCACTGTGGAGGGAGGACTGCCTCAGGGTCTCAGGGGGCCATCTGTGAAGGGGGAATATCTTAGAGTGAACCCCCTTGACATTTGGGGGAAGACAGAGACTGTGGGAGAGGCATCTGTTTGTTTTTTCTGGTGCAAAGAGAATAACAAAATGAGACCAGGAGGGCTAATAGACAGCAGATGGAGGAGTGCCAGAGAGCTCAGTCCTGCCAATGGCTTTGAACTGGAACCACATCTGTAATTTCCACAGTGAGTGTGGTCCATGAGAAGGAAGGTTAGAATGAAATAAAACAAGGGACTCATCAGAGGTAATTACGAGTTACTCTCAGTGGATGAAATAGCAGGGATTATGTTGAGCTGGAGAAATTGCAGGGGTTTGATCATGAATGGCCTTGTATTCCATACTAGGAAGTCTGAGCTTTATCCTGTCAACAGTGGGGGGGGGGGGGGTATATTCAAAAGCTATAACCCGGGGTGTGATGTGATTTGATATGCACTTTAGAAAGCTCATTGTACATATTTCAGGACAGTAAGCCTGGGAGCAGGAGCCCTTGTGGTGCAGTGGTTACAGTGCTCTGATGTTAACAGAAAAATGCCGATGGTTCAAACCCACTAGGCACTTGGCTGGAGAAAGGTGTGGCAGTCTGCTTCTGTAAAGATTACAGCATTGGAAACCCTATGGGGCAGTTCTACTCTGCCCTATAGGGTCGCTAGGAGTTGGAATCGACTCAATGGCAATGGGCTTAAGCTGGGAGCAAGTACTGGTCCTAAGAGCATGCCAGTGATGAAGTGAGAGATGGCGGCCGCCTGAACTCAGCATTGAGGGGTTGGTATGAAGAGAAGTGAGGAGACTGGATCAGCCCTTGTGGGTTGGGTGGAGAGAGGAAAGAGAGGCAAAGCCCAGAGCCTAGGCTGACACCTCAGTTTCCCACTGAGGCAGCTGGGTGGGTCGGTGCTGGTACCACCACCGAAGCAGAAAGAGGAGGGCTATTACCCTTTCATGTGGAGAATTTGAGATGCCTGTGAGACATCAAAGGGGCTGCGTCTGGGATGCAGTGTTCATGGTAGGTCTAAAGGTGGGTATCAGCAAATTATTAAGCCCCAGTGAGGAAATTACATGTGCAGCAGACTAAGAAAGCTTATCCAAATGGCCAAACATCTGTTAAGTTAATTTCATTATATTTTGTATTTAATAGAATAAGCAGTGATAGAATACTATAAACAATATAATTGTTTTTTAGCCAAAACCAAGCTTTTAGTGTTTTCTTTCCTCTTTGGTAGGTATTTCAGAATTGGTAATTACTGCCAACAAAACACACACACGTATTCCAAGTTTGCTGATGACCTGGGCTCCCAAAACTTCCTTTTGCTCACTCCCAGCTAAGACCCCACCTGTGTCGCTGGCCACTGTGAAGTGGTCTGCTCACTGCTCTTCCCCTTAGCATTTGGGTCCTAGGAGGCTGAACGATGGGAACTGGGAACGCTGCCGCTGCCCCATGGATAACTTCTCTGCTGGAAAGCAACTTGATTACCTCCATGAGGAAGTTTGGGTGGGCAGAGAAACGGAAACAAGCAGGTGAGCCTGTGGAGGAAGAAGCACTGTGAAAATGGGCTCTGATCCCTTCAGGGAGTCTTAAGAAGAGGATGTAGGGATGAGAGAGGAGTTAGGGAAGCCTATCGTTGTTGTTGATGGGTGCCATCGAGTAAATTCCAACTCATAGCGACCCCATGTGACAGAGTAGAACTGCCCCATAGGGTTTCCTAGGCTGTAATCTTTATGGGAGCAGATTGTGAGGTCTTTCTCCTGCAGAGCTGCTGGGTGGTTCAAACCGCCAACCTTTTGGTTAGCTGCTGAGTGCTTGACCATCATGCTGCCAGGGCTCCTTTAGGGCAGCCTAGAGGAGCACAAAGAAGACAGTGAGCAGGCAGGACTCATCAGGGACAAGACTGGAGGCTGTTTGTCTTGAACAACTACCTGGAAAAACACTTTGGCAGCTCCAGACCCCCAGAGGCCCAGCCCACCCCCTCAAGAGCAGGTAGGGAGGCAAGCTCTGGAGGGATGGAGGAAAGCCCCTCCTCTCCACCCTTGTACCCCAAATAACTACATGACCCTAAAGTACTAAACCTTAGTTCCCTCAGAGTGAGCTCACTAGCTGGAGTTGTGGGATTCAAGGCCAATTAGAAACGCCTCCGCCTGTTTGCTGATGACATGAAACCATCTTCATAGCAAATAAGGCCTTTTGTTTCCAAACTCAAAATCAAAGCCTGAAATTATAATACAAAGGAAAAAAGATTTCTGACTCCAAATATATCTGGAATGAAGTATAAGTGACTCAGGTCAGATCTGTTCCAGTGTTGATAGAGATGGGGGAAAAGATGCCTCCCCTAGGCTGGAAGGAGCACTAAAGTGGGCACACAGCATTGTTGTCACTGCTGTCGAGTCAGCCCCCGACTCATGTGGCCCCGTGCGCAACGGAGCAGAACGCTGCCAGGTCCTGCACCCTCCCCGTGATGGGTTGTGATCCATAGGGTTTTCACTGGCTGGTGTTTTGCAAGTAGATCTCCTGGCCTTTGGTCTGTATTAGTCTGGAAGCTCCACTGAAACCCGTTCGGCAACACGTAAGCCTCCCCGACAGATGGGCGGCGGCTGAGCATGAGATGCACTGGCTGGAACTCAAACCCAAGTCTCCCGCACAGAAGGTGAGAATTCTGCCACTGAGCCACCACTGCCCCCCAGCCTGGGGCCTAGAAGACCCATATTTCTAGCCTCACCGTCTCATCTTGGGTTCTGTTTACCTGAAGCCAACCTCAGCCCAAGAGAAACTGCCGGGACAGGGTTTCCAGTGTGGGCAGTGGTGTTCTTGGCCAGAACATTGGTCCTTGCTTGAATTATTTCATCTGCATGAGATTTCACTCTGGGCTTTTGTGTAGGAAAGTTATTTCACAAATCTCCAAATCACAAAATACGCCCAAGTACTGAGTTACTCAAGAGGTGCTTACTATTCCTGGGCATGAACTCAGAACAAATATGCTTGCACCAAAAGGGACAGATGAAAAATGTGAGGTTTTCTTTAATTATATTGGTTCCCTAGTTAAATATAACAGACACTAGTGGTCTGAGTCTACAAAATCTCTCCAGAGTGACAATGGTTTTTTTCCTTTGACTCAACCTCTTTCTCCATCTTCTCAGTCTACCCTGCCAGCAACGTGGGGATGGTCTCATCCAAAGTCTGTTTGGGGCCTGGGAAGTCTTTTCACCTAGTGGAACACAGGTTTCCCAGCCCTCTTAAAATGATCTAACATACATACAACTGTGGTTGAACAGTGAATAATTCACCCACTAAGTGAGTGGATTTTTTTTTAATCCATGACAAATATATTTTGAAAACTATTTAATTTGTTGCCTCTCTTTCTAATTAGGGCATTGAAGAGTGCCGGAACGCGGAGCTCAGGGAACCACTCTAGAGAACCCCTTACATGTAGATGGCACTCTGGGTTCTCTTTCATGTATTTTCAGATCTATTGCCTCGTTTTATTAAATGCCAAAAAAGTAGGTAGGGTACGTGTCATTACTCTCATTTGACAGATCAGAAAGGTAAAACAAGACGTAGCAAAGGTTTGCCTGTGGACACGGTAAATTAGGAGCATACCTGGTCTAGAGGTGAGGTAAGTTCTTTGGGTGTCTTCTGACCACCTCTGCTGAGCTACACACTTCAGAACTTTCTATCTAGCCTGATGAACCCAGCTCAACTCACTATGCCTGCTGTGCAGGTAAGTTCTAAGACAACCCAGCACCGGGGTATCAGTCATAAAGCCAGTACCCCTCTCTTCCAGCTAGAACAGGCGTAGATAAACGAAGTGCAGGCTGTCCATCCCTGAGCCAGGGACTATTGGTCAGCAGGACATAACCAGATTTGCCTTTTTTTTTTTTAATGTAACCTTGTTAGGTTCTTAAACTGGGACAATACTCTCAAAGTAGCTTAAATGCCATCAGCAGACAAAACTTTCTAAGGAGTTAAACGTTACAAGCAATTAGAAATCTGATATATAGAGGTACTTTTAGAACACTATACTTCACTTATGGAGGGGGCTTGGCAAAGATTCTCTAGGGTGACTGAGGTGAGGCCACCCTAGCTAGAGTTCTTTGTTGTCTGTGTTGATCAGTTCTTTTCTGCTCCCTGTGTGTGTGTGTGAGGGTAGAAAGGGATATGTGTAAATTCTCTTGATATGCCCAACACCTGATTGCTACATTTCAAGGGTTTTTCTGTCCTGACTACAAATGCTTACAAGTGCCTGTAGTGTTTCATTTTCAGCGTTTTCTTGGCTATTCATACATGTCTGTTTTTCTATGTGAACTCTAACATCAGCTTGTCTAACTCCAGGAAAAAGCTTGCTGTTATTGTACAAGATTTTTAGATCAACCAATTTAGGAGAGAATGACATCTTTCTAATGCTGAGTCATCCTCTGTAAGAATGGGAGAGGGCTTTCCATTTGGCCAAGACGGCTTTTGTGCCTCCAGGGGTGTCAAATTACATTTCCAAATGCTTTTCAATGACTTTGGGGGATGGATTGCGGGTTTAGGGGTGTGATAACACGTCAAAATGGAAAAATACAGGTCACACTTTATGCAGAAAAAGGACCAATCTCTTAAATGCTATTATCACTCACATGGTAGTTATAATTGTTTAAAAGTCTGTAGTCTGACTGACCAGTGCCTTTGATGAAATTTTATCAGTGTCAGCTGCAGAGGGATGCTTTGGGGAGCCAGGAAATGCCAAAGATACAGAATTGTTTTCTTTCTTGAATCTTCCTCTCAGTGCTCTGCAGGGAGCCAGATTTTTCCCACCTAAACCATAAAAATTTCTTGAGAAAGATAAACAGGTTCTCCCTTCTTGCAGAGAGAGAAAGGAAGGCTGATACAACCACTGGAGTCAGTGCTCTGAGACAAAAACATTTAGAATAGAGTGGAGGAAAGAAAGTGAGCTTGTACAGGTATTCACCACGGCACTGCTGCAACCGCAAACCCAAATGCTCGTTCATAGGAGACTGGCTGAATAAACCCCGGTTCACCCACAAAGTGCCGCGCTAAGCAGCGGTCTCCATAAAACAAGTATGGAGTGATTTCCAAGACAGACTGTTAAGTGAAAAAAAAAAAAAAGCACGAAAAGAGCATCTGTAGTATGCTATCCTACAAGTAAGAAAGAAGGAATATAAAAAAGTGCATATGCTTGTTTGTGTAAAAGAAATGTAGGTAGAATAAGCCAGAAACTAAATAGAATACCTACAGAGGATGGGTGGTGGGTGGAAAAGGGATCAAAAGAAGGGGGAATTGGAATGGGGTAGTAAGGAGAAGGAGCAACACTTCTCTGAATAAACCTTTTGTAAAGCTCATACTTAGAACCCCATCAGTATTTCACATACCCAGAAAAAATAAACAATTAAAATCAACCAGGATGTGGGTGAACCCAAAGTGGCAAAAAGGTAGTAATTGTATTCAAAGAGAATAACCTACCTACACTGAAGGGGTTAGGGAAGAGAAGAAATAACCTAAATAACTTTGCAAAACAGTATTTTGAATAATACTGTAATAAGGCTAAAGAAAAAAAAACTGTATGAATACTGTATTCTAGTTAGTAAACTTGTTTCTCACAGTGGTATGGGTTAGCAATTCTGAAACTACTCTAGGGGTGTACAAGTATTGAGCAAATAAGTGAATACATTGTAGATACTGAAGTCTCTATTTCTTACCATTGCAGAAGGAAGTTACCAGTACCAAAATAGGGAATGTTAGAAAGAACTCTGCAGTGCTGGATTAGATTTGGAGAAGACATTACGAACTCACAGTTTGGAATATATATAAAGATAGATACATACAGAAATACAGATATGTGTGTTAGAACATAGATGTATATATGTATATGTGTGTGTATACACATATATAAACACTCATCTGTCAGTTTGTCATACTGTGATGGCTTGTGTGTTGCTGTGATGCTATGCCACTGGTATTTCAAGTACCAGCAGGGTCACACTTGGTAGACATGTTTCCACGGAGCATCCAGACTAAGACAGACTAGGAAGAAGGACCTGGCGACCTACTTCTTAAAAAATTGGCCAGTTAAAACCTTATAAATAGCAGCAGAACACTGTCCGATATTGTGCTGGAAGACGAGCTTCTCAGGTTAGAAGGCACTCAAGATATGACTAGGGAAGGGCTGCCTCCTCAAAGTAGAGTCAACCTTAATGATGTGGATGGAGTCTAGCTTTTGAGACCTTCATTTGCTGATGTGGCACAACTCCAAATGAGAAGAAACATTTGAAAACATCCATCAGTAATTGGAACATGGAATGTACCAAGTATGAATCTAAGAAAATTGGAAGTTGTCAAAAATGAAAATGGAACGCATAAAGATCAATATCTTAGGCATTACTGAGCTGGAATGGATTGGTACTGGCCATTCTGAATTGGCAATCATATGGTCTACTATGCTGGAAATGACAAATTGAAGAGGAATGGCGTAGCATTCATTGTCAAAAAGAACATTTCAAGATCTATCCTGAAGTACAATACTGTCAGTGACAGGACAACATCCAGATACCTACAAGGAAGACCAGTTAATATGACTGTTATTCAAATTTACACACCAACCACTAAGGCCAAAGATGAAGAAACTGAAGATTTTTACCAACTTCTGCAGTAAGAAATTGACCAAACATGAAATCAGGATCCACTGATAATTACTAGTGATTGGAATGTGTGAGTTGTTACTTGAATCCACAATCAACACCCATGGAAGCAGCAGTCAAGAAATCAAACAACATATTGCACTGGGCAAATCTGTTGCATAAAACCTCTTTAAAGTGCTAAAAAGCAAAGATATCACTTTGAGGACTAAGGTGCACCTGACCCAAGCCACAGTGTTTTCAGTCGCCTCATATGCATGTGAAAGCTGGACAATAGATAAGGAAGAGTGAAGAAGAATTGATGCCTTTGAATTATGCTGTGGGTGAAGAATACTGAATATACCATGGACTACCAGAAGAAGGAACAAATCTTGGAAGAAGTACAGCCAGAATGCTCATTAGAAGCAAGGATGGAGAGACTTTGTTTCACATACTTTGGATGGGGACCAGTCTCTGGAGAAGGACATCATGCTTGGTAAACTAGAGGGTCAGCGACAGCGAAAAAGAGGAGGATGACCCTCAATGAGATGGATTGACACAGTGGCTGCAACAATGGGCTCAAGCATAACAATGACTGTGAGGATGGCACAGGACTGGGCAGTGTTTCATTCTGTTGTACGTAGGGTCACTATGAGTCAGAACTGACTCGATGGCACCTTACAACAAACAACAACATATACATGGGCCTGATGGATTACACAGGAATCAAATCAACTACCTCTGTGGAAAAAGCTAATGGAGAGCTCAATATCATCATTCAGAACAAGGCCGGGGCTGACTGTGGAACAGACCATCAATTGTTCATATGCAACTTCAAGTTGAAGCTAAAGAAAATTAAAGATCAGGAGAGCCAAAGTATGACCTTGAGACTACCCCACCTGAATTTAGTACCATCTCAAGAATAGATCTGACACATTGAGTATTAATGATCGAAGAACAGATGAGTTGTGGGATGACATAAAGGACATTATAAAAAAGCAAAAGGTCATTAAAAAAGGCAGGAGAGAAAGAAAAGACCAAAATAGATTTCAGAAGAGACTCTGTAACTTGCTCTTGAACATAGAGTAGCTAAAGTGATAGACAAAATGATGAAGTAAAAGAGCTGAACAGATTTCAAACAGATTTTGAGAAGGCAAAGTATAATATTATAATGAAATATGCAAAGGCCTAGAGTTAGAAAAACAAAAGGCAAGAACACACTCGGCTTTTCTCAAACTGAAAGAACTGAAGAAAAAATTCAAGTCTTGAGTTGCGATATTGAAGAATTGTATGGGCAAATATTGAACGATGCAGAAAGCATCAAAAGAAGATGGAATGAATAGACAGAGTCACTGTACCTAAAAGAATTGGTCGATGTTCAGCCATTTCAGGAGGTAGCATATAAGCAAGAACCGATGGTATTGAAGGAAAATGTCCAAGCTGCACTGAAGGCACTGATGAAATAAAAGGCACCAGGGACTGATGGATACCAATTGAGATGTTTCAACAAATGGATACAGCGCTGGAAGCGCTCATTTGTCTATGCCAAGAAATTTGGAAGACTGCTATCTGGCCAACTGACTGGAAGAGATATCTGTGCCCGTTCCAAAGAAAGGTGATCCAACAGAATGCAAAAATTATCAAACAATATCATTAATACCACACGCAAGTAAAATTTTGCTGAAGACCATTCAAAAATGATTGTAGCAGTAGATTATCAGGGAACTACCAGAAATTCAAGCTGGATTCAGAAGAGGATGTGGTATGAGGCATATCATTGCTGATGTCAGATGGATCTTGGCTGAAAGCAGAGAATACCAGAAAGATGTTTACCTGTGTTTTATTGACTACACAAAGGCATTCGACTCTGTAGATCATGACAAATTATGGATAACATTGTGAAGAATGGGAATTCCAGAACACTTAATTGTACTCATGAGGAACCTGTACATAGATCAAGAGGCAGTTGTTTGAATAGAACAAGGGGCTACTTCGTCGTTTAAAATCAGGAAAGGTGTGCCTCAGGGTTATATCCTTTCACCATATGTATTCAAGCTGATTCCAACTCAGAGCAACCCCATGTGCCCCACAGGTTTTCTAGGCTGAGCAAATAACCCAAGAAGCTGGACTGTATGAAGAAGAACACAGCATCAGGAATGGAGGAAGACTCATTAATAGCCTGCGATATGCAGATGACACAACCTTGCTTGCTAAAAGCAAGAAGGACTTGAAGCCCTTACTAATGAAGATCAAAGACTACAGCCTTCAGGATAGATTACACCTCAACATAAGGAAAACAAAAATCCTCACGACTGGACCAATAAGCATCACCATGATAAACGGAGAAATGATTGAGGTTGTCAAGGAATTTATTTTACTTGGATTCACAATGAATACCTATGGAAGCAGCAGTCAAGAAATCAAACGATGCATTGCATTGGGCAAAATCTGCTGCAAAAGACCTCTTTTAAGTGTTAAAAAGCAAAGATGTCACTTTGAGGACTATGATGTGCCTGACCCAATTAATGGTGTTTTCAATCGCCTCATATGCCTGCAAAAGCTGGACAATAAATAAGGAAGCCTGAAGAAGAACTGATGCCTTCGAGTTATGGTGTTGGTGAAGAATACTATTATCATGGACTGCCAGAGGAACAAACAAATCTGTTTTGGAAGAAGTACAGCCAGAATGCTCCTTAGAAGCGAGGATGGTGAGACTTCATCTCACATACTTTGGACATGTTACCAGGAAGGATCAATCCCTGGAGAAGGACATCATGCTTGGTAGAGGGTCAACGAAAAAGAGGAAGACCCTCAGTGAGATGGACTGACACCGTGGCTGCAACAATGGGCTCAAACATAACAATTGTGAGGCTGGGACAGGACCTGGCAGTGTTTTATTCTGTTATACACAGTGTCGCTATGAGTCTGAAGCAACTCGATAGCACCTAACAACAACATACATGTGTGTGTTTCTGTATGTGTATGTGTGCACACATTATGCTGTTGTTAGGTGCCATCAAGTTGATTCCAACTCATAGCAACCCCATATGACAGAGCAGAACTGCCCCATAGGTTTTCTAGGCTTTATGGGAGCAGATTGCCAGGTCTTATTTTTTTCCCTGTCTCTGTACACGGAACAGGCCTAGAAGCAAGGACTCTGCAGTAGCACAATGGACCCACCTGGTGCCCAGATCTTGGTTTCCAAGCACCATTCTCCAAGAAAGGGAACCAGTGCTTCTTGGAGAAGTGGCTGAATCCACCGCCTGGGCAGGGAAAATACAAGTTTAGCCTGAAACATCTTATGGTGCCAGAAAGCAAGGGGGTTCTCAAAAATGGATACAGGGACTCAAAAGGACACAGGAATCAACCTGAAGGCACTCTCAATGGCAACAGCTAGAACATTTTGAGCAAGAAAATAATGACAGTATTGAATTACAACCCATAGAATAAAATAAGGAACACTGGTGGTGTAGTGGTTAAGACTTATGGCTGCTAACCATAAAAGGTCAGCAGTTCGAATCCACCAGGCACTCCTTGGAAACCCTATAGGGCAGTTCTACCCTGCCTTGTAGGGTCACTATGAGTTGGAATGGACTTGACGGCAACAGATTTTTGTTTTTGTTTTTTTTAAATAAAATAATTATCCATGAGTCCGTACATATCGTCAAAGAGGAAAACAGAACTTTATAGTGAAGAAACTCTGCGAACACCACCCTAATCAAGTAATCAAGGTTAACACTGTCAATATTGAGACACACGGATATCACTTCCCCCTGATCTGATGCACTGATGGTAGTCTTGTCTAGAATGAATGACCTCAACGTACGAATGAGAAGATATCGCACAAACCACACTGAAGTCATTCTACAAAAAAAAAAAAAAAAACCAGTACTTTTCAAAAATGTCAAAAGTCATAAAAGATAAAAGACTGAGGAACTGTCATAGATTGGAGGAGACTAAAGATATATGACCACTAAATGCAATATAGTGTCCTGGGTGGCACAGTTAAGCACTTGGCTACTAAGCAAAGGGTTGGTGGTTCAAAACACCTGAGAAGCCTTGGAAGAAAGGCCTGGCAGTCTGCTTCTGAAAGGTCACAGCCATGAAAACCCTATAGGGTGCAGGTTCTACTCTGCACCCATGGGGCCTCCATGAGTCAAAACTGGCTTGATAGTGATTGGCTGAATGTAATGTGGGATCCTATTTCAATTCTTATCATTTGTCTGGTGATCCTTGTGTTTCTGTTCATGTTTAGGAATGAGGGACTAAGAAGTGGCCTGGGACCCCCAGACCTTCTGTTAGCCCAGGACAGGAACCATTCCCAGAGCCAACTGTTCAGACAGGGATTGGACTGGACAATGGGATAGAAAAAGATGCGGGTGAAGAATGAGCTTCTTGGATCAAGTAGACACTTGAGACTATGTTGGCATCTCCTATCTGGAGGGGAGATGAGAGGGCAGCGGGGATCAGAAACTGGCAAATGGACACAAACAGAGAATGGAGGGAAGGAATGTGCTGTCTCATTAGGGGGAGAGCAATTAGGAGTATATAGCAAGGTGTATATAAATTTTTGTATGAGAGACTGACTTGATTTGTAAACTTTCACCTAAAGCACAATAAAAATTAAAAAAAAAAAAAAGTGGCCTGGAAGCCATGCGTGAAGGAGGAAGCCTACCAGACAGCAGGCGACTGAGCAGGAAGCCAGCCATACGCTGCAGAGTCCCAGACACTAGAATCCAAGAACTCCAGAGTTGCTCGATTTTGTTAGAACTCCCCATGTTTTTAATTTTTAAGTTTTGTTTTTTTTTTTAATTTTTTGAGGGAATAGATCCTGGCTTCCAAGAGTTCTTTGTATGAGAGAAGGGAATGAGACGGTGGGGCCCAGCGGGTCTGCTAGTCTTCCTCCCGGCATGGCTTGTGCAGTGGAAGGCTCCAGCCTGGACTCAAGTCCGGGTACCCTGCCTGTGAAATGCCGAGTCGGTGGCGGCAGCGTCACAGGCCCCGGCTTTCTCCACCCGCAGGTTCCACGAGGACCTCCAGCTCCAACCTGAGCAAGGTCAGCTGGCAAAGGCGGTTGCTGAGAGGTGTTCTCTGTGCAGGTCACAAGCCGTGGGGCACGGGCAAGCTCTATAAATAGTAGTGGTGATTACAGAGTAACTCCTTTTAAATGCTGTGACTTTATAGCTTTCCACTCAAAACAGTTCTGGCTCCGTGTTTCTGCTCTCTGGGGGGCAGCTGTAAAGGCTACCTTGTTTCACAGCAAGGAGAGGTCACAAGGCAATTAAAATATTTTTGTCTGTCCCCTCTTTTGATGGTTATTCCCAGGCTGTGGCAGCCACCACAGCAGTTCCTGCCCTCGGTCACCCCTGGGGGATCCCAGCACACTCGGTAGCAGCCACAGCCTGAAGCTGAGCCACAGTTAGAGGTTTTAGTCTTAGCCCCTTTCTTGCTTTTCAGAGATTTAGAAGTAAAAGTCAGAAATCGTGAGTAGCCATGGGGCCCTGGTGGCACAGTGGCTAAGAGCTCGGCTGCTAACCAAAAGGTCAGCAGTTTGAATCCACCAGCTGCTCCTTGGAAGCCCTATGGAGAGGTTCTACTCTGTCCAACAGGGTTGCTGTGAATTGTAATTGACTCAATAGTAAAAGATTTGGGTTTTTTTTTTTTTTGAGTAGCCATAGCCAGGCAATTGTCACTTACTTAAATGGGTTCTTTTCCCCTATGGTAAGATAGTAAATGTTTCTTATCCCAAAGTAATTACACACTGTACACTGTGTATTCCTTATCATGATAAATGCAGTAATTACACAACGGTCTAACCACTTGGAGATACCTGAGTAAAGACAAAGTTCCATGTCTACTGACTCTAACTTGTAACGAATAATAATGACGACAATAACCATGATGATAATCTTGGACATAAAAATTATCATATGAAAAGAGTAGCTATTGTAATCTTAAAACTGATCCTGACATGTGTACGGCCTCTTCAAAAATCCTTGTTAACTCCTCAGAGCAACCTCACAAGGCAGGCCAAGCAGGAAGCATGAGCTCTTCCCATTTTATAGGTGAAGACACAGGCCTGAGAGGCCCCGGCACTGGTTAGCGGCTCAGGCTGTATCAGGTTCACACAACACACTCCGAGTGGTCCATCCTCCTGGGGCTTGGTGGACAGTGGGCAAGACCCAGGCCACAGCCCTTGCCTCACCTCCCAGTTATCTCTCCCAGCAGCTGAAGGATGAAAGCTGGTGTCTGGGAGGTGCTCGTCCCTGCACTGGCCTGAGAAATGGATCACAAATGTGGGGAGGAGGAGGTGGTTTGGAACACTAAGGGTTCTCCAACTCAGCAGGGACAGATTCTGGAAAACCCCTCCTTCTTCTCCAAAATAACCTGTGGCAATTATGAAAAATGTTTCCAGGAAGGAAAATATTAAAATGCAAAATTAAATACGGTGTGACTGTAAAACATTAGAAGAAAATGTCACTGATGTTTTTACAGTCTGGTGTAGGCTCAGGACCTTTGGTGATGATGCCAGCAGGGCTTACATGAGAAACCCAAAAGGACCACAGAGATAATTGAGTCCAGCTTCCTCACTTTACAGATGAGAACACTGAGGCCCAGGGACGGTTAGCAATTTTCGTAATTATTACAGATGGTATTAGTAAAGGACCCTGCACAAAGCCAGGTACAAAGTAGGTACTTGTGTCAGGAAGGAAAGTATTTAGCTGCAAGCAACAGAAAGATCAGCTTTACAGGTTAGTTCTTCTCATGTACGTCCAGAAGTAGGTAGTGCTGGGCCTGAATCTTCCAGGGCCTGAACAAGAGAAATAAATCCTGCTCCTTAGCAGTCAATCTTCCTCAGAAGGTGGGGTGGGGTTCTGGGGACACAGCATGACCAGAGAAGTGAGGTTGCATGGTGAAGACAAAGGGAAGCTTTGTTAGGACCAGTTGAAGAAGCCAAGGGTCTTTAACCTAAAGGAGAGGAGCCCAGGGGAGACTTGACCATTTTATGTAAAGACAGGTGCTGTGTTGCCCAAGAGGTCAGAATTAGGACCAGAGGGGGCAACTGTTGGGTGACAAACTGATTCAATCATAGGAATGATCTTAATGACAGGTGCTTACTGAAAATAGGCCACCTCTGAAAGTAGCTCTACTCCTCAACACATGGGATCACCAGGAGTCAGAATACACTTGGCAACAATGGTTTTTGGTTTGTGTGTGAGAGGGAGGGAGAGAGACAGAGATAGGAGGAGGAGTAAAGCAGTGGATCAGGAGATTAGACGATCCCTAAATTTCCTGTTGGAACAATTGATCCAACAAGTATCTGTTGAGTTTCTACCATGTTCTGCACAAGGCCCATATTTCCTAATAGGAAGCTGGACTGACATTTATGAAAAAAACTAATGGAGAGAACAGGGTGTCTGATAAGCGTTATTTGTTGATTGACTGCTCAGAACAACCTGCCTTCTCAGGATTTCACCCTACTGCTCCCTGGGGTTCCCCACCACTCCACAGAATGGGGCCTGTTTCTGCTCAGGCTCTCAGGACCCACAGAACGGAGCATCAAGGGTAACTCAATGGCAGCATTTTCCCCAGACACACAGGAGCCTGGGTTTAATATCTGGCCATGTGACCAAATTTGCATGGGCATCTAGTACCTGAAAGAGTACCTGGGAAAAAGCAGAAAGGTAGGGAGGGAGGAGCCCTGTCACTTATCAGCTGTCATGTGAGCGTCTCTGACTCTCATTTTTCTTACCTGTAAAATGGGCGATACAGCCTTCCTCACAGGATTGTTCCTCACAGTGCTCAGCCCTTAGTGAGAATTCGGTGGATGTCTGTTATTAGTTCCCCAGTCTCAGCTCTGCCACTGATCTGTTTAGTCACTGTTCTAGGCTTCATTACCTGTAAAATGAGTGGGTTCGACTAGGACAAACCCTGTGATTTCTTCCTGCTCTGAGCCCTCTGGTGCCTAGTGCCAAGACAAAATGGCTGCCATGTTTTCAGAGTGCTTTCCAGCCTTCACCCAGGGGTCCATCTCTGCCAGAAGGTGGCACCAGTAATTTCTGTTTCCAGCAAGGATGCAGGCTGACCATTTGTTTATCTCCCCCAGGCTTTGAAAACCTGCCTGCTTAGCAGCTGCCTCTAAACTCTTAAATCTTAGCCCTAATGTTTCGACTCAACGGCACTGGGGTTTCTGTGTAATGTTTCTAAGTACGGCTGTATTTTCCACCCTTTTGCTTGTCGAAATTCTCTTCCCTTGGACAGTTCTCACTGTCTAGGAAAGGGGTAAAAGGGCCAACTTCCCCAACTGTGGTCTTTCCCTTGGCCCAGAAGAACACCGTGCTATGGAATGCACCACAATCAGCCGTTCGCATGAAACTCAGAAAGCACAAACGGCCACCGAGGCTGGCAATTGCCCCATTGCCACACAGGGAATCACAGATCCAATTTTGTAGCCTCCAATCTCTGGCAGCAGTGGCAGGCTAGGCTGGATAAAAAAAAAAAAATAGGCCCAGAAAATGTGGTTTTTCTAGTCTTCCTGGGTTACTGTGGGCAGGGTCAACGTTGTGGAGAGTGAGCTGGGCAGGAAAAGAACCTAGGGCAGCACAGCCAAATCCTTAACTTCAGCCAAGGCAAATCCTGGGTATAGAAGGTAAACTTAAAATGAAAAGCCCCCTACCCTTTGATTTTTCTCAGGAAACAGAAGAGGGAGGGAGAGAAGAAGGAAAGGGAGGGAAAGGGAAAGGAGGGAAGAGGACAAAAGGAGAGCTGATTTTTCCAAAACAGATTACTTGTCTGAAATACTGAAGGTTTCAGTAGCTTATTCAGCATTTTCCCTCATAAGGAGTGAATAATTTTAAGATTTAGAAAGTAGAAAACATAAACATGTATTCAGTCTTTGCCTCTATCTCCTTTATACACACAGCACTAAACATTTATCTGGTTGGCAGGCTGGAAAATCGAGGGGCTGAGTCAGATTATCCTGTGGACTGATTCTGACCTTTTGAATGTTAGGTTGTCAAAACTTTCTTTTCTGGTACCAGCCTCAGTAGAGCATTTAAGGTATATTCATTTTGAAGAGGAAAAAATTCATTTCAGACCCTAGGGAAGACTTTTTCCGAATCATCCAGAAAAGACATGATTCCTCCTTGCTGACAGTGGAGGAGGCGGAGCAGGCAGGATGGAGTTTATTCTTTGGTCTCCTCTATCAGAGCTAAACTGATTAGATTGCTGGAGAAACCACATCACACACTATCAAGGCTCATTGCTGGCAGTGTAGCTCTTGCTAAGTGAAGCCATTTTTCTTCATTGCTAACCAAAGTGTTTTATATGTAGCTTTGAAATTTACATTTAAAAAGGCCACATCTCCTCAGACAGATGCTTGTATACCAATGTTCACAGCAGCCAAAACATGGAGACAACCCAACTCTCCATCAATAGACAAATGGATAAACAAAATGTGGTATATGCATTTGATGGAATATTAGTCAACCAAAAAGGGAATGAATTTCTGGTGCGTGCTATGGCAGGAATGGACCTTGGAAACACGACGCTGAGTGAAGGACGCCAGACACAGAAAGGCAAACACTGTGTGATCCCGCTTGTACACACCCTAATAGGCAAAGGCACGGAGACAAAGTTTATTAGTGGTTACCATGGGGAGAAGGAGGGAGGTTATTGCTTAAGGGGTGCTGAGCCTGTGTTTGGGGTGACAAAAAACTTTGGAAAGAGTTAGAGGCAATGAAAGTGATTTATGTCACTGAATCATACAGTTAAAATGGTTAAAATGGCTACATATGTATATTATCACAATAAATATTTATATTTTTATCACAATAGTTTTTTTTCTTTTTTACTGTAAAAACAAAAAACACCCACATCTTTTCATTCTTTCAAAGTTCAAAAGGTGGGAGTGTCAAAAAGACATTTCTGCAGTGCCACGCAGACTTTTCTTTACTGGAGGCTTGTCTTTCCCCGGGGTGAGGAAGGCCAAAGTAGACCCACTGCTGTCCAGTCCATTCCAACTCATAGCGACCGTGTAAGACAGGGTAGAACTGCCCCATAGGGTTTCCAAGGCTGTAAATCTTTATGGAAGCAGACTGCCACCTCTTTCTCCCGCGGCTGACAGGTTTGAATCATCAACCTTTTTTGGCTAGCAGCGGAGTCTTTAACCACCAGACCACCAGGGCTCCCTGGGGAAGTTAGGGGTTGCTACATCCCAGAACACTTCCTTCTGCTCCTGCCCCCGCCCCAGCTGTTGAACGGGAGCAGGTGGTGTGTGGGTAGGAACATTACATGGTTCCGTCTGTTGTTGCTTAGGGAAAGCTGGCTTCCTGTCAGGGTTCTGGCATTCTCCTAGCCCAGCCATGACTCTACGCCAGCCAGGCACCTCATGTTGCCACCAACAAATGGATCCTGCAGTGGCTTTTAAAAATTCCATCAACACCATGCCCAGGCCTTGCAAAAGGCAGTTCCTTTCTCTTGTTTAAAGTCCAGCTTCTGGTGTGTTAGTACACTTTGTGATCGCGCGGTAGAGATTTTTCTGTTTTGGAGAAGCAAACCCAACTGAACTTCTGACCAACTGGAAGATGCCTTGGGTCCTTTCCCCAACAGTCAGCTATAAGGATTAGCAGACAAATCGTACAGGCTCTTATGAGAGATAGTGCTTTATTAAAATGCATATGAGGGGGAGAAAGAAACCAGCGGTGACTGGAAACATTCTATGAAGGAGAGTTTAACACTTGACATCAATTATCTCATTAACCCACCCTACAGTGGGGGCGAAGTAGTTAAGAGCTCGGCTGCTAAACAAAAGGTCGGCAGTTCAAATTCACCAGCTGCTCCTTGGAAACTCTATGGCGAAGTTCTGTTCTGTTCTATAGAGTGGCTAGGAGTCGGAATCAACTCAACAACAATGCGTTTGGGTTTTTTCGGTTTTCAGTGGGGGCAGTGGTGGTTCAGTGGTAGAATTCTCACCTTCCATGTAGGAGATCTGGGCTCAATTCCCAGCCAGTGCACCTCTTGTGCAGCCACCACCCTCCTGTCAATGGAGACTTACATGTTGCTGTGATGCTGAACTGGTTCCAGCGGGGCTTCCAGACTAAGACGGACTAGGAAGAAAGGCCTGGTGATCTACCTCCAAAAATCATATGGATCACAAAGGTCTGATATGCTTCCAATTATTGGCATAGAACTGGGCAGCATTTCATCCTGTTGTATGTTGGGTCACCGTGAGTCAGGGGCCAAGTCGATGGTAGCTATCAACAGCACAGTGTGTGAAATCGGTTTTTTTCTTTTAAATCTTATTTCCTAGATGAAGAAATGGACCAGAGAATAAATACCTTGTCCAGAGTCACACTGCTTCTATTAATGGAAAGAGATTTGAAATCTAGATCTGTCTGATCCAAAACCTGTGCTCTTTCAGTATCCCATGTGGGTTGAGTGTTTTATAAATGCTAAATGCTAGCTGTCCACCATTTCTATAGCACACACTATGCACCAGGCACTGTTTTAAGTCAGAGCAACCTAAACTTGGTGGGTGGAAAGATGAGGATTGCCTGCACCTGGGAGAATGGGCCAGGGAAACGGAAGTCTGAAATTTGCCAAAGGAAGCACCCAAAGATGATTCACCGTGGGGCTGAGTCAAGGCAGGAGCAGTCGGCTATGGTACCAGGGTTGGATCTGTACCAGAACATTACTGCAGGTGAAGTCAGAGCAGCCTGAAGTAGGGTCAGACATTCTCCCTGGTGCTGGGCTGCTCAGCACTGCAAAGCTCAGGGCAAGACGGCTGTAACCCTGCAGCGTAGACCAGCTGGAGCTTTAGACTCAGCCAAGCATCTTCTTGGCCGACCCCCGACTCCCTCGAGGCAGTGAAACTCTCAAGTGTGTGGCTTTTGCAGTTGGACCTGGGTCCAGGGCTCTGTTTCCACCTGCTTTCTCTGTGGCCTTGCACCTCAGCTTCCTCATCTCTGGTAACAACTGCCCTATGGGGTTGTTGTTAAGATTCGAATGAGCTCATTTAAGAGATGTGCTTAGCACAACGCCAGCACATTTTAAGTGTTCTACCTATCTCCTCCAAGGTTTTGCTTTCTTAGTTATGCCATTATCTCACTCTCCCTGACATTTCCAAACTCCCCGTCTCTGCTGGCTCCTTCCCCTCAGCCTGAAGCCATTCCCTGGTCTCTCTTGTATGAAAAAACAAGGGAAAAAAATTAAACTCACCCTTCCCTCAATCTACTCTGTGCAGCTGTCCTAGTTATCCTCACATCACCTCCAATCTTCTTGAAAAGAGGACTCATGAGCTGCTGGTCCCAAAGAGTAGGAACCGTGTCTGTTTTTCACCCTTTTGTATCCCCAATGCCTAGCCTAGTGCCTAGCATATAGTTGGCATTCAGATATTTGCAGAATGAACGAATGGATGAGTGTCTCCATGTCCTCATTATACATTCCCAGCTTGCATCCTCACAGTCTAGTTTCTGCCTTTACCGCTCTTCTAAAACCTCTCTTTACAAAATTACCTCTGACTTGATTACCAAAGTTGGCGACTGTCTTTTCGTTCTCTTCCCTCTTTAGAGCAGGATTCCACTTGACAGTATAAAGTCAATGCAAACGTGCTCCAAGGAACACTGGCAAGGCCAGTTGCTTAGCCATCTACTTGGTCACTGAGGTTCAGTGTGCTGTGAGGTCTTTCGAGGTCTTTGTTGGGGTCAGTGGAGAAGACAGTGACATCCCGGGAAGGCACCTTCCCTGATCTCCACAGTGGGAAACAATCTCTCCCTCCTGTGACAAGCTGTGCCAAGCTGCATCTGTGCTTCTCCAATGGAACGATTTCTTTCTAATTTAAGTTGTGGCTAGTTATAACCACGTCTGTGTCACCTACCATGTGTACACCCTCTGAGGGCAAGAGCCAGGCTTTTCTCAGACCTCCTGGCTCGGCCTCTAGAGCAGGCCCTCCGAAATGGACTGGCTGAAAGTATTACTAGTGGAAAGAAGAGGAGAAGAGCTTGGGCCACTACGGAAACCCTAGCGGAGGAGAGCTCTTACAACAGGCCCTTTCACTCAGATCTAGTAAAGCCCTGCAAAGTGCTCTTCCCTGGCCTAAATCCAGTGGGCAGGGTACAAGACAGAAAGACCCTGAGAACTGAGACCTAGCTTACAATCTAACTGGGACAACCAGATACCATGCAAAAGACAGCTAAATAGCAATTCAAAATGTCAAGAAATACTGCGAGGCAATGTGAGTAAAGGCCAAACACGTACCCCATTGCAGTCGAGATGATTCCAACACATAGCGACCCTATAGGACAGAGTAAAACTGCCCCATAGGGCTTCCAAGGAGCGGCTGGTGGATTCCAACTGCTGACCTTTTAGTTAGCAGCCATAGCTCGCAGTAGCTCTTAACCACTGCGCCACCAGGGCTCTAAGGAAACACACAGTCACCTAATATTTATTAAGTACCAGCTACATTTTTTTTTACACGGCAGCTGTGTGTTACAGGACTGAACGCTGAGGAGGAGACCCCTGAGGTTGCAGCAATGAGAGCTGGTTTCTAGAAGAGGGTGGGAACTGAAAACTCTTGATTGCTCCGCTGCGTTTGTCGCAGCACCAGGGAGGTATGTCTCAGCGTGACTTCCGATCTAGAAGCCGCAGTCATTGGACACCACCCTCTTTAAAGTGGAGATAGTTCCAGTATGGGAGAATGGTTAAGAGTTAGTGCTGCAGGTCAGAGAGATCTGGGTTTGAGTTCTGACTCTAACACTGTGGCTTTAGCGAGTCACTTTCTGTCTCTGAACTTCAATCCCTCCACTGTGATAAAGAGTAATGCCCACCTCTAAACACTACACATATATTTACTGAGCACCTACCAAGCGCAAGAAACTGTTGTAGATGCTAGGGATACGGTGATGAACAAAACAACCACATTCAGTTTCCTGACTGAACTCAGAGAACAAGATAGAGGCAAGGTGCTAAGTGTATGTAGGGGTTGGCACACAGCACTCACAACTTAGTCATCAGGGCTACTGCAAGTGTGTAATGGGGCTGAGTTCCTTCCCACTAGGCCAAATTCAGTTTCCACCTACTTGAGGAAGACTTCCTGACCACCCCATTGCATGCGGGAACAGAAGAATGAGGGGACTTTCTCTGAACCCACAACTGCTGCCTAATCATATGCTGTCTCATGACATTGCCGCCTCTCAGCCCAGGTGGTAGGCCTGTGGTCGCCATAATGAGAGGGGGGAGGAGTGGTCTGCCCAGCATTGCCTAGGAGTGACAGACCAGGACAGGGGCCAGGTCCCAGCTGGCCTCAGACTCTGGACTCCTTTCTACAGAAACTCAAACCCCAGGCCTGGCTGGGCCTGGACCTGCACCCAACGGCCAGCAGTAGCAGTGTGACCCCACGGCTGGCTTTGGGAGGGAGACAAGGGACAACCAGCAGAGCCTGGCTGGCTGGCTGCCCATGGACATGCGGTCTCTCTGATCTGGCAGCTGCCGTCCCAGAGTAAGATAAGTCCACTTTCTAGTATTTTCTAAATGTTCAAATGTCATGGCAGTATTTTCCCGACAGAAAGTATTTCCACAATGTAATCAGAACAGATGCTAACTGTAATTAGGTTGGAGCCTTCCCTAGTGTTACGTGAGCCCACAGCTGGGCTCAGGAGGAGGCAGGGTCTCCCACATGCCTGCCACTTCCTGGGCTGGGCTTTGCTGACTTGAAGCACCGCTTGACCATTAAGGGGGGGTCTCTCTCTGTCCCCCACAGCCTCCAATCCTCTGCTTCTGGCAATGGTGCTGGGTCCTCAGAAAACCCAGGACTGTTACACTCATCTGTATCTGATTTGTTCTGGGTCTGCTCTGAGCTTGTCTGAGGATGTGCTGATAACTAGGTAAGCTGACATTTTATCCCTCAATTTTCAAGTTATGGCTACTTTGTTCTACACCCCATCACTTGACCTGCCCAGCTCAGATTTTGGTCTTAGTTTTCACAATAGGTTATCCTCATTTGTAGCCAAATAGAGCATCCTTGGTTATATATAAAAGAAATTCACCTTGATGAAAATTTGGCCCACACCTGGGATTCAGGGTAACCCAGGAGGCCAATGCAAACCCATTGAAAAGTACCTTAGATGAAGAATGTCACCACGCGTATGTGATCAGAAACCTGTCCTATGTCCTCTCAAAACCTCAGTTTTACTCCCTCTAAAATGAAGGCGCACTGTCCCTTCTAGCTCTGTGATTTTAATTCCTCCTCTGCGATAAGTCCTTCATCAGACCCCCAACTCCAGTCTTCACCTCATTCCCTTTTTGCGCTCTCATACAGCCTCCCCTGCTCCCCCTCTACCTGCCTCTCCCACCCCAACTCATCCTGCACACCGTGTTCAGACTCGTCTCTAAACGCAGGACTCCATGGACAGGAGCCTCACTACTAAGTTCACTGCTCGTTAGCAAGTCATTTTGTCTCTCTGAACCCCAATTCCTCCACTGTGAAATAGTACTGCTCACCTCTAGATACTATATTTACTGAGCACCTACTAATTGCAAGAAACTGTTGTGGATGCTACGGGTATGGGGGTGAACAGAACAGCCGCATTTGACGCCCTAACGGAACACGGAGAACAAGATGCAAATTGCTAAGCATAGTGCTTGGCACACAGCACTCACAGTTCCAGAATGGTGTTTAGCGCCTGTGGGCGCTCAATAACAATTTGTTGAATCTAACAAAAACGTCTTTGTCCTACATGACAAAGCGCTGTGTTTATCTGAGTCAATGGCAATGGGTTTGGTTTTTGGTTTCTGTGCTAAAAATCTCTCTTAGAATATATTAAAACCAAAAGCCAAGCCAGTTGCCATCAAGTCTCGAGTTGACTTTGACTCATGGCAACCCCGTGTCAGTCACAGTAGAACTATGCTTCACAGGGTTTTCAATGGCTGATTTTTCAGAAGTAGATTTCTAGGCCTTTCTTCTGAGGTTCCTCTCGAACCTCCAACCTTTTGGTTAGCAGCTTAATTGGTTAACCATTTTTACCATTCAGGTCGCCATAGTCAGGGTCAACTTGACAGCAACTGGTAGACTATATTAAAAAAAAAAAAAAAAACCCACACACAAACCCATTGCTATCAAGTCAGCTTCAACATATAGTGACCCTATAAGACAGAGTAGAACTGCCCCATGGGATTTCCAAGGCTGTAATCTTTATGGAAGCAGGCTGCTACATCTTTTTCAGGCAGAGCAGCCAGTGGATTCAAACCACTGACCTTTCAATTAACAGTTGAGTTTTTTTTTTTTTTTTTCCATTGTGCTTCAGGTGAAAGTTTATAGAGCAAATTAGTTTCTCATTCGATAATCTGTGCATAAAATGTTCCATGACATTTGTTGCATTCCCCACAGTGTGTCAGCACTCTCCCTATTTCTGCCCTGGATTCCCTGTTTCCCTTCATCCTGATTTTCTACCCCTTCTTGCCTTCTCATCTTTGCTTCTGGGCAAATGTTGTCCTTTTGAACTCGTATAACTGATTGTTCTAAGAAATACGTTCCTCTCACATATCATTGTTTATTTTATGGGCCTGTCTACGGTTTCACGGTTTGGCTGAAAGGTGCTCTCTGGGAATGGCATCAGTTACAGGTCAGAAGGGTGTCTTATAGCCACAGTCTCAGGGGTTCCTCCAGTCTGTCAGACTAGTTAATCTGGTCTTTTTTATGAATCTGACTTTTTGCTCTACATTTTTCTCCCACTCTGTCCAGGACCCTCTGTTGTGATCCCAGGTCAGTAGTGGTAGCCGGGCACTATCTAGTTCTTTTGGTCTCAGGGTCATGTAGGTTGTGGTTCATGTGGCCCATTAGTCCCTTGAATCTTTTTTTTTTTTTTCTCACTCTCCTTTGCTCCGGACTGGAAGAGACCAGTAGTTGTATCTTACATATTCGCTCGCAAGCTTTTAAGACCCCAGAAGCTACTCACCAAAGTAGGATACGGAAATTGTCTCCATGAACTATGTTATGCCAATTAACTTGGATGCACCCCGAGTCTATGGTCCTTCACCTTCAAGCATAGGAATTTTGTCCCAGGAGGTGTTTGACTATGTCTGAGAAGTTTCCATGACTGTGCCCCTTGTGTGCTCTGTTGTCTGTATTAACATACATGCAGCACCTACAGTCATGTATGTAGAAATATCCACATCCAAACCTGTATCTGCAGGTGGGTGTGGTATCTTATACCCTCACACACTTCTTTAGCATACCTATCTACCTATGTATCCATTTGTAAATTATTGTTTGTTAATACTATTGTTGCAGGGTTGTCTATGTTATAGTAATTAGTTGCCCTTTATTCTTGCATCCTTCTCAGTGTCTTCCTTTGCCTTAGGCATGTTGTTCTGACTTCCCCCACATTTGTGTATTGCCTTTCCCTTCACCGGTATTAACACATGTCTTCTATCTAGTAATTTTTCCTCCTTCCTACTTCCGTCCCTGGTAACCATTAAATACTGTTTTGTTTTTTTCTTTCTTTCTGTGTGTAAACCTTTTCTTGATTTTTTTTTTATAATAGTGTCTCATTCAATATTTCTCCTTTTGTGATTGGCTTATTTCAATCAGCATAATGTCCTCCAAATTCACCCACGTTGTAAGATATTTCATGGATTCATCGTTATTCTTTATCATCGCATAGTATTCCATTGTTTCTATGTACCACAGTTTATCCATTCATCCACTGGTGGGCACTTAGGTTGTTTACATCTTTTTGCTATTGTAAATAATGCTGCCACCAACATGGATGTTGTCATGGATTGAATTATGTCCCCCCTAAAAATGTGTGTATCAACTTGGTTGGGCCATGATTCCCACTGTGGTATGGTTGTTCTCCATTTTGTGATTGTAATTTTATGTTGAGAGGATTAGGGTGGGATTGTAACATCACCCTTACTCAGGTCACCTCCCTGATCCAAGGCAAAGGGAGTTTCCCTGGGTTGTGATCTGTACCACCTTTTAACTCTCAAGAGATAAAAGGAAAGGGAAGCAAGCAGAGAGTTGGGGACTTCATATCACCAAAAAAGTGGCACCAGGAGCAGAGCGCATCCCCTGGACACAACGTCCCTGCATCTGAAAAGCTCCTTGACCAGGGAAAGATTGAAGACAAGGACCTTCCTCCAAAGCTGACAGAGAGAGAAAGACTTCTCCTGGAGCCAACGCCCTGAATTTGAACTTGTAACCTACTAGACTGTGAAAAAATTAATTTCTCTGTGTTAAAGCCATCCATTTGTGGTATTTCTGTTATGGCAGCACTAGATGACTAAGACAGATGTGCATATGTCTGTTCATGTGACGGCTCTTATTTCTCTAGGATATATTCCTAGGAGTGAGATTGATGGATCATGGTATTTCTATTTCTAGCTTCTTAAGGAAGTGCCACGTTGTTATCCATAATGATTGTACCATTTTACATTCCCACCAGCAGTGTATAAGAGTTTCATTCTCCCTATAACCTTGCCAACAGTTGTTATTTTCTGGGTTTTTTTTTTTATTATTATTATTAATGCCATTATTGTTGGGGTGAGATGGTATCTCATTGTAGTTTATTTTTTTTAATAATAATTTTTATTGAGCTTTAAGTGAACATTTACAAATCAAGTCAGTCTGTCACATATAAGCTTATATACACCTTACTCCATACTCCCACTTACTCTCCTCATTGTAGTTTTGATGTGCATATCTTTAATTATCACAAGCATTTCTTCATGTGTATTTTAGCTACCTGAATGTCTTCTTTGGTGAAGCATCTGTTCATATACTTTGCCCATTTTTTATTTGGATTGTCTTTTTGTTGTTGAGATGTTGAAGTTTTCTGTAAATTTGAGATTAGACCCTTGTTGGATATGTCATAGCCAAAAAATTTTTCTCAGTCTGTAGGTTCTCTTTTTACCCTTTTGGACAAGTTTTTTGATGAGCGTAAGTGTTTAATTTTCAGGAGGTCCCATTTATCTAGTTCATCTTCTGCTGTTTGTACACTTTTAGTTATGTTTGTTATACTATTTATGCCATATATTAGGGCCCCTAGCATTGTCCCTATTAGGTTTCATATTCAGGTCTTTAATCCATCTTGAGTTAGTATTTGTGTATGGTGTGAGGTATGGATCCTATTTCATTTTTCTGCAAATGGTTATCCAGCTTTGCCAGTACCATTTGTCAAAGAAACTGTCTCTTCCCCGTTTAATGGACTTTGGCCCTTTGTCAAAGATCCGCTGTCCATAGGAGGATGGATTTACATTTGGGGTCTCAATTCTGTTCCGTTGGTCTATGTGTCTGCAATTGTATCAGTAGCAGGCTGTTTTGACTACCATGTCTGAATAACAGGTTCTGAGATCAGGTAGTGTGAGGCCTCCCATTTTGTTTTTCGTCTTCAATAATGCTTTACTTATCCAGGGCTTCTTTCCTTTCCATATAAAGTTGGTAATTAGTTTTTCCATCTCCTTAAAGAATGCTGTTGGAGTTTGGATGGGAATTTTTGTATTATATCTATAGATCACATTTTCACAATGTTAAGTCTTCCTATCCATGAGCATGGTATGTTTTTCCACTTATGTAGGTCTCTTTTGATTTCTTGCAGTAGTGTTTTGTAGTTTTCTTTGTATAGGTCTTTTATGTCCCTGGTTAGATTTATTCCTAAGTATTCAATCTTTTGGAGGGGGGGCTATTATAAATGATACTGTTTTCCTGATTTCATTTTTGAAGTTTTCTTTGTTGAGTAATCTAATTGATTTTTGTATGTTGATCTTGTATCCTGCCACTTCGCTGAATCTTTCTATTAGTTCTAGCAGCTTTCTTGTGAATTCTTGGGATTTTCTATGTATAGGATCACATCATCTGTGAATAGGTATTGTTTTACTTCTTCCTTACCAATCTGAATGTTCTTCACTCCCTTTTCTTACCTTATTGCTCTAGCTAGGACTTCCAGTAAAATGTTGAATAAGAGAGGTGATAAAGGGCATCCTTGTCTGGTTCCCATTCTCAAGGGGAATGCTTTCAGTTTCTCTTCATTGAAAATAATGTCGGCTTTTGGTTTTGTATAAATGCCCTTTATTTGTTGAGGAATTTCCCTTCTATTCCTATTTTGCTGAGAGTTTTTATCAGGAATGGTGTTGGACTTTATCAAATGCCTTTTCTGCATCGATTGAGATGATCATGAGATTCTTTTTGTGGTATATTATGTTTATTGATTTTCTAATGTTGAACCATCCTTGCATACTTGGTATGAATCCTGCTTGGTCATGATACATTATTTTTTGATATATTGTTAAATTCTATTTGCTAGAATTTTGTTGAAACTTTTGAGTCTATATTCATGAGGAATATTAGTCTGTAATTTCCTTTTTTCTGGTGCCTTTGCCTGGCTTTGGGAGTATTCCTTCCTTTTCTATGCTCTGAAATAGTTTGAGTAGTACTGGTGTGAGCTCTTCTATGAATGTTTGGTAGAGTTCTCCAGTGAACCCAACAGGGCGAGGGCTTTTTTTGTTGTTCTTGGGAGTTTATTACCTCTTCATTTCTTCTTTTGTTATGGGTCTGTTAAGTTTTTCTACTTCAGTTTGTATTAGTTTAGGTAGGTACCATGTTTCTAGAAATTTGTCCAGTTCTTCCAGGTTTTCAAATTTGTTGCAGTACAGTTTTTCACAGTATTCTCTCTGTTTTATTTCATTTGGTTCTGTTGTAATGTCACCCATCTCATTTCTATTGGGTTATTTGCTTCCTATCACGCTTTTCTTTTGTTAATTTGGGCAGAGGTTTGTCAATTTTATTGATCCTTTCAAAGAACCAATTCCTGTTCTTGTTGATTCTTTCTATTGTTTTTTGTTCTGTTTCATGTATTTCTGCTCTAACTTTTATTATTTCCTGTCTTCTGGTGACTGTGGGCTTCTTTTGCTGCTTTCTGTTTGTTCGAGTTGTAGGGTTAATGTTTTTATTTTGACCCTTTTTTTTTTTTTTTGATGTGCTCATTACTATAAATTGACTTCTGAGAGCTGCTTTTGCTGTGTCCCAAAGGCTTTGGTGTGTTGTGTTTTCATTCTCGTTTGATTCTAATAATTTTTTAATTTTATCTTTGATTTCTTCTATTACTTAGTTGTTTTTAAGCAAGGTGTTATGCAGTTTCCATGTATTTGATTTTTTTTCCTTGCCCTTCCTGTTACTGATTTCTACTTTTTTATAACATTGTAATTAGAGAGAATGCTCTGCATTATTTCGATGTTTTGGGTTTTATTGAGGCTTGCTTTGTGGCCTAAAATGTGGTCTATTCTGAAGAATGATCCATGTGTGTTAGAAAAGAATATATACATTGCTGCTGTTGGGTGGAGTGTTCTGTATACGTCTATAAGGTTGAGTTGGCTGATTGTAGCATTTGGATCTTCTGTACCTTTGTTGAGTTTCTTTCTAGTTGTTCTGTCCTTCACTGAAAGTGGTGTGTTGAAGTCTCCTGCTATTATTGTGGAACTGTCTATTTCTCTTTTCAGTGCTGTTAGAGTTTATGTACTCTGGAGCCCTGTCATTGTGTATGTATATATTTATTATGGTTATGTCTTCTTGGTGGATTAGCCCTTTAATCATTATATAATGTCTTTCCTTATCTTTTATGGTGGATTTTGCCTTAAAGTCTATTTTATCAGAGATTAATATTGCCACTCCTGCTTTTTTTTTTTTTTGGTTATTGTTTGCTTGATGTATTTTTTTCCCATCCTTTGAGTTTTAGCTGATTTATGTCTTTGTGTCTAAGATGTGTCTCTTGTAGATAACATATTGATGGGTCAGGTTTTTTAATCCATTCTGCCACTCTCTGTCTCCTTACTAGTGTATTTAAGCCATTTACATTCAGTGTGATTACTGATAGTTATGAGTTTACTGCTGTCACAATGTCGTGCTTTTTTGTGTGGTATTGACAGTTTCTTTATTCCACTTAATTTTCCATGCTGAGTTCTTTTTGTTTGTGGATTTTCCTTTCATTTATTTCATGGTTGATGATTTTGTGTTTACTCTTTATGTTTTTCTTCTTTTTTATTTTGATGAGTAGGTTTGTTAACTTTCTTTGTGGTTACCTTGAAAGTCACCTTTATCTTCCTAAGTTTAAAGCAGTCTTTTGTTTCTTGAAACCAGTCTTGGTTTCCTCTGCATACGAAAGTTCTGTAACTACACCATTTATTCCCCTTTTGTGTTTTGATGTTGTCATCATTTACAGATCGTCATCTCTTGTTACCTGTTTTCAGTCTTTTAGTTTTGTTTTATTTTTGAGAATTCTTTATCTGGGTTGGTATCTGGCTGATGCTGTCCTGTGTCCTAATCAGAGGTTGTTGTCTGATGTTGTTGGGTCTCTGTCCAAAAGACTTCCTTTAATATTTTTTGCAAAGTTGGTCTGTGTCTTAGTTATCTACTGCTGCTGTAACGGAAATACCACAAGTGGATGGCTTTAACAAAGAGAAATTTATTCTCTTACAGTTTAGGAGGCTAGAAGTCTTGATTCTGGGTACCAGTTCCAGGGGAAGGCTTTCTTTCTCTGTTGGCTCTGGGCGAAGGTCTTGTCATCAGTCTTTCCCTGGTCTAGGAACTTCTCATTGCAGGGATCCCAGGTCCAAAGGATGTGCTCTGCTCCTGGCTCTGCTTTCTTGGCGGTAGGAGACCCACCTGTCTCTCTGCTCACTTCTCTTTTATGTCTCAAAAGAGATTGACTCAAGATACAACCTAATCCTGTAGATTGACCCCTGCATCATTAACATAACTGCCTCTACTCCTGCCTCATTAACATCATAGAGGTTAGGATTTACAACGATAAAATAATCACATCAGATCACAAAACGGTGAACAACCACACAATACTGGGAATCATAGCCTAGCCAATCTGACACACATTTTGGAGGGACACAATTCAACCCATGACAGTCTGGCATTTACGAATTTCCTTCATTTCTGTTTATTTGGAAATGTTTAACTTTGCCCTCTTATTTGAGAGACAATTTTGCTGGATATTTAATTCTTGTTGGTAATTTTTTTATTTGAAGGTCTTATATATGTCATCCCTTTGCTTTCTTGCCTGCATGGTTTCCGCTGAGTACTCAGAGCTTAGTCTTACTGGTTCCCCTTTCTAGGTGACTTTTCATTTTTCCCAAGCTGCTCTCAGGATTCTTTCTTTGGCTTTGGTTTTGTCAAGTTGATATGTCTTGGTGACTTTTTTGGGGGGTCTATTCTGTATAGCATTCATGGAGCTTTTTGGATGGATAGTTTCTCATCTTTCTTGATATTAGAGAAGTTTTCTGTCAGCAAGTTATCTCAATTCTGTGGGTTTGTGTGTGTGTGTGTGTTGCCTCCTCCTGTTCTGGGATTCTGATCACATGTAAATTTTTCCTCTTGATAGTGTCCCACATAATTCTTAGGCTTTCTTCATTTTCTTTTATTATTTTTCCTCAGAGAAATTGATGTCAAGGGATTTGTACCCTATTTTGGTGATTCTGTCTTCCATTGATTCAGTTCTGCTTCTATGTCCTTCTATAGAGTTGTGTATTTCTGAAATTTTATTGTTAATTCTTTGGATTTCTAGTTGCTGTTTTTGTATGATTTCTAATTGTCTATTTTGTCATTTTGTTCTTGTATTGTTTTCCTGAATTCTTCTATTGCTTTGTCTGTGTTTTCCTTGGTTTGTCTGTGGTTTCCTTGATCCCTTAAAGAACCTTATATGTTTGTCTTTTGAATTCCTTATCAGATAGTTCCATTACCAAATATCCTCTGGAAAGTTGTCTGGTTCTTTATTTTGATCACTTGCTGGAGCTATCTTGTCCTGCTTCTTTATGTGATTTGATGTTGTCTATTGTCTTTGAGGCATTAAGATGTAATTATATTTATTTATTTGTTGTATGTTTGTTTGCTGCAGCCTGATTTTTTGTTTTGTTTTGATATATCCAAGTAGGTGGGGCATGCATGTTACTCTGACCACTAGTCTGACCGCACTGGAGCTTTCACCACCTTTCTCTGGGTGAGTGGGGCAGTGGCTGGGTCTGTGAGTGTGAGTCTGTTTGCTGGTCTTGGAGGGTGGCTGAGGATGTAGCTGGTGTTGCTGGTGAGGTAATGTGTCTGTCCAGCTGGTCACCTGGATGTGGGTACAGGGAACATTCTCACTGGTCGCTTAGTTGGGTATTATATGTACACACTGCAGGTTGCCAGGTGGTCAGGGTAAGGGTACTTAGATTGTCAGTCACCAAGCGGGGGGTATACAAACTCTCACCAATGGTCCTGGGTGGGGAGGGCTGTGTGGAGGTGGCCGTAGCAGGCACAAGCCTCTGGTTTTGGGGGAGGGTGCAAGGAGTGAGGCAGGGAAGATGCCACCAGTTCATGGATGCCTGCTAGGAGGGTGTGCACCCATCTGCTATAGCATGACACAGGGAAGGGTATGCCCCTGGTCTTCAGCCCCCTGGTGTAGGTGACTGGAGAAAGTAGGATGTGATGCTGGTCTTCAGGCTCATGGCACAGGTAGCTGGGCATAGGGGCAGGCACCTGTGATTTACAGGCTCCTGACACCAGTGGCTGGGCAGAGCAGGGACACTGCTGGTCCGTGGGCCCCCAGGGCAGGCAGCTGGATGTAGCTGTGCTGCCAGTCCTTGGGCCTCCAGCACAGTTGGATGGGCAGAAGAGGAGCCTGGCAGCCAGGTGAAGAAGCAGACACTGCCAGTCTATGGTCCCTGGCTTGGGTTGCTGGGCTTAGGAGTGGGTCCCCAGCATGGTTGGTTGGGTGGAAGAGGGGATGCCACCAGTCCATGGGCCCCAGCATTGGTGGTGAGTTGGAGAAGCTAGTGCCACTGTTGTGAGATCCCCCAGTGCCAGTGGCCAGGCAAAGAGGTGAGCACCACTGGTCTGTGGGTCCCTGGTGCAAGTGGCTGAGTGAAGGAGGGGGTGCCACCAGTCCATGGCGCCCCAGCTCAGGGGGCAGGGCAGTGGTGGTTGCTGCCAGACCACAATTGTATGTGGCAGGGGTTGGGGGGCACCACAGGTCCACAGGCCTCCAGCACGAGGGGACTGGGAGGGATGCAGTGGGTAAGGTGAGTGCACTTAACTTCTTCAGGCAGGGTGCACTGCTGCCTGGCTGTGGATGTGGGTGCAGAGTCACTCCTGCTTGACTGCACTAAGTGATGAGGGCTTGGGCTGGGAATGCTGCTTGCTTTGTCTCAGTATGGCCATGTTGTGCAGGTTCAGCTAGTAGGGCGCTGACAATCTGTAATTCTCTGTATCCACTGTTTTTGTACAGTCTGTTCTACCACTTGGCATTCAGTCTGATTCTTCACCCTTGCCTTTGACACTCAGGCTTCCAAAGTTGTCATCTATATCCAATTCACTTGTTTTTTTGGGTCTTTGTTGTAAGAGGGATGTTATGAGGCATCTAACTACACCTCCATCTTGGACCACACTCTAGCAGTTGAGCTTTCAACCACTGGGCCACCAGAGCTTCTTTAGAATATATTAGACCCTAAAAATTAAGGAACTGAAAAAAGCCTAGTTAACTTTGTCTAACCCAAGGATTCCTTAAACATATTAGTTCGTAGGACTCCTTCAAACTGGAACACATACTAACAACCTAAGGGAACTGGTGTTCCTTGGGAATGCAACAGGAGAAAGGCTGGGATTCATTTCAAACTCTGTCACAGGCAGGCAAGACCCTTCACCATCAGGTTCTCACCAGCATTTCTGGCCCCTTTGCTTTTTAATCACTGCATCTCTCTCTTCCCACCTACTTCCCCAAATACCAATATTATACGTTCAACAGACTGCCATTCCTTAATCATATTTTGCTATTTCCCACTGGGCCTTGGCTAACACTTTTCCTTCTGCCTAGCATGCCCTTCCCCAGCCCTCCAACTTCATCCACTCTGACATTTATAATTCAGCGTCTACCTGGTGAACATCTGCTCATCTCTTAAGACCTAGTTCAGATATTACTTTCTCCAGGAAGCCTTCCCTTGGGGCCCAGCCCTTCTCTCCCCGAGAGGAAGCCACCCATCCTCTGGGCTTATGCAGCCCCTTGGACACCCCTCTGTTATGTCCAGCTGGGCTGTAGTTACCTGCTTACACATCCATCTCCTCTACCAGCTAAGAGATCTCACTGGGCAGGAATTGGCTTATTCATCTTTGTAGCACCAGTGGCTATGATTTTGTTAAACTGAATGAATAAATGAATGGATGTTCCTTAGCTCTAAATCTTCCAAAGGTTTCTGAAGACTTAACAGAGCATTTAAATTGCTCTGACTGTTAAGATCCTCTATAATATAGCCTAGCCTTCCTTCTCACTACTGCCCAGCATGTAATGTCCCATCAGTATCCTGCTCTGTGGGAAAAAGATATCTGTTTCCATAAAGATTACAGTCTTGGAAATCCTATGGGACAGTTCTACTCTGTCCTATAGAGTTGCTATGAGTCAGAACTGGCTCAATGGCGATGAGTTTGTTTTCTTTGTTGTTGTCACTCAAGATGTTTGTCATTCAGACATATGACAGCCTATTAAAAAAGGTGGAAGCCAGCCTTTTCAATTAAATGGATTTTTATTTTTAAGTAGGATTTCCTTGATGGCCTAGCAGTGCAACCACTCGACTACCTCTACAACCTCTGAATATGACCCTTATAGACGAGGCTCCTCATTTACTGCTATAGAATGATTAGACAATATGAGAGGGTGCGGTAACGGTGTGGGCACTTCAGATAGGTTTCTGAGGTTTTAATCTTGCATCTGCCACTCAACTAGGTGAGAGATCTCAGGCAAACCATGCAAACTAAGTTTCCCTATCTGTAAAATGAGGATTATAAGAATTATACTTGCATCACAAAGTTGTGAGGTCTAGATGAGTAAATGTGTATTATGCAAAGTGCTTAGTACAATGCCCACAGATAGCAAGCATCACAAGTGTTGGCATTTATTATCTTTGTCCTTCACTAAAGCGTCAGCCACCTAGAAGACCCTCAATAAATGTTAACTGATGAGGAGGAAGAGATTTTGGAATAATGGAAAAGGACACTTTGGAGGGATGTCCTAGTAGGATCCATTTATTCATTTCTCCATTAATTCCACATTTACAGTGAGGCTGCCATATGCCAACCAAATAATTTGGGCAGATATCATCCCTCATGTCATCGGCCCTAATGTCCAGAGGGAGACAAGTATACAAACAAAATCACAAATTGGCTGATAGTATTGGTTGAATGCACCTCATATACAGCCACCACCCATCCGTCAGTAGAGGCTTGCATGTTGCCATGATGATGAACAGTTTTAAGTGGAGCTTCTAAACTTTTTTTTTCTAAACTAAGACAGACTAGGAAGAAAGGCCTGGTGACCTACTTCCAAAAATCAGTCAATGAAAACTCTATGGCTCACAGCAGTCTGATCCACAACCAATCACGGGAGTCCAGCCCTCAGGACTGGGCCAGGTTTCATTCCATTGTGCATGGGGTTACCACGACTACAGGGCAGACTCAGTGGCAGTTAACAACATCAATAGGAAGGGATCAAGAGATTAAAGAAGAAGAAAAAATGAGAGACGGAGGGGAGGTTGACTTCATGCCATTGCCTGGAAAGACCTCTCTGTGGAGGTGAATTCAGCTGAGACATAGGGGACAAGAAGGAGCCAGGCCCCAAGTGAGAGTATGATAGAGAGCAGGGGGATGGTCGTCAAAGAGCTGGTGGAAAGGAAGGGAGACGCAAAAATGGGGGAGAGTGCCAAGGCTGAACTTTTCACACCTCAACCTTTTTGCCTAGGGTTGAGGCCCTCATCTCTCCTCTCTTGTTCGAGATAAGATGGAAAGATGTTCCTTCCTTAGGAGGCCCAAGGAAAAGAGGTCCTAAGCCCCCAAAGCCCAGTCATTACCCTGCCTGTCCTGGTGAGCCTGGGTGGAGTGGGTGTGTTGAAACCCCTCTGTCTTCGTTGGGAACATTCATCTGCCCACTGCTGAAGGATCCAGCTCCCAAGCCTGGAAGCAGAGGACAGTCAGACAGACCTCTTCTCCCAGCTCCTCCTCACCCCTTCACTGCAGAATGCTTCTCTGCTGCCAAGGAGAAGGAAGCTTTTCCTCTCTCTGACTCCCTCCCTCTCCTCACCTGCCTGAGGAGCTCCAGCTGCTAAGGGAGAAAGAACCTCTTTGCCTTCTTGCTCCCTCCCTCCCTCACCTGCCTGGGGAGCTGGCGCCAGGAGGAAACCCACAGAGCCTGGAGAGATTCTTCCAGGACAAAAGCAGGAAGACACCAGAGAATGTGCTCTGACCATTAGGGGCCTCTGGCGGGGAGCCCTGTCTGCAACTCATCAAGCAACCTTTTGTTACCTGCTGCTGGGGGATTATTGACCCAATTGGCTATTCTGAAAAGGTTATCAGTTTTAAAATCCTACCTGGCCTGAGGGCTGTGCTTTCCTGAGCTTTAGCTCTACCACCAGACATGAGATTTGCATGTGTGAATCCATTAGGGTACAGCTTTTACTCCTTAGATTTATGTGGGACCCCGTACTTTGAAAGGCTAAATCCGGGCTTGCTAATCATGACAGTAGGAAACTGTCATTGTCCTGACAACAAAGCCTATTGCTTTTGCCATGAAAAGGACAAAGAATTTTGAGAGCAGACCTGAGGTTTATGCTAACCCAGCTGCTCCCTGCCTAACTGCTCCTCCCACAGGTATTCACTGATGTAGATACTCACAGGTCAGATTTTTGCTGAACTAAAAAAAAAAAAAAAATTTTTTTTTATTATAAGCAGTTGATGCCTTTGAATTATGGTGTTAAAAAGCAAAGATGTCACTTTGAGGACTAAGGTGTGCCTGACGTAAGCCATGGTATTTTCAATCGCCTAACATGCACGTGAAAGCTGAACAATGAATGAGGAAGACCCGAGAAGAATCGATGCCTTTGAATTATGGTGTTGGCGAAGAATATTGACTATACCATGGACTGCCAGAAGAAGGAACAAAGCTGCCTTGGAAGAAGGATAGGCAGAATGCTCCTCAGAAGCAAGGATGGTGAGACTTCATCTCATATACTTTGGACATGTTATCAGGAGGGACCAGTCCCTGGAGAAGGACATCATACTTAGTAAAGTGGAGGGTCAGCCAAAAAGAAGAAGACCCTCAATGACATGGATTGACACAGTGGCTACAACAATTGTGAGGATGGCGCAGGACCGGGCAGTGTTTTGTTCTGTTGTGCATGGGGTGGCTCTGAGTCAGAACTGACTCCATGGCACCTAACAACAACATTACAGCCATACAGTTTCATGACAACTTGAGTCTTCCCAGTTACTGAATTTCAGAAAGAATCGCTCTCCACTCCCACCCCCACTGGCTACTGAATCAGGCAGCAAATAAACAGAGATAAAACGTTGCTGGGGCTTCAGAGATGCCCCTCTCTTTGGTGGAGGAGGAGGTGGTGGCTGAGAAGAACAGCCAAGACATCAGGAACAGGAGCTCCCAGAGAGGTTTTGGCAAGATCTGTGGAAGTGTCCAGAAAGAAATGCTAACAACTATTCCCTGGTGGTAAGGATAACATCAGGCAGCCCCACTGTGTTAACACCATCTCTCCTGTTTTTCTGTTTGCTCATCTAGTTTTGAACCAGTTTATCTTGGCATGGCCTCTGCCTACAAGCCCGAGTTGCCCTAACCGCTCCCCTCTCCAGGGATCCTGAGATGAGAATAATATGTGACTGTGGAAGGAAAGAGCTGGGTGCAGACACAGTCATATTTCGGGGTTGTTTTAAAGGCAGGGGGATGATTGGCCGTTCCGAGCAGGGGTGGGTAAGTGGTGCTGGGAACCAGCCTTGCAGACAGAGAAATCTGTTTATCTTCACACTCGGAGAAGCAATCACTCTTCCCGTGACAGCAGAGAGTACTGTAGCGAGCACATTCCAGGGGCAGGGATGTGTGGGCTTCTTAGCCAAGTGGCCTTCCCCTAATCAGCAGTGGGTCTCAATGAGATAAAATGGAGCGAGATCAGCAGGAAGCCTGTTCCATCTTTCCCCTAGGTCTTCAGAAGAAACTTTGATCAAAGGAGAAGTGGTATTTGTGAAGAGCCGAGAAACTTGAAAGAAAATCCGCAGTGGGCATGGATATTTGTTTATATTTGTCTGGGTTTCTGGGGCAGCCTGGCCTGCAGCTATTCAGCAACTGTTGCCTTCCTCCATTTCTCCAGTGACCTTTTTAAAAGTTAAAATGTTCTTATAACTCTAATATTTCCAAGCACCTAATCATTAACAATTTTACAAATTAAGGAGGCACAGTGATGGTTCATTCTGATTTTACAACTTTTAATATCTCTGAGAATAGAAACACTTAGCAGTGTCTCAGCAATGTTTGTCTCTGAGGCTTCAGAAAAGAAGGCTCTTGGGTATGAGACTGTACAGAGAGAAACCAAATGTGTGTGTATGTGTGTGTGTGTGTGTGTTGGGGGCATTTTCTAGATCAAAGAGTTTCATTTGGTGTCCTTCCTTCCTTCCCTCCTCTTCCTCCCCGCCTCTACCACAGATCATTTTGAAAAGGACTCAGATCTCTTTTCCCACACACAGGCTGACCTGATAGTGGAGGAATGAGTGGGGGAGGGGTCCACTCTGGTGTGTAGTTGGCCAATTCAGCACCCTTAATCTCTGATCTAAAGAAAATCCCCGCAAAAGGAGACAGTCAAAGATGGCTATACAGTGTGGAGGTGCAAAGAGGAAAAACAGACGTCCCACTTTGATTAAGGACAAGACAAGTAGCATTGCTCGTACCGCTACAGCCAAAACCACGTCTAATAACAGCTGCCATGTAGAGTGTCTCGTATGTTCCAGAGATTGTGTTAAACGCTCTACATGATTTATCCCATTTCAGCCTACAACAGCAGTGTGATAGAGATGACCCCTGACTTACAGATGGGGAAACTGAGGTTAAGGGAAGTTAACTGGCTTAAGGCTACTCAGCTAACAGGCTGGTAGAGCCTATATTGACACCCAGGTCTGCCTCACTTCAAAAACTGAGCTCAGTCACTCTGCGATAAATGTTGCCAAATGGTAACATGGATACAAATCCAGTGCAGGGACTCATCTGACAAGTGTGGGCAATACACTGTCCACTGAAATGGAAACAAAATTAATAACATATGTTAGTAAACGCGGACGTCTTTTTGAGAAAAGAAGGACTGTGGCTCGGCTGACAGATGTTATCCTATACGTCACTGACCGCGGCACATCTGGAAACAGAGGCTAGCCTTGAACTCAGATGTATTCCAGACACACACTGGTCCCCTGCCTCCCCCTTGGAAAAACCTTTGCTGGGTCCTGCTGTGCCCTCCAGCTACGATCCTGCTCTCTCTTCCCTTTGCCTGCCAAACTTTCTGAATGAAAAATGGAGCCACTCATCATCCCATTTCCTCCACTACCCCGCCCCCCTCCCCACTCCAGCTTCCTCCCCACTGCTCTCCTGAAACTTTTCAGAGGTCACCAGTGAACGAGTCATTTCCAGATCCAATGATTTCTCCATCCTTGTTCTCCCTGACCTTCCTCAAGCATCTGATGTTCTTTCTCATGCCTCTCTCTCCCTCGATTCTGTGATCCTGCCCTGTGTGCATCCACCTGTTCCCTCAGCTCTGCTGGGACTCTTCACAACACAGCCTTAGAGGACCAGACATTGCCCCTCTTCTCCTTTTTCCCCACATTCTGCTCTCTCTTAGTGAGGTCTCCTGTTTCTAACTGCTTCAGCTATTGTCTCTGGGAAGAAGACATTTAAGGGGATTTTGTGGGAAAAGAATAGGATCAGAATCTGGCCATACGTCTCCACACCATCTGGTCCTGTGTATGTGGCTTAGTTTTCTGAATCTCTCTTTTCTTTTCTGTAAATTAAAGATGGCAACAGGTACTGCACAGGGCAGACAGGACTCTTGAATTAGATAATGGGTGTGAACATTCTACATAAACTGCAAAACACTGTAAAACCACTAATTGTTGCTGTTTCCATCATCTTTATTTTTCAACCTTCTGCTCTAAATACAGTACTCATCAACTTTCCCTGAAAATTTGGAGCAGGACTCCCCAAATCCCAACAGTGCCATTCCCATCCTAAAGTATAGAAATATCGTGAGTTATCATAAAAATATATCAATTAACATCCAATTGAGTGGACCTGACAAGAATTTTATGTCCTCCAGCTCAGTTGAACCCTAGCCACTTGCCAAATAGTCCTCTTCCTACCTCTGGTCAAGCTCAATACCCACAATGATTGCAGCTAACCTTCCCTCTCTCTTATTAAATTATCCATTTTCTCTATACCAACCCCCAGTTCACAAAGATGAGAGCACCTCAGGTTTTGGAGTAAGAGATACATGGGTTGAAATCCTGGCTCTGATCTTCATTAGCTGGACAACCATAGGCAATGCATTTAAACTCTCTGAGCCTCAGTTTGCTCACTGGGAATAACACCCATTCTGAAGGAGTTAAGTACAATAACAGATTAAGATATCAGGCAGGTAAAGTGTAGTCAGCCTCACTTCACACTTTGAAGCTCAGTATCACCTGCTTTTGCAGCTAAAATTTTTATCTTCCCCTGTAATCTCAAAGAGAGAGATGTCCTTCCTCTGTTGAACACATGGTGACCTCACCACCTAAGCTCTGGTCCTGATCCCTTCTTTCCTCCTTGAAATCCTGCCAGCAACTGGGTCGCTTTCAGAAGCTACCATGTCTGCCAGAGCCATGCCCCAAGCTTCCCAAGGATGCGTCCCACTACCCCCACTCCCTACCTCTGCCTACCTCGCCCCTCTTCTCATCCTTCTATCCTTCTGACTCAACTTCAATCACGCCCTCAGGTCTGCACCAACTTGGGAAAGAGAAACAATCACTGGAACTTGACGGCCTTCTCCCAACCATCACTTCCTTTTCCCATTAGCTGCTGAATCTGTAAGCGTGTGCTCAAATCTGCAGCGGGTTTAAGATGAACTTCTTTGTGATGCCTGCTTTTCCCCTTCAGCTTCTACCTCGTTGGTCTACGAAACACTGTCCTTAGGACACGGTAGCTTTTTTTTTTTTTTTTAAACAAAGGCTTGTTTTTATTCTCCACCTTCTTGGAATTTGATAGTAATATCTTTTTTTTAACCCCAAATTTGCCTCCTCTAGAGGTTCATGTATTCTTTCTCCTGCCTTGGTCTCCCTTCTGCTGCTAAACTTTTCAACAAGAGTCTCTGACTCTGAGGCAGATGCTTCTTGTGTTTCCGCACAGCTCACAGCCTCCTTTTCTAAAGAGTGCCTCCAATGCACAGAAGGCCATGTCCCTACTGCGTGACCCTGTGACCTTGGACATAGCTGATTGATCCACGGATGAATCATGCCCTCAGGGCCCCGACCTAGAACATGTGGTATAGAGGGGAGAGACAGAGAACCTGGGCATTGTCAGTACTAAATCACATCAATGGCAGGACTCCAGAGAAAAGATCACCTTCTACTGCCCCGTCCCCAGAACTGCCCTGGGTCTTTTCCTTCCCCACTTGACTTGCCCAATTCTTTCTCCTATTTCCAAATAGTCTCTGTACATTCCCTTTCTTAGTTTAATCTAGACAGTGTTCTCTTATGTTGCTCAACCCTAGTGAACACAGTCTAACCCCTTATACATTCTTTCTCGTGTTCAGTAACTATCAAGTGCCCCCTACGTGCAAGGTTGTGTACTAGTCTCTGTGAGAGATTCGAAAGCATGAGATTCCTGCTTCCCTGGGTCTTACAACCTAAGAGAAGCAGATTTACAGAAACAACTCTAAATACAGGTTTGATTGTGATCTGTTATAGTGGAGGCACCAGGAGATGTTACCGGGAAATTCATTTTGACTGTGGGTCTTTGGGAAGACTTTATAAAAGCCATGATATGTGAACGGGGCTTCAGTGATGGGGGGAAAGTGCATGCTGTGCGAGGAAACCGAAGCAGGAGCCCAGGTGCGTGGGGAGCCGGGAAGGGCACATCAGAAGAGCAGCCTCTCGTTCAATTTCCATGTACATAGTAGGAAAGGAGATGAGAGAGTTTGGGGACAGGCCTAAAGGATAAGGAATGCTGGGAAATGGGAAGAAATAGAAGACTGGGGGTCACTGAAGTTGTGGGAGCAGAGCTGTGATTTATGAAAGTAAATCTGACAGTTTGGTGTAAGATGAACAAGAAAGAGGGGAGAATGTCTAGGAGAGGTGCTTGTTTCTGAGGACTGCCACAGCCAATTATCACAAATCTGGCAGCTTAAAACACCCGAGATTTATTGTTTCACAGGTCTATAGGCCAGAAGTTTGAGAAACCAAGGTGTCAGCAGGGCCATGTTCCCTCCAAAAGCTCTAGGGGAGAACTCTTTCTTGCCTTCTCCAGCTTCTGGTGGCTCCTGGTATTCCTTGGTATCTGGCAGCATCACTCCAGTCTCCACCTGTTTCTTCTCTGTGTGTCTCTGTATGTTCTTTTTGGTCTCTTATAAGGACACGGTCATTGGGATTTAGAGCCCCCCCTAATCTAGCAGGAGCCCTGGTGGCAGTGTGGTTCAGAGCTCAGGCTGCTAACCAAAATGTTGGCAGTTTGAATCTACCAGCCACTCTTTGGAAACCCTGTGGGGCAGTTCTACTCTGTCCTACGGGGTTGCTACGAGTCAGAATTGACTCGATGGCACACAACAACAATAACTAGTCTAATATGGTCTCATCTCCATCCTTACCTATTTCCAGATAAGGTCATATTCTGAGGTTCTGAGTGGACATGAATTTGGGGGGTATACTATTCAACCCACACGAAGTCCTGGGTGGTACAAATGATTAAGCACTTGACTACTAGGCAAACGGTCAGCAGTTTAAAACCACCCAGAGGCACCTGGAAGAAAGACCTGGTGATCTGCTTCTGAAAGATCACGGCCTTGAAAACCCTATGGAGAAGTTCTACTCTCCGTACATGGCATTGCCATGAGTCGGAATTGACTCGACAGCAACTAACAACAACACAACCCTCAACCCACTGCAGGAGGTTATTGCAGCGAATCAAAGGAGAAGTACTTCAAACCCAATCTAGACAGAGGTGGTAAGCCCAAAGAAGAGGGGAGAGGGCCCAAGCTCTCTGAGAGGTGGGATGGATGGGATTCATTAGCTGGGTTGTGGACACGAGGGGGACAAAAGAAGCCAAAGATGAAGTCAGTGTCTCGTTGATCCATTTCTTCAACCCCAAACCCTGCAATCTGCTGCCACTGCCATCTCAGATGGGCCTCTCCTTCCTAATTTCAACCACTCCTCTGAGCCACTATGACCCCCTGATCTGAGACTATCTTAGGGGATGCATCCCCAGCAAATCCTGCGGTGCTGTGTGTCTCCCCAGCATCGTTCAAGTAGCGTAGCCTTAAAAAAGAAAAAAACTGTATGACATTTTCTGAAGAATTGTGTAGAACGTATGCGATGGGAGGAGTGGGGATGAGCAGCAGCCCAGCCACTTCCTTTGTGAGAAGGGCAGGTTCTGTGAACACATACGCACCTTAGGCCTTTTCCCTTTTCCTTCAGCACCTACTTCCAGAACACATCTTTATTCGCCCCCTAAGCTCTGCCCTTGTTGCTGTTCTGCCATTTGCATACATCACAGTTCAGTCACACCCCTGACCACTGAGACAGAGATTTTCCAAACTGAAAGTAATCTTGTAGATCACTTCAAGTATGAAGGAATTGGGGTCTAGAGGAACTAAGAAACGTCTCCAAACCTATACAAGTTCTTCCGTTGTTACTCACCTACGCAAGCAACCCTAAGCAGGCAACCTTACCTCTCTGGACCTCAGAGTCTTCATCTGCAAATGGAAATGAAAACTGTCCTTATTTCATAGGGTTTGGGATAGGAATAAATAAGACAGTGTATTTTTTTTTTTTTTTTTTTTTAATGTAAAGTGCTTAGAACAGTATCTGGGACCTCAACAAATGTCCACAATTACTATTATTGACGGCTCAGGTATCATTTTTGTCACTTATAACTTTGAATGTATATATTATACCCATTGTCCCATTAAGCCAACAAGTATTTACTGAGTACCTACTGTGTGCCAAGCACTGTGCTAGGTGCTGGGATGAATTCAGTCTCTGCCCTAGGTTTTCCACAGGTCAGTGGCTGTGTGGTATAATGTTGGCGGGCAGACAGTGCTGCAGAATACCACTGCAGGCATCAGGAAAGCTTTCAGGGGAAGGTGACATCTGATCTTCTTTAGGGATGAGAGCCCCTCAGAGGCATTCCAGCCTCAGGGAACAGTCCAGTCAAGGCCCAGAGCTGAGCAGACAGTGGTCAAGGAGGGCAGTGCTGAGAAAAGAGGCTACAGAGGGGACTTCAGGCCAGACTGGGAAAGGTTCTTGTAACAAAATTGACTGTCCCCTAGGGGTAATTAGCAGTGCGCTTAATTCAAAAAATTACTTCATCAATCTCTTTTTCTCTTTTGACATGCAGGAAAATGGATTCATTCTCGGCTTCAGTGATTACACTATGTATTTGATTCCCAAATCTACATTTCCAGTTCTCCTCACCACAAACCCCACCTCGCTGGACCCCTGTGTAGCTGAAATATTGAAGATTACACCCCAGTATTTCCTGTTACCCCATGCCCTTCCCTTACTGGAAACTAGACCAAAGGACATTATTCAGGGCCTTAAGAAGGGAAGGGTTTTGTCACCCAAAAGTCCAGGCCTTGGAGGGATTCTCGGCACACAGAAAAAACAACTTGATCAGGGCAAATTCTCCCATTCTTGAGGCACAGTGAAGATGTTCTGTTGTGGAAGGAGGAGGAAAGTCCACGCTGGGATGGGGCCAGTGACAAGAGCTCCCTAGCAGGTAGACTCCTAAGGAAGGATACCTGTGCAGCTTCTCATTTGGCCTGGGGAGGAGGGGGTGGAAATGACAACAGAAACCACAGATGGGTTTGGGGCAGGGCTTCCAACCTGTTCCTTCTGGTTCGAACCCCCGCTGAGAATTTGCATTTCCACCCCCAGATATACTGAATCAGAATCTACAGTTTAGCAAGATCTCCAGGTGATTCTTATGTATAACAAATTTTGAGAACTACTGCTCTGCTAGTGGTTCTCAGAATTGGTCCCTAACCAGCAGCTTTAGCATCACCTGGGAACTTCTTAGAAATGCAGCTTCTCAGCAGGGGTTGAAACAGGATTGAAAAGACCTGGTTGGGGAAGCAAAGAGCAGAGGACACTTACAGTCCAGTCCATGGGCAGAGTCCAGGAGGCAGCAGTCTAGAGCGGCTGTGTGAGTACCTGAGCTGCTGGGCAGTAGAAGCAGCTCCCCTGAGCCTGACAGGCGCAGAGAACTACCAAGAAAAGGAGACATCTCAGCACCAAGCTGGGTAGATGAAGACTGAGTACAAGATACTCTACGTGAGCCCTCTAGGTCTCCATCAACCCTGAGGGAAAGCAGGAGGGCCACCTAACTGACTGCTGTTAAACTTCTGCCACCCTGAGAGACATTCATTGGACTTACAGGAATTTCCTTTATTATACATGTGGGGCTTGGGGATACCCCCTACGCCTACATAAAAAATGTAAGTGCAAGGGGACACTGAGTTTCTGCTAGGGTGATGGAAAAATGGAAATGGTGATGGCTGAACAACACGACGGACATATTTCACGTCACAGAACTGTACGGTGATAACGAACAACACGATGGACATATTTAATATTACTGAACTGGGCGGGGACAGATGAACGGCATGATGACAATATTTCACATCACTGAACTGTAAGGTGATGTTGAACAACACGATGGACATATTTAATATCATTCAACTGTAGATGTGAAGGTCATTTAAATGGCAAATGCTTTGTTACCTGTATATTTACAACAATAATAAAATAGACAAAAGGACTTCAGTACAAAAAAAATTAAGCCTAGTAAATCTATCTTTAAACTCTTTATATGCCATGTTTTATTTCAACAAATACTTTTTGGGCACCCACTGTGTAAAAGGCACCCAAAAGTGTCCAGTAGGGGAGTCAGACACACAAGTACGTGCATGATCGAAGTACTAGCAGCCTGCTGGGGGAGCAGAAAGGAAACGTGCATTCTGACTGATGGGAGGGAAAAAGCTTGGGAAACGGGGTGGCATTTGGCCAGGGCTTGCAGGGATGGGTAGGGCTTTGACAGGGAAACAGAAACTGTTGCTGAATGCTGAAGAAGTCCTCTGAGCTTAGAGCACAAGGCTGGACAGAAGGGTCCTCAGGGGACAGGTATCTCCCAGATCCCAGCTTAATTCTCTATAAACAGGTGCCTCCATTCCCCAAGTCCTTAGGGTCATGTTTTGATGCTTTTCTTCCTTCTCGTAGCCAGTCACTTTCAGGTCTTGTTTTTAGGACTTAATCAAGTTTCTTACAACAACAGCAATAAACATCATAAACATAAGAATAATAGCAATGGCCATTTAAGGAGCTTTTTACCTAAATTATCTTCTTTATCCTCACAATAATCCTAAATGAAGAAAAAAATTATTATCCCATACAGGAATATTACCTTCCCTTTTCCAATCTCCACTCTAATCCTAATAGTGTCTAGATAACTATTAAGACTTCTAAGATGCTCTTGAATCATCCAAAATGATTTTTGTCTCATACATGTATTATTGTCTTCTTAACAAAAATAATTTTAAACCAACCTCCAAGGTATTCTTGCCTGTAAATATTTTTTCTGCTCTTCCTTCAACTATTATAATTTCACATCTCTCTTCCCAAATATGATTTTCAGTGTAACATTTAGTTGTTCAAGAGCATACTCACCGGTTCCTACCTGTCTGCCTTTCACCATTTTCCACCCTAGGATTTATTCAAGCTGTTTTCCTTCCCTCTCCCTGGAATATCTTCCCTGACCTCTGCCCTCTAGAAAAATCTGTTAAAATTCTACCCATTCTTCAAGACTGGGTTAAAATGCTACTTCTAACATGATGCCTTCTGAGAGTCTTCCCATCAGAATAGTTCTCTCCCTCCTCTCTGTTCCCACAGATTATTGCTTCTGTGTCTATTACATGTCTGGATTCACATTCTGTGTGGATTGCCCTTCCTCTCCCCCTAGACCGAATCCACACCCTACACCTTCTGCGGGTCCTGTGTATCCTCACTGCTCATGTACACAATTTTACTCAAACAAGCATTTGTTGAATTGAATCAATGAAAACAAAGCCCAACTTCTCAACCAGGAGCTCAGGGACCTCCCTGGGGTTCTCCTTTCCCATACTCTGTTTCTCCAGCACATACATTGGATTTTTGTGAGGCCAAGGTCATTAACACTATCGTTTCCTCTTCCCCTGGTTATTGTCTCCTAAAATGGAGGCGGAAGGAACTCGGTGAGCATCTGGCAGCCAGAACTGCCTGCTCCGTGTTCTCAACAGGCAAACGCCACAGGGCAGGGGCAGGGTGGGGGGGGTGCTCTGGACTTCCACCATTGGAGCAGTCTCCCGGGGGGCCACCCCGAAGCAGTGGGCAACCGTGGTTTCAGGGAGCTGAGATTGCTGCTGCTGGAAGCCTGGACAAAATTCAAAAGCCAGGCCCAAATTCCAGCAGATTTTCAAAGAGATGAAAGAGGAAATACAAAGGTGAAGAGGACTCATGGTGAGCTCTCGCTGATTTCTTTTTCAAACTAACAACAAAAAGCTAACCTGGAGGAAGTGTCCCTGAATCAGTTAAGGTACAGGCGAGCAATCCACTGAACTCTGTTTGAAAGATGTCTGTCCAAATGCGCTTTAAAATGCTCAGAAGGGGAAAAGACAACGTCCTTGTAATAAGAAATTACTGTTCAAAATCTCTATTATAAAAGGGTGATGCTTACATGAATAATATTAGGTGCCAGAGATACCGAATACAACCATATGCTGAGCATATACCATGTGCAAGGTCTCAGAAGCTTGTACTAAATTTCTTGAGTAGTTTGGGGCTGGAAGCAAGAGGTTAGGACTTGGGTGTAGGTGCCCAAAATGTCTTGCTCCACCTTCTAAAACATAAGCGATAATACATAGAGCATAGCTTGCAAGAACAAGAGTAATCCCATGTCTTCATCCCTAGATCTTCATTCCTGGAGAGATGCAGATATTATAGAAAATAAATAGCATGTGGCTTGTCTTTAATTCTTTAGTAATCAGGAATTAAAAAGAATAGGTATTGTAGATATCTAAACCAACAAAATGAGAATCAAGAATATATTGTGTACTCCAATTTTCTAATTTTGTTGATGATAAAAGAATGAGTCTCAAAAAGGTTGACCGACCTGCTCAAGGTCACCAAAGATACAGATTCAAACATTCATAAACACAGAGAAACTGAAGGGAAATAACATCAGAAACTGAAAGCCTCGTTTTCATGAAACAATTCTTAAAGATAGCAAGAGGGATAAGGCGATTTCCCATCTCATTCTAATGGCTTTGGCCACCCTGGCAAACGGGAAGAGGTTTGACCCACAGCATCTGGCTGTCCATGTGCCCCCAGGCTGGAGAGGTCACACAGAAAAACAGCCGATGAATCAGTTTTCAAATCATGGTGGCTTTTAGAAAACAGCCAGCCAGGGTGAGACCAGAAAGAAGAGAGGGAGGGACAGAAAGTTAAAGCCTTTTAAAAGCTTTCCACAAAAGGCAAAGAGTTCTCCTCCACCAATCCTGACCCCTACTGACCTCATGACCTTGTTACCTAAGGTCAGTTTAACACTTTAGAAATGGTCCTGGCTGGCTCTGTAACCTCTGTCACTCACAGCTAACAAATATGCCTTTTAAAGGGTCACCTTTTGGCCAGAAGCTGGCAGATTCTTTCCTTTCAATTCACATATTACCCATAAGTCTCTCTGGTTTCTATTAAGAATTCAAGCTATCTAATTTAAAACCATTTTCAGCAACACAAGATGCTGCAATAGTTTCCACACAGAATTCTCTGAAGAGCCTAGTTAACACTCAATTTGGAAAACGGAGTACACTTTATAGGAATATACAATGTGGACATTAACAGAGAAAACATAGTGTATGCCCCTGTAATCTTTCATGCCGCTTTCCAAGAAGGGGAGAAGATAGGGTAGCTGGAGGCTTAAATTTTAGGGAGTCAACTAGGTCCTGTATTTGGAGGAATTGTCAACAGCCTCTGGTGCAGAGAAGGATGCTTGGAGAGAAAGAGCAGGGGGCCTGGCAAGGCAAGCTTAGTCATCCTCAGCCATTTACGGTTGTTATAGTCAAATGCTGAGAGACCAAGAGCAATTGTTTAAAGTGAGGAGTTGACTTGTGCAAATAGACAAAAAGACTACAGGTATTTGGCATGGTTACCAAGTTTCAATTTTATTCAAGGCAGGAGAGCAATGAAAGGAAGTATTAAACATGGTCCCCAGCCCTCTAGTTGCTTATATTTTACTGTAAAAATATCTTGCTTCTCTAAGGATTTACTAGATCAAGATTTAAATAAGGAGCAAGCTGAATTCAGCAAGACTCTCTTAAAAGAGTAGACTTTGCTTCCCAGTTCTGGTCCTCAGGCTTCCTTCCCTAATGAAATTCAATTCAACCACACTGTGCTGGGTGCTAGGAATTCAGAACTAAATAAAGCATAACCCCTAGTCTCAACAAGCTCAGGATGAGGGAAAGAGACACTAACTTGTAAACTAACATGTGAAATGAAGGGCAGTGTGAACCAGAAGTACGCAGGAGTGTAGTGGAGGAAGGAAAACAGGAAAGGCTGCATATGAGTGATGTGGCAGTGTGGTAGCCTGCCTCCAGGATGGCCTCAATTAGCCTCACCTTCTGGTATTTATACCCTTGTGGAGTCTCCTTCCACATTGTATCAAAGTTAGCTTCTGTGGCCTATAGAACATGGGGAAATATTGCTATGTGGCTTCTGAGGCTAGACCCTAAAAGATATTGCTGCCTCTGCTTTGCTCTTTTGGATCACTTACTCTGAGGGAAGCCAATAGACACGTCTTCAGGACGTGCAAGAGAGTCCCACATGAGGGAAATTGAGGCCTTCCACCAACAACCACCACCAACTTAATGAGTCACTTTGGAAATGGTTCCTCCAGCCCCAGTCAGCCTTCAGATGACTGCATACTTAGCTGACATCTTGACTGCAACCGCATGAAAGAACTGAATTAAACCACTCCTGAGTTCCTAGCCCATTGTGGTATGCATAGGAGCCCTGGTGGCACAGTGGTTAAGTGCTTGTCTGCTAACCAAAAGTTTGCTGGTTTGAACCTACCAGTTGCTCCGTAGGACAAAGATGTGGCAGTCTGCTTCCATAAAGATTATAGCCATGGAAATCCTATAGTGCAGTTCTACTCTGTCTTACAGGGTAGCTATGAGTCAGAATTGACTCAACAGCAATGGGTTTGGGTGATAACCAGAATAACGACCTTCCCCAATGATGTCCATATCCTAATCCTGGGAGCCTGTGAATATGTTACATGGTAAAGGGTAATCAAGGGAGCAGATGGAATTAAGGTTGCTAATCAGCTGATGCTAAAATAGGGAGAGTAGCCTAGATTATCCAGGTGGGCCCAATGTAATCACAAAGGTCCTTAAATGCAGAAGAGGGGGGCAGAAAAAGACATCAGAGTGGTCAGTATGAGAAGAACTCAACCAGTCATTGCAGGCATTGAAGATAGAGAAAAGGGACATGAGGCAAGGAGTGCAGGGAGCCTCTAGAAGCTGGGAAGGGCGAGGAAATAGATTTCCCCTAGAGCTTCCAAAAAAGGACCACAGCCCTGCCAAGACCTTAATATTAGCCTAAAACAAAAAACACTAAACCCAGCATAGTAGACTATAGGATTGTCCAATTCAAAATGGCCAATACCAGTCCATTTCAGCTCACTAATGCCTAGGATATTGATGTTTATGCGTTCCATTTCATTTTTCACGATTTCCAATTTTCCTAGATTCATACTTTGTACGTTCCAGGTTCTGATTATTAATGGATGTTTGCAGCTGTTTCTTCTCCTTTTGAGTCGTGCCACATCAGCAAATGAAGGTCCTGAAAGCTTTACTCCATCCATGTCATTAAGGTTGACCCTACTGTGAGGAGGCAGCTCTTCCCCAGTCATCTTTTGAGTGCCTTCCAACCTGGGGGGCTCATCTTCCAGCACTATATCAGACAATGTTCTGCTGCTATTCATAAGGTTTTTACTGGCTAATGCTTTTCAGAAGTAGACTGCCAGATCTTCTTCCTAGTCTGTCTTAGTCTGAAACCTGAAACCTGGGTGACCCTGCTGGTATCTGAGTACCAGTGGCACAGCTTCCAGCATCACAGCAACACACAAGCCCCCACAGTACGAGAAACGACAGACAAAGTCATTATATCAAAAAAAAATTAGGCAATATTCAACCATTTCAAGAGGTGGCATGTGATCAGGAACCGATGGTACAGAAGGAAGAAGTCCAAGCTGCTCTGAAGGCATTGGTGAAAAACAAGGCTCCAGGAATTGATGGAATATCAATTGAGATGTTTGAACAAACAGATGCAGTGCTGGAGGTGCTCATTCGTCTATGTCAAAAAATACGGAAGACAGCTTCCTGGCTGACTGACTGGAAGAGATCCATATTTATGCCTATTCCCAAGAAAGGTGATCCAACCGAATGTGGAAATTATAGAACAATATCATTAATATCACATGCAAGCAAAACTTTGCTGAAGATTCAAAAATGGCTGCACCAGTATATTGACAGGGAACTGCCAGAAGTTCGGGCTGGTTTCAGAAGAGGACATGGAACCAGGGATATCATTGTTGATGTCAGATGGATCCTGGCTGAAAGCAGAGAATACCAGAAGGATGTTTACCTGTGTTTTATTGACTGTGCAAAGGCATTCGACTGTGTGGATCATAACAAACTATGGATAACGCTGCGAAGAATGGGAATTCCAGAACACTTAATCGTGCTTACGAGGAACCTTTACATAGATCAAGAGGCAGTTGTTCGGACAGAACAAGGGGATACTGATTGTTTTAAAGTCAGGAAAGGTGTGCATCAGGGTTGTATTCTTTCACCATATCTATTTAATCTGTATGCTGAGCAAATAATCCAAGAAGCTGGACTATATGAAGAAGGACGGGGCATCTGAATTGGAGCAAGACTCGTTAACAACCTGCGTTATGCAGATGACACAACCTTGCTTGCTGAAAGTGAAGAGGACTTGAAGCACTTATTAATGAAGATCAAAGACCACAGCCTTCAGTATGGATTACACCTCAACATAAAGAAAACAAAAATCCTCACAATTGGACCAATGAGCAACATCATGATAAATGGAGAAAAGATTGAAGTGGTTAAGGATTTCATTTTACTTGGATCCACAATCAACCACCACGGAAGCAGCAGTCAAGAAATCAAAAGCCGCATTGCATTGGGCAAATCTGCTGCAAAGGACCTCTTTAAAGTGTTGAAGAGCAAAGATGTCACCCTGAAGACTAAGGTGCGCCTGACCCAAGCCATGGTATTTTCAATCACATCATATACATGTGAAAGCTCAACAATGAATAAGGAAGACCGAAGAAGAATTGATGCCTTTGAATTGTGGTGTTGGTGAAGAATATTGAATATACCATGGACTGCCAAAAGAACAAACAAATCTGTCTTGGAAGAAGTGCAGCCAGAATGCTCCTTAGAGGCAAGGATGGTGAGACTGCGTCTTACATACTTTGCACATGTTGTCAGGAGGGATTAGTCCCAGGAGAAGGACATCATGCTTGGCAGAGTACAGGGTCAGCGGAAAAGAGGAAGACCCTCAACAAGGTGGATTGACACAGTGGCTGCAACAATGAGCTCAAGCATAACAGTGATTGTAAGGATGGCGCAGGACCGGGCAGTGTTTCGTTCTGTTGTGCATAGGGTTGCTATGAGTCAGAACCGACTTGACGGCACCTAACAACAACAACAACAAGTTGGGGGTAATTTGTTACACATGAATAGATAACTAATACAGATTTTAACGCGGGGAAATGGGCTTCTGCCAAAATAAATACTTAGGATGTGAGAAAAACTTTGGAACCAGACAGTGGGAAGAAACTAGGACTTTGAGTACTAGTAAAAGCCTAAGAGATTCTGAGGAACTGTCTATAGAAGTGTTGTAGTCTTTGAGGAGCTGCCAGTGAGGTCTTAAAGGAAAGTGAAGAACATTTTATTGAAAATTGAAAAAAAGGTGATCCTTGTTATGTATGAAATTTTAGCAACACTGCTGCTTGTAGTAACAGGAAAGTAGCAAATGTATCTAATAAATTTCAGTGATCTAAAGATATTTCCGGGAAGAATGCTGGAGGTGCCACCCAGTTTCTTCTTGCTACTTACAGTAAAATGGTAAGTAAGCAAAAGAACAGTCAAACAAAAAGATCTGAGGAATTACAGTAAAACCTGCAAAAGCTAGAACCTGTGTAAGGTGGAAACCTGTCAGAGAAGGAAAACTCAAATATTTTTCTCTAAAATGAGTGACAGAAAAGTGCTAAGATTGCACCCTGTCAAAGGTGGAAAACTTGTGAGACCCAGAAAAACGAGGCAGTCCCATCAAGTTCCGGCTGTCACTCAGGTTTCACTGTACTGGGTTTGAAAATTCCCAGCCTCTCCAGATGACAGAAGATGCTAAAATTAAGAAGTAATTTCTGGGCAAAGATAAAATACAAGATACAGGAAAAAATGGTAGAAAAATGAAGCTCACTGTAGAATCCTTTATTACCGATAAAAACCCTTTACCATTGAGTCAATTCCGACTCATAGCTACCCTATAGGACAGAGTAGAACTGTCCAATAGGGTTACCAAGGCTGTACGTCTTTACAAAAGCAGACTGCCACATCTTTCTCCTGCTGAGTGGCTGGTGGGTTTGAAGCCAAGCACTTAACCACTGTGCCACCAGGGTTGCTTATCATTGTTAGGTGCCATCAAGTTGGTTCCAACGCACAGCAACCAGAACAAAACACTGCCTAGTCCTGCACCATCCTCACAATCATTGCTATGCTTGAGCCCCCTGTTGCAGCCACTGTGTCAATTCATTTCGTTGAGGGTCTTCCTCTTTTAACTGACCCTCTACTTTACCAAGCATGATGTCTTTCTTCAGGGACTGATCCCTCCTCATAACATGTCCAAAGTATGTGAGATATAATCTCGCCATCCTTGCTCCTTCATTCTGGTTGTATTCCTTCCAAGACAGATTTGTTCATTCTTTTGGCAATCCATGGTATATTCAGTATTCTTTGCCAGCACTATAACTCAAAGGCATCAATTCTTCAGTCTTCCTTATTCGTTGTCCAGCTTTTGCCTGGATATGGGCTCCTTAGAATCCTTTATTAAGACCTCATAAAGATTTAAGGCTCAAAGAAGAAACTAGTCTACAGGGTTAATAGCCCACACAAACCATGGCCTCATCTAGCCTGAGACCAGAAGGACTAGATGGTTACCACCACTGACCTTACATAACAGAAGATCCTGAATAGAATGGGAGAAAAATGTAGAACAAAACTCAAATTCCTAGAAAAGGTCAGACTTACTAGACCGATAGAGACTAGAGGAACCCCCAAGATTAGCCCTAAGATACCCTTTGAGAAAATATTAGCCCAAGAGACAGAAAGGGCCACATAAATCAGAGACTCCATCAGCCTGAGACCAGAAGAACTAGATGGTGCCTGGCTACCACCAATGACCGCCCTGACAGGGAACACAACAGAAAGTCCCTGACGGAGCAGGAGAAAAGTGGGGTGCAGAACTCAAATATTAGTAAAAAGACCAGAATTAATGATCTGACTGAAACTGGAGGGACCCAGAAGACATGGCACCTGGACTCTCTGTTAGCCCAGAACTGAAACCATTCCCAAAGCCAACTCTTCAGTCCAGATTAGACTGGACTATAAGACATAAAATGATACTCATGAAGACAGTACTTCTTAGCTCAAGTAGATACATGAGACTAAATGGGCAGCCCCTGATCGGAGGTGAGATGAGAAGGCAGAAAGGGACAGGAGCTAGTTGAATGGACACGGGAAATCCGGTGTGGAAAGGAGGAATGTGCTGTCACATTATAGAGAGAGCAACTAGGGTCACATAACAATGTGTGTATAAATTTTTGTATGAGAAACTAACTTAAACTGTAAACTTTCACTTAAAGCACAATTTAAAAAAAAAGATACCTTTTGAACTTGGAACTGAAGCTGCTCCCGCAGGTTACCTTTCATTCGAAAAATAGACTGACATATAGTAAGCCATATCACCCATGAGTGTTATGCTCCCTTAAATAATCAACTGTATGAGACCAAATGGTCAACATTTACCCTAGGGCAAAGACGAGAAGGTAAGGAGGGGTAGGGAAGCTAGATTAATGGAAACAGAACAAACAGAATGGAAAGAATGAAAAAGCTGACACTTTGTGAAAAATGTAACCATGTCATGGAGCAATTTGTATAAAAAGTGTTAAATGGTAACTTGCTGTGTAAACTTTCATCTAACTCAACAAAATATAAAAAAAGATTCAAGGCAGTGCCTCAGCAAACTTTCCAGTTTAAAAAATAGGGCTTCTCAGAAGCTTAAGGGTGCTGTTGCACAGCAGTTTCAAAGACATCCAAGGTAAAGAAGGGCTTGTCTCAGAGAACTGTGAGTGTAACTTTCGTGCAGTGGCAGGAACCCCAATATCCATGTGGGTGTTCCCCCACCAATCATGAATATCTATAACATAAGCATAAAATAAACTTTTACTGTGTTAAACCCCAGACTTTTATAACGGCTACTGTTATTTATTTATTTATTTTTAATACATGGGCCTAATAAGACAGCATGCAAAAACAAAACTTGATAAACTCATTTCATAAATCACTCAGCATCCTCTTATATAGTAAACACCCTCCTACCTGGTCAAAGCTGCCACAAAGATCTAAAAAATTATTTGAGTTAAATTAGTCAAATTCCTATAATCTAAGGTAATCATCACATGCAACATAAAACCAAAAAAAAAAAAACCAAACCTGTTGATGTTGAGTGGATTCCGACTCATACCAACCCTATAGGACAAAGTAGAACTGTCCAATAGGGTTTTCAAGGAGCAGCTGGTAGATATGAAATGCTGACCTTCTGGTTGGAGCTGTACCTCTTAACCACTGCACCACCAGGGCTCAACATAGAAATCAGTAAAAGGTGTATGTAAGTATACTTTATAAATAGGTGTGTAACCTATTTGATAGGGGAGGTGGATTTGAAGTTTGTTGGTCATTATTGAAGTGGAATTGGATACCTGTGTTTTAATTTTTATAAGTCACATGGAGGAAAAGGTGCATCAGATATTTCCCGGTCTTTTGCAAGCCAAGAATCCTTATATTCACAAAAGCAAAATCTAACTAAATGCTTAGCTGACCACGGAGCATGGTTGCACATTTCATATGCAAATATAATATGACTCACATTTGTGGGGCATTTACTATGGGCCAGGTACTCTGCCAAGCTCTTCATGTGTATTACCTCACTTAGTCCTTATACCAATTCTGTAATATAGGTACTATTATTACCCACATATTACAGGTGAAGAAACTGAAGTTTAGGGGATTAAATGGCTTTCCCAAAATCATAAGATGAAGTAAATGATAGAAAGAAGATTTGAATCCAAGTGGTCAGACTTGAGCTTAGGGAGTTCACTCTTAATAGCTACCGTGGCTATAAAAATAAAAATGAAAGTTTGGAATGAGGCCTTCAAGTATACAGTTAGTTTCCAAATCAAATGAAGTTTAATAGTTAAAGTCAAGAATTTTTTGCCAATGTAGTCTAAGACTTAGATTTCTGTTGGACATAGAAAAAAACACCATGAAGCAAAAACAGTTTAACAGTGGAGACATGAGTTTAATAAGGTTCTGGATATCTGTTTTACTCTTGGGAGCATGCACATAATAACTAGAAAGTCACTGAAGCTAGTCTTAAACCTAAGACCAAGGCAAGAGACACATTCCTGGTCTCAGGTTGAATGGGAATTCAAAAGATAGTTACTAAGTGGTGAAACCAGAGACTGAATAAACAATTAACTATCAGAAACCCTCCCCCATCTTCAGGCAGGGAAAGAGGTGGAGTCCTTGCTTAAAAAATTCTCTTTCAGGGAAGCTGGATCCTTACAAACCATGAAGTTAGACCTATTTATTGCTCACTACATAAAGTACACCACTTTGTTTTAATTCCTGTGTCTAAGACACTGGCCTGGTTCCTTTCACAGATTACTAGTTGTTTGTGTGTTTTGTCTTTTATTTTCTCTCTTTGAATTTTCCATTTCCACCTCCAAATTATCCATCTCACTTTCTACAGTCTTTACCGGTCTTTTTTTTCCATTCGTCTGTTCTTTTAATTTATCTAAAAAAATTTATCTAGAGCAGAGAAAATTCTAACCTAATCCCTGACACAAGAAAATCACTCTTATGTCTACCGTTTCTTTAAGAAACAGAAGAAAGAAACTCGAATGAGTTGTTGCATCTGGCCCTTCCTACAAATAAAAAAGAGGTACAATGCCTGGTGAGCCTCTTTGGGTTTGGAGGCAACATATTCCTCATTTAGGTGTGCTACTTCAGCCTATCTATCAAGTGATTTGAAAAGCTGCTTGTTTTGAGTGTGGCCCAGAACAAGAGAAGGCTCTAAAAAAGGTTGAGGCTGCCCTGTAAGCTGCTCTGCCACTTGGGCATATGATCCAGCTGATCCAATGGTGCTTGAAGTGTTAGTGGCATATAGAGATGCTGTCTGGAGTCTTAGGCAGTCCCCTATTGGTGAATCACAGTGCAGACTCTTAGGATTTTGGAGCAAAGCCCTGCTATCCTCTGCAGATAACTATTCCCCTTTTGAGAAACAGCTTTTGGCTTGTTACTGGGCCTTAGTAGAGACTGGACCCTTAACAGTGGGACACCAAGTCACCATGTGGCCTGAGCTGCCCATCACGAACTGGGTATTGCCTGACCCACAATGTCATAAAATTGGACTTACACAGCAGCACTCCCTCATTAAATCAAGTGGTATATACAAAATCGAGCCTGAGCAGGACCTGAAGGCACAAGTTGCATGAGGAAGTGGCCCGAATGCTCATGGTCTCCACTCCTGTCACATTACCTTCCATCTCCCAGTCTGCACCTATGGCCTCATGGGCAGTTCCTCATGATCAGTTGACTGAGGAAGGGAAAACTCGTGCCTGATTTACAGATGGCTCTGTGCGATATGCAGTCACCACTCAAAATTGAACAGCAGCAGCACTACAGACCCTTTCTGGGACTTCCCTGAAGGACACTGGTGAAGGGAAATCCTCCCAATGGGCAGAACTTTGAGCAGTGCACCTGGTTGTTCACTTTGCTTGGACGGATAAATGCCCAGATGTGTGACTGTATACTGAGTCATGGGCTGTGACCAATGACTTGGCTGGTCAGGGAGTTAGAAGGAACATGATTGGAAAAGTGTAGACAAGGAGGTATAGGGAAGAGGTATGTGGATAGACCTCTCTGAATGAGCCAAAGAAGTGAAGATATTTGTGTCTCATGTGAATGGTCACTAAAGGTGACCTTAGCAGAGGAGTAATTTAACAATCAAGAGGATAGGATGACACTTTCTGTGGGAACCCATTATTCTCTTTCCCCAGCCACTCCCATCATTGCTCAATGGGCTTATGAACCAAGTGGCCATGGTCGCAGGGATGGAGGCTATACATGGGCTCAGCAATATGGACTTCCACTCACCAAGGCCAACTTGGCTACAGCCACTGCCGAGTGCCCAGTCTGCCAGCAGCAGAGACCCACACTGAGTCCACAATATGGCACCATCCCTCAAGGTGATCAGCCAGCAACCTGGTGGCAAGTTGATTACATTGGACGACTTCCATCATGGAAAAGGCAGCATTTTGTTCTTACTGTAATAGATACTTTCTCTGGCTATGACTCTGCCTTCCCTGCATGCTGTGCTTCTGCCAAAACTACCATTACAGTATGCCTTATCCACCATCATGGTATCCCACACAGCATTGCCTTGGATCAAAGGACTCACCTCACAGCAAAAGGAGTGTGGCAATGGGCCCACACTCATGGAATTCACTGGTCTTACCATGTTCCCCATTATCCTGAAGCAGCTGGCTTGATAGAACAATGGAATGGCCTTGTAAAGACACAATTATGGTGCCAGCTAGGTGGCAATAACTTACAGGGTTGGGGCAATGTTTTCCAGGAGGCTGTATATGCTCTAAGCCAGCATCCAATATATGGCGCTGTTTCTCGCACAGGATTCATGGGTCCAGAAATAAAGGGTTGGAAATGGGAGTGGCACCACACACTACTACCGCTAGTGACCCACTTGCAAAATTTTTACTTCCTGTCCCTATGACCTTATGCTCTGTGGGTCTAGATGTCTTAGTTCCAAAGGGAGGAATGCTCCCACCTGGAGATGCATCACTGATTCCATTGAACTGGAAGCTAAGAATGCCACCTGACCACTTTGGGCTCCTTATGCCTCTGGGTCAATGGGCAAATAAGGGAGTTACCTTATAGGCTGGTGTGATTGATCTTGATTACCAAGGGGAAAGTGGATTGACATTACATAATAGAGGTAAAGACGAGAATGTCTGGAAAGCATGAGATCCTTAAGGGTATCTCTTAGTACTGCCATGCCCTGTGGTTAAAGTCAATGGAAAACTACAGCACCCAATTCCGACATGATTACTAACGGCCCAGACCCTTCAGGAATGAAGGTTTGGTCACTCCACCAGGCAAAGAACCATGACAAACTGAGGTGCTTGCTGAGGGCAAAGGAAATACAGAACGGGTGGTGGAAGAAAAAAAAAAAAAAAGGTAGTTCTAAATACCAGTTATGACCATGTGACAAGTTGCAGAAATGAGGACTGTAATTGTTATGAGCATTTCTGCCTTGTCTGTGTACCTCAAGTAGTTTTATTTTAATCGCTTATAAAACATAAGATGTAAACAGGGCTAGTGGTTATTCGGCTGTATGTTTGTTGTATGACTTTATAATTGTCTTTATTCAGAGATTATGTATGGTTGAAGGAGATGTGTATAGGTGCCAAGTTGACAAGCGGTGGACTGTGATCACTAAGGTTGTGTGTCAACTTGGCTGGGCCATGATTCTCAGTGGTTTGGCAGTTATGATGTAGTTTGGCAGTCATATGATGATGTGATCACTTCTATGATGAGATTTGATATGAGATCGCCTCCCTGATGGGTTCTGCTGTGAGGAGCCAAATGAAAGGGAGTTTCCTTGGGGGTGTGGCCTGTATCAAATATAAGTAGACTTTCTGGCAAGGCTCATGGGCTTTTGCTTGCTCTGGATCCTGCAGCTGACTCCTGATTGTCTGGCCTCCAATTCTTGGGACCTGAGCTAGCATCTTATCAGCTGTCTTGCCTGCTGATCTTGGGATTCATCATTCTTCACAGCCTGCAAGCAAGAGCCCCTGTGGCTACATGAATCAGGAGAAGCTTCTATCCTGACCCTGGACTTAGGATGTTCCAGCCTCTACAATTGTGTGAGCCATTTCCTTCATATAAATCTCTCTCTCTCTCTATATATATATTTATAGGCTTTACTGGTTTTGCTTCTCTTGAGAACCCAGCCTAAGACACCTCCCATGCATTCTTTCTTTAGCAAAAAAGAGTGAAATAAGCAAAGAAGAAAACATGGGATCCAGGAAACATGGTTCCAACTCTGGAGAGTCGCAAAGGGAAGTCCCAGGACAACAGTTATGCAGCAGGCTTGTGGAGTAACCAGCTCAGGTTGTAGCAAGAAAATGACTTTTTGCTTTTTGTACATGTGTTACTTTAGTAACATTTAAACTAATATTTAAAGTTATATCCTGCCTTGAATTGTCCTCTCTACCCTTAAGTACATTCACATCAAACCAAGTACCCCACTGCACACACTGCTGATACGGCAGGTATCACAGTACGCTATCAGCATTCGTTTATGGTCTGTCTCCACAGTTATGATGTGACCTTCATTCTGATTTTGTCAGTATCCAGTAGAGAGCCCGAGTGGACAATACGTGTTTACCAAATTAAACCAAACACTGGTAAAGATAGTACTGCCTGAAAGAAATTTCTCAAAAAGAGCATTTTACATTTTATATAATAGAATTTCAAATCAGAAAAAAAAAAAAAGTCAATTTCAAGCAACTAACATTTCAGGGATATTCTGTAGCCACTAATGGTAAATTACCTATGGATATATTCTTATAAAATACATTAGTTCATTTAACAGATACTGAGTATCTGCTTTGTGCTTGAAACCCGACTCTGCTGTAAACCAGCTGAAGTCCTTGCTCTAGGGGAAGAAACAGAAAAATAAGTAGATCACAAACAAATAACAAATATATGAAAAAATGCTGTGCTGGGAAAGGAAGTAAAGCAGAGGGAGTACCTAGGTGGTGCAAAAGGTTCACATGCTCGGCTGCTAATCAAAAGATTGGAGGCTCGAATCCACCCAGACTTGAAAAGCCCTGGCAATCTACTTCCAAAAAGTCAGCCATTAAAAACCCCATGGTTCTGCTGTACATCATGTGAGGTCTCCACGAGTCAGAATCAATGACAATGGGTGCTGCTGGGCAGACACAGAGAATGGCAGTGGGGAAAAAATGGGTTGCTATCTTAGGGTGGCCAGGGATGGCCTTGTTCACCCCTTTGCTCCTGTACTTCCTTTGCCTTTCCCTACCCCATTAGAAAACAGGGTAGCCTGAGGAAGATTTCATACAGCAAGATTTTGGTCAGGACACCTATGAGCTATATAGGACTTCTCAAGGAGAACTGTGTGAAGAGAAGGAAGAGAGGGCAGCTTCTCCCTCCTTCCCGACATCTAGTGTGATAAAGCAGAACAACCTCTATGGGACTCAGAAAACAATTCCCTGCACTCCCGAAGGCTATGATGGGGCCACTGTGAAGTCTTTGAAGAAATTACACTCCATCATCAGGACAAGGCCTTGGAACTGAAGGCAAGTGCCAAGCACCCCAGTCCATGTTAGCTGCCATTCAGTGAAGTTTCTGGCATAAATGAGAATATGACTACTTCACTGACATCAAACCAAAGGGAAACGAAGAACTAAGCTGTAGAGTGGAAATCTCCTCTAATTCTTTTAATGTATATAATCAAGGAGGTTTCATTTTTGTCAGCACCTGTGATAAATAAGTTATACCCACCACTCCCAAAATACATAGTCATACATTTTCATCTTGAAAAATGAAAACATATCAAGAGACTCAGTCTTTGTTCATAGTTCTTACGTTATCACCAAAAATGCTACCAAAGAAAATTACTTTATATTATAAAATGAGCATTTATTGGTAGACAGTATTTCTTATACATACAGTCTATATATTTTTTTTTATATAGTGTAGGTATAACTAAGAACTGTTAAGCCATCAGTTCTTAGTTATTTTAATGAAAACTTTCACCTTGCAAAATATTAATTTTCTGAAAACCACTAGCTAAGGCAGTGAAATTATAATCTACTTGGAGGGTTATGTACATCTCTATGTTTATGCCTTTTCTTCTCTCTCACAGTCACGATATCTGGGGTCTTAAAAGCCTACGAACAGCCATTTAAGATTCTCCACCAGTCTCATCCCATCTGGAGCAAGGGAGAATGAAGAAAACCAAAGACATAAGGGAAAGATTAGTCCAAAGGACTAACGGACCACAACTACCACAGCCTCCACCAGACTGAGTCCAGCACAACTAGAGGGTGCCTGGATACCACCACCAACTGCCCTGACAGAGATCACAGTAGAGGATCCCAGACAGAGCTGGAGAAAAATGCAGAACAATATTCTAACTCACCAAAAAAGACCAGACTTACTGGTCTGACCAAGACTGGAGAAACCCTGAGAGTATGGCCATGGACACCCTTTTAACTCAGTACCGACGTCACTCCTGAGGTTCACCCTTCAGCCAAAGATCAGACAGGCCCATAAAACAACACAAGACTTAATGGGCACACCAGCTCAGGGGCAAGGACAAGAAGGTAGGAGGGGACAGGAAAGCTGGTAATGGTGAACCCAAGGTCAAGAAGGGGAGAGTGTTGACATGTCGCAGAGTTGGCAACCAAGTGTTACAAAACAATATGTATACTAATTGTTTAATGAGAAACTAATTTGCTCTGTAAACCTTCATCTAAAGCACATTAAAGAAAGAGAGAGAGATCTAGTGATCCAAAAATCTTTGGACATTTTATATAAACTTTAAAAATTTTTCTTTGTAATTAAATTATTAAAACTATTCTCTCCAAATCTCCTCATAGTATCCCTTACCAAAGATAGGCATGTAATCTAGAAATTAGAGAAATATGTAGCATGTTGTTAGCTGGAAACGTGTACTCAATGTCAAGGATCTACAGGTTTATGAGCCCCAAGATAGAGGTGGTGAATGGTGTGGGCATAGCCAGCCAACAGATAATAAACGGCAATTACTAAATACCACTAGTGCTATTATTCATGGTAGGTAGGAGCAAGAGAAAAAGTGAACCAATATGTAGTGACAAACTAAAATTTTTCCACCGATATAAAATGCATTTTCAAAAAAAAAAAAAAAAAACCAGTGCATTTTCAATGAGACCTTAATTACCAATTTATAGAGGTCTTGGAATCTGCTGGACAACAGCTAGCTGGTCTGGTTTTGAGGAGTTGACCCGGAAAATTACTGGTCCATAAAGCCCAACCCAGTAAACAATGGGCTAGAAGTTGCCACTACATCTCCCTCCATGTACTCCATCAACATTTTATCTGGCAGGAGTTTGGAAACAGCATGGTTTCCCTTGAAGTTTAAAGCTTGAAATGCTGGCCAGGGAAGCTGGGGCTGGGGAGGGCTCAGAGCAGAGGCTTCTAATTGTGAACTGTCTTTCTTTCACCTACTTCCACATCACCGCACCACACACACACCAACCATCCACACAGAGTATTAGCAGCACTGCACTCATCAGGAGAAAACATGGAAAACAGCTGATTCCTCCCCTCTAAAATTTGGACCCCATGGTCTAGTGTGTGCAAAGCACTTTTCTAGGTGTTATAACAGGTGTTGAGGCATGGCGTATTATTGGAGGACAGTCATAAAAGATTAATGAATGTACTAAATAAAAGCTTAGTGTGGGTGTGTCTGGAAAGGGAGTGCTGAAGTTGCTTTAGACTCCTGGAGTGCCTCTAATGAAGCATGAAGGTGTTGGGGTCCATACCTCAGTGCACCCTCTCCCTCCACCACCGCTGTTTTTTCTCATCTGCCAGACAGAGCATCAGTGGTCAGGAAATCAGCAGGATGGCTGGGAGATAGGGACTTTCTGAATCCCACAGCTGTTCTGTGGTCATGAATTTATTCCACAACTCTGACTTCTTTGGTTCTTCTCACCTCAGTCACCTCACTGTACAGATCTTCTGCATTACACTTCTCTTCAGCATCCTCATTTTCATTTCCTAATTGTTTTTTCTTTCTTCCTCCTGAAGTTGTATCAACCAGGCTGGAAATAGAGCTCTTCCAGGAAGATATGCCCATTCCTGAAGAGGAGGGAATGATTAACATTCAGATCACAGAAGTCATATTTAGGGATCCTATTGCCATGTTTTCATGTTTGTGTGTATTTTGCTTGTTATTTCTTAAATACATCAGAGTAGGACTTCACAAATAAAAATCCTACTGATACTATACCTTGTCTACTATAGACCTATGAATACTCTCAAAGACTAGGCCCAATAATAAATCCACTCTTGGTGTGAATAGGGAAACAAATACACATGAAGCAATAAAAGAATGGATCAGACAAGCCCAAACTGGAATCCTGCATTATGTGATAAGTATCACTATACAACCTTGGGAGCCCTGGTGGCACAGTGGTTAAGGGCTCAGGCTGCTAATCAAAAGGTTGGCAGTTCGAATCCACCAGCTGCTCCTTGGAAACCCTGTGGGGCAGTTCTACTGTGTCCTATAGGGTCACTATGAGTTGGAATCGACTCGATGGCAACAGGATTTTGGGTTTGGTACAACCTTGGGCAAATTTCCCAACCTCTCAAAGCCCTGTGTCCTTCTCTGTACAATGGATTAGCCATGGCTATTGCTGATATTATTATCACAGTTCCCAAACTTTTGACCTCCTTGGTTATCTTCTGCCTGCATTCTAGGCTGTCCTTGTCTTTTTAAATGTGCACTCCAAAGATGAATGTAATATGCTAGGCCTAGTGTGACCAAATTGGTGTATATCGAGACTTAAGCTTCCTTGTCCTGGACAATACACCTTCATGAACACAGCACAGGTTGGCATTAGTGAGACTGACAACCGTACACATAGTTGGTTCTGTTGTGGTCAACACCCGCAGGTCCTTTTTCTTACAAACTGCAGGTAAGTGTAGACAGGGTATAATGTCAGCAGAATTTTTATTTGTGAACTCCTACTCTGATGTATTTAAGAAATAACGAACAAAATACACACAAGCATGAAAACATGGCAAAAGGATCCCTACTTTCCCCTTTCCCACCCCAACTCCTGTCCATCCCATGCAATTACATTCACCAAAAAGTAGGAGTTTATATTCATCTCAGTTAATTCCATGCTTTTTGAAGAACAAGGGAGATGTTTCTCACCTACCACACATCCAGCTACACCAGTTGTCTGTGGTTTACCGGCCCAGGCAAAGCAGAAAAAAGGTGGGAGTATCAGGTGGGCTATGAGAGGAGAATGGAAGTGTGCTAGCAAGAACCAGCGACACGTACCATTTCAGTGCATACGAAATATAGAATGTAGATATTCTATATGTTTTTATACGTTTCTAAATACAGAAACAACTTTTTGCTAATAAAAATTATCTTGTTCCTTCTACCTATCCATCTCCAACTCTCTATCTTTTTGACTTATCACAAGCACACTCAGAGTTCTAAGAACAAGAACTCCAGATCAGGTAGACTTGGTGGGGAATTATGACTTGGTCATATTTTCTGCTGTGTGATCCAGACTGTAATTTAACTTCTCTGAGCCTCTGCTCAGCTGTCAAATGAGGATAATAATACCTAGCTTATGCAGTTGTGAGGCCTGAATGAGACAAAACTGCTACAGCAGCTGGCATAGGGCACATAGCAAACAGCACACCACAAGCAATCATTCCAGAGAACGGCCTTTAGGAAATCATAGCTCCGGAGCAAAGCTCAAGCTCCTTAGCACGGCATGAGGCCTCTTCTGACATGCCCTCCCTCTCCTCTCCACTTTCCTACGTGGCCTGCATGCCAGCTAGACTGAAGTACTTGCAATTTCCTGAATATGCCTTAATCTCCTGTACTTCAATTCCTTATTCATACTGTTCTCTCTGGAAGCCCAGCTCCAAACCAGTCTTGCTAGAAAACTTCCACTTAACCTCAAGATTCAGCACTGATATCAGTTCCACCGTGACTATGGGCCGGGGGACAATTCTCCACGGTTCTCTCACATTTCTGCATACCTTGCAAGAGAGGCACTGGCTTCACTTTACTCCAGACTATCTTTTCAAGGATGTTTGTATACTGAATGGTCTTGAAAGACAGAGAGAGCATCTCTGTCTGGAGAAAGGGCAGGCTTCCTTACTGCCCATTATAAGAGACTTAGGGTTCCTAAGCGTAAGATTCCCTTCCTGTATCACAACCCACTGCACATGCAAGCAGCATCTGGCCCTCTGCATGGCCCTGTGGGATCTGGGGCTTGGGGAACTAATGCAAAAATGCTGATATTTTGAGTACTGTTGTTGCCATGAGCAATAAACTGTCCTTCGTCTCTAACCCAGGAGTCTCGTGTCTTCTACCAGTATCCACAAAACTGTGGAAGGCTAACTTGTTAGCTTTCAAACAGGGTAAAATCTGAAACCCTTCATAATTCTTGGTAGCATTCTCCCTCTCTTCCCATCTCTTCCTACCTCAAAAAAACAAAAAAACCAAACTCGTTGCCATCAAGTCGATTACGATTCATGGCCCTATAGGACAGGGTAGAACTGCCCCATAAGGTTTCCAAGGCTAAATTTTTATGGAAGCCATCAGGGCTTTTCCATCCCACCTTAGAGTGGTAAATTGGTCCATAAGCTCTGTTCTTACATTACCCTGAACGTTGCAGACTTTATCACAATATTTGTAATCTATGTAATTTTCTGATAACCAAATCCCCATCATCTGTGAGTGCCTGGAACTCACTGGACACTCAATACTTTTGATGAATGGGTAGATGTGGTCAAGTCTTAGCAGTTCCTTTAAGATGCTTCCAATTGCTGGCACATGGCCAAGGAGATACCCAGTACTCTTGGCCTCAGTCCTAAACGTCCTGTGCTCCCCTCTACCACAAACCCTGATTTCTTCAGCCAGCGGGGAGTTTACTTATGGCTCTTGTTTCCCGGCTCTTTCTTTTTCTTGGGAATTGTACTAGTAACAAATACTCACTTGAAGAGTCCCTCAGGGCCTTTCCTCTTAGTTTTTATCTACTTGATACAACAACCAAGAGTGGAAAAAATCCTCACTGCATTATGCAACACATTAGTTATGCATTCTGTTACATGCAAATGCAGATAAATATGTTCTCTGTATTTTAATTCAAGTCAATGGTAATAAATGTAAACTTGACAAGGACAGCCCCAAGGATAGGACTTTGTAATACCCTCCCAGGGACCTTTCTCCCAATTGCTTTCCATCTGTTTATCAGCATTTTTGGTATATAAAACCTGTTGCCGTCGAGTTGATTCCAACTCATAGTGACTCAGTTTTTTTTCAGTCAACAAATATCTACTCAGTTCCTTTTGATTTCAAGACACTGTGAGGGACACAAAGATGAATCTGAAATGCTGCTTACTGGCTAGTGATAAAATATGTACATGCTAGGCGCACAGAAGTACTGTAAGATTCCAGACAAAATAGTATTTATGCTGCCCTAAAAATACAGTTTAAGATTTGGAAGTTCATAATTACAGTGTGGAGTGAAGGATAGGGACGTTATCCCAGCCTTAGAGAAAAGAAGAGGACCTGCAAAGGTGCAGTGTCTGGACAATGTGGGTACTTTTGGGCAAACACCAGGTCATTCTCTTTTGCATAAGCGTGAAGTACACACAGGAACAAAGTGAGTGTAAAGTTGTAATGGTAGTTTCAGGCCAGACCCCAGGGCCTTAGGATTAAGGAGTTTGTAACGAACGCTTTGACATTTTTACAAGCAATGAGGGACACTGAAAGTTTCTGATCAGAAGAAACACTTGGTCACAGGAAAATTAGCCTGGCAGTAACTATAAAAATGTACCAGAGTATGGAAAGATTGGAAGATTCTGGGGAAGCCGTTGAGAGCACACTCTAATGTGATGTCCAAGGTGAGAGGTACTGAGTTGGAACGTGGGCAGCGGCACAAGAAACTGAATGGAGGATGGATTCGAAAAAGATTTCAGAGAAAAATTTGGCACCTGGGAGTCCTTGGGTGGGAGTGAGTAAATGCCTCAGTCACACAACATTTTGCAGAATTCCTATAGCATGTAACCAGCATTTCATATAGTCCATAAGAACAGGATGAAGTGTGGTCAAATGTCTTGTTGAAATCAAGATGTGTTTTGCGTTTCCATTTTCTTGATCTACCCTCACTTACTTATTCTTAGGAATCCTGGGCTTCCACCTCATTATCACTACTGTCTTTCCTGTGCATTTACAAACTATTCTCAAAAAATTCAATTTCAGAATGTTTCTGATGACAAACATGAAGCTTGCCAGCAAGTGATTTCTGAAACGTGAAGAACATGGCATATGGTCCTTATCCAGGGCCTGGCCTGGTACCCAACATAGTCGGAACTTAATACACATTTGTTCAATGAAAAACTGAACAACTCTCTTGACTTTTGTTGCCTTTTCCCATTTTCGATGATTCATAAATATCTACTAATGGTCCTATGAGTCCATAGAACCAGATAATGTTGAGAAGTCAGAAGGCTTGACAATCGTTTGGTACAGCTCCATCATCTGACGGAAGAAATAAATGAGACTTGAATGTATTTAAAGCAACCTGATTTTTTTTTTTTAACCTACCTTTAGATTTCAATTATCTTAGTGGCCCAGTGGTTGAGTCTGGCTGCTAACCACAGACGTCGGTAGTTTGAATCCACCAGCTGCTCCTTGGAAATCCTATGGGGCAGTTCTACTCTGTCTTATAGGGTTGCTATGAGTCAGAATCGACTTGAAGACAGCTTTGTTTTTCTTGTTTTTAAACTATATAGGCTCTACTCTTTCCAGTCTGAAAATAATTGTGCTTCCTTTAGAATATAAAAGAAAAATAGGGATTAGGTAGCTATTTAGCTCAATGAGATTTATCCTCTAAGTGGGTAAATTCTGGAGCACTCAGGCACTTCTCAACTCCTTCGGGACCAATCAGGAGCTGCTCAAAAAAGCCATTAGAGTTGGCATCAGCATAAGCACCCAACAGATTGATAAGATTGACTCTTAGAAATGTGCATTTAAAAAATCAAACCCACTCTGAAAGGACAAAGATTTGCCACTACTGGTAATATTTACTTACTATATAATAATATATATATAATAGGAGCCCTTGTTGCACAGTGGTTAAAAGCTGGGCTGCTAACCAAAAGGTCAGCAGTTTGAACCCACCAACCACTCCTTGGCAATTCTATGGGGTAGTTCTACTCTGTCCTCTGGGGTTGCTATGAGTTGAAACTGACTCGACAGCAATGGGTTATACAATAATAAGGCAATGGAGGTTCAGTGGCAGAATTCTCACCTGCCACATGGCAGACCTGGGTTTGAGTCCCAGCCAATTCACCCCATGCACAGCCACCGCCTGTTCATCAATGGTGGGTTTTGTTTTGCTATGTTGCTGAACAGGTTTCATTGAAGCTTCCAGACTAAGACTAGGAAGAAAGGCCTGGTGATCTGCTTCCAAAAATCAGCCAATGAAAACCCTATGGATCACAAAGGTCCGATCCGGATAATCATGGTGATAGTACAGGATGGGGCAGCATTTTGTTCCCTTGTGCATGAGTTCGCCATGAGCTGAAGCCAACTCAAAGGCAGCTAACAAAAATAACAGTAGTTATTAACAGAGTTACACATTGGGTATTTTTCATGCATTATGTTATATCACAGCAGCCCATTGAAGTATTATACTTATTCTCATTAAACAGATGAGGTTTGAGAATATAACTTTCCTAACTAATACCAAAATTTGAACTCTGGTGTAGTCAGGCACCAAAAACTATGCTCTTAACCACTGCATAGCTTAAGCACGGCACCTCCTATACATGAGATGTTGTTGTTGTTGTTGTTAGGTGCCCTCAAGTCAGTTCCGACTCACAGCGACCCTATGCACAACAGAACAAAAAACACTGCCCGGTCCCACGCCATCCTTACAATCGTTATGCTTGAGCTCATTGCCGCAGCCACTGTGTCAATCCACCTTGTTGAGAGTCTTCCTCTTTTCTGCTGACCCTGTACTCTGCCAAGCATGATGTCCTTCTCCAGGGACTGATCCCTCCTGACAACGTGTCCAAAGTATGTAAGACGCAGTCTCACCATCCTTGCTTCTAAGGACCATTCTGGCTGTAGTTCTTCTAAGACAGATTTGTTTGTTCTTTTGGCAGTCCATGGTATATTCAATATTCTTCACCAACACCACAATTCAAAGGCGTCAATTCTTCTTCAGCCTTCCTTATTCATTGTCCGGTTTTCACATGCATACAATGTGATTGAAAATACCATGGCTTGGGTCAGGCACACCTTAGTCTTCAAGGTGACATCTTTGCTCTTCAACACTTTGAAGAGATCCTTTGTAGCAGATTTACCCAATGCAATGCATCTTTTGATTTCTTGACTGCTGCTTCAACGGCTGTTGATTGCAGATCCAAGTAGAATGAGATCCTTGACAACTTCAGTCTTTTCTCCCTTTATCATGATGTTGCTCATTGGTCCAGTTGTGAGGATTTTTGTTTTCTTTGTGTTGAGATGAAATCCATACTGACGGCTGTGGTCTTTGATCTTCATTAGTAAGTGCTTCAAGTCCTTTTCACTTTCAGCAAGCAAGGTTGTGTCATCTGCATAACACAGGTTATGAAAGGAATACACAGAGTCATTGTACCAAAAAGCATTAGTCGATGTTCAACCATATCAAAAGGTGGCATATGAGCAGGAACTGATGGTACTGAAGGAAGAAGTCCAAGCTGCTCTGAAGGCACTGGCGAAAAACAAGGCTCCAGGAATTGATGGAATATCAACTGGGATGTTTCAACAAACAGATGCAGCGGTGGAGGTGCTCACTCGTCTATGCCAAGAAATACCGAAGACAGCTTCCTGGTCAACCGATATTTATGCCTATACCCAAGAAAGGTGATCCAACCAAATGTGGAAATTATAGAACAATATCATTAATATCACACGCAAGCAAAACTTTGCTGAAGATCATTCAAAAACAGCTGCAGCAGTATATCGACAGGGAACTGCCAGATGTTCAGGCCGGTTTCAGAAGAGGACATGGAACCAGGGATATCATTGCTGATGTCAGATGGATCCTGGCTGAAAGCAGAGACTACCAGAAGGATGTTTACCTGTGTTTTATTGACTATGCAAAGGCATTCGACTGTGTGGATCATGACAAATTATGGATAACAGTGCAAAGAATGGGAATTCCAGGACACTTAATTGTGCTCATGAGGAACCTTTACATAAATCAAAAGGTGGCTGTTCAGACAGAATAAGGGGATACTGATTGGTTTAAAGTCAGGAAAGGTGTGCACCAGGGTTGTATTCTTTCACCATATTCATTCAATCTGTATGCTGAGCAAATAATCTGAGAAGCTGGACTACATGAAGAAGAATGGGGCATCAGTATTGGGGGATTCATGATATACGCAAAATACTGTGCTGGAACCTGTAGGATATTTAAAAACTGGGGAACAAGCCCTTATGTGATTTGTGCAGCCTTAGTACATGATGTAAGACAAGTATCAACACGAGATTAAACTAAGAAGACATGTACCAGCTTATTCAAAGAAGTGTGCTATGAATGCTGAAGCCAACAGAGATAGGTGGTCCACCCTGAGAAAGAGAAGTTTTACTTAAAAGAAAGGGTGGTTTAGTAGAATGAGCAACAAAGTTGAAATCAGAAGATGTGATTTCTGGTTTCCAGTTATCACTGGGAGTTACCACTGAGTGACCTTGGGTAAGCCCCCATTTCTTCAACTTAAAATTGGAGATATTAGTCATAATACCTCCACTCACTTCACTGGGTTATTGTTAGTATCAAATGAGAATAGTGTATACGAAAGCCGTAGGTATACTGCAAATTTGACACAATATGGTATCATTACATCATCAGAGGAAGTCTACTGGCCAACATGGAACAGAAGTATATATATCAGAAAAGTTTGGTAGGCTTGTTAAACTAGCCTCATTCTGTTCTACTAGCCTACTTCATATGAGATGCCATGATGCATTCTTCTCCAACATAACGCAAGGCTCAAAACCATCTTCCAAGAATCTAAGGCTTCTATGATTCATCAAAATGGTAAAGAAAAGGCAAAGTGGCAGTTAAAAAAGGAAGTTCTTCCCTTGCCTTTTAACTTATCTCCCCCCTCCCCCAGCCTTTATTCTTCCGGTTTATTCAAGAAAGAGCATAAAAGCATCTTATTAGCAATTCTTATCCGGGAAATATGAGCACTTAAGGTCTATTGAAATGGAACTGGGGCCGTGAGGAAGAAGAATGTCATACAATTAAAAAAAAAAAAAACTAGTTTAACTGCAAACACAATTAAGAATGTCATTTTGTATAAATTTATCAGATATTTAAAACATCCTTGCAAATGTTTCATTTCATTCCCTCTAAACAGGTGCCTTTCCATAGACCTTTATTCTGATGCTCAGAAATACTTCAAATTCATCTAAATTATAAGTGAGATTTTGGAGGCAATGTAGCCAAGAGTATTACTGTTTCGCATGCCGGAGAAGTGGAAGCTTCAGAGTAGACTGATCTTATCAAAGCAAGCTTCTCGGGAAAGTGGTACTGCCTCCCAGCAGTCGTTGTAAAACTTGGTTTTTCCCCACTTTTTCTTCATAAGGGGAGTTTCCGGAATACGCTGAAGGAGTGTGTCGATGCCTTAGCGACAAACAGCCAGGTTTTTGTCAGCAGCTTTCGTTAAAGTTGGCGTTTAGCCCACGCCTTCATCACGTGCCATAGACTTAGTTTTGGGTTAGCAAATGCTGATCCTGGCGTAAATATTCTCTACGATCCGCACGTGTTTAACGACCTTGACTACATTTTTTAAAACGTACGCTTCGTTCCTCTTAGTTATTCTAAATTTCAGGAGATGTGAACATAGTCACAACATTCGTGCCCTTCCCAGTCAGTTTAACTTCTAACCAAAGTCCATCAAAGCCCGGTCCCCAGCGCAGGCTCGGAGACTCTATAAATCTCCCATCTCTCCTCTCCTCTGAGGACGGCGCCTTTGTGTGCACAGCTCGCAGCAAATTAAAGAACTTGACTAACTCCAGAAAGACATCATAAACGTCTCCCCGAAAGGTAACTCTTCATTTTAAGGCGCTCCTCGGAGGTGTTTCTAAGCCAGCGCTGCAGCTGAGGGGGGGCAGGGAAGATAACAAGCGTCCCCAAATGGGGAGCCTGATCCCCGAGATGCCTGCAGTCGGGCCGACCAGCCCCTGGAGGGGGAACGTCAACCTTCCCTCCAGCGGCCGCCGCGTGCGAGCGCAGGGGGCTGGGCAGGGCCCCGGGGGAGTCTCCGGCCCTTTCCCGTCTCTCAGCGCCCCCCCCCCGCCGTCCCCGTCCCCCATCCTGAAACAGCAGGCGGGAGAGGGGCCCCGGGGGTGGACGTGCCCTGGAGCGGGCGCGGGCAGGGGCGGGGACGCGGCCGGAGCCCCTCGGCCGGAGCCTGACCCCCAGGTGCATTGTCCGCCGGATCCGCCCTCCCCAGTCCCGGGCCCGCGTCTCCCTCCGCCGGCCGCGCCGACCTCGCGTCCCCAGACCCGGGGCCAGATGTAGAAAGTAGTCCCCGGGCGGCCGGCGAGCTGTCCAGTCGGCGCACCCGCCCCGCGCTCACTCCGCCCCCGGCCGGACCCTCGGCCCCCGCCTCCGCCGCCGTGTCCGTGCGCCCGCCTCGCCGCCACGCCGGTGCCCGAGCGCCAACCGGAGCGCAGGCCGAGGCGGGGGCGGCGGCCGGGGGCATGCCCGTGCAGCCCCGCTGAATGGCGCCTTCTCCGCGACCCCGCGCCCGCCTGCGGCCGCCCGGGATGCTGCGCCGCGCGCTCCCGGCCCTGCTGCTGCTGCTGCTCGGCGCCGTTCCAGGTGGGCGCCCCTTCCCCGTCTCCGGCGGCCGCGGGCCTGGGCGCGCGGTGGGGTGGGCACGGCGCGCGGTGGGGTGGGCACGGCGACCGCCCAGGCCTGGCCGGAGCCGGGGAGCGGGGGCTGCGGGGCTGGCGGCCGCTGTCCACCTCGCGCCATTGTCCCCGCTCGGCCGTCCCCGCCTCCAGCCCGGGCTCGCGGCCGCACGTGGCTTTATTTATACGGTTTCTTGGTGCGGCCTCGCCGCGGTACCCCGTGGCTGCCACAGCGCCGGGGTCCCATGTCGTAGGGCGGGGAGGGGATGGGTGGACTCAGCGCCCAGGTCAGCACCTCGAGCGCCCCTGGTCTCCCGGATCCGGGTCGAGCGAGAAGGAGATAGAGGCGTGGAATTGGAAAGCCAAGAGGGTCGGAAGTTACGGAGATGGAGGGGTGGAAGTTAGGGGCGAAGCGTACCCCTGAAGCGAGGGGGAAAAGGGAGGGAAGGTGTCTAAATAGGACTCAGCGCCCGCAGCCAGGCACTTTGGGGCAGGGCCTAAGGTGTGTACAGCTCCGGAGGTTGCTGCAAGCTCCAGGTTAGCCTTGGGCAAACTCAGATGAACTAATTTTTCTCTTTTGCGTCCCTGTCGGTTTCCTCAAAGAGACGAAAGTGTGAAGTGGGGGGAGGAGGGGAGGGAGAAGTTCAGGGAAAGGGTTATTTTATTGATTTACAGGTTACGAACGCCGGGCTTCCCTTTTCTGGAGGAGTTAGTTTTCTGGTAGCCTGAGAAAAGGATCAAAGTCAGATGTGGCTCGGGAACACAATGGGCGCCTTCCGGAGTGGTCGGCAGCGCGGGGCTGTTAGGGCCGCCCGCATCGCCCAGGGCAAACATCAGGGGAAGGAAGCCTGGGCGTGGGAGCGTGACTGCGGTGCAGGCTTTCCGAGGACCTGCGAGGTTGAGAAACAGCAGTCAGTTCCGGGGATTTGTAGTCACGGATTCAGAACCGTCAGGAGGAACCGCAGGCTCTCACGCGGCCCCAGTCAGCATGCACAACTTAGGCGCGTCTCCGCGCTAAATGCAGTCGATGACCCGGGATGCATATCTTGGCCGCGGCCCGGGAGCGACGTGTGTCTTAGGATAATAAAGTTTGCCTCTGCTCTGAGGAAAATGTGTGTTGGTTGGTTAAGCAGCCTCCTATCCCTGTTAGACAGTAAGGACCAGTTAGTCACACGTTTTTCCAACAGTTGGTAGTTCTAAAAAAATTGAAATAAAGTTTCCTAATCCGATCACCCACTGGGTAGAAGCAGCAAGAGTTACCAACTTTTCAGAGTCTATTGTTTGTCTTTTAAATACCTAGCTTGCTCTGCAGAAATTAAGTAAATGGATTTCTTTCAAGGAGAGAAGACTGGGCCCTTGCTGTGAAGGGGCAGATGTAAAAGTAAAAACTTGTAAATTGCCACAAAAGATAAAGGTATTTTCCAAAAGAGTAGGTGCCAAGGGTTCCAACAACACTTCAAGGGATGAGGAAATAAACTTGCTTGTTCACAGAGTTGGAGTTTTGCTAATGATTTCTTGTAAAATTAGACTTTTATGACTTAACTCTGTTCAAGATCTTTTTGACAAGCTTGTAAAAGTGGCAAACAGCTTGTGCTCGTGAGTTTTCCTGATGATTTTAGAAGTCTAGCAAGGAACTTGAGAACAGAATCCTTACAGGGAATAGAGATTTTTGAAATCTTCTCTAAGCGTTTAGCATCGATGTTCTAAAAGGTGGTTGATTTCTCAGCTTGGTTGGAAAGATTTGCTGAAACTTAGATTGGTTTATTAGGAATTTGCGAAATAAATTGAGATGGCTTGTTAAACTTTGTCTCCGTATCCATTGAACACTGTTTCATAATTGTGTGTTGTGTTAAGAAATGACCTTATGTCTATAATTCTGGATTTATCTCTCCTCTTTTTCTACAGGAGTGTGGTGCTTTAACGAACTGTTTTTTATAAAAGAGCCACAGGATGTAACTGTCACAAGAAAGGACCCGGCTGTTTTAGATTGCCAGGCCCATGGAGATGTTCCTATTAAGGTCACATGGTTGAAAAATGGAGCAAAACTGTCTGAAAGTAAACGGATCCAGGTCCTGTCTAATGGCTCCTTATACATCAGTGAGGTGGAAGGCAAGCGAGGAGAGCAGTCTGATGAAGGATTTTATCAGTGTTTGGCAGTGAACAAATACGGAGCCATTCTTAGTCAGAAAGCTCATCTTACCTTATCAAGTAAGTGTTTAAGTTCTTGATAAACGATATTTTTGATTGCTGCATTTTGATGATTTCTTGACTCATTAAAATAATAACAATAAAAATCACATTAAGAATTTTACTGGCGATACAGAGAAATCCAAGAAAAATTTGTGTGTAAAAATTCAAATGAGTGGTTGAGAACAGAAGTTCGGGTTAGAATGTCAAGTAAGATAAAACCTCTAGTGGTGGCTTTATGTGAATTTCCAGTGTTTCACACTGTGAGGAGAGTTGAGGGTAGAAGTTTGTCTAACACAACAAAAGTTGTTTTTAAATCTCATCTTTTGGAAATAGTAATTAAATGAAAAGTCACCAGCAAATCGTTCTGCTTTGGAGGTGACCCTCGAGTGTTCAATCTGCCTTGTAGTCTAAGCTTCATTTCTCTGACTGGCTTTAGATCACCCATGTTGCTTTTTAATTGTGAGAGGGCATTGGTCAGTAACTCTCAAGCCTTTGAAGTATTTCTTGCCCTTTCCTGGTGGGAGGGAAAGAGATTAAGGCCATTTCCATATCATGCCTAATGGACTTAAACCAGATCTGCTCTCTTTTTTCCAATTGTCGTAAAGTTTGCTGTCTTATGATTTCCTTTGTATTAACAGCCCTATCAGATCAACCATTTGTCCCAGGGATCCATTGCCTGGTGGTTGACTTGGTAACTGTTTCATGTAAAGATGCCCTGAAACAGGTAGAGGACTCTTTGCACTGTGGCTTTCCAGCTCTTCAAGATTACAATACACAGTTTAAATCTTAAAAAATAAAAACAAGTACACCACACCTTAAAAACAGTTTTATAGGCATCCTGCGTACGTGGGAGCCCTGTGGCACTGCCCAAAAGGTTGGTGGTTCCAGTCCACCAGCTGTTCCTTAGAAACTCTATGGGGAAGTTCTACTCTGTCCTATAGGGACGCTAAGAGTTGAAGTCTACTCAGCGGCAACGAGTTTGTTTGGGTTTCCAGCTACGTGATTTTGTTAATCCACACAAGATAGATTTTGCACCATACCTACGTATTGATCACTTACAAGGCAAACAATAGGAAGAGGAAGTTCTTGAGATAAAGGCACAATCTTTAGGAAAAATCTTCAAGGTCTACACAGTTGACATTTAGGAAGCTATTGGCAGGAGTTTCCTAGAAGACTCTAAATATTGTAAAACTCTATGACCGTATTTTTATCCACACTCATATTAGTAATTTGTTTCATTTGCGCGCTAATGATTAATTGTGGAAAATACAAAGATTTTTTTATATTGAAATATATCAGAAAATTAGAGAAGTTTCTAATTCTAGACTCCCCCCAAAAAGAATAGCATAAACCTAAGAGAATTTCTAATAAACATTTATTTTTGCTGTGATCCTTGGCTAATAATGTGTGTATATATTTACATATAAAACAAAAAAAAAAACAAAAACAAACAAACCCAGTGCCGTTGAGTCGATTCTGACTCATAGCAACCCTGTAGGACAGAGTGGAACTGCCCCATAGAGTTTCCAAGGGGCGCCTGGCAGATTCGAACTGCTGACCCTTTGGTTAGCAGCTGTAGCACTTAACCACTACGCCACCAAGGTTTCCATTTATATATGTGTATGTGAATAAAAAATAAAAAATAAATTTATTTTTTTATGTGAATATATATGTATAGGTTGAATAATGACTTTTCTGTACAGTACAGTTTTCAGGATAGTGTGCTATTTATGCTTATGTTCCGTTCTGTTAATTTTTGCCTAATGTAACATCGTTTGATAGAGTTGTAATTTTTCTACCTTTTTTGGTTTGTGGAATCTTGTGTTTTCATACCCAGGAACTACCATTTGTATACCTGGGGGGTGGGGTGGGGTGGGAGGAGAGGAGTGGTTAGACCTTGAAAAGATAAAGCATTTGTCATGATCACACTTTATGTCCAGGACCTCCAGAGAAGCCTGACAAAATTCTAGGACTCCCACACACACTTGAAAACACCCAGAGCTTTCTGACTTCAGAAATAAAGTCTAAACAGGGTGTGATGGGTGAGAAACCAGTGTCAGTATTGGCTTTTGTTTTGTTTCAGTAGCTTTAGCTTATTTGCACCTTTATAAAGTTATTATTAACAATAATTCTCTGGCTGTTAATCATCTTGAGGGCTGTTGAGTTGAAGCAGTTTTCTTATGTATTAAAAACTTGCCAGTGAAACTGTATACATAGTTGCTTATATGGAACAGCTCTGATCAGTTAATTAGGGACCATAATCTTCTTATGCACATTTCATTGAACACTGAGGGGGTATTTTAGTAGGAAATTGCATATTCAGTATTATGGATTTAAAGTAAGAAACTCATAGTGGGTTTAGATGTTTCTTTAGAGACGTGAGTTTCTTGGAGGTTCTGAATTCACAAAAATTAGTTCCGATGTCTCAGAAGCAGTGTCAGGTGATATAGGTCAAATAGCTTTATCCTGTGTCCAGGGTGAAGGTGTTATACATATTAAACAGAACAGGCAGTAAATGGACATTCTGGTTTTTAAAGTTAGTTCTTTCCTAGTTATTGGTAGTAGCAGGGTGCAGGTATGTTTTTTATTTTCGATGTCAAAGCTTTTGTCAGCAAGCATATCTTTTGGCTCAGAAGTGTGGTGGGACAGCACCCGGAACCCTAAAACTTTCATCTGTGCAGGCTTTAGGTTTTTAACACACAGGCCATCTAAACTTAGGAACTAGAAGCTGAAAGTTGCACTCTAGGCAAGAATTCCATTATTCATGTGTAAATTAGGAATTCACAGGGTTAAAAGGTTAGAAACCGGCCAGGATGAGGTTTACCCTTGTGATAAAGAGCAGATGACCCTCATTCATTGACCAGAGCTTTCATGTAGCTCTTCTGCAAAGTTAGTTATTGCCGTGAATTGTTCTTGAGGAATGCAGAAATTCAAATGTGAACAGGCCTTGCCTTAAGTGTCACTGTGGAGCCTTATCTCCCGAGCACATCAGAGCGGGCTGCAGGGACAAGGCTCTCCCCAAAGGCCTGAAGGCTTTACTTTCCTGTTGTTCATCCAAGCACAAAAGAATTCGTCTAACTTAGTTTTTCTAAGGCATCCCATCTTTAAAGGAAAGTATAGGGTTAAAGTAATATTTAGCTTTTAATAAAGCCAATCCATTTTGTCGATAGTGGCTTTATATTTTCCTGTAATTAGCACAGAAAGGGGAGTATGTGGGAGGCCCCTTTTCTAGTTGAATGTGAGAACAGAAAGATTAAACTGTGGCCTATAAATTTCAGTATTTTTAAATTTTGGCAAACTGAGTTTTCAGTTTCATTGGTCCTAAGTCTTCATCATATAAATAATTAAAGGTCTTAGTAGTAAGAAATTATCTCTAGCCATCTTGACATTTCTTGTGTTCTTAGTGTTGAAATAAGTAAGATGAATTTTATAGGAAAGCATTAGTGTGGTAAGATGGTCTCATATTTCAACAAGTTTAAATTAAGATAAGAGACTTTTGAGAGAAGTGAAGGAGGAGGCGGACTGTGCTCTGTGATGTGTAAAAGACCAGCTGTAAGCTAGTGAGTGAACAGGAAGCTGGTTGTTTATTTCCTTTCCATAAAAGGTGGACATTGAAGTCTTAGGATAGAGGGAAAGGGAACATAAAGCTGACTTATATTTCTTAGGCTTTTCAGGACTGTTTACTTGGGTGAAAACGAATTTTGTAAGTGAGGATTTGTAGCTGGAAGAACATAAGAATTCTTGTAGCTTTATGATGGATCTTTTTCAAGTCTTTGATGTTAATTTTGGCATTGGTAAAGTAGTTTAGGGGCACGTGTCTATAACCTTAAGTAAAAAAAAACCCAAAAAAACCTTACGTAGGAGTAGTCATTTCCTTTAAAAAGACACAGGTTGCCTTCCTTGAATAAAGTGTTTATCACTTCAGTATAAATTTAGATGGAATTTGAGGGTTTTTTGTGGGATTAATGAAAAACTGTCCTGTGGGTGGTTTCTGTCTTAAAGAGTAATGATAAATTATAGTCCAAAGTGGATCTTGAAATGTGAAGTTAAAATACATCGAAGACATTTTAAAAGGTCATTTTTAAAAAAAAAAAGAGGAGGGGTGGTGCTTTGAAAAGAGAAGTGGTACACTGAAAAGAAAAAGATAAGGACTGTGAGACTATTAGCCTAGATTTTGATTTTTACTAATGATCTTGGACCCAAGATGAACAAAATGTTGCTGCATTGTCACTGGTTTGTTGAGATGTGTAGACACTATGAAGGACAGAGTCTCTTACCTGTGTACATGTTCACTTCACATCAGACCTTGACTTGTGTGCTAGCAGTTACCTGCCTGCCCTAACCCAAGTGCTAACACTCAAGTAAACGTTGTTTGGTTTATGGAAAAATAAGGCGGAGCTGAGATACAGAGAGAGACCTATCTGCAAGCCTGGTAGGGTTCAGTTGATGCTTTCTGGGATCTAAGAGAAATCACCTTTCAAAAGAGGGTGTGTGGTTGAAAAGCACTTAAAATTGACCATCTTAAAATTGTCTAAGTCAAGGTAGTAAAAGCAGCACACATAGTTCTACAGGATTATTTTAAAATGACACTGGTTCTCAAAAGTCTTGTCTACTTACAAGGTTGATCGAGTGCTGATAATCTCCAAATAATGGAACCAGTTTTTCCCACTCTGCAGTTGATTAATGAATATCATTTCTCATCTTTAGAAACCTGTAACACTATCCCACTGTTTTTCAGAGTTGTTGGATTTTAAATTTTTAACGACGTAGGATCCACAAAGTAGGAGTAGAAGTGTAATTTCCTTTAAGATGTATGTAAATACGTTTGTTTATTTTACTTCTGTCCAGCTTTTTACTGGAATTTTGAAAGAGCATTTGGCATGGCCCCTTTTGTCAGCTATCTCTGATTGTTCTGAAGAATGGGTCTCACTTTGAGTAGTTGTTTGCCCAGGGATTTGTTGTCATTACTCCTGAATGTTAACAGCTGGGCCTATTGATGAAGCCTGGAGCAATTTAAAAGAATAGCAAAAAACAAATCTTTTAAGTCATGTTTTAGGTTAAAGTGGTATTTCAATTGATAAATAACATGCATTTGAGGTTACTTTTTTTAAAAAAACCATGATATTCTTGACCACACTTTTGAATGAAGACTTATCTCTCCGGGGTTACTCAATTAGGATTGATTACTTTTAGCTTTTAAACTGTAATTAGTATTTACATGAAAAATAATCAGTGATGTTGAGTCCTGTGTTTTGTTGAGGATCTTACTTGAATTCTAAAAACATGTATGATTATTGGAATGTCTTAAAAGAAATTCTAAACATCACGCCCCAAGCTGAGTTTTTATTGTCAGTTGAGAATATTGTAATATTTTTGAGGGTTTAGCGTCCACACTCTTTATAAAGTACAGTTTTGTACTTATCATTTAAATCTTGGTAATTAAGAGAGGAAGAGGAAGATATAGTTGCAACCATTGAAGCAGTGTTAGAAGTTGCCCTAACATGATTCTCTACCCGGGGTGAGCCGACAGTAAACAGTTGACCCTGGTGGTATACAAAAAAAGTAAAAATGTGCCAAATTACCCTCAGCAGCTGTAATTCTGGAGCCAGGTAAACTGCTGTAGGGATATGTACCACAGAGGATGAAGGAGTCTCCTCACAGAGGTATCTGACACTAATCTGACAAATACTTTCCTGACTTTTACATTCCTTGTGGTTTTTTTTTTTTTTTTTTGAAGCCTTTGGTTCTCAGAAATTGCTTTTGATGAGCCCCTAAGAGCCAAATTCTTGTAGAGTGAGCAGAAGGCATGAATTACAAATGTTTGTTTTCTCTGTTTCTGGAGAGTTTGCCCTTTCCTCCTGTCTATATTTTTATGTATGTATGGTTTAAAGTCAGGAAAGGTGTGCGTCAGGGTTGTATCCTTTCACTATACCTATTCAGTCTGTATGCTGAGCAAATAATCCAAGAAGCTGGACTATATGAAGAAGAATGGGGCATCAGGATTGGAGGAAGACTCATTAACAACCTGCGTTATGCAGACGACACAACCTTGCTTGCTGAAAATGAAGAGGACTTGAAGCACTTACTAATGAAGGTCAAAGACACACAGCCTTCAGTATGGATTGCACCTCAACATAAAGAAAACAAAAATCCTCACAACTGGACCAATGAGCAACATCATGATAAAGGGAGAAAAGATTGAAGTTGTCAAGGATTTCATTTTCCTTGGAACCATAATCAACAGTGATGGAAGCAGCAGTCAAGAAATCAAAAGACGCATTGCACTGGGTAAATCTGCTGCAGAGGACCTCTTTAAAGTGTTGAAGAGCGAAGATGTCACCTTAAAGACTAAGGTGCGCCTGACCCAAGCCATGGTATTTTCAATCGCATTGTATGCATGTGAAAACTGGACAATGAATAAGGAAGGCCGAAGAAGAATTGACGCCTTTGAATTGTGGTGTAGGCGAAGAATATTGAATATACCATAGACTGCCAAAAGAATGAACAAATCTGTCTTGGAAGAAGTACAACCGGAGTGCTCCTAAGAAGCAAGGATGGTGAGATGGCGTCTTACATACTTTGGACATGTTGTCAGGAGGGATTAGTCCCTGGAGAAGGACATCATGCTTGGCAGAGTACAGGGTCAATGGAAAAGAGGAAGACCCTCAACGAAGTGGATTGACACAGTGGCTGCGGCAATGAGCTCAAGCATAACAACGATTGTAAGGATGGCTCAGGATTGGGCAGTGTTTCGTTCTGCTGTGCATAGGGTCGCTATGAGTCGGAACTGACTCAACAGCATCTAACAACAACAACAATGGCTTTAGCATTTGTAGCGGCTGGATATTCAAATGACTGCTGTAGAATGCAAACGTTTGTTATTCATGGTCCAGTTTCAAACTTGTGTCCTCACTGGGCTTAGTCCTTTGGGCCTATGGAAAGGACATTTTCTTTCTAAAATTTACTGTATGAAACTACAGTGAATTCCTGTTTGTCTACAATAGTGCGACCATTTTTTAAAACGATGCTGTTTTATGTACTTTCTATAAATCATATTCTTTTAGAATATTCCTCCAAATGGCCTTCTTTATTGGTTCGTAGTCTTCTAGTACTACTCAGTGGGATTTACTCAAGTGTCCTATCTTGCCGTCTATCAACATTTACCAAAAAAAAAAAAAAGATATTTCTAGCTATAGATTCTTACCCTTGGCATAATTGACATTTTGGGCCAGGTAATCTTCGTTGTGGTGGCTGTTCTGTGCATCGTAGAATGTTTAGCAGCATCCCTGGCCTCCCACCTGCCAGATGCCAAGAGCACTTCCTCCCAGTCGTGACAACCAAAAAAATGCCTCCTGGGAGGAAAAGTTACCCCAGGTTGGAAACCACTGATGTTTCTGAAAGTCGTAGAAAACTTATTTCTAAAATGTGCTATTTTAACTGTTTCTTATGCTTGATGGTTTACTCTTCTTGGCATTGGCAGTTCTCAGTTTACTGGTGGAAGAACTATTTAGTGTTTTTCAGTATTGTGAAGGAAGCTTGATTTTAAAAATGCATTGGGTTGTTAATCTCTAAGTTGGAATAATGGTGTTTCTTCATCCCTTTTGCACACATGTGCATACACACACACACACAACATTGAAAAACTGTTATTAAGAGCCTACCCTTCTGTAGGACCATTAATTTTAATATTTTAGATCTTTCCTGGGGATATCTAGTCAGAGTAAAAGCAGATTGTATTTATTCCTGTTTACTAAGTGCCTTTTATTTTCCTGGAGCCCTAGTAGTGCAGTGGTTAGAGAGCCATGGCTGCTAACCAAAAGGTCGGTGGTTTGAATCCACCAGGCGCACCTTGGAAAACTCTATGGGGCGGTACTTCTCTGTCATGTAGGGTTGTTGTGAGTCACAATTGACTCCGTGGCAACGGGTTTGGCTTTTTTTTTTTTTTTTCCCCTTAGTGTGATAGACAGCATTGTTGGAAAGATAGGAGAGATTTCCACGTGTGGTAAATGTTGGAGAAAATGTTTTGTGGTGCTCTGCAAGGAGAGAGGCAAGACTGTATGTGATTAACAGCCTACAGGATGGTGTTTGGTGGGTGGTAGTTGGTTAGTTAGGTGAATGGTTAACAGAAATCTTTTCAGCCAATTTAACAGTACCATCAGCTTTCGTTTTGGGCAGAAGCAATTTGACTCTCTACAGATAATGATGTAAAGATGGTAACATCTTTAGAGGGCACCAGGGTGAGTGAAGTAAGGTAGAAATAATTAAACACTATCATATGCTAGGGTCCCCAGGAAGTGCAAATGGTTTGAGCTCAACTACAAACCTAAAGGCTTGGAGATCAGCTTCTGTAAAGATTTCAGCCAAGAGAACCCTATGGAGTAGACGTAGTCTGTAACACATGGGGTCGCCATGAGTTGAAATCAAATCAATGGCAACGGGTTTTTTTTTTTTTTATAAGTAGAATTTTTAACCAGTGCAAGAAAATTGTAGGCAACATTCTGAGTGGTTACTATTAGAATACGTTTTAGTCTGCTTAGTAGTAGGCAGGGATTTCACAGCGTGCATCTTTCCCAAGGTATCAGTTTTTGAGTGTCCTCAGTTAGTTACCTATGCTAGTAAAGGTTCTGACTGTTGCTCCGTGTAGCTGGCCATCTGTAGAGGCCAGCAGCCACTCATGGCTAAAGTGGCAAAGTGAGGTGGATAAAGGAGGAAGCTGAGTCCTCTGATTGTGCCTCTAATGCTGAAAAAGCCTGGCTGAAAATTTGGCGCCCCGTATTCGACTCCAAAAACTGGAACAAATCATCAGTTAGTCCAGAATCAAGAGAGGAGAAGCCACCTTTTCCTTGTCTTAGGGAAAATTCTGATACAAGAAATAGCATTTATGTCAAAATAGATTTTTAATGTTCTTGACATAATTTCTTTATGAAAGTGGTGAGTTCCAATTTCTAGTAAATATTCTTAGTGCTGTTGTAGTTTTTGTTGTCGAGAGACACGGTGGAAAAGTGGGAAGCATGACAAAAAGGCAGGAAAGCCAAGCGTTAGTGCCTTCTCCATTGTTGATAAGTTACATGACTTTAGACAAATCACTTAGTTATTCCGATCCTTAGTTGTCTTATCTGTAAAAATGGGTAGCTCGGAAAAAGCGGGGGAGAGTGGATGTTGGGCAGACATTGTCATTTTTGTAATCTTGCTATTGTAATTTTAAATAAGTGGTCAATAAAGTGATTTTTAAAAATAAGACTGAGTCCAGTCACCTTTAAGTTGTTGAGAAAAATTGAAATAGCTTGGCTTTTATTTAACTTGCTGCTTTCAAAGAATTCATACACTTGTCATGAACCTTAGGGGGGATCTACTTTTGCATGAAGGGGAGTCTAAAATCATTACTGATAATTTGGACTAGTACCTTTTTTTTTAAGAATCTAGAAAAATGTTAGTTTGTCTCGGTTGGGACAATTCAGAAGAATTCTGCTTTGAAACAGTGTAAAGATGGTATAACTTTGTAAATATGTGTCTGTCCTGCTAATAATTAAAAGTTTATTGTTTATTGACTCAAACCCAACCCAACCCAGCCCAAGCCCCTGGCATGGAGTCTCTTCTGACTCATAGTGACCCTGTAGGACAGGGTAGAGCTGCCTCATAGGGTTTCCAAGGCTGAAAATCTTAGTGGAAGCAGACTGCCACATCTTTCTTCCGTGGAGCAGCTGGTGGGTTTCAGCTGCAGACCTTTTGGTTAGCAGACAAGTGCTTAACCACTGTGCCACCATGGTCCACTTTATTGACTCAGTAATTTAAAAAATATAGCTCTGATTTTATTTTAAGAGAGTTATGCTTATGCATTACTATTTTAATAGAAATATAATGCCCCGCAGAATCCTATTAAGAATGATAAGGTGTATTCCCTCCGCCCCACAGCTTTCAAACTGAATTAGCTTGATTCCTGCTGATTGGATTTAAAGAAACCCAGATTAAAATATTGACCTTGAAGTGGATACATAATAGGAAAAAAATGCTTTGATGTTGGTATTGCCCTTTAAGTGCTTTTTTTTTTCAAAGGAAGATCACAGCTTTTAAATGTGTTTACTGTTTTCTCAATAAAAAAAATTCACTTTTAATGTTCAAGAGAAGCGATGTTTTTGCTGAGTTATTAATCCTTTCAATGTAGTTTAAATTGAGGTGCCAACTTTAGTGAAGCAGTGAGGTTGCCAGAAGGGTTATTAAAAGTCATCCTGGTGGTACAGTATGATTTCTCTGAAGATGGTGAGGGTTCTTACCAAGATGATTGGCCACATTGTTAGGAATCTGTCGTCATTAATACATGAAAGAAAGTATACAGATGGAAGAAGCCTTGTGAAATTTAAGCATGGTTTTCATTGATTTGGAAGTCTAACATGTGTGGACTTGGAAGCTCTGGTTTTTAGGGAAGAAATTTTACTGCCTAGGAGATGGTACGCTGAGAAATTATAAGTGATCCACAACTGGTCAGGAGAGATGTGACCAGTTTCTGGTTGTTGTTGTGTGTCATGGAGTCAGTTCTGACTCATAGCAACCCCATGTGCCAGAGTAGAACTGTTCCATAGGGTTTTCTAGACTGTAATTTTTATGGGAGCAGATTGCCAGGTCTTTTTCCGGAGGAACGGCTGGGTGGGTTTGAGCTGCCAACCTTTTGGTTAGCAACCGAACTCTTAACTGTTTATACCACTAGGGCTCCTTGGCCAGCTTCTTAACATACTAGAATTGACTCTGCCATTTTTTAACAGGACAGGAAGAAACACAATCAGCTTTGCCTAGTTAAACTTTCAGAAGGGGATGGTGTTTGAGAAAATAAAAGTAATAAAAGAGACAAAACACACTTCATTATTTTTGCTAATCTCCAAACATTTATTAACGTTTCTGGCAATGAACATTTTGAGTAAAGAACTTTAGGATCCCTTAAAACTTACCCTGTAAAAAAAACCCAGTGCCGTCGAGGGAACAAAACAACCAGATCTGGGACCAGAGCTCAGATTTTTCTGATTCTAGTCATGAGTTTACAATGCTTACATAAAAATTCTCCTATGTATTGTGTGGAAATGTGTCTTTATGTATTCAGATGTATATTATCAAATCCAGACTATAGAAAAGAATATGGTAACTGAAATGACACTGAAATTGAAGGGTTACCTAAATTTCTTAATATTTTTAAAAATTTATGATTTCACCTTTTCATTGTGCAGCTCGCCCTTTAGCGCTGTGCTGGTATAAGGCTTAGCTTCATTGATTTAGTAAACAGGTGATTTTTAAGTAAATGGCTGTTTTCTGTTTCTGTCTGTTGCCCTGGGACTTCCTCTCTTGTTACATCCTCCATGCTGGGAGTCTGCTCCAGTTGTTTTAGAAGCTCAGCATTTGTTGATACATCTGACCAAGGGGGAGCTTCATCTAAAGCCATGATTTTCAGTCTTTGAGGAACCACCAGTGGAGTGGAGGCTCTTGTAGGCAGAAGGTTGAGTTTTAAACGAATGGATGAGGACATGTCACAGTTATTATCTCATGGAAAGAGTGGCATAAAGATAGCCTGTGGCCAGCATGGAAGTATTATTTTAATAATAGTTTTATTAAGATACAATTCATGTACCACAAAGTTAACCTTTTAAAGTGTACAATTTAGTGGGTTTTGTGCATCTACTGCCAGTACTAGCTCCAGAACGTTTTCACCACCTGAAATGAAAAACCTCCATACCCGTCAGCAGTCACTCCTCATGCTCCTCTCCCTGCCCCTGGCAACTGCTAACCTACCTTCTGTCTCTGTGGATTTGCCTGTTGAAGGTATTTCATATAAGTGGGATCATACAATAACATGCAGTCTTCTGTGTCAGCTGCTTTTACTTAGCATAATGTTTTCCAGGTTCTTCCATATTGTAGCATGTATTGGAAACCATGGTGGCATAGCAGTTAAAAGCTACAGCTGCTAACCAAAAAACGTCGGCAGTTTGAATCCACTAGGCGCTCCTTGGAAACCCTATGGGGCAGTTCTACTCTGGCCTATAGGATCGCTGTGAGATGGAATTGACTCGATGGTAATGGGTTTGGTTTTTTTTGGATTAGAACTTTGTTCCTTTTTATGGGCAAATAATATTCCATTGTGTGAATGTACTACATTTTTACTTATTCATTCATTAGGTGATGGGCATTTGGTTTGTTTCTACTTTATGGCTATTATAAATCTACTATGAGCATTCCTATACAAGTATTGTATAGATGTATAGTTTCATTTCACTTGGTTGTATTCCCTTTTTAATAAATTTTTGTTGGGATAAAATTCACATACCACAAAATTCACCATTTTAACCATTGTGGTTTTTAGTATATTCACAGCATTGTGCAACTATCGTAACTATCTAATTCCAGAAAATTTCCATAACCCCAAAGAGAAATTTTGTACCCTTGATTCTCCCCTCTACTGTTGTTGTTAACTACTGTTGAACTGGCTCCAACTCATGGTGACCCCACGTACAACAGAATGAAATGTTGCCTGGTCCTGGGCCATCTTCATGATCGTTGGTATGCTCGAATCCATTGTTGCCACTGTGTGTATTTTACATGTGCCTTCCAACCTGGAGGACTCATCTTCCAGCACTATATCAGACAATATGCTGTTGTGATCCACAAAGTTTTCATGGATGGATTTTTGAAGTAGATCACCGGGCCTTTCTTTTTAGACTGTTTTAGTCTGAAAGCTCTGCCATGGGTGACCCTGTTGGTATTTGAAACACCAGTAGCATAGCTTCCACATTATAACAACACATAAGCCACCACAGTGGGTCAAACTGACGGGTGGATGGTGGTCCCCTCCCCTAGCCCATGTTAACCACTAATCTACTTTCTGCCTCTCTGGATTTGCCTATTCTGTGCATTTCATAGAGCAGCCCTGGTGGCACAGTGGTTAACCCTCGGCTGCTAACCAAAAGGTCCACAGTTTTAACCCACCAGCTGTTCCACAGGAGGAAGATGTGGCAGTCTGCTTCCATATGTATAGCCTTGGGAGCCTTATGAGGCAGTTCTACTCTGTTCCGTAGGACTGCTGTGAGGTGGAATTGACTGGATGACAATGAGTTTGGTTTGGTGGTTGGAACATTTCATAAAAATTGAATCGTGTAGACTTTTGTTTCTGACTTCTTTCACATTAGCATAATATTTTCAAGATTCATCCAGTATGTAGCAGGTATCAACACTTCATTCCTTATTTATGGCCAAATAATATTCCACTGTAAGGGTATACCACGTTTTGTTTATCCATTCATTAGTTGATGAGCATGTGGGTTCTTTCTACCTTTTGGCTATTATTGAAAAATGCTGCTATGAACATTCAGGTACAAGATTTTGTGTGAAAACCTGCTTTCACTTCTCTTGAGTTTATGGCTAGAATAACATCGATGGATCATATAGTAACTCCACGTTTAACTTTTTGAGGAGCCAACTGTTTTCCATAGTGGCTGTTCCATTTTACGTTCTCAGCAGCAACATAGGAGGGTTCCAATTTCTCCTCATCCTCACGAACACTTATTATTTTCCTTTTTTCTTCTAAATTATGACCGTCATAGTAAATGTGAAGTGGTTTGTCATTGTGGTTTTGACTTGTATTTCTCTTTTGACTAATGATGTTGAGCCTCTGTTTGTGTCCTTGTTGTCCATTTGTATATCTTCTTTTGAGAAATAGCTGTTCAGATCATTTGCCTCTTTTTTCATTGGTATATGTGGAATACATCTTTGGTATTGGAGAGTAAATTTCAAGGAAATGATGGTGTCCAGAAACAGCTGGAGATGTAGACAGGGTCCACTCAAGGAAGATTCATACACCATGTGCTGTGTTGAGGAACCTGGAATCTCATCTGTGAGTGATGAGGAGCTGCAGGGGATTGGCTTAACACATTTGTGTTTTTGATAGATCCTGTTTCGGTCTGAGGGGAACAGAAGTGAGAATACAAAGCTAGAGGCAGGTTGGAGCCTGGAATAGCAGCCCGGTGAAAGCTCGTAAGGGCCTGGATGCTGCTCAGGGAGTTGTAGGTGGAATTAGGATTAAAAGCTGGCAGATTTGAACTGCTGACCTGTTGGTTAGTAGCCGTAGCACTTAACCACTTCTCCACCAGGGTTTCTAGAAATTGTCAGGAAGGAAGGTTGAAACCAAGACAGCCGATTTCACAGAAGCCTAGGGAGAAAAAAGAAGTCATAGAGTATATGAAACAGCCTTAGTTGCAGTGGAGTTACAGTAAGATAAGACTTGAAAAATACCCATTTACTAGCAATTAAGTAGACCATTAAAGTCTTAGAGAAAGTGTTCACCTCTAGTGAAAATAGGCACAGTTTTTTTTGATACCAAATTTTGCCTAAAACTTTACAGTGGGATAATCTCTTAGTGTTTTAATATCATCGCCCAATAATGCTATTTTCAAATTTGAAATAATGCTGCTGTGCTATGAATTAGCAAAATATCTTTTAAGTTCTCCTGAAACGTTTATAAATGTCATTGTTAGAAGCTTTAGTTACTTAACCAGTATAAATGGTTAAATTACTGTTGTGTTTAATCTGAAATAACTGTTACTCATACACAGTTCTGCCTCAGGGAATATGCTCTTTAAAAATAACATTGAGTATATGAAACCATTAAGAGGCATTCATCCTTTGTTCATTAACATTTTCTGGGCTATCTATTAAACTCATGCTTTCTCAAGATAAACACTTCCAAAGTTTTAGCCTATCAGGCCTTCAACCTGAGAAGGAAAACTTGATTAAAAAAAGCAAGCAGACTCCCCTGTTCTTTGTTTTATCGTCTAAGATCACACTTTGCAAATATGATGTGGTAAACCAAATGTCACCATTTCTCATTGATCTGTGTTTGAAATACTTCAGTGAAATCAATTAGGACGAGGAAAACAATTATATCTCCTACCAACTGTTTCTAGCAATCCAGTCATTCAATCTTAATAAGCAACTAAGTGGTTTAAAAGTGTGTATATTTATAAAACCAGTTATTATATGTGTATGTGTGTGAAATCCTTTATGAAAAGTAATTTTAAGTTTTAAAAGGTGTATCATTAAAAACATGCCACAGCCGTAACATTTGAGAAGGTAAAATGAAAATACTGCATTAAAAGCTTGCATGCTGTTTTCACATGGTGTTTTTCTTTTAAAGAAGAAAAAAAAAAAAGAGGGTGTGTTAATTTTTAAATGCTGGATACTTTTCATGTAGTGAAAATTACAGCGATTTTTTAAAATATAAAACAGGGAAAACAACAGTTTCATCTTAACAAAACAGTGTAGGTATCAGTAACTAACAGAGGAACATTTGACTCTTCAGACATATTGTGTCCAACGACATAATCGCTCACCAGATTAAATGAAATTATTGATTTCTGCGTCCCTACTGACATACATTTATGAGCAGTTTCTTTGGTACCATAATGCAATGTCAAAGGTCATAACTTTCTTTGGAAGAATAAAAGCTTTCAGATGGCAAATCCCAGAAACCTTCACTGTGGCCTTTTGCTTTTTCTCTCTTACATAGAATTACTGGAGAGGCATGGTTGAAAAGAAACATCTCATAAATCAGCAGGAAAGAACCGTTTCTCTCTAACAATTCTTGAGCTTGTTGACCACCAGGATTCCACTGCAGGATAACATTGCGTTTCGCTCAGGTTTTGAGTAGTAGGAAGTGGCTCATTATAATTTGCCTCCTGTGTCACCTGTTCTCTGTGAGACATCATATTTTAAGAAAAAGCATCCTCTTTGAAATAAGCTAGAATATTTCAGCTGGACTACATATATACATTCCCCTATTTTCCTTTAAAAGCCAGGCCTCCATGAACCAGGATGCAACAGTAAAGGCTTAGGGATCTGGAGGTTTCTATCACTGCAGCTTTATCACGTAACTGAAGCCTTCCGTCAGCGGGCTGGATTTTCCACTTTTCATCAAGGTGTTTTGGTGTCGTGTAGCTAAAGCCGGTTTTTACCACAGCTGCTACAGCTCTTGTGCCTGAGGGTATTACTAGACACGAATCTCATTTAAAGATGAAAAACCCTTAGTTTTTCAGCAGAGTTTTAAGATCTATCAAGAATTTATAAATATATTTATGTGTGTGTTTATTAATTTTTTTCTTATACATATTAATATGTTATATATATTCTGTAACATAACTTTACTCTGATGAACTCAACAATTGTAATCCTAAGAATTCTTCCTATCTATAAAATGTATGTTTTGACGAAGTGATTATAACAAAAAAGGCAAGTGATTTTTGTTCGTTTGTTTCCAGATGGTCTGGTCATTAAGAAAAATGATAAAGCTAGATTATACCATGTTCTTGAAGGTGAATCCTCTCAGCCCTTGACTTGAAGATAATTTCCATAACGTAGAGATGTTGTAGTGTCCTGTTGAAATCCTCTTGATATTCCAAAACCTCTCCAAGGACTTGCTGCCTCTCACATAACTCAGGGCTAACGATTCATGTAGGCACGGGCTAGGGAGGTAAGGGGATAGTTCTGTAGTTGAAGAGGGACAGCCGTATCGTTTTTCAGCCCAGAGATTGTTAATCCTGAATAAAAGTCCAGTCTTGGTTAACAACAAACTAGGATATTGTGATCAATATAATAAAATGTCATTTGGAGAGTCAGTTGACTGTCAATCCAAATTCATTTATAAATTGGTGGCACATAATTTTTCAAGAAGAGTGCTGTACTCTGTCCGCATGATAGCTTTTGAATAGAATGGGGGAAAAAGCCATTAATTTGAACAAGTATAGGGCATAGCAATAGCAATACACTTATCAAATGATTTACTACACCACCTTCTCCAACTAGGGCCAGTTCAGAAAGAAATGAATTGTTCATCTGCAGATTTTATCACGAAAGCGACTTCCTAGGCTTTCATTTGGAGTTGGTGATAGACCAAACCAAGTTTGGCCCTAACCAATGGTAGTTATATTCCTTTTCTTTCACTACCTTTTTGACTTAAATTTTCACCCTTTTGGATCTTTAAACCATTGTTATTTTCCCTACAGTCCTCTGGTTTGGAGCCCCAATACTCAGGGGTTTTTTGGATCCTGTAATTCCAGGGAACCTGGATGTAGCAACCCCAAATCAAAGATACTTCTCTCTCTTAAGGAAAAAGGGCTTGTGAGCTTCCTGGTGCTTCTGCGAACACTGAAGCATCCTTTAGGGCTTGGAGTTGCCCTGGGGTCACTTTTACAAATGCTTCAGGTATGACGAGGCTCCCTGTCACCCGGGACTGCAGGCTCTTGCTTTAGGGGTAAGAGTTAGTGGTTTTCTTTTAAGAGAATTCCTAATAGTCTAATACCTCTATTTTGTAAATTAATGAATCAATCAGATTAAAAATACAGTTGGTATTATCTAAAAAAAAGTGTTCTGATCATTGAAGGCAAGTGGAAAATATTGATTAGCCTGAAAACACAGACTTATTTTCTTAGAGTTTTGGGTGAGGGACTTGGTATAAACTAATTCATTAGGCAGATAACAGATATGAAAGCTTTGGCACTGAAGTCTGTAGGATAATATTTTGTTCCAGTGTGTAGCCTGTTATTTTAGTCTCAATTAAATATTATATACAGTATTAAAAGTTTCTTTTCAAATAATATGAATATATCAAAACAGCTAATATCTTGCTAAATGTTTTGTGTTAGAGCATATGAAAACCATTTTATTATTGGTGAATAAAGAAGAAATAAAGTATTAGATTTCAAGAAAAATTACAGTGATTGTATTCAGTATATACTGTGAAAATAACTTGTCTGTACATTATAAATCTCTGCTCCTAAGAAGTTAACCCAAAAACTAAACCCATTGCTGTTGGACCGATTCCGACTCACAGCGACCCTATAGGACAGAGTAGAACTGCCCCATAGGGTTTCAGAACTCTAAACTGGACTTTTCTCGAAATGGCCCTCTGTAGAGTCACCATTTGAATTCATTAAGCACAGAGATTAGGGATTGTTCTCTAATTTTGACTTTATCAATATAAAAAAAAGTATGTATTTATTTAAGAAACCACTGAACTTTGATGAATAAATGCCATGTTTTAGATAAAAAATATGTTTCACCTCTTAAAGCTATGTTGTGGTGTTTGTTTTTTAAGTGCAAGTAGTTAAGAGATTTAGACAGTCACATCTGGACTAGATCATGACGACTGAAACAATATATCAAGGTTTATTTGATGCAAGAAGGGAAAATAGTCTTTACTTAGAAGCATAGATTTACCTAAAGCGTTTTCTCCATTAAAAAAAAAAAAAAAGGCCAGTCTTGTCAAAACAGTATAGAGAGTTCAGACTCTGGCATATTCTCTCTGCTCCAAGTATATAGCAGTGGTACGTAAAATATAAAAATAGAAAAACTAAAAAGGCATAGACTGACCCCAAAACACGATAAGCATTTTGGGGGATCAAATCAGAAGAGAAGCATTGAGAGGTAAGTGGCCTGAAGTTTTGGGTCTCGGCCCTACTTCTGGGTAGGGGAGAATTTTGAAATGATTTACAAAAAGCCTAAGCTGTGAAAAAAATTTTTTTATTAATTTTTTTTTAAACTTCTGAATTTTAAAGGACAGTATAAGCCAGGAGTGAAAAGAGAAGGCACAAGCTGGAAGAAGATATGTGCAATTTTTAAATAACAAAGGATTAGTAAAAAAGAAAATGTGTATATGTAAAGAACTCCTACAAGTCAATAAGAGGCAAACGCCATAGTACAAAAGAATGTGAACAGGCAATTCACAGAAGAGAAAACCTGAACAGCCCATAAACATGAAACTACACTTCACTCACTTTGTAATCAGGGAAAGTAAAAAAAAAAAAAGACTCTTTTGCATTCATCAGATTGGCGGAAATTAAAATCCTGATATTTCCAAGTTAGGGCAAAGAATGTGGAGCAAAGAGAACTCTTATACACCTACATTGATGTATACCAAATGTACAGAAATGCAAATGGGCAGTATTTTAGAGAGCAATTTGTTAATACCTGGAAAAAAACGAAAATTCGTATACCCCTTGACCCACCAATTATATGCAAGGAGACACTTTTAAGAATGTACTTGAAGCATCCCTTGTCATAATGAAAAGTTGGAAACAACATTCACGTCAGTCAATAGGAAAATGACTAATAAATTGTTCTGTTAAACGAACTAGTTAAAATGACGAACTGGAGTTCCATGCAGTTCCACACAAGGTGGATAAATGGAAAAAAAAAGTTGAGTATGAAAAAACAGTGATAGAACAGAGAATGTTATCATTTATATGTAGATTAAAATATATGTATTTTGTGTGTGTATATGTAAAATATATAGAACAGTATATATTTTGTTTGTGAACAGTATATTTTGTGAATACATAGAATATTTAGAAATAATGTAAGATATTCCTGAGAATAATAAGAAACACCAAATTTGAGATGGTGGTTACTTCTGGGGAGGGAAGGAAGACAGTCCAAACAGAGAGGCAGGCAAGAGGCTTTAACTAAATTAGAAAGCTGGATGAAAGGTACTTAAGTGTTTGTTATATTACTCACTCTTTTGTATGTTTGGAAGAGTTTGAATAAACAGTTTATGATGCATGGTTTAAAATGCATTTCCCTATTTTGTCAGCAAGAAAGTGTTTTATCAGTGTCCTTCTGAAATTATCTTACATTGCTGCTGATGTTTTAGTTTGCTTGGGTTACTTCACAGCCAATTTAAAATTTTTATCTTAACCGTCTTTTTACTATTTTGCTTACTTCCAAGTCTTGAAAATGACTTGAATTTGCATAAGGTTTAGCATGAAAGAGGATACTAATGAACTGAAATAACACCTGCCCTGGTATGTGTTGAAAAATTAAAGCTATGTCTGTGCTTGGTGCCAAATTGTTTTTAAGTTGATTCAGCATGGCCTTTGAGTTATCAATCAGATTGCCACATGGTTGATTCAATTTGAGAGGTAGCAGAATTATAATAACCAGATTATACACCATTATTTCAGTTGACTTATGATCAAATTGGATGAACAATTAGGGATTGAATCTACTGCTTTTCAATTAGTTGTTATAATGCCTGAAGAAAGCAAATCCACCTGAGATTTGTGATTTGGGTTGAAACACATAGGCAAAGCTGCATTCTGGAAAACCTCTGCTGGCGCAGAAAACGAGCCTCTCACTCGTCAGACTAAAGCTATTATTTGAGACAGGGGTCTTTGTGTGTCGTTGACCAATGGTCAGTGAACTCTGACCAAGCATTTCATTTCACCGTCTTCACTATAGTGTGGGTTGCTAGGGATTGATTCATTAACCCTCCAGAGTTCACGAATTTCTTATGTCAGACTTACCGTTGTAGAAAAAAGTAAAAAGGCTCTATGTGAGCTTACTCATTTTATTTAAAAGCTAGGATGCAGTTGTGTGATTTGAAGAGGTTATTTTGAAGCCTGGGAATACCTACATTGCTCCATTTTAATTTGACCCAATTCAAGTCCTATACCTAGAATCATTCACCCTTTTCTTAGCCATTTCAAATCACTTTGCTCTCTCCCGTCTCTGAGCCTCCATCTGTTAAACTTTTTACTCATTTACATCCTCATTCACTGAACAAATGTGTTTTTTGAATTCCAGTTAGGTACCAGGTACTCTTCTTTGGTCTTCTTTATTCATTGTCCAGCTTTCACATGTGTATGAAGCGATTGAAGTTACCATGGCTCGAGTCAGGTACACCTTAGTCCTCAAAGTGTCATCTTTGCTTTTTAACACTTTAAAGAAGTCTTTTGCAGCAGACTTGCTTGATGCAATACGCCGCTTGATTTCTTGACTGCTACTTCCGTGGGCGTTGATGGTGGATTCAAGTAAAATGAAATCCTTAATACCTTCAATATTTTCTCCATTTATCAAGATATTGGACAGTAAGTAAGGAAGACTGAAGAAGAATTGATAACCTTTGAATTATGTGTTGGCGAAGAATATTGGCATACCATGGACTGCCAGAAGAAGGAACAAATCTGCCTTGGAACAAGTATGGCCAGAATGCTCCTTAGAAGGGAGGATGGTGAGACTTCATCTCACATACTTTGGACATGTTATCAGGAGGGACTTGTCCCTGGAGAAGGACATCATACTTGGTAGAGGATCAGCGAAAAAGAGGAAGACCCTCAGTGAGATGGACAGACACAGTTGCTGCAGCAGTGGGTACAAACAGAGCAATGATTGTGGGGATCACGCAGAACCAGACAATGTTTCATTCTGTTGTACATGGGGTCACTATGAGTCAGAACCTACTGGACAGCACCAAACAACAACGATAATCAGGTACTCTGCTAGATATTTAATTAGATATTTTGCTAGATATTTAACTAGATATTTTGGCTAGCACTAGGTATCTAAAACACAGTCCTTGCCTTCAAAAACTGAAAAATCAAACTGAGGGCAGTTGAGTGCATCCTTAGCTATAATACATTACAGCATGTGTTAAAATATGATTTCGAAAATTATTTGGAAGTCTTTGCATTTTTACTTATAGAGGCATTAGGGAATTTTTTTCTTATTGTACTTTAGATGAGGGTTTACAGAACAAACTGGTTTCTCATCAAACAGTTAGTACACACATTGTTCTGTGACATTGGTTAACAACCCCACAACATGTCAACACTCTCCCTTCTCAACCCTGGGTTCCCTATTACCAGCTTTTCTGTTCCCTCCTGCCTTCCAGTCCCTGCCCCAGGGCTGATGTGCCCCCTTAGTCTCGTTTTGTTCCATGGGGCTGTTCAATCTTTGGCTGAAGGGTGAACTTCAGGAGTGACCTCATTACTGAGCTGAAAGGGTGTCCAGGGGCCATACTCTCAGGGTCTTTCCAGTCTCTGTCAGGCCAGCAAGCCTGGTCTTTCTTTTTGAGTTAGAATTTTTGTTACATTTTTCTCCAGCTCTGTCCAGGACCATCTATTGTGATCCCTGTCAGAACAGTGAGTGGTGGAAGCCAGGCACCACCTATTTGTGCTGGACTCCAGTCTGATGGAGGCCGTGGTAGTTGTGGTCCATTAGTCCTTTAGGCTAATCTTTTAGGGAAGTCTTCTGAAAGAAACTGGGCTTTGGTATGATTTCTCAAGGCAGATAAAGAGGAAAGAACATTCCAGGCGGAGGAAACAGTGTGGAAAATGGAGGCTTTGCTAGTGTGTCTGTCAGGGTGACATAAAGGAGAGAAAGAAGAGTGATGGGAATTAAAATTAGAAAAGTAGATGAGGACATTAGAATGCTGAGATGTTGAAATTTTTTAGTCATTGATCGCATTTATGTATATTAGGTAATTTTAGTGTGTATGGGGGGTATATAAAGAGGATTACAGGGTGAGAGACAAAAGAAAATCAGTTATGAAGCCTTTCCAATAGTCAGACCAGAAGTGAACATCTGAGTTGGGGAGGTAGCAATGAGAGCAGGAAAAAACTGCTATCAGTTAGCTTTCACCAAATAACAAACTACCCCTAAACGTGGTAGCTTAAAACTATAAGCGTATATTACTGCATGCAAGCCTGTGCATTGCAAGGATGGTCCTGACATAAGCCAGGCTGAGCTTATCTCAGCTGGGCTCACTTATGTCTGCAGTCAGCTGGCAGATCTGCTGGGGGAGGAGGGACACGACTAACTGACTGCTGGGGTAATGGGAGAGATTAGACCACATGTATTTCATCATCCAGCAGAGTAGCCTACATTTGTTCCAGATAGTGACTGGAAGCATGCAAGTCTTCCTAAGGCCCTGGCCTGGAACTAGCATGCTGTTACTTCCAGTCCATTCTGCTGGTCAAAGCAAGTTGCAAGATCAAACAAGATTCAGGAGGTGGGGAGGAGCTGCAAAGGGCATGGATAAGGAGGAGTGAAGAATTTCAGCTACTTTTGCGGTCAATGTATTATAGATAGGAAGGATAAGAGAGGAAGTGTGGGAGCGAAGATTGGGTGATCTTTACCCTCGAAGATAACTTGAAGATGTATGGATTATGTTTTTGGATGGATGGTTATGCTATTGGAAACCCTGGTGGCATAGTGGTGAAATGCTACGGCTGCTAACCAAAAGGTCAGCAGTTTGAATCCGCCAGGCGCTCCTTGGAAACTCTATGGGGCAGTTCTACTCTGCCCTGTAGGGTCGCTATGAGTTGGAATTGACTCGACAGCAGTGGGTTTGGTTTTGGTTTTGGGTTATGCTATTAAGTTGGATAGAAAAGAACTACGCGAGTAAAAAGGCAGAAAGAAAAAGTTCTAGGTGGGGAGAGAGAGGAAGGGAAGGAAAGAATAAATGTAAATGAGAAAGGGAATGACTTTAATCCTATCATACCAAGACTGTGGTATCTTTGCAACATCCAGATGGAGACATTTAGATGTTTGTAGAAGTGGAGATTGGGCCTTCTAAGAGAAAGGAGCCCTGGTGGCTCAGTAGTTAAGCGCTTCGCTGCTAACCAAAAGGTCAGCGGTTTGAATCCACCAGTGGTGCTGTGGGAGAAAGATATGGCAGTCTGCTTCCATAAAGATTTTCAGCTTTGGAAACCCTATGGTGCAGTTCTTCTCTGTCCTACAGGGTCCCTATGAGTCGGAATCAACTCAATGGCAATGGGATTCTAAGAGAAAAATTGAAGTCTGGAAAAATACAGATTTACTGGGCATTAATATTTTAGATGCCAGAGTTGATGGTGTTGCCTAAGAAAAGAGTGTAGTGCAGAGAGATAAGAGGGCTGGAGGCACAATCAGCCATACATTTAAGGAGTGAGTAGAAGAATCATCATCATCAAAGTGGGTTGAGAAAGTGGTGAAAGAAAATAGTAACATGGAAGCCAGTAACAACGTTTTAAAAAGAGGGAATTTCACTGTAGTAGGCACTGCAGAGTGTTCAGATTAGCTGAGGCTCAAGGAGATGGCATTGGATCCATCACTGATGGTCATGATGTGGTTGAGAAATGAGTGGGAGATAAAGTGATGGGGGAGCAAAGTTGGAAAAGCGCAAGGGGGATAGCAGCTTGAAGTTGAACAGGCTTAAGGGTTAGGCTGTTTAGGATGGAGAAAACATGAGTATGTTTGTGGCTAATGGCACCTAGTGATGAGGAGGAGTTGGAATATAGGTTATTATTGATGAATCAAGATTAAAGAGGAATGGGAAGGGGTGGGTAAATTAAATCCTTTATATGGCATATTTCATTTAGTCCTTACAACCGTGAGGTAAGAAACTGTCATCTCCCTTTGATAGATTAAGAAACTAAGACATAGAGACATAAAGTAACTCACAGAGTCACAAGCTAATAGTTAAAAAAAAAAAAAAAGAAACCGTTGCTGTCGAGCCAATTCTGACTCATAGCGACTCTATAGGACAGACAGTAGAACTGCCCCACAGCTGGTGGATTCAAACTACCGACCTTTTGGTTAGCAGCCCAGCTTTTAAACACTGCACCACCAAACTTCGCTATTTCTTCCTGAGCCCAAGCATGAGTTGCTTGTGTTGTTTAACCTATCTGCTGTAAGCCTTTTAGAGGGAAAAAGGTAAGTCCTCTGAGGACAGGTACAAGGTTTCACTTTTCCTTCTGTTTCTCTCTGTGACATAGGTAAAATTTTGTGGTTTAGCACTTTTTTATTAATAATTTTGATTAAATTATATAATCTGTATATTTAACATACATTTTTATACATATATATTTAAATTGATCAGTGATCAAACAAATGTATCAACAGGAGTATAGCATGTTGGCTGATACAAAGAGAAGACCTTTATATCTGTTCAAAATAAAAGAGTGATTTCAGGACAAATCAAAAGTACTTAAACATTTTTATAGTAAATAACCTAGACCAAGGAGAAATTAAATTCTGGAGTATTGAACCATAGTCAGAGCCTAAAATTTTAGAAAATGAGGTGTTTTAAGACAGAACTCCAGATCTACATCTTCCAAGCATTTGGTGTAAGAGAAGGCCCCAAACTGGATGTGAGCAGTTTAGTGATTTGAAGTTAGAGAACACTTTTCTTGGGGAAAAATACTACAAATAACAATTAGTTTGCAAAAGCCTTATTAAACCCATGTAGTAGCTAATAAGAAAGAAGCTAATAAAAGACTTAATAAAAGGCTAGTAAAAGAGACTCTGAAACTTGCTCTTGAACATCGAGTAGCTAAAGCAAAAGGAAAAAATGATGAAGTAAAAGAGCTGAACAGAAGATTGCAAAGGGTGGCTCAAATGATGACATGTGCAAAGACCTGGAGATAGAAAACCAAAAGTGAAGCACATGTTCAGCGTTTCTCAAGCTGAAAGAACTGAAGAAAAAATTCAAGCCTTGAGGTGCAATACTAGGGGGTTCTGCAGGGAAAATGTTAAACGACACAGGAAGCATCAAAAGAAGATGGAAGGAAAATTACAGAGTCACTATACCAAAAAGAATTGGTGGACGTTCAGCCATCTCAGGAGGTAACATATGATTAGAAACCGATGGTATTAAAGGAAAAAGTCCAAGCTGCATTGAAGGCATTGGTGAAAAACAAGGCTTCAGGAATTGATGGAATATCAATTGAGATGTTTCAACAAATGGATGCAGTGCTGGAGGTGCTCACTCGTCTATGCCAAGAAATCCGGAAGATGGCTAACTGGCCAACCGACTGGAAGAGATCCAGATTCATGCCTATTACCAAGAAAGGTGATCCAGCTGAATGCAGAAATTAATATCACACACAAGCAAAGACCATTCAAAAACGGCTGCAGCAGTATATTGACAGGGAACTGCCAGAAATTCAGGCCGGTTTCAGAAGAGGATATGGAACCAGGGATATCATTGCTGATATCAGGTGGATCCTGGCTGAAAGCACAGACTATCAGAAAGATGTTTACCTGTGTTTTATTGACTGTGCAAAGACTTTCGACTCTGTGGATCACAACAAATTATGGATAACATTGTGGAGAATGGGAATTCCGGAACACTTAATTGTGCTCATGAGGACTCTGTACATGGATCAAGAGGAAGAGAACAAGGGGATACTGCATACATGGTTTAAAGTCAGAAAAGGTGTGCGTCAGGGTTGTATCCTTTCACCATACCTATTCAATCTGTATGCTGAGCAGATAATCTGAGAAGCTAGAGTGTATGAAGAAGAACGGGACATCAGGATTGAAGGAAGACTCTTAACAGCCTGTGTTATGCAGACGATACAACCTTGCTGGCTGAAAGTGAAGGGGACTTGAAGCACTGATAAAGATCAAAGACCACAGCCTTCAGTATGGATTGAACCTCAACATAAAGAAAACAGAAATCCGCACAGCTGGACCAGTAAGCAACATCATGATAAACAGAGAAAAGATTAAGATTGTCAAGGATTTCATTTTACTTGGATCTACAGTCAATACCCATGGAAGCTGCAGTTAAGAAGTCAAAAGATACATTGCACTGGGCAAAGCAGCCGCTTTACAGTGTTGAAAAGCAAAGATGTCACCTTGAGAACAAAGGTGCGCCTGACCCAAGCCGTGGTGTTTTCAGTTACCTCATATGTGTGCAAAAGCTGGACAATCAATAAGGAAGACTGAAGAAGAATTAATTTGAGTTGTGGTGTTGGTGAAAAATATTGACTATACCGTGGACTGCCAAAAGAATGAACAAATCTGTCTAGGAAGAAGTACAACCAGAACACTCCTTAGAGGCAAGGATGGTAGGACTGCGTCTCACATACTTTGGACATGTTATCAGGAGGGATCAGTCCCTGGAGAAGGACATCATGCTTGGTAAATTAGAGGGTCAGTGAAAAAGAGGACGACCCTCAACAAGATAGATTGGCGCATTGCCTGCTACAGTTGGTTCAAGCATAGCAACAATTGTCAGGATGGTGCAGAACGGGGCACTGTTTCATTCTGTTGCGCATAGGGTTGCTATGAGTCGGAATTGACTCAACAGCACCTAACAACAACAACAGTAGTTAATAAACCATATTTCATAATGAAAACTATAGGATAACATTGCTATGATCAGTGTGAGTAAGCAGATTAACATCAAGGCTGATAAGAAATAATGTTTAATTTGATATCTGAGAGTAAAGAACTTAGTGGGGATATTCATGATTCTGAAAAGGATTTTTGGGAACTTTTAAAGGCTTTAGAGGATAATGACTAATTTTTGTTTTTCAGTTTACAGAAGTTATACGTGCTTGTCATAAAAAATTGAAATAATAAAGGAAAAAGTAAGTCTTCGTTCCCCTAGAGGTAGCCATTGTTAATGGTTTGCATTTATTCTTCCAGGGTTTTTTCTCTGCATTAACAAATACGTATGGGCCTACACGTGTAGGTTTTTTTTTCAGCTTTTAAAAACTCTATTGATGACAAACAGTGTCATTGAAATTCTCTGTTGTAGCAAACATTAAAATCAGACATCATCCACATGCTCCATTGTGTAAAGGGTACATGTAGGTGTAACTGAACTTTTTAGTTTTTAATGCCACAAACTTATTTCTGCTGTCAGTGTAATGAGCTGAAAAACATGAATCTTGCTGCTGTCTGTATGGCCATGGGATATTAGAGTTGAACTAGAGGGAGAGATATCAGTAACTTCTTTGAAAACCTATTCCTAAAGCCAAGAGGTTTGTATACGTGCAGTCTAGCAAATGCAGTGTGATACTATGGTTACCTGAAACCATTTTAAAGGTTTAAAAAATAGCTGCAAAAATAAACCATTTCAAGAGAGAAAAAAATTTTTTTATTGAGGTATAATTGATGTGCAATAAATTGCAAATATTTAAAGTATACAATTAGAGGAATTTGCCATGTGTGTATACCAGTGAAGCCATCACCACAGTAAAGACAGTGAACATACTCATAACCCCAGAATCCCTTGTGACCCTTCGCAATGGTTCAAATCCACCAGGTGCTCCTTGGAAACTCTATGGGGCAGTTTTACTCTGTCCTATAGAGTTGCTATGAGTTGGAATCGACTCAACGGCAATGGGTTTGGGGTTTTATATACCAATGAAGCCATCACCACAGTAAAAATAATGAATGTACTCACAACCCCAAAGTCCCTTGTGACCCTTCACAGTCATTGCTCCTCCCCATCGCCAGGCCACCACTCATTTGCTTTTTGTTGCTAAAATTAGTTTGCATTTTCTACAATGTTGTAAAAATACAATCCTATAACTCGTACTCTTCTTTTCATCTGGACTCTTCATTCAACATAAATATTTTGAGAGTCATCCATGTTGTGTATTTCAATAGTCCATTCTTTTTTTATTGCTGAGTCGTATTCCATCGTATGGGTATACCAGTTCGTGTTTATCCGTTCATTTGTTAATGGACATTTGGATGACATTCATGTACAAGTCTGATCTCATTTCTCTTAGGGTAAATACCTAGGAGTGAAATGTAGGCATATGTTTTTTTCGTTTGTTTGTTTGCTAACCTGTTTTCCAAAGTGGCTATAATCCCATTAAATGGAGCTATATTCTGTGTAACAACAACAAAATATGAAAACACTTTTTTTTGTTGGCCAGCGTCTTCAATACTGTTGAATCATTATCATATCTTTTCATCCATAGTTAGAGCCATAAAGAAGTTAAACTATCTGTAACGTACCTTAGGGCTTAAAACAAAAACAAACCGAAAAACCCTATATATCTGTTAACTACTAATTTTCCCAGATAACTAAGATTTTATATATGTGTGTGTGTGTGTATATATCACAGCCCCAGCAGTGATAACTTTGAAATAACTCTGGCTAAGTGTACAGTCAGCTCCAGTACTACATCACCAAGTTAAAATGTACTAGAATGATAGAATTTTGCAAGACCAACGACTTCATCATTGCAAATACCTTCTTTCACCAACATAAATGGTGACTATACACGTGGACCTCGCCAGATGGAACACACAGAAATCAAATTGACTACATCTGTGGAAAGAGACGATGGAAAAGCTCAATATCATCAGTCAGAACAAGGCCGGGGGCTGACTGTGGAACAGACCATCAATTGCTCATATGCAAGCTCAAGCTGAAACTGAAGAAAATCAGAGCAAGTCCACGAGAGCCAGAATATGACCTTGAGTATATCCCACCTGAATTTAGAGACCATCTCAAGAATAGATTTGATGCATTGAACACTAGTGACCGAAGACCAGATGAGTTGTGGAATGACATCAGGGACATCATCTATGAAGAAAGCAAGAGGTCATTGAAAAGACAGAAAAGAAAAAAAAGACCAAGATGGATGTCAGAGAAGACTCTGAAACTTGCTCTTGAGCATCGAGCAGCTAAAGCAAAAGGAAGAATTGATGAAGTAAAAAAGAAATGAAGAGAAGACTTCAAAGGGCCTCTCGAGAAGACAAAATAAAGTATTATAATGACATGTGCAAAGAGCTGGAGATGGAAAACCAAAAGGGAAGAACATGCTCGGCGTTTCTCAAGCTGAAAGGACTGAAGAAAAAATTCAAGCCTCGAGTTGCAGTAGTGAAGAATTCCGTGGGGAAAATATTAAATGATGCAGGAAGCATCAAAAGAAGATGGAAGGACTACACAGAGTCATTATACCAAAAAGAATTAGTCAGTGTTCAACCATTTCAAGAGGTGGCATATGATCAGGAACTGATGGTACTGAAAGAAGAAGTCCAAGCTGCTCTGAAGGCATTGGCGAAAAACAAGGCTCCAGGAATTGATGGAATATCAATTGAGATGTTTCAACAAACAGATGCAGTGCTAGAGGTGCTCAGTCATCTATGCCAAGAAATATGGAAGACAGCTTCCTGGCCAGCTGATTGGAAGAGATCCATATTTATGCCTATTCCCAAGAAAGGTGATCGAACCGAATGTGGAAATTATAGAACAATATCATTAATATCACACGCAAGAAAAATTCTGCTGAAGATCATTCAAAAACAGCTGCGGCAGTATATCGACAGGGAACTGCCAGAAATTCAGGCCAGTTTCAGAAGAGGACGTGGAACCAGGGATATCATTGCTGATGTCAGATGGGATCCTGGCTGAAAGCAGAGACTACCAGAAGGATGTTTACCTGTGTTTTATTGACTATGTAAAGGCATTCAACCGTGTGGATCATAGCAAACTATGGATAACATTGCAAAGAATGGGAATTCCAGAACACTTAATCGTGCTCATGAGGAACCTTTACATAGATTGTTCAGACAGAACAAGGGGATACTGATTGATTTAAAGTCAAGAAAGGTGTGTGTCAGGGTTGTATTCTTTCACCATACCTATTTAATCTGTATGCTGAACAAATAATATGAAGAAGAAGGAGGCATCAGGATTGGAGGAAGAGTCATTAACAACCTGCATTATGCAGATGACACAACCTTGCTTGCTGAAAGTGAAGAGGACTTGAAGCACTTACTAATGAAGATCAAAGACCACAGCCTTCAGTATGGATTACACCTCAACATAAAGAAAACAAAAATCCTCCAAGTGGACTGATGAGCAACATCATGATAAACGGAGAAAAGATTGAAGTTGTCAAGGATTTCATTTTACTTGGATCCACAATCAACAGCCATGGAAGCAGCAGTCAAGAAACCAAAAGATGCGTTGCATTGGGCAAATCTGCTGCAAAGGACCTCTTCAAAGTGTTGAGGAGCAAAGATGTCACCTTGAAGACTAAGGTGCGCCTGACCCAAGCCATGGTATTTTCAATCACGTTATATGCATGTGAAAGTTGGACAATGAATAAGGAAGACCGAAGAAGAATTGATGCCTTTGAATTGTGGTGTTGGCGAAGAATATTGAATATACCATGGACTGCCAAAAGAACGAACAAATCTGTCTTGGAAGAAGTACAACCAGAATGATCCTTAGAAGCAAGGATGGCAAGACTGGGTCTTACATACTTTGGACATGTTGTCAGGAGGGATTAGTCCCAGGAGAAGGACATCATGCTTGGCAGAGTACAGGGTCAGCGGAAAAGAGGAAGACCCTCAACAAGGTGGATTGACACAGTGGCTGCAACAATGAGCTCAAGCATAACAACGATTGAAAGGATGGTGCAGGACCAGGCAGTGTTTCGTTGTGTTGCGCATAGGGTCACTATGAGTCGGAACCGACTCGACGGCACCTAACAGCAACAGCAACAGAACCTGGTTGTCATAATTACAAAGTTACAAAGTCCAGGCTGTTTGGCTTTCTCCACTGCCAATAACAGGCATTGAAAACCAGATTCTATCACTTAACGTTCCTGTGCTTGAATGAATGTGACACTTGACAGCAGATGAAATATGAGCTGCAAGTTTCTTTCACCCCACTCGTATAAACTATGCATTGTTTTGATTTTGGCTTATAGAATGCATTATAGGGGATTTCTATGTGGCTACGGTCCAGAATCTTGTGCTTTTCTTTTTTTTCAGAGCTAAAGGCTGTGTATAATTTAGCAAAAATTTCTGAAAGGATGTGTACTTTTCCCATTTAAAAAAAGATTTGTGACCTGAAAATACAGCCTATTTCTACCTAGCCCCCAAATTCACAGGCATTGAACAGGAATAGAAAGCCAGGGGTGCAATCTATTTACATAACAGCTTTGGATGGATGAAGCTGTTTAGGGAGCAGGCTTGTATAAATTTGATTTAAATCACTAGTCGGATACGGGTTGAGACATGCTTTTGTCCCACAGAAGGTGCGTTCTTGGTGTTTGAGGCAACCTTAAAAAATTTGTTCATATCATTCGGAGCCTCTGTATAGGCAAGGAAACACTTTTATCAAACGCAACCATTCTCAGAGAATCCCATAGCTAGTAGTCCTAAACAGACACACACACCCTTGCACCTACTCGTAGTTAATCTTCCAGATTGTCCTAGAATCTGATCATGTAAATCTTCTCCCTATAATATTTCGGCGGCTCCCCGTTGCCTTCAGAATGCAACCCCAATGCCCAGAACAGTGCTTCTCAAATTTTAAAGCATAGACAAGTCATCTGAGCATCTTTTAAAAATGCTGACTGTCATTCAGTCGGTCTTGGTTTTCTGCATTTCTCACAAGTTCTAAAGATGGCCCAAGAACCACACAAAGAGTAACAACTTTAGGGCATAAACAAGCAAGACCCTTCATCATCTGGTCCCTGCATCCTTTATCAACCTCCCTCTCCCCGTCCCCTCCCCGCCTCACCCTCTGATTTGCCCCAGCACCTCAGATTCTTTGTGTCATGTCCTCTCATTGCTCTCTGCCTTTGTCAGTGCTCTGTCCTCTGGTGGCGTAGGAGTTAAGTGCTACGGAGAATTGACTCGATGGCAGTGGGGTTCTGTCCTCTGTTTGGACCACTGTTGATAATCCCTTGGGGTTATCAGTCCTCCAAGGCTCAACCACACGTCACCTCCTCTGAGAAGCCTTCCCTGTTTCTCAGCTTGGTTTGGTGGCTGGGGCTGCTGTAGCACCCTCTGGTTGTACTGCTTTGGAGGGACTTAACAGTGCTAACATTCTTTGATACTGAGTTTTTTTTGAGGAATAGCAAGTGGATTTACTTGGGCTAGACAAGAAGGCCTTTATCGGAGAGCATTGCAGAATGTTGAGAAAATAATCGTAGAATTAAAATGAAAAAAAAAAATAGAAAGAGGAGAAAGAATTGCTGATGGAAGATGCTGAAGCCCTCGCTGATGTAGTAAAATGGAAGATTGGGGAAATATATTTGTTGTGTCGCTCCTCTGATGTTTTAAAGGAGAGAAAACTGTAGAAAAGGAAGCTGCCTGTTCCCTGCTGGGAGAGTAGTCTCGATTGGTGATACTGCCCTAAGGTGGTGTGGTGGGCATCTTGTGTGGATGTTCTGTCTCTGGGGCTGCAGCTTACATGTAATTAAAAAAAAAAAAAACCCATTGTGACCCCTGGCTCCACCATTTATTAATTCTTTGACCTTGAGTAAGTGGGTTAACCTCTTAGAACATATTTCCCTACCTGTAAGTAAAGATAACATTACTTACCTGTTAAGATTTTTGTGTTAAATGAGTTAGTGTATGTAAGACATGTGGTAGGTTAATTTATCGTCTCCCTTTGCAGCTCTGTGGTCAAGCCAAATAAAAAAGAAAGTGGCGATATTATGACAAGACTTAATCATGTTGTGGACTGGTGGTGTAGAACTCAGTGTCCGTCTTATGAACACACTTTAACAGTCATCTGACTTGTTTTTTTGTCTGTGATCAATTAAATAGACTTGGTCTTTAATTCAACAGCCATTAGAAGATGAAAGAGATATCCAGCATTTCACAGCGATTGATTCCCAGCTTACAAATTGAATGTCATGTATCGACCACTTAATTGATGTAGTAAATTATGACTGTATGAACTGTAATGTATTGCGTAACAAGCATTTACTAAATGTCCACTGAGGCTCTGGTTATTGTGTGGAAGGAAAAGGAAGACCAGGCCTTCTGCAGTCGGAGAAAGCAGGAATGTGAGTGTGTGTGTTTGTATCAGCAATAGAGAACAATACTGTAAAGTTTATCAACAAATACTTTATTTAAAAAATTTTTAAACGTCCTTGGCCATTTTGGAAAAACAGAAGTAATGCTAGTAGAAATGTTTCTGCTGTGATTTTGAAGGATCTTGTGGTTTTTCTCATTATGAATTTCTACACGCGTGAAGTTGCTAAGTGACGTGAATTTTGCTACAAAACTCTGCTCTTCTTAATACTTTCTTGATCCTCCCGTTTCTCTTACTGATGCAAAGTGTAAAGTTGCGTGGGCCGCTCTCCCTGCACAGTTGTGCTATTAAGCAGAACTGATTCTTTGTGGAATGACAACAAGGCATAAGAAAGGCATTGCTTAGATTAGGCACCAGAAGGCAGTCCCTTGGCAAAGGGCTGAAGGGGAAGTGGTCTTGGTCAAGACAAAGAATGGCACTTTTTCTTTCCCCCTTGAATTCATGGGAGCCACACAAGTTGAACAGCTTTGAAGCTGGTTAATGTGGCTTTTTATGCATGTTCTTTTTTTCTGTACCGTTTCCTGCTTGTTTTTGCCAGCAGAGGGGCCAAGAATGATCACTTGATAAATGCATTAGCATGTCTCTCACCCTTCTGTGACCACACACCACTGCTGGGAAGACAGGTAATTTGAGAAGTGGAAAATCCCAGTTGGGGATGTCTTTCAAAGCAAGATCGGATTTTACTCCCAAGCTAACAGGATTCTACGTAGATTAGGAGAGTACCATATGGAGACTGATTACTAAAAAAAAAAAAATTTTAAACTCCAGATTCAGAAGCAGTTGGGCAAGATGTAACGCCAAGTGAATAGCGGCTTCTGTTAGCTTTATCAGCTCTAGAGAGGAAAGCAAGGAATGTTGGTGCTAATTTGTGTCGGTTTATTAAATGTTTTTATTTCCCTGGAATTTTCCTGTTGACAGCCTGTTCCTTTTTATTTTGCTTATGTATGTACTTTTCCATGTTCCTAATCTCTTTCTTAGGAGCCATGGTGGTGCAGTGGTTAAGAGCTTGGCTGCTAACCAAAAGGTCAGGAGTTCAAATCCACCAGCTGCTCCTTGGAAACCCTATGGGACAGTTCTGCTCTGTCTGATAGGGTCGCTATGAGTCGAAACTGACTGGACGACACCTAACAACAGCAATCTCTTTCTTAAATTCCACCAACACAGGCTCTCTCTTACAGTATCATGTTTCCTCAACTAATTCTGGCATTATTCATGATCTGGTCCTGAGAAGCCCCTCTAGTTGCCTGTCACTCTGTAGTTACTGCCAACCTCCTTAGGGTGGACTCCATCAGTCTGGCAGGACATGAGCCAAAATGTAGTGAAACAGAACTGTGCTTCAGTCTGCAGAGGAGGATGTCAGGAGCAGGAGTGGTTGTGTCCTCAACCTTGCGAGTCTCCATTCAGTATAATTCTTTTTTCCTGTATTTTTTAGGAGCCTGGGAATACCAGTGTAGTGTACTTTTATTTTAACACCCATGTGTGCACTTTAATCCTGAAAGAGTTCTCACATGTTCGGCACTCTTAGTCAAACATGAATTCCAAAAGTCTGTAACTATTCTAAAAAATTCACTTCTCACTTGAGGTTCCTTGGAACAGGACAGTTGGTTCCATAGCCCAATTTTGAATAAACTCAAGCCTGGCTTGATGGAATCTATGTCAGGGTGAATAGTATGAGACTCCCCAAGATGGGTCCAGAATACTGGGGTCTGGGAACTGACATACATTTGCAGGATATGCTGGGTCTGCAGCCTGGGAAGGTCTGAGCCAGAACTGCAATCCTGCATTGTGCTGCTGGCACTGGGAGGCGGAGGGCTGGGACGAACTGCTTTGCCAGGTGTGTATGGTGCTGTGTCCGTGTGTAATGCCCGCTGACTCCCAGCTCTTCTAGCCTCTCAGCAGAGGGGTGACTGCTCCCCCACACTTTGTGGGTACAGAAGTAGAAGGGTTCTGGGCTCCGGACTCCTCCTGTTTTTTAGGAACATGGATGCGTTCACAGTTATTAGGGTAAATATTTTTGTTTATGCTTTTATGTATAGTATTATAAAGAAGCTCTGGTGGCACAATGGTTAAGTGCTTGGCTGCTAACCGAAAGGTGCATGGTTCGAACCCACCAGCATTTCTGCAGGAGAAAAGACCTGGCAATCTACTTCTGTAAAGATTACAGTTTAGGAAACCCTATGGGGCAGTTCTCTCAGAATCAACTCGATGGCACACAACAACAACATTATAAAGATAATTTAACTTAGAAATCAAACAATACGTTGCATTGGGCAAACCTGCTACAAAAGACCTTTTTCAAGTGTTAAGAAGCAAAGATGTCACTTTAAGGACTAAGATGTGCCTGACCCAAGCCATGATGTTTTCAGTTACCTCATGTGCATGCAAAAGCTGGACAATGAATAAAGAAGGCAAAGAAGAGTTGATGCCTTTGATTATGGTGTTGGCGAAGAATATTGAGTATATCATGGACTGCCAAAAGAACTAACAAATCTATCTTGGAAGAAGTACAGCCAAAATGCTCCTTAGAAGCAAGAATGGCGAGATTCCCTGGCACCTAACTACAAGAACAACAAACTTAGCTTCAGCACCTTCAAGTCCTTTAGGTTATTATTATACGTTATACTATATACTCTATGTGAAGGTGGAGGTAGACATCGAACTGAATGTCTATGTACGCTGAAACCTGGTGCCGTCAAGTCAATGCCAACTCACAGCGACTCTATAGGACAGAGTAGAACTGCCCATGCTATCTATCCATCTGTCCATCCATCCATCTGTCCAGTAGGTGTGTAGTGGTATTTCACTGTGGTTTAATTTGTACTTCCCTAATAACTGAAGATGTCACTTTGAGGACTGCAGTATGCCTGACCCAAGCCATGGTATTTTTAATCACCTCACATGCATGTGAAAGCTGGAAAATGAATCAGGAAGACTGAAGAAGAATCAATGCCTTTGAATTATGGTGTTGGTCATGAATATTGAATATAGCACCAACTACAAGAAGAAAGAACAAGTCTGTCTTGGAAGAAGTACAGCCAGAGGTTCTTTGGAAGCGAGGATGATGAGACTTCGTCCCATGTACGTTGGACATGTCATCAGGAGGGACCAGTCCCTGGAGAAGGACATCATGCTTGGGTAAAGCAGAAAAAAACAAAAAATCCGTTGTTGAGTTGATTCCGACTCATAGCGACCCTATAGGACAGAGCAGAACTGCTCTATAGGGTTTCCAAGGAGCTCCTGGTGGATTTGAACTGCTGACCTTTTGGGTAACATCCATAGCTCTCAACCACTATGCCACTAGGGTTTCCTGGTAAAGTAGAGGATCATAGAAAAAGAGGAAGACTCTCAATGAGATGGCTTGACACAGTGGTTGCAACGATGGGTTCAAACATAGCAATGATTTCGAGGGTGACACAGGACTAGGCAGTGTTTCATTCTGTTATATGTAGGGTCGCTCTGAGTTGAAACCAGTTCGAGAGCAGCTAACAACAGCTGACAGTAACTAAGGATATTGGGTATCTTTTCAGTTGTTTGTTTGTTGTTCATATATCTTCTTTGGTGCAGTAGCTGTCCAGATCTTTTGCTCATTTTCTTTGCTGGGTTATTTGTTTTCTTATTATCAAGTTTTGAGAATTTTTTATGCATTCTGGGTACAAATCTTGTCAAATATCTGATGGGCAAGATTTCTCTCCCAGCTATTGCTTGTCTTTTTATTCTCTCAACAATGTCTTTTGAAGAACAAATTTTTAGTTTTAGTGAAACCCAGTTTATCAATTTTTCCTTTTATTAATTGCACTTTTGGTATTGTATCTAAGAGTTCTTTACCTAATCCAAGGTCACCAAGATTTTCTCTTTTCTTCTAAAAGTTTTATAGTTTTATGTCTTTTACATTTTAGGTCTATGATGCATTTAAAGTGAATTTTTACAGAAGATGAAACGTATAAGTTAAGATTAATTTTTTTGTATGTAGATGTTCAGTTGTTCAAGAGCCATCTGCTGAAAAGACTGTCTTCTCTGTTGAGTTAACTTTTGCAATTTGTTGCGAAAAATCAGTTGACATATTTGCCTTGGTCCATTCTTGAGCTGTCCTGTTGCCTTGATCTATGTGTTTGTCCTTTTGCCAGTCCCAGTCTTCTTTGATTACTGTGGCTTTATCCTAAGACTTGAAATTACCTTAAATCTTGCAATTGAAGAGTGTGAGTCCTCCAATTCTTTTCTTCTTTTTCAGAATAGATTTGGCTATTCTAATTCCTTTGTCTTTCCACATATATTTTATAATGGAATGTAGCTTTTTTGTTTTACGGATAAGGACAGACAGCTGATCTGGGCAAAATTGACTATATTTAGATTCCTACCACTTCTTTATTCCATATATATTTGGGTGGAAGTTTCCCTGCTCCAGGCTTGTCTAAGTCCTTTAGACCAATGAGAATATAGCTGTCTTCATCTTTTTATCACAGATATTGCTGTTGGCTAGCTAACCTAGTCTCTAAATCCCAGCATGTTCTTTCACTTTATGATACACGTGTCTATAACCCATTGCTGTCGAGTCAGCTCTGACTCATAGCAACCCTATAGGACAAAGTAGAACTGCCCCATAGGGTTTCCAAGGAGCAGCTGGTGGACTTGAACTGCAGACCTTTTGGTTAGCAGCCGTAGCTCTTAATAACCATTGTGTCAGCAGGGCTCCACATATGTCGATGGACAGTTATAAATATGGAATTGCCTCCTCGGATGTTAGCTCACCTACTAACCAGTAGGTTGGCAGTTCGAACCCACCGGTAGCTCCACAGAAGAAAGACCTGGTGATCTGCTCCCATAAAGATTACAGCCTAGGAAACTGTATGGGGCAGTTCTGCTCTGCCATACGGAGTCACTAAGAGTTGGAACCAACCTAACGGCACACAACAACATGCTAAAACTCAAGCATACAAAATAATAATAACATTGAAAATATTTAATACGAGAAAATTTCAACTACTTTCAAGTCATTTGTAGCCTCACTCTCAGTCTTTTAGTTATCCACCAGACATGTTCCCACCATAGCTAATGGTGAGTTCATTCCATCTCAGTAGATACTGATGGACAGTTAGGTATAAAGCACTGTAACACTCTTATGCCCGTTTTTAAAATCATGGCTAAATTGGCTCCTTGAACATTAGGAGATAGATTCCAAGTTAATGATACTTGTTCTTTTGTTGAATGTATGCACTGGAAAGGGTGCCAGAAGATAGAAAAGAGACAAAACACTGAAAACAGACCTCTATTTAAAAATTAAGCCCAAGTGTTAGGTAAGCTTGGGCTTAATTTTTAAATTGGGCATTGAAAACTATCTCATGTATAATTTGGGACATAGCTGTGGGTTTCCAGGATTGTTTATAACACGTTTATCATTAAGGACTAAAATTATCTGCGTTGGGTCATTTTTTTTCATGGCTATGATGGTTATAGCTAGAGCAATAATTACTATTAGATCCGTAAGTCTTATGATAACAAGTTAGGGGATGGATCAGAACACACCGAGCAGTGGCTACGAGAAGGCTCTTTAGAACTGGAAGGAAAGGCAGCAGTTGTCAAGAAAAACCAGTTTGTGTATGAGGTCACCGAGAACTAAAGTGAGCAGACTTTTGATAAGTCATAAAGCTGATGTATGACAGAGCTCAGAAGGAATACAGGTCCCTGACCTCACCCCAGTCCTGTTTCTCATTTTGTTCAGGGTCCTGCATTGTAGCTAAGGTCCCAGCTCAGGAGCCCAGATGTGGGACTTACCAGACATTGTCATACCTTTAATCTCATCCCCTCCTCCTTAGAGCCTGTAAGGCGGGTAGCACTACCTCACCAGAGATTTTCATCTACCCAGGGTCCCACGTTAAAGCAATGAGTGAGTGAACCAGGGCCAGAATTTAGACCCGTTGACTCCAGGTTCCCTCCTCGTGCCACAGCTACCTTCGTGTCAGTGATACAGCTACCAAAAGCACAACATATGCCACATGGAAGGGACCTTTGAGAACATGAAAGTTATTCAGCCTTCCACCTAACTTGAAAATGTTTAAGCACATTCTTAAGCTGGACAGCAAGCCTCTTCTTGCTACTTTACATTGATTTTTTATTACTAACTAATGTTTATTGCACATTTATGGTATGTGACCTCTATGTATATTAATTTATTTGTTCAATCAACCATCAAACAAAATTCCCTATCCCAGTTTTTTTTAATTTAATTATTTTATTGTGATGAATATATACACAGGAAAATATTTACCAATTCAACAATTTCTACATGTAAAATTTGGTGGTGGTGATTACATTCTGCGTTATTATGCACCCGTTATCACTCTCCTTCCTGACTCCACCTCACTTCTCTTCTAAAGCAGTTGAGCCATCCTTTTCTGTAACTGAAAACTTCTTTACATTGAACTGCTCCTAAATTTTCCAAAGAACAATAATGTCTTTGCTTACATCTTTGCTATTTTCTAAGTCATAAGGACTCCCATCTTGTTACTTCATCTTCTATATCAACATGGACCAACACCAGCCTATTTAGGCTGTCATTGTTGTCAAATGCTTGCCGTTAGATGAGTGCAAAAAAATTTTGATTGGATTGTTCATGCTTCGCTAAGAATAAAAGAAGTCATAAGAGTGGGACTCACTTGAGCTGCCGCCAGAAGAGAGTTGCTGTCGTTTCACCTTAGCAACTGAGGGAGGAGAGTCAGGAATAGGAGGATGTGGAATGTGTGGCTAATTGCCTCCGTAAATGACTGCCTCCTTGTGAAACCTGAAGAACTAGATGGTGCCCAGCTACCATTACTGAACATTTTGATCAAAGTTTCTGTAGAAGAATTCTGATCAAAAGGGTGAAAATGGAGAATAGAATTTGAAATTCTTATGGACTCCAGGCTTTCTGGAGCCATGGAAGATGAATGAACCCCAAAAACTATTGCCCTGAGATAATCTTTAAACCTTAAACCAAAAATATTCCCTGAAGTCTTCTTAAAACCAGACAGTAGTTCAATTTAACTAGTTTAGAGTGTCCGCCTTGACCATAGACACATCTAAACTCCCTGAGGGGCCAAATTGCTGGGTTGAGCGGTGTGGGGACCACGGTGTCAGGGAACATCTAGCTCAATTGGCGTTAACAGTTTATAAAGACAATGTTCTACATTCTACTTTGGTGAGTAACATCTGGGGTCTTAAAAGCCTGTGAGCAGCCATCTAGGATACTCCACTGGACTTACCCCTTCAGGAGCAAGGAAGAGTGAAGAAAACTAAAGACACAAGGGAAAGATTAGCCCAAAAGACTAATAGACGACATCTATCACAGTCTTCACCAAACTGAGCCCAGTACAACTAGATGGTGCCTGGTTACCACCACTGACTGCTCTGACAGGGATCACAATAGAGGGTCCCAGACAAAGCTGGAGAAAAATGTAGAACAAAATTCTAACTCAAAAAGAAAGACCAGACTTGCTGGCCTGACAGAGACTGGAGAAAGCCTGAGAGCATGGCCCCCAGACATGCTTTCAGCTAAGTAATGAGGCCACTCCTGAGGTTCACCCTTTAGCTGGGGATTGAACAGGCCCATGGAACAAAGCAAGACTTGGGGGTGGGGGGAGGGGGGAACACACCAGCCTTGGAGCAGGGACTGGAAGGTAGAAGGGAACAGGAAAGCTGGTAATAGGGAACCCGGGGTTGAGAAGGGAGTATTGACATGTCCTGGGGTTGTTAACAAATGTCATACAACAATGTGTGTACTAACTGATAAGAAACCAGTTTGTTCTGTAAAGCTTCTTCTAAAGTTCAATTAAAAAAAAAAAAAAGTCTGCCTTGGGCATTGTGCTCCTTTAAGATCTATCTATATCGTACCAAATTGACAATAGCAACTTGAAAGATTAGATAGGTACCTCATAGGGCAATGAGTCTATGTTAATGGGGGAAGAACAACTCAGAAAAAGAGGGTGAGAAGATCAGAGGTGTTGCTTATCAGGAAGATAAGGGGCAGTGTTTCCTGTTGCTTGTAGGAGGGAAGTGGTGATATGGTTCATTGAATTCATTCTAGAAACATTTATTGAATGTTTAGGCCCTGTTCTGAGTCCTGGCAACACAGAGGTATGTAAGACACGTTCCCTAAGCTGATGGAGTTTGCAGTCTATGGTAAAAGTAGCTGGGGACCTGAATAAATTGGAAAATGAGGGATTGCTGCTATAGAGAGTTCCTGAAACTAGGAATTAATAAAAGATTAATAATAGAATTGCTGAGCAGCACGAGGAGCTGCTGACAGGAGGGGCTTTGAAGAACTTTGTGAGCACATGGGGTCCCAAGCCTACCGTTGGTTGGCAGGGTGCAACCGGTGAGATATCAAAGACACAAAGAGTTCTCCGGTGTTATTTTTTTTTTAAAAGGAATGTATTTGGACTAAAGTGGAAAAGTATCTAGTTTGTAGAGACTTTACTTGTGGGATATATTTCTGAAAGTCAGTGATTCTCAACTTTGTTATAAATTTTCTAGCCTTTGTTTTATTCATAATTATTTGGATACATAATTTTGATCTAAGCTTTTCCTTTGAAAAACAAACCTACCTCATAGCATCTGGTCGTTGGAGTTGGCAGGAATTTAAGCAAGATAATATGTTCACTAGAAGTTGGGTAATAAGCCATTTATAGAATGCCGTTAGCTGTTGTTGAGTCGGTCCTCAACTCATGGCTCCCCCATGCACACCAGAAAGAAGCACTGCTCAGTCTTGTACCATCCCTGTGATTCTGCTGAAGCCCGTTCAGTGTCATAGTAACATGCAAGCTGGGCAGTGGCGCCACAGGAGGTATATTGGCTGGGAGTCAAACCTGGGTCTGCTACCATGGAGCCACTAATGCCTCTTTTCAGATAGCTATTGTATACTCAATTCAGCTGTAAAAGGGAGTGACACCAAAGACAGTGATTACATCTGTCTTGTTATATTATTTTTATTAAACAGATGCTATTTTGGGTATTTTGTAAGATAACTTAGAATAAAATATGAATAGCTTCTTCCGTAGTCTTAAGGATATAATTAAGTTTTCAATTCCTGTTTGAAACTTGTACCTTCCTTAGTTTTTACCTGCTGATACCCTGTTGCTTTGATTAAATGATGGTTTCAGATCCCTCCTTTTACGTCCTACTCATTTGCGTTCTTCGGCTTCCCAGCTCTTCAAGTTTGATGACTCTAAGTGAATCAGAACCTGATTGGGCAAGGAGTTATACAACTATGTTTTGATTAGTAAAGCCTCAAGTAGACAAATGTATGGTTTGAAAGACCAGTGTCATAGAAATAAACTCTAAGTTGATATATGTAATCCCTAATGACAAACTCAGAAATTGTGGACATTTGAGAGTCTGAGGCAGAAATCTCCCTATTTTCTTGATAAGCTACTTACAGTTCTCCGTACAGCTACTGATTGCTGAGTTAGAGACATGGAGAGAGCACAGAGGGGCTGGAACGTGACTGCTGGCCACGTTCTCCTACCATTTAGGAGTCCCCAAGGAAGGGGTGTGGCAGCAACTGGTGCAGTTTTTTACCAGCTGAGGCCCCCAGATCCTTGGCTGATCTGAAGCATGTAGGACCACTGGTTTGAACCCTGCATTACAATTCCAGCTTAAGTCTTTTCTGTTTAGTAAGAGAATATTTCGAATGCAGTTTTAAAGAGAAAGTGAGGTTTTTTCTTACATTAGGGAATATAGTCTATGAACTTACTTTAAATTACTAGATAGCATGTCATTTCAGGCTGTATATCCATAATTTTTCATTGGTTTTAAGATCAACATGTATTAAGTGTTTTATTCATTGCAACCTTTTAGCACCATGAATGGCATTTTGGTTTAATGTTATAGTCAAACATATATGTTTTGTTTGCTGAGCAAATAAAGGTTTGGAGAATATTTTTATCAGAGCATCTTGATTCTTTTTCCTTCCTCTCCCCTCCCCTCATCTGTAAATCATGGAAACAAATGATTACGTAGACAGGTGAAGAGGAGGAAGTGGCAAATAAAATAGGCCCTTACATTTATTGTGTTTGCAAGGTTGTTTTTGAGGACAGCGCGTGTTTCTTGGGACCTTGTTTCTTGCCCATTTTATGGAGCTCTGGCCTCTTAACAGCACTGCTTTAATGACTTCTTCTGGGGTTTATATTAGCACTGACTGTGGAGGGAAGAAAGAGGTCAGGCTCCACAAGGAGTCTGTAGACTTGTAAAATCGTACATACCTGACAGAAACAAAGTTCATGTTAGGGAAGAAAGCCGAGATTTGCATAAGGGCACGGGGTGTGTTACCACTTAAATAAATATAAAACATTTTGGTAATGCTGAAAGTAGTTTGTAAACTAAAGTTTTAGGGGGCTATAACATTCATTAAGGAATCCTGGTGGTGCAGTGGTTAAGCACTTGGCTGCTAACCTAAAGGTCGGAGGTTCAAACCCACCAGCCACTTGGCAGGAGAAAAATATGGCAGTCTGCTTCTGTAAAGACTGCAGCGTCAGAAACACCATGGGGCAGTTCTGCTCTGTCCTACAGGGTCACTGCAGGTCGGGATTGACTCGATAACAGTGATTCATTGGAAAGAACATATCCATTCACTAAAGTTTAATACCCCACATAATAGAAAATCAGAAAAATACTTTCTGGGAACCAGAGTTTGTTGTTAGATGCCGTCTAGTCAGTTCTGACTGAGTGACTCTGTGTACAACAGAAGAAAACACTGTCCAGTCCTGTGCCATCCTCACAGTCGTCACCTTTGAGCCCATTGTTGTAGCCATTGGGTCATTCCATCTCATTGAAGGTCTTCCTCTTTTTCACTGACCCTCTACTTTACCAAGCATGACGTCTTTCTCCGGGGACTGGTCCCTACTGATAACATGTCGAAAGTACGTGAGACGAAGTCTTGTCATCCTCGCCTATAAGGAGCACTCTGATTGTACTTCTTCCAAGATAGATTTGTTCATTCTTCTGGCCAAAAAAAAAAAAAAAAAAAAAACCAAACCCATTGCTATCGAGTTGATTCCAACTCATAGCGACCCTATAGGACAGAGTAGAACTGCCCCATAGAGTTTCCAAGGAGTGCCTGGTAGATTCAAACTGCTGACCTTTGGGTTAGCAGCTGTAGCTCTTAACCACTACACCACTAGGGTTTCCGTTCTTCTGACAGTCCATGATATATTCAGTATTCTTGGCCAACACCATAATTCAAAGACATCAATTCTTCAGTCTTCCTTATTCATTGTCGAGGTTTCAGATGGGTATGAGGCAATTGAAAATACCACAGCCACATCCTTCTTTCCAGGCTGTCTTAGTCTGGAAGCTCTGCTGAAACCTGTCTACCACAGGTGACCCTGCTGGTATTTGAAATACTGATAGCATAGCTTCCAGCATCATAGCGACATGCAAGCCACCACAGTATGACAAACTGATGGGAGGGTGATGGACTGTTCTGGTATAGCCCCGTAATTGGTCTCCCTGTTTCTAATATCTCAGTCAGTCTCAATCTCTCTTTTCCTTTCTTTCTTGCTCTCTATCTCTATTTCTCTCCCAGTACTTGGATTTTTTCATGATCAAAATATATGTGGGCTTAGAACTAGGAGAATAACAATAAAGGAATAGTTACTCTTCCTGCTAAGTAAATTGACCTTTTAAAATAGTAGATTTAAAAAAAAAATTTTATTGTGCTTTAAGTGAAAGTTTACAAATCAAGTCAATCTCTCATACAAACATTTATATACCTTGCTATATACTCCTAGTTGCTCTCCCTTTAATGGGGCAGCACACTCCTCTCCACCTGTATTCCCGTGTCCATAGAATAGTAGATTTATTATTTTTTTAATATTTGATTCCTAAATAAACTTCAGACTGAGGTGCTATAATTCACATGCATTCGTGTATTTTAACTGTTCCCTAGAAATACAGATACTCTTGCTTTGGATGAGAACTATAGGTTCTGAGTCGTAGAAGGCAAAAGTTTAAAGGTGTGGTTCTACCTTGGAGATCTGGGAGCTTCATGTGTATTTTCACCCGGATGGAAAGCCAGTGCACGTCAGCTGATGCAGAGTATCTTCCAAGCAGCAGAATGGCTTGGGTCTCTGGAGATTGATTGCTTGGATTCAGATCCTAGCCTTACCTTGTCTTAGCTGCAAACTTACGTAACAACAGTTGTGAGGGTTAAAGGAACTAGAACATGCAATGTACTTAAAGCAGTACCAGGTACTGAAATGTATAATAAGCTGTTGTTACTTGTATCATGATTAATTTGCTTTAGACCTCTGTTACATGCTTCTACAATGCTGTTTTTCTTTCATAGCGTTTATCATGGTTTGAAGTTACACGCTTGCACAGAAACTTAAATACCTTACCCCACTGTCAGACAGGTGCCTGAGGCTGGAGCCTCTGTCAGTTTTTTCATTGGATCCTCAGCACCTCGAATGTAATAGGCATTGAATAAACACTTGCTGGGTGGCTGATTTTAGAAGAGATTACTTTATCCTTACTTCTTTCTAAAATAAATGTGATTTAAATCTTTTGCTGGCCAGGGAAGACAGTTAATTTGGTACATTATTTTATGAAGAATTGTGTGATTCTGAACCTGTGAATATGCATTAACTACAAACTAAATAAGTGCTGTGATTACAAAGATAATAAGATTGATATTAATGTGGGATTCATGGACAGTAACTCCTTTACGCCAGAGTTATGCTTCATACCTTTAACAGCAGAGGTATTCATTGTTTTTTATGTAACTACTTATGTTAACTGCTTACCATCTGAACAGCTTGGTTTTAGAGTAATTGATGCCAAACTACTCCTTTTGCCAAAGCTAGCCAGTGAATCTGTTTGTTGAAACTGTACCCAGTTAAAAAGAGTTAGAAATGTATAGTGAGCATAAAGAATGATATTTGTTCCTTTCGCCTTAGCCAGGATATACAGTAAAACCCGCAAAAGCTGGAACCTGTGTAAGGCAGAAACCTGTCAGAGAAGGAAAGCTCAAATATTTTCCACTAATAAAGAGCGATAGAAATGTGTAAGACTGCATCCTGTCAAAGGTGGAAAACTTGCAAGACACGGAAAACAAGGCAGTCCCGTCGTGTTCTGCTGGCTGTCACAGCTTTCGCTGTATGTATTAAAATTTCCTAATAACTAGGCTGAGGGCTTTACGATTTAGAAAGAGGGTTGCTAAGACATAATGCCTCTTGACAACATTTAAAATTGGAATCACATCTTTTGTGAGATTATTCGTTGTTTGGTTTTAGCAGTGGTGGGTTGACCTATAGAAGCCCTTGAATTAGTAGATAGAAGCCGTTTGTGAGTCAGATGCAGCCATATCGAACCCTGGTGAACATCAAGAGGATGTATTTGAAGGAGGAAGAGAGGCAGCTGAAAGCAGGGAGACCCATGGACTGGCTGCTGTGGTGGTCCAGGTGAGAGCTGTTGGGACAGGGACAGAAGGGAACGGATTGTTGGGAGTTAAAATCAGCAGGAATAAGTGGCTGAATGTAAACAGCGCAGGAGGAGTCAGTGGTGCCTAGCTGAGTTGCTGGATAGTGGTATGGCATCCCGAGGTAGAGGTCCAGGCTTGGAGGAAAGAATGATTTCATTTGAAGTGCCTTTTGTAAATACCAGGTGATGATGTCCAGTAGGCAGGTGGAGCCATGAGTATGAAGCTCTGGGAATGGTGATGGTGACCTAGGCTGGAAATATATTTTGGGGAATCAGCTGGAACAAGTGAATGTAGCTGTAAAACTGACAGTGGAGGAAATCACTAAAAAGACTGTGGACAGTGAGAAGGGCAGAGAGGAGGCAGAGAACCTGAAAAAGGAGAGAGGAAGAAGGAGAGAGAAATAAGGAGTGTGTAGTGTACTGGACGGTGCTTCAGTAACATAATAGGGGAAGAAGGAAGATTAGATTGGTCTGAGGCTTCAGGTCAGGGAGGAAGGAGAGACAACTTGTATGCACGACTCTTAATAGAGAAGTTTTGATGCCCTGTGGAGGAGATAGAGTGGATAGGGTATGTGATGTAAAGAGAGGTTTGGGGTTTTATTTTGTTTTTTGAGGTTGGAGAGACCTGAACAACTTTAATAGTCCAAGTGGAAGGAGCCAGTAAAAGATGAGTTTGAATATGCAAGAGAAAGGGAGAGAAGGCAGATATAAGTTCCCAGAGGAGAGGGAGGAAGATGGGGTTGGTGCCCAGATAGAGGGGTTACAGACAGAAAGAGTGGAATTTTAATTTTATTGCTGATACATGTTTGGCTCTTTTTTCCTTCAGGCTCAGAAGTACTATGCATGTCCCAAGCAGTATCTGGCATGGTCTTCTCTGGGCAAAATTATCTTGCCAGGCAGTTGAATTTTCAAAAGGAACCAAAAAGTTAGACATTTTAAATATAAATGTGGCTTTGAGGTTTAAAAAAAAAAAGCCTTGGTTATGAGAGTGGGGAGGGAGGGAGGGAGGGAGGGAGAGGGGTATTCACTAATTAGATAGCATATAAGAACTATTAGGTGAAAGGAAAGACAGCACACAATACAGGAGAGGTCAGCACAACTGAACTAAACCAAAAGCAAAGAAGTTTCCTGAATAAACTGAACACTTCCAAGGCCAGCATAGCAGGGGCAGGGGTTTGGGGACCATGGTTTCAGGGAACTTCTAAGTCAATTGGCATAATAAAATCTATTAAAACATTCTGCATCCCACTTTGGAGAGTGGCATCTGGCGTCTTAAATGCTAGCAAGCGGCCATCTAAGCTGGATCAGTTGGTCTCAACCCACCTGGAGCAAAGGAGGATGAAGAACACCAAAGACACAAGGTAATTATGAGCCCAAGAGACAGAAAGACTGCATCAGCCTGAGACCAGAAGAACTAGATGGTACCTGGCTACAACGGATGACTGCCCTGACAGGGAACACAACAGAGAACCCCTGAGGGAGCAGGAGAGCAGTGGAATGCAGACCTCAAATTTTCGTAAAAAGACCAGACTTAATGGTCTGACTAAGACTAGAAGAACCCCTGAGGTCATGGTCCCCAGACCTTCTGTTAGCCCAAGACAGGAACCATTCCCAAAGCCACCTCTTCAGACAGGGATTGGACTGGACTAAGGGGTAGAAAAGGATATTGATGAGGAGTGAGCTTCTTGGATCAGGTAGATACCTGAGACTCTGCAGGCAGCTCCTGTCTGAGGGGGAGATGAGAGGGCAGTGGGGGTCAGAAGCTGGCCGAATGGACACGAAAAGAGAGAGTGGAGGGAAGGAGTGTACCGTCTCCTTAGGAGGAGAGCAACTAGGAGTATATAGCAAGGTATATATACATTTTTGTATGAGGGACTGACTTGATTTGTGAACTTTCACTTAAAGCACAATAAAAATTAAAAAAAAAAAAAAAGTCTTCATACTTGCTTCCATACCTTGCTGAAAACCATGGTAGGATCAAGAAATACCCTTAAAAAATGAAAAAATGCAGCCATTTATCTTTTTGTTTTCAGAATTTTGTGACTCCAAAGTTCCAGCCCATCTGTTCTTAAATTCCAAGTAACAGTTCTTCTAATCAAGAGTCTTAGGAGTTTCATAGACTCATCCATCTGAGAACAAAGGGGCAGTATTCAAAGAAAAGGTCCTGGCTTGACGCATCATACTGTGTAATTGATTAGATGAGATTCGGAGTAAAAAGCAACACAGTTGCATAAGTGGTTGGAGAAAAATTACTCAGGGAGACAGAGTGATTATTTTATTCTTGGTAATCGTCAACATTTATAAAAGGCTTTATAATATTAGCTTATTTAATCTTTATAAAAATCCTTTGATATAGGAGAGACAGATTTTTAGCTGTTAAAAAATGCCACTAAAATTGGTTATCATTTGAAATTCTAGCAAACCAAACATCATAATAATCGTTACTTCTCATCTCAACCCATAGTATCTGTACCTGGCACACTGTGCTTAAAGACCTAATAGAATTGGATAAAGTCCAGAAACTTCCAGTTCAGTTCAGCAAGCATTGTTTTCAGGCCAGATCTGTGCCATTTACTGTCTTAAGGGATCCTGCAGAAATGATGACCCATTATTGGCTCTCCGTGAACCCGTGGCGTGGAAGCAGAGGAAGACTTGTAAATAAGTGGTGACAGTATACGGGATAAAGGCAGCAGTTAAGGGGTTGCCATGCGCAGAGGTTGTAGAGAAAATGGCCAGAAACAACTTCTCAAAGGAAGGAGTGTGAACTGGGCTGTAAGGGATGGTAGGATTTGCTAGTTGGATAAACGGACCTAGGATATTTGAAAGAGCAGGAAACACTTGTATAGAGCTCAGTGTGAAAAGGCACAGGTATATCCAAAGACTTATAAGTAGTTCGGAAATCATGGTGGTGTAGTGGTTAAGTGCTACAGCTGCTAACTGCGTGGTTGGCAGTTCGAATCCACCAGACCCTCCATGGAAACTCTATGGGGCAGTTCTACTCTGTCCTGTAGGGTCACTTTGAGTTGGAATCAACTCTACAGGCAGTGGGTTTGGTTTGGTTTTATAAGTAGTTCAGTGTTAGTGGAACATAATTGTGAGTGGTTAATAAGAGATGGGGAAGTTTGGCAGGGACTAATTTATCAGCAACACAAATCAAATTCGTATTTTATTATGATCACTGTGGAGGATGACTGCTGGCAAAGGAGATACCTGCTAAGAGGCTCTGTAAGACTCATGGGTGGGGGATGGCAAGGGTCTAAATCAAAGAAGGACTGTTAGTGATGGCGAGGAGAAGCCAGGTGTGAGAGAGAGCGGTGAGGTAAAACAGACTGAATTGGCCATTTGATTCATTGTGAGGTAGTGGGAACAGGAATTGTTCTGATAGGGTGAAGAAAATCAAAATATACTAGACATTACAGACTGGAGGTTAAGACTGGGAAAGAATAAGATAAAACTCAGGTTTTGAAATTTATGAGTAAACTGAATAAAGACTAGATTATTAATGACAGCTAGAACTAGGGACTACCCCATATACTTAGGACAGATAAATATGAGATCATTAAGAGCAATTAATACTTCATGAAGTAGGCATTAAACTTATGGAAATTTAGGTTCTAACTGCAGAAAAATTGAATGGATTCAGCATACGTTTAGTTAGGTATAGGAAGATAAGCTTAAATTAAGATAAATTCAGTTGTTCTAAATGGGAACCTGATATTTCAAAGATGACTATAACCATCTATTTCCTGAATCCTCAGTAGGTGAACAGCAGTGGGTGGGCCATGTGTCTGATCCAGAAAGGAAACTTTTATAAATAGACTCTAGAAAGTGATTACAAAAGCATTTTTCAAAACTGTATTGATTTTTAGAGTTTGATGTACTTGAATAGTGGTTCTGAAACATTTTAGTCTCACTGTGTATACTGTTAAAAGTTATGGAGGACCTGAAAGAGCTTTTATTGATGTAGGTTATATCTACTGATATTTTTTATAATGAAGATTAAAACTGAAAATTTTTTGTGTTGACACGTTGTGGAGTTGGCAACCAATGTCACAAAACAATATGTGTATTAATTGTATATTGAGAAACTAATTTGCTCTGTAAACCTTCATCTAAAGCACAACTAAAAAAACAGAATTTTAAAAAGTCCATTTTAATTCATTTTGAGATAAAAACATTGATCCATTACATATTAATATAGCACATTTGATGAAAAATAGCTATTTTCCAAAGCAAAAAAAAGTTTAGTGAGAGGAGTGGTGGTGTTTTACATGTTTGGAAATCTCTTTAATACCTGGTTCCACAGAAGACAGCTGGGTTCACACATATCTGCATCTGTGTTCACATCATGTCGCTTCTGGAAAACACTGCATACTCGAAAGAAATGCGACTGGAGAAGGCAAATGGCGGTTATGAGAATGATTTTGACCTTGCCATCACCATTGTTTATTTCCCAAATGTTTTCATTACCTTAAACCTCAACTCTGTACCATTAAGCATTAGCTCCCCATCCTCCCCAGCCCCTGGTAACCACTAACCTACTTTCTGTTTTTGCCTGTTCTAGATATTTTATCTGTAAGTGAGATCATACAGCTTATGTCCTTTTGCGTCTAGCTTATTTCACTCAGTGTAACGAAGGTTTGTTCATGTCGTAGCATGTACCACAGCGTCATTCCTTTTAATGGCCGAATAAGATTCCATTGTATGCATATACCACGTTTGTTTTTCCATTCATTTGTTGATGGACATTATGGTGGATTTTACCTGTTGGCTATTGTGAATTAGTGCTTCTGTGAACACTGGTGTACAAGTATCTGTTTGAGTTTCTGCTTTCAAGTCTTTTGGATATATACCTAGGAGTGGAATTGCTGGATCATATAGTAATTCCGTCTTTAACTTATTGAGGAACTGCCAAACTGTCTTCCACAGCAGCTGAATCATTTTATTTTTCTACCACCAAAGCACGAGAGTTCCAGTTTCTCCACATCCTTGCCCATACTTGTTATTTTCTCTGTGTGTGTGTTTTATAATAGCCATTCTGTTGGGCGTGAAGTAGTATCTCATTGTAGTTTTGATTTGTGTTTCCCTAATGACATCTTTTCACGTGCTTATTGGCCATTTGTATATCTTTTTGAGAAAAATGTCTGCTCGAGCCCTTTGCCCATTTTTTGACTGGATTGTCTTTTTGTTAAGTTATGAGAGTTCTTTATATATTCTGGGTATTAAACCCTTACTAGATATGTGATTTCCACATATTTTCTCTTATTCTCTATGTCATCTTTTCACTTTATGGATAATGTCCTTTAACTCAACAAAAGTTTATTTTGTTGAAGTCCGGTTTAGCCGTTATTTTCTTTTCTTGCTCATGCTTTTGGTGTTGTATATAAGAGAACAGCTGTTCTAAAGGAAGCAGAAAGTTTTGTTACATATACAAATAATTACTTTACCTCATTGCACCCTTTTTGGAAGTAAATTCTCCTAATACTTTCACCATTATTCACTGCCTTTGTCCGGTACCTCTAAAGGCCTGTGATCCATCACACGTTAATGGAGTCAAATCCAAGGCAGAAGTTGTTAGTCTTCTCTGATCTTTTACCCTTTTTCAATCTAATGAAGTATAAGCTCACCTAGACCTTACTCCCACTATTTTTCTTCATAATTATTCTTTTATTGATAAACTGTAAAGGCATATGTACTTTCTGACCTCGAGTCTGGGGAGAGGGTATAAGATACAAGTGAGGTCCTTTCTTTTACATCCTAGAGAATTTTGTAGAGGGAAGGAAAACACACTGTTCTGTGGAGTCTGTACTCCTTCAAAATGCAAAAACATGAACACTGAAGACCAGTTCCTGGAGGCCTGCCTAGAATAGTAAAGAAGAAACATGTCTAGGAGATATCAACACTTCAAGATTTATCTCTGCTTTGGAAACACATGAGCCTAAAAATAATCTCTTAAATTTCTCTACTTTTTATGCACCAGACACACCATTTCTCTCTCCTTTCTCATTCTGCTCCATCAGTACCAACCTCATTTGATTGTAAACACAGAGAAACATAGCTCTGTGTCCAGTAAGAACCCAGTCTTTCTTTTCTTTCAAATATCTCTAGAATCTGTCCATTCTCACTCAGTTCTGTCATTCCCATTGAAACAGCCAGCTGTCGGGCTTTTGACTTGAGTCGAGATTCCTCTGTCCTCAATCCATCCTGTGTAGCAGTGCCTGATTAGTTTTCCTCAGACATTATTATTCGTGGTAGTCCTTTGCTAAAAAATCTTCAGTAATACTTAATTTGTATCATGGTACAAGTCCACTTTGTCTCTACTCTCCTACCGCTTTCCCGTAAACCTGTAATCTGGATTGTTTTCCGGTGGTGCTGGCTATCTCCCTTCAGGCTGCCTTGTGTTACTCCTTCCACCTGGAATGTCCTACTTTCCTCCTTCCGTCTAAACCCAGGGAACCTTCAGAAACAGTCCTTATAAATGGTCTTTACCTGATTAACCCATCTTCATTCATTTTTTTCCTCCTCTGAAATGTAGCCATATTTGAAGTTTATACCAAACAGTTTAGTATATAATTACATACTGTTATTAACTGTTTATTTTTGTTTCTGTTTTGTTAATTTTTCTCTTCAAACAGATGGTTTTATGAGAAACTGTTTAGAATTTCTTTCTGAAAGGACCAGACTCCTTGAAGTGGGGATCTGCGCAGTAGTTTTTCCAGAATTATTCCCTAAATTATTTTTGTGCTAATTAAATTGGGTGTCTTGGTGGTTAAGCACTCAGCTGCTAACCAAAAGGTCAGCAGTTTGAATCCACCAGTCGCTCTGCGGGAGAAAGATGTGACAGTCTGCTTCTGTAAAGATTTACAGCCTTGGGAACCGTGTGGGGCTGTTCTGCTCTGTCCTGTAGAGTCGCTGTGAGTTGAATTGAGTCAATGACTCAACAGTAGCAGGAATGGAAGTTAACTTGGGAGTGGTCTTGTGTCTGGGCAGGAGTTCTCGTCTGACAAATGATATCTAGCGTAATGTTATTTCCAAATATAGTTGTCGTGTATTTACCCTGAATTTGTCACACTTTATCTTATAGCTATTTCTGCATTTGAAGTTCAGCCCGTTTCCACTGAGGTTCATGAAGGTGGAGTTGCTAGATTTGCATGCAGCATTTCATCAAACCCTCCTGCAGTCATAACATGGGAATTAAATCGGACAACTCTACCTTTAGCTATGGACAGGTAAATACAGCTGTTATCTCTGGAGGTGGTACGAGTAGCAACAAAGATCTCATCATGATGCTGTAGGAGGGAAGAGCATCATAAAACTCATTTTAGGGTGGTAATAAGAGTTTCTTAATTGACACCTTTGAATTGTGATGTTGGAAGAGAATATTGGATATACCATGAACTACCGAAAGAACAAACAAACCTGTCTTGGAAGAAGTACAAATAAAATGCTCTTTAGAAACAGGTGAGACTACATCTTATCTACTTTGGACATATTATCAGGAGTGATCAGTCCCTGGAGAAGGGCATCATGCTTGGTAGAGGGTCAGCAAAAAAGAGGAAGACCCTTAACGAGATGGATTGACACAGTGGCTGCAATAGTAGGCTCAAGTATAACAATGATTGTGAGGATGGTGCAGGACGGGGCAGTGTTTCATTCTGTTGTACATAGGGTCGCTATGAGTTTGGAACTGACTTGACGGCACCTACAAGAACAACAACGGCAGCAGTCTCTAAAGTCATTTCAAACTTAAGCAAAGAAATAGATCATCAGTCTCTGGCACCTGGGGCATAGGTCCTGGTGTTTTGGGTTCAGATCAGAATTCAAATAGCCTCTCCTACAAATAGTTTTGTTTCTTTCCTCAGCCACCTGGGTAACAAGGTTTTAAGAAATCAAATTGTACCTTCACTAGAGGGTGTAGCAGTGCTGACATCAAGGTCTCCACGTAAACCCTGGTATGGGTCACTCCTGTGTCCACCTTCATTGCTGAACCTGCCTCCATCACTCACACATTCACAACAGGCATACCTCCTGCTTCAAAGGTGGTGACCAGAAACTTAGTAGCAACTTCAAAAAGTTTTATTCCTGTCCTAATGAGTAGCAGTATTCTAAGTAGGCAGAAATCATTTGCTGAAATGATAGAGCATTGAGATGGAAGAAGTTATTCAAGGAAGTGCTTTTTAAAAAACTTATGAATAGAAGAACACATAAATATTAACAGGCAAGAAATTGGGTATTTGAAAATCGTTCTAAGTTCTGGGCCAGCGACTAATGTAAGCTACATGTCAGATGAGACTCTGAGAAATAGACTGATAGATCTTACAAACTACATTCTGCAGAATTATTTATGTTTTAGAGAGCTCTAATGATTGAAATGAAAATAATTGAATCAAGCTAATAATGTAAAAGAGCTTAAAAGTATTGCATCTAATACTTTTAAAAGGTTGAAAGTATTAATTCACTTTACAGCACATATTTTAAAGTAAAACATGCAGTTTACTACAAAGAGTTTAATTGTATTTCTTCTCCTCGCAGAGTAACTGCCCTACCAACAGGGGTATTGCAGATCTATGATGTTGGCCAGAAGGATGCTGGGAATTACCGCTGCGTCGCTGCTACTGTCGCCCATAGGCGTAAAAGTATGGAGGCCTCACTAACAGTAATTCCAGGTACCACACACAAGTGTCTCTTTCAATCTTTGTGGCTCTTCATGGGTCCAGCTATATCGTTTTTCTCCTCTGGCTGTAACAGTGGAGCCCTGGTGGTGCAGTGGTTTGAAAGACTGGCATTTGGAATCAAGCCGCTCTTGGATACCCTGTAGGGCAGCTCTGCTCTGTTCTGCAGGATCACTATAAGTTGGAATTGACTCCATAGCAGCAGATTTGGTTTTGGTTTTGGGGCTATGATAGTAGCCACAAAGTAGTTTAATTTTATTTAAATTATCTATTTGGAAAATAGTTACCTTTATTAAGTAACTTTTCTTTCACAGCTAACTTGTTTTCTGTTATGTCAACATCTTTGAGAGGTTGAAAATTTGTTTTATAAACCTTTCAATCAGTCTTATTTTTAGAAATATAAAATACAAAAACGTACCAAAAAAGAGAAAAAGAAATCATCCATTTCCACCGGAATTGTCCACTGTCAGTAAAGATGTATTTGTTACCCGTTTGTTGTTTTGTTGCCGTTGTTTTAAGAAAAAAAATCATTATTTGTTTTGGTAAAAGCAGTGCCTGCTCATGTAGAAGCTTAAAAATATCATCCTCAAGCCCAATATCCAGAAATTATCATTGTTAATATTAAGTGAACATAATTTTATATATTTTACCATATATGAGTAGCTGGAAGGAAAACTAGATAGGTAAGTGAATATAAAGAAGGAAATACATGTTTTATTAAAATTGAATCATATATAGATGCTAGCTTTTATTTTAAAACAAATTTAAATTAACTTGAACATAATGGGAGAAAAACTGAGTTAAAGACATGTTAAACTTCACGTGAATGTTTATTCTTCACAAGAGTTTTTTTATTTCCTAAAAGGTATTTAAGGTTAAAAAATTGAAAAATATAAGAGAGTGAGTTATGTTTTGAATGCTACATTTTAATGTTAGGTAGTGTCAGATTTAAAGGTAAAAATACAAAACAACGCTCACCCTTTCTTTTCTCCCTCACCATCACATAAATTCTTAACAAGATCAGTGAAAGTCTTAAATGAGTGTTTGAACCTTAATCAAACGTGAGGGGTAACTTAAGAATGGTTACTTTAGTTCATTTCATGTATTATACCTTACTTATAACTTTATGTTTACATTCTGTCTTCCCTCCCCCGACTCCACAAAGCCGAGGCATCTAACCCCTTCCACACACCGGCCATCCTAGCAGGTCCCCAGAACATAACTGCCTCTCTTCACCAGACTGTGGTTTTGGAATGTGTGGCCACAGGAAATCCCAAACCAATCATTTCTTGGAGCCGTCTTGGTAAGTCTTCTCAAAAATTTAAAAATATGTTTTCGTTAATTCTAGTGAAACCTGACAAATGGTTGTTTTACATGTGAAGCACATGTTTGACAATTGAGTAACTTTTAACTTTTTGGGGTTTCAGTGTGTAGAGAATGGATTTTAATATGGAGAATGGCTACTTTTTTTGATTGTATGGCTTGGATAGTGGTCTTTTGACATAATTGTAGATACCTTGTTACATTATTTCTCTTTGAAATAGATCACAAGTCCATTGATGTCTTTAATACTCGGGTGCTTGGAAATGGTAACCTCATGATATCTGACGTCAGGCTGCAACATGCTGGAGTGTATGTTTGTCGGGCCACAACCCCAGGCACACGGAACTTCACTGTTGCTATGGCAACTTTAACTGTATTAGGTATGTTTTCTTTCATTCTGCAATCAGGAGAATCTTACGTTCTAACATTTGCTGTCTTATTTATAGTGTACTTCTGCATTTCTTGAATTTTGTGGTAGTGATATGAGGTATTGTAACCCAACAACAAATTTTAGGTGAAAATTGAAGCACTGTGTTAAAATATAACTATAGGATCCTCCGGAAGTCACCATCCTATCTGTCTGCGTGCCGTTGTGTCCATTCCTGTTTAAGCTTCCCTTTTATCTACTGTTGGCTTGCATTCAAATCCATATATATACTCATTCACCAGTCTGAACTTTTAATCTATTTTGTCTGTTCACAAGTAGCGTCATATTGGGCTTAGTTAGGTAAGACTGTAGGTTTATGTATGTTTAGTATGTCTGTATAGATGGTCTCAACAGGGAGAACTTGGGGGGAGTGGCCATCTAGGTGAGCAAGGCAAAGGAAAGGCTTACGGATAGACACACACAGAGGGTAAACAGGAGATGCATAGACACACAGAGGGTAAATAGGAGATGCGACTGCCAGTCGTCTTCAGTATGTGACTTGTCACTTCCTGTGTTGTGCTGTCCCTTGACTCTGTTGTTCCTGCTGGGAACTCAAAAAAATGTTTTTTTCTTTAAACAAATAGCTCCTCCTTCATTTGTTGAGTGGCCAGAAAGTTTAACAAGGCCTCGAGCTGGCACTGCTCGATTTGTATGTCAAGCAGAAGGCATCCCCTCACCCAAAATGTCCTGGCTGAAAAATGGAAGGAAGATCCATTCAAATGGGAGAATTAAAATGTATAACAGGTGGGCCGTGCCACTTTGCTACTATTTTGCATAAGATATAATGGCTTTAGTAATTTTTACGTGTAATGGTTACGGCAATGATTCAAATACCTCTATTATCTTGGTAGTTAAAACTAAAATAAAATAAGTTCACTTAAAATTTATAACATTATCATGCCATAGATTCTGCTGTATTTTTCACATGGATCACCGAAGTAGAGACCATAATGGAGTGAATGTTGGGCAGCTGCCCAGACCTGGGTTCTAGTCTTGGTTAGTCACTGAGTTACCACAAGCAAGCACATTAACCCTTTATGGTCTCGGTTCCTTCCCTAAAATGAGGAAAGTGGAAGAAATTAGTTGATTCTCTTAAGAATTCCTCTGCAGTTCAAACAATGGTTTTAAGAACTCATTTTTATTAGTATAAATATGAATCTTCTTGAAAATGTTCTCATTCATGTTGAACGAAACTTTAAAAATTTTTCTTGACCTTGAAGTTATGTGTAAATTATAATACATAAATTAGATGCTATTACAAAGTAATTACTTTCTTAATAAAAGCCAGTTTAAAAAAAAAAAAATTAAGCTGTCACCTAAAACACACAGGATTTGAACACCACAAACATTTGCTGTTTTGTTGACTCAGAAAATAATTAAGGGTAATTTTAAATAATTAATATAGGATATTTTTCATTTGGGGCTAATTACACAGTTTTTGTTCCCCAGTAATTTTTGTCATTTAAAACGAGAGTGCATTTAACAATAGCTGAACTTTATTTTTGTGTTACTCTTAGAATGTTTCATGAGAATAATTTTTTTCTTTCATCAGTAAATTGGTAATTAACCAGATTATTCCTGAAGATGATGCTATTTACCAGTGCATGGCTGAGAACAGCCAAGGATCTGTTTTATCTCGAGCTCGACTGACTGTGGTGATGTCAGAAGACAGACCCAGTGCTCCTTCTAACGTGCACGCGGAAACCATGTCAAGTTCAGCCATCCTTTTAGCTTGGGAAAGGCCACTTTATAACTCAGACAAAGTCATTGCTTATTCTGTGCACTACATGAAAGCAGAAGGTAAGCAGTTTCAAGATGGTGTGTTTTTAAAGTACTACTTGCTATCGGGTTCGCCTTCAGTACGAATGGCGTCTTACATAACCCACAAAATACTTGTGAAATTCTGTGGCATTTAGCTCTGTCACCTGTGTATTCACTTTTTATAAGGTTTGCATTGTTTTATGCTTTGTGTATATCATTATAGTTTAAGGTTTTTCTAATTTTAGAAACAAGCACCAACTAATGCAGAACATGTCTGCCTGCTAAAAATTACAAAGTGGTATACTTTAAGAATTTAATTTTAGCCAAGATATGAATTCCTTAACTAAGATTTAATGTAACAAATAGGCAGTTACATAGGAACAGTGGTAACTGTTTAGTAAAATAATAAACTATAGTTACCGTACATATTATATCTAAGTGGGAAAGTAAGCATTATCAAATTCCCTGTATATTCAATTCTGCGTATTTTTAATGTTTTTGGAAATTGTGCAGAACTCTCTGAAAATTGAACTGGACACTTTTTTAAATTGATGTCTCATATTATGTAAAAGTAGAAATCAAATGTGTCTTAAATTTTCCTTGGGTTATAGATCCCTGTATTAGAATCCATTTTATTTTTTGCTTTAGGAGAAAATCTTAGAAAAGAAAAGCTAATTCTAAGTCCTAGAGATTTTTCTGTTTATTTCTCATAGAAGCCATGGTAGAGGTTTACAGAGTTCAGCTCTGCCCACAAACAGCCTGCCTTGTATGAAGTATACATTAAAAACAAATACCCAGAGTATGGCGATATAATAAAATTGACTGTAGAAACAGGTGGTTTGTTGTTGCTTGCCTTTTGTACTTTGAAGTGGTCTTTTGAAAAGGAATATTTTGAATTTAAATCAGGGGTCATGGTAGCAAGAAGAATGAAAGTCTGATAACCGCGTGGTGGACTATGCTAATTCCGTTTTGAGTGATTTCAGAAGGCAAAAGGAATGCTGGTTTTGGTGGAGCCCATTCTTGTTCGCTATTATGTTTGTTTCATTAGAGCCTCCACATGCAGCTCAGTGGTCTATTCAGGGACAGAACAAGCCTTTTTAATTCGAACTCAAGGACCTTGTTTGGTAGGTCAGAAATCGCGCTCTGCAGTTCCTAATTAACAAGCCATTAACGAGTCTGTTGTGAAATGCCTGTAATCTTGTCTAATTAAAATGCTATCCAACTAATTCAGAAATGTGGGAAAACTTAATAATGGAATTTGCCTTCTGTTTTGTTTATAAATCCAGTTGTGAGAAGGGGCTCCGTCCTTAGAGAGTTTGGTTAAGTTGACGTGCATTTGCTGTGAGTTGTCACCACTGTGCAGTAGCTGCCAGCGCCCCTGTTCCACTTTGCAGGTTCGCTCTGCAGGAGTGAAGTCCACGGAGACAATCCTCTTCTCTCCCTTGCCATGCGTATTTTATTATGAATTGCTGAGAAAATTTTTTTTCCCTCTTTAAAAAAAAGGAAAAGCTCCTTGCGTGCTGAACCATTTTACAGCACGTTCTGTGCCTCCCGGTTCTTTGCTTTCAGTGTAAATAAAAGAACAACTTGTGCCAGTCAGGTTTAATAGGCTCTCTCGGGGCAGAAGGAGATGTTTTGCAGGATGATTTTTGGTTTGGTTTGTTTTTGTCGAGAGTAGTGCCATTACGTTCCCTAATGTCTCTCCATTTATGTTTAAAAGAAAGAAAGACACCGTGAGTTTAATCAAGAAAAATTTACACTGTTAGGAATTACAGTATTCTGTTGTGTTATTGCTGTCCATTCTCTTCTGCTCTGTAGTTTGACTTGATGTTAAATGAGGTTTAAAAAAGATTAATTATTTTCAGATGAATTTAGTCAGGAAAACTGCAAACTACTTATTTGTAGCAAGAGACACTTTTAGAAAATAAAGACCTTCATATTTGCATTTTTAAAGGGTCACTAAAGGTAAAAACCCTATGGGTCAGTTCTGCTCTGTCCTATAGGGTCACTATGAGTTGGAGAAGCACTGGTGGCAAACTGGTTAAGAGCTCAACTGCTAACCAAAAGGATGGCAGTTCAAATCCACCAGCTCCTCCTTGGAAACCCTGTGGAGCAGTTCTACTCTGTCCTGTAGGGTCGCTATGAGTCAAAATTGACTCGACAGCAGTGGGTTTCGTTTTTTGGTTATGAGTCAGAATCAACTCGGTGACACACAACAACAGCAGCAGCAAAGGTAACAACAGATAGGGGTTAGACCCAAAGACTGGTGTTGCACGGTGAGAAGATGGTCCTATAAATGTTGTTTTGAATATTCATAGTTTGTAAACACTGATTCTTTAATCTAGGTTTAAATAATGAAGAGTACCAAGTAGTCATCGGAAATGACACAACTCATTATATTATTGATGACTTAGAACCTGCCAGCAATTATACTTTCTACATTGTGGCTTATATGCCAATGGGGGCCAGCCAGATGTCTGACCATGTGACCCAGAATACTCTAGAGGACGGTAAGAAAACATGATTCTAGAGCATTTAAGTGTGACCATCCATATGTTTAATCTATTTCAATGGATAAGTGTGTTTTACATTAGAGAAAATATCCCTTTTGGTTAAAAAGCAGGTGTATTACGCAGCAGACTGTTTTGCCATTCCACATCTGACCCTTGCTTTTTGGTAGTAGGGTGATGAGGATAAAGAGCACTTTTATTTGTAATTCACTGTATAAATTTTAATAATAAAAGTCACATATTACTGTATTTTTTCCTGAAGCTTTCTTGTTTAAATTGGAAAGACACTGGAAATATCTTAATTAATAGAGCAAAATATGAGATTCTGTAGCCATGAATGAATGTAATGACAGTTACATATGGAGTGTTCAGACTGACTGACTTCCCCAAAACCTAGATTAGAGGTTCTGAACTTCTTGGCATTGGGAGTTTATGATGATTAGAAAAAAAAATTCATTGTCATGTAGCAGTTAGATTTTTTTAGATCCAATATGCTTATTTTACTTAATGAAGAAAATATTACTTGTTTAGTTACTTACCTTACCATAGGTTGGGAATTGAGCTGTCCTTTGGAGGACGTGTACTTTTATAAATGGTGGGACAATCCCATTTCCTGAGATATTCTTGGAGAACTGACTCTCCTCCTCAGACCTCGTGTTGTAAAAGTGTGGGGTTGCACTGTCTCAGGCTCTAGAAGGCCCATCTTTGTGTTCTGCTGTGTAAAAACGGGAATATTTAACATGTGCTTAATTACACTATTCTCTGTTTACAAGTGTTTTCTCATACTTAGGAAATGGTCCACCCTTAGTTTTCAAAAACATTTTTATACAAATGATTCCTGGATCGTCTTCTTTGTTTGTTTGGTCCCAGGTCTTTTACTTATATCTCTGTTATGCCACTTATTTGGCTGTTCGTGAATCCAGAGTTTGACTAAATGAAAAAAAAAAAAAATTATCAGTTATCTGAATATCAAATTTCAAATTTTAGTTTTCATTTAAAAGTTTGTTCCATTTCAGAGTGAGCCATAGTGTACATTACATCATTAATTATCTCATTATATTTAACGGCCTCTAATACGTATGTTTTAATACGTATGTGGAAACCCTCGTGGCGTAGCAGTTGAGTGCTACGGCTGCTAACCAAAAGATTGGCAGTTCGAATCCACCAGGTGCTCCTTGGAAACCCTATGGGGCGGTTCAGCTCTGTCCTGTAGGGTTGGCTATGAGTCAGAATCTACTCGATGGCAATGGGTTTTTTGGTTTTTTTAATACAAATGTGGAAACCCTGGTGGCACAGTGGTTAAGAGCTACGGCTGTTAACCAAAAGGTCGACGGTTCAAATCCACCAGGCGCTCCTTGGAAGCCCTGTGGAGGAGTTCAGCTTGGTCCTGTAGGGTCGCTCTGAGTCAGAATCCACTTGACGGCAGCAGGGGTTTTTGGTTTGAATGTGTATGTCTGGGAAGAAACACAACCTTACGTATTTTGGTGCTGAGATGTATTCCCCTTCTACATCCTTGACAAAAGTTTGAGCATAGCAAGCTGCTTAGGAAAACTGGCCAATTCCAGCTGAGCTATGATCTCAAAGCTTTTCCTCCTCTAACCCTTTCCTTACTCTGCAGGTTTTTTATTTAATGACATTTTCGTGATAATGTACAGATTTTCTGGCACTGCTTTGCGGATTTCTGCACCAGTCTCTCCCATTTCCTAAGCCCATGCTTCTCAAATGGAGATGTTTGGGTCTAGTGGGGTGCACGGCGGCGTGCTGCAGATATAGCTAACCTTCATGGAACACTCACCAACTTTCTGTTCTGAACACTTACCTGCATCAACTCTTTGAATCCTTGCATAGCCCCAGGACAGCGGAATCTCACCGTATAAGAGGCAGTAGGGTGCAGGAGAGTGGGCTGCCTGGCCTCTTGAGGTCTGCTCTTTCACTTTCTAGCTATGTGGCTTGAGTAAGCTGTTCAGCCTCTTTGTAAGTCAGGTTCCTTGGCTATAAACGGAAATGATAATGGTACTTCCCTCATTAGGTTTTTCTGAAAAAAATGAGTTCATACACGTAAAGACTCAGTGCTTAATAAATTTATTTTTCCTTTTCCACTTATTCTTTCATTTATTCAGCAAAATGTATTGAGTATCTGCTATGCACTACTAAATATTTAGTAGCAAGCAGAACAGACAAAAAAAATTTCCAAACCTTGTGGAGCTTATATCTAGTGGGAGAGGGGATAAAGAAATAATGGGATAAACAGTAAATTATGTACCATATTAGACAGTGATAAGTGCTGAGAAGAAAGAAAAAGCAGGGAAGAGGATATGAAATGTTGGGAAGCGGGATTGAGATTTTACAGACTCATCAGGAAGGGCCCACTGAGCAGGTGACATTTGTATGAAGACCTGAAGGAAGTAAAACTGAGGGAGCTGACCAGCCAGCTGTCTGGGCAAGTGTTCTAGGCAGAGTACATGGAAATGGCAAAGGGCTGGAGTGGCGGGAACAACGAGAGCAGTAGGAGATAAGGTAAAGAAATAATGAGGAGCCAACTGTATGGGCGGATGGGGCGTTGTATGGAGCCATAATGAGTACTTTGACTTTTGCATTGAGTGATACGGGAGCTGTTTTGAGCAGTGGAGTGACAAGATCTGACTTGCATTCTAATGGGCTAAGGTGTTGAGAATAGACGGTAGGGACAAGGGCAGAAGCAGGGAAGCCTGTCAGGAGGCTATTGCAGCAATATAGGCTAATGGTGATGGTGGCAAGGACCCAGGTGGGTGGCAGTGGAAGTGGTGGAGCGCAGGATTGATCGTGGGGTGTGAGTGGAAAGAGGAGTCAAGGATGACACCAAAGTTTTCAGTTTGAGCAGCTGGACAGATGGTATGACCATTAACTGAAGTGGGAAAGACCGTTGAGGGTGTTGTTGTTATCATCCCCACTTTGTGTTTGAAGAAACCAAGACACACAGAAGCTAGGTAATTTGGCCAAGATCCCGCAAAGTAGGAAGTGGTAGAACAAGTATTCAGACCCAGAACCTAACTCTAGAACCCAAGTCCTGTCTCTTAATATTGGACTATGTACATGTGTACTTGCATATGAATGTACCTATAGAGGGCCAGTTTTATTAAAAATATTTAGAGGAAAAATATTGTTTTCATATTAAGCATGATATGTTATAATTTGGGGTATAAAATGTACATTAATTTTTAAGATACAGCTCTCATACTTCAAGACACTATTTACAGGCCATATCCCTGGTCTCCCAGGCTGTCTACCTTTGAATGATTCACTCTTCTTCGCTTCAGAGGCACTGTGATGGGATCATTTGAAAAATATTCTCACTCTGTGTGAGTGTTAAGTATTTTCATATGCATTCGGAACAAAGCAAAACGATGAGATCGTTGCTTTCTTTAGTTTCCTATACTTGAATCTCCCTCGTTATTTTTCATTGTGTTCTGGTTTGTACTCTGCTTGACTGAAAGCCTCCTAGGGCTAAAAGTCTGTCTTCTTTATTGTGTTGTGTGTTGCTATTAAGAGAATTCAATAAACACTGCTGTGCTAAGTGGCAAGTTTGAGTCTAAATATTTATAAACAACCCTGTTTTCTTGTATGACTAGTGCCCCTGAGACCTCCTGAGATTAGTTTGACAAGTCGAAGTCCCACGGACATCCTCATCTCCTGGCTGCCCATCCCAGCCAAGTATCGACGGGGCCAGGTGGTACTCTACCGCCTGTCCTTCCGCCTGAGTTCCGAGAGCTCCGTCCAAGTTCTAGAGCTCCCGGGAACCACGCATGAGTACCTCCTGGAGGGCCTGAAGCCTGACAGCATCTACCTGGTCCGCATTACTGCTGCCACCAGGGTGGGGCTGGGAGAGGCCTCAGTGTGGACGTCACACAGGACACCCAAAGCTACAAGTGTGAGAGGTAAGCCTCTAAGGACTACTGGGGAAAAACGGGCAGTATTTTTACTTTTGAACCATGCCGTTTAAAGTTATGTTTATATTTTTAAGTTTTGTTTTATGAATAAAAATATTCCATAGATCATGGACTTAATTGAAAAATTTTGTACCTTTTTACTTAGTAGCCCCTTTTTGTATAGAGCATGTTCGTGTATAAACTTGTAGTTACACTGTTGGTTTGTCCAGCAAATCACTCATGGGTGGGTCGGTCCAAATCAAACGGAATTAGCAAGAGCTGTATATTAGTAGGGAAACCCTGGTGGCATAGTGGTTAAGAGCTACGGCTGCTAACCAAAAGGTCGGCAGTTCAAATCCACCAGGCGCTCCTTGGAAGCTATGGGGCAGTTCTACTTTGTCCTATAGGGTTGCTATGAGCCAGAATCGACTCGACGGCACTGGGTTTGGTTTTGGTTTATATATTAGTAGAGGCCTAATTGATACAGTTACCATATTTTTTTAATTAATCACTTTAATGGAAAGCCTGTAAGACTGAAAAGTTCTAGCCCTTTCTTACTAACGTGGATTGTAGCATAACTGTTACTTTTTGTTTGTTTATTGATTAATAATAATGCCTGTCCTTTTTATCACAGAGGGAAGGGTGCCGGGTGTCAAAATTAGAAGTACCTATTGCCTCTTTGAAAAAGAATTAAAAATATGCAGATATAGACGCTCTTTTGCGCTTGTTTATACATATTAGCGTTTTTTTTTTTAGGTAGTATTTTGTATTTTTATCTCAGAATTTAATATCATTGTGAAATTTTGGAAGTTAAGTGAAAGTACAATTCTTAGGATTGGATTTTTTTTTTTTAACTATTGGCTTAAGACTGAGAGTTTATACTGTTTTGTGTTTTCATGTGAATTATGGTTTATGTATTTTTTCTGGTGTATTTTTCTAGCCCCAAAGTCTCCAGAGTTATATTTGGAGCCTCTGAACTGTACGACCATCTCTGTGAAGTGGTACCAAGATGCTGAGGACACAGCGACCATCCAGGGCTACAAGCTCTTCTATAAGGAAGAGGGGCAGCAGGAGCACGGCCCCATCTTCTTGGATGCCAGTGACCTTCTCTACACTCTGAATGGCTTAGGTGAGTGAGCCTGCACAGTCCTTTGCCTTTTTCCTTCCTCTCTGACCAGTTGGTGGGGGGAGTTAGTGGCTATAAGACAGGAGAGCTGACTTGATGGTAAAAGGAGAGGACTAACTTCACTGCATCACTGTGTACATTCCTGCTTACATCAGCAACTGCACTTTGACTCCCTGTGTGTGAGTGGACAGGCAAAAGGCCAGGTAACCGCGATACCTCTCCATCTTTCCCTCAGTTCCAGACATCTGCTTTTCTTTCTAGTGTTGACTTCTGGTAGAGTGAGATCCTGATCAGTTATTGTGGGTGGCTCTTGGTAATAAGAATATCTCCAAATGATCAGATAACAATTCATGGTTAAGTCACCTGGTACCCTGGTGGCGCAGTGGTTAAGTATTCAGCTGCCAACCACAAGGTTGGTAGTTTGAATCCACCAGCCTCCTTGGAAACCCCATGGGGTAGTTCTCCTCTGTCCTATAGGGTCACTATGAATCAGGATCAACCCAATGGCAACGGGTTTGGTTTTTGGTTTTGGTGGATGTATTACTTTATACATGTAAAATAATACACTTACATGGGACCCAAGTGACTAAATATGTACCTAGCTCTAACCCAGGAACACTAGAGAAAAAGTACTTCTCAGTCTTTGTGTTTGGGTTCATCAGAGTTCTGAAAGACACTGTGTTATTCCCTAATCTTGATCTTTTCTTTGCAGTTTGAAAGAATTTTATGATGTGAGCATGTTTAGTAGAAAGTAAATTATATCTAAAGTGAATACGTAAGTATAGATACTTACTGTGGTATAAAATGCACACCTAGCTGGCTATTGCTCATGAGTAGATTCTCATCCTTAAGAATAAAGCAGTAAATTTTTTTTATTATGATTACCAACCAAATACCTCCTGGATTGTCCTGACATCTGGGCACATACTGGAATTTTACAAAGCACTTCAGGTGTCCCTTTTGCAGACTGCCTTTGGGGGTAGGGAACATAAGAGGCCCAAGTCCCAGGGTGGGCTGTCCCGCTGCTGCCCTGGCCTTACAGCAGTACCAGCTGTGGGAGCAGCATTAGCTTGGGCCCTGCACAGTAAGAAGCAGTGGTAGGAATCGGTGTTTTCAGACACAGGGACCTAACACCCAGTCCTCCGGTTCTTTGCCATAGTTTTGCACTTGGTATTTTGCTTATAATCTTACTGTGTTGTTTTTTAACTTAGTCTACGTTCAGGTAAGTTTCACTATTGGTCTCAGTCACATGCCTTTATAAACGATGAGAAGTTAAATAGGTTCCAGGTTGACCTTCCTTAAACTCCAGGTGTTCCGAGATGACACTAACTCAACCTACCGTCAGCAAAGTCAGCAGCTTTTGTGACTAGCCGTGGCTTCTCAGTGTGCCCCTCCGTTTCATGTCCATAGCTTTTATTCCAGAAAATTTTACTCAGCATCAAGTAAGAAACAGAATTTGGGACAATTGTTGATGAAGAATAATAGACGAAACTCAGTACTTCCACTGTGCTCACTGTTAAGGAAATTAAATATGTAGAAAATACATACACGTAAACAGATAAATTTTGTTAGACAAAAACAAAATGCTGTGCTTGTGAAAAATTTAGATTTTAGTAAATCTTAGTTAAAAACAGTTAAAAAAATGTATCTACTGATTGTATGCATAAAGAGGAAGACTTCTTGATCTTTGTTGAATTTTTTTTTTTAAATAATCCCTCAATAACAGCTTTTAAAACTGTAAACCTTAAATTCCTCCTCTGTTTTAAAAAGAAATCACGCATACTAATGCCTTTGTTTTTGTGCTGTAGAAATCCTTTGTGTAGGCTATTTGGGGTAAAAAAAAAAAAAAAAAGGTAACTCAGTTTAAAATCACTTTATAATGCATAAACTGCGAAATTATTTTGCTATAGCTGCTATACCAGGCTTACTGAACAGCTCAGGGCTTCCTGACTGTGTAATTGGCCTGGGTGGGTGGACTAGTTATAGTTCTGTTTAAGGGAGGCTCTCACAGCTGCAGGTACTTTCTTGTCAACATAAGCCTGGAGTTGCCCTGAGTCACGGTCTGAATGGCAGACTAGCAGGGTGCGGTCCTGTGGGTTCAAGTGTTGTATGGCTGTTGACAACATCATCTGGAAGGAGCCATTTGATGTGGAAACCTCTTAGGTCTAGCCTTCCTTTTCTAGAAAGTCAGCATTGGGCTTAGCCAAGCTTACAGCAAGCAAATGCGTTTAATCCGGTAGGAAGGCAAGTGTTAACAACCCTCACCCCTTTCCTTCTTACTCTCTGATATTGGGAGGGCAGTATGTTCTGGTAAGTGGACAGCTGACCATCTGTGACCGTCTTACGCCAGAGCAACTGGCCATAGCTGCCTGTTGAACAGAGAGTGATGTGTCTAGAGGGCAGAAGGTGGAGGGAACTCTGTCTGGGTCTTGCATGCTGAATGGTGGCTCTCACCAAGCTCCTGCAATTAAAGATGCTCTAACTGGACCTGGATTTGCTAAGTAGGCTTGAGGGTGAAATTTAAATGCTTCTGTTTGTTGATTCAGTGTCAATTTGAGTAGCAAACTGATGTCTCAAAATTTCATTTTCATGCAAATACCCTTTCTGATGCCCTAATACACATCTTTTTGTTTCCACTTCTGGCAATTTAAGTTTCCAGTAAGAACATATGTTATCAGAACACATTCTTCTTGATGATACCCACACGTCTTTATTTCTGGAAGAAAGAAATAAATGAAATAATTAACATGTTTCAATTTAGTTAACATTCTTGAGTATTTTTCTAAGTAAAGCATTGTAGTACTAGATAAAAAGAGGTAACATACACTCTCTGCTTAAAACAAGGATTAAACCAAAAGATATCTAATTGATTGACTTGTCCAGTTTCCTCCTAAACTTCTGATTAAATTAATTGTACTTAGTAATGAAAGTTATTTTAAAGATAATTTTACTCCAAAACCTAAAAGCTCATTTCCCTGAGATGTAGAATGTTTTGTTTTTAAAAGTGGCTAAGAAGATTCTTGTGTCTTCAGTAATATGATATAGATATTGGCAGAGCAATAGAAGTATTTTGATGTAGCTGGTTTGCTAGTAGAAGGTCATCCAAAAAGAGGAAGACCCTCAACAAAATGGATTAACACAGTGGCTGCAACCATGGGCTCAAACATAGCAACAATTGTGAGGATGGCGTAGGACCGGGCAGTGTGTTGTTCTGTTGTACACAGGGTTGCTTTGAGTCAGAACTGACTCGATGGCACCTAACAACAACAGTTTGTTCTAGTTTAATGATTTTAAAATATACAATTTTCATTTAATTAGAAGTGGTTTATTTTTGGGGGAGTTGGAAAAATAGCATTAAGTTTCTGATTTAATATGTCTATTGTAGCTTGAGGTTTGCTTCAAGTTTTTGCATCTTTTTCAATTAGATTTTTTTTCTTGGCACTTTCAATGTTTAGCTGAGTTGTAAGTAAGATTTTAAAATATGTGTTACATTTATCACATGATAAACTGAAGCAAAATGGATAACACACTTGTGTTGCCTCAAAATAGACTGCCTGAAATAATTTGTTCCTCTTGTTTTTTGAGGATTGTTGAGGTCGCAGTATTGTTTAGAATTTAGGGCACTGATAGCTATGTAAGTAGACCATTTCTGGTTTCTATTTCCTCAAAGAACTTGTGCAGTTTTATTACATATCACAGCAAGCATGATTAGAGAACATGAGGTTTAACACCAGTTTTAAAGATAGAAAATTTTTAAAATCACTAGTAATACTTATGAGTCACTTGATGCCTTCAAAACTCACAGGTTTTTTTTTCTTGTAGTCAAAAAGAAATAGTTCATGGTTGATATGTAATGTTAAACTCCCTTAGCCAGTTCGTATGGAAGCATGGTAAAATTAAGTCAGATTTCTGGGTGCTGTCTTTCACTATAATGGAATAATGTTTTGTTGTGTGGCTACATATCTCAAGAAAAAATAAAGAACCGTCAGTGATGAGCCTAACTGATACAGCCGTAAGTTCTGACCTGTCCTCCAGTTGAGGAAGGAGAAGATTTTGTGGCATAAAAGAGACCGCTTTTATTGCAGAGGGTCATTGTGAACCTTACTGTGATAGCGATTTTGTTTTGAGAATTAGAATTACTCGGTTTGTGAAATATGGCAGCCACGTTTTGAGACAAGCCACAATTTTCAGAGGCTGTATTTCATCGTCCCTCTCATATAAGACTAAGGTAACACTCAGAATCTTTGGAAATGTCTTACCGGTGAAAGGCCTTATAATGAAGTTGTTTGACGACTTTCTGACTGCAGCCCTTAAGGTGGAATCCAAGATACACTGTATTTTATAACAACATCCTCCTATCCTTGAATAGTTTCAAGTATATCTCCCCATATTGATTTTCAGCCTGTAAATCCACTTCAGATAACCTGGTAAACTGGTATCAGCTACCAGTGCAAATATTGTTATAGATGTCAGAATTCTTCTTTGTTAAAAAAGCAACATATAATTAACAATATAAACATCATTAAACATTCTGTCCAATTTAGCTTGGCCTTCGTAAGTCAAGATTTGTTTCTGCAAGATCACTTCGCATTTATTTTTTAACAGACCATTTTAGGGTCAGTGTAAAATTCCATTAATGTCATTGCTTTCATTTACTACAGGCAACATCCTTGGGGACATACCTCACATTCTTTGCCTCTCTTCAGTTCTTCGTGTGCTTTATTTACCACAGTTTCCACTATTTGCAGATATAGACCCTCCGAATGTAGTCTGATTGCTTTCTTTCATTCTTTATTTTCAAAGAGTCACAAAAATCCATTTCTCTGAAGTCAGTAGACTTCTCAAAGGAATTGTTTTGGGAATCACCTGCTATGCAGAACAGAAAAGTGGCTCATGGAATATGAGTTAAAGTTATAACAAAACAAAAGGAACGTTTAAAAACTATTGCCTTTCATGGTCTTCACTATTATATAACTTTTAAGTTACCATACTTTTATGCAAATAACATGAGCCTTCTACATTTGTTTGGCAGGGTCCTCCCCCTGCAAGATATTTTCATAAGGACGCTACGCTAATTTTTTACAGGAACATGTAAAAATAAATTGGCATAGCAGCCCTTAAAAAATACCTCACGGCTGGGAGAGTGATGTTGTCAAACAAACGTAGAAGGCACGCGTTACCTGTGTAAAAATATGGTATTCTTTTTTAAGTTGTGTTTAATCATTATCAAGCCAAACTATGTTGACACTTTAGTACAAAACCAAAAATTAAACCCAGTGCCGTCGAGTCAATTCCAACTCATAATGGACGGAGTAGAGCTGCCCTATAGAGTTTCCAAGGAGCGGCTGGTGGATTCTAACTGCCAGCCCTTTGGCTAGGAGCTGTAGTGCTTAACCACTGCACCACCAGGGTTTCCACACTTTAGTACAGACTTTAGGAAATACTCAACTATTCCTTCTTAATTTGCCAAGAAGGCAAAAATGTTTTAATATTTGTGTCTGAAAATGCCAAATATGATTGCTATTCAACTCAAATTTCAAAACTTAGTACTTGAAAAATTTTAAAGCCTTTACCTCAAAAGAAATGGAGTAAAAAATCTACCTCAAAAAAACACCCCATTGTTGATTTAGTCACCATCATTAAGACAGTACAAAAGAAAAAGTTTTTCATTTGCTAACTGGAACTGCCTCATTTTAAGACAAAATGTTTGCAAATCTGATGAAACTGTAAGAACTCTACAGAAGTTACAATCCCAGCATCATCTGGTTATTTTTCCATAAATTCTTTATCTGAATAAAAGGTCATCTGCCATTTGAAAAAATTTTTGGTATTTTACTCCCCAGATGAAATTAAAGATCTTTTTCCCCCCATTTGGAAAAACCGCGTCCAGCTTTTAAGTCCCAGCTCTTCTGGAAATCCTGTTGACTCCTCCCCCAAATGGCATCAGTCATTCCCATGATACATCATTTACGATGCCGCAGTATCGGAGGCTCTGGTGGTGCATTGCTGCGCTTAGCTACTAACCAAAAGGTCGACGGTTTGAATCCATCAGGTGCTCTGTAGGAGAAAGATGTGGCAGTCAGCTTCTGTAAAAAGTACAATTGTGGAAACCCTATGAAGTAGTTCTCCTCTGTCCTGTAGGGTTCCTGTGAGTCGGAATTGACTTGACTGGTGGCTTCGAACCGATGACCTATAAGTTATCAGCTGAGTGCTCTTAACCACTGCACCACCAGGGCTCCTTCTAGATTACCTAGTAATTTTTTTTTTCCTAAATAATCAATGTTAACTCTTTATATGTTAGTAACTTTTAGCTTTACTGTTTGCTATTCTTGTTGGAAATCTTTCAGAGTTTTTTTTTTTTGTTGTTCTTTGTGGGTTCCTATGTTGCCGACTCTCTTATCAGGCCAATTTTAACTTTTAATTATCGTGACCACTAAGCCTCTGTTTAGCCCACTCTTTCTTATTGCTTGTGTGCTGTTTCTAGTCATATTCCCCCTACACCTCAGCTTCCCAGTAGGGAACATGCCCTTTCATGGGTGTCATCACTGAGGCAGTGCATGTCTTCCCAAGCATGTCTGAAATGGGATCCCAGGTACAGCCTTCTAGTTTGGCCCTTCTTACCTATACTTTGTTTGCCCCTGAGTGGCATTCACAAATTCGTTCCTTCATTTTTCAGATATTTACCAAGCTCACTATGTGCCAGTCCCTGCGCTAGGACACAGCCATATTCATGATGGGCATGGTCATGCATTTGTGGAATTTAATGTCTAGGAGGAAGACAGATAATTAAACAAACAATTAAAATAACGTGTGATGGACTCTTGATAGTGGACATGAGACAGTTGTTGTAGCGCTTGGCAGAACATTTGACCTAGTTCAGGGATGGATTGGGGGTGGCTCCCAGGAGGAAGTAGCAGGTAAGCTGAGAGCCAAGGGAAGAGTAGGATTACCCAGGTAAAGGGGCAGATGCAGGTTATATGGGGCCTGAAGACTTGGGTATCCTCTTTAGTAAAAGTGCAAAAATACACTGTAGTTATAGGACCTTGAGGAAATCCCATGTAAGTGAGGGCTCTGAAATTTAAGCTTTATAGCTTCGTGGTAGATCTGCCTCTGCAAAGGGCATTGGCGGGGGGAGGTGATAGGAGCCAGGAAATACACAGGGAATGGAGAACTCCTGTGGGATGGCCAGGAGGTGACCGTGTTCTGGAGCAACAACTGTCGCTGTGACCACAGAGTGAAGCCAGAGAGGTACACAGAGGCCAGGCTGGAAGCACCTGTTAGCCAGGTAGCGGTGTTGGGCTTTATCATAAGGGCAGTGTGAGGCCATTAAATGATTTTAAGCAGGAGAGCAAGCTGACTAGATGTATGTTTGGAAATATCTTTCTTTGCAGTGTGCAGAATAGAATGCAGAGGATTACATAGCCCAACACCGCTTCTTCCCTGTAAGAGGAGGTTTGGTAAACTTTGTCTTTCTTACTTTCTGGCTTGGAGACATTATAAAAGTCAGTACTCCAGGCTTGCTGCAGTCCTGCTGTACGTGACAATCTCCATATACACAAATAATAAAGATTCCTTTAGAAAATAGCTTATTCTCGCTTTAAAATCAACTCATACTCAACTTTCTGGGGCTACAATCATTATATAAAGTAATATCCATGAAATCAAATTTGGGAATTTCACTGTGTAGACCCTTTTCAAAAATCATTTACAAAAATGTTAGGTAATATTGATCTCATATCTGGAAAAAAAAAAAGCCCACTATTTTAATGTACAAGGGGAAGGTGTTTGGACTTTTGGTTTATGTCTTCCTTTGAGCCAGTTCTGTAACTGTGTTAGTTAAAATGTTTTAATTTTCCATTCGCTTTTTGCTTAACTTAGCTCTCAGGAGGCATCCATTCGCAAATATAATGACATGTCTTGTCCCTGAGAAAGCCTGATTACTCTTGTTTTGATGCATCTCATTTTAGAGCAACTGTGAAACTGCCATTAATTAAATTCTGTGTTTTAAATGAAAGGAAATATAGCCATGGATTCCATAAATCCATGACATAAATTGTTCTTCGAATCCACAGGGTGAAGCCGGAAGCATTTAGTAGTCGTTTAAAAGAGAGTATTTTTGAGCTGTCCTTGAGTTTTGCCATGGGCCCTTAGAGCTGTCATGCTGTTTACAAAGCCCTCCCTAACACTGTGAATACAGTGAGTACAGTGTTTGAGAACTCAATAGATCTGAGATAAAGGAGCCCTGCTGCACAGTGGTTAAGGGCTCTGCTCCTAACCAAAAGGCTGGCAGTTTGAATCCACCAGCTACTCCTTGGAAAACCTACAGGGCAGTTTTACTCTTTTTTACTCGGAATCTACTTGACGCCAGTGGGTTTGGTTTGGTTTGGGTGCTTTCTTGGTTGGTCTGTAGGGCCCTTATGGCACACAGCCTCCTAGGTCTTGAGATGAGAAAAAAGAAGATGAACTCAATTTAGAAATTTCTGTTAATGAGCCATATAGTTATCCACTGGAAATTAATGGCAAAATTGAAATAATCTCCCCCAAAGTAAACCAAACACAAGGCCTTTGAGTTGATTGCAGCTCATAGTGACCCTATACAATAAAGTAGACCTGCCCCCATAGGGTTTCCTAGGCTGTAAATCTTTATAGAAGCAGACTGCCACATTTTTCTCCCTCAGAGCGGGTAGTGGGTTTGAACTGCCGACCTTTGATGTCGTAGCCAAGCGCTTCAACCACTGTACCACCAGGGCTCCCAGTCATCTCTAAAACGTGAAATTTTGACTTCTGTGCCGTCTTCACCTAACTCTTGGTGAAGCATTTTTAATTTCTAATTTTAGGTTAGCTATAATGTGTATTTTTCTCAGAACTTAGTGTCTATCCGTGGGTGAATGGATTGACAAATTGTGGTACATTCATATAGCGGGATGTACTCAGCTCAACAGTAAAAAGCAGTGACTGTGTTGGTACTTGTAACGATTTATGGATGAATCTCAACGGCATTATGCTTAGTGAAAGAAGCCAGTCTCAAAAGGTTGCATTTGGTATGATTCCATTTATTTGACATCCTCAAAAAGTTAAAACTATAGGGATAGAAAATTATCAGTGGTTGCCACAGGTTAGGGGTGGGGCAGGGTTTGACTACAAAGAGGCAACATGAGAGTTTCTTGGTGTGATAAAATTTTTGTGTATCCTGATTGCAGTGATGGTTACATAGATCTATTGTTGTTGCTGTCAGTTGCCGTCAAGCCACCTCCTACTCATGGCGACCTTATGTATAACAGAACGAAACGTCCTGCACTGTTTTCGTGATGTCTGATTCTGTTGTTGTGGCAGTTTTGTCAATCCATCTCATTAAGGGTTTCCCTTGTTTCTACTGACCCTCTGCCAGACACAATGGTCTTTCCTGATGCCATATCCAAAGTAAGTGAGCTGAAGCCTCGTCATCCTCCCTTGTAAGAAGCATTCTGATTATATTTCTTCTAAGACTGATCTATTATACATGTGTAAATAGAACTATACACCAAAGAAAAAGTCAGTTTTAGTATATGTAAATTTAAAAGATAAAAATTAAATCAGAAGACCGAGGGTTCTGAGATCAGGGTTTGGATCCTACGTCTCCACCCGCTAGAGGTGTGATTTTGGTCAAGTCACCCTACTGAATCTCAGTTTCCTTAAAATGGGAGTTGGGGCAGTGCGTTTGTCCTAGGTTGTATCAAGGATTTAATGAACTAGTACACGTGGAGCCCTCAGCACAGCGCATTGGTATGTAGTAAGTGCTCAGTAACTTTAGCTGTTCGTATTAGTATGATTAGGGAGAGGAGGAAGTTAGAATGAAGCTCAGAGCTTTGGGAGGATAATACTTTAATTGAAATAAGGCCTTCAGGAGTAAGGCCAGGCTCAGGGAAATGGTAGATGTTGGATTCAGTTTTGGTCATGTTGAGTTGGAGAGGTTGCTGTCTGGGTGGAGATACCTATAGCAGCTGAATAGACGGATGCAGGTTTCAGAAGATCTGAGATGGTGAATCATTGATGTGCAGATGGAAGTTAAGGCTGACATGAATCCTGTTCTGCATCAAGGGACCTGGAATCTCTCTGGCTTGGCCACCTTAAAAAAAAGCTGATAAGGATTTGAGCAAAGAAACCACTCTCAGTGCTACAGTAAACAAAGAAAGTGAGGTCATTTTCAGGGAAGAGGGCACACTCAACAAATCACACTGACATTTGTCTTAGTAGGTGAAACTTTCAGTAGACCTCTTTTTAATCATCTTCATAGACCTCTGCAAATAAAATTCTGTGCATATAGATAAGGCCATATTTATATTTGTTCTTAATCTGGTACAATGGCACTCATTTGTTAGTTTCTCTTATACGCTACAAAAGATAGAGGAATTTTAAATCAGAAGGCAGTGAAGGAGATCAGGCAAATCATTCCTGCTGTATTGCGGGAGAAATATAGTTGGCAAATTCTAAACCAAATTTATAGCATATCACAAACTATTTTGTACGCTTTGATATTTGAAAGCCTTTTTCTGATTTATTTTGTAATCCAGTTGGATGCAGTAGTAGCACTGTATCATAATTTGCATTTCTGCTTCTTAAATTTAGAGTATTACAGAAAGCTTTAAGATAGCACTGCCCCCGAGAGAAGAAATGCTGTACCTCACACTGTATAGGAATTGTATTAACGGCACACTACGGGGTGTTATACACAATAATTTTATTTCATACTTTTAAAAAAATTATTTCAGAGAGAGAGAAGGTAGGCAGTAATATATGCCTATATATTCTTAAACATTTTACTCATCATCTTTAAAATGTAAGAGTTCAATTTTCCCAAAAAAAAAAAAAGTAATTGGGAAAAGAATTTTGATATTTTTTCCTGGACTTTTATTTTCCTAGTCTTGAATAGTCATCACTTTTCAAAAGTCATCACTTTTCTGAAACATGAAAAGTGCTCTGAAAAACATGTCTTGTTCGTTATTAAATGAAGTGTAATATGTGAACAGAAATGATACACAGCTACTCACCCCTCCCCGCTTAAGGATAAAGCGAAGCTGTGGATTTTTTCCAAGAAAGAAATTGATGCATTTTCTTACATGGCCGTCACTTCTACAGGTCTCAGTTGCTTCACCACTTCAGCAGCTGTGCAGAAAGCCCTCCAGCACATGGTGGTGGTGGGGGCAGTGGGGGCGGGCTCAGTTGCATCTGGTTTCTCTTTGCAGGATGACTGAAAAGTTGATATTTACCGATTTTCTTGAGAAAGCAGTTCATCTGTAGAAGAGGAACTTTAGTACATAAATTAGATTGCAGCGATTCATATGCATATGTTTTGTTTTCTTGCTAAAAAAGAAAGAAAAAATAAAGAAAACCATCTACGTAGCACAGATAACCCTTTGACCTTTCCTCTGGGTAAAGATTTACAGTACTTGTGGTGCCTCTCTTCACAGGTCTGACTGAAAAGAACCCTAAATAAAGTAAGGCCCCTGTGGAGATGGAGAAAATTAACCAACTAAGGAAGTTTCGTTATTTCAAGTGACTGTCCCCTCCAGTCTGTTAAGTGAAATAGCTATTGTGCTGTGTTTCCAGTTTGGGTTCTGACATCACTTAAGTTTGGGGTCTGGCGTGAGAGGCAGTTAAGAGTCAGTGGATCCCTGAGCATGGTATCCTTCCCTTCTCCTGTCTGCCTGATTCCCCCTAGAAAGTACCCCCTCCTGCTGCCTACCTCAAGTTAAGTCCCCTTTGAAGTAACTGCCTAGTTTTTTTTCCCCCCTTTAAGGGAAAAACAGCAGAAAACTTAAAAAAAAAGGGGGGGGGCATGGCTGAAAGTTGGATGAATGGGAATCACAATTGCTCATCTCTTTATATGTTGAGAAATCAAGTTTTTCTGCAGATATGGAAGGCACATGAGAACATAAGTCGTCCCATCATTGTCTCCAAAAAAATTTTTTTTAATTTGATTTCAGATCAAATTTAGTATTAAGATATTTGAAGACACTTTGATAATTTACTGTCTTATGATCTTCACATGTTTAATAATTATTTTTAACTGATAGCTTTATACCGAATCTTTAATTCGTTTATCTGTCTCACTTCTAAAAATCCCAGTGTTTTCTACAGCACTTTGTATGTATCTTAAAGTTTATTTATTAAGCTAATTTTACTTTTTTATTTTCTGCTTCCTTTCTATATGTGCTAATATAACCTCATTAAAACAGTGACAAATAAAAGCAATGTTTCCATAGTCTTAGGAAAACTCTCATCGTTATTGATAAGCTCTCGATTGTTTTACAGGCCAGAACTTTCAAATGGTATTTTTATGAAGGAAAGAAAAGCTTCAGTAAACTTCTCATTCCCCTAGTTGTAAGAATCTCTTAGTGTGGTAGAATACTTAAGACATGAATTGCAAACAGCATCTTCTTAAAGAAGAGAAAACTCTTGTAGGAAATTAAATCAATACTGTCCGTTAATCATAGTGTATGTCAACCCCCAACCCACTCTGGACATTTCTGGTGAATGTAAGGAACCTTTAGATGTGTGAGGTCCTTAAAGATCTGAGCAAGTTAAAGGAGAGGGGGCTTTTAAAATGCCACCATTAGCACATGAAAGAAACTTCAGATTGGATAGAAAAAAAAAACATTTGCTGTATAGCAGTAATTACACTTAGGGCTTTTGTTTTCTTTTTAAACTTTGTTCTTTAAAAAAAAAAAAATTCAGTTAATGCAAGTGAAATCTTAAGCTTTGTACTAATTACACACTCCAAGTGGTGGGGGGAGTCTGTAAGACAGGAGGAAAATATTCTTAATCTTAGCTTTTAAAAGTATTTTTTGTCGTTATTTATTTTAATTTTGTTGTAAAATACATATAATAAAAAGTTTGCCATTTTAATGATTTTTAAGTGTACAATTCACAGACATTAATTACTTTCACCACGTTGTGCCACCATCATCACTGTCCATTTCCGTGTTTTACATCACCCCAGACAGAAACTCAGCACCCTGTCAGCGGTGACTCCCGTTCCCCCTCCCCTCAGCCCCGGGTAATCACTGATAAACTTTGGTTTCTGTGCATTTACCTATTCTAAAAAAAAAAAACCCAGTGCCATGGAGTCGATTCCAACTCCTAGCGACCCTATAGGACAGAGTAGAACTGCGCCATAGAGTTTCCAAGGGGCGCCTGGTGGATTCGAACTGTCGACCCTTTGGTCTAGATACTTCAATGATACTTCATATAAATGGGATTGATACTTACCTTGAGTTATCATAGAAACTAGAGCAGCTGCTTCAGCAGACCATTAGAGCGGCATCTTAGCTTCCTCAGCAGGCCAGAAAGTTAACGATAACTTATGAAACCTGTACAGAGAGTACATTTTGTCTGATTATCATAGTTTCTACATCTTCTCTTGTATGTTGTATAAATATATCCAACTAGAGTCATTATTTCAAACTTACATATCTCCTGCTTTCTTCCAAGAAAGATTTAAAGTGGCTTAATACAGAAAAACAGAACTCAACAAAATAAATAGATGAGATAATGCCCAGTGTTGGTAAGGGCTTGGAGGAGTTAAATCGTCCGTACTAATGGTGTAAGTATAAATTGATACATAGTTTTTCTAGGTATGAATTGATACATAGTTTTGCTAGGTATAATTCAAAAAAAAAAGGTATAATTAGGTAATACTAAAAAGGGGAGGACTCATAATATGCGTGGAATTATCCAGCAATCCCGGTAGTAGAGACGCATAAGAAAACAGTAATGAATATGCACAAACATTTAACAGCAGGGACGTTCACTGCAGTGTGCCGGGTCATTTGTAATGACAAAAACTGGAGAAACCCTAGTCAGCTACAGAGGTTTAATAAAACCAACTATGGTGCATTAATACAATTTGAATAAATGTGCACATTGAAAGGGATGCTTTAGAAGACTACAAATAGTTGCTCACAATATGTTAAGTGAAAAAAAGCAGGTTATAAAATACAAAAAATATTTAATATGTGTGTATATGGATTTTTTTTTTTTTTTATATCAAAGAGAATGAAGAAATATGCAACCTGATGTTCAGAGTGCTTATTTCTGGGTGCTGGTATTAAAAAATATTTTTATTTCTTCTTGCTTGTCTGAATCTTATAAATTTTCTATTATAAACATGCATTTGGTTATAATGAGGAAAAAAAAAACAGTATTTTTTTAATTGAATATACCTAGATGAAGAAATTGGGGCCAAGATAAGTAAGGTAGGAAAATTGGATGAAACCAGGATTCAGGCTTCTTCGTTGCGTGCTGTAGGTCCTGTGCAGTTGGTAGAAATGCCCATGAAAAAAAATGCAAATGGTGGGACACTGTGATGCTGTTATCATTAGAATAAAATCGTGATAATTAAATTCCCAAGACAGAGTACCTCCAGGGTATGCTGAAATTGTTTTGAGACTCTGCGAATCTATGTATTGACAGCCCTTTTAACTTACACCTGGCAGTGACTTAATAAGCAGAGAAAGTTTCTGTGGTATTTAGGATTATTTAACAAGTGGTAGAGTTTGGGGTAACCTAGAGACTTTTTTTTTTTTTTTAGAGACATTAGTGGAGGAAACATTAAATTTGTTGAACTTCCCCTTTCTCCGTCTGGATGGCCAAGTATGATGATTTTAGTGTCCCTTTGTTGAACAGTTACATTCCCACCCTTTTAATAAAATGACCTTTTGTCTCAGAAGAAAAATCATGGCAGATGGGCCTGGATTCTGACCTCAAAACTATAGAAACTACATTTAAGGCTTGGAAAACTTGAAGTAGATGCTGTTTAAAAAGGCCCGTGTTTCTGCACGTCTCCATTATGGGACACTGCAGCCGTTATTTAATCGCGTTAGTTCTTTGTTGCATATTGACTCAAAGGCACACTTGTATGGCCCTGGTTCTGCATCTACTCTGTTCCCACGCTGTGTATGTAGTACAAATTCACAGAAAAGGCACACTTGTATGGCCCTGGTTCTGTGTTTACTCTGTTCCTACGCTGTGTATGTAGTACAAATTCACAGAAAAGGCACACTCTATGGCCCTGGTTCTGCCTCTATGCTGTGTATGTAGTACAAATTCACAGAAAAGGAATCTGCATTTGCACTGTTTATACAGAGCATTCTGGATATTTCTAGAAATCTTACAAGAAGCCTAAAAACATGTTGGTGGTGTTCTTTTCTTTTTCTTATTGTCCTCAGCATTAGGCAAGAGATGGATAGAAGCATTCGTGTAGGTAGATGTAGATGAAAAGAGAGAAAATGGGATCCTAGAAAATTAGGCCATTGTGGGGTTAGGAAAGCTTGTCAGACCATAATATTCCTAACCCACAAGCAGTCCAACAAATCCACACTCACAAAAACAGTAGATTTAATTTTTATTTTTCTTAATAAAAATGCCCTATACTAAAGTCATAACCTATGTAGTATTCTTACCAGAAATGCTTAACTTGAACTAATAATGAGGAAACAATTAGATAAATCCAGATTGTGGGACATTCTACAAAGCACTGGACTGGATCCTTCAAAAACACCAGTGTTGTGAAAACCAGGAAAAGGCCAGGGATGGTTCTAGAGGAGCCTGCGTGAGAATGCAGTGTGTGGGCCTCAGGTGGGGGTTGGGTGGGGAGAAACAGCCAAGGACATTATTGGGACAGTTGGGTAAATTTAAGTATGAATCGTATATTAGATAAAATTGTGACATTGTTAAATTTATTGGACGTAGTAATGGTTTTATGGTTCTCTAGGACAACAACCTTGTTCTTAGGGGAAACGTGTCCAAGTATTTACGTGTGAAGTGCCGTGATGATTCAACAAAAGAAAACGTGTGTTTGTGTGTGTGTGCACACATTCACACTTGTACACACACAGAAGAAATAAAGCAAATACACCAAAATGTTTAAAAAACAATTTTAAAAGGCTAAAAATACCCTATACCATATTTTTAACCTTTAAGCAGTACCCTCAAGTTAGAGAATAGATTTGTAATAACCAAAGGGTCAGCAGTTGAAATCCGCCGGGTACTCCTTGGAAACTCTGTGGGGGAGTTCCACTCTGTCCTGTAGGGTTGCAATGAGTCAGAATCGACTTGACGGCACTGAGTTTGGTTTTTTGGTTTTGGTATACATGTGGTTAAAATGGCAGCATTTCTAAAATGATAATTGTTTTTGTAAAAACAATACTCTAGACATTTAGGGATATTTCAAAGTTTATATCAGTAAGCATACATTGTAATATAATTTTACCAAGTAAGAAATGAAGACACGGAAATCGGTTTCTTAATCATAACGTCCAGTAGTTCCAGTTAAGGCCCATTTGAAGAACTAATAACTGTAGCTAGGTAGGTAATACAAAATACCCCCAACTGAAGAATCGTTTCTTTAAACAACAAAATATCCCTTTTATTTTATCCATGAAATGTTTATAAACTGGTGTTTACCATAGTATGTTTCATATTTGCATATAAGAAACCTCAAATCTGTTGAATATTTATCAGAAAATCCTTTTCATTTAACTCTGTATGCTCAAATTGTTTGAGATTTTCTATCATATGTGTTGAAAAGCCTTTCAAGATACAGTGAATGCCTGCTTAAGACCCAAAGGATCTTCAGTGTCATCCAATACCTGAAAGATTTAAAGATGATATAGAATTTGAGTAGACTGTTTTATAACCAAAGGAGCGCTGGTGGTGCAGTGGTTAAGCGTTTGGCTGCGAACCGGAAGGTTGGCTTTTTAACCCACCAGCCACTTCACAGGGATGGATGTGACAGTCTGCTTCTGTAAAAATTACAGCCTTGGAACCCTATGGGGCAGTTCTGCTCTGTCCCATAGGGTCACTGTAAGTCGGAATCGACTCTATGGCAATGGATTTTTGGATTTGGGGGGTGGTGGTGGTATATAGCCAATTAACACATTACTGACATGCACTTCCTTGTATCAAAGAACTCTCGGAATACGCTTCTCTGCTGACATTAAAATCTGTTTCAGAGTAATGCATTCAGCAAAGCTTAAGTTGTTACAACATTGTGCTTCTTGTGAGTTTTAAAGGATACATAAATAAGTAACATAATCACGATTTTATCACTATGATTGATGAAGCTGATATTTCACCAGCGTGCGTTTCCTGCTTGAGAAGAAATTTAAGTTGGTCTCAGGCTGTCTTCTAAACATGCTATTAACTGCCAAGGGTGGGGATTTGGAGGGGTGGCCATCAAACCACACATGTTTTTGCAGTGAAACTGTGCACCTCCGACTAAGTCACCGTGGTTCAGGAGATGATGGATGGCATTTTCATGTTGCCTCGCAAAAGGGTCAAAATGGCATGGAGAGCCCCTGACAGAGGAACTGAGAAATGTTAGTCCTGGAAGAAAATTTATTTCATAGCTTTAGGGGAAGCTTGGCTGTCGTGAATAGGCTTTCTCTGTCAGTGTATAAAAATATTGTTTGTAAGGCAGTGCTGTATGTGAGACAGACTGTGTGTGTTGGCAGACGGCAAAGCTGCTTAAACAGACGCTAAGCCAAGTACAGTAGCGTGCCTCGAGTGTTCTCCTCCAGATGCGTTTAGGGTGAGGGCGCCTCTCCATAGAAATACTGGTATCATCAGGGGAACTTTGTTCATTTTCTCATGTACCAACTTTAAACTTAATTTATAAATTTTATAGCCCTCTTTTAAAAATAGTTCAAAACTATGCCATTTGCCTATAAAGGTAAATTCGTTTTTGAAGACAAAAACAAAAATAACTCCCTGAAATCTCATTATGTGTTGGTAGAACTTTGGTCATGTAGATTAAAATTTAACCAAACAGGCATAGACCGTGAATTTTTTATGTATTATTTTTAAACACGTCAATTTATTAAAACAGTTCTTAATCATTTTAAAGATGGTATCAAAGAATAAATTTATAAGTAAATACTAGAAAAAAAATGTTTTTATAGCCTCTTAATTGTCCTAGGAAACCACTTCTTTTTGTGTGATTATAAATTCTTTACTTGAAATCAGCAATTGCTTTGCTTTATTCACTTCTGTTCAGGAACATTCGTGTGCCACAGCCTTATCACTACTGTTCAGATATAACTGTCATAAATTTTGGGACAGTCATCGCTGCTCTTTTGGAGTCTTCTTTTCTTTCTCTCCTCCTTACCCCAAAGGAAATACCAACCCTCTGTGTAATTCCATTAAGTGACCCTGCTGTGAGGGAGATCAGGGGCAGTGCTCTCTCACCTCACAAAAGTAGCCCAGTGAGGTGACTTTCTTCCAGTCAGATTCACAAAAGGAAAGGTCTCCTGTAAGAAAAGAGCATAAAAGATAAAAAAGAAAGAAAAGAAAAAACGGTTGGTGGAAGCCTCCAGTATCACTTTCAGATCAGTTCTTCAGTGTTTGGATGTAAATTAAATCAGGTTCACGCGCAGCAGCATTCAAGTAAAAACCGTCAACCCCAGATATTTCTTATCCAGACTGCCTAAAGTAATGCATTTGTCAAAAATGAAAAGTATTTGTTTACAAGAAGTCCTGAGAGCATGATAAAACCGTGTATAAAACCCATAAAAATGAAATTACAAGATCAAAAAAGAAAGAACATGATCAAAATATCAGTGAACACAATGTAATTGGGAAAACCTTAAGCTTCTGGATTTTTAGAAAACAATCTCCGTCCTTTGGAGGAGGTTTTTAAAGCAGAATATGACAATAGGGTATACTTATTTGGGTAGGAAACTGATTCTCAAATGTCACATACAACGAACTTTCTTCTAAATTATCCCAGACTCAGTAGGAGAGGGGGTGTTTTTACTGGGAGTGAGAGGTCTTATTTGTCCTTGAGTCCCCTGGGGGGCAGAACAAAAGGGACTGAGTCAGTTCAGGTTTAGACAAATAATTCTGCCAGCACCTTCCACGGAGAGCTGTATACAGAATACACAGGGGGAGTCCACTCCTCTGCCATTCTGCTAGTTTACACTCAAATATCCCATATTACCACAGAACAGATTTATAACATTTTGGTGAAGTGATCATTAAAGCAAACTCCTTTAAATCTGTAATACAAACAAAGTGAAAAAATAATGTTTATAATTCACAATTCCTTGCAGAAATCCGTTTGTATACACAAGGCTTAAAGTAAAATTAACATACTTTTAGCCAAAACGTCTGATTTTGGATCTGCATACTAGGGGCAGTCATGTCAGGCGTTTCTCCAGCCATCGTGAGATACTGGTTCCTTCCTAATGTAAGTCTAATGGTTCAAGACAAAGCACGCCTTCTTGGAAGACCCCTGCTCCGCTGTCCTCAGCACCACGTAGAGGAAAGGCATACTACCATCCTAAAACATTGGGAAAACCCAGAGGTAGAAATTGTTCAGATGTGATTTGTTTTTGTTACAGTCAGACAGTACCTTAAAGAACAGCGATTTCGCTCGCTGTCCATTTCCACCACCCCCCTTAGTGTGTTTCCTGCTCCTCTGCTGCTGGCCCAGACTTGGGCTGGCCCCGGGTTCTGTGTCAGAGGCCGTGACCCACGTGTCCCAGCAGCCCGCACTGCTGGCCTCTTCTCTGAATAATTACTGGGGACATTGTGTTGAAGGGACGGGCTTGGGGCTGTGTACCCAGCCTGGCCAGCCAGACCAGGGAGCTCTCCAGCCAGACTGCCGGGGACAGCGAGCCTGAAAAGGCCCCCACAGAACGTTGCAGCACAAAAGATTACATGAAAAATGGACATTTGGCCGGACAGTAGGTTTCATCCTTCAGACTTCCCCCCTTAACTTACTCCGAGGATTTCTTCTTTGCCACCTTCAGACGTCACCTTCAGTGCTACTTACCTTGATGTAGATATTCTGATTTATTTGACTATTTTTAGAGCTCTGAAGTTCTCTTAATGGCCACACCTTGTTGCTAATATAAACAAAGCGTTTCTATAGTTGTGTTTTCAGTAAAAAATTTAAAACAGTGCATAGCGGGTTTTTAAAATAATGTTATGTATTTTTTTTTTAAAGTGATTTATTAAGTCACTCCAGCATGTTTCATGTCTGTAAGTTGAACAAGTAGCAAGGACAGTCCTAAAGTTGACTGGATTGCTTCAATTCCTTACGGTCATGGGAGGGTTGTTTTTCCCACCACCCGAAAATTCTGCATAGAACAAGGAACAAACCTCTCCGCTAAATCTTTACCAGTTTTGAGTTTAAAAATGATGTCAGAGGTGGACCCACTCCCATAGGGGAAGGAAAGAAGTTTTCTCATGGTCCTGGCCTCAGGTTTTCTTTACGTTTTGTCTAGCACTGACTGTTCGGCTCCATCCTGGCTGTCCTGAAGGCCCTGGAGCCTCGCAGCAAGCAGCAGCTGAAAGAAACAAAGGCCTGGTTTTAGTGGCCTGCAGTACTGTCTCTTATTGTTGGTCCACAGCTAAAAACTTTGTAAATTGTTGTATTCTATTATGTATTTTCCAGAAAACCAGACTTCTAGATCTGTTAGTATTACAACAAAGAGTCCATAACGTTTGAATTTGATGTCCATCAGTTTTGCTGTCTGAGTTCATCTCCAATCTGAGGACCTTGGTCTTCACAGTGTTTGGGGGAGGTATGTGTGGGGACCTCCTACTAAGTAAGCCTATTAGTTTTTACCATCTGTATTTTAAATCAAGAAGCATAAGGACGGAGCAGTGATCAAAATCCGATAGGATTGGGATTCCTAGATGTGTTCCCCTTTAAATAAAACTAATTTATTCATTAATATTTATATCCCTGATTTATTCTGCTTTTGTTTTACTATTAATTTGATTACCTTGTAAGTGCATTAATGTCACCCACGTATTAAGGGCCTGCAGCTTGGAGATAAATCCATTGCTGTTGAGTCGATTCCTGTTCGTGGCAACCCTACAGTACAGAGTAGAACTGCCCCATAGGGTTTCCAAGGAGCAGCTGGTGGATTTGAACTGCTGACCTCTTGGTTAGCAGCCCAGCTCTCAACCACTGCACCACCAGCACCAGGAAGTAGACCAAAAAAGAGGTTGAAATCGGAAAGCCATTCAATAGGCGAAGCTCTTAGGTTATTCTTCAGATTTTATTAACTCTTAATTTACACGTTCTCTTGACTTTTGCTATCTGATATCTCCAACTTTAGTGAATATAGGACCCCTGGCTTCATAAAGAAGCCTGGTGGCACAGAGGTGAGGAGCTCAGCTGCTAACCGAAAGGTTGGCAGTTTGAATCCACCAGCCGCTTCTTGGAATTTTCTCTGGGGCAGGTGTGCTCTGTCCTATATGGTCGCTATGAGTTGGAATTGACTCTACGGCAGTGGGCTTGGTTTGGCTTTATAAAATAATCCCAGAAGCACAGAATTAGAGCTAAAAGACAACAAAAGCAGCTTAAAAAAAAAAAGAAACAAAGAACTATTGTGTGTATATTATGGAAGATAAAATAATTGATGGTCATAAGATGTCTCTGAAGCTTGAAGAAAAAGGTTCAGTTATGACTAGCTTACTTAAGGATCAGGAAAGTTGAAATATATTTTTAGAGATTCTATAAAGAAAAATGGTCAATTTTTAATGAAAACTAGATGATTTACTTATGTGGAAGGAAATGAAGTAAAATAAAAGTAGTAATTCTTCATAGGGTTATTGTAAGGATTATCTAAAATAATGGATATAAACTACATAGTAGTTCATATGGTATATAAAAGGTAATACATATACCCTATCTTGGTCATCTAGTGCTGCTATAACAGAAATACCACAAGTGGATGGCTTTAACAAAGAGAAGTTTATTCTCTCACAGTCCAGAAAGCTAGAAGCCCAAATTCAGGGTACCAGGTCCAGGGAAGGCTTTCTGTCTGTTAGCTTTGGAGGAAGGTCCTTTGATGCATCAGTGTTTCTCGGTCTGGGAGAATTTCCGTGCAGGAACCCTAGGTCCAAAGGATGCACTCTGCTCCCAGCACTGCTTTCTTGGTGGTCTGAGGTTCCCATGTCCCTCTGCTCAATGCTCACTTTTATATCTCAAAAGAAATTGGCTTAAGATACTACCTAATCTTGTAGACCTCATCAGTGTAGTTGTTGCTAATCCATTTTATTACATCATAGTAATAGGATTTACAACATTTAGGGAAATCATATCAGAAGATAAAATGGTAGACAGTCATACAATAATATAAGGGAATCATGATCTAACCAAGTTGACAGATATGTTTGAGGGATACAATTCAATCCATGACAGCCCCCAACAGTTTTTTACTATTTTATTATTATTGAAGTAATTCATATTTATTGTAGAACACCTAGAAATACAGGAAACAAACTAATTGAAAATTCTACATTAGAAGTAATTACTGTTAATATTTTGTTACATATTTTTTAAAAATGCATTTTCATTCCCCTTTATAGCTCTGCCTCCATTGTCCTACCCCATCCTTGCTACTTATCTCCAGGTGATATGTCCCCACCCACAACCTGCTGGACCTGCTCTGGTAAAAGACCTTCTTACCAGATCTCATTCTTACTCTGTGACTTCTTTGCAGCGTTGGACATTGCTAACCAGTCCTCCTGCTTATACTCTTCTCTCAGCTTTGGTGTTATTTTACCTTCCTAGTTCTCTTCATAACTCTTAAAGACCCACCCTCATTGCCACATCCAGATTCTAGCTTCTGAGTCTTTTCTCTCCCTTGGCAACACATGCCCTGTGTGGAAGCCTGCGGAATATGGTCCTCCATTCTAACTGTCCGTTGAATGCTCCTCCAGGACCTTTGATTCAGCATGTCTTCTTGGCCCACCCATTGTCCCAGTCCCACTGGATGCCCCTCCAGGCATCTTCGATTCAGCATGTCCACTTGGTTGACCCATTGGCCCATTCCCACTGAATGCCCCTCCAGCATCTTCAATTCAGCATGTCCACTTGGTCCACCCATTGGCCCACTCCCCTTGAATGCCCCTCCAGCATCTTCCATTCAGCATGTCACAAACCTGTCATTGCTCTGAAAGCATACCATTTCCCCTTTCTGTTGGTCAACCCAGGATGGAAACTTTGGAGCTATCTTAACCTCTTCTCATTAATCCCTTCTCTCAACAGTTCCATTCAGTCCAGTGTCTTCCATGTGTAGGTTATAAAATCCACAGTGTTACCCTGGCTCTCAAAGTGCTCTGTGACCTGGTCCCAGTCCAGCTTTTCTGTGACCCTCCCTCGTGTACCCTTTACTGTTGCAGATCTGAACTCTTTCGTGGTGCTTGTCCTCAATCCATGTGTTCTTCCTGAAAGGCTTTGTTCCCTTGACCTGGATCTCCTCTCCCTCATGCTTACCATAAGGTCAGATTCTGCTCAAATGCTACCTCTTCCATGAAGCCCTCCCTGTTGCACTCCCAAATTAGTAGTAGTAATTCCCTCTTTTGAATTCCCTTAGAGTTTTAAGAAAATCTCAGCAGTTATTCCTGTCTTGCAGGGTACTTATTTGTACCTTTGTTTTAGCTGTCCTAACTGAATTATAAATTGAGGAAAAGGCCTCAGCTTGTTTATTTATCTATCCCTGCCACCTCAAGATCCAACACATAGTTCCTTCTGTTAATATTTGCTGTAAGAGCTTCTGCTAAGGGTGATGAGAGAATTGGAAACGGATAGTGGCGGTGGTTGCCCAACATGGCAGCATAAATCATGTCGCTGAATTACACACGTAAAAATGGTTGAAAGGGAGGTGGGGCCAAGATGGTGGAATAGACAGACACTTCTGGCGATCCCTTTTACAACAAAGACCTGGAAAAACTAGTGAAACAATTATATTTATGACAGACTAGGAGCCCTGAACATCAAAGGCAAAGTTAGAAAATGGACTAAGCGGCAGGGGGAGGGAGAGATGGTTCAGAAGCAGAGTGGAGTTGCCGGACCTGAATCGCCAAGATCTCTCAGGCATCATTCCGGGAGCCACAGTGGCAGGCTGGTGATAGCATTCGGGTGTGGTTTCCTCAGGGAGAAGCAGCCAGCCGTACAGCCTACTCACATCTCCGGAACCAGAGAAGAACGGTGCTCTCAGCAAAAGCTAAGTAGTTGTGTATATTTTACTGCGTCACCTACCCCCAAGCTGGCTTCAGTGGCTGTTGATTTCCCTGGGCCTGAGATAGGTCATGTTGCATGACCTGAGCCATTCTCCTGGCCTTGGAGAAGGAATAAATTTGCCACTCGGGAAAAGATAATTTGCCAGCTCCACTAACCTGACAGAAGCAGCTCCTGTCCAGGCTTAAATGGTCTGTGGACTTCGAATACCTTTCCCCCCTGCATGGACCTGTGTGGGCCTATTTCGGGAGAATAGGCCCTTATTGGCAGACTGCAACTGTTTCAGCTGTGTGGTGGAGAGGTGACTGTTTGATGTTTGACACCACTTTCCCTATTAAACAGGGTCCTCACCTACCCACATCAGGGGCCTAAGGACTGGTGGCCCCACTGAGGTCACCCAGCCACCCACGACAGGGGTTCAGTGATAACTGGTACCTGCCAGTCCTTACAACCCAAAGCACTGGGTGCCCATGGTCTGTCTGCAGAGCCCACCCACCTGCACGCTCTAGGGAACAGGGATGCGCATTCCTCAGAGACACTACGGGAACGATTCTCAGCCCCCTGTCTAGTTCAGAGCATGACTTCCTGCTGCAACCGGATACTAGTACCTACACTAATCACCCCTGCCCCGCTAAGACTGTAGGACAGAGCCTGTACCACACACATGATGAACAGTTACCTGGACACCACAGCTGAATCCATATGAGAAAAGTGAATGGACTCCTAGACTGATATACCTGATAACAGCTCTAGCCATCCGGTGACAGAACATCAGAGCTCCACAGGTGAAAATAATCAAGCTAGCTCACTCAAGCGTATCAAAACAAAACAAATCAAGAAGCTAGGATACAGTAAGCAAACAAAATAAACCAATATAATAACTTATAGATGGCTCGGAGACAACACTCACTATCAAATCACATAAAGAAACAGACCATGATTGCTTCAACAAGCTCTCAAAACAGTGAAGGAATCTTCCAGATTAAAGTGCCTTCTTGCAATTACCAGATGCGGAATACAAGAGATTAATATATAGAACCCTTTAAGACATAAGGAAGGAGATCAGGCAATATGCAGAACAAGGGAAGGAACACACAGATGAAGCAGTTGAAGAAATTAAAAAGGTTCTTTAAGAACGTAATGAAAAATTTAATAAGCTACAAGAATCCATAGAGAAATAGCAATCAAATTCAGAAGATTAACAATGAAATTACAGAATTAGGCAACTCAATAGAAAGTCAGAGGAGCAGAATTGAGCAAGTGGAAGGTAGAATTGGTGAGCTTGAAGATAAAGCACTTGGCACTGATATATTTGAAGAAAAATCAGATAGAAGAATTAAAAAAAAAATGAAGAAATCTTAAGAATCATGTGGGACTCTATCAAGAGAAATAACCTACAAGTGGTTGGGGTACCAGAACAGGGAGAGATAACAGAAAATACAGAGAGAATTGTCAAAGATTTCTTGGCAGAAAACTTCCCTGATATTGTGAAAGATGAGAAGATATCTATCCAAGATGCTCGTCAAACTCCACATAAGGTAGATGTTAAAAGAAAGTCACCAAGACATATTATAATCAAACTTGCCAAAACCAAAGATAAAGAGAGAATTTTAAGAGAAGCTAGGGATAAATGAAAAGTCACCTATAGAGGAGAGTCAGTAAGAATAAGCTCAGACTACTCAGCAGAAACCATGCAGGCAAGAAAGCAATGGGATGACTTATATAAAGCATTGAAGGAAAAAAATTGCCAGCTAAGAATCATATATCCAGCAAAACTGTGTCTCAAATATAAAGGTGAAATTAGGACATTTTTAGGGAATTCGTAAAAACAAAACCAAAACTACGAGAAATACTAAAGGGAGTTCTTTGGTTAGAAAACCAATAATATCAGGTATCAATCCAAGACTAGAACACTGGACAGAGCAATCAGATGTCATCCCAGACAGGGAAATCACAAAAATATATCAAGATAAAAAAATGCTCAAAACAGGGAAACAGTGATATTATTATGTAAAAGAAGACAACATTAAAACAATAAAGAGGGACTAAGAAATGGAGTCATAGATCTTTCATATGGAGGGGATATAAAGACATAAAAGTTAGATTTAAACCTAGAAAAATAGGGGTAAATGGTAAGGCAACCACAGGAGACTAACTATCCTACACATCAAAGTAAAATAGAAGAAAAAATAGAGACTCAGCAGAAACAAAATCAACAACAACGAATAAGAGGAAAAGACAATGTATAAAGGTAAACTACTCGGCACAAAAAATTAAGTGGGAAAAAGAAACTGTCAACAACACACAAAAAAAGACATCAAAATGATAGCACTAAATTCGTACCTATCCATGAGTGCACTGAATGAAAATGAACTAAATGTACCAATAAAGAGACAGAGAATGGCAGAATGGATAAATACGATCTGTCTATATGTTGCCTACAAGAGATACACCTTAGAGACACAAACTAAAACTCAAAGGATGGAAAAAAATATATCAACCCAAGAATAATCAAAAAAGAGCAGGAGTGGCAATATTAATTTCTGACAAAATAGATTCTAAAGTTAAATCCACCACAAAGGCTAAGGAAGGACACTATATAATGATTAAAGGAACAATATGCCAGGAAGATATAACCATATTAAATATTTATGCGCCTAATGACAAGGGTGCAAGTTACGTAAAACAAACTCGAATAACATTGAAAAGTGAGATAGACAGCTCCACAATAATAGTAGGAGAGTTCAACACACCACTTTCAGTGAAGGACAGAACATCCAGAAAGAAGCTCAATAAAGACATGGAAGATCTAAATGCCACAATCAAATAACTTGACCTTATAAAAAAAAAAAAAAAAAAAAAACAGAACACTCCACCCAACAGCAGCCAAGTATACTTTCATTTCTACTGCACATGGAACATTCTCTAGAATAGACCACATGTTAGGTCATGAAGCAAGCTTTAGCAGAATCCAAAACATTGAAATATTACAAAGTGTCTTCTCTGACCATGAGGCCATAAAAGTGGAAATCAATAACAAAAAAAGCAGGAAAAAGAAGTCAAACACTTGGAAATGGAGCAATACCCTGCTCAAAAAAGACTGGATTATAGAAGACATTAAGGATGGAATAAAGAAATTCATAGAATCCAATGAGAATGAAAACACTTCCTATCAAAATGTTTGGGACACAGCAAAAGCGGTGCTCAGAGGCCAATTTATATCAATAAATGCACACATACAAAAAGAAGAAAGGGCCAAAATCAAAGAATTATCCCTACAACTTGAACAAATGGAAAGAGAGCAACAAAGGAAACCCTCAGGCACAAGAAGAAAACAAATAATAAAAATTAGAGCAAAATTAAATGAAAACAGAAAAACAGTTGAAAGAATTAAGACCAAAAGCTGGTTCTTTGAAAACATTAATGAAATTAATAAACCATTGGCCAAACTGACGAAAGAAAAACAGGAGAGGAAGCAAATAACCCGAATAAGAAAGGAGATGGGCGATATGACAACAGACCCAACTGAAATTAAAAGAATCATATCAGATTACTACAAAAAAAATTGTACTCTTAACAAATTTGAAAACCTGGAAGAAATGGATGAATTTCTTGAAATATACTGCCTACCTAAACTAACACAAACAGAGGTAGAACAACTAAATAGACCTATAACAAAAGAAGAGATTGAAAAGGTGATCAAAAAACTCCCAACAAAAAAAAAGCCCTGGTCCAGAGGGCTTCACAGCAGAGTTCTACCAAACTTTCAGAGAAGAGTTAACACCACTACTATTAAAGGTATTTCAGAGCATAGAAAAGGACAGAATACTCCCAAACTCACTCTATGAAGTCAGCATATCCCTCATACCAAAACCAGTTAAAGACACCACAAAAAAAGAAAATTATGGACTTATATCCGGAATCGACTTGACGGCACTGGGTTTGGTTTTTTGGTTTTATCCCTCATGAACTTAGATGCAAAAATCCTCAACAAAATTCTAGCCAATAGAATTCAACAACATATCAAAAAGATAATTCACCATGACCAAGTGGGATTCATAGCAGGTATGCAGGGATGGTTCAGCATTAGGGAAACAATGTAATCCATCAATAAACAAAACAAAAGACAAGAATCATATGATTTTATCAATTGATGCAGAAAAGGCATTTGATAAAGTTCATCACCCATTTATGATAAAAACTCTCAGCAAAATAGGAATAGAAGGAAAATTCCTCAACATAATAAAGGGCGTTTTTACAAAGCCAAAAGCCAACATCATCCTAAATGGAGAGACTCTGAAAGCATTCCCCCTGAGATCGGGAACCAGACAAGGATGCCCTTTATCACCACTGTTATTCAACATTGTGCTGGCGGTCCTAGCCAGAGCCATTAGGCTAGATAAACAAATAAAAGGCATCCAGATTGACAAGGAAAAAGTATCTCTATGTGGAGATGACATGATCGTATACACAGAAAACCCTAAAGAATCCTCAAGAAAACTACTGAAATAGAAGAATTCAGCAGAGTATCAGGATACAAGATAAACATACAAAAATCAGTTGAATTCCTCTACACCAACAAAAAGAACACCAAACAGGAAATTTCCAAATCAATACCATTTACAGTAGCCCCCAAGAGGATAAAATATTTAGGAATAAATCTTACCAGAGATGTAAAAGACTTATACAAAGAAAACTACAGTACACTTCTGCAAGAAACCAAAAGAGACTTACATAAGTAGAAAAACATACCTTGCTCATGGATAGGAAGACTTAACATTATAAAAATGTCTATTCAACCAAAAACGATCTATAGATTTAATGTAATTCCAATCTAAATCCCAATGACATTTTTTAATGAGATGGAGAAACAAATCACCGACTTCGTATGGAAGGGGAAGAGGCCCCGGATAAGTAAAGCATTACTGAAAAAGAAGAGCAAAGTGGGAGGCCTCACACTACCTGATTTTAGAACCTATTATACTGCCACAGTAGTCAAAACAACCTGGTACTGTTACAACAACAGATACATAGACCAATGGAACAGAATTGAGAATCCAGACATAAATCTATCCACATATGAGCAGTTGATATTTCACAGGGGCCCAAAGTCAAGTAAATGGAGAAAAGACAGTCTCTTTAACAAATGGTGCCAGCATAACTGGATATCATCTGCAAAAAAATGAAACAAGACCCATACCTCACTCCATGCACAAAAATGGAATCAAAATGGATCCAGGACCTAAATAAAAAATCTAAGACGATAAAGATCACAGAAAAAAGAAATAGGGACAACGTTAGGAGCCCTAATACATGGCATAAACAGTATACAAAACATTGCCAACAATGTAGAAGAGAAACTAGATAACTGGGAGCTCCTAAAAATCAAACACCTATGTTCATACAAAGACTTCACCAGAAGAGTAAAAAGATTACCTACATACTGGGAAAAAGTTTTTAGCTATGACACTTCCGATCAGCATCTGATCTCCAAAATCTACATAATACTGCAAAAACTCAACTACAAAAAGACGAACAACCCAATTAAAAAATGGGCAAAATATATAAACAGATGCTTCACTAAAGAAGGCATTCAGGTAGCTAACAGATACATAAGGAAATGCTCACAATCATTAGCCATTAGAGAAATGCAAATCAGAACTACAATGCGATTCTATCTTGCTGCAATAAGACTGGCATTAATCCAAAAAACCACAAAATAATAAATGTTGGGGAGGATGTGGAGAGACTGGAACACCTATACACTGCTGGTGGGAATGTAAAATGGTACAACCACTTTGGAAATCAATTTGGCACTTCCTTAAAAACTAGAAGTACCATACGATCCAGCAATCCTACTCGTTGTTATATATCCTGGAGAAATAAGAGCCTTTACATGAACAGATACATGCACACCGATGTTCATGGCAGCACTGTTTACAATAGCAAAAAGATGAAAGCAACCAAGGTGCCCATCAGTAGATGAATGGATAAATAAATTATGGTATATTCACACAATGGAATACTACGCATCGATAAAGAACAGTGGTGAAACCATGAATCATTTCCTAACATGGAGGAATCTGGAAGGCGTTATGCTGAGTGAAATTAGTCAGTTGCAAAAGGACTAATATTGTATAAGACCACTATTATAAGAACTCGAGAAATAGTTTAAACAGAGAAGAAAATATTCTTTGATGGTTACGAGAGCGGGGAGGGAGGGCGGGAGGGGGAGGGGTTTTCACTAATTAGATAGTAGATAACTATTTCAGGTGAAGGGAAAGACAATACAGGAGAGGTCAGCACATCTGGACTAAACCAAAAGCAAAGAAGTTTCTTGAATAAACTGAATGCTTCAAAGGCCAGCATAGCAGGGGTTTGGGGACCATGGTTTCAGGGGACATCTAAGTCGATTGGCATAATAAAATCTATTAAGAAAACACGCTGCATCCCAGTTTGGAGAGTGGTGTTTGGGGGTCTTAAACACTAACAAGCGGCCATCTAAGAGAGACAGAAAGGGCCACATAAACTAGAGACTACGTCTGCCAGAGACCAGAAGAAGTAGATGGTGCCCGGCTAGAACCGATGACTGCCCTGACAGGGAACACAACAGAGAACCCCTGAGGGAGCAGGGGAGCAGTGGGATGCAGACCCCAAATTCTCGTAAAAAGACTAGACTTAATGGTCTGACTGAGACTAGAAGGATCCCGGTGGTCATGTTCCCTAGGCCTTCTGTTAGCCCAAGACAGGAACCATTCCTAAAGCCAACTCTCCAGACAGGGATTGGGCTGGAAGATGGGATAGAAAATGATATTGGTGAAGAATAAGCTTCTTAGATGAAGTAGACACATGAGACTATGTTGGCATCTCCTGTCTGGAGGGGAGATGAGACGGCAGAGGGGGTTAGAAGCTGGCCGAATGGACACGAAAAGAGAGTGGAGGGTAGGAGTGTGCTGTCTCATTACGGGGAGAGCAATTAGGAGTATATTTTTTTTTAGCAAGGTGTATATAAATTTTTGTATGAGAGACTGACTTGATTTGTAAACTTTCACTTAAAGTACAATAAAAATTTTTTAAAAATGGTTTAAAGGGCAAACATTTTGTTTTATATTCATTACAGATTGAATTGTGTCACCCAAAAATATGTCTTGTGAATCCTAACCTCTATGCCTGTGGTTATAATCCCATTTGGGAATGGGTTGTCCTTGTTACGTTAATGAGGAAGAATTAGTGTAGGGTGTGTCTTGAGTCAGTCCCTTTTGAGATATGAAAGAAATGAAATGAAAATTAGCAATGGAGGAAGAGAGATTCCAAGCACATGAAGATTGCCGAGAAGCCGAAGGTCAGAAGAGATAAGGACCTTCCTCCAGAGCCGTTAAAGTGAGAAAGCTTTCCCATAGTGCTGGCCCCCTGTATTCAGACTTCTTGCCTCCTAAACTGTGAGAAAATAAATTTCTGTTTGTTAAAGCCATCACTTGTGGTATTTCTGTTACCGCAGCAGTGGATAACTAAGACTATATATATATACTGAATTTCCAGGGAGTGGCTGGTGGACTTGAACTGCCGACCTTTTCATTAGCAGCCCAGCTCTTAACCACTACGCCACTATATACATAGACATATGGAGCCCTGATGTCGTAGTGGATAAAAGCTCGACTACTATCCAAAAGGTCAGCAGTTCAAGTCCACCAGCCACTCCTTGGAAACGCTAGGGTGCAGTTCTTCTCTGTCCTGTTGGGTCGCTATGAGTTGGAATCCATTTGTCAACAAGGTTTTTTTTTTGAATATATATACATGTATCTGCAATAAAAACAGTAAAGATTTGCTAGATTAGTAGACTATCTCATTCTCCAGGAAAAAACACACAGAATTTTAGAGCAGGAGGGGATTTTATGTTCAGCTGATCCAGTGTGTCCTTTAGAATCTAGTAATGATAGTCTTTTCTTACTTTTCAGGGGAAAAAAAAATCAATGGATCACATTTTCTCATGTCTGACTTAACCAGATCTATAAATTCAGTTATTTTAATGAAAGCATCAATGTTTTGTGGACTTCTACAAACAAGTACTCTGTTACCTAAACAAATTTGAGAAAAACAGGTATTTTTCGACTTCCTAATTAATCTTACAGATGAGGAAACTGAATTCCAAGAAGTGGAGTTATTTTTGCAGCCACACCGTGAGTTAATGCAAGATTAAAATCCAAACTCCTAACTCTCAAACCAACTCTCTCCCCTATAGTTATTTAGCACTAAAAAGTACCTACTGAGTGCCAAATATAAACTCATTTAATCTCCATTTTACAGATGAGGAAATTGGATTCAAACCTAAATAGTCTCCTTCTAGAGCCTACTCTTTAATCAGTGCATCATCCCACCCTTCCACACAACAGGGGCTTGGAGACATGAGACTGTAATAGTGATTATCTTATTATTGATAGTATGATGATGATGATTATACCCGGACACTCTTCTAAGCACTATGTGTGAATTATTTTCTCCTCCCAATAGCCTCATGAAGTAGATGCTGTTATTATCATATCCATTTCACAGGTGATTGTAACCAAGGTAGGGAGAGTAAGGACCAAGCCAGAGTTGGAATGCAGGCAGTCTGGCTCTCAGGTATCAGCCCTTAACCACTACGCTGGACTTTCTCTTAGCTTCTCTGTAGCTCTGAGTCCCTGGGAAAGCTGTCTTATCTCTGTCTGGCTCAGCATCCTCTTCTGTAGCAGACAGGTGACAAAAACAATACTTAGCTCACTGAAGTTTTCTGAGGTTTGTGTGAAATATTTATTGGTATGAAAAACACTGATCAGGGCAGCCCTTCTCCCTCTTTACTGCTTTGCATTTCATTAAGCTTTTCATTTGGTGAAACTTAAGCAATAGCTGTATTTCATACGTACCTGGTTTGATTTGTTCATTCAGTTCAGCTGGTGTCTGTCTCCCAGCTTCGAAAAAGCTGGACAAATGGTGTCATCATTTTCTTATAGGCACAGAGGTGCCATCTAGTGATGGAGAAGAGAAATGCAAGTCTTTCAAGTAAAACACTGGAAGAGACTTTTTTTTGTTGTTGTTGCCTGATCCTTCGAAACATGTTGCAGTGAATAATGGTTATATTATACCAAAGCTTTGTCATAGACAACTTAAGATGCTGTGTAAAGATAAAGTTAAAGCACTGTTATTGTTAAGCAATGTGCTGTTTCAGTGGAATTAGGTTCTTGATCAATACATCTTCAAAAGGTTTTGGCATTACAGAGAATCTCGTTTGATTGGTCTCCTTTCTCTTGTTCGGAGTTGTAGTCACCAAGGGTAATAAACACCTAATTGTAGAAACGGGATATGAACAGACTGAATGACTTTGTTGTTCATCTGCTTGCTATTTCTAATGCTATTCCTCAGACTGTCCCACGTTGCCCTTTCATGAAGCGATGTGCTGTTCTTACTGCAGGAAAGAAATCTCTTGTTTCCCGCAGAATTCATCATCATCAGGGCTGTGTCTTTGTTAGCAGCTGAGGGATTATTAGATCAATATGGAAGACGTGGGTGAACGTGGATTTGCTACTGGGAGGATTCCGTACCATGTGCCGTGCTTGCAGAAACAGCAGAGGTTCTTAGTGGCCATAAACACAAAACAGCTCACTAAGTCGTATATACAAGTCAGATGTAGAGTTTTGTGCCTTTGCCAAACCTACGCATCAGGGAGTATTAATGAGGGCAGCGTAGTTAGAGCTCAGCTTCTATATTTGCTGATTGCTAATTTGCTGTTATTCTGGACTCTGGACTTTGTGTGAATGACCATCTTTCATATCCATTTGATTTTCCCAGATTTATTAAGTACACCATGTTTTTGGTATTACCTTTTCTGTGTTCCCGGGAGACTTTTCTTACATAATAGCAACAATAATATTACGTGTTTACTAATTATAGGAATGGAACAAAGTACTTAACAGATATTACTTCATTTAATACTCTTAAAACCTCTATTATATCTCTATTTTCCGAATGAATATAAATGAGGCTTAGAAAGTAAGAAACTTGCCCAAGACTATACAGTTAGTAAATAATGCATATAAAATATTCATTTACCAGTCAGTCTCCTTTGGTTGATTGAACTTAGAAGGAGGAATTGTGTCTTTCTAATCCCTGAGTCTCTCATATAGTATCTGACTTTTAGTAAGCACTTGATAATTGTTTCTTTAATACCTGTAAGTTCTTGGCCAGCCAGACTTCTAGATCTGACTCCTGGTTACGTGATTAATAACCCAAGTAAAAGAGCTGGTGATGAGGAAGAATCAGAGAGGAAAGAAGGTGGTCAAATCCTAGAGCCAGTGGAGAACCTTTCTCGCCAAAAGTTGAGTCCTGAGTAAAGGAAAATGCAAGCTCATTTGGCTATGGGACCAATATCACTTTAACTTGAGCTGACACTCCAGAGAATTGTTATGAATCAGAATGTTTAGGGTCAAATTTGTGTTAAACTAATTAGAGCGTTCTTTCCCGATCCTTCATCCTTATATATTGCTGAATCTTCAAGTGTAACCCTAAATTCAAATATTATGCATTTGTGCCATCACCTCTGGGGACCACTAAGAATTAGCCCTGTCTAGGATGATTTTTCTGCCCCTTGTGTTGAGTTTTAAAAGAACCAGGACCAGCCCTCTCCCCCTCTCACCCTTTCCCCTCCTTCCCTCTCTGGGTTTTAAGAAGGCCTGCGCTATTCTTTGTGGCTATTCTTTTCTGACTCTGCTGTTTTCCCCTAAAACCACAGTGCCTAAGCCTGCTGAGTCTCGTGTAACCAGGCACCATGTACGTGGCAATGCTTAGCTCAGGAAAGGCCCCTTCACACAGTGTTGATCCCAAGTTTGCTGTCTGTCCCTTGTGCATCTGAGAGCCTTTGCAGACCTGTGAAGTCCTAGTACTTGTGCTACTTAGGGTTAGGTGCATCCTTTGTGCGGTTACTTGTATTTAATGTATTGGTCTTGGACTCCTCTGTACCCTTAATACTGTTAACTGTGTAGCTGCTGTCTGTTTTCTTAGCCAGTAACTCTTATTGCCTGATAATGCTTAACATTATTTGAGGGCTCAAGTTCCTGGTTCCCATCTTAAATTTACAAACAGTACATGAAATCAATTTTTTTTTTAATTGGTAAAAAAAAGAATGAGCCAGGTTATTCGAGGATCTCTGGCTTTACAAACCAAAATGATACAGTGGCTAGATTATAAAGTTGGATTCAAATTTTTTAAAGCTAAATAGGACAAGATGGCAAATCCATGTGGCCCATTGCTCAGCTTTGCCCCTAACCTGGCATTTTCTATTTTGAAAGATGCGATTCTTTCAAGATAGAAGAGTGGATCGCATGTGAAAAATGTGAATGGGTTTTCTCTCTCCTTTAACTTATTTTCTCCATATGGTATGTCCTATAATTTTTTTTTTTTTTTTACTAATTTCGAAAATTTCCTGGTTCTTGTTTTCATTTTTTGTTTGGATGGAAAGGAATCTTGTACACGTAATGTACTTGATTTTCATGGTTGGCGGTTTGCCTCTTCCTCACCACAGGTAAACTAGAATGGGAAGGAGCCGAGCCCTTGAGAGACTGGCCCCTGCCGCTTGGATGATGTTTGGCTTGTTTGAGTTTGTCTTGAGTGGGACTGGGGGTATGAAAGGAGCCCTGGTGGTGCAGTGGTTAAAGCAATCAACTGCTAACCGAAAGGCTGACAGTTGAAAACCACCAGCAGCTCCGTGAGAGAAAGATGTGGCAGTCTGCTTCCACAGAGATTTACAACCTTGGAAACCCTGTGGGGTCTCTGTGAGTCAGCATGGACTCGATGGCAGTGGGCTGGGTTTGTTTGGTTGAGGGTAGGAAGGGAGCAACTGTGTTCTCTCTCCTGTCTGATGAAAAGAAAAGTTTAATTGTGAGTTTAAAATACAGTGTAAGCAGTTCATTGTTAAAGGGCAAGATGGGAAACTTCGCAGAATTCATTTTCGGGCTAAAAAGAAACCACTACAGAGAAGAGGAAAAAGATGAATCTCTCCACCTGTATTCATACCCCTCGTCAAAATCGACTTTCTGTAACAGAGAGCTCTGTCTGTGTATGGCTCCCTCAAGAGAATGTGAGCTACTTCGAAGGCAAATTCTGTCTTTTCCTTCCTTTTCTGTATCTGCTATGTTCCTGGAACAGTACGTTACAGTCAGGGGTCTTTCTTTAAGGTACTCTTCTAATTGAGAAGAGAAAGAATGAAGAAATATTTTTGAAGGTTGTGCTACTGATTTTTAGAACTAGACCACCAATAGCCCATTGAATTCCATTTGTGCCCATTCAGAAGGAGTATCTATAATGTTGAACTCAGGGTTTGTTTGGCTAGTGAGTTCAGCAATATGTCAGGAGGAAGGAAAGATGAAAACAGGCTGAAATTAAGTTAGTATAAATCTAAATCAAAACCTTTTGAACCTTAGAGTTTCCATACTGGATACTGGAAATAATTTTGAGAGATGAAGTCCAAATGTGTTTCTGTGTTTTCTGATAATTATTTTATGCTTGAAAATACATCTATTTTTAAACTCATTGTAAGGGGAGATACTTCCTTGCTGTAACAAGGGCATTTGCCCCTGTCCGTTGTTGTAGAAATAGCCACAGGGTCTTGCTTCCAGTCTCAGCTTTGTGCAACATTGGACGTGCTACGTCCAGTGTTTTCCAGGTTATAAAACGGAAAGTGATGACATAGATCTTACGGGGTTTCGTGAGACTCATGTCTTAAAGAATATTTAAATGTTATCAGTCTTCCTACTTGTCTATCTAGAAAGCACAGAAATTTTCTAAGTTTTTTCTTTTGATTTTAACTTTTTCAAAACAAATGGAAATAAAAATTTTAGGTTTTAGGATTTTTAAAATGCCTTTTAATATCAAATATTAGAATACTTTTATTGGTTTCCAAAATATTTATACAAACTCTTAAATTACTTTGATCAGTTTAATAAACTTCACATTTTATTTTTAGATTTTTTAATGTTTGAATTCACTCTAGAATTACTTGAATTCCTTCATCCTAAATCCTTTTTCACATTTGATGTATCTATTAAGGATGCTATTTTTCCCTTCTCAAATATTGTATTTATTTTTTGTGTTTGTTTTAGTATTTAGAGAAGTATAATATAGAGATAGGAGCCCTGATGGCTCGATGGTGAAAAGCATTGCTGCTAACCAAAAGGTTGGCAGTTTGAACCCACCAACCACTCTGTGGGAGAAAAGACCAGGAAATCTGCTCCCATAAAGATTTCAGTCTAGGAAACCCTATGGGGCAATTCTCCTCAGCCCTCTAGGGTTGCTAAGAGTTGGAATCAACTCGCCAGCACATAACAACAAATACAGAGACTCATTATTTCTGAATAGTATTTACTTTTTCCCTGAGCAAGTACTCTGTAGTTAAATGTCATCATATTAAAGTTAACTTTAAATGTATTTATATTATCATTTTAATGTTCTTAAATATCTTTTGAAGCATACGAGTTAAAATTTACAACCATTTATTTCTTCAGCACTCTGAAAAATTTTTTTGTTTTAATTGCATGCATGGGATTTTAGTTTTCCTGTGGTGATAGTTGAGAGTGCCGGTGAGGCAGTGGTTAAAAGCTCGGCTGCTGAACAAATGTCGGCAGCTCAAATCCACCAGCTGCTTCTTGGAAACCCTATGGAACAGCTCTACTCTGCCCGTAGGGGCACTATGAGTCAGAATTGACTCGTTGGCAGTGGTTTTGGTTTTTTTGGTTTTGGTTGTGTTAACAAACGTAATAAACACCAGTAGAGGGTGCGCCAGCTCTTGGTGAATTTAGCTCTTAACTTGAGAATGTAAGTTTGTGGAGGAACACACTCAGAAATAAACTTAAATAAACCAAAACCAAACCAAACCCAGTGCCGTCGAGTCGATTCTAACTCATAGCGACCCTACAGGACAGAGTAGAACTGTCCTATAGAGTTTGAAGGAGCACCTGGTAGATTGGAACTGCCGACCCTTTGGTTAGCAGCTGTAGCAATGAACCACTATGCCACCAGGGTTTCCAAACTTAAATAGCTTAAGTTTTTTTTTTTCTAAACTTAAGTAGCACATGCTTATAAAATTATTTAAGGAGCCCTGATTGTGCAGTGGTTACGTTTGGGTGCTAACTGAAAGGTTGGTGGTTTGAACCCATCAGTCACTCCGAGGGAGAAAAGACCTGGTGATCAACTGCCTTAAAGATTGCAGCCTAGGAAACTCTACAGGGCAGTTCTACTCTGTCATATGGGATTGCTGTGAGTCAGAATTGACTCAAAGGCACACAACAACAACAAATATTTTTTAAAGGTGTTAAAGGGTGACAATTAGAATGCCTAACTTTGAGGGGAAAACAATCTCACTTTGATTCCCATGCTTTATAACAACTACCCTCAAGTATAACTGCCTAAACAAAAAAAAAACTTTTACATAATGTTAAACTCATATAAATGATCCAAACAACCTAAAGTTTTTAAAATCAGGAAGCTATCTCTAGTCAGTTAAGAAGGAGAAGATGAGTTTTGGAGGTGGTAGTGGTGTTATTGTTTGAAATGAGGTTGTTGTGTGCAGCCAGTCAATGGCAACTCATAGTGACCCTGGAGGACAGAGTAGAACTGCCCCATAGGGTTTTCTAGGCTTTTTAATCTTTATGGGAGAGGATCACCAGCTAGCTATTTCTCCTGCAGAGCCGCTGGCTGGGCTCAAACTGCCAACCTTTCAGGTAGCAGCCGAGCACTTAACTGTCCATAAAATATTAAATATTGGTAGGTACTCAAAATAGAAGGAGCCCTGGTGGTGCAATGTGTAAGTGCTCAGCTACTAACCTGAAGGTCAGCAGTTCGAACTCATCAGTCATGGGAGAAGGATGTGGCAGTCTGCTTCTGTAAAAGATTACAGCCTTGGAAACCCTGTGGAGCAGCTCTCTGTCCTATAGGGTCGCTGGGAGTTGGAATCGATGTTAAGGCTCACAACAGCACCTGTCGTGATAGCAATGTCATACTAAGGTGAATTGCTGAGTCATTGAGCAACGTAGGGAGAGAAAAAAATCTTATTTTGCGTAGAACTCTTAGACATGCAGAAGGTTTTTAAACTGAAATCGAGAATGGCTCTAGAACCTTTGATCATGTTTAGAGGATTGGTCTGAATTATTACCTGCTGGTTTCCTTATAGACCCCAGAAGAAAGTATCACGTGAGGCTGCTAGCTTACAGCCGCATAGAAGATGGCTACCAGGCTGATCAGACAGTCAGCACTCCAGGATGTGTGTGTAAGTAAGAGTGTGGTAGCTCATTTCACTACAGCTCACACTCCTTTTCCTCTGACATGTAAGAGTGGTGGTAGCTCATTTCACTACAGCTCACACTCCTTTTCCTCTGACGTATTTATAAGAGTTGTGGTAGGTCGTTTCACTACAGCTCATGCTTCTTTTCCTCTGACGTGTGTGTAAGAGTCCTGGTAGCTCAGCTCACTCCTTTTCCTCTGACGTGTGTGTAAGAGTTGTAGGTCATTTCACTACAGCTCACACTCCTTTTCCTCTAACGTGTGTGTAGGAGTTGTGGTAACTCATTTCACTACAGTTCACACTCCTTTTTCTCTGACGTGTGTAGGAGTCGTGGTAGCTCATTTCACTACAGCTCACACTCCTTTTCCTCTGACGTGTGTTTAAGAGTTGTAGGTCATTTCACTACAGCTCACACTCCTTTTCCTCTGACGTGTGTGTAGGAGTTGTGGTAACTCATTTCACTACAGTTCACACTCCTTTTTCTCTGACGTGTGTAGGAGTCGTGGTAGCTCATTTCACTACAGCTCACACTCCTTTTCCTCTGACGTGTGTGTAGGAGTCATGGTAGCTCATTTCGCTACAGCTCACACTCCTTTTCATCTGACATACGTATAAGTAAGACTTGTGGTAGGTCATTTCACTACAGCTCATACTCCTTTTCCTGTGATGTGTGTGTAAGAGTCCTGGTAGCTCAGCTCACTCCTTTTCCTCTGACGTGTGTAAGAGTTGTGGTAGGTCATTTCACTGCAGCTCACACTCCTTTTCCTCTGATGTATGTATAAGAGTCGTGGTAGGTCATTTCACTACAGTTCACACTCCTTTTCCTCTGACGTGTGTATAAGAGTCATGGTAGGTCATTTCACTACAGCTCATGCTCCTTTTCCTCTGACATGTGCGTAAGAGTCGTGATAGCTCATTTCACTGCAGCTCATGCTCCTTTTCCTCTGATGTGTGTGTAAGAGTCGTGAAAGCTCATTTCACTACAGTTCACACTCCTTTTCCTCCTCATTCTTTAAGTCTCTTTACTACTTGGAAGCATTGGTAGTTTTGTTATTTTTAATCCTCCAAGTATAGTACCTTGAACAAGTAGGTACTCAGTAAATATTTGTTTAAGTGAGATGTATTGAGTTAGAAGAACGTGTTTTAGTTTTGCATGCAAAAGCTCACTGGAAATTTAACATGGGAAAAATAACCACTGAGTACCCACATATTGAGTTTTCTTTTATCTGTTTTAATCTTGAGGCTAATTGTTTTTCTCCAATGACTGTTCAGTTTTATTGCTACTGAAGGGGGCTTCGTTCTCGTCCACTGCTGGCTTTCTGAATGTCTCTGGCTAGCGACTTCTCTGTGCTTCAGTTTCCCAGGCTGTTAAGTGTTGGTAGTATCCGATTCCTTATCTAACTCAAGGAAGAGCTGTTTAGGCTTGAATGAGTCATCTCCAGACCACTGGGAACCTCTGGGGGAAGAAAGATCTAAACTTCACTTGCCGGGTGGGGCGTAATGATTTTACCGTTTTACCACTTCCTACATCAAATAATATGTCGTGTGGTAAATTAACATTATCTTTTTCAATAGCCGTTCGCGATCGCATGGTTCCTCCTCCCCCGCCACCCCATCACCTCTATGCGAAGGCTAATAGCTCATCCTCCATCTTCCTGCACTGGAGGAGGCCTGCGTTCACCACTGCACAAATAATTAACTACACCATCCGCTGTAACCCTGTCGGCCTGCAGAATGCTTCTCTGGTTCTGTACCTTCAAACGTATGTAGCTTCTTGGTGATTTGATTAACGGTTGTTTACTTTCCTCCCCATTCATACACACTTCTTGCAGTCTCGGGCTTCAGCTGTAAGCATTTTTCAGGATTTACCTTACTTATAAAATGGCTGAGGTTTTTGCATCCATGCGATATTCAGCCCTGAAAACGGCACTTTTTGACATTTAGCTTATATAAATGATTTTTTATTTGCCCAGCTTCATGGAACGAGATAAGGCAAGAAGCCATTATTATTTTTCAAGTAGAAAAACTTAGTGTGTTTAAAGAAATAAATAAAAGACCATTTTCATGTTGGTATCAAAAAGTAGGGCTAGCTGTCATTCTGTTTTCTATGTTGTTATAAAGATGCCCCACCCTGTGATTTAAAAAAATGGTATGACTTCTGGTATTTCAGAGTAAACCCCTGTGCATTGGGCATTTCTGTATCGTTATTTTATTTTTGCCATGAGGGTTTCTTCAGTGATGTTTGTGTTCTGACATATGTGAGAACATTTCACCAGCAGTGGCTCCAGCCTCACAGAGTGCAAACAAGAACATGCCCTTCCCTGGTGGCGAGGCCTGGCTTTGACCTTCCTCTCCCACGTTTCTTTGTCTTCCTCCCCCCCCCACTTCCTATTCTTTGATTTTACTAAAAAGAGCTCGCTGAGAGAATGTTCTTTCTACATATATAGAAAGTTAATTCCTTATTTGGTAATTTCATAGCATGTTTTAATTCTCTTTTTGATCTATCAGTTTGATGCAAACCAAAAACAATACAGAAGTATAACTAGAGAACAGCGGGCATCCTCTGTATGTGTATCTCTGTATTGTTAATTTTCTAGTTTCTTCTTAGAAAGGCAGCTTTTAGGCTTATTCCTAGAGGATAATAAAAAATGTCATATTTTAATAGTCAAATTAGGTTGCTCTTTTAGTCTAAAAATTTTTTTATAAAGAAAATGAGTTAATGAATAATAACTAGGAACCTAGTTGTCTTTTGGTTGAAAACACTGATAATCTTTTGGAAACCACATGCTACCAGCATCAACAGCTCTTTGATGTAGATTACTCTCTAATATAGTCTTTAATGTACTCTTTGATATAGATCGGAAACTCAGATGTTGGTTGAAGGTCTGGAACCAAACACGAAATACGAGTTTGCTGTTCGACTGCATGTGGGTCGGCTCTCCAGTCCCTGGAGCCCTGTAGTCTACCACTCCACGCTTCCAGAAGGTGATGAAAGTGGCTGCCCTTAGGTGCCTTGTCTCAAAAAAAAAAAAAAAAAAAAAAAAAGCCCTTAAATGTTTAAAAAAAAAATGTCATTTTGATGAGGATACTACCCTGGTTGTCACCTACTAGTTGATGTGTACGTATTTGTCTTACTGTTTGGGGTTTTATTTTTTTAACTTTTGTAATTCTCTTTTTGAAGATTTTTCTTCTCGATGTTTATGTTACTTAAGGAAATGGACTTAAATTTATTGTGTCCCTTTTGCAAATAGAGAAGCCTTCTTTTTTTTTTTGTAAATCAGACATGCTGTTCAAGGCTGTGCCCGCATGATTTAAGATGGAAATAAGTGAATAATGTATTTGTAACTGATCAGAGGAGCCTGCAGTAGAAGCTGTTTCTGTAAGGGCGGCATCTTGATGCAGGGCCCAGTGCAGTGCATTGGTGGATACGTGTCTGATTGAGTGCCAGTTCTGTAGCTCTAGCTAAGATATCTCACATCTCTAGACCTGCTTTCCTTATCTCAGGAACGAAGATGAAGGACTAGGTGGTGTATAAAGGTCATTACAGCTCTGCACCGGTTATGCTGAGAGAGCGAGGGATGTTTATTTCAGTGGGCAGAGGGCTTCTTTATATGGTCTTGCCAAAAATCCTTATGAGAGGTGGTGTTAAAACCAACTCATCACACTTTGGGCTCATATTAAACCTATAAACATATTAAAATTCCAAGACTACACACACTATCACAGATATAAATTACTAGTCCTAAAGTCTGCTGTTGAAGCATTTTCTTCAGTGACCTCCTCTACATTCTGTACATTTTCATGAGAAATAATTTAGACTTAATACCTGATGGGGTAAGATTTAATATCTAATGGGTGGGTGCAACTATTGGAACTGTAAACCTTTCTAGTAAGCAATCTGGCTAACAGTATCAAAAAAAAAAAAGAGCCCTAAAAATGCTTATAACCTTTGACTTAGTACTTAATATTTTTTTTAATATTCTAAGCATTATTAAAATGAAGTTCTCTTTCAGAAAAAGAAGGAAAAAAATAGCACTTTGCTGTTTATCATTCAAAGATCTGCAAAAACTGTGATTTTAAGATCCTTGGTAGTGGTTGTGGGTTTTTCAAACTCTTTCCCAAGCCTGTCAGTTTATTAGCCTGGTAATTTGAGCATTTGTGAACTATTTTACTCTGGTAATACAATGTTTTTTACATGTGTACACAGCACCAGCAGGTCCACCAGTGGGAGTAAAAGTGACATTGATAGAGGATGACACCGCCCTGGTTTCTTGGAAACCCCCTGACGGCCCAGAAACAGTTGTGACACGCTATACTATCTTGTATGCATCCAGGAAGGCCTGGATTGCAGGAGAGTGGCAGGTCCTACACCGAGAAGGTAGGTGGGAGCCTCAGTTAGCAAGCAGGGTGGAAGGTAGGTCCTTCATGACAAGGAAACAAAGTGTGAGCCTCAGTTAGCAAGCAGGGTGGAAGGTAGGTCCTTCATGACAAGGAAACAGTGTGAGCCTCAGTTACCACGCAGGATGGAAGGTAGGCCCTTCATGACAAGGAAACAAAGTGTGAGCCTCAGTTACCAAGCAGGGTGGAAGGTAGGCCATTCATGACAAGGAAGCAAGGTGTGAGCCTCAGTTACCAAGCCAGGTGGAAGGTAGGTCCTTCATGACAAGGAAACAAAGTGTGAGCCTCAGTTACCACGTAGGGTGGAAGGTAGGCCCTTCGTGACAAGGAAACACAGTGTGAGCCTCAGTTACCAAGCAGGGTGGAAGGTAGGTCCTTTGTGACAAGGAAACAAAGTGTGAGCCTCAGTTACCAAGGGTGGAAGGTAGGTCGTCTGTGATGAGGAAACAAAGGGAAGGAGGGACTTGGAGTTTGTTATGAGTTACAGTTTTATTGATAAATTCACAAATTATTCAAGATTCTGGTATTATTCAAAGAGCATTAAGAAGTCATTGACACATTTTAAGCACGTGACTGATTTGTGCTTCAGGAAGGTTGCTCTGACTGTTGTGTACAGAAGGGTTTGGTTGGAGAGGAGTAGGGGTAAGAGTTATGGGAAAGGACGAGGTAGGAAGTAAGTGTAGTCGTCCAGAAGGATGATGAACCTGGACCAGGGTGGTGAGGACTGTGATGGGGAGGAAGGGTAGTGAGGACTGTGATGGGGAGGAAGGATGGGGAGGATGGGTGGTGAGGACTGTGATGGGAGGAAGGGTGGTGAAGACTGTGATCGGGAGGACGGGTAGTGAGGACTGTGATGGGGAGGAAAGTTGTCCGAAAGATAGCAAGGAGACAAAATAACAAGACTTGATGGTTAGGGTAGGAGGAAGACTACAGAAAGGGAAATCACTGTGGTAGTTGCTAGGTTTCTGGTCGTGGTGGTGTGCCTTCACTAGGATGGCAAACTGTAGAAGAGGACCTCATTTACGGAGAAGAGCTCTGCACTGAGACTAAAAAGGTCCATGTGCAAATAAATTGACCATGTGAATATTAGGACCCACTTAGGTGAAGGGGAAACTGATTAGGATTTAAAAGCCCGGAATTTAATTTTTTTCAACACCTTTTTTATCTGAGAAAAACTAAATTCTATAACTCTTAACATTCTTACTGAATGCATTTATTATTATATCCTTTTTGAAAAATCATCTTTTAAAATTTGAATCTTTCATACACACACACACAAGTCTCATTTGCCTGGTGGTGCAGTAGTTAAAATGCTTGGCTGTTAACTCAAAGGTCGGTGGTTCGAACGCACCAGCCACTCTGTGGGAGAAAGATGTGGTGGTTTGCTCCTGTAAAGATCACAGCTTTGGAAACCCTATGGGGTAGTTCTGCTTTGTCCTGTAGGGTCACTATGAGTCCGAATCAACTCAACGGTGGTGGTTATCATATAAATAGTAAAGACTTATTATTTTGGCATTTTCTTAATTCATATATGCATGCTGAAAAAAGGATAGCTTGCCAAGCATTTAAAAGTTCAAGGATTTCAAGAAGGACATTTATTGGCCATCTCCACGTTTTAGATACTGCACAGCACTAGGCATTTCCACATACATCTTTACCTTTCCAGAGGAATATTTACCCAATTAAGAGAATAAACTTTGAAAACACTTATGTCAATGTAATTGTAAAGCTCTTTGTGCAGTTATGAAGTAAACAAATGGTAACTTTAGCTGGAGTTTTGATAGCTGTATATTCATATTTTTCATTTAGCAGAAGTCCCACTAGGTAATGATTTCCTGGTCACTGAAGAGACATTTATTACTTGGCAGCGATCCAATTTTTTATTTGTATCAAGTATCTATTGCTGCATAACAAACCACTCTGAAACTTAAAACAACTGTTTTGTTTTCTCACAATTCTGTGAGTCTGCTGTTTGAACTGGGGTTAGCTGGGCAGTTCCTCTGTCGATCCCTCCTGAGGTCACTCATGAGACTGCAGCCGTCTCATGGTTTCAGCAGAGTCTGGATGGTCTAAAACCAGCAAGGGAGGGAGGAAGCCCTACTGTACAAAGTGTTACAAGCCTTTACTTGCCCAGTGGGCAAAGCAGGTCACGTCACCAAGTCCAGAGCCAGCGTGAGAGAGGCCCGCAGTAGGATGGCTGGGCAGAGGAGTGACCCACTGGGTCGTTAGTGTTACATTATGCCACAGTGTTCTTAAATGTGTAAGTCAGTGTCAGTTATTCCATTCCAAAACGATTTATTGAGCAGCTTTTGACCAAAAACTAATGTGAGGCGTTGTTGTAAGCATGGGTAAAGAATTTTGATCATACGAGCAGACATTTTTTAGTTGCTCAGTTATACCTACCTCCAAAGGAACAGCATTTTGTTTTGGCCCCTTTTAATGTGCTCATTCATCAGTTTCTGCCACTGCTCAGGAAACAACATTTAGCCTCATTGATGGCACAGAAGTGAGATGGGTTATAATTGCGGTTTTTCTGTAAATCTGTGTAAGCCTTTCTAACTATGTCATGGTGCATGGGGTGGGAGTGGGGGGGAACATCTCTTTTTGCCGTTATGCCACTTGGTGTGATTTTATGAAAGATTCTCAGTGAAAAGCTTTTGTCTTTTGATAGATACAGAGCACCTTTTTCATGGCTAATGCCAGTAATTCATAGAGAACAAAATAAACAATATAAGTAAAAAGCAATTGAGTTTGCTTTTTTGGGGAGAAAAATATAAAAAGTTTGAGTCACTATACTTAAAACAGAAAATCAGGACTACTAACCTGGCACTTACAGAGAAAATAAAATGTAAAATAGTCTTTAATGTCCAATTCCGGCCACGTTTGGAAAAGGTGAAGGCGTAGAAAAAGATGGGGAGAAGGAAGAGGGAGAATGCTGACACCCATCTGCATGGATCTATCCAACTTCTTCTCTGCACACGTGTGTGTGTGTGTGTGTGTACACATTTACCTATATATTTAATTCACATATTTAATATGAAGTAGAATGAGGTTTTTTTCATGAGTCAAAACATTTAAAAAACATTCCTGATGAGCATTTGATGGCGTATTTGTAGGTAAAATGGTTGAGCTGAAATGTGTGAAATTATGCTTGTGTATAATTTGAAGTGGATCAGAAACAACAGCCTTTGCCTCCCTGGTATGCAGTAAGTCCACACAAACTACTCAATGATTTTAAAATCTAAAAGCACTGGAAGGAATCATGCTGTCCTACAGTAATTCCCAAGCTCTGTTCCTCATAACATGGGTTTCCCAAGTTGATAAAAATGTCTCTCCTTAAAAAAAAAAAATTCTGTGATTAAATATGTTTGAGAAACACCGTCTGGCTTTTCCCCCATTAGACATTCATTGGAAATTAAAGTCCTGCAGTAAAGAATCTGTTTAACTCAGTATTTGCCAGATGAATTGGACAACCAATAGTAGGGATAAATTCATTTATTTAACAAATTCTTATTGGGTGTTTAATATGTGCCAGGCTCTAATCTCAGCACTGGGAATACCATAGGGAACAAAAAGCCCCACCTCATTAGCGTTTACATCCCGGGTAATAAACAAACAAATACATAAATGTTCAGGTAGTGTCATAATTGCTTTAAGAAAGCTGTAACAGGGAGAAGAGGCAGAGTGAGAAAGGTAGTATGCTGAGTTCTCTTGGAAGAAGTAATGCTGGAGCAGAGCCATATGGCTGTCTGGAGGAAGTGCAGAGGCCTTGAGGCAAAGTGTGCTCAGTATGTTAGAGAGCAACAGGAAAGTCTGCAGGGCTGAAGGAAGGAGACAAGAGGGCAGTAAGAAACGGTGTTAGGGGGACACCAAGGGGCCAGATCTTGTAGGTCAGACCATAGATTTTATTCTAAGAGAGATGGAAAACATTGCCTGGATTACTCTGCCAGCCATCTGAAAAACGATTATAAGGAGGTTATTACCTTGTACAAAGAGTGGAAGCTGGGAGACCACTTAAGAGGCAGTCGTCCACGTAAGAGTTGATGGGGGTTTGGACAGAGGAGGTGGCAGTAAAGGTAATAAGATGCCCTTGGAACACAGTATGAAAGAAGAGCCAGCCAGACTTGCCGGTAGATTGACCTGGGGTATAAGAAAGAAAGAGATGACTCCTATAGAGGATAAATGAAATTGGCATTTACTGATGTCAGGGACACTAAGGAGAAGCAGAATTGGTGGTGGATATCAAGAGTTTGGTGTCAAACATGTTAAACGGCGAGACTTAGTAGGCAGTGGGAGGTGAGGTCTGGGTTTCCTGGGAGAGGTGGGGACTGGAGAGAAAACTTAGAAATAATCAGGGTGTCGATGATATTTAAGGCCGTAGAACTGGAAAAAATCACTTAGGGAGTTCAGACAGAAGAAAGGCCTGAAACTCCATCCTGGGTGGCTTCGTCAATCCTGAAACCTTAGTCTTCGGTATTTATATTTTAAATGAATGCTCCTTTGATCACAAATAGCTCACATTTTAATGTAAATTCAATTTACTGAGAGTTATTTTGTACAAAGTACTACACTAGCTACCTTAAAGCTGTGCAAATATGAGAAAAAAAAAGAAAAAAAACAGTAACAAATTTTCTGTCCTACAGAAGGGGAAGAAGATGGAGTCAAAGAAGTGGGCAAGAAGACTTAGGTTTATTGAGTATATACACTTGTGTCAGACACTTGCTAGTGATAGTTTATTTAATCTTTATAATAAGTATGTGAGGTGGGAATTATTGCCCCCATGAGGAAAGTGAAGTCCAGTAACTTGCCCCAGGCCCCCGTTTACTCAGTTGGTGCCTTGCCAGGATTTGATCAGCATTGATCCGACTCTGAGCCTGTAACACTGTCTTGCTTGTGAAGTCCTTGTCTAGCTAAAGGTTCAGACACACGTCCAAGGGGGTAGTCTGAAATCACCAGAGCAGTTGAGTGAGGCCGTCTGATGGTTGGAAGGGACAGATCACTCCGATATTTGGGAACTGTTTTATGTTCCAAGGGGACCAGAATGTTATAAATGGTTTTCTTTTTTCTGAGTGAAAACCCTTTTTTTTTGGTTGGGGAAGAGAGAAGTACACACACGCACACGGATGCACATTGCTGATCCTCTTACAAAATTTAAATTAAATGAATAATAATTAATTTCAGTTCATGGTGTTTTTTTTTTTCCCCAACCACTTTTTGAATTAAATGCATTCTGTGATAAAATGGAAACTCGGTTTATTTATATCTCTGTGAAGAAACTGAAATGTTCTCCGTGCTGGCTCATTGTAGCATGTCACAATGCATCTTTGGTGTTTTGTTTGTCTGTCTAAATCCTGGTAACAGTGGAAAGGCTCTTCCTGACTCTAAATAGGGCACGGTTTGTTTATTTAACAGCTGTGGTTTTGGGTACTCAGGTAGCTCACACTCTCTTCAGGCCAGGTTGAAACCAGAGAACATGAAAACAAGCTGTGGTCAGACCACTGCTCCCATTACACATTGCAGGGTGCTTCTGGCACCTTGTGACCTGAAGAGGTGGCACTATATCATGACCCTGACTCTGAGATCACCCCACACTTCACTTACATAAGGAATCTACTCCGGCAAGTACACTGGGGTAGCCAGCTCTGGCCTGGAGGTGACTGCTCCAAGCTATTGAAAGGATCCTGAGTCAGGAAAAAGCAAGGTGAGATCACCTAGGAAAGCCAGGTTTCCCTGTGATTACCCACCCACAAGTGCTGTAGCAGGAACGCCTGTCTGACTGAACGTCTGTCACACCTGCTTTCTTACTAACCTTAGGATTAATTCTTTGGGGGAGGCCCCTGTGTGAGAAAGCACTTTTGCTGTAGCAGGCCAAGGGCAGCCTCCGAGGAACAACAGTGGCCTAGACCAGGAATCCTTCTGAGCAGTCATACCAACAGAGAAAGGACTTGCAAATACCTTTGTTGTTGTTACCTGCTGCTGTTGTTGTTACCTGACTCATGGAGACCCCATTGTGATCCATAGGATTTTCATTGGCTGATTTATCAGAAGAAGATTGCCAGGCCTTTCTTCCTAGTCTGTCCTAGTCTGGAAGCTCTGCTGAAACTTGTTCAGCATCGTGACAACACACAAGCCTCCACTGACAGGTGGTGGCCGTGCATGACTCATGGTGCATTGCCAAGAATCAAACCCAGGTCTCCGACGTGGAAGGGAGAATTCTACCACTGTGACCTGTCACTGTCTGATCCACATACACTAAGTATCACATATAAATTCAAATGATGATCACTTTCCGGAGAGAAGTGAATGCTAGGCTAATTGCTGATGGTAACTTGGATAGTTAACCTGAGATCTAGGTCTTCAGCACTCTGAGGTTCCTACATAACTTTAGCATTTTCTTTCCTACTTACATTGACGAAATCTTAGATAATGATTAGAAGAGAAAAAAATATATTTGTGCTTTCAAAGGTAATTGTGTTGCTTCTAATTTAAAAAGTAAGAACAAGGTCATCTGTCATAGCTATTACTATAAGTGGTTTAAACACTTCTAATAAGAAAAAAAAAGATTCTCACATTGGATTTAAAAAAAATCCAATTATAATTGTTTAATGTGGGTTTATTATACCATTCTCTCTTCATGTGTGTATGTTTTCAATTTTCATAATACAATATTTTTAATAAAGTTCACAGCCATACTTATGTAAAGGTGTGTGTGTATTTTAAATATTTGTATAAAAGCCCAAACAAAAATATGTGCTAATTTTAAGAACGACACCTAAAACAAAATTCTGGAGAAGGGTTACATGAGGAAGTACATGTGATAATTCTGGATAAAAAATCATATACAGTAAATACACATTCATAGGAAACATACGAAAACGTTGACAATGGAAAATTGTCGTTTTATCTATCTTTACTTTCCGGTGTTCTACAATGAACATCTATAACTTGTAATCAGGAAAATATTTTTAAAATAAAGGACCGGGTTTGTGTGATTGAGAGAATGAATAAAAGGGGAAAGTCTGCTTAATTTGCAATCACTGTGTTTACAGGGGCAATAACCATGGCTTTGCTGGAAAACCTGGTGGCAGGAAACGTGTATATTGTCAAGATATCTGCATCCAATGAGGTGGGAGAAGGACCCTTTTCAAATTCTGTGGAGCTAGCTGTTCTTCCGAAGGAGACTTCTGAATCAAATCAGAGGCCCAAGCGTTTAGATTCCGCTGAAGCCAAAGGTCTGTATATTGCCACAAAAACTGATTTTCCTGAGGAAAATATAAGTATGCATATATATTTTAGCCCCCTTCCACTTTATTTCAAACCCTACAGTTGCAGTATCCCAAAACCTGCGCTCTGTTTCTCGACTTGTGACTGGTGAGGTTCTTTACTCCCAGAAGGCAGCAAAGTTACCTCAGAATTAACTGCAGTTCTCAGACCACTGTGTTCCCAGTCGCTTCTTTTCCCAGCTGTGCAGCCACCAAGAAAGACCAGCAATACCACCCGTGAACTGTGGGAGGAGGCTTCCTGGGAATAAACGGTGGTGCTTCTGGTGTTCAGGCTACGAAGAACATGGTTTTCATTAAGACTTTTACCATAGAAAAACAGCTTTTCCAGAAAGTCGTTTCTCTTCAGAAAAGCAGTTGGAAAAAAATCTCTTTAAAGAGCCACCCTCACCCACTCAGAGTAGCTGTGCTTGTCTTCTGAAGAAGCTGGGTCCGTGTGCAAGACTAGACACCGTCTTTCCCTTGTTTCTGGAAGAGTGAGTCTGGGAGGGGTAGGTTTAAATGGAGAGAATGCCAGCTGACGTCAGGACAGGGTTAAGGGCTCTTAGGTCCCCAGAGAATTCAGTGCCGGGCGTGTGTGTGTGAGTGAGTGACAGAGAGGTCCATGGTAGCTACCGTATTCTCAGGGCAAACCAAGAACAAGGCTTGTATTCAGTTCTCGGATACCTGGCTCTTCAGATGGTCTAGGGATCAGCAGGGTGGGCATCGCCTGAGACCTTGTTAGATGTGCAGAATCACAGGCCCCACCCCAGACCTAGTGAATCAAACTGCATTTTAACAAGATCCCCGGAGCATTCATGTGCACATTGAAGTTTGAGGGCCACTGCTCTATTACACGTAAATAGAAAACTAATCTGCAGCAGACAGACCTGCCTGTAAGGAAACATGACATGAAAGCTGCCCTTTGATGCGTCAAAGAACGTTTATGCTTTGTGCCTTTTAGCATAATAAATATGAACTGATGTTCATGTTTGATATAAGAATATGTTGTCTAGTCCTCATATTTAGAGTCTTCCATGTTGACAGATAAATGAACCTCTGAAATCACTGATAAAAGAGTAATATGTGTCTTTTCTGTCTCAACATGGATAATGTCAATACTTTTTCTTCGAGAGGAAGAAAAATGATAAAAAAGCAAATATTTACTGATAATTATGGCCAGTGGGATCATGTATTTTTCTGATTGATTCTGAGTAAATGTGTTTCCCATCTAGCATATTCAGGCTATTACCATCTGGACCAAAACTCAATGACCGGCATCGCTGTAGGTGTTGGCATAGCCTTGACCTGTATCCTCGTCTGTGTTCTCATCTTGATATACCGAAGTAAAGCCAGGTAGGTTTCCATTACTATAGACATTGAGGTGGTTAAAAACATTTAAATTCAGTAGCTGAGGAAACAAATCCAAATCAGCTGCCATTTAGAGTAGCTGAGATTTTTCCACTTTAGATACATTGTTGCTTGAGTCCTTACAGCTGTAGAAAGGTGCTCACTTTGGAGGGGAGATTATTGCCGTTTGAAAAACATTACTGTGCCAATAAAATATCCCTAAATAAGGACCTCATTTCCTTAGTATTTTGTGTGAGAAACACAAATTATATCCTTGGGCTTAAAAAGAATGACATGCTTAATCTGGTCTCTGCTTATTGAGAGACTCCATTAGTCTCTGGGATATTTCCATATTTAGGTGGCACCTGAAGTGCCCAGGGCACTGGGACCACCACCCTTACCACCATAGGACATATGGTTGGGATTTCCCAGACAAGGATTAAGACAAATACAATAACTAGGGGTTGGGTTCCCTATAAACTCTGTCAAGCAACCTAATCTGTGCTTTGACTTTGGCTAAATTTTCAGCAGTAACTTGCATTGAGTAAACTTGTCTCTAACTTTTTATATTTTGGCTTTTATTTATTTTCATAAGGTTCCTTTTTAAATAAAAAAAGCAAAGTTAAATACACACTGTTTTTAGGTAATCCTCATCACTAGTCTCTCTCTATCAATTAGCATAGATTATTAAGAGTTTATAAGTGTTTGGTACTTGTACATAGAAACATACTCAGAAACATACTAATGAAAGTTCTAACATCTTTTTGTTTATTGAAATGGCATAGTTTTACTGTCCAAGTTTCTCTCTTTAAGAATTTTTATCAGAACATTATGCGCTTTGCTTTAGTGATGCCTACATCTTGCTGAGGAGGGAAAACTCTGTGGATCACAACGATCTGATCCTGTTATGCCTGGGTTGCTCAACAGCAGCTAACAGCAGCAGCAAATCTTGCAGAGTGGCTGCTGTAAATTGGCCATCATTAGTTGGCAAGTAAGCTGTTTGTTACTACAACAATCTACAGATCCAAAGAGAAAAATGCAGATAAAAAAGAATGATTTTTGTACAAATTAGAAGTAACAATGATAAATAATAGCACCTTATAAACAATTGAAGTTTTGTTAAGTGTTTGTAAAAAGTAATTTTATATAAGCAGAAATTGAGGCAAAAAAATTAAAAAGCCTCCTAAGAGCTGGAAATGGAAAACCAAAAGGGAGGAATACGCTCGGTGTTGCTCAAGCTGAAAGGACTGAAGAAAAAATTCAAGCCTTGAGATGCAACAGTGAAGGATTCTATGGGGAAAATATTAAATGACGCAGGAAGCATCAAAAGAAGATGAATACACAGAGTCATTATACCAAAAAGAATTAGTCGATGTTCAACCATTTCAAGAGGTAGCATATGATCAGGAACCGATGGTACTGAAGGGGGAAGTCCAAGCAGCTCTGAAGGCATTGGTGAAAAACAAGGCTCCAGGAATTGATGGAGTATCAATTGAGATGTTTCAACAAACGGATGCAGCACTGGAGAGATGTTCACTCGTCTATGCCAAGAAATATGGAAGACAGCTTCCTGACCAACTGGTGGAAGAGATCCATATTTATGCATATTCCCAAGAAAGGTGATCCAACTGAATGTGGAAATTATAGAACAATATCATTAATATCACACACAAGCAAAATTTTGCTGAAGATCCTTCAAAAACGGCTGCAGCAGTATATCGACAGGGAACTGCCAGAAATTCAGGCCGGTTTCAGAAGAGGACATGGAACCAGGGATATCATTGCTGATGTCAGATGGATCCTGGCTGAAAGCAGAGACTACCAGAAGGATGTTTACCTGTGTTTTATTGACTATGCAAAGGCATTCGACTGTGTAGATCATAACAAATTATGGATAACATTGCCAAGAATGGGAATTTCAGAACACTTAATTGTGCTCATGAGGAACCTCTACATAGATCAAGAGGCAGTTGTTCAGACAGAACAAGGGGATACTGATTGGTTTAAAGTCAGAAAAGGTGTGTTGCAGAGTTGTATTCTTTCACCATACCTATTTAATCTGTATGCTGAGCAAATAATCCGAGAAGCTGGACTATATGAAGAAGAACGGGGCATCAGGATTGAAGGAAGACTCATTAACAACCTGCGTTATGCAGATGACACAACCTTGGTTGCTGAAAGTGAAGAGGACTTGAAGCACTTAGTAATGAAGATCAGAGACCACAGCCTTCAGTATGGATTGCACCTCAACATAAAGAAAACAAAATTCCTTACAACTGGACCAATAAGCAACATCATGATAAACGGAGAAAAGACTGAAGTTGTCAAAGATTTCATTTTACTTGTGTCCACAATCAATGCTCATGGAAGCTGCAGTCAGGGAATCAAATGATATATTGCATTGGGCAAATCTCCTGCAAAAGACCTCTTTAAAGTGTTGAAGAGCAAAGATGTCACCTTGAAGACTAAGGTGCGCCTGACTCAAGCCATGGTATTTTGAAGCGCGTCATATGCATGTGAAAGCTGGACGATGAATGAGGAAGACTGAAGAAGAATTGATGCCTTTGAATTGTGGTGTTGGCGAAGAATATAGAATATACCATGGACTACCAGAAGAACGGATAAATCTGTCTTGGAAGAAGTACAACCAGGATGCTCCTTAGAGGCAAGGATGGCGAGACTGCGTCTTACATACTTTGGACATGTTGTCAGGAGGGATCAGTCTCTGGAGAAGGACATCGTGCTTGGCAAAGTACAGGGTCAGTGGAAAAGAGGAAGACTCTGAACGAGGTGGATTGACACAGTGGCTGCAACAATGGGCTCAAGCATAACAACGATTGTAAGGATGGCTTGGGACTGGGCAGTGTTTCCTTCTGTTGTGCACGGGGTCGCTATGAGTCGGAAACAACTCGACGGCACCTAACAACAACAACAACAAAATCATAGAAGTTTGCACTGGTGAGTGGAATTGAAACCCAGTACTCAGGGTCTAGAGATATTTGAGAAACAGGTATTAATGTTTACAAAGTTGTCATTATAGGCCAAATGTGGTATAATTGCCTGTGTCATCAGTGAATTGAGATTTCCTTTTGTTGACCACATTTCAGGAAATCATCTGCTTCCAAGACAGCACAGAATGGAAGTCAGCAGTTATCTCGCCCCGGTGCCTCCTTAGCCAGTGGAAGTGAAGTGGGGAAGAGCCTGGAAGGAGCTGTAGAAAATGAAGAATCCTTAACACCAATGATGATGCCCAGCAGCTTCATTGACGCAAAGGTATCCTGAGCCGAGAGACTGACTGGCTGCGTGATCCTTTTCTGCATTTGTCTTCCCTCTATATGTAAAATTTACTTACCAGAAAACACGTCTGTTGGATGTATTATATCTTTACTCTCTTTAATGAAATATAAAGCAATTTCACGTAGATCCTTCCTCACAAAAAATATTTGAGGAGAAGAAGATGGGGGTAGAGAAAGGAAAAAAGAATAAAGGATGAAAGAGATACAGGAAAAAATGAGAAGGTAGCATACACTCAGATCAATAGGATTACATGGTACTAAGATGTCTTAAGAACCCTGTGGTCATTAGTCTGTATTTACTATAATTTGGACTGCCCTGTATTTATTGGGTGGACAGTTTTTTATTCATCTACTTTACACTTGGTTTGGTTGCTATTTAACTGAATTGACCATCAGAACAGCCCAGGTGTGAATGACATTTTTAAAATATGGAGTGTCTGAGTAGATGCCTCAGGAGCTTCCCCGTCACGGCCTGGGAAGTTGGCCATAGTAAAGAATTGTCACTGGAAGCTGTTACTCTGCGTCCTTCCCAGTGTGTGTGATGATAGGGCAGTGAGAGGCTTTATGAGCACCAGCTTGAAGTTATTTGTAGTCACATTGCAACATTAGGTAACATGCATTATTACAGAGCTTCCAGACATTTTTGTGCAAAGCAAACCAGGATGCTACTAAAATAAATTCAACTCCTAAAGCAGTTCTAGCATCAAGTGGTGTTGGGAAAAAGGCGGAGAGCCTATCTTTGAGATAAAGGAGAAATCAAGCTCTCTGTGCTGTAAATCAGGTGTCCACAAACTACACCTGACCAGCCCTCAGCCTGTTTGCATATGGCCACCCCTGAGTTCAGAATGGTTTTTACATTTTAAAACAGTTACCAAAAAAAAGAAGAGAAGAAAATGAGGCCCAGACGATATGTGGCCTGCAAAGCCTAAAATATTTACTGTCTGGCCCTTTACAGAAAAAGTTTGCCAAACCTTGCTATGAATTATTTTCCCCAGCTCTTCCCTAAAATTTAGAATGATAAAAATATAACAAAATTTCAGGCAATTTTGGTATTAAATTTTATCCAGTTATCTTTAACACATGTCTTGTACTTATGCCTAACACAGTGCTATATCCTGTATTTGTGTTATGGGTAAATAATCATTGATTTCTATAACTCCTCTTGTCCTTTTTTTGCAACTTAGCTTTTATTTTCTAATACAAATTAAACCTTTCAACTTATTTCAAATTAATCTTGAAACATTAGAGTGTAAACCTTTTAAATAGCAGCCTTTAGTGTGTCAGAGTAGAACTGTGCTCCATAATGTTCCCGGGTGGTGCAAATAGTTAACGTGCTTGGCTGCTAACCAAAAGGTTGGAGGTTTGAGTCCACTTAGAGACACCGCAGATGAAAGGCCAGGCAGGCAGTCTACTTCTGAAAAACCAGCTCTTGAAAACCCTATGTAGCTTAGTAAGTAAGCATAAAACGTACTAAAATATACTGTGGTTCTGTTATTACTAGCTTGGAACTGGACATGAGAAAGGAAAGGCGAGAAGCAAAGTGGGGAGGAAACTTGGAAAAAAGAGGGAGAATCTAAAGTAAAGAAGGAGGCAAGGGAAGTGGAGGCTTGGAGCAAGATCGGAGGCCAGACCTTCAGTTCCCTTGTTGTTGTTGTCAGGTGCCGTCAAGTCGGTTCCGACTTGTTGTGCCCCATGTACAACGGAACGAAAGAATGAAACACTACCCGGTCCTGCACCATCCTCACAATCGTTGTTAGGCTTGGGCGCGTTGTTGCAGGCACTGTGTCAATCCATCTCTTTGAGGGTCTTCCTTTTTCTCACTGGCCGTCTACTTTACCAAGCATGATGTCCTTCTCCAGGGACTTATCCCTCAGTTCCTTTTTAGGAAGTGATTATCCTACAAGTTGATCCCCCAGTTATTGCTACTTTTATTGAGCATATGTGAGCTTGGTACAGTTTTTTCTCCCCAACTACTTCTTTTTAAATTTTTCAAACATACAGAAAGGTTGAAAGAATAATTTAATGAATACCCAAGTAATCGTTAATCTTTTGTCATATTCGTTTGTCTGCTGTACCATTTGAGAATAAGTTATTGGTGTCATTACACTTTATCCCAAATACTTCAACATATTTATCTTTCTTAAGAATAGTCCTAGTATATCGTTTTGATCAGTAACAAATTTGTGCTGCTTGTGTAAAAGAAGAAAGAGTGATGTCTTTGATCTCTTTTCTTTTGACATTGAAAATGTTGTGTACTGCTTGGGATAAACTGAAGTCTGTGATACCAGGATATTTACATTTTCTCCTTTTATTTCCCCAGGGAGGAACTGATCTGATTATTAATAGCTATGGCCCTATAATTAAAAACAACTCTAAGAAAAAATGGCTTTTTTTCCAAGACTCTAAGAAGATAAAAGTTGAGCAGGTAACTGACCTAAATGAGAAAAAGCTTTGGCAATTCATGGTATATGAAATGATTGTCAGAGAGAGAGAAAAATATAAATTAATGCTTTATTTTAATTTCTGGGTTCTTACTGGATATGGCTTTATTAATTTGGGACATGACTTTCTGGGGAGCCATGACTGACCACTGAAATGACAGAACAGTAATCAAAACTGTGGTTTTCAAGTAGATGTGGGGGCCACAGTGGAAAAAGGAATAGGGTCAGGGCCATGTGTCACAGCCACTGAAGCAGCTTTTTTTTTTTGACAGTCCCCTTGCCCCAGGTAATTCTGACAGGTAATTCTCCTCTATGGGGAACCACTGACCTACAAAATCCCTTCATGATGATGACCTTTCTCCCATGTACTTGAACAGTTTGCTCTCTCAGGAGATACAGGATACATACAACCAGATTTATTATTTTCCAGGAGCACATTATCATCGCTGATAAACGTCACTGGAAGATGTTTATCACTGATGGCATTTTCTGTATTTTTGTCTAGGCTCAAAGAAGATTTTCTCCAGCGGTCTGCTTTTACCAGCCAGGCACTACTGTGTTAATCAGTGACAAAGACTCTCCCCACTCCCCCAGTCAGACAGCCAGCTTCCCGAGGCCCTTCGGTGCTGCTGCTGATGCTGAGCACTCAGCAAATAGTGAAGGCAGCCACGAGACTGGGGATTCTGGAAGGTTTTCCCACGAGTCCAGTGATGAGATACACCTGTCCTCAGTCATCAGTACCACACCCCCGACCTCTTCCTGCTTCACGGGCAGCGATTCAGGTGGGAATCACGCTGTGAGCAAATGTGAAGACCCTGCAGGGCCGCCGGTTGCTGAGCAGACTTCCTCTCCGGTTCCAGTTCCACGGCCACCGTCTGCTATGCTGTGCTTTGATAAAAATGATTTTCCAATCTAGACAGCCACGTTCAGGTATCGTCACCTGTAAGTCTGTTCGAAGGACAATGAACAGGGAGCCAAAGCCTTTTGTGAAAATCTTGATGTCTTACTGGGTATTTCAGCCTTTTTTGAATGTGTGTGTGTGTGTTTTTTTTTTTTTAACTCATATATTTTGAATGTGTTATTGTCAGCAATGTGAACAGACAGGATCTTTGACTGGATTATAAAATAGATCACTGGAGCAAAGGGAAGACTTTGAAAGCCCCTTTGCTGACTATCTACCTCAGTTTGCCAGATGGCAAACCCTGAAGACAGCTTTGTTACCTCGTTTGTTGTTTTAGTGTCTCAGCTACATAACCAACGATACTTCCTACTAGCATTTTGTTTTCATTGCTGTATGTGTAATATGTAATGTGTTTGATCAAAGGAGTCATATAGGTAGATGAGTAAGAATGTTTATCTGAAGCTCTGATTTTAAAAAAAAAAAAACTGTGACACCTGCATGGTTCAGATAGTGTAACACCTCTGACTGTGAGGACTGTTAAACCACTGAGAAGGGAAAAAGTGGGAGTAATATTGCTAAAAGGCCTTTATGTTTTGGGCGTTAGAGCCTGAATGCTTCACCTGCTGTATCCCAAACCCCAGCCTGCCGAGAGCCGTGCCTTTCTGCCTTCTCCTTTGGCCCACAGTTGGCCGAAGGCTGCGCTGTCTAGTTTGCAAAACATCCTCAACTTTTCCAGTATTAGTTGCAAAACCCCATGCAGAAAATGGATTTCTTAAAGGTAACAGGTTACGGCTTTTTTATTGTTAATAATCAGCTTGGCTTAAAGGGGTGAAGAAATGTCATAAAATATTAAGAATAAAGATGAATGCAACAGTAGACAGTAAAAGGAACTTGAGGTTTTCACACTAACAGTGCCTTCCAGTTTATATTATGAAATTCTTTGCCTTATACCTTTTTGATATTCATGAAGTTGCTTGGGACAAGAGTACAAAAAGTTGCCTTAAGAATTTCTTGGAATTGATCAGTAACTATTTCAATGCACATTATCTTGCTGAAGCTTTTTTTTTTTTAAGTGCAGGTTTTGTTTAGGGCTAAGTATTCAGAGCTCTCACCACCGAACTATTGTGTTTTCTTGAGTTCTTAAGAGAATCTGGTACTCTTTATTTACTTTTCCTTCAGTGTCAATGCTGTGAACAAGGAATGCTAACTCCAGGAATGAGTTAATCCTCTTGCTGGTTTGAAATCAGCCAACTGTTTACTCAGCAACATGATAGAGGCCTTCTCTCAGTCTTGAGACAGCACCTACTATGTGCTGAGCAGCACGAGAGGATAAAGAACTTAAAGACGTGATGCGGAGAGGGAGCCCCGTATCCTCTAAAAAGAAACGACTTTTTTTTCAAATTATCTGGAAATTACTTTTGAGCCTCATTTTAACAGGAATCATAATGGATTTTCCCTTCAGACTTTGTCTTTATAGAAGGGATCCTGTCGAATGGGATTCTAAAATGGAAAGAACATTACAGGGTATTCGTCCTCCCTGTATCATATCCTCTCCCAATGACTGAAGCTAGAACATTTTTTGGATTGTTTTTTAATCTGTAGTTTTGTGCCAAACTGGATGTGTTCAGAAGCAGATCAACGTTAAGTGCCAGCAACCACTTCTGAACTAAATTCAAAGTCCCCCATTTAGTTACCTAAGTGTGGGCTTCATGGCGTAATGAAAAGCAGAGCTTTAGGTGAACAGTCTGAGGCAAGAAAAGTGCTGCTCCTGCCTGGGATAGCTCCTGTTTTATACTACCTCCTTTTAAAGTTATTCTAGTGTTATTTTTTTCCTGTACTCAGGGAACATTTTGTTACTTTTGAGCTGCCTCATGGAAGCATGGGCAAATTGACAGGGTATGGCGTTTTTTTGGTTTGTAAGTAGAAGTATGTGGGGCCAACTTTTATCAGTATCTAAAATTAAGGAGTACATTAAGATCATTTTATTTTTGAAACTTTCATTAAAAGGCAAACAAATTAAAATTTTAAGGTGAAATATCATCCATCATGAGTATGGAAGATGCATCGTATAGACTGTATGAATTTGAATAGTTTTAAAAGCCTAAAAAGACATCTGAAGTCCTTGAGGAAAGTATTTTGATTGTTTTTTGGTGAACAGGCCCTTTTTGATGGATAGTTACTGTAGTTCTTTAGGCTATAACTATTTGCTAATTATTTACCAGTACATTTTTCACCTTTTCATTTTGTTCTTATACAGACTTTTTCATAATAATCCTGTTATCAAACAATTTTCAGTAGAAAGTGAAAATTTGAATATTATTTTCCCTGAAAATTGAATTAACTAGAGACATCTGTAGGTATGAAGCTTATACAAGTAGTTACTAACCCAAAGCAATAGGGTTTATACTGATTGTTATAGTTAATTAGACTAGTAATTCTAACTACCTTATGGTTACCAGAGCATTTAAAATAAGTTGTAATAGTTTCTTTACCAGCAAATAGTTCCAAAGAATTTCAAGTGTAATTTTTTTTCTTCAGCAAGTAAATCTTCAGCTATACAGTATTAGAGTATTTTTAAGTTGTTGAAACTACTTGTTGAAGAGAGAAAAAAAAATCTTTCACCAAAGATATCTATTTTGGTCTCATCAAATAAGATATAGTGTACAGCAAAGACTTCTTTGTGACCAAAATGTGAAGGTTGTCACTCCTCCCTCCTAGTGCTATTACTTCGTGGTATTTCACTCCAGAGGGGCCAATATGCAAATGGTAACTATTTACTCTTCCTAAGACTTACTTGCTGTAAGTTGTGATACATGCATTTCATTTTTAAGCCAAATGTTACAAGATACTGCTTATCAGTATTTTCATACCAAAGACCACTGAAAGATAGAGGTTAGCCTATAAATACAGATGAGCAGATTCGAAATAAATTTATTTAGAGGCCGATAGGGGATCTAGCTTTAGTAGCAAAAGATATCAAAGGCTAAGTTTACATAATTAAAAACAATACAATTATATTGGTATTTATCAGTGTTCTTATTCAAGTACTTTTTATCAGCAAATTAAGAAAAAAAAAAAGAAACCAAAGATATTTAAGGTTACCTCCACATATAGGCAAATTTAGATATACATTATAACGGTTGTCTCTTGTTTTTATGTTAACCAAATATGCCTCTCCAGAACCCAGTCTGTATACCAATAGCGTACTGCATAGGGACTTTCCATTAAATCTGCTGATGCAGCCACAGGATGTTTTTGCCAAATGTAGAGTGATACTTGCCTAAGCACCTTGAGTGTGACATGTCAACAGAAATATCAGCAGACTTTTCCATTGCAGAGCATTATGGTAACCCTGAATTAACTGGTACAGTCGTCTTCCTGCATAAAACATTACCTGGTTAACACAGAAGGCTTGAGGCCTCCTGGGAGGAACAAGGATCTGACAGGCAAACAGGTTATATTGCCGTATAATTGGACTTTAAGAGATGTGCCCGTTAAAGTTGTCCATAAAATGGTGTTTCAAACTTTAGTGGAATCCTGGATGAAGCAAAAATCTTTTAAGAACCCTAGGAATTTTATATTTTGATTAGCCTAAAAGTAAAAACACAACTTCATCCGCTAAGTGACTTTAAAAAGCCCGCTTTGGCACACCAAGGATATCGGATCCACTATGAAATGCTATATATTCATTTGCCTTTGCTTCAAATATGAGCATTGCCATCACTGGGAACAGTGACACAGATTTGTATGGGTTTGCCTTGGCTTTGTTAAGGATTTCTGCCAGACTCTTGCTCCTGGATGAGAACTCAGGATAATTTTTCTTAACCAAGTCCATATGAAGACATCTTTGGGAACGATTCAGAGTGTGTCGTAAAAATATGGAATTGGAGGTATCACTTTTTTTAATGCAAGTGTACCCAGATGTGAATCCACTTCAATGAATGTAGTGATTCACTTATATATGCTTATGTTTCATTAAGTATAATTTTTGAATATTAAATGTAAAAAAAAAAAAAAGTCATGGTCTTTCTAAAACTAAACATATATTTTGCAGACTTTGTTCCTGCCAAGTTGCCACGTGGGTTTCTGGTAAAATTGCTTTTGTTTAAAAGTCAAAATAATTTTTGTGGGCTGTGAGCACAGTGCAGAGGGTTCTGGAGATCACCATACACAACTGGTTGTCTAATTGTGAATTTTACTGATGTTTAGAAAAACATAACCACAAAAGTTGATTTATGCTCAGGACATATGATCACGGGCTAATGCAATGTGTGTGTTTGCAGGCTTTCATCATCTCAGGTAGTTTCCCTTGTTAAGCCTTTGATGGTGTTTATAGTTAGCATGACAGTCTTGGATTTTTAACAGACAGATACTGTATTATTTTCCCATTGCTGCTATAACAAATTGCCACAAACTTAAAAAAACAACAAAGACTTTCTGCCTTATACCATGGCTCAGAAGTCTGACAGGTCTAACTGGACTAAAGTCCAGGTGTCAGTTGGGCTGCGTTCCTTCTGGAGGCCTTAGGGGAGAATTCACTTCCTTGACTTGCCCAGCTTCTAGAGGCAGCTGTCCCCTTTCCCCATCTTCAGAGCCAGCAGCATGGCATCTCACTGGCCCTGCGTCCTTCCTCTCACCTCTTTCTCTGGCCCCATGAGTCTAATTTTAAGAACTCACATGATTAGATTGGGCTCACCTGGGTAATCCAGGATACTCTCCCCATTTCAAGATTCTTAGTCATATTTGCAAAGTTCCTTTTGCCATGTAAGATATTCACAGGCTCCAGGGATTAAGACATGGACATCTTTGGGTGGCTGTTATTTTGCCTACCCACAGATACATTGTTTTTATGGAATTCTAAGCCCCGTAAAATGTCCATAGCATTCCAGAGATTGGAAGTCTGAGGTGCTGTACCTCTTGGGGATCTTTAAAATTTCAAAGGCATGAAAACCTTGGGTTTTTTGCCTATCAAATGTATAAATTAAACATTCTGTATAAAACACTGCAAAAACAATGAACTAGTAAATTCACCTTTAAACGTTCTGAATATGTGTTTGTAAAGAAACATCTCAATTCTATGTCTTAATGGAAAGTTTCCTAAATATTTACCTCTAGTTTTATGGGATTTCATCAAAAAAAAAATTTTTTTAACTGTTCATATTTTAGTTAACCTTTCTTGTTTTTTTTGTTAAGTGATTATGTTGTAGAGAGGGTTGGAGAGAAGACTTCAAAATACAGAGACTCAGATTATACAACTAGGACCATGCTCACGTTCATTCTTAGTTTTCTTTTAAAAGCACGTTTGCAACATGTAGCCTTTCTGCCTTTTAGATCCGGTTTCTCTCTTCAGCTTCACCAGGCACTGAATATTTGGGTTTGGGTATTGGGAACCCCCAGATTTTCCATCATCCTCAGCCAGAACCTCCACTTACTTACATCAGCATGTGTATCTCTTAAGAAAATTTTTTCCTTATCTTTCATTTCTTTGTCTTTTTTCCTAGAAAGTTTTTTTTTTTTCTAATTCCTAGATCATTTCAAGTCAAGCCCTTTTTCTGTTTTGAAGGACAGTTTCTAATTTTACCTTAATTTTCAGCATTTATTCAACTGAAGAGATAAAGCTTTCTTCATCATGGGGTAGAGACCAGGATGACATGTGAGTTAGGGTAAGAGAGGGTGTCATTTTCTATCTGTGGTACCATTTACTGAGTATCTGCCATGCACCAAGCACATGCATTGTCTCTGCAAACTGCTACACTCTGCAAAGCAAGTATTATCCCCATTTTAGAAATCAGGATACTGAGGTTTAGCGTGTCTAACTTGCCAAAAGTGACTTAGACAAAATATAAACACAAGCTGATTCAACTCCAAAGCTTATGGGATTTCCACAGTGATACACTTTAAAGAAGTATTTTGCCTCAGCTGAGAAATACGTAATTACCCAGGTTTATAGTGTCTTCCACTGTAGGCCTGTGGAAATATGTGTTTTCCTGTGACTATGAAGACCAGATTGTGTCAGCCCAACTCATCCACGGAGTGTAGTAGCCAACCAGCAGAGTAACTCTAAGCTACATCCATTTCTTCACGAGTTTAGGAGGTACAGGGCCATAACTCACCCCTTGTGATCTCCTAACTTCCCTATTTCCTCCCTAGGACTTTTAATTTCTATCAGCTAAAATTATGTTGGAAGACTGGTGCTTGCACCAAGAGCACATTAGAAATGAGTTAGGCAAGAGCCCTTATCTCTACAGGCATTTTCTTATACTAAATCCTCTGAATTGGACTTTATCTTTTGTAATTTTTCTCTGTAGTCCTTATATCCAAACTGGGATTTATTACCTGGAAAAGGCTAGCTGTATAATCAGTAATACTTCCTTTCTAGATCTGAAGAGTTAGTAGTTTTGCATAAATACAAGCTAACTAATGATTCACACTAATTTAAGAGGAAGCAAAGCTGAGGGAGAATCATACTAAAACATATATAAAGTTAGGCGTCAGAACACCTAAATTCTAGTCCTTGGCCATTTTGAGAATTGCTTGGTAGGAAAGTTCTTAGCCTACTTTTTACCTTCTTTAACCACAAAATGAGTATACTACCACACAGGGTTGTTGTACAAGACTAAGAAATACTACTTTGAAAATATGAAAGAAAAATTCAATTATAAAGAATTAAAACCCAAAAGTCATTTCTATGAGGCTGTGAAACATAATTTAGGAATTTTTTCCTTTACAGATCAGCCTTTACGATTATATTTTGCTTATGCTACATTTTTTTTTTTTAATGTATTTCCTGTACATGCACAAAACAACTAATAGAAGTGGTTGGTAGAAGATACAGCCTGGGATTTAAACACTCATCTGTAAGGTTGGTAGATCCGTAAGAGGACAAGAGGGAAGTTACTGGCAGTTTTGAGAGTACTGAACATGAAATAATCTTACCCCAGCTTAAACCTTTCATTTTCTGATATATTGACCTTTAAAGATTGAAGGAGAGTCAAAGTTCCCCAGAGAAGCGGATGGGTGAAGAGAAAAGTATATTTTGAGGAGTCTTCTCTAACAGATCTACTTTTCCAAGATTATAGATCATTTTAACATTTCTGTGAACTATTAGTAATGAATTTTATACAGGACAACACCTGTTGTCAGGTTCTGTCCATCAGTTCCAACTCATAGCGACCATGTGTACAACAGAACTAAACACCACCCAGTCCTGCGCCATCCTTACAATCATTGCTATGTTTGAGCCCACTGTGTCAGCCCATCTCATGGAGGGTCTTCCTCTTTTTTGCAGACCCTCTGCTTTAATAAGCATCATGTCTTTCTTTAGGGACTGGTCGTTTCTGATAACATGTCCCATGTAGCTTTCTGACCATACTTCTTCCAAGATAGATTTGTTTATTCTTCTGGAAGTCCATGGTATATTCAGTGTCCTCTGCCAGCGCCATCATTCAACTGCATCAGTTCTTCTTTGTGTTCCTTAGTCATTGTCCAGCTTTCACATGCATATGAGGCAATTGAAGACAACAGGGCTTGGGTCAGGTGCACCTCAGTCCTCTACTCGACATCTTTGCTTAACACTCTAAAAGAGATCTTTTGCAGTCCGTTTGCCCAATGCAATGCATCTTTTGATTTCTTGACTGCTGCTTCTATGGGCGTTGATTGTGGATCCAAGTAAAATGAAATCCTTAACAACTTCAGTATTTTCTCCATTTATCATGATGTTGCTTATTGATCTAGTTGTGAGGAATATTGTTTTATGTTGAGGTATAATCCATACTGAAGGCTGTATAGTCTTTGATTTTCATTAGTAAGTGCTTCAAGACCTCTTCACTTTCAGCAGGCAAGGTTGTGTCATCTGCATAATGCAGGTTGTTATTGAATCTTCCTCCAATCCTGATGCCCTGTTCTTCTTCATATAGTCCAGCTTCTTGGATTATTTGCTCAGCATACAGATTGAATAAGTATGGTGAAAGGATACAGCCCCGACGCATGCCTTTGCTGACTTGAAACCAAGCAATATCCCCTTGTTCTGTTTAAACGACTGCTTCTTGGTTTATGTACAGGTTCCTCATGAGCACAATTAAGTGTTCTCGAACTCCCATTCTTTGAAATGTTATCCATAATTTGTTATGATCCACACAGTTGAATGCCATAGCATAGTCAATAAAATACAGGTAAACAGCTTTCTGGTATTCTCTGCTTTCAGCCAGGATCCATCTGACAACAGCAATGTCAACTCCTACTGGCACCAAATTCTAATATATTCAAGTCTACCTGTAAGGCTTGTTAAGAAGAATGATATGATTGTTACCTTTTTTTTCTTTTAGAGAAAGGGAATATTTTCCCTACCTTCTTCTTGTACCATCCAATATCCATATGATTCTGAACACCTTTGGAGGTTTACTCAAGTTTATATCTTGGGTATGTGGTTCACGACCTGTAGACGTAGCCCAGACTTACAAACTTTAAAAATTTATGCTACAGAAGTATATTTTTCTATAGAACTGTCTTTAAAATATATATATATTGAAAACATTTACCTTAAAACAGTCTGCTTCCTGTTACTACACTCTCGATATCCATTTTGTCTCCAAATGTGAAAATGATCACTGAGTTAGCAACTCGAGCCTGTTATAGAAACTCGCAAAGCCTGAATACACATGCATTGCCTTAGCCTATCGTTAGAGTAGAGAACATATATTAAGAAAGTTTGTTCATTGATGTTGTTGGACAAAATATTACGTGTATGTGTGTAATTTTTTTTTTCTATTTTCTTCAAAGATGTGAATTAAATGAAAGTGTGGGAGCCAGTTAGATTATTTCGTATTATGGGTGTTCTGGATCCTTTCACTCTATATACCGTCTTGTAAGGGCAGCATTGACCAGCTTGCTAATGGACTATAGAGCTGAGCTATATTAATTTTATACTTGACTCAGGGGATCAGCTCTGTGAACTCCATTGCATGAAGAAAGCTAATGTTTGCCTTGATTCTGAATGTAACTTTTAAATGTCTTTTTAAAACATATTTTGTTTAATAATGTGGGTTTGTTTTCTTTTGCTAGCATCATAGTAAATATTGCCGAGTGTTTTACCCCTCCCTGTGGTAGTTCATATACTACCCTACAGATCATGCCAAAAATGAATTAAAGTTTAAATGCCAAAATGTTTATGAAACTGCTGTCTAAATACTGATTGATTGCACAGTTTAAATAAAATTTTCCTTAGTTAAAAAGAACTTTCTTTTGCTCTTCAGTTTTCTTTTAGGGAATGGAGAACAAAAATGTTCAGTTTATAGAATGATGCCTTTCATATCCTGGGATGGAATGATAATAGAGTCCACCCCAAGAGTGGGAATAGAGCCTAATTAAGGCATCTAAGAATTGTTTATATCAGATACTTAGTAAATAGAAGCAAGGAAATAACAATTTTCCCATTCCAGTAGATAGTTGCTTACACAGGAACTAAATAATAGGTAGCCTAAAAGCTGTGGGCTTATCCAGGTAGACATAGCTCTATTCTGATTTTTCTTTTTTAATTAATGCTATAAAGAAAAAAGGCTAGAAGAATCCTGAAAACTCTCTGAATAAAAACATCTAGAAATACCAGATAAAATATGACACAAATAATTCTTTTAACACATAGCCGAATTCTTAAGAAAAAAATGTCAATTATCCAGGCCTGAGGAATGAAATTGGAACTAAAAAATAGAGCAGTAATTTCTTAAAATACATTGTGCTGATTGTGAAGGAAATAAAAAAAAAAGAATTAACACATAAGAGAAAAAGCTTTATTAAAAAGTACATTAGAAAAAGAAATGAATGTAATTTTCAGAAGTAAAAACAAAAAAACAGTCACTGAATTCTTGAGTATCTGTTAAATAGTATATCAAACATTGGAAAATTTATTCTAAAATTTTAAGATAGATATGAGGAAATTAGTCCAAATGCAGCATGGCAAGATAAATAATATAAAACATGTAAACAGGATAGAATGAGATTTCAGCATACATCTCATAGACATTCAAAGACTAAAGAGAATAAGGCAGTATTCAAACAGAAAATGCTAAAGAATTGGTGAAAGCCATAACTCTTCAGTTTCAAGAAGCAAAAATTTCAAGCTAGAAATATAAAAATAAATCCACACCAAGACACATTGTAGTAAAACTACAGAATGTCAAAGACAAAGAGAAGGACTTAAAAGCTGCTAGAGAAAAAAGATTATATAGATAACACTAAGGTGATTTCTCAGTGACAATAAATGAAGCAAGAAGACAATGGAATATCTTCAAAACATCACAAAGGAAAATAACTATCAACATAGAATTCTATAACCAGATAAACTATCATTTAAATGTTAGGGTTAAATAAAGATCTTTCTAGACAAAGGTTGGGAGAATTTACCACTTATACACTCTTGATAAATGAACAATAAAAGATGTACTTTAGGAAGAAGGAAATGAAATCCACAAGAAAGATATGAGAAGAAGCAATGATGAGCTCAAAGTGCCAATAAAAACCACAGTGAATACCACTTCATAACAATTGGGATAGCTATTATCAAAGAAAGAGATAATAACTTGGTGGAGATGTGAAGAAATTAGAACCCTCATACATTGCTGGCATGATGGTACAGCTGCTGTGGAAAACAGTTTGGCAGTTCCTCGTAAAAGGTAAACATAGAATTACCATGTTGTTGTTAGGTGCTGTCAAGTTGGTTCCGACTCATAGCGACAATATACATCACGACAAAACACTCCCCAGTCCTGTGCCATCCTCACAATCGTTATGCTTGAGCAATTCCACTCCTAGGTATGTACCCAATAGAAATAACATATGTTCACCCAAAACTTGTACATGCATGTTCACAGCAGAATTATTCATAGTAGCCAGAAAGTGGAAACAACCCAAATGTTCATCAACTGATGAGTGAATGAAATGTTGGTGTACCCAGTGGCACATTCAGCTGCAAAGAGGAATAAAGTACTGATAACATGCGAAAACATGGATGAATTTAGAAAACATCATGCTAAGTGAAAGAAGCCAGTCACAAAAGGCCATATATTGTATGATTCATTTACATGAAATTTCCAGAGCAGGCAAATCCATAGAGACAGAAAGTAGATTTGTGGTTGCATAGGACTGAGGGACTTGGGGAAAATGGGAGGTGACTGCTAATGGGTTCAGAGTTTCTTTTTAAGCTGATGAAAATGCTCTAAAATTGATTATTGTGATACTTCCACAACTCTGTGAATATATTAAAAACCACTGAATTACACACTTTAAGTGGGTATATTGTTTTTTGCACCTTTCCTATAAATTTGCAAATATTTCTAAATTAAACAGGTAATGTATTTCTATATCCATAAAATGGAATATTATTCAGCCACAAAAAGAAAGTACTGATACGTATACAATGTGGATGGACCTTGAGAACATTATGGTAAGTGAAAGAAACCAGACACGTGTTGTCTGCGTCTACTTTTATGGAATGTCCAGAATACGCAGTCCATAGAAACAGGAAGTAGATTAGTGGTTGCCAGGGACTGAGGCGTGATGAGGTGGTGGTGGAGGAGGGAGTGACTGCTAACAGACACACATTTCTTTTGGGGATGTGAAAATGTCCTGGAATTAGTGGCGATGGTTGCACAACTCCATGAATATACTAAAAACTAGTGAATTACTTTATAATGGTGAGTTTTATGGTATGTCTATCTTCATAAAAAAGTGAACGTACAACAAACGGGACTCAAAGGAATATTACTGCAGAAAGTTATCGTTATTTTGTCTCCCTTTTCCCCTTCTTTCCCTCCTAACATACATACAAATCAGAAGGGCTTGAAATTGGTACATTTCCTGTCTTTTAAAAGAGATTTCATAAATGCCAATTGTTTCATATTTACAGTTTGTTCTTTTAGCAACAGAACTTGTCACGTTTCCTAGGTAGTCCTGTCTTGCTGTGTTTCATTCACAAATATGCACACATCTTGCTCGTTCCCACGTGTTCTTAAAAAAATTTCTCAGGCACCCACAGTGTTGCAGTCTGCCTGTGTTGGCAGTATTTACGTCTTGAAAAAATCTGCCTCTTTTTCCCATTGGCTGTAAAAAAAATAATAAAACAAAGCAAGAATCCCACTGTGCCACATTGCTTTCACCAGCTGTCACATAAGAAATATGTGACTTACTATGTCTTTAGGATCAAAGATCAAAGACAGGTGCCTCACTGGAGATATGTCACTTAAGATGTTGCAGCCATGAATGTTTTTAGCCATGCTGCCTCAGGAAAAATACCGTGGATCTTCTTATAATGACGATATGCAGCTCAAGTCATTGGTTCTTGATTGTAGAGGGTATGTCAAGTTCAAAGGACAAACAGTGATCAGGGTTGAGAGCTACATAGACGTTTGTCCCTTTCTTGTAAAGTTCCTTAATATGTTAAAATAATTACAAATGCCCCATTACTCATCTATTTTTCAATAATATTTATCCACTAGAAATATTTACAAAATAAGTCTTGGTCTGAAATAATATATATTCCAAAATATATTCATGTAAAATTTGTATGAACCTGATATTTGGCTATAATTTATTGCTTAGTAGATTACCTGGAACATGATCAGTAGTTAATATATCTTAAATGAATAATGTATAAGCAAAATTATAGAATGTTAAGACTGTGGCACTGAATTCCCTGCCAGTATATATCATCCACTCCATCATTCAAAAAATATTTATTGAGCATTTTCTATGTGCCAGACAAGACTGAGCAAAAATCAACACACTCCTTGCTCTCATGGATTTCAGAGTCTGGAATTTAATCAGACATCCACAAAAACTAACATGTAATTTCAAACCGAGAGAAGTGATGAAGGGAACGAACATGAAACAAAAGTAACCTGACCTGGACTAGAGGGAGGCTTGCCTGTGGAATAATACTTGAGACTGGAAGGTGGAGATCAAGTTCATTAGACTAAGATCAGGGAGATCAGGGAGAAGAGTAGTCCAAGAAGAGGAAGGAAACAGCATTTGCAAAGTTTCTCTGACAAGAAAATAATGGTCACGTGGAGAGAATTTTTAAAAGACCAGTAAGCACAAAAGCAAGGGGGGTGTATAAAATGAGTCTGGAAAAAGAGGAAGAAATCATACAGGGTTGGCAGTCCATGATAAATGCACACACACACACATAAACAAAAAAATGATAGCAGTGAGTAGCTATTGAAGGGTTTTATGTAAAGTGGTGACATGATGAGATTTGTATTTTAAAAATAATACTCTTAAAAAAAATTAAAAGAATACTGTTCTCTGAAAAATAGTTCGACAGTTCCTTTCAAAACTAAAAAAGGACTTAACTCTATGACCCTGCAATAGTACTCTTGGGCACGTCTCCCAGGAAATAAAGACTGTCACTCAGGAACTTATGTAAATGTTCATCACAATTTTATTCACAATAACCAAAAAGTGGAAACTAACCAAATGTCCTTGAATGGGTGAATGGTTAAACAAACTGGTACATCCATACTCTGAAACGCTACTCAGCAATAAAAAGGAACACACTATTGATATATGCTATCACTAGGATGAAGCTCAAGGATATTATGCTGCATGAAAAAACCCAACCTCAAAAGGATACACACTGTATGGTTCCATTTGTGTTACATTCACGAAACAACATAATTACAGAAATGCAGAATGGCTTTGTAGCTGTCGGGCTAGGTATGGATGTGGTTATAAAGGGGTAACCCAAGAAAGTCTTGTCATGAGGAAGTTTTGCGGTGATGGAATAGTTAAGCATCTTGATTTTGGTAGTAGTTACTCAAGGGTACACATGGGATAAAACTTCATCAAGCCCTGAGGAACAGACTCTGAAACTTGCTCTTAAACGTCGAGTAGCTAAAGTGAAAGGAAGAAATGATGAAGCAAAAGCTGAACAGAAGATTTCAAAGGACAGCTCAAGAAGACAAAGTAAAGTTTTATGATGGCATGTGCAAAGAACTGGAGTTAGAAAACCAAAAGAGAAGCACATGCTTGGCATTTCTCAAGCTGAAAGAACTGAAGAAGAAATTCAAGCAGGAGGCATCAAAAGAAGATGAGAGGAACACACAGTCACTGTACCAAAAACAACTGGTTGATATTCAACCATTTCAGGAGGTAGCAAATGATCAAGAACCGATGCTACTGAAGGAAGGATCCAAGTTGCACTGAAGACACTGACGATAAACAAAGCTCCAGGAACTGACAGAATACCAACTGAGATGGTTCAACAAATGGATACAGTGCTGGAGGTGCTCATCACAAACTGTCTCTCAAGCTGAGCGGCTTCTCTTCTGTCCTGATATGGTAATCTATTGTAGTGCTTAGCACTCTGTATTGTCAATGTTAGTTTACACCTGTTTCCACCCCTAAACTGTGAGGTCCTTGAGGAGAAAGATAACTGCCTTGTTAATCTCTACATATTTGGGTGGCAGTGTTGTACACCAAACAATTCACAAATGCAGGTCACCAAATCTGCACTATACTTATTGCTCTTGAATAACGTAAAGAGTATTAAAGACAGATTTCAAGGTCTCATTCCAGAGATTCTGCTTCAGTAAATCTGAGGCAGGCATGGGAATCTGAATTTTTAGAATGCTGTCCCAGTAATTCTGATATGTAGCAAGCAACCAATTGGGATTTGGAAATCAAGGTGATCTAAATAATCACAGCTGAGTAAAATGGTTTTTTTATTCTTAATAAATCATTAAAAAGAGACCAATTCCTTAAATGCTAGCAAGCGGCCATCTAAGATGCATCAGTTGGACTCGATCCACCTAGAGCAAAGGAGAATGAAAAACACCCAAGACACAAGGTAAGTAGGAGCCCAGGAGACAGAAAGGGCCACATAAACCAGAGACTACATCAGCCTGAAATCGGAAGAACTAGACGGTGCCCAGCTACCACCGATGAGTGACCTGACAGGGAACACAATAGAAAATCCCTGATGGAGCAGGAGAACAGCGGGATGCAGATCTCAAATTCTCATAAAAAAAAAACCAGACTTAATGGTCTGACTGAGACTAGAGCGACCCCAGAGGTCGTGGTCCCTGGACCCTCTGTTAGCCCTAGACTGGAACCATTCCCGAAGCCAGCTCTTCAGGCAGGGATTGGACTATGATACTGGTGAGGAGCGAACTTCTTGGCTCGAGCAGACACACAAGACTATGTGGGCAGCTCCTCTCTGGAGGTGAGATGAGAAGGCAGAGGGGGACAGGAGCTGGTTGAATGGACATGGGGGATACAGGGTGGAGAGGAGGAGTATGCTGTCTCATTAGGGGGAGAGCAGCTAGGAGTACATAGTAAGGTCTGTGTAAGTTTTTGTATGAGAGACTGACTAGAATTATAAACTTACACTAAAAGCACAATAAATTTAAAAAGGAGAGAGACCAATTCATTTCTCTTCGTTTACATATTCTCTGAGACTCTAACTTTACGGAACTACTATGAATTCAAAATCTCTTAGCAGTAATTTTTCTCAACCACTCTCTTTGCACTAAGCAATATATAATAAAAACTTTCCATATTCACTGGTATTTTCAAAGTGCTTTCACATCTTCCTCAACAACCCTACATACAGTGTAAGATCCAGTATGCCTTATCATACCATTTGCTTCTGCTTTATCACACTTACCAAGGCCTTTTCAATCCAGCCAATCCCAGGACCACTTCCAATCTGTTCATTCCTGCATTCATTCAACAACAAAAAACCCGGGGGCGGGAGGACACTTACTGTGTGCCAGTGTTTGTTAGATACAGAGGATAGTAGTGAATGGGACAAAATTCCTGTCTGCATGGAGCTTACATTCTAGTGGGGTGTAAGGGAGAGAGCCTTCTTACACGTGACTCCTGTATGGGACATTTTCTCCTTTATCCCAGTCTGAGTCTTCTAATCAGGATTTTCCCCCAAAACTTATCAGAGAAAGGTACCCTTGACCTCTGGCCACACGTACCCCGTCTTCAGGCCGATTCGGCGGCTGCAGTGCTTGTCTGTTACGGAGTGTTACCACTGTACTCTGACTTCGTATTTATATCCTGTCCTATCTGACACTGTGCAGCTGAATGAATTACATGGGTCTTGTCTCTAAAAGGATGAGACCCCCGTTTGTGGTTAGTCTGAAGTCCTCGCATGACTAATGTGTGCTTTTCGGCGATTCCGACATCAAAATCAGCCCAATACCTGTTTGAAGATCAGAGTCTGCGCCTTACAGATTCTCTTTGGTAGGATAATTGGAAAAGCTAGTAACACAGAGCACAACTTCGTAAAAGTACAACAAAGAACGTCAGAGCTGGGAGAGACCTTTAGAGATGTAAAGACCAGAGAGGCTACCTAAGTGGTCTGGGCTCACACAGCCCAACCGAGGGCTGGAAATCCAAGCTACAAGCCCACTGGGCGTCCTTCTGAAATTTAACGTCTAAATGAAGTCCAGTCTTCTCACCGCTCGACCCGCCCTCCCGTCTGGCATTAACTCTATGTCGCTATTTCACAAGAGTCGAGTCAAAGCGGGCCGCTGGAGCATTCTACAAACAGGTGTTCAGACCGCGGAGTCGGGGGTCTGGGTCTCCACAAGCCCCCCAAGACCGCTCCGGTTCCCGCTTCCAAAGTTTGCTCGGATCGCGTGTTCCTCCTTCACGTCCCCAGCCGCGAGGCCAAGCCGCCCGCCGTGCCTGCGGCGAACTTCCGAGGCGCCGTTCCTCACAGAGGCCGCCGGCGCCCTGCTCGGGCCTGGCGGGCGGAGGGTGGCCCCGGCCCCTCGGCGCGCGCTGCCCCGCCGGCTGTGAGGGCCGCGGTCCGGGCCCCTCGGCGCGCGCTGCCCCGCCGGCTCCGAGGGCCGCGGGCCCGGCCGAGCGTGGGGCGCGCGCGGGCCGTGGGGGGTGGGCCGAGGCGGGGCGCGAGGCGGCGGCGGGAGGCGTCGGGGGACTAGAGCGGCCCCCGCCCCCCGAAGCCCGTCCCCGTGCGGGGCTGGGGATAGCAGGGCGGGGAGGCCGCGGGGCCGCGCCACGTCCCTCGCCCGCCCCAGAGCGGGCTTGGCAGGCGGCTCCAGCCGGGGGCTTTTGTGTCTGCGCGTCGGCAACGCGAGAGAGCAGACCTCCTCCTCAGAGGGCGCTGTGCGCGCCGCCAGGGCCGGGCCGCCCGCCTCCCGCCTCCCCTGTCAGACGCTCCTGAGGCGGCGGCGGCGAAGGAGTGGGAGGCGGCGGCGGCGCAGCGCCCTTCGCACATGCCGGCCCGGCACTGGGGGCCTCCCCCAGGCCGCGCTCCCAGCCGCCGCGGCTGAGCGGCCGCCGCGAGGCCTCGTCTTCCTCCCAAACTTTGCAAAGTCGGCCCGCGGCCCCGCCGCCCTCGGCCGCTCCTCGGCTGGAAGGCTCGGCGAGCCGCCGCTGCGGCCCCGCGAGGAGGAGGAGCCGCCGCCGCCGGCGCCGCATCAAAGAGACCGAATTCCCGCGGCCTGGGGGGGAGTCATGCTTTGCGGTCTGTAATGTCAGCGGAACAGGAGAAAGATCCCATTTCGCTAAAGAGAGTTCGAGGTAACAGGGCAGGGAGCCGGATGGGGGGATCGGGGAGAGTAGGGACGCGGGGCCGTGCCCTCAGCTGGGAGGCCACGGCGCTCGGTCCGGGCCTAACTCCGCGCAGCCGGCGTCCCGCCCGCGCCGGCCGAGGCTGCAGCGGCCCGGGCGCCCGCTGCCCGCACACAGCGCGCGGAGCCGCCGCTGCCCGCAGACGACGCGCGGAGCCCCCGCTGCCCGCACACGGCGCGCGGAGCCCCCGCTTGCCGACTTTGTCAGCAGGCAGTTAGAGGCGCACTCAGCACCCTGCATACCGCGCTCCTCCCCACCTTACCTCATTCTCAAGACGCGGCACAATAGGCACTTGAAAGGGTGAAAGAGAAGCCGCCCACTGCAGAGACCATGAAGGTTGTGCCCACCCCCCCAAAAAGTAAGTTGGACTGCAGCAGCGTTGACGCTCTCCAGAGGGTGCACGCGGCCTTCGCGTTTCTCCAACCCCCTCCCCACCCCCCAAAAGACAACACGTTTTCAGGTTATTCTCCTTGTTTAAGGAGAAACTATATAAATCCAGAAGGCGTTTTCTTTATTGATAAGAATCAAATCAGTTTTGTACATGATTGATTTGCTTCCTCCTTGCAAAGTAGTTAGGAATTTGACTGCTGCCTTTCTAAGAAAAATCAGGAGCAATGTATCAGACAAAAGATCCTGTATGCAAGTTCACAAATGTCAGGTGCCATCTGGAAATGTGGGACTGCCCTCCAGCTCTTATTTCCAGCTCTTCGTAGGGTTAAGGCTGAAAGTTCCAAAGTTGAAGTAATACTATTCATTAAAAAGATATTCATTGAACATCTACTATTTGCTAGACACTGTTCTTGGCTCTGGGATAGAGCAGTGAACATGGCAGATAGCCTTCACCAAGGAAGAACTTCACACAGTGGGAAAACAATGATAAACAAAGCATATAGAATGGTAAACAGTAAGTCTAGGGGGAAAAACAAAGCACAGTTAGGGATAGGACATACATGTGTGTGGTGGGGTAGTAAGTACGGTCATCATAGGAGGGCTGGCGTGGAAGAAGATGACATTTGATCGAAGACCTAAAGGAAGTGATAGACCAGAGCTGCACAGATAATGTGTGGGAAGAGCCAAAACCAAAAACAAACCCACTGTCGTCGAGTTGATTCCAACTCATAGCAACCCTATAGGACAGAGTAGAACTGCCCCATAGAGTTTCCAAGGAGCGCCTGGCAGATTCAAACTGCTGACCTTTTGTTTAGCAGCTGTAGCACTTAACCACTACGCCACCAGGGTTTCCATGGGAAGAGCAGTGCGGCCAAGAGGAACCGTACATGCAAAGGCCCTTGGACTAGACTAAGCTTCGTGAACAAGAAACAGTGCGTGCAAAGGCCATGGGGCTAGACTATGCCTAGTGAACAAGGAACAGTACGTGCAAAGGCCCTGGGACTAGACTATGCCTATGGAACAAGGAACAGTACATGCAAAAACCCTGAGACTAGACTATGCTTAGTGTACAAGGAACAGCAAAGAAGCTGTTGTAACTGACACAGACTGAGCAAGGCGAGAGAAGTATGAAATGTGCCAGGAGGTGGGACGATTGTGTGTTGGGCTTTGTAGGCCATTTAAAAGACTGGCTTTTACTCTGAGAGGAGCCCTGGTGCAGTGGTTAAGAGCTCAGGCTGCTAACCAAAAGGTCAGCCACTGGAATCCACAAGCTGCTCCTTAGAAGCCCTGTGTTGTTGTTAGGTGCCGTCGAGTCAGTTCCGACTGATAGTGATGCTGTGTACAACAAAATGAAACACTGCCTGGTCCTGCACCATCCTTAAAATTGTTTCTATGCTTGAGCCCATTGTTGCAGCCACTGTGTCAATCTTGTTGAGCGTCTTCCTCTCTTTTGATGACCCTCTGCTTTACCAAGCATTGTGTCCTCCAGGGACTGGTCCTTCTTGATAACATATTCAAAGTATGTGAGATGAAGTCTTGCCATCCTCGTTTTTAATGAGCGTTCTGGGTGTACTTCTTCCAAAACAGATTTGTTCATTCATCTGGCAGTCTATGGTAAGTTCAGTATTCTCCTCCAACACCATCATTCAAAGGCATTTATTCTTCTCTGGTCTTCCTTATTCATTGTCCAGCTTTCACATGCGTATAAGGCAATTGAAAACACCATAGCTTGGGTCAGGTGCACCTTAGTCCTCAAAGTGACATCTTTGTTTTTAACACTTTCAGGAGGTCTGTTGCAGCAGATTTGCCCAGTGCAGTGTGTTTTTTGTTTTCTTGACTGCTGCTTCCATGGGTATTGATTATGAATCCAAGTAAAATGAAATCCTTTACAACTTTAATGTTTCCTCCATTTATCATGATGTTGCTTATTGGTCTGATTGTGAGGATTTTTGTTTTCTTTATGTTGAGGTGTAATTCATGCTGAAGTCTGTGGTCTTTGATCTTCATCAATAAGTGCTTCAAGTCCTCTTCACTACTCTGTCCTATTGGGTCACCATGAGTTGGAATCGACTCAATGACAGTGGGTTTTTGAGTTTAACTCTGAGATCAGGAACTGCTGGACAGTTTTAGGCAGAAGAGTGACTGATCTGACGGATCCTGTTATATTTTAACAGGATTTCTCTGACTGCTGTGTGGAGAATAGATTGTAGAGAATAAGGACTGAAGCAGGGAGCCTAGTTAGGAGGCTATTGTAGTAATCCTTTCATCCAAACAGGGTAAATAAAAAAAAAAAAAAACCAGCTGCTGTCGAGACGATTTTGATTTATGGCTATCCCAAAGTGCTTTATAAATCAGTAAGTGGTAAAGTAAATTTCCAGTTGGTTTAAGTAATAAAGAGATCAAAGACTACAGTCATTCATCTGTCTTTAATTCAGTGTGACTAGAGATTAAACATACATAGAACTGACTTGTAACACAGTGACCATGTGGCATCCAAAAGACACCCACTCGAGAGTATTTAGGTAGAGATTGATTTTCTTAGCTATTTATGCAAAAATGTAATTTAGAGCAGATGTTGTTTTTAAAGGCTTAATATCAGCATAACCTTTCATTTGGTGAAGATTTTCTATTTTAATTAACCCTCTTCTCTGTGGTTATGAGTTGCCAAAGGCTTTAAGGAATAGACTTTTCTGAGATAAAATTATTCCCCTGATATTTTTGCCATGTTATTTTGCCTATTATTATAAACTGCTGTAAGGTTGAAGGAAAAAAAAGAGATATCAAGCGTATATCTTTGAACTCGATTATCAGTCTTAAGTATAATTCTAAATAAAATGGGTGGGTATTTTATTGTGAGCCAAGAGCACAGATATATCTATGTTTTGCTTCAGCTGCTGCTTTTGACACCTTAGTGGTTAGGTGTTGGCTCAGGTGTCAGTTTGAGAGTATTCTGAGAGTTAAGAACCAGAATAAAAGACAAAACATTTTTTAAAATAAAAATCAGTATGGGGAGGAGTTTTATTATAAGTTGTATGCAACCTAATCTTAATAATTAGAGCATTAATTTAGAAAACTTTTTTGAGGTTATTTTATAATCCACAAAAGGTACTGGAATACTCACCTGAGTTCCTCTGAAGCACAATTCAGCTGAGCTTTACTGCCCTGGAAATTTTGTTACAATTTATATCATCAGGCTGGATTCAGGACCTGGTATTTGCAGGGCATAAACGCTTTAGCAGTACTTCTTAAACTATTTCCCACCCGTTGATGTATACAGGCAGGCATTTTTAATGGTTATTTATTTCATGTGTATTACAAAAATATAACTCATCAAAATCCTTGTGCTTAGGGTAAATCTAATATATATAAATATATATGTAATCTGAAGAAATAAGAAAATAATACAGGTGGAACTCAGATATGGCAAAAATTATAATAGCTAGAATAATGAGGAATTTACAGTAGTGTGCTCTGTAGACCAAAAATATAGGACTCACCTGAGATGCTTATTAAAAATGTAGATTCTTCTTCTTAGATCCACAGAATCAGGATTTCTGGGCCATTTCTCTGCATCTTTAACAACATTCCCAGGTGATCCTTACGCACACTAAAGTTTGAGAACTGTTACTTGTCTTAGTTATCTAATGCGACTATAACAGAAATTTCACAAGTGAATGGAACAAACAAGTTTATTCTCTCACAGCCTAGTAGGCTAGAAGTCCAAATTCAGGGCACCAGCTCCAGGGGAAGGCTTATTCTCTCTGTTGACTCTGGAGGAAGGTCCTTGTCATCAATCGTCCCTTAGTCTAGGAGCTTCTCAGCACAGGGACCCCAGGTCCAAAGGACCTCTGCTCCCAGCACTGCTTTCTTGGTGGCATGAGGTCCCTCTGTCTCTGTGCTTGCTTCTTTCTTTTTTATCTCAAAAGAGATTGACTCAAAATACAACCTAATCTTATAAATTGAGTCCTGCCTCATTAATATTAACTGCCTCTAATCCTGCCTCATTAACATCATAGAGGTAGGATTTACAACACATAGGAAAATCACGTCGGATGACAGAATAGTGGACAATCACACAGTACTGGGAATCATGGCCTAGCCAAGTTGACACACATTTTGAGGGGGGACACAGTTCAATTAATAACACTGATCGAACTAGATTGCAGAGGTACAGGGACTGGAGGAAGCTGATTTGTGGTCCTCCAAACTTGTCCTGATATTTGAACATTAGATTGAGAACTACTATTCAGTGGCAAAGTATCTTACTCCTATTTTCTAACAGTTTTTGCCACTCCAAGACATAGCCCTTGATTATAAGACAGTTCCATGATAATAGGTATTACGTCTTGGTTATCTTTTTTGTTTCCCTCTCTTGTCTTTCTAAATTGCCTGGCCCATAGTAAATGTCAGGTGAATAAATGAATACCTGCATTAATTCATCTGTATTTTTATGCTGCTCTCTAATTGTCCACAGCCCGTCATACTACTTACACTTGCCCTTTCCCCTCAGAATTTCACCTGTCATCCTTATTCTATCTGCCATCTTGTTCAGAACTTCTCTTCTGTCCCTGGGTGGCACAAATGGTTTATGCTTGTCTACTAACCAAAAGGCAGGTGGTGCGAACCCACCCAGTGGCACAGCAGAACAAAGGCTTGGCAATCTGCTTCTATAAAGATAACGGCCAAAAAACCACTATGGAGCTCAGTTCTGCTCTTATATGTGGGGCACCATGAGTTGGGATTAACTCGAGGGTGATGGGTTTAGATTTTTGTTTTAGTGTACTCTAAAATAGGCAGTAATGACATTATCAAACATGAATGTGTTTGCTTATATGTTTAGTGGAATACTTGATTGTATAGCTTTGCTGTAGATATATTATTCTGTACTTATACAGAGATCTGAGTATCAGATAATTTTCCTTCAGTAAACAATAAATCATTGTTCCAGCAAAAAAAAAAAAAAAAAGCTTCCCCTTCTCCAATATTCTTAGACATCTATTAGGTGTTGATCTGATGGCCGTATTCATTCTTTTATCCAGCAAGTCTTTATTGAACAGTCACCGTCAGACCGTGGGAAGACATTGGCTAATAAGACATAGCCCGTCTTCAGGAAATTTTTAATTTTTAGTCTAGTATGGGACACAGACATGTTTAGTTACAAGCATCATGATAAGTGGTGTGATCACCTACAGGAGATAAACGAACATATAACCTATCTTTAAGGAAATCCAGGAAGGCCTCACAGAGAAGAGTTCTAATGAGCAGTGGGCGTACCTGTGTCAGAGGCTGTCGGAAGAGCAGCAAGGAGGATGAGGAATGAAAAAGGGGTCTCCCGGAGGTCACTGGTAATTTTTAGAAGATAATTTTGAGAAAATTTGCCAAAAATGCTTTAGCATTTTCAAAGCATTGAAGTTTCAATAAATGATAAAGGTGTGGTGCATAAATCATTTTTAAAAGAAGCTTGGTGGTAAACAGAAAGACACAGCAAAAAACTTGAAGAGAGAGAGTCAAGAGAAAGGTTGTTTATGTGTCTTTTATTTCTTTTTTCTCCCTTAAAAAAAAACCTTAAAACATATTTGTAGACGTAAAGAAGAAGCCAATGTAGAGGGAGAGAGGAGAAACCAGAAAGGTTACAGAAAGGATAATTCATTAACTAATAAGGCATTCAATACATATTCTTTAATATCTATGTGTTAGGCACTCACTGTCCTAGTAGTTGGGGATGAGACAGACAAGCTTCTCATAAAGTAAGTCCCTGCAGAGGAGGGAAAGAGGAGACAGACAAGCCTCTCATAAAGTAAGTCCCTGCAGAGGAGGGAAAGAGGAATAGTATAAAAGATACAAATGAAATCTTAGAGCAAAGAAGTGAATGGAAGAAAATAGAAATTAAGAGATGAAGAAGAATGAAGTTGAAGGCATTCATTTCAGATGGATTACTTTTAATTAGAGGTAGAAATGACACAAGAGATATGTGGATGTATTTTAGAATGAGATTGTAATACAGAGAAGTCCTAAAAGTACTAAAAGTAGACTTTTCTAGAAGATATAGACTATCTTGATGGGGTGATGTGCGTGGAGAATTTGGGTGAAGTTTGGAGAGAAAGCACACTATATATAGTCACAAAGTAGAGGAGAAGAGCTGGTGAGAGAAAGTTTGATGGAAAGAGTTTTTTGTTTTGTTTTTTAATTGGTAGATGAAAGGGCTAGGCAGATTATGGGGGTGGGGGGAAATGAGTTTGGTTTTAGGCACATTAAATGAATATTTCTCTGAGATACTGCATGGTGTGGAATTGAGGTGAGTAGTCTAAGCCAGAATATAGATCTGGAAGTCATCAGTAAACAGGTGAATATTAATTGATACCTTGGGAGTAGCTGAGCTCACCCAAGAGATTGAAAAGTGAGAAGAGAAAAGTGTTGAGAACAGCCCCTTTGGGAACACTGACATTTAGGAGATCGGAGGGAATAGAAGATGCTGGAAAGCAGAATGTGAAGAAGTAGCCAGAGAGTTAGGAGAAAAACCATGTGAGAATGGTGTCACAGATTTCTAGAAGGGGTGGATTTATGAGAGTGAGAGAAATGGATTGTTTTTGACATGAGGTGTCTAATCTGAACTTTCTCCCATATCCCCTAACCTAATGAACACTACCATCATTTATCCAGTGGCCCAAGCCCATCCTCCACTCCCATCCAACGTTGTTTCAACATCCCCAAATCCTAGAGTATCTGTCTCCTTTATATGTTTTTAACTAATCGCCTCCTTGACCTTCCCACAGCTACTCCTTTAGTCCAGGTCTTGCCAGTCTCTTTGATTATTACTTCTTACAGCCACTTATTTAATTCAGTTCTTGTTTATTTCTTTGATAATTACAGTAGCCCTCTCACTGATTTCCTAGCCTCCCATTTAGTCTCCTTTAATCCATTTTCCACATTGCTACTGCTAGTGATAAATAACTACTATATGTTAAGTACTTGGGGCCCCTGGTGGTACAGTTTAGTGCTCGGCTGCTAACTGAAAGGCTGGAAGTTCAAATCTACCCAGAGGCACCTGAGAAGAAAGACTTGGCAGTCTACTTCTGAAAAATCAGCCATTGAGAACCCTATGGAGCACAGTTCTGCTCTGACACACATGAGGTTGCCGTGAGTTGGAATTGACTTGATGGCGACTGGTTCTTTGGGATTGAATTGAGTACTTTCCAAACACTTTGCTGAGTGGTTTAAATGGATCATCTTGCTTAACCCTCGCAACAGCCCTATTTTACAGTCGAGGAACTGGTGGTAGAGACATTAAGTAATATGTGATTAAGTAACATGTTCAGCTTACTCAGCTCATAAATGACAAAGGTAGACTCAAACTTCAGGGCCACCATGTTCCATTGCCATAGTGCCTCCAAAACACAATTCAGTCATGTTGCCCTCCTTCTTCTTTCTTTTTTTAAAATTTTTATTGTGCTTGAAGTGAAAGTTTACAAATCAAGTCAGTCTCTCATACAAAAATTTATATACACCTTGTTATATACTCCTAGTTGCTCTCCCTCTAATGAGACAGCACACTCCTTCTCTCCACACTCTATTTCCGTGTCCATACAGCCAGCTTCTGTTCCCCTCTGCCTTCTCATCTCCCCTCCAGACAGGAGCTGCCCACATAGTCTCATGTGTCCACTTGAGCCAAGAAGCTCACTCCTCACCAGTATCATTTTCTATCCCATCGTCCAGTCCAATCCCTGTCTGAAGAGTTGGCTTTGGGAATGGTTCCTGCCTTGGGCTAACAGAAGGCCTGGGGACCGTGACCTCCGGGGTTCTTCTAGTCTCAGTCAGACCATTAAGTCTGGTCTTTTTACGAGAATTTGGGGTCTGCATCCCACTGCTCTCCTGCTCCCTCAGGGGTTCTCTGTTGTGTTCCCTGTCAGGGAAGTCATCAGTTGTAGCCAGGCACCATCTAGTTCTTCTGGTCTCAGGCTGATGTAGTAGTCTCTGGTTTATGTGGCCCTTTCTGTCTCTTGGGCTCCTACTTACCTTGTGTCTTTGGTGTTCTTCATTCTCCTTTGGTCCAGGTAGGTTGAAACCAATTGATGCATCTTAGATGGCTGCTTGCTAGCGTTTAAGACCCCAGATGCCACTCTCCAAAGTGGGATACAGAATGTTTTCTTAATAGATTTTATTGTGCCAATTGACTTAGATGTCCCCTGAAACCGTGGTCCCCAAACCCCTGCCCCTACTACGCTGGCCTTCGAAGCATTCAGTTTATTCAGGAAACTTGTTTGCTTTTGGTTTAGTCCAGTTGTGCTGACCTCTCCTGTATTGTGTGTTGTCTTTCCCTTCACCTAAAATAGTTCTTATCTACTAATTTTTTTTTTTTTTGCTAATTAGTGAAAACCCTTCTCCTTCCATCCCTCCCCCCTCTTGTAACCATCAAAGAATATCTTCTCTGTTTAAACTATTTTTTGAGTGCTTATAATAGTGGTCTCATACAATATTTGTCCTTTTGCAACTGACTAATTTCACTCAGCATAATGCCTTCTAGATTCCTCCATGTTATAAAAACTTTCACGGATTCATAGTATTCCATTGTGTGAATATACCATAATTTATTTATCTATTCATCCATTGATAGGCCCCTTGGTTGCTTCCATCTTTTTGCTGTTGTAAACAGTGCAGCCATGAACATGGGTGTGCATATATCTGCTTGTGTAAAGGCTTTTATTTCTCTAGGATATATTCCAAGGAGTGAGATTGCTGGATTGTATGGTAGTTCTATTTCTAGTTTTTTAAGGAAGTACCAAATCGACTTCCAAAGTGGTTGTACGATTTTCCATTTCCACCAGCAGTATATAAGTGTTCCAGTATTTCCACAACCTCTCCAACATTTGTTATTTGTGTTTTTTGGATTAATGCCAGCCTTGTTGGCATGAGGTGGAATCTCATCGTCATGTTACCCTCCTTTATAAAACTCTTCAGTGGTTTCCATTGTCTTTAGGATAAAAATCCAGCTTCTTATATTGGCTCTTTTTGATCTGGCTCAAGCCTACCACTTAGTCTTCACATTATTCATGTTCTATTAAATTTTCTCCTCCGTCTCTGTGCTCCAGCCCTGAGGTACTTACATTTCCACTCTAGATGTTGTTTACGGTCTCCCTTGCCTTCAGGTGTTCTTCTAGATATGACCTCTTTTTTCCTACCTTTGCTGGTATACTCATCCTGAAAGCTTCCTCTGAAACCTCTCAGAATGTCTTCCCTGACTCTCCTCCCTCAGTCAGGGTTTTTGGGAGTTCCATGTGTCCCCTCAGCATCTCGTGCTCACCTCTGTCACGGTAGTACTTGTCACATTAAGAGTCCCCCCGCCCCCCAAAATATATATAAAACATTGAGTTTCCTCTAGATTTTGAGACCCTGGAAGGTAATAATTATTATTTTTATTCCCCTAGTTCCAGAAGCTCAGCAAATATTTCTGGAACCTAATTTGATGAATGTTAACAAAGACGTTTCAGTAACTTCAGGTAATCAGCCTCCCTAGTTTGCTTTCCCCAGGGGTGTAGAGGAGTTACCTCTTGGGAAGAGTAAACAAAGCTCTCTCCTAGCACCCTAACCCCAGGCAACCTGAGCAGCCTAAGTCATGTTTGTCTTCAGATTAGACTTAAAGTGTTGGAGTGATTTCAGGCCCCCTTCTTATTCCTGGAGCCCCGGTGGCACAGTGGTTAAGAGCTTGACTGTTAACCAAAAGGTCGGCAGTTTGAATCCATCAGCCATTCCATGGAAAACCCTATGGGGCAGCTCTTCTCTGTCCTGTAGAGTCACTATGAGTTAGAATCGACTCAACAGCAAGGGATTCCTATTCCCAATTGCTATACACCTGCTAATATAAAAATTGCTTTGGATCAAGTAGACACATGAGACTATGTTGGCATCTCCTGTCTGGAGGGGAGATGGGAGGGCGGAGGAGTGAGAAGCTGGCCGAATGGACCCAAAAAGAGAGTAGAGGGAAGGAGTGTGCCATCTCATTAGGGTGAGAGCAATTAGGAGTATGTAGCAAGGTGTATATAAATTTTTGTATGAGAGACTGACTTGATTTGTAAACTTTCTCTTAAAGCACAATAAAAATTAAAAAAAAAATTGCTAATTCTGAAGAACAGCACGGTACTGTGACCCTGGAGCCCAGCTGCCAGGGTTCCTGTTCCAGTTCTGCCATTTACTAGCTGTGTGGTCCTTGGCAAGCTACTTAACATCTCTGTGCATCAGTTTCCTTAACTGCAAAATTAAAATAATAATGATACTTATGGAGTCGTTTGAAGGATTAAATTAGTTAATATGTAGAATGCAGGTAGAACAGTGCCTGGTACATTGTAAGTAATTTGTAAGTGTTTTCTGTTAAAGTCAGAAATAGAAGGTCTAAAATACACTATCTGGTTAAGTAATGTGATCTGCAGTCCCTTTTAGGTATATTTAATTAGTCGATAAATGTAAATGACCATCAGCAGGTTCTTTCTTGTTTTGATTGGAGGTGGATATGAAGAGAACAGAAATGAAGATTTGTTCCTTCTAAGAAGAAAACAGTGAAAAACAGAAATACTGTAAAAGCAGAAACCTCTCAGATTTCAGTTTTGCTGAAAAAGACAAATAGAAGCTGTTTACTACATGATTTTTGTGAATAGCTGCAGCTTTTTTCTCCATTATTTCTGAAGCTTTCTGTTAACAATTTTACTGATTTTATTAATTAAAAAAATTCATTATTAGAGGTGTTATTGTATAGAATCACTTCACACATACATGCCATCCACCTACCCTCCTAGCCTTTACTTTTTTAAGCAACCTTAAACCCCGTGGACCCAGTAGCACGAAGATCATTACTTTGAAGAGTAAAGATGTCACAGGAACCAGAAATATTTGAAACCTTAAATGAGTGATTTTGGGGACCTTCTAAATTTACTGTTTACTGTATGCCCCAGATTGACTTAGGCTCTGGGCATCACATAATGGACACTTTTCTGCCTTGCATTCTAAAAGGAAATAATGAGACTCTTATTTTGGTCATATGAGGCCATTTTAACAGATGCTGAAACTTTTATAATACTGTGTTCACATCCTAGTTTCATGAATATTTCCATTCTGTGGTAGAGACCAGCATTATAAAAGTATGTGTTTAGATGAAGAAAAAGATGTTAGGTAAGATGTTCACATCCATAATAAATGATAGAATACACTGACATTAGATCCCAGACTTTTCTGCTATTATGAAAAACTGGTATTTATTGAGTATGCACTGAGTATGTTGACACTGCTGGATATTAGATGTATTTGATAGGATTATAAATACTATAGAAATGCAGCTCATGGCATAATTTGGTCTAAAGGAAAGCAGAATGAAGACTAATATTTGAGAGCTCACTGTGTGCCAGGCAGTGTGTTAGGTACTTTACATGGTTGTGTCTTTAGTAAGTATAGAACAGGTCATTAAGCCAAACTGACTTGGAATAATGATGAGCAAATCCGTTAGAATTATAAAATATTTTTAAAATAATGCAGGTCATATTACTTATGAGAACAGTAAAAAATAATAAACCAAACATTTTAAATAAAATGAAGTTAAAACCAAAACCAAATCTGTTGCCGTCGAGTCGATTCCGACTCATAGTGACCCTATAGGACAGAGTAGAACTGCCCCATAGGGTTTCCAAGGAGCACCTGGTGTATTCAACTGCTGACCTTTTGGTTAGCAGCCATAGCTCTTAACTGCTATGCCACCAGGGTTTCCAAAATGAGGTTAGGAAATTAAAATTTTAAATACATAAAAGATCTAAAGTTAATAATCACACTTTACAAAAATAAAAAGTACTTACAAATAGAAAAAATAATTTTTATACTTATAAATTGATTTTATACCAAACAAATCCTTGATGTGTTGAATCTTTGAATGGAAAAAAACTGCTTCATTTAATAGATTGGACTCCTTCTATGGACTGTCAGAAGAGAGACAACTTCAACTCCCAGATCAGAATGAAGGTTAAAGGGTAAAAGGAGAGATGTGATTATTATTTTGCTTATTTGAGATCAATTGAATAATGTAGAGTGATAATATAGATAATACAGATACAGAGGCTGCTTGTTCCATTCCTGCCACCACCCTTTCTCACGTCTGCATTCAGAGGGCACTGGGCAGACAGGACTGAAAGGATAAAATAAAGAAGTTTATTACCGAAAGGATCAGAGTGAACAATGTCGTAATAGGCTTTGACAGTCGTGTTTTTCCTTGGCTCTGTGCCCCACAACTCTCAGCTTCTTGCTGAATAGGTGTAGTTTACCCTGCAGAGGCAGCAGCAGCAGGTATACAGAGCAGGAAGAGAGAAGCTTTGGTACCAACAGCCGGGGTAAACTTGAGTGTTAGGATAACACTCACCATAGCCCTAAAACTACCACATTCCCCCCCTCTGGATTCTGACCTTTCACTTCATTTTTAGTGAGAGTCACAGAAATTCTTGGTGGCTTGCACTCTAATTAGAGCCCTGGTGATGCAGTAGTTAAGAGCTATGGCTGCTAACCAAAAGGTTATCAATTCGAATCTACCAGCTGCTCCTTGGAAATCCTATGGGGCAGCTCTACTGTGTCCTGTAGGGTTGCTATGAATTGGAACCACCCAGCAATGGGTGTGGTTTTTGTTTTGCTTTTTTTTCTCATTTTGTATTGTAAGTAGCCCTGATGACCATGAATCTTATCTAATATGACTAATTTAGTCTGGAGAGGAACCACCAGTATGACAGGTAGCAGCCAAGAAGGGCCCAAATAAGGTCAAGAGTCAGAGCCACTGAAAGTGTTACATGGTTAATTCTCTAGATGAACTGTAAGTGGACAACAGAGACTAGTGAGAGCATAAAGATTTGTTTTACGGAGGGAGAAGTTACACTCGTAAATAAAAACTTAATATCATGAAACTCAATTTTCAAAAGAGAATTTAGGTGGTTTTGCTCACAGATAACTTGAAAGTAATGAGTTTATTTAAATGATTCCAGATGTCGTAGTTTTAGTTTATATCTTATAGTAATTATTATTAAATTTTTGGAAAATGAACAGAGGTGGTAGATATTAACTGTTAAGAGTATATTTTGTCCATCTTTAAATTACAGCATTGTAATTGTAAAATTACAGTTACTCAGCAGTATTAAGAATGTAGGAAATGATAATTTAGATATTCTAGATTAGAAATTGGAGATTGGTTTATTAATAATCATTTTTATTTTTAAGAATTATGTTTTTCTGTTAAACTTTTGAAATATGAAAAAATGACATACCCATGACAGATGTTAGGAATGACAGGGCTTTGAAGTTTGGTGCCTTTGTTTACTTATATAACCACTTTATTATTGGACCTCTAAGGCCTTGCTAGTTCTTTTTCTTACCAGACTCCTCAGTATGACTAGGTATCCAGACTCAAGAAGAACACATTTGTCTGTTCAGTATGTCAGTATATGCTGTTATGGCAAACTGTATGCAAATTATTAATCTGGTATCATCAGTCCATTTTATATAGCCTACTGAACAGTTATAAATTGGTATAGGTTTAGTCATTCTTGACCTATCAAATTTTTAATGAATGACCTTGAGGGGTGGAGTGGATCTCACTATTAGTTCTTTACTCACCATCTACCCAAGGGAGATTATCACATCAAATTAGAATTAAAAGATAGGAATTCTTTTAGTTTAAACTGGAAGTTTCTGTTTTTGCCCCAGAGGAAGACAGTATGTGCCTAAAATTTTAAGGAGGCAAACTAGTATTCTACAGCTAGATAAACCTAGTTTATCAATCAAAGAAACTCAAGCAACCAAGGAAAATATAGATAAATTGAACTTCATCAAAACTGAAAAATTTTGGTGCATCAAAGGACATCAGCAAATGGGAGAAAAGACATCCACAGAATGGGAGAAAATATTTGCAAATCATGTATCTGATAAAGGTCTAATATTCAGAGTATCTAAAGAACTCTTCAAACTTAACAACATAAAGACATCCTAATTATTAAAAGATGGACAAAGAACTTGAATAGACATTTCTCCAGAGAAGATATACAAATGGCCAGTAAGCACATGAAAAGATGTTCAACATCATTAGTCGTTAGGGAAATGAAAATCAAAACCACAATGAGATGGCACTTTATACTAACTAGGATGGCAATTAAAAAAAAAAAAACTGGAAAATAACACATATGGGCATGTACGTGGAGAAATTGTAACCTTTATTTATTTAGGGTGAGAGTGTAAAATAGTGCAGCTGCTGTGGAAAACCGTTTGTCAGTTTGTTTCCTTTATCCTAGTAAGTATATTGATTGATTTCTATATATTGAATCACCTTTGCCTTCCTGGGATAAATCCCACTTGGCATGGCATATATCTCTCTTAATATGCAGCTGGATGCAGTTTGCAAATATTTTGTTGAAATTTTTGCATCTATATTTATAAAAGATACTTGTCTGTAATTTTCTTTTCTTGTAATATCTTTAGCTTTGGTATCAAGATACTACTGGCTTCATAGAATGAGTTAGAAAGTGTTCCCTCCTCTTCTGTTTAAGTGGGTATTGTGTTAAGTCGCCAAGTTTGTGGTAATTTGTTATGCAGCAGTAGAAAACTAATATAGCTGCCACAGAAAACAGCCAGAAAGTATGTGCCTCCTGATGGAAGAATGGACCACTACCTGTGAAACAGCCTTGCAAAAAAAAAGAAAGAAAGAAAAACAAACCAAAGCCTGAATCTGATCAAGCCACTAGTTGAGATCCAACTACCAGTTTACAGTTAATGAGGAGCATGTTAAACTGTGGCAAGGGGACAAATCAGCAAAATCCAGATGTTATCAGAAAGATTTCAGGCAGGAGAACATATACCACACTCACACTCAGTTTAATGTAACTTATAAGGAAGTTCTTTGAACAGGTGTTAAAGGAGTGAAAAAGCAGAAAGAGAAAATGAGGAAACATGGAGACAGTAACTGCAAGAAGCAACTATCAAACCGAGAGCTGAAGGAAGAAAGAATGAAGTTGGGTTATTAGAACCGAGAAGCTTGGAAGAGGGTCTGTGGAGCTTGGACTCGACTCTGAGATTGGGCCTCTGCCCAGCTGGTACTGATACCTCTGAGGGGCAAGTTGAAGCTGGTTTTGGGAGGGGGTGGGAAGCTGGAGACTGGGAACAACTGCCAGGTTCAGAGTGAGGGCTGTCGTTGGGGCGACATAGGAACAGCAAGGTCCAGAGTGAGGGCTGTTGTTGGGGTGACATAGAAACAGAAAGGTCCGGAGTGAGGGCTGTGGTTGGGGCGACATAGAGACAGCAAGGTCCAGAGTAAGGGCAGTTGTTGGGGTGACATAGACAGCAAGGTCCAGAATGAGGGCTGTTATTGGGGTGACATATAGACAGCAAGGTCCAGAGTGAGGGCTGTTGTTGGGGTGACATAGAAGTAGCAAGGTCCAGAGTGAGGGCTGTTGGGGTGACATAGAAGCAGCAAGGTCCAGAGTGAGGGCTGCTGTTGGGGTGACATAGAAGCAGCAAGGTCCAGAGTGAGGGCCGTTGTTGGGGTGACAGAAGCAGCAAGCAAACAGGAAGGAGCAAAAACTTTCTCACCTCCCCTAGCCACCTTTCTGGGATCCCTCTAGTGCTCCTGTTGAAGAGCCTGACAAAGGAGAAATGTAATTTTTAAAAAAGTCTCGGTCCCAGCATTACTAAGGACGGGTTTGGAGCTCAAAGACCATAGCTTAATAATTGGTGCAATAATCAACTCAGTTCTTTCAATTAATAAATTTTAAGAAAAAAATACATTGATGGAGGAGAAACCTATTAATTAAAAGACCTATCAACTCATTGTAATGTGTGGATCATATTTGGATCCCAAGCTAAACAAACCGTAACAAGTATTATGAGATACTTATATTGGATATCAGATTTATTTTTAATTTTCTTAGAGGTAAGAATGGTATTATGGTTATTCTTTTAAAAGTTCTTAGCTTTTGGCGATCCAGTCTGAAATATTTAAAGATAGAATGATATGATGTCTGGAATTTGTTTCCCAATAGGACTGGAGGAGGAGAAGTGAAGGCGGTGTTGAAGGGACAAGATTGACCACATATTGGTGGTGGTTAGGGTGGATGACGGATATATGAGGTTACTTTTACTCTTCCTTCTTCTTCTCCTTTGTATATGTTCAGAATTTCCCATAGTAAAAAGTTTTTGAAAAATGGACAAAGTTGTCTTGTTAAACCTTTTTTTAACCTCTTAGATTGACAGGAAGCTTTTCTTGATCATAAACACTGATAGTGAGAAAACCAGTTCTGGTATACAGTTTTGCATTTTGACGATGTCTAAGAATTACAACACACATACCTTCGATGCCGTAATTCCAGTTCCAGGTGTGACGTGTACATGTATGTGAAGACATTTGTACATGGATTTTCACTGAAGCAATAGCAAAGGTTTGGAAACAACCTAAATATCTAACAATGGAGAGGGAACTAGTTTAATAAATTATGGTGCAATCATGCTATGAAACACTATCCAGTTATTAGAGAATGAAGCAGCTCTGTAAGTACTGACATGGAATGATCTCCAAATAAGAAAGCAAGATACAGACCAGTGATTATAGTTTGCCATACTATGCTGTCATTTGTGTACTCTCCAAAAAGGATATTATACTTGAATCTGTCTAGATTGTCTTTGGAAAGATAGAAACTGTTGCCTCAGGGACAGGGAACCAAATGCCTGGGGGAGTTCAGGAGTGGGAGGAAGACTTTCTTTTTCACTGAAAGTACAATAAAAAATACTTTGAGAGCAGAGATGAATCACTGTTTTGGGCTGTAAGTATGGGGAAAACTTTATGAAGAACAAAGATAATAAAAGCTTACAATTGCTTTTATCTAACAAAAATAGAAAACAGTAACAGGTAATGATAATAAAAAAAATAGCTATCGCTAAATATAAAATGATTTTACTTACAAGTAGAAATGTCATCTGGATTTTAATTTTTTTTTAAGGTGGTGATAGTGGACTGGATGGGTTAGGAGGACCAGGTGTACAGCTAGGAAGCCCAGATAAGAAAAAGCGCAAGGCAAATACACAGGTAAATTGACATTTTCTTTAGTGACATTTTTTCTTCTGTGGTATGATCAGGTTGATGAAGTAAATTTAAATTTGCTTATAGGTTTTATTTCCTATCATCATTCAGAACCTAATAGTGCATTCTGCAGTGATTATATATATATATGTAAATATATATACAATGTATGTATACAAATATGTATATAAAATATTTATATATATATATTTTTTAACTTTGCAACCAGTAGCTTTTGCTGGCCAGTTGGCCTGGAGTAGATACTGGAAGAAGAAGGAAATGTGGGCAGAAATATTGAAGTGTTTCTTATTAAAACTAATTTAAGGGGTAGATTTTTAAAAAGCAGAAATGCCTATAATCCTATTAAAAGATTGAAAAATACCTGAAAACACATTTAGCCTGAAATGATGTTACACTGTGATAGTAACTCAGTATTATGTGTAGCTGGTTAATCAGTCGTGGGGGAGACATCCTTTGTGTAACCCGTGGCTCTAATAGTTACAGATTCAGGCTTTCATGTTCTTATTCTCTATAAATTTGAAGCATTCTTCTTATGATAAAGGCTATGCATAAGTACATGTGTACAGATTACATTTTTTTTCTTTTTTCATTTTGGCCACCATCTGTTAAATTTACCAGGTGACTAAAACTGGCCGTTTATTTTTCCAGTCTGAGAGCTACAGCTTTGGGAATACTTTACATAGCTTCACCCTGAAGTTAAAATTTAGATCCTGCTTATTGTTATTTAATTTTATGACTACCTATCTTTGATTATAATGCTTTAGTATTTTAAGTGAAAGATGCTAGAGTATTGGCAAGCATGTTAAACAAAAATTATGATGAGAAAGCTGTCTTGGAAAGCTAAATAATTTGGAGGTTTTAAGTAAAAATAGAATTGTGCTCAGAAAAGCATATCTTATGCCCTTTCCTAAAAGAAACTTACATATTTTTATCATTAAGTATAATTAAATATAAACATGAATTGGACTTGAGAGGTCAAGTGAATTAAACTTCTGTGACATTGCAGGAAAAGTTGACCAAAACCAGGTTCATAGGTGTTAAGATAACAGGAAAATGTTAATGACTTCTTTGATCAAAACCATGTGTTTTACTTTGCCTTCTCATTTCAGGGGCCTTCTTTTCCTCCATTGTCTGAGTATGCGCCACCACCAAATCCAAACTCAGACCATCTAGTGGCTGCTAATCCGTTTGATGACAACTATAATACTATTTCCTATAAACCACTACCTTCGTCAAATCCGTATCTTGGCCCTGGTTATCCTGGCTTTGGAGGCTATAGCACATTCAGAATGCCACCTCACGTTCCCCCCCGAGTGTCTTCCCCGTTCTGTGGTCCTTACTCTCTCAGGAATCAGCCACACCCATTTCCTCAGAACCCTCTGGGCATGGGTTTTAATCGACCTCATGCTTTTAACTTCGGGCCACATGATAATTCAAGTTTTGGAAATCCATCTTATAATAATGCACTAAGTCAGAATGTTAACATGCCTAATCAACACTTTAGACAAAATCCTGCTGAAAACTTCGGTCAGATTCCTCCACAGAATGCAAGCCAAGTATCTAACCCTGACTTGGCATCTAATTTTGTCCCTGGAAATAATACAAATTTTACTTCCCCATTAGAATCTAATCATTCTTTTATTCCTCCCCCAAACAATTTTGGTCAAGCAAAAGCACCACCCCCAAAACAAGAATTTAGTCAAGGAGCAACCAAAAACACGAATCAAAATTCCTCTGCTCATCCACCTCACTTAAATATGGATGACACAGTGAATCAGAGTAATATTGAACTAAAAAATGTTAATCGAAACAATGCAGTAAGTCAAGAGAATAGCCGTTCCAGTAGTGCTGAAGCCACAAATAACAACCATGCAAATGGGACACAGAGTAAGCCACGACAAGCTCGAGGCACAGCCGAGGCCTGTGCCACCGAGAAAGGCAGTAAATCCTCTCTCCACCCAAGCCGCCACGGCCATTCATCTTCTGACCCAGTGTATCCTTGTGGAATTTGTACAAATGAAGTGAATGATGATCAAGATGCCATCTTATGTGAGGCTTCTTGTCAGAAATGGTTTCATCGGATCTGCACTGGAATGACCGAAACAGCTTATGGCCTCCTAACTGCAGAAGCGTCAGCAGTGTGGGGCTGTGATACCTGTATGGCTGACAAAGATGTCCAGCTCATGCGCACCAGAGAAACGTTTGGTCCACCCACTGTGGGCAGTGATGCGTAAACACAGGCATTAACTCGAGCGTCTCACCGGCGGATTACAGAGGTTTGGTGACACAGGATTTTAACGTTCTACATTATTTTTTTAAATGCACACACAGAGGTGATTTATCTTTTAGTTTTTATGAATATTCCACTTCAGTAGTAGGACAAGTTTTGTATTGTCTTTGTTGGCTCTCGTAAATGAGAATAATATATATGGGGGTGCTTTAGAAAGCACCGTACAGATAGGTGTTAGTTGTTGTTGCTTATCATAAAACACAAAAGCCTCTTGAAGCTTCAAAATAATATCCAGCAAATGTAGGCAAGTTTTAACTTTTAAAAGTTAGAATCATTGAAAGATGTATATTTCATTGCTGAACTTTGAAGGTGTCATGTTCAACATTTAGTTCGAAACGTTTTTCAAGTATATACTTAACATGTTTTCAGAACAAAATGTGCATAGCTATAATATTAGGGGAAGCATGGATGTTTTTAATGAATGTTTTAAAAAATATTAGTGTATGACACCAGATACGTCAATCACAAGATAATTCCTTGAAATTGGTGACTTTGATATTTCCAAGTCAGTCTTTCCAGGATATCTGTTTGTACAGGTAGGAGACAGATCTTAGGATATAGTAGAAGCTCAGTATTGATTAACTTGTGGATTGTACCACATGAAATTGCTAATATTCAGTCACTTGAAAATTGAACACAATTAGTAGAGTTGATGTAAAGTATGTTTCCAGTTGTGCTATTTAGAATTATAACAGGATTATGCCCTTCAATTTTCTTTGATTATTGAGCTATTTTTTATAGAAAAAAAGAAAGTATCCCCAGAAGAATTGAGGATACTTTTTTTATGACTTTAAACTAGGATATATTGCAAATAAGGCAGGTAGAAACATCAATTTGGCCTGCTAGCAAAAAACTCCTCAGTGGTGGTTTAAAAATTTTTGTTTGGAACCCGATTTTCAGAAATGAGCCTCAGAGGGAATCAGAATCCATTTTGAACAAAGATCAAGTTTAAGGTTAACTCACAAACCGCAATTCGTAGCCTGGCAGCTGACCTGGGAGTTTCTGTCGTGACTTGGAGGAAGTGTACAAAATCGACAAGAGAGTACCCTCTTGAGAAGTGATAAAAAATGGAGACAGTTTGAGATGTGCGCATTAAGATTCAAAACAGCGAAAAAAGATTTTAAACAGCAAAAACCCATTTTTGAAGTGGATCGTAGCTTATGACCAAAAAAAAAAAAAAAAAGGATACTGTATCACAACTGACAGCAGTTTATACAATGGTTGGATGTTGATGAAGCTCCCGAACATGCGCAGTTTGTACAATGGTTGGATGTTGCTAAAGCTCCCGAACATGCGCAGTTTGTACCATGGTTGGCTGTTGATGAAGCTCACGAACATGCGCAGTTTGTACAATGTTTGGCGGTTGATGAGGCTCCCGAACATGCGCAGTTTGTACAATGGTTGGCTGTTGATGACGCTCCCGAACATGCGCAGTTTGTACAATGGTGGGATGTTGCTGAAGCCCCTGAACATGCGCAGTTTGTACAATGGTTGGCTGTTGACGCTCCCAGACATGCGCAGTTTGTACAATGGTTGGCGGTTGATGAAGCTCCCAAACATGCGCCAGCATTATCACTGCAACCCAAAAAGGTCTGAAGACCGTGTGTATGGGGGTCTGCGAAAGGGATAATTCATGGCTATTTAAATCTGAAACAATGACAGCAACAACATATTGTCAAGAAATCAAAATGACGCCTGAAAAATTTGATTTAAAAATGTCTTTCCATTAACAAACACTTTTACTTACAGCACTTGACCTCGCATGTCATATACCACTGAACTGGTTTATAAAATTATGTCATGTCCACCGTAGTCACCGGACCTTCATCCAATGGATATCATCTTTATCATCATATGTAGCTTTTTCTAAGAGACAACACACTCCCCAATTGAGAAGCAGTAACTGGAGAATTTGATCAATTTATACAGTCCAACAAATTATGAATTTTATAAAAGTGAAATATGCTATTTAATATCCTGTTAGAGAAAAAAAGTTAATGCTCCTGGTGCATATTTTGATTTTGAGTAAAACTGACTTTTTAAAATACAGTGTTTTAATTTTGACCTGCAAAAACAGCAATTTCATATGGTACAAGGTAATAATAATAGTTTTCTCCATTTACCCCCTTGACTAGTCAGAGGTGAGTACAAAGTATTTTCAAAAGTCGTGAAATATATATCTTTACAATGTTAGGAAACAAAATGATACGAACTCTAGTATTAGGTACTCCTTTGTGTGTGAACTTTACCAGCTGAAGTAGGTTAAAATGCAGTATATTTGGCTGACTGACATTTGATGATATTCAGTAGTATACTTGAAGATCTCATTTTGCTAATGCTGTATTTTTTGTTAGAGATATGTAATTTTTTAAATGTGTAGGGGTCTAGTTGTTTTCTCTTGAAATTCCAGTGAGTGCTGACTTTCAAGAAATGATGCACTGCATGCCGTGTGCCAGTCCTAGCATCAGACCATGATTTCTTATGACTGAGCAGAGTAGATGCTGTGAGTAGGACCTTCTAGTGCTCTCAGGAGTTAACATTTCATGTGATAGTACTTGAGTTGTGCGCCGTTGTTAAGGTTGATTATGCAGTGTCTTAGCCCTATGTTGCTTACAGTGTCAGTAGTTAACTGTTTTTGTGAAAATGAAATAACCGCTCCCAGCTAATCTAAAGATACTTGGTTTGCAATATGATTCTTTCATTTCCCATTTCCAAGTAGTAGTTTTTAAAAACTTACAAACAAGTGAATTTTTATTCACATGTTTAGACCCTCAAAGCACCTTACTTAAATAAGAATCTGTAAATATTCAAAAGAAAAACACGTAGTTGATTCTGGCAATGAATCCTAGCCAAAATATCATCATAATTGATGAATGTTTGTATTCATTTAAGTTAATAATTTCCTACTAGTTCCACATTTGTCTCTCCGTGACACTAAGTCAGAGTTGTCTAGATGCATTTTGGTAGGAGAATGATGAAGTGTAACAATGGTCCAATGCTAATTTGCCCACTTTGACCCAAACAAAGCCATTATACAAATTGATATGGTTTTCTTAGGACAAGCAGTGAGCTGTCCTGACTTTAAAACTGTGCAGCGGTGGGAAGAAACGCATACAGGTGGAATACTCATCCAGAAACATTGCATCTGCTCTGGTGTAATCCTTATGTACAGAAAATCATACACACACAGTAACTATCAGGAAATCATAGGAGTTTCTCCTACATTGTCAGGTTTTGCCAAAGTTCAGCCTGACTAGCTGTCAGCAGCCAGGCTCCCTGACCCAGGCCAGGTTACTTATGGGAAGGAAGTGTAAAGGCATTGGTTCCTTTCTCAGAGCTGCTTGTTCACTCACTGGAGAATCCCTGACCCACTTGCTTCTGGATGCTACTGGGCTCACTAAGACTGACAGAGCTTTGCTTGTAGAAGAAAATAAAATGTTCTTCAGATAGAATGCTTAGAATTAGATCTTTGGTCAGTGTTTTCCTTTTGTGTGAAATACTTTAAAGTACTGCTGTTATGATTCTTATCCAATTAGAAAGCTGTGTAAATAAAGCTGAAAAATGTACTAGTGCTTATTCTTCATAGGTAAACACTATATCAAGAAATTCAGTGTTTGTTTTCTTTGATTAGACTCCCAGCTCTGCCTAGTGGTAGGGAAAACAAAACAAAACCAAACCTCTTAATAGTATAGGTCACCATGAAATCTGCCAATTTTTATCACCCCAATAAAATAATTAGCAAGAATCTTTCATCTAAATTCTTTCAGACATGTTTGTCTTGAGCATATTGAGTGCTAATACTTACTGTCCAGCAAACTGTAGTAATTGTGTTTAACAGCAAGAGAGTATATAAGCAATAATTTTGTTTAAGGAAGCTCTGAAGAGTTTGGATTTTTTTTTTGCTGGTGTAGAAAGGGTCCATATGCCTGCACATTTGTGCTATTTTGGATTTTTTTAATTAAAAATATTTAACTAAAATCATCCAGGCTCCCAAAGTTCATTTGTAAATAGTGGTCTAGAACTCTGTATAAAATGATTAGATTCCTGGGGACACTCCTAAAAGTTTATTTAAACCATAATGTAGTTAACCAATAGTATCATTCCGAGGTGTCAGTCTTCTTTAGGGAACCCATCACTGTCAGAGAGAGAAAGAAGCAGAGGTCTTTCCTTGTTCCTGATGTGTAAGATTAAGTTCTTTGGTGTGTTTCCTAGTTGCCCTAAATTCACCAGCAGAATGCTACATAAACAGACTTGCTTTCCCCCTCCTGGATTCTCTGTACTTCAAAACTTCTTATCTTTCCTCCGGCCAAATTCTCGTTTCTTTATGTAGCAGTGGTTGGCCAGGTTTTAAGAGAAAAGCAAGCATTTTTCACTAAGAGGTGAATGAAATTAGTGAAGCAAGTGGGATTAAATTTCTTTAAAAAAATACTTTATTCAGAATGAACCTTTAATATCTAATATTTCAGACAATATTACCACATTCTAGGCACTGTGATAAGCATTATTTTTAGTGAGTTGATTGATACTGTCTTGGGATTACTTCCCAATTTCCTTCAAATTGTGGCTTTTCACAGCTTCCTTTCCTCTGCTTCTGAACTCAGTTTTCTCCCAAGTTTTATGTAACTGCCCCTTTCTCTCTCCTCCACCTATCCCGTAAAAAAATCCCGTAGAGCAGTATAAAAGTCAACTGTGCATTTGCCAACTCTTGGTGGTACAATGATGGGTTTGGAGATACCCCTGGAGCGAGTTGGCTAGGATGGCATTAACATGTCCCAAGATAAGTGGTCCAGGGGAGATGAAGGGAAGAAAGTGGCCGTCCATAAGCCAGGCATTAATACAGCAGAGGCTGCCTGCATGCACTTGAAAACTGTAATGAAACCTAGTGGATGAACTTCATCTTTGTTGTGTTTTGTCCATAATACGTGACTTGCTGTTATACTAGGACTTACTCTAAATACGTGTACCTTTCTTGTTCTCTAGTTGATGTAGGTGATGTTGCTTGTTAGTTAAAATATTATCTTTTATAAAAGAAAGTCCTGCTTCTTATCATGATGTATGTGACTTAAATGACTGTTTCATATTAAAACTATTTCTTCCTTATGTACTGTTTACATATACCTCTTTTTGGGATATTAGTTCAGTACTTTTATATAAATCTGAGTGTGTTCCACATTGGTGACATGTATTTTTGCAGTAATTTTTTGTTTTGTTTTTAGAGCATGTCTGAGGTAACACATGCACTAGTGCTGTGGTCTGTGGCAAAATTACTGTAATTCAAATTGGAACAAAATGTTTCCAGACTTTGTCCAACATTTATTCCTATGGCAAAGGAAATTACTATGTAATACTAATTATTTCTTATGCTGGTATGTTTTAAGCTACTCTATGAAGTATGTGAAACATCAATATTTATGGATTAGTAGATGGCCTGATGTCTTTGAAATGAGAGGGCAAAATTTGCTGTTAGCAATTCATGCATTCATAACACAATAAATACTTCTTAAAAATTTGATCTTCCACTTACAGGTATGATTTAATAAGAACTTAATATCTTAAGGGACAGTGCATATTAGGATGTTTTCTTTTTCTTTTTTAGCCTCTACTATTAAAACGATATACTAGACTTTAAACTTACGTGTTCCAGTTAAAAAAGATAATCATTCACTCCCTTATAACCAGAATAAGAAATCTTTACTTACTAAATAAATTTATGCTTAGGATAGCATAAAACTCCACTAATTTACTTAGGATTTGTAATTATCGATACAAGGACTTGAATGGTGTTTGCTTTGTACTATCTGATGAAAGGATTTGTTCATAAAACTCATAACCAAGGTTTTGATCTCGAGGGCAATTTTTAAAAGCTTTTTAGAAGCATTTATTTTAGAATACTAGCTAAAAAGCATTCTTACTAAGTCATTAAAACAAATACCCAAAGGAACTATATTAGGTAGTACGCCAATACAAATTTGTATATTTAAAATTATATGCTTGAAAGAATACTTGAGTGCTTAAACTGCATATCTCTAAAATATTCAAATTTTTAGATATCAATTCAAACTACCCTGAATTAGTGTGGTCTTACTATCAATGATGTATGCTACAAAATGGCTACCTATTTTATATTAGTGGTATCTCTATAGAGCAGCATTTTAGACATGGTTGTGGCATATTTTGTACATTTCATTGTCTGCTATTGATAGGATTGAGATAGCAATAAACCTGATTTGGTTCTTAACATTTTTAATGCCAGGTACTGTACTGTTTCATGATCCCATTACAGTTGACGTTAGTGCCCAATATTTTCATGGGTCTATTTTTTGTGTTAAAATTTAGTGTTACATGTTAGGGGTTTATTTTTGTCTTGTATTTTCATGCATAATCTTTCAGAACTGGGTCCGTTTCTGACTAAATCATAGATATTTAAAGAAGTATTAATAGTAAATGATTCATGAATTGCTTTGTGGAAAATTAAAGCACGAATGAAATGACTAGATTACCCCAAATTGTTTATTTTCTTTGCATGGCTAGTGTACAGGTTACAATTTTCAGAGAAATAAAATTGGCTTGGTAACTGATTGGATATAGTAGATAATGGATAGTTTGACTGTTTAAGGGCTTCCAAGTGTTAAGTACAGTCTCAATTTTTAATTACTTTGTGATAGTCATTATAAATAGTAATAATCCAATTCTTTTTCTTTTTGAGGTATTTAACTCTTAAAAATTTTCCCTTCTCATCCCTTTCCCTTCTTCCCTATACACCATGCTAGAATTTAAAATTGGAGGAGTTTAGTTTGTCTTCCACATTTTAGCTTTTTATTCTGTAGGTAAGTAGTTAGACAAGTAGAGGTGCTCTGTCCAAACAGTCGGTGTTATTGTTGGCCATTGTTTTCAGGGATAATGTTAAGTGTCATGTGTATTGTATAAGGAATGTTGTTTATCGGTCTATAGACCTACTATTCCTAAAAATAATGTATAGCAGGCTTTCTTGAACAGTATGTATTCCCAATTTCTTTCCTATAGTGTTATTTTGCTTCAGATTCTTTTAAATAAAGCTAGTTTTTAAAGAGAAAACAACTGCTTTTTAAGTTCTTGACTTTCATCAGGACAAGTAGGTGTGAGAATCTTGGCTTGGGGCGGGGAGATATCAGAGAAAACTACTAAATTTCATATTCTTAACTTTTACGTTTTATTGAATTTACTTGATGCTTATGTAAGAGTGCCCTTCTATGCTCTATTCTGTTTTCTCTGTCTGTCCCTACATTAGTAAGTTTCCAAAGTTGATTAGTGGTTACAAGGGGCAGGTGGGAGAGGGAGATGGGGGTTATTGCCTAAGGAGCTCTGAGTTTCTGTTAAGGGTGAGGGAAGAATTTGAAAACAGTAGTGGTGAGAGTTACACAACATGCTTAATGTGATTAATGTCAGTGAATAGTATGAGTAAAAACGTTGAAACAGTAAATGTTTTGTTATGTGTATTTTATCACAGTTTTTTAAAAAATAGAAAAATCCAAATATTAAATGATTGTATAGTTTAAATTATTTTTAAGGCCATCTGTATGATGGAAAACTGTAGAATTGAAACTTCATATTGTATAAAAAACGATCTAATTATTAAGTGAAAAAAGTTTAGAGGAATGGTAGGTTATATACAGAATGATGAGTTTCTAAAAGTCTGACATGATTAGTTATCTAGTGCTGCTGCAACAGAAATACTACAAGTGGGTGGTTTTAAAGAATAGAAATTTATTTTCTCATAATTCAGGAGGCTAGAAGTCCAAATTCAGGGCACAGCTCTAGGGGAAGGCTCACTCTCTTGGCTCTGAGGTGAGGTCCTCGTCTCAGCTTCTGTAACCCCGCATTCCTCGGCGCCTTGACTGTCTCCATGTGACAGCTACCATTATCCCATTTGTGCTTTCTCTCTGTGTCTAACCTTCTCGTTTTATATCTCAATAGTCATTAGGTTTATGACACACTACACTGATATGGCCTCATTAACATAACAAAACCATATTCCCAAATGAGATTACATCCACAGGTTGAGGGGTTACAATTCCAACACGTACTTTTGGGGGACACGATTCAATCCATAACATGTCAAAATATTAATGATGTTTATCTACCCTTGAGTAGTGGAAGTATGGGTGATTTTTCTTGTTGGTATTATCAACAATAAACATGTATTTTGGTCATCCAAAAACATATTTAAAAAAAAAGTAAAAAATAGGAAAAGGTGTATCAGAAAAATACTAATCAAAGAACAATATATGGCAATGTTCATATCAGACAAAAAGGCAAAAAGAATAGAAAAGAAAGAACGTTTTGTAAGAAAAGGAACAGCCCATCAAAATGATACAATAATTATGAACATGTAAGCTTATAACAGGGCCTCAGTATGTGTAAAGCAGAAGATGGTATTACAGGAGAAATCAGTAGCAATTATGTGAGATTTTTGAACAAATTTCCATCAGAAAATGATAGCTCAAGTAGGCAAAAAAAAAAAAAAAAAAAAAACAAACCCAAAAGTGAATCATTAAACCTGTGTCAAAATGCATTTAGAATATTCAAACAAATGTGGCTACAACAAGACATTTATTATTTCACATAAAGTTTGAAGAGAGACTGTGCCAGGATTGATTAATTCAGTTCAGTGTCAGGAAACTGTATGGGTTTGGTTTCTTTGTAATTCTCTTAACTCATGATTGCAAGATGCCTATCACTGTTCCAGACATAATTTTCTCACAAAACATCCAAAAGCAAGCAGGAGAAGTGGCTCATGTTGCTCTTTTCATCCGGGGGGTGAGGTCTTCCAAAACCTCCCAGCGGACTTCCCTTGAGAAATGTGAATTAGTTCAGATCAAATGTGATTCATCCTTTTAGGCTAGACCTATCTTCTCCAAAAATGTTGCCATCTGATATGCAAACTAAATCAAGGAAAAAGTGGAAGGTCCTGCCTTCCTAGTGGTGCTGTAACACAAACACCACAAGCGGGTGGCTATAAAGAACAGAAATTTATTTTCTCACAGTTTTGTAGTATAAAAGTCCAAATCAGGGTCTCAGCTGTATCGATTTCTTTCCTTGCCAGTAGCCCTGGTTCCTTGGAGATCCTTATGTGGCATCTGTGTTCCCCATGTGTGTCTCTTATGTCTACTCTGCTTTTTTATAACTCAGAAATGATTAGGCTGATAATCCACCCTACGCTGGTATGACCTAATTAACATAACACAAAACACCATATTTCCAAACAGGATTACATCCGTAGGTATGTTGTTTTTGTTAGGTGCCATCCAGTCAGCTCCGACTTACAGTAACCCTGTACGTACAACAGAATGAAACACTGCCCAGTCCTGTGCCATCCTCAGAATTGTTGCTATGTTTGAGCCCATTGTTGCAGCCACTGTGTCAATCCATCTCGTTGAGGGTCTTCCTTTTTTTTGTTGCCCCTCAACTTTACTAAGCATCATGTTCTTCAGGGACTGGTCCCTCCTGACAACATGTCCAAAGTATGTAAGATGAAGTCTTGCCATCCTTGCTTCTAAGGAGCATTCTAGCTATACTTCTTCCAAGACAGATTTGTTTATTCTTAGGTGGTACATGATATATTCAATATTCTTTGCCAATACCAGAAAGACATCAATTCTCTGCGGTCTTCCTTATTCATGGTCCAGCATTTGCATGCATACGAGGGGACTAAAAATACCATAGCTTGGGTCAGGCACACCTTAGTTCTCAAGTGACACTTTTGCCTTTTTAACACTTTAAAGAGATCTTTGCAGCAGATTTGCCCAGTGCAATATGTTGTTTGATTTCTTGACCGCCGTTTCCATGGGCATTGTTTATGGATCCAAGTAAAATGAAATCCTTGATAACTTCAGTCTTTTCTCCATTTATCATGATATTGCTTACTGGTCCTGTTGTGAGGATTTTTGTTTAAATTGAGGTGTAATCCATACTGAAGGCTGAAGTCTTTGATCTTCATCAGTAAGTGCTTCAAGTCCTCTTCACTTTCAGCAAGCAAGGTTGTGTCACCTGCATATTGTGGGATGTTAAAGAGTCTTCCTGTAATCCTGATGCCCTGTTTTTCCTCATATAGACCAGCTTCTCAGATTATTTGCTCAGCATACAGATAGAATAACTATGGTGAAAGGATACAGCCTTAGCACACACTTTTCCTAATTTTCAGCCACCCTCGTTCTGTTCAAACAGCTGCCTCTTGGTCTATGTACAGGTTTCTCATGAGCACAATTAATCGTTCTGGAATTCCTGTTCTTCACAATGTTATCCATAATTTGTTATGATTCACACAGTTGAATGCTTTAGCATAGTCAATAAAACACAGGTAAACATCTTTCTGGTATTCTCTGCTTTCAGCCAAAATCCATCTGACATCAGCTCCACAAATATAGGGATTAGGCTTTCAACACATATTTGGGAAGGACACAATTTGACCCATAACAATAACTTCTTTGATTATACTTTCCTATTATCAAACCCTAAATTATGAAGAAGATGTTTTCCAAGATGTCTTTTAGACTTAAACCATCTTTGGGTTTTCCCAGAAGGGCCCTGGAAATCACAAAGACTTATTCTTAAAAAAAAAAAAAGGTAGAAATAATTAGAATTACTTGTTATACCTCATATTTCATAATTAAATCAACATTATTGTAAGAGCTTACATGGGAAGAACTGTGATATTTGAAGAAAAGTTCAATCTTTTCTAGGTGATTTTTAGGTAAATGTTACTAATAAAAACATGTTTCAGAGATTATGCACTTAAATAGTCAAAACCCTAAGAAGAGAATTGTAAGCACATGTTAAAAGACACAGGAATGAGTTTAAAGGGATTTCCAGTGACCAAATATGGCACCATTAGAGCATCAAAGTAATGATAGTCAAGTGAGTCACTGAAAAGTGAATGTGTTTGAGAGATATTTAAGATTTGGAGATTGACTGGATTTGTGTTCCCTATCATGGGTATAGTTGTCAAAGTTGGCATTCAGTTTATGAATATTAAAAACCTTGTTTCTATCCTCAGCTAGACAGAAAGCCATTTCATGTCCAGAATGTGGATCAGAGAAATGCTTATGGGTAAATACAAGAGGAAAGCATTGGATCTACTAAATTGTCTGAACGAAATAGTAACATTGAGCCCTTTACACGGAATGATGTAACCCTCTTGATATCCTACAAATAGATATTATTGCCTTCATTTTACAGATGAGGAAATAAAGGTTCGGGGGTGAGAAACTTGCCCAGGGACATACAGCTAAGAAAAGTTAGAGTTGGGATTCTAACCAAAATTTGCCTGACTCCAGACACAAAGTTGAAGAACCAAATTTTCACAGCAAGGACTTAGGGGGAAAAAAAAAAAAGATTTTAGCATGAAAAGATGTTAACATTCCCGACCTTAGACCCTGAGGCCCCTGCTTTAGGCCTCTGATCGTTTTCCTGCTGCACCCCCTCCAAGGGGCAGGGAAGCTGTGGGTGAAGGCAATGTACTACCCAGACCTCGTGTCCCCTCTTCCATACTGGTTTGGCTACCCTGAATATGACAGTTCCCTGCCCACCAGCCCTGAGCCATTTCTAGGAGCTGAAAGTGTCTTTTGTCTGATTAGTCTTCCTGAGAGCAGCCTGTTCTCCTGGCGTCCACACCTCTGTGCCCAAGGACAGGCTGTTTCCTCTGCCATGGTCCTGCATGAAACTCGAAGCTGACTGAGAATTCCAAATTTTAACTTGGTCTTCCAGATCATTATGAAGGCAATCAAGGTAAGGTAATCAAGATAAGAACAGGGAGAATATTTTATTAAACATACTGTCAGCTTGATTTGTAACTACAATATCTGATTCTTGTTTATTGGGTAATACTATGTCACTAATATATTTTGATATTAATCTACTGATACTTAATAAATCTCAGAACTTTAAAAGTTTAATATTATACTTCATACATGAAAAGAAAGACTCTTTGGTGGTTACAAGGGAGGGGAGGGGAGGGAAAAATACTAAGTAGACAATAGATAAGTAGTTACTATGGTGAGGGTAAAACAGTACACAGTACTGGGAAAGCCAGCAAACTTGTACAAGGCAAGGTCATGGACGCTCCATAGACACATCTAAACTCCCCGAGGAACTGAATTACTGGGCTGAGGGCTGGTGACCATGGTCTCAGGAACATCTAGCTCAATTGGAGTAACGTAGTTCATAATGGAAATGTTCTACGTTCTACTTTGGTGAGTACCGTCTGGGATCTTCAAAGCCTGTGAGTGGCCATCTAAGATACTCCACTGGTCCCACCCTGTGTGGAGCAAGGGAGAATGAAGAAAACCAAACACACAAAGCAAAGATTATTCCAAAGCAGTAATGGACAGCAAGTACTATAGCCTCCACCAGACTGAGTCCAGTATATCTAGAGGGTGCCCGGCTACCACCACCAACTGCTCTGACAGGAATCACAGTAGAGGGTCCCAGACAGAGCTGGAGAAAAATGTAGAACAAAATTCTAACATTAAAAAAAAAAAGACCAGACTTACCGGCCTTACAGAGACTGGAGAAACCCCAAGAGTATGGCCCCTGTACACTGTTATAGTTCAGTAATAAAGTCACTCCTGAGGTTCACCCTTCAGCCAAAGATTAGACAGGCCCATAAAACAGAGTGAGACTAAATGGGCACACCATCTCAGGGGCAAGGACGATATGGCAGGAGGGGACAGGAAAGCTGGCAACAGGGAACCCAAGGTCAAGAAGGGGAGAGTGTTGACATGTGGGGGTGGCAACCAGTGTCACAAAACAATATGTGTATTAATTGTTTAATGAGGAACTAATTTGCTCTGTAAACCCTCATCCAAAATACAATAAGAAAGTTTAATATAGTAATAAGCATCTGTATTTATATAAAAACAAATTTAAACTAAACTCAGTTATAAAATGTTAAAAAAAAAATTGTGGACAAAACCAAAACATAACTTTATGTTTATATTCTCCTCTTATTAGTCATGTAAAATTCTACTTTAATGATAGCTGTTCTACTTAAAAGTAAATTAAGATGCTGTTCTTTATGTTAAAATAACTGGTATTGTGCTAAAAGTCTAATAGAAAAAATCATCAAGATCTATACACTGTAAATGTAAATCTAAGAATACAGGGTCACTTCATACTCTTTACATGAGTTCTGTATATGCCTGTCTACTTGTAAACCACATTGTCTTTTCCTAAATCCCAAATTTAAAATAGTAAAATAACTAATGTATTTAAACCTAGTGCCTAGACTTTAGTCTTGAAATCCACTCTCTACTAAAAACAGCTAAAGATTCTCAGACAGTGACTGATTCCGTTTCTTGGAGAGGAAAAGAAAGAAAAAAAATTTCAAGTTGGGCCTAAATCATTTTGTCTCCAGAAAGAAGCACTCTTTTAAAAGTTCTGGAGTGGCACTGAAAGACATAGAAATTAGAAATAACGAGGTTGACAGGATGTGGAAAATGTAACCAGTGTCACTGAGCAATATGTATAGGAATTATTAAATGGGAACCTAATTTGCTGTGTAAGCTTTCACCAGAAACCCAATAATTAAAAAAAAAAATAAATAAAGATCTCATCACTTGACCTTAAAAAATAAATCAACTTTTCCAAATGGCCAAATTTGACCATCAAAAATAAATAAAATTATGTTAGATAATTAATTTTAGGTTAAGAATAACAAATCAGATTTAATTTTTGCTTCATAATGTATATTTTCACTCCCTAAGAACTTCATTATACTCAAGGAGAAAATAAGGACCCTCCTATACTAAAGAGTTTGTTAATAAAATTTCACTTTAATTCTGTAATATTTTTATATATAAAATAATATATTTGTATATTTATGAATCATGAGAATAAAATGAACAAACCTGTCACCCAAAATTGGAGGGTGGGGAAGAAACTTGCCAATTTCTTTGATGCTCTCTGGTCACAAGCTTTGAATCAACCAAAAGTAATTGGGTGTTCTCTCTGGGTTTTCCTAGGCAACGAGCCATGGACTTGGACCTCCATTCTCCCAGTGGTGGGGGCGGGGGGGGATGAACCGGTACTCAGCTTCCCATGGGTCTGGTCCTTTCTCTCTCCAACTGTAGTTTTCCTTGTGACCCAAGGTCTCCAGATATTGAGCCGCTGACTTTCTGTGACAACTTCTATAGATAGGCGGCACCTAGCTGGAGACTGCCTGGTGCCCCAGTAGTTTCCCTATGGACAAGTTTTCTTTCTTGTTTGTTCTGTAAGAAGGGAATATGAAAATGGGACAGAGCTCCTCCAAGGACAGTGCTTCCTCTTGGGATGAGGGAGGAATGGGGGAACTTGTGCCTTTCTTTGGCTTTGTAAGCCTCTCCTTTCCTCAGTAAAGCCTGTTCCCTAAGCAAGTGTCTCGCAAACTGTGTACTATATCCGAATTACACGGAGAGCTTGTGAAACACAGATTGCTGGGCTCTACCTTTACAGTTTCTGGTTCAGCAGGTCTGGGCTGGGGCATGGGAATTTGCATTTGTAACAGGTTCCCAGGAGATGCTGATATTGCTGGCCAGGACCATCCCCCAAGAACCCCTGTCTTCATAGATGCAGTGTGGCTGTGGAACTCATCTCTGCTAGCTACCAAAAAGGGTTCCACCTGCATGACTTTTACCTAGGAGTTAACCATGATGCTATCACCCTACTTTCCTGGATAGTTTAACCACATATATAGGAATACTTACCCAATAGGTTTAGTTTTCTTTGCTTTAAAGTTCTATTAAACAGGCATTATTCCTTAAGGGTTGCGTTAAAAAAAAAAAAAACACCACCACATTGCTGTCAAGTCGATTCCAACTCGTAGCAACCCTATAGGACAAAATAGAACTGCCCGGTAGGGTTTCCAAGGAGTGCCTGGTGGATCTGAACTGCCGGCCTTTTGGTTAGCAGTTATAGCTCTTAACCACTCCCCCACCAGGGTTTCCATAAAGGTCATATAAGACTTTTTCTCTTACCCATACAGTGTATAGCTACAGTTCATTCTTTACTGTTGTATGATAGTCTGTGATGTGAATGTACCTGTTGGATATATGGCTTGTTTTCATATTTTTGCTATGAAGCTGCCACAAATACTTGGAAATACCTTCTAGTGTACATAAGCAAGACTTTCTCTAGGGCAGTGTTTCTCAGCTGGGAGCAATGTTACAATTTGGCGATGTCTACAAACATTTTTGGTCGTCACAGGGTGGGGGGGGGTGTTACTGGTTTCTAGTGGGAAGAAGCCAGGGATGCTGCTAAACATCCTACATTACACAGGACAGCTCCTCCCCACTCACCCACACCCACACACAACAGAGAAGTATACGGCCTAAAATGTCAATAGTGTGGAGGTTGAAAAATCCTGTTCTAGGAAACTACTTTGCGAAGCATCAGCATCACCTGGGAACTTGTTAGAAATCTCTGGGGGTATATACACACATAGGAGTGGACTTGCTAGTTATAAAACAAAACAAGAAAACCAAATCCACTGCCATCGAGTCAATTCCAACCCATATCAAACCTAGAGGACAGAGTAGAACTCCCCACTAGGGTTTCCAAGGAGCAGCTGGTGGATTTGAATTGCAGACCTTTTGGTTAGCAGCAAAGCTTGTAACCACTCCACCACAAGGGCTCTGTGGATTGACTACTGGCCTTCAAAGAGATATTGAAGTCCTAACTCCTGGTACCTGTGAATGTGACCTTGTTTGGAAAAAGGGGGTTTAAAGGTGTTATCGATTAATATGAGACCATACTGAAATAGGGTGGGTCCTAATACAATCTGAGTGGTGTGCTTATAGAAGAAACAGGAGCAACAGAAAGAGGAAAAATCACCATGTGACAACAGAGTTATGCTGCAGCCGCAAGCCAAGAAAAGTCTGGGACTGCCAGAAGCCAGGAGAGACAAGAAAGGATATTCCACTAAAGACTTCTGAGAGAACTTGGGTCCTGCCGACACCCTGAATTCACACTACTGGGCTCCAGAATAAAATTCTGTTCTTATAAGCCACCCGTATGTAGTACTTTGCTACGTCAGCCTTAGGAAACCAATACAGGAAACAAAGAGGGAAATGTCTGAGACAACAACAAAAAAAAACAATCCGTAGGATTCATCTTGATTAGGGCAACAAGGAAAGGGAAGAAGTCTAGGATGACTCTCAGGGCTCAAAGTTACAGGGATCTTGAGATAATAAACCTCTGACAAAATTGGTTAAGTGAGGGAAGGCTTGTTTGGTGGGAAAGATTTTCCCCTCAAGTCTGTTATTCCTAAACGCTCCTCAAGGAATTCCTCAGGAGTTTTGAAGTTTCTTGTGTTAAGACCCAACAAAAGTAAAGTTTAAAATCCAAATCCCTAGGTGACAAGTAATTTGTAGATGCTTACCTAAATTAAATTCACTGAGTTAGCGTCGACTTCCAGTAATTCATACCCTATTCAGTAAACTCTACAGAAAGCAGCTATGGGGGAACCAACACTGGAATAAGAGTTAAGACATGAGGATTTTAATCATGGTTCTGCCACTAGCTATGTGACAATGGGTTTAAGAATAAGGGTCTCAGATTCCTTAAATAAGTGTAGGCTGAGAGGACATGATTTTCAGGTTTCCTTCCAGGGCAAGAGTTCATAGCCTACCTGAGTAATTGTAAGATATATCTACATAAATCCAATTTACCCTACTGCTTAGGTGCAGCAAATCATTGGTCACATGTGAGTCACAGAATCATTTCTCCCCAGTTCTCAAAACTTGTATCCAACGCTTTTCCAGTTGCTGTTGAGTTGATTTCCACCCATGGTGGCCTGTGTGTGTCAGAGTACCACCATGCTCCACATTCGGTTTTTAGTGGCTAATGTTTTTCCAGAAGTAGATCGCCAGGCCTTTCTTCCCAGGCACCGCAGGGTAGACTGAAACCTCCAACCTTCCCAAACCAACCCCGTAGTGTGCCAACCAGTTGGTTCCGACTCATAGCGGCCCATGGAGGCTTTTGGTAGCCTTACCAAAAAAAAAAAAAAAAAAACAGTTAACAGGAATTGGAGGACTACAATAGTGCCAGGAAGCTCCTAGACCAGGCTTTCTGCCGACCCAGAAATTTTGAAATCAGCTCCTACAGTCTGTGTCAGAGCGACAGCGGAGTCCAGTGCCGCAATCATGCGGGGACGTCGCACTCGCGCCTCGTCGGTCGCACTTTCCTACGCTTAAGTCCACATCCCTTCTTTGCATTTTCAGACATTAAGTGCTTTTCTTTCTTGGCAGAATTTGTAGGCCTCCTTCTTCAGACATTCGCTCATGCTGCAGAGAAGGGGTAATGAGACCCTAAAACGCCGCCTTCCGCCACCTCCCGGGCAGCCACTGAGCCGCGAACGCGGGCCCGCGGGCGATTGAAGGGGCCGCCCAGGGCACGCCGGGAATGCGGGGGCGCCGGGCCAGGCTTGACCCGGAAGGGCTAGCACACGGTGACCCCAGCTTCCCTAGCAACCGATCGGGCGCGGGCAGCAACCAGCTGCGCCTTACGTTCGGCCGCCGCCGGGATGCCCCTTCAGGTTAGCGATTACAGTTGGCAGCAAACGGAGAGTGCAGTCTTCCTGTCCGTGCCGCTCCGGGGCGTCTGCGGGAGAGACGCCGATGTGTTCTGCACCGACAGCTATCTGAAGGTAGAGATGCGGCCGTGCCTGCCAGGCCGGGGGCGGTGCCGAGCGGCTGCGGGAGCGCGGCGCCGGAGTGCGGGCGGCGGGGGCGGCAGGCTCGCCGGCGGATGACCACCGGGGTTTATAATGGACCCCGTACACCTCGTCTGTAGGCAGGTGTCATCAGAGAAGGGACGCCTTGCTAATTTTCCACGATCTGGAATAACTTTAGTGGACATTTAAGAGAATGCTTTTGGCCTCTTTCCATTTATTTCTTAACGTTTGTATTTTTAATTTGCTTAATTTTTTTAAAAAATTAAATTAGCTTCTGTTTTCCCCTTTTCTGAATAGGTCAACTTCCCTCCATTTTTATTCGAGGTGTTTCTCTATGCTCCCATAGATGATGGGAGCAGCAAAGCCAAGATTGGGAATGATACTATCGTCTTTACCTTGTACAAAAAAGAAGCAGCCATGTGGGAGAGCCTTTCCCTATCAGGTGGTAAGTTCCTTAATGAAAGATGCTCTTTTGGTTGTGCTTTTTCTGTTTTATGCTTTTGAGCAAATTCTCTTTTGAAACAACTGTATCGCCTCTCTAGGGAAGAAAGGCACACTGGCCTGACTTAAGTGAGATTGTGCTTCAGGTAGAAAAGTTAGGGTTAGGGTTAGGTTTAGGGGCTAGGTTTAGGGTTAAGGTTAAAATAAACAAACCCAAAGACTGAATTATTAAAAAGGTAGAGCACATTGATAATTGCCTGTTAGCAGATGTGGGTCTGAATCTTAGTAGGTTAGACCCTCCCCCATATGGCCTTTACTGAGTGCTTAACTTTGTGGTAGGCACTGGCACATCTGTTAATCCTCACAGCCACCTGTCATTTAGGTATTATTACCCACTTTGACAGAGGAGGTTGCCGAGGCACAGAAGGGTTGAGTGATTGACGGTGTTCACACACGTAGTAAGTGGAAGAGCTGGAACTAGAACTTTGTAATTTGACCCTAGCGCAGTGGTTCTCAACCCTGGCTGCATGCTAGAGTCACCTATAGAGATTTTATGCTTGGTAAAGTACAGGGTCCGTGAAAAAAAAGGAAGACCCTGGAGGAGATGGATTGACACAGTGGCTGCAACAATGGGCTGAAGCATAATAATAGTGAGGATGGTGCAGGACTGGGCAGTGTTTTCTTCTGTTGTTTGTAGGGTCGCTATGAGTCAGAACTGACTTGAAGGCACCTAACAACAACAACAACATGGAACTTTTAAACAGTATGGATGCTTGAACTGTGCCCTGGACCAATCAAATCAGTTTCTGGGGTGGGGCCTTGGTAGTTTTTAAAAACTTTTCCAGGGATTATTCTGTGCAGCCAGAATTGAGCTCCCCCGTTCTAAGTCTGGTTCTCTGTGCTCTTAACCGTACTTGGGCACTGCTGCCAGCGTCAGCTCTGTGGGCCATGAGTTTGGTTTGGTTTGGTTTAGTTGCCCTCTATTTCTTTAGTCCTGCTTTTCTCCTCCCTCTTCTCGTTGTCATGTTTTCTAGAACTTTCTATCTACTGCCTGGAATGTCTTTACGCCTGTGGCAGTTAAGCCTTGAGTAGGGAACATTGAGAATGGAAGGGATGACAACATTTTTATTAATGCTTTCTTGAGGCTTAATTTTTTTTTTTAATTTTTATGGTGCTTTGAGTGAAAGTTTACAAATCAAGTCACTCTCTCATACAAAAATTCATGTACACCTTGCTATATATTCCTAGTTGCTCTCCCCCTAATGAGACAGCACACGCCTTCCCTCCACTTTCTTTTTGTGTCCATTCTGCCAGCTTCTGACCCCCTGTTCCCTTTCATCTCCCCTTTAGACAAGAGATGCCAACATAGTCTCGTGTGTCTACTTGATCCAAGAAGCTTGCTATTTACCAGTATTATTTTCTATCCCATAGTACAGTCCAATCCCTGTCTGAACAGGTGGCTTTGGGAATGGTTCCTGACTTGGGCTAACAGAAGGTGTGGGGACCATGACCTCCAGGGTCCTTCTAGTCTCAGTCAGACCATTAGGTCTGGTCTTCTTATGAGAATTTGGGGTCTTCATCCCACTGCTCTCCTGCTCCCTCAGGGGTTCTCTGTTGTGTTCCCTGTCAGGGAAGTCATTGCATGTAGCCAGGCCCCATCTAGTTCTTCTGGTCTCAGGCTGATGTAGTTTCTGGTTTATGAGGCCCTTTCTGTCTCTTGGGCTCCTACTTACCTTGTGTCTTTGGTGTTCTTCATTCTTCTTTGGTCCAGGTGGGTTGAGACCAGTTGATGCATCTTAGATGGCTGCTTGCTAGCGTTTAAGACCCCAGACTCCACTCTCCAAAGTGGGATACAGAATGTTTTCTTAATAGATTTTATTATGCCAATTGACTTAGATGTCCCCTGAAACCGTGGTCCCCAAACCCCCGCCCCTGCTACACTGGCGTTTGAAGCATTCAGTTTATTCAGGAAACTTGTTTGCTTTTGGTTTAGTCCAGTTGTGCTGACCTCTCCTGTATTGTGTGTTGTCTTTCCCTTCACTTAAAATAGTTCTTATCTAATTAGTAAAAACCCGTCTCCCTCCCTCTCTCCCTCTCTCCCCACTCATAACTATGAAAGAATGTTTTCTTCTCAGTTTACATTATTTCTCAAGTTCTTATAATAGTGGTCTCATACAATATTTGTCCTTTTGCAACTGACTAATTTTACTCAGCATAATGCCTTCCAGGTTCCTCCATGTTATGAAATGTTTCTCCGATTCATCGTTGTTCTTTATGATGCCTAGTATTCCATTTTATGAATATACCATTATTTATCCCTTCATCTGTTGATGGGCACCTTGGTTGCTTCCATATTTTTGCTATTGTAAACAATGCTATAGTGAACATGGGTGTGCATATATCTGTTCGTGTAAAGGCTCTTGTTTCTCTAGGATATATTCCAAGGAATGGGATTGCTTGGTCGTATTCTAGTTCTATTTCTAGTTTTTTCAGGAAGCACCAAATCGATTTCCAAAGTGGTTGTACCATTTTACATTCCAACCAGCAGTGTATAAATGTTCCAGCCTCTCCACAATCTCTCCAACATTTATTATTTTGTGTTTTTTGGATTAATGCCAGCCTTGGTTGGAGTGAGATGGCATGTCATTGCAGCTTTGATTTGCATTTCTCTAATGGTTAATGATTGAGAACATTTCCTCATGTATCTGTTAGCTACCTGAATGTCTTCTTCCATGAAGTGCCTGTTCATATCCTTTGCCCATTTTTTAATTGGGTTATTTGTCTTTTTGTAGTTGAGTTTTTGTGGTATCATGTAGATTTTAGAGATCAGGCACTGATCAGAAATGTCATAGCTAAAAACTTTTTCCTAGTCTGTAGGTAATCTTTTTACTGTTTTGTTGAAGTCTTTGGATGAGCATAGATGTTTGATTTTTAGGAGCTCCCAGTTGTCTAGTTTCTCTTCTGCATTGTTAGTAATGTTTTTTATACTGTTTATGCCGTGTATTAAGGCTCCAAGCATTGTCCCTATTTTTTCTTCCATGATCCTTATCCTTTTAGATTTTATATTTAGGTCTTTGATACATTTTGAGTTAGATTTTGTGCATGGTGAGAGATATGGGTCTTGTTTCATTCTTTTGCAGATGGATATCCAGTTATACCAGCACCATTTGTTAAAGAGACTGTCTTTTGCCCATTTAACTGACTTTGGGCCTTTGTCAAATATCACGTGCTCGTATGTGAATGGATTTATGTCTGGATTCTCAGTTCTGTTCCATTGGTCTATGTATCTGTTGTTGTGCCAGTACCAGGCTGTTTTGACTACTGTGGCAGTATAGTACGTTCTAAAATCAGGTAGAGTGAGGCCTCCCACTTTGTTCTTCTTTTCCAGTAATGCTTTACTTATCGAGGGCCTCTTTCCCTTCCATATGAAGTTAGTCATTTGTTTCTCCATCTCATTAAAACATGTCGTTGGAATTTGGATCAGAATTGCATTGTAGCTATAGATGGCATTTGGTAGAATAGACATTTTTACAATGTTAAGTCTTCCTATCCATGAGCAAGGTATATTTTTCCACTTATGTAGGTCTCTTTTGGTTTCTTGCGGTAGTACCTTGTAGTTTTCTTTGTATAGGTCTTTTACGTCTCTGGTAAGATTTTATTCCTAAGTATTTTATCTTCTTGGGGGCTACTGTAAATGATATTGGCGTTGATTCCTCTTTGGTGTTCTTTTTGTTGGTGTAGAGGAATCCAGCTGATTTTTGTATCTTTATCCTGTATCCTGATGCTCTGGTGAACTCTTCTGTTAGTTTCAGTAGTTTTCTTGAGGATTCTTTAGATCATGTCATCTGCAAATAGAGAGATTTTTACTTTTTCCTTACCAATCTGGATGCCCTTTATTTCTGTATCTAGCCTAATTGCTCTGGCTAGGACCTCCACCACAGTGTTGAATAAGAGTGGTGATAGAGAGCATCCTTGCCTGGTTCCTGATCTCAAGGGGAATGCTTTCAGACTCTCTCCATTTAGGATGATGTTGGCTGTTGGCTATGTAAAAATGCCCTTTATTATGTTGAGGAGTTTTCCTGCTGTTCCTATTTTGCTGAGAGTTTTTATCATGAACGGGTGTTGAACTTTGTCAAATGCTTTTTCTGCATCAATTGATAAGATAATGTGATTCTTTTGTTTTATTTATATGATGGATTACATTAATTATTTTTCTAATGTTGAACCATCCCTGCATACCTGGTATGAATCCCACTTGGTTATGGTGAATTATTTTTTTGATATGTTGTTGAATTCTATTGGCTAGAATTTTGTTGAGGATTTTTGCATCTAAGTTCATGAGGGATATAGGTCTGTGATTTTCTTTTTTTGTGGTATCTTTAACTGGTTTTGGTATCAGGGATATGCTGACTTCATAGAATGAGTTTGGGAATATTCTGTCCTTTTCTGTGCTCTGAAATACCTTTAGTAGTGGTGGTGTTACCTGTTCTCCAGGAGCTTGGTAGAACTCTGCTTTGAAGGCCTCTGGACCAGGGCTTTTGTTTTGTTGGGAGTTTTTTTGATTACCTTTTCGATCTCTTCTTTTGTTATGGGTCTGTTTAGTTGTTCTACCTCTGTTTGTGTTAGTTTAGGTAGGCAGTGTATTTCGAGAAATTCATCCATTTCTTCTAGCTTTTCAAATTGGTTAGAGTACAATTTTTCATAGTAATCTGATGTGATTCTTCTAATTTCAGTTGGGTCTGTTGTCATATGGCCCATCTCATTCCTTATTGGGGTTGTTTCCTTCCTCTCCTGTTTTTCTTTTGTCAGTTTGGCCAATGGTTTATCGATTTTATTGCTTTTTTCAAAGAACCAGCTTTTGGTCTTGTTAATTCTTTCAGTTGTTTTTCTGTTTTCTATTTCATTTAATTCTGCTCTAATTTTATTATTTGCTTTCTTCTGGTGCCTGAGGGTTTCTTTTGTTGCTCTCTTTCTATTTGTCCAAGCTGTAGGGATAATTCTTTGATTTTGGCCCTTTCTTCTTTTTGTATGTGTGCATTTATTGGTATCAGTTGTCCTCTGAGCACTGTTTTAGCTGTGTCCCAAACATTTTGATAGGAAGTGTTTTCATTCTCATTGGATTCTATGAATTTCTTTATTCCATCTTTCACATCTTCTATAACCCAGTTGTTTTTGAGCAGGGTATTGTTCAGTTTCCAAGTGTTTGATTTCTTTTCCCTGCTTTTTATGTTATTGATTTCTACTTTTATGGCCCTATGGTTAGAGAAGATGCTTTGTAATTTTTCGATGTTTTGGATTCTGCTAAGGTTTGGTTTATGACATATCATGTGGTCTATTCTGGAAAATGTTCCATGCGTACTAGAAAAGAAAGTGTACTTGGCTGGTGTCGGGTGGAGTGTTCTGTATATGTTTGTGTGGTCAAGTTGGTTGATCGTGGTATTAGATCTTCCGTGTCTTTATTGAGCTTCTTTCTGGATGCTCTGTCCTTCACCAAAAGTGGTGTGTTGAAGTCTCCTACTATAATTGTGGAGCTGTCTGTCTTACGTCTCAGTGCTGTTAGAGTTTGTTTTATGTATCTTGCAGCTCTGTCTTTGGATGCATAATTATTTAATATGGGTATATCTTCTTGGTATATTATCACTTTAATCATTATAGAGTGTCCTTCCTTATCCTTTGTGGTGGATTTAACTTTAAAGTCTATTTTGTCAGAAATTAATATTGCCACTCCTACTCTTTTTTGATTTTTGTTTGCTTGATATATATTTTTTCATCCTTTGAGTTTTAGTTTGTGTCTCTAAGTCTAAGGTGTGTCTCTTGTAGGCAGCATATAAACGGTTCATGTTTTTTAATCCATTCTGCCATTCTCTGTCTCTTTATTGGTGCATTTAGTCCATTTACATTCAGCGTGACTATGGACAGGAAAAAAAAATTTTTTTTTTTTCTTATGAGTTTAGTGCTGTTATTTTGAAGTCTTTTTTTTGTGTGGTGTTGATAGTTTCTTTTTCCTACTTAGTTTTTTGTGCTTAATTTTTTGTCCTTTCCTCTTATTCGTTGTTCTTGGTTTTGTTTCTGCCAAGTCTCTATTTTTTTCTTGTATTTTATTTTGATGAGTAGGGTAGTTAGTCTCCTTTGTGATTACCTCAATATTTGCCCCTATTTTTCTAAGTTTAAGCCTCATTTTTATTTCTTTATAGTGCCTTGTCTTCCTCTCCGTATGAAAGGTCTATGACTACATTTCTTAGTCCCTCTTTATTGTGTTAATGTTGTCTTCTTTTACATAATGACATCGTTGTTTCCTTGTTTTGACTGTTTTTCTGTCTTGATTTTTGTGGTTTCCCTGTCTGAGTTAACATCTGATTGCTCTCTCCAGTGTTCTAGTCTTGGGTTGATATGTGATATTATTGATTTTCTAACCAGAGAACTCCCTTTGGTATTTCTTATAGTTTTGGTTTGATGTTTACGAATTCCCTAAATTTCTGTTTAATCTGGAAATGTCCTATTTTCATCTTCATATTTGAGTGACAGTTTTGCTGGATATATGATTCTTGGCTGGCAGTTTTTTTCCTTCCATGCCTTATATAAGTCATCCCATTGTTTTCTTGCCTGCGTGGTTTCTGCTGAGTAGTCTGAACTTATTGACTCTCCTTTGTAGGTGGCTTTTCATTTATCCTTAGCTGCTCTTAAAATTCTTATCTTTGGTTTTGGCAAGTTTGATTGTAATATGTCTTGGTGACTTTCTTTTAAGATCTACCTTTTGTGGAGCTCGATGAGCATCTTGGATAGATATCTTCTCATCTTTCACAATATCAGGGAAGTTTTCTGCCAACAAATCTTCCAGCAATTCTCTCTGTATTTTCTATTATCCCTCCCTGTTCTGGTACTCCAGTCACTTGTAGGTTATTTCTCTTGATAGAGTCCCACATGATTCTTAGGTTTTCTTTATTTTTTTTAATTCTTTTATCTGATTTTTCTTCAAATGTATCGGTGCCAAGTGCTTTATCTTCGTTGTCACCAATTCTGCCTTCCACTCGCTCAATTCTGCTCTTCTGGCTTTCTATTGAGTAGTCTGATTCTGTAATTTTATTGTTAATCTTCTGAATTTCTGATTGCTGTCTGTCTATGGATTCTTGCAGCTTATTAAATTTTCCACTAAGTTCCTGAATACCCTTTTTAATTTCTTCAACTGCTTTATCTGTGTGTTCCTTGGCTTGTTCTGTGTATTGCCTGATCTTCTTCCTGATTTCTTGAAGATTTCTGTATATTAATCTTTTGTATTCTCCATGTAGTAATTCCAGGAAGGCACCTTTGCCCAGAAGAGCCCTTGATTCTTTGTTTTGAGAGCTTGTTGAAGCGATCATGGTCTGCTTGTTTATGTGATTTGATCTTTCCTGTTGTCTCCGAGCCATCTATAAATTACTGTATTAGTTTATTTTATGTTTGCTTACCATATCCTAGCTTCTTGCTTTGTTTTGTTTTGGTATGCCCAAATAGGTTGCTTGAGTGAGCTAGCTTGATTATTTTTGCCTTTGAAGCTCTGACATCCTGTCCCCAGATGGCTAGAGCTGTTATCAGGTATATCAGTCTAGGAGTCCATTCACTTTTGTATGGATTCAGCTCAGGTTTCCAGGTAGCTGCTCATCAAGTGTGTGGTACAAGCTCTTTCCTACAGTTTTAGAGGGGCAGGGGTGATTGGTGTCAGTAGAGGTATCTAGTTGCAGCAGGGGGTCATGCTGTGAACATGGCGGGGGCTGACAACCATCCTTCTAGTGTCTGTGAGGAAAGCGCGTCCCTGTTCCCTAGAGCACGCAGGTGGGTACGTTCTGCAGACAGACCATGGGCACCCAGTGCTTTTGGTTGTAAGTACTGGGAGGTACCAGTTATCCTTGGATCTCTGTTGCAGGTGGCTGAGTGCTCTGAGTGGAGCCACCGCTTCTTAGGCCCCTGACGTGGGTAGGTGAGGACCCTGTTCAATAGGCAAAGCGGTATCAAACGTCAAACACCCACCTCTCCACCACGCAGCTGAAACAGTTGCAGTCTGCCAGCAAGGGCCTATTCTCCTGAAATAGGCCCACACAGGTCCATGCAGGGAGGAAAGGTATTCAAAGTCCACGGACTTTTTATGCCTGGACAGGAGCCCCTTCTGTATTGAGCTCCCTAGGTTAGTGGAGCTGGCAAATTATCTTTTTCCCCAACTATGAATTTATTCCTTCTCCAAGGCCGGGAGAGTGGCTCTGGATGCTCAGCAGGCCGTACTTCAGGCTCAGGGAAATCAACAGCAACTGAAGCCTGCTTGGGGGTGAGGGCTGCAGTAAAATATACGCAAGTACTTAGCTTTTGCCAAGAACGCCATTATTCTCTGGTTCCGGAGGTATGAGTAGGCTGTGTGGCTGGCTATTTCTCGTTGAGGAAACTGCAGCCGAAAGCTACCACCAGCCCCCCTTAGCTGCTCTCGGGAATGATGCCTGAGGGAACCCAGCGATTCAGGTCCAGCAACTCCTCTCTGCTTCTGAACTGTCTCTCCCTCCCCCTGCCTCTTACTCCATTTTCTGACTTTGCCTTTGATGTTCAAGGTTCCTAGCTTGTCATAAATATTATCGTTTTACTTGTTTTTTCGGGTCTTTGTTGTAAGAGGGATCACCAGAAGCGTTTGGCTACTCCACCATTCTCGGTCCTGCCTGTGAGGCTGTATTTGTTAATCTCCGGGACCAGGGCTGAAGTAGAATTTTCCCTAAGATTTGGCATTCAGCTCAGAAAATGTAGGTTAAGGTAGGTGACCGTAGTCAGGCTACCTTAGTTCTTTAGTAAGTCACAAACTACCTGAAGAGTTTTTACATACCGTATTCCTGACCTCTCAGGTTCAACTCCCTGTTGCGTTCAGTGAGTCTGTGGTGGTGCCTGGAACTATGTTGTAAAATAAATCTGTTGTGGGGTAGAAACCCCAGGTTCTGCTTTGTGTAAGTCATCTCAGCCAGTAAACAAGAGACCAAGGTGGAAGAGTGGAAAATTGCCTTTATTTTGTTGCACAAGGAAAGGAGCAGTCAGGGCCGCTGCTGCCAAGACTGCACAGCGAGGTTGAGGGGGATTAGTTTTAAGGGGTTTACAAGTAGGAAGTTCATACAGGTTATATCAGCAACATTTTTAGTCATACTACGCAGGTGCATTGGACCTTACATATAACCTCATGCATTGCGTGTTCAGAAAATGGTGGTTAAACTCCACCCAGAGGTGGGGAAATTACTATCTGTGAGTTTTAAAAGGTTACCCTGAATGTCAACATGTAGCCTAAACTGGTTTCCACCAGTCTCCTCTAGTTTTGGGGCAGCAGTTAAGGGGAGGGGAACCAGGATTTTAATGTAAAGTTATGGGGTGTGCCAAGCAAAGGAACCAGGATTCTAATGTAAAGCCACAGGGTGGGCCAAGCAAGCTGCTTGAGGGGGTGGATTTCCCACAGCCTGGGGACCTCTGTCTTATATCCAGGGTGCTCTACTTTAATTTCTTTCAACTCTTGATATGCTTAATTTTGAAGTTAGAAAGGACCAAAACAGTCATTTATTATAACAGCTTGTTTTAAAATAAACAGATGAAGGTAGAAAAACAAAAAAAACTCCCCAGGTGATTCTGATTGCTGCCCAGGTTGAGAATCATTGACCCAGACGTTTGTGTGTCTCTCCTGGTGACCAACAGATTTTCACCAGGAAACGTTCTGTCCACTAACTTTATAGGACATAAAGAAGGGTCATATCAGAAAACCTGTTACTTTTCCCACAACATGTTTTCTGACATGAAATACTTTCTCCTATGTCAGATTCTCTTCTTAACCTGGTGGCCACCTTATCCAGGGGCAGGGAGGAAACTTTCCTTCCTGATGTAACTGGATCATTCCAGGCCTGCTCCACATGGCCATAGAGACACAAAATGTGTGAAAGCGAAAGAAGAAGCTTTATCTGTTTGGCCACGCAAAGGAGCAAACCGGGACTTGTGTGACCAAGATGGCTTCCAGAACAGTAGCCCAAGGGGTTTATATGGGTGAAGTAAATCGGGTCTGGGGTCTTCAGGAATGCCACGAGGTGGTGCCAGGTTGTTGATTGGTCTGGCCTGAGAAGGCATTCCTGGGACAGTCTGGCCTTTTTGCACTTGCTCAGTCTGAAAAGTGAGTCAGGTCTCTCAAACCAGATCTTAGGCTCGGACCCATCGCTTCTGAAAACCTTTCCCCAATCTTGGGCAGCTAAAGTTTGGTTCCGTCAGTGGGAGAAGAGTTCCGGGGTCATGCAGAGGACGGTGGGTCAATGGTTCTGCGTATGTCAGATGGGCCAGGTCTAGTTCTTGCCAGTTTCAACTGGTCCTGTGACCCCAGTCTCTTGTTTTCCTCAACTTGACCAGAAACAGGAAGCATCCCTAAATAAGGAGATAGCTTAAAGACAGGGAGTTAGTTCCTATATCACAGAAGATGGCAGGCACGACCCTTTGCCTCTTCAAGATGGCTGCCGGTCTCACTAATCATGGTCTTCCTCTCTGTTTTACACAGTCTGTTTCATTGAAAAGCTACTTGATTCTCCTCTTTCATGGTTATATGATCAGCTTTTCCAGATGTTAGCTATTTAAACCAGGGGTCGACAAACTTTTCTCTGTAAAGAGCCAGGTAGTATTTTAGGCTTTGCATGCCATATGGTCTCTGTCACAACTACTCAGCTATTCAGTTGTAGCATGAAATCAGCCTTAGACCATACATAAATGAGTGAGCATGGCTGTATTTTAATAAAATTTTATTTATGCACAATGAAATTTGAATTTCATCGAGTTTTTATGTGGCACAAAATGTTACTCTTTTGATTTTTTTAACTATTTAAAAACGTGAAAGTCATTCTTAGGAAAACAGTCAGCCGGCTGGATTTGGCCTGTGGGGAATATAGCTTGCCAACCCCCAATTTAGCCTATTCAAAACAGTCTTAAAAACTAATGAACATTGTACTACTCACAGAAACCAGGTATGAGATTTCTTTAGAAATCAAACTCATTTTAACGTATATCTTAGTTATCGAGTGCTGCTGTAACAGAAATACCACAAATGGGTGGCTTTAACAAACAAATTTATTTTCTCATAGTTTAGGAGGCTAGAAGTCTGAATTCAGGTATGAGCTCTAGGGTAGGACTCTACGGGCTCTGGGGGAAGGTCGTTGTCTCTTTTCAGCTTCTGTTTCTAGGTTCCTTAGAGATCCTGTGACTTGTTTCTTCTCTATTTGTGTTTGCTTGCTTAAAATTCCGTTTTATACCTCAAAAGAGAACGATTTGAGACACACCCAACACCAATACTGCCTCATTAATATAACAAAAGAACCCATACCCAGATGGGATTATATCCGCCAGGCGCTCCTTGGAAGCTCTATGGGGCAGTCCTACTCAGTGCTGTAGGGTCGCTATGAGTCTGAATCGACTTGACGGTACTGGGCTGGGAAGGAGTTAAGATTTACAACATGTATTTTGGGGGTCGAGGGGTGGGGATGCAGTTCAATCCATAACAGCATGTAATTCACTGAGATTATTTACTTAAACACTCTTGTTTTACATAAAGTACTGTGGAACTCCAGCCTGTATTCCAAACCTCTCTGCCTCATTGCATAAAACATATTTGCCTCTTCTTTTCCTGAAGTTCTTTCTTCATTTCCTTTAGGTATGGAGCATTTAATTAGGAAAGTTGATGTTATTTTGATTATTTCTGCCCTTAAGCTGGTCCCACTGTCTTTCTCTTGTTATTTAGTAAATAGGAGGAGAGTTGGGAGAGGCTTCTAGACTCACTTCCAGTCCTTAGACTTACTTCAGTCCTCACTCCCAGCAAAGACCTTGGATGAGTATAAGTCACACCCTTTTTACTTCTAACAGAGATTTTGTATGTCCTTCAATTATGAATGTAGGTAACAAGTAGCAGTAGTGTCAACAGAAATCGTAGTATTTCCATTTCACAGGTACCTCTACCTTTTATGCTCATCACTGTTTGGAATTAATAGTGTTTGTTAGATAGAGTGCTATATGTTATTTAATGCATTATGAAGAAGCATATATTAGCCTATCACAATTTATTTTTAAGTATTTGTAAGTCTGTTTTAATATACTTCTTTTCTTTGTAATCATGTGTATTTTACTTTATTTTAAAAATTATTCTGAGATGGGATCCATAAAGGCTTCACTATATTGCCCACGGGTTTGCTGCACAAAAGAGATTAAGACTCCCTGCTTAGGGCCTGATTCAACCTCTTCCCTCTGGGTCTAAATTTCTTCCTCTTCCCTTCTTTTTTTTTCTACTCAAAGGTCAGATCCACTCCCTCAGGACCTGATCTCTCCTTCTCTAAGATAATTTAGCCACTAATGGATCATGATCTGTAGTTTGTAAAACATTTAGTTACTGAATATAAAAATGATTGTGAATGATAAAGTTCTATATTTAACAAACACATCACGCTACTTTGTAATTTTTCCTAAGACTGGCCCTGTACTCTTCATGTGCATAAATTACCATTTATACTTATGTAGGTATATTATATCAAGTTGTTTAACCTATCTTCTCTTCTAGGAGACCCCAGAGTGGTGATTTACTGTGAGCAGGTTTATAATAGCCCTAGTTTCTCAACTGACAGAGGTAGAAGGATAAATGTATTCCTCCCTCTCTTTCATCCTCGTCTCTTTCTTTTTTTTTTGTCTGCTTTCTCTCTCCCTTTCTCTTGCTCTCACTCTTACTCTAGAGTACTCTCTTGCCCACCCCTGCTCCGTCCTCTGTCTTTTTCTTTCATTCTGTAGTAATTCATATTATTATACTTGCTTGCCTACCTTTTGGTCTTAGCTTCTTGGTCAGTTTACAGTTGAGAGATAACTTCACTCCTGCATGTGAAGTTGGGACAAAAGAAATCTTATTCTGGATGAGTATGTTAAACAGTTTTCTCCTGAGTGAAACAAATTCTTCGTAATCTTGACTTAGTGATGTTCTTCGTGTTTTAGTTGACAAAGAGATGATGCAGAGAATAAGAGAAGAATCTATTTTACAAGCACAAGAGACAGCGAAAGAAGCTGCAGAAGCAAAAGCTGCAGCAAAGCGGGAAGATCAGAAATATGCTCTGAGTGTCATGATGAAGGTAGGTTGCAGACTGATAGGGACGTCTTCTCATTGAGTAGAGAGTGGTAAACTATGTCTGGTAATTAGTTCCAACCACTGTACTTTCTCAGTATTTTGATCATGCTTTGGTTATAGGACTTAATGTGTTCCTGAAAAACCTGTATGAGAGTCCAGGACGTAAAAGTTGGACGATAGATTTTCTCATTTCAGGGAGAGGGTTCTAGTCCCAGAGGATTTAAAAATTCTAAAGTTTCTATGATGTTTGCTTCTTTGTAAATCCTACAGCAATATGCTAGGTTATTTTAAAAAAGAAAAGCATAGATTAAACGCTAAGTATTAACAAATTGGTATCTTTTTAACTTGAGATTTTCAAGGGAAAGCTTTGATCAGCAGTATATTTGTTGAGATATAATTCATATACCAGACAGTTCACCCATTTGAAGTGTACAATTCAATGGTTTTTAGTATATTCACAGAGTTGTGCAACCATCACCGTGATCAATTTAGAACAATTTCATCACCTCAAAAAGAAGCCATGTATCTTTAATAGTCAGTCCCTATTCTCTCCAAAACCTCCCCAGCACTGTTGTTGCTGTTGTTAGGTGCCCTCGAGTTGATTCCGACTCACAGTGACGATATGTTGCCCGGCCCTGTGGCATGCTCACAATTGTTGCTATAGATGAACCTCTTGTTGCAGCCATTGTGTCAGTTCATCTTGTTGAGGGTCTTCCTCTTTTTCACTGACCGTCTACTTTACCAAGCGTCATGTCCTTTTCCAGGAACTGATCCCTGCTGATAATATATCCAAAGTATGTGAGACGTAGTTTCGCCGTCCTTGCTTCTAAGGAGCATTCTGGTCATACTTCTTCCAAGACAGATTTGTTCATTCTTTTGGGAGACCATGGTATATTCATTATTCTTCGCCAACACAATTCAAAGACATCAATTCTTCAGTCTTCCTTATTCATTGTTCAGCTTTTGCATTCATATGAGGCAGTTGAAAACACCATAGCTTGGGTTAGCCACGCCTTAGTCTTCAGGGGTGACATCATTGCTTTTCAACACTTTAAAGAGATACCTAGCCATAGGCAACCACAGATCTACTTCCTGTCTTATGTTGTTGTTAGTTGCTGTCGAGTTGGCTCTGACTCATGGCGAACTTATGTATAACAGAATGAAATGTTGCCTGGTCCTGTGGCGTCTTCACGATTTTTGGTATATTTGAGTTGTCATGGTGATTGTGTCAATCCATCTCATTGACAGTTTTCCCTCATTTTTTTTGGCCCTCTAATTTACCAACCATGGTGTCCTTTTCTAGTGATTGGTCTTTCCTGATGATGTGTCTCACGTAAGGGAGTTGAAGTCTGGCCATCCTTGCTTGTAAGGAACATTTTGGTTGTATTTCTTCTAAGACTGATCAGTCTCTCTCTAGATTTGCATATTCTGAAAATTAATTTTTAAATTAATTTGACATTTAAATGGCATTTGATAGGAGAAAATAATTTTAATGTTAGAAGAACTTGCTGATGGTGACTTTTGCTTGAAATAAAGCTAGAGATTGTCATACTGCCTTGATTGAAGCTTAACAACTTCCTTAAAATTTATCAAGGTAAAATTGAACATTAGCCGCTTCCTTCTCTTGATTAAGGAATCTATAACAAGTGTTATCTCATCAAGCACTCTGTGGACCCATGATTCTTCTTTTGCATTTAGGTCACTAGTTTTGTTTTTATAACCATTAATCTTCTTTCAGTCTCTATTGTTTTTCCTTTCCTAGAGATTTCTTATAAATTCAATCATATAATATGTAGTCTTTTGTGTCTGACTTCTTACACTTTACATAATGTTTTCGAGGTTAATCCATGCTGCATGTATTAGTAATTTGTTTCATTTTACTGCTGAGTAATAGTCCGTTGTATAGATACACTGAGTCCTGGTGGCATAGTGGGTAAGCGCTTGGCTGCTAACTGAAAGGTTGACAGTTTGAACCCTCAGCTGCTCCATAGGAGAAAGATGTAGCAATCTGCTTCTGTGGGATTACAGCCTTGGAAACCTTATGGGGCAGTTCTACTCTGTCCTGTAGGGTCACTGAGGGTCAGAATCATCCTAAGTCAGTTCTAATCTAAGTTGGATACCTCTTTTTAGGTTTCGTTATTATTGCCTTTTATTGTCAGTATCTTTATAAATACGATCTTTGAACGTCTGTGAGTGAACAGCTGAGAATGATAGCATCAGCAAATTACATGCTGTAACATTGTAGTACATGTTACAATAAGATGTAAAAAAAGCAAGAAAAACCTTGGTTATATAAGTACGATTTGTTGTAGCTCCAATCATGGTAAGTCAGGGACTACCTTTATTCTGACTGTTCACATAGTTTTTTCTTATTCTGTGTGGTGGGGTGGAGAGGAAGGAGAGTAAAGGAGGCAAACATGTTATTATCTAGCTGGGCGAAGTTGTCTTCTCCGTTTGGGTTGTGGCGGCCTCTCTGGCTAACACTGATGTTCGTCACGTCCTTTTGTTAGGCATTTAAATGCTGGTTCACTCATGAGGCTCTTTCCTGGCCCCACCTGTTGGCGGGTCACCGGCAGTTCTCTGAACTTAGGACGTGTAATTTTCTGCTTAGTTTAACCCTTAGCTGCAATTCTGGGACTCCAGGGAACTCCCATTCAACATTGTGTGAAATTATTTTAAAATCAGTGCCTCACCGCTGAGTAGGAAGATAAACAGTCATCCTTTCAGAAAGCACATTAAGTGATGCCGGTATTACAGCACATCTCTCAGTTTAGTTTTCAGACCTCTGAGGTTAAATATGTATCCCAAAATAGTTTAACCTCTAGGAAATGTCATCCCAGTGTGTCACCCTGTGCCAGATGTACATTTAAATTTAAATTAACTTTATGTTAATGGAACTCAGATTGAAAATTTAGTTCCTCAGTTGCACTAGCCACATTTTGAGTACTTAATTAGCCACATGTGGCTAGCGATTATTGTATTGGATAGCACAAAACTTTTCCATTGTTATAAGGCGGCGATTATGGGTGAGGATGACACAACGTAATTAATGTAATTAGTGTCAATAAATTGTACACCTGAAAAATGTTGAACTGGCAAATGTTGTGTTCCATATATTATTACAACAACAGAAAAAAATTTCCACCATAGAAGAAAGTTCTATTGGGCAGTGCCTCTCGGGAGGATGGAGGCAAGACATTTTTCTTACATAAGGGAGTCAGATGCACAGAGTCAGTCATGTATACCAACCAGTTACTCTATTTTACTGTAGTTTTTTCTTTCTCAAGTAAGGGAAGTTTATGAAAGAGAGAAAAATTGGCATGCTCTTCTGCAAGTTTCTGCTTTCAAACTCACCTCCTAGTTAGCTTTTCATGTGAAAGTTTCAAATCAGTGCTAGTGTAAACATAGTAGGCGGAGGATTAAGAGTCCAGACATTTCCAGCTGACAGAGACAAACTCTCCCCATCGCATCCTTCCTGTTTGCCTTCCCTACTGTTTCCTCATTCCTCAGATGAAGAGGCACAACTTTAGTCCTAAGACAAGACTGGGATAAGCAGAGAGGCAAATTTTTTGTTTATGCGTTTGTGTGTACACATGGGGAGAAGTGATTTAACTTTTAGAATACTGCATCGTTATTTTATTTTTCGCCAAGCTCTTAGATGTCATTTAATTGAATGCCTGCCCACATTTTACATATTTGAGTAAAATGAGGCTAGAGGAAGTGTGTGTGCGAGATCATATTAATAGTTAATGGTAGACTGACCGCTCTGACTGGGATCACAATAGAAGGCCTGGACAGAGCAGGAGAAAAATGTAGGAAAAAAAAATCAAATTCATAAAAAAAACAGACCAGACTTACTGGCCTGATGGAGACTGGAAGACCTCAAGACCGTGGCCCTACGTCACCCCTCTGACTTGGAACTGCAGCCGATCTTGGAAACCACCTTCCAGCCAAGTAATAGACAGGCCTATAAAATAGACGATAATACCTGAAAAGAACATGCTGCACAGAGCAGACAATTATACTAGACCAAAAGGGCAACAGTTGCCCAAAAGCAAAGATGAGAAGGCAGGAAGGGGTAGGAAAACCAGACAAAAGGAAATGGAGAACCCAGGGCGGAAATGGGGAGAGTACTGACACGGTGTGGGAACTGCAACCAATGTCACGGGATGCTTTGTGTACAATTTGTTGAACGGGAAACTAATTTACTCTGTAAACTTTCCTCTAAAACACAATAAAATTAAAAAAAAAAAAAAAAAGGTGAATGGTGGAGCTGGACCAAAGCCTGTGTTGTATAACTCCAAATCAGTGTGACATTCCACTAAATCATTTACTTTTCCCATTTTGTTTAAATATATTTTTAAGTTTATTTGTTTATTACTGTCTTAGTTTCCTAGGGCTGTTGTAACATGATGGGTGGCTTTAAAGAACAGAAATTTATTGTCTCACAGTTCTAGAGGCGAGGTGTCCAAATGCAGGGCACTATCAGGGCCATGTTCTCTTTGTTCAGCTTGGGGGAAGATTCTTCCTTGTCTCTTCCAGCTTCTGGTAGCTCAGGCATCTCCTGGCTTTCCTTGAGCTGTAGCTGTGTGTTCACACAGCATCCGTCTTCCTCCTGTGTGATTCTGTCTCCATGTCTGTTCTCCCCTTCCGGAAGGTGTCCCTCAGAAGGGGTTAGGACCCACCCTATTCCAGTGTGACCTAGTTAACTGATAGCATCTTAAAAAAAAAAAAAATCTATTTCCAAACAAGTTCACATTCACAGGGACGGATAGAACTTCAATATATCTTTTTTGGGGAACATAATTCAATCCATAACCACCACTACCTCTTGCTGTAGATAAAATAATAAGCATTAGAGATGAGAATAATTATAATGAATTTCTTACTGTATAAAGAAATGTTGCTTCTTATATGTTATAAAGGATTTGGTCATTGCAATTTTCCCAGATTGAAGAAGAAGAGAGGAAAAAAATAGAAACTATGAAAGAAAATGAACGGATAAAAGCAACTAAAGAATTGGAAGCCTGGAAAGAACGTCAAAAGAAAGCTGAAGAACAAAAAGAAATACAGAAAGAAGAGAAATTGCATCAACAAAAAAAGCAAATTGAAGAAGAAAGGAAAAAAATTAAGAGTAAAAAATGTCTTACTAGAAATTTGGCATCTAGAAATCTTGCCACAAAAGGTACGATGATTAATGTTTTCTGGAAAAGTGAGTCTTGTTGGTGAAGTATATACGGCAGTCGTTTTTTGTATGAGTAGCAAATCTGTTTGCAGTGTTAGGTCAGTCTTTTGGTGTATTGAGAAGACTAATACAACAACGCAAAGACTGAGGTGACAGATCCATTTCTTCTTCTAGGGAGTATTGAAGTTTTCATAACAAAATAAGCAAAGATGCAGCATCTCTTTTGATTGGATACTTCCTTTTGAAATGTATGCAGGGGTTGTTAAATATGTGGTTTCCTCATGACCAGGTGCAAAAAGGTTTAGAGTGGCCTAACAAGTGGCAGGAGCACTCCTTTAGTGCTTTAGAGATAAGACATCAGGAGTTTGGTTGAAAGACTCAGTTCCTCACGTGGCTCAGGAAGATGAGGACTATAAGCAAATTTAAGCGGTGCTACTTGGAAGGCTACTTGGGAGCAGGTTGGAATCTGGCTACTTCTGGTTTTTTCATCCTGGTATGTTCAAAACAGGTAAAATAAGTTAATTCTTCATTGAAAGCTATTAATTTACTTTTATCTGATTTTATAATATGAAACTTGGTTTTGGGTATAATTAGTATTTTCTTTATATGGTAATTTTGAATTCCAGTAAATGGAATATTTTATAGTAAAATCACTGTATGCTAGCTGATTTTATAGGTTACATTATTCAATTCTCACAGCAACACTTTGAGGTAAGTTTGTTATCCTTATTTTAGAGAAAGTAGATGTTCAGACAGGACAGGAACTACCCTATAAGTAAATTTGTGGGATTTGAACCCAGATCCGTCTGCATTTGAAGCTGTGCTTTTTCCACCATGCTCTGTGCCTGCTTAAACAGTGAGGCCTAGAATGTTGAAAAGTCATTTAGAGTGAATGTTAAATGGGAACAATTATTCAACTTGTATTTATTATTGTGGTTAATATGGAAGTGGTGATTAATCACTACATGACCTCTTCCCTTAATACCATTTCAACAAAATATGGAGACTAGCAAGAGTATATAGAAATATTCCCCTCCATATTTCAAATAGTGCTAAACAAATTGAATGTTTCCAAATACTGTTGGAACCCAAACACAATTTAATAGATAAGAAATGTCCTGAAGACATTAAAAAAAAAAAAAATCATTTATGGACACAAGGTAGATTAAACATGGTACAGGGGAAAAGAGTGTAAATTGGTTTTTTTGAATTCTTACTCTAGAAGTCCTTTTTCTCTTAGTTCATTAGCATCATTACAGATGTCCCTTTAGGTTGTTTCCTTTCTTCTGTCATATCCATCCATTTAACAAATATTTATGTAGTATCTTTACTAAACCAAACCAGACCCACCCCATTGCTGTCAAGTTGATTCTGACTCATAGTGACCCTATAGGACAGAGTAGAACTGCCCCATAGAGTTTTCAAGGAGCAGCTGGTGGACTCAAACTGCTGACCTTTTGATTAGCAGCCATAGCTCTTAACCACTATGCCACCAGGGTTTCCAGTATCTGTACTAGGAGTTGTGAAATACACAAATATGACTTAAGGTATGAAATTGGTAAATAATTGCTTACAAAAACACAACTGTTTCATTGGTCAGTAAAGTTAGACCTGTAGAAGAAGGAGAATTGACTGCTGTTACAAGATCATTTATTCTAATACTACCTTTTTAACGTCACTGTTAACTAAAAATGCTTATTGAGAACATTTTCAGCATTGGAAAGAATATTGTATTATTTGCCCCAGAAACCCTTTGGATAGCCTCTTTCAGATGAAGACTACAGATGGTGCGGCAGGTGCTGCAGATTGCCTGCCCAGTGTCTACTCTCCCTTCTTTTTCACCAGCAGAATCATGATGTGGGTGAGAGCTGGGGGGTAGCAGAAGAAATGTCCCCAGCTAAAAAAACTTTTCTCTTGGAAATATGAACATTGCTGGGTTATTTGAAGAAATTAAAGAATAATTAAAAAAAATTTTTTTAGATGTGATAATGGTATTATAGTTAGGTTTAAAAGGCCCTAATCTTATAGATATACATACTGAAATATTTATGGATGAAAAAATATGATGTCTGAGATTTGCTTCAAAGTAATAGGGTATATGAAAGAGGAGCTGATAATTGAATTCAGGTTATACACACGTGATGACTTGTTATTCTAGTCTGTCTACGTTTGTATATGTCTGAAATTTTTATAAAAAAGAATAACAGAAGGTAAGGATCAAAGCACAGTGAATCACTTTAAAATGAATACAGTTTCTTGTATATAAATGATTTATCAATAAAATTGATTTAAAAAAGTAAGATTTATTGGGAATAACTTTAGGGACAAAAGCAGCAAAGGGTCCATGATTTTCCCATGTTCTCACTGTTCCACAGAAAGTTGTGGTGGCTAATTTTACTGTGTCAACTTGGTTGGAAACCCTGGTGGCGTAGTGGTTAAGGGCTACGGGCTGCTAACCAAAGGGTCGGAAGTTCGAATCCGCCAGGTGCTCCTTGGAAACTCTATGGGGCAGTTCTACTCTGTCCTGTAGAGTCGCTATGAGTCGGAATCGACTCAACGGCACTGGGTTTGGTTTGAGTTATGGTATCTGTAGCTAAGATCTTCTCAAGCAGGTTTGTGTCAGCTTTTGAGATTATCCCAGGACTTTTTCACATATAAGGCTTTTCCTTTGCTTACCTTTGAGCTGAACTATGTATTTGAACCTTTTGTTTATATGTTGTATTTTTATCCAGCATTTTGTGTGTTTGTTAAATTGTTCACCTTCAAGCCATGTTGCTAGAAACAGAAAGCCAGTGTCTTTTTTTATGTTTTGATATTTGGCTTAATTTTCTGTTGGAGTTTGAAAGTTAGATACTGAATTTTTAATGTAACTAGTGATCATGTTAATGTTTTTTTATAATCATTAAAAAATTTTTATTTACTTTTGTTTAGCAAGATTAACATCAAAATAATCTTTTTTCTATTTATGGAAACAAAACAAAACAAAACAAACTCATTGCTATTGAGTGGGTTCCAACTCATAGTGACCCTATAGGAAAGACAGAGTAGAACTGCCCCATAGGGTTTCCAAGGACTGGCTGGTGGATTTGAACTGCTAACCTTTTCATTAGCAGCTGAATGCTTAACCACTGCCCTACCAGGGCACCCTTTATGGTAAAATAGTGTTTATTTCCTCCATGTCCTGCATCGCAGTGATCATTAGTATAATAATCTGAAGCAGTATATTTCATTTATATGTTTTATTCAGTTTTCCTTCATTTAGTGTGTTCTACACTGGTTTTTTACACTGTTAGAAAACTCATCCCTTTTTATTTTCACTTTCAAGTTCCCCCCACTCCTGGGTTCTTAACTTTAATTTGTTTCACCATGTTCTGGAGCATTTCTTTGAGTAATTTATTCAGAAAAGATGACTGGTTGATGTATTTTCTGAGTTCTTACATATCTAAGAATGTCTTTTGCTTTCACAAGTGAATAGCAGTTTACATGGATATCAGTTTTTTTGTAGGGGGCTTTAGGTGAAGGTTTACAACTCAAGTTAATTTCTTATACAAACATTTATACACATATTGTTATGTGACACTAGTTTCAATCCCTATAATGTCATGGCATGCTCCCCCTTTCCACCCTGGTTTCTTGTGTCCATTCAACCAGCTCCTGTCCCTTCCTGCCTTCTCATCCTGTCTCTGGACGGGAACCACCCTTTTGGTCTTGTGTATCTGATTGAACTAAGAAGCACATCCTTCACAAGTGTTATTTTATGTTTTATAGTCCAGTCTGATCTTTGTCTGAAGGGTGGGGTTTGGGAATGGTTTCCGTTCCGAGTTAACAGGGTGCCTGGGGGCCATGGCTTTGGGGGTTCCTCCAGTCTCAGTCAGACCATTAAGTCTGGTCTTTTTATGTGATTTTGAGTTCTCCTGCATATTTTTCCTGCTTTGTCAGAGACTCTCTGTTGTGTTCCCTGTCAGGGTAGTCATTGATGGTAGCCGGGCACCATCTAGTTCTTCTGGTCTCAGGCTGATGGAGTCTCTGGTTTATGTGGATCTTTTGTCTCTCGGGCTAATATTTTCCTTGTGTTTTTGGTGTTCTTCATTCTCCTTTGCTCCACCTGGGTTGGGACCAATTGATGTATCTTAAATGGTCACTTTCAAGCTTTTAAGACCCCAACGCCTGCCACCAAAGTGGGATATATAACATTTTCTTAATAAACTTTGTTATGCCAGTTGACCTACATGTCCCCTGAAACCATGGTCTGCAGACCCCTGTCCCAGCTACTCTGTCCCCGAAAGTGTTTGTTTGTATTCAAGAAACTTATTAGCTTTTGCTTTAGTCCACTTACGCTGACTTCCCCTGTATTGTGTGTTGTCCTTCCCCTCACCTAAGATGATTCTTCTCTGCTACCTAGTTAAATTCCCCTCTCCCTCCCTCCTCACCCTTGTAACCATCAAAGAATGTTTTCTTCTGTGTTTGAGCCTTTTCTTGAGTTCTTATAATATTGGTCTCATACAGTATTTGTCATTTTGTGACTGACTAATTTCACTTAGCATAATGCCCTCCAGATTCAACCATATTGTGAGATGTTTCTTGGATTCATCGTTGTTCATCGTTGCGTAGTATTCCATTGTGGGTGTGTGCCATAATTTGTTTTTCCATTAATCTATTGATGGGCACCTAGATTGTTTCTATCTTTTTGCCATTGTGAACAGTGCTGCAGTGAACATGTGTGTGCATGTATCTATTCATATGAGGGCTCTTCTCTAGGATGTATTTCAAGGAGCGGGATTGCTGGATCCCACAGTAGTTCTATTTCTAGCTTTTTAAGGAAGCGCCAAGTCAACTTCCAAAGTGATAGGCCCATTTTACATTCCCACTGGATATCAAATTTTTGAGACACTTTATTACTTAGGTTGATGCTAACTTGTTGTAATAAAGAGATCCAAAACTACAGCTCAAATAAGATGGAGGTTTAATTCTCTGTAATGTGACGCTCTGACATAACTGTGATGGATCTAGTACTGATAAATGACTTTGCTCCACGGGGCCATCCAGGCACCTGGGCCAGCGGATCACCTCTGCCATGACATTGGTCTTCCATCTCTGGATCCAAGGTGGATGCTGCACTTGGCATTGTTTTATAGCCAGTGGGAAGGGGGACTGAGGAAGTCCATGGCAAGTAAATTTACCTTTAAGATGATGACCTTTAAGTTGTGTACATCACTTTTATTCATATTCTGTTGGCTTACATTTGGCACATACTTAGCGTTACACTTAATCTTAAGGGAAGCTAGGTTATGTAGATGCTGGTCTGACACAGCCAGGGGCCTAGCTCAGAACTCTGAGATAATGTTACTAAAAGGAAGCAGGGAAAAGCACAAATATTGTATAAGACCACTATTATAAGAACGTGAGAAATAGTTTAAACTGAGAAGAAAACATTCTTTTGTGGTTACGAGGGGGGGAGGGAGGGAGGTTGGGAGAGGGGTATTCACTAGATAGTAGATAAGAACTGCTTTAGGTGAAGGGGAAGACAGCACACAATATAGGGGAGGTCACCATAATTGGACTAAATCAAAAGCAAAGAAGTTTCTTGAATAAACTGAATGCTTCGAAGGGCAGTGTAGCAGGGGCAGGGGTCTGGGGACCATGGTTTCAGGGCACATCTAAGTCAATTGGCGTTATAAAATCTATCAAGAAAACATTCTGCATCCCACTTTGAAGAGTGGCGTCTGGAGTCTTAAACTCTAGCAAGCAGCCATCTAAGATGCATCAATTGGTCTCAACCCACCTGGATCCAAAGGAGAATGAAGAACACCAAGGACACAAGGTGATTACGAGCCGAAGAGACAGAAAGGGCCACATGAACCAGTGACTAAATCATCATGAGACCAGCAGAACTAGGTGGTGCCCGGCTACAACTGATGACTTCCCTCGCAGGGAACACAACAGAGAACCCCTGAGGGAGCAGGAGAGCAGTGGGATACAGACCCCAAATTCTCATAAGACCAGACTTAATGGTCTGACTGAGACTAGAAGGACCCCGGTGGTCATGGCCCCCAGACCTTCTGTTGGCTCAGGACAGGAACCGTTCCTGAAGCCAACTCTTCGGACATTGATTGGACTGGACAGTGGGTTGGAGAGGGGTGCTGGTGAAGAGTGAGCTTCTTGGATCAGGTGGACACTTGAGTATGTTGGCATCTCCTGCCTGGAGGGGAGATGAGAGGGTGGAGGGGGTTAGAAGCTGGCGAAATGGACGCGAAAAGAGAGAGTGGAGGGAAAGAGCGGGCTGTCTCATTAGGGGGAGAGGAATTGGGAATAAGTTGCAAGGTGTATATGTTTTTGTGTGAGAGACTGAGTTGATTTGTAAACTTTCACTTAAAGCACAATAAAAATTATTTTTTAAAAAGCGGGGAGAATGGATAGGATCCTGGAAAATAGTTGAAAGTCTGAGTCACAGGCACGTGTAGACAATTTTTGCTCAAATTTTTGTTGATGTTGATTTCTTATTCTTCCTGTCCCCTTCCTCTCTCCCTTTGAAATGTCTATCCGTGCTATTTTCTACTTGTAGAAATTGGAATCCTAGTTTTTCCCCTTATTTGTATGCGTTCATTTTATATTAGGGATATTAACTGTCATATTTGTGGCAAATCTTTTTTTTTTAATCAAGTTTGATGTTTGCCTTTTAAATCTGTGTATCATTGCTACTTTTTTTTTTTTTAGCTACCTTTTATATTCCAACCCTTAGATTAATTATTCCTCTTCTATTGGTGTAACCATGATTGTATCTGTCTAACTACCCATATAAAAACGCATAGCTCTTCATTAGTATCCTTCGCTGACTCTTATTACCTGTCTCCAATGGCTAAAAGTTATCACATCATCACAAGGAAGTGAGGGTGAACTGGGGACCCTAACGCTATTCCATCTCTCCATCAATATTAAATGTTAAAGACACACGTGTTTTGTTTAATGAACCATATGGTATATGTTTACCTGCATTTTATCCACTGCTGGTATTGTCTCTCTTAATATAACATGTTCTGAAGATGATTGTATTAAACTTCTCATTTACACAAGGGCAGTAGTGGTTCAGTGGTAGAATTCTCGCCTACCATGCAGGAGTCCTGGGTTCAATTCCTGGCCAGTGCACCTCAAATGTAGCCACTGCTCATCTGTCATCTGAAGCTTGTGTGTTGCTATGATGCTGAGCCAGTTTCAGTTAAGCTCCTAGACTAAGACAGACTAAGAAGAAAGGCCTGGAGATCTGCTTCTGAAAATCAGCCAGCGAAAACCCTATGGATAACAATCCTGTTGTGTATGGGCTTGCCATGAGTCAGAGCAGACTCCATGGCAGCTAACAACTTATCTACATGTTAAAAATCTTAGGAAAGGGTTTATAGGGTACATTGCCATAGGGGCTTAAGGAAATAAAAGTGGTATTGGCAGTCATGGCCTGGCCTGAATAAAGAGTGCCCATTGTTAGAGTTGATATAAATTGGATACTTAGTGATTACAGAAAGAGAGCCCCAAAAAAGAATCTGGGGTCATTATTTAGTGAACAAATAATTAGCTGCTATGTGGTGGATTTTACGTTCCTTCTTGTAGAAAATGCCTTTAATTTGTTTGTATAGGATTTTAGAACTAGCTTTGATATACATTTGCTTTAGAAGTCAGTTTGATTGCTAATTTAGAAAATGAGAAGTAAATGACTGACTTGTTAATACTGTCTTTGAAGGCAGAAATTCAGAAAATATATTTTCTGAGACGTTAAAGGAAGCCAGTGTTCCCCCTCCTCGCTCTGTGGGCACTGTTCAGATCAACTTTACCCCTCGGGTGTTCCCCACAGCTCTCCGAGAATCACAGGTAGCAGAAGAAGAGGAGGTATGCACACTTGCTGTTAGTTGCAATCTCTACAAATAAAAATGCTTTATTTTTTACTTCATCTATTGAAACTAGTACTGATTCTGAATTTCTTAAGTATTCATTACACTAAAGATAATATTTTGTGAATATATTTTTTAGTATTACCCTGTGAAAAAGTATATTTTGCAGATTTTACTTTGCTCCTGAATGCTGATTCTATAACATTGATTTAATATATAGTATTGTTGCTTTTTTTTTTTTTTTATTGTTGCTTATTCTAAGAAGTAAACTGTTGTACTGGCTATTTCTTTTACCAGAGAAATTATTTTTTATAGTAGATTTATAAACTTTTAGTAAGAAGAGATTTGGAAATTTGTTATCAATATTGGATATTTCTAATGTTGTGACATTTTGGAGTGAACATGTCTTCCATGCATTTAGAGTTCGGGAGCCCCCGAGGATTTAGAAGCCCTGATATAAATTGAGATCTTACGCCTTTAATTATGTGAGCACCAAGGACTGCGTTTTTTTACTGCATGGTGTGCACTGATGCCTCTTTTAATTGGAAAGTTGTAGAAATAATTGAAGAGCCTTAAGACAGAATGACAGTTTATAAATATTAATCTTTTCTTCTTATTAAATAATATACTATTTCTATATTTTATTTGTAAAATTATATAATTAGAAAAATGATTTAAAATCATTTTTATGTTTTTCAGTATGGAAAAGTAAAAATATATTATAAACAACAAAAAAAATAGTTACATGAACTTCCAGAAGGGATGAAATTTGGACTAGATAGAAGCTTATGCATTTGATCTTAACCAGCTAGTGAAGTTTGAAAAAAAAAGCTTAAGAGAATATAAAAATGGAAGCTTAAAATCATCATCATTAAATAGTATTTCCATCTTCTGGAGAATGATGGAAGATCTAAAACAAACTACTAATAAAAATAAAACCTTTGTGTTCTTCATAAGACTCCATTCTCATTTCAGTGGCTGCACAAACAAGCAGAGGCACGTAGAGCAGTGAATACTGATATTCCTGAACTTTGTGACTTAAAAGAAGAAGAAAAGAACCCAGAATGGTTGAAGGACAAAGGAAAGTAAGTTTGAGCTCTGGCTGTGGCATTTAGAATACTTTTATGTAGATGTTAGCGCTCACGCGTTTTTAGTTGTCTTGAAACGTGTTGCACCTCCTTGCTGCCTGGAGTGTGGAGTGTGCATGGCTGAGTGCGCTGTCTTTTTGGGTGCTTGTCTCTAGAAAATGCTGACAGATTGACTTGGACCAAATGGAAGAAAGAAAGTAAAGACAAGTGTGGCTCTAGATAGGTTTCTAGCAAGGATAACTGATTTAGTGGGCACTGTTGAGGACCCAGCTAGGCTAGAAAGCATGAATCCATTGCGGTACCAGCTATCTGCTATAATGTGTACTCAGTTGTGTTTGAGGGTATAAAGTGTACGTTAGAGCACTGAGCCAGAGTTGGAGTTTTGATTGACAAGTACCATGAAAGCCTAGCAGTGCAAAGGACCAGTGAATGCTCATGAAAAACTAGCTCAGCTATTCAGCCATGGAGTCTAGGCTGAATTAGAAAGGAAGAGGTACCGTGGAGGGCCCAGTGGGCTGGGAGAAGATGGAGCCAGTGAAGAACTAGAGGCCACTGTGACACTGAAGATTGAGTAAAGGGAAAGCTAGCAGAATAGGAAGGCCTGGTCAGTGGCTGGGATAAATACTTCTGTGACAGTGTAATTCCAGGTGATGACAAAGTCCAGAGTATGGCCTTGGAAGTGTGTAGCAAAATTAGAGATGAAGGGAAGGTGAGCGGGGTTAAGAAGTTCCAGGTGTTTCAAGGTTAGTTTGAAATATGAGTCATGTATGTGAACCTTAAAATCTCCTGGAATTGTGGCAGAATTGGGATGGAGACAGATGCTGGGATCCAGGTTTCAAAGCTCTCAGTGAATAAGGGAAGAGTGATTTTAAAAAGCCAGTAGATGACAGTGACTAGAAGGCTAGAGTGTGGAATAGATGTCCTGAGTCCCAAAGGATGATGACTTTTATGTAAATAAGGAGTTACAGCTTGGAGCTAGCAGAAGCGAGCCAGGAGAATGCCAGTTCTTGATGTAGGGCATGGAGGATTGGGGACCTCAGGTAGAGGGTGATAGAGATAGCATTGCCCTCAGGGCAGAGCCGGGTGTCTTAGTCACCTAATGCTGCTATAACAGAAATACCACAAGGGGGTGGCTTTAACGAACAAATTTATTTTCTCTCTTTAGGAGGCTAGAGGGCTGTCTTTTCTCTCTGTCACCTTTGGGGGAAGGTCCTTGTCTCTTCTGAGCGTCTGCTTCTAGGCATTCTTCATGTGGCTTGGCATCTCTCTTCCCCCATCCATGCTTACTAGCTTGTGCTTAATTTCTTTTATGTCTCAAAAGAGATTGACTCAAGATACACCCTACACTAATCCTGTCTCAGTAACATAACAAAGACAACCCATTCCCAAATATAACCACAGGCATAGAGGTTAGGATTTACAACCCCCTTTTTTGGGAGACACATTTCAATCCATAACGCCAGGTTTACCTTAGCCTTCTGTAGAAAATTTAAACAATCGGGAGGCAGAGTCAATTGTGGCTGAACTAGGAGTGAGGAAGTACAAGAAGTAGAGGAGGATGGAGGTGGGAAAGGCCCGGAAACAGGGACGCTGACATGGGAGCAAAGGAGCAGCTTACTATTTGGTCAGCCCCCAAGAATAACAGCCTTGATGGGCATAGTTAGAAAGTTGTTTTGTACACGTTGTGGTGCAGGCAGTGCTTGGTCTGGCTTTATTTCTGATGCACTAATGATACCAAAAAAAAGCCAAACCCAGTGCCATCGAGTCGATTCCGACTTATAGCGACCCTATAGGACAGAGTAGAACTGCCCCATAGAGTTTCCAAGGAGCGCCTGGTGGATTCGAACTGCTGACCCTTTGGTTAGCAGCTGTAGCACTTAACCACTACGCCACCAGGGTTTCCACACTAATGATACAGTTTGGAAAATCCAGCACAGATAATTGACTGCTGGCAGGAGCAATGTTTTGGCAGCAGTCTGATACACAGCTGTACTTAGGAACACTCAGGTGTCACTGGTATATTTAATCACTTTAGTCTCTGTTTTTGTACCGTTTTGCCTTATTACCTCCAGTAAGGTAGAAAAAGAAAGAGAAGCAAAATAAGAGGAAGGGAAGAGAGTTGAGAATGAGGAGAGTTGGAAAACTTAGTAACTGATAACACACAGAGAAATAGAGTGCACTCTTGATTAATCATAGTGCTAAGTACAGACACCATAAAAGGAAAGGTACGAATTATTAGAAAGAAATGTCAACTCTAGCAATGTGATGCAGAAAAAAAGTAGAAGCAGATTCAAAAGAACAAATTAAGAAATACATTAAATTTTTAAAATTGTTTTTAAAATACATATAACACAACACTTGCCAATTCCGTTTTTCATGTGTATGGTTTAGTGATATCAACTGCATTAATATAACACAATATTTGCCATTTCAGTGTTTTTCATGTGTACAGTTTAGTGATATCAACTGCATTAATTGCAGTTTTCAGCCCTCACCAATAACTGTTTCCACATTTTCATTCCCGTAAACAGACACTCACTGCTTCCTAAACACCAACCCCCTTTTCTCTCCCCCCTCCAACTCCTGGTAAACATTGATAAACTTTGGTTTCTATACCTTTGCTTATTCCAATTATTTCATGTAAGTGAGATCTGATAATATTTGCGCTTTTGTGATTGATTTATTTCACTCAGCATAATGTTTTCAAAGTTTATCCATGTAGCAACAGCGTGTTAAACTTAAAGCCAAAGGATGAGCCTTTCTCACCTCTAGAGGCTTTGTTTCATGGTAGCCGTCTGCATTTACCCAAGCAAATGCAGCGGACCTGTCCTCCTTGTGCTTCAATCTGTGGGATGCTTTGCTCTACCAGTGGTTAGAAGGGGCTGGCAACAGCTTGAGAAAACTGTTTAGGGGAGTATACCAAACCAAAAACCAAACCCAGTGCTGTCCAGTCGATTCCGACTCATAGCGACCCTATAGGACAGAGTAGAACTGCCCCATAGTTTCCAAGGAGCGCCTGGTGCATTTGAACTGCCGACCCCTTGGTTAGCAGCCTTAGCACTTAACCACTATGCCGCCAGGGTTTCCTTAGGGGAGTAAACCTACTCAAAATTGGATTATTAGAAAAAGCCACAGAATGCTTTTGTTTTTCTTTACCTAGTCTTCTACTGCCAAATGTAGCTTTTTGGAAAATATATATCTTAGACAATTTTATTTGCTCATAAAAACATTTTACCTTCTCCAATTAACCTTGTGCCAGATAGCTTTTTAGTGAGAACATCTCGTATACAGCAGTGTAGGTGCTCCAGTGTGTGCGTGCTATGACATTACTTAGCAGCTTCATGTGATTCAGAATCTGTAAATAACCTTAATAGCTACCCTCCCAGACACTTGTCATCATAAAAGATAGGTGGCCTTCTGACATTACTGTCCCATTGATGTTACTTTGTGCTTGATTTTCAGCCTAAGTTTTGTTGGACCCTTTCTTGACCCCAGACTTAAAATCCCTTCTTCCCCCACACTAGGGCCACTTGAATCTCACCCGTATACCTCATTCTGTAGAGCAAATTCTAACAGTAGATAGGAGGAAATTAAGGATATATGCTTCACTGTCTAGCAGCAGCATCGTATTATTTTTGTTACATAGAATCATCTTCAACACTAGTTCTAATGTCTGAATTTTCTTCTAAGTGCCAGGTTTTTGTAGCCTGTCTAATTCCAGTCCTTTTAAAATTGAAGCTCTGCCTTGCTTTTGCTTTTCCTCTTGCCATCCAGGTTAATTTAGCTTCTGAACCCCAGCTTTGTATCTCGGGTCCTGCTACTTACCGTCAGACTTCCTTAGTACCAACTTGTGCCAATCTGAATTTCTGTATGTTTTCTGTTTTTGGATTTTCTTTTGCTGGATTCTGTCTGCCTGTCTGGATGTCCTTTTACTTTACGTTGGACCTTTTGATGCTGATTGTTGACCCCCTGTTACCATCTTCTCCCGAGAGAATGTGCTTCTACTTGCTAAATTGATTTTCTTTGCAGTACTTAGTTTTGAGTCTGTGGCCTATCAAGAACTGTGAAGGACTAACCTGACACAGTTTCATGGATGCTGACAGAAGGCATGAGACTCATGGGTCAGAGGCAAAGGATTTGTTACTCACAGCACAGCAAGCAGCACGAGCTTCATGTTCATGTTGGTCCCCTTGCTCCAAAGTCCTGTGGGGCAGTGTGGAGGCAGGTCTAAGTGGAGTCTGTGCACACAGTAGGTGTGCACCACAGCTGAGAAACACCAAGCTTAAGAAACCCAATCTTTTGTAATGGGGCTACCTGCAGATCTGCCCAATCTCTGCCCCGGAAGGAGACATTATTATACTGAGCAGCAAACAAACGCCCTTTGTCCTAGAAGGAGACACTATCTCTATCTTCCAAGGCTGTTTACTCTACAAACATCTTTGAAAAGATAGTCCAGAACACAAGCTGTCAGTGCCTCTGATATAAGGTGTGCAGAAACATAAGTGCCCAATAGAGACTTGCCTCCCAATAACTCTTGGACCTGTCTACTTTCAGGATGCACCTGTCAAATCTGCCTACCCTGCTGTGTTTGAAAAGGCTATTTGTGGAGATAATGGCTTTTCTTATGTGGGCACCCTTTGCCTGACTTAAAGAAGTTTAGAATTCATGCTTTAAGATGGTTTCTTTGATGTAATTATAACTGTAGAGTTGCTTATTTGTATAACCCAGTGCTGTCAAGTCGATTGTATGCACGCATAATATTCTGTTGCAGTACCGTATCTGTTGGGGCCTAACTTGTCATTTTATTACAATTATTTATTATACAGTATCTTTTTTCTCCTTCCAACCTGAGTGTTGAATTGTGCTTGTCAGTGTGCCTTCCTTAAGGCTCACTAGTATTCAGCCTAAGGAACCCTGGTGGTGCAGTGGATAAGTGCTCGGCTGCTAACTGACAGGTTGGCAGTGTGAACCCACCAGCTGCTCCGTGGGGGAAAGATGTGGCAGTCTGCTTCCGTAAAGATTACACCCTTGGAAAGCCTGTGGGGCAGTTCTGCTCTGCTCTGTAGGGTCATTATGAATTAGAATTGACTCATGATAACAGATTTTTTTTTTTTTGGTTTGGTACTCAGCCTTAGTGTTTTTGAGAGGTAGGTGGCTGTTAGAGTTCCTTTCTCTTGTCTACAAACAGCTGCTTTGTCTTTTCTTGGAGTATGTGTTGCTCCTTGCTCCCATTGCTGTTTCTGATCCCTGCCACTTCTGATCTTTCTCATGACTCTTTTCTACCCTCCTCTTTCTCAGTCTCTTTCTTTGTTCTTGTGAAATTTTTTTTTTTTTTTTTTGCTCAGCATAGTATATGTATTTTTAATTGTGGTAAATATACATGTAACAGAACATTTGCCATTTCAGTAATCTTCGTATGTACAGTTCAGTGACATGGTCATCATGTTGCTCAATCACCACCCTTATCCATTCCCACATTTTCCCATCACCCGTAACAGGAATATTGGGTCATCCTGCCTCTTTCATTACTTCTCTCCACATTGTTTCTTTCATATCACTCTGGCTACTTGTTGCTTGTCCCATGCTCAACTCTTAGATAAAATGGTTGGCCCTTTTGGCCAGTGCCAATCAGAATGGTCCTTTCTTTTCAATGGCACCCCAGTCAGTCATCATGAAAACGACAGGAGTGTTTTCAGTAGTCCGTGCCTGTTTTGTTCTCGCTACACACCTAGTACAGTAAGCACTCAATGTATGTAGAGTGAATGAGTAATTTGGCATAATTCCTTTCACTAGCATTGCTTATTTGGATCGTGAGTGAAGACTTAATGGCTATTAGCTTCTCTGTTTAAATTTGCTGTTCAAGGGTGACTGCCTTTTAGACAAAGAGATTTAGTGTTTTTTTCCTATTCATTTTGAAATTTGACTATTTTCGAGTTTAGAGCCATTCTGAAAACTGTAAAACAGATTTTTGGGTATTCGTAATGGGAGTCCTGGTGGCACTGTGGTTAAAGAGTTCGGCTGTGAACCACAAGGTCGGTGGTTCAAACCTACCAGCTGCTCCGAAGGAGAAAAGATGTGGCAGTCTACTTACATAAAGATTTACAGTCTTGGAAACCCTGTGGGGCAGTTCTCCTACGTCCTATAGGGTCGCTGTGAATCAGAATTGATGCAGTGGCAGTGAGTTTGGTTTTTGGTTTAGTGGTACGGAAACTTCAGGAATGTAGCATTCATTTGGATTTATGTTTTGATACACATATTCAAGTATTGAAAAGATGTTTAAGAACTTTATATCTCCTGCTATTATGCCTTCTACAATGGTTTTTTCTATTTTTTTCTCCATTACTAATCATTGTAAGCTTTTCCTCCTTTAGAACCTGCAAGAGTTTTTCTGGTAAAACTATTCCATTAGAAAACTGTAAACTTATATTGAAAATGAAAGATTGAAATGTTCTTAAAATGCGTACATTAATAGAATATTTGTAGTACACGCTGTAGGCTGCCTAGCCAACGTCTTTTCTCCCCCTTATCCTGATGGGCCTGGCCCCTGTTTTGTTTGAGCAGCCCTGGCCCAGGACACTTAGGATGGCAACCCTCTCTCAAGTCCAAGGATGAGTTCTGATTGACTTCAGTGAATCAGGGTGGTTTTAATCTCATGCTGGAGTTTGTAGGTAACTTTGGGTACCCTTGGTCAATGAGGTGAGAAAGGAAGAGAGCCAGGAGATTTCTGGGGAAGGCTTTCTTGCTCTTAAGAAGCATATGCCACAAGATGTTTCTTTTAATTAATATTGTACCTGGATCAAGTGGCAGCTTGAGCTGTGTCTCTCCCTTGTGGCCTCGAAGACCAGCTCTGGGGGAAGTAGCTGCTGAGGACAGTAGAATGGAGAGGTTGAAGGAACTTGGGGCTGGATGACATCCTGAAGCTGCCGATTACATTGGGCGTGGAGCCACGTCCTTCTGCACTTTGTGCTGTGCGATATAATTTATTTCCCTACTTGTTTAAGCCAACAGTCTTTGCAGTCAGAAACATCCTAACTGGTATGGGGCGTTTCAGAAACAAACTGCCCTCACAGAATTAGCTTTTCTAGTTTGTGCAAGTTATTTAAGCTTGAGCTAGACTTAGCTTTGATGTCACAGTGGTGCCATCTTGCCTTTGACTCCTGATGACTGGCTGCTCTGACAGGTCGACCCTGGGGTCATTGTGCTTGATGTCCTAGAGCTGCGGAGCGTGCAGCGCAGCGGGCTGGAAACTTACGTGGCGCTTTTCTGTTTGACAAAGTAGTTTCTGTTTCCTTGTGTTGTGTATGTTTTAAATTTTTTTTAAGTGGACTATAATTAAAAAACAAAGAAGAAGCTTACTATTTTAAATAAATCTTTTAGTCAGGTAGACCTCATTATTTGAAGAGAACTTAGAGGCCTTTGACCCGAGAAGAGTACATCAGTTAGGATGCTCTTGTTTGCAAGTAACCAGAAAAACAAATTCAAATGGCTTTTCATGCTAAAAAGATTTTGTTGGCTTATATAACCACAGAGCCAGTGGTATTTTTCGTTTCAGGCAAAGCTTGATCCCACAATTCAACTGTGTCACCAAGGACTCAGTTTCTTTCTGCCCCCTTGTTCCTTCTGTACTTCCATCCAAAAACCCACTATAATACAACCAGCTTTATTCTGGTGTCAGCTCCTCCCATAGTGTCAAAATGGTCACCAACAGTTTGTGCTGTGTGCATTCTTCTTTCATATCCAGCAGGGGGAGATGTTTTCCCAATTTTTAATTCTCAAACTTGGAACCAGGAGTCCCTGGGTGGACAAATGTTTAAGTGCTCAACTACCAACTGCAAGGTTGGAAGTTCAAACCCACCCAGGCCTTGCAAGAAAGGCCTGGCAACCTGCCTTGAAAACCTGATGGAGTACGGTTCTACCCTGCAACATATGGCTTGCCATGAGCCAGAATTGACTTGATGTCATCTTTTTTTTTTTTTTTACCTGTTCATTCTGAATAGACCAGTTTGGGTCACAAGCCCATCCCTGAGTCAGTCACTGTAGCAGAGAGGATACAGCATGCCTACCCGTGTAAGCTACTCAGGGTCTCCTTGTGGTGCAGGAGGTGAGTTCAGGGCCATTCACACTAGCAGGGAGGATGGAGCATGCCTGCTGGTGCATGAACCACTCAGGGTCTCTCTCCGCGTGGTGCTGGAGGTGAGGTGGGGCCCATTCACACTAGCTGGTGTGTGTGGAGGAGACGGAGTCAGTGCAGCCAGCAGTGTTCATGTACAGGGAGGACAGAGGAGGCGAGCCATTCCCTTTGCCTGTGACTAGGTGTTACTTTTCTGTGTTTCTGTTTCAATGTTACAGTGTTTTTCTTTTCTGTTTTTGTCTTACTAGCAAATTGTTTGCAACAGAAAACTATTTGGCAGCTGTTAATGCATACAACTTAGCCATAAGACTAAATAATAAGATTCCATTATTGTATTTGAATCGGGCAGCTTGCCACCTAAAACTGAAAAACTTGCACAAGACCATCGAGGATTCTTCCAAGGTATATACATATACGTACGTGTGTGCATTTATGGATAGTGCTTTAAATGCTAATCCTCCCATTTGTTGCTTTAAATGATGTCCTTGTCTTCTTTCTGTTAAATTTAAATACTTAGATACAAAGGCTTTAAAAATCATCTTACTTATTATTATTATTTTTTTAATGAACAAGGAACTGGTGTTTCTTGAGATTTCAAGTTAGATTAGAAAACCCCTGTTACCTTATTTCCTTGGTATCATTTCAAGTTCACAGGAAATTAGTAAGTGGTTGTCGGTTTGTGCTCACTTTTTTCTTAATAAAGTTTTGCAGGTTGAATAAAAAGTAGAAGGGAGAAAACTTGGTATTTCCTTGTTATTACCACCACTTGCACAGTAAAATGGTATCTCCATAACCATTTCCCATTTTAAAGATAACTTAGTATATAAGTTATATTTAACTTAGTATTTAAGACAAGATAACTTAGTATATCCTAATTTCCATGAACATTATTTCAGGTCAATATGTTAAAGTTCTACAGTTGTTTCTTTTTTCCCGGGGTAACTTGTGTGAAGGGGCACCATGTGCAGAACCTCTCAGGTGGCTCATTGAGATGGAGGACATGGAAGGAAGAACCCATCCTTGTACTTTGATGTCGTCAAGCTACTGAAGATACGATAATTATTATGACCCTGCATTCCTTTGACTAGCAGAATTTCTTGCACCAACAAATATTTATTGAATGAGTAAATAAATTTAACCACCCAATTTGAATACCAAACCAAAAAAACCAAACACATTGCCATCAAGTCGATTCCAGCTCCTGGTGACCCATGTGTTACAGAGTAGAACTGTTCCACAGAGTTTTCTTGGGTGTAAACTTTGCAGAAGCAGATTGACAGGCTTTTCTTCCACAGTGGGCTCCAGCCAACAAGCTTTTGGTTTGTAGCCTTGAGAGCAAACTCTTTGTTCTACCCAGGGACCTAATTTGAACACAAAAGACCAACAAATGCTGTTTACCATAATCATTCCAGCTGGTAAAGGTAAAGCTGTGGAGATCTCAAATGGTAAGCCAGATGGTAACCTTGAGGAGAGGGCGTGAATCCTAAATAGGAACAATTGAACAGGTTCCAATTGTTCAACATAAATGTATGTAATTGGTAAATTCCCTTGCCAGCTAAACCAGAAATTTAAATGGTGAGGGTTTGAGGCTTGTTTTAATATTAGAATTTTTACTGTGTTTTTGTTCAAGTTTCAGTTCGGAAATCCTGTCTTTCCCTTATTAATGATACGTATTTTGTAAGGCACTGGACTTACTGACACCACCTGTTGCAGACAATGCTAATGCGAGAATGAAAGCCCATGTAAGGCGGGGAGCAGCATTCTGTCAGCTGGAGCTGTACGTAGAAGGTAAATTGATGGCAGTGCTTTCAGTTTCAAGTTAAATGGAACTGAAAAAATGTCATTGTGATTATTTAGGATCATAATTTTTTAGGACTCCATTATTTTACCTTTTGGAATTTATCATCTGCAAAATGATTTTGAAGTATTTTCAAACTCTCATTATTCTAGAAGGGAGTTAATGCAGAGTGCGAACAAGTTCAGGTCTAGGAAAATACTTTTCTATAGAAAACCAAAAAAACCCATTGCCGTTGAGTCTATTCCAGTTGACGGTGACCTTATAGGACAGAGTAGAATGGCCCCATAGGGTTTCCAAGGAGCTGCTGGTATATTTGAACTTCTGACTTTTTGGTTAGCAGTTGAGCTCTTAACCATTGTGCCACCAGGGCTCCAGAGCTTTCTACAGAAAGATATGTAATAAAGACATAAATGAGTCACTTAAGATGTAATGGGAAATTTAAAAATGAGCTTCTTTGGTCATAATCTGTATGTACACATAAGCTCAGAAATAACTGATCTGCCACAGAGCATGAGTACTGCTTATATTTGTGAGACTGTATTTAACTTATAGTAGCCACATCCTTTCAAGGCCTGTAATTCAGCCCTGAGTGTATAGAAGCCATAGCTTGTATTTCTTTTTTATTTGCATTTTAAATTAACATATTTAGTGAGTATCTGCAGTGACTCACATTGCCCCAAAGGCAAAATTTTGTGGGAGCCCTGTGTGTACAGGAGCCATACATAGTATACACAAGTCAGTCCTCATTACTGGTGGATTCCATATTGGGAAGTTTGCTTGCTCACTAAAATATGTTTGTAGCCCCCAAACCGGTACTTGCGGTGCTTTTGCAGTCACTTGCAAACACATGCAGAATGGTAAAGAATCTTGAGCTGCCGGACAGTCGCATTCCCAGCTGAGGCTCAAGTCAAACGAGGTGATGCTCTGCCTTTTTATTTCAGCTCTCATATCGTAAACGTATATCTCTTTAGTGCCATATTTTTATCATTTTTATGCCTTGATGGTGATTGTGCTGTTTAAAATGGCTCCCAGACTCAGTGCTGAAGTGCTGTCTAGTGAACACACTAGTGAGCCGGGAAGGCTGGATGTGCCTTACCAAGGACACACAAGTGGTCGATAGCTTTGTTCAGGCAGGAGTGCTGTGAGTTCGGTGTTGATAAGTCCACAGTGTGGTTCATCCAGAAGAAGGGGAGGAGTGCCTTGATCTGTGTATGAGCCCACGTCAGACAGTGCTGAAGGAACATGTATAATATGTGACGAAGCTAAGGAAGAGATGGACGTGGCTATGTTTATGGATCCACGAGATTACGACCAGTAAACAAGGTGTGGTGGACAGCGTTGATGAGAGGCTGAAAGTCAAAGAAATGCATGGTCACGTTACCCAGTGTGAGGAAAATAATGTGTCTTTAGACAGAGACCTACGTAAAACAAGGTTATGTATTAATTGGTTGATGAAAACATGACCAGACAGGGCAGGGAGCTAACTCTGAATTTCCCTTACGAATCAGTGTTTGCTAATTCACTGTTCATGGTGACTTTATATAATACAACTGTGGCAAATATTAAGAACAGACTGTATTAATTTTTTTTTTTTTGCGTTTTAAATAATATATTTAGTGGTTATTTGCACTTACTCATGTTGCCCCAAAGGCAGAATTTTATACCAGCCAGAATTTATCTTCAGCAATTCCTCCTCCCATATCTACTGCCCAGATGCCCCCTTCGTCTTCATGCAACCTACACTTGACACTGCCTTGGCAAAGAACGGCTTCCAGCCTACAGATTTTGTTAAATCTAACTTTGTTTTTAAACTTGGTCCTGCCATTTTTAGGAGATTTTTCTAACCAGAGCATTCAAATTAGGTTTACATGCCCCATCCTTTTTTTAGTTTCTTACCCACCAGCCTCATGAGGACAAAAGCAGTCAAGACATGAATGAAATATTATAAACCAGTGTCTGGAAATTAGCATCATAGACTTATTTGAGCTACAAGGACCCTGATTTTAAAGATGAGAAAATGGAGGCTTGGAGAAGTTAAGTGATTTACCTGAAGCGATATGGCCGGTTAATAGTACTTTTGATAGATGAACTCAGGCTTTTTACTCTTAAAATATTTTTTCCACTGCTTTTTTGGTAAAGATTTAAATTTGGTTACATATTTTTTAACAACCAGACCACAGTGCTTTCCTTTTCAACCAGTTTTCCTCAAAGGAATTCTGTAGCTATAACTCCAGAAAAAAAGCACATATTGTAAACTCGTCTGTATCATACAGAGTATGAATTGTGAGTCTATAAAAAATTATTTTAAAAAATCTGGAATTTCTAAATGAGGTACCATTTATTACCTTTTCACTTTAGTGATAAGAATGCCCTTCGGATATGTAAAAGTTCTATTGAATCTGTTCATACTTTAATGAGTTTAAGCTGTTAACTTATTTTTGCTTGAATCTAAAGTAACTGCTTATTACTGAACCCAATGAAATCACTGTAATTATTTCTGAAATCACTGAAGATTTCCTGCAGTTAGAGATGTTACCATGTGTGAAGATCAGAGTCTGCATTAACATTAAAACTTAGTAGTTGTCCTGAACCAAGTCCTTAGTGATTATTATTTTTGAAAAATACCATCTAGATTAGAAAAATATTTATAAAATATTCCCTTTATTGATCACCATTTCTATATAAATACAGGCCTGCTGGATTATGAAGCTGCACTGAAGATTGATCCATCCAACAAAACTGTACAAAATGATGCTGAGAAGATTCGGAATATAATTCAAGGAACAGAACTAAAATCCTAATGACTCCTAGAGGCAACTAGGTATGATTTTACATTGTTAAAAAATAACTGGAGGCATTAGGGATCTCTACATACTACAGCTGGTTGTGCAGAATCAATTTTCATTTTTTTCTTCTTTATGTTAACACATACCTTAATTATATATTTTTTCTAATTGAACTGAATTTGCCCTTGTAACTAACAAATATTTGTTACTGATTAATTTTTAACAATGTGAAATTCTCAAATAAAAGATTGTGTTTATAAAGTATTTTTGGATTTTATTAAATATACTTTTTCATTATCTGAATGGTAGGCTTTGGTATAATCAATCCTGATAGGCTTTTACTTAGTTGCCAAATGCATAGAATATTTGTGTTCTTTTTTAAATAAATGAATACCTTCGCCACCATCTGTATGAGGTTAGACCAAATCAGCTTAGTGAAATAAGTGTTTCGAAAACCTTATCTTTGACTGTAGTTTTAGAATGTTGATCATACTTCATAACACTATCTGGTGAAGGTAAGTTTTCTAGTACCTGTAAGTAGACCAGGAGAGAACAAGGCAGCACAGGACGAGATGTGAAGTAAGGACATCGTGGTGTCGGCTTTGCATTGCACCACCGGTTATGTTGTGTCACTGGGAGGTGATGCAAGCATTAAGCACAGCAGTGCAGGTTCCTTTTTGCATGTAGTCGTTGTCACAGTTCACAGATTGTATTTAAAGGAGTTTTAGGAAAACAAAACTGGCGATGAGTTTTTATAGGATTTTATCATGTTGCCATTCAAGTGGATCATAAAAGCATCCCCATTTACTTTTTTTAAAAACTATTGTATTTTTGGTGAAAATGTACACAGCAAAACACGTTCCTGTTCAGCAGTCTACACATAATATTTGGTAACATTGATTACATTCTTCACATTGTGTGAAGATTCTCATTTGTGTTCTGGCTGTTTCACTCCCATTAAACTTAGACTCCTGCCTGTCCCCCGACCCCCAACCATCTCATCTGTGCTTTCCAGTAACTGTTGTCTGTTTGGCCTCACAGAGATATTTTTGTGAAAGAGTACAATACTGAAGGGTGGCATTTTTAATTTATTGAGCTAAACTACTATTCAGTTTAAAGTTTACTTCCAGGAATAGTTTTGCTTCAAGGTTTAAAGAGTATCTCAAGGCAGTAGTCGCAAGGATTCTTCTAGCCTCAATGGGTTCAGTAAGTCTGGCCCCTTTAAAAATTTGAAGTTCGTAATTTAGGTGAAGGGAAAGACAACACACAATACAGGAGAGGTCAGCACAACCTGAGTAAACCAAAATCAAAGAAGTTTCCTGAATAAACCGAATGCTTCGAAGGCCAGCATAGCAGGGGTGGAGGTTTGGGAACCGTGGTTTCAGGGACATCTAAGTCAACTGGCATAATCAAATCTATTAAGAGAGCATTCTGCATCCCACTTTGGAGAGTGGCGACTGGAGTCTTAAATGCAAGCAAGCGGGCATCTAACATGCATCAGTTGGTCTTAAACCACATGGATCAAAGGAGAATGAAGAACACCAAAGACACAGGGTAAGTATGAGCCCAAGAGTAAGAATGGGTCACGTAAATCAGGGACTACATCAGCCTGAGACCAGAAGAACTAAATGGTGCCTGGCTACAACCGATGACTGCCGTGACAGGGAACACAACAGAGAATCCCTGAAGAAGCAGGAGAGCAGTGGGAATGCAGGCCTCTAATTCTCGTAAAAAGATCAGACTTAATGGTCTGACTGAGACTAGAAGGACCCTGGTGGTAACGGTCCCCAGACCTTCCGTTAGCCCAAGACAGTAACTATTCCCAAAGCTAACTCTTCAGATGGGTTGGTCTGGACTATAAGACAGGAAATGATACTGGTGAGGAGTGAGCTTCTTGGATCAAGTAGACACATGAGACTATGTGTGCAGCTCTGGTCTGGAGGGGAGAAGTGAAGGCCAAGGGGTACAGAAGCTGGCTGAATGGACACGGAAATACAGGGTGGACAGAAGGAGTGCACTGTCTCGTTAGGGGGAGAGCAACTAGGAGTATATAGCAAGGTGTATATAAGGTTTTGTATGAGAGACTGACTTGATTTGTAAACTTTCACTTAAAGCACAATAAAAAAAAAACTTCAAAGCAAAATAAAAAAAATTTTTTTTGAAGTTTGATTCCATATTTTTCTCCCTTTCTATCAGGACACATCTGTTGTATCCCCCAATCAGAACATTTGGTAGTGGTAGCCAGGCACCATCTAGTTCTTCTGGTTTCAGGGTAGAGTAGGCAGTGGTTCATGGAGATAATTAGTCCTGGAGTCTGGTTCCTACTCCAGTTCTTGGATTTCCTTCTTTTTCTTTTGCTGCAGATGAATAGAACCCTTTAGTGATATCTTAGCTGGCCGCTCGTAAGCTTTCAAGACCGCAGACACCACCCACCAAAGTACAAAGTAGAGCTTAAACTTTAAGAGCTGTATTATGCCTATTGACTGGATTGTCCCCTGAGACCATGACCCTAATTCTTCAAACCAAGAAAACTAATCCTGTGAAGTGACTGGTTGTATCTAAGTAGTATCAGTATTTGTAGCCCCTTTTATTTTATTTTGCTTTTTTTGTGGTTGTTGCAAAATTACATGTAACGTAGCATTTGCTAATTCCTCATTTTTATTGTGTGTAACTTAGTGGCATCAATCGCATTAGTTAAGATGTGCAAACTTCACTCACGTTCAGCGTCACCTTTCCCATCACCAGAAAGAGAATGATGCCCCTCTCCCCTCCCTGCTCCTGGCAACCACCAAAGAACACTGTTGTTTCCCTGTCAAGTCAATTTTTGAATCCTAACGACCCCATGTTACAGAGTAGAACCGCCGTGTAGGGTTTCCTAAGCTGTAATCTTGATGGCAGCAGGTTGCCAGATCCTTTCTCCCATGAAGCCACAGGGTGGATTTGAACTGCCAGCCTTTGGGTTAGCGGCTGAACATATAACCGCTGCACCACCAGGTCTTTGTATGTTTGCCTGTTCTTGTCATTTCATAAAAGTGAGATCATGTAGTATTTGTCCTTTTGTGATTGACATATTTCGCTTGGCATAATGTCTTCCAGGTTCATCCATGTTGGGAGATGATTTGGGCCATTCCCTTTTTTTTAATGCAACACCTTTTTGAATAAGAATAGCATAGTACAGTCACCTTGAAAATTTTACTTCTATAAAGCAGTTTTTGATAACTTCTGTAGCAGTTGTGTTCAGTTATCAGACTTTCTGATGAGGCAGGATTGCTTTTTCTTATGATCAGCCCTGGTTTGTTTGTTTATTTTTAAAAATAATGTCACCCAAATAAAGATGGGCTTCCTTCTGGTGAAAATTTCAATTATTTCTCGAACTGTCTTACCCAAACACCAAAAGGGAGTTCTATTCAACAAAAAATATTCTTTTCAGTCCTTTAAAAAAACACAGCTACCCAAAAACATCTCCATAAACCTCTTAGGCATCTTTCTCACTCTGACCTTAAAACTGTTTTGAGCTGGCAGTTCCCTTTCCTTTGTAAGACTGGTCAACCCAGTCTTTTCACAGGCTCTTCCTTTACCATCCCAGTTAATAAATAAAAGACTGCCCAATATTTACTCTAAGGGCAAAGAATTCTTTTTTATGAGAAAGCAGAGGAAAGGAAAATCTTAAGTAGTTATATATTAATATGTTTGTCCCTATCCCCTAAATAAAATCTTGGTGTAAACGCAACAGACACTCATTTGTATTCATGAGGTACTTGACCTCTTTTGAGCAATCTCTTACGGTCTGCAAGGGACTTTTGGATTGAAGTGGTGATAAAGTTAAAATAATGATACATTCCAATTTCCTTCATGATAAAAACATTCTTCCCACATAATGGTGCTACTGTTGTTGTTGTTAGGTGCCGTCGAGTCGGTTCCGACACATAGCGATCCTATGAACAACAGAACAAAACACTGCCCTGTTCTGCACCGTGCTCATGATCGTTTTATGCTTGAGTGCATTGTTGCAGCCACTATGTCAGTCCATCTCACGGTTGAGGGTACTTCCTCTTTTTCACTGACTCTCTACTTTACCAAGCATGATATCCTTCTCCAGGGACTAGTCCCTCCTGATAATATGTCCAAAGTATGTGAGATGAAATCTTAACCATCCTCACTTCTAAGGAGCATTCTGGCTGTACTTCATCCAAGACAGATTTGTTCATTCTTTTGGCAGTCCATGGTATATTCAATATCCTTCACCAATACCATAAAGGCATCAATTCTTCTTCAGTCTTCCATATTCACTGTCCAGTTTTTGCATGCATATGAGGTAATTGAAAACACCGTGGCTTGGGTCATGAGCACCTTAGTCCTCAAGATGCCATTTTGCTTTTCAAAACGTTAAAGAGGTCTTGCAGCAGATTTGCCCAATGCAGTGCATCAGTTGTGAGGATTGTTTTCTTGATGTTGAGGTGTAATCCTACTGAAGGCTGTGGTTTCTGTTTTTCACCTGTGTTTGAAGTCTTCTTCACTTTCAGTAAGCAAGGTTGTGTGATCTGCATAATGCAGGTTGTTAATGAGTATTTTTGTGTTTTTTTTTTTCAGCATCACAATCTTCCTAATTTCCTCCTATTTTAGTACTCACTTCTTGGTCTCATTTCTTCCTATCTTCATTCATCCCTCTGACCTCTAAATATTGGAGTTGATTACAGCCTAGTCCTCACATCCCTTTTCTTTCTGTACTTTGTTGTCTTACCTGGTCCCCTGACTAAATCACATCTTGGTGTGGGTGGTGTTCAGATTGATCTCTTCAACTTAGGCTTTTCCCTTGAACTTGACTTGCATATTCAACTGCCTCGTGACAGCTCTCCTCTCCCCAGATATCCCCTCTACTTTCTTCAGGTGTCTGGTTAACCATCACCTTGTTAGAGACTGTTGCTGACTAATCCTCCCTAAAATAATCCCTTGCCCAAGCGGTCTTTCTCCTTCTAATCCTATTTTTTTCCCCCATAACACTGCTATACGGTATGTTTTATTTCATATATATATCTGTGTGTGTGTAAGAAAGCAAGATGTCACTTTGAGGACTAAGGTGCACCAAGCCATGGTATGTTCAACTGCTGCATATGCATACGAAAGCTGGACAGTGATAAGGAAGACCAAAGAAGAATCAATACATTTGAATTATTGTGTTGGTGAAGAATATTGAATATACCATGGACTGCCAGAAGAACGAACAAATCTCTCTTGGAAGAAGTACAGCCAGAATGCTCTTCAGAAGCAAGGATGGCGAGATTTTGTCTCATGTACTTTGGACGTGCTATCAGGAGGGACCAGTCCCTGGAGATGGACATCATGCTTGGTAGAGGGTCAGCGAAAAAGAGGAAGACCCACAACAAGATGGACTGACACAGTGACTGCAACAGTGGGCTCAGACATAGCAATGATTATGAGGGTGGTGCAGGACCAGGCAATGTTTCGTTCTCTTGTACATAGGGTTGCTATGAGTTGGAACTGCCTCGATCGTGCCTAATAATAACCAATACATAAAAAAAAAAAAAAACGTATAAATACATAAACATATATATGTATGTATATATATATATGCATATGCGTGTATATATGCCCGTGTATATGTGTATATGTGTATATATGTACATATGTATGTGTGTAATGTATGCATATATATGTATATATGTATGCGCATATGTGTATATATGTATGTGTATATGTACATATGTATATATGTAGATGTATATGCTATATATGTGTATGTATATGCATGTGTGTATGTGTATATATGTATATATGTGTATCTGTATGTATATATATACACCATCAGGGTTTCCATGTATGTATATATGTGTATACATGTATATATGTATGTGTATGTAGATGTATGGAAACCTTGGTGGTGTAGTGGTTAAGTGCTATGGCTGCTAACCAAAGGGTCAGCAGTTTGAATCTGCCAGGCACTCCTTGGAAACTCTTTGGGCCAGTTCTACTCTGTCCTATGGGGTCGCTATGAGTCGGAATCGACTCGATGGCACTGGGTTTGTTTTTTTTTTTGGTTTATATAGATGTATATATATGTATGTGTATTAAAAAAAATAAATAATTCACTTGCCACAAATTGGGCACCTACTGTGAAGGGGAAAATGGTTTGTATCGTTTATATAGGGAGAAAAGGCTGGAAAACTCATATTTTGTTGCATCATTCATTCAGAAACCTCATGCAGTGTCTCACCGATGTTTTGGAGGAGGTGAGGAAAACTAATTTTCTTTCTTGTGCTATTAGCCAATATTAATTTTTGGGGTATTTGGAAAAATTTGATAAGTCTGCAGAGTCTGAGTTATTTCCTCACATCAGACCAATTTTTGTAATTTGAAGATTCAATTTTTCTGACCCCATAGTGACTCACAAACTTACTCTAACCAAACATGTTAATATGCTGAGCCTGAAATCACAAGGAAAAGTAAGAACAGTGTTTTTGTTTTTTTTCCCAGTAAAGTAAAAAAAAAAAAGGTATTCAGATTCAGCTGAATATATGATTTAAACAGAGAGCAGGTGAAATAAATCTCTGTGTACAGTGGAATCACAGACTTTGAGCTGTGTAACTCATCACCCACTATATTAAAGATATATCAGGTTAATTGCATTTACTAAAGTATATCACATTCTTTTGGTATTTTTATGAATGTACTTTTTTTCTGCTTGTAACGACCTTTCCTTTAATTCAGTTTTATCTTCATCAGGATGCTTCTCCTCATTTCTTCAATTTCAGTTTGAGCAGTTCTTTGTATCTGAAAGACCTTGTGCATACTTTACATTACATAAAAAAAAAAAATGTTATTAATTTGCTAATCTCACTTTCCCACTAAGCTGCCCTGCAACCATAAATAAAAACCAACCAGGTGTTGTCAAGTTATCTCTAGCCCATAGCTACCCTTTGTGTATCAGAGCAGAACTTTGCTCTACAGGGTTTTCAGTGACTGATTTTTCAGAAGTAGATTGCCAGGCCTTTCTTCCAAGGTGCCTATGGATGGACTAGAACCTCCAACTGAACACACTGTAGCTGAACACATTAACTTTTGTACCAGCCAGGGACTCTGAAACAATAAATAGTTACTGTCTTTTATTTCTGTGTCCCTGTCTGCATAGCATAAACAAAAACCAACCCATTGCCATCGAGTAGATTCCGACACATAGCAACTGTATAGGACAGAGTAGAACTACCCCATAAGGTTTCCAAGGAGCGTCTGGTGGATTCGAACTACCGACCTTTTGGTTAGCAGCCGAGCTGGTAACCACTGCACCACCAGGGTTTCATCTGCATAGCAAAGTACCTGGCTTATAGTGGGTATTCAAGAACTGTTTCATGAATGAATGAATGAGTAACAGTTCTTCTCTTCAACCAGCCTAACAGTGGGAACTAACATTTCTTGAGTTCTAAGCCATTAGTTGTAATAACAGAAAAGTGGAAAATTACTGGTCAGAATCTTTCTTAATTCAGAAAGAATTTTTTTTAGAGATCCCGTGTTTTTTATCTTGGTAAATATACTCAGCAGACTGTTCAGATCATGAAAGCCTTCTGAAGCTTTCGGAGCACAAGTACTTGGGGGATGCACTAAAACCCCTACCACTGTCTATTCTGCTGTTCTGGACACACTCTATTCTAGAAGTCAGTGTCGTGGAAAACATTCAGATCAAAGTGGTCATTCGGTTATTAGTTGAAAAGCTTTATTTCTTAAAGATTAAAAAAAAAAATTGGTCCAACTGTTTTTATATTCCAAATTAGGTATTTTAGTTTTATATTTAAACTCATTTTTTTCTGAGTATATTTTCCTTTAAACGTACAAAGGAACATATTTTTATAGAGTATGCTGAAAATTAGGGAAATCAAGGGTTCTGGTTCTGTCAGGTGCAGTGTTTAGAGTGTTGTTTTGATAAAATCCAGTTGCTCTGATACGGCTTGAGAACACTTGATCTTTTGGAGAATAATTGCAGGGAAGAAACTGTGGTATAGGTGAAAATTTACCATAATCACTTGACTTGGTTTTATACATAATCATCTGAGGTTTTGACAGTGAGGTAGCTGTACACAGTGTCTTTGGGTCCAACATACATGAAAACACAGGATTGCCAGGATTCACACAAGGAGGCAGTTGTTCAGATTTCATTTCTGTATCTGAATTTGAAGTTGACGTAATTTTCTTTTCCTAAAAGACAGACATATCAAATAATTCTCAGTTACAAAGTTCTGAAACAGAATTAAACTTAGACCCATTCACCCTCCCTTTTGTGGAGTACTCCGGTCTCGCAAGGGCTTTTATTAAATGATACATATTTGTACAGTGCAAACTAGTCAAAATTGTGGATAAGATAGGTTTTCAAATATCCTGTAGTTAAATTATGAGAGTCTGTGAAAACATCAGTAAATCACGGGGAAAATCTGCAATAACTCAGTTTCAGGAGAAAGTATCGCTGAATTTTAAGCAAAGTTTTACACAAGTAACTATATATTTATAACTGTGATAAGTGCTTTGAAGAAAAATTATAAAATACTTATGAAGACATATAGGGGGTTCTAACGACAATTACCACCACCACCACCTAGTGTCGGGGCTAGAGACGGCCACTCTGGCGAAGTGTCATTGAATCTAAGACTGGAAGGCAAGGAAGAACACAGAGATGGCAACAAAGCAAAGTTAGCATGGCCTGAGTCAAGTAAGTTAGGATGAAATGGCTTGAGGTGAGACCAGGGAAGATGCCAGCTCCTGAGGTCTTGTTCACTATGTTAAAAATTCGGGAGGCGGAGCCAAGATGGCAGAATAGACAGACGCTTCCGGTGAGCCCTCTTTACAACAAAGACCCAAAAAAACAAGTGAAACGAGTATATTTGTGACAAGCTGGGAGCCCTGAGCTTCAAAGGCAAGCTTAGACAATGAACTGAGGGGCAGGGGAGGAAGAGACCGTTCAGAAGTGGAGAGGAGCTACTGGACCTGAATCGCGGGGAGCCCTCAGGCACCATTCCCGGAGCAGCGGTGGTGGAGGCTCGCTGGTCCTAGTGTTTGGCTGCAGTTCCCTCAGGGAGAAGCAGCCAGCCTCACAGCCTACTCACACCTCTGGTACCTGAGAAGAACGGCGCTCTCGGCAAAAGCTAAGTACTTGTGTATACTTTACTGCACCCCCTCTACCCACAAGCCAGCTTCAGCAGCTGAATCCCTGGGCCTGAGATAGGCCCTGGTGAGCACCTAGAGCCATCCTCCCAGCCTTGGGGAAGGAAAAAATTTGCAATTGAGGGGAAAAGATAATTTGCTACCTCCATTAACTGGGGGTGCTCACGACAGAAGCGGCCCCTGTCCAGGCATAAACCGTCTGTGGACCCTGAGCACCTTTCCCTTCTGCATGGACCTGTGTGGGCCTATTTCGGGAGAATAGGCCCCTGTTGGCAAACTCCAACCATTTCAGCTGTGCGGTAGAGAGGAGGGTGTTTGACATTTGACATTGCTTTGCCTATTAAAAAAGGTCCTCACCTACCCACATCAGGGACCTAAGGACTGGTAGCTCCACTCAGGTCACCCAGCCACCCGCGACAGGGGTCCAGAGATAACTGGTACCTCCCAGTCTTTACAACCAAAAACTTTGGGTGCCCATGGTCCCTGTGCAGAACCCACCCACCTGCACGCTCTAGGGAACAGGGATGCGTTTTCCTCAGAGACACTCAAGGGTCGGTTCTCAGCCCCCTGCCTTGTTCAGAGCATGACCCCCTGCTGCAATCAGATACTGGTATAAATGCCAATCACCCCTGCCCCTCTAAGACTGTAGGACAGAGCCTGTACCACTCACTTCATGATCAGCTACCTGGAAACCTGAGCTGAATTCATACAAGAAAACTGAATGGACTCCTAGACTGATATACCTGATAACAGCTCTAGCCAGCTGGGGACAGGACATCAGAGCTCCAAAGGTGAAAATAATCAAGCTAGCTCACTCAAGCAACCCATAGGGGTATACCAAAACAAAGCAAAGCAAGCAGCTATGACACAGTAAGCAAGCGTAAACTAATACAATAACTTATAGATGGCTCGGAGACAACAGTCAATATCAAGTCACATAAAGAAACAGACCATGATCACCTCAACAGGCTCTCAAAACAAAGAATCCAGGGATCTTCTAGATGAAAGTGCATTCCTGGAATTACCAGATGCAGAATACAAAAGTTTAATATACAAAATGCTAACAAGCGGCCATCTAAGATGCATCAATTGGTCTCAACCCACCTGGATCAAAGGAGAATGAAGAACACCAAGGTCACATGATAACTATGAGCCCAAGAGACAGAAAGGGCCACATGAACCAGAGACTTACATCATCCTGAGACCAGAAGAACTAGATGGTGCCCGGCCACAACTGATGACTGCCCTGACAGGGAGCACAACAGAGAACCCCTGAGGGAACAGGAGATCAGTGGGATGCAGACCCCGAATTCTCATAAGAAGACCAGACTTAATGGTCTGACTGAGACTAGAGGAATCCCAGCGGTCATGGTCCCCAAACCTTCTGTTGGCCCAGGACAGGAACCATTCCCGAAGACAACTCATCAGACATGGAAGGGACTGGACAATGGGTTGGAGAGAGATGCTGACGAAGAGTGAGCTACTTGTATCAGGTGGGCACTTGAGACTGTGTTGGCATCTCCTGTCTGGAGGGGAGATAGGAGGGTAGAGAGGGTTAGAAACTGGCACAATTGTCACAAAAGGAGAGACTGGAAGGAGGGAGCGGGCTGACTCATTAGGGGGAGAGTAAGTGGGAGTATGGAGTAAGGTGTATATAAGCTTATATGTGACAGACTGACTTGATTTGTAAACGTTCACTTAAAGCTCAATAAAAATTATTAAAAAAAAAAAAGGTCAGACTTACGGGACCAGCTGAGACTAGAGGACTCCCTGAAACTACTGCCCTGTTTAAACCTGGAACTGAAACTATCCTGAGGTAACCTTTTAGTGAAATAGCAGATTGGCACACAAAATTAAGGATATTATCCATAAGTACAGTGCTCCACTAAAAAAAGCATCTGTATGAGACCAAAAGGTCAACAATTACTCTAAAGCAAAGATGAGAAGATAAGGGAGTAGACAACTAGAGTACTGAAAACAGAACAACCAGAACATAATTAAAGAGAATGCTGACACATTGTGAAAAATATAACTAATGTCACTGAATAATGTGTACGGAAATTGTCAAACGGGAACCTAATTTGCTGTGTAAACTTTCATTGAAAAACACAATTAAAATAATATTAATAATGAAAAAATAAGTTTAATATACAGAACCCTTCAAGACATCAGGAAGGAAATGAGGCAATATGCAGAACAAGCCAAGGAACACACAGATAAAGCAATTGAAGAAATTAGAAAGATTATTCAGGAACATAATGAAAAGTTTAATAAGCTGGAAAAATCCATAGACAGACAGCAATCAGAAATTCAGAAGATTAACAATAAAATTACAGAAGTAGACAACTCGATAGAAAGTCAGAGGAGCAGAATTGAGCAAGTAGAAGCTAGAATTTCTGAACTCGAAGATAAATCACTTGACACTAATATTTGAAGAAAAATCAGATAAAAGAATTTTAAAATATGAAGAAACCTTAAGAATCATGTGGGACTCTATCAAGAGAAATAACCTACAAGTGATTGGAGTACCAGAACAGGGACGGATCACAGAAAATACAGAGAGAATTGTTGCAGATTTGTTGGCAGAAAACTTCCCTGATACTGTGAAAGCTGAGAAGATATCTATCCAAGATGCTCATCGAACTCTGAAAAGAAAGTCACCAAGACATATTGTAATCAAACTTGCCAAAACCAAAGATAAAGAGAGAATTACAAGAGCAGCGAGGGATAAACGAAAAGTCACCTACAAAGGAGAGCCAATAAGAATAAACTCGGACTACTCTGCAGAAACCATGCAGGCAAGAAGGCAATGGGATGACATATTTAAAAGATTGAAGGAAAAAAATTGCCTGCCAAGAATCATATATCCATCAAAACTGTCTCTTAAATTTGAAGGCGAAATTAAGACATTTCCAGATAAACACAAGTTGAGGGAATTGGTAAAAACCAAACCAAAACTACAAGAAATACTAAAGGGAGTTCTTTGGTTAGAAAATCAATAATATCAGGTAACAACCCACAACTAGAACACTGGGCAGAGCAACCAAAAGTCAACCCAGACAGAGAAATCCAAAAAAACAAAGCAAGATTATTAAAAAAAAAAAAAAAACTCAAAACGGTAACAGTGATGTTATTATATAAAAGAAGACAACATTAGAATAATAAAGAGGGACTAAGAAATGTAATCATACACCTTCCATATGGAGAGGAAGATACAGCAATACAAAGAAATAAAAGTTAGTTTTAAATTTAGAAAAATACAGGTAAATAATAAGGTAACCACAAAGGAGACAAACTACCCTGCTCATCAAAAGAAAATACAAGGGAAAAATACAGACTCGGCAGAAACAAAATCAACAACAAATATGAGGAAAGGACAATACATAAGGAAAATCTACTCAGCACATAAAATTAAGTGGGAAAAAGAAACTGTCAACAACACACAAAAAAAGACATCAAAATGATAGCACTAAATTCATACCTATCCATAATTACCCTGAATGTAAATGGACTAAATGTACCAGTAAAGAGACGGAGAGTGGCAGAATGGATTAAAAAACAAGATCCGTCTTTATGCTGCCAAAAAGAGACACACCTTAGACTTAGCGACACAAACAAACTAAAACTCAAAGGATGGAAAAATATATATCAAGCAAACAACAATCAAAGAGCAGGAGTGGCAATATTAATTTCTGACAAAATAGACTTTAAAAGTTAAATCCATCATAAAGGATAAGGAAGGTCAGTATATAATGATTAAAGTGACAATACACCAAGAAGATATAACCATATTAAATATTTATGCACCCAATGACAGGGCTGCAAGATACAAACTATCAGCACTGAAAAGTGAGATAGACAGCTCCACAATAACAGTAGGAGACTTCAACACACCACTTTCGGTGAAGGACAGGACATCCAGAAAGAAGCTCAATAAAGACACGGAAGATCTAAATGCCACAATCAACCAACTTGACCTCGTAGACATATTCAGAACACCCCACCCAACAGCAACCAAGTATACTTTCTTTTCAAGCGCACATGGAACATTCTCTAGAATAGACCACATATTAGGTCATAAAGCAAGCCTTAGCAGAATCCAAAACATTGAAATATTACAAAGCATCTTCTCTGACCATAAGGCTATAAAAGTGGAAATCAATAACAGGAAAAGCAGCGGAAAGAAAGCAAACACTTGGAAACTGAACAATACTCTGCTCAAAAAAGACTGGATTATAGAAGACATTAAGGATGGAATAAATTCAGAGAATCCAGTGAGAATGAAAACACTTCCTATCAAAATGTTTGGGACACAGCAGAAGTGTTGCTCAGAGGTCAATTTATATGAATAAAGGCACACACCCAAAAAGAAGAAAGGGCCAAAATCAAAGAATTTTCCCTACAACTTGAACAAATAGAAAGAGAGCAACAAAAGAAACCCACAGGCACCAGAAGAAAACAAATAATACAAATTAGAGCTGAACTAAATGAAATAGAAAACAGAAAAACAATTGAAAGAATTAACAAGACCAAAAGCTGGTTTTTTGAAAAAAATCAACAAAACTGATAAACCACTGACCAAACTGACAAAAGAAAAGCAGGAGAGGAAGCAAATAACCCGAATAATGAGACGGGTGATATTACAACAGACCCAACTGAAATTAAAAGAATCATATCAGATTACTATGAAAAACTGTACTCGAACAAATCTGAAAACCTAGCAGAAATGGGTGAATTCCTAGAAACATACTACTTACCTAAACTAACAAAAACAGAGGTAGAACAACTAAATAGACCCATAACAAAAGAAGAGATTGAAAAGGTAATCAAAAAACTCCCAACAATAAAAAGCCCTGGTCCGGATGGCTTCACTGCAGAGTTCTACCAAACTTTCAGAGAAGAGTTAACACCACTATTACTAAGGGTATTTCAGAGCATAGAAAAGGACGGAATACTACCAAACTCATTCTGTGAAGCCACCATATTCCTAATACCAAAACCAGGTAAAAATACCACAAGAAAAGAAAATTATAGACCTATATCCCTCATAAACTTAGATGCAAAAATCCTCAACAAAATTCTAGCCAAGAGAATTTAACAACATATCAAAAAAATAATTCACCATGACCAGGTGGGATTCATACCAGGTATACAGGGATGGTTCAACATTAGAGAAACAATTAATGGAATCTACCACATAAATAAAACAAAAGACAAGAATCACATGATTTTATCAATTGGTGCAGAAAAGGCATTTGACAAAGTTCAACACTCATTCATGATGAAAACTCTTAGCAAAATAGGAATAGAAGGAAAATTCCTCAACATAATAAAGGGCATTTATACAAAGCCAACAGCCAACATCACCCTAAATGCAGAGAGCCTGAAAGCATTCCCATTGAGATCGGAACCAGAAAAGGATGCCCTTTATCACCACTCTTATTCAACATTGTATTGGAGGTCCTAGCCAGAGCAATTAGGCTAGATAAAGAATTAAAGAGCATCCAGATTGGCAAGGGACAAGTAAAAGTATCTCTTTTTACAGATGACATGATCTTATACACAGAAAACCCTAAGGAATCCTCAAGAAAACTACTGAAACTAATAGAAGACTTCAGCAGAGCATCAGGATACGAGATAAACATAAAAAATCAGTTGGATTCCTCTACATCCACAAAAAGAACACCAAACAGGAAATCACCAAATCAATACCATTTACTGTAGCCCAAGAAGATAAAATACTTAGGAATAAATCTCACCAGAGATGTAAAAGACTTATACAAAGAAAACTACAATATACTTCTGCAAGGAACCAAAAGAGACTTACATAAGGGGAAAAACATACCTTGCTCGTGGATAGGAAGACTTAACATTATAAAAATATCTATACTACTAAAAGTGATCTATACATTTAATGCAATCCTGATCGAAATCCCAAGGACATTCTTTAATGAGATGGAGAAACAAATCACCAACTTCAAGTGGAAAGGAAATAGGCCCCGGATAAATTAGGCATTACTGAAAAAGAAGAACAAAGTGGGAGGCCTTACTTTACCTGATTTTAGAACCTATTATACTGCCACAGTAGTCAAAACAGCCTGGTACGGGTACAACAACAGATACATGGACCAATGGAACAGAATTGAGAATCCAGACATAAATCCATCCACATATGAGCAGTTGATATTTGACAAGGCCCCAAAACAGTTAAATGGGGAAAAGACAGTCTTTTTAACAAATGGTGCTGGCATAACTGGATATCCATCTGCAAAAAAATGAAACAAGACCCATACCTCACTCCATGCACAAAAACTAACTCAAAATGTATCAAAGACCTAAATATAAAATCTAAAACGATAAAGATCATGGAAGAAAAAATAGGGCCATGTTAGGGGCCCTAATACAGGGCATAAACAGTATATAAAACGTTATTAAGAATGCAGAAGAAAAACTGGATAACTAGGAGCTCCTAAAAATCAAACACCTATGCTCATCCAAAGACTTCACCAAAAGAGTAAAAAGATTACCTACAGACTGGGAAAAAGTTTTTAGCTGTGGCATTTCCGATCAGCGCCTAATCTCTAAAATCTACATGATACTGCAGAAAGTCAACTACAAAAAGACAAATAATCCAGTTAAAAAATGGGCAAAAGATATGAATAGACACTTCACTAAAGAAGACATGCAGGTAGCTAACAGATATATGAGGAAATTTCACAATCGTTAGCCATTAGAGAAATGCAGGTGAAAACTACAAGGAGATTTCATCTCACTCCAACAAGGCTGGCATTAATCCAAAAAACACAAAATAATAAGTGTTGGAGAGGCTGTGGAGAGATTGGAACACTTATGCAGTGCTGGTGGGAATGTAAAATGGTACAATCACTTTGGAAATCAATTTGGTGCTTCCTTAAAAAGCTAGAAATAGAACTAGAATACGACCAAGCAATGCCACTCCTTGGAATATATCCTAGGAATAAACCTTTACATGAACAGATATATGCACACCCATGTCTATTGCAGCACTGTTTACAATAGCAAAAAGATGGAAGCAACCAAGGTGCCCATCAACGGATGAATGGATAAATAAATTATGGTATATTCACACAATGGAATACTACGCATCGATAAACAACAGTGAGGAATCTGTGAAACATTTCATAACATGGAGGAACCTGGAAGGCATTATGCTGAGTGAAATTAGTTGCAAAAGGACAAATATTGTATAAGACCATTATTATAAGAACTTGAGAGATAGTTTAAACTGAGAAGGAAACATTCTTTTGTGGTTATGTGAGGGGGGAGGGAGGGAAGGTGGGGGGGCATTCACTAATTAGTAGATAAGAACTACTTTAGGTGAAGGGAAAGACAGCACACATTACAGGGGAGGTCAGCACAACTGGACTAAACCAAAAGCAAAGAAGTTTCCTGAATAAACTGAATGCTTCGAAGGCCAGCGTAGCAGGGGCAGTGGTCTGGGAACCATGGTTTCAGGGGACATCTAAGTCAACTGGCATAATAAAATCTATTAAGAAAGCATTCTGCATCCCACTTTGAAGAGTGGCGTCTGGGGTCTTAAATGCTAGGAAGCAGCCATCTAAGATAAATCAATTGGTCTCAACCCACCTGGATCAAAGGAGAATGAAGAACACCAAGGACATAAGGCGATTACGAGCCCAAGAGACAGAAAGGGCCACATGAACCAGAGACTACATCATGCTGAGACCAGAAGAACTAGATGGTGCCCAGCTACAACTGATGACTGCCCTGACAGGGAACACCACAGAGAATCCCTGAGGGAGCAGCAGAGCAGTGGGATGCAGACCCCAAATTCTCATAAGACCAGACTTAATGGTCTGACTGAGACTAGAAGGACCCCGGTGGTCATGGCCCCCAGACCTTCTGTTGGCCGAGGACAGGAACCATTCCCGAAGCCAACTCTTCAGACATGGATTGGACTGGACAGTGGGTTGGAGAGGGATGCTGGTGAGGAGTGAGCTTATTGGATCAGGTGGACACTTGAGACTATGTTGGCATCTCCTGCCTGGAGGGGAGATGAGAGGGTGGAGGGGGTTAGAAGCTGGCGAAAGGGACAAGAAAAGAAAGAGTGGAGGGAGAGAGTGGGTTGTCTCATTAGCGGGAGAGTAATTAGGAGTGTGTAGCGAGGCTTATATGGGTTTTTGTGTGAGAGACTGAGTTGATTTGTAAACTTTCACTTAAAGCACAATAAAAATTATTAAAAAAAAAAGAATTTTTGAAGAGAAAAAATTCGGATCTTTCTCACAGAAGCAGTGGTAAGCTATTGGAGGGCTTCAGGGACTGTCATGATGAAGCCTAATTTGTAGTGACATGACTTTGGCTGTCGCTGTCCATGTGACAGCTGATAGTGATTTATAGTAGGGTGAAAGCATGGAGATAGAGAAGGAAGCAGAGTACAAGGATTCTGGAGTGTTCACACGACCTGATGATTGATTGGATCTTGGTGGTGAGGAAGAGGGACGAGTGGAGGTTGACTCCCAGGCTAGGTTTCTGGACAAGCACCTGAGTGGTTGGGGTGGTGGTGCCATTTACTGTAGTGAGCTCAGGGGTGGGAGAATGTGTATCTGTGTTTATATATAAAGTTTAGCTGTTTGGGGAGAGAAGACATTGAAACTCAGCAATGGATGCAGAAGTGTAGGTAGCTTTCTATCACATGCACCTAACATGCTTCATCCTTTTAGGGTAAAATCTATAAAAAAGTCAAGCCTCCGTAATGAAGATGAAAGATCTTAAATGGAAGAGACTGCATAGCCCAGAAACAGACCTCATTTATCTGTGATTCAACAAACACTTACTGAGCACCTACTGCTTGCCAGCCATTTTTTGATGCTGGGGATACAGTAATGAAAAGTTTCTAGAGCTTGTATTTTACTATACAAAGACAAACATAGCAAACCAGCTTAATAAATAATGTTGGAAGACTGGCTAGCTAGTTTTAAAAATGTAGGTCTTTACTCTCAAATATCATTAAAATAAATTACAGATGAATTACTTAAGTACTTATTTAAAATCATATGAAAGAAAACCTAGAAACGAGGAGGAACGTACTTTAACCCTCTGAGTAGTGTAGACGTTCTAAATTTAAGTGATAAAAGAAATTATAAAAGAAAGGATTGATGTATTTAACTATCTACTCTACACATAAAAATATAGTTAACCAAAAGTAAAAGGGAAACAATACCCTGGAAACACTAGTTAGAAAGAATAGCAAAAGATTAATATCTTTATCCTCATAAAGGATTCCTTCATTAAAAATGATAAGCAAAACACTGCAACTCTGATAAAGCAAAGGTAATTAACATGCTATTCTCAAAGGTAAAATCTAGGTAAAAAACATAACAGTAAGTTTTAAAATACAAATTAAAACCAGAGAGGTTTATTGGTTTATTTTTTAATTATGATATTCAATTTGGCAGTGAAAAAGCACTTTGCATTGATGATGGCTCAGTGAATTAATATAAAAACCACTTTTAAAAAAAATTAGTAACATGAATCAAGAACTTAAAAAACGTTCATGACTTTGAATCCTGAAATTTTAATTTTGAAATCTGTCTTAATAAACTTCATTGTAGGAAAAAAAATTAATGCATAGCATTACTTACAAAGAAGACATATGTACTGATTGTTGTTGTTACTTGCCATCCAGCTGGTTCTAACTCATAGCAACTCCATGTACAACAGAACAACAAACACACTGCCTGGTGCTACACCATCCTCACAACTGTTGCAGTGTTTGACCCCATTGTTCAAGCCACTGTGTCAGTCCATCTCTTTGCAGGTCTTCCTCTTTTTCGCTGACCCTCAACTTTACCAAGCATGATGTCCTTCTCCAGGGACTGATCCCTCCTGATAACATGTCCAAAGTACCTGAGACAAAATCTGCCATCCTTGCTTCTAAGGAGCATTCTGGCTGTACTTCTTCCAAGATGGATTTGTTTATTCTTCTGGCAGTCCGTGGTATATTCAGTATTCTTCATCGACACCATAATTCAAATGCACCAGTTCTTCTTCAGTCTTCCGTATTCATTGTCGAGTTTTCATATGCATGTGAGGCGAATGACTGAAAATACCATGGCTTGGGTCAAGCAAACCTTAGTCCTTAAAATGACAGCTTTGCTTTTATAACACTTTAAAGAGGTCTTTTGCAGCACATTTGCCCAGTGCAATGCAATGCAATGCAGTGAATGGGTCGTTTGACTGATTAGGTGGATGCTAATTTTAGTTACATAAAAATAATGTGCTTGAAAGTTTCTTAAATAGGTAAGTTTCTTCCTCAGCCTTATGTTGGTGTGAGATAAATATTAATCCAGGCCTAGTTTAATTATCTCAAAATAATTACAAGTTGATAGGGTTCTCTGAAGTTCTGCTACTAAGTAGACTTTTTGTTTAATAAACTCTCACCTTGAGATTTTTGTTTCTGAAAGATTTGCAGTAACTAATCGTTCGCAAATTCACTTTCGTTTGCACTTCTATTGGGAAATTCACAAATGTTGTTATTGTTGTTAGGTACTGTCAAGTCAGTTCCAACTTATAGCGACCCTATGCACAACAGAATGCAACACTGCCTGGTCCTGCGCCATCCTTACAATCGTTGCTATGCTTGAGCTCACTGTAGCCACTGGGGTGGGGCCTGCACCACCTTTTCTCTCTCAAGAGATAGAAGGAAAGGGAAGCAAGCAGAGAGTTGGGGACCTCATACCACCAAGAAATCAGCACCAGGAGCAGGGCATGTCCTTTGGACCCAGGGTCCCTGCACCGGAGATGTTCCTCGCCCAGGGGAAGATTGAGGACAAGGACCTTCCTCAAGAGCTAACAAAGAGAGAAAGCCTTCCCCTGGAGCTGACACCCTGAATTTGGACTTGTAACCTACTAGACTGTGAGAGAATAAATTTTTCTTTGTTAAAGCCATTGGCTTGTGTATTTCTGTTACAGCAGCACTAGATAGCTAAGGCATTTGTAAAATGAGGCAGATTCCTAGTGTAGCATACTGAATACTCATGTTTTGCCTTATTTTAATGACAATCATGAGGCAAAGAAACTCTTCAGAAGGGTTCTTAAAGTCTGACATATCTCAGGGATCATATGATAGCTTTTTGAAAACCCAGTCCAAGGATGCGTGTTTTGCTGCTGTTTTTCTAAAAGGAGAAAAAGGTTTCTTCTTATTGTAACTTTACCTATTGTAAATGTAGGTGCTAGAGGTGAAATTGCTGGTCTTTTATCTCTTCTACTCTCTAGGTGAATAACCCTGGTGGCACAGTGGTTAAGTGCTCTGCTGTTAACTGAAAGGTCAATGGTTCAAATCCACCAGGCGGTCTGCAGGAGAAAGATGTGGCAGTCTGCTTCCATAAAGATTGGCAGCCTTGGAGACCCTATGGGACAGTTCCTCTCTGTCCTACAGGGTCGCTATGAGTCAGAATTGACTTGACGAAAATGTATTTGGTTTGGTTTTGGTTTTTACTCTGCAGGCTGGTAGTAGACTACTAATCGTAGGATTGAAAATGGCAACACCAGTCCATTTCAGCTCATTAACACCTAGTACATGGATCTTCAATCAATTACCTGTCATTTTTGATGACTTCCAATTCTCCTTGATTCATAATTCATACAGTCCCGTTCTGATCACTAATGGATATTGCTATTCTCATTTTGAGTCGTGCCACATCAGGAAATAAAGTTTATTCCATCTGTGTCATTACTGTTGACTATTTTGAGAAGGCAGCTCTTCCCCAGTCATATTTTGAGTGCCTTTTTTCTGACCTGGGGGAGAGGCGCAGCTTCCAGCAGTATATTGGGCAATTTGCTGTTGTGATCCATATGATTTTCATTGGCTAAGTTTTAGAAAGTAGATTGCCAGGCTTTCCTTCCTTTTCTGTCTTAGTCTGGAAGCTCCACTGAAACTTGTCCACCATGGGTAACCCTGCTGGTACTTGAAATATCGGTGGCGTAGCTTCAAGCATCATAGCAATAACGCAGAAGCCACCACTGTATGACAAGCTGACAGAAGGGTGGTGGAGGTAGCAGATCAAGAACTGCTGGTACCAAAAAACCAAACCAAACCCAGTGCTGTTGAGTCGATTCCAAATCGTAGCGACCCTATAGGGCAGAGTAGAACTGCCCCATAGAGTTTCCAAGGAGCATCTGGTGGATTCAAACTGCTGACCCTTTGGTTAGCAGCCGTAGCACTTAACCACTATGCCACCAGGGTTTCCAGAACTGCTGGTACAGAAGGAGAAGTTTAAGATGCACCACAGGCACTGGTGAAAAACAAGCCTGTAGGAATTGACAGAATACCAACTGAGATGCTTCAACAAATGAAGGCAAAGCTAGAAATACTTACTCGTCTATGTTAAGAAATTGGAAGACAGCTACCTGACCAACCAGCAGAGATCCATATTCGTGCCCATTCCAAAGAAAGATGATCAAATGGAATGTGGAAATTATTAAATAATGTCATTAATATCACAAGCTAACAAAATTCTGCTGAAGATAATTCAAAAACGACTGCAGCTGTATATGAACAGGGACGTGCCAGAAGTTCAAGCTGGATTCAGAAGAGGACATAAAACAAGGGATAGCACTGCTACTGTTAGATGATCTTGGCCAAAAGCAGAGAATGCAAAAAAGATGTTTATCTGTGTTTCATCAACTACTGTGTGGAAGGCATTCATTCGACTGTGTGGATCATAACAAATTATGGATAACATTGCAAAGAATGGGAATTCCAGAACACTTAACTGAGCTCATGTGGAACTTGTACATGGATCAAGAGGCAGTCGTTCAACCAGAACAAGGGGATACTGCACGGTTTAAAATCAGAAAAGCAATCTGTATGCTAAGCAAATGAGAAGCCAGCCTATATGAAAAAGAATGTGGCAGGAGGATTGGCAGAAGACTCATTAATAATGGCAATATGCAGATGGCACAGTCTTTCTTGCTGAAAATGAAGATGACTTGAAGCACTTACTGATGGAGGTCAAAGGCTATAGCATGCAGTATGGATTATGCCTGAATGTGAAGAAAATGAAAATGCTCAATACTAGATCTATAAACATCATGGTAAATGGAGAAGAAATTGAAGTTGTCATTCCACTTGAGTCAGTAATCAACGTCCATGGAAACAGCAGTCAGGAAATCAAATGTGTTGCATTGGGCAAATCTGCTGCCAAAGACCTCTTTCCTATTTTAAAAAACCAAGGGTATCACTTTGAGGACTAAGGTGTGCCTGACCCAAGCCATGGTCTTTCCAGTCACCTCATATGCATGCGAAAGTTGGATAATGAAAAAGGAAGATAGGAGTTGATGTATTTGAACTGTTGTGTTTGTTAGGAATACTGAATACACCACGGACTGCCAAAAGAATGAACCAATCAGTCTTAGAAGAAATACAACCAGACTATTCCTTAGAAGCTACGGGGAGATGGGGAGATTTTGTCTTGCCTACTTTGGACACAATCAGGAAAGGCTAGTCCCTAGAAAAGGACATCATGTTTGGTTAAGTAGAGTGTCAATGAAAATGAGGGAAACCCTCCATGAGATGGATTGACACAATAGCTGTAACAATGGACCCAAACATACCAATGATCATAAAGATGATGCAGGACCAAGCAATATTTTATTCTGCTACACAGAAGTCACCATGAGTCAAAGCTGATTCTATGGCAACTAACAACTTCACTTTCCAGGTTACTATCCATTTCTTCAAAAACTGATATCGTAATTTACAAAGGTTTGAAGTGTTCAGTTGTTTTATTGTCTTCATATCTTGAGCTGAGGGCCTTTAACCTTTGCCTCAGGAAAGAAAATCCTGTTTTGAGGAATTTTATTAGTGAGTTCTTGGGAATGAGGCCAATATGTCATGAGTATCTTGTTTGAGCCTCCACTTGTTGCTGAGCTAGCCACCTTTAAGGTACACAAACTGACTTCGTTCCCTTGACCTTGCTAATCAGAAACAAAATCTTGGTAGTTTCTTAAAAACGTAACCAACTCTGATGCCACTGATTCTGACTCATAGCAACCCTACAGGACAGAGTAAGAACTGCCCCATAGGGTTTCCAAGGCTGAAATCTTTATGGAAGCAGACCACCACATCTTTCTCCCACAAAGCAGCTGGTGGATTCAAACCACTGACCTTTTGACTAGCAGCCAGGCTGCTTAGCCTCTGAGTCAGTGGGGGTCCTGGTATTTCCTTGTTGTTAGATGCAGTCCAGTAGTTCTGAGTCATAGGAACCCTATGCACAACAGAATGAAACACTGCTTGGTCCTGTGACATCATCACAGTTGTTGCTATACTTGAGCCCATTGTTGCAACCACTGTGTTAATCCATCTCGTTGAGGGTCTTCCTCTTTTTCCCTGACCCTATACTTTAACAAACATGATGTCCTTCTGCAGGGACAGATGCCTCCTGATAACATGTCCAAAGTATGTGAGACTTGGTCTTGCCATCTTTGCTTCTAAGGAGCATTCTGGTTATACTGTTCTTTTGGCAGTCCATGGTATATATGATATTCTTCGCCAGCACCACAATTCAAAGGCATCAATTCTTTTTTGGTCTTCCTTATTTATTGTCCAGCTTTTGCATGCATATGAGGCGACTGAAAACACGATAGCTTGGGTTAGGCGCACCTTAGTCTTCAAGGTGACATCTTTGCTTTTCAACACTTTGAAGAGATCTCTTGCAGCTGATTTGCCCAATACAATGGGTGTTTTGATTTCTTGAGTGCTGCTTCCATGGGTGTTGATTGTGGATCCAAGTAACTACCTATTATTAACACTGAGATGTTATCTGAAACTAGATGTCCAAAGTAGGGCTGTTCTCTAGGACAGTGCTCCTCATACTTTAATGTGCATACGAAACACTCAGGAATCTTGTTAAAATATAGATTTCTGACTCAGCAGATCTGGATCAGGGCCAAGATTCTTTATTTCTAACGAGGCCCCATGCTCCTGCTGCTGGTCCCTGGATCACACATGGAGTACAAGGCTACATACAAGGTTGGCATGAAACTCTGGGCAGGAGGTAAAGAGGCCTTTGGGAGAGGGGCTGAGGAGTGTCGGGATATGGAGAGAGAGGGCTGTAGGGCCGAATAATAATGACAGCTGCATCGATTATACAGGAGCTTGTCAAACAGACTAATTGGGAAACTTGTTTTTATTTGTATACCTCCTCCTATAAGAGTTATAAAAAGCACAAAATAGGTGTCACCAGTTCTGGATTCTAATGTTGGCAGTAATAATAGCTGTGTGGTTTGACAAAATTGTTCTACAAGGATTTAAGCTCTATAAGACAGAGGAGATAGAGTATATGACTTTGTTTTCTAATTTGAGGATTCAGATAACAGGGGTCTCCAAATGTAGCAACAGGACACTCTAAGTGAATTTTAATTATCCTAAAGGCATAGTGAAAAGTGTATATTTACTTGTGATAAGGCCCTTGATAAGTGCACTCTGTGATGTCCATGAAAGCAAAAAATAACTTTGTTGGTTAAAAAAAAACAAAACTTGGCAGCCTCTGGTCTAGTTAAGATCTGACCTAAAAACCTTCTAGATCAAAATTTCTGTTATTGCAGCTAAATAATGTAATATTGTAGCTAAATAACGTAATATTGTAGCTAAATAACATAATATTGTAACTAAATAACCTAATAGTGCAGCTAAATAACCTAATAGTGTAGCTAAATAACCTAATATCCTAGCTAAATAACCTCATAGTACAGCTAAAAAAACCCATTGCCTTCGAGTTGATTCCGACTTGCTAAATAACCTAATATTGCAGCTAAATAACCTAATAGTGCAGCTAAATAACCTAATCTACAGCTAAATAATGTAATAGTGAGCTAAATAACCTAATAGTGCAGCTAAATAACCTAATATTATAGCTAAATAACCTAATAGTGGTTGGCAGGGTACTGTCGGTGTGACTTTTTTTAGGTTGAATTAAGTAGTAGAAGATTGCTTATATAAAGTTCTATTCTTTTTCTCTCAAGACCCTACAGTCGTGACGATATTCATGAGGCTGAGACCCTTTAAGAATATCCTACATCTCTCCACTACTCACAGAAAGGTTTGTGGTTGAACCCACCCAGAGGCACCTGGGAAGACAGGCCTAGGATTGGCTTCCTAAAGGTCACAGCCACCAGCCACGAAAACCCTGTGGAGCAGTTGTGCTCTACAGTACATGGGGTTGCCATGAGTCAGAATCCACTAGATGGCAACTGACAACAAGAAGAAGTAGGCATATAGTCTCAGTTTCTTCAACTCTAAAATGGAGATAAGAATATTTACAGAGCTGTTGTGTCATGCTAAGTGAGGACAAAGCCTCTTTGAGTTTCAAATTTGGGTCAGATTAGCTAGGTTTCTCTTTGGCATCATTCATCTCACCCTGAATTCCTTCATAATTCTAACGAATATCATAGCAAAGTCAAAATTTTAGAATAAAGAAAACCTTGTTGTGTTGAAATCTTGATCATCAATCAAATCTGCACATGTGAAGTATTCAGTCCACTTTCCTTTGCTCAGATCTGAATGATTTTGAACTGTGTTGGAGAAGTACACAAGGCAGGAACTGTGACCTGGGTTCCAGTCCTTTATCAGTTCATTTCACCTGTGCTTGTATAGCTCTGTAAAACTGGTAAAATATCTGCCCTAACTCCTGTGGTTGTGAGGATGAAGTGAGAAGCGGAGGTAAACGATAAATTGCTATATAAATGGAAACCATTTTTATCATTTTCATTTTGCAGGTTCACTTTGATGCATATATGATCTTCAGAATTTGTTTCTGAAACTTCTGGGTTAATAATACTTTACATTAGTATATGATGATTTACTGTTACACATAGCCCTGTAAGGAAGCTGGCAAAGCTGAAAGTAGAACTCAGGTTTCCTGAGTCTCAGATCAATCATATACTCATCAGATCTGGCTGTTTATTCTTTGACACTGTTTATTAATTTGTTTTAAATATCAAAACCACGACATTAGATAATAGTAAGTCACCAGAATCCTAAGACTTGATGATATCTCAACAGGTCGGTTTTTTCAACATATCTAGGTTTCCCCAGCACAGGTGGGAGATGGCTGCCCTGTACTTGTGGGGAAAAAGTACTACCCTAATTTACTTCATGGGCACTTAACCAGGTTGCCCAGGGCAATTGGGGGGAAGAGCATGGGACGGATAGGGAGTGGTGGGTGTGAGAACTATTGTTAATACTGGAAACCCTGGTGGCGTAGTGGTTAAGAGCTCCGCTGCTAACCAAAAGGCTGGAAGTTCGAAACCACCAGGCACTCCTTAGAAACCTTATGGGGCAATTCTACTCTGTCCTATAAGGTCACTATGAGTTGAAAGCTATAGTTAATACTACCTCCTTTAGTCACTAAAGGACTCTTTCATCAAATCACCCTTTACTAACACCCTTTACTACTGGCTGCAAATTCGGATCAGCTTTGGCTCAAAATGTAATACAGAAGACCAAATTTAGTCAATAATAAGACAAATTAGCTGGTAAAATCTGTAGCATAATTTGTCACACAACCAGGAAAAGTATCTACTTCAATCTCTTAGATCGAGGAGAACATTAACGAATATTTATACACTCAGAAACAAAACATCCATTGCTTCTGTTTTAGTTGCCATGGAGTCCATTTCAATTCATGGCAACCCCATGTGTGTAGAGCAGAACTGCTCATAGGTCTTTCAAGGCTGTGACTTTCAGGAAGCACATAGCCAGGCCTGTCTTCCACAGTGCTTCTGAGTGGGTTCAGACTGCCAACCTTTCAGCTAATAGTGGCACGCTTAACGTTTTGTGCTACCCAGGGACTCCTACCCATTGTTTTCACTTTACTGCAGCTTTCTTATTTGGATTTCACTCTACAAATCTGGATATTCTCAAAATGTGGAGTTCAAACTAGAAACAAGAAAAATAATCTAATACAAAGAATAATAACAGAATTTAAATCTTATGGCATATAGCATATGTCAACAGCTGTTAATTATTCATGGATAAAAAGGTTAATTAAAATTATAATTATTTTAAAAGATTAAGTCTTTTAAAATTTGCCAGCAAAAATACCTTGAAAAGTATAAAAATCTATACCAATTATGTAGTAAGGTGTATATAAGTTTATATGTGAGAGATTGACTTGATTTGTAAACTTTCACTTAAAGCACAATAAAAATTATTTAAAAAAAATTTATACAAGCAGGTAGTATTAGATTTCTTACTAATTTAATTTTCAGGCCCTCCTAGAGTTAGAGAAAGACAGTTCGCTTTGATTTTTCCAAGTCCCTCAGTATAAGCACATGCACACACTTAGAAAAAAAGATAAAAAGCCATCAAAATACTAAAAATGCCTACTTCTGCGCAGATGCTTTAACTATAAAATTAGAATTTGTGTGTGTGTGTGTGTGGTGTCACAGTTGATGTTAAATCTAGTGACCCCCAAAGTCAAAAACAAAAACAAAAAAGGTCTAATTTGAGGCACCCTTTAGTTTCTGCTCAAGCCCACCACCTTCATTTCTTATTTATCTTTTTTGCCAGAATTGGGGGACAGAATTAAACCTTAACTTTCTACTGCTTCTGTTAACAGTATAAGTGTACCGATGCCCGTACCCTTTTTTGAACAAGGCACAATGTAAGTAAATGAAAAATTAACGAAGTCTGTTTTCCTTGTTCAGAGTCATCACCGTTACAGGTTCAGTGGGATTCAGGTTGCATCTATTCCCAATTAAGACGCAATCCTGCGAGCCCGGTAGTTGCTTAGACAGGCGTTTCGGCGGTGGAGTAGGGTGGGTGGGAGTAGGGTGCCCCAAAGCATACCAACATTCAAAACATCCAGCCCTCTACCCAAACCCACCCAGCCGTACTCGTTCATTCTTGCTTTCTTCGTTGGTTTTCGGCAAGCGCAGTTGGATGGCAAGAAGGCCGGTGAGCGCAGGAGACGTAGCCTTTTACTGCACGGGATAAAAGCAGTAAAGAGAGAGGTGAATCGTTGGCCGGATCAATACGTGTAAACCAATCTGCCTAATCCAGGGAGCCGTCCTCCCGGGTGAAACCGCGAATCCTTTAGGACAGTTGTAGTTAGTCTCCATAGCAACCGGCCGCGGCGCCCTCCAGCGCCGGGGCCCGGATGTTGTGAAGACAGCGGCCGCGCAGCGCCGCTTCCTGCGCACGCCCCGCGGCGGGCCGCGGTGTTCCCTGGGAGTTATAGTTCCCCCCTCCGCTGCCCAGTCTTGTACGGCGCGGGCTGGACTACGAGTCCCGGCATGCGCCGCGGGGTTCCGCCGGCCACCGCCTCCCGGCTGCGGACGCCTGCGGGCAGGTTGTTTTTATGAGGCGTCACTGGCGCTCGGAGCTGTGCCCGCTGCCATCGCGACAGCCAGCAGTCGGGCGGAGGTGGCGTTGCCCCTCAGGTACGGCCCTGGGCGAGTTTGGACCTCGGGAGAGGGTTCGGGCCGACGGTCGAGGCCCCTGGTCGGTGCCCTCGGGGGGCAGTCGCAGGGTCTCCCTAGCGGGGGCAGCTTGGGCGGGGGATGACCCCTGACGCCTGTCGTGTGCGGCCCCAGGGTGGCCTTGGGCGCGAGTCTGCAGCCTCGGGGCCGGAGCCGCTCCTGAGCCCTCGGTCCGGGGTCCGCAGCCTCCGGCTCCCGCGTGCGGACCCGAGCTGTGCGCCGGGGCCGGGGGTCTAGGGCCAGGAGGATCCTGCTTCCTGAGCAGACCCGGGGCTTCGGTGCTGATGAGTGGCACCCATATGGAAAGATGCTGGCTGCGTCACCCTACCGGTGCTCAGTGCCCGTCTTTTTTGGTGACGTTGAGGCCCGTGGTGCCAGCTATAGAAGATTAACTATTAAATAATGCAGCCGAGGTTTCCGCTCATACCCAGACTGACGATGACTAACTCTTCGTCTCTGCCGTCTCCGCGCCGCGTCCCTTGGGGTCGGCCTGGTTGACCGAGGCGCCCTCGGTAGCAGCTGTCCCGCGCAGCGCCCGGTTCGCCGGACGTGTTTGTCTCTGTCTAAAGACTCCAGCGCTGCCGTTGGGAGCGCCAGTTTTAACAAACTAATTAAGGTATTCTGTTGAGCAGGCGATATTTTGCAGTGCTGTTCTCTACTGAAGCTTTATAAAAAACAAAACAAAAACAAACAAACAAAAAAAGAAACGGAATAGGGCTTTTTTTGTAGGTAGAAGAGGTAACTGCACTAATGCTGCGAATTTAGGAGAGCTGTCTCTTCCGGTAAAGTCACATCCGCTGCTTGAAATCTCGTCTGTTAGAGCATCATACCTTTTGGCTTGAGGTTTTGAATCTAATTAGGCTCCACATTTCCCTGGGGATGTTTATTACGCGGAGGACGCTGGTGTGGGTGGCTTACCATCCTTTCCCGAGAAAGGTCGTCAAGGGGAAGGCGAGAGTGAGGGTATTACTTCAACGCGGAATTTTTTACCTGTTTTGCCCTAAGAACGGGATTTTAGTCACGATATTAAAAATCGTTCTTAAATAATATTTAAGGGTCTGAGAAATGCTAATTTTCAAATAAATTGGGTTAGAAAATACTGAAAGAATGGTCACAGTTATAAAAGATGGTAAAACTACAAATGATTTTTTTCTTTATAGTTTTCTATATTTTCAAATTTTCTACGTTTTGCTTTTGTTAATTAGGGGAAAAAAGCTTACTTTTAAAAAAGGGTGCAGATTCAGCAATTACAGTCATGTGGACCTCTTTAAACATTATTTTAGAAAGCAATTAAGCAAAGAAAATAACAATAAAAGCAGAGGTAGAGGCCCTGGTGTTTTATCTGCAGAGTGTGACAAATTTACATGTAAACTTGGAGAGAAGATACGAGAGATGAATTAGCTGCACAGGAAAGAATAAAAAACAGATATGACTAATTCGTACACATCATCTTCTTTTGATCTGTTCTCTTTTTACCTTGTGAAGTAAAATCAAAGACCAAAGTGCTTAGCTTTTCTTCACTTCAGGCAGTATAGGCTTGATTAATTCTGTAATCCATCAGGTGACAAAGGATGGGTCGTATTCATCTACTGAAGAGAAGAGATCTAGATACAGCATAATTTCTTGTAAGCTTTTACCAGTGGGAATAAAGAAGTTGTTAAACAGCCGTTATAAAACGGGGCGTTCATAAGCTCATTTACATTGAATCATTTGGAGTGCTATGTTTTGTGTCGTATTTTAGGTTGCATTTGTTTTTGTTTTGTTTTCTATTATTGATATTGTTGGCTATGGATAAATAAATAACATTAATTCATTATTTACCCCACATTTTATTTTCTGTTGTAAAGAAAGGGCCACTTTGTTCTTCCATGGAAATACTCTATGCATTTTTGCCATTATCAGCCTTAAAAAATTGGTGTTTGCTTCAACTCCTACTGTCCATAGAGTTCAGTCTTCATTTTCTTAGGTTGTCTTTGAAGCTTCGCTTCTGTCCCGAAATTCCAAGTTCTTTTCAGTATTTTTCACTTTTTAATGCTTATGTTCTGTGTTGGCTCAATATGTCCACTTACAGGGCACAAGAAACATTCATCATTGGTTAACATGTCTGATTGACAGTTGGTTCCATAGTATTGTTGTCTAAGTTGTGTAATTGCATTCTTATCCAAGCTAAAGATTTTAAACAATTAAGTGATGACCAGCTGCTGAAATCATAGAAGCGGTGTTTTCTGAATGTGTTAAGAGCATGGAGAGGCGTCAAGGCCTGTTAAGCCCGGGGTATTTCAAAACAGAAAATGCAGACTCATCTAACAGTGCAGAACTACTGGAGGCTGAGGTGTGTTAGTGTTTGTTTAAGGTGAGGAAGTTGCCATGCTCAAAGTAGTAACTATTAAACATTTAAAAAAATTTTCTTCCTGGCAGTTCTGCAGTTTTGACTAGATTAAAACTTAAAAATTATTACTAGTCTGTTTCAAAGTTCATGCTCAATGTATGGTACCAGATTAACTTCACCAAGTCATCCCTTTTGAGTTCTAACATGAAATTTCCACCCGCAGTGTGGGAAGGATAGCAACTAATTGTTACATCTAGGGTTTGTTTGTTTTAATTTTTTTTTAGTGTGAGAAAAGCTGTTCCAGGGCCTACAGGGGTTTCTGAGGAAGTATTAGGAATTAAGGTGAGTTAAAGCTTTTCTTTCGTCATCACAGGAAGTCAGAATTCTAATTTTTATTTAGTACTTGTCCGTAAATCACAACTCTTTCCCTGAAACCTTACTTTTGGTTTGTATTGTTAGCATGGTGAAATGTAAAAAGGGCATTGGATTAAGAGTCAGAAGACATTTTAATGATGTTGAGCAAGTAATTTATTTCCATTTACAAATTGGGAATAACAGCCAGTTGACGTCATGGGGTGTTTGAGAAGATGGAATCACTTTGTAAGTGGCAGAGTGGTTTACCCATATCAAGTATCATTGGCCTACGTAAGCATTATAAATCGGAAGTCTGCTGACTTGATGTGATAGTTTCTTACTTATCACTTTGATGAAAATAAGGTAAATGGGGGGCTTCATTTGATTCCTTGGTGCAGCTTGCCGGCTTTTTCTAGTTTGAAGGAGATCTGCCCTTCCTGGGTGTGACTTTGCACGCTGCTGCATCAGGGGTCTTGAAAGTGCATGAGCTTTAGTGGTTGGGCTTTTAATTTTTATTGTGCTTTAAGTGAAAGTTTACAAATCACCTTGCTACACCTTGCTACATACTCCCAATTGCTCTCCCTCAATGAGACACCCCATTCCCTCCCTCCACTGTTGCTTTTCGTGTCCATTTCAGCAGCTTTTAACCCCCTCTACCCTCTCATCTCCCCTCCAGGCAGGAAATGCCAGCATAGTCTCAAGTGTCCACCTGATCAAAGAAGCTCACTCCTCACCAGCATCCTTCTCCAACCCATTGTCAGGTCCAATCCCTGTCTGAAGAGTTGGCTTTGGGAATGGTTCCTGTCCTGGGCTAACAGAAGGTCTGGGGGCCATGACCACCAGGGTCCTTCTAGTCTCAGTCAGACTATTAAGTCTGGTCTTTCCACTAGAATTTGAGTTCTGCATCTCACTTTTCTTCTGCTCTGTCAGGGGGTCGTTGGTGGTAGCCAGGTACCATCTAATTCTTCTGGTCTCAGGCTGATGGAGTCTCTGGTTTATGTGGCCCATTTTGTTTCTTGGGCTAATATTTTCCTTGTGTCTTTGGTGTTCTTTATTCTTCTTTGCTCCAGGTAGATTGGGACCAGTTAATGCATCTTGGACGGGCACTTGGTAGATATGAAATCTTTTTATTTGTTTTCCATCTTTCTAGCTTACTTTCTTGAATGAGAAGTAGAGAACAACTCTAAGAAAATTAGGGCCAATTATCCTTTTGTGAGAAGGATGCTTAAAATAAACAACAACAAAAATTTAATGAATGTGTATTGTTCATTAAGTAAAAACAAATTATTCTTTATTTTTTAACATTTGAGAATAAAAGAAAACAGAGTCAGCCCAGTAGCTTTGCTTAATTTTTCTGTGAAAGGGAAAAAGAGGCCAGACCACCAGGGCTTACACTGCCCAAGTATGGGCAGCAGGTAGCCTAGTCAGACTTATAACCTGTTGGCCCTCTCACGCTTTTCAAAAGTTAAGGCATAATACTGGAAAATCAGGATTTTTCTTAGACTGAGAATACCGAATAAAAGGATTATTTCCTTACTAACAGGTAATTTAGTTGTTCTTAATTCATATTAGTGCTTTGTTGCAAACTTACCAAAGGTGTGGCTTCTTTTAGATTGAGGCAAAAAGGATTTATCTTCAAATAGGCAATAGCTGCCTTTGTTTCCCAATTTCTGGGATGTTACATCATAGAAGAAAACCTGTGGAGCAATTGTGTATTGACTCACTTCTCTTGCAGAATTTTTTTTCTAGAACAGAAAGTTATCTGCTGCACCTGACGGTGTTGCAAGGCCTCTTTCTGGGCACAGACATAATGAAATTACTCCTGTTCTAGATTTTTAAAAGCTATTTACCTATCCTTAGTGATAGATTTCAGTGTTTTAAATGAAATTTCACTCCATTAGGACTAGGGGAACCTGCTTACTGTGGATGGGTTACCTTTGAATCCACTGTCGTGATGATATATGCCCAGAACAAAGTCTGCAGGACAGCTGTAGAGCCTACATCTTGATGCCGTAATTGCTGCACTGTGGACTCAGAGACTCATCACAAGCCCCAGGTTAAATAAATTAAGTAAATAACAAAGCAAAACAAAACAAAGCCCGAGTTATGCAGCCATTTCTCCAGCATCAATTTCCTGCAGTAAGCTTCTGATAAACCAGGTAGTAAACATTTCGATGTGACTCAACTCCACGTGGTCATCCTGAAGTAGCTTTGATTTGTGTTTGTCATTTACTGTCCTTAAAATTGGGAGGTATCTTTTCATTTTAAAAAAAGTTTATTTTTCTGCTGATTCTAAAAAGTAATAAATGCTCACGGAAAATTAATCCATTACATGTTATTTTGTTTTTTTTATTTTAAAGATACTTTTAAAAATTGTAATATATTGCACATAGATTAATATAAATAGGTTTTGTATTCATGTTTTCTGACCAACCTTTTTTCACTTAATACAGTATATTATTGATATCTTTCCATGTCAAGACATACAGATCTACCTTATTTTCTTACTGGTTTCTCAATTATGTCGTTAGCTGCTGACAAGGCCTGACCCTAGCACAGTGGGACAAAAAGCAGCCTGTTCCTGTGCCACCTACGTGTCCTGTGCCATCCCTGTGGTGGGTTGGGGATCAGACAGTTGTGATCTGTAGGGTTTTCACTGGTATTCATAATTTTATTTCTAATAAATTCACTGTTGAACATTCCTGTTTTATGGTATTATAAAAATTGTTCCATCAACCATTCTTACATGTGTGTTTATTTTCATACTCATGTGAGTGTTTCTTTCACACAAATTCCTAGAAGTGGGATTGGTAGGTATAAGGATATCTGCCTGTAACATTTGGATAGTTATTGCAATTAGCTTAAAAGGATAGTAACTGTACATTTCCACTGTTTACAGTGCCTGTTTCCCATATCTTCTGCAGTGGTTAAAGCACTTGACTAACAGAAAGTTTGGCAGTTCAAACCCACCTGCTGCTCTTTGGGAGAAAGATACGGCATAAGGATTTATAGCCTCGGAACCCCTATGGGGCAATTCTACCATGTCCTGTTGCATAGCTCTGAGTCGGAAGTCGAGTTGACGGCAGTGGGTTTCGTGCCTTTTTTTTCTTCTAACCTTTTTAATCTTGGTTAACTTGTTAGGCGTAAAATAATCTTATTTCTCTGTGTATCTTTGGTCGTAAAGTTGAGCATCTTTTCATGTGTTTATAAACCATTTTTATGTCTTCTATAGATAGTCTGGAAACCCTGGTGGTGTAGTGGTTAAGTGCTACAGCTGCTAACCAAGAGGTCGGCAGTTCAAATCTGCCAGGCACTCCTTGGAAACTCTGTGGGGCAGTTCTACTCTGTCATATAGGGTCACTGTGAGTAGGAATCGACTAGACGGCAGTGGTTTTTTTTATAGATTGTCTGCTCATGTTCTTTGCTAAAAGTTTTATTGAATTTTGTGACCTTTTTCTTACGATTTTTTGGTGCATTTGAAATGTTATGCAAATTTACTGTCATAAATGTCACAGATATTTTCCCAGTATATCTTTATATTTATTTATAGTGATTTTGGCAAACAGAAGTTTATGATCTTTATATAAACTTCTATATAAACTGTCGACTTTTATGATTTATGGGTTTTGTGTAAACTTTAGGTGTTTGCTCCAGGATTATGAAACTATTTTCCATTTTCTTTGAGTCTTTTTGTGGTTTTATTTTGTATATTTAAGTCTTTGAGTCATATTTTTACCAGGGTGGTCTTAATGAAGCCTTATGTTAATAGTGCTCATCTCTGAAAAGGTGAACAAGAGATGACATTCTGAAAGTCTTGAAACATCAAATTTTAGGAAGCTTAGTGGAGGCTGTGATTCCCAACTAATGCAACTTTGTGAAAATCTGATTATTTTTTTCTTGGGAGGCAGGAGAGGGAGGACAGTGAAATTTACTTTCTTTTTAATTTAAAGGCATTTTCTGTGAAAATGATCCTCATCTTTCTGCATCTCTTTTGTCTTCTCTACCTTTCACACCAACTATAGGTTGCTTTTGTGCTGTGCTTTGAGCATCCAAAATGGCAGCCGGTGCTTGGTTCCATATTCAGAATTGTCAAAACCTTTTGCCTTTCCTACTGTTTGGAAAACAACTTAATTTGGACTCTTATTTGATGAAAATATGCTACAAGATTTAGTAACAGTTAAAAAAAAGCACTCCAAGACCCTATAGCCTTTTTCAGGTTGACCATTCTGTCCAGTAAACCCTGAAATCAACTTCCACAAGGTAGTAATTGTTTCCCCAGACAGCACAAAGCCCTGGTTAGGTACTGTTTTGGTTGGGTGTCCGTCGAGTTAGTTTTGATGCATAACGACCCCATATAACAGAATAGACCTGCCCCACGGGGTTTTCTAGGCTGTAATCTTTTTTTTTTAATCTTGACTGGTCTTTTTTTTTTTTTTTTTAAATCTTGACTGGAGCCAATTGCCAGGTCTTTTCTTCCACAGAGCCACTGGGTAGGTTCACACCACCAACATTTTGATTTGTAGCAGAGCGAGTGCTTAACTGTTGTCCCACCAGGGCTTCTCACACCTAAACTGGGTTTATTTGTTGCCAGGTTTGGGAGACTGGAATAATATTGACATTGTAGAGGATTTAAGAAGTATAAACTGACTTTTTACCTAAAGTCTGTTTGGAAAAGAGAAAGCAATGCAGTGGAAGATTCTTCCATTCTACGATGAACGGAATTGAAGGCCCTTTCCTGAAGGAGGCGTATCTCTCACTGTTTAACTCCAGAAGTGTTTGGAAAATCAAGATACTTCTGTAAACTGAATTTATACCCAATTGCCACAAAGCATGGTGACAATAGAATGTATTAACTTAGATGATTTTTTTCTTGTGTCATTTTTAATTGTGATAAAAACTCAGCAGCAATCTAAACATTCATCAGTAGGAAAATAAACTGTGATAAATAAAATGGTGTGTTATAGAGTCATTAAAAGGGTCATTAAAAATCATATTTTTGAATAGTTTTTAAAATATTTTAATGTTAAATGGAAAAAGCAAGGTAAAAAACTCTTTGACCTCAATGCTTATATAAAATGTTTGGAAGGATAGATCTCAGATGCATTTAATCAGATTTTGCAGTAAAACTCCTGATATTGAGAAAGACCTCCCCTCCCCCCATGCTTTTTATTGCCTTTGCAACAAACAGGGCAAGTTTAGGGGTGGGGCTGGACCTGAAATTTGACTCAGAGCTCATTATTATTTCTGATTCTTTGTTCCTAATCTGAGTAAATGTTTGCATACCTTCTACTGTAGATAAAATCAGAATGAGATGGGAGGATACTAAGCATATATTAAATAACTTTTTCTGATTAGTAAAGAGCAAGTAAAGTTTTCACACTCTTATAGAGGCATGACATTAAAAATCATATACTGATTAAATATTAATCAGTAAAGGAAAAAAAAAGAAGCCATATAAGCTGTCATTAGCAAGTTATGCTAAGAAGTACAGGCAACAAATGCTGTAGATTTAGAAGGAGAGATCAGGTGTCAGAAGCAGTGGTCTGGGAAAACTTGCTGAGGATGAGCCTTGAGTGTAGAAATCAGAAGACAGGAAGGAGGAAAGCATTCCAGGAGTTGTGATGAGGCAAAGTGAGGACAGGGAGGTGAGGCCCCCACTTTGTGTTCAGATGGCAGAAAGTAGATTAACTTGACCAGAGGAGACCCTTCAGGTAGAGAGCTAATCACTTGCAAACTAGGTTAGAGCCAGATAGCAGGAGCTTTTGAATGTCCCTGTAAGGCCTTGAACACTGTTTCACAAAATAGTGATTTTAGTTATTCTCGAGGTTGGAGGGAGAACAGTGGGAAGAAGAAAAAAAAAAAAAAAAAAACTTGAAATAAGTGTTGTGTGTAACCTGCTGTCTGTTTCATCTTTGCCTGCATGTGTGTTTAGGGTGGTTGTGTGTTGTGCTTAGGGAGGGCAAGGGAAGGAATTGAAAAATGCCACAGTAGAAAGTGATGAGCACCGTAGTAATTGAGCAGTATTGTAGTGTGTAGGAATAGAAAATAGATCACTTGGAAGAATGGAGAGTACAGAAACTGATTGATAAATGTATGGGACTTTGTATATGATAAAAGGTGGCATTTCAAATCATAAAAAAGGAACAGGATATTCAATGACTGGGGTAATTGCTACCTCACACGAAAAAGACAAGGAAAAAAAAAATCAAAATGCATGGATTAGAACAGCTACATGTAAAAACCAAAACTCTGGAAAAGTATTAGTAGAACATATGGGGGAATATTTGTATAATCTTGGGGTAAGAAAGACTTTCTAAGCAAGATATAAAACCGAGATGCTATAAAGGACACCATAGGGGGCATAGTGGTTAAGTGCTACAGCTGTGAACCAAAAGGTTGTCAGTTCGAATCCACCACGTGCTCCTTGGAAACCCTATGGGACAGTTCTGCACTGTCTGTAGGATCGCTATGAGTCAGAATCGACTCCATGGCAGTGGATTTGGTTTGGTTTGGTTTATTCCAACCTCTGTGTTGACCACGTAAAACTTAAAAACATATCTAAGTTGAAGCATGCTAGAAGAAAATATCTGCCATAGATGTAGCAGTAAATTCATTCATGAGCCAATAAACAGGAAAAGATGTGCGAGTAAGTAATCTGGGAAATGCAGTTTAAAATAAGGAGATCCTTTTTTGTTAATGAGATGAACAAAAATGGCTATTATCCTCTGTTGGTGAGGCTGTGGAGAAACAGGTGCTCTTATAAGTTGTTGGTGGGAGTTTAGCCTTTTGGAAAGCAAGTTAGCAATATCTGTGATTTTTAAATGTCCATATGTTTTGGCTTTTAGGTATCTATTTGTAGAGAAACACTGCACAGAGATATTTGCAAAGATGTTTATTTCAGTGCTATTTATAATAGTGAAAAATTGGAGAAGAAAAACTGTCAGCAGAGAAATGATTAAACTAATGTATTCATAAAATATTTCATTTTGTGTTGTGATTTCCTTATTATATGTAAGTAGGATTTTGCTGTACAGAATGTTGTACCACTTAATTTTTGGATTGAACAAGTCCTGGGGATTTTTCCATAGGCAAAGTTGCTATTTTAGGAATTGGTGACGTAAAGTGGCAATTACTGGGAGACTTTAGAGAGGAAAGAGGCCCTGGATGGAGTAATGGCTAAGCACTAGACTACTAACTGAAAGGTTGGTGGTTAGAACTCACCCAGAGGTGCCTTGGAAGAAGGGCCTGGTGAAAGACCACAGCTTTGAAAACCATATGGATTGGGGTTCTACTCTGCAAAAAGATTGTACATTATGCAGTCAAATGAAAATACCCTTTACGACGTTGGTTGATAAAGAGATAAAGAGTTACCAGCTGAAAACTACTCAGGGAAAGATCATTACTGTGCTTTGATCCAAAATACATGTGTTTTATGATATACATAAAATAAAACTATTGAAACAATTTTTTTCCTTGGAAAGAATCTTAGATTTTCATCAGTTTTTATTTGCTAAACACAGTAACAGTCTTAAAAATCTCATTAATAAGGAGTGCACTTCTTGGCTCAAGTAGACACATGAGACTGTGAGCAGCTCCCATCTGGAGGGGAGATGAGAAGGCAAAGGGGGTCAGACGCTGGCCGAACGGACATGGGGGAATACAGGGTGGAGGGGAGGAGTGTGCTGTCTCATTAGGGGGAGAGCAACCAGGAGTACATAGCAAGGTGTATTTAAATTTTTGTACGAGAGTGACTTGATTTATAAACTTTCACTTAAATCACAATTAAAAAAAATCTCAACCCTATGGAGATGGGGAAGGGGTGGAGTTATTACATTTACCAAAAGGAGAGAGATGTTAACAGATTTTAACCACTGCTTCCAGTAGAAAAAAGAGAGTTGATAACTCCTATGTTGCTTAATGTATTTTATGTATGAAATTGGAATTTGAGTGGTCATTTCCCCCTTTCATCCCTTTCCTTCTCTCTCAAAGTCTGTTCAATTACCTTCCTGCTCCTTTCTGTCAGATGACTTGGCTTAAAAGGAAAGAAAAAGCATCAAACTGCAGTTTTCCCTCCGTTTATCTATGAGTATGCTTGTATCTAGAGGCTTTTTTTTTTAGAGCCATTTCTATGGTCTTCCTTCAGTGCTGAAATCTTTGTTTGGCACCCCTTTCTGTGCCCCAAATCTGCCATTGCCCTGCCTCCTCAATGGTCATCTTGTGCCTCTCCCCTGTGTTCTCCTTCCCTACTGGTTCATTCCTGCTGGCATGTAAACCTGTAGGTCTTCCCACTGTTGAAGTTTTCAATTCCATGTTGATTCTATTATCTAAACTCTAGCTATAGCTCTGTCTCTTTCCTTTTATGACCAACTCCTTAGAAAGTACTGTGAATATGTGTCATTTCACCTTCATCTCCTAAACTGCAAACCTCAACTGAATTTTCCAATTGGATATCTCATACATCATCTGGATTTTGTGTGTTGAAGAGAGATTGTTTGCCCTGACACCCATCCCTCCCCTTCTAACTATCTGTTCTTCCTCCTCCTACTTCTCCATCCTCTCTGAATGGCACCGCCAACCACCTCCTACTATCCAACCCAAAAATTTGGAGTCATTATTGAATACTTTGCCCTTACCTCCCATACCCAAGGCTGGGTAGGTTTCTCTCTTAAACACCGTCTTCCTGTCTTTATTTGTGAGCCTGGCTGCTGTCTTGATTCAGACCCTAAATGTTTCTTATCTGGAGGGCTGAGTGGTCTCTTTTCCAGCCTTACAGTGCCGTTTTCCACACAGAATGAAAGGCCCTTCCTGAAACCATCAGTTGTTCTGAAGTGGCTCCCTGTTGACATGCTGAAAGTTCAGAATTCTTAATATGGAATTCCAGGCCATTCTGAATCTTTTTTAAATCCATCCTCAACCTTTCCCCCTCTTTACCCTCCCCACCCAGTTATTTTACCTGGAGTACAGGCAGCCCTCAGATTATGAATGAGTTCTGTTCTTAGTCTGTCTTTAAGTTGAATTTGTACATAAGTTGGAACAATTAGGTACAGTTTTACAGTTCGTATCTAATGCCAGTTAGTCAAATATCTTAGTATACACTATATACCCAGTAACCCTACATACCATATTTTTATGCAAATAATGTGTGCCTTCTACATTTGTTGGCAAACCATGCCCTCCCTGCCATGAGGTATTAAGTGCAAGTGCGCTGTGCTAATTTTTTTTCAGTGACATGTAAAAGAAATGGCAGCTGCAGCACTTATGAAAATACCTCGAATTTTTGTTGTAGTAGGCTTTACTGGGGTTGGTTCATAAGTACGGGTTGTAAGTCAGACATTTAAACTGGGATTCTGCCTTTAGTTATAACCTAAGTTTCTCTACACTGTTGAGCTTTCTGCTCTCCACCTTTTGAATGCCTTCCCCTCCAGCCCCTTACCTGACTGACTTGAACTGCTTCCAAAAGGCTCAAGCCCTGTCCTCATTAATGAGGGTGCAATCATTTGCATCTTAAAAATCTTATTTGTGAATTTCATTGTTTGTTTAGATAAGTTAATGAATTCAGCTTGGTTTTCACTGCTAGGTGACAGCAAGACTTTTTTAAAATTAAGCATATGTGGGGGTGTTTTACTCCGTACAACTAAATTTCAGTTAAGAGAGAAAAAGTGTTGACACTACTTTGCTCATTATTCGTCACAGTTTGTTTCAAGTACTTCAGAGTGAGTGTCCCTGACCACCCTACATAAAATTCCAGTTCTCCATCCTAACCCCTGGCATTCAGTATTCCCCTCCCTGCTTTATTTTTCTCCATGGCACTTGGCACCAATGGGCTTACTATATATTCTGGCAAGGTAAGCTCTGTACAGGGAAGCTTCCCCCACCCCATTTAGGAGCTCAGTGGTTTTTGTTGAATGATTGAATGTGATGTTCATGTTCCAGATCAAGACAGGCTTGTTTAAAATGTTTCGTTAGGGTCGCTATTGTGTGAAAAGTAGAGCTAATTGCAAAGGACATTTTTAAGTCTGTTTTAAAACAGGCATTTTGATGTCATTTTGGGGAGGTGAAAGTTCTGAAACCTTTGGAAAAAATGCATAATAAGTTCCCTAAAAACTACCCTGGCTCACCCTACCTTGATCACATTACAGCAGCATTTGAGGTGTTTTCGCTGACATTTCATTTGTAGACGTGTAGGAGAATAATTTCCTCTGTTGAAAAATTCCATGCCTTATTCTAGAAGATACAGTGATGGTAGCCTTACCTTTTCCATAGTAAGATGGAGATACTCAGGAATGATGAGGGCCACCATCATATCAGGTAACATCCACTACAGTTATACTTCATGAGGTAAAATTAATATTGTTGCTGTATTATGTTATAGAGTGAAAACATCACAAAGTTTAGTAAAGCAAAAAGAAAGTTTTATTCGGCATGTATTCAGAAAGGCAAAAGTGGGAAGCGGACAAGCATGCTGTCAGAGCCATGTCTGCCAAAGAACATTACAGAGTCATCAGTGTATATTAACATTACAAAATGGGCAAAACCATTGAAAGCTTCACCTTTTCTTAACGATCGTTGGTACAGGTTTCAGTAACAACAGGAGGGTCTCTACCGGTCTGACAATTTTCTATTCACTAAATGTTAATTGTGCTCATGAGTAACCTTTACATAGATCAAGAGGCAGTTGTTTAGACCGAACAAGGGGATGCTGATTGGTTTAAAGTCAGGAAAGGTGTGCGTCAGGGTTGTATTCTTTCACCATAGCTATTCAATCTGTATGCTGAACAAATAACCTGAGAAGCTGGACTATATGAAGAACAGGGCATCAGGACTGGAGGAAGACTTATTAACAGCCTGCGTTATGCAGATGACACAACCTTCCTTGCTGAAAGTGAAGAGGACTTGAAGCACTTACTAATGAAGATCAAAGACCACAGCCTTCAGTATGGATTGCACCTCAACGTAAAGAAAACAAAAATCCTCACAACTGGACCAGTGAGCAACATCATGATAAATGGAGAAAAGATTGAAGTTGTCAAGGATTTTGTTTTACTTGGATCCACAATCAACAGCCATGGAAGCAGCAGTCAGGAAATCAAAAGACGCGTTGCATTGGGTAAATCTGCTGCAAAGGACTTCTTCAAAGTGTTGAAGAGCAAAGATGTCACCTTGAAGACTAAGGTGTGCCTGACCCAAGCCATGGTATTTTCAGTTGCATCATATGCATGTGAAAGCTGGACAGTGAATAAGGAAGACTGAAGAATTATTGACGCCTTTGTTGTTTTTTTTTTTTTTTTGAATTGTGGTGTTGGCAAAGAATATTAATATACCATGGACTGCCAAAAGGATGAACAAATCTGTCTTGGAAGAAGTACAACCAGAATGCTCCTTAGAAGCAAGGATGGCGAGACTGTGTCTTATATACTTTGGACATGTTGTCAGGAGGGATCAGTCCCTGGAGAAGGACATCATGCCTTGCAGAGTATAGGGTCCATGGAAAAGAGGAAGGCCCTCAACAAGGTGGATTGACACAGTGGCTGCAACAATGAGGTCAAGCATAGCAACGATTGTGAGGATGGCTCAGGACTGGGCATTGCTTTGTTCTGTTGTGCATAGGGTCACCGTGAGTCTGAACCAACTGGATGGCACCTAACAACAAGAAATGTTAATAGAAAAAGATTAGAGTGGAAAGTCTTTTGCGGTCTGTTTGATTGGCTTTAGGTGAAAAATTCCCTAAAAGGTGTTTTTCTTCCCTAAAAGATAATTTCTAAGATTGTCCCATCTATTGTCTTTATCTCAGGGCTCAGTTGATGTGTCCTTGTGAGTCCTTGTGAGCCCAGCTTCAGCTGGGTCACGTTTTTTATGCTCAAGGACAGGGAATAATGATTCCAATATTATTTCCTAAATCAATTATTATAATTGGTTTTGACAACTGCCACCTAATGCATTTTAAAATTATATCTTTAGCCTGTAACTCGCTCTTGAACTCAGTCTTCAGTTGCCTCTATGATGTTTCTACTTCTGTGTGATAATCGTTATCTCAAATTTAACATATACAAAATCAGCTTTCTGATTTTTCCTCTCATAACCCAACTCCTTTTGTAGCCTTCCCATGTCAAAATTCAAACCAAACCCGTTGCTGTCAAGTCAGTTCCGACTCATAGTGACCCTATAGGACAGGGTTGAACTGCCCCATACAGTTTCCAAGGAGAACCTGGTGGATTCGAGCTGCCAACCTCTTTGTTAGCAGCCATAGGCCCTGAACCACTATGCCACCAGGGTTTCCTTTCCATCTCAATGACCCTTCAAAGTATATGTACATGTCTCATTTCAGAAATGTCCACTTCTCACCATCTTCACTGCCACTACCCTGGTTCAGGCCATCCTGTCACCTGCATTATTGCAGTCAACTTGTGAATTGTCCTCCTGGTTCTCCCTCTGCCCCCCTAGAGTGCTGTCTCAGTAGGGCAACCAGAGTGATCCTTCATTCTTTTCCTCAGTTTTGGTTTCCTCCAGAGTGAAAGCTAAATTCTTAGCATCTGTAAGACCCTACACGATCTGTCCCTCAGCCCTATCCCATTACCTCTTTTTTCATCTCTTCCTATCTCAGGCTAGGTCACTCCACGTCACGCTGCCCACACAGGCCTCCTTGATGTTTCTGAAATGTCAGGCTGGTTTCCAACTTTGCGTTTGCTGTTCAAAACATTCTTCCCCCATTTAACTCAGTCTTTTCGGTCTTTGTTCAAGTGTACCTTCTCAGTGAAGCTTTCCCTGAACGCCCTTGATTCCTGGCATTTTTATTCCCCTTTCCCGCCTTTTCGTAGCAGGAAATGTACCACCTGTTTATTTTGTATAGTGAATAATGCCACCACTGAAAGGAAATGTACCAGGCAAATGAGATGTTTCAGGCTGTCAGTAGACAGAAAGTTCATCAATGAGGAACATCTCAAAGAGGGAGAAAACCTGGAATTTTATAGAGGCAAGTAGCCAAGGGAGTTCTGAGGAATGGTGGAGGCCTATCTTATCTCTGGAATGTGAGGACAGGGTGGTCTTACTACAGCTAGCCACTTGTCACAAAAGTGGATGGGGGATTTCTTAACCTTCCTTGCCTCTTGGGAGCACCAAACCAAAGCCATTACCAGCAGATAAAGTTCAGTATTGTCACCTAGTAGAATTTTAAGCCCCACCAAGGACCTACAATCAATGCTCATGGAAGCAGCAGCCAGGAAATCAAACGATATATTGCATTGGGCAAATGTGCTACAAAAGACCTCTTTAAACTGTTAAAGGAGACCTGCTTGCACAGTGGTTAAGGATTTGGCTGCTAAACAAAATGGTGGCAATTTTAATCCACCAGCTGCTCCATGGAAACCCTATGGGGCAGTTCTGCTCTGTCCTATCGGGTCACTATGAGTTGGAATCAACTGGACGGGCAATGGCAATGGGTGAAGTGTTAAAAAGCAAAGATGTCACTATGAGGGCTAAGGTGCTTGGTTTTTTTTTAACCCAACCCATGGTAATTTACCATCACCTCATATGCATGCGAAAGCTGGAAAATGAATAAGGAAGACTGAAGAAGAATTGAGGCCTTTGAATTCTGGTGTAGGCGAAGAATATTGAATATGCCATGGACTGCCAGCAGAATGAACAAATCTGTCTTGGAAGAAGTACAGCCAGAATATTCCTTAGAAGTGACAATGGTGAGACTTCTCACGTACTTTGGACATGTTATCAGGAGGGACTAGGACCTGGAGAAGGATATCATGCTTGGTAAAGCAGAGGGTCAGCAAAAAAGAGGAGGACCCTCAATGAGATGGATTGGTGCAGTGGCTCCAGCAGTGGGCTCAAGCATAGCAACAATTGTGAGGATGGTGCAGGACTGGGCAGTTTTCGTTCTATTGTACATGGGTTTCTGTATGAGTCAGAACTGACTTGAGGGTATCTGACAACAGCAGCAACATGCTAAGTACTAAGATTAGGGAAAATACTAGAGGCTTTGGGGATAGGGTCAGGGAATGGTTTAGAAAGGAAGGATGAACACGGGAATTTGGGACTGAGATAAAGACAGTGGGAAACTGATCAGAATATGCAAAGCCCCATCAGTAAGGAAAGAAAGGTTGGGGGAAGGAGGGATGGAGTGAGGATGAGCTGATAGAGATAAAAGAACAGGTATTCAAGCAGGGCATGTGGACATTATCCTCCAACCTTTTGAGAACAGCTGGATTAAGAGAATTCTTTATTAGGTTTGTGATTTCTGCTAATCAAAACTGGCACAGTGGTGTTATGGCAAGTAGGAATTCCCCCCCCCCCATTTGGGCTGAGTGGTAATCTTGTCCAATCTTGTCTTCTCCCAAGACATGAAAACAAATAATTAAACTTGAAGCTTTATTAAAGTGGAGTCACTGATTTGAGAAATTCAGGTAAGAGAAAGTTTTCCGTTCACCAGCAACTGACAACAAAGTTTTCCGAATTTAGAATGTGTATTACTTTCTTTTGAAATGTTGTTTAAGTGTTTATTTAATCCCATCAGCTATTTAATCCCATCAGCTATTAAAGTATCTTTTTGTCAGGGAGACTGCCTTTTTAAAAGAACTACTGTATTCAAATGGAAATTACCTAGAGAAGAGTTGGGGACTTGTGATTCTTAAATATCCCTGATGAGTTCTAATAAGCCAGGAGTTTTGAAAGGTTATGAAGAAAATAAAGCACAGGTAATCTCTGGGTGGATGGACCAGCAGTGAGACTGCGGTTGGAGGGTGGGGTGTGCTAGAGAAGGGGAGAAGCTCTGACACGGTGAGGAAAGAATGCTTTTAGGCTTCAACCATTTTCTCAAGGCCTTACCATGTCTTGTTCCGTATACGAAATGTATGTACACATGTACAGTGGTTTTCCCTATTATCCAGTCACTTAACCAGAAACTTAAGAACTATATACTTATTTGGTTCTTCAGTCCTATCATCCCCTTAAAAAACATCTTGAATAACTTCTCAAATCCCTCTTAGCCCTCCGTTCTTTCACCTCATCCATATCAATTCTGGTTAAATTTAGGTACTTGTCTTTTTCATGAGTTGCTTTCCCATCTTAATATGTGGCTGTTAAAAAATTGAAATCTGATCATGGGCATTCCTGCCTAAAATTCTTGTAACACTTGGCCCATGGTAGATTCATTGCCTTTCTTAGAACATTCACATTTTCCGTTTCTGCTCTTGGATTTCTCACTGTGAGTGGTTTTTTCTTTCTGTCTTGGTAAACCCTCCCATTGTCATCAGATCTTCTGAGGCTTATTTACATATATATATATATATTTTTTTTTTCCCCATGAGGAACCAGAAATACTTATTTTTGTGCAGTATCTCTCTCACGGAAACCCTGGTGGTGTAGTGGTTAAGTGCTACAGCTGTTAACCAAGAGGTTGGCAGTTCAAATCAAGCAGGCACTCCTTGGAAACTCTATGGGACAGTTCTACCCTGTCCTACAGGGTTGCTGTGAGTCGGAATCGACTAGACGGCAGTGGGTTTCGTTTTTGGTTTTGGTATCTCTTAATTTTAGCAAATAATTCAATTTAAAAAACATACCATCTAGTTTGCAGGCCCATTTATAAAGCCTTTGATCATTTCCCTTTCCTCCTGAAGATTTAATTGCTCAGTCTTTTTGTACTCCTTTATATCAATGTATAATTCTTAACTGTTTAAAAAAAAAAACCAAAATACATAATTCTCATACAAATAGCCTATATAAATTTTTTTTTTTTTTTGCTTGTGAGAGAACTGGCTGAATTATAAAACTGGTTAAATGAGAAACTGGGGTTTTTACTGTCCCAATTTGATAGGAAATGTTGAAATTGCTAAAGTAAGATATAAAATTGGTTAATATCCTGTATGGTATTTCAAACTATAACCTTTGGGATAATCTCCTGGACAGAAAAAAATGATTTCACCCTAAGAGTTTTCAACAGGTTTTACCTTAAAACTTAGACTTACAAGCTACCTGGACCCTCATCAGTTGTAAATACTGAGTCACCGATCAGATGACATCAGACAAACTTACTAGAAAGGGCTGTGGCATGACATTAAAAGTCATACAGTCATCTTTGTCTTAGTTCAAGTTTTGAATTTATCTGAAAACATGCTAATTTTTATACAAGTGAAGTAGTGACCAACCACTTTGTATTTTATTTCTCTTTTTGAAATATTAATTTGCCATTAATATTCTTCTCAGAGCTTCAGAAATCACTAATGGGTAATTCGTGATACATATTTTTGCCCTGTTCTCCATATTTGACCAGTGGTTCATATTAAATTGTATGCAGTAGGGTTCTATTAGAATATGAACCATTAACTTGAGTCTAACATGTTCACAATATATGTACAATAATAGAAGTGTCATGGATTGAATTGTGTACCCCCAAAATAATCTGTCAACTTGGCTAGGTCATGATTCACTTGTATGATTGTCTGCCATTTTATCCTCTGATGTGATTTCCCTGTATGTTGTAAATCCTATCACTGTGATGTAGTAAGATGGATTATCAGCAGTTATACTGATGAGGTCTACAAGATTAGGTAGTGTCTTAAAACAGTCTCTTTTGACATATAAAAGAGAGAAACTAGCAGAGAGACACGGGAACCATATACCACCAAGAAAGCAGCGCCGGGAGCAGATCGTGTCCTTTGGACCTAAGGTTCCCGTGCTGAGATGCTCCCAGACCAAGGAAAGACTGATGAATCACAAGGACCTTCCTCCAGAGCCGACAGAAAGAGAAAGCCTTCTCCTGGAGCTGATGCCCTGAATTTGGACTTGTAGCCTACTAGACAGTGAGAGAATAAATTTCTCTTTGTTAAAGCCATCCACTTGTGGTATTTCTGTTACAGCAGCACTAGATCACTAAGACAAAAAGCATTTATAAGATTTAGATATGTAGAACAAAGTCAGTGCAATTCCTTTCCCTTTAATGAGCTGGTTTTTAAAGTTAAAATAAGAGCTTGAACTAGAGAAGGGAGAACAAACCAGGCAGAGGAACAACCAGGCAGTCGATGTATGGCTGGTTTAGGACTTGATTCTAGGTTATTGCCAATGGCTACAAGTTTCTAACCAAGCACTGATCTTTTCTTTTGCTATAGTCACCTGAGGTATTGCTGACATGGTTATTTTCATAAAAACTGTTTTGATCATGTTTCTTCCCTCCTTGAAAAAGTTCGGTTGCTTCCAGTAGGTAGATGTCCCTTTGCTTGGCTTAGGAGCCCTTCCTTTTCCCACTGCTTGGTTTCTTCGGCAGTGCTTTTCACACTTTACTGTTAATTGAAAAGACAGGCTTTTACTTTTGTTTCTCCCTTGCTCACTGTCCCTACAACCCTAGACTTGTTCAACAATTTTGGTTCTTTCCTCTCAACTCTCCCTGGTCAAATCCAACATTTTCTTTCTGACCCGCTTTCTTCTTTCCAGTAATATGATTGTCCAGACGGTGCTGGCTCGGGAAGATACGCCTGTGTTGGAAGTTTGGTGTGTTTGTTCTCTGTGGTACACCTGTGGGTGGGTTGTCTCAGTCTCACTTGGAAGGCAGCTGGCCACTTTTCGTGCTTTGTGCTATGTAAAGTGCTTCCTGTATGTTCATAGGATTTTTTAAAAGATGCCATACAAGTTAATATGTTCTTGTGTTTGTAGACACCTGAAACATGTCTGAAAATTCCAGTGACAGTGATTCATCTTGTGGGTGGACTGTCATCAATCATGAGGTATGCTATTTAATAGTTATAAGGTAATTTGTAATACTAAAGTATATAGCAGTGATGTGAAATATGAGTTCTTTGAAACAAAAAAAAAACCAGTTGCTGTCGAGTTGATTCTGACTCAGGGCGACCTCTTGTGTCAGTAGGAACTGTGCTCCATAGAGTTCTTTGAAGGTCAATATTTTTCCATTGTCTGGAGCTTGGACATTTTCCCACACATGTTAAACTGAACCGTTGAAAAGTCTCCATGGGTCAGCATCTTCTACATTATTGTGTATTGCTTTCCTCAGCTTTGAGACATTAGGCAAATATTTATTGAGGGTTTGTTATGGGTCAGGCCCTTTACTTATATTCTCTCATAAAAACAACTCTGTAGTAGAGATTGTTTTCATGCTCATTTTGCAGTTGAGAAAACTAAAGCTTAGAGTGATTAAAAATAAATTGGCTAAGATTACGTAACTTGAAAGTAGCAGAGCCTGGCTTTGAGCAGATCTGAAAGGAGCGTGGAGAATGGGTGCCCCGCTACCATTATGTTGGATGTTACCAGCTCTACTTGGTAGTTACTGTGAATTGGTTCTGACTCATGGTGTCCCCATGTGTGCAGAGTAGAACTGCTCCATAGGGTTTTCAAGGCATGGCCTTTAGGATGCATATCACCAGGCCTGTCTTGCAAGGTGCCTCTGGGTAGGTTTGAACCATCAACCTTTTGGCTAGTAGTCAAGCAGTAAACTATTTGAGCCAGGGCCCTGCTACATGATTAGTGCATAATAAACATGAGCTTATTTTCTGACACTGGTCATATATGTTCATTGTAGAACATTCAGTGCTGATGAACAGAAACAATAAAGTAAAAATCATGCCTATTCAAAGTTTTTACGGATTTATTTATAGTTTCCTTTTGTTTTTAGGATTTCTTAAGCCTTACTTGTTTTCCTTCATTAATAAAATTTTTAAATGATTGTTTTTAGAATTACTTTAAGGCTTGACAATCTGTTAGTCATGTGCTGTAGAAATAATGTTAAACATTACCTTTGCCCGGGTGCACAGTGGTTAAGAGCTCAGCTGCTAACCAAAAGATCTGCAGCTCAAATCCACCAGCCTCTCCTTGGAAACCTGATGGGGCAATTCTACTCTGTCCTGTAGGGTGGCTAGGAGTTGGAATTGACTGGATGGCAGTGAGTTTGGTTTTTTTTTTCTCTGTATAAAAGGTTCAGAATTTAACAGCAGTTATACCAATTGAGATTGAAGTTTTTTTTTCTTTTTTCTAAGCATGAATGACTTCTCTGTTTTTAACTTGTTTTCTACAAAGCTTAGATCAACTTCCGCAGCAACTTCTTAATAGAATCAGAGCAAGGCAGCTGTGGGTGTCTTCACTTGGGAATCTTGAGGATGGGGCAAACCTCTGTGGCACATAGCTGAGCGTGTCATCAGAGTTTTCTGTATTCTAGATACCCTGTCAGAGTGAATGATCTTCTTTGTACGTTTATCCCATTTCTTCTACAGATAGTCACCAGGTTCTGCTCTTTTCTTGGTCACGTCTTGTGTGTGTGTGTGTGTGTGTGTGTCCCTTTCCTTTCCTGTTGCTACCATTCTGGTTTAGGACATAACTGGTCTTCCCCGCAACCCCTAAGTCTTACATTCAGAATTAGAGTTCTCTTTAGGGCTTAACTCCAATTATTGTAATTTTTGCTCACCTGAGGTATGTATGTCAGGAGAACGCAGATGTTTGTATTTTATGGATTGCAAGGGAGAAGGCAGAATCAACTTCGTGGTTGTTAACTTTGTTAATTAAGACAGGAGGGAAAAAAAAATCTCCTAAGATCGCTAATTACCACTAATTAAAGAAGAAAGTCTGAAATCAAAGTAGGAAGGACTACCTCAGAAGAAAAGGTAGTTTAAAATTTAAGCTCACTGCATTATCCTAGTGCTTCTGTTTTAATCCATACCCTTAAAACATTTTTAGTTACGTATTCTGTGACAAGTAGTTATTTGCTTGTGGCTTGTGTGTCTGCATAGGTTGTAAATCTGAATTTTGGATTTGAGTTCTTCATACCCCAGAACACCTAGTAGAGTGCCTTGCCTGTGGTAGTTCTACAGATAATGAGTGGAAATAAATTAACAAAAATAGCTAGCTAGGTTCAGAAACTTTTAGCCTCTGGGATTAAAATTTATTGCTCAGTCACGTAAAATAGAGTGTGGTCAGAGCAAGCACCTTTGGGGCTGACTTGACTTAGAATCTCAACCTGTGACTCCAGTCTGCCATTTTCTCGTCGTAGACCTTTTTAATAGGCTGAATTGAAGGAAAGCTGGTCAGTGTAGATCCTGTTCCCTTGGAGCATGGTGGCTTCTGGGACTTCCAATAGTGGAAGCATCTGCAGTCACTGCCAGCTTTGAGCAGCTGAGAGGCAAATAACTTTTGGTGACTATCGCTTTTTCCCTAGGGGTCTGATATTGAGATGGTGAATTCTGAACGTGGTGTAGCCAGTGACAGCCGGGAGCTCACTCCAGAATGTTCGTCTTTAGAGCAAGAGGAGCTACAAGTATTGCAGTTAGAACAGGGAGGTAAGATTTAAAATAGTAATGGATTTTTTAGAGGTTGTAGTGTGGTGTCTTATTTCCAGATGGGCAGCCTTTCTGGCTCATGTCATTGGTCTTTCAGCACAGGTCACTGCACCACTAGAGAGAGTGTGGGTGAGGCCTGCAGAGCCCAGAGGCACCAGGCTGCCCATGGCGTTTGCTGATCTGTACCCACACATGTTTGGGCCTCCAGATTCTACAGTACTACTACGAGTGTAACCAGTGACCAAGTGATTTAACATGAATTTGGCAGTTTATATTTACTTGTCATTATTGGCACTATTAAGACTAGTCATGTACAAAATTATTGATTGATCAAACTCAAAAGGGATTTGCTAAGCTCTCAGGCTGTAGAGCACTCTGGTTAGAGGTGTAAGTGGTACTTGGCACTCTGTATTGCATCAGCACTATGAATGCTTCCCCTGGGATTTGACACCCGCATTACTTACATAGAGAAGGGCTGTTTCCCAAATAATAATACAGACCTTATCTTCATGTTTAAATTCTTAAGTTTTAGAAAAAATGCATTAAAATTGAAAGGAAACAGAACATTTCCCCACTTAAGAGAATAAGATGGATGTGTGGAGGCCAGAAATATAATAGATTGTACCTCTTCTTTTTTTTTCAGCCTACATGTTGATTACTTTTCTCATTTGAACAGTGATTCTCAAATATTGTGTCTCAGCGATCCCTTTGAGAACCTCCAAGCTGCGGATGATCTCCCATGAAATGCGTATACACATAAGCCTCACTTACTATCTCATTTTCTGACATTTCACATTTACAATAGTAAAAAAATATATCTGACTATTTTGCGCATTAACGATGTGTGTCTGCCAGTAAAGAACGCCGAGGTGCAAGGCGATAATAGCATTGGCTATGATGGTTAAGTTACGTTTCGACTTGGCTAGGCCATTATTCTCAGTGGCTTGGCAGTTGTGTAATGATGTAATTTGGCAGTATGTAATGATGTAGTCATCTTCTGTTTTGTGATCTAATGTGGTCCTCCTCCATTTTCACATAATGCTGATTTTCACACAACAGCCTGGTCTTCGGAACCTAACCATGTCAATAAGTGAGGAATGTGCTCACATAGGAAACATTTCTATACTTCCTCAGGAGTCCTTGGACCCATGTCCTTCTTTGTTGAGGAGTCTTATCTCCAAGTCGTTAGTATTCTCTTAGTGGCTGTATATATAAAACACATGAAAATGGTGTTTCTTCTTTTTTTTATGTTTCTTGGAGGGGTTTAATTACGTAAGATATATTCATGAAAGGGAAAAATAGTGATAAACAAAGTAAATTTAAAACCACCTATAACTCTTATCTGGAGATAACTGCTGTTATCATTTGGTTTGTGTCCTTTTTGTACATAAATTTATCTGTTATACTTGTTTTAATACTTTTTAGCTCTGTTAACATTTTATAACTTTTTAAATTAAAAACATGGTATTGTGAACACAGTATTCTGTTTGTCCATTTTGCCTTTAAAATAATTCTTGTATCTTCTGTAGTGACACTGTATTGTTTTTCCATGTTCTTTGCGTCCTTGTTTTTCATAGTTTATTATAAAGCATTTGTAATTTCAAGCCATAATTTTGATTCCTGTGTTACCGGGCATTGGCAGTCTTTAGAAAAATGGTACATTTAGGAATTTTGAATGAACTTAAAAATTCAGGAAGTACAACATAGTATCTGAGAATGGCTTTTCCAAACACCTTGGATTAAGAAGTACTTTGGTATTGCAACATAGAAATTTTATTTATTTAGTTGAATTAGCTTTGATTTGAGTTATTGGTCTTGAATTCAATTTAGAATTTAAAATTATCCCTTGGGACAATTTCAGATAACTATATTTGAAATACAGAGACCTTTTCGGCAATAGTATGGTGACGCTTATAATTGTATATGACATTTGATTAAATATACTTTAATAAACTAGGAATAGATTTTAATCTACCAACATTATAATTATATGTAGACTACAAAAAGTCAGCAAAGTGTTTTAAATGAAGAAATAATTTAATTGATCTTTGTTCTATATCAGAAAACAGCCAAAATTGCACAATGTTAACGGGAGAAACTACTTATTCAGCTGTGGAAGAAACCAAGTCAGCAGTTGAGGTAAGCTTACGTTTTACTCTGTGGATATGTGATAAACAGCATTCCTTAGGTAATACATGCAAAGTGTTCGTTTCTAGATGTGCTTTCTATTCCTTTTTGGATTATAAGCAACTTTGAAAAGTTCGAGATTCCACAGATTGGTCAGTTTTAAGGTTAAAGTAAGCTTTTATTTTGACTACAGATTAAATGAGACATATTTTGATTTAGAAGTGATGTCTTGGTAACGTGTTAAAGAACTCTTCTTTTAATCTCTAATTTTTTTTGGAGGAAGGTTACATTCTTGAGTTACATTGGGATATTAAGCTATTAGGGTTCATATCTAAAATGAAGGTTAGTTTTTCAATTTGAGAACAAAATGAATCTTGGCCTTTGGGATTTTACTTCTTGATAAAACTGGGTAGCCAGATGATCTTTACATGGTGGAGCTGTCGGAGTTTATTACGTATATAATCAGAAAGATTTCATCAGTCTTTATGGGTTCCCTGACTGCAGAGTTACGCTTATATAAACCCTTGAAACTGGTGAGAGAAATAGAACTCTCTCTTTTCTGTAGTTGGTGGGGAGCAATGGTGGGCTGCTCAGTTTCTGCATCTGTCTAGGAAAATGTCCAGCCTGGTCTGATTTGTGGAGCTGCCAAGGGATTTGGTGGTGTTGATCCCAGAAACCCTGGTGGTGTAGCGGTTAAGAGCTACAGCTGCTAACCAAAGGACCAGCAGTTTGAATCCACCAGGCGCTCGTTGGAAACTGTATGGGGCAGTTCTACCCTGTCCTTTAGGGTTGCTATACGTTGGAATCGACTCGATGGCAACAGGTTTGGTTTTGGTTTTTTGGTATGTTGACCTCAAACTGTCATAACACCTTGAGCTGTGTAGAAAATACAAGGCCCTTAGATAATTGTTGGGTTTACTGTCTCTAAAATTAAAATTCTTCTTCAGGCAGAGGAAGAGAAGTCACCTGAAGACAATGTCTATTTTGGAACTGTCAGTGATGATTCTGATATTGTTACCCTTGAGCCACCTAAGTTAGAAGAAATTGGAACTCAAGAAGAAGCTATAATTGTTGAAGAAACACAGAGCCCAGAAGACTTTAACATGGGTTCTTCTTCGAGCAGCCAGTATACCTTCTGTCAGCCAGAAATTGGTAAGAACTGTATAGAGTACACTGATAAGACACTCACGGACTTCTCGAGCCACATATTATAGGATGGCTTGTTTTCTAACCCTGAACCTCAAGTTTGGATATTTTTGGATAAAACACAATTTTTTTTGTAAAATCTGTTTTATCAAGTGATTTCTTAGACTCTGTGGCCTAGAGTACATCAGTCCTTTGCTCTAACAATAAACACAATCATAAATAAAGGACAAAAATACGTCTTTAAGGAGATCTCTTGATGTTTCAGATGATTCAAAATGCATTTGCTATTTTTTAGAACCTTAGACATGTGAGAGATGGAGCCATTATACCTAAAAGGAGAAAGTTAAGATTTTTGCTTACAGTAGTACAAAATTTGTATTATAGAAATGGTGAACATTGTCATTGAAGTCTGTTAGAGCCACTCAGTATTTAGTCATTCAACAAACATTTATTGAGTACCTACTGTGTGCCAAACAAGGCTGAAGGAGCTGGCTGCAGAGCAGTAGCCCAAAGCCCCCGACCTCTGGATCTTTCATTTTAGGTTGTTATGGAAGCGTACCCTTTATAAGTCACACTCTAATGCGGTTAATGCCCGTTGTTCAGACAGAATCATCTGAAGGTTAAAGTTGCTGAGCTAATTACTTTCCACAATTCTTCAGCTGGGTTTTAGGAATATGTAATACCTTCCTAGTTGATAAAATATTCAGATATTAAATATATAAATAAAGTTGCTGGAAAATTTCATAAGATACAAACCTATAATTGACCCACAGCTACTAACCCACAATTGTAATGTGAGGGCGAATTATGGGCGAGACATCTCGAAAAACTGTTAAGGAGTCCAAGAATTTCTTAATTTGATGAAGACATAGGAACATCTAGTATCTGCTGGTAGAAATTTCAGATACTTTTCTTAACGTTTATTGTTCTTTACTATTTATGTTTGGCAGCTAGAATCAGACAAGTTTGAGTTCCTGTCATTCCAGTTTAAGCTTAAAATATTAAGTAGAGATTTTTACCTCTCTCATTTAATGACCAGTTTTTCCCCCCAGCTGTTGACGCAGTGGTTAAGAGCTTGGCTGCTAACCAAAAGGTTGATAGTTTGAATCCACCAGCCACTCCTTGTCAATCCTATGGGGCAGTTCTGCTGTGTCCTATAGGGTCTCTATGAGTTGGAATCAACTCAGTGGCAAAGAGTTTAGTTTGGTTAGTTTGTCTGTTACCAAAAACTTTAAAACATTTTATTCGCATATCATCTGGAATTCTTCGTGGTCAGAGGTAAACTTCAGCCCTGGCCATAGTAGCATACATAGTACATATATTTATGAGGGCTTAATGTAATTGATTTTAGAATCATTGATGGTCATCACATTTTATTATTTTTCAATTCAGAATTTGTGCTGTATATTCAAGTAGTCCTTTTTTTTAAAAAGACTGCAGGTGCTAGTTTAATTTGAGACTATTTATGGGCCAGAAAAGGTAGTCAAATCGTAGCAAGAGAAGTACAAAAGGGGCCAAGCAGACATTCAGGAAACTGACATTACACACTGTTGATTTTGTAGGCACTCGGGACACTCAAGCCCATTCTCGTTTTTATCTCCTTTGTGAACTAGGACTTCCTAAGGAATTTCGGAAATGCAGTTAAGAGGAGTTTTTTTTTAGATATATTTTTATCCCTCCCTAAGAATTGTTTCAACAAACAAAATGTTAAAAAAAAATAATCAAAGATGAAATGTTGGGCTATGTTGAAAATACTGCGTATGCCAGTTGCTGATAGTTTTTGTTTTCTTCCCCTTTCCCCTGTTTTACCTTTTGGTGTTTCGGAATTTCACGCTACCCATTGCTTAGTCACTTTGTTCTTTCCTCTCCCTTCCTTGTCCATCTGTAGGATTTCTGCTTTATCTGGTAAATTACGTTCTGTGGCCGTGTACAGTTTGCGGGGTTAAGAACACTGCCTCCTCCCTCCTGTAGTGATCCCCTCCTCTGAGAGAGCAGAATTGGTAGTTGTAGAAAAGTTTGTATTGAATATGTTAATAAAAAGGCATTATTACTAGATTTTGGTGTAGCACAGATAACAATGATAAGTTATATTTAAAAGAGTATTGTCGATTATTTTTTTCCTTTTTATTCTTTATAATGAAGCTTTATACATCTTTTTTCCTGTTTATTCACAAAAGAAAGGTGGTGGGAGAAGCTGTGGAAGATTCCTGAATGCATAAGGGGATGGGATGATCAGCTGAAACACCATGTTCCTAGCCAACTCGCTTCCCAAGGTGGTGTGACTAAATCTGACCAGCTTCTCTAGAGCTGAATGTGCCTAGTCACATGTACTGTGTTAGTGCTTTTAAGATACCTGTCGTCATCTGTGATACTCGAAACAGGTGTTCAGAACTCATCTTTTAAAAAACCTGGCTAAGCTTAGTGCATGCCTTTTGCATTGCTTGCATCTTGGACTGTGGGCCAAATTAAGCTTTAAAAGAAGTTTAAACAAAAATACTTTGGCTATCATATGTATGGGTTAAAAAAAGATGGAAGCATTATGTAAGATGTGAGCTTATTAATATGGGTTAGACTGGTTTGTTGACTTACATAATGAAGGTGGTGTGTAAATGTAGAGTTGAAACTGTAAAGAATATTGACTGTTTTTACATTTGCCTATCTATGTCAGAAAGTCTGACTGAAATACTCCAGCTATGATCTTGAATGCCTTTGTACTCTGTCGTGCTTTGTTTAAGTCTTCCTTTCTTTCTCTTTGTCCAAGAAATGTAAGCTCACAGCTGAGGTGATGGCATCTTGGAAAAACTAGTGATCAAGAATAACCAGATAAACATGATGGGCAAAGGGTCACGACCAAAAGCCTCTCAGAGGCATCTGTATTACTGAATGTTAGGAATATTCGTCAGTTCAGTCGTGCCTCTGTCTTTGTGTTTGTTGTTGTGAGCGTGAAAGTTACCTGAATCCTCCGTGAGTCAACTTTAAAAAGCATCGCCTAATCCGTATCACCAGCTTTCCTGTGGCATGGATATCCTGGGTTCTGAAAAACTGTCTTGCTTTTTTGAGGCATGAATGTTTGCTGTTTTGGAGCTCTTTGCATCAAACTCAAGTTCACAGTTTGTCCTTAAGTTTACTGCTTTTTCTTTTAACTGGTCTGTGGAAATCACTATGGAGTGATCTGATCTTCTCTGTCAACAGCTTGTTGATACGGAGCAGTGTTAAATAACGCATTTGAAAAAATGGTGATTTTTCCAGCAGATATGTTCCCAAGACTTGAGATTTCTTGTGGGATTTTTTTTTTTTTCCGATTTGTTATTCTTTGCCGTTCTTTTCATAAAGCAGCAGCGCCAGACTAGTCCTGACTGTTGGGAAAGCTGTTGTGTCACTTCCTCATGCTGACATGTTTACTAGAGGGTAAAACTGATAACCGTCTAGTAAGAGTGGCAGTCGAAGGGAAGGGCTCATCTGACTTCTGGAAACCTGTGTTACACTTACAGCATCCTGAACTTTGATCGTGGGCTAGTAGGACGGAAACGGAACTAGGAACAGATAAAGCCAAGGATGACTTCTGATATTTATTGTTCTTTGTGAGTCACAGAAATTGCTTGTATACTTTCCTAAACAGTTGAGTTTAAATTACCTCTGTTTGAAATTGAAAGACAGTTTTTTTTTCCTTCTGGAAATAGTACTTATTTATGGCTTACTAGCAATGAAGTTTAATAGGCTACAAGAATGAATGATTGTTTCTCTAATGGTGTAAACTACAAAAACAAAACAAAACAAAAAAATGTAGATAGACCCTCAAAAGCGAGATTGTTGTGTATCACAGTTGAAATCTTTGGTTTTGGCTTTGTGTTGATAAACTTGAATATTTGTGTTTTTGTGGTGTTTTGTCTTTGTTTTGGGCTGTCTCATATAAAAAGGTATGTAGGGATCGTCGTTAATTCTAAATCATTTATGCTTTTCTAAAAATTTTAGTACTTAAATACCTACGTTTTTCTTTTTAAAATAGTTTTTCCATCTCAACCTAGCGACGATGAATCAAGTAGTGATGAAACAGGTCATCAGCCCAGTCCTGCTTTTAGACGGCGCCGAGCTAGGAAGAAGACTGTTTCTAGCTCAGAATCTGAAGAGCGGCTGCCTCCTGAACAAGAAACTGACCCTTCCAAGGAGAACTTGCATAAGCACCAGTTCAGTAGTGGTCTTAATAAATGTGTTATACTTGCTTTGGTGATTGCAGTCAGCATGGGATTTGGACATTTCTATGGTAAGTACTTTTTTTTTTTTTTATGGTAAGTACTTGAACATTTGTTACACATAAACCGGCAGCGTAGTACGGAAGCCCGTTGTTGTGTGCTGTCGAATCAGTTCTGACTCCTAGTGACCCCCATGTAGACGCCTCTGAGTGAGGAATTCTGGGATTGTTTTCAGTGCCATCATTAGTATATGATCTTGGGACACTTTCAGCTTGTTTGAGCTTTCGTTTTCTCACAGGAAAATGGGGATTGTGCTGCCTGTCTCCCAAGACTATCTTCATTTACATGATGCAGTAGTTATTTATTTAAGAAACATAAGGATTATTTTACGTGTGTTTACGGCTTTTTAAAAAATAAGATGGAAGATTAAAAATCTGAAATGCTCACCACAAGGGAAATCATTTAATTTAGAACCACAAACTAACCACACCATCTTTAAAATTAGGAGGATTACCGTTAATTAAATTCCAGTTGAAATAATTACATTTGAAATGTCACAATAATTAGTCTTTATTACTTCTACTTTCAGGTTTCACGAAAGCATCGTGTTTTCTGACATTCATTGCTCTTCCATGATTCATGTGCATTAATTCGTTTGCTTGTAGTTTAGCCTCACAGTTTGCTCAGTATTACAGCTGTTAGTGTTTCTGTAGATTGATTATCTCACTAATTCAAATTCTTAAAAGTCTCTTGGGTGAGAAAAAGAAGGAATTCCATGTGGTGTTACTTTTACTTAAGAGCCTCCCTGTTGAATTTCGTATTTAAGGTCTGTATTTGAACAAAGACAGAAGTGTTTGAGAGCTGAACACTCACACTTTTTGCTCTGTTTGGGATTTTTTGGGGGGGGAAAACACTAAAAAGAAATAGTCTAAGGTTTTGTTTAACTTCGCAAATTTTAGTTTGCTTTGTATTAACTTTTTTTAGGTTTTTTTGTCTGCGTAATCTACAGTTTGGTTTTCTGAATATTCCTTTCTTGCTACTTCTTGCAACAAAATTGGTTTTGCTAACAAAGAGAGAGACGTGTCTTCAGTAAAGGGCCAGTTGTGATACAATTCTGTATGTAATTAGATACGTAAAATTAAGTTAATCAACTTTGCTTTTACTGATTTATAGATTAGCAGTTACATGGGTGCTCTTATGTTTTTACACTGTATAGATAGCTGTACTATAAATAATGTATCCATTGGGAACCCTGGTAGTGTTTCATTCAGCATCTCTCTATCTTTTTATTGCCCACCTGCTCTGTGCAGGGAGTACCCTAGGCCGTGGGATAAAAGGGCTGAGCAAGCCAGATCCTTCCTTCATTGTGGTGGCACTAAGCAGTTCCTTTGATGGTTTCTGTTTGTGAGAGTCACGTCGAGTGTACAGCCTCTTGGCTTACCCTCTTTGTTGGAGGCACACACAAGTTTCTGTAGCATGACCAGTTACTGCAAAAATATGAATGCAAAGATTGAAGAATGACAGGTACCCTGTGTTGATGGGTGGAAAAGACATTTAATTTCAACATCTGTGATGTTAGAATAAACTTTGTAAAGGTAGTCAATACTTGCTTAGTTTAGGGTCAGTAAAATGTATTTCTGTTTGTATATAAGTTTATATTAATATAACTATTTAGACACCCGGTAAATTCCTACTTGAATTTCTACTGAGATGCTACAATTTGTATCTTCCCTTGAAGTTTATTGTAATGAGATTTGATTTGAAATATATGTTTAATTTTGTTTACTGTCTTCAGCTGGAGCAAATACATCAGTATGTCTTTTGAGTATGATTTTTCCCCCCACAGGTAAACATGGAGGTAACAAAGGAGAAGGTCTTAATCTTTTTTTCTTACTAAAAAAATTGGATAGTGACTTTAACATTAACCCAACTCACCTGCCCTGAAAACCTCACCAGTCGCATGGCCCTTGAGTATTTTGTAGAAAGATTGATGTAGAGAGAATTGCTTTGAAAGTTGAAAAGTTATTTCCCTCTTAGTCAAGGATTTTGGTTACTTGTGAAATTTACTTTAATGATTATATTTAATAGAACCTTTCCATATGCTTTTTTTTGCGTTAGCTTTTTCAAAATGAGAAAAGCTTGTGTGAGGTAGTATTAAATAGGTCTGTCTAGTCACGAGGTTGGTTTAATAAACACACAAAACTGAATGGCTGCTAGCTTTTCAAAGTCACTACTTAAAGGATATCACAGGTTTTTTTTTCTTAGTTATGGCATTAATAGCAACGTTTTAAGAACTCTTTGGGGTTGATTACAAAACTGGTTTGAATTTCTCATCTTCGTTGCGCTCCATAATCAGTTATTTGCCTTATAATTTAACAAAAACATACTACCTAAGTGAGTCATTCAGCACATTTACCAGTCTTGACTCCAGACACATTTGGAGCAGTGTGTCTAAACTGGGAGGAGTGAGAACCAGCACAACTGAGCATAGTAAGGTGTACTCCAGGTGCTCGGCGCTGCTTCAGGCTCTGAAGGGGCTTCTGAAAGAGAGATGCTGACCACTGGAAGCTGAGGTATAGTAGTTCATCAATGCCACATATGATTACTGTGTAAACTTTTACTTTAGGGACACTCTATGGTACCTTTTCCCAAAGCCGTTACCGTTGAGTCACTTCTGACTCAAAGTGACCCGATAGGACAGAGTAGACCTGCCCCATAGGGTTTCTAAGGCTGTAAATCTTTATGGAAGCAGACTGCCGCATCTTTCTCCCATGGAGCGGATGGTTCAAACCACTGGCCTTTTGGTTAGCAGCTGAGTGCTTAACCGCTTCACCACCAGGGCTCCTTATGTTAACAATAAACCAAAACCAAACCCAACCCAGTGCTGTCAAGTCGATTCCGACTCATAGCGACCCTATATAAGGAGTCATAAATACTAAGTCAGTAACAACTGGTGACATAGAAAGTTGCCTAATCCTTTAGGATTATCATTGCGGAGGTGGTGGCTCATGCCAGCTCACAGGGTATAAGGCTGGCTAATCGTGAGCAAGTACAGAAGTAACTCAGATTTTTAACTTAGTAGATGAATATTTAAAACCAAGTATGGTATGAAAAGTTTAAAAAAAACTTAATGTGTACAGCATCTGTCTTCCCTTTTACTCTTTAATTATAGACTGCCCATATTCTAAGTAATCAGTGGAATTCCGTTGATTGTATCTTCTCATTGAGTTGCTTTAAGTAGTGACAGGCTGCCCTGATCCGGAGCAGATGGCATAAGAATATGCTATATTACGTGCCACAGACAGGAATTATAGCCCAAAGGACACACTAACTGGAGGTGGTAGAATTTTATGAATCTTTTACTGGTTTTTTAGTCTAAGTAAGCTTATGATAGGCAGAAAGGAAGGTGGAACATTCTAGCAACAGAGAACCTGTTAACCTAAGGAAAAGGTAAACTTGCTGGATTTGGGAACAGTAAAAAGACTGGCTGGACTACAGCAAAATGAGTATTTAGGAACTAGAATATAAGGTTAGAATAGGTGGGATGTTGGTATATTATAAAACGTCTTGGAATCGGGGTAGGACAGTTTGGTTTTTAGAGGAAAAGTGAAGGAAGAACAGAAAGGTAAGTGGTATGGGAAAAACTAGAATAGTCAGCTAGGAGGTTTTGTAATCCAGATATTTGGTGACAAGGGCCTTAGCAACTATAGTGACGGTAGAAATAGAAGTTTGAAAGATGGGACACTGAAGAAATAATGGAAAATGACTTTGAGGCTGAATACTTGGGATATTAGTGGTTTGTTTATTAAATCCAGGCAGTGTGCTAGCTGCTTTAATTTTGCGGTTGGGGAAGATACTAGGGAAGGATTTTACTAGACCCTTTGCCCTTGAGTTGATTCCAACTCGTAGTGAATCTACAGGACAGAGTAGAACTGCCCCATAGGGTTTCTAAGAAGCAGCTGGGCTGGTGGATTCAAACTGCCGACCTTTTGGTTAGCAGCCATAGGTCTTATGTAAATAGGTGGTGAGCTTAGTTTGATCTGTTTCTATCCATCTTTATTTTAATGGTTTAGGGCAGGAGCTGAATTTTGATTTTCAGGAGCTGTATGTATTGACTGGACACTCCGCTGAAAGGTGGAGATTATAGATGAGCAGTTTAGAAGAGTGATAGCAGAAGCCATGACTGTGGGTTAACGCAGTAAGGGTAGGTGGAGTTTGTAGACACGACCAGGAGGCCCAGCGTTGAGCTTTGGGTTGCCTTGGTTTCCTGTTGTTAAGTGCCGTGGAGTCAGTTACGACTCACAGTGACCCTATGCACAAGAGAACACAGCCCGGTTCTGCACCATCCTCATTATCTTTGTTATGCTTGAGCCCATTGTTGCAGCCACTGTGTCAATCCATCTCATTGAGGGTCTTCCTCTTTTTTGAAGATGCTGTACTTTGCCAAGCATGATGTCCTTCTCCAGGGACTGATCCCTCCTGATAACATGTCCATGAAATCTCGCTGTCCTTGCTTCTAAGGAGCGTTCTGGCTGTACTTCTTCAAAGACAGATTTGTTTGTTCTTTTGGCAGTCCATTGTATATTCATTATTCTTTGCCAACACCATAATTCAAAGGCATGAATTCTTCCCTGGTCTTGCTTATTCATTGTCCAGCTTTTGGATGCATATGAGGTGATTGAAAACACCATGGATTGGGTCAGGCACACCTTAGCCTTCAAGGTGACATCTTTGCTTTTTAACACTTCAAAGAGGTCTTTTGCAGCAGATTTGCCCAGTGCAGTGCGTGTTTTGGTTTCCTGGAACTGCCATAACAAGATACCGTCAAGTGGGTGGCTTTGAAGAACAGAAGTTCTGTAGACTAGAAGCCTGAATTCAGGGTAATTTAGGGCATCAGCAGGACTCTGCTCTCGGTCTACTCTAGGGGAAGATCCTTACTTGTCTCTTTCAGCTTCTGGTAGTTGCCCTGGGCAGATTTTGTGTTCCTTGGCTTGTGGATATATTTTATAAGACACCACTCAGAAGAGATAAGGACCCACCTTACTGTGGTATGACCTTGTTAACTCAGCTGATAACATCAAAGAAAACCCCTGTTTCCCTAAACAAAGTCACATTCACAGATACAGGAGTTAGGATTTCCACATACCTTTTTGGGGGAAACAATTCTGTTCATAACAGGCAGTAACACTTTACAGTTAGGTAGCTGAAAATGCAGGAAAAAGTCACACTAAGGCAGTTATCAAGCATATGTTATAGTTCCTTGAATTCAAATCTCAACATGCAGTTTTAGGTTATTTTCCAGTGGGTAGTTTGAAATAGAAGTTTTCTGTTAATCTGGGAACTATAACTTAGCAGTAATGTAAGAAATAGTAAGCTATCACATCCTTCTGTTGCAAAATTCTGTGATGTCTTTACCTAGTGGTGCAACTCAGTAGGTACAAGGTTGCCAAATGCATCTTGCCTTATTTTTGATTAGTGGATTTTTTTTTTTGTGTGTGTGTGTGCTTATGCATGAAGCATGTAGTGGCATGTGCGCAGCATGTTTTGGCAAATTAACTTTTTTAGGGTGAAAATACAGAGAGAATCCTAGTTGGTTTAGGATTCCTTTATCACTGCTGCGGTAGGGACAGGTGTGTACTCTAGTTGTGATGTCTGTGTGTGGAATCATGAAAAATGAGTAGCGCTGTCTACCACTGAGCTCAGGTTGGCCCAGAGTGGTAGGAAGTTAGCTTGTGGTCAGAGCAGGAGATAGCCATTTGAGTTGTACTTCCAGCTACACCTCTGTTTAGGTTAGGAGGAAGTGCCGTATCAACCTGGCTGGCCTATGTGAAGCAAGACTTGAAATTTAAAGTGTATTTATAAGTACAGACCTAACCATTGCAGAATTCATGAAGATTTGCCTTTCAGAATGGTGAATAATTACAGTTAGCCAATTATTTTCCCTGCTGTACTTTTTGGACTTGTATGGGAAAGTGTCTATCATTTAGGCAAAATACGGTGAGGAAAAAGTTCATTTTCATTGTTCCTTGTTGACTCTAGTCTGTGAATAGACATCATGGTTTGTTTTTCTGTGGAAGAGGATGAAACACTTACCTACTTCAAAGATCGCCCTCCCCCTGCGCCCCAGAAAACCTGGAGTGCCTTTAATAGGTACTCAGGGGGCGCACAGTAGGATAAAAACATTATAGCAAGATTGTCTTCTTTGTTAGGGTAATGTGGGTGGCCTGCTTGTTGGTCAGAAGGATAGTGACCTGCCTAAGTGTGCTTGATTGACACAATTAACACTCCCGTCCTCTGAGTGATGCCTGAGTTTCCCCTTATTCATTTTGTAGTGGGAATTTTTATACAACTGTGAAATACTGATACTTTGAAGAAAACGATCCTGTCTGGTTAAATGTTTTATTATATATTTTAGAACGTTGGTAATCACAATGTCTGTGTTATATACCCCTCATGAAATTTTTCATTTTAGGCACAATTCAGGTTCAGAAACATCAACAGATGGTCAGAAAGGTACATGAAGATGAACTGAATGATATGAAGGATTATCTTTCTCAATGTCAACAGGAACAAGAGCCCGTGACAGACTATAAGGTATATACAACTAGGAATACAGAAAAATAGTTATGATACCCAGTGATGATTGTAGAGACAAGTGCAGTGTGGATTAGTAAGTCAGGAATCACGTTGGTAAAATTACTGAGTTAGAATTGACTCGGTAGCAGCGGGTTTGGTTGGTTTTGGTGGTTAGTGTCATAAATGCATCATATACATATACGGTATTTCTTTTATTTCTTTTCACAATACTGTGAAGTAAGCAAGTGTTAATTTCCTTTAATAGGTGAAAAAGGGTAAGTAACTTCCCCAAGATTGGCAACTGGCAAGAGCTGGGTTTGACTGCAAGTATCTAACTCCAAAGCCCTTATTCCTAACCACTGTGCTGTATGAGTCGGAATCAACTCGACGGCAACAGGCATGCTTTGTTTTTTTTTTGGTTTTCATGCTGTATTATAATATTATTTTTACAGATTTAAACAAAACATTTTCAGTCAGTGAGAGGAAAAGAAGAGAGTATGGCATTATAGCTTCTCCAAAGTCCTCCCTGGACCAGGGGAGGAGTTAGCCAGTCCCTTTGCTCTGGTCTCATGTTAGTTCTGATGGAAAGGAGGGAGCAGGTTACCCTTTGCTACTGAAACCCACCTAGCTTCAGCAGGGCTCTGTCCGTTCTGTCCAGTTACCCAACACCTTTGTGGGTTTACAAGGACCAGCAAAACAGCTGTTCTTATCTAATGCTTCCCTGGGAAGGTTATAGAGACTTGAAAAATTCATGGCAGAAAAGTAAGCTGTTTCTTTTCGCTCCGTTCCTCCAAATCCTTTTCAAAATGTGTGTATGAATCCAATTTGACATCCAAAGTATTTCTTTCAGGAAGGCACTACTGAAGTTAATTGTAAATAGTTCCTTTTTCTCCATCTAGATCACAGGTGGTTATAAAAAGAGTAGCTGTTTCCATCTTCACCATGGTTTTTGATTCCATAGGATGGCACTGGCTTGTAGGAGACTCGCCATGCGTGGTTCTTTCAGAGTCAGTTTTTGGAGATCTCTCGTCTCTCTGTTAAGTGTAGTTCCCATGTTGAAGATCTCCGTGGAAGAACTGCTCAGCACCTGCTAACAGTCACTCACTTCACGATTACTGAGTTTGTCAGATGAGGAGTGTTGTACTTTCCAGTACTCTGTGGCTTGCCTGTGCTCACGCATTTAAAGATGACGCCACGTCAGCCTGTTCTCTCGCTAGTCCGCTGCTCTTGGGTCGATGAAACTGTCGTTATCTCTCACGAAGGGAGAGGAGATGAAATGACTGTAATGACGTTTTAAATTTTAATTTGTTCTCTGAAGATTAATGAGATAGTATAGCAACCGTTTCAGGTGGTTATTTTCCAAAGGACTTTTTTTTTTTTTTGCAACTAGATATATTGCTGCTCTGGATTCACTTGGGATCACCGTAATGTCTGTGATAAATTAAGCCAAATTTAAGTATCATTTTGGAGATTTATATGTTAAGATATTTTAACTGACTAGATAATGTTGTATCTGTATATTTACGGTGTTGTCACTGACCTGCTGAAGCATATTGTTTAATTTTCTGCTGGTTTTGGTTAGTGTTTGTTACTAATGCACGTTGAAAAAAAAATCAGGTCAGTCAAGGCTACTTTGAGCTGCTGTTAAATTCTGTAAACCTGACCAAACATGATTTCTCTCTGTCTGGGGTGCTGGTTTCAGAGTTACATAGGTAGTCTGAGTTATAGTCACTTCAGAAGTTTATTTGAAATTGGGGAAATTAGTTATAATGTTACCAAGATTGAGTCTGTCCTTTAAAGCACCTGCAGACCTCCCCTGACCCTAGAAATGTTAATTTGCATAGGACTAAGATCTTTTAAATGGGGCTGAGATTATTGAAGTGTTTCTTCAAAGGGTGCAGTTATTACCAATAATTTTTTGAAGCCCAAAGTCAGCTCAAGCGGTAATTTTACTTTTTATAAAAGATAATCTCCCCCACCCAAACATCAGAGAAGCCTTTAGTCCTGCCTAAATTCTCCAGAAGCCTTCTCAGGAGAGATTGAGTCCCATAGTCAAAAGATAAAAGGACTATACTCTTCTCCTAACTTGTAAAATGGGGCCCCAAACCAGTAAAGATTTCATATGATCTCTTTTAAAAAATCCCGTTAGGGATAAATTCCACACGAGCTAACTTTCCCGTCTTTGATGTTTTTCACTTTGCCCTTGTTCTTGGTACGGCGTAGTCCTCTGCTGTGCATTTTCTTGCATATGATCTTTGTATTTTCTCATTTTTATACTATGGAAAACACTACCCAAAGGATAGCTTTTCCAGAAAGAAAGTTCATGGGATATTTCTGTATCTTAAAGATTTAACTTTAGTTTTTAATGCACTTGACATTTTTCTTTCTTCCTTTTCAAAACAGTCATTGAAGAAAAACCTTGCAAGGTGTTGGACCCTGACTGAAGCAGAGAAAACGTCCTTTGAAACTCAGAAAAAGAACCTTGCTACAGAAAATCAGTATTTAAGAATATCTCTAGAGAAAGAAGAAAAAGCCTTGTGTTCATTACAGGAAGAGTTAAGGAAACTAAGAGAACAGATTAGGATATTAGAAGATAAAGGAACAAGTACTGAATTAGTTACAGAAAACCAGAAACTCAGGCAGCATTTAGAAGAGGAAAAGAAGAAGACACACAGCTTTCTTAATCAAAGGGAGACTTTACTGGCAGAAGCAAAGACCCTAAAGAGGGAACTGGACAGAGAACGACTATTAACCATGGCCTTAAGGGTGGAAGTCCAGCAGTTAAGCACTAGTCAGTCATATGGCAACCCGGACTCTACCAATGTACTGACTGAAAAAAAGGAAATAGAAACCTTACGGGGAAGACTTAGCGAGCTGGAGCAGAAGCTTACCTTTGAACAGCAGCGTTCTGATTTGTGGGAAAGACTGTATGTTGAGGCAAAGGATCAAAATGGAAAACAAGAAACTGATGGAAAAAAGAAAGGTGGCAGAGGAGGCCACAGGGCTAAAAATAAGTCAAAGGAAACCTTTTTGGGTTCAGTTAAGGAAACATTTGATGCAATGAAGAATTCAACCAAGGAATTTGTGAGGCATCATAAAGAAAAAATCAAACAGGCTAAAGAAGCTGTCAAAGAAAATCTGAAAAAATTCTCAGATTCAGTTAAATCTACTTTCAGACATTTCAAAGATACCACCAAGAATATCTTTGATGAAAAGGGTAATAAAAAATTCGGTGCTACAAAAGAAGCTGCAGCTAAAAAATCAAGAACAGTTTATCGTGAATATTTCCATCCGCAATATAAGACAACCACACAAAACCAGAATAGTAGAGGCCCTACTGTGCAGAGAACGGGGAGGAAGGAAAAGCCCCTTCACTTTGGAAGAAACACACCTTCAGGGAAATGCGGTGCTGAGCGTGACTGTGATGAAAATGATCGTTCTTTGAGAAAGGGTTGTTCTGACGTATTTGACTGTGCTCGACAGGAATCCATTAGCCTTTTCAATGTAGCCTTGAATCCGGTAAGGATAGACGAATTTAGACAGTTAATACAGAGATACTTATTGAAAGAACTGGATGGTTTCCATCATTGGAAAGAACTTGATCAGTTCATCAATCAGTTTTTCCTAAATGGTGTCTTTATACACGATCAGAAGCTCTTCATCGACTTTGTTAGTGATGTTAAAGATTATCTGAAAGCCCTGGAGGAGTACCACATAGATAATGATGGCGTGTTTGAGAATCTGGATGGATATATATATAGACACTTCCTTGGTGACACTTTTTCCCCTCCGTATGGACCCAGGTCGGTTTACATAGCACCATGTTATCATAATAGTTTTTGACACCTACAGTTTGGGTAGATTTTTATCATTTGATAAAGTTTCTTGAAAGATTAATATTTGTAAAAGGCATACTGTATTGCCACTGAGAAATCAGAAAAAAATGAAAGCAAAAGATGAAATTTTAAAATTATAGCTATTACAAACTTAAAATTTCATGTATCAGTTTGACTTGAGCAAATGACTTAATTCTTACCTTAAAAAATCAATTGAGAATACATAATTAAAATTTTCTTTTTAGCCTGTTTTGTTTCTTTTTAGTATACTTTATATGAAAAGATAATCACCTTAAGTGAAATTATTTTTATTTTCTCTTTTATTTATATACTCACCTTGGGAAGCTAGGAGTGAACACCAATTTACTTTGAATTCAAAGAGCTCATATATAACAGTTCTGTTATCTCACCTGTTTTCATTTGTCCATTCTATTTACCAACTTAATTATGGTATTTTATACACTTATTACAGAATTAGTGTTGATAAAGTTAGAGGCACGATCCAAGAGGTGGATTTAGCAAGCCAGAAGTTGTGTGTGCTTCCTATATATAACTTTTAAAAATAACTTTTTATTCATTGCTTATCAGCTTTATTCTGTAACATAAAACTCAACTTTTTGAATAAACGTAATGTGTCTATAAAATAATGAGACTGATTCTGGTGTTTTTAGTCATTAAATATCTTGTGCCTATAACAAGCAGAGCACCGTGAGGATGCCCTGAGGAAACATGAAAGATTCTTGTTGTGAAGGTGCTCACAAGCTAGTGGAGAGTTAGGTGAACAGGTAATTCACTGTAAGAGAGGAGAAACAAAGGTATGGAGGTATGTATATGATGGCCTTACTGTCAGAAATGTTTGAGATGAGTCATGTAGCCTTTGAGTTGAAACTTTTAAAAACTAACTTTTGAAGGAGAAATGCAAACTTGTCCAGCATATTAGGGGAGTGCGTTCCACTCAAGGGGAACTGTGTTTGCAAAGGTTTGGAGATGGGAAGACATGCCTTATCAAGGAGCAGGGTAGTGCTGGGGGATGGGTAGATGAATTAGATTATGAAGAGCCTCGTTTTATGTTAAAGGATTTGTCCTGTAGGACAGGAAGAACCTCTGAAGAGTTTTGAGGTGGGATCAGAACTTAGATCTCTGGCCGCAGCCTGGAGGGTGGATTGGAAAGAGGTGAAGGTAGAAAACAAGGTCTTTGAAACAATCCAGATGTGAGCTGAGTAGAATTTGAACTAGGATAATAGTAGTGGGGTGAAATGGTGAGCAGATTTGAACAGTAGATAGTAAAATTGCTGGTATTTGTTGTCAAACTAGAAAGTGACAATGACTTCCAGATTTCTGGGTTGAATCACAAGTTGGATAGTGGGATACCATCACCAAGATAGAGAATACCAGGAAAGGTTTTGGATCGGGGGAATTAGAGATGAAAATTGTGCTTGGAGGTGCGTTCCAGTTCCACTTGAGTCAATTACAACTCATAGTGAGTGACCCAGTGTGTGTCAGAGTAGAACTGTGCTCCATAGGGTTTTCATGACTGTGACCTTTTGCAAGCAGATCACCAGGTCATTTTTCCGAAGTGCCTCTGGGTGGGTTGAACTGCCAACCTTTGGTTAGTAGGCCAATGCTTAACCGTTTGTGCTACCGAAGGCCAGAGGTGCCTGTTGACACTCCAGTGGAGAAGGATTGGTTGGCCATTAGGTGTATGGATGTAGGACTCTCCTAGCATGCACATGTGCGTGCATTCGTGGGGTCTGGGCTAGAGATACCTGTCAGGCTCCTGAGGAACACCAACATCCTCAAAGATAAGACCAGATAAATGAATACCGTCTCAAGAAAAAGGAATATTCAAATATACCAAATGCTTAAAAAAAAAAAAAAGTTTCTTGGCTTGGGAATTGGGTGGCCACAGGTGGCAGTATGAACTATTTCAGTGAAGTAGTGACAGAAGCCTGATCATGTAGCGACGGAGGAAAGTAGTAAGTGCCGACATCGCTTATGAACCTAAGAAGTCAGAAAAGTTAGCTAGAAACTTTGGTGATGTTTACATATTTCTGCTGAGGAGTGAAGCCAGTGGAGAGGGATTGATCTTCAAAAAAACAAAAAATAAAAGGAAACACATCTCATTATTTTATTGTCACATTTTATATTACCTGTTGACTATTTCCCCTTTTTGCCAGTAGTTATTTGTCTACTTTTTAATTTCCATAGGTTAATGTTAATATTCACTGAATCATTTTCTTATTTTTTTGTATACATATATTAGGGTTATAGTTGAGATTAACACCTTTTTTTTTTTCTTCAGAGTGTTCAGGTAGTAAATTAATGGGAAAAAACATTAAACTTGTTGCTAATTTAAATAAATTTAATTCTAACATAGATGAAAAATGTGTTTACTGCTTTCAGTCGACCTGATAAAAAGCAACGTACGGTAAATATTGAAAACTCCAGGCATCGAAAACAAGAGCAGAAGTATCCTCAGCCACAGCCTTATAAAAGGGAAGGTAAATGGCATAAACATGGTCGCACTAATGGAAGACACGTGGCACATCTGGAAATAGAATTGGGGCAGTTACCTTTTGATCCTAAATATTGACCGTCACGGTTAAGTTAAAAACTGTAAGAGAAACACGGGTGTTTTCTGGAATGTTTGGTGTTGAAACTAAGGTGGAATTATCAAGATGACGGTGTCATTTTCATTTCTAAGTATCGGTTTGATGACTTTATACCATTACTCGGAAGCATCAGTCAAAAGCTTACTAACCTGCACTTTCCTGTAGTTTAGCTTTGCGGAATTGTTTTGGCACTGGGAACGTTCAGCTCTGGTTTTACTGTAAAGGAAGCCAGGCATGCGACAGATTTTGTGCATGAAGTGAGACTTCCTTTTAGAGTGTGAGCTTAAAGCAAGCTCAGATCATATATGACAAAGTGTAATTAACCCTGATATTTGTGTTAAGTTTGCAGTAAAGCTTGAAGAAAGTACACTGTGATGGGATTTCAGCTTCCGTATTTTATAACCTTATACTTCTTGTCTTTTGTGGGTTCAAGAGCCCCATTGACTTGTGAAGATTTGCTGCCTTCTTATGAGCTTGCTGGCTTATTCTCTTGTGAAATTTCTTGTACATCTGAATATTGTGGAAGAAACAATAAAACTGCACCACAAGGAAAACTAAAGTTCTTTATTTAAAATCTGGCACTGTAATTTTGTACTTTGTGACATTTTGTACATTCCTAGGTAGTGGTATTTGGTAAAGCTATCCATAGTGGTTTTATGCTAGTTCCAAGAATCTTGCCCAGTTTTTACTGAAGGATCTAAGTAGGATCTGAATATTTCCATCCAGCAGTGTCAGTTTCTCTGGGAAACATCTAAGCACAGTTCAGAATTTCACCTGTCGAGTTTTCCTTTTAACTTCCGCTCATAGATGTGTATGTGACTTCCAATTCGACCTTCTGGCAAGTGAGTGTGGAAGATTACGTCAGTTCTCTCATAGTTGCTTGAAATTAGGAAAGCACTTATTTCCTAGAAGCAAACAATGTTTAAGTAAATGAGGCTACATTTTAACTGAGTACTGTTTAAAAGAATTTTAGACTTGCCTATTCTAATTTCTCAAGAACTGTTTTCTTAATAAAACTTAATGAAATGTCTTGATGGAAGTGTTAACTTATGGTAAGTAACATACCTTAACAGTAACAGAACTGGGGCTGATTTTGACTGGGGAAAAGACAATTATAAAATATTGAGTTTGAAAGGGACCGTACAAAAGGTTATGTTCTCTTGTTTACCTGAGTGTCTGCCAAACCTAAGGTGAAATAAAAATATTCAGAGTTTTTCATGTTTACTTACCTCCTCCAAAATGCTAAAGATGATCAAGTGAGTAGGCAATGATGAATCATTGTGAAACTCTTTATATAGCCAGTTTAAGGGATTTAGGTAAAATGTATCTGCTTCATCAAGATAATGACTTTTTCCAGTCAGGTCTGGGGGACACTGGAGAAATCGCATTGGAAGTGGGCAGTGAACATGGCTGTGAAAAGAAAGTTACCATTATAGTTAGAAGAAGTAAAAAACAATAAAAGTATTCAAATTACTCAAGATATTTCATGTTCATATGACAGAATGTAAACTCTGTAAACCAGGGTCCAGTTAATGCAGTTTTCTCAGAGATGGAGAACATGATGCCCACACCATGTTGCATTGCAGCAGCAGTGACACTGCTGGGACCTTCAAGTCCACACTAAAGCACGAAACTCCATTCTGAGGTGGAGCTAGGTCAGCTACCAGCTCGGGGTCTCAGATTCTCTAGCATTAGGAAGCTGTTCCAGGAATTAAATGGCCCCGGCAATCAAGTAAGTTACTTGTTAATACAGACAGTCCCTGGGCTACGGTTGAGATCCATTCCTTTCGTTGAGTCGGATATGTAGGTGGTCTGAACACATGCTTATGGTTCCTCTTTAGCCTGACTTCCCCGCAAAAAAGGACTCGAAGACTTTCCGGTGATTTAAAAGCTGCACCTGCAGCGAGTGAAGGTGATTTGCATTGAAGAATTTGTTCTGAGCAGGGGTTGGTTCAGTTGTTTCAAAGCGAGGGCAAATTTATGTAACATTAAAGGGCAGGTATGAATTGTGCATACGTCAGATGGTTGTAACCCTGTTACAGGACTGCCTGTGTAGGAGTTATCCTTCACAGGCCTATCTGGCAACGTAGAAACCTGGTTATGAACCAGGAATTGGGCAGGTTACATCCTTAAATGACAAGTTCTCTTCTGCTTTGTTTTTTAACCTTATAAATAAGATGTAGTAATAGAGAGCAACATGTGTTCACTGATTAACATCTAAAGTAATGGTGGTAGAGTGGCATGGAAAGACTAGAGTCTCTAGTATAATCATGACAAATTTAACCCAGTTACTTGGGCCATACAAAAGCCGTGTTTATAACTCTGCCTCAGGAAAAAGTAAACCTCATTTGATACAAAGAGTTAAGATGTCCAATTAAAATAAATAATTACGCAATGGAGGTTTATTTTACCTATGAAATGCTAAGTAAATTTACACAAGATCTAGTAACATTAAGACTTTTGTAACAATTTTGGAGATGTAGGTCCTGCTCCAGAGTAGGCAACAGATGTCTTTTCCTCCATTGTATGCTGGAAAGAGTAAAATCAGAAAACCTGGAGAACTATACAAAGCCTAAGACGTCAACCAGCACCACCACCACCATCACACATGGGCAGCGTCTTGGTACCTCTGCAGTGTCACCACTTGTGTGAGCATGAAGGGAGAGATGCATGTCCCGCTCTCAGCCCTACTCTGTTTATATGGTAAAAAAAAAAAAAAAAGTAGGAGATCCTTATTTGAGGTCTTCCATCTAACCTGTGGCTTATGGTAGACAGTTTTCCAAATTGTATGTTCATGATTGGCATTAGAAATTCAGTTGGATATCACAAACATGTTAAATTTCCCTAAGATTATATGCATGTTGATAATAAGTTGAATGCTTGAATGTGTGCACACAGAAACTTGAGATTGTTTAAAGCCAGACTGAGTTAAACAGGTGTAGACCTTTTTGTAGGAAAGCTGGCTGCCTTGTCCCTGTACCCTTATCAGGCAAATGGTAATGTGGTTTTCTGAAATAAAGCACAGGGCCAAGTGGGTGTCTATAAAGGCCCTGCATAGTTGAGGCAATTTGAACATTTTACATTTTTCAGAAACAATTCAAGCATTAGAACACCATCTAATTCATTTCCCTAATTTTATGGGTGAGACAACTGACGTTCAAAGAGATGAAAAAACTAGCTCAAGGCCAGGACAACAGCCTCATAGTAAAGGTGGGCTAGAAGCCAGTGCTTTGAAATTAATCTAAAATAGTGTAAATACAAGATGTATTAGTAAAACGATTTGTAGTAACCAGTGATAACTGAATTTCTTTACTAAAAAAACTATCAAATGCCTATAAAATGATTTATTCCACATTTAAGTCAGATTCATATAAGTGTGGTTTGTTTACATTAACAAAAATAATATTAAAGTTTATTTAAAAGTGGTGTGCAATTTTCATTGACAATTCAAATGATTTTTAAAATCCACCAATGAATAAGTATGAGAGTTTCAGATTTCCTGTATAATCATTTGATGAGTGATCAATTAATTTAAATCTAGGAATCTAAACAGGAATTTGTAAGTAGTCAGCTTCGTCGTCTTGATAACACCATACAGTGGGAAGTTCACTACCTGTAAGAAGGAGTCGAGTGGCAAGGCATCATTACAAACACTGAGGCTGCAGATGTGCCGTGCCTGCTGGGGCAGAGTTCCTGAATGTGACTCATGACATCAAGGGCACCTCGTTGATGAACCAGCCCAGTGTAGAGGGTGAGGAGCACGTTTGACAGAAACAGGAAACTTACAGCTGGTTTCTTCCAAACCTTGAGGTGGTTTAGCGAGTGTCCTAGGTGAAGATGGACACACGGAACTGTGACCCCAGCCGTCTGTTTTCTTATAGTTAAGTAATGTTAACTGCAAACACATTTGTAACTTTGTGATACCACAAGCTGTAATGTTGTCATGGGCAAACAAACAATAAACAATAAGGCATCTTTATAATTTCCCTGAGCATTCACTATCTTTATCCATTGTCACCCAGGTCTTACCTTTTTTTTTTTTACAAAAAGACATTGACATGTAGTAGAGAGAGCATGGCTATGGAATCCAAGAGACCCAAGGTTGAATCTGAGCTCTGGCACAGGCTGCTGCACTTAGATGAGCATTATTTTCCCCATCTGCAAATGGGAAAGTAGTACTTTCTCCAGGTATTAGAAAAAATACACGTCTAGTGCCTGTCCTGGTACGTAAGAGTTGCTAAATAAACAGGACCTCTATTTATTCCACTTCCCTGCCTCTTCTCTTTTATCTCCCAAGTGCTGGCATGGATATTACAGTCTTAGTCATTCTGGGGGATGCACAACAGAGTGTCCCCCTAGAAAAATATGCCAGTGGGCTCCTGGGAGATTTTCAGTGGTTAGTGTATGAGTGGTAGCATAGATCTCTCTCTCTTTCTGGAAAAAAAGGTGCTCATGTCTTACTTTTTTCTCTTTCATTGTATTTCGGGGCACTGTGGAGATGCTGAACAATTTTTCTTTTTTCATCCATAAAAGTACTTGTTAGGTGAGGCCAAGGAAAAACAAAAGTAGAACAAACAGAACAAAATGAAAGTAGAACAATCAGTTATTGATGGAGAATACAAAATGCCACACTAAATGTCCAAAACCTAAATAATATGGTTATCAGGACTGAAAACAATCATCCATTTTAAGACATCTGACAGCTACCACTTAATGGCAGAAATCAAAATTAGGCAAGAAATATTAGATGTTCAATTTTTCCACCTCTGTGAATATTTTAGTAACATTACCCACAGTTCATTCCATTCTGTAATTTGGATATCACATATCCATCTCACCTGGTACTGTTAATCTACTTAAAATAGCTCTGATTACCCAGAGAACTTTCTGAAAGGTGGTATGAGGGGAAAATGTACTCAAATCGAGAAAACTATCATTTAAAACTTAAATCCATATTGAAATGGTAAAATGAGGATCTTACTAAAGATGAGACTTAGAATTAGCTTTATTAGAAATGAAATAGGATCCCACAGTTCTGCCATCTATAATAGCAACTCCAGTCACAGATACAACAGACCAGCAACTACAGCTTGAAAATGAAAAGCTTCCTTGGATTGACAAAGACTAAATCTACCTTCCAGTATCTTCCAGTTATGAAAAACTACATTAAGCTCACCTGACAAGGCCCCAGAAGATGATGGCTTGCTGTTAGCAATATTCACTGAAGTACAAGGCAGGCACCTATAAAGTGTTTACTCATTCGCTACGTGGTCACTGAAAGCTACGTCAGAAACTATGGCACTGGGGTACAGTGGTGTGGGTGGTTACTGCAAAACTGGAATCCATGGTGGTAGATGCTGATGGAAAATGTGCATGTTCCTAGCACCTTCAGTGATGGGGGGTTATCCTTTTAAGTTTGGTGATGGTTACTACGTGGTAGTGATTGTCACATTGTGAAGCTAGCTCATTTTAGGGTGGATCATTTCAGTGAGAACTGCTCCTCTGTGTTATTTGGAGAAGTAAGACAAAATTCTGAGAAGAGAAGAAGAGTTGAGCAGTGCTTAGGGGGAGTCAGGTGATCACTGAGTTTCCTGAGGGACAGTGGAGACACTATCACTTGCCATTCCGACTGACTTTCTAGCACTGGGTCAGGAGCCTTGGTGGGTGTTCTGGGAGCCTCACTACACGTCACAGGACGTTCTGAGGCAAAGTGCATTTCAAGTTTCAACTCAGAAATGAAGTTTTGGGGTGAACCTCATTTAAAAGCTGAAGATGGCTGTTATGCACATACATTTTTAGCATCTTGTATTACTAAACATTTGACAGACTGGAAAAATATCTTCAGAAGTTAATTTCCTTTATCATCAAATGACTGTGTATATGTTAGAAAAGAATCTGACTTCATAGCGTCAGTCAAGAGTCCAACCGTCAAGTCTCAGTTCAAACCGTCTGACACCGAAAAGCTTCAGACACTGGAGTTTCTCAAGCTAGAGCTGGCAAGATTGCAGGCCTACTGCTAGACTGAGCGAGCCACCAAGAGGAGCCAAGGATCCCTGTTTTCCTGGGGAGGCAGAAGTGTTTCTTCAGTGTTTAAAAGAGATAATTAATATAATTCCAATAGCTGCCATGTGGTAAGCCTATTTAACTGTACCTCCAAATAATATGAAGATGCAGTTCTTACTGATCCACCCTAAAATGAACTGGCTTTGGAAAGTGATCACCATCACCACGAAAGTAAGGTAACCTAACGTAAGGCTCCCCTCGCCATCACTGAAGATGCTGGGAACACGAACCCATGCGGAGACCACACCGTACCCCTCGTAGTTCCACAAGAACAAGGTCTCTGTATGACCTCTGCTGACTACTTGTCCTTTCAGTGACTCCTCCCAACTCAGCGCTAAATTAATAGCCCAGAATACTTAACTTGATCCTGTTATCTGGGCCTATGAAAAGACACTTAAAAGTGAATACACAGAAAAGTTCTGGAAGAATTGAATAAGTATTAACAATAGTTACCTCTGGGGGACAGGACCAGATGATTAGAGGACCACACGCTAATGTTTCAGGGTTTTTTTTTTTCTGGTATCATGAGCATTTGTTATTTTTATAATAAAATTTAAAAATATACTGGGTTCTTATCAAATCACTTTTATCAAACCACTGTTAAAAAGTATTTTAAACCCATTATGTCTATTACATTGATTAGTCTCCAGAATAAAATCTAAAAACTTGAGTACAGAAGAAGGCCCTTCATGAGTTGGCTCCTCTTTCTTTACTCAGTCATATCTCCTAAAAATCATATACAGTAAAACCTTTGAAAGCTGGAAACTGCATAAGGCGGCAACCTGTCAAGCGAAGGAATAGCCAAGTATTTTCCACTAAAACGAGCGATAGAAAAGTGACAAGACTGTACCTTGTCAAAGGCAGAACACTTGTGGGACCTGGACAAACAAGGCAGTCCCCCCAAGTTCCAGCTCAAACAGGTTTCACTGTAACATTTAGATTTTAGAGCTTGAGTGTGCATGTTTTCTCCGTCAAAGACTGACGAGTCCCTTCTTAAGGGTCAAGGTGGTGGAAAGGATGGGAAAGTGTGAGGCTGTACGTTACTGTGTCAGACTCACTGAGGGGTAGCAAGGATGCACCCTCATTTGGCAAGAATTATCAGAAAACCCAGTGTTAAAAATCTCTACTACTTTCTACCAATTAGAAATATATCTCAGTTAATCTCTTCATCTTAAAAGACTTCTTAGAAAAGCTATTAGGTCAGCTTCGTTTTTGTGTTTAATGAGAAAAACAAAAGGTAGCACAGTTCCCGAGTGGGACACCGGAGAAGGGACTGGAAGGAGTGAAGTGGGCTCTAAGAGCCATAACAAGGGCCCTGGGCACAGGCAGATGGACGTGTCAAAAGGGTTTCATTTTGCTACTTTGCAAAGGAGATAAAGCTGTATTTTACCTTCCATAATGAGAAGCCAGCAAATAACGCCCCAAACAAAGATCTGTAAGTGGCATTATAAGCATTTTATTTAGAGAGATGGAGATAAATACCAAAGCCACCTAAAATTGGTGAAAGTGATTGCCTCTGGGGAAGAGAAATGGGAGGGAAGGCAAGGGTCCTTTTTTGTTTTTAAACTTCTTACGGAATGACTTTTCAAACTGTGTGCATGTGCCATTTGATAAAAGGATTCAAACTGGAAAAAGAAAGTGGCCCGATCAGAGACCAGTCTGCATTGGCCACTGTGGTGAAGAAAGAGGAAGCAGACATGCAACCCAGAGTTGTAGCAGGTGCTGGAAACGTATCAGCAGAAAGGACAGCTTTAAGCTAAGACTTTCAGCGTTACTGCACCAACAGCAACTTTCTCTTACACATAAGGTCAGTTTACTGAGGGTCGGAGGCAACTGCAGAAAGATGTTTTCTAGACTTAAGAACTGAAAAAGTGGCTGCGATTATTCCCCTTCCTGTGTCCACTCCCGCTGAGAGGATGAAGTTTACTTCCCTACTTCTTGAATCTGGCTTGGCCTTGTGACTTGCTTTGCCAAAGAATGTGGTGGAAGCGAGAGTGTACCAGTTCCAAGCATGCGTTCAGAGGGCCTTAGACACTTCTGTGCCTCTCGGAATCCTGCCTGCACCAAGTGAACAAGCCCCAGCTAACCTGCCTCCAGTCATTTGGTTGGTTATAATTTTTTCCCTCCTCAACCCAGTGATTTTTTTAGTTCTTAGTATTTGAAGGAAGCCCGCAATCATTTATTCTGAATTACACTTGAAGTTAATAAAGTTTCAGTAATTTTTCTAAACCAGTGGGTGGAAATTAACATTAAAAAGTTCAGATTTTCCAGAGCTGAGTAAAAGGAAGAACTTTTAGAAGTCACATGTGAAAAAATGACTGCAAAGTCCTAGTGGAAAAATGGAGAAAAGCCCTCACCTCTCCTCCCACCAAAAAAAACTTCAAAAATTGAATACGATTAGGGGGTGAGTCTTGGGTAAATGTTTTCTGTGTGTAAGAGCATTAAAAACTAGTTTCAACAGCTATAAATATATTTTTCATTTGTGAAAATGAAGACTCACAGTTCAGCCATTAACTTAAAATAGGTGTTCTAAAATAGATGTATTTCTTTACTTTTTAGTAAAAGGTTTCTAACAGCCAGAAACAATACCACCAAAAGGTGTTTTGGAAATTGGTTCCTTATGTTTTTCCTCACTTTATAGGATGCAGGAAAAAAGGATACTGCAGACTAAAAAAGGGGGGATATTGGAGTAATACAATTTGAAATGAAGAAACAAGTAATTTTCATTTAGCCTAGTTGAGAATAAATATTTAGAGTTAATGAGCATTTACTGTCTTTTACCTATTTGTGTGTTCACCAGGCAGTGTCTTCTTCTGTTGTAGACGGTTGCTATAAGTCAGAACTGACTTGATGGCATCTGACTACAACAACAACAACAGCTATTTCTATATAAATATTTTTTCTATATTAAACAAAAATACTCACCACAGAACACCATACAAAATGGTAAAACTGGATAGATAAACCTGAATTCTTTGTGGCTCACCATGCTGGAACAAAAAAAGATATTAAAAGAAAACCATTATTTTCTCATTATTACAGGATAGTTGCAGAAATTAATGTGTTTAAAATGAAATATAGTTAACATGATCTATTTATTTTCTAAGTACTTGGAATGAATTTCTTGCTCAGGAATCAGTCTCATTTTTTAGTTATAAGATGATAATGATGTATTAAAATAAATCATAACGTTTGATATCAATGTGAAATTTTAAAGTACAATTACATTCTAAAAGAAGATTTTTCTATTACCAATACAAGTACATAACATTACTCAAATTTGGAATAAAAATGCATATATTTTTATTTTCAAATAGTATTTCTCTAGTCCTTCAGTGGAAACCCTGGTGGCTTAGTGGTTAACAGCTACAGCTGCTAACCGAAAGGTCAGCAGTTCAAATTCACCAGGGCTCCTTGGAAACCCTATGGGGCACTTCTACTCTGTCCGATAGGGTCGCTGTGAGTTGGAATTGACTCGACGGCCATAGGTTTTTTTTTTCGTTAAAGTCTTTCAATATAGGAGCCCTGGTGGTGCAGCGCTTAAGCGCTTGGCTGCTAACCAAAAGGTTGGACGTTTGAACCCACCAGCTGCTCTTTGGGAGAAAGATGTGGTAGTCTGCTTCCTTAAGGATTTACAGCTTTGGAAACCCTATGGGGCTGTTCTATTCTGTCCTATAGGGTCACTATGAATTGGAATTGACAACAGCCTTAATAGTTAAAATTTTTATAGTTTCTGTTTTTTAAAAAGAAAATAGAATCTGTTCAATTTCTTAAAAATTGAGTGTAATCCTTGGTAAAAAAGTATACATATCTGAAATATTCACTATGAGCTCTGGCATAATTCACACTTTTGTCTGCTAAATAATCTAACAAATCCTAAGAGTTAACATGTCTCCAAAAGCTAAAGTTAACTTTTTGAAGAATCAAGTTAGTCAATTTTCTTGTTAACATTAAACTTTAATAATTAACAACTGAAAAAATAAAATCTTACCTATAAACGAGGACTGTCCAGAGCACAGTCACCAAAAGTATCCGGTACCTCTTTGGGGCGAGAAAGCAGCCATGAATAAAGAAGGGTAAGTGAGTACCCAAGACAACTGGAAGTCCTTGACTGAAGTACCAGTGCCATGGATGAGAACCATAAAATGTTCCCAAATTTTGAAGCACATTAAATTTCAAAAAATTAAATTGAACCAAAGTCCACTGGCAGAGTTGAAAGAAAAAGAGATAGGAATGTGTTAGTGCTAAGTATGAATCTTTGGCATTACAGAATTTGAGAGAATCTTGATTTTAACTCAAGAATGAAATCTAAAAACCAGACAAATTTTACATTCTTAACTATTATTTTTTTTCTGCCCCAAGAATTGGTATGTGCTTTGTTAATTTGTAAGACCTAGATTCTGAGATTCAAAAAATAAACATTCATACTCACTTTGGCAATGTAAGTTTTACATCTAATTAGAGATAAAGAGGATCCTTAGAAACAATTTCATGTGTCACCCATATCAGAAGTTTTACTGCAGCACCTTATTATATCACATTACCTATCGGATGAAGCCTTGAGAACATTACAGTTTCAGTTACAGCGGAGCAGAGGACCATGACAGCAGCAGCGGCAGTGAGAGCCAAAAGGAGTGCTCACTTGGCCCAGGTACTGCCGTAGCCTTTTACGTGTATCATTTCATTTGGTTGTCCCCCAGCCTCATGAGAGAGGTACCTCAGTTATTTCCAGAGAAGGACGCCATGGCAAGAAACGTAGGTAACTTAGCAGTAATGAGGGCTCAAGGCTTCAAGCCGGGGCAGTCTGTTCCCAGAGCCATAAGTGACACTTAAGGGGAGAAAAGGGAATTTTAGAACAACCAAAGGCCATTACCAGAAGTCATGAGATTAAAATCTCAAACCAAATGATTGAAGAAGTATTCTGGTTAAATTGATTTCTGAATGACTAAGGGTCAAAAAAAGAAAAGATTTAAAAATTTAACCTTTATTAATACAAACCTGAAAAAAAATGTATCTTCCATGCTTTAAAACAGACTCTTGAACATCAATAAGGAATAGCAATTATATAGAAAATTGAATGGCACAGAACAATCTGTATAAAAACTGTTAAAGGGGAATCTAATTTGCTGTGTAAACTTTCACCTAAAACACAGTAAAATAATTATTAAAAAATATATATATAGCAAATTGAACCAAAGGCATACTCTAGAAGTTATTTTTTTTAATGTACCCTTCTACTACCATTAAAAAGAAAATTTGTCTCTGTTCCCAAATATTAATGGATTAGTGCAATAAATGTTTAGATTAAAAGTATATTTTTACTTACTTGACCAAAAAAAATACGATCAATTATCAGAGACAAACCCAAGGTGACGAATCTGAAAAAGAAAAAAAGGAATGGTAATTCATATCCTGAACTTACTGAGAACCCAGTACTGGCATATGGCTTTGCAAGTGGCCTGGACCAAAAGCCACTCTGAAAACACTTTACAATTTTACCAGCTGCACGTAAGCAAACTTTTAAAAAAGTAATAAACGTTATTACCTATTGCTGCATAACAAATTGCCTTACACTTGGCAACTTAAAACTACAAACATTTATTATCTAGTTTTCTGTGGGTCAGGAGTCCAGGTGTGGCTTAGCTGGGTGCCTCTGGCTCAGGTCTCCCATGAGTGGCAGTCAGGCTACTGGCTGGGGCTACACTTTCATCCAAAGGCTTGACTGGGAGTGGAGGGGAGACCTACTCCCCAGCTTGCTTACGTGGCTGACGACAGGCTTGGTTTCTCACCACATGGCCCTCTCCGTGACAGCCTCATGCCATGGCAGCTGGCTTCAAAAGGTGAACCAGCAATGAGAGAGCACCCAAGATGGAAGCCACAGTCTCTATAACCTAATCTTGGAAATGGCATCTCATCACTTCTGCCATATTCTATTCATTAAAATTGAGTCAGTAACTCCAGATACTCCAGCAGAGGGGATTATACAAGGGCATGAATACCAGGAGGCTGAAATTAGAGGCCATCTCAGAGGCTGCCTACCACAAACCTTTACCCAGAAAAGTATGCTGAGTACAGAGCTCCATGAATCATCACCTTATGATGCAGCCACCACATGTATCAGGACATGGAGCATTAACAGCATTAAAAGGCCCCCCGACCCCTCCAACCAGTCAATGCCCACCCCCTCCTCAAAAGCAACCATTTTCCTGACTTCTGACAGCAAGGATGGGTTTTACCTTTTAAATTTTTATAAAAATGGAATCACACTTTGTGTACTTTCATGTTCAGTTTCCCCTAGTCATGTTTGTGAGATTTAACCCTTTTTTTGGGTCAGGTACATTTACAATATTGTGTAGTATATTCCACGGAATGAATATAACGTGATGTATTTATCTATTCTCCTGCTGATGGACACTGTTTCCCGTTTTTAGCTGTCATGAATAGTGCTGCTACCAACATCCTCCTACGTGTCTTCTGGCATCCACGTATATACATTTCTGTTGGGTACATGCCTAGGATTTGGAATTGCCGGGGTCTAGGGTATAAATGTGATCAGCTTTAGTAAATAGCTTTCCAAAGTAGTTGTATCAATTTATATTTCCACAAGGACTATCTGAAGGTTCCACACCTTTTTTAGCCATTTCAGTGGTATGTGCAGTAGTAGCGCTCCTCTATGGTTTTAATTTGCATTTCCTTGACCACTAATGGGGTGAGTACTTTTATACTTACTGGCCATTTGAGTATCTTTTGAAGTACCCATTCAGGTCTTTTCATCATTTTTCTATTATTTTTTTAAAAATAAATTCCATATATAATCTGGATGAGTCTTTTATTGGTTATATGTATTGCTAGTATCTTCCCCCCTTCTTGCCTTTCTCAAGGTCATGATTACTATATTATCTTGTAGAAGCGCTATTGTTTTATATTCAGATCTGTACCTCCCCTGGAATTTTTTTTTCTTATGACGGGAGGCGAAGGGTCAGGATTAATTTTTTTTCCATATGGATATCCAACTGACTCTGTATTTATTGACAGGATTGCAGTATCAGCTTCATCATAAACAAAATGACTGTATACGTCTGGGTTTGATGCCGGGCCCTATTATGTTTCCACTGTTCTACTTGTTTTACCTTGTGCTAATTCCAAATTGTCTTAATTACTGTAACTTCGTAATAAGGCTTGATATCTAGTAGTGTAAGTCTTCCAGTCTTTTTTCTTCAAGATTCTTTTAGCCATTCTTGACTTTTTGCATCGCATTTAAAAATTTAAAATCAGCTTGACACACACACACACACACACACACACACACACACAAAGCCCGAGATTTTATTTGGGATTGCATTGAATATATAGATCAATCTGGGGAGAACTGATATCTTTACAATATTTAGTCTTCCATCCATGAACATAGTATATTCATTTATTTAGGCCTCCATTAATTTCTCTCAATAATGTTCTGTAGCTTTCTGTGTAGAGGTCTTGTATACCTTTTATTCCATTTATTCCTAAGTGTCTGATATTTTTTGATTTGCCATTGTAAATGGTGCTTTTGTTTTCCTTTTCACTTTTTGACATAATTTCTGACTGATAGAAAAGTTGCAAGAATAATGCCAAGAAGTCCCTTGAGAATCTAAGACTCATTAGGACTGGGATTCATGTTTCTATTGCTGCGGTTTCAAAGTATTTTCACATGCATTATCTCATTTGCTCTTTTCCTTTCTCCTCAGAGTAAACAAGACACATATTTTGATCTATGTGAATAGGCTCTGTGAGGCCTTTTCAGCTGTAAGCATACTGATTCCCTATGCCGGCAAACTCACATTCAAACTTGATGTTATTTGTAAAGCCTCTATGAACATTCCGCCTGCAAACAGAAGTAGGCTCTTTATTCTCTTTCTCCTACAGCATTTTGGTATATACCTCCATTATAATTCTACTACTGGGTAATAATTATTGTTATATCTCTTTTTTCCCAGCTGACTTTGAGCTTGGGAGCAGACACCGTATCTTATCATTTATGACTTCTCAAATGCCTGGTGCAAAGTAGGTGTTCAACAAATGCTTGCTGAACGAAAAACTGTATTACAGTGCTGATGAGACTAAGAGTAGCATAAAAAGCTGCCTGGACTGGGTCCCTGCTCTCTCTCTGATCTCATTTTCATGCTCTCCCAAGCTCACTCTCCTTTAGCCACACCAGTTTCATCACTATTCCTTGAAGATGCCAAACACACTCCTGCCTGCATCAAGGTCTTTGCACTTGCTGGTCCCTTTGCCTGGAACATATTCTTTCATCAGATGTCTACATAGCTCATTCTCCCAATTCCGATAGGTTTCTGCCTAAATACCCCTTACCATGGTGGTCTTCCCCCGTTCCCCTATCTAAAATAACACAAGCCCCCTGCACCAGCATTCTATCTTTCTTATCCCACATTATTTTTCTCTCTAGCATTTATCATCACTTCACAAACATATATTTACTTTTATCCTTTTAGTGGTCTGTCTGCCTCAACTAGAATGTAAGCTTCATTAAAGCAGGGACCTTGTTAGACTACAATCTCCATCATCTGGAACAGTGCCCCGGCACATAGTAGGGCTAAGTATCTGCTGACTGGATGCATTCACAACAGTGTTAATAAGTCTGAGAAACAACAACAGTAACAACTTAGCAATATTAATAAAAGGTAATTTAGTTTTTTAAAATTGCTATGAGAAACATTACATGTGCAGAGTATTATTTAAAAGATCACTGTTCTTAAAAAAAAAAAGATCGCTGTTCTAAGAGTCAGAATTCATTCATCTCTTCAATAAATAATTATCTCAGATACTTTACTAGACACCTGAGATAAGTCTGATCCTAGGAACTCCTAGTGTAGTTAGAAGATGTGGGTTCCAATCCCAGTTCCATCATAGCAGCCAACCCAATGACTATGGCTAACTCATTTTTAATCTCTCCAAGCCCCCAGTTTCTTCTACAAAATAGAAACAACCATACTGCTGAGATATAAGAACTGTGAAAACACATGGTAAACGGTAAAGCCCTATACAGATGTAAAAGAATCAAGTATCTCTAAAATGTATTTAAGAAATAATTAGAAAATAAAGCATAGGAAATTTCTAAGTTAGAAATAATTGCACACACACAAAAAACCTATTTAGACAAATTAAAATATAGTTAATCAGAATCACAGCAGATAAAAATAAAATTTGGAGATTTTGTTTCCTTCAGCTGATAGTTCTGACTTTAGAAGATACAATAATTGAAAGATGTGAAATCTTGTTCACAATCTATAATTTGTGAGTTATTAAAATTAATAGATAGATTATAGCCATACTTACCCTACAGGTAAAAAGTGATATAGAATAAGATCAAGCTTTCTGTGTTCCAGCCAGAAGTGTCTGAAGAGCAAAGGTACCCATGGAATAACAGCTGTGGGACGAACTAGGAAGGCCAGTGCCACCAAGGATGAGTACTTGACACTACAAGCAAGGCAAATGTGTTGTCAAAACAACTGGGAAATGAGTTTAGAACTCACCTACTATTTATACTGTGCTATAATATTTTTTAAAAAATGAGAGCATGTTCCTTTTGGTATAAAAAGCTACATGAACTTAGGCACATTACTTAAACTTTCTGGGTTTTAAAATTTTATCTGTAAAAAGAGGTAATAACTAAAGCCTTTTGAAGCTCTAATATGCTAATTCTATTAGTTGCAAATAAGAGGTTACTCTTTGTCTTAATGCTGGTCTTGCTTGCTGAAAAGTAAGCTAACTTTTAAACATACAACTCTGCTATTAGCTTTCCTCATGGAAAAAGGATCAACACTCTTCTAAGGTGCTATAATAAAGTCTCACAAAATCTTTCTCTAAGGAAAAAAAAAAAAAATCAAAACACATTTAAAGAAATGTTAGGATTACTTAGGCAATGATTTTTTTTTTAATTAATTTTTATTGTGCTTTAAGTGAAAGTTTACAAATCAGGTCAGTCTCTCATACAAAAATTTACATACACCTTGCTATACACTCCTAATTGCTCTCCCCCTAATGAGATAGCACAGTCCTTCCCTCCATTCTCTCTCCTCGTGTCCATCCAGGCAGCTTCTGGCCCCCTCTGCCCTCTCATCTCCCCTCCAGACAGGAGATGCCAACAGTCTCATGTGTCTACTTGATCCAAGAAGCTTGTTCTTGGATTCCAGTCCAATCCCTGTCTGAAGAGTTGGCTTTGGGAATGGTTCCTGTCTTGGGCTAAAAGAAGGTCTGGGGACCATGGCCTCTGGAGTCCTTCTACTCCCAGTCTGACCATTAAGTCTGGTCTTTTTGTGAGAATTTGGGGTCTGCATCCCACTGCTCTCCTGCTCCCTCAGGGGTTCTCTGTTGTGTTCCCTGTCAGGGCAGTCATCGGTTGTGGCCAGGCACCATGTAGTTCTTCTGGTCTCAGGATGATAGGTTTTATATACAGTTTTGTTTTAAAAGTAAACTGCTAATTTTATCCAGCTGAAAAATTATATGTGTACAACTGGTAAAAGCCTACTAAATAAAGCTACATGATCATGGGTAGAAAGCTGGATTTTTATTAATGAGACTTGCTTCAATAAATAGATGAAATAGATGATTTGATAATTACAGACAGTAATTATGAGTCCTGCTAGAAATTAAAATACAGCAAAATAAAACAACTTTATGATACCATTATATACCTATTAACTGATAAAAACAAATCATTATAGAGAAGTCATCGTTGTTGAAGCTGTAGAGCAGGGATTACAGATTCAGATGCCTGAGGGGACAGCTAGGTAATGAAGTGAGTGAAGCAGGCTGGGGCAGGGGACTCTGGTAACTGGCCAGTGCCAATCACTATCCTGAGGAAATGCTGGCCCAAAATGTTCCTGGGTCTTCCAATTTTTCAAGAAAAATCAGAAATGCAGATTTTTATGTGAAATCTCCCAATTAAAACATGGGCCAAGTAGCTCGCTCTTTTAAAAGATACCGTGCAGGTGAAATACAGCATGTATGTGGCTTGGTGTGACCTGTAGGCAGCCTGACCACAACTGCTACCGTGATGAAGCTACACAGATGACTCCCTAATGTCTGCTTTCCAGTCCCAACCTCACACCAACATTTCAGACTTGTACTTCGGACTCCTTTCTGGTTATTTCTACATAGATCTCTTACTCGCACTCAAAATCAGAGTGTCTCAAACAAGCCCTACAACCTTTCCTTCTAACCTGTTCAGTGTCTAGTATTTAAGTTAACTGTATCACTCAATTTCTCAGTCTTAAAACTTTGGAGTCCCTTAAACAACTTCTCATTCCACACATCCACTTTGCTTCCTTCCCATTCTCATCATTTTACATCAAGCCTTGTCTCTTGTCGGGAATCTTCTGCTGTTGTCTTTTTTTTTTTTTTTCGTATTGCCCCAAATATTCCTTACTTAACACCACGATCATGATCATCATCACCACCACTTCCTGAGTACTTCCTTTATAACAGACCATGTGCTATATATACTTTACATAGATTCTCATTTAATTCTTGTGACTGGCATCTTATTCTCATTTTACAGAAATCAATGCTTAGATATTCTCGTTAAGTGTTACCATCCTTAAAGGAAACTTTCATTTATGTTGTTGTTGTTAGGTGGCAACAAGTCCATTCTGACTCATGGTGACCCTACGTACAACAGAATGAAACACGGCCTGGTCCTGTGCCATCCTATCATTATGCTTCAGCCCATTGTTGTAGCCATTGTGTCAATCCATCTCATTGAGGGTCTTCCTCTTTTTCTCTGACCCTCTACCAAGCGCAATGCTCTTCTCCAGGGAGTGGTTCCTCCTGATAATATGTCCAAAGTATGTGAGACAAAGTCTTGCCATCCTTGCTTCTAAGGAGCATTCTGGCCGTACTTCTGAGACAGATTTGTTCATTCCATGGTATATTCAATATTTTTTGCCAACACTAAAATTCAGAGGCATCAATTCTTTGGTCTTCTTTACTCACTGTCCAGCTTTCACATGCATATGAGGTGACTGAAAACACCATGGCTTGGGTCAGGCGCACCTTAGTCCTCATTTCGTTTATAATAATTGCATTTTTGAAGAATTTTACAAAAAGTTGTTTTATTCAGGGCAGGAATCGTACTTGTCATGCTTTATATAGGGAAGAATGCTTATACAGTAGTGCTTATAGGGACCAGGGAGGTAATACTGGCTTTTATACCTCATGACCCTACCCTCTTGACTGAATCAGGGAGGACACCTGAACCCAGGCAGCCAGTTTGAGGCTGGCCAATGTGAGAGCTATGTTCAAACAAGGACAGTGACATTTAACAGACCTAATCCTATCCTCTCAAACTGGGTGAGAGGTAAAGAGGAAGTACGGCAATGGGCAAAGACTAGAACAGGGATGCAGACTGTTGGGGCTGTTAAGGCACAAGAGAACAATTGCTCCCCAGCACAGCCTGGGATTCTGAAAAACCTTCCCCTTCATTTGAGTGGCTGAGATCATTTTTTCAGGCCTGGCCACAGCTGAGATGCCCATTTTCCTTATTTCCATTTATCACCTTATAATAACACTAATTACCATCAAGTCGATTCCGACTCATGGCGACCCTAAGAGTGTCAGAATAGAACTGTGCTCCAGAGGGTTTTCAATGGCTGATTTTTCAGAAGTAGACTGCCAGGTGTTTCTTCCAAGGTGGCTCAAACCTCCAGCCTTTCAGTTACCAGTTGAGCATGTTAACCATTTGTACCACCTAGGGACTCCGTAGCCTTATAATAAAATCCTTATCATTGAGGTAACTTCAGTGAATGGATACTAGCTTCTTAGCTAGACCTCCAAATGGCTTTCTCTTTCAGTATATTCTAAGTACTTCTGTTACAAGAGGATTCTTTCTAAATCAGATTCGATTATAGTATGCTTTCAAAAGCCTCCAATGTTTCCCTACTAGTTTTTTTTTTCAAAAGCCTCCAGTGTTTCCCTACTACCAAATTCTAGAGAAGGGCAAAGTTTCATTCCAGCCTCATCCCTTATTTTTCTCTTCTCCCATATATTCTGCCACATCTAGCTACTGAGTGGACAACCTGCCCTGACTATACCAAAGCCGTTTTACAGCTCTGTGCCTTCTCATGTTGTTCTCTTTGCCTGGTATTTGCTTTTCCATTTTATACAAGCCCAAATCTGGTCCCCTGATCTGTACTATGCTATGTTTTCTATTTGCCCTTCCAGATCCATTCTTTCCCATCCTTCACCTGCTCTATTTCCAGGGAGGCTAACCTTTATTGTTGGTATCATTGGGCTGCCTTGCTTTTCAGCTTCTGATTGGCTTTAGTTAACTGGAGGGCAAAAGGAGAAAGTCTCCCTTGGCTCTCTACTACTGCTGAAGGCTGGCTGTGCCAGTCTCCTGTTGGGACCCTCTTGTACATTTATGGCTCTCTCTTTGAATGCCATTAATGGTTCCTTCCCGTTGCCCTGGACCAAGGGCGTAACAGAGATTCCCTGCTATGACTAGCCCTGGGATACTATGATATCCCTTTCCTGGCTTTCCTAAAGATCATCTACACTTTTGCAAACAATACTTTTATTAAACTTTCCTTAATTACCCAGTTTGGATATGTTATGTGATTCCTGCTATAATAAACGTATCAGGTGAAGGTTTGTTGTTCTCATAACCCTTGTGAGCATTAGGGAGTGTATTGTACAGGATGTTGACATTTAAGATTTTTTGAATGCAGTCTTGTATAATTATTAACAGCAATATATCTCACCTGTTCATAGACTTTGAACCTTCCAAAGGATAGTAGAAAAGAGCAATGGTAGTGAGAACCGTTTCCATGGTGTTTGTAAGAGTTCTGGTACAGCAATACCATGTGAACCAAGAGCACAACTGGCAAAAAAACTAAGGACAATTATGAGCAAATAAGCAAGGAGTAGGAAGTGGAAGAGCTTACGTACTATGCCCTTCTATGGAAAGCAGCAAACAATTCTCAATGCTGCAAAAACCACATGGAAAAGTAAACGATGTGAAAAGTAAGTATGCATGTCTAAACATTTTAAATAAGTTCTATTAAACACAGGTCTATGATAATATCAGGTTCTATATTTTCTACTATTAAGAAGCTTATACTTTCACATGTATCTTAACGACATTGCATTTGATTAAATCCTAGCTCCCACTAACGGAAGACATGAAACACAGATTCTTTGATGGTAGATTTTGCAGAGGATTGAAATCCATGACTAGATTTGCCCGATCAGTATCCTCACACTGTCTTACATTACTGACACAAGTATTTTCCTTTTTTTAACTGAACTTCTCAATGACCTTGGTTTGGGGATACTGCCCTGCTTCTTAAAAAATAAAGACAAAACAGGAAAAAGAGAGAGAAAAATGATCTGTCAGGAAACGTTATTAAAATTTAATTTGAAAATTGGCTCAATAAGCCAGTTCTTGGAAAAACATGCAAACAAAAGCCTTACTAAGTCTCCAAAACAAAAGAAACCTGCTCGTTGGGGCAAGGCTGTCAAGCATGTGGTACTAGTTTTCTATCTCTTCAAACACAGCCTTTAAGAATTGTTCCCAATTTTTACAAAGTTGGTGGCTTTTCCTGAGGTGCTTTGTGAGATCGGCAGTGACTTAGAATTTTTCCTACTGAATTTTACGGAAGGTGAGGCAAAACCTGACAATTCTGAGGAGCAAAAGGACTTAGAAAGGCCGTCTCTTAGGGTTTAGCTTCTAATAAACTCGAGGGCATCAGGGGCTTCCATCACTAGGGCTCACTGAGGAGAGACAGGGCACATGCCACTTCACAGTGGTCAAGAGCTCAGCTGCTTACCAAAAGGTCAGCAGTTCAAATCCATCAACTGCTCCTCAGAAATCCTATGGGGCAGTTCTACTCTGTCCGATAGGGTCGCTAGGAGTGGGAATTGACTCGACGGCAATGGCTTTGGTTTTTGGTTTTTATTCTTAATTACGAAAGTACCTCTAAAAGGTTTATGAATTAACTTCTGAAATTGTTTTGGGAATCTGAATATTTTTCCGTGTGTTTTATGCCCATACGAATAAAGTAACTGGCATACCGTTTCTAAAGTGTTTAGAACTTACCACCCATCTTGCTGTTTCCTGATTTTCTAGTTGCTTCATTAATGAGTAAAGCTTCACATCTGCTATAGCCGACAGAAGTGCTTGGGCGAGTCTAGGAACCCAGATCTTCAGTAGTTAAAAAAAAAAAAAATTAATCAAAGCATCTGTTGGTTCACACTGAATTTTTGTAAAAATCAACAAGCCGATCCAACTATTAACTGAAAACCATTCTCAGTACCAAAACAGACACAGTTTTATTCTTCTGGAAAAATACGTGCTTTTCTACAAGGACTTTATTAATTTCTCATGGAAATGCCCAAAGTTTTACCATTCTCTCTTTGTATTCCAACACTTCTATTTTCAAATAGCCAGCAAATCATTTCATTGTGTTAAAGTTGTTAGAAGCACATTTATTAGCATAACAATAGGTGATTTTTTTTATCAAGCATGTACAGTACAGTGTGCTAGGTATCACACTAAGTACTTTATATATAACCTCATTCAGTCCTCTGAACAATCCTACGAGGTAGACACTTTTTTTTTTAAATTGTACTTTAGATGAAGATTTACAGAACTAGCTTCTCATTAAAAAGTTAGTACACATATTGCTTTATGACACTGGCTAAAAACCCCACAACATGTCAACACTCTCCCTTCTCAACCTTGGGTTCCCTATTACCAGCTTTCCTGTCCCCTCCTGCCTTTCAGTCCTTTGCCCTGGGCTGGTGTGCCCCTTGAGTCTCATTTTGTTTTATGGGCCTCTCTAATCTTTGGATGGAGGGTGAATGAGGTGGATAATGTTTTATTCCTATTTAACAGATGAAGAAATGGAGGAACAGAGAGGTTAAGTAATTTCTCAAGGCTATACAGCTAGTTTGTGGGAGCCAATCCAAACCCAGGTTGGCCTGACTCCAAAGCCTGTGCTCTTAATTGCCACGCTACATTGCCTCCTCTGCAATATAGGTAATAAAGTAACACAATGAATTATTATTTTAAAAAGTACAGGTATTCTAAAATTATAGAAATACGGTATTCAAATGACAGGAAAGTATAAATGTATAATAATTGAAATTCAGTTAGAAATTCCAATGATACACATTAGGATCTACAGAGTTAAAAAAAAAAAAAGGATCATGGTTATATGATAATAACACATATTAAAATGTGCTGGTGGAGCACAATATAATTGTCCAAGAGATGTGTCTCCAAAAACTTATAAATTTATATTTTTGTTGAATCAAACCTCATTACATTGTAACTAGAGCTGCTTTACTTTGAGTTGTGGTTTCTAACACTTAAGCTTTATGGTTCCTTTTCTTTACCAACGATTTGTAAATAAATGCTTAAATATTAAAGGTACCTTGTACTTCATAATTCCAGTTAAACTGTCCCTGTAAAATACAGCAAAAGGCACTTGTGTATATACCTTCTGTTTATTCTGCATAGGGATCTATAAGGTTTATCCTTACCTTCCAGGCCCACTGAAAGTAGTTCACATGAAAAATCACTTTGGGTACAAACTTCACCTGAGCCAGCAGTGTGAGAGCTCCTAAAATGGTGAAGAAGCATTGTGCACTAACCCCGCTCTGAACGAGTCACCCTAATTATCAGTGCTATGCTCAGTCTGGAGACACACATTTTAAGATGGATATTAATTACAAGGTGTCTGTGACATTTAAAGCTAGAGATGTATAGCCAGAGTAAAGAACAATTTTTGAAGGGTTGTCATGTAGAAATCTTGAATTCAAAAGAAGGAAGATTTTAGCTCAACACAAAAATGACTGGAATTGTGAACTCCTAGTCATTAAGAGTTGAAATTGACTCGATGGCAAGGGGTTTGGTTTTTTGGGGGCAGTCATTAGCAGTCTCTCCAAACTTTAAGTTACCGTAATCTTCCAGGTTGTAGTAAGGACCTGATGAGAATTAAATACAGTTGGAGATGGCTTCTGGAAAATAAAGTTAGGGAGGGGTGAAGAGGAGAAGGGCTGTGCCTGGGTAAACCTGAGTACAACTCCGTGCTGGCAGTTTCTTATTCTATTCTAGCCTCCTATTCTTTAAACTCCTGATTCTTCCCTCAGGCTTCAAGATCTGAACGCCCCAGTGCTGCCTTCTGACTTTTCAGAACCCCACTGTGGTACCCCATTCAGGTCTCCCCTTTGCTCTCTCTTTCCCCTCATATGCTCTAAGCCATTACTGTCCAACAGAAATATAATGTGAGCCACATATGAAATTTAACAGTAGCCGCGTTAAAAAAGTAAAATCAAAAAGAGGTAAAATTCATTTCAATTCTTTTCTTTAAACTTATACATCTAAAATAGTACTGTTTCAACATTTAATCAATATAAACACTGTAGAAATATTTTACATTCTTTTTTTCACACTAGGTTTTTTTTTTTTTAAATATTTCAAAACTTTATTCAGCCACAATCTCATTTTATACATAAAGAAACAGGCTTCTAAGGGGCAAAGTAGGTTACTTAGAGTCACATGAGAAGTATGTGGTGGAATGTTGTTAACGTTCTTTCCACGGCACCTCTGCCTTTTTTAAAATTTTTATTGTGCTTTAAGTGAAAGTTTACAAATCAGGTCAGTCTCTCATACAAAAATTTATATACACTTTGCTATATACTCCTGATTGCTCTCCCCCTAATGAGACAGCACACTCCTTCCCTCCACTCTCTATTTTTGTGTCCATTTGGCCAGCTTCTGACCCCCTCTGCCCTGTCATCTTCCCTCCAGAGAGGAGGTACCAACATAGTCTAATTGTCTACTTGATTCAAGAAGCTCACTCCTCACCAGTATCATTTTCTATCCCATTGTCCAGTCCGATCCCTATCTGAAGAGTTGGCTTTGGGAATGGTTCCTGTCTTGGGCTAACAGAAGGTCTGGGGACCATGACCACCAGGGTCCTTCTAGTCTTAGACCATTAAGTCTGGTCTTTTTACGTGAATTTAGGGTCTGCATCCCACTGTTCTCCTGCTCCCTCAGGGTACTCTGTTGTGTTCCCTGTCAGGGCAGTCATCAGTTGTGGCCAGGCACCATTTAGTTCTTCTGGTCTCAGGCAGACATAGTCTCTGGTTTATGGGGCCCTCTCTGTCTCTTGGGCTCGTACTTACCCCGTGTCTTTGGTGTTCTTCATTCTCCTTTGCTCCATGTGGGTTGAGACCAGTTGATGCATCTTAGATGGCCACTTGCGAGTGTTAAAGACCCCAGATGCCACTCTCCAAAGTGGGATACAGAATGTTTTCTTAATAGATTTTATTATGCCAATTGACTTAGATGTCCCCCAAAACCATGGTCCCCAAACACCCACCCCTGTTATGCTGGCCTTTGAAGTGTTCAGTTTATTCAGAAAACTTGTTTGCTTTTGGTTTAGTCCAGTTGTGCTGACCTCCCCTGTATTGTGTGCTGTCTTTCCCTTCACCTAAAATAGTTCTTATCTACTATCTACTTAGTGAATACCCTTCTCCCTCCCTCCCCTCCTCATAACCAATATTTTCTTTTCTGTTTAAACTATTTCTCGGGTTCTTTTAATAGTGGTCTTATACAATATTTGTCCTTTTGCAACTGACTCATTTCGCTCAGCATAATGCCTTCCAGATACCTCCACATTATGAAACGTTTCACAGACTCCTCACTGTTCTTTATCAATGCATAGTATTCCATTGTGTGAATATACCTTAATTTATTTATCCATTCATCTGTTCATGGGCACCTTGGTTGCTTCCATCATTTTGCTATTGTAAACAGTGCCGCAATGAACATGGGTGTGCATACATCTGTTTGTGTAAAGGCTTTTATTTCTCTAGGATATAATCCAAAGAGTGGAATTGCTGGATCATATGACAGTTCTATTTCTAGCTTTTTAAGGAAGCACCAAATCAATTTCCAAAGTGGTTCTACCATTTTACATTCCCACCAGCAGTGTGTAAGTGTTCCAGTCTCTCCACAACCTCTCCAACATTTATTATTTTGTTTTTTTGGATTAATGCCAGCCTTGTTGGAGCGAGATGGAATCTCATTGTAGTTTTGATTTACATTTCTCTAATGGCTAATGATGGTGAGCATTTCCTTATGTATCTGTTAGCTACCTGAATGTTTTCTTTAGTGAAGTGCCTGTTCATATCTTTTGCCCGTTTTTTAATTGGCTTATTTGTCTTTTTGTAGTTGAGTTTTTGCAGTATCACGTAGACTTTAGAGATCAGGTGCTGATCAGAAATGTCATAGCTAATAACATTTTCCCAATCTGTAGGTAATGTTTTTACTCTTTTGGTGAAGTCTTTGAATGAGCATAGGTGTTTGATTTTTAGGAGCTCCCAGTTATCTAGTTTCTCTTCTGCGTTGTTAGTAATGTTTTGTATACTATTTATGCCATGTATTAGGGCTCCTAACGTTGTCCCTATTTTTTCTTCCATGATCTTTATCGTTTTAGATTTTATATTTAGGTCTTTGATCCATTTCGAGTTCATTTTTGTGCATGATGTGAGGTATCAGTCTTGTTTCATTTTTTTGCAGATGGATATCCAGTTATGCCAACACCATTTGTTAAACAGACTGTCTTTCCCCCAATTAACTGACTTTGGGCCTCTGTCAAGTATCACCAGCTCAGCTGTGGATTGATTTATGTCTGGATTCTCAGTTCCGTTCCATTGGTCTATGTATCTGTTGTTGTACCAGTACCAGGCTGTTTTGACTGTGATGGTATAACAGGTTCTAAAATCTGGTAGTGTGAAGCCTCCCACTTTGTTCTTCTTTTTCAGTAATGCTTTACTTACCAGGGCCTCTTTCCCCTCCATATGAAGTTGGTGATTTGTTTCTTCATCTCACTAAAAAATGCCGTTGGAATTTGGATCAGAATTGCATGTATCTATAGACCGCTTTTGGTAGAATAGACATTTTCACAATGTTAAGTCTTCCTATCCATGGCCAAGGAAACGCTGGTGGCATAGTGGTTAAGTACTACTGCTGCTAACCAAGAGGCTGGCAGTTCAAATCTGCCAGATGCTCCTTGGAAACTCTGTGGGACAGCTCTACTCTGTCCTATAGGATCGCTATGAGTCTGAATTGACTCGACGGTAGTGGGGTTATCCATGATCAAGGTAGGTTTTTCCACTCATGTAGGTCTCTTTTGGTTTCTTGCAGTAGTGTTCTGTAGTTTTCTTTGTATGTCTTTTACATCTCTGGTAAGAGTTATTCCTAAGTATTTTATCGTCTTGGGGGCTGCTGTAAATGGTATTGATTTGGTGATTTCCTCTTTGATGTTCTTTTTGTTGGTGTAGAGGAATCTGATTTTTGTATGTTTATCTTGTATCCTGATAGTCTGCTGAACTCTTCTATCAGTTTCAGTTTTCTTCAGGATTCTTTAGGGTTTTCTGTGTATAAGATCATGTCATCTGCAAATAGAGATACTTCTCCTTCTTCCTTGCCAATCTGGATGCCCTTTATTTCTTTATCTAGCGTAACTGCTCTGGCTAGGACCTCCAGCACAGTGTTGAATAAGAGTGGTGATAGAGGGCATCCTTGTCTGGTTCCCGATCTCAAGGGGAATGCTTTCAAACCCTGTCCATTTAGGATGATGTTGGCTGTGTATAAATGCCCTTTATTATGTTGAGGAATTTTCCTTCAATTCCTATTTTGCTGAGAGTTTTTATCATGAATGGGTGTTGAACTTTGTCAAATGCCTTTTCTGCATCAATTGGTAAAATCATGTGATTCTTGTCTTTTGTTTTATTTATGTGATGGATTACATTGATTTTCTAATGTTGAACCATCCCTGCATAACTGGTATGAATCCCACTTGGTCATGGTGAATTATTTTTTTGATATGTTGTTGAATTCCATCAGCGAGAATTTTGTTGAGGATTTTTGCATCTAAGTTCATGAGGGATACAGGTCCGTAATTTTCTTTTTTTGTGGTGTCTTTACCTGGTTTTGGTATCAGGGATATGCTGGTTTCACAGAATGAGTTTGGGAGTATTCTCTCCTTTTCTATGCTCTGAAATACCTTTAGTAGTAGTGGTGTTAACTCTTCTCTGAAAGTTTGGTAGAACTCTGCAGTGAAGCCATCCGGACCAGGGCTTTTTTTTGTTGGGAGTTTTTTGATTACCTTTTCAATCTCTTCTTTTGTTATGGGTCTATTTAGTTGTTTTATCTCTGTTTGTGTTAGTTTAGGTAGGTAGTGTGTTTCTAGGAATTCATCCATTTCTTCTAGGTTTTCAAATTTGTTAGAGTACTATTTTTCATAGTAATCTGATATGATTCTTTTAATTTCACTTCGGTCTGTTGTAATATCATCCATCTCATTTTTTATTCGGGTTATTTGTTCCCTTTCCTGTTTTTCCTTTGTTAGTTTGGACAATGGTTTATCAATTTTGTTAATTTTTTCAAAGAACCAGCATTTGTTCTTTTTAATTCTTTCAATTGCTTTTGTTTTCTATTTCATTTAATTCTGCTCTAATTTTCATTATTTGCTTTCTTCTGGTGCCTGAGTTTCTTTTGTTGTTCTCTATTTGTTCAAGTTGTAAGGATAATTCTTTGATTTTTGGCTCTTTCTTCTTTTTGTATATGTGCATTTATTGATATAAATTGACCTCTGAGCACTGCTTTCGCTGTGTTCCAAAGGTTCTGATATGAAGTGTTTTCATTCTCATTGGAGTCTATGAATTTCTTTATTCCATCCTTAATGTCTTCTATGACCCAGTCTTTTTTGAGCAGGGTATTTTCTGTTACTGATTTCTACTTTTATGGCCTTATGGTCAGAGAAGATGCTTTGTAATATTTTGATGTTTTGGATTCTGCTAAGGCTTTTTTTTTAAGGCTTGCTTTATGACCTAATATGTGGTCTATTGTAGAGAATGTTCCATGTCCACACTACGTCTTTGACCCAGTATGTATTTTATGCTAACAGCACTTCTCAATTTGGACTAGCCATGTTTCAAGTGTTTAATAGGCCCATGGGCTAGTGGCTACCATACTGGACAGTGACCGTCCACAATACTGTGCAAATGCCCTATGTAGTTCAGGTGGTAGCTACATGAAAAGAGCACTAGGCTATGAATAAGTAGACCTAGGATCTAGTTGTAGCTGCCCTACCAAGATACTGTGACCTTGGTTTATTTACTTTTCTGCTCTCCTAACTTCAAAATTATATAACCTATTTTTCTGACAGTGCTGGGTACTGGGGTATGTTTAAAATAAGCAATACAGATTATGACTGACAGAGTTATGACATCCTAATGAATCCCTACCTTGTCAAATTCCAGGTAGGACAGAGGTCTTTTTGTGGGGGAGGGCTGGGGTGAGGGCTAGTTTCCTTCATTTCACAAAATGGCCAGGTGAGTTAGCTATAGGTTGAGGGCAGTGGATAAGTCCTGGATTATTTGAACTGGAAGTTGTTCTGATTCTATTGAAGACCCCTTCATTCATAATCTAACCTACTTTCTGGGATATAAAACATCCTTCATGACAGTATGTGTATTTACTTATGGTTCCAGATTTTATGAATACTCTGTATAATCTCAAAACTAGTGGGTGGCCTTGAGGGGAGAAAAGAGAGTTCACAGCTCCTAAGCTCCACCGTCAACAGGAAAAACTGCTACTGTTCGAAATTCTCCATCCCCACGATCTTCCCAGGTGAGGCATGTTTCACTAGTCTGGTGTTCATTTCTCAGTGAGGAGGAATCAAATATCTTCTGTACAACCCTGCCTTAAAACAAATGCCCCAGCACCTCAGTGCCTTTCCAGGCTGCAAAAATACCTTGCATTTGGACTCCCTTTGGAATATGGAGCCTTCTCTACCAGCGCTCCCTAACAGAGAAAGGGGGAAGGCCCAGACTTCTGGTTCTGACTTGACAGCTTAAGGAATCTTGAGATTGAGGTTGGAGAAACTTTTGCATCAGTTCATACTCTCTCCCAGCAACTGAACCCAGAAACGCATGATCTAGTAATTATAATTGGCGAGTTGATTCCTACTCATGGCGTAGAACTGCTTCATAGGGTTTTCAAAGCTGTGACCTTTTGGAAGCAGATTGTCAGGCCTGTCTTCCCAGGCACCTCTGGGTGGGTTATGAACTGCCAAACTTTAGGCTAGTAGTCTTTAACAGTTTGCGCCACTCAGGGACACCAATTACTACACAGCATAATGATGCATACTATTAAATTTTTGTCAAATTAATTTTTTTCCTAAGTTTTTATTTCAATACTAAATCCAGTGTGGGTTTATATGTATTTATTTTTTATAAGTTCATATTACCACTTACAAGTCGAAAACAACACTGCTCTAAAATGATTCATTTATAAAGGAAGTAAACGTCTACAGTTTAAATCATTAATGTAAGATGTAGTCATTCTTAAAATCTGCACGTCTTAACAGGATTCCTTAGGCAGGACACTCTCATGCTCAGGCTCCCGTTTTAGTTTTATCGAAGAGTTACACATCACAGGAAGTCTTTGGAATCATAATCTTCCCAGATATGGCTGGACCTTGGCAACAGTAGCCTTTTAAAAACAAACTTCATGGTACTAGCAATATCATTTAGTTAATATACATTCACCTTCAAAAAAGGATAGAAAAAATGACTTTTAACAATGATTTTAAGTTATTTTTATTTAAACTTACCAGCAACTGAACACTATCTTTTCCCGAAAGATGCAAAATCTTGTAAATGCTTGCAAAAATTAAGGGGTAAGTATAACCCCTCAATCTTTCTGTCCATTCCCAGGTCAAATAACCATAATTTGTAATATTAAGGATTAAATTTCAAATAGTATTGAAACAAAACTGGTTTTAATTTCCATGTATAAAGCATTTTATCTTTTGACAATGAAGCTTTAAAACACCTAGGCATTTTATGCTGGGTATCTGAATTAAAAATGCAGTTGTCCAACTAAACTCTTAACTTCTTCAAGGCAGGAATGTTTTTCTTTTTACTTCATGTATCCTCCACAGCACTGAGCACCGCAGAGATTAATGTATACTCATTAAAGGCTGAAATGGGTATACTAACATAAAAGAAAGACATAGAAGGAACACTAGCATAAAATAATGGCATTCCTTGAGCTAAAATATATTTGGAGAAAATATGGAGAAAATATTGAAAGTATGTAATAGAGAGTGAACACAATTCCTAAGGTGAACATACGTTCCTAGTTTAGAAAAGAAACTACAAAGGATATTTGAAAACCATGTGATGTGCAACTTCAAGAGACTGCCAGTATTCATCTGGAACAAAACTTGTCTGAACTAAAAAGCAGTTAAATATTCTTAAAGCTATGGTAAACATGACCAGATAAATGTTTTCACCAAGAAGATCTGAAAAACAAAACAAAACAAGTAATTGTGGCATAAAAAGTCCAACAGGCTCCACTTGGCAGATATTAAACTTTATTGCTCTGGTTGGCCCCTTGCTCATGTGAGGGCAGGGTAGTGGAATCTGGCCCTTCCAAACTACTCCCAAAACGGATTCCGACAGAGAGTTATCCTAGGGCTAGAACCTCTCCACTGGGTGAACCTCACGACTGTCCCTCCTTCTGTTTAACTAACCTTTCATGCAGCTTATTACATAAAGAGAATATTAAGATAAATATTGCAAGGGACTGGGTTAACTAAAGCCTTAGGTTACCCTACATGTGTATCTAGTGAAATAAACCAGCTAACAAACAATGGAAGTTGTTTACTAATTTAAAAAGCAACTCCTTTGACAGAGGCATACAAAATGGTTCTGTGTACATTTTTAAACAGGCTTAATTGATGCTTACTATATGCCAGGTACTGTTTTAATCCCTCTGCATGCATTATCTCATTTAATCCTCAAAATAATGCTATGGAAAACTAGAAAAACCCAAACCTGTTGCTGCTGAGCCAGTTTCAGCTCTTGGTCCTCCCATGTGTTACACAGTAGAACTGCTGCCTAGGGTTTTCTTGGCTGTAACCTTTTTTTTTTTTTTTTAATATTTTACTGTGCTTACGCTGAAAGCTGAATGATGAATAAAGAAGACTGAAGAACTGATGCATTTTAATTATGGTGTTGGTGAAGAATACTGAATATACCATGGACTGCCAGAAAAATGAACAAATCTGTCTTAGAAGAAGTACAGCCAGAATGCTTTTAGAAGTGAGAATGGCAAGACTTCGTGTCACATAATTTAGACAGGTTATCAGGAGGGACGAGTCCCTGGAGAAGGACATCATGCTTGGTAGAGGGTCAGTGAAAAAGAGGAAGATCCTCAACAAGATGGATTAACAGAGGGGCTACAACGATGGGCTCAAGCATAATAACAATTGTGAGGCTGGCACAGGACTGGGCAGTGTTTCATTCTGTTGTACATAGAGTTTTTATGAGTCAGAACCTACTCAATGGCGCCTAACAGCAACAACAAGGTGAAAGTTTACACAGAAAATTTGGTTCTCACTTAACAATTTCTACACAAATTATTCAGTGATATTGCTTACATTTTTCACAAAGTGTCATCATTCTCATTCATTCCATTCTGGTTGTACCATTTCTAGTACTCTTGTTTCCTTGTCTCCTTAACTCTTCATCTTTGCTTTAGAGTAATTTTTGACCATTTGGTCTGCTATACATGATTTTTAAAGCTCCTTATTCATTGATGATATTTTTTATTTTATGAGTCAATCTGTTATTTAGCTAAAAGGTGACCTCAAGTATTAATTTAGGTTTAAGGTTAAAAGAGTTTCTCAGGGTCACAGTCTTGCGGAGTCCTCTAATCTCAACTGGTCCAGTAAGTCTGGACTTTTTAAGGATTAGAGTTCTGTTCCACATTTTTAACCCTGTTCCATCAGAATCCATCTACTGTGGTCCTGATCGGAACAGTTGGTAGTGGTAGCTGGACACCATCTAGTTCTAGTTTCAGGGTAGATGAGGCTGTGGTTTGTGTAGTATATTAGTCCTGTGGACTACTTTCTTCCATGAGTCTTTGGTTTCCTTCTTTCTCTTTTGTTCTGGATGAGTTAGAGACCAATAGTTGTACTTGGCTGTAATCTTAAAGAAAGCAGATTAACAGGTGTTTCTTCTATGGAACCTATAGGTATTATTAGCCCCATTTTACATATGAGAAAACTGAGGTTCAGAGAAGTTAAACTGCCTTGTCCAAAGTCAAAAAGCTTATAAATGACAAAAACAGGATTCAAACGCAGGTCAGTCTGTGCACTCCAAAGTTTTTACTCTTAACCGCAAATAGACAACCTGTAAGCTGAATACAGCGTAGTTTTTAAAATTCGAATTTAGTTGTCAACATTTAAAAATCAGACTTCATATTAAAATCTGGATTTCCAGCATTTCAAAAAGAAGATTTTGCAATACAGAGCTCAATTGGCAACATCTGGGTAGTACTGAAATATAGGCCTGCCCCCCATAGGTGGGGCAGAAGCTCTGGACCCCTTCGCTTATTTAGCCTGTCCAGTTTTAGCCAAGTGTGTGAGTTTGCAACCTGCTTCTGATCCACTGTTAGTCTTTGCTATCACTGTGGGTTGCTACCACTTTTCTTTCTTATTCTCCACAAACACACTTTATGTTTCTCAGACAACTGACATACTCATCACCGTGACATACTGGCCCCCATCCGAACTTTCATCTTCCAGAAACACTGAAAATAAACCTCCCAATTGGACTACACCTGCTGCCAGAAAACCTTTTTGTTTTTCCCTTCTCCCCCTTTACTGTGTGGTTCCAGATGAAACAGTAGTCAGCACTGGCCTCTGAACCACGGAGCTTTACTTCCTAAATGCTCACTGCTCTTCTGTGACAAGCCTTACTCTCCCTCCCTCGATGGGATCCAGCTCCTAGTGCCCCAGGGGAAGGAAGGGGCGAGCTCGGGCCCAGCTGCCGCCCCGCCACCTAACACCTAACAAAATGATTCTCCCCTTGCCAGGTCTCAGGTTTCCAGAGGGGAAATCTGTTTTCATGCCGTCTCCACTGTGCTCGGCACAGGAGCCCAGTATACATTTCCTGGATGAATGAGGAGTCCATGTTTATATTGAATAACCCTTAGACAGATAGGCCCCAGGGGCGGCGGGGAAAGGAACGTGGCGGAAGTCAGATCTGGTCCATTCCAGGTCCCCCCTCTGTGAACAAGGGGTGCCTCTCGGCCTCACCGCCCCTTTCTCTAAAATAGGTGTCAGCGCACCCCCTCCGTGACGAATAAGGGGCACCTCCCGGCCTCGGCGCCCCCTCTCTAAAATGCGGGTCGGCACACCCGCTCTGTGACCAACAAGGGGCATCTGCAGGCCTCGGCGCCCCCTTCTGTAAAATGGGGGTCGCCACACCGCGCCGCCTCACTTCACCCGACCCCTGAGGGAACGCATGAAATAGCGCCGAGTAAAGCGCGCGCGCAAGCTCCAGAGACCGAGAATCGCCTCCCGAGGTCCTACGGGTCGTCGGCAGCCCCACACGGTAGACGGAGCCCTCGCGCGAACCCCGCGGCTTCCCGCCACTGCCCCTCACTTACCCCGGCGGCGCCCGGCGCTCGCCTCCTGGGCACTGAGGTACAAAGCCGATTTTCTCTTCCGCAGCTTCATCTTCTCGTGGGTGCGGCTCTGGAGACCGCGGAAGAAAAGGCTGCCGTCGCCGCCCTCCCGCTCCATCCCGACCCGCGGCAGGTCCCCGACCGCCGCCTTCACCGGGCGCGCGAAGCAGGCAGCGCGCGTTGCTCTTCCGCCCGCTAGGTTTGGTTCCTGCCGCGAGCCGTCGTTCGCAGGTGCGGAGAGAGCCGGGAAATGCCACTTCCTTCACGACGGTCCCCGGAAGTCGTGTCCGCGGGGAGTGCTGCACGTTTGGTCTGCGCCGCTTGGCTTTGCCGCGAATTCGGCTGCGATTTCTCGGTGGCATTTTATTCTTTCCGGGGTCGTTGCCCGCCTTTGGCTTTGTGGTCTCTGCGCCCGGGGTCCGGAAACTGCTGGAAGGAGCCCGACTTCACCTTTGCCTGGACAGGCGAGAGGCGCGACGCCGAGTGGACGCAGAACGGTCAGAGGTGCCTCAGTGGTATTAATACTGGTAAAGATATTTGCAAATGTCAGCGTTTGTATAACTTTACACTGTTTTTGTGATGTCACAGTAAATACTTGTGTAATGAAGTAGGCAACGAAGTACAGATGTGGAAATTGAGGCTCAAAAAGGTTAGATGAGTTGTTCATGGTCTCTTAGCGGGCTAGTGACCCAGTGGGAGCCTTCCCATTTCGGATGGTTAATCACCTATTTTCAAAGGACCTGACTTGCAAGTGTTGTTATTACTATTTTTTTAATACGCTTTAAAGCGGCCGTTGAATTAAAACAGGCTTAGTGAAGCGAGCATTTATCTGATCAACGGTAAGACCGGAAGAGAACGGGGTTTTGTTTCTCAGATTATTTTAAATTACATTGTAGGGGTATTAAAGGCACGTTAGTGTTTCTCAGACTGGTTCTGCCACTATTGATTTTTGACCTTGGGGCCTGGTCAGGGACACAGCCGGTTATTATAATAAAGGCAGCCAGAAGAAAACATGTAAATCCGTCACTCTGCTTTCCTCTTTTATAAACATCCACCTGGTTTCTCCAGAAACTAAGGTGTTGGCAAGGAGTATTGCTTTCCAGGAAGTACTTGAGGCTTTTTAGTTGTTCAAAGTAAAACCAGCCAAATCTCCATTGTATTTTGTCAAACATAGATGGCAGGATGAGTGAAGCCCTGAAACCATTGCCCTGAGGTGATCATTAAACCTTAAACCGAAGGTATCTCCCGAAGTCTTCTTAAAGTCAAACGGTAGTTTAGCTTAACTAATAAAAAAGGCCTGCCTTGCGCATTATACTCTTTTAAGAACTATCTATAGGAGACCAAATTGACAACAGCAACTTGAAGGATTAGGAAACTCATGGGGCAGTGAGATTATATTAATGAGGGAGGTACAACTCAGAAAAGGAGGATGAGAATGGTTGCACAACTCAAAGAATGTAATTAGTGTCACTAAATTGTACATGTAGAAACTGTTGAATTGGTGTATATTTTACTGCGTATATTCATAGGGTTTTCTAGGCTTTAAAGAAGCAGATCTTTAAGGAAGCAGATCGCCAGGTCTTTCTCCCCTGGGGGTGGGTTTGAACCACTAACCTTTTAGTTAGCAGCCTGGCACTTAAGAAAATTTTGTTGTTTCTGTCATATTAAGTAGGCTGGGTGGCACAAGCCGTTTGTGATAGGCTGTTAACCTAAAGGTTGGCAGTTCAAACTCACCCAGTGGCTCCATGGAAGAAAGGCCTGGCCAGGTGATTCCCAAAGATTACAGCCAAGAAAACCCACATGGAGCAGTTCTACTCCGTAACACATGGGATTGCCGTGAGCCTGTAACACTTTGGCAATGTGGTTTAAAAAAATTTTTTTAATCATAAATATTGTTTTAAAAAATGAAATACAAAAGGGCTGACATTGAAAAGTAATAATTCTTTACCTGTCTTTCTCTTCTGATTTCTCAGAGGCAATCACTTTGCCTGTCTCTTTTAGTAGTTAGCTTCACGGTATGCCTTTAAAGGTATAAAGAGCATGTCTTTTTTTCCCTTGGTTTTTGAATTATCCATTTAACGTCTTATATTTAGACATTCTGTACTAGAAGAGGATTTAGCTTTGGCTTACACTATATATATTTTAATTAAATCAGAAAATGATGTTTATATGACAAAAATATTGTTCACTCCAGAGCAAAGTAGTGACATGAAATCTAAAAGGATGTTTTGCTAAGTTATTGCTTCCCATTTTCTTTGTACACAGATCTGAAGAGATTTCCTGGACCTGGGAATGTACTCTTTCAAAACCACCTTTGCATTGTGCTGCGTTTGTTGAAACAATGTTTGGAAGATTGACTCTTCCACAATGGCTTTTTGCCAGCATCCTTGGAATTGCTGGAGGAGTGTATATTTATCAACCAATATTTGAACAGTATTCCAGAGATCAGCAGGCATTAAAAGAAGAGTTGAAATTGGCACAAGAATCAGAAGAGAAGAAAAATTAATACCACATGGAGTTGAATTGTAATAATTGTTTAGAGTTCCACTGAAAGTGTACATTGACTTAATAATCTGGTAAAACCTTCTCAAATACATTTTAAACATTAAAAACTCACAGGTACTTATTTAAAATGCTTTATTAAGGTAGCACTGTCAACGTTAATGTTTTCGTATTTTGCCATTTTACGTCTTTCTTCCAGGACACAGCAGTAATTTCCTTTAAGCAAAAATGAATGATCTTAAGTAATATTTTGTTTCCTAAAACCAAAAAACCTGTGACCATCGAGTCAGTTTCCACTCACTGCGACCCCGTAGGGCAGAGTACAACTGCCCCATTGGGTTTCCAAGGCTGTAATCTACGGAAGCAGACTGCCACATCTTTCTCCTGTGGAGTGACGGGGGGGTTCAAACTGCCAATCTTTCGGTTAGCAGATGAGTGTTTAACCACTGTGCCACCAGGGCTCCTTTCGTTTCATAGTCAGGGTTTATTTTTCTGAGAACATAGCGTATGCAGTTTCATGGGTGACAATCTAGGTATATGTAAAAGAGCAGGGAATGGTATTTATGATAGTGTTTGTAGATGAGGTGAACTAAGTTGACTACCTCAGATAGAAAGCCTCTCAATTAGCATATAGTTAGTCTGGTTTAATATATGTCAAGGTCCCTGGGTAGCACAAGTGGTTTGTGATTGGCTGCTAACCTAAAGGTTGGCAGTTTGAGCCCACACAGTGCATGTTGAAGAAAGACTTGGTGATATCCTTCTGTAAAAATTACAGCCAAAAAAACCCCGTGGAGCTGTTCCATTCCTTGACATGGGGTCACTGTGAGTCAGAATTGACTTGATGGCTACCGGTAATATACTTCAGTCGTCTTTTTCTCCCCGAGTGTTTTCTCAGCCTGAGTAGAATGGAGTAGTTGAGAATTGGGGTAGCTCAGATCAAGTTGAGTTTTAGAAAGGGTAGATTGCTTGGCAAATAAGACACAAATCTGTTTAACCTACTAAGGAAATTTGCATTAATAATTGTGGTAAGGAAAGAGTTAATATGTTATGAAACTATTCATATAGTTAAAGTATTTTTTGAAATTGCTAGGACCGATACTACTTTTAGCCCTATCAATGAGAGCTTTAAATGTAATCACATATGTGCAAAAGGCTTTATGTAATTCAGGAAATTTTTTATTATCGATGTTCTTTTTCTTTAAAGGTAAATTCATTATAACTTAATTTCAGCTATCTATGTTAAGTGGAGACCAGCATGGGTAATTTAAAAAAAGAAACGGACAAGGTGACGATTATCTTTATATATATTGATATAGCAGTTTTGTATGAGCTTTTGAGACTTTTTTCTGTACACATGAAAAATGTATCTACCATGTGATTTTTTTTTTTTTTTTTACCATGTGATAGGCCTGGCTTTGCTTGGCTACGGGTAAACTGGGATTCTGCTCTGTTTCTTTTCATCCTGAGTCCTAGGCTGAAGGATCAGCTCCTGTTTAGGGTATGAAAGAAGCACATACCCAAGAGAAATGAAACTCTGTGTCCACACAAAAACTTGAACATGAATGTTCATTGCAGCATTATCCATAATAGCCACAAGGTGAAAACAACCCAAATGTCCATCAACAGATGAATGGATAAACAAAATGTGGTATATACACATAATGGACACTCTTTTCTCAGACTCCTTTTTGGACTTCCCCTGTCCATGCCTTAAATGCTGGGTGTTCTCTGGGTTCTGTACTGTGCCCCTTCTTTGTACTCTAGTATACTTTGTAGACTAGCTCATCAATCCTGTTACCCGATTAGGGTCCGTGCCCTGGAGCAGTTGAGCCAGTGAAAGGTACTCCGAGTCAGGGTGAGAAAGTTTACCAAGGGGATGTACACGTCACTGGGGACCAGCAGCAACACAGGCTGTCTCTGGAGTCCCAAAGAGCAGTTTTACATTAGAGCTTATATAGAATTTTACAAGGGTTAGAAGTGTCTGTAGTCAGCAGATGGCGTGGCCAGAGGAGTTATTCATTACAAGATAGTGACAAAAGACTATCAGACTAAAGAGACACGTGCTAGACATCTCTTAATCAGGCTAAAGATACACATATCAGACACCTGGGCTTTTATTTCCCTGTGAGGGGTTGTAAGTCAGGTGGTCGGACAGAACAAAGTTATTTGCATCAGATTAAAACAGAACAAAGTAGTTAACAGAAGTATGTGAAGGAGGAGGCAGGCAGAGGAAAGAGAAAAATTGATAGGTTCATCATGGCTTTAGTTATGTCAAGCACTCAGTTGCACATTTTGAAAAGGAGAAAACACTCTGGGGAGTATCAGGGTCTCAACTCTCACATCTACTCTTTGGATATTAGCTCCAGCACCTGTCTTCCATTCTTAAGGTCAGCCTATTCCACTGCATACTGTGATGTTCTGCTGGTGCTGGGGAGTCAAACTTTAAATGTTCTAAACTGAATTCGTTATGTCATATTTCACCCTTCCTACTTGTTGCAACTGGGTTTTCTTCCTGTTGCTCAGTGGTTCATAGTTGCCCACACCAGAAACCTGGGCATCTCCAGGGTCTCCTCCTTCTCCCTCACCCCCTACAGCCAAGTCCTCTTGACTCACTTTCTAAATGGTTCTGTCCATTCATCTCCATCCTCACAGCCACTACCTTAACCAGGTCTTTATTTTCCCTTGCTTGGATTTCAGCATACCCATTCTTAGCCTTATAACCACTAAGAAAATATGTTCCAAGTTCTAGTCATGGCTCTGTCACTTTTTAACTGTATGATCTTGGTCAGTTGTTTCATGGCTTTAATACTCAGTTTCCTCATCTGTGATACGGAGAGAATAGTACCTACTTTATAGGGCAGTTGTGAGAAGTAAATGAGGTTATGCATGCAAAATTCTTTGCATATTGGCTGACTCATCATAAGTCATCAATAAACATTAGCAATTATTTCTCTGGAGTTCTTTATAACTCAGACCCTACTTATTTTTCCAATTTCTTCTCTGATTACTTCCTTCCAATAAATTTTTCAGCTTTTTAGAACTTCTTTCAGTTGCTTCAATGTCTCATGCTTTCTCTTCCTAGAGTTCTTCACCCTCTCATCCTATTCATCCTTATTAATTTGTACATCGCCTTCTCTGGGAGGTCTTGATTTGGTGTCACCTCTTCGAGTTCCAGTAACACTTTAACTTTCCTTTTCAGGGCCCTAGGAGTTCTGGGTGGCACAGATGGTTAAGTACTTGACCACTAGCTGAAAGACTGACAATTTGAACCCAGCCAGAGGTGCCTTGGAAGACAGGCCTGCTGATCTGCGTCCAAAAGTTCACAGCCTTTAAAACCCTACGGAGCAGTTTTACTCTGCACGTCTGGGGTCGCCATGAGTTGGAATCCATGGCACGTAACAACAATCAGGGTCCTTATCTTACTGGAGTTGCCTGCTTACATGTTGATCTTCTACTGTATGACTGTAAGCTCCCTGAGGGCAACGACCAGTTTACCTTGTTCACTATTGCATCCCTAGTACCTAACACAGTGCCTGTATTATTGAATGAATGAGTGATGAATGGACTGCAGCATCACTGCCCATTTTCTGAAATCCTGTCTGGTTGACTCCTGGCCACAAGCCTTGCCTTGCTAGGGTGGTGGTGGGGGAGTGGCTGTCCCTGTATCACATCAGCCATTGGCAATTACTATATTGTTGGTCCCTCAGACCTTAGCTCTCAGTGACTCTCAGATCTCTTCCTCTAGACAGGAACGTGGTTACTCCTGTTAACCTCCACAAACAATGTGATGACTCTTCTCACACAGAAAACAGCCCTTGAAACCATCACCCTATGATGAATCCTGTTCTCTCTAACCCTAAGATCACTATTACGTTTGTCTGTAATACTGACAGTTTTACATGATCCATGCTATGTGTGAGGGGCCAGTCCCTGGAAAAGGACACCATGCTTGGTAAAGTGGGTCAGTGAAAGAGAGGAAGACCCTCAACGAGATGGATTGATGCAATATCTGCAACAATGAACTCAAGCACAGCAAAGATAATGAGGATGTCGCAGGAAGAGTATTTCTTTCTGTGGTACGCTGTTAGGTGGTGTCGAGTCGGTTCCGACTCATTGCGACCCTGTGCACAACAGAGTGAAACACTGCCAGTTCCTGCACCATCCTCACAATTATTGTTATGCTTGAGCTCGTTGTTGAAGCCAATGTGTCAGTCCACCTCACTGAGGGTCTTCCTCTTACCTGCTGACCCTGTACTCTGCCAAGCATGATGTCCCTCTCCAGGGACCGATCCCTCCTGACAACATGTCCAAAGTATGTAAGATGCAGTCTTGCCATCTTCGCTTCTAAGGAGCATTCTGGTTGCACTTCTTCCAAGACAGATTTGTTCATCCTTTTGGCAGTCCATGGTATATTCAATATTTTTTGCCAGCGCCACAATTCAAAGGCATCAATTCTCCTTCGATCTTCCTTATTCATTGCTCGGCTTTCCCATGCATATGATGCGATTAAAAATACCATGGCTTGGGTCAGGTGCACCTTAGTCTTCAAGGTGACATCTTTGCTTTTTAACACTTCCAAGAGGTCCTTTGCAGCAGATTTACCCAATGCAGTGCATCCTTTGCTTGCTTGACTGCTGCTTCCATGGCTGCAGTTGCCTGTTTTGAAAAGGAGAAAACATGCTGGGGAGTATTAGGGTCACAACTCTCAATCTACCCTTTGGGTATTAGACATAGGGTCACTATAAGTCGGAACAAACTCAACAGTACCTAACAACAGTAAATATGAGATTTGGTAAATTGGGTACATATCTGAGAAAATAGCACTTCCATAATGGGAACTGAGTAACTGTCGACCCAGAAGAACGATAGGTTTGGAATTTGTGGTGGAAGTTGACACATATCAACGGACGTTTTGTAAGAGAAGCTGGACTAAGGCTTCCAACCAATTCGTTTTGCCTATAGGGTTGCTCGGAAACCCTGGTGGTGTAGTGGATAAGCGCTATGGCTGCTAACCAAGAGGTTGGCTGTTCAGATCCACCAGGCACTCCTTGGAAACGTTATAGAGCAGTTCTACTCTGTCCTACTGGGTCGCTATGAGTCGGAATTGACTGCAATGGTTTTTTTTTTTTTTTTTTTTTTTTTAATATGGTCACTGTGAGTCCTGTGTATGTACAGGTTCTTCATGAGCACAATTAAGTGTTCTGGAATTTCCATTCTTTGCAGTATTATCCACAACTTGTTATGATCCACACAGTTGAATGCCTTAGTGTAGTCAATAAGACACAGGTAAACATCTTTCTGGAATTCTCTGCTTTCAGCCAAGATCCATCTGACATCAGCAGTAATATCCCTGGTTTCACATCCTCTTCTGAATCCGGCCTGAATTTCTGGCAGTTCCCTGTCGATATACTGAAAGATCTTCTGCAATATTTTACTTGCATGTGATATTAATGATATTGTTCGATAATTTCTGCATTTGGTTAGATCACCTTTCTTGGGAATAAGCATAAATACGGATCTCTTGAAGTCAGTTGGCCAGGTAGGTGTCCTCCAAATTTCATGGCATAGATGAGTGAGCAGTTTCAGAGCTGCATCTGTTTGTTGAAACTTCTTGATTGGTATTTTGTCAATTCCTGGAGCCCTGTTTTTCACTAATGCCTTCAGTGCAGCTTGGACTTCTTCCTTCAGTACCGTCAGTTCCTGATCACACGCTACCTCGCGAAACGGTTGAACATCGTCCAATTCTTTATACCATCTTCTTTTGATGCTTCCTGTATCGTTAAATATTTTCCCCATAGAATCCTTCACTATTGTAACTCGAGGTTTCAATTTTTTCTTCAGCTCTTTCAGCTTGAGAAATTCCTGGTGTGTTCTTCCCTTTTGGTTTTCTATCTCCAGCTCTTTGCACATGTCATTATAATACTTGACTTTGTCTTCTTGAGCTACCCTTTGAAATCTTCTGTTCACTTCTTTTACTTCATCATTTCTTCCTTTTGCTTTAGCTATTCGACATTCAAGAGCAAGTTTCAGAGTCTCTTACATCTATTCTGGTCTTTTCTTTCTTTCCTGTCTTTTTAATGACCTCTTGCTTTCTTCATGTATGATGTCCTTGCTCAATTTGTCTGGTCTTTGGCCATTAGTGTTCAACACATTGAATCTATTCTTGAAATGGTCTCTAAATTCAGGTGGGATATACTGAAGTTTGTACTTTGGCTCTTGTGGACTTGTTCTAATTTTCTTTAGTTTCAGCTTGAACTTGCATATGAGCAATTGATGGTCTGTTCCACAGTTGGCCCCAGGCCTTGTTCTGACCAGTGATACTGAGTTTTTCCGTCGTCTCTTTCCACAGATGTAGTCAGTTTGATTCCTGTGTATTCCATCTGGTGAGGTCCATGTGTATAGTTGCTGTTTATGTTGGTGAAAGAAGGTATTTGCAGTGAAGAAGTCATTGGTCTTGCAAAATTCTGTCATGCAATCTCCAGCATTATTCCTGTCACCAAAGCCATATCTCCAACTACTGATCCTTCTTCTTTGTTTCCAACTTTCACATTCCAATCGCCAGTAATTATCAATGCATCCTGACTATATGTTTCATCAATTTCAGATTGCACAAGCTGATAAAAATCTTCAATTGCTTCATCTTTGGCCTTAGTGGTTGGTGCGTAAATTTGAATAATAGTTGAATTAACTGGTTTTCCTTGTAGGCATTTGGGTATTATCCTATCACTGACAGTGTTGTACTTCAGGATAGATCTTGAAATGTTCTTTTTAACAGTGAATGCAGCGCCATTTCTCTTCAAATTGTCATTCCTGGCGTAGTAGACTATATGATTGTCTGATTCAAAATGGCCAATACCAGTCCATTTCAGCTCACTAATGCCTAGGATATTAATGTTTATGCGTTCCATTTCATTTTTGACAATTTCCGATTTTCCTAGATTCATACTTCGCACATTCCAGGTTCCGATTATTAATGGATGTTTGCAGCTGTTTCTTCTCATTTTGAGTCGTGCCACATCAGCAAGTGAAGGTCCTGAAAGCTCTACTCCATCCACGTCATTAAGGTCAACTCTACTTTGAGGAGGCAGCTCTTCCCTAGTCATCTTTTGAGTGCCTTCCAACCTGGGGGGCTCATCATCCAGCACTATATCACACAATGTTCTGCTGCTATTCATAAGGTTTTCACTGGCTAATGCTTTTCAGAAGTAGACTGCTGGGTCGTCTTCCTAGTCTGTCTTAGTCTGGAAGCTCAGCTGAAACCTGTCTACCATGGGTGACCCTACTGGTATCTGAATACCGGTGGCATAGCTTTCAGCATCACAGCAACGTGCAAGACCCCACAGTACAGCAAATTGACAGAGATGTGTTTGGACAGAAAAAAGGGATACTGCGTGGTTTAAAGTCAGGAAAGATGTGCGTCAGGATTGTATCCTTTCACCATACCTATTCAATCTGTATGCAGAGGAAATAATCCAAGAAGCTGGACTATATGAAGAAGAACAGGGCATCTGGATTGGTGGAAGACTCATCAACAACCCGCATTATGCAGATGACACAACTTTGCTGAAAGTGAAGAGGACTTGAAGCACTTACTGATCAAGAAAGATTAAAGAGCACAGCCTTCATTATGGATTGCGCCTCAACATAAAGAAAACAAAAATCCTCACAACTGGACCAATAAGCAGCATCATGATAAGTGGCGAAAAGATTGAAGTTGTCAAGGATTTCATTTTGCTTGGATCCACAGTCAACACCCATGGAAGCAGCAGCCAAGAAATCAAACGACACATTGCATTGGGCAAAGCTGCTGCAAAAGACCTCTTTAAAGTGTTGAAAAGCAAAGATGTCACCTTGAAGACTAAGGTGCACCTGACCCAAGCCACGGTATACATCATATGCATGTGAAAGCTTGAGGATGAATAAGGAAGACAGAAGAATTGATGCCTTTAAATACTGAATATACCATAGACTGCCAAAAGGATGAACAAATCTGTCTTGGAAGAAGTACAACCAGAATGCTCCTTAGACGCAAGGATGGTAAGACTGAGTCTTACATACTTTGGACATGTTGTCAGGAGGGATCAGTCCCTGGAGAAGGACATCATGCTTGGTCAGCGAGAAAGAGGAAGACCCTCAAGGAGATGGATTGATACAGTGACTGCAACAATGGGCTCAAGCGTAACAAAGATTGTGGGCGAGGCGCAGGACTGGGCAGTGTTTGCTTCTGTTGTACATAGGGTCGCTATTAGTAGGAACCAAGTGTAAGGCACCTAACAACAGCAACAACATGAATTGGAATCAACCGAGGGCCACAGGTTTGGCTTTGTTTTTAAGAAGGAATTATTTGGTTCAGAGGTGCTTTGCCTGTGAGGCCAGGAGGTGGGCTCAGTAGTCAGTGTTCAGACCTCTGGGCTACTGGAGGAGGAGCTTGGCTTCCTCTGGCTGGGAACCAGGTGGTCTGACCTGCTTCACAGCTACAGGTCTGGGAGGGTGGGGGCCTGCAGGCTCCCCCCCACAAAGGCCGGCACCGAGAGAAAGAAGCCGCTGGGTGGCAGCAAAGGCTCACAGGTTCCTCCTGTGTGCGGAGGCTCTAGGTCTCTTGCTTCTGTAATTGCTCTAACAGTTTTAGAAATTGAGTGGTTTTAGAATCCGAGTTAGATGGTGTGAGGAGAGACCCCGTTAGTTACTTCCTCCTAGAATTATATTTTTTCCTGACAAAATTTTGCTTCGTTATTCCTGTGGCTGTCCCCGGCTTGGGGAAGGCCATACCCAGCCTGAGCCGCGTGGGGAGCTGCAGGGCGGGAGGGACAGTGGCCGGTTGGCACCTCTGGCTACTAGGGTGCTGGCCCCAGCCCGACGCGCTGAAAACACCTAGAAAATGGCTTTGGGGAGGAGTTCCGCGAGAGTCACTGAGTACCTTGTAAATGTCGCCCCTTGTTCTCAAAACCGATCCCTGCCCCGGCTGACCTTGCACGCCTTCCAGAAAAGGTCAGTGGAGACCTGGCTTGGGACAAATGTGGCGAACAGGGTCCTCTCGTGGCTCGTAAGAGGACCCCGAGGTGGAGTCCTTTGCTGCTTCCTCGGCAGAGTGTCCCTGGGCAGGTGCCGCCTGCCCCGCGAGGAGGGCGCGGGCAGAGGACCTTCAGGGGCGGATAACCCGTGAGCGAGGTACCACGGGCTTACGTGTGCGTACTTACTAATCTGTAGTGCACAGCTTCACCTGTTTTTCACCATACCTTTAAAACCCATGTGAAATGGCGCACCTCGGGTTAGTAAGTACGCACACGTAAGCCCCTGTGTACCTCGCTTCCTGTTCCTCCGTCCAGGTCCCTCTCCCGGCCCAGAGTCGGCGGGGTGCCCCCAGAGGTGACGGGAGGAAGCGGGAGGTGGAAGGAAGAGGAGGTCCCGCCCCACCTCGCTCTCCTTTACGGGAAGTGATGTGGGGCCAGACGGAAAATACCCGCCAACTACCCAAAATCGGGGGACGCGGCTGCCGGAGACAGAGGCGCACTGGACGGCGGCCGAGCCAGGTGAGCCAGGTGGGGGCGCTGGGCAGGGAGGCGGGCTTGGGGCTGGAGGCTGTCACCTCTTTTCGCTCCTGGGGATTTGATCCCTCCAGAAAAGTTGCTTTGCGTCTCCCGGGCCAGCGGACAGAGCCCAGCGGTGACCACCGCCGGGGTGGCGGGGGGTCAGCCGGGGCGAGGGCGCAGTCCCAGCTCGGGCGGGGTCTGCGATCGCTTCCAGGTGGGCATCCAGGTGCAAGGGACCCCTGGGGGGTAAGGAAACGTCACCGGTGGGAGAGGAGGAGGTCCAGGTTTTTCCTAACCGCTCACCTTCTTTCTCCTTTTTCTTTTTTCAGTTTAATTATTTAACGTCTTTACACTTTTGTTGGTTGGTAAACGTCGGGGCGGCAAGCTAGCTGGGTGAAGTAGTTGCTCTTTTTCCTGTCAGTCCTGCAGAAAACCCTACCAGGCAGCCAGGCCTTGGGTCTGGACTCACAGTAGGCTGATGTGCTGACAGGTTTCAGTAATTATTGCCAAAGCCTTGTCTGTGTCCCCATAGACCACCGATTAAGCAAAGTAAGGCCCGAAGTGAAGGAAACCTGTGAGTCCTTGACTTCTCCGCCTGTCGGTCCCTGCTGGCCAGCTGGCCCACGTGGCCCCCAAGCTTGTGCTGCAGGAGCCTCTTCTTTACCAGGTGCGGGCTAACAGCTGTTCTTCCTTCCTGGATGAATTGTCACTTGGACTGTGGAAGTTTTAGGGTGGGGGAGGGAGTGAACATATGCCATACTATTATTGCTGACTTATTTTGTTGGTGCTCTACTACTCCTGTTCCTTCTTTTCAGCTCTCCTAAGAATTTGCTGTAGTGGGAAAAGACCCTGATATTAGCCTTAACGCAGTCTGCAAAACAGGATTTCTGCAGATGATTAGAAATGAAGAAGGGCTGTTACTAAAAAGCTTAGAGGACCTGACTGAGCGCCGTTCTTTTCTGTATTTATGTTGCCTGCCTGCTTGTATCCTCCCTCTTCGTATTTTTTCCTTCTTTTTTAACTTTCTGTGGCATGCCTTAGTTTTTAAGTTTGATGAGGTTCTGTTGATCTGTTTTTTTCTTTTGTTACTTGTGCTTTTGGTGGCATATCTAAGAAGCCATTGCCTAATTCAAAGTCAGAAGATTTGCACTATGTTTTCTAGGTGTTTTGTAACTTTAGCTACTACGTTTAAGTCTTTAATCCATTTTGAGTTAATTTTTGCATATGGTGTGAGGTAGGAGTCCAACTTTATTCTGATTCATGTGGCTATCCAGCTGTCCCCTCACCGTTTTGTTGAAAAGGCTGTTTTTTCCTGCATTGTATTGTCTTGGCACCCTTGTCGAGACTCAGTTGAGGGTAAATGTGAGGGTATTTCTGCACTCTCAGTTCTGTTCCTTTGATCCGTGTGCTTATCCTGTGCTGGTAGCACGCTGTCTGGATTGCTCTTGGTTTGTGGTTCATTTTGAACTTGGGAAGTGTGAGTCCTCCAAATTTGCTCTTCTTTTTCAAGATCGTTGTGGCTGTTTTGAATCCCGTGAGTTTCCATATGAATTTAGAACCAGCTTGGCAATTTCTGCTCCCTTGGTTCTAGATCAGATACAGGAATTTTGAAGTAAGTAGCAATCTCTAGGAACTGGACTCTTAATCTTCCCCTCTGTAGTCTGCTTTTCCCTTTGTATTCTCCATCTCAGTAAATGGCAAATTCTCTCTTGCTCAGGCTAAACGTCCTGGACCCATCCTTCATTCCATTCTTTCTGTCATACCCCTCATCTAATCCCTCAGCAAGTCCTATTGCTTCTACCTTGAGGATGTATCTAGAACATAACCATTTCTCACCACTCCCATTGCTTTTATAAAGCTCATGCCATCTCTGTCACCTGGGTAATTATTGCAAGGCTCCTAAAGGGCCTCCCTACTTCCACTCTGGCCACTCTACACTGCAGCCAGACTGAGCCTTTTAATACTTAAATCAGTAATGCCACCCATACTCTGTTCAATATTCTCCAGTAGCTTGTTATCTCAGAGGAGAAAAGCAGTCCTCATCATGGCCAACCCCTCACGTGGTGTGTGGCTCTCTCTGTTTTAACCTTCTGTCACTCTTCCCTCTGCTTACTCTGCTCCACTCACAATGGCTTTCTTGCAGTTCCTTGAGCATGCATTCGCCTCAGGATTTTGCACTTGCTGTTCCCGCTGCCTGGAATGCTGTTCCCTCAAATGCATGGCTTTTTCACTTATTTCATTAAGATCAAAAGTAATTTCTTTGAAGAGGCCTTGGCTATCTGAAACAGCATCACTCTCCCATTACTTTTTGCCGCCTTATCTTGCCTTGTTTTTCTTCCGAATAGAACACTAACTGTCATGAGAAGCACACAGATAGATAGGTGGGTGGGTGGATGGATGAATGATGACAGATAGATAGATCGATAGTACTGTGTATATCCTAATGCTAGAATATAAGCTCCACGAAGGCCAGGAATTCGTCCCTGTGGTGTGGTGTCCCTAGCACTTAGAATGCTTTCTCACACATTGCACTCAATAAATGAATGAAAAGGGAATGGAGGACTGAGAAATGAGGATCACCGTACTGTTTTTTTTCTCACTAGTCCTTCTCACTTTATCTGTAAGAGAAATGGCCTCAGATATGTCAGTGTCTCTGAAGCCTTTCTTCTTCTAGCATCTTATTTCCCCCAAGATAACAGCCTTACGCTCCTTGGAGAGGGAAAGGTCAAATGAGTACAAAGATGAAGGCTTTTTGGTCTTTTTCCTGGTGGCAGCAGGGAGCCCTCTGCTTTGCAGCCTGGGCTGACTGGACAGGGCCGTGCAGCACCCGTCTCTGGTGCTTTGGCCTCTTGTGCTGATCGAGGCAGAGAGTGAGGTTCTTTGAAGTTAAAGGAAATAGAAATTCATTTCTTACTGAATATCTTGCAGTATAGTCATTAATCTTTCTCTGGTTTTTAACAGAAATTGCTAACTCTGAGCCTGATTTCGGCATTTAATTACACACTGCTTTGGACTGTCAACTGTTAGGTATATGTTTGTCCATGGCTAGATTTTAACATTTTGGAGGCAGAACATGACTTCAGCTTATTTTTGAGTCTTATCTTGCAAGAAATCTTGGACAAAATAAGTGTTCAGTAAACTCTGAATGTATCGATAAGTTAATGGGTAAACCTGGAGTTTATTTTCATCGTTGGAAACTTCTAGCACGTATATTTAATTTCTCTTAGTCACTAGCTGCCAGTATCTTGTTATAGTCCACCATCCTGCCACTGACGAAAGGACGGCATTGCTGCAGTTGAGTGTGGTTTCCCACAGCGCTTTCCCAGTGAGAATTAAATTAATTGGCTTAGGGAATATGGTAATTAACTCTCTACGTTATTTTTTATTTATTTTTATTTTATCCTATTTTTTTATTGAACTTTAGGTGAAGGTTTACAGAACAAACTAGTTTCTCATCAGTCAGTACATACGTTGTTGTATGACATTGGTTAAGAACCCCACCACGTGTTAACACTCTCCCTTCTCAACCCGGGGTTCCCTATTACCAGCTTTCCTGTTCCCTCCTACTTTATAGTCCCCACCCCAGGGCTGGTGTTCCCCTTTAGTCTTATTTTGTTCCATGGGCCTGTTCAATCTTTGGCTGAAGGGTAAGCCTCAGGAGTGGCCTCATTACTGAGCTGAAAGGGTGTTCAGGGGCCATACTCTCAGGGTTTCTCCAGTCTCTGTCAGGCCAGCAAGCCTGGTGTTTCTTCCTTAGAATTTTGTTCTGCATTTTTCTCTAGCTCTGTCCGGGACCCTTTCTTGTGATCCCTGTGAGAGCAGTCAGTGGTGGTAGCCGAGCACCATTTAATTATACAGGACTCAGTCTGGTGTAGGCTGTGGTAGTTGTGGTCCATTAGTCCTTTGGACTAATCTTTCCCTTGTGTCTTTAGTTTTCTTCATTCTTCCTTGCTCCCGAAGGGGTGAGACCAGTGGAGTATCCTGGCGGCCACTCATAGGCTTTTAAGACCCCAGGTGTTACTTGCCAAAGTAGAATGTGGAACATTTTCTTTATGAACTCTGTTATATCAGTTGAGCTAGATGTTCCCTGAGACCATGGTCCCCACAGCCCTCAGCCCAGCAATTTGGTCCCTCGGGGAATTTGGATGTGTCTATAAAAAAAAATTTTTTTTTTTTTATGGAGCTACCATGGAAACCCTGGTGGTGTAGTGGTTAAGTGCTACGGCTGCTAACAAAAGGGTCGGCAGTTCGAATCCGCCAGGCGCTCCTTGGAAACTGTATGGGGCAGTTCTATCCTGTCCTATAGGGTCGCTATGAGTCAGAATCGACTCGATGGCACTGGGTTTGGTTTTGGTTTTACAGAGCTACCATGGCCCTGCCTTGTACAGGCTGTGCTGGCTTCCCCTGTATTGTGCACTGTCTTAACCTTCACCAAAATTGCCATTTATCTATTGTTTTTCCATCCCCACCCTTGCCCTCTCTCATAACCATCAAAGATTGCTTCTTTTTGTATATAAACCTTTTCATGAGTTCTTACAGTAATGGTCACATACGATATTTGACCTTTCGTGAATGACTTATTTTACTCAGCATAATGCCCTCCACATTCATCCATGTTATAAGATGCTTCACAGATTCACCACTGTTCTTTATCGTTGTGTAATACTCCATTGTGTATAGGTACCGCAATTTGTTTATCCATTCATCTGTTGATGGGCATCTAGGTTGTTTCCGTCTTTTTGCTTTTGTGAACAGTGCTGCAGTGAACATGGGTGTGCATCTGTCTATTTGTGTGATGACTCTTATTTCTCGAGGATATATTCTTAGGAGTGGGATTGCTAGATCATATGGTATCTATGTTATTTTTTAAACTGAATCTGCCTTCTGATGTTTTTTAAGCTTGTCTTGGAATGTGCCTTATTACAAAATATGAAAGAATTGTTCTTACACATATGTGTGTGTGTAATGTTCTCCTAAGAAATTAATAGGTCTAATTCCTTCTGAAAAATAAAACGGGGTTTGCAGGTTTAAAGTCTGAGCTCCTAAGAAGCAAAATTGTCTTGCCGTTGTTAAAACAAGATGCGTTTCTGAAGAGAGTGGTTCTCCCTCCCGCAGCCTTTGCTTTTTATGACCAGTGCAGGTTTTGCTGGAGCCATGTTTGTTGCTCTGCCTCTTGCTCGGGAGATGTGAGTTTATGATCTGGTTTCCCTTAAGCTGATTACCTTGGGAGTAGCATGAACACTGAGTTGGAGGCAGGGATAAAGGTTTTTAATTCACTTTACGCTCACCGCATGAGGCGTGTGGAATAGTGAGCACCCAGCTTGTCTTGGCCTCACTGTCTGGTCAGGCTGTACTCTCGTGGGCACACCATGTTCACTTTCCCGTACAACTGAGGTCTGGTAACACTCCTGTCTTACCTACTGTCAAGTAAAGTTAGATGCCTAACTTGCTCAAGAGGAATGCTGGAAGATTTATTCCTCTTTTCCTGCTTTTTTTTTTTTTTTGCCTCTGTCTGTGTTACCCTTGAGCCCAAAGAAGGCCTCTCATTTGGTGCCTCAGCCATGCACCACTAAAGTATATGGAACCAGACTTTTTGGCTCTTAAAACTGAACGTTTGATGTGGGGTCAGAGGCAGGGTTGCCAGATTTACCAAATTAAGAAAAAGTTAAATTTGCATTTAGATAAACAGCAAATTTTTTTTTTCACTATTAGTATGTCCCATGCAGTATTTGGGGCATACTTACACTAACAAAATATGCAATATTTGAGACACAATTATGTTAAAAATACTCATCGTTTGAATTGCAAATTTAACTGGACGTCCTGTATTTTATCGGGCAACCCTAGTCGGCGGTCAGGTTTGTGCACAGGAAATGCATTAATTGTGATAACGTCTGAAGAATGACCAAGCATTGTATATTCGTCTCAAGGAAGGAAGGAGAGGACTTGTCAACTCAGGGAGTATTAAAACTAGAAGGAAGTTTGAGAGCATTTAGTTTTATGTCTTTTATAGTTAAGGACATTCACATCCAGAGAGGTTAAGCCACTTGGCCAAAGCCACACAGAGGTGGTGGCAGAGCTAGAACTAGAGCTCCGGGTCCAGTGGTGGGTCTGCTGTGCTGACTTTTCCCTTAGGAGAGCAGGTGCAAGTTGCTTGTGTTTCAGTGTTAACCCTTAGCCACTCCGTTGTCATCCACCTGTGGTCACTTCTGTGCTGTCCTTCGTCCCCCATGTGCCAGACAAAGCCATTCTTGTGAGACACCTTTGGTTTTCCTGACTGCCACGTGGCTGTTGAAAGACACCGTTTGGATGTATTCCTTGTTATGATGCCAGAAGCTTGTAGTTCAATGTGTTTTTACTTGTTTTAAAGTCTTACTAATATTTTAGTTCCTTTTTCAGTTTTTATTACAAGGTTCTTTCTTTAAGTAGACATACCAAGAGTAATTCTACGACAATCGAATGCTGTCTTATCGAAAGCCTGCTTGCTTTGAGCAGCCTAACCAAAAACAAAAAAACAAACCCTTTGCCTGTCAAGTCGATTCCGACTCATAGTGACTGTATAGGACAGACTAGACCTGCCCCATAGGGTTTCCAAGGAGCAGCTGGTGGATTCAAACTGCCGATGTTTTGGTCAGCAGCCAAGCTCTTTAACCACTGTGCCACCAGGGGTCCTTGAACAGTCTACCCCTCTAAAATTCCCTTGTATTTTAATAAGGTAAATATGGAAGATATATGGCAAGTATCAAAATAGATAGGTAGGTATATATGACTTGTCCCTTAGAAATGTGTCCTTTTTAAACACTGGATTGTTTTACTGTAATTATTTTTAAAATTCTATTTATTTTGCTGTTGTTGTTGTTGTAAATATACACATCAAAACATACACCAATTCAACAGTTTCTACATGTCCAATTCCGTGACATTGACTATATTCTTTGATTTGTGCAACCATTCTCACCCTCCTTTTCTGTGTTGTTCCTTCTCCATTAACAGAGGCTTGTTGCCCCCTAACCTTCCATTTGATCTTTCCAGTTGCTGTTGTCCGTTTGATCCCATAAACATAGTTCTTGAAAGAGCATCATTATCAGCTTAAATGAGCAAATATTAAGGCAGACATTCTTTACTAGTTAAGCTAAACTATTGTTTAGTTTTAAGAAAACTTCAGGGGATATTTTTGGTTAAAGCTTTAAAGATTACCTCAGGGCAATAGTTTCAGTTTCATTATTATTATTTTTTAAAGTTATTTGTGCATATTTAAGAAAGCATTCTTGAAAATGAACATGCTTTTTCTACCTGACAACTAGAATACCAAATTTCAAAGCCACTGATCTTGTTTTTTTCACAGCTTCGTTGGTTAATTCATCTAAAGCCCTACCATCTGTCAGGTCAAAGCATAATAATGAAATTGGTTTCCAAGAGACTGAAGAATCTGTTGGTTCTTATTTCCTGTTGCTCATCTACCCAGCCCTCAGAGCATGATCCCACCACAGAGGAGGGTGGCCAGGTCCTAGCTGAGTATGGCTATAAACTTATCTCTTGTGTGTTCTATCATTAAAAACAAGGAAAAGGTCTCAATCAGCTAGTTAAATATGATCGTAGTTAAACTTGATGTACTAGCCCTATTATGGGGGCAAATGAGACATACTGAAATAGATCATTACTTAAATGTTCATTTGAGCAAGGTATGAAAATACCTCGGCATTTATTAATATAATCCATGGCTATGGTTGCAATTTCTGTTTCTTGCTGTGTGTGTTTAATTTTTGGAATGGATATCACCACTGCAAGGGAGTGACCCCAGGAACGAGTGCCGAGGTCTGGCCGACCTAGGAAAGATGAGGTATGGTCTCTCCAGTCAGATACTGGAGACCAAATGTGACCAAGCAAGCTGCTGGCTGTCCTTGGCTTGGCTTCTCTTGTAGGGATAAGGCCAGCTGTCCACACTTCTCTCTGTTTTAGGCACAGAGGACCAGGAAGTGGGTTATGGTATTTCCTTAGGGAGTGATCCACCCCTGTGTACCAGAGCTCCTACTCAAAGGTGGAGGAACCAACAGTACCAGAATCAGGAGGCCGGTTTTTAGTCTCAGTATTGCTGATAATTAATTATGTGATATTACACGTTTGGTTCTCAATCGGGGGCAACCCCTCCACCCACTCCCCCCCGCCGAGGACATCTGGCAATGTCTGGAGACATTTTGGGCCACATAACTTGGAAGTTACTACTAGCACCTAGCGGGTAGAGGCCAGGATGCTGCTAAACATCCTACAATACACATGACGGCCCCCACAACAAAGAATTATCTGGTCCAAAATGTCAGTAGCGCCAAGGCTGAGAAACCCTGCACTAGGCTGGGGATTGGACCTCTCTGGTCTGCAACTTCCTGAGTTACACGTTCTCTCCATCATGTAAGCTTATCTAAGCCTAACTCCGCTGCTGTGGTCTTTCTAAACTTTTCTTCACTCCAGTCCTAAGCCATGAAATGTAGCCTAGGCCCCAGACATCTGTATCTTCTTTTTTTTAATCTCCACAAGTGATTTGACAGGCTTTTAGGACTGACAGCCACTGCCCTCAGGGATCATGTGGGAGTGAGGTCCTTGTGGGGGGGACAGGTCAGCTGTATGAGAGACGTGGATCCTGTGGGGACAGCCTGCCAATAGGAAGTGATGGCCCTGTCTGTGGTGCCTGTCTGCTGTGTGATTCCATGTGGGCAGAAGCCTGCCAGGAAGACCTCAGTGAGTGCTGTGGGTGACCTATCTCTCAGTGTCTCTGCATAACTGGCTCTCACATGACCAAGAGCATCTATTTCCCGCATTTCCAGCTGGCCACTGTACCCTTATGCCAGAGGTGCCTCAGACATCAGAGTTACTCAAGGAAATAGTAAGACAGGACATTTTTTTCAATAACACCCCTGCTTCCTGCTTAACTAGAGACTCTCTCAAGATTAAAGTCAACAACAAAGACCTCGCTGTGAGTCATCGGTCCATTTGCCACCCAGATGAGGAAACCTCATTTGTTGCCCTTACAGCCTCGTGAGGCTTAGAGCTGGGAGGGACCTTAGGGACATACATGATGGCTAGGATGCTCAGCCTCCCTCCCTCCAAAGAGCTTCAGAGTCCTGCCTGGGGCTGTTGCATGGCTAATTGATGGCAGAGAGTGTTCTGGAAGGCCATTCTGCTGGCTCCCTGTTGTGTTTTTTCCATGCCTTTATGCTAATGTTTCTTGATTATAACCAAGGGTCAGAAAACAATCCAAAATTTTTTTTTTTTGTTGTTCCAAGGAAGTGACTTTCAGATGGCACTTTGCCAACAGCCAGTATCTCCCCCTTGAACCCTCCTGAAGTATCACAGGCACAAGAAAGAAGTATCTTATGATTCTCACCTCTATCAGAGCAGTTGAGAAATATTGAGTGCCTGCTATGTGCGAAAGGCCACCTCGTTTCTCCCCTGTACTGATGTTTTCCTGGTCCTACTCTCCCTCCAGCCCCTACTGTAGTCCATTCTTTAAAAAAAATGGATCTTTTAAAAATCAGGGAGGCGGAGCCAAGATGGCGGACTAGGCAGACGCTACCTCGGATCCCTCTTACAACAAAGACACGGAAAAACAAGTGAATCGATCACATACATAACAATCTACGAACCCTGAACAACAAACACAGATTTAGAGACGGAGAACGAACTAATACGGGGAAACAGCGATTGTTTCCAGAGCCTGGAGCCAGCGTACCAGTCAGGTACGGCACAAGCACAGAGACCTGCTCCACCCCCCTGAACTAACCCCGGGAGGGGGACCAGCCGGTTCCACGGGTGGTGTGGGACGCAGCCTTTAGGAGAAGTCCCCGGGAGGCAGTGACTGATCTTGGAGCAGAAAGAGCAGCATCCGAGCCGGGGAACCATCCCACAGAGATTTGGACTGCACGCAGGTACGCCATAAACACGGAGAGTTGCTCCACCCCCTGAACTAACCCCGGGAAGGTGACCAGCCGGGTCGCGCGGGCGGCGTGGGACGCAGCCGGTAGGAGAAGTCCCCGGGAGGCAGCGACTGGTATTGGAGCGGGGAGAACAGCGTTCCAGCCGGGACACTCGGTCGCGGCACAAGCACGGGGAGCTACTCCACCCATCTGAACTAACCCCGGGAGGGGGCCCACCTGGTTCACGGGGGCGGCACGGCCACGCGGCTGGAGGGACGAGAAGTCCCCGGGAGGCAGCGACTGATTTTGGAGTCGAGAGTGCACCGTCCCAGTAGGGAAGCCTTGACGCTGGGCGTGGGGCTGGAAGCGGAGGATCTGACCGTGACTCCAGCGGGCCAGACTCCCTGGGGGCAATCTCCACACAGCCAGCACACATAGGCGACGCGCCCGCGGGAATCTCAGATATAATAGTCATTCCAAGCAAGACAAGCAACTCTGGCTATATTCTGAGGTGCTACTCTCCTATCTCTCTGTTCCCTCCCCCACCCTCCCCAGGCGGCTTCATTAACATCTGAATAGCCTGAGCCAGAGGGAGAACTCTGATAGGGATCTGACTGCTGTTTTTTTTTAGCGGATTTTCTGGAAAAACTAGTTTCCCAGTGATGGCTCGGAGACAACAATCCATATCAAACCACTTAAAGAAGCAGACCGTGACAGCTTCTCCAACCCCCCAAACAAAAGAATCAAAATCTTTCCCAAATGAAGATACAATTTTGGAATTATCAGATACAGAATATAAAAAACTAATTTACAGAATGCTTAATGATATCACAAATGAAATTAGGATATCTGCAGAAAAAGCCAAGGAACACACTGATAAAACTGTTGAAGAACTCAAAAAGATTATTCAAGAACATACTGGAAAAATTAATAAGTTGCAAGAATCCATAGAGAGACAACATGTAGAAATCCAAAAGATTAACAATAAAATAACAGAATTAGACAACACACTAGGAAGTCAGAGGAGCAGACTCGAGCAATTAGAATGCAGACTGGGACATCTGGAGGACCAGGGAATCAACACCAACATAGCTGAAAAAAAATCAGATAAAAGAATTAAAAAAAATGAAGAAAACCTAAGAATTATGTGGGACTCTATCAAGAAGGATAACCTGCGGGTGATAGGAGTCCCAGAACAGGGAGGGGGGACAGAAAACACAGAGAAAATAGTTGAAGAACTTCTGACAGAAAACTTCCCTGACATCATGAAAGACGAAAGGATATCTATCCAAGATGCTCATCGAACCCCATTTAAGATTGATCCAAAAAGAAAAACACCAAGACATATTATCATCAAACTCACCAAAACCAAAGATAAACAGAAAATTTTAAAAGCAGCCAGGGAGAAAAGAAAGGTTTCCTTCAAGGGAGAATCAGTAAGAATATGTTCTGACTACTCAGCAGAAACCATGCAGGCAAGAAGGGAATGGGACGACATATACAGAACACTGAAGGAGAAAAACTGCCAACCAAGGATCATATATCCAGCAAAACTCTCTCTGAAATATGAAGGCGAAATTAAGATATTTACAGACAAACACAAGTTTAGAGAATTTGCAAAAACCAAACCAAAGCTACAAGAAATACTAAAGGATACTGTTTGGTCAGAGAACCAATAATATCAGATATCAGCACAACACAAGGTCACAAAACAGAACGTCCTGATATCAACTCAAATAGGGAAATCACAAAAACAAATTAAGATTAATTAAAAAAAAAATACACATAACAGGGAATCATGGAAGTCAATAGGTAAAAGATCACAATAATCAAAAAGAGGGACTAAATACAGGAGGCATTGAACTGCCATATGGAGAGTGATACAAGGCGATATAGAACAATACAAGTTAGGTTTTTACTTAGAAAAATAGGGGTATATAATGAGGTAACCACAAAAAGGTATAACAACTCTATAACTCAAGACAAAAACCAAGAAAAACGTAACGACTCAACTAACATAAAGTCAAACACTATGAAAGTGAGGATCTCACAATTTACTAAGAAAAACGCCTCAGCACAAAAAAGTATGTGGAAAAATGAAATTGTCAACAACACACATAAAAAGGCATCAAAATGACAGCACTAAAAACTTATTTATCTATAATTACCCTGAATGTAAATGGACTAAATGCACCAATAAAGAGACAGAGAGTCACAGACTGGATAAAGAAACACGATCCATCTATATGCTGCCTACAAGAGACACACCTTAGACTTAGAGACACAAACAAACTAAAACTCAAAGGATGGAAAAAAGTATATCAAGCAAACAATAAGCAAAAAAGAAGAGGAGTAGCAATATTAATTTCTGACAAAATCGACTTTAGACTTAAATCCACCACAAAGGATAAAGAAGGACACTATATAATGATAAAAGGGACAATTGATCAGGAAGACATAACCATATTAAATATTTATGCACCCAATGACAGGGCTGCAAGATATATAAATCAAATTTTAACAGAACTGAAAAGTGAGATAGATACCTCCACAATTATAGTAGGAGACTTCAACACACCACTTTCGGAGAAGGACAGGACATCCAGTAAGAAGCTCAACAGAGACACGGAAGATCTAATTACAACAATCAACCAACTTGACCTCATTGACTTATACAGAACTCTCCACCCAACTGCTGCAAAATATACTTTTTTTTCTAGCGCACATGGAACATTCTCTAGAATAGACCACATATTAGGTCATAAAACAAACCTTTGCAGAGTCCAAAACATCGAAATATTACAAAGCATCTTCTCAGACCACAAGGCAATAAAACTAGAGATCAATAACAGAAAAACGAGGGAAAAGAAATCAAATACTTGGAAAATGAACAATACCCTCCTGAAAAAAGCCTGGGTTATAGAAGACATCAAGGAGGGAATAAGGAAATTCATAGAAAGCAACGAGAATGAAAATACTTCCTATCAAAACCTCTGGGACACAGCAAAAGCAGTGCTCAGAGGTCAAATTATATCAATAAATGCACACATACAAAAAGAAGAAAGAGCCAAAATCAGAGAACTGTCCCTACAACTTGAACAAATAGAAAGTGAGCAACAAAAGAATCCATCAGGCACCAGAAGAAAACAAATAATAAAAATTAGAGCTGAACTAAATGAATTAGAGAACAGAAAAACAATCGAAAGAATTAACAAAGCCAAAAGCTGGTTCTTTGAAAAAATTAACAAAATTGATAAACCATTGGCTAGACTGACTAAAGAAATACAGGAAAGGAAACAAATAACCCGAACAAGAAATGAGAAGGACCACATTACAACAGAACCAAATGAAATTAAAAGGATCATTTCAGATTATTATGAAAAATTGTACTCTAACAAATTTGAAAACCTAGAAGAAATGGATGAATTCCTGGAAAAACACTACCTACCTAAACTAACACATTCAGAAGTAGAACAACTAAATAGACCCATAACAAAAAAAGAGATTGAAACGGTAATCAAAAAACTCCCAACAAAAAAAAGTCCTGGCCCGGACGGCTTCACTGCAGAGTTCTACCAAATTTTCAGAGAAGAGTTAACACCACTACTACTAAAGGTATTCCAAAGCATAGAAAATGACGGAATACTACCCAACTCATTCTATGAAGCCACCATCTCCCTGATACCAAAACCAGGTAAAGACATTACAAAAAAAGAAAATTATAGACCTATATCCCTCATGAACATTGATGCAAAAATCCTCAACAAAATTCTAGCCAATAGAATCCAACGACACATCAAAAAAATAATTCACCCTGATCAAGTGGGATTTATACCAGGTATGCAAGGCTGGTTTAATATCAGAAAAACCATTAATGTAATCCATCACATAAATAAAACAAAAGACAAAAACCACATGATCTTATCAATTGATGCAGAAAAGGCATTTGACAAAGTCCAACACCCATTCATGATAAAAATCAGATCACACCCCTCTTCTGCTTAAAATTCCCCAGTGTGTTCATTGCAGCAAGTATAAAGTCCAAATGCCTGTAACTGTGATCTAGGAGGGTCTCGGTGTCTGGGCCCTACTGGCCTCCCTGAACTCAGCTTGTCCCTGTGTCTCCATCTCTAGCCTCACTTACTTCCTTTCTGTTTGTTGAGATGCAAAGCTGGGCCCTATCTCAGGGCCCGGGCAAGTGTCCTTGGCTTCCTCAGTGCTTTTCCTCTAGATCCCCACCTGGCTGTTCCCTTTGGCATCAATTCAGATTTAATTTCAAATGTCACCTTCTCAGAGCGCCTTCTCTGACCACCCTACTGAAGGTAGCCTTCCGTCACTCTCTACCCTATTATTTGTCTTACTGTCTTCATAGCACTTAGGACTATTTGAAGTGATTTAGTTTTTGTGTTCACCTGTTTACTCTCTGTCTCTTCCTGCTAAAATGTACTCTTTGCGGGGGCAGGGACTTTGTTTTGTATATCACTGTATGCTTAGCGCCTAGAATAACAGCTGGCGTGTGGTAGGTGATAAGTTAGTAATGAATGAATGAATGAATAAGCAACCTAGAAGTTGGTGTTAGAGAAGATTGCTTTACAGAGTGAGTCCTATGTAATTTGTAGTTTTCTCTACTTATTGGACTTTATTTTATTTTTTAAACTGAAATTGGAATGCCAGTTTACTGATACATGAGAAATGAACAGTTAATCAGTCTGGATTCTTTTATTTGAGGACTAGTGTATTTGCTTCCTGTAGTAAAAACTCCATGGGAGACAGATATAAAAGGAGAATGCTACTTGGTAGTCACAGACTCAGGGCACAGGGACCTAGAATCATAAAGGTCCTAGGGCCTTAATGCTGGAGGAGGCCTGAGAGATTCCTGCTGTAATGTTTCCCCGAAGCTGGCTGGTCATGGAAATCACAGAAGGTGTTTTTGTTTAAAACATGCACACACGGCAACACATTTTTCAGTCTCTCCTCTGGAGATTCTAATTCATTAGGTTCGGGGTTGGAGCTAGGAATTTACACTTTATTCAAAATGCTGCCCTAGAGATTGGTGATGCATGGCTAGGTTTGGGACTAAGTGTCCAAGCCCACATCCATTCCCAGTGTGTGAACGGAGGCTGGAAGACATCACGTGCGTCTCTGGGTGTTTCACAGCTGGTGAGCGGCGGGGGAGGCGGGGTGAAGCTCTCTGCACTGCTCAAGAACCATAGGGAGGAAGATGCTCAGGGCCAGAGGTGGGCAGCCCAGGCTCGGAAATTGTCGGCTTATTACATTCTTTTTTTTAATTTTTTACATGTGGCTTACCAGTCTGGAGTCAGACAGGAAATGCATACAGCACAAGTTTATTTACTTATTATAAAGTGTCAGATCGATTGGATATTAGATAATGGGGCTACAGGGTGATTCCTGCAAAGCAGTAGCATCTACTACCTGGCAACTTTTTTAGAAATGCAAATTCTTGGCCCTCCCCCAGACATACTGAATCAGAAACTCTAGTGATGCAGCCCAGCAATCTGTGTTTTAAAGCCATCCAGGTGACCCTGAGCACCCTGAAGTTAGAGAACCACTGTGTACAGGTACATCTTACAGCCCAACTAATGGTTAAAGCTGCAGATCCCAACCTTTGTAGCTGATGACTCATAAATATCAAGGCCTTCACTTAAGCTAGCCATCTGCTTTCCTTGGCGGTGTTTATTAAAAACATGACCTATGGTTATAAATCTTCACCAATGCCATACATAACAAAGGCGGGGGAGTGGACGGGCAGTTACTGAGCACCTGCTGCATATGAGGCACTGTGCTTGATGTTGTTGTTACCTCATTTAATTCTCACAACAATCCCTCATGGTAGGCATTATTACCCCTTTTCTGCAGATTTGGAATTGGAGGCTGGTAGAGGTTAAGTACCTCCCGTGATCTTCACATACAGGTTGTTTGCCTGGTTATAGTTGGGCATTTTGCTATCTGCTGCCTCTCAAGAATGGTGGCTCTCAGACCTTATGCATAATCAGGAATCTTCTGGGAAGCTTGTTATAAATGTGGACTCCCTAGGCCTCCCACCCAGAGTTCCTAACTCAGAGCCTGGGGTGGGACCCAGGATTTTGGATTTTCATTAAGTACCCAGGTGATTCTGCTGCCAGTGGGCAACAGACCAGTTTTGGAGAAATACTGTCCTGGATCGGTTTACTTCTGCCCTGGTGGTTAGACCATGTGACCCGCACCCTGAGCTTCTGTGTCCTCAGTGTTGTCTCTGCAGTCTGTAGGTACTGGGTAGAGGCGTCGGCAGGTGAAATACAAGGACAGCAGGAGAAAGCTCTGGAGCCTGCATGGAGAAGCTAGTCACATGTCTGTCTGTCTGTCTGTTTCTGCTCTCTGTGCCTCTCACAGAGCTCCCAGGCCATGTTTTGGCTTTGAGTCCTTGCAGTCCTTTCCGTTATCTACCCCAAATTGCCCAACTTTTCTTATAGCAACTTTGTCCTTGTATTGGTGGGGTGCACGGATGCAGGCAACTTCCTCTAGGCTTGATATCTACAGAGTAAAGGGTTGCTTCAACTTTTGAGGGCAGAAATGATGTCTCATCTTTTTGGTGATAAGATCATAGTTCATGAATGATTTGCTAATCCATTAGGAGACTGAATGATTTGTAACATAAAGGAAAACAGTGAGATGCAAACTTAAAAAAGAACTTCAGGTGTGATGTCTGATGCCCTTCTTGTGAGTTGTTAGTTGCCGTTGAGTTGGCTGTGACTCATGGTGACCTCTAGTAAAACAGAACAAAACATTGTCTGGTCCTGCGCCATCTTCACGATCACTGGTGTCTTAGTTATCTAGTGGTACCATAACAGAAACGCCACAAGTGGATGGCCTTATCAAACAGAAGCTTATTCTCTCACGGTCTAGTAGGGTAGAAGTCTGAATTCAGGGCATCCGCTCCAGGGGAAGGCCTTCTCTCTGTGTCGGCTTTGTAGGAATGTCCTTGTCGTCAATCTTCTCGTTGTCTAGGAGCTTCTCAGCACAGGAACCCTGGGTCCAAAGGACATGCCCTGCTCCCGGCGCTGATTTCTTGGTGGCAGGAGGTCCTCATGTCTCTCTGCTCACTTCTCTCTTCTATGTCTCGAAAGAGATTGGCTCGAGACCCAACCTAATCTTGTAGATTGAGTTCTGCTTTATCACCATAACTGCTGCTAATTCCATCTTGTCGACATCATAGAGATAGGATTTCTAACACATAGGGAAGTCACATCAGGGGACAAAATGGTGGACAATCACATAATACTGGGACTCATGGCCCAGCCAAGTTGACAGATATTTTGGGGGGACACAAGTCAATCCATGCAATTGGTATGCTCAAGTCTATTGTTGTGTCCACTGTGTGTTTTGAGTGCCTTCCAACCTCGGGGGCTCGTCTTCTAGCACTATATTGGATGATATTCTTTAGTAATCCTTGGGGTTTTCATTGGCTAATTTTCAGAAGCAGGTTGCCAGGCCTTCCTTCCTAGTCTGTCTTAGTCTGGAAGCTCCACTGAAACCTGTTCACCATGGGTGACCCCACTGGTATTTGAACAGAACTGCCCCATAGGGTTTCTTAGGTTGTTGTATTTAGGGGAGCATATTGCCAGGTCTTTTCTTCTGTGGAGCCACTGATGGGTTTGAACCGCAGACTTTTTGGTTAGCTTAACCATCGCACCACCAGGGCTGCTAAGGTGGGAGTAGGGAGAATGAAGACAGGAAATTAATGCAGCGGTCAGAGGCCACTTTCATGTAGGGGCAAACAAACCTTAATAAGATTAGCCATTACTGAACATTTATGACATGCTGAACGCTATTCTAAGCACTTGGTGTGTATTGCATAACATTTTTTTAGTTGCCAACTCATGGTGACCCCATGTTTGTCAGAGTAGAACTGTGCTCCACTGGGTTATTCATGGCTGATTTTTCAGAAGTAGATCACCAGGCCTTTCTTCTGAGGTGCCTTTGGGTGAACTAGAATCTCCAGCCTTTCAGGTAGCAGGTGAGTGCATTAACCAATTATCCCACCCTTATGTAATGTAATCCTTATAAAACAAATCTGTTATTATCCCTGTTCCAAAGATGAGGAAACCGAGGCAGAGAGAGAAAGCAACTTGCTCAAGGTCACACAGTCAGCAAGTGGTAAAGCAGAGGTTCAAGGCTTGGCAGTCTGTCTCCAGAGCCCAGGTTCTCAACATCCTGCAGGTGTAGCCTAGCAAGTGAACCCTTTCACGCCCAGCGGTATATACAGAGACCATGAACCTTTCAGCCACTGTGGTTTATTGGGAAGCTTTTGTACCACTGACAGCATGTGCTGCTGCGAGGCAGGGGACTTTGTAGTTGTTGGAAGCTGAAGAAACAGGTGTGTGCTGCAAACTACTGTTTTCACAGGGTATTGAGTGAGGTGTCTGAATTTTTGGTAGGAAAATAGAAATTTTGAAAATTTTTATTTGTTACACATAGGTACCAATAGACCTCGGTGGGGACTCTGGGGCATAATTAGTGGTACTTCATAGGTACCGCTGAACACTTAGGGTAGACTTGTGGGAAGGGGCAAGAAAAAAAGAAATTCATACTAACTACCAAAGCTTCAGACACACTCAATGATTCAGCATGACTCCATTAATAAAAACACATGGTGTCAACAAAACAATTAAAAGCAGAAAATAATTGAGATACCAGAGGGTTAAGAATGTTTATGGCAATGCCCTGAATCATTGGAGGAAAAAAAAAAAAAAAATTAAAGCACTGGTATTACCCTTTATTTTGCATAAATTAATTTTTAAGATTTTATCATGGTTGTATGTAGACTTAAGGAGCCCTGATGGTGCAGCAGTTAAGTGCTCAGCTGCTAACCAAAAGTATGGCGGATTTGAACCCACCTGCTGCTCTGTGGGAGAAAGGTGTGGCAGTCTGCTTCCCTAAAGATTACAGCCTTGGGAACCCTATGGGGCAGTTCTACTCTGTCCTGTAGGAGCGCTATGAGTCGGATTGGACTCAAGGCATCGGTTTTTTTTTTGTTGTTGTTGTTATACATGGACATACAAAGAGTCAAGTAGTTCTGCAAGGCTTGTTATGAAGAACTAGCAGACTCCCTTCCCGCAGGCCACTTCCTGCTCCTCAGGCAGTCGCTTTCAGTTCTTGCTGTTAGCTGACTCTTGCTGGTAGCTTCGTCCCATTTCTGTTGTTCATTTTTCAGTTTTAGGCATTATCTGTTGACACTTTATGATGACAGAGGAGAATGTAGCTCATTCCTCTACCTGCCCCTGCCACACCTGTGAAACTTTTCTACCCCCTGCTCCCAGCATAGCTACATCACAATTTTAGTTAGATCTGCATTTTGCAGGCTTTTTAAAAATTGATTTTATTAATGATTCAGTGTTTATTTTCCTTTTAAAAAAATTGCTATAAGTGTGTATTGCATGAATAGCAGAAAAGTTTGACTCCTATTCCTCACTCTCCTTCTTCCTCTGTTGCTCCAGGTGAATGGAGAGCAATTATTGAGCCTTGAAAGCCTGCTTGCAAGCTTTTAAGACTCCAGGCACTATGCAAAGAACAGAAGCAGTAAACATGTTATGAGGCCGATTAACTGGGTTGTCCTATGTAACCATGGCCCTAAACCTCCAAACCAAAAACCAAATCCTATAAGGTTTTTGGTTGTATATAAGCAGCTTCAAGCAGCTACTCTATTTTTTTTTTTTTTGTAGTTTTAAATATACCTACCACACAGGTTTTGGCAATTTGGCTTTTTTACAGGTGTACAACTTATTGACAACAATTACACTAATTGGCTGTGCAACCCTACCCTTAATCAATGCAGTATTTTCATCATTATTAACCCCCCTTTTCCCCCTACCTCCTACCCCTGGTAACAACTAATAAACTTTGTTCTCTATACATTCGCCTTTTCTTGTATTTTTATATAAGTAAGATCATACAATATTTGTCCTTTTACGATTGACTTATATCACTCAGCATGTCTTCCAGCTCTATCCATAATGTAGCATGTTTCAAGACTTCATTTCTCCTGTTGGCTGGGTAGTATTCCATTGTATATATGTACCATATTTTATCAGTTCAACTGTTGATGGGCATTTAGGTTGTTTCCACGTTTTGGCCATTGGGAATAGTGCTGCAATGAACATCGTTGTACAAGTCTTTGCTTTCAAGTCTTTTGGGTGTATATACCTAGGATTGGAATTGCTGGGTTGTACCAGAACGATGTTTACCTGTGTTTTATTGACTATGCAAAGGCATTTGACTGCGTGGATCATAACAAATTATGGATAACATTGCAAAGCATGGGAATTCCAGAACAGAACACTTAATTGTGCTCATGAGGAACCTGTATACAGATCAAGAGGGATACTTCGTGGTTTAAAGTCAGGAAAGGTATGCGTCAGGGTTGTATCCTTTCACCATACCTATTCAATCTGTATGCTGAGCAAATAATCCAAGAAGCTGGAAGAATCCAGCTTGAAAGAACGGGACATCAAGATTAGAGGAAGATGCATTAACAACCAGTGTTATGCAGACGACACAAGCTTGTTTGCTCAAAGTGAAGAGGACTTGAAGCACTTACTGATGAAGATCAAAGACTACAACTTTCAGTATGGATTACACCACAACCTTCAGTATGGATTACATCACAACATAAAGAAACAAAAAGGCAACATCATGATAAACAGAGAAAAGATTGAAGTTGTCAAGGATTTCATTTTACTTGGATCCACAATCGACACCCATGGAAGCAGTAGTTAAGAGATTAAAAGATGTATTGAATTAGACAAATCTGCTGCAAAAGACCTCTTTAAAGTGTTGAAAAGCAAAGATGTTACCTTGAAGACTAAGGTATGCCTGATCCAAGCCATGGTGTTTTCAGTCACCTAATATGCATTTGAAAGTTGGGTGATGAATAAAGAAGACCGGTAAAGAATTGACACCTTTGAATTGTGTTGGTGAAGAATACTGAATATACCATGTACTGCCAAAAGAACAAACAGATCTGTCTTGGAAGAAGTACAACCAGAATGCTCCTTAGAAGGATGGCAAGGCTGTATCTCATATACTTTGGACATTGTTATCAGGAGGTATCAGTCTCTAGAGAACGACATCATGCGCAGTAAAGTAGAGGGTCAGTGAGAAAGAGGAAGACTCTCAATGAAACGATTGACACAGTGGCTGCAACAATGGGCTGGAGCATAGCAATGATTGTGAAGATGGCGCAGGATGGGGCAGTGTTTTGTTCTGTTGTGCACAGGAACAACAGAACCGACTTGACAGCACCTAACAACAACAACAGTAATTCTATTTTTAGTTTTGTGAGGAACTGCCACACTGTTTTCCACAGCGGCTTTATCATTTTGCATTCCCACCAGCAATGAATAAGGTTTCCAATTTCCCCACATCCTCAACATTTGTTATTTTCTTTTTTTTATCTTAGCGATCCTAGTGAGGGTGAAATGGTATCTCATTGTGGTTTTGACTTGCATCTTTCTAGTGGCAAATGACACTGAGCATCTTTTCAAGTGTTTGGTGGCCATTTGAATATCCTTTTTGGTGAAATGTCCATTCAAGTCCTTTGTCCTTTTTATAAATGGGTTATTTGTCTTTTTGTTGTCAATGTTTTATATATATTTTTGTTATTTGATTCTTGTTGGATATATGGTTTCTGAAGATATTCTCCCAGTCGGTAACTTGTCTTTTCACTTATTCAGTAAAGTTTTTTGTTGACTAGAAGTTTTTTATTTTTATGAGGTCCCATTTATTTATTTTGTCTTTTGCTGTTTGTGCTTTTGTTATATTACATAATCCATTGTTAAAAGCTAGGCCTGACAGTTATGCCTCTGCTTTTTCTTCTAAGAATTTTAAGGTTTAGTTTGCACATTTAGGTTCATAACCCATTTTGAATTTGTTTTTGTGTCTGGTGTGAAGCATGGATCCTGTTTCATTTTTCTGCATGTGGAAATCTAATTTTCCCAGCACCATTTATGGAAGAGACTCATCTTTCCTCATCTAATGGATGTGCCACCTTTGTCAAAATCAGTTGACCATAGATGTGCGGGTTTATTTCTGGACTCTCAATTCTATCCCATTGGGCTACTTGTCTGTTGTTAAACCAGTATCAGGCTGTTTTGATTACTATAGCTATATAACCAAAGAAACCAAACCCGTTGCTGTCCAGCCTATTCTGACTCATAGCGACCCTATGAGTAACTGTATACCCAAACCCACTGAGTAACTGTATAGTATGTTTTAAAATCAGAAAGTGTGAATCCTCCTATTTTGTTCTTCTCTTTCAACATTGCTTTAGCTGTTCAGGGCCTCTTTGCCATTCCATATAAAGTTGAGGATTGGTTTTTCTATTTCTGTAAAGAAGACTGTTGAAATATTGATTGGGATTGCCTTGAATTTGTAGATCGCTTTGGGTAGTATTAACATCTTAGCAATATTAAGTCTTCCAACCCGTGAACATGGAAAAAGAGGAAGACCCTCAATGAGATGGGTTGACACAGTGGCTGCAACAATGGGCTGAAGCATAACAATGATTGTAAGGATGGCGCAGGACTGAACAGTATTTTGTTCTGTTGTACACGGGGTTGCTATGAGTCAGAACTGACTCGATGGCACCCAACAACAACAACAACAGTATTTTGTTGAGAATTTTCCCATCTACATTCATAAGAGATATTGGCTTGTAGTTTTCTTTTCTTGTGGTGTCTTTGTCTGGTTTGGTTATCAGGGTTATGTTTGCTTCATAGAATGAATTAAGCCGTATTTCTTCCTTCTCTATCTTTTGGTAGAGTTTAAATAGTATTGGTGCCAGCTTTTCTCTAAATGTTTGGTAGAATTCCCCAGTGAAGCCATCTGATCCAGGACTTTTTGTGTGTGTGTATGTGTGGTTGGGAGGTTTTTGATCCTTGATCAGTCTCTTCACTTGTTATGGGTCTGTTGAGACTTTCTATTTCCTGTTGAGTCAGTTTGAGTAAGTTGTTTGCTTCTACGAATTTGTCCATTTCATCCAGCTTATCTAATTTCTGGCCGTACAGTAGTCTGTAACATTCTGTCATAATTCTTATTCCTATTGGGTCAGTTGTAATGTCTCCTTTTTTGTTTTTAATTTGGTAATTTTCATCTTTTCTCTTACTTTCTTTGCCAGTCTAGCTAAAGGTTTGTCAATTTTATTGATCTTTTCAAATAACCAACTTTTGATTTTATTGGTTATTGTGTTTCTGTTTTCAATTTTATTTATTTCTGCTCTGATCTTTGTTGTTTCTTTTCTTCTGGTAGTTTTAGGCTTGCTCTTCTTTTTCTAGTTCCTGGAGTTGTTGAATTAGGCTGTTGATTTGAGATCTTTCTGCATGTAGGCATTTACTGCTATAAGTTTTCCTCTGAATACTGCCTTTGCTGCATCCTGTAAGTTTTGGTATGTTGTGCTTTCATTTTCATTTGACTCTAGGAAAATTGTGATTCCTCTTTTGATTTCTTCCTTGACCCATTTGTAGTTTAATAGTGTTTTGCTAGGTATAGTGTTCTTGGTTGACAGTTTTTTGTTTTTTTATTTTAGCACTTTAAATATATCATTCCATTGCCTTCTGACCTCCAATGTTTCTGAGGAAAAATTGGCATTTAATTTTGTTGAGGATCCTTTGTATATCACTGTTTACTTCTCTTTCACTGTTTTCAGGATTCTGTCTTCATCTTTACTTTTTGAGAGCCTAAGTGTGATGTGTCTTGGTGTAGATCTCTTTGGGTTTATCCTGCTTGGAGTTTTTTGAGCTTCTTGGATTTGTAGATTCATATCTTTTGTTAGATTGGGGAAACTTCCTGTCATTATTTCATCACATATTCTTTCTGTCCCTTTCTTTCTCTCTTCTCCTTTTGGTATTACCATGATGCATACTCTAGATCTCTTGCTGTTGTCCCACAATTCCATTAAACTGTGCTCAGCCATCTTGAGCCTTTGTTCTTGTTACTCCTCAGCTTCTGTAATTTCAACTATCTTATCCTCTAATTTGATGATTCTTTCTTCTGCCTGATTAAATCTGTTGGTAAGCGCTTCTATTGTGTTTCTTAGTTATTGTCCCTTTCAGTTGCAATATCTCTTTTTTTAGATCCTCATTTTGTTCCTGCTTTATTTCCTTATTTCTTTTAGCTCTTTGTCTGCGTTTTCCCTTAGTTCTTTAATTATGTTGCATGTTGTTGTATTATAGTCTTCATTTTTTGATCATCCCTAGATACACTTTCACTCTCTTTGCCATATTCATTTGGATGGGCCATTGTGTCTCTATTCTTTGTTTGTCTTGTGATTTTTTTTGTTGGAGCATTGGAATTTTTGAGGGTGTTAGCTTTCTCAGTCTTCCCCAATATTTGGTGTTTTTGCATGCACTACTTTCTGCAAGAAACTCTTAGGTGGGCAGAACCTTTGGCCTTTGCTTGCCATTTCCTGTTTTTCTCTGTGATAGCTCCTTCTTCTTCTCTGGTTTAACTGAGTTTCTAAAGTTTCAGATCTCATTTTTTATCTTTCAATCTCTCTCAGTCACACCAGAGAACCTGCTATGGTCAGTCTGCCCATCAGTGGGCACCGTCACTCAAGCAAGATATTGTATACTGATCAGTCTGTCCACCAGGGACACAGTCCCCTCTCTCTGGTTATTATTCTCTTCCTTTCCCTGTTTCTGCAATCACATGTTTAGTCAGAAAACCCACACCCAGTGAACCCCCTTCAGGCTGGGTGTTGTCCTTCAATTTTGCCTGAGATATCCTTCCCTGTCTCCTGGGGCTGCTTATATCTCAGCTGGCATTCAGGGGAAGCACAGGCAGACTTTCCTCTATCTGTTTTAGGAGGAGGGTCTGGCATTCCCCCAGAAGGACCTCCGAGACATATTGTCTTATTGGTTTCAGAGCTTCATTGGCCCTGTAGTGGTTGGGGAGTAATCTCTACTTAGGTGACCCACCTCCTGATTCTACTCTAGGGAACCTTCTGTAGGAAGGAGTTTGTATCAGTCCAGCAGCCAACAGTTACTGGTTGGGGGAGGGGTAATCACACTTTGTGTGGACCCCCAGGGAGGTCTGTCTTATTGCTATCAAAGCCTGCCCCCATAGTTTGTTGGCTGTGAATGTAGCCTGCACTCAAGATTCCTGCTTCTTAGCACACAGCAGCCTCAGTCAGCAGTCCTCAGCACCAACTGTAAGGGGGATCAGACAGACCCAAAATGATCCCCAGGGAGGTCTGTCCTGTTGGTTTCAGTGGCCTGAGCTATGGGGTACACAGGGAGGTAGGTAGAACACTGACTGCAGGGGCAGACTCCATTGCTGGGGCCTTCTGTAGCAATTTGCAACAACCTGGCAAAAACAATTACCAGGTTGGGGGAGGGGTGTCATGTTCTGGCCAGATCGCCATGGTTGTCTGCCCTGTTGCTGTCAGAGCCCCCCTGATAGATTGTTGGCTGTCAGTGCAGCCTCCACTCAAGACTCCTGCTTCCTAACATACAGCAGCCTCAGTGAATAGTGCTCAGTGCCAACCAGAAGTAGAGGCAGACTAACCCTAATTGACCCTAGGGAGGTTTGTCCTGTTGGTTTCAGAGGCCAGAGCTATGGATTGCTCAGGGAGGCAGGTAGAGTGCTGACTATGGGAGCTGACGCCACTGCAAGGTCCTTCTGTAGCAATTCACAGCAGACTTGCAGGTAACAGTGTCTGGGTAGGGGAGGGGCTGTCATGTTCTAAATGATGTGGGATATCTGCCTTGTTGCTGTCAGAGCCCTCCCTGTAGTATGTTGACTGTGGCTATAGCATCCACTAAAAATGCCTGCTTCTTACGACACAGCAGTCCTCAGCACTGATTGAAAGAGGGAGCAGACAGACCAGAACTGACTCCTCAGGAGGTCTGTCCTGTTGGTTTCAGAGGCCTGAGCTTTGGAGTGTGCAGGGAGGCAGGTAGAGTGTTGACTATGAGAGCAGACTCCACTGTATGGGCCATTCTGTCTGTTTTTAGCCCCAACTTTATCTTCCCCCATCTTCCTCTTTAGGGCTCTGAATCCCTAAGCCTCTTTGGTGATACTGTGATGATTTGCATCTAAGGTTTTCCCTACTGCTAGATAAGGGGTCAGCTTTCTCCAGTGTAGGAATCCGTGAGTGGCTCAAATGGTTAAGTGCTGGACTGCTAACTGCTAAAGTTTGTGGTCTGAACGCACTTAAAGTTCCTTGGAAGAAAGTCTTGGGAACCTGCTTCTGAAAGGTCACAGCCATGAAAACCCTGTGGAACACAGTTCAACTCGGTTATCTGTCCATCAGTTTTCAAGCTTCTAAAATTTTGTTGCTGTTGTTGACCCTCTTGTTCTTCTCTTTGTCCTTGTGAGTTTACGCCTAAAAGAAACAAAACTCTGTTTATTGTTATATTAGTGAGATTTTGGAAGGTAGCAGAAATGTGTGGGTTCAGTGTGACATATTTAACTGGAAGTCTGAAACACATTTAGAAAGCATTCGATCTTAAGTTGTTATAAAAAAAGGTTTCTTACTCTTAGGGGAAGATTGATAATTCTGAAAAATGAGATTGTCTAAATTATACTTGATATTCAAAGTATAGTTCTAGGACTAGAAATATCAGTATCACCTGGATATCACCTGGGCGCTTGTTAGAAATGCACAATCCTGGGTCTCACCCCAGACCTATTGAATTAGAATCTGCACTTTAACAAGATCTCCAGAAGATTCCTTTGGACATTGGAGGTTGAGAAGCAGTGATATGAAACTTTACTCAACTTCTACTGTAATAATAATAAAAAAGAACAATTGCGATCAAGTTGATTCTGACTTATGGTGACTGCATGTGTTTCAGAGTAGAACTGCACTCCTTAGGGTTCGTAATGGTTAATTTTCAGGAGTAGATTTCCAGGCCTTTCTTCCAAGGCACCTCTGGGTGGACGTGAACCATCAACCTTTTGGGTTAGCAGCCGAGGGCATTAATCGTTCATAACACCCAGGGGCTCCTCTATTGTAATTAGAAGAATAAGCTAGCTCTAAGGAATTTTAATCTGGGATTTTAAAATCTTGGTATATTTCCTCACTAAATTTTTCTCCAAATTCTAGAGGTTGCTGTAAGACAGAAAAGAGGAATATAAGTTTTCATAAAAATGCACTCCCTCTCCTTTATAAACCATGCCTCTACATCTGTAAGTAGATGTGAACCAAAAAATCCTTTTCATTTACCACAGAGATGTCAGACTGGCTGTGTTCAGGCTTTTTTAGATGTCCATACTTCCTGAGGCTGGTGGTAGACTTTCATAAATTAGATAGAGTCTCCAGCCATGTACTTTTGAGCAGCCAGCATCAGAGCGGGGTGGGGTCCCTAAAGGCACAGGACCAAACCAAAACCAAACCCGTTGCTGTCGAGTTGATTCCGACTCATAGCGACCCTATAGGACAGGGTAGAACTGCCCCATACGGTTTCCAAGGAGCGCCTGGTAGATTCGAGCTGCCAGCCTTTTGGTTAGCAGCCGTAGCTCTTAACCACTATGCTACCAGAGTTTCCAAAGGCATGGGAAAGATGGATTAGTTATATGCCCAGCATCTAGCCCATGACTACTGAGTGCTCAATAAGTGACTGTGGGATGATGACTCAAAGATGAATCAGATGCAATCCTTGCCTTCAAGAGATTCACAAACCAAGGAAAATAAATTGGATAGTTATCATACAGGGTGATCAGTGCTAGGAAAGAGTAGGCGCGAAGAAGGACATCTAACTCAGTATTGCTGGCAGGAGGAGGAGCCAAAGGGCTAAGTCTTTTAGTGAACAGAGCTTGGTGGGTTTGGAGCAGCAGCTCTCACACTTTAGTGTGAGCATTATCATCACCTGGAGGGCTTGTTAAACCACAGCAGGCCGTGCCCTACCTTTAGAATTTCTGATTCAGGAGGTGTGGGGTGGGCCCAAGAAGGTACATTTCTAACAGGATCCCCTAGGTGATGCTGATGTTGCTGGTTCTAGGCTACGCTGGAAACAGGTCTGGGAGTTAAGACTCTTACTTATACGAAGGCGTGGGGTCTTCATTGTGGAGGTTGTGGGGAACCATTTATAGGTTTTAAGTAGGAGAGTGATGGACGCTCAAGGTGGGGCCAGGTTGGAGGCCAGGAAACCAAGTAAGTGGCTACAGATGAGAAAGCACTTGAAATAAGAGGGAGAGGAGATAAGATCCTCACCCAAGACTTGGTGGTCAGTTGGAAGTGGGTAGGGAAGAGAAGGAGGTCAATGAGGATCATCAGAATTCTGGCTGGGTGAGCGATGAGACAGTGTTACTCAAGATACAAGAAGAGAAGTAGGTCTGAGGCAGGGTCAGAGGCAATGGGCCAAAGAGGTAAGTTGGGGTGTAGGACATGTTGCATTTGAGATGCCAGGAGGACATCTGGGTGGAGCCTCCCGTAGACAGTTGTATTTATGAGACCAGGATGGAGGTCTGGTAAGTAATCTAGCACCTTCTCTCCTGCCACTTCCATTTCATCTCCTGAATTGTTTGGATCAGGCATTGTATTCGTAAAGAAACAAGATTGATATAACCTTTAAGAGCCTTAAGAGCATGATACTTTTTTCAAGACGCTTTCTCAAGAAAACAAGTGATCTACTGTTTTAGGGAAGAGGGGGTTAAAAATAATTGAAGTTACTAGGTCCCTAACCCTAGAAAATGGTTAATCAAGAGGGCCTCTGTATGAGAGGCCAGTCAAATTGGATCGTCTTAAGCTTGAAGGAGGAAAAATCACTTGACTGGTCAGTAAGGCCATATGACGAACAGCTGAGACTAATTAGCTGGATTGTGGGTTTTTTACAGAGATGCCTGATTTTGAAAGTTGGTGGAGTGGACCGATTTTGAAGAGAGTCTTTTGAAAAATTCTTATAAGTAGGTGGTTCTGACTTTAACATTTCTTTTGGTATTAGACGAAGAGTAACCTTTTTGAAGAGGACATGTGATTGGAAGTTGTCTCATTGTTGACGTGTTGGGAACTCAACCTCTAAAGTTTAAAAAAAAAAATTAAACACCCCATCAAGGTATGATTTTGCATTTATTTTATTTTTCTTGTAGAGCTCTGCCTTGCCAATTTTCAGGTACTTACATTGTGTGGAATTTAACATAAAAAACCACTGCATGTATTAATTATTATTATTTTTTTTAACAAAAGACTTCAAGACATCTGCTAAATTTCTTGGGATGTTTGAAAAATGCTTTTCAATTATCAGAGAGTGGGTATACTGGCTTCATTCTTCCTTTATTTTCTGTACTTTAATAAAGTAAAATAGAATTTTATTATCAAATAATATGTTTAATAAGATAGCAGAGTAAGAAATTACTCTAAGAGTCTTGCTCAGGTTTTATTATTTTAAATATTCAGAGTTTGGGGTTTTGTTTCTGGTATTGTTGATAGTGTTTATGGAGGAAAACTTTATGTGTTTTAGCATAAAGTATATTTCTTTCGTGAATTAAGTGTCTTCAGATTACTAATTTTGGTAGGCTTGATAAGGGTATTGTGGTTGTGTGAGGAAAGGTCTGTGTTTGTTAGAGATGTGTAGTGAAGTATGTGGGAGTGAAGTGCTTCGGTGATGAGTATGATGGGAGGGTTCATTATACAATTATGTCTACTTTTTGATATGTTTGAAAAATTTTATACTACCACAAGTGCATGCAATCAATATTTGTTCAGCCAACTGTGCTGGATGTTGGAAGTGTGGAAATGAGTAAGACTTGGTCCCTGCCCACTACTCCGTTGTTTAGTCAAATGTATGCATGGATCATTGTAAGTGTGTATATGTGTGTGTGTTTACTTATCTCTTCCATTGAGTTGTGGCCTCCATCATGGTTGGGTGTCCCTGGGGGCACAATCAAGGTGCTGGCACAAGGGGAGCCTCCTGTCTTTTGAGAGGCATTGAAAGGGCTCCCTTGCTCCTGAACACCCACAAGTCCAGTCTAAGAGAGTGGCAGGACCCTTATGGTTCATCTCGTCCAACCTTCTCGTGTTGCGGGTGAAGAAGGGGAGGCTTAGAAGGGCTAAGTCGTTTGGCTGATTAGGGTCAGAGCCAGGGTGTCCTGTGGGTGTCCTGACTTGTATTCCAGGGTGCTGACCAATACAGCATTTTGTTTTCTTTGCCATGAGTTCCTGCTCTTTATCTAGAAGTGAACCCAGAGCCTCATTATCAGAAATCACTGTGGGAAAGAGCCTTGATTTAAAAAAAAACCTGACATTCTCTGTTAAGATTCTCAAATTATAAGTACCCCCACAAAAAAAGTTTTGAGGAGTGCTTAGTCATGAAGCCATCTTATCCATAGAATGTTCCAGTTGAATTTAATAAATTCCAAAAAAGGTTACCCCATCTTGGTTGTTTTGTTTGTCTCTGACTGCATTCTCCTTGTCCCTAGTTTTCAGTGACCCTGCAGCCATTAGACTACAAATAACATTTTTGCTGCTGCTGCTGTCCACAAGCCTGGAGCCCTGGCAGAAAGGGAAAGCCAGTGAAACCTTGCCGCCAGCAAGATGGCACCATGGCAACCAGGGCCTGTGCATGTCAGCAGGTCTTGGAGCCCAGGGCGCCCTCTGGTGCCTCAGCTGTTCGTCACCCCCTCCAGGCCCTGGTACCTGAGTGCTCAAAGTGGTTACCACTTCCTCTGTTTCTTTTTCCCCTTCTTCCTCATTTGTATAGGAATCAGGATTAAAGCCTCCTGAGATATCTGCCCATCGTTTGCTGTTATCCCCTTCCTCTTCCCTTCAAATTTGGTTGATTGAGAGCCAGAGCTTAGAGCATATCCTACTTGATAGCTCCTGAGTCATGCAAAGCCCGTTAAAAACAAAAGCAGATTATCGTAGGAGCCATTGTTGTTTGTGCTGACTCTGCAAGAGGGTGCCTTCCTGCTTTCTTCTGTGCTCCTGGTTGTGGCTGCGTGGCTGGGGCCCTGCCCCCTCCACAGAGCTGAGGTCCCAGGGTGGAGCAGGGTTCAGTGGGGAGAGTGGGGTGGGAATGATGAATCAGATGGTGGGGTTGCTTTAGAGCTGGAGGCAGGAGCTTTGCTCAAACACAGATATAAGTTATCCTCCCAAGAGCATTGATTTTTTTTTTGTTTGTTTTTTTCCTTTTCTTCCCCATGTCATACGTTATCAGGCTTCTCTGCTCCCTGATGTACTCTTAGCAGGGATCTTTTGGCTGAGTGCCAGATTCACCACCCAGCAAACAGTGAATGGACCCCCTGTTTTCACAAGAAGAAGAAAGTTCAGGTTACTAAGCTCACGCCTTGGTGTCCTGGTGACTGATGCGTCTGTGGACTATGGCAGTTTGGAAACTCTGCTTCCTGAGTCCCTCTTGAATCTCTTGCTATTCCTTACATTTTGGCTCTCCTCGCTCTGAGTGGCCATCTCATCTCGCTCATGGCCCCCGAAAATAAAGCTATGTTAATGACTCTAAAAATCTATATTGTTAACTCTCATTTTCCTTTTGAGCCCCAGTTCTGTTTACCAAGTACCAATTAAACACACCTCTCTGGATATCCCTCAGATACCTTTAACTGGTCATGTCCCATACAGTATAACATAGTAGTCAAGAGTGGGCCTGGGTTTAAATCTTGGCTCTGCTATTTGCTGGCTGTGTGACCTGGAGCAAGTTACTTAACCTTTGTATGCATTAGTTCACATCCACAAATTCAGGACTTCATAGAGTTGTTGTAAGGACTAAATGAGTTAGTATTTTAAAAGGCTTAGAAAAGTTCTCAGTAAATGTTATAAATAGCATGACAATATTTAGTATTAATATGATAATAATCATCTTTTCAAACCATCTTTTTCTCTCTCAGTTAACGATAATACTAAAACTACTGTTATCTATAACTTACATGGAGTCCTTGAATTAACCCCTTTTCATCCCCACTGTCACTGACATTATTCACACCCTTACCGTCTCTCCCCATAGCCTCTTGATGCTTTGTGGTTTCCCAGTCTTTTCGTGGCTGCTGGATAGGTACAAGCCACATTTGGAGACTTGCTTCAGTGGTCAGCCTCCTCCATTAACTACATGATAAGCTCAGTGAGGGCAGGTGTGTGTCTGTCTTATTTGTGTTTTCATCAGCTTGCACAGCGTTTGGCACATGGTGGGTAATCATTAACTATTGAATGAATGAATGAAATAAACACAAACTGACCCCTCATTAGGACAAAACCTGCCCTAGAGGTCTGAGCCCCTTAATGCAGCCTGGCACAAAATTGGGTTTGTTCATCCTGCTTTAAACAAAAGAAAATACCTACATCCCTCCCTCTATCCCCAGACTGACTGTACAGTTCAGACTGTTGTGGTTGGTCTGTTTTAGGTTCTGAACCATGGTTTTGAGGCCTGGGCCAGTCCCCCTGACTGATAGTGCTAGATTACAGAATGCACATAAACATCACTTCTTGTGTCTCTAAGATGCTCACTGTTTTTGAAACCTGTTACTCCAATTGCTAGGTGTTAAAATGGAGGCACTTGAGCCCTAGTCTTTAAAGTCGAAAATAATACTGAAAAGAAAATTCAAAAGATAGGTAATGACTCTTTGATGGTTCTCTAGGAGGGGGAGGTGAGAACACTATTTCAGTTGAAAAATTTTCCAATATAATTACTTCTGCTTCTAAATAATTGCATCTCTAGTAACTTTTTTTTTTTTTTGGTACTTCAAGACAAGAGCAACCTTATGTAAATGTAATGTGAAACATTTGAAGATTGATTTGGGGAAGATCGCCTCAAGTACCTGGTACTTATTGGGTGTTTCACTTTTCATTCATTCAAATATTGATTTATGACCTTGAGAGCTCCCACCAAGGAGGAAACAGAATGACTTTGAAAGAGAAGTCTTGGGTAGAGAATATAAATCAAAAGCAGAAGTCAGCAAGGTAAGAGAAGAAACTAGAAGAAAGAAAAGATACAGATCAAAGACAGAATAAATGTGAAAGCCAGTAAGTTAACAGACTCAAGGAGAAAAATCACAAAATTTCTTCAATACTTACAGAAACAAAACTTGATAATATTGATACCTAGTCATGATAATCATTTTTGGCAAACGAAGAATAGATGAAGAAGTTCCTTAACTTGATAAAACTGTCCATTAAAACCTACAGCAAGTGTTGTTAACAGTGAAATGTTATAATGAAGACAAGACTGCCTGGACCATGGCTATTCAATATATATGTTTTCAATTGTGATTTAGGTGAAAGTTTACAGAGCAGATTAGTTTCTCATTAAACAGTTAATTTTTTTTTCTATTCAATATTTTTGGAGGTTGTAACTTCCACAGTAAGACAGGAAATATAAATATAATAATTAGAAAGGAAGACCTGGTGGCACAGTGGTTAACTGCTCAACTGCTAACCGAAAGGTGGGCAGTTTGAACCCACCAGCTGCTCCGCAGGAGAAAGATGTGGTAGTCTGCTTCCATAAAGATTTACAGCCTTAGGGAGCAGGAGAGCAGTGGGATGTAGACCCCAAATTCTCATAAAAAGACCAGACTTAATGGTCTGTCTGAGACTAGAAGGACCCCCGTGGTCGTGGCCCCCAGACCTTCTGTTGGCCCAGGACAGGAACCATTCTCAAAGCCAGCTCTTCAGACAGGGATTGGACTGGACAATGGGTTGGAGAGGGATGCTGGCGAGGAGTGAGCTTCTTGGATCAGGTGGACACTTGAGACTATGTTGGCATTTCCTGCCTGGAGGGGAGATGAGAGGGTAGAGGGGGTTAGAAGCTGGCAAAATGGACACGAAAAGAGAGAGTGCAGGGAAAGAGCGGGCTGTCTTATTAGGGGGAGAGGAATTGGGAATAAGTTGCAAGGTGTATATGTTTTTGTGTGAGAGACTGACTTGATTTGTAAACTTTCACTTAAAGCACAATAAAAATTAAAAAAAAAAAAAAGAAAAAGATTTACAGCTTTGGAAACCCTGTGGGGCGGTTCTTCTCTGTCCATAGGGTTGCTATGAGTCAGAAATGACATGATGGGAATGGGTTTGATTGGGTTTTATACATATGAATATATATATATATTTGTTTTAAAAAGATACAACTTACCATAGTGAAAAACAAAAAGTACCTATTAGTAAGTTTAAAGATGTGTGAGATCTTTATGAAGAGAATTTATTTACTGAAAACATCTTTAAAGAGGACAAATAAATGGAAAGATATGCATGTACTTGGATATCGTGAGCATATCCATCTTCCTCAATTTGATCTGTAGATTTAATACAGTTTTAATAGAAATCCCCATAGGGTTTTTGAGAAACTTAGATGAAAGTGTGAAGGGTCAACAATGATCATGATAGTGTGGGGGGACCAATCCTCCCAGATATGAAGTAGTATTATGAGGTCGTAGTAATAAAAACATTGTGGCATTGGCCGGGGCATAGTCACATTGAACACTGGAACAGAATAGAGAGCCCTGAAACAGATATGGTGAATCACTGGGGAAAGGATAATTTTTTTTTCAATAAATAGTGCTGTGACAGTTGGGTATCCTTAAGAATGAAATTGAATCTCTAAATACACTTTTAAAAAATTCCCAATGGATTTTAAAAAATGTGAAAGGCAATACCTTTAGGAAAATAATGTAGAAGAATGTATTACTTCAGGTAAAGAATGAGTTCTTTAATGTGATATGAAGAGTAAACCAAAAAAAACCAAACCCAGTGCCGTTGAGTTGATTCCAACTCATAGAGACCTTATAGGACAGAGTAGACCTGCCCCATAGAGTTTCCAAGGAGCACCTGGCAGATTCGAACTGTTGAGCCTTTGGTTAGCAGCTGTAGCACTTAACCACTACACCACCAGGGTTTCCGATACGAAGAGTACTAACTATAAAAAAAGACTGGCTACTTTAAAATTAAGAGCCATTAAAAAAATGAAAAGACAAACTACAAACAGGAAGAACAGATTCGCAGCATACGTAACTGACCACTAAGGGTTAATATCTAGACTATATGAAGACCTCCTGTATGTCTGCAGAAAAAGACCCCAAAGAAAAACAGGCCAAGGACATGAATGTGCCTTTGCATAAGAGGAACCATGGCCAACAAATTTTAAAATATCCTCAACCTCATTAACAAGCAAACAAATGGTAATTTTGATCATAATGTGTTACTGTTTTGAGATTACTTATACTACCAAATATTGGTAAACATGTCAAGTTAGAGTGTAAAATGGTACTATACTGGAAAATATCTTGGCATTATCTTATGTAATCAGACATGCACATACCTAAAAAAACAAAAAACAAGCTATTGCTGTTGAGGTTGAATCCAACTCATAGCGACCCTATAGGACAGAGTACAACAGCCCCATAGGGTTTGCAAGGAGCGGTTGGTGGATTTGAACTACCAATCTTTTGATTAGCAGCTGAGCTCTTAAGCACTGGGCCACCAGGGCTCCTGCACATACCTAAAAATACCTAAGACCCAGCAGTTCCACTCCTAAGTGTGTACCTACCCTAGAACAGAGCTCTCCCTGCTGTGCCCTGAGTGGGCTCAGATGTGTCGAGATACTGAACCCCTTGTCCCTTGTGGTGGCTGGCTATGGCCTGGGGTTGCTGGAGCCCCAGACCTGTTGCCTTTGATCATGAATATTTGCCCTCGTACGTCATACAAATATCCTGAAAAAGGCTGTGAAGAAATTTCCTAGAGAAACTCTTGCAAGTGTACATCAGGAGACATGTACATGAATATTTGTAGTAGTATTGTTTTAAATGAGAACAAAAAGGGAGTTTCCTGTCTTAGTTATTCTCTCACAGCCTATGAAGCTAGAATTCTGAATTCAGGATGCTAGCTCCAGAGGGAGGGTTTTTCTCTCTGTTGGCTCTGAGGGAAAGTCCTTATCATCAACCTTCCCCTGGCCTAGAAACTTCTCAGCACAGGGACCCTGGGTCCAAAAGACACGCTCTGCTCCTGGTTGTTCTTCCTTGGTGGTAACGAGGTCACTCTCCTCTCTGCTAACTTCTCTCTTTTATGTCTCAGAAGAGATTGACTCAAGATGCAGCCTAATCCTGTGTACTGTGTCCAGCCTCTTTATCATAACTGCCTCTAATCCTGTCTCATTAACATCATAACCCAGTGCCCTCAAGTTGATTCCAACTCATAGCGACCCTATATAGAGGTAGGATTTACAACACATAGGAAAACCACATCAGATCACAAAATGGAGGACAACCACACAATACTAGTAATTATGGCCTAGCCAAGTTGACACACATTTTTGGGGGTCACATTTCAATCCATAACAATGCCCAAATTTCTGCCGAAATAAAAAATGGTAAGTTGGGTGTATTCATTTAATAGAATATTATACATTAGTGAAAATGAGTGAACTCCAGCGACATGTAGCAATTTGATTAATGTCTGGAAACATAAAATCAGTGAAAAGCAAGTTACAGAAGACTGATACAGCATGCCACTTTTATGAAGTTCAAAGAAAGCGAAAACAAGCAACCTGTTATTTAGTGATGTATATATATGAATTGGAAACCCCAGTGGTGTAGTGTTTAAGAGCTATGGCTGCTAACCAAATGTCAGCAATTTGAATCTATCAGGTTCTACTTGGTAACCATATGGGGCAGTTCTACTCTGTCCTATAGGGTTGCTATGAGTCGGAATTGACCTGATGGCAGTGATTTTTTTTTTTAAATGTGTGAATTAATACAAATTTCTAAGAAGGCAATGGAATGTTAAACATGAAATTCAGAGTAGTGGTCATCTCTGGGGGCAAGGCAGGGGGATAGGACAGGGAGGGAATACATAGGTAGCTTCAACAGTATTGGTGATGTTCTAGGCTTGTTTCTATAATTAGGCTTATCACTTATCTATATATTTAGTACATATTCTTTTGATGTATCAAATATTACATAATTAAAAAAATTTTAAAGGAGTGGTTAGAGGAACAGAAGGCTGATTTGAGAAAATTTTGAAATGGACATGAGGGTCCAGGGAGGCTCAGTTTCAGCCCATAGGGAGCATCTTTTAGGGTAATTTCATCCTCCGTTCCCACTGATACTTCCCTATCTGTCCTCTCCTTCTCCCCATTAACCTGCCAGGAAGGACTTTCATATCCCCAAGGGCAGGTATGATGAAAGCATCAGTGGTCTGGATGGGGGAGGTAATGGGGAAGAACGTTGAGGTGGACTGAAGTCTGGATCCCATTACTGTGCTGTAGCTGGTGCTCTGTGATCAGTCCCATCCATGCTGCCAAGGAATAGGGAGACGATGGCATGATGGAGTGAGCTCTGGAGGCATCAAATGTGGGTTTGAGCCCTGTCTCTGCCCCTACCTCACTGCACTTCTTTGAGCACGTTAGATAACTTTCCAGAGCCTAGGCTTCCTTAGCCCTCAAGAAGAGAGCCTCCTTCTGCTTCTTCAGGCTGTGTGAGGACTGAGTCACCTAGCCACGTGCCTGATACAAGGGAGGTGTTAGACACGTGTGAGCTAGAAAAAAAGACAAGACAGTGTCCTGAGCATCTGATAGACCATTTCCCTTGTGTCCATTGGGGAGAAGAAGAGGAGGAAGCTCGTGACATAAGCATCCCTCTGGGCGGCATTTTCGTCGCAGTAAAATCTGTAGCTTAGTCTCTTCTATCCTAGGCTTTGCAATATTCATGGTTTAAGTCTGTTTCGGGTAACCAGTTTGTTTCTGGTAACATTTAATATTTTTTTGTTCCTTCTTTACTCAAAAACTTTTGGTTAATATAATGAGGGAGGTAGTGGCATCACAGACCAGAATCTCTGAAGTGTGCTGTCTGGCTGATTTAAGGATTGTGATAGAGATTAAAGAAAAACAAAACAACATCAAAAACAAACTCAGAGGGGCCTAATTATTGCTACTTTGGTAGTCTAGAGAAGCAATAAACTAATCAGAAGAAACTGGAAAAGAAAGAAAATGATGGTTTGTGAAAAGAACAAGTAACTAATTAGTGGACATGGCTTGTTGTTGTCAGGTGCCATCGAGTTGGTTCTGACTCATGATGACACTATGTACAACAGAATGAAACACTGCCAGGTCCTGTGTTATCCTCACAATTGTTGCTATGTTTGAGTCCATTGTTGCAGCCACTGTGTTGATCCACCTCATTAGGGGTCTTCCTTTTTTTCGATGACTCTCCACCAAGCATGATGTCTTTCTCCAGGGACTGATCACTCCTGATAACATGTCCAAAGTATGTGAGACGTAGTCACGCCATCTTTGCTTCTAAGGAGCATTCTGGTTTTATTCCAACCATGGTTTAGTTAAGCTAATTCCCTTCTGAAAACTCATAGACTTTAAGTAATTAGAGAAGGGGCTTGGCATATCCTTTTATAACTTCGGTGGTAAAAGAGGTCATTGTTTCAAGAAGAGTAAGAGAGGCGGAGGAGTCTGTAGGAAGCTGATTTGGCGCCGGGCAGTGTTTGTTTTCGTTAACATGTAGTCAGATGGGTGGCGTGTGATGATGGGTGAAGTCTGCATTCAGATCTGAGCAGATGCCTCAGTGGAGGCTCCCAAGAGGAAAAAACACTGTTGAGGCAAAGGGACACCCAGCTGACTTCCCTGACATTTCTCTTTTACTTACTGTCTAATAAAGTACCTTACAGCAGAGGGATGATGTTTGTAAATGAAGTTTCATCAAAATGGCAGGAACTGCCCACAGTGTCTGTTTAATTCCGTTTGGCTGCACACACTGCTGTGGTCCTTAGGTGCATGCAGAACTAACAGTGTCCCTTGTGGTTTGTACAGCCACTACCTTCATTTTGGACTTTTCCCTGTAGCCACTCCGCCTGTGTCCTGAGGACGGGGATGGGTGCCGCACAGCAGGAGATGGGATGGTTTTCAGGTATCTCTCTATGGCTGGCTTTGCTGGCTCCTAGCAGTCAACCTGCTCCAATACAATCTCATCATCTTTTCCCCTCCAAAAATCTGATACCCATTCTCAAAAACCTTTAGGCCATCCCATCTCTCTCCCTTTCCCCACTTCAGATGTCCTATTTCTGTCTGCAACACGATTTTGCTGTCCTGGTCACTCAGTCTTGATTCTTTAGAAGTCTCTTCGCCACCTCGTTTTCCACTCAATGTGGCACCACCTTCTGTTATTTCTTAGTGTCTTTTGAATTCTTTCCTTCTTGTTCCCACTGTTACTGCCCTAGTCTAGGCTCTTATCTTTAAGGTTCTGGAGGGGGAGGTGATGCAAGGGACAGCTGCCACCATGTTCCTATTTAAGTATTTTTTAAGTCTAAATAACTGTACACCCTCATTTAAATGTTGTCTTCACTTATGCAGATATTGTCATTTGCTGCTAAAATGCTTGGGAGGCAAATTCCTATTGTGGGATGGCGGTGATGGAACTGTAGAACTGACAGCTTGTTTTCACACAGAATTGGCTTCAGGAAGTCCAGTTTTGGACTGGGTTTTATTTATTTTTTTAAGCCGTACCTGATTTGGGCTTCTGACTTATGCCTTCCCCTGTGTTTACATGGTGCTGGACAGATGAGCTGATTTTGGGTCTTTTTCTCTCTCAGTGACCACCTTTGGCTCCAGCATGGGTCTTTGTGAACAGATGTTTACCCTTCATTTCTCTTGGCTAAACTCTGGACTTTGAACCATAGAATCATAGAGCATAGGGTGTTTGTGCTGGGCACACCTTTTATTTTATATTTGAGGAAGAAGGTCCAGAGAAGGTGACCTATGCTGGATCACACACTGACTGTGTCAGAGCTGTAACTAGAACCCTACAGGTTAGGCTCCCACATTACCTCATAGGCATTTCTTTGCGTTTGCAGCCAGTTTGTTATTTGTATATTTTTCTTATCTCTATATGATTAAATTTTGAGGGGAAGGATTTTATTCTACTCACATTTGCATCATTTGGTGTGGTAACAGAGCCTCTCAATATTTGTTCAGTTGAAGTCAAAATATGCCCCTGTGCCAAACATGTGGTCTTTCCTATTCCTGATCATCTATCTTGCCTGGCTTTGAAGACGCCAAGCTCAGCTCATGGCTCCTGCTTGAAGACTTGATCTAATTGCTCCCTGTGTTCTGACCTCCCAGAGTCTACTTGTCCTGTAAAACCACCCCCCTACGTGTACACAGCAGCTTGCAGTTTATAAAATCCATTCATATAAAATGTATCCTGCAATCTTTCGAATAGTCCTGCTAGGTAATAGTCCCATGTTGAGGAGACAGGCTGGGAGAAGTTGTGTAACTTGCCCTAGGCCACACATTTAGGAAGTAAGTAGCAGAGTTCAGGTCTCCTGACTTCAAGTCCATTTTTCTTTTGACATCCTGTGCTGGGTGGTCTCTGTGGTGGACCAGACGCTTTGTTCCCTGATTATATTGTCTTATTGTCCTTTGTCGAAGGTAAGTTCATTTTGCTTCCTCACCCTGATTACCAACTGCTTGAGAGAGTTGGCTGGATCCTACATTTCTTTTACATCATTTATAGTTGCTGGACACATAGTAGTTGCTTATCATATTCTGGTAAACTGGATGCAACTAAAATTCCCTTTAATTTATAAAAAAAGGGCAGCTATCAGTGGAGCCCTAAGGAACTTTTTGAGTTACTCTTGAATGAAATCGGCAGGGAGCAGAGGGGACCACAGGAAGGAAGAGGCTGTTGGACAAAGCCAGTGGCAGACACAATTAGCAGTTAAGTGACAGCTGACCTGTTGTCAGTCCAGTGGTGAGGGGTAGGAGAGAAGCAGTACACGAGAAGTCTTCAGAAAATACGTGGGCTTTCTGGAGAGATGGGACATACTCATGAGACGGAGTGGGCACTCAGAAGTAGCATAAAATGCATACAAGTTAAGCAAGATAAAGCGTTCACATAGTGAGGAAACATGGATTAAATGAATACCAGAGTAGGATGTGCTTTATGAGGACAGGCTTCCAGGGTGAGTGGAGCGGGTAGAGACGCACTTGGCCCAGTTTGTGATTGTTCTGTTAGCTATTAGGGCCATGAGAAAAGGAACATAAACAGGTGCGGATGTTTCTGTTGACACGACTTCCGTTTCCTTTTCTCTACTTCTTCCCTGAGCCCTGGTGATCAGAAGTGAAGGGAACCCAGGTGACTGCATGTTTCTGCTTAGGAAGGTGTGTGGTGATGGCCAGACTCCCTGGATTTTCTGACATGGCCTCATTTCATATATTCCTGGACATTTCCACCACAATTCAGTAGAATTCTTTAGAAATTCAAGTACATTGACAACTAAACTATATTTCTAACTGTGCCATTTCCCAGAAAGTTCACAAAAATCCCCACTGGCAGACAATATTCCCCGGATTTTGTTCAGAAAGTCATGCTGCATTTTATCTTTATGTTTGGGCTGCTCCTGAGTTCATAAACGTTTTGCATTTGATAAAAACCTAGAACCCCTTCCACTATAAAGTGCGTGAGAAATACCCAGTTTCCTAACAGTAGAAGCCTATGCATTTCCTCTTATGAGCTACTTTCTCCTACGGAGGATATAAGAAGACCTCTCAGATTAGAAGTAGTAGAATTTTAGCATCCTATCCTTCCCATGTCAGAATTTTTCATGGTTCAGAACTTTTTATAGGAATCAAAAGTACGTGTATCTTAACTGCTTAGAGGCAACAGTAGTTACGGAAAATTATTTCAGATTAAAAAACTGTCATTTCTATGCAGAGTAGTTAATTAACTCTATCATGTTTTTTTTTTTTTTTTTTCTATCATGTTGGAACCCTGGCAATGCAGTGGTTAAGAGCTTGGCTGCTAACCAAAAGGTTGATAATTGGAATCTACCAGCCACTCCTTAGAAACCCTATGAGACAGTTGTACTCTGTCTTATAGGGTTGCTATGAGTTGGAATCAATTCAATGGCAAGGGTTTGGGTTTTATCCTGTTCTTTATAGTAGATTCCAAAATGTAAACACTAATATTTCTTTTCTTTTTAATCTTTATTGTGCTTTAAGTGAAAGTTTACAAATCAAGTCAGTCTCTTATACAAAAAGTTATACACGCCTTGTTATATACTCCTAATTGCTCTCCCCCTAATGAGACAGCACAATCCTTCCCTCCACTCTCTCTTTTCATGTCCATTTGGCCAACTGCAGACCCCCTCTGCCCTCCCATCTCCCCTCCAGACAGGAGATGCCAACATAGTCTCATGTGTCTACTTGATCCAAGAAGCTCACTCTTCACCGGTATTATTTTCTATCTCATTGTCCAGTCCAATCCCTGTCTGAAGAGTTAGCTTTGGGAATGGTTTCTGTCTTGGGCTAACAGAAGGTCTGGGGACCATGACCACCAGGGTCCTTCTAGCCTCAGTCAGACCATTAAATCTGGTCTTTTTATGAGAATTTGAGGTCTGCATCCCACTGCTCCCCTGCTCCCTCAGGGGTTCTCTGTTGTGTTCCCTGTCAGGGCAGTCATCGGTTATAGCCGGGCACCATCTAGTTCTTCTGGTCTCAGGCTGATGTAGTCTCTGGTTTATGTGGCCCTTTCTGTCTCTTGGGCTCATAAATTACCTTGTGTCTTTGGTGTTCTTCATTCTCCTTTGCTCCAGGTAGGCTGAGACCAATTGATTCATCTTAGATGGGATGCAGAATGTTGTCTTAATAGATTTTATTATGCCAAATGACTTAGATGTTCCCTGAAACCATGGTCTGCAAACCCCCGCCCCTGCTTCACTGGCCTTTGAAGCATCCAGTTTATTCAGGAGACTTCTTTGCTTTTGGTTGAGTCCAGTTGTGCTGTGTGTTGTCTTTCTCTTCGGTACTGTGTGTTGTCTTTCTCTTCACCTAAAATAGTTCTTATCTACTATCTAATTAGTGAAAACCCCTCTCCTTCCCTCCCTCCCCTGTCTCGTAACCATCAAAGAATATTTTCTTCTCTGTTTAAACTATTTCTCGAGTTCTTATAATAGTGGTCTCATACAATATCTGTCCTTTTGCAACTGATTAATTTCACTCAGCATAGTGCCTTCCAGATTCCTCCATTAAACACTTATATTTCTTGGTCATTCACACATAAACTTTAAAGGTGATACTTCATTTCTGGAAAATCAGTTAATACCAGTGGGGTGTATCATTATAAATTTTGTTTCATATAGAGAAGGCCTAACTTAAAAAGGATACCATTTATAGCATCTTTTTTTACAGGAAAATCTTTCCTGAGTTCTAAACACTCAATTTAGAAACACTTGCGAGGAAATTTGTTGGTATACGGAGGCTCATTGTACTTTGTTGAGTATGAGTTCTGCTTGCTTCCTCACCCCATTACCAACTGCTTGAGAGGGATGACGTCAAAAAATGTGCATATTAAAACATGATTGTAGAATTCTGAGGTTGACGTTCACGTATGATTGTAAAACTTTTTCACTACTTTGTAGTCACTTCGTCCTCATCTGGAAAAAAAAAAGTATCATATTATGTTTCTTCAATTTCTTCCTAACACTCCAACAAAATTTCTAAAATACTGCCTATCAACTTCTTTTATATTTTGCCGATCTGTTTCTTATAAACTCATTAATGCTTACATTTTCATTGTTTCTCTCTCCCTGGCTTTATGCTTACATTTTCATTGTTTCTCTCTCCCTGGCTTTACGCTCTTCTCGTCTGTAATGTCTTTAAATTCCTTGGTTTGTTCTTGCTGATTCATAGTCCTTTTGCTAACACAGAAGCTTTATTTCAGTGTTAGCAAATCTATATTGAGGTTTCTTTTTTCACTCCGTGTTTAACAAGGCTCTACCGATTCTTTCTGAGGGACTGCCTTGCCCACTCAATCTAGCTGGTATAATCTTAGCCTCCTGGCTTGAAAAATCTTCCTCAGAGGTGCATTCAGAAAGTAGGAGACTGGTTTCCACAGTGACGCCTACCCCAGGCTTGGCTGATGACAGAAACAAGGTATGGCTTTCAGCGACCACATTCTAACCCAGATGCTTGGCTTTCCACTTGCCCAGCGCAGGGAAGAGAAAACTTAGTGAAGGAACCAGGTTGGGACAATTGAGGAGTCTTTAAAAACTGGGTAGGCTGAGCAGGAGAGAGCAAGTGAACCTAGCAAACGCCCTTGCTTACAAGGTAAGAGAATTTCTCTGGCTTTTGGTTAAGCAACAACTACTTGGGGACTTTTCTAGCTATTGTTACCTCTGTATTTGGCGATCTTTGCAGCTTTTGTCTCGCTAGCCTGTATCCATAGGTGTCCTTCCAAATTCTTTGAGCAGGCTACCCTTACAACTCCCATATCCTTAGGGCACCTCTCTCCTTTCTACCTGACCTTTAGTTTCTTGGGGTTTGACCTTGATGCGACTCTGACTACCCGCCTGAGACATCCTTTTGTACTTTATCCTTGTGGCCTGGACTTGTGAGTTGGTCTGTGCATGTCACATGAGGCTGCCTGCTCCAGAAGGGAACACTAGGGGTTTCTATGTCTCCTCTTTCCCGTACCCTTTTCTCCTTACTGGAGCTTTCTAATGGTTTTAAGCAGCAATTTTTTCCTATAAAACATTCTTCATAATATAGCCGTTGGATGGGCCAATGAGTTCTGTGGACAAAATACAATACTAGAAATTTCTTCTGAATTCACAGAAAAAAATCAAGTCAGTGGAAAGAACTTTAAGTTTTTCTACTATCGATTTTTTTTTAACTTTATGCCTCTATGCTTTTCTGTGCTACAATTTAACATACAGTTGTTTCTGATACAGGACAAAATAACACTCTCAGTTATTTTAAGCTTGCTATATCAACATTTCATTATGTTCTGCACAGCATACCTCGACTTTTGAGGGCTCCACCCGGCCACAGATTCTTGGATCAATCAAGACTAATGTGAACAACTCCCACTAGGATGACTAAGATTAAAAAAAATTTTTTTTCAAAAATAACAAATGTTGGCCAGGATGTGGGCAAATTGGAACACTTGCCCATTATTGGTGGGAATACCAAATGGTACAGCTATCGGGGAAAACAGTGTGGTGGTTCCTCAAAAAGCTAAAAATAGAAGTACCATAAAAAAAAAAAAAAAAAAAGCAATTCCATTCCTAGGTGTATACCCAAAAGACTTGAAAGCAGATACTCAGAGACTTGTACAACAATGTTCATTGCAGCACTATTCACAGTAGCCAAAAGGTAGAAACAACCTAAATGCCCATCAACAAATGAATGGATAAGCAAAATGTGGTCCATACATGCAATAGACTACTACTCAGCCAGTAGGAGAAATGAAGTCTTATACATGTTACAGTATGGATGGAGGTTGAAGACATTATGCTGAGTAGAATAGGCCAATCACAAAAGGACAAATATTGTATGGCCTTACTTATATAAAAAAGACAAGAAAAGGAAAATATACGGAGACCAGAGTTTATTAGTGGTTATCAGGGCAGGAAGGAGGGGCAAATTGGGGTTTAGCAGTGAAGAAAATATCATGTTAAGGGTTGGGTTGCACAGCCGATTATTGTAATTGCTGCCAGTAAGTTGTACACCTGTAAAAAGTTGAATTGATCTCATAAAAAGACCAGCCTTAATGGTCAGACTGAGACTGGAGGGACCGTGGAGGCCATGGTCCCCAGACCTTCTGTTACCCCAGACAGGAACCATTCCCAAAGCCAATTCTTCAGACAGGGATTAGACTAGAATAGGGGATGGGAAATGAGACTGGTAAAGAACAAGCTTCTTGGATCAAGTTGACACGTGAGACTATATTGGCATCTCCTTTCTATGGACACAAGGAGAGAGAGTGGAGGGAAGTACTGTGCTATCTCATCAGAGGGAGAGCAATTAGGAGTGTATAGCAAGGGGTATGTAAATTTTTGTATGAGAAACTGACCTGATTTGTAAACTTTCACTTAAAGCACAACAAAAATTAAAAAAAAAAAAAAAAGTTGAATTGACAGAAGTTGAGTGGTAGATATATTTACAAAAACAAAAACAGCTGCTTGAAGCTCCTTATGTACAACCAAAAACCTCATGGGATTTGGTTTCTTAGTTTGGAGGCTAGGATCATGGTTTCATGGGACATCCAGTTAATTGGCCTAATAACATGTTTAGTATCTCTGTTCTACCTCCTAGTTCAATGCTGTCATGGATTGAATTGGGTCCCCCCAAAATATCTGTCAACTGGGCTAGGTCCTGATTCCCAGTATTGTATGATTGTCTATCATTTTGTCATCTAATGTGATTTCCCTATGTGTTGTAAATACTATGATGTTAGTGAGATGGATTAGTTATATTGATGAGATCCACAAGATTAGATAGTACCTTAAGCCAATCTCTTTTGAGACATAAAAGAGAGAAGCAAGCAGAGAGACAAGGGACAAGGGGACCTCATACCACTAAGAAAGCAGCACTGGGAGCAGAGTGCGTCCTTCGGACTCAGGGTCCCTACACTTGAGAAGCTTATCGACCAGGAGAAGATTGATGACGAGGACATTCCTCCAGAGATGACAGAGAGAGAAAGCCTTCCCCTGGAGCTGATGCCATGAATTTGGACTTGTAGCCTACTAGTCTGTGAGAGAATAAACTTGTTTGTTCAAGCCGTTGACTTCTGGTATTTCTGTTACAGCAGCACTAGATGACTAAGATAGGTGCATAGTGCCTGGGGTCTTAAAAAATTGCAAGTGGCCATCCAAGGCACAAAAATTGGTCTCTCTTTTCCTGAAACAACAGAGGAAGGAGAGTCAGGAATAGGAGGAGGATATACAATGTGTGGCTAATTGCCTCCAGGAACAACTGCCTCCTTTGCCATGAGACCAGAAGAACTGAATGGTGCCAGGCTACCATAACTGAATATTTTGATCAAAAATTCTATAGCAGAATCCTGATCAAAAGAGGGAAAATGTAGAACAGAATTTCCAGTTGTCGTGGACTCTGGACTTCCTGTAGCCATGGAGGTTGGATGAACCCCTGAAAATACTATACTGAGATCATCTTTGAGCCTTAAACCAAAAATATCTCCTGAAGCCTTCTTAAAACCAGACAGTGGTTTACATTAACTAGTAAAAAAGGTCTACCTTGAGCATTATGCTCTTTTAAGAACTATCCATATGGGATCAAATTGACAACAGCAATGAGGGAGGAACAATTCAGAAAAAGAAGGTGAGAATAGTTACACAACTCAAAGAATGCAATCAGTGTCACTAAATGGTACTTGTAGAAACTGTTTTATCGGTGTATGTTTTGCTGTGTATATTCTCAACAACAACAAAATAAATAAAAGTTGGTGTATATACATATATATACACACACATTAATCTGGACATATACTTTGATGGCCTCAACGTGTCCACTGACATACGTGACAGGATCAGCAATGTGGCTAGCTACAGGTGTCCTCCCAACAGTTCTCTCTGCTCTCGTTTTCTGTCCCATTGTGGGTGCTGCCTTTTGGTTCCCTTTTGGCCAGTTTTGCCCAGACTTTCTCAGGACCGTTCAGCCCTAGACCTAAAGCTCTTCCTTCCCCGTGAATACCCTAATGCAGGACTCTTTCTTGTAAAACAAACAAACAAACAAACAAAACCCAATGCCGTTAAGTCGATTTCAACTCATAGCAATCCTATAGGACAGAGTAGAACTGCCCCATAGAGTTTCCAAGGACCACCTGGTAGATTCCAACTGCCAACCTTCTGATTAGCAGCTGTAGTGCTTAACTACTACACCACCAGGGTTTCCTCTTTCCTGTAGCCTCATCTTATTTTCTCAAGCTCCCGGTAGCCCCTTATTCCCTCTTGGAGTTCTCACAAGAGACAACCAGTACGTTTCAGATTTTCTCCCCCAGATGAGAACAGTCCTAAGGTAGAGGAGATCTGAGAGGTGGCATCTTCAGTTGATGTTGAGTAAAAAAAGCCTGATAGACCTTATAAGTGAGTTGTCATCTAAAGTATTTAGGCAGATAGGAAGTGTCTGTATAAAGCCGAAGGGAAATGAGATGATTCAGAGCCAGGTGAAAGGTAGAGCTGTCCGCACTGGTTTTCCAAATTTGTGCAATGGAGCCCTTGTCAGGTTCTTGATGGGTCCAGAAGATGTCCTTGGTGGTAGGGTCTTACCTTCAGTCCTTTCATCAGGATGGTCCTGCTTTAATCTGTTTTGTGAGTTGGGATGCCATGTTAGATTTCATTTGAGGAAACTGAAGCAGTTTTATTGCTTAAGCAAGTTTGTAACCAGCTAGACCAGAGCCCTTCTCTGAGGCAATGAAAGGGCCGCAGAGACATTTTACAGGTTTCCTGAGACCCCATGCAGGAGTATCCAGCTGTCTGTGAAGGCACTGACCTGCCATGGACAAGAAGTAACCCAAACTTGTACTATCCCTGTCATAATTATAGAAGTCAGACAAGAAGCTCCTCGAGCATGAAATAGGCTCTGCAGTGTTCTGTAATAAAAGGAGGCTATGAGGTAACATATTGGGTACATTCCTTGTTGCTCAGTTGACTGTCATAACAGGAGAAGAGCAAACATGTGCTGAACAGATGTGCTCAAGCCTTGCCTGTCACGTTTGGTGCATGGCTCAGGTATGCTTCCTTAAATAACTTCATGACAGCAGACACATATAAGCCAAAAACCGTTGCCGTTGCGGTCAATTCAGACTCACGACAACCCTGTAGAACAGAGTAGGGTTTCTAAGGAGCCACTGGTGGAGTCGAACTGCCAACCTTTTGGTTATCAGCTGAGCTCTTAATCATTACGCTACCAGGGTTTAAAAAAAGGAAAAGAAAAAAAGGCTGGTATAAATCACTGCCTTTTTATTCAATGACACATTTATAAGGATTTCAAATAGCATAGATCCACTGAAGGTGGAAGGAAAGAGCTGCATAGTATCCATGAACAGTTTGTAGGCCTCTAAATTTGGTATATAACTCATTTGACTGTGTTCTTTTTTATTCCAGTTAAAAAAATTAGCAATAAATGGAAAATGAAATTCGAATGAAAGTTTACAGAACTTTTAAAGTACCTCCATGGATCCCAGGGTTTTATGGAACTCAGATTGAAAACCATGATTTAATTCTCTGAATGAGAACACAGTGCCTTCTTCTTTTGGGGTGCTTTATATCCTCCTTCTGTAAGATGTCCCCTTTTCCTTATTTTATAAAAATAAATATGATCCAGTTTTTTTTACATACATCTTTCTCAGAGATGAACAGGTCAAGTAGATAAAATATAAGTAAGGATATATCGTATTGAAGAACACAACTAACTAGCTTGAACTAGTATGTATGTAATTCTGTGTCCAAAAAAAAAAGCATACAGATCTTTTTCACACAGCCATGGAACATTTTTAAAACCTTCCTTGTCTTGGGGGGAACCTCACTACCATCAAGAAGAGAAGCCGGGAGTGGAGCGCATCCGTTGGAGCTGTGGTCGCTGCTGAGAACCTCCTAGGACCCTGGAGACAGAGAGAGCTGTAATACTGGAAATGGCAGCAGCTTGGGACTGGCAAATGGCTGTAGTGGGTGGAGCCAAAGAGCTTGAATGCCTTTGAGCAGAAGGCTTACTGGCAGAGTGGGGTGCCTCCAGGCACTTGTTGGCAAAGCTAAAGGGCTGTGACACATGCCCGAGCTGGGCAGAGGCCGAAAGAGGCCCAGCAGCAGAGGCTACCTGTGGGTACCACTGAGGAGTGGAGATCTGCCTTTGCTGGAAGCTGCCCTGAATGATGAACTGTATCCTGTCTCCTGAATTGCAACCTGTTACTTCCACAATAAACCTGATAACTGTATGTGTGTAGGGGAGTGGGGGGTGGGGGGGGGGGTGAGGGGGTGGGGGGAGACAAAAAACATGTCTTCCCTAGTTTCCTAAAATTTAGTATTATACAGACCACATTCACTGACCACACTACAATAAAATTGGAAATCAACGACAACAATGAAGCCAAATATGGTCCAATTTATAAACCGGCTGGGTGGCTGCACGGGCATTGTTGTTCCTCAGGTCTTTTGCATAAGTAAACACAAGGTACACCTCATTATATAAATAGCTGCTGATAGAAATGCAAACAGTGGGCTCTAGGACTGCCTTCTGGACAGGTGGAGCAAGGAAAGACTTCTTGAGAAGTAATAAGAAGCATATCTGATTAGACTTTTTTCCTTAGGTGAGTTTTTCTTTTCTTTTTTTCCTTTCCTTTTGATTCAGCAATTAAAGAATCTGGTATTTAGGGAAGGAGCCCTGGCAGCGCAGTGGCTAAAGCACTTGGCTGCTAACCTAAAAGTTGGTGATTTGAACCTACCAGCTGCTCCGCAGGGGAAAGATGTGGCAGTCTGCTTCTGTAAAGATTACAGCCTTGGAAGCTCTATGGGGCAGTTCTACTCTGTCCTATAGGGTCACTATGAGTCGGAATTGACTCACGGCAGTGGGTGGTAGTGGTATTTAGGGAGCAGTGAAACATGTCAATATCTTAATAGGGAGGGTAAACCTGATGGGGACCCAGAGACTTCGAGCCGGCTGTCTACAGCTTACTTTCACCTCATGGAAGAGGCTAACACTTGCAGTATAATTGTTTCAGTGGTGTTAAAACACTGTGAAGTGGCTTGATTTTCTGGGCCCGCTTCACTGTTTTTTAAAATAAATACGTTGATGCGCAGTGGAACTATTTACAGATACTAATTTTACACTGTGACAAATTTGTATCAGTATGCCGCCTTTTTGTTAATATTCTGGGAAAACCAAAGCTGGCACAGTATGGCCAAGCACTTGGATTTCTGAAATGGCTCCATTCCCAGAGGTAGCTAGGGGAAACTCTTTTCTTACTGGAGAAATAGAAGTCCCTGAAGACACAGTCGCACATGGACATGCTGAGGGTGAAATACCTCATTAACACAGCAGCTCTCCGTGTTACGAGGGAAGCATGTCTTCACTGACTGGCATTTTCCACGTAAGGTCTGTGTTTGCACACACAAATTGAGGTTTGGGAAGAGTACCTGGAGATGAGGGACAAATAAGCCAGAAGAGAAAAAAGTGAAGGAAGGCTGTGGCACAGGGGTATTGGTCAGAAGTGGGGCTGTTAGAACCCAACATGGGAATGTCATAGGGTGGATGTTTGTGGAAAAGAAAACCAGCCGTGAAGAGATGGAAGTCTTATGTGTGTTAGTAAGCCACCATGTACCTCAAAAGCATATTTCTGAAAGCAAAGAACAGCTCTGCTTTGATGTGGTTAGTGGAGGGTGAGTGGGTGGGGTGGGCAGGGAAAGGGAGAAGTGAAGCCATATTTGGTGAATCTTGTAGCCTAGATGAGCTGATGGTCCAGCTTAGCCTTAGGAGTAGGGTGTATGGGATGGGAGCAGTCACAGCATGTCTTTTCACAGGAAAGTTAAATTATGGTCTTTGCCCTTTGTTTAAGAAACAGGGACGTTATTACAGTACATTATAAATATCAGTTTTATAGGACAACAGTGAAAATAACATCCAGTGTATAAATGGTTGGGTCTGGAAAGCTAGAGTGTTGTTACATACTCTGGACACATTTCCTCTGTGGTGGCGAATAAATACCGATCACTCGTAGACTCAATTAGAAAAGGCAATGATAAATGAGTTCCCCGCTCCCCCATTCCTGCCAACTCAGGGATATTTGTCTCATTGATTTTATCATCCTCTGCAGGTCTTGCTTCTTCTAATTCATATTTTTTTTTCCACCCTAGATTTTTCTTAGAATGAAAGAACTTCATTGCCCCGTCACAAAGTGGTTTGCTTCTTGAGATGGTGTGTTTCCCCTGAAAGATGAACACTTTTCCTAGTTCACAGCACTTGGAGAAAAAAAAAAATTGAGGCAGGTGAGATGCAAAAGGGAGTTAACTGTGTTGGTCAAACACGGCTCATGGCTTTGAGGGTTAGACTTGGCAGAATCCCTGGCTCCATTTCTAGGTCAAGAATGGAAAGACATTCGGAGTTTTGCAACTTTACTCTTCTCAATTTCAAGTCCTTTGAGCGCTATTCAATTAGTAATCTGTCACCGCTCACTGCCACAGCAGCCTGTCATTCGTAGTGTTTTTGCTTTTGAGTCTCAACTCCAGGAGTTTGGTGGCATCTGATGGCCAACATCTTTTCCTTTTCACCTCTTCACAGTTTGTCACTAGTAGAATTCCCTCTGCCAGCCAGCTGGATTTCCAGACATCCCACCTTCCAGGCAGCTTAAGCTACTCTTCCATTTTCATTTTCAGAAAATATTTTCTCTCCTTGAGAGTTTTACAGAGTTTTGCTGTCATTTTTAAGGTACAGTGGAAAAAGCATCAGGCTTAAAGCTGTAAGACCAGTGTTCAAGTCTTAATATGTTGTAAGAATAGCTATGACTTACTGATCTCTGTCAAGCACCTTGCTAATCACTTTGCGCAGGTAGGAGGTATTGTCCTGTTATTTGAACTTAGGAGACCCTGACTCCAAAGCCTTTGTTTCATTGTCTTCCACGTGCTCACAGAAGCAACCACTGAGTAGCAGAGTTAAAGATGTTGCATTTCTATTACATGTTTGGTGGCTGCCCAGCTTCACGGTGTCATTAGGAAGTATGCTTAGCCATGGGCTGGGTGTTCTATTGCAATGCCATGTGGTTGTGTGCGTTATGGGGCTACTTTCCTGTTATTTGAGATATTACTCAGCAAATCAAACAGCCACTCCTGTCTTCCACTGTATTGCCTATATTGTACAAATGACATTCTGTGGGGTACCTTTTTTCTTATTACTTTACATCTATAAAACATGAGGTACTTATCACAAATTATAAGGCCCTGTGTTTCAGCAAGTTTTCTTACCATACGTTCCTATGAACACTGATATTCTGATTTTAAAAAAGGCTTAGCCAACAAATAATGTATTTTGAGTAAACGAGTCAATGGTCCAGTTCTCTAAAAAAAAAAAAAATCTGAGTCACTGATAACCAAAGAAATTGGCTTTCCAAAACATTTCTCCCTTCAGGAATTGTTCCAATTCCCCTTTCCTTCCAAACATACACTTGCTTATATTTTTATTTGCTTACTGGATTACGCTGATCATGCTTTGATAGTAATATTTAAGAAATAGTAGGCGGATTTCTGGATTAACCCTACTTAATCTTGGTCTTTCTCTTTAATACTCATAAAAGGATTTTGTAATATTTGGAGGAGACTGTCATATATGAGGAAACCCTGGCGGCATAGTGGTTAAGTGCTATGGCTGCTAACCAAAGGGTTGGCAGCTCGAATCTGCCAGGCACTCCTTGGAAACTCTATGGGGCAGTTCTACTCTGTCCTATAGGGTTGCTATGAGTCGGAATCGACTCGATGGCAGTGGAGTTGGTTTTTTTTTTTTTGGTTCTTATATATGAGTATATGTTTGGTTGTCTTGGCAGCATTTAAAAATGTATACTTAATTCAACAATGTTTGCACATAATTTTATTTTTTTTTCTCTGAAGAACTTGCTGCATTGGGATATTACCATCTGCTAGAAGTTAGTCTTTTCGTTTTGCTTGAATGAGGAAAACAGAATATTCTTGTGTCATGACTACGTTTATAAACATTAAGCCACAGAGTACGCACCTAGAACCTACCAGTTTCCAGCCATGAAAACCTCCTGTCACTGTTAAGGATGGATTTTTGACATTTGTACAGAACACTATATTAGGAATGTGTTTGTAAGTCATAGGTTACACATGAATATATAATACAATTACAACCTAATATTCTGAATTTGGATAACAATCAGACATCTTTCAATCAGGAAGCAAGAAAGAGCTAGATTTCAATTTCCATCCATTTTTCAACGCTGTTAGATTTTTACTTCTCTCAGCCTGAAGCTTGGTGGCGAGTGGTGAAGAGCTTGGCTGCTAACAAAAAAGTTGGCAGTTTAAATCCATCGACTGCTCCTATGGAAGTCCTATGGATCGCTATCAGAACTGACTTGTTGGCAATGGGTTTGGTTTTGGGGTTCTCAGCCTGAGATCTTTGAGTAAATAGGACAAGATTTTTGTTTGTAATTTCATCTGCTTCACTCCTGACATGCTCAGTAGGGTAGCAATATATGTACTGTCAGAAATTGAGAAAAGGAAGCTTATAGGCACAGAGGGCATCCTTCTCTTTAGGAAATGGCAGTCCTCCTTTTGGCAGTAACGTGCCTTACTTTGTAGTGAAAGTAGATGTGTTTTACCTCAGGTACAGGGATTGTAATGGTCTGAGAGAAGTGTGTCCAGGGCTCCTCTGCGGAAACACAAGCTGCTGCTGCTCCTATCTTGGTTCCCTATAAAATGCCTCTTCCACCCTGCTCAGCTCTGTGTGACTTCCCTTCCCCTTTTCTACTGTTTCCACTAGGTGTGTGCCCAGAATGCCAGGTATGGCCCATTTTTATGGTAGTACCATAAAAATAAAAAAACAAAGAAAAGCCTACTATATTTTAATCTTGAACATAAAAACCCTGATACACCTATATCTATGATGGTCATTGGTATGTGAACATTTTTCTTCAAATTAATCCCTGGATAAGGGGACATGAAATTGTATGAAAGCACATGTGGAATATAGTTCTCAAAGATGCTGATGTTTCCTGCTGTTATCTGAAAAGCAGAAGTTATATTCACATGGTCCTGTTTCTACAAGGAAGCGGTTTGGGGGCAGGGAGAAGTAAAGTCCATAAGCTATATGGGCACACTGAGCTAGTTTATTAGCCATTTTAAAAAGCGCAAAATATTTTCAGGTTAAAAAAAAATTCTTATACCTCATGTTTCTCTTTAGAATTTTCTTTATTCTTAATTAAAAAAAATATTTTATTTTTTATCTTTTCTCATTTTGCATCTTCCAATATATACCACACCTGTGATTTGTGCATATATCTGTAGGAAACAAGCAACAGAGGGTTATCCATTTGGATGCCATGTGTTCTGTTTATGAGAGAAGCATAAATGCTCATAGGACAGACTTCTTTGAGAACCTAAGTTAGCCAGGTACCGTCACCAGGAGAATTTAGGGTGAAAACGTCAGGACTAAGATGGGAAAGGAGGAAGGAAGTGCATTTCCCACATTGGTCATAGCTGTGATGGCTCACCGTTGTACCCTGGCACCTAGAACATCACAGGCCTACAGTAAGTGTTCATTGAATGAAGGAATGAGTGGGAGAGCCAGAAGGGCATTTACAGAGAACTTGAAGCAGTACCAGAGAAAATAATCTTGATTTGAAAGGAAATTACTAATGAACTGAGCAAGTCTAGAGGGAAATGAAATGAGGGAAATGAAAAATTTCATGATTTTTCTGCCTTTTTCCCCACCTGGAACTATAGGAAAGAAAGACAGAAAGAAAAAGGATTTATAGGAGATCGTACAAGTGTCAAGAAGATTTATTTTTTTCCTAGGCTTTGCTATGACCAAAAAGAGACAGACCGGTTGCAAATGTATGGCTTCTCTCTTAGGGGAACCCATCAGAAGGAGGGGCTCCTAGGAAGAGGGACTGGAAGGGCAAAAGTTCAGGTCCCTCACTCCGGTACTTCAAGGAGCCCACACCTTAGTCATGAAGGAATTTATCACCCAAGCTACTGGCTCCACAGAACATTTGTGCTTCTTGAATCAAAGGCGCTGTAATGAGCATCCCTGACTCTGAAGGAAGAGAGACAGACAGAGAAAAAGAAAGTTGGCGTGTTAGTGAAGCTGACAGGACTGGAATTCAGGAGGCTTGGGACCTAGCTCTGCTAGCTGATTGCAGTTTACCTTCTCTGGGCCTCAGTTTCCTCTTCTGGAAATTAGAGAGTTAACCGATGAACACTCTTTCAACTCGGAAATTGCCAAAAATCACACAGATAAAACTCATTGTTAGATTGGAAGGCAAAGGTATCTTTTTCAACAGGTATGGATCTCATAAGTGATCGCACCTAAACTGTATTTCTTTATATGATTTTTCTAAAGACTCAGGTACTGGCTGCATTAAGAACAAGTTATAAAAATTACATGACCTTCTAATAAAGAACTGATGAGGCTATTAATAATAATATTGCTAATAACCAAACCAAACCCTTTGCTGTTGAGTCAATTCTGACTCATAGCAACCCTACAGGACAGAGTAGAACTGCCCCACAGGGTTTCCAAGGAGCGCCTGGTGGAATTGAACTGCCGTAGGTCTTAACCACTATGTCACTGGGGTTTCCAGTGTTGCTAACAGTAAGTTTCAGTTACTAAACACTTATAATGACCAAGCGGAAACCCTAGTGGCGTAGTAGTTAAGTGCTACTGTTGTTAACCAAAGGGTCCGCAGTTTGAATCTGCCAGGCACTCCTTGGAAACTCTGTGGGGGCAATTCTACTCTGTCCTATAGGGTCACTATGAGTCAGAATCGACTTGACGGCACTGGGTGGGTGGGTAATGACCAAGCAATGTCCTAAAAGCTTTTTGTGAATTACCTCCCTTAATCCTGAAAACACCCAATGAGGTTAGTGATGCCGTTATCTGCATTTTTCAGTTAAAAGTTTGGGGGCTTAGTTTAAGGAACTTGCATCAGGTCTCACAAAGTAGAAGAGCTGGAACTTGAACCCAAGCCTACTTGCCATCATGTTAAGAAAGCATCACTCTCTATGGTGTGAGTCTTGTACCTACATTAACTTCCTTCTAAGGATGTTGTGCCTAGGGTTGCTATGAGTTGGAACCGACTCGACAGCACCTAACAACAACGACAACAGACAAGGATGAAGAAGAGATCAAATGAAATCATGCATGTCTGGTACAATTTGTGGCACGTAGTTACTGCTCAGTTAAGACTCCCTCTCCCCTTTCTTTCACTCTCTATTCCAGATGAAGGTGAAATGGGTGGAGAGGAAGTTTTGGCTTTTTTAACAAGGTAGATTTTGGCCTATCTGTAGTAGTTTTTTATGTAGTAGTTTTAGAATGATTCTGCCTAATGATAGGGGATCCTGAGATTGAAGCCTATGACTGATTTTAATTTGGGCTATGGTGTGTGTGTAAGGGAGGAGGAAAAGGAAAAGGAGGGAGGGAGAAAGAAGGAAGGAGGAGAGGAAGAGAAGGGAGGAGGAGGGAGGAGAGGAAGAGAAGGGAGGAGGGAGGAGAGGAAGAGAATTGGAAATAGATCTTCAAGTCTGCTGTTAACTAAAACCACTGTCTTCTGTTTTATTCCCTGGAATTTTTACATAAATTATTTTAATTATTAAAAAAACCTCCTAATAAGCTAAGCCTCAAGTGGCTTGGGGGAATCTAATTAAAAACAATTAAAATACCTTTTATTTTTTTAAACAAGGAAAATGATTGACTTTCCCCCACCAGGCAATTATCACCTCAAAGTGCATGTTGAGGAAGTGGGCGTTCCTTGCTTTCTATTGTTAATCTCCTGAGAGTAAGGGTGGAGAGCACTTTGAAAAAATATTTGTGTAAGGAGGAGAGACAGAAGTAAGCTGAAAAAGAGTTTTTTGTGGGTCTCTGATTGGGGACATTCTTGACTTTCTAGAATGTATTTCCCTGAGAGATTTAGACACTACTTCCTCAAGAAGGTACAGAGTTTAAAGATGTGATCTTAGGTTCAAGTAGTCTTAGTAGATCCTTATTTTTTATTTTATTATTTTTCAGTTTTAGGGCCCAGTGTTCTTCCTTACAGTTCTAGCAAGGAAAGGAACATTACCTGCTTGCTGTCCCTTGGGAGCTAGACTGCTAGATAATGATGCTGAAAGCAGCTAACACTAAACCAAAAACCAGTTGTTTTCCAACTCATGGTGTCGGAGTAGAATTGTGCTCCATAAGGTTTTTAATCAATCGACTTGATGGCAGTGGGTTTTTTGGGTAAGGTTTTTAATGACTGATTTTTCAGTAGATTGTTAGGCCTTTCTTCTGTAGTGCTTCTGGGTGGACTCAAACCTCCAACCTCTAAGAATTTTTTTTTATTGTGTCCTAGATGGATGTTTACAGCTCGAGTTAATTTATCATTCAAAAATTCATAAACAGATTGTTTTGTGGCATTGATTGCAATCCCCACAATGTGACAGCATGCTCCGCCTTTCCACACTGGGTTCCCTGTGTCCATCTGTCCAGCTCCTGTCCCCTCCTGCCTTCTCATCCTGCCTCTGGACAGGAACTGCCCATTTAGTCTTATATATCTGATTGAACTAAGAATCATGTTCCTCATGTATGTTGTTTCTTGTTTTATAGGCCTGTCTAATTTTTGTTCAAAAAATGGGCTTGGGGAATGGTTTCTGTTCTGGGTTAGCAGAGTGTCAGGGGGCCATAGTTATGGGGGCTCTTCCAGTCTCTGTCAGACCAGTAAATCTGGTCTTTTTACATGGATTTGAATTCTGTCCTACATTTTTCTCCTGCTCTGTCCAGGACTGTCTGTTGTGATCCCTGTCAGGATGATCATTGGTGGTACTGGGCACCATCTAGTTCTTCAGGTCTCAGGTTGGTGGGGTCTCTGGTTCATGTGGTCCTTTAGTCATTTGGGCTAGTATTTTCCTTGTGTCTTTAGTTTTCCGACGGCACTGGGTGGGTTAGTTTTCCTCATTCTCCCTTACTCCGGTTGGGATGGGACCAATAGATTTATCTTAGGTGGCCACTCTCAGGCATTTGAGACCCCAGATGGTACTTAACAAAGTGCGATGTAGAACATTTTCTTTATGAACTATGTTAGACAAATTGACCTAGATGTCCCCTGAGACTATGGTCCCCAGACCTCAGCCACTTGATCTCTCAAAGTGTTTGGATATGTCTAGGAAACTTCTATGCTTTTGTTTTGGTCCAGATGTGCTGACTTCCCCCATGTTGTGTGTTGTCCGCCAACATTTTTGGATTTTTAAGGAGCATAATTGCAAGATGCCATGGGTTGTAAGGAGCCTGGGTGACATAGTGGTTAAGAGCTTGGCTGCTAACCAAAAGGTTGCCAGTTCAAATCCATCAGCCACTCCTTGGAAACCCTATGGGGCAGTTCTATTCTGTTCTATAGGGTCGCTATGAGTTGGAACTGACTCGACGGCACCTAACAACAATGGATTGTTAGACACTGTGAATTGTAAGACACACTCCAATTTTGAAGAAATTAAAATTAAAAAATGCATATTAGAATTAATAAAATAGAGCATTATTCCCATTTTACAGATGAGCCACCCAAGGCAAAAGAAGTTAAATACGTTTTCCAAAGTTTCATGGCTGGATTCACATCCAGGTGGTTTGGTTCCAGAGTCCGTGTTCTTACCTCCACTCTTTTCGGTCTTCCAAGAGCATGTTGGAATTGCGCCCAGCATGCAAATGGACTGGCCAAGACCCAGTTAATCACCGCCCCATTGTGGCATCTGTGACCCAGCAGCACTGAGATCTTTCAGAAGGGGCACCATGTGTGGTGTATACAGCTTGCTTCCAGGGCTGAGAGGAGGATCGCTGCACCAATGTGTGTAAAGTGCTGGGCATGTGGGTGTCTGACCCAGGCTTCTGACCCATTTCTAGCAAGAGCAATGCAGTCAGGAAGCACTGATAAACTGGCTTCCCAAGCAGCAATAGGCTGAAGAACTTACAGGAAATGATGTTGTTTGGGTTTCCCAGATGTCAAGTTCTGGCACGGTGTGTTCTGTTTCCCTTCCTGCTCTAAAATGCTAGCTTATAAATAATTTATTAGAGTTCTATACTTGTTGTTGTTGTTAGCTGCTGTTGAGTTGGTTCCAACTCATAGTGACCCTATGTACCACAGAAAGAAACACTGCCCGGTCCTGCGCCATGCTCACAATTGTTATTATGTTGGAGCCCATTGTTGCAGTCACTGTGTCAGTCCATCTCATTGAAGGCCTTGCTCTTTTTCATTGACCCTCTACTTTACCAAGGATGATGTCCTTCTCCAGGGACTGATCCCTCCTGACAACATGTCCAAAGTATGTAAGACACAGTCTCGCCATCCGTGCCTCTAAGGAGCATTCTGATTGTACTTCATCCAAGAAAGATTTGTTTGTTCTTTTGGCAGTCCGTGGTATGTTCAATATTCTTCGCCAACACCATGATCAAAGGCAACAATTCTTCTTCGGTCTTCCTTATTCATTGTCCAGCTTTTGCATGCATATGAGGCGACTGAAAACACCATGGCTTGGGTCAGGTACACCTTAGTCTTCAAGGTGATTGCTTTGCTTTTCAACACTTTAAAGAGGTCCTTTGCAGCACATTTACCCAATGCAATGCGTCTTTTGATTTCTTGACTGCTACTTCCATGGGTGTTGATTGTGGATCCAAGTAAAATGAAATCCTTGACAGCTTCAAACTTTTCTCTGTTAATCATGATGTTGCTTACTGGTCCAGTTGTGAGGATGTTTGTTTTCTTTACGTTGAGGTGTAATCCATACTGAAGGCTGTGGTCTTTGATCTTCATTAGTAAGTGCTTCAAGTCCTCTTCACTTTCAGCAAGCAAGATCATGTCATGTGCATAATGCAAGATGTTAATGAGTCTTCCTCCAATCCTGATCTCACATTCTTCTTCATGTAGTCCAGCTTCTCGGATTATTTGCTCAGCATACAGATTGAATAGCACACCTTTCCTGACTTTAAACCAACCAGTATCCCCTTATTCTGTCTGAACAACTGCCTCTTGATCTATGTAAAGGTTCCTCATGAGCATAATTAAGTGTTCTGGAATTCCCATTCTTCGCAATGTTATCCATAATTTGTTATGACCCACACAGTTGAATGCCTTTCCATAGTCAATAAAACACGGGTAAACATCATCTGGTATTCTTGGCTTTCAGCCAGGATATATCTGACATCAGCAATGATATCCCTGGTTCCATGTCCTCTTCTGAATCCGGCCTGAATTTCTGGCAGTTCCCTGTCGATATACTGCTGCAGCTGGTTTTGAATGATCTTCAGCAAAATTTTGCCTGTGTGTGATATTAATGATGTTGTTCGATTATTTCCGCTTTCGGTCAGATCACCTTTCTTGGGAATAGGCATAAATGTGAATCTCTTCTAGTCAGTTGGCCAGATAACTGTCTTCCAGATTTCTTGGCATAGATGACTGAGCACTTTTAGTGCTGCACCCATTTGCTGAAACATCTCAATTGGTATTCTGTCAATTCCTGGAGACTTGTTTTTCACCAGTGCCTTCAGTGCAGCTTGGACTTCTTCCTTCAGTACCATAGGTTCCTGATCATGTGATACTTCTTGAAATGGTTGAACATCGACTAGTTCTTTTTGGTCGTGTATTCCTTCCATCTTATTTTGATGCTTCCTGCATCATTTAATATTTTCCCTATAGAATCCCTCACTATTGCAACGTGAGGCTTGAATTTTTTCTTTAGTTCTTTCAGCTTGAGAAATGCCAAGTGTATTCTTCCCTTTTGATTTTCCAAATCCAGTTCTTTGTATGTGTCATTATAATACTTTGCCTTTTGAAGCCACCCTTTGAAATCTTCTGTTCAGCTCTTTTACTTGTCATTTCTTCCATTTGCTTTTGCTGTTCAATGTTCAAGAGCAAGTTTCAGAGTCTCTTCTGATATCCATTTTGGTCTTTTCTTTCTTTCCTGTCTTTTTAATGACCTCAGAGTTCTGTACTAGGGGAGTGGAACATTTTCTTTCTGGAGAACAGGCCCCAGAAATGCCACTCAGGACTTCAGTAACAATAAAAGAAAACTATTTGTTAAAATATGAAGATGGCTCTCCTGAACCCCCCCATCAGCTGAGGCCTTACGTTAGGTAAGCTGTGTTGGTGTTGAGTAGTGGTGAGATGACCACGTATGGACTGCTGGGTGGCCTTGGTGCTAAAGTGCTATGGGCTGGATTCATTGTCTGCTGGAAGATGGAATGAGTCTGTCAACTCCAGGCTTTGACTAACTGGACTTCAGGCTCAGATGAGTCTGCCACCATCATGAGTGACCCTGCCCAAACTCTTATCTCCCTGATGTCACACTGAAGACCTGCCTGCTTCCTGAATCCTGTGTTTCCTTGCAGCTTTTTTACTCATTAGAATTCTGGTCCTTGGTAACCCAGGACAGCCTGGTCATTGTGACCAGTTTAGAACAAACTGTATACAACCTAGGAAAACACTTATGGTGAGCACTCAACTGCCAGCCCAGTGAGGCATCTCAGAAGAAAGGTCGGTAATCTGCTTCCTTGAAAACTCTATGGAAGTTCTACTCTGCACACATGGGGTTGCCATGAGTTGGAATCAACTTGATGACAACTAACAACAAAAACTACACGACCTTCAAATTTGCTATTTTCCCCAATTGTTGTTTATTGTTGGATCATAGATTACATTTGCTTCCATCTCCCTAAGATCAAATAGGAGGCAAGTTCTCAACCAAGGAAGGCTGTGTCACTCACCATACCTCTCCCATTTTTTTAAAATCCTTTTTTCCTTGCCTGTGCTCCTTTCTCCCAACCTATTTTCTATACTGTAACCCATGCAAACTATTCAAGTGTAGAAATAAAGTGTACTGTGATATAGTTTATTTATAAACTAAAAACTAAACTTTTGGGGTCAGACTGTCTATAGTTGAGGTAATAGATAAGTAAAATTTAAAGTTTGTTGTTTTAGAGCACCAAACAGTTGCTTTAGGTGCTTTTGATCATCATTTTACATTTCTGGTCTTAAACTGCTTTGAACATCTGAAATCAGGTTGATACAGTCAGTTCAGACTTGTTTGCACCAGTTTATGCCGGTTTAAACCAGTAAAAACCACTTAATGGATGACTTGAAGCAAGTGTGATCTAGTCAGAAGTGGATTTAATTAGTCAGCACCAGTTTGATTCGGTAAAATGTACTCTGAGCCAGTCAAAACTTACATGAGCCATTCAGAGACTGCTTGTCCAGGTGAGAACTTATTTAAGCTAACTAAAACCAGTCTGAAGCAATTTGGGCTATTAAACTCAGACTCAAATAATTTTGGTCAGATACTACAGGTTTAAGCTGCTCAAAGTAGTTTTAGATTGTCAGAAACAGTTTTATTGGTGGAACCTCGTCCCCCTGGTTAGATCCACTCTCAATCAGTATGATCCAGTCAGATTCTATTCAACATGTATGTGCTGGTTAGAATGGATTGGAGTGTTCTATGCTGATCAAACCTGTCTTTAAGCTGGGTAGGACTCTTTTGAACTAGGCATATCTGTTTTAAATGGATTGGAGGTGATTTACACCAGCCAGAAAAGATCAGTTAGCTTCAACGTTGTCTTTGTTGACTCAGCAACTACTCTGAGCCAGCCAGAAATTTTCTGTGCTAGAAAGATATGTTTTGAGCTAACCAGAGCTAATTTCAGAAATTGTTCGAGGTCTTTGGAACCAGCCTGATTTGTTTAGAGCTGGAAGAATGAAATGAGGTCACATCTACGGAGTACCTGCTAGATGCCAAGCATTGTGCTGGGCCCTTACAGCAGTGTCTCATTCAGTCCTCAGAACAATGGCGTGAGGTAGTGTGTGCTGCTCTCTTTTTAGAGGATGGAAACCTGGAATTCTTAGGCTCTGAGATGTCTAAGCAGCTGGTGTAGGAAAGACTTGGAATTCAAACTCAGCTCTGTCTTGACTTCAGAGGTGGTGTGTTTTCAACTAGGCTACCTTGTACCATGTCATGCCACTGGTCACTTTTAAGTCCAGTATGCATTTGTAAAAAGTTGAGTAACAGACACAAAGCTTGGGTAGATTAAAGGACGTTGGACTTGCAGTTAGGAAACTTGGGCTCTAGACTGTGCAAAACAGCTAACCTCTCTGGGGTCTGTTTCTTCCTTTAGAAAGCTGAAGAGAGAGAACGAAGGATCTGAGCATTTATTTTAAGGCCAAGAGAGCAGATATCTTAAAGGTGTACTCTGGAAGTGCAAATGATGGTTAGTATTGGTGGTGGTATCCACACCTTCAGTTTGTGGTATTTGGTTTGTTAACACTTCCTTTATGAGGGCTTAGTTTGGGAACAAGCTATTATGAATCACTACCAACGTGAAGAGAAAGTACAACTGAAGAGGTCATTTGTAAACCTATGTGTATAATTCTCCCACGAAAACTAACCACGTTGAATTGTTAGTACAAACAAGGAGTAGGTTCATCTAAACCTTTGGATTTTACTCAGATAGGGTTGCTATGAGTCAGAATTGACTCGATGCCAGTGGGTTTTTTTTTTTCTTTTTGGGTTTAGCGCATTGTCGAATATTGATGCCATTACTGACATCATTTTTCCCGTACCTTAAATCATATAAAAACATAGTTATAGAAATGACGAACCTTTTTCAAATTAAAAGTAAAGAAGGTGAAGGTAGTCACAGTGCCTTCTTGCATCATATTCATTGCAGGATTGTTTTCTGCTTCCTCATTCGACGTGAGGGAACCCCCAAATGACTATTATCTGAACCTACTTTCCAATTCTCTTTTATTTCTAAATAACTTGGGGCCAAGTGATATGTTACGTTCTATATACTAGAACGTTTGTTTATACCCAGGCAGTTATCTCCTAGAGCGGAGTTCTATTATACCCAGTTAACACTGGCCACTTGTACTGAGAATATAGAAACTATACCATGGAAAAGTCATCATCTGTAAAGTGTCGTTCTTTATAGTGTGCAAATAGAATTAGGAATGTTTGTAGAGGCTCTGCCCTTGTGGCCTGACCAGCCATATCTGAATGCAACTCTCTGACCTGCCCTATGGCATTCTGAAAGAAGTACACTGCAGCAGCTCCTAGGGCTCAGCATTCAGGATTTGGGGGCATAAGGTGAGTCATTGAGTTGAGGATGAGTAGGGAAGGCAGCCTTGAAAATCCATAAATGTCCTTGCCTAGGCTTTTACTAAAAACAACCAGAATGCTCCTTAGAAGCAAAGATGGCGAGACTACATCCCACATACTTTGGACATGTTATCAGGAGGGACCAGCCCCTGAAGAAGGACATCATACTTGGTAAGGCAGAGGGTCAGTGAAAAAGTGGAAGACCCTCAATAAGATGGATTGACACTCTGCAGCAGTGGGCTTAAGCATAACAACGATTGTGAGGTTGGCGCAGGACCGGGCAGTGTTTTATTCTGTCGTACATAGGGTCACTATGAGTTGGAACCAACTTGGCACCTAACAACAAGAAGCTTTTATTGCTTTTTATAAATCTGTAGAAATAATCCTATAGGAAACATTAAGTGTTACAGGGGGGTTTCTGGACATGAGGCTGGTTAAATGGGGACAGTGGGAGGGGAGTCAGCAGATTCTAGTGTCGAGCATTTGGTGTGTGTGGACGAGTGGGTATTTGTGTGGACAGGTAGGTAAAGGTGTCTGTGATAATGGAATAGCTAGTTGTTTTCCTGATTTTCGGAGGGGGGGGGTGATAAAAAGAAGTAAGCCTTCCCTGGAGACAGATTACATTCCCAGTTGTATTAATATTTTAAGTTTTACTTTATTTAAAGAATAAAAATAAACCATGAAAAGTGTCAACTGCAAAGCTCCAAAAAATAACCATGGTTAGGTATCACTGGTAAAACAAGTTTTTCTTCTCCAAAATGGGCTTTTGGTTTAGTCAGTGTTAAAGAGATGAGCTGTCAGCATTTCTCGTTAGGCGACCAAGGCAGTCCGGAGCAAATGAGTCGTGGGACTGTGGTTTCTGCACATCGACTGGCCAGCTCTGGAATGCAGTTCCCAGAGAAGCAGTGATAATATACTCCAGGAAAGTCTGATTTAATACATAACACATTAACAATAATACATAAGGGAGCTGCATGCCAAATTCTATTTGTGCATTTGGCATTGTCTGTGAAAGAGTTATAAAAACATGTGAAAATAAATAGGATAAATAGAATTGCCTAGATGTCCAAGTAAAAAGAGGAGAGTCAGGGGTTCCACATTAGGACACTTTGAAGAAGGAGGAATTGGAGCTACTTGTACTTTAAGAATTATTGTTATTTTTCCACATATTTGCCTTCCTTCTTCTTTTTATTAGTTTTTGTTCTGTATTGTCTGCAAATAATACTTAGTGACCATTACCTTCTTGTTGATTATCACTCTCACTCGAAATTTTTGTCTTAACGGTATTATAGTGTTAAATTAAAAATAAAATGAATTATTTACTATTTCAGCACCGTCTCATCTAGCAGATTAGCAGGTCATCTGGGGCATGAACAACATCTAATCCTCTCTTCACAGAACACCTAGGCACACAGGTGTTGCACAGACAGCCTGTTGAATTGAATATTAAGGTGCCACTTTATTCATGGAGGACTGTAATATTTTTTAATGCATTTTTAATAACTATGCATTGGTTTGTATTTTGCAGGTGAACCACTGAGTTCTTCATTATGTCTGATGGAGACTATGATTACCTCATCAAGTTTTTAGCTTTGGGGGACTCTGGAGTGGGGAAGACCAGTGTCCTTTACCAGTACACAGATGGTAAATTTAACTCCAAGTTTATCACAACAGTGGGCATTGATTTCAGGGAAAAAAGAGTGGTAAGTTCGATATCCTTCTATATAAAAGTGTAATACCTGAGTAAACATTTGCCGTTTTAGTTTACTTTGTAGGAATTGGGAGGACAAAGGTTAGAATCTAAAATTAAATGGTATATGTGAAAGTGTATTATGCTGAATCTGAGCCATGTGATTGAAAAGCTTGTGCTGAAGAATATCTTCAGAAACTGTATATCTAACAAGAATCTAAAAACAAATATATATATAAAACTTTGACAACTTAACGACCAAAAGACAAATAACCCAATCATAGAATGGGCAAAGGACTTGAATAGACATTTCACCAGAGAGGACATTCACATGGCCACCAAACACATGGTAAGATGCTCAGTGTCATTAGCCATCAGAGATGAAAATCAAAACCACAATGAGATACAATTTCATTCCCACTAGGATGGCCTAAGATTAAAAAACAAACAAACAAACAAAAAAACCCAGGAAATAACAAATGTTGGTGAGGATGTGGGGAAACTGGGAACCTTATGCGTTGTTGGTGGGAATGCAAAGTGGTACAGCTGTTGTGGAAAACAGTGTGACGGTTCCTCAAAAAACTAAAAATAGAACTGCCATATGATCTAGCAGTTCCCTCCTAGGTATACACCCAAAAGACTTGAAAGCAAAGTCTTGTACACCGATGTTCATTGCAGCACTATTCACAATAGTCAAAAGGTGGAAACAACCTAAATGCCCACCAACAGATGAATGGATAAATAAAATGTGGTACATACATACAGTGGAATACTACTGAGCCTATAGGAGAAATGAAGTCTTGATACCTGCTACAGTATGGATGGAGCTGGAAGACATTATGCTGAGTGAAATAAGCCAATCACAAAAGTACCAATGTTGTATGACCTCATTTATATAAAAATACAAGAAAACACAAATCTTTATAGAACGAAGTTTCTTTGTGGTTACCAGGGCCTGAAGGGAAGGAGAAAAAGGGGATTAACAGTGATGGAAAAATCACATTGATTAAGGGTATGGTTGCACAGCCAATAATGTAATTTCTGTCAATAAGTTGTACATTTGTAAAAGCTGAATAGGCAAAAGTTGTATGGTATATATATCTATATATATCTATATATATATATATCTATATATATATATAGATATTCATCAATTCTTCCTTTTGCTTTAGCTGCTCGATGTTCGAGAGCAAGTTTTAGAGTCTCCTCTGACATCCATCTTGATCTTTTCTTTCTTTCCTGCCTTTTCAATGACCTCTTGCTTTCTTCATGTATGATGTCCTTGATGTCGTTCCACAACTTGTCCAGTCTTTGGTCACCAGTGTTCAATGAGTCAAATCTATTCTTGAGATGGTCTCTAAATTCGGGTGGGATATACTCAGGGTCATATTTTGGCTTTTATGGACTTGCTCTGATTTTCTTCAGTTTCAGCTTGAACTTGCATATGAGCAATTGATGGTCTGTTCCACAGTCAGCCCCTGGTCTTATTCTGACTGATGATATTGAGCTTTTCCATCGTGTCTTTCCACAGATGTAGTCAATTTGATTTCTGTGTATTCCATCTGGTGAGGTCCATGTGTATAGTTGCCGTTTATGTTGGTGAAGGAAGGTGTTTGCAATGAAGAAGTCGTTGGTCTTGCAAAATTCTATCATTTGATCTCTGGCATTGTTTCTATCACCAAGGCTGTATTTTCCAACTACTCGTCCTTCTTCTTTGTTTCCAACTTTCTCATTCAAATCGCCAGTAATTATCAATGCATCTTGATTTCATGTTCGATCAATTTCAGACTGCAGCTGCTGATAAAAATCTTCTATTTCTTCATCTTCGGCCCTAGTGTTTGGTGTGTATATTTGAATAATAGTCGTATTAACTGGTCTTCCTTGTAGGCGTATGGATATTATCCTGTCACTGACAGTGTTGTACTTCAGGATAGATCTTGAAATGTTCTTTTTGATGATGAATGCAACACCATTCCTCTTCAAGTTGTCATTCCCAGCATAGTAGACTATAGGATTGTCCGATTCAAAATGGCCAATACCAGTCCATTTCAGCTCACTAATGCCTAGGATATTGATGTTTATGTGTTCCATTTCATTTTTGATGATCTCCAATTTTCCTAGATTCATACTTCGTACATTCCAGGTTCCTATTATTAATGGATGTTTGCAGCTGTTTCTTCTCATTTTAGTCGTTATTTGGATCCACAATCAACAGCCATGGAAGCAGCAGTGAAGAAATCAAAAGATGTATTGCATTGGGTAAATTTGCTGCAAAGGACCTCTTTAAAGTGTTGAAGAGCAAAGATGTCACCTTGAAGACTACAGTGCGCTTGACCCAAGCCATGGTATTTTTAATCACATCATATGCATGTGAAAGCTGGACAGTGAATAAGGAAGACTGAAGAATTGATGCCTTTGAATTGTAGTGCTTGCGAACAATATTGAATATACCATGGACTGCCAAAAGAACAAACAAACCTTTCTTGGAAGAAGTACAATCAGAATGCTCCTTAGAAGCAAGGATGGCGAGACTGCATCTTACATACTTTGGACATGTTGTCAGGAGGGCTCAGTCCCTGGAGAAGGACATCATGCTTGGCAAAGTACAAGTTCAGCAGAAAAGAGGAAGACCCTCAAGGAGGTGGATTGACACAGTGGCTGCAACAATGAGCTCAAGCATAACAAAGATTGTAAGGATGGCTCAGGACTGGGCAGTGTTTCGTTCTGTTGTGCATAGGGTTGGTATGAGCCGGAACCGACTCGATGGCACTTAACAACAACAACAAATATATATATATATATACACCAAAGCAAACCCAGTGCCATCGAGTCAATTCCAACTCATAGCGACCCTATAGGACAGAGTAGAACTGCCCCATAGAGTTTCCAAGGAGCGCCTGGCAGATTCAAAGTGCCGACCCTTTGGTTAGTAGCTGTGGCACTTAACCACTGTACCACCAGGGTTTATATATATATTTACAGCAATGACCGAAAAAAAAAAAAAAAGCTACTGAGGCTACTTATGCACAACCAAAGACCTCATGAGATTTGGTTCCTTGGTTTGGAGGTTTAGGGTCATGGTTTCATGGGACATCCCAGTTAATTGTCCTAATAACAGTTTAATACTTCTGCTCTACCTCCTAGTTTGATGTGTAGTGCCTAGTGTCTTAAAAGCTTGTAAGTGGCCATCCAAAGCACAATAATTGCTCTCTATTTGCCTGGAGCATCAGAGGAAGAAGGAGGGTCAGAAATAGGAGGAGGATATGGAATGTGTAGCTAATTGTCTCCAAGAACAACTGCCTCCTTTGCTATGAGACCAGAACTGGATGGTGCCAGGCTACCATTACTGAACATTTTGATCAAAGATTCCATAGAAGAACCTTGATTAAAAGGGGGAAAATGCAGAATAGAGTTTTAAATTCTCTTCAACTCTAGACTTTCTGGAGGGCAGATGAACCCCTGAAACTATTGCACTGAGATCATTTTTAAACCTTAAACCAAAAATATTCCCTGAGGTCATCTCAAAAACTGACCAGTAGTTTAGCTTACTGGTAAAGAATGTCTGCCTTGAGCATTATGCTCTTTTAAGAACTATCTGTATGGGATCAAACTGACAACAGCAACTCAAAGGTTAGATAGGAACCTTAGGGGGTAGTGAATTCATGTTAATGAGCGAAGAGTAACTCAGAAAAGGAGGGTGAGAATGGTTACACAACTCAAAGAATGTAATCAGTGTCACTAATTTGTATATGTAGAAACCGTTGAGTTGCTGTATGTTTTGCCGTGTGTATTCTCAACAAGAAAATAAAATTTAGAAAAAATTTTAGATGGGTCTAACTTGAAATAAATTAATTAAAAAAAAAAGAAATCAAGATGTATTGCACTGGGCAAATCTGCTGCAAAAGACCTCTTTAAAGCGTTAAAAAGTAAAGATTCATCTTGAGGACTAAGGTGTGCCTGACCCAAGCCATTGTATTTTCAATTGCCTCATACGCATGTGAAAGCTGGACAATGAATAAGGAAGATAGGGGAAGAATTGATGCATTTGAATTATGGTGTTGGGGAAGAGTATTGAATATCTCATGGACTGCCAAAAGAACAAACAAATTTGTCTTGGAAGAAGTACAACCAGAATGCTCCCTGGAAATGAGGATGGTGAGTCTTCATCGCACATGCTTTGGACATGTTATCAGGAGGGATCAGTCCCTGGAGAAGGACACCATGCTTGGTAAAGTAAAGGGTCAGGTAAAAGGAAGATTCTCAACAAGAGTTAATTGACACAGTGGCTGCAACAGTGAGCTCAAACGTAACCACAATTGTGAGGATGGCGCAGGACCAGGCAGTGTCTTGTTCTGTTGTACATAGGGTCGCTATGAGTTAGAACCGACTGGGCCGCACCCAACAACAACACCACCCCTCCCCCCGCCACCCGAAACGTTCATCCAGAGGCCAGATAACCTGGTGTGAGAAATTAAGCCCCTAATGGGGCCTTGAATTCATGATTTTCAGTAATTGCTGCATAGCCTGTTGTCCTGGAGGATTTATCTTAAGAATAAATAAAGACAAGCTTAAAAAAAAAAAAAATTTTTTTTTTAAGTTTGTCATTAAAAAAAAAAAAAGGCTGTTTTGAAGGGGCGCAATATCAAGCAGACGAAGTAAAAGTAAAGAATTCTGTGTAATTTTCACTTAGCAGTCTTTTAACACATATCTTCATTTCTGAGTTCCACAAAGTTATGTGTCTAAGTTTGTTATCAAGCCTGTCAGCCACCCTGCCCCTCCCATACCCATATTCCACAGGCTATCTCTTCCTCTGTTGATATCTTACCATTTTTGATGATTTCCTCTTAATTAAAACCTCAGCAATCCCATGTGGAACAGTAAGTGGCAGAACGCATCACTGCTGCCAGGAGGTGAGGTTGGAGCAGGACTGGAGAATGCCAAGAGTAGATGTCATCTGAGAAGGACCCCGAGGGAACAAGGGGAGAGTCTGCAGAATGATGACAAGAGAGGCTTTATTATCTTGTTAAAGAACCTCAAAACAGGACAGGGAGGAAGCAGGAGGTCACCATGCCACAGTTGTAGAGAAGGGAAGATGGCCTTCTCCAAGTACTAAATTTTTTGCTCAAAAATCTACTGTTACCGTGAAGCAGGTCATCGGTGCTCAGGACATTAATGACAAAGGCTCACCAATGGAGTGCCTTCTGCCAAGGAAAGATACAGGGTCTCCAGCTTCCAGGACAGGAGAACTCATCCTACCTCCCTACCCCACTAGGCCTTTTCTTCCACTAGCAGAGGGTTGTGAGAAACTCAGATGTGCTGAGTAAGAATAGGGCCTTTGTGAAGCTTTCAGTATTGACATGTAATTGGTAGAACCAACATACATGTAATTATTTTTGTTAATTTTGTTGATTCTCATCTTATAGCCTTGTTTAAAAAAAAAATAGTTTTATTAAGACATAAGTCATACAATATAAAATTTACCTGTTAAAGTATGCAATTCTGTGGCCTTCCGTATATACAGTTGTGTACCCATCACCACCATCTAATTTTAGAACATATTATCACCCCAGAAAGAAACCCCCTACCTGTTAGCAGTAACTCCTCATGACCCCCTCCCCTGAGCCCCCGGCAACGAGCAATCTCTATTGTTGTGCCTATTAAGCACATTTCATATAAATTGAATCATACAATACGTGGCCTTTTGTGTCTGGCTTCTTTCACTTACAGGTGTTCAAAGTTCATCTGTTTTGTAGCTTGTTTCAGAGCTTCATTCCTTTTCAGGGCTGAATAACATTCCATTGTATGGATGTATCACGTTTTGTTTATCCATTCATCAGTTGATGGGCATTTGGATTATTTCCACATTTTGCCTATTATGAATAATGCTTCTGTTAACACTCATATACAGTTTTTTGTGATGACATATATTTTCAGTTCTCTTCGGTGCATACCCAGGAGAATAATTGCTGGGTCGTGTAATGACTCTATGCTAAACTTTTGAGGAACTTCCAAGCTTTTCCAAAAATGTACCATTCTGGATTTCCACCAGCAATGTATGATGAGGGTTCCAACTTCTCTACATTCTCACCAACACTTGTTATTGTCCATCTTTTTGATTATAGCCATCCTAGTAGGTGTGAAGTGGTACCTCGTTGTAGGTTTGATTTGCATTTGCTTAATGATTAGCGTTGATGAGAAACATCTTGTCATAGGCTTATTGGCCACTTGTGTATCTTCTTTAGAGAAATGTCTCTTTAGATCTTTCGCTTATTTTTTAGTTGGGTTATTTGTCTTTTTTGTTGTTAATTTGTAAAAGTTCTTTTATACTTTCTGTATAAGAGTTCTTATTCGATATATGGGTTGAGGATAGTTTTAGCTCTTAACATTTAGGTTTATGATCCATTTTTAGTTAACTTTTGTATATGATGAGAGTAACTTCATCTTTTGCATCTGGGTACCTATTTGACCCAGCACTACTTGTTGAAAAGACTATTCTTTCCCATTGTTTTGTCTTGCGATTCTTACTGAAAATCATTTGACCATAAATGTCAGAATTTATTTCTGAACTTGCAATTCTGTTTCATTCATCTGTATGTCTGTCCCTTTGCCTGTACCATTGTTGTTGTTGTTACTATAGCTTTGTAGTAAGTTTTGAAATTGAGAAGCTGAGTCCTCCACATTTGTTCTCCTTTTTGAAGATTGTTTTGGCTATTCTGGGTCCCTTGAAATTGCATATGAATTGTAGTATCAGTTTGTTAGTGTCTACAAAGAAGGCAACTGGGTTCCTGATAGAGATTACACCGAGGCAATAGATTAATTTGGGGAGTATTGCTCTTTTAACAATAATGAATCTTCCTGTCCATAAACATAGGGTGTTTTTCCATTTATTTAGATCTTCTTTATTTTCAACAGTGTTTTGTAGTTTTCAGAGTATAAGTTTTATACTTCTTTTGTTAAATTTATTCTTAAGTATTTTAATATTTTTGATGCTGTTATAAGTGAAATTGTTTTCTTAATTTTATTTTCTAATTTTCATTGCTAGTGTACAGAAATGCAGCTTATTTTGTAGACTGACCTTGCATACTGCAACCTTGCTGGAGTTGTTTATTAGTTCTAATAGTTTGTGTATGTGTGCGTGGATTACTTAGAGTTTTCTATTTGAAAGCTAGTGTCATCTGTGAATAGAAATAGTTATACTTCTTCTTTTCCAATTTGAATGCTTTTTATTTCTTGCTAATTTCCATAGTGAGAACCTCCAGTACAATATAAGATGTGGGTTTTTTGTAGATGTCAGGTTGTATACCTAGTATTCTTTGTATTTCTAATTTCTTGAGTGTTTTTATCATGAAATGTGTTAGATTTTGTCAGATGCTTTTTCTGCATCTATTGACATGACCATGTGGTTTTAATTCTTTATTCTGTGGATACCCTCAGACCCAGATAGAGTGTATTGTATTGATTAATTTTGTATGTTAAACGAACTTTGCCATTCCTGCTATAAATTCCACTTGGTCATGGTGTATAATCCTTTCTGTATTCTGTTTGCTAGTTTTTGTTAAGGATTTTTGGGTCTTTAAAATTTTTTTTTTTTTTATTCAGAAGGAATATTGGTCTGTAGTTTTTTGTTTTTTAAAATTTTTCTTATAATATCTTTGGCTTGGTATCAAGGTAATACTAGCCTCATAGAATGAGTTGGGAAGTATTTCTCCCTTTTCTTTATTTTGGAAGGGTTTGTGAAGAATTGGTGTTAACTCTTTGTTTATGAAGACATTTGGGCCTGGGCTGTATGTGTATGTGGGGCCTGTGTTCAGTGCTCCAAGAGGCAGTTTATAACTCTGCCTTAGCCTTCACTTCCTGTTTGAGAATAACCTCAAGGTCAATGAGCAGTAAAAGATGAGGGCCTTCTCAGGCCTTTCCTGGGCCATGTGTACAGCCATGCACATATGCTTGGCTGTCTAGATTCTCAGGAATATTTTGGAGCGTTTCAAATCCTCCTATAAGAATCTCATTTTCCACTTTTTGTTTCTTAAGCTTTTTTTGGTAAGCCTTTTGTTAGCCCCAACAGTTATTACTTCCTCAGGTAGCCCTGGTGTTAAGTAATTACTGCTGACTGGTTTCAACAAATACCCTAGGGATAGGGTTGTTTTCATAGTGAACCCTGAGTCAGGTCAAATAAAGACAAGCCTTTTATTGTCTTTATTTCAATGGAGCTTTTCAGGGAACTTTTAGACAGGTCAATGGTGATGGTTCTCAGAGATAGGACTTTTGGGGAGCGCCAAGCCCATTCTGTCTCCACTGCCTACAGTGACTGTTAGTCTAATTGTTCTCACAGCTACAATCACTGTGAGTCTGTTGGTTTTAGGGCTACTATGGAGCTAGGGAGAGAGGGATAGCCATGTTGTAGTTGTTGTTAGTTGCTGTGGAGTCGATTATGACTCATGGCAACCCCATGTGTTACAGAGTAGAGCTGCTCCATGGAGTGTTCTTGTCTGTAATCTTAACAGAAGGGGATCACCAGCCCTTCTGTGGTACCTCTGGGTGGCTTCAAACTGCCAACCTTTAGTAAGTGCTCCTCGGAATGTTGCAAAGCCTTTGTTAATTTCCAGAGTTCTGGAAAAAACTGATTTTGACATTTTTGCCAGTGTTTTCATTGATCTATGTAGGAGTAGGTTTTTGGAGGTCCTTACCCTGCCAGTCTAGAAGTAATTCCCATAACATTGTTTTAAGAGTGCTTTTTAAAGATGGAATGGGAAAAGCCACAGAAAGGTAGTATTTCCTGAAACTAGTGACCTGAGGAAACTTTGAGGAAACGTGAACTAACAGTTATTTGGAATAAAATACAAATAAGGTTGTATTTGAGACGGAATTCTCTTTAGAAGTTTAAAGTCTCAGGGGAGTTGCAGTAACATGGGAGACAAGTCCGCCTGTCTCAGATGCTCTTCTTTTTTACCTCTCACTTTGCTCTTGCAGGTGTACAGAGCCAATGGGCCGGATGGAGCTGTTGGCAGAGGTCAGAGAATTCACCTGCAGCTGTGGGACACGGCAGGGCAGGAGAGGTGAGAGCTTCACCTGTGCGCTTACTGGAGGAAAGGGGAAAACAGCTGCACTCTTCACACAGTGACCTGAGCAGGAAGAAGCCAGCCCATTAGTTGATTCGTACCTGAATAAATTATGCTGCCAAATTAACAGGAAATTTATCAGACTGAGATGATAATGGTGCCTTTATTTCATTCAAGATCAAAGGAAAAATGAATCCTTTTCAAAATGGACCTTCTTGTTTGTGGATCTTTCTCTTTTTTTGTAACTTGGACACTTGTCTCTATTTTCTCCACTTTACTATTTACTCAGCCACAAAGAAAAAGCTGCAAATTTCTATGCAATGTTTCTTCCTGATTATTGAAACCTAGTGGAAAATCTAGTAGAAATAAGTTTATGTGGTTAGAGGTTTGATTGACTCAAATAAAACACATGAAATCATGATATAAAATTGCAGTTAGTTAGCTAAAGCTTATGTTTTCTTTCACAGCTTTCTTTAAAAATATTGAAAGCTTTTTATTGTGGAAAACTTGAAACACATATAATAGTAGAAAGAACAGTATAGTGAACCTATGTACCCGTTGCCCAGTTTCAACAATTATCAAGTCCTGGTCAACCTTACTTCATGTGTACCCCTCACCACCTCTCACCCCCCAGATTATTTCAAAGCAAATTCCAGAAATCCTATCATTTGTAAATATTTTGATATGTATCTCTAAAAGATGGAAACCCTGGTAGTGTAGTGGTTAAGTGCTATGGCTGCTAACCAAAAGTGGCAGTTTGAATCCACCAGGCACTCCTTAGAAGCTCTATGGGACAGTTCTGCTCTGTCCTATAGGGTCACTATGAGTTGGAATCAACTCAGTGGCAACGGGTTATCTCTAAAAGATAAGGACTCTTTCTGTAAAACATTGTTTTTTTTAATCGTAAAAATCTTTGTTAAGAAGTTTAGTCAAAAGGTGAGGTACAAATAGTGTGTATCAAACTGTAAAACATTGTTTTTAAAAATATTCGAGAAAAACCTAACATAGCTGATTAGATGACAAATTTATCCCACTATTTTCTTCCCTGTGCACCTGTGCATGTCAGCAGCAGGCTTTGCAGATAGGCAAGGAGAGAGGAAGCGGATGGGTAGAGGGAGAGAGGGGAGACCATAGGGAAGGCCTTGGCAGAGAAGGTACCAAGAAAGAATAGTGACTGAGTCAAAACTACTCCCACCTCAAAGTCTAGGAAATGATTACTAGAGATAAGATATTTCTGTAGAGACCCAAATTGAAAGGTCATGGAACAAACACATCCTGATGTCAAGTCAACATTTCACAGAACAGAGAAAATATTCAGAGCAGGCACCACTGCTCTTGGCCTGATTTACTCGTAACTGTACAACACTCGCTCGAGACCAGGGGATCATGACAGAGTTGTCGTCATCCCTGGCCAGCAGGCTGAGTTTTCAAATCACATGGTGTCTTAACACTTAAACTTCTATGATAAATAACTATAACTGGAAACTTTTGGAATATCATCATCTAATTGATGGATTTTGTGGGAGGCTGAGGACATTGCTGGTGGCCTTCGATTTCAGGAATGGGGCTGTTGCCTAGGTGACCAGTCTGCTTTTATGTTCCTAGGTTCCGTAGCTTGACAACAGCCTTCTTCAGAGATGCTATGGGATTCCTGCTGCTGTTTGATCTGACGAACGAGGAAAGTTTCCTCAATGTCAGAAACTGGATAAGTAAGTGTCACTGTTTCTCTGCCTCCCTTTCCCACTCCCCGCAACAGAAAGCCCTCTTTGGTTCTGCTTCTGTTATAAATTGTTTTACAGGAGCTCCTAGTGCTAATGCTGTTTAAAAGACCAAGATTTCTAGTTTAGGGGCAAAGATAACTGAAATACTCTGATTTATCTAGTCACACCAACTTTGATGTGTTGAGTGCTTCTAATGTTCCAGGTATATGGCGATAGTTGACATGTAATCTCTTAATCTGTCTTTTCCACAGAGTGGACTTCTTTTCTCCCATTTTACAGATGAGGAAATGGAAGACTAAAGAAGTTAACTCTCTGTGTATCTGCATGCCTACTGTGTGCTGGCAATTCTTGTACTATCTTTGGGTCTTAAAAATATATCAGATAGATGTGGAAACCTTTTGGAGGCTTAGTAAATCACACCCCACTGCATGTCTCTTCTGTGCTTGGAGGCCCCTCCCTTCACTTTGAGGACCAGAGCCTCTGTGGAGGATCCCTTCTTGGGGGCTACAACTACATTAGCCCACGTGGTTGGTGCCTGGCGCCATCTTCATCACTTCATTATGGCTCTTTGGAGAGATCTTAAGTGATTGGTTAATAGTTATTTAAAATCCTGCCACTTGACCAAATAACAGCAAGCTTGGAAAACCTTCTTCTTAAAATGAGTTTTTAATTAAGTTATTTATATAGTTCATTTAATTAAGTTATTTATATAGTTCATTGATTTTCAAAGCATTTTCGTATACTTTGTATCATGTGATCTCCGCAGCCACCATGTGAGGAGATTAGGGCAAGTGGTGTGTCCTCATTTCAGGATGAGGTTGCTGAACCGTAAAGAGTAGTTGGCATGTCCAAGGACATGGAGCCAAGAGTGGAAGAGGCTTGTGGCTTTCACTTCAGTGGCTTTTCATGGCCTTTCGGGACTAGCCTGGTTAGCAAGAGATGAAGGGCTATTTAACACTTTAAATACGCGTACCCTGAGTTTAAGCTCACTAGGCCTCACTTTGTTAAATGCCTGGCTGAGTTGCACATCTCATCTTCTTACAGCTTAGTGGTTGTGGTTCTTTCTAGTCCCTTATTCTCAGGCGTTGCTCAACATCCTCTTTGCCTCATCCCACAAGTTCTGGGGCTTGTGCAAGTCAAGGATCCTCACTAGAGATGTGCTCATAGGACCTTAGCATTGTAAAATAACCAGCCTACCTCACAGGAGGAACTCAAGCTCTGAGTCACAATTGCTGAATCTTGTGCTGTGTAGATAGTTAAAGAGCAAAATTATGTGAAATTATATGTGTTTTGTTTTGTTTTCCTCAGAGTGAAACAGTCCATATTGCTCAGTTAAAGGAAAAAAAAAAAAAAACCTTGTATATATTATCGAAAATTTCTTATCCTCAATGGAAAGTGTCCACTTCCTCACACCCACCCTGGTTTAAAAAAAGGTACAAAGTTCATTGTCAAAGGTAGTAAAATCAAATCTTAGAAATAAAAATTTGTTAATTAAAAAGCACATTTTATTTTTCCTCTGTTTGCCAGCATTTTGAGTATTCCAGGAATTATTCATTTCTTCTTTTTTTACCAAAATAATTTTTATTACTTTTTTTTTCTAATCGGCTCAGGAAGAGGAGAGAGGGTCTGTACTCTCCTTTTGCTTCTCTAGAGCTGCCTTGTAGGGCCTTTTTCTCTTGTCCCCACATCTCTCAGGCCTTCTTGGGAAGAGGGCGAGAATCGGAAGGTGAGCCCAGTGCTGTTTAGGAGGCCAAGTGGTGAACTGAGTCTTTCAGACCTCAGTCTGAAATGTCGACGGCATCGGGCACTGCTGTATTCAGCCAGCTGTCCTCCTGGGGTTCAGAGGAAGCAGCAGGTAGTCTTCATCCAGGGGTGGCATATTTCTTACAGAAGCTTTAAAACCTTGAATTTCTAGCTTTTTCTTATGTGGCCTCACGTAAATGGTAAAGAACCCAAGAGGTTTCATGTTTACACCTTACATGTTTTTGCTGCTACGTTTTTATTCTTATCATTTCCTTTGTCTGGAAAGCCCTCCCACATCTACCCTCATTTTTTTTTTTTTTAAACTGGTTAGAATTCTACTTATTCTTTAAAACTTGGCCAAAAAAAAAAAGGCTTCCATGAAGCTTTGTGTGGTAGCTGTGGTTGGATTAGATTTTTTCATTCCCCTTAGGATCCTTATCACAGACTGCCTGACATTGTAGTCAGTCGTATGTGTGCCTTTTTTCCTTTGGGCAGTTTTTCTAAATAAAATAATAGTTTTTCTAAGGGATTGATTAATTAATTTTTTTTAAATAGAAGTATTCAAGTCTTTATTGAAAATTAGAATAAAGGGAAATAAAAAGAAAAAATCAACAATAATTACATCTTAATAAGTACCCATTATTACTGGTCAATAACATAGCACTGGTAAGTGCTTTAATATACTAACTTAAAAAAATATACTAACTTAATAAAATATACTAACTTAAAAAAATATACTAACTTAGTGGGTCTCAAACTTGAGTGTGCATTAGAATCACCTGGAAAGCTTGTTAAAACAGATTGCTGGGCCCTACACCCAGAGTTTCTGACTCAGCAGGCCTGAGGGGGGACCTGAGAATTTGCATTTGTTCCTGGGTGATGCTGATGCTGCTGGTCAATGGACCTTACCCTGAGAACCACTGAATTAATTTACGGAACCCATAGGTGCTATGATTATCACCATTTACAGATGGGACAGCTGAAGTACAAAGGGGTCAAAAACTTCCCCAGGGCTACACAACTAGTAAATGGCAGAGCCAGGATTCAACCCAGGCACACTGGGTCTTGAGGCCATGCTCATGGCTACAATGAAGGACATGTTAGGTATTACCAGAGCACAGAGCCACTCTAGACAGCAAGGTTCCACAGGAGAGGTAACCTTGGAGCCGAGTCTTGAAGGAAGGGTAAGGAATCCCTAAAGGAAGATTGTGGTGGAGACTTGGAGGTGTGGGAACAGCATGTGTAAACAGCTTAGAGGAAAGAAAGAGCATGGCTTTTCTTGGAAACAATACGTAGTTTTGTCTTACTTACCCCCAGTCTAAGGAGCCTTGGTGGTGCAGTGGTTAAGTGCTTGGCTGCTAACTGAAAGGTCAGTGGTTCGAACCCACCAGCCGCTTCGTGGGGGAAAGATGTGGCAGTCTGCTTCTGTGAAGATTACAGCCTCGGAAGCTCTATGGGTGGGAGCTTCTGTCCTGTAGGAGCCCTGGTGGTATAGTGGTTAAGAGCTATAGCTGCTAACCAAAAGGTTGGCAGTTTGAATCCACCAGCCACTCCTTGGAAACCCTGTGGGGGCAGTTCTGCTCTGTCCTATAGGGTCTCTATGCATCGGAATTGACTTGACGGCAACAGGTGTAGGGTCGCTAAGGGTTGGAATCAACTTGACAGCAAAGAGTTTTATCCCTAGTCTTGTTACCGTAGTTGTCCCTTGAGGGCAAAAGAGCGTCCTAAAATTCGAAGCAAAGCAGCAGGCCTATGCTAATACCCAGTAAATGCTCAGGGATTAGACTTTCTCTTGATAAGATACAATGAACACGACTTCATAATGAGGAACTAAAATGTCAACATTTTTCTGGTTAGCCATAATAAAAAATGAATTAGGCTGTAAACTTTGGGCATGTCTTATTTTGAAAGTTTGGGTTGCTTTAATTTCATTACAGGATGTTATGAGTAAAAAATAACCCTTTATTTTTCTTTTTGGGAAGATTAAACTAATTTAGTGAAGCTCTTTTGTTTGATTTCGTTGCTTTTAAAAACTATGCCTATTGCAGATTGTCAGGGGAGAAGAAACAAGAGCTGTGGAACAAGAACTAGCCCCCTGATTCCTCCTGGTTCTGTTGACAGGATCATTTACTATTTATTCTGGGTCTTCTCTCCTCATTTAGTCCTGTATCTTGTTTGTTTTAAATGAAATTGATGCTGCCTTAGGATAATAGAAAAATATGAAAAACAACATTTCAGATAGAAATAGGCGAGTTTATAGATGACAATTGCTTTAAAAATGTCTTTGGTATGGTGAGAAAAGGTATGAAACATAGAGCTTTAAGGTTAGTAATAAACACCCAAAAATAAGCACTAGGAAATCTGTGAAATTTCTTTTCAAAAGATAGCCAGGTGGTGTGTGTGTACACTTTTGGAGGGTGCATTATGAATGTGTGAACATACTCTGTGGTATAAATAAGATGAATATGTGTTTGAGGACAGCATCTCTCCCATCCATTCAGTTTTACAGATGAGGTTATGGATGCTTTGAAAGTTATATCAGTTTCTTCTATCTGTATATCCATTTATAGTTTTGAAGCATTTTTGCATTTATTCTCCATTGATGATAACACACATTATTATCTACCTATAATATTTTTTTATCTTCTTGTATTACTAGGCCAGCTGCAAATGCATGCATATTGTGAAAACCCAGACATAGTGTTGTGTGGAAATAAGAGTGATTTGGAAGAGCAGAGGGTAGTCAAAGAAGAGGCAGCCAAAGAACTTGCAGAGAAATATGGGTGAGTATTTTTGTGGAGAAATCTAGAGAAAATATTCCCAATATAAACATTACCACATGAAGGGGAAGTACAAAAGCAAAAAATTCAGATGTAGTTCTTGGTAATATCAAGTCCCTACTTTGCGTAATATTATATAATATTTGAGTAATATGTGACAGTGAGAGCCATTGAAAAGGCATGGGGTGAGGACCTTCATTCAGTGTTTCAGCCCCATTTTCTCAGTTTCTTAGAACTTGTGGAAAGACAGCTTCAGGGGCCAATGCTGAAGGCCTTTTTTCTAAGATGCAAACAGGAGATTCTTTGAATGAAAAAATCTTCTATGTTCAGCAAGGAAATTTGAAGGCCAGTTTGTGCGCTGTTCCAGAGAGCTCCAGTATACAAGAAGGCCTTGGTGGTATCTCAGGGGCTGCCTTTGAAATTTCTGTGCTGGGAGAGTGGTGTGAGGATCCCTTTTGGTTCAGGCTATGTACCTGCGGTCAAGGGTCAGCAAAGTCATCTCAGGAAACAGGATCATAGCAGCAGCAGCAGCAGCAGCAGCAGCATGAACTGGACATGAAAGGAGGGGTCAGCTGCTGCTTGTGAAAGTGGGAGGGCACCTCTATGGCGGAAGACTTTCTGCCTCTAATACAATGAGAATCCAAGTGTGTCTGTATTAATTACCCTTACTATATAAGTGGGAGGCAGCCAGTGTGGTTGGAAGGGAGATGAGAAGACAGAGAGATGGAGTGGTGTGGTTTGTAGGGAATGTTACCCAGGTAGTGGCAGGTTGGGAAGGGAGAGAGATGAAGTGGTGTGGTTTGCAGGAAATGTTACCCAGGTAGTGGCCCTGGTTTTAGGAGGGGGCCGGGGCAGGCCCTTTCCCTTCTTATTGTGTAAACACTGCTTCGTTCTTCCTTTCCATTGGCTACAGATTCAGAAAGTACTCAGGATAAGGAGTCATATTGAGAAAGGAGTGGAAGGGTAGGTTGGTGAGGTGGGGAGAAGTCTGACTCTGGAGGGCTTTGAATGCCAGGAAAGGTGATTAGCCTTGATCCCTGGGGACAGTGAGTTTCTGAGAACCTTTGAACATGGAGGGGTGTTAGGAATACTTTCCCAGATCAGTCTGGGGCTGTGGGTAGGGTGAGCTGGAGGGAGGAAGACCAGAGACAGGGAGATTGCAGAGATCTGTGAGGTGAGTAGGGCTGGATTTATGAACAGGAAAAGGAGGAGTAAATCAAAATACACAGAGAGCTAGGATGGGGCAAAACAGGGTTTTAAATCTTCCTCGGTTCTAGCTCACTCGGGGATTCCTATCAGTAATACTGGCTTACTCTGGTGAGGATTTGCAATTGGATGTAGATATTTTCATCCTGGGGTTGGTGGTTTTTTACCCTGGTTGCATGTTGGAAACACATGGGAACTTTTAGAAAATACTCATTTCTACCTCCGTGCTTCTGACGTAATTGGTCTGGGGTGTTATAGTAATCAGGGGTCAATTGGAGAAGAATACCTGTATATAATGGGATTTTTTTTATGTGGGGATTTGATCTTATGCAATTGTGGGAGCTGGTAAAGCAGCCTCTATAAGGTACTGTCTTTGTGTCTGATGCTGGAGCTTGACGTTCACGTGGCAGGTAGTCAGGAAGGGAAGATGGATACAAAGGGGGGAGAGCAGGAACAAGCTGGGACCCACAGGATGGAATGAAGCCCTAGGCAGTTCTTATTGTCTCTGACCTTGATGGTTACTGGTGTCCTGCAGAAGCCAGGCCCTTCATCACAGAGCTAAACACAAACTCCTGGCTCAGGAGTCAGAGAAGCTGAAGGAGGATCCGGGGAAGGTGGATCTGGGCAACAAGATGAGTCAGCAGATAAGCAACAACCAAACGCTGCTGCTTCACTTCCGCCCTCCTGTCTCCCCCAGACTCTCTCGTGGCCTGCCCAAACCGGAAAGGGAATTCTGGGAAATGTTCAACCGAGCCAAGTTGACACAATACAAAGCCACCACAAGTGGGGGGGCCTGGGCATTGTAGTTTTTAAAAGCTCCCCCCCGCACGTGATTTTGGGGCAGTGGTTGAGTACACAGACTAATGTGATTCTGATGTAGAGGTTGATAGAGCCCACAGGTGATTCTAGAATGCTCCCCAGCCTCTCTTGAGAAGTGCCGTAATGGGAAGGAATGAGGGAGGGATCAAGTACCACAGAGAATACCAAATTGTTGAAGCTGGGAGCTGTGTTGCAAGAGGGTAAGGAGGAAATAAGTGATGAAGCAATGGAAACCATGGACTAGACCGTGCTTTTGAGAAGTGTGTTGGTATAGGCAAAAAAATAGGGCACCTGGGGTGGTAGCTGGATCAACCAGGACGTTCTCAAGTCCTGGGGAGATGCAGGGCTGACTTCCTCCCCCTCTGAGCATCTTCAGCCTCTTGCTTGTTTCCTCTGTTCCAGTCCTCAGGATTCCACAGCCTGCCTGGTCTCAAAGAGCCCTGCATTGTCTTCCGTCCGTCATATTGAGAATCCAAGGAATGCAGGCAGTGTCCGTGTCTGTGCACAGCTACCGTGTCTGCAGAGTATTGCATAGACAGGGTTCAGTCTAAGGTTTTTGAGTTGAGTTAAAGTGAGAGGAGAAGGGATTAGCAGATAAGAATAACTGAAACTCTTGGAGAAGAAAGGAAAGAGGTGGAAACAGAATTCCCTTAGAATTTGGGAAGCGTAAAGTACAGTTCCGATGGCTGTTTGACAGCTCCAGAGGAAAAAATGATCAAGTCATTTGGTTCGCGTGCATTTCACAAATCTGAGATATAAGTTTATTATTATTTTCACAGATGTCTTGTTTCATACTAGTAATGGTAACATTCTCATTGGTAGCGTATGTACTGACTCTGCTGCTATTTTTCGAGTGTCTCAGGACCGTTAGCTCATCTGTGTGTTAACAATCAAAAGACTGGGTGCAGTTTACTCCTTATCTTCATGCCATTTGCATGTTCTCTGCTCAATTTGCATTCTTTGTTACTATTGTGCCACCTTCTAGCCTCAATTCATAAAAATGAATCATTGGTTCAAAAGCAGTTTATTGAAACTTGCAGAGATGAAAATGGTAGCATGGAAGACCTTGACTCAGAAAAACTTTACAAAGCTAAAAAAGAACAGGCTACCATGCAAATATGGGACATAAATCTGCGTGTACTGGGACAAGTAAATCTGAGAATGTAAGCAGCCAAAACTGGAAAGAGGGAATTGGATGCAGGATGGTGAACATCAGAAAATTTATATTTAGGAGACTAAAAATCCATCAGCCCTTACTTCATCAGGCTTTTTTTTTTTTTTTTTGGCTGTGAGACTTGGTTAAACAGTAACATGAAGCTCTTCGATCACTTTCTAACAAAACACGGCGACCTCTCTGGCAAACCAATTGAGTTTTCCCAGAACAAGTGCAGAGTAATGCTTTCCAGTCTGCTATGTTTGAATGATGTTGTCAACGAAGTCAGAAGAGACCAACACAGAAGCTTATCCAAACTTGTACTCCTCACAGCTCAAACTATTACAGTTCACGCTGTTGCTGAGACACTCGAAAAACAGCAGCAGAGTCAGTGACAAACAGAAGAGAAAGTAGAATGCAACATTGACAACGCACCTCTTCTAGATGGCATTATTAGACCTCAGACTTTACTGTGCATCAGAATCGCCTGATGGCTGGCTCCCAGCACGGAGTCTCTGATCCCATAGGTCTGGGGTGAAGCCCACCTATTTACAATTCTAACTACTACTGAACTTGCTGCTGCTGGTTCAGGAAGCACTTTGAGAACCACTGGTGTAGATGCTACATTACCATCAGGAGTGCATGCTAGTAGAGGCTTTCCTTGACTGTATAGTTGGGTAGAATTATTTATGCACAGACTGTGGACCAGTTGTCTACATGTGCCACGCATATGTGAGGGAAATGTGCTCAGTGACTTATCCCTGGTAAAATCCGTGTCAGAGAGGAGGATTTTGTCTAGTCCAGTTGATTGTATCAACTGTGACGTCCACTGGGGCCCCAGCACTGGGCTTGGTACTGAGGGAGCATCAGCCAGGAGAGCAGGCAAGGACTTTACTCTGTGAGCAAAAGCTGTTCCTCTAAATGCCCACCCACACTCTACTTTGTTCACAGAGGATAGTTGGTGGTCATAATAAGCTTTTTGTTCTTGATTCAGGGTTGAGAGAAATAGAGAAAACTAAAAATGACCAAAGCGTGATGGCTGAATGTACGTATTTCACCAGCTGTGTAAAGAAATCGGTGGCAAGTATAAAACTGCTTTTTCTTACTGAAGGCTGCTGTCTGTTGATGAAGAGGGCACTCGCCAGTCTCTGGAATGAAGGATGAGTCAAAAACATTTATTTACAACATTAATAATATTGACAAAGATCGTTTTGGGGGTTTCAAGGGGCTTAGTTTAGCAGGAGGTTCAGTATCTTATCTAGTTTGACAAAATTGTGTATGCACAAAGTGTGAACAGATTGTCTACATGTGCCGTGCAAGGCGAGGGGAATGTGTCAGTGATTTACCACAGAGAGGACCAGGCAACATGGGGTCTAAATAGCTGGATCTCTAATAGCTCCATTCTTTGCAAACTTATGACATTCTTCCCTTATTCTAGAAATTAATGGTGAATAAATTAGGTGATCATTTATACCTAATCAGAAAGGAGACCTGGTGGTGGAATGGTTAAATGAACTGCAACCAAACATACGAAACTCATTTCCAGAACCCAGAGCAACCCAACAGGGGATCCGGATTTCATTTGCCACAGTCTCAGAGGTTGAAACGGTCAGCATTCCAGCCTTTTCCTGAAAATGCCTGTTCGTGTAGAATCCAGTAGATTATGAAAAGTAGTCTTTAGTGAGAAATTTCTCCACAATTTCTGGATTCACATGTGAACCCAGTATCCAGAACCGTTTGACCATCAAACACACACTTGTGGTCATTTCTGATAACCTCTAACTGGGTTTTAGTATCTTCTAAATTTGTGAAATAAATAATAGAAAAGTAGCCAGCTGGACATGGAATCTGACCTAGGGTGTGAACTGAGTATAGATATCTTGGTGAAAAACTATGAAATAGTAATGCCCCTCTCATTGATTTGGAGCTGTTTATCATTTTGTTCGTTTAACTTTTTTTTATTTTAAAACTTGCCATTAATCTGTTTTTTAAAAACGTACCAAAATTGGTGGTCTGCATGTGCTCCAAATGCCAGTTACGGGGTCGTTTATGGACTGATACCTCAGTTAGGTGCACAGAATGTTTTGTGTGGCAGTGCGGCTCTCTGACCATGTGACGCTAGCACCACCATGTGGAGAGAGGGAACAACACCGTTCTGTCTGTAGCTCAAAGAGGACACCTAATGATCTTCAGTTCTAAGCTAAAATTGCTACGTTTTTCACAGTAAAAAAATGCCTAGTAAATTTTAGGAAAAGCCGGGTATTTTTTAGGGGAGAAAACAAAACCATTAGACTACGATGTATTGAGCGCTTGTTGGGTGCCAGGCTTGTGCTAGGTACTTTATACGTATGATCTCATTTCTCCCTCACCGCGACCCCATGAGTCACTGTTACGCCTCTTTAGAGACCTGGAGGTGGAGGCTCCAGAGCTAGAAGTGGGGAGATGGGTAGTTGGCTCTAGAACCCAGAATCTTAATGACTGTATGTTATTCCCTCATTTATCCTCACCTCTCTCTCCAGCCCCAAATGTTGAGATATTTTTGTATCGCTTTTAAAAGATGTATAACATGTTTAACAGAAGTGTTTAGGTAAACTAGCAGCAAATTCCTTCTAAAAACCAACATCAGGAACCTGTGGACATAGAAACATTTTTAGTACTATCCACCAGACTTCCTATGCCCTGGGGACGGGCAGAGCCATCAACATTGCAGATGTAAGCACCAGGCACATTTTTGTCTCTGGGGCATCATTTCCTTAATGAAGGAAAGTCTTAATTTGGGATCTTCTTTCTGTGTGGATTTCATCTCGTTCGCTTTTCCTCTGGCACCTCAAAGAGCTGGGAGTGGAGTGAATGCTAGCTACCATGTTGTTGCTGCTGTGGGCTGTTGAGTCAATTCTGACTCATAGCAACCGTGTAGGACACAGGAGAAACTGCCCCATAGGGTTTCCAGGGAGTGGCTGGCGGTTCAAACTGCTGATGTTTTAGTTAGCATCCTGAGCTCTTAACCACTTCGCCACCAGGGCTCCTGGAATGCTATCAAGCATCCATTTATTTCTGTAGGAACAAAAACTGTATTGCCTCAAATGCTCAGAAGACTCTGAAAGATTAGTCTAAAGATTTTAAGGCTGTTAACCTGACTCCTGGTCATGTGGCCTAGAGGTTCACATAGGACAGGAAAATACACTTTTAATTGAAAGATAGAAGTTTGTTACCTGAATTTGGAGTTATAAATCTAAATTATATCTTGTTAGTAGTGTATCTTTTAATAGAATTGACTTAGAAGTTTATAACTTAACTCCTACACCCTGAAATTCTACTAGTTCAGTGTTGAAGTTAATAACACTGGACAGTAGCCCATAGCTCTGCCAGCGGTATCAGCCATTTACACCTTGGTATTAATCAGTAAGGAGCCCTGGTGGTGCAGTGGTTAAACACTCAGCTGCTAACTGAAAGGTTGGTGGTTCAAACCCACCCAGTGGCTTCTTGGGAGAAAAGACCTGGCGATCTCCTCCTATAAAGATTTCAGCCTTTGAAACCCTATGGGACATTTCTCCTTTGTCCTATAGGATCGCTATAAGTTGGAGTTGACTCGATGGCACACAACAACAACGATAACAGTAAGATCCCTTCCTCCCAGCATTTAGTGAAGGTACTTGGGCAATGAGGAGTTTGATGAGAAGTGAAGCACATGAAGCGCTTTGGCTAGGACAGGCCTGAGTGAGCCGTCCCTGCTGTAGGGAAGCATGGTCCCAGGCACCAGCATTTAGGACGGTACCATAGATTTTACAGACCACCTACGTGGATGAAACACTCTTGTGGGCCAGTCTGGGAGTTTAAGGTTTAAAAGTGAAGTAAGGAGCCCTGGTGGCTCAATGGTTAAGCTCTTACCTACTAACAGAAAGGTCAACTGTTCAAACCCACCAGGCGCTCTGTGGGAGAAAGACCTGGCGATCTGCTCCTGTAAAGATTACAGCCTAGGAAATGCTATGGGGCAACTCTACTGGATGGCACCTAGCAAAACAGTGTTGCTAAGCTTTTGGATCCATGATTGTCCATGATCCAGTGACATTTTTTTTATGGGATGATGTATTCTGAGTGTTAAACAACAAAATTACAAACATGCTTTTGTAACCTAACCCATTTCTGTGAAAATAAGAAACACTCATCAAGTGTTTACTGTGTGTCAGGTTCTGAACAAGGTGCTTTAGACATTAACTCACTTCATCCTTACAGAAAAGTACTGATAGCCAGTTTTATAGAGGCACGGATTTACACAGTTGGTAAGAAGTAGAAGAAAAAGAGAATTGATGTTTTGCAACGTCTAAAATTTTATAAAATTTTTGGAAGTTTTCCATCTCTGTTAGGAATGCGGTGTGAGTTGCTTTATTTTATTGTCTTACTTTTTAATGTACCCTGGGTGTCGTAAATTTCTTTTTTATCATCTAATATATTTGTACTTTCCTTATTTTCTAAGTGAATTATCAAGGGCAGAGGCTTCTGTCCTTCCCCTCCACATTTGTCACCTGAGTGGTCTCTGTCTTCCAGAATTCCCTACTTTGAAACCAGCGCTGCCAATGGGACAAACATAAGTCAGGCGATCGAGATGCTCCTGGACCTGATAATGAAGCGTATGGAACGGTGTGTGGACAAGTCCTGGATTCCTGAAGGAGTGGTGCGATCCAACGGCCATGCCTCCACAGACCAGCTAAGTGAGGAGAAGGAGAAGGGGACCTGTGGCTGCTGAAAAGGCAAGCCAGCCACACAGTAATTCCAGCGGCCTGTCTGTGGTCTCCTCTGCGGCTGATACACAGCGCAGTGAGCGATCCATGGCACTGGGGGAACTGCTTCTCACCACCCCAGTTAGACCTGTCAGTCAAGCATCCAGTTCAAAAATTAATTTTCTGGAGCTTTGTAAATATTTCTTTTAAGATTCCGCCTGAGAGTTAGGAGCAAGATTTCACAGAGCCAAGAGTGCCTTAATAAAACTTTAGCCTGTGGCAGTTGATGATTCATGGATTTTACAGCCGCAGAAGAGTCCATTTATTACATAGGATGGCTGAGGGCACTGTCACCTGCTGTCCTTCAGCTAGGCCTGGAGTCCCACATTCAAGATCTTAGATGCAAATTTAAACTATCCAAATTAAAGAGTACCTTTGGTACTCTGCGTGTACCAGAGGTGAACTTCTAAAATGTTGTCTAACCCACTTGAATATTAAACAAGAATATACACACATATCAGTTCAGTGCCTTTGAATAGTATTAGTTTCATGTAAGCATCCCCTTTAGCATGAACATGGATCTACAGACCCTGGGTAAGCAGAATTGACCAATGGTACACTCATTGTGACTTTTCTATTTTGTGGGAGAGGGATTGAGGAGCCTGGGGCAGGGGTGGTTTAATGTAGTGTGAGCAACTGAAGTGGGGCTGCTGGTTCCCTACTGTATTCCCATTGCTCTGAAGGGTTGAATGAAGGAAGGGTCAGGGAACTAGATTTTATGGCTTCAGTTCACTGTGATCTGTGCATTTATACTCGGCCTATGTGCTGGCCACGTATGAGTACAGCTGGTGTTTGTGCCAAAGTTCTTTGTGACAAGCAAACATTTAGCTGCTTTTTCTTCATGTTTATAATGTGGGTCCAGCGTCCTCAGACTGCAGTTTCCATTAGCTTGTAAACAACCAATCTTCTTTCTTCACCAACAGGCTCTGTATTGATATCTGCAATTTGTTTTATTTTTACATGGGTGGTACTGAAGGAATTACTTTTCAATTACATTAAATGTCTGTTTGCTATCTGGTAGAAGATGGATGTTTTGTGTTTAAGCAGTCACATTTGTCCTCTGGTTCAGTGTAAGAAAAATTAAGTGTTTTATAGCCTGTATTTTCCATTGAGATCACAAATGTTTACTTGCTGGGTCTTGCCAAAGCCATGTAATTCTGCTGCATTGCCAAAGTGTCTTCACACCAAATCGAAGGTGGTTTTAAAACATGCTTTATGGCAGTTGTTTATAAAGTTCAAAGATATTTCATTTAGGGGAAGATTCTTACTTATTACATTGGTTTAAATAAAGTAGATTAATATTTCCAGAGAGCCTAATGGCTATTTTGCAAGAAACACCACTAATAATTTAAATAGAGAATCAAAATCAATGTTTTTGTGGCAGTAAATGTTTGGTAGAACTGTAATTAGAAAAATATAAGTTTGATAGAAAATAATTACTTCTATACAATAGCTTCAAAATGGCTTTTATTGAGCACCTATCTTGCTTCTTACCACTGCCCCTCCCACCACCCCCATAACAGACTTAGCCGTGGTTACTAAGATTTTTCATATTTCTGGCTTTGAAATGGGGGCTTATTTTATATACTAAAGAACTCATTGGGTCCTATGCATTTGAATTGTATGTTCTAATGAAGAAAGGATTCAGATTCAAGATTAAAGTCATAACCACACAGGAGTGCCTTCTAAGATTGCCATAAGACTTCAGAGGAATGAATCATAATTTTACAGATAGATATCAGAGCATATTTTATATGGTAGTTAAAAATAAGACAATATCTGCATGTTTTCATTTTTAAGAACCAAATGAATAATTAGCTACAGATCACATTGGCCTTAAACATACACAGTTAAACGTGTACATGATATACCGCACACACAAGCACCACCTTTAATTATTGAAATAACCTGTACTCTCTCTGGAACTCATTTTCTTAAATTTGATATTGAAGTTCAATATATTTTGTGTATCAATGTATTTTTTCTATTCACAAGCCTGTGTAAAAGTGAAATGTATCTTCAGGGGTCCTTGTGCCAATTAAGCTTATAATAAAAAGCTGCCTAGTCAAGTTTGTGTGCGACTGTGACTTCATTTCCCATCACAATGAGGACTGAAACAAGAAGTCATAATGGTCCTTGGGAAAGAAAGTTTTAATTCTACTGAAGGGCACCAAATTCATGGATACAAATTCCATTAAGTGTTAACTGAGCAGCCAGCCAAAACAACATACTCTGGAGGAAGTAACTCAAATATGTTATCAAACATTTATTGAGCACCTATAGGGTGGGAACTGTTGTATGAGGCAATCTCAGATGAACAAAACAAGGATGGTAAGGGACTGAACTAAAGTGGGCTGGGCCTTGAAGGTATGGATACAAGAGACATTGGCAGGAGTGCAATCATTGATTGGATGAGAAGGCAATACGTAGGGAGATGGCCTTTCCGACCTTATGTCCACCTCATTCACTCCTCCAGAGGCACACTGGCCTCCTTGGAAAAGTCAAGTGTGTTCTTGCCTCATGGCTTTTGCATTTGCTGTTCCCTCTGTCTGGAATGCTATTCTTCCATATGTCTGTATGACCCTGCCCTCATTTTCTTCAAGATTTTCAAATGTCACCTCATCCCAAAGGACTTTATTGACTACTTTGTGTAAAAGGGAGGCCCTGGGTAGTGCAAATGGTTAACACGCTTAGCAGCTAGCCAAAAGGTTGGAGGTTCCAGTCCACCCAGAGGCCCGTCAGAAAAAGGCCTGGTGATCTGCTGCTGAACAGTCAGTCATTGAAAGCCATAAGGAGCACGCTGTTACTCTGACACGGTTGAAGTCGACTCCATGACAACCTTTAGGTTAGTAGTTGAGCACAAGCTATTTGCTCCACCCCAACTGCAGGGTTACTGGCTATTCCTTAATCTCTTGTCAACCCTGTATTTCATTATAATAATTGAAAAATTAAAAAAGTTCTGAAGGCTGGTTATGCACCCATTAACCCAAAGAGAAGCACTGAGTATGGCCATAGGCTGAAGAGAACAAAGTCTCAGATGAAGATTTAGAGTATGGGATTCACACAGATAAGGGAATGTAGCCTCTGACATCGGAGGTAAGAGGGTAAAGCTGGATGGGAAGGATAGGAAATTTGTTGCTGAAGCAGCAAGATAAAACACCTGGAAGGAAGAAGGAATGTGCAAAGGGCTTGGGAAAATGGGTGAGTCTTGTCTATAATTGTTGAAGGGGTCAGGAGAGAGAAAAGATTAAAAAAAAAAAAAAAAGATTAAGGAGGCTAAAATATGTGTCAGGCAGACATTTGTTATTCAAATTTCTGCTATGTCCCTCAGCTATTTAACATTGTTCTGAAATGACTAGTCAAGTGATTAGACAAGAAAACTAAGTGTAAGTATTAAGAGCTACAGCTGCTAACCAAAAGCTTGGCAGTTTGAATCCACCAGACACTCCCTGGAAACCCTATGAGGCAGTTCTACACTGTCCTATAGGGTCGCTATGAGTCAGAATTGACAGCAACGGGTTAGTCAGTTATCCAAAAAATGGAAAAAAATATGTATTTGCAGATTATGACTAGATAAGCTCTTTTAAAGTAAAAAAAAAAAAAAAAAGCCAGGGAAGCACTGAATAAAAAGGTCAGTGAAGACAGAAGGAGGAGCACTGGAGATAAACCTAGTTATTTTAAAAATTACAATAATTTAAACATTTGGAAACTGGTGCATAAATAGATAAATCAGTGGAACAAAGCAGAGAGTCCAGCGGTAAATCCATAGAGAAATGGCATTTTGAATTAATGGGGGAAAAGGATGCCTTACAAATAAAATATTTCTGCATAGAAAAACACCGTAAGAAAATATAAAATATTGATAAATTTGGTGAGCGGTTTGTAAATACATGCTAGAAAAGGGTTAACTTTCTTAACATATGAAATGCTGTTAAAAAATCTACAAGACAATAGAAAACCGTGTACAGGACATAAACAGGCAATTCACAGAAAAAATAGATTTCAAACATTTGTAAAGATTCTTCATTCACAACTAAAATGCAAGTTAAAATAATAACGAAAAACATTTTTACCTCAAAAGCCAAAACCCGTTGCCGTGGAGTCGATTCCGACTCATAGCTGCCTTATAAGACAGAGTGAAACTGTCCCATGGTTTCCAAGGAGCCGGCCTTTTGGGGGAGCAGCTGAGCTCCTACATTTGACAAGGGTGTGGTGAAACAGGCATCTAATTGGCTGGTGAGGGCGTAAATTGCTAAGAACTTTGGAAGGCAATCTGATCTTATCTACCAAAGTTTAAAACTGCACATAACCTCTGACCTAGCAGTTCTACATGGGTAAACTTTTGCAAAAAACCCAAAAAACAGTAGGGATGCTTATGGGAAACAACTGTCCTTCAACAGGGGACCGATTGAAATATGATACCGTCATACAATGGAATATATACGATTGTGAAAAAGAAAGTTAAATATTCGTCCCAGGAACCGTCCCAGGCGCTGGGATATACCTGTAAACAACACAGACACACCCCTGTCCTCAAGGAGCTCTCTCTGCAGGGAGGGGAGGCAGGTAGGAGAGGGGGAAAAGGGTGTCTCCTCGGCGTTTTTAGGAGCGGAGACCCGCACACACAGATACACGTCTGTCTACACCCAGGAAGTCCCTCGTAGTAATAAGGGACTGACGGACACCAGGGAGGAGGACTGGAGCTCTGGCGGGGGAACCTGAGTTTCCCGTAAAAGCGTTTTTACCACTTATGTTTAGTACTTAACGAGGGGGAAGGGCGAAGCTGAGAGCGCCTCTAAGTGGTCACAAACTGAAGTCGCATAGGGTCCCCAAGTCAGAACTGACCCCTCGGCAGTGGGTTTGGTTCGGTTTTTGGTGAAGCCCTCGAGCCTCTAGACCCAGGGCCCGGGTTCCCGGTCGGGCGTCGTCCTCGCCGCTTCCACGGCAGGTGGGCTGGGCTCGGACGGAATCGGCGGGATCGGGAGCTCTTCAGGGACCGCCCGAAGTGGACAGCCTCCCAGACATAAGTATAAACGCGGTGCCTAGTCGATTCCGACTCACAGCGACCCGATAAAACAGAGTAGAACTGCCCCGCAAGGTTTCCAAGGAGCGCCTGGGGGATTCGAACAGCCGACCCTTAGGTTAGCAGCCATTGCACTTAACCACTGCGTCACCAGGGCTTCCATAGGTTTAAAAAAAAAAAAAAGATATGCGTAAACGTCGATTGAAGGGTTCGCTATGAGTCGGAATCGCCTGGATGGCAACCGGTTTAAATGTGGACATATAGGATATGGTTTAAAAAAACCCAAACCCAACGCGTTGTGGTTGTGTGCACTCCGACCCACGGTGACCCCTGTACAGAGTACGCCCAAGGGTTAGAGACCAGGCCGAGCCCATCTGCCGGAAGGACCGCAAGCCCGGTCTGCAGCTCTGCGCCTGCGCCACACGGCCGCGGAAGGGCGGCTTTGCCCACGTAGCCGCTAGGAGGCGCTGTCCCGTTCCGGCCAACTCCCAGGAACCCCGACGAACAAAGGCCGCTCGCCCTTTGCTCGGGTCAGAGACTAGGAAGAATCATTTCCGGTGACGGGAGCACGTCACTTCCTCTCGAGCCCGGCGTTTCGCCGGTGGATACCCGCGCGGCGTCGACATGCGTATCGAAAAGTGTTATTTCTGTTCTGGGCCCATTTACCCAGGCCACGGCATGATGTTCGTCCGCAACGACTGCAAGGTGAGGCGTCTGAGGCCAGCGCGCGCCCGCGGGTCCCCGCGATGCTCCGGAGGTGGCTTTGCGGAGAACTCCGGCCTAGGCCTCCGCCTGGGGGCTTCCTCTCGCGGGCGCCCCGAAGGGGATGGTCACCGGGGCACCCTTGTCCGTGAGGTTCAGCGAATCTGGTCGGAGTCTGGAGAAGCTGGGCTTCTGTGAGGCGGCCCGGTCCCTCCCGCGGACCGGACCTGAACCCCGGAAACTGTCTAGTGCACGCCCAGGCAGAGTCAGCAAGGAGGTGACATTTGTTCTGGGTCTTGAAATTGGAGTAGAAAAGAGAAGCTCTGATGGGCGGAGGGAGAGTGCATAGTTTGAACAGAGGCACCAAAGGAGTAACTGCATCTGTTTGGTTAAGTGGTTACTGGATTGTAGGTGATGATAGAGGCTAGGACTCTAAGTACAAACATAATAGGTCTATAAATAAATACAGGTAGGGCCTGGGTGTGAAAGACTGTGAGTGATATATGAATTCCCGTTTCTGTTTTTTTTTCAAACACGTATTTGCTTTCTCTTACCTTTGCTTCTGAATTCACTGGGTGCTTATTAAAAATATTAATTCCTCTGTTGAGTTAGGACCTCTAGGAGTCGAGGGAGAGGACCTGGGACTCTGTGTCTTTAACAAGGTGATTCTGACGCACTGAGGAATTGCAGTTCCTGTTTCAGCTCCCTATGTCTCCATTAAAGCCTGAAGGTATTGACTCCATTAAATCAGGAGCACGTGCTCCTGCTGAAGTTGAGCGCCCGAAGTTGTGAAGTTAAAAGAGCATACAGAAGGTTTGGAATACGCGCTCTCAGGAGCCTAGAAAGAAATGCAGAGGGAATGAACCGAAGGATTGCCAGGTCAGGATCTGGTTCACAGTGGACAATATGACATTGTGGATAATCTGGTCATCATGGCTTTATTATTGTCCAGTGTTTTTCAGTTGGATGTTGGAATCAGAACAGTAGATTGTGGAAACTGTCTAGAGTTGAGTATTGATCTTGTAGACACAGTGGAAGATCAAGATGATGAGGTGTGGATAACAAGGACAGTGTTGAATTGACTTTGAGCCAGCTTGTTCTAATGAAGAACCATGGGTCCAGAACAGAGTTGACTGCGAAATAAGAAGAGGTAGAGGCCTTGAAGCCCTGATAAAGAACAAGTATCTCATTTTTTCCTATGTTGATGTTTCCCAAATCTGTTATTTCCTTAGGTCCAAATCTGCATTTTCACCCAGACAGGGAAATCCTACTTGTACCTAACACTGAACCTCCTGGAAAACAATTCCTTATTACCTCAAATCTTTTTGTCCTCTGAATTAGTACCACTGTCATCTGCTTAGACATTTTTGCTAGAAACTTGAGACTCTGAATCTTTCCCCTTTTGTATCTAGTTATCAAGCCCTCCCAGTTCTACAGCTGCAAGGGTAGTGATGTCCTTGCTCTTTCTGCCCTCCTGCCATTTTTGTAGATAGGCAGTTGTCACTTTTATAGCCTAACTAGTCCTTCTGTCGTTCGTTTCTTAGCTTTAGAAACTCTCTTCATAGAAACTTTCTCTCTTAGCCTTATTAGGTAGCTTTTTTTTTTTTTTTTTTAATTGTGCTTTAAGTGAAAGTTTACAGTTCACATTAGTTTCTCGTACAAAAACTCATACACACACATTGTTATGTGACTCTGGTTGCTCCCTCTATAATGTGACAGCACACTCCTCCTTTCCACTCCGGATTTCCCGTTTCCATTCAACCAGCTCCTGTCCCTTTCTGCCTTCACATCTCGCCTCTGCACTGGAGCTGCCCATTTAGTCTTGTGTATGTACTTGAGCTAAGAATAAGAAGCACACTCTTCACGAGGGTCATTTAGGTAGCATTTGAAGGGCAGAATTAGTACGAATGCCCTGTATTTTCACGGGCTTTGCAAACAGGACAAGTACACCTTTAGTGAGTGCTTGGTAAGTGTGTGTTGCATCAGTGGACTAAGAAAGGGTTGAAGAACTTTGAGGCTAAGGTATTAGATAGTATTACTTGGATGCTGAAGACTGAGTATGACAATACAGGACTAGATTAAAAGGGAAATTTGAGCCATGAACTTGGCCTCGTACACAATGCATCTACCACTTACCCAACTGTAGAAACCACTTTCTCAGATGTGTTTCCATATTATTTTATACATGATTATCGTATAGAGTTTTCATTCCATTGTTTCTATCCTAGTATGATCTTTTGCTCTCTTTTTTGCAAAATGAGGCTGTCCCATCACTACTAGACTTCTCAAGGTGGGGTACCATGTTTTGTCCATCTATCTCTAGCACCTGGTGTAACATCAGGCACGTAATAGATGTTCCTTATTTGCTGATTGAATCCCCTTCACGTCTTCAGGGACTTCAGTCTCCTTTGTACTTTTTAGGTACCGCCTGTTAGATTTGGAGTTCAGACTTACTTCTCTGTAACTTCCCATTGGCCTGATTGGAATTGAGGAGACCCAGGAGGAGGTCAGCCCTCTCGTTAGATAGATCTCAGACATGAGGATTTACCTAGGGATTGCCTGTTGTTGTTGTTAGGTGCTGTTGAGTCAGTTCTGACTCATTGCAACCCTATATGACAGAGTAGAGCTGCCCCATAGAGTTTCCAAAGAACAGCTGGTGGATTTTAACTGCCAGCTTTTTGGTTAGAAGCCGAGCTCTTAACCACTGTATCACCAGAGCTCCAGAGGTTGTCTAGTACGTATTAAGTTTAGGAGGCTTTTCCTTAAGAGGTAGTAGTACTTTGGTTGGAAATATTCAAAGTATTAATAAAATTTACTGATAATGATTTCATAGTGGGTTACTCCCTGAGACTACAGTAGTTTTTATATTTTCTAGTCTTTGAAATTAAGTCAAGAATGTAGACTTACTTTCACTCAAATCTCTTAGGAAAAGGCTTTCCAGGAGGTGTGGTTCCAGGTCAGATTGAACTGGTTTCTTTCTAAGAGAACCGTGTCCTGGCGTGTAGGGTGACCGGCCTGCAATTCTCCACAGAACAGAGTGTACGTAAAATGAAAAGTATCGCGGGATGTGGTGTATCCACAAGCATGCTGTCGTCGGATGTTGATGAGTCGATTTTCCACTCTTAGTGACTCCATTTGACAAAGTAGAACTGCCCCGTAGGGTTTTCTGGCTGTAGTCTTCACAGGAGCCAGATCTTTCTCCCGTGGAGCTGGTGGGTGGGTTGGTTTGAACCCCCAGCCTTTGGGTTAGCAGCTGAGTGCTTAACCATTGTGCCATCATGGCTCCTTTCCACAGGTATATTTAGTCTGAAATGTTAAATTGTTCATTTTGACCTATTTTGTTATGGGTCATGCCTTCTGCATAATGAAAATTAAACTTTTTTTTTTTGTCAAGATCCGTAAACCCCAAATAATTACTTTTTTCCTTCAGATTCCCCCCATAACATACACACAAGTGGTTATGTTGCTATGGTTGTGTGCCTTCAAGTCGATTCCGACTTGTAGCAACCCCATAGACAGTGGAACTTCCCCATAGGGTTTCCTAGGCTGTATATATTTGTGGAAGTAGATTGCCAGGTCTTTTCTCCTGTGGAGCCGCTGAGCAGGTTGAACAGCCGACCTTTGGGTTAGCAGCCAAGCTCTTAACCTTTGTGCCACCAAATCAAAAAACCTAACCCATTGCTGTCAGGTCAATTCAGAAGACTCATAGCCACCAGGACTCCTTAATAACACATTACAAAGTACAAAATAGTGCATTTTAGACTTATATAATGGTGGCACAGTGCTTAAGAGCTCAGCTGCTAACCAAAAGGTCGTCAGTTCGAAAGATTGGCAGTTTGAATTCACCAATCCCTCCTTGGGAAACCCACCCTATGGGGCAGTTCTACTCGGTCCTATAGGGTCGCTATGAGTGGGAATCAACTCAGTGGCGGTGGGTTTGGTTTGGACTGAGCCATTTCAGGAGCACACGGAAGGATCACTGTTAAAGGATCAGATTTTTTGGGGATGAAGGTGGAGAGTTAAAGCAGGACGGAGTCTTCCCAGTAGGACTTTGTACATAGTTTAGAAAACAGGTTTATTGCCAGTTTTAGTCACTTTTGAAATTATTTTGTACTTTTAGCAAGATAGATGGAAATAATCAAAGGAGATTCCTAAATGGCTGTTTGAAACTTTTATCCCCATTGAGATATATAGAAAGTGAATTTTGAAAATTGTCCTGAATTGGAAAGAGACCTAAATGATTTTCCTTAAAATTATTCCTTTTATTTAAGGTTTTATTGTTACTCTGAAAAAATTAGTAGTATTTAATCATATTTTTGGGGCTGTTAGCCTTTATTTGGGATGATGGCTGATAGCCAAAGTAGCCCTCATGTTTCTAAATAAGGTTGTGAGTAGGTAGGAGAAATTGTGCGTGAGAACCATTGTCATTTTTTGTCTGATGGGGGTTAACACTTGTAATAAAAAAACTTCTAATGATGACCTTTCAATTTTTTAATTTACGTTTCTTATAGGTGTTCAGGTTCTGTAAATCCAAATGTCATAAAAACTTTAAAAAGAAGCGCAATCCTCGCAAAGTCAGGTGGACTAAAGCGTTCCGGAAAGCTGCTGGTAAAGAGCTTACAGTGGTGAGTACAGCCAGCTACCAGCATAGTGTTTACATTTCCCCCAAATTTTGGTGTTTTTGGAATATGTGATTTAACTATCACAAGGCATCCTGTAGCATGATCGATTAGTGCTTTATGTGTATTTGGTTATGAAAATAATCTTATTCTCACATGATCCTGAAAGTGGTAATTCTGGAGAAAGGAAGAAAAATTCTCCATGTAGTTTGTAGAAGTGATTTCTCTTATTCTCCAAAGCTGTTTTTAGTTCTTGCAAACAAAGGAGAAAATCATTAAAATGTGTGAAGCTGGAAATTCTGGACAAAGCTTTTGAGGGGAAGTTAAGGGGTGAATTGAGGAATTCCTGAGCAGCAGCGAAGGCTCTGATGAGGTTTATAATAGACTCATGTATCACTTCCTAGGTTTCCTTAGCAGGACTGTTTGAGAGCAGAGAAATTAGTTAGTAGTGTTGGTGGGAGGAGGAATAGCGCAGTCAGGGGTTAGGGAGTCCCATGGGGTGAGCCCGTTGTCATCATATTGCTGTACTGAACTGATGTAGGAATCTGCTGAAGCTTGTCCACATTTGACCCCTGTAAAGGGAGGAGCTAAAAGCTGCTGCATAGCCTGCTTTTGTTGGAGGAAGATCTTTAAGCTGGCCCCTTCCTCCACGACCTCGTCCTCCCCCAGAGCCTTTTTCCTACCTCCATTGTTTCAGGGCAGGGTCTGCAGGCACTTGCTGTGGAGCCCTTTCGTGGCTTCCTTAAAATCAGAGGTTTGCAATGGACTTAAGGAAATGTTCAGACAAGATGCAAGGCCAAATCACAGTTTTTGTAACAAGTAATTTTCAGTCTGGATGAGAAGCATAGCACTTCAAGTGCAGGCGGCACCTGCATGAATGAAGGAAGAATGTCAGCCAAGGCCATTGACTGGTGACCAGTTACCTTGTCATTTCTGAGGTTACTGCCACCTGGATAGAGATAAGTGCATGTAAATAGAACAGCTAAATACAGAGTGAACGCACTTCCTGTGCCTGTGTCAGATAGATGTGAAAACCAAAAGATACCTGTAGTTTTTCCAAGAAACTTGCAGGTTTTCCGAAGTTAATTTACATATTTTAGGATTAGTGGCATCATTAACTGTCAAAATACCAACTTCGAGAACTGGCATCTACATTTGGAGGAGACCTGAAGACTCTCAGGCTAGCACTACATTTATTTGAAGATGTTTGGTTTCACACTTTTGTGCTGTAACAGGCATTTAGGTTGAATCATAGGAAATTCTTGATATTTGACTGTTTTTAATCTATGAAAAATGGCAATTTCATATTGTTGAACCTAATAAAAAGTCTTCTGACCGAGTCTTACCTCAGGATGGGATATTAGGGAACCTTTTTTAGTTTGTTTATAATCCCCTTGATTGTTAGACATGCCCTTCTGGGAATGGGGACGATACTGTCCCCTCTCCTCCCTTTGAGAATCGCTCACATGCAGAGGTGTTTTCAGTAGGGGTATCTTATACAGAGAGGATGTAAAGGAGAATAGGTTTTGAAAACTTGTATTCTGTGAGAGCACCCTGGAGGGGAATCTTAGTCTGTGTGGTTTGACACCCTGAACTCTTAGGAAAAAGAGAATAAGTTTTAAGAAATGGTACCATTCTACCTGTCTTAAACCGTGTGTGTGTATATGTACAGAAGTGTATATATTTCTCTCTCTTCCTTCTGTAGGATAATTCATTTGAATTTGAAAAACGTAGAAATGAACCTGTCAAATACCAGCGAGAGCTGTGGAGTAAAACTAGTAAGTCACAAGAGAATACCAGGAATTTTTAAGAGAGACTGGCTTGGGCTGTTACCTTAATTTTAATGTCAATTGTTTAAATATTAATTTTATTTTCCTTTTTATTGCTTGGCTTTTATTATTCTACCCTTGCTTTAATGGTTCTTGAGTATTTGTGTTTTTTGTTATAAGCTATCCAAAAATCCTCTTCAGAATTGGCTGATATATCTGTTATAAATACAGTGTAATTATTAAATTGGCTATTATTTGAAGTGTCCACACAGAGATATATAAGCATCCAGAAATCTGAAGGAAAAAAAGAGATGGAGAATAATTTTGTGGTGGGGAGTGTGGCATAATCAAAATATACACAAAACCCAGCATATTTTACTAGATCACTTTGGGGCTATAAACAGTCTATTTAAATAACTTAGAAAATTTAGTGCCCATGTAAAATTTAAAAATGCAGCTATTCAGGTGATAATTTCTAACAGAATTTCTTCTGAGTGCTTGGTTTAATGAAGCTACCCCTGTTGCCAATGAATCGAATCCAACTCCTAGTGACCCTGTAGGACAGCATAGAACTGCCCTGTCGGGTTTCCAAGACCAATCTTTATGGAAGCAGATTGCCAGGTCTTTTCTCCTGTGGAGCTTTTGGTAGGTTTGAACCGCTGACCTTTGGGTTAGCAGCCAAGCGCTTAACCACTTTACCACTGGACTCCTTAATGAAACTGCAGGCTACTGAAATTAAAAGCAATTATATTTAGTTTTTGTCTTTTTTTTCCCCCTGAAGTAGGCTGAGACTTTAATAAAGTAAAACTTAGGTGCCTCGAGGTGCTTATAGATTTTTCTGTGTTCTTGTGTGTTTGAGCCTCAGCCCTGCTTTCTGTTTCCCCCCATGGCTCCCTTACGCAACCTTTAGCTGTTTCTGATTATTGGCTGTGAGGGTGATAGGGTTTGTTAATAGAAGTCCCTAAGGTTTAGAATTCCTGAACTTTATTGCCCTCCTATATTTTTTTTTTATATTAGCTCATAGAGCAGCCCTTTGAACACCTTTTCCTCCGTCAGCCACAAGACCTCCGGGAGGAACAGAAAACTTGTGGACCTTGGTAGTAGTATGTGACACCTTCTCCAGCTTTGTCTAAGGAGCCTGCTGGCCCAGCGGTTAAGCGCTGGGCTGTGATTCTGTGGGAGAAAGACCTGGTGATCTGCTCCCAGAACGATTTACAGCCTAGAAACCCTTACGGAACAGTTCTGCTCTGTCACTGTGAGTCGAAATGGACTTGATGGCACCTAACAAAGCTTTGTTTATCCTCCTGAACAATGTGGAGTGTTCAGAGTTGAGATTTGTGTTACCTTTTCCACATAGCCCTAAATGGTCTGCCTCTTTTTCCTTCTCTGATTACATAAATGTGGCAGCGATGCTACTTTACGCTTGTTAAGTCTTTGACCCAGGAAAGTTGCAGCTGTGTGAATAGTTTGACCAGATAATTTTTCTTGTTCTTTTTTTTTTTTTAAAATAAGGGCTCTCTCTTTACTTCCTGTTTTGTAATTAGAGGAAAAAGTTAAGTTCTGAAAAGCAGTTGATTTTATTGAGTTTATTTGGCAAACAAATAACACTGATTAAAAATCAAGGATTTCTGAAGAGATTAATAACTTTATAGAATAATCCAAAAGGTACCCTTGTCAAGACAGTTTCTTAGATTTCTGGGTGTTTTCACATTTTGGAAAGTTCTGAATCATTTCTGGTCCCCATTCAGTTTTACTTCGTTTTGTACCTACCTGAAAAGAGCGTCTCCAGATGGTTTTTACATATTTTATAGCTGCTTCTAGTTGGTGAATGGCTTGACAGTGAGTCTGAGCTGCAGATCCCATTTAGTCATAGTGGATATTTAGTTATAATCTCCCATGCTGGTTTCACGTCATAGAGCTGTGCTTAGACTTCATATTATTTTAGCGATAATGTTTTCTGCAGTTTTCTTAATTACTTTAGTTCAGCACACATTTATTAAGCACTGACTCTGGCAGTACCTTGTTTCTTCTGGGAATATGTAGATGAATAAGGCACACGTAGCCCGTGCCCCTTAGGTGCATTTTACTGAGTTTCCCTATTGTTTCTGTTAGACGGTAATTGGTTCAGGTATTATCACAGAGTCTGACTCCCTTACCCCGCTCATATATTTAATTGTAAATTCTGTAAGAAGCAGTGCTCTGTTGATTTTTTCCTCCCCTGAACAGATTGTTACCTTTCCGTTTTGGGATCCTAAAAATAGACTTTTCAGAGAAGATCTGCTAGGTAGAGAGAGTATGAGAGTCTTCTGAAACTTAAAAATGTTTCCTGCTAGTTTGCATAATTAGTAAAAAAAAGAAGTTATTCTCAGTTAACCAAAACAGCCCCACTGCTGTTGAGTCAATCTTGACTCATAGCAACAGAGTAGAACTCCCCCATAGGATTTCCAAGGCTATAAACCTTTACAGAAGCAGACTGCCACGACTCTCATGTGGAGCGGCTGATGGGTTCGAACCCCCAACATTTTGATGAGCAGCTGAGCGCTTTAACCACTGTGCCAGCAGGGCCTCTTTAATGTCAGTAGTGTTCCAGAAATCATATATTGCCCTCTGAAAAGATTGGTTGATTCTCCACATCCCCAGTATTCCAGTATTATCTTGTCTGTGAGAACCTACTGACAGTAGTTTTATATTCATTAGTTACCTTACTGGGTTACGTGCGGATGTGGATTGGGCGGCATTTGTCAAGCTGCTGATGGATGTAGACAGAAACAGCAGTAGGAGAACTTCAAAAGCAAGAATACTAGGGACAGTAGTTTGTGTTTTAACCCCTCAGGTGTCTCTGTGCTATAGATCAAGTTTTAATATTTGTTAGGTGCTTTCTATATTTAAAGCGTTTTTGCTTTTATAGAATGTTTGAAAATACAGCATATTATTCTATGGAAAATATTTACCTGCCACTTGTGTTTATTCCTCTTCTGAGTAACTTTAAGGTGTGGAAATAGCTCTGAGTACTGGAACTTGGCCTTACGACTCTTTTTTTGAATTCCGAACCCATTGCTGTTGTGTTGGTTCTGACTCATAATGACCCATAGGACAGGGTGGAACTGCCCCATAGGGTTTCCAGGGAGTGGATGGTGGATTCGAACTGCCAACCTTTTGATTAGCAGCTGAGCCCTTAACCTCTGTGCCACCAGGGCTCAGGGGATAGGAACTCGTTGCCATCAAGGCGATATTAATTCTAAACTTAGAGCGTGTATAGATTTAGAGTTGATGTTTTCTTAGAGTTATCCATACAGATGTCACTTTAATACTAGAGGCCTCATGGAGCCTTCTGGTGAGCTCGTTAGGTCTGGATGGGGCCAAGATTCTGCGTTTCTAGACAGTTCCCAGGTGGTGATGATGTTGACATAATTTCAGACTCACCGAAAAGTTGCAGAAATAGACTTCTTGGATATTCTTCCTCTAGATTTCCCAAATGTTAACATTTAATTGCGTTTAACCTCTCATCTTTCTTCCCTTCTTATCCCATTCCCTTCCTTCTCTTGTATAATTTTTTTCTAATAGTTTGTCAGTTGCATACGTGATGCTCCTTTATCCCTAAATTGTGCAGTATTGATACAATTCTATCTAACGTCAGTCTATTCAGATTTCTCCGATTATCCCAGTAATATCCTTTGTAACAAGAGTGGTGAGAACAGTACATATCATCTCTCTTTAGTCTCTTAACCTGGAACAATTGCCGAGTCTTTCTTTACGCTTTATAACATTGCCATTGTTGAAGAACATGGGCCAGATACCTGGTATAAAATCTTAGTTGGGTAGGTTCAGGTAGTGCACCTTGGTAGGACCATCACAGAAGTGATGCTGACTTGTCGCCAGTGCGTCAACGTGAGGCGGCGCCTGCTGTCGATGAGTCCCGTGACTGGCGATGTTGATTCTGGCTGCTTGGTTACGGTGTGTCTGCCATGTTTCCGCACTGCAGGGTTGCACTTTTACCCTTTGTACGTAGTAAGTGTCTTCTGAGGAGATACTTTAAGACCATGTGAATTTACTGTAATTCCTCATATTGGCAGGTGACCGACTGTATACTTTAAGGAGTTAGACTGGGAGTTGTGCTGGTCAGTGCAGCAGTAGCCACAAGCCACGAGGGCTGCTGAGCACTTGGAATGTGTCTCACTGAGGTGTGCTGTAAATGTAAAACAGACACCAGATTTTGAAGACTTAGTATAAAAACAAGAGTGCAAATTCTGCATTAATCATTCTTTTATATTGATGTTGAAATGAAATATTTTGGATATATTGGATTAAACAAAATATATCATTAAAATTAATTTCATCTGTTTTTACTTTTTTTAATGTAGGTATTAGAAAGTTTAAAATTAAATGTTGTTCGTCTTATACTGGACATCGTGGTATAGATTCAGAGCTCTCTTTTGGCCAGTATAAGCTCCTGTACACATTTTCCAAAATAGCTGTATTTTGGTGGTTGGGATGGTGGCAAGATTGATGATTGGTTCATTCTACCAATATTTACTTAAGTGCTGACCATAACCCAGGCACTTGAAGAAAAAGTGGTGATCATGACCAGAAAGGTGCTGTCTTCATGGGGATTACAAACTAAGGACGGTATTAAAAACCCCACCCATTGCCATTGAAATTAGTTGCATTTAATCCAAGTTCTGTGTAGAATAAAATTTGAAAAGCGTTGGACTGGTTTAAAGTAGAAGGTAAATGTAGTCGAAATGAAGGCTTTCACAAAGTAAACACGAGAGAAGTGATATTTGTGAAAGATCAAGTGAGTCAGTGGTGTCAGCCAAGAGTACATACTTTCTTCACCCCTTAGTAGGGATTGTCTTGGCAATGAATTTTTTTCTTTTAAATACACTTGTAAATCAGGCATTCAGAATAAAGAAATACTTTGTTAAAATACTTGTTGATTAGAATCTTACCGCTTGGATGTGCATAAATGTGCTGCTAACTTTTATGAATTTTTTTTTGTAGTTGAAGCAATGAAGAGAGTTGAAGAGATCAAACAGAAGCGCCAGGCTACATTTATAATGAACAGGTAGGAAACTTGTGTAAAGTAATGCTTGGAAAAATAATTACTGGTAGAAATCTAGAGGCACTAGTTTGTTTTTTTTTTTTGCAATTTTTATTTTGACGTAATTTCAGATTTAACAAAAACTTGTAAGAATATTACGAAGATTTACTGTATATATTTAGTATCATTGCACCACATTCACTTTGTCTTTGCTTCTTTCTGTGTATAGTATGTTGGAGACGTGACACTCTTTTCCTCTTACATATACCTCAGTGTGTATATTCTAAAAATAGAGCCCTCTTACATAACTCTGCTATAGATATCAAAATCAGGGAATTACACTGATACAATACTATTACAAAGTCTACAAACCTGATTTAGATTTTGCCAATTGTTCCAGTATTTCTTATAGCAAAAGAAATCCTGGCTCATGCGTTGCATTTAGTGGTCATATCTCTTCAGCCTGCTTCAGTCTGGAGCAGTTTCTCATCTTTCTTTATCTTACATGCCATTGACATTTTTGAAGAGACTAGGTAAATGATTTTTATAGAATGTTTCTCAATTTTGTCTGATCATTTTCTCATGATTAGATTGAGGCTAAGTACCTCTGGCAAGAATATCACGAAGTGATGGTGTATCCTTCTCAGTGCATCCCCTCAGGAAGCACATGATATCCCCTTATTGGTGATGGTAACTTTGACCACTTGGTTAAGATTGTGTCTGCCAGGTTTCTCCACTGGAAAGCTACCATTTTTTTCCCCTTTTTAATTAATACGTATATTGGGGCAGATACGTTGAGACTCTGCAAAGAGCCTGTTCTTCAGACTTGTACTCACTGGTTTTAGCATCCATTGGAGAGAGTCTTTCCTGAATTAATTACTGTCGTGATTGTTGGCAAGTCGTTTTTTTTTTTACTAATTCTGTCATTTCTTCTACATTTATTATTCGGTTTCTCATGTAAGAAAGAGCTTTCTTTTCTCCCTTTGTTTCATTCATTCATTCATATCTCTGTGTGTTCGTGGGTCTTGTGGCATTCAGTGGGCTGTAACTCTTTACTGTTGTCTATTTTGATATCCTAAGTGCACAGGGGAAACCCTGGTGGCGTAGTGGTTAAGTGCTACGGCTGCTAACCAAAGCATTGGGAGTTCAAATCTGCCAGGCATTCCTTGGAACCTCTATGGGGCAGTTCTACTCTGTCTTATAGGGTTGCTATGAGTTGGAATCGACTCAACGGCACTGGGCTTGGTTTTTTGATTTTTAAGTGCACAGGTTGGCCTGTGGGAGCAGCATCAGGTGTTCTCCTAGGCCTCATTGTTTTTCAGCCGCTTTCTTGCTTTATGCCTAACAGAATGTTTAAGACTTATCTTGTACTTTCTGTCTTCCCACCTGGAATTGGCTGTTCACAGTTAGGATATTATTATAGTCTAATTACTATGGATGTCTGTTACAGAAAAGAAGCAGGTGCCAGCAGCTTTGTGATTTAAAAAAAAAAAAATGTTAAAGCATTACAGAAAAGAGGTGTAAATGTTTGAGAAGTAGTCTGTTAGCATTTTTGTTGAACGACTTTCAGTGTTTTGTGCTCTCGTATTTACTGAACGATTTAGAAGTTAGGTAACGTAGAGACTGTGGTATCTGAGGAGAAAAGATGTAGGCACTTTAACAATTTGAGATTGTTTTCTGAGATAGAGCACTGTGGTGTGTGTCATAGAGGCTGATTTCTGTTAATTCTTTTCTTCATTAAATGCCATTTCTCCACTGACTCACTGAATATCTATTGAGCTCCCATTTTGCCCCAGATGCTGGACTAGGCACTAGGGTGCAGTGGATGAAGAAGTTGGTAGTGTAGGAACCTTGTTTGAGCTAATTAAAAAAAAAAATTAGAAACTGGAAAATCATTATGAGTTTGAGTTGTGAAGGAAGAAAATGTGCCTCTCTAAGGCTGAACAGGTGGCTTTACCTTAAATTTGAGGGTAAATGTAAGATAGATTCTGCTTTTTTGTGAGTAATTTTAGAGGACAGGGAGACTCTTCATTCGTTTGATGATGCTCTGCTCTGGATGGACTGGGGCGGGGGTGGGGGAACAGAAGGGCAGCCACCTGGTTTCCATTCCATCTGTGTGACTAAATTAATTAATGAAACTTAATAACCGCATTGTGAACTAATGGCTTTTAGAGAAGCTTTAGTAACTGAACTTTTGGCTCGATTTGCCCTATTCTAGGTTAAAGAAAAATAAAGAGCTACAGAAAGTTCAGGACATCAAAGAAGTCAAGCAAAATATCCATCTCATCCGGGCTCCTCTTGCAGGTGAGTACTGCATAGCACAGGAGTTGTTTGCTTTAAGCGGGGAGATAGAAAATCCAGCCTTCTGTGGTCTGTGTAATTGGGTGTCGCCTAACTTTTAAGGGAAGTCTTTTTCATTTATATATTAATCTTTCATAGTACATTTATGATGTGACGTGATTTATAAAAATGTGGTTCATTCAGTGTATTTCCTAGTCAGTCTATTGCATGTGGTCTTTCTTTTCCCCTACTCATAAAATCTTGTTATGTTAGCTCTCCAAGTTAAGCAAAATGATTTGAGTAATAATTTCATAGGTGATTTTGCATCACACCTGTCTTGATTAAAGGACTATATTTTATATTAGCGGTTTTCAAACTTTGGTTGGTAGCAGGATTACTTGGGATCTTGGTGAAAATACAAAGGCCTGGGCCCTTTGCGTCTGGGCCTCTGTGTTCTTTATTAGCTTTCCTGTGGATTCTGATGCACACTAAAATTTGAGAACTATCTTATATTTAATCCTTCTCTGTGTTTAACTTAATGTTATTCAGTAGTTTGGGCAGTTCATGTGCCTGGTTTCTTTTGTGAAGTTCTAGAAAACCAGTCCTATTTAGCCAGTGCCAAGTACAATTTGTTATATAATTTAATAATTTATGCAGATTATTTAAAAGGTAAGAAATTTTGGTGAGATTTATTTGTAAATTTGATTCCATGTCAGCCTTAATAAAGGTCAAATTCTGTAATCACATGTTAAGTAGATGTGCGTAAAACCTAGATTAGTTTTGCACCAAATTTTATTAAAACAAAGTAGGTAAACCCATGGAGAATGTGTATAATGCATTCCATGCGTGGATGACATGAACTGACACCTGGAAAAGAACAGGAGTGAGCATTGTATCTAACTTTTTAGGTAACCCTCTTTGAGGAAGGTGGTAGAGAGTTCAGAGCAGGGACCCCAGCCCCAGAACGCCAGAGTTTACATCCCAGCTCTTCGACTTACTAGGTTTACTAGCTGAGTGACCTTGGGCAAGTTACTTAATCTATGTGCTCAGTTTTCTCATCTGTAAAATGGGGGTTGCAGTGAGGGTGAGATGAGCAAATACATGTGACGTGCTTACTTAATGCAAGGGATAGCATAAGTGCCATATACATTTTGCTATTATTATTTTTACATATCTTAGAAATAGCTAATAATTATTCTAAATCATTCCAGGTCCTTTGTAAAATGTTAGTATGACTTCTGCAAGGTGACAGTGAATTGATAAAGTTTTTTTTTTTTTTTTTTAAGGCAAAGGAAAGCAGCTGGAAGAAAAAATGGTACAGAAATTACAAGAGGACGTGGATATGGAAGATGTGTCCTAAAAATCTCACTGTCTGTAACCATTTCTGTGTGTGCAATTGAAAACTTCTTTGAAGACTTGGAACTTCTAAATGATTGATGTATTTTTTACATAAGGTCACTCAAATGAAAGGTGATTAAAAATACATCTCTCTGTAAAACCTCAGATGTTATAGATGTTTGATTATATCTCAGTGTTAAATCTTCACTGATGTGTAAATAGGAAAATTCTGTTTGTAACTACAGAAGTGAATTGTGGGCATAAAATGGTCTACGTTTGGAGAATGTCATTGCACGGCATCTGTGTAGTGACAAAGATTCGTAGCTAATGATACACAAAATAAAATTTTCTTTGCAGTAATTTCCTCCCTTTATTAGTATTGTAGAAGAGGGGGACACAACAAGGCACTGACAATCTGTATGAAAATTGGCCTGGTGATATTTTTATTTTGTTTTTAAGATTTTCCGTGTAGGTTAATAGCATCTTAGAAGAGCGTAATGGCCTTGTAGATGGAAGCCTCATTATGTTGAACTGTTCTGACTATGTTTAACTTTCTGCTAGCTAGTTCTGGAAGTTGGAGGTGAGAGCTAAATAGAAATGGCACAAAATTCTATTAATTTCCACACTGTAGAGTATTCTGTTCTAACTTGAGATTCCTGGTAGAGCAAGCTTTATTTTTCCAGATTGGCATTGAGTTAGAAGTGGCGGGATCCTAGTGCCTTTTAAACTTTGTTGCATAGTTTTCTTTAAAAAAGCTCGTAATTTTTGGAAAATAGAATTCATGTATAGAGTGTGCATTATTTGCACGTAAGATGAAATCTTTTCTAAAATGGGTGCCTACATATTATTTAAAAGTTTTAAACAAAGCCCTGGAGTATCTATTACTTCGGAGAAAATAGCTTACCCCATACATACTATTGAGTAGGAGAGATATTTAATTAAAGAGAAGTGCAGGTAGCCTCTGACTTACAATGGGGTTCTGTTCTAATGACTGTGTTGTAACTTGGTTCTGATGTAAGTCAAATACCTCTTTTTTTGAAGTTTTCATTATTACTGCCTTTTATTATCAGAATCTGATCTTTGAACATCTGCGAGTGAACATCTGAGAATAATACCATCAGGAAATTATGTGCTGCAGCACTGTCTGTAGTACATACAGCTCACAGTAACATGTGCTGCAGCACCGTGTATGGTACATACAGCTCACAGTAGCATGTGCTCCAGCAATGTCTATGGTACATACAGCTCACACTAACATGGGGCAGCACTGTCTATAGTACATGCAGCTCACAGTAACATGCTGCAGCACTGTCCATAGTACATACAGCTCACAGTAACGTGCTGCAGCACTGTCTGTGGTACATACAGCTCACAGTAACGTGCTGCAGCACTGTCTATGGTACGTACAGCTCACAGTAACGTGCTGCAGCACTGTCTATGGGACATACAGCTCACAGTAATGTGCTGCAGCACTGTCTATGGTACGTACAGCTCACAGTAATGTGCTGCAGCACTGTCTATGGTACATACAGCTCACAGTAACATGTACAGAAACAAAAGATGTTTGTAATAACGATTCATTGTAGCTCCGATACATCCTAAGTCGGGGACTACATGTACTTAATATTTCATGTTTCTATATTTTTACATTGCTTATGACTTGAAATATATTAAGACTATTAAGTAAATCTGTCAGTTTTACATTGGTGTTTTTAAGGCAGAATTTAGATTACAAATGCTGCTTAGGTTATATAAATAGGGAATTTCGACTGGCTGGAGTGTGAGAAGACCTTCATTCCAGTGTAGTTCTACCTCTATGTTCTTATTTGTAAAGTGCAGTTTACTTGTAAGTAACATTACTTCCGTGAAGATCAAAGTAAGTGATACATGCAATGGAAGACATTTGTTAAGGCTCTTATAAGTAACATTACTGCCGTCAAGATCCAGATAAGTGTTATGTGCAGTGAAAGACATTTCTAAAAGTTCTTGTAAGTAACATTGTTGCTGTAGAGATCAAGGTAAGTGATATATGCAGTGAAAGACGTTTCTGAAAGTTCTTGGGAATTTTTTATTCCATACCATATTCGTATTTTTTTTAATATAAAAATGTTTGAAGTTACATATTCTTAGGAAACAAGTTTTCTCTCTTGCTAGTTAGTGAACATGATGCCTTTGCCTTGAGATCAACAATTCGGAAAAATTGGGTTGAATTGACGTTGCATCTCAGGTTTAGCATCCAGATGGTTCTCTTAATAGTTTCATAGCATTTTGAGACCCACGATATCATTATAAACAATATGGATGTAAATTCCACAGTTTTAGTCTGTAAGCTTAGTGAGGATCACTGAGGTGAGTTGTCCTTTTACAGTGTTGCGTGAGGGGTAGCATGATACAACGCTTAAGGCTACTCTTGGTTCAGCTTATCTGGCTGAGACTTAACGCCAGCTTGTCAGCACAGCGCAAAAGCACAAAGTTTTCCAGACACAATATAGGATTGTCAGTCATGGAAAAGAATTTTCTTGTATGTATACCTTATGCAACCTTGTAAAATTGCAGGAATAAACTCCCACATTTAAAAAAGTTTTCTCATTTCTTAAAAATAGAAAGCCTAGGACGTTTATCCTATGGATAGGCATTTGAGAAGCGCTGGCCAGCTTCACAGTGTCTGTATGAAGAAGGTAGCATTGTTGTATGGATGGAAAAACTGAAGTCTAGGTAACTTGCCCTGTTGCCACAGCGCCAGACGATGGAGGGGTCAGGGATCTGTGCCCGTACTTCCCTAAAGCTGCTCTGCATGAAGGCAGAAGGCATTTACCCAGAGCCCCACAGATCCATTCTCCAGGAGTCCAGGTGATTATTAAGGGACATGACTGTGCAAGATGCTTGTTTGACACTCACCTTGCCTGTGACTTGGTGTCTTAATCTGTAAAATGGAGATAGCGATAGGACCTGCCTCAGGGCTTTTGTGAAGATCCAGTAAGTGAATACGCGGAAAGTGTTTATTTCAAGGCCACTGCACAGTAAGTTAGCATTGAAACGTCAGCTGTTACGACTGGCTGTGTGACCACGCAAAGTGCTCCAGCTGCACAGTGGGCTAGTGGGCTTTGACTTGAGAGAGAGGTACACTAGGCTTTGGGATTGTTGTTGCTGTGTGCTGTTGAGTCGATTTATACTCACAGCAGCCCCATAGGACAGAGTAGAACTGCCCCTTAGGGTTTTCTAGACTGTAATCTATGGGAGCAGATTACCAGGTCTTTTCTCCCATGAAATGGCTGGTATGTTTGAACTGTTTGAACTGCTGATCTTTTGGTTATCAACTGAGTGCTGAACCATTGTTCCACCAGGGTTCCTTGTTTTGAGGTTAAACAAAAAAACAAACCCTTAGCTGTTGAGTTGATTCCAACTCAGCAACCCTAAAGGGCAGAGTAGAACTGCCCTGCAGGGTTTCTAAGGAGTGACTAGTGGATTCAAACTGCTGACCTTTTGGTTAGCAGTCGAACTTTTAACCACTGCGCCACCAAGGCTCCTGTTTCGGGGATAGCTGTGTTTAAAATGAGTGCACATACTTAGTCCACAAAGACAGGAACATGTAGGATTTAAAATGTTAATTTAGCCTTTAAGTTGTGGGGAAAGTTCAGGTATTAGAAAGTGCATTTTATTCCCCAATCTGGTGTGAAGAGTGAGGAGGGGGTAATAACATTTTTTTGGCTCCTCTCAGCCAGTAGTTTAAAAAGTGAATTGTAGCATGTAATTTTAAGAGATAATTTGTGTAAAAGGTAGTTTCAGAAACAATACATGATATAAGGGAAGTTATTCTACCTCACCCCCCGCCCCCGCACCGTCCTGTAGCTTACATTTTAAACGGAAACCTGGAAAAAGACATTAAGATTTAATCATAGATTTATAGAAATGGAAATTCTGATACTGAATGAAGACTACTTCGTAAAAGTTAACATGCAGCTTGCTGAATAAAAAGTATTGAAAAAACAAGTAGAAAAAGGCATTACCTAAAAACTTTCAATGTCAAAGACTTGGAAGAGTTTTCCAAAGTGTGTATTTCTTCATTGGCTTATGGAAGAATTGAAAAAGTGGCCCACAGATTTTACCTGCCATGTCTTTATACTGAGTATGTCAGCCTCATGTTGAGTTGAATCATTCTTAAAGAAGAAATGACCTTTTTCTTAACAAGAATGCATTCTTGCATTCTAAGTGTAAGAATTTCTACCTTCTGCTTTGTGGTGAGCCTCTGACTTAAGCTCTTCTGCTCGAACACTCCCTAGGTTTTGAATCTTAATCAAGTGAAGCTCTCTATCATGTGGAGCCTGGAAGTGGTATTTCTCTCACCTGACCTTCCCTGGGGTATCAGTTGCCTGATCTGATTGTCTGGACTTGCATGGATTTGTGATGGCACAGACAGTTAAGCAGTGGGCTACTGACTGAAAGGTTGGTGATTTGAACCCATCAGAGGTACCTCAGAAGAAAGGACTCCGGATCTGCTTTTGAAAGGTCACAGCCTTGAAAACCCTATGAGTGCAGTTCTACCCTGAAACATGGGGTTGCCATGAAGTGGAATCGATTCCGGCAACTGTTTTGGTTTTGGTTTATCATCCCTTCTTTTTGCCAAAGTTTTAAACTAAAATTCTTGACTGATAGACATCCTCTTTTTTTCTATCCCAACTTCTATCATAATCTTACAGAGTGCAGCCACGGTTTGTATCGTATGCCAGGTGTATATCAGGTGCCTGGTGCGTGGAAGGTGCCCAATAAATGTTGACTAAATGGAAAACGAGTGTGTAGCCATGTGCTAATTTTACTTTAGTGTATTTTTTATGGAACCAGTAACTGGAAAGATAGAATGAATTAGCAGAGAGCTGGGAGGTATACTAAGGTTGGGAACTTCTTGTTTGACTCGACGAAACCAAATCTGCACATTAGCAAGGCTTGCTGGAGAGCCTGCTTGCTTCAGGCTACATTCCCGATTTTACTGCTTAGGTGGCTGTCTAATGGTGACAGGCCATTCCACCTGCAGTTCTGGGTCTGGCTGGAGCATTCACATGTCACGGAATCCCAGGGAAGACAGCATAGGCTGATTTTGGCAGGTTTCTTAAAAAATTTTGTTCAGAACTTGCTTCACTGATGAAAAAAGTCCCTTGCTTCAGGACCATAGAGTCCAAAAAGACATATGGAGAACTAACTGGGGAGAATCTGTCAAGCCAAGGAGGATTGCTTCTCCAGAGGAATGTTAACCAACCAAAATGCAGGGGAGCGGCCCCTTAGTATTTTGAGAAACTGTGTTTTGTTTCTTTTAAATGCTTGCTTTGTTTAGTATATTCCAGTAAAGTGTATATACATTCGGTTTGACGCCAAACCATGAACTCTGCAATGGGATGATTCACTTCTGTGTGGCCTTGCTCGCCAAGGTCTTGTAACTCCCACCCAAGTGGTAAGGTGGGATTGCACAGGTAAGGTAATTGTGGCCCATCAAGGGGGTTGGGATTGGTGGATTTTGCCATCCTGCTAGAGAGAGAGAGGCTGACGCTTACTGGTGGAGGGAAGAGGCTGTCCTGACGGAAGAACTGTGTCCTGAGTGTTCCTGAACCTGAATTGTAACCTGTTACTTCCCTAAAAAAAACCCCATAATCTTGAGTATTGTTGGTGAGTTCTGTGTGGCCATTGCAGTGAATCAGTAAACCCAGCAGAGAAGTAGAGAGTGCTGTGTGAGAGAAGGTTGGTGTCAGAATTGGTAAAGATGGTGGAGAGGGGAAGCATGTCTGACCTCTGCCTTCCAGGAATCAGAGTTGGGCTGTTGATCTTGGTCCTCCTTACCCCTTGTGAAATTAAAAAAAAAAATTTAGAGGAGGTCAAATACCACCCCCAGGCCATTTTGACAGACTCTTAAAAGGAACATTAGTGAAAAATATGCTGATTTAATCAATGAGTTACACAGATTTTTAGTCTGTACTTAATATTGTCATAAATTTCTGATATTAGTGAATACATCTCTGTGCTTCTTAAAGTTTTTTCCACCTGGGTGACTTTTTAGGGCATCAGTGTGATATAGTCTCTTCATTAATGATAGAGTATTAGGAAAGTAGCCAATGTTTATTTCCCAACTTCAGTGTTCTTCACCTGTAAAGTGAGTGTCTGTTAGTTTGTTTCTGCTGTCTTAGGGATTTCATACACTATACTATTAGTGAAGGTTTTGTGTCATCTACTTTCGAGTAGTGGGTCCTGTTAGCACCACTTGCTCACTGCCCACATTGCATTGTCCACCTGAGTTCTCTTCAGGGCTTCCAGAGTCTCTCTGCCAGAACACCAGTGTTTGTAGCTTTTTGGCTTGTAGAAATCCCATTTCCCCATTCCTAGAAGGTACACAAGGATTACCAGAAGAAAAAGATGAATATACAATAAAAATAAAAGTTGTTAAGGGGGAAAAAATCCCAAAGGATAACTTAACCAGGCTCCGCTTTAGGTAAGTTGCAGCCTCTCAGTGCCTCTGACTACATCTGCAAACGGTACAGTCTCAGGGTTGTGAGGATTCCATAACATCATAATTGTTATGGCCATGTACAGGGTATAGTCAAAATCCTTTAAGTCAGTCCTTATCTCCCCATTTTGCAGATGACAACATGAAAGTAAAATAAATTAAGTAACTTGACCCATGTCATGAGCTGACGATTGGCAAGTTTAGACTTAAGCTCGTTATGTCTGATTCTGAATCACCAGCTTCTATCCTAAACAGCAACTGAGATGATGCTTGGTACATAGTTGTTACTCAGTAAATGTTTAAGCCTTCGAGGAAAAAAATTAGCAGTAAAAGATGGTGTCCTGGAGAAAATGATACATTTTATGGAATAATTTAATATTTCTTGTGACTTTAGGATGGCAACAACTTCTTACCAGTTTTTTTTAGGACTGTCAGGTAACATCTATACAATTTGAGTGTAATGAAGGTAGCAAAAATTTTTTTTCTTTTTTTTAAATTTTGTTTTTGAGAATATACACAGCAAAACATGCTAATTCAACCATTTCATGTACAATTCAGTGACACTGATTACATTCTTCGAGTTGTGCAACCATTCTTACCTTCCTTTTCTGACTCATTCCTCTCCCATCAATATAAACTCACTGACCCCTAAGATTCCTGTCTAGTCTTTAGAGTTGCTGTTTGTCACTTTGCTCCCATATAGGTACTGTATCTTATGCAAATAACTCCCACGTTCTGTGTTTGTTTGCGAACAGCGTCCTCCCCCCATGAGTTATTTTTGTAAGTGTGTTGTCATGGATTGAATTATGTCCCCCCCAAATGTGTATCAACTTAGTTAGGCCATGATTCCCAGTATTCTGTGGTTGTCCTCCATTTGGTGATTGTAATTTTATATGAAAGAAGATTACGGTGGGATTTTAACACCCTTACCAGATCACATCCCTTTTAAGAGATAAAAGCAAGCACAGAGTTGACCTCATACCACCAAGAAAGCAGCACTGGGAGCAGAGTGCATCCTTTGGACTTGCGGGTCCAGTGCTGAGATGCTCCAAGACCAAGGGAAGACTGATAACAAGGACCTTCCTGCAGAGCCAACAGAGAAAGCCTTCCCCTGGAGCCAGTGCCCTGAAATGGGACTTTTAGCCTCCTGGACTGTGAGAGAATAAACTTCTCTTTGTTAAAGCCATCTGCTTGTGGTATTTCTGTTACAGCAGCACTAGATGACTAAGGTGTTATGCTAATTTTTTTTACAGCAACATGTACAAAAAAATTGGTGTGGCAGCACTTATGAAAATACCTCTCAAGGTGAGGGTGTGGTTGGCAAACAGATGTAGAAGGCATGCATTATTTGTGTAACAATATGGTAGTTCTTAAACATAATGCTCAAGGCAGATATTTTTCACTAGTTAAGGTAAACTGTTGTTTGGTGTTGGAGTCCTGGTGGTGTAGTGGTTAAGAGCTTGGCTGCTAACCAAAAGATCGGGAGTTTGAAGCCACCAACTGTTCCTTGGAAACCCAAAGGGCAGTTCTGCTCTGTCTTACAGGGTCACTGTGAGTCAGTTTTAAGAAGACTTCAGGGGATATATATATATATATATTTTAAAATAATTTTTATTGTGCTTTAAGTGAAAGTTTACAAATCAAATCAGTCTCTCACACAAAAACCCATGTACACCTTGCTACACACTCCCAATTACTCTCCCCCCAATGAGACAGCACACTCTCTCCCGCCACTCTCTCTTTTTGTGTCCATTTCGCCAGCTTCTAACCCCCTCCACCCTCTCATCTCCCCTCAAGGCAGGAGATGCCAACATAGTCTCAAGTGTCCACCTGATCCAAGAAGCTCACTCCTCGCCAGCATCCCTCTCCAACCCATTGTCCAGTCCAATCCCTGTCTGAAAAGTTGGCTTCAGGAATGGTTCTTTGCTGGGCAAACAGAAGGTCTGGGGGCCATGACCACCGGGGTCCTTCTAGTCTCAGTCAGACCGTTAAGTCTGGTCTTATGAAAATTTGGGGTCTGGATCCCACTGCTCTCCTGCTGCCTCAGGGGTTCTCTGTTGTATTCCCTGTCAGGGCAGTCATCGGTTGTAACCGGGCACCATCTAGTTCTTCTGGTCTCAGGATGATGCAGTCGCTGGTTCACGTGGCCCTTTCTGTCTCTTGGTGTTCTTCATTCTCCTTTGATCCAGGTGGGTTGAGACCAATTGATGCATCTTAGATGGCTGCTTTCTAGCGTTTAAGACCCCAGACGCCACTCTTCAAAGTGGGGTGCAGAATGTTTTCTTAATAGATTTTATTATGCCAATTGACTTAGATGTCCTTCAGGGAATATTTTTGGTTTAAATTTTAAAGATTATCTTAAGGCAGTGGTTTCAGGGGTTCATCCAGTCCCCATGACTCTGGGAAATGTGAAGTCCATGAGAATTTGAAATTCTGTTCTGCATTTCCCCCTTTTTGATCAGGATTCTTCTATAGAATCTTTGATCAAAATCTTCAGTAATGGTAGCTGGGCCCCTCCAGTTCTGTCTCATGGCAAAGGAGTCAGTTGTTCATGGAGGCAATAAGCCACACATTTCTTTTCCTCCTCCGATTCCTGACTGTCCTTCCTGTGTTGTTTCAGGTAAATAGAGACCAATCATCATGACTTGGATGGCCACTTGCAAGGTTTTAAGACTCTAAGCACTACGCAACAAACTTGGAGGTAGAACAGAAGCATTAAACATGATTAGGCCAATTAACTGGAATGTCCAGTGAAATCATGACCCTAAACCTCCAAACCAAGGAACAAAATCCTGTGAGGTTTTTGGTTGTACATACACAGAAGACAACACATTTAATGAAATGAAGGTTTTTGAAATTTACTTCCCTTAAAAAAATTAGTACAGCAATGCTAATATTATAGTGTAATTATTGGAGGAAATATTTACATTTAGCCCTGTAATTCATGATAGCCCTGTTAATCAAAAAAGAATTCTAAATTTTATCATCACCTGCTTTTATTTATAAGCCATTTCAGTATTTATTAATTAGGTTTTAAAATGTTCATTGTGTCTACTATGTGTTAGGCATTGTTTGCCTTCTTTAGTAACAATTAGTTCATGTTACATTTAAGAATTTTGAAACATTGGGTTTTATACAACTGTTTAAATCTAATAGCTCTTTATTGATCTTGGGCCAACACTTAAGTTCTCTATGATGGTGGGGATTGTGGCAAACAGGAGCTCTACCTTTGTTCCAGGGCGTGGAAGCCTGATGTTGACACACTTCAGGGTCTATCTAAGGTCAGAGGTGTCCTTTCAGACCAGCTGGGTGAACTAGAGAAGGTTACTCAGTGTCCAGCCCTCAGCTGATCGCATAGCAGGTGCTCCAGAACATCAACTATTGAGCAGTCGCTAAGTACTGGGCCCTAGGCTCTACACATGCTATCTCATTTATTCATAAAAAAAAAAAAAAAAAAAAATTTTTTTTTTTTTTTAAGACACCTTAAACATGTGGTGCCATCTCTTTATAGGTGGAGAAACTTGCTTAGAGAAAGGTCTTGGCCAACGTCAAGGCTGATAAAGGAGCAACTGAGCATATAGGGGAAACACCCTGGTGGTGTAGTGGTTAAGTGCTACTGCTGCTAACCAAAAGGCTGGCAGTTCGAATCCACGAGGCACTCCTTGGAAACTCTATGGGGCAGTTCTACTCTGTCCTACAAGGTCGCTATGAGTCGGAATTGACTCAATGGCAGTGGGTTTGGTTTGGTTTGGTGAGCATGTAGGAGGTGGGAAACTAAACACAGCAATCTTCAGATCAAAGCTGGAGAAAGAGCATGGGCTTGTGGGGAAGAGGATAATATTTTATTGTCACTGTTATTCTGAACCTCAGTGAACCTCAGAATAATATGGTCCCTGCTGAGCACTGCCTTCCTTTGAATTGGCAAGCAGTCTCAGAGATTGAGCCTGCAGAGGAAATCGGGCCCGAAGAGTTGAGGATGAGCTACAGTGTCATTGAGAGACCAGTACCAGGTGCCGCCAAGTAGATTCCAACTCACAGCGACCCTGTGTATGTCAGAGTAGAATTGTGCTCTATAGGGTTTTCAGCGGCTGATTTTTCCAAAGTGGATTGCCTGGGCTTTCTTACGAGGCACCTCTGGGTGGACCCAAACCTCCAACCTTTTGGTTAGTGGCTGAGTGTGTTAACTGCACCAAACCTGGTGGCATATTAGACTCCTCTCGGACAGTTTTGAAAGTTCCAAGGTCCGTACCTTACCCCAGACCATTAAATGAGACTCTCTGAAGTTGGGGCACAGGGACTGACATTTTTTAAAGCTACCAGGTGATTCTGAGGTCCCTGGTGGTCCACATGGCTTGGACTCGGCTACTAATTGGAGAGTTGGCAGTTTGAACCCACCCAGCAGCACCATGGAAGAAAGGCTTGGCAATCTTCTGTAAAGATTACAACCATAAAAACCCTATGGTGCTCAGTTTTCTATAACACATGGGGTCGCCGTGAGTTGGAATTGATGGCAGTGGGTTTGGCTTCTGTTACCAGGTGATTCTAATGTGTTCCCAGGGTTGAGGACTTCTGATCTATAACATCTAGAATTTCTTAGCTTAGGTAATCAATGCACCAGGTGTTTTCCAGCAGAGTATCTGAAGAGGAATTTTAAAAGACTCTTGTTTCTTTTCTGTTATCAACTGGCTCACCAGAACAATGGGAACATGTTAGTATGATGTGGGTATAACTTCAGCAGCAGTTACATAATTTTTAAAGCACCTAATGACTATACTATGATAGCAAACGATGTTGCTTGAATTTTAAGACAAACTGGGGACAAAGACAGTCATTTCTACTTTTTTAATTGAAGTTTGATTAATAGTCTGACTGGGCTGATATGACCTGGGAATTAAGTAGTGAGGTTGGCACAGTCTATTTGCCAGGATTTACATATTTTATCTTCTTTAATTCTCCCAATTATGAGCCGCCAGGCTGGGACTCCTGCTTGAATCGTAAATGAGGCATTCACCATAATCTTGCCCTCCTGTTGGTGCTTGTCATGGTGTAGTTTTCACAAAAGCTAAAACTCACCTAACTTGAAAGAATAGAAGGAATTGGGGAGTTTTATTCTAAGAAAAGTGTATATTTTACCATGTGTGAGTGGGCATAGCAGAAAGATGGGCTACTGAAGCATTTTATCAGAACCTCTTCGTAATCTGATTTGTATTTTCCCAATAACATTAGGGCTCAAGGTCCACTAATGAGATACAGACAGGTAAAGAGTGCTAATGCGGGTGAACTGGCTAATCTGAATGTGGAATGTTTCCACCATAAAACACGAATGATTTAGTCTTAGCGGTATCTTCCAAATGTTTTAACCTTGACTTAGAAGAAAGATTCAAAGGAATCACTTTCTGTTTTCACTGTTTTCTTCCCAGGAAGGAAGCTATATAATCATGAGGGCAATTAACAGGTATTGTCTTCTAAAGAAGCCCCAGAGCTAGGGAGAGTCAGTAAATGACTCATCTCTCCTTACTTCCACCAGAATCTCTTCACTCCAGAAGTAAACTTGGAATCTGAAGTGTTCAGGTCTTGGACTTTTAATCTGCCTCTTCTTAATATTCTTCACTCTTTGCCATTGAGTTGGCTCTGACTCATGACAACCTTATGTATAACAGAATGGAACGTGCTTGGTCCTGTGCCATCCTTACAATCGTTGGTATGTTTGAGTCCATTGTTGAGCTGTTATGTCCGTCCGCCTCATGGAGGGTTCCCCTCATTTCTGCTGACCCTCTACTTTACCAAGCATGACGTCCTTTTCCTGCACTTGGTCTTTGCTGATGATGTGTCCAAAGAAGCCTCACCGCCCTCACTTCTTAGGAGCATTCTGGCTCTACTTCCTCCAAGACTGCTTTGTTTGTTCTTCAGGTCGTCCACAGCGTATTCACTCTTTCTCCAACACTACACTTCAATCTATTCTCATTGTCCAGCTTTCACATGCATATGAGGTCATTGAACATACCTTGGCTTGGGTCAGGTGTACCGTAGTCATCAAAGTGATATCTTTGCTTTTTAACATTTTAAAGGGGTCTTTTACAGTTGATTTGCCCAGTGCAATATGTCATTTGATTTCTTGACTGCTGCCTCATCGTCATGTATTGTGATGTTATCAGACCAGTTGTGAGAATTTTCATTTTATGTTCAGGTGTAATCCATACTAAAGACTGTGTCTTTCACTGGTACATGCTTCAAGTTGTCTTCATTTTCGTCAAGCAAGGTTGTGTTACCTGCATATCACAGGTTGTTAGTTGGTCTTCCTCCAGTCCTGATACTGTGTTCTTCTTCATATAGTCCAGCTTCTCGGATTATTTGTTCAGTATACAGATTGAACAAAGTGAAAGGATACAACCTTGCTCTGTACCTTTTCCGGTTTTAAACCACACACTATTCCCTTGTTCTGTTCAAAGAATTGCTTCTTGATCCATGTACAGGTTCCACATGAGCACAGTTAAATGTGCTGGAATTTCCATTTTTTGCAATGTTATCCATAATTTGTTATGATCCACACAACAGTATATTTATAGCCTATTTATTACTTCAGGATCAACTTTCTATGTGCTCTTTTTAGATAAGGTGGATGAGGTAAGTCAATAAAATACTTGCAGTCTGAAATTTTAACTTATCTATTCAGTATATATTACTGAGCTGCTACTATGTGCCAGGCACTGTTCTAGATCCTGTGTGGGATATTGTAGTGAATAGAAAAGATGGAAATCCCTGCATTCATGAAGTAGAATGGGAGAGAAAATCACAAGGCTGACACTGATCACAAATAGAAATTGATACAACAGCATATCAAAAGCTTTAAAAGAAAATGACATTAAGAACAAAACAAAAATCTTTGTACCAGTAATTCTAATATAGAAATATAGCCTAAGGAAATAATTATTTGTCCAAATATGTATATATAAGGATGTTCATCATACTTTAGCACATGTTGAAAACAAGGCCTGGTTAAATAAATTAACTAGTTGGCATTGAGTCAACTCTGACTCAGGGCAACCCTGTGTGTGTTAGGGTGGAACTGTGCTCTATAGGATTTTCAGTCGCTGATTTGTTGGAAGTGGATCATCAGACCTTTCTTCTGAGGCACCTCTGGGTGAACTTGAACCTTTAACCTGTTGATTAACAGCTGTTTTAGGCTGGATTCTCAAGAGAAGCGAAACCATTGAAGCACGTGTGTGTGTGTGTGTGTGTGTGTGTAGAGAGAGAGAGCAGGAGAGATTTATCTCAAGGAAAAGGCTCACATGGTTGTAGATGCTGGCAAGTCCCAAGTCCTTGGGTCAGGTGTCAGGCTGGAGGCTTCTCCGGACTCACAGAGGCTGCAGAGGCTGATGAACCCAGGGTCTGCAGATCAGACAACAGGCCACCGTCTCACAGGCTGCAGAGGCTGGTGAATCCAAGATGGGCAGGTAAGACTGCAGGCTGCTGGCTCAAGTCCAAAGGTCTAGAGCTCTGGTGGTGACTAGCTGAATGCAGGATCCAGAGCAGAGCAAAAGCCAGGGAAGTTTGCCAGAAGTCTCTCTCTCTCTCTATATGTGTTAGATGCATGCCACACCCCCAAGGAAACTCCCTTTCAACTGATTAGCTGCTCATAGCAGATCCCATCATGGAGATTACATTATGTCAGGTCTCATGGAGGTGATCACATCATTATATGACTGCCAAACTACATCATAACTGCCAAACCACAGAGAATCATGGCCCAACCAAGTAGACATATAACCTTAACTGTTTGCACTACCCTGGGACCCCACATAAGTTACTGTGCATCAGATAATGGACGGCTGTGCAGCCATTGAAAGTGTTTCACCATGCACAAAAACTGACTCAAAATGGATCAAAGACCTAAATATAAAATCTAAAACGATAAAGATCATGGAAGAAAAAATAGAGACAATGCTAGGAGCCCTAATACATGCCATAAACAGCATACAAAACATTACTAACAATGCAGAAGAGAAACTAGATAACTGGGAGCTCCTAAAAATCAAACACCTATGCTCATCCAAAGACTTCACCAAAAGAGTAAAAAGATTATCTACAGACTGGGAAAAAGTTTTTACCTATGACATTTTTGATCAGTGTCTGATCTCCAAAATCTACATGATATTGCGAAAACTCTACTACAAAAAGACAACCCAATTAAAAAATGGACAAAGGATATGAACAGGCACTTCACTAAAGAAGACATTCAGGTAGCTAACAGATACATGAAGAGATGCTCACGATCATTAGCCATTAGAGAAATGCAAAACAAAACTACAATGAGATTCTATCTCACTCCAACAAGGCTGGCATTAATCCAAAACACAAAACAATAAATGTTGGAGAGGTTGTGGAGAGACTGGAACACTTACTCACAGCTGGTGGGAATGTAAAATGGTACAACCACTTTGGAAATCGATTTGGTGCTTCCTTAAAAAGCTAGAAATAGAACTACCATATGATCCAGCAATCCCACTCCTTGGAATATATCCTAGAGAAACAAGAGCCTTTTAGTGAACAGATATATGCACACCCATGTTCATTGCAGCACTGTTTACAATAGCAAAAAGATGGAAGCAACCAAGGTGTCCATCAACAGATGAATGGATAAATAAATTATGGTATATTCACACAATGGAATACTATCCATCAATAAAGAACATTGATGAATCCGTGAAACATTTCACAACATGGAGGAATCTGGAAGGCATGCTGAGTGAAATTAGTCAGTTGCAAAAGGACAAATATTGTATGAGACCACTATTACAAGAACTCAAAAAACAGTTGAAACAGAAAAAATATTCTTTGATGGTTACAAGAGTGGGGAGGGAGGGAAAGGGGTTTTCACTAATTAGATAGTAGATAAGAACTATTTTAGGTGAAGGGAAAGACAATACACAATATAGGAGAGGTCAGCACAACTGGACTAAACCAAAAGCAAACAAGTTTCCTGAATAAACTGAATGCTTTGAAGGTCAGTATAGCAGGGGCAGGAGTTTGAGGACCATGGTTTCAGGGGACATCTAAGTCAATTGGCACAATAAAATCTATTAAGAAAACGTTCTATACCCCACTTTGGAAAGTGGTGTCTGGCATCTTAAATGCTAGCAAGTGGCCATCTAAGATGCATCAGTTGGTCTCAACCCACCTGGATCAAAGGAGAATGAAGAACACCAAGGGCACAAGGCGATTACGAGCCCAAGATACAAAAAGGGCCGAATGAACTAGAGACTACATCATCCTGAGACCAGAAGAACTAGATGGTGCCTGGCTACAACCGATGACTGTCCTGACAGGGAACACAACAGAGAACCCCTGAGGGCGGAGGAGAGCAGTATGATGCAGACCTCAAATTCTCATAAAAAGACCAGACTTAATGGTCTGACTGAGACTAGAAGGGCCCTGGACGTCATGGTCCCCAGACCTTCTGTTAGCCCAAGAAAGGAACCATTCCCAAAGCCAACTCTTCAGACAGGGATTGGACTGGACTATGGGATAGAAAATGATATTGGTGAAGACTGAGCTTCTTGGATCAAATAGATACATGAGACGATGTGGGCAGCTCCTGTCTGGAGAGGAGATGAGAGGGCAGAGGGGGTCAGAAGCTGTCCAAACGGACACGAAAAAAGAGAGTAGAGGGAAGGAGTGTGCTGTCTCATTAGAGGGAGAGCAGCTAGGAGTATATAGCAAGGTGTATATAAATTATTATGTGAGAGACTGACTTGATTTGTGAACTTTTACTTAAAGCACAATAAAATAAAAAAAAAAAGATGTTTCAGAAACATTCCTAATGACACAGAAAGGTGCTTACAACATATTAAGTGAAAATTGCCGGCTTCGAAAGTCTGAGAGTTCTCTAAAACAGTAGTGCTCAACCAGGGGTGATTGTTCCCCTTGAGGACACTTGGCATTGTCTGGAGACAGTCTTGGTTGTCACAATAGGGGCAGGGATGTGGTGCTACTACTGGTGTCTAGCGGGTAGAGGCCAAGGATGTTGATGCTTCAGGACAGCCCGTACATACAAGAGAGCCCCCACAACAAAGAGTTATCTGGTCCAAAATGTCCATAGTGCTGAGGTTGAAAAGCCCTGCTCTTGAACTATTACATGTAGCATTGAATAGGATGAGTAGCATCATGGGTGTGTTTTTAATGTGCTTTCTCTTCGTGTTTACAGCAGTCCCCCTTATCCGTAGTTCCACTTTCTATGTTTTGGTTAGCCGTGGTCAACCATGGTCTGAAAACATTAGATGGAAAATTCCGGAAATAAACAATTCATAAGTTTTAAATTGTGTGGTATTCTGACTAGCATGATGACATCTCACGCCATCCCGGTCCACCCTACCTGGGAGGTGAATCATCCCCCAGTCTAGGGTATCTGCTATATATGCTACTGCCCTTTAGTCAGCAGCCACCTGTCGCAGTATGGCAGTGCTTGTGTTCAAGTAACCCTTATTTTACTTAGTGATTGTCCTGTTTCATTATTACTTATTGCTAATCTTGTATGGTGCCTAATTTATAAACTTTATCATAAAAACTTTATCAAAAAAACCAAACCCAGTGCTGTCCAGTAGATTCCGACTCATAGAGACCCTATAGGACAGAGTAGAACTGCCCCATAGAGTTTCCAAGGAGCACCCGGCAGATTCGAACTGCCAACCCTTTGGTTAGCAGCCGTAGCACTTAACCAGTATGCCACCGGGGTTTCCAACTTTATCATAGGTGTGTATAAAAAAAAAAACAAAAAAAAAACCCACTGCCGTTGAGTCAAAAAGGAAAAAACATAGTGTATGCAGGGTTCGGTACTATCTGCGCTTTCAGGCATCCACTGGGGGTCTTGGAATGTATCCCTCACAGATATGGTTGTTGTTGTTAGGTGCCGTCGAGTTGGTTCCGACTCACAGCGACCCTATGCACAACAGAACGAAACACTGCCTGGTCCTGCACCATCCTTACAATCCTTGTTAAGCTTGAGCTCATTGTTGCAGCCACTGTGTCAATCCACCTCGTTGAGGGTCTTCCTCTTTTCCTCTGACCCTGTACTCTGCCAAGCATGATGCCCTTCTCCAGGGACTGATCCTTCCTGACAACATGTCCAAAGTATGGAAGATGCAGTCTCACCATCCTTGCCTCTAAGGAGCATTCTGGCCGCACTTCTTCCAAGACAGATTTGTTCTTTCTTTTGGCAGTCCATGGTATATTCAATACTCTTCACCAACGCCACAATTCAAAGGCGTCAACTCTTCTTCTGTCTTCCTTATTCATTGTCCAGCTTTCACATGCATATGATGCGATTGAAAACACCACGGCTTGGGTCAGGCGCATCTTAGTCTACAGGGTGACATCTTTGCTCTTCAACACTTTGAAGAGGTCCTTTGCAGCAGATTTGCCCAATGCAATGCATCTTTTGATTTCTTGACTGCTGCTTCCATGGCTGTTGATTGTGGATCCAAGTAAAATGAAATCCTTGACAACCTCAATCATTTCTCCGTCTATCATGATGTTGCTCATTGGTCCAGTTGTGAGGATTTTTGTTTTCTTTATGTTCAGGTTTAATCCAAACTGAAGGCTGTGATCTTTGATCTTCATTAGTAAGTGCTTCAAGTCCTCTTCACTTTCAGCAAGCAAGGTTGTGTCATCTGCATAACGCAGGTTGTTAATGAGTCTTCCTCCAATCCTGATGCCCCGTTCTTCTTCATATAGTCCAGCTTCACAGATTATTTGCTCAGCATACAGATTGGATAGGAATGGTGAAAGAATACAACCCTGACGCACACCTTTCCTGACTTTAAACCAATCAGTATCCCCTTGTTCTGTCCGAACAACTGCCTCTTGATCTATGTAAAGGTTCTTCATGAGCACAATTAAGTGTTCTGCAATTCCCATTCTTTGCAATGTTATCCATAGTTTGTTATGATCTACACAGTCAAATGCTTTTGCATAGTCAATAAAACAGAGGTAAACATCCTTCTGGTCTTCTCTGCTTTCAGCCAGGATCCATCTGACATCAGCAATGATATCCCTGGTTCCACGTCCTCTTCTGAAACCAGCCTGAATTTCTGGCAGTTCCCTGTTGATATACTGCTGCAGCCATTTTTGAATGATCCTCAGCAAAATTTTGCTTGTGTGTGATATTAATGATATTGTTCTATAATTTCCACATTCAGTTGGATCACCTTTCTTGGGAATAGGCATAAATATTGATCTCTTCCAGTCAGTTGGCTAGGAAGCTGTCTTCCATATTTCTTGATATGGGGGGACTACTATATTCTGATTTTTCTAAGTGAGGAAGTATATCTTTGTGATTAGAAACAAATATGCAAAAGGAGACTGTTAAGTAGTGGTGGATTTTGGACTCTCTCAGCTGGGAATGTTTTTTCCTTGAAAAGTTCAGGCATTTTCCCTTTTTCTGCTGCTCCCCTGGTGTGTACAGACCTGCCCCCTGTATCTGTGATATCTCTGTTCTGATGAACTCTGGCTCAGGCCTGGTCCTGATTTACGTCCTTAACAGTACTTGTCTGCTAATTTTGAAGGGTATCTAGCCAGGGAAATCATCTGTTCCATGTTGTGAACTACATGTTCTCAGAAGTTCTTTGATTCCATGCTAAGGAAGCCAGCAGAGGCCTCTTCCATCCCTTAACACAGGTCCCAGAAAGGCAGGCTGAGGGCATAGCAAACGTCTCAGATGTTGGGCCAATCCAGGCTTGTCTCCTGAAAACCTGAGGCATAGTTAATTGTCTCTCTTTAGGGGTTAGAATATTGTGGTTTATGAGTCTAAATGAGCTTGCTAATTTAGCTACTTCCTCTTTTTAAGCCCACTGTGGAAATGATGATTAGCCGTAAAATACCTTTAATGAGCCCCAGTCTTACTTGAAGGGAACCGGGGTCAGTGGCATTATGTGGGGCTGTGGGAGGCTGTTGTGGTCTCTGCAGAAACATTGGCAACTGTCTAAGATTTCTGTTACTTTAACTGTGCACTGTTATCCATGAGGGAGTTAGCTGTCCCCCTTCTCTTTGATTAAAAGTCACATTACCTTGGAAGACAAGGCCCTGTCAAGTAGGCAAGGCAAATCATGTGTTCTCTTTCACTCATGTTTCTAATTGAAGCCTGGGTATCCTATGCTAGAAGGGCTTCTTACATTAACTTACTGCCATTTGCTGTGCCCATGAGTGTGTGTGCACTCCACTGGATAACATCAAACATTCTCCCCAAATGAAGAGTACAATTAATTCATCACTGAACAGTTTATATCGGTGGGTAAGTGCCAGTTTGTGACGATTCCATCAACACTTGTATCACGTTGTTTCCCATTTAATCAGTGTTTAAACGGTTTTGCATGTTATAATGAAACAAATGGAAATAGTCATAGGACTTCAGCATTAGGAGCCTCGCTGCAGAAGCACAGATGGGTGAGAAGATGTTGATAAAAAATATGTCCAGGAATAAATCCTCGATAAGCACCATATTAAATTCCAAATGCCTCCATGACAATTAGCTTTGCAGTAATTACTTTAAAATTTCTTATTCGGTGAACAGCTCTGAGTAGAAATCCTACAGACTGAGCAAACTGTGGAGGCACTCTGTGGCACCACATTTAAATTCAACCATTAGGTTGTTCAGGCAGTGATTTTTTTCCCAGACTTGTCTAGGTGGTAAGTTCAGTCTTCCGTAGCTGCCCCTTTGCTCTTCTCCAGTCTTCTTCAAGCTAGTGTTGTTGAAGTATTGTTTTGCCTCTTGGGAAGATGGGCTGCCTTGGGAGATAGATTTTCTGATTGGAGCTTGTCAAGAAACTCTAGATTAGGAATTGCACTTGCTCGTTTTTCCTCCTCAAAACTAGTAAGAGGCTGAACAAATAGGGTTCTTTAGGTGAGGGGCTCCCTGACATGCAGTCATTTGTTAACTGCCTGAGTTTTTGTCCTAGAACGTTTTCCTCCTCCTTCTCCGTAATGAATCATTGCAAATACTGTGGAAGTCTTCCTTCCCAATCCCCTTCCCGCCTCCCTCCCTTCTCCCTCCCTCCATCCCCAGAGAACCGCTGCTCTGAAGTGGATGTACATAAATTTCCAGGTATGTATTTTTACTTCATTAGTGTATATCCACAAACAATGCATCCCCTCGTTTTGTGCGTATTTAAACTTTTATATGGTTTCCTAATGAAGGTATTCTATTGTATCTCATTTTTTTTTTTTTTACTAAACATTGTTATTATTTTTAGTTATACCCATGTTATGCATACATGTAGATCTAGGTCATTCATTTAAATGGCGTGTAATATTCCGTCATAGGAATTTGTTTATCCGTTTCCCTATTGATGGAAATTTAAATGAATGTTTAATTTCTCACCATTACAAAGAACCCATTAGTGAAGATCCAAGTATCTATTGCCTCACTGGAATTAGACCATCTGACTATAAAGCCTGTACTCTATACATTATTAAGAAGAATTGACACCTTGGAATTATGGTGTTGGTGAAGAATACTGAATATATCATGGACTGCCAGAAGAATGAACAAATCTGTCTTGGAAGAAGTACAACCAGGATACTCCTTGGACACGAGGATGGTGAGATTTTGTCTCACATACTTTGGATGTGTTATCAGGAGGGACCAGTCCCTGGAGAAGGACATCATGCTTGGTAGAGTAGAAGGTCGGCGAAAGAGGAAGACCCTTAATGGGATGGATTGACGCAGTGGCCACAACAATGGGCTCAAGCATAACGATTGTGAGGATGGTGTAGGACTGGACTGTTGTACGTAGGGACTCTATGAGTCGGAATATATGTGACGGCACCTAACAACGACAGCAACTCTACATTATCAGGTTGACTTTCAGGTGATATACTTCTGTTATAATCCAGTTTGATTTGGTGGAACGCATTAGCCAAGCATTAAAATTTGGTAATGCCATTTCATCTCCAGTTGGGAATCATTCTACTAATCTCATCAGACAGGAGGAGTTGGTTTAGTGTCGAAGGCCCAGCTGTCCAGTACGGTAGCCCACAGCTCCACGTGGTGACTGAGCACTTGAAGGGTGACTAGTCCAATTATGAAATTTCCTGTAAAATGTAAAATACATGCCAGATTTCGGTAACTCAGTATAGGGAAAAAATACAAAATATCATGTTATATACATGGTATTTAATAAAGCATAATAGTTTGGACATATTATGTTTAATAAAATACATTATTAAAATTAATTTTACCCATTCTTTTTTTTTTTTTACTTTGTTAATGTGACCTGTAGGAAAGCTGAAACTACCTGTGTGATTTACTGCACAGCACTGTCAAGAGATGAATTAAGCTGAAGAGATGGCGTCTGTACTTCTGCTTGACAGGTGGGGGCAGCAAAGAGTAGCTAAAAATCAGGATTCCTTGTGGAGAGACCTAAACCGTGCTGTGCTACCAAGCATACAGACTCAGAAAGGCAGGATGTCAGCAAAGGGTTAAGTGGGCTATAGTCAGCAAGGATCCAGAGACTAGATCCTGGATCCAGGTTGAGATGGGTTGGAGCCAGGGCAATCTAGAAGAGAGAGGGCTGCTTAAAAAGTGCAGGCTCTAATATAGCACAGCCTTGAAGTCACACAGTTCTGTTTGACTCTTGACACTGTGAACTTGGGTAAGTTATTTCACCTCTGTTAGTCTCAGTCTTCACATCTGTAAATTGGGGATAATAATACTCATTTTCTTAGTTGATCCATATGTAGAGCTTATCACAGTATAGCAAAATATACTGAATATTTACTGCTGTTATCATCTTTATTTTAGTGAGTGGACATGCCCTCTAAATTCCCCAATCTCCCAAGATCTAACAACTTTCATCTCTACCACTCATCTCCATCAGCCTCCAGCAAAGTGAATCCCCAGACTGCATCACCATGGAGCCTGCTTCCTTTTCTAATACTTGAGCTCTGCGTTTTCTCTCAGTGCTGCTCAGCCTATCCCACCCTCCAGACTCCATCCAAGAGGCTTTTATTGGGCACTTGATACGTGCAAAGATGGGTATTTCTTCACTACAACTCTTCTTATTGATTGATTGTGCGTAGCATTGAACTCAGGAGATTGAATGGTTTTCCTTCCTTTGCTCTCTGTGTGGAAGACAGTAGACATTGTTCTGCCCACAGTTCTGCTTTAGTTCCTTTCCCCTTTCTGTAGAATTCTAGATGTTGCTCTTCAGAATGGTTTTCCTTGTGAGGTGTTTGCAGTTTAAGTACGTAATTCAAAACTGATGAGCTAGCATCTACCTGTGCTGGGAGAATCTGGTTCTGAGAGTTTATGGAGGGTTTTCATTAGATTCTTGGGAGAATATTTGTCTTCCTGAAGATTAGCCTCCTAATATGGCCTTGGTTTGGACCATTAGGTTGGTATTGTTCTTTAATGCAGTGGTCTGTAACGTGGGATGTGGCCGTTCAGGGGATTTGCAGGACAATCCAAAGGGGTTCAGAAAGAAAACGTGAAGGCTTTTCTTAGTTTTTAGTCATCCTTTTATATGTCTTGTTTTGTGTGTTTCCTTTTTAATGTAGATAATATGTTAGTACAGCAAGGCAAGCATGTGATAAATACATGTACATATATTGTGGGCGAGCAAAGCTTTTTTAGCCATCAGGCACACACAATCAAAGAAGCCTGTAAACAACTGCCTTAATGTACTGGTCAGAATGTTTATGGTTGATAGTGACAGAAACCCACCTCAAACTAGTTTATGGAAAAAGGGCACGTGGCTCTCTAGACTGGTGTGTGGTTAGCTGCAGCTGTGTGGCAGATCAGGGACTCTATGATGTGAGAGTGTCCTCACTCTGCCTCTCAGCTCTTTCTTTGTGTTGAGTGAGATGGCAAATGGAACCCTGGACTCATACCCTTCCCATTAACACCCAGTGGCAAGAGATTCTCTACCTCGGTAGCTCTGGCAGAAAAGCCACAGGGAAGACTGATTGGTCTGCTTGGGTACCATGCCCATACTCTGAGGTCAGTGGGGATGGAATAGCCTGGTAACCTGGATTAGGTCATGTTCTTGGGGAAGGGAGTGTATTAATGCCACATGAACCACATGTCAAAGGTTTTCCCTAAGGAAGAGAAAGGGGAACAAGAAAGTGGGTGGACTGAACACTTAGCCCCATTCTAGATGAGAGTGGGGCTGATTGCCTCAGGACACGTCAGGATGAAGTATCCCATCCAAAGATGTAAAGAACTATAATGCATAACTCTCACTAAAATTATGGGTGGGCATGAGACACCCAAGTAAGCTGCTGGGTGCCTTCTTAAGCTAAAGAAAGCTGTGTGTTAAACTTGAGTTAAAGTGATACCACCAAGTTTAGGTGAACAAGGTTTCTGATACCCCCAAATTACAAAAAGTCTGAGATATAATTTTTCCCTTTTTATTACTGCCAGTGTACTTTCTGCAAGTGGATCTGATGGTAGTCATCAGGTCATGGGCTTTGGAGCCAGAGTGGCCTTGGTTTGAGTCTTGACTTTGCCACACACTGGCTGTGTACGTGCTGGCCAGTTTGCCAGAAGTTTCTGAATCTCACTTAAATCATCTATGCCTCTCTGGCAGTGTTGTTGGGAGGATTAAATAAGGACACATAGCTTAGTTCCTAGCACTTTAATAAACAGGAACTATATAGTGTCGCTATGAGTCAACATTGACTTGATGGCAACGGGTTTGGTTTTTTGGTTTATTATGTTGATGCTGCTAATGTTAATATTTTCCTTCAACCAGTTGGCCAAAATCCCTATTGTTTGAGATCCAGGACTAATTCATCTTGGGAAACTCCACTGAGCCCCCGTAGAGCCTGGCATGTAGTAGGTGTTCAGTAAATACATGCTGAATGATGAATGAGGGAACGAACGTAGCTTATTTTGTTTCACGATCATTCCCAAGAGGCTCTGTTATGAAACGCTGCTCAGACTTTCAGCCCTACCCAAGGACAAATTACTCTTTGAGCAAGAAAATTACTTCTTAGTGCTTTTCCTGTAGCCTTCCGAAATGTGAGCCAACATTACTGCAGGGAAATTCATCAATGTACTGGGATTTCAGCCCTGGCTTTGTGCCGAAGTATACAATTTTTCATGGCTTGTTCTGCTACCTCGTGAAATATTTTGATCTGTTTTCCCAAACCAACCCCAAAAGTCCTGAATGAGCTGTTCTCATTGGTCTCTCCAAACACCCTTCCTCTGTACCAAAGGTCTGAGAAAGCTGATGTGGCCCGTGATTGTCTGGGCTGCTTGAAAGAGCAACTTGGGAACAATGGTTGAGGGTTTTCTTGGGCCAGATTTGGACTATTGTGACTCTCACTCAGTGTGGAGGAAGCTGCCATGGAAAACAGTCATTTAAAGAAGACAGGCTGTTCTTTTGGGAAATAGTGGTCGAGAGTCAGGTGGAACACCTTTGCCCGTGTGCTGCTCAGGAGCTCATTTTTCTTCAAGGCTGAGTGTTTTTTGTTGTGTTAACTTTTTGGGATAACTTTACCAATTTCCTTTAGCTGTTTTTTTTTTTAATATAATTTTATTTATTTTGTTCTTGTTGAGAATATATACACAGCAAAACATACACCAGTTCAACAGTTTGTACATGTACAATTCAGTGACATTGATTACATTCTTCAGGTTGTGCCACCATCCTCATCCTCCTTTTCTGAGTGCTCCTCACCAGTTAAAAAATTCACTCCTGTCTAATCTTTTAAGTTGCTCTTGTCAATTTGATCCCATATAGGTAGTTCTTAAAATAGAATAACTGCTCAAGGCAGACATTTTTTACTAGTTAAGCTAAACTATTACTTGGTTTTAAGAAGACTTCAGGGCATATTTTTTGTTTAAGGTTTAAAGATTGTATCAGGGCAATAGTTTCAGGGGTTCATGCAACCTTCATGGCTCCAGGAAGTCTGGAGTCCGTGAGAATTTGAAATTGTGTCCTGCATTTTCTGAGGACTCATTTTGGATACCTTTTATTTGCCTAAGAATCCGGTACCCTGGAGTTTTGCCAACAGTGAAATAAAATAGTAACCTTCCAAAAATGCTATTGGAATATCTAACCTCTGGAAGGTGCCGTAGGGTCACCGGGGCTCTCATTGCCAACCCCGAACTGCATGCTTACTGAAGACAGAGCAATGATACTGGAAGGGCTGGCTCCCTGCCAAGAGAACACTCCTGTCACCCTGCTATTGGGAGTAAAACAGACAAATGAAGCTGGTGACTTAAAGGCTAATTACTGACTGCAGCCAAAGTCACTTTGGGCTTTTCATTTAAGGGTGAGAAGGATTCTGCAGGAAAGATGAGACATTCTTTAGATCTGAACTGCAGGGTAGGAGTTGTGTTTGAGTATGGGAGCTGATATGCTCCACTGCTAGAAAAAAAAAATTTTTTTTTTTTTTTTGGAGAAGGAAAATAAATAATAGGGCTTGTGTGTGCTGGATGAAAAATAAGGGCCTGAGGCCCCGGACCTGAGCCGGGCAATGGTGAGCAGAGGAGGGCGTGAAGAAGGCCCCCACTGAAAAGCAGAGAGAGACTGTGCACCTCTTTGGCTGACCTTACAGTGCAATTTGGATGGATATGAAAGAAGTACAAGCAGGTGGATGAGGCTGCTGAGGCTACTGATAACGATGTGATCAGTCTGCCTGCTGGGGTGATCTGTCTCCGAGGCAGTGACGAAAGCTGGAACAGGAAGTATTTCCACCAATAGGAGAGGCTTAAGGAGCTTAATCCAGACTCTGGGTAAAGTCGCTAATGGAAATACAAAAAGAAATGGCTTTAACCTTTCTTCTGCCCTCCTTCCTCCCATCCCTACTCTTTTACCTACTAATAGAAGGCAATGGGTTTACCTGCGTGGGTTGAATTACTCAGCTTTTGCTTTGACGGTCTTTTAGTTATCTAGTGCTGCTGTAACAGAAATACCACAAATGATGGCTTTAACAAACCAGGAATTTATTTTCTCACAGTTTAGGAGGCTACAAGTTTGAATTCAGGGCACCAGCTCTAAGGGAAGGCTTTCTGTGTCTGTCAGCCCTAGGGGAAGGTTCTTGTCTCTTTAGCTTCTGTTCCCTGCTTCCTGGAGATTTCTTTGTGGCTTGGCATCAGTCTTTCCCCATCTCTGCTTGCCTAGTCTGCTTCCTTGATCTCTTGTAAGAGATTGACTCAAGACACTCCCTGTACTAATCCTGCCTCATTAACATTAACAGAAAACCCATTCCCAAATAGGATTATAACCACAGGCATAGAGGTTAGGATTTACAACATAAATTTTCTGGGGACACAATTCAATCCGTAATAAGGGGGAAAAACTACATAAAAGAAAACAAGAGTGACATGAACTTGTTTATAAGGATGGCTTGGGATATTTTTCCATCAATGAAGCATCAAGAAGCTATTTCAGATTAGACACCCAGGAGTGGGGGTGGATAGTCTAGCATAAGAAAATCTTTGGAACTAAGTAACTATCTCCCCAAATACCAGGAGGCTTCACTCAGTGGTGATTATAACTCGGCATTTATAGAGATCTTACCTTTTCAGAACACTCGCATATACTCTTCCCACTTGAGGTACACCACAACCCTGCAAGGCCTTAGGGCACACGTTATGGCTGCCCTAGGACAACAACAGGAGCCCTGGTGGTGCAGTGGCTAAGAACTACACTGAGCTACGCTGCTAACCAAAAGGTTGGCAGTTCAAATCCACCATCTGCTTCTTGGAAACCCTATGGGGCAGTTCTACCCTGTCCTATAGGGTCGTTATGAGTTGAAATTGACTTGACAGGAATGGGCTTAGTCTTTTTTAGTTTAGGACAACAACAGCAACAGGACAGATGAAGAAGCATACACTCACAGAGGCCCAACAGACTTGCTCAACATTACATGTCAGTTAAAGGCAGAGGTGGGCCTAGAACCCAGACCTGTATACTCTTGGCTATGTTTTCATGTCATTACACAATGCCACCTCTGTTTTAGCACAAGCAGCAGATGACATCATCTGCTTTGACCTGGATCAGTTTTGAGGTGACCTAGACTTTCAGAGGAAGGTGTGGACCTTCCTTGATGGGTGGCTCTATCATTCCTGGATATCACGATGCTCACAGGTGCAGCCAAGGGCTAACAGTGAGAGGAAGGTGCCTGGTGCTTCTTTCCAAGAGAAGCAGCACTGGCAAGGTGAATATTCCCTCTTCAAAATTCTTGTTTTGAAAAAATAAACAGGCTACTTGCTAGCAGCCCAGTGCAGAGATTAATTAGTATGGCTTGGGTCTGTTGAGCTGTCAGTGGGTCATTTTGTTTCTCCAAAATTATGCTCGGTGAGCTTTAAATGACCAATATTTTAGGTTCCTCGAAGTATCAGTGAATAGAAAATGATATAAATCAAACTCTAATTAATTTTATCAATCTAGTATTGCAGTAATGTTTTTTAGTCAAGCGAAGGTGTAATTTCTCAGAACATAAAGATATGGAAGAATGGGCAAAGGCAGGTATATCATCATAATTAATGTTTTATCTTCCTTTCATTGATTTTTAACTTTTCTGCATCAAAAAATACTCACTAGATGCTATCCTGTGAATAATCTCCATTAGCAGAGCAAGTATTCTTCATTTTGGAGGCTCTGGTTGTGTTTTCCATTTGTAAGGCTACAGCAGAATTGAGGATTCCTTCTTCAGTCAGGGCCATTTGCCATAGGGGAAACCAGTGTTATGGGTCAAATAGGAAAGCAGAACCCTGTTTACTAGTAGAGCTGTTAGACTGGGAATAGGTTGAGAGAGAAGTGGGCTGGGCTGTATGGTTCAGGATAGAGGCTATGATTCAGGAAAGGCTCTGGAAGCCTGCAGAGACAGCTTAAGGAAGGGTGTACCAGGCCTTTCCAAAGCAAAGACAAATTGTAGTAAAAACAAAGAAAACGTTTTCAAAGGAGGAGGTTAAAAAACACCCCCTTCATGGGCTCAACTGAACAACCCATCAGGTGAGTGATAGGAGACACTGTTTGAGTCTGTTGCCATCAGACAACAACAGGGCCAACGTGACGGTGGTCCCTGGTGGCTCAAATGGTTTATGATCAGTTGCCAACAGAAAGGTTGGTGGCTCAAACCCACCCACTGTCACTGCAGAATAAAGCCCTGGCAATCTGCTTTTGTAAAGATTACAGCCAAGAAAACCCTGTGGAGCTCAGTTCTAGTCTGTAATGCATGGGGTCGCCATGAGTTGAAATCAACTTTACGGCAGTGTGTTTGGTTTAGGTTTAATGTGGAAGCAAAACCAAGCTCTGGGCAGATACCAAAAGGAACTAGCTTATGTGTTTTTGTTTTTCAGGCTCTGGGTGTGAAACGTGACAAATTCGAGCCTAATTTTTTAAATATTTTTTATTGTGCTTAAAGTGACAGTTTACAAATCAAGTCAGTCTCTCACATAAAAACTTATATACACCTTACTACATACTCCCAGTTACTCTCCCCCCAGTGAGACAGCCCACTCCCTCCTTCCGCTCTCTCTTTTCGTGTCCATTTCACCAGCTTCTAACCCCCTCCACCCTCTCATCTCCCCTCCAGGCAGGAGATGCCAATAGAGTCTCAAGTGTCCACCTGATCCAAGTAGCTCACTCCTCATCAGCATCTCTCTCCAACCCATTGTCCAGTCCAATCCATGTCTGACAAGTTGGCTTCAGGAATGGTTCCTGTCCTGGGCTAACAGAAGGTTTGGGGGCCATGACCACCAGGGTCCTTCTAGTCTCAGTCAGACCATTAATTCTGGTCTTTTTATGAGAATTTGGGGTCTGCATCCCACTGTTCTCCTTCTCCCTCAGGGGTTCTCTGTTGTGTTCCCTGTCAGGGCAGTCATCGGTCGAGCCTAATTTTTAAAGTTAGTCTTGAGGTTTGAATAGACAAAAACCTCATCAGATTGCAGTGGCTGTTCAATGGGTAAGTGAATGGTTTTTAACCCTCAGTGGGGCAGGCAGCTGTCTCTACTGTCTGTCTATTCACCACCCCCGAGCAGAACTTTTCTCAGCCTGCCCAGGGAAATTGAATGCTACTTCTTTCAGAGCAAAGAGCAGACTTTTCAGCACACATGCTTCTCTCTGCTCAACTCCTGTAATCTCTTTACATTTCGTTCAGTCCTGGTACAAAGTGCCTTAGGCTTGACTATTTCTGAATTTTTTAGCAAGCAGTTTATCATAGAGTGTTAGAGCTGGGAGGAGCATAAGAAGTCGTAAAGACATGATTTTCCAGACTAGAAAGTTGAGGCCTATGATGCTTACCCATACTGGCAAGTGGTAGAGCTGCATTCAGAACCCAGGTGTCCTGACTTCATTACAGTGCACACAAGACATGGGAGAAATAATTAACTTATTTCAAAGGTAATTTGTGAAGAAATTTACAGCAAAGCTAAAGATGCCATACGAATGTGGAGAAGGTGATTATTTTACTGTTTTGAGTTTGGATTACTGATGTAGCTGTAGAAATTGGTTTTTCATAGTTCGTTAACAAGCAACAGATACAGTGTTAACGAAACCAAAAAGAAGCTCTTACTGTTTGCCCTGATAACCTGTCAGTCCACTGCCTTGTTAAAATGAGTTGCAATAAAAAAAGATGATTTCTAGGTCAAAGATTAATGAATCAGTTTTGCTTCAATATTTTAATTTAGTTAACGAGTTTCCTGTATTTTATAACAGAAACCATTGTTTCCTCATTCCCATTATAATTTTTTTCCAAATCCCTCAGGTTTGAGGAGTCACCATCATTTTGAAACCAGTTGGCCCAAATTGTCATCATCAGCACCAATGTCCATCTCCATGTCTAGCTGTTTATCTTTTCCTTTGCCCTCTAGTTTGTATAACAGTAGGTATGTTGTTGTTGTGTGCCACTGAGTCATTTCCAACTCAGTGACCCTACAGGACAGAGTAGAATTGCTTCAAAGGGTTTCCAAGGCTGTAAATCTTTATGGAAGCAGATCAACAGGTCTTTTCTCCTACGGAGCAGCTGGGGGGTTTGAACCACTGACCTTTTAGTTAGCAGCTGAGTGCTTAATCACTGTGCAACCAGGGCTCCTTTAACAGTAGGCACAGAGGAGGTAAACTGAGTAATCCTGAGCTGTGGCTGCTGGGGGTGGGGAGAGGAAGGAAGGTCAGGCAGCCATATGTAGCTGGAAAATATTTGCAGCTATGAACCAATGATCTTTTTTCTCTTGGAAATTGCCCCCTGGCTTCTCCTATTCTGTAGCTGGACAGCAGCACGTGCTCATACCCTGAGGAAGGGATGGGGCTGTGTAGAGAGACAGATCTCTTGCAGTTCTTCCTGGATTTGGTTTCCAAAAGCTTTAGCCCGTCCTCCATCCTCTGGTGGCTTCCTGAGCTGGGAAGAAGGGGCGTGAATTGAGGTGCTGTGCTTGTCTTTTCAACAATTAAAACTGTGTAACTTTACATGAATGCGTAGCTGTGAGCATATCATACATGCTTTGAGGCTTTACACGACTTGAAAACTTTTTCTTCTCTCACACTTGATAGAATTTTGGGATGGTGGGGAGCTGGTGGTGGGTCTCTAACTGATAGTACAGAATTTAGAGCAACTGTCTTATGTTCAGCCCTCTCTGCAGTATCTGGTGCCTCCAATGCCTGTGTCTCTCAGAAATTCAAACATGTGGCTTCTCACCAATAACTTTTCTCTCACCTTCTCCTTGTTGCTGAGTCATTTACCATTTCTCATCAGCTTTCCATCTTCATGTGTGTGGTGCCTTAGAGGTTTATCAGGACCGAGTGTTCTAATTACTTGTGAGTCTTAGATTAAACCGTCATGAAACCATGGTGGGCTTTGTGCTCAGGTCCCTTCACTGGAGCAGAGAACATTAGCCTGGAAGGGACATTAGCAAATATCAGGGTCAGGACTTCCCAAAGCGGGTTGGACTATTCTCTCATACCCTTAGATGGTACATGGCCACGTAGGTTTTTGTTTTAATTAAGCACTTATTTTGTGTGTATTAGAAAAACTATAACCAGCACATTGTATCAATCAGTATTATATTAAAAAAAAAAAAAAAAAACTAAACCCATTGCCATCGAGTTGATTCTAACTCATAGCGACCCTATAGGACAGAGTAGGACTGCCCCACAGAGATTCCAAGGAGCATCTTTTGGATTTGAACTGATGATTTTTGGTTACCAGCCATAGCTCTTAACCACTACACCACCAGGGTTTCCAGTATTCTATCTAGGTGCATGTAAATGAAATCCCAAATGACAGTGGTCAGAAAACAGGAATGGATGTATTTTTCTCATGGGCAGAGCAGTTTAGCAAAGGTGATTTATGAAGAAGATGATGAAGCTTAAGCCACCGGGCCCCCTCTTGCATGAACCTCTTCCAAGGCACAATGGCTAAGCACTTGGCTGCTAAACGAAAGGTTGGAGGTTCGAACCCAATATTTACTCTGTGGGGGAAAGATGTGGCAGTCTGCTTCCATAAAGATTACAGCCTTGGAAACCCTGTAGGATCCCTTTAAGCCAGAAGCTACTAGATGGTGATGGGTAAGCATACAGCTAACTCATTGAGGAAGCAGAAGTGAATGGGTATACCAGCTATCACTAGTCAGTGTGTGACTCTTCCCGTTTATTTTATGGAAAGAATGGACTGGGTTGGTTAATTTAGTGCAATGGTTAAATAGAGGTCAATTAAGAGAATTTCTGTTGCTATTGGGAGCCCAGGTAGCACAGCAGTTAAAGTGCTTGACTGCTAACCAAAAGGTTGGTGGTTCAAACCCACCAGCCTCTCTGTGGGAGAAAGATGTGGCTGGCAGTCTGCTTCTGAAAAGGTCAGAGCCTTGGAAACCCTAAGGGGCAGTTCTACTCCATCCTATGTAGTCGCTGTGAGTTGGAATCGACTCCATGGCAACAAGTATTTTTTGGGGGATGGGGGGTGGGTGGGGCAGATTTGAGTGTTATGAAAAACTTGAGTTCTGGCGTTTTGCCCCGAGGCACAAAACAAGATAAGGCTGTCTCTTAACTCCATCTGGCCGTGGGGTGAGAGTACCTGATTGCCTTGTAGGCTAGGCTCCCATTGATTTTGAGGTGAGCAGTGGTGTCTGGGCAGTTGGATAGTTATTTAGGGCAACTGATACAGGGCTAAGAGGAACAGGATTCAGTAGATCTTAAAAATTTGAACTCAGTTCAGTGATTTCTACTCTGTAAAGATGTCTGTTTTCGTCACCTCAGCCCGAGAGTTTGACTTCCTTCTCTGAGTTCCAACTGCATCTTGTATCCATGTCTCTCCTGTAGCCCTCACACATGGCACTTGGCAACAACAATCCCCAAAGCCTAGTGCACCTTTCTCTCAAGTCAAAGCCCACTGTGCTGTTGGAGCACTTTACGTGGTCACACAGCCAGTCGTAACAGCTGACGTTTCAATGCTAACTTACTGTGCAGTGGCCTTGAAATAAATACTTTCTGTGTATTAACTGACTGGGTCTTCACAAAAGCCCTGAGGCAGGTCTTATCACTATCTCCATTTTACAGATTAAGACACCAAGTCACAGGCAAGGTGAGTGTTACACAAGCATCTTGCACAGTCATGTCCCTTAATAATCACCTGGACTCCTGGAGAATGGATCTGTGGGGCTCTGGGTAAATGCCTTCTGCCTACATGCAGGGCAGCTTTGGGGAAGTAAGGGCACAGATCCCTGACCCCTCCATCTTCTGGCCCTGTGGCGACGGGGCAAGTTACCTAGACTTCAATTTTTCCATCTATGAAACAATGCTATCTTCTTCATGCAGACACTGTGAAACTGGCCAGTGCTTCTCAAGCTCCTGTCTACAGGATAAAGGTCGTCCTAGGCTTTCTGTTTTTAAGGGTTGCTGTGAGTCTGTATTCAGATACCAGCAGGGTCACCCATGGAGGACAGGTTTCAGCTGAGCTTCCAGACTAAGGCAGACTAGGAAGAAGGACCTGGCAGTCTACTTCTGAAAAGCATTAGCCAGTGAAAACCTTATGAAGAGCTGCGGAACATTGTCTGATATAGTGCTGGAAGATGAGCCCCCCAGGTTGGAAGGCACTCAAAAGATGACTGGGGAAGAGCTGCCTCTTCAAAGTAGAGTCGACCTTAATGACGTGGATGGAGTAAAGCTTTCGGGACATTCATTTGCTGATGGGGCACAACTCAAAATGAGAAGAAACAGATGCAAACATCCATTAATAATCGGAACCTGGAATGTACGAAATATGAATCTAGGAAAATTGGAAATCATCAAAAATGAAATGGAACACATAAACATCAATATCCTAGGCATTAGTGAGCTGAAATGGACTGGTATTGGCCATTTTGAATTGGACAATCATACAGTCTACTATGCTGGGAATGACAACTTGAAGAGGAATGGTGTTGCATTCATCGTTAAAAAGAACGTTTCAAGATCTATCCTGAAGTACAACGCTGTCAGTGATAGGATAATATCCATACGCCCACAAGGAAGACCAGCTAATACGACTATTATTCAAATTTATGCACCAACCACTAAGGCCAAGATGAAGAAACAGAAGATTTTTATCAGCTGCTGCAGTCTGAAATTGATTGAACATGCAATCAAGATGCATTGATAATTACTGGCGATTGGAATGCAAAAATTGGAAACAAAGAAGAAGGATCATAGTTGGAAAATATGGCCTTGGTGATAAAAACAATGCTGGAGATTGAATGATGGAATTTTGCAAGACCAACAACTTCTTCATTGCAAATACCTTCTTTCACCAACATAAACGGCGAACATACACATGGACCTTGCCAGATGGGATACACAGTCATCTTCTAAGTGCCTTCCAACCTGGGGGGCTCATCTTCCAGCGCTATATCAGACAATGTTCCGCTGCTGTTCATAAGGTTTTCACTGGCTAATACTTTTCAGAAGTAGACTGCCGGGTCCTTCTTCCTAGTCTGCCTTAGTCTGGAAGCTCATCTGAAACCTGTCCTCCATGGATGACCCTGCTGGTATCTGAATACAGACTCATAGCAACCCTTAACTACAACCCTTGACTACATCTATGGAAAGAGACGATAGAAAACCTCAATTTCATCAGTCAGAACAAGGCCGGGGTTGACTGCGGAACAGACCATCAATTGCTCATATGCAAGCTCAAGCTGAAACTGAAGAAAATCAGAGCAAGTCCACGAGAGCCAAAATATGACCTTGGGTATATCCCACCTGAATTTAGAGACCATCTGAAGAACAGATTTGATGCATTGAACACTAGTGACTGAAGACCAGACGAGTTGTGGAATGACATCAAGGACATCATCCATGAAGAAAGCAAGAGGTCGTTGAAAAGACAGGAAAGAAAGAAAAGACCCAGATGGATGTCAGAGGACACTCTGAAACTTGCTCTCAGACGTCAAGCAGCTAAAGCAAAAGGAAGAATTGGTGAAGTAAAAGAACTGAACAGAAGATTTCAAAGGGCGTTTCGAGAAGACAAAGTAAAGTATTATAATGACATGTGCAAAGAACTGGAGATGGAAAACCAAAAGGGATGAACACGCTTGGCGTTTCTTAAGCTGAAAGAATTGAAGAAAAAATTCAAGCCCTGAGTTGCAATAGTGAAGGATTCTATGGGGAAAATATTAAATGATGCAGGAAGCATCAAAAGAAGATGGAAAGAATACACAGAGTCATTATACCAAAAAGAATTAGTCGATGTTCAACCATTTCAAGAGGTGGCATATGATCAGGAACCAATGGTACTGAAGCAAGAAGTCCAAGCTGCTCTGAAGGCATTGGCGAAAAACAAGGCTCCAAGAATTGATGGAATATCAATTAAGATGTTTCAACAAACTGATGTAGCGCTGGAGGTGCTCACTCGCCTATGCCAAGAAATTTGGAAGACAGCTTCCTGGCCAACTGACTGGAAGAGATCCATATTTATCCCTATTCTGAAGAAAGGTGATCCAACCAAATGTGGAAATTATAGAATAATATCATTAATATCACACGCAAGCAAAATTTTGCTCAAGATCATTCACAAATGGCTGCAGCAGTATATCAACAGGGAACTGCCAGAAATTCAGGCTGGTTTCAGAAGAGGACGTGGAACCAGGGATATCATTGCTGATGTCAGATGGATCCTGGCTGAAAGCAGAGAAGACCAGAAGGATGTTTACCTCTGTTTTATTGACTATGCAAAGGCATTTGACTGTATGGATCATAACAAACTATGGATAACATTGCAAAGAGTGGGAATTGCAGAACACTTAATTGTGCTCATGAAGAACCTTTACATAGATCAAGAGGCAGTTGTTCGGACAGAACAAGGGGATACTGATTGGTTTAAAGTCAGGAAAGGTGTGCGTCAGGGTTGTATTCTTTCACCATACCTATTCAATCTGTATGCTGAACAAATAATCCGAGAAGCTGGAGTATATGAAGAAGAACGGGGCATCAGGATTGAAGGAAGACTCATTAACAACCTGCGTTACGCAGATGACACAACCTTGCTTGCTGAAAGTGAAGAGAATTTGAAGCACTTACTAATGAAGATCAAAGACCACAGCCTTCAGTTTGGATTACACCTCAACATAAAGAAAACAAAAATCCTCACAACTGGACCAATGAGCAACATCATGACAAATGGAGAAAAGATTGAAGTTGTCAAGGATTTCATTTTACTTGGATCCACAATCAACAGCCATGGAAGCAGCAGTCAAGAAATCAAAAGACTCGTTGCATTGGGTAAATCTGCTGCAAAGGACCTCTTTAAGGTTTTGAAAAGTGAAGATGTCACTTTGAAGACTAAGGTGTGCCTGACCCAACCCATGGTATTTTCAATCGCATCATATGCATGTGAAAGCTGGACAATGAATAAGGAAGACCGAAGGAGAATTGACACCTTTGAATTGTGGTGTTGGTGAAGAATATTGAATATACCATCGACTGCCAAAAGAACGAACAAATCTGTCTTAGAAGAGGTATGACCAGAACGCTCCTTAGAAGCAAGAATGGCGAGACTGTGTCTTACATACTTTGGACATGTTGTTAAGAAGGATCAGTCCCTGGAGAGGGACATCATGCTTGGCAGAGTACAGGGTCAGAGGAAAAGAGGAAGATCCTCAACGAGGTGGATTGACACAGTGGCTGCAACAATGAGCTCAAGCATAGCAACGATTCTAAGGATGGCTCAGGATCGGGCAGTGTTTCATTCTGTTGTTCATAGGGTTGCTATGAGTCGGAACTGACTCAATGGCACCTAACAACAACAACAACAACAACAACAACAACATGAGTCGGATTTGACTCGGCGGCACACAACAGCATGTTTGATGAAGTGGACATGGCGTCATAAAAGTGGAATTATACCGAATTGCTCCACAATGTGTGTTTACTGGTTCTTGTCAGGCATTTTAGGGTCATTGTTTCTGCCAGATTATTATTTCACAGAACTGGGGTGGACTGAGTGTAAAGACCGACAGTAGCCCCTATCGCAATTGCAGGTTTGTCACTAGACTTCAACAGTTATACTACTTTTTAAACTAAACTGAGAGGCTGTCTAAACTCATCTTGAAGTCCTTTAGAAACAGTGCAAGTGTGTTTTGTGTGGTCATGTGACATGCCGTCTACCGAATGGTAATGGCTTTATCACCACACTTGGTCTGACTGTTGTTGTCCTCAATTCATTTGACTATTTCCATGAGACTGATTTAACCTTGGCCTTGTCGGGTTTGATTTGTGTGTATTTCATAGAACATTTTGGCCTCCTGGTAGTTCTGAGTCTAATGCAATAAGAAAAGGATGAAAAATAACTTTACTTTTGCAATTTATGGTTCTTAAACAACATTTAGGAGTAAACCAAGTAAAAGAAGCCATGAGTAACTCACTGGGATTTGCCTTAGGCTAAACCTATTAATCATTTGGAGAGAGCCAAACCTGGGAATTCCTTGCAGCAACAAAATCTAACAAAAGATGAGGAAATTGGTATGGCGGAAAGTGTTCCTGTAGGGATACTGTGGTTCTTCCAGCCTTTGGTTCAACAATGATTAAGGGCCCAGGTGACAGAGATCTTTCCATGAAATGGAGAATAATTGTATATCTCTAATTGCCTGCTACTCAGTTAAAACTATGTAACAGCAGGCACTTGTGGGTCACACGTTCGGTCTAGAAAGCCGAAGGTGACAGCTTTTAGTAAAGATGCAATTACAGCAAATTTAAGCATGCTTTTTTAAGATAAGAAGGCAGCTGTCAGGTTTCACTTCTAGGAAGACAGGGTGGGGAGCTCCATAGACCCTTTCTGAAACAGTGTAACTGGTAAACATGAAAAACCTATTTAAAGTCTGTTGAAATTGTTCCAAGGGCACACTGCAAATGAAGAAACGTTTATTTAAGAAAAGCTACTAAAGCTCAGTAAGAACAGTGAGTCTGTGGCACCTCCCAGATGAGCTTGATGGAAGCTCCTCTCTGGGCAGGCAAAGCTGGGAAGACAGCTCCCACCCCTTCAGCTCCCAGTCAAGGGAACTGACATCTCACTAGGAGGGGCAGGCTATCAGCATTTCTCACCAAGTTGCAGAGGCTAAATTCCTGGTGAGTGTGGCCTAGAGGCCAAGGACTCCCTTCCTCCACTCAGCCTCTACTCATAGGGTGAAGGCTATCCCCCCGGCGTGGAAGGCTGAGAACACTGGAGCTCCAATAGCCCTTGCCGCAGCTTGCTCATAGGGCAGAGGCTCCAGGTAATGAAAGGCAAGCCAAGAAGACCAGAGGCTACACCCTTGCCTAGCACGCAGTTACCAGAGTAGTGGCTCAGAGATTTTGCCTGGGGTAGAGACGGTCTATAGGAACAGAGAGTTCACAGCTCTCACAAAGGAATTGACTTTATTTGAAACAGACTGTGGGGAAATTTCAAGTGTAAGGGCACTTTTGAAAACAATACCCACTGTCCTTGAGTTGATTCCGACTCTTAGGGACCCTATAGGACAGAGTAGAACTGCCCCGTAGGATTTCCAAGACTATAATCCTTACAGTTGGGTGATGAATAAGGAAGACTGAAGAACTGATGCATTTGAATTGTGGTCCTGGTGAAGAATATTGAATATACCATGGACTGCCAGAAGAACGAAGAAACCTGTCTTGGGAAGAAGCACAGTCAGAATGTTCCTTAGAAGCAAGGAAGGCGAGACTTCATCTCATGTACTTTGGACATTTTATTAGGAGGAACCAGTCAAGTACATCATGCTTGGTAGAGGGCCAGCAAAAAAGAGGAAGACCCACAATGAGATGGATTGACAGAGTGGCTGCAACAACAGGCACAAGCATAACAATGATTGTGAGGATGGCACAGGACTGGGCAGTGTTTCGTTCTGTTGTGCATAGGGTCACTATAAGTCAGAACAGACTTGAGGGCACCTAACAATAACAACAACAATCCTTATAGAAGCAGACTGCCGCATCTTTCTCCCATGGAGTGGCTGGTGGGTTCTGTCAAAAGTGTGAAAGATACTAACTCTGTATGGAGAGAAATGAGAGTTTTATTGAGGAATACAACTCGAGCTGGGCAGCACTGAGTAAAATTACAGAGTGCTCTGATGTTTACAAAGGAATGCAGGATGTTTATACCAGAAGGCTAGAGTGTCTGCAAACACAAACAAACCTTTCTTCATATCGGTTAGTCTATTTTCAAACACATTCTTCCTGAGTGCAAGGATCCCCCCCACACCAGAACAGTCTGCACACACTTTCTGAAATCATAGTCAAGCAAGCATAACCACATTTGTTTGCAAAACAAGGCTGATTTACCTGAAAGTGGTGCTTATACTTTACAAGCAACAGTAATGGTTTAAAACAAAATGGAGTCTGATCCTGACCCGTGTCAGCCATTTTAATTATGCCAAGCACCTCAGTTTTAGAGTGCTGTTTCACAGTTCGAACCGCCGACCTTGTGGTTAGCAGCCAAGTGCTTTAACCACTACGCCACCAGGGCTTCTTTGAAAACAACAAACAAACAAACAAACCCATTGCCATCGAGTCGATTCCGACTTATAGCGACCCTATAGAACAGAGTAGAACTGCCCCATTGGGTTTCCAAGAAGCGTCTGGTGGATTCCAACTGCCAAACTTTTGGTTAGCAGCCGTGGCTCTTAACAACTATGCCACCAGAGTTTCCTTGAAAACAATTATTTATTATTATTAAATAATAAAATAATATCCCCTCTTAATTAAGAGGAACAAAGAGCAATAAGATAGCCCATAGACCCCGTGGATCATGTAGACCACATGGTTCATCAGGGAATTCTGACTCATAGCGACACTGAATCATAGTGACCCTATAAGACAGAGTAGACCTGCCCCATCGGGTTTCCAAGGCTGTAAATCTTTGTGGAAGCAGACTGCACATCTTTATCCCACAGAGCAGCTGGTGGGTTCAAACTGCCTACGTTTTGGTTAGCAGCTGAGCCGCTTAACCCCTGCACCACTAGGATGAGATGTAATACAAAATAAGGCAATCAGTTCAACAGAGAGATCAGGGAACGAGATAGTCACACCCAGACACATCATAGTAAAAATGCTGAGTCAAAGAAAAAGATAAAATTTTGAGAGCAGCAAGAGAAGAAAGGACTCATCACTTACAAGGGAGTCCCAATAAGATTAACAACTGACTTCTCATCAGGAACAGTGGAGGCCAGTAAAAGACAGCTGTCCTGACTCTCGTGCTAAAGCACATGAATCATAGGTCTCTAGATCTGCAGCCCCAGAAAGGGACTTTCTCAGGTGGTGAATTGTTTGTCAGTGTTTCCTAACTCTGTGTGCACTGCAGACATCACTAATCAGCTAGTTCTCCTTACCTTTGAAACCAGTCTCAGCCTCAGAGTCCTCACAGACTGTCATCCAGCTAGCCAATTCCAGTAGACATGAAATACAGTAGTCACCATCCTACTCTCACTTCACAGGTGAGGAAGTTAAGGGTTGGAACTCACGGAGTTAGTGTGGAAGCAGGCGTGGCTCCTGAGTCTCCGGGCAGCTGGTCACTGCACCACACGGCATTTGTCCAGGTCCAGCTAGCATCATAGTTCCTTTTACATTCCGACCTCAGGAGCTTTATGAATTCTGCGTAACCAACCAATCTTGTTTGTTCTATTCCGTATGAACAGAGAGCCCTAGGCCTGGAACATTCATGCTTGAAAACAAAAAAAAAAAGAAAAGAAATGATTAATTGGCACTGAGAGAGGCTGTTTTAAAAACCCGCTCTCATGTTTCAGGTTTCCCTGTGATGCCTGATTAGTCCCTGGGGTTTGAAATTCTGCTCCTGGACGCACACTCCTCAGTCTTCCTGCAGGCGCAGACTTGGCCCTGCTGTGGAGTGGCTTCCTGCTGTTCTCCCCACTAGTACCCTACGAGGAAAACCTCTCGTCTGTCTCAAGTTTCCAAGGTGGAATTAGCCAGACCAACAGGTGCCTCAGCTTGTGAACTACAGCAAATGTGTATTTGCCCGACACTTATTAACACACCTGACAACTAGGAGCTGACAACTGAGTGTATCTTATGCCTTGGGGTTTTTATTTATTTAGTTAGCTCCCCCTTCCCCGCTCCCCTCCGTTTGACGAATTAGCGCTGAGAGTCCAGATGGCTTGGCAAATCAGTCACGTAACAGAGTCTCCTGGCCCCGACCGAATCGATGGGGAATGTCAGTTGTGGGGTTAGAAAACATCACAGCTCCTGTGGAGAATTCAACAAAGCCTCTTTCCACTGTCCCCACCTACCCTCTTCTCATGCATTTTTCTGTCCCCAGCAAGTCTTTCTCTGCATCCTGGAAGGTTCCCACCTTTCACAGGCCTGCCATCTTGGTGGGGTTGGTGTTGGCATTTGAGAAGGTTTTGATTGCAAATGTTTTCCCTGGCTTACCGACACCAATGCTGGGTGCTGCTACTGCCTTCTCTTCAGCCCCCTAACCATCTTACTCATTTTACTGAGAGACCAGCTTACAGCAAGTACTACTAGATGATGGCTGTCTCCAAGGACTGCCAGGAAAGTATTTTGTAAACAGCTGTGTGCTATATTTCATGGATTATTTAGCTAAATCCACTCAGATTTTCCACAGAAACATCTGTCTCACATATATGGCTTCTTTTAGATGTCATTCCTTCTTTTCAGACCATAGCCTTTTGGGCCAGGAGTAACTTAAAGTGTCAATCTGAGGAAGGTGGAAGCCAGGCACTAGGGGCTTTAGGCACAACACAAACTGCCTTCCATCAAGGTCTTTCCAAAGCTCCCCGCTGCAGGAGGCAGGTGTTTATGCTCTGCCAGCTCTCCTCGAGTGGTGAAGCCATTGGAGATTTACCTTTTGTGCAGCTTTGCTGTAGTGTAGCTTCAACATCACTGTTTCATTTGGTGCATCACTCTGGGCTACCCTTACTTCCTATTTTACTTCTAAATAAAAAAGAAAACACACATTATTCATTGCAATTCAGGGAATGGCTCTTTGCTGGCTTCGGGTTTGGGGCAGTTGCAGAAATGAAAAGGAGGAGCAAGTGTTTGCTTTGTAAGGCATGTCTGAGTGTTTTCAGAGGTAAGATAGTTCCTGGGCCAATAGAATCTCTTCTGAAATGAGGGGAGAGGTTCAAGATTTAGCGAGGCCTTTGTAAAAGCCGAAGAATGCCACCTATACCTGGATGTTCACCGTAGTCTAGTTTTGTCATTTCTGTGGTCAGTCTCTGGGTCAGCCTAGACGCAGAACTCGGAATCTCTTTAGGTTGTTGTTAGAAACAAATCAGTAAACATTTTTGTGTTGATAAGGCTTGATCAGTGATTGAGGTAGAGGATTTTGTAGGAAAGGCGGAGGAGGGGATTCATATCACATGCTCCATCACAAACCACTTCTAAAAATCCCTTTAGACCTATTTGCTCTCCTCCAAAGCCCTCTCCTGGTTGCTTTGGTCCCAGGGGTTTCTGTCTTCTTTCCCTTTTCTGAGCAGCACCTGGCCTCTTCTCTCCTCTAGATGCCTACTAAAACAAAAGATTCACCAGTAAATAGGGTCCACACTTCCTAGTAAGAAATTTTCTACCATATTGCTGTTTGAGGTCCTACTGCCTTAAACACAGTATTACTCCCAAACACATATTGTGCTCTTACCAAGAGAGGTTCTGGTGAACAAAAAGGTCTCCCTCTTGGGACTTTAGTAAATGAGGACTGTAGAGGATGAATGTTACTGAGACTTGAAAGTAATAATGCAGGAATTTTCAGCTTCAACACTATTGACCCTTTGGGCTGTGTTATGGATTGAATTGTGTCCCCCCAAAATGTGTATAAACTTGGCTAGGCCACGATTCGCTGTATTGTGTGATTATCCACCATTTTGTTGTCTGATTTTCCCATGTGTTGTAAATCCTACCTCTATGATGCGTTGTAAATCCTACCTCTATGATGCTAAAGAGGTGGGATTAGGGGTAGTTATATTAATGAGGCAGGACTCAATCTACAAAACTAGGTTGTATCTTAAGTCAGTCTCTTTCGAGATATAAAAGAGAGAAGAGAGGAGAGAGACAGGGGGATCCCCTATCATCAAAAAAGCAGTGCTGGGAGCAGAGCGTGTCCTTTGGACCTGGAGATGCTGTGCTGAGAAGCTCTTTGGCCATGAAAACTGACAGAGAGAGAAAGGCTTCCCCTGAAGCTGGACCCTGAATTTGGAATTCTAGCCTCCTAAACTGTGAGAGAGTACATCTCTCTTTGCTAAAGCCATCCACTTTTGGTATTTCTGTTACAGCAGCACTAGACGACTCAGAAGGGCTGGATAATTCTTCGTTTGTCCTGTGCATGGCAGAGCATTTAGTGGCATTTTGGCCTCTACCAACTAGATACCAGGAGCGCTTCTCTCCTAGCTGTGACAACCAAAACTGCCTCCCGCCGTTGCCAAATGTCCCCTGGGGGGCAAAATTGCCCTGGTGGGAAACCAGTGATCATAAGGAATTCTAAATTCAGGCAGAAGAAACTGCTGGGTCTTGGTAGAGCTATGTCTGCTTTCTTGGAATAATGTATATCCTTAAGGCAGATGACTATGAATAACTTCACATTGGCATAACGCATTTTCTATAGCTCTATTTATATTTATCCTAGATACTTGATTAGGTTATATCTACTATCACACAAATCTTCCTGCTAGGCACGAGCTCTGCTGCTATGTAAGGGGAACCTGGGATCTTCAAAATTCGGTGCTGAATTTATTGGGTAGATGCCTTGCTGTTTTGTTCTTTTTGCTGTGTTGGTAAGAGGAGTCAGCTACTTGGAAGAGAACGGAGATAATTGTAATATTTGAAAGTTTTCCTCTTGGGCCGGGCTCTGGAGGCATATTAGTGCATCCACAAGACATGGTAGATACCACACAGACCATAAAATCTTCTAAGATTCTTCATTTATTCATTTAATAATTATTTTTTATTGTAAAAATACGTATAACACAACATTGGCCAATTAAATGTTTTTTATGTGTACGATTTAGTGACACCAATTACATTAATCATGTTGTGCAGCCATCACCAGTATCTGCTGCCAGATTTTCCATCACCATAACGTTGCCAAATTTTCCATCATCATAAGCAGAGACTCACTGCTTCCTAAACAGTGACTCTCCTCTGCCCTCCTGGTAGCCACTAATACACTTTGGTCTCTATACATTTGCCTATTCTAGATATGTCATGTAAGTGAGATCATACATTATTTGTTCTTTTGTGATTGACTTACTTCATGCACCATAATGTTTTCAAGGTTCATCCATGTTGTAACATGTATCAGGACTTAATTTCTCTTTATGGCTGTGTAATATTCCATGGTATGTGTATACCACATGTAATCATCAAATAATTATTGAACATAGACTGGGTATGTGGGATAAAGCCCAAATAAAACAGACTATAGAGAAGTTGGGTGGGTGAGTCGGATAGCCCTGCCCTTGTGGAGCTTCCATTCCAGTGCATGTACCTGCTTTGAGGAGTACTCCTTGCCCAGTGCTCGTCCTGGAAGGCTGTTGGCTCTTGCTTCTCTGCCACCCCTAAAGTGGCCCTAAAATGTGCTTGGACTAACCCGTGCTTGGACATGGGATGTGGGAGCCCCTCAGTACCCCTCAGGCAGCCCTGGCTGTGGTTCACTTGCAGGATGAGTGGTTGTGGGTTTCAGGTGATTCTAGTCTGGGCACAGATTTTATCTGTACTTTACCTGAAGGTCTGTTTGTCTCACTGTAAACTAGATCAAGGCTTCCCAACCTTTGCCTTGTCTTGGCACATATAGATAATGAATTTCTTTGGAACCCTGGGGCAAATGACCACGGCCAGAGGTAGGGTGACCAACTTGTCCTGGCTTGTCCAGGACATCGTGATTGTAAAGCTGAACTCCCTGTGTCTGGGACTCCCCTTGGTCACGGGCAAATCAAGGGGTGTTGTCTACTCTAGCCAGTGGTGACTGGCTTGAGGACTCCGGTTCCCTAGGCTCTGCCTAGCCTTTGAATTTTGTCAGTAAAAAATTTATGGAAATTTGTTTTCTCTATTGTTATGTAGGTACCTACATAATATCCTGTCTATTGGCTCTTGGCCTCCAAAGCCTAAAATACTTACTATCTAGCTCTTTACAGAAAAAGTTTGGCAACCTCTGTCCAGTAGTCTCATTAGGAATCCATCCCACTTTATTTGTTTTTGCGCTTTTGAAGAAGTAACCAGTAACTAGATATCAACCAACCATCTAGGTGCTGTAGAGTTGGTTCTGACTCGCGGCAACCCCGTGTGTGTCAGAGTAGAACTGTGCTTCCCAGGGTATTCAGTGGTCAAATTTGTAGAAGTAGATTGCCAGGACTTTCTTTGGAGGTACCTCTGGGCATATTATTGGTTAGTAGTTGAGCCCAAACCATTTGTGCCACCCTAACCCTCATCTGATTGTTATTGTTGAGTGAATTCTAACTCATAGTGACCCTATATGACAAAGTAAAACTTCCCCATAGTGTCTCCTGGGCTGTAATCTTTAGGAGAGTGGATTGCTAGGTCTTTTCTCCTGTGGAGCCTCTGGTGGGTTTGAACCGTTGACCTTTTGGTTCGCAGTTGAGTGCTTAACCATTGTACCACCAGGGCTCCTTCAATAATCCGATAAACCAAAACCAAACCTGTTGCCGTCGAGTAGATTCCAACTCAGAGCGAACCTAGAGGACAGAGTAGAACTGCCCCATAGAGTTTCCAGGGAGTGGCTGGTGGATCTGAACTGTCTACCCTGTGGTTAGCAGCCCAACAGTAATCTGAGAAGAGGGTGTAAATCAGGAAGCCCTGGGGTATAAGTATCCTGAGGGCTGAGAGGATGGATACACTGGCATCTGCATGACGCATTTGCTGCACCTCAGTGTGTTGTGACACATGGGCTCGGAAGTTCTAGACTCTAGCAGTCAGGAGCCCCTCAAATCAGAAGGGAAAGAAATAAAACTAAAAAAACAGTAATGAAAACAGTTTGTATTCTGCATCTTCCATGGAATGCCTGGTCTCTTTTCCCTGCTGTTTGGTGTGACTCACATGTTCTCAGCTGGGGTCTCACTGTGGTGTTATTGATCCTAATATGGGGCTGGGAACAAAAGGGTCCCCTGCTGCCATCTCTTCTGATGGTGTGAGCCGACTCGGCCAAACCTTCTGAGGTTTGTCATTGCCACCCAATCTCCCTGTTGTTAGTCTGGCATTGAAGTGAGATCACTAGCATTAGTGTTGCCCCTTCTATCCTAGCTTCGGTCCGTCCTAACTCATCAGCCGCTGAGATGGGAAAGGAACCTCCCTCACCCCAACTCTAATATTTCCCAAACCAAGGGCCTTACTTTACCTCTTGGTATTTCTGCACAGTCCCTAGACCTGTTACTCTTGTTTGACTTCCTCTTCTAATTTCCTAAAATGACTTGTGGAACCTTCCACAAGCACCTGGGGACCCAGGTCTGAAGAAGTACAGGAGATAACCCACAGGGAAAGCACTTAAAAATGTCTGTGGACTGAGTTTGAACTTTGATGGGTGGGAACTCACGGGACATAATGAGGAAAACGAAGCTGTGTTTAGGATTGGGACATCTGGTTGTTTGAACATCCAGCCGCATCTTCTGCTCTCAGCTAGAAGTTCCTTTGATCGCTCTTCTCTTTGTGGGCTGCTGCTGTCTTTGCAGCATTCACCGTCAAAACAGACCAGAAGACCTGCGACGTGGCTGAGCTGGCAAAAACAGTGGCTGCCATCAGCTTTTTAGAACATCTGCAGGGAAAAGCATGTCCATTAAGAGTTTTAGTGTTCAAGTTGAGTTTAGAATCTAGAAATTCCATGAGCCAGGGGTTAAAATCAAGGTATCCTGGCACAGACCCAAGGAACCTGTTCAGTGAAAGCTGAAGCAGCAGAAGCTGAGACTGGAGCCTGCCTGATGGTACTAAGGATGCTGATGTATGAGCGTCCAGATCTTGGCAAAGATGAATTATGACATGCAGCTACTGGAATGTGGCCTTGAAGAATCTTAAAATTGTTTAAAGAAAGACCACTTTTTAAATCAGTTTTTTTTTTTAATTGTGCTTTGGGTTGAAAGTTTAGCCCAAGTTAATTTTTCATACAAAAATTTACACACATGTTGTTATGTGACATTAGTTGCAATGCCTGTAATGTGACAGCACACTCCTCCTTTCCACCCTGGGTTTCTTGTGTCCATTCAGCCAGTGCCTGTCCCTTCCTGCCTTCTCACCCTGCCTCTGGGCAGTAGCTTACTCATTTGGTCTAGTGTATCTGCTTGAAGTAGATAGCACACTCTTCACGAGTATTATTTTATGTTTTATAGTCCAGTCTAATCTTTGTCTGAAGGGTGGACTTTGGGAATGGTTTCTGTTTTGGGTTAACAGAGTGTCCGGTGGCCGTGGCTTCAGGGGTTCCTTCAGTCTCAGTCAGACCATTAAGTTTTGCCTTTTTATGAGAATTTGAGTTCTGCTTTGCATTTTTCTCCTGATCCATCCAGGACTCTCTCTTGTGTTCCCTGTCCAGGTGGTCATTGGTGGTAGCCGGGCACCATCTAGTTCTTCTGGTCTCAGGCTGGTGGAGTTTCTGGTTTATGTGGCCCTTTTGTTTCCTGGACTAATATTTTCCTTGTGTCTTTGGTGTTCTTCATTCTCCTCTGCTCCAAGTGGGTTGGGACTAATTGATGCATCTTAGATGGCCACTTGCAAGCTTTTAAGACCCTGATGCCACTCACCAAAGTGGGGTACAGAACATTTTCTTAATAAACTTTATTATGCCGATTGACCTAGATGTCCCTAAAACCATGGTCCGCAGACCCCAGCCCCAGCTACTCTGTCCCTCAAAGTGTTTGCTTGTGTTCAGGAAACTTCTTAGCTTTTGGATTAGTCCAGTTGTGGTGATTTCCCCTTCATTGTGTGTTGTCCTTCCCTTTACCTAAGATAATTCTTGTTAATGGAAACGCTGGTGGCAGAGTGGTTAAGGGCTACAGTTGCTAACCGAAAGGTTGGCAGTTCAAATCCACCAGATGCTCCTTGGAAACCCTAAGGGGCAGTTCTACTCTGTCTTATCAGTCACTAAGAGTCGGAATCAACTCGATGGCAACAGGTTTTTGGACTATCTAGTTAGTGAATTCTCCTCTCCCTCCCTCCCCACTCTCATAACCATCAAAGAATGTTTTCATTTGTGTTTCAAGCTTTTCTTGGGTTCTTATAATAGAACAACAGATAAAACAGATTTAAAGTATCAGATTGAACCATATGAAATTATAATATTCAACTGTTTTTGACTTACAGGAATGGCAATTTCATGTGGCTCCTAGAAAACTTTTGGTGGTTCTGAAGGACTAAAGGGGTGTTATGGATGATACGTGTGTTAGAGTTGCTGAGGTCCTGCTCTTGGAGGCTCATCCAGGCCTCGGTATTGGGCCTCTCCTGACTTGGCATGGAATAAACTGGGAATCCCATCCCCAATACTAGTTGGTGCTGTAAGCTAGTCTTGCTGCCATAAACTAATTGGGATACAATAAAAACAATAATAATATAAAAATATATATGTTTTAGCACCAAGTACCAGACACTGCTCCAAGCATTTTGTTGTTGTTGTTAGGTGCCATTGAGTCAGTTCCAACTCATAGCGACCCTTGTACAACAGAACAAAACACTGCCCAGTCCTGCACCATCCTCAAAATTGTTGCTATATTTGAGCCCATTGTTGGAGCCACTGTGTCAGTCCCTCTCATTGAGAGTCTTCCCCTTTTTTGCTGACCCTCTGGTTTACCAAGCACAATGTCCTTCTGCAGGGACTGATCCCTCCTGATAACATGTCCAAAGTACTTCAGGTGAAGTCTCAGCATCCTCACTTCTAAGGAGCATTCTAGTTGCACTTCTTCCAAGAGAGACTTGTTCGTTCTTCTGGCAGTGCATGGCATATTCATGCAAAAATGATGCAATGAGATAACGAGTGAACTGTTGTAAGAAAGTAGAGACAGTTTAATTCTCTTGAGAGTTGGCAGTGGTGGGAAAGAGATATATGCAGGCAAGTAGAAGGGCTCACGTGGCTGAAAGCCAGTTGCTGTAGAGGGGACTCCCACTCACAGTGACCCCATGTGTGTCCCAAAGCAGAACTGTGCTACATAAAGTTTTTAAGAGCTGATTTTTCAGAAGCAGATCACCAGGTCTTTCTCCTGAGCACCTCTGGGTAGACTTGAACCTCCAACCTTTCAGTTAGCAGCTGAGTTCTTTAGCTGTTTACAACACCCAGTGACTCCTACATGGCTGAAGGAAAGGGGTTTTTGTTTTCTTAAATATTTTGAGAGAGTTTAGAAGAAGAAATGAGGAAAGGAAAAGTGGGAGTGATAAGTAGAGGAAAAGCAAGACATGAGGCTGGAGGGAGGCACGATGAGTGCCTACAGCTTCTGATAGAGAGGCAGGTGTGTGGATGAGAAAATGACGGGTGCATGGCTGCAATTTTTGTTATCTGTTTATCACTTAAGTTATACTATTTAGAGCTTTATTTTTCACATTATTGATTTTTATTGTACTTGAGTTAGGCTTATGATAGAAGAAACAGAGTGTTTCCAAAATTTTATTTTGTTTAACAATCTGCTGGTAAAAATTCAATAAATGTCAGGGAAGTAGAGCATTGTAACACTCAGTTATTATTAATGGCATTCATTAGATAGTGCGAGATCGTTTTAATAAAACAGCCCCTTTTTCAAGGTTCTTATTTTTGTTTTGTGAAGGGTTTCATAGGTACGTAAAATAAACGGTCACCCACAGTAGCATTTCAATATAAATATTCATTTTTAATTCTTCAGTTTTATAAAATGAATAAACCAATGAAACCAGTATTTCCTGCTCATAGAGACTCTGCTGTGCTGGCTACAGTGTTAGGTCCTTTACACAGTGGGATTAATTCTCTTCCTAAGCTGTGAGGGAGCTTCTGTTATTATTGAGGAGAAACCGTCAAAGATGGCCAGTTGTAAGGCTCAGGGAGGAGATGGATTTTAAAAAATATTTTTGTAGTTTAATTAAAAAAAATAAATGACTGCTTGTTAAGAAAAGAAAAGAAAAGAGCCAATTGTAAAGAAGTATGGCTGAGGCACTTGGGTGCAAACTGCTGACTGAAAGGTTATAGGTTTGGGTTCACCCAGAGGTACCTTGGAAGAAAGGCCTGGCAATCTACTTCCAAAAAACCAGCCATTGAAAACCCTATAGAGCACAGAGCACACTCTGATACTGTGGGGTTGCCATGAGTTGGGTCACTAGGAGTTGGAGTTGACTTGATGGCAACTGGTTCATAAAGAAGTAAAGACAACAGGGTGACCTTTATTAAGAGTTCAGTAAGTATTATCCCAGCCATTGTCAGTTTCTCGTCTTTCGCCGTGTAAAGTTTTTAGAATGTTTTAAAAAGGGTAATCTTTATTATATATTCAATTTTGTAATTTGCCATTCCATTCAGTCTTCATACTTTCTAACAATTTAAAATAGAAAATATTTTACCTATTACCATTTTTTCCAGTCATACAAATCTGATTTTTTTATGCATAAGATTTCCACAGGATTCAAAGAAACCAATCAGCTGGACCAACGACCAATTTCCTAAAAAAGTTTTAATAATAAACCAGTTGTTTGATAAGTACTATTTTTTATTGGGAGAAATTAAGGTTTTTGTCACTTGTTTCGAGTGCTATTTTAAAGATTTTTTTTTGCTATAAGTAAAGAAATGTGTCAAAATTGCCTTTTCCTAAATTCAAACCGTGATGGAGAGGTGGTTGGGAGATGGTCTAAAAATGAAACAGTTTATACAGAAGCAGTAACTTGGTTTTGTTTGGAAGGCCATAAATTTTCATAACATTGTGCCTTTCATAGCTCATAGCTCCCTGGCCTGTGATTTATGCTCTGCCTGGTCAACAAGGTTAGGTAGCCAGGTGTCCCAGATTTAGATGTAGAAAAATGGTGAGGTTTTAGCCATCACCATAGCAAATTATTGGGATTAACAATTTTCTGTAGCAGAGTTGGGAAGGTAACCTCCTCTTGCCCAGTTGATAAGCTTCTGAAATGTTGTTTGCAGGCTGTTAACAGCCTGTTGTTGTTGGTGCCATCGAGTCAATTCCGATTCATAGTGAGCCCGTGTGATAGAGTAGAACTGCCCCATAGGGTTTTCTTGGCTATAATCTTTATGGAAGCAGATCTCCAGGTCTTTCTTCCGAGGAGTTGCTGGGTGGGTTTGAACCAACAAAGTTTCTGTTAGCAGTGCCTAACCTTTTGTGCCACCAGGGCTCCTTATTGAGAGCCTAGAGCTAAGTTTTCCTCATGGGTTACTTTGAATGGATAAAGAGCAGCTAATAAGTTGTGAACTGTGATCTACCAGTTAGCTAGGATTTCAGGAAGAAACAAAGAGAAGCATTCAGAAACTTCACGTAATAATCTCAGTAGTTTATTTATATTCCAGAACTTACAGAGTCCTCCAGTTTGCCCTTCAATCTATTTCTTTTCATAAATCTCTGCCTTAGTGGGTTTATGTTAATGGTGGAGGAACAACTCAGAAAAGAAGTTTGAGAATGGTCGCACACCTTGAAAAATGTAATGAATGTCACTGTGTTGGACATGTAAAAACTTGAATTGGTGTGTGAGTTCCCTGTGCAGTCTCAACAACAACAACAACAAAAACTTATGGAACTACAGAACATCGTCTGATTGGCTTGCTTTGGACATGTCATCAGGATGGATCAATGGCTGGAGGACATCACGTGGGGTGTCTTAGAGGGCCAGTGAGGGTGAGGGGGACCACAGGGAGAGGAATTGACACCACAGCCACAATAGACTCGAACGTGCTAGTTAGTGGTTGTGAGGATGACACAGGACTGGGCAAGGTTTTGTTCTGTTGTACGTAAGGTCGTCATGAATTGGAGTCACCTCGATCACAGCTATCTCCCTTTCCATCCATATGTATATATACACACACACATATACTAAATTAGGCTGTCAGTTTTTACTGCATGAACAAGGAATATTTCTTTTACTCAAAAACAAACAAAAAACCCCAAAACACTCTGCCTTTATTTACCTTGTTTTCTCCTCTTTCACTTCAAACCCTGAAAGTAAGTTGATACTTTTTATTTTTGTTCTCTTGACTCTTTTTAAAATTTTTTTCTTACTTTATTGAGAATATATAGAGCAAAACATACACTAATTCAATAGTTTGTTTATACATGCACAATTCTTCTATAGAATCTTTGATCAAAATGTTCCTTGATGGTAGCTGGTCTCATGGCAATGGAGGCAATTAGCCATACATTCTACATCCTCCTCCTATCCCTGACTTCCTTCTTCCTCTGTTGCTCCAGGTGAGCAGGTGAATAGAGACCGGTTGTGCCTTGGATGGAAACCCTGGTGGTGTTGTGGTTAAGTGCTATGGCTGCTAATCAAAGGGTCGGCAGTTCAAATCCACCAGGCGCTCCTTGGAAACTCTATGGGGCAGTTCTACTCTGTCCTATAGGGTCGCTATGAGTCAGAATCGACTTGGTGGCTCTGGGTTTGGTTTTTTTTGGGTGCCGTGGATACATTGTTCTCTTGACTCTTGATTGTATCTTTCTCTTCTTATCAACTCTCCCTCTAATATCCCTATTTTTCCCTCTGGTTTTGCCCCTTGTGTAGAATTTTTTTCCCATTTTTTTCTTAGAGTTTGAACCTGAAACCCCAAGCCCTGGGAAAATACCCTAATACTTGACCATTTGCCATGTGGGAACGTTTGAGAATTTTCTGCTGCCCTTCTCACTGTGAGAGCTCAGGACTAAGAAGGGAGCAGGTTCTTCCCTGGAGCCTTTGGAGGAGCCTTGCACAGCTGCTGACATCTGGGGATTGCGGCAAGGAAGAGAAACAACTTCCTCTATCTTCTGTTTTATTCAGTCTCGAGTTGACTTGTCTTCTGCTGCTTCTTGAGTCATTCTCTGTATCTTGGTATAAATCATTGAGAGCACCACCCATTTAGACAAGAAGCAGCTCAGATTTCTTTTCAAGGTCAAAAAGAAAGTGGGATTTGGAAATGAAACCTTTAGAATTTGGGGAGACTGTGTGCATTTTGTAGGTTAAAAAAAAAAAGGTTAGTCAGTATGTAAATGGTAAGTTGAACTGGCGTGATATGTAGGATGTGGCCTGTGACTGGGAAACAATCTTATTTTTTTCCTCCCATTTTCCTTACGAAATTTATTCAACAGAAGTAACCTTTGCTGGCTGCTGGATGAAAACTCTGGTCGACGTATGGCTCTTTTTACTACTCTGGGGTAATAATAGTGTCATAATCGCTTTAAGTTGCAAACATGATCTCAATTCATCAGTTAGAATGCATATCCTAGGGAATGACAATTTAAAATATAATTTTACCTATTACCACTAATATATTATAACATTTCATTTTCTTTCCCCATCTCCCAAGCTGGCTGCTTGTAGGGGAAACGGGGGCATGGTCTTTCACTGTTCCTCTGCTTGCATTTCTCCCTACTCTCAGCTTGCTAAGCAAAATCTGGGTCTGGAGACAAGTTAGGATGATAATTAGGGAGCAAGAGAGAACAGTGCTTCTCAAACTTGACTGTGCATGAAAATAACCTAGAGACTGTGTCAAAAATGAGGATTCTGTTTGGACTGGTCTCGGGTGGAGCCCGAGGTTCTGCATTTCTAGCAGGCTCCCGGGCGGTGCTGATGCCACTGCTGGTTTGCAAGCCATATTTTGAGCAGTAAGGACCCAGTAGTAAGGACTGTGTTTTCAGGGAGAGTTTACACAAAATATTAGCTTCCCATTTAACAATTTCTACACAAATTATTCAGCGACATTGGTTACATTTTTCACAGATATGTCAACAGTCTTACTAATTCTGTTCTGGTTGTCACATGAGTTCTTTTTTAACCCTGTATGTATTTAAGCAAAATGTTCACTTTAACATTTCTTCATTAGCCAATTTGTGTAAAGCTAAGCTAGTTACTACAGCTGCTAACCAAAAGGTCGGTGGTTTGAATCCACCAGGTGCTCCTTGGAAACTCTATGGAGCAGTTATACTCTGTCCAACAGGGTTACTATGAGTCCAAATCAACCCGATGGCAATGGGTTTTTTTTTTTTTTTTAAGGTAGTTACTCAACTGCTCCAGAGTTAGGGTTAGGGACTGATTTGCTCATTAAATCTCAGATGCCAGTGATTATAAGGTAAGTCATTATTTTATGGGCTGCTAAGAGGAATTTCACCCTGGTGGTGTAGTGATTAAGAGATATGGCTACTAACCAAAAGGTTGGCAATTTGAATCCACCGGGCACTCCTTGGAAACTCTATGGGGCAGTTCTGCTCTGTCCTATAGGGTCACTATGAGTCGGAATCGACTGGAAGGCAACAGGTTTGGGTTTTTTTTGGCTAAGAGGGGGAAATGCCGACAAACTAGGATTTCAGAAATGTTAAAATACGAGTTTCAGAACTGAGGAACTTTGGTAGTTTCTCTGACTCCATACCAGTTTCTACACTTAGTGTTTACTCTGTGCTAGGTATTTTTTCTGCAAGGTAGGTGCTATGATTATCTATTCTACAGCAGCTTGGAGTGGCCAAATTTCCTTATGTGGCTCAGCTGCTGGAACTTGAACCCACGTCTCTGAAGAGCCCAGACTCTCAACTCCACCCCATGGGAAGGGCTATTGCCTTTGAGGAAAATTCTCCCCCTGTGCTGTCTCTGTTGATGCTCGCTTGAGATAATTGCACCTATAATAGTGACCTACAATAGTAGCTGTGCCTACTGTTTTATTTCCTTTTTACCCACAGCTTCGTTGAGACTGGCTTCTTGTTTTCATCACTCTAGTGAAGTGGCGTCTTGAAACTTAATGACCTTTTTTACTGCCAGATTCAGCAATCCTTTCAGTTTGCATTTTCCTTGACCTTGTCTCTCTCTGACACAGTCTACCACCCTCTCCTGTGTTTCTGTGTAGGTGTCTTTTTATCTTTAATGCTTCTCTGACTATGTGTAAATTATATTTCAGTTAATGTGTTTGTCACCAGCCCTTTGCTTCACAACCATGTACTGGAAGTCTTTTAGAGGAATCCAGGCTGCCCTCAAATCCTTACAGAATGAAAGTCATGTATTTGGAGTGCAGTAAAAACTACTGCTTTGAAAGGTTGGATCTTGCTAGAAACTTCTCTTCTTTGCTCCCACTCTGTGCATATTTTTATCATTCAGCTTACAGTGTTATATTCTAATTGTCTCCACTTGTCTGTGTACCCTACTTGACTAAAATCCTTGTGGGCAGGGACTGTGTTTTATTTATTTTTGTTCCTCCACCCCTGTCTAATGTCTGGCACATAAATGATCCCACACTGCTGAGACAGGACCACAATCCATTATTTCTGCAGCAAAAGAAGCCATTTTCAGATAGCTGTCTTGTGTTGCAAGGGAATTTCACTGAGGACTCTAGGTCCAGGGACAGGTCAACCTGAGGAGAGTTGGGAGGATATCTTTTCTCTGTTTTATATGGAGGCCTCACTGGTCCCAGGTTGAAATTGCTCTTGAATTATTTGCTTTTTGTGTGTGTGTGTGGTGAATTTGGAGTTCTGATTTTGCACCTAGGGGTAAAAGAGCCTTTATAAATTCTCATGGACTCCAGACTTTCTGAAATTTGAAGTCTTCTAATAGGAAAAAACAACAACAAAAAATCTAAACATCAGGGTCATTGTATTTTTTTTACCTGATGCTGTCAACTTGATTCCTACTCTTGGTCACCCTATAATGTCATTTAAAAAACAGTCGGATCAAGGGTTGTTTGGTTAAGAGGTTCCTGTCAAAAAATAGTTCTCCAGGAGGCTATTGCGGTCTTAAAATGATGCAAGCCAGGAAGAAATTAGGCTTTCCTCTCTATGTGCTAGAATGACTGCCTCTCGTCATTGTCCTTTCTTGCTGGGTCACTTTGGTTAGATTTAATTCTGTTCTTAGTCTGCTATGACTATGAAAAGCCACAGTTATTGATAATTTAGCCATGTCACAAAGCTGTTTTTAAGAAAAATCAATTTAAATCTTTTTTGAAAGAGGAAAATGACAAAATCATTGACCTTGCCATAAATAATTTTACAGTTTGATTTTAGAGTCCATTATACCTTTTTCTCCTTTTTTTTAAAATCAAATGATTTGTGTTCAATACAAACAGCAGTTTTTTTTTTAAGCCATTAATTTAACATCTGTGTCAGAGCTGTGGATGCAGACCGTTGAGAAACAACCCTGGCAGCCGCAGAGGCCACGGGGGGCAGTGTGACAGAAAGGCCAGTAGAGGGCACTGGACTGTTTGAGATAACTTTCCAAGAGATGGAGAGAATCCTGTTTACCAGCCTTCAGGAAAAAAAAAGGGGGTGGGGGGGCAAACGAACACGGCACTTTTTTTGTTTGATTGTTTTTTAATCTCTCTAACTCTGTTAGAGGCACTGTGAAATTAAAAAAAAAAGTGAAAACGGAAAATTCATCAGCTGTCTCTAGGTCCAAATTCTAGGCAGTGGAAGTTTTCGCCTATGGCTGTCTATCAGCTGCAGAGGACTTACCCAGCCTGATGTCTGGCTCCTGCTCTCTCCCTAATACATTTCAGCTTGCCTGGGGGTAATGGTAAAAGAACTTATATTCTCTGAGGGTTGGATTTTGAAAGTAATATGACTCTTTTAACTTTGTAGAAGACGTTTGGAATAAAAGAAATCCTGACCATACAGTTGTTTTGTTTTTCCCTGTGGAATTCTGATTCCCTCCATCCCTCTCTTCCTCCTTTCTTTCATTCTTTGAAAATTGAAGCAGGTGAGTTAGTTCTATAGTCTTTAGGGGGAAATGTTTGCCATTTCTTCCCTTGGGATCCTCAGAGACCAAGATGGTCTCTTGTCCCCTGCCTTGTCTCCTCTCCTTTCTCCAGAGACCTCAGTTTGGAGGAAGGAAGCTGGGGCAGTGCGTGTTGCCTGAGCTTGGAAGGCATCGTCAGTGGCCTGCTGGTTGCTTGGGTTCCTCTCGGCTACCTCTCCTTCCAGGGCACCTACTTTTGGCATGTGGCCAAGTGTCATACCTCTTTATCTCAGCCCTGGGCACGCTTTCCTTCCTCACGCCATACATCTCTCCCCAGTAGGTTTTTGGGCCTCTGGTATTGTTGTCTCCAGAAATTGTTTCAGATTTATCCCTCAAATAATGCACAGCTGTTACAGCTGACTGGCTAAGCAGGCGTTTTTTTATTGGCACAGGTCCAAAAAAAAAAAAAGCACCTCATAAAAACAACCTGCAGTTATATTATCAAAGAAAAGCAAAAAATTAGTAATCATCTTAGAACTTCCAACTTTGTTAGAAAAATATAAAAGTCTTGGAGCAAGGAATGTGCAAACTGTTCCCTCTGAATTTGTCTGCACTTTTGTATTAAACCAAATTCACCTGTTATGAAACAGTTACAAATTTAGAAAACCCCACTCAAATTATTACTTAATGGTCCCAGGTTTGGATTTGATTTCTTTAGGGATAATAATTTATCTGTGATTTTAGATAGAGTCATATGTCTTAAACAGGAAAAGTTGCCATGGATTGAATTGTGTCCCCTAAAAATGTTTGTCAACTTGGCTAGGCCATGATTCCCAGTATTGTGTGGTTATCCTCTGTTTTGTGATCTGATGTAATTTTCTTATGTGTTGTAAATCCTAACTTCTATGATGTTAATAAGGCACGATTAGAGGCAGTTATATCTATAGGATTAGGTTGTGTCTTAAATCAATCTTTTCTGAGATATAAAAGAGAGAATCCAGCAGAGAGATAAGGGGACCTCATCACCACCAAGTAAGAAGTGCCAGGAGCAGCATGTCCTTTGGACCCAAGGTCCTAGACCAGGGGAAGACTGATGCCTAGGACCTTTCCCCAGAGCTGACAGAGATAGAAAGGCTTCCCCCGGAGCTGGCACCCTGAATTTGGACTTCTAGCCAACTTCCAGCCCTCATGCATCTGTGAGTCCCCCACATATCTGTCTGTCATACTGTGGGAGCTCGTGTGTTGCTCTGATACCAGCAGGGTCACCCATGGAGGACAGTTTTCAGCTGAGCTTCCAGACTAAGAAAGACTAGGAAGAAAGACCTGGTGCTCTACTTTTGAACAGAATTAGCCGGTGAAAACCTTTTGAATAGAAGAGAAACACTGTCTGATCTAGTGCTGGAAGATGAGCCCCTCAGGGTGGAAGGCACTCAAAATACTGCTGGAGAAGAGCTGCCTCCTCCAAGTAGAGTCGACCTTAATTACATGAATGGAGTCAAGCTTTCAGGACCTTCATTTGCTGATGTGGCAGGACTCAAAATGAGAAGAAACAGATGCAAACATCCATTAATAATCTGAACCTGGAATGTACAAAGTATGAATCTAGGAAAGCCGGAAATCATCAAAAATGAAATGGGACACATAAAGATTGATATCCTAGGCATTAGTGAGCTGAAATGGACTGGTATTGGCCATTTTGAATTGGACAATCATATGGTCTACTATGCCGGGAATGACAGCTTGAAGGGGAATTGTGTTGCATCCATCGTCAAAAAGAACATTTCAATATCTATCCTGAAGTATAGTTCTGTCAGTGATAGGATAATATATATACACCAACAAGGAAGACCAGTTAATATGACTATTATTCAAAGCTACACACCAACAACTAAGGCCAAAGATGAAGAAATTGAAGATTTTTACCAGTTTCTGCAGTCTGAAATTGATTGAACATGCAACCAGTATGTATTGATAATTAGTGGTGACATTAACGCGAAAGTTGGAAACAAAGAAGAAGGATGGGTAGTTGGAAAATATGGCCTTGGTGATAGAAACCATGCTGGAGATCGCATGATTGAATTTTGCAAGACCAACAACTTCTTCATTGCAAATACCTTTTTTCACCAACATACACAGTGACTATAGACATGGACCTCACCAGATGGAATACACAAGAATTAAATCGACTACATCTGTGGAAGAAAAAAAACTCAATATTAGTTAGAACAAGGCCAGGGGCCAACTGCAGATCAGACAATCAGCTACTCATATGCAAGTTTAAATTGAAACTGAAGAAAATTAGAACAAGTCAACGAGAGCCAAAGTACAAACTTGAGTATATCCCACCTGAATTTAGAGGTCATCTCAAGAATAGATTTGAAGTGTTGAACATTAATGACAGAAGACCAGATGAGTTGTGGAATGACAACAAGTACATCATACATGAAGAAAGCAAGAGGCCATTAAAAAGACGGGAGAGGAAAAAAAGACCTAAATGGATGTCAGAGAAGACTCTGAACCTTGCTCTTGAATGTTGAGTAGCTAAAGCAAAAGGAAAAAATGAAGTAGAAGAGCTGAACAGAAGATTTCAAAGGGTGGCTTGAGAAGATAAAGTATCATGATGACATGTGCAAAGACCTGGAGAAAGAAAACCAAAAGGGAAGAACACGCTTGACATTTCTCAAGCTGAAAGAACTGAAGAAAAAATTCAAGCCTTAAGTTGCAATACTGAAAGATTCATGGAGAAAATATTAAACGACGCAGGAAGCATCAAAAGAAGATGGAAGGAATACATGGAGTCACTATATCAGAAAGAATTGGTTGACATTGAACCATTTCGGGAGGTAACATATGATCAGGAACCGATGGTGCTGAAGGAAGAAGTCCAAGCTGCACTGAAGGGTTTGTTGAAAAACAAGGCTCTGGGAATTGATGGAATACCAATAGAGATGTTGAGATGTTTCAACAAATGGATGTGGTGCTGGAAGTGCTCACTTGTCTGTGCCAAGAAATTTGGAAGACAGCTACCTGGCCAACTGACTGGAAGAGATCCATATTTATGCGTATTCCCAAGAAAGGTGATCCAACTGAATGCCGAAATTATTGAACAATTTTATTAATATCACATGCAAGCAAAATTTTGCTCAAGATCATTCAAAAGCTGCAGCAGCAATATATCAACACGGAACAGTATCTAGACAGAAATTCAAGCTGTATTTAGAAGAGGACGTGGAACCTGGGATATGATTGCTGATGTTAAATGGATCCTGGCTGAACACAGAGAATACCAGAAAGATGTTTACCTGTGTTTTGTTGACTTTGCTAAGGCATTTGACTATGTAGATCACAACAAATGATGGATAACCTTTCAGAGAATGGGAATTCTGGAACACTTAATTGTGCTTATGGGGAATTTGTACTTGGATCAAGAGGCAGTCGTTGGAATAGAATAAGGGGATACTGCATGGTTTAAAGTCAGGAAAGGTGTGCGTCACGACTGTATCTTTCACTATACATATTTAGTCTGTATGCTGAACAAATAATCTGAGAAGCTGGACTATATGAAGAAGAATGGGGCATCAGGATTGCAGGAAGACTCATTAACTACCTGTGTTATGCAGGTGACACAACCTTGCTTGCTGAAAGTGAAGAGGACTTGAAGCACTTGCTAATGAAGATCAAAGACCACAGCCTTCAGCATGGATTGCACCTTAACATAAAGAAAACAAAAATCCTCACAACTTGACCAGTGAGCAACACCATGATAAATGGAGAAAAGATTGAAGTTGTCAAGGATTTCATTTTACTTGTATACTTGGATCCACAATCAACAGCCATGGAAGCAGCAGTCAAGAAATCAAAAGACACATTGCACTGGCTAAATCTACTGCAAAAGACCTCTTTAAAGTGTTGAAAAGCAAAGATGTCACCTTGAAGACTAAGGTGCACCTGCCCCAAGCCATGGTGTTTTCAATCACATCATATGCATGTGAAAGCTGGACAATGAATAAGGAAGACCGAAGGAGAATTGACACCTTTGAATTGTGGTGTTGGTGAAGAATATTGAATATACCATGGACTGCCAAAAGAACGAACAAGTCTGTCTTGGAAGAAGTACAGCCAGAATGCTCCTTAGAAGCAAGAATGGCAAGACTATGTCTCACATACTTCAGACATGTTATCAGGAGGGATCAGTCCTGGAGAAGGACATCATGCTTGGTAAAGGAGAGGGTCAATGAAAAAGAGGAAGAATCTCAGCAAGATGAATTGACACAGTAGCTGCAACAATAGTTTCAAGCATAGCAACAACTGTGAAGATGGCACAGGACTGGGCAGTGTTTGGTTCTATTGTACATGGGGTCGCTGTGAGTCAGAACCAACTCGACGGCACCTAACAACAACAACAGCCAACTAAATTGTGAGAGAATGAACTTCTGTTTGTTAAAGCTATCCACTTGTGGTATCTGTGTTATAGCAGCACTAGATGACTAAGACAGTTGTCAAATAACTTATTTATTCATGTGGAACTAGTGGCCAGTATGTTGGCCAAGGCAAGCCAGCTGTAACAGAGGTGGAGAATAGCCATAAAGAAGGCTGAGAAAAGATAAATGAGACCTGAGAGGAACCAGCAGGAAGAAGGAACGAGAACGGGGAAAAGCAAATAAGAGTTGTAGAGTAAGATTTGTTTTTAAGAATTTATTTATTTATTATTACCCATTGCCATTGAGTTGATTCTGACTCATAGCAAGCCTATAGGACAAAGTGTAACTGCCCCATGGGGTTTCTAAGGAGTGGCTGGTGGATTTGAGCTTTTGGTTAGCAGCCGAGCTCTTAACCACTGTGCTATCAGGGCTCCAGAATTTATTTTAGGGTTTGTTAAATAATTATAAGAAAGATAATTTATAGAATATGTAAATGAATATAAAGCATTAAGTTAAGATGAAAATTGTTTCCTTCTCCTGAGAAGTAAGAAATAGGTAAGGGAATGAAATAGTGTTAAACTCTTTGTAAATCCTGCTGTTGCTAAAGCACACCTACCATTTGCTCTGAAAACCTGACGTGTTTCAGCTCTCTAGCTATAAATGCTGAAGATACAAATTGTTTTATAATAAATTTCCCAAGTGGTCTTTTACTATACGCCACACCAGAACGCTGGATCTCATAGGCAATCAAAGCATTGTTGGTCAGATGATGTACAGAGGGCACCTCTCTCTATGGATTACATATGATTGAGGTTTGATGTAAGTTCTTAAAATCTGAATTTTCATTCTCAATAGAATTCTGTTTTGAGCTCACCTTTTTGTTAATAATCGCTGGGTGCCATTAGTGTCTGGTCTGTCCTATATGGTAGAAGACTGGCCATAGAAAGCCTGTGGTAACGTGAGTCTTTGGCTGTGACACAGGAGAGCCTTAGGCATTTCTCTGTTGCATCAGGGCCTCTTGCCTGTCTCAGGCATGGTTGTTGCAGATGTCCATATCTTACAGACGGGTGGAGAGGAGCATTGCCCTGCATGCAGTGGACACGTACCAAGACCTATGTCCTAAGATGTGCATAGTTCAGCAATAAGGGTATAACCCAATGAGCTAGAGCCACTCAGGACCTTAGCAAGGGGTGTGTTTAGACATCTAGGAGGAGAGTTGGCTCAGTCAAAGCCTGAGGATGCCATGACTAAGTGGCCTCAGGTGACCTGCACATCCTCTTCTGGAGGGTGAGATACTGAGGGGAGTGGTTGTGGATAGAGGTACAGGGAAGCTGATTTCAGGAGTCAGAGATAAGGGATTTCCCTCTTGGTGGAAGTTTGTGGGGGGAGGTATGACAGATGCTTTGGTTTTGGAAGCAAGATCTTCCATCAAGATGGGACTGACTACAGTCCTTCTATCAAGAAAGCTGAGCACTAGGGAGGGCTGGGGTCATCAGTGGGAGTTTTTGTAGGGGTATATAGGGAAAGGAAAGGCAGTAGCGCTAATTATTTCATTCTTTGACCCCTTTCTTCTCCTTAAGACTTAGGGAACAGTGCCTTGAAAGTGCACTGAGAGGTGAGTAGAGCCAAGTGTTCTTCTGCTGTAAGTGGGAAAGAAGAAGTTTTATTGAGGAGTTCTCACCATTTCCAGGGAAGTGATTTCCAAGGCAGAAGGACGGCAAGTGTGAGAAGATGCCTAGAAAGAGAATGATGAATATCTTTGTGGGGGACTGGTAGTGGTGACCTCCTACCCTGTAGCAGAGTGTGTATGCCTTTGGCTGGTTGCATCTGTGAATAGTTGGCATTAAAGAAGCAATAGAAGCCTGCTGGGCAGCTAAAGTAGCAATGAGCAATCTACTTTTTGTGCCAGAGACTGATCTTGTGGGTTCTTAGCCTCCACCCAGATGGCTGAAGCTACTTCACATATGACCTTTGCATAAATGTGGTATTATTTTAAGGATTTCTAAGGGATGGGGCAACCAAACCCCATAAATCTATTTCTATCTACTAGATAATCCAATTTATTCCATGGTATGTGGAATGAAAGATAAAAGTTGACACAATCAAAAGAAATACACATTTGATTTCAGAGTAATTGAATGGAAACTAGAAAATGAAAATGCATTAATTCTAACAGTGGCTTTAAACAGAATAAACTATGGACTTTTCAAAGGATTATGATTATCCTTAGTCATGCTAAAATGAAGCTTGAAGCAATTATGAGTAATACAGATGTATTATGAATACCAGCTGTACCCAGGTTTTGATTATATAAGAAAACAGGCTTAAACTTTGGCAGATGTCAAACCTAAAAGTTCAAGTAAATCCAAGTTTTTAAATACTGAAGATGTTGAGAGCCTTTCTGTTTGAAGAACCCTGATTTTCCCTCCACAGGCAATATGCTGAAATTGGAATGATCCCAGCGATCACCAACCGTGACTCTTTTTTAGAAACAAGCAGTGCCGTTACTTTTCCGAATCCTCAAATTTATCTTTTTTCCAGCACATTGTGTTATCATTATCTGTGTTTTACTGCTAAAAATACTGAGATTTAAGAGGTTAAATAGCTTGCTGAAAATTATGTAGCAATTAAATGACAGATTCAGGACTTGGATCTGGAAATCTGACTTCAGAACCTGTCCTCCTAGCTACTGTGTGTTATTATCTCATGGACACTGTTATGGACTGAATTGTGTCCCCCCAAAATATGTGTCAACTTGGCTAGGCCATTATTCCCAGTATTGTATCTTTGTCCTCTATTTTGTGATCTGATATAATTTTCCTATGTGTTGTAAATTATAACCTCTATGATGGTAATGAGGCAAGATTAGAGACAGTTATGTTAATGAGGCAGGACACAATATACAGGATTAGGTTGTATCTTCAGTCAATCTCTTTTGAGATATAAGAGAGAGAAGTGAGCATAGAGGAGAGGGACCTCATACCACCAAGAAAGAAGAGTCTGGAGCACAGCATGTCCTTTGGACCTGAGGTCCCTGCATTGAGAAGCTCCTAGGCCAGGGGAAGACTGATGACAAAGACCTTCCCCTAGAGCTGACAGAGAAAGTCTTCCCCTGGAGCTGGTGCCCTGAATACGGACTTCTAGTTTCCTAGACTGTGAGAGACTAAATTTCTCTTTGTTAAAGCCGTCCACTTGTGGTGTTTCTGTTATAGCAGCACTAGATGACTAAGACAAACACATTTAGTGTTGTTCTGTTGCTCATTAGGGAAAAAACTCATCTTCATGTGTACCTAATGACTGGACATCCGGAATATGAAGGCTAGTCAGTGTGGTCTGGCTGATAAGGGTCAGATGAGGCTGAAGAGGGGTGGCTTTATGACCAAAAAACATTTAAAAAGACAGGGAGAAAATATGAATTGGTCCTAGAGAGAAGCAATTGAGTAATTTCCTGGACTGATTCCACTTCTTCGTTTCCTTTTTTTAAAAAGTAATTTTTAAAAATTTGCTAGACCATCCTCCGTCTGGAAACCCTGGTGGCATAGTGGTTAAGTGCTATGGCTGCTAACCAAAGGTTGGCAGTTCAAATCCATCTGGCTCTCCTTGGAAACTCTATGGGGCAGTTCTACTCTGTCCTATAGAGTCACTATGAGTTGAAATTGACTTCATGGCAACGGGTTCATTTTGTTTCAAGTTTATATCCTCTAATTGTGGGGCTCACAGATGTTAATTCATTATGTTAAAAATGTAGGTTTTAATGGTGCAATCTTAAAAGGCACAAACGACGAGTAACAATTAGTTCTGTGGCTCCTGGCCAAAATGTGCTAATGCCTAAATTCGTCTAATATTTCACTTGGCCAGACTGTAGGACGGAGTTCGACAGTAATTGTCTTTGCATCTTGACTCTCAGCAGCACATCTCTCAACCAAGGAAATGAGCATCTGTCTGGGCCTCTCTTCTTCCTGCACCATTTGGTTTTAATAACACTTACAGTCTTTCCCATTATTTGGTTTACGTGGAACCTGTTCACTTGTTCATTCATTTTGCCATTTAGTCCTTCCTTTCTTCTCCCTAGAAAGGGGAAGGGACCCCTGATCTTAGCTATTCACTGAGCAGAGTGAAGAGGCAGTCGTTAGAGAATGAGCACACCCGCCCAAAAGAGGCAGAAATCCTGTGAATGCCACTCAGTTATTCTATAATCCATAAAATGGAGATGTTAATCTTTCTTTATCTAAAAAAAAAAAAAATTTAGCTACTAAGAAATAGGGCAATGCCAGCTGATATCTGGATTACAGTATTTTAAAGATGATGATAAATTTTCATTAGGATGTTAGTGAATCAGGACTTCAGAAGTGAAGATGAAAGCTGAAACTCCAGTGTTCAGCATGCAGGGGAAGAGAATGTTTGAAGTGTAGCACTAAGTGGCTCTTCCTTTTAATAGATGGGAATAAAGTGGTCTCTATTCAAGAATTATCTAGTATGTCTGTATCTCAGGAGGGTCTTTCTCGGAAGTGGGTCTTTTCTCTGGGGACCCTGGAAGTGGAGGTGTTCTACTCTGTTGTTTCTTTTCACAGCCCTGAGAGCATATTTGATACCTTTGGATGTTCTGTTCAATTTCCCTGCTTTTGAAGCTGTGGAAAACCCAAACTATCAACGGAGGGGAAACTTGGGTAAGAATGAGTGTGGAGATGACTGAGTCATTGCAATGCTCTCTGATTTTCATTCTGGCTAGCCAAGAACAGTGTGTGTACAAAAATCCCCCAGTCCTGTTTGGAGACTTCTGATATCTGATAAATGATTAACAGCCTGGGCTGCTGGTTCCCCCTCCCTAACCCAGCACTAATATGCCACAGAAGCCAGAGGGAAGCCAATGGGTCTGGAACACTAATAAAAACAGTCTCTGAGAAAACCTGAGGCAAAGAGTGTGGCTGTGTGGATTTCAGTGTGTAGGAAATAGCAGACTAGTATGGAACAGTTCTGAACACTGTTGTTGTTAGGTTCTGATGAGTTGCTTCTGACTCATAGCAACGCTATACACAGCAGAACAAAACACTGCCTGGTCCTGCATCATCTTCGCAATCATTATGTTTGAGCCCATTGTTGCAGGCACTGTGTCAATCCATCTCGTTGAGGGTCTTCCTATTTTTTTTTTTTTTTATAATTTTTATTGTGCTTTAAGTGAAAGTTTATAAATCAAGTTAGCCTCTCACACAAAAACCCATATACACCTTGCTACACAGTCCCAATTACTCTCCCCCTAATGATACAGCCCGCTCTCTCCTTCCACGCTCTCTTTTCATGTCCATTTTGCCAGCTTCTAACCCTTCCACCCTCTCATATCCCCTCCAGGCAGGAGATGCCAGCATAGTCTCAAGTGTCCACCTGACCCAAGAAGCTCACTCATCACCAGCATCCCTCTCCAACCCATTGTCCAGTCCAATCCATGTCTGAAGAGTTGGCCTCGGGAATGGTTGCTGTCCTGGGCCAGCAGAAGATTTGGGGGCCACGGCCACTGGGGTCCTTCTAGTCTCAGTCAGACCATTAGGTCTTTCTATTTTTTGATGACCCTCTACTTTACCAAGCATCGTATCTTCTCAAGGGACAAATTCTTCCTGATAACATGTCCAAAGTATGTGGGATGTAGTCTCACCATCCTTGCTTCTAAGGAACATTCTAGTTGTACTTCTTCCAAGACAAATTTTTTGTTCTTTTGGCAGTCCATGGTATATTCAATATTTTTCGCCAACACCACAATTCAAAGGCGTCAACTCTTCTTCAGTCTTCCTTATTCATTGTCCAACTTTCACATGCATATGAGGCGATTGACAACACCATCCCTTGGGTCAGGCCCACCTTAGTCCTCAAGGTGACATCTTCACTTTTTAACACTTTATAAAGAGATCTCTTGCAGCCAATGTGTCAATCCATCTTATTGAGGGTCTTCATCTTTTTCACTGACCCTGTACTTCACCAAACATATTGTCCTTCTCCAGGGACTGGTCCCTCCTGATAACATGTCCAAAATATGTGAGACGAAGTCTCACCATCCCTGCATCTAAGGAGCTTTCTGGCTGTACTTCTTCCACGACAGATTTGTTTGTTCTTTTGGCAGTCTATGGTATATTCAGTATTCTTCCCCAACACCATAATTCGAATGTATCAATTCTTCTTTGGTCTTCCTTATTCATTGCCCAGTTTTTGCATGCATATGAGGCAATTGAAAATACCATGGCTTGTATCAGGTGCACCTTAGTCCTCAAAGTGACATCTTAGTTCTCTAACTCTTTTAAGAGGTCTTTTGCAGCACATTTGCCCAATGTAATATGTTGTTTGATTTCTTGACTGCTGCTTCCATGGGCGTAGATTTTGGCTCCAAGTAAAATGAAATCCTTGACAACTTTAATATTTTCTCCATTCATCATGACGTTGCTTATTGGTTCAGTTGTGAGTATTTTTGTTTTCTTTCTGATGAGGTGTAATCCGTATTAAAGGCTGTAGTCTTTGATCATTATCAGTAAGTTCTTCAAGTCTTCTTCACTTCCAGCAAGCAAGGCTGTGTCATCTGCATATAGACCTGTCCAATGTGGTAGTCACTAGCCTCAGGTGGCTAGTCCAAAATTGAGATGTGCTATAAACGTGAAATACGTACCAAATTTTGAAGATGTAATAAAAAAATGGATATAAACTATCTCATTAATATGTTTTTATATTGATTACATCTTTGGGTGTTACCAATGGTTAATTCACTCAGTTGCTAACCAAAAGGTTAGAAGTTGGAGTCTACCCAGAGATGCCTTCAAAGAAAGGCCCAGCAATCTACTTTTGAAAAATCAGTCACTGAAAACTCTATGGAGCATAGTTTACGCTGGCACACATGGAATCGCCATGCATCAAAATCAAGCTGATAGCAACTGGTTTTTTATATTGATTATGTATTGAAAAGATAATATTTTGGATGTGGTTAAGAGCTCAGTGGCTAACCAAAAGTTTGGTAGTTCAAATCCACCAGCTGCTCTTTGGAAACCCTATGGGGCAGTTCTACTCTGTCCTCTAGGGTCACTATAGATTGGAATCGACTCAATGGCAGTGAGTTTTTTTGGTTTATACAAGGGAGGAAATCTTCCCAGCTCATTTTATAAGGGTCAACTAGTTGCCGTGGAGTCAGTTCTGACACATGGTGACTCCATGTGTGTCAGGGTAGAACTTTGCTCCATAGGGTTTTCAGTGACTGATTTTTTGGAAGTAGATCACCAGATCTTTCTTCCAAGCTTCCTCTGGGTAGACTCGAACCTCCAACCTTTCAGTTAGCAGCCAAGTGCTTAACCATTTGCATTACCAGGGACTCCTTTATAAAGCTACTTTGCCCTTAAAGCAGGTAAAGATGGCTAAAGGAAAGATCATAACAGGTCTACTTATGAAGTGTGTGTGAAACTCCTAAATAATAACACAGCACAATCTACTTGTGTATTAAAAATATGGTCAAGAAGAGTAATCCCAGGAATGTCAGGATGGTTTAGCTTCAGAAATTCTATTAATGTAATTCACTATATTAATTGAATAAACAAGAGCTAGCCTGTGGTTATATTGATAAATGTAGCAAAAGCTTTTGATAAATTTCAACATCTGTTAACAATGAAAATAAAAAACGAAACAAAACAAAACCCAGAACTGAAACTTTGTTCCTGCCCGTTGAGTTCTATGCTTCCCAGGAGTCAGTTGCATTTGTTCCCAAAGCTCTTTATACCAGTTTTACTTGCTGTTGTAATTATGTAATTTAGTTGCATATTATGTAAAACAAAGAATTATACGTGTGAAAAGAGAACTGTTTCTCTGAAAGTTGAATGTTTTGGAAAGACCTGCTAAAGGCAAGCGACTAATAAATATTGCCATCAGATCAGTTGTCATTCCCACCATAAATCAAAAGACTGGAGAATCAGAGTGGAGAGGTGGGGCTAAGATGGCTGACTAGGTAGAAGCTACCTCAGATCCCTCTTGCAACAAAGACTCGGGAAAATAAGTGATTGATCATGTACATGACAATCTATGAACCCTGACCATCAAACACAGATCTAAAGAGTTGACCTGAGTGACAGATACTGAGAATGAGCAACCACGGGGAAGCAATGACTGTTTTCCGATCCTGGAGCCAGCGTCCCAGTCAGAAAACCTTGGTGCCGGGCTTTGGACTGGGTGCAGGTGAGCTGAGCACGGCATCCTGAGACAGCACAAACACGGGACGCAGCCCTAGCCCCCAGAAGTGACCTTGGGGGAAGCCCAACCAGTGCACGCAGGCAGCGCAGCAACGCGGCTGACAGGAGGAGAAGTCACCAGGAGGCAGTGACTGGTTTTGGAGCCTGGAGTGTGGTGGCCCAGCTGGGAAACCTTGGCTCTGGGCTTTGGACTGGGAGCAGAGGAACTGACCACAGCTTCTGAGACAGCACAAGCACAGAACGTGGGCCTGACCCTCGGGGGGCAATCTCGACCCAGCCAATGCACACAGGCTACACACCCCTTGAGAATCTCAGATAAAACAGTCATCACCAAGCAAGATGAGTAACTTTGTCTATATTCCTGGGTGCTACTCTCTCCTATCTATCTGATCCCTCCCCTCCCCTTCCCAGGCGGCTTCATTAACATTGGAATTTCCTGAGCTGGAGAGTGAAGTGCTCTGCTGTTTTCCTTTTTCTTGGTCTTTTCCTAACCCGTTCTCCAGGCCTGAGAGAAGCAGCTACAAAAAACCCAGGGACCAAAAATCCTTCCCTGACTTCCCGAAATTGGACTAAAAATACAGAACCAGCTCCAGCCAAGCATATGAGATCCACAGTCTTGGCTTTCATCCCTACAGGGAACAAGGTGGCTATTATAATGCAAAGGCAATTCTGATAGGGATCTGACTGTAATTGTTTTAGCAGATTACTGGAAAGACAAGTTTTCCAGGTCTGATATCTCTGCTTATTCAACAGAGCCCTCACTGACCCACAATAGGGAACTGAGGGCTGAAGCTCCCCCCAGACCACCTAGCCTCATGCCTTAAGGGTCTGAGGATGGTGACACCTACCAATCTATAGAGGTGCATGCATTGGGTGCCTAAGGTACAGCTGCAGAGCCCACCAACCAAAGTGCTTTAGGAATAGAGACACACCTACCTCACTGGCACTAGGGGGAAGCCTGTCAGCACCCTGCCCCCCCGGAGTGTGACCCCCTGCTGGTACTAGAATCTGGTGCACATGACTACTCCTCTAGGTGGATAGGTGACAGTCTGCACCACACACTTGATGACCCAAAATCAGATTCTACTCAAGAATAGTGAATGGACTTGTAGGCTTATATATCTGGTAACAGCCCAAACCAGCTGGTAATAGGACATAAGTGATTAAAGGGCTACAACAATCAAGACAGCGCAATCTAGTAGCCCATATACGTATATTGAAAGAAAACAAAACAAGATATGACTCAGTGAGCAAATATAAAATAAATCATTACAATATCTTATAGTTGGCCCAGAGACAGCAGTCAATTACAAACCACATAAAGAAACAGACCATGATTGCTTCTACAACTCCCCAAATTAAAGAATCAAAATCTTTCCCAAAGGAAGATTCAATCCTGGAATTGCCAGATGCAGAATATAAAAAACTAATTTACAGAATGCTTCAAGACATCAGGGATGACCTCAGAAATGAAATAAGGCAATCTACAGAAATAGCCAAGGAGCACACTGATAAAGCAGTTGAAGAAATCAAAAAGATTATTCAAGAACATAGTGGAAAAATTAATAATCTGCAAGAATCCATAGAGAGACAGCATTCAGAAATCCAAAAGATTAACAGTAAAATTACAGAATTAGACAACTCAATAGGAAGTCAGAGAAGCAGGATTGAGCAATTGGAATGCAAAATGGGGGAGCTGGAGGATAAGGGAATTGACACTAATATAGCTGAAAAAAAATCAGACAAAAGAATTAAAAAAAATGAAGAAACCCTTAGAAAGAATCATGTGGGACTCTATCAAGAAGGATAACTTGTGTGTGATTGGAGTTCCAGAACAGGGAGGGATAACAGAAAATACAGAGAGAATAGTTGAAGATCTGTTGGCAGAAAACTTCCCTGACATCATGAAAGATGAAAGGATATCTATCCAAGATGCTCATCTAACCCCATATAAGATTGATCCAAAAAGAAAACCACCAAGACATATTATCATCAAACTTGCCAAAACCAAAGATAAAGAGAAAATTTTAAAAGTAGCCAGGGATAAAAGAAAGGTCTCTTACAAAGGAGAATCAATAAGAATAAGTTCAGACTACTCAGCAGAAACCACGCAGGCAAGAAGGCAATGGGATGACATATATAGAGCACTGAAGGAGAAAAACTGCCAGCCAAGGACCATATATCCAGCAAAACTATCTCTCAAATATGAAGGCGAAATTAAGATATTTACAGATAAACACAAGCTTAGAGAATTTGCAAAAACCAAACCAAAGCTACAAGAAAAACTAAAGGAAATTGTTTGGTCAGAAAATCAATAATATCAGATACCAGCACAACACAAGGTCACAGAACAGAACATCCTAATATCAACTCAAATAGGGAAATCACAAAAACAAATTAAGATTAATTTTTAAAAAGAAAAAAAAATGCCCAAAACAGGGAATCATTGAAGTCAATATGTAAAAGATCACAATAATCAAACAGAGGGACTAAATACATGAGGCATAGAACTGCCATGTGGAGAGGGAAACAAGGCGATATAGGACAATACAAGTTAGGTTTTTACTTAGAAAAATAGGGGTAAATATTAAGGTAACCACAAAGAGGTATAACAATTCCATAACTCAAAATAAAAACCAAGAAAAACATAACGACTCAGCAAACATAAATTCAACTACTATGAAAATGAGGAACACACAATTTACAAAGAAAAACGTCTCAGCACAAAAAAGTAAGTGGAAAAATGAAATTGTCAACAACACACATAAAAAGGCATCAAAATGACAGCACTAAACACATACTTATCTATAATTATGCTGAATGTAAATGGACTAAATTCACCAATAAAGAGACAGAGAGTCTCAGACTGGATAAAGAAACACGATCCGTCTATATGCTGCCTACAAGAGACACACCTTAGACTTAGAGACACAAACAAACTAAAGCTCAAAGGATGGAAAAAAATGTATCAAGCAAACAACAAGCAAAAAAGAGCAGGAGTAGCAATAGTAATTTCTGACAAAATAGACTTTAAACTTAAATCCACCACAAAGGATAAAGAAAGACACTACATAATGATTAAAGGGATGATAGAACAGGAAGATATAACCATATTAAATATTTATGCACCCAATGACAGGGCTGCAAGATACATAAAACAAACTTTAACAGAACTGAAAAGTGAGATAGACACCTCCACAATTATAGTAGGAGACTTCAACACACCACTTTCGGAGAAGAACAGGACATCCAGTAAGAAGCTCAATCGAGACACGGAAGACCTAATTGCTACAATCACCCAACTTGACCTCATAGACTTATACAGAACACTCCACCCAACAGCTGCAAAGTATACTTTTTTTTCTAGCGCACATGGAACATTCTCTAGAATAGACCACATATTAGGTCATAAAACAAACCTTTGCAGAATCCAAAACATCGAAATATTACAAAGCATCTTCTCAGGACCACAAGGCCATAAAAGTGGAAATTAGTAACAGAAAAATCAGGGAAAAGAAATCAAATACTTGGAAACTGAACAATATCCTGCTCAAAAAAGACTGGGTTATAGAAGACATTAAGGAGGGAATAAAGAAATTCATAGAATGCAATGAGAATGAAAACACTTCCTATCAAAACCTCTGGGACACAGCAAAAGCAGTTCTCAGAGGTCAATTTATATTGATAAATGCACACATACATAAAGAAGAAAGAGGTAAAACCAGAGAACTGTCCCTACAACTTGAACAAATAGAAAGCGAGCAACAGAAGAATCCATCAGGCACCAGAAGAAAACAAATAAAAAAAATTAGAGCTGAACTAAATGAATTAGAGAACAGAAAAGCAATTGAAAGAATTAACAAAGCTAAAAGCTGTTTTTTTGAAAAAATTAACAAAATTGATAAACCATTGGCCAGACTAACTAAAGAAATACCGGTAAGGAAACAAATAACTGGAGTAAGAAACAAGATGGGCCATATCACAACAGACCCAACTGAAATTAAAAGAATCATATCAGATTATTACGAAAAATTGTACTCTAACAAATTTGCAAACCTAGAAGAAATGGACGAATTCCTAGAAAAACACTGCCTACCTAAACTAACGCAATCAGAAGTAGAACAACTAAATAGACCCATAACAAAAAAGAGATTGGAAAGGTAATCAAAAAAGTCCCAACAAAAAAAAGCCCTGGCCTGGACGGCTTCACTGTAGAGTTCTACCAAACTTTCAGAGAAGAGTTAACACCACTACTTCTAAAGGTATTTCAAAGCATGGAAAATGATGGAATACTAACTAACTCATTCTATGAAGCCAGCATATCCCTGATACCAAAACCAGGTAAAGACACCACAAAAAAAGAAAATTACAGACCTATATCCCTCATGAACTTAGATGCAAAAATCCTCAACAAAATTCTAACCGATAGAATTCAACAACATATCAAAAAAATAATCCACCACGACTAAGTGGGATTTATACCAGGTATGCAAGGCTGGTTTAATATTAGAAAAACTATTGATGTAATACACCACGTAAATAAAACAAAAGACAAAAACCACATGATGTCAACAATTGATGCAGAAAAGGCATTTGACAAAGTCCAACGCCCATTCATGATAAAAACTCTCAGCAAAATAGGAATTGAAGGAAAATTCCTCAACATAATAAAGGGCATCTATACAAAAAAAATAAAATAAAATAAAATTTTTTTTTTTTTTTTTTATACAAAGCCAGCAGCCAACATCACCCTAAATGGAGAGAGCCTGAAAGCATTTCCCTTGAGAACGGGAACCAGACAAGGATGCCCTTTATCACCGCTCTTATTCAACATTGTGCTGGAAGTCCTAGCCAGAGCAATTAGGCTAGACAAAGAAATAAATGGCATCCGGATTGGCAAGGAAGAAGTAAAATTATCTCTATTTGCAGATGACATGATCTTATACACAGAAAACCCTAAGGAATCCTCCACAAAACTACTGAAACTAATAGAAGAGTTTGGCAAAGTCTCAGGTTATAAGATAAACATACAAAAATCACTTGGATTCCTCTACATCAACAAAAAGAACATTGAAGAGGAAATCACCAAATCAATACCATTCACAGTGGCCCCCAAGAAGATAAAATACTTAGGAATAAATCTTACCAAAGATGTAGAAGACCTATACAAAGAAAACTACAAAGTACTAGTGCAAGAAACTAAAAAGGACCTACGTAAGTGGAAAAACATACCTTGTTCATGGTTAGGAAGAGTTAATGTAGTAAAAATGTCTATTCTACCAAAAGCCATCTATACATACAATGCACTTCCGATCCAAATTCCAACGACATTTTTTAATGTGATGGAGAAACAAATCACCAGCTTCATATGGAAGGGAAAGAAGCCTTGGATAAGTAAAGCATTACTGAAAAAGAAGAAGAAAGTGGGAGGCCTCCCTCTACCTGATTTTAGAACCTATTATACAGCCACAGTAGTCAAAACAGCCTGGTACTGGTACAACAACAGGCACATAAACCAATAGAACAGAATTGAGAACCCAGATATAAATCCATCCACATATGAGCAGCTGATATTTGACAAAGGCCCAGTGTCAGTTAATTGGGGAAAAGATAGTCTTTTTTTTTTTTTTTTAATAATTTTTATTGAGCTTTAAGTGAACGTTTACAAATCAAGTCAGTCTGTCACATATAAGCTTATATACACCTTACTCCATACTCCCACTTACTCTCCCCCTAATGAGTCAGCCCTTCCGGTCTCTCCTTTCGTAACAATTTTGTCAGTTTCTAACCCTCTCTAGCCTCCCATCTCCCCTCCAGGCAGGAGATGCCAACACAGTCTCAAGTGTCCACCTGATACAAGTAGCTCACTCCTCATCAGCATCTCTCTCCAACACATCGTCCAGTCCCTTCCATGTCTGATGAGTTGTCTTCGGGAATGGTTCCTGTCCTGGGCCAACACAAGGTTTGGGCACCATGACCACCCGGATTCCCCTAGTCTCAGTCAGACCATTAAGTCTGGTCTTTTTATGAGAATTTGGGGTCTGCATCCCACTGATCTCCTGCTCCCTCAGGGGTTCTCTGTTGTGCTCCCTGTCAGGGCAGTCATCGGTTGTGGCCGGACACCATCTAGTTCTTCTGGTCTCAGGATGATGTAAGTCTCTGGTTCATGTGGCCCTTTCTGTCTTTTGGGCTCATAGTTGTCGTGTGACCTTGGTGTTCTTCATTCTCCTTTGATCCAGGTGGGTTGAGACCAATTGATGCATCTTAGATGGCCGCTTGTTAGCATTTAAGACCCCAGATGCCACATTTCAAAGTAGGATGCAGAATGTTTTCAAAGATAGTCTTTTTAACAAATGGTGCTGGCATAACTGGATATCCATTTGCAAAAAAATGAAACAGGACCCATACCTCACACCATGCACAAAAACTAACTCCAAGTGGATCAAAGACCTAAACATAAAGACTAAAACAATAAAGATCATGGAAGAAAAAATAGGGACAACGTTAGGAGCCCTAATACAAGGCATAAACAGAATGCAAAACATTACCAAAAACGATGAAGAGAAACCCGATAACTGGGAGCTCCTAAAAATCAAACACCTATGCTCATCTAAAGACTTCACCAAAAGAGTAAAAAGACCACCTACAGATTGGGAAAAAATTTTCAGCTATGACATCTCCGACCAGCGCCTGATCTCTAAAATCTATAAAAAAAAAAAAAGGATTCTGTTAAAACTCAACCACAAAAAGACGAACAACCCAATCAAGACGTGGGCAAAGGATATGAACATGCAATTCACTAAAGAAGATATTCAGGCAGCTAACAGATACATGAGAAAATGCCTCTATCATTAGCCATTAGAGAAATGCAAATTAAAACTACGATGAGATTCCATCTCACTCTAACAAGGCTGGCATTAATCCAAAAAAACACAAAATAATAAATGTTGGAGAAACTGCGGAGAGATTGGAACTCTTATACACTGCCGCTGGGAATGTAAAATGGTACAACCACTCTGGAAATCTATCTGGCGTTATCTTAAACAGTTAGAAATAGAACTACCATACAACCCAGAAACCCCACTCCTCGGAATATACCCTAGAGAAATAAGAGCCTTTACAGGAACAGATATATGCACACCCATGTTTATTGCAGCTCTGTTTACAATAACAAAAAGCTGGAAGCAACCAAGGTGTCCATCAACGGATGAATGGTTAAATAAGTTATGGTATATTCACACAATGGAATACTACTCATCCATAAAGAACAGTGATGAATCTGTGAAACATTTCATAACATGGAGGAACCCGGAAGGCATTATGCTGAGTGAAATTAGTCAGAGGCAAAAGGACAGATATAAGACCACTATTATAAGATCTTGAGAAATAGTATAAACTGAGAAGAACACATACTTTTGTGGTTAGGGGCGGGGCGGGGGAGGGAGGGTGGGAGAGGGTTATTTACTGATTAGTTAGTAGATAAGAACTACTTTAGGTGAAGGGAAGGACAGTACTCAATACACGGAAGGTCAGCTCAATTGGACTGGACCAAAAGCAAAGAAGTTTCTGGAATGCTTTGAAGGTCAGCGGAGCAAGGGAGGGGATTTGGGGACTATGGCTTAAGGGGACTTCTAAGTCAATTAGCAAGATAATTCTATTATGAAAGCATTCTGCACCCCACTTTGAAATGTGGCATATGGGGTCTTATATGCTAACAAGCGGCCATCTAAGATGCATCAATTGGTCTCAACCCACCTGGATCAAAGGAGAATGAAGAACACCAAGGTCACACGACAACTATGAGCCCAAAAGACAGAAAGGGCCACATGAACCAGAGACTTACATCATCCTGAGACCAGAAGAACTAGATGGTGCCTGGCCACAACTGATGACTGCCCTGACAGGGAGCACAACAGAGAACCCCTGAGGGAGCAGGAGATGAGTGGGATGCAGACCCCAAATTCTCATAAAAAGACCATACTTAATGGTCTGACTATGACTAGAAGAATCCCGGTGGTCATGGTCCCCAAACCTTGTGTTGGCCCAGGACAGGAACCATCCCCGAAGACAACTCATCAGACATGGAAGGGACTGGACAATGTGTTGGAGAGAGACGCTGATGAGGAGTGAGCTACTAGTATCAGGTGGACATTTGAGACTGTGTTGGCATCTCCTGTCTGGAGGGGAGGTGGGAGGGTAGAGAGGGTTAGAAACTGGTAAAACCGTCACGAAAGGAGAGACTGGGAGGAGGGAGCGGGCTGACTCATTAGGGGGAGAGTAAGTGGGTGTGGAGTAAGGTGTATATATAAGCTTACATGTGACAGACTGACTTGATTTGTAAACTTTCACTTAAAGCACAATAAAAATTATTAAAAAAAAAAAATCAGTGGAGAGAGAGGCAGGGTTAGCATGAGTTTATGAAAATTAGGAAACCTAACAAAATTGCCAAGAGAACAGCTAACTACTCTCTCTGTAGAGGCTAAGGGGACACATGGCGTCATGGCCTAAACTTTCCTCAGAAGGAAGCTATGAACAGCTCTTAACTAATAAATTTACAATGAAGTCCTCGGCATTCTAGTTTGTAACCACAGAGTATGTCCAGACTGATTTGCCTGGAAATGTTTTAACAGTCCTTCGTCTCATCCATTGATGTAGCTCATTTTCATGCCCTCGTGGAATATCTGGCTTAAAGGAAAAGCTATTTTACCATGAATAAGTGAATTGACCTAGTATATCTCATATTGCCATGTAAACCAATTTAATTTGGGATGTCTGTTATCAATAACAATGTCAGTCAAAGTCAGATGTGAGCATTTTACCTGGGCTTCTACAGTTTTTTTTCCTGGTTTTTTCTACAGTAGATATAGAAAATCTTTCTGTCACTGCATGGTATTACATTGCTCTAGTTTCCTTTATCAAACTTTTCTAAATAACCTTTTTTCTCCCATTCATTAATTATTTTTCTTTTAATGTTTTTGCTGGAATAATTGAATCTATTTCTGTGAAGGCTTAAAATGAAATGGATGACCATGGACAACGAGTGGCCGTGTTGGGTCCAGGTCTGACTTGTAAAACCCTTCCTGCTCATTCCGAGACCTCTGCTTTCAGAAAAAAAAAAAAAAAAAAAAAATCAGAGCTGCAATTAAAAAATAATTAATTTGTCCAAAAAAAAAAAAAAAAAAAAAAGACTGGAGAATCAATATACATTTTCTCATTTTAAGTAAACAACATTTGAATGAAGCATCCACTTATATGATTCCCTATTTTCCTGGCTGTTATTTTATTCATCTACAGTTGTGTCAGATAAGAGGGCTCCCACTGTATTCTTTTGAAAAATGACACTGGATGGATTCCCAGTATCACTCCTTCATTCTTTTCAACTTCTCATCTGATTATGAAGGGGATGTGCAAAAGAAAAAAAAAAATTTTTTTTTGTTTTCATCCTAACTAGCCTAACTAGCCAGCCGTGTATTGGAATGTGCAGGAAAAGAATTCTGCTGGACTTCCTACATTAGGATTTCTTTCTCTCTCTCTCTTTCTTTTTTTTTTTTTTTTAATTAATTAAATCTATAATAGCTCAGAGACTTAGGGATTCTAAACTCTGCTGCTTGTTTTTGTCATTTCTGAAATTCTTTGCTCCTCCGCTTGTCTTCCTGCACATCCGTGAGTCTGGATAAACAAAGTCTCTGCAATCTCTCTCAATTCCTCCTCTGCCCAGGTCTCATCCTCCAGAACCACTGTGTGTGTATTGTTGGGGGGAATGGACGGGCACACAATTCTAGAACTGCTTTCTTAGATTGTGCAAACTGAAATGGCATCCCAGAATCTGTATTTCTGGAAAAACAACAACAACATAAAGAATAAGGCAACAATGTTGCAACTCTTTTTATTATGGGAAGGAGGAATTTGGGAGAAGAACATCGTAGAGAGACATTAAATATGATTCATTTATGGACATACCTTCTTGATATATAGTCAAAATTGTATATTTCCCCCTTTAACAGTGCAGAAAAAATAAAAAATGGGTATTGAAATGAGAAGATGGTTAAGCTGCAGGGTTTCTTGTAGGGACTTTCTTTTTATGAGAAAATAGGAATATTATGCTTAGTAATTATACTTGGTAATTACCAAGTATATATATTTTGTTTGCATATTTATTTATTTACTTTTGTTTTAAATGTCAGGTGTATTAAGGCATAATTTACATACAAGACATTTCACTACATTTAAATGCACACTTCAATGAGTTTTAACAAATTTATGTTGCCATGGAACCACCAACACAAGGTATAGAAATTTCCAATATATACAAAAGTTTTCTTGTGCCTCTTTGCAGTCCAGCCTTTCCCTCTTCTGTTCCCTGTCAACCACTGATATGATTTCTGTCCCTATACTTTTGCCTTTTTTAGAATGTCATATAAATGGAATTATTGTGTGTGCATGTGTTTGGCTTCTTTCTCTAGCATAATGCTTCAAATATTAATCCAGGTTGTTGCATATCTCAATAGCTCACTATTGTTGTGTATTGATTTTTTTTTTTTTTTTGATGTACTGCAGTTTATCCACTCAGCGACTGATGGGCATTTGAGTTGTTTCCAGTTTTTGGCTATTATGAAATAAAGCTGCCATGAACATTCACATATAGGTCTTTGTGTAGACCCACTGACGTGGATGTATATTTTCAGTTCACTTGATTCAATACGTAGGAGTGGAATTGCTGAGTCCCGTAAGTATAGATTTAACTTTATAAGAAACTGCCAAATTGTTTTCCAAAGTGGGTGTATCATTTTGTATTCCTGTGAGCAACGTATGAGAAGTTTTAATTTTAGCTGTTCTAGTGGATATGTCCACCAACTGTTGAAGATAATTAAAAAACGGCTGGTGCCGTACATTGACAGGGAACTGCCAGAAGTTCAAGCCAAACTCAGATATTTTAAACCAATGCATTAAATTTGTCAGCTTTTGCTGCTCTGAAAATTTTTTTTCTTTTTTTTTTTTAAGATCTTTCACAGGGTACATAATTTCTGGTTGACAATATTTTTTCTCTTAATACTTTAAAGATGTCTCTCCATTTTCTTCCAGCTTGCATGTTTTTAGCAAGAAATCTGCTTTAATTCTTATTTGTTCCTCTGTGTGTACTATTTCTTTGACTGCCTTTAGAATTTCTCTTTATCTTTGATTTTCAGTGTGACTGTGATATGTGTATGTGTTGTTTGTTCGTATTCATCCTGTTTGGGGAGGTCTTTGAACTTTATGGGTCTATGGCTTATTGTCTCTTATTAATTTTGAAACATTCTAAGCTGTTGTCTCTTCAAATATATCTTCTGTATTGTCTCTTTCTTCCCTTTGTGGAACTCCAATTACACCTATGTTAAGCCTTTTGAGTTTGTCGAACAGGTTTTGGATGGTCTGTTCTGGTTTCTCTTTCTCACTCATTTTTTTTTTTTTTCTTTAGGTTTCAGCTTAGATAATTTTTTGACTTGTCATCCTGTTTACTGATTATTTCCTCTGTTGCGTCTATCTTCTGAAAAGCTCATCAATATAATTCTTATCTCTGTTATTATGTTTTTAATTTTTAGCTCCTTATTTGGTCCTTTAGAAAAAGACTGTCTCCACTTAAATTTTCCATCTGTTTAGGCGTGTTGTCTATATACATATATATATATTTTTTAATTTTATTAACTTTTATTGAGCTTCAAGTGAATGTTTACAAATCAAGTCAGACTGTCATGTATAAGTTTATATACACCTCACTCCGTACTGCCACTTGCTCTCCCCCTAATGAGTCAGCCCTTCCAGTCTCTCCTTTTGTGACAATATTGCCAGCTTCCAACTCTCTCTATCCTCCCATCCCCCCTCCAGACAGGAGATGCCAACACAGTCTCAAGTGTCCACCTGATATAATTAGCTCACTCTTCATCAGCATCTCTCTCCTACCCACTGTCCAGTCCCTTTCATGTCTGATGAGTTGTCTTCGGGAATGGTTCCTGTCCTGGGCCAACTGAACGTTTGGGGACCATGACCGCTGGGATTCCTCTAGTTTCAGTCAGACCATTAAGTATGGTCTTTTTGCGAGAATTTGGGGTCTGCATCCCACTGATCTCCTGCTCCCTCAGGGGTTCTCTGTTGTGCTCCCTGTCAGGGCAGTCATCGGATGTGGCCGGGCACCATCTAGTTCTTCTGGTCTCAGGATGATGTAGGTCTCTGGTTCATGTGGCCCTTTCTGTCTCTTGGGCTCTTAGTTATCATGTGACCTTGGTGTTCTTCATTCTCCTTTGCTCCAGGTGGGTTGAGACCAATTGATGCATCTTAGACGGCCGCTTGTTAGCATTTAAGACCCCAGACGCCACATTTCAAAGTGGGATGCAGAATGTTTTCATAATAGAATTATTTTGCCAATTGACTTAGAAGTCCGCTTAAACCATGGTCCCCAAACCCCTGCCCTTGCTCCGCTGACCTTTGAAGCATTCATTTTATCCCGGAAACTTCTTTGCTTTTGGTCCAGTCCAATTGAGCTGACCTTCCATGTATTGAGCGTTGTCCCTCCCTTCACCTAAAGCAGTTCTTATCTACTAATTAATCAGTAAAAAACCCTCTCCCACCCTCCCTCCCTCCCCCCCTCGTAACCACAAAAGTATGTGTTCTTCTCAGTTTATACTATTTCTCAAGATCTTATAATAGTGGTCTTATACAATATTTGTCCTTTTGCCTCTGACTAATTTCACTCAGCATAATGCCTTCCAGATTCCTCCATGTTATGAAATGTTTCACAGATTCATCACTGTTCTTTATCGATGAGTAGTATTCCATTGTGTGAATATACCACAATTTATTTACCCATTCATCCGTTGATGGACACCTTGGTTGCTTCCAGCTTTTTGCTATTGTAAACAGAGCTGCAATAAACATGGGTGTGCATATATCTGTTTGTGTGAAGGCTCTTATTTCTCTAGGGTATATTCCGAGGAGTGGGATTTCTGGATTGTATGGTAGTTCTATTTCTAACTGTTTAAGATAACGCCAGATAGATTTCCAAAGTGGTTGTACCATTTTACATTCCCAGCGGCAGTGTATAAGAGTTCCAATCTCTCCGCAGCTTCTCCAACATTTATTATTTTGTGTTTTTTGGATTAATGCCAGCCTTGTTGGAGTGAGATGGAATCTCATCGTAGTTTTAATTTGCATTTCTCTAATGGCTAATGATCGCGAGCATTTTCTCATGTATCTGTTAGCTGCCTGAATATCTTCTTTAGTGAAGTGCGTGTTCATATCCTTTGCCCACTTCTTGATTGGGTTGTTTGTCTTTTTGTGGTTGAGTTTTGACAGAATCATATAGATTTTAGAGATCAGGCGCTGGTCGGAGATGTCATAGCTGAAAATTCTTTCCCAGTCTGTAGGTGGTCTTTTTACTCTTTTGGTGAAGTCTTTAGATGAGCATAGGTGTTTGATTTTTAGGAGCTCCCATTTATCTGGTTTCTCTTCGTCATTTTTGGTAATGTTTTGTATTCTGTTTATGCCTTATATTAGGGCTCCTAACGTTGTCCCTATTTTTTCTTCTCTGATCTTTATCGTTTCAGTCTTTATGTTTAGGTCTTTGATCCACTTGGAGTTAGTTTTTGTGCATGGTGTGAGGTATGGGTCCTGTTTCATTTTTTTGCAAATGCATATCCAGTTATGCCCGCACCATTTGTTAAAAAGACTATCTTTTCCCCAATTAACTGACACTGGGCCTTTGTCAAATATCAGCTGCTCATATGTGGATGGATTTATATCTGGGTTCTCAATTCTGTTCCACTGGTCTATGTGTCTGTTGTACCAGTACCAGGCTGTTTTGACTACTGTGGCTGTATAATAGGTTCTGAAATCAGGTAGAGTGAGGCCTCCCACTTTTGTCTTCTTTTTCAGTAATGCTTTGCTTATCCGAGGCTTCTTTCCCTTCCATATGAAGTTGGTGATTTGTTTCTCCATCACATTAAAAAATGTCGTTGGAATTTGGATCGGAAGTGCATTGTATGCATAGATGGCTTTTGGTAGAATAGACATTTTTACTATGTTAAGTCTTCCTAACCATGAGCAAGGTATGTTTTTCCACTTAAGTATGTCATTTTGAATTTCTTGTAGTAGTGCTTTGTAGTTTTCTTTGTATAGGTCTTTTACATACTTGGTAAGATTTATTCCTAAGTATTTTATCTTCTTGGGGGCTACTGTGAATGGTATTGATTTGGTGATTTCCTCTTTGATGTTCTTTTTGTTGATGTAGAGGAATCCAAGTGATTTTTGTATGTTTATCTTATAACCTGAGACTCTGCTAAACTCTTCTATTAGTTTCAGTAGTTTTGTGGAGGATTCCTTAGGGTTTTCTGTGTATAAGATCATGTCATCTGCAAATAGAGATAATTTTACTTCCTCCTTGCCAATCCGGATGCCCTTTATTTCTTTGTCTAGCCTAATTGCTCTGGCTAGGACTTCCAGCACAATGTTGAATAAGAGCGGTGATAAAGGGCATCCTTGTCTGGTTCCCGTTCTCAAGGGAAATGCTTTCAGGCTCTCTCCGTTTATAATGATGTTGGCTGTTGGCTTTGTATAGATGCCCTTTATGATGTTGAGGAATTTTCCTTCAGTTCCTATTTTGGTGAGAGTTTTTATCATGAATGGGTGTTGGACTTTGTGAAATGCCTTTTCTGCATCAATTGATAACATCATGTGGTTTTTGTCTTTTGTTTTATTTATACGGTGGATTACATTAATGGTTTTTCTAGTACTAAACCAACCTTGCATACCTGGTATAAATCCCACTTGGTCGTGGTGAATTATTTTTTTGATATGTTGTTGAATTCTATTGCCTAGAATTTTGTTGAGGATTTTTGCATCTATGTTCATGAGGGATATAGGTCTGTAATTTTCTTTTTTTGTGATGTCTTTACCTGGTTTTGGTATCAGGGAGATGGTGGCTTCATAGAATGAGTTAGGTAGTATTCTGTCATTTTCTATGCTTTGAAATACCTTTAGTAGTAGTGGTGTTAACTCTTCTCTGAAAGTTTGGTAGAACTCTGCAGTATAGCCATCCGGGCCAGGGCTTTTTTTTTGTTGGGAGTTTTTTGATTACCTTTTCAATCTCTTTTTTTGTTATGGGTCTATTTAGTTGTTCTACTTCTGATTGTGTTAGTTTAGGTAGGTAGTGTTTTCCCAGGAATTCATCCATTTCTTCTAGATTTGCAAATTTGTTAGAATATAATTTTTTGTAATAATCTGATATGATTCTTTTAATTTCAGTTGGGTCTGTTGTGATGTGGCCCATTCTTGTTTCTTATTCGGGTTATTTGTTTTCTTTCCTGTATTTTTTTAGTCAGTCTGGCCAATGGTTTATCAATTTTGTTAATTTTTTCAAAGAACCAGCTTTTGGCTTTGTTAATTCTTTCAATTGTTTTTCTGTTCTCTAATTCATTTAGTTCAGCTCTAATTTTTATTATTTGTTTTCTTCTGGTGCCTGATGGATTCTTTTGTTGCTCACTTTCTATTTGTTCAAGTTGTAGGGACAGTTCTCTGATTTTGGCTCTTTCTTCTTTTTGTATGTGTGCATTTATCGATATAAATTGGCCTCTGAGCACTGCTTTTGCTGTGTCCCAGAGGTTTTGATAGGAAGTATTTTCATTCTCGTTGCATTCTATGAATTTCCTTATTCCCTCCTTGATGTCTTCTATAACCCAGTCTTTTTTCAGGAGGGTATTGTTCAGTTTCCAAGTATTTGATTTCTTTTCCCTAGTTTTTCTATTATTGATTTCTAGTTTTATTGCCTTGTGGTCTGAGAAGATGCTTTGTAATATTTTGATGTTTTGGATTCTGCAAAGGTTTGTTTTATGACCTAACATGTGGTCTATTCTAGAGAATGTTCCATGTGCGCTGGAAAAAAAAGTATACTTTGCAGCAGTTGGGTGGAGAGTTCTGTATAAGTCAATGAGGTCAAGTTGGTTGATAGTTGCAATTAGGTCTTCCGTGTCTCTATTCATCTTCTTACTGGATGTCCTGTTCTTCTCCGAAAGTGGTGTGTTGAAGTCTCCTACTATAATTGTGGAGGTGTCTATCTCGCTTTTCAGTTCTGTTAAAATTTGATTTATGTATCTTGCAGCCCTGTCATTGGGTGCATAAATATTTAATATGTTTATATCTTCCTCGTCAATTGTTCCTTTTATCATTATGTGGTGTCCTTCTTTATCCTTTGTGGTGGATTTACGTTTAAAGTCTATTTTGTCAGAAATTAATATTGCTACTGCTCTTTTTTGCTTATTGTTTGCTTGATATATTTTTTTCCATCCCTTGAGTTTTAGTTTTTTTGTGTCTGTAAGTCTAAGGTGTGTCTGTTGTAGGCAGCATATAGACGGATCGTGTTTCCTTATCCAGTCTGAGACTCTCTGTCTCTTTACTGGTGAATTTAGTGCATTTACATTCAGCGTAATTATAGATAAGTATGTGTTTAGTGCTGTCATTTTGATGCCTTTTTATGTGTGTTGTTGACAATTTCATTTTTCCACTTACTTTTTTGTGCTGAGACGTTTTTCTTTGTAAATTGTGAGATCCTCATTTTCATAGTATTTGACTTTATGTTTGCTGAGTCGTTATGTTTTTCTTGGTTTTTATTTTGAGTTATGGAGTTGTTATACCTCTTTGTGGTTACCTTAATATTTACCCCTATTTTTCTAAGTAAAAACCTAACTTGTATTGTCCTATATCGCCTTGTATCCCTCTCCATATGGCAGTTCTATGCCTCCTGTATTTAGTCCCTCTTGTTGGTTATTGTGATCTTTTACATATTGACTTCAATGATTCCCTGTTTTGAGCATTTTTTTTTTTTAAATTAATCTTAATTTGTCTTTGCGATTTCCCTATTTGAGTTGATATCAGGATGTTCTGTTCTGTGACCTTGTGTTGTGCTGGTATCTGATATTATTGATTTTCTGACCAAACAATTTCCTTTAGTTTTTCTTGTAGCTTTGGTTTCGTTTTTGCAAATTCTCTAAGCTTGTGTTTATCTGTAAATATCTTAATTTCGCCTTCATATTTCAGAGAGAGTTTGGTTGGATATATGATCCTTGGCTGGCAGTTTTTCTCCTTCAGTGCTCTGTATATGTCATCCCATTGCCTTCTTGCCTGCATGGTTTCTGCTGAGTAGTCTGAACTTATTCTTATTGATTCTCCCTTGAAGGAAAACTTTCTTTTATCCCTGGCTGCTTTTAAAATTTTCTCTTTATCTTTGGTTTTGGCAAGTTTGATGATAATATGTCTTGGTGTTTTTCTTTTTGGATCAATCTTAAATGGGTTTCGATGAGCATCTTGGATAGATATCCTTTCGTCTTTCATGATGTCAGGGAAGTTTTCTGTCAGCAGATCTTCAACTATTCTCTCTGTGTTTTCTGTCCTCCCTGCCTGCTCTGGGACTCCAGTCACGCGGAAGTTATCCTTCTTGATAGAGTCCCACATGATTCTTAGGGTTTCTTCATTTTTTAAAATTCTTTTATCTGATTTTTTTTTCGGCTATGTTGGTGTTAATTCCCTGGTCCTCCAGATGTCCCAGTCTGCATTTTAATTGCTCGAGTCTGCTCCTCTGACTTCCTATTGAGTTGTCTAACTCTGTAATTTTATTGTTAATCTTTTGGATTTCTGCATGCTGTCTCTCTATGGATTCTTGCAACTGATTAATTTTTCCACTATGTTCTTGAATAATCTTTTTGAGTTCTTCAACTGTTTTATCAGTGTGTTCCTTGGCTTTTTCTGCAGTTTGCCTTATTTCATTTCTGAGGTCATCCCTGATGCCTTGAAGCATTCTGTAAATTAGTTTGTTATATTCTGTATGTGATAATTCCAGGATTGTATCTTCATTTGGGAAAGATCTTGATTCTTTTGTTTGGGGGGTTATAGAAGCTGTCATGGTCTGCTTCTTTATGTGGTTTGATATCGACTGCTGTCTCCGACCCATCACTAAGATATTGTAGTGATTTATTTTATATTTGCTCACTGAGTCTTATCGTGTTTTGTTTTCTTTCAATATACGTGAATGGGCTACTAGAGTGTGCTGTCTTGATTTTTGTAGCCCTTGACTTACTTATGACCTATTACCAGCTGGTTTGGGCTGTTGCCAGATATATATGCCTGAGTCTATTCACTATTCTTGAGTAGAATCTGATTTTGGGTCATCAGGTGTGTGCTGCACCCTAACACCTATCCACCTTGAGAAGTAGTGGTGATAGTTGTGTGCACCAGATTCTATTAGCAGCTGGGGTTCACACTCCGGGGGGGCAGGATGAGGACAGGCTTTCCCCAAGTGTCAGTGAGTTAGGTGTGTCTCTACTCCTAAAGCACCTTGGTGGGAGGGCTCTGCAGCTGTACCTTAGGCCCCCAATGCAAGTACCTCTACAGATTGTTAGGTGTCACCCTCCTTAGACCCCTAAGGCAAGAGGCTAGGTGGTCTGGGGGGAGCTTCAGCCCTCAGTTCCCTGTTGTGGGTCAGTGAGGGCTCTGTTGAATAAGCAGAGATATCAGACCTAGGAAACTTGTTTTTCCAGTAAATCCGCTAAAAAAAAAATGCATACAGATCCCTATCAGAAATGCCTTTGCATTATAATAGCCACCTTGTTCCCTGTAGGGATGAAAGCCCGAGATATGGATCATATATGCTTGGCTGGAGCTGGTTCTGTGTTTTTAGTCCAATTAGGGAAGAATTTTTGGTCCCTGGGTTTTTTGTGCTTGCTTCTCTCAGGCCGGAAGAATGGGTTAGGAAAAGACCAAAAAAAAAAAAAAAGGGAAAAGCAAAGTCGCGGAGCCGGAGCCGTTCTCCCTCTGGCTCAGGAAATTCCAATGTTAATGAAGCCACCTGGGAAGGGGAAGGGAGGGTTCAGAAAAACAGGAGAGAGTGGCACCCCAGAATATAGCCAAAGTTGCTTATCTTGCTTGGGATAACTATTTTATCTGAGATTCCCGAGGGGCGTGTCACCTATGTGTGCTGGCTGTGTAGAGATTGCCCCCAAGGGTCAGGCCTGCAGAAGCCGCGGTCAGTTCCTCCGCTGCCAGGCCAAAGCCCAGCGTCAAGGTTCCCTGGCTGGGACACTGCACTCCCGGCTCCAAAATCAGCCGCTGCCTCCTGGGGACTTCTCCTCCCGCCGCCCGCGTAGACTGGCTGGGCCCCCTCCCAGGGTTAGTTCAGGGGGGTAGGGCTGCACCCTGTGTTTGTGCCATCACAGGATGCCGTGCTCAGCTCCCCTGTGTCCAGTCCAAAGCCCGGCGCCAAGGTTCCCCGGCTGGGATGCTGCACTCCCGGCTCCAAAACCAGTCACTGCCTCCCGGGGACTTCTCCTCCCACCAGCCGTGTGGCCCGCACGGACTGGCTGGGCCCCCTCCCGGGGTCAGTTCAGGGGGGTAAGGCTGTGCCCCGTGTTTGCGCCGTCACAGGATGTTGTGTTCAGCTTCCCCGGGCCCAGTCCTAAGCCCGGCGCCAAGGTTACCTGACTGGGACACTGGCTCCAGGCTCCGAAAACAGTCGCTGCTTCCCTGTAGTTGTTCGTTCTCCGTCTCTGTCACTCAGGTCAACTCTTTAAATCTGTGTTTGTTGGTCAGGGTTCGTAGATTGTCATGTATGTGATCGATTCACTTGTTTTTCCGAGTCTTTGTTGCAAGAGGGATCCGAGGTAGCGTCTACCTAGTCAGCCATCTTGGCCCCGTGTTGTCTATGTTTTTATACTAGTTCTTTTAATGTGATATTTTTTAAGTCTCTGAAAACTCCAACATCTGGATTACCTCTTGATCTGGTTCTGTTGATTATTTTACCTCTTGACAATGAGTCCTTTTATTTCCTTGCTTTTTTGGTGTGATTTATAATTTTTTTTTTGTGATTTATAATTTTTGATTGAATACTGGTGATTACTTGTAAAAAAAAAAAAAGTGGAAACTGAGGTGAGTAATATTTATGCCTGGAAAATGGACATGTATTTTCATGTATCAGGTAGTTGAAGTCAAAATTGTGTCATTCCATTTGGTAGTTGAACTCGGTTTGGATTTTGTTGTTGCTATAGTTACTCTTGAAGTCCCTAGGTGGTGCAAACAGTTAATGCCCTCATCTGCTAACTGAATGGTTGGAGGTTCAAGTCCACCAGGGGTGCCTTGGAAGAAAAGATTGGCGATCTACTTCCAAAAAAATCATCATTGAAAACCCTATGGAGCACAGTTCTACTCTGACACACATGGGATTGCCATGAGTCAGAATCCACTCTCTGCAACTGGTTTGGGTTATAGTTATCTTCAGTTCACCACAGTTTCCAAATTCTTCAAGGGTTGGAATGTCACTGGCTTATGCTTAGTGTTATTGCTAGAGGGCTGTTTTTATTCTAGCACCGCCATTAGCTTTCACTAAGCCCTGTTCACCTGTCAACAGAGTGGCTTCTCTCTGAATGCTGTACCCCTTCTCCAGATGTACACTGCTGCTGCTTGTTCTTCAATGCACATCCCAGTGGTAGGCAACCTCTTTTCTTACTCAATGCAGTTGAATGCTGCCTTGGATGGGTGAGGGGTCTTGGGTGTGAGTGAGTTTCCTTCCTGTCCCCCAGTGTGTCAGACCTCTGCTTTCTAACAGTGCAGGATCTTGGGTGTACGTGGGTTTTCTTCCCTTTCCCTAGAGGGAGTTGGCTTTTGCCTGGTGTTAGTGTAGGCTGGGATGGGTGTGAGGGTTTTCTACCCCTTCTTCAGAGGCAAGTCACATACTAAGTAGGGTCAGGCCTGGGGCAGATTTCTTGTTCCTCCCCCAGCAGAAGATGGCTTTACTCTGCATCATAGAATATCAGAGGCGCAGGCAAGTTTAATACTTGTCTCCCTGTGTCAGTCAATCATCTATGCTCCTGCGAGTACCGGAGCAAGGATAGGCCTCTCCAGTGCTCCTATTGCACCCTTGAGCTTCCGCTCACCCAGCACTGAGTGGGGAGGCTGTCTCAGGTCTTTCACTCTGCCCCTAATCTTCCTCAGGAGCACTCAGCAGAGGCCTTGGAAAAGGTCTGGCAGTGCACATCCATTTCCTTTGCTTCTGCGGTTCCCAGAGATCCAAAACTGTCATACCAACCCAAATTTCTCTGTTAAGATTTTGTTAAAAGTTCAGTTGTTTTCTTCTTACCTATTTTAAAGCTGCCACCTCTTCTTCCTGTGCTTTGCTAAAGGTGAAACTATTCATGTGTTCTGTCTCTGCTTGGAGGGTTTATCACCCTTAGGATTCAGTTCACTGGGTTGCCTTGTGACCCTAGCTCTCTGATGAGCTATGAAAAAATGTAATTTTATAGATTACTCATCTTTTTCTCACGGGGGGGGGGGGAAGAAATGATGTTGCTTTGTGACTTTTTATATCTTAAGTGTAGAAAATTCCAGGACTTCCTTGTAAGTTTATTAATAGACACGAAATATTGAAATGTGAAGCCATTAGCCTTAAAAAGTAAACATTTAACAAATATAAATAATTTAATATTGACAGAGAGGCATCTTGGCTAGCCATGATCTGGGGAGGGGCGGTGGGAGGCAGTACATTCCGGAATCCATGGACAGCAAACAGAGCATTACCCATTTCCTTCCCACGACTGAGGTGGGGAAGAAAGAGTGAACTGTGGCTGTTCCTTGACAGAACCCGGCTGCAGCTCTTTGGCCTCAGTCTCATGTGTGGAAAGGGCTTCACATTTAGAATTTTGATGTTATTTTCAAATAAATTTATTCACATAGTTACAGAAATACTTGGACGAGATTGAAATAAGATGTTCATCCACAGCTTTAAATGTGCGTTTCATTCTGGGCTACACTATGTATTGTATACTATGAATTGACTTAAAAAATTCCTATAATTATGAAGTATATTTTAAATTTTGTCATTAATTTCTTTAGTATGAACACTTAATATACCGTAGTTTTTGTAACTATGTTAGAATTTCTTCATTTTTTAATAAGCCCCACAAATGTAATAGCCAGGCCTTGCTTGACTCTGAGATGCCCTCCTCTTTCCTGTGGATAAGGAGGACGAGTAAAGCAGAAATGAATGGAAGGACAGGCAGTAGCATGTTCGAGATGGAAGCTGTCAGTGTAAGATGACCTCGAACTCCCACACAATTGTATATCACAACTGCATCTGAAATCACAGGTGGACTGAGGGTTGGGCAAGATGACCTTGAACTCCCACGCAATCGTATATCACAGCTGCGTCTGAAATCACAGCTGCGTCTGAAATCATAGGTGGGCTGAGGGCTGTGTAAGATAACATCGAACTCCCACACAATCGTAGATCACAGCTGCGTCTGAAATCACAGGTGGGCTGAGGATTGTGCTGCTGATACTTGAAGCAGCTACCACAGTACTCTCACCCCTACGTCTTAGAGGAGGAGCCCTAGTGGTGCAATGGTTCAGTGCTTGGCTGCTCACCCAAAAGGTCGGGGCTTGGAACCTACCAGCTGCTCCATGGCAAAGAAGACCTGGTGATCTGCTCCTGTAAAGATTACAGCCCAGGAAACCCTATGGGGCAGTTCTGCTCTGTCCTGTAGGGTCACTGTGAGTGACAGTGCACAACAACAACAACAGGCTTAGAGAGGTGAATCAACTTGCCCGAGATCACGTGCTAAGTATGAGATGGAGCAATATTGTGTATAAATCCTTATAGTTTGTCTAGGAGTCAGAAAACTATGGGTCCGGTCCTAATTTTACTACTAATCAGCTGTGTCATTTAAGCTCTGCAGGTCTGTGTCCTTGTTTTTAAAATGTGAAGTTGGAATATTCAGGGTCCTTTGCATGATATGGAGTCATTAAATGTTTACAGTAGTGGAATCTAGAAAGCTGAATAATTTAATCAGGGAAGATGCTTGTTTTTTACTTGAGGAGAAGGAATATCTTCTGTTTAGCAGAGTCCAAATGATTTTCCATTTAAAATGTGAGAAAGTCGATCTTATCAAGTATTAATAGAAACTGCAGATTGTTCAGACACACAATCCAATATCTCCTTTGATGCTGGCAAGAGGCAAATGACACTGCAAAGCTTTACAAATGCTTCAGACAAATCAATGAATAAAAGAACAACAGTGGCTGGAATTGAGAAAAAGCATACATTTCTTGAATGACTTGATGACTTTGGGGGCTACTTGAGAAAATTAACACATTTTTCCAAAATCATAGTTGTCTAAATTATATGCCCTTCTAAATGTAAGTTCTTTTATTCATCAATGGATGTTTTGAATCTATAATAAATATGGAAGGGAGAGAAATATCCAACTGGAAATTGTTGATATCACTCCAGGCAAGGACCATTACCATCATGGAGTTCCATGACCTTGCTTTCTTTCCCAACTCTTTCTTCTGAAAAATTTTGAGCACCAGCACAGTTGAAGGAGTAGTGCATCACATACCTGTACAACATCCACCTATATGCAATGATTGTTAGCATTTGCCATATTTGCTCTCCTTTTCTGTATCCGATTTTTGGCTGAACCATGAGTCATTCCTATATACATCAGCATGCATCAGTCTAGAACATTCTTCTAATGTATACAACATTGTTGTTGTCTGGTGCTGTCAAGTCAATTTTGACTTACAGCAACCACATGTGGCAGAGTAGAACTGCCCGATAGAGTTTTCTAGGCTGTAATCCTTACGGGAGCAGGTTGCCAGGTCTTTTCTCCTGTGGAGCCACTGGGTGTTTTCAAACTACCAAACTTTTGGTTAGCAGCTGAGTGCTTAACTGTTTGTATCACCAGGGCTCATTAGTCTCTTAATTTAGAATATTTCCTCCATTACTTTTTTTTAATGGCATTGACTTTTTAAAAATTTTTTATTGTGCTTTAAGTGAAGGTTTACAAATCAAGACAGTCTCTCACACAAAAACTTATATACACCTTGCTACATACTCCCAGTTGCTCTCCCCCTAATGAGACAGCCCGCTCCCTCCCTCCACTCTCTCTTTTCATGTCCATTTCACCAGCTTTTAACCCCCTCTACCCTCTCATTTCCCCTCCAGGGAGAGGATGCCAACATGGTCTCAAGTGTCCACCTGATCCAAGAAGCTCACTTCTCACCAGCATCCCTCTCCAACCCATTGTCCAGTCCAATCCCTGTCCGAAGAGTTGGCTTTGGGCATGGTTCCTGTCCTGGGCCAACAGAAGGTCTGGGGACTATAACCACTGGGGTCCTTCTAGTCTCAGTCAGACCATCAGGTCTGGTCTTTTTAGGAGAATTTGGGGTCTGCATCCCACTCCTCTCCTGCTCCTTCAGGGGTTCTCTGTTGCGTTCTCTGTCAAGGCAGTCATCGGTTGTAGCTGGGCACCATCTAGCTCTTCTGGTCTCAGGCTGATGTAGTCTCTGGCTTATGTGGCCCTTTCTGTCCCTTGGGCTTGTAATTACCTTGTGTCCTTGGTGTTCTTCATTCTCCTTTGGTCCAGGTAGGTTGAGACCAATTGATGCATCTTAGGTGGCTGCTTGCTAGCATTTAACACCCCAGACGCCTCTCTCTAAGGTGGGATGCAGAATGTTTTCTTAATAGATTTTATTATGGCATTGACTTTTAAAGAATCAAGGCCAGTTTTCATGTAGAATGTCCCAATTCTGGATTTTTTGCAATGCTTCATTATCTTGTTATTGAACTTGTACTTCTGTTTCCTGTATTATCTGTAAGTTGAAAGTCAGGTCTAGACTTGATTAGATTTAGGTTAACCTTTTTGACAAGAATATTTCGCACGTGTTGTATACTTCATATTGCATCATATGGTGAGACTCTCAATGCTAGATCATCCTGGTTTTAGAAAGGCAAGATCAGTTGCTTGATTAAGGTGATGACTACCAGTTTGCTCCATTGTAAAGACACATTTTTTCCTTTGCAATTTGTAAGTAATCTGTGGGGAGAGACTTTGTCAACATGGGACAATTTTCACTCAATGGTGTTAGTATTTGTTGAGGATCCTTGCCTAAATCAGTTTTTATATTAGGGGTTGCAATGTGGTGATTTTCTGATTTCTGGTATTACTCTTACGTTTATCATGAATTAAGAGCTTTCTTCTTTTTTTTCCTCCCCTCCTTTGTGTCTCTTTCTTTCTTGAGTTTCATTATGGGTTAATGGATGTTTGTTTATTCAGTGTGTTATAACCATACAGTTATTATTCTTTTCAGTGCTCACATTTGTTTCAAAGATCAGTGGAAGGCCCTTCATGCTGGCTTCTGGGTCCTTTGGATATGACTGTATTAGTCCTTGAGTGCTTCCTTGCTTTTTAGCATGGTAAGGTATAATTGGTGCTTCTTTTACATTTCCTGCCCGAGACCTGAAATCAGCTGTTTCTCCAAGGAACTCCAGTGTATATATTCCTGGGAAATCACAGATGAGGGCCTGAGGACTACATGTCTTCGTTCTTGTTGGACTGTCATTGCTTTTTGACCCTTTTCACTGGCCAGACATAGAAATATATTTTTTTTAAATCATGAGTTCATGTTGAGATTTGTAATGAAAATTTAATATCACTAAGTTTTTCCTTATTGTGTTTCTTTTATTATCACTTTTCTTTTTCATTGAAAATCTCGGTTCCTAATAATATTAACATATTCTTTTATTTGCTTTACCTAAAGTCTGCAAACAATAGTTCCAAAATCACTATTCCAATCATTTCTACTAATAGTAAATCTACTGAGTGAAGTGTAAGGTTTTTTTTTGCTTTTTTTTTGTTTTCAGTCCTTAGACTCTATCCCATTAAAAATATATAGTCATGGTACTGCATTGACAAGTTACTTGAAGAAACTGTTTGCTCTGGGTAGAGATTTTATCAGTTTGAGGTACAATTTGGATCATTTGTTTTTACTTGAGCTCTGTTTTAGGGAGTGCTTTTTTCTGTTTTATTTAATTTTTTGAATATGCAAACCATTTACAAGTTTTAAAAGTAAAAGCTGTGTAAGAAGATATACTCGGAAATATTACTCCTACCCCAGTATCTTCCAACATTCCCCACATTTTCATTAGTTTCTTTCTGTAAAAATAAACATACAAATTTAAACCAAACCCATCATCATTGAGTTGATTCCAACTCATGGATATATGTATCTGTATATATATGTGTGTGTATTTATATATTTTATACTTATGTTTATAATATATATGTGTGAAAGGTGGTGATCCACTTCTGAAAAACCTGCCATTGAAAACTCTATGGAGCACAGTTCTACTCTGATACACATGGGATCGCCATGAGTTGAGACTGTTTCAATGGCAACTAGTTGGTTGGCTGGTGTGCATATACATATATACATCATATGTATACACATATACCCAACCCAGTGCTGTCGAGTGGTGTAAAAACCCCTTGTTGTTGAGTCAGTTCTAACTCATAGTGACCCTATAGTACAGAGTAGAACTGCCCCATAGATTTTCCAAGGAGCGACTAGTGGATTTGAACTGTCCATGTTTTAATTAGGAGCCAAGCTCTTTAACCACTGCAACACCAGGGCTCCATGTGTATATATAGATGTATATAAAAATTTCCCTTCTCTTTTATATAATACATGGCACAGAGTAGGGAAAGGGCTATTATCTCTATTTCTGCCTGGAACCCAGCTGTGCTCTGGTTCCTTAAGGGACTGAAAGGTTGGGGTATGTGTACAATAACTACCTTAAGTGGGTAATGGTGCTCTCTGAGGGTGGCTTCAGAGGCAGCTAATGTGGACAAGGGGTGGTGTTGAAGCAGGATGGGCAAAATAGCTCAGTGGCTGCAGCACCAGATTTGACTGTGCTTATCTTGAAAGGGGCTGTTGTCTGGCTCTCAAACCAGCGGGATGAGCTTGACAAAAATAGGAACTGTGCTTGCTTGCCTTTATATCCCTAGCTCCTGGCACAGTGTTTCTGATGAATGAAAGGAGGCACATGCTATAGTTTGGGGGGTATAAAAAGAATGTAAATTTATTTTGTGGTCAATATGCTAGTGAGGCATGGGGCCTGTGGGATACAATTCTCTTAGGTTGGGTTTCCTAGAAGCTGACCTAGAGACAGGATTATGGGTAAGTGATTTATTACAGAAGTTCTCCCAAGAGAGTGGGGGAAGAAAGAGAAGGGGTGGAAACCAATTAAGGGTGTGATTTCATGCAAAGGAGGAGTCTTCCATCTGATCCTGCAGGGCAACCCTGGAGGTTAAGTTAACCTTGGGGGTGGGAGTGTCACCAGCTCCTACCTCCATCCACAGGCAAGGGAGCTGGGCTTTCTCACTCCACATTTGCCGGCCACCACGCATCTGTCAGCTTGTCGCATTTGCCAGCTTGTCGTACTGTGGGGGCTTGTGTATTGTCGTGATGCTGGAAGCTATAAGCCATCGGTATTCAAATACCAGCAGGGTCACCCATGGAAGTCAGGTTTCAGCTGAGCTTCCACACTAAGACAGACGAGGAAGAAGGACCCTGCAGTCTACTTCTGAAAAGCATTAGCCAGTGAAAACCCTATGAATAGCAGCCGAACATTGTCTGATATAGTGCTGAGAGATGAGCCCCCCAGGTTGGAAGGCACTTAAAGATGACTGGGGAAGAGCTGCCTCCTCAAAGTAGAGCCGACCTTGATGACGTGGCTGGAGTAAAGCTTTTGGGACCTTCATTTTCTGATGTGGCATGCCTCAAAATGAGAAGAAATAGTTGGAAGCATCCATTAATAATTAGAACCTGGAGTGTACGAAGTATGAATCTAGGAAAATTGGAAATTGTAAAAAATGAAATGGAATGCATAAAGATCGATATCAAAGGCATTAGTGAGGTGAAATGGACTGGTATTGGTCATCCTGAATCGGACAATCATACTATGCCAGGAATGACAACTTGAAGAGGTATGGCATTACATTCATCATCAAAAAGAACATTTCAAGATCTATCCTGAATTACAACGCTGTCAGTGATAGGATAATATCCATATGCCTACAAGGAAGACCAGTTAATATGACGATTATCCAAATTTATGCACCAACCACTAAGGCCAAAGATGAAGCAATTGAAGATTTTTACCAGTTTCTGCAGTCTGAAATTGATAGAACATGCCATCAAGATGCACTGATAATTACTGGTGATTGGAATGAAAAATTTGGAAACGAAGAAGGATGGGTAGTTGGAAAATATGGCCTCAGTGATAGAAATGATGTCGGAGATGATATGATTGAATTTTGCAAGACCAATGATTTCTTCGTTGCAAATACCTTCCTTCACCAACATACACAGTGACTATAGACATGGACCTCGCCAGATGGAATACACAAGAATCAAATCGACTACATCTGTGGAAAGAGGTGATGGAAAAGCTCAATATTATTAGTCAGAACAAGGCCGGGGCGGACTGCGGATCAGACCATCAATTACTCATATGCACGTTTAAATTGAAACTGAAGAAAATTTGAACAAGTTGACGAGAGCCAAAGTATGAGCTTTATTATATCCCACCTGAATTTAGAGACCATCTCAACAATAGATTTGATGCATTGAACACTAGTGACCGAAGACCAGACAAGTTGTGGAATGACATCAAGGACATCATACATGAAGAAACCAAGAGGTCATTGAAAAGACAGGAAGGAAAGAAAAGACCAAGACGGATGTCAGAGGAGACTCTGAAACTTGCTCTCGAACGTCAAGCAGCTAAAGCAAAAGGAAGAATTGATGCAGTAAAAGAACTGAACAGAAGATTTCAAAGGGCGTTTCGAGAAGACAAAATAAAGTATTATGATGACATGTGCAAAGACCTGGAGATAGAAAACCAAAAGCGAAGAGCACACTCAGCATTTCTCAAGCTGAAAGAACTGAAGAAAAAAAATCAAACCTAGAGTTGCAATAGTGAAGGATTCTATGGGGGAGAATGTTAAATGACACAGGAAGCATCAAAAGAAGATGGAAGGAATACACAGAGTATTATTCTGTGTATTCTAAAAAGAATTTATCGACGTTCAACCATTTCAGGAAGTAACATATGTTCAGGAACCTATGGTACTGAAGGAAGAAGTCCAAGTTGCGCTGAGGGCATTGGCGAAAAACAAGGCTTCAGGAATTGACGGAATACCAATTGAGACAGTTCAACAAATGGAGGCAGCACTGGAAGTGCTCACTCGTCTGTGCCAAGAAATGGAAGACAGCTACCTGGCCAACCAACTGGAAGAGATCCATATTTATGCCCATTCCCAAGAAAGGTGATCCAACTGAATGCCGAAATTATTGAACAATATCATTAATATTACATGCAAGCAAAATTTTGCTCAAGATCATTAAAAAATGGCTGCAGCAGCATATCAAGAGTGAACTGCCAGAAATTCAAGCCAGATTTAGGAGAGGACATAGAACCAGGGGTATCATTGCTGATGTCAGATGGATCCTGGCTGAAAGCAGAGAATACCAGAAAGGTATTTACCTGTGTTTTATTGACTTTGCTAAGTCATTTGACTGTGTGGATCATAACAAATTATGGATAACATTGTGGAGAATGGGAATACCAGAACACTTAATTGTGCTCATGAGGAATCTGTACATGGATCAAGAGACAGTCGTTCAAATAGAACAAGGAGATACTTTGTGGTTTAAAGTCAGGAAAGGTGTGTGCCAGGGTTGTATCCTTTTATCATACCTATTCAATCTGTATGCTGAGCAAATAATCTGAGAAGCTGGACTATATGAAGAAGAACAGGGCATCCGGATTGGAGGAAGACTCATTAACAACCTGTGTTATGCAGGTAACACAGTGTTGCTTGCTGTAAGTGAAGAGGACTTCAAGCACTTACTGATGGAGATCAAAGACCTTCAGTGTGGATTACACCTCAACATAAAGAAAACAAAAATCCTCACAACTGGACCAATAAGAAACATCATGATAAACGGAGAAAAGATTGAAGTTGTCAAGGATTTCATTTTACTCGGATCCACAATGAACACCCATGGAAGCAGCAGCCAAAAAATCAAAAGATGCATTGCATTGGGCAAATTGGCTGCAAAAGACCTCTTTTAAGTGTTGAAAAGCAAGGATGTCACCTTGAAGACTAAGGTGTGCCTGACTCAAGCCATGGAGTTTTCAATTGCCTAATATGCATGAGAAAGTTGGACAATGAATAAAGAAGACAGAAGAATTGACTCCTTTGAATTGTGGTGTTAGAGAAGAATATTGAATATACCATGGACTGCCAAAGAATGCACAAGTCTGTCTTGGAAGAAGTACAACCAGAATGCTCCTTAGAAACAAGGATGGCAAGATTGTGTTTCACATACTTTGGACATGTTATTAGGAGACATCAGCCCCTGGAAAAGGACATCATGCTTGGTAAAGTAGAGGGTCAGTGAAAAAGAGGAAGACCCTTAACGAGATGGACTGACACAGTGGCTGAGACAGTGGGTTCAAGCACAGCAACAATTGTGAGGATGGCACAGGAAGGGGCAGTGTTTCGTTCTGTTGTGCATAGGGTCATTATGAGTCGGAACTGACTCAACGGCACCAAACAACAACAATTGGTCAAGGGCTACTCCAGGGAGAGTAAGTTCTCAGGTACTCTGGCTCCCTGAAAGCACAGATAAAACATCTGAAATTGGTACAAATTATAACTCTGGTTTAAAATGGAGTTATTTTCCTAGCTGATATTTTAGAAAAACAATAACGAACATTGAATTGAATGAACTGTAAATGATTAGTTCTATGCATACGACTTTCTAAAGTGTGTTTAAACTGAATAACCAAGTAACCACAGAAATGTGTATTTCAGATGATGCTTCATTGTGAGTAACACAAAGTTCTCCTTTCCAATTCCTGTTTGACTTTTACTGCAACAAACCAGCATTCACCTTCATTAAGGTCACGATATTCATAAGAGGTTCTCCTTGAGGAGAATTGTTTTGGGGGAGACTTAGGACAACTTGATGGGTTTTGAGAAACAGACTCAGAAATTTCCGTTTGGTTGTCCTACTCTCATTGCTGATTTCCCTGTGGAAAAGAAGCGTCAAAGATGGCTCCCTGGCTTTTCTGTATTGCCGTGGAAACAGCCTGTTTCCTTGAGCAGCTGTTTCATCAGCAATGGCAGCTTCACCTTGTTCTTGACATGGTACAAGCAGATCCATCTGCAGTTTGCCAGAGCCAACTGATTTGCGTTGACTTTTCTCGTTCTTTGCACCCACCACATACAGTTGCTGTACAGTTTCAAAAAGACTCAAAATTCAGGGCAAATTCAGCTCATAAATCTCTGAATCAAGCGACTTTCTTTTTCAGCCACAAATTCTGCCATTTGTCCCATAATAGAGGATCACAATCTCTTTCTTAAATGACTAAAGTGCATAAAGTATTGAAGCATTTTTTTCAAACTGATGTAACAGGGTTTACCCTTCCTGGTGAGCATTATTCTTCAAAATAGTCCTCTTTGGAGGCTACTTATTTGTTCTAAATATTTGGAAACTCATCCTCTGGTATTGTCACATGAAATGTCATAGATTGGATTCTCTGGAAGTAGATGCTGAGATGGAGATTGGGGTCAGATTTTACTAGAGATCGACACCTGTGAAGGGGTGGGGAAAGCAGGACTGGGCACAGAGAGAAGCTGAACTGTAATACAGGCCTGGAAAAGCCTCAACTGACCTGGGGCAGGAAGCTGTGGGGCAAGTATTACATGTTAGGGTTTTTAGCTTCAGACCCCAGTGGCCGTGCTCAGTCACTGGAAACAGGCTATCCCTGGAGGGGCGTGTCCTTGGGTGAAGCTGCTCTCTGCAGCTGAAGTTGGCCCTGTAGGAGGTGACAGCTGGAGGCTGTCCTGGTGATCACGCAACCCAAGCTGGTCATCAAGTCCTTCTGTGAGCGGTATGTGGGATGGGGGATGTCTCTTCATGTTCAGCACATAAGACCAGTTACAAGTCCAAGGCAAGACTCAGTTTTACCATGATATTGTTACACAGCACGCACAGCTTTATAGAATGTTAGTATTGGAAGAAGGGTTTTAGAGGTTTTTCTGGCCTATGTCCCACCCACCTGTACAGGTGTTGGACATTTTTTCACCTGGACTACTGTACTGAATAATGGTGGCAAGATACCTTCCTGTACCCCTACCCCCCTCGCCCCCATTCCTCATCCATGCCTCTGGAGAACACGCAGCTTCATTGCCTCATAGACGTTTCCTCAGTTAGGTCAGCGTAAGAAGGGGCAGCAATTTGAGGGAAAGAGAGAAAAAAGAATGTAAAAATTAGGAGAAAAAAGACTTCCCTGAGGTTATAGTCAGGATTTGCAAGAATTATCCAGAAAATCCCAGGTCACTCCCCAAAAAGCTGATGAGTAAATGGAGAACTAAACAAATTCACCAGAAGGTCTTCTACCACCCACCAGTTGAAACACTTGCCAAAATTATGTAGTGATTTGGTTGGAGAAGACTATCTTAAAGGGCCCCCCTAACTAATATTAAGGTCAGACCTATGAATAGGTCATCTTCAACCCCCCTTCTCTCAACAGAGTAGCTGTATGATGGTTCTCATGACAATGCATGCGTTCATTCATTCATCATCATTTTTTGAGTGTCTCCTATGTGCCAGGCTCCCTGCCAGGCTCAGAGGAGTCAGGAGAGGTGCCTGGCATAAAGGGGTTCACAGCCAAGGTTGGCTGAGGTCTTCAGGCTACACTCCTGGCTGCTTCCCTCTCTTCCAATTTGTGCTAAACCCATTAATCTGTGTGAAGATGCTCTAAGGCTTAATGTGGCAGTTTAATTTTTCTTTTTAAAATATTTGCTTTTCCTAACCCAACATCTCCACTGCCTGGTATGAGGGAAGCTGAGGGCTGGGTTTCTTATTCATTTTCCTCCATTCCTCCTGTCTTTTTTTCCTGCTCTGTCTGTCCCTCTCTTCTTCAAGTGCTGTTTGGGCTCACAGTCAGGATTCTTAGGAGGGACGCAGTTTGTTAGTCTGAAGAGTGTGAGAGGCGGGGTTAGGAAAGGGAGAATAGGGTTAAGGTTTCTGAGGCTCCCATCAGGAAGTGGTAGATGGATTAAATAATAACAATAATATTAATAATGTTTGTCTGACACTGGCCCTGTGCCCAGCACATACACCAACTCACTGTATCTAATATATACATATATATACACACACACACACACACACACATACAAAACCTGTTGCCATCAAGTCAGTTCTGACTCATAGCAACCCTAGAGGATGGAGTAGAACTGCTTCATGGAGTTTCCAAGGAGTACCTGGTGGATTTGAACTGCCGACCTTTTGGTTGGCAGCCGTAGCACTTAACCACTTCAACACCAGGGTCTCTCTCTCTCTATGTATGTATTTAGTCCCTATTTAACAGATGAGGGGACCAATGTGCAGAAAGCTTAGGTGGCTTGCCTAAGGTCACACAGGTAATTGTCAGAGTCAGTATTGAATAGTCCACACTCTTAGTCAGTACACCAAACTTCCCTTTGAATGTGAAAGTAGCTGTCTGCTGACACTTCTAACTCAGTGGTTCTCAGCTGGGGGGTGATTAACCTCCCTGGGGACATTTGGTAACGTCTGGAGACATTTTTGGTTTGTCCTGACTACTTCGTAGAGCATTTAAAAAAATGGTTGTGCTTGTTTCTAGAGCTGGATGACAGGCATGCAGCGTGCGTTCTAGCGCTCTTCCATCTGGTGGTGGCTGCAGACATTGCTAATTGTTCACGGTCTGGTTTATCGCTGAGCTGCAGGCTTCTTCATAATCCTTCCCATCACTGAACTCTAAGCAGCCATTATCCACTGATTAGATTTGAAGTATGAAATGAAGCCCATTTGCCATCCCTCCATTTTAGAGTTTCTTGTAGGACACACGCATGTCTTTTCTCTGAATCTTTTTGAAATATCCTTCCTAAACTCTGGGGTACAAGCTTGCTAGTGCTAAATATCTCATTTCTTTACCATTATGAAGGGGATTATTTTCTTACAGGATTCCTGTCATTTTTTAACCTGTTCTTCCTTAGTCACCAGAGTCAAGTGCATAGTAACAACCCTTCTTATTGTATCCTCTAGTGTCTGAGAAATAAAGTGGATAAAATCTAATGATTTTTCACCTGTCATATTGGCAAAGATTAAAAAAACATTGATCATATACAATGCTGACAAGGGTAGGGTAAAATATATTGTAGTGACTGACACAGCCCTTTGAAAGGCAAATTGTCAATATCAAGTAAAATTTTAAAATGTGTATTTCCTTTGATCTAGCTATTCCACTTCTTGGAAACACACACACACACACACACACACACACACTCTCCCTCTCAAGTACACAAAAAATAATAGACAAAAATCTTTACTCTAGTAGGAATGGAAACCACCTTACATAGTAAAGGTAATACTAAAGAAAACCTGTTGCCGTCGAGTTGATTCTGACTCATAGCAACCCTATAGGACAGAGTAGAACTGCCCCATAGGGTTTCCAAGGAGCGCCTGGCGGATTTGAACTGCCGACCCTTATACTAGTTACTGTAAATAACAAATCCCTCGATAATTCAAATACATTCGAAGTTTATTTTTCACTTATGTGAAATCCAAAATGGATGTTCCTGATTGGTTTGTGGTTCTCCTCTGAATGGTAATTCAGAGACTCAGGATCCTTATATCTTTGGCTCCTCCATCTTCAGTACGAACCTTCTAAGGTCATCTCACTCATCCCTATCAAATTGGTAGAAGTGGCAAGAACATGGAGAATAAGATGTGGGAGGTGTTCGCGAGTCAGTCCTGGAAATGGCACTCATCATTTCCATTCCTGTTCTATTGGCTAGAACAAGGTCACGTGGGCACACCTAAGTGTGAGGGAACCTAGGTAATCAGGCCTAGCTGTGTGTCCAGGAAGAAGTAATGTTTTTGGTGAACAGTAGTCAGTTCCTCACACAGCCCCAATGCCTACAATTTATAATGGTTAAGAAATAATGGAACAACATGTAGCTTTTTAAAAAAGAGACAAGCCTGTATGCACTGGCATAGAATGACTCTAAAATATTTTAAATATGAAAAAGATTTGCACGGAACAGTGTATGTAGCAAATTAGCATCTGCTCCCTGCCCCCTCAAAAAGGATATTCATAAATATTCTGGTATAAGCACAGGATACCTCTGAAAGCATTCACAAAAAACTTGCATCAGTAATTGTTTCTGGGGTGGGAAATTAGGTGCTCAGATTCAGTGGCAGGAAAGTATTTTTACAGCTTGAAGTTTTCTGCATATGTGTGTTTCCTGTTTTAACAAAAGAATTCATCAGATTTTCTGATTTTTGTGAGTGACTTCCAGTTTATGACAGAGTACTTGAAACCTCTATTATACAAATCGAGGGCAAAGTCAGCTCCCATATAGTGGCCTGATCAGCCTCAGTGTATAAATTCACCGATGCCATTACTTAGATTTCTCCTTCCCTTTGTCCTCTACCAGTTATCAGCATCCCTGATACCCTCGTTCTGCAAAGCTGTTTCTATCAGGTCCCCTTACTTGTGGACCAGCACCCTCTTCACTTGCTGAGGATTAAGTGTGTATTCTACTGAAACCGTTCCCTGCTTTCTCCTGAGAATGACTAGGCATATTCTCCATTTTTTTTTTTTACCCTTATGACTCAGCTGTTGCCCTTCACATGGCTTTGCACTAATATCTAGGATTTTTATGACTTCCTCTTGATTTTTACTTGGAAATGCTTTTAGTCATGTTATCAAGTCTTTTGCCAAATGTTCTTCATTCTTTGTGAGATGCCCTCAGATGTGGATTGAATTGTGTCCCCCCAAAATGTGTGTTAACTTGGCCATGATCTCCAGTATTGTGTGGTTGTCTTCCATTTTGTCATCTGATGTGATTTTCCTATGTGTTGTAAATCCTAACCTCTGTGATGTTAATGAGGCAGGATTAGAGGCAGTAATGTTAATGAGGTAGGACACAACCTACAGGATTAGGTTGTATCTTGAATCAATCTCTTTTGAGATATAAGAGAGAGAATCTAGCAGAGAGAGAGAGGGACCTCATACCACCAAGAAAGAAGAGCCACGAATAGAGTGTGTCCTTTTGACTTGGGGTCCCTGCAGTGATAAACTCCTAGACCCAAGGGAAGATTGTTGACAAGGACCTTCCCCCAGAGCTGGCAGAGAGAGAAAGCCTTACCCTGGAGCTGGCACCCTGAATTCAGACTCCTAGCCTCCTAGACGGTGAGAGAATAAATTTCTGTTTGTTAAAGCCATTCACTTGTAGTGTTTCTGTTATAGCAGCAGTGGAAAACTAAGACACCCTCCAATAAGCATTATCAAAATAATGGGTTTGCTAAGGGACAAAATCCGGGCACTCCAGTCGCATTTTTAGCATTAAATAAGACTCTTCCTGTCCACTGAGGCTAAAGTAGCCCCCAAACCATTCCTTACCACATTACAGTGTGTTATTTTGTTATAGTACTTATCACTACCTGATATTTTAAAAAAGTGTATGGTAATTACCCATCTCCCCAACAAGCTACATGGGTACTTGGACCTTCTGCACTTATTCTTGGTATCATATATCTGAGATAATGTCTAGTACCTAGTGGGAGCTCAATAAAAGTTTGCTATGTGTCTATATAAATCTCCATAGCTTGTTACTTACATTATATTTAACTTTCTTTCCTAAATTCACACCCTTAACTTTCTTGGATGTGAGATTCTTACAGTTTCCTATCCAGGATTTGCCCACAACTTTACTGTAGCAATGACCACATTGTACTGCAGTTGATGTTACATATCTATCCCTCAAATGTGAGCAGAAGATACTCAAGGGCAGACAACTGTGTGGTCAATCATTGCATCTCTGTTCTTCATACCCCCAAATGAATAAAGTACTGAAGATGTGTTCAAAATTTTATGAAATTATAGGGAATGTTGACTCTGAGGAATCCCCCTGCTTTTAATTGTCTGAAAGGCAGTTTTTATTGCCTGTTTTTATTTGTCATTAAATAAAGTAGTATAAAAGGTGCTCATTGAGACTACGGAGATAGGTAAGACACAGATTATGATGAGCCAATAAACCAGAGAGGAGAAAAAAAAAAACTTCAGAAAGCCAAGAAAGTGAGATTTTAAAGTGAAGAGGTTTGTTGTTGAATCAAGACGAGGGAGGTTTAGGGTACTGTCTGAATCTAAGGACAACTCAGACACTAGCTAGTTAGCGGAAAATTTTTGAACAGGCAATACATTCCAGGGATGAAAATCTATTGTATTCTGTTAATCCCTCTCTGCCTTAAGCAGAGCAACATATGCTGAACACCAAGTGAGCTCAGTTTTTTGACTAAATTGTGAGGCATCAATTCAAGAAGAATTTAGTAATGCCTCAGTAACAAACCAGGTGAGTACTACTGTCTTAGTTAACCAGTCCTGCTATAACAGATATACTACACGTGGATGGCTTTCACAAAAAGAGATTCATTTTCTCACTGTCTAGGAGGCTAGAAGTCTGAATTCAGGGAATCAGTTCTGGGGGGAAGGCTTTCTCATTCTGTTGGCCCTGGAGGAAAGTCCTTGTCATCAATCTTCCCCTGGTCTAGGAACTTCTCCATGCAGAGACCTCAGGTCCAAAGGACGTGTTATTCTCCTGGCTTGTATTTCTTGGTGGCATGAGTTCCCTCTCTCTCTGTTCACTTCAGTTTTTTATACCTTAAAAGAAATTGGCTCAAGACACAACCGAGCCTTGTAGATTGAGTCCTGCCTCATTAAGATAACTGCTGCTAATCCCATGTCATCAACATCATAGAGACAGAATTTACAACACATAGGGAAATCACATCAAATGACAAAATGGTGGACAATCACACAATACTGGGAATCATGGCTCAGCCAAGGTGATACATGTGTTTTTGTGGGACACAGTTCAGTCTACTCATAGAGAAACATGATGCTTTTAGCCTTTATCCTGCTCTCAGCTCTTTAGGTAGGGAGGCCAACTAAAAGAAATCCAGTATTTCCTTGGAGGAAATAGGCTCCAGGTTTCTTTAAGCACTGCTTAGCTACTGTTGGGGGGTTAAGATCGTTGCCAAAGAATTTCATCTATTCAGCAGAATAAGTTTAATAATTATTTTCTGGATTCACAGCATTTCTGAAGATGCTAGAACATTAGTTAATTTTATTTCACTGCAATTACATTTTAATTTTACTGAATTAGATAAGACAGGATGAAGTTGCTTTTGAAAACCTTTTGTAGTTAAAACCTACGAAATACTAGTAACTAATATCTTAATTATGATTACCATAAACAACGCCACCTTCTGCATGTGTTGCCAGCCTCGCCCTTCCCCCACGAGGCAAGCATCGCCACACCAGTCCTCTTCCACATGTTGCTGTAAAAAAATTAGCACAGCACTTAGGAAAATACCTGGGGTGGGGAGCGTGCTCGCAAACTAACGCAGAAGGCTTGCGTAAATCGGGTACCGTTGTTCTGCAGGTGAAATTGGGACAGGGAGTAGTTGACTCTGGAAAACAAAGCCTTCTTTTTAAATGGAGTTGGTTGACTTGTGTCAGTCTCTTACCTGAGTAGAGGGCATGGTTGGTTCCTGGGTCGGTGGAGACTGGCCCTGAGATCTGCACCCGAGGTGATTCCCACAGAGCCTCCACCGGGAGCTGCTACCCCATGGATGACAGCCAGGCTGCCGGATCCATTTCAAAGCAACTCAGCAGGGCAGAGAGCTATTAATATATTTATCACCATGGGTATTAGTTATATGACATTATAGAGAAACTACTGCAGGGTGTTATTTTTTATCCTTAGTTTGTTTAACCATGTATTGTCTACCTCAAAAAAAAAAATTTTTTTTTGTGTGCCGAGGTGTTTGTTTTGTTCAAGGTAAACATTTCCGTTTCTGAGAATCCTTCAGATTTTAACAGTTTAGAAAGTAGATAGTGGCCACTAGGGAAAAACTGCCCTTTCCTTTACTGGCATCTTTACAAATCTAGATACTCCTGGCAGGACTAACATGGAAAAACCAAAATCAGCGTGTGTGTTCACAGAGATTTTCCATCTTGAAGCCTGAAAGTACTGGGCCATTGTTCTTTTATAGGAAGTTGTATTTTTTTTTTTTGTAGAAAAGGGGAAAATCATGTGAAAAGGTAAAAAAGAGATCTATATCCATTTCATAGTTTTGTAGAAGTCTGGTTCTGGCTGAGACGTGCCAGAACACTTGGAATTTTGTAAGGAGAATATGGCTTCTGGGGGTAGTATAGTGTACCTAAAACACAGGCCCTGAAGCAAACAGATGCAGGTTTGAATCCTGGCTGAGGTTCTCAGTAGCTGTGTGACCTTGGGGAAGTTATTTAACTTCTACGAACAGTTAATATTACAGAGTTAGGTGTTATCTGAATTATCTGCTCTGTATTATATGTCGAATCACGTCTAGCTCAAAATCATGATTTAAATGTACACAAACCAAAGAATTTTGCCTAAATTGGCAACAGGGTACATTCCTATCCTAATAAGCAAAGCCATCAGCTACTAAAATGCTATGGGGTCATCTCTCAACATCCAGGTTCATCTGGGGACACCAAGAGGACCTGAACCCTAGGAAAGCAGAATCTTTTCTCCTGTAATTCAACAGTGTGATGGTTAGTGTTTCCATCGGAATATAGATTTAATTGAGTAGCGGCAGCATTTTGGGTGATTATGTTACTCTGTTTTTCCATTTCGTTGATTTCCGCCCTTACCTTTGTCTTTTTCCATCCTTTTTGCTCTGGGTTTATTTTGCTCTTCTTTTTCTAGGTTCTTGAAGTGGGAGGTTACATTATTGATGTGAGACTCTTCCTGGTTTCTAAAGCATGCAGTTAGTGCTGTAAATTTTCCTCTTAGTATTTAGCTTTGTCCCAGAAATTTTCATATGTTATATTTTCATTTTCATTCATTTCTCTTGAGACATCTTTGACCCATGTTTTTTTTTTTAACCCATTGGTTATTTAGACCCATGGGTTTTTTTAGAAGTATGTTGTTTAGTTTCTAAATGTTTGAAGATTTTTCTGTCATTTTCCTATTAGTGATGTCTAGTTTCATTCATTATGGTTGGAGAACACACTCTATATGGTTTCTACTATTTTAAATGTGTTGAGGTTTGCTTTATGGCTCAGGATATGGTCTATCTTGGTATATGTTCCTTAGGTACTTGAAGATAGTGTATATTATGCTGTTGTTGGGTGTAGTGTTCTACGAATGTTGATTAGATCCTGCTGGTTGACGATATTGTTGTGTCCCTCAGCAATCTATTTTTATGGCTGCGGTCTGGTTTTGACTCTCTCGTTTAGGTTGTATTTAATTGTGTCTTGGCTTTGAGTTTGGCAGGGTAGGAAAAGACTTGCTGTGAGATGAGTGATCCAGCCAAACACAGACTCCTAGGCTGCTTAATAGGTTGTAAAAAGGGATATCTTGATTTGGTGTTGAATAAGTGGAGAGAAACACACACACACACTCACACACATGTGCATTCGGAGTAAATTCTAACACATCAGTTGGAGCTCTGGGGCATGTAAACAGGCAGAAGAAAATCTCCCATAGGCTTACAGGGTGGGGAAAGCTACCCTTCTTCCACGTATTAGCAGAAGTGGCAGATGGCAGCTTTCTCCCCTAATAATCACCAGATGGCATGTAGCTATGCCCTGTGGCACAGGAATGAGAGAACTGGGTTGATCATGTATTTTCTATACTTAAGCGCTTTTTACTTGATTGCAGCTTGTCTGGGTTATCACTCAAATGTCTACGTTAGAGGAATTTAAAGAAAGCAACCAGAACTTTATTGTGGCTGCATAGAACATCAGTTTTAATTTCACGAAGTTTTAGCTTTTATTTACCAGCTAGTAAGTTGCTAGTCTGTTAAACAGACTCATAGATTTCTGTTCAGTTGGATTCTGAGCCATGATATCTGTTTGTATCCTGCTCTTTTCCAATCTAAAAGCTCCTTTATCCAGCAGTTTTCAGGAATGATAAAATTTCCAAAGAACTGACGTTTAGTCTTTTGAGTAGCAGAAGTTTTACGTAAAATTTAAAAATAAACCTTTCTAAAAAATACACATACACATATACATTTATATTTATACGTACCTTATTGAGGGTATTCTAAATAGAATTTAACTTTTCCTGTTAGAAACATCAGTTATGGAACAGGTACAGTTGATGTTGTCATGGAAACAAGTGAGACTAAAGGCAGAATGGGTCTCAGTCCTAGAGACCATCCTAGAATAAACATTTGTGTGATTTTTTTTTTTTAAAGAAGCTGTAAGTAGATATCTTTTTAATCAATGAATTATAATGGTTCAGTTAGAACAAGGCACCCAGTGTTGTAATCAAACCAAATTATAAGAAAGTTAACATGACTTTTCAGTGGGTTCAGTGGATTTCAGTGGGTTCCAAAATAGTAATTAGATATTAAGATTCATCTTTTTTTTTTTTTTGTCTGCATTTGACCAGTGGGTAAATCTCTCTTGGTTGTCCTCTCTTGAACTAAATGTATAATACAGTTAATGTTTAGAGATGAAATATGGAATACAGAGAGGCTACTGTGTCACTGGCAATACATTGCAAGTTGAGTTTATGTGAAGACTGACCTTTTATTTTGTGGCTCCATTCCCTGCTTAGTAGCTTTGCTGGCCACAGCCTTTTCACCTCAGAAAGAACTCATTTGTTCTGCATCATCATGATTTGTTACTGGTTTATAGATATTAAGGCATTAAAGGTGTTTATATATTTTAATGTCATGTAGGTTACACAGACAAGCCATGCAATTTAAGAAATTATAGGAGAGATCTTTTGCCAATGAACTGCCTGAAATTGTACCTGTTAGAGACTGGATTAGAATTTACCTCTGTGAAAACTAGGGCAAAGGGAAGGGGATGAGGTAGGGAAGGGTTAGAGGCAAACTTAATGACAGGCTATAATAAGTGGTGGAACAAAGGAGGGAACCTCAAGTCTCTTGGAGGCATCAGAGAGGCCATCATAGACACGGTCGTGGTATCTGAGTTACTTTGAAGGACGGGAGGTGATATGATAGATAGAAAAAGGGCAAAAGGGAATGGTAGGGAGAGGGAACAGAATGAACATGTGACTAGGGCTGTGGAAGACCACAGTTGGCTTGAGATGGTCACAGGGAAGCTTTATATTAATACTAGCCATATTCCTATTGGCTCAGGTCTAAATTCCATCAAATTTGCAAATTAATCTTCTCTATAATCAATTTTTCTGTATTAGTAGCTTAAAACAGCACAAATTTATCTTGCAGTTCTGGAGTCAGGAGTTCTAAAATCAAGGTGTTGGCAGGGCTGTGTTCCTTTTGGGAGGCTCTAAGGGAGAATCTGTTTCCTTGACCTTCCCACTTTCTGCAGGCTGTCTGCATCCCTTGGTTCACGGCATATTTCTTCCATCACTCTTACCTCTGCTTCTGTCATCACATCTCTTTTTTTACTTCGACCCTCTTATTTCCCTCTTACAAGGATCCTTGTGATTACTTTGGGCCCACCCCAGATAATCCAGGCCAGTTTTCCCATCTCGAGGGCCTTGACTTCATCACACATGCAAAATCCCTTTTGCCATGTAGCAGATTCATAGGCTTTGGGGATAGGCTTTAGGGATTAGGATTTGAATATCTTTGGAAGCCATTACTCTGTCTTCCGTAGATTCTAAAGGAGCTAATTATCTTAGGACTCAAAAGATAGAGGCTGAATGAATTTGTACATCTAAAGAGTGTGCAACCCAAATTGTATTCTTCTTGCTATTCAGCAGTTGACTTTCTGCAACTCATTGTGTCAGACAGCCTTTCATCGGCCAGTATCAGGAGCTGCGGCCATTAAATACTTTCTAGTGATTTACAGCTTTTCCACTGGTGACCCTCATGACACCAATTCATGCCATGTCACGAAGTATTTAAGGAATTACATTGCCTTCTTTCCTTTTGCCACCAAACTTTTGGAAAGAGGACTCAGCACTCACTGTCTCTATTTCCTCAACCCAGGAAAAGCTGATCCTCCTCCGGTTTTCAGTGTCCTCACCTGGTCCAGGCCCCTTATTTTGGAGATGTTCCTCTCCACCTTTAAATTCCTGTGACTCCATGCTGTCTGTCCTCAATCATGGGCCATCAGGAGTGGGATGATTCCCTTTAAGTCTCTTAGCCCCAACTCAATTATATTTCTTCTAGGATCCCAAGCCAAGCTGTCTGGTCATTGTGTTGTGACGAGCTCTAGTTCTGAATTCAGTGAAGCTTTTTTGGCATTGTAGAATTCCATTAAGAAACAATTCAAGCTGAGAACGAAGGTTGCCCTGCGTGCCTGGGAGGCTTCTCTCCCGATGCTGGGCTGAATACTGATGCCCTTCTAGCCAAGGCTGCTTTATACCGAGAAAGAAATATCACCATCTCAGGATGGAAGGAGATAAGAACCCTAGCACAGATGTGCCTGAGGCAGCTTGACTTCCGAGGATCTGAGCTATTAACAGTTTTCAGTTTTAGTTATGTATTTCTTTATGTGTTCATTTTTCATATAATCAATTCCCTCTGTTGCGCTGAAGAAAAACAACCCACCATCTGACCAGAGGAAGAGTGTAGTTTCCTTTGGAGGAGAGTTCAGTACAATATCAAATATTTTAATTTTTTTAATGAAATGTTTCAAGCTTGGGTTTTCTCCAATTTAGTTTATAACAATCATTAAGGGAGATCTGACGGTGGTCGATTAGAAAGCTTTTCCTGATTATCCTCAGAAAGGCCTGATTATCTTCCTGCTTCTGAGGAAAGCGGTCCATTGGTGAATCCTTCTAAAACAAGGTGTGAGGGGGACAGGTTGCTTCAGGCGCTGTGTTAAGTGGTAGTAGGTGAACAGCGAACACAGCTTCAGTCATGTCTTTGAGCATGCGTATATTTACTGAGTCCCTACCGTGTTTACAGTCTTCACTGAGCACCAGGTATAGACAAGAATTAGGCACAGCTCAGCTTTCAGGGGGCTTCCAGTCTAGTAGGGTGGACAGATATTTAAATGTCATATATAATAAGTGCATAAGTAGAACAAAATATCATGAGTGCTATTGAAGTGTCTACATAGTATACAAATTAGGGCAAAATGGGAGCAAATCATAATTTAATCATCAGAAAGCAGAGGAGTGACATTTGATGTCCTTGTAAGTTCTTAATCATGATAGCAGATGTTTGGACAAAAAGACAATCAAACCTGTTGCTGTTGAGCTGATTCTGACTCATTGTGACCCTGTGTGTTACAGATTAGACCTGCTTCATAGAGTTTTCTTGGCTATAATCTTTGTGGGCACGGATAACCAGGCCTTTCTTCCACAGCACCACTGGGTGAGTTTGAACCACCAACTTTTAGGCTAGTCATCGAGTGCAAACTGTGCATCCCTAAATATTTGTAGAATATCCACCATAAGCCAAGGATGCCTTGATGGACAATTGATAAATTAAATTAATAACCTAATCATCATTCAATTGATAACTGAATGTTCAAAGAAAAAGGTGAAAAATTAAATTTGGAGAAGGAGAAGATTTTTCTTGTTAAAAGAATAGAGAACAAGGAAGTAATGAGGCAGCGAAACTTCACGGGAGTCTACTTTAATGTTACACATTTACCTGTAAGGGCTGAAAGCTTTTTCATTCTCTGATCGGCCTTATCAAATTTTATATGATAACCCTATAAATGCAAAAGTATGAGATTTCTTTTGTGGCCTTTTTTTTTGCAGTGGTAAAAACAGAATATGTGACATCTTGATAATCCAGGCTTCATAAATCCACAGGGAAAAGCTTAAATTCTCAAGTGGTTTCTATACTTCTTAAGAAAGAAAAGATATTACCTTCTTTAATACTCAGTTATTTCGAACCAGAGGAGCACTAGATGATTTAATAACGGAAAAACTAATAACTCAGTAGAAACATGATTATGGATTCACTAAATTCACTAAATTCCTGTGATTGATTAGATCATGAACACCTGTGATTCAGATTGCCTTCCCCTTTAATTAACTGATGAGACACTTTGTCAATCTTCTTGGTACTCAGTAGCTCTTTTGAGCTGGGGGAGCAGTACACACAGATTAGCCTCCTAGGCTTAGAGACCTTTGTAATGGACAGGGGGCTCTCCTGACTCTCTGGGCATAATTCATGCTTCTATCATCTATCTATGTATCTATCAATCTATCATCTATCTCTCAGTCTATCTATCTCTCTGTCTGTCTATCATAGCCCTGGTGGCGTAATGGTTAAGAGCTCAGCGGCTAACCAAAAGGCTGGCAGTTCAAATCTACCAGGTGCTCCTTAGAAACCCTATGGCACAGTTCTCCTCTGTCTTATAGGGTCGCTATGAGTCAGAACCAACTTGATGGCAATGGGTTTTATCTGTCTAGCTATCTAGTTGTCAATCATGGGTAATGTGTTAGACACCCAACAGATAAGTCAAACTTCTGAAGGAAGTCCGCATTAATTTATTTGACATCATTGTTAACTCTGGACAATAAGCTTTTAAGCCAGTTAGAATCACTATCTGCCAATCACAGACATCTGCGAGGTTAAATGAGATAATGAGTATCAGATGAGTAGCCCAGTGCAGAGACACTGAGTAAATGCCAATTTTTCGGAAGGGGACTTTTAACTAGGGGTCTCAGGTAGACAACAAAATAATTTGTTGAAAATGATTTAATTGACATTCTGAAATGAAAATTTAATAAGGATTATAGATATTCAATAAATTAAAATGGATATATATTACTTTTCAGTCTCTCCTCCCTAAGGAACTGGAAAAAAACGACAGTAAAGCCTGCAAAGCTGGAACCTGTGTAAGGTGGAAGCCTGTCAGAGAAGGAAAACTCAAATATTTTCCACTAACCTGTGTAACAGAAAAGCGGTAAGTCTGCACGCTGTCAAAGGTGAGACACTTGCGAGATCTGGAAAAGCAAGGCAGTCTGTTGAATTCCAGCTTTCACAGGTTTCACCCTATAAACAGTAAGGCCAAGGAAACAGTTCTGGTTTGGCCTGAATTATCATTCTTCCAAGCTGTCAGAGTCCCTTTCAGGAAGTACCGTGCTGCTTTTCTTCCATTACAATCTTCTGGGAAATGCCAACAGCTTGTTTGCGAGTGAATAGGAATGACCATTAAACACCCTAGGTGTGACCCACAGTGATGTTGAAGACCTGAAAAGATGTTCTATTGATTTCAGAATAGAAAAAGAGAATAAAAAATTGAAATTAGCATTTGTTTTATTAAGTGTTTGCAAAATATAGCATTTTGTCAGTTAGTCCATAGCAGTGTAATGCAGTGTTAGTTACATATACATTGTTCTGTGTAAGGTGTGGGTACACTAACACGTTCCATCTAATGTGGCTTGGGGCCTTCAAAAGTAAAGAAGATATTCAGATGTCCAATAAGCACATGAAAAAGATGCTCAACATTATTCGCATCAGGAAAATGTAAATCAAAACCACCTTGAGCTACCACTTCAAGCCCACTAGAATGGCTGTAATAAAAACGTTAACAAGAAGTGTTGGCAAAGATGTGGAGAAATTGGAACCCTGGTGGTGCAGTGGGTGAGAGCTTGGCTGCTAACTGAGAAGTCAGTTGTTCAAATCCACCATCCGCTCCTTGGACTATAGGATAGTTCCACCCTATCCTATATGTCACTATGAGTCAAAATCAACTCAAAGGCAACAGGTATACTTTGCTAGAAGGACTGTAAGATGGAGCAGCCACTTTGGGAAACACTGGAAGTTCCTCAAAGGACAAAACATAGAATTATCATAAAAAAAAATATGACCCAGCAATTCCACTCTTAGGTATACGCCCAAGAAAAATGAAAACTAATGTCTACACAAAAACTTACGTATGAATGTTTATAATAGCCCAAAGGTGGAAACAACCCAAATGTCCATCAATTGATGAATGGATAAAATATGGCATATCCATACAATGGATATTATTTGGCAAAAAAAAAAAAAAAAAAAAAGAGATGAAACACTGATACCTTTTACAATATAGGTAAATCTTGAAAACAGATTTGTGAGTTACTAAAATTCCCTCCAGAAGTGATATTTAAAGCAGTATTGAAGGATAAGTAGGATGAGCTGGATGAAGACTGGGTGGAAGAGAGCTCCAGGCAGGTAGAACTGCCTATGTAAGAGCTTTGAGGTGTGGACTGGCCTGGTGCTCTCAAGGATGGGAAAGCAGGCCAGAGCATGGTAAGCAAGGGAAGAGTTGTGTGTTTTAAGCATGATGGACAGGGAAAGGCAAGATCTTCCAAGGCTTTTAGGCCATATTAGGGATTTTGTAGTTTATCTTTGGTAAAAAGGGAACCTTGAGGGCTTTAAAATAAAACACTGAAATAATATAGTTACAATTAAAAAAATTGCTTTGGTCAATGGGCTGAGATTGATTTGAAGGTATGCACAAGTAGACGTGCAAATGCCAGTTTAGAAGTGGGGTGGTCTAGCCAGGCTCTAACGATGACTTGGGGTATCTTGGTGATGGTAGAGGTAACTAGAAGCAGATGGTTTTGAGATAGATTTTGGAGGTGGAATCACTAAGACATGATGATGGACTAGACACAGAAGATGATACAAGTACCAAGGGTGATTCCCGATTTATGGTTTGAAGAAACAACACCATTAACTGAGTTGGAAAGAAAGGTGAGGTAGACTTGCATTGCTACAAATGCTGTTTGCAATGTCCACAGGGAGATTATTGTAAGTCTCATTCAGTGGACAAAATTGCTTCCTTCTTGAAGCTCAGCATAAAAACAGATCCTCTTGATGCTTCGTGCATAACACAGACAAACCCCAACAAAACTAATGTAATTAAATGTCATTAACTTAGTCTACGGAAACCCTGGTGGCATAGTGGTTAAGTGCTACGGCTGTTAACCAAAGGGTCGGCAGTTCAAATCCACCAGGCGCTCCTTGGAAACTCTCTGGGGAGTTCTACTCTGTCCTATAGGGTCTCTAGGAGTCAGAATTGACTCGACGGCACTGGGTTTGGTTTGGTTTTTGGTAAGTTAGTCTATACAGTGTAGTGTGTGACATTGTCTGCTAGTTTTGTGTGTCTTTCCTTTGTTGGGCTGAGCTTCTTGAGGACTGCACCCATTTCTTACTCATCTTTTGAGATCCTAATGCATAGTGTTGGGTTTGGTAATAAGCTCTGGCTTAGTGAATGAATTAATAAAGATAATTCATGGCAAAGATAGATGAGGGAGAGGGGTTAATTTATCAGCAATGATTCAGTTTCAGGGAGGGGATGGGATCAACAGCGTAAGTTGAAAGAATAGTGTTGGACAAAAGCACTCTCACTTTGAGACAGAAGGGAGACGTAAAGGACAGCTGATGCAAACAGGAGGTGATGATAGAGCTATCACTGGAGTTGAGTAATTCTGTAAAGTGAAGACTGGTGAGTTGAATATTGAAGTTGTTCAAGAGGACAGTAGGCCTCTGGGTTGGAGAGTATGACTGGGAGCATCTATATCATGGAATGGACATTTCAATGTACTTCCCAAAGTCCATAGGACGAAAGGGCCTCTGGGGTAAAGACACTGCCCACCTTTGCAGCTGCATGCTGTACCTCTTCCAGTTTCCTCAACATTTCATTTTTTTTCTCTTCTCCTTCAGGTCCTTGCACGTGCTGTTTGCTTTACTTGGAATTTCCTACTTCATCTTGTCATTTTGTGGAATTCTTTTTCATTCTTCAGGAAACAGCTCACATCTTGTATTCATTTAAAAGCTTGTCTGCTTCCCAAGCATAGTTAACTGCTCCTCCTATGAGATCTCACAGATCCTGAATTATTTATCACAGCACTTAACAAATTCTATCGCATTGTCCTTGTACACCCGTTTTCCTCGGTAGACTGTGCACTCTTTGAGGGCAAAACCCCTGCCTTGCTCCTAGCACCTAACCTAGTTCATGGCATCCAGTGGGTGCTCACTTAATGCTTGCTCACCAAATGAATTGTAGATATCAGTTCTTGAGCAGGCAATGTGCACAGGACATATTCAGACATAGCCCAGTGTGAGGACTGACCATGTGCTCTTTAGCTCTATAGGTCATCTGGATATTTCAGGAGAAGGAGGGGATGGTAAAGGGCAAGTGTTTTTTTAATGTAAAAGAATCAAGAGCTGCTTCCAGTAAAATTCTTTCAAATGCAACAATACACACCTAATACACAACCAGGCTTTTCCCACGTGCAGACTAATTAGCATGGGAGAGAGACCCGAAAAAAATGTTCGTCTTCAGAATTTCATGTACTCTTAAGGTTGTATGTGACTTTAAAGGACAAGGTGATATGATTTTGAACTATTCCCTGCTATATAAAAACAGCTTCACTGCAAGGAAATCTTGTAATGGGATTTTATCAGTGGCTCTGAAATATTGATGAATGTGTTAAAAAATCATTTGTGGCTGAATATGAGTTGATAATGCCTAACTGTGGAAGGCCGCACAACTAGTGGAGAAGGTACCCACTCTGCCTCCCACTAGGTCTGTTACCTCCGGGCCTCAGTTTCCCTTTTTATATGTAATAAAGGAGTGGGAGTAGGTGTTCTCTAAGAAGCCCCGGCTGGCAGAAACATTTGGCAACTGTATCCCCTGGCTATTTGATATCATGATATTCTGTTACCTGAATGTATGTGTGTGTGTGTGTGTGTGTTTCTGTAATGAAAAAAAAAGTCTGTAAGTCTCCAGGATTAAGTTTCTGTACAAACAAAACAGTGTCATGACTTATTGATTCCAAACCCAGTTATTCAATTCCCAACTATGTGAGCATGAGGCAATTCTCAGCAGCGTATCTATTCGTTTGAGTTTCTAAACATGAAGAGGAATAAAACCGAATAGGAGGTTTGTAGAAATAGCCAGATCTGGTTTGAGTCCCAGCTCTGCCACTTACTGTGTCATCTTGGAAAACTACTTCATCTCTGAATCTGTCTTCTTATCTGTGTTGTTGGTAGTGGCCATTGAGTTGGCTCTGGCTCGTGGCAGCCTTATGTATAACAGAATGGAACGTTGCCTAGTCTGGCGCCATCTTCCTGATCATTGGTATGTTGGAGTCCATTTTTGTAGCCATCGTGTCAATCCATCTGATTGTGGTAAATAACAATATCTGCCTCTGCAGGTTTTTGAGAAGAGTAAATCAGAAAATATTCTAAAGTGCTCAGCATAGTGACTGGCCTAATAATAATAGTATTATAATAATATACTTGTATTTCAATTTGGTCTTGTACATGTAAAATATGGTTTGTAATAGCTCTCTTATCACCAAAATTTGGACCAAGGAGGGAGTTTTTAGACAGCATGTGAGGAATAGAAGTTACAGAGAGACTACAGATCTTCACACTAAGAGCCACTGAAGTTTTTAATTTGTACAGACAAGGAAATAATGTTCCAGAGTAGTTCTGATGTACCCAAAGCCACACAGATAAAGTTATGGCAAAAATGCAATAGCAAAGAAAGGGTGGTGGGTAGTTGTGTGAGGTCACTAACAGTATGATGTTTAATGAGATCATGGCGTCTCTAAGAAGCTGATCTGTATGCCTGAATTATAAACCCGAGTGACAGTGGGTATGAATGCTGGAACGTGGGCTGGTTTACATACATGCTTGGTTTAGGAATCTTTAGCTCTAGAGCAGCAGCTGCCGTGAAGTCTCTGGACTGTTGTTTCTTAGAAGTGGATCCTGAAAGATCCTACGCACTTCACGTTCTGGGGCTTCAGCTACATGAGAAAAAGTTTCTCAACCTCAATCACCTGGGGAAGTTTTTAAAATATGCAGATAAGCTGGTGTCGCTACAAGAGCTTCTGATATTTAAGTCAGGGAGGGAGGTGATGTCTCAGCATCTTATTTTATTAAAAATTTCCAAATAACTAAAATAATAGACACAGACACAGTAATAGAAAAGACAAAGAGATTAAATAGCAGCATTTTTAAATGGTTCTGTAAAATTTCAGCATTGGAATTCAAACTTCTTGTATTATTTTCTCCATAAAAATCTGTTTTCAATAGAAATACTTTCAGATTAGAAACAAATCTAAAATAAATTTTACCAATCTGTAGAGAGATTTTTTAAGTCCAGAATTTGCGCAGTGTTAAAACTCTGACACACAGTTTATCCCCCTGTTCATATTGAATCTACAAAGTTACAAGAATCCTAAACTCTGTTAAAAATCTCCTACGTTGATGGTGAAGCCCACCAGGCTTGAGAACGCTCACCACAGGGAATTAGTCTCAGGAGCCAGTGCCCATTTGTTGGTTCATCAGTGGTTAGATTGTTTATGATCTCTGTATTGTTAGCATTTAAGGGTTAATTTCCCCATTTGGACAAGGAAGAGATTGATGAGAAAAACAAAAACAAAACAACAACAGGGAGAATGCTTTCCAGGGTCTTAAGGGATGCTTGCTTAGTGTAAAGTGTCCCTTATTCCAGCTCCTGTGTCTGACAGTCGTCAGTGAGTGACTGGACACCATGGGGCATAAAGGAAAGAATGTTACGTTTGGAGTCAGGAGGCCAGGAGCCCTGGGATCTGGTCCCAGCCTTGCTGCTTAGCCAGCACTGTGACCTTTGCACATTGTTTCACTTCCTTAGGTTTCTGTTCCCTCATCTGTAAACTGACAGAGACTTGAACTACCATATTTTTACACAAATAGCATGCACCTTCTATTTTGTTTGCCAACTGCACACTGTTCCCATGAGGTATTTTTGTAAGCACTGCTATGCTAATTTTTTTTACACATTGCTGTAAAAAAATTAGTATAGCGGGCTTATGAAAATACTTCATTGTTGGGGGTAGGGCACAGTTGGCAAACAAATGTAGAAGTCACATTTTATTTCTGAAAAACATCGTAAATCCTTTTAAAGATCTAATCCATCTCAAATTCCATGATTGATTTAATAATGTTTCGGTAGTTACAATCAAAAACTAAGTTCTCAGTTTTGTATTTTAGAATCAGACTCAATAACAACAACAACAATAACAAAAAAAACCCCAAACCAGATGCCATCAAGTTGATTCCAACTCACAGTGACCCCATATGTGTCAGAGTGGAACAGTGCTTTGTAAGGTTTTCAATGGCTGATTTTTTGAAAGTAGATCATGAGACCTGTCTTCTGGGGCAACTCTGGGTGGACTCAAACATCCAACCTTTCGATAAGTAGCTAAGCCCTTAACAGTTTGTGCCACCCAAGGACTCAAACTCCTTAATACTAACAGTAAAAGCAGATGATCGGATAAATCCAGGGTGTGGTGAGGCGGGAAGTCAAGGGAGCAAGCGTGTAAACCACATGATTCTCGTGACTGACCATGCCCATGGAGTCCTTAATGAGAAAGCCTGTGAATCTAGACCTTGGTAAGTAGTTGGGAAAATAGGGGGAATCAATATACTAGAGATAATGATAAAGTTGAAATGTAGGTGTGATGGGGGTGGGGGTGAGGGATCTGGAGTGGAGGAGAGGTTTTGGCCCAAGAATGGAATAACAGTCTGATTTCAGAAGTAGGACAATTCCGCATGCCAACCAGGAAGGTCCAGGCTTGGCCATGGGATTGGGCTCTGGTGTGGAGATGAACTGAAGGTCATTGGTGCCGAAAAAGTCAAGGAACTGTGTGACCAAGCCCTGCATGAGTTGTCCACACTGAGGTTGGGATCAATCAGAATGGTGGTAGCAGTAGGAGTGGAGAGGAAAGCTGTAAACCAGGTACCAGAGTTCTCAGTGAAGGTGAAACCATGATCAGTAACTAGGACAGTGATGATGTGAGGGACTTCTGCAAGAGGGCGGAAGAGTAAAATTCTGGAAGTAACAGTGCAAACGAGAAGTTGTCTTCTCACTTGGCGGTGGTGTGGGAGAGAGAGCAGCTGCTAGGTTACAGCCCATATGATGCTGTAATGCTGTGATACCTAGACACCTTTGCTTCTGCTGAGGGGTCTGCCATTACAGAAAGAATAGGTGCTTGACCTCAAAGGAAGACTTGGCACTTGGACCTTTCAAATAACTTGGCTGCCCTACTTTTAGAATTTTTCTTCTTTCAATCTGATTTCCCTAACAATGACTTCCTTTGGGACTTGAATATTCTCTCCAGGCCTCAAACTTCTTTTGAAGAGTGGTAGATACTTGGTTCCTAAGCTTAAGTAGAAGCTGATTTCTTGGAATGAAAATTTTAGCAAATTATTGCAGTAACGCGTATCGATTCCTCCTGCTCCAGCAGCCAGATTAACGTGAGTGGTGAATGTCATTATTTCCTGTGCTGTCTACAATCCCAGGTATGTTCACAGAGAAGCCGGTGGTAAAGACTCCGAAGCCTTACTTGGAATAATTGTGAAATAATCGGTCTCACTTCTGGAAAACTCAGGGTAGCAATCTGGTTATAACTGTTTGTGGTGAGACATTGTCGCAGATCAGAAAGTCTTCAGTTCTACTTTGAGATCTAGAAATGATGAGCTTTATAGTTCTTGCTTCTTCATGCTATAGGATTATAGGATAAACCCCTAAAAATCTACCCTAGATCACTTTGGACTACCTATCTGTGAATATGCAGAATCAATACCTATCGGATTAACCCATTGCTGTTGAGTTGATTCCTACTCATGGTGACCCCATGTGTGTCAGAATAGAACTGTGCTCCATAGGGTTTTCAGTGGCTGATTTTTTGGAAGTAGATCACCAGGCCTTTCTTCCAAGGCACCTCTGGGTGTAATCAAACCTCCAACCTTTTGGTTAGCAGCCAAGTGCATTTACCATTTGCATTACCCAGGGACTATAAACAAAATGTCTAGGTTTGGTAGTAAATAAGTACTATATCCATTGCCATCAAGTCTATTCTGACCCATAGTGACCATAGAGGACAGCTTAGAACTGCCCCATAGGGTTTCCAAGGAACAGCTGGTGGATTCAAATTGCTTTAGCAGCCAAACATTTAACCACTGTGCCACCAGGGCCCCCAAAATAGGTACTATAGAAACAAAATATTTTTGACCACAGTTTAACCTCATTATTTTGAAACTTAGTAAACAAAGTTCAGAGAAGTAAAGAGACTTTCCTGAGTTACCATCCAGTTAGAGTGGGACTGAGCCTAGGACCAGCCATGGCACCCATCTGTGGTTGTTTAGTAGTTGACACTTTTCAATGGAGCATGTGAGTATGAGTGGAAAAGAACGTGTAGTTTGTAAACCAAGTGCTACTTTGTCTCATGTTTTGGTCTGGTTTTAGACATGGTAGTTGATCTATTTTGAATTTTAGGTAATGTTTAAGGAAAGAGTAGAATTATATATTTACAGGAAAAAAGTTTGAAAGACACTGGGTTTTGGTGGGAAAGCTTCTAGCTCACTTTGGTAAGGGAGAAAGTGATTCTGAGAGTATCCTTGGTGTGTGCAGGCGTGGGGTTGGAGTGGGGGTCCAGAACAAGTTGGGAATTAGGAAGCCACTTAGGAGGCCCTTACTGGAGGGAGCAAAACAAATTTTAGTCCCAGGGAAATGTTGTTGGGAGATGACATCCAGGTGGTGCTAAACTGAGGGGATGGATGACTGTGAGTGATGGAAACCTCCAAGGCAGGGGCTTGTCGACAGTGTTCTGGGGTTCCTTGACATGATGATGGTGTGATGTCACAACATTTGTGAATAGCCCTAAAAACCATCAGATGGAGTTTTTTTCTCCCCTTGACGTCAGTTTCTCAGTGTTTTCAAATGGTGTCACTGAAATGCTGCTTCTTTTGCCCAGCAATCCAGTACGGTGTGACAGAAGGAAGCATTTAACTTCCTTTTCTCATAATTCTGTACATCTTCACATGCTGGGGATGTTATATTTTTCAGGAAGGAAATAATTTTTTTTTTTTTTGCTTTCCAGAAATTAAAAAAAAAATTATTGTACTTTAGATGAAGGTTTACAGAACAAGCTAGCTTCTCATTAGATAATTACAACACATATTGTTTTGTGACATTGGTTACCGATTCCACGACATGTCAGCCCTCTCCCTTCTCGACCTTGGGTTCCCTATTGCCAGCTTTCCTGTCCTCTCCTGCCTTCTTGTCCTTGGCCCTGGGCTGGTGTGCCCCTTTAGACACATTTTGTTTTATGGGCCTGTCTAATCTTTGAATGAAGGGTGAACCTCAGGAGTGACTTCATTACTGAGCTAAAATGGTGCCTGGGGGCCATACTCTCAGGGTTTCTCCAGTCTCTGTCAGGCCAGTAAGTCTGGTCTTTTTTTGTGAATTAGAATTTTGTTCTACATTTTTCTCTAACTCTGTCCTGGGCCCTCTATTGTGATCCCTGTCAGAGCAGTCAGTGGTATCCAGGAACCATCTGGTTGTACTGGACTCAGTCTGGTGGAGGCTGTGGTAGTTGTGATCCATTAGTCCTTAGGACTAACCTTTCCTTTGTGTTTTTGGGTTTCTTCGTTCTCCTTTGCTCCTGACCGGTGGGATATCTTAGATGGCCACTTACGAGCTTTTAAGACCCCAGATGCTACTCACCAAAGTAGAATGCAGAACATTTTCTTTGTAAACTATGTTATGCCAATTGACCTAGATGTTCCCTGAGACCAGGGTCCCCACAACCCTCAGCCCACTAGTTTGCTGCCTCAGGGAATTTGGATGTGTCTACAGAGCTTCCATGACCTTGCCTTGGACAAGTTGTGCTGGTTTCCCCAGTATTGTGCACTGTCTTACCCTTCACCAAAGTTACTACTTATTTATTGTCTATTTAGTGTTTTTCCATCCCTACCCGTCCCCTTCCTCGTAACCATTAAAGATTGTTTCTTTATGTGTGTAAACCTTTTCATGAGTTTTTAGAGTAGTGGTCTCATACGATATTTGTCCTTTTGTGATTGACTTATTTTACTCAGCATAATGCCCTCCAAATTCATCCATGGTGTGAGATTTATTGTTGTGTAGTACTCCATTAGAAAGCAATGGGTTATGGTAGTACTCCATTGTGTGTTTGTACCATAATTTGTTTATCTATTCGTCTGTAGATGGGCATCTAGATTGTTCCCATCTTTTTGCTATTGTGAACAATGCTGCAATGAACATGGGCATCCATATGTCTATTTGTGTGACGACTCTTATTCCTCTAGGATATACTCCTAGGAGTGGGATTGCGAGATCATATGGTGTATCTGTTTCTAGCTTTCTAAGGAAGCGCCATGTCCTTTTCCAAAATGGTTGTACCATTTTGCCTTCCCACCAGGAGAGCGTAAGAGTTCCAATCTCCCCACAGCCTCTCCAACATTTGTTATTTTCTGTTTTTTGATTTGTACCAGTAATTCCGGGATGAGATGGTATCTCATTGTGGTTTTGATTTGCACTGAGGAAATAATTTTTTATGGGTTTGTGTTTTGTTAGTGTCAGAACTGGTTAAAAAAGTGAAAAATCTGATAGAATTTTTGAACCTATTTTGACTATTTAGAATAATTGAACCTATTTTGACTCATCTTTCCCTGAGGAGTTGACTGATTTTTGGACAGAACTGACCGGCCACTTTAGTATAACTCACTGACAGTCATCAGCTAGTCTTCTCATCACAAAATTAATTACAATAAAATTCTTGCTTTTTTCAGAATGTTTGGAGAATGGTATATTCAGGAGAACTAAGAGTTACTACTGAAACTGTAAACAGGTAAGCTATTTTTAGAGAAAACCAGACATTGAAATTTACCCAACTCTAACCCTATATTGAAAGCAGTATAATTTTTCCAGGCGTCAGTACTGGCTCAATCATGGTTCTCAGTAGTGGGTGACAGAAGCTGATTCTGGCTGACTAAACAGAAAAAGAGTTTGTTAAAAGGTTGTTGGGAACCTCATGGAAATATTGGTCTGACTGGAGAAACAAAGCTGAGGCTGAGTTCCCAGGAACCATGTCCAACACCACATCTCAGTTCCAAGGCAGGTGCCCCCAGCACCAGCGCCACTTGTGCACCAGGAACATGGCCCTGCGGTTGTTCCCAACCCTCAGACCTGACACCTTTAGTCACCGCAGCAGCGAAACGTAGATGACTCACACAGCACCCTCTCTCACATTTCTCACTCCTGAATCATAGGCTTATGTGTGAACATCTAATTGATGAAGTCCAGGGCACACGTCTGTGTGTCAGCTTCAAAGGAGGTTGGGGTGGGGATTTTCAAGGCTCCCCTTTGGTGACTTGTAAGGCTGAACATCCTCCAAACATAACAAAGGTGTTCAAATGTGTTGGGCCTCTAGAAAGCATTAAAAGCACTTGGACAGACTGTGTAACCTCATTGAGCCTCAGTTTTTTCATCTGTAGAATCGGGTTAGATATTCTTCCTCATATTCTTTCACGTAGCTGGTATTTAAGGAAAGGACATAAAGTTTGTTGTGCAAACTAAAGTCCAGGGGCCCAGAGGTATCTTCTTACTTCTGGGAATCCATGACCAGCCACAACAGGTCTGATTTGCATATTGAATCCCAAACTTTCTGGAAGGTGGGAATGAACACCTTCGTAAGAAATTTACAATTTATTCAGCACCGTACTTACAACTAAGTTTCCCTGTAGAACACTGGCTGTCTTAGTTATCTAGTGCTGCTATAACAGAAATACCACAAACAGATGGCTTTAACAAACAGAAATTTACTTTTTCACAGATAGTAGGGTAGAAGTCTGAATTCAGGGTGCCGGCTCTAGGGCAAGCCTTTGTCTCTCTGTCCGCTCTGGGGGAAGGTCCTTGTCTCTTTTCAGCTTCTTTTCCTTGGCTCCTTGGTAATCTTCATCTGGCATGGAATCTGTCTTTCCCCATCTCTGCTTGCTTGCTCTGCTCCTTTTATATCTTAGATTGACTCAAGATATACCCTATACTAATATTTCCTTGTTACTGTAACAAAGAAAACCCATTCCCAGATGGGATTATAACCATAGGCATAGGGGTTAGGATTTGTAAGATATCTGTGGGGCACACAATTCAATTCATGACACTGGCGTTCAAGGTGGAAGGGCAGACAGGTAGAGGAAGCTCAGGTAAAGTGGATTGTCCTCTTCAACCTAGAAGGGATCCCCACTTTGTGAGTACTGAGAAATGAAGCTTATGACTGAGCATAACACAGAGCTTTGTTTACTATACCATAGCTTCTATAGTTTACTATAGCTTGTCTCACACTGACTTGAGAGAAATTTGGTTCATGTCTTCAGTGAGGGGAGATGAAATAAGTAAGGCTTAGACTGTTTTATAGATTTATTGAGCATTTACAGCTTTATTTAGCACGTGCTAGGAACTGTGCTAAGTGCTTCTCATATATTATCTCATTAAATTCTTACTAAAGTATGTGATCTTTTCTTTCTCTTCCAGTGCATTTCCTCCATCCCCATTTCTTTCCAACTGCTTATACCCATTTTTGGTATAAGTAGTTGTCCATTTTGTCCATATTGGTATCTTACCAAAAATAAAACAAAACAAAACAAAACTCATTGCTGTTGAGTTGATTCTGACTCACAGTGACCCTATAGGACAGAGTACGACTGCCCCATAGAGTTTCCAAGGAGTGCCTGGTGGATTTGAACTGCTGACCTTTTGTTTAGCAGCCGTAGCTCTTAACCACTGTGCCACCAGGGTTTCCAATTAGTATCTTGTTGTTGTTAGGTGCCGTCAAGTTGGTTCTGACTAATAGGGACCCTATGCACAACAGAACGAAACACTGCCTGGTCCCGAGCCATCCTTACAATCGTTGTTATGCTTGACCTCATTGTTGCAGCCACTGTGTCAATCCACCTCCTTGAGGGTCTTCCTCTTTTCTCCTGACCCTGTACTCTGCCAAGCATGATGCCCTTCTCCAGGGACTGATCCCTCCTGACATGTCCAAAGTATGTAAGACGCAGCCTTGCCATCCTCGCCTCTAAGGAGCATTCTGGCTGTACCTCTTCTAAGACAGATTTGTTCGTTCTTTTGGCAGTCCATGGTATATTCAATCCTCTTCGCCAACACCACAATTCAAAGGGGTCAATTCTTCTTTGGTCTTCCTTATTCATTGTCCAGCTTTCACATGCATATGATGCCATTGAAAATACCACGGCTTGGGTCAGGCGCACCTTAGTCTCCAAGGTGACGTCTCTGCACTTCAACACTTTGAAGAGGTCCTTTGCAGCAGATTTACCCAAAGCAATGCATCTTTTGATTTCTTGACTGCTGCTTCCATGGCTGTTGATTGTGGATCCAAGTAAAATGAAATCCTTGACAACTTCAATCTTTTCTCTGTTTATCATGATGTTGCTCATTGGTCCAGTTTTGAGGATTTTTGTTTTCTTTATGTTGAGGTGCAATCCGTGCTGAAGGCTGTGGTCTTTGATCTTCATTAGTAAGTGCTTCAAATCCTCTTCACTTTCAGCAAGCAAGGTTGTGTCATCTGCATAACGCAGGTTGTTAATGAGTCTTCCTCCAATCCTGATGCCCTGTTCTTCTTCATATAGTCCAGCTTCTCGTATTATTTGATCAGCATACAGATTGAATAGATATGGTGAAAGAATACAACCCCGACGCTCACCTTTCCTGAATTTAAACCATGCAGTATCCCCTTATTCTGTTCGAACGACTGCCCCTTGATCCAAGTACAAATTCCTCATGAGCACAATTAAGTGTTCTGGAATTCCCATTCTCCTCAATGTTATCCATAATTTGTCATGATCCACACAGTTGAATGCCTTTGCGTAGTCAATAAAACACAGGTAAACATCCTTCTGGTATTCTCTGCTTTCAGCCAAGATCCATCTGACATCAGGAATGATATCCCTGGTTCCATGTCCTCTTCTGAAACTGGCCTGAATTTCTGGCAGTTCCCTGTTGGTATACTGCTGCAGCCATTTTTGAATGATTTTCAGCAAAATTGTGCTTGCATGTGATATTAATGATATTGTTCTATAATTTCCACATTCAGTTGGATCACCTTTCTTGGGAACAGGCATAAATATGGATCTCTTCCAGTCAGTTGGCCAGGAAGCTATGTTCCATATTTCTTGGCATAGATGAGTGAGCACCTCTAGCGATGTATCTGTTTGTTGAAATATCTCAATTGATATTCCATCAATTCTTTCAATGCCTTCAGAGCAGCTTGGACTTCTTCCTTTAGTACCATCAGTTCCTGATCATATGCCATCTCTTGAAATGGTTGAACATTGATTATTTCTTTTTGGTATAATGACTCTGTGTATTCCTTCCATCTTCTTTTGATGCTTCCTGCATCATTTAATATTTTCCCCATAGAATCCTTCACTATTGCAACTCGAGGCTTGGATTTTTTCTTCAGTTCTTTCAGCTTGAGAAATGCCAAGCGTGTTCTTCCTTTTTGGTTTTCCATCTCCAGCTCTTTGCACATGTCATTGAAATACTTTGTCTTCTCAAGCCGCCCTTTGAAATCTTCTGTTCAGTTCTTTTACTTCATCAATTCTTCCTTTTGCTTTAGCTGCTTGACGTCTGACAGCAAGTTTCAGAGTGTCCTCTGACATCCATCTTGGTCTTTTCTTTCTTTCCTGTCTTTTCAATGACCTCTTGCTTTCTTCATGGATGATGTCCTTGATGTCATTCCACAACTCATCTGGTCTTCAGTCACTAGTATTCAATGCATCAAATCTATTCTTCAGAGGGTCTCTAAATTCAGGTGGGATATACTCCAGGTCATATTTTGGCTCTCGTGAACTTGCTCTGATTTTCTTCAGTTTCAGCTTGAACTTGCATATGAGCAATTGATATTCTGTTCCGCAGTCGGCCCCTGGCCTTGTTCTGATTGATGGTGTTGAGCTTTTCCATCATCTCTTTACACAGATGTAGTCAATTTGATTTCTGTGCATTCCATCTGCTGAGGTTCATGTGTATAGTCGCCATTTATGTTGGTGAAAGAAGGTATTTGCAATGAAGAAATCATTGGTCTTGCAAAATTCTATCATTTGATTTCTGGCATTGTTTCTATCACCAAGGCTATATTTTCCAGCTACTGATCCTTCTTCTTTGTTTCCAGCTTTCGCATTCCAATCGCCAGTAATTATCAATGCGTCTCGACTGCATGTTCAATCAATGTCAGACTGCAGCAGCTGATAAAAATCTTCTATTTCTTCATCTTTGGCCCTAGTGGTTGGTGGGTAAATTTGAATAATAGCCGTATTAACTGGCCTTCCTGGTAGGCGTATGGATATTATCCTATCAGTGACAGTGTTGTACTTCAGGGTATATCTTGAAATGTTCTTTTTGATGATGAATGCAACACCATTCCTCTTCAAGTTGTCATCCCCAGCATAGTAGACTATATGATTGTCTGAATCAAAATGGCCAATACCAGTCCATTTCAGCTCACTAATGCCTAGGATATCGATGTTTATGCATTCCATTTCATTTTTGATGATTTCCAATTTTCCTAGATTCATACTTCGTACATTCCAGGTTCTGATTATTAATGGATGTTTGCATCTGTTTCTTCTCATTCTGAGTTGTGCCAATCAGCAAATGAAGGTCCCGAAACTTGACTGCATCCACATCATTAAGGTTGACTCTACTTTGAGGAGGCAGCTCTTCCCCAGTTATCTTTTGAGTGCCTTCCAACGTGGGAGGCTCACCTTCCAGCACTATATCAGACAATATTCCACTGCTATTCATAAGGTTTTCACCAGCTAATGCTTTTTCAGAAGTAGACTGCCAAGTCTTTCTTCCTAGTCTGTCTCAGCCTGGAAGCTCAGCTGAAACTTGTCCTCCATGGGTGACCCTGCTGGTATCTGAATACCGGTGGCATAGCTTCCAGCATCACAGCAGCACCCAAGTCCCCACAGTACAACAAACTGACAGACATGTGGGGGATTAGTATCTTAGGAATAGGTATTTCAAAGTTGAATAATTCAGTATTTTTCACAAAAGAACTGTAACTTACTCTCTAATCGGACCCATTTCCCTCCCTGTTGGCTGATCTTTGGTAAATAAGGTAGTTTACAACCACAGGTGGATTTTATCTTGGACACTGAGAGGTAGGTGAAATCATAAGGTTAGCACCAGTGAAACGTGTCAGAGTAGAATAGCCAGGTAACGGGGAGGTAGAATGTGATTACTTTTTTTAAAGATGTGCTGCTAGTTTGAGCCCCCAGAACTGCTCTCTGGCCAACAAGGCTAGTCCACCCTTATTGTCCCATATGACTGAAGCAGCAGCCTCTTTTCCTGCCTCTCTGATTCCAGAATCTCTCACTGTAATGTATCGTTCATCCCCAAACCAAAACCAAACCAAACCTGTTGACATCGAGTCAGTTCCAACTCACAGCGAGCCTATAGCACAGAGCAGAACTGCCCCACAGACTGAAGCAGCAGCCTCTTTTCCTGCCTCTCTGATTCCAGAATCTCTCACTGTAATGTATCGTTCATCCCCAAACCAAAACCAAACCAAACCTGTTGCCATCGAGTCAGTTCCAACTCACAGTGAGCCTATAGCACAGAGCAGAACTGCCCCACAGAGTTTCCGAGGAACTGCTGGCGGATTTGAACTGCCAACCTTTTGGCTAGCAGCCGTAGCTGTCAACCACTGCACCACCAGGGCTCCTCTTTCATTCCAATAGTAAATAGTTAGTTTCCCCCACTCCCCAGGGGAGGGGGTGGGGGTGGGAGAGGAGACTTATATCAGCTTCTTATATATAAAAACTACGAAATTGTTAGGTTTTAATGGATTAGTCATCCACTTTGACAGATTCAAAAGCAGGTTTTATGACTTGCTTTAAAATAAAGTTCAACTTAATTCTTCCATCATATCCCAAGAGACTTGTCCCTCTGAATTATTTAAGTCTTGCTAACAATCCCATGACATATTATCCTCAGCTGTGATGGATTGAGATAGGCTAGATCTGCTCAGTGCCAGAGCATCCCCAAGAGACCACTTCAGATCTAGTTCATGAATTATGGTCTCCTCTCTGAGTCCATCACATTATTAATTACTATCAGAAGTAATTTAACTATCTATTCTGGAATCACAAGCTGCCCTTTTAGTGTTGAGAAGTTATGACATAGCTATCAAATGATTGCCTCATGTGATATAGACTGATAATGCACATGGGGAAATTGAAATACCTGTGTTATTCAGAGCTGGCCAAATCTCTGAGCGTCCTGGCTAAGTGGGGAAAAGGATGTATTCTGTGATCCTTACTTATGGGTAGAAACTGACATGGGATGCCTAAAATTTATGTGTAACCTAAATGTCTCCTGGCCTTATCAGAATATGATGGAAAAAATCAGCTTTTATTTATATTAATTCTCAAATATAAATAAAATGTTAAGCCTTTCCTGGCAGTAACCCAGCTCCTTGAAGTGTTCCCACAGGTATTTCTATGAATCCCAAAGAAGTATCTCTCATGCGCATGCCAACTAGTCCATCAAGTGCAATGTGCTCTACTGATCACACGTGCAGATCTGCTTGAGGAAGCCTTGCCGCTCTCCATCTGCCAGTGCCCACAGTGGACACACCATTGTCTGCTCCAAGGGGTTTTCTCCTTATGTCCCTGAAAACACCAGCTCTGAGTACCAGAATGATACCAGGTTCTTTGCAGAAGATGGGCTAAGAAGAAAGGCCTGGAAATCTACTTCTGAAAACCAGCCAGTGGTCAAGGACAAGAACAAGGTCTGATTCACACCCGCATGAGGATGGCACATGACTAGGCAGCATTTCATTCCATTGTGAATGGGGTCACCATGAGTTGGGGGCTGACTCAACAGCAGCAAACAACAACAACAGAGATGATTATACTTTGCTGAATTGCACTACTCCCAACGCCCACTCAGGGAGTAAGCCAGATTATTTTTGGGGTGGGCGAATATGTGTAACTTCATTGACAAGTGTCAAAATATGTACTCCTTGTCCTTTGTGTTGGTTGGGAAGCTGGCTCAGGTTTATAACTCATCTATCTAAATAGGATTTGGATCTCCAGAGGAGGAATGTCTAAAACATTGTTTTTTCTTCCAGAATAACTTATCATGACTAGCTCCACAGAACTGAATTGAGAAAGAAAGGCAATACACTCATTTCAGTAGAAAATTGACTCAGTTGAGCTGTTGAAAGCATGACATATTAGCATATTAGATCATAAACATGAGTGGTATTGGGAGGAGAGATTTAATTCTTCCCAAACTGAAAAAAAAAAAAAAAAAAGCTGTTGTGGACATTGGTTTGAAACTCGTGATTTATTTCCTCTATTATTATCTCAAGCACAATCAATTTTGGTGAAAAGATGAAGTAACCACAAATAGCCAACTATTTACCTGCTGGAAATAAACCACCAAGCTTTATTGCATTTTGGTGGCAAACATAGTTCAGATGTGCCGGCAGTGAGCCGGTAGAAAATAAATGTTTCTTTTTGCCCTGAAGATGAGTTCTGAGAGGGCATTTGCCTGACAGTAGGTGGGAGGGCATGATATCAGATGGCAGGATTTTCCTCTGTGACATTTACCTCAAAGAGTATGTACTCTGCCACACCCTTAGTCCTTTGTTTTAGCTGACCGTGGGGTAATCATCCTGACTTACTTACAGTTCTAGCCATTACTATCTTTTTGAGATAGTGAGTTTTTTAGTTTAACAGCCATGTAAAAAAAGTACTTTATAGGAATATTTTCTCAAATCACATTCTTTTTGTAACTTAGGTAACACCTTTTAAATTCTATGTTTAAACTGTTGAAAGATGTCAACAAGATCTGAATAATTGGAAAAATACCATATTATGATTTAATAACTGAATTGGTAAACTTGTCAATCCCCCACAGATTAATCTGTAAATTAAGTGCAATTCTAACTGAAAATTCCAGCAGAACTTTTGAAACCACAAAAAGCTTTTTTTAAAGTTTATATGTTAGAATACTAAGTCAGTTTTGAATTGCTAAGTTGATTTTGAAAAAAGTACAAGAAGGGGGAACATACCTGTCTTAGGCTGAGTTCTCTAGAGAAGCAAAACCAGTAAAATGCATAAATATATATATGGAGAGATTTATATTAAGAAAATGGCTCACGAACTTGTAGAGGCTATAGTGTTCCAAGTCCGTGGGTCAGGCTGGAGGCTTCTCCTGATTCATGTAGCTGCACCAAAAATTAGCAAGCCAGACAGCAGGGCTCTTGCTCACAGGCTGCAAAGACCAACAAATCCCAAGACTGGCAGGCAAGACAGCAGGTAAGCTGCTAGCTCAAGTACCAAGAACCTGAGGTCAGATGAACAGGAGCCAGCTGCAGGATCCAGTGTGAGCAAAAGCCTGTGAACCTTGCTAGAAAGCCCACTTATATTTGATGTGGGCCAAACCCCCAAGGAAACTTCCATTCAACTGATTGGCCTAGTCACAGTAGATCCCATCATGGAGGTGATCGCATTATATCAAATCTCATCATGGAGGTGATCACATCATTATATGACTGCCAAACTACACCATAACTGCCAAACTGCTAAGGATCATGACCCAGCCAAGGTGGCACACAACCTTAATGATCACAATACCCTATAAGACATGAAGATATACACCAAATTAACAGCAATAAAAACAGCATGGTGTGGCACAGAAACAGACAACTAAACCAGTGACAGCAGAGCAGAGAGCCAGAGTCATGTATGTGGGCCCTTGATATATGATGAAGGAAGTACCACATATCAGTGGGAAATGATGGTTTTGTTGATGGTTGTTTTGGTTATCTAGTGCTACTATAACAGACATACAACAAGTGGATGGTTTTAACAAAGAGAAGTTTTTTCTCTCACAGTCTAGGAGTCTAGAAGTCCAAATTCATGGTGCCAGCTCCAGGGGCAGGCTTTCTTTTTCTGTCATCTCTGGGGGAAGGTCCCTGTCATCAATCTTCGTCTGGTCTAGGAGCTTCTCAGTGCAAGGACCCACATCTAAAGGATACGCTATTCTCCTGGGTCTTGTTTCTTGGTAGTATCAGGTCCCCCTGTCTCTCTGCTCACTTCTCTTTTTTATATCTCAAAAGAGATTGACTCAAGATACAACCTAATCTTATAGATTGACTCCTACCTCATTAACATGTTGTTGTCATTGTTGTTGGGTGCCATCGAGTTGGTTTCCACTCATAGCAAACCTATGCACAACAGAACGAAACACTGCCTGGTCCTGTGCCATCCTTACAACCGTTGTTATGCTTGAGCTCATTGTTGCAGCCACTGTGTCAATCCACCTCCTTGAGGGTCTTCCTCTTTTCTGCTGACCTTGTATTATGCCAAGCAAGATGTCCTTCTCCAGGGACTGATCCCTCCTGACAACCTGTCCAAAGTATGTAAGATGCAGTCTCACCATCCTTGCTTCTAAGGAGCATTCTGGCCACACTTCTTTCAAGACAGATTTGCTCATTCTTTTGGCACTCCATGGTATATTCAATATTCTTTGCCAACACCACAATTCAAAGGAGTCAATTCTTCTTTGGTCTTCCTTATTCATTGTCCAGTTTTCACATGCATATGATGTGATTGAAAATACCATGGCTTGGGTCAGGTGCACCTTAGTCTTCAAGGTGACATCTTTGCATTTCAGACTTTAAAGAGGTCCTTTGCAGCAGATTTACCCAAAGCAATGCATCTTTTGATTTCTTGACTGCTGCTTCCATGGGTGTTGATTGTGGATCTAAGTAAAATGAAATCCTTGACGACTTCAATCTTTTCTCCGTTTATCATGATGTTGCTCATTGGTCCAGTTGTGAGGATTTTTGTTTTCTTTATGTTGAGGTGCAATCCATGCTGAAGGCTGTGGTCTTTGATCTTCATTAGTAAGTGCTTCAAGTCCTCTTCACTTTCAGCAAGCAAGGTTGTGTCATCTGCATAATGCAGGTTGTTAATGAGTCTTCCTCCAATCCTGATGCCCCGTTCTTCTTCATATAGTCCAGCTTCTCGTATTATTTTGCTCAACATACAGATTGAATAGGAATGGTGAAAGAATACAACCCTGACACACACCTTTCCTGACTTTAAACCAATCAGTATCCCCTTGTTGTGTCTGAACAACTGCCTCTTGATCTATGTAAAGGTTCCTCATGAGCACAATTAAGTGTTCTGGAATTCCCATTCTCCTCAATGTTATCCATAATTTGCTATGATCCACACAGTCAAATGCCTTTGCATAGGCAATAAAACACAGGTAAACATCCTTCTGGTATTCTCTGCTTTCAGCCAGGATCCATCTGACATCAGCAATGATATTCCTGGTTCCATGTCCTCTTCTGAAACTGGCCTGAATTTCTGGCAGTTCCCTGTCAATATACTGCTGCAGCCGTTTTTGAATGATCTTCAGCAATTTTGCTTGCGTATAATATTAATGATATTGTTCTATAATTTCCACATTCGGTTGGATCACCTTTCTTGGGAATAGGCATAAATATGGATCTCTTCCAGTTAATTGGCCAGGAAGCTGTGTTCCATATTTCTTGGCATAGATGAGTGAGCACCTCCAGTGCTGCATCTGTTTATTGAAACATCTCAGTTAATATCTCATCAGTTCCTGGAGCCTTGTTTTTCTCCAATGCCTTCAGAGCAGCTTGGACTTCTTCCTTCAGTACTGTTGGTTCCTGATCATTTGCTACCTCTTGAAATGGTTGAACATTGACTAATTCTTTTTGGTATAATGACTCTGTGTATTCCTTCCATCTTCTTTTGATGCTTCCTGCATCGTTTAATATTTTCCCCATAGAATCCTTCACTATTGCAACTCGAGGCTTGAATTTTTTCTTCAGTTGTTTCAACTTGAGAAACACCGAACGTGTTCTTCCCTTTTGGTTTTCCATCTCCAGCTCTTTGCACATGTCATTATAATACCTTACTTTGTCTTGAGCTGCCCTTTGAAATCTTCTGTTCAGTTCTTTTACTTCATCAATTCTTCCTTTTGCTTTAGCTGCTTGACGTTTGAGAGCAAGTTTCACAGTCTCCTCTGAGATCCATCTTGGTCTTTTCTTTCCTTCCTGTCTTTTCAATGACCTCTTGGTTTCTTCATGTATGATGTCCTTGATGTCATTCCACAACTTGTCTGGTCTTCGGTCACTAGTGTTCAATGCATCAGATCTACTCTTTAGATGGTCTCTAAACTCAGGTGGGATGTACTCAAGGGAGCTGAAGAGAGGAAGAGTGGGGATTGGAGATTAACGGGAAAGTAAAAGAGAGTAGTTTGAAGAGAATATTAACGGTAGAATGCCATGCATCGAGGAATATGATGAACCCAAATCTTTGTCCTTGAGGTTCAAAAAATTAAAAAATATACAAAACTTTAAACCATATGTGTCTTCTTTTTTAGTTCCTACTTTGGACCTTTTTCAGCTCCATATATCTTTCATAAGATGCAGGAATGCAATAGTATTCTTGATTCAGATGGTAAATTTTTGTGTTTGTTGTTGTATTAGTTGCAGTCCAGTCAATTCTGATTCATAGTGACCCTATGTACAACACAACAAAACACCGCCGATCCTGTACCATCCTCACAATCGTTGTTATGCTTGACCCCATTGCTGCAGCCACTGTGTCAGTCCATTTCCTTAAGGGTCTTCCTCTTTTTTGCTGACCTTGTACTTTACCAAGCATAATGTCTTCCTCCAGGGACTGATCCCTCCTGATAACATGTCCAAAGTACATGAGACAAAGTCTCGCCATCCTTGCTTCTAAGGAGCATTCCGGGTGTACTTATTCCAAGAGGGATTTATCCATTCTTCTGGCAGTCCATGGTGTATTCAGTATTCTTCACCAACACCATGATTCAGGTGCATCAATTCTTCTTTGGTCTTCCTTATCTATTGTCCACCTTTTGCATGCATATGAGGCAGTCGAAAATACCATGGCTTGGGTCAGGCACACCTTAGTCCTCAAAGTGAAATCTTTGCTTTTTAACACTTTAAAAAGGTCTTTTGCAGCAGATTTACCCAATGCAATACGTCATTTGATTTCTTTTTATTTTTTTGTGCTTTAAGTGAAAGCTTACAAATCAAGTCAGTCTCGTACAAAAATTTATATGCACCTTGCTATATACTCCTAGTTCCTCTTCCCCAATGGAACAGCACACGCCTTCCCTCCACTCTCTATTTTGTGTCCATTCAGCCATCTTCTGACCCCCTCTGCCCTCTCATCTCCCCTCCAGACAGTAGATGCCAACATAGTCTCATGTGTCTACTTGATACCAAGAAGCTCATTCTTCACCAATATCATTTTCTATCCCATTGTCCAGTCCAATCCCTGTCTGAAGAGTTGGCTTTGGGAATGGTTCCTGTCTTGGGGCTAACACAAGCTCTGTGGACCATGATCACCAGGGTCCTGCTAGTCTCAGTTGGACCATTAAGTCTGGTCTTTTTACAAGAATTTGGGGTCTGCATCCCACTGCTCTCCTGTTCCCTCAGGGATTATCTGTTGTGTTCCCTATCAGGGCAGTCATTGGTTGTAGCCGGGCACCATCTAATTCTTCTGGTCTCAGGCTGATGTTGTCTCTGGTTTATATGGCCCTTTCTGTCTCTTGGACTCATAATTACCTTGTGTCTTTGGTGTTCTTCATTCTCCTTTGATCCAGGTGGGCTGAGACCAATTGATGCATCTTAGATGGCTGCTTGCTAGCGTTTAAGACCCCAGACGGCACTCTTCAAAGTGGGATGCAGAATGTCTTCTTAATAGATTTTATTATGCCAATTGACTTAGATGTCACCTGAAACCAAGGTCACAAACCCCTGCCCTTGCTATGCTGGCCTTTGAAGCATTCAGTTTATTCAGGAAAGTTCTTTGCCTTTGGTTTAGTCCAGTTGTGCTGACCTCTTCTGTACTGTGTGTTGTCTTTCTCTTCACCTAAAATAATTCTTATCTACTATCTAATTAGTGAATACTCCTCTCCATCCCTTCCTCCCTCCCCCTTCTCATAACCATCAAAGAATATTTTCTTCTCTGTTTAAACTATGTCTTGAATTCTTATAATAGTGGTCTTATACAATATTTGTCCTTTTGTAGCTGACTAATCTCACTCAGCGTAATGCCTTCCAGATTCCTCCATGTTATGAAATATATCACAGATTCATCACTGTTCTTTATCAATGCTTAGTATTCCATTGTGTGGATATACCTTAATTTATTTATTCATTTTTCCATTGATGGGCACCTTGGTTGCTTCCACCATTTTGCTATTGTAAATAGTGCTGCAATGAACATGGGTGTTCATATATCTGTTTGTGTAAAGGCTCTAATTTCTCTAGGATGTATTCCAAGGAGTGGGATTGCTGGATCATATGGTAGTTCTATTTCTAGCTTTTTTTTTTTTATTATTAACTTTTATTGAGCTTCAAGTGAACGTTTACAAATCAAGTCAGTCTGTCACATATAAGTTAATATACATCTTACTCCTTACTCCCACTTGCTCTCCCCCTAACGAATCAGCCCTTCCAGTCTCTCCTTTCGTGAAAACTTTGGCAGCCTCCAGCTCTCTCTATCCTCCCATTCCCCCTCCGGACAGGAGATGCCAACACAGTCTCAAGTGTCCACCTGATATAAGTAGCTCACTCTTCATCAGCATCTCTCTCCTACCCACTGTCCAGTCCCTTTCATGTCTAATGAATTGTCTTCGGGGATGGTTCCCGTCCTGTGCCAACAGAAGGTTTGGGGACCATGGCCACCGGGATTCCTCTAGTCTCAGTCAGACCATTAAGTATGGTCTTCTTATGAGAATTTGGGGTCTGCATCCCACTGATCTCCTGCTCCCTCAGGGGTTCTCTGTTGTGCTCCCTGTGAGGGCAGTCATTGATTGTGGCCAGGCACCAACTAGTTTTTCTGGTCTCAGGATAATGTAGGTCTCTGGTTCATGTGGTCCTCTCTGTCTCTTGGGCTCTTAGTTGTCGTGTGATGTTGGTGTTCTTCATTCTCCTTTGCTCCAGGTGGGTTGAGACCAATTGCTGCATCTTAGATGGCCTCTTGTTAGCATTTAAGACCCCAGATGCCACATTTCAAAGTGGGATGCAGAATGTTTTCATAATAGAATTATTTTGCCAATTGACTTAGAAGTCCCCTTAAACCATGGTTCCCAAACCCCCGCCCTTGCTCCGCTGACCTTTGAAGTGTTCAGTTTATCCCGGAAACTTCTTTGCTTTTGGTCCAGTCCAGTCCAGTTGAGCTGACCTTCCATGTATTGAGTGTTGTCCTTCCCTTCACCTAAAGCAGTTCTTTTCAGCTAATTAATCAGTAAAAAACCCTCTCCCTCCCTCCCTCCCCCCCTCGTAACCACAAAAGTATGTGTTCTTCTCAGTTTATACTATTTCTCAAGATCTTATAATAGTGGTCTTATACAATATTTGTCCTTTTGCCTCTGACTGATTTCGCTCAGCATAATGCCTTCCAGGTTCCTCCATGTTATGTAATGTTTGACAGATTCGTTATTTCTAGCTTTTTAAGGAAGTGCCAAATCGATTTCCAAAGTGGTTGTACCATTTTACATTCCCACCAGCAGTGTGTAAGTGTTCCAGTCTCTCCACAACCTCTCCAACATTTCTTATTTTGTGTTTTTTGGATTAATGCCAGCCTTGTTGGAGTGAGATGAAATCTCATTGTAGTTTTGACCTGCATTTCTCTAATGGCTAATGATCGTGAACATTTCCTCATGTATTCGTTAGCTACCTGAATGTCTTCTTTAGTGAAGTGTCTGTTCATATATTTTGCCCATTTTTTAACTGGGTTGTCTTTTTGTAGTTGAGTTTTTGCAGTATCATGTAGATTTTAGAGATCAGGCGCTGATCAGAAATATCGTAGCTAAAAACATTTTCCCAGTCTGTAGGTAATCTTTTTACACTTTTGGTGAAGTCTTTTTTTTTTTTTGGGTGAACATAGTGTTTGATTTTTAGGAGCTCCCAGTTATCTAGTTTTTCTTCTGCATTGTTAGTAATGTTTTGTATAGTGTTTATGCCATGTATTAGGGCTCCCTATTTTTTCTTCCATGACCTTTATTGTTTTAGATTTTATGTTTAGGCTTTTGGTCCATTTTGAGTTTGTTTTTGTGCATGGTGTGAGGTATGGGTCTTATTTCATTTTTTTGCAGATGGATATCCAGTTATGCCAGCCCCATTTGTTAAAAAGACTGTCTTTTCCCCATTTAACTGCTTTGGGGCCTTTGTCAAATATCAACTGCTCATATGTGGATGGATTTATGTCTGGATTCTCAATTCTGTTCCATTGGTCTATGTTTTTGTTGTTATACCAGTACCGGGCTGTTTTGACTACTGTGGTGGTATAATAGGTTCTAAAATCATGTAGAGTGAGGCCTCACTCTTTGTTCTTCTTTTTCAGTAATGCTTTACTTATCGTGGGCCTTTTTCCCTTCCATCTGAAGTTGGTAATTTGTTTCGTTATCTCATTAAAAAATGACATTGGAATTTGGATCAGAATTGCATTGTAGGTATAGATGGCTTTTGGTACAATTGACATTTTTATGTTAAGTCTTCCTATCCATGAGCACTGTATTTTTTTCCACTTATGTAAGTCTATTTTGGTTTCTTGCAGTAGTGTTTTGTAGTTTTCTTTGTATAAGTCTTTTACATCTCTGGTAAGATTTATTCCTAAGTATTTTATCTTCCTGGGGGCTACTGTATGGTATTGATTTGGTGATTTCCTCTTCACTGTTCTTTTTGTTGTTGTAGAGGAATCCAACTGATTTTTATGTTTATCTTGTATCCTGATACTCCGATGAACTCTTCTATTAGTTTCAGTAGTTTTCTTGAGGATTCTTTAGGGTTTTCTGTGTATAAGATCATGTCATCTGCAAACAGAGATAATTTTACTTCTTCCTTTCCAGTCTGGATGCCCTTTATTTCTTTATCTGGCCTAATTTTCTGGCTGGGACCTCCAGCACAATATTGAATAAGAGTGGTGATAAAGGTATCCTTGTCTGGTCCGATCTCAAAGGGAATGCTTTCAGACTCTCTCCATTTAGTATGATGTTGGCTATTGGCTTTGTATAAATGCCCTTTATTATGTTGAGGAATTTTCCTTCTATTCCTGTTTTGCTGAGAGTTTTTGTCATGAATGGGTGTTGAACTTTGTCAAATGCCTTTTCTGCATCAATTGATAAAATCATGTGATTCTTGTCTTTTGTTTTATTCATGTGGTAGATTACATTAATTGTTTTTCTAATGTTGAACCATCCCTACATACCTGGTATGAATCCTACTTGGTCATGGTGAATTATTTATTTATTTTTTATATGTTGTTAAACTCTATTGGCTAGAATTTTGTTGAGGATTTTTGCATCTAAGTTCATGAGGGATATAGGTCTGTAATTTTCTTTTTTTTTTGTGGTGTCTTTACCTGGTTTTGGTATCAGGGATATGGTGGCTTAATAGAATGCTCTTGGGAGTATTCCATCTTTTTTTATACTCTGAAATACCTTTAGTAGTAGTGGTGTTAACTCTTCTCTGAAAATTTGGTAGAACTCTTCAGCGAAGCCATCCAGACCAGGGCATTTTTTTGTTGGGAGTGTTTTGATTGCCTTTTCAATCTCTTCTTTTGTTCTGGTCTATTTAGTTGTTTTACCTCTGTTTGTTTTAGTTTAGGTAGGTAGTGTGTTTCTAGGAATTCATCCATTTCTTCTAGGTTTTCAAATTTGTTTGAGTATAGTTTTTTGTAGTAATGTGATATGATTCTTTTAATTTAAATTGGGTCCGTTGTCATATTGCCTATCTCATTTCTTATTTGGTTTATTTGGTTCCTCTCCTGTTTTTCTTTTGTCAGTTTGGACAATGGTTAATCAGTTTTGTTAATTTTTTCAAAGAACCAGCTTTTGGTCTTGTTAACTCTTTCAGTTGTTTTTCTTTTCTCTATTTCATTTAATTCTGCTCTATTTTTTATTATTTGCTTTCTTTTGGTGGTTGAGAGTTTCTTTTGTTGCTCTATTTCTATTTATTCAAGTTGTAGGGATAATTCTTCGATTTTGGCTCTTTCTTCTTTTTGTATGTGTGCATTCATTGATATAAATTGACCTGTAAGCATTGCTTTAGATGTGTTCCAAAGGCTCCGATAGAAAATGTTTTCATTCTCATTGGATTTAATGAATTTCTTTATTCCATCCTTAATGTTTTCTATAACCCAGTCTTTTTTGAGCAGGGTATTGGTCAGTTTGCAAATGTTTGATTTCTTTTCCCTGCTTTTTCTGTTATTGGTTTCTGCTTTTATGGCCTTATGGTCAAAGAAGGTGCTTTGTAATATTTTGATGTTTTGGATTGTGCTAAGGCTTGCTTTATGACCTAATACGTGGTCTATTCTAGAGAATGTTCCATGCGTACTAGAAAAGAAAGTATACTTGGCTGCTGTTGGGTGGAGTGTTATGTATATGCCGATAAGGTCAAATTGGTTGATTGTGGCATTTAGATCTTCCTTGTCTTTACTGAGCTTCTTTCTGGATGCCCTGTCTTTCACCAAAAGGGGTATGTTGAAGTCTCCTACTATAATTGTGGAGCTGTTTATCTCACTTTTCAGTGCTATTAGAGTTTGTTTTCTGTATCTTGCAGCCCTGTCGCTGGGTGCATAAATATTTTATATGGCTATATCCTCCTAGTATATTGTCACTTTAATCATTATATAATGTCCTTCCTTATCCTTTGTGGTAGATTTAACTTTAAAGTCTTTTTCGTCAGAAATTAATATTGCTACTCCTGATCTTTTTTGATTGTTGTTTCCTCGATATATTTTTCCCATCCTTTGAATTTTAGTTTGTTTTTGTCTCTAATTCTAAGGTGCGTCTCCTGTAGGCAGGATGTAGATGGATCTTTTTTTAATCCATTCTGCCACTTTCTGTCTCTTTATTGGTGCTTTTAGTCCATTTATATTCAGCATAATTATTGATAGGTATGAATTTAGCGCTGTCATTTTGATGTCTTTTTTTGTGTGTTGTTGACAGTTTCTTTTTGCCACTGAATTTTTTGTGCTGAGTAGTTTATCTTCATATATTGTCTTTTCCTCTTATTTGTTGTTGATTTTATTTCTGCTGATTCTCTATTTTTTTCTTGTATTTTGTTTTGATGTGTAGGATAGTTTGTCTCCTTTCTGGTTACCTTAATATCTACTTCTATTTTTCTAAGTTTAAACCTCACTTTTATTTCTTTATATTGCCTTGTCTTCCTCTCCATATGAAAGATCTATGAGTATATTTCTTAGTCTCTCTTTATTGCTTTAATGTTGTCTTCTTTTATATAATAACATCACTGTTTCCCTGTTTTTAGCATTTTTTTATCTTGATTTATTTTCGTGATTTCCCTATCTGGGTTGACATCTGATTGCTCTGTCCAGTGTCCTAGTCTTGCATTTATACCTGGTATTTTCTAACCAAAGAACTCCTTTTAGTATTTCTTATGGTTTTGGTTTGGCTTTTACGAATTCTCTAATCTTCTGTTTATCTGGAAATGTCCTCATTTCACCTTCATATTTGAGAGACAATATGGATATATGAATATGTGATTCTTGGCTGGCAATTTTTTTCCTTCAGTGCTTTATATAAGTCATTCCATTGCCTTCTTGTGTGCATGGTTTCTGCCAAGTAGTCTGAGCTTCTTTTTTTTTTTTTTAAATTTAATTTTATTTATCGTAAAAATATACACAGCAAAGGATACATCATTTCAACAAATTCTACATTCAGTGATATTGTTTACATTCTTCATGTTGTGTGACCCATTCTTGGTGTCCTTTTCCATGTTTTCCCACCACCATTAACATTAAGTCACTGTCCCCTAGGCTTCTCATCTAACTTTTTTTAAAGTTAATTTTTATTTTCATTTAAGTGAAAGTCACAGATCAAGTCAGTCTCTCATACAAAAATTTATACACAGCTTGCTATACACTCCTAATTTCTCTCCTCTTACTTTTTTTTTTTTTTTTACTGAGAGCACACGCCCTCCCTCCTCTCTCTCTCCTTGTGTTCATTTGGGCAGCTTCTAGCCCCCTCTGCCCTCTCGTCTCCCCTCCAGACAGGAGACACCAGCACAATCTCATGTGTCTAGTTGATCCAAGAAGCCCGTTCTTCACCAGTAACATTTTCTGTCCCATATTCCAGTCCAATCTCTGTCTGAAGAGTTGGCCCCAGAATGGTTCCTGTCTTGGATCAACAGAAGGTCTGGGTACCATGACCCCCAGGGTCCTTCTAGTCCCAGTCTGACCATTAAGTCTGGTCTTTTTACGAGAATCGGGCATCTGCATCCCACTGCTCTCCTGCTCCCTCAGGGGTTCTTTGTTGTGTTGCCTGCCAGGGTAGTCATCAGTTTTGGCTGGGCACCATCTAGTTCTTCTGGTCTCAGGCTGATGCAGTCTCTGGTTTATGTTGCCCTTTCTGTCTCTTAGGCTTGTAGTTGCCTTGTGTCTTTGGAGTTCTTCATTCTTCATTGCCCAGGTGGGTTGAGACCAACTGATGTATCTTAGATGGCCACTTGCTAGCATTTAAGACCTCAGACAACACTTTCCAAAGTGGGATGCAGAATGTTTTCTTAATAGATTTTATTATGCCAACTGACTTAGATGTCTCCTGAAGCCATGGTCCCCAAACCCCCGCCCCTGCTTTGCTAGGCTTCGAAGCATTCAGCTTATTCAAGAAACCTCTTTCCTTTTTGTTTAGTCCAGTTGTGTTGACCTCTCCTGTATTGTGTTTGTCTTTCCCTTCACCTAATATAAAACTTATTCACTATCTAATTAGTGAAAACCCCTCTCCCTCCCTCACTTCCTCCTTCCCACCTCTCCTAATCATCAAAGAATATTTTCTTCTCTGTTTAAACTATGTGTTGAGCTCTTATAATAGTGGTCTTATACAATATTTGTTCTTTTGCAACTGACTTATTTCACTCAGCATAATGTCTTCCAGATTTCTCCATGTTATGTAATGTTTCTTGGATTCATCATTGTCCTTTATCGATGTGTAGTATTCCATTGTGTGAATATACCATAATTTGTTTATCCATTCATCCATTGATGGGCACCTTTGTTGCTTCCAAGTTTTTGCTATTGTAAACAGTGCTGCAATGAACATGGGGGTGCATATATCTGTTCATGTAAAGGCAGAGTTTATTCTTACTGACTCTCCTTTGTAGGTGACTTTTCATTTATCCCTAGCTGCTCTTAAAATTCTCTCTTTATCTTTGGTGTTGGCAAGTTTGATTATGTCTTGGTGACTTTCTTTTAAAATCTACCTTATGGGGAGTTCGATGAGCATCTTGGACAGATATCTTCTCATCTTTCACGATATCAGGGAAGTTTTCTACCAACAAATCTTCAATGATTCTGTCTGTATTTTCTGTTATCCCTCCCTGTTCTGGTACTCCAGTCACTCATACGTTATTTCTCTTGATAGAGTCCCACATGATTCTTAAGTTTTCTTCATTAAAAAAAAATTCTTTTATCTAAGTTTTCTTGAAATATATTGATGCCAAGTGCTTTATCTTCAAGTTCACCAATTCTGCCTTGCACTTACTCAGTTCTGCTCCTCTGACTTTCTTTTGAGTTGTCTAATTCTGTAATTTTATTGGTAATCTTCTGATTGCTCTATGTCTATGGATTCTTCCAGCTTATTAAATTTTTCATTATGTTCCTGAATAGCCTTTTTAATTTCTTCAACTACTTTATCCTGGGCTTGTTGTGCATATTGCCTAATTTCCTTCCTGATGTCATGAAGGATTCTGTATATTAATCTTTTGTATTGTGCATCTGGTAATTCCAGGAAGGCACTTGCATCTAGAAGATCCCTCGATTCTTTGTTTTGAGAACTTTTTGAAGCAATCATGGTCTTTCTCTTTATGTGATTTGATATTTACTTTTGTCTCCTAGCTATGTATAAGTTATTGTATTAGTTTATTTTATGTTTGCTTACTGTATCCCAGCTTCTTGCTTTGTTTTGTTTTGATATGCTCATTTGGGTTGCTCAAGTGGGCTAGCTTGATTATTTTCACCTTTGAAGCTCTGACGTCCTTTCACTAGTTGGTTGCTATCAGGTACATCAGTCTAGGAGTCCATTCACTTTTCTTGTATGGATTCAGCTCAGGTGTCCAGGTAGCTGGTCATCGAGTATGTGGTATAGGCTCTGTCCTACAGTGTTAGAGGGGCAGGGGTGATTGGTATAGGTACCGGTATCTGGTTGCAGCCAGGGGTCACGCTCTGAACAAGACAGGGGGCTGAGAATTATCCTCCAGGTGTCTCTGAGGAAATCACGTCCCTCTTCCCTAGAGCATATAGGTGGGTGGGTTCTGTAGATGGACCATGGGCACCCAATGTTTTTGGTTGTTAGGACTGGGAGGTACCAGTTATCCTTGGACCCCTGTCGCGGGTGGCTGGGTGACCTGAGTGGAGCCACCAGTCCTTATGTGCCTGGTGTGGATAGGTTAGGACCTTGTTTAATAGGGAAAGTGGTGTCAAACATCAAACACTCAGCACTCCACCACACAGCTGAAACAGCTGTAGTCTGCCAATAAGGGCCTATTCTCCTGAAATAGGCCCACACAGATCCATGCGGGGGAAAAGGTACTCAAAGTCCATAGATTATTTATACCTGGACAGGAGCCGCTTCTGCCCTGACCTCCCCTGGTTAGTGGAACTGGCAAATTATCTTTTCTCCAGTTGTGAATTTATTCCTTCTTCAAGGTCAGAAAAATGGCTTTAGGTGCTCATCAGGACCTATCTCATGCCCAGGGAAATCAACAGCTGCTGAAGCCAGCTTGGGAGCAGGGGGCATGGTAAAATATACACAAGTACTTAGTTTTTGCCGTGAGTGCTGTTCTCTGGTTCCGGAGGTGTGAGTAGGCTGTGTGGCTGGGTGCTTTTCCCTGAGGAAACTGTGGCTGAATGCTAGTACCAGCCTGCTGCAGCCATTCCTGGGAATGGAGTGTGAAGGCGCCAAGAGATTCAGTCAGGTCCGGTAACTCCTCTCTCCTTCTGAACCAACTCTTCCTCTCCCTGGTGCTCAGTCTGTTTTCTGACTTTGCCTTTGATGTTCAGGGCTGCTAGCTCATCATAAATATAATTGTTTCCCTTGTTTTTTTGGGTCTTTGTTGTAAGAGGGCTCTCCAGAAGCGTCTGTCTATTCTGCCATCTTGGCACCACTTTCCTCATTTGATTTTTTGACTGCTGCTTCCATGGGCATTGATTAAAGATCCAAGTAAATGAAACCCTTGACAGTTTCAATCTTTTCTCTGTTTATCATGATGTTGCTTATTGGTCCACTTGTGGAGATTTTTGTTTTCTTTATGTTGAGGTGTAATCCATACTGAAGGTTGTGGTCTTTGATCTTCACCAGTAAGTGCTTCAAGTCCTCTTCATTTTCAGCAAGCAAGGTTGTGACATCTGCATAATGCAGGTTGTTAAGGAGTCTTCCTCCAATCCTGATGCCCTGTTCTTCTTCATATAGTGCAGCTTCTTGGATTGCTTGCTCTGCATTCAGATTGAATAAGTATGGTGAAAGGATACAACCCTGGTGCACACCATTCCTGATTTTAAACCACACAGCGTCCTCTTATTCTGTTTGAATGACTGCCTCTTGATCTATGTACAGGTTCTGTATGCACACAGGTAAGTGTTCTGGAATTCCCCTTCTTCCCAATATTATCCATAGTTTGTTATGATCTACAAGTAGAATGCCTTTGCATAGTCAGTAAAACACAGGTAAACATCTTTCTGGTATTCTCTGGTTTCTCCAAGATCCATCAGATATCTCTTGCTCCATGTCGTCTTCTAAATCTGGCTTGAATTTCTGGCAGTTCCCTGTTGATGTTCTGCTGCAATGGATTTTGAATGACCTTCTGCAAAATTTTACTGGTATGTGATATTACTGATATTGTTCAATAATTTCCACATTCTGTTGTGTTTTTATGTAAGATTTTATGTAAGATTTCTGTTGTAAGGGTAGTATAATACTTCATCTCTTGTTTTCAAGACCCTTCCAATTTTTTCCCAATATTTTTTTGTCCTCTTTTTCAAGGTAAGTATATTGAGCTGCTGTCTTAGAAATATTTTTAGTCTGTAATGATTCTTGGATTTGTTTTCTATCTAATCACAGGCCAGAACTTATCAATTTGTATGTATATTTGAGTTCATTTTCTTTAAACGAACATCTTTAATACTGGCTCACTCTGAATCTCACTTGCTAATTTTCATCCCATTTACACAATTTATTACTATCCACTTGGCATTTCACCACCTGAAAGAACTTAATATCTTCCTCAAATTTGGCTGTACTATTAGGCATTGCCTTTGGATTGCTTATAAAAATGCTAAGCAATAAAGGTCTATGGGGAGCTTCATTACACAGAAGTGTCTGTTTCTCCTCTTTATTTTTTGCTTGAGTCCAATTTTTAATCCACCAAAAAAAAAATACTCCTTTCTTTGTCCTGGCTGGATCCCATGATATATTTGGTTGTTGTTTTTAATAGTCTTTGCCATGGCCCCCTTTTCAAAATTTCTTTACCTCTAAGTAAGTGTTATGGATTGAATTGCGTCCCCCCAAATCTGTGTTGTAAATCCTAACCTCTATTCCTGTGGTTATTATCCCATTTGGGAATGGCTTGTTTTTGTTAAAGAGACAGGATTAGTGTAGTGTGTGTCTTTAGTCAATCTCTTTTGAGATATAAAAGAGATTAAACAAGCAAGAAAGAGAGGCAGAGATGGGGGAAGAGGATGCCAAGCCACATGAAGATCACCCAGGAGCTCAAAGAGTCAAGAATCATCCTCCAGAGCTGACAGAGAGAAAGCCTTCCTCTAGAGCTGGCTTCCAGCCTCCTAAACTGTGAGAAAATAAACTTCTTTTGTTAAAGCCACCCATTTGTGGTATTTCTGTTATACCAGCATTAGATAACTATGACAATAAGTTATACTTGGGGTCCTTGGGGTTCCTTCCTTGGGGTCCGTGGATATTTACACATTCAAAGGACCCTTGTAGGTGAGTGAGGCAACTTTTAAAACAACCATGGTAAGTTCTCTTCTCCCACCATATTTAGCATTTGTTCAGTAAGCTGACTCTTCATTATATTTATCAGAAATTTAAATTTCCAACTTAATTTGCTGGTGAAAATGGCCTGTTTTAAGTCCTGGTCACTTTCAGAAATTTCCATGTGCCCAGGGCTGCTATCTCAGCCAGTGTAGACGGGTGTCTGTTCTGATTAGTCAGTGCCTAAGTAAAAAACAAAACAAAACAAAACAAAACAAAACAAACTGTATAGGACAAAGTAGAACTGCTCCATAGGGCTTCCAAGGCTGTAATCTTTACAGAAGCAGACTGTCACATCTTTCTCCCGCAGAGTGGCTGGTGGGTTCTAACAGCTAATCTTTCAGTTACTGGTTGTTAAATATTTCAAGAATCACCCAGGCATATTTGAATCCTGTCTGTTTGCCTCTCGAGTCTGTGTTCTTAAACTATATGCTATACCACCAGCCCCAGCTGAAGAAATGAGAACAGAAAGAGGTGGGAAGTGAATGTTCCCCTTTCTCTTAGAGATAAGAATGGGAAAATTCACTCACCTTTGGCTGAGTGGAGAGACACCTTGTGAAAGGAGCTGAGATATAACCTTAACCCCCCTTTTCGACCTCATTTCCCACTACCCAATGTGCAGCCTGATGCTCCAGCCATTCACAACTTTTATGTTCTCCATCTGCATTCTGTGATTTTCCTCTGTGCTCTGCTGCTTCTGCCTAGAACATTCTTCCCAGTCTGATAAAAGTCCCTCATTTATTCTTCAAGGTTCAGGCTAAGAGTTACCTCCTCCATGGGAATGTCTCAGATTACCCAGCTAGAAGTAATCTCTTCCTTTAAACGCAGCGGAATTTTACTAGTGCCTCTCTAAGCATGCGTGACACACATTACTTTTTCCCTTCTATCGTTGATAGGGATGTGCCGTGCACAATCAATGGAGTAAAACTACCTGGGTTCAGGTCCTAACTCTGCCACTTAATAGCTGTGTGACCTTGTGAAAGTTACTTAGCTTTTCAGTGCCTCAATTTGCTTACCTGTAAAATTGGTACTTACTTCATAGGCTTGCTGGGAGGATTAAACAAGCTTAATATATTGGTATTTAATATGTCTAGAATAGTGCCTGGCACACAATAAGTGCTATATAAGTGCTTGCTCTCATTCTTGTTATTGTTATTACCATATCTTTCTTCTAAATTTTAAGCTCCTTTAGGGGAAGATGCATGGGTGGTTTATATCTTTTAATTTGCTTAAAAGAATGCTCAGTGTGGTGTTGTTGGGTGCCATCAAGTCAATTCCAACTCATAGTGACCCCATATGACAGAGTACAACTGCTCTGCAGGGTTTTCTAGTCTGTAATCTTTATGGGAGCAGATCACCAGATCTTTCGCCTGTGGAGCAGTTGGGTGAGTTTGGAACACCAACCTCTTATTAACAGCCGAGTACTTAACAGTTTTGGAAACCCTGGTGGCATAGTGGTTAAGTGCTACGGCTGCTGACAAAAAGGTTGGTAGTTCAAATCCACCAGGCGTTCCTTGGAAACTCAATGGGGCAGTTCCACTCTGTCCTATAGGGCCACTAAGAGTCGGAATTGACTCAGCCTCTGTGGGTTTGGTTTTTGGTACTTAACTGTTGTACTGCCAGGGCTCCTTCAGCACAAAATAAAACTAAAACCAAACCCATTGCCACTTTGTCGATTCTGACTCATAGCAACAACCATATAGGACAGATTAGAACTGCTCCATAGGGTTTCTTCGGCTATAATCTTTATGGAAGCAGACTGTCACATCTTTCTCCCTCAGAGCTGCTGGTGGTGTTGATCCACCAACTTTTGGTTAGCAGCGAAACACTTAACCACTGTGCAACCAGGGCTCCTTTCAGCTTGAAATAGACATTCAATAAAGGCTTATTGACTGGTTGAATGAAGAGGAACATTGAGGCCACATAGTCAGTTGAACACTGTGATTGAAAACGTAGACTTCAGAGCTGGCTTCTTGCTGTGTTGCCTTGGGCCTCTTAATTAATGCCTCTGAGGCTCATTTTTCTTATTTATAAAAAGGGGGAAAATAATAGCATCTAACTTACAGGGTCATTTCGGGATTGAATGATGTAATGTATGTAAAGTGCTTGCTTAGTAAATATGCATGGTAAGTATTTACTGCAGATAACTCTTGTTTTTACTAAATTTTTAGTCAAAGATAGCACTCAGAGGACAAATGACCTTTCCGTTGGTCATCTTGGAAGCAGTACGTCCCAGCTTATGCAGAATCAGGAGGAAGTCCGCTCTGAAATGACAGCAGCTGAGGAAAAGAAATCCAAGAGTCAAGATTCAGAATGTAACTTTCTGAATTTGTACATGTGAAGAACTATGTATGCTGGTTCTTAAACAGTCTGTCTTGTTGCAATCTGTTAAATATCTCTGAAATTTGGCTAATTAAAAGTATTTCCAGTACACATTGAAACACGTGGCTGTGTGTCATTGGGGTCTTGAGAAAGAAGCCCCCTTTGAGATCTGAGGGGAGGGAATGTCACATCTTTGGGCCTTCCTCTGTGCTCCTCAGACATCCTTTCATTTAACCCTTACAACTCTCTTTTAAAGACAAGGGAGGTGGACCTGGCCAAGACCACACAGCTGGAAGAGGCAGGTGGGCTTTGAACACAGTCCATCTCCCTCTTTCTGCTTTACCACTTGCTTCCTGTGGAACCTAGCCCATATGACATCCATGTGCTTTTTGTCTCTCTGCTTCTTCCATTTTACCCTCAAAATAACTTTAGTATGAGAAACAAACAAAAAAACAAATAGACCGAAAACCAAAAACATACTTAGTGCCATTGAGTAGATTCTGAGTCAGGGCAATCCCCTGTGTTACAGAGTAGAACTTCCCCTTAGGGCTTTCTGGGCTGTAATCTTTATGGAAGCTGGGGTGACCTAACTTTAGAACCAAGATTAAGAAAAACAGTCCCCTGGCCTTCCACTGGAGCCCTGGTGTTGCAGTGGTTGAAAACTCAGCTGCTATCCAAATGGTTGTCAGCTCAAATCCATCAGCCACTCCTTGGAAGCCCTATGGGCAGTTCTCCTATGTCCTACAGGGTCACTATGAGTTGGAACTGACTGGATGGCAACGGGTTTGGGTTGGGTTTTGGTCTTCCACTGGCCTCCCACTGTGATGATGTGGTTGGGTGTTTCTTTTCAAGGTCTTTAATTTCTCTGCCTTTGACCCACTCTGCTTCCTTCTTCTCCTTTGTTACAAACCTCCCACCCAGAAATAGCATTACCACTGTGTTGGAGAAATGTCATTTTTCTATAAAGAAATGATTCAAAACAGAAACTTAGTTTATCCTGGAAGCACAGTAATCCGAAAGTTTCTAAATATTGGTGAGTAGACAGTTTCTAAATATTGCTGAGTAGATAGGGTCGCTATGAGTTGGAATCGCCTTGACAGCACTGGGTGGGTAGACAGGCTGCAGGAGCCCTGGTGGCGCAGTGGTTAAAAGCTCGACTGCTAACCAAAAGACTGGCAGTTCAAATCTACCAGTTGCTCCTTGGAAACATTATGGGGCAGTTCTACTCTGTCCTATAGCGTCTGTAGTGTACCTATGAGTCCGAATTGACTTGCCAGCGATGGGTTTGGTTTTTTTTTTAGACAGGTTGCAAGGGAATCATATGGGAGGAGTTCCTTAAAAATACAACATCCTGTAATCTACCCCACAGATATTAATTCAGGAGGCCAGTGGTGAGGTCTGAAAATCTGAATTAAAACAAACAACAAAAACCCCTCTGCGTATGATTCGGCCACACAGAATCATATGTAATCTTTACGGGAGAAGATTGGAAGTAGATGTTTATGGCAGTAGATCATCAGGATTTCTTTTGAGGTACCTCTGGGTGGGCTTGAACCTCTGACCTTTTGGTTAGCAGCCAAATGCATTAGCTCTTTCCACCAATGAAGGACTCCAGGTTTCAGTGGAGCTTCCAGAGCAGGATGAATTAGGAAGAAAGCCCTGGCAATCTACTTCCAAAAATCAGCCAATGAAAATTTTGTGGATCACATGGCCCGATCCACAATCCGTCCATCATGGGGATGGCCCAGGACCGGGCAGCATTTTGTTCTGCTGTGCATGGGGTTGCCATGAGTTGGGGGCTGACCGGACAGCAGCTAACAATAATGAATCCTATAGTAAGACAGCAAACATGGCATTTGCATTGGTGAGGTCTTGTGTTTAATTTGTGTGCCACACCTTGAGGGGGAAGGTCTTAGGGGAGAACTGGGATGTGGAGGAAGGTGAAGCCATGTGACTGGGATGTGTAACCTGGAAAGGTAACTGATGTCTGGGCTGTCATATGAAGGGAATTTACACTTGTTAACTGTGTATCTAGGAGTCCCTGCCTGATGCAAACGGTTAACATACTTGGCTGCTAACCGAAAGGTTGTAGGTTGAAGTCTACCCAGAAGAAGAAAGGCCTGGTCATCTACTTCTGAAAATCAACTATTGAAAACCCTATGGGGCGCTGTTCTACTCGGATACACATGGCATCACCATGACTCAGAGTCAATACAGCAGCAACTACTTTAACTGTGTACCCAGAGGGCTGAGACCTGAGCCTCTCTGTGAAGGATTCAGGAAGACACATGCTGGTTTCAAAAAGCGAAACATTTTCTAACTATTGAGGCTGGGCAATTAATTATAGGAAATGTTATAGAGAGAATTCAAAGGGCAGAGAGCCTAAATTAGGTTCCAACCCTTCGAGGCCACAATTCTAAAAAGAAAGTGACCAGAAAAACAAACGAGAGAATGAGCAGGAGGAGCCAGAATGTTAGAGAGAGACAGGTTGAGAGAGTGTAAGGGAGAATGTGGGAAGGGGAGGTAAGCGGGCTTGAGACGGTGAATTCCAGGAGAGGAAAGGGGCAATGCTAAGGTGTTGGGGCAGCCTTGTAGGAGCCTTAGCAGTTTAGGCTGAATATGGAGTTCCAACCCAGTTGGGAATCCTATTTCCTTTTAGTGTCAGATTATGCACTATGAGTCGGAATCGACTCAACGGCACTGGGTGGGTCATGTAATCACTGCTGCTCTTTTTGTCAGGAAGTAACATGATAAAAAAAAAAAAAAACATGATAGCTGAATTTAATTTGGTTCTTATAAAAACAAAACCATGAAGCATTTACCTAACAGAAGAATCAGGAGGAGGATTTACAATGAACTTGCCTTTTTTTTCTGTCAATCAGTAGCATTTTAAGCAAAACCTGAAGACAGATGAATGTGAAGGTTATTCCAAGTGACTTGTCATTTATTTTAAAATGTGGTTTTTCTCTTTTAGCAGAAGTGGTGGAAAGAGTAAAGTACATCCTTAAATTGTTGTAAGGTATTTGATTGTGAAAGAGCAGTGTGTAAGGTGCTGGGAATTAACTTCTTAGGAAATGGCTCAGAGACTTTTGCTTTAATTATAGATGAAAGCAGACCTTGGCAGTGTCCTTTTGGATCAATATGAAATACAGAGCATAAATCAATACTACTACACAGTGTAGTGTAGAAATTCTAAAAATAAATGAAAATCACAAATTGTCTTAAAGAAAAAATGATTTTTACTTGACAATGAATCCATTTTAACCAAATTAAAAATTGTGCTGTACAGATGTATTTGTGCTTAGAACTTCTATTTATTCAACAAGATAGAATCCTACTCACTTTTCTCTTTGTGAAAAGGGCCCAGGATTAGAAGTTAGTGTCTGATTCCAGCTCTGCCATTATTTAGTGGGAGAATTAATTTCCTAAGTGCTAGTTTCTTTCTTTTTAAAACATTTAATTTTTTTTGTTGTTGTTGAGAATATACACAGCAAAACCCACACCAATCCAACAATTTCTACATGTACACTTCAGTGACATTGATTACGTTCTTTGAGTTGTGCAACCATTCTCACTTGTTCCTCCCCCATTAATGTCAACTCACTGCTCCCTAAGAGTCCCATCTAATCTTTCAAGTTGCTGTTGTCAATCCGATCCCATAGAGGTAGATCCTCTGTTGTTGTTTGGTGCCATCGAGTCAGTTCTGACTCATAGTGACCCTTTGCACAACAGAACAGAATACCACCTGGTCCCATCCCATTGTTGCAGCCACCGTGTCAGTCTATCTCATTGAGGGTCTTCCTCTTTTTTGCTGACCCTCTGCTTTACCAAGCATGATGTCATTCTCCAGGGCTGGTCCCTCCTGATAACATGTTCAAAGTATGTGAGATGAAGTCTTGTCAACCTTCTTTGCTTCTAATTTCTGGCTGTACTTCTTCCAAGACAGATTTGTTCATTGTTTTGGCAGTCCGTGGTGTATTCGATATTCTTTGCCAGTATCGCAACTCAAAGGCGTCAATTCTTCTTTGGTCTTCCTTATTCGTTGTCCAGCTTTTGCATGCAGATGAGGCTATTGAAAACATCATGGATCGGGTCAGGCTCACCTTAGTCCTCAAAGTAACATCTTTGCTTTTCAACACTTTAAAGAGGTCTTTTGCAGCAGATTTGCCCAATGCAATGCCTTGCTTGATTTCTTGATTGCTGCTTCCATGGCTGTTGATTGTGGATCATATCAAATAGATAGATCTTAAAAAACCATAATGCTCAAGGCAAACATTCTTTACTAGTTAAGCTAAACTATTTGGTTTTAAGAAGACTTCGGGGGATATTTTTTGGTTTAAGGTTTATAGATTATTTCAGGGCAATACTTTCAGGGGTCCATTCAGCCTTCCTGGTTCCAGAAAGTCTGAAGTCCATAAAATTTTGAAATTCTGTTCTGCATTTTCCCCCTTTTGATCAGGATTCTTCTATAGAATCTTTGATCAAAATATTCCATAATGATAGTCAGTCATCATCCAGTTCTTCTTGTTTTGTGGCAAAGGAGGTAGTTGTTTATGGAAACAACTAGCCACACATTCCGTATCCTCCTTCTATTTATGATTTCCATTCTTCCTCTTTTGCTCCAGGATCATAGAAACCAATTGTTGTGCCTTGGATGGGAACTTGCAAGCTTTAAGAGCCTAGGAGCTACAAAACAAGCTAGGAGGTAGAAGGTAGAACAGAAGCACTAAACACGTTGTCAGGACAATTAACTGAGATGTTCTGTAAAACCATGACTCTAAACCTCCAAACCAAGGAACCAAATCCCATGACGTTTGGTTGTACATAAGCAGCCTCAGCAGATACTCTGTTTTTTTTCTTTTTTTTGTCATTGTTGTAAATATATCTGTCACACAACATTTGTCAATTCAACACAAGGTCCTAATTTCTTTCAACTTGAAGAGAGTTGGACTACCCAGAACCCAGTGCCGTCGAGTTGATTCTGACTCATAGCGACCCTGTAGGACAGAGTAGAACTGCCCCACAGAGTTTCCAAGGAGCGCCTGGTGGATGACCTCAAAGATCTCCAGTTTCTCAAAAATGTTATGATCCTCTTATAAGAATATTTGAAATTTACTGACCCCAAAGACATCGAGGAAATATTAGCATATATGAAAGCATGGAGATGAGAGGAGGGAAATTTGGTAAAAGAGGAAGAGCTAGAGTAGAGGGAAATATCAACTGAGCTGTTGGAGACATTGAACTTTTCACTTATACTGAATTTCATACTTTGCAGAGAAGTATCTGGTACATTGTCTTGCTTGAGTCCCTCCCTCCTTTTTCTTTAAATAGGCTTTATTTTTTAGAGCAATTTTAGATTTACATAAAACTTGTGCAGAAAGTATGGAGAGTTCCCGTATGGCTCCTCCCCTCTGCGCATTATTAACATCTTTCGTTATTGTGATACATTTGTAACAATTGATGAACCAATACAGATACATTGTTATTAACTAAAGTCCATAGTTTACATTATGGTTCACTGTTTGTGTTGTACAGTCCTATGGGTTTTGACAAATACATAATATTGTGTGTCCACCGTTACAGTATCATATAGAATGCTTTCACTGCCCCCAAAATACATATGCTCCACCTAATTCATCTTGCTTGAGACTCTTGATAAAGAGTTTCTAATTTGAGAGGCAACTGGAAGTATTGTAGGTTTCTGAGAAGGAGGATGTTGTGTTTGAAATGACGCTTGAACAATATGGTGACTTCTTAAGGTAATATTTGTAAAGTGCTTAGAACAGTTCCTGGCACCTCATGTTTGTGAAATAAAAAAAATGGATGCTCTAGTGGGAAAGGGGTGAAGGCTGGTTGGGAAGTTTCTGCTTGTATCATCTTTGTGCTGGGACAGCAAGCAAGTGGGACTTGTTTTCTGAAGGTGCCAAAGGGACTCGTGTTTCTCAGTTGCTTTTTTCTATTACCTTGTTCTCTGTCTTTATTTTCATTAGGAGACCATACATTGTTTTCCCCTCTGAAAAGCATGGTCTTACCTAACTGGGACTGAGCCACCTCGCTATTTTTTACTTTCCCGAAATTTTTTTCCCAAGAATGGGAGGGAGGAGGACTATAGAGTACAGAGAATAGTAGCAGAAAGTTTGGAGACTAGGTAAGCTGTTAGTTTTCAAATAAAATAACTTATATTCAATAGTTTTGGTGAGTAATATACGTTGTTTTCAGAAAGGCAGGACAATAGAACATTTGACTGTGAGTCAGCCCTGGTTTTAGTCCTTGCTTTGCCATCAAATGACTTAGTGTGATCTTGGGCAAATCATGTGATTTCTCTGAGCCTTGGTTTCCTCATCTGTGAAATAGGAATAATATCTAGTTTCCTATCTCATGGAACTGTTATCAATGCCTAGAACAGCGCTTGGCATAGACCAGGTACCTGGAAAATATTTCTTGAATGAATGAATAGGCTTTAATTTAGAAAATATGTGTGGATATATGTACCAGTTTATAAACGAAAGCTATTGTTAATGTAACAGATTCCCTGGAATGTGACTATCCCTAACCTTCCTATAGTGAAAGAACAGTCCAAGTTTTTGCCATTTCTCCCTACTTCTTTCACAAGTCTGATTTGAAATGCCAGCCTCTGTGAAAAACTACCAGCTGCCTTAACAGGGTCATAGTCAACAAATACTTTGCAGGAACAGAAGCAGGGAGTTTGCAGGGACAGAGAAGCCAGAGAGCTGGTTTTAATCAGGTGGTAATTTTGATACAATAGGAGAGGAGCAAGGGAGTTGAGAGTGTATGCAAGGTAATGGGTGTATTATTGATCATGGAGTTTCTACCTAACGAGGGGATAAGGAAGTAAGGGACAGTGAAAAAGGCATAGACTCCACGGAGTAAAAAGTAGTGGGGTAGACAGATTGTTTAGTCAAGGTACTAGAGGGAATCCACTAGGGCAAGCAGAGGAGGTAGTCAGAGGGGAGTGTGAAGTTGAGATATGGGAGATATTTGCAATAATCAGTAATGACAAGGTTCAGTGTATGACCCTGAATGTCAGTGGTTGAGGAAGGATGGAAGACAACAGTATGGGGAAAAGGAGGTCCAGGAACATAGAGGCCAGGGTACTAGAAGAATCATTTAGGTGTATGCTGGCATTGCCAAAATTAAAACAGGAGTAGTAGTAGAGACAATGAGTGAGCCAAAAGCTAAAATCAGTGAGAAATCAGTGAGGTGGGGGTGGGCTGAGGGTTGCTGGATGTCAGCAACAGTGAAGGCTGTTGGGTGATACTATCTGGTGACTTCAGATTTAAAGCTGGAGGTGTTTTGGGAGAAGGGAGAGACAATAAAAGTGGTACTGAAGAACAAAGAGGACACCTACTGCACCCCACGCCCAGTGGTTTCATGGCTGTGGAAGAAAAGGCTGGCTCCATTGTGAGTTCTTCAGGGACGTGATGTTTTCCAGGAGAACAGGTTTTAGGTAGAGGAAGATGGTGAGGGCAATGTTCAGGAAGAGGTTGATTAGAGGAGACTTTGCTGATGACTGGCTAAATTCCAGAGAGCACAGTGAACAGGTGTCAGGTATTGGGGAGGGGTGAAAAGGGGAAGGAACAGTGGTGTATAGAGCTTTATGGGGGTTAGAATGTGTGTAATCAGGGGTGATCTTGGAATCTGGGGCCTCTTGTGGCGACTGATATAACCAAGGATAATCTCATTAAGCCTTTTTTTTTTTTTTAAAGGCTTAATGAGATTAGTGCTGGTGGATTCAAGCAGATAGTGGTAGCAAGACTGTGAGTATTAAAAAAAAAAAGTGTTAGGGGGTAGGAAATGCAATTATTGATGTATTTTGTCCCTATTGATACACCCTGCAGCCAAGTTAAACATGATCTGGTTTATGATAGACAAACAATCTTTACTTGCACGATAGAAGACTACTGAAGTGCCAGCTCCCCAGTGGAAAGTCACCAGCAGCTTGGCTCTCAAGCAACATGTGAAATACTTTGCCTGACTTGGAAACCCTGGTTGAGTAGTGGTTAAGTGCTACGGTTGCTAACCAAAAAGTCGGCAGTTCGAATCCACCAGGCACTCCTTGGAAACTCTATGGGACAATTCTACTCTGTCCTATAGGGTCACTAAGAGTCGGAATTGACTCGATAGCAGTGGGTTTGGTTTTTGGTTTTTGCCTGACTCTGTGTGGAGCTTCCTCTTATCCACTCACCCTCTAGGTATGTTCCCTGACATTTAGGCTAGAGGTCACAGGATAGAAATGGGTCCTGTGGGTGTGAGAGATGTGGCACTTTGTAGGGGGAGGAGGATCATCCCCAGGCAGTGACACCTGTCAGGTGTGAGGATGCCCCTTTGAGCCCAGGTGGATACATTTCTAATTTACCGGAAAATTTTGAATTTTAACAGTTTCTAGTACTGCCGTGAGAGGCCTATTACAACCTTATAGCAAAAGCTGAATGTGGAAAATTTCCTTTGATATGAACACTCTCAAAAGTGTTGATAGAATCACCAAATATTAGAACTATGATAGGCCTTGGAGATCACTGGAAATCATATAGTCTGGTGGTTCCCAAAGGTTCACATTTTGCAAGGGATGTTGTATTATATATTTTAGACATCTTATGAAGGACTTGTCTGGTCTTCAGTCATTAGTGTTCCATGTGTTGAATCTATTCTTGAGATGGTCCCTAAACTCAGGTGGGATATGCTCAAGGTCATACTTTGGCTCTCTTGAACTTCTAATTTTTTTCAGCTTCTACTTGAACTTGCACATGAGCAATTGATGGTCTGTTCTGTAGTTGACCCCTGGCCTTGTTCTGATTGATGATACTGAGCTTTTCCATCATCTTTTTCCACAGATGTAGTTAATTTGATTCCTTGTATTCCATCTGGTGAGGTCCAGGTGTATAGTTGCCATTTATGTTGTTGAAAAAAGGTATTTGCAATGAAAAAGTCATTGGTCTTGCAAAATTCTATCATGCGATCTCCAGCATCGTTTCCATCACCAGGCCATATTTTCCAACTACTGATCCTCCATCTTTGTATCCAACTTCCTCATTGCTATCACCAGTAATTATCAATGCATCTTGATTGCATGACTGATCAATTTCAGACTGCAGATTTTGGTAAATATCTTCAATTTCTTCATCTTTGGCCTTAGTGGTTGGTGTGTTAACCTGAATAATAGTCATATTAACTGGTTGTCCTTGTAGGCATATGGATATTATCCTATCATTGACACATTGTTCTTCAGGATAGATATTGAAATGTTCTTTTTGTTGGTGAATGCAATGCCACTCCTTTTCAACTTGTCATTCCCATTTCAACCTGACCAATACCAGTCCACTTTAGCTCACTAATGCCTAGGATATCAATGTTATATAGTCTATTTCATTTTTGACAATTCCCAGTTTTCCTAGATGCATACTTCGTATATTCCATGTTCCTATTATTAATGGATGTTTGCAGCTATTTCTTCTCATTTCGAGTCATGCTCATTTTGAGTTGTGGAAAGACATCAAGGACATCATACATGAAGAAAGCAAGCGATCTTAAAAAAGACAGGAAAGAAAGAAAAGACCAAAATGGACGTCAGAAGACACTCTGAAACTTGCTCTTGAATGTCAAGTAGCTAAAGCAAAAGGAAGAAATGATGATGTAAAAAAGCTGAAGAGAAGATTTCAAAAGGCAGCTCGAGAAGACAAAGTGAAGTGTTGTAACGACATGTGCAACGACCTGGAGTTAGAAAACCAAAATGAAAGAACATGCTCAGCATTTCTCAAGCTGAAGGAACTGAAGAAAAAACTCAAGCCTTGACTTGCAATATTGAAGGATTCTATGAACAAAATATGGAATGATGCAGGAAACATCAAAAGAATATGGAAGGAATAAACAGAATCACTCTACCAAAAAGAATTGGTTGATGTTCAAGCATTTCAGGAGGTAGCATATGGTCAAGAACCAGTGGTACTGAAGGAAGAAGTCCAAGCTACACTGAAGACGTTGGCAAAAAACAAGTCTCCAGGAATTGATGGCATACCAATTGAAATGTTTCAACAAATGGGTGCTGCACTGAAAATGCTCACTCAACTGTGCCAAGAAATTTGGAAGACAGCCGGTTGACTGGAAGCAATCCGTATTTATCCTATTTCCAAGAAAGGTGATCCAACAGAATGAAGAAATTATCAAGCAATATCATTAATATCACAGACAAGTAAAATTTTGCTGAAGGTCATTCAAAAGTGGTTGCAGTACTACATCGACAGGGAACTGCCAGAAATTGAAGTCAGATTCAGGAGATGTGGAACAAGGGATATCATTGCTGATGTCAGATCGGTCTTGGCTGAAAGCAGAGAATACCAGAAAGATGTTTACCTGTGTTTTATAGACTGTGCAAAGGCATTTGATTGTGTGGATCATAACAAATTATGAATAACATTTCAAAGAATGGAAATTCCAGAACACTTAATTGTGCTCATGAGGAACCTGTACACAGAACATGCGGCAGTTGTTTGAACAGAACAAGGGGATACTGCGTGGTTTAAAGTCAGGAAATGCGTGCTTCAGGGTTGAATCCTTTCACCATACTTATTCAATATGCATGCTGAGCAAATAATCCAAGACGCTGCACTGTATGAAGAAGAATGTAGCATCAGGATTGGATGAAGACTGATTATCAACCTGCATTATGCAGATGACAAGATGATACAACCTTGCTTGCTGACAGTGAAGAGAACTTGAAGCACGTACTGATGAAGATCAGACTGCAGCCTTCGGTATGGACTGCACTTCAATGTAAAGAAAACAAGAATCCTCACAAGTGGACCAATAAGCAACATGATGATAAACGGAGAAAAGATTGAAGTTGTCGAGGATTTCATTGTACTTGGACCCATACTCAATGCCCATGGAAGCAGCAGGCAAGAAATCAAATGCCGCATTGCATCAGGCAAATCTGCTTCAAGAGACTTCTTTAAGATGTTAAAAAGCAAAGAGTCATTTTAAGGACTAAATTGCACTTGACACAAGTCATGGCATTTTCAGTTGCCTCATTTACATGTGATAGCTGGACAATGAATAAAGAAGACTGAAGAAGAATTGATGCCTTTGAATTATGGCATTCATGAAGAATTTTGAATATATCATGGAATGCCAGAAGAATGAACAAATCTGTCTTGGAGTAAGTATAGCCAGAATGCTTCTTAGAAGCAAGGATGCGAGACTTTGTCTCGTATACTTTGAATTTTTATCAGGAGGGACCAGTCTCTGGAGAAGGACATCATGCTTGGTAAAGCAGAGGGTCAGTGAAAAAGGGGAAGACCCCCAACAAGATGGACTGACCTAGTGGCTACAACAATGTGCTCAAGGATAGCAAGGATTATGAGGATGGCTTGTGACCAGGCAGTGTTTTGTTCTGTTGTACATAGGGTTGCTATGAATTGGAACTGACTGGACGGCACCTAACAACATCAACAATAAAACTAATCCACGAAGTGTTTAGTTGTACCTAAGTGGTATCAACAGGCACAGCCTTTTTTTTTTTGTAGGTGTAAAATTATATAAAACACTTTATTTACCATTTCACCCCCCCTTTTTTTTCTGGTGTACAGCTTAGTGATAACAGCTACAATAATCAAGTTGTGTAAATGTTGCCTGTAGCTGATGCTGATTTTCCCATTGCCATAGACAAAAATTCACTACATCCCAGAAAATGACTTCTCCTGTCTGCCCCCCTCCTGCCCTTGGTAACTACTTGTAACCATTGGTCTCTATATAATTACCTATTCTTGTCATTTTATATAAGTGAGAGCATACAATATTTGTCCTTTTGCGATTTACTTCTTTCACTAAGAATAATGTCTTCGCGAATCATCCACGTTGTAGCACGTATTAGGACTTCATTTTTCTTTAAAGCTGATTAGTATTCCATTGTATGTACGTACCACATTTTGCTTATCTATTTATCTGTTGATGGGTACCTGGGTTGTTTTCACCTTTTTGATATTGTGAATAATGCTGCAGTGAACATCGGTGTATAGATGTCTGTTTGTGACGTTACTTTTAGGCCCCTACAGTGTATACCTAGGAGCAGAATTGCTGGATCATATAGTGGTTCTATTTCTAATTTTTTTGAGGAATTGCCGTACTGTTTTCCACAGTGTTCGCACCACTTTACATTCTTACCAGCAGTGGATCAAGGTTCCAATCTCCCACATCCTTGCCAAAATTTGCTTTTTGGAACATTGGCATTTTAGTAGGTGTAAGATGGTATCTCATTGTTCTTTTGATTTGTACGTCTCTTAATGGCTGATAATGGAAACCCTGGTGGCATAGTGGTTAAGTGGTACAGCTGCTAATCAAAAGGTTGGCAGTTTGAATCCATCAGGCGCTCCTTGGAAACTCTGTTGGGCAGTTTTACTCTGTCCTGTAGGGTTGCTATGAGTCAGAATTGACTCTACAGCAATAGGTTTGTTTTTTTTTTTGAATGGCTATTTTTTTTTAATAGGGTCGCCATGAGTCGGAATGGACTCGATGGCAATGGGTTTGGTTTTTTTGTTTTATGACTAATTACGAAGAACATCTTTTCATGTGTTTTTTGGTTGCCTGGATATCCTCTTTGGTGAAGTGTCTGTTTATGTCCTTTGCCCATTTTTTGATTGAGTTGTCTTTTTGTTGTTAAGTTGTAGAAGTTTTATGTATATTTTAAATATTAGACCCTTATCAGATATATTATTCCTAAAGATATTTTCCCAGTCTGTAGGTTGTCTTTTTACTCTTTTGATGAATGTAAGTATTTAATTTTATGAGGTCCTAGTTATCTGTTTTGTCTTCTGTCATGCATGTGTAGTTGCTTGGTAATCTGTCATTTAAAACAAACAAAAAACCCAGATCGCATGGCTTTGTCCCTATGTTTTCTTTCAAGAACTTTATAGTTTGAGCTTTAATGTTTAAGTCTTTTGAATTAGTTTTTGTACATGGTGTGAGGTATGGGTCCTGCTTTATTTTTCTGCATGTGGAAATCCAGTTTTCCAAGCATCATTTGTTGAAGAGACTATTCCTTCCCCATTGAGTGGACTTAGCACCCTTGTTGAAAATCAGTTGTCCATAAGTATACGGATTTATCTCAGTTCTATTCCATTGGTGTATGTGTCTATCACTGAACCAATACCAGGATAGTTTTGATTACTGTAGCTATATTATGTGCTTTGAAATCAGAAAGTGTGAGACCTCCTATTTTGTTCTTCTTCTTCAAAACTTCTTTGGCTATTTGAGATCTCTTTCCTTCCCATATAAAGTTGAGGATTAATTTTTCCATTACAGTAAAGAATGCTGTTGGAATGTTGAATGGTATTGCATCTGTAGATTGCTTTTGGTAGTATTGGTATTTTCACAATATTAAGTCTTTCAATCCATTAGAACGGAATGTCTTCCCGTTTATTTAGGTCTATTTTAGTCTCTTGCAGCAGTGTTTTACAGTTTTCATTGAATAAGTCCTTTACATCCCTGGTTAGGTTTGTTCCTAGGTATTTTATTTTTTTAGGTGTTATTGTAAATGATGTTCTTTTCTTGATTTTCATTTCAGATTTCTCCTTGTTGGTATAAAGAAACTAAATAGATTAAAAAAAAAACTATTTTCTTTAATAGAGCCCATTCTTCAAAAGAAATTATCAGGAACCTAAAGTATAAATGGATGCAAGGAGAGTTGGGGGTCTTCTAGGTGAAAAACACTGGACAGAAACCCTCTAATATTTCTTCCAGTCCTGACACATTATAACCAGAATGGTTATAATATACTGGATTTCTGTGGCAGGTCCTCAGCAGTTTCTGCCAGCCTTATACCTGGCTTCCTGCAAGTACATCAGCCTCCTTTGTCACAATGTGTCAACAGGAAACCAGAAGGCCACTTAAGTCAGATCCCATAAATTATTCTGTAAGCCAGAATCGTGTTACCTAAAAACAAACAAAAAAACCCAGTGTCATCGACCCAGAATTGGGCAGTTTTTGTCCAGTTAACTACCTCTTTCTCATTGAAGCAAATCTATTACGAATTTAGGAGTCTTAAGCTAGTTTTCCTGGGATTTTTTACTCCTAGGTAACATGAGGAAACCCTGGTGGAGTAGTGGTTAGGTGCTATGGCTGCTAACCAAAGGGTCGGCAGTTCAAGTCCTCCAGGCGCTCCTTGGAAACTCTATGGGGCAGTTCTACTCTGTCCTATGGTGTCGCTATAATTTATGGAATCTGACTTAAGTGGCCTTCTGGTTTCCTGTTGACACATTGTGACAAAGGAGGCTGATCTACTTGCAGTAAACCAGGTAAAAGGCTGGCAGAAACCACTGAGGACCTGCCACAGAAATCCAGTACTGATGATAGCATGGATTCAAGTGATCCCACAGGGGAGGAGCTGCAAAGTCCTATCACTGAGCACTATGGGATTTCATAAGCATTGAAAAGAAGTCTTGAATAGACGTAGCTGTGGCCTTTAGAGCTACCAACATTTAACTGGGAGAAATGGACAATGGATTATGAATATTTTCTAAAAGAATGGGCCTGTATGATTCCGGACACCTCTTTCCTCCTTGCCCACTCCTCAGTGGTGAAAGGATCACTGGGTTGAGAGAAACCTGGAATTGAATTCCAACTTGTCTACTAGTTGACCCCAGGTTTTTTTTAGTGACTGTGTGACTCAATTTCTTTAATTGCAAAATGGGATAATAATAGCTCTCTGGCTAGGTGGTTGTCTTAGTTATCTAGTGATGCTATAACAAATACCACAAGTGGGTGGCTTTAACAAACAGATTTATTTTCTCACTGCTAGGAGGCTAGAAGTCCAAATTCAGGGCACTAGCTCTAGGAGAAAGCTCTCTCTTTGTCCGCTCTGGGAGAAGGTCCTTGTGTCTTGTCATCTTCTGTTCCTTGGTTTCTTGGCAATCTTCATGCGGTATGGCATCTGTCTTTTTCCATCTCTGCTTGTTTGATCTTTTTATATCTCAAAGAGATTGACTCAAGACACATCCTACACTAATATTGCCTCATTAACATGAAGAAAACCTATTCTCAAATGGGATTATAACCACAGGGATAGGGGTTAGGATTTCCAACACATATTTTTTGGGGACACAATTTAATTTATAACAGTAGTCGTGAGGCTTAAATGAGATTAAAACATGTGAAACACTTGGCATATAGTTCCTTCCCACTTCCATTCTCCTGACCTCTTGTTTCCTTTAATTTCCATGTATTTGGCAATTCCTATGATGCATCTTTCCTGTTTAACATACTGGTTATGTCTTCAAAAGTGTTAAATGTTCATTTGTTGGGTGTTCTCTGAGCTTCACTTTGCATTGCTAGGTGAGGGGGCTTTGGAAAGCTCTGTCCTTCAGTATTCTGTGAGGGTGTATTCGGGATCCACTTCCCTGTCACAAGTACCTAGTTGCACGGTGGAGATGCCTAGTTGCATTTTTTTTTTTTTCTTAAACTAGAAGGTCTTGGAGCTCAGTCAAATCTATTTACATTAAAACTGGCTTTTCAAACTCTCCTGTGCTGAGTTGGATGCTTGGGGATGATGGATGATACGGCGTCCTCAGCAAGGGGAAGAAATGTTTCCAGGGCGCCCTGATTTAGTGGTGCTCACTCTTCATTAGCTATGGGATAGGAATGGCAGTCAAGAGAGGTGTGCAGAGATTAGAGGACGCTCCAAGTTTGTGAACTGAGAAAGTCACTTCAATTTAAAGTGACAGAGCTACATCTAAGGGGAGGGCCAGGTGGTTCAAACTTTTGGATGGATAACCATGCAATGAAAATAGAGCAAGATTCGGAACCAGAATACCTGGACTTCATCCTTGACTTCAGTACTTACCTTGGGTAAATTTTATAATGTCTTTAAACCTAATTAACTTATCTGTAAAAGGGAAATAACTTCACTTAAGAATGTTATATGCATTGAAGAGGATAATGTATGTGAAAATACTCTGTAGACTCTAAAACAGTATACAATGGTTAGGGGTTGTGCTTATCAGCTCCACATTTGTGTCTTATTGGATGGACACGTAGGTAGGACTTCAAGAGGGGCCAAAGGCCAAATTAAGCAAGAGACCTCAGGGACAATGTCTCTGAGGCATGGCTGTTGACTTCTGGCTGAACTCTGTCTAATACATTTGACATGACTCCTGTTTGGTGGTTATAGGACCCAAAGTTCAGTTGTGATAAGTAACTTGACGAATATCTCATAGAAAATTGGTGACAGAGTTGAGACCAGGATTTATATTCAGTGACCTAGACTGTGAACATCCTTGTATCTTGGTCAGTCAACTCGTGATAAGAGAGTGACTATGAGATTATAGTTGGCTTAAACACATTATAGCTCCGTAGTAATATCCAAGTGGATACTTGCATGTGTGAATGGCTGCTTTCCTAGAAGACAAGCACCAAATTCTAGGCAAATCCCCTCGCAGTGGATATTGACAAGATTTGGAAAAGCAACCAGAGGTTCTCATTTTCCTCAGGTTTTGTATTATATGCCTAGGATTTACATCCTGGTGGGATTTTTGCTCTTTCCATTACTGGAATTTTTCACCTGTCAAAGTATTTGTCTCCTGCTTGTGTTATCATCCAACAAACATGTACTGAACATCTTCTGTGCTTAAGTTACTGTGTTAGTAAGCCATGGAAGGTTTTCTCCTCCAACATTTATTATGAAATGTTTAAACATGGAGAAAAATTGAAAAAAAATGTATAATCAGCAACTGGCTTATGCAATTATATATCTAAACACATCTATCCTTCCATTTATCCCTCTATCCATTCGTGAATCCATCTTATTGTTTCCCCTGAATACTTAAGCATCCATACCAGTAACCATGGAAGATTTCTGAGCAGGGATGTATGAGGACTCAAGTTGCCTATGGTGCAAACATCTTCTCCTTCTCTTCACCTCTGTTCTTCCTCCTCTTATGTTTAGGAGGGTCAGCCATTGACTAATATGATGGGATGGGCAGAGGGAGAGACCAGGATGCAGAATGGGAGAGACCAGGATGGTGCTGATCTATAGATGCAGGATTTTGCACATGTACCGGAAAGATGATACTGGGATGTGACTATGTGACATAGAGCTACGTAAAGTTTCCAGGTCTAAATTTTCTAGATCAGCATTTTCCAAAATGTGTTTTATAGAACACTATTCCAGCAGGATATTACCCTCAAATGGGGTCTACAGTTAAAAAAAAAAAAAAATCAGGAAAATACTCCTCTTTGGGGAAATTTTTTTTTTTATTGTACTTTGGATGAAGATTTACGGAACAAACTAGTTTCCCATTAAACAGTTAGTACACATATTGTTTTATGACATTGGTTAACCATTCCACGACATGTCAACGCTCTCTTTGGGAAAATTTTTGATAAAACTTCCAAGAAATTTTTGAAGTTAAAGACACCTGTTTAATTATGTTTAACCCTGACTTCCTCAAATCTCGGGTTAACCATACGTATCTGTGTGTGTGTATTTATGTGTTTATTAATGTCCCCAAGGTCTAGTGTTTGGTGGAACACACATTCAGAAACACTTCAAGGGAACCTAAGGGCTTCATTATTGTTGGGAGAAGGCTGTGCCAGAGATGGCTGTGGAGGGACAATGTGGGGTAGCCTTGGTGCTTCGTACTTCCACCAGCTGGACTGTCAGCAGGGTTGTGGGGACTCAACATTTAATGAGGGGGCTACTCTGAGACAGCTCTGCTAGGACTTTTACCTACATTATCTCTTGTCATCCTCACAACAGCCCTTTAAATTGGCATTACTGTTTCCATTTTTCAGATGAGTATGCTGAGTCTCAGACAGTTTAAGTCCCTTGCTTGGATTACTTGGCTGGGAGGTGGTAGAACTGGAGGGAGAGCCCAGAGACAGTGCTCTTTTGCCTTCATGGGCTGGTTCCCAGAGCTGGCACTTATCCTACCACTTGCAGTCCACAGTGCTTCAGAAGGAAGTATTATAATAGCAAAGTAAATTGGAAAAATTATGTTTCTTCTAATAGATAAATTACAGGATCCCAAAGTCCCATGGTAACAATTATCCAATGTTCCTTCCAGTCTGTGGACATTGGCACGGAAAAATTTTCCCCTTGGGCAGTCTGTAGAGGATATGCACCTCTCTCCTGGTGTGGCCCCTGCTGATGCACTTGATGGGCTTCTGCCTTCCAACTGGTTTCTTTTCCATCCGTCTGAGACTCTCACTGCTCTTCCTGGTCAACTGACAGGAAGCCGTGAAGTTCTTCCAACTTTATCAGTGCTCACATCCCTGTACTATGAGGCCAGATCAGGGACTTGCTTCTTGAGGCCAATCCTCTCAATTTAGGAGTAATTTTTATTTGTTTGGTGATAGGAGGTGGGAAGGAATAATGAAGTCTTGTTATTCCTAAGAGATTTACTTTTACCTCTTTTTTGAAGGTCAATATCTGCCCTCAGCACTAGAAAAGATTCATAGATTGAGGGTTTATTATCTACCTCTCGTATTAGCACGTTTAACTAAAAACTACATACCATTTAATGGAGCTTTCCAAAAGGTTTTTTTTTTGTTGTTGTTGTTGAGAATGTACACAGCAAAACATACACCAATTCAACCGTTTCTACACGTACAATTCAGTGACGTTGATTATATTCTCCACGTTCTGCAACCATTCTCACCCTTCTTTTCTGACTTGTGACTCCCCCATTAACATAAGCTCACTGCCCCCCAAAGTTCCTATCTAATCTTTCAAGTTACTGTTGTCAGTTTGATCCCATATTGTTCTTAAAAGAGCATAATGCTCAAGGCAGACATTCTTTACTAGTTAAGCTAAACTATTGTTTGGTTTTAAGAAGACTTCAGGAGCTATTTTGGTTTAAATTTTAAAGATTTTCTCAGGGCTATCGTTTCAGGGATTCATCCAGCCTCCATGGCTCCAGAAAGTCTGGAGTACATGAGAATTTGAAATTCTGTTCTGCATTTCCCCCTTTTGATCTAGATTCTTCTTTAGAATCTTTGATCAAAATATGGAACTCTATACTATTCAGCTGAGAATTCTTAGCACCTTGATCAACAAATGCTTGAAGTGAAAATGGAATAAAATTAGTCATCTTCTTACCTCTCAAATATAGACTTGGCCTTCCTTCACCCAGAGTCCACTCCTCTCCACTCCTGGTTATCAGAGCAGCCTAGTTCATTAGTTAGTGGGAAGTTCCAGCGAGGAGGACTCTCAGGAACAGAGGTGGTCACCACCCAGCTCGATTGGTAAAGTAGTTTCTGAAGTCTGCAGGTTCTGGTGATTTGACTTCAGCTCTCCATGGAAAGCTGGGAAGTCGTAGTTCAGAATTCTTTATCTAAGGATGACTGTACTAGCAAGAGAGGTCTAGCACACTCCTGATTGGTTAGCATTGAGTTTTATTAATTTTTGTGGTTTCTACAGCACCTAGCATAGGGTCAGTACAGCGAATACCAAGACAGTTCAGGAAGTATAAAGAATATTTGGCAAGAATTCAGAAGATTTGGCTTAATTTAAGAGATGACCCTTACATGCAGCGTCACCTTGGGCAAGTAATGGAACCTTTCAGGAATTTGTTTCCTTTGTGTGTTAGTGACAGGCTTGAGCCCTAGGTCTCTCAGTTTTAATAATTAATCTGTGATTCTCATAGGCATTTTCTAATTGTTCACGGAATTGAAGTGCAGACTTGCTTTTTTTGATCAGATTTGACATCCTGGAAGTTCCTGAACTTGTCTGTGATCTTTTTTTTTAAATTTCTGAAGAGGAAGTATAGTTGCTTAGGCAACTATAATCTCTTAGTAATGTTGATATGATTTTTTTCTTTTATTATACAGCATCCTTTTATTAAAAGACTTAATATTTTTAAAATTTATTTTATGGGTATCAGCCTTCTAATTTTACGTGGGCATTGATGCTAATAAATTCATGCCAACTATAAAAAAAAGCCGTTGTCATCAAGTCGATTCCAACTCATAGCAACTCTATAGGACAGAGTAGAACTGCCCCATAGGGTTTCCAGGGAGTGGCTGGTGGATTTGAACTGCTGACTTTTTGGTTAGCAGCTGAGCTCTTAACCACTGCATCACCAGAGCTCCATGCCAACTACAGCATCATTTTTTATTTCTTTATTGCCTCTGGGAAACACTAATCATGATTTTGCACTAGGGTGGCATTTGTTACTTAATTCCTAGCTTTTAAGGTGACTGGAGGAACTGATGGAAAGCCTGGTAGAGTAGTGGTTCAGAGCTATAGCTGTTAACCAAAAGGTCGGCAATTCAAATCCACCAGGCACTCCTTGGAACCCTATGGGGCAGTTCTACTCTGACCTGTAGGGTTGCTATCAGTTGGAATCGACTCGATGGCAACGGGTTTGGTTTCTTTTTTGGTTTGGAGGGACTGGTGGAATACAGATGTGGCAGCCTGCTTCTGTAAAGATTCACAGCCTTGGAAACCCTATGGGGCAGTTCTACTCTGTCCTACAGATCGCTATGAGTCAGAATCAGCTTGATGGCAGTGGGTTTGGAGGGAATGGTTAAGTTCCCATGTAGAGTTAGTTGATATCTTGAATCAGTTTTTTCTCTTTCTTCTCAAAGTCTGGAGAAAAATGTGTGGCATTTGAAATGTCTCAGAGGTCTGAAATGCTTCAGGGTTTGTTCAGGTGGACTATGAGATAGCGCGATGTGGAAAGCAGAGGGTCCTTAGCTGTTGCTGCTGCTCCCAGCGGGTCCCTGCTGCCGGCAATTACATCAAGGAAGAGTGCAGAGTCACGGTGCATCATTGCTAAAAATAGCCCAGACAGTGGCTGAGCTCCACGTCGCTACTGATGCTGCAGCTACATACCCCGGGCTTATTGAGCTCCCCCTGGGCTTAGGGAATCCTGATGCCAGACATTCAGTCACAAGCAACCCCCACCCCCTGCCCCTCATAACACAGACACACAGACACACACAGGAACTGAGAGATGTGATGCTCCACTGAGTATCTACGTGTGGAATAGGAAGATTACCACACTAACAAGGACAGCTAATTAAGCCAGCTACCTTGCTGTCAGGGGCCTGTAGGCTTCTCTCCCTCGCTCCTTCCATCCTCCGCCTTTCTGGGTGTGCTCCTGCTGCTCTGCGTGTGCTCTGTTCTCAAGGTCTTTACCACTGTTGTGCTCAGAGTCCCTGACTGAATTTCCGTTTGGAATTAAAGGACCTTTGGCTCTAAAACACTCCACTGCAGCCTGGTGTGAATGACAATGTGTGCAGGGGGCAGGCAGAGGCCAATGGGTCCACTCCCCTGTGGTCCTCTGAACACCACAGCTGACTACAGCAGTCCTGCCTGACAGTCAATTTTCCCTTTTTTACTGACACTCCTCCTAGGAACTTCATCAGTCAAGTCCTTCTCTTGTACTTTAGGGAACATGTTTTTAGGAGCCTTGACTAAGTGGAACCCTTCCTAGAAATTTTAACTCCTTGTTTTGATCCTGTCCCCTAGTAGTCCAGCCCTGTGTGTCTTGGCTGGGCTGGAGAAGTGGAAGTGGGCGAGCAATTACATGTCACCTAGGGTATTTTTTTTTTTTTAGGGTATAAAGGCAGCCTGTTTCTGCATCAATTCATTCATTAGACACCGAGTGAGGGGTGTCCAATTATTCTCCTCTGATTCCTTCTCTCAGTGAATGGCACAGTCTGCTCCCCACCCAGTTACCTGGGAAAGAAACCTGGACATTTGCTCACTCACTGTCCTATCCCCACCAGTACCAACTTCTATCATCTTAAAATCTCTAGTAGCCACATGCTCTACTATATTGTAGTATCTCTATTACTGCTTTAGTAATATTCTCCCTATTCTCCTTATGCCTCAATTCCTGCATGAGCCTGCTGATGGGTTTCCTTGTTTCCAATTTCTTATCTCCAACCAAAGTGTCTCATGCTGCCCAACTTCAAGGATTTGAGAAAGTGCAGCCCTACCAAGCTTCTGGGAGGAAGAGAAACAGACCTGGTGCTAAATATCACTGTTGTTGTTAAGTGCTGTCAAATTGGTTCCAACTCATAGTGATTCTATGTACAACGGAATGAAACACTGCTTGGTCCTGTGCTATCCTCATGACCGTCGTTATGCTTGAACCCATTGTGGTGGTCACTATGTCAATCCATTTCATTGAGGGTCTTCCTTTTTTTTTGTTGGCCCTCTGCTTTACCAAGCATGATGTCCTTCTCCAGGGACTGGTCCCTCCTGATAACATGTCCAAAGTATGTGACATGAAGTCTCATCCTTGCTTCCAAGGAGCATTCTGGCTGTACCCTTTTCCAGGACAGACTTGTTCGTTCTTCTGGTAGTCCATAGTATATTCAATATTGTTCACCAACACCATAATTCAAAGGCATCAATTCTTCTTTGGTCTTCCTTATTCATAGTCTAGCTTTCTCATGCATATGAGGCAACTGAAAATATAATGGCTTGTGTCAAGTGCACCTTAGTCCTCAAAATGACATCTTTGCTTTTCAACACTTTAAAGAGGCCTTGTGCAGCAGCTTTGCCCAATGCAATACATCATTTGATTTCTTGACTGCTGCTTCCATGGGCGTTGATTAAAGATTCAAGTAAAACGAAATCCTTGACAGTTCCAATCTTTTCTCTGTTTATTATGATGTTGCTTATTGGTCCAGTTGTGGAGATTTTTGTTTTCTTTATGTTGAGGTGTAAACCATACTGAAGGCTGTGGTCTTTGATCTTCACCAGTATGTGGTTCAAGTCCCCTTTACTTTCAGCAAGCAAAGCTGTGTCATCTGAGTATCGCAGGTTGTTAATGAGTCTTCGTCCAATCCTGATGCCATGTTCTTCTTTATATAGTCCAGATTCTCGAATTTTTTGCTCAGCATACAGACTGGTGAAAGGATATAACCCTAACATATGCCTTTCCTGATTTTGAGCCACACAGTATCCCCTTGTTATGTTCAAACAACTGCCTCTTGATCTATGTACAAGTTCCACATGAGCACAAAGAAGTGTTCTGGAATTCCTACTCTTCCAATGTTATCCATAATTTATTATGATCTACAGAATCGAATGCCTTTGCATAGTCCATAAAGCACAGGTAAACATCTTTCTGGTGTTCTCTGTTTCATCTAGGATCCATCTGACATCAGCAATGATATCCCTCATTTCTCATCCTCTTCTGAATTCGGCTTTAATTTTTGGCGGGTCTCTATGTCTATGTATTGCTTCAAACATATTTGAGTTACAATTCTCAAAATTTTACTTATGTGTGACATTAATGATATTGTTTGATAATTTCTGCATTTTGTTGGATCACCTTTCATTGGAATGGACACAAATATGGAATCTCTTCCAGTTGTTTGGCCAGGTAGCTATCTTCCAAATTTCTTGTAGATGAGTGCTGAATCCATTTGTTGAAATAGATCAGTTGAAACCTATCAGGATTGGCATTCTGTCAATTATTGGAGCCTTGTTTTTCACAAATGCCTTCAATGCAGCTTGGACTTCATTCAATACCATTGGTTCTTGATCATGTGTTACCTCCTGACATGGTTGAATGTTGACCGATTCTTTTTCGTAGAGTGACTCTGTGTATTCCTTCCATCTTCTTTTGATGCTACCTGGGTCGTTCAGTATTTTGCCCTTAGAATGTCACTAATGACTACCAAATAGTATAAGAAGAGACTTACTGATTCATTGTTTTTATACTGTGAATTTTGAGTTGATTTTCTTTCTGTATCTGCAGAAAGGGTTGCTTCGACTATTTATTAGTCCACCTTGTACCTAATGTCACCGATCCTTGGCTTGGCTAGCTGCTGTATGCACTCAAATTGTCATCACTTTATTAAGCATGCTGGGGTTCTTTAACCACTCTATGAAAAGAAACAACTGACATTATTTGTTATCCTGGTATCTGCCCTAGAAAATTATAACTCGACTCTTCAGTACTTAGCAAAGTGCTTGAAATATAGCTGTATTCAAAAATATTTGTTGAATGAATGAATGTGCTATTCATATTAAACAAAAATCTAAACCAAAACCTGTTACCATTGAGCTGATTCTGACTCATAGTGACTCTTTATGACAGAGCAGAACTGCCCCCACAGGGTTTCCAAGGAGCGGCCGGTGGATTCGAACTGCCCACCTTTTGGTTAGCAACCAAGCTCTTAATCACTGCACCACCTGGGCCCCACATGTTAAACAGTAAGTATTTTTTCTCCTCAACCTTATTGCAATAATACAGATTTTTAAAAAAGAAGTCCATAGATAAAAGTGCTGAAGTATGAAGATGTTAACAATGGTTATTTCAAGAGGCAGAATTAAGGGAAGGGAGAGAATCTTAAATTTTTCTTTAGAAACCTCTATATTGCTTGACTCGTAATGTTTATAATTTTACAAATTCAATGTACTGAAAACAATGACAACAAAATTCCCAAAATTCCAAAACAAAGCTAGAATGCACCACCAGCGCAATGGATTCTGGACTGCATGTTTAGATGGTGCTCCTTTCTGGAGTTAAGACTGTGGTTGGATACTGGCTCTGAAAAGGGAACAGGGGAAGACAAGGAGAGGGAAGGATGCAAGCGATGGGAAGTGTACTCATGGTTGTAACTACTCAACGCTGTCATTATCGAGCTAAGGCAGCCATAAATAGTATGTAAGCAAATGGATGTGGCTGTGTTCCCAAAATCTTTGTTTACAAAATCAGGCAGCCAATTGGATTTGGTCTGCATGCTGCCATATTTTGCTGACCCCTGTTTTAGAGGAAGAGAAGGACTGTGGTGAAATGGATAGCAATCTGGGACTCCTCTAGTCAGGCCTGTCTGGAGCAGAGAAGTTCTCTGCATTTAGGTGCTCCTTCTGCTGTGCTCTCTGGCTTGGCTACCTACCAGTAATGCTACACTGGTGTGAGCAGCTGAGACTACAGCTATGGGTTTTCAAGAGCCACAGGGGATCACACAAAACTCTTCTTTGGGAGATTGCAACTAATAAATTGAGTCAAAAGTTAAATATTTCAGCTAATTTACTAAACCTTACTTTGGATGCATTATATAAAGATAAATTTAGTTGTTACCAAGATACCCTTCTCACACAGAGAGATGATGTGGGATTCAGTCAGGGAAGGCCAGGCCAGCATCAACCTTGCTGTTGTGATGTCTACTCTTCCGCCATTTTCCTGTGGGTTACCAATCCCTCTCAATAACTTTGTGTCTGTGGCTTTGCTGATTTATCTACACAGATCATTGTTTTGAACTCATTCCTGATGACTCTTTGGACAGTTTCTTGCCTGTGCTAGCTTCTCTTTTCTCCGGCTCCCTTTGTGCCTCCACCTGCTATCGTGATTTTAAGATGTTAGGCTGTAAATGGTTTTTACCATCTACACCCTTGCTACTATTTCTGTTGTGGCTACTTTATCATGATGCTCCCTCTAGGTAGCCTTTCTTTTTAGCTTCTCAGGGCTGTGCAGGCATATAGAGGATGGTTATGGGGCCTTTTTCTTAAAAAACTCCACAAAAACTAAATAGTCATTTATTTCCCTTAGTATAACCTTCAGTTTTGGAGTAAAATGTCTGGGCTCCCGAGTCATGAGCTGCAAGGGCAGAAGAAAGATGTCTCCCACTGTCCTGATCTCTAGGATATTTCTTGGTCTTTTCATTTTAACCGAAACTAAACCCACTGCTGTCAAGTCAATTCTGACTCCTAGTGATCCCGTAGGACAGAGTAGAACTGCCCCGTAGCATTTCCAAACCTGTTATTCTTTATGGAAGCAGACTGCCACATCTTTCTTCTGTGGAGCAGCTGGTGGGTTCAAACTGTAGACCTTTTGGTTAGCAACTGAGCGCTTAACCCCTGCACTACAAGAGCTCCTTTTTCATTTCAAAGCAACTTTGACAGATGAGCAAGATCAAAGAACTTATCAACCCCCTGAGTGTTAGCAGCTGTAGAAGAGCTGTTTGCTTGTGATTCTTTCCTGCAGTCCCAAGGCTGCTTCTCCCTGGTATTCCCTTGCATGGATGGATTTAGGAAGACAGGGTGCTCTGACTCTGCAATACTGAAACCTGGTAGAGAGCTCCCAGGGTCTTTGTTGTGTCTGAGAGTATACCCTGCTGTTGAGTCTGGCTCTGTTAGGACCCCAGGAGAACCTCACCCACCCTGTGAAGGCCCTAATAACTGGAGAAAGCTTTGTTGTCAAGAATGGTATGTCATGAGACCTTTAAGATGTTCACTTTCGGAGTTTTTACTGTTGATATTATTTAGGTGCTATTGGTGTCTGTTGTACGCACTGAAATCATATGATATCTAAGCTGTCAACATAAACTTGAGAGTAATACTGAAATATTAACCAACCTTTTTATGCTTGTGCTCTGGAATGTCCAATATCTCAGCAATGTGATAAAAGGCCAGGGGACATTATGTCTTGGATAAACTTGTAGAAGAATAAATATTTTACAAATGTAAAGCATTAGAAGATTTATGAAATGGTCTCTCTGAGACTGATCCCTCATTTCTGAACATGACCCAAGAGAGAAGTGGCCTGGTCTGAAATTTCTCCCTCATCCTGATGTTCAGAAATGAAAAGTAGAGCACAAAGTTCCATGAGTCCTCTGCTGACAAGCAGTTAAGAATGGTTGAAGAAGATTTTGCACAACTCTGCCTAAAATTGTTCCCCCTAGTCTTGGGGAAGGGGTTAGGCCATACGGGATTTCACCTACCCTGTGAATGCTCTAATAGAGCTGGAGAAATCTTTGTTGTCTGGAATGGTATGTCATGAGATCTTAAAAATGTTCACTTTTTTTTTTTTAATAATTTTTATTGAGCTTTAAGTGAACATTTACAAATCAAGTCAGTCTGTCACATATAAGCTTATATACACCTTACTCCATACTCCCACTTACTCTCCCCCTAATGAGTCAGCCCTTCCAGTCTCTCCTTTTGTGACAATTTTGCCAGTTTCTAACTCTCTCTACCCTCCTATCTCCCCTCCAGACAGGAGATGCCAACACAGTCTCAAGTGTCCACCTGATACAAGTAGCTCACTCTTCATCAGCATCTCTCTCCAACCCATTGTCCAGTCCCTTTCATGTCTGATGAGTGGTCTTCGGGAATGGTTCCTGTCCTGGGCCAGCAGAAAGTTTGGGGACCATGACCGCTGGGATTCCTCTAGTCTCAGTCAGACCATTAAGTCTGGTCTTTTTATGAGAATTTGGGGTCTGCATCCCACTGATCTCCTGCTCCCTCAGGGGTTCTCTGTTGTGCTCCCTGTCAGGGCAGTCATTGGTTGTAAAAATGTCCACTTTTAAGGAGAATTTTTGAAGTTCTGGAGTTTACCTCTGAACTCATTACATAGGTTTTAACTTTGATAACTTCGGTGTCATGTCATGGGTGTTTAATTAGTGAGGAAGAAACAGAAATCCTAGCAGGTGATAAGAATGCTACATTTCTTTGTATTCTGGGGTATTCAGGAATAGGAGCTGAGGATCCATGGGATACTACAGCTGAGGGTCTGGTGATATAAAGGCCTCAGTGTAAAAATGACATGGTGGGGGCGTCTGACCTCCTCTAACTTCACAAGGAGGGAGAAGAGTCATCAGCATCAACTGCCCAAGGCTGATTTCTGTGAGGCTGAGGTCACACAGACCTGCTCTCTCCAACCTTTTTACTGATTCTGACATCAGCTGTCCCTCCCACAGCACCCTCTACTTCTCTGCTGGGTTTGATAATTCACTGCAGTGACCACACAGAACTAACAGACCATGCTCACAGTTACGGGGCTTACTAGGGAAGTAACAGGTTATAATTCAGGATACAGTTCTTCTATCAGGACAGCCGCTTCTCAGCTGTGCCTGCAGGCAGGCCTCTCTCTGGCCTTCAGCTGTTAGCCCCTCGCCACCCTAGAACTGCTGAGAGAACAGGAGATTTGCACTTGAAGGACTGACCTGCAGAAAAAAAACGACTGTTTTGCTTTTTGAATTTTGAGCAAGCGGTTTGCCTTTGAGCGCATTAAGGCAGGACAAGCCAGTGCGCATCAGAAGAACCCCTTCCAGGACTGGAACTTAAAGCGAGCCAGTGAGTAGTTTGGTCTGCTCGCTTGTGGTGACCACCTGGGTCCCCTCGTTGCCTGGGGGAGGTGCGGCAATGAAGAGATGGGCTGAGTTTAGACATGTTCCACTGGCATCCGTTGACCTAGCACATGGGGGCTAGGGATAAGAGAGAGAAGGGGCTGGCTGGTCTGAAGTGCAGGGAGTTGTGGGGACTCCTGAGCTTAGGGCTCATACTCATTGACCTAGTCTGGTTGGCTAGGGATGAGCTGACCGGAACTCGACCGAATGAAAAAAGATGTTTGACACTGTGAGTTAGTGTAAATTGCTGCAATTTGATGGCTTGCTCCGGACTGGACTTTGCTTATGGATGTAGATGCTCAAAGTTCCAACCAGAACAGAAGATTCTTCAGACCAAGGAACATGCTTGTCTTCTCAGAGTACTGGTTTGATAACGACAGGCAATTTAGAAATTAGCTAACTCAAACGGGGGCAGATAAAGCCATGAAGTGGCTGGCTTATGCTCTTTTATGAGTGTCCTTACATTAAATGAGGGGGACAGGGAGGGTCCCTACTGAATAGATTCCTATTTTCCTGATGGGTTTGGGGAAGAGGGTGGAGGGAGATGCTGATAGGATTATATGATTTAGTTGTGAGTGTTGACTGTTAAAAGAGTTAATTGTGACAGTAAAAACTGTAACTGTAGAAGCAGTAACTGTGAAAGCGTGAACTAAGGGGAGGCATTGCTGGTCTGGAGTGCAGTGGCTGAACTTAAAGTCCCTTAAAGGTTTTGCTATGCGGATACCTTGAGAGGGGCTCAGAGCAAGGGAATAATCTGTCAGTTAGATTTTATCAGAGGCCAAAAAGGACGAAGATAGGATGATTTTGGAGAACCTGACCAGATCAGATAGATACCTGAGTGGCTGGTGCCTGAGTAACCTCACCCTGAGGACTCTGTCCTACTGAATGACTGACTTTAATGATTGTTTTGGACTGGTAAAATAATTGGGAAAAGAAAGTTATCTTCTAGGTGTGAAAGAACTATGGCAGAAAAGCCAGAGGGTGGCCTGCAGTGTGATGGATCAATTTTATATGGGCTTTCTCCTCATCGTCTTATGTTGTTGTTAGGTGCCGTCAAGTCAGTTCTGACTCATAGTGACCCTATGCACAACAGAATGAAACTCTGCCCGGTCTTGAGCCATCCTTACAATCGTTGTTATGCTTGAGCTCATTGTTGCAGCCACTGTCAATCCACCTCACTGAGGGTCTTCCTTTTTTCCGCTGACCCTGTACTCTGCCAAGCATGATGTCCTTCTCCAGGGACTGATCTCTCCTGACAACATGTCCAAAGTATGTAAGATGCAGTCTCACCATCCTTGCCTCTAAGGAGCATTCCGGCTGTACCTCTTCTAAGACTTGTTTGTTCTTTTGGCAGTCCATGATTTATTCAATATTTTTTGCCAACACCGCAATTCAAAGGCGTCAACTCTTCTTCAGTCTTCCTTATTCATTGCCCATCTTCCACATGCATATGATGCTATTGAAAATACCATGGCTTAGGTCAGGAGCACCTTAGTCTTCAAGGTGACATCGTTGTTCTTCAACACATTGAAGAGGTCCTTTGTAGCAGATTTGCCCAATGCAGTGCGTCTTTTGATTTCTTGACTGCTGCTTCCATGGCTGTTGATTGTGGATCCAAGTAAAATGAAATCCTTGACAACTTCAATCTTTTCTCCGTTTATCATGATGTTGCTCGTTGGTCCAGTTGTAAGGATTTTTGTTTTCTTTATGTTGAGGTGCAATCCATACTGAAGGCTGTGGTCTTTGATCTTCATTAGTAAGTGCTTCAAGTCCTCTTCACTTTCAGCAAGCAAGGTTGTGTTATCTGCATAGCGCAGGTTGTTAATAAGTCTTCCTCCAATCCTGATGCCCTGTTCTTCTTCATATAGTCCAGCTTCCCAGATTATTTGCTCCGCATACAGATTAAATCGGTATGGTAAAAGAATACAACGCTGACGCACACCTTTCCTGACTTAAACCAATCGGTATCCCCTTGTTCTATCGGAACAATGACCTCTTGATCTATGTAAAGTTTCCCCATGAGCACAATTAAGTGTTCTGGAATTCCCATTCTTCACAATGTTATCCATAATTTGTTAGGATCCACACAGTTGAATGCCTTTGCATAGTCAATAAAACACAGGTAAACATCCTTCTGGTATTCTCTGCTTTCAGCCAGGATCCATCTGACATCAGCAATGATATCCTTGGTTCCACGTCATCGTCTTAATCTTGTCTGAATTTCTGGAAGCTCCCTGATAGTATACCGCTGGAACCGCTTTTGAATGATCTTCAGCAAAATTTTGCTTGTGTGTGATATTAACTATATTGTTTGACAATTTTCACATTCAGTTGGATCACCTTTCTTGGGAATAGGCTTAAATATGGATCTCTTCCAGTTGGTTGGGCAGGTAGCTGTCTTCCAAATTTCTTGGCATAGACAAATGAGCACTTCCAGCGCTTCATCCATTTGTTGAAACACCTCAGTTGATATTCCATCAATTCCTGGAGCCTTGTTTTTTTTGCCAATGCCTTCAGTGCAGTTTGGACTTCATACTTCAGTACCATCGGCTCCTGATCATATGCTACCTCTTGAAATGGTTGAACATTGACTAATTCTTTTTGGTATAATGACTGTTCTTATTCCTTCCATCTTCTTTTGATGCTTCCTGTGTCGTTTAATATTTTTCCCATAGAATCCTTCAGTATTGCAACTTGAGGCTTGAATTTTTCTTCAGTTCTTTCAGCTTGAGAAACACCAAGCGCATTCTTCCCTTTTGATTTTCCATCTCCAGCTCTTTGCACATGTCATTATAATACTTTACTTTGTCTTCTTGAGACACCCTTCGAAATCTTCTGTTCAGTTCTTTTACTTCATCAATTCTTCCTCTTGCTTTAGTTGCTCGGTTTTCTTGAGCAAGTTTCAGAGTCTCCTCTGACACCCATCTTAGGCTTTTCTTTCTTTCCTGTCTTTTCAGTGACCTCTTTCTTTCTTCATGTATGATGTCCTTGATGTCCTTCCACAACTCATCTGGTCTCCGGTCACTATTGTTCAATGCATCAAATCTATTGTTGAGATGGTCTCTAAATTCAGTTGGGATATACTCAAGGCCATATTTTGGCTCTCATGGACTTGCTCTGATTTTTTTCAGTTTCAGCTTGAACTTGCACATGAGCAATTGATGGTCTGTTCCACAGTTGGCCCCTGGCCTTGTTCTGACCATTGATATTGAGCTTTTCCATAGTTTCTCTCCACAGATGTAGTCAATTTGATTTCTATGTATTCCATCTGGTGAGGTCCATGTGTATAGTCACCGTTTATGTTGGTGAAAGAAGGTATTTGCAATGAAGAAGCCGCTGGTCTTGCAAAATTCTACCATTTGATCTCTGGCATTATTTGTATTACCAAGGCCATAGTTTCCCAACGACTGATCCTTCTGCTTTGTTTCTAACTTTTGCATTCCAATTGACAGTAATTATCAATGCATCTTGATTGCATGTTCAATCAATTTCAGACTGCAGCAGCTGATAAAAATCTTCTATTTCTTCATCTTTGCCCCATTGGTTGGTACGTAAATTTGAATAATAGTCGTATTAACTGGTCTTCCTTGTAGGCGTATGGATATTACCCTATCACTGACAGCGTTGTACTTCAGGATAGATCTTGAAATGTTCTTTTTGATGATGAATGCAACACCATTCCTCTTCGAGTTGTCAAAATGAGCAATACCAGTCCAGTTCAGCTCACTAATGCCTAGGATATCGATGTTTATGCGTTCCATTTCATTTTTGACAATTTCAGATTTTCCTAGATTCATACTTCATACATTCCAGGTTCTGATTATTCACGGATGTTTGCAGCTGTTTCTTCTCACTTTGAATCGCGCCACATCAGCAAATGAAGGTCCCTAAAGTTTTACTCCATCCACGACATTAAGGTTGACTCTACTTTGAGGAGGTAGCTCTTCCCCAGTCATCTTTTGAGTGGTTTCCAACCTGGGGGTTCATCTTCCACCACTGTATCAGACAATGTTCCGCTGCTATTCATAAGGTTTTCACTGGCTAATGCTTTTCAGAAGTAGACTGCCGGGTCCTTCTTCCTAGCCTGTCTTAGTCTGGAAGCTCAGCTGAAACCTGTCCTCCATGGGTGACCCTGCTGGTATCTGAATACTGGTGGCAGGGCTTCCAGCATCACAGCAACACACAAGCCCCCATAGTATGACAAACTGACAGACACATGGGGCCATGGTCTTATAATTCCCACCAAATGACTGTGTGGAATTATGCAAATGAGGTACTTGTGGTCCACCAAGGGGATTGGGTAGCTTGCTAGTAATACAAATAAGGTGCATGGGACTCTAGTGGGGGTGGGACTAGGCAAATAAGGTATATGGAATTCTAAGGAGGGAATTGGTCAGTTTTGCCATCCTGCTAGGCTTAAAAGAGAGTCAATCCCAGAGCAGAGGGGGACCTTACTACCACCAAGAGGAAGAGACAGTAGCAGATCCCATCCTTTGGACCTGGGGTCCCTGCACTGACAATCTCCTAGACCCTGGAGACAGAGTTGTAACACTAGAGACAGTTCAAGATAGTGAGAAGAGGTGGCAAGTGCAGCAGAGAACTGGCAGCAGCAGAACCAGGAGACCGACAGGAGACTGTGTGGTGGGCTTCCCAGCCCATGAGCAAGAGAGCTGAGCATCTTTGGGCCAAGGCTTACTAGTGGAGTGAGGTGCCTCCAGGTACTTATTGGTGGAGTTAAAGAGCTTTATAACTCTTGCTCAGTAGGGCAGAGGCCAGGCTAAGGGGCTGAGGGCCAGAGAGAGGGCTACCTGTGGGCACAACTGAGAAGAGGCTGTCCTGATTGAAGAAATGCATTCTGAATTGTAACCTGTTACTTCCTAGTAAGCCCCATAACTGTAAGTTGGTTTGTGAGTTATGTTTGACCATTGTAATGAATTACTGGATCCCATGGAGAAGTAGAGAGTGCTGCGGGAAGGACAGCTGATGTCAGAACTGGTAAAAAGGCTGGAGAGAGAAGGTATGTGTGACCTCCACCTCATAGAAATCAGCCTTGGGCTGTTGATGCTGATAATGACTCTCCTCCTTCTTGTGAAGTTAGCTGAGGAGGTCTGAGGACACTGCCGCCAAGATGTTTTTACACTTAGGAAACGAGAAGTGCCTTGTGGGTTTGGCCACACATGGGAGGTGTGGGATGGAGTCTTATCACAAAGTGGAAGACTGATCCACTTTTCTGATAGGACTGTGAGTATCTACAAAGAGTACCTGGGGGCTGGCAATTGCCTCTTATTTATAATAATCACAGAAGAAGCCCTTGGAGTTGTGTCAGGTGTGTCCCCAGATTCTATGTTTAGATCTGTCCATGTAATACATGCCTCTAAGTCTGAATACAGGGCCCTCATGAGGCCCTTCCGTGAGCTGAGGGTTTACCTGAGAAAGGAACTCCAGACTCAGTGAGGGAGGGGAGGGAGAGTCACTTCCACAGAATACCAAACCAAACCTGCTGCCACAGAGTCTATTTTGACTCATAGCCACCCTATAGGACAGAGTAGAATTGCCCCATAGGGTTTCCAAGGCTGTAAATCTTCATGGAAGCAGACTGTCACATCTTTCTCCTGTGGAGCAGCTGGTGGGCTCAAACCATGAATCTTTCAGTTAGCAGCCAAGCACTTAACCACTGCACCTAGTGAAATGAAAACAGCGCTGGATTCTTCTGATCCTAAGGCTTTTAGACCTGGCTCTGTGACTTAGTAGCTGTGTGTAATCTCAAACAATTTACAGGTCTCAGCCTCTTCTTTTTCTGTAAAATGAAGAGCTGGATTCCATATTTGCCAAGACACATTTTAGGTTTAGGATTGAAGAAATACAGGAGGCTGGGTTAGAAAGACAAACTGAAAATCTACTGGCAAGGAGAGGAGTGACTCCTTCAGAGGTGCCCAGGTGATCACTGGTTAGCAGTGTTACCTAATGAGCACTCTCTTTTGCTTTCTTGGGTGTTAATCAACCTACATTTTATTTTTCTGTCTTACAAAGCCCTTCAGCTTCTAAACCTCGGGAATTGTTAAACCAATGTCTCCTCCTCAGTCTCTCTGGATTATGGCTTTGGGTAAGTTAGGTTCTTAGGGTCAGAACTTACCAGTCATTCCTTATGTCAGAATTTCTCATCTAAGCAGATGCTCATTTCTTGGCTTGCTGTTGCGTGGAAGGACAGCCTATATTCTGTCAATAGGTCGTACCAATGCACAAAGAACAAAAGGAGATTTTAAGTTCAAACCAAAACCAAACCCATTGCTGTCGAGTCGATTCCAACGCATAGAGACCCTATAGGACAGAGTAGAACTGTCCCACAGGGTTTCCAAGGAGCAATGGCTGGATTTGAACTGCCAAACTTTTGGTTAGCAGCCATGGCTCTTAACCACTGTGCCACCAGCTCCCCAATTTTAGATTAGGGGTAGTAAATACGTGGCCCACGTGCTGCCACTCCCTGTTCTACACTCATGACAGACACAGTCTCAGAATCTTCTTCACCTCCAATCAGTCACTTCCAGTTAGAGTTGGCATGTGAGATGAAAATCATGTCATCCATATTCTTGATACTTGCCTTAGCATTGCATTTATATCCCTGATGGCTTAAAATGTTTTTCTCCCTTAAATCCCAAAATATGGTGGTTGCTCACTGCAGGTGACTTAGGCCTCCACACTCTCACTAAAGTTTCCCATATATCTGGTATCACACTGCCATCATTGTTTTTCTGTGCACCAGAGCAATGCCTTGCCACTCTCCACTTTGACTGTTAGTCTCTGCCCCATGGGAAAACAGCAAATGTCTGTCAAAGGTCATTTATATTGCTGTGTAGCAGCTGGTGAGAGAAAACATGCTGCCCAGTAGTTTCCATGGTTTTACCAACCTCTAAGGAAATGTTTTGTGAAAGAAAGATTGTGGTTTTAACAGACTGCCATGACTTTTATGAAGACTATGAAATGTTTTGTGAAAGAAAGATTGTGGTTTTAACAGACTGCCATGACTTTTATGAAGACTATGAAGGTTTTTTTTTTTTTTTTATGAAGGTTAGTGTTCAAGTATACCAATGAATACGCATAAAAAACTTTTTACCATCTGGAGAAGTTTCCAGATGTCATTTTAACATTATTAAATGGATCACAATATTTTTTTTCAGGAAAGAAATTCAACTTAAGATCAGTTCTGACCTTCACTTATTTGGAATCAAGCCAAATAAATACAGTCTAACAAATTTTAGCATAACAATAACAAATACAGTATTAAAGAAGTCAGTTGCCAGGATCTGATAAAACAATACTCCCAAACTCCATAACAGTAAAGTTTTTCTCTTTCCATAGGCATAATAAACTTGTGTTGCACATCCTGCCACAAAGTATGGTTGAAAATGTTGATTTTAAATTAGCCACATATATATATAAATAAGTATATATATATATTTATATGTATATATAAAGAAAAATTGGGACAAAGGGCAGAAGGATAAACAAAGTAAAGATGGAAGAAAACTGCATAATGAACTGTCTTAAACATCAAAGGAAAAAAACAACTAAATAATAAGTGAGATCAGCTAAAGCTCATAGGTAAGGGAACAATATATAAATAAATGTAAATATATAAATAAATAAAACCCGTTGCCATCAAGTCAATTCCGACTCATAGCAACCCTATAGGACAGAGTAGAGCTGCCCCATAGGGTTTCCAAGGAGCAGCTGGTGGATTCGAACGGCCAACCTTTTGGTTAGTGTCCATAGCTCACCGTAGCTCTCAACCACCGTGCCACCAATATATATGTATTGAGAAAGAGAGAGATTTAATACAAGGAAATGGCTTACACAGTTGTGGAGGCTGGCAAGTCTGAAATCTGTGGGTCGGATGTCAGTCAGGCTGGAGGCTTCTCCTGACTCACGTGATTACAGGGGCTGATGAACCCAAAATTGGCAGGTCAGATGGGAAGCTGCTGGCTCACGGGACTTGGGAAGCTGGCAATCCCAAAATCTGCAGGTCAGGCAGTGGACTACTAGCTCACATCCCAAGAGCTGAAGGTTAGATGGTGATGAGTTGGATGCAGTAACCAGAGGGACAATAAGCCTGGCTGGAATATCCATTTATATAGTGGAAACAGGCCATACTCCCAAGGAAACTCCTTTTCCAACTGATTGCCTGCTCATAGCAGATCTCATCATGGAGGTGGTTACACTGTATTACATTATGGGAGAACAATCAGTCCAATGTCTGACAAAACATTGAGAATCATAGCCCAGCCAAGTTGACATGTAACATTAACCATCACAGGCACCTAAACACTCAAGAGTAGGAGGATTCGAAGAAGATTGAACAGAGCTGTAGGTGCCAGGATGGTAAAAGTAAAGACCCACCTAGAAAATGGGGACTAGGGAAGAATGAGGTGGGTGAAGCATGTGGATCACCCACAGACAGATACAAAGTCACTCCCTGGCATACAGAGAACCAAGAAGGAAACTGAAACTCCAGGAATTAATGGTGGCAGTGCCAGATGTGAGAAACCAGTTTATGGAAGCCCAGCTCACTGCTCTTTCCATTCTTGTTCCCTTACCTATGAGCTTTAGCTGATCTCACTTATTATTTAGTTGTTTTTTTCCCTTTGATGTTTAAGACAGTTCATTATGCAGTTTTCTTCCATCCTTTCTTTGTTTATCCTTCTTCCCTTTGTCCCAATTTTTCTTTATGCCTCAGCTTATTACAGGTTTTAGCCAACTGTTTGTTTTAAATTCAGGGTTTTTTTTTTTTTTTTTTTATATTTCTACTTGATTGTGTATCTTATTTCTACCTCTTTTATAATTTCGAAGATTCTGAGCTCACTAGAGGACCTCCTGGGCATCCACATTAGTTTCTATGTACCCCTTCTCACCTACTTTTCTCCCATTAAAAAACCAACCTCGTGCACCACATTTCTTATCCGTTTAATCAGGATTTGATACTATATGATCGAAATTATTTTTAAATCTTCTATCCTTCTGAGTGACCTTCCTTTATGGAAATCATTGTCTTATTTTTCTTTGAATGTCTTGGAATCTGGCTTCCCAGACAGTATTTTTGACTGGGCCAACTTCTCCTGCTATTGGATAATCCAAGGTTATATGGTTACTTTCCCCTAAGATTTTGATCATTTTCATTTAACTAACTATTCCCTGTTATTCCCTGTTAGTTAGTTAATCAGTTTCCAAAAGTTACTTTTTATACTTTCAGAGAGTTACGTGTTTTTGAAGGAAAGTCCAGAATTTTCCAGATAGGACTTGACCAAATGAGATATCTTGATTGTTGACATCCTATATCACTTGTGCAACCTGTGCCTATAAAGTTTATAATATGTATTAAGGTTTAATAAATCTTCTATTTTTTCCATTTTATATGTGGCCTATTGTACCCTTTTGCTATTGTTCACTTCCCCTTGTATCATTTTTCCTAAAATCAAATGTTCTGAAGCATGCTTCCACTCTCTAATTCATAGACTTTTCTTGTAGGGTGTGTTTTCTTGACACTGAAATGTACTACATCACCTCTCCTAATAAGCCATTTCTCTGAACTGAGTCCCCATTTCCTCTGCTGTTTTAAAGCTGTGTCAGTCATCCCATAAACTCTTGATGTCTACAAGGTAGGTTTACCACTTTCTATCTCACATAGCACTTGTATTTATTACACACGTTTCATATGCTGCAACTGACTTAATGGGTAGGAAATGTCTTACTCATTTTTATTTTCCTTAATGGTACCTAGGAGCCCTGGTGGTATAGTGGTTAAGAGCTAGGCAGCTAACCAAAATGTCGGCAGTTCAAATTCACCACCCACTCCTTGGAAATCCCATGGGGCAGTTCTACTCTGTCCTAAAGGGGCACTATGAGTCAGAAGCAACTCAATGGCACGTAACAACAACAATGGTGCCTAGCATAGGATTTGACACATAGGTGCTTGATAACTATGAATAAATGAGTGGAAACACACCCTGATGCTCCTCATTATGAATTAACAAAAAGACTCATATTTGAAAATGACTTTTTGATTTTTCTCTTGTTAAGCCATAGTAGATCCATCAAGTAGAGAAGGACATAAAATAATTAATTCAGTAGGAAATACAGGGCAAGCAGCCCAAAATCAATTTACAAACTCAGAGACAAAGACCAAATGGACTAACGCCTGTATGTTTGTAGTAATCAGGAACAAATAAAAATGAAAGTAAATTCAGGACAGAGTGATTTAGAAACCAAAACTAGTTGTTTAGAGAGCCTTTATAATTGGTTATTCTGTCTAAGAATCCATGCATAAATGGTATATATATATATATATATATACACATATACAGCAATGGTGTGTGGGGTACCTATCTTCCACACTCACAGTTATGAACAGAGTAATGTCTGATAGCCCAATATACACATATACAGCAATGGCGAGTGGGGTACCTATCTTTCCATACTGACAGTTATAAACAGATACGTGTATATGTGTATGCACATATCTGTTTATATATATGAAATATATATAAACATATATATACACATGTATACAGCCATGGTGCGTGGGGTACCCATCTTCCACACTCACAGTTATGAACAGAGTCATGTCTGCTAGCCCAGTACCTTGGACTCTCTAGCTTTTTACCCCCACAAGTGCACATCACGGTTTATTTGGAGGAGGACCTTTCCTCTCTTATTAGGCTAAGAAAGGAGACTGGAAAGATATCCCCTGGGCTTAAATAATAACTTTTTGAAAAAACACAACTGTGCCTCTGAATATTCAGCCAGTTTAAGGCCCTGGATAGCAAACCCTGTTGGCTGTAAATTTGTTATGAACATGTAGTAAGTTTAAATTTGTTATGAACATGTAAACCAAAAAACAAAACAAAGGAAAACCCATTGCTGTCGAGTTGGTTCCAACTCATAGTGACCCTATAGATGAGATTAGAACTGCCGCATAGAGTTTCCAAAGTTGTAATCTTTATGGAAGTAGACTGCTGTATCTTTCACAGAGCCACTGGTGGGTTTGAACCACTGACCTTTTGGTTAGCAGCCACGTGCTTAACCACTGCACCACCAGGGCTCCTATCAGCATGTAGATCATCTAAGTAGTTTTGAACTGACAATGCATGTCTTTCAGTAACTGGATATACTCCTCCAGGAACTTGTGCCTGCAATTCGGGACTGACATCCCATTTTGATTCTTATAGTTGTCTCTTACTAGCTGCTTAAGTTATTTAAATTTTCTGTGCTTCAGTTTCCTTGGAGCCCTGGTGGTACAGTGGTTAAGAGCTATGGCTGCTATCCAAAAGGTCAGCTGTTCAAATCCACCAGCTGCTCCTTGGAAACCCTGTGGGGCAGTTCTACTCTGTTCTATAGGGTCGCTGTGAGTTGGAATTGACTTGATGGCAATGGGTTTCAATTTCCTTATTTTTAAACTGGAGATATTAATACTTAATTTGTGGGATTATTAGGATTAAACAAGACTATACATGAAAAGTGCTTGACATGTAGTGCAGAGTCAGTGCTCAATATATGGTGTGTACTTAGACACAGACAAGTCCTGGAGGTCAGGACCATAGATCTAGACAACGCCTGGAACGCATGTGCTTATTACTTTCATGTTGGATACAGGTTTCTATTTGAGTAGCCAGATGAATGAAGTCCTTCAGGCAATATGAGAGTGATATAATTATTGCCTGTTTATGAAAACAATTACTAACATAGTTTAAATTCAACCAGACATTTAAAGAAGGTTATAGGACACGAGCACCATGTAAAATAAGAATTGTTTACTTTTAAAAGATTCTGTCCTTTTTAAGTGAACTTCAGTCATGAGCAGTGGCCTGGAAAGTATTTTGGGAGGTAAAGCCATTGTCTTTCAACTCTAAATCCCACCTCACTGGTGGCTGCCAATTCTGCTCATCTGGCCAGCCTGTCCTTGGTCAAGAGGCTTTCCAGCGGCAAAAGTGGGATGAAAGCAGAATATGAGGAGAATTGGTTTGTCTGGCCTGTATAAGGATTGGCCCAGAGGCAGGGAGGGAGGGAGGGAGGGAGGAAGGGTGCTTCGTCCAGGTGGCGTCAGAGCAGACAATCCAGAGAACAGGGAACTTGCAGGTGTTGGAGGAAGAAATAAATGAATGATCCCATCGCCGTGCTCCAGATGCTCCCAGGCCACCCTTCAGATGTGGCTTCTCTCTGTAGAGCACACTCCTTCCTAAGCCTACACCTGGTTCCTTCCTTCCAGGAAACTGGCTTAATTCACCGGCCAGGTTTAAATCCGTGCTCAGTGATTCCACCTTCTCTGATTTATATGGGAGTATCCATCACTATTAAAATTAAAATCCAAGCACACGGAATCATCCTTTATTTTGTATTATTAATAGGAGCTCATTGGAACAGAATATTTTCTCTGCCCTGGGTGACTTTTGACTTGGAAAGTCATCACCCCTTCTTTTGTTGGCACGGCTGTAGCCTAGCGTATTGGAGTTTGGTGACAGCTGAATCTGATCTCTTACTGAGAAACTGGGTGTGCTATGTATAGATTCCACATATGGCCTCCACATGTAGTGACTTCTTTTTGAAGGGAATCTTAAGATCTATTATTCAATATATTCTCCCAATAAAGTTTATGAAATTCTCACATTTGGACAAAGTCATTTAAAAAATGAGCATATGCTGGCGTTCATTAGTGAACTCGTTTGTTAAACAAATATTTGTTAAGCACCCACTGCATTCCCAGGACTGTTTTTTTTTTTTTTTTTTTACATTCCCAGGACTCTTCTAGGCATGGAGACATGGAGATGAACAAGACACAGATGGCCACACAGTTCTCATGGATTCATGGATCTTACATTGTAGTAATACAGGGGCCTAGTGGACACTGGAAATGAACAAGCAAGTCAGTAAATGCCTTAAGATGGTATTTAAGTGCTATGAAGAAAAACAGAGTAATAGGATAAAAAATATTGGAAGTAGGGTGGAAATACCACTTCAGATTGGGCGGTCTGTGAAGATACCTTTGAAGAAGTGACATCTAAGATAAGACCTGAATGGCAAGAAGGAGCCAGCCATGGGGAGAAGGCAGAGTGTCCAGGTAGAGGAACTATCAAGGGCAGAGGCTGAGGTAGAATTAACTTAGTAGGTTTGAGAACTGAAGAGCATGTGGCTGGAGCTGGTAAATGATTGGAGAGTGAGAGGTGTTGAGATCTGAGAGGGAGTGCCTCAAGATGATCTTAGCTATGAGAAACTGAGAACCATGACTCAAATTGGCTTAAAACCCGTTGCATTTGAGTTGATTCTGACTCATAGCAACCCAATAGGACAGAGTAGAACTTCCCCACAGGGTTTCCAAGGAGTGGCTAGTATTTTTTTTTTTTATTATTATTAACTTTTATTGAGCTTCAAGTGAACATTTACAAATCAAGTCAGTCTGTCACGTATAAGTTACTATACATCTTACTCCCACTTGCTCTCCCCCTAATGAGTCAGCCCTTCCAGTCTCTCCTTTCATGAAAACTTTGCCAGCCTCCAACTCTCTCTATCCTCCCATCCCCCCTCCAGACAGGAGAAACCAACACAGTCTCAAGTGTCCACCTGATATAATTAGCTCACTCTTCATCAGCATCTCTCTCCCACCCACTGTCCAGTCCCTTTCATGTCTGATGAGTGGTCTTTGGGAATGGTTCCTGTCCTGGGCCAACAGAAAGTTTGGGGACTATGACCGCTGGAATTCCTCTAGTCTCAGTCAGACCATTAAGTATGGTCTTTTTGTGAGAATTTGGGGTCTGCATCCCACTGATCTCCTGCTCCCTCAGGGGTTCTCTATTGTGCTCCCTGTGAGGGCAGTCATTGATTGTGGCCGGGCACCAACTAGATCTTCTGGTCTCAGGATAATGTAGGTCTCTGGTTCATGTGGCCCTTTCTGTCTCTTGGGCTCTTAGTTGTCGTGTGACCTTGGTGTTCTTCATTTTCCTTTGCTCCAGGTGGGTTGAGACCAATTGATGCATCTTAGATGGCCGCTTGTCAGCATTTAAGACCCCAGATGCCACATTTCAAAGTGGGATGCAGAATATTTTCATAACAGAATTATGTTGCCAATTGACTTAGAAGTCCCCTTAAACCATGGTTCCCAAACCCCTGCCCTTGCTCCGCTGACCTTTGAAGTATTCAGTTTATCCCGGAAACTTCTTTGCTTTTGGTCCAGTCCAGTCCAGTTGAGCTGAAGTGGCTAGTATTTTTGAACTGCTGACCTTTTGGTTAGCAGCCTAGCTCTTAACCACTGCACCATCAGGGCTCCCAAATTGGCTTATAAAATATATATAAGGAAACATTTTATCTTGCATGGGATATTTGGAGGTAAGTGGGCTCCAGGATTGGTCGATTTAGTAGTTCAATGATCTCATCAAGGATGCAGGTTCTTTCTATCTCTTTGCTCTGCAATCCTTTGGCAGCTGCCTTTGTGGTCTCAAGCTGGGTGCAATTATTTTAGGTGTTGCAATGCAAGTATTATATATACAACAGAAGAAAGGGGCCTGTGCCTTCTTTTTAACATGAGGAAGGCTTTTTGAGAAACAACTCAGCTAACTTCCTCTCATGTATCATTGGCTGGTTTTGGATCTCATATCCAATTCTATAAAATCATTGACAAGAATGGTTGGGTCTCTGGTTCGCAAAGTGTGGTCCCTGGGACTGCAGGACCAGCATCATCTTAGAACTTGTTAAAAATGCCAGACCTAAGGAATCAGTAACTTTGGGAGTGGGGCCCAGTTATCATTGTTTCAAAAGCCCTCCAGGTGATTCTGATGTATACTCAAGTTGAGATTCATTGGTTTAGGTTAATTATTTGAAGAAAAATTATGTTGGGGAGTGTCATGGATTGAATTGTGTCCCCCCAAAAATATCTGTCAATTTGGTTAGGTCATGATTCCCAGTATTGTATGATTGTCTACTATTTTGTCATCTGATGTGATTTCCCTATGTGTTGTATGTAAATCCAATCACTATGATGTTAATGAGATGGATTAGCGGCAGGTATACTGATGAGATCTACAAGATTAGTGTCTTAAGCCACTCTCTTTCGAGACAAAAAAGAGAGAAGCAAGCAGAGAGAGAGGGGGACCTCATACCACCAAGAAAACAGCACCAGGAGCAGAGTGCCTCCATTGGATTCAGGGTCCCTGTGACTGAGAAGTTCCTAGTCCAGAGGAAGATTGATGACAAGCACCTTCCTCCAGAGCCTACAGACAGAGAAAGCCTTCCTTTGGAGCTGAATTTGGACTTGCAGCCTACTAGACTATGAGGGAATAAATTTCTCCTTGTTAAAGCCATCCACTTGTGGTATTTCTGTTATACCAGCACTAGATAACTAAGACAGGGAGGAGACCATAAAGACCATCACAGGGGGCAGTCCATTGGTAATGTAGGCTAAAGATTAACATGTTATTCTAAATACAATTCAAAGTCAGTGGAGCTTTTAGTTGGGAGAAATAGTCTTTGATCCACCTATGTTTGTGAATGGAGGATAGATGTTAAGGGAGAGCAAGAGTCAAAGCAGAGAGGCAATTTAGGAGGCTCTTACACTTAACCTAGATAATACTGTCAATGGCTCAGTCTAATGGGGAGATAATGAGGGGCGACTAGATTTGGAATATGTTTCAGAGGTAGAGCCCAAAATATAGGTTGATGGCTTGACGAGGGTGTGTGGGTGGGGAGATGAGGGAGAGGAAGGAGACAAATCAAGGATGAAGGTGAAGGATAAAGGCATGGAGGAATCAAGATTTTTGGCTGGAGCAATGGGTGAATGATGGTGCTACCAAGTGAGGTGGGGCAGCCCACAGAGGAGTAGGTTTGGGTTTTAAAAATCAAGAGTTCCGTTTTGGACATGTTAAATTTGAAATGTCTGTTAAACATAGAACAAGACACATTAAGCAGATAGTTAGCAGGTTTACAAGTAGACATATGCAGGTTTGAACCTGGGGAGTGGTCAGGGTGGGAGATATAAATTTGGTAATCCTTATCACCCAGATAAGGAGTCCTGGTGGTACAAATGGTTAAGTGCTCAGCTGCTAATGGAGGAAAGGCTGGTGGTTTGAACACATCAGCGGCTCTGTGGGAGAAAGACCTGAGGATCTGCTTCCACAAAGATTACAGCCAAGAAAACTCTGTGGGGGAGTTCTACTCTGTCACATGGGGTTGCTGTGAGTCAAAATCAACAAAGTGGCACCCAACAACAGCAGCACCTAAATGGCATTCGAAGTCATGTGACGATATGAGAGTTTTAATAGAGTAGACAAGAGAGCGAGGGACAACATTTAGAAGTTATGCAGAAGAAAGGGACCAAGAAAAGGGACTATAAAGGAGCCACCAACGGAGAAAAACATGGAGGCTGTGATGTCATAAGAGCTCAGCTGCTAACCTAAAGTTGGCAGTTCGAATCTACCAGCCACTCCTTGGAAACCCTATGGGGAAGTTCTACTTTCCTACAGGGTCGCTGTGATTCAGAACTGACTTGACAGCAATGGATTTTTGGCTTGGTGTGTCACAGAAACCCAGACAAGAGTGTATTTCAGGAAGTGGGTAGTAAGAACGCTGTAGAGGACTGCCGAGAGATTGAGTAAGATGGAGGCCGAGAATTGCCAGTTGAATGTCAAAGAGGAAGTAGTTGGTAACTTTGACAAGAGCTGTGTCAGTGGAGTGGTGGGGACGAAAGTTAACTTGGAGTGGGCTCCAGGGAGACTACATGGTTAGAAACTAGAGAGAGACTATAGATAGCTCGGTAGACTAATTTTATTGTAAGGCGTGACAAAGAAATGGGATAGTAGCGTTAAGGAAATGTGGGCTCAAGGAAGATTTTTTTTTAAAGATTTGAACATGTTTACATGCTAATGGAAATTATCCACTTGAGAGGCGTAAAATGATAATGTAGAAAAGAGAGAGGATTAATTGTTATTTAGCAGAGATCCAAAGGACTATATAGTATGGGACAGCTAAACTTTAATAAGGAAAGAGGAAAATGGAGGCCCGAATAGTGAAAGGCCTGGAAAGAAAACAAGAGGGCAAGTGAAGTATGCGAAAAACAAATATAAACCAACTTAAATGAAACTTAAATTTAGGCCTCGGTTTGGCTCCAGTACTGATCCTTAAATCTATATCTTAAATCTTGCTACAAGTCTTTTCTGCAAGTGTCTTATTCTGGACAGATTTATGAAAGAATAAGTGCTTTGAAGAGATGCAGAAGTACAAAAGTTAGTTAAATTGAAAAACATCCTGGCTAATGAATTTATCAAGGAAGCTTTTGGGAATTAACTACAAGATATAGCAGAAGCAGTATAAACAAGAAAGGAGATACATCTGAAAAATCAAGCAATGATTGTAATGGGCTTCTGTAGGAGAGATAACTTGGATCAAACTGAAAGACAGGGAGGGTAGAGGAAGGTTAATTGGAAATGGTTATTTATAGGTTTGCATCTCTTACAGGCCTTAATCTGTGAAAATACAGACTAGGTTATGCTTATGGAGGCAAGAATTGTATATGGAAAAAATAAGGACGTTCTGGTGATTTTTCAGAAATATACTGATGGTACCAGCTCTGAAGAACTGCACGGCGACCTTCTGGGATAGGACTGGGCAGTCCGAGATTGACGGCTTGGCCTGAGGGAAGAGTACGAGCAGGGTGATTACCCCATGGGGGTGACACATATCCCTGAAGACTTACTCTCCCCGTCCTCATTACCCGTTTCTAGCCTGTATGCACACGGATATTTCTTCTGCTTTCAGTTGACTCTGACTTATGGTGGCCCCATGTATATCAGAGTAGAACTGTGTTCCATAGGATTTTCAGTGACCGATTTTCCAGAAAGATTGCCAGGTCTTTCTTCCAAGATACCTCTGAGTGGACTTGAACCTCCAACTTTTTGGTTAGTAGCTGAGCACGTCAAATGTTTGTATTACCAAGGGACTCCCATGACAAAATAATAATAATAAAAAAGCCCAGGAAACTTTTTTTTTCCCATGACAAGGAAGAAAGCAGCTATTTCAGAGAGGGAATAGAGTTGTGATGATTAAGAATTTGGGCTTTGGGGTCAGACGGCCTGAGTTTGAATCTCAGCTTTGTTTCTCACTATTTAGCCTTTTTAGTATTTAACCTGCCACTGTTCTTTTAGAAGTGTTTTTCAACATTGGCTGCAAATTAAAATCATCTGGGCAGATTAACTACTATTGCCTGGGTCCACACATGAGATTATGAGTTCATTGTTCTGAGGGCCTAGGCACTGAGATTTTTAAAGCCCGTCACGTTATTCCAATGTGCAGCTGAGGTTGAGAGGTATTGCACTAAAGAGATGTTGCATTCCCCACAGCCTTTCTGAGCAGGCAGGTGTTATGTTCTGGCCCATGTGACCCTGAAATATTCACCTTTTCCCCAACAATTGATCGGTCTAAGGCCAGCTGGCCTACAGAATGCTTAAAGGCCTATGCCATGCCCTATATAAAAAAATATAAGACAAGTTAATCAAATTCTCTCTTTCTGGAAATCTACCTGGGAAATACTAAGAAAAGAAGGCTGTAAACTAGTGGTTCCCAAGCTTTGTTGAACATTAAAATCACCCCTGTAGCTTCTAAAAATCCCTGTGGCCAGGGCCTCGTATCTGTCAATGACAATGTCTGCTGTGGGAGCTAGGCGTTAGCGTTGTTTAAAGATCCCAGGTAATTACCATGTGCATTGAAGTCTGGGGCCGCTGCAGAAAAAGGTGAGAGCTTAAGTCTCATGGTCGCGATGTAGAGTAGCATTTCTCAAATTTAAATGCTGATTCTGATTCAGTAGGTCTGGCTGGGCCTGAGGGTCTGCCTTTCTAACAAGCTTCCAGGTGCTGCTGGTCCACGACCACATTGTGAATAGCAATGAGAGGGTCTTAGAAGCTCTGGCGCGAGGCACACCAGAGTGAGGGAATGGAGATTATAAGATTGTTATTGTTGTTAGGTGCTGTTGAGGCGGTTCCGACTCATAGCTACCCTATAGGACAGAGTAGAAGTGCCCCATAGGGTTTCCAAGGAGCGGGCCGGTGGATTTGAACTGCCGAACTTTTGGTTAGCAGCCTAGCTCTTAACCACTATACCACCAGGACTCCCTTATAAGATTAAAACCCAAACCAACCTGTTGCTGTCAAGTCCAACTCTTAGCTACCCTTTAGGGCAGAGTAGAACTGCCACATAGGGTTTCCAAGGAGCTGCTGGTGGATTCAAACTGCTGACCGACCCTTTGGTAAGCAGCCATAGGTCTTAACCACTGTGCCACCAGGGCTCACAACAAAAGACTAGAGGACGGAAAGATGGTCTATAGGAAGAGGAGAATGAGATACATGTTTCTTTTGGGTTAACTTGTGTAGTAACACTAGGATAAAGATCCCCGCTGAGCTCTTGATACTGGGATTCCTAAGTTTTTGTTGCATCTAGAGAGACCTTAAAGTTCCTGTTGTTCTTGAGACCTGACTGGTTTCTTAAATGTGTGTTCTTTTACTGAACCTTCATTAACTGAAGCAATGTGACAGTTGATTATTCGAGATGACTTCTCTTCTTTTCCTGCCAATTTTGTTCATTTATTGAATTTTTTATTGATCATAGCAAATTATCCTCAAAACTTTAAACAACAAACATTTATTTTCTCATATTTTCTGTGGGTCGGGGATTCAGGAGTGGCTAGTTGGAGGTTTCTGACTCAGGATGTCTTATATAGCAGTCGGGATATTGGCACGGGCTGCCATCTGACGGCTTGCCTGCAGCTGAAGCATCTGCTCCCAGGGGAGCCTCACATGGCTGTTGGTTGGAGGCCTCAGCTTTTGCCATGCGGAACTCTCCTTAGAGTGTCCTTGTGACGTGGCTGTTGAGTTCCTCTGGAGTGAGTGGTTCAAGAGGAAGACTGCCCAAGGTGGAAGCTGCCGGGTCTTTATGACTGTTTATGTCACACACCATTATTTCCACCTTATTTGTTAGAAGTGAGTCACCAATTTCAGCCCACACCAAGGAAGAGGAATCAGGTTCCACTCCTTGAAAGGAATGTCAGCTTGGTGGGTATGTTTAAACTACCGCTGGTATCCACGCCTCTTTCAGTTAGCCTTGTACTTCAGCAAAAGCTGAGTGTATCCTGAGCAGGTGGACCTTCTGTGGTTTAAGTAATTCTCAAAGTGCATCAGCATCACCTGGGAACTGAGTATGCAAATTCTTGAGCCCTACCAGAACTAGGAGCCCTGCTGGTGTAGTGGTTAAAACCTACGGCTGCTAATCCAAAGGCTGGCAGTTCAAATCCAACAGCCACTCCTTGGAAACCCTGTGGGGTAGTTCTACTCTGTCGTACAGGGTCGCTATAAGTCAGAATTGACTTGATGGCAACAGGTTTTGGTATCCTAGAACTAAGGCACACTGGTGGTACGATGGTTAAGCATTTGGCACTGACAGAAAGGCCTGCAGTTTGAACTCACCAGTGGCTCTGTGGGAGAAAAGACCTGGCAATCTGCTCCTGAAAAGATTACAGCCTAGGAAACCCTATGGGGCAGTTCTATTCTGTCCTGTAAGGCTGCTAGGAATTGGAATTGATTCAACTGCGCACAACGACACCCTAGATCTGCTGAGCAGGCAGCTCTGGGGGTAGGGGCCAGCGATCTGTTTTAACAAGTCTTCCAGGTGATTCTAATGCAAGCTCAAGTTTGAGAACCATCAGCCTAAACTAATCTTGGTAATTCAGTGACTATGCCAGCCAGTAAGTTCTATACTCAGCCTGGGTCCCTGCTCTGGCCAATGAGCTATGAGTGGATATCTGCTGGGGGCTCCTGGGAAAGGTTTCTTTGCTCTAAAGATGCAAATACACCATCTGTCTTGCTACCTGCCCAAGGTTGAAGGCATCAGAGCAGAGGTGACAGAGCCTTGGAGATGCACAGCTGAGGCCTGGATGTACCCCTCTGAAAGCCTGTGTGCACTATGGACATGTGACTGGGTGACCTGATAAACTCCCTTACTGTTCGACAGTTTGAGGTAGTGTTTTCTATTACTTGTGCCTGAGATCATCCTAATTTACAAACTGAATCCTTGTAACCAAAAAAAGTTTAACTCAGTGGTTTTCAATCCTGTCTGCACATTTAGGTTATGTATGTGTAAAGTTAAAAAACAAATACTGCTTCTGAACTCAGTCTGAGAAAAGAGATTCTGATTTAAGTAGCTCGGCATGGAGCCCTGGCATCAGAATTTTTCAGCAGTTGAATCTAAAGTGCAGACAGCATGGAGAATCACTGATGAGTACAACTACTGAGGGTCTCTTTGTCCAAGAATAGAAAACAGTTTTCTTCGGACGTCTCCTAACTGCCTTGGAATGAGGACTATATAATGTAAAAGATGTGGGTGGGTGGTATCCTTATAAGGAGTGGAATAGAGCTTTTTTAAATACAGTTTGATACTAAACTATTTGCTAAGTTAACAGGACCACTTTTCTATATTTACCAGCCAATTCCTTCTAATTAAGCAGCTTGTCTTGAACTCTCTGGTACTTGTGGTTTCTTTTCTCAGTCTGGGAGTTTTGGTGGGTTAGAGAAACATCTGTGAGAGAGCATTTCCTGTCAGTCAGTCTCTTGGAGTCACTTTGTAGTGTTTTCTTTGCTTAATGTATAAGCACAACTCCATCAATACTTTCTCTAACATCATTGAGAAATTTATTTTTTTTTGCATAAGTCTTTGAATTTTTCTGTTTCCCCTGCCCACTTCTGACTATCACTTCTCATTTTGTAATTACTATTCTAGTCCCCATGGGGCAGTTCTACTCTGTCCTATAGGGTTGCTATGAGTCAGAACTGACTAGACAGCAACGGCTTTATTCCAGCCTGGAGTAGCCCACTAGGAGGTGTGTATCAGGATTTTCATTATAACCTTGGAGGTGATGGGGTATTGGTGGTAGTCTAAGTGCCCATCCCTCCAAACCAAACTCACTGTCATTAGTTGATTCTGACTCATAGTGACCCTACAGGACAGGGTAAAGCTGCCCCAGAGTTTCCAAGGCTGTAATCTTTACAGAAGCAGACTGTCACGCCTTTCTCTTGCAGAGCAGCTGGTGGGTTCTAATGGCCAACCTTTTAGTTAGCAGCTGAGCACTTACAACCACTGTGCCACCAGGGATCCTTCCCTCAACCCAAAGACCTCTAAATTAACCTTGAAATATGCTGTGTTTTTGGAAACCTGTAACTGAGCTGGAGAACTGCATGTAAAATAGGAATAAACAGGATGAAGGGCTTAGTTTAAATAAGAGACTCAGGTGTGCTTGTACACTGGAGAAGGGGTCCGACCCAGGGGCAAAGAGGTTGAATGCAGCCCGAGTTCTACTTGCTGTACGGGGACCATCTCTAATTCACAGGGAGCCACTATATGGACTAGTGGAGCCCTGTGTGATTTTTATTTGGGGCTTTCACTGGTCCTTGATGCAGACTGTCAACTCCAGGAAGGTAGAGACTATTTTCTTCACTTCTGTGTGCTAGTAATTGCACAATGCTGGGTCACACGGCTGGTCTCCAAGAAAAGTTTGTGAAAGAATGAATGATAAGTGTTTGGTACAATATTTAGGCAGGTGGAAGCTTCTGGAAGTCCAATTTCTTGATTTTTGTAGGCTAATTTTTGTGTCTAACAATCTTACTGAATATCCTCATTAGTTCTAATAGTTTATTTTTTGGTTATTTCTTTTCCTCCTCAATATTTCCTTCAGGTTGCTTGTACATACCGCCAGTCAGATTTGGGAAATTCTTCTCTATTTCTGGTTGGTTGCTAGTGTTTCTTTTTAAATCATGAATAGATGTTGAATTTTATCAGATATTTTCTTTGCATCTTTTGAGAGGATTATTAGGATTTTTCTACTGCTTTCTATGTCTAGCTTCCATATGTTTTATCTCTTGAAAATTTCTCTCATTTTCTTGTTATCTTTTAAGAGTTCTCCAATTTGAATTTACAACTCCCTAATTCTTCAGCTTTTGCCACGGTGTTTATTCCAAATATTTAGATTTTTAAATTTTATTTCCACTGTTTACATCTTCTTGATCTTGTTTCATGTAAATAGCTTCTCTTAAGCACATTTATCAGTCTTATTTTAAATAATCTCTCAGTTTTAATAATTCTGTTTTAAAAAAGAAAAATCTGTTTTAGATGGTATATAATCATTTGGTTTCTTTATATTAATTTTTTTTAATTCTCTTCAATTGTTTGTTTCCATTTATGATCTCATGCTGTCCTGGGGATATCAGCTATTCTGATGTATACTGGGGAAGGGGCAGGGCCAGACCCTAATCTATGTCCTACCTTGTGAATTTAAAGGAGAGGGGAGGAGATGAGGGCTAGGGCAGAGAGCCCCAAATACCAGAACCAACTGCTTGCTGCCACCACCCCTCCAGGCAAAGTCTGGTCAGGCTATTGTGTTTAAACTCCAGGGCTACTGGGACTGGGATGATGGGGAGTTTGGATGTCACACACCTCTTCTGGGTTGTAGAGAAGCAATAGGTGACATGTGAATGCTCAAGGTGGCTGGGCAGTCTCATTAATTCCTCACCTCAGGAAGGCTTTATGTTGCTCTGGTTTTGTTCTGTCCCTGCTGTGCTCTGTGACCTAACATTTTTTTAAGGTGAAGAGGCTGGTAGTCATTTTTCTAAAGCAACATGGGGCAAGGCATGAGCAGAACTTAATTCCAACCTACCCTCCCCCAGTACACTTACTCTGCAGATAATTGATCTTCTCAGTGGAAAACCATAGCAGAGAGAAAGGAAAAGACTGGGTGCAGTGACGGAATACAAATGTGTCATTGTGAGCTACATTTAAAGAGAAAATTTACTTGTTTTCCCCAGGAAATACAATTTCAGTAGTAGGTTTTAAGCATAGCTGATGGGGCTTTTTTTTCCCCCAAAATTCAGAAACAATATATTCAGCAAACTCTGCTGAATTTGAATATAAGGCTCTGCAGTGGATTACTTACCTTTGTATGTGGCCTTTCTTGTAACTCCCACCCAGGTGATTTTTTGATGGTGTAATTGTGGCCTACCAAGGGGATTGGTCAGTTTTGCCTTAAAAGAGCCAAACCCAGAGCAGAGAGGAGGACTCTACCACCACCAAGGAGGGAGAGACCAACAGGAGAGAGCCACAGCAGAAGACAGCAGGGCGGACTTCCTGGCCCACAGAGAGAGAAAGCTGCATGCTGTTGGGCAGAGACTGTTAGGGTAAGTTTGTACAGAGGACAGTAACCCAGTGCCTTGGAGAGAGACTTGAATTGCAGCTAAAGCTTTGGCTGTAGATAGATGGGAGCCAGCAAGGAATTCCTTACCCCTTTCTTCTACTGGACAGATTGTCTTGAGACGTGTTCCGTGAGGGTCATGTAGGACTGGGCACCAGCCCCTTAGTGGTGGCCGTTTTTACATATCCTTGTCCTGGTTTGCCATCTTTCTCTGTTTATATTCTTACTGTGTTCCTCTTGTATTTCCTGGGGTTACATTCCCAAGTAAAGTACTCATACATAACGAAAAATGGAAGGAGGAAAAAACTCAGTTCAAATGGAGAACAAAGTAATACAGTAGAAATACATCTAAATAGTTAAGCAGTGACTGCAGTAAGTGTAAGCAGAATAAGCTCATCGACAAAGACAGAGATTGTTTGGAGCAGCTTAAAACAAAGCTCTACCCTGTCCAAAAATATTGAGAGTAATAGGAAAGAATAAAATGCCAGATATACGCAAAGCTAATGGTAGCTAAATATCGGACAAAAAGGATCCGTAAAATTTTAAACTTATGAAAACCCAGTAGCCTTTAATACGTAAAGCAAAAGTGTATAAAACCAGAGACTGTGACCACCATCATAGTCAGTTGAATTGGGATTGCAGCAAAATTGATGGTCTCCATTGGTGCCATGGAATCCCATCAGGAAGGGCAGGACCACCTGGGGTCTCCCCTTTAGAGGGGAGTTAGCAGCAGTCAAAAGCTGGGGAGGGGGTGAAGTAGGCGGAACACTGGGGAAAAGAAAATAACAAAAAATAGGTTATTGCCGACCTTTGTAAAATGGTTTTATGGTTTTAATGTAGTTTTAAAGGGCGGAAGTCAGATTTTAAAAGACAGAAGAGTAAATGGAAAGTGACAGAGTAGCTTCAGGGAATTTTGGAATCTCTTTCATGACACTGGCAGCCACAGGCATCTCAGGGAGTGGTAAGGAGCCCTTTTGGGCCTAGATGTGTCCTCGCTGTTTTTATTGCCCTCTCTGTTCTGAGACTGGGACTAGCTCTGAGGCTGAGTTTGCAAATCCCAGCCACGGTGAGGCCCAAGTCCACCTACTTCCCAAACTTAGAGGGGAGTGTCTCATTTTTTCCTCCCGAAGTCAATCACTTGCCTAAGTGACAGTGAGTGGGGTAGGGCAATATATCAGATTCTAGCCAGGAAAACAAAACTGTGTGCCAGGTGATTCAGTAGAAACAATTTAACATAGGGAATGGGTTACTTAAGACAGAACTGAAAACAGAAGAACTAAAGGAGCATCCAGGCAAGTGGAGACACGCAGGGCCATCTTGAGCTGGAAGGAGCCACAGAGGAAGGCGGTGGTTACTAGAGCCAGGAAGCTGGCGACATCTAGAGACCTGGGAGCCTTTCCTTAGCGGAGCTAGGGCCCTGAAAGGAAGGTCTCAGTGGCAGCTGGAGGAACTGCCTGGGGTAGAAAAGGTGGCAGGAATAATCTAGCTCTTCCTCCTCTTCACTGCCTCAGGCCTTCACTAGTTAGGGCCTCTCATTAACTGACCTACCTGGAAGTAGCTGGTGAGGGAGCCTAGAAGGAAAAGGACAAAAACATATCCGAGAACAGACAGGCAGGAGTCTAGAGTATAGCCACCCACCTTTCTGTCTGCTGTTCCAGGATCCCTCTTTTCTTCCCCGGCTAACCAGGGAGGAAGAAGTGCCTGTTCTGTTTGTAAGTGGTGCAAGTCGTTTCTCTGTCTTACAGCCTCTCAAACGCTGGCGCTGAGAAAGTGACATCTTTTTCCCTGTAGTGCATTCCGCCACACAAAGCTGTCACGTATTTACTTACAGAGTAAAAGGAGGGCTACCAAGGGTGGCATCGGTCCTAGAGTCTGGGCTGGGCTTGAAGTTCCAGGTGGGATTTAGACAATATAAACCACAGATCCAGCACCCAAAACTGTACGCAGTGCTCCTGATGTGATTTGCTTGCTTAAGGATACCTAACAACAACTAACAAGTATCAAGCTTGGCTTCACAACCCATTCTTGGATAATCTGTTCTCTTAGTCCTAAAAACTAGGCCCTTTTATCTCAATTAACTCTGAGAGATTATTAAATCTTGATTCCTTCATATAACAAATTAATTATTCCTCCTAGTTTGCCTGTTTGCAAAGTTGATAAACATACCTTTTGTATCTTTTTCCAGGATGTTGATAAAATATTGATGCTGCTGGATTTCTTTACCGTCTGTTCATTAATCAGCCCTCTTTGGGAAAACCCGCCAATCCACACGTCTTATCTTGTGCAAACCTGCCTAGTCCATCATCCGCCAATCTGCACTTCTCGTCTTGCCCAGGATTGATAATCTATAATGTATCCTGAGTTCTCAATGTTACAAACCTGTTAAGTACAGCAATTAATTTGACAGGACTTGATTTTAACGAATTTACACTGGTTTGTGGTAATCACTGCTTTTTGGGGGTGTCCACAAGTCATTTGTTTGGTACCCTATTAATAGATTTCATGGAAAGACTGAAGTAGATTTATGGGTCAATTGATTTCTATAAACACACTAGGCATTTTCTTTAGTTTTTTAGAACGATTTCCATTCTCTATGATGTCCCAGAGATTAAAATTAGTACTTCTGGAAACCTATAGGCAAGATCTTTTAGTATTATGAGTTAATAATGTGAATTATCTGGGGGTAGGAACAAAGGAGGTGTTTTTTCCAGGTAGGGCTTCTTTCTTTTTTAAATTTGGTAAAGTATAAAAGTACACAGAATGAATACAAATCACATATAATCCCATTGCATTAGATAGTAATTGTATTCAGCGGTGACTAATAGAAAACTGGAATTTAGGATTTTTATATGATTACTAAACCCTCTAGGGATGGGCAGTCCAGAGCTGGTGTAGGGCTCTGGATGCCACCAGGAGCCCAGACTCCTTCTCTAGCCACAGTGGCAGGATGACTTCGCCTTTACTCCTGCACCCACATCCCATGCAGGAAGAAAGGCGTGCTTACTTTCTGGTATATGATGGGAATAAGAACATATATGTAGTTTAATCTTACAACAGGATTTCAATATAGGCATTATCACCTCTGGTTTAAAAATGAGAAAACTGAGGTTCAATTTCCCAAGGTACACAGCTAACGAAGCATAAAGCCTAGGCTTCAATTACACAAATTTCTCTATCTCCCAAGTTCCTGTTCGTTCTAATGTACTTTATTACCATTTACTAGTAACGATTTAAGTTGTTTGACTTTTAAAATGTGTCCCAGTTGTTGTTTTTGTCCTGATTCATCCCCAAACTAGATTTTTGTATCTCATGTGACTTCTCACTTCTCATTCATGATCAGAATTACCTCTTTGTCAGAGCAACACTCACACTGTGGTTTGGGAAGTGCCTCCCTTCAGGGTTGCCTGGGGGTGGTGATGGTAGTAAGGCTTGTTAAAAGCACAGATTCCTGGACCCCATCCCAGACCCAGTGAATCAAATCCTTTAGGGGTTAGATCCCTTGAAAATGCATTTTTAATCAGCTGGACAAGTAAATGTCATGGCCATTAAAATTTCAGAACCATTATGCAAAAGGATAATTTTCCACTGAAAATAAATTTATTCTCTAAGTTGCAGCTGCTCCCAGATCATGTAGTACTTTGGGGGTGATATTAAACAGAGTATCATCCTGTCTGCAGCAAAGAACTTCTTATCTGAGCTCTGGGAAGTGTTACCACACCTTCTGGAAGCCATGAGGGAATGACTTCTGCTAGCAAATGGAGTTGGTGAGACTTTTTTTTCTGAGGTAGTGTTCTGGCTAAAGTTGTGGACTCTGGAACCAGAATGACTAGGGCTAAATCCTGACTCCACCTCTGAACTAACTATAAAACCTCAGGCTAATTATATACCCTCTGTATCTCACTTTCCTTATGTATAAAGTGAGGATGATAATTGTACCTGCCTCACATGACTGTTGTAGGGATTAGGAGGGTTAATACATGCAAATCACTTAAAACGGTATTTGTGTAAGTTTTCAATAAATGTTAAATGTCAATGATGCTGTTACGACACCAAGGTCAGAGTTCAGTACCTTTGTGGATGGCGTGTCTTCACCCTGTTGTAAAATCTCGTATGGCCCTTGTACCTGGTATTCTATTTTTTTCTAATAAAAGGATCTGTGAGTGTATGTGGGAGGGGGTGGGAGAGAAGATGGGTCTGCAGTGATAAACTTGTTACTGGCAGAACACCTTGTGCCACAGACCCTACTAATGGTGCAGAGCAGGGGTTGCTGAGGCTCTCTTGCAGGCGGCAGTGCTTGTGAGTTCAGTTTAGAGTAGTTGGCTGATTCTTTAGCCGCCCCCTCAAGGCAAGCAGGGGTTGGGAGGGGGGTAGGTCACGACTTCTCTGAACCTCAGCTCTTAACTGAGGAATGCTTGATAGCATCCCTGCCTACCTTGGAGGAAAGCTGAGAGACTAATGAAGCTATTTCTGTGGCTCAGCATTTTAAGCTCTTAAGAGAACGAACTATGTTAAGACGTTACCACTGCAGCCAGTGGTTTATGCAGCTACAAGCCCTGAGGCTCCTACTGCTTCTGTTTGGAATGTGTGTGGTAATCCAAAATGCACGGAGGTGGGTTAATCATCAGGTGACAAGTCACTTCTATGCCTGGGTGGAAAGAGTGCACGCAGTGATTTGGGCAGAAGACAGATCAGAGGGCTTAGGTTAAATGTTGATAACTTTGATGTGTTAGAGCAGAAACTGTTTCTGGTGTGATGCTGAGGACAAGTGTGCATGTAACGGACCTGTCATGGCCACCCCACCTCAGCCAGTCCTCGCACTGTCTTATCATTCTAAAGCATCCCACTCTGACATCACCTCCTATTTTTCCAACTTATTCTCTCTAGGATTCACCCTCCAATAACTTTATAACCCAGGGTATCCTACAGTCCATTGGTCCTACCACTTTTTATTTTTTATCAATTCCCTCACGTTTTTGCTTCCCTTTTTATCCAGTTTAGATTCCATGCTCCATTTTTATGATCATTCCTTTGCATATGTACTGTTATGGACTGAATTGTGTCTCCCAAAATATGTGTCAACTTGGCTAGGCCATGATTCCCAGTATTGTGTGATTGTCCACCATTTTGTCATCTGATATTATCCTATGTGTTGTAAATCCTATCTCTATGATGTTAATGAGGTAGGATTAGATGCAGTTATGTTAATGAGGCAGCACTCAAATCTACAAGGTTAGGTTGTGTCTTAAACCAATCTCTTTTGAAATATAAAAGAGAAAAAGGAGTAGAGAGATATGGGGACCTCATACCACCAAGAAACAAGAGCTAGGAGAATAGTGTCTCCTTTGGACTCAGGGTCCCTGCGCTGAAAAGCTCCTCAACTGGGGAAGATTGATGACAAGGACCTTCCTCCAGAGTTGATAGAGAGAAAGCCTTCCACTGGAGCTGGCACCCTGAATTCGGACTTCTAGCCTCCTAAACTATGAAAGAATAAATTTCACTTTGTTAAAGCCATCCACTTGTGGCATTTCTGTTATAGTAGCACTAGATAACTAAGACATGTACTAACTTTCTTGAGACCTCCCCCCTACCCTGCCCAATTTTACACTCATACCCAAACAGCTGAAGAAGACTGGTGGTAAAACCCGTAACCATGCTGGTTAGTTTCATATTAAATTCACAACATTGTAACTCAAATGAGCCTTGAGTGCTCCCAAATAATCCTATTGAATCTTCTCCCTGAAGTCAATTTTTTTTTATCTTCTCCCTGAAGTCAATCCTTCCACTTCTATCCTCAAAGACTGTCTTATACCTTCTCTCTTTCAGTCTCCATTATGCCTTCTCTTTCCTCACAATTAGTGATCTTGTTTCACTATAAAGTTGAAAGTACCAGAAGAGAGCATCACATCTTCCCAGCCACCAAATCCACTAGCATGTATACACCTGTACCCTTACACTCTGCTTCCATTGCAGTAGAGGTGAACTCTTCATGTTCCTGTCTAAAGCCAACCCCTCAGCCTGTGCTGGAATGGATCCCGTTCCCTCTCACCTGCTTAGGAACTTCACTTTTATGTGTATTCTTGCTCCCTTTTGCACCATTTCCCCTCTCTAATGTACTGTTAACTATCCACATGTAAACATGCAATAATATTTCCCATGTTAAGAGTTTTTCCCATTGACTCCCCCCTCCACACTCCTCCAGTTATCATCCACATTTCCCTACTCTTCTTTGCAACAAACATTCCAAAGAGTTGTGTATAGTAGTGATTTTTACCTTCCCTTTTCTGGTGAATCCATTAATTGGATCTCACACCCCACTGAAACTGTTCTTTTCAAAGTTACTAATGGTCTCTTCAATATCAAATCAAATGGTCAAATTCTCGGTCTCATTTTTATTGCCATTTCAGCATCATTTGATGCTGCTTATCATTTTCCACCCTGCCCCGCCCCCAACAAAAAACCTTTCTTCTCTTAGCTCCTGGTTACCCCACCCTTTCCTGGAAGGGCATCTTCCTCACTGGATACTTTTCAGGCACTTCTGCTGAGTCCTCATTTTTCCTTATGTTTCTCTATCTACACATCCTGGGTGATCTCATCTAGTCCTGTAGCTTTAAATATAATCTGTAAACTGATGATATGAAATTTATATCCAAGCCCCAACCTTCCTCCTGAACTCCAGGATTCTATTACAATTCCCTATCAGACGTAGCCACTTGGGTGGTGTCTTAGTTAATCTACTGGTACTGTAATAGAAATACCACAAGTGGATGGCTTTAACAAAAAAATTTATTTTCTCACAGTTTAAGAGAGTAGAAGTCTGAATCCAGGGCACCAGCTCTAGGGGAAGGCTTTCTCTGTCAGCTCTGGGGGAACGTCCTTGTCTCCTTTCAACATCTGTGGGCCTGGTGTTCCTTGGAGATCTACATGTATCTTGTCATCAGTCTTCCCCTTGGTCTAGGAGATTCTCAGCACAGGGACTCTGGGTCCAAAGGACAGTCTTTGGTCCCAGCTCTTCTTTCTTGGTGGTAGTAGGTCCTCTCAATGTTCTCTCCTCTTATTTCTTGTGAGTTAGTGGTGATGCAGGCCACATCCCAGGGAAATTCCCCTTACACTGGATCATCCCACCCTAATCTTCATTAACATGGCCAAATCTTGCTTCGTTAACATAATGGACAGCTCACTTCCAAATGCATAACCATAGGTGTGTTGTTGTCATTAGGTGCTGTTGAGCTGGTTCCAACTCATAGCAATCCTATAGGACAGAATAGAATTGTCCCATAGGGTTTCCAAGGAGTGACTGGTGGATTTGAACTGTTGACCTTTTGATTAACAACCGAGCTCTAACCACTATACCACCAGGGCTTCAACCATAGGCATAGAGGCTAGGATTTACAACACTTCACAAAATGGAGGATAATCAGATCACAAAATGGAAGACAACCACACAATACTGGGAATCATGGCCTAGCCATGTGAACACAATTCAATCCGTGATAAATGGCTAATGGACACCTCACTTACCATGGGCACACTGATTCCCACTGTTAGGAGCCCATTCCATCTCCTGTCTTCCTATCTCAGTGAATGAAAACTCCATTTACCTGTTGCTCAGGTAAACTCTCAGTGTCTCTTATTTTCTCATATTCCACTTCCAATCCATAAATAAATCCTATGGTTCAACACCCAAAATACACCCTAAGTTCAACCATTCCTGCTGCTTCTTCTGATATCACCCTAGTAACAGGCAACCTACAGCCCTGCCTGATGGCTGCAAAGGCTGCTTGGGTGGTTCTCCTGACTCTACCCCTGCTGTTATGGTGTATTTTCCCAAGGAAGTCAAAGGGATCTTTTTTTAAAAATTTTTTATTTTGAAATAATTTACAGATTTCACAGGAAAGGTAGTACAGAGAAGTCCCATGCATACCTCACCCGGTTTCCCCCTAATGGTTACATATTACATAATTATAGTACAATACTAAACCAGGAGTTTGACATTGCTACAATGTGTATGTATAGTTTCATGTCATTTTATCATGCATAGATCCATTTTTTTTTTTTTTTAGGTCCATAGTCCATAGTCCATCACCATAGTCAAGATACGGAACTGTTCCATCACCACAAAGACCTTCCTCCTACTACCCTTTTATAATCACACCTACCCTCCTCTGCCCCTGCACCCCTAACTCCTGGGAACCACTAGTCTTTTTTCCACGTCTATGTTGGGTCGCTATGAGTTGGAATCGACTTGACGGCAGTGGGTTTTCAGTTTTTTATAATTTGGTTATTGCAAAAATGTTACGTAAGTAGAATCATACGATATGTAATCTTTTGACACTTTTTTTTGCCCAGCATAATACCCTTGAGACTCATGCAGGTTGTTGTAAGTGTCTGTAGTCTGCTCCTTTTTCCTGCTGAGCAGTGTTCCATAGTGTGGGTGCACCATAGCTCGTTTAACTGCTCACATGTTGAGGGACATTTTATTTTCTTTCCAATTTTTGACTACCACAAGGAAAGCTGCTATGAATATTTGTGCACAGGTTTTTTTGTGGCATAAGTTGTATTTCGCTGCCACAGTGTGACTGTGGGTCGTGCGGTGAGTGCATGTTAAGTTCTTCAGAGTCTGCTGAACAGTTTCGAGAGTGACTGTCCATTTTACAATCCCACCAGCAGTGTTCGAGCAATCCAGTTTCTCTGCATCCTTGCCAGAATTTGGCATTGTCACAGTTTTTTATTTTAGCAATCTTGACAGGCGTATAGTGATGGCTTTGCATTTCCCTAAAGGCTAGCGACAGTGGACATGTTTTCATGTGCTTAGGTGCCATCTGTATATCCTCTTCAGTGAAATGTTTTTTTTGCCCATCTTCTAATTGGATTTTATTTTTTAAATCTGTTTTGTGAGTTCTTTTTGTTTTCTGGGTCCTTCGTCAGATAATACGATTTAAAAATATTTTCTCCCTGTCTGTAGCTTGTTTTTTAAATTCTCTTGCAGCAGGGTCTTTTCAGAGCAAAAGTTTTAATCGTAGTGACCTTTTAAAAATATAGATCTGACCATATCACTCCTCAGGCTCAGAACCACTTCTCTTTCTGCCCTGGGTACTCTCTGTAATTACTTGGCTGACTTCCTCACTTCATTTAAGTCTTTGTTCAAATGTCTCCTGCAGAGAGAGGCATTTGACAATATTATCTAAATAGCACTTCCCATCCCCTTTCTGCCCCTAAGAGAAACCATTTGCTGCGGAGTTGATTCTGCCTTACGGAGACCCCATGCGTGTCAGAGTAGAACTACGCTCCACCTGGTTTCAACCACCGATTTCTCGGAAGGAGATTGTGAGGCCTTTCTTCTGAGGCACTCCTGGGTGGTCTCGGGCTGCCAAGCTTTCTCAGTTAGCTGCCAAATGTGTTAACCATTTGTACCACCCAGGTGCTCCCCTTAATCTACCTTTTGTGTCCTTCAAGCACCTGACATCCATTGTTTGTTTCCCTCACTAGAATATAAGATCCATTAGGCAGAGATTTTGTTGATTTGTTCACTGCTTTACCTTCAACATCAGAAACAGTGACTGGTACATACTAGGATGTTGCTAATTATTTGTGAGTTGAATGAATGGCTTGCTGGAAATAGTCGTCAGTGCCTCTAATCTTTACCAGTTCTCCTTGTAAGATTTTATATCACATGTAGCAAAATCCTTTTACAGAGGAAAATGTTTGTCAGGGTCTCAGCAGTAAAAAAAAAAAAATTTTTTTTTTTTTTCAGCAGTAAAAAAATAGTGGTAATTTGAGGAGAGTTTAAAAGATGGACTATTTACAAAGGTGAGGGCAAGGTGTCAGGGATTGTGCAACCTCAGGTTGAATGATACCTGACAGTTACTGCCCATGCCAAAGGTTCGAGGGGAGGAGCATTGCCAAGCCTGGGAGGAGAGTCTTAACAAAAGCTGCCATGACAGGAACCGTGTTCTTGGATGGGGTATTATCTGCCTGAGGTGACTCTCGAGAGAACCAGGAGAATAAACACTCTGTCTTCAGGCTCCATTTCTCTGGTCTCTTGCTGGCTCCTCATGACCAAACCCAACCAGAAGCCAGGAGGAAGGCAACCAGCAAGGTGAAGTCCACATGGGCCAATCTCTTTAAGCACAGCAGGAGGGGAAAGGAGGGAGGGCAGCTTTGGAGGGGCCAATGGAAGACAACCAGCATAGCTGGGATGCTACTTTCTGTCTTCTATTCCATTTCTTTGCTAGCCACACCTACCACAAATGTGTCACATTTATAATGACGTGATGTTTCCGTGTTCTGAGAAACCTTCCGCTTAACTAACAAGAAGTCCAGGTTTTTCTTCCAGAAGCCACTGGTGTGTAGACAATGGTTTCTCGAATGTTATCATGCCTACTTCTGTATCTTCCCTTTGCTCCGGTGCCTGCTGTCTTTCCATCTTGACCGTGATGTGGCCCTGGGCTGGTGCCAGGTTCTTGATCTCTGGCTTGTCAGCATCTGTAGACATTAAGCTCCAGCTCTGCCTGGCAGGTGACCACTGGGCCCTGTCCATGAGCCTTTGGTGGGTGTTGCTGTCTTTATTCAGTTTTGTCCAGATGAAGCCTTAAAGGACTCTTAATGCTGCAGCAGCGACGCCGTGGAGTTGGCACTTGATGGGGCTTCGTATGTGGTTGATAGAGCTTACAGTCAGAAATCAGACCTGCCTCAAATTCTGCTTCTGCTTACCCCTGACAGCGTGAACTCGGCCTCTGTAAAACTCTTTATCTGCAAAATGGGAGGATAATAATTTCTACTACACAAGGTTTTTGTGAGGACCAAATGAGAGAGTGTATATGAAATGTACGTGAGAGCAATCATATACTACGCAGCGCAGCTAGGCATTGTTTCTTCTTACCTTAGATGCTGGCCATTCTGGTGAATCCCTTGCTCTTAGCCCATGTGTAGACTCTCCTATAGGAATCAAAATGTTCTTGTTCTCTGCCCTTTACTTTAAACTAGGGCTTTTTTTTGTTTGTTTCATTTGTGGCATAGTGGTTAAGTGCTACGGCTGCTAACCAAAGGGTCGGCAGTTCGAATCCGCCAGGTGCTCCTTGGAAAATCTATGGGGCAGTTCTACTCTGTCCTGTAGGGTCGCTATGAGGCGGAATTGACTCGACGGCACTGGGTTTTTTTGTTTGTTTGTTTCATTTATTTTTTTTCCTCCTCCAGGTCTGAGTAGCTGTGTGTGGATGGTTTGTTTGGGGGAAAGTTTTTGCTTTCCAAACAAAATGAAAACAGGTTCTTGAAAAGACAAAACCCGTGAGTGATTCCTATCTTCAATATTCTTACAAAGAACTTGTGTGTAATGCCCCAAGGAAGTCAGATTGACCTGGATTGACTTCAGTGTTGCTGACAAATGAAGTAGGTCCTGGAATCTTCCTTCTTTAGTGCACTGCCAAGCTTGGCAACTTTTCTTCCATGTCACCTTAGCCAACTTTGCTGTTCGAGAGGTTATAAAAAGGGCATTCAAATCTGCCTGAGTTTCTGTGTACCAGCAATGCTGAGATATTGACTTAGAACTTTCCGTCACTCAGAAATTACTATCCTGTGCTCTCATTCTTTCTGAATAGCTTGATGCATAATTCTTTTCTTGAGTACCACTGTGGTTTCCCATTGGTTTGCAGTGTTGTAGGTGGCCAAGCCAAGACAATACCTGTAATGAGAGAATGAAAAATCTATTTTATTCAGCCTACAAATATATAAGGGGCCCTGGTGGCATGGTGGTTAAGTGTTTGGCTACTAATCAGAAGGTGGGCGATTCGAACTCACCAGCTGCACCATGGGAGAAACATGATCAGTGCCTCTGCTTCTGTCCCTGACAGGACAGTACCAATGCTCTTGTTCCCAGGGACTCTTTGCAGATGTGCCCAGAGGGGCCCACCCACACAGTTCCAACATGGCGCTGCCTACCTCAAAGGCGTTATTGGGCTTGCACATGTAACCCGAAAAGATCACAGCCTTGGAAGCCCTGTGGGGCAGTTTTACTGTCCTGTGGGGTCGCTATGAGTCAGAATCGACTCCATGGCAACGGGGCTTTATGAATGCATATGTAATGCTTATTTTGTCTTGCCATGGGAAGGAGCCCTATGGAATATTCCAAGGGGAAATGGGAAGAAATGTAAAAACAATGATTGTTCCTTCTGAAGGTGAAATTTCCCTTGAGAGGAAGGAAGGGTTAAAATTATGTTTCCTCATATAGATGACTTTTCCTTGTTCTCTTTATGAAGGGGATACCCTTCACTAAGGGCTATTCAAAGCTGGGTTTCTTTAAGGCTTCGAGGAAAAGGATAAATAGGACATTTTGAAGCTTTTATTTTACTTCAGCCAGCTTATAGTTCAGGAAACCAGACATGAATGGGGAGCAGGAACCCACACCAGGAATAAAAATTATGACTGTGTGAGTGTGTTAATCAGCTATTGCTACAATAATGCTCAGTTACAGCCCAGAATCTCAGTGGCTCGCCAAAACAAGTGTTTAGTTCTCATTCATGGATTTGTAGGTCTTGTTATAGCTTTCCTGGGCTTGGCTTGGATTGGTGGGGCCTGATTCTGGATGATGCTTTAAGTTCAGGTCTGTTCCATATGTGTTTTCATTCTGGGACCTGTGGCTACCTAAGGCATATTTTCCTCATAGTAGATGGCAGAAGCTCTGCAAAAGTGGGAGAAAACTTGACAGGCCTCCTTAAGGCTTCAGATGGAAACTGGCATGCTGTCCCTTTGGCTCAAGTTCCACTGGCAAAAGAAGTTCATGGCCAAGGTCTATACCGATGGGTAAGGAAGATACACCATCTAATCTGTACCAATTACACATCTGGAAAGGGCATGGCATTGTGTGTTTATTACAGGGAGGAATTGCAGGAGGGGGACAGTGAAAGTTTCCCATTTTGCTTCTCAAAGAACTTTAGGGGTGGGGGCAGGACAGGATGAGGTAATGGGGCCTGTTAAAGTAAAGGGCCTCCAACTGCTCACCTATCACCACCAATGTGACATTCTTATTCTTAATACTGTGCATAATAGTATAAAGAAAATGAAAATGTGTCGTATATCACTATCTTTCTCTGCTCATTACCAATAGACCTGATCAAGTGAATTTTTATGTATACATGTGTGTGAATAATATATAAATATATTACACTTATTAAGTAAGTATAGCTTTTAAAAACAGTTTAATCTGTTTAGATTTTTATATGAAAGGAGTCTAAGAAAAGGGGTACTTATTCAACAAAATTTTTTAAGAAAATACTTCAAGAGATGAAAAATGATTACTCAGCTCTTCTAAAATTTCTTAAACAATCGCAAGTATCACAGTTTCTTGAGTAGCAATGCTTAACTTAAAAGGATATAAATGATTTTTAATAATACTGTCTACTTTTCAACAAAAAATTTAAGAACACACGATAGTCGGTCCTAAAGCTGTATTCATCAACCCTGTCTTGTTCAATAAATGGATACTTCCAGGATAAACTTGCTTTCTAGAGCCTAATTTTAAGTTTCTTTACCAAGACGTATTGTGGGACTTCTCCAATTCCTGCTAGTCTTTGTATAGGAAATATATTACCGTAGCCTCTATTAGTGGTTCATGCCCCCACTACACATCTTAGGACCTGAGCACCAAAAAACTGTCTCCTAAACATTTCTGGTGGTCCCAGGGGATGTAGCTGGTGTGTTCACAAACAGTGCTCTCATTTCCTTTAACTCTGCCCCCTTATTCATTTCTTCTGTCCTCAAAGCCATGTGAGGGCACAACGTGATCAGTGCCTTTGCTTCTGACCCCCACAGGACAGTGCTGATGCTCTTGATTCCAGGGACTGTCTGCTGATGTGGCCAAAGGGTCCTGCCCACACAGTTCCAACATGGCGCTGCCTGCCCTGGAGGCATCATTAGGCCTTGGCACATGAGGAGGGAGAGTGTTCCTCTTCCCCACTCTGTGGCACTCTGATTCCTGGGCTACTATGGAATATGGGACCCCTTAAGGAATTCCTCATGAACCCACCTTATGAGTGCTGTTTTACCCATCCTCCTCCACGTTCCCAGCTGTGCACACAAAATCCTTTCTTTGTTCTTCTGTGCCCCACCCCCCCAAAAGAAAAATGAATACAAGAATTAAACATCCCTAAGGAAACTCCTGGAGGTCATGAGTTGATCAATTTATTATGTCTGAATATCTTCATAGTCTTGTGCTGAAGTCTTCGCTTTAAAGAAATAGCATTTTAGTAGATGAAAATGTCAAAATAGAATAATTAAAAAAAAAAAATCAATAGATTTGAAAGGAAACTATTCCTGGAAGACAAAAGCATAGCTTGAGTAAAAAAATGTGCAACTCTGAATGAGAAAAGTTGGCACTATTTGCAGCTCTGATACTTTCGGGCTGATTGTCCTAAAGGAAATTCAAGTCTTATTTCCTGATCTACCAAACTGAGGGAGTTGGACTCTGAGGTTTTTGAGTTCTAAACCACTACAGCTGATTTTTCCTGAACAACGTCTGCAGATAGGATAGGATGAGGTGGGGGAGTGACACAAGGTTATTCGTTTAAACTCTGAGGTTTTCCTTGCCATGTTGGGAGTAGCTGATATACTGCAAATATTCTGGGTGTGAAAGTCAAGGGATCTCAGCTATGTTCTTGGATCTGATAACGGCCAGCTATAATACTTCAGACAAGCCACATGTCTTCCCTAGGTTTCACTTTCCTCATATATAGAATAATGGATAATACATGCCCTGTCTCTCTTCTAGAACAGTTCCATGAACAGCATAGTATTTGTGGAAGTGTCCTGAAGCAAGCAGAACAGGAATGAGTAAAACACTGTTGTCACTGCTTCCATCGTGGTCTTTGCTTACTTGGGAGATCAGTATGGCTTCTGTTGGCTGCAGATGCTTCTCCCAATATGTATGTGAATGACCAAGGGCATCTCATGTTGGCCACATGGGGTATCATCTCTCCTTTACCTTTCTATTTTATAGGATGGGATTAGACTGGTTTCTAATTTTTCCATGTCCAACTCCTTTACCACTACCTGCTTTTTTATTTGTGTGTTTGATTCTTTCATATTTTGGAATCTCTATCCCCATAATGTCATGAAGAGATGGGTTGCAAAGATTGGGGGAATGGAAGACTATGGAAACCAAAATATAGGGATAATATTTGAGCTTAGGCTCAGAAAACAGAGATTTTTTAAGTAACCAATGGGGTTGCAGATGCTGGAAGAGAAGAGAATTCAGCCTGAGGTACTAACCTGAAAAAGCTCACAGAATCATGGCAGTGCACAGTGTATCTAGAACACACCCTTTTGCATTGGTAAGGTAACAGAGGCTGGGGGTAGAAATGTAGCTTGGGGGCTAACAAATAATTTCTTCTATAAGGATCAGCACAAAGCTGGTCCCCATGAGGTGGAGGTTAAATATGTCCCACTCCGTCACCTCTAACATCAACTACTCCCTCTCCTCTTAGCACTCTTCCTCCCATCTTTGGGTTCCTAATTCACCGCAGTGTCTCACAGAACTCATGAACTGTACAAAGAAAATGGCTCACACAGTTGTGGAGGCTGGCAAGTCCTAAATCGTTGGCAGGTGTAGGCTTCGCCTTATCCTGTGGCTGCAGGGGCTGATGAATCCAAACTGACAGTTAAGACCACAGGTTGCTGGCTCACGAAGCAGTGGAAGCTGGTGAATCAGGCCACAAACTAGGCCGCCGGCCCAAGTGCTGTGGAGGCCAGCAAATCCCAGAATTGGCAGATCAGATAACAAGCCTCTGGCTTGAGTCCCAAGAACCAGTCAATTGATCACAAACTGGACTAGTGATCCAGATGTAGGTAGAGCCCCACTAGGTGATCCACACCCCAGGAAAGGATGTAACTTCAGCAAGGGTGGGACTTGAGCCACATTCTCCTGCAAGACTGAGACCCAAGACACACCCTATACCAATCCTGCTTCATCAACATGTAGAGAGTAGGATCCACAGCACATAAAATGGAGGACTATCATAGAATATTGGGAATCATGGCCTAGCCAAGTTGACACAACGCAACCATCACGGGTTCTATATATACCTTATTTTGCTTAGTCCCACTCAATCATTGTGAGTGAGCCACAAAGCCCATGGCTAGGAGGGCCATAATTAAGTAATTCATTACACCATAGGGGCCAAGTGTGAAGAGGCTTGAATGCCACTGAAAGGGTCTGGATTTTATCCTGAACCATTCACGAACTGACTTATCTGTTCATACGTCTAACAGACATTAAATTCCTAACATATGCCAGACATTGTGTTAGAACCTGGTCATACAGCAATAGTTTTCTTCTAAAGAGGTTTAGTGGAAGAAAAAATGTTTGTGGTGTTCATAGGAGTAAGAACAGAGAGGCATGGGAGAATGTGAGAAAGCTAATCAAGAGTAATAGGATCTGGAGAGGTTTCCCAGAGGAGGTGATCTTAGCTAAGTTTTAAAGGATGAGTAAGCACTGGATGAGTAAGCCCTAGGCAAGCAAAGAAAGGGTGTAGAGGTGGGTGTGGGTGGGGAGAGCAGCCTGTGCAAAAGCACAGCCCTTTCAGGGAACAGCTAATAGGATGGCTGGATTGTGTGGTATAGAGATGGAATTGAGGCCCAACCTTACAGGGTCTTTTATCATTGGTGGGATTTAAAATTTTACTCTTAAAATTATGAAAAATAGATATGTTTACATAGGGAGAGGCAAAGGGAGGCCCTGGTGGCTCAGTGGTTAAGAGTTATGGCTGCTAACTGAAAGGTCGGCAGTTTGAATCTACCAGCCACTCCTTGGAAACCCTATTGGGCAGTTCTACTCTGTCCTGTGGGGTCACTATGAGTCAGAATTGACTTGGTGGCAACAGGTTTATCGATGTTTTCTGAATGCTACCTATGCTTTCTGCAAGCCGTTATATTTCTTACGTGACTGCTAAAATTATCTCCTAGTTGGTCTTCTCGCTTCTACTTTTCCCTCTTCCACGACCCCAACCCATTCCCTTCACAACATCTAGTGGGATCTAATGTTGAAATGTAAATGCTTCCACTGTATAAAAGTTTTCAAGGATATTCTAATGCATTTAGAAGAAAATCCAAATATTTAAGAATCTCTAAGACCCTGAACGATCTGGCTCCTGAGCACTCCTCAACCCTTCACACTTGTCCCTTTGCTCACTATGTCATATCCTTCCTGGCCTTTCTCCATTTTGCAAATGAACCAATGGTTTGAAGTTTTTGAATGTGCTATTCCCTCTGCATGGAATGCTTTTCCTTTGTTTTTCACCAAATTCTATTTACCTGCTGAGTCTTGGCTTAAAATCTTTCAATGCTCCCTGTATCAGCCAGGATTAGGCTAGATTATGTTATGTCAACAACTCTAAAATATCAGTGGCTTAAAATAACAAAGGATTATTTTTTACGTTTATGTCAATGTGAGTTGGCAGGGGGATTTTGCTCATCTTGGCACTCAGAGATTCAGGCTGAAAGAGGCTTCACATTTTATGATGCTGCCATTTCAATGCAAGACCTTGCTGAGGGAGGGGGAGAGCATGCAGAGGAGTATGAGCTGGTTTTCTAAAATGCTTCTCAGAAACGTTGCATCACTTCTGCCTACATTTCGATGGCCAAATCACTGTCCATGCGTAAATTTAAGGTGGTAGGAAAGGAGAAGAGAATTGTAAAATTGGTGAGCTAAGTCCTGGTAAAGTCTACTACACTCCAGTCCCTGTTCTCAGGGCTTATAGCACCCTGTTCTTTGGTTTTTAGTAACTCTCTTTATTAAAATTTTGAAATTGTTTTTACGGGTGTTTTTACTGTCTGTCTCCCCATTGGACTCTGAGCTCCATGAAGGCAAGGTCCATGCCTGTTTTATTCATCACTCATTTACCCAATGCCTAACACATGTCTAGAATGCAGCAAGTATTCAATAAATACTTGTTGAATGTTTGAATATTCTGGATACATAGCACATCCTTTGATATGCAGTAGGAAATTGGAAATTCATGTCTAGAGCAAATAAGAGAAATCCTCCTTCTGTCTCTTAGGTAATTTGAGTTTAAGTATTCTATTTTGTCTTCTCTATTATTTTTAGCTTTATCTCTTTTATTAAGTGGTTTCTGAAGAGATTACAATATGCTTCATTAACTTACAAATGTTGCTGGAACAGTTGTACATCTACACGTTAAAAAAAAATGAACCTTGACCCATACCTCATACAATATACAAAAATTAATGCTAAATGCACCACAAACCTAAATGTAAAACCTAAAAATACAAAAGTTCTTTAAGGAAACAAAAGGAAATCTTGATGATTGTTGATGAGACATAAACCTTAATATAAATTTGGGAATCCATCAAAATTTAATACTTCCTTTTTTTGAAAGGCACTGAACAAAATGAAAAGGTAAGCTACAGATTGCAATGAAAAATGTATGAAATATATATCTGTATCTAACCAAGAATATGTATCCAAGATTTATATTGAATTTATACAGCCCAATAAAAAATAACCAAATAAAAATTAAGATTTGAACAAACACTTCAGAGAAGACATATGGATAGTAAATAAACACAGGAAAAGATGCTGAACATCACAAGTCATCAGAGACATGCAAATTAAAACCACAATGAGATGGCACTACATATCAGAGTAGATAAAATTAAAATGCTAAGTGCCAGTGAGGATGTTGAGCAACTGGATGCCTCAGAGCTCTTGAATTTTGCTGACGGGAATCAGAATGGTACAACCACTTTGGAAAATGGCTTGATAATTTCTTATAAAGTAAAATATACTTATTACACAATCCAACAATCCCACTCTTGGGTATTTATCCAAGAAAAATGAAAACATGTCTTGACAAGGACTTGTACACAAATGTTCATAGCAGCTTGATTCATACTTGACAAAAAACCAGAAACAACCCAAACTTTCATCAACTGGTGAATGTTAAGCAAACTGTGGTTCGTCCATTCAATGGGTTACTGTCTTTGTTGTTGTTGACTGCTGTCCAGTCGATTTAGCCATAAGACGGCCCCACAAGTGCAGAGTAGAGCTGCTCCATAGGTTTTCGAAGATGTGACTTTAGGAAGCAGATGTCCAGGCCTTATTCCAAGATGTCTCTGAATGGGTTTCAACTGCCAACCTTATGGTTAATAGTTGGGTGCTTAACTATTTACAACATTCAGTGACTCACCCACTCTACAATAAAAAGGATCAAATCACTGATATATGCAACAGCATGCATCAATATAATATGCATTATGCTAAAAAAAGAACATGGAACCTGGACACAAAAGATTACATAGTGTGTGATTCCATTTTTATGACATTTCTGGAAAAGCCAGACTGTAGGGGTAGAAATCAGATTTGGGCTGGGCTAGGCGTGGGAGTAGTGATTGACTATAGAGGGATGTGAGGACATTTTTGTGGTGATGTCGGTATTCTACATCTTGACTGTAGTGATGGTTATGCAATGCTATATGCTTGTCATCTCATCAAACAATACCTAAACAGGATGAATGAGTGACTTTTGCTATGTAAATTATAGCCCAATAAACATGACATTCAAAAAAGATTCTCTGCGTGTATGTACACAAACCACATACACATGCTTGTGGCCATTAAACGATCTGATACATGCAGTGTTAATTTGCTTTTAAGCTCTCCAGTTAATTTCAAAGACTTTTCAGCTCTAGAATTTCTATTTTTCAGTTTCCTTTTTTTTTTTTCTGAAATACCTTATCTCTTTACATACTATGTTTATCTTTTTGTATAAATTCTTAAACATATAATAGCTGATTTAAGTCCTTGACTACTAATTTCAATGACTAGGTCACCTGTGGGTTGGCTTTTATTGTTTTTCCTTGATTTCGGGTCACATTTTCCTAGTTCTTTCTATGTCTTATAACTTTTTATTGTATATTGTACATAAAACAGTGGAGACTAAATTATGATTTTGTTTTGTTTGGTGTCCAGAGAATGAAGGCCATTCTTCTTGTGTGGTGGTTAGGATGAAGGGCTGATCATTTAGATTCTTCCTAAGGTCCAGTTGAGCTGGAGAAAGTAGCCACTTTAATTGAGTTCATCTCTGCTTAACTAAATCCACAATATTCTATACCGCCACTGCCTCTTTGATCTGTAGTTGAGCTGGGAGAGGATCAGGCTGTAATGTCAAGTATTGCTGGTTCACCTTCATAATAAAGGCTGACGGGGTCCTAAAATCCAAGTTCTATATTTTTTTTTTTTGATGAGAATGCATAGGATTATCCAATTTCACTCTGCTTTGTAGCCCTTTATCTACTCTTGATTTCTTGGGTCAAGTGGTTTTTTTTTTTTTCATTTTGAGCTCTTCTAGATTCCAATCCATACTGCCAACCCATACTGCTGTCCAACGCTGTACTCATTTCTGCAAAGTCTCCCAGGCTACAGTAGGCTTGCCGTCTGATCTTCCTACCCAACCAGATGCCTTCTCCCAGTTATGGAAGCTGCTAGAGCTCTCCTGCTCACTTAGGAAGACATTTTTTTTTCTCTCTAGAATTTGTGGTTTATCAGCATTTCCTTGCTTCCACTGTTCTATCTAGCCCTGTAGAAAGATATATTTTATTTTGTCCTGGTTTATCTTGTTACCACAGGAGGAAGGTTCCATTTTGTCCTTCTCTATCTCTAGTGGAAGTGAAAGCCAATACTGGTTGATTTTGACACAACTTTGAGTGCTGAACTATGGAGGTTTTGTTCTATATTCTGGAGGTTCACTAATTTCAATGTGAGTGGTTATCGAGTTTCTTTTAGTTTCTGGAATTTTATACTCTAGTGTGTTTGGGTGAAGTTAGCAGGGAGTTTTTTTTTGCTGCAATAAAGATTTTTTTCTTTATGTGGCCTGTGGGTATCAAAAATACAAGAAAGTCAAACATGGGAGAAAAGTAGAAATTGTGAATACCTATGGCTAAATGGCATAGCAACTAAACACAATTTTTTTTTTTGGTAAAATTTTCAGATTATATAGAAGAATTGAACTACAGCTGTGAGCATAATAATGCGAAATGGTCTCTAATATACTCAGAGAGCAGATTTCTTGTCCTTGACGGTGGGAGGTAACTCTGGAAGATGTTCTTGTCTAGTGAACAAAGAAAAGGCCTTTATTTTCATGCCTGACACTTACGCCTGGCTGAAGGCTCCTGTAATTGTCCATGGCAGCTGTGGGAGTGAAGTACAAATGTAAATTTATAGAATGAGTTCAGAGGAGGGGGACATTGAGCACCAAAGGGTCTGTGTGGCAAAATAATAACATTGTTGCCAGTCTCTTTGGAAATATAAAAACCCAAAACCAAACCCATTGCGTTGAGTTGATTCCAACTCACAGTGACCCTAAGGACAGAGCAGAACTGCCCCATACAGTTTCCTAGGACTGGCTGGTGGACTGCCAACCTTTCAGTTAACAGCTGTAGCTCTTAACCATTGTGCAACCAGGGCTCCTTTGGAAATAAAGTCTGCAGTAAATGTTTGTAGAATATGCAGAGGATAGTCTTTCCAGGATATATAATATGGGGCCCAAGTACTGGCCTTAGGATTATTGACACCTAGAGATGTGCTGGACCATGAACTACCAGAGATACGGACTCAGGTGTGATGGTACATACTCCTTCCCTGAGGGTGTGCCTTCTTACACTTTGCATACAACTACCTGTCATTGCTTTTCATTTGTTAGTGAAATTAAGGGATTAGTAATATTGTCACCTTTCTCCCCATTAGGAGAAAATCTTGTACTGTTCTGGTTCTGTGAGTCTTACTTTCTATTTCTTTTAATTGACACTATACCACTTGGGTCTCCACTGTTATGTTCGGGTTTCACTTTCATTTGGTATCCTACCTTTGGGCTATAATTCATAAGAAATGATTTACAATTCCCTTTCTGTGTCACTCTCTCTCAAAAAAAAAAAAAGAAAAATTCACACACCACCTTCACCTATGGACAACTGAGTTTCTACTTTAAGAACTTAATCCCTTTATTTTAAAGCCTTGCTCCATTTGAAAATGTAGTCATCACAAATGGGGAAAGACTTTAAACTAATGTCGGTTATTTATATTTCAGGCTAAGAATAATTATAGTGGTGATATAGAATGGAGCTTAAGGGATACCGTAGCTGGAACTATGCAATGCAGAGGAAGAGAGAAGAAAAAAAAGGATGCCAGAAAAAAGGATGAGAAATGTTGCCAATTTCACAGCTTTGCTGGAAGTTGGTTCTATTGCCAACAGTGTAGATTCTGACTGTAAAGCCCTGAAGCCTCGCTGTATTTTTATTTATCATTCCATAAAGTTAGAAGGCATGTTGGGACAAAGAGGAAATGGGAAGGGAAGAAACGGGTACCAAACGGAAGGAGCTTTTCCACAGGGACAAGTTTGACCTCTAATTTTAGGAGTCAATTAGAGAAGAAAACTAACTTTGCACAATTATGTAATGAAAACAACGACAGTCACATGAATAGTAATGACTATAAATTCTGAGCATTTACGTGCCAGCCACCATGCTAAGCACTTAATTAAATGGCAGTACCTTCCCCTGTGTTGCCACCATTGGAAAATCTTCTGACTGTGGTTTTCTAGGGGCAATGGAGCCTTCTCCTCTAAACACTGTGTTCCTGAATCTGTAGCCCTTCCTTCATTATAGTTTTCCTGGAGGAGCCTTCTCTCTGGGGTCTGCCACAGCATAGAAGTTCAGCTGTTTACAATGTACAAACTCCGGTTTCTCTGTAGCGCTAGGAATCTGAGTTAAAACAATACGCCTCCTACCTTTATATTTCCTCTGCCTTATTCTTTTCCTTTTTAAGTTAATTTAAACTTGTTATATTGTATGACTCTTGGTAAACTGCCTCCTGCTTTTTTTGGAACAAGAAAAGATATAAATAAATGAAATAACCTATATACAAACTCGGAAAGTGACAGATGCAGAGTTATTTCAAACTCTGGCTCTTCTTTCCAGTTCCATTTACCAGCTCCAACCAGAGCTCTCCTTCAGAGTTCTGGGCACTTAGGAAGTGTGGCTCTGGCCACGTTTCTCACACTCACCTAAATCCTGAATCACTAACACCTGTTCCCTGCAAAATATTCCTTTTGTTGTTATTCATGACTTCTAGATCTTTAGGGTCTTTTTTGACTCTAAAATTCTATGATTCTCTGAGTCTCTTGTACTGTAACTATTGATCCTTAATAGGCAACTTTGTCCAAATACTCTTATTGACCTTAGGTACCAAGGAAGATTGAGATGAAGAGAACAATAAGAACTGAGTCAAGAATATTTTGCTGTAATTTTTTCCCCTGTCTTTTGCAAACCAAAAGCAAACCCAGACAGTTGCTGTGGTGTTGATTCTTACTCATGGCAATCCCCTGTATTTTAGAACAGCCCTACAGAGGGTTTTCAGTGGCTGTGGCCTTTCAGAAGTAGATTACCAGGTCTGTCTTCTGACATGCCTCTGGGTAGATTTGAACCACCAACCTTTCGTTTAGTAGCTAAGCACTCAACCATTTGCATGACCCAGTGGCTCAGTCTCTCCAAGGACTACTGTAAATATTATCATATTCTTGCCTTCCTATTTGTGTGCAACAGTTTCTGTAAAACCCAGGAAAAGTTTCCATTCGCTTCCATTTTCAGAATTAGTTGATTGAAGAAGGCTATGAGTCACCAGAAAGCAAGAAAATCCCTCAGGGGACATGAGGCCTTAGATACCATAAAAATTATAGGTGCATAGAACATAGAGATAATTGAGCCAAATTCTGAATTTTACAGATAAGTAAGTTGAGGTCTATCACAATCAGATGGCTCAAGGTTATGGGGGATGGGAAACCTGGGCTGGGTCTCTGCTCTGAGCCTGTCCCTCCTCAGTATGTGGCCTTATGTGAGCCATCTCCTTCACATTGAGGTCACCAGAGGCAGCCTCAAAGAACTGTTCAGGCCATGAAATCAATGAGAAAAAAGTTTGTGATATGTTTGCCTTGAAGATAAGTTCTGTATAATTATGAAACATCATTATTGTGACTTGAGGTACTTGATAACACATATGACTGCTCACGAATGAAGCCTAAAAATATGCCACATGTGGGATGTAACTTGGTAGGTGTCTGTGACTATAAATGCAGAACCAGAAATAGAACTGGGGGTACATGATGTTGCTTAGCAATACAAATGAAAATGGGATGAAAATAGAGGTTTTTTTGGCAGAGAAAAAGTTATTTACTAGATGTAAAGACATACTGGTAGCTAATGTTTCAACTTTATCTACAGTGATGAGTATGAACTTTGTTCTTCTATAGTTCTGGGCTCATCTTTGGCACTAGCAGCATCAGAAATATTTTATCCTTTACTTTTTTTTTTTTGTGGTGGGGGGATGGGAATGGAGTTGGCCATAAGGGCTTTGGAGTTTTTAAGAGTTGTTCCCTTCTTAAAGGATGTAGCATCTGTTGTTGTTAGGTGCTGTTGAGTCCATTCTAACTCATAGCTACCGCATGTAAAAAAAAAAAAAAAAAAGCACTGCCTGGCCCTGAGCCATCCTTACAGTCATTGCTATGCTTCAGCCCATCATTGCAGCCACTGTGTCAATCCATATCATTGAGGATTGTCCTCTCTTTTGTTGACCCTCTACTTTACCAAGCATGTTGTCCTTCACCAGGGACTGGTCCCTCCTGATAACATGTCCAAAGTATGCGAGATGAAGCCTCACCATCCTTGCTTCCAAGGAGCACTCTGGCTGTAATTCTTCCAAGACATTCTTGTTCGTTCTTCTGGCAGTCCATGGTATATTCAACACTCTTCATCAACACCATAATTTCAAAGGCATCAATTCTTGTTTGGTCTTCTTTATTCATTGTCCAGCTTTCAGATGCATAGGAGGCTATTGAAAACACCATGGCTTGGGTCAGGCGCACCTTAGTCCTTAAAACGACATCTTTGCTTTTTAACACTTTAAAGAGGTCTTTTGCAGTAGATTTCCCCAATACAATGCATTATGTGATTTCTTGACTGCTGCTTCCATAAATAAAAAAATTTATTTTTTTTTTTGCTTCCATAAGTGTTGATTGTGAATCCAAGTAAAATGAAGCCTTTGACAACTTCAGTCTTTTCTCTGTTTATTATAATGTTGCTTATTGGTCCAGTTGTGAGGATTTTTGTTTTCTTTATATTGAGGTGTAATCCATGCTGAAGGCTGTGGTATTTGACCTTCATCAGTAAGTGCTTCAAGTCCTCTTCACTTGCAGCAAGCAAGTTGTGCCATCTGCATAACTCAGATTGTTAATGAGTCTTCCTCCAATCCTGATGTCATGTTCTTCTTCATATAGTCCAGCTTCTTGGATTATTTGCTTAGGATAGGTATGGTGGAAGGATACAACCCTGACTCACACCTCTCCTTACTTTAAGCCATGCAGTATCACCTTGTTCTGTTCAAATGACTGCCTCTTGATCTATGTACAGGTTCCTCATGAGCACAATTAAGTGTCCTGGAATTCCTTTGCAGTGTTATGCATAATTTGTTAGGATCTGCATGGTCGAATGCCTTCGCATAGTCAATAAAACACAGGTAAACATCTTTCTGGTATTCTCTGCTTTTAGCCGGGATCCATTCTGACATCAGCAATGACATCCCTGGTTCCAAGTCCTCTTCTGAACCTGGCTTGAATTTCTGGCAATTCCCTGTCGATATACTCCTACAGCCGCTTTTAAATGATCTTCATCAAAATTTTACTTGTGTGTGATGGTAATAACGTTGTTCCATAATTTCTGCATTTTGTTGGATCACCTTTCTTTGGAATGGGCACAAATATCTGTTCCAGTTGGTTGACCAGGTAGCTGTCTTCAAAATTTCTTGGCATGGATGAGTAAGTACTTCCAAGGCTGTACCTGTTCATTGAAACATCTCAAGTGGTATTTTGTCAACTCCTGGAGCCTTGTTTTTCACCAATACCTTTAGTGTGGTTTAGATTTCTTCCTTCAGTACTGTTGGTTCTTGATCATATGCTACCTTCTGAAACGGCTGAATGTTGACCAATTCTTCTTGGTACAGTGACTCTATTTCTTCCATTTTCTTTTGATGCTTCTTGAGTCATTTAATATTTTGCCCACAGAATCCTTCAGTATTGCAGTTTGAGGCTTGAGTTTTTTCTTCAGGTCTTTCAGCTGGAAAAAATGCTGAGACTGTTTTTTCCTTTTAGTTTTCTATCTCTAAGTGTTTGCGTGCTTCGTTATAACACATGTAGCATCTAGAGGAGGCGAATAGAACCAAATAGTAAAACACACAGGAATTACAAGATGCAATTCTCCTATGTCATCCACAACTCATCCCAAAGTGAAGGAAAATGAATTAATCATTTTAAAAATCTTTGAGTTCGTGGCATAAAAATGTTAGCTTGTCTCAGAATAACTTCTTGTGGTAATCATTATCCTCTTGATTTTACAGATGAGGAAGCCAAGCCTGAGAAAGATTGACTTGTCAAAGTCACAGACCTTCTGGAGGAACAACCAGGATTCTCACTCAGGTTTGTTTTACAAAGCTTTGGGTCTTTTCCCACTCCACTAAACCACCTCAGCAGGAGCTTCCGAGTTCTGTAGTCTGGGATATGATGGTAGATGAGTCTGTGTGTGCTGGGAAAGCTTCCTGTAGAAAGTTATTCTCAAACTGAGTTTAAAGGAATGTAGTGAGGAAGGGAGGAAGACAAATGTTTTAGACAAAAAATTGTATTCTAAAGAGCTATTGTCTTAAATCTCATTGATATCTCTTATTGTTGCTCAAGTTTTCAAAGTTACCTACATTTTATGAGCTCATTGGAGGCAAGGGTCTGATCTTAGAGATTTTATAATGTCTGCAAAGTGTTCAAGTTATTTATTTGTTGATTTAACTTGAGCTGCAACCCAGAAATTCAGAAAGACAATATGAATGAGTTTGCAGGGACCAACCTTATAATCAGGAAATGACTATGACTTAGAATAAAAGTGACAGGAACAACCTTCATGTTCCAGTTTGATTTGCTATGTCATTACTGAAAAGGCACAGGTCAAAAGTGAGGAGAAAAGGTCTGGAAAATAACAAGGCATTCTGCTGTGAAAGTATGTCTCTTTGACATTGAAGACAGTAAGAACCCAATAGCCATGAACCACGTTGTCTATTTACTGGAAACTTTCCCAGGACATTTAACTTTCAGTATGTGTTACAGATGGGTTTATTAGTACATTTGCTCATTCATCGAACTAATAAATGACACTTGAGTGTTGGCCATTGGTGATATAGAAAAGAATAAGATTCATGCCCCTCTCAAGATATATGTCTTGTAAACAAATAGGTGTAAATGGTGTCAGGTGCTCAATGTGGTATTGGAAGTATGCAGGGCATACGAAGTTAGTTCAGACGTTCCAGAAGATCCTTGGATAGCCTTGGCTTTAGGCTGAAGGTCTTTAGGAATTGGCCATAAATAATTCTTTTTTCTCTTTGGAAAATTAGAACTACTGTTGCTAACGTGTGGATGAAAATGCTCTAAACATGCCATGTTAAGAAAAATTTATATTTCTTGCTATAAGGGAAAGAGACCAACAGATGTTGCATTTCTGTCATATGTTCAAATGATCTTCTCTGTGTTCCGAAATGATGCATGTTTGTTATATTAACGCTTCTGATGGAAAATGGGAAAGGGGATGCCTCCCAGTGTCTTGCATGAGAAAACACAACTTAAAATTGGATGCCATCCGAGGAAGAAGTAAAAGTATCTCTATTTGCAGATGACATGATCTTATATGCAGAAAACCCTAAGGAATCCTCCAGAAAACTACTGAAACTAATAGAAGAGTTCAGCAGAGTATCGGGATACAAGATAAACATACAAAAATCAGTTGGATTCCTCCACACCAACAAAAAGAACATCAAAAAGGAAATCATCAAATCAATGCCATTTACAGTAGCCCCCAAGAAGATAAAATACTTAGGAATAAATCTTACCAGAGATGTAATAGGCTTATACAAAGAAAACTAGAGTACACTTCTGCAAGAAACCAAAAGAGACTTACATAAGTGGAAGAACATACCTTGCTCATGGATAGGAAGACTTAAGATTATAAAAATGTCTATTCTACCAAAAGTGATCTACACATTTAATGCAATTCTGATCCCAAATCCCAAGGACATTCTTTAATGAGATGGAGAAAAAAATCACCAATTTTATATGGAAGAGAAAGAGGCCCCGGATAAATAAGGCATTACTGAAAAAGAAGAACAAAGTGGGAGGCCTTACTTTACTTGATTTTAGAACCTATTATACCACCACAGTAGTCAAAACAGCCTGGTACTGGTACAACAGCAGATACATGGACCAATGGAACAGAATTGAGAATCCAGGCATAAATCCATCCACATATGAGCAGTTGATATTTGAGAAAGGCCCCGAAACAGTTAAATGGGGAAAAGACAGTCTTTTTAACAAATGGTGCTGGCATAACTGGATATCCATCTGCAAAAAAATGAAACATGACCCATACCTCACTCCAAGCACAAAAACTAACTCAAAATGGATCAAAGACCTAACTATAAAATCTAAAACGATAAAGATCATGGAAGAAAAAATAGAGACCACGTTAGGAGCCCTAACACATGGCATAAACAGTATACAAAACATTATAAAGAACATAGAAGAAAAACTAGATAACTTGGGAGCTCCTAAAAATCAAACATTTATGCTCATCCAAAGACTTCACCAAAAGAATAAGAAGACTACTTACAGACTGGGAAAAAGTTTTTAGCTATGACATTTCTGATCAGCATCTGATCTCTAAAATCTACATGATACTGCAAAAACTACATAATAGACTACATAAACTTTGACTAAAGCAGGTGTCTGCAAATACTTTTCAAGTCAATTTGTATATGCCCATTGGAAAATCGAAAGCTGGCATACAGTTCCTTTTTGTATGCACTTGAATTGTAAAAGCCATTAACTGTAGGGCCTAATAACATTAGTACTTGCTGATCAGATGGTACTGGGAGATGACTCTAGACTTGACGAATCCTTTCTAGTTGTATTTTCTTGAGTGGTGTGAAAGGTTTAGCTGTACCCACAAGAAGTATATGTTGGCATCTACTATGTGTCAGGAAATGCACCAGACATTGAGAAGGTAGGAGTAAACAAGACCACATGGTCCCTGCCCTCATGGGAGTACACAGGAGTAGGGAGTGGAAAGAATTAGCCTTCTGGAGATAAATATCATTAAAATTAAGTTCTCAGAAAAAAAAATTGTGTTCTACCTTGTCTCAGAACTGGACCAATAAGCAACATCATGATAAACGGAGAAAAGATTGAAGTTGTCAAGGATTTCATTTTACTTGGATCCACAAGCAACACCCATGGCAGCAGTGGTCAGGAAATCAAAAGACACATTGCATTGAGCAAATCTGCTGTAGAAGACCTCTTGAAAGCATTGAAAAGGAAAGATGTCACTTTTTCAACCACCTCAGGTGCATATGAAAGCTGGACAATGAATAAGGAAGACTGAAGAATTATGGTTTTGGCACAGTGTATTGAATATACCATGGACTGCCAGAAGAACGAACAGAAGAAGGACAGCCAGAATGCTCCTTAGAAGCAAGGACAGCAAAACTTCATCTCACATACTTCTGATATGTTATCAGGAAGGATCGGTCCCTGGAGAAGGATGTCACACTTGGTAAGGTAGAGTATCAGTGAAAAAGAGAAAGACCCTTAATGAGATGGATTGACAATGGGCTTAAGTGTAACAACGATTGTGAAGATGGCGCAGGACAGGTCAGTATTTCATTCTGTTGTACATAGGGCTGCTACGAGTCGGAACTGACTTGATGGCACCTAACAACAGCCTTGTCTGCCTCTGAATATTTTATGCTGATGTACTGAAGGTTCACAATGGAAACTCTGGTGACTTAGTGGTTAAGAGCTATGGCTGCTAACCAAAAGTTGGCAGTGTGAATCCACCAGGTGCTCCTTGGAAACCCTATGCGGCAGTTCTGCTCTGTCCTGTAGGGTCGCTATGAGTTGGAATCGACTCGATGGCAACAGGTTTCTTTTGGTTTCGCAATGGCATTGGGAATTTTACAAGATGGAAGTTGTTTCAGAATGCATCAGCCATTTTCAAAAGATATAAGCAAAGCGTAGCTTCCTAGGTAAGCATGATTAAAAATAATGCAATCAACAAAGCAATGATACAGAGAACCAATTCAACGTTCTTAGCCTCAGTCTATATCACAAGAAGGAAAATAAGACCAAGAGCAATTCTATGTGAAAAAATGAGTTTGTATAATCTTCTATAGTTATATAATTCAAATTAATGTTGTTGTTAGGTGTCGTTGAGTCGGTTCCGACTCGTAGTGACCCTGTGTACAACAGAAGGAAACACTGCGTGATCCTGCACCATCCTCACAATAGTTGCTATGCTTGAGCCCATTGTTGCAACCGCTCTGTCAATCCATTTTGTTGAGGGTATTCCTCTTTTTCGCTGACCCTCTACTTTGCCAAGTGTGATGTCCTTCTCTAGGGACTGATCTCTCCTGATAACATGTCCCAAATATGTGACACATGGTCTCTCCATCCTTGCTTCAAAGGAGCATTCTGGTTGCACTTCTTCTAAGACAGATTTGTTTGTTCTTTTGGCAGTCCGTGGTATATTCAATATTCTTTGCCAACACCACAATTCAAAGGTGTCAATTCTTCTTAGGTCTTCTGTATCTGTTGTCCAGCTTTCACATGCATACGAGGTGATTGAAAACACCTCGGGTTGGGTCAGGTGCACCTTAGTCCCCAAGGTGACATCTTTGCTTTTTAACACTTAAAAGAGATCTCTTGCAGCTGGTTTGCCCAGTGCAATGTGTCTTTTGATTTCTTGACTGCTACTTCCATCAGCGTTGATTGTGGATCCAAGTAAAATGAAATATTTAACAACTTCAATCTTTTCTCCATTTATCATGATGTTGCTTATTGGTTCAGTTGTCAGGATTTTTGTTTTCTTTATGTTGAGGTGTAATCCATACTGAAGGTTGTGGTCTTTGATCTTCATCAGTAAGTGCTTCAAGTCCTCTTACTTTCAGCAAGCAAGGTTGTGTCATCTGCATAACACAGGTTGTTAACGAGTCTTCTTCCATTCCTGCTACCCCGTTCTTCTTCACATAGCCCAGCTTCTCGAATTATTTACTCAGCATACAGATTGAATAGATATAGTGAAAGGATACAACCCTGATGCACACCTTTCCTGACTTTAAACCAATCAGTATCCCCTTGTTGTGTCTGAACAACTGCCTCTTGATCTATGTAAAGTTTCCTCATGAGCACAATTATGTGTTCTGGAATTCCCATTCTTCACAATGTTATCCGTAATTAGGTATGGTCCACACAATCGAATGCCTTAGCATAGTCAATAAAACACAGGTAAACATCTTTCTGGTATGCTCTGCTTTCAGCCAGGATCCATCTGTATCAGCAATGATATCCCTGGTTCCACGTCCTCTTCCAAATCCAACTTGAATTTCTGGCAGTTCCCTGTTGATATATTGATGCAGCCACTTTTGAATGATCTTCAGCAAAATTTTACTTGCATGTGATATTAATGATATTGTTCAATAATTTCGGCATTCAGTTGGATCACCTTTCTTGGGAATTGGCATAAATATGGATCTCTTCCAGTTGGTTGGCCAGGTAGCTGTCTCCGAATTTCTTGGCATAGACAAGTGAGCACTTTCAGCACTGCATCCATTTGTTGAAATGTCTCAATTAGTATTCCGTCAATTCCCGGAGCCTTATTTTTTGCTAATGCCTCCAGTGTAGCTTGGACTTCTTCCTTTAGTACCATAGGTTCCTGATCATATGTTACTTCCAGAAATGGTTGAATGTCGACCAATTCTTTTTGGTATAGTGACTCTTTGTATTCCTTCCATCTTCTTTTGATGCTTCCTGCATCATTTAATATTTTCCCCGTAGAATCCTTCACTATAGCAACTTGAGGCTTGAATTTTTTCTTCAGTTCTTTCAGCTTGAGAAATGCTGAGTATGTTCCTCCCTTTTGGTTTTCTACCTCAAGGTCTTTGTGGCACATGTCATCATAATACTTTACTTTGTCTTCTTGAGCCACCCTTTGAAATCTTCTGTTCAGCTGTTTTACTTCATCATTTTTTCCTTCTGCTTTAGCTGCTTGACGTTCAAGAACAAGTTTCAGAGTCTCTTTTGACATCCATTTAGGTCTTTTCTTTCTTTCCTGTCTTTTTAATGACCCCTTGCTTTCTTCATGTATGATGTCCTTGATGTCATTCCTCAACTCTTCTGGCCCTCCATCATTAGTGTTCAACACATCAAATCTATTGTTGAGATGGTCTCTAAATTCAGGTGGGATATACTCAAGGTCATACTTTGGCTCTTGTGGACTTTTTCTAATTTTCTTCAGTTTCAACTTGAACTTGCCTATAAGCAATTGATGGTCTGTTCTGTAGCCAGCCCCTGGCCTTGTTCTGACTGATGATATTGAGCTTTTCCACTGTCTCTTTCCACATATGTAGTCAGTTTGATTCCTGTGTATTCCATTTGGTGAGGACCATGTGTATAGTTGCCATTTATGTTGGTAAAAAAATGTATTTGCAACGAACGAGTCCTTGGTTTTGCAAAATTCTATCATGTAACCTCTGGCATCGTTTCTATGACCAAGTCCGTGTTTTCCAACTACCGATCCTTCATCTTCTGTGTTTCCAGCTTTCACATTCCAATCACCAGTAATTATCAGTGCATCTTGATTTCATGTTTGATCAATTTCAGACTGTAGAAGTTGGTAAAAATCTTCAATGTCTTCATTTTTGGCCTGAGTTATTGGTGCATAAATTTGAATAACAGCCATATTAACTGGTTTTCCTTGTAGGCATATGGATATTACCCTACCACTGATAGCGTTGTACTTCAGGATAGATGTTGAAAGGTTCTTTTCGAGGATGAATGCAATGCCATTCCTCTTCAAGGTGTCATTCCTGGCATAGTAGACCATATGATTGTCTGGTTCAAAATGACCAATACTAATCCATTTCAGCTCAGTAATGCCTAGGATATCGATCTTTATGCATTCCATTTCATTTTTGATGATTTCTAATTTTCCTAGAGTCATACTTGGTACATTTCAGGTTCCAATTATTAATGAACATTTGCAGCTATTTCTTCTTATTTTAAGTCATGCCAATTAAAATTAATAAAAAAAAATTAATACACATGATAAATTGCTCCAGACTGTTGCTCCCTCCTCAGGTGAAGGGTCCTATAACTTAGCTGCCTTATTTCTCTAGTGCTGCTTTAACAGAAATACCACGAGTGAATGGCTTTAACAAACAGAAGTACATTTTCTCACAGTTTAGGACACTAGAAGTCCGAATTCAGAGTGCCAGCTCTAGGGGAAAGATTTCTCTCAGTGTTGGCTCCGGAGGGAAAGTACTTGTCTCTTCACCTTCTTCCTTGTTCCTTGGAGGTCTGCGTGTGTCTTGGCATCTGTCTTATTCCATCTCTCCTCTACTTGTTTGTTTAATCTCTTATATATCTCAAAAGAGGTTGATATAATATACCCTACACTAATCCTGCCTCACTAACATAACAAAGACAGCCCATTCCCAAATGGGATTGAAACCACAGGCACAGAGGTTACAATTTACAACACATATTTTCTGGGGACATAATTCAATCTATAACATTACTATAAAGCAGTTGTTAAAGTTCTCACTACATAAACTATACATTAAAAACATGGGAAGACCATAAATAATGTAATATATATATAAAAAAAGATTCATTCTTCTTGCACAGTTTGTCTCTCTATATACACTAAATACTTCTAATCAAACTAAAAATTATCTGACCCTTACTTCTAAATAACTTCATTTCAAAAGAAATTAGAATTTGAATATATTTTGACTGACAAGAAAAAAATGATTCTTACAAAGCCAGTAAATATAACTTAATTTAAAAAAGCCAAAAATACCTCAAATAATTTCAGTTTTTGTGTGCGCTCTGATAATGTTCATATTAAAAAAAGATAGTTTGCAGCTTTCATGGGTATATGAAACAGGATTTCAGTCATTCAAGTATGGGTTCAAGTCTTGCAGAGCTACTCTTTAATTTATAATTTGTCATCTATAATTTAGAATTACCAATGGTAGCGGCTCCTGTATCACTAGATTTATTAGATGAATTCATTTCAGTAGTTGATTTCATCATCACAAACAAATTCGGAGCATCCAATTGGACCAGGTCATTAACCTGGTTTCTACTTGCTATTTTAAATGTTTTAAGGCTAAATAACCAGTTTTAACTTTCACATAAACATAAATTATGTTTCTTCTCAACTAATAATGGCAACATCACAATTTGCTTGTCTGTATACACCCCTTTCCTTTAAAAAAAAAAAAACTGTCATAGAATGCCTTGTCTTAAATGAATACATGTAACACTGAGTTTTGTCCTGTGTTTCCCTCTGAAAAAATCCTTGAAGACACCATAGAGGAGAGATAGGACCAAATTCAATGGCCACCAGACTGTTTAACTGTCATTAGATGTTCAGTTTGAAAAGCAAAATAAAGGTCTCGGAAAATGGGAATTCATCTCTGGCAGCAGATGAGAACAAATGCCCCCAAGTTCACATCATTAAAACCTTTCAATTAATGAGTTTTCACAGTGTGAGATGTATATTTTTACCCTTGAGCTCCCACAAAAATACTTTTCTCTTTAGTTCATCTTCTCTTTCCATATGATTACATGCCTCTCAAATGTTTACTTCTAAGTCCTTGAATTACAATAGAGCTTAAAGATCAAGTCATTCCTCGGGTCGTCCAGATCGTCCAGCATCTTGGCACAACAGCTAGACCCAGCTCTTAACTGGAGCTCTTCAGCCTCCTCTGCAGCTTTTGCATAATTCAGGGTGTCTTGATCATTTTGGTGGTGCATGAACTCTGACACTGGACTTGGTGTTAGAAGAATTTCACAGTTTTTTCATGTCCATGATTAGCGTCTGAGTTGTTCCAAATTTTCTATTTAGAAAACCTTTTACTTTCTTGGGATCACCATGTGCCTTATTATAGGACTTGGAAAAGAAATTAACTAATTTCCTTTCCGGAACTGAGCTTCAGCCTAAGGAACAGTCTTCAGTAGGAAAGTGTCAGGCTTCAAACATGACCTTTATCTCTCCTCCTGACTGGTAGCCTTGAAAACCAATCCAAAGCAAACCCATTGTCATCAAGTTGATTTGACTCATAGTGACTCTATAGGACAGAGTAGAACTGTCCCATAGGGTTTCCAAGGAGTGGCTGGTGGATTCAAACTTCTGACCTTTTGGTTAGCAGCCATAACTCTTAACCACTGCGCCACCAGGGCTCTAGGCTTGAAAAAGCAGTAGGAACTATCTCTGCTGGGAGTGCTTTGGTCTTCTTCTTTGCTGATGTTTGTCAACCCTCTGCCATCTTACTCTTCTTGAACCATGTATAGTCCACATAATTGCTTTGCTTTCTGGCATCGTTATGTGTTACCTGACATCCACATCACCTACTGTGGGAGAAAGCAAAGGTCAAGGATTTGTCCAGTCTCTATTTTGTTCAGTCTTTTCTCCTTGTGCTGCTGTGACAGATACAGAACTCTAGCTCTGAACCTAGCTTGATTCTGTTTGTGTTTTTTAAATGAACATTCATACCAGTGACTGATCCAGAGCAGCAGTAAAAAATGGCTCCAGGAGTTTCTTTGTAGAATCCAAACTCTTAGTCATTTGGCTTTAGGTCTTGTTGAAGGGTCAGAGAAGATTCACTGTGTCATTCTCTTTCCCAGTGGCATCAACAGAAGTCTATTTGAAAATGCAGTTTTTAGTCTTAACATTAGACGTAGAAATATACCACAGCTTATCCTTTACTTGGAAACATTGTGTTTATCTTGCAGCTCATTAGAAATATTTAGGTGGTTGAGTTCATCATCTTGGTGTATGAGACCACTTTTTGAATTTTCACTTTCATCAAGTAAAATGTTGGTATCTGTCCTGGTGGTTGTAGTTAAAGCAGTGCCGTTCATGTCTTTCCTGTCTGGGTGGCTTTTCAGAATGGTGGATTTCTCTGAGGGGCCAATCGCCAGACGTTTATTCTGGAATAATCTTTAGCCTTCATCCACTTTGTGACTTGGAACACTCTGAGGAGTATTGTTTGGGGTAATTTCTCCATTTTCCGAGTTAATCTTTCCTTCTTTGTAGAAGCATCCTTTAGTTTGGAGAAATCATTTCAAGTGTTACTTATGGAGTTCTTTGCCTTTGTGGCCTCCAAAGGGACAAAGTTTTATAACTTTATGTATAGCCTTAGTGTACTTCCTACAGAGCCCTTTCTTTGGGACTTAGTGTTGTCCTTATCAGTTTTGTTGGTTTGGGGCTTAATCCTTGGCTATCTATGACAATCTTCCTTCAAAAATTAATGAACAGTCACATCTTTTTTCATTGAGCCTGTATTTCAGGGTGGCTGTTTCACAGTTACAGCAAATCGGAGCCCACAGATCAGATTTAAGATTCTAAGATTTGTAGAAGGACTTACACAGGACAGCATGTAAATGAGTGGGTAGGCCAGGGCATGGTGAGTTATTTACCACTGTGTAATTCCTAGGCAGCCTGCTTTGACGATGATCTTATTAGAAAAAGTTTTGATCATGGTGACCAGAGTGTGTTTCATGCAAAAACTCCAGGGCCATGGCTATTGGAAATAACACTATATCATATTGCCTGATTCCCAGGTAAAAGTCAGCCCTCCTGTTTTTTGATTTCCTTAAATAGATCCCTCTTCACAGAAGCCGTAGTGAAGTGTAGAGCCTTGCTGTTTAAGTGTCTCCAAGGACCACAGCCTTGACATCACCTGGGAGCTTACTACAAATATAGTCTAGGCTCCACCCCATACCTGCTCAATCATAATCTGTATTTAAATATTAAAATTTAAAGAGTACAGATGTAGACCATATTCTTTTTTTCCAGGACTATTAATAGGTAATAAAATTGTTTCAGGTGGAATAAGAGCTGAGTTACCTGTTTAGCAGTTGGAGGCATTTCATGGGTTCCTTTATTTGCTATGTGTCTCCTAGAAACCAGTTTCCTTCACAGGCTTATAGTTAGGTTGCAGCAGACCAAAGCAGGTGGCCCACTCAAGCACTGCCAGCTGCTATGGTGACAGATATGGCCAGGTTCCAGTAGAAGCCATAAACAGGACCCACAGAGATACTGCTAACATCTCAGTTTACTTTTTATTACAAAAAACTCTTGACAAGTTTTCTCTAGTTGAGATAGTTCAGGTGGCACCTACAACACATTTTAGGAATGCTCTTTGGGTTTGAAGTAGAACATTTCTGAAATTTCTTCTGTACCATTTCTCTTAAAAACTAAAACCAGCATGACAACATGAAGTATTTGATTTGGTCAAAATATCTGTGGATGCTTCCCAAAACGTGTCTGGTTTTGAGATTTTCCAGTGTGGAAGTTAGTTTGGCACAGTCGTTCACTCCTCATGCTGTTGAAAAGCCTCCAGGTCAGCCTGATGCCAATCCCAAAAGCCTCTAGAACTGCAAGGCCACCTGGGAATCTGGCACATACTGGACTCTTGGTTTGGCAGCCACTTCTGTCAAGCTGCAGGCTCCTGGGGACAGTTGACCTGGAGATGAGAAGGCCTTCCCGAAAAGCAGTTTTTTTTTTTTTTTTTTTTTTTAAGAGATCGTTCTTCTTGCCCACTAATACAGAATAATATTAATACAGAATGGGAGACAGAAAAACAGTTTGGATGCCAGGGTTCTAGTGTAATGCTGTGTGTTCTGAGAGTTAGAACAAGTTGTGTAACATCTCTGGGCTTCGATAGCTTTCTCCTTTAAAGAAGAATTTGATCTTTACTCTTGTTTCCAGCTGTGAAATTCTAAGAGTCCAGCATGCCCTTGTATTACCACAAGGAGCCTTGAATTTTTTTAAAAATTCCTATCTTTCAGCAAGTTGCTGGAGGCATATCATATGTTTTCACATGAACTAGTTTAAACTGAGCTGTAGAAATCTTGCCTTCACAAAAGCATTTAAGGAAGGTCTGATTAGAAAGGCATAGATGATATCAGGGGACTTTTGAAATGTCAAGACATAAGCAAGGTGAATGATAATTGAGAGAGAAAATGCATAAAGGCTGAGAGGGAACAAAGGATTAGGCATTGACTCTAGTGAAATAGTCTTTTAGAAATAATGCAAAAAAAAAATAGTTTGGAAAGGAACTGAATCTTTCCTTTTGGGACCCAAAGGAGCATCTCTCTGGCATAATAGACAAGTTGTGAAGAGCTCAGTTTTCTTAGAGACAATAAAATTAAGGCTGTCTATTTTTTTAAATTGTACTTTAGACGAAGGTTTACAGAACAAAACTAGTTTCTCATTAAACAGTACACTTACTGTTTTATGACATTGGTTAACAACCTTTGACACGTCAACACTCTCCGTTTTCAACCTTGGGTTCCCTATTACCAGCTTTCCTGTCCCCTCCTGCCTTCTAGTCCTTGTTCCAGGGCTGGTGCGCCCCTTTAGTCATGCTTTGTTTTATGGGCCTATCCAATCTTTGGCTGAAGGTTGAACCTCAGGAGTGACTTCATTACTGAGCTGAAAGGGTGTCCTGGGGCTATACTCTCAGGGTTTCTCCAGTCTCTGTCAGGCCAGCAAGTCTGGTCTTCCTTTTTGAGTTAGAATTTTGTTCTACATTTTTCTCCAGCTCTGTCTGGGACCCTCTATTGTGATCCCTATCAGAGCAGCCAGTGGTTGTAGTGGGCACCATCTAGTTGTACTGGACTCAGTCTGGTGGAGGCCATGGTAGATGTGGTCCATTAGTCCTTTGGACTAATCTTTTCCTTGTATCTTTAGTTTTCTTCATTCTTCCTTGCTCCAGAAGGGGTGAGACCAGTGGAGTATCCTGGATGGCTACTCACAGGCTTTTAAGACTCCAGACACTACTCACCAAAGTAGAATGTAGAACATTTTCTTTATAAACTATGTTATGCCAATTGAGCTAGATGTTCCTCGAGACTATGGTCCCCTCAGCCCAGCCATTTGGTCCCTCAGGGAGTTTGGATGTGTCTATGGAGCTTCCATGACCTTGAAAGGCTGCCTCATTCTAATGAAATCAGAATCTTTATAGTTCTTGATCTATGTTCAAAAGTTGCCAAAGCAGTGCTGATTGAAGTCGCTGTTGTAAATGGCATGTGGGCTTTAGGTCTAGAGCATTGGGCCGTGAGAACACATATAGACATAACTAATACAGATTTACTTTTTGGGGGAGAAGGACTGGAGTAGGAAGGAAAAGAGGAGAGTCATCTGTTATTCTAGTTCCCCTCTTTATTATTCTACAACAAAACATCTAGTATAATAGAACACAGAGCACAGAGGCAGAAAGCTTGGTTTGCAAGTGTTGGGTAGTGCTAAAGAGAAGGAAAATTTATTGTACTGTAGAGTGGAATGACTTAGATTTAGGAGATGACCCCACTATGAAGTCCTTAGTAGGACATGCAAGTCAAAACAGCAAGGTTATGTCACTTTTTACCCATTTGTGAACAAATCTTAAAAAGTTGTGTAATGCCCAGTGTCAGTGGTGATATGGACAACCAGAAGTCCTTGTGCATTGAAGATGGGAGGAATGCTTGGAGAAGCCATTCTGGAAAGCAATCTAATAACAGGTCTCAACACACTAGAACAGTTTTCTATGGGTGGAGGATGATGTAGCATGTGGAATAGGGTTACAAAGGAATTAATGACTGAATAAAGGAATAAAACAAAGGATCTTTGCATGGGCTGATAATAAGTGGGCTGTGCACTCAGGAATAAAAATTTATGAAAAGAAGCAAAACATACTGCATCAGTTATTTTGAGAAGCTGTCCCTTTTAGCAAAATATTGGGAAACTCAGACCATGGAGGCAAACTAAGAAAACAATTGGAATCCAACCAAGTGGAACAAAGAGTTCACCTGGCACTGAACTGTGTGGGCTAAACTTACAATTCTCTGTTATGATGCCTCTGCCTCTTGCTGATGATTTTATAAAGTGACAAGCCACCTGTGAATGAAGTAGACATTACTTATGGGGAAGAGCCCTGCTACCTTCATTTTTGAGAAGTTGTGTACATTGGACAAAGAATGAGATCACATGGCTGTAAATAAATGTTCTGAGCCAGCAAGCACAGAACTTCTTGGGATCTGCAGATCTTCTCTCTCCAGCTGTTGTGGCTGCAGGGAGCGTAAGTAAAGCAGATGTTTCAGAATCCACATCACCTCACCTGTTATATCTGTTGACACCATGATATAGAAGGAAGGCCTTGGGGGAATTGAATGACTTTTCATCTGGTGTTCATTTTCTCGGGGTACCAGCAGAAGCTTACTGCTTTGATCACTCCCTCTGCTCCATTAAGTAAGGTTGAATTTGCTCAAAGAGGTTAGGATAGCTAGGCAAAGGGAATTGAGAGTTCTCTTTTTGTGATGTTTCTTCATTACAAAAATCACAAGGCCAAACCATAAATATTTAGGGGATACTATTTTTTTCCATTAGTTTTTTCCCCCCCAAGCACATTTTTTCTCACACGGAAAACATTCTGCTTCCTATTACCTAACATCAAATCGTCTGTGATTTTCCATTTTTCTAATTTTTATAGAATAAATATACATAGCTAGATACTATTCCAAAGCGCCTTACTTTAGAGGCCTAGAGCTGCTGCTTCATAGTAGTGTGACCTTGGGCAAGTCACTTACCCTCCCAGAATGCGTTTCTTCTCGTTTGCAAGGTGTGACCTTCGGCAAGTCACTTACCCTCCCAGGATGGGTTTCTCCACGTTTGCAAGATGGGAGCAGTGGACTAGATGAAAGACTCCCTTCCAACTAATGTTCTGTCATAAGAGTGTAGAGTTGAGACTGAAACTCAGATTTTCCTCTTCTAAAGAATTTCTATAGTGAAGAATTTCTGCTGAATTTCTTGTTGTTGGCTTCAGTCCATGTTTCCATGCCTGGGAAGAGAATTAAAAAAAAATTACTGAACTTAAACCTCTTTTCCATTCAGGAATTCCTTTACAACCTTTTGACAGGTGGTCCTTCCAGGCTCTGCTTGACTATTTTGCCAGGGAGCTTTGGACTTCATAAGCAGTCCATTCCATTATCTGATAAGGAATTCCCGCATGCCCAAAATGTGAGCAAGTGTTTCCTTATTTTGAATTGAAATCTGTCACTATGTAACTTCTTTTCTCCGGCCCTAGTTCTGCCCTCTGCAACAGCACAGAGTTGGTCTAATTCATCTTCCACTTGACAGCACTTTGGGTATGTCTTCTCCAGGAAAACATCCCCATTTACTTGAAATGGTCTCTAAATGATGTGTCTTCCATATTCCTGACTATAATGGACTTACTCTTTGGCATGTTTTCCAGTTGGCTAATGCTCCTGTAAGACCATGGCACCCAGAAGAGAATGCAATATGTATCTGACCAGCATACATAGGTCATTGGAACTATTTTTTTTTTCTTCCTCTGGACATCACAATTTTATTAATCAGCCCAGATTACATCAATTTTTTTCAGCAGCTGGATTATGCTGTTGGCTTACAACAAGCTAGCAGTCAAAACTTTCCCAGATCATTTTTTTTTTTTTTTTACGTGAACAGCTATAGACATTTTTTTTTAGCCCAAATAAAGTTACACTTGGTACTGCTGAATTTCTTGCTGTTGGCTTTGGTCCATACTTTCAGCACAAGGAGGGAGATCTTTATGAATCTGAATTCTGCTTCCAGCTGTGTCATCTGCAAGTTAAATCAGCATGCCATCTAAACCTTCATCTAAACTACTATTGAACACGGTGACTAAGGCAGGACCAAGGACAGAGCCTATGACTCTTTCCCAGCAGAGGAGAAGGTACAAGCAGTTCCCTGGTTATGAACGTTCAGCTTATGGACAAGTATACTTAAGAATGGACTGCCATAAAACCTATTGTATTAAAAATACGAGTTAAATACAATGGTTTGTGATAACAAACGTGCACACTACTATGTGATGCTCCTGAAAACATTGTGCAGTTTGGAAGTCTTTCTTAAGTGTTTTATATGCATATAGTATATACCAAGAAATATTTGACTGATGTTAAATAAGAACTGTATGTACCTGTTATGACTTACCTACAAATTTGACTTAAAAACAGACTTAGGAATGGATTTCATTTGTAATCTGGGGGCTGCCTGTGTTACTTTGAGAGGATTTCCCAGGCTGCCTTGCCCTACTGAGTAGTGGTTGAAGAGTCACAGGCAAAGAGGGTGAATTTAAAGCCAGAAAGCATCCTAGTAGCTGTTGGCTACCTGGACATCAGGATGATGCCATTTGGTTTTTTTTAAAAAGAGTAGTAACCACAAGTCAAGCTAGCATGGCCTCATGAGTAGATAGTTTCTTTACTCCAAATACCTGGGTTTATGCCAACTGAAGGCAAACTACTTCTGGTGGTCCTTTGAAAGAGGTATGCAGAAAAAGGCAACAGCCAGATCAATAGCTGCATACCAGGTGCCAGGAGATGTATTAATTTGCTCAAGCAATGAAACAACATCTAGAACAGCAGCTGCAATCAGAGTCACCACCTGGTTAAGTTTTCAATAATCTACTGTCATTCTCCAACATCCATCTGTTTTTTTGGAGAGGGGCCATAGGCGAGTTGCATGGGGATGTGGTTGGAATCACTACCCCTGCATCCTTCAAGTCCTTGATGGTGGCAGTAATCTCTGCAACCCCTCCAGGAATACAGTGTTGCTTTTGATTTACTATTTTTCTAAGTAGAAGCAGTTATAATGGCTTCCACTTGGCTTTTCCTACCACAGTGGCCCTTACTCCACATATCAGGGATCCAATGTGGGGGTTCTGTCAGTTGCTGAGTGTATCTATTCCAATTATGCATTCTGGAACTGCGGGAATCACTACAGGATGGGTTTGGGGACCCACTGTGAGATGGACCTTAGCTAAGACTCCATTAATAACCTGACCTCCATATGTCTCTACTCTGACTGGTGGGCAGCAGTGATGTTTTGGGTCTCCTGGAATTAGTGTCAGTTCAGAGCCAGTGTCCAGTAATCTCCAAAAAGTCTGGTTATTTCCTTTTCCCTAATGAATAGTCACTCTTGTGAAAGGCCCTAGATCCCTTTGGGGAAGGCTGGGAGAAAGATTAACAATATAAATTTTTGGCAGTGTATTGGGCTCCTCTTCAAGGGGATCTGGCCTCCCCTTCATTCAAGGGGTTGTGGGTCTCTGAACTCACTCAAACCTGGGAAATAATTGAGGGGTCGTGACTCTATTCTGGCAATTCAAGTTAGACTGCTGCTCACCTGACCTAGAATTCATCCATTTGTACAGATCAAGTAAATATTTAGTAGATTTTCCATCTATTTTACTTCTAGGGACACCATGACTAAGTAGCCAATGCTGTAAGTCCATATGGTCAGATGATTCTGATTACTGCTTTGACTCTGCTGTCCATTATGGTAACCATGCCTACCTTGTTTTTGGAGATTAAGTACTGCCACTTGGCCCCTACCACCACAGTGTCCCATCAGCCCCATTGTAGTTGTTGTTGTTAGGTGCCGTTGAGTTGGTTCCGACTCATAGCCACCCTATGCACCACAGAGCGAAACGCTACCCGTTCCTGCACCATCCTCACAATCATCGTTGTGCTTGAGCCCATCGTTGCAGCCCCTGTTCAATCCATATCGTTGAGGGTCTTCCTCTGTTTTGCTGACCCTCTGCTTTACCAGGCATGATGTTCTTCTCCAGGGACTGATCCCTCCTGACAACATGCCCAAAGTATGTAAGACGTAATCTTGCCATCCTTCTAAGGAGCATCCTGGTTGTACTTCTTCCAAGACAGATTTGTTCGTTCTTTTGGCAGTCCATGGTATATTCAATATTCTTTGCCAACACCACTATTCAAAGGCATCAATTCTTCTTTGATCTTCCTTGTTCATTGTCCAGCTTTCACATGCATATGATGCTATTGAAAATACCATGGCTTGGGTCAGGCACACCTTAGTCCTTAAGATGACATCTTTGCTTTTCAACACTTTAAAGAGGTTCTTTGCAGCAGATTTGCCCAATGCAATGCAATGCAATGCATCTTTTGATTTCTAACACTGTTACAATGTCTTAATTCAATTCAGGCAGCCCCCACTGTCAAATCTGACTTACATAAAATAGCAATCACAGCAGTCTTCAAGGATGCTGGGATTCCCTTCAGAAATTTGCTCCTCACTGTTGTGATAAAAGGTGTATCCTCTGAGTACTCCGTGGGTGGGTCTGTGGGTCCAACCTGATAAATTCACTCTAACATGCCACTTTCTCTTAAGTATTTGAGTACCTTCTTCTACACCATACCAAGGTAGCTCTGCCATTTCAAGTTGATTTAGTGTAGGCTGCTGCATAATCCATGCTTCAGTGAACAAACCAAAAAAAAACTCTTAGATTCTTTTCTAACCCCTCGAGCTGAAACATTGAAGAACCTGTGCTTATTGAGCCCATATGAATAAAGTCAGACTGATCCAACTTTATGTTCCTTGAACCATTACCCTACACACTTTATGGCCATTCTCACACATATTCCCCAGGTTTCTGTATATATGTATTACAAAAATCAAGGAGTATAGTATACTTGCTCATGGGTCGCACTTTGTAGTTCACCTGTTGGGGCTCATTGAAACTTTAGTTATAGGTCTAATAGCAAAAATGGGTGGTGGGGGTGGGTCCTGAGGACATTTCAGCAATGTTTTGTAAGGCAACTGTCTCAGGCGACGCCCTAGAAGATGTTTCAGACAAGGTCTCTTGAGACACAACTGGGTTAATCTCATCAGATGTGGGTGGCAGGGATAATGGTTTTACTAGAGAGGGTGGTTTAGCAAACAAAGATGGAAGTAAGAAGACTAGTTCTGTGACAAGAGTAACTCAATGGAATTTAGGGGCTCAGTGTCCCAGCTTCTGGATTATCTGCCAATATGTCCCCATCCCAAGTTTCAAGATCCCATTTCTTCCCAGTCAATGCCCTCACTTTAACTTCAGACACCATTTGAGGTTGGGAATTCAGTTGACATTGTAATTCAGCCACTTTTACTATAAGACTCTGGATTTGGTTTTTGGCTATATCAGCTTTATTACTACAAGAAGTAAGGCTTTCTTTCATGGCACAAGTGACCACTTTTAGGTCTTTTATGTGGCACTTATACTGTGACCCTGAAGCTCTGAGCTCCCCTCTTTCACCACTTTGTATAGCAAAAGCAGGAGCAACCAACCAACGAGGCTCCCTATACTTCCCAGTTTGACAGAAAAGCTGAAAGGAATCAAATACACAATCACCCACTGTCTTGTTTCTCAGACATATTTGATCCAATGATGGTGATATTTTAAGTACCTCTACTGCCACCTCACACCATAGATTAGCAGTACCCTCTTTCTTACCAGAGTTACAGTCATAAGTGTATTTAAGTCTAGCCAGACTTGAGAACTAATTTAGAAAACTCATCTTCTAGAGCCACTCTCAGTACCAAATGTCTTGGGCTAGAATCTCTAAAGGAGTAAAACCAGTGAAGTGTATATATAGACATATATAGAGAGATTTGTTTCAAGGAAATGGCTTACACAGATGTGGAGGCTGGCAAATTCCAAATCCATAGATCAGGCATCAGTGGGTCAGAGGATGACGAGTAAGATGCAGGATCAAGTGGGGGGGAGCTTTGCCAGAATGTTGGGTGCAGGCCACACTCCCAAGGAAACTCCCCTTACATCAGATCACAAAATGGAGGATAACTACATAATACCAAGAATCATGGCCTAGCCAAGTTGACACGTAACATTAACCATCACATTCCCTCAGTATGCCTTTGACAAAACAAATTTATTTATAATCTGTTCACTTTTATGTATTATTTTGTTGGGAATTAATTTTCTCAGGGCTTACATATGTTTTCTATGTTCTCTCAAACAGAACTGTAATGATTTTGAGGAAACATGAGGCATCTTGCATATTTTAATTAAAAATATTCTCTACAGCATTTAGTGCAAGATACTGTGGGCGTATAAGAAATGCCAAGAGGGTTCCTACAAGCTCAGTCAGTCTCATCTGAACTTTGGGATGGGTTTCCTTGAACATTTTCATGGTAGAATTGTTCTTAGTAGAAAACAAAAAAGATGATCATTGCTTAATGGGCAACTCTACTTAGTTGCTGTGGCCAAGAGAGTAAACTGTAGGGCATGGACATGAGAAACACTCATTTATTTTTCTGTTCTTTCATTGACTCATTTCTTCCAGTTTAATGAAATATTTAGAGCCTTCTGTGTGAAAGAGATCGTTGTGAGCTGTCTGGAGGACTGAGTGATGAATCAATTGTAGATGCTAAGTGTGCCCACAGGGAGCAGACAGTCTGATTATCACTGCAGTTTTGCTTTGTGAAAAACTCGTACTATAGATTATACTTTTTCTTCAGAGTGCTCTTCCCATATACAGGGGATCATGTGGGAGGAATAGGTTTATCTGCCAATATATGGTCTTATTCCACTAAGAAAACACACACACACACGGCAGAGGAGGGTACAATTCCTGCATAATTGTCATTAAGTTTGTAGAGTTTTAATTACAGCAAAGTGTTTTGAGGGAGGGGATGCCCTTCTGTAATTCACACGAAAATAAATTTGGGCTAAGAATTGTTATGATTGTCATCAAGTCAGTTACGACTCATTCAACCCCATGTGTGCAGAGTAGAACTGCTTTATAGGTTTTCAAGGCTGTGTTCTTTCGTAAGCAGATCACCAGGCCTTTCTCCTGAGGTACCTCTGGGTGGTTCAAATTGCCAACGTTACGGCTAGTAGTCAGCGCTTAACCATTTGTACTATCCAGGGTCTCTGTAGGCTAGGAACAAGGTTAATAAATTTTATACATTATACCTTGTAACTGTTCTACAGTGTTTTGACCATATGTCCTTTCTAAAATCTGAAAACCAATAAAAATATCACAATTTAGTAATATTTTTCACTGTATGAAAATGATCCTTCTGGAAATGCAGAAATCTGTGTTATTAAAGCTTTGCTGCTTGGAGAAGAATATCCTAAGCATGAAGGTTAAAAGTGTACTGTCTTTTCTTACATGTTTCCATTTGGCTAAAAATCATGTTGCATTTTAGGTTGCTTCATATTCTGCCCAGGATCTCTTTTGTTCTGCTTTTGTTTTTCCTGGAGTTTCTAATTTCAATTTTGTCATTATTGGAAGCTCATCACTATATTTTTAAATGAGATATTTGTTAGAGCTATTTTGTTAAAGTCCTCCTCCTAGGAGTACTCTGACTTCTTTTTCTAGTCTGGATCCCATTGATTTGTAGGTCTGCAGCTCGGTTTTCCTGGGATTTGTGATGTTTCTAGCCCTCTCCCTCCTGTAGGTTATGTCCACAGTTTTCTTGGATCCCATGTCTTCCTTTGCTCTAGAATTCTTTCTTTACTGGAATACATCTACAAGTAATGTTGTCAGAAAATGCGCCTGGGATATAACTTTGAGTCCTTAAATGTCTGAGTTCCTCCACTCCTACCCTAATGCTAAAATAAGGAAAATTGTCCTTGGGGGTGTCGCCACCCATGGAGGACCCTAATCTTTTCCAGATGGGTCATTTTCCTAAAAAAAGAGCACCCCTTCCTTTTTTAGTCTGGGGATGAAAGCCTCTGCTACCAGCCTCCTTTAAACAATCTGTTGTTGTTACGTGCTGTTGAGTTTGTTTCGACTCATAGTAACACTATATACAACAGAACGAAACATTGCCCAGTCCTGTGCCATCCTCACGGTCACTGCTATGCTTGAGCCCGTTGTTGCAGCCACTGTGTCAATCCATCTTGTTGAGGGTACTCCTCTTTTTCTCTGACCCTCTACTTTACCAAGCATGATGCCCTTCTCTAGGGACTGGTCCCTCCTGACAACATGTCCAAAATATGTGAGATGTACTCTCACCATCCTTGCTTCTAGGAGCATTCTGGTTGTACTTCTTCTAAGACAGATTTGTTTGTTCTTTTGGCAGTCCGTGCTATATTCAGTGTTCTTCTCCAACATCACAGTTAAAAGGCATCAATTCTTCTTTGGTCTTTCTTATTCATTGTCCAGCTTTCACATGCATATGAGGTGATTGAAAACACCATAGCTGGGGTCAGGCACACCTTAGTTCTCAAGGTGACATCTTTGCTTTTTAACACAATAAAGAGATCTCTTGCAGAAGATTTGCCCAATGCAGTGAGTCTTTTGATTTCTTGACTGCTGCTTGCATGGGTGTTGATTGTGGATCCGAGTAAAACGAAATCCTCAACAACCTCAATCTTTTCTCTGTTTATCATGATGTTGCTTATTGGTCCAGATGTGAGGATTTTTGTTTTCTTTATGTTGAGGTATAATCAATACTAAAGGCTGTGGTCTTTGTTCTTCATCAGTAAAGTGCTTCAAGTCCTCTTCACTTTCAGCAAGCAAGGTTGTGTCATCTGCATAACGCAGGTTATTAATGATTCTTCCTTCAATCCTGATGCCCTGTTCTTTGTAGAGTCTGGCCTCTCGGATTGTTTGCTCAGCATACAAATTGAATAGGTATGGTGAAAGGATACAACTTGGATACAAAATTTTCCTGACTTTAAACCATGCAGTATCCCCTTGTTCTGTTCAAATGACTGCCTCTTGATCCATGTACAGATTCTTCATGAGCACAATTAAGTGTTCCAGGATACCTGTTTTCTGTAATGTTATCAATAATCAATTATGATCCACATAGTCAAATGCCTTAGCATAGTCAATAAAACACAGGTAAACATCTTTCTTGGATTCTCTGCTTTCAGTCAGGATCCATCTGACATCAGCAATGATATCCCTGGTTCCACGTCTTCTTCTAAATCTGGCTTGAATTTCTGACAGTTCCCTGTTGATATATTGCTGTAGCCGCTTTTGACTGATCTTCAGCAAAATTTTGCTTGCATGTGATATTAATGATATTGTTCCATAATTTCTGCATTTGGTTGGATCACCTTTCTTGGGAATAGGCATAAATATGGATCTCTTCTAGTTGGTCAGCCAGGTAGCTGTCTTCCAAATTTCTTGGCATAGACAAGTGAGCACTTCCAGCGCTGCATCCATTTGTTGAAACGTCTCAATAGGTATTCCATCAATTCCTGGAGCCTTGTTTTTTGCCAATGTCTTCGGTGCAGCTTGGACTTCTTCCTTCAGTACCATAGGTTCTGGATCACATGTTACTTCTGGAAATGGTTGAACATCGACCAATTCTTTTTGGTATAGTGGCTCTGTGTATTCCTTCTGTCTTCTTTTGATGCTTCCTGTGTCATTTAATAATTTCCCCATAGACTCCAACGTTACCGCAACTCAAGGGTTGAATTTTTCCTTCAGTTCTTTCAGCTTGAGAAATGCTGAACGTGTTCCTCCCCTTTGGTGTTCTATTTCCAGGCCTTTGCACATGTCATCATAATACTTTGTCTTCTTGAGCTGCCCTTTGAAATCTTCGGTTCAGCTCTTTTACTTCTTCATTTTTTCTTTTTGCCATAGCTGCTTGACATTCAAAAGCAAGTTTCAGAGTCTTCTGACATCCATTTAGGTCCTTTCTTTCTTTTCTGTCTTTTTAATGATCTCTTGTTTTCTTCATGTATGATGTCCTTGATGTCATTCCACAACTTGTCATTAGTGTTAATAGAGGGAAGTCTATTCTTGAGATGGTCTCTAAATTCAGGTGGGATATACTCAAGATCATACTCTGGCTTTCCAGAACTTGTTCTAATTTTCTTCAGTTTTAACTTGAACTTGCATTTGAGTAATTGATGGTCTGATCTGCAGTCAGCACCTGGCGTTGTTCTGACTGATGATATTGAGTTTTTCCATCATCTCTTTCCACAGATGTAGTCAATTTGATTCCTGTGTATTCCCCCTGGCAAGGTCCATGTGTATAGTTGCCATTTATGTTGGTGAAAAAAGGTATTTGCAGTGAAGAAGTAGTTGGTCTTGCAAAATTCAATCATGCGATCTCTGGCATTGATTCTATCACCAGGGCCATATTTTCCTACCACCAATCCTTCTTTGTTTCCAACTTTCCAATTCTAATCACCAGTAATTATCAGTGCATCCTGATAATTGCTGGATCAATTTCAGACTGCAGAAGTTCGTAAAAATCTTCAATTTCTTCATCTCTGTCCTTAGTGGTTGGTGTGTAAATTTGAATAATAGTATTAGCTGGTCTTCCTTGTAGGCATATGGATATTATCTTTTCCGCCTATAAACCATTATTTTTAGTGGCTGTTTAGTAATCTTTTGTTTATTTATCTAAATGATAATCAATGGGCTTTTAGTTTTTTTTTTTTTTTACTTTTTGCTATAAAAAATAATGCTATGGTGAGCATTCTTATTTCTAATTATTTAATAATAGCAAACTGTTATATAGAGGTCACTATGTACCAAATGGGTATGTGCCAAACAACAATAACAACAAAAAAACCCATTGCCATTGAGTCAATTCCAACTCATAGCAACCCTATAGGACAGAGTAGAACCGCACCATAGGGTTTCCAAGGAGAGGCTTGTGGATTTGAACTGCCAGCCTTTTGGTTAGCAGCCAAAAGCTTAACCACTGTACCACCAGGGCTCCTACTATGTGCCACTATCCATCTATATACTTTACATATATTATACTTATTAATTCCTAAAACAGCCCTATGAGATTGTTGACTATTGTCTTAGTCATCTAGTGCTGCTATAACAGAAATACCAGAAGTGGATGCCTTTAACAAAGAGAAATTAATTTTTTCACCGTCTAGTAGGCTGGAAGTCCAGATTCAAGGCCTCAGCTCCAGGGAAGGCTTTCTCTCTCTGTTGGCTCTGGAGGAAGGTCCTTGGCATCAGTCTTCCCTTGGACTAGGAGCTTATCAGTGCAGAGACCCTGGGTCCAAAGGATATTTGCTCCTGCCCTTTTTTCTTGGTGGTATGAGGTTCCCATGTCTCTGCTCGCTTCTCTATTTATATCTCAAAAGACATTGGCCTAAGACACTATCTAATCTTATAGATCTCATCAATATAACTGTACTAATCCATCTCATTACATCATAATGATAGGGTTTACAACACAGGGTAATCATATCAGATGACGAAATGGTAGACGATCATGCAATACTGGGAGTCATGACCTAGCCAAGTTGACAGATATTTTGGGGGGACACAATTCAATCCACGACACTCCGTCCTTTGGCCCCCCAAATTTATATCCTTGCCACATGTAAAACACATTCACCCCATCATATAATAGCAAAAGTCTTAAATCAGCTCCAAGTCCAAAGTCAGAAAATTTCTCTTCATGTGTGAAATCTAAAATAGTTACCTGCTTCCAAAGTACAATGGTAGAACAGGAGGCACAAGCTAGACAAATCCATTACAAATAAAAGAATTGGAGGAAAAGAAGGCATAACAGGCACCAAGCAAGTTAGCAGAACACATTACATTAGCCCTCTAGGTTTTGTAAATAACCCTCTGTTCTCTGAGATCATTTATACAATGGCCCTGCCTTCCAGACTCTAGGTATTGACCACACTCTCCACATTCTGAGTGGAGGCCCCTCAGCTCTGGGCTTCAGCTCTGCCTTCCAGGCCCACTGGGACAGCAATTCTGCTTCCTCAGCCTTAGGTACACCATTATCCTAGTCCATCTAAGTGGTGACTGTAGCCTTAGAAACACCAGGGGCCATGGATCCACCCTTTGAAACCCCAGAGGTCATGGCCCTACCTTTTGAGACTAAGGCTGCTTGGTCTCTTGGGTTCCTTGTCTCTTCAGCTTCTGCTTCCTGATTTCTTGGCCTCTCAGCCCTCAGACCTCACGCCCACCTCATCCCTGCTGGGGCAAATGTTCCAAAGCTCAGAAACTCCACCAATATGTGCCTGAAGGCACCCCGCTCCACCAGGGAACCTTCTGCACACAGGCATTAAGCTCTCTTGCTCCATAGCTTGGCTCCAGTGCTGTCTGGCACTGGTCTCCTGGTTCTGCTGCTGCTGGTTGTCTGCTGATGTTTCTCACCGTCTGTACCTTCTCCAGTGTTAACAGTTCTCCTCATTTCCAAGTCTTCTATCCATTGACAGTTTCAAAATTGCTTTCACATTTTAGGTATCCTGCTCCTGGTACCAAGCTCTCTTTTAGTCATCTAGTGCTACTGTAACAGAAATACTACAAGTGGATGGGTTTAACAAAGAGAAATTTATTTTCTCACAGTCTAGTAGGCTAGAAGTCCAAATTCAGGGCATCAGCTCCAAGGATTGCTTTCTCTCTCTGTCGGCTCTGGAGGAAGGTTCTTGTCATCAATCTTCCCCAGTCAAGGAGCTTCTTAGCACAGGAACCCCCTGTCCAAACACCGCACTGTTCTCCTGGCTCTTGTTTTTTGGTGATATGAGGTCCCCATGTCTCTGCTCACTTCTCTTTTTTATATCTCAGAAGAGGTTGGCTTAAGATACTATATTGTAGATGTCATCAATATAACTGCACTAAGCCATCTCATTACATCACAGTGATAGGATTTACAACACAGGGAAATCACATCAGATGACAGAATGGTGGACAATCATACAATACTGGGAGTCATGACCCAGCCAAGTTGACAGGTATTTTGGGGGGACACAATTCAATCCATGACAACTATTATTCTCCTTTAACAGATGAGGAAACTGAGGAATATAGGGGTTAAGTGGTTTACACAAAGTCAAAAACATGTGAAAGGGAGAGTTAGAATTTGAACTTGAGCAGCTTGGCTCCAGAGATCCTGTTCTTAACCTATATGCTGTTCTTTCCTTAGCATAAATCCCTGATGTGGGATTGAGGGGGTCACAAAGGGAGCACCCCATTTTTATTAAAGAAAGCACTTCTCATAATTTACTAGGTACATAGCAGGAGAAGTTTAGAGGTGATGTAATCTGAGGTTTTCAGTTTCATAATGAAAATTCCAAAGACCGGCTCAAGGGTGGCTCAGAGGGATTCTAGATGCCAAAGGCTCCAGCTGTGAGAGTTGAAGGGATCTTATCCATTTATGACTCTGCTGTGGAAAATTACTTTCTCTGGCAGAAAAGTCAATTTTTATCTTCTCTGCCTTGTAAGGGGCTTTATGTTGTCCTGTCTATTCCCTCAAGAGGGAGGGGGAAAAAAGAAAAAAACAGAAAATGAAGTTAACCATGGCCTTGCAATTGTAGTATGCTGGAAATGGTATTTGGGATACCCCATCTGAGCTCTTACTGTGGATGCCACTTTAAAGTGTGATCCATATAAAGTTTATATGGTTTTATTAAAGTGCTTTGGGCAAGTGAGAATCCAAGGCAGGGGAGAGGGATATTAATGTACAAAAGCCAAAGGGCTGTCAAAACACACTGCTCTGTGATCTGCTGCTTGTACTAAGATTATATAGCCATTTAAAAAGTTCATTGCTAAACAGCACCTGAATTTGCTTTTTTAAATTTTCTTAAGGGGGACGGAGGAGGTTTTGAATGACTATTACTTATTCATTACAGTTTTTACTGCCAGACTCTTCTGCATGCCAGGAGCTGAAAACTTCAGAGGCTGAAGCTACAAAGAATATGGAATCATTAAAGATTTTTTGCTGCTTTGACTTATTTGGTATCAGCTAACTGCTAGCCATAGAAGATTACTAAGGCTAAAGAAATAAAAAAAAGGAATAATCCGTATATTTTCACTATCGACTTAGTCTTTGGAAGTATTCAAACATTTGTGCAAGTTAAGATTCCCGAGAAGGTATATTTCCAGGGAACAGCAGTCCTGACCTAGAATACCACCACAGCCCCAATCTTTTTCTTCATTGCTGAGTTGCAATTGAGTTGAAATTATATGTATTGAACCAAGTTTTTGTCTTTTGAGAGAGACTCTTTCTAGAGATATGCACAGTAATACAGAGGAGATAGAATCAGCAGCTCTGGAAAGTGGAAAGACTGGGATGAGCTTTATTCTGTGGGGCCACATCTACCAAAGTGACGCTGCAGGTGAGATGGACCACTGGGATTCTCAGTATTACTTTCCTTTCAGTGACTCCTAGCCCCATTCTTACTTGTGTAAATAGAGTACTGTTCTCTATCAAAATAATTTCTGATAACCTGGTGGTGTAGTGGTTAAGAGCTACAGCTGCTAACCAAGAGGTCGGTGGTTTGAATCTACCAGGCGCTCCTTGGAAACTGGCCAGTTCTACTTTGTCCTATAGGGTCGCTATGAGTTGGAATCGACTTGATGGCAACGGGTTTTTTGGTTTCTGGAAGTTGGGAAGTAAGCCTCAAGGTATCCCTTCTTTGGGATATTTTCAAATAAGGAACAAAGTATTAAACTTAAAAAAAAGTTGAAGCCAAGATTATTTTGAATAAGAAACACAAGTTAGGAGACTTGACCTACCAAATATCAGGATTTATTTACTTTAGCTTTAGAATAAGGCAGTGTGGTGTTGGTTAGGGACAGAAAACAGATCAACGGAATTATATAGAACAATAAATAGACCTTGCACATGTATGGAAATTTGATGTATAATAAATGAAATAGCAGAGGCATAAGAATTAATTGAAGATTAATTTGGAAAATATAATTTAGAATAATATTGGAGACCACCTTTATGACTTTACAATAGGGAAGAATTTTTTAACACAAAAAGTGTGATCCAGAGAGAAAATATTGGATAAATGTAGCTACATTAAAATTAAAAACCACTTTTCATAAAAAGATAGCATAAAACAAGTCAATCCACAAACTGAGAGATGATATGTAATGGATATAAATGATAAAAAAATACTATCTGGAGTATATGCAGAACCCCAAATCTTTAAGAAAAAGATTAAAACTCAGTAGAAAAATGGGCAAAGGACATAAACAGGCAGTTCTCAGAATCATAAAACTGGCCAATAACCTCTAATCAGGAAAATGCAAAATAAAATTACACATATATACCATTTCACAGTCATCAAAGTGGCAAATTTAGTCTGAAGATACAAGTGCTGGTAAGAATGCAGAGCAATAGTAACTTCACAATCCTGACGTGAATATAAATTAGTATAATTCTTTCAGGGTACAATTTGGCAATCTCTAGAAAAGTTGAAGCTGTGCTTATCTTTCGATCTGGCAATCCCATTCCTAATATGTACCCTGGAAAAACTCACTCAGGGGTACAAAAAAATATGTAGGATAATATTTATAGCAGTTATGTTTGTAATAACAAAAACTGAAAACAACCTAAATATCCATCAGTGAGAGAATGGATAAATAAATTATGGTATACCCATGAAATAGAATATTACAGAACAGTGGATAAAGCCCACAAATATAAAACTGACCAAAGAAAGGAAGTTGCAGAAGAATACACATAGCATTGTAGCATACATATAAGATTCAAAATCATGGTAAACAATATAAGCAGTCCCTGGGTTACCAACGAGAACGATACCTGAGTGTGTTTTTAAGAATTTGTAGGTAAGTGGCAACAGGTACATGGGGTTCTTATTTAGTCTTACTTTAGTGCAAGAAAAGGCTTGAAGCCTTTTCAATGATTTAAAAGCTGCACATGTAGCAAGTAAAGATGATTGTGATGAAAAATTTGTTATGAGTAGGGGCTGGTTCAATGTTTTCAAAGTGAACGCAAATTTGTTTTGTTGTTAGGTGCCATCGATTCGGTTCCAACTCATAGTGACCCTATGTACAACAGAGTGAAACACTGCCCTGTCCTGTGTCATCCTCACAATAGTTGCTATGTTTGAGCCCACTGTGGCAGTCATTTTATGAATCCATCTTGTTGAAGGTCTTCCTCTTTTTGTCTGACCCTCTACTTTACAAGCACAATGTTCTTCTCCAGGGACTGGTCCCTCCTGATAACATGTCCAAAGTACTCAAGGTGAAGTCTCACCATCCTTCTAAGGAGCACTCTCGCTGTACTTCTTGCAAGACATTCTTATTCATTCTTCTGGCAGAATGAATATTGGTATATTCAATATTCTTCATCAACATCACAATTCAAATGCATCATTTCTTCTTTGGTCTTCCTAATTCATTGTCCAGCTTTCACATGCATATGAGGTTATTGAAAATATGATGGCTTAGGTCATGCACACCTTAGTCCTCAAAGTGATATCTTTGCTTTTCAACACTTTAAAGAGGTTTTCACAGCAGATTTGCCCAATGCAATGTGTCATTTGATTTCTTGACTGCTTCTTCCACGGGCGTTGATCGTGGACCCAAGTAAATTGAAATCCTTGACAATTTCAATGTTTTCTCCTTTTATCACGATGTTGCTTATTGGTCCAGTTGTGACCATTTTTGTTTTCTTTCTGTTGAGGTGTAATCCATACTAAAGGCTGTGGTCTTTGATCTTCATCAGTAAGTGCTTCAAGTCCTCTTCACTTTCAGCAAGCAAGTTTGTGTCATCTGCATAATATAGGTTGTTAATGAGTCTTCCTCCAACTTTGATGCCACATTCTTCTTCATACAGTCCAGCTTCTTGGATTATTTGTGCAGCATACAAATTGAGTAAGTATGGTGAAAGGATATAACCCTGATGCACACATTTGCTGATATCGAACCATGCAGTATCCCTTGTTCTGTTCAAATGACTGCCTCTTGGTTTATGTACAGGGTCCTCATGAACACAGTGAAGTGGTGCAGAAATCAATAATTCGTTGTGATCCACACAGTAGAATGCCTTTGCACAATCAATGAAACACAAGTAAACATCTTTATGGTATTCTCTGCTTTCAGCCATGATCCATAGGACATCAGTAATGATATCCCTTGTTCCACGCCCTCTTCTGAATCCAGCTTGAATTTCTGGCAGTTCCCTGTCGATGTACTGCTGCAACTGTTTTTGAATAAACTTCAGCAAAATTTTACGTGCACGTGATATTAATGATGTTCGAGAATTTTCACATTCTATTGGACCACCTTTCTTTGGAATGAACACAAATACGGATTTCTTCCAGTCAGTTGGCCAGGTAACTTTCTTCCAAATTTTTTGGCATAGGTGAGTAAGGGCTTCCAGCACTGCATCCATGTGTTGAAACATCTCAATTGATATTCTGTCAATTCCTGGAGACTTGGCTTTTGCCAGTGTCTTCAGTGCCTTTCAGTCAAGTTTACATAACATTAAAGGGCAAGTACGAGTTGTCTGTAAGTCAGACGTTCCTAACCCAGAGACTGCCTGCATCTTACTTTGCTTAGGGATCCATGCGTATAACCATACATTTCTTTATATTTTTGCTACATGATATCATTCAAATTCTGAGAGTGGTTACCTCTTAAGGATGGGGTTGGGGAAGATGAGGGTGATGGTACCGGGAGGAACACACAGGGGACTTCACTGATTGATAGTGTTTTGTTTTTTTGAGCTGAGTAGTAGAAACACAGGGATTATAATATTCTTTATATGTTTTATGTGTCTAAAATTTTATAGTAAATTATAAGAAATGATCTGGGGAGGGGAAGATTGGGTCCTTCTAATGCATTACTTTAACATCTAGGTGTCATTTGATTTGTTTTCACTGTGCCCTTTAGGTAGAGCACTCTTTGGGCTGTAAATGGGATTCAGCCAAGTTTGAGCTGGTTATCGGATATAATTCCAATTCCCACCTCAACCATTGGTACATGGTGTAATCTCTGAGTCATCAAGTACTTCATGGACACTCGACCTTCCTTCAGGGAAAAATGGAACTGCCAATACTTTGTACACAAGTTGTAGGAATAATAATTGCCCCTGTGAGCCAGTTAAAGCTTCTTTTACCTCAAAGTCAGAGACAATCACATTGATGGTCCCAGGTAACTATGATTGAGATAAAGAGATAGACAGGGGCTAGGAGTTGGAATAAGAGTTCTTGTAAGATTCCTACCCCCGTACTTCTCCCAGCTCAATGTTTATGATGAAGGAACCACTTTCCATTGCCTACATGTTTGGAAGTCCCTAGGAACACAGATGGGCTCTGACAACAGTTCTAATGGTAAAGTCCCTGGCTAGGAGCAAGTCTTCCCAGGACAGGTTCTTGTGGAAAGACCCTGAGTGGAGGTGGGTGGAGTTTGGGTGATGGTGGTGGGCACTGCCACTGCTGTGTTGTTTTCTACTCACCTCAAGGCAGGCCGTGGAGAAAGATCTGGGATGAAGAATGAGGCATGGCATCACTACTTAGTTTAGAAGCCTATTTGAAAATGCTTTCAGATGTGGAAGAAGACCCTGATGTAAGGATTATCATTTTAGAAAAGCCATATAAGTCCCCAAAGCAAAAGAAACAATGTTTTTGGAGTGTTCTGTAGTTGGTGTTACCATGTTTTTCTTTTAGTATTACAGAATGGCTTCTTGATTATCAAGAAAAATTAAATAATGGCCAATAAAAATCCTCCCTAGCCCACTCACAGCCTTTCAGAGAGAAATGAAAGAAAGACACCTAAGGGGGACAGGGGACTTATGGATGCAGTAGGCAAATGTAAAAGTGGCCCTGATTGCTCTTTTCCTGTTTTTAGTCACAAGGCAGAACACTCTTGGGTGAAGGAAACAGATGTATATGAAGATACTGAGCCTTCTTGCACTGTACTACAACTTGGATGATACTGTGCCCCCATTTTTCTTCATTGCCTAATTGTTATGGGAGAACTTATAGAAATAGTCGTATTTTCAAAGATTGTCTGAGCAAGCAAGGTGTAGCAGCCAGGGAACCTATTCTTTGGTTGACCTCACAGAATAACTAAGACTCAAAAGACTGATAACACTAAGTGCTGACAAGGATATAGAGCAACAGAAACACTTATGGATTGCTGGTGGGAGTTCAAGATAGTATAACCATCTTGGAAAACAGTGGTAGTTTCTTATGAAGTTAAGCATACATTTACCTTACAGCTTGCAATTCCTTCCACTCCTAAAGGAATTGTAAACATATGTACACTCAAAGACTTTTACAAAAACGTTCTTAAGAGGTTTTGTTTGTAATCACTGCTCCACTTCTATGTATTTACCCAAGAGAAATGAAGGCATATGTCCATTCAAGGACTTATGCACAAATGTTAAGAACAGCTTTATTTAAAATAGCCCCAAATTGAAACAACCCAAATATTCATCAGTTAGTGAATAGATCAACAAATTGTCATATATCCATAAAATGGAATATACTACTAAGCAATAAAAAAGAATGAACTCTTAATGCAACAGCATAGATGTATATCAAAAGCACCATGCTAAGTGAAAGAAGCCAGAAACAAAACACTGCGTACTATATGATTCTATTAGCCAGAATCGACACCATAGCAATGGGTGTTTTTTGGTATATGATTCTATTTAGATGACAGATTTTAGATCAGTCGTTGCCAGGAATTAGTGGAAAAAAGGGAATCTCCAACCAAAACCTCGGCTGCTAACAAAAAGGTTGGCAGTTCAAACCCACCAGCCACTTCTTGGAAACCTGATAGGGCAGTTCTTCTCCATCATGTGTGGTCGCTGTGAGTTAGAATTGACTTGATGGCAACAGGTTTGGTTTTTTTTTTATAAAGAGACAGGAGGGAGTATTTTAGGGGAAGGAAATGTTCTGTATCTTGATTGTGGTGGTTATAATTGTGTACGTTTATAAAAATTTATCAAGTTGTACAATTGTGAATTAATCTCAAACGTTGTTACAGAAAAAATAAAGATATGGTCAAAGAAATTCCAGGAAAGCACAAACAAAAATAATGCAAGAATGGAAAATATTAGTGTCAAAGAAATTGAAATTTAATGTTAAACATACTGAACAGGTTATAAAGGGAAATTAGATGGCAATTAAGTGACAATAAAAAGCAATGTTCATGAAGATATGAGAGTCATAAACTATAAGCACCTGGCAATGTAGCAACTAAATTTATCAAGAAAAAAGCTGATACGCAAGAAGAGCTTGATGAACTACAATCACAGTGTGGGATATTCTGCTGCTCTTCTTTCAAAATCAACTGTAGTAAATAAAAAAGCAGAAAAAGTGAATGATGCAAAACCAATTTAACATGATAAATGCATATAGAACCTTCTGTATATACAGAAACTTTTCAGTCCTTGAAAAGAGAATATCACTTTTTCTCTTCTGTGCACATGGAATGTTTAAAATGTTGACCATGTACTTGGCCACCAACAAACAAACAAAAAGCAACTTTAGCTGGCTGACTTCATGAAACACAGTGGGGAATTTCTCTATTTTCCTGATGTCAGTGTTTATGTATAAGTAAACTAGAAAAATGAGTTTGGTAGGACCAGAAATACTGGTGAAAGTATGAAAGGAAAAAGGCAAGGTACTGAGCAATATGGGGGTGAGATTCTATTTCGGTTAAAAAACAGAAAGCAAAGAAAACACATCTAATAAATTAAAAAATAATAATTCTGCAAGTATTCGTGTGAGCAAGGAGGAAGTTGTGGTTGTGGAACGACACGTACAAGTTGTTAATGTTGATTACCTCAGAGGGTGACATGGGGCGGGGGAAGAGAGTTAGCGTTTTCTTTATATGATTTTGTAATGTGTCACATATTATTATATGGATTTATTGAAAATCTTAACATAAAAATCAATAAGAAAATATTAAATGATACAATGGATGTGTAAAGCTTCTGGGACTTTGCTTCATATATTTGTTGCCTTCCTTCTTTATTTTTTGTCCTTTGGTGAAATTTCAAGCTCCTTCGTTGTACTTTTGTGTTCCCTATTTATGCTGTTCCAAGAAAGGTGATTCAGCTGAATGCCAAAATTACTGAATAATATCATGTGCAAACAAAATTTTGCTGAAGATTATTCAAAAGCAACTGCAGGGAATTGCCAGAAATTCAAGCCAGTTTTAGAAGAGGACGTGGAATTGGGGCTATCATAACTGATGTCAGATGGATCCTGGCTGAAAGCAGAGAATACCAGAAAGATGTTTACCTGTGCTTTATTGACTATTCTAAGGCATCAGACTGTGTGGATCATAACAAATTATGGATAACATCGCAGAGAATGGGAATTAACTGTGCTCATGAGGAATCTGTACATGGGTCAAGAGGCAGTCCTTCGAACAGAACAAGGGGATACTGCATGGTTTAAAGTCAGGAAAGATGTGTGACAGGGTTGTATCCTTTCACCACACCTATTCAATCTGTATGCTGAGCAAGTGATCTGAGGAGCTGGGCTATATGAAGAACAGGGCATCAGGGTTGGAGGAAGACTCATTAACAACCTACACTATGCAGATGACACAGCCTTGCTTGCTGAAAGTGAAGAGGACTTGAAGCACTTACTGATGAAGATCAAAGACCACAGCCTTCAGTATGGATTACACCTCAGCATAAAGAAAACAAAAATTCTCACAACTGGACCAATGAGCAACATCATGATAAACGGAGAAAAGATTGAGGTTGTCGAGGATTTCATTTTACTTGGATCCACAATCAACAGCCATGGAAGCAGCAGTCAAGAAATGAAAAGACCTACTGCATTGGGCAAATTGGCTGCATGAGATCTCTAAAGTGTTAAAAAGCAAAGATGTCACCTTGACAACTAAGGTGCAGGTGACCTGAGCCATGATGTTTTCAATGGCCTCATATGCATGTGAAAACTGGACAATGAGTAAGGAAGACTGAAGAAGAATTGACTCCTTTGAGTGGTGGTGTTGGCGAAGAACATTGAATATACCACGGACTGCCAAAAGAAAGAACAAATCAGTCTTGGAAGAAGTACAACCAGAATGTTCCTTAGAAGTAAGGATGGCAAGGCTGCATCTTACATACTTTGGGCATATTGTTAGGAGGGATCAGTCCTTGGAGAAGGACATGATGCTTGGTAAAGCAGAGGGTCTGCGAAAAAGAGGAAGACCCTCAATGAAATGAGTTGACGCAGTGCTTGCAACAATGGGCTCAAGCACAGCCAACAATTGTCAGGAAGGTAAAGGATTGGGCAGTGTTTCATTCTGTTGTGCATTGGGTTGCTGTGAGTCGGAACTGACTTGATGACATCTAACAACAACAATTCACTAGTGTTTAGACTTTGGAGGAATGCAAAGTAGTTCTTTGCAGCATGACAATTGTAAAATAGCTGACCAGTTGCTTTTGAATCTGTTCTGAATCATGATGACCCCATGTGTGTCGGAGTAGAAATGTGCTCCAAAGAGTTTTCAATTGCTGATTTTTTGGAGGTAGATTGCCAGGCAAATTATCTTGAAGCAACTCTAGGTGGACTCGAGCTTCCACCCTTTTGTTCAGGAGCCGAGCGTGTTAATGATTTGTACCACCCAGGAACTAAACCAAACCTGTTGCCGAGGAGTCTCTTCTGGCTCATGGCAACCGCATGTGTTACGGTGTAGAAATACTCCATAGGGTTTTCTTGCCTGTACTCTTTACAGATTATGGCACCACTGGGTGGGTTCAAACTGCCAGCCTTTAAGAGTGCAAAGCATTTGTGCCACCACAGTGATTATTGTTGTTAGTTGCCATTGAGTTGGTTCCGACTCATAGTGACCCTTCTACAACAGAATGAAACACTGCCTGATCATGTGCCATTCTCACAGTCTCTGCTATGTTTGAGCCCCTTGTTGCAGACACTGTCAATCCATCTCGTCCAGGATCTCCCTCTTCTTCACTGACCCTCTACCTTACCAAGCATGATGTCCTTCTCCAGGGACTGGTCCCTCCCCATAACATGTGCAAAATATGTGAGACAAGTCTTGCCAGTGACTAGGGATCCTTAAATATCACTAAGCCCTAACTTACAGATCAGTCCTTCCTTCTGGTATATCTGTGTCTGTGTGTGTACATATCTTGGTGTGTATATATATGTATGTAACTTAATTCATGAGCTCATTCTATAAATTTTGTATTAATACTATATACTAGGCACTCTGCTAGGCCCTGGAAATACAATGGGGGAGTAAGCTGCCCAGCCCCTGCCCATGAGGACAGTACAGCCTGAAGGATGTACCCAGAAGGGGTAGGAGTTGCTCTGAGAAGAGACCTTTGAGCTACTATTAAAAGGGAATCTGGGCTAACAGCCTAGATGGAAGTTCTGAGAATTGAACCAGTCATTTAACAAAATCTTTTTTTTTTTTTATGCTAAGAAAGTAGAACATTACCAAATTTATGAAATTCTCTCTCATATTAACTGTAGCAGGAGCCCCAATCAGTCTTATGAGGGAATTTAGTTTCATTTGGCGAGAATAAGGTTAATATTCTATCATTGTCAGCAAATGCAACCATTGTTGTTCAGCCTGAGCAGTTAATTGCAGCTTGAAACACCATAGAGTGCTGCATATGGGGTTTTGTGCCACAGCTGAGTGGAGACCGTTCAGCATTCGAGATCTCTCTGGGCCCCTGAGGACCAGGAAAGGAAGTGACAGTCGCTTTATGGAATCTCCCCCTTGTCCTCAAATGCATTGCACAGCAAGAATTTCACCAGCTTTGTGTTAGAGCTTACTCTGCTTCAGCAGATGTCTACAGTCTTAAAGTAAGTCTCCCCCACCCCGACCCTATTTAATGATTCTTTTAAAAGTCCCTTTTGGCCACACACAGTAGTAACCTCCAGGTAACTAAAATGCCTCAGGGGAATCTGTGCAGACTTGGAACATGTTGGGGTGTTAACACAAATATCTGAAGTTACCCAGCTGTCTCTGAGGACTTGAGGAAACAAACATTTGGGGAGAAGAGCAGAACTGTGGCCCAGAGAAAAGGGACTTGATTATGAGGCTTGAGGAAGGCAGGATGGAAATCCTGTTTACTTCATGTAAGTAAGCCACTCAACTAATGCGACAGCTAGCTATTCAGATTGTCGGGCTTGAAGATTGTTAGAGCCCTGTGTTTAAATCCTTCCCATTCCCTATTTGTGTTTCCCGTCTTGGGTGTCTCTTGTGGAGCCTTGATGGTGCAATGGTTAAGAGCTAGAGCATGCTACAGCTGCTAACCAAAAAGGTCAGCAGTTCCAATCCACCAGCTGTTCCTTGGAAACCCTATGGAGTAGTCCTACTCTGTTATGGAGCAGTCCTACTCTGTCCTACAAGGTCACTATGAGCCGGAATCGACTTGAAGGCAATGGGTTTGGATTTTTTTTTTTTTTTTGGGTTTGTCTTTTAATCCAGAACTTTTCTAGAAGTTCTGGATTAAAAGGAAAACACCTGTCAGGAAAAACTGAAAGATGTTGAAATGGGCAAAGAAAGATGAGTGGGTGTCTTGCCTAGCTCATTCATCTTGGTTATCTCTCACTGTTTTGGCTCTGTAAATTGTATAAAACTGATAATAATGCTAATAATTTCATAGAAATGAAAGTGTGTCTAATGAAATGGCCTATGGAGACTCACTTTAAATTATTTGTAAATTAATTTCAGAGTTCCTTATTCCTTATATATGTGTCTGCTTTTTGATTCTCCTTTGATTGTGTTGTAACATCTTCCTAGCTACCACATTAATGAGTTATTGTATGAAAGGCATTATTTTTTAAAAAGTGTTATCCTTTAATATGCCTCTGGGAAAGATAATCATTATGCCCTTAAGGATAGCCCAAACAACATTCCACAAAGTACTACTCATTCCACTTGATGTTATTAGGGATTATTTGTGGGGCTGGGTGATCAATTCCATGATCAAGTGTGGAAAGTGCAAAATTAAACAAAACATTTACTACAAGATTTATCAGTCTTAAATACGTTAAGGAGAAGGGTATATTTTGTTGTTTCCCCAAATCACTTTATCATGGAATGTTTGGGAAAGGCACTTTGAGAAATCCTCCCTCCAGGAATTGTTCACAAGAGTTTGATGCTGGTGGGGAAAGGCAGAAAATGTTAAAAATTGAAGAGAAGGAACTAAAGAAGAGGTACAAAGGAGCCAGAATAAACCTCACCTTTGTGGAATTTTGTCTAAGATTGCCCTTGATCAGTGATTGGCCACAGATGGTGTGTCCAAATCTCTGATACTTTCATGGTCAGAGAAATGTGTGCACGTACTAGTATATAGCTTCGTACAGGACTGTAGTGTACTGAGTGTATGCTCAGTGTTCCTGTGGCTGTCCCTAGGGCATCTGGGACCACTGAAGTCATGCCCAAACCTTGGATTGAACTTGGGCAGACCTATAAAGCTTACAACGCACCAATTTCAGTGGGTTTTGGGAGTGTGAGGAAGTCTGGTGTTGGTGAGAAATGAAGAATTGTGTCTTCTGCTCCTGATTATTCTGGAAGATCTGGAAGGTTCCCAGGTTCAGTAGGTCATAGGACATCCTTGATTGAACTTTCTACCTGAAGTTGTTGGTGTGGGGGCTAGGAATCAGGGGACATGAGCTCAGAGACTTCTATTTTCAAGAATCCCTAAAGAGGTGTCCCTAGACTCTGACTACATGGGTATGCCCTGAGACTTTAGCACCAGCCTAGGTTGACTGATACATATTTGTACCCCTAAGGTCTTCTTGGCATCTTGAAATTTTCCTCTGGTCCTAGAATTGAGCCAAGAGCATAGAAATCTAATTGAACAGCTGCAAGGTAGTTTTCACTGGCAATTGAGACACAATTTTGGTTCAAAACAAACATGTGCAGTGACTTCTCTCTAATTTTCTGTTGACTATGTAAATGGGGAGTTTGTCTTCACTGTTGAAGCTCTGTTGTTTACAATCTTGGATTATTCTAGAAAAGGCAATTGCATGGCAGTGATTGATGCTAAGGGAGCCCTGGTGGTGCAGTAGCCAACTGCTCCGTTGCTAACCAAAAGGTAGGCAATTTGAACCCACAAGCCACTCTGCAGGAGAAAGATGTGGCAGTTTGATTCCATAAAGATTACAGCCTTGGAAACCCTGTGGGGCAGTACTACTCCGTCCTATAAAGTCAAGACTCAATGGTAATTGATTTGGTTTTATTATTTGATTGCTGCTGTAATCTTAACAGAAGTCTCCTGCAGAAATCATGGATTCCATTAAACTCTGGGTGCCAATACTAGGAAGCAGATGCAGAAACCCAGGGAGAACTTTGGTGGGAGGCTAGTGGTGATAGACACAGCAGCAGCACAGATCTTATGTAGCCTGGCTTGGACAGTGCTTGAAGAGTTACCCTTCTTGCCCCAGCTCCTGGGTTGTCCCCTTCAAAATCAGGAGGATATTTCACTAACAAGACATAATCCAGGCTCTTAATATCCCACTCTTGTAGAGGAAGGCTCTGATTTACTTTCTGAGAGGTTTTTTCCCCCTGATTTAAAAATAATTCATTTTTTTAATTCAACAAGCACTTAACGAATATCTATACAATGTGCCAGACAGTACTCACATTCATTTAAAATATTTTGGAAAACAGTAAAAAGTACAAAGATATAAATTAAAATCATCAATTAATCTCATTACTCAGAGGTAGCCAATACTAAAACTCTCGTGTATGTTCTTCTAGTCTTATCCACACATACATATTATATATGCTTTTTTCAAAGAATTACCATCATTACAGTATATTGAATTTTATATGCTGATTTTATTCAGTTGAACATTTTCCCATGATATTAAATATTATTCAAGGGCATTTTTAGTCAACAATATTTAATTTTGTTGATTTAATCAGTTCCCTATTTTTATTACAGTTGCTTCCAAGCCTTTGCTCTCAGAAGTAATAATCCAGTTAACACTGTTTTACATAGGGCTTCAATCAAATCTCTGACGATTGCCTTAGGATAAGTTTCTTAATGTAGAATTACTATTTCAGAGGGCATGCATATCTTTCATCCTCTTGAAAGCTTTGGCCATATTACATTCTTACAAACAGTATGAAAACAGCCTGATATAATATTTTTATGGCACAGCCACAAGCACATGAAATCACTGGGAGAACTTTGAGCAAGAAGGTAGGTAGGGCCTTGATAAGCTGCTTGTTCTTTTTCTCCCCAATGGCCTTTTTCTCTGGCCTGAGGGAGGGAACGTGACCAGAGATCCTGACTGTGTCCTGCTGTCCTCTGTGTAGCCTGTCCCTGGCCATGATCCTACTATCTGGGAGGACATCTGGGGAGCAGGATGTTGTGTTCCAAGGGTCACTCTGCCTGTGGAGGCCTGAAGCTGGTCACTCTCTGGCCAGACTCTGCGGATTCAGATCAGCCCCAGTCTGTTGCCAGACTCCAGCTTAAGGAGCAGTTGGGGGCAGATTCCCATTGGTATCTGCTCTGTATTTGAACAGACTTCTAGTCATCACCAGCATGTTCCTTGATAAGTCCTGAGCATTCAGGAAGGCAGGAAAGGTGAAGAACTCATACTCAGAAACAGAGCAAAATTAGCCCGTGGAGCTCAGACAGCCCAGAGCTAATGAAACACATGTTTTTCTGCTTCTCTGCTTGATTCTGGTTGTAGGATGTGATAACTGGGCCACACATTTGCCACATCTTCTCCAATTCTGATGCTTTTTGAGAGTGAACTTTTGTAACTTGTTCCTCTATCATTCAAGCATTGGTAATTGTTATCATTTTCTGTGTTATATTTATTTGGTGCAAATGTCTAAGTAAGCATAAAACTTTGTGCAGTATTAAGTGGTTAGTCAGCAGAAGCCCATGAGAATCTTGTCTGGCAGATTTGATATAATGTGTTTTTTACATTATTTTATCATGCATTGTTTTTAAAGGCCAGGGTTTTGACAAGCTACTGTTATAGAAGTAGCCTGCCAGCAAGTTCACCTTGTAATTGAAATGTCCCACAAATAGGGATTTTTGTTTGTATGTGTTTGTGCTTCTATTTTAAATACAAAATTTTAGGCCTCATATCTTTAAAATATTTTCTGAATTGTAAGATTAATTTTAGGTTAGTTTAGGAAACTTAACCAATCATCAGGTATAAATAGGCGCATAGTTTCTTAATTCATTAATTTACTAGATGATCAACTAAGAAACTGTTGAACTACTGAATGTTTTATTAACTTATTAAAATCAAAACCGTCTCTCTCAAAACTATAATGAGATTTCATCTCACTCCAACAAGGCTGGCATTAATCCAAAAAACACAAAATAATAAAAGTTAGAGAGGGTGTGGAGAGATTGGAACACTTCTACACTGCTGGTGGGAATGTAAAATGGTACAACCACTTTGGAAATCGATTTGTCACTTCCTTAAAAAGCTAGAAATAGAACTACCATATGACCCAGCAATTCCACTCCTTGGAATATATCCTAGAGAACTAAGAGTCTTTACACGAACAGATATATGCACACCCATGTTTATTGCAGCACTGTTTACAATAGCAAAAACATGGAAACAACCAAGGTGCCCATCAATGGATGAATGGATAAATAAATTATGGTATATTCACACAATGGAATACTACGCATCAATAAAGAACAGTGAGGAATCTGTGAAACATTTTGTGACGTGGAGGAACCTGGAAGGCATTATGCTGAGTGAAATCAGTCAGTCGCAAGAGGACAAATATTGTATAAGACCACTATTATAAGAGTTTGAGAAATAGTTTAAACTGAGAAGAAAACATTCTTTCGTGGTTACGAGAAGGGGGAGGGAGGGAGGGTGGGAGAGGGGCATTCACTAATTAGATAGTAGATAAGAACTACTTTAGGTGACGGGAAAGACAGCACACAATACAGGAGAGGTCAGCACAATTGGACTAAACCAAAGGCAAGAAGTTTCCTGAATAAACTGAATGCTTCAAAGGCCAGCGTGGCAGGGGTCTGGGGACCATGGTTTCAGGGGACATCTAAGTCAATTGGCATAATAAAATCTATTAAGAAGACATTCTGCATCCCGCTTTGAAGAGTGGCATCTGGGGTCTTAAACGCTAACATGCAGCCATCTAAGATGCATCAATTTGTCTCAACCCACCTGGATCAAAGGAGAATGAAGAACATCAAGGACACAAGGTGATTACGAGCCCAAGAGACAGAAAGGGCCACATGAACCAGAGACTACATCATCCTGAGACCAGAAGAACTAGATGGTGCCCAGCTACAACCAATGACTGCCCTGGCAGGGAATACAACAGAGAACCCTTGAGGGAGCAGGAGAGCAGTGGGATGCAGATCTCAAATTCTCATAGGACCAGACTTAATGGTCTGACTGAGACTACAAGGACCCCGGTGGTCATGGCCCCCAGACTTTCTGTTGGCCCAGGATAGGAACCATTCCCGAAGCCAGCTCTTCAGAAAGGGGTTGGACTGGACAATGGGTTGGAAAGGGATGCTGGTGAGGAGTGAGCTTCTTGGATTAGGTGGACACTTGAGACTATGTTGGCATCTCCTGCCTGGAGGGGAGATGAGAGGGTGGAGGGGGTTAGAGGCTGGTGAAAAGGACACAAAAAGAGAGAGTGGAGGGAGAGAGCGGGCTGTGTCATTAGGGGGAGAGTAACTGGGAGTGTGTAGCAAGGTGTATGGGGGTTTTTGTGTGAGAGACTGACTCGATTTGTAAACTTTCACTTAAAGCACGATAAAAATTATATTAAAAAAAAAAAAATCTCTCCGCAAATAGAGCAAGACCCTTCATTTCTCTCTCTTTTCTCTTTCTCCTTCCCTTCTCCATTCCCCTCCCTCAGCGTCCCACTACCAAATCATAATTCTAGGTTTATTTAGTATAAATGGACCAAAGATGAGTAAACAGGTAAAATTGTCACCTTTTTTCTTAAATGTATTTTAACTGTACTTTCTAATGAAATTAGAAACAAAAACCAAAACTTCAGTGTGTGATAAAACTGAACCTTCGGTGTCTGATAAAAGTCAAAATTACATTAATTGATTAATCAAGCTTTATTTTTTGTGTTTAACAATAGTTAACAATAGCTAAATTTATTTCTTGTTTTCAACAACTTAAAACACTTGAGTTTATGAGCAAAACATAAACAGAATCACTGAACCAAAGCATATTTGAGGGACCTTAGGAATTGCCTAATTTAAATGTCTTTGTTTTACAGATACGGAAACCAAGTTCTTTTCTTTGGAGAATTTCACTCATAACATCAAAGATTAAGATTCCCTCCACACAAAATAAACATCACAGATTAGCTTTGCCTCTCATCACATCTCTGTGAAGTATTTTCAACATTTGCATGATGAACTTCTAATGCTTTACATTTTTCTAGTGTCTTTGTACTGTTATCAGAAAGCTCAATTTCACATATTTAAAACATTGAATACTTATTCTGGGACTGAACTACAGTACACACAATTAAGTAAAGTAACATCTCTTTAAAAAAACTATATTTTTAAGTGTGTACAGGTAGACGCTGGCTTACAACATATTTTGAGTTACAATGAACTCCACTTATGACCATCCTTTTTTTTTTTTTGGTACATATTATTGTTAGTAATAAGTACTACATACAGTGTTGCAATGTGTAATTTGGTGATGTTATCATTCTCATGCAAACCCCCAAAGACAAATAAAGATGGCATTTATGAAGATACTGATGATAAAAGGCAAGAATAGAATTTTAAAAAATGAGGTATTTGACTTATGCCAGAACTGACTTAGGACAGAGCTTTCATAATGGAACCCCGTCCTAAGCTGGGGACTACCTGTATGTATTAAGCATAGTCAGTGAAAGATTTAAAAAGGCTAACCCTCACTTGGAGCCCTGGTGGCATAGTGGTTAAAGAGCTTGGCTGCTAACCAAAAGGTCAGCAGTTCAAATTTACCAGCTACTCTTTGGAAACCCTCTGTAGCAATTCTACTCTGTCCGTGGGGTCACTACGAGTTGAACTGACTCAACGGCAATGGGTTTTTTTTTTTTTTTTTTAAATCCCTCACTTAACACACGCATAAGTTGCACAGAGTCCTCAAATTCTTAGAGCAGAGCTTAGAGACTGGACACTAATATTCCAAAGGGCTCCTATGAAATAGGAGCTTTGTAGGTGGACTTTCTGTGACAGATGCTAGAAATCTTTTTTTTTTTTTTCCTGCATTCCAGGCCTAGCAGAGAGAAAAGTCATGGATCAGTTTAGGAGAAGAGCTTGTCTGAAATCCTTGTCGGGATGTAAATCCACTTCAGATGGAGAGCCTGCAGTTTTTGTGCAGAAGGGAGTCGTAGTCTTAGGAGACATATTAGTGTATTTTGCTATTTTTTAAAAGTTACGCTTTATGAAAAGGGATTATAAGACCTTTCGATCCAGTATATATAAAGCTGTTGATGCGTTAAGAACTGTGGTTAAGGAGAGTCAATGTTTTCAAAATAAAGAACTGATTATGAAGAAGGAAACCATGGAGGAGCAATCAATTGGAAGGAAAACTAGAATTTGAGGGTGGGAATTGTTGGGGACCCTCCTTCTAGAAGCTGCATTTGTAAGTTCTCCGTGTGGGTCTGATGTTTATCGAAACTTTGGGACCTCTGCCCTCTGTACCTGCCCATCATTTTCCCTTTCTGCCAGACAATGGTCACAAAGATATGGGACCTCTAGAGCTCAGAAAACTGGAAACAAACACACAGACTTTTGGAATGTGAAATCATGGTTTTGTTTGGCAACATTTAAGACAAGACAAAGCAGAAAGAAGCTGCTAAGAGTTAAGGATAAACCGCTCAGGAAAGTTATTTATTTGGTAAATATATACGTAACATTTATGGATTTGGTAAAATATATATAACAAAAAATCTGTCAGTTCAGCCATTTTTGCAGTTCAGTGGCATTGATTCCATCCATCATATCGTGCAACCATTACCACTATCCTTTTCAGGACAGGGGTTTGACACAAAGTAGGCCCTAAAGCTCTGTATTTTTCCATGAAGGGGTCTGATTGCAAGATGTTCATTAAAGAAGTACTGGGAAAAAATATACATATTTAGGCTTGGAAGAAGAACTAAAAAAATAATTTCAAGTATGCAGTGGTTTATGTGCTCATTAAGATGGAGAAAGGTATGAACATATAGTGAGGTTCTCACATTATGAAGTTTTGTTCTACGTGTGTCAGCTTTTGAAGGATTGCAGGGAAATTCAGGTTGATTGTTCGGTTAGTCATACCCGACTTTTCAGACACAAAGCTGTATCTGAGGTAATTGTTACGATGGCTTTTTTTCCCTGCCCAGCATACACCTGCTCTATACCCTACCCTTCTGGTAGAAGTACCCCCTTTCCTTTGAGGAATAGGACAGCCCCCGTTCCAATCACACTGAACACTGTGACTTTCTCCTCCCTTACCAGCTGGGGTGAACACTTGTTTCATGCCTGGGCTAGCTGAAACCCTTCCAGCAGTTTGTCATTCTGAATGGGGAGGGTTGCTTCTTTCTTTCTCCTTGGGCTGTGAGTTCTAAGTATGTGTCCCCGGAACAGTCAGCAGCCATGTTGTCTGAGGAAAGGAGGGAGAGAACTAAAGACAAGAGCTTGTGAGAGTGATAAAGAGAGGAAGCCATAATGCTCTGTGTCCTTGGATCCAACTCATTTTGAATCCAATATTACCTGTATCTTTAGGATTTGATTACATGAACCAGTGTGGTCCCCTTTGTGCTCAAGCTAGTTGAATGGCTTTTTGTCCTCTGCAGAAAGAATTCTGATTAATACTCAGTGATAGCATAATGACTTGCACAATTGGTACTTCAGAAGAAACACCTTTAAATTAGTCAAACAAGCAGATGACGAAGTTTGAGAGAATATATTCTACATGACACCCCTTTGGGGTTGAAAGATAGAACCAGTGCTTATTTCAGATTAAGTGGATTCATTCTAGGAAGTCATTTTGTACATAGTTACACTTTGGGAAATGGGATTTGATAAAGGTATATTTGAATTCATGCAGCAATGAGTCGTATTTTACTTGAGTTGGTGGACTAGATGGGGAAACAGAAGGTCAACGAGAGACATTCGTGCTTTCAAGTGTGTAAACTCTTATATTTGAAGAGATATGTTGTTGTTGATAGGTGCCATCTAGTCGGTTCTGACTCATAGTGACCCTATATACAACAGAATGAAACACTGCCCTGTGCCATCCTTACAATCATTGCTATGTTTGAGCCCATTGTTGCAGCTTCTGTGTCAATCCATCTCGTTGAGGATCTTCCTCTTTTTCACTGACACTCTACTAAGCATGATGTCATTTTCCAGGGACTTGCCCCTCCTGATAACATGTCCAAAGAAGGTGAGATGAAGTCTTGGCATCCTTGCTTCTAAGAAGCATGCTGGCAGTATTTCTTCCAAGACAGATATGTTCATTTTTCTGGCAGCCCATGGTATATTCAATATTCTTCACCAACACTCCCGTTCAAAGGTGTCAATTCTTCTTCAGTCTTCCTCATTCATCGTCCAGGTTTTGCATGCATGTGAGGCGATTGAAAACACCATGGCTTGGGTCAGGCGCACCTTAGTCCTCAAACCGACATCTTTGCTTTTCGACACTTTAAAGAGGTTTTTTTTTTTTGCAGCAGATTTGCCCAATGCAATGCATTGTTTGATTTCTTGACTGCTGCTTACATGGGTGTTGATTGTGGATCCAAGTAAATTGAAAACTTCAACCTTTTATTCATTTATCATGATGTTGCTTGTTGGTCCAGTTGCGAGGATTTTTGTTTTCTTTATGTTGAAGTGTCATCCATACTGAAGGCTGTAGTCTTAGATCTTCATCAGTAAGTGCTTCAAGTCCTCTTCACTTTCAGCAAGCAAGTTTGTGTCATCTGCATATCTCAGGTTGTTAATGTGTCTTCTTCCAATCCTGATGCTGCATTCTTCTTTATATAGTCCAGCTTCTCAGATTATTTGCTCAGCATACGGATTGATTGAATAAGTATGGTGAAAGGATACAACCCTGGCATACATCTTTTCTGATTTTAAGCCATGCAGTATCCTCTTCTGTTTAAACTACTGTCTCTTGGTCTATGCACAGGTTCCACCTGAGCACAATTTAATGTTCTGGAATTCCTGTTCTTCACAATGTTATCTATAGTTTATTATGATCCACACAGTTGAATACCTTTGCATAGTCAATAAAACATAGGTAAATATCTTCCTGGTATTCTCTGCTTTCAGCCAAGATCCATCTGATATTAGCAATGATATCCTTTGTTCCACGTTCTCTTGTGAATCCAGCTTGAACTTCTGGCAGTTCCCTGTCAATGTACTGCTGCAACTGCTTTTGAATGATCTTCAGCAAAATTTTACTTGCGTGTGATATTATTAAGTAATTTTCCACGTTCTGTTGGATCGTATTTCTTTACTATTGGTACAAATATGAATCTCTACCAGTTGGTTGGCCAGTGTCTTCATCATCTAGTGCTGCTGTAACAGAAATAACACAAGTGGATGGCTTTAACAGTTTATTTTCTCACAGTATGGTAGGCTAGAAGCCCAAATTCAGGGCGTCAGCTCCAGGGGAAGGCTTTCTCTGTTGGCTCTGAAGGAAGGTTCTTGTCATCAGTCTTCCTCTGGACTAGGAGCATCTCCACGCAGGAACCCTGGGTCCAAAGGACGTGCTCTGCTCCCAGTACTGCTTTCTTGGTAGGATGAGGTCCCCAACTCTCTGCTTGCTTCTCTTTCCATTTATTTCTTGTAAGATGGTACAGGCCACACACCAGGGAAACTCCCTTTACATTGGATCAGGGATGTGATCTGAGCAAGGGTGTTATGTCCCATCCTAATCCTCTTTAACCACAGGCAGAGATTATGATTTACAACATATAGGAAAATCACAAAATGAAAGATAGCCACCCAATACTGGAAATCATGCCCTAACCAAGTTGACACATATTTTGGGGGGACACAATTTAACCCATGACAGCCACGTAACTGTTTTCCAAATTTCTTGGCATAGATGAGTGAGCACCTCCAATGTCGGTGTCCGTTTGTTGAAACATCTCATTTGGTATTCTGTGAATTACTAGAGCCTTGTTTTTTGCCAATGTCTTAAATGCAGCTTGAACTTCTTCCTTCAGTACTATTGGTTCTTGATCATATGCTACCTTCTGAAATGGTTGAACACTGACCAGTTCTTTTGGCACAGTGACTCTGTGTATTCTTTCCATCTGCTTCCTGCATCATTCAATATTATCCCAGTAGAATCCTTCAATATTGCAACTCGAGGCTGGAAATTTTCCTTCAGTTCTTTCAGCTTGAGAAATGCTGAGTGTTCTTTCCTTTTGGTTTTCTAACTCTAGGTCTTTTCACATTTCATTAAAATACTTTGTCTTCTTGAGCTGCCTTTTGAAGTCTTCCTTTCAACTGTTCTACTTCATCATTTTTTATTTCACCTATTTTGAATAAATAGATCAGCTCTTTTAAACTTCTTGCCCTTATCTTGTGATATTAGTCAGTGGCTTAAAAAACTAGCTGGGACAGCTTTGCTTCAGCTCATTTCTTTGTCTTTTAGAATAAGAAAGGTTCTTTCTCTGGCTATCATTGTTTAGGTAAAATTTTGACTAAAGGAAGGGAGTAGATAAGATCAATGGTTGAAAACCTGGAGTCTCCAAAGACAGTAATTGATATGGGAAAGCTATTTTCAATATTTCAAAAATCCTAAGGCTGGTAGATAATAAAGGCATATGTTTGGTAGAAAAAAATATTCTTGAAGATAAGGCTATGTAGGAGAGAGAATAAAAGGAGTTGACAGAAAGTTCAGAAATTACAACCAGATGCCCTTCGGTGACATTCCTTCCCGTTACGCTGACGTGATTAGAGCCAGGGAATTTTAAGACAGTATAAGCTTCTTTGTACAATAGGGTTTAAAATACATATATTTCTTTTTGGCCCAAACTGTTCTTTCACTGTGTGCTTATTTTTGTAATAGATTAAATAGAAAAAAAATTTTCTCATACCAATTTACCATTGCATTCAAAACCATTCACCAGGCTTGCTTACTGGTTCATTTTTGTTTCCACCTTTGGAGTAAACCAAAAAACCAAACCTGTTGCCATCAAGTCGATTTCAACTCATGGTGACCCTGTATGACAGAGTAGAACTGCCCCCATAGGGTTTCCAAGGAGCAGCTGATAGCAAAATTGTATTTCTCATCCCAGAGTCACCAGTAGCTCTGTGCTTCCCCTGCCATCAGCCTGAAGAACCTCCAAACTCCTCATTCCTGCCCCTTCCTACTGCTCTGTGCTCACACTTTTTTAAAACAAATCTGCTCTCTGCCTTTATCAGAAGGCTAACTTGATGAACTCTGTCTTGGGAGTCACTTATAAGGCTGATGACCCAAGGATGCCAGTCCATGTGGGAGTTTGTCCCATAAGCAGAGGGATGGAGCAGGATTTGGAAGTGTTGAGGAGGCCTGGGATCAAGATAGGCTGTTTGGTGGATAGTGGCCTTGAGCAGCAGGGAAATTGTGTGGGTAGAGGATAGTTCAAGGGCAGGGATATTGGCTGACAAAGGAACTGATTTGGATGATGAGGTTTGGCGAATACGGGGGAAGTAGAGGAATACTGAACAGCTGGTGCAGAGAGTGGAGGAAGAAAAGAGCTAGGGGAGGCAGGGGGTTAGGCAAGAGTCAGTCGTTTGGTGTGGGTGGTTAGGGTCATTTTATCCATCAGTCTAGCTTCTTGAATATTTAAAAATAGGGGCTTGAAGTCATAAATAGAGACTTCAATCGTTTGGCAGTACTTGAATGATTAGCATGTAAACCTCCCCTTGACATAGTATTTGACTATATGTTTGGGTCACATATTCAGATGACAGATATTATTAAGGAAACTTCTGAATCTTTCATTTATTATAAAATAATTGTTTCCAGGCTTGATGTTCAATTACTCTCTTACTTGTGACATTTTCTGGCCACACCGCTGAGAACTATAATAATTTTAGTGGTGTTATGTAGGGGCCAACTGATCTACTCCAGCTAGGAAGGACTGACAGGCACAGGAAATGCACACAGCTCAGTGTTTCTCAAAGTGTGGCCCTCTGACTGCCTGTGTTAGAATCACCAGGACCTGTCTCTAAAAGTGCCCGTCCCTGGGCTCTGATTCAGATAGGGCCATATTGGGGGATGTAAGCTTTTAACAGCATCCACAGATAAATCTGATTCACATTCAGTTTGAGAATCTCTTATCTGGACAATTACTGTGTTTTTAATGAAAGAGGGCTCTTTATTAAAATAATAACACACGCTATCATTCGCGTTGACTTTTCCTACTGTAAAAGGCCCAGAATAAGGATGGTATATTTGTCCCACTTTGTTTGGCATGTGTAAATTTAGGACTATCTGTTACACTAAATTGGGTTTTCATATATATTGTAAGATTTCTGGGCATAGAATTATATTAAAACCCTAACTACCATAAAGCAATATTTCTGAGGGTGATATGTGAAGCTAGTTGTTATGGATCAAATTGTGTCCCCCAAAAATACGTGCATTGATTTTGCTAGGCCATGGTTCCCAGGATTGTGTGATTGTCCACCGTTTTGTCATCTGATGTGATTTTCCTATGTGATGTAAATTCTAGCTCTATGATGTTAATGAGATGGCATTAGTGGCGGTTATGTTAATGAGGCAGGACTCAATCTGCAAGATTAGTTGTGTCTTAAGTCAATCTCTTTGGAGATATAAAAGAGAGAAATGAGCCGAGAGACAGAGGGACCTCATTTCACCAAGAAACAAGAGCTAGGAGAATAGCGTGTCCTTTGGACTCAGGATCCCTGTGTTAAGAATTTCCTTCACCAGGGAAGATTGATGACAGGGACCTTCCCCCAGACCTGACAGAAAGAGAAAACCTTCCCCTGGAGCTGGCATCTTGAATTTGGACTTCTAGCCTCCGAAACTGTGAAAGAATAAATTTCTCTTTGTTGAAATCATCCAATTGTTGTATTTCTATTATAGCAGGACTAGATAACCAAGACAGCCAGATTACAGAAGCTGCCTATGTGGTACTTGCCCTGAGTTTGGCCCAGTGTGGCCTGATTACTGACTGTCTCATCTTTTCTAGATGTGTGTTGTGTAAATATCTGGTCTGAGGTAGAAAGCTTTGGCTCCACTCAGCGGAAGTGAACTGCAGGACTGACTTCCCTTGGGCATTTAGGCTCTGTGCTCAATCTGTGATTCAGGTGCTTATAGGATGTCCTTCTCTGTTAGGAGTCAGTTTAGCAACACTTCAGTTCTTCCAGTATATCTGTCAGCAGCTTTTATCTGCTTTGGTTTAGACAAGGCACTTTGCTTAACCTCAGTAATGATGCTATTAAGAGTTTTTCCATAATGTTATTAATTCAATTTAAATTTTCAAAGTTCCAATTTCTTTTGTTCTTATACATGGGAGCTATGCTGGCGTGAGCCATTGTACCACAGAAGAGGTGATACATGCATTATTCTCATTAGCACACAAAATAATCCCAGGTGGTTTCTTGCCTGAAAAGCCTATCCTGTGGAAAGGAGAATGCCCCATGCATACCATCACAGGTCCAGGGAGCCCACCAAAGGTGCATGCTGAGTATCTCCCACACAGAGAACCATCAGAACAGCCCTAAGTGCAGTTCATAAGAGTTGCTAGAGCAGAATTATATTCTTTTATTCAGAATCATTCAGCTTCTATGGAATAGACATCTACAGTTTCTAAAACCTGATTGTATACCTACACAACTTTCTGGGTTTAGTTGAATGTATCACCAATTTGCTGAAGAAGAGGTGAGAAAGATCCCAGTGCAATTCTTTCACATGTTCAATTTTAGAAAATAATCAGGTTGTGCCGAATCCTTCCACGAGGCTTTTGGGAAGATGCTCAATAGAGAATCCTTAAATAATTAGAACAGGTTGTATGCTGATCTGCTTCTAAACTAAGCCTGAACCTCTTCATCTCTTCCATCAATGCAGGACTTCGAAGGATTATTTTATGCTCAATGTTCCCAACTCCTTTCTCTCATCATGAAATCCAGTGAGGTGTGGTTTGGGGTCATGATCTCTGCCCTGTCCCTCCTCTTCAAAAGGGGCTTCCGAGCAGAAGCAGCCTTAGGTCTGTTGGGTTACTCCATAGTCTAACAAACAGCCCCAAACATTATCTGAAATATTAATGACTGAATTCAAAGCCTCTTGAAATATAGGGATCTTGATCGCATTTTTTATCATGCTAACTTTCAGTCTTCCGTGATAGAGTTACATTGAATTCTAGCCTCTTGTAATTAGAAGGGATCTAAAGTTTGAATCCCATCTCTGTCTCAGTTAAGTGAACCTTCAGCCTGTGTTGGAACACCTCCACTGTGCTAGTCATCTCAATGACCTTTCATATGTCATTGAAAGCGTGAACTCAAAGTTTGATGGGATTGTGCAGAAAAGCTTTGTGGAACATAGGCTAATGACTCTTCTTCAATAGATAAATCATGCTGTATATTTACTGAGCTGTGATACCTTCTATGTATCAATCCTTTTTGCCCTTTGCTTGCCCCGACACATATTCACTCTTTGCTTTCTTTCTCTCTTGTCCTATTCTTTTTTTTTTTTTTTTTTTAATTCTGCCACTCCCTTGAACCTCCTGTAGTCCCTATTGACTCCTGGAAAATCTCAACAACTTTGCTTGGCTTTCAACACTTTCCATCATCTATCTGCTCACCATAGAGCTCAGCCGAGGCTTTTTGGTTTCAAGAGCAGAAACCTACTCAATCCCACTCAAATGAAGCTTGGTGAAGTGTGTTACAACAATACAAAAACCAGGTAAACCTGGGCTCATGGGATTGGAGTTGAACACTGAGACACCTTTAGGAACCAAGGCTGCCTCTTGCACTATTATCTCTCTATCTATCTACTTCTCTCTTTTTACTTTGGTAAAATATATAGAATATAAAATTTGCCATTTGAACCATTTTCAAGTGTACAAGCCAGCAGCATTAATCATATTCACAATGTTACGCAACAATTATCACTGTTTGCTTCAAAACTTTTTCATATCCCAAACAGGAACTCTGTACCCATTAATTCTCCATTCCTCCCCTTCCTCCAGCCCATGGTAACTACTAGTAAACTTTCTTTATCTATGCATGTGTCTATTATGGATATTTCATATAAATGGGAGAATACAATATTTGTCTTCATGTGTATGGCTTATTTCACTCAGCATAATGTTTTCAAGATACATCCATGTCATATAGCATGTTTTAGAATTCGTTCGTCTTTATGGTGGAATAATTTATGTGTATGTCACGTTTTATTTACTCATTCATCTGATACACTTGGGTTTATATTTTTTGGCTACTGTGAATAATGCTGCAATGAACATTGGTGTATAAGCACCTGTTTGAGTTCCTGCTTTCAAGTATTTTCTGTAAATATCTAGGAATGGAATTGCTGGGTCATATGGTAATTCTGTTTAACTTTTGGAGGAACCTCCAAAGTGTTTTCCACACCAGCTGCACCATTTTACATTCCCACCAGCAATGCACAAAAGTTCTAATTTCTCCATGGCCTTGACGACACTTGTTATTGGTAATGACTTTGACTAATATTAGGATGATGCTGACCTCATAATATGAGTTCGGTGGTGTAACATATTTGGTGAGCATTTATGTTTGGTAGAATTTACCAGTGAAGTCACTTAGGCCTAGTATTAGTTTTATTTAATTTTTAAGGAAGGTTTTTAATTTTGAATTCAATTTCTTTGGTAGATATAGGTCAATTCAAATTTTTGATTTCTTAATGAGTGAGTTTTAGTAATTTCTGTCTTTAAAAAGTGTGCTCATTTTATCTAAGTTATTGAATTTATTTGCATGAGTTTTTAATGATATTCTCTTAATTAAATAAAGATTAATCTTTTTAACATCTGTGTGATCTATAGTGATGCCCTTTATACAATCCCTGGTATTGGTAACTTGTTCTCTCATTTTTTCTCAATCAGTTTAGCTAAAGGTTAATCATTTTGATCAATCTTTTCCAAAACCCACACTTTGGTTTAATTGACTTACTATTTTTCTGCTTTTTATTTCATTAATGTTTGCTCTTTACTATTTCATTCCTTCTACTTTGAGCTGAATTTGCTCTTTTTCTGTCTTTCTAAGCTAGGAGCTTACAGTTTTGATTTTGGACTTTCTTTTCTAAGTATCTAAAGTTACAAATTTCCTCCTAAACACTTATTGAACTGTACCCTGTAAATTGTAATAGGTTTGTTTTCATTTTCATTCAGTTCAAAATGTTTTTTAAATTTCTCTTTTGATTTATTTAACTCATAAATTATTTAGAATTGTTATATAATTTCTAAATACTTATGAATTTTTCATGTATCTTTATTTTAAGGGGGCCCTGATGGTGCAGTGGATAAGAACTCAGGCTGCTAACCAAAAGGTTGGCAGTTTGAATCCACCAGTGCCTCTTTGGAAATCCTATGGGGCAGTTCTACTCTGTCCAATAGGGTCACAACGAGTCAGAATTGACTATACGGCAACGGGTTTGTTGTTGTTGTTGTTTTGGTTTATTTTAAGAATCCAATTGCGTTGTAATCAGAGCTTGGTACAGTTTCAGTCCCTTTAAATTTCTTGAGATTTGATTCATATCTCAAAAGATTTTCTAATCTGGTGTATGTTTCATATCTATTCTATTCTTGTTGGGTAGAGTGTTCCATAAATTTTTCTTTATGATTTATCTGTTTACTTGCTCTATCAATTACTAAGAGGATTGTTGAATCTCTAACTCTATTTGTGGGTTTGTCTGTTTGTTCTTTAAATTTGGCCAGCTTTTGATTCATGTATTTTGAAGTTCTGTTATTGAGTGTATGTACATTTAGGATTGTCATGCCTCTTGATGAATTGGCCCCTTTATCATTATGAAATGCCTCACTTAATCCCTTGTAATAGTACTTGTTCTCAAGTCTACTTTGTCTGATATTAATATTGCCACTGGTTAGTTTTTGCATGGAATATGTATTTTTCATTCTTTTACTTTTAAACTTTTGGTGTCATTATATTTAATGCGGGTTTCTTGTATGCAGTTTATAATTGGGTCTTGCTTTTTCAACCAGCCTGACAGTCTCCGCTTTTTAAATGGAAAGCTCAGAATAATTATATATACACACACCCACACCCACACCCACACCCACACCTATACTTATATGGTTGGGCTTAAATCCTGCTACTAGTTTTCTATTTGTATCATTTGTTCTTTTGTCCTTTTCCTCTTTTGTTTTAACTGAACTTTTTATTTTTTTCTACTTTATCTTCACTATTGGATTATTAACCCCATCTTTTTATGTTACTTATTTATTTTTAGTGGTTGATATAGGTTTAAAATGCTCAGTTTTAACTTATCACAGTTTATTCTCAAATAATATTGAAATAACTTGCTAAATATGGTACCACTTTGTGTATGAGAACCTTGCAAGTTTGTACTTCTCATTTGCTCTTTTTGTTCTTTGTTTATATTACTCTGATACATTTTACTTCTACATAAATTCCACGACACATTTTAATTTATGCTTTAAACAGTGAATTATATTCTAAAGAATATTAAAAAAAATTAGATAATGTGTTTTATACTTAACCTACAAATTAATCACTTCTGGTTTTCTTCTTTTTTAAATCTAATTTTCCATCTCTCATGGATTGAATTGTGTCCCCCCAAAATGGGTCAACTTGCCTAGGCCATGATTCCCAGTATTGTGCGGTTGTCCACCATTTTGTAATTTGATGTGATTTTCCTATATGTTGAAAATCCTACCTCTATGATGATAGTGAGGCAGGATTGGAGGCAGTTATGTTAATGAGGCAGGACTCAATCTACAAGATTAGACTGGGTATTGAGCCATTCTCTTTTGAGATATAAAAGAAGCGAACAAAGAGACGGGAGGCCTCATACTACAAAGAAACAAGAGCTAAGAGAATAGTGTGCCCTTTGGACCTGGCGTCCTTGTGCTGAGAAGCTCCTCGATGGAGGAAGATTCATGACAGGGACCTTCCCATAGAGCTGACAGAAAGAGAGAGCCCCCCTGGAGCTGGCACCCTGAATTCAAACTTTTAGCCTGTTAGACTGTGAGAGAATGGATTTCTTTTTGTTGAAGCCATCCACTTGTGATATTTCCATCATAGCAGCACTAGATAACTAAGACAGAATTTGGTACCGAGGGCATGGGGTGTGTCTCTAACAGACACCTAAATGTAGAATCAGTTTTGAAACCATGAATGGATAGAGGCTGGAAGAGTTTTAAAGTGCCTAATAGTAAAAGCCTAGGTTGTCTTGAAGAGACTGTTGGTAGAGTTATGGACATCACCAAAGAAAATTCTGGTGAGCACTCAGAAGGAAGTGAGGAGAGCCGTTACACTGGAGATGGTGCAGGTGGCAAGAGGCAGCAGCAGAACCAGGAGACCAGCACCAGACAGCACTGGAGCCAACCCATAGAGTGAGAGAGCTGAGTGCCTTTGCAAACGAGGCTTCCTGGAGGAGTGGGGTGCTTCTGGCCACTGATCAGTGGAGCTAGGCTTGCCGACCCACAGAGCAAGAGAGCTGAGTGCCTTCCAGCCAGAGTGGGATGCCTCTAAGCACTTACTGGTGGAGCTATAGAGCTTTGGAACACTTGCCCCAGCAGGGCAGATGCAGACGATGAAGCCAAATGGGGCCAGGAAGCCAAGGAACCAAGAAGAAACTGAATAGACAAGGAACTCAGGGAGCAGAGCTACCTCAGTCTCAAAGGGGTAGGGCTGTCACCTCTCGGGTCTCAAAGGGTGGAGTCACCACAAAGATGGACTAGAATGGGGCCACCCAAATCCAAGGGAGCAGAGTTGCTGTTTCAGTGGGTCTGGAAGGCAGAGCTGAAGCCCAGGACCGAGGGGCCTCTGCTCAGAATCCAGAGACTGAGGCCGATACCTAGAGTCTGGAGGGCAAGGCCATTGTCTGAATGGTCTCAGAGAACAGGGATTTTTTTTTTTAAGCCTTGAAGGCGAATGTAATGTGTTCTTCTGACTTGCTGGGTACCTGTTATCCCTTCTTTCCCTCTCATTTGTGATGGAAATGTCTAGATTGTGCCTGTTCCACCATTGTACTTTGGAAGCAGATAGCTTGTATTCTAGATTCCATAGATGAAGAGGAATTTTTGGATTTGGGACTTAGAGTTGATTTAAGACTTTTGCTATGATATGGTGGGGTGAAAATGTTTTACACATGGCAAGGACGTGAATTTGTGTGTGGGGGGGCAAAGAATGGAATGTCATGGATTGAATTGTGTCCCACAAAAATGTGTGTCAACTTGGCTAGGTCATGATTCTCAGTATTGCATGATTGTCCACCATGTTGTGATCTGATGTGATTTTCCTGTGTGTTGTAAATCCTACCTCTGTGATGTTAATGAGGCAGGATTAGAGGCAATGAAGCAGGACTCAATTTACATGATCAGACTGTGTCTTGAGCCAATCTCTTTTGAGATATAAAAGACAGAAGTGAACAGAGAGACAGGGGAGCCTCATATCACCAAGAAACAAGAGCCAGGAGAATAGCGTGTCCTTTGGCCCCTGGGTCTCTGCAATGAGAAGCTCCTAGACCTGGGGAGATTGATGACAGGAACTTTCCCCCAGGGCTGACAGAGAGAGAGAGAGAGAGAGCCTTCCCCTGGTGCTATTTCTTATCTTTTTTTTTTTTTTTCCATCATAATATGCTCCACCCCAGCTACTTTTGTGGCTTTCTCTTTATCACTGATGTTCAGCAATTTGATTTACTTTGATGATTTTCTTTCTGTTTATCCTGCTTGAGTTTCATTGATCATCTTGGATCTGTGGGTTGTTATTGTCAAATCTGGAAATATTTTGGTTATGGAGGTATTTCTTTTCTGTTTCCCCTCATTTCCTTCTGGGACTCTAATTACATATACATTAGATTGCTTGCAGGCAACATTCAGTCTTAACTTCTGTCTGTGGTTCCTTTTGGATAATTTTTATTGCTGTGTTTTCAAGTTTACTGGTATTTTTTTCAGTGTTTAATCTGCAGTTATTCCAGTCTACTGCAATGTTCATTTTCACTGTTATAATTTTCATCTCCAGAAGTTCATTTTGGCTCTTTTGTATGTTTTCTGTTTCTTTTCTCACTGTGTTTGTTTTTCTTTAATTCCTTCATCATATTTCTATCACACGTTCCCATGGTACTTTATATTTCCCTTTCTATGATATTCAGCACAAATTTTGATTTTTGTGTTTTACATACTTGGCATTTATTGATAGATTTTAGTATCTCAGGGACAATGGCCAAGTCTGTCTTGTTTACCAAGATGCTCTCAGAATTTAGCAGGGCGTCTGCCGCAAAGTAAGAGCTCAATAAATAGGCATTGAGATGGTAAATGAGTGAGTGACTAACTTTTAAGAAGTCTTATTTTCTATTCCCCAAATTCTAACCTCACTGACATGGAAACTTAAACCATGGTATAAAATCACCAAAAGGCCTGAGAAATAAGAATCAAAGACAATAAATAGTTAATCCTAATGATTAAAGAGAGTGAAAAATCATTATCTTAACAGCTGGGGTGAAGTTGATACTCTTAAGGCACAAATTAGCAGGATACAGGGCTGAACTGCAAAGCAGGCCAAGAGGTTTTTTAAGAACAAAGATGTCTAATACACATTTTTAAAGTTCTTCAGTTTGCTACCATGTAAATCCCATCTGTTACTCACGGAAAAGACTCAAATGCGTGTGTGTGCGAGAGAGAGAGAGAGAGGAAGAAAGAGAGAATAAATACCCATCAACGGAAGGAATGAAGTCCTGTGTTTAGACCTGCAATTGCTGTTGGGAATAAGAATAGCAAGACGATCTAGAAACTAGCTAGTTGGGTGAGAACTTGGAACCAGAAGTAACAAGGGTGTAAGCACTCTCCTGCCCTCCCAGAAGTTTGCAGAAATCTTGGGAGGTCATGAGACTTTCTACTAACAGACTGGGAGTTCACACCAATCTTATCTAAATTTTAAGGAGCCTGGTAAGCCCAGTTCACATGTGAGTTACCAACAATATTATTTGTTGAGAACTTATTACTTGCTACGTACTGTGTTAAGTGCTTTACAAACCTGTTGTCATTTAATCCCTTAAAGGCCCTGCAAGGAAGTGACTGTTAGAATTCAAAGTTGGTGATGAAGCAACTGTCAGCTTGTTCAAGGTCACACAGCTTGATACGAGGAGGATATTAGTAGGAGATATTCCGGCATGTAGATCAGGAACAGGTGGTCAAAGTAAAAGAAAAAAAAAAAAAAAAAGGTAAAATGCAAAATTCCAATTCCTTTTTCAGGGAATAAGTCCCTCTGGGGAAGATGATTTAGCAGGCCAGTTTTTCTACTTTTTAAATTCATTCACAGAAGAATTCCCAAATTGTTGTTATTTTATTTGCATATGCCTTGCCCCGGATGCAGTCATCTTGGTGGGGCAGATAGCTAGTGGCTAAGAGTACAGGCACTGGAGTTAGATGGTCTGAGATTTGAATCTGGACTCTGTCACTTACACGTGTGTAAACTTGTTCCATGTATTCAATTTCTGAGCCTGTTTTCTCATCTGTAAAATAAAAACAAGTGCCGTCTGTAAAATAGAGGATAGTAATACCAGGGTTTACTGTTCTTGTGAAAATTAAATAAGATCCTGAGTATAAAGAGCCTAACACATAGTTAGCACTTAATAACTTATTACATCTCCCTCCACATTCCTACCCAAGTGGGGTGTAAAACAGTTTGGAGAGAGAACAACACTTCTCCAGGGCCTGCTATGAGTCTGGCATCCTTCTAGGCACTTTGAGTACATTATCTTACTTGATTCTCAGAGCAGCCCTATATACTGTATTTTAAAGTAGAGCAAATTTGAGGATAAAAGTGGTAAAGTAGCTTATTCAAAACCAATCAGCCTTATGAAGTTGGCTATTTACCCAATTTTCAGATGAGAAAGCAAAGGCTCAGAGAAGTAAAATGCGTTCACGTATTCATTTACTCATTCATCAAATATTTATTGAGTTTGTTTTTGTCCTAGAAGTTCTCTAATTCCAAAGCTTATCTTATCCTACAACTATATGCTAGTTTCCATAGGCTGTGTCCACTCTTGGGGTGAAGGCAAGTCTAGGCTTTTTGGGGGATTAGTGAAGAGTCTGAAGATGAATCTATTTGCATGAGATATTCTTCATGAAGGCTTTGTGTCCAAAGGAGGAAGGAGTTTAAACATGACTGCTTGGGAGGTATGCTCAAGCAAAACAGTATATTGTCTATTCCTGAGTATAGCCCAGGCTAGATCCCCAGAGAGATATTGGCTTGGGAGTTAACACCAATACTTTAGTTCCTGTTTCACAAAGCACAACCCATGATAGAAGAGCTGGGCCTACTTGCTGTACTTGTGTGTGGTGTATGGGGAGATTTAGATAAAAAGATATGACTGAAGAGGACATAGGATTGTGGGTACACCCACTTTAGCAGAGAATTCTCATTCTTCGGGAGGGTGCTGATAGCTATGGCAGGGGTGCTGCGTTACCCATTAGGGTACTGTGGGCTGGGAAAAAGTAGAAGAGACCAGAGCTTGGTGAGGCTGGAGGAAATCTGGTTTACCAACCACAAGGGTATAGCTAGCCACCTTGATGTGTATAATGGACATTGCAGTTGACTCTCTGATAGCATTTCTCCCCCTTTCTAATGTTGTTTGGAGAATTATCCTCAGCTCCAGTGGAAACTTGATTGACCTAAGAGTAATTTCATCCCTCTTGTCAATGATTGGTTCAGAAATAGGCAAGTGACTTAATGAGATGTGAGGAAAATTTACAGAAGCTTCTGGGAGAGTTTCCTTCTTTAGAATGCCTCATGAGAACCTGGTTTCCCTTCTTTTCACGTATGAATGAGAGGGCTATAGCCTGAATGTTTTACTGACTTACAACCACAATGGGAGCCAGAATTAGGATGAAGCTGTGCATGGCCGTGGAGAAATGGAAAATATATAAGTCTTTGATGATGTTTGGAAATACTGGATCAGCCAGTCCTGAAACTTGTTTTACTTCTGGACTTACCTTTCTGTGAATTAATAATTTTTTTTATTGTATAAGTTGACTTGAGTTGTCTTTTACTGATGCTGTCAGCTGAAAGCATCCTGATTTGGTTGGAGAATGGAATCCAACAAAGATTTTGCACCATACATATCAGCTGGTTTGTGGTCGCGCATGGACCTAGGAGTAGAAAAAACAGTTTAAAATTTTCTACTAATATTAGATGGCTTAAGCTTAGAAAAAAATTAAAGAAATATTACTTTGAGATAGAAGTATAAAGGGAAAGTGATGCTTGGAATTAAGATTAGACGCTGAGGGGGTTAAGAGTTGATCAAATTAATGCCAAGTTGCATTTTGAGACTTGGTTGTTCACTGAGAATGAAGGATGGGGTTGGAAGGACTTTAAGAGGATGCCAAATATTTTAACAGCTGCTGTTTGGAATAGGAAAGGAATCAGTAAAAGATTAGTGCTGAGCAACACTGACAACCCAGATGAGGTTGGAGATTATAAATTTATAATGGAGCTAATTGGTTTGTTTATGAAGTTTTCTCCAGCAGATCTGGGCAGGTGAGAAGCAGAAGAAGAGGGGTAAAAGGATATGGAATGAGAATGCTCTGAAGTTGGGGACTGGCAGAGCAGGAGCAGTGGAGGGAACAGGGCCAAAGAATTGAAAGTTCTGATATGAATAGTACCCATCGTTTTTATTAATAATAACAACTAATACTCTTTGGCAACTGAGCTTTCAACCGTTTTTTTTTTTACATATAATATTTTATTTTTGCAGTGATCTTGTGAAGCAGGTTATTAATCCTAGTTTAAAACAAACAAACAAACCCATTGCTGTTGAGTCGATTCCGACTCACAGCGACCCTATAGGACAGAGTAGAGCTGCCCCATAGGGTTTCCAAGGAGCTCCTGGTGGATTCGAATTGCCAGCCTTTTGGTTAGCAGCCAAACTCTTAACCACCGTGCCACCTGGGTTTCCAATCCTACTTTATTGGTGAGGAATTGGAGATTTGGAGATCAATTTAACACATTCATTCATTCATCTTTTTCATATCTTAACCTCTTTCTTACAGTGTGTTTGCTATATGCCAGATTCTTGTCTAGGCAGTGGAACTTCAAAAGTGCAGCATATAGAGCCTCTCTGGTGGGAAGACAGACCAGATCGTAGAAAAATACCATTTGGTACAGAAGAGGCCATGATGGTTGGGTGCTATGGAAGAGCACAGACCGTTCTCTTACTTGGGCTGTGGAGTTAAAAGTTTTCCTGGAGTGGGTGATAATTGAGTGAGGTTTGAATGGAGTGTGAGCTGGTTGGGTGAAGAAGGGGTGGAAAGGGAAATCTAGTTAGGCAGAGCAGCAGGTATAATGGCACATAGTTGTCAGAGAGCCTGTGCATCTGGGACTTGCAGCAGTTCAGTGTCACTTGGAGAGTGCAGCGTAAAAGTGGAAGCATGAGAGTTAAGGCTTGGAGGTAGTTGGGAGCCAGACGATGGTCATGCTGAAGGGCTTGGACTTTATCCTAAAGATACCTGGGTACCTCTGAAGGATTTTAAGAGAAGAATGATGCGATCATATTTGGTGCAGTGTGAAAGATAAAATGCAAAAGTCATACTTGAGAAGTAAACCAGTTAGGAGATCACTTGTAGTCTGGTAAGAAATGATTAATGGAGTTCCAGCAGAGTGAAAGACTTTGAGAGCCATTAAGGAAGCAGAACTGGCTGAATTTTTTTTTCTTTAATTTTATGGAACTGGTTGAATTTGATGGCTGATTGGGTGTAGGCAGTAAGAAGGAGGAGTCTAGTATAATTCTAGAGTTACTAGGTGAAGTATACACCATTTACAAGTCAGGCAATGGGAGGAATTTGCAGACTGAGAAATAAATGCCTGCTCTTTCTGTGACATTGCAGTGTGGTTCTCCCCAGAGAAGCCACACTGATGTAATTCATAAATGGGGAGAAGAATCAGCTTTTTTAAAGCCTAATATTAAATGAAGACGGATTATGTTAGCAACCCATTGATCATACAGGGCCATCAGTTCCTGCAAAGTCCTCCTGGGACTTCTGGGAACTCCTCTCAAAGCAGTCTGTCGGCTATAATCACACTTTGTGTTCTTGAGCACCATGTTGATATCTGCTTTCCTCAAGCCCACTTGAAGGGGTTTTGGTATTGTCTGAGTTGGAACATGAGAATGCCTTTGTCTCTGTCTGTGGTGCCTTCTCCTGGTGTCCTCAGAACCACTGACTATTGAGAGGGATTTTCATGAAGACAGCTACGTTCTGTCCTCCGTTTCTTACTTTGTCATCTAGCGCCCGTACAGCAACCCAGCTAGTGCTCAGCGATTCACAAAGCCCTTCAGCCTCTGGCCCTAAGCCCTCTCCTCAGTGTTCAAAACCAGTCTCAAGGGCTGAAGCTTCTTCCTTTCATGGCCCATCTTCATTTTCCTTCTTCAATTTTCCAAATGGGAAAGCAGCTCCCCTGCCCCCCAAAGAACCTTTAAGCATACAGTCTCATACAAAGAGATTTCTAGAGGTATCTTGAAGTCTGTACTAGTTCTGCAAAAGCACAGCTCATGTTTGGATCTGCTGGACATTCTTGTACATTTGCATTTTCCTGTTTCGTCTCCAGCTGCCATCCCTCATGTCTCCTCCCACACATACTCTTTCTCTTTGGTCTTCTCCTGTAGAATATGTGTTTGTACTGACAGAGCTTTTATTCCTGAGGGGACATGCCTTCTCTGTAGATTCCCAGAGAGGGGAGGGGTGCCCTAATGTCATTTGAAGCAGTATCTTCAAAGCGTCTGGGATGTATACTGCAAAGATTCTCTTGGTATCATTGCCTCTTAAACAGCTGGTAAAAATCTGTAGCTGGTTCTCCAGCATCCCCCTGTGCTTCTCCTCATTCTCAGAAACTTTGTTGTATAATTTTCAGTATGTTCCTCTAATTTGCATTCCATAGAATATTAATACCATAAGGGACCTTAGAAAGACCACCCTAGCCCATCCCTCTTCTCTACCCTCCCTCAGTTTATAGATTAGAGAACAGACTCCTGGAGAAGGGAGTGGAACACCCTTGGTTATACAGGGATTAGAATCTGAACTAGCATCAGTTCTCCTAAATTCTAGTCCAGTGCATTTCAAGTTAATGAGAATCGGGTAAATTAAGTTGGGTCTTCACAATAACCCTGTGAACAAGGCAAGACCCTTGTAAACTCGTAAGTGAGAAAACAGAGACTCAGAGAGATTTAACTCCTCCAGGTTCATTCAATGACTTAGTGATGGAACTGCTTTGGATTCATATTCTCCACAGTGGTTCCTTCTGACATTAAGGCAGACTTGAGACACTGTGATTTCAAATTAAACTCATAACCTGAGGTCCATACTATCCAAACGTGTTGAGATAGATACACAATATGTAGCTACTTTTTTTTTTTTTTTGACTAATATATTTCCTGAAATCTGGAGCTGTTCCTGTGAATTTGTAGAAAAAGAAATGAATTGTTAATTTATCTTCAAGCTTCAAAATTGTCATTGGAGAAAAACCTTAATAAAAATCCATCAACCTGACAGGAGTATATTTTATTTCTGCAAGCTTACCTGTCTGTGCTGGGTGAACTCTGAGGCTAGAGACAGAACACTTAACCTTTATCATCTGCATTTTCTCACCAAAGCCGGGAATTTTTCTCTGATTCTATCTATGTCCTCTTTGACAGACCAGACTGATTGACATGCCTAGCTGTGAATATGAATTTTTAGTTTTTCATTTTTTGAGGGAAATTAGATCTGTTCTGGTAATATGGGAATATTCAGACATCTCCATCAGCTTTCTATATAGTTAGGAAACCTGACCAATAAAAATATGTTGCAAACTAAATTCTCTCTAATGGGATGAAGAACCCTTTGGCTTTATGCAAACATTGAGTAACAAGAGAATTAACTTCTACCCCACTGTGCCACTAGCTAGATGTATGGGCTAGTTTCTGAGGCTCTCAGGGCCTCCCGCCCCCTCTGCCTGCATCCAAAGGCTAAGACTAGATAATCTCTGAGATCTCGTCCAGCTGTAGGACATTAAGTCCTTCAGCCTTTCTGTGATGTTTACCTGGCCTAAACTGAGGGTAGCCAGTCATACTTGTCTAGTTGGGACCTGCACAGATGATATAAAGAATAAATAAATTAAAGAATGTTGAAGCTCTTTGAAAAGCATAAATCACGAAACAAGTGATAGGCATAATAATTATTTAAGTGTCCAGGCTATTTTTCGTTCTTTTTTTTTCTAAATAGCTAGCTGCATAAGTAACAGAGTCTTTCTTGATATGAGTAACGGTTTTCTCCTCTTTTGAAAGGAAAAGGATTATAAGAAGTTATATTCTACATAAAATCTATAAACCCTGAATTTTTGTTATATGAAGTGATTCAGATACAGAATGGACTGAAATGAATCCTACCTCCTATGGCCCCCCTACGGGAACAGTATGCTCTGTGTGGCAGCACTAAGCTACAGGGGTATAGTCACATCATATTAAGTACGTTCTGGGGCCTCTGGAAAGAAAACAGAAACAATTGTGTAGGGAGAGACCCAGGATATGTGTGAGAAGAAGACAGGGGATAGAACGAAGTTTACAGTAAAGGAAAGCATGGAGATCATCTGGTCAGGGATTTATAAAATCTCACATCTATGGGATCAGGGGGTTATGTCAACCAGTGACGTGGCCAGTGAGGGACTGTGGTGTGCTAATGGGGCAACTCACATCCAACTGATTGATGGCATCACGGGAATATGGGACTAGTGGTGCTGATTTTTGAAAGAAAAGCTGAAAATCTAAATTTTTTTTTTGGGTGAACATCCCCTGACTTGTAAATATTGTACTTGAAATGACAGCAAAAAAGAAAAAAAAAAAAAATGTGCTTCAAATGAGAGCAAGATCTAGTCTTTGGGCCACTGATTTGGGGGTCTGTTATCTAGACCAACCCCATCACTTAACTTAAAATTATTTCTTTACTCACCTATCCATCAAGTATTTCTTGAGTACCTACTATGTGTTTGAAACTTTGCGTTGCTCTAGGGTTATAAAGGAGAGTAAAGCCCAGTCCTGGGGAAGCCAGACATGTAATAAGTAAGGGTAATTGTATTAGCGTGGCAGTACTGCGATAGGGCTGTGTCCAAGGTAAAATGGAGGGACACATGTGACTGTGATCCACTGTTGTCCTGCAACGTTCCATCACAGTTTCAGTTTCTTTTAATGTATCATTGTTAGTACTTATCCCAGTAGGTATGTAAATGCAACAAGGTACCTTCAGAGGAAACATTCCTAAGTTTCAACAGGCATGATTATTAGTAAATGAAAGATAACTTTTCTCCTGCTTGTTACCTATTGAAAAATAATATAGGAGCACATGAAGTTTATATGTTTATAATAATTTCTCGATTCTATACTTTCTCCTTTCTAAATTCAGAGAACTCCCTACTACGTGGTTTTGAGAGGCTGCCCTGATGTAATGATCTTGGGTATCAGGTTGGCTGGATTGTTCTGACAGGGTATACTCTTAGATAAAATTTAGAATCACTTGGAAAAGTGTCACTGGGCTGTGAACATTTGATAGTGGCAGTTTAGCACAATCCTGATATCACAAGATGCTGTGGGGTTGGCCCAAGATTTTGTAGTTAAGGTTAACGTGGAAATTGTTGCCAGGTGGTTGCTCAACAAAGATTTATGGAAGGTATTAAATGTGGGAATATTAATCTGTTAAGAAGAATAGTTAGCTTGGGGCTGGAGTGAGTTCATTTTTCCATGGGAGAATTGTAAAGTAAGAAAATGTAGGTGCTTGGTTTGCCCTCCAATGTGGTCCCGCCTTGGGGCATTGCCTTAGTTTCTTCCTTTGCCTGCACTGCAGTCTGTTGTTCTGAGTTCATATTTTCCTTAATTATGTATTTATTTGTTTGTTTTCTCTCCACTGATTCCCAGGAGAACAGAGTGTCATGAATGTAGACTAGGACCTCCCCTGTCTTTCTCACCACTGTACCCCCCTCACAGACCAAAAACAAACAAACAAACAAAACCTGCTGCTATCAAGTAGATTCCTACTCAAAGTGATCCTACAGGACAGAGTAGAACTGCCCTGTACGGTTTCCCAGGAACAGCTGGTGTATTCAAACTGCCGACCTTTTGGTTAGCAGCTGAGCTCTTAACTACTGCGCCACCAGGGCTCCTCTCATAGGACAATGTCTGGCTAATAGTAAAAACCAGTTTTCGTCTAGTTGATACCTATGTATGGCAACACCATATGTGCCAGAGTAGAACTGTGCTCCTTAGGGTTTCAATGGCTGATATTTTGGAAGTCTCTCTTCCAAGGTACCTCTGGGTTGACTCAAACCACCAGTCTTTTGGTTAGCAGCCAAGCAGCCAAGTACTTTAACCATTTGATCACCCAAATAGGGACTCCAGCAAATAGTAGGCACCAGAGAGACAAGAGAGAAAGTAAGTGGGTCATTGCTTTTTCAATACAGTGGTGCTTGCTATCTACGTGGTGATTTTAGTTTGTTACCATCCCATCAGTCTGCACTCTTCTCTCCAGTGCTGCCATTTCTTGGGGAGTAGGATATAGAAACAGGACCCATGTGGAAACATGAGGACTGTAGTATACGTTTTCAAGCCTGACAGTCAGTGTGGTCTGTCTTCCTTGGGGATACACAGTCCTGCCTGGTTTCAAGCCTGACAGTCAGTGTGGTCTGTCTTCCTTGCGGAGGCACAGTCCTGCCTGGTCTCAAGCCTTACTGACAGTCAGTGTGGTCCGTCTTCCTTGCAGGTGCACAGTCCTGCCTGTGTGTCCACTGGACAAAAGCGTGCTGAAGCCATGCCTGTTACCCTTTCATCAGGGCCAATACTCAGCATTTTTATTTTTATTCTTTGTAACTCATATTAACTCTCTTTCCACTGGTTTAGCTGGCAGATGATTATGCATCTGAACATGGCTAGCTTAATTATGAAAATGACATATATTTTTAACAGTAGTTTGGAAAGTTATGGTGGTTTAGAGGAAGAAGGAATAGGCAAACACACCCACTTCTAAGCTAACCTCATCCCTGAAGGAACCTCAAGGAATTTGATAACAGTTGTTTGACTGGGATGTACAGAGTCCCATCTACCTGGTGTAGGAGGTGAATGATCAGGGAAGGCAGTCATAATTTTTAGTGCTTGCATAGTCATTTCCGAGCTAAAGTTCTCGTAGCTTCTTAGTCCACAAAGAACAGGTTTTTAGCTACTCCACATGGATGTTTGCAGCTTCCCAATAATACACTTCCATTTCTTCCTATCTCCCAATTCTGTCTTCCTGACTTTTTTTTTTTTGTCTTCTTTCCACGACCTATCTTCAAGGACACCAACTCCCTACTTTCTGACTTAATATCCCCATTTTTCTTTCTTCAGACTTCTCCCCTCTTGAGGATGGAGGCCAGTTCTCAGTTCCTTCTAGTACTTCAGGCTTAGCCAAACGCTAAAAGGTGCTTTCCTCTTCCCAGACTTGTGCTGGCTCTCAAGTAAGGAATGGTATTATAGTCCTGTACGCAGGAAGAAAATAGAGGCTCTGATTTTAGCACAGTCTCCCTGCTGTCTGTCCTGAGGCTGGTTTTCACTTGAATTACCCGAAGAGCTACACAACTTGCTCCAATGGGCAGTGATGTTTTTCTAGATCTGCACAGTGGTTAAGAGATCAGCTGCTAACCAAAAGGTTGGCAGTTTGGATCCAACAGCCACTTCTTGGAAACCATATGGGGCAGTTTTACTCTGTGACTACTATAGGGTCACTATGAGTTGGAATTGACTCAATGGCAACAGGTAGATCATATGAGGAATAAATATTTCTTTAATTAGCTCACTCCCTACAAAATATTCACTCTGGTGTTATGCTAAAGTGATGTACATCTCCTTATTAGGCCTGCTTTTTTTTTTTTTTTCTCCCACAAATTTCCTTCACTTTAACTGAGAATTTCTTTGTCTAAACTTTTGAGCCTTCAAAAACCAAACCAAAAACCAAACCCATTGCCCTTGAGTTCACTCAGACTCATAGCGACCTATAGGACAGAGTAGAACTGTCCCATAGGGTTTCCAAGGAGCGGCTGGTGGATTCAAACTGCCGACATTTTGGTTAGCCACCAAACTCTTAACTGCTGTGCCACCAGGTCCCCAGAACATTGGTACAATCACCAAACAGGCTTTGGTTTGTTACCTATATTTCTTCCTTGTTTGGAGGGGGTGTGTGTGTGCGCGTGTGTGTGTGTTTATAGGCATTGGCGGTCATCCCAGTTTGTAAATTCCCACTACCAAGAGTGGATTACAAACATGAGGTATCAGTTATAATGGAAAATAGAGCTTCTTCTCCATCTTTTGAAAACCTCTGTAGTTTTGACAGGATGCATATAACTGTCAAGCAACCAGTAAATGCCATTTGATGGTAGTAATCATGACTCAAAAGACTCAAATTACTCATGCAAAATAAAACAGCTGTAAAGCATTCTATATAAATTATCTGGGAAAGCAGTGTTGCCAGGGATTGAGACTCATAACCTTAGCTCACTTTTCTGGGGGACTGCTATAATATGTTGTTTAAAGGTATTCCAGCAATGTGCAGTCCTTTCACTAGACACTTTGAAATATGTAAGGCATCAAGAGATTCAAATTAATATGTTGAATGCCTACCCTATAGAAAACAAATTTCTGGCTCATCTGGGAACAGTTTGAATGACGGTTGGAACATTAAATGGCTTTCAGTGCATGATTAATTATATCTCTGTATGCAAATAGAGATAATAGAAATGTTTCATAAGATGAATGTGAGGGAAAGGCACTTACTCCTTGTTAACAATACAAACTGGCATCTTAAGTCCTAACTTTTGGTGCAAGGATGCTTTATATGTTTTATACCAAATAATAGTTTTATAATACGTCACGAAAGGTTAAAAACTCGGGATGTGCTTTTTCCACTGAGAATTTGAAAGATTTAAAGTTACAGTCCATCAGTCAAAATTAAGGAAATTATGAAAACCATTTTTCCTTATAGAATTTTTCAGGAAGATTTTCAATAAAACAATAGTGTACATGGAGTGAGCAAACAGAAGTTTTGACAACATAGTCTTACCATTTAGATAAAGAGGCAAAAAAAATCAAAGAGCAAACAAAAAACATGTAACCTTTGTAAAATGCCTTCACTGTTATTACAACACACAAAAGGCAGTATGATATAGTAGAAATAAATAAAAGAGAAGGAGCGGGAATATGAATGAAAGAAGGAGAAATAACAATATTTGGAGTTCTTTTAGCAGAATGAAGTTTTTCCCTTACATCCCTTACTGGCGGTTCCACAGGCTCGGGCATTATAAGACAGTGCTTTTGGCATGTTGTTAATTGCTGTGGAGTTGGCTCTGAGTCCTGGTGACCTTATCATACCAGAACAAAACATTGCCTGGTAAAGCCTACTAAGTAGAAAGTTATTATCATTTTTTCTGTAAATATGTGCTTTTGAACAGCTGAATTTTAATTCACTAATTAATCTTTGGATTCACATTGTACAAAAATCAAAAGGCTCAAAAAGCTCTGGAAGCAAGCCCCCCGGTACTCTCATCTCTGTTACTCAGCTCTCTTCCCTGTAGACAGGTGTTGGTGTGCTTCTTGCTGTTATCATAGATAACACAGACACGCTGAAATGTGTGTGTATGTGTGTGTCTGCTAGAGTTCTTTCCACGTCAGCTCATAAAAAGCTGCAGAGTTTTCCAGTAAATACTTTATGTATTTTAGTTATTATGTTACCTATTTGTGGACTTTTATGTTGTTTGTTACCAAAGGAACCCTGGTGGTGTGATGGTTAAGCACTCAGCTGCTAACCGGAGGTCAGCGGTTCGAATCCACCAATGGCTCCTTGGGAGAAAAGACCTGGCAGTCTGCTGACAACCTAGGGAACCCTATGGGGCAGTCTTACTCGGTCCTATAGGGTTGCTATGAGTCAGAATCGACTTGATGGCATACAACAACGTGTGGTTACCACTCATACTATAAAAACAATGCTTCAATGAATAACTTTGTATATACATAGTTTTGTGTGTATGTAAGAATATCTTTGGATAAATTGTTAGAAATAGATCAAAGGTATGTGCATTTAAAATTTACACTGGTATTGGTAAATTAGCTTCCCGATTTGTACCAGTTCACACACTCACCGACAACATCGGGGGCTGTGCCTGATACTCTCACCCGACGCACTCACCTTTGTCAGCGTTAGTGGATAGAACACAGGGTGCCAGCTCAGCTTTAATGTTCATTTCTCTTCATGTGAGTGAGCTTGTTTGTCTTTTTATTGTGCCTCATACTTTTCTAATTTTAAAACTGGGGTGATTAGCCTTTTTCTTATTTATTTGTGTGAACCATTTTTATTATGGACAGTGGCCCTTTGTCAGTGATGTGGGTCCCAGTTATTTTTTCGGATGTATTATTTTCTTAGTGACTTTGTTGTTTTTTTTCCTCCATGTAGTTGCAATTTGTTAATCTTTAGGAAGGCAAATTTAGAAGTTCTATTGCAGCTTTAGGGTTTATGTCACACTTAGAAATCCTTTCCCAACTCTGATATTATGATAAAAATGCTCTTATTTTTTTATCCTATTACTATATTTTGAAATATCAAATTTTGGATATTTGGAATTCATTTCTTTGTAAGTGCTGGAATTAAAACCCACCTGCTGTCAAATGGATTCCGACTGATGGCTGTCCCATGTGTCAGGGCAGAAATGTGCATAGGGTTATCTATGGCTGATTTTTTGGAAGTAGATTGCCAGCCCTTTCTTCTGAGGCACATAACTATTTGCACCACCCAAAGCACTTCTAGTCCTGGGATTAAAGATTCAATATTGGTTTTTCCAAAGGGCTGTCCAGCTTTCACACCACTGTTGAATAAATACTGTCTATTCCGTCCCTGGTATTCAATGTCATGTTAATCATATATTAAGTTCCTAAATGTATTTGTGGACTTTATATATTATTTTATGGATCTGTTCATGTGTCAGTAACTGTTTTAATTATTGTAGTTTTATAGTGCATTTTAACATGTCACAGGCCTTATGATCTCTCATTTTCTTCCTGTTCAGATTTTTTGTAACAATTTTTTGATTGGAGTTTTAGAATCAGCTTGTCTATTTAAAAAACATCATATTGGTGTATTTATTGAAATCATGTTAGCATCATAAATTAGAAAGTTCATTTGTATAATTTATACTCTAATATTGTACAGAATTATGTTATTAAGAATTTTCAGTTTCTTGATTTTCCAGATACAATCATATAATCTGTTCTGGTGGATTTCTTTTGCTAATATCACTTACAATTTTCATACTTGTAATTAGAAGTGAAATTGATCTGTCATTTTCTTTCTGTGCTATATTTTCCGAGTGTTGGCTGGAATGCTTTTTTAGCTTTATAAAAAAGAATTTGAAAGCTTTCCTTATTTGTCCATGCTGTGGAAATATTTAAGTAGCATTGCAGTTATTTGTTCGTTATAGTTGAAAATCACCCTGTTAATGTTTTCCTTTGAGGGTAAGAGAGGTAGAGGGAGTGTGATAAATGTGTGTGTATGTGTTTTAGGAGTTTTTGTTCTGGGGGGTGAGGTTTGAAAAGACTTGATTTTATTCATGTGTCAAATTTGTTTATATTTCATAATTCTTTGCCGTGTGTGTGTATGAGTGTGTGTGTTTGGGTGAAGAACGCTTCTTGCTTTTATTTCTTAATGAGGTAAACTAAAGGTTTAGTTTAGGTTTTTTTCTTCTTGGATATACACTTTAGACTTGATTAGGTGATACATTCTTTTATCTTGATTATGTCTTTCTCTTTTTCTAGCTTGTTTAAATGAATGTTAATTGCATTTGTATTTGTTCTTGTTAAATAACATATTTAAGGCTATAAATTAACTTCACAGCACTTTTGATTCTATTCTCTCATAACTCTAATAAATATATGCTGTATTCATTTCTATTATTTTCTGTACCTTTAAAAATTTTTTTTATTGTGCTTTAAGTGAAAGTTTACAAATCAAGTCAGTTTCTCACAAAAAAACTTATATATACCTCGCTGCATACTCCCAATTGCTCTCCCCCTAATGAGACAGCCCAATCCCTCCATCCACTCTTTTTGTGTCCATTTCGCCAGCTTCTAACCCCCTCTACCCTCTCATCTCCCCTCCAGGGAGGAGATGCCAACATAGTCTCAAGTGTCCACCTGATCCAAGAAGCTCACACCTCACCAGCATCCCTCTCCAACCCATTGTCCAGTCCAACCCCTTTCTGAAGAGTTGGCTTTGGGAATGGTTGCTGTCCTGGGCCAACAGCAGGTCTGGGGGCCATGACCACTGGTGTCCTTCTAGTCTCAGTCAGACCATTAAGTCTGGTCTTTTTATGAGAATTTGGGGTCTGCATACCACTCCTCTCCTGCTCCCTCAGGGGTTCTCTGTTGTGTTCCGTCAGGGCAGTCATCGGTTGTAGCCCGGCACCATCTAGCTCTTCTGATATCAGGCTGATGTAGTCTCTGGTTTATGTGGCCCTTTTGTCTCTTCGTCTTGTAATTACCTTGTGTCCTTGGTGTTCTTCATTCTCCTTTGGTTGAGGTGGGTTGAGACCAATTGATGCATCTTAGATGGCTGCTTGCTAGCGTTTAAGACCCCAGATGCCTCTCTCCAAGGTGGGATGCAGAATGTTTTCTTAATAGATTTTATTATGCCAATTGACTTAGATGTCCTCTGAAAGCATGGTCCCCAAACCCCCGCCCCTGCTACGCTGGCCTTCGAAGCATTCAGTTTATTCAGGAAACTTCTTTGCTTTTGGTTTAGTCCAGTTGTGCTGACCTCCCCTGTATTGTGTGTTATCTTTCCCATCACCTAAAGTAGTTCTTATCTACTATCTAATTAGTGAATACCCCCTCCCGCCCTCCGTCCCTCCCCCCTTGAATAAACATCAAAGAATGTTTTCTTCTCTGTTTAAACTATTCCTTGAGTTCTTATAATAGTGGTCTTATACAATATTTGTCCTTTTGCAACTGACTAATTTCACTCAGCATAATGCCTTCCAGATTCCTCCACGTTATGAAATGTTTCACAGATTCATCACTATTCTTTAATGATGTGTGGTATTCCGTAGTGTGAATATACCATAATTTATTTATCTATTCATCCTTTGATGGACTCCTTGGTTGCTTCCATCTTTTTGCTGTTGTAAACAGTGCTGCAATAAACATGGGTGTGCATATATCTGTTCGTGTAAAGGCTCTTATTTCTCTAGGATATATTCCAAGAAGTGGGATTGCTGGGTCATATGGTAGTTCTATTTCTAGTTTTTTAAGGAAGCGGCAAATTGATTTCCAAAGTGGTTGTACTATTTTACATTCCCACCAGCAGTGTAGAAGTGTTCCAGTCTCTCCACAGCCTCTTCAACATTTATTGTTTTGTGTTTTTTGGAATAATTAATTGATGAAATCTCATCGTAGTTTTGATTTGCATTTCTCTAATGGCTAATGATTGTGAGCGTTTCCTCATGCATCTGTTAGCTATCTGAATGTCTTCGTTAGTGAAGTGTCTGTTCATATCTTTTGACCATTTTTTAATTGGGTTATTTGTCTTTTTGCAGTTGAGTTTTTGCAGTATCATGTAGATTTTAGAGATCAGGTGCTGCTGGGAAATGTCATAGCTAAAAACTTTTTCCCAGTCTGTAGGTAATCTTTTTACTCTTTTGGTGAAGTCTTTAGATGAACATAGGTGTTTGATTTTTAGGAGCTCCCAGTTATCTAGTTTTTCTTCTGCATTGTTGGTAATGTTTTGTGTACCATTTATGACATGCATTAGGGCTTCTAATGTTGTCCCTAATTTTTCTTCCATGATCTTTATCGTTTTAGATTTTATATTTAGGTCTTTGGTCCATTTTGAGTTTGTTTTTGTGCATGGCATGAGGTATGGGTCTTGTTTCATTTTTTTGCAGATGGATATCCAGTTATGCCAGCACCATTTGTTAAAGAAAATGTCTTTCCCCCATGTAACTGACTTTGGGCCTTTGTCAAATATCAGCTGCTCATATGTGGATGGATTTATGTCTGGATTCTCAATTCTGTTCCATTGGTCTATGTATCTGTTGTTGTACCAGTACCAGGCTGCTTTGACTACTGTGGCAGTATAATAGGTTCTAAAATCCCTTTGTTCTTCTTTTTCAGTAATGCTTTACTTATCTGGGGCCTCTTTCCCTTCCATGTGAAGTTGGTGATTGGTTTCTCCATCTCATTAAAAAACGTCATTGAAATTTAGATCGGAATTGCATTGTATCTATAAATAGCTTTTGGTAGAATAGATATTTTTACAATGTGAAGTCTTCCTATCCACGAGCAAGGTATGTTTTTCCACTTATGTAGGTCTGTTTTGGTTTCTTGCAGAAGTGTTTTGTAGTTTTCTTTGTATGAGCCTTTTACATCTCTGGTAAGATTTACTAAGTATTTTGTCTTCTTGAGGGCTACTGTAAATGGTATTGATTTGGTGATTTCCTCTTTGATGTTCTTTTTGTTGGTGTAGAGGAATCCAACTGATTTTTGTTTGTTTATCCTGTGTCCCGATACTCTGCCAAACTCTTAGTTTCAGTAGTTTTCTTGAAGTTTCCTTAGAGTTTTCTGTGTATAAGATCATGTCATCTGCAAATAGAGATAATTTTACTTCTTCCTTGTCAATCTGGATGTGCTTTTTTTTTTTAATCTAGCCTAATTGCTCTGGCTATGGCCTCCAGCACAATGCTGAATAAGAGTGGTGATAAAGGGCATCCTTGTCTGGTACCCGATCTCAAGGGGGATGCTTTCAGGCTCTCTCCATTTAGGATGATGTTGGATATTGGCTTGTATAAACGCCCTTTATTATGCTGAGGAATTTTCCTTCAATTCCTATTTTGCTGAGAGTTTTTATCATGAATGGGTGTTGAACTTTGCCAAATGCCTTTTCTGCATCAATTGATAAAATCGTGTGATTCTTTTGTTCTATTTATGTGATGGGTTACATTAATTGTTTTTTTAATGTTGAACCTCCCTGCATACCTGGTATGAATCCCATTTGGCCGTGGTGAATTATTTTTTTGATATGTTGTTGAATTCTATTGGCTAGAATTTTGTTGATGATTTTTACATCTAAGTTCATGAGGGATATAGGTCTGTTATTTTCTTTTTTTGTGGTGCCTTTACCTTTTTTTTTTTTTTTACCTGGTTTTGGTGTCAGGGATATGGCGGCTTCATAGAATGAGTTTGGTAGTATTCCATCCTTTTCTATGCTCTGAAATACCTTTAGTAGTAGTGGTGTTATCTCTTCTCCGAACATTTGGTAGAACTCTGCAGTGAAGACTTCCAGGCCAAGGCTTTTTTTGTGTCGGGAGTTTTTTGATTACCTTTTCATTCTCTTCTTTTGTTATGGGTCTATTTAGTTGTTCTACCTCTGTTTGTGTTAATTTAGGTAAGTAGTGTGTTTCTAGGAAATTATCCATTCCTTCTAGGTTTTCAAATTTGTTAGAGTACAATTTTTCGCAGGAATCTGATATGATTCTTGTAATTTCACTTGGGTCTGTTGTAACATTGCCCACGTCATTTCTTATTCAGGTTATTTGCTTCCTCACCTTGTTTTCTTTTGTCAGTTTGGCCAGTGGCTTATCAATTTTGTTAATTTTTTTCAAAGAACCAGTTTTTGGTCTTATTAATTCTTTCAGTTTTCTATTTCATTTAGTTCTGCTCTAATTTTTATTTGTTTTCTTCTGGTGCCTGAGGGTTTCTTTTGTTGCTCTATTTGTTCAAGTTGTAGGGATAATTCTTTGATTTTGGCCCTTTCTTCTTTTTGGATGTGTGCATTTATTCGTATAAATTGACCTCTGAGCACTGCTTTTGCTGTGTCTCAAAGGTTCTGGTAGGAAGTGTTTTCATTCTCTCTGGATTCTCTGAATTTCTTTATTCCATCCTTAATGTCGTCTATAATCCAGTCTTTTTCGAGCAGAGTGTTGTTCAGTTTCCAAGTGTTTGATTTCTTTTCCTTGCTTTTCCTGTTATTGATTTCCACTTTTATGGCCTTATGGTCAGAGAAGATGCTTTGTAATATTTCAATGTTTTGGATTCTGCTAAGGCTTGGTTTATGACCTAATATGTGGTCTATTCCAGAGAATGTTCCATGTGCACTAGAAAAGAAAGTATACTTGACTGCTGTTGGGTGGGGTGTGCTGTGTATGCCTGTGAGTTCAAGTTGGTTGATTGTGGCATTTAGATCTTCCGTGTCTTTTTTGAGCTTCTTTCTGCATGTCCTGTCCTTCATCTAAAGTGGTGTGTTCAGGTCTCCTACTATTACTGTGGACCTGTCTGTCTCACTTTTCAATGCTGATTGTTTGTTTTATGTACCTTGCAGCCCTGTCACTGGGTGCATAAATATTTAATATGGTTATATCTTCTTGGTATATTGTCCTTTTAATCATTATATAGTGTCCTTCTTCATTCTTTATGATGGATTTAACTTTGAAGTCTATTTTGTCAGAGATTAATATTGCCACTCCTGGCCTTTTTTGATTGTTGTTTGCTTGATATATTTTTGTTTTGTATACCTTTTGCTTGCAGTGGAAGTCATATATATTTCTAGTGTAAATATTTTTTTATACTGCTTTCTTTCTGTGCTCTTATATTTCTCTATTTTTATGCCTTCTTTGGTATTGATCAAGATTTAGTTTTTTTTTTCTATATGCCCAAATGGTTTAGAAGTAATATACTCTATTCCCATTTTTTAATTTAGTTTTTTAGTTTATGTACTCAAACAAGGTTAAATTTAATCAGTAATTCTTCCAAGCGTACTTTTTATACTGATCAGGTAAATTGCTAAAAAAGAAAAGAAGGAATCAATCTACAAAAATTTAGATGACACTGCATTTATTAATACTTAGCTTCGTAATGCAACCCATCTGTTAACCCCTCGTTTTTAATTTTTATTTACTTATATATTTTTAGTAACTTGCTCTAGGTAGATCTTTTTTTTTTTTAATTGTATTTTACTGTGTTTTTGGTGAAAGTTAAAACAGTAAATTAGGTTCTAATTTGACAATTTCTATAAATTGTTCAGTAATGTTAGTTACATTTTTCACAGTGTGTCAACATTCTGTTTAATTGCTTTCTGGTTGTTCTGTTTCCAGTTCTCTGGCCGCCCCGCTTACTTATTGGGGTCCATCTATTGTAGCCCTGATCAGAATGGTTGGTAGTGATAGCCGGTCGCCATCTAGTTCTTCTGATGTCAGGGTAGATGAGGCCATGCCTCGTGTAGGCTGTTAGCCCTGTAGACTAGTTTCTTCTCTGAAACTTTTATTTCCTTCTTACTCTTTTGCTCCTGACAAGTAGAGACCGATAGTTGTATCTTAGATGGCTGCTCGCAAGCTTTTAAGGCCCCAGATACTACTGACTTTACTAGGATGCAGAACATGAACTTTGTTAACTATATTATGCCAATTGACTGAGTTGCCCCATGAGATGAAGGTCCTAAAGCTTCAAACCTAGAAAACCAACTTTGTAAGGTATTTGGTTATGTCTGAAAAGTATCTGTAATTGTGTCTTCTATGAATATATGTGCTTGCACACACCTATCTGTACTTACATGTACATGTAGATACTTCAATCTACGTTCACGTGTGTATACACCTGTACCTACCCGTATTCCTCTATGCCTATACACGTACATATGTGGTCATGTGCTCATTTTTAAGTCATTGTTGGTGTTGTTGCTAAGTTATGTATGTCAAGTTCTTTAGTATAAATAGCTTTTTCTCTTGTGTGCTTCGTAGTGTCATCATTTGGTCAAGCTTTGCTTACTGCAGCCACATTTGGTGATGGTTTATTCCATGATTGAAAATAACAAGTATCTGTGATCTATAGTGTGATTTCCCCGTACACATCACCCCTCCCTGATAACCGCCAGTGAACATTGCTCTCTGTCTCTGTACCTATTCTTGTCTTCTTATAAAAGTGCGATCATACAATATTTGTCCTTATGTGATTGATTTTACTTAGCATTATGTCCTCCAGGCCCATCCGTGTTATAATATATTTTGTGAACTCACCATTGTTCTTTATGGTCGCGTAGTATTCCATTGTATGTATGTACCATGTTTTGCTTATCCGTTCATCTGTTGAAGGGCACTTAGGCTGTTTCCACTTTTTTGCTGTTGTGAATAGAGCTGCAATGAACATAGGTGTGCTTACGTTTGTTTGTGTCACTTCTATTAGGTCTCTGGGGTACATACCTATGTGTGGGATTGCTGGATCAAAAGGTATTTCTATTTCTAGTTTTTTTGAGCAAGCACCATACTATTTCCATAGTGGCTGTACCATTTTATAATCCTACCAGCAATGGATAGGGTTCCAGTCTCACCACATCCTCACCAACATATTTATAGTTATCTGTTTTTTTTTTTTTTTTAATCAGTGCCACTTTAGCTGGAATAAGATGGTATCTCATAGTTTTGATTTACATCCTCTAATGATGGCTAATGATCGTGATCATCTTTTCATGTGCTTGTTGGCCTCTTGAATGTTGTCTTTGGTGAAGTTCCTGTTCATGTCCTTTGCCCATTTTATAGTTGGGTTGTTTGTCTTTTTGTTGTTGAGTCAAAGCTTTCTATAAACATTAGAGATTAGACACTTTTTGGATATGTTGTTTCTGAAGATGTTTTCCCAGCATGTATTTTTTTTTTTTACTTTTTTGATAGTCTTTTGATGCGTGTAAGTCTTTTAATTTTTATGGGTCCCATCTATCTAATTTGTCTTCTGCCATTTGTCCATTTGTAGTTACATTTATCTTACTTTTACAAAAGATTAGGTCCCATAGTTTTCTTCCAGGAACTTCATAGCTTTGTTGTTGTTAGGTGTCGTTGAGTCAATTCCAACACATAATGACCCTATGCACAACAGAATGAAACACTGCCCAGTCCTGTGCCATTCTCACAATTGTTGCTATGCTTGTGCCCATTGTTGCAGCCACTGTCTCAGTCCATCTCATTGAGGGTCTTCCTCTTTTTCATTGACCCTCTACTTTATCAAGCATGGTGTCCTTCTTTGGTGACTGATCCCTCCTGATAACATGTCCAAAGCATGTGAGATGTAATCTCACCATCCTTGCTTCTAAGGAACATTCTGGTTGTACTTCTTCCAAGACAAATTTGTTCATTCTTGTGGCAGTCCGTGGTATATTCAATATTCTTCGCCAATACTACAATTCAAAGGTGTCAAATTCTTCTTTGGTCTTACTTATTCGTTGTCCAGCTTTTGCATGCATATGAGACAACTGAAAACACCATGGCTTGGGTCAGGCACACCTTAGTCCTGTAAGTGACATCTTTGCTTTTCAACACTTTGAAGAGGTCTTTTGTAGCAGATTTGTCCAATGCAATGCATCTTTTGATTTCTTGACTGCCGCTTCTGTGGGTGTTGATTATAGATCTAAGTAAAATGAAATCCTTGGCAACTTCAGTCTTTTCTCTGTTTATTGTTATGTTGCTTATTGGTTCAGTTGTGAGGATTTTTGTTTTCTTAATGTTGAAGTATAATCCATACTGAAGGCTGTGGTCTTTGATCTTCACCAGTAAGTGCTTCAAGTCCTCTTCACTTTTAGCAAGCAAGGCTGCGTCATCTGCATAACACAGGTGTAAGTTTTTAATTTTTATTTGCTCGCTCTATCTAATTTGTCTCCTGCAATTTCATCCATTTGTAGTTACATTTATTATCTCATTTTTACAAAAGATTAGGTCACATAGCTTTTTCCCTGTTTTCTTCCAGGAACTTCATAGTTTTAGGTTTGACATATTTAGGTCTTTGATCCATTTTAAGCTAGTTTTTGTGTATGGTGTCAGGTGTGGGTCCCGTTTCATTTTTCTGCAAGTGGATATCTGGATTTGCCAGCACCTTTCATTAAAGAGATGTTTTCTCCCTCATTGAATGAACTTTGACCCCTTGTTGAAAATCAGTTGTCTGTACGTGGATGGATTTATTTCTGGGTTCTAGATTGTATTCCACTGATCTCTGTGTCTGTTGTTGAACCAGTAATAGGCTTTTTTGACTACAGTGGCTATATAGTATGTTTCGATATCGGGAAGAGTGAGGCCTGCTTTGTTGTTCTTCAGAAGAGAGATATTGATTACCTTTTAGAGGATGCCTTATTTCTCAGCTAGAAAAGTGTGCCATCTCCATTAACACATGAGTTCATGACTTGTATCATGAAGCAAACAATTTTATTGGCTTGCACATCTCACCAGTAGTTCAGTGAATTGAGTAACAAAGTTTGTCAATTTTCCCTTAAATACTTTCATATATTTTCCACATGTATCAAAATCCTACTTGTGTTCCTAGCATCATGCTTAATAAGCCCTGTGAAAGTTTCAAAGGAATATAAGGGCTGGTTTTCATCTAATTTGGCAACTGGCATTATTATGGCAGAGATGAGAGAGTCTTGTCAGATTAAAAATATATGGGATGTGTGGAGATTCTCTAGGAGGCTTGACATACTCCTGTGATACTAGGTTCTGGTATCATAGAGTTGGATGAATGGGTGGTAGACCCATGTGTGAAAACTGAGGGCTAATTGAAAGGCTAGACTCAGATTCCAAGGTATTTATAAGGTATTTATTTTCACATAAATAACCTCATTTAATCCATACAGTAACCCTTGAGCTAAGTGCTATTATCCCCACTTTACAAATAAGGAAAATGAGATTGAGAAAAGTCATATGATATTCGTAAATCCACCCAAGCTAGTATTAGACCTGAGTCTTTTGACCTGTAGTCTAGATCTCTTTCCACTTCTTCATCCTGCTTCTATGCAGCTGCCTGACTCTCTGCTATACATTTCTCACATTAAATGCACTCTCTAACTTGGCTCCAGTCACATTAATTTTACTTCAAGCTTTAACTTTCTGACCCCTTGTTTGATCCTCAGTGATGGCAGAGACCTCAGCACCATTTGAAGGTAAATGATTTAACCTTTCCTGAAGAGGCTATATGGGGTTGGTAAATGACACTTTTTCCCTGTTCAATCTTGGTGTGCCTGGGGCTGTCTAGATCATTGTTCTTTTCTTGGGTACCTTAATATCTTAGAAATTGTGTGCATGAGCAAAGAAGCCTTTGGGACACTGAGGATAGTTTAGAAATAAAAGAACAAAAGAAATGTGAATTTACTGCATTTTGAACAGGTAAAATGCAGGGACTAAAGACGGATAACTTGAGAGAGGGGGCTAGTGGAGTGACTGTATGAGTCTCAGTAATGAAACCCAGGGAGGAAGACCCCATTCAAGAAGGGAAAATATAACAAAACAAACAAAAAACCCACAAGTGGTAGTTTTTGCCATAGACAACTCTAGTTCTAGAATTGAGTCAGAGGTGACTTTTAAAATTTTAATTGTGCTTTTAAGAATGGTAGTCCTCTTTTATTAGTACTTTCCACTGTTTGCTAAGCTATGTGACTTCAGAGGTGAAGAGCTGGAAAAACATTGTAGTAATGTTAAATATATAGTATCAGGACCATAATTTTCTTCCTTCAAGCCTTCAAGTTCCTCCAGAAGGGTGACTGCTTCACCTTATTTTTTATACAAGACACCAGCATTTGGGGGACGATTGGTGGGAGTGTGTGTAGTAGTCGTGGGACACAGAGAGAAAAGCCCATCGCTTTGGTGAGTGTATTGCACTACACCCTCTTCATCCTGATGCTTCCATTTGGCTAGGGGAAGCTAAATTCTTCCCCTTCACTGAGTGGTGCTGTTGGAGCTTGAAGGTCTGTCATGGTTTTTTTTTTTTTTTTGAGATATGAAAGTTACCATTAAGGGGACATGTTTATAATGAGAAGGCTATGTTCTTCACATAACCTCTCTAGGGTAGAGAAAGGAGGTTGTGGGAGAAAGCAGAGGGACTTCACCCTTGACTAAGCAGAGCATATCTATATCTGGGAGCCATGGATGACACTTCTCAGTTTCAATCTTTGTATTTAACCAGACATATTTCCCTCTTCTCCATAAAGCCCTCAAACTGGGATTTTTAAGGTCACTAAACTGCTCTTGGGACATTCTTCTGTGAGGCCAGGGTCCTCTATCATCTTTAATTGAAGCCTCTATAATGCCATATGCAAAAAACTTTGAATTCTGAGGCCACACGGTTTATGTGCTGAGAAGGTGGAGGGGACAGAGTGCCCATTTTATGACACTCAAGTCCTCCAGATGGCTGGGATCACCTTTCCTGAAATATATGAGTTGAGTGTCCGAGCCCCCATTTTACATGTTTGAGGAATCTAGCTTCTTTCCCAGGTCCCCAAGAAGCTTCAGGTGGTTTACAATTCTGCTGGCCACCTCTTTCTCTGGTCTCCTCCATCCAGGGAATTGTTCTCTGTGTCTTGCTTCTGTGACTGCCGTTTTCTTTCTGCACTGCCTGACCCTTGCTGGGTATTGTATCTATTTATTCATTTCCCCACAGTACCACTTATCATAAAGCTCTTATGTATAGCTAACCTTTACTGAAATTTTCCACTACAGATGAGAAAATTGAATAGTAGACACTGTCCTAAAACTTTGTCCATCGCTCTTCTCTCAGGAAGAAAGCCATCATCTCTGCGCCTTTTTCTCCCTTGAGACCTCCTTCTTTGCAGCATTTGCTGCCAGCCCACTTCCCCAAATTGTTGTCACTCTCTCAGTCAGAGCAATTTAGTTCTCTACTTCTTTCCATGCCCTAGGTCCTTTTTTTTTTTTTTTTAATAATTTTTATTGTGCTTTAAGTGGAAGTTTACAAATCAAGTCAGTCTGTCACATATGAGCTTATATACACCTTACTCCATACTCCCACTTACTCTCGCCCTAATGAGTCAGCCTGCTCCCTCCTTCCAGTCTCTCCTTTCGTGATGGTTTTGTCAGTTTCTAACCCTCTCTACCCTCCCATCTCCCCTCCAAACACGAGATGCCAACACAGTCTTAAGTGTCCACCTGGTACAAGTAGCTCACTCTTCATCAGCATCTCTCTTCAACCCATTGTCCAGTCCCTTTCATGTCTGATGAGTTGTCTTCAGGAATGGTTCCTGTCCTGGGCCAACAGAAGGTTTGGGGACCATGACCGCCGGAATTCTTCTAGTCTCGGTCAGACCATTAAGTCTGGTCTTTTTATGAGAATTTGGGGTCTGCATCCCACTGTTCTGCTCCCTCAGGGATTCTCTGTTGCGCTCCCTGTCAGGGCAGTCATCGGTTGTGGCTGGGCACCATCTAGTTCTTCTGGTCTGAGGATGATGTAAATCTCGGGTTCATGTGGCCCTTTCTGTCTCTTGGGCTCATAGTTATCATGTGACCTTGGTGTTCTTCATTCTCCTTTGACCCAGGTGGGTTGAGAACAATTGATGCATCTTAGATGGCCGCTTGTTAGCATTTAAGACCCCAGACGCCACACTTCAAAGTGGAATGCAGAATGTTTTCATAATAGAATTATTTTGCCAATTGACTTAGAAGTCCCCTTAAGCCATAGTCCCCAGACCCCCACCCTTGCTCCGCTGACCTTCGAAGCATTCAGTTTATCCCGGAAACTTCTTTGCTTTTGGTCCCGTCCAGTTCAGCTGACCTTCCATGTATTGAGTATTGTCCTTCCCTTCACCTAAAGTAGTTCTTATCTACTAACTAATCAGTAAATAACCCTCTCCCACCCTCCCTCCCTCCCCGCCTCGTAACCACAAAAGTATGTGTTCTTCTCAGTTTATACTATTTCTCAAGATCTTATAATAGTGGTCTTACACAATATTTGTCTTTTTGCCTCTGACTAATTTCACTCAGCATAATGCCTTCCAGGTTCCTCCATGTTATGAAATGTTTCACAGATTTGTCACTGTTCTTTATCGATGTGTAGTATTCCATTGTGTGAATATACCATAATTTAACCATTCATCTATTGATGGGCACCTTGGTTGCTTCCAGCTTTTTGCTATTGCAAACAGAGCTGCAATAAACATGGGTGTGCATATATGTGTTCGTGTAAAGGCTCTTATTTCTCTAGGGTATATTCTGAGGAGTGGGATTTCTGGGTTGTATGGTAGTTCTATTTCTAACTGTTTAAGATAATGCCAGATAGATTTCCAAAGTGGTTGTACCATTTTACATTCCCAGCGGCAGTGTATAAGAGTTCCAATCTCTCCGCAGCCTCTCCAACATTTATTATTTTGTGTTTTTTGGATTAATGCCAGCCTTGTTGGAGTGAGATGGAATCTCATCGTAGTTTTAATTTGCATTTCTCTAATGGCTAATGATAGAGAGCATTTTCTCATGTATCTGTTAGTTGCCTGAATATCTTCTTTAGTGAAGTGCATGTTCATATCCTTTGCCCACTTTTTGATTGGGTTGTTTGTCTTATTGTGGTTGAGTTTTAACAGAATCATACAGATTTTAAAGATCAGGCGCTGGTCAGAGATGTCATAGCTGAAATTTTTTTTCCCAATCTGTAGGTGGTCTTTTTACTGTTTTGGTGAAGTCTTTAGATGAGCATAGGTGTTTGATTTTTAGGAGCTCCCAGTTATCTGGTTTCTCTTCGTCATTTTTGGTAATGTTTTGTATTCTGTTTATGCCTTCCTTGTATTAGGGCTCCTAACGTTGTCCCTATTTTTTCTTCCGTGATCTTTATCATTTTAGTCTTTATGTTTAGGTCTTTGATCCACTTGGAGTTAGTTTTTGTGCATGGTGTGAGGTATGGGTCCTGTTTCATTTTTTTGCAAATGGATATCCAGTTATGCCAGCACCATTTGTTAAAAAGACTATCCTTTCCCCAATTAACTGACACTGGGCCTTTGTCAAATATCAGCTGCTCGTATGTGGATGGATTTATATCTGGGTTCTCAATTCTGTTCCACTGGTCTATGTGCCTGTTGTTGTACCAGTACCAGGCTGTTTTAACTACTGTGGTTGTATAATATGTTCTAAAATCAGGTAGAGTGAGGCCTCCCACTTTGTTCTCCTTTTTCAGTAATGCTTTACTTATCCGGGGCCTCTTTCCCTTCCATATGAAGTCAGTGATTTGTTTCTCCATCACATTAAAAAATGTCATTGGAATTTGGATTGGAAGTACATTGTATGTATAGATGGCTTTTGGTAGAATAGACATTTTTGCTATGTTAAGTCTTCCTATCCATGAGCAAGGTATGTTTTTCCACTTATGTAGGTCCTTTTTAGTTTCTTGCACTAGTACTTTGTAGTTTTCTTTGTATAGGTCTTTTACATCTTTGGTAAGATTTATTCCTAAGTATTTTATCTTCTTGGAGGCTACTGTGAATGGTATTGATTTGGTGATTTTCTCTTCGATGTTCTTTTTGTTGATGTAGAGGAATCCAAGTGATTTTTGTATGTTTATCTTATAACCCGAGACTCTGCCAAACTCTTCTATTAGTTTCAGTAGTTTTCTGGAGGATTCCTTAGGGTTTTCTGTGTATAAGATCATGTCATCTGCAAATAGAGAAAATTTTACTTCCTCCTTGCCAATCCGGATGCCCTTTTTTTCTTTGTCTAGCCTAATTGCTCTGGCTAGGACCTCTAGCACAATGTTGAATAAGAGTGGTGACAAAGGGCATCCTTGTCTGGTTCCCGTTCTCAAGGGAAATGCTTTCAGGCTCTCTCCATTTAGAGTGACGTTGGCTGTTGGCTTTGTATAGATGCCCCTTATTATGTTGAGGAATTTTCCTTCAGTTCCTATTTTGCTGAGAGTTTTTATCATGAATGGGTGTTGGACTTTGTCAAATGCCTTTTCTTCATCAATTGATAAGATCATGTGGTTTTTGTCTTTTGTTTTATTTATATGGTGGATTACATTAATGATTTTTCTAATATTAAACCAGCCTTGCATACCTGGCGTAAATCCCACTTGGTTGTGGTGGATTATTTTTCTGATATGTTGTGGAATTCTATTGGCTAGAATTTTGCTGAGGATTTTTGCATCTATGTTCATGAGGGATATAGGTCCGAAATTTTCCTTTTTTGTGGTGTCTTTACCTGGTTTTGGTATCAGGGATATGGTGGCTTCATAGAATGAGTTAGGTAGTATTCCATCATTTTGTATGCTTTGAATTACCTTTAGTAGTAGTGGTGTTAACTCTTCTCTGAAAGTTTGGTAGAACTCAGCACTGAAGCCGTCTGGGCCAGGGCTTTTTTTTTTTTGTTGGGAGTTTTTTGATCACCTTTTCAATCTCTTCTTTTGTTATGGGTCTATTTAGTTGTTCTACTTCTGATTGTGTTAGTTTAGTTAGGTAGTGTTTTTCTAGGAATTCATCCATTTTTTCTAGGTTTGAAAATTTGTTAGAGTACAATTTTTTGTAATAATCTGATATGAGTCTTTTAATTTCATTTGGGTCTGTTGTAATATGGCCCATCTCGTTTCTTATTTGGGTTATTTGTTTCCTTTCTTGTATTTCTTTAGTCAGTCTGGCCAATGGTTTATCAATTTTGTTAATTTTTTCAAAGAACCAGCTTTTGGCTTTGTTAATTCTTTCAATTGTTTTTCTGTTCTCTAATTCATTTAGTTCAGCTCTAATTTTTATTATTTGTTTTCTTCTGGTGCCTGATGAATTCTTTTGTTGCTCGCTTTCTATTTGTTCAAGTTGTAGGGACAGTTCTCTGATTTTAGCTCTTTCTTCTTTATGTATGTGTGCATTTATCGATATAAATTGACCTCTGAGCACTGCTTTTGCTGTTTCCCAGAGGTTTTGATAGGAAGTGTTTTCATTCTCGTTGCATTCTATGAATTTCTTTATTCCCTCCTTAATGTCTTCTATAACCCAGTCTTTTTTGAGCAGAGTATTGTTCAGTTTCCAAGTATTTGATTTCTTTTCCCTGATTTTTCTGGTATTGATTTCCACTTTTATGGCCTTGTGGTCTGAGAAGATGCTTTATAATATTTCGATGTTTTGGAATCTGAAAAGGTTTGTTTTATGACCTAATATGTGATCTATTCTAGAGAATGTTCCATGTGCACTAGAAAAAAAAGTATACTTTGCAGCTGTTGGGTAGAGTGTTCTGTATAAGTCTATGAGGTCAAGTTGGTTGATTGTAGCAATTAGGTCTTCCGTGTCTCTATTGAGCTTCTTACTGGAAGTCCTGTCCTTCTCCGAAAGTGGTGTGTTGAAGTCTCCTACTATAATTGTGGATGTGTCTATCTTACTTTTCAGTTCTGTTAAAGTTTGTTTTATGTATCTTGCAGCCCTGTCATTCGGTGCATAAATATTTAATATGGTTGTATCTTCCTGGTCTATTGTCCCTTTAATCATTATGTAGCGTCCTTCTTTATCCTTTGTGGTGAATTTAACTTTAAAGTCTATTTTGTCAGAAATTAATATTGCTACTCCTCTTCTTTTTTGCTTGTTGTTTGCTTGATATATTTTTTTTCCATTCTTTGAGTTTTAGTTTGTTTGTGTCTCTAAGTCTAAGGTGTGTCTCTTGTAGGCAGCATATAGACGGATCGTGTTTCTTTATCCTGTCTGAGACCCTCTGTCTCTTTACTGGTGCATTTAGTCCATTTACATTCAGCGTAAAGATAGATAAGTATGTGTTTAGTGCTGTCATTTTGATGCTTTTTTGTGTGTGTTGTTGACAATTTCATTTTTCCACTTACTTTTTTGTGCTGAGACGTTTTTCTTTGTAAATTGTGTGTTCCTCATTTTCATAGTAGTTGAATTTATGTTTGCTGAGTCGTTATGTTTTTCTTGGTTTTTATTTTGAGTTATGGAGTTGTTACATCTCCTTGTGTTTACCTTCATATTTATCCCTGTTTTTCTAAGTAAAATCCTAACTTGTATTGTCCTATATCGCCTTGTTTCCCTCTCCATATGGCAGTTCTATGCCTCATGTATTTAGTTCCTCTTTTTGATTACTGTGATCTTTTACATATTGACTTCAATGATTCACTGTTTTGAGCATTTTTTTTGCTTTTAAAATTAATCTTAATTTGTTTTTTTGATTTCCCTATTTGAGTTGATATCAGCATGTTCTGTTCTGTGACCTTGTGTTGTGCTGGTATCTGATATTATTGATTTTCTGACCAAACAATTTCCTTTAGTATTTCTTGTAGGTTTGGTTTGGTTTTTGCAAATTCTCTAAGCTTGTGTTTATCTGTAAATGTTTTATTTTCACCTTCATATTTGAGAGAGAGTTTTGCTGGATATATGATCCTTGGCTGGCCGTTTTTCTCCTTCAGTGCTCTATATATGTCCTCCCATTGCCTTCTTGACTGCATGGCTTCTGCTGAGTAGTCTGAACTTATTGATTTTCCTTTGTAGGAGACCTTTCTTTTATCCCTGGCTGCTTTTAAAATTTTCTCTTTATCTTTGGTTTTGGCAAGTTGGATGATAATATGTCTTGGTGGTTTTCTTTTTGGATCAATCTTATATGGGGTTTGATGAGCATCTTGGATAGATATCCTTTCGTCTTTCATGATGTCAGGGACGTTTTCTGCCAACAGATCTTCAACTATTCTCTCTGTATTTTCTGTTACCCCTCCCTGTTCTGGAACTCCAATCACACACAAGTTATTCTTCTTGATAGAGTCCCACATGATTCTTAGGGTTTCTTCATTTTTTAAAGTTCTTTTATCTGATTTTTTTCAGCTATATTGGTGTCAATCCCCTTATCCTTCAGCTCCCCCACTCTGTATTCCAATTACTCGATTCTGCTCCTCTGACTTCCTATTGTGTTGTCTAATTCTGTAATTTTACTGTTAATGTTTTGGATTTCTGAATGTTGTCTCTCTATGGATCCTTGCAGCTTATTAATTTTTCCACTATGTTCGTGAATAATCTTTTTGATTTCTTCAACTGCTTTATCAGTGTGTTCCTTGGCTTTTCCTGTAGATTGCCTTATTTCATTTCTGAGGTCATCCCTGATGTCTTGAAGCATCCTGTAAATTAGTTTTTTATATTGTGCACCTGGCAATTCCAGGATTGTATCTTCATTTGGGAAAGATTTTGATTCTTTTGTTTGGGGAATTGTAGAAGCAGTCATGGTCTGCTTGTTTTTGTGGTTTGATATCGACTGCTGTCTCTGAGCCATCTATAAGATATTGTAATGATTTATTTTATATTTGCTCACTGAGTCTTGTTTTGTTTTCTTTCAATATACGTATATGGGCTACTAGAATGCACTGTCTTGATTTTTGTAGCCCTTGAATCACTTATGTCCTATTACCAGCTGGTTTGGGCTGTTACCAGATATATAAGCCTAAGAGTCCATTCACTATTCTTGAGTAGAATCTGATTTTGGGTCACCAAGTGTGTGGTCCAGACTGTCACCTATCCACCTAGAGGAGTAGTGGTGGTAGTTGTGTGCATCAGATTCTAGTAGCAGCAGGGGGTCACACTCCAGAGTGGGCAGGTTGCTGACAGGCTTCCCCCAAGTGTCAGTGAGGTAGGTGTGTCTTTATTCCTAAAGTATTTTTGTGGGTGGGCTCTGCAGCTGTACCTTAGGCACCCAATGCAAGTACCTCTACAGATTGGTAGGTGTCACCATCCTCAGACACTTAAGACAGGAGGCTAAGTGGTCAGGGGGGAGCTTCAGCCCTCAGTTCCCTGTTGTGGGTCAGTGAGGGCTCTGTTGAAAACACAGAGATATCAGACCTGGGAAACCTGTCTTTCCACTATTCCGCTAAAACAATTACAGTCAGATCCCTATCAGAATTGCCTTTGCATTATAATATCCACCTTGTTTCCTGTAGGGATGAAAGCCCGAGACTGTGACTCTCAAATGCTTGGCTGAAGCTGGTTCTGTATTTTTAGTCCAATTTTGGGAAGTCAGGGAAGGATTTTTGGTCCCTGGGTTTTTTGTAGCTGCTTCTCTCAGGCCAGGAGAATGGGTTAGGAAAAGACCAAAAACAAAACAAAACAAAACAAAAAAAAACTGCAGAGCACTTCCTTCTCTGGCTCAGGAAATTCCAATGTTAATGAAGCCACCTGGGAAGGGGAGGGGAGGGATCAGGTAGATAGGAGAGAGTAGCTCTCTGGAATATAGACAAAGTTACTTATCTTGCTTGGTGATGACTGTTTTATCTGAGATTGCGGAGGCATGTGTAGCCTGTGTGCATTGACTGGGTTGAGATTGCTCCCCGAGGGTCAGGCCCATGTCCTTTGCTTGTGCTGTCTCAGAAGCCGTGGTCAGTTCCTCTGCTCCCAGTCCAAAGCCCAGCGCCAAGGTTTCCTGGCTGGGACGCCACACTCCAGGCTCCAAAACCAGTTGCTGCCTCCCGGTGACTTCTCATACTGTCAGCCGCGTTGCTGCGCTGCCTGCATGCACTGGCTGGTCTTCCCCCGAGGTCACTTCTGGGGGCTAGGGCTGCTTCCAGTGTTTGCGCTGTCTCAGGATACTGTGCTTAGCTCCCCTGCATCCAGTCCAAAGCCCGGTGCCAAGGTTTTCTGACTGGGACGCTGGCTCCAGGCTCTGAAAGCAGTCGTTGCTTCCCCGTGGTTGCTCATTCTCAGTTTGTCACTGAGTTCAGCTCTTTAGATCTGTGTTTGATGGTCAGGGTTCGTAGATTGTCATGTATGTGATCGATTCACTTGTTTTTTCGAGTCTTTGTTGCAAGAGGGATACGAGGTAGCGTCTACCTAGTCAGCCATCTTGGTCCTGCCTTCTTCCCCCAGGTCCTTTTGTATGTTCAAGAATTCCTTTAGCTGCTCTGTTTACCAAATGAAGTTTTTCATTCTAAATAATACAAAACTTTGGTATTAAACATTTTCTTTAACATATCCCAGACAAAATTCTTAGCAAGAGCTCCCATCCTTGATTGATCATAGTATAGCTGAGAAATTTGTGGATGTAACTATCATTTATTAAATATCTTGGCATTTTACATTCTGTTGCATGTAATCATTTTTAAAAGCTCTTTCATTGTGCAATGAAACATGTATACTGAAAAGTGCAAGAAAAGTAAATTCACAGAAATATTATAAAGCAGTTGCCTGTATAATCAACACCTGGTTCAAGAAAGAAAACATCCCAGCCCACTTAGAAATGCTCCATACAACCCCTTCCAGTTGCAGCCTTTTCCCTTCTTCATTATCCCCACCTACATGTGTAACCCTAAACACTATGTGTTAATTTTGTTTGCTTTTGAACTCTATGTAAATTGAAACATTAGTATTTTTTTTTTGTGTATATATTTAGTATATATATAGTAATATATATAGTATATATTTTTGGTGATAGGTCCTTGTTGTGTGTAATTAATTTTCTTGACTGTCTGGTATTCCACTGTGTGAATACATTACCCTTTATTCATTCTGTTAATGCCTATTGTGATTAATGAGGCTAAGGGCACTTTTAGAATGGGAATTCCAGAACACTTAATAGTGCCCATGAGGAACATTTACATACATCAAGAGGCAGTTGTTCAGACAGAACAAGGGGATACTGATTGGTTTCCAGTCAGGAAAGTTGTGCGTCAGGGTTGTATTCTTTCACCATACCTATTTAATCTGTATGCTGAACAAATAATATGAGAAACTGGACTGTATGAAGAAGAACGGGGCATCAGGATTGGAGGAAGACTCATTAACAACCTGTGCTATGCAGATGACACAACCTTGCTTGCTGAAAGTGAAGAGGACTTGAAGCACTTACTAATGAAGATCAAAGACCACAACCTTCAGTTTGGATTACACCTCAACATAAAGAAAACAAAATCCTCACATCTGGACCAATGAGCAACATCATGATAAACAGAGAAAAGATTGACGTTGTCAAGGATTTCATTTTACTTGGATCCACAATCAACAGCCATGGAAGCAGCAGTCAAGAAATCAAAACACTTGTTGCATTGGGCAAATCTGCTGCAAAGGACCTCTTTGAAGTGTTGAAGAGCAAAGACGTCACCCTGAAGACTAAGGTGCACCTGATCGAAGCCATGGTATTTTCAATCACATCATATGCATGTGAAAGCTGGACAATGAACAAGGAAGACCGAAGAAGAGTTGACGCCTTTGAATTGTGGTGTTGGTGAAGAATATTGAATATACCCTGGACTGCCAAAAGAATGAACAAATCTGTCTCGGAAAAAATACGGTCAGAATGCACCTTAGAGGCAAGGATGGCGAGACTGCATCTTACATACTTTGGACATGTTGTCAGGAAGGATCAGTCCCTGGAGAAGGACATCATGCTTGGCAGAGTACAGGGTCAGCGGAAAAGAGGAAGACCCTCAACAGGGTGGATTGACACAGTGGCTGCAACAATGAATTCAAGCATAACAACAATTGTAAGGATGGCTCAGGACCCGGCAGTGTTTCATTCTGTTGTGCATAGTGTCTCTATGAGTTGGAACTGACTCAACGGCACCTAACAACAACAACAACATGTTTTGAAATAATAATATGATAGAATTAAAAGCCACTTTTTAAAACAATAGTTTAAAAAGTCAATATACTTGTAAATTAAATAACATTTTACTAAATGACCCTTGTGTGTAGGAAATAATAATGACTAGAAATTAGAAATAATAATGTTAATACAAATATTAATGATATTTAATATGTGTTAATAACTTGAGCTAAGCATTCAGCCAATAAGTTAAGGCAAAAGTACCTGAACAACTGGAAAGAAATAGAAAGGATTAAAATAATACAGAGAGAGGCAGAAGTCTAGGAAAGGGTTAAAATAATGCAGGGACAGGCCAAAGTCTGAGAATCAGAGTAAAAGAGGAGCACTCATTTTACATTTAGTGTAGGCACACACCACAGCTCCGCGACTCCACTCCTGGGTTTGCATTCCAAAAACAGCTTTACACAGATCCAAAACAGTAAACTGCGGAGATGAACAAACCTAAAAACTGATTCTTTGAAAGGATTAATACTTTAGGCAGACATCTGGAAAAATGATCAAGAAAAAATTGTAAAATGCAAATAAATAAAATAAGGAATGCAAAAGGGGAAGTAACAGATGAAATATTTGAAATAGAGTATAACTATAAAAATTGTGAGAAATTACATGAAATTGACAAATTCTAGAAAAATACAAACTCTGTAATGTGTGCAAGAAGAAGTATAGAACTCGAAAAGAACAATAAATATTGAAGGAATTAAAATAGTCAAAGCCTCCCCTCTCTGCAAATACCAGTCCAGCATGGTTTTCAAGATGATGTCTACGAAGATGTCAAGAATGGTCAGTTCTCATTTTACTCAGTTTGCTCTGGAAAATAAAGAGAAAAAGCCACCAAGCCTATTCAAGATTATTTGAAGAAATAACAGTCCACAAGTAGCAGACACATTTTAAAAAAGGAGAATAAAAAGGCTGTACTTGCCCTATCAGATTTTAAGGTATATTACAAGGCCATACTAGTAAAAACTGTGTGGTATGGGGTCAAAAATAGGCAAATGCATTATTGGAAACATATAGAAAACTCCAAGACAGACTCACTACAGAGCACCACAAAGGTCAGATTGTTTCCCAGATGTGGTTTGGGTAAACGGGTTTATTATGTGGAAAAAAATAAAACCAGCACTACATATAAGGGTGAACTCAAGGTAGGTAAAAGATCTAAATTTGAAAGGTAAATATATAGATAGAATTAGACGAAAATTTGTAATAATACCTTTATTATTTACAGTCATCAAAGATCTTTTAAAACAAAATTTAATATATACACTATAAAGCATTAAACTAATAAATTTGGATACATCAAAATTAAAGTTTCCTTTTCAACAAAGGAAACTAGACCAAGTTAATAGACATCAACTCTCTAATGTAGATGCTTTTAGTACCACTGCTTTAAAAATGAAGAGCAGGAAAGAGTACTCTGCTTCGTAGACTGGAGATATTAGAAGACTGGATAACACTAAGCATTGGTGGGACTATAGGAATCAATGAACCATGGAATCATGGAACCCTCTGGCATTATTGATGGAAAGCAACCATTATTGATTGAAGAGAAATCTGATTTTACCTTTAAGGAAATTTAGTATAGGCACAGGCCAACAACTCCACTCCTGGGTTTATATTCCAAAGACATTTTACACAGATCCATAAAGTGTCATCTACAGGGGTGTCCAGAAAAAGGGTCTGAAAGCCCTATGGATCACAACGGTCCAACCCAAAATAGACCATGGGGATGGTGCATGTGATGGTTAAGGTCGTGTGTCAACTTGGCTCAGCCATGAATCTCAGTGGTTTGGCACTTATGTAATGATGTAATTAGACAGTTAAGTAATGATGTAGCCATCTTCCATGATGTGATCTGAGGTGATCAGCCAATCAGTTGTAAAGGGAGTTTCCTCTGGGATGTGGCCTGCACCCAATATTTATATGGATGTTCTGGCAAACCTTGCTTGCTTGCTGTGCATCCTGCATCTGGCTCTTCATCGTCTGATGTCTCATTCTTGGATTTGAGCTAGCTGTCTGCCTTATTGCCTGCTGATCCTGGATTCATAAGCCTCCAAAGCCCATGAGCCAAAGGCCTACCATCTGACCTGCTGATCTTGGGTTCATCAGCCCCTGCCAGCTACATGAGTCAGGAGAAGCCTCCAGCCTGATGCCTGACCCATGGACTTAGAACTTGCCAGCCTTTACAACTGTGTGAGCTTTTTCCTTGAGATAAATCTCTCTTTCTCTCTCTCTCTCTATACATATATATATACTTCACTGGTTTTGCTTCTCTAGGGAACCCAGCCTAAGACAGTGCAGAACTGGGAGTGGCTGATGGGTTCAAACTGCCGACTTTTGTGTTAGCATAGCAGCCCAGTGCTTAACCATTGTGCAACCAGGGCTCAGTTGAGCAGGTGTCAACTGCTGTGCTTTATTTGCAGTGTCTCACAATCACCCTTGAGGTAGATCCTCTCATTCCCATTTTTCAGATGATGAAATGAAGACATAAAGTAGCTCCACTGAACAAGCTGGTACATATAGTAAGTGGAGAAGCTAGAATTCAAACTCAGAGGTGTTCCACAGAAACCCAATATTTTAACTACTGCTCAAATAGTACATGAAGTGAAAGCAACAGTTTCTTAGGGATAGTTGGGTGGTTTTCAAACAAAGTATATTTATTTTAGTCAATGGAATCTGTGAAACTTGTATTAGTAATGAAGAATGGTTAGTTCATTAATAGGATCTAAGCTCTGGGGTGTTGGTACAGGTTGAGGATCGGCATGGACTTTCTTGAGAAAGTGATACTAAGATGACTTTGCGTCTCCCGTTTGTCATGTTGTTGTACTGTGGTGGCTTGTGTGTTGCTATTATGCTGGAAATATGCCACCAGTATCTCAAATACCAGTAGAGTCTCTCATGGTGGACAGGTTTCAGTGGAGCTTCCAGACTAAGATAGACTATGAAAAACACCTGATGATGTGCTTCTGAAAATTAGCCAGTGAAAATCTTATAGATAACCACAGAAAGTTGTCCAATATAGTGCTGAAGTGTGAGGATCATCGTGAGGACGGTGAAGGACTGGGCAATGTTTCGTTCTATTAAATGTAAGACCGCTATGAGCTGGAGCCAACTCGGTGGTACCTGACAACAACAACAGGATGACTTTGGGACTATGTTTGAGTTCCACTGTTGTCATTTATTATTGACATAATTATTAATTAATTTACTTACCAGTCACTTATCATGTGACAGATACTGTAATAGGTACAGGAGACTCAAAGATCCTTGTGACTAAGTTGTTGGCTTTAAAGACTTCCTCACTCTCTATTCCAGTGGGGTTAAGTATGAGAGTGAATACAGGATATGATCAAGAGGTTAGGGATGGGAACTAGGACCTCCCTAGGACTAGGGGTATAAAGAGAGTTTAAAAGTTTGAGTGAGTTTGACAGACAAAAAGAGCAATAAGGCTTGAATCAAAAGTCTTAAGGATCTAGAAAGATGAGAGCTATTTCTAATTATATTTCAGTAAAGAGGAAATAGAGACATTATGACATCATTCATTCCTTCATTCATGGACCAGATCCCATGCTGAAGACCATACATTCAGATTCCCTATCCTTTAACCTTTTATAGGCTCATTATTTTAGGAAAGATCAAAGAGTAAGTCAATTTTATATGATGAAATGGGTTAAAATCCATAGTAAAAGTAATAAACATGGATTTAAGAACAGAATACCTCTGATTAGGAATCAGTCAAGAAAGGTTTTATAAACTAAATCACAGGGGAACTGGCTGGCCTGTGAGTGAGAATATTTTTTCTTTGCATCTTTGACAGCACTTAATCTTTAAAAATTTTTGCAGGTAGCTTTTGAGCAAAACCAGAACTGTCTGATATGTGTTACATTTCCCTAACAACTAGTGATATTGAGCATATTTTCACATGTTTATCTGTAATTTGGGCTGTGCTGTGAATTTCCTGTCTTTATCCTGTGTCCATTTTTATAATGTATTATCATTTTTATTTTGGCAGGGGCCCTTTACATATTCCTGATAGACATAGATTATCTGTTATCTACATTGCAAGCATCTTTTTCCCGATCTACCACTTTATTTTACTTTATTGTAAGTTCTGAAATTTTCTATTTTGATGTAGTAAAATTTCTTGATCTTTTGCATTATGACTTTTATGTTCCTGAGTATGTTTAAGAGTCTTTTTCTACCAAGAAAAATGTACTTATTGATAAGAATATATTCCTTATTCCGACAGTGATCTAGAACTAAATGGCTAGTTCAACCCATTTTCAAAGCTGTAGAATTCCTGTGAATTTCTATTAGCACATGTTAAAAATAAATGGAATGTGAAGAAAGAGGAAATAAAGTTAATGGCTGTATATTATCCATCTGTTTCTAAGGACTAATTAAATGTCTTTACATTAGTGCGTTGAGTTGATGAATCTCAATGATGATTTGACCTACTTTTAAACAACTGTCAAGTCAAAAAGAATTCCAGAGACATGTGCAGGCATTTTATGCTATTTTCAACATCAGTGGCTGTGAGCCCAGCTTTCCCCCTTACAGACCTGAAGCAAATCTAATAGAGGCGTATGCTCTATGAGCACTGAAAGTCAGAGCCGAGCATGAAACAGCTTTATCTTACAATAGTGTCTCATTATTTATTGATTTTCAACGTTCTAAAAAGTCAAAGAAAGGTAAAAATCAAAGTGATAAGTCTTGCTATTAAAAATAAATGAATAAATAAAAAACCTTAAAGTCACCACTCTGTTTCTATAAAAATATACAAAGCACTTTGCACACCTATGGTACAGGTCCCAGAACTCATAGATATGAGCAGAAAGTTGAATAAAAGTTCATGAAACAGACCCAGGGCTCAAACATCAGGATTGAGAATGGCCAAGAGGTTTCCTCTTGTGTGCCATCTCGAAAGGCCTAGTGGTGGCTGCCTGTACAGGCAGGGATAAAGCTCCCAATCAATTAGTGATGCCTGTCAAGGTACAGGACGGAAGATGGAAGCAGCCGTGTCAAGTACTTTCAAAGAGAGAATCCTAACAACTAAAACTGTCAAAAACAGTATAAGCGACACAGTGAGATAGTTTTCCTGGTACTGGAAATGCGTGTTCAAGGGAGGCTGCCTGTCAGCTCTCTTAAGTACTGCCTGGGACTCCGTCAGCATATGCTAATAGTGGTTATCTTCTAGGGGACAGCAAAGTGGTATGGTTTTAACACTCTTTATACCTTCCCGCATTGCCTGAATTTCTATAAAATAATCGTGCTATTTTTAGAATTGTAAGAAAGTCAGTTTCATCTATTTAAAAATTGTTATTTTGAGGATAATTGCTGTCTTGGAGTTAGGTCCAAGTGAGACAAGATTACGGGTACAGTCATCCCTCTTACATCAAATTTTTAAAAACAGGTGTTTCCCCTTTGTCTTTCCATAAAGTGGAACTCCATTTGTAGTGTGTGTGACCCAGGAGTCAGTGTGTAAGAGATAGCTAGAAGAGCAGATGCAAGAGCGAGAGTGAGAGAGAGAGAGAATAAACTGAGTTGGGAGTGGAAAAGAGGATCAAAGCAGAGTTTTTGCAATGAAATTTTAAGAGAAATAAAGCTGAGGGACAGTCCAGTTGGACCTAGAAGAGTCTCCTGTCAGGAGAGTAGGAAGTGAGCTGAGGGTGAGAGGCTCAGACTCAGGCAGCAAGTCCTCCTGGGCTGTGCTAAGGCAGCACAAACTAGTGATTCCAGCTCATGCATTTTCCTCCTTTTGATCAAGATTCTTCTATAGAATCTTTGATCAAAATGTTCAGTAATGGTAGCCAGCCACCATCCAGTTCTTCTTGTCTCATGGCAAAGGAGGCAGTTATTCATGGAGGCAATTAGCCACACATTCCACATTTCCTCACCTTATTCCTGATTCTCCTTCCTCAGTTGTTCCAGGTGAGTTAGGGACCAATCCTTGCCCTTTGGATGGCCACTTGCAAGTTTTTAAGATCCCAGGCACTACACAATGAACTAGGAAATAGATCAGAAGTACTTAACACATAATTAGCCCAATTAACTGAGATGTCCCATGACACTATGACTCTAAACCTCCAAACCAAGAAACCAAATCCCACAAGGTGTTGTACATAAGCAGCCTCAGCAGGCACTCTTTCTCTCTCTCTCTTTTTTTTTTTTGGTCGTTGTTGTAAATACATTTATCACATAACTTTTGTCAATTCAACTTTTTAAAGGTGCACAGCTTTTTGAAAGCAATTACAATAATCAGCTGTGCAACCCTACCGTTAATCAAAGTGATATTTCCATCACTGCTAACCCTTCCTGCCCCTGATAACCACTAATAAACTTTGGTCTCTACATTTTCCTTTTCTTGTCCTTTTTATATAAGGGAGGTCATGCAATATTTGTCCTTTTGTGATTGGCTTATTTCACTCCGCAGAATGTCGTCGAACTCCATCCATATCGTGGTGTGTATCAAAACTTCATTTCTACTGGCTGAGTAGTATTCCGTGGTGTGTATACGCTGCATTTTTTTAATCCATTCATCTGTTGATGGACATTTAGGTTGCTTCTACTTTTAGTTATTATGAATAGTGCTGCAGTGAACATTCATCTACAAGTCTCTTTTTGAGCCTCTGATTTCCAAGTCTTTTGGGTATATGCCTAGGAGTGGAATTGCTGGGTCATATGGTGGATCTGTTTTTAGCTTTTTGAGGAACCACCACACTGTTTTCCACAACTGCTGTACCATTTTGCATTCCCACCAGCAATGGATAAAGGTTCCGATTTCCCCACATCCTTGCCAACATTTGTTATTTTCAGTTTTTTTTTTAATATCACACCCTACAGGGTGTGAAATGGGATCTCACTGTGGTTTTGATTTGCATCTCTCTGATGCAGTGATTAAGACCAAAAGGTTGACTTGATGGCAACAGGTGTGGTTTTGGTTTAGTGCAAGAAAAGGCTGGAAGCCTTTTCAGTGGTATAAAAGCTGCACGTGCAGCAAGCGAAGGTGATTGTGATGAAGAATTTGTTTTGAGTTAGGGGTTGGTTTGGTAGTTTGAAAATGAAGGCAAATTTATGTAATATTAAAGGGCAAATGCAAGTTGTCCCTAAGTCGATGTTTATAACCCAGGGGCTTGCTGTACTATCCTGTCTTGCCTGGGCTGTTGCAGCAGCCTCCTAGCTGGTCAATGACTTCTTCCACCATTCTTCCCTTTCTCCCTCTAGACTAGCACACCGGCCTTGGATATGCTCAGTATGCTTCTACCGCAGGACCTTTGCCTCTATGGCTTGCCTTTCCCAGAATCCTCTTCCTCACATCTTTGCACAGTTACTCCTCACCTCTTCATACTTCTGCTCATCTTGTCAAAGACATTTTCTCTAGTCATTGCACTGAAATAACCACTAACTTTCCCCCACATCATCACATTATAGTCCTTTCTCTGCTTTGTTTTTCTTCATGGCATTTGTTACTACCTGGTGTTACCCTATATGCGTATTCTTGGTTTTGGGTGTTTCTCCCACTGGCATGTAAGCTTCACGAGGGCAGGGGTTTTGCCTGTTTTGTTCATCACTGTATCTTCTATGTCTGAATTTCCAGAGCAGACTCTCCAAGCCTGAGTATTATGGACACAGCTTTTCATGTTTTCACAATCGTACGTGTCAAGTATGGGTCATAGAGTGTTGGTGCAAGCACCTCAATGATGAACTAGTCTAACACCCTGGTTTACAGATAAGAAACCTGAGATCCAGAGAGGTTAAGCGTCTTTGGGGTGACCCAATGACTTGGTGGTAAGCTGGCATCAGGAAGAGCATCTTCACAATGTACTGAAGAGGACACTGATTGAGAATCATGAGTCCTCCATCTGCTCAAAGTGCTCTGCTTCTATAATCAACAGTCCAGGGCTTTGACTTGTTCACCAAGCTTCCTTTCCTTCAGTCATTGATGATGATTTCTCGAGCATTGCCTAGCTCTACGCAGCCCTTTGATAGTCTGCTCCTGTTCTCTTACCCGTGGGATGCCTTGGGGCTCACTGGCATGCATTTTCTGTTTACAGATAAATTCCTGATCAGATGGACTCAATTCATACTTTGCACCTCACTCCATTATTTTGGCGAGACACCTGATTCCCTCTTCCATATTATTCTACTTTCTGACTAGGCATAGCCTTTGGACCTCCCCAGACCTTCTCTCACTGAGGACTCTATCCCTTAGTGTGATGTTCCGTTAGTGTGATGTGCCTACCCAGCTTATCCCAAATTTCCAGGTGGAACGCAAGTGACCAATACTGTGCTAGACGCTGGTAGATGTAAGACTCAGGAAACTCCACACAGCCTTTGAACAGTTAGTTACTGTCTTAGTTACCTATTACTACTGTAATGGAAATATCATGAGTGGGTGGCCATAAGGAACAAATTTATTTTATCACAGTTCTGGATTAGGTTTAGGATCTACCCTATACCAGTAGGACCTCAGGTGATTGATTGATTACATTATATTAGAACGCATTGTGGAAGATGATTACATTATATACATTAATGTATAATATAAAATTATAAAGGCTATTTTATTACAATACATTATATTAGATTACATCCACAGGTATAGGGATTAGTGTTCCAACACATATTTTTCAGGGACACAATTCAGTCCATAATAGTTGCCTCAGAACAAAGTTCAAACCACCTAGCAGAGCCTTCAAGATCCTTTTTTATGATTTGGGTCTGACTTACCTTTCTGGTCTCATCTCCTGCTACTCTAGTTCTTTCACTTAATAAATAAGTCATGATTTTCCCTGAACAAATTGTCCTTCCTGAAACTCCAATCCAACAACGCAGAGTACATTCCAGCCTACTCCCTTTCTTTATTTATAACTCCCTCTCTCCAACAGTGAGAAACTTGGCTCCCCTTCATGACTTCTTTTAAATAAACTTTTAGTTTTGAAATATTTTAGACATATAGAAATGTTACAAAGTTGGTGTAGAGAGTTCTTATATACCTCTCACTCAGTTTCCCCTAAAGTTCTCATTTTATATAACCATGGTACCTTGGTCAGAAGTAAAAAATTAACATTGGTACATTATCATTAACTAAACTACAGACTTCATTTGTCTTTTACCAATTTTTCCATGATGTTCTTTTTCCAAGGATCCAATGCGGGATACTGCATTGTGTTTAATGATTTTTAAAGGCACCGTCTAAGGAATGCTGGTTCTGCAGCCTGAGGTGAGGTGTAGGCATGTTTTTAGTGTCCTTTGATACATGAAAAATCAAATATTGAGCCTTTCTGAACAAAACTGAATTTTGATCTCAATCTGAAGTAGAGATGTCAAGACAGCACAAGGAGAAGTCAATGTGAAATAGGACTTTCTTCCCCACCAGTAATAAAACTTTAAGATCACAATATTATTTCCATCATGAGAACATGAACAATGTGAATGGTGGCTTTATCACTGAGTGTTTTGCTGAGCACATTTGCATTGAGTTGATTCATGTTTTAATATTCCAGACACAGAGAAAATGGGGCTGGCTGAGGCAAGCAAAGAGAACTCAGTTTACAGTTGGCTCTCAGTACCTTTCTCCCTAAAACAAGCCAGGCTCAGTGCTGGGAATTTTTACACGTTATTTTAATTGTACAAAACTTGGCATAGTTATTTTCTTCATTTTTGAAGATGAGAAAATTTAGTTATGGTTAAATAGCAGGCCAGCATCAGGCAGAGGAGGCTTCAAGCCCAGGTTTTCTGACTCTAAAGCTGGTCACTGTGTCCATGGCCTTTCCCACCACGGGGTTGGTGAGAGTAGCTTGTGTGTTTGCCGGTGCTTATACTCTTCATAGTATAAGCACCCACAACGGTTTTTTTTTTTGTGGGTATACTCTTCTTGGGGACATAGACAATCAGGTTATGGTCCTTGTAGATGTTAACTTATCAGTTCATTCTACAACCTTTTTAAATGCCACCGTGTGCCCTCTTACATATAGATGAACCGTATTTAGGTATCACACTTCAAAGGGTTTTGAGAAGATTTAAAAAAAAAAAACCACTGCTGTTGAGTCAATTCCGACTCACAGCGACCCTATAGGGTGGAGTAGAACTGCCCCATAGAGTTTCCAAAGGGCACCTGGTGGATTCGAACTGCCAACCTTTTGGTTAGCAGCTGTAGTTCTTAACCAGTACACCACCAGTGTTTCCTTTGGGAAAACAGCCCTAAAATATAAGCTTCATAACCTCATGCTTTACCATAACAGAGAGGACTCTATTTTTAAGTATTTTGAATGTCTAGAAACACATAACTGTTGGAAATTAAACAGACAATATTATAAGAGGATTTCTGTTCACAGGATGCTAAAAATGTAAGATCCCTCCTTTGAATTTTAGACATCATGTTTGAAAACATAATTTTGTTTAACATCTTTAATTTTTTTCTCTTACCGGCAAATACACAATTAACTGCATAAATCTGATGAGTCTATAGTTAAGGATAAAGATAAAGCACATCTAGTGATTTGTATTTTTATCCAATTTTTATACTACCTATTAGTTTTTTTCTTTTTTGGTGGAGCTCTGGTGGTGCAGTAGTTAAGAGCTTGGCTGTAAACCAAAAGGTTGTCAGTTTGAATCCACCAGCTGCTCCTTAGAAACCCTGTGGGGCAGTGCTACCCTCTCAGATAGAGTTGCTGTGAGTCAGAATCGACTTGGCCCCAATGGGGTTATTAGTTTTTTGACCTTAAGGAAGTTACTTAAGCTTTTTGGCTTCTATTTTTCTCATGTCTAAAATGGAAGATAATGGTAGTACCTACTTCATTGTACTATACTTATAGAAATAAATTTAAGTTATTATCCAATTGTCTCTAGCTCTACTAGCGTTCTTGAGTCATCTTTTTCCTTTATTTCTAAGTAGAATGGCTCAAGCCCATTTCACATAATATCAGAATCTAGTCTTCCTTATTTTTTCCCTTTTCAAGGATCATTATTTTCTTATATTAGACATTACAGTATATTAGAAATTATACTTGGAGAAAAGAAATTGGGTCCCATGTTTCCTTCTGAGTTCACACTCAGTCTGCGCTTCCCTTGCTTCTTGACTTCTAGCCATCACCTCCTTCCTGGTCAGCCTTGAACATCAGCTGATTTCGCTACTCATTCGTAACCAGTTCTCCTGAGCTGGTTCCTAGATAAAGAAGCAGTTTCTCTAAGGGTAATTCTGCCATCTTCCTTGCCTAGCTGGTTCAAACTGCAATCAGCTTATCGTTAACAACTGTTTTCTTCTTACCCAGTGTGCGGAAACAACACCAGCATGTTTTTGTCTTCAGAGTGCACATCAGAAAGAATACTATTAGATTTTAGAAGACCTGCTACTAGGAAACATAGTCTATCTTGTAAAACAAGGATTTCCTGAATGTATTTGTTCACTGAAATTTGTTTTGCATTAACCTACATTGAAGCCCTGGTGGCGCTGTGGTTAAAGGGCTCTACTGCTAACCAAAATGTCGGTAGTTCAATCTACCAGAAGCTCCTTGGAAACACTATGGGGCAGTTCTACTCTATCCTACAGGGTCACTGTGAGTCAGAATCGACTCAATGGCAATGGTTTTTTTTTGGTTGTTTTTGTTTTTTTTTTGGTTAATTAACCAAAAACTAGTATTTTATGGACAACATATTTTAGAAATATAGGCCAAGTGTCTTTTAGTGCTAGAGTAACGGGATTTGGGTTTTATTCTGTAGGTAAACAGGAGTCCTAAGTTTTGAGTAGAGCTATGGGATATATTTTAGGAACGTTAGTCTGAAGATTTCTGTTGTTGTTCGGTGCCGTCAGGTCGGATCTGACTCATAGTGACCCCATGTACACAGAATGAAACACTGCCCAGTCTTGTGCTATCCTCACAATCGTTGTTATGCGTGAGCCCATTGTTGCAGCCACTGTGTCAATCCATCTCTTTGAGGGTCTACCTCTTTTTCACTGACTCTCTGCCAAGCATGATGTCCTTCTCCAGGGACTTATCCCTCCTGATAACATGTCCAAAGTATGTGAGACAAAGTTTCGCCATCTTCATTTCTAAGGAGCATTCTGGCTGTACTTCCTCCAAGATAGATTTGTTCATTCTTTTGGCTGTCCATGGTATATTCAATATTCTTTGCCAACACCACAATTCAAAGGGGTCAGTTACTTTTCAGTATTCCTTATTCACCGCCCAGCTAAACCTTCTGAGGGTAGCTGTGTAAGATGGAGAGAAGAGAGATTGAGCAAGGGAATAAAATAGAAGTCTAGTTTAATGGTCTAAGCGAGATGTATTATGTGATACATAGGGGAGTAATAGCTGAAGTAGGGAAGGCAAAATTAATTTCAAAAGCATTTAGAGGGCAGGTGAAGTCACTGGATTTCAGTAATAATGCTGATATTTCAAACCTTGGTAATGGAGACGGCAGCAGTGACATTGAAAGAAAGAGGAATATTGCAGAAAGAACAGATTATGTAGGTGCTGGTGGGACCTCATATCTGAATAAGTAAAAAAAATTATGGTTTCTAAATAGCTTGATATTTCATAGCTACTATAAAGATGTAAAGTTGAGGCCTGGCTTAATGACTTCATGGGGACTCTGAGGAGAGTACTGTTATGAATCACTTGATTATTATGTCAGGCCAAACTAGGTTTTTTTTTTTTTTTTAAGAGATGGGGATTAGAATAGAAATTGGCAAGGAAGCCAAATGCTCTGCTGCCACCAGCTCTTTGTTCATAGGTGGTGGAAGTTGCCTGGTGGACATTCCCAGAACCCAGCCAGATCTCTAGTCATCGGTTACCAGGTAGGTGGTGCTTCCTGATTTATCACTGTTTCTGGGGACTCTGAGAATCAGGGCCAGCAGGGCTTGCTAGGCTTTGATAAAGAAAACCAGTGACCTGTAGCAGTAATGCTTCTATTTTTTTCTTTTCAGTTTGTTTCACCTTTATTTGTCCTTATTCTTTGCTGCAATAAGCAATTCCCCAAACTCAGCTTAACCCTCTGGCTCGGACAGAGATACTGTTTTCATTTTCTACACTGTTTTTAGCTCTTTTGCTTTTGAAAAGATATCTTCGACCTACCAAGAATCCCGGTAGCGAGTTTGCACAAAGGAATTTTATTGAACTTAGAGTTTTATGGCAAGGGCCTGAACATTAATTATTTATGTGAGTCTGTCATAACTGTTGATCAGGGGTTGGAGGGAGGAAACCATGAGAGCTCAGCAAGTGAGAGTTGGAAGGGCCTCAGAGGTCATCTAGGTCCTTCCTCTCCTGCCACAGATGAGATAGATGTCCAGAGAAGTTAAAGGACACTAATGCCAAAGGCTGAACTTGGACCGGGAAGCATGCTGTCTGACTTCTGGTCCAGGGAGCTTTCATGTACCAAGTTGACCTGAGCACCCAGCATTGTTCTAGATGCTGTGGAGATATGAGAGAAGTGTAAGGCATGGTCTTTTCCTCTTAGAATTTTAAGTTAGTACCAAAAAAAAAAAAAAAAGATTCTGTAACATCATAAAAGGTACTAGCTCTTGTAATATTTCAGAAGTCTGGGAAGCTTTAGGTTTATTTTTGCCAGATCATCTGAGTCTAAATTTTCTACTAGATTTGTAAAACACTGACCATTTTAAAATCCTTTTCTTACCAAATCCCTGGATTAGGGCCAGGGATATTGACAACTGTTACTTGGCTTGTAAAAAGGTAAATTGATACATTGCCTGTTCTTTTCCTAGTTTGTTACATAAATACTAGCAAGTAGCTTGACCTCTGTGCTGACAGGACGTATCTGGTCATGAAGAACCACATCTGTTAGACAGTAGTATTGATGTTGCCATGTGCAGGCTGCTCCTGAATTGTGGTGTGTTTTTTCTTTGGGGGTGTTTCTAGTTACCCTCTGTTGACACCCCTTTGATGCTGCATCCTCATCTATAACAGGTAGGTGGTAGAATATGCTTGTGGCTGAAGAGAGCCATTGTGGTGCACTGTATGCATGTGACCTAGAAACGTGCAGAGAATCCCAACCCATGTATGTGGGAAGAATGTACACCAAAATGTTTTATTAGTTTTGGATGGGATCTAAAATTTGAACTATTTTCATGTGAAAGTATGTTAAAGGAGTAAAAACGTGAAAGAGTAGTTTTATTTGAGAGCCCACTATGTACATATTGACACACAGGAATGTATAAAATACAAAAGTAGAATGATAACTGAATTCTTGGCAAAGTGTAGCATTTGGGGCTGTAGGATACCCCTGAAGCCAAGGCCAGGAGTGAGGGGAGGAGGTGAGGTTTGGCCTGGCCTGAGAAAGATGAAAAACAGGGTTTCAGGAGACACGGGGAGACTCTGAGATGTCAGTGCACACAGATGGGATAAAAAAAAAATAAAAATTTTATTTTATTTTAGATGGGATAGGGAGTGAAAACTTAGCAATGGGGGTTAAAAAGACCAAGGGGAGCAAGTACAGGCTGGTGGACCTGCAGAAAGCAGAGCTAGACAGAGGGAAAAAAAAAAAAAAAAAAAAAACTAAGACAGAGGGAGGGAGCATTAAATCTGATACCTGTGGCTCCATCCGTGGTAATGGGGGGCTAGAGAGGGAGGCCTTAAGGATACCAGGCTGACTGAATACTGGGAATCAGGATTCTTGGTTCAAGTTCTGAGTGTACTGTGTGTAATTCTGTGTATAGAATTATAATAAATGTAATTCACAGGAAAGTCACAGCTTCTCTGAGTCTCAGTATCCTTGTTTGTAAAACGTGTATTATAATACTACTACCCTGAATTGTTAATAGGGTTAGAGTACGCATGTAAAAGCCCTTTGTAGCTAGTAACGACTATATGAATGAAAGGTATTTTTGGTTCATTATTAATTAAAGGTGAATGATGGCTTTAGGCTAGATGTGGACATTCAGTTCCAATGAAACCATCATAATTGTAATTTTTATGCGTTTCTGTTACAAGGTGAGAAAGTGGATATGAGAGACTGGTTATTTGTCCAAGAGCCTTATCTAATCAGCAAACTGTTTCTAAATTTTGAAAACCAGCATTTTTGTTATGTTCATTTTACTCTCTGAAAAAAAGAAGACACAGTTACATAGTGACAATTTAAAAGGCAGAATTTACGTATTTCTTTAGTGCAGAAATCATCATCAGGCCTGCAAAGCATCAGTGGAATTTATCATCTATGCATTTTTTATAGACTCATTTGGGAAATGTCATGGTTTATCAGAGCTATATAAATCAGGGTTTGCTGGGTTTGATCCAATCTTTAAATGTCACCTGAAGATGAGGGAATAATATTGAGTCAATTTTCTATGTGAGATTAAATAAAAGCAACAAAAGCAGCTAGAAAACCAACTAAAATTTCAGAAAAAAAAATTGATTTAGGAGCAGATAGCGCTGGGTATAAGAGCTTGCACATTTTTGTAAATGCAGGTTCAAACACAGATCTCACACCCCCTTTCCCTTTACACACTTTAAGCAATAACAGCTTTCAACTATTGTTCTTCATAAATGTCTTGAGTTCCAGGATTCTCTCCATCTATCTGCCGTATCTCCCTTGCCACATATCCAAATCCTGTCCTATCAGCCAAGCTAGGCTAGATGATGCTGTGGTTGCCAACAGCCCCCAAATCTCAGTGGCGTATAGCAACAAAGGCTTATTTCTCTGCTTAACGCCATGGGTCCATCTTGACCTTACCAGTGTTCTCACTCAGTGAGCAGGCAGCTCTCTTGGCAGTCAGGCTGGGTTTGCATGAGGCCTGAACCTTGCAAGCCCAGTTCTGAGGGGAGAAAACTGTTGGCAAATATTGTTAGCAAACATTGGCTCTTAGTGATGGCAAAGAAAGGAGAAAAAATTGCTATTTGTGGCGCTGGAGAATTATCTCTTCCTGGGCTGATGGCCTTGGTAGGGGCTTAAGAATGCAGCCAGGGTAGAAAGGAGAAGCCTCTGTTGATATTGGTCTGCTACCCAAGTGATAGAGCAACCTCCATCTGGACAACTCTTGGTGCCTCAAGGCAGAGATAAAGAGCAAACCACACGTACCACCTCCACTCCCACTCAGTGGCCAAAGCAAGTCTCTTAGGCATTTCTGAGTTCAACAGGACAGGAATGTGTAATTCCACAGTGTGGGGAACCGACTAATTGTGAGCAATGCCCAACCTGTCCTTCAAGTATCGTCTTAAGAGGTGCTACATCCAGAAGTCCTTTCTGGGCCTTCCAGCAGAAAATCCCTCCTCGAGAACGTGTGGTATTTTCTCTCTCCTCTCATGGCACATGGCCATGTTTTTTTATCTTGTACTGTGGTTATTTGTGAATGTCTTGTATTTCTTCTGATAGGCTATAGGTGAGCTTTGTGAGGGCATAGGTCATATTTTATTCACTGATCTATGCCTAGTACTAAGCGTTGTGTTTGAAACAGAGAAACGTTCAATTCTTTGAATGAATTAATGGGTCTGGGTAAGAAATGATACTTTTTGTGTCTCTCCACATGTATAACAGGATGCCTTTCAGGTCAGTTACCTGTAGGCATTCTGAATGAAGAAAGAGCAGTTGTCTTAACTGGGTTGGAGTAGACTATCTCTCATGCCATTTTGCCTTCATATGTTAAATGGGAGCTAAAGAGTCAGTGGAAATACTGCGAATGATGAGTCACTTGGGAGGAGAGAAGATGTGCTCTGTTTCATTGTGTCTCACTTGGTTTAGATTGTGCCAGATGCATAAGCCTCTCTACTGGTGACCAGTTAGATACTTTTGATGACCACAGCAAGCACAGAACCTTCCGCCAACTCAGGTCTGAGAAACTGAGGTTCTCCATACGTATCAGTACTTTAGAGTTGCTTCTATTTTGATTCCTATGTTTAACTCTCAGGCTTTTCACACCTATTTAGTTAGCAGGTAGATCCCTTGGCAGTAGGCTGAGTCTGAGTTAGATGTTTACCTGGTTGTCCAAGTCTTGATAGGAGGAATGAGAGAAGGTTTTGATTAGGAAACATTGGCTGCTTGTAAAGGCAATGAAAATGAGAAGATAAAATGGCTGGGGAAGCTGTTAAGCAGAGCACAGACCTTAGATAAATTGCCTCCACCTGGTTTGATGACCTTGGCAGTTAAGGATATAGGGTAGGGGTGTTTGGGTGAGAGGAAGAGGCTGTGGTAACCTCAAGAAGACTAGTGGTTTCTTTACACCATCCCATAACCTTCCCTGCACCTTGTCTTTTATATTTGCCCCACATCTTTCTCTCTGTCTTTCCTTGTTCTTTTCTTTCTCTTTTGGAAGCCAAAATTCCTCTCTACTAAATAGATGCAAAGGCTGCATTTACCATTTTGAGAACTTTTTCTGTGCTATTAGGCAGTACTTCTTTAGACAGTTGTAGGATTTGGGGCAAAGGGATTCCTGGATGAGAGGTCAATATCCTCAGGCCTATTCTACTCTCTCACCAGTGACTCTGCTGTGGATCACTACCAGTTATTTGAGAACCTGATTTGCACTCAACATTTTATTAGGATCTTAGAAAGACTCCAGAATGACGTCTAGCAGTTGGCCCTAGATCTCTAGAAGCTTTCTTTCTCGATCTGAGAATTACAATTTAATGGTTCAAAAGAAAATTGTCAAGCAGCTAGTCGAATTGTGTGGTATGAATTGTACCAACTTATGGTTCTGTCTTGTGCGTGGTGGATGGCTGATGTGGTGGCTGTGCAATCTATGTGTCTGTAGGAATTTTTATTAGGGGATGCTGAAAGTATAAGTACTACTTCGTATGGTGGGAGTGTGATTATTTTGATGTTAAAGTGGCTGTTGGAAACACTAGTATAGATAATAATATATTCTACAGATAAAAAGTGCAATAAAAGATCAAAAAGAAGAGAGGTCAAAGTGAGCAGAAGTCATGGGAGATAACTTAGTGTAAGGAGTGGTATTCGAATTGGGTGAGAAGAGTTGAGTAGGATTTAACTGAGAGAGATAAAGCCATTTCAGGTATGTGGACCTGTACAAAGGCAGAATTTATATAGTGTCTATTTAATTCATAATATTTCATATATTCTCCAATTCCAAAAGGCCTTGAGGCAGATTAAAAAACACTTACTAGTATAGGTTAAAATAATGTTAAAGAGTTAAATTGTAGAGTGAGATATTGGCCCTACATTTAGCTCTGAATTTCCCAGCAATGAAGGAAAGAATGTGAAATGTGAGATTTTGTCTGATAAATTGAAGTACACTAATTCTTCATGTCCTGCATATGTCTGTCAGTTTGTGGTACTGTGGGGGCTTGTGTGTTGCTGTGATGCTGGAAGCTATGCCACCAGTATACAAATACCAGCAGAGTCACTCATGGCAGACAGGTTTCAACTGAGCTTCCAGACTAAGACAGACTAGGAAGAACTTGGCAGTCTACTTCTGAAGGGAATTAGCCAGGGAAAACCTTATGAATAGCAGCAAAACGTTGTCTGATATAGTGCTTGAAGATCAGCACCTTAGATTGGAAAGGCACTTAAAATACGAATGGGGAAGAGCTGCCTCTTCAAAGCAGAGTCAACCTTAATGATGTGGATGGAGTCAAGCTGTCAGGACCTTGATTTGCTGATGTGGTATGACTCAAAATGAGAAGAAGCAGCTGCAAATATCCATTAATAATTGGAACCTGGAGTGCATGAGGCCTGAATCTAGGAAAATTGGAAATGTCAAAAATGAAATGGAACACATAAATCAATATCCTAGGCATTAAAAAATTAGTGAGGTAAAATGGACTGGTACTGGTCATTTTAAATTGGATATATTTATGCCTATTCCCAAGAAAGGTGATTTAACCGAATGTGGAAATAATTGAACAATATCATTAATATCAACTGCAAGCAAAATTTTGTTGAAGATTTTTCAAAAGTGGCTGCAGCAGTATATCAACAGGGAACTGCCAGAAATTCAAGCTGGATTTAGAAGATGATGTGGAACCAGGGATATCATTGCTGATGTCAGATGGATCCTGGCTAAAAGCAGAGAATACCAAAAAGATGTTTACCTCTGTTTTATTGACTATGCTAAGGCATTCGACTGTGTGGATCATAACAAATTATGGACAACATTACAGAGAATGGGAATTCCGGAACACTTAATAGTGCTCCTGAGGAATCTGTACAAGGGTCAAGAGGTAGTGTTCGAACAGAACAATGGGATACTGCATGGTTTGAAGTCAGGAAAGGTGTGCATCAGGGTTGTATCCTTTCACCATACCTATTCAGTCTGTATGCTGAGCAAATAATGCAAGAAGCTTGACTGTATGAAGAAGAATGGGGCATCAGGATTGGAGGAAGACTCATTAACAACCCTCATTATGCAGATGATACAACCTTGCTTGCTGAAAGTGAAAGGGACTTGAAACCTTACTGATGAAGATCAAAGACTACACCCTTCAGTATGGATTACACCTCAACATAAAGAAAACAAAAATCCTCACAACTGGACCAATGAGCAACATCACGGTAAATGGAGAAAATATTGAATTTGTCAAGGATTTCATTTCACTTGGATCCACAATCAACACCCGTGGAAGCATCAGTCAAGGAATCAAAAGATGTATTGCATTGGGCAAATTGGCTGTAAGAGATCTCTTGAAAGTTTTTAAAAGCAAAGATGTCACCTTGAGAACTAAGGTGCTCCTGACCCAAGCCATGGTGTTTTCAGTTGCCTCATATGCATGTGAAAGCTGGACAATGAATAAGGAAGACTGAAGAAGAACTGAAACCTTTGAATTGTGGTGTTGGCAAAGAATATTGAATACACCATGGACTGCCAAAAGAACGAACAAACCTGTCTTGGAAGAAGTACAACCAGAATGTTCCTTAGAAGCAAGGATGGTGAGACTACATCTCACATACTTTGGAAGTGTTATCAGGAGGGATCAGTCCCTGGAGGATATCATGCTTGGTAAAGCAGAGGGTCATCAAAGGATAGTAAGACCCTCAGCGAGATGGACTAATGCAGTGACTGCAACAATGGACTCAAGCATGGCAACAATTGTGAGGATGGCACAGAACCTGGCAGTGTTTCGTTCTTTTGTGCATAGTGTCACTATGAGTTGGAACTGACTTGATAGCACCTAACAACAATTCTTCAGGTGAGACAAAATTTTGTCTGCTCAAAATTTCAAGATGGCATGTAAAAGTCACTGAGCAGTGTTAACAGATGATGTCTTTGGTAGTAATTTTAGAAAGAAAGAAAACTCAAACATTGTGGCTCTGTCCTCTGGTGGTCCTTGAAGTTCTCTGCATTCAACAAGTGGGTGGAGAACAAGAAAGAGAACTCGTAGCAGAGTTTATGGGCCACACTGAGAACTGGCACACATTTCATTGTTCAGGACTTTTTCCTCTGGCCATTCTCTCTTAAAAGAGAGGCTGTGAAATGTAGTTTAGCTGTGATCCCAGGAGGATAACGGGAGAGATTTGTACACTTGATAGAAACTCAATGGTTGTCGGTACAAGAGAAGGATTTCTGACTGGTATGTACATTTTGAGCTGGTGATTGAGGCAAGATCCCAACACTTTTAATGTCAGCATTTGTATAAAAAGTAAGGAGCCTGCCTCGTTTCCTGCTCCTGCGGAGAGCCGTTCCACTTCTCTCTGATGGTGAGCTGCATGGGGATGGGGATGGGTGCCTTCATTAAGTACCAACTACTTTGCATCCTATAGGAAAGGGAGTAGCTGCATTTCCAGGGTTCAGGAAGATAATGCTGACCTGACAGTTCGGAATAGAAAGGTTCTGAATGTCATTTACCAGGAACACTGCAGGACTGAGAAAATGCCTGTTAGATGAGTGAAGGAGCTTTGGTTGATGGGTCCTCAGCACTCTAGTTACCTATTAGAAGCTTCAGTGTCATTACTGATTCCTTCCTCTCTCTTACTGGAGACTGTATCATATTTATCTTCGTATTCCCAGAAGAATAATAGTAGATGCTCACAAGTATTGTTATAAAAAAGATATTAAAATATTTTTATTTTTTAATATAATTACTTTAAAAACCCCCCAAAAATCTATTGCCGTTGATTCTGACTCATAGTGACCCTATAGGACAGAGTAGAACTGTCCCATAAGGTTTCCAAGGAACTCCTGGTGAATTCATAGTGCTGACCTTTTGGTTAGCAGCTGTAGCTCTTAACCACTGCGCCACCAGGGTCATCAATATATATTTATTACTTGGTAATAAGAAAAAATCTGTATAATACTGATTATTTGAAATTTCTTGCTTTAGAGTCTACATTGCTGTTGTTGTTAGGTGCCGTCGAGTCGGTTCTGACTCATAGCGACCCTATGCACAACAGGACGAAACACTGCCCAGTCCTGCGCCATCCTTACAATCGTTGGTATTCTTGAGCTCATTGTTGCAGCCACTGTGTCAGTCCCCCTCTTTGAGGGTCGTCCTCTTTTCCGCTGACCCTGTACTTTGCCCATCATGATGTCCTTCTCCAGGGGTGATCCCGCCTGACAACACACCTAAAGTATGTAAGACACAGTCTTGCCATCCTTACTTCTAAGGAGCATTCTGGTTGTACTTCTTCTAAGACAGATTTGTTCGTTCTTTTGGCAAGCCCGTGGTATATTCGATATTCTTTGCCAACACCACAATTCAAAGGTGTCAATTGTTCTTTGGTCTTCCTTGTTCATTGTCCAGCTTTCACATGCATATGATGCAATTGAAAATACTATGGCTTGGGTCAGGCGCACCTTAGTCTTCAAGGTGACGTCTTTGCTCTTCAACACTTCAAGGAGGTCCTTTGCAGCAGATTTACCCAGTGCAATGCATCTTTTGATTTCTTGACTGCTGCTTCCATGGCTGTTGATTGTGGATTACAGTCTATAAATGTGATTAATTTTTATAAATATTCTACATGTGCTTGTAAAGAATGAGCACTCTACAATTATTGACTGTCTTATTGTTTTAGGTAGCTAGTACTGCTATTAAAGAAATACCACAAGTGGGTGGCTTTAACAAACAGGAATTTATTTTCATGTTTTTTAGAAGGCTAGAAGTCTGAATTCAGGATGCTGGCTCTAGGGGAAGGTCCTTGTCTCTTTAGCTTGTTTCTTGCTTCCTTGGAAATCTCCATCTGTCTTGGCATTAATCTTCCCTTATGTCTGCTTCTCTGGCTTGCTTGTTTAATCTCTTTTATATCTCAGAAAAGATTGATTTAAGACACAGTCTTCACTAATCCTGCCCATTAACATAGCAAAGACAATCCATATCCAAACGGGATTATAACCACAGGCATAGAGGTTAGGATTTACAACATGTATTTTTTGAGGACACAATTCAATCCGTAACACTTAATAAAAAAGCTAAATTTATTGCTTAGATGTTTTATTTTCTAATTTTTGTTTGTTTGACCTGTTATAGAAAGATGTTAAATTTCCCACAATGATGGCAGATTTGTTAATGTTATCTGTTGTTCTATTATTATCATTACTGTATATAAAAAAATAATACTTATAATTAATATATATAATTATATAAATTACATATTTAGAGTTACAGCTTTTTAATATATTGAGGCTACTGTTTAGATGCATATATGTTTAGAATTGTTAAATCTTCCTGGTGAATTAAGCCTTTCATCATTATGTAGTAACCATATTTGGTACAGCATGTCCTTAAAATAAAATTCAGCTCCCTGTTTCTTCTTTTCTTGTTATGTTTGCATTTTGGGAATTTCTGTTTTTGTGGGGCTCAGGAATACATTTAAAACATATTTGATATAATCCATTATTTAGGTGCTGAAAACAGAAATCCTAACGCACAAAAAAATGTCATGAGCAAATGTAAAGTTTGGGTTCGATTCAATAGGTTTTAGAGAGCTTGTCAATGATTTTCTATGGGGAATGTGGTAATGTGGATGAGACAATGGCCTGGAAAGAGATTTATGAGGATTTGTGGGAAATGACACTTTTAGTGGCTCAGCTTTCCTCTGACTGGAGAAGAAAGCACACTGGACGAGGTGAAGTGAGGGGCTTGTGCCCTGTTGCCAGGAAAATGCACCGATGGCATCTTCCAGGCACAGGCAGCAGTCGTGTCCATTGTCATTTGACATTTGTTAAGCAAGTATAAGCTTTGTGTTTATTTTTCATTATATTCTCATTAGACTCAAAACTGTCTTCCCTTTTTTTGATAGAATAAGAAAAGCACAAAGGAGAATTCCAGGCACTTGGGACATTTTACCCCATTTCAGGCACAGATCATTTCTGCAATGAGGAATGGGTCAATTAATGATTTTCCGTCTCCCATGGGGGCATGCTGATGCTAATGGTTTTGCAGTTCTTCTCAAGGATGTGACATGAGGCTCAATTATTTAATATTGTAAATTGGTAAGTGATCAACTGCACCGAGGGAGTACTGCCCCCAAATGATTTATCAATGAATAACATTGTTCTATTTCTTAAAACCAGCTAAAGCTGAATGATGGGAGAAAAATTTTTTTTTTTATTTTCAAAAATTCGAAGGCAGAGGTAGGAAGCACATTAATTATGAAAGTAGCTCAGAAGTTATTGATGGGTATTTATGTGACAGAACCTTGAAGTCTAATTGGACTGCTTTGGAATGAAGATAACAAGTAACTAGGTAAAACAGACAAAGCTAGCAGAATCTCCCAGGAGCTCCTTTTTTTGCAGATAATTGGCAGCAGTAGGTATGAAGTCGCTTTGAGTGGAAATTGACTCAACAGCAACGGGTTTGGTTTGGGTTTAGAGATAGGAACAGCCCTTTCAATGCTGGGTTTTTGATACGTGCACGTGGCTAAATCAATTGTGATTTAAAAAATCATTAAGCTTCTTTAATACGACAGCTATAATAAATATTTTTTGTTATGAAATAACTTGATTTTTGGCAGTTTTCTACTCCTCCAGTTCAAACCAGCAGTGGGTCTAGAATTTCTATTTGGGAGAGGAATTTCGGGCATCAGTTTTGTTAGAACCACCGTGGTGGTTGGTGGTGTGGGGTTTGCAGGAAGTTTTAGAGGCTTGCTGTAAAAAAAAGCTGCCTTTATTTCACAGGCAGGCTGCTTTTAGCATGTTACAGGTCAATAAAAATGATGAATATGTAAAGGTATTTTTATTTGTGCTTACTATAAACCAAAAAAAAAAAACAAAAACAAAAAAAACTTGCCACCGAGTTGATTCCAACTCATAGCCATCCTATTAGGACAGAGTAGAACTGCCGTATAGGGTTTCCAAGGAGCTTCTGGTGGATTTGAACTGCCAGCCTTTTGGCTAGCAGCCTGAGCTCTTAATCACTGCACCATCGGAGCTCCATGCTTACTCTAGGGTAGAAGAAACCTCCGTGTTCTATGTTAAATATACTATTTTTTATTTGGAGGGCTTCGGGGGATTAATGGAGATAATGAGGGGCTGATCCCCCAAATGCCCATTGCTAGACATATCTTTAATATTAAAAAACTGTCTTCAAAGCTTCTTTGTGTTTTCTATTTTATTATCTTAAAATACTGGTTTGTCTCACTCTTTTGTATGTTTACTTACTCTTTTGAGGGTGGAACTTTTTGAAATACGAGTATTGGAGATGAAAATAATCACAAAGTCATTGGCTAAAGGCATCCTACTTGGTTTTTGTCATCTGCAGCTCTAGTATTTTTTTTCACAATAACAAACAAATAGCGAATAATTAGAAAGGATCTTAGCTATCTCCTGGTCCAACCTCTTCATGCTGTAATAAACTGATGTGAAGAGAAGTGGTAGAGCTGGTCTCTGATGACTCATTTAGAGAGACTGCTAACTGCTCTCGGTGTGGACACACTGGTTTTTCTTCAGTGGTAGAATCCAGACTGGAAATGCCTGAATACCTCTTGCCATTGATAACCACCTGAGGATATGTGCTCCTGTGACCAAGTAAGTTCTAACCAATAATCCAAAGGGTTGTGTGGTACTCCCAAGAGGTTTCCTTAAAAAGAGGGATATGCATTTCCTCTTCACTTTCCATTCTGCTGGTGGAATATGATGAAACGGGAGAGATGGCTGGAGCATTAGCTTCTGTTTTAAACAGTGAGACAAAGAGGCAAATCTTGGAGGATGGTGTAGCTGAGAGCTCGAAGGACCCTGAGTGAGTCCCTGATGACAGACTGGAACTGGCTCTGAACTTCTACCACATGAGAAGAAAATACTTCGAACTTGTTTAAGCTACTGTTTTCTGGGGGGTTTTCTATCACATGAAACTGAACCTATTAAGTGGTATACCTAGTGATTTTTATACCATACAGCTTTTCTAAAACAGATCCAATTTAACTAGTAGAACACAATATATGAAATTATGTATCATGCAGTGGTTAAGAGCTTGGCTGCTAACCAAAAAGTCGACAGTTTGAATCCACCAGCCACCCCTTGGGAACCCTATGAATCCACCAGCCACCCCTTGGAAACCCTGTGCTGCAGTTCTTCCCTGTCCTATAGTGTCACTGTGAGTTGGAGTTGACTCGACAGCAATGGGTTTAGTTTTTTTTTTTTTTTTTGGAATATTTTAGTCAGTTATGAATTCAGTAATTCCTGGTCTCTAATTTGATGCTGGGCTTTGTGTTATGTACTAGCAGTTCTAAGATGAATAATACATGGTGCCTACCTTCAACAAGCTCATTGACCAGTAGGGAAGACTAATATGTGAGCAGATAACGGCAAGGTAGAGATACAGTTGGTAAGAACTAGAGCCGAGGCATATTCAAGTGCTGGGGTGGACTACAGGAGGAAGTGACCAATTCTACGTGGTAGGAAAGAGGCAGGACTCACAGATGAGGAAGGACCTGAGTTGGCTCTTAAAAGATTTGTAGGTGTTTTCTAGGCAAGAAAGGGGGGTGTAAATTTTAGTCAGAAGGGACTTGTATAAAGACATGGAGGCAAAGCACAGAATGACACAGAAGGAGAAGTAAGTGCCTTTGGATTGGCAGAAATTAGAGCAATTGGAAACATGGCAGGAGATGAGGTTATAGAGAGCAGACAGCTTTATGTCTGATGAAAATATCCATCAAGTTCTACCAGGCCTTCACTTCAGTGGTGCGGGGAAGATAAAGGAAGTCATCTGTGTTCTGAGCCTTACACAATTTGACAAAGATTTTTTTTGGGGAGGAGGGCACTTGATTGTTTTTGATTGAAGAGTCAACATTTACTGAGCACTTACTATGTGTCAGGATTATGGACATAACATGCATTATATCATTTAATGCAGCATCCTTCTAAGTATTATTATCATGCCCACTTTATGGAGTGGAATATTAAAGCCTAGAAACAACGAGTAACTTGCTAAATCACGTATTTAGCAAATAGTAGAGCTGAGGCTCAAATTCAAGTCTCTGTCTCCAGAGGCCAAGACATACCCACCAACTTTTAATTCATTTGTCTGTCTGTTTGTCTAACCACCTATCCCTTCTCTATCAATCATTTTTTGTATCATTCTATTTCAATAAAAGATCTTTTATCTGAAAATCAGATACATTTAATATGGATGGTGCTGCTGACAAATTGAAGTTATTAATACAGAGAATTCAAATACTCAAGAACTGGATCTGATTATATATATATATATATATATATTGACCATTGTGGTGTATTAATTACTTTTGTGTGTAAGCCTTTATAGCCATGGTCTTTTAACTCCCACCCAGGTGATTGTGTGATAGGACAATTGTGGCCCACCAAGGGGACTGGTCACTTTTGCCTTAAAAGAGAGCCAATTCCAGAGCAAAGAGGAGCGTCCACCACCACCAAAGAAGCAGAGACCTGCAGGAGAAGATGTACTGGGCTTCCCAGCCCAAGGAGCGAGAAAGCTGAGTGCCTTTGGGCAGAGGCTGAAGGCCAAGGAGAATTCTACACCTGACCCATGAATTTGGGACTTGCCAGCCTCCAAAGCCTTGTGAGCTATTTCTTTTACATGGTCCGTGAGTTCGGTGAGATGTTACAAGAAATTAGGGAACCCAAAGACAGGAGGGAGAGTACTGAGGGGACAGGGAAGTTAGAGATGATGGAGTGGGACAGCAGATTGGAAGAATTGGACATTTGGGACATCTTTAACCTCTGCCTTATGGGAACCAGCTTTGTACTGATCCTTACAAAATAAATTATTCGTTTAACCATTAACATGACAATTAAAGAAAGAAATTATTAGATCAAACGTGGATATTTATGAAGATACAGCTCTGCCTATCGTCTATCTATATAGATAACTATGCCACATAACATAGAACCTGACATCAGAGACTGGAAATATTGAATTAATGACTTAACTATCTATCTAATTCTCTATCTCTGTATCCACCTATAATCATAGAAGCCTAGACCTGGAAGGAACCTTAGAAATCTAATAATGTTCTCGAAGCTTTAGAAAAGCAATTCGGCATACCAAGAAAAGCTGAATTTCTGAATTCTTGCCTCCTTGGTAAATAACTTGTTGTTAATAAACCACCTTAGAAGAATTTCTGAAGTGCAAATGTGATTTATTGATGAAGGTAATTCAGAGCCATTAGGAACAGGAAGAAACATTTATAATGTTATAAATAATGCATTCTAATGAAGATGCAAACTGAATGATGTCCGTTGTTCCAAGGAGGCAACAGAATTACTGCCATAAAATGGTATTTTGGTTTCCTTAGGAGACCAGGCTCCTAAACATCACCCATGAAAAATTAGAAGTGGACAGACTGACTGAAAAATCTTAGATTCATTTTGCAAAGGAGCTGGACTTCTGAAAAAGAAGCAGACAATTAAACATGTGAATCAGTTACAGAATCACAGATCCAAATGACCCCTCTACTGTTACATTTATATTGTGCCAAAATATGTAATGTTTCATTAAATACCATTTTATAGTCTTTTCCAGTTGTATTATTGTGAACCTTATCACTCCCAAAGGATTGTAACTTTCTTTTGGGCATTGGATCAGCCTTTCTTTTGTTTTTATGTCTTTTTTTTTTTTTTTGGCATTCTCATGGTTTTCAGAACCAAGTTAAGTACTAGCCAAATACTTGTTCATTTAACTCCAGAAAACTTGATCCTGTGAAGTCTGTATACCCTAAAGAATAAAGAATTTACAAAAAAGGAGATTAAGAAAAGATGATACTGTTTTCATTGCCCATTAATGTTTTCATTTATTCATTCAACAAATACATATTGAGAACTCGGTACATAAAGCACACCATGATAGACCCTTAAGGTATACATTGCCTGCTTTTAGGAACCTCGAAGTCTAGCAGTATAGATAAACAAAAACCAAACCCGTTGCCATCCAGTGCATTCCAACTCATACTGACCCAAAAGGCAGGGTAGAACTGCCCCATTGGGTTTTCAAAGAATGACTGGTGGCCTTGAAATGCTGACCTTTTGGTTAGCAGCTGAGCTCTTAGCCGCTGTACCACCAGGGCTCCAGTAGAGGCAGGTACATAAACAAACTATCGCCATCAAGTTGATTCTGACTCATAGTGACCCCGTAGGGTTTCCAAGGCTGTAAATCTTTACAGAAGCAGACTGCCACATCTTTCTCCCATGGAGCTACTTGGTGGTTTCAAACTGCCAACCCTTCGGTTAGCAGTCAAGCACTTTAACCACTGCATCACCAAGGAATAACTCTAATGCCAGGTAAAGAGAGGGAAGTTCCATGACAGGACCTATTTAGGGTCTCAGAGTGGGATGTTCCAGTTTCAGAATGGTGGAGTAAAACCATTTCTGCACCTGTTTTTTCTTGAAAATCATTCCAAAGCAACAAGCAGAATAAGAACAGAAACAAAATATCAATTCCACTGAAAATAGGCCAAGTCTGTAAGCTTGCGCTATAATATGTGCAGATAGAGACAAAGAAAGTCAAGTGCAAATTCCTGTGGGGTTACTGGCAGTAAATATTCTGGTCAAAAGTCAGACCATTAATGTGGAGGAACCTGGAAGGCATTATGCTGAGTGAAATTAGTCAGTTGCAAAAGGACAAATATTGTGTAAGACCACTATTATAGGAACTTGAGAAATAGTTTAAACTGAGAAGAAAACATTCTTTTGTGGTTACGAGAGGAGGGAGGGAGGGAGGGTGGAAGAGGGGCATTCACTAATTAGATAGTAGATAGGAACTACTTTAGGTGAAGGGAAAGACAGTACACAATATAGGGGAGGTCAGCACAATTGGACTAAACCAAAAGCAAAGAAGTTTCCTGAATAAGCTGAATGCTTCGAAGGCCAGCGTAGCAGGGGCAGGGGTCTGGGTACCATGGTTTCAGGGGACATCTAAGTCAATTGGCATTATAAAATCTATTAAGAAAGCATTCTGCATCCCACTTTGAAGAGTGGCGTCTGGGGTCTTAAACGCTAGCAAGCAGCCATCTAAGATGCATCAATTGGTCTCAACCCACCTGGATCAAAGGAGAATGAAGAACACCAAGGACACAAAGTAATTACGAGCCCAAGAGACAGAAAGGGCCACATGAGCCAGTAACTACATCATCCTGAGACCAGAAGAACTAGATGGTGCCTGGCTACAATCGATGACTGCCCTGACAGGGAACACAGCAGAGAACCCCTGAAGGAGCAGGAGAGCAGTGGGTTGCAGACCCCAAATTCTCGTAAAAAGAGCAGACTTAATGGTCTGACTGAGACTAGAAGGACACCAGTGGTCATGGCCCCCAGACCTTCTCTTGGCCCAGGACAGGAACCATTCCCGAAGCCAACACTTCAGACATGGATTGGACTGAACAGTGGGTTGGAGAGGGATGCTGGTGAGGAGTGAGCTTCTTGGATCAGGTGGACACTTGAGACTATGCTGGCATCTCCTGCCTGGAGGGTAGATGAGGGGGTTAGAAGCTGGTGAGATGGACATGAAAAGAGAGAGTGGAGGGAGAGAGCGGGCTGTCTCATTAGGGGAAGAGTAATTGGGAGTGTGTAGCAAGATGTGTATGGGTTTTTGTGTAAGAGACTGACTTGATTTGTAAACTTTCACTTAAGGCACAATAAAAATTATATATATATATATATATATATATATATATATAAAAGACCATTTACTCCAATATGGAGAAAAGCCACAGGGATCATTTGAAAACCTGTATAAGGGGTGGTTATACCCTTACCCTCACCCCACACAGTCACCTATCTGTCCCTCTTCCCATTCCCACAGAGATTGATTCTCTGGAGAAACAGAACAAGAAAGCGATAAATATTGGGGGTAGGAGGGCAAGGGGGCTAGATACCATACTGAAAATAAGAAATTAGGCTTGCAAACTTAAAGGGAAACCCTGGGGCCAATTCTCTCACCCATGTCCAGAATTCCAGCAGCCATATTTATTTACAGTACCTCCACTTCTTCACCCCGAGTAATTATTCAACTGGCCTGCTATGGTATGGCCTTAGTCCTTCCACCCCTACTGACCTGGCCCCTTTCCCACTCCTGGCAACCAAAGAGACAATACCTGGCACAGCAGTGGATCCTGCTCCAACCCTCCTGGCTGCCAGCTGTTCTGACTGATAAGATCTGAGCTGTACCAGTAGTTAAACATTAGGACTATCTCTCTTTTCCTCCCCCCGCACCTCCAACAACACCACTCTGTCCCCTCAGCTTCTGCAGGGAACTGTTAGGATTCCTCTCTGGAGAAAAGACTTACAGAAATTGATAATTGCATATATATCCCCAGTATGAAGACTAGGTGGTGACACTGTTGCCTCGTAATTAAGAGTATTCAGCTTCCTCAATGCAAAGCTTTCAACCAGCCTTTTAATCCACGAGACACCACCAACATATTAAAAGAGCCTCTAATATTAAGGAAATAAATAAAATCAAATAAAGAGAAGTAGAAAAAGGGACACTGGAGGAAAAGGAAGAGGGAAGAACAGGGAAAAAAAATTAAAACCATATACTTAACGTCCACCATAAGAAAGCTTAAACGGAGAAAAGATTGAAGTTGTCAAGGATTTCATTTTACTTGGATCCACATTCAACAGCCATGGAAGCAGCAATCAGAAAATCAAAGGACTCATTGCATTGGTCATATCTATTGCAAAAGACCTCTTTAAAGTGTTGAATAGCAGAGATGTCACTTTGAAGACTAAGGTGTGCCTGACCCAAGCCATGGTATTTTAAATCCCATCATATGCAAGTGAATAAGGAAGACCAAAGAAGAACTGACACCTTTGAATTGTGGTGTTGGCGAAGGATATTGAATATACCATGGACTGCCAAAAGAACAAACAAATCTGTCTTGGAGAAGTACAATCAGAATGCTCCTTAGAAGCAAGGATGGCAAGACTGCATCTTACATACTTTGGACATGTTGTCAGGAGGGATCAGTCCCTGGAGAAGGACATCATGGTTGGTAAAGTACAGCAGAAAAGAGGAAGATCCTCAATGAGATGGATTGACACAGTGGTTGCAACAGTAGGCTCAAGCATAACAACGATTGTGAGCATGGCGCAGGACTGGGCAGTGCTTCATTCTGTGGTACATAGGGTCTCTATGGGTCGGAACCAACTCGACAGCACTTACCAACAAAGACAACATAAGAGAGTTTATTTCTTCCATGAAATGAGCAGTATGCTATATGAAAAGACTAATTAGAGAACCAGAAAGGGGTCCTGGAAATTAACAAAACATAATCTCTGAAATATATTTTGTGGATGTGTTACCAAAAACCCAAATCTTTTGCCATCGAGTGTTAGGAGATAATATTTAGGATATCTACCAGCTAGACTGGGGCCTGTTGGCCCAGTGGTTAAGAGCTCAGGCTGCTAATCAAAAGGTCAGCAGTTGAACCCACCAATTCTTGGAAACTATATGGGGCAGTTCTACTCTGTCCTACAGGACAATAAAAAAACATGGTTAATAGGAAATTAAAAAAAAATATGAAAACTGGAGGATGAACCTAGGGAGTCAAACATCCAACTAACAGAATTTTTAGAAAGGGAGATCAGAGGAAATATTGAGGATGTTGTCAAAGAAATAATGTTAGAAATTTGTCCAAACAAAAATTTTTGTTTTCGGTTTGCAGAGGCCTAAACAAGTTCCAGTGGCTGCTATCTTTGTGAACTCTGAAACCCCAAGGATAAAGAGACAATCCTAAAAGATGCCTATACGAATGGCATCAGATTTGTTGATTGTTGTTGTTAGGTGCCACTGAGTAGGTTCTGACTCATAGTGACCCTATGCACCACAGAATGAAGCATTGCCCGGTCCTGCGCCGTGCTCACAATCCTTGTTATGCTTGAGCCCACTGTTGCAGAGTCAGTCCATCTCATTGAGGGTCTTTCTCTTTTTCACTGATTCTCTACCAGGCATGATGTCCTTCTCCAGGGACTGATCCCTCCTGATAACATGTCCAAAGTATGTGAGATGTAGTCTTACCGTCTTTGCTTCTAAAGAGCATTCTGGCTGTACTTTTTCCAAGACAGATTTGTTCGTTCTTTTGGCAGTCCATGGTATATTCAGTATTCTTTGTGAATCCCATAATTCAAAAGCATCAATTCTTCATCCGTCTTCCTTACTCGTTGTCCAGTCTTCACAGGCATAGGAGGCGATTGAAAACACTGTGGCTTGGGTCAGGTGCACCTGAATCCTCAAAATGCTACCTTTGCTTTTCAACACTTTAAAGAGGTCTTTTGCAGCAGATTTGCCCCATTCAATGAGTCTTTTGATTTCTTGATTTCTGCATCCATGGCCGTTGACTGTAGATCCAAGTAAAATGAAATCCTTGACAACTTCAATCTTATCTCCGTTTATCATGATGTTGTTCATTGGTCCAGTTGTGAGGATTTTTGTCTTCTTTACATTGAGGTGTAATTCATACTGAAAGCTGTGGTGTTTGATCTTCATCAGTAAGTGCTTCAAGTCCCCATCACGTTCAGCAAGCGAGGTTGTGTCATCTGCATAATGCAGGTTGTTAATGAGTCTTCTTCCAATCCTGATGCCCCATTCTTCTTCATATAGTCCAGCTCCTCGTATTATTTGCTCAGCATACAGATTAAATAGGTATAGTGAAAGGATACAACCCTGACGCATACCTTTCCTGACTTTAAACCACACAGTATCCCCTTGTTTTGTTCGAAGCACTGCCTCTCGATCTATGTACAGTTTCCTCGTGAGCACGATTAAGTATTCTGGAATTCCCATTCTTCCCAATGTTATCCATAATTTGTTGTGATCCACACAGTCAGATGCCTTTGCATAGTCAATACAACACAGGTAAACATCTTCCTGGTATTGTCTGCTTTCAACGAGATCCATCTGACATCAGCAATGGCATCCCTGTTCCACGTCCTCTTCTGAATCCAGCTTGAATTTCTGGCAGCTCCCTTTCAGTGTACTGCTGCAGCTGCTTTTGAATGATCTTCAGCAAAATTACAATTGTATGTAATATTAATGATATTCTATAATCTCTGCATTCGGCTGGACCACCTTTCTTGGGAATAGGCATAAATATGAATCTCTTCCAGTCATTTGGCCAGGTAGCTCTCTTCCAAATTTCTCGGCATAGATGAATGAGCACCTCCAGTGTTACATCCATTTGTTGAAACATCTCAGTTGGTATTCTGTCAATTCCTGGAGCCTTGTTTTTCGCCAATGCCTTCAGTGTAGCTTGGATCTCTTCCTTCAGTATCATCGGTTCCTAATCATATGCTACCTCCTGAAATGGTTGAACGTCAACCAATTCTTTTTGGTATAGTGACTCTGTGTATTCCTTTCATGTTCTTTTGATGCTTCTGTGTTTTTGTTTTTTACTATTTTCTCTGTAGAGTCCTTCAGTATTGCAACTCAAGGCTTGACTTTTTTCTTCATTTCTTTCAGCTTGATAAATGCAGAACTTATTCTTCCCTTTTGGTTTTCTATCTCCAGGTCTTTGCACATGTCATCATAATAATTTAAGCAATGTCCTAAGAATTCTGAATGAAAACATTTTTCAATCTAGAATTGTATATCCAGCTATTTCTCAGGCATTAGAATAAATTCACTCTCAAACAGAGAATGATATTCCCCAGGTACCTTTTTGAAGAAGGTATTGGAAGATAAGCCTGTGATAATGAGGAAATTATCGATAAACTGGAAAGGGATCCAAAAAAATACAACTAAAAAACAAAACAAAACCGAAAACAGGATATAGCATGAGACATAAAAGGAATTCCCAACAAGACTCCAGCTGTTCAGTAGTCCTAGAAAGCAACCAGATCATAGTGGGAAATTTGAGGAATCCTGAAGGGAAGAAGTTAGGAAGCAAATGGTACTGATAACTTTATTTGTGAATTCTGGAACGAGCCTGAGTTTGAGGGCAGATCCCAGCTCCACCACGTACTAGCTGTATAAATTAGGACAATTTGCTTAATCTCCTAGTGTTCTGGTTCCTTAAGCTATAAATTGGGAATGATACTAGTTTCTGCCTCATCAAGTTCACGTTAGGATTGAATTGTAAGTACATAAGAAGTACTTAGAATAGTGTGTGGCATACAGTATGCATTCAGTAATTGTTAGTTATTATTGTTATTAAGGTATTATTATCTGATAAGTTTGATTAGTGAAAAATTGTACCGCAATGACTGTCTACAGAACCGTTGGTAAGTCTGGGAAGACTGAGTCATATATCCAAAGAAACTTGACTGAATACAAAGAGATAATTATGAATGCCAGGAGAAAAATTGCACAAAAATAGAAACAGTCATAGCATACTGTTTGGCTCAGCGATAAGTAATATTTACATACTCACGATAATAAATAATTAAAAATGACATTATTGGGAAAATGAGGAGAAAAAGGATTTAAATGAGGTAAAATTCTTTGTAACATTATAGGAAATCAAAACCAATTAAAAAAATTATCTGCTGAGTATAGAGATAGCACTCTAGTAGTTTTGTTTTAAAAATATGGATTTAGATATCAGAAGAAATAGCTAAATGATGGTAATAGGGAACCCAAGGTTGAAAAGGGAGAGTGTTGACATGTCGTGGGGTTGTTAACCAATGTCATAAAACAATATGTGTACTAACTGTTTAATGAGAAATTAGTTTGTTCTGTAAACCTTCATCTAAAGTACAATTTAAAAAAAAAAGAATTTGAACCAAGAGAAAAAAAATAAATAGCTAAATGAGTTGAAAGTTGTTGCACTGTTAGACAAGTTTGGTAGACTTTATATAAATGAAAAAGAAATCAAATCCTTTTTGAATACTGTCAAATTTTGTAAAGATAGTTTTTGAAAGAAACGCAGATCACTTAATCTGAAAACCCGGGGCGTAGAACTTCCCATCACAATATAGCATTATTTGAATGAATGTCCCTTACTTAATCATTTATGAACTGTGGTCTTCCCAGCTAATCTTCAGAGGAAGATGCGGGTTTATAATGGACAACACAGGTTGTTTGCTTTTCTACAGAATGAGCAGAGGGCTTGTTGGAAGAGAAGCCTGAGCTCTGTTGATGTGGTTAATTAATTAATTAGTTAATTTTGTGGTAAATCTGGCTTCAGGGTACACACCAAGGTGGGAAGTTGAGTTTCATGATGTTGAGTTACTGACTAGCTAGAGAAGGGATGGTTTGAGAGGATTGTGTGTTTTATAAAACATGTTTATAGTTTTATTGGTAAATTTTATAGAAGTGTGGCATTATTCAAGAAGGTAGAGTAAAGAAAGAGTGCCTCTATTTTTCTCTATTTCCTTTTTATTATGTGGTACATACTAGTGCACTCAAATTTTAGGTAAAGTCAAGATATAACTCTTAGGCTAATTTTAATATACTATAATTTGAACTATGAAAGAGTAGTTAAATGTGAAGTAGAAATTTCTGGCTTGTTTTTCCCACCTCAAATAATAAGTTGACACCATTGTAGCCCTATAATATAATCTATTATAAAAACTGAATAGAAAGGAATTCTTTCTGACCTCAGAAGATTAGAATTGTAGGGCACATATCTCTAATTTTCCTGAACAAATTTGCTAAGAATTTTGTTGGGAAAAAAACGTATTTACACTCTTCCTGATGTTACAAAAATTCAACCAGTATAACCATTTGGCTGTGAACAATATACAGGCGGACACTCCTACTCATCCTACAATGTTATCTTTCAAGCTTCATGGGACCTCTAAAGTAAAACATGTAAAGTTTCTGGTACTTAGGAAACAGCTCTATATTCCCACTAAATATATAACAGTTTTATTACTTTCAACACATTACAGATAAAGACGTGAGATTCAGGGGTACCAAGCAAGTTCCTCTAGGTTGTTTCTGTTGTTAGTTGCTGTTGAGTTAGCTCCAACTCATGGTGACTCATGTATAACAGAAGGAAATGTTGCTTGGTTCTGTGCCATCTTCGTGATGATTGATGTATTTGAATTCATTTTTGAGGGGACATTGTGCCAGCCCATCTTACTGAGGGTTTTCCTTACCTTGCAGACCCTCCACTTTACCAAACCTGATGTCCATCTCCAGTGATCAGTCCCTCTTGATGTTGTGTCCAAAATAAATGAGTCAATGTTTTGGGCAATATTATGTGATTCATAGGGTTTTCATTGGTCACTTTTTGAAAGATTGCCAGGCCTTTCTTCCTAGTTTGTGTTAGTCTGGAAACACAGCTGAAATCTGCCCAATATGGGTGACCCTGATGGTGTTTGAAATACCAGTGGAATAGTTTCCAGCATCATAGCAAGACACAAGCCTGGATAGTACTACGCGCTGACAGCTGGGCTGTGGTCTTCCATGTAAAAGTCAGTTTTCCTGATTTAAAGCAACATCTTTTCCCAACCAACAGTAGTCTCTGTTAAGGAACTGGGAACATCATGTGATGATTTTCTGCTCTTAGGGTTGTTTCTCAGTATTGTCCACTTTCCGAGGGCAAGGTCAGGCCATTGTCATCTTTGTATCTCAAGTACAGGGTTCATTGCCTGGCTTCTAAGAAGCACCGCATACACGACTGTTGAAGGATGAAAGTATGAATGACATCAAAGTGAACATTTATACAGTCTTAGCCATCTGTTAGCATTGTTAGGTGTTGACAAGTCAGTTCCAACTCATAGTGATCCTATGCACAACAGAACAAAACACTGCCCGGCCCTGAACCATCCTTAAAATTGTTGTTATGCTTGAGCCCATTGTTGCAGCCGTTGTGTCAGTCTACCTCATTGAGGTCTTCCTCTTTTCCGCTGACCCTGTACTTTACCAAACACGATGCCCTTCTCCAGGGACCGATCCCTCCTGACAACATGTCCAAAGCATATAAGATGCAGGCTCGCCATCCTTGCTTCTAAGGAGCATTCTAGTTGTACTTCTTCCAAGACAAATTTTTTTTTTTTTGCTGTCCGTGGTATATTCATTATTCTTTGCCAACACCACAATTCAAAGGTGTCAATTCTCCTTCGGTCTTCCTTGCTCATTGTCCAGCTTTCACATGCATACAAAGCAATTGAAAATACCATGGCTTGGGTCAGATGCACCTTAATCTTCAAGGTGATGTCTTTGCTTTTCAAGACTTTAAAGAGGTCCTTTGCAGCAGATTTGCCCAGTGTAATGCATCTTTTGATTTCTTGACTGCTGCTTCCATGGGTGTTGATTGTGGGTCCTAGTAAAATGAGATCCTTGACAGCTTCAAACTTTTCTCTGTTTATCATGATGTTGCTTACTGGTCCAGTTGTGAGGATTTTTGTTTTCTTTATGTTGAGGTGTAATCCATACTTCATTAGTAAGTGCTTCAAGTCCTCTTCACTTTCAGCAAGCAAGGTTGTGTCATCTGCATAACACAGGTTGTTAATGAGTCTTTCTCCATTCCTGATGCCCCGTTCTTCTTCATATACTCCAGCTTCTTGGATTATTTGCTCAGCATACAGATTGAATAGGTATGGTGAAAGGATACAACGGTGACACACACCTTGCCTGTCTTTAAACCACTCTTAGTCTTCTAGTGTTGCTATAACAGAAATATCACAAGTGGATGGCTTTAACAAAGAGAAATTTATTCTCTCATAGTATAGGAAGCTAGAAGTCTGAATTCAGGGTACCAGCTCCGGGGAAGGCTTTCTCTCTCTCTCGCCTCTAGGGGAGGTCCTTTTCATCAATCTTCAACTGGTTGAGGAGCTTCTCAGCACAGAGACCCTGGGTCCAAAGGACATACTATTCTCCTGGCTCTTGTTTCTTGGTGGTATGAAGTCCCCCTGTTTCTCTGCTCACTTCTATCTTTTATATCTCAAAAAAGATTGATTTAAGACACAACCTAGTCTTGTAGTTTGAGTCTTGCCTCATTGACATAACTGCCTCTAATCCTGTCTCATTAACATCGTAGAGGTAGGATTTATAACACATAGGAAAATCACATCAGATGATAAAATGGTGGACATTCACACAATACTGGGAATCATGGCATAGCCAATTGATGCACATTTTTGGGGGACACAATTCAATCCATAACATACACTTAATATAACTCAACCATAAAAAACTTAGTTGACCAATGTTTGTGTGGATTTAAATATATATGGGACAGAGTAGAACTGCCCCGTAGGATTTCCAAGGAGTAGCTGGTGGGTTTGAACCAGGAACTACCAAATCCAGGGATTCAGAAACAACTAATTCTTGGTCCCAGACTCCCAGATGCTCATAGTCCATGACACAGACATAAGAACAATAAATGTAGGAAGTATCTGAACTTCTTCACAGAAGGTGCAGCATTTAGTTTGGATCAAGAACACTGAGCTGTTGTCAAGTAGAGAAAAGGACAGGCAGGTTAGGCAAAGAAAACAAGGAGTAAAAAAACTTAGGTATGTTCGGAAACAGTGAGAAATTGAACGTTGCTAGAATGAAGAATAATTGAGAGAGAATACTGGAAGGAAATATTTTAGGTAAAACACACTTTTTGGTATAGTTAATGTTCCTGATAACTTTGGTCTCCACCTAAATTAGAATATTTTTAGGCTGGTTACCTATGTGTGTACATGTGAAATAGTCCTTCTTAAAGTTTAATAAAAATGCCTCCAAGTTCATATACAGTCTCTTAGAAATACCAAAGTCAAATGACAGCAGTATGAGAGCATTAAAAGAACATTTATATTTGGTATAGTTTTTAAATGCATAGCAGCAAAATTATTTTCTATTCTATCTAATTTTCATTTTAATATCTAAGTCCAATGTCATAATTTTTCTTTTTGCCTGAAATTTTTCTTTGCTGTGCCAATTAACACCTTAAATTGTGATTAAATGTTTACAAATTAAATGCCACTCCAGGGAACCCTACATCTGAAGACATCTCTTCTGTGGACATCTGTTGCTGTGTAAACATATCTCACTTCATTATTCAAATGCAAATTATTTTTTAAAAACCATAATTCTCAAAAAGAAAAAGTTAGAAACACAGCATATGAAAGCCTGTTATTTTTTCAGAATGTATTTTAAATTGCTGAGCTGAAAACAATATAAACACTTGACTGATTCTGCCCCCATAATTAATAATATCAAAGGCTTAGCTTAACATGGTTGTATAAATCCAAAATTATAACTGCTCTAAAGTGAAGGAATGACCGTGGGAAAGAATGACAATGGGAATCCATAACTGTCATCATACAGATACAAAAAAACCTATTGTTGCTGATACCTGAATTAAATGAATTAACACACATAAAATGTTTAGAATAGTACTAGGCACATAGTGTTTAATGAATTTCAGTTATTGTTGCTATTACTTATGTTATCTTTAGCTTGTGTCACATATTCTTTTTATAGAATACATTTTCCTTCATACTGCAAAGCTCAAAGAACTTAGATTTCCAGGGGGATGCACTGATAATATAAAGAGTGAGTTTCAAACTCTCAAGTGGTATATAAATAGAGTCATTATTCTTGCTTGGTAAAAATGCAGTGTAATAGAGGAAAATTTCAGCCTTGGAGTCAGGCCAGGACAAAAGACCTTTGGCAAATTACTTTTAGCCTTTGTCTTCTCATCTCGAAATGGGAAAAATTAACACTAAATTCATAAGCTATCAGTGAGAAATGATTGGGATAATATATAAAACATCTTAAAATACGCACAGGTAGGAGTTTCTTTTATTTTCTCTCTGTCATTACGGAGTTATTGCTGTGTGCTAATGTATATTAGTTTTTACTGTGGCCTTAACAAATCACCACAAATATTATGGTTTACAACAACACAAATTTATTGTCTTAAAGTTCTGTATGTCAGTAGTCCATACAGTCTCACTGGGCTAAAATCAAGATGTCAGTAGGCGGCATTCTCTCTGGAGACTCCAGGGGAGAACATTTCTGTTCATATTTATTTCCTTATGGTTGTAGGACTGAGATCCTGTTCCCTTGCTGAATGTCATCTGAAGGCTGTACCAGCTCCTAGAGGCCATCTGCATTCCCTGGCTCATGGCCCCTTTCTATCTTCAAAGTCAGCAGTGGCAGGTCGAGTCCTTCAAGTCTCCCTTCCTTTCTTTTCTACCTCCGACTGACACTCTTCTGCTTCTCTTTTCTGCTTTGAAGACTCGTGTGATTAGATTGGGTCCACTGGGATAACCCAAAATAATCTTGCCATCTCAAGGTCTGTAACCTTAATTGCATCTGTAAAGTCCTTGTCGCTATGTAAAGTCACATATTTACAGGTACTTTTTTTTGGGATTAGGGGTGAAGGTCCCTAGGTGGTGCAAACGTTTTGTTCTCCACTACTAACCTAAAGGTGAATGGTTTAAGCCCATCCAGCAGTGCCGTGGAGGAAAGGCCTGGTGATCTGCTTCCATAAAGGTTACTGCCAAGAAAACCCTGTGGAGCAGTTCTACACTGTAACACTTAGGGTGGCCATAACTCAGAATCAACTCAGTGGCAATGGGTTTGGTTTTGTTTGGGATTAGGGCATGGGCATCTTTCAGGGGCCATTATTTGGCCTACCACAGATAGTTAAGCTGTGTGGAAGATGAGAATAATAACAATTGACAGGCACCTTGCTAAGCATTCTACGTGTAAATTTAGTTATTCCAACCCAATGAGGTAGGTACTACGATGGGCCTTATTTTATAGATGAAGAAGCTGAGGCACGAAAAGACAAGTAACTTAACCCAAAGTTACCATGCCAGTGAGTGAGAAAGCAAGGGTTTCGACCCAGGCCATCTGGTCTTAGAGAGCAAAAATAATGTTCTGTCCCCATGGAGTTCTTTGTAAAATGGGTATTGGGGAGGTGGGAAAACCAATAATGAACTCTCACATATAAATGTAATGTTCTAATAGTGGTGAAGTTCTAGGAAGGAGATGGTACGGTACACTGAAGTTGAGAGCTTGGATCTAACTAGAGGAATGCAAAGTTTTGGCAATTATCTGAGTGATGAAGAAAAACATAGAACTTAGTTAGATAAAGCAAGGATGGAGGAGTGTTCCAGGCAGTAAATGCAGCATCTGCAAATGGTCTGAGGCTACTGTGGCCAGATGAGAGGGACTAAAGGGGAGTGTAAGCTGTAAATAAGACTGGAAAGTAAGGTGGGAGCTAGACAACAACAGGCCTTGAGGCCTTGTTAAAGTTTGTAGGTGTTTTGTAAATTACTTTATTGTGGTAAAAACATATGTAACAAAACATTTCCCAGTTCAACATTTTTAAATATGATTTTATTTGTTGTTGTTGATAACATGTGCAGCAAAACATACACCAATTCAACAGTTACTGCATGTACCATTTAGTGACATTGATTACATTCTTCAAGTTGTACAACCATTCTCACCCTCCTTTTCTGAGTTGTTCCTCCCTCATTAACATAAATTCACTGCCCCCGAAGGTTTCTGTCTAATCTTTTCAGCTGCTGTTGTCAATTTGATCCCATAAGTAGTTCTTAAACAAGCCTAATGCTCCAGGCAGACATTTTTTTTTACTAATTAAGCTAAACTATTTGGTTTCAAGATTTAAGGGGAATTTTTGGTTTAAGAATTAAGATTATCTCAGGGCAATAGTTTCAGGGTTCATCTATCCTCCATGGCTCCAGGAAGTCTGGAGTCTGTGATAATTTGAAAATCTGTTCCACACTTTCCCCCTTTTGATCAAGATTCTTCTATGGAATTTTTCATCAAAATGTTCAGTAATGGTAGCTGGGTACCATCCAGTTTTTCTGGTCTCATGGCAAAGGAGGCAGTTGTTCGTGGAGGTAATTAGCCACACATTCCACATCCTCCTCCTGCTCCTGACTCTTTCTTCCTCTGTTGTTCCAGGTGAATCGAGACCAACTGTTGTACCTTGGATGGCAACATGAAAGCTTTTAAGGCTGCAGGCACTACACATGAAACTAGGAGGCCTAATAAGCACATTATTAGGCCAGTTAACTGGGATGTCCCATAAAATCATGACCCTAAACTTCTAAACCAAGGAACCAAATCCCCATAAATTTTTGGTTGAACATAAACAGCCTCAGCAGCCATTTTTTTCTTGTTTTTGCCATTATTGTAAGCATATCTATCTTACAACTTTTCTTAATTCAACTTTTTACAGGTGTACAACTAATTGACAGCAATTATAGTAATCAGCCATGCAACCCTATCCTTAATCAATGTAATATTTCCATCACAGTTAACCCTCATTTTTCCCCTTTCTCCTGTCACTAGTAACCTCTAATAAACTTTGTCTTTTTATATAAGTGAGATCATGCAATATTTGTCCTTTTGAGATTGACTTATTTCACTCCATTTAATGTCTTCCAGCTCCATCCATATTGTAGCATGTATTAAGACTTCATTTCTCCTACTGGTTGAGTAGTATTCCATTGTATGTACGTATCACATTTTCTTTTATCTGTTCATCTGTTGATGGGAAATTAGGTTGTTTCCACTTTTGGGCTATTGTGAACAGTGTTTCAATGAACATTGGTGTATACAGGTCTCTTTTTGAGTCTCTGTTTTCATGTCTTTTGGGTATATACCTAGGAGTGGAATTATTGGGTCATATGGTAGTTTTATTTTTAGTTTTTTCAGGCACCGCCATGCTGTTTTCCACAACGTCCGTACCATTTTGCATTCCCACCAGCAATAGGTAAGGATTCCAATTTCCTCACATCCTCACCAACATTTGTTACTTTCAGTATTTTTTAAATCTTAGCCATTTTGATTTCATCACCCTGGTGAATAATGACACTGGGCATCTTTCCATGTGTCTGGTGGCCATTTGAACGTCCTCTTTGGTGAAATGTCTACTCAAGTCCTTTGCCCATTTATGATTGGGTTATTTGTCTTTTTGTTCTTAAGTTGTTGAAGTACATGTAGGTTATTAGATTCTTGTAAGATAATGTGCTTTCCAAAGATATTCTTCCTGTCAGCTTGCCTTTTTACTTTTTTGGTAAAGTCTTTTGATGAACGAAATTTTTTAATTTTTATGAGGTCCCATTTATGTTGTCTTTTGTTGTTAGTGTGTCTGTTATTATGTTTGGTAATCCATTGTTAAAAGCTAAGCCTGACAGCATTGCCCCTGCTTTTTCTCCTAAGAATTTTAAGATTTTAGTTTGCACATTTAGGTCCTTAATCCAATTTTTTTTGTGTATGGTGTGAGGCATGGGTCCTGTTTCATTTTTCTGCATATGGAAATCCAATTTTCCCAGCACCATTTATTGAAGAGACTCATCTTTTCCCTTCAAAGGAACTTAGCACCCTTGTCAAAACTTGACCCTAGATGTATGGGTTTATTTCTGGACTCTCAGTTCTATTTCATCAGTCTATGTGTCTATTTTATATAGTACCAGGCTATTTTAATTACTGTAGCTTTATAGAACCCACTGCTGTCAAGTTGATTCTGACTCATAGCGACCCTATAAGACAGAGGGCAACTGCCCCACAGAGTTTCCAGGGCTGTAAATCTTTATGGAAGCAGACTGCTAAATCTTTCTCCCATGGAGAGGCTCGTGGGTTCAAACTGCCAACATTTTGGTTAGCAGCTGAGTGCTTTAACCACTGTGCCACCATAATACGTTTTAAAATCTAAAAGTGTGAGTCCTCCTACTTTGTTCTTCTCTTTCAATGTTGCTTTAGCTATTTGGAGCCTCTGCCATTCCATGTAAACTTGATGATTGGTTTTTCTGTTTTTGTAAGGAAGGCAGTTAGAAGTTTGATTGGGATTGTGTTGAATCTATAAATCGCTTTGGGTAGTATTCACATCTTAACAATACTAAATCTTCTAATCGGTAAACATGGAACATCTTTCCATTTATTTAAGTCTTTAATCTCTCTCAGCAGTGTTTCCTTGTTTTCATTGTATAAGTCCTTCACGTCCCTGGTTAGATTTATCCCTAAATATTTTATTCTCTTAGATGTTGTTGCAAATGGAATTGTTTCCCTAATTTCACTTTCAGATCTCTCATTGCTGGTAGAAACCTGACTGATTTTTGTTTGTTGACCTTGTAACCTGAAACTTTACTGAATTCCTCTGTTAGCTCTAGAAGTTTTCTTGTGGAGTCTGGGATTTTCTGTATATAGGATCATATCACCGTGTATGGAGATAACTTTACTTCTTTTTCAACCTGGATACCTTTTATTTCTTTTTCCTATTGCTTTGGCTAGGACTTCTAATATGGTATTGAATAGCAATGGTGAGGGCAGGCTCTCATCTTTGTTATTTCCTTTATTCTGGAAGTTTTATATTTAGTTTGCTCTCCTCTTTCCAGTTCCTTGATTAGTTGAGTTAGACTGTTAATTTGAGATATTTCTATTTTTCTCATGTCAGCATTTTGTTGATGTGTTGTTCTTATTTCTTTTAGCTCTTTGCTTCTTTAATTATGTTTACTGTTGTTGTATTATATTCCCCTTTTTTCATTATTTGGTCAGGGTTATATCCTTTCACCATACTTATTCAATCTGTATACTGAGCAAATAATCCGAGAAGCTGGACTGCTGGACTATATGCAGAAGAATGCGGTATCAGGACTAGAGGAAGACTCATTAACAACCTGCAATATGCAGATGACACAACCTTGCTTGCTGAGAGTGAAGAGGACTTGATGTACTTACTGATGAAGATCAAAGACTACAGCCTTCAGTATGGATTACACCTCATCATAAAGAAAGCAGAAGTCCTCACGACTGCACCAATAAGCGACATCATGATAAATGGAGAAAAGATTGAAATTGCCGAGGACTTCATTTTACTTGGATCCACAATCAGCACCCATGGAAGCAGCAGTCAGGAATTCAAACAACATATTGCACTGATAGCAAATCTGCTGCAAAAAACTTCTTTAAAGTGTTAAAAGCAAAGTTGTTACTTTGAGGACTAAGGTGCTCCTGACCCAAGCGATGGTATTTTCGACCACCTCATAATGCGTGCGAAAGCTAGACAATGAATAAGGAAGACCGAGGAAGAACTGATGCCTTTGAATTATGGTGTTCGTGAAGAATATTGAATATACTGTGGACTACCAGAAGAACAAAAAGATCTGTCTTGGAAGAAGTACAGCCAGAATACTTCTTAGAAGCAAGGGTGGCAAGACTTCATTGCATGTACTTTTTATGTGTTATCAGGAGGGACCAGTCTCTGGAGAAGGACATCATGCTTGGTAAAGTTGAGGGTCAGCGAAAGAGAGCAAGACCCTCAGTGAGATAGATTGACACAGTGGCTTCGACAATGGGCTCAAATGTAGCAAATACTGTGAAGATAGTGCAGGAATGGGCAGTGTTTTGTCCTGTAGTATGTGGGGTCGCTATGAGTCATGTTATAGATTGAATTGTGTCCCCCCAAAATGTATGTCAACTTGGCTGGCAATGATTCCCAATATTGTGTGATTGTCCACTATTTTGTAATCTGATGTGATTTTCTTATGTGTTGTAAATCCTGCCTCTATGATGTTAACGAGGTGGGATTAGCAGCAATTATGTTAATGCGCAGGACTCAGCCTACAAGATTAGGTTGTGTTTTAAGCCAATCTCTTTTGAGATATAAAAGAAGCAAGCAGAGAGACATGGCAACCTCATACTACCAAGAAAGCAGAGCTGAGAGCAGTGTCTTTGGACCCAGGATCCCTGTTCCGAGAAGCTCCTCGACCAGGGGAAGATTGATGACAAGGACCTTCCTCCAGTGCCAACAGAGAGTAAACCTTTCCCTGGAGCTGATGCCCTGAATTTGGACTTCTAGCCTACTAGAATGTGAGAAATAAACTTATGTTTATTGAAGCCATTCACTGCTGTTATAGCAGCACTAGATGACTAAGACAAACCGTAACTGACTCAACAGCACCTAATGACACCAGATGAGCTTTCATTCCTTTTGTCATGTTTATTTGGATGGGCCATTGTTTCTCTGTTCTTTGTGTGTGCTGTGATTTTTCATTTGGACATTGGAATTTTGGAGGGTGTTAACTTTCTCAGTTTTCTGCAGTATTTGGTATTTATGTCCATACTACTTTCTGCGAAAAAGCTTAAGTGGGTGAAGCCTTCGGCCTTTGCTTACAGTTTTCTTTCCCTCTCTGTGATAGCTTCTTCTCTTTTCCTGGGTTAACTAGGATTCAAAAGTTCCAGATCTCAGTTTTCAACTTTCAATCTCTCCCAAACTCACCAGAGAATGTGCTGTGGTCAGGCTGTCCACCAGCAAGTACCACCCCTCAGGGAGTTATTGTGTACTAACCAATCTGTCCACCAGGAAGTACAGTCCTCTCTCTCTCTGGTTACCACTTTTTTTACCTTCTTTGTTTCTGCAACCATGTTTTTAGTCAGAAAATCCACAGCCAGCAAGCTTCCTTTGAGGCTGGGTGTTGCCCTCTGGTTTTGCCCTAGGCTTCCTTCCTTGCTCTGTGGGGGCTGCTCTGTATCTGAGCTGGCATTCAGGGGAAGCACAGGCAGACTCTCCTCTGTTTCAGGAGGAAGAAGGTCTGGCACTTTTCTGAAGGACCCCGGAGAGATCTGTCTTGTTGGTTTCAGAGCCCCAGTGGCCCTGTGGTGGTTGGGGGAGCAGTCTCTGCTTAGGTGACCCACCTCCTGACTCCGCCGTAGAGTACCTTCTGTAGGAGTTTGTATGAATCCAGCAGCTGATAATTACTGGTTGGGGGAGGGATTGTTACACTCTGCACTGATCCCTGGGGGGGCCCGCCTTGCTATTATCAGAGCTCCTCCTGTAGTATGTTGGCTGAAGGTGTACCCTCCACTAAAGATGCCTACTTCCTAGCACACAGCAGCCTCAGTCAGCAGTCCTCAGTACTGACTGAAACGGGGACTAGACAGACTTTAACTGACTCTCCAGGAGGTCTGTCCTGTTGGTTTCACCATCCTGAACTATGGGGTGTATAGGGAGGCCTGTAGGGAGTTTATTATAGGAACAGACTCCACTGTACTGGCTTTTTAAAGCAATTTGCAGTAGGCTTGCAGCTTACAGTGTCCAGGTGAGGGAGGTACTGGCACACTCCAAATGGATCCCTGGGGAGGTCTGCCTTGTAAATTTTAGAGCAGAAGGTTGGGGCCCTGTCTCTTCGGACAGGCCAGAGCTGTGGTAGTTATGGAAGCGGGCTTTTTTCTGGGGCCACTTCCCCAGTTCACAGCAGCCCACATACCTCAGAGGGTGGGGCAGGGATGTTGGGAGAAGCAATTTTCCTATCCTATACAACTTATTGTTGATTTGTTGATTTTTGCCTGTCTTCAGTTCTCTGCTGCTTTCCCCTGCTTCCTGATTCAGAGTCTTTCAAAGCTGATCACTGTTTCCTCGTATTTGTGGGCGATGGTTGGAACCATGGTCTCTTTACACAACTGTCTTCCCAGAATCCCCTGTTAAAGTGTTTTTTATTTATCCTAAGAGTCATGGAAAATATTTCAAGCCCTGGGGTCATGATAACATTGATGTTCCAAAAAGATTGCTCTGGCTCTAGTGGTGAAAATGATTGGTGGGAAGAAGAATGGAAGCCAAAAAACTAGGTGGTGGGAGTATTGCAGTTGCACCCAGGCTTGATGTTAGGAGCTTATACTAAAGTGGCAATGAGGGGCTATGGAGATAAGCTGAGGTATTTAAAAAATATTTAGGAGGTAAAATCCAGAAAGATGGGTGATGCACTGGATAGGGGGATGAAGAGGTAGGAGATTCAAAAGCCCTAAAGTGTATTTGCTTCCTGTTTTGTTTTCCTTCACCATTCTTCTGGGTTTCATTATCAGGTCCTTGAAGTCTTGTGAAGTGTGGTTCTCAGTGTGGGGCTCTTGATCTCATTTCCTCCTCTAGAGCTCCTGATTCAGGAAATTTGGCTTAAAGAACCTGTTGCTGTGAAGTTGATTCCAACTCAGAATGACCATTTAAGATACAGCAGAACTGCCACATAGTGTTTCCAAGGCTGTAATCTTTATGGAAGCAGACTGCCACATCTTTTTCCCACTGTACGGCTGGTGAGTTTGAACCACCAACCTTTCAGTTAGCAGCTAAACTCTTATTCGTTGCACCTCCAGGGCTCCTTAGATATGGCTTAAGGCCCTGAAATTTGTGAATTTAGAGCTTTTTGTTTGTTTGTTTTTTACTTTAATAAGCACGTTGGGGATTCTTATGTTCAAATAAGTTTGGGAAACACTGATCTAGAGTGTATGTTAAGTCGGTGGGCTGCAATGCTGGCTGCACATTAGAATCAGCTGGGGTGCTTTTAAACCTATTTACGCCACGGCCATACCCCAGACCAGTTAAATCAGAATCTTTGCAAATGGAGCCTGGGCATTATGGTTTTAATAGGTGATGCAAATATGCAACCAGTATTAACCTCCGAGCTAAATTATGATTCTAGTAAGCATTTAAAACAATAAACATGAGTAATTTAAAAATAGAATCATACTAGGTGTATGGGAAAGATGGTTTATAAATCCAAACAAAGACAAATTATTCAAAATGAAATTGATAAAGTAGTGAAGGAAGTAATTTATGCTGCATCCATTGGGATATTTTCAACCTTTTCCAAATGACTATATAAAAATTATTCTTGTTTATTCCAGTAGAAATGATTAACTAGTGTATCAAGTATTACACATGTGTGCTTTCTTTAAACTAGACCCAGAATAATACATTAAAGAGAACCACTTCATAAAAGGAATCAGAGCATTGAAGGAAGGGTAAAGTAACATTGAACATAATCACCAGTATGATGTAATGTTACCTACATAATAAACAAAGGCATAACCATTTTTTTTTGTACTTGTAAATGTTATTTTTTTCGTACTTGTAAATGTTATTTTTTTCACCTCTCAATTTTATTCTATAAAGGCGTTAGGAGTTGTCCATTGTTGAGAAAGTTTTGTATCAAAGCCAAAGCATAAATATTTAAGAACATAACTATAGAAATGACTTTTGTAATTGTTAGATTAGAAATAGTATTGCCAGAGACCTTAAAGATTATTATCTCATTCACTAGTAATTTAGAGGGGACTGCTAGGCTTGCGATGATTCAAAATGCCAACCAAACTTTAATGATGTGAAGGTCTAGGGGATCCCTGGATTTCCATTTTTATCTAGGTATATGTGTTATAATCAACCTACAATATAATGAAATGTACAAAGACCTGGAGTTAGAAAACCAAAAGAGAAGAACATGCTCATCATTATTCAAGCTGAAAGAACTGAAGAAAAACTCAAGCCTCAAGTTAAAATAGTAAAGGATTCTATGGGTAAGATATTGAATGATGCAGGAAGCATCAAAAGAAGATGGAAGAAATACACAGAGTCACTGTAACAAAAAGAACTGATTGATGTTCAGCCATTTCAGGAGGAGGCATATGATCAAGAACCGATGGTACTGAAGGAAGAAGTCCAAGCTGCACTGAAGGTATTGGCAAAAAACAAGTCTCAAGGAACTGATGGAATACCAGTTGAGATGTTTCAGCGAATGACGGCAGCACTGGAAGTACTCACTCAAGAAATTTGGAAGATAGCTACCTGGCCAGCTGACTGGAAGAGATCCATACTTTTGCCTATTCCAAGGTGATCCAACAGAATGTGGAAATTGTTGAATAATATCATTAATATCACATGTAAGAAAAGTTTACAGAAGATGATTTAAGAATGGTTGCAGCAGTACATCGATAGGGAACTGCCAGAAATTCAAGCCAGATTCAGAATAGGATGTGGAACAAGAGATATCATTGCTGATGTCAGATGGGCCCTGGCTGAAAGCAGAAAATACCAGGAATATGTTTACCTGTGTTTTATTGACCATACAAAGGCATTTGACTGTGTGAATTGTAAATTCTGGATAACACTGGGAAGAATGGGAATTCCAAAGCTCTTAAATGTCCTCATGAGAAACCTGTACATAGACCAAGAGGCAGTTGTTCAAGCAGAACAAGGGGATACTATGTGGTTTAAAGTCAGGAAAGGTGTGCGTCAGGGTAGTATCCTTTCACCATATTTATTCAGACTGTATACTGAGCAAATAACCTGAGAAGCTGGACTATATGAAGAAGAATGGGGCATCAGGAGTGGAGGAAGACTCATTAGCAACCTGTGTTATGCAGATGACACAACCTTGTTTGCTGAAAGTGAAGAGGACTTGAAGCACTTACTAATGAAGATCAAAGACCACAGCCTTCAGTATGGATTGCACCTCAACATAAAGAAAACAAAAATCCTCACAACTGGACCAATGAGCAACATCATGATAAACGGAGAAAAGATTGAGGTTGTCAAGGATTTCATTTTACTTGGATCCACAATCAACAGCCATGGAAGCAGCAATCAAGAAATCAAAAGATGCATTGCATTGGGTAAACCTGCTGCAAAGGACCTCTTTAAAGTGTTGAAGAGCAAAGATGTCACCCTGCAGACTAAGGTGTGCCTGACCCAAGCCATGGTATTTTCAATCACATCATATGCATGTGAAAGCTGGACAATGAATAAGGAAGACGGAAGAAGAGTTGACGCCTTTGAATTGTGGTGTTGGTGAAGAATATTGAATATACCATGGACTGCCAAAAGAACGAACAAATCTGTCTTGGAAGAAGTACAGCCAGAATACCCCTTAGAAGCGAGGATGGCGAGGCTTTGTCTCACGTACTTTGGACATGTTATCAGGAAGAACCAGTCCCTGGAGAAGGACTTCATGTTTGGTAGAGGGTTGGCAAAAAAGAGGAAGACCCTCAACGAGATGGACTGATACAGTGGCTGCAACAATGGGCTCAAACATAACAACGATTGTGAGGATGGCTCAGGACTGGGCAGTGTTTCGTTCTGTTGTGCATAGGGTCACTATGAGTCAGAACAGACTCGATGGCACCTAACAACAACAGCAACAACAGTAACAACAACATGTCATAATCAACTTACAATAAACTAAGTATATTTAAAATATACTATTTATTAAGTTTTTGCATAATTACATAGCTGTGAAACCATCACAGGAATCAAGAAATTGAAATATCCCTCAACCACCAAAATTTCCTCCTGCTCCTTTGTAATCTTTTGCTGCCACTGTTCTTCGTACCCCATTCTCCAAACACACAGAATATACTTTTTTTGTTGTTGTTAATAGCTTATTTTCACTCAGCATAATTATTTTCACATTCATCCATGTTGTTGCATGTATCACTAGTTCTTTGTTTTATTGCTGAGTAGTATTCCATTGTATGGGATTACCACCTTTTGTTTAGCCTCGTAAATGGCATTCAGGATATTTCTAGCTTTGGGCTATTACAAATAAAGCTGCTAGAAATATTCATGTCCAAGTCTTTGTATGGACATATACTTTTTTTCTTTGGGTAAATACCTAGAAGTGGGATGCAGGATCAAATGGTAAGTGTATGTTTGAATTTTTAAAATATTGCCAAACTATTTTGCCGAGTAGTTGTGTTTTAGTTTCTTATTGCTGCTATAACAGAAATATCACATATGGGTGGCTCTAAACAACAGAAATTTATTTTCCTACAGTTTTTATTTTTTTGCTGTTGTTAGGTACCAACTAATTGATTTCAACTCATAGTGACCCCATAGGACAGAGTAGAACTACTCTTGGATTTTCTAGGCTGTAATCTTTTTTTTTAATCTTTATGGAAGCAGATCGTAAGTTCTCCTGCTGCATAGCCACTGAAGGGGCTCGAACCATCAACGTTTCAGTTACCGGCCGAGTGCCTTTGTATCACCAGAGCTCTTTTTCTTATAGTTTAGGAAGCTAGAAGTATGAAATCAGGTCCCAGGTTCTAGGAGAAGGATTTCTCTGTCTGCTCTGGCGAAAATTCTTGTCTCAGCTTCTCTAACATTCTTCTTGGCCTAACTTAGAGACCTCCACTGGCATTTATCTTTACCCCATTCATGCTTGTTTGCTTTTGTGCCTAATCCGCTCTTTTCTGTCTGAAAAGTGACTGGTTTAAGCGCACCTTACACTGACATGGCCTCATTAACATAATGAAGAAAACCCTATCTCCAAATGGAATTACATCCACAGGTACCAATCCAAACCTTGCTGTCACGTGGATTCTGACCCATAGTGACCCTATAGAACAGAGTAGAACTGCTCCATAGGGTTTCCAAGGAGCAGCTGGTGGATTCGAACTCCTGACCTTTTGGTTAGCAGCCTGAGCTCTTAGCTACTGCATTACCAGGGCTCCGCCACAGATACAGGGATTAGGATTTATAACATATTTTTGGGGGGACACAATTCAATCCATAACAAGTTGTATCATTTTACATTTCCACCAGTATTTTCTGCAGAGACTAATCCTTGATTGGCCTGTCTGTAGGAATAAACCTGTCTGTGAATATTTTAGAATTTGGATGAGGAAAGGGGGCTGGATCTAGTACTTTCAGTAAGTTCTCCTGTTTTCAGTAAGGCATCTCACCTCTACTTTTAATGTATGTCTCTGTCCCTGAATTCTGAGGCTCCTGAATTCAATTTTTCCACAGAATACATCACTTATTTCCTGGCATATTGAGGAAAGGTGAAATTTCTTGGTTGCTTGAGGCCAAGGAAGGAGACAGGGAGTCTAGTTGCTCTTGTACAGAAGTCTTTCAGATTATCCCTCATTTTCAGTATCCTGGCTCACCCCCACCTTCAGAGACACCTGGCATCTCCAGTGTCTGAAATCTTCCAGGGTTCTCAAAGGTAAGTTAACTTATTTTTCACTGGCATCTTCCTTGAGCTCCACTTAGGCTACACCTTTCTCCTTTCTGCAGAGTCACTTACTGCCTCTCAGTTTTCTGTCTTCCAGAAGTTGATTGACCTCTCTTGCTGACTGCTGTCTCTTATATGGTTTTATATCTGTTTTATTCATTCCCTGGCATGTAAGTGGTATTTGGAGAGGAAGCAGAGATACTTCCTGTATTTAATATGTCATGTTTGATCACAACTCTATTGTTAACATTTTGAAAGAAACTTAGACACCCTAGAAAGCATTAGAAGGAAGTGCAAGGCCAGGCTGATATCCCATCAGTATGCATTATTATGGCTATTCCAGTTGTTAAAACAGCAAAATACTTACACAGGTTGATTGTTAGCTGCTACCCCAAGCTTCATGCCCCACGGAAACCCCTGGCTCTTCTGAGGGACCTCTGGATATGCCATGTGGCTTAACGATGGGGTTGAGGTAATGCCTCATCCTCATCAATCAGAATGGGCTGAGCACTCACCTCTGTCCATTGTCATTGGCTGGCAGGTGTTCTGGTTGCCCTGAATCTTATCTGATGAGTCAGCATCTGTTCTGATGAGTCAGTGTACGTATTAAGTATTTTGATGTCATCTCTGAATGAAGAAACTCTAATCCATATCATCTGAGGAGAAGTTGAAGGAAATGAAGTATTAGTCTGAAGAAGTGTAGATTCAGGAAAAATATTAGAATTATTTTCAAATACAGTAGGCCTTATTGAGTTAAACTAAAGGGCAAAATGTAGGACCAGGGACAGATTACCCAATAAGCAAGGAAAGCATGTGCTCAGGGCATCAACAAAACAGGGGCACTAGTTGTCCAGAGCAAAGACACTTAGATGACATGCAGACAGGACAAAAGGAAAAGCCAGCACCACAGTGGAAGGGACTTGGCAGAGCACTAAATGAAACTGATACCAGCTCCAGCGTGTGAGAATGTGCCGGCCAGAAATAAAGTGCACAGAGGGTCACTAGGGCGCCCATGTGCTAGGTTGTGTAAGCTGTGAGGCCCTTACCACTTCAATGCCTTCGTTGACATCTGTCTCCTATGATGTCCTCCTGTGTAATCGAAACTCCTTATCTTGGCGGGGGTCCTGTGGGTATACTATTTCTTTCTAATAAAAAAAAAAATTATTAAAATAATTTTAATTATTATGTGGGCTGCTGAGTCTAACATTCACCCAATATGCAACTGGCTCCAACAGGAGTGGTTACTGGGCAAGGATGGATTATATTAATAGCTAACAGGTCTCTGATCCATTTTTAGAGAACCATCTTATACATCCATGTCTGCTGATCCAGTACCTCCAGGCAGGAGGGCAAGCCATGCTCTTTGCCATGATATAAACACAAGAATATGCTTTCGCAAATGTCCTGGCAAACCAATGGGAACTCTACTCCCAGATGATGGCACAAAAGTGAGGGAACTTGAATAAGTCGACAATTGCAATGAATTCAATCAAGTTTCTTTTTAACTGTATAGCGTTTATGTACAGAGTTATGTCCTCAGACTTGTAAACAATAATATTTACAACCTTAACTTTAAAATACATTTGTCATACGCTGGATGTAATCTAGCATACATTTAATATAATAGTAACATGGGCAATAATATAATACTAATATAGCAAATATCCAAAAAAAATTGGAAATACTAATATTTCTCTAACACAAAAGTTTTAAATTATCATTCTAATATGTAAGTAAGCAGAGGAGGGGGCACCACAGATTATCAGTGTTTAGGGCCCTTACATGCATTAATCCAGCCCCGTCTAGGACAGATTTCATCTCAACTTAAAGACGAACTTTTTAAAGGTTAAACCTTTCCAAAATTTAAATAAGCATCTTATATATTCCTTAACCTCAGGAATAATTGTATATTTACATTTATATCTATCTAAAAAAAAAAAAAAAATTTTTTTTTTTTTTTTATATATGGAGCCCTGGTGGTATAGTAGTTAAGAGCTTATCTGCTAACCAAAATGCTGGCAGTTTGAATCCACCAGCTGGCTCCTTGGAAACCCTATGGGGCAGTTCTACTCTGTCCTGTAGGGTTGCTATGAGTCAGAATTGACTCGAAAGCAAGGGGTTTGGTTTTGGGGTTTTATGTGAAATGTGGAGCCCTGATGGTGCAGCAGTTAAAAGCTGTGGTGAGCTATGGCTGCTAACAAAAAGGTGGGCAGTTCAAATCTACTAGCTGCTCCAAACTCTATGGGGGCACTTCTACTCTGTCCTACCCTGTCACTATGAGTTGGAATTGACTCTCTGGCAATGGGTTTGGTTTTGTGGTTTATGTATGATACACAGGAGCCCTGGTGGTGCAGTGGTTAAATGCTTGGCTGCTAACCTCAAAAGGTTGGGGGATTGAACCCACCAGCTGCTCCTCAGGAGAAAAATGTGGCAATCTGCTTCTGCAAAGATTTACAGCCTTGGAAATTTTATAGGGCAGTTCTACCCTATCCTGTAGGGTTACTGTGAATTAGAATTGACTCAACAGCAATGGGTTTTTTTTATATGATATATACCAGAAAAAAACCCAACCTGTGGCTGTCAAGTTGATTCTGACTCATAGCACCCCTATAGGACAGAGTAGAACTGCCCCATAGGATTTCCAAGAAACCCCATGATAAGTTGGGGACTACCTTCATATCATATTAGATACAAAACTATTTATAGATAGTTGAAAGTAAGGGAGGAAAGGATAAAGATAAAAAGTACATATAAGCCTACCATTCAGTGAGGCACACCTTTAGCCCTTTGGTGTGTTTATCCATATAAAATATATCCAAGTTTGTCATAATGTATAAGTGTTACGCCCTTTTTGTCTTTAACACTGCTATCATCCTAGTGCAAACACTAGACCAAAGCTCCAATAGAAATTAAAGAAATTTTTATCGAAGGAGTAATTTCATTCCTCAGAATGGAGAAGCATGTGACATCCAATACACACTGCAGCGCATGTTCTGCTTTGCAGGCAGAACAATAGGGTATTTAACAGGCAGAGTAAATAAATGCAAGGTTTCACATCAAACAGGTTGCAGGGGGAGGCAAGGGGTTGTTAAATTACAAACTTTTTTGGGGGGTGGCTTTTTTTTTTTTTAAATTGCGTTTTAGGTGAAGCTTTTGTTGTATAGACATGTCTAATCTTTGGCTGAAGGGTGAACTTGAGGAGTGGCCTCAGTTCTGAGTTAAAAGATTGTCCGGGGGCCATAGTCTCAGACGGTCTTCCAGTCTCTGTCAGACCGGTAAGTCTGGTATTTTTTTGTAAATTTGAATTTCGTTCTACATTTTTCTCTTGCTCTTTCCAGGACCCTCTATTGTAGTCCTTGTCAGAGTGGTTGGTGGTGATAGTGGGTACCATCTAGTCCTTCAGGGATCAGGCTGGAGGATGCTGTGATACTTGCGGTCCATTAGTTCTTTGGACTAATATTTCCCATGTGTCTTTAGTATTCTTCATTGTCCAGAGAGTATGGAACCAGTAGATGTATCTTTGCCATTCACAAGCTTTTAAGATCCCAGATGCTACTTACTGAAGTAGGATGTAGTTCATTTTCTTTATGAACTTTGTTATGCTAGTTGACCTAGATGACCGCCACGACTACGATCCCCAGCCCTCAGCCCCAGTAACCCAGTCCCTCAGACTGTTTGGATGTGTCTATGAAGCTTCTATGACTTTGGCTTGGCCAGATTGTGCTGACTTTTCCTATATTGTGTGTTGTTTGTCCCTCCACCAAAGTTAGTACTTATCTACTATCTAGTTAACGATTTTACTTCCACATCCCTCTCCTTCCTTGTAACCATCAAAGATTGTTTCTTTTTGTGTGTAAACCTTTTCTTGAGTTTTTATAATAGCGGTCTCGTGCAGTGTTTGTTCTTTTGTGATTGACTTATTTCCCTCACTTTAATACTCTCCAGGTTCATCCATGTTGTGAGATATTTCACGGATTCATCACTGTTCATCATTGCATAGTATTCCATTGAGTGTATGTACCACAATTTGTTTATCCATTCATCTGTTGTTGGGCAGTTAGGTTATTTCCATTTTTTTGCTATGGTGAATAATGCTGCAATGAACATGGTTGTGCATATGTCTATTCGTGTGATGGCTCTTATTTCTCTAAGATATATTCCTAAGAGTGGGATTGCTGGATCGTATGGTATTTCTATTCCTAGATTTTTTAAAGGAAGCACGATATCATTTTCCATAGTGGTTGAACCATTTTACATTCCCACCAGCAGTGCGTAAGATTTCGAATCTCCCCATAACCTCTCCAACACTTGTTATCTCTTTTTTTGATTTGTGCCAGTAATGTCAGGATGAGATGGTACCTCAAAGTAGTTTTGATTTGTATTTCTCTGATGGCTAATGCTCATGAGCATTTCCTCATGTGTCTGTTAGCTGGCTGAATGTCTTCTTGAGTGAAAAGTCTGTTCATATCCTTTGTTCATTTTTTAATTGGATTATTTGTCTTTTTGTTGTTGAGTTGTTGGAGTATTGTATATATTTTAGAGTTCAGACCCTTGTCGGATATATAATAGCCAATTTTTTTCTCCCATTGTGTAGGTTCTCTTTTTACTCCTTTGGTGAAGTCTTTTGATTAGCTTAAGTGTTTAATTTTTAGGAGCTACCAGTTATCTAGTTTATCTTATGATGTTTGTGCATTGTTATGGTTTGTATCCTATTTATGCCATATACTAGGCCCACTAGAGTTGTCCCTATTTTTTCCTCCATTGTCTTTATCCTTTTAGGTTTTATATTTAGGTCTTTGATCCAGTTTGATTTAGTCTTTGTGTATGGTGTGAGGTATGGGTCCTCTTTATTTTTTTACAAACTGACATCCAGTTTTTCAGCACAATTGTTAAAGAGATTGTCTTTTCTCCATTCAATGGATTTTGTCAAAAACCAGCTGATGGTAGATGGATGAATTTATGCCTGGGTTCTCAGTTCTATTCCATTGGTCTATGTGCCTGTTGTTTTACCTACTAGGCTATTTTGACTACCATGGCTGTATAGTAGGTTCTGGGATTAGCTAGTGTGAGGCTGCCTACTTTGTTCTTTTTCAGTAATGCTTTACTCATCCAGGGCCTTTTTCCTTTCCATATAAAGTTAGTGGTTAGTTTTCCTAAAGAAATGCTGTTGGTAAATTTGGATTGGGATTGTATTATGCCTGCAGATTGCTTTGGGTACAATTGACATTTTCACAATGTTGAGTCTTCTTATCCACGAGCATGGCATGTTTTTCCATTTATGTAGGTCTCTTTTGGTTTCTTGCAGTAGTTTTTTGTACTTTTCTTTAACAGATCTTTAACATCGCTGGTCAGATTTATTCCTATTTTAATTTTTTTCGGGGTGATTATAAATGGTATTGTTTTACTGATTTCATTTTTGAAGTTCTTTTGTTGGTGTAGGAATCTAACAGATTTTTGTATGATGATCTTTTATCCTGCTACTCTGCTGAATCTTTCTATTAGTTCCAGTAGTTTTCTTGTGGAACCTTTGGGGTTCTCTACATATAGTATCATATCATCTGTGAACAGGGATAGTTTTATTTCTTCCTTTCCAATTTGGATATCTTTATTTATTTATTTTTTCTTGCCTTACTGCTGTAGGTAGGACTTCCAGCACAATGTTAAATGGGAATGATGATAAAATTCATCCTTGTCTTTTCCCATTCTCAGTGGGAATATTTTCACCCCCTCTCTGTTGAGAATGATGGTAGCTGTTGGTTTTTTGTAGATGCCGTTTATTAGGTTGAGAAATTTCCCTTCTATTCCTATTCTGTCGAGAGTTTTTATCAGGAATAGGTGTTGCATTTTATCAAATGCCTTTTCTGCATTGTTTGAGATGATCATGTGATTCTTTTCTTTCATTTTATTTATGTGGTGGATTATGTTGGTTGATTTTCTAATGTTGAACCATCCTTGCATACCTGGTATGAGTCCTGCTTGGTCGTGGCGTATTATTTTTTTGATATGATGATGAATTCTATTGGCTAGAATTTTGTCGAGTATTTTTTGCATCTATATTCTTGAGAGCCGTTAGTCTGTAATTTTCTTTTTGGTGGTGTCTTTGCCTGGCTTTGTATCAGGGTTATGCTGGCTTCATAGAATGAATTTGAGAGTGTTCTTAGTGCTTCTTTGCTCTGAAATAGTTTGAGTAGTACTGGTGTGAGCTCCTCTCTGAATGTTTGATAGCCCTGGCCTGGACTGTTTCACTGGAGCATTTTTTTTTTTTTTAATTATCTTTTCAATCCCTTGTCTTGTTATGGGTCTGTTCATATTTTCTATCTCAGTTCGTGTTAGTTTAGATAGGTAGTGTGTTTCTAGAAATTTGTCTATTTCCTCTAGGTTCTCAAATTTGTTGGAGTACAATTTTTCATAGTATTCTGTTATGATCCTTTTTATTTCTGCTGGGTCTGTTTAATGCCCTCTATCTCATTTCCTTTTTGGGCTATTTGCTTCCTCTCCTATTTTTGTTTTATCAGTTTGGCCAATGGTTTGTAGATTTTGTTGATCTTTTCAAAGTGCCAACTTTTGTTTTTGTTGATTCTTTCTATTGTTTTTCTGTTCTCTCTTTCATTTATTTTGGCTCTAATTTATATTATTTCCTTTCTTCTGGTGGCTGTGGGATTCTTTTGCTGTTTCTCTCTATTTAAGTTGTAGGGCTAACGGTTTGATTTTGGCCCATTCTTTTTTGATGTGTGCATTTATTGCTATAAATTGACCTCAGAGCACTGCCTTTGCTGTGTCCCAAAGTTTTCATATGATGTGTTTTCATTCTTATTTGATACTAGGTATTTTTTTTTATTCCCTCTTTGATTTCTTCCGTTACCCAGTTGTTTTTAAGCAAGGTTTTAGTCACTGCATGTATTTGATCTTTTTATTCTGTTCTTCCTGTGATTGATTTCTAATTTTATGGCATTGTGATCAGAGAGAATGCTTTGTATCATTTTGATGTTTGGGATTTTATTAAGCATTGCTTTGTGGCCTAAAATGTGGTCTATTCTGGAGAATGTTCTCTGTGCATTGGAAAAGAATGTATACTTTGGTCCTGTTGGGTGGAGTGTTCTTTATATGTTTATGAGGTCCAGTTGTTTGATTTTCATCTTTAGGTTTGGTATCTGTGTTGAGTTACTTTCTAGATGTTCTGTTCTTCACTGAGAGTGGTGTGTTGAAATCTCCTACTATTATTGTGGAACTGTCTATTTCTCTTTTCGGTCCTGTTAGAGTGTTCTTTTTTTTTTTTTTTTTAAATGTATTCTAGGGCCCTGTCGTTGAGAGTGTAGAGGTTTATTAGGGTTACATTTTCTTGGTGGATTGTCCCTTTAATCATTATATAATGTCCTTCCTTGTCTTTTATGGTGGATTTTGCCTTAAAGTCTATTTTATCTGAGATTGGTATTGCCATTACTGCCCTTTTATGGTTACTGTTTGGTGTATTTTTTTCCATCCTCTGATTTTTAGTAAATTTATGCCTTTGTATGTAAGATGTGTCTTTCGTAGACAGCATATCGATGGGTTGTATTTTTTATCTGTGCTGCCACTCTCTGTCTCTTTACAGAGACCATTTACATTTAGTGTGATTATCGATAGGTATGAGTTTATTGCTGTCATATTGTGCCTTTTTTTTGCGGTGTTGACATTTTCTTTGTTCCTTTTACTGTTCTGTGTTGAGCTCTGTTTGTAGATTTTCTTTTCTTTCAATATTGTAGTTTTTTTTTTTTTTACTGAATGTTTGGTTTTTTTTTCTTTTTATTCTTATGAGTAGGTTTGTTAACTTTCTTTGTGGTTACCTTTGAAATGCACCTTTATCTTCCTAAGTTTGAAACAGCTTTTTATTATAAAAGGGCAGGAGTGACAATACTAATCTCAGATAAAAATATCACCTTGACTTCCTCTCCATTTGAAAGTTCTATACCTACCCCACTTATTCCCCCTTTTATTGTTTTGGCATTGTCATCATTTACAGACTGATGTCTCTGATTCCGTGTTTTAAGCCTCTTAGGTTTGTTTTGTTATTGAGATTTCTGTACCTAGGTTGATATCTGACTGATGCTGTCCTGTGTCTTAGACTCTGGTTGTTGGTTCTCTAACCAGGGGACTCCCTTTAATATTTCTTGTGAATTTGATTTGCTTTTTATGAATTCCCTTAATTTCTGTTTATCTGGAAATGTCCTAATTTCACCATCGTATTTGAGAGAAGGTTTTGCAGGATATATTATTTTTGTTTGGCAGTTGTTTTTCTTTCAAGGTTTTATGTATGTCACCCCACTGCTTTCTTGCTTGCATAGTTTCTGCCAAATAATCAAAGCTTAGTCTTATTGTTTCCCGTCTCTAAGTGACCTTTTGTTTTTCTCGAGCTGCTCTCAAGATTCTTTCTTTGTCTTTGGTTTTGCAAGCGTAATTATGATGTGTCTTGGTGACTTTCTTTTCGTTTCTATCCTATATGGGTTTCGTTGAGCTTATTGGATGGTCAGCTTTTTGTCTTTCATGGTATTTGGGAAGTTTACTGCCTGCGAATCTTCAACAAGCTTGTCTACTCCTGTTCTGAAACTCCGATTACTTGCAAATTTTTGCTGTTTATTGTGTCCCATGTAATTCTTAGGTTTTCTTCATTTTTTCCTCATTCTTTTCTCTGATTTTTCCTCAAATTGGCATCTGTGAATTTGTCTTTGATTTTGCTGATTCTGCCCTCCATTGTTTCAACTTTTCTCTTAAAACTTTCTATCGAGTTGTCCATTTCTGAAATTGTGTTGCTTATCTTTTGGACTCTTAGTTGCTGTTTTTGTATGATTTCTAATTTACTTATTTCGATGTTTTGTTCTTGTATTATTTTCCTGAATTCTTCTTATTGCTTTGTCTGTGCTTTCCTTGATTTTGGCTGTGTTTTCATTGTTTTTTTCTTTGTTTTACTTCATCTCTGTCCTTATCTCTTGAAGTGTCCTAAATATTAGTCTTTAGAATTTAAAATCAGGGAGTTCCCTTGCCTTTTCTTCTACTGGCAGTCACCTGATTCTTTATTTTGGTCATTTGCTGGAGCCACCTTGTCCTGCTTTTTTAATATGTTTTGATATTGTCTGCTGTCTCTGAGACATTAAGGTGTTATTTTCTTTATTTATTGATAGTATGTTCATTAGTTTTGTCCTGTTTTTTGTTTTGTTTTGATATGTCAGTGTGGGTGGGCCTGGCATGTTTTGCTGCTTGCTCTTCTATGGGCATGCTAGTTCTAATCGCCTTGTCTGGGTGGGCACTGCAGCAATAGGCAGTGTAAACCTGCTTCACTGTACACTGATTGGTGAGGTGATTGAGGGAAGACTGGTGTGGGCTCTCTTCCCACTGTTCTACAACTGGTCAAGTGTGTGGGGGCAGTGCAGGCCTGGTGTGGCAGCAGGCCTGAGTACCAGGGTGATCTATGTGCGGTGGTGCATTGGGAGCCAATGGGAAAGGGGGGGATGGCACACCGGATGGGTCTCTCTCTCCTTTTGGGAGCTCTGTGAAGTTGCTTTCTTGTACTCCCTGTCTGGGGTTTTTGCTGGCTGTACCCCAAGATGGCAAAGCTGTGCCACACTGGTTGTCAGGAGACCTCCATTCCATAGCTCTCCCTCTCCTTGCTCCCTGTTCTCTGTCAGTTTCTTCTTCTGCTTGGTACTTGATCTAGTCCTTTATTCCTTCATTTTATTGTAAGGGTTCTAGGATTGACATTTGTATCTGTTTTACTTAGATTTTTGGATCTTTGCTGCAGAGGGATGGCATGATGCTTCTGTCTATAGTGCCATATTGACTTCCTACAAACTTTCTTAACATCAATTCCTAGCCTAATACGAATCTTTTATTCTTGATACAATTTGTCTAAGTCAGTACTTCTGAAGTGAAACATATAAACACTCTCGATGTGGGGGTTTGGTAATGGGTTGTAGGCTGTGTTGAACTTAGTTGGAGTCCTTGAAATATAAAATCGGCCATTAGTTAGAAGCCATGAAGGTTAAATCAGCTGTAAATTGAAACCTTTTGAAATATAAACATTGCCCATCTAGCTAAGGGGGAGTGAATTAGGGCCCAGGCATTCACAGTGAATTCTCTGAAAGCAGCTAAGATAATATATATATTTATATATATTAAAGCTTGAATTCTCACGTTCTTTGTGTCACAGTCAAGACTTTTATAGCTGTGATGTGCCTCCTTATTTTAATAAATTTAGTCTCTATCTAGTTACCAATTTACAAAGAACTATCAGAAATACAGTGGAAAAATTCCAATGAGTGAGAATTAATTTGGAAGTCAGTATGGGAAACTAAGTCTTGATATATATCTTTCTTGGGTATAAAGGTATTTATAAGTTCTAACTTCATCTAACGTTATCAGTCCTACTTCCTACCCTCCTGCTGAACAAGGGCCTTCTCTGGGGCCAGCTGTGGAAACATTCTTAACAGGCACTGAGAAAATCTTTATCTAAGTTAGAAATTCTGGCTTTTGTTTTTCAAGCAGTAAAACTTTAACAAAAGGCTGAATGATTTCTTTACAGGAGTAGAAATGAAGATCTTAGTTTAATCCAAAATGGAGTTTTAATTTAGGTCTGAAGTCACATACCTTAGATATGCCAGCACCTCAGTTTCTAAAATTCACATTCACGTCGTGCACGTTGGGTGCATTATTACATTATACAGGTGTATTATAATTTATCCAATTACTGGACTTATGTGCATTTAAAACTTGGTATTAATACTTATTTTAATATATAAAAATAGCATATATCTCTTGATCCTTAGGATAAATTCTCAGAAGTGGGATTGATGGATCAAAGCTTATGAACATTTTTATGGCTGCTGATAGACATTGCCAAAGTGAATTACATAATTTAAAAGTCTCTCTTAAATAGTTTTTTTAAGAGTGAAAGAAGGTAACATATAAAGGATAATTATAAATCACAATATCTTTCATTTAATGCTTAAAACTTGCTATATAAAAGATCCAGTAATTGCTCTAGTGGGGAGAGGGTGGTACTATGATAGACAATAAAAAAAGAAAGAAAAACTGTTTTATGTAGAGCACCAAAAGGAAACAGTAAACAATGAGAGATAAATGAATGTTCAACACTGACAGGCTTTGACTAAAAGGCTAACAGGAAGTAATGAGAGATACGTGTGGGGTTGACTGCAGTAATCCTCTTCTAACTTTGGTTTTGTAACAAAGAGAAAATATTTGTGATTTTTTTTTAAAGTATAAGCTGTATTCAGTTGAGTGTATGAGTTAAAGATTGCATGTGTTCTCCAAAAAGATATGTTGAATCCTGACCCCTGTGAGTATGAATGTGATCCTGTTTAGACCTAGGAATTTTCTTTTGTTTTGTTAATGAGGCCATACTAGAGCAGGGTGGGTTCTAATGCTAATTCCTCTGAGTGGAGTCTTATAAAGCCAGGTTATAAAGAGGAAGAAAGACACACACAGGATGTAGGTAACATGTGAGGGCCATGTACAAGTCAAGGAACACCAACAAACACCTGGAGCTATCAGAAGCTGAGAGAGACTGGGAATGATCTTCCCCCAGAGCAGGCGGAGACTAGCCCTGCCATCACTATCAGGACTCTTAGCCTCCAAAACTGTGAGACAACAACTTTCTGCTGTTTATAGCCACCCACTTGTACTTTTGTTATGGCAGCAGTAGGTAACGAAACGGCATGTGAACATGGGAGCACGTAATAACCATCTTTTAACCCATGATTGTGGCTCTGTGAGGTTGTCCACAGAGAAAATATGCCTCTATATTCTACCGTCTCAGTATACGAATAAAATACTGGTTCCAGTCAAAACATACCCTAGGTGCCTAGTTAATTCATGAGAAAATCAAATAGTGACAGTTTTTTTATTTCTTTTTTTTTTTTTGGCAAGGACTTTTGCAAGAAAATAAGGGAAAAAGCTCATAAACAAAGACATTAATTTTAAAACCAGTAAGCATTAGTTCAATTGCCTTTCAAAAGGTGCAAGACATAAAATTTGGAGGAGAACCTATCTTACGATATTTCAATACTATAGCAATATTCGTTAAAGTTTTGAAAAAGGTAATTCAGGAGGAGGAATGAGACAGAAAATTACTTAAATCAGTCAATCTGTTTTGAAAGTGGATAGCCTCTGGAATTTACACACACATGCATATATGTACACACAATGTACGTGAACATATCTATTCAGTGCCATTTCTATTTACTTTCCCTCTAACCACTATGTTATGAGACCTTGAATTTGTCAGTCATGGCTTTCTCACCTTTGGTCCTTCATAGAAAGACAGTTCCTGGGTTTGAAGGAGCTTTGGATTAGAAGTCTTCCCAGAGGAAGTGAAGATTATGCTGGGCTTTCAAGGGTGCATTTGCTGCCCCAGCCTGATAATAAACAGTACATGAAACTAACCAAAACTCTGTTCTCAGATTTGGAACATAGCACTCCTGAGACTGTTTTTGGCAGTTTCTACATGTGTAAATAAACACACATTGCAGTATCATGTAGCAGAAAATTCTACAAGTCGTTCATCAAAAACAAGAAAAGGAAAGCTGATCTGAGGTGGCTGATGGCTGAGGATGCTCACGGCTTAGATGAAGGGTGTGGAAAGCGCAGTGTTTCACTATGTGAAGTGACTCAGGATGTTCTGTTGGCCTTCTCTGTGCTCCCTGCCCAGAAATCTTCATGGTGTTAGCTTGAAAGTAATAAAATGTCAGCAAGCAGATATGGATGAGTAGCCTTGTGGGGGTCTTGAGGCACATGGCTGTCTCAGGCGTATGATTTTCCCCAAATTCGTATTTATTACTTCTCCTAAGTCTGTCTTCTCTGGCATGTGCCATTTTATTACTTGCTTCCTTGCTCAGTGTATGCATTTATAAAGCTTCTACTGAAAGTATAGGGACCGACTTTCTTTAGAGAATCAGTGATTCACAGGGAACAAAATATTGCAACAGTGATTAAAATAATTCTGTTCAAAAAGCAGCTACTAGATATTTCTTTTCTTATAGAAATAATGAACTGTACACCTATCGTGGTTTATAAGGTAACCCTAGAAGCAGACAGTGGGGCTGTCCAACTAGTAAAACAGTTCCTAAATTGGAGGTGTTTAACCAGATGATCTATAATACTCAGTCTTGCTGTAAATTTTGGTGGGCCTATGTGACTCCTTCTCCTAACACAAGCACAGAATTATCAAGCACTGGTCTCCAGATCAAACATGTTCAATGGCTTCTAATTGCCTTTTTTAGTCTGGTATTCAAATGCTTTGAATAATTTATTCCCAGTCTGCAGCCCTCAGCTTGTCTGCTAGTGACCCTCAACACAACTCTTCCAGTGGCCTGGTTGGTCTCCTGACTATACGACAAACGTGACTCACCTGTTCTCTCCCCTTTCCCGGGCAATGTTCTTTCTTCTTGCTCTAACACCTATTTTTTTCTTATCCAAATACTACTCAGCATGTTCATTTCAAGTCCACTCTGGTCCCTCCTCTGCCTTATGGAAAGATGGGAGTTTTGGAGTGAGAGAAATCTCTGATGCTTACTAGTTTAGTTTAACAACCTTGGACCAGTTACTTCAGACTTCTCTAAGCCTCAGTCCCCTCATTTGTAAAATGGAGTTAATAATAGTACGTGGCTCATAATGGTATTGAGAGCATTATACGAGGTAATTCATGTGAAGCACTCAACCTATGATACACAGTAGAAGTTCAGTAAATTATGATGATGAGTATTAGTTACTATTATTGCATATTTGAGTTTTGTCATGATGAACTTGCCTTACATTTTAATTTCACACCAATTCGAAAGAGCCTTTTGAGTTAGAGCTTACACTTTCTATACCTCTGCATATGATAGCCCCAATTGTCCCCTCCGTCTCTGGGAGAAAAACTGGTCAATCTCTACAAGAAGGAAAAGATTCATGGTATCTGAGAGGAAACAGATTTCACAGCCCTGACTCCTCTGGTATTTGCCTCACCAAAAAAACCAAACCTGCTGCTGTCAGATCGATTCTGACTCATAGCAACCCTATAGGACAGAGTGGAACTGCCCCATAGAGTTTCCAAGGAGCACCTGGCAGATTTGAACTGCTGACCTCTTGGTTAGCAGCCATAACACTTAACCACTATGCCACCAGGGTCTGCAGTATTTGCCTTAGCTGGGTTTTATTTCTCTAAAGTTTTTTAGCCCATTAAACTTTCACTTCACTTTCCTTGGTTTACACTGAGTATTTAAGCGAGCAGCAATAATTACCTCATCCTATTGGTAACACATGAGTTCTGACGCATGTTGTGAAGAGTACTGTCTATGGAGAGGCAACGGATACTGCCTGATTAGATGGCATTTAAAAGACCACGCTCAAATTCACAGTAACTAGAACAGAGTATTTCTAGTAAATTATTAAATATTTACCTCATGATTACAATTTAATGACTAGGTATTCAGAGAAACTGGAGAACATTTTAATGAGAGCCACACAATTGAATCTTTACACATGGAAATCATCCTGGTTTCTCAAAATTCCGACAATTTACTAATGAACAACAACAACAACAAATTTTTTTGAATGGGACAAATTTTAATTTAATTCCAGGTTTGAGTTGTCCAGTGGAGTATTTTTAGAAATGCCTAGAACACTGAACTCGGTGATGATTCAAAGTCAGGTTCCTATTTGACTTAGTAATTATGTCCACCCAAATTACAGCCTTTCCTCTGAATTTCACCTGGACCACCAGAATATTTTCCCTGAAAATTTCTCAGTAGAGTGATACAGGTATTTTTATAAGAAGATTACAACTGGGCCCTTATGTATTTGTGTTTTTGGAATCATTTAAAGTTTATCGGAACAGTGGTGACCCAGTGGTAGAATTCTCGCCTTGCATGCCGGAGACCTGGCAAGGTGCCTCATGTGCAGCCACCACCCATCCCTCAGTGGAGGCTTGCTTGTTGCTATTACGCTGAACAGGTTTTAACGGAGCTTCCAGACTAAGACAATCTACTACTGAAAGTCACCTAATGAAAACCCTAGGTATGGATCACAACATTTCAGTCTGCAGCTGATCATGGGGATGGCACAGGACTGGGCAGCATTTCATTCTGTTGTGCTTGAGGCCACCACAAGTTGGGGACTGACTCCATGGCAGCTAACAACAACAGAGCTTGGAGTGCCACCAAGTGAGCTGAAAACATCTGTTCCCTACTAAAGGGCAGCCACACCATTTCTCACCTACAGAACCCAACAGTCTTTCAGGCACTCAGCCGTTTCTTCAATCATTCATTCACCAAACAGTCATTGAACTGCTGAGTACCGGGCACTCCTCTGTGCCCCAGTGATACAAATACCAACAAAGCCTGGTCTCTTCACTCCGCGCTACAACAACAGTGTAGTGTTATAAGAGAAGAAAATATTCTTTGATGGTTACAAGATGGGGGAGGGAGGGACGGTGGGAGAGGAGAACTCACTAACTAGATAGTAGATAGGAACTACTTTAGGTGACAGGAAAGACAACACACAATACAGGTGAGGTCAGCACAACTGGACTAACCAAAAGCAAAGAAGTTTCCTGAATAAACTGAACGCTTCGAATGCCAGCATAGCAGGGGCAGGGGTTTGGGGACCATGGTTTCAGGGGACATCTAAGTCAATTGGCATATAAAATCTATTAAGAAAACATTCTGCATCCCACTTTGGAGAGTGGTGTCTGGGGTCTTAAACGCTGGCAAGCGGCCATCTAAGATTCATCAATTGGTCTCAACCTACCTGGATCAAAGGAGAATGAAGAACACCAAGGACACAGGGTAATTACAAGCCCAAGAGGTAGAAAGGGCCACATAAACCAGAGACTACATCAGCCTGAGACCAGAAGAACTAGATGGTGCCCAGCTACAACCAATGACCACCTGACAGGGAACACAACAGAGAACCCCTGAGGGAGCTGTGGGATGCAGACCCCAAATTCTCCTAAAAAGACCAGACTTGATGGTCTGACTGAGACTAGAAGGACCCCAGTGGTCATGGCCCCCAGACCTTCTGTTGGCCCAGGACAGGAACCATTCCCAAAGTCAACTCTTCAGACATGGATTGTACTGGGCAATGGGTTGGAGAGGGATGCTGGTGAGGAGTGAGATTCTCGGATCAGGTGGACACTTGAGACTATGTTGGCATCTCCTGCCTGGAGGGGAGATGAGAGGGTAGAGGGGGTTGGAAGCTGGCAAAATGGACATGAAAAGAGAGAGTGGAGGGAGAGAGCAGGCTGTCTCAGGGGGAGAGTAATTGGGAATATGTCGCAAGGTGTATATAAGTTTTTGTATGAGAGACTGACTTGATTTGTAAACTTGCACTGCAAGCACAATAAAAATTATTAAAAAAAAGTGTAGTGTTATAAAAACTGCAGATGACTTGGGAAGCCTTCCACCGTTGAAAATATATGACCTTGAGCAAATCCAAATCTTGCTGAGCTTAGTTTCCAAAACTCTAACATAGGAATAATCTTGATTAACTTGTCTTGAAAGAGTCCAATAGACCAATGCACGTCAGAGTGGTTTGTAATGGGCATGTGGATGTAAGGTGCTTTTGTTATGTGGCAGCCCACTGGTAGCTAAGTGTTACAAACATTCCTCCTCAAGTGCCCAACTTGCTAGAGAGCTGAAGTGGCTTCAGAATGTCATCTTGTGTTTTTTAAACCTTGATTCACTACCAGAACTGTTACAAAAAAGCCCAAGAACAAAACTGAATGTAGGCCTGTGAGATACTTTCTTTAGGATCTTTAAGACTCTTATTAAGAGGTTTAGTTTTCTGTTTTCTCCCCACAGATATAACGTGGTTTGCATCTTTACAATTGCATAACCTCCTGAAGTCATCTAGTGCTCCACTGAATTGAGCATGCATTGAATTTTCAAGCTACTTTCTAAGTCTTGCAGTTTATTTCAGCTTTGAAACAAATATGAAATTCATGAGCGCTCAGCAGTGTTTTCAGATATCCACTTGTTTACTGAGTCACTTGTTCTTTCACTGGTAACATATTGAACTAATATGAATTAAAAACACTTGCAGTGCCTGGTAAATTTTGGAGAATAAATATGTCTGATCCCAGGGGATATTTTTTTACAAATGCCCAACAGGATTGGAAAAATGTACAGAGAGGAAAGGATGCTACTGTAATGTATTTGATTATAATTTATAAAAACTATGTGGCCCAGATTAATTACCGTGTGAATGAATTTTAAAATGTCACATAATTAATGTGTCAGAATAAACCCGTGTAATTAATATGTGGTTTATCAGTTTTTATCCTCATGTTATAAATTATTGACATTGCGATTGCATTAGTGCAAGTGTGTTAATTTCTCTCATGTTTAAATTTGGACCATAGGGTTAGATTTGCTCAAAACACTAATGAACCAAGAGATGGATGCTGAGACTTCACTGCCAGGGTTGACCTCATTTGTAAAAAGCTAATATGTTTACATGAATTCAGTGGCATGTTTATTTTTCTCTTCTGTATCATAATCTAGTAGTAAATGCTGACATGGAATATCAGAGCTGGAAACCAGATGTTGACTGAGGTCAAACTGAAGTGAGTGGAAATACATAAGCTGAATCATGGCTTACCATGTGATACCAGTTCAGATGCAGGGTTTCAGCAAGTTGCTGCATTTGACAGGTGGATTAGTCAATGTCATGGTTTTCAAATCCATGTCAAATCCATTGGGTTACATTGTATGTATCCATTTAATTTACAAGAATTCTAGTATATATAGTGACCAAAATAATGAACCAACAACAAAAAAAAGAGTACGGAAGAATTACCATATACGTTCTGCACCAGCGATTTTCCACGGTGAACAGGATCTCGTGTGCCTTTTTTAAAACTTTTATTGTGCTTTTAAGTGAAAGTTTACAAACCAAGTCAGTCTCTCATACAAAAACTTATATACACCTTGCTATTATATGCTCCTAGTTGCTTTCCCTGTAATGACACAGCACACTCCTTCCCTTCACTCTCTATTTTTGTGTCCATTCGGCCAGCTTCTGTCCCCCTTTGCCCTCTCATCTCTTCTCCAGACAGGAGCTGCCCACATAGTCTCATGTGTCTGCTTAATCCAAGGAACTCACTCTTTACCAGTATCATTTTCTATCCCATCGTCCAGTCCAATCCCTGTCTGAAGAGTTGGCTTTGGGAATGGTTCTAACAGAAGGTCTGGGGACCATGACCTCTGGGGTCCTTCTAGTATCAGTCAGACCATTAAGTCTGGTCTTTTTATGAGAATTTGGGGTGTGCATCCCACTGCTCCCTCAGGGGTTCTCTGCCGTGTTCTCTGTCAGGCAGTCATTGGTTGTAGCCAGGCACCATCTAGTTGTTCTGGTCTCAGGCTGATGTAGTCTCTGGTTTATGTGACTCTTTCTCCTTCTTGGCCTCATAATTACTTTGTATCCTTGGTGTTCTTCATTCTCCTTTGCTCCAGGTGGGTTGAGACTAATTGATGCATCTTAGATGGCTGCCTGCTAGCGTTTAAGACCCGAGATGACACTCTTCAAAGTGGGATGCAAAATGTTTTCTTAATTGATTTTTATTTTGCCGATTGACTTAGATGTCCCCTGAAACCATAGTCCCCACACCCCTGCCCCTGCTACGCTGGCCTTCGAAGCATTCAGTTTCTTCAGGAAACTTCTTTGCTTTTGGTTTAGTCCAGTTGTGCTGACCTCTTCTGTATTGTGTGTTGTCTTTCCCTTCACCTAAAATAGTTCTTATCTACTACCTAATTTGTGAAAACCCCTTTCCCTCCCTCCCTCTCCACTCTAGTAACCATCAAAGAATATTTCTTCTCTGTTTAAACCATTTTTTGAGTTCTTATAATAGTGGTCTCAAACAATATTTGTCCTTTTGCAACTGATTCATTTCACTCAGCATAATGCCTTCCAGATTCCTCCGTGTTATGAAATGTTTCACGGATTCGTCAGTGTTCTTAATGTGTAGTATTCCATTGTGTGAATATACCATAATTATTTATCCATTCATCTGTTGATGGGCACCTTCGTTGCTTCCATCTTTTTGGCAATGTAAACAATGCTGCAGTGAACATGGATGTGCATATATCTGTTCATGTAAAGGCTCTTATTTCTCTAGGATATATTCCAAGGAGTAGGATTGCTGGATCATACGGTAGTCTATTTCTAGCTTTTTAAGGAAGTGTCAAATTGATTTTCAAAGCGGTTCTATCATTTTACATTCCCACCAGCAGTGTATAATATAAGTATTCCAGTCTCTCTACAACCTCTCCAACATTTAATATTTTGTGTTATTTGGATTAATGCCAGCCTTGTTGGAGTGAGATGGAATCTCATTGTAGTTTTGATTTGCATTTCTCTTATGGCTAATGATCGTGAGCATTTCCTCATGTATCTGTTAGCTACCTGAATGTCTTCTTTAGTGAAGTGCCTGTTCATATCCTTTAACCGTGTTTTAATTGGGTTATTTGTCTTTTTGTAGCTGAGTTTTTGCAGTATCATGTAGATTTTAGAGATCAGATGCTGATCGGAAATGTCATAGCTAAACGCTTTTTCCCAGTCTGTAGGTAATCTTTTTACTCTTTTGGTGAAGTCTTTGGATGAGCATAGGTGTTCAATTTTTAGGAGCTCCCAGTTATCTAGGTTTTCTTCTGCATCGTTAGTAATGTTTTGTATAGTGTTTATGCCATGTATTAGGCTCCTAGCATTGTCTCTATTTTTTCTTCCATGATCTTTATTGTTTTAGATTTTATATTTAGGTCTTTGATCCATTTTGAGTTCATTTTTGTGTGTGGTGTGAGGTATGTGTCTTGTTTCATTTTTTTGCAGATGGATGTCCAGTTATGCCAGCACCATTTGTTAAAGAGACTGTCTTTCCCCCACGTAACTGACTTTGGGCCTTTGTCAAATATCAGCTGTTCATATGTGGGTGGGTTTATGTCTGGATTCTCAATTCTGTTCCATTGGTCTATGTATCTGTTGTTGTACCAGTACCAGGCTGCTTTGACTACTGGCAGTATAATAAGTTCCAAAATCTCTTTGTTCTTCTTTTTCAGTAATGCTTTACTTATCCGGGGCCTCTTACCCTTCCACGTGAAGTTAGTGATTGGTTTCTCCATCTCATTAAAAAATGTCGTTGGAATTTGGATCAGAATTGCATTGTATCTATAAATGGCTTTTGTTAGAATAGATATTTTTACAATGTTAAGTCTTCCTATGCATGAGCAAGGTATGTTTTTCCACTTATGTAGATATATTTTGGTTTCTTGCAGTAGTGTCTTGCAGTTTTCTTTGTACAGGTCTTTTAAATCTCTGGTAAGATTTATTCCTAAGTATTTTATCTTCTTGGGGGCCACTGTAAATGGTATTGATTTGGTGATTTCCTCTTTGCTGTTCTTTTTGTTGGTGTAGAGGAATCCCACTGATTTTTGTATGTTTATCTTGTATCCCGATACTCTGCTGAACTCTTTTATTAGTTTCAGTAGTTTTCTTGAGGATTCCTTAGGGTTTTCTGTTTATAAGATCATGTCATCTGCAAAGAGAAATACTTTTACTTCTTCCTTACCGATCTGGATGCCCGTCATTTCTTTATCTAGCCTAATTGGTCTGGCTAGGACCTCCAGCACAAATAACCCAACTAAAAAATGGTCAAAGGATGTGAATAGGCACTTCACTAAAGAAGACATTCAGGTAGCTAACAGATACATGAGGAAATGCTCAGGATCATCAGCCATTAGAGAAATGCAAATGAAAACCTTGTCTGATTCCTGATCTCAAGGGGGAATACTTTGAGACTGTCTCCATTTAGGATGATGTTGGCTGTTGTCTTTGTATAAATCCCCTTTACTGTGTTGAGGAATTTTCCTTCTATGCTGATTTTGCTGAGTTATCATGAATGGGTGTTGAACTTTGTCAAATGCCTTTTCTGTATCGATTGATAAGTTCACGTGGTCCTTGTCTTTTGTTTTATTTGTATGATGGATTACTTTAATTGTTTTTCTAATGTTGAACCATCTCTGCATATAAAAATAGCTGGTATAAATCCCACTTGGTCATGTTGAATTATTTTTTTGATATGTTGTCGAATTCTATTGCCTAGAATTTTATGGAGTTTTGCATCTAAGTTCATGAGGGATATAGATGTGTAATTTTCTTTTTTTGTGGTGTCTTTACCTGGTTTTGGTATCAGGGATATGCTGGCTTCATAGGATGAGTTTGGGAGTATTCTGTCCTTTTCTATGCTCTGAAATACCTTTAATAGTAGTGGTGTTAACTCTTCTCTGAAAGTTTGGTAGAGCTTTGCAGTGAAGCCATCGGGGCCAGGTCTTTTTTTGTTGGGAGTTTTTTGACTACCTTTTCAATCTATTCTTTTGTTATGGGTTTACTTAGTTGTTCTACCTCTATTTGTGTTAGTTTAGGTAGGTAGTGTGCTTCTAGGAATTCATCCATTTCTTCTAGGTTTTCAAGTTTGTTGGAGTACAATTTTTCGTAGTAATCTGATATGATTCTTTTAATTTCAGTTGGGTCTGTTGTGATATTGCACATCTCATGTCTTATTTGGGTTATTTGCTTCCTCTCCTGTTTTTCTTTTGGCCGTCTGGCCAATGGTTTATCAATTTTGTTAATTTTTTCAAAGAACCAGCTTTTGGTCATGTTAATTCTTTCAACTGTTTTCTATTCTCTATTTCATTTAATTCTGCTCTAATTTTTCTTAATTGCTTTCTTCTGGTGCCTGCGAGTTTCTTTTGTTGCTCTCTTTCTATTTGTTCAAATTGTAGGGATAATTCTTAGATTTTGGCCCTTCTTTTTGTATGTGTGCATTTATTCATATAAATTGGCCTCTGAGCACTGGTTTTGCTGTGTCCCAAAGGTTCTGATAGGAAGTGTTTTCATTCTCATTGGATTCTATGAATTTTTTTATTCCATCCTTGATGTCTGCTATAATCCAGTCATTTTTGGGCAGGGTATTGTTCAGTTTCCAAGTGTTTGATCTCTTTTCCTGTTACTGATTTCTACTTTTATGGCCTTATGGTCAGAGAAGATGCTTTGTAATATTTTGATGTTTTGGAGTCTGCTAAGGCTTGCTTTATGACCTGATATGTGGTCTATTCTAGAGAATGTTCCATGTGCACTAGAAAAGAAAGTATACTTGGCTCCTGTTTGGTGGAGTGTTCTGTATATGTTTATGAGGTCAGTTTGGTTGATTGTGGCGTTTAGATCTTCCGTGTCTTTATCGAGCCTCTTTCTGGATGTTCTGTCCTGCACCGACAGGAAGGTGTGTTGAAGTCTCCTACTATAATTGTGGCGCTGTCTGTCTCACTTTTCAATGCTGTTAGAGTTTGCTTTATGTATATTGCAGCCCTGTCATTGGGTGCATAAATATTTAATATGGTTATATCCTCCTAGTATATTGTCCTTTTAATCATTATATAGTGTCCTTCCTTATCCTTTGTGGTGGATTTAACTTTAAGGTCTATTTTGTCAGAAATTAATATTGCCACTCCTGATCTTTTTTGATTGTTGTTTGCTTGATATATTTTTTTCCATCCTTTGAGTTTTAGTTTGGTTTGTGTCTCCAAGTCCAAGGCGTGTCTCTTGTAGGCAGCAGATAGACGGATCGTGTTTTTTATCCACTCTGCCACCCACTGTCTGTTTATTGGTGCATTTACGTTCAGCGGAATTATGGATAGGTATGAATTTAGTGCTGTCATTTTGATGTCTTTTTTTGTGTGTTGTTGACAGTTTCTTTTTCCCACTTAATTTTTTGTGCTGAGTAGCTTACCTTTATATAGTGTCTTTTCCTCTTATTCATTGTAGTTGATTTTGTTATTGCCGAGCCTCTATTTTTTTCTTGTATTTTATTTTGTTGAGTAGGAGTGTTAGTCTCCTTTGTGGTTACCTTAATATTTACCTCTATTTTTCTAAGTTTGAACCTAACTTTTATTTCTTTATATCACCTTATCTTCCTCTTCATATGAAAGATGTATGATTACATTTCTTAGTCCCTCTTTACTGTTTTAATGTTGTCTTCTTTTACATAATGACATTGCTGTTTCCCTGTCTTGAGCATTTTTTTATCTTGATTTATTTTTGTGGTTTCCCTACCTTGGTTAACATCTGATTGCTCTGTCCAGTGTTCTAGTCTTGGGTTGATATCTGATATTATTGATTTTCTAACTAGAGAGCTCCCTTTAATATTTCTTGTGGTTTTGGTTTGGATTTTTACAAATTCCCTAAACTTCCCTTTTCTGGAAATGTCCTAATTTGACCTTCGTATTTGAGAGAGAATTTTGCCGGATATATGATTCTTGGCTGACAATTTTTTTCCATCAGTGCTTTATAGAAGTCATCCCACTGTCTTCTTGCCTGCATGGTTTCTACTGAGCTGAATTTATTCTTATTGACTCTCCTGTATAGGTGACTTTTCATTTATCCCTAGCTGCTGTTAAAATTCTCTTTATTCTTAGTTTCGGCAAGTTTGATTATAATATGTCTTGGTGACTTTCTTTTAAGATCTACCTTATGTGGAGTTTAATGAGCATCTTGGACAGATAATCTTCTGATCTTTCACGATATCAGGGAACTTTTCTGCCAACAAATCTTCAGCAATTCTATCTATATTTTTATGTTATCCCTACTTGTTCTGGTACTCCAATCACTCATAGGTTATTTCTCTTGATAGTGTTCCATGTGATTCTTGGGGTTTCTTTATTTTTTAAAATTCTTTTATCTGATTTTTCTTCAAGTATAATAGTGGCATGTGCTTTATCTTCAATCTCACAAATTCTGCCTTCCCCTTGCTCAATTCTGCTCCTCTGATGTTCTGTTGAGTTGTCTAGTCATGTAATTTTATTGTTATCTTCTGAATTTCTGATTGCTGTCTGTCTATGGATTCTTGCAGCTTATTAAATTTTTCATTATGTTTTTGAAGAACCTTTTTAATTTCTTCAACTGCTTTATCTGTGTGTTCCTTGGCTCGTTCTGCATATTGCCTGATCTCATTCCTGATGTCTTGAAGAGTTCTGTATACTAATCTTTTGTCTTCTGCATCTGGTAATTCTAGGAATCCACCTTCATCCAGAAAACCCTTGATTCTTTGTTTTGAGAGCTTGTTGAAGCAATCATGGTCTACTTCTTTATGTGATTTGATATTGACTGTTGTCTCCGAGCCATCTATAAGTTATTGTATTAGTTTATTTTATGTTTGCTTACTGTATCCTAGCTCTTTTTTTTTTTTTTTTATGCCCAAATACGTTGCTTGAGAGAGCTAGCTTGATTATTTTTGCCTTTGAAGCTCTAATGTCCTGTCACCAGATGGCTAGAGCTGTTACCAGGTATATGAGCCTAGGAGTCCATTCACTTTTCTTGTATAGAGTCAGCTCAGGTGTCCAGGTAGTTGGTCATCAAGTGTTTGGTATAGGCTCTGTCCTACTCTGTTGTGGGGCAGGGGTGACTGGTGTAGGTACCGGTATCTGGTTGCAACAGGGGGTGGCGCTCTGAACAAGGCAGGGGGCTGACTACCATCCCCTAAGTGTTTGCGAGGAAAGTGTGCCCCTGTTTCCTAGAACACACAGGTGGGTGGGCTCTGTAGACTGACCTTATATACCCATTGCTTTTGGTTGTAAGGACTGGGAGGTAGCAGGTATCCTTGGACCTGAGTTGTGGGTGGCTGGGTGACCTGAGTGGAGCCACAGTCCTTAGGCTCCTGATGTGGGAAGGTGAGGACCCTTTTTAATAGGCAAAGTGTTGTCAAACATCAAACACCCACCTCTCCACCACACAGCTGAAAGAGTTGCAGTCTGCCAACAAGGGCCTGTTCTCCTGAAATAGACCTGCACAGGTCCATGCAGGGGGGAAATGTATTCAATGTCCATGGACCATTTATTCCTGGACAGGAGCCGCTTCTGTCTTGAGTTCCCTGGGTTAGTGAAGCTGGTAAATTATCTTTTCCCCAATTGTGAATTTATTCCTTCTCCAAGGCTGGGAGAATGGCTTAGGTCATGCAATGGGACCTATCTCAGGCCCAGGGCAATCTACAGCCCCTGAAGCCCACTTCGGGGCAGGGTGGGGGGCAGTAAAATGTACGCAAGTACTTAGCTTTTGCTGACAGCACCATTCTTCTCTTGTTCCGAAGGTGTGAGTAAGCTGTGTGGCTCACTGTTTCTCCCCGAGAAAACTGCAGCCGATCACTACCACCAGCCTGCTGCTGCCGCTCCTGGGACTGGTGCCTGAGGGTTCCCAGCGATTCAAGTCGAGCAACTCCTGTCTGCACCTGAACCGTCTCTCCCTCCCCTGATGCTCAGTCCATTTTCTAACTTTGCCTTTGATGTTCAGGGCTTCTAGCTTGTCATAAATATAATCTTTTCTCTTGTTTTTTTCAGGTCTTTGTTGTAAGAAGATTCACCGGAAGCATCTGACTACTCCGCCGTCTTGGCCCTGCCTCATCTCACATGCCTTTTTATTGTGTGAGAACCTGGCTAAGCCAAGTGGAACCTTAGTATTTAAACATGGTACTGATTTGGATGGATTGACACAGTGGCTGCAACAATAAGCTCAAGCATAACAAGGATTGTAAGGATGGCGCAGGACCAGGCAGTGTTTCGTTCTGTTGTGCATAAGGTCGCTATGAGTCTGAAACAACTCGACAGCACCTAACAACAAACAACTGATTTGGATAATAAATGGACCCTTAAATGAAAGCCAAAACATTGCAGTGACTAGTTCCAATGCTGGGGAAAAAATAGTAGTGATGCATTTATTGGAGATAAGTATTTTTCTGTTCTTATGAAATTTTTAAGGTAATATATGAATGTTATTTTTTTTACATAACAGATTGATGTTAGACTCTAACCCCTAAGTGAGCTGTATCTCCTCTGCATTATAACTAAGAAATAAAACAGTTGGTCAGGACAAGCAGATATTGGACACTGCAGGTCCAGGGAATAGGGGCTTCAAGTCAATGGATATTGAATAGAAGGAGCCATCTGGCTAGTTCAGGGTCTCAGAGACTGAGGACAGGTAGGAGGGCACAGCTACTGGGATTCCAGGCTTGAAAACAGATTTCAGAGATGGAGAGATGAGCAAAGACAAGGAGGAGAAAACAAGAAAGATGCGCTATCAAGTAGTGTTATAATCCAATCCTAGTGTATAAGTCACTTGATTTCTGATGTATTGGATCAGTGTATGGTCATGGACCAATTAAGTACAATAAACATTTTATCAATTTCTTTGCCACAAATACCCACATATTGGATTCCATAACCAGATTCGCTTTGTTCTGTTTGTCTTTGTTCTTTAGCCACCTTAAATATGTGGCTATATTGGGAGATTAAGGATGTCTTCTTTATTTTAAAAATAATCTTGTACATCGAGGCTCTTGTTAGGATATAAATCATTAAGGAAGATATTGTCTTTGCTCTTAGAAAGACATTAAGAGGAGAAAATAAAATACTTCAAGAATATGGAAAAAATATGACCTAAGTAAAGCAGGGATATAATTTTTTTTTTTTTTTTTGTAGTCTGGGAGAGCAACATAAGAAAGGGTTATCATTGTCAGTTGTTTACCTCAGGAAAGAGACTGTAAGATGGAAATGAGCATGCAGGATGTTCATTAGGTCTTGGGACCAATGCCTGTGAGGGGAAAGGAAGGCTCAGGGCTGGGTACAGAAAAAATTTTGGCTGCAATGCAGGCACAAATTAAAAAAAAAAAAACCCAAACCAAACCCATTGCTGTCGAGTTGATTTCAACTAACAGTGACCCTATAGGACAGAGTAGAACTGCCCCATGGGGCTTCCAAGGAGTGGCTGGTGGATTTGAACTGCTGACCTTTTGGTTAGCAGCTGAGCTCTTAACCACTGTGCTGTCAGGGCAAATCCACAGGGAGTTCTGAAGCTGGGCCGGCCCCTTCAGGTGGTTTTTTTTTTTTGGAGAGAGAGGCTGGGTCTCTGTTTTCCCACATTTACTAGTTTTGGGGTAGGGGCTAATCAGTGAAGAGTTGATCTTTTTAGATGAGGCCTGCCTTACATACTGACTTAACTGGGGAAATCAGCCTTCAGTCCTGAGCAGGTGAGAAAGGGAGGGAAGAAGGTCTGAGCAGTGTAGCATTCACAATGATAGTCCATCCCTTGCCCTCGGGTCTACTTGTTTTGCATAACTTCTGGGAGCAGCTCCTTCAGGATCTCTCTTTCCTGGGGAAACTTGTTAGAGAAAGTTAATGGGACAAATTCCAACTCCTGCTGCTACAGCTGGACTCCAGGCTGCATCCCCTCACCCTTGCTACTTCCTCTGCTGGTTGAGAACTACCCGGTGGGATAACCCAGACCTCCATCCCTGAGAGGTCCACACCTCTGTTTGCCATTCCTTTCTCAGGCTGTGGGTGTGGCACTTGTTACTCTATCATCAAAATTAAACAAGAGACTACTAAGATCCATCAATCACCTGGGTGCTAAACATATTCCTCCTACTCTGTTACAGCAGCCCAACTCCGTCTGATGATCAGGCTACTTTCCCTTGCCAGGTTAGGGATGCCCCTTCTTTTTTGTTGGCACTGAAGGCAAGGAGCTTGAAGTGTTTGGTAGCAGTCCTATCTTAATGGCCAGTGGGACTTTTGCTCTGTCTGCTGGTATGAAGGTTTCTTCCTCTAGACCTGCACAGTCCAGAGTTGTGGAAATGGGAGCATAAATTCCCCAAGTGAGTCACAGGAGGGGAGGCTAAGAGGACCACTCCTGCTTCCATGCCTTGAATCTGAGACCTACATATTCCTTCTACTGGAGACAGTGCACCATATGGTCCCTGAGTTAGTGTGTGTACTAGAGGATGGTACCCCAAATTCACAGGGTATTTTCTCCAAGCTGGGGCTTCAGCAACACCGTCAACAGTCCATATGAACACTGTAGTGGGCCGGCAGCTCCTGGAGAGCAAAGCAAGCGATGGCACCAGTGAGTTCCATGGCTGTATGCCTGCTGCCTTATTTCCTTACCTCCATATTTCCTTTCCTTTGGTCTTATGTGAGAATGTATAGGATGGCTTGTCAGTAGATCACACTCTCTGTAAGCCCTGAGATAGTGGTGCTTGTTGAAGGATGACCTGGAATATGTGGTGATCCCTGTTAAATTAATTGTTATATCTTCCAGGTTGTAAGGGGTCCCATATAGCCCACTGGCCACTAAATGGCCGATTGGTCTCCAAGGGACGGTGCTGTATTAGGGGTTCAGTGTTGTCTTTGTTGCTACCAGGTTTCATCATTTGAAAGTGACAATAGCTAAATAAGGCTTATTGGGTGAGGTTTTATTCAGTTTTGGTCCATGTGCATATCTTTGTCCTTAAGAGATACCAGAGCGTTTATCTTGATTGTATGTGAAGAGTTAAAGTCTTAAACTACTCCCTTAATTACAGCAAGATAAAACCTTGAAAATTTTGTCCCATCTTGTTGCCTTAAGAACTCTTGTCCAAAATGCTCCCAGGCAGTTAGTGCTACCGTGGACCAGTCCAGGGAGTGGTCTGCTGTTACCAGTTACCCATTCATATCCCATTTCTTCTTTTTTTAAACAAAGAATTTGAACAAATAGGCATCTTACTTTCAAGAAGAGACCCAGAAACCTCATCCTAATTCAGAATCGAATTTATCCTCAACCTGATAATGTGTAGATGTTTAGAGATTGTTCTTCAAATTGATGTCAATGCCATTTAAAGCTTGCAGACCCGGCTGAGTGTACACATACATCTAATGCAGGACTGCTAGGAAAACTTCCCAGGAGCGTAAACATCTTAAACAGAACTGGCCATTGTGTATCAAGAAATTTGTTGATGGATACAGTTTCCCAAAGCAAACAATACACTGTATTTGTCCCAAGCTTTTCAACCTGGGTTTGTTCCACAGTAGAATTTAAAACACTGTATGCCAACTCAGGGATGTTCAGTTGTGAACAGAATTTCTGCTTCCAAATGTCTATGGTTTAAAAAAATGACCTGTCATTTGTAAGCTGCAGGAAGTTTCTTGAAAATGTGTGGGCAAAGAAATGTTGCTGTCATTGCTCTGTTGAAAGAATGCAGCCTTATGAAGGGGTGTTGGATTAGGGGAGATCATCAATTTGATTCACTTTGATTTAAAGCAGGAATACAGTAAGAGCTTGATTAAATGAACTCCAGTTAATCAAATCCTCAACGGAACTTTTTTTTCACCCTACATTTGAATTTCACGACAAGGAGACAAAGAGTAAGAAATTAATTCACATTCAAGATTTACCCCCTCCAAAAAAGCATATTCAGGGATGTGTGAGACCTGTACAGTCAAACCAATGTCTAACACTTCTGCCCTCCCCACCTCCCATATGTTCAATCCTGTGCAGGGATTGAAGATGATGACTTGGAGGTACTATAGGACTGGAAACGAACAAGAGAAGATTCTGTAATGTTCAGGAGACTGTAACTGTTTAGGAAAGAAAACTTGACTGTATACTTAAAAAACAAACAAACAAACCACTTTATTATTATTTTTTTTTAATATTTTTTATTGAGCTTTAAGTGAAGGTTTACAAATCAAGTCAGTCTGTCACATATAAGCTTATATACACCTTACTCCATACTCCCACTTATTCTCCCCCTAATGAGTCAGCCCTTCCAGTATCTCCTTTCGCGACAATTTTGCCAGTTTCTAACCCTCTCTACCCTCCTATCTCCCCTCCAGACAGGAGATGCCAACACAGTCTCAAGTGTCCACCTGATACAAGTAGCTCATTCTTCATCAGCATCTCTCTCCAACCCATTGTCCAGTCCCTTTCATGTCTGATGAGTGGTCTTCGGGAATGGTTCCTGTCCTGGGCCAGCAGAAAGTTTGGGGACCATGACCGCTGGGATTCCTCTAGTCTCAGTCAGACCATTAAGTCTGGTCTTTTTATGAGAATTTGGGGTCTGCATCCCACTGTTCTACTGCTCCCTCAGGGGTTCTCTGTTGTGCTCCCTGTCAGGGCAGTCATCGGTTGTGGCCGGGCACCATCTAGTTCTTCTGGTCTCAGGATGATGTAAGTCTCTGGTTCATGTGGCCCTTTCTGTCTCTTGGGCTCATAGTTATCGTGTGACCTTGGAGTTCTTCATTCTCCTTTGATCCAGGTGGGTTGAGACCAATTGATGCATCTTAGATGGCTGCTTGATAGCATTTAAGACCCCAGATGCCACATTTCAAAGTGGGGTGCAGAATGCTTTCATAATAGAATTATTTTGCTGATTGACTTAGAAGTCCCCTTAAGCCATAGTCCCCAAACCCCCACCCTTGCTCCGCTGACCTTTGAAGCATTCAGTTTATCCTGGAAACTTCTTTGCTTTTGGTCCTGTCCAGTTGAGCTGACCTTCCCTGTATTGAGTATTGTCCTTCCGTTCACCTAAAGTAGTTCTTATCTACTAACTAATCAGTAAATAACCCTCTCCCACCCTCCCTTCCTCCCCCCTCGTAACCACAAAAGTATGTGTCCTTCTCAGTTTATACTATTTCTCAAGATCTTATAATAGTGGACTTATACAATATTTGTCCTTTTACCTCTGACTAATTTCACTCAGCATAATGCCTTCCAGGTTCCTCCATGTTATGAAATGTTTCACAGATTTGTCACTGTTCTTTATCGATGCGTAGTATTCCATTGTGTGAATATACCACAATTTATTTAACCATTCATCCATTGATGGACGCCTTAGTTGTTTCCAGCTTTTTGCTATTGCAAACAGAGCTGCAATAAACATGGGTGTGCATATATGTGTTCATGTAAAGGCTCTTATTTCTCTAGGGTATATTCTGAGGAGTGGGATTTCTGGGTTGTATGGTAGTTCTATTTCTAACTTTTTAAGAAAACGCCAGACAGATTTCCAAAGTGGTTGTACCATTTTCCATTCCCACCAGCAGTGTATAAGAGTTCCAATCTCTCCGCAGCCTCTCCAATATTTATTGTTTTGTGTTTTTCAGATTAATGCCAGCCTTGTTGGAGTGAGATGGAATCTCATCGTAGTTTTAATTTGCATTTCTCTAATGGCTAATGATCGAGAGCATTTTCTCACGTATCTGTTAGCTGCCTGAATATCTTCTTTAGTGAAGTGCGTGCTCATGTCCTTTGCCCACTTCTTGATTGGGTTGTTTGTCTTTTTGTGGTTGAGTTTTAACAGAATCATATAGATTTTAGAGATTAGGTGCTGGTCGGAGATGTAATAGCTGAAAATTCTTTCCCAATCTGTAGGTGGTCTTTTTACTGTTTTGGTGAAGTCTTTAGATGAGCAGAGGTGTTTGATTTTTAGGAGCTCCCAGTTATCTGGTTTCTCTTCGTCATTTTTGGTAATGTTTTGTATTCTATGTATGCCTTGTATTAGGGTTGCTAATGTTGTCCCTATTTTTTCTTCCATGATCTTTATCGTTTTAGTCTTTATGTTTTTAGGTCTTTGATCCACTTGGAGTTAGTTTTTGTGCATGGTGTGAGGTATGGGTCCTGTTTCATTTTTTTGCAAATGGATATCCAGTTATGCCCGCACCATTTGTTAAAAAGACTATCTTTTCCCCAATTAACTGACACTGGGCCTTTGTCAAATATCAGCTGCTCATATGTGGATGGATTTATATCTGGGTTCTCAATTCTGTTCCATTGGTCTATGTGCCTGTTTTTGTACCAGTACCAGGCTGTTTTGAGTACTGTGGCTGTATAATAGGTTCTAAAATCAGGTAGAGTGAGGCCTCCCACTTTCTTCTTCTTTTTCAGTAATGCTTTACTTATCCGAGGCTTCTTTCCCTTCCATATGAAGTTGGTGATTTGTTTCTCCATCACATTAAAAAATGTCATTGGAATTTGGATCGAAAGTACATTGTATGTATAGATGGCTTTTGGTAGAATAGACATTTTTACTATGTTAAGTCTTCCTATCCATGAGCAAGGTATGTTTTTCCACTTAAGTAGGTCCTTTTTAGTTTCTTTCAGTAGTACTTTGTAATTTTCTTTGTATAGGTCTTTTACATCCTTGGTAAGATTTATTCCTAAGTATTTTAACTTCTTGGGGGCTACTGTGAATGGTATTGATTTGATGATTTCGTCTTCGATGTTCTTTTTGTTGATGTAGAGGAATCCAAGTGATTTTTGTATGTTTATCTTATAACCTGAGACTCTGCCAAACTCTTCTATTAGTTTCAGTAGTTTTTTCTGGAGGATTCCTTAGGGTTTTCTGTGTATAAGATCATGTCATCTGCAAATAAAGATAGTTTTACTTCCTCCTTTCCAATCTGGATGCCCTTTATTTCTTTGTCTAGCCTAATTGCTCTGGCTAGGACCTCTAGCACAATGTTGAATAAGAACGGTGATATAGGGCATCCTTGTCTGGTTCCCGATCTCAAGGGAAATGCTTTCAGGCTCTCTCCATTTAGAGTGATGTTGGCTGTTGGCTTTGTATAGATGCCCTTTATTATGCTGAGGAATTTTCCTTCAATTCCTCTTTTGCTGGGAGTTTTTATCATGAATGGGTGTTGGACTTTGTCAAATGCCTTTTCTGCATCGATTGATAAGATCATGTGGTTTTTGTCTTTTGTTTTATTTGTATGGCGGATTACATTAATAGTTTTTCTAATATTGAATCAACCTGCATACTGGTATAAATCCCACTTGGTCGTGGTGGATTATTTTTGTGATATGTTGTTGAATTCTATTGGCTAGAATTTTGTTGAGGATTTTTGCATCTATGTTCATGAGGGATATAGGTCTGTAATTTTCTTTTTTTGTGATGTCTTTACCTGGTTTTGGTATCAGGGATATGGTGGCTTCATAGAATGAGTTAGGCAGTATTCCATCATTTTCTATGCTTTGAAATACCTTTAGTAGCGGTAGTGTTAACTGTTCCCTGAAAGTCTGGTAGAACTCTGCAGTAAAGCCGTCCGGGCCAGGGCTTTTTTTTTTTGGGAGTTTTTTGATTACCTTGTCAATCTCTTTTTTTGTTATGGGTCTATTTAGTTGTTCTACTTCTGATTGTGTTAGTTTAGGTAGGTAGTGTTTTTCTAGGAATTCATCCATTTCTTCTAGGTTTGCAAATTTGTTAGAGTACAATTTGTCGTAATAATCTGATATGATTCTTTCACTTTCAGTTGGGTCTGTTGTGATGTGGCCCATCTCGTTTCTTATTTGGGTTATTTGTTTCCTTTCCTGTATTTCTTTAGTCAGTCTGGCCAATGGTTTATCAATTTTGTTAATTTTTTCAAAGAACCAGCTTTTGGCTTTGTTAATTCTTTCAATTGTTTTTCTGTTCTCTAATTCATTTAGTTCAGCTCTAATTTTTATTATTTGTTTTCTTCTGGTGCCTGATGGATTCTTTTGTTGCTCACTTTCTATTTGTTCAAGTTGTAGGGACAGTTCTCTGATTTTGGCTCTTTCTGCTTTTTGTATGTGTGCATTTATCGATATAAATTGACCTCTGAGCACTGCTTTTGCTGTGTCCCAGAGGTTTTGATAGGAAGTGTTTTCATTCTCATTGCATTCTATGAATTTCTTTATTCCCTCCTTAATGTCTTCTATAACCCAATCTTTTTTGAGCAGGGCATTGTTCAGTTTCCAAGTATTTGAATTCTTTTCCCTGATTTTTCTGTTATTAATCTCTGCTTTTATGGCCTTGTGGTTTGAGAAGATGCTTTGTAATATTTTGATGTTTCGGATTCTGCAAAGGTTTGTTTTATGACCTAATATGTGATCTATTCTAGAGAATGTTCCATGTGCACTAGAAAAAAAGTATACTTTGCAGCTGTTGGGTGGAGTGTTCTGTATAAGTCTATGAGGTCAAGTTGGTTGATTGTAGCAATTAGGTCTTCCGTGTCTCTATTGAGCTTTTTACTGGAAGTCCTGTCCTTCTCCGAAAGTGGTGTGTTGAAGTCTCCTACTATAATTGTGGAGGTGTCTATCTCACTTTTCAGTTCTGTTAAAGTTTGTTTTATGTATCTTGCAGCTCTTTCATTGGGTGCATAAGTATTTAATATGGTTATATCTTCCTGGTCAATTGTCCCTTCAATCATTATGTAGTGTCCTTCTTTATCCTTTGTGGTAGATTTAACTTGAAAGTCTATTTTGTCAGAAATTAATATTGCTACTCCTGCTCTTTTTTGATTGTTGTTTGCTTGATATATTTTTTTTCCATCCTTTGAGTTTTAGTTTGTGTCTCCAAGTCCAAGGTGTGTCTCTTGTAGGCTGCATATAGACAGATTGTGTTTCTTTATCCAGTCTGAGACTCTCTGTCTCTTTATTGGTGCATTTAGTCCATTTACATTCAGCGTAATTATAGATAAATATGTGTTTAAAAATAAATAAATAAATAAAAATTTTTATTTTTTTTATGTGTTTAGTGCTGTCATTTTGATGCCTTTTTATGTGTGTTGTTGACAATTTCATTTTTCCACTTACTTTTTTGTGCTGAGACGTTTTTCTTTTTAAATTTTGTGTTCCTCATTTTCATAGTATTTGACTTTATGTTTGCTGAGTCATTAAGTTTTTCTTGGTTTTTATTTTGAGTTATGGAGTTGATATACCTCTTTGTGGTTACCTTAATATTTACCCTTATTTTTCTAAGTAAAAACCTAACTTGTGTTGTCCTATATCGCCTTGTATCCCTCTCCATATGGCAGTTCTATGCCACGTGTATTTAGTCCCTCTTTTTGATTATTGTGATCTTTTACATATTGACTTCAATGATTCCCTGTTTTGAGCGTGTTTTTGTTTTTAAAATTAATCTTAATTTGTTTTTGTGATTTCCCTATTTGAGTTGATATCAGGATGCTCTGTTTTGTTGCCTTGTGTTGTGCTGGTATCTGATATTATTGGTTTTCTGACCAATTTCCTTTAGTATTTCTTGTAGCTTTGGTTTTGTTTTTGCAAATTCTCTAAGCTTGTGTTTGTCTGTAAATGTCTTAATTTCGCCTTCATATTTCAGAGAGAGTTTTGCTGGGTTTATGATCCTTGGCTGGAAGTTTTTCTCCTTCAGTGCTCTATATATGTCATCCAATTGCCTTCTTGCCTGCATGGTTTCTGCTGAGTAGTCTGAACTTATTCTTATTGATTCTCCTTCGTAGGAGAACTTTCTTTTATCCCTGGCTACTTTTAAAATTTTCTCTTTATCTTTGGTTTTGGCAAGTTTGATGATAATATGTCTTGGTGATTTTCCTTTTGGATCAATCTTAAATGGGGTTTGGTGAGCATCTTGGATAGATATCCTTTCATCTTTCATGATGTCAGGGAAGTTTTCTGCCAACAGATCTTCAACTATTCTCTCTGTGTTTTCTGTTATCCCTCCCTGTTCTGGAACTCCAATCACATGCAAGTTATTCTTCTTGATAGAGTACCACATGATTCTTAGGGTTTCTTCATTTTTTTAAATTGTTTTATCTGATTTTTTTTCAGCTATATTGGTGTCAATTCCCTTGTCTCCCACTCTGCATTCCAATTGCTCGAGTCTGCTCCTCTGACTTCCTATTGTGTTGTCTAATTCTGTAATTTTATTGTTAATCTTTTGGATTTCTGAATGCTGCCTCTCTATGGATTCTTGCAACTTATTAATTTTTTCCACTATGTTCTTGAATAATCTTTTTGAGTTCTTCAACTGCTTTATCAGTGTGTTCCTTGGCTTTTCCTGTAGATTGCCTTATTTCATTTCTGAGGTCATCCCTGATGTCTTGAAGCATTCTGTAAATTAGTTTTTTATATTCTGCATCTGGCAATTCCAGGATTGTATCTTCCTTTGGGAAAGATTTTGATTCTTTAGTTTGGGGAGTTGTAGAAGCAATCATGGTCTGCTTCTTAATGTGGTTTGATATCGACTGCTGTCTCCGACCCATCACTAAGATATTGTAGTGATTTATTTTATATTTGCTCACTGAGTCTTATCTTGTTTTGTTTTCTTTCAATATACGTAGATGGTCTACTAGATTGGGCTGTCTTGATTGTTGTAGCCCTTGACTCACTTATATCCTATTACCAGCTGGTTTGGGCTGTTACCAGATATATAAGCCTGAATCCATTCACTATTCTTGAGTAGAATCTGATTTTGGGTCAAGTGTGTGGTGCAGACTGTCACCTATGCACCTGGAGAAGTAGTGGTGATAGTTGTGTGCATCAGATTCTAGTAGCAGCAGGGGTTCACTCTCCGGGGGGGCAGGATGCTGACAGGCTTCCCCCAAGTGCCAGTGAGGTAGGTGTGTCTCTATTCCTAAAGCGCCTTGGTGGGTGGGCTCTGCAGCCATACCTTAGGCCCCCAGTGCAAGTACCTCTACAGATTGGTAGGTGTCACCCTTCTTAGACCCCTAAGGCAGGAGGCTAGGTGGTCTGGGGGGAGCTTCAGCCCTCAGTTCCCTGTTGTGGGTCAGTGAGGGCTCTGTTGAATACGTAGAAATATCAGACCTGGGAAACTTGTCTTTCCAGTAATCTGCTAAAACAATTACAGTCAGATCCCTATCAGAAATGCCTTTGCATTATAATAGCCACCTTGTTCCCTGTAGGGGTGAAAGCCCAAGACTGTGGATCACATATACTTGGCTGGTGCTGGTTCTGTGTTTTTAGTCCAATTAGGGAAGGATTTTTGGTCCCTGGGTTTTTTGTAGCTGCTTCTCTCAGGCCAAGAGAATGGGTTAGGAGAAGTCCAAGAAAAAAAAAAGAAAGAAAGAAAGAAAAACCACAGAGCACTTCACTCTCTGGCTCAGGAAATTCCAATGTTAATGAAGCCACCTGGGAAAGGGAGGGGAGGGTTCAGATAAATAGGAGAGAGTAGCACCACGGAATATAGACAAAGTTACTTATCTTGCTTGGGATGACTGTTTTATGTGAGATTCCCGAGGGGCATGTCCACTGTGTGTGCTGGCTGGGTAGAGATTGCCCACAAGGGTCAGGCCCGCATCCCGTGCTTGTGCTGTCTCAGAAGGCGTGGTCAGTTACTCCACTCCCAGTCCAAAGCCCAGTGCCAAGGTTTCCTGGCTGGGATGCTTCACTCCCAGCTCCAAAACCAGTTGCTGCCTCCCGGTGACTTCTCCTCCTGTCAGCCGCGTTGCCGTGCTCTCTGCGTGCACTGGCTAGGGTTCCCCTGAGGTCACTTCTGGGGACTAGGGCTGCATCCCATGTTTGCGCCATCTCAGGATCCCCTGCTCAGCTCCTCTGGGCCCAGTCCAAAGCTCGGCACCAAGGTTTCCTGACTGGGACGCTGGCTCCAGGCTCTGAAAACAGTTGCTCCTTCCCCGTGGTTGTTCATTCTCAGTCTCTGTCACTCAGGTCAACTCTTTACATCTGTGTTTGATGGTCAGGGTTTGTAGATTGTCATGTATGTGATCAATTCACTTGTTTTTCCGAGTCTTTGTCGCAAGAGGGATCCGAGGTAGCTTCTACCTAGTCAGCCATCTTGGCCCCGCCTCCACAAAACCACTTTAAATAGTGGAGAGTGAGAGACAAATTTTTCTAGTTGACTCCCAATAATCTATTTAACCCGAAAATCTATTTCCCAAGTGTTCTACTCACTTATGGTCTTACTGTATTTGAATTAATCTAGACGTGTCTCATACCTTCAGATATTTAGGCAATTTTTTTTTTTTTAAAGCCCCAGTACGACAGTTTCTGGGTAATTCTGACCTTACTTCCTCAGGGTTCACTTTTCTATCTGTGAGGGCTTTTACATTCTGTTGTTACCTGGTAACAAAATATTGCTCCTTTCCAGGGGTTGTAAAGAATAATAACAACAAAAACCAACCAAACCAAGTATATAAGGATTTGTGGCTCTGAATGACCACATCAGACCACAAGCAGCCATTGACAATCTTGCTGACCCAATCTTATTTCTACCCTTTATTCCTTCCACCAGTGGCTCTCTGAACAAGTAACCCTCCCACTGAATGCAGCCCCTAGTCTAAAAGGGAGCAGTGACCCCCTCAAGATGACTGATTTTACCTACAATCCAGCCTCCCCTACTCCCCCCAATTCTGCTGAATAATAATGTCCACATCAAATTGAGTTTATGTTTTGTAAAAAATTATTTTAAATTGCTTGCTCTGCTCCCTAATCCTTGAAGAATGAATAGGCTTTGATGCTACAGTTCTAACAATCTTAATTCAGCTCACCTCCCTCTTTTAACAAATAAGGAAACTGAAGCTTAGACAAGAGAAATGACTTGCTAAAAAATATTGAGCTATTTAGAAACAGAGCTGAAGGCATAACTCTGTTATGGACTCTGGCTCTTAGGCCAATGCAACTTCCTACGTGTATTTTTTTTTCTTTCCATTTCAAATTGGGGTGGTTGTAATAGGGAGGAATACCAGGATTTCTTACACAGCTTGTATGCTTGTCCATTAGGACTATAAAACTGATTGTACATTTCCTGCAATACTTAATCATGTCACAGAGGGAGATAATGCTATTTCCTGTCCTGTAGATCATGAAAAATGCCTCCTGTATATTCTTTTTATTAATGTTTGACATAGTGTTACCCTCGGAGTATAAAGATTTGCCACAGCGTAATTGGACATAAATTCTGCCTGTTTGTCTCTCCCTCTTGGTAGATGCTGACACAAAGCAATTATTGGTTATGTTGCATTAAGAGAGAGAGCAACAGGTTATGAGAATATCGCTTGCCAATACATGCAGTGCTCATGTTTTTTTGTATTCACTGAAAAAATTGCTTGGCTTTTGTGTCTACATTGATAGCTTGTTTTTCTCTTGTGGCTGGGTTTATTTTAGTCATAAAGTGATCCGGTGGTATGAGAGCATTAAAGAACTGCAGGAAACCAAAGTCCAGCAAATAAATTTGAATACCACATTCACCCTGAATAAACAAATGACTTCTTTTCTTTTCCAACTTTTTGTTTTGAAAGTTATTATCTAAACCCACAGAAAGGTTGAAAAAATAGTACTAGGGACACCCATATGCCTTTTACCCAAGTTCTCTAATTGTTAACATTTTCTGGCATTTGCTTTTTCTGTCTCTCTTTTTCTCTCCACACACATGTATTTTTTTCTCCTCTTTTCTGGCTGTACCACTTGACAGTAAGTTGTAGATCTAAAGATGCTTCACCTCTAAATACTTCAGTGTGTTTCTCCTAAGAAAAAGAACAAGGACCTATATAACCACAATAACATTAATTGAAACCAAGGAATTTACCACTAATCATTAACATTATGCAGTATACAGTATAGATATAAACTTCTTCAGTTGTCTCTGAATAGCCTTTAATTCCATCAGAGATCACACATTGGACTTTCTCTCTGTATTTTTTAGTCACTTTTAATTTAGAACATTGCCTGCCTCCTGCCTACCTCATTTATTTATTTCAAGACATTAATATTTTTGAAGAACATTTTGAATTGAAAGCCACTGTCTTGCGAAATGTTCTCAAACATGATTTGTCTAATTGTTTCCTCAGGATTAGACTCAGGTTAAAATGTTCTGGCAAAATATTACATATTATGTATTTCCCATTATTTCTATGGGACCCTTATTTCCACTGCTTGCTTTTTCTTAATTACAAACCTTAGGAAATACCCTTCCCTAAGATCGCCAGCATCAGTCCCACACACTTGGTCTTGATGATTCCCCAGTTCATGTGTGGTGCCTGGCATTCATTTTATCTGTGTTCCACCTTGGCTTGGCCCCCACTGCCTTCTCCACCCTTCTGCGCAGCTTGACCTGACCGTCTACTTCTGAATGGGTCTGAAATTGACTCTACTTGTGTCAGGTCTTTATTTTCCTATTTACATATATATTGTATTACATTGTATTCTTTGTTTCCCAATTTATGCTGTGACATGGATTATGGATAGTTTTATTTCTTCTCTTTGTATTCATTTGTGTTTTGGTTTATAGCTCTTCTGGTGCAAAAAGAAGACCAAATAACTTCACAGCACGGAGTTTTACAGTAGTTGGAAATGCAAATTGTGTTGGGATAATTGGTTCATTAAGCTGTACCTGCACTGAGACAGTCAGGACCACACCTAAAATGTGCAAATATACACCACCTTTAGAAGTATCATCTTGTAATTGTTCACTAGCTGTATGTGTAGTGAATTCACAAAGGAGAGACTTTCCTTACTTTTTTTAGTATTGTATTTTGAAGTACTCCATTAAGATGACACAGTATTAAAAATAATGATTGGTGGTTAAAAATGAGTCCATTGTTAGAAAGGAAAAATAATGATAATGACGGTGACTGACATGGTAGTCTGTTACGTTCAAAATAAAAAGAATCACAGGAAATAAAAACATATCACACACAAATACGTCTTTTCTATTAAATCTATTACGAGTGATTTCGTTTTAACAGAGCATGATCTACCACCTTAAAATAATGTTATTATTTGGAATTTTAGTTTTGTTGTTGCTAATTTATAAGTTTATATGGTTTTATAGTTGTATAAGAGCTACACATATGAAGAGTGTATTCTCATTTTTATGTTTGTACATACTTAAATAAAACAAAAATTAATTTAAGCCAATGCAGAGTCCATGAGAGTTGTTTTCCTTTACTGCATGTCTGCATGTTGTTCAAGTTTGAGACAGACTGATGTGGTACAGATAGCAAAGGCTTTTACACTGGATAGAACCGAATTCAGTTCATTGCCCTGTCACTTATTAGCTTGGTTAATTACATAAGCTTCCCTAGCCTCAATTCCGCATGTATGAAGCAGGGAAAATGATTTCAACCTGGATTGGTTATTGTAAATTTTAAGTGAAGAGACAATATATGTAAAGTGATAGTTACCCATTGCTGTCAAGTTGATTCCAAGTCATAGCTGCACTATCAGAATTCTACTATGGTTTTCACATGGACTCTCCACTTTCCACATTGTCTCTCTCTTACCATCTCCTCACTCCTCAAACTCCTACTCTCGGTTGCAACTACTGTTACCTCGTACTTCACTGGGAAAATAGAATTCACCAAAAAGAGCTCTCTCTTCCTCCTATTAAATCTACATAATACCAGGATCCACACCCATCTTTTCCTTTCTTCCTGTCACAATGATGAGTTCCTGCTCTTATCAGAGACCATTCTCTTCAGATGTGCTCTGCTCCATCTTTCCTCTGTGAGGACCTGTCTTCTTTGGATATCCCTTACTTCTTTAGCATCGCCGATTTTTCTTCTCCGTTGGATTGTTCCTAACAGAATTCAAACAGACTTCTTCCTTTTACTCAGATTCCAAAAAAAAAAAAACCCAAAAACCTTATAGCTGTTGAGTCGATTCCGACTCATGGAGACCCTGTAGGACAGAGTAGAACTCCCCCATAGGGTTTTCAGGGAGCACCTGGTAGATTCGAACTGCCAGCCTTTTGGTTAGCTGTAGTTCTTAACCACTACGCCACCAGGGTTTCCTTACTCAGATTAGTGACCTATTTATCTGCTCCCCTTTATCACCAAATTTCTCAAAAGACTTGGTGTCTTCATATCCTCATTCACTTTCAGTTCTCTCTAGTCTATTTCAGTCTAACTGTCCATTAAACCTGCTCTTGTTTTAGTCACCACTGACTTCCGTGTTGCTAAATGCAAGTGCGTAAACTTTTTATCCTTTTAAAAATATTCTTTCTTGTTGGCTTTCGCGACCCTGCACTCTGCTGGCTTTCCTCCTCTCTCTCAAGCCATTTTCCAGCTTCACTTGCTGAATCATCATGGTACTAAACTGCTAGCCTCTCTTTTTTTTTTTTTCTTTAAACTGTCTGCCTAGGTGACTTTATCCATCTCCATGGCTTTAAATGCCATTTACATACCTATGATTCCAAGCCTTTCATCTTTGTTCCACACTACTTTATCCAACTGCCTCCTTGACATTTTCGCACTGAGACATCTCAAAAACAAGTTACGCCTGTCGTTGTTGTTAATTCTATCCAGTCAGCTCTGACTCATGGTGATTCCATGTATAACAACTAAATGTGGTCCAGTCCTTCGCCAGTCCATTGTTGTGACCACTGTGTATTTTTAGTGCCTTCCAAGCACTATATTGGACAATATTATTGTTGTGGCCCATGGGATCTTTATTGGTTAATTTTGGGAGTAGATAGCCAGGCCTTTCTTCCTAGTCTGTCTTAGTCTGGAAGCTCTGATGAAACCTGTCAGCCAAATACCCTCCTGGTATTTGAATTACTGGTGGCATAGCTTCTAGCCTCATAGCAGCACACAAGCCACCAGAGTATGACAATTTCACAGGTGGGTGGTGGAAATTACACTCAACATGTCCCAAAGTCTTGATTCCCTTCTCTCCTACTTGACATGTTCTCCCACCCTCCTCCCCGTTTTTTTCATCCCAGTAAATGGAATCATCATCTACTCAGCTGCAAAATCCAGAAATCAGGGAGCAATCTATTGTTTCTACCTTTCTTTACTCTTCACAATCCATTACATCCAAATTCTGTTAATGTTTTATCTAATCTTTATCTTACAATCACCTATTCCTCTGTATTCTCACCATCACCATCTTATCCAAGCTACCTTCATCTTTCTCTTTGACAACTGTAATAGCCTCCTGATGAGTCTCTCCAGTTTTGCTCCCTTCTCCTCAATCTGTCCTCACATGGTAGTTGGAGCAAACTTTTAAAAATATAGATCAGATTATTGACTCTGGGGTTTATCCCCATCTCTCTCACTGAGCAGGAAGGACAGCAGTCTAAACAATAACTATTAAATTGTTCTGGTCTAAGGCCAACTTACGTATACTGAGTCCATTTCTCAGCCCAAGCTTCCATGACAGGTGATGTGCCATACCCAGACTCAATTTTACTCTTTTGCATAAATTCCAAATTGTTCTCCAATCCCACACCCTTCTTTAAACCAAAACTAAACCCATTGCTTTGAGTTGATTCTGACTCATAGTGACATGGAACTGCTCCATAAGATTTTCTTGACTACAGTCTTTACAGAAGCAGATTGCCAGGCCTTTCTTCCACAGGGCCACTAGCTGTTAGTAGTTGAGTGCAAACTGCTTGAGGCACTCAGGGACCAAACAGTTTTTAAGATCTTTTAAAATAACCAGCTGTTGTTGAGAATTGATTCCAACTCATGGCGACCCCATGTATGTCAGAGTAGAAGTATACTCCATAAGGGTTTCAAGGATGATTTTTGGAAGTAGATCGCCAGGCCTTTCTCCTGAGATGTCTTTGGGTGGACTCCAGTTGCCACCCTTTTGGTTAGAGCTGAGTGCGTTAATGTTTTGTGACACCCAGGATCTCCTAAGAACTCCTAGGTAGAACAATTCATATTTAGACCAAGTATTGCTCTGCCTGCAATTACTGCTTATTTCGGTTGTGTGTGCTTTCCTTTTGAATTACAATATTATTGACTTGGCAAGAAGGCCTTGCGTGCCAGGGTACCTAAAGTGGTGCCTGGGAAGTTCAGCCTCAAATGAGCTCTGGTTCATTTGGTCAAGCTCTAAGCTTGTTCTTAGTTCACCTCACCTTACTGCTCAAAGGGACACGATTCTCCTAAAATATTTCCCCCTCAGTGAGCCTGTTTCTCCATGAGGCTTTGTTAGTGTATCAGTATTTCCCTCGGTGCATTGGTTTTGCCCATTCTTTTTCTATTGGTTAACTGGTATATTTCCTTCTTCCAGTATAATAGATCCTTTTTTTAATCAATACTGCCCACTCAATGCAGGTCATACTATCCTTGTGCTTGATATCCTTTAAGAACTTCTACTACACACAGAATAAAATCCAAGTTCTTAAACCGTGGCATAAGATGCCTCAGTTTCCAATCTCTTCCTTTCCAGTCTCTCCTTTAATCATTATACTCAAGCTCCCTGTCCTTACTTCAGTTCCTTGAGTACATCAAGCCCTTTACCATCTTAAGATCTTAGAAACATGCTGTTTTCTTCTGTCATCTCCTTTCTCTCACTCATTTCATCGTGGTTCCTCCCTATCCTTCTCAATATAAATGAGGTTCTCTCCCCCCATTTCATTATTCTGCCTCAGAGAATCCCATTCTTTTTTGGTAAAGAAATTTATCAGAGATTAAAATACTAATGTAGTTTTGATTATTAATTTTCTACCCCCATTGGGAGTGAGGCCCGCTGAATTGTTCATCAGTGTGTATCCAGTATATGGTTCTGTTTTATACATAATAGGGATCAATAAATGTGTTGAATTATTGAATAAAAGAATGAATAAATAAGAGAACATAATTGAAGCAGTATGGGAGTTTGTGGGTCAGCTCTTTAGTATAGACCAGCAGTTCTCAAACTTTGTTCTCAGGTCCATTTTGCACTTTTCAAAATTACTGAGGACCCCAAAGAGCTTTTGTTTATGTGGCTTTATTTATATTTACCATATCAGAAATTAAACTCAGAAGCTTTAGAGATGTTTATTAATTCATTTAAAAACAATAATAAAATCATTACATGTTAACATTGCTAACAATTTTATGAAAATTGGCCCCCCTCAAAAAAAATTAAGAAGAGTGGCAATTTTTACATTTTTTTTTTTTTTTCAAATCTCTTTAATCGCTGACTTAACAGGACAGTGCTGGGTTTTCCTCTCTGCTTTTGCATTCAGAGTGTGGCCATTTCACACATCATGTAACCTCTGGAAGGCTCCTGTATACACTCATGAGTGAACCAGAGTGAAAAAGGCTGATAACATCCTAGAGTTATTATGAAAACATTTTGACCTTGTGGACCCTAAAAAGAATGTCCCTGAACCACACTTTGAGAACTAAGTCTAGGTCATCACCTAGGCCATCTGTTGTGTGGAAGTGGCACATACCCTCTTGGACGGGCCACTGTGAAGGCTAGGTAGGTGAGAGCTGGGCAGTATCAGATAGATGGTGGCAATGAAGAGCATCAGGCTCTAACACAAGTTCTAAAATCGGTTTAGAGCATTGTTGTTGTTGTGTGTAGTGGAGTCGATCCTGACTCATAGTGACCCTATAGGACAGAGTAGAACTGCCCCATAGGGTTTCCTAGGCTGTAATCTTTACAGGAGCAGATTGCCAGGCCTTTTCTACCATGAAGCCGCTGACTTTTTGGTAACAGCCAAATGCTTAACCACTGTGCCACCAGGACACCTCTTAGAGCATTACCCATGCCTATCTGTTAGACTTCTATGGGCCTGAGTTTCTTCTGAGTGGTACGAACAGTTAAGCACTTGACTACTAGCTGAAAGGTTGGAGATTCAAACCCACCCAGAGCTGCCTCAGGAGAAAGGCCTGGCAATCTCCTTCCAAAAAGGCCATGCCTTGGAAACCGTATGGAGCAGCTCTATTCTGCATATATGGAATCTCCATGAGTTAGAGTTTTTTCACCATACCTACTCAATCTGTATGCTGAGCAAATAATCCGAGAAGCTGGACTATATGAAGAAGAACAGAGCATCAGGATTGGAGGAAGACTCATTAACAACCTGCGTTACGCAGATGACACAACCTTGCTTGCTGAAAGTGAAGAGAATTTGAAGCACTTACTAATGAAGATCAAAAACCACAGCCTTCAGTATGGATTGCACCTCAACAAAAAGAAAACCAAAATCCTCACAACTGGACCAATGAGCAACATCATGATAAATGGAGAAAAGATTGAAGTTGTCAAGGATTTCGTTTTATTGGATCTACAATCAACACACATGGAAGCAGCAGTCAAGAAATCATTGGGTAAATCTGCTGCAAAGGACCTCTTCAAAGTGTTGAAGAGCAAAGATGTCACCTTGAAGACTAAGGTGTGCCTGACTCAAGCCATGGTATTTTCAATCACATCATATGCATGTGAAAGCTGGACAATGAATAAGGAAGACAGAAGAAGAGTTGATGCCTTTGAATTGTGGTGTTGGTGAAGAATATTGAATATATCATGGACTGCCAAAAGAACGAACAAATCTGTCTTAAAAGAAGCACAACAAGAATGCTCCTGAGAAGCAAGGATGGCAAGACTGGTCTTACATACTTTGGACATGTTGTCAGGAAGGATCAGTCCCTGGAGAAGGACATCATGCTTGACAGAGTTCAGGGTCAGAGGAAAAAAGGAAGACCCTCAACGAGGTGGATTGACACAGTGGCTGCAACAATGGGCTCAAACGTAACAACGATTGTGAGGATGGCTCAGGATCGGGCAGTGTTTCATTCTGTTGTGCTTAGGGTCGCTATGAGTCGGAACCGAGTCGAAAGCACCTAGCAGTAACAACATGAGTTGGAGTCAACTCAGTGGCAAGTAACAACAACTGTTTCTTCTGGATTCAGAAGAAAATGAAGATAGTTGCACCTTTCTCAATTACTTCTGTGACGATGACATAGGTAGTACAACGGATATAAAGTGGCTGGAAAAAAGTTAGCAGACACATACGAATGCAAGAGGTTACTTTCTTCCCACCACCATTCCTTTTAACCAGCTGTGTCTCATAAAATGAATAGTGGGTGCAGGATTTTCTCCTTATGGAACTTATTTCTTGGGGATTTAGTTTGTCATTATGTCATCTGGGATAGAAAAGTATTATGCTGGTTAATGATTTTGTATTGGTCTGTATTTTGGTTGTAAAGTTTGGAGATAGGTGCAAGAACTCCGGCTCTAATTTCTGGAAAAATCTATTTTCCATGAAAATCAGTTATTCAAAAAAAAAAAAAAAAAAAAACCCGTGTAATGCAAAAAAAAAAAAAAAAAAAAGAAAAATATCAGGTGCATTCTATTCATGTTGATTCTCTACCCACTGAAAAAGAGATTAAGTGGCTCTTTTAGCGGTTTAGCGGCTCCTGACAACAGCTCTGTGGCACCAAGAGCGTCTTCTCTAACAAGGTGTTCCCTACACAGAATTCGAGATTGATGTCATGACAGTTGTCTTGTGTTCCCTAACAAAGTGTTCCCTATACAGAATTCAAGATTGAAGTCGTGACAGTTGTCGTCTCGCAGCCCCTGACTGCTCCGTCCTACTTGGCAAGGTCTTGTTTCTGGTAAAATTGAGAGGCTCATAATATGCAACACACCTCTAGTCACTGGATTTTGTAGTGGGAATGAAAGCATTAACGTTTCAAAGAGCATGAGTTGTTGTTTCTTTATGTATTAACAGACTAGAAAATAAAGGCAACACTTGTGCTAATTAATGTCCAAATTCTCACAATGGTCAGGTTTAAGCCGGATGTGTTTCTAATGCTGTGTCTCTCCTAACTGTCTTTAATAAATCCTGAAGGGTAATGTTGTTTGTTGCCATTAGGTGCCGTCGAATTGGTTCTGACTCATAGTGACCCTATGCACAACAGGACGAAACACTGCCCGGTCCCGAGCCATCCTCACAATCGTTGTTATGCTTGAGCTCACTGTTGCAGCCACTGTGTCAATCCACCTCGTTGAGGGTCTTCCTCTTTTCCACTAACCCTGTATTCTGCCAGTCATGATGTCCTTCTCCAGGGACTGATCCCTCCTGACAACATGTCCAAAGTATGTAAGACGCAGTCTCGCCATCCTTGCCTCTAAGGAGCATTCTTGTTGTGCTTCTTTTAAGACAGATTTGTTCGTTCTTTTGGCAGTCCATGGTGTATTCAATATTCTTCACCAACACCACAATTCAAAGGCGTCAATTCTTCGGTCTTCCTTATTCATTGTCCAACTTTCACATGAATATGATGTGATTGAAAATACTATGACTTGGGTCAAGCACACCTTAGTCTTCAAGGTGACATCTTTGCTCTTCAACACTTTGAAGAGGTCCTTTGCAGCAGATTTACCCAATGATTTCTTGACTGCTGCTTCCATGTGTGTTGATTGTAGATCCAATAAAACGAAATCCTTGACAACTTCAATCTTTTCTCCATTTATCATGATGTTGCTCATTGGTCCAGTTGTGAGGATTTTGGTTTTCTTTTTGTTGAGGTGCAATCCATACTGAAGGCTGTGGTTTTTGATCTTCATTAGTAAGTGCTTCAAGTCCTCTTCACTTTCAGCAAGCAAAGTTGTGTCATTTGCATAACACAGGTTGTTAGTGAGTCTTCCTTCAATCCTGATGCCCCGTTCTTCATATAGTCCAGCTTCTCCTATTATTTGCTCAGCATACAGATTGAATAGGTATGGTGAAAGAATACAACCCTGACGCACACCTTTCCTGACTTTAAATCAGTCAGTATCCCCTTGCTGTGTCTGAACAACTGCCTCTTGATCTATGTAAAGCTTCCTCATGAGCAGAATTCAGTGTTCTGGAATTCCCATTCTTCGTATTGTTATCTATAATTTGTTATGACCTACACAGTCGAATGCTTTTGCATAGCCAATAAAACGCAGGTGAACATCCTCCTGGTATTCTCTGCTTTCAGCCAGGATCCATCTGACATCAGCAATGATATCCCTTGTTCCACGTCCTTTTCTGAAACCAGCCTGAATTTCTGGCAGTTCCCTGTCGATATACTGCTGCAGCCGTTTTTGAATGATCTTTGGCAAGATTTTGCTTGAGTGTGATATTAATGATATTTTTCTATAATTTCCACATTTGGTTGGATCACCTTTCTTGGGAATAGGCATAAATATGGATCTCTTCAGTCAGTTGGCCAGGAAGCTGTCTTCCATATTTCTTGGCATAGACGAGTGAGCACCTCCAGCGCTGTATCCGTTTGTTGGAATATCTCAACTGATATTCCATCAATTCCTGGAGCCTTGTTTTTCGCCAATGCCTTCAGAGAAGCTTGGATTTCTTCCTTTAGTATCATTGGTTCCTGATCATATGCCACCTCTTGAAATGGTTGAACATCGGTTAATTCTTTTTGGTATAATGACTCTGTGTATTCCTTCCATCCACTTTTGATACTTCCTGCGTCATTTAATACCTTCGCCATGGAATCCTTCACTATTGCAAGTCGAGGCTTGAATTTTTTCTTCACTTCTTTCAGCTTGAGAAATGCCGAGCGTGTTCTTGCCTTTTGGTTTTCCATCTCCAGCTCTTTGCACATGTCATTATAATACTTTACTTTGTCTTCTCGAGACGTCCTTTGAAATCTTCAGTTCTTTTACTTCATGAATTCTTCCTTTTGCTTTAGATGCTTGATGTTCGAGAGCAAGTTTCAGAGTCTTCTCTGACATCCATCTTGGTCTTTTCTTTCTTTCCTGTCTTTTCAACGACCTCTTTCTTTCTTCACGGATGATGTCCTTGATGTCATTCCACAACTTGTCTGGTCTTCAGTCAGTAGTGTTTAATGCGTCAAATCTATTCTTCAGATGGTCTCTAAATTCAGGTGGGATATACTCAAGGTCGTATCTTGGCTCTCGTGGACTTGCTCTGATATTCTTCAGTTTCAGCTTAAACTTGCATAGGAGCAATTGATGCTCTGTCTCTTCCATAGTCAGCCCCTGGCCTTGTTCTGACTGATGATATTGAGCTTTTCCATAGTCTCTTTCCACAGATGTAGTCAATTTGATTTCCGTGTGTTCCATCTGGTGAAGTCCATGTTTATAGTCGCCGTTTATGTTGGTGAAAGAAAGTATTTGCAATAAAGAAGTCGTTGGTCTTGCAAAATTCTATCATTTGATCTCTGGCATTGTTTCTATCACCAAGGCCATATTTTGCAACGTCTGATCGTTCTTCTTTGTTTCCAACTTTTGCATTCCAATTGCCAGTAATTATCAATGCATCTTGATTGCATGTTCGATCAGTTTCAGACTGCAGCAGCTGATAAAAATCTTCTGTATCTTCATCTTTGGCCTTAGTGGTTGGTGTGTAAATTTGAATAATAGTCGTATTAACTGGTCTTCATTGTAGGTGTATGGATATTATCTCATCACTGACAGTGTTGTAGTTCAAGATAGATCTTGAAACGTTCTTTTTGATGATGAACGGGTAAGAGTAATCCTGAAAGTATTTGCAAAGGCGGGGGGGCGTGGTGGTTAGCTATTTCTATAGCTCTACCTACCCACTGATCTACCTACACACACAAGAGAGAATTTAAAGAACTTATAATGCCCTTTATCATACTCTGTAAATTATTTGATGTTTCATTTCTCCTTAGTATAGAAAAAGGATTTTCAAATATGGGTGTGCCTCAGAATCACCTGGACTTGGAGGGCTTGTTGGAACAAGATGCTGGTTGCAATCCCCAGAGTTTCTAATTCAGTAGGTCTGGGGTGTGATCCTAGAATTTGCATTTATTACAAGTTAATTGGTATTGCTGATGTTGGTGGTCCAGGAATTGTACTTTGAGAAACACTACAGAAGCCTGACATGTTAGTGGTTTCAGCCAGTGGTAAAAAAAAAAAAAGCCCATAATTTAGGCTCAGACATGTGCTATTGTTGTCTGCCATCAAGTTGATTCTGACTCATAGCGACCCAATAGGATGGAGTAAAATTGCCACATAGGGCTTCCTAGGCTGAAGTCTTTATGTGAGCAAATTGCCAGGTCTTTTCTCCTGGGGAGTGGTTGGTGGGTTTGAACTGCTGACCTTTTGATTAGCAGCCGAGCACTTAATGACTGCACCACTAGGGCTCCTAGGCTCAGGTAAAGTATGCTTCTAATATTTACTCGCTGTACGACCTGGGGAGGAGCCTTGGTGCAGCAGTGGTTAAGCGCTGGGCTGCTAAAATAGTCCTCAGAACAGTTGCCTACAATTACTCTCTCTTTCTCTCTCTCTCTCTCTTTTTTTTTTAATTAAAAGAGTAATGCATTTATTGGGGCAGAAAACAAGCCTGACAGAATTGTATAAAGTGAGAAAAATTAAGAAAGCCTAGCCAAGATAAAAAAAGCTAACTATTTGTTAAAGTGGAGACTAGAACACAATTCTTCTAATTTGTGGTTCAGTATGTTTTCTGCTACATTCAACAGTACACACATTATTCTGTGACATTGGTTAACAACCCCAGAACATGTCAACACCCTCCCTTCTCAACCTTGGGTTACCTATTACCAGTTTTCCTGTCCCCTCCTGCCTCCTAGTTCCTGCCCCTGGGCTGGTGTGCCCCTTTAGTCTTGTTTTGTTTTATGGGCCTGTCCAATCTTTGGCTGAAGAGTGAACCTCAGGAGTGACTTCATTACTGAGGTGAAAGTGTGTCCAGGGGCCACACTCTCAGGGTTTCTCCATCCTCTGTCAGGCCAGCAAGTCTGGCTTTTCTTTTTGAGTTAGCATTTTGTTCTACATTTTTCTCTAGCTCTGTCCAGGACCCTCTATTGTGATCCCTGTCAGAGAAGTCAGTGGTGGTAGCCGGGTACCATCTAGTTGTACTGGACTCACTTTGGTGAAGGCCATGGTTGATGTGGTCCATTACTGCTTTGCACTAATATTTCCTTTGTATCTGTAGCTTTCTTCATTCTTTCTTGCTCCTGAAGGGGTGAGACCAGTGGAGTAACTTAGATGGCCACTCACAGGCTTTTAAGACCCCAAATGCTACCCATCAAAGTAGAATTAGAACATTTTCTTTATAAACTGCGTTATGTCAATTGAGCTGGGTGTTTCCCGAGACCATGGTCCCCACAGCCCTCAACCCAGCAATTCAGCCCCTCAGGGAGTTTGGATGTGCCTAGGAGCTACCATGACCTTGCCTTGTAAACAGGTTGCGCTGGCTTCCTCAGTATTATGTACTGTCTTACCCTTCACCAAAGTTACCGCTTATCTATTGTCTATTTAGTGTTTTTCCATCACCACCCCTCCCCTCCCCTCCCTTGTAACCATCAAAGGTTGTTTCTTTTTGTGCGTAAACCTTCTCATGAATTTTTTACTGTAATGGTCTCACAATGTTTGTCCTTTTGTGATTGACTTATTTCACTCAGCATAATGCCCTTCAGAAGCATCCATGAGATGCTTCACAGATTCACCGTTATTCTTTATTGTTGTGTAATACTCCATTGTGTGTATGTACCACAGTTTGATTATCCATTCATCTGTTGATGTTGCTTTTATCTTTTTGCTATTGTGAACAATGCTGCAATGAACATGGATGTGCATATGTCTATTCATGTGATGACTCTTATTTTTCTAGGACATATTCCTTGGAGTGGGATTGCTGGATCAGGATACAGTATTTCTATTTCTAGCTTTCTAAGGAAGTGCCATATTGTTTTCCAAAATGGTTGTGTCATTTTGGATTCCCACCAGCAGTGCATAAGAGTTCCAATCTCCCCACAGCCTCTCCAACATTTGTTATGTCCTATTTTTTTGATTCGTGCCAGTAATTCCGGGGTGAGATGGTATCTCACTGTGGTTTTGATTTGCATTTCTCTAATGGCTAGTGATCCAAGAGCATTTCCTCATGCGTATTTTGGCTGCTTGAATGTCTTCTTTGGTGAAATGTCTGTTCGTTTCCTTTGCCCATTTTTTAATTGGATTATTTGTCTTTTTGCTGTAGAGGTGTTGGATTTTCTTATAGATTTTAGAGATTAGAACTCTGTCTGATTTGTAATAGCCAATTTTTTTCTTCCCAGTCTGTAGGCTCTTTTTATTCTTTTGGTGAAGTCTTTTGATGAGCATTAAGTGTTTAATTTTTAGAAGATCCTTGTCATCTAGTTTATCTTCTGGAGTTCTTGTGTTTTTGGTTGTGGTTTGTATCTTGTTAATTTTTTTTTTGAGTGTTTAAGTTGCTTTGTTTAATAGTAAAAATAAACATACCCTTTTTTTCATTAAAAGTTGATTTTTTTTATTGTGCTGTAAGTGAAAGCTTACAATTCAAGTCAGTTTTTCTCATACAAAAATTTATATACCCCTTGCTATGTACGCCTAGCTGCTCTCCCCCTAATGAGACAGCACACTCCTCTCCACCCTGTATTTCCTGTGTCCATTTAACCAGCTCCTGTCCTCTTCTGCCTTCTCATCTAACCTCCAGACAGGAGCTGCCCATTTAATCTCATGTATCTACCTGAGCTAAGAAGCACATTGTTCACAAGTATCATTTTATGTCTTATAGTCTAGTCTAATCTTTGTCTGAAAAGTTGACTTCAGGAATGGTTTTAGTTTTGGGCTAACAGAGAGTCCAGGGGGCATGTCTTCTGGGATCCCTCCAGTCTCAGTCAGGCATCAAGTCTCATCTTTTTACTAGAACTTGAGTTCTGCACCCCACTTTTCCTGTCTCTTTTTCCCATTCTTTCTTGAGCCCACTTTAACGAGGCCTATCCTCACCACTCTATAGAACCCTTAAGTTATTTCCATGTTGTTAAATCTGGTGGCCAATTCCTAGTCCTTGCTTTACCTAACATGTCAGTATCATCTGACCACTTCATTTTCCACAAAAAAAAATTTTTCTTTTTTAACTTAACTTCCAGAAGACTGGCCTTCCTTGATTCTCCTACTTTACTGGCAATTCATTTTCAGTTTTCTTTGCCTTTTCCTCATTTCCAAGACCTCTGAATATTGGAATATTCCAAGGCTCACTCCTTGGACCTCTACTCTTTTGTATCTGCCCTCTTCACCTAGGTGATCCTATCCAGTGTAAAGTCTTTAAATACCATCAGTCAGGTGATAACTTCCACATTTATAACTGCACCTTTGTCTTGGACTACGGATTCACATATTTAATGACCTACTCAGCATCTCCCTACAGATGTCTAATCGTCATTACTATTTTATCATGTCTGTAATGAAATCCTATAGGGTCACCATGAGTCGGAATCGACTTGACAGCAACAGGCTTTTTAACGAGTAATGAAATCCCGAAACCCTGGTGGCCTAGTGGTTAAGAACTACAGGTGCCATCCAAAAAAGATCAGCAGTTCGTATCCACCAGGCTCTCCTTGGAAACTCTATGGCGCAGTTCTACTCTGTCCTATAGGTTTCTGTGAGTCAGAATTGACTTGATGGCAACGGGTTTGGGTTTCTTTTTTTTTTTTGTAATGAAATCCAGCCACAAAATACCTGGTTTTATTCTGTCTCATGGCAACACCCGAGTTCAAGCCCTATCATCTCTTACCTGGGTTCTTGCCATTGCCTCTTGATTGGTCTCCTTGCTTCTATTCTTGCCTCCACACTCTGCTATCTGTTTTCAAAATATCAACCTGAGTGCTACCTTAACAACATAAGTCAGATCATGTCACTTCTCTGCTTATAATTCCTCAGTGGGATCCTACACTTCAGAGTAAAAATCAAAGTCAGTATAATAACCCATAAGGCCCTAAACATCATGGCTTCATTCTTTCTTCTCTGACCTCACTTACAACACATTTATTCTAGCTTCCATGCAGTTCCCTAAACATACCAGGGCTACATCTACCTCAGGACCTTTGCCTTTGCTTTCTCTCTGCCTTGAATGCTGCCTCCCCATTTTGTGTCTGATGATTTTGCTTACGGCATCTTAACCATCAGGTTGTGGAGTGCATTTAAAATCCTCAGATCAGTGACGGTGATGAATATAATGATGATAATAATAAAAGTAGTAATAATAAAATTCTTTTTCAATTTTGAAAAATTTACTTTCAGTAAGTATAGGAAAAACAACAATAGCAACAGAAAATTAAGCCAAAATTTTGTGTTTCCTTGAGGACTTTTTTGCTCCATTCAAATGAAAAAGATTTAAAAAAACCCTTGAATTATTAATTATGCCTTTTATCATTTTTAAACATAACACTTAAAAGAGAAAATTTGCATATTTGCTCCCTGGTCTTTATTCTTACCTACATCGCAGTGAGAAGGTTTCTAAATATCACTTCTGACACCTTTTGTCATGTGAACAGTATGTTGGCAGTCTTCTGTTTTCCATAGCATGCAAACTAAATATTAAGAATTATGCAAATTCAATATAAACTATTAACGCAGAGATTTGCCTAGGGACTGAGGTTGGAAGTTTATTAGATACAGAGGTTTTTGAGGGATAAATGAGTTCTCAGTGGGGACGAGAAGTGACTGATTTATTTGCAGAGAAAATTTCAGGTGAAAATAAAGGTTATGGTAGTGGTAGATGAGCAGGGGACGGAGGAAGCTCTCAAGGAATTATCCCATACAGAACACTGGGCCTAGAGGGCTTCACAGCAGAATTCTACCAAAGCTTTAGGGACCAGATGAATTACTACATATCAGTTGCTCCATAGCAAAGGAAGAAAACCTTACAAATTCTTTTTTATGAAGCAAGTATAACATTGATACATAAATCTAACAAAGCACAAAAAAATTAAAGACCAACATCACTTAAGAATATGAATGCAAAAATTTTAAGTAAAAAGTAGCAAAGAGACTCTAATACTATATTAAAACAACACATCGTGCTCAGATGGCATTTACACCAGGAATGTCAGGATGGTTCAGAATTAGAGAAATAATATAATTCACCATGGCAGATTTTCTAAGAAGAAAAAACATTAATAAGATTACTCCATAGAAAGATGCTGAAAAAATTCAAAGGGCATTTCTAATAAAAACCCTTGAGAAAAACAGGAAGGAATGAATAAGAATATGGGTGAAACACTATAAACAAAGTCAAAAGACAACCAACTGGGAGAAAAATATATATCTTTTAAAAACTAAGGAAAAACAGATCAAAAATCTTATAGAAAAACGGGCAAAACCAAAACCCAAACCAAACCCAGTGCCGTCGAGTCGATTCCGACTCACAGCGACCCTATAGGACAGAGTAGAACTGTCCCGTAGAGTTTCCAAGGAGCGCCTGGCGGATTTGAACTGCCGACCCTTGGGTTAGCAGCTGTAGCACCTAACCACTACGCCACCAGGGTTTCCAAACGGGCAAAAGACATAAACAATTCACTAAAAAAGATAACAAAAATGATCCTGAAACATATGAAAAGATGTTCGGTTTCACTCATGATAAGAGAAATGCAAATTAAAATGACACTCAGATACTTTTTTCACACTTCATTTGGCAAAGTTTTGAAAGCTTGAGGAAACACATGCTCTAACACTTTGCTGGTGGAATGCAAACTGGGACGCTGTTACGGGGACAAAGTTGGTGATAGCCAACAAACCCACATACACATTCACCCTTCGTTCGGTCCAGCAACCCCACTTCCAAGACCATACCTAGAAGATAAATCTCTAACAGTATGAAAACACATGTGCTCAAGATTTGTCACTAAGGCGTTACTTGTAATTGCAAAACACTGGAAACTACCCTTATATCCAAGAAGAGTAGATTATTTCCAAATACAAAGTTAAAAACTTATCAAAATAATTGTTGAATGAATTGAATTTTTAGGATACTATTTTTTATGAGAAAGGAAAATTTTTCTCAGGATTTCCATTTATCCATTTATCTATTTCCCAACTATGTATTGAGTGTTCGCCAGAGGTGGACGCTGAGTGAGGCAGGAGAGACATTATGTGAAAAGCAGGGTTACAATCATTGTCATCTGGGAAATTCCATAGATGGAGGCAACCATTAAACAAGAAACAATGGTGACAATTGTATAAATCAAACGGGATAACCACGTAGTATCAAAAATTTTGATATTTTTTCAATTTCAAATTTATTCAGCTAATAAATATAATTATACGTAAACTATACTTTTAATTTTATTCCCAGATGCTTATTGAAGGAAGCGATATTAAACATAATATCATTGACTCGATTTATCAATGAGAAAAAATAATAAGCAAATATGAGCAAAAATAATGAAAATATTTTACATTTAAAAGCGAATAAAAGATATGCATTAATTCATCGTATTATGTTACAACATGGTGTACAAAATAAATGCATTCCCACTCACTTGAAGGTTTCCTAGACTTCAAAATTTATGGGCATTTCCTAATGCTAATGATGTATTTTAAAGCATTTTCTACCTAAGTGGTCATCCTACAACAAGTCTCATGAATCATAAATGAGCCAGGGGAAGAAGTTTCATCTATTGTAATTATGGAAAAAGAATTAAGCAGATGTATTTTTAAAATTATGCACACTTACAGAGCATCTTAATGGGTTGTTGTAAATCTAAAAATAACTAGCTATGAAAACTCTGTGGAAGTTAGCGTGGTGGAGGGGCACACTGACTGCTCTATGCTCAGGAAACTGAGTTCTCCTGGGTCTGCATCAGCTCAAGGGTCTCAGATTCTCCATCAGTGCATCTGGGAACAGCGACTCACATGATGACCCCTACCTACCTCATCGACTGATTCTGAGAATCTTGGCCATTAGTGCGTGTATGAGTGCATGGAAGTGTGTCAAGTTCCTTGCAGTCAACTTACAATTGTTGTTCATTTAGATTAGGACGCAAACACAGCCAGCCAGGGAGGTTTAGTCCTATGCAGTCTGTTAATATCTGACACTTATATCGAGTTTTATCATGTAGTAGGTAGTTTCACATGCAATTAGGTTTGATTACTTGCAGAATTTCTGGGAAGTGAATGTAGCAGGAATCGTTCCCTCACCCATTTTTTTGAGATGGTGAAACTGAGTTTCAGAGGTTTTTATAATTATAGCAGTAATCATACTGATACGTAGCATGTTTTGAGTATTAGCCATGTGCTGGGCATTGTACCGGGGTTAGAGGATTTGCTAACAATTACACACTTAATGGGATGGTGGAGTCTGGACGTGTAAAGGGATCTTACCAGTCTAGCACACTTTCTACTACGCCATTTTGGATTTTTTCTTACACTCGTTATGTGTGAATCCTTGTTAGATCTGTTCATCCCAGAGCATTCAGATGAATGTTTGGAGTGCAATACGAGTTTCATTCTTCTTACAGCCTTTTGGAGAGGCAAAAGTTACTCGTGTTAGGCTCTGGTGAAGACTGTGTGGGGAGAACTGGAGAAGATGACATGAGGGCAGCCGAAGTATATTGGGAAGGATGTTGTTCCCTTTCGTGTGCTTAGCCACTGACTAATATGGGATGCCTGACTATCTGCGGACCCCGAACTTTCTACCATCCTTAACTACCATCTCTGCTAACTTCTTAGATCAAGGGAAATAAATGATAATCTAATTACTGAGAGGGAGTCCAGGGTGATGCAAACAGTTAACAACTCAGCAAACCAGAAGGTTGGAGGTTGGAGGTTAGAGTTCTCCAGAGGCACCTAGGAAGAAAGGCCTGGCAATCTATTTCTTGAAAATTAGCCATTGAAAACCCTATGAGGCACAGTTCTACTCTTAAACACATGGCGCCTCCAACAGTCTGAATCATCTTGATGACAACTGGCTTAATTCCTGGGAATAAATATTTCTTTTTCGACCTTTGAGAGAAAAAAAGTAGTAGATATGAGATCTTCGGAAGTCTCATGGTATTGAGAGAGACAGAAGACCCAAATTAAGATAAACAGACAAAGGCAATCTATTAATATCATATTTGTATTAGACTTCACCACGTACTTCCATAACCATTGTATGATTCTTACAAGAGCTCTGAAATGTGGATACAATAGAAATCATTCTTTTTTGGATGATGAAAATAAGATGCAGAGGTTATTATTACGATAGTAGTAGTATTGCTGATTGCAGATATAAATGCTAATAGCATTTAATGAGGTGGAAGAACAAATCAGAGACCACCCCAGGAAGGTGAACTATGATAGCAACGACTGTGCTCATCCTTGGGGAAGGAAGAGGAAGGAAAAGGTCCCATCTGTTTTGGTAGATCAGCCTTCTTCACAGTTCTCATTGTACGCTCCAGATAAAACATTCTGACCAGCGCCTCCATATTTCGATTTTAACCATCAATTTTTCCAAGATTTCTTTTTCTTTCAGTTTCACTAGCAAGCTTCCATCTTCTCTGCTGTCAGTTACTTGTTCTCAAGAAGTGATAAGAAGTTGCTGCATTTTTAGTGTTTTAACAAGTGGATCTAGAACCCATTGGAACTCTGAAAGATTTTGAAATTGGGCTAGAATATTCTGTTTCCAAATTTTTAAAGTGAGCAGATATGACAATTTTTAAAATACCTAACAAGCTTAGATTGTTCTTAGCACCAAAATGACATGACCCTAGAAAAATTTCCAAATATCAGTTCCTAAAAATTTTCTTGCTGAAGTGTGCCTTTCTTTTAAAAAAGAAAAGGTACTGCTTTTCTCAGTCATTGTTAAAGCATAACTTTTACCTTGAAAGGACAAATTAAATGTGTATATGCTAAAAAATATCTGCTAGGAAGCACTTATAATAAAAGATCTTTGTATCAGAAGAATGTATCATTCACTTCTCAGTTCTACAGTTCTCTTAAGTACTTTGCCATGAGCAAAGTTCTGTGTGCACAAAATTTTTATGCTTTCTCCCGGTATCATTGGAAACCGTGGTGTCATAGCGGTTAAGAGCTACCGCTGCTAACCAAAAGGCCAGCAGTTTGAATCCACCAGGCGCGCCTTGGAAACCCTATGGAGCAGTTCTACTCTGTCCTATAGGGTTGCTATGAGTTGGAATTGACTTGACAGCAACGGGTTTTAGTTCCCTATATCATTATCAGGTTTGAAAGATTCTACTATATTTTAAAATTATAGTTTTTACACGATTAGCCCCATCATGACATCCTTTAGCACTTAATGCATTTTTTGCTCTCACTTCTTTGTTGTAATTGCTTGTCTACACAGTGTTGTTGTTAGTTGCTGTTGAGTCAAATTCGACTCAACAGCAACCCCATGTGTATAGAGTAGAACTGTTCCATAGAGTATTCAGGACTGTGACCTTTCAGAGGTAGACCACCGGGCCTGGCTTCCAAGGCATCTCTGGGTAGGTTTGAACCACCAATCTTTTGGCTAGTGGTTGAGTGCATAACCATTTGTACCACCCAGCTGCCTGTCTATACAGTAAAAGAATATTAAGATATTACCTTGGAATATTTATAATATTACCATTTATTACCTTGAGTGGGTGAATGACTGAATGAATCTAAATGTCTGTCTGCCTGCCTGTCTGTCTGTTAATCATCTAAAGATTCTATAGTTGGAGTACCAGTCCATCAGTGGCTATACTTGTACATTTTTTCCATACAGACTTTTTAAAAAAATTAAAGGGAACGCTTATTGTTGAGAATTATGTGTGTGTACCTCTTTCATTTAGGGTTTCACCAAAAGTAGTTCTTGACATACTATTAAAACAGAATCCAGCAAATATCGTACGCTACAATGTTAGAAACACCTGTTCTCTCAACCAGCTGTCACAAGCCTCCCACTTACATAATTTACTCTAATGCTTGTTTTTGCAAGCTTTCAGCAATGTTTTCTGTGCATCACCTGAAAGAATTATCTGCTAAAGGAACACATTTTTTAGGTACTGTATTCTTTTTGGCGTGTCATTTCAGCCATTTTTGCTGCTGCAGATAGAGTAAGTATTTTCCCAAAAGCCATTTCTCTTTGTGAGGTAAGAAATCTCAAAAGAGGCATAAATGTATATGTATGTATATATTTAATTACATTTCATGAATTTTGTCGTATCCTGGATTAAGAATCACATGACTTGCTGAAACATTGTAAAAATTTGTCTTTAGGTTTGGATGACTAATTTTTAATGTTTGTTAATCCAAATGCCTTCATACAATCATTAGTTAACATCTCAAGGCACAATGTATACTTACAGCAGGTTTCACTGGTAAAAACCATGGATATAGAGCCATATTTTAAGTAATTTTGATAAATCCCAGTTTTTGGAGCCTACTTCTCGTTAGATTGTCCTTTTTTTTTTTTTAATCCTTAAAGCTGACAGAATGCTTGTATTTAGAATAGGAAAAGTGGCAGCTCTGCTGTTTATTTGTTGCTCATTTGTGCTTTCATGCCAGTATTATATATTAAAATTTTTGCAGGAATTTTTAAAATCTGTTATTCCTTTTTTTGTGAGAGTTCTTGTTGCTAGTTGCCATCCAGTTGGTCCCGACTCATGGAGGCCCCGTGTGTGTAGAGTAGAATTGCTAATAGGGTTTTCAAGGCGATGGTCTTTCAGAAGCAGATCACCAGGCCTGTCTTCCAAGGTGCCTCTGGGTAGGTTCAAACCACCGACCTTTTAGCCAGTAGTTGACCGCTTAACCGTTAAACCAAGCCAAACCAAACCCGTTGCCATTGAGTTGATTCTGACTCATAGCAACCCTATAGGACAGGGTAGAACTGCCCCGTAGGGTTTCCAAGGAGCGGCTGGTGGATTCGAACTGTTGACCTTTTGTTTAGCAGCCGAGCTCTTAATCACTGTGCCACTATTGGTTTGGTCAAAAATAGACAACATAAACTGAAAATCCATTTGTTGTCGTTAGGTGCCGTGGAGCTGGTTCTGACTCATAGTGACCCTGTGTACAACAGAACAAAATGCTGCCTGCCTGCGCCATCCTTACAATCATTGCATGTAATGAACCATGTGGCAACATACTGGAGGCGAGCATGAGTGAAGATGCCACTCTCATCTACTCACTTCCTCTCCTCCTTTGGGGTGGCACAATCCTGGAAGTATAAGTCTGACACAAAGGAATGGTGTTGATCTATATACAAAAACAAACAAACAAAAAAACCCCAAACCCGTTGCTATCATGTCAATTCTGACTCACAGCAACCCTACAAGGCATAGTAGAACTGTCCCATAGAGTTTCCAAGGAGCGCCTGGTGGATTCGAACTGTCAACCTTTTGGTTAGCAGCTGTAGCCCTTAATCACTACACCACCAGGGTTTCATTGATCTATATAGTAAGTGAAATTTAGTTCTGTTCTTATTTTTATAGAAACATAAGTATGAGTGTAAATAAAAATTCCGATGTTTTCTCATCATGCCCCATGCTCACAATTGTTGCTATGCTTGAGCCCATTGTTGCAGCCACTGTGTCAATCCATCTTGTTGAGGGTCTTCCTCTTTTTTGCTGACCCTCTATTTTACCAACATGATGTCCTTCTCCAGGGACTGATCCCTTCTGATAACATGTCCAAAGTATGTGAGACATAGTCTCGCCATCCTTGCTTCTAAGGAGCATTCTGGTTGTATATCTCCCAAGACAGATTTGTTCGTTCATTTCGCAGTCCATGGTATATTCAGTATTCTTCGTCAACGCAGTTCAAAGGCGTCAATTTTTCTTTGGTCTTCCTTATTCATTGTCCAGCTTTTGCAAGGAGATGATGCAATTGAAAATACCATGACTTGGGTCAAGCACACCTTAGTCCTCTAAGTGACAACTGTGCTTTTCAACACTTGTTTTTTAGTTGGGTATTTTTCTTTTTTAAAATTTTTATTGGGCTTTAAGTGAAAGTTTACAAATCAAGTCAGTCTCTCGCACAAAAATTTATATACAACTTGCTATTTACTCCTAGTTGCACTCCCACAAATGAGACAGCACACTCCTTCCCTCCTCTCTCTCTTTTCGTGTCCATTCGGCTAGCTTCTGACCCCCTCTGCCCTCTCATCTCCCCTCCAGACAGGAGCTGCCCACATAGTCTCATGTGTCTACTTGATCCATGAAGCTCACTCTTTACCAGTAGTATCATTTTCTATCTCATAGTCCAGTCCAATCCTTGCCTGAAGAGTTGGCTTTGGGAATGGTTCCTGTCGTGGGCTAACAAAAGGTCTGGGGACCATGACCTCCAGGGTCCTTCTAGTCTCAATCAGACCATTAAGTCTGGTCTTTCTATGAGAATTTGAGGTGTGCATCCCACTGCTCTCCTGTTCCCTCAAGGGTTCTCTGTTGTATTCCTGGGCAGTCATCGGTTATAGCCAGGCACATTCTAGTTCTTCTGGTTTCAGGCTAATGTAGTCTCTGGTTTATGTGGCCCTTTCTACCTCTTGGGCTCATAAATACCTTGTGTCTTTGGTGTTCTTCATTCTACTTTGCTCCAGGTAGGTTGAGACCAGTTGATGCATCTTAGATGGCTGATTGCTAGCATTTAAGACCTCAGACACCACTCTCCAAAGGGAAATGCAGAATGTTTTCTTAATAGATTTTATTATGCCAATTGACTTAGATGTCCCGTGAAACCATGGTCCCCAAACCCCCAACCCTGCTACGCTGGCCTTCGAGGCATTCAGTTTCTTCAGGAAACTTTTTGCTTTTGGTTTAGTCCAGTTGTGCTGACCTCTCCTGTATTGTGTGTTGTCTTTCCCTTCACCTAAAATAGTTCTTATCCATTATCTAATTAGCAAATACCCCTCTCCCTCCCTCCCACCCCACTCTCATAACCATCAAAGAATGTTTTCTTCTCTGTTTAAGCTATTTTTTGAGTTCTTGTAACAGTGGTCTCATACAATATTTGTCCTTTTGCAACTTACTGATTTCACTCAGCATAATGCCTTCCAGATTCCTCCATGTTATGAAATGTTTCATGGAATCATCATTGTTCTTTAATGACGCATAGTATTCCATTTTATGAATATACCATAATTTATTTATCTATTCATCCATCGATGGGCACCTTGGTTGCTTCCATATTTCTGCTATTGTAAACAGTGTTGCAGTGAACATGGGTGTGTGTTTATCTGTTCATGTAAAGGCTCTTATTTCTCTAGGATATATTCCAAGGAGTGGGATTGCTGGATCATATGGTAATTCTATCTCTAGTTTTTTAAGTAAGCACCATATGTTTTACCAAAGTGGTTGTAACATTTTACATTCCCACCAGCAGTGTATAAGTGTTCCAGTCTCTCCGCAGCCTCTCCAACATTTATTGTTTCATGCTTTTTGGATTAATGCCAGCCTTGTTGGAGTGAGATGGAATCTCATTGTAGTTTTGATTTGCATTTCTCTAATGGCTAACGATCATGAGCATTTCCTCATGTATCTGTTAGCCACCTGAATGTCTTCTTTAGTGAAGTGTCTATTCATATCCTTTGCCCATTTTTTAATTGGGTTTTCTTTTTGTAGTTGAGTTTTTGCAGTATCATGTACATTTTAGAGATCAGGAGCTGATTGGAAATATCATAGCTAAAAACTTTTTCCCAGTGTGTAGGTAATCTTTTTACTTTTGGTGAAATCTTTGGATGAGCATAGATGTTTGATCTTTAGGAGCTCCCAGTTGTCTAGTTTCTCTTCTGGTGTTTATGCATTGTTAGTAATGTTTTGTATACTGTTTATGCCATGTATCAGGGCTTCTAACATTGACCCTATTTTTTCTTTCATGATCTTTATTGTTTTAGATTTTATATTTAGGTCTTTGATTTGTTTTCAGTTAGTTTTGGTGCATGGTGTGAGTTATGGGTCTTGTTTCATTTTTTTGCAGATGGATGTCCAGTTACGCCAGCACTAGTTGTTGAAGAGACTGTCTTGTCCCCATTTAACTGACTTTGGGCATTTGTCAAATATCAGCTGCTCATATATGGATGGATTTGTCTGGATTCTCAATTCTGTTCCACTGGTCTATGTATCCGTTGTTGTATCAGTACCAGGCTGTTTTGACTACTGTGGTGGTATAATAGATTCTAAAATCAGGTAGAGTGAGGCCTCCCGCTTTGTTGTTCTTTTTCAGTGATGCTTTACTTATCTGGGGCTTCTTTCCCTTCCATATGAAGTTGGTGATTTCTCTCCCCATCTCATTAAAAAATGCCTTTGGAATTTGGATTGGAATTGCTTTGTATCTATAGATCACTTTTGGTAGAATAGACATTTTTGCAATGTTAAGTTTTCCTATCCATGAGCACGGTATGGTTTTCTACTCAGGTAGGTCTCTTTTGGTTTCTTGCAGTAGTGTCTTGTAGTTTTCTTTGTATAGGTCTTTTACGTCTCTGGTAAGATTTTTTCCTAAGTATTTTATCTTCTTGGGGGCTACTGTGAATAGTATTGATTTGGTGATTTCCTCTTCACTGTTCTTTTTATTGGTTTAGAGGAATCCAACTGATTTTTGTATGTTTATCCTGTGTCCCTATACTCTGCTGAACTCTTCTATTAGTTTCAGTAGTTTTCTTGAGGATTCTTTAGGTTTTTCTGTGTATAAGAGCATGTCATCTGCAAACGGAGATACTTTTACTTCTTCCTTGCCAATCTGGATGCTCTTTATTTCTTTATCTAGCCTAATTGCTCTGGCTAGGACCTTCAGCACAATATTGAATAAGAGTGGTGATAAAGGGCATCCTTGTCTGTTTCCCGATCTCAGGGAGAACGTTTTCAGACTATCTCCTTTTAGAATGATGTTGGCTATTGGCTTTGTATACCCACCCCAGTGCCGTCGAGTCGATTCCTACTCATAGCGACCCGTGTATAAACGCCTTTTATTATGTTGAGGAATTTAACTTCTATTCCTATTTTTCTGAGAGTTTTTATCATGAATGGCAGTTGAACTTTGTCAAATGCCTTTTCTGCATCAATTGATAAAATCATGTGATTCTTGTCTTTTGTTTTATTTACATGATGGATTGCATTAATGGTTTTTCTAATGTTGAACCATCCCTACATAGCTGGTATGAATCCCACTTGGTCATAGTAAATTTTTTTTTTGATATGTTGTTGAATTCTATTGGCTAGAATTTTCTTGAGGACTTTTGCATCTAAGTTTTTGAGGGTTATAGGTCTGTAATTTTCTTTTTTTGTGGTGTCTTTACCTGGTTTTGGTATCAGGGATGTGCTGGTTTCATAGAATGAGTTTGGGAGTATTCCATCCTTTTCTATGCTCTGAAATACCTTTAGTAGTAGTGGTGTTAACTCTTTTCTGAAAATTTGGTAGAACTCTGCAGTGAAGCCATCCAGGCCAGGGTATTTTTTTTTTTTTTTTGGGGAGTTTTTTTGATTACCTTTAATCTCTTCTTTTGTTATCGATCTATTTAGTTCTACCTCTGTTTGCGTTAGTTTAGGTAGGTAGTGTGTTTCTAGGAATCTATCCATTTGTTCTAGGTTTTCAAGTTTGTTAAGAGTACAATTTTTCATGGTAATCTGATATGATTCTTTTAATACAGTTGGGCCTGTTGTAATATCGCCCATTTCATTTCTTATTTGGGTTATTTGCTTCCTCTCCTGGTTTTTCTTCTTGTCAGTTTGGCTAGCGGTTTATCAATTTTGTTAAGTTTTTCAGGGAACCAGCTTTTGGTGTTGTTAACTCTTTGAATTGTTTTTTCTGTTCTCTATTTCATTTAATTCTGCTCTAATTTTTATTATTTGCTTTCTTCTGGTGCCTGAGGGTTTCTTTTTTTTCTCTCTATTTGTTCAAGTTGTAAGGATAATTCTTTGATTTTGGCCCTTTCTTCTTTTTGTATGTGTGTATTTATAGATATAGATTGGCCTCTGAGCACTGCTTTAGCTGTGTCCCAAAAGTTCTAATAGGAAGTGTTTTAGTTGTTATTGGATTCTATGAATTTCTTTACTCCATCCTTGAGATCTTCTATAACCCAGGCATTTTTGAGCAGGGTATTGTTCAGTTTCCAAGTGTTTGATTTCTTTTCCCTGCTTTTTCTGTTATTGATTTCTACTTTTATGGCCTTACGGGCAGAGAAGATGCTTTGTAATATTTTGATGTTTTGAATTCTGCTAAGACTTGCTTTGTGACCTAACATATGGTCTATTCTGGAGAATGTTCCATGTGCGCTGGAAAAGAAAGCATACTTTGCTGCTGTTGGGTGGCGTGTTCTGTATGTGTGTATAAGTTCAAGTTGGTTGATCGTGGCATTTAGATCTTCCGTGTCTTTACTGAGCTTATTTTTGGATGTTCTGTCCTTCACTGAACGTGGTGTTGAAGTTTTCTGCTATAATTGTAGAGCTGTGTATCTCACTTTCCAGTGCTGTTAGAGTTTGTTTTATGTATCTTGCAGCCCTGTCATTGGGTGCATAAATATTTAAAATGGTAATATCCTTCTGGTATATTGTCCCTTTAATCATTACATAGTGTCCTTCCTTGTCCTTTGTGGTGGATTTAACTTTAAGGCCTATTTTGTGAGAAACTAATATTGCTACCCCTGCCCTTTTTTGATTATTGTTTGCTTGATATATTTTTTCCATCCTTTGAGTTTTAGTTTGTGTCTCTAAGTCTGAGGGGCGTCTCTTGTAGGCAGCATGTAGACAGATTGTATTTTTTTAATCCATTCTGCCACTCTCGGTCTCTTTATTGAGGCATTTTGTGCATTTACTTTGAGCATAATTATGGATAGGTATGAGTTTAGTACTGTCATTTTGATGTCTTTTATTGTGTGTTGTTGACTTTATTTTGTTCACTTAATATGTTGTGCTGAGTAATTTATATATTGTTTTTTCCTCTTATTCATTCTTGTTGATTTTGTTTCTGCTGAGTCTCTATTTTTTTCTTGTATTTATTTTGATGAGTAGGATTGTTAGTCTCCTTTGTGGTTACCTTAATATTTACCCCTATTTTTCTAAGTTTAAACCCAAATTTTAATGCTTTATATTGTCTTGTCTTCTTCTCCATGTGAAGGGTTTGTGACTACATTTAGTCCCTCTTTATTGTTTTAATGTTATCTTCTTTTACATAATAACATTGCTGTTTCTCTGTTTTGAGCATTTTTTTTTATCTTGACTTATTTTTGTGATTTCCCTATCTGGGTTAACATCTGATTGCTCCGTCCAGTGTTCTAGTCTTGAGTTATCTGATATTATTGATTTTCTAACTAGAGAACTCCCTTTAGTATTTCTGGTAGTTTTGGTTTGGTTTTTCTGAATTCCCTAAACTTCTGTTTATCTGGAAATGCCCTAATTTCACCTTCATGTTTGAGAGACAGTTTTGCTGGATATATGATTCTTGGCAGGCAGTTTTTTTCCTCCAGTGCTTTATATATCATCCCATTGCCTTCTTGCTTGCATGGTTTTTGCTGAGTCATCCGAGCCTATTCTTATTGACTCCTTTGTAGCTGACTTTTCATTTACCCTAGCTGTTCTTAAAATTTTCTCTTTATCTTTGGTTTTGGCAAGTTTGGTTATGTCTTGGTGACTTTCTATAAAGATCTACCTCTTGTGGAGTTCGACGAGCATCTTGGATAGATATCTTCTCATCTTTCACAATATGAGGGAAGTTTCCTGCCAACAAATCTTCAACAATTCTCTCTGCATTTTCTGTTATCCCTCTCTGTTCTGGTACTCCAATCACTCATAGGTTATTTCTCCTGATACAGTCCCACAGGATTCTTAGGGTTTCTTCATTTTTTAAAAATTCTTTTAACTGATTTTTCTTCAAATATATTGGTGCCAAGTGCTTTATATTCAGTTTCACCAATTCTGCCTTCCACTTGCTCAACTCTGCTCCTTTGACTTTCTATTGAGTTGTCTAATTCTGTAATTTTATTGTTAGACTTCTGAATTTCTGATTGTTGTCTGTCTACGGATTCTTGCAGTTTATTAAATTTTCCATTGTGCTCTTGAATACCCTTTTTAATTTCTTCAACTGCTTTATCTGTGTGTTCGTTGGCTGGTTCTGTGTATTGCCTGATCTCCTTCCTGAGCTCATTCCTGATGTCCTGAAGAGCTCTGTATATTAATCTTTTGTATTCTGCATCCAGTAATTCCAGGAAGGCACCTTAATCCAGAAGATCCCTTGATTCTTTGTTTGAGAGCTTGTTGAAGTGATCATGGTCTGCTTCTTTATGTGATTTGATATTGACTGTTGCCTCCAAGCCATCTCTAAGTTACTGTATTAGTTTATTTTATGTTTGCTTACCGTACCCTAGCTTCTTGCTTTGTTTTTTTTTTTTGATATGCCCAAAGAGGGTGCTTGAATGAGCTAGCTTGATTATTTTCACCTTTGAAGCTCTGATTTCCTGTCTCCAGATGGCTAGAGCTGTTATCAGGTATATGAGCCTAGGAGTCCATTCACTTTTCTTGTATAGATTCAGCTCAGGTGTCCAGGTAGCTGGTCATCAAGTTTGTGGTACAGGCTCTGTCCTAGAGTCTTAGAGGGGCAGGTGTGATTGGTGTAGGTACCAGTATCTGGTTGCAGCAGGGGGTCAGGCTCTGAACAAGGCTGTGGGCTGACAACCAACCCCTGAGTATCTGTGAGGAAAGAGGGTGTCTGTTCCCTAGAGAGCACAGGTGGGTGGGTTCTGCAGATGGACCATGGGCACCCAATGCTTTTGGTTGTAAGGACTGGGAGGTACCAGTTATCCTTGGACCCCTGTTGCAAATGGGTGGGTGATGTGAGTGGAGCCACCAGTCCTTAGGTTCCTGATGTGGATAGGTGAGGAGCTGTTTAATAGCCAAAGCAGTGTCAGACATCAAACACTCACCTGTCCACTGCACGGCTGAAACAGTTGCAGTCTGCCAACAAGGACCTGTTCTCCTGAGATAGGCCCACACAGGTCCATGTAGGGGGGAACAGTATTCAAAGTCCACAGACTGTTTATGCCTAGACAGGAGCTGCTGAGCTCCCCAGGTTAGGAGAGCTGGCAAATTATCTTTTCCCCCAATTGTAAATTTATTCTTTCTCCAAGGCTGGGAGAATGGCTCAGGACATGCAGCAGACCTAGCTCATTCCCAGGGAAATCAACAGCCACTGAAGCCAGCTTGGGGGTGGGGGAGAATGGTAGAATATATGCAAGTACTTTGCTTTTGCTGAGAGCACTGTTCTTCTCTGGTTCCGGAGGTATAAGCAGGCCATGTGGCTGGCTGTTTCTCCCTGAGGAAACTGCGGCCGAATGCTACTAACAGCTTGCCGAAGTCACTCCTGGGAATGATGCCTGAGGGTTTCCGGCAATTCAGGTCCGGCATCTACTCTCCACTTTTGAACCGTCTTTGCCTCCCCATGTCGCTTTGTATGTTTTTTAGCTTTGCCTTTGACGTTCAGTGCTCCTAGCTTGTCATAAATATAGCCATTTCACTTCTTTTCTTGGGTCTTTGTTGTAAGAGGGATCACTGGAAGCCTCTGGCTATTCTGCCATCTTGGCCTCCTAGTTTTTTCAACACTTCTAAGAGGTCTTTTGCAGCCAATTTGCCCAATACCATGCGTCTTTTGATTTCTGGACTTCTACTTCCCTGGGTGTTGATTGTGGACCCAAATGAAATGAAATCCTTGACAAACTTAGTTTTTGTTTATCATGATGTTGCTTACTGTTCCAGTTGTGAGGATTTTTGTTTTCTTTATATCAAGTTGTAATCCATACTGAAGGGTGTGGTCCTTGATCTTCATTAGTAAGTGCTCTAAGTCCTCTTCACTTTCAACAAGCAAGGTTGTGTCATCTGCATAACGCAGGTTGTTAATGAGTCTTCCTCCAATCCTGATGCCCCATTCTTCTTCATATAGTCCAGCTTCTTGTCTTATTTGCTCAGCATACAGATTGAATAGGTATGGTGAAAGGATACAACCCTGATGCACACCTTTCCTGACTTTAAACCATGCAGCATCCCCTTGTTCTGTCTGAACAACTACCTCTTGATCTATGTAAACATTCCTTATGAGCACAAGTAAGTGTTCTGAAATTCCCATTCTTTGCAATGTTATCCATAATTCGTTATGATCTACACAGTCAAATGCCTTTGCAAAGTCAATAAAACAGGTAAAGATCCTCTGGTATTCTCGCTTTCAGCCAGAATCCATCTGACATCAGCAATGATATCCCTGGTTCCACTTCCTCTTCTGAATCTGGCCTGAATTTCTGGCAGTTCCCTGTTGATGCACTGCTGCAGCAGCTTTTGAATGACCTTCAGCAAAATTTTGCTTGCGTGTGATATTAAGGATATTGTTCAATAATTTCTGTGTTCCATTGAATCATCTTTCTTGGGAATAAGCATAAATATGGGTCTCTTCCTGTTGGTTGGCCAGGTAGCTGTCTTCAAATTTCTTGGCATAGACAAGTGAGCACTTTGGCACTGCATCCATTTGTTGAAACATCTCAATTGATATTCTGTCAATTCCTGGAGCCTTGTTTTTCACCAATGCCTTCAGTGCAGGTTGGACTTCTTCCTTCAGGAGCATCAGTTCCTGATCATATGCTTCCTCTGGAAATGGTTGAATATTGAATAATTCTTTTTGATATAATGACTCTGTATATTCCTTCCATCTTCTTTTGTTGATTCCTGCATTGTTTAATATTTTCCTGACAGAACCCTTCACTATGCAACCGGAGGGTTGAATTTTTTCTTCAGCTCTTTCAGCTTGAGAAATGCCAAGCGTGTTCTTCCCTTTTGTTTTTCTGTCTACAGGTCTTTGCACATGTCATTATCATAGTTCATTTTGTCTTCTGGAGCTGCCCTTTGAAATTCTCTGTTCATTTCTTTTACTTCATCGTTTCTTCCTTTTGCTTTAGCTCCTCAGCATTTGAGAGCAAGTTTCATAGCCTCCTCTGACATCCATTTTGGTCTTTTCTTTCTTTCCTGCCTTTTCAATGACCTCTTGTTTTCTTCATGGAGGATCTCCTTGATGTCATTCTACAACTCATCTGGTCTTTGGTCATTAGTGTTCAATGCATCAAATCTGTTCTTGAGATGGTATCTTAATTCAGGTGGGATATATTCAGGTTCATACTTTGGCTGTCGTAGACTTGCTCTGATTTTCTTCAGTTTCAACTTGAACTTGCACATGAGCAATTGATGGTCTGTTCCACAGTTGGCCCCTGGTCTTATTCTGACTGATGATACTGAGCTTTTCCAATCATCTCTTTGCACAGATGTAGTGATGTAGTGATTCCTGTGTATTCCATCTGGTGAGGTTCATGTTTATAGTCACCGTTTATGTTGGTGAAATAATGTATTTGCACTGAAGTTGTCGTTGGTCTTGCAAAATTCTATTATGCAATCTCCAGCATCTTTTCTGTCACCAAGGCCATATTTTCCAACCACCGATCCTTCTTCATTCCCAACTTTTGCATTCCAATCACTACTAATTATCAATGTATCCTGATGGCATGTTCGATCAATTTCAGACTTCAGAAGCTGATAAAAATCTTCAGTTTCTTCATCTTTAGCCTCAGTGGTTGCTGCGTAAATTTGAATAATAGTTGTATTAACTGGTCTTCCTTGTAGGTGTTTGGATATTATCCTATCACTGACAGTGTTTTTACTTCAGGCTAGATTTTAGAATGTTCTTTTTAAGGATGAATGCAATACCATTCCTCTTCAAGTTGTCATTCCTGGCATGGTAGAGTATGTGATTGTCCAATTGAAAATGGCAAATACCAGTCCATTTGAGCTCCCTAATGCCTAGGATATCAATGTTTATGCATTACATTTCATTTCTGATGATATCCTGTTTTCCTAGATTCATACTTTATACGTTCTACATTCAGATTATTAATGGATGTTTGCAGCTGTTTCTTCTCATTTTGATCCTGCCACATCAGCAAATGAAGGTCCTGAAAGCTTGACTCCATCCACGTCATTAAGATTGACTCTACTTTGAGGAGGCAGTTCTTCCCCAGTCATCTTTTGAGTGCCTTCCAACCGGGAGTGGGCGGGGGGGGGGCCTCATCTTCCAGCACTTTATCAGGCAATGTTCCATTGCTATTCATAAGGTTTTCATTTGCTAATTCTTTTCAGAAGGAGACTGCCAAGTCCTTCTTCTTAGTCTGTCTTAGTCTAGAAGCTCAGCTGAAACCTGTCCTTCATGGGTGACCCTGCTGGTATCTGAATAGTGGTGGCAAAGCTTCCAACATCACAGTAACATGCAAGCCCCAACAGTAAGACATGTGGGGGAAAACATAGTTACAACTGCTAAATATGAGAAAAGGTTTTTTAAAATTGTGTTTTAGGTTTACAGTGCAAATTAATTTCTTACTCAAAACTTTATACATAAATTGTTTTGTGACACTGGTTGTAATTCCCACAATGTGTCAGCACTCTCCCCCTTTCTCTTTACACCTGGGTTCCCTTTGTCCATTTTTCCAGGTTTCCTGTCCCTTCCTGTATCCTTATCTTTGCTTTTTGACAAGTGTTGCCCGTTAGGCCTCTTATACTTGAGAGAACTAAGAAGCATGTTTCTCATGTGTGTTATTTTTTGTCTTATCTTTGCCTGAAAGGTGGGCTTCAGGAGTAGCTTCAGTTCTCAGTTAGCAGAGTGTCTGTGGGCCATATTTTTGGGGGTTCTTCCAGTGTCAGACCAATAAGTCTGGTCCTTTTTTTTTTTAGAAATTTGAATTTTGTTCCACATTTTTCTCTTGCTTTGTCAGTCTGGAACCCTCTATTGTGACCCCTGTCAGGGCAGTTGGTGTTGGTAGCTGGGCACCATCTATTTCTTCTGGGATCAGGCCAGTGGAGGCTGTGGTTCATGTGGTTATTTAGCCCTTTGGACTGATATTTTCCTTGTGGCTTTGGTTTTCTTCATTCTCCTTTCTTCTGAACATCATGGGACCAATAGATGTATTTTAGATGGCTGTTTCCAAGCTTTTAAGAACCCAGATGCTAGTCGCTAAAGTAGGATGTTGAACATTTTTTTTTATGAACTATATTATGCCAGTTGATCTAGATGTCCCCCAAGACCATGGTCCCCAGCCTTTAGTCCCTGTAATATGGTCCCTCAAGGTGTTTGGATGTATCTGGGAGCTCTAGGAGTCCTGGTAGCACAGCAGTTAAGTTCGGATACAAATCACAAAGTCAGGAGTTTGAATCCACCAGCTGCTCTTCGGAAACCCTATGGGGCAGTTCTGCTGTCCTACGGGGTCACTGTGTGTCGGAATCAACTCAATGGCAATGGGTTTGGTTTTCTTTTATTGTGGTTTAGGAAGCCTTGCCTTTGTCAAGTTGTGCTGACTTTCCCTATATTGTGTGTTGTCTTTCCTTCACCAAAGTTAACACTTCTCTACAATCTAGTGATTTCTCCTCCCTGTCCTTTCCCTCCCTCATAACCGTCAAAGTTTTTTTTTTCTATAAGATTTTCTTGAGTTTTTTTTTTTTTTTATAATAACTTTTATTAAGCTTCAAGTGAACGTTTACAAATCCAATCAGTCTGTCACATATAAGTTTACATACATCTCACTCCCTACTCCCACTTACTCTCCCCGTCTTGAGTCAGCCCTTTCAGTCTCTCCTTTCTTGACCATTCTGCCGGCTTCCCTCTCTCTCTATCCTCCCATCCCCCCTCCAGGCAAGAGTTGCCAACACAATCTCAAGTGTCCACCTGATATAATTAGCTCACTCTTCATCAGCATCTCTCTCCCACCCGCTGACCAGTCCCTTTCATTTCTGATGAGTTGTCTTCGGGGATGGTTCCTGTCCTGTGTCAACTGAAGGTCTGGGGAGCATGGCCGCCGGGATTCCTCCAGTCTCAGTCAGACCATTAAGTTTGGTCTTGTTATGAGAATTTGGGGTCTGCATCCCACTGATCTCCTGCTCCCTCAGGGGTCCTCTGCTGAGCTCCCTGTCAGGGCAGTCATCGATTGTGGCCGGGCACCAACTAGTTCTTCTGGTCTCAGGATGATGTAGGTCTCTGGTTCATGTGGCCCTTTCTGTCTCTTGGGCTCTTAGTTGTCATGTGGGCTTGGTGTTCTTCATTTTCCTTTGCTCCAGGTGGGTTGAGACCAATTGCTGCATCTTAGATGGCTGCTTGTTAGCATTTAAGACCCCAGACGCCACATTTCAAAGTGGGATGCAGAATGATTTCATAATAGAATTATTTTGCCAATTGACTTAGAAGTCCCCGCAAACCATGCTCCCCAGACCCCCGCGCTTGCTCCGCTGACCTTTGAAGCATTCATTTTATCCCGGAAACTTCTTTGCTTTTGGTCCAGTCCAATTGAGCTGACCTTCCATGTATTGAGTGTTGTCTTTCCCTTCACCTAAAGCAGTTCTTATCTACTGATTGATCAATAAAAAACCCTCTCCCACTCTCCCTCCCTCCCCCCCTCGTAACCACAAAAGTATGTGTTCTTCTCAGGTTTACTATTTCTCAAGATCTTATAATAGTGGTCTTATACAATATTTGTCCTTTTGCCTCTGACTAATTTCGCTCAGCATAATGCCTTCCAGGTTCCTCCATGTTATGAAATGTTTCAGAGATTCGTCACTGTTCTTTATCGATGCGTAGTATTCCATTGTGTGAATATACCACAATTTATTTACCCATTCATCCGTTGATGGACACCTTGGTTGCTTCCAACTTTTTGCTATTGTAAACAGAGCTGCAATAAACATGGGTGTGCATATATCTGTTTGTATGAAGGCTCTTGTATCTCTAGGGTATATTCCTAGGAGTGGGATTTCTGGGTTGTATGGTAGTTCTATTTCTAACTGTTTAAGATAACGCCAGATAGATTTCCAAAGTGGTTGTACCATTTTACATTCCCACCAGCAGTGTATGAGAGTTCCAATCTCTCCGCAGCCTCTCCAACATTTATTATTTTGTGTTTTTTGGATTAATGCCAGCCTTGCTGGTGTGAGATGGAATCTCATCGTAGTTTTAATTTGCATTTCTCTAATGGCTAATGATCGAGAGCATTTTCTCATGTATCTGTTGGCTGCCTGAATATCTTCTTTAGAGAAATGTGTGTTCATATCCTTTGCCCACTTCTTGATTGGGTTGTTTGTCTTTTTGTGGTTGAGTTTTGACAGAATCATGTAGATTTTAGAGATCAGGCGCTGGTCGGAGATGTCATAGCTGAAAATTCTTTCCCAATCTGTAGGTGGTCTTTTTACTCTTTTGGTGAAGTCTTTAGATGAGCATAGGTGTTTGATTTTTAGGAGCTCCCAGTTATCGGGTTTCTCTTCATCATTTTTGGTAATGTTTTGTATTCTGTTTATACCTTGTATTAGGGCTCCTAGGGTTGTCCCAATTTTTTCTTCCATGATCTTTATCGTTTTAGTCTTTATGTTTAGGTCTTTGATCCACTTGGAGTTAGTTTTTGTGCATGGTGTGAGGTATGGGTCCTGTTTCATTTTTTTGCAAATGGATATCCAGTTATGCCAGCACCATTTGTTAAAAAGGCTATCTTTTCCCCAGTTAATTGACACTGGTCCTTTGTCAAATATCAGCTGCTCATACGTGGATGGATCTATGTCTGGGTTCTCAATTCTGTTCCATTGGTCTATTTGTCTGTTGTTGTACCAATACCAGGCTGTTTTGACTACTGTGGCTGTATAATAGTTTCTGAAGTCAGGAAAGGTGAGGCCTCCCACTTTCTTCTTCTTTTTCAGTAGTGCTTTGCTTATCCGGGGCTTCTTTCCGTTCCATATGAAATTGGTGATTTGTTTCTCTATCCCCTTAAAATATGACATTGGAATTTGGATCGGAAGTGCGTTAAATGTATAGATGGCTTTTGGTAGAATAGACATTTTTACTATGTTAAGTCTTCCTATCCATGAGCAAGGTATGTTTTTCCACTTAAGTATGTCCTTTTGAATTTCTTGTAGTAGAGCTTTGTAGTTTTCTTTGTATAGGTCTTTTACATCCTTGGTAAGATTTATTCCTAAGTATCTTATCTTCTTGGGGGCTATTGTGAATGGTATTGATTTGGTTATTTCCTCTTCGGTGTTCTTTTTGTTGATGTAGAGGAATCCAAGTGATTTTTGTATGTTTATTTTATAACCTGAGACTCTGCCAAACTCTTCTATTAGTTTCAGTAGTTTTCTGGAGGATTCCTTAGGGTTTTCTGTGTATATAATCATGTCATCTGCAAATAGTGATAACTTTACTTCTTCCTTGCCAATCCGGATACCTTTTATTTCTTTGTCTAGCCTGATTGCCCTGGCTAAGACTTCCAACACGATGTTGAATAAGAGCGGTGATAAAGGGCATCCTTGTCTGGTTCCCGTTCTCAAGGGAAATGCTTTCAGGTTCTCTCCATTTAGAGTGACATTGGCTGTTGGCTTTGCATAGATGCCCTTTATTATGTTGAGGAATTTTCCTTCAATTCCTATTTTGGTAAGAGTTTTTATCATAAATGGGTGTTGGACTTTGTCAAATGCCTTTTCTGCATCAATTGATAAGATCATGTGGTTTTTGTCTTTTGTTTTATTTATGTGATGGATTACATTAATGGTTTTTCTGATATTAAACCAGCCTTGCATACCTGGTATAAATCCCACTTGATCAGGGTGAATTATTTTTTTGATGTGTTGTTGGATTCTATTGGCTAGAATTTTGTTGAGGATTTTTGCATCCATGTTCATGAGGGATATAGGTCTATAATTTTCTTTTTTTGTAATGTCTTTACCTGGTTTTGGTATCAGGGAGATGGTGGCTTCATAGAATGAGTTGGGTAGTATTCCGTCATTTTCTATGCTTTGGAATACCTTTAGTAGTAGTGGTGTTAACTCTTCTCTGAAAATTTGGTAGAATTCTGCAGTGAAGCCGTCCGGGCCAGGACTTTTTTTTGTTGGGAGTTTTTTGATTACCGTTTCAATCTCTTTTTTTGTTATGGGTCTATTTAGTTGTTCTACTTCTGAATGTGTTAGTTTAGGTAGGTAGTGTTTTTCCAGGAATTCATCCATTTCTTCTAGATTTTCAAATTTGTTAGAGTACAATTTTTCATAATAATCTGAAATGATTCTTTTAATTTCATTTGGTTCTGTTGTGATGTGGTCCTTCTCATTTCTTATTCGGGTTATTTGTTTCCTTTCCTGTATTTCTTTAGTCAGTCTAGCCAATGGTTTATCAATTTTGTTAATTTTTTCAAAGAACCAGCTTTTGGCTTTGTTAATTCTTTCAATTGTTTTTCTGTTCTCTAATTCATTTAGTTCAGCTCTAATTTTTATTATTTGTTTTCTTCTGGTGCCTGATGGATTCTTTTGTTGCTCACTTTCTATTTGTTCAAGTTGTAGGGACAGTTCTCTGATTTTGGCTCTTTCTTCTTTTTGTATGTGTGCATTTATTGATATAAATTGGCCTCTGAGCACTGCTTTTGCTGTGTCCCAGAGGTTTTGATAGGAAGTATTTTCATTCTCGTTGCTTTCTATGAATTTCCTTATTCCCTCCTTGATGTCTTCTATAACCCAGTCTTTTTTCAGGAGGGTATTGTTCATTTTCCAAGTATTTGATTTCTTTTCCCTCGTTTTTCTGTTATTGATCTCTAGTTTTATTGCCTTGTGATCTGAGAAGATGCTTTGTAATATTTCGATGTTTTGGACTCTGCAAAGGTTTGTTTTATGACCTAATATGTGGTCTATTCTAGAGAATGTTCCATGTGCGCTGGAAAAAAAAGTATATTTTGCAGCAGTTGGGTGGAGAGTTCTGTATAAGTCAATGAGGTCAAGCTGGTTGATTGCTGTAATTAGATCTTCCGTGTCTCTGTTGAGCTTCTTACTGGATGTCCTGTCCTTCTCCGAAAGTGGTGTGTTGAAGTCTCCTACTATAATTGTGGAGGTATCTATCTCGCTTTTCAGTTCTGTTAAAATTTGATTTATGTATCTTGCAGCCCTGTCATTGGGTGCGTAAATATTTAATATGGTTATGTCTTCCTGATCAATTGTCCCTTTTATCATTATATAGTGTCCTTCTTTATCCTTTGTGGTGGATTTAAGTCTAAAGTCTATTTTGTCAGAAATTAATATTGCTACTCCTCTTCTTTTTTGCTTATTGTTTGCTTGATATACTTTTTTCCATCCTTTGAGTTTTAGTTTGTTTGAGTCTCTAAGTCTAAGGTGTGTCTCTTGTAGGCAGCATATAGATGGATCGTGTTTCTTTATCCAGTCTGTGACTCTCTGTCTCTTTATTGGTGCATTTAGTCCATTTACATTCAGGGTAATTATAGATAAATAAGTTTTTAGTGCTGTCATTTTGATGCCTTTTTATGTGTGTTGTTGACAATTTCATTTTTCCACATACTTTTTTGTGCTGAGGCGTTTTTCTTAGTAAATTGTGAGATCCTCATTTTCATAGTGTTTGACTTTATGTTAGTTGAGTCGTTACGTTTTTCTTGGTTTTTGTCTTGAGTTATAGAGTTGTTATACCTTTTTGTGGTTACCTCATTATATACCCCTATTTTTCTAAGTAAAAACCTAACTTGTATTGTTCTATATCGCCTTGTATCACTCTCCATATGGCAGTTCAATGCCTCCTGTATTTAGTCCCTCTTTTTGATTATTGTGATCTTTTACCTATTGACTTCCATGATTCCCTGTTATGTGTATTTTTTTTTTTTTTAATTAACCTTAATTTGTTTGTTTTTGTGATTTCCCTGTTTGAGTTGATATCAGGACGTTCTGTTTTGTGACCTTGTGTTGTGCTGATATCTGATATTATTGGTTCTCTGACCAAACAATATCCTTTAGTATTTCTTGTAGCTTTGGTTTGGTTTTTGCAAATTCTCTAAACTTGTGTTTGTCTGTAAATATCTTAATTTCGCCTTCATATTTCAGAGAGAGTTTTGCTGGATATATGATCCTTGGCTGGCAGTTTTTCTCCTTCAGTGTTCTGTATATGTCGTCCCATTCCCTTCTTGCCTGCATGGTTTCTGCTGAGTAGTCAGAACATATTCTTATTGATTCTCCCTTGAAGGAAACCTTTCTTTTCTCCCTGGCTGCTTTTAAAATTTTCTGTTTATCTTTGGTTTTGGTGAGTTTGATGATAATATGTCTTGGTGTTTTTCTTTTTGGATCAATCTTAAATGGGGTTCGATGAGCATCTTGGATAGATATCCTTTCGTCTTTCATGATGTCAGGGAAGTTTTCTGTCAGAAGTTCTTCAACTATTTTCTCTGTGTTTTCTGTCCCCCCTCCCTGTTCTGGGACTCCAATCACCCGCATGTTATCCTTCTTGATAGAGTCCCACATAATTCTTAGGGTTTCTTCATTTTTTTTAATTCTTTTATCTGATTTTTTTTCAGCTATGTTGGTGTTGATTCCCTGGTCCTCCAGATGTCCCAGTCTGCATTCTAATTGCTCGAGTCTGCTCCTCTGACTTCCTAGTGTGTTGTCTAATTCTGTTATTTTATTGTTAATCTTTTGGATTTCTACATGTTGTCTCTCTATGGATTCTTGCAACTTATTAATTTTTCCAGTATGTTCTTGAATAATCTTTTTGAGTTCTTCAACAGTTTTATCAGTGTGTTCCTTGGCTTTTTCTGCAGATATCCTAATTTCATTTGTGATATCATTAAGCATTCTGTAAATTAGTTTTTTATATTCTGTATCTGATAATTCCAAAATTGTATCTTCATTTGGGAAAGATTTTGATTCTTTTGTTTGGGGGGTTGGAGAAGCTGTCCCGGTCTGCTTCTTTAAGTGATTTGATATGGATTGTTGTCTCCGAGCCATCACTGGGAAACTAGTTTTTCCAGAAAATCCGCTAAAAAAAAACTGCAGTCAGATCCCTATCAGAGTTCTCCCTTTGGCTCAGGCTATTCAGATGTTAATGAAGCCGCCTGCGTGCAGTCCAAATCCCTGCGGGACGGTTCCCCGGCTCGGATGCTGCTCTTTCTGCTCCAAGATCAGTCACTGTCTCCCGGGGACTTCTCCTACCGGCTGCGTCCCACGCCGCCCGTGGAACCGGCTGGTCCCCCTCCCGGGGTTAGTTCAGGGGGGTGGAGCAGGTCTCTGTGCTTGTGCCGTACCTGACTGGTACGCTGGCTCCAGGCTCTGGAAACAATCGCTGCTTCCCCGTATTAGTTCGTTCTCCGTCTCTAAATCTGTGTTTGTTGTTCAGGGTTCGTAGATTGTTATGTATGTGATCGATTCACTTGTTTTTCCGTGTCTTTGTTGTAAGAGGGATCCGAGGTAACGTCTGCCTAGTCCGCCATCTTGGCTCCGCCCCTTGAGTTTTTATAATAGTAGTCTCATACAATATTTTTCCTTTTGTCATTGACTTATTTTACTCAGCGCAGTGATCTCCACTTTTCATCCATTTTGTGACATGTTTTGCGGATTCATCATTGTTCTTTATTGTTGCATAGTGTTCCATTGTGTGTATGTACCATAATGTTTATCCATTCTTCTGTTGATTGCCACTTAGGTTGTTTCCATCTTTTTGCTATTGTGAATAATACTGCAATGAACATGGGTGTACATATGTCCATTTCTGTGATGGATCTTATTTCTCTAAGATATGTTTCTAGGAGTGGGGTTGATGGATTGTGTAGTATTTATGTCCAGCTTTTTTTTGTGTGTGTGTGTGTGTGCTTTAGATGAAGGTTTACAGAGCAGATTAGTTTCTCATTAAACAGTTAATACACATATTGTTTTGTGACATCGGTTGCCAACCTCATGGCATGTCAACATTTTACCTTCCTTGATCTTGGGTTTCCCATTACCAGCTTTCCATCCCCTCCTGCCTTCTCATCCTTGTCCCCGAGCTGGTGTGCTCATTTAGTCTCATTTTGTTTTATGGACCTGTTTAATCTTTGACTGAAGGGTGAACCTCAGGAATGACTTCAGTACTGAGTTGAAAGGGTGTCTGGAGGCTATACTCTCAGGGTCTCTCAGTCTCTGTCAGACCAGTAAGTCTGGTCTATTTTGGTGAGTTAGGATTTTGTTCTACATTTTTCTCCAGCTCTGTCCACGACCCTGTATTGTGATTCCTGTCAGAGCAGTTGGTGGTGGTAGCCAGTCATCATCTAGTTGTGGTGGACTCAGTCTGGTGGAGGCTGTGATAGTTGTGGTTCATTAGTCCTTTGGATTAATCTTTCTCTTGTGTCTTTGGTGTTCTTCATTCTCTCTTGCTCCAGATGGGGTAGGATCAGTGCAGTATCTTAGATGGCCACTCATAAGCTTTTAAGACCCCAGATGCTATTTACCAAAGTAGGATGTACAACATTTTCTTTATAAACTATGTTATGCCAATTGAGGTAGATGTCCCCTGAGATCATGCTCCCCAACTCTCAGCCCATTAATTCAGTCCCTCAAGGAGCTTGAATATGTTTGTGAAGCTTCCATGACTTTGCCTTGGTCAAACTGTGCTGGCTTCCCCAATATTGTGTACTGTCTTACCCTTCACCAAAGCCACCACTTATCTTTTGTCTATGTAGGGTTTTTCCCTTCTCACCCCTGCCCCTACCACTAGTAACCATCAAGGATTTTCTTTCTGTGTGTAAATCTTTTCATTAGTTTTAATAATAGTGGTCTCATACAGTATTTATCCTTTTGTGGCTGATTTATTTCACTCAGCATAATGCCCTACAGATTCATCCATGTTGTGAGATGTTTTGCAGATTCATCATTATTCTTTATTGTTGGTTGTATTCCATTGTGTTTATGTACCATAATTTGTTTATCCATTCATCTGCTGATGAGTGACTTTTTGGTATTGTGAATAATGCTGCAATGAACATGGGTGTGCATATGTCTATTCATATGACAACTGTTATTTCTCTAGGATACATTCCTAGAAGTAGGATTACTGGATCTTATGGTATTTCTATTTCTAGCTTTTTAAGGAGGCTCCATATTGTTTTCCATAGTGGTTGTACCATTTTACATTCCCACCAGCAGAGCATAAGACTTCTAATCTCCCTGCAATCTCTTCAGCTTTTGTTTTTTCTGTCTCTTTGGTTAGTGGCAGTAATGTCAGGGTGAGATGGTATCTCATTGTAGTTTTGATTACCATTCCTCTAGTGGCTAGTGATTATGAGCATTTTCTCATGTGTCTTTTTAGCTGCTTGGATGTCTTCTTTGGTAAAGTATCTGTTCATATCCTTTGCCCATTTGTTAACAGCATTATTTGTCTTTTTGTTATTGAGGTATTGAAGTATTCTATAGATTTTAGAGATTAGATCCTTGTCAGATATGTAGTAGCCAAATTTTTTTCTCATCCTGCATCTTCTCTTTTTTACCTTTTTTGGTGAAGTCTTTTGATGAGCATAAGTGTTTAATTTTCAGGAGCTCCCAGTTGTCTAGTTTATCTTCTGGTGTTTGTGCATTGTTAGCTATGGTTCGCATTAAATTTATGCCCCTCATTGTCCCTAATTTTTCTTGCATTAATTGTTCTAGGTTTTATAATTAGGTCTTTGGTCCATTTTAGTTAGTTTTCGTGTATGGTATGAGGTATGGTTCTTGATTCTTTTTTTTTTTTTTTACAGGTGGATATCCAGTTTTGCCAGCACCATTTGTTAAAAAGAGTGTATTTCCCCATTTAATGGACTTTGGTCCTTTGTTAAAGATCAGCTGACCATAGGTGGATGGACTTACATCTGGGTTCTGGATTCTGTTCCATTGGTCTATGTATCTGCCGTTGTACCAGTACCAGGCTGTTTTGCCTACTGTGGGTGGAGAAAAGACATTTTTAAGCAAAGACAACTAACATATTCAAACCAGAACCTTGAACTGGTTCATTCTGGTTTGACCTACTGTTGAAAATTTGATTTTCCATCCCAGATATGCTGAATCAGAATCTACATTTTAAGAAGATCCCAAGGTGATTCTTATGTATCTTGTTAAAATGTAGGTTCTGATTCAGTATACTTGGGGTCCCCACCCTAGTGCCGTCGAGTCAATTCTGACTCATAATGACCCTATAGGACAGAGTAGAACTGCCCCATAGAGTGTCCAAGGAGCGCCTGGTGGATTCGAACTGCCAACCCTTTGGTTAGCAGCTGTAGCACTTAACCTCTATGCCACCAGGGTTTCCATATTTGGGGTAGAAATGTAAATTATTAGCAGAGGATTGAAGCAGAATGAAGCAGTTTGAAGCAGTTAAGCTAATCTTTTCTATCCTCAGTTCTTGTTGTGACTCTGGAAACACAATACCTTCAGCACTGTTTATCGACATGCATCAGCCCGTGCACTCTTTTTTCCCTTAAAAAAAATCTTTACGTTAAAACAACATGCAAACAAGTATATTTATTATGACTGGAAGTTAGCTCAGCACACCACAGAAAGGAGTCTCAAGTTTATTTTCTCACATAATCCTATTATTTTCTATTTTGATATAAAAGAGAATAGTTACATTTAAGAACAAAAACCTGGAACCAAAGCTGAGAGGCAACATGAAGGTCATCTTGTCATACCATTCTCAAGAGCTTATGCTCTTTTTTAGTCCTGCTATAAAACCTCCCCAAGACCATTGGCTTTTTTTTTTTTTTTCTCCAACAGTTATTTATTTATTTTGCTGTTGAGTCAATTCTGACCCTACAGGACAGAGTAGAACTGCCCCATAGGTTTTTTTTTTTTTTTTAATAACTTTTATTAAGCTTCAAGTGAACGTTTACAAATCCAATCAGTCTGTCACATATAAGTTTACATACATCTCACTCCCTACTCCCACTTGCTCTCCCCCTCTTGAGTCAGCCCTTTCAGTCTCTCCTTTCTTGACAATTTTGCCGGCTTCCCTCTCTCTCTATCCTCCCATCCCCCCTCCAGACAGGAGTTGCCAACACAATCTCAAGTGTCCACCTGATATAATTAGCTCACTCTTCATCAGTGTCTCTCTCCCACCCGCTGACCAGTCCCTTTCATGTCTGATGAGTTGTCTTCGGGGATGGTTCCTGTCCTGTGCCAACAGAAGGTCTGGGGAGCATGGCCGCCGGGATTCCTCTAGTCTCAGTCAGACCATTAAGTTTGGTCTTTTTATGAGAATTTGGGGTCTGTATCCCACTGATCTCCTGCTCCCTCAGGGGTCCTCTGCTGTGCTCCCTGTCAGGGCAGACCATTGGCTTTTTATTGGCTGGAAAAACTCTATGGCCACAGAGAACCCAGTGTCTCAAGAGTTGGCTCATTAAATCTTGAAATATTTATTGGAAGGTTATTTATCACAAAGATAGGTAAGTAGGTATGTAGGTAGACAGATACACACACAGACACATACACACGTATACACACCCTTTATAATTCTCACCTCGAGGCATTTATAAACATTGTGTGTTGGATTCTTGTAAACTCAGTGCCCTCAAAATGTTGTTGTCACTTCAATTATTTTGCCTTCCTTTTTCTGGTAAAGACTCTCACCCTCATGATTTCTTCTCTGGGAAATTTTACATATTTGTCTTCTTCTGCATTTCTACTACTACCAAAATTATTTTTCTTTTCTTTCTCAGTAAAAGAGTATAATTTTTTATTATTGCTAGCAGGATCATAAGAAAGATAAATTCATTCATTCAATAAATATTTATTCAGAGCCAGACATTCTTTGGGGCTCTGAGGGTGCACAAGTGAACAAAACAAACTTCTCTGACATTGTAGATGTTCTGCCACCTGCCCCTGTGTTAACCTGTCTGCTTCTTATGCTGCCAAACTTTGCACAGGTGCTCTAAGCACATTGTTGTTGTTGTTGTTAGGTGCTGTTGAGTCGGTTCCGACTCATAGTGACCTTATGTGCAACAGAACGAAACACTGCCCGGTCCTGAGCCATCCTTACAATCGTTGTTATTCTTGAGCTCATTGTTGCAGCCACTGTGTCAGTCTACCTCGTTGAGGGTCTTACTCTTTTCCACTGACCCGGTACTCTGCCAGTCATGATGTCCTTCTCCAGGGACTGATCCCTCCTGACAACATGTTCAAAGTATGTAAGACGCAGTCTCGCCATCCTTGCTTCTAAGGAGCATTCTGGTTGTGCTTCTTCTAAGACAGATTTGTTTGTTCTTTTGGCAGTCCATGGTATATTCAATATTCTTCGCCAACACCACAATTCAAAGGTGTCAATTTTCCTTCGGTCTTCCTTATTCATTGTCCAGCTTTCACATGCATATGATGCGATTGAAAACACCAGGGCTTGGGTCAGGCGCTCCTTAGTCTTCAAGGTGACATCTTTGCTCTTCAACACTTTAAAGAGGTCCTCTGCATTGATTTACCCAATGCAATGCATCTTTTTGATTTCTTGACTGCTGCTTCCATGGCTGTTGATTGTGGATCCAAGTAAAATGAAATCCTTGACAACTTCAGTCTTTTCTCTGTTTATCATGATGTTGCTCATTGGCCCAGTTGTGAGGATTTTCATTTTCTTTATGTTGAGGTGCAATCCATACTGAAGGCTGTGGTCTTTGATCTTCATTAGTAAGTGCTTCAAGTCCTCTTCACTTTCAGCAAGCAAGGTTGTGTCATCTGCATAACGCAGGTTGTTAATGAGTCTTCCTCGAATCCTGATGCCCCATTCTTCTTCATATAGTCCAGCTTCTCGTATTATTTGCTCAGCATACAGATTGAATAGATATAGTGAAAGAATACAACCCTGATGCACACCTTTCCAGACTAAGCATGTATGCACGTGTAATTCCCTTGGATGTTAAGAGTGAGAAAGTCTTGAAGTTCTGTAATTTATGGGGTCTTAATTATTGTTATATTATAAATAACAGTGAGGCAAAAGTAAGAAATGCCTCATAAGCTGTGTATTATCGATGAAGACTGGGTGTTTTTTCCCTCCCATAATCTTAGCAGATTCACCTTTATCTCTTGATTCTCAACATCTTAGTGCTTTGGTTCTCCACCTCCCCAACCTGTTCTTTTGAAGGTACCATCTTCCTATTTCAAGAGCTCAGAACTTTGTTCTGGTTTGAACTAGAAATGTTCAGTGCGTCATAGTCCGTCCTCTGGACTGCCTCTTCAATTTTCTTTACCTCTTAGAACATGATAAACAATATCTGTTTTTTTTTTTTTTTTATTGTGCTTTAGGTGACAGTTTATAGCTCAAGTTAATTTCTCATACAAAAATTTATAAACATATTGTTATGTGACCCTAGTTGCAATCCCCATAATGTGACAGCACACTCCCCTTTCCACTCTGGGTAAGAATAAGAAAATTAGAGCCCATACAAGTTATTTGCAGTTGGTGAATATAGCAGAGCTGGGTCTCAACTGATTCCTATTCTGGGACTTTTTCTACCTGGCCAGTTAGTCTGTTTAATTCAGTGCTTCTCAAACCTGCTACACATAAACATCTGGGGAGGTTAGGAAAAAAAAAAAAAGTTGCCACGAAGATGATGCCCACTCTTGGTGACCCCCTGTGTGTCAGAGTAGAACTGTGCTCCATAGTGTTTTCAATGGCTTGTGTTTTGGAAGTGGATTGCCAGGCCTTTCTTCCATGGTTTCTGTGGGTGTATTTGATTCTCCAACTTTTTGGTTAGCAGCTGTAAATGCATTAACTGCTTATACCATCAGGGACTCTGGGCGGTTGTAGACAACACTAAATGCCTGACCATGCCCGGACTGATTAATTCCAACTCACTGAGGGTAAGGCCCAGGCATGTGTATTTTTTGAAACTCCCCAGGTGATTCTAATGTTCATGCAGGGTTGAAAAACATTGCTCTAGTTAGATATCTATGTCTCCAAGCTGCTTTTATTTTTATTAAATCCAATTTCAGTGGTCCTAGAACCAAAGCAGTTTTCAAAAAAAAATTTTTTTCCCAGTGAAATTTTTTCTTTAACAGGAAAAAGCAGAGCTGTTCCGGGCTGAGCATGTGGAAGTCTATCTAACCAGGATCCCTGGGGCCCTATCTCAGAACGTATAAGGCCATTAGAGCACTGTTTGAGAACCCTTAGCCTAGGAATGGCATGCTGCAGTGCATGGTGTATAGTGTATGGATTACAGGGGCTTCTGGTTATTCATCCTGGGAGCTTTTAGGTCAACAGGGCAGGACCTGGGGGCAGAGTTCCAGAACAATTGTTTCTAGTTGTTACTGCTGTGCAAACATCACCATTTTTTATGTATACCATGATGTGAAAACTATTGGGAAGCACTGGCCTAGGAGATCATTTTTAGATAGATTTTGTCACCGTGGACTTGGCTACAGATTTTACAGCACAAACACTTTAACAAGTAATGGTGCAATGAACAATTTTGAGCATCTGTTGAAAAAAGAAATTGCAAATGTATCATTTCACTGCTTTTCCTTTCCCCTCCACCCTCACCTTTCTTTACATAGTAATACTTTCAGGTATATACTTGAAAATTAACCCACAACGAGTTGTAACAGGCGACAACCAAGGAATCCTTTTCTATTACTATTACTCAGGATTTCTCAGTGGGTATTAGCCTTGTTTATATGCATTTTTTACAGCAGATGCCTTTCTACCCAGAGTGGAATAGATCTTTGCATCCAGCTTGCCACCTGCTTGCAGAAATTCCCAGCAGGCATACACACACCTTGGGTCACTGATTCTCATCTCATTTCATGCATGTAATGAATTGCTGTTGGGTATCGTTTTGGGGTATGAGTGAATTTCAGCTGTCAGCTCTAGGGCAGCTAACCTAGAATTAGATCCTGCCATTTCAAATGCTATTTGTCTTCATTAGTCTTCACTCTTGCCCTATCTGTCCTATACACACAACGTGACCTGAATAGCTTAATTGTATCCGTGTGCTGGCAGGCATGCTAAGGCTGAAATACAGACAAACCTTCAAGACACTGTTACCTGTAAATCTAAGTAATATGAAGTCTGTTCTTTGTGTCATTTTGTTGTTTTTAATTTATCTGTTCTTTTGTTATTATCTTCTTGGTAATTTTCTACCAAGACTGCTTTTATCTTCATATTTTATTTTCCTATCACAAAAAGCATGGATGATAAACAACCACTTGGGCACCCTCCTGAAATTTTCCATTTAATTCAACACGTATTTAATAAATTTCAACTATCTCTTGGGTTATTACTCTACTAGATAATAGTTCTTTGAAGTCAGGGTGTATGTCTTAACCCTTGTTCATCCACTCAAATATAGTGCTTGATATACTGTATGCCCTTGAGTAAATGTAGTTAATGATAAACTAATAAACGAATGATGTGGAGAATACAAAATAAATATATGACAGATTAATTATTCTTGAGAATTAGAAAAATCTCTTTGCAGAGGAGATAGGCCCCTTTACTAGAAGCTTTACATATGTTGCCTATTTTAATTCTCTTAACATACTTGCTTGCTGAAAGTGAAGAGGACTTGAAGCACTTACTGATGAAGATTAAAGACTACAGCCTTCAGTATGGATTATACCTCACATAAAGAAAACAAAAATCCCCACCACTGGACCAATAAGCAACATCATGATAAACAAAGAAAATACTGAAGTTGTCAAGGATTTCATTTTATTTGGATCCACAATTAACACTCATGGAAGCAGCATTCAGGAAATCAAACAACGTGTTACATTGTGCAAATCTGCTGCAAAAGACCTCTTTAAAAATGTTAAAAAGCAAATACATCACTTTGAGGACTAAGATGGGCCTGACCCAAACCATGGTATTTTCAATTGCCTCATATGCATGTGAAAGCTGGACAATCAATAAGGAAGCCTGAAGAATAATTGATGCCTTTGAATGATGGTGTTGGGAAAGAATATTGAATATGCCATGGACTGCCAAAACAATGAACAAGTCTGTCTTGTAAGAAGTACAGCCAGAGTGCTCCTTGGAAGCAAGGATAGCAAGACTTCGTCTCACGTAAGTGGATACGTTATCAGGAGGACTAGTCTCTGGAGAAGGACATCATGCTTGGTAAAGTAGAGGGTCAGTGAAAAAGAGGAAGACCTTTGATGAGATTGATTGACACAGTAACTTCTAGATCTAATATTCTGTTATTCTACTGTGAAATATGCATAAAAACAGATTTTTGGCAAATTTGACTTTTTTGGTAATTTTTTAGAATATAAATTAGGCAATAACCATCACATGTCTGTCAGTTTGTCCTACTGTGGTGGGTTGCTTGTTGCTCTGTTGCTGGAAGCTATGCCACTGATATTTAAAATACCAGCTGGGTCACCCATGGTAGACAGGTTTCAGCAGAGCTTCCAGACTAAGGCAAGCTGGAAAGAAGGACTTAGTGGGCTACTTCTGAAAAAAATGGCCAGTGAAAACTTCATGAATAGCAGCAGAACACTATCTGATATTGTGCAGGAAGATGAGCCCCTCAGGTTGGAAGGCACTCAAAATATGACTGGGGAAGAGCTGCCTTCTCAAAATAGAGTTGACCTTAATAATACGGATAGAGACGGGCTTTTGGGACCTACATTTGCTGATGTGGCATGACTCAAAATGGGAAGAAACAGCTGAAAACATCTATTAATAATCAGAACAGGAAATGTACAGAGGACGAATCTAGGAAAATTAGAAGTCATCAAAAATCAAATGGGACACATAAAGATCAATGCCTTTGCCATTAGTGAGCTGAAATGGACTGGTATTGGCCATTTTGAATCAGACAACCTTATGGTCTACTATGCCGGGAATGACAAATTGAAGAGGAATGGCGTTGCATTCATCATCACAAAGAACATTTCAAGATCTATCCTGAAGTACAACTCTGTCAGTGGTAGGATAATATCTATATGCCTACAAGGAAGACAGTTAATATGACTATTATTCAAATTTATGCAGCAACCACTAATACCAAAGAAGAGGACACTGAAGATTTTTACTACCTTCTGCAATTTGAAATTGACCAAACCTGCAATCAAGATGCTTTGATAATTACTGGTGATTGGAATGTGAAAGTTGGAAACAAAGAAGAAGGATCGGTAGCTGGAAAAATATGGCCTTGGTGGTAGAAACAATGCTAGAAATAGCGTGATAGAATTTTGCAAGATTAATGACTTCTTCATTGCAAATACATTTTTTAACAAAGTAAGTGGCAACTATACATGCGTAACATTGACTAATCGTTGCCTTTGAATTATGGTGTTGGGAAAGAATATTGAATATGCCATGGACTGCCAGAAGAATGAACAAGTCTGTCTTGGAAGAAGTACAACCAGAATGCTCCTTAGAGGCAAGGATGGTGAGATTGTGTCTTGCATGCTTTGAATATGTTGTCAGGAGGGATCAGTCCCTGGAGAAGGGCATCAGCTTGGTAAAGTACAGGGTCAGTGGAAAAGAGGAAGACCCTCAAAGGATAGATTGACACAGTGGCTGCAACAATGAGCTCAAGCGTAACAACGATTGTAAGGATGGTGCAGGACCAGGCAGTGTTTCGTTCTGTGGTACATAGGGCCACCATGAGTTGGAGCCGACTTGATGGAACCTAACAACAACAACATACAAATGAACCTCACTGGATGAAAAACACAGGAATCATATTGACTACATCTGTGGAAAGAGTCACTGGAAAACTCAATACATCGGTCAGAACAAGGCTAGGGGCCGATTGTGGAACTGACCAACAATTGTTCATATGCAAATTTAAGTTGAAGCTGAAGAAAATTAAAACAAGTCCATGAGAACCAGAGTATGACCTTGAGTATTGTCATGGATTTAATTGTGCCTCTCAAAAATATGTGTCAATTTGGGTAGGCTGTGAATCCCAGTATTGTGTGATTGTCCACCATTTTTCATCTGGTGTGATTTCCCTAAGTGTTTTAAATCCTCTATGATGTTAATGAGGCAGGATTACAGCAGTTATATTAAAAAAAAAAAAAACTTTAGGCAGGACTAAATCTACAAGATTAAGTTGTGTCTTAATTCAACCTCTTTTGAGATATAAAAGAGAGAAGCAAGCAGAGAGACATGGGGACCTCATACCACCAAGAAACAAGAGCCAGGAGAATAGCACGTCCTTTGGTCTGGGGGACCCTGTGCTGAGAAGTTCCTCAACCAGGGAAGATTGATGACAAGGACCTTCCCCTAGAGCTAACACAGAGAAAAAGCCTTCCCATGGAGTTGACACCCTGAATTTGGACTTCTAGCCACCTAAACTATGAGAGAATAAATTTCTGTTTGTGAAAGTCATCTACTTGTGGTATTTCTGTTACAGCAGCACTAAATAACTAAGACAAGTATATCCCACCTGAATTTAGAGGCCATCTCAAGAATAGATTTGATGCATAGAACACTAATGACTGAACACCAGATGAGTTGTGGGATGACATCAAGGGCATCGTACATTAAGAAAGCAAAAGGTCCTTAAAAAGACAGGAAAGAAAGAAAAGACCAAAATGGACATCAGAAGAGACTCTGAAACTTTCTCTTGAATGTAGAGTAGCTAAAGCAAATGGAAGAAATGACGAAGTAAAAGATCTGAACTGAAGATTTCAAAGGGGAGTTCAAGAAGACAAAGTATTTTAATGAAATATGCAAAGACCTAGAGTTGGAAAACCAAAAGGGAAGAACACACTTAGCATTTCTCAAGCTGGAAGAACTGAAGGAAAATTCAAGCCTCGAGTTGCAATATTGAAGGATTATATGGGAAAAATATTGAATGACACAGGAAGCATCAAAAGAAGATGGAAGGAATACACAGAGTCACTATACCAAAAAGAATTTGTTGATGTTCATCCATTTCAGGAGGTAGCATATGATCAAGAACTGATGGTATTGAAGGAAGAAATCCAAGCCGCACTGAAGGCATTGGCAAAAAACAAGTCTCCAGGGATTGATGGAATACCAGTTGAGATATTTCAACAAACAGATGCAGCACTGGAAGTGTTCACTCATCTTTGCCACGAAATTTGGAAAACAGCTATGTGGCCAGCCAACTGAAAGAGATCCATATTTGTGCCCATTCCAAAGAAAGACGATTCAATAGAATGTGGAAATTATCAAACAATTTCATTAATATTGCACACAAGTAAAATTTTGCTAAAGAAAAATAAAAATGGTTGCAGCAGTACACCAACAGGGAACTGTCAGAAATTCAAGCCAGATTTAAAAGAGGACATGGAATGAGGGATATCATTGCTGATGTCAGATAGATCTTGGCTGAAAGCAGAGAATACCAGAAAGATGTTTACCTGTGTTTTATTGATTATGCAAAGGCATTTGACTGTGTGGATCATATAATAAATTATGGATAACATTGCAAAGAATGGAAATTTCAGAACACTTAATTGTACATAGACCAAGAGGCAGTTGTTTAAACAGAACAAGGCAATACTGTATGGTTTAAAATCAGGAAAGGTGTGCCTCAGGGTTGTATCCTTTTGCCATACTTACTCAGTCTCTATGCTGAGCAAATAATCGGAGAAACTGGACTATATGAAGACGAATGCAACTTCAGGATTGGAGAAAGACTTGTTAACAACCTGTGATATGCTGATGACAGAACCTTGCTTGCAGAAAGAGAAGAGGACTTGAAGTACTTACTGATGAAGATCAAAGACTATAGCTTTCAGTATGGATTACACCTCAAAATAGAAAACAAACGTCCTCACAACTGGAAACATAAGCAGCATCTTGATAAACAGAGAGCATATTTGATGTTGCCAAGGATTTCATTATACTTGGATCCACAATCAACACCCATGGAAGTAAAAAAAAAGTAGCAGTTAGGAAATCAAATGACGTATTGCATTGGGAAAATCTGCTGCAGAGGCCTCTTTAAAGTGTTGACTAGCAAAGATGCCACTCTGTGGACTAAGGTGTGCCTGACCCAAGTCATGATATTTTTAGTCACCTCATATGCATGCGAAGGCTGGACAATGAATAAGGAAGATCGAAAAAAAATTGACACATTTGAATTATGGTGTTGGCAAAAAATGTTGAATATTCCATGGACTGCCAGAAGAATGGACAAGTCTGTCTTGGAAGAAGTACAGCCAGAGTGCTCCTTGCAAGTGAGGATGGTGAGACTTTGTCTAATGTAGCTTGAACGTGTTATCAGGAGGGACCAGTTCCTGCAGAAGGATATCATGCTTGGTAAGGTAGAAGGTCAGAGAAAAAGAGGGAGACCCTTGATGAGATGGATTGACACTGGCTGCAACAATGGGCTCAAGCATAGCAACAGTTGTGATGATGGTGCTGGACTGGGCAGCATTTTGTTTTGTTGTATGTAGCGTCTCTATGAGTTGGAAGCGTCTCAACAGATCTAACAACTACAACAAATAGCCAATAATTTGTGTTTATATATTGACATGTCAGTGAGACTATTTAGAAATAAGGCAAATAAATGACTTATTAGGTATTATAGTCAGTTATAGAGACCAGTGTTCCAGATTGGAGTATTGCAACAGATCTTTTATGTCGTAGTAGAAAGCAAATTTACTTTGAAATAGAGCAAACTTACGTTTGAATTTCATGTCTATCGTTTATTACTTAAGTGACTTTAACCTTCTTGAGTTAACTAAGTGATCAATTGTTTCCACCTATGTGATCTTACAAATTATCCTATTTCATTTTTTTTACTGTAAAATATAAGTGCTGTTTTTATTTAGTTTACGATTAACAATCCTTAGAGTCATATGCCTAAGGGTTAATGAACAGGTTTGCATCATTTCTTTTATTGTTTTAATGAATCTAAATAGTTCTGTTAATTCGAAGGAATGACTCCCAAACATATATTGAATGTATTATAATTTTATTCATTTCCATAATTTGCAAGTTGAAAAGAAGTCCTTTTAGGGGGGTCGTTGTGAATGGAATAGGAATATGAAACTCAAGTTTATACCAAACACATGCATTTTAATAAAATCAATTATGACTTGGTGGGAGCAGCAGGGTGTGGTACTTGACAGCTTACACTTTGGAGTCAGCAGAAGGTGGAGTGAGTTTTAGCTCTGTCATTTGTTGGCTTACTTATTTGTTCAGCATAAGCGACTTGATCCAAAACGTGAGAAATGGACTGAGATAAGTTAGTTCTTACCTAAAATCACAAAGTTGTTACTGATAGTTAGGAGAGAAATGAAACGGTCTACCTTCCCAGTCTATACTTAAAAAAAAAAGTAGTTAAACATAACTAATGCCACTGAATTTTACATGTAAAGAATGTTGAAAGGGCAAATGTTTATTATATTAAAAAAGTAGCATATTTAACACCTCTGGTTTTATAAGTGACCTAAAATGTTAATCCTGGAAGCCCACTGGAGGCACTGTAATTGTCTAATCCTAGTGACCTGGTATGGTCAATGTCAGCTCCGGGTCTTGGTCCTTTTGATCTCTGTGTTTCTTCTTGCTCATCAGACACATGGATAGCATTGTGGGCTGTCAAGGCCCACTTGAGGTGTATTTTCCTCTAATGTTTGTCTTGAAGAGAACCTTTACTATGACTGGTGCTTCTAGTGGCATTTGAGAGCTGGTTGTATAATATTATTTTGTGGGATCCTAACCTCTTCAAGAAGGAGCCCTGGTGGTGCAGTGGTTAAGCAGTCAGCTGCTAACTAAAAGGTCGGCAGTTCTAACCCACTAGCCCCTCCATGGAAGAAAGATATGGAAGTCTGCTTCTGTAAAGATTACAGCCTTGGAAACCCTACAGGACAGTTCTTCTCTGTCCTATAGAGTTGCTATGAATCAGAATCCACTTGTTGGCACGGTAACCTCTTTAAGAAGTTTATTAATGGCAGGGAGACACTACATGATATGGTGGATCTTTTCTGAACGTTTCTGAAGCAGGGGGAATTAATCTGCCTCTCTGAGTGTTTTTTTAATACATTTTAGCTGGGATTATAGATTTGCTATTCTTTTCTCCCTGCTACCACGTGATCTAGTAAGCCCTGGTCCTGACATGAATTATAGATTATTCTAACTTGTATTTCCTCAAAGTTACTGGCCTCTGACATACTCCTTTAACATTCAGATAACACATGGAGTACCATGTGACATCGTTCTATTTGTACAATGTTCAAAAATTAATCAATACTGCATTCTTTTAGACATGTAGGATCTTACCAGTATGCAGTCTATAAATTTAAATGACCTTTGTTTTCAGTGATGATCTTAGTTTTTTCACACATTAGGTCCTGAGATCCCTGGAGACCCAAGTGCTAATTAATAGTGTCTGAAACTAGTAGAGTTTCTTACTATCGTTGTAAATAGCCCTGCTCTGAAGTTATATTTTCAATTTGATTCCATTCTGAACTCCATGCTTGTTCTGCAAAGGTTTGGTCAGTTACTTAGAAGATGGCTTTCCTTGTACTTTTGTAACAGTTATTTCTCACTGAAAGAAGTGTATTGAGAGAAACATTCTTTGAAGTCATCTCTGCATAGCACTAGCAATCCCCTGCTCTCCATCCCAATCCAAAGGTTGCAGACCGTTTGGGACATTCATGGTGAAGTTCCACAATTTCCAAGCTGGTCAAAGAAAACCGAAGAAATCCCCTCAAAAGAGATAGGAAAAATCCAGTTCCCAATTGGGAACTCAAGGCTCTTGTGGAGTTCCAGGATCACGTAAAGTTAATTAAGGCTTTGTCGTAAAGAGAAATAACAATACCTGATGTTTGGCTGGATCACACGCAGTTATATTCTCCACATGCAGCTAATGCTGTCCTGTGGGGCTGAGAGGTAGCTGCTCTGTCAGGTGCTTTGTTAGGTGGACAAATCAGGAAGGTAGAAATACTGGCTTTAGAATCAGACAAGCCTGCATTCAACTCTCATGAGCACTGCCATTTACTGGATATGTGACCTTGAAAAACTTATGTAAGTTCTCTAACCTCAGCGTCTCATCTGAAGGAGGATAATAATGCTATTTACTTCATGCGTATGTCATAATAATTGATAATATAAAGTGTCTAAAAGCTTAGCACAGTTCTGGCTTGTGATGGGTGCTTGTTAAGTAGAAGTTGTTATTATTAAGGAAAAAAATAGCTCAATCCTCTGAAAGACTTCTTAGGCTCTATGCTTATATTATTTGTAAAGTAACCAGAGACAATCTTATATCCTAACAAATGATGCCCCTAGTGATAAAGTATTTTCCAAATTCCAATTTTTTCTTTCAAAATGTGAAAGCCAATGTTAGTAGTAAAATATTTGAAATGGGACTGCCCCAAGAAGTAGTTGGAGTTGACTCCTGGTGATCATTAATATACCTCCATCTCAAAGAAAAGCCAGGGTTGAATACTACCTATTACTAGAAAGACTTGATTTATCACAGCTACAAATAGACCTCTCCTAATCGCACAATTGCCCAGTGGTTCCCAGAAAGGACTGTATTTACCAGTGTCAGAATGGTTTAGACCAAATAATTGGCTTCCTAAAGGAAGTACTGGGACAAATATCAGCACAGCATGTGTCGGATGTGTGCTGGCAGCTGCCTGAGAATTCTCCCCAATTTGGAATGTGCAGAAAGCTAGAGTGAGGGCCAGAAGCCAGTGACACATTCCATCACAGTTTCCTGATGCCCTGAAATACACCAGGATAGAGTGATCCAGCTGTTATTGTACATTCAGCTCACATTGTTGGGCATTTTTCTCCCTTGAATCCAGAGTGAACTACTAATAGCCCCACAGACTGGAGTTAAGCAGCTCTAAAGGAAGCGTAAATGTTACTTAAGATTACATTTCAGACCCCTGTGTCAATCAGCCAGACTTAATAGGATGCTGAGAACAAAGTCAGACAGGAAAAATAGATGCTGTAATGCTAGGGGATACAGAATATATTTTGTTTGTGGGTTCCATCTTAGGGAAATAGAAAGCTGGCCATTTCTACAGTAAGAATTGAAAACTGATACATAAAAATTTGTGGCATGCTTTCTTTGCTGGATATTTGCCTCTCTAGATTCTCTCTACACCTTTATCTTGCTCTGTGTTCCAGGAAGTTGACCTCTGTGGATTGTGTAAACCAGTTTCTTTTGCCTGTCAGCTTTTGGTACCAACAGGAGATTGGGGTGCAGGGGTGGGGGGTGGGAAGAGAGATTGGTGTGTTTGTTGCCTTGATCCGCTCTCTGCTGGCCATAGGCTGTGTATCCTGCCTAAGGCCACAAGTCCTGTTGGGTGACCCTTGTCTAGAACTTTAAGGGGTTTTCAGTAACCATTCCCTTTACTTGCTTCCTGTTGTTTCTTGCCCTGGGACGCTTCACCAGTGTGGTTTTCCCTTAATTTTTCATGACCATGGTATACAAAATGCCAGCTACACTTGAATGGATGTTCTTATTTGAACCAACAATAACTATAATAAAATAACAAGAAGGAAAATGAACTTCAGTGGTGCAAACATGATTTGTTGTTAGTTGCTGAACTTTATTTTTTTAATGGAAGGGTGCATAGATGAATCCGCACTGTGAGCTTTCTTTACCAAAGAATCCATCAAGATGGGGAATTAACTTATTTCAATAGCTGTGTAAAAATGTCAAAAATGTGTGATAAAGCACAATGCTAAGTTGCTTTCTATCACAAATCAGAGTGCAAGCATGCATGTGCAGAAGAATGAAAATGATGTGGGATCTGCGTAGAGTTTAGGATAATCGTAAATAAGCAAAATTTAATAGGGAAAACACTGATTCTTCCAGAGAAATTAAATTACATCATTTATCACTCGCTCCACATCCTAACTGCCAGTTTTGTCCAGGCTTTCAGGACCTGTCTTACCGTTGTTTACTGTGGAAGGGAGTTTGTTTAAGAAACAGACACTTCTTTGCAAAATTTTGGGTTTACTGGGTTATTATGGAGAACTTCCTCTCCTCATTAACATGAATTTACTTCTTAACTGGGCATTTAACCTCAAACTCTGGGAGTTTCTGTGGAACAGTGTAGTCACTGAAGAAGTTGAATAAAATTATATTGCTGGAAAGTTACTGGAATGGTAATTTCCCAAAATAAAAAGTTAAGATTTAGCCTTAAGAGCTGTAAAAGTAAGACAAACAGAATTTCAGTGCACCAAATAAGTAGTATCATACTGGAAAGAGTTAAAAAACAAAAAACACCAAAACCCTCCTTGTTGGGGAGGTCAAGGTAATTAGTAGGCTTTATCATAAAAAATGGAGTCTCTGGTTGGTATAAATGGTTAACAGCTAGTTCCCAGCTGCTAACCAAAGAGTTGGAGGTTTGAACCCACCCAGAGGCAACTTGGAAGAAAATCTTGGTTAACTACTTCCAAAAAGTCAGCCACTGAAAACTCTGTGGAGCACAGTTCTACTCTGACACACATGGAGTTGCCATTAATTGGAATTGACTTGGCGGCAACTGGTTATCATAAAAAATAAAAGAGAATACTTCTAAAATGCTATTTATCATCCTGTTACCAGAATAAGGTTCTTGCCTCTTACTGGCCAAGAATGAGCAGGTAAGGCATGTAGAGTTTTCCACATGAGCAAAGTTTTATTGAAGATGCTTGCAAGCGGAGATGAAGAGAGCCTAGAGCAACGCATACCCCTGTCTCACAGAACAAAAGAGGAGCCTGAGCTTTTCATGTTTATTCATGGACACAGGCAGGGATATGTTAACTAATGTGCTTGCACGGCTGCTTTCCAAGATGGTTCCTGTCCTGGAGGTCTCTGGGATTCATAGCAGGACTTATTATGAGTTTGTGCCTGCGCAGTCTCCCTCTCCCCAGGTTCAATTCCCCAGCTGGGGCTGTAGCCTTCACTGCCTCTGGTGGAAGTTCACACAGTGGTCACAGGTGGATGTTCTGCACATGTCCCTGGGCCTGGTTTTGTCTAGCTGCTTCTGAAAGGCAACTTTAAAGAAGTTTGTGGGCAATTTTTAGATACGCTGCCCCATTGTTCTGGGGAATGGCTTTGTCATTGCGTCCTGGCCCATTTCTTGTTACTTTGTTTGCAGATTTGGAGGCCCCTCTGTTCTTTGTCTTACTAAATCTCTAGGTTCTACGCTCAACCCCTATTACCTCCCTGATAGTATAGCCTGTTTCTCTTTCACTTGCTTCTCCTCTAACCGCACCAGTCTCTTCACTGTTTCTCAGACAGGCATCCTCTGATCTCAGGGCCTTTGCTCCCTGTCTTACTTTCTTCTCTGAGTCTTTTGTTTCCATCTTTCTCTTTTGTTCCAGACCAGTCGACACCAATAATTTTATCTTAGATGGCTACTCGAAAGCTTTTAAGACCCCAGACACTATTCATCACATTGAGATGTGTAATGTACATTTTATGAACTATATTATGCCAATTAGCTGAGTTGTCCAACAAGGCCATAGTTCTAAGCCTTCAAACCCAGAAAACCAATCTTGTGACATGTTTGTTTATGTCTAAAAAGTATCTGTAATTGTGTCCCTATGGGGTTTATTATATATACGAATATACATGCAAACACACATATACTGGTATGTACATATGCCTTATAGATACATCTATCTGTGCACACATATGTATCCACATATTCATAGCCATACATGTGTCTTTTATGTCTATTTTTTGGTTGGTTGTGGTTGTAAAATTATATTTGTCATATCCTTAACCACAAATACCCTTTTTTCTTATGCACTTTTTTTAAAATTAGTTTTTTTTTATTGTGCTTTAGGTAAGTTTATAGCTCAACTTAATTTTTTATACAAAAATTTATACACACATTATTTTGTGACCCTAGTTGCAATCCCCACAATGTGACACACACTCCGCCTTTCCACCCTGGGGTTTTCCGTATCCTTTCAACCAGCTCCTATCCCATTCTGCCCTCCCATTCCACCTCTGCTCAGGAGCTACCCATTTATTCTCACGTATCTACTTAAACTAAGACGCACACTTCTCACAAGTATTATTTTATGTTTTATAGTCCAGTCTAATTTTTGTGCGGAGAGTTGGCTTTGGGAATAGTTTTTGTTCTGGGTTGATTAACAGAGAGTGTGGGGGCCACGTCTTCTGGGGTCCTTCTAGTCTCAGTCAGACCATTAAGTCTAGTTTTTTTACCTGAATTCGAGTTCTTTACCACACTTTTCTCCTGCTCCATCAGGGACTGTCTGTTTTGTTCCCTGTCAGGGCAGTCATTGGTGGTAGCTGGGCACCATCTACTTCTTCTGGTCTCAGGCTAATGGAGTCTGGTTTACGTGGCTCTTTCGTCTCCAGTTAACATTTTCCTTGTGTTTGGTGTTCTTCATTCTCCTTTGTTCCAGGGTTGGGTTGGGACCAATCGATGCATCTTAGATGGGCACTTGCAAACTTTTAAGACTGCAGACACCATTCACCAAACAGAGATGCAGAACATTTTCTTAATAAACTTCGTTTTGCCGATTGACCTAGATGTACCCCAAAACCATGGTCCCCAGACCCCTACCTCTGCTACTCTGTCCTCTAAGTGTTTGGTTGTGTTCAGGCAACTTCTTAGCTTTTGGTTTAGTCCAGTTGTGCTGCCTTCCCCTGTATCGTGTGTTGTCCTTCCCTTCACCTAATTCTTGTCTTCTATCTAGTCAGTGAATTTCCCCTCCCTCCCTCGTAACCATCACAGAATGTTTTCTCCTGTGTTTAAACCTTTTCTTGAGTTCTTATAATAATAGTCCCATACAATATTTGTCCTTTTGTGACTGATTAATTTCACTCAGCATAATGCCTTCCAGATTAATCCATATTGTGAGATATTTCACAGATTCATCATTGTTCTTTATTGATATGTAGTATTCCATTGTGTGAATATACCATAATTTATTTATCCATTCATCCATTGATGGGCATCTTGGTTGCTTCCATCTTTTTGCTATTGTGAGCAGTGCTGCAGTGAACATGGGTGTGCATATATCAATTTGTGTGACAACTCTTATTTCTCTAGGATATATTCCAAGGAGTGGGATTGCTGGATCGTATGATAATTCTATTTCTAGCTTTTTAAGGAAATGCCAAATTGATTTTCAAAGTAGTTGTACCATTTTACATTCCCACCAGCAGTGTGTAAGTGTTCCAATCTCTCCACAGCCTCTCCAACATTTATTATTTTGTGTTTTTTGGATTAATGCTAGCCTTGTTGGGGTGAGATGGTATCTCACTGTAGTTTTGATTTGCATTTCTCTAATGGCTAATGATCGTGAGCATTTCCTCATGTATCTGTTAGCTGCATGAATGTGTTCTTGGTGAAGTGCCTGTTATATCCTTTGCCCATTTTTTAATTGGGTTATTTGTCTTTTTATTGTTGAGATTTTGCAGTATCTTGTAGATATTAGAGATTAGACCCTTATAAGATATGTTGTAGCCAAAAATTTTTTTCCCAGTCTGTAGGTAACCTTTTTACTCGTCTGGTGAAGTCTTTCGATGAGCAAAAGTGTTTGATTTTTGGAAGCTCCCAGTTATCTAATTTCTCTTCTGGTGTTTGTACATTGTTAGTAATGTTTTGTATTCTGTGTATGCCATGTATGAGGACTTGTAGCACTGTCCCTATTTTTTCTTCCGTGATCTTTATCATTTTAGATTTTATATTTAGGTCTTTGATCCATTTTGAGTTAGTTTTTGTACATGGCGTGAGGAATGGGTCTTGTTTCTTTTTTTTTTTACAGATGGATGTTCAGTTATGCCAACACCATTTGTTAAAAAGACTGTCTTTTCTCCATTTAACTGACTTTGGGCCTTTGTCAAACATCAGCTAATCATGTGTGGGTGGATTTATGTCTGGATTCTCAATTCTATTCTATTGCTCTGTGTATCTGTTACAGGAGCAGATTGCCAGGTCTTCTCTATGAGTCAGAACCCACTCAACAGCAATGGGTTTGGTTTTTGGTTTCTCCCTCAAAGCAGCTGGTGAGTTTCAACTGCTTACCTTTTGGTTAGCAGATAAGTGCTTAAGCTCTACACTACCAGGGCTCCCATCCCTGGTTAGGTTAGGTTGACTCCTAGACATTTTGTGGGGGCTATTAGCTTTCTTGTGAAATCTCTGGGATTTTCTATGTATAAGATCACGTCTTCTACAAATAGAGATAGTTTTACGTCTTCCTGTCCAATCTGAATACCCTTTATTTCCCTTCCTTGCCTTATCGCTCTGGCTAGGACTCCTAGTACAATATTGAATACGAGTGGTGATAATGGACATCCTTCTCTCATTATCTTTCTCAAAGGGAAGGTTCCCAGTCTTTCTTCATTGAGAGTAATGCTGACTGTTTGTTTTGCCTATATGCCCTTAATTATGTTGAGGAATTTCCCTTCGATTCCTCTTTTGCGGAAGGTTTTTATCAGGAAGGGGTGCTGAATTTTATCAAATGCTTTTTACTTTTCAGGAGAGATTACTATGTGATGGTTTTCCTTTTTTTTTTTTTTATTTCTGTACTGGATTACACTGATTGATTTTCTAATGTTGAACTACACTTGAGTTCATGGTGTGAATCCCACTTGATTATGATATACGATTTTCTCAATATGTTGAATTCTGTTACAGTTTTGTTGAGAATTTTTTGTCTATATTCACGAGGGATATTATTCAGTAATTTTTTTTTTTTGGCGATGTCGTTACCTGGCTCTGGTATTCAGGGTGATGCTGATTTCATGGAAGGAGTTAGGGGGTATTCCTTCTTTCTTCTATGTTTTGGAAGAGTGTTTCTTTTTTTTTTTTTAATTGTGCTTTAAGTGAAAGTTTGCAAATCAAGTCAGTCTCTCATACAAAAATTTATATACACCTTGCTGTATACTCCTAACTGTTCTCCTTCTAATGAGATAGCACACTCCTTCCCCCAACTCTCCCTTTTTGGGTACATTTAGCCAGCTTCTGACCCTCTCTACCCTCTCATCTCCCCTCCAGACAGGAGATGCCAACATAGTCTCATGTGTCTGCTTGATCCAAGCAGCTCATTCTTCACCAGTATCATTTTCTATCCCATTGTCCAGTCAAATCACTGTCTGAAGAATTGGCTTTGGGACTGGTTCCTGTCCTGGGCTAACAGAAGATCTGGGGACCATGACCACTGGGGTCCTTCTAGTCTCAGTCAGACCATTAAGTCCGGTCTTTTTATGAGGATTTGGGGTCTGGATCCAACTGCTCTTCTGCTTCCTCAGGGGTTCTCTGTTGTGTTCCCTGTCAGGGCAGTCATCAGTTGTAGCTGGGCACCATCTAGTTCTTCTGGTCTCAGACTGATGTAGTCTCTGGCTTATGTGGCCCTTTCTGTCTCTTGGGCTCATAATTACCTTCTGTCTTTGGTGTTCTTCGTTCTCCTTTGATCCAGGTGGGTTGAGACCAATTGATGCATCTTAGATAGCCGCTTGCTAGCATTTAAGACCCCAGATGCCTCTCTCCAAGGTGGGATGCAGAATGTTTTCTTAATAGATTTTAACATGCCAATTGACTTAGATGTCCCCTGAAACCATGGTCCCCAAATACCTGCCATGCTGGCCTTTGAAACATTCAGTTTATTCAGGAAACTTCTTTGCTTTTGGTTTAGTCCAGTTGTGCTGACCTCCCCTGTACTGTCTATTGTCTTTCCCTCCACTTAAAATAGTTCTTGACTACTGTCTAATTAGTGAATACCCCTTTCCCTCCCTCCCTTCCTCCACCCTCTTGTAACCATCAAAGAATATTTTCTTCTCTGTTTAAACCTATTTTTCCAGTTCTTATAATAGTGGTCTCATGCAATATTTGTCCCTTTGCAACTGACTAATTTCACTCAGCATAATGCTTTCCAGATTCCTCCATGTTGTGAAATGTTTCACGGATTCATCATTGTCCTTTATTGATATGTAGTATTCCATTGTGTGAATATACCATAATTTATTTATCCATTCATCCATTGATGGGCACCTTGGTTGCTTCCATCTTTTTGCTATTGTTATAGCGCTGCAGAGAACATGGATGTGCATATATCTGTTTGTGTAAAGGCTTTTATTTCTCTAGGGTATATTCCAAGGAGTGGGATTGCTGGATCATATGGTAGTTCTATTTCTAGCTTTTTAAGGAAGCACCAAATCAATTTCCAAAGTGGTTGTAACATTTTACATTCCCACCAGCAGTGTGTAAGTGTTCGAATCTCTCCACAACCTCTCCAACATTTATTATTTTGTGTTTTTTGGATTAACGCCAGCCTTGTTGGAGTGAGATGGAATCTCATTGTAGTTTTGATTAGCATTTCTCTAATGGCTAATGATCGTGAACATTTCCTCATGTATCTGTTAGCTACCTGAATGTCTTCTTTAGAGAAGTGCCTGTTCATACCTTTTGCACACTTTTTAATTGGGCTATTTGTCTTTTTGTAGTTGAGTTTTTGCAGTATCACGTAGATTTTAGAGATCAGGAGCTGATCGGAAGTTTCATAGCTAACAACTTTTTCCCAATCTGCAGGTAATATTTTTACTCTTTTAGTGAAGTCTTGGAATGAGCATAGGTGTTTGATTTTTAGGAGCTCCCAGTTATCTAGTTTTTCTTCTGTATTGTTAGAAATATTTTGTACCCTGCTTATGCCACATATTAGGGCTCCTAATGTTTTCCCTATTTTTTCTTCCACGATCTTTACTGTTTTAGATTTTATATTTAGGTCTTTGATCCATTTTGAGTTTGTTTTTGTGCATGGTGTGAGGTATGTGTCTTGTTTCATTTTTTTTGCAGATGGATATGCATTTATACCTGCATCATTTGTTAAAAGACTGTCTTTTCTCCATTTAATTGACACTGGGCCTTTGTCAAATATCAACTGCTCATATGTGGATGGATTTATGTCTGGATTCTCAATTCTGTTCCATTGGTCTATGTATCTGTTGTTGTATCAGTACCAGGCTGTTTTGACTACTGTGGTGGTATAATAGATTCTAAAATCAGGTAGAGTGAGGCCTCCCACTTTGTTCTTCTTTTTCAGTAATGCTTTACTTAACCGGGGACTCTTTCCCTTTCATATGAAGTTGGTGATTTCTCTCTCCATCTCATTAAAAAATGCCTTTGGAATTTGAATTGGAATTGCTTTGTATCTATAGATCACTTTTGGTAGAATAGACATTTTTGCGATGTTAAGTTTTCCTATCCATAAGCACGGTATGGTTTTCCACTTAGGTAGGTCTCTTTTGGTTTCTTGCAGTAGTTTCTTGTAGTTTTCTTTGTATAGGTCTTTTACGTCTCTGGTAAGATTTTATTCCTAAGTATTTTATCTTCTTGGGGGCTACTGTGAATGGTATTGATTTGGTGATTTCCTCTTCACTGTTCTTTTTGTTGGTGTAGAGGAATCCAACTGATTTTTGTATGTTCATCTTGTATCCCAATACTCTGCTGAACTCTTCTATTAGTTTCAGTAGTTCTCTTGAGGATTCTTTAGAGTTTTCTGTGTATAAGATGATATCATCTAGAAATAGAGATACTTTGACTTCTTCATTGCCGATGTGGATACTCTTTATTTCTTTAGCTAGCCTAATTGCTTTGGCTGGGCCCTCCAGCACAATGTTGAATAAGAGTGGTGATAAAGGGCATCCTTGTCTGGTTCCTGATCTCAAGAGGAATGCTTTCAGACTCTCTCCATTTAGGATGATGTTGGCTATTGGCTTTGAAAGCGCCCTTTATTATGTTGAGGAATTTTCCTTCAATTCCTATTTTTCTGAGAGTTTTTATAATGAACGGGAGTTGGACTTTGTCAAATGCCTTTTCTGCATTAATTGATAAAATCATGTGATTCTTGTCTTTTGTTTTATTTATATGATGGATTACATTAGTTGTTTTTCTAATGTTGAACCATCCCTACATGCCTGGTATAAATCCCACTTGATCATATTGAATTACATTTTGATATGTTGTTGAAGTCAATTGGCTAGAATTTTGTTGAGGATTTTTGCATCTAAGTTCATGAGGGATATAGGTCTGTAATTTTCTTTTTTGTGGTATCTTTACCTGGTTTTGGTATCAGGGATATGCTTGCTTCATAGAATGAGTTTGGGAGTATTCCATCCTTTTCTATGCTCTGAAATACTTTTAGTAGTAGTGGTGTTAACTCTTCTTTGAAAGTTTGGTAGAACTCTGCTGTGAAGCCATCCGGGGCAGAGCTTTTTTTTGGTTGGGAGTTTTTTGATTACCTTTTCAATTTCTTCTTTTGTTATAGATCTATTTAGTTGTTCTATCTCTGTTTGTGTTAGTTTAGGTAGGTAGTGTATTTCTAGGAATTTACCCATTTCTTTTAGGTTTTCAAATTTGTTAGAGTACAATTTTTCATAGTAATCTGATATGATTCTTTTAATTTCAGTTTTGTCTGTTGTGATATTGCCCATCTCATTTCTTATTCAGGTTATTTGCTTCCTCTCCTGTTTTTCTTTTGTCAGTTTGGCCAATGGCTTATCAATTTTGTTAATTTTTTCAAAGAACCAGCTTTTGACCTTCTTAATTCTTTCAATTGTATTTTTTCTGTTTTCTATTTCATTTAATTCTGCTCTAATTTTTGTTCTTTGCTTTCTTCTTGTGCCTGCGGGTTTCTTTTGTTGCTTTTTCTATTCGTTCAAGTTGTAGGGATAATTCTTTGATATTGGCCCTTTCTTCTTTTTGTATGGGTACATTTATTGATATAAATTGACCTCTGAGCACTGCTTTTACTGTGTCCCAAAGGTTCTGATAGGAAGTACTTTCATTCTCATTGGATTCTATGAATTTCTTTATTCCACCCTTAGTGTCTTCTATAAACTCATTTTTGAGCAGGTTATTGTTCAGTTTCTAAGTGTTTGATTTTTCCCGGCTTTTTTTTTTTTTTTTTCTGTTATTGATTTCCACTTTTATGGCCTTATGGTCAGGGAAGATGCTTTGTAATATTTCAGTGTTTTGGATTCTCCTAAGGCTTGCTTTATGACCTAATATGTGGTCTATTCTAGAGAATGTTCCATGTGCACTAGAAAAGAAAATGGGGTGCTGTTGGGTGGAGTGTTCTGTATATGTCCACGAGGTCAAGTTGGTTGGTTGTTGCATTTAGATCATCCATGTCTTTATTGAGCTTCTTTCTGGAAGTCCTGCCCTTCACAGAAAGAGGTATGTCAAAGCCTCCTACTATAATTGTGGAGCTGCCTATCTCACCTCTCAATGCTGATAGAGTTTGTTTTATGTATCTTAATATTTCATATGGTTTTATACTCCTAGTATATTGTCCCTGTAGCGTTATATAGTGTCCTTCTTTATCTTTTGTGGTGGATTTAAGTTTAAAATCCATTTTGTCAGAAATTAATATTGGCACCCCTATTTTTTTTTGATTTTTGTTTGCTTGATATAGTTTTTTCCATCCTTTGAGTTTTAGCTTGTGTCTCTACGTCTAACATATGTCTCTTGTAGGCAGCATGTAAACGGATCATGTTTTCTTATCCATTCTGCCATTCTCTTTCTCCTTATTGGTACATTTATTCCATTTTCATTCAGCATAATTATGGATAGGTATGAGCTTTTTCTTTTTTTCAAATTTTTTTTTTATGAGCTTAGTGCTGTTATTTTGATGTGTTTTTTTTTTGTATTGTTGACAGTTTCTTTTTCCCACTTAATTTTTTATGCTGAGCAGTTTATCTTTATGTGTTTTCTTTTTCTCTTATTCATTATCATTGAGTTTGTTTCTGCTGAGTCTCTATTTTTTCTTGTATTTTATTTTGAAGTGTAGGATATTTTGTCTCCTTTGTTGTTACCTTAATATTACCCCTATTTTTATAAATTTAAATCTTTTTTTTCTTTATATTGCCTTGTCTTCCTATCCATGTGAAAGATCTATGATTACGTTTCTTAGTCCCTCTTTATTGTTTTAAGGTTGTCTTCTTTTACATAATAACATCGCTGTTTCCACATTTTGAGCATTTTTTTACCTTGATATATTTTTGTGATTTCCCTGTCTGTGTTGACAAGTGATTGCTCTGTCCAGTGTTCAAAATTTGGGTTGATATCTGATATTATTGATTTTCTAACCAGAGAACTCCCTTTAGTATTTCTTGTAGTTTTCGTTTGGTTTTTATGAATTCCCTAAACTTCTGTTTACCTGGAAATGTCCTAATTTCACCTTCATTTTTGAGATACAGTTGTGCTGGGTAAAATATTCTTGCCTCGCAATTTTTTTCTTCAGTGCTTTGTATAAGTCATCCCATTGCCTTCTTACCTGCATGGTTTCTGCCGACTCGTCCGAACTTAGTCTTATTGACTCTCCTTTGTAGGTGACTTTTTGTTTATCCCTAGTTGGTCATAAATTTCATTATCTTTGGTTTTGGCAAGTTTGATTATATGTCTTTGTGACTTTCTTTTAATATCTACCTTGTGTGGAGTTCGATGAGCATCTTGGACAGGTATCTTCTCATCTTTCACGATATCAGGGAGGTTATCTGCCAACAAATCTTCAACAATTCTCTCTGTATTTTTTGTTATCCCTATTCATGTCACAGGTCTTACTTCTTTAGGGTATATACCTAGCAGTAGGATTGCTGGATCATATGGTATTTCTATTTCTAGCTTTTTGAGGAAGAACCATACAGTTTTCCACAGCAGCATATGAGAGTTCTAGTCTCCCCACACCCTCACCAGCATTTGTGTTCTGTTTTTTTGATCACAGACATTATTGCTGGGGTGAGGTGACATCTCATTGTTGTTTTGATTTGCATTTCTCTAATGGCTGTGATTGTGAGCATCTCTTCATGTATTTTTTTGGCCCCCTGGATTTCTTCTTTGGTGAAGTGCCTGCTCATGTGCTTTGCACATTTTTTAATTGAATTGTCTTTTTGTTTTTGAGGTATTGCAGTTTTCTATGAATTTTAGAGATTAGTCCCTTATCAAATATGTCATTGCCAATTTTTTTTTTTTTTTCCTAGTCTGTAGGTTCTTTTTCTATTCTTTTGGAGAAATCTTTTGATGTGCATAAGTGTTTAATTTTTAGGAGGTCCCTGTATAGTTTATCTTCACCTGTTTGTGCATTTTCAGTTATGTTTGATAGTCTATTTTATGCCATAAATTAGGGCCCCTAGATTTGCCCCTATTTTTTCTTCCTTGATCTTTGGTTTTAGGTTTTATGATTAGGTCTTTTATCCATCTTCAGTTAGTTCTTGTGTATGGTGTGTGAGGTATAGATTTTGTTTCCTTTTTCTGCAAATGGATATCCAGTTTTGCCAGCACCATTTGTTAAAGAGACTCTCTCTTCTCGTTTAAAGAATTTTAGCATTTTGTTGAAGATCCACTGTCCATAGATGGATGGATTTAATTCTGGAATCTCAATTCTGTTCCATCGGCCTATGTGTCTGTCACTGTACCAGTACCAGGCTGTTCTGAATGCCATGGCTTTGTAGTAGGTTCTGAAATTGGGAAATGAGAGGCCTTTTACTTTGTTATTATTCTTCAGTAGTGCTTTCCTCTTCATTAAAGTTGGTGATTAGTTTTCACATCTCATTAAAGAATAGTGTTGTTATTTGGATCAGGATTGCATTATATCTGTAGATTGTTTTGGGTAGAATTGGCATTTTCACAATGTTGAGTCTTCCTATCCATGAGCATCATGTGCTTTTCCATTTATGTAGGCCTCTTTTGGTTTCTTGCTGTAGCATTTTGTATTTTTCTTTGTGTAAGTTTTTAGGTGTGTTCCTAAGTATTTTATATTTTGGAGGCTGTTGTAAATGGTATTGTTTTCCTTATTTCCTTTTAGGAGTTCTCTTTGTTAGTGTAGAGGAATCTGACTGATTTTTGTACATTGATCTTGTACTCTGCCACTTTGCTGAATTGTTAGTTCCAGTAGCTTTCTCGTAGAATCTCTGGGCTTTTCTGTGTATAGAATTATATCATCAGCAGAGATAGTTTTTCTTCTTCCTTACCAATTTGGATGCCTTTTACTTCTCTTTCTTGCTTAATTGCTCTTGCTAGGACTTCCAATACAAAGCTGAATAGGGTAGTGATAAAGTGCATACTTGCCTAGTTTCCATTCTCAAAGGGAATGCTTTCAGTCTCTCTCCATTGAGAATAATGTTGGCTCTTGGTTTTGTGTATATGCCCTTAATTATGTTGAGGAATTTTCATTATATTCCTATTTTGATGAGAGTTTTTATCAGGAATGGATTGGGATTTTGTCAAGTGTCTTTTTTGGGATCAATTGAGATGATCATGTAGTTCTTTTCCTTTGTTGTATTTACAGGTTGAATTACATTGATTGGTTTTCTAATGTTGAACCATTCTTGCATACCTGATATGAATCTTATTTGGTCTTGATGTATATGTTTTTGATATGTTGTTGGATTCTATTGGCTAGGATTTTGTTGAGAATTTTTGTGTCTATATTCATGAGGGATATTGGTCTATAATTTTCTTTTTAGTGGTGTCTTTGCCTGGCTTTGGTATAGAGTTATGCTTGTATCATATAATGAATTTGGGAGTATTCCAAAATTTTCTATTTTCTGGGATAGTTTGAGTAGAATTGGTGTCACCTTTTCTCTGAATGTTTGATAGAATTCTCTAGTGTAGCCACCTGGGATGTGCCTTTTTTGTTGTTGGTAGTTTTTTTTTTTTTTTTTTAACAACATTTTCAAGTCCTTCTTTTGTTATGGATCTGTTCAAATATTCTACCTCAGTTCGTGCTAGTTTAGGTAGGTAGTATGTTTCTATAATTTTGTCCTTTTCCTCTAGGTTTTCAAATTTGTTGGAGTACAGTTCTTCATAGTATTCTGTTATCCTTTTTAATTCAGTTGATTCTGTTGTAACATCAGCCATCCCATTTCTTATGTGTCTTATTTGCATCTTCTTTTCCTTTGTCAGTTTGGCCAGTGGTTTGTTGATTTTATTAATACTTTCAAAGTACCAACTTCTAATCTTGTTAACTTGTTGATTCTCTCTATTGTTTTTCTGTTTCATTTATTTCTGCTGTAATCTTTATTATTTCTTTTCTTCTGGTGACTGTGGGCTTTTTTTTTTTTTAATGCTTTTTTTCCTACTTGTTGAAAATGCAGGGTTAAAGTGTAGATTTTGACCCTTCTTTTTTGATGCGTGCATTTATTGCTATAAATTGACTTCTGAGCACGGCTTTTGATGTTGTCTTATAGGTTTTGATCCCCCATGTGTCTGTCAGTTTGTAGTACAGTGGGAGCTTGTGTGTTGCTGTGATGCTGGAAGCTATGCCACCAGTATTCAAATACCAACAAGGTCACCCATGGTGGACAGGTTTCAGCTGAACTTCCAGACTAACACAGACTAGGAAGAAGGACCCAGCAGTCTACTTCTGAAAAGAATTAGCCAGTGAAAACCTTATGAGTAACAGCAGAACATTGTCTGATACAGTGCTGGAAGAATGAGCCCCTCAGGTTGGAAGACACTCCATATATGACTGGGGAAGAGCTGCCTCCTCAAAGTAGAGTTGACCTTAATGACACGGTTGGAGTCCAGCCTTCAGCACCTTCGTTTGCTGATGTGGCTTGTCTCAAAATGAGAAGAAACAGCTGCAAACATTCATTAAAAATTGGAACCTGGAATGTGCACGAAGTATGAATCTAGGAAAACTGGAAATTGTCAAAAATGAAATGGAACACATAAAGATCGATATCCTAGGCATTAGTGAGCTGAATTGGACTGGTTTTGGGCAAGGATGGTGAGACTACGTCTCACATACTTTGGATATGTTATCAGGAGGGATCAGTCCCTGGAAAAGGACATCGTGCTTGGTAAAGTAGAGGGTCAGTGAAAAAGAAGAAGATCCTTGAAGAGATGGATTGACATAGTGGCTGCAACAATGGGCTCAAGCGTAGCAACGATTGTGAGGATGGTGTAGGACTGGGCAGTGTTTCATTCTGTTGTATGTAGGGTTGTTATGATTTGGAACCAACTTGATGGCACCTAACAACAACAAGAACATAGGTTTTGCTAAGTTGTGTTTTCATTCTCATTTGATTCTCATTTTTTGGTTTATTATTCGGTAGGAAACCCTGGTGGCATAGTGGTTTAAGAGCTTTGGCTGCTAGCCAAAAGGTCGGCAGTTTAAATCCACCAGGCGCTCCTTGGAAACTCTATGGGGCAGGTCTACTCTGTCCTATAGGGTCGCCATGAGTCAGAACCAACTCAATGGCAATGGGTTTGGTTTTGTGTGTGTGTGTGTGTTATTCAGTGTTTTTTTTAAGCTGGATGTTACTCAGTTTCCATGAATTTGAGTTTTTCCTTTGTTCTTCCTATTACTGATTTCTGATTTTATAGCATAGTGATCCAAGAAGATTCTTCATATTTTTTCAATATTTTTGAGTTTATTCAGGCTTGCTTTGTGGCCTACTGACCACATATGATCTATTCTGAATAATCATCCATGTGTGCAGAAAAGAATGTGTACTGTGCTGTATTTGGTGGAGTGTTCTCTATATGCCTGAGATCAAGTTGGTTATGTCGTTTAGATCTTCTGTATATTTTTTTGAATCTGTTTCTAGTTGTATTATCCTTCATCTAAAGTGGTGTATTAAAGCCTCCTCTGTTATTGTGGAGCTATCTATTTCTCATTTCACTTCTGTTAAAGTTTATATATTTTGGAGTTCTTCCATTGGTTGTGTAGATATTTATTACGGTTATGCCCCCTTGTTAGACTGACCCTTTAATCATTAAGTAATGCCCTTCTTTGTCTCTTATGCTTATTTTTGCCTTAAAGTCCATTTTATCAGAGTTTAATATTGCCACTCCTGCTCTTTTTTTGGTTGCCATTTGTTTGATAGATTTTTTCACCCTTTTAAATTTAGCTTATCTTTGTGTCTAAGGTGTGTCTCTTGTAGGTAGCGTATTGATGGCTATTCATTTTGCCACTCTGTCTCTTGACTAGTGCATTCAATCCATTTGCATCAGTGTAATTATCATTAGGTATGAATTTACTGCTATCACTTTGTCCTGCTTTTTTTGTGGTGGAAACCCTGGTGGTGAGTGGTTAAGTGCTATAGCTGCTAACCAAAAGGTTGGCAGTTTGAATCTACCAGGCACTCCTTGGAAACTCTATGGGGCAGTTCTACTCTGTCCTATAAGGTTGCTATGAGTTGGAACTGACTCAATGGCAACGGGTTTTTTTTTTTTTATGGTATTATTTCTTTGTTCCGTATAACTTTCTGTGTTGAGTTCTTTTTGTTTATGGATTTTCTTTTCATTTCCTTCATTCCTGTTGATTTTATTTACTGAGTCTTTATAATTTTCTACTTTTTTATTTTAGTGAGAAAGTTTATTAGTTTTCTTTGTGGTTACACTGAAATTTACTTTTACCTTCCTAAATTTTAAATAGTCTGTTAAATATTGATGTATCCTTGACTTCCTTTCCATACGAAATTCTATAACTATGCCATTTATTCCCCTCTTTTTTATTTTTTGAAGTTGTTGTCATTTACAGATTAATGTCTCTGGTTCCTTGTTTTCAGTCTTGTAGCTTTATTTTATTTTTGAAAATTCTTTGGGTTGTTATCTGAGTAATGTTCTCATGTGTCTTATCTCAGGTTGTTTCACAAATTCTCTTCTGTTTATCTGGAAATGTCCTAATTTCATATTTGAGCAACAGTTTTGCTGGCTATATAATTCTTGGTTGGCAGTGTTGTTCTTTCAGGATTTCATAAATGTCTTACTATTGCCCATTTCCTGTATGGTTTCTGCCGAGAAATCAGAGTTTAGTCTTATCTGTTCCCCTTTGTAGGTAATAATCTCGTTTTTCCTGAGCTGCTCTTGGAGTTCTTTCTTTGTCTTTGGTTTTGGAAATTTTGATTATATATTTGGTGATTTTCCTTTGGGGTCTATTCTGTATGGGGTTTGATGGCTTCTTAGATGGATATAGTCTCATCTTTCATGATATCAGGGAAGTTTTCTCTCAGCAAATCTTCAAAAATTTTCTCTGTGCTTTTTTTTCTCTTCCTGTTCTGGAATTCCAATCATGCTTAAATTATTCCTCTTGATAGTGTCCCACATAACTCTTAGGCTTTCTTCATTTGTCTTCTTTCTTTTTTCTGATTGTTTCTCTAATGGATTTGTATCATGGGATTTTTCATCTATTTCACTGATTCTCTCTTCCATTGATTCAATTTTACTCCTTTGTCCTTCAAATGTAATATCTATTTCTGAAATTTTAATGTTAACCTTCTGGATTTCTAGTTGCTGTTTTTCTATGGTTTCTAATAGTCTGTTTTGTCATTTTGTCCTTGTATTGTTTTCCTGAAATCTTCTAGAGTTTTGTCTGTGTTTTCCTTTTTTTTTTTCTGTGTACCTTGATTCCTTTCTTGATCTCTTTGAGGACCCTATATGTAAGTCTTGAATTCCATGTCAGGTAGTTCAGATACTGTTTCTTCCTCAGATCATTTTCTAGCTCTGTATTTTGATCACTTGCTTTAGCCATCTTGTCCTGTTCCTTTATGTGATACGATATTATCTGTTATCTTTGAGACATTAAGGTATTAATGTATTTATTTATTGACAATATGTTTGTTTCATTCTCATTTTTTGTTTTGTTATATCTGGGCTGGCAGGGCTTGTGTGGTTTACTGGTCTTAGGTCTGGCAGCACTGGCGTGCTCACTACTTCTCTCTGGGTGAGTGGGGCAGCAGCTAGTAGTGTGAGAGCAGATCTCCATTTGTTGTTTGTGCCAGGCAGCTGCAGGCAGTCTGGGCAGGCATTGGCCACTATCTGTTGTATGTCCAGTGGTGCAGGAATGGGCAGTTGTACTCATCAAGTGGGTGGAGCTGCAGGTGTGGTGGATGTGGTAGGTTAGCAGGGATGTAGTTGCCGTCGACCACCAGGTGAGGGAGGAGGTGGAGGATGGAGGGTGGGAGGGTTGGGTGGTGGGTGGGTGAGGGCATGGAAATGTGGTAACTGAGTTGGGGGGGGATGAGTGATGATCGGCCAGTTGTGCAGCTGCACAGTTGCTGCTACTTGTTGGGGGAGGAGGGGTAGGTAACGGGCATCCAAGCATGGGGGTGCATGATTGCTGCCACTTGGTTAGTTGGGAGTGGCCTGCCATTGCCTGGGGGGTTCCATGGGTGCTGTGAATATTCAATGCCATGCTGGAATGGCTTGCTGCCACCCAGAATGGTCAGCAGGCAGGTGGGAGGAGTGGGGTGGGCGGCCAGTGCTGCATCTCAGTGGCCTATTTTTTGCTTGGTGGTGCTGGTGGGATGGAGGAGCAGGGCGGATGGCCGGCCTCACTGGAGCAACCTGCGGCCACTTGGCAGGGTTGGCGAGGGGGTGGGGTGTAGAGAGTGGCTAGGAGCGTGCCAGAGTGGCCTGCAACTTGGTGGAGTTGTCAGGCAGCGGGGTGGTTGCAGAGGGTGGCTGTCATGACTGGTTGGGGGAAATTGGGGGGGCTTGTTCCTTGGTTCTCCGAGGCTGGGGTTGGAGGGATAAGGGGATTTGTGCTGCTAATCATCAGGAGCATGGGGGAGGGAGAATGTGCTCCTCTGGTCATTGGGCTAGGGTGCCTGGGCTCTTCCTGTTGGCTGCAGCCAGCAATTGGGACCTTATTTTACTCTAGGTATGTCTCTGTCCTGTTGAGAATTCCATGAAGTTGCCATCTTTGTTCCTCACTTAGGATTGCTGCTGTCTTTGTTTCAAGCTGACCTCCCTGTGCTAGGCTGGCTGGCAGGGCCCCTCCACTCCATCTGGTTCACTGTTTTCAGTCAATATCTTCTTCTAGTAGGTATTCAATCTAGTTCTTTATCCTATTGTTTGGTGCTCAGGGTTCCAGGATTACCATCTGTATCTGTTTTACTTGGTTTCTCAGGTCTTTGCTATAAAAGTATGGCATGGTGTTTCTGACTAAACTGCCATGTTGGCCAGAAGTTTAGTCAAGATATTTAACACATTTATTTGTTTCTTACATGCTTTCCTAGACTTACTGTAATTTTATGCAAATAAAGTGCACATTATACTTTTTTTGCCAACTGCACAGCCCAACCCCCCTGCACTATTTTCATAAATGTGCTATGCCACATGTTATATGTGTAGGTGTGTTATTTGAAAAAAATATGGTAATCAATTTATTCTAGAGCAATGAATCCTGTCATTTAAGAATACTATTTTTCATAATTTAATCTATTACTTATATTTACCTTATCAATCTTTCTCCCATGAATGGTTTGTTCCTTTCATTCAGTTGTACTTTGTGCTTTATCGACCACAATGCTTAATAGCTAATTGTTGTCATTGAGTGCCAATCATGTGCCAGTCACTCTTTTATATGCATCAATTTATTTAATCTTCACAATACTAATGTTGTTAGTTGCCATGGAGTAGATTCCACTCCTAACTGCCTTATGTATAACAGAACAAAACATGGCCCGGTCCTTTACCATCTCCATGATCATTGGTATGTTTGAGTCCATTGTTTTGGCTATTGTGTTAATCCATCTAACTGAAGGTTTCCCTCATTTTTGCTGACCCTCTACCAACCATGATGTCCTTTTCTAGGGACTGGTCTTTAAAGTTGGTACTATACTAATGGTGGCATAGAGAGGTTAAGTAACTTGCCTAATGGTATAAATCTGTTAGGAAATAGAGATTTTTAAACTCAGCCTAGTCTGAATTTAAAGTCTGTGGTCTTAGCTCTTATAGCAATTTTCAACTGGGAGTTTTTTATTTTCCAGAGGACACTTGGTAATGTCAGGATTCAGTCTTAAATCCATCTGGAATTTAATTATTTTTGTTGTTTTGTGCATTTTGATCAACTTTGGTATATTACTATATGGATATGTTCCTTATATTTATTAAATAGTCAAGCCCACCCTGAATAATATCACATTCCCACATATTTGAAGATTTGTTTCTAGGATATCTATTTCACTGTCTGTTTATCCCTATGTAAAATTAACACTATTTCATTTATTATAGCTTTATAATATTAGTATCTGACAGGGGTACAGAGCCGGGGAGTGGTGCTTATCCTTCTTTAGCATTCCCTTGGTTATTCTTTTGCTTCCATATAAATTTAAAAATGAGTTTTTAACATACTACAAAAAAAAAAAAAAACCTGTTTGGATTTTCATTGGAATGTAATGAAATTTGTAGATTAGCTTGGAGGAAATTATTTTCTTGCTAGGTGACTATTGTGTTGCTGTTGTGAATGAGATGTGCATTTGCTATTTTTTCCTAATATATGTTCTAATTGGTTATGGACTTGCCCACACATCTTTACATGAGTATAAACAAACAAGAATGTGTATGAATCTGGCCAAACCATTTAAACTTCTTGAGACTCAGTTTCCTCATCTATAAGATAAAAATATATATTTCACAGACTATGGATCCTTTTTAGGATTAAATCAGTTCATCTAGGTATGTGAAACATAGAAGATGATTGGCATATGTTAATTTTTACCTCTTTCTATGATGCTACATTTTAAAGAAAGAGTTCTCCACCATCTAATATATGCCTACAAAAAAAAAAAAAAAAATTGGTTCAAACTCAAATACCACTTTTGCAATATACCATAATTTGGTCTGAATTGATACCTTTGCTTTCTGGAAGCAGTTACTGGGGACTGGTCTTGGAGTAATTAGAAATGTCTCACATGATGTATGAGGGTGGAACAGACAGGGTAGCTTTAGCAAAATTGTCTCACTTTGGTTCTAGTTTCCTATCATGCTATTAATTGGGTTATATTAGGCCAGTTATTTCACCCCTCTGGGTCTCAGTTTCTAATCTAAAGTGGAAGATTTCAGTTAAATGAGCTTCATGATTCTTTTCAGCTCCTAAATTTTATGATTCCATCATATCTGTTTCAGGAACTATCAATGCAGATGCTTATAACTTAGCTCTACATTCAAAATTCAAACTTGTGGCTTAAATGCATTTCTATGAAGGAGAAAACAGACCAGTGCATCATGGCTCTTTTCATTTTACCTTTTTCAGCTCAGAATTTCAGCAAAAAAAATTCAAAATATCCACGTAAGTAGCTTTGTAAATGATCTAATTAAACCAACTAAATAGAGATTGTTAAATTGAATTAAACAAACAGATCCTAGTATGTGCAGTCTACAGGTTTATTAAAATACATATTTTAATAATGATATAGGTAGCTTAAAAGAAAAAAGGTGGAAAGAGGTATACGGTTATTAAAAGAAAGCTACACTGCTATGAGCTAATGTAGACTTAAAGACAAGATAAATTACTAGGGGTAAAGAGGAACATCACATACTGGCAAAAAGGTTAATTCACAAAGAAGACATAACAACCCTAAATATATACGTACCTAACAACAGAACTTCAAGATACATGAAGCAAAAAACAGAAATTGAAAGGGGAATAGAAAAATTCACAGCTATAGGTGGAGACTCCAACACGTCTCTCACAGTAATTGGTGGAAAAAAATTCAAAAATTTCAATAAGAATTTTTAAGACATGAACAGCACTATCAACCAATTTGGCCTGGTTATAAAACACTCCACCCAACGATATCAAAATACATTTTTTTTTCTAGCGTATATGGAATACTCACCATGCATATCCTGGGTCATAAAACAAACCTTATCACATTTAAAAGAACTTAAATCATATAAACTTTATTCTTTGACCATATGAAATCAAACTAGAAATCAATAACAGAAAGATATTTGGAAAATTAAGATTCATCTACAAAACCAATGGATCAAAGAAGACATTGCAAAGGAAATTAAAGAAATATTTTCAAATGAATGAAAATAAAATACAATGTGTCAAAATTTGTGAGATAAAGGAAAATTTATGGCATTAAATTAAATGAAGACAAAAGATATCAAATCAATAAGGTTATCAATAATCTAACAATAAATTAGAAAAAGAAGAGAAAATTGAACACAAAGCAAACAGATAGAGGGAAAATAATAAAGATAAAAACAGAATTCACTGAAATTCAAACCAGAAAACAATAGAGAAAAATTAATGGAACCAAAGCTGGTTATTTTAAAAAGATCAATAAAGTAAGTAAATCTTTAGCCAAGTTGACCAAGAAAAAAAAAGACAAGGAAGAATACCAATATAAAAAATAAAACAGGAATCTAATGTCAGTAGATCCAACAGATATTAATGGATAATAAGGTAATATTAAAACAACTCCATGCCCATAAATTTACAGATTAAATGAAATGGAACAATATTCAAAAGACACGAACAATCAAAACTCAAGAGAAATAGATGACTTGAGTTGTTATTGTTAGGTGCCATTGAGTCGGCTCCAACTCGTCCTGACCCTGTGCACAACAGAATAAAACCCTTGCCTGGTCCTGCACCATCCTCACAATTATTGCTATGTTTAAACCCACTGTTGTAGCCACTGTGTCAATCCATCTCTTCAAGGGTCTTCCTCTTTTTGGCTGACCCTCTACTTTGTCAAGCATGATGTCCTTATCCAAGAACTGGTCCCTCCTGATAACGTGGTCTTGCCATCCTTGCTTCTAAGGAGCATTCCGGTTGTACTTCTTCCAAGACAGAGTTGTTCATTCTTTTGACAGTCCATTCAATATTCTTCACCAACACCAGAATTCAAAGGTGTCAATTACTCTTTGGTTTTCCTTATTCATTGTCCAGCTTTCACATGCATGTTAGGCAATTGAAAATATCATGGCTTGGCTCAGGTGTACCTTAGTCCTCAAAGTAACATCTTTGCTTTTCAACACTTTAAAGAGGTCTTTTGCAGCAGATTTCACCAATGCAATACGTCATTTGATTTCTTGACTGCTGCTTCCATGGCTGTTGATTGTGGATCCAAGTAAAATGAAATCCTTGACAACTTCAATATTTTCTCCATTTAACATAATGTTACTTATTGGTCCAGCTGTGAGGATTTTTGTTTTCTTTATGTCAAGGTGTAATCCACACTAAAAACAAAAATTTGAAACCGACTTGATGGCACCTAACAACAATCCATACTGAAGGCCCTAATTTTGATCTTCATCAGTAAGTGATTCAAGTCTTCTTCACCTTCAGGAAGCACGGTTGTGTTATCTGCGTAGCACAGGCTGTTAATGAGTCTTCCTCCAATCCTGATACCACTTTCTTCATATAGTCCAGCTTCTCAGATTATTTGCTCAGCATACAGATTGAATAAATATGGTGAAAGGATAACTGATGCACACCTTTCCTGATTTTAAACCGTGCAGTATCCCCTTATTCTATTTGAACAACTGTCTCTTGGTCTATGTACAGGTTCCTCATGAGCACAATTAAGTGTTCTGGAATTCCCATTCTTCACAATGTTATCCATGATATGTTACGATCCACATAGTCAAATGCCTTTGCATAAGCAATAAAACACAGGTAAAGATCTTTCTGGTATTCTCTGCTCTCAGTCAAGATCCATCTGATATCAGCAATGATATCTCCAGTTCCACGTCCTCTTCTGAGTCTGGCTTGATTTCTGGCAGTTCCCTGTCAATGTACTGCTGCAGCTGCTTTTGAATGATCTTCAAAATTTTACCGGTGTGTGATACCAATGATATTGTTCAATAATTTTTGCATTCTGTTGGATCACTTTTCTTTGGAATGGGCACAAATATGGATCTCGTCTAGTCAGTTGGCCAGGTAGCTGTCTTCCAAATTTCATGGCATAGACGAGTGAGCACCCCTAGTGCTGCATCTATTTGCTGAAACATCTCACTTGGCATTCCATCAATTCCTGGAAACTTGTTTTTCACCAGTACCTTCAGTGCAGCTTGGACTTCCTTCAGTACCATTGGCTCTTAATCATATGGCTCCTCCTGAAATGGCTGAACATCGACCAATTGTTTCTGGTACAGTGACTGTGTGTATTCCTTCCATCTTCTTTTGATGCTTCCTGCACCGTTCAATAACTTGAGTAGTCATATATATTAGAGTAGTTGAATTTGTGGTTTAAAACCACCCAATAAAGAAAAAATCTAGGTCCAAATGTTCTCAATGTTAATTTTTACCAAATAGTTAAAGAAGAAATAATATCAATTCTCTACTATCTCTTCCAGAACATAGAAACGGAGGGAACGATTCCCAACTCATTTTGAGGATGCCATATTACCCTGGTGCCAAAGCAATGCAAAAACATTATAAGAAAACTATAGGCCTATGTAGGTCATGAATATAGATGCAAAAATATTCATCAAAATATTAACAAACTGAATCCAGCAATATTTATGTAAAGGACAATACATAATGACCAAATGGGGTTTGTCCCAGAAACAAAGCTGCTTAAACATTCAAAAATCAATGTAGTTCACCACAATAACAGACTTTAGAAGGAAAACCATATGATCCTTTTAATATACATCCACTCCCCACTTATCAACATAGTTCGGTTCCAAAGACCAGGTCATTATGTGAAAATAGGCCTTATGCAGAAATGGAGAATTTTTTCTACTTTGAAAATATCATAGAAATAGCAGTAGCAAAGATTTATTGATGTGCTCATCACTGTGACAAGTCCAATTATAGATTATTCCTCTGTGCAGAAGGAGGCTTAAAAGAGACAAAGCTGGCTAACACCAGGCTGTGTGACTGGAGGGCCCATGGCTCAACCACTGCACCTTCCTCTTGTGCTGGGTCAGGGCTGCCCTCACGGAGCCACCTCCAGGACTCCACTCTCATCACTGCAAGCCCTATGTTCAGGATCTGGAGGCTGCTCTGCCCTCTTGGCCTAGCAAGTGACTGAGCCTTGGGGCTTCCTGTGAGGGTGCTGGGAACCTGGCCATGCGCCGGCCCCACTGAGGAGGAGACTTTAGGTCCAATTCAGCTCACTTTGAGATGTCATTAAACTGGGGTGCCTTTCTTCCAAACACTTTCTCCAATGTCTCTTTCTTCCCTTCCACCCACAGCACTTTTGAGCTGCAGTACCTCAGGCCACAGAGGAGCTGGGAACAGATGCTCACTGGTTTGGTAGTGCCTACATGTCTGCCCAGAAGCCATGGCCATGGAGGAGGCTGGCCCTACAAGGCAGCTGAACAAGGTGCCCCTGCTGGCAGGAGGGAGCAAAGGGTGCAGAGCACACAGCCTAGCTTCCCAGAGGCCTTCCAGAGATCCTACTCAAGGGAGGGGGTGCTCTGTAGCCATGCCCGCTGCCTCATTAATGCACCAAATAGTCTGATAGTAGATGTTTTTACCATTGCCATAAATGCAAAATGTGGATAAGGAGCTAGTCATTAAGTGAGGAGTAGGTGTGTGCCAAAAAATCATTTGAAAAATTTAAAAGTCATTCATGATAAAAACTCTCAGCAAAGTAGGAAAAGAAGGGAACTTCCTAAATGACATAAAGAAAAACCTACAGCTAAAAAAAAAAAAAAAAATACTTAATGATAAAAGACTGAATGGTTTTCCGCTAATACTGGGAACAATGCAAGCTTATCTATTCTTACCACTCCTTTTCAATATTGTACTGGAAATCTTTGCCACTGAGATAAGGAAAGAAAAATAAAATGCATAGAGATTGAAAGGGAAGAAAAAGAACTGTCTCTACTTGTCATGACTGTCAATCAGAAAGCCTTGTGGAATCTACCAAAAATCTCCCACAAATAATAAGGTTGCTGAGGTAGCAAGATAAAATGTCAGTTTGAATTTTTTTTCAAAGTACCATTTACGCTATCTCACACATACAAACACACACGAAATACTTGGCAGAATCTGTATGCTGAAAACTACAAAACATTAATGAAAGAAATCAAAGAAGACCTAAGTAAATGGAAACAGTGTGTGTTCATGGATTGAAGACTTAATATTGTGAAAATATCATTCTTTCCAAATTGATCTATAGATTCAGTGTCATGCCAATAAAAATCCCAGCATGATCTTAATTTTTTTATAGAAAGGGAAAATACTAAAATAGTCAAATACAATTTTGAAAAATGTACAACATGGTGGACTCACAAAGCTCAAGTTTAAGACAATATAAAACTAATCAAGACAATGTTATATTGACAAAAGAGTAGATCAATAAATAACAGATCGATAAACAAATCAGTAAAATAGAGATTTGAGAAATAGACCCACATATATTTGGCAAATTGATTTATGGTGAAGGTGTAGAACCAAGTCAAAGGAAGAATTGTGGTCTTTTGAAGAAATGATGCTGGAATAATTGAATATCCATGTGCAAAGAAAAAAAAAAAGAACAGTAAAAAGAGCCTGGAGTTTTTATCCCTGAACAAGAAGAGATGTTGCATAAATTAAATAGCAGAAGATACAACAAAATGTTGTTTGTGCTCAATATACATCCATTTATTAATGCATATGCCAAAGGATCGCATCACACTATGCATATGGATAAATCATTAGCAAAGCAAGTGCCTAACAATTTAACATGAATTAGTTGTTCTTACTGGTCTGTGTTTTCACGCCCAGAAGCAGAACAGTTCTCAAAGTCATGACACTATTCAGCTGTGCTCTTAACATAGCAGACCAGCTTGTTCACAGATTGCAACCATTATAACAGGTTCTTGTTTCTGAGTGTAGATAGTCCACTAACAGTTATGACGGTAAGTTACAATTATAAAGTACTGTTCTACAGCCAAGTATTTAGGTACAGACACTAGGAAGTCAAACCACAAAAATACAGAAAGTCAAAATACTCGTAGACTATTTCATATTCAAAAACCAACCTAGGTGTATTTTTATGTACTGAGCTGTATTATTTTCCTATTACATCTGGTGCATTTTGGGCTTATAAATAACAAAAATTACAAAAACTGTAAGCAATTTCTTGGCTTTATTTTACATTTTTCACTAAATAGATGACAACATGATGTTTTGCTCCAGTGCGATATATAGTAATGCTGCATTCAGTATAAGTCGTTGAATATTTTTAAAAGAAAACATTGAACTGATTATAGAGCTAAGTAACTAAAGATAGTCATAACTGTCAGAGAGAAAACACTAACAGGATAGTTACTTATCATAGGTAATTTTAAGAAGCAATCCCTCCATCCATTTCTAAACCATTAACCCTATGGCTTTCTAAAGAATGAAATTTGGTAAAGCCGAGACACAAGGCTGTATGGCAAATGCATCGACTTACCTTTTTTACAAATGTGATGTGACCTTGGCAGTTTTGAAGAACAAAGTTTCTCAATATATCAAACATTGTTAACAAACTCTATTTAGCATTGCTATTTAGTTTGCTTTAGTAACATTTCTTCACAGTGATATATCAGAAAGGTTGGAAACTGGTCAGCATAAAGTATTTCCTACCTTTTCTATTTTTGTATGCAAAAATCATCACAATATATTTGCAACTATAAAATTACAAACGCTTTCTAGAAGTAACTAGAAAAGGGTATTTGTAGGACATCTACAATGAGGTAAGTCTAAATAAAACAGAATTTGAGTAACAAATGCTTTATGATCTATGGGCAATATAAACTAATTTAACAAAGACAACTGGTGGACAAACACCAAAGACGAATTATTTTCTAGTGTGTTCAATGGATGAGAAATTGGTAATGAAACTTAACATTTTAAAAGATGTTCTTGATATTTTACTTTACATCATAATTTTGGCACTTTATGGAACATTTACTTCCCAAAGACCAGAATGGGTATAAAAGTTCAGCAGGTTTTCCACATACCTTGTAGACACTGTACTAGAGTACCGGCAAACACTGAAACATAGTGAAATAAACATTCCTATGTATTTGCACATGCATGTAGTCATCAATTATAGTTTATGAATTCTCAAAGATATTGTGCAGTTTTCGTTTCAAGCACTCTCCTCAGTAGACCTTGTTTCAGATTTAAGCCTTACAAATTCTTTAGCCACATCATCGTTGGTCCTCTGAGAGAGGATTCTAAGGATAGTCAAACCAGTTTCGTCCATAGAGACATTTTTCAGAAGAGGATACCACGCTCCATAACTTCCCTTTTCCGCTATGTTCTGAAGCTGAATGACTGTCATTCCTATAATTCGATCTTCTCGGGCAAAGCAGTAATCCTTAACTGAGAGATGAAGTTCATAGGCCCCTGGGCTGTTTTCATTACTCACAATGCTGTATGGATTAAAAATATGAATTTTGAGCAAAAAATTTACTTCACCTAGGAATCAAGACAGTACTAAAATATCATTAAGCATTTTATACATTGTTCTGAATATTAGGAAATGAGGTATCATAGAGTTTTAACCCTGATGTAAATATCCTTCAAATTATGTTTCAGTTTTCTTAAGATGTTAATTGATGATCTAAATTAAAAAGTCCTTCTTTCCCTGTGGAAATAGCAAATCAATTTAAACATTTTTTATTACACTGATGTTAAACATATTAATAGAAATTAGAATTAAAGTATCATGTTGTACTTATGAAGATACTGTTAATCTTAAGCAAAATTTTTGTACTTTATTCCTATGTTTCTTATGTTTTGAATTAAAATTATTGATGTTTAATAATTAATATACAAAAGTAATATATATATAATGCATTGTTATTTGTTGTTGCTGTCAAGTTGACTCGCACTCATGGTGGCCCCATGTGCATGGTAATAATATTAAAAATAATGTTTAATTGTCATGTTCTGACTACGTCTAGAATAATGGAAATGGTGAGTTCATCTTAGCACTAATATAAGGCTTGGCCTTAATACCAGTCTCTGGGTTTCTGGTCTTTTTAACAGAAATGATGAAAACATCTTGATTACTCTGCTTTTATATTGTTTTATGAAGATTGCTTCCACTCTGACCTTTAACCATGTAAGTGCTGGTCTACCATGTCTTTCATCACTTTATTATGCTTTCCCTTTTATCAATGTCCAAATTCCTGAGGCACCCATAATCCTCACTAATCTAGACCCAGTTTGCTTATCCTGCCTAATTGGTGGTGAGATTCCTGCCGTTGGATGAAAAGACTGTGGGCAGGATGGGGTTGCTAGGGAGTGTGGGAGCTAGGCCAGGGTGAGGGACAACTCTTGGAAAAATTTCTTTTCCATTTCAGTATCAGTTACTACAATCTTTTTCCTTTACCTTGGACTCCTGAATAAGATATTATATCTAGGAACTTTTTCTCAGGGGAATACACTGCACAGGCTGTCAAGCACTACTCACAGATGTTAAATTGGATACAAATCTCCAGAGTAAATCAGTTCCAGCAGAGCTTGGTGCTTCAATGCCAATTCTTCCCTTATGGCAACAGTTAGACCTGTCAAGTGTGGGGCTGAGGATGGCCTCTACTAATAACAATCCAAGACAACTCGTCAGCACTCAACATAATGAAGAAGGCTGAGCGCTGATATGCCTGCGGTAGTTCTCCTCCGCCCCTTATTTTTATTCATCCTCAGATATCCTTGACCTTCTCATGAATGCAGTCTATTCCTCAGTAGCACAAGCTTCCAAATTCTTTCCTTTTCCAAGTGATTTTTTTCTGATCAAATGTTTTGCAGAGCCAAACCTTCATTTCTGGGTGGTATTGATAACTAAACCATGTACTTATTTTAGAATACAAAATAATGTGAAAGAAAATAGAGAATAGAAAAATATGATAGAAGCAAGATCTTTTAGTGAATTAAAAAGAACCAAAATGCCTCCTTTTCTCAGTATAGCAGTCCCAGTAGCTCACTGTGTGATATCTGAATTTTGTGTGATTCAAATAATTTCTAGAGCCTTTTAGAAGACATTTGAATTTGATCAAATTTTTTGTGTAATTAATTAGAACCCTTTTGATAAATATGGTTAGGTGGTTAAGTTTTATTGAGGCATAAGAGGGTTAAGTATTCAGAGTACAGACTGTAGAAAGGTCCTTTAGAAATCAAGAGTGCAAGAATAAACAGAAAACAAACCAGTAAAGGACTATTTTGGAGTGTGTGTGTGTGAAACCCCTAGGGCTCGATCCCCCTGTATTTATCTATCTATACTCTGTCCTTAGGGCAGCTCATCTAGATGTATGGAATTAACATTTCGCTATGAGCTGGAATTGACTCAAGGGCAATGGGTTTATATGCAGATAGGAATCCCTGGGTGATGTAGACAGTTATTCGTTCTGCTTCTCTCTGAAAGGTTGGAGGTCCGAGTCCACCCAGAGGTGCCTCAGAAGAAAGGCCTGGTAATCTACTTCTAAAAAAACCAGCCACTATGGGGTGCACTTCTACTGTGTCACACATGGGGTTGCCATAAGTCGGAGTCAACTAGATGGCAACTGGTAAAGACGGGGTATGCAGATAATTCTCGTTATACCCAGCTGCACATTTAACATCTCCTCTTGGATGTCCAATGTTGTTACTGTTATTGTGTACCATTGAGTCAATTCTGACTCATAGGGACCCTATAGGACAGAATAGACCTAACCCATAAAAAACCCATTGCCATTGAGTTGATCCTGACTCTTAGCGACCCTAAAGAACTAGGCATCTTCAAATTAGAAGATTTAAAACAATTTTTCTCTCTTTTTTTGCGGAAAGTAGTGCTTAGCATATTTAAAAATAAAGTCATTTTTTAATTGTGCTTTAGATGACGGTTTACAGAGCAAATGAGTTTCTTGTTAAACAATTAATACACATACTGTTTTGTGGCATTGGTTGCCAACTCCATGACATGTCAACACCGACATTCTCAACCTTGGGTTCCTCGTTACCACCTTTCCTGTCACCCCCACCCTCTGCCTTCTTGTCCTTGCCCCTGAGCTGGTGTGCCCATTTAGTCTCCTTTTGTTTTATGGGCCTGTCTAATCTTTGGCTGAAGGGTGAACCTCAGGAATGACTTCAGTAGCAAGTTAAAAGGGTATCTGAGGGCCATACTCTCAGAGTTTCTCCAGTCTCTGTCAGGCCAGTAAGCCTGTTTTGTTTTTTTTCTTTTTTTGTGTGTGAGTTAGAATTTTGTTCTACATTTTTCTCCAGTTCTGTCCAGGACCCTCTATTGTGATCCCTGTCAGAGCAGTCGGTGGTGGTAGCCAAGCACCATCTAGTTAGGCTGTGGTAGTTGTGGTCCATTAGTCCTTGGGACTAATCTTTCCCTTGTGTCTTTGTTTCTCTTTATTCTCCCTTGCTCCAGATGGGGTGGAGCCAGTGGAGTATCTTAGAGGTCTGCTCACAAGCTTTTAAGACCACAGACGCTACTCAACAAAGTAGAATGTAGAATGTTGTCTTTATAAACTAGGTTACACCATTTGAGCTAGATGTCCTCCTAAGCCATGGTCCCCAGCCCTTAGCCCAGTAATTTGGTCCCTCAGAGAGTTTGGATGCGTCTATGAATCTTCCATGACCTTGTCTTGGTCAAGTTGTGCTGACTTCCCCAGTATTGTGTACCGTCTTACCCTTCACCAAATTTACCACTTATCTATTGTCTAGTTAGTGTAAAACAAAATTCTTGATCTCATCATCTCCTGTCCCTATGCCCCCATCTTGATGAATCATCTTGTCGGTCATGCCAAAAGCCTAGGGGGTTATCTTTAATTTCATTCTGTGCCAGGTATTTTCCATTTGCCCCACTTGGATCCATCCATCTCCCCCCTTGGACTTCACGATAGAACACTGACTTATGAGGACAACATTAATATGGTTTCTCCATGCTGCAGCTTCCAGTTGGTTTTGGCCAAACAGGAGCTCCATCAGGAGACCAGAAGTAGTGATGGGAGAGAAGTCAGAGTTTTATTTCCCTGGATCTTTGCCTGTGAGGCTGCCTCAGGCAGACTGGAGCCCTCCATGGGTGGTTGCTGCTCCTCTATGGTTGGCTGACTACACACATTTTCACCTTCTCAATTTTCAGTAAAGACTGTTCCTCTCCTTTCAGGTATGTTGTTGTTGTTAGGTGCCATTGAGTTCGTTCCAACTCATAGCAACCCCATGTACAACAGAATGAAACACTGCCCAGTTCTGCACCATCCTCACGATTGTTGCCATGCTTGAGCCCATTTTTTGCAGCCACTGGGTCAGTCAAGCTTATTGAGGGTCTTCCTCTTTTTTGCTGACCCTCTATTTTACCAAGCATGATGTCCTTCTCCAGGGACTGGTCCTTCCTGATAACATGTTCAAAAGTCCAGCAATGAGGAGACATGCTGAGTTTGGACATATTCCATTGGTAGGCCACCAGGGCTAGGGATGAGAGAGAGGAAGGGCTGGCTGGTCATAAGTAAAGGAAGTTGTGTATAGACTCCTAAGTTTATGGGAGAACCTGCTGATCTAGCCCAAGGGGGCTAGGGATAAGAGTGTGGACAGGCTGTCTGAAGTGCTGGGAGGTGTGTGTGAACTCTTGAGCCTGAGGCTGCTACGCATTGTAACCTGGCTTGGATGGCTAGGAATGAGCTGACCGGAACCCAGTTGAATGAAGACAAAGATGTTTGACACAGTGAGGTGGTATACATTGCTGCAATTTGATGGCTTGCTCTGGACTTTGTTTATGGATGTAGATGCTCAAAGTTCCAACCAGAAAAGAAGATTCTTCAAGACCAAAGAACACGCTTGTGTCCTCAGAGTACTGGTTTGATAGGGATGGGCAATTTAATCAGTGAGAGAATCAGTGGGGGGAGATAAAGGCATGAAGTGGCTGGCTTACATGCTTTTTTGGGTGTGCTTACCCTCAAAAATGAGGAAGACAAGGAAGGATCCTACCACTACCAGGGAAGAAAAGCCAGGGGCAGAAACCATGTCATTTAGACCCTGGAACCTTGCACAGAGAAGCTCCTAGAAGCAGGAGACCAAGAGAGAGTGCGAAAGTGAGAGCGAGAGAGAGCAAAGTATAAACTTGAAGCTGTTGAGAAGAGGTGGCAGCAGAGATCCAGCAGCAGGAGATGGTGGGGTGGGCTTCCTGGCCCATGGAGAGAGAAAGCTGAGTGCCTTTGGAGAGAGGCCTTGGGCCAGGGAAAGGCATGCCAGTGAGCATGGTTAGGAAGAGGCTGTTCTCATGGAAGAACTGTATCCTGAGTGTTCCTGAGCCTTAATTGTAACTGTTACTTCCCTAATAAACTCCATAATCATGAGTACTGTCTGTGAGTTCCGTGTGACCATTGCAATGAATTATCAAGCCCAGCAGAGAAGTAAAGAGTGCTGTGGGAGGTATGGTTGGTGTCAGAATTCGTAAAGATAGCAGAGAGAAGAGGCATGTCTGGCCTCCACCTCATGGGAGTCAGCCTTTTGCTGTTGATCTTGGTTCTTCTTCCTCCTTGTGGGCTTGGAGGAGGTCAGACACTGCCCCCAAGCCATTTTTACACCAAAGTACATGAGACGAAGGCTCACCATCCTTGCTTCTAAGGAGGATTCTGGCTGTACTTCTGCCACGACACATTTGTTCGTTCTTCTCGCAGTCCATGGTATGTTCAATACTCTTTGCCAACATCTCAATTCAAAGGCGTCAATTCTTCTTTGATCTTCCTTATTCATTGTCCAGCTTTCGCATAGAGATGAAAAAAAAAAAAAAAAACCCCAGTTGCCACTGAGTTGATTCTGACTCATAGCGACCCTATGAGGCGATTGAAGATACCATGGCTTGGGTCAGGCGCACCTTAGTTCTCAAAGTGATGTCTTTGCTTTTTAACATCTTTCAGGTTTAGGAGTGGCTAATAGCCTACCTTCTAGTAGCCCAGGTTATATCATTTTTGCTGTGTTTCTCCAACACTCATATCCCTGTAAATTCCTTTTTAAATAGGCCCTTCTTCAATTATCCTAAATTGAACGTTCTTGGGAACTTGAGTGATATACTCTTTCATGTTCTACCTGTAGTCTGCTGCAAGTTCTGTAGAAACTACTTCCAACACACATTCAGAATCTTCCCACTTCTCTCCACCTCGTCTTATACCATCTAGTCCAAGTCACAAATTATTTGTCTATACAGCAAACAGCATAATATTTTAAACATGTGAACAGATTGCTCATCCCCTTCAGTGGGCCTTCTACTGAACTTAGAATGTAACCTAGACTCTGTTACCTTGACCGCACAGCTCTATGTGGCATGATACTTGCACCCTGACCACTTCTCCAAACTCGTTTTATCTCACCCCCGTGCCCACTAAATACTGTTTCTTAGGTATGCTAGGCTTGTTCTGCCTTAGAGCCCTTCACTAACTATTTGCCTTGGCCTGAAATGTTTTCAACCCCATTACCTACATGACTGGTTTTTTAGTTTTTTCAAGTTTGTTTAAAAGTCACACGTTTAAAGAGTCTTCCCTGACCACCCAATCTTAAACATCCAGCCACTCTATTAAATCACCATTTTAATTTTCTCCATAGATCTTACTATCATCTGATAGTTTCTTGTTTACTTCTTTGTCTTTTTGTTTATAACAGGTGCCTCGTCTCTGTGGAGTACTTCTGTGGGAGTAGGGATCTCCTATTTTGTATACGCAGTGCCTCTAACTTAGACACATGGTAGGCACTGAACAGATACCGAAAAACAGACAAGGACTAAAACCATAGCCTTCTTCATTTGCCTGGGATCAGTGATGCACAGGAATATGTAAGCTTAAAGGCTTTGCTTTCCTTACCAAAGCCCAGTGCCCTTCCTACCCTGAATCCCTCAGTAAGTTTAGTTGTACAATGGCTAGTGCATGGCTGAATAATAGTTGGATTTATGACTTACAACTGAAATGTTTCATTGTACTTTGGCGACCACGTATTGCTTTTTGTCTTTGTGCCTTGTTTTCTCTTTCTGTCTCCAAGATTGGGTCCCAGTATACAAACTTCCACAAATGGGCGGAACATTGCTGTGGTCTGCCAGTTTAGGTCATTAATAGCAATCACTAAAAAACAAAAAGGAAAAGGAGTATGAAGTGTTAGCAGGCAAGTATGTGGAAACTCAGCTTCCTCCTTTTGGTCCTTAGGGTGAATTTTTATTTTTTAAAATGATTTATGAAGCTATAACTTGTATTTGGTAGCACCCTCTCATGCCATTGACAAGAAAATGTCCTTGAAGAGAAAACAATTTCTTCTCTGGAATGCACGTTTGATGGACCTTTCAGTTCTAAGCTGTGTGACATTGGCAAGGTGAAAAGTTAGCTACAGCTGAATGACACTTGATACTAGTGAAAAGTTAGCTACAGCTGAATGACACTTGATACTAATGAAAAGTTATAATTTCTTTCTTTTCTAAGGTAAAAACACGATGTTTTTCACATTAAAAATTAAGATATGCTCATTATGAAATATATAAAAAATAGATTAAAGGACAAATCTCCAGTAATTTAATCACTCAGAGATAGTGACTGTTAATATCTTGGTGTGTATGCTTTCAATATTGAATTGCCATATGTACAGAATGAAGTCATCGTGTATTGCGGTCTTAACATTAGCTTTATTTTAAAGTTCATCATGCATATTTTTCTAACTTATTATACACTTTCTAACTGCAAATATTTCACTGTATGGATATACCAGCCTGTATTTAGCCAGCCACTTATCGTTAAGCTTTATGACTGTTTCCTAATTTTAGCCATCATAAACAATTCTTATGAACATTCTCATATGTACATTTTGTTCATCCTTTGGTCACGATATCCTTAAAAGATTCTTACAATAAGAATTGTTAATGCGAAAGGCTCATAAAACCTTATAGCTTTTGTTATATATTGGCAAAATGTTTTTAAATAATATTTAAGGACACTGATAGTATCCTCGCTAGTGCTGTGTGTGTCTATTCTGTATTACAGCTGGGTTACTTTAGCTTTTATAACACAAAGATACATTATTTAATGCAATTTTAAAATAAATTGGAAAGAGGATATTTAAAATGAGAATATCCATAAAAATGGATAGATCATGGTTCTATTGAGCAAAATGTTAACCATGAAATTTCACTTTTGAAATGATCCCATATTCAAACCACGCATTTACAATATAAAACCAATAGATTGACCCACTTATTAAAAAAAAAAAACTAAACTAAAAGCAATTGTTGGCAGTGACATAGAAAGCCAAGTAAGTAGGTAGACTGTGAATAGTAAGAATTTATTGACTTAACATCCAAAATTTGATTGACTAGTCTGGAGCCAGCCATAGTACTAATGTTCAATGAATACCACAGCACCAACCACGGAGTAAATGTTCCATATATACAATTTTGAAATTTAATTACCAATGTGTTAAAATTATTTAGATATTTCAAATAATAGAGGCTAAACATCTGTCACTTTTTTTCAGTTCTGAATAAAAAATTTTTGCTTAATGAAGAAATCCTGAGCATGACCTAAAATCATTTAATACACATTCTTTAAAACAGAGATCTGAGAAAAAAATTTACTTTTTCTGTATCATTGTTGTGCAGAGCATAAAGTCTAATAGGCTGTTTAATCTACCTGGACCTGAAACATACCTTTGACAGTGACTCTTTGCTCTCCAGTTCCTGGGGTGGCAGTGATATCCACATGAACAGATATCTGACCTACTGCATCTTTGGAGGAGCGACCTGCAAGTAAGCATAAGTTTACTGGCCCGAGCTTTTAGATGACTTAATAATGAACATCTTGATTCCTCTGCAAAGGAGACTTTAAAGCACGTTAATAGCAAATGCATGGTTCTTTTGGTTAATAACACATAATAAGTATTGCTAAGTGTTCATGAAGTTAAATTTGCTGTGCAGTTTTGAGGCTTGGGTATAATCATTTGGAACTAAAATGTCATATGGCAGTTCCTTGACTATGCACGAGGATGTATCATTGTCTTCATTCCTTTGTTAAGAACTTTTCTACAGTGCACCATACCAGATCACTGGGGACACAAAGATGACTCTATAGAGCACCTACATTCATGGAGCTGACAGTCTGCCAGGAGAAACCAATATGTAGACATATCATTGCAATATACTGTGATAAGCCCCATAATAGATGTATTTATAAGATCTACTCGTGATATAAAAAGGAATGGTCAGGGCATTCCTGTAAAGTCGGTCAAGGATGCCACATGTTGTGTTGGAAAGTGCTTGTGATCTGGAGTCAGATAAGCTTGATTATGCCACTCAAATATTCGTTATGCCACTAATGGTTCTGTAGTTCTAGCGAATTTACTATATTCTTAAGCCTTAGCTTTCTCATTTGTAAATAGGGAGAATAAAACTAACCTCTTGGTAGATACACATCTATTAACATATTATCCATGGTCATATAACTTTTTCTCACAAGTAGGAGCACATGCTCTACATTGCCCTTTACCTTTTCACCCAAAAATATATCATGGAGGGTATTACTTTCAGTATATGTAAAGCTGCCTCATTCATTATATGGCTTGGAATACCACAGCACTAACTACAAAGTAAATGTTCAATAAATACTTTTCTGAAAATGAATCACTGAGCTGTTCACAAATATTTAGACACTTAAAATAATGCAGGGCCTTAATTCCATGATATGAATGAATATCCAATAATTTATTTAATCATATTTAGGCTGTTCTGTCAGTATTACAATCTACAATGAATAATTAATTTTAATATTTATAAGTTGACCTACAGGATAATTCCTAGAAGTGATATTTCTTATCAGTTTAAATTTTGTTCCATAGAGAGTGTAACAATTTACACTCACATATTCAATGTATAAGAATAACAAGAATATTATTTTCCTAGAAAGAATGGTTATTGTTCAAAGCCAAAAACAAATGGTTTTAAGAGACTTCCAGTTTCTAAGTTCAGAGAATCACCAGGATTTGCGCCAGAACCTCCCAACAGGCTCTGTTGAGAAGAGCCAGTTCACCAAAAGGAGCCACCTTCCATGCCCCAACCAGTTGATAACAAGAAGATTGGAAGGTAGAAAGTTGTCACTTTGGGTAAGTAAAGGGGCTATTATTCCCTCTCTTCTCTGCTCCATGGGAGAGGGGTAAAGAGTAAAGGGAATGTTTCCTTTTCCTGCAGAGTAAGGAGAAAAACTCTGAGAGAAATAGTTTTAAACTATGAAAATGCTAGCAAGATGGGAATTTCAGTACTGGATTGGTTGCCTACTTAGCGGACAATATGACAATAGCAAGGCCAAGTGGGGGCCAGCCAGCCAGAGAGTATGTCAGCACCAGCTCCTTTAATTCATGGTTCCTGAGAGGTATAGAAGACGGCTTATGATTGGCCTTTGATGCACCAGAGTTGGCGACAAGAAAGGGTAGATGTGACTGGAGGCTACAGTCTTATCAGGGATCATCGTGGCTGGACATGTGCCCAGAGGAATGTGGCAGATGGTAGTACCAGATGATGCTCAGCAGGAAGAAGTGGCCAACTCTTGTGTCTTGGAAAAGTCAATTAATGCTTAGGGGAACTATTTGGAAATGAGCCTCACACCAGCAGGTTCCATGGAGCTTCTCCTTTCCCAAAGACAATGAGCTAGAACAGCCCTACTGCTCTAGCAAGGACTTCTAGTATAGCATTTAATAAGAGTGGTAATAAAGGGCATCGTTGTGTGATTTCCACTCTAAAGGGGAATGCCTTCAGTCTCTCTCCATTGAAAATAATGTTGGCTGTTGGTTTTTTATGTATGCCTTTAATTATGTTGAGGATTTTCCCTTATATTCCTATTTTACTGAGAGTTTTTATCAGGAATCAGTGTTGGACTTTATTGAATAAAATGCCTTTCTGCATCGATTGAGATAATCCTGTGATTCTTTTATTTATGTGGTGGACTATGTTGATTGATTTTCTAACATTAAACTATCTAACATTGAACATAAACGCAAGGATAGTTCAATGTTAGAAAATCAATCAACATAGTCCACCACATAAATAAAAGAATCACAGGACCTGGTATGAATTCCACTTGGTTGTGGTGTATTATTTTTTGATATGTTGTTGAATTTTATTAGCTAGAATTTTGTTGAGAATTTTTGCATCTACGTTCATGAGAGATATTGGTCTGTAATTTTCTTTTTTTGTGTGGTGTCTCTGCCTGGTTTTGGTATCAGCATTATGTTGGGTTAACAGAATGAATATGGGAGTATCCCTCCTTTTCCTATCCTCTGAAATAGTTTGAGTAGTACTGGTATGAGCTCTTTGAGTATTTGGTAAAATTCTCCAGTGAGGCTGTCCAGGGCAAGCCTTTTTTTTTGTTGGGAGTTTTTTTTTTTTTTTTTTTTTTTAAATTACCTCTTCAATCTCTTATTAGTTTGGGTAGGTAGTGTGTTTCTAGAAATTCATTCATTTCTTCTAGGTTTTCAAATTTGTTTGAGTATAATTTTTTATAATATTCTGTTATGACCTTTTTTATTTCAGTTGGTTCTGTTGTTATGTCCCCTATCTCATTCAGGTTATTTGCATCTTCTTCTTTTCTTTTGTCAGTTTGTGAATTTTCCTGATCCGTCAGGTTGTCTAATTGTCTCTGTTGTTATAGTAAGGATCTCAGCCTTCTTAGTGCCTGGGTTAAGACTTCTGTGGCAGACCTTATATGAATTACTATATGTAGTAATATAACAACGGCTAGTTTCTGCCCAGAGTAAACATCACGATTAAACATATTTGTAAATTAGTGAATGTTTTTCATCAAAGCATTTCTTCATCTGTTTCTAATGACCAAGTTAACTTGAAGGCCCTAATTATGTTGTTACAGAATTTGAGATTTATATGGTAGAATATATAAAATCCCATTAGAAAAATACGTGAGTTTGTTTACTACTCTTAGTTATGGTAGAAGAATTTTATGCTGCTTTAAAACATTTAACAGCTAAAGAAATGAACCTAAATCCTTTTAAAAGGTACTTTTTTTTAATACATAGAATTTGTCTTCTTTCTTTCTGTAGTTTTCCACTTGTATATCCTAAATGTGTGTGTCTTTTGAAGAGATACAGAAGCTGCATTGGGGGAAAAACTTTAAAAATCATACTTACATACTAACAGCGCTTCAACATTTTTTGAAACCTCCTGGGTGGAAACCTTTACTAGACTCTCAAAGTATACATTTCCTTTTCTAGCACAAAATGTGAAATGTGCTGCTCAATCAAGTTAAACATAGTCTTGAAAATGACTGCTTAATGGGGCCAAAAACCAAACCCATTGCTGTCGAATCAATTCTGACTCATAGCGACCCTATAGGACAGAGTAGAACTGCCCCGTAGAGTTTTCAAGGAGTGACTGGCTTAATGGGGCACATACCCTAAAAAAAGTAGAATTAGGGACTAAATAGTTTCCTGAGAATTATGGGTAGAAGAAACTAGTTAAAATGACTTTATCATTATTGCTATTCCTGCTTAATAATTGTGCTTTTTATAATGGTCACTTTAGAGCTTCAGGTTGATGCTTTCATGGCTCTTTGTTTATAGCATTCTAGGGGCACATACATTACTCCTGGTATTATAGTTAATTATGCATGTTTTTTCTCCCTAACTACATTTCATAATGCCAGGAAGCTTATCCATACTGCTTACCTTTAATTCATATGGTAAACTCACAATATTCTTTTGATAAATATAAACAGCCAACTCTGGAGCCCTGGTGGCACAGTGGTTAAGAGCTTGGCTGCTAACCAAAAGATCGGCAGTTCTACCGTGTCCTATACGGTCTCTATGAGTTGGAATCCATTCAACGGCAATGGATTTAAGTATCCAATTAGATATTTGTTGATAGATTAAATATGCAGGCATTCCTTACTTTGCACAGTCTTGATATGCCCGGATTTCAGTTCCCACAATTTGGTTAAATACCATTAGTCCTCCAACAACATGGCTCAAATTTCAGTTACCATGATTTTTTATTAACAGTGATTAATTGGATAAAAAGCAAGCTTTGATGCTAGTTCTTTAGTCCACAAATCACTATGTAAATAACAGATTTACATCATGATCAGTGACCAGTCACCTCTTTCAAAACCTGTCGTGATTGGTCACTGCACATCTGTTACTCTGTTCCTGCAGACGACAAAGTATGTCCTTGTGTTGCTGCTTTGTTTCCCAGTGACAATATTTTAAAAACAAACGTGGATAATCAAAAGAAAGAATTAGCCAACAAAGATGAAACTGCAGCAAAGAAATGAAAACTGATGTAATGCCAGAGTGGAATTGTCATAGAACATTATGGAGTTAAAGCAGAAATAACTGACCCTGTGGATGTTGGTCCTGCCACCATTGGAGAGACCCTAGATAAGCAGCCAAGGAACTTAGTGAAGGCAAACTTATCTGCATAAATGAGGATAAAGGTGTCCTAGTGGAAGTAATATGGGCAAAAAACACATTAAAGGAACTCTCATTTGTTATAACATTGCAAGCAGAAAGGATAAAATGTTGGTAGATGATCCAAACTTAGAAAGGAATATGCCAACCCATCAAGGCATAGAAAAGATGCCTGCTATGTAGTTATTTGATGAGAAGAAGGTAAACATTTTTCAGACTACTCTTGATTAAACCCATTGCCTTCAAGTCGATTCCAACTCACAGTGACCCTATAGGGCAGAGTGGAATTGCCCCATAGAGTTTCCAAGGAGCGCCTCGTGGATTAGAACTGACCTTTTGGTTAGCAGCCGAGCTCTTAACCCCTATGCCACCGTCCTTGATTAGGTTTTTACAGAGAAAGAAAACACTTTCATTCTTAATATTTCTAATGTTTTAATTTACGATGTGCTAAAAATATTACTTTCACTATTTTTTCATTTCCTTATACATTTATAACTGACGATAAGAGTGTTTGTTTTGACAAAACTTTTAAAAAGCCACTGTAGAAGTGGAATTTTCCTACTGATTATTAAGATTGCTTTTCACAGCTTGTTTGGCCACTTTTATGGTCCCACATGACTGTGCAAAGTGAGGACTGTCTGTACATGTATTTCAGTTCTTCATCAGATACTGAAGCTGTGGGAGCTATGTTAGTCACAGGTGAGTTACATGTCTGCTGTACTGGGCAGTCCTTTTTACCTCCCATGTCATACACTCTGGAGGGTCTTGTTCACCACAGCCTCAAATCTGATTGACCAGCATTTGCACATGGTGAAATCTGCCAATTGCCCATCCCAAAATAAAAACAGAATTGAACAAAAAGCATTTTGAAGTTGAAAGCATATACTAACCGGGCAGTTAGTAAGCAAAATACAAGAGATTTCCATTTCTTATGAAATTGAGTATAAAAGTAATCTAATACACTATTCTTTAGTCATTTAACACTCTGCCTGTTATGGAACCCTGGTGGCACAGTGGTTCAGCATTCAGCTGCTAACTAAAAGGTCAGCAATTTGAATCCACCAGCCGCTCTTCGGAAACCCTACGTGGGCAGTTCTGCTCTGTTCTATAGTGTCGCCATGAGTTGAAATCGACTCGAAAGCAATTTTTTTTTTTTTAATGCTTGTTATATAACCTTGCCTATTCTGAATCCATAGGAATTAGACTCTATATGTCTCAAATCAACATCTGGGCCTTTAGAATGTGTCCTTTGTCACCAACATTATTGGTCACAAATACCAAACTCTCCGCTCTGGGAATGAGTAGTGCTCCTGTGAGTAAACCGTGGCAGAAGGGCAGGAAGCTAAAAGACCTGGTTGTCTGCTTTGCTCGAAGTCCTTTTCAGATCAGTTTTTGAGGATAAAAGGTCCTATCAGATTATGATATAGCATGATATAAGCACTCCAATAGAGTGAGTCTATCAGCCACTATAATTTTAATACATTTTATTAGAGACTAACCCATTGTGTCAAGCCCTGGTGGTACAGTGGTTAAGAGCTCAGGCTGCTAACCAGAAGGTCAGCAGTTTGAATCTACCAGCTGCTCCTTGGAAACCCTATGGGACAGTCCTACTCTGTGGTATGGGTTGCTATGAGTCAGAATTGACTGGATGGCAACACGTTTGGTTTTGGTGTTAGAGAACGGTCTTATAAATTTAGTGATATTTATGCATATAGTTTTTTCAAAGTGATTATTACCCCTAAATCTCCAACCAGCATCCTTTAAAGTATTAGATGAAAAATATCACAGCTTCTCAAATGACCCCTACAGGTTATCTAAACTGCTTAAGCCTCTGACAAAGGCTTTTCTGTCTTTCTCCGTGGACTTCGGCTGGGGCCTGAGTATCAGAGGTTACCTGCTCTACTGCTTCTCCCATTTTCAGGTCCAGGACTCCAGGTGAGAGTGACCTAACTCATCTGGTTCTCTAAGTTTTTCCCATCGTCAAGATGAGTAAACCCGGAAGTGGCTTCTCTTAAGCCCCTTTCCCTCCTCTTGTTTTCCTCTTGGGTTTACTTCCTATTCTTTCCTCATTATCTCTTTTTTTATAATTTTTATTGTGCTTTAAGTGAAAGTTTACAAATCAAGTCAGTCTCTCACATAAAAACTTATATACACCTTGCTACATACTCCCAATTACTCTCCCCCTAATGAGACAGCCCGCTCTCTCCCTCTACTCTCTCTTTTCGTGTCCATTTCACCAGCTTCTAACCCCTTCCACCCTCTCAACTCCTCTCCAGGCAGGAAATGCCAACATAGTCTCAAGTGTCCACCTGATCCAAGAAGCTCACTCCTCACCACCATCCCTCTCCAACCCATTGTCCAGTCCAATCCATGTCCGAAGAGTTGGCTTCGGGAATGTTTCCCGTCCTGGGGCAACAGAAGTTCTGGGGGCTGTGACCACTGGGATTCTTCTAGTCTCAGTCAGACCATTAAGTCTGGTCTTTTTATGAGAATTTGGGGTCTGTATCCCACTGCTCTCCTGCTCTCTCAGGGGTTCTCTGTTGTGTTCCCTGTCAGGGCAGTCATTGGTTGTAGCCGGGCACCATCTAGCTCTTCTGGTCTCAGGCTGATGTAGTCTCTGGTTCATGTGGCCCTTTCGGTCTCTGGGGCTCGTAGTTACCTTGTGTTCTTGGTGTTCTTCATTCTCCTTTGATCCAGGTGGGTTGAGACCAATTGATGCATCTTAGATGGCTGCTTGCTAGAGTTTAAGACCCCGGATGCCACTCTTCAAAGTGGGATGCAGAATGTTTTCTTAATAGATTTTGTTATGCCAATTGACTTAGATGTCCCCTGAAATCATGGTCCCCAAACCCTGCCCCTGCTACGCTGGCCTTCGAAGCATTCAGTTTATTCAGGAAGCTTCTTTGCTTTTGGTTTAGTCCAGTTGTGCTGACCTCCCCTGTATTGCATGCTGTCTTTCCCTTCATCTAAAGTAGTTCTTATCTACCAACTAATTAGTGAATACTCCCTCCCCCCCCAGCCTCCCTCCTCTCATAGCCAAAAAAGAATATTTTCTTCTCGGTTTAAACTATTTCTCAAGTTCTTATAATAGTGGTCTTATACAATATTTGTCCTTTTGGAACTGACTAATTTCACTCAGCATAATGCCTTCCAGGTTCCTCCATGTTATGAAATGTTTCACAGATTCGTCACTGTTCTTTATCGATGCGTAGTATTCCATTGTGTGAATATACCATAATTTATTTATCCATTCGTCCATTGATAGGCACCTTGGTTGCTTCCATCTTTTTGCTATTGTAAACAGTGCTGCAATAAACATCGGTGTGTATATATCTGTTCGTGTAAAGGCTCTTATTTCTCTAGGATATATTCTGAGGAGTGGGATTGCTGGATGGTATGGTAGTTCTATTTCTAGCTTTTTAAGGAAGCACCAAGTTGATTTCCAAAGTGGTTGTACCATTTGACATTCCCACCAGCAGTGTATAAGTGTTCCAATCTCTCCGCAGCCTCTCCAACATTTATTATTTTGTGTTTGCTCATTATCTCATATTCAGTATATATTTGAAGGAATTCATGGCAATAATTAACAACAATGGCTACATTTTTTTAAGCACTCACCATATCTTGAAGCAAATAACTCCTGCTTTCTACGTTTGTTTGCCAACTGTGCCCTTCTCCAACGAGGTATTTTCATAAGAGGTGCTATGCCAATTTTTTTTACACACTGCTTTTATAAAAAAAATTAGCATAGCATGCTGATGAAAATATCTCACAAGGGGAGGGCACAGTTGGCAAACAACTGTAGAAGGCACACATTATTTATGTAAAAATACGGTATGTGTTTAAGTCATCTGCTAAATGCTTTAAGTATAAGATCTTGTTGTGCCATCAGATAAATGTATGATGTACATTTTACAGATGGAGAAATGGATCTAGACGTTAGTTACCTGTCAAAGCCAAAAAATGGCAGAGCTGAGATTTAACCTCAGATCTCTTACTTAAAATTTGCTATGCTATCCTCATTGAGTAGCTCTCTTCTGCCTTTTTCCCCTCCCCGTTTTTTTCAGGTAGTCCCCAGTTTATGATGGGATTCCATTCTGAGGGCTCCGACGTAAGTTGAACACCTTTTTTTTTATTGGTTTGTTTTCATTGTTATTGCCTTCTATTATCAGTATCTTTATAAATCTGATCTTTGACATCTGAGAATAACATCAGCAAATCATGTGCTGCGACACTGTATGTAGTCCATATTACTAATAAGACACAGACACACATACAAAACCAACCTAGACAGTTGTAAGTGTGGTTCATGGTAACTAGAATACATTGTATGTCGGGAACTGCCTGTACATCAAAGAGGAAAAAGCAAATCCTCCCTTGGCCTTTTTTTTAACGGCATTTAAAATCTTCCTGAACTAAAAGCCACAAGAAAGTATGAGAAACCAAAGAAAAAAACATATTACATAGACTGATCAGATCTATAAATCTGAAGATTATGTTTTCTTTTTTGATGTGATAATATTTAGCTTGCATTTGCAATTTTATGGAAACCCTGGTGGTGTAGTGGTTAAGTGCTACAGCTGCTAACCAAAGGGTCGGCAGTTCAAATCCGCCCAGAGCTCTTTGGAAACTCAATGGGGCAGTTCTACTTTTTCCTATAGGGTCGCCATGAGTCAGAATCGACTTGACGGCACTGGGTTTAGTTTGGTTTGCAATTTTATATTAAACACCACCATATTTTATATTAAACTGGATAGTAGTTATTCCAATATAATACTTAAATTAGTTTTGTCTCCTGGGATGCTATGTTTCATAGCCTTCTGTGATTTATCCTTAAACTTACTACTGATTGAAACAACTTATATTTGCTACTTTGTATCAATGAGACTCCATGGTTATGGCATCCAGAAATGTGTTGAGAAATTGACATATTAATAACACTTGGGATAACTGTCAAATCTGTGAAGCAAATCACTTAAGCTGTTGTCTTAAGTGCCTTCAGATCAGTTCCAACTTATATAGTGACCCTATTGAACAGAGTAGAACTGCCCCCAGAAGGTTTCCAAGGAGTGGCGGATGGATCTGAACTACTGACCTTTTGGTTAGCGGCCGTAACTCTTAACTACTGCTCAATCACTTAAGCTAGTGGGTATCTTTTTAGAATTGTTTGTAAAGCTTAGTTAACTTGAACTATTTTAGGAGTGAGAAATCTAAATAATTTTGTAGAAATAAAGAACGTTAGAGGGAGCCTTGGAGACCATGTGGTCCAATCTGTTTCAGAGAGAAGGAAATGTTGAGGTTTAGTGTCTTGAAACAGCTCCCACAGTTGAGCAGGTCTCATTTTCAGTTCAGGGCTCTTTTCACTGACAAACTACCTTGCCTCTTAAAAGGTTTTTTTGGAATCCACATGATAGAACAGACTGCCAAAGAATAATAGAATTTGGGAAGTAGGTAGGATGTGGCTTTGACCTAATTAGAAGTTGCAAAAAACAAAACCCTGCTTCCAGCCCTGACTATTGTTGCTGTGTGCTATCAAGTTGATTTCAACTCATGGTGACCCTCTATGACAGAGAAGAACTGCCCCATCGGGTTTCCTAGGCTGTAATCTTTAGAGGAGCAGATCACCAGATCTTTTCTTCCACAGATCAGCTGATGGGTTTGAACTGCTGACCTTTTGATTAGCAGCTGAGTCCTTAATCATTGTGCCACTAGGTCTCCTCAAACCTGACTAGTGCCTAAGAATTATTTCTAATGTAGCCAGTTGTTATCTATTCTCACCTGAGCATCTGCACCTTTCTTCCCAAACCTATTCCTATACCACGATTCCCAGCAAATACTACTACCTAGGGGAGAGAGGGATGAGAATGGTTACCTCCTTATGGGTGTGTGTATTCCCACCAGGTAAATCATTACAAGCAGGAAGAGACAGGGAATGATACACTCTGAAGCTCTCACTCCTAAAAATGCAGCTTTTGTTTTTGATAGTCAGGGAAGTTGAGCTACTTAAGATGAGTGAGGTCAGGCTAGGGGCTATGCATCACTATATCCAGAGCTTCACACTGATTGTTGGATCTGTCAGGATCTATCAGTAATCAAAAAGAGTTGAGCAGTGGCTAAAGGTAAGCTAGACTCCTTATGTGTTGAAAAACCTGTATCTGAATAGATCTTCTCACTTGAGGATGAGTAAATATATAAAAAGGAGCCCTGGTGGTACAATGGTTAATCATTTGGATGCTAAACAAAAGGAGGTTTGAGCCCACCCAGCGCTATGTGGAAAGACCTGGTGATCTGTTCCCATAAAGATTACAGCCTAGGAAATCCAAGGGGCAGTTATATTCTGTCCTATAGCGTCGCTGTGGGACAGATTAGAGTCAATGACATGTCATGGATTGAATTGTGTCCTCCCAAAATGTATGTCAACTTGGCTAGCCCATGATTCCTAGTATTGTGTCATTATCTACCATTTTGTGACCTGATATGATTATCCTATTGTAAATCCCAACCTCTGTGATGTTAATGGAGACCTGGCAGTGCAATGGTTAAGAACAGTGTCTGCTAACCAAAAGGCTGGCAGTTCAAATCCACCAGCTGCTGCTTGGAAACCCTGGGGCAGTTCTACTCTGGCCAATAAGGTCACTATGAGTTGGAACCGACTTAATGGTAACAGGTTTTTTATGATATTAATGAGACAGGAGTCAAGATACAGGATTAGGTTGTATTTTGAGTCAATCTCTTTGAGATATAAAAGAGAAAAGCAAGCAGAGAGTTGGGGAAATCATACCACCAAGCAAGAAGAGTCAGGATCAAGTGCAACATTTGGAACTAGGGCCCCGGCACTGGGAAGCTCCTAGATCAGGGGAATATTGATAACAAGGACCTTCCTCCAGAACAGACAGAAAGAAAAAGCCTTCCAAATTCAGGGCACCAGCTCTAGCCTCCTAAACTGTACAGGAGTAAATCTCTCTATATTAATGCAACCCACTTGTAGTATTTCTCTTATAGCAGCACTAGATAGCTAAATCAGCACACTGAATGACACAGGGAGCATCAAAAGGAGATGTAAGGAATATATAGAGTCACTGTGCCAAAAGAATTGGTCGACATTGAAACATTTAAAGAGGTAGCATATGATAAAGTCTCAATAGTATTAAAGAAAGGAGTCCAAACTATACTGAATGCATTGTCAAAAATCAAGTCTCCAGGAATTGACAGAATACCAATTGAGATGTTTTGACAAACAGATGCAATGCTGAAGGTGCTCACTCATCTATGCTAAGAAATTGGGAAGACAGCTTCCTGCCAAACCAACTGTAAGAGATCTATATTTAACAGGACATGGAAATTATCGAACAATATCATTAATAACACATGCAAGTAAAATTATGTTACAGATCATTCAAAAGTGGTTACAGCAGCACATCAACAGGAAACCTCCAGAAATTCAAGGTGGATTCAGAAGAGGACAAGGAAAGTGGAATATCATTGCTGATGTCTGATGGATCTTGGCTGAAAGCAGGGAATACCGGAAAGATGTTTGCCTGTGTTTTGTTGACTATGCAAAGGCATTCGACTATGTGGATCATAACAAATTATGGAAAAGATTGTGAAGGATGGGAATTCCTGAACACTTAATTTTGCTCATGAGGAACCTCTACATAGAACAAGAGGATGTTGTTCAAACAGAATGGGGATATTGTGTGGTTTGAGGTCAGGAAAGGTGTGTATCGAAGTTGTAACCTATCACCATACTTATTCAGTCTGTATGCTGAGCAAATAGTCCATGAACCTGGACTATGTGAAGAAGAATGCGGCATCAGGATTGGAGGAAGACTCATTAACAACCTACGTTATGCAGAAGACACAACCTTGCTTGATGAAAGTGAAGAGGATTTGGAGCACTTACTGATGAAGATCAAATTCAACCACAGCCTTCAACATGGATTACACCTCAACATAAATACAACAAAAATTCTCACAACTGAACTGATAAGCAACATCATGATAAATGAAGAAAAGATTGAAGTTCTGAAGGATTTCACAATCGATGCCAGTGGAAGCAGCAGTCAAGAAATAAAACAATGTATTGCATTGGGCAAGTCTGCTGCAAAAGACCTCTTTAAAGTGTTAAAAAGCAAAGACATCACCTTGTAGAAAATCCTATAAATTCCACAAGGAAGCTACTGTAACTAATAGGATTCAACAAAGTAGTAGGATTCAAGATCAGCATACAAAAATTAGTTGGACTTCTCTACACCAACAAAGAGAACTTCAAAAAGGAAATCAGGGAGGTGGAGCCAAGATGGCTGACTAGGTAGAAACTACCGCGGATCCCTTTTGCAAAAAAGACTCGAAAAAACAAGTGAATTGATCACGTACATGACAATCCATGAACCCTGACTATCAAACACAGATCTAAAGAGTTGACCTGAGTGACAGGGAAGTGAAAAGCCACACCCGGAAGCAGCGACCGCCTCTGGAACTGGCATCCCACTCCACAGTCTTGAGCCCTCATGGTTCCGTGGTGCCAAGTGGTGGGACTGATTGTGGCTTACTGAGGCGGGGCAGGCACGGGACACAGCCCTAACCCCTAGCCCCCTGGGGTAACCTCAGTAGAGACTTGCCCAGCAAGCAGGCTGCACACTGATGCAGCTAACAAAAGAATGAGCAACCACAGGGAGGCAGCGACTGTTTTTGGAGCCTGGAGCCAGCACCCCAGTCAGAAAACCTTGGCGCTGGGCTTTGGACTGGGCACAGGGGAGCTGAGCACGGCTTCCTGAGACGGCGCAAACACGAGACACAGCCCTAGCCTCCTGAAGTGACCTCGGGGGAAACCCAGCCATCACATGCAGGCAGCGCAATGACGCGGCTGACAGGAGGAGAAGTTACTGGGAGGCAGCGACTGGTTTTGGAGCCTGGAGTGTGGCGTCCCAGCCAGGGAACCTTGGCACTGGGCTTTGGACTGGGAGCAGAGGAGCTGACAATGGCTTCTGAGACAGCACAAGCACAGGAGCAGGCCTGACCCTTGGGGGCAATCTCAACCCAGCCAGCTGCACACAGGCTACACGCCCCTCAGGAATCTCAGATAAAACAGTCATCACCAAGCAAGATAAGTAACTTTGTCTATGTTGCCAACGCTACTCTCTCCTATCTAGCTGATCCCTCCCCTCCCTGCCCCAGGCGGCTTCATTAACATTGGAATTTCCTGGGCCAGGGAGTGAAGTGCTCTGCAGGGTTTTTTTTTTTTTTTCTAACCCATTCTCCTGGCCTGAGAGAAGCAGCAATTAACAACCCAGGAGGGAAAATCCTTCCCTGACTTCCCTAAAATGGAATAAAAATACAGAACCAGCTCCAGCGAAGCATATGAGATCCACAGTCTTTGGCTTTCATCCCTATAGGGAACAAGGTGGCTATTGTAATGCAAGGGCAATTCTGATAGAGATCTGACTGTAATTGTTTTAGCAGAGAGCAGTGGAAAGACAAGTTTTGGAGGTCTGATACCTCTCTACCCATTAAACAGAGCCCTCACTGATTCACAACGGGGAACTGAGGGCTGAAGCTCCACCTAAACTGCCTAGCCACCTGCTAAAGGGGTCTGAGGATAGTGACGCCTACCAATCTTTAGAGGTACAAGCATTGGGTGCCTAAGGTACAGCTGCAGAGCCACCCACCAAAGTGCTCTAGGAATAGAGATGTACCTACCTCACTGGCACATGGGGGAAGGCTGTCAGCATCCTACCCTCCTTGGATTGTGATCCCCTCCCACTACTAGAATCTGGTGCATACAACTATCACCACTACTCCTCTAAGTTAATACGTGACAGCCTACACCACACACGTGGTGACCCAAAATCAGGACACCTGAGCTGATTCTATTCAAGAATAGTGAATGGACCCTTAGGCTTATATATCTGGTAACAGCTTAACCAGCTGGTAATAGGACATAAGTGAGTCAAAGGCTACGACAATCAAGACAGTGCAATCTAGTAGCCCATCTGGGTGTATTGAAAGAAAATAAAACAAGAAGATAAGACTCAGTGAGAAAATATAAAATAAATCATTACAATATCTTATAGATGGCTTGGAGACAGCAGTTGATATCAAATCACATAAAGAAGCAGACCACGATTGCTTCTACAAATCCCCAAATTAAAAAAATCAAAATCTTTCCCAAATGAAGATACAATCCTGGAATTGCCAGATGCAGAATATAAAAAACTAATATACAGAATGCTTCAGGACATCAGGGATGACCTCGGAAATGAAATAAGGCAATCTACAAAAAAAGCCAAGGAACACACTGATAAAGCAGTTGAAGAAATCAAAAAGATTACTCAAGAACATACTGGAAAAATTAATAAGCTGCAAGAATCCAGAGAGAGACAGCATTCAGAAATCCAAAAGATTAACAGTAAAAATACAGAATTAGACAACTCAATAGGAAGTCAGAGGAGCAGACTCAAGGAATTGGAATGCAGAGTGGGGGAGGTGGAGGATAAGGCAATTGACACCAATATATAGTTGAAGAAAAATCAGATAAAAGAATTAAAAAAAAGTGAAGAAAACCGTAAGAATCATGTGGGACTCTATCAAGAAGAATAACTTCCGCGTGATTGGAGTTCCAGAACAGGAAGGGATAAGAGAAAATACAGAGAGAATAGTTGAAGATCGGTTGGCAGAAAACTTCCCTGGCATCATGAAGGATGAAAGGATATCTATCCAAGACGCTCATCGAACCCCATACAAGATTGATCCAAAAAGAAAATCACCAATGCATATTATCATCAAACTTGCCAAAACCAAAGATAAAGAGAAAATTTTAAAAGCAGCCAGGGATAAAAGAAAAGTCACCTACAAAGAAGAATCAATAAGAATAAATTCAGACTACTCGGCAGAAACCGTGCAGGCAAGAAGGCAATGGGATGACATATATAGAGCACTGAAGGAGAAAAACTGCCAGCCAAGAATCAAATATCCAGCAAAACTCTCTCTCAAATATGAAGGTGAAATTAGGGCATTTACAGATAAACACAAGCTTAGAGAATTTGCAAAAACCAAACCAAAGCTACAAGAATTACTAAAGGAAATTGTTTGGTTAGAAGATCAATAATATCAGATATCAACACAACACAAGGTCACAGAATAGAACATCCTGATATCAACTCAAATAGGGAAATCACAAAAACAAATGAAGATTAATTTAAAAAAGAAAAAAAAATGCTCAAAACAGGGAATCATGGAAGTCAATATGTAAAAGATCACAATAATCAAAAAGAGGGACTAAATACAGGAGGCATAGATCTTCCATATGGAGAGGAAAACAAGGTGATATACGATGATACAACTTAGGTTTTTACTTAGAAAAATAGAGGTAAATATTAAGGTAACCACAAAGAGGTCTAACAATCCCATAATTCAAAATAAAAACCAATAAAAACAACAACTCAGCAAACATAAATTCAACTACTATGAAAATGAGGAACACACAATTTACAAAGAAAAACTTCTCAGCACAAAAAACTAAGTGGAAAAATGAAATTGTCAACAAAACACACAAAAAGGCATCAAAATGACAGCACTGAACTCATATTTATCTATAATTACGCTGAATGTAAATGGACTAAATGCATCAATAAAGAGGCAGAGAGTCTCAGGCTGGATAAAGAAACAGGATCCGTCTATATGCTGCCTACAAGAGACACACCTTAGACTTAGAGACACAAACAAGCTAAAACTCAAAGGATGGAAAAAATATATCAAGCAAACAACAATCAAAAAAGAGCAGGAGTAGCAATATTAATTTCTGACAAAATAGACTTTAAAGTTAAATCCACCACAAAGGATAAAGAAGGACACTACATAATGATTAAAGGGACAATTTACCAGGAAGATATAACCCTATTAAATATTTATGCACCCAATGAAAGGGCTGCAAGATACATGAAACTAACTTTAACAGAACTGAAAAGTGAGAGAGACACCTCCACAATTATAGTAGGAGACTTCAACACACCACTTTTGGAGAAGGACAGGACTTCCAGTAAGAAGCTCAATAGAGACATGGAAGATCTAATTGCAATAATCAACCAACTTGACCTCACAGACTTATACAGAACACTCCACCCAACAGCTGCAAAGTATACTTTTTTTTCTAGCGCACATGGAACATTCTCTAGAATAGATCACATATTAGGTCATAAAACAAACCTTTGCAGAATCCAAAACATTGAAATATTACAAAGCATCTTCTCAAACCACAAGGCCATAAAAGTAGAGATCAATAACAGAAAAATCAGGGAAAAGAACTCAAATACTTGGAAATTGAACAATGCCCTGCTCAAAAAACACTAGGTTATAGAAGACATTAAGGAGGGAATAAAGATTTCATAGAATGCAAAGAGAATGAAAACACTTCCTATCAAAACCTCTGGGACACAGTGAAAGCAGTGCTCCGAGGTCAATTTATATCGATAAATGCACACATACATAAAGAAGAAAGAGCCCAAACCAGAGAACTGTCCCTACAACTTGAACAAATAGAAAGCGAGCAACAAAAGAATCCATCATGCACCAGAAGAAAACAAATAATAAAAATTAGAGCTGAACTAAATGAATTAGAGAACAGAAAAACAATTGAAAGAATTAACAAAGCCAAAAGCTGGTTCTTTGAAAAAATTAACAAAATTGATAAACCATTGGCCAGACTGACTAAAGAAATACAGGAAAGGAAACAAATAACCCGAATAAGAAATGAGATGGGCCACATCACAACAGACCCAACTGAAATTAAAAGAATCATATCAGATTATTATGAAAAACTGTACTCTAACAAATTTGAAAACCTAGAAGAAATGGATGAATTCCTAGAAAAACACTACCTACCTAAAATAACACAATCAGAAGTAGAACAACTAAATAGACCCATAACAAAAAAAAAGAGATTGAAAAGGTAATCAAAAAACTCCCAACAAAAAAAAAGCCCTAGCCCGGACGGCTTCACTGCAGAGTTCTACCAAACTTTCAGAGAAGAGTTAACACCACTACTACTAAAGGTATTTCAAAGCATAGAAAAGGATGGAATACTACCTAACTCATTCTATGAAGCCAGCACATTCCTGACACCAAAACCAGGTAAAGACACCACAAAAAAAGAAAATTACAGACCTATATCTCTCATGAACATAGATGCAAAAATCCTCAACAAAATTCTAGCCAAGAGAATTCAACAACATATCAAAAAAATGATCCACCACAACCAAGTGGTTATGCAAGGTTGATTCAATATTAGAAAAACCATTAATGTAATCCGCCATACAAATAAAACAAAAGACAAAAACCACATGATCTTATCAATTGATGCAGAAAAGGCATTTGACAAAGTCCAACACCCATTCATGATAAAAACTCTCAGCAAAATAGGAATTGAAGGAAAATTCCTCAGCATAATAAAGGGCATCTGTACAAAGCCAACAGCCAACATCATTCTAAATGGAGAGAGCCTGAAAGCATTTCCCTTGAGAACGGGAATCAGACAAGGATGCCCTTTATCACAGCTCTTATTCAACATTGTGCTAGCCAGAGCAATTAGGCTAGATAAAGAAATAAAGGGCATCCAGATTGGCAAGGAAGAAGTAAAATTATCTCTATTTGCAGATGACATGATCTTATACACAGAAAGCCCTAAGGAATCCTCCAGAAAACTACTGAAACTAATAGAAGAGTTTGGCAGAATCTCAGGTTATAAGATAAACATACAAAAATCACTTGGATTCCTCTACATCAAGAAAAAGAACATCGAAGACGAAATTACCAAATCAATACCATTCACAGTAGCCCCCAAGAAGATAAAATGCTTAGGAATAAATCTTACTAAAGATATAAAAGACGTATACAAAGAAAACTACAAAGTACTAGTGCAAGAAACTAAAAGGGACCTACATAAGTGGAAAAATATACCTTGCTCATGGATAGGAAGATTTAACATAGTAAAAATGTCTATTCTACCAAAAGCCTCCTATATATACAATGCACTTCCGATCCAAATTCCAAAGACATTTTTTAATGTGATGGAGAAACAAATCACCAACTTCATATGGAAGGGAAAGAAGCCCCAGATAAATAGTGCATTACTGAAAAAGAAGAAGAAAGTTGGAGGCCTCCCTCTATCTGATTTTAGAACATATTCTACAGCCACAGTAGTCAAAACAGCCTGGTACTGGTACAACAACAGGCACATAGACCAATGGAACAGAATTGAGAACCCAGATATAAATCCATCCACATATCAGCAGCTGACATTTGACAAAGGCGCAGTGTCACTTAATTGGGGAAAAGACAGTCTTTTTAACAAATGGTGCTGGCATAACTGGATATTCATTTGCAAAAAAATGAAACAGGACCCATACTTCACACCATGCACAAAAACTAACTCCAAGTGGATCAAAGACCTAAACATAAAGACTAAAATGATAACAATCATGGAAGAAAAAATAGGGACAAGGTTAGGAGCCCTAATACAAGGCATAAACAGAACACAAAACACTACTAAAAATGACGAACAGAAACCAGATAAATGGGAGCTCCTAAAAATCAAACACCTATGCTCATCTAAAGACTTCACCAAAAGAGTAAAAAGACCACCTACAGATTGGGAAAAAAGTTTCAGCTATGACATCTCCGACCAGATTTTATGATCTCTAAAATCTATATGATTCTGTTAAAACTCAACCACAAAAAGACAAACAACCCAATTAAAAATTGGGCAAAGGATATGAGCAGGCATTTCACTAAAGAAGATATTCAGGTGGCTAACAGATACATGAGAAAATGCTCTCGATCATTATCCATTAGAGAAATCCAAATTAAAACTACAATGAGATTCCATCTCACTCCAACAAGGCTGGCATTAATCCAAAAAACACAAAACAATAAGTGTTGGAGAGGCTGCAGAGAGATTGGAACACTTCTACACTGCTGGTGGGAATGTAAAATGGTACAACCATTTTGGAAATCTATCTGGCGTTTCCTTAAAAAGTTATAAATAGAATTATCATGTGGTGCCATACAACTCAGAAATCCCACTCCTCGGAATATATCCTAGAGAAATAAGAGCCTCTCCATGAACAGATATATGCACACCCATGTTCATTACAGCACTGTTTACAATAGCAAAAAGCTGGAAGCAACCAAGGTGTCCATCAACGGATGAATGGATAAATAAATTATGGTATATTCACACAGTGGAATACTACGCATTGATAAAGAACAGTGATGAATCTATGAAACATTTCATAACATGGAGGAACCTGGAAGGCATTATGCTGAGTGAAATTGGTCAGAAGCAAAAGGACAAATATTGTATAAAACCACTATTATAAGATCTTGAGAAATAGTTTAAACTGAGAAGAATACATTCTTTTGTGGTTACGAGGGGGGGAGGGAATGAGGGTGGGAGAGGGTTATTTACTGATTAGATAGTAGATAACTGCTTTAGGTGAAGGGAAGGACAACACTCAATAAAGGGAAGTTCAGCTCAACTGGACTGGACCAATAGAAAAGAAGTTTCCTGGATAAACTGAATGCTTTGAAGGTCAGTGGAGCAAGGGCAGGGGTTTGGGGACTATGACTTCAGGGGACATCTAAGTCAATTGGCAAAATAAATTCTATTAAGAAAACATTCTGCATCCCACTTTGAAGTGTGGTGTCTGGGGTCTTAAATGCTAACAAGTGGCCATCTAAGATTAATCAGTTGGTCTCAACCCACCTGGATCAAAGGAGAATGAAGAACACCAAGGTCACAAGATAATTATGTGCCCAAGAGACAGAAAGGGGCCACATGAACTAGAGACTTACATCATCCTGAGACCAGAAGAACTAGGTGGTGCCCGGCCACAACCAATGACTGCCCTGACAGGGAGCACCACAGAGAACCCCTGAGGGAGCAAGGAGATCAGTGGGATGCAGACCCCAAATTCTCATAAAAAGACCAGACTTAATGGTCTGACTGAGACTAGAAGAATCCCAGCGGTCATGGTCCCCAAACCTTCTGTTGGCCCAAGATAGGAACCATTCCCGAAGACAACTCATCAGACATGGATTGGATTGGACAACATGTTGGAGAGAGATGCTGATGAGGAGTGAGCTACTTGTATCAGGTGGACACTTGAGACTGTGTTGGCATCTCCTGTCCAGAGGGGAGATGGGAGGGTAGAGAGGGTTAGAAACTGGCAAAACAGTCACAAAAGGAGAGACTGGAAGGAGGGAGCGGAATGACTCATTGGGGGAGAGTAAATGGGAATATATAGTAAGGTGTATATAAGTTTATATGTGAGAGACTGACTTGATTTGTAAACTTTCACTTAAAGCACAATAAAAATTATTTAATAATAAAAATAAGAAATCAGGAAAACAATACTATTTACAATAAGTCCCCCAAAGGATAATATACTTAGGAATAAATCTTAGCAGGGATGTAAAATACCTATACAAAGAAAACTACAAAACACTACTGTAAGGAACCAAAGGAGACCTACATAAATGGAAAAACATACCATGCTCATGGATAGGAAGACTTAATATTGTGCAAATGTCAGTACTACCCAAAGCAATTTATAGATCTAATGAAATCCTCAATCTGAATTCTAACAGTAATCTTTAACAAGATGGAAAACTAACCACCACCTTTGTATGGAAAGAACGGAGGGCCCAGATAAGTAGAGCATTACTGAAGAACAAGGTAGGAAGCCTCACACTACCTGATCTCAGAACCTACTATACAGCCACGATAGTCAAAACAGCCTGGTACAACGACAGACAAATGGAACAGAGTTGAGGATACAGACATAAATCCATCTACCTATGGAGAGATGATTTTAGACAAGGGGCAAAGACAAATGGGGAAGAGACAGTCTCTTTAACAAACGGTGCTTACAAAACTGGTTGTCAATCTGTAAAAAAATGAAACATGACCCACACCTCACATCGTACACAAAAAGTAACTCAAAATGGATCAAATACCTAAATATAAAATCTAAAACTATAAAGATCATGCAATAAAAAATAGAGACAATGCTAGTGGCCCTAACATATGGCAGAAATAGAAAAACAAACATAACTAAAAATACACAAACAGCAGAAGATGAAATAGATAAAAGGAAAAACACTCATTGCCATCGAGTTGACTCTGACTCATAGCAAACCTATAGGACAGAATAGAGTTTCCAAGGAGTGCCTGCTGATCTTTTTGTTAGCAGACCTAGCTCTTAACCACTACGCCACCAGGGTCTCCAAAGTAGATACATGGGACCTCCTAAATATTAAAGAAAAGACCTAGATGGATGTCAGAAGAGACTCTGAAACTTTCTCTTAAATGTAGAGTAGCTAAAGAAAAAGAAAAAAATGATGAAGTAAAAGAGCTGAAAAGAAGATTTCAAAGGGCAGTTTGAGAAGACAAAGTATTATGATAACATGTGCAAAGACCTGGAGTTAGAAAACCAAAAGGGAAGAACACGCTTAGCATTTCTCAAGCTGAAAGAACTGAAGAAAAAATTCAAGCCTCAAGTTGCAATACTGAAGGATTCTGTGGGGAAAATATTAAATGGTGCAGGAAGCATCAAAAGAAGATGGAAGGAACACACAGAGACCAAAAAGATTTGGTCAATGTTTAACCATTTCAGGAGGTAACATATGATCAGTAACCAATGATGCTGAAGGAAGAAGTTCAAGTGGCACTGAAGGCACTGATGAAAAACAAGGCTCCAGGAATTCACAGAATACCAGTTGAGATGTTTCAACAATCACATGCAGCGCTGGAAGTGCTCACTCGTCTATTCCATGAAGCTTGTAAGACAGCTAGCTACCTGATCATCTTACTGGAAGAGATCCATATTTGTGCCTATTCCCAAGAAAGGTGATCCCATTGAATGCGGAAATTATCTAACAATATCGTTAATGTCACATGCAAGCAAAATTTTGCTGAAGATCATTCAAAAGTGGTTGCAGCAGTATATTGACAGGGAACTGCTGGAAATTCAAGCCAGATTTAGAAGAGGATGTAGAACCAGGGATATCATTGCTGATGTCAGACGGATCCTGACTGAAAGCAGACAATACCAGAAAGATGTTTACCTGAGTATTATTGACTATGCTAAGGCATTTGACTGTGTGGATCCTAACAAATTATGGATAACATTGCAGGGAATGGGAATTCCAGAACACTTAAGTGTGCTCATGAGGACTCTGCACATGGATCAAGAGGCAATTGTTCAAACAGAACAAGAGGATACTGCATAGTTTGAAGTTAGGAAAGGTGTGGGTCAGGGTTGTATTCTTTCACCATACCTATTCAATCTGTATGCTGAGCAAATAATACAAGAAGCTGGACTATATGAAGAAGAACGGAGCATTGGGATCGGAGGAAGACTCATTAACAACCTGCATTATGCAGATGACACAACCTTGCTTGCTGAAAGTGAAGAGGACTTGAAGCATTTACTGATGAAGATCAAAGGTTATGGCCTGCAGTATGGATTACATCTAAACATAAAACATAAATTCTCACAACTGGACCAATCAGCAACATCATGGTAAACGGAGAAAGATTAAGGTTGTCAAGGGTTTCGTTTTACTTGGATCCATAATCAACACCCATGGAAGCAGCAGTCAAGAAACCAAAAGACGCATTGCATTGGGCAGATTGGCTGTGAAAGTCCTCTTTAAAGTGTTGAAAAGTAAGGATGTCACCTTGCGGACTAAGGTGCGCCTGACCCCAAGCCATGGCATTTTCAGTGGCCTCATGCATGCAAAAGCTGGACAACGGATAAGGAAGATCAAAGAAGAATTAATGCCTTTGAATTGTGGTGTTGATGAAGAATATTAAATATACCATGGAATGCCGAAAGAATGAACAAATCTGTCTTGGAAGAAGTACAAATAGAATGCTCCTTAGAAGCAAAGTATGGTGAGACTGCCTCACATACTTTAGACGTGTTATCAGGAGGGACCAGTCCCTGGAGAAGGGCATCATGCTTGATAAAGTAGAGGGTCACCGAAAAAAAGGAAGACCCTCAACAAGATGAATTGACACAGTGGCTGCAACAATGGGCTCAGGAATATCAACAAATTGTGAGGATGGCACAGGACTGGGCAGTGTTTCATTCCGTTGTGCATAGGGCCTCTATGAGTTGGAATCGACTGGATGGTACCTAACAACGACAAGAAATATTAAACACTAATGTGCATCAAAAGACTTCTCCGAGAGAGAACCTACAGGCTGGGAATAAAATTTTGGCTCTAACATATCCAACAAGGGTCTAATCTCTAAAATTTATAGAAAACTTCAACACCTCAATATCAAAAAGACAAACAATCCAATTAAAAAACGTACAAAGGATATGAACACTTTGTCAAAGAAGACACTGAGGCAGCTAACCTATGAAGAAATGCTCAAGTTCAGTAACCATTAGAGAGATGCAAGTCAAAACTATAATAAGGTACCATCTTACCCCAACAATAATGGTGTTTGTAAAAAAACCAAAAAATGACAAATGTTGGCGAGGTTGTAGGGAGATTGGAACTTTTATATACTGCTGGTGGAAATGTAAAATGGTACAATCGCCATGCAAAATGGTATGTTGCTTTCTTAAAAAGCTAGAAATAGAAATACTATATGATTCAACAATCCCACTCCTAAGTATATACCCTGAAGATATAACAGCCATGGCACAAGTAGACATATGCACACCCATCTTCATTGCAGCATTATTCACAGTAGCAAAAAGATAGAAGTGATGTAAGTGTCCCATCAATGGATGAATGGATGAACAATCTATGGTACATACACACAAAGAAATACTACACAATGATCTGTGAAACACTGCACAATATGAATGAATTTGGAGGACATTATGCTGAGTGAAATAGGTCAATCACAAAAGGACAAATATTGTATGAGACCACTATTATAAAAACAAAAACAAGAAAAGGTTTACCACAGGAAAAAAAAATCTTTGATAGTTACCAGGAATGGGAGGGAAAAGAGGGAAAATTACTGCCTAGATAGAAGACATGTTAATGTTGGTGAAGGGAAAGACAACACACAATACGGAGGAAGTCAGCACAACATGACCAAAGCAAAGGAAGACACTGAGAGAAACACAAGAATAAAGGGCAACTACAGCACTTAGTATAACATAGAAAATCCTCCAACAATAGTATTAACAAGAATTTACAAATGGATACATAGGTGGCTAGGTATGCTAAAGAGTGTGGGAGGGTGTAAGGGAGCACACCCACCTGCAGATATAGGTTTGGTTGTGGCTATTCCTACATACATAATTGTAGTGGCAAAACATAATTCATAAAGACAATGTCCTGCATCCTACTTTGGTAAGTAGCGCCTGGGGTCTTAAAAGCCTGTGAGCAGCCATCTAAAATACAACTATTGGTCTCCTTCTTTATGGAGCAAAGGAGAGTGAAGAAAACAAAAGATTCAAGGGAGCAATTAGTTTGAAGGACTAATGGACCACATCAACCACAGCCTACACTGCCCTAAGACCAGAAGAACTAGATGGCGCCTGGCTACCACTACTGACCACCCTGACTGGGATCACAACAGAAGGCCCCAGACAGAGCAGTAGAAAAATGTAGAAAAATCAAAATCACAAAAAAGATCAGACTTACTGGTCTGACAGAGACTGGAGGGATACACAAGACTATGGACCTAAGACACCCTTCTGACTTGGAACTGAAGCCATTCCCAGAGACCACTTTTTAGCTAAACATTGGACAGGCCTGTCCTGTAAAATAGACAGTAACACCTGTTAGGAACATGTTCCTTAAAAAAAAAAAAAATTAGAACAATCAATTTACCAGCTCAAAAGGAAAACATTTACCCAAAAGCAAAGACGAGAAGGCAGGAATGGGTAGAAAGACCAGGCGAAAGTAAACGGGGACCGCAGGGCAGAATGGGGAGAGTGCTGACACATTGTGGGGAATGCAGCCAATGTCATGGAACACTTTATGTACAATCTATCAAATGGGAAGCTAATTTACCTTGTGAACTTTCACCTAAAGCACAACAAAAAATTAAAAAAAAAATCAGGAACAAATTAAGAATATGCACTATCACCCTTATTAAGTACATGGTCGGAAAAGTCATATGAAGGCAATAAATTAAAAAAAAAAAAAAAAAAAAACCAGAATATATAGCAAGACTCTGGGAAATGGAAACAAATCAATTTTTTGCAACAGTATGCTTATATAAAAAGCTAACGTAATTGGTGAAAATCTATTTGACTTAACAAGAGAGCTTCTTGAATTGACGCAAGAGATGAAAAAATATGAATAACAGATAATTACATAATTTTTGATGATAATATATCCTTTCAAAAACAGCAAAAATATGATATATCCTGAAATAAAAGGGCTCCTTAGTCAATTACAAGGCACCGCACGTAGCCCTGGACACGCTGGGAGGGACTGGCTGACAGGCAAGTGCAGGCCAGTGGGGAAGATTTGGGGGCACAGAATCTTGCATTGAGTCGATCCGGTAGGCTGAGTAGAGCCAAAGGAAGTATGGTTCCAGCTAGGGGGAGAAGGGCTTGTCTTTCCCGAGCTCACCCCAGGGAAGGTTGGTGGGAAGGCATGGGACAGGGGACTGGGAGGAGGTCATGGGAACATCCTGGGAACAGGGGAACTGTCAGCCTAGGATTTCATGAGTGCCACAGAAGCAAAAGCCTTAAAAAGGTGCATACCTTTTACCTTAGCAACTCCCCTTCTGCAAATTTATCCTAAGAGAAATGTTGTGCGCGTGAATTTTAACCTAATTAAAAATGTGATGAAAGCCATAAAGTTTAAATCAGGCATAATAGAATAATTGAAAATAAATAACATATACCATGCCTCTAAAACAAGATGTCATTTACATATATATTTTGTTATGAGTTTAATGAAATTCTAATAAGAATCCCAAAAGCTTTTTAAAATTTTTGCAGAAGCCAAATTTCATTTAGAAATGCAATGACAATATTAACTAAGAATTTATAAAAAGCAGAAAGAAGTAAAACTCTAATCAATTATTAAAGCATCTTATTAAGTAACAGTAATTAAATTGGTCTTATCCTGGAAAATAAATGGTCAGAAAGACTAGGATAAATAGTCCAGAAACAGAATTCCAATATAGTTAGGACAACGACAAAGGAATCATCGTTGACAATGACAAAGGAATAGGCAAGATTATTCAGTAAATATTTTGGAAGAAGTGGTTTCTTATTTGGAGAAAAAGAGTTTCATTTACATTCATATCATACTGAAATAAATTGTGATGAACTAAAAAAGTTGAAAAATCAAAAGGAAGAAAATACAGATGAATTTTTATATGATGGCTGAATGTGTTAAGATTCTTTTGTCTTAAAAGCAAAATAAAATAAATCATGAAGGAAAGCGCATTAAAAAAATTTGTAAGTAAAAGACATCGTATGTAAAATTTAAGGTCAAGGAATCAACTGAGAAAATGTTTGCAATAAATGTTACATATAGAGGCTTATTGTCCTTAATATTCAAAGAAGCTATAAAAACTGATAACCTCTAAGGTGCCAGTATATAAATAAAAGTCAGAGAATTCACAACAGGAGAAATTCAACAGGTTAATAAAAATGGAAAATGTTTAACTTTTCTGTAATGAAATTAATACCTATTGGAATAATATGCCTAGTATTGTCTCTCATATTAGCAAAGAGACTAGGAAGAAGGATCTGAAAAAGTTGGCCAGTGAAGACTTTATGAATAGCAACAGAACATTGGTTGATTTGGTGCTGAAAGAAGAGCGCCTCAAGTTGGAAGGCACTCAAAATACAACTGGGAAAGAGCTGGAACCTCAAAAGTTTCACCTTGAACTTGCATATGAGCAATTGATGATCTGTTCCTCGGTCGGCCCCTGGCCTTGTTCTGCCTGATGATATTGAGCTTTTCCATCGTCTCTTTCCACAGATGTAGTCAGTTTGATTTCTGTGTGTTCCATCTGGTGAGGTCCATGTGTATAGTCACCATTTATGTTGGTGAAAGAAGGTATTTGCAATGAAGAAGTCGTTGGTCTTGCAAAATTCTATCATTCGATCTCCGGCATCGTTTCTATCACCAAGGCCATACTTTTCAACTACTGATCCTTCTTCTTTGTTTCCAACTTTTGCATTCCAATCACCAGTAATTATCAATGCATCTTGATTGCATGTTCGATCAGTTTCAGACTGCAGCAGCTGATAAAAATCTATTTCTTCATCTTTGGCCCTAGTGGTTGGTACAGAAATTTGAATAATAGTCGTATTAACTGGTCTTCCTTGTAGGCGTGTGGATATTATCCTATCACTGACAGCATTGTACTTCAGGATAGATCTTGAAACGTTCTTTTTGACGATGAATGCAACACCATTCCTCTTCGAGTTGTCATTCCCAGCAGAGTAGACTATTTGACTGTCACATTCAAAATGGCCAGTACCCATCCATTTCAGCTCACTAATGCCTAGGATATCGATGTTTATGCATTCCATTTCATTTTTGACGATTTCTAATTTTCCTGGATTCATACTTCATACATTCCAGGTTCCAATTATTAATGGATATTTGCAGCTGTTTCTTCTCATTTGGAGTCGTGCCACATCAGCAAATGAAGGTCCCAAAAGCTTTACTCCATCCATGTCATTAAGGTTGATTCTACTTTGCAGAGGCAGCTCTTCCCCAGGCATCTTTTGAGTGCCTCCTAACCTGGGGGGCTCATCTTCCAGCACTATATCAGACAATGTTCCGCTCTATTCATAAGGTTTTCACTTAATACTTTAATGCTTTTCAGAAGTAGACTGCCGGGTTCTTCTTCCTAGTCTGTCTTAGTCTGGAAGCTCAGCTAAAACCTGTCCTCCATGGGTGACCCTGCTGGTATCTGAATACCGGTGGCATAGCTTCCAGCATCACAGCAACACGCAAGCCTCCACAGTACTACAAACTGACAGACAGGTGGGGGACAGGAAAGTATATGTGTGTATGTATGGGTGCACGTATAGGCATTTGTATATACACGTTTGTGTGCTGCATATATATATATTCATATATAAAACAAAGCGCATGGGGATGCAGTTATGGATACTTCCTAGAGATAACCAAAGACCTCATGGGATTGGTTTACTGGCTTTGAAACCTTAGGACCATAGTTTTGTGTGACAGCTCGATCAATGTCATAGCATAGTTCATGAACTTTATGTTCTACATCCTAGTCTGGTCAGTAATGCCTGGGGTCTTAAAAGCTTGTGGGTGATCATCTAAGAGAGAATGACTGGTCTTTACTCATCTAGAGAAAAAGAGAAAGAAGGAAACCAACGACTCAAAGAAGAAACTAGTCTTCCAGGCTAACAGCCTATACAAACCAAGCCCTCATCTATGCTGAGACTACAAGAACTAGATGGTGTCAGCTACCACTACTGACCGTTCTGACCAGGGACATAATAAATGTTCCCAGGTAGAATGGAAGAAAAATATAGAACAAAACTCAAATTCTTAAAAAAGGCCAGACAGTGGACCAGAAGAGACTAGAGGAAACCCTAAGACTATTGCCCTGAAATGCCCTTTAAACTTTGTACTGAAACCACACCTGGAAGTCACCTCTCAGCTAAATAACAGATTGGCTCATAAAATGAACAATATCACCCATGAGTACTGTGCTCCTTTAAAAAATCATCTATATGAGACCAAGCAGTCAACACTTACCCTAAAGCAAAGAGGAGAAGGTAAGGGGGCGAGGAAGCTAGATTAATGGAAACAGAACAAACAGAATGGAAATAATGAGAATGACACATTGTGAAAATGTAACCAGTGTCACCGAGCAATATGTATATTGTTAAATGGGAACCCGATTTACTGTGTAAACTTTCACCAAAAACACAATAAAACAGTAATAAAATGCCTAGCGTTTGTAGTTGGAAGAATTTGTATTTGAGCCTAGCTCCCCGACTAAATACCTATATAACTCTTAGAGGAACCCAGTCTCCTCCTGAAGCCTAGCCTACTCATCCAAAAATGGATATCATTTTCCTTACAGGGTCACTGAGATCTCCCGTTGCCATCAAGTCAATTCTGACCATGGTGACCCTAAAGTGTTTGTCTAGCATTCACTAACTTTGAATCAAAATACACCCTAACATTTACCTGCTTATTTCCAAAATAGGCTTACTCCAAAAGAAAATTGTCCTCCTCCTTTTCCATTTCCAGTATACCTGCCTATTCTTCCACTCTTTCAAATTTCTTTATAGTGGCTTCTCTGCCTTTCAGTACTGTTTTTTTTTCCTTTCTTTAATGATGTAGGACATGTCGCCTATAGTTTTCCCGTTTAATTTGGTTCTGCATTGGGGGTTATGATTGCTAAGGGGATGCTCTATCAAATTACCTTGATTTTTCAGTCAAAGAGAAATCAAGGTGTTGATAAACCAAGGGAATGAAATGACTTCAAGGGGAAAATAAAATGAAATGAGGTATAACTGCAACTACAAGATTGCAACGCACTTTAGAGCCAGTATGGGTCTGGTGTGTTCTAATCTATCATAAAAACATTTTATATCACAAACATATAAGTAAATAGCCAAGCTTCCCCACAGAACCTGGCTTTTAAATCATTTATATAACATTGTGCATGCCCAAACACTAAACTGAAAATAATTAAAAATAACCACTTTTGTTTGAAATAACAGGCAGGAATCGAGTTTCTGGGTTCTTTTCGTAACATGTAAAAAGGCAATGCCATTTTAAATGAAAGTTAAGATATGAAAAAAAAGTTAGGAATATATGTAGGCATGAACTTCAACTTTGGCAAGATTTAAAGTGTTTTTGTTTTTCTTTCATAGAAGACCTTAATTTTAGTTTCAGGATTTTTTTTTTTTTAAAGTGCAGTCTACATGACAATCTTCCTTTGAGGCTATAAAACACATGCCTTGATTTGAAAAAACACATTTTTGTTGACTCTGTACTTTCTTCTTTTGCATTTCGAATGTTCCCTTTACAGAGGTTTCCATCTGGAAACACATTGCTAAGCCATTTACCTGCAAATACAGTTTGCAGCCAGCAGGTTACCCTGGAGTAGCTGCAGGTGGCCCTCATTATGGTGAGTGCTTTGGTGCACTGGACCAGCAGCATCAGCATCAGCATCACCGGGGAGCTTGTTCCACATGCAAATTCTCCAGCCCCGCCCCAGACCTACTGAATCAGAAACTCTAGGGGTGGGGACAGCAATCTGTTTTTACAAGCCCTCCAGATGATTCTGTTTTTGTTCGGTGACATGGAGTCAATCCTGACCCACAGTGACCCATGTGACAGAGTTGGACTGCCCCATAGGGTGTTCTTGGCTGTAATCTTTACAGAAGCAGATTGCCTGGCCTTTCTCCCATGGAGCTGTTAGCTTCCAAACGCTAACCTTTTAGTTACCCGTCAAGTGCTCAACCGTTGTACCACCATGTGATTCTGATGTGCACTAACGTTTGAGAACAACCGTTTTACAGTCATAACCTGTTCCTGTTGCCATGATGTCGATTCTGATTCATGCTGACCCTATAGGACAGAGTAGAACTGTGCCCTAGAGTTTCGAAAGAATGCCTGGTGGATTCGAACTGCTGACCTTTTGGTTGGCAGCTATGGCACTTAACCACTATGCCATGAGGGTAGGTAACACATTACTCAAGTACACATAAATGGCCAGTGGGCATAGGTCCTTTAGCTAGTGCCAAAGACCATCAACAATGGACCAGGGCAGGCCCTGTTCATGAGCACCAGAATTTACCCAGAGGGCTCACAATGTCAACAGTGGGCCAGGGCAGGCCCTGTTCATGAGCACCTGGATTCACCCAGAGGGCTCACAGTGTGTCCTTCTGGAAGTGCTCACACTCAAGTCAACACCTTTTGAGGTGCCAGCTAGTGAAAGTGTTTCGATGGCACCGATATCTCACCCTGTCCTGATCCCCGTGCTCTCTTTCTGAGCCACTTCTTTCTTTTAATGATGGTTTGCTGCACCTCTACACTGTAAGCCTTGCTCAGAGCTTGCACCCGCTGGCCTGGTTTCGATGATTGCCTCCTGAATGCAGCTCCAGACCTGAATGCCCTGAACTACATCTCTCCTCTCTACCTGCTCAGTCACTTGGATGTCCTACTGGTAACACTGAGAGAAATAAATAGAACTGAGTTTATCAATTGCCTCAAAACAATTCCCCATGTACACTTCCACATTTTTGTCAGTGGTGGATGGGGTGCACAGTTCTCCAAGTTACCTAAGGTTAAATGTTCTAGTAATTTCCCATCCCTCTTTCTTATTTGTTTGCTTCATCTTGTAATGACCTGTTGATCCTGCCTTTGTGATATTTGCCATATTTATCACTTTTTGCTTATTTCTGCTGTTACTTTCCTGGCTATTAATTTATATTACCAAACCCAATCCATTGCCATGGAGTTAATTTCGACTTATAGTGACTCCACAGGGTTTCCAAGAGTGTAAATCTTATTGAATCAGACTGCCACATCTTTCTCCTGCAGAGCTCCTGGTGGCTTAAAACTGCCAACCTTTCAGTTAGCAGTTGATCGCTTTAACCACTGCACCACCAGTCAAACCAAACCAATCCTGTTGTCATCGAATCAATGACAACTCAGAACGACCCTATAGGACAGAGTAGAACTGCCCCATAGGACTTCCAAGGAGTGGTTGGTGGATTCGAACTGCCAGCCTTTTGGTTAGCAGCCATAGCTCTTAACCACTGCACCACCAAGGCTTCTTTAATTTATATCGAGGTTGTAAAATTGTTTTCCAAAAGGTTTTCCTTCTTTTTTCTCTTTCTTTCTCCATTCCTCTTTTCCTCTCTACTTCCCTTTTTCTCTCTTGTCCTTTTTTTTTCTTCTTTTATGTAAAATAAATGGCATAACATAAGCCTTTTTACATTTAATGGCTTGATTTCCTTCTTCTGGGCCTCCCACTGAAATAGATTTGTAATTTCTATGTCACTTAACACAATTCACATTCATTTTAACTGAAGGAGAAAACATCCAATGTCTTTTCTTGGCAATTAATTGTGAGAGGCATATATAGGTTGTGAGGTGATCGTCTCCAATTTTCAATTACTGCCACTGACTCCCTTGGTACCAAAACCTGTTCTCAATGAGCAAAAACAGCCGTTACAGCTCAGGGGGTCCAAAGAAAATGTGTCGCATTTTGCTTTCTTGACTCAGTGATTTGCTTTCTTGACTCAGTGATTTCCGATACCTCAGTTTGTCAATACATCCATAAAATTCCCAAGCAACTCATTCTAGCCTCTGGTTTACTTTCCAACCAGACAGAAATAACAGAAATAACAAAAACATTGAAGAGTATCATAGTTACCCATGACAGGAGTATTATACAATTTTGAAAAATACCTGCTTTACCATCAACTCAGCATTTGCTTAATTTTAATCAATGCATTATTCAATCACTGTATTTGGTAGTTTCTTTATAATTTTTTTTCATGAAATAAGGTTTATAAGTTTTTTAAATTTTGCATATATACGCAATGCACATATGTGCATATAGTATATATATATATAGTGTGTGTGTGTGTGTGTGTGTGTGTGTGCCTGCCACCCCAGATAATTCTCCAACTCACAGAGAAATTTTGAGATTCTTTGAATTCTAAGGAGGTTAATTGGGCTGTTTATTCCAACCTACAGATTTAAACCCAAAGCCCTGAAAGACTTCGTCATCTACGGCTCTGAATTAAATACATTTTGATACTGATTAGGCTAATTAATTTGCATAGCAAAATGTGTTCTTCATATTTCTTTTTTTAAAGGAAATATCAAGATTCAAAAAGAAATACCTGGATATTTAGAGAGAATTTAAAAGTTTAGAAAATTATACACAGGCAGAAAAAAAAATCTACCATGATTTCACCATACAGAAGTAACTGTTGCTTTATTTTAGAACCCTGCAAAAGAATTTATATCCTAAATCTTAATTAATGTAACAAGATTTCTATCACTCACCTTCAACTAGTCTACTGCAGAACTACCCCTTGACTCTGCCTATATTTCTCCACTGCTACTCAAGTGCCTAAGACCCAAGTCATCTCTCACCAAGATTTCTGCTACAGCCTCTAACTGGTCTGCCTGCTTCCGCTTTCTCTCTCTTCCATCCATTTTCCACACTACACTGTTAGCTCAAAACACCTCAGTGGCACCCTGCGCTCTTGGGTGAGATAATTCACTTAAAAGAGGTGGTATAGAATGTTAGACCAGTAATCAGAAGACCTCTGTCTGAGTTTGCAGGGTTGTTCTGAGGCGCAGGCAAAAAACAAGCATGTGAAGGTGCTTATAAATCACAGTAAACTCCAGTATGAGTGGTTATTAGTTAGGTCTTTGTCTGTGAAGCCAAATGTTTAGTGTTTTTGTTTGGTTTTGTTAAAGTAATACATTTCTCGCTTTCAGTATTATCTAAATCAATCTTAGCCTTTGAGAGGCAAGTAACAGAGAGCATTTCATGTCAGAAAACAAGGATTCTAATACTACATTGATATTTTGCATGACTTTGGAATGAGCCCTGGCTTTCACCTAACTGAGAAATGGAAGGATGGGTTACACACGCGCGCGCGCACACACACACGTTGTTGATCTTATATGGGTGGTGTTATGAAAAGCATGAATCTCTTAACTATTCATGCCAAAAAATGAACCAAGAAACAATGAAAGAACACCTGTTATGACCTGGAAATGTGTGTGCACAGACTACTCCGCTAACAACGATAATCTGCCTGTTGCGTGACATATAACAAACACCTGCTTATTCTGCGCTGTGGGGACGCTTAAATTTTACAAGTAATTTCACCAGTGACTCCCAGTTTCTCAACCTGATTTCAGGTTTCCAGGCAAGATGAGGCTCTGGGCAAGATAAACCGCATTGTGAGGAAGTGTGATCTAAGATTCGATGCCCTGTCCCGTGCTCAGTGGAAAACATTCTTGTGAGTGAAAAGCACATTCGGTATTGTCCATTCTGGATTGTTCAGTCATCAAGATGTGGGTTTTTCCATGACTCTGAAGATAATTATTCTGATACTTGTTCTGCTTATGTCAACATGTTAAAGTTTAATGACACAAATAAAAGAGCTGCAACGTGGCAGAAAAACCTAGCAAATCCATGAAGATGTGTGCCTCCTCACCAGCCAGGGTATGACTAGCAAACACATGGAAATTCAAAAGAAGGAAGCTTTAAGAAAGAGACTATTTACACAGATTTAGGTGGGGCTTTTAGGGGAACCACGAGGGCAGTAGAGCTGCAAACACCCCAGTGCCATAAATCCTGAGGAGTGGAAGGAGTTACTAGAGGGTCCTGGCAGAAGAGCACATTGAGAAACTTGGTGAGCAATCAAAGGGGACCATGCTGGGGGGATCATGGAGAATGAATACTTGATTCTACTCTCTTCCCTCCCTTGGAGCATCTGAGGGCCTCCCTATTTGCTGAACCAAATTGGAAACAGGAAGTAAGAAAGACCGGGATTGTAAACTCCTGGGAAGAAGGAAGGGCAGATTAAGAGGGGTAAATGGAGGACATCCAGCACAGACTTACACTGCAGTTTACCTAGCACCTAGCTCAAAGCCTGGCACGCAGTAAGTGTCCCTAAAATTGAGTCAAATGAAAGGATCAATGGATCTTGCTCTCCCTGACCGAACCTGGGCACAGTGACATACATTGTTTTTTCCTAATAGCTTTTATGTTTCCTGTAACAGATTAAATAAAACATTGTAATTTCAAGAACTTAATAAAAATTAGACATCACCCTCTCTCTGTCTAACTTTATACTGTACTTTGTTTTTCTCCACTGGTACTTACTATTTTTTGGCTTGTATGGAAATTACCAGATACCCCCCCATAAAATTGCCAGCTCCTCTTTCTAAGGTATATTTGAGTGCTCTACGGGGTCTAGCACAAGGGTGTGAACATAGTTACTTTCAATAAAGGTTGTTGAAAGGGTTGTTGTGGTTAGTTGCCCTCAGGTAGATAGATTCTGACTCAAGGAGACCCTGTGTGTACAGAGTAGAACTGGTCCATAGGGTTTTCAAGGCTGTGACCTTTCAGAAGTGTATTGCCAGGACCGTCTTCAGAGGTGTCTCTGGCTGGGTTCAAACTGCCAACTTTTTGGCTACTAGTCGAGAACTTAACTGTTCATACCACCCAGCTGTTTGAGAGGGTTATAACTGCACATACTAAATATAAGGACCATGTCCTATCACATAGTCAATTTTTAATTTCTGCGTTTAATTTAATAACATTCATTTTTTCTAAAATGCATAAAGATACCTATTTTGTACCCAGAGTTGTGCTAAGCATTTAGATATCAGGGATGAATAAGTAATGTCCCTGCTTTCCTAGGCCTTACATTGTAAAATATAAATGAGCAATCACTACATAATTCAATGTGCTAGGCGACTGTGATGCTGCGAATACTTCTGCTGCTGGGGGAAAAGAGGGGAGGTACTAGAACGGGAAAGGAAGACCAAAGGGCTCTCCTGTATATCCTACGCACAGACACAGTGGACTCCAGAGGAATGAAATCCAACTATAAAAAAAAGGGTTTTCTCAAGTTGGTATACATTTTCTGACATTCAGCTTATATTCCTACAATGTAAATACTTCCTATTAATTTTCAGAAGGTATCCTGGCTACTGAGCATGCTCAATATCTATGGCCAGAACCAGAGGAAGCTGGGGGGCAAAGGAAGAGATAAGAAATATGCAGAGGGAGTTTGCTGCTGACATGAAAACAAAAATATGATCTCCTTAACAGAGAAAAGATTTAGCTATACTACAATGAAAAACTGAGAAGGAGGATAGCCCAGTTATTCAAAACTAGGGAGAAGGGAGCTTCGGCCTTGGAAAATCATAATACGCTCAAAAATATTTGGTGAAGTAGTAGGAAGAGAGTTGGCTCGGCCACTGATCTACATGACTTTTAACAAGTTTCATAACCTATTTGTGACTCAGTTTCTCAGTCATATGGTAAGTGTGGTTAAAATTACTGACTTTACAGGATTATTGGGGGGACTAGCACAGAGGTATACGATGTGCTAGATTCACAGAAGGTATTTGCTCATTGTTACTATAACCTTATCTGACACTTGCCATTTCTACTTTGGGAAACGATTCAATGTATTCAGAGCCATATGGTATCACCCCTACTAGTGGAGCGCAGCTTTTTGACTGCACTAAAGAGCATCCAATTTTGTGATGTGAATATTATTAGACTGAATGCAATGTTTGAAAAGCCAAACTTCACAAATTCTCCTTAGTTATTTCACTTGTCGCTCTGAGAGAAATGCTAACTTATTTTCTTGAAAGGCCAGTGCTAGCTAGCCAAGTGGTCCTCGGGACAGGACAGTGACACAGATCTGGTGGACAAGATTCCAGGTCTGGTTATCTCTGAAAAACTTATTAGCTAAAATGAGAAACCACTTCTGATTGTGTTTTAAAGTCAGTATTAAACTGAAAATAGCCCCATAGACTATAACATTACCTTCCCCATGTAGGCTGAAGACGTTTCTCAGCACTTTCTCCCATAGGCAACCAGCTAATTGAAGTTTCAAGTATGGGCCTTGGCCAAAAGCTCATTTCTTTCTTTTGATTCCACTTCTTCTGCCAGGTACATAATAGTAATGTTAAATTCCTCTACATTTCAGAGAAGCAGAGACCCTTCCCACAGTGGACCATTTCAGAAAGGGTTTCTTTAGTACTGGGCATATCTTCTATATTTTAAGAAACATAGTTAGAGATAACTAATGCTTTCACCAGGTAATATGAACTCAAATGACTATATTTGAGAGACTCCCAGATTTTACTCCTAAGAATAAAATGTGTTTGGATATATAATTGAGCTGTTAAACTTCCCATCTAATGTTCTAGATAATATCATAAGTAACCCATATTTCTTCCACTTAAAATTCTAAAAATAACCAATAAAAAAAAGTGACTAATTCTCACATAATAATAATGCAACACAATGAATATACTTAAGTACATCATACCAAAAAACCAAAACCAAGCCCAGTGCCGTCGAGTCAATTCCAGCTCATAGCAACCCTACAGGACAGAGTAGAACTGCCCCATAGAGTTTCCAAGGAGTACCTGGCGGATTTGAACTGCTGACCCCTTGGTTAGCAGCTATAGCACTTAACCACTACGCCACCAGGGTTTCCAGTGGTGTAGTGGTTAAGAGCTTGGCTGTTAACGAAAAGGTTGGCAGTTTGAATCCACCAGCTGCTCCTTTGAAACCCTATGGGGCAATTCTACTCTGTCCTATACAGTTGCTATGAGTTGGAATTGACCCAGTGGCAACAACAGCATTCTGAAAGGAAAGGAATTACATCATAGATCCTGAAAATGTTAGTTATCTGCCTTCCATTTCAAATTAAAACACATTATAATCCACTTGAACGGGATACCAAAAAAAAAAAAACCGAACCCATTGCTGTCGAGTCATTTCCAACTCATAGCAACCCTATAGAACAGAGTTGAACTGCCCCATAGAGTTCCCACGGAGCGCCTGGTGGATTTGAGGTGCCATACTTTTGGTTAGCAGCCGTAGCTCTTAACCACTACACCACCTGGGTTTCCTATTTCACCAGGGTTTCCTACGCCCTCAGGGTTTCCCACGCCCTCAGGGTTTCCCATGTCACCAGGTTTTCTTTTTGAAACAGGATACAGGTTATTAAAATGACCAAAATGATCTGATTTAAATTTTAAGAAAGTTGAAATAAATAGAAACTAAAAATTTTTACTCATAATGAAAAAGAAGACAGATGATAGAACAAAAACATTTCAGCTTATACATTTTAATTCAATAGCCATTTAACTATAAGAGCATTTTTTTTATGAGCCAGTGGTAACTGAACAGACTTTAGACATAAAATATCCCTTTTGTATATAAATCTTCTGTGATTCAGCAGTCTCCTCCAGCTGTAATGAAACTCAGATGAGGAAACAGAGTCCTATTCAGGATGGCTCAACAGTTAATCACGACGTGCACCCTTCCAAATTGTGTTCTCCGTTGTGGGGGCAGGGAAACTCTACTTAGTATGCTAACGTTCCACACAGTTTTCGGTGTCTGCTACTGCATGGAATATTCAAAGAGCCCTTGGACTAATGAAATAGCTGTCAGAAAAACCCTTTTTTGTTGATGAATATTATTATCAACCTATAAACCCATTCAACCTATAAGACATGTATTTTATGTCAGCTTTTAAAACGGTAACACATCCTTGAGAAACGAACAAAACAAGTATAATTTTTCAAGCTAATTACTCAATTTAAACCATCAAGTCAACTTTAGGTGGAAAAATATATGATAATTATTATGAATATTAAAGTAATTTCTACTAATGTTGAAATCTACCACAGTGTTTCTGTATATTTTAGTTGTGCAGGAAAATCTAAGACACTTTTAACTATATTAATCAAAAATTGATGGTCTCGTAAATTTTGTTTTAAAAGCAAAATAAATATTTTTTCCTGATTAAAACAATAATGCGGTTATGCTTGAAATCCTGGGATCTTTAAGAGTACAAGTATATGATTTCCCGGATTGGATTCCTTTCATTGTCAATGAGGGACATTTTTGAAGAAAATTCCCTCCCTCTGCCCTGGCCAAATAACTATTTTATACACTCTCCCCTGACCTCTTCCTATCCAATACCCTCAGTCTAAGTCAGAATTTCTCAACCTTGAGATCGCTGACATTTTGAGCTGGGTAATTCATTGTTGTGAGGGACTGTCCTGTGCACTGTAGGGTGTTAAGCAGCATCCCTGGCCTCTACCCACTAGATGCCAGCATCAATCGTTCTATTCCCTAGTTGTGACAACCAAAGTTTCTCTGTTGTTAGGTGCTATTGAGTCGGTTCTGACTCATAGAACGAAACACTGCCCAGTCCGGTGCCATCCTCACAACTGTCATGTTTAAGCCCTTTGTTGCAGCCACTGTGTCAATCCATCTCGTCAAGGGTCTTCCTGTTTTTCGCTGACCCTCTACCAAGCGTGATGTCCTTCTTCAGGGACTCATCCCTCCTGAAAACATGTTCAAAGTATGTGAGAGGAAGTCTCGCCATCCTCAGTTCTAAGGAGCATTCTGGCTGCACTTCTTTCAAGACAGATTTGTTTACTCTTCTGGCAGTCCATGGTATATTCAATATTCTTCACCAACACCATGATTCAAAGGCATCAATTCTTCTCTGCCTTCTTTATTCACTGTCCAGCTTTCGCATGCATGCAAGGGGATTGAAAACACCACGGCTTGGGTCAGGCGCACCTTGGTCCTTAAAGTGACATCTTACATTTCCAAATGTCTCCTGGGGAGTAAAATCACCCTAGTTGAGAACACTAGTCTAGATGATGTCCCCCTCCTATGGGTTTCTACTAAACCATGTGCTTATGTCTATTACACATTTACCATCTTGTATTGTACACATCTGTTCAGTAGCTTGGTCCTCACCAGACTGAAAGGTATTGGATGCGACTAGCATCCATTCATGGAAACCCTGCTGGTGTAGTGGTTAAGTGCTACAGCTGCTAACCAAAGGGAATGCAGCTTGAATCCACCAGGTGCTCCTTGGTAACTCTATGGGGCAGTTCTACTCTGTCTTGTAGGGTCACTATCAGTCAGAATTGACTCGATGGCAACAGGTATGGTTTGCTTGGTTTTCACCATCCTTTCATATATTTAACATTCAATACCTATTTATTAATGCCAACATACGTACCAAGCATTGCTATCTTTTTATCCCTGTTATCATGGGCCTGACATTTCAGTGGGGAAGACAGACAATAATCAAGATAAACAAGTAGAACACACAGCATGAGAGATGGTGAATTGTTCCTAAGAGGAAGTATAACTCAAGGGAAGGAGACATGAGCTGTTAGGTGAGGGGAATAGCCAGGAAAGACCCCATAAACCATTTACATAAAAAGAGGGAGTGACTCCTGTGAATATCTGAGGGGAGATCAGTTCAGGCAAAGGAACTGCAAGTGTGAAGGTCCTCAAGTAGGAGAATGCTTGGCATTTTTGAGGAAAAATGGAAAGGTTGAGTGTGGCTGGACCAGAGAGTGAGGCAAGGGTAGGAGATGAGTCAAGAAGTTAATGAAGGAGCAGATAGTATAGGTCTTTGTAGCTCTTGGGAGGACTTGGGCTTTTATTTTGAGTGAGCTGGAGAGCCATCAAAAAGGTTTGTGATCTGCCCTACATTTTAACAGAATCCCTGTGCATGTGGTTTTGAGACCAGACTAAAGGAAGACAAGGACAAAAACCAGAAAATGAATTAAGAAGGCTTTGTAAAAATCCAGAGAAGAGATGATGATGTGGTTTGGACTAGAATGGTAGGATGGAATGGATGGTATGCAACCTGATTCTTGATAATAATGTGGAGGTCTAAAAAAACAAAACAAAACAAGACAAAAAAAACAATTGCTGTCAAGTCGATTCCAATTCATAGTGACCCTCTAGGACAGAGTGGAACTGTCCCATAGGGTTTCTAAGGGGCACCTGGTGGATTTGAACTGCCGACATTTTGGTTAGCAGCCTAGCTCTTAACCACTTCATCACCAGGGCTCCAGAGTTACAGATGGATTGGATGTTGGATATAACCTGAGCAACTGGAAGATTTGTGTGATCCTTTACCAAGATGGGAACAACTCTGGGAAGAGCAGGTCATTGGGGTGGGGGCAGGTCAGAAGCTCAGTGTCAGGTAATTTAAGTCAAAATGACTGTTAAAAAATCAAACCAAACCCGCTGTCATTTCTAACTCATAGATAGCTATTAGAAGTCTGCATTCCAAGTTCCAGAAACAGTGCATGGCACTAGTACCTCCTAAGTATGGGTTTTCTAACAAGATGAATAGATAAATAAATGGAGCAATCAGTCTATGAAAGCAGCCAAATCAAGGTCTAATTATGGGCTTTCTTATCTTCAGGTAAGTCTTTTGCTCCCTAATATGCTGAGTTTCATATCATTAGAGAGGTTGGTAGAATAAAAACGGATGTGTATTATAAACAAAGAGTTAGCCTGCTCTACATTTATTCTCAATAAAACCTAAATCTAAGCAGGTTCTGTTTAATCTTGCCCAATCTCCCTTTTTAGCCTTATTGTTCATTACTCCATTTCGTATGCCCTATGTTCTAGATGAGCTGAACAACTCCCAGCATATTCCGGACTAGTTGCCCAGGACAGTTTCAGAACACCTATCCCTTTCTACCTCATGACCCAATCTACCCACTACCCAACTAACCCCTCTGGGAAAACTTCCATGTTTCTTCAAGCCAACTGCTCACCTCTTCTAACAATATTTTATATCACTTTTTACTTTTTTAGCCTCATATTAGGTCAGACCATCCCAATCTTGGCACTATTGTCATTTGGGGATAGATAATTCTTTGTTGCTGGGGGTGTTCTGTGCACTGTGGTATGTTTAGTAGCATTCCTGGCATCTACCCACTAGATATGAGTAGCATTACCACCACCACCACTACCCTTAGCTGTGACAATCTAAAATGTCTCCAGATATCATCAAATGTCCTCTGGAGGGCAAAATTACAGCCACTTGAGGGCCATTGTTTTAGAGCAACTGGTGAACACGACTTATTGTATTTGCCTTTGAATATATGCCTCATTGTCTGGAACTTACTTCAGAGGGGATGCTCAATAAATATTTGTTAAATAAGTGCAGAGTCAGATGGCATTTTACTATTGCAGCATATTGCTAGAGCAACAAGCACATTATCCTTATAAATTCAGCCTAGTTTCACTTAAGAACTTAAGAATATTTCTACATCCATACTGGACTTTTTTAATTTTCTTCTTTTTGAAATAGAGAAGACAGTGTTTTTCCAAATTGATAGATCTCATTTGAACTCTGTCATTCATAAATTTCTAACAGGACTCAATTTTTAGTAGCTTTTTCCCCCAAAAAAACAGAACTGAGAAGGAGAAAAGCAAGGTGAAAATAGGAATAAAGTAGAAAGAAAAAAAAGAAGAAAGAAAATCAAGATATAATAGCCTTTTCTATATTTATAAACCCAATTATTAAAAAATTGAATTTAAATAAAAATATTTTAAAGGAAAATATTTCAATTTGAAGATAGTAGAAATATAATTCAATTAGAATTTAGCTTTGTAAATTGATATTTAATACAATAGATAATTTTCTAGCACAGACAAACAAGATTAAAAAACAGAAAAGAGAAAAAGATGAGAAAGAAAATTTTTTGGAAAAGAATAAAATTAAGTAAAGGAAGATGCAATGAGAATAAAGGCAACAAAATATGAAAGTTTTAAAAGTACACTTAGATTTCTAAAGTATCCCAAGACCTTTTGAACCACATGTAGATTGATGTAATAACACTTGTATAATGTTTCAATGCAGTTTTAAACAATTTCTCTGTAGAGTATGAGTTAGAAATTAAGGAAATAAAAAATAATTTTATATGTAATTTTGGTTATAAAATAAATGAAAACATGTCAGATTTTTCCAAATAATACTTATCTATAAGTTGAATCTACCACTTATCTGTCATTTCATCATACTGCAGTGGCTTACTTGTTGCTGTGATGGTGAAAGCTATGCCACTGGTATTTCAAAGACTAAAAAAGACTAAGAAGAAGGACCTGGCAGTCTACTTTTGAAGGAATTGCCAATGAAAACCTTATAAATAGCAGTGGAACACTGTCTGATATAGTGCCGGAGGATGAGCCCCTCAGGTTGGAAGGCACTCAAAATACGATTGGGAAAGAGCTGCAAAGTAGAGTCAACCTTAATGACATGAATGAGGTCAAGCTTTTGGGATCTTCATTTGCTGATGTGGCATGACTCAAAATGAGAAGAAACAGCTACAAGCATCCATTAATAATCGGGATGTGGAATGTATGCAGTATGAATCCAGGAAAATTGGATTCATCAAAAATGAAATACAACACAAAGATCAACATTCTGGGCATTAGGGAACTGAAATGGACTGGTATTGGCCTTTTTGAATCGAACAATCACATGGTCTGCTATGCTGGGAATGACAAATTGAAGAGGAATGGCATCACACTCATGGTCAAAAAGAACATTTCCACGTCTATCCTGAAGTACAATACTTTGAGGAATAGGATAATATTCATATGCCTACAAGGAGGACCAGTTAATACGACAATTATTCAAATTTACGCACCAATCACTAAGGACAAAGATGAAAAAATTGAAGTTTTTACCAACTTCTACAGTCTGAAATTGATCGAACATGCAATCAGGATGCATTGATAATTACTGATGATTGAATGTGAAAGCTGAAAACAAAGGAGAAGGATCATTAGCTGGAACAAATGGCTTTGGTGATAGAAAGGATGCCAGAGATCACATGATAAATTTTGCAAGAAAAATGAATTCTTCATTGCAAATACCTTTTTTCAGCAACATAAATGGTAGCTATACTTGTGGACCTCACCAGATGGAATATGCAGGAATTAAATTGACCACATCTGTAGAAAGAGGCAATGGAAAAACTCAATATCATTAGTCAGAAAAAACCCAGGGGCTGATTGTGGAATAGACCATCAATTGCTCATATGCAAGTTCCAGTTGAAGCTGAAGAAAATTAGAGCAAGTCCATGAAAACCAAAATATGACCTTGAGTATGTTGTACCTGAATTTAGGGACCATCTCAGGAAGAGATTTGTTGCACTGAACATTAATGACCAAAGACCAGACGAGTTGTGGGATGACATCAAGGACATCATCCACGAAGAAAGCAAAAGGTCATTAAAGAGACAGGAAAGAAAAAGACCAAAACAGATGTCAGAAGAGACTGAAACTTGCTCTTGAATGTAGAGTAGCTGAAGTGAAAAGAAGAAATGATGAAGGGAAAGAGCTGAACAGAAGATTTTGAAGACAAAGTAAAGTGTTATAATGACATGTGCAAAGACCTGGAGTTAGAAAATCAAGAGGGAAGAACACGCTTTGCATTTCTCAAGCTGAAAGAACTGAAGAAAAAATTCGAGACACGATTTGCAGTACTGAAGAATTCTACAGTGAAAATGCTGAAAGAAGCAGGAAGCATCAAAAGAAGATGGAAGGAATATACAGAGTCACTCTAGCAAAAAGAACTGGTCAATATCCAACCATTTCAGGAGGCAGCATATGATCAAGAATCAATGGTACTGAAGGAAGAAGTCTAAGCTGCACTGAAGGCATTGTTGAAAGAAACAAGGCTCCAGAAACAGAAGAATACTGAGATGTTTCAATAAATGGGTGCAGCACTAGAGTTGCTTACTCATCTATTCCAAGAAATTTGGAAGATGGCTCCTTGGCCATCCAGCTGAAAGAGAATCGTATTTGTGGCCATTCCAAAGAAAGGTGATCCAACAAAATGTGGAAATTATCCAACAATATCATTAATATCAATGCAAATAAAATTTTGCTGAAGTTCATTCGAAAGAAGTTGCAGCAGTACATCGACAGGGAACTGCCAGAGTTTCAAGCCGGATTCAGAAGAGGACATGGAACAAAGGATATCATTGTTGATGTCAGATGGATCCTGGCTGAAAGTAGAGAATGCTAGAAAGATGTTTACCTGTATTTTACTGACTATGCAAAGGGATTCAACTGTGTGGATTATAACAAATTATGGATAACATTATGAAGAATGGGTATTCCAGAACACTTAATTGTGCTTATGAGGAACCTGTACATAAACCAAGGGGCAGTCCAAACAGAATGAGAGAATACTGTGTGGTTTAAAGTTAGAAAGGTGTGCATCAGGATTGTATCCTTTCATCATACTTATTCAATCTGTATGCTGAGCAAGTAATCTGAGAAGCTGGACTATATGAAGAATGGGGCATCAGGATTGGAGGAAGACTCATTAACAATGTGCGATATGTAGATAATACAACCTCGCTTGCTGAAAGTGAAGAGAATTTGAAGCACTTACTGATGAAGATCAAAAACTACAGCCTTCAGCATGGATGGCACTTCAACATAAATACAACAAGAAGCCTCACAACTGGATCAGTAAGCAACATTATGATAAATGGAGAAAATATTGAAATTGTCAAGGATTTCACTTTACTTGGATCCCCAATCAATGTCCATGGAAGCAGCAGTCAAGAAATCAAATGAGGACATATTGTATTGGGCAAATCTGCTGCAAAAGACCTCTTTAAAGTGCTAAAAAGTAAAGATGTAACTTTGAGGACTATGGTACACCTGACCCAAAACCATAATATTTTCAATCATCTCATATGCATGTGAAAGGTGGACAATGAATAAGGAAGATTGAAGTAGAAATGATGCCTTAATTATTGTGTTGGCAAAGAAAATTGAATATACTGTGGACTGCCAGAAGAACAAGTCTGTCTTGGATTGAAGTACAGCCAGAATGCTCCTTAGAATCAAGGATGGCAAGACGTCGACTCAAGTACTTTGGACAAGTTATCAAGAAGGACCGGTCCCTTGAGAAGGGCATCATGCTTGGTAAAGCAGAGTGTCAGTGAAAAAGAGGAAGACCCTCAATGAGATGGACTGACACAGTGACTGCAACAATGGGATTAAGCACAACAATGTAAGGATGGCGCAGGACCATGCAATGTTTCGTTCTGTTACACATGGGCTTGCTATGAGTCAGAACTGACTTGAGGTCACCTACCAACAACAACATAAGTTGAATTTCATTATTTAGTTCTGTATTCCTAATTTAAGAAAGCATGAGGGAAAAATTTCAAGCAAATTTCATTCATATTTATCATCAAGAATATGTGCACACATAACATGTAGATGTAGGCTATCTAAATTAGAATCTGGTTTCTCATTTCCTAGCCGTGTGACCCTGGGTTTGGTTTCTCCCAGAAGGGGAACCTGAGACGAGCAAGCATTCAGAGGCAAGTGGTTTACCTGAGAAGGGATCCCAGCAAACACTGGTTAGGGGTGGGGAGGTTAAAAAAGAGAAAAGCAATGAAGCCAGAAAAGAGTATGTTATCAAGTCAGTCCTCGACAAGACTGGAGCTCATCTCACAGGTGAACTCTGGAGGTGGTATGGAACACAAGTCAGAGCTGTCGCAGCTAAAGGTTGACGTTTCTTTTACCTGCTAACTTCCTGTCTTTTACCAGTGGATGGCTGCTCCCTGGGGCATTACCTCTGGGCACCTCAGCTTGTACTGCCTGGTGCTGCGCATGTACCCATGGCTCCTCAGGCTGAGAGTGCGGGTGCTTGCAGTAAGAAGAGTTAGCTATTACTATTTATTTTTACTATTTTATATTTGAAAAATACCATAATAACAGTATAATCGTTCAAAATTGGATTAAGTAAATCCAAGTTAGATTAACAAAACTTAAATATAGTAAGTTCTTTGGCTATTTGGTACTATGCTAAGTCCTAACAATTATTTGGATAATTACGACAAATACACTAGAAACTAAGGCTTCATTTGTTATTTTGGGCTCCTCAGTCACCAGGTACAAAAAAGGGGTAAGTTGATCCTAAGCCTTAACTGGAAATGGTAACCTGCAGGGAGGAGTATAAACGGAATCCAAGAGGTAGACCCTCATTGCCTTCACTTCAGCACATCCGGTGGCAAATATTCACGGAATAGTATAAATGAGACCCTCGAGGGGTCAGCTTTTCTGTGGATATTTCTCTGTCAGTTAGTGAAACCTCTGGAACGAAGGCAGGACAGGAGCATTTGCAAGTCATAAATACAAACCATGGCTTTAGGATCAGTTACAGAAACGAGGATTGCAGTCTCTACTGTATTTTCTTTCTTGTCTCATAAATCTATAATTTAGGTAATTTTAATCTTTCCTCCCCCATTACCTCACTATCTTATATAGGTTATGGTGTTGGTGGCTAACTTCATTATTTGGTGTATATGTATATATATGGCTACTGAATATTGAGACAGCACTGAGAGAATTAAAAGAAGGAAGGGAATGAATATTACTCAGAAATCCTGGATCCACTGAATATTAAATGTTGAGATTTTGGCTTGTCTGCACTTGACAATGTTCATAAGCACATTTTTTTTTAATTAAATAATGGTTATGTTATATTAAGCAGTACTATTCTACTTTCCAGCCTCCCTCTGCCCCCCATTTGGAAGTATACACACCTATTTCAGAAGGTAAAAAACAGAAATAGTGAAGTGGAGAAAGTAGGTGACAGTGGAGAACCCTACATTACCACTAAATGCACAAAGAGAATGTGTGAGTTTTTTGTGGCTCAAGTTCACCCAACAGGAGAAAGCTGGGCTTCAGCCTTCCTGCTGGGGCCCCATTCCAGAGAGCTGGCCACTGGAAGCTATGGTTTGTAGGAGGCAGGCACTGAGGGGGTCACTGAAAGGACTGTAGCTGGACCAGATTCTACTAATCAGGGAGTTGTGCAGATAGGAGGGTTCCCAACACTGGGTCTCTCCAAAAACACACATGTGAGAAAGCCAGGATTTGGATACAACCATACAGGGAGCATCAAAGATATCTCCCTCCTTCCCTGCAGCCTCCATCCCCAAAACCCTGAAGCAGAGAAGGACCTAGAAGAGAGTGGAAGGAGGACTAAAGGGCACATCAAGCTTCCTTTGCTCTCCAAGTCCTTTGGGCCTGAGTGTGCCTGGCTGGGGACATTTGGAGGCATGATGAAAAGGGTAAAGAGGAGTTGGAAATAAGTTTCCACAGAGCACAGATGAAGACAGTTACTAGAGAAAAAGCAGAACCATTTCATATCAGTATTCCATCAATTTTTGTTATGTAAAAAAAAAAAAAAAAGGCACACTTGGAAATAGCTAGAAAAAGGGGGAAAAAGAATAACCAAGACTAAAAGCAGTTATGTTAAGTTAGTGGGTTATTGGAATTATGTATCCTTTTCCCCCCATATGTTTTCAGTGTTGCTACGCAATACATACAATTAAAAAAGTAGTATGGCAAATTACATATACCGAAGTTGATATGGGTAGTTTTCTCATGTGATTTATACACTAAAACATTGGTTATGCGTGTATGAATATGTATGTGTGTGTGTGTGTGCATGTGTGTGTGTGCACACACATACAAGTGCATACCTATAAAAGCTAAGTGAACATTTTATACGTTGACATTCTCCGGGAATAAAGCTACAATACTGTTTATTGATGTACTAGAATTGCATTCATATTTATAAAGTTCAGAAAACCTTGAGGAGGCAAGAATTCAAGGAGTAATGTTAAAATATTTCCGTATCTCCTGACAACCCCACCTAAGCTCAACTCTTTTCTCCTTAGCCATTCTAAGATGTAATCTAGGTATACACATTATGTTAAAAGGGATGTTTGCAGCATTTAATGGGATAAAAGATACAAAGTATTAAAGACAGGCAAGCACCTACATAGCACCTACCTGGACATTGTCTTTGGTGTAGTAAGAAAAATTAAAGCACTGATGAAGAAAGACACCAATCTGGAATATTTTCATCAAAGGAAAAAAGAAAAAGAAAACCTATTTATGTTCTCTTTCCTGAGGCTCTCTCATGAATGACAAGAAGCCCTCTAATTTATTTTTATTTTTCTGTCTTGCAATTTATTATGTTCTGGAGCTTGAGCCTGCATTTGGCTCTTTTTGACTCATACCAACATTTTCAGTAACCTTTCAGAAATATCAGATTTTAACTGCATATAAATATCAGATCTTAAATGCATATAATTACTAAAATACCCTAAATTACAAAGCAATTTGAAAGAAAGGTTGTTAACATAATATCCTAGAAGCTTATGAAGTGGGAACCTTGCCACATAAAATAGGCACACGTTTCAAATAAAATACCATGCCTGCCTCTTGGCCCATTTCAAAGTAAAAGTTGGATTTTTTTCTCATATGTAAATAAGGTAAAATGAGATTTTTCTTCCACAAACTCCAGACCATGAAATTTTATATTTGAGGTCAGGATTTGGGAAATTATTATCATTTTTTGGGAAGTTACCAAAACCAGGAAACATTGGATCTTTTGCCCTGAATTGAAGAAAATATTACAGTCTAAGATATTCAAAGCTAGTGTCACTTAAAGTAACTTTATGAAAGTTAAGATAACCAAGAGTCAATCATTCTATAGTTTTAGAATTTAACAATATCTTGATGTTATTGAAATTATTTATAAAATTATAATTCATGAATTGTAAAAATTTTAGTAATTCTGTACCATAATCCTTCTTTTTAACTGTGCTTTAATTTGGTACAGTAAAAAATTAAAATATTAAAAAATATTTAAAAGTATTTAATATTAAACATTTAAAAATACTTTGAAAGTATTAAAATATTAATTCTATCTATCATAATGATTACCTCAAATTTTAGTTTAGTTATCAATTTACTTTACCTTCAGGTTCAATGTATTACTTACTCTGTGAAGTCTGAGTGTCTATGAATTTCTTTATCAAGGCATCAGTAGTTTGGGTGTAAAGACTGAGAGCATATCTCAGAGACTGAAGATCTGGGCTTTTCTCCAAGAAATTCTTTTTCAGGCCATTTCCTCCTGCATGAAAGTATTGCTAAAAGGAAAAAAAAAATACATATATATATATAGAGAGAGAGAGAGACATTCAGAAACAAACGATGGGAATAAAGGTCTTACTGCTCCTATTATGAAGCCCACCTTGGAAGAATAAAATACCATCTATATAAGTGGGGTGGGTTCAAACAAATAGTGTCACCACACACCCATTGCTAAGTCACCATCCAATTCAGGTTCCATAGATATTTCTTAAGTGAATTCTGGGTTCACAGACCCAAGAGCACTGAAGGCCTAAGCCTTTTCCTCTCATTCATCATTTTGGTTAAGCAAATGGGATCATGAAGACACAGTGGTCAGAATCCTTACAGGATGACAAGTTTTGGTAACAATCGTCAACTTGGTTATTGACTTTTGTTTCCAGAGCATGAGAAAGCCCATCTGTTCCCAGGATTGTCAGAATTTCCTAGACACGTATTTTCCAGACAACAGTTTGAGAGTCTAGGCCGGGTACCTGCTATCTCATCTTCCCCATCCTCTAACTATACACCATAGAGCAGATATAACACAGATACATGCAGATACAGAAGATGCAGAGTGGTCCTTGGAATCTAACACCCCTGACTCTTGTGTATGATAAATGTAATACAACATTGTGATTTTTTATGTTTTGTCAATGTCATCCAAAAAGCTCAAAACATTCCTTGTATTTATAGGTAAGATAATAGAGGAGGCAAATGCTCTTGGTCAAAAATATGGTCACTGAGGGATGTTAGAGAGGCAGGATTTCTAGAGATAATGTGCTAGAACTAAGGATATTTTTTCTAATGATTTACAGATGATAATACAGTTATAGCATATTTTTAAGGCTAGATTAATGATTCTCTGTTTCTCTTCCTGCACCAACAATGATAAAGGAAATTACAACTCATTGGTATCTGTGGCTCACCATGATCTGCAATTCTCACAGAATGGGATATTTAAAAAAAATTCAACAGATGATTTTGAGAAAACCTCTTAAATGGATATTATCATCCCTCTAGCCCACCTTTTAAGAATTTCTGAGGTAGAACAATTCAGTAAACTACTAATCTCAGTTTCTTCCCCTACTCAGATACAGAAAAATATTCTTGGTATTTGCAGCCATCTGTGAGTTGGAATTGACTCGATGGCGGCAAGTTTTGGTTTTTGGAGGGCACTTTCGAACGGTGTAATGTAGAGAAGACTCAGGATATAGGCCAGAGAAACAAAGCAGTGGGGATATAACCTGAAGAAAGATTGTTACAGTTGCAGACACCCTCCCAAAGGAGACAAGACTATGGTCACTTAAAACTCCATGCACTGATTCTAACTGATCACTCTGTGAAAACACAAGTTGTTGCAAAAGTGAAGTAGGTATGGTTGTGAAGATGAGGCACAGAAAAATAGGAAAAGCCTTTTTTTTACACTTTAAGACAAAATATAATGTTTAAAATTGTTCTACACCTGAATTTTCTTGTTAAAATATTTTTGCATGCAGAAAATATTCACTGAGGACTATTCGTACAGAAAGGAGCCCTGATGGAACAGTGGTTAAAGTGCTTGGCTGCTAACTGAAAGGTTGGTGATTCGAACCCACCAGGCGCTCCACTGAAGAAAGGTGTGGCAATCTGCTTCTGTAAAGATTTACAGCCTTGGAAACCTTATGGGAGAGTTCTCTTGTCCTGTAGGGTCACAGTTATGAATTGAATTATATCCTTTCAAAATGTGCAACAACTTGGCTAGGCCATGATTCCCAGTATCGTGTGTTTGTCCACCATTTTGTGATTTGATGTAATTTTCCTATGTGTTGTAAATCCTAACCTCTATGATGTTAATGAGGCAGGACTCAATCTACAGGGTTGGGTTGTATCTTGAGTAAATCTCTTTTGAGATATAAAAGAGAGAACTGAACAGAGAGAAGAGGGACCTCAGTACCATGAAGCAAGAGGAGACAGCAGCAGTGTGCATCCTTTGGACCCAGAGTCCCTATGCCGAGAAGCTCCTAGACCAGGGAAAGATTGATGACAACAACCTTCCTCCAGAGCTAACAGAAAGAGAAAGCCTTCTCCTGGAACTGGTGCCCTGAATTCAGCTTCTAGCCATCTAGACTGTGAGAGAATAAACTTCTGTTTGTTAAAGCCATCCACTTGTAGTACTTGTTATAGCAGCACTAGATAACTAAGACAGTCACCATGAGTTGTAATCTACTCAACAGCAATGGGTTTAGTTTTTTTGGTTATTCATACAGAATTATTTTAGGTACTTTGGTGGATGAAAAGAAATATGATAGTTCTTTTTTTCAAGAAACATAATATCATGCTATTTAAGGGTGGAAAGAAGACTAAACAGACATATTGAAGGGGAAGGTTTAACTTGGTCTTAATTCTGTGCCTCCTGGAAGAGAGATGGTGTGCCCTCTGGAGGCCTGATTACATAATAAACCAAGGAGCCACAGAAGAAATAACTCTCCTAAGCATGAAGAGCACCTCTGGGTGGTGCAAACAGTTAATGCACTCAGCTGCTAATGGAAAGGTCAGAGGTTTGAGTCTACCCAGAGGTGCCTCAGAAAAAAGGACTGGTGATCCATTACCAAAAAATCAGCCACTGAAAACCCTATAGAGCACAGTTTTTCTCTGAAACACATGGGGTTCTCTATGAGTCAGAATTGACTCCTTGGCAAATGGTTTAAGAGTGAAGACCAGTGGGGTACACTGAACGAGAACGTGGTGGGGGGGTCCCTTCAGAAGGGAAGACATTCCCACTCTCAGTGTTTCTTGGACAAGCCCCAGTCTTATAAAAAATGAGCATATAAGTGCCAGAACATTATCTATTGAAGAAGAAGGAGGGAGAAGGAGGGAGAAGGAAGAAGAAGGAAGAAAATCTAAAAGGGTGTTTTGCCATTCCTCAAGACTATTGAGTGTCATCAGGAAAAACTATGAAAGACCTTGAACGAGGCAAAAAAGCTAAGTGGGTGTTCTGTCTAGCTCACTCATTTGGGTTATCTTTGCATTTCATTGTCTTTGAGCTAATTGAAAACTCTGCAAATTTCAGGAAACTGATAACAATGCAAATGATTTTTATCCACAGAAATGCAAATTAATTATTTCTGGTACAATGCAACTGAGTATTGCTCTGTGGATAGATCTGTTTTGTTTCTATTTGTAAATTTATTTCAGCTTTTCTTATCGTTTATACATATATGGTTCTTTGAATTCTCCTTTGAGCCATTCGTAACATCTTACTGGTTTCCTTGTTAGTCGATGAGTTAAATAACATTATTGACATGCTTTATAACTGCATGGAAGTCAGAGTTATTCCCCCTGTAACAAGCTATTCTCTAACAGTGAGCACAAAGCAGCATGGGTGACAGCATTTGTAGGGGTAACCCCAGTTTTTACTGTCTCATTTGTGGGGCTATGGGCCCTGGGCTCACGTGACAGCCTCAGTGGTGGTATCTCATCCTGCATGTTCTCTCTACCCCTCCCTTAACAAGTATTTATTAAGCCTGTGTCATAAGCCAGACCCTTGTGTGGGATGCCAAGGATTTGAAGCAAAAAAGACACAGTACTCACTCTAAAGGAATTATTAGTCTAGTAAGAAATGTAACTAACATGTAAACAAATAACTCCAATCATGTGTGGCAGATGTAAGAAAAATATTTTGAAAATACAGATATGGGGGAGTAAAAGTTTCACAGCTTTGGAGCTTATTAGTGGAATGGCTGCCATTTTAACTTCACCAGTCAGTATATAATTCACCACAATGGGGTAGAGAAAGAGAGTGTCCCACATGGTAACCAACAGAAATCCTGGAAGACCCAGCACTACTTAGGAAGAATGAAAGCATTTGGAGGTCTCACAGTATATTACTTTGCTGTAGCTTAAGAAATACTGTGTTGCTACTGTTACTCTATTCTCATCACCAGACTGTGCTTCCTGGAAACTACAAATTGCTACTAGGCAGCAGTAAAGAGTCTAGAAGAGTTAAGAGATGACATTGTACATCTAAAGATTCACAACACAAAATATTAAAGGCTCTGAGACCCACTGTGGTAAAGAAATCTGTTTAGCCTTTTGTTAATGTACTTGGTTCCTAAACTTACTTGGCCAAAATATACCTGTGTTATAAGACATATACTAATAATCTCGAGGACAGAAGTGTCCCATGGAATATGATTTGGGAAACTCTAGAATAGAAGAAGGTGACTGGACTTCATATAACTGACATATTTTTGAGGGCCTAAAAGGCTTCACAGAAGAAGGAAACTAGAGTTAGGCTATAAAGGCATAAAGTAGGCATTTGTCTTTGAATGCTGTGATGATTAATTTTTATGTGTCAACTTGGCTAGGCTGTGGTTCCAGAAGTTTTGCCAAACACTAGTTGGTGTTCCATAATGTAATTCAATATAATGTAATTACTTCCCATGTAATCTAAAGTAATGTAATCAATCAATTAGTTTGAAGGGGAGTTACTGAGGGTCTGGTCTACCTTCAGACTATAGATAATATTCTGACTGAACTCCCTCCCTCCCTCCCTCTCTCACTCTCTACTCGGCACTCTTCCTATCCCCTGATCTATGGATCTTGCGACATAAGTCTGCAGAAGTCTCCAGCCTGCCACCTGACCCACAGAGTTTGGGCTTGCTAGTCCTCCCATCCCCCAATCCCATGAGCCAGTAAAAGCCTTCAGCTTGCCACCTGACCCACAGAGTTTGGACTTGCCAGTCCCCCTATCCCCCAATCCCATGAGCCAGTAAAAGTCTTCAGCCTGCCACCTGATGTGAGGATTTTGGACTTTCCATTTCCAACAATTGCATGAGCTAATCCCTTGTAGTAAATCTCTCTCTTTCTCTGTTTGTGTGTGTCTGTCTGCTTGCCTGTCTAGCTATCTATCACTGTTCTGCTTCTCTGGAGAACTCTAAGACAAACCCTTTACAATTTCATAGAAAGACTTATGTTTTTACTACTAAGGCGTTATTTTGTAGGACTGTGAAACATGGAGGACTAATCATGAAGAGAAAAATAAAAAAGGTTTGAGTTTGTTCCTGAGTAAGGCCTAAGGGCCTCTCTAGAGATTTAGGTTGTGATACTAAACTAATTTCCTCCATTTTTAGCCATAGAATCTTGTGTGTCATCTCACTAAAGCCTTTTGTACAATATTTAGTGAACAGTAGAAAATTTGTAAGGGCAGAAATGATGGCTTTATCTTATCAGTGCATTTCATAATAGGAGATGTTATGAGACAGAAACCCAGGACAGATGGAAACAATGCCAGAAGAGAAAACAAGTTGCAAGGTGCTAAGAGTGAAAGCTTCCCATTCAGTGGACACAGACAAGTCATACATGCCATAGACTCCTCATTCAAAGAGAAAGGGAAATGATTTATATGCTTATGTAAATGCAAACTCGATGAAAGTGCTAGTTTATGGAAGCCTCTTGCAGTGTTCAGAATCTGGGTGGCAGCTTTGAAGAGCGTGGTTCTGGTTATCTCATAGATACAGACAACCAGGAGAAAGGGGCTGCAGTTATTGCACAGACCTTGGCATTCAGAGATTTCGTATTCAGTTTTGACTATTTGCCAGTGACCTGAAGGAACAGGAGAGCCAAATTTGTATTTTGCTGAGCCTTGAGTTTGGAAGATATAAACTGTGGCTTGTGTGTGGAAGTAGGGGTTTTAGCTTTAAACAAGATGCCTATCCGCAGCTCAGGGCACCTGAGTTTATCTCCATTCATTGTAGCAGCATTTTGTGGGGGAATTTTATGCAAAGGAGGACTTTGCGAATGTGAGTTTTAAAGCCTATGGATATCTCTTTCAAGCACGTGAAAAGTTGATTCTTTTCCATTAGTTCTAAACAAAAGACTGGGATTCAGTTTCGTACTGTTCCTCTGCAACCTGCAACATAATCCAAGAAACTCCAGTTTGCTCTGTGCAGATGTCTACTCAGACTGCTGCAAATTAGCAGAAAATAACTGGCAAGATAACAGATGGGACAGGTCATTTCCTTCTCCTTCAGAAAAGAAATTTCCATGCTCTCAGTTGGAGGACTGTGGAGAAGTTGAATGTCAGCTGAGTGACATTCTCTCTGCCCTTGGCCCCGTCTTGCTGATTGTTTCTCCACGGACTTGGACAGACAAAGGCAGAAAGCATGTTTTTCAAATTTGCAGTTGAGTCAAAGCTTGAGATTACTACACTGGATGACAAAATCAGGATTCAGAAAGATCTTGGCAGTCTGGGATGGCAGGTCAACATTTACAGGATGCAATGGCAAAGAGAAAAGGAAAAGGCCTGTATTCACAATAAAATGTTTACTGCAAAGTACAGGAAGAGAGTGACCTGGCTTAAGAGCAGTAAATTTTTAAAAGCCGTAAAGCTTCGTTTGATCTCAAGTTTAACATAATATAATAAGCGATGGGGCTGCTATACCAACTAATGAAAGCTTACAGCGCATTAACGTAAGTAGACAGGTCAAGACAAGGGGTACAATACAGCAGCACTCTCCACTGGTTAAGACACAGCTGGGGTATTAGGTGTATTCTAGGCTTCATCATTTACACACAAAAAACCCCAAACCCATTTTCGTTGAGTTGGCATGGATTTGCTGAGTATGATACAGGTATCAGAAGGGAAAAAAGTGATGATAAGAAATTGCTACCAAAATAGTATATGTATAAACAGGATGTGAATATGCTACTTCCTCCATAAAATACTTTGGAAACCCTGGTGGTGTAGTGATTAAGAGCTACGGCTGCGAACGAAAAGACTGGCAGTTCAAATCCACCAGGCACTCCTTGGAAACCCTATGGGGCAGTTCTAGTCTGTCCTGTAGGGTCGCTATGAGTCGGAATCGACTTCCTGGCAACAGGTTTCCTTAAAATGCTTTAGTTTCCCTTTTACTGACAAACTCAAGTTCAGATACTTCACTTGGTGTTTAAGTCTGGATAATGGCTCCAGTCTAATGTTGTGATGCTTAGCCATTCATGATCTGTCACACTGTACCAGACTATTTGAAGTTTTCAGGCTGACCTATACCTTCTCTCAGTTGGATCATGCTTTTCCCTGGACCTAGAATTCCTTTTTTCCATTGCTTTCCCCCTCTTTAACTTCCAAACCCCAAAACTTCCCTCTCCACAAACTGTCCCCTATCCATGCAGAGAGTTAATTGCCCTCTCTGCAGTCCCAGCAGTTCGTCCACAATTCTTTTATTGCATCCCTCATTTCAGGGAATCTCATAACAGACCTGAGTCTTCTGAAGATGTGGGCCTGGGTCTCAAAAGCCCAACTAGGACCATTTCCAATGAGGGTTTCTCTACTGGTCTTTCCATCAGTTTGCACACACGATTAGGTTGTGTGTTATCTGCCTCATAGCTGTCACCGTACCGTGTTTATTTTCAAATACTATTGACTTGTCTGCTTTGGCAGGTAAATGGAATGGCTCCAGGCCCAGTCATCCTACCTGCAGCAGATCATCATAAGTTCTGTTACTTGCGCCACATTCTATACTCTTGACTTGTAGCTGAAACTACATGTTGGTGGTGTGACAGAACAGTCCTGGCCCAATGAAAGTTTTAGTGTTTGTCTTAGCATCCTTTCCCCATCTCCAGTCTCACAACACACACTTAAGAGAGTTAATATTTTCATCAATACTTGTAGAGGATGAAAGATTTAAATTACTTTAAATAATTAGGAGATAATTTAAGTACTCGAGGTAAGGTATTTTAATTTAGAAAGAAGTCATCTCTCTGAAGAAATACTATCCATGTTGGCCTGCTGCTACACCTTACTTAGGCTTTGTAAACATTTACTGAAATCACATGACAAGAAGAAAGGACTTTGGAGTTCCTTCTTAGTTCTACCATTTACTAGCAGCTCTGTGGCCTTGGACAAGCAACTTAAACCCCCTTAACTTCAATGTCCTAATCTATAAAATGAGAATTTGTCATTCTTGACCTACCTAACACCCAAAATGGTTGTGAGGATCAGGTGAGATGATGTACATACATGAGAGATCTGAAAAATTCAGAACTATGGAAGTCTGTATTCTACAAACTCCATAGCATTCACTTCCATTTCTCGCTTTCTCATTTTCAGCCTATTTGATTGAACTGATCTCAAGAGAAACTACAGATTATCTCTTTGGCAGCCTTTGGGAATTAGCCTGGGTAGCAACTACTGCTGTGGCCTAAGAACATCTTTCTCATGAAGCCCATGCTTACCCTCCAGTGTTCGCTTTGTTGGGCTCTAGTGCGACATTCAACCTCTAGCTCTTTGAGTTACAACTCAATTCTTCGTGTTTGACATCAGAATTAACGGTTGGTAGGAATGTGAGTGGGACAAAATCCAAGAAGCAGACAAGACAAAGGGAATTCCAACTCTGGCAAACTGATAATGAAGCATTAGAAACAGACAGCAGGGGGTGCCTTGGTGAGCAGAGCACAGGGCCAAGAAAGCCGCAGGGCAGGCAGTACATGGAGGTACCCAAAGAGTTGGCATCACAAAAGCCAGAGAATAGGACTGGAGACCTGGCCAAAGCTCTGAGGTGCAGGATGCCCAGAACCAGACTCCACAAGGATTCAGACAAAGCAGAGTGACACAGGCCCACTTATCGGATCTTGGACACCAGACAGTAGTTTTATTCCAAAGAACAAGGCAAGAATCTGGTAGCTGGGACTAAATTAAAAGATTACAGAAGACCTGAACAGTAAGACGGGATATTTGAGCTGGTAATCTGTAGGTCAGGAGTATCTGCATGGGGATCAAGATTGTCTCAGAATCTGGGTAGAACCTTGGCCTGCAGGTGGTGGTCGTGTGGCCCCACCAAGAAGAATGAGAGCAACGTGGGTTAGAGATAGGAGCCAGGGCTGTCCACACATGGAACACCATTCCCTATTTCTACAAAACGTGTTTTCTCTCCTCCCCTAAAACCACGCATTAACCTAATAAAATCTATGAAGGGCTGGATTCGAAGACTAAAAACTTTACCTTTTTTTGTCTCCCCTTCATGGAACATGCCAAAGTTCTTGCTTTGTCTACTAGCACTTCCCTGTTCATAGTCATTGGTGCTGCTATAACTCCAAAAGCCAGTCATTTTTTGTTCACATTTTTGAAAATAATTTTTTAAAAGAACTGGTTTTGCAATTTTTCCTGTATTTCTTTTTCAGATTTTCTATTTTTTTTCCTCAAAATTATTTTGCTAAGTTTCCATATTTCCAGGTAAAACTCCAGCTGTATCTAGAAACTCCATTTCTGTAACGTTACTGCTAAATTCACACTTTCCAGTTGCCACCAGATGTCACAAAGTTCTCGCCTCATGACTTTCAGTTTGCAGTTTTCAACACTGCAGCACTGAAAGGCAACCTTTTATTAAATGCTGAAACTGCAAAACAAAAGCCATGAGGTGACAGTTTTTTGACAGCATCTAATTGTTATACAGGAAGGGCTCTGTTTTAATGAAAAGCATTATAATGTCTGTTTCTATCCAGCGGTACCATTCTGTACTCTGCAAATGGTTCATGGCAGCTAACAGTTCTCTACTACGTTGTTCACACATCCTAGGTAACATACGCTTTCCTCAGGGAAGAGTGAGCCACAGTTTAAAGTTAGAGGAGAAATTAATTTTTCAAACTCCGAAATAAACTTATAAACTTTCACATATATGTTATACACACACACACACACACACATATATATTTTAAAGGATAAATTTAACACACTTCAGGAATGCATTTATACAACACATCCACTATATCCATGGACAACACAGGTCTACAGCTATGTGGGGGAGTATCTATCTCTGAGGCATGAAGGACTGTCTGCATCCTATCCAGGGTGCTATAGCCTTACCTTGATGGTAGCCAGAACCACCTCCATTACAGCACACTGTCTTGGTGTCAGACCCTTGGCATCATCTCGAGTCATGTGCTCCTGGAACACAGGTTGAAAACTGCTTATAAAACAACCAGTTCATTTATTTAACAACTACTTTCAAACAAAATCTGTATAATTCCCACTAAGAAACATTTCCAATTTGAAATATTTTCTTCATATGTCCATTTAAATAATTATTTCGTCATATATTTCATAAGTATCCATTTTGTGGAAAAACGAAATGCTAAATGTCTACCTAAAGATGAGTACGTTGATATATATGGCTTTATTTTCACTTGCTAATTTACGTTAGGAGAAAAGACAGACACCTGGAATGTGTGCATCAAAGCTTTTTCCCCTTAATCCCTGGCTGTATGTTCTGTCACAGAGGAAGGCCAAGCTTGGAAGGGATTTAAGGAGTGATCTTTAGCATCTTCCAGCTACTACTGATAAAGTCTACTTAAATATTATGTCCCTAATTTATTCTTTCTGGGTCTTCTTAATGCTTATTTGTTACCAGGAAAACCCCAAAGAGTAAACTGTGCTTGACTTTGGAGATTTTCAATATTTTAGAATCTTTTTTCAGTGTTTTTGAGCTGATATCAATATTTTACAAAAGAATTTGGCTCCCCATTCACTATGAACTGTTTCAATCCATCCTTCAAACTTATTTAGGGAAATAATGGTAGAAAGTTGGTGAATATAACAAAGGAAATAGGAATCTGTCTAAGAGAAAGAGTTAAAAAATTCCTGAGCAGCCCCTTCAAGTTGATACAACCTTACCAGGGCTACCACTATCCTGTTCAACAACAGCCCACAGATACTTACTGAATGCTTATTAGACTGCCAACACTTGTCTGCTATTCATAAGGTTTTCACTGGCTAATGCTTTTCAGAAGTAGACTGCCGGGTCCTTCTTCCTAGTCTGCCTTAGTCTGGAAGCTCAGCTGAAACCTGTCCTCCATGGGTGACCCTGCTGGTATCTGAATACCGGTGGCATAGCTTCCAGCATCACAGCAACACGCAAGCTCTCACAGTACGACAAACTGAGAGACACGTGTCTAGGATGTTTACCTGTGTTTTATTGACTATGCAAAGGCATTCGACTGTGTGGATCATAACAAATTACGGATAACACTGCAAAGAATGGGAACTCCAGAACACTTAATTGTGCTCATGAAGAACCTTTACATAGATCAAGAGGCAGTTGTTCAGACAGAACAAGGAGATACTCATAGGTTTAAAGTCAGGAAAGGTGTGCGGCTGTATTCTTTCACAATACCTATTTAATCTGTATGCTGAGCAAATAATCCGAGAAGCTGGACTATATGAAGAAGAACGGGGCATCAGGATTGGAGGAAGACTCATTAACAACCTGCGTTATGCAGATGACACAACCTTGCTTGCTGAAAGTGAAGAGGACTTAAACACTTACTCATGAAGATCACCACAGCCTTCAGATTGGATTACACCTCAACATAAAGAAAACAAAAATCCTCACAACTGGACCAATGAGCAACATCATGATAAACGGAGAAAAGATTGAAGTTGTTGAGGATTTCATTTTACTTGGATCCACAATTAACAGCCATGGAAGCAGCAGTCAAATCAAAAGACGCATTGCATTGGGCCAATCTGCTGCAAAGGACCTCTTCAAAGTATTGAAGAACAAAGATGTCACCCTGAAGACTAAGGTACGCCTGACCCAAGCCATGGTATTTTCAATCACATCATGTGCATGTGAAAGCTGGACAATGAATAAGGAAGACTGAAGAAGAGTTGACGCTTTTGAATTGTGGTGTTGGCGAAGAATATTGAATATACCATGGACTGCCAAAAGAATAAACAAATTTGTCTTGGAAGAAGTGCGGCCAGAATGCGCCTTAGAAGCAAGGATGGCAAGACTGCGTCTTACATACTTTGGATGTGTTGTCAGGAGGGATCAGTCCCTGGGGAAGGACATCATGCTTGGCAAAGTACAGGGTCAGTGGAAAAGAGGAAGACCCTCAACGAGGTGGGCTGACACAGTGGCTGCAACAATGAGCTCAAGCATAACAAGAATTGTAAGGATGGCTCAGGACTGCGCAGTGTTTCGTTCTGTTGTGCGTAGGGTCACTATGAATCGGAACCGACTCGACGGCACCTAACAAGAACAACACTTGTAGGTGATTGGGATATATTGTTGAATAAAAGAAATATTTCTGTCCTCCTGGAGCTTAAATTCTAGCTTATATAGGTGCCTTTGTGCGAATTGGAGGAAAAGGCCCCTATGGGTGTACACAGCTCTGAGAATGTGGGGCTTGATCAATGGATTAGGGCCTTTGGTCAGTAACAAAAGGCATCTTTTTTCCTACAAGGGCACAGCTGTGTGTCAGCACACATGGCTTTGAAGTGCAGCATGGGCTGGATTTCACCCACCACTTGCTCCTTTAGCTGGGGACTTTTGTCCAATTTTTGTCCTCTATTCAGGCCCTTTGCTTATTCTATTATTTAGTAGATGCCATGTCTTCCTGAAGGCAATCTCTATGTATGTCTCACTCAGTTCAACAGCCTTTCAGTGTCTGTCATGCCAATTGGCCCCTGCTGATAAATAATAGTTTTGATAATGGAATTGCACTTCCTTCAGCATATCTCACAGGGTTCACTCTGCTCAAACAGAGTCATACACATGTAAACATTGCTGAAAACAAAGTGTGATGCTTCATGGACCCATAATAACCGTCTGCATCTTATAGTAGCTCACCCTGATACAGGGATTTTAACTCAAATATGTGCATCTATTTAATATTTTTAACAGGAATATTAAATGCCCATTTAATATTTAAAGAGTGATGGGAAAAAAATTGCTAAATTATAAGAGGAAATGCTTTAGGACAAGTAAATACAATTTTTTTAATATTAATAACTCTCTGGCTTCATCAATCTTGACTGGTTTCGCAATGTGGTCACATTATTTTTTTAAAAGATGATCATAAATAATATATGCTGGTGCTACACACATAATTCTTCCTTATATAACTTCATAGGATTTAACAACTGCTTGTTCAAATACGGGAGCCTGTAAAAGAGGATGGCAATGAGCTATTGCCCACGTGAAAGCCTGGTTTCAAGTATATTTTCATTAATTGGCTTCAATATTATATTACCAGTCCATGAAGATTTATTCATTTTTTAAAAATTTAGTGTCAAATAAATCTGGTCATTAAGCAGTAATAAGTTGGGCATAGGTGTCATTCAAATTTAGGAGTTATTTTACTCACTATTCATTTATCCAAAAATTTCCCCATTAATTCCTTGGCTCTTTTTTTCCCCCCAGGAAATCTCCTTTAACATTTTATTTTTTATCAAATTCCTTTTTGGTCTTTCTCAGGTACTAATATATGTTGGTAAGTAGCTTATAAACGATTCTATTTGGTTACTACCAAAAAATTAAAGCAGTTTTTATTACATTACATTCATATCTTATTATGAAGTTCATGCTCCAAGAGTATGAAGTACTATAGAATATGTTAAACTATGAATAAACTTGTTTAATGGAAGGACTCTTTATCATAGTCAAATGCAGAAAAACAATTATTTTCCCTTCTTGTTCTATTTTCCTTGATTCTATATTCTGTTAAGTAAGGCTGTTATCTGTTAATATTCCTGAATCTAAGCATCAGTGTAATTATTTTACATAGCACCTTTTCAGCAAATCAAACCTGCCTTCAAACTAAGCTTGAAAGTTTTAAAGACTCAAGGTTTAAAGCAAAAAAACCAAAAAAACAAAAAAAACTAACATTATAATAAAATAAAAACACATAGCTTTGTAAAGTTTGGAGTTCTTTCTGCTATATAGATTTTTAATTTTTGCATAATATTTTAGAGGACTTATGCTCTGTAATTCAAAAAATAATAGCTAAATGGGCTACTAATCCAAAAGTAAAAAAATCAAGGGCCAATAATAGAATAATATGTACAAAACTAAGTTATTTTTCCATAGCCTATGGGATAACAAGATTCTGTTCTTAGTCCTTCAGATTATTTCGATGTTGATGAAGTAACTCTTTAGGAAATTATTAATCATAGTTTGTTCTTAGGTTTTTACAAAGAATTCACAGAATTTAAGATATTTGGGGCTGTAAAAGGCTCTAAAGTGTTTTATTTTCAGTACATTCTGATTTTTCCTGCCCAATATACATAAACCCTCTGGAGAGCCAGTCCCAATGCCACTCCTGGCCTGTATGGTTTGGTCTGGGCTGGCTGCACCCCCAGCACCGACATGGGTATGTGAGTTAAGTCAATTGGCCCATTTCATTCCCAAGCCACAGTGATTGGCTCAGGAAAGGATGACATGACTCTATCAGAGCCAATGAAGTGCCAGTGGACTTTGCTGCGTTACTTCAGACCCAGATTAGCACTCTTTCATACAATATTTGAAGCTGAAAGGATGTAAGATATACAGCAGCAAAAACCATCTTTCAAACAGGAAGGAAGGTTACAGCAATATATCAAACAAAGAGCCGAGCAGAGTTGGAAGATGGTGAGTAGCTGAGTCCCCTAATATTATTTGAGTCCCTGATCAGGCAGCGAGAGAGACCAGCATCACCCCTGGATGATAAAATTTCATGCAGCAATAAATTATTTTTGCTTATGTTAATTTGGCTTTCTGTCACTTGAAGCTGAAAGAGTTCTAGCTAAAAGAAATATCCAACTTCCTCATTTTATAGGAAACTGAAGCCCAGGGAGATGCAGCAACACACAGATGCTAAAATCATGGCTAGAACCATTTCTTTTGTAATCAGATACAATGCTGCTTCATCTTCATGGTTTCATATGAGCAACTTAAACACTGTTTAAATACACATTTTCAAATTAGGGACCAGAAATCCCAGGGAGGGCAATAAGAGGGATACAGAAAGGGCCGGAGATCCAAGATCCAAAATAACAGTTCAGCAGTGACATGCACCCTCCCTGCCAACCAACAACAGTGCTGGATACCTGTGGGGGTCAGAAACAATTTCAGATAATGCTTGCATCTTACAGATCGATTATTGACTTTTTAAGTTTTTCTAAGGAAGAAGATAATATAGATGATAAAACAGGGTGCTTAGATGATAGGGCACATATCTTATTACACAGTCAATAATTACACAGTAGAATAGATTATCCTTCCTTTGTGTTCTATAAACAAAACCAAACATCCAGCTGCCAGCTGGAGGAGAAAGACAGATAGCTCCCTCTGGAAATGGTAGGTGGCAAACTCCTTGGAATTGCCAAAGATGATGAAGGCATACCTCATTTATCCTCACAACAATCCTATAAAAAGTATTAAAATTTTCTTCATTTTACAAATGCAAAAAATATGAAGCTTAGAAAAGTTAAATGCCTTGGTTATGTCACAGTTAGAAGTAGTTGAGGCAGAATTTGAACCAAGGCCATCTGTCTGAAAACCATCCCTTTAACACCATGCTCTACTATATCTTAATAGATATAAATGGAATAAAAACAACATCCATTTTAGCCAATCAAGTTTCTGACCTAGAGGGACAGGGCCTTAGGTTCTTTGCAAAACCCCAAAGTCTTGAGAATCTCAAGTGGGAATTAAAGGTTATTTAGAAAACAAAATCTCCACTTATAACGGGGTTGATCATGTTGTCAAGTTCAATGTCTGTTTTCCTGAGTTTAATTTTCCCACATTAGGTTTCTTATCTTTAAAACTTCTCTAGACTTCACTGGATTTCTTTGCAGTGTTCCATTTTGCCTCAGTTCATACAAAGCTAGTTTGTCGTATGAAAGGAAAATTGGTCATGTTGTAAGTTGCCGTCAAGTTGACCCTGACTCATAGTAACTAAATGTGTGCAGAGTAGAGCTGCTCTGTAAGGTTTTCAAGGCTGTGACCTTTCAGGAGGAAAGGAAAATATGTTCTGTAATTTACTCCAAAAGAGGTAATGCTGAATGCTACAACATCAGGTTAAAATTCCCATTTCCTTTACCAACCGGAAAACATGGGAAACACAGGGAAATGGGAAAACAGTAAAATTCTGTTCCTAAATTTGGACCTATTTCATCCTTAGAGCAGATGTGAAATCACAGACACATATCTTCTGCTTGTGCCAGGCCAGATACCATGACTAGTAAGAGGATGGTTTCTTGCAGAGTTATAGTTAGTTCATTTCGTTTCATGGAAAATCAGTAAGTTCTTTATTCTTATTACCTTCAGTTTAGATAACTGTCCAAGATCTTTAGCTGCGATGAAAATCATCTGGGGTCCCTAGAAACACACAGAGAAAAAGAGAGAGATGATTCAGTCTTAAAGTCTTCAGTATAAGGCATAGTAGGAATGTACTCAGTAGAGAGTTTTCTGTTTTCCTTATTACATTTATGATTTTGATGACTTTATTTGGTCTATTTTAAAGACTGAGTCAAAGTTACCTAGTTCTATTGGCAATATAAAAGTCTGCATGGGTGTCCACTTCTGAAAGGCTTATATTTGAGTTATGAATGGGTTGCTGCTAACTAGCTGGTCCATGTAGCAATGGATTAAATCAGTGATCTTTTACTTATTTGTAGCAGAAGGAACTCCCTTACTCCACACCGCAAAAAGGAAGTCTATGTAAAACTTCAATATAGAGAGCTGAAAAAGGTGAACTGCCCCTCCCAAAGTCCTGGCGGATCTACCAAGCCCTGCGCTTTTAACCCCTCCCCCGGCCAGAGGCATTGCCCTAGAGTCCCAAGGTCATGGTGAAAAGGAGTTTGAAAAACACTGGAATAAGTCGCTCAGAAACATAAAAAATGTTGAGATAACAAATGTTTTGTTTATATATATATATTTACGACAAAAAACTACAGTAGTCAAAACAGTAATAGCAGAGATGCTAGCACAAATCAAAAGATGTCCAAAAACAGACCCTCTGTGTGTAATACTTAACATCTGGTAATTCTGGCATCATAAATCACTGGGAGAAATGAATGGTTATGCAATAAATAGCACTAACTAAAGAAAAAAAAACAAACCCTAGATGCATGTCTGTAGGTGTATGCAATTGGAAAATTACCAAATTGGTTAAATTCACCAGTGGCTTAGAATCTTTTCAAAAGTAAGGAAAATCAGTTATTTCTGGGTGGCACTCTGCAGTTTTTGGTGGAGCGTGTCTATACACTGGGGAATGAGAGGCTGCAGGCTAGCGAGGATGGCCGCCACGTTAGCTGTGCTCATTGTCTGATCTCCTCACCTGTCACAGCCTCGGCTACATAGTTGAAGCTCAAAGAACAGTCACTGAATGAATGAGTGATATGGGTTCACACTTGAAGATCTAACAGCTACATTGTATCAACATTTAGGCAATGGTAAGCTTTTCTGGGGAAACATTGTATGAAAAATGAAATTTCATACATAGCATTTCTGCTATAACGTGATATATGCATTCTTGATAAACCTCATATTTTAAAAAAGCCTACATTGAAAGTAATAGGGCTTATGGGAAAAAGAGCAGTGGAGCAGAGCAGTCAAAACCCATGAATTTTGTTGCCAAAGAACTATCAAAAACAGCAGTTGCTACGTTGGGAGATGACTTGAACAGCTGGCTGGATCTCAGTGAGACTGATGGCTACCTCAGGGGATGCTGAAAAACAAAACAAACAACAAAATATAGAGTACAATTGTGGGCAGAGATAATGCGGAAGCACCTGGAACTACCAGCACGGGGCAGGGTAGCTCACCGGGTGTGAGAGCCGTGCAAGGTACATCTCTCCAGAAAGCTAGCTTAGGTGCAGCACTTTTTTCTTCTTCTTTTTAAAACAGGGGCAAAAGGGCTCCTGCCTGAGCAGCAGCCCAGCTGAGAGCTCTTTCCTTTTCTGCTGAAGTTTATACTTCTATTTACAGTCCAGAGCCTCTTACCTAGGAAAATTTACATATAAACCAACCCAACTTCCAGATTGAATACTGAATACACCATGGACTGTCAGAAGAATGAACAAATCCATCTTGGAGGAAGTACAGCCAGAACGCCTCTTAGAAGCAAAGATGGTGAGAACACGTCTCGCATACTTTGGACATGTTATCAGGAGGGATCAGTTCCTGGAGAAGGACATCATGCTTGGTAAAGTACAGGGTCAGTGAAAAAGAGGAAGACCCTCAATGAGATGGATTGACACAGTGACTCCAACAACAGGCTCAAGCATAACAATGATAGTGAGGATGTTGCAGGACCGGGCAGTGTTTTGTTCTGTAGTACATAGTGTCACTGCCAGGTGGAACTGACTTGACAGCACCTAACAACAACAACTTCCAGATTATTCTGGCATCTTTCCCCTATTGACCAATTACGTAGGAGCTGACTAGTGTTATAAAAATATGTTGTAGTACAATAAGCTCTGGGGTATGTATATGCGTGTGTGTGTGCTGATGCACATAGAGCTACCAGCACAGGGGGAGGGTAGCCTGCTAGGTGTGTAAGCCATGCAAAGTGTATCTCTCTGGAGAGGTAGATTACCTGTGTGCAGATGTAATTTGGCCATCCATATATGTGGGCTAGGATTTCCCCTTCATGGCACAAATGGTTAAGCACTGGGCTATTAACTAAAAGGTTGGTGGTTTGAATCCACTCAGAGGTGCCTTGGAAGATTGACCTGGCAATCTTCTTCTGAAAGATCACAGCCATTTGAAAACCCCATGGAGTGTGAGTCTACTCTGACACACACAGGGTCGCCACGGGTCAGAATCAACGCCACAGCAACAGGTTATTTTTTCTGGTTTATATGTAGGTAACGGAAACCCTAGTGATGTAGTGGTTAAGTGCTACAGCTGCTAACCAAGAGGTCGGCAGTTCAAATCCACCAAGTGCTCCTTGGAAACTCTATGGTGCAGTTCTACTCTGTCCTAGAGGGTTGCTATGAGTTGGAATCAACTCGACAGCAGTGGGTTTTGGTTTATGCAGGTGACAAATAATTATACCACGCATTCATGGTATTAAACAAAACTAAGTAATTTGTATTTTATTACTGTCTGGCAGTTGGCAGCAAATCAACAAAACACATGCATTTTTGTAACTTGGAACACTGTACAAGTAAACATTTTCTCTATATATAATTACACTGAATAAATACAGATCGAGTATGCATAATTAATGGTGTCAATCTGTATTTTAGTTTATAATTACTCATTACATTAATTTATTTTCCTTAGTCACCGAAATAGTCCAAACAGGTGTTTATTAGAATTATTTTACCCGGCCTGGGTCAGGATATGGGGGCCCCTGGTGCGGTGGTTAAGACGGTCGGCTGCTAACTGAAAGGTAGGCGGTTTCGAAAGCAACAGCAGCTCCTCGGGAGAAAGATGTGGCAATCTGCTTCTGTAAAGATTTATAGCCTTGGGAAGTCTATGGGGTCGCTATGAGCAGGGATCGACTGCTGCAGTTGGTTTAGTTTGGGGGCTAGGTCAGGATATGTGAACTAAGACACTTGGCACTATCTACTTGACCATGGTCTAACTTTGTTGCCAGTTGATCCTTCTGGTTCTTTTTTTATTTCACTGTGTGTGATAAAATCCCATTCTCCAAACTCACTAAAAGGCATTTCCACTATTAACCTCCAAGTGGGAAGGCAATGGATGGCAGCAGAATGGAAAAGTGAAAAAACATCCATAGAGCAACTCTGAATCTACCTCCTTAGACTGAAAAATCTAAGAAAGGAACACGACTGGTATATTCTACTCTAAATCTATTTCTCTGTGATTACAATAAATTTAAATAAAAAATTATATGTGTAGACCATATAACCTTACAAAGTGAACTTTGATATGCTTTTTCAAGACATAAAGTTTTGAGTGCTAAGCAGGCATGCAGTTTGACTGCCATTGCTACAATTTAAAGTTGATTTGGGTAGAAAACTGTCATTTGAGTGATCATTGTTAAAAAACTGTAAACTAAACACTTTTTTCCCAAAATTGATTTAATTAGTGGATCAAAACCATTGATTTAAACAAAAACAACCAGATGGGTTATTGAAACTCTAACCAAATGTTAATTAAATACTTACGGTTTGATCAGTCAGGGGAGGGAGAACGATTTGTTTTTCTATTTTGTTAAGAACTAGCTTCCATAGTTCCTTTAAAACTCGTTTCAGGACTGTTTTCTCACATATTTTTGCCGAAAGACTTAATCTGAAATAAAACACGCACTCACTCTTAAATACTGTATCAATATCAACTTATTTTACAGGTCAGAAATTGATGTTACTAACACTAGAGCTCAAATACCTGACTAGACCTTCATAATTTTTAAGTGCTAAATTACATTTACTGAGAAACAAAACAAAACCAAAGATGACATAAAATAAAAAATCTATTTTATCATACTATATATTAGATAATTCACTATTACGGGTAGAAAATGAATTTGGGGTATTTCTTTCCGCAAATGTTTCCTAAATTGACAGACTTAGGAAGGGAAAAAACCTTTGAAAACACACAAAGTAAACATTCAGTTAAAGGCAGGGGACCCCTCCTTATCCTTATTTAATTGTTTTTACGCCAAGTGCCATCTCTGAGATCAGTCCACCAGGAGGGCTTGACATGGGGGTTGAGAAAACAACCACAGAACCGTATTTTTTCTCACCCACCTGTTGGGAGGTCCCTGAGCAGAGGGCAAACCATTTACCTGATACAATCAGGTTCCCAGAGTATGTGATTTCCACCATCACCACCAGCTTGTATTCCCCACATGCCTCAAGTTCATGGTGTGAGACCAAAACCAAAAAACTGTATTTTCATTACTATATGGCACTGAACCGACACAGCATGACACAGTGAAGACACATATCATTTCACTCAAGAATTAGTATTTTCCAACTTTCATAAGTTCTGGATATTCTTAGAAATTGTTCTCATGATAAGGATGATGACAACATCACATATATTTCTGCATGTATTTTCTCAGTTATTACTACAACCATTTTAGAGTTGGAAAACAGGCTCGGAGAGGGTAGGGAACTTGTCCAAGGAAGTGAAGCTAATGAGTGAGAGCTGCGGTTCAAAGTCAGGCCCTCTCCCTCTAACTCCAGCATGTCTTCCCACACCCAGTGAAGCCCATGATGAATGCACTGTGTCTGTGCTGGAACTCTAACCCTTATACCTGTGACTGTAATCTTGTTTGGGAACAGGGTTTCCTTTGTTATGTTAATAAGGCCATACCAGTGTAGGGTGTGTCTTCAATCTAATCACTTCTGAGTTATAAAAAGAGCAGATTAGAGATAGATACTCTCAGAAACAGGAAGACAGATGCTACCTGAGGACCTCTACAAGCCAAGAATGAAGGAATATCTGGGGTTACAGACAAGGAAGGGATTCGGATGGCCATGACCCTGATTTGGACTTTTAGACCCTAGAACTGTGAGAAAATAAATGTCTGTTGTTTAAAGCCATCCACTTATGGGACATGTGTCACCACAGTACTAGGAAGCAGAGACAGTGCCACATAAACATTTACTGAACGTACCATAATGTGATGTGGGACTTTTTACTGAATGTACCATAATGCAACGTGGGACTTTCTGACACTCCTTTCAAGAATGAATTAAACCTGCTTCACAGAGGATAGGAGCCCTGGTGACGCAGTGGTTAAGCACTTGGCTGCTAACCAAAAGGTCAGCAGTTTGAACCCGCCAGCAGCTCCGTGGGAGAAAAGACCTGTCGATCTGCTCCAGTAAAGATTATAGCCTTGGAAATGCAGTGGGGCAGTTCAACCCTGTCCTATAGGGTTGTTATGAGTCAGAATTGACTCCATGGCAATCGGTTTTGTTTTTTTTTTGCAGAGGTTCACAAGTGGGTCACATATTTCAGGGCCGCCTCAGTGACCCTAGATAGTGTTACTAAGAACTTTATATACTTTTGGATTCTGAAATTATAAAGTAGGCTTTTAGCATTTAGAGACATAATAATTAGTATTAACAATTAGTATTTAAAGATATGTGACATGTGAGAGGCAAAGGGAGGGATTTCCAAAATACATTTCCATGCAGAAGTATTTCTGCCAACACTACTCAAATCATCCTAGAAATTTCTGAGAAAGGTTTGATTGTTCTGCCATGATGCATCTTGTTTCTACTCTATGTCCATCATATGAACATTCATCGGCCAGCTATGAGGGCTCCCTTGAACAATGGTTTCTAAACTAGTGGAGCTGGAGAGTTCCATGAATATGCCTCAGGGGCCCAACCTCCACCCCTTCATCCAGAGGAAGCCAATTTTATGTATTAGGTTTCCATATATAAGAAGATGTACCATGACAGAACTACCAAACCTATCCTCAGAGAGTCTATGGTGATCTGAGATTGGACAAATCTTCCAATTTTGTTACAGATGTGTAATTTCCACTTCCAAAATTCCAATATAAAACTTGATCTTGTTTGTATGGTCAGCTTATGTACTTGGCATGCTAACTAACCCTGCTTACAACTGAAAGAATAGGAACAAAATCACTGACAAGTTTACAGTTCTTCATGGGATTTCTGCTAGTTGGAAATGGAGTTTACAGCTCTTTGTTCTATAAAGTGGTGAGGTCTTGGTAGAGTAAGTGAAACATAATAAAATATGTTTTATTTAGAGAGGCACAAAGAGAGCCTACACATTTATAATATAACATGATTCCTGAGGGGATTTTCTGAAAACCAACCTGAAGACATTCAGCCCTCTATTGCTAGTTTTAAATAACAGAAGATAAAGGGAAAACCTAGCAAATGCCCCTTTAATCAGAGTTAACCGACCTGATAATGGAAGCTGAAAAGCATATATTTTGGAAGCTGAGCTATCTGGATTGGCTGACCACAGAACCAATGAACCAGACAATTGTCAAAGGTCAGGTATGTTAACCGGTGATAGGGATCTCCTGTCATAGAGTTAATCCTATTTTCATGAAGATATAACCAGCTGTTTTCTCTGTCCCTGGAATGCCTGTCTTTCATTTCCATGGGTCCAAATCCTATCCGTCTTTAAACATCAAACCCAAATGAAATTTTTACTGATTCTCTGAAGAGATTATCACTTTACATCTTATTATGTCTATTTGCATATCTTTCTTGTTTCTGTTAGCTCCTTCGGAATAGAGTCAATATCTGACTTTTCCTTTTTTTTGATCTCTCCTAACCAGCGGCTTTCAATGTATGCATTCTGTATTAGCTCTAAGAATTTCTTCATGGCCTGTAACAAATCTCTTTCAAAAAAATGTAAAGCCTATAGATTTTTTTTTCTATCTTTATACATTCTCTCTCTCTACTAAGTATGACAAGAAATGATGTTTATGATGATATAACAAAGTGCCACTGTTGTTATTAGTTGCCACTGAATTGGTCCCGACTCATGGTGACCCGGTACACAGTGAAACAAAACGCTGCTGGTCCTGTGCTGCCCGGTAATCAGTTGTGGGCTGTTGTTAGTCACAGGGTTTTCATTGGCTGATTTCAGAAGTAATTGAATCCAGTTCTCCTACATGGAAGTCAGTTCTACCACTGAATCATCACTGTAAAAAGTTCCATTTGAAGTAGAAGATTAAGACTGAGTAAAATAAGAACTTAAATGGCACCTAACAACAAACATACCTAAGGGTCAGCCCACTTTCTGTATTAGTCCCGTTTTAAAGACGGTGAAATGAAGTCAAGGTAACTCAGCTAGTAGTTGGCAATGTCAGGATTAATTAAAACCTTCTGTCTGTTCCACAACTTTTCCTTATAGTATATACAGAAACCAATTTAGTTTTGCCAATGGTATGTTTCCCAACTGCTGCCTAGAGTTCTAACGAAAACAGAGCAGATGGCATTTCAGTGGGAGTTTAAGAGGGTCAGGACTGCCTGGCTCTGCTCTCTGCTCACCATCACACTCAGAACAAAACGCTGGTGTGTTTATAGGGTCTCAGTTCTGTATTGTCCAGAGGAAAGAACCACATGATACGATAAAAATTTTAAGAGATTTTATAGCAAATTACCTGATAAGAGTAAAAGTTTACTTACAGAAATCAAACAAATGAAAAACTACTTTTCTCCTTCCCTCTCTCTTTTCTTCCTGCTGTTTATTCCTCTCTCCCTCTCTTATTTCTTCCATTTCTTTCTTTTAGATCAATTTGCCAACCTATCTCCTGATAAGTTACCCACTTACTCACTTATCTTACAGACACTTCCATGCAGAGAAAAGAAAGGAAGGCTTTACTTTTCTACCAAATCATGAAAATTATAAGGACATTAGTATTCCTTGTGTGGTAACATTGTAAGTGAATGGGCTTAAATAGAAATCATAAATATAATAAGAGGCTCTTCCTATTAATTCTTTGTTGCCGTTATCTTTAAAGGCAGGTATCCTATTCCTCTTTTTTATCTTGGTCCCTTTGGAATTAATCTGTCACAACAGTATTAAGTGAGATAACTTATGTAAACTATCAGACATAACACTGGTCCCTTTTCAGGCATCCAAAATTATTACTTACCTTTCTCTTCTACTTTCAGTTCTGGTTTAGGAAATCATGTGCCTGTTTGCTTATTAAAATATAGGTGCCTTGACCCTACTCCAAACTTAATAAATTAGAATTCCTGAGGATAGAGACTGAGTAGAAGCACTGAAAAAACAAAAAAACAACTTTCTGACAAGAACATTTTCTTAGCTTCTATTAGCACACACTCACTTCCTTACTGCACTGTAATGTCTTTGGAGGCAGGAACTTTGACTTCCTTTGTCATCATGGTGCACTGTCTAGACTAGGGTTTGATACAGGTGGGCACTCAATAAAATAGTTACAGAAGGTTGAATAGGGCAGCTATCTCTTTGTCTCTGAGTTGAATTAATTCTAGTTACACTTGCGTTCTTCTTTTCTTCAGCAAGCTCTCACATGAAATCACATACTATCAAGTCAACTCAGTCCTCCTCTATGTCCAGGAGGATGCAAAACGATATTTTATCTGAGGAGCGTGAAATCCTAAATTTCTCACCTCCCTCAGAACAGCCGCCTCCTCACCAATATTTATTTTCTTTACATTTTCCTTTTCTGTATGAAGTCATTCCTGAGTTTTTCTACCTACTAGTGACTTAAAAGTGTTTTGTTTTTTGATCAATTACTGTACTTCTGTGAAGGTCCTTTTAAAGCTGCATTAAATGTGTGTTCTTTAAAGCCTTGCATTAAGGAATTTATTTTTCCCCTTAAAGCCATATCAGTCACGTTAAGGGCAGTAAAGAGTGGTTAGACAAATGGAGAGAAAAATGATTAGAAAACTTACGTTTTGTCCAAGAAGTCCATGAGTGGTCTTAACACAATCTCTGCATCCATTGCTGCACTGTTCTTATTACATGTGGTATTTCCATTTGATCTCATTCGATTTAGTTCAAAACTCATTTGTTTTATACACTGTTCAATTATAAGCTGGAAACTAAAAACAAGGAATATAAATTCTAGAATAGAAGCAAATATTTTTGCCTTGCTTTGCCTTAGTCTGTTTTAAATCCACCCTAATAAGTGTGATATACTTCAATGAGTTCTGGCCCAGAGGAGTCCAAATCCTTGACCATTTGGCAGTCATCCGTGTGGACCTGCATTTGGACTTTTGTCAGGTAGTGCTTGGAGGTGGTAGTGGGAAGAGCGGAGAAAGTGAATAAGGAGTTGGTGGTAGTGGGAATACTTTCCTTTTATAGTGCCCCAGGTGGTTGTACAGACCCGGGGCACTATAAAAGGAAAGTAAATAAAATTGAGAATTTCTGGGTAGCCGATTTACCACTGGGTCATAAATGGTCCTGCTGGCTGTAGTAATAATGGTCTTTGAAATAGGTGCTTTCTTTTGCCTGATTCTCAAATCAGTGAGATGAGGTTTGGGTAGATTGAACAGAAGGTATGACATTCAGTTTCCAGAAATGTGAAAAGGAGGTTCCTTCAACAGACCCACGCGGTAAAGTCCCAACAGAAGTCTGCTCTGCGGGTGGGCTCGACATGGTGGAAGCATTCTCCGAGTTAACAGACAGTGGCGTTCTACCTCTGCCCTTCAACCAAAAAGTCTTTTTTCTCTATCAATTTTTGGTAATTTCACCTGAAAAAGTCTCCTTTTCTATCCACTTTTTGGTTGAAAAAGGCTTTATTGATAATGAGTTTAAATCAAAGCAGAGCCAGTAAATAATGATAGACTTTGTGAGCACCCAAGGATCCAAATACTCACCGAAGAATTCCTATGAAATGTTTCTGAGTTCTTTGTTAACTTAATTAAACCAGCGAGCCTCTGGTACCAAAGGTATCATTAAAAATAATGTAGTAAGCCACAAAACCAGAAGGCAGAGTTTGCACAAGCAGAAACCTGTCAAGCGGCACATATTTTGAAAATCTCCAAGACTTTTTTGTTTAAGAACAGAGTAATACTAATTTTTTTGCTGCCTTTCTTCTCCTTTTTTTTTTTCTCAATGAGACCAAATCTATACTACAAAAATAACCCAGTTGCCAAATAACCCAGTTCATCAAGGATGTGTCTACCATTCTGTGGGGCTGTGGTGACTCTGGGCAGAGGAGTCACTCAAATCATTCAGAGCAGATGCCAAATAGTTCCTAACCTGTGCTTGAAGGGGGCTCGTTTCAGAGGCTTCCTTCTGTGATGCTCTGTGAAAATAATTTGTGTTTTCACACAAGTTATCAGGCTTGATTGGGGTAGAGAAGGAAGAACCATCTCTGGTAATGCAGAAAGTGGTTTGGGGTGCACTGAAGTGACATCCCTTAGGTCTCAGTTCTGAGGCGGGTGCTCTGTGTACACATGAGGAGCCCAGGAACTCAGACCTTAGGTATGTGGTTTGGCTCTACCCAGGCTGTGCTACAAAGTTACCCTACCAGTTGCATGTAGTAGAATCATTTAATTGTGGGTTTCAGTTAACACCATATGAAATTGATTTTTAGCAATTAATTATGAAATTAATTTTAAAGCTGTCAACTGCTATTTGGACCCTAAGAAGGGTGGATTCAGACTAAAATTATCCAGTTTGACTTCACAGCACGATCATGCTGATCACTGTGGACTTCCCACTCGTCCTGTATGTGTGATGCGACTCTGGTTGGTAGTGTGGGAAATAAAGTCATAGCAACAAGGATATAATAACAGTTCTTTTTTTAAGTAAAGCATGGCATGTGGGATGTTTGTTCCAATTATTCCAGCTTTCATTGAGCAAAGTACTAAATTATTGCTGATATTTAAAAAACGATGAAGGAATGCGTGCTGGGTAGCCAGGCGTTCAACACCTAGGTTGAAATAGCTGCCTCACGAGACAAAAGCCATTTAAGAATCCTCCCAGGAGCATCACATCTTACTTCATTTCTGAGGTGTATCCAGGTTTTTTCAAATTATTATTTATATTTCAGCCTTTGTAACCTGAATATTCGCCCCTCAAACAAGATAAAACAAAACAAAGCAAAAAGTACTTGTTTATCAGAATGATTTGGATATATTACAGAAAGCATTTTGAAAATACATTTTTTATTTACATATTTATACTCCAATTTCTATTCCATTTAGTCATCTTATTTTTTTTAATTTTTATTGTGCTTTAAGTAAAAGTTTACAGATTGAGTCAGTCTCTTATACAAAAATTTACAAACACCTTGCTATATACTTCTAATTGCTCTGCCCCTAGTGAGACAGCACACTCCTTCCCTCCTCTCTCTATTTTTGTGTCCATTCGGCCAGCTTCTGACCCCCTCTGCCCTCTCGTCTCCCTTCCAGACAGGAGATGCCAACATAGTCTCATGTGTCTACTTGATCCAAGAAGCTCACTCTTCACCAGTATCATTTCCTATCCTATAGTCCAGTCCAGACCTTGTCTGAAGAGTTGGCTTTGGGAATGGTTCCTGTCTTGCGCTAACAAAAGGTCTGGGGACCATGACCTCCAGGGTCCTTCTAGTCTCAGTCAGACCATTTAGTCTGGGCTTTTTACAAGAATTTGGGGTCTGCATCCCACTGTTCTCCTGCTCCCTCAGGGGTTCTCTGTTGTGTTCCCTGTCAGGGCAGTCATCGGTTGTAGCCCAGCACCATCCCGTTCTTCTGGTCTCAGACTGATGTAGTCTCTGGTTTATGCGTCCTTTCCGTCTCTTGGGCTCATAATTACCTTATGTCTTTGTTGTTCTTTGCTCCAGGTGAGTTGAGACCCATTGATGCATCTTAGGTGGCCACTTGCTAGCGCTTAAGATCCCAGAAGCTACTCTCCAAAATAGGATGTGCAATGTCATCTTAATAGATTTTATTATGCCAATTGACTTAAATGTCCCCTGAAACCATGCTCCCCAAACACCTGCCCCTGCTATGCTGGCCTTCGAAGCATTCATTTTATTCAGGAAACTGCTTTTAGTTTAGTCCAGTTGTGCTGACCTTGCTTTGTATTGTGTTGTCTTTTCCTTCATCTAAACTAGTTCTATTCTACTATCTAATTAGTGAAAACCCTCTCCTTGCCTCCCTCCCTCCCACCTCTCGTAACCATCAAAAAATATTTTCTTCTCTGTTTAAACTATTTCTCCAGTTATTATAATAGTGGTCTTAAACAATTTTGTTCTTTTGCAACTGACTAATTTCACTCAGCATAATGCCTTCCAGATTCCTCCATGTTATGAAATGTTTCACAGATTCGTCACTGTTCTTTATCGATGCGTAGTATTCTATTGTGTGAATATACCATAATTTATCCATTTATTTATTGATGGGTACATTGGTTTCTTCCACCTTTTTGCTATTGTAAACAGTGCTGCAATGAACAGGGTGTGCATATATCTGTTCTTATAAAGGCTCTCATTTCTCTAGGATATATTCCAAGGAATGGGATTGCTGGATTGCATGGTAATTCTATTTCTAGTTTTTCAAGGAAGTGCCAAATTGATTTCCAAAGTGGTTGTACCATTTTACATTCCCACCAGTCTCTGCACGACCTCTCTAACATTTATTATTTTGTGTTTTTTGGATTAATGCCAGCCTTGTTGGAGTGAGATGGAATCTCATTGTAGTTTTGATTTGCATTTCTCTAATGGCTCATGATCGTGAGCATTTCCTCATGTATCTGTTGGCTACCTGAATGTCTTCTTTAGTGAAGTGTCTGTTCATATCTTTTGCCCATTTTTTAACTGGGTTGTCATTTTGTAGTTGTGTTTTTGCAGTATCATGTAGATTTTAGATATCAGATGCTGATCCAAAAAGTCATAGCCAAAACCTTTTTCCCGGTCTGGAGGTAATCTTTTTACTCTTTTGGTGAAGTCTTTGGATGAGCATAGGTGTTTGATTTTTAGGAGCTCCCAGTTATCTAGTTTTTCTTCTGCATTGTTAGTAATGTTTTGTATACTGTTTATGCCATGTGTTAGGACTCCTAGCATTTTCCCTATTTTTTCTTCCATGATCCTTATCGTTTTAGATTTTATATTTAGGTCTTTGGTCCATTTTGAGTTAGTTTTTGTGCATGGCATGAGATATGGGTCTTGTTTCATATTTTTGCAGATGGATATCCAGTTTTGCCAGCACCATTTGTTAAAAAGACTGTCTTTCCCCCATGTAACTGAATTTGGGCCTTTGTTAAATATTGGCTGCTCATATGTGGATGGATTTATGTCTGGATTCTCAATTCTGTTCCATTGGTCCATGTATCTGTTGTTGTACCAGTACCAGGCTGTTTCGACTATTGTGGCTGTATAACAGATTCTAAAATCAGGTAGGGAGGGAGGCCTCCCACTTTGTTCTTCTTTTTCAGTAATGCTTTACTTATCCGGGGCCTCTTTCCCTTCTATATGAAGTTGGTGATTTGTTTCTCCATCTCATTAAAAAATGTCGATGGAATTTGTATTGGAATTGCATTGTATCCATAGAGAGCTTTTGGTAGAATAGAAGTTTTTACACTGTGAGTCTTCCTATCCATGAGCAAGGTATGCTTTTCCACTTGTGTAGGTCTCTTTTGGTTTCTTGCAGTACTGTATTGTAGTTTTCTTTGTATAGGTCTTTTATATCTCTGGTAAGATTTATTCCTAAGTATTTTATCTTCTTGGGGGCTGCTGTAAATGGTATCAATTTGGTGATTTCCTCTTCGATGTTCTTTTTGTTGGTGTAGAGGAATCCAAGTGATTTTTGTAAGTTTTTTATCCTCATACTCTGCTGAACTCTTCTACTAGTTTCAGTAGTTTTCTTGAGGATTCTTTAGGGTTTTCTGTGTATAAGATCATGTCATCTGCAAATAGAGATACTCTTCTTCCTTGCCAATCTGGATGCCCTTTATTTCTTTATCTAGCCTAATTGCTCTGGCTAGGATCTCCAGCACAATGTTGAATAAGAGTGGTGATAAAGGGCATCCTTGTTTGGTTCCCAATCTCAAGGGGAATGCTTTCAGACTGTCTCCATTTAGGATGATGTTGGCTGTTGGCTTTGTATAAATGCCCTTTATTATGTTGAGGAATTTTCCTTCTGTGCCTATTTTGCTGGGAGTTTTTATCATGAATGGGTGTTGAACTTTGTCAAATGCCCTTTCAGCATCGATTGATAAAATCATGTGGTTCTTGTCTTTTATTTATATGATGAATTACATTGGTTCCTTTTCTAATGTTGAACCATCTGCATAGCTGGTATGAATCCCACTTGGTCATGGTGAATCATTTTTTGGATATGTTGTTGAATTCTATTCACTAGAATTTTGTTGAGGATTTTTGCATCTAAGTTCATGAGGGATATAGGTCTGTAATTTTCTTTTTTTGTGGAGTCTTTACCTGGATTTGGTATCAGGAATATGCTGGTGTCATAGAATGAGTTTGGGAGTATTCCGTCCTTTTCTATGCTCTGAAATACCTTTAGTAGTAGTGGTGTTAACTCTTCTCTGAAAGTTTGGTAGAACTCTGCAGTGAAGCCATCTGGGCCAGGGCTTTTTTTTTTTTTTTTACTGGGAGTTTTTTGATTACCTTTTCAATCTCTTCTTTTGTTATGGGTCTATTTAGTTTTTCTACCTCTGTTTCTGTTAGTTTAGGTAGATAGTGTGTTTCTAGGAAATCATCCATTCCTTCTAGGTTTTCAAATTTGTTAGAGTACAATTTTTCGTAGTAATCTGTTATGATTTTTTTAATTTCAGTTGGGTCTGTTGTAATATCACCCATTTCATTTCTTATTCAGGTTATCTGCTTCCTCACCTGGTTTTCTTTTGTCAGTTTGGCCAGTGGTTTATCAATTTTGTTAATTTTTTCAAAGAACCATTTTTTGGCCCTGTTAATTCTTTCAGTGGTTGTTCTGTTTTCTATTTCATTTAATTCTGCTCTAATTTTTATTACTTGCTTTCTTCTGGTGCTTGAGGGTTCCTTTTGTTGCTCTCTCTGTATTTGTTCAAATTGTAGGAATAAGTCTTTGATTTTGGCCCTTTCTTCTTTTTGGATGTGTACGTTTATTGATATAAATTGACTACTGAGCACTGCTTTTGCTGTGTCCCAAAGGTTCTGATAGGAAGTGTTTTCATTCTCATTGGATTCTGTGAATTTCCTTATTCAATCCTTAATGTCTTCTATGACCCAATTGTTTTGAGAAGGGTATTGTTCAGTTTCCAAGTGTTTGATTTCTTTTCCCTGTTTTTTCGGTTATTGATTTCTACTTTTATTTTCTTATGGTCAGAGAAGATGCTTTGTAATATTTCAATGTTTTGGATTCTGCTAAGGCTTGCTTTATGACCTAATATGTGGTCTATTCTAGAGAATGTTCCAAGTGCACTAGAAAAGAAAGTATACTTGGCTGCTGTTGGGTGGAGTTTTCTGCATATGCATATCATGTCAAAATGGTTGATTGTGGCATTTAGATCTTCCGTGTCTTTATGGAGCTTTTTTCTGGATGTCCTGTCCTTCACTGAAAGTGGTGTGTTGAAGTCTCCTATTATAATTGTGGAGCTGTCTTTCTCACTTTTCAATGCTTTTAGAGTTTATGTATCTTGCAGCCCTGTCATTGGGTGCATAAATATTTAATATGGTTATATCCTCCTGGTATATTGTCCCTTTAATCATTACATAGTGTCCTTCCTTGTCCTTTGTGGTGGATTTAACTTTAAAGTCTATTTTGTTGGAAATTAATATTGCCACTCCTGGTCTTTTTTGATTGTTGTTTGCTTTATATATTTTTTTCCATTCTTTTAGTTTTAGTTTGTTTGTGTCTCTAATTCTAAGGTGTGTCTCTTGTAGGCAGCGTATAGATGGATGGTTTTTTTAATCCGTTCTGCCACTCTCTGTCTCTTTATTTGTGCATTTAGTCCATTTATGTTCAGTGTAATTACGGATAGGTATGAGTTAAGTGTTGTCATTTTGATGTCTTTTTTTGTGTGTTGTTGACAATTTCTTTTTCCCACTTAATTTTTTGTGCTGAGTAGTTTATCTTTATATATTATCTTTTCCTCTTGTTCGTTGTTGTTAATTTGGTTTCTGCTGAGTCTTTTTTTCTTTTTCTTGTATTTTATTTTTATGAGTAGGATAGTCTCCTTTGTGGTTACCTTAATATTTACCACTGTTTTTCGAAGTTTAAACCTAACTTTTATTTCTTTATATAGCCTTGTCTTCCTCTCCATATGAACAATCTATGACTACATTTCTTAGTCCCTCTCTATTGTTTTAGTGTCTTCTTTTACTTAATAACATCATTGTTCCTCTGCTGCGAGTGTTTTTTATCTTCATTAATTTTTGTGATTTCTCTGTCTGAGTTGACACCTGATTGCTCTGTCCAGCGTTCTAGTCTTGGGTTGATACCTTATATTATTGATTTTCTAACCAAAGAACTCCCTTTAGTTTTTCCTGTAGTTTTGGTTTGGTTTTTACGAATTCCCTAAATTTCTGTTTATCTGGAAATGTGCTAATTTTACCTTCATATTTGACAGACAGTTTTGCTGGATATACGATTCTTGGCTGGCAATTTTTTTCCTTCAGTTCTTTATGTAAGTCATCCCATTGCCTTGCTGCCTGCATGATTTCTGCTGAGTAGTCCAAGCTTATTCTTATTGATTCTCCTTTGTAGGTGACTTTTCATTTGTCTCTAGCTGCTTTTAAAATTCTCTCTTTATCTCTGGTTTTGGCAAATTTGATTATAATATGTCTTGGTGACCTTCTTTTAGAATCTACCTTATGTGGAGTTTGATGAGGATCTTGGAAAAATATCTTCTCATCTTTCACGATATCAGGGAAGTTTTCTGCCAACAAATCTTCAACATTTCTCCTGTATTTTCTGTTATCCCCCCATTCAGGCACTCTGATCACTTGTAGTTTATTGCTCTTGACAGAGTCCCACATGATTCTTAAGGTTTCTTCATTTTTTAAAATTCTTTTACCTGATTTTTCTTGAAATATATTGGTGCCAAGTGCTTTATCTTCAAGCTCACCAATTCTGCCTTCCACTTGCTCAGTTCTGCTCCTCTGACTTTCTATTGAGTTGTCTAATTCCGTAATTTTTTTGTTAATCTTCTGAATTTCTGATTGCTGTCTCTCTATGTATTCTTGCAGCTTATTAAATTTTTCATTATATTCTTGAGTAACCTTTTTAATTTCTTCAACTGCTTTATCTGTGTGTTCCTTGGCTTGTTCTGTGGATTGCCTGATCTCCTTCCTAATTTCGTTCCTGATGTCTTGAAGAGCTCTGTATATTAATCTTTTGAATCCTGCAACTGGTAATTCCAGGAAGGCACCTTCATCCAGAAGATCCATTGATTGTTTGTTTTGAGAGCTTGTTGAGGCAATCTTGGTCTGTTTCTGTATGTGATTTGATATTGAGTTTTGTCTCCAACCCATCTATAAGTTATTGTATTAGTTTATTTTATGTTTGCTTACTGTATCCTAGCTTCTTGCTTTTTTTTTTTTTTTTTTAATATGTCCAGATGGGTTGCTTGAGTGAGCTAGCTTGATTATTTTCACCTTTTAAGCTCTGATGTCCTGTCACCAGATGGCTGGACGTGTTATTGGTATATATATCAGTCTAGGAGTCCATTCACTTTTCTTGTATGAATTCAGCTCAGGTATCTAGGTAGCTGGTCATCAGGTGTGTAGTATAGGCTCTGTCCTACAGTGTTAGAGGGGCAGGGGTGGTTGGTGTAGGTACCGGTATCTGGTTGCAGCAGGGGGTTATGCTCTCAACAAGGCAGGAGGCTGAGAACTGTCCCTCAAATGTTTGTGTTGATAGCATGTCCCTGTTCCCTAGAGCATACAGGTGGGTGTGTTCTGCATAAAGACCATGGGCACCCAATGCTTTTGTTTGTAAGGACTGGAAGGCACCAGTTATCCTTGGACCCCTGTCACGGGTGGCTGGGTGACCTGAGTGGAGCCACCAGTGCTTATGCCCCTGATGTGGGTAAGTGAGGACCCTCTTTAATAGGCAAAGCAGTGTCAAATATCAAACAGCACCTCTTCACTGTACAGCTGAAACTGTTGCAGTCCACCAACAAGGGCCTAGTTCTCCTGAAATAGGTCTACGCAGGGGGAAAAGGTATTCAAAGTCCACAGACTGTTTATGCCTGGACAGGAGCCGCTTCTGTCCTGGGCTTCCCCAGTTAGTGGATCTGGCGAATTATCTTTTCCCCAATTGTGACATCATTCCTACTTGAAGGCCTGGAGGGTGGCCCCAGGAGCTCAACATGGCCTATCTCATGCCCAGGGAAGTCAACAGCCACCGAAGTCAGCTTGGGGGCTGGGGGCATGGTAAAATATACACGAGTACTTAGCTTTTGCTGAGAGCGCTGTTCTCTGGTTCCGGAGGTGTGAGTAGACTGTGTGGCTGGCTGATTCTACCTGAGGAAATTTTAGCCGAATGCTACCACCAGCCTCCGCAGCTGCTCCTGGGAATGATGCCTGAGGGATCCCGGCAATTCAGATCCGGCAACTCCTCTCCACTGCTGAACCGTCTCTCCCTCCCCTGCCGCTCAGTCTGTTTTCTAACTTTGCCTTTGATGTTCAGGGCCCCTTCTTTTTTGTAAATATAATCATTTCACTTGCTTTTTCGGGTCTTTGTTGTAAGAGGGATCGCAGGAAGCATCTGGCTATTCCACCATCTTGGCCCCTCCTCCTAGTCATCTTATTTTCAATAAGGTTCTGAACACCTCCAGCTATTCCTTACTCCTTTTTATCTCCTTATCTTTGGTAAATAATCACTGATTTTGCCTTCCTAGTTGAAAAAAAAGTCTTTCTGCTAGCCATATATTAGTTCCCAACTAGAATAAAGGGAAGCAAGCCTAAAATGGCTGAGCAAAGGTCTCATCACTTAGTCACCTCAAGTCAAAGCCAGCGAACTCCCCACTCTCTGGAACAATCTCTGCCTCTCTAGCTCTGGATAAACAGAATCTTCAAATTGCTTATTAATCTCCAGGCCAAGGAACCAAGACCATCCTGGTCACTAACGACATAAAACAGAAGGCAGAAGGATTACCCTAAGCTCAACACAGCTGGGCTGCATCTGGGTCAGTGACTGGCCACAAAGGTGGGCTCCAAAGAGGGAACCACTGGGTTAAAGGTGGTTATGTTATGAACATACCTCAGATACTGAGGAGGAAGATGAGAATGGTATTTGTTTTTACTCTGCCTCATTCCTATATCAGGTGGAAAAATATGACGCTGTTTGCATCTTTTTCTTTTGAATCTTTCTGGTTAAAAAAGTGCTATAACTAGTCAATAAATTTTTATTGAGCGTATATCTTTTTAAAATACAAAGTTATATCAGGAATGAGGTAGAAAGAGAGAGCCCCTTCCCTGAGAGCAATTTTTATAGTCTCATTAAAGAAAGGGATACATAATTAAAAATAGTAAGTCAGTATTTATTGAACTATATTTAAAGCAAATTCTATATTAAATTAATGAATCTCTTCAAAGATGTGCTTGCTTTCCTATGTGTTTTAGCATTTGATGATGGTTTTTTCCTATAAGACCCAAATGAAATTTCCTAGGACAAACTTCTATTTCATTAGAACCACACATAGACAAGATGAGTTATTAAAATATATATATATGTATATATTATATTAAACTAATAACATATATATATATATACATATATATATATATAATATGTCAGTAGTTTCCAAACTTCTGCCCATGTGGTGGAGCAAACGGTTTGTATCAGCTGCTAATCTGAAGGTTGGCAGTTCAAACCCACCAGTGGCTCTGTGGAAGAAAGTCCTGGAAAACTGCTTCCATTAAGACTGTTGTTCAGTGCCATCGAGTCGTTTTCAAACCGTAAGGAACCTATGTGACAGACTGGAACTGCCCTTTAGGGTTTTCTTAGCTGTAGTCATTACAGAAGCAGATCACCAGGTCGTTCTCCTACAGGAACTGCTGGGTGGGTTCCAACTGCCAACTTTTTGTTTGCAGTCAAGGGCTTAACTTTTGTGCCACCAGGGCTCCTTCCATAAATATTACAGCCAAGAAAAACCCTATGGAGCAGTTTTACTCTGTAACACATGGGGTTGCCATGAGTCAGGGGCTGACTCAATGGTAACTAACAACAGAACCAAGAATCTTGATTTGTTTGGTTATAGGGTTAAAAAAAACCACACTGCTGTCAAGTCAATTCTGACTCATAGCAACCCTTTAGGGCAGAGTAGAACTGTCCCATATGCCAATGATATGTACGATGTGAACACAAATCATACATCTTAGGTGTGTAAAGTTTCCTCCTTTCCTTCTTCCATTCTTTCAATAGCTATTTCTCTAAATTTTGGACACTGGAATCACAAATAGAAATCAGATATAGGTTTTGTCCTTAAAGAGCATAAAGTGAGGGAAACAAGCAGGTAAACCAAAAAGAAAATTGTGTTGTGCCATCTGACTGAAGGGTGCATAGAGTATGGGGGAGCAGGTAGGAAGGCATCTCTATTAGACTGTGGGGTCACAGAAACTTTCCGGAGAAGAAAAAACCCAACCCACTGCCATCGAGATGATGCTTAAATTGGGTCTTAAAGGTAAATGGGATTTAGCCAGTCAGAGGAGGGAAATGCACTGGAGGCATGATTTCTATTAGCAGAAAATTAATGCATATTGCTAACGACTTAGGTCACTTACCTTTCTCCATAAGTGATGCTGAGCTCATCGAGAGCCCCGCTGAGTTTAACCTGAAGTTCTCTGAGAACAGTACTAGCTTCAGGATCTAGCTGCAGAGAAACCATAAATAATATTACTTTGGAGTTCTGAGAAAAATATGCTTCCTTACAAGCATTTCTTAGAAACAATGTTTGTCTTACAAGCATTTTGCTTATTATAAGGTAAACTTCAAACAGTATAACATATATATTTTATTTCTTTCTTCTTTTTTTTTTTCATCTTTGACATCAAGTGCAAACACACGTCCTAATTTAGGAAACTGTAAAGAAATGAGGGTTCTTATACAAGGAAAAATTGATTGAAAAGCATAGCGTGCATATAAATAAGAGATTTATCAAGCTAGATAGCAAGCCTTTGTTGGTTACAGCAATGGGATGCAAAGCCATGACAAAATATCTTCTAGAACATGATAATTTCGTAATTAAGAAAACCTAACATGTCGAAAAAAATTTTTTTTTAACATGTCATATGTTAGTTGAATATATGTGTTGCTTCAAGGTGTATTTAAATCTTCAATATCCCTGTAAATAAATAGGGCCATTAAAAATCTAATGAATTGGTAAAAAAAAAAAAAAAAAAAAAAAATTTGAGCATTGCATTGTGCCTTACTTAAATGTGTTTTCCTATTTTCCTAACTATCAGATTAAAAGTAGTAAACAAATTATCCAAGCACTCCAATGCTCCTCTTGGGATGATAGGCCTAGTTTGTCTTTGTGGATGCCACTTTGCAATTCAAGATTTAAAGTTTCACATTTTCTTTTATTTTCCTTTATCCATTCAAGTATTTATAGCAAATCTGAGGGCAAAAGAAAAAAGAATTAGATCAGGTAATGAGATGACTTAATCTGATGCTTGTCCTTCCAGAGCAAGCCTTAAAAGCCAACTTCCCCTCTTAAAATAACGTTAAATAATATTACAAGAGAACTTATACTGTAAGAGAGTTTACACTATAAATAAACCAAAAAAAAAAAAAAAAATCAAACCCACTGCTGTCAAGTAAATTCTGACTCACAGAAAACCTATAGGACAGGGTAGAACTATTCCATAGGGTTTCCAAGGAGTGGCTGATGTATTCAAACTGCTGACCTTTTGGTTAGCGGCTGAGTTCTTAACCACTACACTACCAGGGCTCCATACTATACATACAAGCAAATAAGTAAACAAACCAATCTATTAACTTTGCATAATTTATTTTTACAGTTAAAGTGAAGGACCAATACATACTTTACCATGAACACTATAAAAATTTTTCCTTTTTACAAATTTTGTTTTGGCAATTTAGTTGTCCAAAAAAAATGGCTTATAACAGATATACTGTATTAAGCAGAGAGCAATTGAGGTGAAGGGTAATTTGGAATATTATCTGGAATGTAAGTCAATCTTCCGTTGAGCCTTTGGAAACTCACTTTCATATCATTAGTATCCGTTGTTCTTGCCTAAACTGTACTACTATTGAAAAGAAGGGGTATGGGATTAAGCAAACTTTTGGGAGTAGAACAAATGGAAAGATGACTTAGTGTAAAAGAGGGAATCTAAATTGGATGCCAAATAAATTTGGGAGCAAGTCTAAGACTGAGAACTATTCCTAGCAGTATCCACAGGGTATAAGTCCTATAATCCTCCAAGAACAATTTCTAATACTAAGCAACTGTTAGGAAGAAGTATTATTTACAAGCCTCAGCAGGTGAACAGCCCCTAGGTTGTATTCAGGTGACTGCAAACATTGGAATGGAAATAGAAAAATCACATATGGCATCCCAGTTCTCGATGTAGGTTTCTACTCGAGTCCAGGTGATTTCAGGATTGGTTAAGTTTCTCCCCTTCTCAGTGAGAGCCAGTGTGATTCTGCTGGATTATTCTGTATCTTTCTTCTATCCCCATCATCAGTTAGGTTCACAGTTCTTGCCCAGAGATACCCAGGTCATCATAACAGAAAGACACTCCTCTGTTGTTGTTGTCATTTGCTATCTGGCAGGCCTCCAACTCATGGCAACCCATGTGTTACAGAACAGAACTGTCTCAGGGGTTGAAAATTTGAATATTCTTGAGTCTTACACATTCTGAGAGTTCCATGCAGCTACACCCATATGTAGAGCAGTGATTCAGAAGGACAATTAGATAGTACTTAAAAAACAAACAAAAAACCAGACCTAAGGTATTTAAATATAATTAGCCTAACTAACCATGATTCCCCAAAGGACTGCTCATCCCCAATCCTAGAGAACCACACAGGCTAGATGTTTTTAATTTCATTGTCTTGCTATTGCCCTAATATGAATATTATCTTGATTTCACTTGCATAAAAATGATGGGGAATGAGAAATTAGAGAAGGAATCCCCCCATGTGGTTTTCTTCAGGGCCTTGGAGAATGTTGTGGAGGAAATAAGAAGTAGTTCTCTACCCTCAATCTACCATTTCCAGAAAATGGCTCTGAGAGTAGGCTTTTTTTTCAGGAAATGGTTTTGCTTCAATTTAAAACGCATATTTCATTCTCCTATTTAATTTGATGTACACATTGTACATTTTTGTTTACCTGTTAAGATAATGATCTTAAAGTCTCATACAAAAATGACTAGTAAGTCACTGGATGAAATTATGCTATTTTCTCATGAAATTATTTTAGTACACCTGAAGTATTTTGTGAATGGAAATTTCTTATCAAATAATTGGTTATTTCTTGAAAATCTGAAACTGTCACACTACATCAATTTAAACATTGGATGAGAGTTTCCATTTCTTGGTAGAAGTATATGTTTGCAAGTAGGTGCAGACAGAATGCCTCTGCCTATCAACTGCATATCTAGGCATTTACCAAATGTTTGAAAAAGGAAGTTACAATAAAAAGAAACATGAAAGGATTCTCTCAAAGAAAAAAACCCAAAGAGGCAGTTCTAAATCCAGAGCGCTCCTTCTCCTTGGACTGATATCTTGTACTGAATATTAATAGAATATTTTTGCTTTTGAAATATTTCACTCTTTCAGCAACCATATATCTTAGAGTTTCCAAGACAGTTCTGATTACAAATATTTTGTCTCATTGCCAGACCATGTCAGAACACATCCTGACATTTGTTTGGTTCAGAAAATATGGTCACTAAAAACCCTGCATTTTTTTTTTCCTTAGCTCAAAATCTATCCCTAAGGGACCTAACAGGAGTGAATGTTATTTCAATTACTTACAACAGCAATTGCTAAATTAACCATCAAGCTGTTCCTAGAGATATAACCTATGGGATGGAAAGTGACATTTAAACTCTTCAGACAGCTTAACACTCTCAAAAACTAAAGACTTTGTATAGAAGAAGTTGATGTTTTTTACTGAGAATTTCATTCCTTCTGCAGAGTGCTCATTATTTTCTCATTTCCTTTATCTTTTTCTACTGGTTACTAGGCTCCTTTTCCTCATGTTTGACTCATCTACATTAAGGCCCTGTTATTTGTTCAGTTAAAGAAATGAGTATCAGGGAGGAAGATCACTTCCTTACCCTCGAATCCATAGGCTCCAAAATTTGATCATTAACACAAAAACCAGAAAATGAGCGCAATAACTGAGATCTTCTAAAAATTAAACACTTATGCTTATCAAAAGACCTCACCAAAGAAGTAAAGAGAGAACCTAAAAACTGAAAAAATTTTGTCTATAACATATTAAACAAAGGTCTAATCTCTAAAATCTATAGGAAAATCCAACACTTGTACAACAAAAAGAAAAATAATCCAATTAAAAAATGGCCAAAGGATATGAACAGACACTTCACCAAAGAAGATATTCAGGCAACTGTCACATGAGGAAATGCTCAAGATCACTAGCCATTAAAAAAAAGAGAAATGCAAATCAAAACTACAATGAAATACCAACCACCCCAACATAACTGGCGCACACACACACACACACACACACACACACACACACACACACAAACCCAGAAAATAACAAACATTGGAGAAGTTGTGGGAAGATTGGAACTCTTATGCACTGCTGGTAGGAATGCAAAATGGTACAACCATTTTGGAACACAATACAGTGCTTTCTTTAAATGCTATAAATAAAAATACCATATGATCCAGCAATCCCACTTCTAGGAATATACCCTAGAGAAATAAGAGCCATCACATGAATAGACATATGAGCACCTATGTTCACTGCAGCATTATTCACAAAAGCAAAAAGATGAAAACATCCTGAGTGCCCATCAGCAGATGAATAGGTAAACTACAGTACATACACACAATGGAACACTACCCAACAATGAAGAGCAAGGATGAATCTGTGAAACATCTCACAATATGGGTGAATCTGGAAGACATTATTCTGAGTGAAATAAGCCAATGACAAAAGGACAAACACTCTATGAAACCATTATTATAAAAACTCATGAAAAAGTTTACACAAAGAAGGAAAAAATCTTTGATGGTTATGAAGAGGGATGGGGAGGGAGAAACACTAACTATAGATGAGTGGTAACTTTGCTGAAAGGTAAGACAGTACACAATACTGGGGAAGCCAGCACAACTTGACCAAGTAATGAATAACTTCTTTTATAAGGATCAACACAAAGCTGGTTCCTATGAGGTACAGGTTAAAGATGTCCCAAATGTCTAACTTTTCCAAGCCACTCCATCATTTGTAACATTAACTACTCCCTCTCGTCTCAGTATTCTCCCTCCTGTTTTTAGGTTCCCTAATTTGCAGCAACATCTCACAGAACTCATGAACTATATAAAGGAAAAGGTTCATGTGGTTGGAGGGTGGCAAGTCCCAAATTCGTGGGTCAGGCATAGGCTTCTCCCTGGCCCTCAGTCTCTGCCCAAAGGCACTCAGCTTTCCCACTCCATGGGCCTGGAAACTCACTGTACCATCTCCTGTGGGTCTCTGCTGCCAGTCTCTGCTGCAGTCCTGTCATTCTTTGGAGGTGGTGGGCTCTCCTCTCTGCTCTGTAATTGGCTCTCCTTTAAGGCAAAACTGACCAATCCCCTCGATGGGCCACAATTATCTTATTTGCACAGATCGACCCAATCACCTGAATAGAAGTCACAAGCCAAGGATAGAAAGGCAACACATAAAAGTAATTAATCACACCACACCAAGGCAAATTTATAGAAGTTTCACAAACACATCCAACCTGCCATAGGTATTGAGTTACTGGGCTGAGGGCTGCAGACCATGGCCTCAGGGGACATCTAGCTTAATTGGTATAACAAGGTTCGTAAGGAAAATGTTCTATGTCCTACTTTGGTGAGTAGTGTCTGAGATCTTAAAAGCTTGTGAATGGCCATCTAAGATATGTCTACTGGTCCAGCCCCATCTGGAGCAAGGAAGAATGAAGAAAACCAAAGGCACAAAGGAAAGATTAGTCCTAAGGACTAATGGAACACAACTACCATAGCCTCCACCAGACTGAGTCCAGCACGACTAGATAGTGCCCAGCTACCGCCACTGACTGCTCTGACAGGGATCACAATAGAGGGTCCCAGACAAAGCTGGAGAAAAATGTAGAACACAATTTAAACTCACAAAAAAAGACCAGACTTATTGGTCTGACGGAAGCTGAAGAAACCCTAAGAGTCTGGTCTTTTTAACTCAGTACTGAAGACACTCCTGAGGTTTACCCTTCTGCCAAAGATTAGACAGGCCCAGAAAACAAATAATAACACATGTAGCTTAACCATGAATATGAGACTAAATGGGCACACCAGCCCAGGGGCAAGGACAAGAAGGCAGGAGGGTAGGAAAACTGGATAAATGGAAATGGGGAACCCAAGGTCAAGAAGAGGAAAGTGTTGATATGTCGTGAGGTTGGTAACCAATGTCACAAAACAATATGTATATTATTTATTTAATGAGAAATTAATTTGCTCTCTGAACCTTCGCCTAAAGCAGAATTTAAAAAAAGAAAAGAAAAGAAAACACAAAATTTGATCATTGGTCTCGTGGGATCATGCCTTCTTCAAGATTTTTGCAAACCTCACCACTATTTCTATGGAAAAGAACGCCTCCACACTACCCAAACTAACACAAACTGAGATAGAAAATTTGAAGAGACCCACAACAGAAGAGATTGAAGAGGTAGGTAATTAAAAAAAACTCTAACAACAACAACAAAAACCTGGCCCAGACAGCTTTATTGGAGAATTCTACCAAACAGTCAGAGAAGAGCCCACAGCAGCATTACTCAAACTATTTCAGAGCATAGGAAAGAATACTCCTGAATTCAATTTATGAAGCCAGCATAACCCTCACACAAAAGCCAGGAAAAGACAATAACAAAAAAGAAAATTACACACCAATATCTCTTATGAACATAGACACAAAAATTCTCAGGAAATTCTAGCCAGTAAAATTCGGCATCCCACCAAAAAGTAACATATCACAAACGAAAAGGATTCATACCAGGTATGCAAGATTGTTCAACATTATAAAATCAATTAATATAATCCACCATATAAACAGAAGAATCACATGATCATCTCAACTGATTCAAAAAAGGCATTTAATAAAGTCCAACACCCATTCCTGATAAAAACTCTCAATAAAATAGGAAAAGAATGGAAATTCCTCAATATAATAAAGAGCATCTATACAAAAGCAACAGCCAACATCATTCTCAGTGGACAGAGGCTGAAAGCATTTCCCCTGAGAAGGGGAACAAGACAAGTGTGACTTTTATCACCACTTCTGTGCTAGAAGTCCTAGCCAGAGCAACAAGGCAAGAAAAAGAAATAAAGCTTACCCAAATAGGAAAAGAAGAAACTTATCCCTATTCACATATGATATGATCTTGTACACAGACAACCCCAAAGTTTCCACAAGAAAACCACTGGAACTAATAGATTCATCAGAGAAGCAGGATACAAGATCAACTTACAAAAATCAGTTGGATTCCTAGACACCAACAAAGAGAACTTTGAAAAGGAAAAAGGGAAACAGTATCATTTATTGTTGTTGTTAGGTGCTGTCAAGTCAGTTCTGACTCATAGCGACCCTATGCACAACGGAATGAAACACCATCCAGTCCTTTAACATCCTCACAATCATTGTTATGCTTGAGCCCACTAATGCAGCCACTGTGTCAATCCATCCCGTTGAGGGTCTTCCTCTTTTTCGCTGACCCTCCATTTTACCAAGCATGATGTCTTCCCAGAGACTGGGCCCTCCTGATAAGATGTCCAAAGTACGTGGGACAAAGTCTCACCATCCTTGCTTCTAAGGAGCATTCTGGCTGTACTTCCTCCAAGGCAGATTTGTTCATTCTTCTGGCAGTCCTTCGTATATTCAATATTCTTCACCAACATCCTAATTCAGAAGTGTCAATTCTTCTTTGGTCTTCCTTATTCCTTGTCCAGCTTTCACATACATATGAGACAAAGGAAAATACCGTGACTTCGTTCAGGCATACCTTAGTCCTCAAAGTGACATCTTTGCTTTTTAGCACTTTAAGAGGTCTTTTGCAGCAGATTTGCACAATGCAATATGTCATTTGATTTCTTGATTGCTGCTTCCATGGTCATTGATTGTGGACCCAAGTAAAGTGAAATCCTTGACAACTTCAATTTTCTCTGTTTATCATGATATTGCTTATTGGTCCAGTTGTGAGGATTTTTGTTTTCTTTATGTTGAGGTTCAATCCATACTGAAGACTGTACTCTTTGATCTTCTTCAAGGTCTATTCACTTTCAGCAAGCCAGGTTGTGTCATCTGTATATCGCAGGTTATTAACGAGTCTTCCTCTAATCCTAATACTCCGTTCTTCTTCATATAGTCCAGTTTATTGGGTTATTTGCTCACATACAGATTGAATAAGTATGGTGAAAGGACACAACCCTGATGCACACCTTTCCTGACTTTAAACCACGCCGTATCCTCTTGTTCTGTTCATACTATTGCCTGTTGGTCTATCTACAGGTTCCTTATCAGCACAATTAAGTGTTCTGGAATTCCCATTCTTCGAAATGTTATCCATAATTTGTTATGATCCATACAGTCAAATGCCTTTGCATAGTCAATTAAAAATACCATTTATAATAGCCCCTAAAAAGATAAAATGCTTAGGAATAAATCTAACCAGGGATGTAAAAGATTCTATACAAAGAAAACTACAAAGCACTACTGCAAGAAACCAAAAGAGACCTATACAAATGAGAAGACGTACCATGCTCACAGATAGGAAGACTCAACATTGTGAAAATGTCAATTCTAAAAAGTGATCTACTGATACCATGCAATCCTGATCCAAATACCAAGAGCATTCTTTAATGAGATGGGAAAAATAATTGCCAACTTTATATTGAAAGGAAAGTGACCCCAGAGAAGCAAAGCATTACTGAAAAATAAAAAAAAAGAGCAAAGTAGGAGGCCTCACACTACCTGATCTCAGAAGCTATTATATAGTCATGGTGGTCAGAACAGCCTGGAACTGTTAAAATGAGAGACACATAGACCAATGGATCAGAATGGAGAACGCTGATGTAAATACACCCACCTATGGTCAGCTGATCTTTGAGAAAGGGCCAAAGTCCATTAAATGAGGAAAAGACAGTCTTTTTAACAAACTGTGCTGGCAAAATTGGATGTCCATCTGTAAAAAAAATGAAACGACCCATACCTCACACCATACACAAAAACTAACTCAAAATGGTTCAAAAGCCTAATTTATAAAACCTAAAATGATCAAGATCATGGAAGAAAAATAGGGATAACACCAGGAGCCCTAATACATGACATAAATACAGTACAAACCACAACTAACAAACAAATGACAGAAGATAAAGTAGATAACTGGGAGCTACTAAAAATTAAAAACTTACACTCATCAAGATATATTACCAAAAGAGTAAAAAGAAAACCTACAGGCTGGAAAAAAATTTTTGGTTACAACATATCTGACAAGGGACTAATGTCTAAAATCTACAGAATACTTCTACAACTCAACAATAAAAAGACAAATAATCCAATTAAAAAATAGGCAAAGGATATGAACAAACACATCATCAAAAAAGACATTCAGGGGGCTAACAGACTCATGAGAAAATGCTCACAACCATTAGCCATTAGAGAAATGCAAATCAAAACTACAATGAGATACCATCTCACCCCAATATTACTGGCACTAATAAAAAAAAAAATAGAACAAATGTTGGAGAGGTTGTGGGGAGATTGGAACTCTTATGCACTGCTGGTGGGAATATAAAATGGTACAACCACTATGGAAAATGATATGATGCCTCCTTAAAAAGCTAAAAATAGAGATACCACAGATCCAGCAATCCCAGTCCTAGGAATATATCCTAGAGAAATAAGAGATATCACATGAATAGATGTAAGTACACTCATATTCACTGTAGTATTATTCAAATTAGCAAAAAGATGGGAACAACCTAAGTGCCCATGAACAGAAGAATGGATAAACAAATTATGGTACATACCTTGGAATATTAAGCAATGATAAAGAGCAATGACGAATCTACAAAACATTCACAACATGGATAAATCTGGAGGGCATTATCCTGAGTGAAACAAGTTAATCACAAAAGGACAAATATTATATAAGACCACTATTATAAAAACTCAAGATAAGGTTTACACACAGGAAAAAAAAAGCATTTTTTGATGGTTATAAAGGAGTGGAGGGGTGGGGAGGGGGAAATCGCTAACTACATAGTAGACAAGTGTTAACTTTGGTGAAACATCAACACACAATATAGAGAAAGTCAGCACAATTTGACCAAGGCAAAGTCATAAAAGCTTCATGTTATTGTTGTTGTTAGGTGCCATCGAGTCAGTTCCAACTCATACTGACCCTATGTACCACAGAATGAAACACTGCCCAGTCCTGCCCCATCCTTACAGTTGTTGTTATGACTGAGCCCACTGCTGCAGCCACTGTGTCAATCCATCTCATTGAGGGTCTTCCTCTTTTCTGCTGACCCTGTATTTTTACCAAGCATGATGTCCTTCTCCAGGGACTGACCCCTCCTGACAACATGTCCAAAGTATGTAAGCCATCCTTGCTTCTAAGGAGCATCCTGGTTGTATTTCTTCCACTACAGATTTGTTTATTCTTTTGGCAGTATGTGGTATATTCAATATTCTTTGCCAGCACCACAATTCAAAGGCATCAATTCTTCTTTGGTCTGCCTAATTCACTGTCCAGCTTTCACATGCATATGATGTGATTGAAAATACCATGGCTTGGGTCAGGAGAACCTTAGTCTTCAAGGTGACTTCTTTGCTTTTCAATACTTTAAAGAGGTCCTTTGTAGCAGATTGCCCAATGCAACGGGTCTTTTGATTTCTTGACTGCTGCTTCCATGGCCACTGATTGTGGATCCAAGTAAAATGAAATCCTTGACAACCTCAATCTTTTCTCCATTTATCATGATGTGGCTTATTGGTCCAGTTGTGAAGATTTTTGTTTTCTTTATGTTGAGGTGCAGTCCATACTGAAGGCTGTGGTCTTTGATATCCATCAGTAAGTGTTTCAAGTCCTCTTCACTTTCAGGAAGCAAGGTTGTGTCATCTGCATAATGCAGGTTGTTAATGAGTCTTCCTCCAATCCTGATGCCCTGTTCTTCTTCATACAGTCCAGCTTCCCATATTATTTATTCAGCATACAGATTAAATAGGTAAGGTGAAAGGAAACAACCCTGACACACTCAGTATCCCCTTGTTCTGTCCGAACAACTGCCTCTTGATCTATGTAAAGTTTCCTCATTAGCACAATTAAGTGTTCTGGAATTCCCATTCTTCACAATGTTATCCATAATTTGTTATGATCCACACAGTTGAATGCTTTTGCATAGTCCATAAAACACAGGTCAACATCCTTCTGGTATTCTCTGCTTTCAGCCAGGATCCATCTGACATCAGCAATGATATCCCTGGTTCCATGTCCTCTTCTTAATCCTGTCTGAATTTCTGGCAGCTCCCTGATAGTATACTGCTGGAGCCGCTTTTGAATGATCTTCAGCAAAATTTTGCTTGTGTGTGATATTAATTATATTGTTTGAAAATTTTCACATTCAGTTGGATCACCTTTCTTGGGAATAGGCTTAAATATGGATCTTTTCCAGTTCGTTGGGCAGGTAGCTGTCTTCCAAAATTCTTGGCATAGACAATTGAGCACTTCCAGTGCTTCATCCATTTGTTGAAACACCTCAGTTGATATTCCATCGATTCCTGGAGCCTTGTTTTTTTTTGCCAATGCCTTCAGTGCAGCTTGGACTTCATAGTTCAGTACCATAGGTTCCTGATCATATGCTACCTCTTGAAATGGTTGAACATTGACTAATTCTTTTTGGTATAATGACTGTTCTTATTCCTTCCATCTTCTTTTGATGCTTCCTGTGTCGTTTAATATTTTCCCCATAGAATCCTTCAGTATTGCAACTTGAGGCTTGAATTTTTCTTCAGTTCTTTCAGCTTGAGAAACACTGAGTGCATTCTTCCCTTTTGATTTTCCATCTCCAGCTCTTTGCACATGTCGTTATAATACTTTACTTTGTCTTTTTGAGCTGCCCTTTGAAATCATCCTTTTGGTTTTTTACTTCATCATTTCTGCCTTTTGCTTTAGCTGCTCAACCTTTGAGAGCAAGTTTCAGAGTCTCCTCTGACATCCATCTTGGTCTTTTCTTTCTTTCCTGTCTTTTCAATGACCTCTTGCTTTCCTCATGGATGATGTCCTTGCACAACTTATCTGGTCTTCAGTCATTAGTGTTCAATGCATCAAACCTATTCTTGAGATGGTCTCTAAATTCAGGTGGGATATACTCCAGGTTGTACTTTGGCTCTTGTGGACTTGCTCTGATTTTCTTCAGTTTCAACTTGAATTTGCATATGAGCAATTGATGATCTCTTCCACAGTTAGCCCCTGGCCTTGTTCTGACTGATGATATTGAGCTTTTCCATTGTCTCTTTCCACAGATGTACTCAATTTGATTTCCGTGCGTTCCATCTGGTGAAGTCCAAGTTTATAGTCACCGTTTATGTTGGTGAAAGAAGGTATTTGTAATGAAGAAGCCGTTGGTCTTGCAAAATTCTATCATTCAACCTCGGGCATTGTTTCTATCACCAAGGCCATATTTTCCAACTACTGATCCTTCTTTGTTTCCAACTTTTGCATTCCGATCACATTGTGATCCCATGTTCGATCAATTTCAGGCTGCAGAAGCTGATAAAAATCTTCAGTTTCTTCATCTTTGGCCTTACTGGTTGGTGCATAAATTTGAATAATAGTCGTATTAACTGCTCTTCCTTGTAGGTATATGGATATTATCCTATCACTGATAGTGTTGTACTTCAAGAAAGATCTTGAAATGTTCTTTTTGATGATGAATGCAACACAATTTCTCTTCAAGTGGTCATTCCTGGCATAGTAGGCTATATGATTCTCTGATTCAGAATGGCCAATACTAGTCCATTTGAGCTCACTAATGCCTAGAATATCAATGTTTATGTGTTCCATTTCATTTTTGACAATTTCCAATTTTCCTAGATTCATACTTCGTACATTCCACATTCCAATTATTAATGGAGGTTTGCAGCTGTTTCTTCTCGTTTTGAGTTGTGCCATAGAAGCTTCATAAACACATGCAGACACCTTGAGGGATGGGGGTTGAAGTCTGGGGACCATGGTCTCAGGGACATCTAGGCCAGTTGGCATAATACAATCTATAAAGAAAATGTTCTACACTCTACTTTGGTGAGTAGTGTCTGAGGCCTTAAAACCTTGTGAGTGGCCATCTAAGATACATCTATTTGTCCCATCACATTTGGAGCAAAGGAAAATGAAGAAAACCAAAGCTGCCAGGAAAATATTAGTCCAAAGGATTAAAGGATCACATGAGCCACAGCCTCCACCAGCCTGAGCCCAGAAAAACTAGATGGTGCCTGGTCACCGGTCACTGACTGCTCTGACAGGGATCACAATGAAGAGTCCTGGAAAGAGCAGGAGAAAAATATAGAACAAAATTCAAATTCACATACAAAAGGACCAAACTTACTGGCCTGACAGAGACTGGATAAGCCCCCAGGACTACGGCCCCTGAATACTCTGCTAACTCAGAACTGAGGTACCCAAGTCTACATTTCAGCCAAAGATTTGACAGTCTTATAAAACAAACAATAACACAAGTGAGGAACATTCTTCTTAGTTCAATCAAGCATAGGAGACCAAATGAGCAACACCTGCCCAAAAGCAACAAGAAGGCAGGATGGGACAGGAAAACTGGACAATGGATCCGGGCAACCTGAGGTGGAAAGAGAAAGGGGGAGAATAGTGACACAATGTGGGGGTTGCAACCAATATCACAAAACAACTTGTGTATAATTTTTTCAATGAAAAATGAATTCATGTTGTAAACTAAAGCACAATAAAATTAGAAGAAAGAAAGAAAAGAAGGCCTCACTTCCAAGAAAAATGCTGTTCCCCTTGAGTTCTTGATTTCTTCTTTCTAGATTGTTCATTTACTATACCTCCCCTCCATCTTTAATCCACCATCATTATATTTATTACTCTATCCTATAAATATGCTTAAATAACACTTATGCTAAAATAAAAAACAAAACAAAACAAAAAACACAACTTCACAACTTATTTGGAAATACCTCCTCATCAACGTCTACTTAATATCTTGTCTTCTCTTTACCTTCAAACTACTGACAACAAAAATGTAAAACCCACATTTTTATCTCCTAAACACTCATCAGTCCTCTGCAGTGTGGTTTCTGCTCTTGATAGTGCACTGAAATGGCTTACCTATAAGTCACTAATGCTGTCTTTAACTGCCAAATCCAATGACCTTATTTATCCTACTGAGCTTTCACTGATATTGTTGTTTACTCTATTTTTCAAGCTCTTCTTTTTTTCTCTAGAGACTAACTTCTCCTAGCTCACCTTCTACTCCTCTGACCATGACTATTTATCTCCTTTGACTTCTCTTCTTTTGCATACTCCTTTAATATTTTTTTTTTTTTTTAATATTAGGATCCTTCAATTTCCCTGGTGGCATAGTGGTTAAGTGCTACTGCTGCTAGCCAAAGGACTGGCAGTTTGAATCTACCAGGCCCTCCTGGTAAACCCTATGGGGCAGTTCTACTCTGTCCTATAGGGTCGCTATGAGTTGGAATGGACTCAGTGGCAACGGATATGGGTCAATTTTCCTTCCCAGTATTTTTGTCTTTTTACTCTGTCCTCTCTCCTTGAACAATCCCATGCATGCTGATGGCCTCAACTCCAACTATATGCTAATGACTCCCAAAGCCATGATCTGTAGCCTTTTCAGCATGCCTGAGCATCGTGTCTACACACCCAAGTGCCTATTAGACTTTTCCACTTTGATGGTCCACAGATCAAAAACTGAATTTATTACCTACTTAATTTATTTCTCATCTCTGACTTGGCTGATGGCGTACAGTTGTTCAAGACAGAAACGTCAATTTCACTTTTGACTTCTCTCTGTTTTCTTCCATTCCCCATTCATTTGGATAGAAAATATTACTGATAATATCTCTGAAAATTTTTGTTCCTCTGTCCAGTCATCTTCATTTCCGACATCTTGATGCAGACTTTTTTTCATCCAGACCATTGCAATCATCTCCAAATTGTTTTCTTGCTTCATGTTTTCTCCCTTCTATTCTATTCTCCTAATTGCTCCCAGAGTTGTTTTAATAAAGCCCAAATCTGATCATGGTTCCTGTTGACCTCCTCTAGATGGCTTTCAACCAGGGATCTGCTTCAAAAAATTTCTCTTAATCTTATGTGGGCTCTTGCTATTTCTTTTATCTTGAAAAACCCACTTCTGTCCGGCCTTTGTACTTGACCAGAACCTATTCGCCCTATAAAGCTTAGCTCAAATTAAATACATGATTGGGAATCAGTAAAAATTCCCTAGTGAATGTACAGTAGAGTACTCTCCCTAAAATGCCCTAAATCTTATTGAAGATCTGTGATGTTCAGCATGGACACTGTGGTGTTGTCAGAAATGAAAGAATATACATTCTCTCTATTGCAAACAAGTGTGCAACAGCTCTACCAATGCTGCCCCCAACCCTTTTTAAAAAATTTTTCTTAGGGAAGGTCCTTTCCCCAAAAGTTACATTATCATTTTTAGATATAGACTATGGTATTTTTATCCTATTCAGATTCGCATGAACTGTAATGCTAGAGATTTCAGTTACATAAATCCATGCTTCTAACCTCGCCCATCCTGTGCAGTAAATTCAACTGTTATTCTGCTTCAAATCAACTAACTCCCTTTGAGATATATTAGGTTGTTCAGCCTAGACAAGTGAAGAAGAAAAACAGACTGCCATATCTGTTGTCACATTCTCAACGTGATTTTGATTTAGTGACTATATGGCCAATTTTGGATTTTCTATGTCTCTGAAAATTTTCTTTTTAAATTAAGTATGAATAATATAACATATTCTTTTCTCTTAGTTTAAACTTATTTTTATTTTTTCCTTCTCACCCACAGCACTACCCCTCCACTTTATGGGTTGCTAACAAGTTTCCTGTTCTTGTAATCACAGAATTTTAGAGCTAGAATAAACTTCAAAAATCTTATAGTTCAACTTTCTTTCTTACAGGTGGGAAAAACCAAGACCTAGATAATGTTATACTTTTGGAGTCACATGGCGATTGAAAAGTGACACTCTAAGAAGCTATATTCTTTTAAGAAATTCACTCCTGAAAACTTTCGTTAACAAAAGAATCCCAAAGTATGACAACCTGACTGCAAAGCAACTTTGGGCTTATTATCTTCATCTGTTGGTTGACTTTCTGAATCTGGACAGGATAATGAAAAGTCAGGAATAGTAGGCGTGAGCCACAAAATTTATGTTCAGAATTTTATTCTGTAAAAACAGCCTTTTGCCCTGTCCAAGTCTATCTTTCCTATTCTGCTATTCACATTACTGCGTCCATCTCTGAGAGGATGAACCACTGTTTAACAGTAGGAGTTTTGTCTGTTCAATCCAACTGAATTCAGCCCTTGTTGAACGTCAAGTAATGGGGACAGAATTCTCTCAGTGAGCCATTATCTGTGTGAGATGCCTGAGGAGCACTCTGACAAGTGTGAAAACAGGGAGGATTGGCTGAGCTAAAAAAGCAAGATTTACTAACGACTGCACTGATTTTTTTTTTTTTTAATTTAATGCAGACTTAAATGATTGCAGAGGATCACAATAGGACAATGGAATAGGTTTATTACAGAAAATGGCAGTTAAAGAAAACTCTTTTTCTGTCCCTCCTGGCTGTGGCTTGTATTTTCTCTCAAGTTTTTTTAAGGGTCAGAGAGAGGTTAGTTTAAAAAGAGACTTGGTGGTAAGTGGGTGACCCCATGATTTCTCTGCAAAGCTTTGGGAATAAGGTTAACAAGCAGCCTATGCCTGAGTCTGCTTTTCATTTTGACATGAATCAACAGCCCAGAAACCTCTCAACCACTGCAGTAACACCTCTTAATTTCACAAGTTTAGCTGTTAGCTGAACTTCATGTGGTAGTAGTGCTGAATTCTCAGTCATATTTATTAAATCACCTCAATGCCATTTGCCCTCTGGCCCTCGTTATTCTCTTAATTTTCTATTAAGTCCAATTTGTTAACTCTAATTGCAGAGGTGGATAGGAGGAGAGAGCAATTAGGCAGTATCTATATGCTGCCAAAATATGGGGCCAGAATTTCAAATGTTTAATCCTTCTTGTTATCTAGTATCATGAAACTAAAAATAACAGGCTGCTTTTACTGAATTCGGCCAAACATACTCTTACATTTAAGTTTTTCACACAGTAAGAGGCCAGAGGTTTGAGCTTATTTTTGGAATTGTTGCAAGATAAGATATAACAATGATAAGTTTCATTTCAACGGTATTTTAGAGTTTAGAAAATGTTGGTTTTTTTTTCTCCCTCTCACAAACTTTGTCTCTTTAGTTATTCTGACTCTTTTGATAAACTCTAAATTCTTTGAGGGTGGGGTCTGCATCTTGGTAATTACTTTTTCTCCCAAAAAACCCCCAAACCAAATCCGTTGCTGTCGAGTTGATTCCAGCTCATAGCGACTCCCACAGGGTTTCCAAGGAGCGCCTGGTGGATGCGAACTGCCAAACTTTTGGTTAGCAGCTGTAGCTTTTAACCACTATGCCACGAGGGTTTCTGATTTTATCTCCACTGCCAAATAAATCCAGGGCTTATAACAGGAACTCAGCAAATAAAATATTCGTTGAATGAATCAGTGAAAGACTGAATTCTGTCTTCAAGCTCTGTGTGCTCTAACCAGTCTTCCACAGGTGATGCCTGCCCCAAGGGGAAAACATTTGATTTCTCAATATCTTATGGTCCATCTGGCTTCTCAATATCTCTTTCAATAGTGGATAAGAAGTATCTCTGTTTTAATTGTTGATTTAAAAGACCTGTATTGGCAGATCCCCATGTGTCTGTCAGTTTGTCATACTGTAGGGGCTTGTGTGTTGCTGTGATGCTGGAAACTATGCCACCAGTATTCAAATACCAACAGGGTCACCAATGGCAGACAGGTTTCAGCAGAGCTTCCAAACTAAGAAAGACTAAGAAAAAGGACCCAGCAGTCTACTTCTGAAAATAATTAGCCAGTGAAAACCTTATGAATAACAGCAGAACACTGTCTGACACAGTGCTGGAAGATGAGCCCTTCAGGTTGGAAGGCACTCAAAAGATGGCTGGAGGAGAGCTGCCTCCTCAGAGTAGAGTCAACCTTAATGACATGGATGAAATTAAGCTTTGGGATCTTCATTTGCTGATGTGGCACAACTCAAAATGAAAAGAAACAGCTACAAATATCTGGTAATAAGCAGAACATGGAATGTATGGAGTATGAATCTAGAAAAATTAGAAATAGTAAAAAAAATGAAATGGAATGCATAAACATCAATATTGTAGCCATTAGTGAGCTGAAATGGAGTAGTATTGGCCATTTTAAATTGGGCAATCATATGGTCTACTATGCCAGGAATGACATCTTGAAGAGGAATGGCATTGCATTTATCATGAAAAAGAACATTTCAAGATCTATCCTGAAGTGCAATGCTCCCAGTGATAGGATAATATCCATACGCCTACAAGGAAGACCAGCTAATACAACAATTATTCAAATTTACATACCAACCACTAAGGCCAAAGATGAAGAAATTGAAGATTTTTACCAACTTCTGCAGTCTGAAATTGATCAAACATGTAATCAAGATGCACTGATAATTACTGGTGATTGGAATGCAAAAGTTGGAAACAAAGAAGGATCAGTAGTTGGAAATATGGCCTTGGTGATAGGAACAATGTTGGAGATTGCATGATAGAATTTTGCAAGACCAATAACTTCTTCATTACAAATACCTTTTTTCACCAACATAAATGGCAGCTATACACATGGACCTTGTCATATAGAATACACAGGAATCGAATCAACTACATCTGTGGGAAGAGATGATAGAAAAGCCAATATCAACAGTCAGGACAAGGCCAGGGGCTGACTGTGGAACAGACCATTTGCTCATACGCAAGTTCAAGCTGGAACTGAAGAAAATTAGAACAAGTGCACGAGAACCAAAATATGACCTTGAGTATATCCCACCTGAATTTAGAGATCATCTCAGGAATAGATTTGATGCATTGAACACTAATGACTGAAGACCAGATGAGTTGTGGAATGACATCAAGGACATCATACATGAAGAAAGTAAGAGGTCATTAAAAAGACAGGAAAGAAAGAAAAGACCACACGAATGTTAGAAAAGACTCTAAAACTTGCTCTTTAACATCGAGCAGCTAAAGCGAAAAGAAGAAATGATGAAGTAAAAGAGCTGAACAGAAGATTTCAAAGGGTGGCTCAAGAAGACAAAATAAATTATTATAATGACATGTGCAAAGAGCGGGAGATAGAAAACCAAAAGGGAAGAACATGCTTGGCATTTCTCAAGCTGAACGAACTGAAGAAAAAATTCAAGCCTTGAGTTGCAAAACTGAAGGATTCCATGGGGAAAATATTAAAGAATGCAGGAAGCATCAAGAGAAGATGAAAAGAATACACAGAGTCGCTATACCTAAAAGAACTGGCTGACATTCAACCATTTCAGGAGTTAGCATATGATCAGTAACTGATGTTACTGAAGGAAGAAGTCTGAGCTGCACTGGAGGAATTGGCGAAAAACAAGCCTCCAAGAATTAACGGGTTACCAATTGAGGCATTTCAACAAACTGATGCAGCACTGGAGATGCTCACTTGTCTATGCCAAGAAATTTGGAAGACAGCTACCTGGCCAACCGACTGGAAGAGATCCATATTTATGTCTGTTCCCAAGAAAGGTGATCCAACCAAATGCAAAAATTACCAAAAAATATCTTTAATATCACACACAAGTAAAATTTTTATGAAGATCTCTCAAAAGTGGCTGCAGCAGTACATTGACAGAGAACTGCCAGAAATTCAAGCTGGATTCAGAAGAGGTTGTGGAACCAGGGATATCACTGCTGATGTGAGACAGATCCTGGCTGAAAGCAGAGAATACCAGAAAGATGTTTACCTACGTTGTATTGGCAATGCAAAGGCATTTGACTATGTGGGTCATAACAAATTATAGATAACATTGCAAAGAATGGGAATTCCAGAACACTTAACTGTGCTCGTGAGGAACCTGTATATAGAACAAGAGGCAGTCATTTGAACAGAAAAGGACATACTGCTTGGTTTAAAGTTAGAAAATGTGTCCATCGGGGTTGTATCCTTTCATCATACTTATTCAATCTGTATACTGAGAAAATAATCTGAGAAGCTAGACTACATGAAGAATGGGGCATCAGGATTAGAGGAAGACTCTTTAACAACCTGTGTTATGCAGATGATACAACCTTGCTTGCTGAAAGTGAAGAGGACTTGAAGCACTTGCTGATGAAGATCAAAGACCACAGCCTTCAGTATGGATTACACCGCAACATAAAAAAAAAAAACAAAAATTCTCACAACTGAACCAATAAGCAACATCATGATAAAGGGAGAAAAGATTGAAGTTGTCAAGGATTTCATTCTACTTAGATCCACAATCAACACACATGGAAGCAGCAGTCAGGAAATCAAAAGATGCATTGCATTGGGCAAACCAGTTGCAAAAGACCTCTTTGAAGTGTTGAAAAGCAAAGACGTCACCTTGAAAACTAAGGTGCAACTGACCCAAGCCATGATGTTTTCAATTGCCTCGTATGCATGTGAGAGCTGGATGACGAATAAGGAAGACTGAAGAAGAATTTATGCCTTTGAATTGAGTTGTTGGCAAAGAATATTGAATATATCAGGGACTGCCAAAAGAAGGAACAAATCTGTCTTGGAGAAAGTACAACCAGAATGCTCCTTAGAAGCAAGGATGGCTAAGATGTACTTTGGGCATATTATCAGGGGGGGATCAGTCTCAGGAGAAGGACATTATGCTTGGTAGCGTAGAGGGTCATCAAAGGAGAGTAAGGCCCTCAGTGAGATGGACTGACACGGTGGCTGCAACAATAGGCTCAAACAGAGCAAGGATTTGTGAAGACGGTGTAGGAAAGGGCGCTACTTTGTTCCATCGTACATAGGGTCACTATGAGTCAGAATCATCCTGAGGGCACCTAACAACAACAACAATGACACCACATTGGCAGAATTCTTGCCTTCTATTGGGAGACAAGGTTCGACTCCAGGCCAATATATCTCATGCGTAGCCACCATTCATCTGTCAGTGAAGGCTTGTGTATTGCTACGATGCTGAACAGGTTTCAGGGGAGCTTCCAGACTAGGAAGAAAGGCCTAGAAATTTACTTCCAAAAAAATCAGTCACTGAAAACTCTATGGAACACAGCTCCACTCTGACATATATGTCAATTGGTTGGTTGGTTGTCCAGGTAGTTCTGACGCACGCTAAAGTTTGAGAACCACCAGCATAGATGGTATTTCCTCTGAAGCAGTGATCTTCAATATCTTTTGCTCTAGCAAATATAAGGTTGGTAGGATAGTGCCAAGTAAAAAATGGCACAGGGTTATTTCTTTCTACTCTGGTCAGGGGCCTGGTGAGTAATGACTGAGTCCACATGGCTAATAGGTTTTACAATAAATTTCAATGAGTTACATGAGCATACTTTTGGGCACCCTCATGCAGTTTTTAATTGACACATTAAATTCACCTTTAAGACATGAAAAGGGACATCAATATGCATCTCTGAAACAAAAGAATAATTGTTGTTGTTTGGTGCCGTTGAGTCGATTCTGACTCATAATGACCCTATATATGACAGAAGGAAACACTGCCTGGATCCTGCGCCATCCTCACAATTCTTGTTATGCTTGAGCCCATTGTTGCAGCCACTGTGTCAGTCCACCTCCTTGAGGGTCTTCCTCTTTTTTGCTGACCCTCTGCTTTTCAAAGCATGATGTCCTTCTCCAGGGACTGATCCCTGCTGATAACATGTTCCGAGTACATCAGATGAAGTCTTGCCAACCTTGCTTCTAAGGAGCATTCTGGTTGTACCTCTTCCAAGACAGGTTTGTTCGTTCTTTTGGCAGTCCATGGTATAGTCAATATTCTTCTCCAACACCACAACTCAAAGGCATCAATTCTTCTTTGGTCTTTCTTATTCATTGTCCAGCTTTCACATGTATATGATGCAATTGAAAACACCATGGCTTGGGTCAGATGCACCTTAGTTTTCAAGGTGACATCTTTATTTTCTAGTAAAGAAGTCATTTCAAAGAAGTCTTTTGCAGAAGATTTACCCAATGCAATCTGTCTTTTGATTTTCTGACTGCTGCTCCCATGGGTGTTGATTGTAGATCCAAGTAAAATGAAATCCTTGACAACTTCAGTCTTTTCTCTGTTTATCATGATGTTGCTTATTGATCCAAAAAGCTGGCAGTTCAAATCCACCAGCCACTCCTTGGAAACTCTATGGGGCAGCTCTACTCTGTCCTATTCGGTCCTATGAGTCAGAATCAACATGATGGCAATGGGTAAAGAGTAAGTACTATTAGGCTGTTTACTAAAGTGTGTACATTTTAAAGAGAGGTAGAATTATGTTCTTATTTCTTGGCTTTATTCATCCTGGACATATGTGAAATTTACTCTCACAGTGAAGTTTACCATGCTGAAATGAGTCAGGAGCATTTAACCATTTTTCAAGAAATATCAATAAAAATATCCTTATCATTATATCTTATTGGTCTGCTTTGTAATCAGTAGAATGAGAGAATTTTGCCAGACTAACAAATCCCCTTTTTCCCCAAGTAATGGCTAACTTTGAGAAATTGAAGTACTGTCAGTAGGTTAGCAGGCCTATAGGTAACTATGGATTCTACTCTGTTGAGGGTGATTGTATCAATTCTATATTTTGAAGGAGTAATGCATCTTCTGCTTACACAGTACAGTCATAATTCTAAATCAATGACTACAATACAAATCCTGTAGAATTTCATAACAAATATCTTATGTCTTCTTGAAGACAAATTAAGTTTTGGGTGATTTGATTTTCTTTTTCATGTACTTGTGCAAATTAGACTGCTGATCAAGGAAATACAACCAAGTCCTTTCCATAGACTATAGCAATATTTATGTTTTAAAATAAAGATTAAGTGGTTGTTGTTGTTGTTAGGTGCCGTCGAGTTGGTTCCAACTCATAGCGACCCTATGCATAACAGAACGAAACACTGCCCAGTCCTGCACCATCCTTACAATCACTGTTATGCTTGAGTTCATTGTTGCAACCACTGCGTCAATCCACCTCATTGAGGGTCTTCCTCTTTTCCACTGACCCTGTACTCTGCCAAGCATGATGTCCTTCTCCAGGGACTGATCCCTCCTGACAACATGTCTAAAGTATGTAAGATGCAGTCTTGCCATCCTTGCCTCTAAGGAGCATTCTGGCCGCACTTCTTCCAAGACAGATTTGTTCATTCTTTTGGCAGTCCATGGTATATTCAATATTCTTCGCCAACACCACATTTCAAAGGCGTCAATTCTTCTTCTGTCTTCCTTATTCATTGTCCAGCTTTTACTTACAATTGATGCATACTGAGTTATATTCGTGAAATAATTAAGCTATTAAAATAAGCCCAAATATGTTTTATATCTGAGCTTTCTGAGTTATTACAGACAACAAAGCAGTCTGTCACTGATGAATGAGAATCACCATGACCTCCTGATCATCATTTGGTTGTTTCTGTGTCATCAAAGGACAGGTGATACAGCACAGAGATTGTGGTATAAATAATTTAACTTCTACCTCATGTCAGTCCATAACAGGGGTTGATAATTTTACCTGCTTTAGTATAGTGATTCCCAAACTGTGTGGACATAAAATCACCTTTTTTAAAAAAACGGATTCTCGCTGTCTCATTCTTAAAGGTTGCTTTTGTTTTATGGTTTGTGTGGCACATTTATTTTTTGTTCTCTAGAGGAGTCAGGGTTATTTTGCCAAGACATACTCTTAAATTGTATGCAAGGAAGTGTTTTGGAAAGTCCCCTTATAAGAGAAGAAATTTAGTGGTTTGTTTTCACTCCTTTGAGTCTAAGTAGGTACTGGAAAATAATTGCACATGGAGTACCATGTGTGCAGTCGTTAACAGTGATTGCCCAAGTGATTGCTTTCAGAGCCATTGTCAACAACATCACCCTGAAATTGTCATAGTATTAGGCAATGTTTCCAGCTTCAGCCCCATACAGAGAGTGAATCTTCCCACCAAAAGGGTCTTAACGACTTCTTCTGTGTCCAGAGGGCAGAGAGGCTGATCCTGCCAAGAGCGAGCAGCTGCCCAAACACAGTGGTTGGGTTAGAGCAGCAGAGAGCCACGGCAACATGCAGCCATGCCTGCAAGCAGCATTAGAGGGGAGCAACATTGTTTTTAGAAGCCAACCATTGACACATGGCATTAAAAACTACTTTGAGCAAGTGCACAAGCAATGATTTGCTGATTAGGTCTTTGTAGCAAGAAGTGCACATCCTAGTACAGATGTTGGGGGACCAAATAGTAACAAATACCTCAAAGAAGAATAAGATCTAGGCCAAATACCAGTCAAGGTTTTATAACCAGTTCCACTGTGAGGAAGAAACTGGGAATGGCATTTCAACTCAAAACCCATTGCCATCTAGTTGATTCCAACACATAGCGACGCTGTAGGACAGAGTAGAACTGCCCCATAGGGTTTCGAAGGCTGTAAATCTTTACAGAAGCAGAGTGCCGCATCTTTCTCCTGCAGAGGGGCTGGTGGGTTCGAACTGCCAACCTTTCAGTTAGTAGCCAAGTGCTTTAACCTTTGTACCACCAGGGCTCCTTGGAATTGGCATTAGTACACATTACATAATCTTCAAAGGCCATTGAACTTGTCAATATCAAATGCTATATATACTTCTCGTATCAAAGGGTAAATTCTGTCATCCTCAACAAAGTGCTTTTTCATTTTTATAAAAGCTGCCAGTTAAGGCCCCCACTTAGATACTGCCGTATAAATAGACAATGGAATAAGAAGGGCTTTATTTCCTGGAAACCCTGGTGGTTTAGTGATTAAGTGTTATGGCTGCTATCCAAGAAAAAATGGTCGGCAGTTCAAATCCACCAGACACTCCTTGGAAACCCCATAGGGCTGTTCTACTCTGTCCTATAGGGTCGCTATGAGTCAGAATTGTTTTTCATATGACCAACACTTTGAGATTCTGAGCCCTATAGGAGGCTGATTGTAGCAACCAGCAGCCCTAACAGAATTCTGTGTTAATGAAGCTTATTTCTGTCCAGGAGGCTGCATGCTACACTCAGACTTGGGTCACTGGGGTTCTGGTCTTGCTTCCTCCTGACATTCCATCAATCCCTAGGCCAGTGCGACTGGGCCTACCTAAAGACTGCTTTTAGCAACAGAAGGTAGGAGCTGGAATGGAAAAGAATAAAAGAAAAGAAACTGTGTACATAAGGAAAGGCAGGAAGGTTCAGAAGAGGGCAAAGAGGAAGAGGCAGAAAGGGAGTGGAAATACTTGAAAGAAAAGAAGTTAACTAGGGTCGGTGCTATCCCTCTAGTAAATTACACTGTTAAAAGTTAGGAGTTTACGTAATTTATTTTTTCCCTTTAAATTATGCACAAGGTGTTTAGCAAATAGGCACGTCAAAAGGGAGAGAGAAGGTAGCAAGTATAGTATTCCTGCCTTCATTAGTTCCTCCAGCAAGAAGAGTTGTGTGATTTAGCCACGTATTTGAAACCAGATTTGTAATGTGAAACCTGTACGTTTCAAATTGGCAGCTTTATCTGAATTAGGAAGTCTATTTTTGTTTTGTTAGGTAGCAGGTGGCTTGGCCCACAGTTTCCTTTAAGTACAGGTCTGATTTATCTTGTCAGCATGTCTTTTCTTATTTTAGTGGTTAATATTCAGCTCAGTGGCATATTATACGCATTAGAGTTCAACCACAGAGTAGTAATGAGGTAGTAGCAGCAATAGGTGAAGGTTCTAGAAATATAGCACTTTGGTCTTTAAAATTCACTGAAAGATGACAGGATTTTCTACAAGAAATCAGTGACCTCTTCAATACTTTTCCAAATGGTAAGTGAATTTAAAGTCTGAATATAAAACATCACTGAGATTAAAGAGGGACTGTCACAGTTCTGATCCCCAGCTGCTGATGCTCACCTCATTCAGCAGGATTCTAAACTGAGACTGATGCTCTCAGACCTTGCAAGGAGTATGAACACACTCTGGGGAATTGAACCTTGTTTTGCACAAATTAAACAGACTGCAGTCGAAGCACAGCTCATAAAGGTTGGTTTTTTAAGTTTTGCACCATTACACATGTATTTAGTGCTTCTGATTTGTAGGATGCTAAATGAATAGCCAGTCCAGTTTTCAAAAGACCGAGGTTCGAGGAAAATGGAATAGGCATTGAGGGGAAATGTATAAATGCCTTTTGGGGGGTAAAAGGCAACACTACGTGTGAAGAGGCCAAAAAAATTAAAAGAAGCATTTGCTGCCTTATACATTTAGAAATAAAAGGGACCTTTCCTTTGAAATCCAACCTAGCTTTCTGTATATCGCATACACTTACCACAGTAAGCAACAATGTAAGTAAATCTCAAACAGAAATATTACCACACTCTTGACACAGCCGCTCTTGAGATCATTGTCTTGGGGGGTGCGGGTGGAAGGGTGATTGCTGGGAGAATCTCTGCTGCACGGTCCTCCCCTCTGCTGCTGCACGGTCCTCCCATCTACCATATGATCCTCCCCTCTGCACCCTCCCCAGGCCCCAGGTCTCCAGGTGTTTGCTGGGGTTTGTGAAAGAGAAGAGTGGAGGCAGGCAGGAGGAGGCAGATACACAGCTAATGTTTAACCGTCTGCCTGATCCAAACAAGCCATGACAGTAAGTAGGGAAGTACAGTGGTCTTTAGGTTTAGGGGATAAAAATAAAAACAGCCAGGAAAATGATGAGATGCTTACTAACACAAACCTCATAAAAGAATCTTTCTCCTTCCTTCTTCTGCTCATGGAATTGCAAGTCAAAGATGTAGGACAAAAACACGACACATTACAGACAGCGCACAGCACGTTGTTGACAAGAGATTTTTAGACATGAACAGTAAAACCACGGATACACCAAAAACCACTAGCACCACAAAGCACATTTCAAAATAAACATCAATATCAAGCTGACATTATACAACAAAGCAAAAAAGTCTACAATTTGCAGAACATTACAGATCATTAGCATACGTATATATGTAAATGAATATTTCTATATATCCCTAGATATATCTATAGATATGTATACACAACAAAAGGCTATTGACTGACTCCTTCCCCCATTCACAATTCTAATGTATTTACAATTCTGACAAGGATAGTATCACCTTCCTTGTTCATGGGATTTCAGATTACTATCATTGCCTGTTCATAGATAGCTAACCCGCCTAAAAACTTAACGAAGACATTTTCCATTGCAAAGAGATCCACTGCTAATGATCTCCAAGCAGGTGTTTAGCAAATGCGAGGGTAAGAACATACCCACCTCTTTCCCTCCCATGGATTCAAACGTTTTTTCCAGCTGGACTCGCAATTGTTGAATATTGTTCATCAAGATACAGGGCTTTAAATAAAGCAGAGAGAGGTGTGAAAAAATTTTATACATTAATTATTAAACAAGTTTTACTTAAAAGTAGAAGTTTACAGCTATTATTAAAGTCCTATTGTATTTGGCAAATATAATCACACTGCTATTCAATAGTATTGTTTTTAACAGCTAAGAATAACTGAAAACCCAAACCCACTGCCATCGAGTCAATTCTGGCTCATAGCAACCCTATAGGACAGAGTGGAACTGCCCCACAGGGTTCCCAAGGAGCGGCTGGTGGATTCTAACTGCCAACCTTTTTCGTTAGCAGCTGAATTCTTAACCACTGTACCACCAGGGATCGAGTGTTAAGAGCATCCATTGCCATTGAGTCGATTCTGACCCATAGCAACCCTATAGGACAGGGTAGAACTGCTCCGTAGGCAGAAGAGGACAATCCAATGGCCACTTTGGGGAATGAAGTTTAATAACATACTCAAACAATAAACCAAAGGACACTCGCTACTGAAGTTTCTTTTATCCTTAACATGGTGGCATTTCATACTTAGGAGTTAACCAAATTTTCTCTTCAAAGATCCATTTTAGGAAAAAGCAGATTAGTTTAAATTAGTCATTATTGCCCTGAGTTTTAAAAATCAAAATACCATCTGAATTTAAAAAAACAAAACGCAACGCCTATATCTGATCCTCTTTGGCTATAAAGTTCACACGCTGGCTGGTGTCAAGGACCTCCACTCTGGGGCTCCAACCCACGTTTCCCTTTGCATCTCCCTGCGATGCATTATGGCAAACTCTCCAACTCAGATGTTCCAAGCAGTTGGTCCCCCCCGACACCTGTGCTTTTCAGACTGTGTCCTGGCCCACCATGTGAACTCCTCACCTGAATCACCTCCTCTGCCTGTTTGAATCATATCCATCATTCAGGGTAGAGCCTTCTCTCTCTTAGATTTTATCCTTTTATCACTCACTTGGTGTTAGTTTTTCATCACTTTATGTTTGAGGTTTTTTTCACTCTCTTACCAGCTGACCGTAAGTGTAGTGCACATGTGTCTGCGTCTGCCGCGGTTTCTAACTCGGCACACCACCTTACACTAGCACACACTTCAGAAGTGTTTCTTGATTTGTTGTTGTCAAAGAGGCAGAAATATAACAGTAACAAAGATATAAAGCTTTGTGATAGGACTAGATGTGGGCTTAGAATAAAACCCACTGCCACTGAGTCGATTCCGGCACATAGAGACCCCATAGGGGTTCCAAGGCTGTAAATCTCCATGGAAGCAGCCTGTCACATCTTTCTCCCATAAAGCCACTGGTGGTTTTGAACTGCCAACCTTTTGGTTAGCGGTCAATCACTTTAACCACTGCACCACCAGGGCTCCTTGAATCTAGAATAGTAGAATTAATTTATAACTGAAAAATGGAATTCAGAATAGTTATAGAATCATTTTATATTTGTTGCATATCGATTCCAAAGGATCAGATGGGGGAGCGTGAAGACGAAGGAAAATTGATGTATCTTCCGAGGTCCTGGGAAATGAGCCAACAATGAGTTAAACGAAGGCATGCAAAGGTCAGAGAGGTATTAGCTCTCATCAATGAACAGGTTTTTATTATTGTTTGAACCACATCATTGACCTTTGAAAAACTTTCTATTTGCTTTTTAAAGTGACCCTATCCTAACTTCAGAGTAAAAAAAAAAAAAAAAAAACCCAAATTTAAGCTTCTATTCTGTTCTCTTGATTCCAAACACTTCAGTGTTCTTTTATTGTTATCAATATCCACTTTTGTTTCTGTTTCATGTGAAATGGCTTTCCATCTCTGTTTAACAAATCATGTAACAGGCCAGTGGCTTCTTGGACCCTATTTGTAGAGAAGTTCTGAAGCCCTTTATCCAGCGCCAGATCTCTTTTCACTGGGGTCTTGTTCTGACTGGTAACTGAGGTTAACGTTTCTTAATTTTTTTTATTTTGAGATAATTGTAGATTCACATGCAACTGTTAGAAATAATATGGAGAGATTGCATGTACCCTTTACCCAGCTTTTCAGTTTTCCCCAATGGCAACATCTTGCAAAACTATAGCATAATATCACAGCCAGAATGTTGATATCCGTACAGTTAAAACAGAACCTCTCCATTCCCGCGAGGATCCCTCACGCTGCCCTTTTATAGCCACACCCACTTTCCTCCCTTGTCCATCCCCTCCTCAACCCCTGGCAACCACTAATTTCTTCTCCATCTTTATAATTTTATCATTTCAAAATGTTACATAAATGGAGTATTACAGTGTGTAACCTTCAGGGATTGTTTTTTTTTTTAATCAGCAATATTCTCTGGAGAGTCATCATGGTTATTGTATGTATCAAAGTCTATTCTTTTTATTGCTAAGTAGTATCCCACAGTATGAATGTACCATGGTTTGCTTAACTATTCACTCGTTGAAGGACTGCTGGGTTGTTTTATGTTTTGGCTACTATACATACAATGTCCATAAACATTCATTTATAAGTTTTTGTGTGAACGTAAGTCTTCCCTTCTCTGGGATACATGCCCAGAAATGCAATTGTTGAATGGCAATGCATGTTACCAACATGGTTATTGCATGTTTAGTTTTTTAAAAAACTGTCAAAATGTTTTCCAGAATGGTTGTACCATTTACATTCCCACCAGTGATGCATAGGTGATTCAGTTTCCCCACATCCTCACCAGCATTTGGTATTGTCACTATTTTTTTTTATTTTAGCCCCTCTGATAGGTTTGCGGAAACCCTGGTGGCGTAGTGGTTAAGCGCTGCAGCTGCTAACCAAGAGGTCAGCAGTTCGAATCTGCCAGGCGCTCCTTGGAAACTCTATCAGGCAGTTCTACTCTGTCCATATAGGGTCGCTATGAGTCAGAATCGACTCGATGGCAGTGGGTTTGGTTTTTTGTTTGGTTTTTGGTAGGTTTTCAGTGATATCACATTGTGGTTTTAATTTGTATTTCCCAAATGGCTAATGATGTTGAATTTCTCTTCATGTGCTTATTTGCCACCAGTATATCCTCTTCAGTTGAATGTCTCTGCATGTTTTTTTTTTTCCCTGACCATTTTATAATTGTTTTGTTTTTACTACTGAGTGTTGAGGGTTCTTTATATATTCTAGAGATTAGTGCTTTGTCAGATATGTAGTTTGAAAATATTTTTAGTCTTTAAACTTGTCTTCCCATCCTCTTAACAGTATATTTCACACAGCAGAAGTTTTAAATTCTGAGGAAGTCCTGCTTATCATTTTTTTTTTACTTTTATGGATCATGTTTTAATGTCAAGTCTAAGAATTCTTTGTGTCATTCCTGTGTCATTACATATTTTGCTCATTGAATCCTTCAAAATTACAACTCGAGGCTTGAATGTTTTCTTCAGTTCTTTCAGTTTGAGAAATGCTGAGTGTGTTCTTCCCTTTTGGTTTTCTAACTCCAGGTCTTTGCACAGTTCATTATAATACTTTGTCTTCTTGAGCGACCCTTGAAATCTTCTGTTCAGCTCTTTTACCTCATCATTTCTCTCATTTGCTTTAGCTACTCAACAATCAAGAGCAAGCTTCAGAGTCTTTTCTGACACCCATTTTGGTCTTTTCTTTCAGCAATTGTAGATGGTATCATATTTTAAAATTTGATATCCACATATTTATCATATTTAAAAATTTTATATCCACATATTTACTGTTAATATACAAAAATACAGTTGATTTTTTATGTTTATCTCAGCTTTTGAGACTCACTTATTGGTTTTAGGCCTTTTTTTTTTTTTTTGGTAAAGACCTTAGATTTTCTACATAAACAATCATGTCATTTGCAAATAGGGACAGTTTTATTTCTTCCTTTCCAATCTGTATGCTTTTTACTTCCTGTTTTTGCCTCATTGCACTAGTTAGAACTTCTAATACTATGCTGAATAAGAGTAGTGAGTGGGTCATACTTGCTTTGTTCCTAATCTTCAGGGGAGAACTTTCAGTTTTTCACCATTAGGTATAATGTTAGCTGTATGTTTTTTGTAGATAACTTTCCTTATCAAGTTGAGGAGCTTATCTCTATTTCTATTTTTCTGAGAGTGCTTATCACACAAGAAAGTCAAATTTTGTCAAATCCCCTTTTCTGCATCTGTTGACATGATCGATCATATGATTTTTCTCCTATAGCCTGTTAATATGGTAGATTACTTTGGCAGATTTTCTAATATTGAAGCAGCCTTATGTCCCTGAAATAAACCCCATTTTGTCATAGCATATAACTTTTTATATATTGCTAAATTCTATTAGCTAAATTTTTGGAGCTCTGGTGGCATAGTGATTAAAGTTCAGCTGCTAACCAAAAGGTCAGCAGTTTAAATCCACCAGCCGCTCCTTGGAAACTCTATGGGGCACTTCTACTCTTTCCTGTAGGGTCACTGTGAGTTGGCACCCAACAACAACAATTTTTTGTTAGGGATTTTTGCATCTGTATTTAATGAGGGATAATGGACTGTAGTTTTCTTTCTTTCTTCTTCTTTTGTACTGTCTTTGCCTGGTATCAGGGTAATATTAGCTACATAAAATGAGCTGGGAAGTGTGCTCTCCACGTCTACATTCTGGAAGAGATTGTGTAGAATTGGTGTTAATTTCTTTATATGTTTTGTAGAATTCTCCAATGACACCATCTGGATTTGGAGATTGCTTTGGGGCCTTTTTTTTTTTTTTAATTATAAATATACTTAACAGTTATAAGGCTATTCAAATGATCTATTTTATATTAGTTGTGGTAGCCCCTCTTTTTCAAGGAATTGGTCTATTACTCCTAAGTTGTCAAATTTAGGTATGTACAATCCATCATAGTATTCCCTTATTATCCTTATGATGTCTGTATGGTTTGCAGTGATATTCATAAGCTTTATATATTCAAAGCCTTTCATAGGCTTCCAATGTTCAACCAGGGTTGAGAATCACTATTTAGAAGGATAATCCATATTTCAGTAATATATTCGTCATTGGTGAAAATAATCCTAAACATTAATTTCAAATGTCGTATGAAAGCGAGGTCACAGAATTGACTTTCTTTCAAGTTATATATGGCACCAATGAACGAAGATGATGCCATGAATAGTTACGAAAAATTCAGACCAACACGTAGGATTTATTTTTGTTGTGTACCATCGAGTCGAATCCGACTCCTAGCGACCACATGTGACCGAGTAGAGCTGCCTCACAGGGTTTTCTAGGTTGTAATCTTTACAGGAGCAGGTTACCAGGTCTTTCTCCTGCAGAGCTGCTGGGTGGGATTGAACTGTCAACTTTTTGCTTAGCACTTAACCACTGTACCACCAGGGCTCCTTAACATGTAGGATAGTGGTGTTATTTAAGTGAAAAGGTAGTATCAGCGTAGGCCTTATTTTGAATTTAAACTAATTTACCTGAATTAAACTAAAATGCTGATGGGAGGACATGGATTGTGTTATAGTAAAATGAATTTTACCTTTCATATATGCTCATTTTCCAAAGGTATTCATGTCACAGAAACACTGAAATTTATTCCTCAAAATTAGTAATTTGTGCCTAGTAACAACTCAAGCCAAAATTCTAGTTGTAAGAGAGATCACTGTGGGAATCTTCCTCTTAGCATCTATTTTACAGGCAACTTCAGTTAAAGGCTTGATTTTCAGAGTTACCATGTGTCCCTTTTTACCTATAATGGTAATTAAATCAAGGTCTCCTTCAATAACCGCAGTCATTTATAAGTTTCTAGGTTATAAACCTATGGGGCAAGACAATTGACAACATCACCTGATGCACAATTTATCGCAACAGCTCCTTATTTCATCAGACTAAAGTATTCTCACTGTGTTTGAAGGTTATAATTCTATCTATATCGCCATGCACAACCCAATTTTTCTTTCCTAGGTCCTAGCTAATCCTGATTAAAAAGAGATTACCTATGTGAAAATTACCCATGGTGCATAACAGCCTCATTAGGCATATACCAGGTAGCTGTTCCTTTCAAACTAATCTGGGTCTGGTTACACATCAGAATCACATGTTACATATTTTAACATACCTGAGATTTATCTCCTTAGATTCTGATTCAGTAGACTGAATCAAAATGGTCCATAATGATTATGAGCCCCAGCCACTGATCTAGGCTTAGTCCTTTTCATAGCACATATGGCCAAGTTGTTAGAGGATTCACCTCTTGACCCACATTCAATTTCCTGAGCCAGTGGACTGTTTCCACTATGGAACAGGATCGCTGGAACTTTTTTTCTTGGCAGAGTGGGATATTTGGCTTGAATTTGGGCAATACCATCAAGGAGAAAACTAAGGTCAAGGTAAGGCCATGACTTTTGATGATTAGCAGACAGACTATACGGGTAGAGGGTTTCAGCACTTGCTCCCCATGGGCCCAAGTTAGCTGGACAGACTTTTCTTGATTATGTGATGTTGATGTTCAGCTTTATTAGCACATGTAACAGGACAGTAGTCCCAGCTTTATAAATAGAGGCAATCATCAAGACTCTTAATATGATCCTCTCCTATGGAAAAGAGCTACTGAGGACTAAATGAACAGAGACAGCTGGGCTCACTTGGCATAGATTGTACTTGTTCCTTGGTAATTCTATATAAGAAAAAAAGATGACGTTACTCAGTGGGTGATAAAAATAAAGATGTGACTCTCCCCTTTCATTAAGCTTTCCCTGGCCTTGAAATGTTCAAATCTTAATCTTACTGAATAAATTAACAAATCGCTGTTGAGAACTAGATTATACAAATCTTTAAACCTACTCATGAAACATCTTTTTTAAAGAAATAATAAATGAGAAAAAAATACACACACAATAAAGAAAACTTTAACCTAATTGAGGTATTATTATGAGTTCAGTAAGGTAAAATAATTTATGTTTCCAGCCAAGCTGTAATCTTTTTATTTTTATATTTTTACTTTTCCCCTAAAAACATCATAATGCATTTCATTTGATCTAATTATGGAACAAAATTAGAAACCCGAAATACGATGAATCTAAAATTTCTGTTCAGACTATGGCTATATTTACATGGTTGAAGTTATGTTTCTGAGACAAAAAACACAAAAAGACTTATTCAAAATCAAGTAATTCTTTGCTTTCCCAAATTTTAGAACATGAAAAAAAATGAATTCAAAATTTTCTATGTATTTCCAATTATAAATGTCACAGTAGAAAAAAATTACTCTGCCACGTTTTATTTAACTGTTGTCTTTAATAATTCTGACCCCTGGGAAATTAAAATGTTATGATTATCTCTTAAATGACTTCTACCTTTAAAAGTTTCTAGTTAAATTTGCAGATGAAACAGGTGTATTTCCATATACTGAGGAAAAAAGAAGGTTTTGGTCTTCTTGGTATTGAAATATATCTGTCATATGAACACACAGAAATCAGAGAAATACTTCTTCATCTTGTCTTAACTGAAATATGTACCAAGCAGCTAACTTGGCATTTGAGCAATGGAGTGTAAGGTGGACCAAGATATTAGTAATTAGGGAAGAAAAGCTCTGAGGAAAGGAAAAATTAGTTCTTGTGCTGTAATATTTGTCTGAGCTTTTCATTTTAAAATTTTGGTTGTGAAAAGTACAAAATATGCAGAATAATACCACAAACTGATTTATAGTTTTTTAAATCTGTTTTTAAAAATGTAGTATAGAATGTAACACATAAAATGGAAGTCTGTAGGGTCTTTTTAAAGACTAATTTTCCTTTCTGAATGATAGGAATTAGCTTTGGTAATTCATAGCCACCCTTCAAAATCTTCAATTTTGCTAATCAGAATCTTTTCAGAAATTATCAAGCACTGTTTCGATTTTCAATATAGCATATTACAAATGTATTTTCCTTTAATTATAAATACATTCTTGCAATAAACAAATATTTCATCTTGCCTACTGGGTATTTATAGTCTATGTCAATTCTGAAAGTTATAATGAAAATTCTGGGTAGCATATTAATTTAAGGGAAAGAAGCGCCTTCTGGGATCCTCAAGGACTATTAGGTCTGACTTAATGAGCTGTCAGCAAGAGGTCGATGAAGTTTCAGCAAGAAGAGGAGTTGGACATATAGTGAATAAGAAAGATTTCGCTTTCCACTGTAAAGTAACACTGATTACAACACCAAATCTCTAATTTATCTTGCTTCTCTTTATCCTGTTTGTTAATTAAGTTGTAATACTGGTTTGTATTTTATAAACACTTTTTTGGTCATCAAAAATCTAAAAGGTTATATTAGTAATTCAGAGCAGAAGCCAGCATCGTTTTCTACGTTAACCATCCTTTGTCAATTTATTTAACAGACTAAGTTATATACATTTCAGTATTGGTCCACAGCTAAACTAGTTGATATCAAAACTAAACTAGTTTTAACACCCTAGTTCTCAGCTCCACTGTTTATGAGTACGGGGGTTTTCAATTATTCATGTGAGCCTTCCTTCTCACCACCATGGAAAACCACAAGTTGGCTGGCGTTGAGCCTCTCCCAACCTTTCTACGCATCCTGTCTTGAAACCAGTTCAGGATTGCTAGAGAAGTTTTCAAATAATTTCTTACGATTCCTATTTCCTACCAGTCTGTATGAAAACAGAAAGAAACCAATTTCTCTTGCTCACTTATTAGATTGAAGAAGTGGGTCTCAGCTAAGGAATACTTGAAAGTAGAGATATTCTTACTTACCACATTTCCCTTATCACAATGTGAACTGAAATCACTTGATACAATAGCGGCATACCGGAGCAGGACTTTATTAATAGTCTAGGAGAGAAAACAGTGTGAGATTTATCCAGGTAAGTGCACAGTTTTGCATAGACACTCTCCAGATCAATGCTCAGCCAGGGAAACTTTTCATGTATCTTTTTCAGCTGAAAGGGTACCACGAGCAGCTATTAAAGCTACAACCTTGCCAAAAGGAGGGTCTCAATTAAGCAAGATGACAATTTGTTATATTTCTGAATGCGTTTGAATGCTGTTCCACATGCTCTCCATCCCACATGGATCCATCCCATTATAACACAATCTGCTCCATCATAAAATTCATTATTACTACATACTCAGAACACTGACCATCTTGTGGCAGCCTCTTCTATGCTTGGGTACTTATTACCTACTGGCCTCTCATGCCCTTTTTTCCTGAATAAATGATGCTTTTTGCTGTGCATCATCTCTCACGGTTTCTAGCTCCTATCTATTAACCTCCGCCTCGTTCCTTTCTACACACACACACACATCATGCCAAAAATCTCTGTGGTGGTCATTTTCTCAACATTCTCCAATGGTCCTAAATACCTCATTATAAGCAGTGTCAAAGTGATGCTATACATGTTCACTTAGGTGTAAATACTTTCAGTAATATCTATGACAAATTTCACTGGATAATATCAAAGACCACCTCTCAAAATCTAAAACTTCAGCTTTTATTGCATCACACTGTCTCTACATCTCTATACATTTACATTTTATTTATTGAATTATTTATTAGTTTATTATATGCTAAGAAGAACATTGCCTAAACCTTTCTTTCTGTCTTTCTCATCTTAATTCTATATTTTTCTCCATTCTCCAACTATTTCAGCCTAAGCATGCCCTCTGCTTCCATTAAAAATGCAAAATAGAAGGAAATGAGCCAACTGTGTTGAATTTTATTTCAGTTACTTAAAGACACATTGGTGAATTTGTGCCTTACTGACTTTACTTACATAAATAGAATTGTCATAAGCAAAGTGTAGACACGATTTTCTTAGAAGAGAGAAAGCAATAAGAACAGTAGAAATATGCCAGCTCTTTTCATAGAAAAGCGAGGACAAAAAAGCTCTTATTTTCTTTTTGCACAACATGTTCTTCTGAATTTTCTTTGTGGCTCAGAATCAACTGGAGGAGACACTCCAAGGAGTTAAGCTGAGAAGAGATGTTTATTCTACAAAGCTGAATTCAGCAAATATGACTATGAACTTGTTTTATAAGCTTTAAAATCACAATGAAAATCTGAAATGAGGGACAACATGCAGACAGAAAAATCAATATTTTGTGGAGGCACAAAGTATTGCGATAACATGCGTAAACTTAAATAGAAATTTGGCCTTGAAATTATAAAATCTGATCAAGCAGCAAGCAGATCAATAAATCTAGGATAAGAGATGGTAGATCGGAATGAAGTATCGTCTGAACGCAGCTGTTCAAATTTCACTTTAGACAATATACTGAAAATTACTTTGGGACTTACCTAAGGAGCCCTAATCCGTTTGTATATAATAACACTACTCTCAATTTACAGTTTTGTAATGACAATGTGAACTGCAGGAATCATTTAACTATATTGCAAAAACAAACAACAAAAACTATAATCCTAACTTTAGAAACTTGTTGCAAATTAGACATTATAATTCGCACAAGGTTTACTTCGGGCAGCACAAAATCCTCTACAACCCAGTGTCCCACAGGCATCTTTGGGTAACAGGCTGAATAGCCTGCTTTTTTTCTGGGGGAAAAAGTAGGAATCCAGACACCCATTTCTCATCACTCTCAGGGTATGTCAAAGGTCTCCTGCTTTGCTCTACTTCATAGGAAAACCCCAATCCCTGGAATTTCTACTTAGAGACCACTTATCCTTGAATATCCATCCACTGTCCTACAAATGCCAGCAGTTAGCAAGCCAGACCTGGGTGCAGGTAAGGAAAAGTGCTTAGTCACGTAGCATATAGTTTAGGGCTGCCTGCCCATAGGAGTTCAGGTACACTGACTGTAACCATAGCCTTCTTTACTAATGTAGAAAGTATACCTGAATGAAAGTGGACAATTTGTCATTTTAGGGACCGCTTCCACTTCACTCTTAATTGTTAAAAACAAAAATCATTCCCAGATGTTCGTTCTTTGGCTAATATTAGTAAGCAGTTGCTTAAGACCTACTCATTAGTTCTCAAAGTGTCATCCTGAGATCAGCAGCACCCACATCACTGGGAGCTTGTTATAAATGCAAATTATCTGGTCCTATCTGAGATCTACTGAATCGTCAACTCTTGGGGTGGGCCCAGGAATCTGTTTTCACAAGCCTCCAGGTGGTTCTGATGTGTGCTAAAGTTTGATAACCACTATCCTAACTAATGTGTAGACATGAGGATGGCAAGACTTCGCCTTGTTCACTTGGGACAGGAAATCAGGAAAGACCATTTGCTAGAAAAGGACATCATGCTTGGTAAAGTAGAGGGTCAGTGAAAATGAGGGAAACACTCCATGAGATGGATTGACATACAACCACAACAATGGACATAAATATACCAGTGATTATGAAGATGGTGCAGGGCCAGGCCACATTGCTCTGTCATATGTAAGGTTGCTATGGGTTGGAGATGACGCAACGGCAGCTTAACAACAACTAACGCATAGCAGGGTGGAGATAGCTCTTCAGGGAGAACTTGATGATGACGGGGCATCTAGCAAGGCCTGGAGGACAGCACTTATAGACTTCTGGGTGTGTGAACTCAGGTCGTGATTTTATCTTTGGGGGATAGGGCTTCTGAAGTGGGGGAAGTGCAGAGAGAGGCGGTGGCAGACAGCCTAACAAGGGCTGTTCCGTCATGTTCTATAATAAAACAGCTGTTTGAGGAGACAGTTATGAGGTGTAGCAGGTTCTGCTTACCAATGCAGCAAAGGACTGCCATACCAAGAGATCCAGATTAAATAATGTGAAATTCTAATAGGATTGTGGCAGTGAACCAAGTGCTTCTGTTGCATTTAAAGGGTCAGGCAGGAGGGTGGCCAAAGTATCTCTCAGTCTCAATCTGCTCTGACTTGACATGCAGCTACTGGTAGAACATGGAGCAGGACAGCCACCGATTCCTGAAAAAAAGGCAGCTGTGGTTTTCTGAGCTAATGTCACACTTTGTAGGAGTGTGCTAAATATCTTGCTAACACTACCAGTTGCTCCATCTAATGGATTCCTGTTGTGATCAGTAAGACAAGAACGATGGTTCAAAATATAACTTTTCAGTCATATTTTATGCAGGGAACATTACACTATCAGAGCAACACGTGGAGGACAAGAAGACTGTGTCATAACTGTTTAGTGACAGCATTAGAGAGGTGACCTCGATGCTCGATAGCACTGCATTTTAACACATAAGATTCAGCATAAGACTCCTCATTTCTTCCACTATAGATGCCTAAATTTGGCTTCAAGGGTAAAAATATATGGTGATATTCTGCTTTTCAACTTACTAGTTGATTTCTGATTCATACCAGAATTTCTAATTTTTCATAAGCGCTGCTATGCCAATTTTTCTTTTACCTGTTGCTGTGAAAAAAAAAAGCATAGCCTTCTTACAAAAATACCTCGTGGCGGAGGGCGTGGTTGGCAAACAAGTGTAGAAGGTGCGCATTATGTGCCTGAAAATACCCTAAATCATCCCTCTAAATTTAATGTTAGAATGCTAAATCTTCTAAGTTGTCTGCAGATAATATTAACATGTCTTGTCTCAGGAGATGGTTTAAAGCAATGTACAGAAACATGTGATTTCAGTATATTTTAATACAAGGATCTCGACCCTAAAGAAGGGTAGAGTTTTTGAGACTGATGGTCGCATCTGATGAAACAAAACAGACTCAGCCTGCAGCTACTGTGAGATAGCTAATTATATTAATCACAGAGTCCCATTTTTATCCACTTTGTTAATGAAATTACAAATTACAGATAAAAAGGCAGGCACTCGTAAAATCAACTTGAATGACGTTTATTCATTTTTATATTTATGTATTTTATTGATGTTTTTTGTTTTTATTTTGCATTGTAAGCCACTGAGAAAGAGAAAAACAGAGAAATCAGCGTGTTTTTTAAAAAATCACTCCAATAAAATAAAATTTCTTTTTCAGTGAAAATTTTCAATTTCCATCTTCCTAGAAAACGTTTTCCATTGCTCTTACATTATTTTCTTGTAATAATAATAAGATACTATTGAATTTCCATAGATTAAAATTGTTTTATTATTAATTCTTTTTTTAAACTGCACCAATAAGCACACACATTTCCTCAGGGACACACAGAGTCTAATGTGTTCCTTCTGGCTTCAGAGAATGTGTTTTCCTGGGATCCTAATATGACCCTCTTTGTGACCTCCTACCCTTTTATACGAGGAGCCCTGGTGGTGCAGTGGTTAAGCACTCGGCTGCGATTCCAAAGGTCAGCAGTTTGAACCCACCAGCTGCTCTGTGGGAGAAAGAATGTGATAGTCTTTTTCTCTAAAGATTAAAAAAAAAATACAGCCTTGGAAACCCTATGGGGCTGTTCTGCTCTGTCCTGTAGGGTCGCTACGAGTCAGAACTGATTCAACAGTACAGTTTTTTTTTTTTTTAACCCTTTTAGACTTCCAGTCCATTCAGCTATACCCCTACCAGTCTCAACATGCCTAGGTTCAGCTTGTACAGCTGGAGAAAGTTCAGAGCTACTAAGGGACGGAGGGTGGTTTAGAGCCCAGGTCTCAGGAACCTGATTTTGATTTTTGTGGCTCTCTCACTGGCTTTCGTGTCTCCCACCTCACATCACCCGCTGTCTGACTACTCCGAGGGTAGATTCTAGTTGCTTTTCTAATATGTTACTAAATATATTAATTAAGTGCAGGTTTTAAGTTCTCATGTGAACCTGCTTCCACTACGAGTCCTACAGAATTCCAAGAACAGCATGTGGCACACTTTTCCAAATACTATGCCTAATGACCCCATTTCATTCTTTTCTTGGCAGTCACCCAAAACTCACTGCAACTCAGGAAAAGACTGACTTACAGAATTTTTAGAATAATTATCCTTCAGATTTTACTGAGATTTCACCGTAGTGGGACATTGGAATCAAGACAGCCCCCTCTAGGACTGATCCAAATGGATGCATTTTAGTTATGGTTTTAAAAAAGTGGTTAGTTACTTTAGTCTCTCTAATTAACAGATATAAACACAGGAGTTCAAAATATTTCATGGCAGATAAATATCTTAATACAGTTTAAATGACAGTTTATCTGCATTAAAAGCCTTCATAGGCTTCTTGTTTTCTACAAAATAAATTCAGCTACTTTGCCTATTCTTTCTTCAAAGCTATTTCCGGGTTAGCTCTATGATTCCCGTGCTCTCTCCTCATTGGGGGCTCTCGGGCTAGAAACATTCAGTCACAGGGTGGTTGAGGGCTTCCTACAGAGCAACCCAAACCATATCTGATGCAGTACCAGGAGAAAGTCAACCTTGTGGGGTTAAACCATTGAGATTTCTGGGTTTACTTGTTTGTGCAGCATAAACTCTCCTATCACAATTATTAATAAATAAACTCTCCCATCACAATTAATAAACTCCTCTATCACAATTATTAATAAACTCTATCACAATTATTAATACTCTCCTATCACAATTATTAGTAAACTCTCCTATCACAATTTTTAATAAACTCTCCTACCACAATTATTAATAAAACTTGATCACAATTACTAATAAACTCTCCTATCAGAATTGTTAATAAACTCTCCTATTACAATTATTAACAAATAAGCTCTCCTATCACAATTATTAACAAATAAGCTCTCCAATCACAATTATTAACAAATAACTCTCCTATCACAAATGTTAATAAACTTTCCTATCATAATTGTTAATTATAAACTCCCCATCACAATTATTAATAAATAAGCTCACCTATCACAATTATTAATAAACTCTCCTATCACAATTGTTAATAAATAAACTCCCCTATCACAATTATCAATAAAGATGCCGTCTCCCACAAGAAGCCTCTCCCAACCCATCTATCAGCGGAACAGATTTAAACTTTCCTAAGAGACCAGGCCCAGGCCTACCATCCGAAAAGGACCTCAACTTCACCTTTTCACGATAATACCAAATGAAGTTATATGCAGTCATTATGTTTGTGTCTGTGGTTATAAGCAGTAGCATGTTAAATGTGTATGTTTTAAATATAACAATATTTTTGTAACTAAGTTTTGGCATTTCTCTCTCTCTCTCTCTCTATAGCGTTATCAACTGCTACCTGAAGGTGCATGGTTCGAAACCGCCAGGGGCTCCACAGGAGAAAGATATGGCAGTCTGCTTCCATAAAGATTTACAGCCTTGGGAATCCTATGTGGTTGCTTTGAGTCAGAACTGACTTGATGGCAGTGGGTTTTTGGATACATATAATGTATAATAAATATAAATAGAACATAAATCTATAAATTAATATATATACATATATACATAAATATATGTATGTGTATATATATATATCTAGAGAGAGAGTGTATATGTGTGTGTGTGTGTGCATGTGTCTGGGTCTCATTCAACCTCTATGATGCCCAGATTACAGCATTCCATTTTGTCTTAGATCTTTACAGGTGTGGCCTACTCAAAATTTAACCTCCGTAAATTTTCTGAGCTCGGAGATTATGCCTACTCATGACTATATCCCTTGAACTGGCTAGTAAAGCATGCAAGTTAGGCATTTGTTGAATGAACAGCTGAGACCTCAGCCATCACACAATTCACAAAGCCAGGCTTATCCTACGGTCAGTTAGACATAAAACCTATTGCCGTCAAGTTGATTTCGGCTCATGGCAACCTCATGTGAATGTGAGTCAGAGTAGAGCTGTGCTCCACAGGATTTTCAAAGGTTGATTTTTTGAAAATAACTGCCAGACCTTTTTTCCAAGGCACTTCTCGGTAGATTTGAATTGCTAACGTTTCAGTTAGTAGCCGAGTGGAAATAATTTGTGGCACTTCAAACTGTGTAAAATACTATGTTTATCGTGTCACTACCCTGCTTAAAAATCTCCCAATGTCAGTGTTTTTCTAAATTGCCCAAAAGATGAAGTCTAAACTTCTCATCTTGGAAATCAGAGCCCTTCAAGACCTGGGCCCATCTTCACTCTCCCAACCTTACCTACTTCTTCATGGATTTTCTTTTGCCAAAGAGGGCTGTTTCTCACGCCCTTAACATGTCGTGCTCAGCTTTCACTCTCCCTTTGTTTCTGCTAGTTCCCTGGCTTAGGATACTTCTCTTATTTCACCTTTTTAGGCTCTTTAAGCCCCACTGTTCTCATGAAGCCTCTGTTTCAGCTACCTTCCCTTCTCTTGGTTACTGTTGATCTAACTATGCTTAAGGCTGAATCCCTCTTGATGTCATTTCAAATTAGTTCATGTCATGTGGTCTTGGTTATTATATGGAATATTTTAAAAAATATTTTGAAAGGCCAAAACCGCATCTTTTATTTCTCATATTTCCCTTGAACAGAGTAGTAAGCACACAGCAAGCCTTGTTCAATTCTAAGAGGAAAAAGAGTCATCTAGATGATCAAGATTCATCTGTCAAAGAAAAAAACTAAATCCATGAAAATCAACTAAACTGCTCAGATTCATACTGCAAGTTAATGGCCAATTTGAAATCAGAACTCAGTCATGACTTTAAGTCCAACGTACTTTTTATTATACTACAGTGCCTGTTAAAAAATACTTGCCAAATTGAATATGAAATACCAAGGCTTACTTTCAACTAGGAAGCACCACATTTGAAACAGAAATAATTTGGCAATTTATGGTAATCTCTTCCATTACAAATGGCTGAGTCATTTGTGTGAATAACAAATAGGATTCTAATATGACAAACCCATATTAAAGAAAGAGGAAGTCCAGATGACAACCCTGTAACCAATTGAAGCTATTAGTACTAGAATAAGAAATTACACTTGGGTCATGGTTTCACAAAAGACAAACAGCAGCATTTTTCAGATTCTGTGCAGGAAATGACAACATGCCACAGTCCCAGAAAAGAAGGGATTCATTCCTCTTAACCTACCTTTGCGAATCTCCTCATTAAGTGAGACAATGCTTCAGGATTTGGGCATTCCAGCTTCCTAATAATCTCAAAACTCTGATTAAGCTGAGCAAACACATCGACCACTGAGCAAGAGAAGAGGGCGTGATCCGATGTCTGCTGGAACTGAGGGGAGAGAAGATGAGATCACGCCAACAAGCACATTAGAGGGGGCATGGAAAGAGTCTTGGTGATTTCACATCAACAGTTAAACAGCATATCATGTACCATAATTTCCTGGTAATAAAATGCCTGCCCACTTCAAGATCGCTCACTGCCTTTTCTAGAAAGTGTAGAAGAACTAATATCATGAGAGTAGGCTTCTGCTAATTGGTTTCTCCACTGCTGAATGGAGAGCCTGGTTCTTTCCTATTTCTCATTTCCCACAGGCATTAGGATAGTTGAACAAGCCAGCTGTGGTTCAAGGTTTTGGGAGTTTCTCCAGAGGGGCTGGGAGGGTACCTGCTCTTAATCTAGAAACCTGGGAATGGTTCCAGGGCACCAACAAAGTTCATACAAGCCTAGGCAACTTGCAGATTCAGACTGATTCAAGACTTAAAGAAGTACCTTGGGGCAAAGAGGTGACCGATTTTTTTTAATTTAAGCAGTTCCCTAGGGTTCTAACCAGTGTTTTAAAATTATGTTTTAAATTTATTTTGGCTATTGGAGAGTTAAAAAAATTATAATAATAAATCTAATTAATAACAATGAGCCTGACAATTCCCATTAGCTTAAAACTGAACAGCATAAATGAATCTTGAGAATAGACAATGTTAATTTAAACTCACTCCATCTTTTTTGTCTCTTCCCAGTGCACCATGAAGGAACTCCATTGACACGTCTTCATTTTCATCTAGCCACTGCATGACAAAAGGTTCAAACCACCTGAAAATAATTAGTAATGTTACTACCACAAAAGGTATCATTTGCATATAATTAACCGTGGATGTTTTTAATCACTTAATGCCTACTTTCTGCCTTTTTTTTTTTTGCCTGTATTCCATACACTGGCAAATTAGTAATAAGAAACTGCACGTAGAATATTGGGCTCATCTCTTTGCAGTTCTTCTTTCCTTTGGAGTCTTGGTTCCACAAATCCAAGCAGCCTTGGTAGCCCAAACACCCGTATCTGTTTTTCCAGCTCAGAGAGATGGCTACAAGCTCTGGGTGCTGCTCTGGTTTAGCCTCTGCCCTGGGTTGCAGGTTAGCAGATGCACCAGAGAAAACAAGGGCAGCTGTAGAGCTGGCATCAATGCAGTTCTCTTTCCTCAGGGATGTTTGCCTGTCAACTCCTGGATGACTTGGTTGCTCTCTGATGCTTTCAGACTGCTGTATCATTTTTAATTTTGTTCAGCTCTTATAGTTGGTCTTCAGTGGGCATGTTAGTCTCATGCAAGCTGCTTTCATAGAGCCAGAAACAGAATTCTCTGGCAAAAGCTCCTCCTCTTTACCTCCTTATCCCCAATTAATGATACCACCAATCACTTGGGCACACATACCTTGTGTTTAACTCTTCCCCTTTTCTTTTATCCCTGTATCTATTCCATTGAAAAATCCTGTAAACGCTATCTTCAGAATTTCTCTCCCACACATCTGCATCTCCACTGTGATCATTCTACGTTAACTATTAATACAGCCTTTAAGCTTGCCCCAGTACTCCACTCCATCTACATACTTCTATGAGAAAAGTTACCTGTAAAGGGCAGTTCCAATCTCATCATTACATTACCCATTGCTCTCTAAAGTTCTTCCTGTCTCCCATTCTCAGTCTCCTACACCCCCCACAATGCCCAATGAATGCAATACCAGCTCTACATGTTTACTTAGAATAATCTAGTTCAAAACTACTCACCCTATATTACTTTCTACTCATTGTGTAAATAGACTGTATATCCCATTGGAGTGATCTATACCCCAACGATCATAGCCCATATATGCCTACTTCTATAATTTTGTTTGTATCTTTCTCGTCCATCTTAAGCTCTTTCCCTTTTCTTGCCATAACCTGACCAAATTGTCTATGTCTACATCAAATGCTGCCTCATCTGTACATGTGGTGTGGAGTTCCCTTGATACGGGTATTCTCACTTATGTGAGGTCCTTCTGAACTTTGCTTGTGCTCCTTCAACTAGCACTGATTTCCTTATATGTCGCTTTATCATGATTTTTGTACTGAAATACCTACTAGAGTACAAGCTCCTTTCTGTGCCAGGTACTGGCACAGTACCTGGCATATAGAAGCCCACTCTTCATAGAATAAAATAGAATTATGACAAACATCAAATGCAGAATGTTACAAGTATGACTATATGATTACAAGTGTGTTTGATAGGCATGCTTATAAAAAGGTACCTGTTTAATTATTTCTATTTTAAAGTTATGAATTTCTAAGACATTTTTCAGCTTGAATTAAAAGGGAACTTTGATTATATAAATCAATATACAAGCTCATTTTCCCAACAAAATATGAGTTCTAGTACTTTTATAGGAAATAATGTCATCATATTGGCCTTACCCTATTATATATTTCTTTCTTCTTGAGTTGAATATCTAAGTTAGACATACTTGAAAAACGTAAAACAATTCAATTAAATATGGTTCTCAAAGACATGCAAATCAGTTAGGGAGAATTTTATTACAGAAACGTTTCCATTCAAAAGAAGACTATGTGAAAAGATTTTAGGGCGGCATAACTCAGGTATAATTTTACAGGGCTGTGAACTGAGAACAAACTTGGGGATGAGAATCACCACTTACAAGGAGTATTCGGGAACGGCGTCCTTGAAGGCAGGAAGTTCTCGCACATACTCGTTATAAAACCATTTCACTTTGAAATGCAAATTCATATAATCGGTGCTCTTGCATAACCGCTGCTTTTCGTGTTCTGTAACAGATAAAATCAAACGCTTGATAAAGTCTAATTGGCCAACAATGCTGCCATGTTCCAATCTAGTTTTATTATCAGTATTTCAAAAAGGAAGAAAATAGTTTATTTAAGGTAAAGACAAAGTGAATTGTCAGCGATAGACCTGAAATTTTACAAAATGCAAAAAATAATCGTAGGTCAAGTAGTAATGGGAAGTAACTGGAATAGTCTAATATTTCTTACTGAGTAAGGTGATAATCCTGATGCAGTCAACGAGTAATAACATGATAATAATTTCCTATTTATCTGCAAGATTCCATATTTTGACTATTTTCAGCCTGATGCAAAGCACCAAAAACTCTAAGCATGAATGAAATATGAATCACACTAGAAGCCATAATCATAGATTAACCCTGGATATGTGGCTGAGTAGGTCACATTTCTAGCCTATGTATTTAACACCTAAAGAATTAAGACTTGAAAAGAGGAGGAAACAGATCTCACTTTTAAGCCATATGATTTCTTCTTCAACTTTTAAATTCAGCTAAAGTTATTTTTGGAAACCCTGGTGGCTTAGTGGTTAAGTGCTAGGGCTGCTAACCAAAGGGTCGGCAGTTCAAATCTGCCAGGCACTTCTTGGAAACCTTGTGGGGCAGTTCTACCATGTCCTATAGGGTTGCTATGAGTTGGAATCGACTTGATGGCACTGGGTTGTTTTTTTTTTTAAAGTTATTTTGCACCCTGTAGCTTTTTTTTTCTGACATTTCTTTGGCAGCATTTCCTATCATACGGCTTTTTTTTTTCTCTTTCGCTCAAAACATACAGTTTAAAACTACGTACTGTGATTTGGATATATTGTACCGGGGATCGAGATAAATAATAATGGTACAGAACATATTTGTCTGCTTTCTTCTTCCAATAGTAATGCTTCAGGCAATTTTGGGTGCAAGTGGAAAAGCCACCAAGCCCAAAATATCCCTGGCTATATTCAGGTTGAAGGTGTCATCTGAGAAGTTCTGGCTGAGGTCTATAGTCTCCTTTAAGTTAAAGGCTTTGACTTAAAAAAATAAAATCTTGTACTTTAAATTTCAGGCTAAATTCTGAAAATACTAACTGAAACAATTAGGCTGTTATAAATAAAGTGAGGGCATCCCTGCTTCCCAAAACCTGACTGGAGAGGAACGTAAATTCTAATGGTAAAATAACAGAAGGCAGCACCATCAACCACAAACCAAAATTTTCAAATGATTAATTTAAGACAATTTGTAGAACCAAGTGAAAGAAAGAAAAAGAGAAAAGAAGGAGAGACAGGAAACACATGCACACACACACACATGCATACACATGTGCTCTTGCCTTTGCAAATGTTAGGGGAGAGCCTGTGTTACCTTGTTTAAGAGTATTTGCATATTAACAACACCTTGAAGGGAAGGTTAATCTAGATCCATCTAATAATAAAGGTGTTTATTGAGTATGTATCTTATACCAGGTAATGTGTGCAGCACTGGGGATATAAAGATGAAGGACCCACAAACCTTAATTGAATTGTGAAGAGCCTAGGGAAGGATGACATGGAAGTGAATTTCAGTGCAATATGGCAACTGCCATGACTTGACATGTACTGAATGACATGGTTTCTTGAACAAGATGAATTTAGCTCATCTTTGTGCTTTAGGTCAGCAATTAAATAGAAAAATGATTTTCTGATAATGGTTTTTAGTGCACAGGGTGGAATTTGCACCAGAAGAAACATATAGCATAAAACAGGACTTATTTTTCTTACTTATAAAGAAAGCTATCTAAGATACATACGTCTCTTCTGTGAAATTAGATAAGTATATTCCAGATTAAGGCCTTGGGCTTTTTTACTTCTCTCTACTCATGTTTTTGGTACAGTGGTTAAGACCTTGGCTACTAACCAAAAGGTCAGCAGTTCAAATCCACCAGCCACTCCTTGGAAGCCCTATGGGGCAGTTCCACTCTGTTCTATCGGATTCCTGTGAGTCAGAATCCACTCAATGGCAATACATTTATTCACGTTTTTAAATGTTTTGGTAGTGAGCTTGGGTGAAAAGCCATCTTAAAACCTTGAATTTATGCTGTGCAGTAAAAGAAAAGGGTTCACCAACTTCTGCCCACCCCTCACAAGGCAGCAGTCTTTGCACTTTGCAGGTAAAAACCACCTATGGGACATGTTACAGTCAGTTTCTCAGCCAGGACCTTCAGTCTATTTGCTTAACCATTTGTACTCCAATTCTCAATAACCTCAGAAGTCTTTCCTTTCTCCTGTTTGAGCGATCTGCTCAGAACTTACAGACATCACCAAACACGTTTCCCTGGACTCTGCAAGCTCCCTCTGTGGCTGTATTCCCTTCATTCCTGCTATTCTCACAGTTCTAGGAAAGAAACTCTTCTTCTAGGTGTCCAATTCACTACCCGCTCCCCCCCACCCCCAGCTCCCCAAATCTCCCCGTTGAGGATGGGTATGGGAGAGGAGGAAGGAAAGATAATTCTTTTTCTAAATGATGAAACCTGTTTTTGCCCTAGTCTAAAGACCACCTTCTCTAGTTCCTAAGAATGTACCTAATGTAATAACTCAAATTATCAGGGCTTTTAGCAACTCCTTTACTGGAAAAGGAAACCCTGGTGACGTAGTGGTTAAGTGCTACGGCTGCTAACCAAGAGGTCAACAGTTCGAATCCACTAGGTGCTCCTTGGAAACTCTGTGGGGCAGTTCTACTCTGTCCTATAGGGTTGCTATGAGTCGGAATCGACTCGACAGCAGTGGGTTTTGGTTTTTACCGGAAAAAAAAATAAGAATTACCAATAGTTTCCTGCTTACAGAATTGCTTGCCAATCAATAGGAATTAATTTTTATCCCTTAAGCAGCATATCTCTCATGCGCTATCAACTGATATTTACGGATCCCTATAGATGGATTTATAGATGGGAACAGTATCAACAGTTTTCACTTTCTTCAAACTCAACAAAAGAGTAATTGACATCTTTCCATGCAAAATGCACTTCAGCTGATACAGCAAAAGGATTTGAGTTTTTGAGTTTAGTTGGTGATGTAGGTCTTTAGGGAAGTTAAAATGAAAATGCTATGTACCAGAATAATGAGGCCCGCTTGTGATACTTGTCCTTAAGTAATGAATAAAAAAAAATACTTGTCCTTTTTTTTTTAGAGAATAACAAACATAATTTAGATTTTTTTTTTTTTTGTAGTGAGTTATGGTAATCATCATGAATCTCAGTATTTGTGGCAGATTTAACTAGTTGGCCATCAAACCATGTCCTTTTCTTCCCAGGCATGTGACCAGATTACACTTACCAGCTTTCATTGAACTTAGGGCAATGTGATGGAGTTTTGAGCAGAGTAGTGTACGCTATTTCCACTCTGTTCCCTAAAACACCTCCTGTGAAATCCTCTATGCTCTCTCTTCCCTCATCTGCTGACCAGATGAAGAAAATCCAACTGAGGATTCCAAGCATAAACGGGATGGTACAGCCACCATGTGGTGGGAGGTTGGGCCCTTTAGCCACCCTTAGATGAGATCTGCCCAATCACAAATACCTACTTTGACACATACAAGTGAGAACTAACTTGTAGTAAACGGTTACTGAGTTCAGCTACACAATATTCTGTTGTATCACAACAAGGTTTTGAAAGATTTACACCAACTTATTAATTAACCTCCAAACTACTCTCCTTTCTAATTTCCTGACTCTGCTTCTTTGTTTCATAAGTACACCATATATGTGTATATGCATACACATGTATTCAGGCTGTCCCCTGCCTTGTGGAGGTATATCAGTGCAAACACCACCAGAAGATCCCACTCTGCTTCTGATTTGTGAATTGATACACCATCACATAGGAAACCAATTAATTAAACTCAGTGAATTTGTGGTAAGATAAAAACATAGGCTCTGAATAATCATGTAAGTAAAATGCATAGGCTTTGTGGATGGACTAATACCACTTTTTACCTTGTCAGCCTTGTTTCATACCTATGTGCTTTCAACTATATTTGAGGTAGTTATTGTTACCACTTAAGTAATTCTAAGTGACCTGTTGTTCCAAAATTCATATGCCTGCTTTTCTCATGTCTCTATATAACCAAAACCAAACCCAGCCCATCTCCATCAAGTCGATTCTGACTCATAGCAACCCCGTAGGACAGAGTAGAACTTCCCCATAATATTTCCAAGGCTGTCAATCTATAAAGAAGCAGACTGGCATGTCTTTTTCCCACAGAGCAGCTGGTGGGTTTGAACCACTGGTGTTTCAGTTAGCAGCTAAGCATTTAACAACTGTACCACCAAGGTTCCTTTATACACACACACACACACACACACACACACGGAAACCCTGGTGGCATAGTGGCTAAGCGCTACAGCTGCTAACCCAAAGGTCGGCAGTTCAAAATCCGCCAGGCGCTCCTTGGAAACTCTACAAGGCAGTTCTACTCTGTCCTATAGGGTTGCTATGAGTTGGAATCGAGTCGACGGCACTGGGTTTGATTTTTTGGTTATATATACATATGTATAATAAAACCCACTGCCGTTGAATAGATTCCTATTCATAACGATCCTACAGGACAGGGTAGAACTACCACATAGGGTTTCAAAGGAGCACCTGGTGGATTCAAACTGCTGACCATTTGGTTAGCAGCCATCGCTCTTAACCACAACACCACCAGGGTTCCCAAAATGTCTCTATATAGCACTCCTATAATGTGCAATTATATATTATACCAGAGATATTTCAAACGAACTAAATTATATCCTACCTACCACCTACCAATTGTCAAATTCAAAAATATACTCCAAATTACATTTCTACTCCAATTACCTTCTTCCTAGTGGTAAAACTAGGTTGACAAAATTGCATTTATCTTACATGATGTGAATGATTCTTCTAGAATTTATTTAGCCATCAATCGTCCTACGTTTTTAATTCTGGCAACAAAGATTCTAATAGCTCATTATATTTACAAAATAAAACATTTAATTATTTCTCTAAACTACGGTATAATTTTGTTCAAAATTTAGTGTTTGAACTTCAATGCAAAATATGAATATTTTACCAGCAGAATAAAAATTCTTCATTAAAATTATACAAGGAAAAAGCTTGGCAATTTAGAAGAATATGACTATTTTCCTTAAATGGTGTTTAAACCAGCATTTAATTGGAAAGAGTATATTTTCTTCTGAAAGTCAGCATTTATGCATGAGGTTTTTATGCCTAATGAGAAATGTACACTCATGTATTAGTTTACTTAAAATATCTAATTATGTATTAGGTACCCAATTTCATGCTTATTGAAAATATGCTGCAATCATTGCAGTGTCAGTATCCAGTCCTTAATTTGTGAAATCATTTTATTGCATAAACATACTGCTTTATCCTACAGTTGGTAGCACACAATTCAGTAAGGACTAGTTCCGCTGCTAACCAAATGGTTAGCAGTTTGAATCCACCAGCTGCTCCTTGGGAACCCTATGGAGCAGTTATACTCTGTCCTATAGGGTCTCCATGAGTTGAAATCGACTCGACATTGACTAGACAGCAATGTATCTGGTTTGGTTTTTTGGTTATCTTAAGTATAGTACTAAGAAAGAGGTAGCTGTTTGAACAGAACAAGGGGATACTGTGTGGTTTAAAATCAAGAAAGGTTTGTGTCAGAGTTGTACCCTTTCACTATACTTATTCAATCTGTATGCTAAGCAAATAATCTAAAAAGCTGGCCTATATGAAGAACAACACAGCATCACGATTGGACGAAGACTCATTAACAACCTGCAATATGCAGATGGCACTTACTGATGAATATTAAAGACTGCAGCCTTCAGCATGGATTCCATCTCAACAAGAGAAAACAAAAATCTTCACAACTGAACCCATAAGCAATATCGTTATAAACAAAGAAAAGATTGACGTTGTCAAGGATTTCATTTTACTTGACCAGTAGTCAAGAAAGCAAACAACATATTGCATTGGACAAATCTGCTGCAAAAGACCTCTTTAAAATATTAAAAAGCAAAGATGTCATCTTGCAGACTAAGGTGGGCCTGATCCAAACCATGGTATTTTCAATCACATCATATGCATGTGAAAGCTGGACAATGAATAAGGAAGACTGAAGAAGAATTCATGTATTTGAATTATGGTGTTGGTGAAGAGTATTGAATATACCATGGACTGCCAGAAGGATGAACAAATCCATCGTAGAAGAAGTACAGCCAGAATGCTCCTTAGAAGTGAGGATGGTGAGACTTGGTCTCACGTATTTTGGACATGTTATTAGGAGGGACCAGTTCCTAGAGAAGGACATCATGGTTGGCAAAGAAGAGGAAGACCCTCAACAAAATGGATTGACACAGTGGCTGCAACAGTGGGCTCAAGCATAACAACAATCATGAGGATGGTGCAGGCCTGGGCAGTGTTTTGTTCTGTTGTACTTGGGGTGGCTACGAGTTGGAACCAACTCAATGGAACCTAACAACAATATCATCATCTTAAGAATCCTGAGTATTTGACAGCCTGCTCTACCTATAAGAGATGGCAGTATAGAACGTCTAGGAGGGATTAAAAAAAAAAAAAAAAAAGCAGTATCAGGGTCGAATGAATAAGAGGTTTTGCTAGATATTGTGTGCTCACCTTACCACCCAGAAACTTTGGTTCTAAAATAAATAGGTACCAGGCTATTTCATATACATATTTTCCCTAAACATCTTTCCAAGGTAGCTATACATTTACATTAACAATCTATAGGTAGGTATCATGGGTTCTTTTTATACACTGAGAATGTTAAGCCATGTAATTAGCAGTAAAAAAAAAAAAAAAATCAATAAATAAGGATAAATTAGAGTTACCACTTTCCATTTTAGCGAAGCCTTATAAATATCTTGTAATATCAGCACATCTTTGAAGATGAGAAATCAACAAAAATCCTGGCTGCTAAAAGTAAAATATGGTATTAACAAGATATAAATCTTGGAGTAATAAAATAAAATTTAAAAAATTAGCATATATAACATGTTAAGAAAAGTAATTTGGACCAATATGAAGTTTCCAGAAAGGAAAATAGGCAAACAAGATTAGCCACAGTAATAAATCACTGTAGTCAACATTCTTAACAATCAATGACTATAAAAGAACAAACATAATTAATTTTTCTAGGGCAAGAAAGGAGTTTCTTTCAGGACACATTTCTGATAACAGAACTTTGGCAAAATACTAGAAGCCAAGCAAAATTAAAAATACTGCCTTACTGTATGGCCACTGACATGGATGCCGGAACCGGAAGCAGCTTTAAGGCCAGATTAGTAGTGTGCATTCCTACTCGTAACTACAACCAATCCCTCAGCAGAAGCCCAGAACTAACTCAGGCTCCTGAGTTCATTAAACCAGGAATGAGGTGGGGTCAGACATACCTTAGAGATAGACTCTCTGACGTATCTACTGAGAAATCTGGTATAGATGCACAATCCCACAAACATATACTGGTGTGTTTAGGTTAAGAAATCATTCAACAGTATGACTTGGAAAAATGCTGCATAATTAGCCTGGGCCATAGGTTTTGGAAAATAAAAAATCACTATGAAGGCACGTCCACATAACCTGATGGTAGGCAACTAGAGGTGGATAGTTACAAGGAACAGTTGGGACAGGAAGTTTATCAGTGTTCAAAAGGAGAGAAGTGACCAACAGGCTGGAACATAACAATCAAAACCAGACATCCAAAGAAACTAGTGGCATTAACTGGCAAGTCATGGACAAGGATGTAAAAAAAGAAACAAAAACAAAAGATAAGCTTCACTTACTTTGTATTTTTATCCAGAATCCTAGCAATAGATGTAGTATGGAGTGTTTCCATGAAACTTAGAACTAGGGACTGAAATGTGGATTTCATGTATTTATGGAACATATTTATTGATTATCTACTATGAACGAGGTACTATTCTATACACTGAAAATACAGAAAGGAAGAAAATGGACAAGTGTCCCTGCTATCATGAGGTTATATTACAGAGAGGAGAGACAGACAATGGAAGCAATTCAATATAATGAAAGGTAGTGGTAAATGTTCACAGGAAAGGAAATACAGCAGGATAAGAGAGTAGATGAGCTGGGATGTCTTTTTCAATAGGGTACTCAGAGAAGGTCTCTAATGATTTGACATGAGAGCAGAATTGAATGAAGTCAGAGCAAATCATGCAGTCATCTCTTGGGAGAGCATTTCAGGGCAAGTGAGGTGGCCCTGAAGCTACTTGACAACTCAAAGAGATGCCAGGAGGCCAGCGTGGCTGAAGCAGAATTAGTGAGGGAGAGAGTGGTGAGGTGAGTGCAGAGAGGAGCCAGGGCCAGGTCAGGGAGAGTCTTGTAACCCATGATAAGGGCTTCTTCCCCTGAAGTGTTATGGTATAACTTTGGAGGATTTAGGTCTAATTTATATTTATAAATTAGCAATTTGGTTGCTGTCAGGAAAATAGACTTTAGGGATCCATAGGTAGATGCAGGGAGGGCACAGAGGAGGCTACTGCAGTAAAACAGGCAATGGATAGAGGGAGCTTGGAGTTGGGTGGTAGCTTGTGGTGCAAGTGGTGAGGCATGGGGTCTAATCTTGGCTTTGTGTCTTTTCATTACATAGCCATACCTCTTACTTCCCTTCCTAGATAAGCTCAATGATAATAGAAATGGCAGTTTAATAAAATTTGGAACCCTATTTAGAATCATAGATGGATGGAATGGATGGATAGTTGGATAGATGAAGAAAGTAAAAGTAGTATCCAGCTTTTTTGCCTAGTCTCTCTCTGAGAATGGAATGGATGATCAATCAGACTGATAGAAGACCTGTTCAACAGTGGACTTGGTCTCCAAATTGGCAGGTTTATAGTTTCCCATGGGAAAAAAGTCACTGCTGTGTCTTAAAAGATCCAATCTTCTATATTAAAAAGAAAAGCCTTGTTTATGTCAGTAAAAATTTTTATTAAAGCTTTGTCAATAAAATAAAAAAATAATTTCTCTCTCATAATATATATCTCATATGAACCATTCAAAAATAATCAGTTTCATGAAGTTTCTCAAAAGTTTATAACTTTAATTGCAAAATCATTGCTTGTAGTTTTTTATTTAAAGACTCAAATCTTCATGTATTTCATTTCTTATAGCCTCCTGTACATTTTCTCATTACCTAAATATAACCTGTACTTAAGATTCTTTTTTAGGGATAAAATTGATTTCTATCAATTATCTACAAATACAAAAAAAAAGTAGGAATTTTTCCTTTTGATAGATTTCAACTAAGCTATTATTTCCTTAGCTTTTTTGAGTTTTTTCTCATCTCTATATTACTAACAAAGGAAATGGAGCTAATTGATAAGTCATGAAGACAAGGTAAAAACATGGTTCACTTCATTTGTATTTTACCTGTAAATAATTAAAAGATCCTAAATATTTTATTAATTTTAAGTTTATTATTGGTGCCAGTGGTCATTTTCATACTTAAATGATAATCCATTTGCTTAATAAGTCTCATTTCCTTTCCCTGTATGACAATTTTAGCTCTAATATGTTAGGTTTCAGCTTATGGTTTTAAAACCATATCTAGGTAGGAGTCCCTAATGTAGCATGTCTCAATTTTACACTGAAATACATAAGTAGACACAGAAAGACATGAACACTGACATCCCCAGGGAAAGTAAAACTGATCAATAACCCACGGTCAGAATTTAGTAGGGATTTTCAAAAAATCTGCATCTATAAAACAGCAAGAGATGATCCACTTGACATTTGTTGTAAGGACCTAGCAGCATGTTCCAAATTGCAATCCTGATTCCCTCTCCATACCTCCTTTCATGTAGCCACAAAACTGCCCTCCAACCCCCTCACAACCTCAGACTCAGATAATTGTGTAGCTAGTCCTCTTCTGCCCAGGTGCTATTTTTCAGGACAGCCAGAGTTCTGATTCTTAATGCCTCCATCAACACCACTCACTATACAAATAGTTATAGAATATTATTCCAGAAAATAACTGGCCAGGAATCAAGTGTGTGTGTGGTCTATGAATGGATATGTCCCTGGTGATAAAATGGTAGAGAGAAGGAAATGAATGCCAATAGCATTTTGCAATGTAGGAAGTGTGATTCCCACAATTAGAATCACCCTAACATTCTACATAATGGCAAAGACAGTGACTGAGTAAGGTGGAAAAGACAACGTGGGGCTTCTGAAAAAAATTAAAAATGACAGAAAAGGAAAGTCATCTCAAACATTGTTGTTGTTATTAGGTACCGTTGAATCAGTTCCAACTCATAATGACCCTATGTAAAACAATATGACACACTGCCTGGTTCTGCGCCATCCTTACAATTGTTATGCCTGAGCACATTGTTGCAGCCACTGTGTCAATCCATCTTGTTGAGGGTCTTCCTCTTTTCTGCTGACCCTGTACTGTACCAAGCGTGATATCCTTCTCCAGGGACTGGTCCCTCCTGTCCAAAATATGTGAGATGAAGCCTTGCCATCCTTGCTTCTAAGGAGCATTCTGGCTGTACTTCTTCCAAAACAGATTTGTTCTTCTGGCAGTTCACGGTATATTCAATATTCTTCACCAACACTATAATTCAAAGGCATCAGTTCTTGTTTGGTCTTTATTCATTGTCCAACTTTTGCATGCATATGAGGTGATTGAAAACACTACGGCTTGGCTCAGGTGCATCTTAGTCTTTAAAGTGACATTTTTGCTTTTTAAACACTTTAAAGAGGTCTTCTGCGGTAGATTTGCCCAATGGAAAGCGTCTTTTGATTTCTTGACTGCTGCTTCCATGGGCATTGGTTGTGGATCCAAGTATAATGAAATTCTTGACAACTTCAATCTTTTCTCCATTTATCGTGATGTTGCTTATTGGTCTACTTGTGAGGATTTTTGTTTTCTTTATGTTGAGGTGTAATCCACACTGAAGGCTGTAGTCTTTCATCTTCATCAGTAAGTTCTTCAACTCCTCTTCACTCTCAGCAAGCAAAGTTGTGTCATCTGCATAAGCAAGGTTGTTAATGAGTCTTCCTCCAGTCCTGATGCCATCTTCTTATTCATACAGCCCAGGTTCTTGGATTATTTATTGAGCATACAGATTGAACAAGTATGGTGAAAGAATACAATCCTGATGCATGTCTTTCCTCACTTTAAACTATCCAGTATTCCCTTATTCTGTTCAAACAACTGCCTCTTGGTCTATGTACAGGTTCCACATGAGCACAATTCAGTGTTCTGGAATTCCCGCTCTTTACAATGTTACCAATAATTTCTTATGATCCACACAGTTGAATGCATTTGCATAGTCAATAAAACACAGTTAAATATTTTTCTGGTATTCTCTGCTTTCAGCCAAGATCCATCTGACATCAGCAATGATATCCCTTGTTCCATGTCCTCTTCTGAATCTGGCTTGAATTTCTGGCAGTTTCTTATCAATATATTGCTGCAGCCGCTTTTGAATGATCTTCAGCTAAATTTACTTATGTGTGATATTAATGATGTTGTTCAATAATTTCTGCATTCTGTTGGCTCACCTTTCTTTGGAATGGGCACAAATTGGATCTGTTCTAGTTGGTCGGCACAGATGAGTGAGTGCTTCCAGGGTGCATACATTTGTTGAAACATCTTAGTTGGTATTCCATCAATTCCTGGAGCCTTGTTTTTCACCAATGTCTTCAGTGCGGCTTGGACTTCTTCCTTCATTACCATTGGTTCTTGATCATATGCTACCTCTAGAAATGGCTGAATATCAACCAGTTCGTTTTGGTAAGTGACTCTGTGTATTCCTCCCATCTTCTTTTGATGCTTCCTGCATCATTTGATATTTTCCCCATAGAATCCTTCAGTGTTGCAACTCATGGCTTGAATTTTCTCTTCAGTTTTTTTAGCTTGAGGAATGCCGAGCATGTTCTTCCCTTTTGGTTTTCTAACTCTACATCTTTGCACATTTCATTATAATACTTTACTCTGTCTTCTCCAGCCACCTTTGAAATCTTCCGTTCAGCTCTTTTACGTCAACATTCCTTCCTTTCACTTTACCTACTTGATGTTCAAGAGCAACTTCCAGAGTCTATTCTGACTTCCATTTGGTCTATTCTTTCCTTCCTGTCTTGCAGATTCCTGCACTCCACATATCCAGAGATTCAGAAAATCTGGAGTGAGGTATGTCCATCTTATTAAAACACATATATAAAGATATAAATCTCCTGAAGTCTTAAAGCTAAACAATTTAGCTTAACTAGTAAAAAAAGGTCTGCCTTTAGCATTATGTTCTTTGAAGTACTATCTATATGGAATGAAATTGACAACAGCAACTTGAAAGATTAGATAAGAACCTTACCAAAACAACCAAGTTGGTTGCCATCAAGTCAATTTCAAGTCATAGTGACACTATAGGATGGAGTAGAACTGCCCCATAGAGTTTCCAAGTAGTGCCTGGTGGATTAGAACTGCCGACCTTTTGATTAGCAGCTGTAGCACTTAACCACTATGCCACAAGGGTTTCCAGACAGGAACCTTAGGGGGCAGTGAATTTATGTTAATGGGGGAGGAGCAACTCCAAAAAAGAGCATGAGAATGATTATACAACTCTAAGAATGCAATCAATGTCACTAAATGGTACATGTACAATATATATATATATTGTTGTTCTTAGGTGCTATCCAGTCGGTTCTGACTCATAGCGACCCTATTTACTGCAGAATGAAACACTGCCTGGTCCTGCACCATCCTTAAAATCGTTGTTATGCTTGAGCTCATTGTTGCAGCCACTGTGTCAATCCATCTCATTGAAGGTCTTCCTCTTTTCCACTGACCCTGTACTTTACCAAGCATGATGTCCTTCTCCAGGGACTGATCCCTCCTGACAACACGCTCACAGCACGTAAGACACAGTCTCACCATCCTTGCTTCTAAGGAGCAATCTGGTTGTACTTCTTCCCAGACAGATTTGTTTGTTTTTTTGCCAGTCCATGGTATATTCAATATTCTTCGCCAACACCACAATTCAAAGGTGTCAATTTTCCTTCGGTCTTCCTTATTCATTGTCCAGTTTTCACATGCATATGATGCTATTGAAAATACCATGGCTTGGGTCAGGCACACCTTAGTCTTCAAGGTGACACCTTTGCTTTTCAACACTTTAAAGAGGTCCTTTGCAGCAGATTTGCCCAATGCAGTGCATCTTTTGAATTCTTGACTGATACGTCCATGGGTGTTGACTGCGGATCCAAGTGAACTGAAATCCTTGACAACTTCCATCTTTTCTCCATTTATCATTATGTTCCTTATTGGTCTGGTTCTGAGGGTTTTCGTTTTCTTTATGCTATAATCCATACTGAAGGCTGTAGTCTTTGATCTTCATCAGTAAGTGCTTCAAGTCCTCTTCACTTTCAGCAAGCAAGGTTGTGTCATCCACATAACACAAGTTGTTAAGGCCAGGGCCTGACTGTGGAACAGACCATCAATTGCTCATATGCAAATTCAAGTTGAAACTGAAGAAAATCAGAGCAACTCCACAAGGGCCAAAATATGACCTTGAGTATATCCCACCAGAATTTAGAGACTATCTCAAGAATAGATTTGACACATTGAACACTAATGACAAAAGACCAGACAAGTTGTGGAATGACATCAAGGAAATCATACATGAAGAAAGCAAGAGGTCATTGAAAAGACAAGAAAGAAAGAAAGACCAAGATGGATGTCAGAGGAGGCTCTGAACTTGCTTTCTAACATCCAGCAGCTAAAGCAAAACAAAGAAATGATGAAGTAAAAGAACTGAACAGAAGATTTCAAAGGGCAGTTTGAGAAGACAAAGTATTATAATGACATGGGCAAAAAGCTGGAGATAGAAAACCAAAAGTGGAGATCGCGGTCGGCATTCCTCGGGCTGAAAGAACTGAAGAAAAAATTCAAGCCTCGAGTTGCAATAGTAAAGGATTCTATGGGGAATATACTAAACAACACAGGAAGCATCAAAAGAAAATGGAAGGAATACACGGAGTTATTATACCAAAAAGAATTAGTCAACGTTCAACCATTTCAAGAGGTAGCATATAATCAGGAACTGATGGTGATGGAAGAGGAAGTCCAAGCTGCACTGAAGGTATTGGCGAAAAACAAGTCACCAGGATTTGCCAGAGTATCAATTGAGATGTTTCAAGAAATGGATGCAGCACTGGAAGTGCTCACTCGTCTATGCTAAAAAATTTGAAAGATAGCCACCTGGCCAACTGACTGGAAGAGATCCAGATTTATGCCTATTCCCAAAAAAGGTGATCTAACTGAATATGGAAATTATTGAACTACATATATATTTATAAGCATTCAAGTGAATATGATGCAGGTGACCAGGGTAGCACATTGTGAGAGACCCTGCCGTGGAAAGGAGATCCTGGGTAGAACGAACTGTTAAGCATTCAACTACTAGCCAAAAGGTTGGTGGTTTGAACCAACCCAGAGGCTCCTCAAAGACAGGTCCAGCGATCTGCTTCCAAAAGATCAAAGCCTTGAAAACCCTATGGAACACAGTTCTATTCTGACACGCATGGGATTTCCATGGGTTGGAACAAACTTAATGGCAACTGATAACAACTGCCATCAAAGGGAGGGCAAATCTTGGAAAAATTTATTCCAGGAGAAAATAAGTTTGGCTTAACATTTGGAAAAATGGCAAGAAGATATTGTTCTTAGGAAATAGGCATGAAAAAATGAGAGAGAGGAGACTGAGATAAGATTATAACATAAACTAAAGCAGAGTTGCAGGGAAACCAGCCTTCAGTACCATAAAATGACATAAGGCTAGAAATTACCTAATTTTGGGGGGGAACACTTCTGACAAGTGACTAAATTTTCTTAGTATGTAAAGAACATTATAAATCAATTAATAGTTGATATATCATTTTTAAAAGGTCAAGAAATAGAAATTCTCATTAAAAAGATAGACTATGGCTTTTAACCAAAAAACCCGCTGCCATTGACTTGATTCCAACTTAATCATGTAAAAAATGCATAGCTTCATTCATAGAAAATTAAACGAGATGGTATTTATATGCAAAAAATCTTGCCTTTTAAGGAAAAATTGGTTAGATATATTTTAAATGCACAAATCTTTTGGCTATTCTACTTCTAAGAATCTTTTTTTGACTAGTGTATTTTCACAGGTACACAAATATATGTTCAAAGGTATTCATCATGGCAAAAAAATAGAAATAATCTAAATATCTATTGATACCCACCCCACCCATGGCCGTCGATTGATACAGAAGTAAATAAATATGTTTTATAGACCCATTCCATTGAAAAAAATAAAAATTGTGACAAAGAATGAGGCAGCTTTTAATGTGTTTATACAGTACAAGGTCCAAGATATATTGTAAAGTAAAATGGCAAGGTGGAGGGCAGCAGAAGTGGTACATTATCGCTTGAGTATAGAAGAAGAAGACATGTACTCCTGTACCCAGTATACACTTAGAATATTTCTGGAAATCTACAAGAAACCAGAAACAGTGATTGTCTTTGATGAAGAAAACTGGTCAGGTATGGAAGAGAAACTTTTCACAAAAGTTTTGTACTATTTGATATTTTTTTCCATGCGCATGTATGATATCTCCAAAAACCAACACCTCATTAAAAAGTACAACTAGGAACAGTGAACAGCAGAATGGACAATTCAGGAAAGTACATCACTAATTTGCAGCATAGCTTGGTAAAATCCTCCAGAATGCAGGGATAGATCTTAGACCACAAAATGAGAGAATAAATGATCAACACAGAAGTCAGAAAGTAGAGCACCAATGTAAGAGAAAACATCAAACAAATGAGACGGAATAAATAATAAACTTAAAATTATCGTAGTGGGAAAGAGGGAGAGAAAGAAAGTATGAAGGTAAAGGATTCTCAATATTCTAGGCCAACTACTAAAGAGATACATCTAGACACTTCCTGCCAAAATGTTTGGAAGAGAAAGTAAAAAAAAAAAAAAACTTACATGTTTCTTAGCAGAAAAACAAACGAATATAATTAGTTACAACAGATAGTCTGGCCCATGAGGCTTCCATACACAACTAAATACCTTCAGAGTCATGAGGAGAAATTGCTGAGTACTGATGAATTTTATATTCAACTTTTTGATGGGAAGGCAAAGTACATACAGCTCAACTGGCTCCACTCATAAATGTACAAACAACACGTGAAGGAACGGTTTCTTACTTTTATAACATCATAAAGATAAAGCTGAAAAGCAACAAGTTTTATCATGAATTATTATTTTTCATTACAGGAATAAACCTATTAACTGGACAGAAGGAGTTCCTCTGTTAAAGTCTCTCCCTCAAGCCAGGCTTACACCAGATTCAGAAGTCCGATTAAGTAGGAATTACAATTTTTATTAAAGGATGAACTAGCTACCACCTACCTACGCCAGGAAAAAAGATTGGATAGAAAAAGATCCTAAATGTTAGTGTGTTATGTCTGGGTGACTCTTCTATGTACTTCTCTGTATCCTAATAAGACTTGTTTTTTTATGTTTATTTTGGAAACAAGATTCATGTTCACTGAAAACAAATTCAAATACAGAAAAGTTCAGAGAACTTTCAGAAATTCCATGCTGTTAAATGATGCCTGAATACCCTTAATAATAAGGCTATTAACCTATAAATAAATGTATGCATACAATTTGCATAATACAATTGTACTTTCTGTTCTTTAATCTGCTGCTTTCATCCAACATATTTTCCATGCCAATAAAGTTAGATCTATACCATCTTTTAAAATGGCTGATAAGAAACCATGTGTTGTACATCATTGGGCATACATTTATCTTATTTCTGTTACTGTTCTTCAGATCTGCCTGACTTTAACATCTAAGCTCTTTCCATCATATCATATGACCTCATCAAAGGTGGTTTGTTATGTACAAAAATGAGCATCACGTGGATTGTAGAGTTAAGGTGAAAGGTCAAACAACAAACTTCTAGAAGAAAGCTGAGGACTATCTTCATCTTGTGAAGATGAAGATTAATAGGACACAAACAGCATTAACAATAAAGGAAAACATATAAATTGACTATATTAAAAATAAGAAACTCTATTCATTATAAGACATTAATAAGAGAGTAAAAAAGCATGCCATAGAACTGAGAAAATATTTTCAATACAAATATTCAAAGGAGGGCTAATATCTACAATGTATAAAGAATTTTAAAATATCAATAAAAAGTCAGATAATCTAATAGATAAATGGGCAAAAGACTGAAAAGGCATTTCATAAAAGACAATATCCAAATGTCCAATAAGCAAATGGAAAGGTATCCCAATTTATTAGTCAGCAAGGAAACGGAAGTAAAACCACAGTTCAGTACCATCCCAAACCCACCAAAACGGCTAAAATGAAAGACAGACAATACAGGCAGTCCTCAGGTTATGAACATCCAACTTACCACCAACTTGAAGTTGCCCTTTAATGTTATGTAAATTATTCCCTCACTTTGAAACAATTGAACCAACCCCTATTGGCCACAAATTTTTCATCACAATCACCTTTACTTGCTGCATGCTTTTTCTTGCACTAAAGTCAGGCTAAGTAAGAACTGTATGCACCTGTTCCAACTTAGCTACAAATTCTTGAAGACACCGTCAGGAATGGATCTCGTTTGTAACCCAGGGACTGCCTGTACCAAGCACTGGTGAGGTTGTGGAACAATTGGAAATCTCATACACTGCCGGTAAGAGAGTTAACCGGTATAACCGCTTTGGAAAATTATTTTGCAGTATCTACTAAACTGACTATATTCTGCTGCTATTCATAAGGTTTTCACAGGCCAATTTTTTTTTTTTCAGAAGTAGACTGCCATGTTTCTTCTTCTTATTCTGTTTTAGTCTGCAAGCTCTACTGAAACCTGTCCACCATGGGTGCCCCTGTTGGTATTTGAAATACTGGTGGCATAGCTTCCAGAAGCACAGCAACATGCAAGCCACCACAGTATGACGAACAAAGAGATGAGTGATAGACTGAAAAAGAATTAATGCCTTTGAATTATGGTGTTGGCAAAGAATACTGAATATACCGTGGACTGCCAGAAAAACAAACAAATCTGTCTTGGAAGAAGTATAGCTAGAAAATTCCTTAGAGATGAGGAAGGTGAGATTTTGTCTCATGTACTTTGAACACATTATTAGGAGGGACCTGTCCCTGGAAATGGACTTCATGCTTAGAAAGCAGAGGGTCAACAAAAAAGAGGAAGACCCTCAATGAGACAGACTGACACAGTGGCTGCAACAATGGGCTCAGACATAATAATTGTGAGGATGGTGCAGGACCAGGTAATGTTTCGTTCTGTTGTACATAGGGTCACTGTGAGTTGGAACCTACTCAACAGCACCTAACAACAACAACTAAACTGCACATATGCATACCCTATGGCCTAGCGATTCCACTCCTTGGATATACACATAACGGGTACAGGAACATATATTCCCTGTGATGGGTATAAACGTGTTCAGAGCAGTACTATTCACAATAGCCTAAAATTGGAAACTAGCCAAATATACCTCATCAGTAAAATGGGTGACATAAATTGTGGTATATTTGTATATTGAAGTACAATATAGTAATGGGACTGAACAAACTACAACTTGATGCAACAAGATGGATAAAATTACATAAAATATTCTGTTGAGTGAAAGAAGTCAGGCACGGAAGATCTATTAATTCCATTTTAATGAAGTTCAAAAACAGAAAACTCTTCAATGGTGTTAGAAGTCAAGATAGTGAGTAACTTTATTATGGGGATTAAGTAGTGACTAAAGAGGCATATGGGTAAATGGGTAAAGAGGCATACGGAGGCTTTTGCGGTTCTGTTGATAGTTAAATTTTAACGAAAATTTGTAGAGCTGTATACCTATGACTTAGGAGCCCTCATGGTGCAGTGGTTAAGTGCTTGGCTGTTAACTGAAAGGTCACTGGTTCAAACCAACCAGCCACTCCACAGGAGAAAGATGTGGCAGTCTGCTGCTTCTGTAAAGATTACAGCCTTGGAAACCCTGTGAGGCAGTTCTACTCTCTCCTATAGGGTCGCTATGAGTAGGAATCAACGCGACAGCAGTGGGTTGGTTTGGGTTATATCTATGATTTGTGGGCTTTCTATGTGTGTGCTATAGTTCAATAAAAGGTTTATTTACTTGTGAAAATAAATTTCATCCTTTAGGCAACGGTCAGTAGTTGAGAAGTCATCCCTGGGTGGCACAAACGGTTAAGTGCTGACTACTAATCAAGAAGCTGGTTGTTAGAACCCACCCAGAGGCACCTGGGAAGACAGGCCTGGCAACCTGCTCCTGAAAGCTCACTGCCTCGAAAACCCTATGGAGGGCAGCTCTACTCTACAACACATGCGGTTGCCATGATCGGAATTGACTCGATGGCAGCTGCCTTTTTTTTCTTTTTTAGTTTTCAGTAGTTGAAAGTACTTTATGTAATTGAAGATTTATTAATATAGAAGCTACCTGATGTCACTGCACAATACTCAGGCAACACTTATAAACCAGACACCGTGTGAAAGATGCAAGTCTTCTGGCATATTTCCCTATTTAGCATTTGTAGTCATTAGATTCCCACCTGAAAGTTTAATAAGTTCTTAGTCAAATACTTTGTATCTTTTAATTACATTTTAAGCACTACCTTTATATAATCAATATTCTATTTGTGTTTATCAAACTTTTTCATTGTCTGAGCTAACAAATTTTATTCTTTAGGCAGAAAACAAATAGAATCAATATATTCAAAGCAATAATTAAGCACAAACTTTTATTCTTTTCTCTTTCTCTTTCTATTTGTTCATGCTACATTTTAATTTAACTCAGAAAGTATTATTGATTGCTTATGATGCACAAATCACTATTCTTTGTGTTACGGAGATACAAAAGAAACTTAGGACATTGTTCTCGTGTTTAAGCAGCTGTATGCAAAAAGGTCAATCTGTAGTTTGGGTTAGATGGATACATTAGAGGACAGACTGAATAGATCAAGGGAGCCAGAAGACATAGCTCTGTCACTTACTAACTCTACCCCTCTTTCTTTTTTTCTTCTATCACTTAGAAAAGAGGTACTCTTTATTGCCTTGCCTCAAGAAGAAATACTTTTCTAAAGGAAAAACAACTTTACACCTGAGTCCTTCACCCTTTGAAGTCCCTAAGATGGTTCTTTTCCCTCATTTTGACTTGGTCCTTTTAGATGTCTTAGCTCATCTTTAGGCCCGCCATTCACCACCCTTCCCCTTCCATGTCATTTTTTTTAAGACCCACCCTTGCTCTCTCTTTGCATAAGAAATGGGTAAAGGCTTGTAGAGGGATATTGACAGATGTCTCTGTTGCAATTTGGTATTTATTTCACTATTTATGCACAATTTGAAATTTGTAGTGTTTTCTGTTTCCTAGTTATGCTCGAGTTGGGATTATTTTTGCTATTGTTATTTTTATTGATACATAGAGATTTTTGGCAAATATTTGAACACATTTGGATTTAAGCAGCCATAATTATCATAATTAGTTTTATCAAGCAACTAAATTTTTACAAAACTCCTCCTTCATCATTTACTGTGAAATTCTTCTGGATTTAATGAAGAGTTTCCCTGCTAAAATTTAGGCTCCATAAATCGAGGAATCATATCTGCCTTGACAGTTGTATTCCCAGTGCTTGTTAAAAATACAGCTTATGTGGGTTTGTGTCCAGAGGTTTTGATTTAGAAGCTCTGAGACAGGGCACAGAAATTTGAATAAACTTCACAGTTGATTCTAATGCAGTCAGATTTGGAAAGCACCGCTCTAGAACCAAAACAAAAAACCCAGTGCCATTAAATCGATTCTGACTCATAGTGACCTTATAGGACAGAGTAGAACTGCCCTGTAGAGTTTCCAAGGAGCGCCTGGCGGATTTGAACTGCCGACCCTTTGGTTAGCAGCCGTAGCACTTAACCACTAGGCCACAACAGCACTATCTAATATGGTAGCTTCAGAAATTCAGAAGTCCCCTGATTTCTTCAGGGCCAAATTTAAGCTTTCCAAATTATCATTTCAAGATTCTTCTTTAACTGGTTTTCTCCCTTATTTATTGCTACTCTGATTATTGCTATCTATGAATTTCTATTAGGTTCTTTTTTAGTTTTGAGAAGTTTACTTTTTTTTTCTTGAAATTACTAATATAATACATGCTTGTTGTAACAAATGAAAAAAGTCACTATCTCCTGCTCTTATGGAAACAATATTAGGTTGTATGTCCATACATACCTCTCTCCTCAGGCGTATCTGTGTGTGTGCGTGCATGCATACGCATGTGCACACGTAGTCTGTTTGTATTTACCAGAACAAAATAATCACATATGCAGCTTTTTTTTACTTAAAAATACAGCCTACTGGCTTGATAGTTAATCTCCCTAAAAGCCATTTGACTTCCATAGGTAGATGCAGCCCTGAGTTTGTCTCTAACTGTACCTTCTATCAGATGCGTCAGAATCACAGGGAAGAGTGACTGTTAAACAAAAATGTTTGCTGTGACCCACCTTGGATTTACTAAAATAAAATTCCCGGGGTCTGGGGTTCAGTTGTCTTTTTAACAAGATCCCCAGGTGATGGTTATGCATACTGAGGTCTGAAAGCTACCTTTCTAGGAATTAACCTGGCTTTAGGAGAAAATAGTTTAAATGTACTCAACATCAAACTCCTCACACTGCTTCTGGTTTATCTCTGACCTAGTACCTTTGTTCTGATAATTCTGCTTCTGAATCAGTCCTGAAATCTAATCTACACCCTGTATCCCAATTCTGACCATCCTGATGAGGTCACTATGTGTTCACTTTTTTGGCTATTTTCTCCCCATTTTGAGTGAATTCCCATTTCATCTAGCCTCAGCCATATCATGATCTTATTTAAATGTAGGTTTAAATTTTTATAATTAAAGAAATTATCACCAGCTAGTGCCATTCCATGCTGACATTTATGCAGTTAGGGAATCATGCTGATGGCTCCACGTATTTTCTTAAAACCCTTCTGCTAAGTGGAACATAATTCTGAGATTCATATTTTTTTACGTATACCCTAGTGTTTACATCAGTGCTTGTCAAAGATAAGGAGCTCAAAACCTGAATAAATGAATTGGAATTCCTCAGGCATAGGTTAAAATTATTGGCCAAATAAACTACGTATATATGAAACAATTATTTTCTGATGTGTTCTGGGTGAATAAATGTATATAGGATCATTTGAAGATGAGTGAAGTCACAAATATAGGACAATTCATTTGAAATTCTGAAATTTATCCTATTTTCTTCACTGCCTCATTGGTTTCCTCTTTCTGGTTCATTTACTGCTTTTTTAAATCTAGAGTACTATACAGGCATGGATACCCTCATGACATAGTGGTTAAGTGCTCCAGCTGCTAACCAAAAGTTTGGCAGTTCGAATCCACCAGGCCCTCCTTGGAAACTCTATGGGGCAGTTCTACTCTGTCCAATAGAGTCGCTATGAGTCGGAATCAACTCTACACCAATGAGTTAGAGTATACAGGCATACCTCAGAAGCAAATAGCAATAACATCAATACATATCACACTGAATGGTACCAAAGATATGTATTATCGGTTTAACATATGGAAAATTTTTACTGCATTACATACCAAATCAGCTCCATTTTCCTTGGAACTAGACAATGAATGAAAATTCTAATAAAGCATGCTGTTACAAAAGCTCTAGATATAAAGAAAAGCAATGGGTGAATACCTTTGAAACTATTTATCCTTTAAAAACATTCTACTTGTGAGTCCTTAAAGCTTTTTCATTAGTCAGGAAAATAGTCAATCAAGTTGCATTTCTCTTAGCATTATATTAATTTACTTTCATAATCTGCTAAATAGCCCAACAAGTTTATCTGGACCAGTATTTTATAAGTGTGTTGTTGCTCTTGAGAGCCTAAGGTTCTTCTTTCTAAAGCTACTGAAATGAAATTTTGATTAAAAGTGCTGTTAAACTTAAAATATGTCCTTTTCCTTGTGATATCTATAGCCACCCTGGAATTTTCATAAATATATTTAACTCATATACAAAGAGATTTCATCCTTTAGAAGGAAAACTCTATTTAAATACAACTGATTAGCAAATACGTTAATGTGATATTTTATCTATAACCAGCTAATAAATATGTATATTAATTTAATGTTAAATTTGAGGAATGGAGAAATTTGAGCACTTTCAATGTAATGCACCAACCCACACGTAGTGGTTAAATGTAATACTTAAGATAAAAAAAAAATCCATATGTAAATGAATGGAAAACACCTGCAAGGCAGATGATAGCTCAGAGTGTGTTTTCTTGACTCCAGGAAAATTTCTTTCAAATTGCCAATAAAATGTGAGTACACCAAAAGGAAAACAGAAAGGGAAATACACATGACTAAATAGGAAAAGATGTTCAACTGTATTCATTATTAACAAACAAAAATCCGAGCTCCAGGATATTGTTTTTCACTTAGGAAATTGGTGAAGATGAAATGCATTGATAATACCCAGTATTGGCAAACATGGGGAATGAGCACTCTCAAATGCTGTTAATGGGATTGTTAAGTGGTACAACCTTATTGGAAATTACTATTCCCTGGATAGTCTTGAGCACAATATTTCTTTCTCTTCGCCATCACCTTTGTCATTTGATAATTTTAACAGCTGTGTAGATGGCCTACTTAATGCCCTGGCTCTCAGTGTCTGACCTCCACTTCTCCACTGATCTTATTCTCTCTCCCTCCTCAACCATCTCCTCCCATGGTCTTACCCGACATCTTGTCATTTCCAACAACTGCATTCCATCTGAAATCTCAATTTCAAGCATTCTGCTCTTCGACAAGTATCCAACTCACTAATTACTACCTGTCTTTTCAGCTTACTCCGTCTTTATCCCACCGAGATATACATCTTCTCTACAAATAACCCCCTTCATACTTTTGGAAACCCTGGTGGCTTAGTGGTTAAGTGCTACAACTGCTAACCAAAGGGTCAGCAGTTCAAATCCACCAGGTGCTCCTTGGTTACTCTATGGGGGCACTTCTACTCTATCCTATAGTGTCGCTAGGATGGCAACGGGGTTTTTTTGGAAACATTGGTGGCTTAGTGGCTAAGTGCTATGGCTACTAACCAAAAGCGCAACAGTTTGAATCTGCCAGGCACTCCTTGAAAACTCTATGGGGCAGCCCTTCTCTGTCCTATAGGGTTGCTATGAGTTGGAATCAACTCGACGGCAATTTTTTTTTTTTTTTTCATACCTTTACCTCCTCCTGGAGTCAGAATCAATTTGGTGGCAATGGGTTTTTTTTTGGTCTACTGAGAGTCTACGGCCGATGATTGTAATCTCTCCTTTAACTACTTGGCCTCTCTTTGTCTTTGTCATACTCACCTGGCACAAAGGCCTAACCTGTATAAATCCAACTCCTTGTCTATCTGTGCTTCTATTCCAGTGCCTCAGCATGATTAGAGTAACATACAACCATGCTGACTGGCCTCACCTGCAAACTAATGGCCACAAAGTTCAAAAAGCCCTTAGCAAGCTCTACATTTCTCTAAGTGTTTTGCTCTTCTAATTTCTGAGGTCACTATTTCATACCAGCATTCTCTTTTCTCACACATCCAACAACTTCTCTCCTCTCCTTGCTCTCACCTGATGACTTAGATTCCACATTTCCCAATACAGGCAGTCCCTGGATTACAAACGAGATCTGTTCCTAAAGGTGTCTTTAAGAACTTGTAAATAAATTGGAATTGGTGCATATGATTCTTATTTAGCCTGACTTTAGTGCAAGAAGGAAACCCTGGTAGCATGGTGGTTAAGAGCTACGGCTGCTAACGAAAAAGTCAGTAGTTTGAATCCACCAGCTGCTCCTTGGAAACCATGTGGGGCAGTTCTACTCTGTCCTGTAGGGTCGCTGTGAGTCAGAATTGACTCAATGGCAATGGGTTTTTTTTTTTTTGGTTGGTGCAAGAAAAGGCTGGAAGCCTTTTCAATGATTTAAAAGCTTCATGTGCAGCAAGGAAAGGTGATCGTGATGAAGAATGTGTTGCAAGTAGGGGTAGGCTCGATCCTTTCAAAGTGACAGCAAATTTACATAACATTAAAGGGCAAGTATGAGTTGCCCCTAAGTCAGAGATTCTAACCTGCCTTATCCTGTAGCCATACCCACGGCCTTCCCTCCTGATGCTGTGGCTGAAATGCCCACACCACTGTCTAAGACCAGTCTGTCAGCCTATGTACTGAATCCCATCCCATTTTTTCTTCTCAAAGACTTGGATGTCATTGTGTACTCTTTCTTTTGTATTTTCAATTTTTCTCTGTCTACTGTATTATCTTCCCCATAACCATAAAAAATGCTATTTTTCCATTATTAAATGAATTTTTCATACTAAAATTAAGACAAGAAAGATTAAAGAATTAGTATTATAAATATAAAAATCAAATTATAGACTAAGAAAATATTTTTCTGGTAAACATTTAAGCTAAAAGAAACTATAAATTCAAAGATAGACTATACAATATAATAAACACATAAAAAATAATGTAACTTCAATGGAAAACACTGAGAAAAGTATACACAGGAATTGTTTAAAAATTAAAATCTATGTAAGTAACTCATGTTGTTGTTGTCAGTTGCCATGGAGTCAGTTCTGACTCACAGTGACCCCATGTGACAGAGTAATACTGCCCCACAGAGTTTTCTAAGCTGTAATCTTTCTGAAAGCAGATCACCAAGTCTTTCTCCAATTTGGCCACTGGTGTTTTCAAACAACCAGCCTTTCAGTTAGCAGCTGAATGCTTAACCATTTTACCACCAGGGTTCCTAAGTAACCCACAGGAATTAAAAATTAAAACCATGGTCATCAAATTAAAGACTAATATAAAAAGAACAAGAGTATGAACTTAAAAAAAAAAGTATGAGAATGAATAAAATTAGCCAAAAATCATATGAAAAAAAAGTTCAACTCCTTAGTTATGAAAAAAATTCAAAGCGTACACAAACAATGAGGTACCACTATCTATTAACATTATAATATCCGATTCTGTCACAGATGTGCTGAAATGAGAGCACCCACGTATCGCTGGTGGCAGTGTGCACTGTTAGAATCTTTGGGAAATAATTGGGCAATGAATTTCAATAAGCAAAGTGTTAAACATCTTTGACTTAGTAATTCCACCCTTGATAATTTTCCGAAGGATATAAACAAAAGGAGAAAAAAACAAAATACAGGAACGTTTTCATTGTAACACAATTCATAATATTTTAAAGAATGCCAATAATCTGATTATTCAAAAATAGGGAGATGATTTACATATTTGGTGGATTATGTAACTATTAAAATGATAATGAAACTATGGATCAATATGCCAAAAATCTGAAAAATGTGAAAAATACAAAAGTGCATCTAAGCTATTATTACAATTACAGTAAAACCTGGGAAAGCCAGAACCTGTGTAAGGTGGAAACTTGTCAGAAAAGGAAAACTAAAATATTTTCCACTAATAGATAGTGATAAGAAAGCGGTAAGATTGAACTCCATCAAAGGCGGAAAGCTTGCTAGACCTTGTAAAAGAAGGCAGTCCTGTAGAGTTCCGGCTCTCACAGGTTTCACTGTATATAAAATTCTGTGTACGAGAAAATGAGGTGATAGGATCATGGCTAATCTAAATATCTATTTCTGTTATGACAATTGAGTAATAAAAATAAAGCAATTTATTAAAAATCACCTAGGGGACTAATTTCTATGTACTCTAAAGCAGAGCATATTTTTTCTATTTTGTAAACTTTAATTCAGACTTTATACTGCCCATACTAATAATGAAAAGTGGCAAAGAAAAAGTAAGTTTTAACTCCTCTTTAAGAAGTAGTAATATACCTACATGTAATTGGCATTTTTGAGAAGAATTACGTAGGTAGGTACCCAGCACAGAGGCATTTGGACTTAACACTCTTGTTTGTGGGGTCCCAGTGAAATATTTTGTATTTAGGACACTCCCACATGGCAGAGAGAGGTGTTTTGTTTGGACAGACTTCATGCAGCAGGAGAGGACCACGTTGAGAGGCCTGGCATGTACAGAGGAATCCATGGGGAAAATGATTTTGTCCCAAAATTTTGCATGGTGCTAGGCGTGAAAAGAAGGGAGAAGAGAAGAAAACACTTGAAAGTGAGAGCTGATAGAGCTTTGACTCTCCAAGTAAGGAGTAAGGGAGGTCTGGGGATCTGCCTGGGATTACTGGGTTCAGACCAAGGTCATCACGTACAATAGGGAACGTAGGAGGAAGAACAGCTTTGGAGAAAGGTTAAATTCTTGTTGAGCTTGTGAGTGTCTGGAGGTATTTTCCACCACCCACCTTCTAGAGAGGCTAATTGCAACTCACTGATAATTAGATCAAAAGCAGTTCAAAGATAAAGAAATGGCACCTAGATACCTAATCAGCTATTGTGGGCCTAGATGGCAAGGGTATGAATATTAACTGTACCAAGGGTATAAACATAAGTGTACCTTAGGTTGACTGGAGTAGAGGGGTCAACCAACACTTAAAAACAGTTTAAAATGTGATTGCTTATGTTTGGTGAGCACTAAGCCTTGGAAACAACAAAATTCAATGTTTGAAATACAATTCTCTCATAGGCATAGCATTTTCTACTAGAAGAAAAGCTAACAGATAGGCATCTTTATATTTTGATCCCCTTCCACCCACATTTTAGAGGAAGAATCCGGGGCTATAAGAGACATTCTCCAGGGAATGTGTTGAGATCAGAAAGATTTAGTCACAAACTTCATGCAGGTTCTACCTTCTGTCAGACCCTCGCTGCTGGTTGGGTGACTGGACCTTGAAAAGATGATCTGGACTGGGCCAGTAATGTGGCCAATTATTTTTGTTTGGAGAGTCTGCAGCCTTTTCTTAAGAATAACCTCATTAAATATTTGTAAAGGAACGAAACTAGTGTTTCTTGAAATTCATTTCACCCCATATCCTCTTATGGACTCCCCCACCCCATTCTTGCTAACTAGAGGAATTTATGAGTTTTAGATAGTTGAAGACTATTTAGGACAAGAGGTGTAAGGTAATAGGAGTAATTTATTAGCAGACTCTCATCATATTCTGAAAATGTAGCAATGCCTTGAGTTGCTGCAAAGTAGCTTACTCAAAAACTTTTTTTTAAAATTTCAAGGGTTTCAGTGTCTGATTTTAATCATTACCTAATGAAAAGAAATGTAACAGAAACCAAACTACACAGATTCTGCAGAAGAGTGTTCAAAAGCCTCAGGTGTGTGACCCTGAGCACTCCTTCAATGTTCCTAGCCACCAATGTTCTTGTTTGCAGTAGGACAGATTGGACTAACTCCACTCCCTCTGAGATGTCTTAACATGGCATGATTCTCCTCTATAAGCTTCCTTATCTCTGAACTTCAACACGGCCTAACTTCAGGAAAACAGCCCAGCCCTGAAGAAATGGAACACTTAGGAGCCCAGAAAGTAAGCACACTGGATAGATCCAGACAAGGGAAGGGTTGCAATGTGAACAATCAAATCAATCACAGATGAGATTCAGATTTTATGATAAAAACACCAAATGTTTTGAGAATTGCAAGTTTTATAAATTTTGGAGCATCTGTTCAGTGAGTTTCTTTGCGGCTTATGTAATAGATGCAGCAACAATATTTAGATACTGCTGAATATGTAGGCTGAGCTTGCCAGCTCAAAGTTATTTCGTGGCTAAAATATCATGAGCATAATCAAATAGCTAAAGATGGATGTGCATGTCCTTTTTTGGAACTTTCTGGGAACTCGCCAATACAAAAATAGTTGATGCGAAGTGGTGACCCGCGGGAGCAATTATCCACGGGGAAGAAACAGGTCTGTTTCCAGACGTGCGGAACTGGTGAAGGAGTATGCACAGAAACCACCTAATCTCGTCACTGGCAGCCAACAGAGAAATGCAAACTCCAAATTTCCTAGGTGATTTCCTTACAGAGTCAATGTCAATATGTAAAAGAAGTAGTTTGAAGTATTTTACCATACATTTATGGCTTTCAAAAGTTTTCACTAACACAGATCTTCCCATCCCTTTCAACTGCTTAATTCTTGCTTGTCCTTGTGAAATCACTTCTGTAGGGAACACTTCCCTGAATTTCTGTAAATAAAATGTCCTCCTCAAATGTTTTAATAGCACCGTCTACCTGTCTTTTATAGCAAGTGTCACAGTTAGCGTATAAGCTTGAATATTTGATGATTACCTGTCTCCACAACCAGACTATAAACTCTATAGAGACAGAGATTTTATTATTTTGTGGTCCCAAGTACATAGTGCACAAAGCCTGACACAGAATAGACATTTAAATATTAGCTTATTAAGTGGTCAAATGAATGAACCACATTTTTGTGGGTGTTAAAAATGCATTTAAATACAAATTATGGATTAACTCATATATTAAGAATATTTTTGCAGTAGATTTTTCTAATTTTCTAATGATCTTACAGAATAACTGGAGCTTCCAGGTATTACATGTAGGGAGACCATATGGCCTGGAGTCTCTAGGCCTGTTCCAGATTCAAATACATGGTTCTGCTTTATATGGAAGTGCTCTCTTACTTGTCAGACCATGTGTCCTGTTACTTTGTTTAGAAAATACGGTCCCCATAACTACAGGATATTCTGAATTCCAAAAAATGCTTCTTCAGCAAAGAGTGTAATTTGCAGAACGTAAAACCAACAGTCTTAAAAACTACTTTCTCAGCTATAATCAATTCATGCTACATAGATTGCTACTCATACATTATTTTAAGCAGACCTGTTTTACAGAATGGGAATTTTCTAAGAGTGCTGAAATAGAATCAAAATTCATTTAACCAAGCTTTAGAGTTTAAAATAAATAAAACCAGGTGAATGTACATTTTAATTCAGCGGTATGCACTGAGAAGATGTGACACTGCATGTTAGACATTCTATTCGACAATCCAAGTACCCAGTCATTACAGAAAGAGATTAGTTTTGAGAGCCTTTGAAGACACAGGGAAAGCACTGGCTACCTCATCAGGAAAAAATCCTGGGTTTCAGGGAAATGAAACTGGGAAAGTGGCAGGGTGTCATCTCCCACGTTAGAGGAGATTTGAGATTTTAAAATTTCAATTATTCCAGGAAATTTGCTCATGGTATAAAGCTCAGTGGCATCAGCTTTATATATTACTTTTCTTGAGCCTGTAATTCAACAAACCAAACATTCGGCCAAATAAATCCTCGAGTCTAGTACTCACATCAGCAGCTAATTATTCTGAAAGTCCTTCTTTGAGTAGTGAGCTAACAAATTACTCTTTTGTAAGGGAAGTGAGGAGCAAAAAAGCATTGCTGCTAACTGCTTTGGGTGTTACCATTTCTCCTCTAGGTTTTCTCTAAAGAGAATTTGCAACATAGTGCACGATATCTGAAATTTCCTGTGGGAAAACATATGGGTTAACTTGGATTACTAAATGGGCAAAATCTATCTAAACCCACACACCAAATTTCCCTCTGTTATGTTAGCTATTGAATTAAGTTGTCATATTCCAGAACCTCTCAGTGGAATAAATGAATGAAAGACTTCCATTGCCCAGCAGGCTCATTCTACTTCTCCAAAGTCCTGAGGTGGTATTTAGTGTAGTTAGCAATCTCAGGGCCTCTTTCTTCCACGTAGTGAAAACAAATTGCGATTTAATTCCCATGCTAACAGTTTTATTCAGTTAGTGCAATCCAAGCACCACAACTGTTTTAAAAGCACTGGTATAGGAAATATGAGTTAACAAGTCATTTAACCTCGGTGTAGCTTAAATTCTATTAATGATATTTAATACTGATTTTCCTCAGGATGTTGAGACATTTAATAAAGAGTGTTACCAATAAGCACATATTTTAAATTGTCTAAACTTAAAAATGAAAGTCAGAATTCAACTCTAAAGAAGCATACAAAGATAAATAATAACATAATGTCAGGATTTCTTTTCATTTTACTGCAAATGATCTAAAAAAAAAAAATTGATAGTTGATCCTAGCTGGGCTTTGTTATTAAGCATTAAACAAGAAGCTTAAGACATTATAATCTGAAGAGTGAAAAATGATACAATTATCCTTTATCACTCTACATTAAGTTAGATAAAACATAACTTAAAAGGCTAGAATGAACAGTTTATTTCTCCCTACTCACACACACACAAGAATATGACACCTGAGACTTCCACTCATTAAACATTTCAATGTGCTAGTACTATTAGATTAGATAATGTTTTAAGGTTAAAGATATGCCTGAATATTGTAAAGTGTGCTCTAAAAAGTGAAGTGGTAGCCAATTATACATTTGTTTATATGCTTATACTTTCAAACTGTCATATTATTTTGGTAATGACGTGCTTTAGTGACAAGTGTAAATTCGGTATAGTTTGTTTCTTTAACCATAAAAGATAAAATACCATTAAAACTCAATTTCACTATCTAAATCAAATCTCTTTCATTTTATCCTAAACTACAGTACTTTTAATTTTCTGATGTTTACTTGAAAATGACTGGATATATTTCTCCTTGGGCAAGTAAAGGAACAGCGAAACGGCAATGTTGTCTCTACACTGACTTCAGAGTTTCAGTATCAATTTCCCATACAAACAGAGAATGAAAATTAATAGATGACAAAATTTGAATTAACGAACTTAGGTAGAATTCAACTCAGGAAAAAAGTTATTAAAATTAAATGTGGATAAATATTCAAAAATAAAACCAGTAACTATAATGGAAATTATATACCTGTAAAATTTTTTTTTATTACACTAGACATGAATAAATTTGATAAAGAGAAATGATGAGGAAATTACTAGTTATAGTTAGTATGTTAAATCTGCCTATAAGGACATGTTCCCATATTTACTTACATGGAACTGTCTTTTATGGTTTGTAAGAAAAAACTGCTATAGTTTTAAGAGAAATCATTATTTCTGTAATAACACTGTAATAAAGTTAAAAATCATTTAATGTTTACAAGATAAAGAGGTACAAAATATGGGAAGTTTATAAAAGAATAAGTCTTTAATCTGTCACCTTCAGAGGGTTTCTCTATTCCTGTTTTAATCATGACGATCGAGACATCTGTTTAACACTTCTGCTTATAAATCATTTTTTTAAAGAGTTTTATTGAGATACAATTTACATACCATAAAGTTCACCCATTTAAAGTAAGATTCAATGCAACAGGGGGCAAGGAATGATCGCTAATGGGTACAACGTTTCTTTTTGGGGTAAAAAAAATTCTAAATTTAGATGATGGTGATGGTTGCACAAGCCTGTAAACACAGACTAAAGCACTTTGACTACCTGTTTCATGCTCACGACACCCTTTAAGAGCCAAGACTCTTAGGGGAGGATGGCGTTCACATGCAAAAACGTGAAGGAGTTATACAAGATGTGGAAAAATGGGACTAGGTGTAAGGAGGGAAACAACGGAGGGAAAAGTTATTAAGACAGAGGAAGAAATCCATCGGAACTTGAATGACCACCCACCCAGAAGGGATGGAGTGGTGGAAGGGAGTGCCATAGAGCAGTGGGGGGGGGAGCACATTTGGAATTTACCAGCCTTTTAGGGAAGCACACAGTGGGCCAAAGGACATACTGCCTGGCGATTCTGCAGTTGTACTAGTTTACCTGCTCTTTAGGTCTGGCATACACAACGTGCCAGGGAACTAATCTGAGGGATTTGCTCATTCATATATTTTCATGTCCGTGTGCTAAATATGCTATGGCAAGCAGCCTCTAAGATGGCTCCAAATGGTGCCTGCCTCCTGATATTTATGTTCTTGGGTCATTCTCTCCCCTTAAATGTGTGCTGAACCTAGTGACTTGCTTCTAATGAATAGAATACTACAAAAGTTACAATATGTTATTTCTGTGATTGTGTTATAAGAGACCATGACTTTCACTCTCTAGTACACTCTGCTTTCTAGGCTTGCACACTTTGATGAAGCAAGATGACATGTTGGAGAGGCCCATATGGCAGGGAAGAACTGAAACCTTCAGTCTACCAACCGAGTTCTGACAACACCTAGGAGAGTGAGCTGGGAAATATGACAGTCTCAGCAGTCACCTTTATTACAGCCTTGTAAGAAACCCTGTGACAGAAGACCTAGCTAAACCATGCCTGGATTACTGATTGTGATAGACAGAATAATGGCCCCCAAAGATATCCACATCTGAATTCCTAGAACCTGTGAATATGATATGTTACTTGGCAAAGGGGAATCAAGGTTGCAGTTGGAATTAAGGTTACTACTCATCTGATTTTAAAATACCAGATTATTTTAAGATTATCCTGGATTATTCAGGGAGTCCCAATAAAGCCATCAGCATACTGGGTACTGGTGATGTGGAAGAGGGAGGCGGAAGAATCAGTATCCAAGTGATGCAATGTGAGAAACACTAGATCAACCATTGCTGGCTTTGAAGATGAAAGGTAGCCACAAGCCAAGGAATGCAGGCAGCCTCTTGAAGCTGTGAAAGGCAAAGAAATGAATTCTCCCCTGAAGCCTCTGGAGAGAAAGACAGTCTTGCTGACACCTTGATTCTAGCCCAGTGAGACCCTTGTCAAACTTCAGACCTCCAGAACTGTAAGATAATAAATTTGTAGGGCCTTAAGCTACTAAATTTTTAATCATTACAGCAGCAATAAAAATTTGCATGTGTTTTGCATCTGGGGATGGTGACAGAGTAGGGGAAATAAAGGAACTAAAGGTGAGTCTAAGACACTACACAAATGGTGGCATCTTTTGCTGGAATTAGGAAGGCCAGGGTAGGAATAGGATTTGGGCTGTGAGGTTTTAAATGTAGAGGTTTATTTCTGATTTGTAAGTTTGAGATGTCTAACACACACATTTTATACATAGCACTGACTACATTCTATAATTATACATTTATTTGTGTGATTTTTTGCTTATTACAGAGTAAAAGTTCCTTGAGGTAGCGGTCATGCCTGTTTCGTTCATATTGTTTGTTGCATTGAGCCTTGCGTGATGCCTGGCAGAGAGCAAAAACTCCATGAACACCTTAAAAGAATGATATATAAGTATACTGATGAATTATTGGATGACTGTCAGTAATTGACTTTCTTTGATGATCACTTTTATCAAAGAAAATCCAACTTTAAACTACCTTAGAAAAGGACTTCTGCACGCATAAGAGTGGGCCAGGAACAATAAGATGACTTTGCAGAACCATGAAGCTGGGCTCCTTCACTAAAATTATCTTCTTCTAGAGCAGTGGTTCTCAAATATTAGCACACATTGGATTTACTTGGAGGGCTTGTTAAACTGGGGATTGCTAGAGCCAACTCTCAAAAGTTTCTGATTCGGTAGGTCTGGGGTAGAGCCTGAGGATTTGTATCTCTAACAACTCTCCAGGTGATGCTGATGCTGCCAGTCCGTGGAGAACCACTGCTGTAGTGAGTAAAGGTCCTTAACCCAAGCTTCATGGATCTCTGAAGAAATCTACAAATGGGCTTCAGGGGTTTGTGTGTACATCTCTGTGAGAACATATGCAAAATACTGATGTCTAAAATGTTCGTGTGCATTTTCCTGGAATAAACCTGTTGCCATTGAGTCAATTCCGACTCATAGCAACCCTACAGGACAGAGTAGAACTGCTACATAGGGTTTCCAAGGAGTGGCTGGTGGATTCGAACAGCTGACCTTTTGGTTAGCAGCCATAGCTGTTAACCACTGTGCCACCAGGGATCCTTTCTGATAATAGAGCCTGCGTATTTCAATGGATCCTCAAAGAAAGTCTTCAGAATTCAACATTAAGAGTAGAGGTTCTCAATAATGGCTGCATGTTAGAACAACCTGAAATCCTGGCTTGTCCATTCAATTGCTGTGTGACTTTAAGCAAAGCACTTAACCTCTCTGTCCCTCCACTTTCTTATCTAAAATGGGGTTATTAATCGTATCCACTTCGTAGGCTTGTTGTGAGAAATAAGTTATATTTGTAAATCATTTAGAACAGTGTCTAATAAGTGTTAAATAGGTATTCACTAAATAAGATTAAAAACTTCGGAGTGTTTTATAAAGCTTAGGCGTTTAAAAAGCCTAAGCTTTTAAAAACATGACTGTGAAATGGAGAGAGAAGACAAGATGAATGAATGTCTTTCTTGAGAGTGTGAGGTTAGTGCCCTCTCGGTGATCCAGACTCCCCTTGCCAGAGAACCTTACCTGGGAAAACTAGAGATTCCTTCAAGAGCTTGTTAAATCAGGGATTGTTGGACCCCCTTCTCAGAGTTTCTGATTCAGTAGGTCTGGGTTGGAGCTACTAGACTTAGAATCTTGGGAATGAATTTAAAAGATGAAAGAAATGTTATACTGGGGGGAAAAAACTTAATTTGGCATGCTGTTTGTGCCGCCAAACCTATGCTTCCTTAAAAATGTATCAAAGTATTGACATCTGTGAGAATGAATCTTGCCCAAAGGCCTAGCCTAGTCACTGCTCCCTTCTTTTAGCACCTGCAGCACTCATTATATATACCTCATTTAATGCTCACAGAGAGCCTTGGTGGTGCAGTGTTAAGTGCTCAGCTGGTAACTGAAAAGCTGGTGGTTTGAACCCACCAGTACACCAGGGGAGAAAGATATAGCAGTCTGCTTCCATAAAGATTACAGCCCTGGAAGTCCTATGGGGGGGGGGGGGGGGGAACGACGGACTTGGCAGTTCTACTCTGTCCTATAGAGTTGCTATGAGTCAGAACTGACTCGATGACAATAGGTTTGGTTTGGGTTTAATCCTCACATGTTACCGTATTCCTTTTTTTAACATACATGTTTCATCTTCTCAAGGAAGATGGACAAGTAGTAAGCTGGCAAGTGAAGACAGTGACTTTAAAAGGTATGATGATTATAGACAAAGAGAATACACTCTTTTTGGCGTTATACTAATTTATTTCCAACATCGAAGTTACTTAAAGATGAAGGAAAATTAACATTCAGAAATATTAGTACATTCTGGGATACAAAATCTCAAAATCAGAGAAGCCTCCTAGAATTAACAATGTTAAATAAGAGTATAAAATTAATATAATTATGTTGAACTTATTTCTCAAGGTTTTACAAAGGAGACCAAGTATACCTTAAACCAAAACACGGGTCATTAGGTGCAAAAATCAGAGTTGGTAGCTGCACATCTAAACCTAGAGTTCACTTTCCATGCTCTCTAACAACACGCCTCTGAAGACCCTACGAGTTAACCCACACACTTTCCTCCATCCATTAATGACTCCCCATCAATGGCAACCATATGTGGGCGACATCAAAGTAACTTCAGGTACTTCTGCAAAGCTTACACCCTACCTGAATCTTAGCACTGCGACTTAGAATCTTGGGAATGAATTTATCTCCGTTAAATTCCATGACTTGATTTATGCCCAACAAATCCTCACTTCCTTTTCTGTGGAAGTGGGAGGGGCTGAGGAAAAGGAACAGAAGGAGGAAAATTGGTTTAAAGGGACTCTATTCATGCTGACTGTTACTTTTGTTTAAAATCAACACAAACAAAAATCTGTCCTAATAGAAGAATGGGGCCCTGGCAGTGCAGTGGTTAAGAGCTCGGCTGCTAACCAAAAAGCCGGCAGTTCGAATCCACCAGCTGCTCCTTGGAAACCCTATGGGGCAGTTCTACTCTGTCCTATAGGTCGCTACAAGTCAAAACTGACTCAAAGGCAAGAGCTTAATATAAGAACATGCTAGTGTTATAAACAATGATCATAGAGGCAAATATTAACTGTGCTAGCCATCCTCCAAGATGGCACCATGATCTTTGGTGTTTGCTGCATCCCTCACTCTGGGAGAAGTCAGCTGCCACTTTGTGAGCACAGTCAAGTGATTTGTGGAGAGGCCCATGGTGAGAATGAATAACTGAAGCCTCCCGCCAACAGACAACAACCACCTGCCAACCATGTCAGCGAACCACCTGGGCAGGGATCCTCCAGTCCATTCAAGCCTTCAGTGGCTAAAAAACCCTGGCCAATATCTTGTCTGTAACTTCATGAGCACACAAGCCAGATCCTTCCGGCCTACACAAACTGTGAGAGATAATACACATTTACTTTTGTTTTAAGCCACTAAATTTTGGGGTAATTTGTTGCATAACACAAAATCCAACAAACCCATTGCCACTGAGTTGATTCGGACTCATAGCAACCCTATAGGACAGAGTAGAACTGCCTCATAGGGTTTCCAAGGAATGGCTGGTGGATTCAAACTGCCAACCTTTTGGTTAGCAGCCAAGCGATTAACCACTGCACTACTAGGGCTCCAATTTGTTACATAGTGATAGGTAACTGATGTGCTAATGTTAATCCTTATTTTTTTAGATAACAGAGTTTCTCTTTTGCTATTTTGGTGCTAATGCAAGTAAACTGCTCATTTTATTCCTTTTTCACTCTTTAAGCCCATCTGAGATATAATTAAATTATTATCTAGTAAAGTGGGCATGCCCTACGAGTAAGAGAGAAAGAGAACCCAATCTCCTGCCTTTATTATCCTGAGAAAGAAAACAGCTATGACTCTTGAGCAATGGCAAGCTCAACAGAGGCCAGCTGTGCTCATGACAATGTAGACTCTGAAGTGAGTTCAAAAGAATTTAAATTCTAACACATCTTGCGGGGGGGGCGGGATGAGAAAGCTCAGTGTCTCTTAGGAGCTGACGGTGCTCCTACTTAAACCCTTGAATAGTCAGTGTCCATTGTTGTTGCTCATTTTAAAACTAAATGAACAGAATTCTGTGCAATGTAAGCAGGATTTTCTTGTTAGAGCTTGAGCTTGGGAAGAGAGACTATGCCAACGGAGACCTTTACGTGTTATACTGACCATGTTAACAATTGGAAATATCTGAATAAGTGATACTCCATCTTCTGGTCCTAACAAACCAGGTCACCGAGCTTTTCAAAAATCATTTCCACTTACCTGAGATTCTGCTAAAGTTCACCATCGTGGAAAGGTAAACTTAACTGCTGTTGAACTTAATTTCAAAACACACAAGGGGTATGTTAGACGAATGGATTTGCTTAGACCACTTGTAAGACCATGTTCATAGTCTGAGAAGTTAGCTCAGCCCTGCTTTTGCCATGTGTGCTTACATTTTGAGTTGGAGATTTGGGGACCAGAGAAAGTGGCTGATCAGCTAACTACACACCTACTCTGATACATTCGTTTCTACCAAAGGAACATGGTGTATTACTCAGGCCAACATATCTGAATTATCTTTTAGTGAAGTAGATCATAAGGTGAGTTAGCTAAATAGCTAGAAGTTAAGATGGATAATAGCGTTACAAACATTCCCGGATGCCTATTTTTCTTTCCTGTTCTTTACAAGTCAAATATTTTAGTAAGCATGTTTCTAGATTACACACACAGCTTACCCTCTTGTTACAGAACAAGTAGTTTCAACTTAATTATGGGGGCGGGGGGCAGTGAATGAAGAGGAACTACCGCAAGGAGGAAACTGAAATGCATTTACCCTAAGTGTGAAAGAGATGCTGCGCTTTCCAGTTTAGGATATTAGAATTGACACTGATGTTTTCATTCAAAGTAAAGATGAAAGGAGGCAAGAATCCCCTACGTCTCTTAAAAAATGTGCTTAGCAGGTGAAAAGCAGAGGGTAATAGGATTCGTTTCCGCATATTACGTTTTATTTTTATTTTTTTATGTTTATACCCACATGACTACTTCTAGCTTCCCCACGTAAGCTGAATTTATTTGCCATTCCTACTCCTCCAAAATTTTAATTTTAAAAAGCCTTTCCTTATTTGGATTTCAGATACTTTTGGAAGGGGTATCCAGGATGTCCTAAACACCTTAGTGTATGCAATCTGCTGGAAAGCCCTGAGCCTACCAGGTGCCCAAGGAGAAGGGTGCTAAAAGGGGGTGGGAGGAAGGTAGGGAGTGGGAAGGAAAAACACAACATGCAGAGGAAGGCAGGGCTGAAGGTGCATTCCGTCTACTTTGCTCTTAGCCTGGTTTTTAACATCTACCCTCATTGATTTCTATTTCCTCATTCAGATGGGATAGGTGACTTAATGGGATGTTTTAGACTTTAGATCGCATTGTCTGACAGCTAGCTAAAATTTGGCTCTATCACATAAAAGTAGAGTTTTACCATACGCTCTGTGTGCTCTGCTTGCTAATGTAAAATAGATTGTTATACATTAGAAAGCCTTTGGCTTAGGGTTGGTTCTAAGCTGATGAAAGGCATTCTGATGAACTGAAGTTTTACCATGCTGTTGTCCAAATAGCAATTCGGACAATTAAATTGATGAATAATGTACTTTAACACAGAATGTACGGGAAACATAGGAACTTTTAACAATGTACCATCCCTGGCTTTAAGTCAGAAGAAATTCGCTCTAAATTACGCATACCTAAAATAAAATATATATATATATATATATTTTTATTCATATACAGGAGTTCTTGGATGGCTCAAAATAGTTAAGTGCTTACCCACTAACCTAAAGGTTGGCAGTTCATACCCACTCAGGGGTGCCTCAGAATCTACTTCTGAAAGAAAGATTACAGCTTTGAAAACCCTATGAAATACAGTTCTACTCCGTAATGCATGAGGTTGCTAGGAGTTGACGTTGACTAGATGGCAAGCGGTCATTGTGGATTCATACATACCCTCTTTTAGTGTACTCCACAACTCGGATTATCGCTCAAGCCTGTGTTAAGGACTGCAACATGGCACCTTGCCCCTAAAGAGCTCACAATCTCATATAACAAAGTGTCACTAGTAAGAACATTCATTCACAGAAGAAGATGTGGAGCTCCGCTTCCATAAAGATTACAGGCTTGGAAACCCTATGGGGCCTTTCTACCCTGTACTATAGGGTTGCTATGAGTCAGAATCGACTCTCTAGCAACAGATTTGGGAGACCATTCACTATACTAAAAAACATAATAGTAATAAACCTTTTTTTCTTCAAAGTATATATGAAGCTTGTTAAATACGGAAAAAATCTTACAAAAAATTTTACCAAAATTTCCAGTTAAGTCATCTCCATAAAATTAGTCATGTTAGTAAAGCTGGTTATTTACCTTCTTTTATAACCTATGGTTTATGCAGCATTATGGTACGAAAAACCATCAAATGCTTCAAAATGCATTAAGTTTTACTCTACTCAAAATAAAAAAATATTTAAAGAATGATGTAAACATTAAAAGAAATTTATTTTCTCCTGTTGGAATTGACTGCAAAGTAAAAAAAAGAAAAATGACATAAATGCAGCAGGTACTTATTTTTTTCTATTAAATAAAAGTATACAAAATAAGCAAGTTTTTCATTCTTTTGTAGTGAAAGTTCATTTGCCTACATGTTATTGAATATTTTTAGACTTTTCTTAACAAGAGTTGTATGCCTGCTTGGCTAAGTCATCAATCTTCCTCTTTATTTTTCTCCCATTGGGTTTTATGCTAATGGAGTTGGCCCAGTCCATTTCCTTCTTTCATTCATAATGAGTTTTGAAAATTAGCCAGAGTTTTGTTTTAGTGTTGTGTTCATTTGTTGTTCATTGACTTAGGCTTGGGCTTCTGTTGGAAGGTATGTTAACAAAAACAGGTAGCGGGATGTTACAGAAAAGAAGGTGAAGGCTCATGAACGGACAATAACTAGGAAGAGATAATTTGCAATTTATCAAGGAGGTACAGCTTGTACCTCACTGTGAACCCGCCATCTTTTCTTACAACCTATTCAAAACACACACACACGCACACATGCATGCAAACAGGCATACATAGCTTCTTAGGGTAAATGAAAGATAATTCAGTATTTTCTCCCACATCTATGATTATTACACTAGAACTGCTACAATTACAACATGTGGTGAAAATAATTGCTGTGACCACATAGCATAAGAATGTCTCCCTTTACATGAATGATTGTGTTGGGTTGTATGACTGAGAATTTAGGGTTTGGAAATAAAACATATGTAGTTATGTTTTTGCCTGTTTATAGACACAGGCTTTTATCCATGCGTGTATTCACTGTTTCACAACAGTTACTATTAAGTGTCAGAAAAAGCGAAGATTAGGGGATTCCTACTGCTTTAAGAGAAGCTCCAAACAGTAACTATGAAAGGAGTGAAGCAGAGCCAAATATTATTCAATATGAAAATGTTCCTAAGTCAAGAGAAGTACATGGAAACCGTGAGGGCAAAGTTAATGGCAGCGGCGGTACTTGTTAAAACGGTGAGACTCTGAAAAAATTACAAAGTGAGCCTGGGAATTTTCATCTATTGGTACCTAAGCAGCAGACAACAAAGATTAGTGATAAAAAGTTAGAGTGTCCATAACTGAGATGTTACTTTTAACTACAGTGACGAAGATTGCTACTCAACTTGTGGTCTACCAGTCGGTGGTATGGGTACCACCTTAGAGCTTCCTACAAATGCAGAAAATCTGCGCCCATGAAGGTCTACTCAATCAGAATCTGCATTTTAACAGGGTTCCCAGGGGATTTATGTGTACTGTCCATTTGCTGGTTTTAGATCCTTGTGTACCCAGCCTACCTTTCTGGTTGCTATCATGGGGCCTAGAAGGATCTGCTCTTAATAAAGACTTTGAAGACACAGACATATGTTACACACTTGGGACCCTGAACAGGGACTGTCATAACTTAATAACTGACAGGAAATCAAGTTCAATAGATACCAAGATAATAAATATAATATCTGCAACTCAATTGGAATTACTAATTAAACTTTTCAGTGACTTATAAGGCATTTAAACATTTTTATGGTATTATGAATTGTCTTCAACTTCCTGTTTACTAAATTATAATCCTTGAGATTGTCATGATAATCACTACTAGTTATTATTTACTATGCATTAGGAAACCTTTCTCTCTGATTCTCTCCTTGCAACTTTATAAGAGACCCCTGGTGATGCCGTGGTTAAGAGCTTGCCTGCTAGCCAAAAGCGTGACAGTTCAAATCCACCAGCTGCTCCTTGGAAATCCTATGGGGCAGTTCTGCTCTGTCCTATAGGGTTGCTGAGTTGGAATCAACTTGATGGCAACAGGTTTGGTTTGGTTTTTTGTACCAGGTTTGTGGAATTGGAAACTGAGGCTTATGAGTTTAATAACCTGTCCCAAATCATAGGTAATAAGTAAACAGAAAGGGAAAGAGCCTGAATTCAAACCTAGGTCTAAATTATTCCAAAATCCATATTTGAACCTGCCTGGGTAAAGACTTTAGAAGTTTTTAGATGAAATTCTTGAGAAAAGTCTGGAAAACCAACTCTATTTCACTATAAAATATTTCATCTGAGTTTTTTTTTCTCCCTACACTCTCACTTAAACAGAGAGTACATTTATTTTAATTTGTAAGATGATGTATTCTGATTTCATTCGATAAGTTTATCTCCGTAGTGATTAAATCTATCACTGTTGATCAAACCTGTAAGGTGATTAATGTCAAATGTGAAAACAAAGTAACTCGGCTCATATAAAACCAAACCTGCTGCCATCGAGTCAATTCCAACTCATAGCAACCATATAGGGCAGAGTAGAACTGCCCCCATAGGGTTTCCAAGGAGCAGCTGGTGGATTCGAACTGTTGACTTTCACTGTGCCACCAGGGCTCCAGTTAGGTTGAGTAAAATTGGGGGAAAACAGTTGTTTTATTTTTTTAATTACATAATTTCTTTTGAGCAGCTGATGAGTTCACGAAATAAAGCAAAAAGCTGCATCAAATAAAGCTGCAAGGCCATAAATTCTAACCAGCTCTCCTCTGTCAACCTGACTTCATCAGAGGTTGCTCACCCGTCAGGCTCAGATGCCTTTAATCACAAGACAAACCATGTAGCTCAAATTATATAATAACAACACAGAGCCTTCTAGGTCAGCAGCCTGAAGCACTACTCCACAGTCAATTTTAACGACATTCTATAAGGCAAATAAGGAGGGTAAGACATTACCATCGATGTGCAAAAGAGCCTGCCAGAGGAATGTTTTTAAGGATATGCCCTCTACTCTGTGAGATATTCTTAGTCCTTAGTTTCCTCTAATAATTATTATTCATGCTACGTTAGAAGAAAAAAAAAAAAGGTAGGTTTCTTAAATCCACTTATTAGATAAAAATGGTGAAAGTGAAGCATGGAGCGGTAGTGAACAGAATGACTTGTATTTGTCAACTTTCTCCAATGCATTTAAACCTTAGATAATCCCTAAAGGAGACTATTTTGAGACTTTGATAATTTTTCTTCCCTAACATAATAACGGAGCTCTGGGGGCGCAGTGGTTAAGTGTTCGACTGCTAACCGAATCCATCAGCCGCTCCTTGGAAACCCTATGGGGCAGTTCTGCTCTGTCCTATAGGGTCACTATGAGTTGCAATCGATGAGGGCAATGAGTTTGGTTTGGTTTAACATAATAATAAAATTCCCCTCACATTAGCATAATGATTTAGGGTTTACACTGTACACTTAAGGTTTATTTCCTCCTCATACCAACCTGGGAACTATTACTGTCATTTTAGAGATTAGAAAAGCAACGTTTGGAGAGGTTATAAATTAACTGCCCAAGGTTACATAGCTAGTAAGTGATAAAGGCTTCTAGTTTTGTTCCCCACACTCTCAAACCTTCCTGCCTCCCAACTTGCAAGACCACAAATGTTTAGCCTAGAAGTGGTAAGTATTCTGGCCTTGTCTCCACAATTCTTTGTATAGGCTTGTCCCGTTTGAAATTTGACTCAAGTAAATGAACACACACTACTGAATTTCTAAGGCTCAGTGGATACAAAGGTGACAAACAAAATGCTTGCACTCAAAAGCTTTCTCATCTTGTGGAAGAAGAAGATACATAAACCATACACCGCAGGTTACTCCCTCACTTCCTTTGTCACGCCCTTCTAAAAACGCAAGTGAAAATGCAAATGTAAAAGCCCTTGAATAGCACACTTCAGATAAGTGAAATGTGTGGTATACAAATTATATCTCAGGAAGCTGCTACTAAAAAAAAAAAGTCATACAAACAAATTCTTAAGGAGGAGATTCTTGCTTCAAAAAGTTAAGATGATAAAATCATTAATTCCTCCTTGACCTTGGCCCTGCTTTTTTTTTTTTTTTTTTTAGTAATTTTTACTGTGCTTTAAGTGAAAGTTTACAAATCGAGTCAGTCTGTCACATGTAAGCTTATATATACCTTACTCCATACTCCCACTTACTCTCCCCCTATTGAGTCAGCCTGATCCTTCCTTCCGTGACAATTTTGCCAGTTTCTAACCCTCTCTACCCTCCTCTCTCTCCTCCAGACAGGAGATGCCAACACAGTCTCAAGTGTCCACCTGATACAAGTAGCTCACTCTTCATCAGCATCTCTCTCCAACACATTGTCCAGTCCCTTCCATGTCTGATTAGCTGTCTTCGGGAATGGTTCTTGTCCTGGGCCAACAGACGGTTTGGGGACCATGACTGCCGGGATTCCTCTAGTCTCAGTCAGACCATTAAGTCTGGTCTTTTTATGAGAATCTGGGGTCTGCAACCCACTGTTCTCCTGCACCCTCAGGGGTTCTCTGTTGTGCTCCCTGTCAGGGCAGACATCGGTTGTGGCCGGGCACCATCTAGTTCTTCTGGTCTCAGGATGATGTAAGTTTCAGGTTCATGTGGCCCTTTCTGTCTTTTGGGCTCATAGTTATCATGTGACCTTGGTGTTCTTCATTCTCCTTTGATCCAGGTGGGTTGAGACCAATTGATGCATCTTAGATGGCTGCTGTTAGCATTTAAGACCCCAGATGCCACATTTCAAAGTGGGATACAGAATGTTTTCATAACAGAATTATTTTGCCAATTGACTTAGAAGTCCCCTTAAGCCATAGTCCCCAAACCCCTGCCCTTGCTCTGCTGACCTTCGAAACATTCAGTTTATCCCAGAAACTTCTTTGTTTTTGGTCCAGTCCAGTTGAGCTGGAATTCCATATATTGAGTATTGTCCTTCCCTTCACCTAAAGTAGTTCTTATCTACTAACTAATCAGTAAATAACCCTCTCCCACCCTCCCTCCCTCCCCCCCTCGTAACCACAAAAGTATGTGTTCTTCTCAGTTTATACTATTTCTCAAGATCTTATAATAGTACTCTTATACAATATTTGTCCTTTTGCCTCTGACTAATTTCACTCAGCATAATGCCTTCCAGGTTCCTCCATGTTATGAAATGTTTCACAGATTCGTCACTGTTCTTTATCGATGCGTAGTATTCCATTGTGTGAATATACCACAATTTATTTAACCATTCATCCATTGATGGACACCTTGGTTGCTTCCAGCTTTTTGCTATTGTAAGCAGAGCTGCAATAAACATGGGTGTGCATATATTTGTTTGTGTAAAGACTCTTATTCCTCTAGGATATATTCCAAAGAGTGGAATTTCTGGGTTGTATGGTAGTTCTAACTTTTTAAGAAAACGCCAGGTAGATTTCCAAAGTGGTTGTACCATTTTACATTCCCACCAGCAGTGCATGAGTTCCAATCTCTCCGCAGCCTCTCCAACATTTATTATTTTGTGGTTTTTGGATTAATGCCAGCCTTGTTGGCATGAGATGGAATCTCATCGTAGTTTTAATTTGCATTTCTCTAATGGCTAATGATCGAGAGCATTTTCTCATATATCTGTTAGCTGCCTGAATATCTTCTTTAGTGAAGTGCGTGTTCATATCCTTTGCCCACTTTTTGATTGGGTTGTTTGTCTTTTTGTGATTCAGTTTTAACAAAATCATATAGATTTTAGAGATCAGGCGCTGGTCAGAGATGTCATAGCTGAAAATTCTTTCCCAATCTGTAGGTGGTCTTTTTACTCTTTTGGTGAAGTCTTTAGATGAGCATAGGTGTTTGATTTTTAGGAGCTCCCAGTTATCGGGTTTCTCTTCGTCATTTTTGGTAATGTTTTGTATTCTGTTTATGCCTAGTATTAGGGCTCCTAAGGTTGTCCCTATTTTTTCTCCCATGATCTTTATCGTTTTAGTCTTTATGTTTAGGTCTTTGATCCATTTGGAGTTAGTTTTTGTGCATGGTGTGAGGTATGGGTCCTGTTTCATTTTTTTGCAAATGGATATCCAGTTATGCCAGCACCATTTGTTAAAAAGACTATCTTTTCCCCAATTAACTGACACTGGGCCTTTGTCAAGTATCAGCTGCTCGTATGTGGATGGATTTATATCTGGGTTCTCAATTCTGTTCCATTGGTCTCTGTGCCTGTTGGTGTACCAGTACCAGGCTGTTTTGACTACTGTGGCTGTATAATAGGTTCTGAAATCAGGTAGAGTGAGGCCTCCCACTTTCTTCTTCTTTTTCAGTAATGCTTTGCTTATCTGAGGCTTCTCTCCCTTCCACATGAAGTTGGTGATTTGTTTCTCCATCACATTAAAAAATGTCTTTGGAATTTGGATCAGAAGTGCATTGTATGTGTAGATGGCTTTTGGTAGAATAGACATTTTTACTATGTTAAGTCTTCCTATCCATGAGCAAGGTATGTTTTTCCACTTATGTAGGTCCTTTTTAGTTTCTTGCACTAGTACTTTGTAGTTTTCTTTGTATAGGTCTTTTACATCTTTGGTAAGGTTTATTCCTAATTATTTTATCTTCTTGGGGACTACCGTGAATGGTATTGATTTGGTGATTTTCTCTTCGATGTTCTTTTTGTTGATGTAGAGGAATCCAAATGATTTTTGTATGTTTATCTTATAACCTGAGACTCTGCCGAACTCTTCTATTAGTTTCAGTAGTTTTCTGGAGGATTCCTTAGGGTTTTCTGTGTATAAGATCATGTCATCTGCAAATAGAGATAATTTTACTTCCTCCTTGCCAATCAGCATGCCCTTTATTTCTTTGTCTAGCCTAATTGCTCTGGCTAGGACCTCTAGCACAATGTTGAATAAGAGTAGTAATAAAGGGCATCCTTGTCTGGTTCCCATTCTCAAGGGAAATGCTTTCAGGCTCTCTCCATTTAGAATGATGTCGGCTGTTGGCTTTGTATAGATGCCCTTTATTATGTTGAGGAAATTTCCTTCAATTCCTATTTTGCTGAGAGTTTTTATTATAAATGGGTGCTGGACTTTGTCAAATGCCTTTACTGCACCATTTGATAAGATCATGTGGTTTTTGTCTTTTGTTTTATTTATATGGTGGATTACATTAATGGTTTTTCTAATATTAAACCAGCCTTGCATTAAAAAAAAAGGATTTATACCAGGTATAAAAAAAAAAAATTTTTTTTTTATACCTGGCATAAATCCCACTTGGTCGTGGTGGATTATTTTTTTGATATGTTGTTGAATTCTATTGGCTAGAATTTTGTTGAGGATTTTTGCATCTATGTTCATGAGGGATATACGTCTGCAATTTTCTTTTTTTTGTGGTGTCTTTTTTTTTTTTTTTTTTTTTACCTGGTTTTGGTATCAGGGAGATGGTAGCTTCATAGAATGAGTTAGGTAGTATTCTGTCATTTTCTATGCTTTGAAATACCTTTAGTAGTAGTGATGTTAACTCTTTTCTGAAAGTTTGGTAGAACTCTGCAGTAAAGCCATCCGGACCAGGGCTTTTTTTTTGTTGGGAGTTTTTTGATTACCGTTTCAATCTCTTTTTTTGTTATGGGTCTATTTAGTTGTTCTACTTCTGATTGTGTTAGTTTAGGTAGGTAGTGTTTTTCCAGGAATTCATCCATTTCTTCTAGGTTTGCAAATTTGTGACAGTACAATTTTTCGTAATAATCTGATATGAGTCTTTTAATTTCAGTTGGGTCTGTTGTGACTTGGCCCATCTTGTTTCTTATTCGGGTTACTTGTTTCCTTTCCTGTATTCCTTTAGTCAGTCTGGCCAATGGTTTATCAATTTTGTTAATTTTTTCAAAGAACCAGCTTTTGGCTTTGTTAATTTTTTCAATTGTTTTTCTGTTCTCTAATTCATTTAGTTCAGCTCTAATTTTTATTATTTGTTTTCTTCTGGTGCCTGATGGATTCTTTTGTTACTCACTTTCTATTTATTCAAGTTGTAGGGACAGTTCTCTGATTTTGGCTCTTTCTTCTTTATGTATGTGTGCATTTATTGATATAAATTCACCTCTGAGCACTGCTTTTGCTGTGTCCCAGAGGTTTTGCTAAGAAGTGTTTTCATTCTCATTGCATTCTATGAATTTCTTTATTCCCTCCTTAATGTCTTCTATAACCCAGTCTTTTTTCAGGAGGGTATTGTTCATTTTCCAAGTATTTGATTTCTTTTCCCTAATTGTTCTGTTATTGATTTCCCCTTTTATGGCCTTGTAGTCTGAGAAGATGCTTTGTAATGTTTCAATGTTTTGGATTCTACAAAGGTTTGTTTTATGACCTAATATGTGATCTATTCTAGAGAATGTTCCATGTGCGCTAGAAAAAAAAGTATACTTTGCAGCTGTTGGGTGGAGTGTTCTGTATAAGTCTATGAGGTCAAGTTGGGTGATTGTAGCAATTAGGTCTCCCATGTCTCTATTGATCTTCTTACTGGAAGTCCTGTCCTTCTCCAAATGTGGGGTGTTGAAGTCTCCTACTATAATTGTGGAGGGGTCTATCTCACTTTAGAGTTCTGTTAAAGTTTGTTTTATGTATCTTGCAGCCCGGTCATTGGGTGCATAAATATTTAATATGGTTATATCTTACTGGTCTATTGTCCCTTTAATCGTTATGTAGTGTCCTTCTTTATCCTCCTGCGGTGGATTTAAATTTAAAGTCTATTTTGTCAGAAATTAATATCGCTACTCCTGCTCTTTTTTGCTTGTTGTTTGCTTGATATATATTTTCCCATCCTTTGAGTTCTAGTTTGTTTGTGTCTCTAAGTCTAAGGTGTGTCTCTTGTAGGCAGCATATAGACGGATCGTGTTTCTTTATCCAGTCTGAGACTCTCTGTCTCTTTATTGGTGCATTTAGTCCAGTTACATTTAGCATAATTATAGATAAGTATGTGCTTAGTGCTGTCATTTTGATGCCTTTTTGTGTGTGTTGTTGACAATTTCATTTTTCCACTTACTTTTTTGTGCTGAGACGTTTTTCTTTGTAAAGTGTGTGTTCCTCATTTTCGTAGTAGTTGACTTGATGTTTGCTGAGTCGTTATGTTTTTCTTGGTTTTTATTTTGAGGTATGGAGTTGTTATACCTCTTTGTGGTTACCTTAATATTTACCCCTATTTTTCTAAGTAAAAACCTAACTTGTATTGTCCTATATCGCCTTGTTTCCCTCTCCATATGGCAGTTCTATGCCTCCTGTATTTAGTCCCTCTTTTTGATTATTGTGATCTTTTACCTATTGACTTCAATGATTCCCTCTTTTGAGCGTTTTTTCTTTTTAAAATTAATCTTAATTTGTTTTTGTGATTTCCCTATTTGAGTTGATATCAGGATGTTCTGTTCTGTGACCTTGTGTTGTGCTGGCATCTGATATTATTGTGATATTATTGGTTTTCTGACCAATTTCTTTTAGTATTTCTTGTAGCTTTGGTTTAGTTTTTGCAAATTCTCTAAGCTTGTGTTTATCTGTAAATGTCTTAATTTCACCTTCATATTTGAGAGAGAGTTTTGCTGGATATATGATCCTTGGCCAGCAGTTTTTCTCCTTCAGTGCTCTATATATGTCATCCCATTGCCTTCTTGACTGCATGGTTTCTGCTGAGTAAATCTGAACTTATTCTTATCAATTCTGCTTTGTAGGAGACCTTTCTTTTATCCCTGGCTGCTTTTAAAATTTTCTCTTTATCTTTGGTTTTGGCAAGTTTGATGATAATATGTCTTGGTGATTTTCTTTTTGGATCAATCTTATGTGGGGTTCGATGAGCATTTTGGATAGATATCCTTTCGTCTTTCATGATGTCAGGGAAGTTTTCTGCCAACAGATCTTCAACTATTCTCTTTGTATTTTCTGTTATCCCTCCCTGTTCTGGAACTCCAATCACACACAAGTTATTCTTCTTGATAGAGTTCCACATGATTCTTAGGGTTTCTTCATTTTTTTAAATTCTTTTATCTGAAGTTTTTTCAGCTATATTGGTGTCAGTTCCCTTGTTCTCCATATCCCCCACTCTGCATTCCAATTGCTCGAGTCTGCTCCTCTGACTTCCTATTGAGTTGTCCAATTCTGTAATTTTACTATTAATCTTTTGGATTTCTGAATGCTGTCTCTCTATGGATTCTTGTAGCTTATTAATTGTTCCACTATGTTCTTGAATAATTCTTTTGATTTCTTTAACTGCTTTATCAGTGTGTTCCTTGGTTTTTTCTGTAGATTGCCTTATTTCATTTCTGAGGTCATCCCTGGTGTCTTGAAGCATTCTGTAAATTAGTTTTTTATATTCTGCATCTGGCAATTCCAGGATTGTATCTTCATTTGGGAAAGATTTTGATTCTTTAGTTTGGGGATTTGTAGAAGCAATCATGGTCTGCTTCTTTATGTGGTTTGATATCGACTGCTGTCTCTGAGCCATCTCTAAGATATTGTAGTGATTTATTCTATATTTGCTCACTGAGTCTTATTTTGTTTTTTTTTTTTTCTTTCAATATACATAGATGGGCTACTAGATTGCCCTGTCTTGTTTGTTTTAGCCCTTGAATCACTTATGTCCTATTACCAGCTGGTTTGGGCTGTTACCAGATATATAATCCTAAGAGTCCATTCACTATTCTTGAGTAGAATCTGATTTTGTGTCACCAAGTGTGTGGTGCAGACTGTCACCTATTCACCTAGAGAAGTAGTGGTGATAGTTGTGTGCACCAGATTCTAGTAGCAGCAGGGGTTCACACTTCAGGGGGAGCAGGATGCTGACAGCCTTCCCCGAAGTGCCAGTGAGGTAGGTGTGTCTCTATTCCTAAAGCACTTTGGTGGGTGGGCTCTGCAGCTGTACCTTAGGCACCCAATGCAAGTACCTCTACAGATTGGTAGATGTCACCCTCCTTAGACCCTTACTGCAGGAGGCTAGGTGGTCTGGGGGGAGCTTCATCCCTCAGTTCCCTGTTGTGGGTCAGTGAGGGCTCTGTTGAATATGCAGAGATATCAGACCTGGGAAACTTGTCTTTCCAGTAATCTGCTAAAACAATTACAGTCAGATCCCTATCAGAATTGCCTTTGCATTATAATAGCCACCTTGTTCCCTGTAGGGATGAAAGCCCAAGACTGTGGATCACATATGTTTGGCTGGAGCTGGTTCTGTATTTTTAGTCCAATTAGGCAAGGATTTTTGGTCCCTGGGTTTTTTGTAGCTGCTCCTCTCAGGCCAGGAGAATGGGTTAGGAAAAGACCAAAAAAGAAAGAAAAACTGCAGAGCACTTCACTCTCTGGCTCAGGAAATTCCAATGTTAATGAAGCCGCCTGGGAAGGGGAGGGGAGGGTTCAGATAAATAGGAGAGAGTAGCATCCCGGAATACAGACAAAGTTACTTATCTTGCTTGGGATGACTGTTTTACCTGAGATTCCAGAGGGGCACATCGACTGTGTGTGCTGCCTGGGTAGAGATTGCCCCCGAGGGTTAGGCCCCCGTCCTGTACTTGCGCTGTCTCAGAAGCCGTGGTTAGTTCTTCTGCTCCTAGTCCAAAGCCCAGTGCCAAGGTTTCCTGGCTGGGATGCTTCACTCCCAGCTCCAAAACCAGTCGCTGCTTCCCGGTGTCTTCTCCTCCTGTCAGCTGCGCTGCCTGCGTGCACTGGCTGGGCTTCCTCCGAGGTCACTTCTGTGGGCTAGGGCTGCGTCCTGTGTTTGTGCCGTCTCAGGATGCCATGCTCAGCTCCCCTGCGTCCAGTCCAAAGCCTGGCATCAAGGTTTCCTGACTGGGGCGCTGGCTCCAGGCTCCAAAAAACAGTCGCTGCTTCCCCACGGTTGTTCGTTCTCAGTCTCTGTCACTCAGGTCAACTCTTTAGATCTGTGTTTGATGGTCAGGGTTCATAGGTTGTCATGTATGTGATTGATCCACTTGTTTTTCCGAGTCTTTGTTGCAAGAGGGATCCGAGGTAGCTTCTATCTAGTCAGCCATCTTGGCCCCCTTGGCCCTCCTTTTTGATAACACGATCTCAGCATTTTGCAATGGCATTTTTATATTATACATATATTGTTAACCTATTATCAATAAGCATCTGATCAAAGTTACAAATGCTATACTTGTGGCTGCCTAATTTCATTGTTATTTAAATTTTATTAAATTTTTGAGGTTTAAGTTTCTTAACATAAATACTATACATAAATAGCTATATTTAGTGTCTAGGGGCTCAATATATACATTTTTGAATAAACAAAGAAAATTCTTTCTTTTAGCCTATAAGTTCCAAAAAAAATAAGTTCCTAGAGGACAGAAATGCTAGATTGGTTTATGGCTCTATCACCAACTCTATGCTGCCCCAAGGATGTTTATAGAGCTGTGAAGGTTAGAGCTGTGCCTCCTTTGTTTTACGTCTTACGATTTGGCCTTACTGAGAGTGGAATTTCTGGTGAAAAGCCTTGCCATTGTCTTTGAGCAAATTTTGGTCAGATTTCTAACATGCCTAGTCATGGATACCATTTCCAAGTGCACGTAGACAAATACCTGGATGAATACTATTCACCCGCCCCTCCACATGGTCTGCTTTGGTTACCTCACTGCCAGGCAATGTTCCTGTCTCAGCATTATCATCCAAGTGACATACTCATTATGATCCTGCAGCTGAGAACTCCTGATTAAAAATACGTGTACTTTTTAAAATGCATTTAAATACTTCTAGACCTTTGTCTTCCTACAATGTAGCAATAAGTTTTAGAACCAAGCCTCTCTGATCTTCATCCTAAAAATTATCACAATAATCAACATCTCAATGTGTTGATTTCTTACATTTAAAACTAAGAATGCAAAAATCACAACTGAAGTAAACCATTTATTCTAATAACATAGATATTTTAATTACCTTCTAGTGCATATTTCATATCCTGAGCAAAAAGGGTCCACATAATTTCAGCACTTACTTTTCCCATGTTCAGTTCTTGAGGAAACCTAAAGCCAAACACATTTTATTAGTGCAGTAGAGAGAGGAATGTGCTTAAAATACCACCACCAAACAACATCATTTCACATATATATCACAGTTATTATATGTACATATATTATAGTTATAACCATAGTGTATGCTATATTAGGATAGTTATTATATAGTACATATTTCCAGTTATGAAATTTCATAGGTAGGAAAAAAGCTACACACCAGGGTATGGTGATAAAAAATTTTTAGTGGCAGGAAAACAGCTCCATTACATGATCGCCAAATTAATGGTGCCTGGGGCTCCAGATGGATATCTTTTGCTTATTTGTTTGTGTCTGAAGAACCCCTTCAGTTTTATGAAATACTCCATCTTCCTATATCTGCATCTAATCTGTGTAACAGATAACATGTAATACTAAAAACAAAAACAAAAAAAAACACCCACATCTCCCATTCATCCCTGAGCCACTTTCCTCAAAACAGCCTTGAGTGTATCCATTCTCTATTCCCTTAGGGTGAGTTAAGAAAAGCTCCTCAGTCACTCTGGTAAAATGTGCCCTGGTGGACCCATCCATTAGGATTCTAGAACTCCTAGGCAGGTCTGTGGCTTTAGACCAAACAAACTTAGGATAAAGACAAGATTCCTACTGCTGTGGAATATGTATTCTCTTTGCATTTTCTATCTCATGATAAATTTCCTAGTAATATAAGTCCAGTCAACATGATGTACTTTTCATTATGTTGTAAATATCCACCCTGTGCATCATGTAAGTCTTTTCTGCTCCAACAAATAAAATTATACACCTATATGTACACACAGCATGTAAATCTTTTCTGCTCTAACAAATGAATAAATATTATAAAAAACCAAACCCTTTGCTGTTGAGTCGATTCTGACTCAGAGCAACCCTGTAGGACAGAGTAGAACTGCCCCAGAGGGTTTCCAAGGAGTGGCTGGTGGATTTGAACTGCCAACCTATTGGTTTGCAGCCTGAGCTCTTAACCACTGTGGCTCCAAATAAACATTATACACACATATAAATACAGGAAATGTATACAAGAATAATTTATATAAATATATTTATGTAATTTAATTATATATTTATATATATATATGCACACCCAAACACACACACATATAAAAATTATTCTCAAACTCATTTATATTTTTAGGTCCAAATCAAAAAGAGTACTACCTTGTCTTAAAAACCCCTGAATGAAATAAAAAGTGGCCTAAATAAATATGATCTCAAATAAGAAAAGACCACTAATACCAACAGAGACTATGCTAGCCCAGCTTTCCACCAAAAGCAGGATAGGTTTCATCAGGATCTCTTGTTGATTTCTATCCATCAATTTGTCTAATAGTGTCCAATTATATTTTAAAAATTTAGTTCTATTTAAATCTAGAGCTGTACATTTTTAAATAATACTCAGAACTCAATCTTATGACCAAAAAATTTAGTAAAACTTATACTTGATCAAAATTAAAATCTGTTCCTTGAAATACGCTGCTGAAAAAATGAAAAGAAGCCACAGATTGGGGAAAAAAATATTCGCAAAATACGTATCAGATAAAAGATTAGTATTCGGAACATATAAATTACTCTCAAACTCAGTAATAAGAAAAAAAATAGCCCAATTCAAAATGGGCAAATAATTTGAAGGCTATTTTAATGAACAAGATGAGTAGATGATGAAAACATGAAAATATGCTGACCATTGTTAGTCATTAAGGAATTGCAAATCAAAACTACAATGTGACACTACTACATGTTTGTTAAAAGAGCTAAAAACAAACAAAAACTGACAAATCAAGGGCTGACAAAGAGGCAGAGCAATGGGAAGTCTCATACCTTGTTAATGAGCATGCAAAATGTTAGTTACGTTCAAAAAGAGTTTGGCAATTTCTTACGGAATTAAATATCTTATTGTTAATTAGTTGCTGTCGAGACCATTTCAACTCACGGCAACCACACGTGTGCAGAGTAGAACTGCTTTATAAGATTTTCAAGTCTGTGGCCTTTCAGAAGCAGATCACCAGGCCTGTCTTCCAAGGTGCCTCTGGGTGGATTCCAACCACCAACCTTTCGGCTAGTAGTCAAGTGCTTAACATTTTGTACCATTCAAGGACTCCAAGTTAAATATACATTTACTCTATCACCCATATTCTCATTACTATGTATTTACCCAAGAGAAAATGAAAAGCTGTATACAAGTGTTTACAGTGACTTAATTCATAATTGCCCAACTAGTTTTTTTTTAGAAACAATCAATGTCTTTGAGTTGACAAATGGATAAACAAACTATTATAGATCCATACAATGAAAAGCTACTAGCGGTGAAAAGGAATAAACTACTGGTAAATGCAACAATGTGAATGAGTATCAGATAAATTACGCTAAATGAAAGCAATCAGACTCAAAGGTTGTATACTGAATGGTTCCATTTATACTACATTACTGAAAAGATGAAAACGTAAGGAGAGAAAACATCTGTGGCTGCGAGGGGTTGGAGATGGGGAGAGAGGTTGACTATAAGGGAGCATGAAGAAATGTTTGGTGTGATGGAAACATTCTGCATTAATTTTGGTAGCATTTCCTTGCCCATATGTTTTTTGTTGAGTGAACCCTGTTGAGCAGTGGTTAAGCACTTGGCTACTAACCAAAAAGTTGGCAGTTAGAGACCACCAGCCACTCCTCAGGAGAAAGATGTGGCAGTCAGCTTCCATAAAGAGTTAGACTTGGAAGCCTATGGGGAAGTTCTACTCTCCCCTACAGGGTTACAGAGTTGGAATCAACTTGACGGCAGTGGGTTTTTGGCTTTTATGTTTTGTTTTCTGTTTCACAATTTTTGCTTGTGGAATCACCACGAGCTGGAATGGACTCCGGGGCAACTAACAACAACGACACCTTTTACTTTCTTTGGGTTTAATTTTTTCTTCTTTTCTTTCTGTCTTCTTATGAAGGTGTTATGGATTGAATTGTGTTCCCCCAAAATACGTGTTGTAAATTCTAACTCCTATAGGGTCGCCGTGAGTTGGAATTGACGGGAATGGGTTTTTTTTTTTTTTTTTTAAATACCTGTGGATGTAATTCCACTTAGAAATAGGGTTTTCTTTGTTATGTTACTGAGGCCACATCAGTGTAGGGTGTGTCTAAAACCGACCACTTTTGAGATATAAAAAGAGAAGATTGGGCTCAGAAGCAAGGAGCCAAGCATAAATGGGGGAAAGATAGATGCCAGGTGGTGATCTCTAAGGAGTACTGAGAATGCTAGACAAACTGAGAGAAGGATTTTCTTCCAGAGTGGACAGAGAGAGTCTTCCCCTAGAGCCAGCACCCTGAACTTGAACTTCTAGCCTTCCATACTGTGAGAAAATAAATTTGTTTCTCAAAGCCACTCTCTTGTGGCATTTCTGTTACAGCACCACTAGATAACTAAGACTTATATTTAAGTATTTGATTTTTGGTTGTTCTTCCTTTCTAACGCTTATAATATTTAAGGTACAAACTCCTTTTAGGAATTTCTTTTACCTGTATCCTAAAAAATTGGTATGCATTTTCATTATTAATGCAATCAAATTATTTCTCACTTTTAACCATAATTTTGTAACTTTCAATTATTTGGGGATTTCTTAAGTATCTTTTTTGTTACTGAGTTTTGCCTTAATTAGACTAAAGCCAAGGAACATATTCTGAATGATTTCAGTCTTTTGAAATTTGTTGAAACTTTTACATCCTAATGTGTAGTTCGAGGGCACTGGGTTCTGGGCTAGCATGTAGTTAATTTTGATAAATATTTTATTCACTTTCTATCTTCTTATCTGCTTAAGCACTATTTGGTCATTTTCTTCTGGACTGTCTTCATGCCTCCTAGTTCTCTCTTCAGTTGCGTGTAATCTATTGTTAAATTCGTAAAACAAGTCACTCCATTTGTAGTAATTTTTATTCTAGAATTTTCTTCTGATCGTTATAACAGTTTCCAGTTCATGGCTGAGTTTTCCATTTTGTTAATTTCTTAGCTTTATTAATAGTAGTTACTATAAAGTCTGAGTCTATAAATTACATTATATTAATTTATTATAATGCCTGATTGCTTTTTGATTGAATGCAAGACATTTTGTGTGTAAAAATTGTATATATAGTTTGAATCTCTGGGTGATATCAGTAGTCCTCCGAAAAGGATTGATTTTACTTCTGGTGTGTCTTAGGGTTGGCAGTTAGGGATTCTGCTCATTTTGTTCACATTTATGTCTAGAATGTAGCCCATCAGTGGCCCCAGTTGTATATCTGGGATGTTTACCAGAACCCCACCATTACAGGCCTTGAGTTCCAGGTAGTCCCCTGTTCCTGTATGCAGCTGCTCAGTTTCTCAGCTGCTGCTTTCTGTCTAGCTTCTCAGGCTCTCAGTCTTTGCTTTCAAATGCAAAGTCTAATGTAAAAGAAGAAATATATATATATATATATATATTTACTTAAAAACTGTGAAAAGTCCCATGAAGAAAACTACAGGGTAAAAAGATAAGAGATAGTTACATGAAACAGACTGGTTTTGGTATACATGAAGGATTTTGGAAAAATAGCATAACAACTCTTCATCGTTGGTTATCACTGGCTGAGACGGCAGTTTATCTGCAGTGGAGGATCATCACTCCTGTGGTCTCTACAGAAACGGGAAGCAGCAGCATGTAGCAGGAAACCTGGTGGATGCTGTAAGTGATGGTGGCTGCTATGACACCAGAGGGAACAGAAAAGGAGCAACAAGGGGAATAGAAAGAGAGAGAACAGAAAAGGAGAATAAAGAACGCTGACGGTAGCTGAGAGGATACTCAGAATCTAGGGATACTAGAGAGCAGGAGCAAAAAGAGCCGAAGATAGTCCACTAAGTGATTGTTTTTCTATTCCATTTTCTACTGTAAGGTTGATGAGCCTTCCAGAAACATAGGTGGCAATTAAAAGGAGCACATTATAACCGAAAGTGAAAATTAACTGAACACAATAAAGCTAGGAGTGTCTGATGCAGAAGAAATTACTGGCGCAGTTATTCGCAGGAGTAAGAAAGTAAGATCTAGGTATCCTTTGAAGGACTATAAAGATTAATTGGCAGAAGAGATTGCTGGGCACCCCAGTTAATGGCTGTAATTACCATAAGAAAAGACTTTGAAAGTAACTTCTAAAACATTTTTTCTTTATCTAGAAGCTTCAATCAGAGAACTTCAAAACACAGAATCTAAAAATAAGATGTTAGTCCCGGGGTTTTCTCAGTTGCATAATCACTGTTAAGTTTGATTTTCATTCCTGAAAAACTGTGGTTCAAGGAGTTTCATCACCAACAAGATGGCAAAACCTAAGTGAAACCAAATAATCATCTAAAATAAAAATGACCAACTGGTAAATATATTAAACACATGTAACAGACAGAGGAATACTATTATTATTATTATTATAAAAAGAACTGTTAGTAATCTATAGGAGAAAGATGATTACTAGAAAAGTTGGCTGAGATGAATGTTGTTGTGTGCCACTGAGTCGACTCTGTCTCACAGTGACCTTGTAGGACAGAACAGAACTGGCCACAGAGTTTCCTAGGCTGTAATCTTTATGGGAGCAGATCACCAGGTCTTTTCTCCTGAGAAGCTGCTGCTAGGTTTGAACCACTGAACTTTTGGTTAGCAACTGAGCAATTAACCATTGTACCATCAGTGTTCCTTATTAGATGAATAGACCAAAAAAAAAAAAAGTACAATAAGCATAGGAAAAAGTACAGTATAAGGACTGTAAGCTGTGTCATAGCTCATTAAGATTTGTGGTAGTGTTTTTGTACTGTAAAAATTTCACAGATTTCACTCCTGATGCAAGATTTAACTTAGCTGATAGGATTTCACTGACATTTGCTTTATAGTTCAAAACTGATGAAACCATAGAAATATTTTCCCTCTAACCCATTTTGTGCAGCATTCTGCAACACTTCTTCTCCCACCTAGACCCCTTCAGGACCAGATAATATTAATTATGCTTATACAGTCTTCTCAGTACACATATTTCCTCCACACATGTTAAACAACTGCAGAGGCCACAGTATAACCTGGTGACATCTGCAAAGCTGACAGTTTCCAAAACAATTTTTTCACTCCTATCTGTCAAGTAAAAAGAGGGGAGAAAAATTCACGACTGTAAGCAAAACATAACAGATGAAGAAATAAATTAGTGCTTAGAGTAAGAGGAGGGAGACATCCAGTATTTCATATAATGTAGAATTTTATCAAGTTCAGAGGAACTACTGGCTAGATTTTACATTTCCAGTTTTATGTTCCTAAACACAGTGTTCTTTGCACTGTGCCCAGATTTTCTTTGTAGATTTGCAAATTTATAATCTCACTTCAGCATCAAATTTTATATACTTTATCATTGTTGTGTTCCCAGTACCAAATCATGATTCCAAAGGCAAAACTGTTTTCTTCCAACACACTCCACAGTTGAGTAATTTTGTATGTGTGGTTTTTTTTGAGGGGGGAGGCGGCGGGTCTAGATAAAAAATCCACAGCATCTGCATGTTTGCTAGAGTGTTATTTTCGACAATTTAACACATTCCTGGCTGTTTCCTATGTGTAATTCATCACAGTATAAGGCGGTAGTTAAACCTTAATGCAGTCATAAAGATGGAGGTTTGATTTCTTCTCTGCTGCTTAACTCAACTGGAGCCCTGATGGCATAGTGGTTAAGAACTCCACTACTAACCAAAAGGTCAGCTGTTCAAATCCACCAGCCGCTCCTTGGAAACCCTATGGGGCAGTTCTACTCTGTCTTACAGGGTCACTAGGAGTTAGAACTGACTCAACGGCACCTAACAACAACAATTTAACTCATTTACCTAAGTGGAGCATCAAATTCTCTCTTTAAGATGCAATTTCTTCATCTGTCAAATGAGGATGATAGTAATTGTCTATTTTGGGACTTTTTAGAAGACTGTTGTGAGGATTATATGACATGTAAACACTGCACAATTGCTGGCACATAGTGAACACTGAATAAATGTTTCTGCTGATAAAATTCTGACTATAAATGGAAAACATATAAAATATTACTTAGATTCTATTAATTTCTGATGTAAAAAAATTATCACAGAAACTGAATAGGAGTTTATATTCGCTAATATTCAGTCTTCAGAAAAAACAGGTGAGACAGCTGTTAACAAAATTAGTTATTAATAAAATCTGGATGGCAGAGGGAATTTTTATTTACTTACAAGAGTCGCTATGAGTCAGAATCAACTTGATGGCAGCGGGTTTGTTTGTTTTTTATGAGCATAAACTGGTTTTGCTAACTCTGGAAATCCCAGATTACATGCTAGCAATTTATACATTAATTACAAAAAAAAAATCTAAACTATACAAAAGCAGGACTGAAAGCGGTATTAACTTCCCAAAGCTGTTTTCTAACCTCGTAGAATTATTATATATACTTACAAGGTAAAACAAGTACGTCTAAAACATGGTACATTAAATAATCATACTTAAATATTCCTATTTTTTTTTTTTTTTAGCCCTGGTGGCACAGTGGTTAAGAGCTATGGCTGCTAACCAAAAGGTTGGCAGTTTGAATTCACCAGCTGCTCCTTGGAAGCCCTATTGGGCAATTCTACTCTGTCCTATAGGTCGCTATGAGTTGGGATCCACTGTTTTTTTGCTGATTTTTTTAAAAAATAGTCCTTCTCACACTGTCCTAAATTAGTAAGGTTTGCTGCATACAAATTAAATTCTTTAATGTAAAGCTCCACCTCTTCTTCATTTTCTATGCAGTCATAGCTGAATTTAGCCTATCATTTATAAAAAAGGAGGTTTAACGAAGTCTCTGATTCATTCCACCATTATTTGAACGTCTCCTGTATTTAATTTATGGCAATTAATACAAAGCATAAATGTTTTAAACTGTGAATCCTATGAGGCACAATTTAATAACCCAATTTATTATCTTGCAAATCTTAGTGAACTAAAGAAAGCATAATCTACCACTGCCAAATTTGATAATACTGATTCACTAGTCGTAAGAGATAAAATTAGAATCCATTAAAAGTGAAGTATTATTTTGATATGCAAAGTTTGTCTTTGAAGAATGTGTTAATTGCTACAAATGAGTAAGCAATGGTTCTATACTACTGGATGTCAGGACTACAACTGAAGCTTCATTATCAGCTAGAATTCAAGATGTATTTAGTCTGGTGTGTGCTTTTCACATTATAAAGAAGAGTTCAGCTCATGTTAATATGTTCTACATTTAAGAATACTTGATGTATATTAATGTAATTAACTGCCAGTGTTATGAAGAGAAAGAAAAGCCAAGAAGAATAGATTTTATTAGCAGGACTCTCCACTAGTAAACTGGAGTCCCCAGGTGGTATAATGAAGCCCTAGCAGCGCAGTGGTTAAGAGCTCCGATGCTAACCAAAAGGTTGGCAGTTCAAATCCTCCAGCCGCTCCTTGGAAACCCTAGGGCAGTTCTACTCTGTCCTGTAGGGTTGCTGTGAATTGGAATTGACTCAACAGTGAGGGTTTTGGTTGTTTGTTGTTGTTGGGTGGAGCAAACAGTTAATGCACTTGGTTTAACTGAAAGTTTGGCCATTTGAGTCCACCCAGAGGCCCCTCAGATAAAAGGCCTGGTGATCTACTTCTGAAAAATCAGCCATTGAAAACCCAGTGTTGCACAGTTCTACTCTGACACACATGGGGTCGTCATAAGTCAGAACTGACTCGACGGCAACTGGTTAGCATTAAGCTGTAAACTAGCCTTACAAATTAAAGCTGTATTAAAGGGAAATTAAAATATATCACAACATTGCAGTTAAGTGTGAATGCATTCAGAGTGCGAACTCCTTTAACTGAACATTTTCTATGGTGATAATTTTTCCTTTTATACTTAGGTTCTCTTCTACCATAAAATAAGTCAATCACCAATGCCATTTAAACCCAGCCACCTTTTCTAACCTTTTGCTTTCTCTTTATTTACATTTACAACCTAAGGCATCATTTTACTGATCTTCAATTTAAATACACCAAGAAAAATAAAATTGTGATTGGATCTAGGTTAACTACTGAAATCAGCAGAAAACAACAAATGTTGGAGAGACTGTGTGGAGACTGGAATTCTTATGCACTGCTGATCGAAATGCAAAATGATACAACCATTTTGGAAAATGATATGGTGCTTCCTTGAAAAGCTAGAAATAGAAATACCATATACTGCAGCTATCCCAGTCCTAGGAATATACTCTAGAGAAATAAGAGCCCACATGCGAATAGACATATACACACCCACGTTCTGTGGGTGGTTTCTTTGCAGCATAATTCACAATAGCAAAAGACAGGAACAACCTAAGTGCCCATCAACAGAAAAATGGCTAAACAAACTATGGTGCATACACCCAATGGAATACTATACAACGATAAAGAATAATGATGAATCTGAGAAACATCTCACAACATGGATGAAACTGGAGGGCATTATGCTGAGTGAAATAAATCAATCAGAAAAAGATGAATACTGTATAAGACCGCTCTTATAAAAACTATCTTTGATAGTTATGAGGGAGGGGATGATTGGAAAGGGAATGACACTAACTAGACAATAGATAAGTGGTAACTTTGGTGAAGGGTAAGACAGTACACAATACTGGGAAGTCAGTACAACTTGACCAAGGCAAAGTGGTAGAAGCTTCATAGATTCATCCAAACTCCCTGAATGACTGAATCACCGGCCTGAGGGCTGGGGACCATGGTCTCAGGGGACAACTAGCTCAACTGGCATAACATAGTTTGTAAAGAAAATGTTCTATATCCTACTTTGGTGAGTAGCGTCTGGGGTCTTAAAAGCTTGGGAGTGGCCATCTAAGACACTCCACTTGTCCCACCCTATCTGGAGCAAGGAAGAATGAAGAAAATGAAAGACACAAGGGAAAGGTTAGTCTAAAGGACTGATGGACCATTAACTACCACACTTGCCTCTAGACTGAGTCCAGCATAACTAGATGGTGCCCAGCTATGACCACCGACAGTGTTGACAGGGATCACAATAGAGGGTCCCGGACAGAGCTGGAGAAAAATGTAGAACAAGATTCAAACTCACAACAAACAACCAAAAAACCAGGCTTACTTGTTGGACAGAGACTGGAGAAACTTGAGGGCATGGCCCATGGACACTCTTTTAACTTAGTACTGAAGTTACTCCTGAGGTTCACCCTTCAGCTAAAGATTAGACAGGCTCATAAAACAAATAATAATACAAGTAGCTCAACCATGTATGTGAGACTACATGGGCACACCACCCCAGGGGTAAGGACGAGAAGGCAGGAGGTGACAGGAAAGCTGGACTAATGGAAATGGGAAACCCAAGGTTGAGAAAGGGAGAGTGTTGATATGTCATGGGGCTGGCAACCAATGTCACAAAACAATATGTATATTAGTTGTTTAATGAGAAGCTAATTTACTCTGTAAACCTTCATCTAAAGCACAATAAAAAAAAATATTACAGTGTTAAAAAGCAAAGATGTCACCAGGAGTACATAGCAAAGTGTACATAAATTTTTGTATGAGAGACTGACTTGATTTGTAAACTTTCACTTAAAGCCCCCCCCCCAAAAAAGTAATCAAAAAGATACATTTCATTGGGCATATCTGCTGCAAAGGGTCTCTTTAAAGTGTTGAAAAGCAAAGATGTCGCCTCGGAAGACTAAGGTGCGCCTGACCCACACCGTGGTATTTTCAATTGCATCATACGCATGTGAAAGCTCGACAAGGAATGAGGAAGTCTGAAGAATTGACGCCTTAGAATTGTGATGTTGGCAAAGAATATTGAATATACCATGGACTGCCAAAAGAATGAACAAATCTGTCTTGGAAGAAGTACAACCAGAATGCTCCTTAGAAGCAAGAATCACGAGACTGCGTCTTACATACTTTGGACATGTCAGGAGGAATCAGTCCCTGGAGAAGGATATCGTGCTTGGTAAAGTAGAGGGTCAGCGAGAAATAGGAAGACCCTCGATGAGTTGGATTGACATTGGCTGCAACAATGGGCTAAAGCATAACAACGGTTGTGAGTGTGGCACAGGACTGGGCAGTGTTTCATTCTGTGGTACATAGGGTCACTATGAGTCAGAACAAACTGGATGGCACCCAACAAGAAAACTGACAACAAAAATAAAATTAAAAAATGAAACAAAGACATCTCTCCATTTCCCATGTGTAATTGCTCATTTTTATATCTAGTAGGCTTAAATCAGTTTATAATTTTGAATTGATTTTTACCATAACTGAATGTATTTACTCCACATGCTTTAATACAATTATAAAAATTCTACTAAAGTCTTTGTATATTTTACATAGTACATGATTAAAGACAATTCTGGGAAACTGTAATTGATTCCATGATTTTATAACATATCTTTTACTAGTCATACCTTGTTTTCTGATATTTGGTAAATCTATTGGGTAAGTAAGGAGGTATGCTCCCCAAGGGAGAATGTATGAAAAGGAGACTAACCTTCAAAAACTTTTAATTTGCATTTCTTGGCAGATGTTTACTTTCATTTAAAAGTTATTTATCAAATGCCCTTTCCCAGTTCAAGGACGGTTTTTAAACAAGCTGTTGGTCTCTCAACTTTTAAGAAGACTCCTCTGTTCTCAAGAAAGGACCAGAGAGTAAATGAGAAAATATACTTATTTCACAAAGTTGCCAGAGACCTGAGGACTACCCAACAGCCATGATGAGATGAAGACATGTCATGGATTAAGAGAGGAGCTCTCTCAGTCCTGGGATACCAGAAGAGAAAGAAGAGTCGTGTCTACACAGGGTCATCAGGAGACACTCCGGTAGTCAGGAAGAAAAGGTGGATATAGGGATTAGGGGTTGAGGAAAATAAATGAAAAAGTGAACCTAAGGATGCTATCATGGTTGCACATCAAACAGAACACTTTTTCCACAATTTGGAGGAAACTGGGACAGAGGAAAACAGGTGGGGTTAAGTGGCAGGAAAGAGTAAAAACTGGAATACTTAAATTTCTATCTTCTGTAATTGGAATTCTCATTGAATTCAACTTAACCTTTGATCCTAATTGCCTTGACCAGTGAGGAGATTGAAAAAAAAAAAATCTTACAGTAAATCTGAATCTACTTCATGTTCTACTTCATACAGCATGTTTGTCTATTACCGTGATCTCTGCTCCTGCTGCCCCCAGCATTTCAGGTCTTACCCTCTGCATTAATCAGACTGAGAGTCAAGGTTGGCAGAGTCAGCTGTTATGTTCTTGTACAGTCCTTAACATGTGCATAAAAAGTAAACCGTAAAGTCATCCAACTTAAAAGTTGGCTTGAATCTTGGAAATCACCTGGTAAAATCTGCTTATTTACATTTGAGAAAACTGAGGCCCAGGGGAATTAGATAATCTGCCCAAGGTCTCCTAGCTAGTGGCATTTCAGTTGATAAGAGGATGATTTTACAAACTCTCCTAGAACAGTCATGAATTTTTAATCCATCTCCTTTATCTACCTGCTTGTGATTTTTAAATTCTATGCCTTGAGGCATAGGCTTTAGCTTGTTAATTGAGAAAACGGACTTGTTCTATAAAATATTTCACTAAATTTGTTAAATCCAGCACGTAGGACTATTTTGAAAGCAGGCTTGTGGACAAATCTTTATTATTACAAAGCCACAGCGAAATGTTTAATATTAACTCTTTAGCATTCTTTTCTGCTTTTTGGGGGGCGTATTTTGAGACTATGGGGTAGCTATAAAAGGAACAAGAAGGAAGAAGAAATGCTTTGCATCAAATAAAAAGTAAATCTTAGGGTATATTTGTTTCCATATACAAAGAATTGCACTCAGTGGGGCTCAAACTAAAAACTCATTATACCACTGAATTGATATCTACGGATAAAACAAAATACTGTTTTCTGTAGCTTAATTTGGGAAAAGGTTCTCCTTGTCTTGCGAGTACAAACTTTGATTCAAATATTTTCTTTTTCTTAACTCTAATGAACTAAAACTCATTCATTTCCAAAACTGTGTACTTACTGATTCAGGACAGGCGTGTAGGTGGTTTTATCCTCATCAATAATAGTGACCATCAGTGTAATAAGTTGGGGCCAAAAATCCAAATTCTTGGTGGTTGGTCCTTGATCTTCCCGAGGAATGTCCTGTTTCTTATTCTGCTGACAAGGTCACGCACATGCAAAAGAAAAGGTTACATTGGATGGCTTTAGTTCCATGTCACTGTCAAACAGGAGGACCAAAGAAAAGTCATTATGGAATAAGTCTCAGATTATGGGAGCCAAACCTCTTAAAACCAGGTTTCCTTTCCTCTCCGAATATGGGATCTCATGGCGGCAGAGACTTGTGTTTCTAAATATTTTGGACCTGAAACGGAGGTTTCTCTTCCCTCTGATTATTATAGCTCATGATCTTAGGAATTACTGGAAGAATTATTCCTTGTGGTTTCTTCCAAGGTAAAGATTAAATTCAGCGTGTACAAAGGTGACTGTCTGTGTGAAATTTAGCCTGTGTGAATATTTTCTCCAAATTTACATTGGTAATAAGTGGGCAGAACTCATGGCTGCCCAGTCATGTTAGGGCTGTTAAGCTCCACAGAAAATATATTTTACATGAATGACCTGGAACTCTTCCGTTCAGTGCACAAATGTATCTTGTTTACTGCAACATTGTAAATCTACCTTTCCCTTAAAAAAAAAAAAAAAAAAAACTTATTTGAATCTTTATTTACCACACTGACTGAATTCCCACACTCTCATCTCTAGCAGCAGAGAGTGGCCTGGGATGACCGACCCCTAGACTGAGATTAACAAATTACAACACCAATTGTAATTTTCACATATAAATTTCATGCTCAACATATACAATTCTTTTAAACATACACATAAATTATTTTGCTTATTTTTATTTATTTAATTTTTTTGTTGGATAGTCTTCTTAGGATACTTCTATGTTAACTTTTTTACCTTAGGCCAAAAGATGAAATTAGGCAGAGATATTTTCACTCAAATATACAAATAAATGGGAAACATATGGCTTGGAAATCCTGACTATCTTGCTAAATGATTTACAGGTGTATAGGTCTAGGATCTCTGAAAATTTCAATTTGTAGCTCAGGGAACTCATGGATTCTTTGATCTAAAAAGGGGTTTTGATTTTATCTGGCCCAGTGTACCACTATCGCCCACTGCCGTATCTTACCAGACCAGTCCTCCTCTGCTGAATAGTCGTATTGTTCCATATCTTCCCACGCTACTCAAGACATGTGCTACCTCAGAGGAGTCATCATTCTATTACTGTTCTTATTTAGGTTAAAATAACAGCACCATCTTAAATCCACTTACCACTAGAGACCGCCACACCAGGCTATACTGCACCTTTAGGGAGATTGCCCTACGGTGCTTCCAGACTCTATGGATTTACCTTTCTGCTCAAAATATAGCCGATATTAAAACATGGAGAGATCAAATGGTCAAAAAATTAAAATGGTCATGACACAAACTATTTCAAATAGACATAATAAACTGTAAGCAGTCTCCAGAGGATCTTAAGAGCTTTGTTTATCTGAAAATTACTTGAAACTCATTGGCAGGATTCCTCCCTTAATTCCTGCAGACATTTGGTATACCAAAGTATATCAGGGAATTTTTAAGAAGAAAAATATAGCAATAGTTCTTACATATATCCAGCTTTGCCTACTTTTAAGGTAAAATTTTAATTAAAATTAATCTTTGCTTTTGTAAATAAGACTATTTTTTATCACATTAATGTAATTATTTACTCATTATATCAAGCTCAATAGATTTCTCTCTCTACTAAGTATTTAGAAATCCAGACAATCTGGGAGCTAACAGTTGGAAACAAAATTATGTCCGATGGCCACAGTGGACTATATTAGAATACTATCATTAACCACCACGATGTGTACATAGCTAAACTATACATCTAACCTATTTTAGGTAATGGGATTAAGTGAAAGGAAATCACTATAGATGGTATGTCTAACATCACAGTCATGTATAATCATCCTGTAATGAGTAATATGCAAATTAGGGGACACAGAAATAGTTGAATATGCATTAATTCCCAAGTTCCTTAGCTGTCACAAATTATACTTTTATCATTTTTTTTTTTGACACCAGAGGATTATTGATGGGTTTTTTTTTTTTTGCATCAAATTCTTTATGTTGTAACAGAATAAACCAAATTGGATCTTGAATCATTAAGTTTTTACATTCCATACAACAGTATCATAAATCAGCATTTTTCCCATTTTAATAGTGAGCTTTCATAGGTTGCGTATTTAAAGGAATGGGGTATAATTAAGAATATTCATGTATTTACCTGGGTTCTTAAGAATTACATTTTTCTAAGTATTAGTTTATTAATATATCTTAGAAGTCTACTGGAGCTTCTGCATGGAACAGTTAATGTATTCTGCTGCTAACCAGAAGGTTGGAGGTTTCAGTCTATACAGAGGCTCCTGAAAGGAAAGGCCTGGCAATCTAATTCTGAAAAAATCAGCTGCTGAAAACTCAATGGAGCACAGTCCTACTGTGACACATATAAGGTTGTCATGAGTCAGAATCGACTCAACAGCAACAGGTCTGGAGAAAGTCTACTGGGATATTTGACCTATGGTTGAAAGAATCTAATAGTAAAAGTTTATGGAACTAATATGGAGTCCCTGGGTGGCACAAACAGTTAAGCATTCAATTACTAGCTGAAAAGTTGGTGGTTCGAACCCACTCATTGGCATCTCAGAAGACAGGCCTGGGAATCTGCTTCTGAAAGGCCACAGCCTTGAAAATCCTATGCAACTCAGCTTTACTCTGCATACTTGGGGTTGCCATGAGTCAAAGTCAACTCATTGGCAACTAAGAACAACAACAATAAGTATATTAATATTGACTGAAGCCTTTATAAACTAAAAATTGTCATAATAAGTAAATATAGTAATTATGAACTCATCAATAACCACAAACAAATGAAATTACAGTAAGTTTATAAAACTATGACTAAGTACCCAGTACCCAGTGCCCAGTGCCGTTAAGTCAAGTAGATCAACTGAAATTATAGTGACTTATAATAGCTGGTAAAATTATTTTGTTAATAGATTCATGAAGAAAAAGACTTGAAAGAAAGTTTGTGAGAGTATAGTGGGGAGAGAGGGAGCCCTGGTGGCACACTGGTTAAGTGCTCGGCTGCTAACCTAAAGGTCAGCGGTTTGAACCTACCAGCTGCTCCATGGGAGAAAGATGTGGCAGCCCGCTTCTGTAAAGATTACAGCCTTGGAAACCCAAGGGGGCAATTCTACTCTGTCCTATGGGGTTACTATGAGTCAGGATTGACTAGAAGGCAATGGGTTTTTTTTTTTTTAATACGGAGAGGAATTTTGAAAAGTGGAAAGTTGCCAGGGTGTATAATCGGCTGAAGAAAGCTTCCAACTGGCAAGTTTATCAAAGGATATTTCACTACAGAAAAGTTTGTACAGATAAACTGATAGGATGTATATATACTTTCATTACATAAGAATATATGACGATATTCCATCAAGAAGATACCAATAAAGATAGAATAATTACATGCCCAATAAAAAAGGTGATATCTTCATGTTGGTGGTACATATGCCACACTTCTGAAGTCACTATAAAACGTTTTTGTTCCATTCCATGTATTTGTTCAATAAGCATATAATTATGTAATTCTAAAAAGCTGTCTACACAAGGGTGGGGGAGATATTTGGTAGAAGAATACAAAATGGGATATTTGAATGCAAAAGCACACAACAGATATATATTTAAAGAATTACTAGTAAGATGAGGCTACAACAGCTTTTGACAAAGTGTATTTCTCTAACAGTTCTGCTGAATGTTATTGAGTGTTATACATACACACTCATACATGTACAATTCCATGCTCAAATAGACTAAGAAAACTTCTGCTTAACTACATATAGTTAAATAGTTTATCTCTCCAGATTTCTTGGAGCCTTGAATATGCTAACGTGTGTTGTGATCCTCTAAGATGGTGGCCCTCAAATTTTAACATATATTAGCATCACCAGGATGGCTTCCTAAAATGTAGACTGCTGAACCATATCCCCAGAATTTCTGATGCAGTAGGTCTAAGGTGGGACTTGAGAATCTGCATTTCTAATGAGGTCCCAGATGATGCTGGTGGTGCTGGCCCAGGGCCCAACTGAGAACCACTGCTGCTAAGAGACTTTACTGGAACATTAATTTCTTAAATGTATTTGACCTTGGTAAAGTATCACCTCCCCTTCCTACTTCCCATACTCCATCTTACAAAACTCTTCACAAGATAAGTGTTTCTCAGAACACATTTTGGAAAACTAAAGTTTGGGGAGAGATGCAGGTATCAAATCATAAAGGACCACATGTGCCATGTCAAAGAGTTTACATTTGAACCAAAGTTGATGAGGGCCATAAAGCATTTTAAATATGGGAGTATTTGGTCATATTTGTGTTTTAAATGAATTGGAAACAGCAAGAAAAGTTTAATGAAGGGGAAGGGTCATAGTTACAAAACAGCCAATAAGTAAAATGGGTAGGAATCATTGACTAGTTGGTGAGAGAAAAAAGAGAGGAGGAATCAGGTGGAGCAATCTAGAAGGTTATTAGGTAAACATTCTAGAATTTAAAAAGCATTCTGGACCGTTGATGTAGACAGATGAATTCTGGGTTATGTGTAGCAGTTGAAATTATGGGGTGTGAATAAGATCTCTCAAAAAAGAGTGGGAGGAGAATATACATCAATGGATAAAACCTTGGGAGGAAAATCTGAAAAGGCCAAAAAAATAAAATTTTGGGAAACAGAAGCATAAGTGGGAGAGTTAGGCCCCTGTTAAAATGAGAGAGAATGGGATCCACAGTACACATGGGAGGCTTAGCCTTAAACCTCAAGAAGAACATGGCTTCCTCTGAGTCAGGTGATAAAAGAGTCTTACATATCAGTCTTGTTGATGGTGAGGAAGGAATTTCCATTCCAAGATAAGAAGTAGTAGGTGCAGGGTACTAGAGGAGTTAAGTAGTAAAGGTTTAACGTAGCCCCTGCAAGAAATGAGAGTGAGCCTTGATTTGGGCACATTTGGGCACATAGGGTACTGTCAGGTAAATCAGAAGCTCTGTTGAGGATGGGACCCTGATCTCACCATGGCATTAATCTGGACCTTCATGAGAGTTCTCCATTGCTGGGTCTAGAAGCTGAGGGAACAGAGTGCTGGGTTGATAATGAGGGTTTTCATATTGGAGCAAACTGACAGCAGGAAAAGAGAGATTTGAGTGTTTTGACAAAAGCAGGTAAGTGCTGGAATATATACATATATACCTGTTGCCGTCGAGTCAATTCCTACTCATAGTGACACTATAGGACAGAGTATAGCAGTCCCATAGGGTTACCAAGGAGCAGCTGTTGGATTTGAACTGCCACCTTTTGGTTAGCATCCATAGCTCTTAACTACCACTCCACCAGGGCTCCTATATATATATATATATATATATATATATATATATATATATATATATACTGTTTGCACCACCTAGGGACTATATATATATATATATATATGTAGTCCCTAGGTGGTGCAAACAGTTCGTGCTCAACTACTAACCTGAAAGCTTGGTGATTCAAACCCACCCAGAAGCACCATGTAAGAAAGGCCTGGTGATCTGCTTTTGTAAAGATTACAGTCAGGAAAACCCTATGAAGCAGTTTTACTCTGGAACACATGGAGTCACCAATTTGGAATCAACTCGATGGCAATGGGAAGAAGAATATATACGTGTGTGTGTGTGCATGCGTATATACACACACACATACACACACACAAATATATATATATATAGAAACCCTGGTGGCATACTGGTTAAGAAGCTATGGCTGCCAGCCAAAAGGCTCACAGTTCGAATCCACCAGGCACTCCTTGGAAACTCTATGGGGCAGTTCTACTCTGTCCTATAGGATCATTATGAGTTGAAATTGACTCAATGGCAATGGGTTATATATATATATATATATCCAGAAGAAGAAAGAAAAGAAGTGGGAGAGAAGGTAGAGGAACAGATCTAGAAGAAGATAGCGATAAAAGTAAAAGGACAGGAGGTTGTGGTCAGTAGGATCTCACTGTCTTACTGTTTAGGTATTCAGACCCACAGAATAGGGAGGCTGGAATAGAGAGTATGTGAAGGCTCATGGAGCTGAGGTCTAGGAGAGCCAAGGGCAGTGACTTCTCAAGTAAGATATGCAATGTGCATAGAGATAATTTTAGTTCAAGGTAGGTAAGCAATAATTAAAGTCTTGGCAACAAGGTGTCCTGACACTGAAAATTTGGAAAATCAGGACAGGGTTGATGGAAAGACATAAAAAAGAAAATGATACAGAAGTAAGTGTGAATATTTGAAAAGAAAAATATTTTAAATGAGATTTTTTTAAAAAAGGCTGGCAAATAAATAAGTGTTACATCATCAATAGATAGATTTTATGTAATATGTTCATGGTTTCCTCTTACTCTGAGTTGGTTGTGTGCTTCCTCATGCTTCTGAGATAAGAAAATCCTAGGTCTGGCAGGTAGTTCATAGGCTAGCAAAATGGGAACTCTGTCAATCTATGATTCTTGTGAACAGCAATGTGGATAGTTCATCAGTTAGGTAGAGGGAGGATGTTTATCCTGTTCTATACACGGACAAGACCGATGAAGAGAAATATTCTAGGTGGCCTTCCCCTATCTCAAGGCAACCTACTGGGACCTTCTTGACATCAGTGGAGCCACCCATTAGGATTCTCTTTCCGGGATACTGCTGATTCTCCTCGCTGTCTAATAAAACCTCCACCACCTCCAAAAGCTGCAACAGAGGCTGAACATTCCAACACTAGACATGAAAGATTGAATATTCACAAGAACAATGGCCAGACCATGTATGACAGAACTCTGATCCATAACCTCTAAAACCAATCAGACCAGAATGGTCAGGGCTTGGTCAGTGACTGCCAGCTTCCCTATATTTTGCCCTTATTTCCAACTCAGGACCAGTCAGGGAAAGCCAAATATGTTCACCAAACTAATCACGTACATGTTCTGCTTCTAGTTACCCAGCACCCAGGTTCCTTCACCATGCCAACAACTTCCAGTCCGGTGACACCTGAAGCCTTCCCTGTTTTTACTATAAATAAAGCTTCCCCACTCCCCTACCTGCCTTTGATTCTTTTCAAAATCCAAGTGATAGTGGCTGACACCCTTTCTGTAGGAGGCTACATAAATAGCCTCTGTTTGTTCTCATTTGGATGGTCTTAATTTCTTTCCACAGCCAATGCTCTCATTTTATAGATGAAGAATCTGAGGATTACCTTAATCCTTACCTTCTCTTCTTAACTGAGAACAGAAAATATACACTACATTAAAAAAAAAAATATATAGTTTTGGTTTTTCCTTTATATCCTCAACTCCAAGACCTGATTATATAGTTTATATAACACAGATGGCAACTGGTTATATAAACTATATAATAAGTAATAATACTGAGCTAAATTTTATTCTAAGCTGCACATCTTGATGAGAGGGGAAGCCTTCAGAGAATAAAGTTACTGACACACTTGTGAAATCCCACACCCTTCCTGAGCTCTTGGGCTGTCAAGACTGTTCAGCATTCATTCACGGATTGAGTTATAGGCATGAATGAGGTCTAGTTTTAAGTTAATCTTCATTTAGTTTTCTCTAAGTTTTAGAACTTTCTTAATTGTCACTACTGTATCATCAGCATCTCATTGTTCCTAAGATTAACCCCAAAGAGAAATTCCTTCTAATGTTGCTATTCCTTACTCCCTGTATGACCTTAGTCCCTTTGTATATTTCTTCCAGCTCCAATTAGAGCTGATATAATTCTGTTCAATTTTGGGAAGTATGGAAAACCCAACACGGACACAATGGGAAGGTCCAAAGAGTTTAGCTTTTCGCTCTTGACAGGCTCCCTACTCTGCTACTCCAAATAGAGAACAGACAAAACGATATCATGGTGTCCAGAATTACTATATTCAAATTACTCCTCTTGGTAATCCTGGGACGCTACAGCCCAACCGTTTGACTGATTAAACCAAATCAGTCGCTGTAGCAATTTTGACTCATGGCAGCCCCTTGTGTGTCAGAGTAGAACTGCACTCCTTACAGTTTTCAACGGCTGATATTTTGGAAGTAGACTGCCAGGCCTTCCTTCTAAGGTACCTTTGGGTGGACTTGAACTTCCACCCTTTCGATGAGCAACAAAGCACATTAACTGTTTGCACCATCCAGGGACTCTGCTTGACTGATTACACAAAATAACATGACTCTCTACTCTTGGTGTGAAGGTGTGGACAGGAATCCAACAAACCAAGGTGTAGAAGTACTTCATGGAGGCTTCCTCCAAAGAAAACAACAACAGTGGAAACGGGTCGTCAAGGTGGCTTAGCTTTATGTGAACAACTTGGCCACCATGCCAGAGCTCTATGGCTTCTCCTCTTTGTCAGTCAAGACATAGGCAATGGGGCTAGATTCCAGGGTCTGGCATCTGGAGTGAGATCAGGAGGCTGTCCACAGGTGTAACGAGAGGAAGAGTTACACAAGTTAAAATCAATGAATAAGTAAATGCGACTTCTTTTCTCTCCTTTCTCAACTCTTGACAGGAGCTCACAGCCATATCCAACCCCTGTACTTCTTTTCTTTGTTCTTGAATCATACCGTAAAGCCAAAAGACTGCAGGCAACATCTATTGCAATTTCTGCATTCTACAGATGAGGCGACTGAGCCTAAAATAGGTTAAAGTGATTAAGCCGGGACACACAGCTCATATAAATCAGAAAATCCAGATCTTAAAAACTTAAGATTTTTCAAGACACTATCCTTCACTCTACATCCTTCTCCTAAAGTTCAAAATTACTCAAGTGACAGACAGAGACTGGAGGAACCCTGAAAACTATTGCCCCCAGACACTGTGCTAACCCAGAACTGAAAACATTCCTAAAGCCCACTTTTTAGACAAAGATTACAAAAGCCTATAAAACAAAAATAACACACGTGAGGAATGTGCTTCTTAGTTCAATCAAATATATGAGACCAAATGGGCAGCTCCTGTCCAAAAGCAAAGACAAAAAGGCAGATAAGGACAGCAACTAGACGAACGGACACAAGGAACCTAGGGTGGAAAGGGAGAGCGTGATGTCACATTGTAGGGGTTGTAACCAATGTCACAAACGTGTATAAAATTCTGAATGAGAAATTAACTTGAGCTGTAAACTTCTACCTAAACCACAATAAAAGAAAAAAGAGTTAAAATTCTCAAGTGAGAGAAACAATAGTCATATATATATATATCGATAGCACTATTTCTTATATATATATATTTCCTACTATTAAGACAGAAACAAAGATAGCTATTGGTCAGTAGGGTTTATGAGCCTTCCCAGTCATTTAAATGTTTGAGAGTCGTTACTAAATGAAAGCATTGGTATTTTTTTTTAATTATTGACCTAATAAATCTCTCTGTATATCTTAAGATCTATGTACTTCAAAGTTTGTTTCCAGTAGTGAACTTTAATGTCACTGTCAAAGCTGCCTTCATCGCTCACTGAATTTTACTGATATATTGTAAGTCATTTAAGCTCAACCATGAATGGGAGAGATGTGGAGAAGTCAGAATCACCTGAGTTGCTTGCTGGAAATACAGTTGATTTTGGAGACCTGTAGCAGACCTAACAAATAAAGGTAGCTGGAGTTATGGCCTGAGGATCTGGGCTTGTATATACAACGTTGCTCTGCTGAAATACTCATGCTCACAGGAAGAACCCCCTGCTAACTTGTAATTAAAGCCAGGTAAACGTAAGTGTCACTAAATAGGAAGATGAGTGATACTATTTCCTCCTGGATGCCAATATCAGACAAAGGTTTGCTACTGTCATAATGGTAATAGACTTCTGTTTCACTATTACACTGGACAAGTTTCCAACTACAGAAATTTGCCTAGTTTTAAGTGGAAGTGGAATAGTGACTAGATGTTTACCTGCTGCCCCTTCCAGCTGCTGATAGACCCTAATCTAGAAACTTGTGTGAAAGTTAATTTTTTAAACTAACAGTCACCAGAAAATTACTAGTATATTCAAAAGACTTAATGAACTGTTGCTAATTGAGAAGAATAGAGCAACTAGTGCACTTAAATAAAATTATTGAAAACTTAAAAGTGCAATAACTTGGTTAGAAAATAAGAAATTTCTAAATATTAGAATATTTCACTTTGATTATAGCAAAAATTTCATTTCCTCACTGGGTTCTTTCTGTTTCCATATATCAGAAGTATATTGACATTTAAATTTCTGAACTACATTTTGAAATGTTTGGATACTCTAAGTGGTTTTTCCAGCTCTAAATTGTTCCTTGAATTTGAATAGACTGCATAGTTATGTAGTCTATACATAACTGTAATTCTGAATATGGGCCTTAAAATATACAAATTATATAACGCTATGGCAGCACACAACAACTTTGAACATGGAATCAGAAACTAGTATTCTGATAACTTGTACAATATTTTGGTAATTCTTGTATTCTGATCCCAGCTAACCACTAACTTATTGTAGAAATTTGGGCAAGCATTAATATCTTTGAGATTTGTATTTCTAATATATGAGATGGTAATATACAAGCTTCATCTTATGTTTCTGAGAATACAAGCAAATAAATATATGGGTAGAAAATGAAATAGGTCACGTCTGGCTGACATTTATTTCACATTCAAGATGTTACATCTTTAGAAGAACTGGTAGTGTTTAGCTCAAAGAAAATTCAGCAGTAGCTTGGTAACTGTCCTCAAATGGTGGATTGTTGTATAAAAAGAGATTAGATAAATTGGACATCTCATATAGTCAGGAAAATAAAACTAGTGTTGTTGTTATTAGGTGCTGTCAAGTTCCAACTCATAGCGACTCTATGCAGAACAGAAGGAAACATTGCCTGGTCCTGTGCCATTCTCATAATCCTGGTTATGCTTAAACCCATTGTAGCAGCCACTGTGTCAATCCATCTCATTGAGGGTCCTCCTCTTTTTCACTGATCCTCTACTTTACAAAGCATGATGTCCTTCTCCAAGCACTGATCCCCCTGACAACATGTCCAAAGTACGTAAGATGCAGTCTTCCCGTCCTTGCTTCTAAGGTGCATCCTTGTACTTCTTCCAAGACAGATTTGTTCATTCTTTTGCCAGTCCATGGTATATTCAATATTCTTCCCCAACACTACAATTCAAAGGTGTCAATTCCTCAGTCTTCTGTATTCATCATCCAGTTTTCGCATGTATAGGAGGGGACTGAAAATACCATGGCTTGGGTCAGGTGCACCTTAGTCTTCAAGGTAACGTCTTTGCTTTTCAACACTTTAAAGAGGTCTCTTGCAGCAGATTTGCCCAGTGCAATGTGTCTTTTGATTTCTTGACTGCTGCTTCTGTGGGTGTTGATTGTGGGTCCTAGTAAAATGAGATCCTTAACAACGTCAGTCTTTTCCCTGATTATCATGATGTGGTTTATTGTCCAGTTCTGAGGATTTTTGTTTTCTTTATGTTGAGGTGTAATACATACTGAAGGCAGTGGTCTTTCATCTTCATCAGTAAGTGCTTCAAGTATTCTTCACTTTCAGCAAGCAAGGTTGTGTTATTTGCATAACACAGGTTGTTAATGAGTCTTCCTCCAATCCTGATGCCCCATTCTTCTTCCTATAGTCTAGCTTCTCTGATTATTTGCTCAGCATACAGATTGAATAAAAAATTGAATAGGTATGATGAAAGGATACAACCCTGACATACACCTTTCCTAACTTTAAACCATGCAGTATCCCCTTTTTCTGTTCAAACAACTGCCTCTTGGTCTATGTACAGGTTCCACATGAGCACAATTAATTGCTCTGGCATTCCCATCCTTCCCAATGTTGTCCATAATTTGTTATGATCCACAGAGTTCAATGCCTTTGCATAGTCAATAAAACACAGGTAAACATCTTTCTGGTATTCTCTACTTTCAGCCAGAATCCATCTGACATCAGCAATGTTAACCCTGGTTCCATATCCTCTTCTGAATCCAACTTGAATTTCTGGCAGTTCCCTGTTGATATACTGCTATAGCCACTTTTGAATGATCTTCAGCAAAATTTTACTTACATGTGATATTAATGATATCATTTGGTAATTTCCACATTCGGTGGGATCACCTTTCTTGGGAACAGGCATAAATATAGATTTCTTCCAGTCGGTTGGCCGGGTAGCTGTCTTCCAAATTTCTTGGCATAGATAAGTGCTGTAACCATTTGTTGAAACATCTCAATTGATATTCTGTCAATTCCTGGAGTCTTGTTTCTCACCAATGCCTTCAGTACCATTGGTTACTGCTCATATGGTACCTCTTGAAATAGTTGAACATCGACCAATCCTTTTTGGTATGGTGACTCTGTGAATTCCTTTCAGCTTCTGTTGATGCTTTCCGAGTCATTTAACATTTTCCCCATAAAATCCTTCAATATTGCAACTTGAGGCCTGAACTTTTTCTTGAGTGCTTTCTGCTTGAGAAATGCAGAGCATGTTCTTCCCTTTTGGGTTTCCATCTCTAGGTCTTTGCACATGTCATTATAATGCTTTACCTTGTCCTCTCGAGCTGCCCTTTGAAATCTTCTGTTCAACTCTTCATCATTTCTTCCTTTCACTTTAGCTACTCAAGAGCAAGTGTCAGAGTCTCTTCAGACAACCATTTTGTTTTTTTCTTTCTTTCCTGTCTTTTTCATGTCCTCCTGCTTTCTTCATGTATGATGCCCTTGATGTCATTCCACAACTCGTCTGGTCTTCAGTCATTAGTATTCAACACGCCAAATCTATTCTTGAGAAGGTCTCTAAATTCAGGTGGGATATACTAAGGTCATACTTTGGCTCTCATGGACGTGTTCTAATTTTCTTTAATTTGAGCTTGAACTTGCATATGAATAATTGATGATCTGCAGTCGGCCCCTGGCCTTGTTCTGACTGATGATGTTGAGCTTTTCCATCGTCTCTTCCCACAGATGTAGCCAATTTGATTCCTGTGTGTTCTCTCTGATGAGGTCCATGTGTATAGTAGCTGTTTATGTTGGTGAAAAAAGGTATTTGCAATGAAGAAGTCATTGGTCTTGTAAAATTCTATCATGCGATCTCCAACATTGTTTCTATCACCAAGGCCATATTTTCCAACTACCGATCTTTTTCATTGTTTCCAACTTTTGCATACCAATCTCCAGTAATTACCAATACATCCTGATCGTATCTTCAATCTATTTGATGAAAATACACAGTTACAAGGCTAAAAAACACTGTGGCAGAGACTAAATTCATTTCCCTTTTTTTCTTGGTTACTCAGCTAGACTGCTGTAGAAGATGGCTTCAAATTCTTTGACAATCCTTCCATTGGAAGGTGTGTCTATATTTCCTTCCTTGAATCTGGGTTACTTTGATGTACAGAATATGACAGAATTGACCCGTGTCTATTTCCAGGCCCAGGTCTTAAAGAAGTTTGTAATTCTCAATTCTTGTCTATTGGAACATCTGCCCTTGAGACCCAGCCATGATGCTGTGAGGAAGTCCAAACAGCCCCATGAATAGTCCATGTGGAAAAAATTGGCAGATCTGCTATATCTCCCATCTGACAGCCAGCACCAACTTGTTACCCATATGAATCAGCCATTTTGGAAGTAGATCCTCCAGCCCCAGTCAGGACATACCAGCTGAAGTCACATGGAGGATAGATGAGTTGTTACTACCCAACCCTGACCAAACTTCAGATTTGGGAGCATAATAAAGGATTATTATTGTTTGCAACCAGTAAATTATAACATGGTTTGAATTTAACAATAGGTAACCAGAACAGAATTTGATACCAGAGGTGAGGTGCTAATGTAACAAAAACCTAAAACATGTGGCACGGATTTGGGGCTGAGTGATGGTGGCCAGAAGCTGGAAGACTTCAAGGAGATTGTTAGTGAAAGCTCAAGGACAGCTCGATGGACAGTGAAGAAACTGTTATTTTAGGTCAGATAAAAGAGGATCCCTGTTATTTTGTGAGGAAAAGTTTGGCAACATTTTCACCTGCCTTAAATGGGAAAAGTCAAGAATATAATGTGAGATGCTGGATTTGGGAGAATACTGAAAATACCAACTTGTTTCTCATAGCCACATAAAATAAAACACAATTGAACAGTTCCTAAAAAGGGAACTATCTTAGTTATCTAGTACTGCTATAATTTCCACATTCTGTTGGATCATCTTTCTTGGGAATAGGCATAAGTATGGATCTCTTCCAGTCACTTGGCCAGGTAGCTGTCTTCGAAATTTCTTGGCATAGACAAGTGAGCACTTTCAGCACTGTGTTCGTTTGTTTAAACAGCTCAATTGCTATTCTGTCAATTCCTGGAGACTTGTTTTTCACCAATGCCTTCAGTGCACCTTGGACTTCTTCCTTCAGTACCATCGGTTCCTGATCATATGCTACCTCTTGATATGGTTGAACATCAACTAATTCCTTTTGGTATAATGACTCTGTGTATTCCTTCCATCTTCTTTGGATGTTTCTTGCATCATTTAATATTTTCCCCATAGAGTCTTTCAGTATTGCAACTTGAGGCTTGAATTTTTTCTTCACTTCTTGCAGCTTGAGGAATGCCGAGCATGTTCTTCCCTTTTGGTTTTCTATTTCCAGCTCTTTGCACGTGTCATTATAATACTTTGTCTTCTTGAGCCACCCTTTGAAATCTTCTGTTCAGTTCTTTTCATCATTTCTTCCTTTTGCTTTAGCTGCTCGATGTTCGAGAGCACGTTTCAGTCTTCTCTGACATCCATCTTGGTCTTTTCATTTGTAGCTCTGGAAAATCCTTAAAAGATATACTTGAAAAAAAATCATTATTTCATGGAGGAGATGATTCTAATGGTTATCAGTGACTATGATGAGACAAATCTGCAGCTGTTTAACATAGTTATTTAATACCGACCCATTCACTTTCTGGACTTTACGAAATAGACTCCTCAGTCTTATTAATAGCAGAAAGGATAATACTAAAAACCACCATTTAATGAGTGCCTACTCTGTTTCTGTTATTAAAACAGAAGCTTTGCAGCCATGATTGACACTTATCACAATTGATTATTTTCTTTGGTCTAGTCTGTGTAACGAAAGGCCAAATCTCCCTCGCTGAATGAATTCCTTGTATTTAGTACAAATACCAGGCATACACTAGGTACTCATTAAGTAGATCTTAAGAGCATAAGCATGAATTCTGCATTAGCATCTTCATTTTGGGGGGCAACCGAGGCCTAGAAAAGTTAAATAACTTGCTTGAGGTCACACTGCTTTTTCAGAGTTTAAACCCAATTTTATTATGATAAGTTTGTGTGTAAAACACCAAGAGTCATCTCTCAAGGAGATAATCTTTGACTTCAGTATAAAAAGATCTGATCTTTAAGAGACTACTGAGGGAAAGGAAAGGGATAAAATGAAACATGTCTTGATGCTCACAGTAACAGAAATACCATTTCATTAGATCTGTGAATAATCTACAAATAGTATCATTCTTGAATAGTCAGTGCCATTCTTGGCTTAACATGGATCCAGCAACATAAGGTAAAGTGTCAGTGGTAAGACGTTCTGGTTTATAGCCACTGAAATGTAGGGCTGGAAACAAGGCAAGGCAAGTGTGTTCCGTGAGCACAAATTTTAAAGCACTCACTCTTAGGGTTGACCCTGCTTTTATGTGACTCTGCGAGTGTCACCCTAGTGAGGCTGATCCTGGTCCTAGCCCTGTTGAACTGTTTGGGCACAGTGTGAAAGTCAACAGTTGACTTTCACATTTCAGGGCTGTGTTTTCCAATATGGTAGCCACTAGCCACAAAAGGCTATATCAATTTAAACTAAAGTTAAATAAAATTAAAAATTTAGTACCTCAGTTCCTGTAGTTACAATTCAAATGTTCAGCTGCATGTGGCAACTGTATCAGACACTGAAGATATAAAATAATTCTATCATTGCAGAAAATTCTTTTGGGCAGAGCTGTTTTGGCTTAATCCACAATTTGAGTATAAGTGCCCTGATCTGAGTCCAGGCGCAGGAATGGGTTCCAAAATAAGGGAAATTATAAGAGCAATTTTTATTATTCTATGATTTTGTTAATTAAATCATTTGAATTTTCCTCTAGAAACCTTTAAAGACTTATTTTCAATTCATTCATTATGCCAGTTTTTACTGAACATGTACCATGGTGCAAGATACTGTGTGTGGTAGGGATGGGGAGAGCTTAAGAGATCCATCCGACTCAAATCTTTCCTCTAAAGGGCCTAGGCATAATTGGTGAGATCAGACTTAAAAAAAAATATGAAGTAGAACAAACTCCTAAATGGAGTTCAAAACGGGGAGAATGATTGACTGCTGGATTAAGAAAGCTTCACAGAAAAGGTAGTATTGAAATTGAGGCTTTAGGAGTAGGTATGACTGAAATGTATGAATATCTTAGCAGGGAGAATTCTATAAGAAAAAGTGAGGAAGAAACTGTCAGCCACACATAGGAATAAATGTTTAGTTTGCTCAGAATATAAGGTGTGTTGTTGTTGGCATACTTTACGTTTTGTTGGTTCCTTCTACTCTGGCTTCTGAGAAACAATTTTAATATAGATTATTTTCATGTAAATAGATTTAAATTAATAAATAATTATCAGGTCATCAATACCTGATCTTATACATAAAATACTGAGTTCCATGAATTGTAAAGTCACTTTCTATTATCTGGGGTTTGGTGATATAGAGCCAGTATTCTCATGGGAATATAGTGGTGTCGGACCCAATAATTCTTGATCTACCTGGGTCTCAGGGAATGGCATCCTGCTCTGTTCTGATGGGGACATTACTGGCTAACAGGCCCTACAAGACTAAGGGTATAATATGCATATAATCACAGGCTGTCCAAATATACCTTAAAGACAAGTTAACCATTTTTCCTAAAATAAAGAAAAATGTCTTCTACGGATTTTGTGCAAAAAATCTGGGAAAGCTTGGGCACACTGCTGCAATAAAACACTGTCCATTGCCAAGGTGATGTTTAATAGAAATATCACTGGAAGACTTCCTTTCCAGTCACCATGTCAAATTTGTTTCTTCTAGAAAGTAACGCTTCTGTCAATTACAGGTGATGTCCTTGGTCACAGTTAACCATTTTCAGCCAATGAATAACTAATGTTTCTAATTTTAGCACAAAAACCTTAAAGAACTATGATATTAAAAACAGGTGGTTAAAAGCTACTGCTGCTAACCAAAAGGTCTGCAGTTTGAATCTAGCAGCGGCTCCTTGGAAGCTCTATGGGGCTGTTCTACTCTGTCCTATAGGGTGGCTCTGAGTCGAAATTGCCTCAGTGGCAACTGGGTTCATTGGGTTGGTATGGAAGTTTAACGGTATCAGGCATAATGTATGCGTGTTTGTGTGTTTGTGCACTGCACATAAGTAAAATATAATAAGATGCTAGTTGGACGGGAATGCTTTTCATCCTGGGGATCTGACTTAGAGCTGGAAAATGAATCTCAAGCAAAATATGAAGTAAGATTAAAATCCACATTTGTAAAGCCATAAGGGAAATCTGGAAGGGCTGAACATAAGTCGTCCAAGCTGCCAGCTCCTTTGTAACATTTTGCCACGTTATAAAACAAAACCTGCTTTACAGCAGGTAGAAGATTCATCAGCAAAATTATATGTATACAAAACATCAAGAATTAATTCTGTATTGTAGTGTCATTATAATCAATAGATACCTTTAAAATAAAAAGAAGCCCTTTATATCTGAAGAACCAAGCTCACTGACGTCGAGTTGAATCTGATTCATAGCAACCCTAAAGGACAGAGTAGAACTGCCCCACAGGGTTCCCAAGGAGCACCTGATGGATTCGAACTGCCGACCCTTATGGTTAGCAGCCATAACTTCTAACCACTACGCCACCAGGGTTTCCATCTGAAGAAGAGACACTTGATTTTAAAGGCAGTCATTAATAAAAGTAAGATATGAAATAATACACCCAAGCAACATCCTAAATTGTTTCTCTTTCGTGAAACAGCTAAACCAGTTGCCCTTGAGTCGATTCAGACTCATGGAGACCCTATATGTGTCAGAGTAGAACTGTGTCCCACAGGGTTTTCAGTATCTGATTTTTCAGAATTAGATCACCAGCATTTTCTTCTGAGGCACCACTAGGTAGACTTGAACTTAAGACCTTTTATTTAACAGCAAGCCTGTTAACCGTTTGCATCACCCAGGGACTCCACTAGACAATCGTAAACTTGCCAAGAGTATTTTGTCCAAAGTGCTGCAAAGGTCACAAAAGTTCTATCTTCAAGATGAGAAATTGCGACAACATATTTTTTTTCCTCTTATAAAACCCATGACACATTTACAATGGAAAAAATGACAGTCCAGTTATTGATGCTCCAGGGAGATATACAGTAACTGAAGAAATTCTAAAGAATGTTTCCAAAGTGTTCATGAAGTTGGAGCTGCTTCTGAGTCTATGAATTGAAGAGACAGGGTAGATGGAAAACCTAGCATATATGTCGTAGGAGGACTGACCTGAAGGACTTCCTCTTCTATCATAAAGGCTGAGACTCCCAGAAGAAATGGCAAGCATTTGTAAAACCATAAATCAACGTGGACTTCTATGCTATCCCAAATTCCTGAGTAATACAAAGATTATCTTGGAAATACAAGAGAAATAAATTTGGGACAAGAACAAGGAAAGGCCTCTTTAGTACAGGGCCTGTGGGCAGTACCCAGAGAAATGCCTTTCCCCAAGGTACTGAAAAGCCAAGGGGGGACTTTCAGTGGACACAGTAAACTTAATCTCTGAAGAGGGCCAGGTGAACAGAAGGGGAAGGTGGTGCAGTAAGGTGCCTGTATTGTGTGACACCAGGAACAGAGGGGAGACAGGAAAAGGCTGAAAAAACCAGTAGAACGGTCCAAGGCTGCTGCCTAGTTCTGCAGCTCTGGATATCTGAGAGTGGTAGTTTAAGACTCTGGGTTTCCTATACAGGGCAAAGAAGAAAGGACTTCAAAATTAGATGGACGGTGAGACTGCACCATCTCAGTGGCTAGATTCTTTACAATCCAACCAGGGCTATTCCCCCAGTCAACACCAACGTATGGACATGCAGTAGCTGGCATAGCAATTCTGACTCAGTTTGACTATTCTTATGTCCAATCCAAAGTGACTCTGGTATGCTAGAATTAGAGGCATTCATAGTTTTCTAGTTGACACAATTATCAATCAGTGAAAATCAATCTCTAGAAAAGCATGTTACTAGCACTTTCCAGACACATATTGCATTAAGTAAGGTCCATTAAATTATTTAATGGGGAACATGATAAATACAATTATTTTAGTGGCCTGAGGTGAACCTTAAATATGGCACCACTATTTATGCGTCGGAATCAACTTGACGGCAACAGGTATTTTCCACAAGGAGCCCAAGTGGTGCAGTGGTTAAGAGCTTGTCTGTTAACCAAAGGGTTGGCAGTTCGAATCCACCAGCTGCTCCTTAAAAACCCTATGGGACAGTTCTACGCTGTCGTATAGGGTCACTATCAGTCAGAATTGATGGCAATGGGTATTTTCCACAAAGGTTTCAGACTTCTGACTTAGATTTTTATCAGTGTGTTCCCGTTTAAAAAAAAAAAAGTTATTAATCTGAAATCCTGCTGTCCGTCACTAAAAGTACAAACTGTCATCAGCTCAATCAAATTATAAAAGCACCTGACACTCAAAAGATGAGACTGAATTGAATTTGAGTGGGAACAAAGTGGCATTAAGCCTCAGTAGGCTCCCTGTGTCTAAGAAAAATGAACAATGAATTGAGGCCCTGCTTAAATGCCCAGAGCTCAGGGCTTTGTTGGGAGCTGATGTGTTTCACTTTCATAGCAGCTCTGACTGTAATTACTTATAAATAAAATAGAATTTTAATTCCCAAGTTGAACTGTTTATTTTCATGCAATTTCATTTCTCTTTTCCCCTTGGGTCACTTTTCTGCCTAACCCTTGTATGGCTACCTAATTCATTTGGGTCCAGCTACGTCACATAATAGACAACATGCCACAGTTTGAAAACTTTATCAAGATACATGTATTTATTTTTCTCTCGTAGATCACATTTCTTTTTCTTTCATACTGTATTGGCTAAGCAAAGAGCTCATTTTCTTACGGTTTTGTTCTCTAGCAATATGTAAAGGTCAAGCTGAAGTTTCTATCAGCATTAAATAACCAGAGTGCTTATACAGAGGTAATGTAATTTCAGCCAGAAGTGAAATAACATGAGTTTTTAATTTGCTTTTACACAGATGTATGGTTCTTGTTGGGCTTTTTAATATAGTGAAAATAGCTTGTGACTCCCCTGTATTTTCTATAAACATCTGTAGTTGTCCAGGGTCCCCAAGTTGGAAACCATTATTTAAGAGATAACACTTTAATCTTTATGTATCGTTCTTACTCAACACACACCAGAGAGCTGGGATGTATTTTTGTAAGTGAATTCTTTTAGCCAGAACAAGTCAAGATCTACTGGGAAATTTAACTCAGCTAGATTACTCAGATAACCTACTAGCTGCTCTATTTACCTCCAGTCTGCCCCTCCAATTAATTCTATATCCTGCAGCCAGACTCACTTTTATAAAACGCAGGACTGACCTTGTCTTGCCCCTACTTGACGTTCTTAGTGGCTCCACATTTACTCTGGCTTCAAGCCAAACTTCTTAACTTGGCTCACAAACATCTGCTTTCCTCCCCAGCCTTACCTCTAACCAGTGAAAAGAGACCATTTGTGGTTCCTACTACTGTCACAATTGTTTGTATCAAATGACTTGTGACACCCCTCAGACTTGATCAAGCCTAGTGGTCAGCTCAGCACGGTGGCTGGTAACAGTTGTTCCAGCTTTCAGTTCTGGAAGACATCAAATCTTCTTACACCTCTAAGATTTTACAGAGGTGGGACCCTCCTCTGTTTGTCACACTCTTCTTTCTGGTCCTTTGCCCCTCGCCATGCCCCATTCTTCTCCTCCTTAACTACTGTGGTCACTTAACTATTACTTATGCTTTAAATATCTTCCCAGAAGTGCTTCTTGCCTAAAGCCTTCCTGGAACCTCCCTCCCAGGGCGTTAGGTAAGCCTCCTGTGGTTCACAGAACACCTTCCATGCTTTATTGTAACTTTCTCGTTACTTGCTTGGGGGCCCTGGTGGTGCAGTTGTTAACAGCTACTACTGCTAATCAAAAGACCAGCAACTCAAATCCACCAGCTGCTCCTCAGAAACCCTGTGGGGCATTTCTACTGTGTTCTACCGGGTTGTTATGATTTGGAACTGACTACCTGGCAATGAGTTTTTCTTTTTTTTTTTTACTTGTTTGAATCATGCAGTAGGTCAATAATTCTCAAATTTATTGTGCATCAGGATCACTTGCAGGGCTTCAGAAAACACAGATTGCTGGGCCCTGCCCTCAGAATTTCTGATTCAAGTAGTTCCTGAGTGGGGCCTGGGGATATGTGTTTCTAACAAGATCCCAGGTGACAGCTGATGCGATGTGAATGCCATCGTAGAAAACACATGTTAGAAGCAAGGCTTTGAGTTCTTCACTCTGATATGCCCAGTGCTTAACCCCATGCCTCATCCAGAATAGGAAACACTTGAGTATTTATCACATGAATTACCATACTTGGGGGCTTAAAATCACCCTACGGGCAGAGGTTAAGTGGGCAAAAATTTATCTTTGGAGCTTTCCTGGCTAAATACTGATCGTATTTTCCTAGTATTTCAACAACTACCACCACCACTATGCTTCACATGGTTAAATTTTTAATATTTTAATTGATGATGAGAATAATCTAGATTGTATACCAATACAGAATATCCTTGATCTTTTTTTTAATAAAAAAAAAAAGTCTTTGAGCAACACTAATTAGCACAGTGAAGACTTTGACAAAAATCGAGAAAAACACCAGTGTTATAAAAAAGAAAACATGTTCTATAAGAAAGTGCTATTCCAGGAGCAATGGGAATTTGCTGAAAAAATGAAAGGATTTGTTTGTATTCCTGCCTCCTGTCTCTGTGATTATATCCCCAAATCAATTTCTCTTAAAAAGTTTACATCTCCTAATTTAACTAGTTATGTTAATTTTGGAGGCTTGAAGCTTTTTTTTTTCTAAATATATGAGCTTCCTGAGGTCTCTCTTAATTTCTGCTGTCTCTTTTAATATTTATTCATGTACAAAATGTACATGGAATATGTAGTACTAAAAGTTAGCTCTTTTTATTTTTTGAAATCTTAGATAATAAGGTTAGACTAGAAAAAACAAAAATGAAAATTTTTCCCCTAAAGTTGAGATTACCAGCTATTTTGATATTTAATATTTTGTTAAAAAAAAAAAAATTTACAGAAAGACCTATTGTGTACAGCAAGAAAACAAGAGAGTCTTTTTCTAGAACTACAGGCTGTATTATAAGACAGAATGGAAAGCAAAGAAAAACCATTTCTGGTTGCTTTGGTTCTGCACTATAATTCATATTTAACTCTTATTTCCAAAGTTGCAGTAAAATATTACATTCAAATAGTATTTCCATTACACTATGTATCAAAATAAATTCCAGGTGAGCCACAACTTTAAACATGAACTATAAATATTCCAGATAAAAATATGGAAGAAGTCTATTAAATAATCTCAAAGTAGAGAAGGTATTTCTCAACATGACATGACTCTGGAAAACTTTAAACTGATACATTTTATAGTGTGAAAATTACCAAAAAATCCACATGGAAAAAACCACCATAAATAAAATCGAAAGAAATGACATACCAGAAATAATCTTTGCTGCCTTATCAAGACAAAGGTCAATTTCCTTAACATGAGATTCTACAGACCAAATACAGTAAGCCAATTAAAAAAAAAATTAACAAAGCTCTTACCAGACAGTGTATTGACTTTTTAATATATGAAAAAAGTTTAAACTCATTGTAAAAAGAAATGTCAACTTAATGCCCCAGTGATTATTATTTTTACGTCTATCAAATTAAGAAAAGACTTAAAAAATTGTTAGAACAGTTCATTGGCGAAATGTGAGGAAACAGGCACTTTTACACATTGTTGGCGGGACTGAAAATTAGTAAAACCTATTTGGAGGATAATTTGCTAATATTTATAAAAATTACAAATATATATAACTTTTTTCCTATAAATTCCTCTTGGAATTTTATCCAACAGATATATTTGTGTAAGATATTAAATGATGTGTGAGATTAATTTGTGCAGCACTGTTTGCAATAAAATTAGAAACAACTTAAATGTCCATCAACAGGGACAGATTAAAAATAAAGTATGAAATATACATTCAATGAAAAGTCTATGCAGACATAAAAAAATGGGAAATATTTTTATGCTTTGATATGAAACCATCTCAAAAACATATTGAGTGAAACAATATACAGTACAGTACTGTCTTTGTGTAAAAAGAGAGGGGATGCTTACGCATGTGTCTTGTACATACAAACATGAAAGCCAAAACCGTAAGTCGATTCCCATGTGTTACACAGTAGAACTGCTCCATAGGGTTTTCTTGGCTGTAATCTTTATGGAAGCAGGTCACCAGGCCTTTCTTCTGTGGTGCCACTGGGTGGGTTCCAACCACTAACTTTTAGGTTGGTAGTCAAGCACAAACCATTTGTGTCACCCAGGAACTCCATGTACAGACATACATCTATAGCCGTACTGCCTGTTATCTATATAGTTAGCACATGTGCTTGTATATGGATACACCATCTCTGAAAGGATACATAGCACAGTGATCATGTTATTTGCCTCCAGGAAGGGGAACTGAGTACTTGGGGAACAGGATGAGCAGGAAACTTTTTACTGTCAACTCTTTATACCTTTCAATTCCATAGCCAGTGAATGTGTCACCAAATAGAATTTAATAAAACTTCAATTAAAAGCAAAATGAAATTATAAGTAAAAATTAGCTCAGAGATGGTCAAACATGACTCTTCAGCTGAATAATCATGGAAATAATTCCAATTCTTGCCTCTCTTCGATAATTAAGGAGCTATTTCTGTATTTTTTTTTTTCATTCCAAGATATGCCTGATGCAGAATCTTGGGACACTGATTTTTAAGTTGTTTTTCTCGATTAACAGCAGAATTGAGATTTTCTTTGAGTTGATAAGACTTATTTGGCATATAAATCTTTGTTCCTGTTATCAGTTTTGAGAGGAACCTATGCCCCAAAGCCAAGGCCACTAAAGGAAGGAAGGGGAGGTGAAGTACAGTTACAGGACTAGCACTTGTGATAGGGCTCTAGTGCCAAGTTTAATTCAGAGCTCGTTCCAGTTCTTCCTGATGTTTGGATGACGCTTTGTGAGCGCACGCAATGTCAGAGTAAGCCTGACAGGTCCAGCAAGCTGTTTATCTTGTGTGTTACAATCTCCTTCTTCCTTAAAGGCTAATAGTCAGAATTAGCAAAAGAAGCACCAAACCAAAAATTGTTCCCTTTTCAGCATATGGTACTGTATCACAAACTCCTGCTGTCAGTGACTCTAGCAAAAAGATAAGGTAAATACTGAAGGAATAAAGGGTAAAAAGGCAGAAAGGTAATTCACAAACATTACCTCATTTAATCCTACAGCAACTCTTTTTTTTTAGATGAAGAAATACAGGCTTAAAGGGATTAAATACCTTATCCAAGACACAATAGCTACCTAGCTGATGGGGGTGGAGGGGTTCTATTTGAATCCAGGTATATCTGATTTGAAAACTTAATCTCTTCCTAAGACATCCCCCCCAAAACAAACCAAACTCATTGTCATCTAGTCAATTCTGACTCATAGTGACCCCATGTGTCTCAGAGTAGAACTGTTCCATAGGGTTTTTTCTTGGCTATAATCTTTATGGAAGCAGTCCGCCAGGCCTCTCTTCTGCAGAGCTGCTGGGTGGGTTCAAACTGCCAACCTTTAGGTTAGCAGTCGATCATAAACTGCTTGCATCACCCAGATCAGTAAGATATCCCCACTGCCTGTCAAAACAGAACAAGATGATTCATTGACATGTCAGGCATGACCACCTGTTCTTCTCTAGGACTTGTAAGAACTGTTATCAGAATTGTTGAGAAATGCCCTAGTTCCCTCATCCTGGCCCAGACATACCACTCCTGTTTTCCAACTGGTTGATGCTCTCCCATGTTTTTTAAAGGACTGCATTGTGTTTGAAGCATTGGACTAAGTAACTAAGGCAATATAAGTAACTAGAAAAGATATAGAAGGACAGAGCCGTGGGATGCCAACCTTTAAAGGCCTGGTAAAAGGGAATTCAGCAAAAAGACCACCAGGAAGCAGCCAGTAAGGTAGGAAGAAAACTGGTAAGAATGGAGATTGGACACTTAGAAAATAAAGTCTTTCGAGAAGGATAGAGTGGTCCACAAACACAAATGGTACTGAGAGGTTGAGCACATGAGGCTAGAGAACTGATGCTTGGTTTAGGAAAGGTTTAAATACCTGGTGACATAGGTAGAATAGTTTCAGTAAAGGATAGTAGCTGAAGTCCAACAAAGTGGGTCTACTTTACCTCCTTTGCTGAAACGAACAATAGAACTGCTTATAATATTCCAGGTCCTGACTACCACACTGTGGTTTCCAATGAAGGTAACATAAGAGTTTATTTTTTTCTTTCCTAACATCTCCCTGGCCTTTCTGGAAACATCTCCAGAATCAACATCTCCAGGGAAGGGCTTGCCTTAATAAATTTCCAACAGAAGCCATATAAGTTCTATTCTACCCTACATCCTAGAGCAAGATGGATCTTCCTGTTACATGCTCTAACAGCACACTGCATTTTCCCTTCCTGTCACACAGCATTATTTTAGTTATTTGTTTAATTATTTCTTTATGTCCATCTCTATGGCTAGACTACAAGTCCCATGAGGATAGGGATGGTGTTTGTCTTGTATACTGCTCTCTTACGTTGCCTAGTACATACAAGTGCTCGACAAATGTTAATTATTGTACATTTGTGAATGAAGGAATGATTTTTAAATCTTTTCTCCCAAATGAGGCAGTGAGCTCAGAACCTATTTTCTTGTATGACTTTAAATGCTAGTAACACAAGTACAGAATTTTTCACTAGGTGAAATTATAAAAGCACTAAGGCAAGATACAGAAACTGAATTTTTTTTTAATTAATTTTTATTAAGCTTCAAGTGAACATTTACCATTCCAATCAGTCTGTCACATGTAGGTTTACATACATCTTACTCCCTTCTCCCACTTGCTCTCCCCCTATTGAGTCAGCCCTTTCAGTCTCTTGTTTCGTGCCAATTTTGCCGTCTTCCCTCTCTCTCTATCTTCCCATCCCCCCTCCAGTCAAGAGTTGCCAACACACTCTCCAGTGTCCACCTGATTTAATTAGCTCACTCTTCATCAGCATCTCTCTCCCCTCCACTGACCAGTCCTTTTCATGTCTGATGAGTTGTCTTCGGGGATGGTTCCTGTCCTGTGCCATCAGAAGGTCTGGGGAGCATTGCCTCCGGGATTCCTCTAGTTGCAGTCACACCATTAAGTATGGTCTTTTTATGAGAATTTGGGGTCTGTATCCCATTGGCCTCCTGCTCCCTCAGGAGTTGTCTGTTGTGCTCCCTGACAGGGCAGACATCGATTGTGGCTGGGCACCAACTAGTTCTTCTGGTCTCAGGATAATGTAGGTCTCCGGTTCATGTGGCCCTTTCTGTCTCTTGGGTTCTTAGTTGTCGTGTGACCTTGGTGTTCTTCCTTTGCCTTTGCTCCAGGTGGGTTGAGACCAATTGATGTATCTTAGATGGCCGCTTGTTGGCATTTAGGACCCCAGACGCCACATTTCAAAGTGGGATGCAGAATGTTTTCATAATAGAATTACTTTGCCCATTGACTTAGAAGTCCCCTCAAACCATGTTTCCCAGACCCCAGCCCCTGCTCCGCTGACCTTTGAAGCATTCATTTTATCCCGGAAACCTCTTTGCTTTTAGTCCAGTCCAATTAGGCTGACCTTCCTTGTATTGAGTGTTGTCTTTCCCTTCACCCAAAGCAGTTCTTATCTAGTGATTGATCAATAAAAAACCCTCTCTCTTCCTCCCTCCCTCCCCCCCTCGTAACCACAAAAGTATGTGTTCTTCTCCGTTTTTTTCAAGATCTTATAATAGTGGTCTTATACAATATTTGTCCTTTTGCCTCTGACTCATTTCGCTCAGCATAAAGCTTTCCAGATTCCTCCATGTTATGAAATGTTTCAGAGATTCGTCACTGTTCTTTATCGATGCGTAGTATTCCATTGTGTGAATATACCACAATTTATTTACCCATTCATCCATTGACGGACATCTTGGTTGCTTCCAGCTTTTTGCTATTGTAAACAGAGCTGCAATAAACATGGGTGTGCATATATCTGTTTGTGTGAAGGCTCTTGTATCTCTAGGGTATATTCCGAGGAGTGGGATTTCTGGGTTGTATGGTAGTTCTATTTCTAACTGTTTAAGATAACGCCAGATGGATTTCCAAAGTGGTTGTACCATTTTACAATCCCACCAGCAGTGTATGAGAGTTCCAATCTCTCCGCAGCCTCTCCAACATTTATTATTTTCTGTTTTTTGGATTAATGCCAGTCTAGTTGGTGTGAGATGGAATCTCATCGTAGTTTTAATTTGCATTTCTCTAATGGCTAATGATCGGGAGCATTTTCTCATGTATCTGTTGGCTGCCTGAATATCTTCTTTAGTGAAATGTGTGTTCATATCCTTTGCCCACTTCTTGATTGGGTTGTTTGTCTTTTTGTGGTTGAGTTTTGACAGAATCATGTAGATTTTAGAGATCAGGCGCTGGTCTGAGAAGTCATAGCTGAAAATTCTTTCCCAGTCTGTAGGTGGTCTTTTTACTCTTTTGGTGAAGTCTTTAGATGAGCATAGGTGTTTGATTTTTAAGAGCTCCCAGTTATCGGGTTTCTCTTCATCATTTTTGGTAATGTTTTGTATTCTGTTTATGCCCTGTATTAGGGCTCCTAGGTTTGTCCCTATTTTTTCTTCCATGATCTTTATCGTTTTAGTCTTTATGTTTAGGTCTTTGATCCACTTGGAGTTAGTTTTTGTGCATGGTGTGAGGTATGGGACCTGTTTCATTCTTTTGCAAATGGATATCCAGTTATGCCAGCACCATTTGTTAAAAAGACTATCATTTCCCCAATTGACTGACACTGGTCCTTTGTCAAATATCAGCTGCTCATACATGGATGGATTTATATCTGGGTTCTCAATTCTGTTCCATTGGTCTATGTGCCTGTTGTTTTACCAGTACCAGGCTGTTTTGACTACTGTAGCTGTATAATAGGTTCTGAAATCAGGTAGAGTGAGGCCTCCCACTTTCTTCTTCTTTTTCAGTAATGCTTTGCTTATCCGGGGGTTCTTTCCCTTCCATATGAAATTGGTGATTTGTTTCTCTATCCCCTTAAAATATGACATTGGAATTTGTATTGGAAGTGTGATATATGTATAGATGGCTTCTGGTAGAATAGACATTTTTACTATGTTAAGTCTTCCTATCCATGAGCAGGGTATGTTTTTCCACTTAAGTATGTCCTTTTGAATTTCTTGTAGCAGAGCTTTGTAGTTTTCTTTGTATAGGTCTTTTACATCCTTGGTAAGATTTATTCCTAAGTATTTTATCTTCTTGGGGGCTACTGTGAATGGTATTGATTTGGTTATTTCCTCTTCGGTGTTCTTTTTGTTGATGTAGAGGAATCCAAGTGATTTTTGTATGTTTATTTTATAACCTGAGACTCTGCCAAACTCTTCTATTAGTTTCAGTAGTTTTCTGGAGGATTCTTTAGGGTTTTCCATGTATACGATCATGTCATCTGCAAATAGTGATAGCTTTACTTCCTCCTTGCCAATCTGGATACCCTTTATTTCTTTGTCTAGCCTAATTGCCCTGGCTAGGACTTCAAGTACGATGTTGAGTAAGAGCGGTGATAAAGGGCATCCTTGTCTGGTTCCCGTTCTCAAGGGAAATGCTTTCAGGTTCTCTCCATGTAGAGTGATATTGGCTGTTGGCTTTGCATAGATGCCCTTTATTATGTTGAGGAATTTTCCTTCAATTCCTATTTTGGTAAGAGTTTTTATCATAAATGGGTGTTGAACTTTGTTAAATGCCTTTTCTGCATCAATTGATAAGATCATGTGGTTTTTATCTTTTGTTTTATTTATGTGATGGATTACATTAATGGTTTTTCTGATATTAAACCAGCCTTGCATACCTGGTATAAATCCCACTTGATCAGGGTGAATTATTTTTTTGATGTGTTGTTGGATTGTATTGGCTAGAATTTTGTTGAGGATTTTTGCATCTATGTTCATGAGGGATATAGGTCTATAATTTTCTTTTTTTGTAATGTCTTTACCTGGTTTTGGTATCAGGGAGATGGTAACTTCATAGAATGAGTTGGGTAGTATTCCGTCTTTTTCTATGCTTTGAAATATCTTCAGTAGTAGTGGTGTTAAGTCTTCTCTGAAGGTTTGGTAGAACTCTGCAGTGAAGCCGTCCAGGCCAGGACTTTTTTTGTTGGAAGTTTTTTGATTACCGTTTCAATCTCTTTTTTTGTTATGGGTCTATTTAGTTCTTCTACTTCTGAATGTGTTAGTTTAGGTAGGTAGTATTTTTCCAAGAATTTATCCATTTCTTCTAGGGTTTCAAATTTGTTAGAGTACAATTTTTCATAGTAATCTGAAATGATTCTTTTAATTTCATTTGGCTCTGTTGTGATGTGGTCCTTCTCGTTTCTTATTCGGGTTATTTGTTTCCTTTCCTGTTTTTCTTTGGTCAGTCTAGCCAATGGTTTATCAATTTTGTTAATTTTTTCAAAGAACCAGCTTTTGGCTTTGTTAATTCTTTCAATTTTTTTTCTGTTCTCTAATTCATTTAGTTCAGCTCTAATTTTTATTATTTGTTTTCTTCTGGTGCCTGATGGGTTCTTTTGTTGCTCACTTTCTATTTGTTCAAGTTGTAGGGACAGTTCTCTGATTTTGGCTCTTTCTTCTTTTTGTATGTGTGCATTTATTGATATAAATTGGCCTCTGAGCACTGCTTTTGCTGTGTCCCAGAGGTTTTGATAGGAAGTATTTTCATTCTCGTTGCTTTCTAAGAATTTCCTTATTCCCTCCTTGATATCTTCTATAACCCAGTCTTTTTTCAGGAGGGTATTGTTCATTTTCCAAGTATTTGTTTTCTTTTCCCTAGTTTTTCTGTTATTGATTTCTAGTTTCATTGCCTTGTGGTCTGAGAAGATGCTTTGTAATATTTCGATGTTTTGGATTCTGCAAAGATTTGTTTTATGACCTAATATGTGGTCTATTCTAGAGAATGTTCCATGTGCACTAGAAAAAAAAGTATATTTTGCAGCAGTTGAGTGGAGAGTTCTGTATAAGTCAATGAGGTCAAGTTGGTTGATTGTTGTAAGTAGGTCTTCCGTGTCTCTATTGAGCTTCTTACTGGATGTCCTGTCCTTCTCCGAAAGTGGTGTGTTGAAGTCTCCTACTATAAATGTGGAGGTGTCTATCTCACTTTTCAATTCTGTTAAAATTTGATTTATGTATCTTGCAGCCCTGTCATTGGGTGCATAAATATTTAATATGGTTATGTCTTCCTGATCAATTGTCCCTTTTATCATTATGTAGTGTCCTTCTTTATCCTTTGTGGTGGATTTAAGTCTAAAGTCTATTTTGTCAGAAATTTATATTCCTACTCCTCTTCTTTTTTGCTTATTGTTTGCTTGATATATTTTTTTCCATCCTTTGAGTTTTAGTTTGTGTCTCTAAGTCTAAGGTGTGTCTCTTGTAGGCAGCATATAGATGGATCGTGTTTCTTTATCCAGTCCGTGACTCTCTGTCTCTTTATTGGTGCATTTAGTCCATTTACATTCAGCATAATTATAGATAAATAAGTTTTTAGTGCTGTCATTTTGATGCCTTTTCATGTGTGTTGTTGGCCATTTCATTTTTCCACATACTTTTTTGTGCTGAGACGTTTTTCTTAGTAGATTGTGAAATCCTCATTTTCATAATGTTTAACTTTATGTTAGTTGAGTCGTTACGTTTTTCTTGGCTTTTTTCTTGAGTTATGGAATTGATATTCCTTTTTGTGGTTACCTTATTATTTACCCCTATTTTTCTAAGTAAAAACCTAACTTGTATCGTTCTATATCGCCTTGTATCCCTCTCCATCTGGCAGTTCAATGCCTCCTATATTTAGTCCCTCTTTTTGATTATTGTGATCGTTTATCTATTGATTTCCATGATTCCCTGTTATGTGTATTATTTTGTTTATTTATTTTTTAGAATTAATCTTAATTTGTTTGTTTTTGTGCTTTCCCTATTTGAGTTGCGTTGATATCAGGACGTTCTGTTTTGTGACCTTGTATTGTGCTGGTACCTGATATTATTGGTCATCAGGCCAAACAATCTCCTTTAGCATTTCTTGCAGTCTTGGTTTAGTTTTTGCAAATTCTCTAAACTTGTGTTTATCTGTAAATATCTTAATTTCTCCTTCATATTTCAGAGAGAGTTTTGCTGGATATATGATCCTTGGTTGGCAGTTTTTCTCCTTCAGTGCTCTGTGTACGTCGTCCCATTCCCTTCTTGCCTGCATGGTTTCTGCTGAGTAGTCTGAACTTATTCTTATTGATTCTCCCTTGAGGGAAACCTTTCTTTTCTCCCTGGCTGCTTTTAAAATTTTCTGCTTGTCTTTGGTTTTGGCAAGTTTGATGATAATATGTCTTGGTGTTTTTCTTTTTGGATCAATCTTAAATGGGGTTCGATGAGCATCTTGGATAGATATCCTTTCGTCTTTCATGATGTCAGGGAAGTTTTGTGTCAGGAGTTCTTCAACTATTTTCTCTGTGTTTTCTGTCACCCCTCCCTGCTCTGGGACTCCAATCACTTGCAAGTTATCCTTCTTGATAGAGTCCCACATGATTCTTAGGGTTTCTTCATTTTTTTGTTAATTCTTTTATCTGATTTTTTTTTCAGTTGTGTTGGTGTCGATTCCCTGGTCCTCCAGATGTCCCAGTCTACATTCTAATTGCTCGAGTCTGCTCCTCTGACTTCCTATTGCATTGTCTAATTCTGTAATTTTATTGTTAATCTTTTGGATTTCTACATGCTGTCTCTCTATGGATTCTTGCAACTTATTAATTTTTTCACTATGTTCTTGAATAATCTTTTTGAGTTCTTCAACAGTTTTATCACTATGTTCCTTGGCTTTTTCTGCGGTTAGCCTAATTTCATTTCTGATGTCTTTAAGTATTCCGTAAACTAGTTTTTTATATTATGTATCACATAATTCCAGGATTGTATCTTCATTTGGGAAAGATTTTGATTCTTTTGTTTGGGGGGTTGGAGAAGCTGTCATGGTCTGTTTCTTTATGTGGTTTGATATGGACTGCTGTCTCCGAGCCATCACTGGGAAACTAGTTTTTCCAGGTAATCAGCTTAAAAAAATGCAGTCAGATCCCTATCTGAATTCTCCCTCTGGCTCAGGGTATTCGGATGTTAATGGAGCCGCCTGGGGAGGGTGGGGGAGGGATCAGAGAGCTAGGAGTGTAGCACCTCAGAATATAGAGCTGATCCCCACGTTCACGCTCCGCCCGCGCCTGCCAAAATCCCGGTGGGACGGCTCCCCGGCTGGGACGCTGCTCTCCCCGCTCCAAGACCAGTCACTTCCTCTCGGGGACTTCTCCCTCCGGCGCGCCGCTCCGCTAGCGCGAGCTGGGTAGGTGTCACCCGCACGAACGCCTGGGCCCGCCCCCGGGGTCAATTCATGGGAATATAACTGGTCCCCGCACTTACGACCCGCCTGCTCAGAAACTGAATTTTTAATAAGGTATTTTAAAGAATGCTAAGGAAACTGAACACCTCTATGGAAATCCAGGTAGCAGATTTAAGGAAAATAAAATGAAGCAAGGAAAATGAGAAAGGGACCAATTCATTTCTTTTTGAGATTCCATTATCCTTTAACTTGATCTGGAGATAGCAAGAGTAATTGGTTTACCGGATTATTGCAGTCTATTCTGCCTTTGTTAACCATTGATTAGAGGAAGTGTACGGGCACTATATGGATAATAGTTAAACTATGTATGTATTCTAGAAGTTAGTACAATTGATAGCTTATTATATTTTTGTTTTATGCCTTCTATTTGACACTATGCTGAAGAGTTAAGAGCTTTAAAAGGAAGCTGCTACTAAATATCAGACTCTTTTAATGAAAGATTATGTCTAATCAACACATTAAATCCCACTGTATTAATGTGGTACCATTTTGTTCACGAGCTTGTTGCTAATAATGAACTAAAATAATTATGACCAAAAATATTCTTAGGATTGTATATGCCTGTCTCTAATTTTTTAAATATATACAAAGTCTCAGAGTAGCAGGGAGGGGGGCCTGGGGGGAACAGTTTCAGGGGACATCTAGGTCAACTGGCATAACAAAATGTATTAAGAAAATGTTCTGCATCCCGCTTTGGTGAGTGGTGTCTGGGGTCTTAAATGCTAGCAAGAAGCCATCTAAGACACATCAATTGGTCTCAACCCACCTGGAGCAAAGGCGAATGAAGAACATCAAAGATACAAGGTAAATATGAGCCCAAGAGACAGAAAGGGCTACATAAACCAGAGCCTCCATCAACCTGAGACCAGAAGAGCTAGATGGTGCCTGGCTACTATCAGTGGCTGCCCGGACAGGTAGCATGACAGAGAATCCCTGATGGAGTGGGAGAACAGTGGAATGCAGACATCAAATTCTCATAAAAAGACCAGACTTAATGGTCTGAGTGAGGCTGGAGGGACCTCAGAGGTGATGACCCCTGGACCCTCTGTTAACCCAAGACTGGGACTGTTCCCAAAGCCAACTCTTCAGATGGGGATTGGACTGGACTCTGAGACAGAAAATGATACTGATAAGGAGTGAACTATCTTGGATCAAGTAGACACATGAGACTATGTGGGCAGCTCCTGTCTGGAGGCGAGATGAGAAGGCAGAGGGGGACAGGAGTTGGTTGAATGGACACGGGGAATACAGAGTGGAGAGGAGGAGTGTGCTGTCACGTTAGGAGGAGAACAGCTACGGTTACATAGTGAGGTGTACGTGAGTTTTTGTATGAAAGACTGACTTGATTTGTAAACTTTCACTTCAAGCACTATATATATGTGTGTGTATATATATGTATACACACACACACAAAGTCAAAATAATGAAGACAACAGTTATCAGTGTTTTCTGTAAGGCTATAAATAGCAATTAAAAAAAAAATACATCAAGTATCACTACGGAAATTCCTTTCAGACGGTCCAGTGTCCTTCACCTCCTCTTTTAGAATTTCACATTTGCTTTTCAACCCAACATCTGTATTTCAGTGAAATCACTGAATGAATAATGCTACTATAATTTGAATTCTATATTCAGTATATATTTTTCTTTTAGTTATGTTTCTGTAGTGCTTTCTAATTTACTAGGTGCTCTCGAACATACCTTTTTCTTATTTTAGGATCTACTAACTCTACATTACAGAGGAAAAGCATCATTGAGTATATTTTCAAGATGAGAAAACTGTGGCTAACCGTTGATTTCTTTACTAAGTCTAATTAGTAAGTTTTTTTAGAACCATGCATTGAAACAAAAGTCTATAGTTTTAATTTACATGTATAATAAACAACAATCCAAACTATTACATCCAGTATTTCTGAAATGTCTTTATGTCTGAGGTGCTATACCAGATATTAAGAATTCGTTGATGAGCAAGGAAAACAAGATTTCTACTCCAGCGTGACTTACAATCTATTCCACCATATTGTCTCCCCTGTGATTTTAGTAGTAGTATTATTTTACCAAGGGATCAGTAATACCACCTATAACATTCACAACATTTTTTTTCTCTTAAAAAGGAATTAGATTAAGAATTCTTTATACTTCTTGGAAGATGGGAAACAGTAGCCTAAGCCTTAGAAAATGACTCAGACTTTTAGCCAAAAATAGTCCTTATGCAGATCCCCTCCATAATATAGCTCTTTCCACATTGCTTGTTTTCAATGGAGGTTATTTCATTTTCTTTTTCTCTAGATAGTTGCCAAGAAGAAAAAAAGAAAATCAAAACAGTGACTTAAAATTCTATTCAATACTTTATCTAGTGTCAAATAATGCTTGTGGAAATTGTTGAAAATATAGATTTATGGACTCTTTACTAGATACCCTATTTTTGATGGGTGTGAAGTGGGGCTAAGAAGCTGTGTTTTAATTGGCTCGCAAGGTAGAGAAGAATGGAAAACACTAGAGTTAATTTTAGGAAAACGTCTGTTTCCCTCTCCTTGTATTTACTGAACATCATGAAAATTTGGAGTAATTTGATTTATTAAAACATCCCACCTGAATCAACAATTTTTTTTTTTTAACTAATAGATTCAAGAACCACTGATTTCGCAGGTAAGTACAAAAACCACAGTGCTCGGACAGAATAAATTGTTTGTAAATAAGATGACTCCAGATATAATAGTCAATGGAGCACCATATGTTCCAAACAACTTAAGGCAGTTTCTTTGTCACAGTGTACATATATCAAAAATCCTCTATTTTAATATAATCAAAGTAATAAAGCTTTCTGTTTAAAATTTGTGCTTTGGTTTTAAGAAGTCTCTTCTAACCTGTATCACAAAGTTATTGTCTTATACTGTCGTTATCATTATCCTTCGCGTTTGGCTCTTTAATCCTCCTGAGTTCATATTTGTGTATAGTGCTAGGAAAAATCCAGTCTTTTTTTTCTCTCCATATGGTGGGTCATCACCACTTATCTGTCAGTTTGTCGTACTGCATTCCTGTGATGCTACGAACTATGCAACCAGTATTTCAAATACTGGCAGGGTCACTCATGGTGGACATGTTTCAGTAGAGCTTCCAGGCTAAGACAGACTAGGAAGAAGGACCTGGACGTCTACTTCTGAGAAGAATTAGCCAGTGAAAACCTTATGAATAGCAGCAGAACACTGTCTGATAGAGTGCCAGAGGATGAGCCCCTCAGGTTGGAAGGCACTCAAAATACAACTGGGGAAGAGCTGTCTCCTCAAAGTTGAGATGACCTTAACGACAGGGATGGTGTAAAGCTTTTGGGACCTTCATTTGCTGAGGTGGCATGACTAAAAATGACAAGAAACAGCTGCAAACATCCATTAATAATCAGAATATGTAATGTACAAAGTATGACCTTAGGAAAATTGGAAATAATAAAAAATGAAATGGAATACATAAACTTCGATATCCTATGCATTATTGGTATTTTGTCCATTTTGAATTGGACAATCATATGGTCTACTATGCCAGAAATAAAAAGTTGAAGAGGAATGGTGTCACATGCATTGTCAAAAAGAACGTTTCAAAATCCATCCTGAAGAACAACGCTGTCAGTAACAATATCCACATACCTACAAGGAAGACAAGCCAGTACAATAATTATTCAAATTTATGCACCAATCACTAAGGCCAAAGATGAAGAAACTGAAGATGTTTACCAATTTCTGCAGTCTGAAATTGATCAAACATGCAATCAAGGTGCATTGATAATTACTAGTGATTAGAACACGAAAGTTGGAAACAAAGAAGGATCAGTTGGAAAATATGGCCTTGGTGACAGAAACAATGCTGAATGTAGTATGATAGAATTTTGGAAGACCAATGACTTCTTCATTGCAAATACCTTGTTTCAACAACATAAATGGTAACTATACATGTAGACCTCGCCAGATGGAATACACAGGAATCAAATCATCTACATATGTGGAAAGAGACAATGGAAAAGCTCAATGTCATTAGTCAGAACGAGGCCAGGGGCCAACTAATGAACAGACCACCAATTGCGCACACGTATGTTCAAGTTGACACTGAAGAAAATTAGAGCAAGTCTCCAAGAGCAAAAATATGATTTCCAGTATATCTCACCTGAATTTAAAGACCATCTCAAGAATAGATTTGACACAATGAACACTAATGACCAAAGACCAGACAAACTGGAGATAAGGTTGAAATAAGGAAAGATAGTCAGGGCTTCATGGTATGTTTAATATTCTTCGCCAACAGCACAATTCAAAGGCGTCAACTCTTCTTCGGTCTTCCTTATTCATTGTCCAGCTTTCACATGCATATGATGCGATTGAAAATACCATGGCTTGGGTCAGGTGCACCTTAGTCTTCAGGGTGACGTCTTTGCTCTTCAACACTTTGAGGAGGTCCTTTGCAGCAGATTTGCCCAATGCAATGCGTCTTTTGATTTCTTGACTGCTGCTTCCATGGCTGTTGATTGTGGATCCAAGTAAAATATACCATGGACTGCCAAAAGAACGGACAAATCTGTCTTGGACGAAGTGCGGCCAGAATGCTCCTTAGAGGCAAGGATGGCGAGACTGCATCTTACATACTTTGGACATGTTGTCAGGAGGGATCAGTCCCTGGAGAAGGACATCATGCTTGGCAGAGTACAGGGTCAGCGGAAAAGAGGAAGACCCTCGAGGAGGTGGATTGACACAATGGCTGCAACAATGGGCTCAAGCATAACGATTGTAAGGATGGCGCAGGACTGGGCAGTGTTTCGTTCTGTTGTGCATAGGGTCACTATGAGTCAGAACCGACTCGACGGCACCTAACAACAACAACAACAGTCAGGGCTCAGGTCTTGGAGGGCCTTTAGATAATGTCAAAAATGTTTGGACTTCATCCTATGAGTGAAAGGGGAATTATTGAGAGTTATAAAGAGGAAAGTCACGTAAATATGGATATATTTTAAATAGTTTGGAAGGTTGGAAAATGGACTTGAAGGTCTATTAGTTAAAATAGGGCAAGTTTTGCTGTGGTAACAAATAAACCTCCACACGGTGAATTAATGCAATAATGACATTTCTTAAACACCTAACCATCTGGCAACTATGCCACCTGGAATATGTGTCCCTCAAGGTTACTGCAGCAGAGAAAGAAAGAGCTTGAGGCTATTGTAGAATGTTTTCAGGGTCAATTCCTTCCATATTTCTTAGGCCACAACCTAGCCATGTGGCCCAGTATAAATCCAATAGCCATTAGGTGAATCTTGAGAGTCTTCTGTATAAGGGGTCTCTTCCTCCATTTTTGTTTAAAATAGGCCAAATATATCTTTGAATTCTTATTGTATTATGTGAGAAAAATCATTGTTGATTCATTTATTTAATTCATTTAACAAATGTGTTTTGAGTATCTAGTATGTTCCAGCCTTGGAAGCTCTATGGGGCCATTTTACTCTGCCCTATAGGGTTGCTATGAGTAGGAATCAACTGAGTAACAATGAACTTAGTATGTTCCAGGCACCGTTATAAGTGCTTAGGATACAGTATTGTTTATGCCACTTTCCTGTAGGTAACTCTTCACTGGCTCCCCACTCACTCACAGTGTGGGTTGCATGTGCAAAGCAGAAAGGGTAGGGGATAGGGGACGGAAGGCAGAGCATGGGCCAGGTCATGTGGGGTCTTATAGGCCATTGTAAGGACTTTGAATTGTACTCTGACTGAAATGACCTTTTAGAGCATTCTGTGCAAAGGAGTGACCTGAAGTGACTTTTAAAAAAGATCACTCTGGCTCCTCTGCTGAGAATAGACATAAAGTGGGAGGGTAGGAGCACTGAACTCTATTAGGAGGTTATGTAGTAATCCATATGAGCAAATGATAGTGGCTTGGACCAGAGTGAAATCATGAAGGTGGGGAGAAGTGGTCAGATTCTGGATATATTTTGAAGATAAACTATTCTATTTTGAAGGTAAATTCATCAAGGTTTGATGACATGTCAGATGTGTGGTGTGAGAAAAAAGTCTTAGTCCGATTGCCCAGGAGGATGGAGTTGCAGTCAGCTGAGAGAAGATGAGCCTTAATCTTTTTACATTCTTCCCAGATAGCCCAAGAAGGGCTCTAGGGAGTATTAGTCTCCTAAATTATTCAGATTCAAAGGGTTCGTCTTTAGAATTTTAAATGAGAACAATGATTATGAAACACTTGCTTTTCTTAGATTTTAATTCAGCTCCAAACTTTCCTCACACTGACAATATTTTAATATAAAATTTTCAGATTTTATATAAAAAACTTTATTTTATGTAAAAAAAAGAAAACTAGTCTGTTAGTAATTTATGTAAATACCCCTCTTTTTTTTTTCTTTTGAAAGACAAGTCAGCAAACATTTAGCTCTATTAAATTTATTTGGATGTGATACAATTCATTTGTTTTTCATTAGGGATATTTGTGCTTTGTGGAAGCTGCCCATAAGAGTCTTTTACAGAAAAAAAAAAAAAAAAAAAAAAAGCCTTTACTTACTTTGTATTAGAAAGGCACTAAATAAGTTACTTCACTTTACTTTTGTGGTTGATTCATCTCCTGGATGTGAGTTAGTAGACCAGGAGGTCATGTTTAAGCTGGCTTTTGATGAAGGAGTAGAAGCCCAATGGGTAGGAAGTCAGCTAACAGCATTCTAGGTATATAGATCAGGATATATAAACACACGGAAGTGGCAAAGATAAGGGCTTATTCATGGAAGTTGTAGTATGCAGGCCCCATGAGAAGGAACCAGTTTGGGATCATGAAGGTTATAAATGGGTAACTTATATGGTACAATAAAGAGTTTGGATCTTATCTGTTAGACAAAATAAAGACAATACTATAGAGAATGTGAAAGAGCCTTGTGGGAGGAGAACAGAGACGAGACAAAAAGAAGCCACTAAGAAGCCATGAATTGGAGAGTAAAAGTGAGGGCTAATATAATCCTTAGAAATTCCAGACAACCAAGTTTCTAAATGGGAGCACATCTAACAGAGGTGATAAGAAAAATTATTTGGTTATATGTTGCTTTGCTTTTACAATGAAAAACTCCAGCTTTGGACTTTTTTTTTTTTCCTCCTGTTAGGTTGAGGTAAGTGACACTAAGAAAATGTAATACTCTATAAAACCTAGCTTGAAAGAGTCAGATTTCCTACTCTCCTTCGTCTAATGTTTTCCTTCTAGAATCTGTTCTACCCAAGTAACCAAGAGGCTCCACAAGTGCCAATATCTAGTGGACCAACTGAATTCTTCAAGGAAACTGCTATGGAATGTATACACATCAAAAAGCCAACTAAAAAACATTGTTTTATAAAATACCAATATATAAATCATCATGTGCATTAAAAATCTTCAATACAACAAAAAGATACATCATTAAAAAGAGGGAAACAATATATGAAATCCACATAACCAACAAAGGTTTAGTATCCAGAATATATTTTAGAATTTTATACACATTACTAGGAAAAAGACAACCAGGCCAACAGAAAAACCAGCAAATGATTAAAAGCAATTCACTGGAGGTAAAACTCAAGTTGTCAGCTGAATATACAAAAAGATGTTCAGGTTTACCGGTATCAGAATAGAGTTCATCTCTGGGGAAGCAGGAAGGGAGGGAAATAGAACTTGGAAGAAGTATGAGGGGAAATGCCATTTCAAGTGTAACACTTAATGTCTTAAACAATAAAAAGCAGAAGCAAATATAGCTAAAAGCTAACATTTGCTTATCTCAGTGGTGAGTATATGGATGCTTGATTTGTTTTTTGTACTTTTATATTTGTGAAATATTTCATAATAATAAAATAACATATGACAATTATACTCTCCTTCTCTATAAAAATTTCCCCAACTATCATTTTTATGAGGGAAAATAACAAGAAAAGCAGCATTAGTTAGGGAAGAACATATGATCAGGAGTTGGAATCCTAAATTCTATTTCCAAGTCTGCTACTTACCCCTGTGTGACCTTGTACAAATCCCTTAATTCTTCTGAAATGGATTCCTCAACTGAAGAAACTTGAGCAATTACATCTACCTTTCTCACATGAAGTTATTAGAAAGAGTAAATTAGTTCACAGATATGTAAGTGATGTGAAAAAAGATATGGAAATTATAAAATCTATGGTTAGTATGAAATTAAATGAGCAAATCTTCTCTTTTACTGTCATTCTAAGCTCTTTGAGACAGGCATTAGAAACAGAAACGTGGAGATAATAAAAGACACATGTCTTCTCTTACCGGGTCTGTCAGTTGGGAATAGAGTTCATGGCAATTGTCAAAAATGTACTTGTACGTAGAATCCAGGCAAGCCCGGACACAGTCCTTCACGACCATGCTGGCCTTGGGAGGGCTTTGAAGCTCCAGAACCTGGCAGACAAATTATATTCTTAAACTCAAAAACAGAACATTTTAATCCAGTATAAATTAATCAATATCCAAAAATGCTTATAGTTGGTTTTGTGTGTGTGTGTGTTCAGGCAACGTGGCCTTAGAAATGTCATAAATGTGTAAATATCCATTTTAGTTTTCTTATATGACAACTTTTTTTGAAAATAATCATGGTTGTAAATATTCAAATGGAACACAGTGATCAGTCAGGATAATTCATTCATTTGTCCCACTCAATCTTTCAACAAATATTTATCAGCCACTATATGCCAGCCGGAACCCTGGTGGCACCGTAGTTAACACTCAGCTGCTAACAAAAAGGTCAGCAGTTTGAATCCACCAGCCACCCCTTGGAAACCCCATGGGGCAGTTCTACCCTGTCCTATAGGGTCACTATGAGTCAGAATTGACTCGATGGTAATGGCTTTGGTTTTTTTGGTTATATGTTAGGCAATGCTGCTATTGCAATGAACAAAAGAAACAAAAATGTTTCCCCTCATGGAGCTCAAATTCTAGTGGATAACACAGACAATAAACAAAATTAAATATGTAAAATATATTAAATGATGACACATGTTGAACAGAAAACTACAGCAGAAAAGTTGTATAAACCAAACCAACCCAACTTGTTGCCGTGGAGCCAATTCCGACTCATAGTGACCCTGTAGGACAGAGTAAAACTGCCCCACAGGGTTTCCAAGGAGCACCTGGTGGATTCTAACTGCCAACCTTTTGATTAGCAGTGGTAGCTCTTAAGCACTATGCCACCAGGGTTTCTGAAAAGTAGTATAGGAAGTGTTTAAGTAACAGAGAATTAATACAGAGGGCAAGCAGATGAAGTCAGAGAAGTAACAGGATGACAAAAGGAAAAAAAAATTTAAAGACCATTGTAAGAACTTTGGAGCATTTTAAGAATCTTGTGGTACAGTGGTTAAGAGCTCAGCCGCTAAGCAGAAGATCAGCAGTTCAAATCTACCAGCTGCTCCTTGGAAACCCTATGGGGCAGTTCTAACCTATCTCACAGGGTTGCTATGAGTCGGAATTAACTGTATGGCAACAGAGTTTTTTTTCTTGTTGTTAAGGACCTTATCTTTGAGAATGGTGGGAAGGAAATGGAGAGTTTTGAGTAGAAAAACAAAATGACCTAATTTATTCATCTTTTAAAAATACTCGCTTATGCTGCCTTAAGAAGGGCAATAGACAAAGCAGAAAGATCAATTATGTAAAGCATGCAATAACCCCGTCAGGAGAGAAGGTACTTGCGCTAAGAGGGTAGGACTAGAGGTGGTTAGATGAAATCAGATTCTGGTTAAGTTTAGAAGGAACCACTACTAGAATTTACCGATCAGCTGGATGATTGGTATGAGAGAAAAAGAGGAGTGAGGATGACCTTGAGGTTTCAGCCTGAGCAACTGCTACATGAAGGTAGCCTCAGGTTAGATGGACAAGGCCGTGGTAGAGAGATCAGGAGCTCAGTTTTGGACAGTTAAAGATGGAGATAGCCATCAGGCATAGAAGTATAGGTTTGAGGTAGGCATTTGGATAAACAATAAGTAAGTCTGGAGTTCAGTAGACATGTCTTGGCTAAGGATACAAATTTGGAAATTATCACCTTATAGGAGAATTTAAAGAAATGAGACTGGGTGAGTGTGGATAGAGAAGAGGTCAACCTAAATTTTGGGTAACTGTAACCCTAGGACATCAGGTAAATAAAAAAGAACAAAGCAATGAATACTGAAAACAAGCAGCCAATCAGGTAGGAGAAAAAACAAGCAAGAAGGGTGTTCCGGAAACCTAGAGAAGGTTTCCGGAAGGAGTGAGTGATGAAATGTGTCAATTACTGCTGAACATTGAATACGATAAAGACTGATAACTGAGCACTAGATTTAGCAAAGCAACAGCCTTTGGTGACTTTGACAAGATCATTTTTGAAGTGGTGGGGTAAACGTATGGAGTCAGTTCAAAAGACAAGAGTGGATTAAAACAAGGAAAAAAAACCCAAACCCATTGCCGTCGAGCCGATTTGGACTCCTAGAGTAGAACTGGCCCATAGAGTTTCCAAGGAGTGCCTGGTGGATGTGAACTGTTGACCTTTTGGTTAGCAGCCATACCTCTTAACCACTATGCTACCAGAATTAAGGCTTGATATTGTTAAAATGCCGATTCTTCCCAGATTGACATATAAATTTAATGCAATCCTGATCAAAATCCTAAAAAAAAAAAAAAATTAAAATCCTTTAAACAATTCTGAAAAAAAAAAAAAGTTGGAGGAATAACACAGCCTTACTTTAAGATTTATAATAAAACTAAAGTAACCGAAAGAGCATTGTATTGGTAAAGTATAGACAGTCGAATAGTGTAGAGAGCCCAGAAATAGATCTACACTAATACCGTCAATTGATTTTTATTTTAAAATGGTGTAATGGCAATTCGATGGAGAAAGAATAAATTTTTCAATAAATGATGCTGGAAGAATTGAACATCCATATACACCTTATTAAAAAAAATACCAAAAAATGGAACATAGTCCTAAATATAAAAAGTAAAATAAAACTTTCAGAAGAAAGTACAGGAAAAATTCTTTGCGATTGTGGTTTAGTCAAAGATTTCTTAGATATGATACCAAAAGCACTGTCCATAAATGAAAAAAATAATAAAATTAGACTTCATAGAAATTAAAAAGGAAACTTATACTGTTAAGAGAACGAAAAGACAAATCACAGACATAAAGATAAGATTAAAAAAAAAAGAGAGAATGAAAAGACAAATCACAGACATAAAGATAATATTAGCAAATCATATATCTGGAACATATAAAGAACTCTCAAAACTCAACAATAAAAAAGCAACCCAATAAAAAACTAGGCAAAGATTTTTAACAGAATTTCCACAAAAGATATTTTTCAGATGGCAAATCAGCACAAGATGCTCAACATCACTAGTTATTAGGAAAATAAAATTAAGACCACAATAAATTACAACTGTGCTCCTGTTAAACCAAAAAAACCCTTTGCCGTTGAGTCGATTCCGACTCATAGTGACCTTATAGGAGAGGGTAGAACTGCCCCATAGAGTTTCCAGGGAGCGCCTGGTGGATTTGAACTGCCGACCTTTTGGTTAGCAGCCGTAGCACTTAACCACTAAGCCGCCAGGGTTTCCGTGCTTCTATTAGAATGGATTAAAAAAAAAAATTAAAACAAAAACATGGAAAATACCCAAGAACTGGAGAAGAAGTAGAGCAACTGGAACTTTCATATGTTGCTGATGAGGGTGCAAAATTGTGCAACCACTTTGGAAAACAGTTTGAGAGTTTCTCGTAAAATTATATATACATTTACCATATGACCCAGAAACCTCATATTGTTGTTGTTGTTGTGTGTCGTTGAGTCGATTCCAACTCATAGCAACCCCATGTAACTGAGTAGAACTGCCTCCATAGGATTTCCTAGGATGTAATCTTTACAGGAGCAGACTGCCAAAGTCTTTTGTCCTGTTGAGCAGCTGGTAGATTCGAACACCTGACCTTTCAGTTAGCAGCCTAGCACTTAACCATTGTGCCACCAGTGCTCCTTAGCAATCTCATGCCAGGCACTTATCCAAAGAAAGTGAAAACTTGTTTACAAAGAAAAAAAAAAAAAAAAAAAAACCTGTATATGAATATTTATAGCTGTGGTTTTTTTGGGGGGTTTTATTTGTAAGAGCCTCAAACTGGAAACAACAGTGAATAGATAAACAATCTGTGGTATATCCGTAACAAAGAAATACAATTCAGCAATAAAAGGAAATGGGCACAACAACTGGAACGAATCTACAGCACATTAGGCTTCATACTGTGTAATTCCTTTTATGTGGCAAAACCAGAAGGGCTGCCATGGGGTGGGGCAGTCGTTGACTACAAAGGGACAGTGCAAGAGAATTTTGGAGGTTGTGGATCTGCTCTGCATCTTCACCGTAATGGAGTTTGCACAACTACACATTTTTTAAACTAATAAAAATGACAACAAAGAGTTTTACTCCCTGTAATGAGAAAAAAAGGCAAAAAGAAATGGGAAATTTACTCAAAAGATAATGACAGTAAAGAAAAATGGGAAGAAAACACACAACTATTTTGATGAGCTTTGCTATTAAAGGAAAAAAAGGAAGTGGGGTAGTAACTGTAGGAGAGGGTGGAGTCAGTAAGTATTTCAAGACTGGAAAGATAATATTGCTCGGTGATGGGAAAGAGAGAGAGGGAGAAGTTAATGATTCAGCAAAAAGGGGAGGATTGTTGGACTGATGTTTCTGTATGCAAGAGGAGATGGGGTCAATTGCACAGGTGGACCAGACGGCCCTTTCTAAGAAGACAGTTCATCAACAGTAATACAAGACAAGGGACAGTACCTGGACACAGACACAGCTAAGCAGCCAGACGAGGTGAATAGCAGGAGTGTGTGGTGGGAGTTAGGGTACTCTCTGCTCTGCTTCCATTTCTTCAATGAAATAGGAAGCAAGGTCATCAGCTCGAAATGAGGATGGAGGAGGTAGAACTAAAAGCTCAAGGAGATTGTGTTTTCTCAACACTGCAAAGCTTGCTGCTGAGCAGTGGCAATTGCATAGCACATAGGTTGGCATTCCCACCCCTCGCTGCCATTTCCTCACCCCTCCGTGTCTATGGCAGACGTGGTCTGTCAGGCAAGTAAACCCTCCCACTGAGCCTCGACTGAGTCCTCAACATCACTGTCTACACATTGCACCAGCAGCTACTGCTCCTCCATCAGAACTGACACTGAAAATAAAACCTATTTTTCATTCTATTTATCCTAGTCACCCAATTTAGCCCTAATTTTAAACCAAATGGATTTTAATTGAACTGAATGATACTTGATATATAGTGGGGGTTTGTTTTCTGCCTCTCATATCATAAAATACTATTTTCAATGCCTCTAGTGAAAAAAAACTCATGGACAACAGTAAAGAAAAAAATTTTTCTAATTTTTTTCTTTTCTGTCCAGGAATTTTATGACTAAACAGCATAATACCCTTAAAGAGAAAAAGTCACAATCCATAGCCTGACAAGCAATTTTAGGAAGTACTTTACCTGAACAGTTACCTGAGTTAATCTACTAGCCAAGATGATGACTGCAGAGAACTTGATATAAAAGCAGAGGAGATAGATCTATCTAAAAAGAAATGCCTGGATAGTTTGGTAGGTAATAGCCAATTACAGTAATGGATTAAGTGATCAAATATATTCCCAGCTAGACACTGTCAGGGATGGCAATGGAAGTGGCTACAACTGGGAAGGTTACATACCAGGAAGAATAACATGGTTAGGATATTCAGGAGAATCGGGTAATCTTAAAAGAGTCAGCTGCTCTCTGGAGATGAAAAGTCAGTAATATGCCTGAGTTAAGCTAAAATAATAAGTGAACTCATCTCCATTTAACATTTTTCAGGGTTTTTGTTTTTTTTTTTAAGAGCCATGTCCACTTAGATTTATAGAGAGGTTTGTTTAGATAGATTTAATTTAAAACTAAATTTGAGCCAAATGTATTAAAATACCCTAAGTGGCTAGGATAATCCCTTCTTCAAACCAGGCTAGGCGAGCATGACTTAATCACTGGGGTTGAATAGTAGTCATCAAAAGGAGGATCAAATAAGAATTGACCAGGGGATAAGTGTGTTCTGTGTCTCATTAAGGTAGGAACAGAAATAAAATGAGATACCTTCATCCTAAAAAAGGTGATACTTGTTAACAAGTCAACAGTTGACTTCAGGTCTTGCAGTCTTTCAGCATTGCTGGCGGGAAAATTTTCCTGGTTAATTAGGAAACAAAAAATATACAGGGTAAAGTTATCATCAAATAACAAAAATAAACTAGTTTTCTGTAAAAAAAAAAAAGGAAAGTAAACATATAAAATTTATATAATAGCCCTTCGTTGTTGTTGTTGTTAGTTGATGTTAGTTCTGACTCATGGCAACCCCCTGTGTGCAGAGTAAAACTGCTCCATAGGGTTTTCTTGGCTGTGACCTTTCAGAAGCAGATCACCAGGCCCGTCTTCAAAGATGTCTCTGAGTAGGTTCAATCTGCCAGCCTTTCAGCTCGTAGTTGAGCGTGTAACTGTTTGCACCACTCAGGGACTCAAAATATCTCTAAATTATTCTCACAATATTTTTATCATAAAATATTGCAGATAATAAATAATTTGGAAATATTATCTTCTTAGTCCGTCAGCAGCTCGAATCCACTAGCTGTTCCTTGGAAATCCTATGGGGCATTTCTACTCTGTCCTATAGGGCCACTATGAGTAGGAATCCACTCAACAGCAATGGGTTTAGTCTTAGAAAACTATACCTTCTATATATCCTTACAATGCAATAAAAACATACAAAACAATATCATTAATGCAAGGCTATTAAGCTATTGATCCTTGTTCATAAAATACTTTTTGCTACAATAAGCAAGAAGACAGCATATGTTTGAAATGGGTTTATTTTATTCAGAAATACTTTGGGGACTTTTAAATGTGTCACTTTTACTTTCAGTCATAAAGAAACAATATCAAAGTTCAAAACTAAGATTCCACTACATGGACTCTCCTTCAAGTACTGCGGATTTCAACCAGATGTTGTTGTGAGTGAGGTTAGTTAAAAAATGCCATTAAAAAAATACAGATGGAGAGGCGGGGCCAAGATGGCTGACAAGGTAGAAGCTACCGTGGATCCCTCTTGCAACAAGGACTCGGAAAAATAAGTGAATCAATCGTATACATGACAATCTACAAACCCTGACCATCAAGCACAGAACTAAGGAGTTGACCTGAGTGACAGGGGAGCAAAAAGCTGCTCCCTGAATCAGCAACTGGGTCTGAAACTGGCATCCCACGCCACAGCCTTGAGCCCTTGCAGTCCCCTGGTGTCAGAGTGGTGGGGCTAATAGTGGCTTACTGAGATGGGGCAAGCACAGGATGCAGCCCTAACCCCTAACCCCCTGGAGTAACCTCAGTAGAGACTCAGCCAGCGCAAGCAGGCTACACACTGACATGGCTGACAAGAGAACGAGCAACCACAGGGAAGCAGCAACTGTTTTTGGAGCCTGGAGCCGGCATCCCAGTCAGAAAACCTTGGCGCCAGGCTTTGGACTACATGCAGAGGAGCAGAGCATGGCTTCCTGAGATGACACAAGCACGGGACACAGCCCTAGCCTCCTGAATTAGCCTCAGCGGAAACCCAGCCAGTGCATGCAGGCTGCACAATGACGCAACTGACAGGAGAAGGAGAAATCACGGGGAAGCAGCAAATGGTTTTGGAGCCTGGAGTGCAGCATCCCAGCCAGAAAACCTTGGTGCTGGGCTTTGGAATAGGAGCAGAGAAGTTGATCACAGCTTCCTGAGATGGCGCAAGCACAGGATGCAGGCCTGACCCTCAGGGGCAATCTTGACCCAGCCAGCGCACACAGGCTACACACCCCTCTGGAATCTCAGATAAAACAGTCATCGCCAAGCAAGATAAGTAACTTGGTGTATATTGCCACGTGCTACTCCCTCCTATCTAGCTGATCCCTCCCCTCCCTGCCCCAGGTGCCTTCATTAACATTGCAATTTCCAGGGCCAGGGAGTGAAGTGCTCTGCAGGGTTTCTTTTTTTCCCTAACCCATTCTCCTGGCCTGAGAGAAGCAGCAATTAACAACCCAGGGGGGAAAAATCCTTCCCTGACTTCCCTAAAATGGAATAAAACTACAGAACCAGTTCCAGCCAAGCATATGAGATCCACAGTCTTTGGCTTTCATCCCTACAGGGAACAAGGAGGCTATTATAATGCAAAGGCAATTCTGTTAGAGATCTGACTGTAATTGTTTTAGCAGAGACCAGTGGAAAGACAAGTTCTGGAGGTCTGATACCTCTCTACCTATTAAACAGAGCCCTCACTGATCTACAGTGGGGAACTGAGGGCTGAAGCTCCACCCAAACTGCCTAGCCACCTGCTAAAGGGGCCTGAGGATAGTGATGCCTACCAATATTTAGAGGTACAAGCATTGGGTGCCTAAGGTACAGCTGCAGAGCCCACCCACCAAAGTGCTCTAGGAATAGAGACACACCTACCTCACTGGCACATGGGGAAAGGCTGTCAGCATCCTGCCCTCCTCGGAGTATGACCCCCTGCTGCTACTGGAATCTGGTGCATACAACTATCACCACTACTCCTCTAAGATAATACGTGACAGCCTACACCATACACTTGGTGACCCAAAATCAGGACACCTAAGCTGATTCTATTCAAGAATACTGAATGGACTCTTAGGCTTATATATCCAGTAACAGCTCAAACCAGCTGGTAACAGGACATAAGTGATTCAAAGGCTACAACAATCAAGACAGTGCAATCTAGTAGCCTATCTGGGTATATTGAAACAAAATAAAAAAAGAAGATAAGACAGTGAGCAAATATAAATCATTACAATATCTTATAGATGGCTCAGAGACAACAGTCAATATCAAATCACAAAGAAGCAGACCATGATTGCTTCTACAAATCCCCAGATTAAAGAATCAAAATCTTTCCCAAATAAAGATATAATTCTGAAATTGCCAGATGCAGAATATAAAAAACTAACATATAGAATGCTTCAAGACATCAGGAATGACCTCAGAAATGAAATAAGGCAATCTACAAAAAAAGCCAAGGAACACACTGATAAAGCAGTTGAAGAAATCAAAAAGATTACTCAAGAACATAGTGGAAAAATTAATAAGCTACAAGAATCCATAGAGAGACAGCATTCAGAAATCCAAAAGATTAACAGTAAAATTACAGAATTGGACAACTCAATAGGAAATCAGAGGAGCAGAATCAAGGAATTGGAATGCAGAGTGGGGGAGTTGGAGGATAAGGCAATGGACACAAATAAAGTTGAAGAAAAATCAGATAAAAGAATTAAAAAAATGAAGAAACCCTAAGAATCATGTGGGACTCTATCAAGAAGAATAACTTCCATGCGATTGGAGTTGCAGAACAGGGAGGGATAACAGAAAATACAGAGAGAATAGTTAAAGATCTGTTAGCAGAAAACTTCCCCAGCATTGTGAAAGATGAAAGGATATTTATCCAAGATGCTTGTCGAACCCCATACAGGATTGATCCAAAAAGAAAATCACCAAGGCATACTATCATCAAACTTGCCAAAACCAAAGATAAAGAGAAAATTTTAAAAGTAGCCAGGGATAAAAGAAAAGTCACCTACAAAGGATAATCAATAAGAATAAGTTCAGACTACTCGGCAGAAACCGTGCAGGCAATAAGGCAATAGGATGACATACATAGAGGACTGAAGGTGAAAAACTGCCAGCCAAGAATCGTATATTCAGCAAAACTCCCTCTCAAATATGAAGGTGAAATTAAAACATTTACAGATAAACACAAGCTTAGAGAATTTGCAAAAACCAAACCAAAGCTACAAGAATTACTAAAGGAAATTCTTTGGTCAGAAAATCAATAATATCGGATACCAACACAACACAAGGTCACAGAACAGAACATCCTGATGTCAACTCAAACAGGGAAATCACAAAAACAAAATAAGATTAATTTAAAAAAGAAAAAAAATGCTCAAAACAGGGAATCATCTAAGTCATTATCTAAAAGATTACAATAATCAAAAAAGAGGGACTAAATACAGGAGGCATAGATCTTCCATACGGAGAGGAAAACACGGCGATATAGGACGATATAAGCTAGGTTTAACTTAGAAAAATAGGGGTAAATATTAAGGTAACCACAAAGAGGTCTAACAATTCCATACTTCAAAATAAAACCCAAGAAAAACATGACAACTCAGCTAAAATAAATTCAACTACTATGAAAATGGGGAATACACAATTTACAAAGAAAAACGTCTCAGCACAAAAAAAGTAAGTGGAAAAATGAAACTCTAAACAACACACACAAAAAAGGCATCAAAATGACAGCACTAAACTCATCTATAATTACGCCTAATGTAAATGGACTAAATGCACCAATAAAGAGACAAAGATTCTTAGACTGGATAAAAAAACACGATCCGTCTATATGCTGCCTACAAGAGACACACCTTAGACTTAGAGACACAAACAAACTAAAACTCAAAGGATGGAAAAAATACATCAAGCAAACAACAAGCAAAAAAGAGCAGGAGTAGCAATATTAATGTCTGCCAAAATAGACTTCAAAGTTAAATTCACCACAAAGGATAAAGAAGGACACTATGTAATGATTAAAGGGACAATTTACCAGGAAGATATAACCATGTTAAATATTGATGCACACAATGGCAGGGCTGCAAGATACATAAAACTAACTTTAACAGAATTGAAAAGTGTGACAGACACCTCTACAATTATAGTAGGAGACTTGAACACACCACTTTGTGCAAAGGATAGGAGTTCCAGTAAGAAGCTCAATAGAAACACAGAAGATCTAATTGCTACAATCACCCAACTTGACCTCATAGACTTATACAGAACACTCCACTCAACAGCTGCAAAGTATACTTTTTTTTCTACTGCACATGGAATATTCTCTAAAATAGATCATATATTAGGTCATAAAACAAACCTTTGCAGAATCCAAAACATTGAAATATTACAAAGCATCTTCTCATACCACAAGGCCATAAAAGTAGAAATCAATAGCAGAAAAATCAGGGAAAAGAAATCAAATACTTGGAAACTGAACAATAAAAATACCCTGCTAAAAAAGACTGGGTTATAGAAGACATTAAGGAGGGATTAAAGAAATTCACAGGATGCAATGAAACTGAAAACACTTCCTATCAAAACCTCTGGCACACAGTGAAAGCAGTGCTCAGAGGTCAATTTATATTGATAAATGTACACATGCATAAAGAAGAAAGAGCCAGAATCAGAGGACTGTTCCTACAACTTGAACAAATAGAAAACGAGCAACAAAAGAAACCCACAGGTGCCAGAAGAAAACAAATAAAAAAAATTAGAGCAGAATTAAATCAATTAAAGAACAGAAAAATAATTGAAAGAATTAACAAAGCTAAAAGTTGGTTCTTTGAAAAAATTGAAAAACCATTGGCCAGACAGACTAAAGAAATACAGGAAAGGAAACAAGTAACCCAAATAGGAAATGAGATGGGCCATATCACAACAGACCCAACTGAAATTAAAAGAATCATATCAGATTACTATGAAAATTGTGCTCTAACAAATTTGAAAACCTAGAAGAAATGGATGAATTCCTAGAAACACAGTACCTACCTAAACTAACACATCAGAAGTAGGACAACTAAATAGACCCATAACAAAAAAAGAGATTGAAAAGGTAATCAAAAAACTCCCAACAAAAAAAAAGCCCCGGCCAGGACGACTTCACTGTAGAGTTCTACCAAGCTTTCAGAGAAGAGTTAACACCATTACTACTAAAGGTATTTCAAAGCATAGAAAAGGATGGAATACTTCCTAACTCATTCTATGAAGCCAGCATATCCCTGACACCAAAACCAGGTAAAGACATCACAAAAAAAGAAAATTACAGACCTATATCCCTCATGAACATAGATGCAAAAATCCTCAACAAAATTCTAGCCAATAGAATTCAACAACATATCAAAAAAATAATCCACCATGACTAAGTGGGATTTATACCAGGTATGCAAGGTTGGTTCAATATTAGAAAAAAGATTAATGTAATTCACCATATAAGTAAAACAAAAGACAAAAACCACATGATCTTACCAATTGATGCAGAAAAGGCTTTTGACAAAGTCCAACACCCGTTCACGATAAAAACTCTCAGCAAAATGGGAATAGAAGGAAAATTCCTCAACATAATAAAGGGAATTTATACAAAGCCAACAGCCAACATCACTCTAAATGGAAAGAGCCTGAAAGCATTTCTCTTGAGAACGGGAACCAGACAAGGATGCCCTTTATCACCGCTCTTATTCAACATTATGTTGGAGGTCCTAGCCAGAGCAATTAGGCTAGACAAAGAAATAAAGAGCATCTGGATTGGCAAGGAAAAAGTAAAATTATCTCTATTTGCAGATGACATGATCTTATACACACAAAACCCTAAGGAATCCTCAAGAAAACTACTGAAACTAATAGAAGAGTTCAGCAGAGTTTCAGGTTACAAGATAAACATACAAAAATCAGTTGGATTCCCCTACATCAACAAAAAGAACACCGAAGAGGAAATCACCAAATCAATACCATTCACAGCAGGCCCCAAGAAGATAAAATACTTAGGAATAAATCTTACCAAAGATGTAAAAGACCTATACAAAGAGAACTACAAGTCACTACTACAAGAAACTAAAAGGGACCTACATAAGTGGAAAAACATACCTTGTTCACGGATAGGAAGACTTATAGTAAAAATGTCTATTCTACCAAAAGCCATCTATATACACAATGCACTTCTGATCCAAATTCCAATGACATTTTTTAATGTGATGGAGAAACAAATCACCAACTTCATATGGAAGGGAAAGAAGCCCCAGATAAGTAAACCATTACTGAAAAAGAAGAACAATGTGGGAGGCCTCCCTTTACCTGATTTTAGAGCATATTATACAGCCACAGTAGTCAAAACAGCCTGGTACTGGTACAACAACAGACACATAGACCAATGGAAGAAAATTGAGAACCCAGATATAAATCCAACCACATATGAGCAGCTGATATTTGACAAAGGCCCAGGGTCAATTAATTGGGGAAGAGATATTCTTTTTAACAAATGGTGCTGGCATAACTGGATATCCATCTGCAAAAAAAATGAAACAGGACCCATACCTCACACCATGCACAAAAACTAACTCCAAGTGGATCAAAGACCTAAACATAAAGACTAAAACGATAAAGATCATGGAAGAAAAAATAGGGACAAAGTTAAAAGGAGCCCTAATATAAGGCATAAACAGAATATAAAGCATTACTAAAAGTGACGAAGAGAAACCCGATAACTGGGAGCTCCTAAAAATCAAACACCTATGCTCATCTAAAGACTTCACCAAAAAAGTAAAAAGACCACCTACAGATTGGGAAAAAATTTTCAGCTATGACATCTCCGTCCAGCGCCTGATCTCTAAGATCTACACGATTCTGCTAAAACTCAACCACAAAAAGACAAACAACCCAATTAAAAATTGGGCAAAGGATATGAACAGGCACTTCACTAAAGAAGATATTCAGGCAGCTAACAGATACATGAGGGAATGCTCTCGATTATTAGCCGTTAGAGAAATGCAGATTAAAACTACGATGAGATTCCATCTCACTCCAACAAGGCTGGCATTAATCCAAAAAACACAAAATAATAAATGTTGGAGAGGTTGTGCAGAGGTTGGAACACTTATACACTGCTGGTGGGAATGTAAAATGGTACAACCACTTTGGAAATCGATCTGGCATTTCCTTAAAAAGCTAGAAATAGAACTACCATACTACCGAGAAATCCCACTCCTCAGAATATATCCTAGAGAAATAAGAGCCTTTACATGAACAGATATATGCACACCCATGTTTATTGCAGCACTGTTTACAGTAGCAAAAAGCTGGAAACTACCAAGGTGTCCATCAACAGATGAATGGATAAATTATAGTATATTCACACAGTGGAATACTATGCATGAATAAAGAACAGTGATGAATCTGTGAAACATTTTATAACACGGATGAACCTGGGAGGCATTAGGCTGAGTGAAATTAGTCAGATGCAAAAGGACAAATATTGTATAAGTCCACTATTATAAGATCTTGAGAAATACTTATAAACTGAGAAGAACACATTCTTTTGTGGTTATGAGCGGGGGGAGGGAGGGAGAGTGGGAGAGGGTTATTTACTGATTAGATAACTACTTTAGGTGAAGGGAAGGACAACACTCAATACAGGGGAGGTCAGCACAACTGGACTGGAGCAAAAGCAAAGAAGTTTCCTGAATAAACTGAATGCTTCGAAGGTCAGCAGAGCAGGGGCAGGGTTTGGGGACTATGGCTTCAAGGGACATCTAAGTCAATTGGCAAAATAAATTTTATTAAGAAAACATTCTGAATCCCGCTTTGAAGTGTGGCGTCTCGGGTCTTAAATGCTAGCAGGCGGCCATCGAAGATGCATCAATGAGTCTCAACCCACCTGGATCAAAGGAGAATGAAGAACACCAAGGTCACAAGGTAATTATGAGCCCAAGAGACAGAAAGGGCTACATGAACTACAGACTACACCATCCTGAGATCAGAAGAACTAGATGGTGCCCGGCCACAACCAATGACTGCCCTGACAGCACAACAGAGAACCCCCGAGGAAGTAGAATAGGGGGATACAGACCCCAAATTCTCATAAAAAGACCAGATTCAATGGTCTAAGACTAGAAGAATCCCGGTGGTCAGGGTCCCCAAACCTTCTGTTGGCCCAGGATAGGAACCATTCCCGAAGCCAACTCGTCAGACATGGATTGGACCGAACAATGGGTTGGAGAGAGTTGCTGATGAGGAGTGAGTTACTTGCATCAGGTGGACACTTGAGACTATGTTGGCATCTCCTGTCTGGAGTGGAGATGACAGGGTAAGAGGGGGTTAGAAACTGGCAAAATGGTCATGAATGGAGAGACTAGAAGGAGGGAGCAGGCTGACTCATTAGGGGAAGAGTAAGTGGGAGTATGTAGTAAGGTGTATATAAGTTTTTATGTGAGAGACTGACTTGATTTGTAAACTTTCACTTAAAGCACAATAAAAAATTATTTAAAAAAATACAGATGTTCATGATTTTGAAGCAAAGGAAAAGTGTAATTATAAAAATGTTTGACCTATGAAACAACTTTAAGGTTGAGAAATATCTCATATTGATACACTCTCTGCCTGGCTTTCTGAAGGGCCGTGAAGAAAACACAGCTAACTTCTAGGCATCCATGAACTTGAGGAGAATTGGGAGCCTAAATGATGGAGAATTAGGTGGCCTCAAGTCTCTGCTTGCCCCAAAACATCTCTTTCAATGCCTGGCATGCTTATTCTCTTCTCGTAATGTCGGTTCCAGTTCCAACACTAAACTTTAAGTTGACAAAATTTGATATTACAATTTTCAGAAGGCATCTAAATATGAAATTGAGGCATCCACTAGGAAAAAAAATAAAAAGAGTTGCTGTAGAGTCGATCCCAACAGCTGGAGACTCCATGTGTGTCAGAGTAGAACTGTGCTCTGTAGGGTTTTCAAAGTCTGATTTTTCTGAAGTAGATTGCCAGGCCTTTCTTCCTAGATACCTCTGAGTGAATTCAAACCTCCAGCCTTTTGGTTAGCAGTCAAGTGCACTGACTGTACCACCCAGGGACTCCTATCTATTAATAAGAGACATTAAATAAACACTAAAAATGAACGCAGATATAGAAAGATATTTATGATAAATCATTAAAGAATGAAAGATATAGAAGAAGTAATAGTTTTTTGGAATTAAAATTTTTTTTTGGAACTAAGATATTTTCTAACTAAAATTGTATGCATGCATTCACATGCACACTATTTATGAATATATTTGTGCATGTGTGTGTGTGTGTATGTGTGTTTAGATAATATACAGAAAGAAGGAGCCCTGGTGGCACAGTGGTTAAGTCCTTAGCTACTAATGAAAAGGTAGGGAGTTTGAACTCACCTGCTGCTCCTCTGTGGGAGAAAGATGTTACATTTGCTTCCATAAAGACTGTTGTCATTGTTAGGTGCCATCGAGTCAGTTCCTATTTACAATGACCCTATATACACCAGGACAAAACACTGCCCAGTCCTGTGCCATCCTCACAATCATTGTTATGCTTCAGCCCATTGTTGCAGCCACTGTGTCAATCCATCTCAGTGAAGATCTTCCTCTTTTTCACTGACCCTCTAACTTAGCAAGCATGATGTCCTTTTCCAGGGACTGGTCCTTCTTGATAACATGCCCAAAGTACATGAGTCAAAGTCTCGCCATCCTGGCTTCCGAGGAGCACTCTGGCTGTACTTCTCCCAAGACAGATTTGTTCATTCTTCTGGCAGTCCATGGTATATTCAGTATTCTTCACCAATACCATAATTCAAATGTATCAGTTCTTCTTTGGTCTTTCTTACTCATTGTTCAGCTTTTGCATAAATATGAGGTGACCGAAAGTATCATGGCTTGTGTCAAGTGCACCTTAGTCCTCAAAGTGACATCTTTGCTTTTTTAACACTTTAAAGAGGTCTTTTGCAGCAGATTTGCCCAATGCAATACTTTGAATGTTGCTTCCATGGGCATTGATTGTGGAGCCAAGTAAAGTGAAATCCTTGACAGCTTTAATATTTTCTGTTTATTATGATGTTACCTATTGGTCCAGTTGTGAACATTTTTGTCTTCTTTATGTTGAGGTGTAATCCGTACTGAAGACTGTAGCCTTTGATAGTCATCAGTAAGTGCTTCAAGTCCTCTTCACTTTCAGCAAGCAAGGTTGTGTCATCTGCATATCAAGGGTTGTTAATGAGTCTTGCTCCAATCCTGATGCTGAATTCTTCTTCATGTAGTACAGCTTCTTGGATTATTTGCCCAGCGTACAGATTGAATAAGTATGGTGAAAGGATACAACCCTGACGTACACCTTTCCTGATTTTAAACCGCTCAGTGTCTCCTTGCTCTGTTCCAACTACTGCCTCTTGGTCTATGTACAGGTTTCTCATGAATACAATTGTTTTGGAATTCCTATTCTTCACGATGTTATCCATAATTAGTTATGATCCACACGGTCAAATGCCTTTCCACAGTCAAGAAAACACAGGTAAACATCCTTCTGGTATTCTCTGATTTCAACCAGGATCCATCTGACATCAGTAATGATATCCCTGGTTCCACATCCTCTTCTGAATCCAGCCTGAATTTATGGCAGTTCCTTGTCCATGTACTTCTGCAACCTCTTTTGAATGATCTTCAGCAAAATTTTACTTGTGTGTGTTAATGGTACTGTTGAATAATTTACACATTTTGTTGGATCACCTTTTTCTGGAATGGGTACAAATATGGGTCTCTCCCTGTTGGTTGGCCAGGTAGTTGTCTTCCAAATTTCTTGGCATAGACGATTGAGCACTTCCTTAGCTACATTTGTCTGTTGAAACATCTCAATTGGTGTTCGGTCAATTCCTGGAACCTTGTTTTTTGCCAATGTCTTCAGTGCATCTTGGACTTATTCATTCATTACCATTGGTTCCTGATCATATGCTGCCTTCTGAAATGGTTGACTGCCAACCAATTCTTTATGGTACAGTGTCTCTGTGTATTCCTTCCATCTTCTTTTGATACTTCTTGCATTGTTCGATATTTTCCCCATAGAATCTTTCACATTTGCACCTTGAGGCTTGAATTATTTCTTCAGTTCTTTCAGCCTGAAAAATGCCAAGCACGTTCTTCCCTTTTGGTTTTCTAACTCCAGGTCTTTGCACATTTCATTATAATACTTTATCTTCTTGAGCTCCCCTTTGAAATCTTCTGTTCAGTTCTTTTACTTCATCATTTCTTCCATTAGCTTTAGCTACTCTACATTCAAAAGCAAGTTTCAGAGTCTATTCTGACATCCATTTTGGTCTTTTCTTTCTTTCCTGTCTTTTTAATGACCCTTTGCTTTCTTCATGTATGATGTCCTTGATGTCATCCCATAACTCCTCTGGACTTTGGTCATTAGTGTTCAATGTGTGAAATCTATTCTTGAAATGGTTTCCAAATACAGGTGGGATACTTACTTTCACGATTGTATTTTGGCTCTTGCAGGCTTGTTTCAATTTTCTTCAGCTTCAACTTGAACTTGCCTATCAGCAATATTGATGGTCTGTTCTGCAGTTGGCCTCTGGCCTTGTTCTGACTGATGATATTGAGTTTTCCCGTTGTATCTTTCCGCAGCTGTAACTGAGTTGATTCTTGTGTTCTACGTTCAATGAGGTCCTTGTGTATAGTCACCATTTATGCTGTTGAAGAAAGGTGTTTGCAATGAAGAAGATGTTGATCTTGCAAAATTCTATCATGTAATCTCTGGCATCATTTCTACTATCAAGGGTGTATTTTCCAACTACTGATCCTTTTTCTTTGTTTCCAACTTGCAACTCCAATCATGAGTAATTATCAGTGCATCTTAATTGCATGTTTGATCAATTTCAGACTGCAGAAGTTGGTAAAAACCTTCAATTTCCTCATCTTTGGCATTAGTAGTTGGTGCACAAATTTGAATAATAGTCATATTAACTGGTCTTCCTTGTACGTGTATAAATATTATCCTATCCTGTACTTCAGGGAAGATCTTGAAATGCTCTTTTTGATGATGAATGTGATGCCATTCCTCTTCAATTTGTCATTTCTGGCACAATAGACCATATGATAGTCTGATTCAAAATGGCTGATACCAGACCGTTTCAGCTCACTAATGCCTCGGATTTTGATGTTTATGCATTCCATTTCATTTCTGACAGCTTCCAATTTCCCTAGATTCATACTTTGTACATCCCACTTTTCGATTATTAATGGATGTTTACATCTGTTTCTTCTCATTTTGATCACACCACATCAGCAAATGAAGGTCCTGAAAGGTTTACTGTATCCACATCACAAAGGTTGACTCTATTCTGAGGTGGCAACCCTTCCCCAGTCATATTTTGAGTGGCTCGCAACCTGAAGGGCTCATCTTCAGGCACTATATCAGACAATGCTCCACTGCTATTCATAAGGTTTTCACAGGCCAACTTTTCAGAAATAAACTGCCAAATCCTTCTTCCAAGTCTGTCTTAGTCTGGAAGCGACACTGAAACTGCCCACCATGGGTGACCCTGCTGATATTTGAAATACCAGTGGCATAGCTTCCAGCATTGCAGCAACACTCAAGCCACCACAGTATGACAAACTGACAGACATGTGGTGGCCATAAAGATTACAGCTTTGGAAACCCTATGGGGCAGTCCTACTCTGTCTTATAGGGTCATTATGAGTCAGAATTGATTCGCTTGCAAAGGGTTTTATATCGCAGAGAAAATGTTACTGAAAAGAAAACCAATACCGTGGTTATTTTAGGTAAGAGAGACTGGAAAATTTATTTTCCATTTATAATCTTCCATATTGTTTGCATTTTTAAACAATACTTTCATTGCTTTTGTAATGCATTAACTATCAGATATGAAGACATGAAGGCTGTATATCGCTCAGCAGTTCAAGGTAATTGGAAAAAAGCCCTAGTTGTAGAACAAGATGAGTTACTCTCAAATCCTGGCTTCATCTCTTTATTAGTTTTGTAAGAAGGCTGTTTACTTCTTTGAAATTCATGCTAATTGCCTATAAATATTTAATAACCAGCTCTGCAAAATATGTACCTATGTTCACTATGAATTTTACTGATATAAAGGATATCTAGCTCAAAATTTACAAATAAAATTAAAATACTCAATACTAATATCCTATATTGTAAATGTCATATAGCCAGCTGATTCTCATAGAATGCTTTATTTTTTTTCCAAATTCTTGTATGCCTGTGACTATAATTCAACCATAATTTGACAAATGGAGTTGTATCTCAATTCACTAATTCTTTTGCAAATAAATTTATTGTCATTAGATTTTGTAAGCAGCCTCCAATTAAACTATTTCTGACCTTCATACAAATTATATTCATTAAGATAAGACTTCTTTCAGCTTGAGAATGAACATTCCAGAGCTAAAACCCTTGACGTGACTCAGACTCCCAGCTAGGGTCTGAGCCCGACACTTTCTTGTCATAAGCAATTCCATCTTAGAGATCTTCTCTGTCATCTAATGCAGCTTGACATTTTTGCAAAGCCTTCCACTGCACCCTGACCTACCTAGACAGATGTGGTTTTGTTGCTAGGAAGAGGAAGCATTCGTGGTTAGAAATGGCTGATGTTTAAAAAAAGTAATTCAAGACCTATGCAGGTGTTAAACATTCGACTCTAACTACTATGGTAGTTCTTAGAAAATGTCCCCATTGCCTCCCTTGAAAAATGTTTTCCTAGCCTGTGCCTAAGTCCTTATGAAACCTTTTTTTTTTTTTAATAACCTTGTTCAGCCTAAACCCAAGGAGACCTTAACTTCCCTTAAAACTTGGAATAAACTAATGTTATAAAGTTACTGCTTTTATGTATCAAAAACCTTCTTGTCTCCTTAAGCATTTCCATTTATAATCATTCTAGAGCTTTTCTGTTTTATGTTTCAACACAGTCCTCCATCTTAATGCTAAAGTAACTCAGTTTAAAGTAGACCACAGATGTCTAACCAAAGAACCAAACCCACTGCCCTTGAGCCAACTCTGACTCATAGCGACCATACAGGACAGAGTAGAACTGCCCCAAAGGGTTTCCAAGGAGCGGCTGGTGGATTTGAACTGCTGACCTTTTGGCTAGCAGCCGTGGCACTACTGTGCCACAGATGCCTACATGCCAGAAAAAATGTGGTTTTAGTGGTTTACCAGAATCCTGTTACCTACAGCCATAGTTACAAAAGATATCAACATCTGCCAGTCAACCAAGGCATTGCCACCTGCAGCTTTGTATATATTAATCAATCAAAATTGATTTAGCTGTAATCTGCTGCTGCGGATTTTTTCTTCATAAGTCTTTGTATTCTGTAGCCCCACCACCACCCACCCGAAGACATTGTTGGATTTCTCCCAGCACTCTGTCTCCCCCTTTCGGAGAATGCTTTCATTGCCCTAATAAAACTCTTTATTTTTAGACCTAAATAGACAAATGGGGTTTCTACTACAACAAGCTTCAGCACTAAATCCAACCCTGGTGGTAGCATTTACTCATTTTTCACCGTGACTGATCTAAAGCTACCAACACAACATCATGAACATGCAATAGGGAAGAGATCCAGCCACTCCAGTATGTCATTTCCACCAGGCAGATGAATAGCCTCAAGAGCAGAAAGAATAGTAAGATGGAGTAAAATACATAGGAAGTGATGAGATTTGAGTATTAACTTTATTTAAAAGTAAAATTAAATAAAATATTAAAATAATTTAATTTTTAATAATGCCTGTGTTTAACAACCAGATGGCATAATTCCTGAAAATTTAACAGTCTGCTTTTGTGACCTGGTGCAAACTGCCCCCAACACACCACTAGATTATAGTACCTTTTCTCCATTCTAACAACCTCCAAGGTCAGAGAAACATGGTGAATGCAGTTTGTACACTGCAGAATTTTGCCCTACAACGTTTCATCTTTTATCATCACTGATTATCAGATTAGGTATAGTTATTACAAAGGCCACAATGTGTGAAGTATAAATGTATACAGGGCAAAGTATGAAATTGTTGACAATAACACTGGACAGCTTCAATAAAGCACATTGTACCAATCTAAGAAAAATGGATTCAACAGTGAATCTGAGTGGGAATCCCGTAAACTGGGGAAATATCAGCAAAATATCTCAGTCATAGGGATGGCTTTCAAAATGAGGACTGTGTGCTTTATGAATTAGCTGAGAGCCATGGCTCTGATGGTTAGTTAAAAAAAAATCTCAAAGCTCTATACAACACACACATACAGAATACTGTTGCAGGCTTATGTGAAGAAAAGTGTCTGAACAACAATGGAGATTGGCTAGCCAGCTTACTTAGAGACCATCTCATGTGACAGGATCAGAGATCAGTATTATACTTCTCTGTTGTATAGGGAAATTTTTGCAATACCACAAGAAACCATCTGAACCAAACATGGTACTTTACCTTTAGGGAAATAATTTTATACATACCCTATATTTTGACAGGTCAATCCTTAAAGAGTTGTGCAACTGGTCCAGAAGCTTTATGAATTTTTCTCTCTGTACAAAGCAAACACAAAGTAAGAAAGTGGAAATAAACCATCATTCGAAAGGTACATAATCCTCACAGCAATTTGAGGAGGTCTTTCCCCATTTCACAGAAAGGAACCTAGGTTCAAAGATGTCAAATGACTTGTTCAACATCATAGTGCTAGTACATGCTAGGACAGTGATTCAAACTCAGGTCTTTGTACCAAACCCGTGCTCTTTCCAATAAATATCAGTGCCTCTCTGTGATGGATGTGAAATGCATAATTGTTCCAATGAAGTATCCATGTAGTTGTTATCCGTAGCAAGATCCCAGACAAATGAATTGTCACCATACTTCTCTATGTAATGATTCAGAGCAACTTAATGTCAACTACCTCTCTTTCTATCTCCATGCACCAAGAACCTGGAAATAAATTACTGTTTTTTAAACTTCTCCCACCAATGGAAGTGGGAACAGCTATTGCTTTTGTCAAAAGCCGTTTCAAAAAGTATTTTCCTTTTGGAAGCAAATACAGGCTTCGTAATCTGAAAAGATCAATAGCTTTTAAAGGATGTGTATAACTTAGCAATAAAAACAGCATAAAATATCAGGCCAAAAAAAATTACTGCCACTTCCCTCTGATGCTGCATTAGCTTTAGACTGACCTCTTTACCGAAGGATTTGAGATGGTAAGAATGAGGCATTTTGCTTATATGCGTGCAGGTGAAGTTGCATGGATTAAATACAAAGTAAAACATTAAAGTCACACATACAGATCCCACAGGTAGATACTTCACCATTTTGAGTCTCAGTTTTCTCATAAAAAATTTTTAAGTAAAAAATAGAAGGGGCAGAATTAAATGACAGTAAACTTCTCTTTCTACATTAATATTCTGTAAACATCAAATTGTACCTTGGAAGATTCTGGCAAAAATGGGAAGTTTTCCTAGTAGCTTCACTTAGGAGGTAGATTTATAGGACATATAACTCTTATCCCTTTGAGTCACTGTTCTTGATGGAGTGAGCTGAATATTAATAGGAGTTGGTGAATGGTTCCTAAGTTGAAACTCTAATTTTCTGAGTAAACTGCCTCCATTAGGTTTACAGGTCAGCGACAAAGTTTGAATATCTACTCTGTTAATCCCTGTGAGGAAACCCTGGTGCCATAGTGGTTAAGTGCTATGGCTGCTAACCAAGAGGTCAGCAGTGCGAATCCGCCAGGTGCTCCTTGGAAACTCTATGGGGCACTTCTAGTCTGTTCTATAGGGTCGCTATGAGCCAGAATCGACTCGATGGCAGTGGGTTTGTTTTCTGTGGGGTAATCCCTGTGAGGGCAATAAAGCAGCATAAGAAATGAGTTTTGCCCTCCAGAAGCTTGTATTCTTGTTGGACAGGTAAGACTCTACCCCAACAAAGCTACTGAAAAATACAGAGCTGAGTGTCTTATATTGTCCTCTTCCATGCTCCTCATACCTCCCTAGGGCAAAAGGGTAACTATGCTGTCCTTTCTGAATCCCTGAAACCGCATCCATTGGAACAGCGGCTTTCAATCAAGACAGAAAAACAAAAAGGCCACTACAATCATCAGTTTAGGCCACAGTAAAATCATTCATTCAGGCAATTGTAAAAGTCAGTGTGATCCATTACACGTCTCTGGATTCTTTATCTGACCACAGTGATGGGTACAAATCATCAGGACAGCTGAGCTGAAGTGACCCTGGTCAATCACGCAGTGGCCCAATCAAAGGCCCCGTTACACATAGTTGGCAGACTCTACTGATTGCATGCCCAATGTGCACGCTTCCTCTCTCCCTTCCTCAGAGAATTTCATTTTTTTTTCAGGTGCCAAATGTGCCCAGCATGAAATATTTACCTTTCCAGACCTCTTTTCAGCGAGGCTTGGCCATGCGGCATGGTTCTGGCCAATGAGATGAATGTAGACTTCTCTTTGAAAGCTTATTAAAGAAGACAGCCTCAGCTAGTGTAGTGTCAATGAATTATTATTTGGAAAGATCTTAAAGCAGTGCTTGGCAGACAGCGTTTGTTACGTTAGTGTTTGCTATATAACTCTTTGTTAAATACACCTTCTAGGTTTTTTCCTTTGCACTTTGTGTTTCCCCTGGTGACCATAAGATAAAAAGCTAAACAAATGTAAGAATGATGGAACAGAAAGCAAGAAGGAGCCCCCACATCCCACACCACCCCCCATCTGTACGCTGTTTTTAAAAATTTCAATTCTGAGCAGCTGCACTGGCCCTGATTTCCTTACCTCTGGCCTTGGGGTTACACACACATAAAATAATCTTCTTTAGTTAAGTTTAATGAGTTGAATTTCTGTTTCATGCAGTTGGAAGAACTCTGACTGAGGCAGATCACACATTTGGTCTCTCTACCTGGGCGTCAGTGCCCAGCTGGAAAATTTCCATTCAAGGAAAATAGAAAACTGTGGAAAGAATTGCTGTGCTTGCTGTCACTAAATCCCAAGCAGTATCAGATGATGTGAAATTAAAAGTGTGATACTGATTGAATTTTCACAGGCATTCATTAAACAGCAGGACAGCTTGAAATTTAATTTACCATATTTTCATTTAACTAGGGTGAGATTGCCTTTGTAAGAGCCAAGAGGCCTACTGCCTGCATGGTGTAGCCTGTTGGAGGAATAACAAAAGGCTGGGTAATTAAAAAAAAACATTTTCCCTCAGGGGCATGTCACAATGCCTGAAACTGCTCTATTGTTCGCTTCTTTGCATTAGGTAAGCATCACGTCTGTCTGATCAAAGGCAAACCAGTAATGATAAGTATCTTCGGTTATCAAAAATTTAGATCTAATTAGTTGATTAGAATAACTCTAGAACAGTAGTCAGCAAACTCTGTCTTTAAAGAGCCAGATAGTACTTTTTGCTTTTGGTTCTTTGTCCTAACCATTTAATTCTGCCGTTTTTGCACAACAGCAGTCATAGACAACACATTAATGAATGGGCATGGCTGTTTTCCAATGCGACTTTGTTTATGGACATGGAAATTTGAATTTCATGTAATTCCCATGTATCATAAAATATTCTTCTTTGGATTATCTTCCAACAATTTAAAAGTGTAAAAACATTTTTAGGTCACGGACCACACAACAACAGTAGTTGGGCTGCATTTTAACTAGGGGCATGCAGTTGTTTCCCCTCAAAAGCACTCCAGTAAATTTCCCCCAGAATCCTGGAAACTGTGGAAGGAGAGTCTCTTTTAAGGAAGGGGTGAGAAAACCTTTGCGTCTTCCTCAGCTTCTCTCTTTGATTCTTCTTTCCTTCTCCCAGCCTTCCTCCAACAGCCAGGGTAGATTTACCCCGAAGCTAGTGAAGCTTAGGCCTCGGGGTCTTCACTTCCTTCAGAGCCACTGGAAGGAGCCCTAGCCACGTGTTCACATGGTCTTAGGTTTTTGTAAAATTTGCATGAATAAGATAAAAATTATTTTGACCTGGGCTAGACTAGCTATTTGTAGTTTTTTTTCTTCCCCAGATCATACCAAAAGCAGCAATTCACCAAAAGGAAAAAATACATTTCATATAGAAGTAATGTATAAGCTAACGGATTCTTTGATAATTCAATTAATGTAAATCATATGAACATACTGGAAAAATACTTTACATTTCTAATGTATTTAAGGTTAATACCAATACCAATAGGTATACCATAAAATTATAAAATGTCACTACAGTGGCATCAGTGATAAACTGATGAATAAAATTCATCTATTCAATGAGTAGGCAAAAGAGTCACTGCAAGGGGAAACTTTAGTCATGGAAATGTTCCACTTCACCTATGAAAGGAACATAATAGAAAAGTCCCTAAATTTGACAAAAGCCATTAAAATTTACATGACATCATCGGTAAGTTGTGAAGGTAAAAAAAATTATTTTCTAAACCAACAATACAAAATTTGATCAACTCTGCTAGATAAAAGACTGAATTATCATTTTTTTCTTTCTATAGAAAATGAAATTTCAGCATTTTTGTTGTATGAACAAGCGGTCAAAGAATCTGTAACGGCTTCTGCGTGAGGATGACCCACATATCCATGAAGCATTCCATATTTTGCATAGTTCCTGGAGCTAAGACGTCCAAGTTACCTGGGAATCCCACAGGGCGTTCCACTGGAAACCCTGGTTGGTGTAGCAGTTAAGTGTTACAGCTGCTAACTAAAAGTTTGAATCCATCAGGCAGTCGTTGGAAACTCTATGGGGCCGTTCTACTTTGTCCTATAGGATTGCTAAGACCCGACGGCAGTGGGTTTTAGGGCCTTCAATCAGCATCCTTGCCTTCATGACCGCCAGGCATCTCCACTGCAGCCTAAGTCACATCGCCACATTTTTTTAAAAATTGTGCTTTAAGTGAAAGTTTATAGCTCAAGTTAGTTTCTCATTTAAAAAATTATACACGTATGTTTTATGACATCGGTTGTAATCCCTGCAATGTTACAGCACTCTCCCCCTTTCCAGCCTGGGTTTCCCCCGTCCATTCGTCCAGTTTTCCTGTCCCTGGCTTCTTGTCTTGCTTTTGGGCAGGATTGCCTGTTTGGTCTCCTATATTTGATTGAACTAAGAAGCACATTCCTCAAAAGTGTGTTATGGTTTGTTTTATAAGTCTACATAATCTTTGTAGGAAAAGTGGACTTTGGGAGTGGCTTCAGTTCTGAGCTAGCAGGGTGTCCAGGGGCCATACTCTTAAGGGATCCTCCAGTCTCTCTGAGACTCATAAGCCTGGTGCTTTTTTTTGGTCCTTTTTGATTTTGTTCTACATTTTTCACCTGCTGTGTCCAGGAGTCTCAATAATGATCCCTTTCAGAGCAGTCGGTGGTGGTAGCAAGCACTATCTAGTTCTTCTGGGCTCAGGATGGTAGAGGGTGTGGTTCATATGGTTCTTTAGTCCTTTGGGCTAATATTTGCCTTGTGTCTTTGGCTTTCTTCATTCCCCTTTGCTCCGGATGGGATGGGACCAATGGGATATATCTTAGATTGCTACTTGCAAGTTTTTAAGACCCCGGAAGCTACTTAGCAAAGTAGGATGTAGAACGTTATCTTCATGAACTACATTAATGCCAAATGACCTTGATGTCCCCTGAGACCATGGTCCCCAGCCCTCCACTCCAACAACTCTGTCCCTGAAGGTGTTTGGATGTGTCTAGGAAACTTCTATGACTTTGCCTTGGTCAAGTTGTGCTGACTTCCCCTATATCATGTATTCTCTTTCCCTTCACCAAAGTTAACACAGTTAGTTTTCCCTTCCCCACCAATCCCCTCCCTCGTCACTATCAAAGATTGTTTTTTTCTGTGTGTAAATCTTTTCTTGGATTTTTATAATAGTGATCTCATACAATATATGTCCTTGTGTGATTGACTTACTTCATTCAGCGTAATGCCTTCCAGATTCATCCGTGTTATGTTTCACAGAATCATCATTGTTCTTTATTGTTGTGTAGTATTCCATTGTGTATATGTACCGTAATTTGTTTATCCATTCATCTGTCGATGGACCCTTAGGTTGTTTCCATCTTTTTGCTATTTTGAATAATGCTGCAAAGAACATGGGTGTTCATATGTCTATTTGTGTGATGGCTCTTATTTTTCTAGGATATATTCCTAGGAGTGGGATTACTGAATCATATGATATTTCTACTTCTAGCTTTTTAAGGAGGCACCATATCACTTTTGCATAGTGATTGTACCATTTTATATTTTACCAAAAGTGCATAAGCGTTCCAATCTTCCCATAAACTCTACAATATCTGTTATTTTCTCTTTTGTTGATTAGTGCCAACATTGTAGGAGTGAGATGTTATCTCATCGTAGTTTTGATTTGCATTTCACTAATGGCTAATGATCATGAGTATTTCTTCATGTGTCTTGCTAGCAACCTGAATGTCTTTGGTGAAGTGTCTGTTCATATGCTTTGCTTATTTTTTAATTAAATTGTCTTTTTGCTGTTGAGGTGTTGAAGTATTCTATAGATTTTAGAGATTAGACCATTGTCGACATGTCATAGTCAAAAATTTTTTCGCAGTCTGTAGGTTCTCTTTTTACTGTTTTGGTGAAGTCTTTTGATGAGCATAAGTTTTTAATTTTTAGTAGCTCTCAATTATCTAGCATCTTCTATGGCGTTTGTGCACTGTTATGGTTTACATTTTATTTATGCCATATATTAGGGCCCCTAGCATTATCCCTGTTTTTTCATTCATGATCTTTATCACTTTAGGTATTCTATTTAGGTCTTTGATCCATTTTGAGTTAGTTTTTGTGTATGGCGTGAGGTATGGATCCTGTTTCATTTTTTTTTACAGATGAACATCCAGTTATGCCAACACCTTGTTAAAGAGGCTATTTTTCTCCATTTAATGGACTTTGGTCCTTTGTCAAATATCAGCTGCCCATAGATGGATGGATTTACATCTTGGTTCTCAATTCCGTTTCATGTGTCTATGTATCTGTTGTTGTGCCAGTACCAGGCTCTTTTGACTACCGTGGCTATATAGTAGGTTCTAAGATCAGGTAGTGTGAAGCCTCCCATTTTGTTGTTCTTCGATAATGTTTTACTTATCAATGGCAATTTCCCTTTCCATAAAAAGCTGGTGATTACTTTCTCCACCAATGTTATAGAATGCTGTTGCAATTTGTATCAGGATTGCATTGTTATCCATAGATTGCTTTTGGTAATACTGACATTTTCACAATGTTGAGTCTTCCTATCTATGAGTGTAAAAATGGCATGGCAGAGGTGTCTGACCTCCTCTAACTTCATGAGGGAGGAGAATGAAGATCAACAGCCCAAGGCTGATTCCTGTGAGGCAGAGGTCAGAGATGTCCCAAACGTCCAACTTTGCCAAACTGCTGTACCACTCCACCAACTCTAACGTCAACTACCCCTCCTCACCTCAGTGGTCTCTCTCCCATCTTTGGGTTCCCTAATTTGCTGCAACATCTCAAAGAACTCATGAATCGTATCAAGGAAATGGCTCACATGGTTGTGGAGGCTAGCAAGTCCCAAATCTGTAAGTCAGGAGTAGGCTTCTCCCGACTCACATGGCTGCAGGGGCTGACAAACCCAAACTGGCAGCTCAGACCACAGGCTGCTGGCTCACAAGGCTGTAGAAGCTGGCAAATCAGGTCAGACAATAGGCCGCCAGCCCATGGGGCTGCAGAGGCTGGCAATTCCCAGAATCAGCAGCTCAGATGGCAGGCCTCTGGCTCAAGCCTCAAGAATTGGAGGTTAGATGATCATGAACCAGCTACAGGGTCCAGATGCAAAGAGTCCTGCCAGGGCATCTGCACATACACCTTAGATTCAGGCCACGCCCTAGGGAAGGGCATAACTTGAGTAATGGTGGGACTTGAGTTACGCCCTTTTGCAAGGCTTTGACCCAATACACACCTCACACCAATCCTGCCTCATCTACATGTAGCAGTCAGAATGCACAACACATAAAATGGAGGACAACCACACAATACTGGGAATCATGGCCTAGCCAAGTTAACACATAAACCCAACCATCATATACCTTATTTTCGTAGTTACACACAATGATTGGGAGCATGGAACATGGCTGTAAGGGCCACATTAAGTAATTCATTGTGCCACAATGAGCATGGTATACTTTTCCATTTACGTTGGTCTCTTGTTTTCTTGCAGTAGTGTTTTGTAATTTTCTTTGCATAGGTCTGTTGTGTCCTTGATTCAATTTATTCCTAAGTATTTTATCTTCTTTGTTGTAAATGGTTTGATTTCCTGATTTCCTTTTTGAAGTTCTCTTTGTTGGTGGAGAAGGAATCCAACTGATTTTTGTATGTTAATCTTGTATCTTGCTACTTTGCTGAAATCTCATATGAGTTCCAGTAGCTTTCTTGTGGATTCTTTGGTGTTTTCTACTTGTAGGATCATATCATCTATAAATAGGGACAGTTTTACCTTTCCTTACCAATTTGGATGTCCCTTATTTCTTTTTCTTGGATTATTGCTCTAGCTAGGACTTCCAGCAGGATGTGGAATCAGAGTGATGATAAAGAGCATCCATATCTGATTCCCATTCTCAAGGGGAAAGTTTTCAATCTCTCTCTATTGAGAATGCTGTTGGCTGTCAGTATTATATAAATGCCCTTTTATATGTTGAGGAATTTCCCTTATGTTCCTATTTTGATGAGAGTTTTTATAAGGAATGGGTGTTGGACTTTGTCAAATGCCTTTACTGTGTTGATTGAGATGATCATGTGATTCTTTTGTTTTATTTATGTGGTGGTGACTAATGTTGATTGGTTTTTTAATGTTGAACCATCCTTGCATACCTGGTATGAATCCCACTTGGTCATGATGTATTATTATTATTATTTTGATATGATGTCGAATTCTATTGGCTAGAATTTTGTTGAGAATTTTTGTGTCTACGTTCATGAGGGATGTTTGTCTGTAGTTTTTTTTGTTTTGTTTTGTTGTGATGTCTTTGCCTGGCTTTTGATATACTCTGAAAGAGTTTAAGTAGTATTGGTGTGAGCTCTTCTCTGGAAGTTTCATAAAATTCTCCAGTGAAGCCACCCAGCCAGGACTTTTTGTTGTTTTTGTTGGGTGTATTTTTTATTACCTCTTCAATCTCTTCTTTTGTTATGAGTCTGTTTAGTTTTTCTACCCTAGTTTGTGTTAGTTTAGTTATGTAGTGTGTTTCTAGAAACCTGTCCATTTCCTCTAGGTTTTCAAATTTTGGGGTGAACAATTATTAGTAATACTCTGTTATGATCCTTTTTTATTTCAGTTGATTCTGTTGTGATACCACCTATGTCTTTTTTATTCAGGTTATTTGTTTCCTGTCCTGCTTTTCTTTTGTCAATATGGCCAAGGGTTTGTTGATTTTGTTGATCCTTTCAAAGAGCCAGTTTCTGGTCTTGTTGATTTTTTCTACTGTTTTTCTATTCTCTATTTCATTTATTTCTGCTCTAATCTTTATTATGTCCTTTCTTCTGGTGACTGTGAGTGTCTTTTGCTGCTATCTTTCTACCTGTTCGAGTTATAGGGTTAATGCTTTGATTTTGGCCCTTTCTTCTTTTTTGATATGTGTGTTTTTTGCAATAAGTTGACCTCTAAGCACTGCTCCAAGCCACCTTACTATTATTAAAGTTTCTTAGGTAATCTTTGCATCTATATTTGAATGCATGTTTTCATTTATTGAAATTAGCTTTTAAAAAAGATTTGCATCCAAAAACTGTAGAAAACAGTATTATCGAGGTTTGTCAGGTGGTTCAATAAAAATATTATGTTGTTTTTCTGGATTCTGTAATGTTTATGATGTTTGTTAGATTATAAGAATTTGTAATTTATTGTGATTTGTTCTCTCATTTATAAATATTCATTTATACCAAATTTTGTATTAACTTTTAAAAAAATTCTCCTTCTTAAACAGGCCCTCTGCTCAAATTTCTAAGATTCAGGTAGCACAAAACCTGGATTTTCCCCTGACTAGAACTAATCATTTGGCAAGTCATAAAGACACAACCCACTCTAAAATGTTTTCCATATCCACTCTCTCATTTTTCACACCACTTATTTTTTTTTTTTAAAACCACTGTCTAGATTCAGAATGACCTGCTTTGCCAAGACTAATGCATCAACCTTCTCGCTAAATTCCATCTAGAACTCCTGTGTTCAATACCAATGATTGGTTTACTGATTTTACCTTTCATTAGCATGTCTACCTGTATTTCAGAGAATGGAAAACTTAAAAACCATTTTTACCAAACTTCCTTGCAGCTAGGATCTGTAATGTTCTTAGCTTCTGCCTATTAGATGTACTTGCACTGTTATATTTGGAAAGCAATGTGATATAAAGGCCAATTTTCTGCTTCATGGCTTTCTTCTGCTTCCAGGTACAGTCAATGGGGACATTCAGCTTCCAGTGTCTGGTCATAAGCTTTGTGGTTTTGAAAAGGTAGCTGCATTGGCAAGGTAGGCTACCTCCTGATTTCCCACTTTCCTGATTTTAAGAAAGGTAGCAGCTTCTCTGGCAAATCAATTTCACTATGGTATTCTGAGAATTATTAGGAGGGCTTTTCCAGCTCTTCAGATGATATTGTGATGGTGGTGTTGTTGTTAGGTGCCATCGACTCAGTTCCAATTCATAGTGACCATATGTACAACAGAATGGAACACTACCCAGTCCTGCACCATCCTCACAATTGTTGATACATTTGAGCCCATTGTTGCAGCCACTGTCATCTCATCTCATTGAGAGTCTTCCTCTTTTTCACGGACCCTCTACTTTACCAAGCGTGATGTCCTTCTCCAGGGACTAGCCTCTCCTGATAACATGTTCAAAGTACATAAGATGACTTCTCACCATCCTTACTTCTAAGAAGCATTCTGGCTATACTTCTTCCAAAACAGATTTGTTCATTCTTCTGGTAGTCCATGGTATATTCAACATTCTTCACCATTGTGAGATCTAGTAATTTCCCCCGTTAAGTTCCCTTCTGTTTAAAGTATCTGGAATGATTTCTATCATAACAACTGAACCCTGTTTAATACTCATTCTATCTCTCCCCTCCACAACATTTCCTCAAGAGAATGATCTTTCTAAATCAGGAATTCAATTAGATTTTACCGTATCAAAAAACTTTTATTGCCTCAAGAATGAAATCCAAACATCTTGGTGGACATTAAAGGCTCTGAACTATCTAATGCCAACCCAGTGACACAGTCTCTACTTCTATTTTATTTGCCCTACTCAGTAGGCAGACTCCTTCACACACACTTCTTTAAATTTATCTTTCTCTTCACCCCCTTTGTCTTTACTCATACTGTATTCCTAGGCCTAAGAAGTTTTTTTTACTACTTCTAGGACTTTGATATACTACTCATCCCTAACAGCCATATTTCTTTGTTAAGCTTCCATGAGTCCCTAAGAAAATTAATCACTTGCTCCTCTGCAATCCCAAAGCAAATTTATAAATATAAACTCTTTTGTTACTTACTCTATTTTGGAAGTAAGTCATAGTTATTTTTTAAACATTTATATAACTATCCCACTACAGTGTAAGCCCCAGACAGCAGAGATCAACATTTATCTTGCAAGGTCTCTACTACCTGCCATAGTGCCTTACATGAGGATCACATAAATACGTATTGAATGAACAATGCACAAATAAAACAACATATTAATGGTAAAGAGATCTATATTAACATATGTTTTTGCCTAACACTGACTGTGTTAAGGAGAATATATATGCTAAGAAAAAAACAGAGCTAAATAAACATCAATTTTACTAAGAATTTATTTGCTATTTGTGTTTTAAGATAACTAAGTAAAATCCTCAAAGTCTTATCTTCAAAACCGAAGCACTGACCCCCGGCTTCATGGCATTTCCTTCTTTCCAACCCCTAATCTACCCATGGACATCTTCAGTACCCATGGAGACATTTTATCCAACAAGGTTCTTTGATTTTCTTAACTTCAAACAACCTTTACATTCAGTGGTATGCTAGTAAACCAGCTCTGCAAACACAAAGTCTGGATTTGTAGCATTCCAGTTTATATGATGTAAATATTCTCAACATGGCTGATTTCAAGGATGACTATGTCTAAGAACCAGCTCAAAATATTCCTGAAAATGCAGCAATCACTTCTTACTAGCAAATACAAGTCAGTTCAAGCACACCACTGTTTCCACTCAGTTTTCAGCAATTTATTCCTATAGTCTTCAGTTTCTTTCAGCTTGAAAAATGCTGAGCATGTTCCTCCCTTTTGGTTTTCTACCTCCAGGTCTTTGCACATGTCACTATCATACTTTCCTTTGTCTTCTCAAGCCACCCTTTGAAATCTTCTATTCAGCTCTTTTATTTCATCATTTCTTCCTTTTGTTTTAGCTACCTGATGTTCAAGAGCAAGTTTCAGAGTCTCTTCTGACATTCATTTTGGTCTTTTCTTTCTTTCCTGTCTTTTTAATGACCTCTTGCTTTCTACACATATGGTGTCCTTGATGTTATTCCACAGCTTGTCAGGTTTTCAGTCATTAGTGTTCAACGCATCAAATCTATTATGGAGATGGTCTCTAAATTCAGTTGGGATGTGCTCAAGTTTGTACTTTGACTCTCATGGAAAGAACTGGAGAAAAGATTCAAGCCTCGAATTGCAATAGTGAAGGATTCTATGGGGAGAACAATAAATGACACAGGAAACATTAAAAGAAGATGTAAGGAATACACAAAGTCATTGTACCAAAAAGAATTGGTCGATATTCAATCATTTCAGGAGGCAGCATGATAATACTGAAGGAAGAAGTCCAAGCTGCATTGAAAGAACTGGCAAAAAACAAGGCTCCAGGAATTGATGGAATAGTAATTGAGATGTTTCAACAAATGGATGCAGCACTGGAAGTGCTCAGTAGCCTATGCCAAGAAATTTGACTGGAAGAAATCCATATTTATGGCTATTCCCAAGAAAGATGATCCAACTGAATGTGGAAATTATCAAACAATATCATTAATATCACATGCAAGTAAAATTTTGCTGAAGATCATTCAAAAGTGGCTGCAACATTACATTGACAGGGAACTACCAGAAATTCAAGCTGGATTCAGAAGAGGATGTGGAATGAGGTATATCATAGCTGATGTCAGACGGATCTTGGCTAAAAGCAGAGAATATCAGAAAGATGTTTACCTGTGTTTTCTTGACTATGCAAAGGCATTGGACTGTATGGATCATAACAAATTATGGATAACACTGGGAAGGATGGGAATTCCAGAACACTTAACCATGCTCATGAGGAACCTGTACATAGATCAAAAGGCAGTCATCCGAACAGGACAAGGGGATACTGTGTGTTTTAAAGTCAGGAAAGGTGTCTGTCAGGGTTGCATCCTTTCACCATACTTATTCAATCTGTATGCTGAACAATCTGCATGCAGAAGTTGGACGATGTGATGAAGAAAGGGGCACCAGAATTGGAGGAAGACTCATTAACAACCTGAGATATACAGACAACACAGCCTTGCTAGCTGAAAGTGAAGAAGACTTGAAGAACTTAGTGATGAAGATCAAAGACCACACCCTTCAGTACGGATTACACCTCAACATAAAGAAAATAAAAATCCTCACAACTGGACCAATAAACAACATTATGATAAACAGAGAAAAGATTGAAGTTGTCAAGGCTTTCATTTTACTTCGATCTGTGATCAACACCCACAGAAGCAGCAGTCAAGAAATCAAAAGACACACTGCACTGGGCAAATCTGTTGCAAAAGACCTCTTTAAAGTGTGAAGCAGCAAACATGTCACCTTGAAGACTAAGGTGTGCCTGACCCAAGGCATGGTGTTTTTGATTGCCTAATATGCATGTGAAAGCTAGACAATCAATAAGATCGAAGAAGAATTGATGTCTTTGAATTGTGGTGTTGGTGAAGAATATTGAATACGCCATAGACCGCCAAAAGAATTAACAAATCTATCTTGGAAGAACTACAACCAGAATGCTCCCTGGAAACAAGAATGGTGAGACTGAGTCTCATGTACTTCGGACACATTATCAGGAGGGATCAGTCCCCGAAGAAGGACATCATGCTTGCTAAAGTAAAGAGTCAGCAAAAAAGAACAAGACCCTCAACAAAATGGATTGACACAGTGGCTGCAACAATGGGCTCAAGCATAATAAGAATTGTGAGGAAGGTGCAGGACCAAGCAGTGTTTCATTCTGTTGGACGTAGAGCCACTATGAGTCAGAGCTGACTTCAGGGCACCTAACAATAACAACAACAGAAACAACTCCTGTAGTCATAACTTGGACTTGAGACTGTTTCCCTTTGAAATCTTAAATGAGCTATGATATTCCTACCACAGTCCTCTTTTTCTTTCTCTTTCTTTCTAAATCATGTGTCTCATGGTTCCATGTCTTTCTCTATCAAACCTAGATCCCATGGTAAATCATTTCAACTAGTCCTGGTGGTACAGGAGTTAAGAGCTCAGCTGCTAACAAAAAGGTCAACAGTTCAAATCCACTAGCCGCTCCTTGGAAATCCTATGGGGCAGTTCTGCTCTGTCCTGCAGGGTTGCTATGAGTTGGAATCAACTTGATGGAAATGGATTGGGTTGGGTATTGGCAACATCATCTATATACTAATTCCCTCATCATTCCATTGCTTCTTTTCTGAAAAATTTTAGCCTAGACCCAATCCAACCATCTGCCATACCTGTTACCACCTCAACATCAGAATGCTGAGAAGCTCCGAGAAGATCTCACAACTGTATGAATTGGTGCTACAAAAAATATATGGTTTCCAACATCAAATGAGCCTTCAGTTTTACTAGGAATTTCTCTTAGGTGGCCCTGGAACATTCCCTCTTTCTATTCCTTTCAGGGAAGAGTAGAGGGTTTCTACAGGGTTCCCAGACTGCCACATCTTTCTCCCACAGAGCAGGTGGTGGGTTCAAAGTGCCAACCTTTCAGTTAGTAGCTGAGCCCTTAACCATTGCACCACTAGGGCTCCTTCTCTTCAGTAGCTTATTGAAACCCTTACCAGCCTCCTTCATTTTGTGAACCCATGCACAGTCCCTGTCATGCAGATGACCATTCATCTTACCACATAGAGAAGATTAAGGAAATAGGGTATGAATCTTCCAACTTTCCACTTCTATCAAAAGCTTAATGTTCTGTGCAATAACTTTCATGTTATTTCCCCAAATTTCAGAGTAGATCTTGTCTTTTCACATTCGTTACAAAGGATGTTGTTATTATTAGGTGCCATTGAGTTGGTTCCTATCCGTAGTGACCTTATGTACAACAGAAAGAAACAGTGCCTGGTCCGGTGCCATCTTCACAGTTGTTGCTATGCTTGAGCCCATTGTTGCACCCACTGTGTCAATCCATCTGTTTGAGGGTCTTTCTCTTTTTCGCTGACACTCTACTTTACCTAGCATAATGTCCTTCTTCAGGTACTGGTTCCTCCTGATAACATGTCCAAAGTATGTGAGATGAAGTCTCGCTGTCCTCGCTTCTAGGAGCATTCTGGCTGTACTTCTTCCAACACTGATGTACTTGTTCTTCTGGCAGTCCATTGTATATTTAATGTTCTTTGCCAGCACCATTTGATTTAATGCAACAATTCTTTTTCCGTCTTTGGTCTTCCCTCTGTCTTTCTGTCCTCTTGACTGCAGTTCCTTTTTTCTCCTCTGAGATATTTCTTGTTGTATGCCATCAAGTTGATTCGGACACATAGCAACCCTATAGGACAGAGTAGAACTTCCCCATAGAGTTTCCAAGGGGTGACTGGTAGATTTGAACTGCTGACCTTTTGCTTAGCAGCCTGAGCTGTTAACCACTGTGTCACCAATGCTCTGGGATATTACTACATCACTTACTCTCCATTTCCTGAACTTGCAACCTCATTGTTGCACCTGGCTTCTTTCCTAGTAATCTATAAATACATTCAAATCTCTTACTAAATATATATATATATAATTCCTACCTAACCAGAGAGTAAAATTAAAATAAAAATTTTTTTACGAGGCCAAACCTTCTCACTCTTTTTTTATTTTTTATTGTGCTTTTTAAGTGAAAGTTTACAAATCAAGTCAGTCTCTCACACAAAAACTTATATACACCTTGCTAAAAACCTTGCTACATACTCCCAATTGCTCTTCTCCTAATGAGACAGCCCACTCCCTTCCTCTACTCTCTCTTTTTGTGTTCACTTCACCAGCTTCTAATTCCCTCTACCCTCTCATCTCCCCTCCACACAGGAGATGCCAACATAGTCTCAAGTGCCCACCTAATCCAAGAAGCTCACTCCTCACCAGCATCCCTCTCCATCTCATTGTCCAGTCTAATCCCTGTCTGAAGTGTTCACCTTGGGGGTGGTTCCTGTCAAACCTTCTCACTCTTGCCCAGTCTCTTTTCCCCTTATCAGTTAAGTTCCTTGAAAGAATAGGCTCTATTTCCTCATCTCCTTTCATTCTGTTTTTTTGTTTGTTTATATATTCTTATTATAAAATCAATATAAATTCAGTATAAAAATTTTCATAAATTTAAAATAAAGATAAATAAAAAACAAGACACACACACACAAAAGCTACAATTCCACCAGGTGGCTTCACTATTAAAATTTTAGGGCATTTCCCTCCAGTCTTATAACTCCAGTTTATATGTGTGTGTATGCGTGTGTTTGTATATGTTCAATGTTGAAATCAGATTGTACATAGAGTTTTGTATCATACTTTTTTATTTATCATTATGGAATTGTTGAATGACATGAACTGCTTTTAAATTTTAAAAATTTGATTTTTAATAATTTTCTTATATTTTAGTGAATGAATGGGCTCTAGTTTATGTAACTATTCATCTGTCTCATTCACTAAACAATTTCATGAAGTTAGGCTTCAATCTCAACTGCCCCACTGTACAATCAACTCTTAATCGCCAAATACAGTTAATTTCTTTCACCATCTTACTTGAACTTTTTGCAGCAACTGAAAATGTTATATACTCCTTTTGCTTAAAATTGTTTTCTCTTGCCTTTCATAATATCACATTTTTTATTCTCATCTTTATCCTATTTCTCTAGCCATTTTTCCTCAACAAATTTTGCTTGCCTCTCCTCTTTACACCCAGAGGTTCTGTCCTTGAGAATCTCCTTTCACTTGATTCTTCAGCATTTCTCAATCACACCATGACTTCCAGTAACATTTGTATATAAAAATTCTGAATTCTGGTAAAAGTGATGGTTTTCTTTTCTTAAAGATTTGTTTGTTTTACAATTCTTCTAGGTAAGAAAGCTTTTTCCATTGGTTTATTTTGCGTGACTAAAATTTCTGGGTTACACCTTTGAGAAGGATAAAGATGGGCCAAAATAATGGTGTTTCTGGGTCCCAAGCGACAGTATCAGCTTCAGTATCCAGGTGAATAAAAGCTTGAGGCCCCAAAGTGAAGGTGGGAGATAGTATACATAGAAATATTTGACTCAACAATAGCAGTATTTTCAATAAGTAGAGAACGGTATAGTCAAATTCATATACCAAATCACTAATTTATCAAGATGTAGTTTAAAGAAATATTTCTTTTTTTAGCTCAACTCTATAATAAGTTTATGGATCTACAAAACAAAATTTGTTTTAACCACTTTGCCACTGAAACACTGAATTGTACTCAAATCAATGTGGCTTCTCTTCTTTGGGTCAGTATAAAGTAAAAGAGCATGTTATCTAATTTTCCTCCAAGTAGATTTTATGGTGGATATTAATCACATAAGCACATCTTCTTTCTCAGAGCAGAAAGGCTCAGTGTTCCACAGGTTGGCTTATTCTTTACAATGTACCCAGGCAGAATATTAGAAGCAAAATAGTGTCATAACACAAATGGTTTATGTTACAGGTAAAATCCCAAGACAACGACTACTATTACCAAAATGAGGTTTTTTATAACAAAACTGTTCTATGATCTGTTATTTGGTCATAACAGTATTTTGTTGAGTTGGCTAGGGAGAATTCTTTGGCCCAGTTCTTACAAGGGTCAATCTGTCTAACAAAAGTAGCTGATGGTATACCATTAATACTCTACGTAGGGCAGGAGGGACTAAATCCTCAGACCTTTTATTTGTAGAGCAGTTTCAACTTTTACAAATTGGTTTTCTATCTTTGATCTCATTTAATCTTCATCTTAAATGTGAGAGACATATTAAAGTGAGAATTATTATCCTCATTCAGCATACTGAGAAACTGAGGCTTGAATTTCTGAACAGAGATGCCTACGAACAGCTAAATATTAATATGAGATTAAGGAAACAACATGACACTGTAGACAGAAGTACTATGCCATCCCTATGCAGCAAAGATGTGTAAAACATACAAACCTCAATCCTGGAACCCTATGCATCAAACAAAGGTATAAAGAACTAGATCAAGCACCGAATGGAAGAAGAAACTGATAGAGAACAGAGAACGAGGAGAGCTACAGAGTGGAGGTTCCCTGCTATCTAACACAGCACAGCTTTGCCATCTTGGAGTATAGCCAGCAACAGGTAGTACAGGAAGGCAACTTCAGGGAGCCCCCAACAGGAGACAGAGCACCCAGAGTAACCAGAGAAACATGCTTTCCTACCCCTCACACTTCTGCCCTGGACACTGCCTCTGCCACTTTCCAATAGGCCGCAGTTACTTGGCCAGAGAGGCACTGGCTCACTGCCACCCCGAGTCTGCTCTGCCCCCACCAGTTGGCTCCCTCAGTGCCATTTTTTTTTTCTCTCTTTCCTCTTCTCCCTTTTCCTTCTCCTTCTGACCTAGCTCCCTGCACTGCCTCTGTCCCTTCCTGAATGGCCATGCTGTACTGTTCGGCAAGATTGAAAAATGAAGAAAACCTAAGAATTATGTGGGACATAATCAACAGCAAATATTTGTGTGTGATCAGAGTTCCAAAACAGGAGAAGAAAATGGGAAATAAAGAAGATTGTTTAAGATTTGCTGGCAGAAAACTTCCCAAATATCATGAAAGATGAAAAGCTGACAATCCAAGAAGCTCAACAAAACTCATAAAGGATAGATCCTAAAAGAAAGTACACAAGACACATCATAATCACACTTGGCCAAAACCAAAGACAAAAAAGGAATCCTGAGAGCCACTCAAGGAGAATGAAAAGTCACTTAAAAGGGGAAACAATAAGGCTAAGGTCTGATTACTCAGCAGAAACTATTGCAAGCAATAAGGCAGTGGGATCACATACATAAAACCTTGAAAGAAAAAAACTGCCAACCAAGAATAACACATCCTGCAAAACTCTCTCTCAGATATGACAGTGAAATTAGGACATTTCCAAAGAAACAGAAATTAAGGGAATTCACAAAAACCAAACCAAACTAACAAGAATTATTAACGAGAGTCCTCCAGTTAGAGAACCACCAACATCAGACAACAACCAGAGTCTAAGACACAGGACAGTATCAGCCAGATACTAACTGAGATAAAGAACTCTCAGTAATAAAACAAACAGGGAAACAGAGACATCAATCTGTAAATGACCACAAAGTCAAAACAATACAAGGGGGAATAAACAGCTTACGTACAGAACTTTCTAATGGAGAGGAAGTCAAGGCTATATCAAGTAATGAACAACTGGTTCAAACTTAGGAAGATGAGGGTAAATTTCAAGGTATTCACAAAGAAGGTTAACAAAACCTCATAAAAAAGAAAAACAAAGTTTGAATAAACACAAAATCTACAATAAAGAAGAAAATATACAAACAAAAAGAACCTAGCACAGGAGAGTGTAAGAGAAACAAAGAAAACATTAGAAACACAATAAGAGCAGAGCAATATGACAGCAGTAAACTCATACTTATCAATAATAAGGAGCTCTGGTGGCACACCAGTTAAGAGCTCGGCTGCTAACCAAAACGTCAGCAGTTCAAATTCACCAGCTGCTCCTTGAAAACCCTATGGGGCAGTTCTACTCTGTCCTATAGGGTTTTTGTGAGGCACAATCAACTCAATGGCAATGGGTTTGATTTTGGTATCAATAATCACACTGAATGTAAATGGTTTATATGGAAAGCAAAGAGTTCCTGGATTAGCAAAACATTATTGAAAAAGAAGAAAAAAAGTAGGAAGCCTCACACTACCTGATCTCAGAACTTACAATGCGGCCATGGAAGTCAAAACTACCTGGTACTGGTACAATGACAGACACATAGACCAATGGAACAGAATTGAGAACCCAGGTGTAAATCCATCCACCTATGGTCAGCTATCTTCGGCAAAGGCCTAAAGTGCATTAAATGGGGAAAAGATAGCCCGTTTAACAAATGCTGCTGGAAAAACTGGATATCCATCTGTAAAAAAATGAAACAGGACCCATACCTCATGCCATACACAAACTAATTCAAAATGGACCAAAGACCTAAATAGAAAACCTAAAACTATAAAGATCATGGAAGAAAAAGCAGGGACAGCACTAGGGACCTTAATGTATGGCATAAATAGGATACAAAGCATAACTAACAATGCACAAACACCAGAAGATCAACTAGATAACTGGGAGTTCCTAAAAATTAAACACTCGTGCTCATCAAAAGACTTCACCAAAAGAGTAAAATCTAGAGACTGGGAAAAAAAATTGGCTGTGACACATCTGACAAGGTACTAATCTAATCTCTAAATTCTACAAGATACTGTAACATCTCAACAACAAAAAACTAAATAATTCAATTAAAAAAACGAGCAAATGATATAAGCAGACACTTTACCAAAGAACACATTCAGGTAGCTAACAGAAAGACAAAGACCACTATTATAAAAACTCAAGAAAAAGTTTACATGCAGAAAGAAACAATCTTTGAGGGTTACAAGGGAGAGAAGGATTAGGAAGGGGAAATCATTAACTAGACAGTAGATAAGTGTTAACTCTGGCGAAGGGAAAGACAGTGCACAATATAGTGCACAATATAGTGTACAATTTGACCAAGGCAAAGTCATAGAAGCTTCATAGATGCATCCAAACAGCCTGAGGGACTGAGTTACTGGTGCTGAGGGCTAGCGACCATGGTCGCGGGGATGATCTAAGTCAATTGGCATAACAAAGTTCATAAAGAAAATATTCTACATCCAAACTGTTGAGTAGTGTCTGGGTTCTTAAAAGCTTGCGAGAAGCCATCTAAGATACACCTACTGGTTCCTCCTGTCCAGAGAGAAGGAGAATGAAGAAAACCAAAGATACAAGGGAAATATTAGTCCAAAAGACTAATGGACCACAAGTACCACAGTCTCCTCCAGCCTGAGCCCAGAAGAACTAGATGGTGCCTGGTCACCGGTCACCAACCGCTCTGACAGAGGTCACGGTAAAGGGTCCCAGACAGAGCAGGATAAAAATGTACAATTAAATTCAAATTCACACACACACAAAAAATACCAGACTTACTGGTCTGACAGGGACTGAAAGAACCCTGGAGACTATGGTCCCCAGACACCTTTTTAATTCAGAACTGAAGTCACTCCTGAAGTTTACCCTTCAGCCAAAGATTAGACAGGTCTGTAAAACGAACAATAACACATGTGAGGAACATGCTTCTTAGTTCAATCATGTACAGACGACCAAAAGGGCAGCACCTGCCCAAAAGCAATGATGAGAAGGCAGGAAAGGATGGGAAAAAATGGATGAATGGAAATAAGGGATTGGGGTGTGGAAGGGGAAAGTCTTGACACATTGTGGGGATTGCAACTAATGTCACAAAACAATTTGTGCATGAATTGTTGAATGAGAAATTAATGTGCTCTGTAAAGTTGCACCTAAAGTACAATAAAAAATTAAAAAATGCATTAAGCAACAGCTGATAATTTCATAAACTAAAAAAATAAAAATAAATTCAAATATGAACTCAAACCCCATGACTCTCAACCCTAAGAATTTTCTTCTACTGGGTGTTACTTTTTGCCTTTGATTCATTCCGACTCACCTGACACAGCTAATATAGTGTGTTCTCTCTCTTTAGATGAAAAGAACAGGAAAATCGTAAACAGCAGTGGGACTTCTTTTTTCCATTGTGTTTATAGCCCTTTATTTGCTAATTTACTGTAGAGATGAGACTCAATTATTTCTGCTCTATAGACATACATAAAAATTTGACTTCTAACAACATATTCCATAACAAATATCTATTCAGTCAACCAATTTGGAAATGCAGTAGAAAAAGCTAGATACACTGTATCTGGCTTTCTCTGTGAAAAAAAAAATTAAAAATACCTGTTTCAGGCTGTTGAGGAGCACTACTGCCCACCCAGTGGCCCCAGTCAGAAATCTAGGAATCTTTCTAGGTACCTTCTTCTTCCCTCACCCTCCACATCCCCAAAGTCTCCAGTTGCTCTTGATGCTGTTGATTCTATAAGTGGAATTGTTCTGGAATCTATTCTTTCTTGTCCACCTCTACCGATCCTGTCTTAGTTTAGCGCCCATCGCATTGCAAAAATTGTTCTTAATTTAGGTTCTTATTTCCAGTCTCACCGATTTCATTTTGATTACAATTATAAAGATGAGTTACAGTGATAGGTAGGTCGAATGGACAAGTTATTGGGTACAAGGGATGAATTCTTGAAACTCCTTTAGGGTCACTATCTTTTTCTAAAATTCTACTTTTCAATGTGTTCTTGATCTATTTGATTATGTCAGGGAGACAGCCTTATTTAGGTACAGACAGTTCCCTTAGGCTCTTTACACTTCTGTTATTTTTTACTTAGGGGATGTGCTGTTATCCACCAGTACCAGAAGGAGTCAACAGGAAGCTCGAATGGAGCCTAACAAGCTTCAGAGAAGGCTGCCAAGCTCACATTTACCAGGGAACGGTATCTGACTTAATGAATCCCAAAGTTATATACATAAATAAAAATATATTTCAATTCTAACACTCTCTCATAAAATCTATCCACCCTCTTGCCCCTTCCTCACTGAAAAAGGTGTTCCAGATATGAAGCTTTAATTTAATGAAGGTTCCCATTGACTGTCAAATAACGTTATTTCACTAAAAATGTTTCAAACGAAATTTGAGCTTTAGCCCATTATACTAGGAGCTAGTCCCTATGATGCCCCTTCTGCACTAAGATTTCAGGAATATCTTAATTCCAAAGCCCTTTGAAAGAGCTCACTTTCGGAAAACAAAAAAACACATTGCCATTGAGTCGACTCTGACTCAGAGTGACCCTTTAGGACAGAGTAGAACTACTCCATAAAGTTTCCAAGGAATGGCTGGTGGATTCGAACTGACAACCTTTTGGTTAGCAGCCAAGCTCTTAACCAACTATGCCACCAGAGCTCCAGTAGCTACTAAGAATTTTAATGTTCAAAAAATGGTACTTACACCAAAATTGGTAGCAGCAAATCGATCTGAGGCAGAAACCTGTACATTTGTCGAAACCGTTGTGTGAGCATAGAAAGCATTTATATTAGCCAGCAAGGTGCTCATGACAGCAGGGACACCAGGGCACATATATTTAGATGACAGACAGGAAAAGTGCCTGCAAGACAAAAACATTAAGAACTCTTAGAGAAGAAACTAATTCATATTAATAGCATATCCTCTAACGTCAGCAATTAAATAATTCCTCAACCACATCTATGAAAAGAGAGGGGAAAGCCCCACAAACTCTAATTAAAAGAGAAAGAAATTTCAGCCTTTTGAAAAGTTCTTATTCACAAATGTGAAGTGGTTTAATTACAGTGTGATTTGCCACAGGGATGTGAACGTAATTCCTCTCAGCTGTGACAGGGCTGTGAGCAACACCAAAAATCCAGTATTCAACAGTATTTAGCACTGTTGGAAGCAATAACAGAGGTCTCCCTCTCACACCAACTATATTCCCACTTATTTCAATTCCCAAAATCCCATTTTCCAACCAGAATGATGTTCTTTCACATTCGTATTCCTCTTGCATTTATTAAATAGCAAGAAACTCTCCTCTCATTACACATTGGTCTAACTAGTGAACCTAATGACCTGACTTGAGCCCAGTTTATGTGCACTGTTCTGAAAGGACTATCTTCCATAACAGTTCTGTTTTCTAAGCACTTTTTATAAGTAGGATTTAATAAGAAAAATGGATGAATAGCGAGGACCAATTGAGTTATGTTAGCTTTATGCTTTAAGACCATTTCTGTTAAACCTTGAAAAATAGTATCCTTTACAGCCATCAGGTGCATCAAATATTCAATTCTGTTTCTTCACTCAAGGAAACCTGTTTCATCTTAACTATAACAAATGACTTGAAAATTGAAAGCAAAACTTACGATAAAAGCGAAAAGATAAAATATGAATGCAGAAAGGAAATTTCCAACATCTAACCTGGTCATTGGAAACCCTGGTGGCATAGTGGTTAAGTGCTACGGCTGCTAACCAAAGGGTCGGCAGTTCAAATCCACCAGGTGCTCCTTGGAAACTCTATGGGGCAGTTCTGCTCTGTCCTATAGGTTTGCTATGAGTCAGAATCAACTCGATGGCAGTGGGTTTGGGCTTTTTGGAATCTGGTCATTTTTGCACTCATCTCTCAGAAATTTATTCCCTACCTCAGCATCTCTGAATTTTATATTCCTGAATTCAAAGAGAATGCATATATGCAACTAATGGACCTAGTGACACCCCCAAAATAAATAGATAGTGGACCTGAAAATTGTGACCAGGTCACTCACCTAGCCTGTCATGGCCCTGGCTAATGAAGGTAGACTAAAGTTTTAAACATAGTTTTTTGAGGATCATGAATAATAATTTACATAATTTGAGTAATTTATCCCTGGGATTAGATTATCACTGACTGCTGCTTCTTTAAGGTAAATGATACATATTTTGAACTCATTATATACTGAACTACTTATAATAAATTAGTATCTATTGAGAATGCCACAAATGATACAGAGGTATTAAAGAGAGAAACTTAAATAAAACTGTAGAACTATGCCATCACTATTTCCCCCAACAATTCACAAGTAATTATATTTGTTACAATCTTCCATCAAAAGTTGTGGAATATGCAATGCCTAAATGCAAGGGGGTGGAAGATGGCGTAAAATGAAAGAAAAATATGTGTACCTTGGGGGAAAAGAGATACGGGAACATTGTTATGGATTGAATTTTGTCCCTCAAAAATATCTGTCAACTTGGCTAGGTCATGATTCTCAGTGTTGTGTGATTATCCACCATTTTGGCATCTGATATGATTTTCCTATGTGTTGTAAATCCTACCTCTATGATGTTGATGAAGCAGGATTAAAGGCAGTTTTACTAATGAGGCAGGACTCAATCTACAAGATTAGGTTTTGTCTTAAACCAATCTCTTTTGAGATATAAAAGAGAGAGGCAAGATAAAGAAATAAAGGGCATTCAGATTGGTAAGGAAGAAGTAAAAGTATCTCTATTTGCAGATGACATGACATTATACACAGAAAACCCTAAAGAATCCTCAAGAAAACTACTGAAACTAATAGAAGAGTTCAGCAGAGTATCAGGATATAAGATAAACATGCAAAAATGAGTTGGATTCCTCTACACCAACAAAAACAACATTGAGGAGGAAATCATCAAATCAATATCATTTACAGTAGCCCCCAAGAAGGTTAAATACTTAGGAATAAATCTCACCAGAGATGTAAAAGACCTGTACAAAGAAAACTATAAGACACTACTGTAAGAAACCAAAAGAGACCTACATAAATGGAAAAATGTACCTTGCTCATGGATAGGAAGACTTAACATTGTAAAAATGTCTATTCTACCAAAAACGATCTATAGATACAATACAATTCTGATTCAAATTCCAACGACATTTTTTAATGAGATGGAGAAACAAATCACCAACTTCATATGGAAGGAAAAGAGTCCCCAGATAAGTAAAGCATTACTGAAAAAGAAGAACAAAGTGGGAGGCCTCCCTCTACCTGATTTTAGAATCTATTATACTGCCACTGTAGTCAAAACATCTTGGCACTGGTGCAACAACAGACACATAGACCAGTGGAACAGAGTTGAGAATCCAGATATAAATCCATCCACATATGAACAGCTGATATTTGACAAAGGCCCAAAGTCAGTTGACTGGAGAAAAGATAGTCTGTTTAACAAATGGTGCTGGCATAACTGGATGGCCATCTGCAAAAAAATGAAACAAGACCTATACCTCACAACATGCATAAAAACTAACTCAAAATGGATCAAAGACCTAAATATAAAATCTAAAACAATAAAGATAATGAAAGAAAAAATAGGGACAATGCTAGGAGTCCTAATACAAGGCATAAACAGCATACAAAACATTACTAACATTACTAGAAAAGCTAGATAACTGGGAGCTCCTAAAAATCAAACACCTATGCTCATCCAAAGACTTCACCAAAAGGATAAAAAGATTACCTACAGACTGGGAAAAAGTTTTTAGCTATGACATTTCCAATCATCATCTGATCTCTAAAATCTATATGATACTGTAAAAATTCAGCTACAAAAAGACAAATAATCCAATTAAAAAATGGGCAAAAGATATAAACAGACATTTCACTAAAGAAGACATTCAGGTAGCTAACAGATACATGAGGAAATGCTCATGATCATTAGCCATTAGAGAAATGCAAACCACAACTACAATGAGATTCCATCTCACTTCAATAAGGCTGTCATTAATCTGAAAAACACAAAATAATAAATGTTGGAGAGGTTGTAGAGAGACTGGAACACTTATACACAGCTGGTGGGAATGTAAAATGGTACAACCACTTTGGAAATTGATTTGGCACTTTCTTAAAAAACTAGAAATAGAATTACCACCAAGCAATCCCACTCCTTGGAATATATACTAGAAAAATAAGATCCCTTACACAAATATATATATGCACACCCATGTTCATTGCAACATTGTTTACAATTGCAAGAAGATGGAAGCAAAAAGTGCCCATCAATGGATGAATGGATAAATTATGGTATATTTACACAACGCAACACTACACATCAGTAAAGAACAATGATGAATCCATGAAGTATTTCATAATATGGATAAATCTGGAAAGCATTATGCTGAGTGAAATTAGTCAGTTGCAAAAGGACAAATATTGGATGAGACCACTGTTATAAGAACTGGAGAAATAGTTTAAACAGAGAGAAAATATTCTTTGATGGTTATGAGAGTGTGGAGTGAGGGAGGGAGGGAGGGAGGGAGAAGGCTTTTCACTAATTAGATAGTAGATAAGAACTATTTTAGGTAAAGGGAAAGACAACACACAATACAGGAGAGGTCAGCACAACTGGACTAACCCAAAAGCAAAGACATTTCCTGAATAAACTGAATGCTTCAAAGGCCAGCATAGCAGAAGCGGGGGCTTGGGGACCATGGTTTCTGGGGACATCTAAGTCAACTGGTATAATAAAATCTATTAAGAAAACATTCTGCATCCCACTTTGGAGAGTGGTGTCTGGGGTCTTAAATGCTAGCAAGTGGCCATCTAAGATGTATTAATTTGTCTCAACCCACCTAGAGCAAAGGAGACTGAAGAACACCAAAGACACAAGGTAATTATAAGCCCAAGAGATGGAAAGAGCCACATAAACCAGAGTCTACATTAGCCTGAGGTGAGAAGAACTAGATGGTGCTCAGCTACAACCGATGACTGCCCTGACAGGCAACACAACAGAGAACCCCTTAGGGAGCAGGAGAGCAGTGGGGTGCAGACCCCAAATTCTCAAAAAAAAAGACCAGACTTAATGCTCTGACTGAGACTAGAAGGACCTCGGAGGTCATGGTCCCCAGAGCTTCTGTGAGCCCAAGACAGGAACCATTCCCAAACCCAACTCTTCAGACAGGGATTGGACTGGACTATAAGATAGAAAATGATACTGGTGAAGAGTGAACTTCTTGGATCAAGTAGACATATGAGACTATGTGGGCATCTCCTGTCTGGAGGGGAGATGAGAGGGCAGAGGGGACCAGAAGCTGGCTGAACGGACATGAAAAGACAGAGCGGAGGGAAGGAGTGTGCTGTCTCATTAGGGAGAGAACAATTAGGACTATATAGCAAGGTGTATATAAATTTTGTATGAGAGACTGACTTGATTTGTAAACTTTCACGTAAAGCACAATTAAAAAAAAAAAAAAGATAAGAGAGAGAGGCAAGCAGAGAGATAGGGGACCTCATACCACCAAGATAGCAGCACTGGGAGCAGAACATGTCTTTTGGACCTGGGGTTCCTGTGCTGAAAAGCTCCTAGGCCAGGAGAAGATTAATGACAAGGACCTTCCCCCAGAGCCAACAGAGACAGAAAGCCTTCCCCTGGAACTGGCACCATGAATTTGGACTTTCAGCTGTCTAGGTTGTGAGAGAATAAATTTCTCTTTGCTAAAGTCATCTACTTGTGGTATTTCTGTATGGAAGCACTAGATAACTAAGACAAACATCATAGACAAATGCCAAATTAAAGATCAGAAATGTATTTTCCTGAGCCTGCATTATATATTAAAAGGGCTGCTGAGGTAATTCAAATCAATAACCTTGTTCTTGGTTTTAAAAAAGGATTTGGTGCCCTCATGATGCAGCCATGTTACTCAGTTTTCACTTCTTGTGGCTGCCACCCTGGATTTTTGGTGCCTTATTAAGGTGGCAGCAATAGCTTAGCAGTTAATTAAAGCATAAATAATGGAGAACATAGGAATCCCCTTCCTACTTAAGGCACACACAGTGACTTTTATGAAGTAAAAAAAAGTGGTTTTATTCCTAAAATGACATAATGATTAAACAATACTGACTACTTATAATCCATCTGAGGGAAAAATGAGTGTGATATGGGAAGGCTGAAGTTATTAAAAAAAAAAAAGAAAAAAAAGCTTCTTTTATTTTGCACTTTGGTTCAGCCAATATCTTGCTGATGAAAATGCTTTATGAGGTTTGTGACTGTGGGACTGCAGGCAATGTTTTACAACCAAAATGACGTGTTTAACAAAATAATTTATAAGCTGGAGGAGGAGCCAACATGGCACCCTAGACAGATGTGTCATACTGTCCCTGTGCAGCAAAGGCATAAAAAAACTATGTAAAACAGATGTAAATGTCAATCCTGGAACCCTAGGCACCAAATGAAGGAATAAAAAACTAGATTAAGCACCGAATGGAAGATGAAACTGAAGGAAAACAGAGAACAAGGAAAGATATGGAGTGGGGGTCCCCTGTCAACTAACATGGCACAGCGCCGCCATCTTGGAGCACAGTCAGCAATGACCCCATACAAAATGTACAAGAAGGCAACTTTACAGAGCACTCAATAGGAGATAGACAACCCAGTAACCAGAGAAACATGCTTTCCCACCCCTCACCCTTTTCCCCCCTTTGCTGATGAGCCACACATGCTGCCTTGGCTAGAGAACAACTGGCCCACTGCAAGCCCAGGTCTGCTCTGCCCCCATTTGCCAGCTCTTGGCACACTATTTTTCCCCTTTCTACCCCCCCATCTAACCACATACACCACCTCTACCCCTTCCTGCCAGACCACACTGCACTGCCATGGATAGAGAGCAATGACTCGCCACTATCCCAGGTTCTCCCCGGGCCTCCAATGCCCCCTCCCCACCAGCTCTGAATGCATTATTTTTTTCCCTTTCCTCCTTGTCTTTCTCCCTCCCACCTTCTAAGCCATTTTAGTTCTTTTATACTTTCCCCTTTCTATCTTTTCTTTTTCCCTTCCACTTAGCCCTGTATGCCATCTCTATACCTTCCCAATGGGCCATGCTGCACCACAGTGGCTAGAGAGCCACTGGCCTACCACCACTCTGGATACACCCTGGTCCTACTTGCCAGCTCCTGATACACCATTTTTTTTCTTCCCTTTCTTTATCCCTCTGACCTAGCCCATACGCCACCTCCCACCCTTTCTGTTGGGCCACACCACACCACCACAGCTGGAGAGTCACCAGCCCACTGCTTTCTACCTCCCCTCTTACCCCGTATGCCATCCATCCTTCCTGCTGGCCCTTGATGTGCCACCATGGCTAGAATGTCCCTGGATCAGGACCATCATCACCCTGAGCCTGCACCACCCCTCCTCTCCCACCATTTGACAGCTGCTGAATGGAGGGAAGTGAGCCCATACCACTCCCTCTCCAACACCACCATCTATCTGGCGAGGGGCTATGAATGCTAATGCACAGATGGACCAACATCAGGAGAAAGACAGTGCCTGCCCAATCCACCCTCAGCCACCCTGCCAAACCAGTGTACAGTGAAGTTGACTCTCCCTGCCTGCTGATGCCCTGCCCACCCAGACAAGTTGGGAAGAACTATCATGCCCACAGATGAGCAAGCAGTAAAGCATTCCTGGCTCACCATTCCTGACATACCAAAACAAAACAAAGAAAGAAGATGAAACAAATGAACATACAATTAACAAATAAAGAGTACAATTCCTGAATGTCTCAGAGACAGCAGATAATATCAATATATATAAAGGAGCAAGACAAGATGGCTCCAGCAAGTGATCAAAATAAAGAATCAGATAACCTTCTGGTAAAAGAACAGGCAGTGGAACTACCTGATATGGAATTCAAGACACCAACATTCAAGGCTCTCCAAAAAATTAGGAAAGAGATTAAGGAAAACAAAGACAAAACCAAGAAAAAATAGATGAAATCATGGAAAACGCAGACAAAAACATACCCCAAATCAAGGAAAACACAGAAAAAGCAATAGAAGAGTTTAGGAAAATGATACCAAAAAAAAAAAAGTCAAAGTAAATAAATAATTAGAAATCATACAAAAACAGCAACTAGAAATTCAAAAGAAACAACAAAATTTCAGAAAAGGAAAAACCCAATAGAAGGTTTAGGAGCAAATTTGAAACAATGGAAGGCAGAATCAGCGAGATCACAGACAAATTCATTAACACTGCTTTGTTTGAGCGAAAATCATAAACAAGAAAGGAAAATGAAGAAAAATTAAGAATTATGTGTGACACAATCAACAGCAAATATTTGCATATGATCGGAATCCCCGAACAGGAGGAGAAAATGGAAAATGCAGAGAAAATTGTTGAAGATTTGATGCCAGAAACTTCCCAAATACCATGAAAGGTGAAAAGTCGACCACCCAAGAAGTTCAAAGAATCCCGTATAAGATACACCCGAAAAGAAAGTCACCAAGACATATCATAATCACTTGAGAACCCTGAAAGCAACTTGAGAAATATGAAAAGTCACTTACAAAGGGGAAATAATAAGACTAAGCTCTGATTACTCAGCAGAAAGTATGCAGGCAAGAAGACAATGCAATGACATACATAAAATCTAGAAAGAAAAAAAAAAACTGCCAACCAAGAATAATATATCATGCAAAACTCTCTCTCAAAAATGACGGCAAAATTAGGACATTTCCAAATAAACAGAAATTAAGAGAATTCACAAAAACCAAACCAAACACAGAAAAAGTATTAAAGAAAGACTTTTGGTTAGATAACCAAAACATCAGACAACCACCAGAGTGGAGGGCACAGGACAGCCATCAGCCATATACCAACCAAAGTCAAGAATTTTCAATAATAAAACAAAGCTAAAAGAATTAAAACAGGGAAACAGACTTCAATCTGTAAATGGCAACAACGTCAAAACAATAAAAGGGGGAATAAATGGTGTAGGTATATAACGTTCAAATGGAGAAGAAGTTAAGGAGATATCAAGTAATAAAAGACCAGTTCAAACTTAGAAAAATAAGGGTAAATTTCAAGGTAACCACAAAGAAAGTTAACAAACCTACTTATCAAAATAAAAAAAGGAAAACACAAAGACTCAGTAAACACAAAATGTATAATAATAAATAAGAACACACAAACAAATGGAACTCAGCACAGGAAAGTAAGAGGAACAAAGAAAACATCAGCATTACGAAAAAAAGCACAACAATATGACAGCAATAAACTCATATCTATCGATAATCACACTGAATGAATGTAAATGGCTTAAATGTACTTGTAAAGAGACACAAAGTGGCAGAATGGATTAAAAAAAGAAGACCCATCTATATGGTATCTAGAAGAGAAATCCTTAGACAGAGACACAAATATACCAAAAATCAAAGGATGGAAGAAAATATATCAAGCAAACAGTAACCAAAAAAAAAAAAAAAAGAGCAGGAGTGGGAATACTATTCTTAGATAAAATAGACTTTAATGAAAAATCAGCCATAAAAGACAAAGAACAGTACGTGATGATTAAAGGGACAATCCGCTAAGAAGACATAACCTTAATAAATATCTACATACCCAATAGCAGGGCTCCAAAATAGATAAAAAAAAGCTCTTAATACTACTGAAAAGAGAAATAGCCAATATTGCAATGATAGTAGGAGACTTCAACATACCAGTCTTGGTAAAGGACAGAACACCTAGAAAAGAAGCTCAACAAAGACAAGGAAGATCTAATGGCTAAAATCACCAACCTAACCTCATAGACATATACAGAACACTCCAGCCAACAGCAGCAACATTCTCTAGAACAGAACACATTTTAGGCCACAAAGCAACCCTTAATAAAATCCAAAACATCAAAATAATAGAAAGCATTCTCTTTGATCACAATGCCATAAGAGGAGAATAACAAGCAGAGCAAAGGAAAAAAAAAAAAAAAAAGGAGATTGAATAACACCTTGTTTAAAAACAACTGAGGAAATAAAAGAATTTTTAAAATCAAAATTAAATGAGAATGAAAACACATCACAATATCTTTAGGACACTGCAAAGGCAGTGCTCAGAGGTCAGTTTATAGCAGTAAACACACACATCAAAAAAGAACAATGGGCCAAAATCAAAATGGTAGTCTTACAACTTGAACAAATAGTCAAACAGCAAATGAAGTCCAAAGCCTCCAGAAGAAAGGAAATACTAAAGATTAAAGCAGAAATAAATGAAATAGAGAACAGAAAAACAACAGAAGGAATCAACAAGCCCAGAAGTTGGTTCTTTGAAAGGATCAACAAAATCAACAAACCATTGGCTGAACTGACAAAAGAAAAACAGGAGAGAAAGCAAATAACTCAAAAAAGAAATGAGATGGGGAAAAATACAACAGACCCAACTGAAATAAAAAGGATCATAACAGAATTATATGAAAAATTGTACTCCAACAAATTTGAGAACCTAGAGGTTCTAGAAACACACTACCTACCTAAACTAACACAAACTGAGTGAATGAATGTAAATGGCGCAAGATCAGGCAGTGTTTTGTTCTGTTGTATACTGGGTCGCTATAAGTTGGAACTGACTTGATGGCACCTAATAACAACATAAAACAAACCATAGTATACTTGTGAAGAACGTGCTTCTTAGTTCAATCAAGTATACAAGACCAAATGGGCAACACCAACCCAAAAGCAAAGATGAGAAGGTAGGAAGGGACAGAAAAACTGGATGAATAGACACAGAGAACCCATGGTAGAAGGGGAAAGGAAGAGAGTCCTGACACATTGTAGGGATTGCAACTAATGTCACAAAACAATTTGTGTATAAAATTTTTGAATGAAAAACTAATTTGCACTATAAACTTTCACATAAAATACAAAATTTAAAAAAAAATAAACGTGGGTAACATAGACAAAGCAATGTGAATAAATGTAATTTTGAGTTATCTAGTTTAATACAATCTTTGCTATACATTTATCATTAATGGTAATAGATATTATCCACAGAAATATTGGAAAAATAGTGTAAATTGCTCACATTTGAAATTTTCTTTATAAAAAATAAACATAACTAGAATTATAATATCCTCACTAAGAAGGTTTCTTTAATTCTAATGTTCTTCCATTAACCTTTTACCTATTTTTATATTAAAGCCATCCAGTCAGAGCATTCTTCCTTCGTGGTGTACCCATTTAGTACACATTCACATATTTCTGGTGCTGTACTCAGTGGTAGGATTCCAAAGTTCATTAAAGCACAATCCCTGACGTGTAAAAAAAAAAATGCATACCCCTAATTGCAAGCATGCACATTAAATGCTAATTTTGTCATACAGAAGGAAGTGCTATTAGAGAGATAGTATAAGACTCAGTGGGCCATGGGTTAGAGGTATAAGGCCTGGTGATGCAGGGCAAAGCTTCCAAGGTGGGCCGTTACCCTGAGGCTAAAAGGCTGAGTTGTGTACACTAGTGGTTAATAGAGAGGGAGCCGGAGGGAAAAGTATGAGGCAAGGCCTAGAGGGTAAGAGTTTAGGTAAAGGCAGTCAAAGAGTGGATAGTTTAGTGTCCCTAGACCTTGGTTCGACAAATATTTATTGAAAACGTCTGAATGACAGAAACTGTCAGTTATTGGGCATACAGTGATGAATCTACTTACAGACTAGTGGGGAACCAGTAACACAAGAAATTTAGAATCTTTAATAAAAAGAAAGGGATTAAGGGATACTATGAAGACATGAAGTCAGAGTATGTACATCATAGCCTGGTGGAGAGGGTCAGGGAGATAGACAAGCAAGGGTACACTACATACAAGGATATATGGCATCACTGAATGAATGAAGATATATACATATCTTCATAATGGTTAAGAGCTCAGCTGCTAACCAAAAGATCGGCAGTTTGAATCCAGCAGGTGCTCCTTGGAAACTCTAAGGGGCAGTTCTACTCTGTCCTGTAGGGTCACTATGAGTTGGAATTGACTCGACAGCAATGGGTTTATATTAATATATATATATATACACACACACACACCCCTACATACAAATATACATACCTACGTATGTACATATATATGTAATGAATGCATATATATGGAATAGTACAAACTAAGGCATAGTGGAAAGAAACAAAGTACTATAGTATTATGTACAGGAAATTCTCTACATTTTAGGCTGGTGGAACGCAAATTTCCAGGAGAACATTCTAGATCTGATGTGGCCAGAGGTAAGACTGATAGATATGTAGGACAGTCTTGTGTAGTATGTTAGGCAAGTTGTGCCTATTCTGCATTTTGTTTGAAAAGTCAAAATACTTTTCAAAGAAAATTCAAAATTTTATAGGGACAATGAATGTAAAAACTAGTCTCCAAGAAGCTCTAGTGCAATAAAATAGGAAGTGACAACATTAGATTTGTATTTTAAATAGGTTAATATGGGAGGAGGAGCTTTTAGAAGGATGGGTTTAAGGTAGGTTGAGACTAGAGAAAACAGTCCAGTTAGGAGTCTACGAAGGGAAGAGATGACGAGTGTTTGAACCACGGCAGTAGTGTGGAGATGAGGAGGAGGGAATGGATTGGAGGAATATTAAGACAGGAAAAACTGTCAGGGCTTGGTGACTGATGAGAAATGAGGAATAGGGGAGAGAAAAGGGTTAAGTGACAAGCTTCTATTTTGGGTGAGTGGATGAATGTCGCTTTTGTCAAGTGAGCTAGGAACTACAAAAAGAAAAGGAATTTGAAGGTGGAGAGGATGTGTTTAAGTTGAATTTGAGCTTGAGGTGCTCAGAACTTCCAGGTAGGAATGGCCACTGTGTTACTGAAGGCCTGGACTAGACATGTAGATTTGGGATCAGCATGTAGGAGGCAGCCAACACCATGAGAATGGATAAGATTATCCATGGAGAATACATAGAGTGAAAAGAGAAATGTTAGAAAATGGAACCGAAGAAACACCAATACGTAAGAGGACTGAATCCAAATGAAAAACCAGTTGGGTAAAAGGAAAACCAGGGAACCATGGAATCAGGGAAATCACGGGAATAGTAGTTTAAAGCGTGTAGGATGATTGACAGTGTTCATTGCAGTAGACAAATCTTAGTGAAGGACCGAAAAGAAACAACTGAACTTGACAAACATCATTGTGACATTGTGACTTTCGCAACATCAGTGTCAGTGGAGTGATAGAAATTTGCACTAGAAAGGAAGGGATGAAAGTGATAAAGTGTCAGGAGACCACCAAGGTAAGGTAAGTCAAGGCTGGGTTTTGACTGGTTTTGTATATCTAGCTCAGGAATTTTGACTTTCTCATGCAGACAATATTGAATTTGCTGAGTTTTTGCAGAGAGAACTGACATTATTGTATGAATTAGGAAAGGAAGGAAGACTTTGAAGTGGTCTAAGAAGGGATGGTAATGAGGAGGTCTTAGAAGTGGAAAAGCAAATTAGGAGGTATGGAGGCAAGTATTGATAGTTTGTCCTGCTTCCACTAGACTAAGCCACTTCACAAACCACAGCAGGAAGGAAAAAAAAAAACTGCACCTTGAAAAAAAAAAAATCATAAGACTACTCCTGTCTGCTTCTAATAATCAAAATATAAAACCTTGAATATTCTCTAAAACCTGTCCTCATTGACAAAACAATTCTAAATCTTATTTTGATTATTGTTGGTATCTGAACATTTATTATGACCTCTGGAAATAAGGAAAACAAGGTAGAAATATGAAAGCCACCACGAACATCCTGAAAACATCATGTAAACTTGTTAATCTTAGGAATTTTGCAGTTTTTTCTTTAAATACTTGATATTGTCTTTGGTTTGCTCATTCTTTTAAAACCTGACTCCCATGTGCTCGTTGTAATGAAATATTTTCTTCCCTTTTCTATTTTTTTTTCCCCTCTGAGTCTTAATTGCCAGAAGATACGGCAAAAATCTGTGTCAGAGATGACAACAGCCCAAATTTGGGGCAAAGACTAGGAATAGAGGTATCATGACAAATTTGAAACGTCTAAAATTAAGTCCACAGATCTTGGGGACATAACTCTGAGGCGGGGTGTTAAAATGTTCTGCCCACTGTCCAAGATCGTCTACTTCAGTCTCAACACATTCAGCACTCTTATTTTCCTCTTCTCCCAATATTTTAGAGTTTATTTAGTAATACTAAATAATTACTATGCTAAGTGCTGTACTACGGATTATATTCATTTAATTCTTTTTATTTATTTGAGCAACTTTCTAAGATAAGTACTGTATGATCATTAACCTCTTTAAAAATAAGGAACTGGATACACGAAGTAATATTATTTAAGGTCACAGATCAAGTTAAGTTGGTAAAAGGCTGAACCACTAGGCTATACCTACGCTTGATTTACTCTCTTTGATATTGTATATTATATATGTGTGTGTCTGTTTAGTGTGTCTGTTTACTTCCTGCTTGGCTGTCCTCCTATGCAGCCTGGTGCTTTAGCACAGTATTTTCTTATACACAGGGTTGACCAATAAACATTTCTTAATTAAAACAAACTAAAGCAATATGAGCCAAAGATATTTATATAGAGCTAGAAAGAACAGGGCATATGCTTGGTTACATTTAGTATGACAGTTTATCAAAACATTCAAATACTTTATGAACACTCAGTTGAAATACATAGCAGTTATGATGATGGCAGCTTTGAAGCTAATAGTATTCTATTTAGAACTGGTATGCTGAGACCAGTATTTTACATTTTCCAGAGCATTAGGCATGTATTCATCTTAGAGAACTGGCAGGAATGTTTCACTTTCTGGTTAGAGTTTAACGGAGGTTATTTCTGGGGTATTATGGAAGGTAGCTAGCTATGCATGACTCACCCCTCCAAGTCTCCCAAGGAAACGTCTGCAAAACCCAAAAAGGATACACAATCACAAAAGTACAATAGATACTAACCAAAGATTTCCCAGTCTCTGGGAGGAACTCACTCCAACTCTAGGCAGTTGGCTACATTGAGAATATTGATTGAAAAATATTAACCTGAGCAAACAGAGGGAAAACAGGAGGATATTTCCAGGAAATATAGTGGTACACCCCAGATCAGAGATTTGGGGCCTGTGATGCTGCCCAGCAAAGCTGTCAATCACTCCCTTATTCCGTGGTAATGTCTTCCCCAGGTAGGAAAACTGTTTCTCATTTTCCACTGTTTCTCACTCTATATCCATTAAACAGTATACAACTCCCAAGACTGCAACAGCTTGAACGATAGGGAATGGGCAATGAGATGGAAAAGTCATTAGAAGGAGGAGCTGGAAGAAAACTGGCAACAGCACACCCTGGGGATTATGTGTATATATTTATGTTCTGCTTGTAGCAAGACAAAAATTTGCAAGTTGTTTACATTATCCAGAAAAAAAAAAATCAGACTCTCATACTTAGAGAAGCCACCAAAAGAACAGGAGAATATCTTTCCCCAGTCTAAAAGAGGGCTTGAGTAAAGCTCTTAAATACAGACATGGCAAAGATAAGAAAAATTTCCGGCACTTGCCCTGCAGTTTAAGGTCTTCAGGTGGATGCTGACAAAATCCAGGTGATCAGCAAATAAGGCTTCAAAGGAACCCTGTAAGTTACCAAAACTACTAGGATGCAAATATATTCCTACATTATGATCTTAAAGAGCAAGCACACATACACATGGACACACAAACACACAGAAAAAAACAACCAAAAATCTGGCAAGAAATACTGATAAAATGGTCACAGTGGTTACGTCTTACCACTGCCGGTACGTCTTAGTGGAGTTAAAGAATTTTGTAATTTTCAAAATGATTTACCATTAGCATGTTTTATTACCCTAAACAGAAAAAATACCTATATCTATACAACTGTATTTTAAATCTTGTTCATTCTAGTTTTGTCCCATTGTTGATTTTAGAAGATGCTTTGCAACCAAAAGCACTAATAAGAAGAGATAATTCCACTCCTGCTTCTATTCTTTACCTAAAGTAAAAATTTCTTTATAGGAATTTTCTTTAAAAAAAAATTATACAGGCTTTAAAGTATCATTAAACAAGATTTGTTTTTTTTTTGTTTTTGTTTTTGTTTTTTGGTCAGCTTTGTTTTTGTGTGTGTGTTTTGTTTTAATTTTTATTGTGCTTTAAGTGAAAGTTTACAAATCGAGTCAGCCTCTCATACAAAAATTTATTTACACCTTGCCATATATTTGTAATTGCTCTCCTGTTAAAGAGACAACACACTCCTTCCCTCCACTCTCTATTTTTGTGTCCATTCAGCCAGCTTCTGACCCCGTCCGCCCTCCCATCTCCCCTCCAGATAGGAAATGCCCACATAGTCTCATATGTTTACTTGATCCAAGAAGCTCACTCTTCACCAGTATCATTTTCTATCCCATAGTCCAGTCCAATGCCTGTCTGAAGAGTTGGTTCTGGGAACGGTTCCTGTCTCGGGGCTAACAGAATGTCTGGGGACCCTGACCTCCAGGGTCCTTCTAGTCTCGGTCAGACCATTAAGTCTGGTCTTTTTATGAGAATTTGGGGTCTGCATCCCACTGTTCTCCTGCTCCCTTAGGGGTTCTCTACCGTGTTCTCTATCAGGGCAGTCATCGGTTGTAGCCAGGTACAATCTAGTTCTTCTGGTCTCAGGGTGATGTAGTCTCTGCTTTATGGGGTCCTTCCTGTCTCTTGGGCTCATAATTACCTTGTGTCTTTGGTATTTCTCAGTCTCCTTTACTCCAGGTGGGTTGAGACCCATTGATGAATCTTAGATGGCCCCTTGCTAGCATTTAAGACCCGAGACGCCACTCTTCAAAGCGGAATGCCGAAGGTTTTCTTTATAGATTTTATTATACCAATTGACTTAGATGTCCCCTGAAACCATGGTCCCCAAGCACGCGCCCCTGCTACCCTGGCCTTTGAAGCATTTAGATTATTCAGGAAACTTCTTTGCCTTTGGTTTAGTCCAGTTGTGCTGACCTCACCTGTATTGTGTTGTCTTTCCCTTCACCTAAAATAATATTTATCTGCTATCTAATTAGTGAAAATACCTCTCCCTCCCTCCCTCCTCCCTCTCATAAGTGTCAAAAAATATTTTCTTCTCTGTTTAAACTATTTCTCCAGTTATTATAATAGTGGTCTTATATAATATTTGTCTTTTTGCCACTAATTTCACTCAGAATAATACCTTCCAGATTCATCCATGTTATGAAATGTTTCACAAATTCATCAATGCATAGTATTCCATTGTGTGAATATACCATAATTTATTTATCCATTCATCTGTTGATGGGATCCTTGGTTGCTTCCATCTTTTTGCTATTGTAAACAGTGCTGCAGTGAACATTGGAAGGCATATCTGTTCATGTAAGGTTCTTAATTCTCTAGTATATATTCCTAGGAGTGGGATGGCTGGATGGTATGGTAATTCTATTTCTAGTTTTTTAAGGAAGCGCCAAATCGATTTCCAAAGTGGTTGTACCATTTTACATTCCCACCAGCTGTGTATAAGTGTTCCAGTCTCTCTACAACCTCTCCAACATTTATTATTTTGTGTTTTTTGGATTAATGCCAGCCTTGTTGGAGTGAGATGGAATCTCATTGTAGTTTCGATTTGCATTTCTCAAATGGCTAATGATCATGTATCTGTTAGCTACCTGAATATCTTCTTTAGTGAAGTGCCTGTTCATATTCTTTGCCCATTTTTTAATTGGGTTATTTGTCTTTTTGTAGTTGAGCTTTTGCAGTATCACATAGATTTTAGAGATCAGATGTTGATTGGAAATGTCATAGCTAAAAACTTTTTCCCAGTCTGTTTTTACTCTTTTGGTGAAGTCTTTGGATGAGCATAGGTTTTTGATTTTTAGGAGGTCCCATTTATCTAGTTTCCCTTCTGGATTGTTAGTAATGTTTTGTATACTGTTTATGCCATGTATTAGGGCTCCTAACATTGTCTCTATTTTTTCTTTCATAATCTTTATTGTTTTAGATTTTATATTTAGGTCTTTGGTTCATTTTGAGTTAGTTTTTGTGCATAGTGTGAGGTATGGGTCTTGCATCATTTTTTTGCAGATGGATACCCGATTATGCCAGCACCATTTATTAAACAGACTACCTTTTCCCCATTTAACTGACTTTGGGCCTTTGTCAAATATCAGCTGCTCATAGGTGGATGGATTTATGTCTGAATTCTCAATTCCATTCCATTGGTCTATGTATCTGTTGCTGTACCAGTACCAGGCTGTTTTGACTACAGTGGCAGTATGATAGTTTCTAAAATCAGGTAGAGGGAGGCCTCCCACTTTGTTCTCCTTTTTCAGTAATGCTTTACTTATCCAGGGCCTCTTTCCCTTCCATGTGAAGCTGGTAATTTGTTTCTCCACCTCATTAAAAAAGTCATTGGAATTTGAATCATAATTCCATTGTATCTGTAGATTGCTTTTGGTAGAATAGACATTTTTACAATGTTAAGTCTTCCCATCCATAAGTAAGGTATGTTTTTCCACTTATGGAGGTCTCTTTTGGTTTTTTGCAGTAGTGTCTTATAGTTTTCCTTGTACAGGTCTTTTACATCTCTGGTAAGACTTATTCCTAAGTACTTTATCTTCTTGGGGGCTACTGCAAATGGTATTGATTTGGTGATTTCCTCCTCAATGTTGTTTTTGTTGGTGTAGAGGAATCCAACTGATTTTTGTATTTTTATCTTCTATCCTAATACATTGATAATTACTGGCAATTAGAATGCAAATGTTGGAAACAAAGAAGGATGGGTAGTTGGAAAATATGGCCTTGGTGGTAGTAACAATGCCAGAGATAGAATGAAAGTATTTTGCAAGACCAACGACTTTTTCATTGCAAATACCTTCCTTCACCAACATAAACGGTAACTATATATATATTTTTTATACACATGGATCGCACCAGATGGAACACAGAAATCAAACTGACTACATGTGTGGGAAGAAACGATGGAAAAGCTCAATATCATCAGTCAGGACAAGGCCACGGACCTACCGACTGTGGAACAGACCATCAATTGCTCATATGCAAGTTCAAGCTGAAACTGAAGAAAATCAAAGCAAGTCCACGAGAGCCAAAATATGACCTTGAGTATATCCCACCGGAATTTAGAGACCATCTGAAAAATAGATTTGACACATTGAACACTAGTGACCAAAGGCCAGATGAGTTGTGTAATAACATCAAGGACATCATACTTGAAGAAAGCAAGAGGTCATTGAAAAGCCAGGAAAGAAAGAAAAGACCAAGATGGATGTCAGAGGAGACCCTGAAACTTGCTCGCAAACATCGAGCAGCTAAAGCAAAAGGAAGAATTGATGAAACAAAAGAACTGAACAGAAGATTTCAAAGGGGGGCTTGAAAAGATAAAGTATTATAATGACATATGCAAAGAGCTGGAGATGGAAAACCAAAAGGGAAGAACACGCTCAGGGTTTCTCACGCTGAAAGAACTGAAGAAAAAATTCAAGCATAGAGTTGCAATAGTGAAGGATTCTATGGGGAAAATATTAAACGACACATGAAGCATCAAAAGAAGATGGAAGGAATATACCGAGTCATTATACCAAAAAGAATTAGTCGATGTTCAACCATTTCAAGAGGTGGCATATGATCAGGAACCAATGGTACTGAAGGAAGAAGTCCAAGTGGCTCTGAAGGCATTGGTGAAAAACAAGGCTCCAGGAATTGATGGAATATCAATTGAGATGTTTCAACAAACAGATGCAGCGCTGGAGGTGCTCGCTCATCTATGTCAAGAAATATAGAAGACAGCTTCCTGGCCAACTGACTGGAAGAGATGCATATTTATGTCTATTTCCAAGAAACGTGATCCAACTGAATGTGGAAATTATAGAACAGTATCACTAATATCACACACAAGCAAAATTTTGCTGAAGATCATTCAAAAACGGCTGCAGCAGTGTATCGACAGGCAACTGCCAGAAATTCAGGCCAGTTTCAGAAGAGAACATGAAACCATGGATATCATTCCTGATGTCAGATGGATCCTGGCTGAAAGCAGAGACTACCAGAAGGATGTTTACCTGTGTTTTATTGACTATGCAAAGGCATTTGACTGTGTGGATCATAACAAATTATGGATAACATTGCGAAGAATGGGAATTCCAGAACACTTAATTGTGCTTATGAGGAACCTTTACATAGATCAAGAGTCAGTTGTTCAGACAGAACAAGGGGATACTGATTGGTTTAAAGTCAGGAAAGGTGTGCGTCAGGGTTGTATTCTTTCACCATACCTATTCAATCTGTATGCTGAGCAAATAATCCGAGAAGCTGGACTATATGAAGAAGAACAGGGCATCAGGATTGGAGGAAGACTCGTTAACAACGTGCATTATGCAGATGACACAACTTTGCTTGCTGTAAGTGAAGAGGACTTCAATTGAAGCATTTACTAACAAAGATTAAAGACAACAGCCTTCAGTATGGATTGCACCTCTACATGAAGAAAACAAAAATCATCACAACTGGATCAAAGAGCAATATCATGATAAACAGAGAAAAGATTGAAGTTGTCAAGGATTTCATTTTACTTGGATCCACAATCAACAGCCATGGAAGCAGCAGCAAAGACATGAAAAGATGCATTGCATTGGGTAAATCTGTTGCAAAGGACCTCTTGAAAGTGTTGAAGAACAAAGATGTCACCCTGAAGACTAAGGTGCGCCTGATCCAAGCTACAGTATTTTCAATCACATCATATGCATATGAAAGCTGGACAATGAATAAGGTAGACCAAAGAAGAATTGAAGCTTTCAAATTGTGGCGTTGGTGAAGAATATTGAATATACCACGGACTACCAAAAGAACGAACAAATCTGTCTTGGAAAAAGTACAACCAGAATGCTCCTTGGAAGCAAGGATGATGAGACTGCTTCTTACATACTTTGGACATGTTTTCAGGAGGGATCAGTCCCTGGAGAAGGACATCATGCTTGGCAGAGTACAGGGTCAGTGGAAAAGAGGGAGGCCCTCAACAAGGTGGACTGACCCAGTGGCTGCAACAATGAGCTCAAGCATAGCAACGATTGTGAAGATGGCTCGGGACCATTTCATTCTGTTGTGCACAGGGTTGCTATGAGTCGGAACCAACTCGACGGCACCTAACAACAACAACGTCCTAATACTCTGCTGAACTCTTCTATTAGTTTCAGTAGTTTTTTTTTTTTTTTTAGTAGTTTTCTTGAGGATTCTTTAGGGTATTCTGTATACAAGATCATGTCGTCTGCAAATATACTTTTACTTCTTCCTTACCAATCTGGATGGCCTTTATTTTTTATCTTACCTAATTGCTATGGCTAGGACCTCCAGCACAATATTGAGTAAGAATGGTGATAAAGGGCATACTTGTCTGGTTCCCGATATCAAGGAGAATGCTTTCAGACTCTCTCCCTTTAGGCTGATGTTGGCTGTTGGCTTGGTATAAATGCCCTTTATTATGTTTAGGAATTTTCCTTCTATTCTTATTTTGCTGAGAATTTTTATCACGAATGGGTGTTGAACTTTGCCAAGTGTCTTTTCTGCATCAATCGATAAAATCATGTGGTTCTTGTCTTTTTATTTCTATGATATCTGAACCGAAACTTCTATTGGCTAGAATTTTGTTGAGGATTATCGCATCTAAGTTCATGAGGGATATAGGTCTATAATTTTTTTTGTGGAGTCTTTACCTGGTTTTGGTATCAGGGATACGCAGATTCATAGAATGTGTTTGGGAGTATTCCATCCTTTTCCGTACTCTGAAATACCTTTAATAGTAGTAGTGTTAACTCTTCTCTGAAAGTTTGGTAGAACTCTGCAGTGAAGCCATCCAGGCCAGGGCTTTTTTTGGTTGGGAGTTTTCCATTTACCTTTTCAATCTCTTCTTTTATTATGGGTCTATTTAGTTGTTCTACCTCTGTGTTAGTTTAGGTAGGTAGTGTGTTTCTAGGAATTCATCCATTTCTTCTAGGTTTTCAAATTTGTTAGAGTAAAATTTTTCGCAGTAATCTGATATGAGTCCTTTAATTTCAGTTGAATCTGTTGTAATATTGCCACTCTCAATTCTTATTTGGGTTATTTGCTTCCTCTCCTGTATTTCTTTTGTCAGTTTGGCCAATGGTTTATCAACTTTGTTAATCTTTTCAAAGTACCACCTTTTGGTCTTGTTAACTCTTTCGAGTGTTTTTTTCTGTTTTCTATTTCATTTAATTCTGCTCTAACTTTTATTATTTGCTTTCTTCTGGTTCCTGAGGGTTTCTTTTGTTGCTCTTTTTCTATTTTTTCAAGTTGTAGGGATAATTCTTTGATTTTGGCCCTCTCTTCTTTTTGTATGTGTGCATTTATTGATATAAATTGACCTCTGACCATTGCTTTTGCTGTGTCCCAAAGGTTCTGATAGGAAGTGTTTTCATTCTCATTGGATTCTATGAATTCCTTTATTCCCTCCTTAATGTCTTCCATGACCCAGTGGTTTATGGGCAGGGTATTGTTCAGTTTCCAAGTGTTTGATTTCTTTTCCCTGCTTTTTCTGTTATTGATTTCTACTCTTATGGCCTTATGGTCAGAGAAGATCCTTTGTACTATTTTGATGTTTTGGATTCTTCTAAGGCTTGCTTTATAACCTAATATGTGGTCTATTCTAGAGAATGTTCCATGTGCACTAGAAAAGAAAGCATACTTGGCTGCTGTTGAAGTGTTCTGTACACGTCTGTGAGGTCAAGTTAGTTGACTGTGGCATTTAGATCTTCCATGTTTTTACTGAGCTTCTTTCTGGATGTCCTGTCCTTCACCGAAAGGGGTATATTGAAGTCTCCTACTCTAATTGTGGAGCTGTCTATCTCACTTTTCAACACTGTTAGAGTTTGTTTTATGTATCTTGCAGCCGTGTCATTGGGTTCATAAATATTTAATATGGTTATACACTCTTAGTATACCCACTGCCGTCTTAATGTATTGTCCCTTTAATCATTATATAGCATACTTCCTTGTCCTTTGTGGTGGATTTAACTTCAAAGTCTATTTTGTCAGAAATTAACACTGCCACTCTTGTTCTTTTTTGATTGTTGTTTGCTTGATATATTTTTCCATCTTTTGAGTTTTAGTTTGTTTGTACTCCAAGTCAAAGGTGTGTCTCTTGTAGGCAGCATATAGACAGATTGTGTTTTTTTTTTTTCTCATTCTGCCACTCTCTGTCTCTTTAGTCCATTTACTTTCAGCGTAATTATAGATAGGTATGAGTTTAGTGCTGTCATTTTGATGTCTTTTTTGTGTGTTGACAGTTTCTTTGTCCCACTTAATTTTTTTATGCTAGTAGTTTATCTTTATATATAGTCTTTCCCTCTTCTCTATTGTTGTTGATTTTGTTTCTGCTGAGTCTCTATTTTTTTCTTGTATTTTATTTTGATGAGTAGGATAGTCAGCCTCCTTTGCTATTACTTTAATATTTACCCCTATTTTTCTAAGTTTAAACCTAACTTTTACTTCTTTATATCACCTTGTCTTCTTCTCCATATGAAAGATGTATGACTAAATTTCTTAGTCGCTATTTTTTTAATGTTGTTTTCTTTTACAGAGTAACATCACTGTTTCCCCGTTTTGAGTGTTTTTTTAATCTTGATTTATTTTTGTGATTTCCCTGTCTGAGTTGACACCTGACTGCTCTGTCCAGTGTTCTAGTCTTGGGCTGATACATGATATTACTGATCTTCTAACAAAGAACTCCTTCTAGTATTTGTTGTAGTTTTGGTTTGGTTTTTACAAATTCCCTCAATTTCTGTTTATCTGTAAATGTCCCAATTTCATCTTCATATTTGACAGACAGTTTTGCTGGACATATGATTCTTGGCAGGCAATTTTTTCCTTCAATGCTTTATATAAGTCATCCCATGCCTTCTTGCCTGCATGGTTTCTGCCGAGTAGTCCGAGGCTATTCTTATTGACTCTCCTTTGTAGGTGACTTTTCATTTATCCCTGGCTGCTCTTAAAATTCTCTCTTTATCTTTGGTTTTGGCAAGTTTGATTATAATATGTCTTGGTGACCTTCTTTTAAAATCTACCTTATGTGGAGTTTGAGGAACATCTTGGATAGACATCTTCTCATCTTTCATGATATCAGGGACACTCTCTGCCAACAAATCTTCAGCAATTCTCTCCGTATTTTCTGTTGTCCTTTCCTGTTCTGGTACTTCAATCACTTGTAGGTTATTCCTCTTGATAGAGTGAGTCCCACATGATTCTTTAGGTTTCTTCATTGTTTAAAATTCTTTTATCTGATTTTTCTTCAAATATATTGGTTTCAAGTGCTTTATCTTCACGCTCACCATTTCTGCCTTCCACTTGCTCAATTCTGCTCCTCTGACTTTCTATTGAGTTGTCTAATTTTGTAATTTTATTGTTAATCTTCTGAATTTCTGTCTCTCTATGGATTCTTACAGCTTATTAAATTTTTCATTATGTTCTTGAATAACCTTTTTAATGTCTTCAACTGCTTTATCTGTGTGTTCCTTGGCTTGTTCTGCACATTGCCTGATCTTCCTAATTTTGTTCCTGATGTCTTGAAGAGCTCTGTATATTAATCTTTTGAATTCAGCATCCGGTAATTCCAGGAAGGCACCTTCATCCAGAAGATCTGTTGATTCTTTGTTTTGACAGCTTGTCGAGGAGATCATGGTCTGTTTCTTTATGTGATTTGACATTGACTATTGTCTCAGAGCCATCTATAAGTTATTATAATAGTTTATGTTTGCTTACTGTATCCTTGGAAACCCTGGTGGCATAGTGGTTAAGCGCTATGGCTGCTAACCAAAGGGTCAGCAGTTCGAATCCGTCAGGTGCTCCTTGGAAACTCTATGGGGCAGTTCTACTCTGTGCTATAGGGTCACTGTGAGTTGGAATCAACTTGACGGCACTGGATTTGGTTTTTGGTTTTATTGTATTCCAGCTTCTTGCTTTGTTTGTTTTGATATGCCCAGATGGGTTGCTTGAGTGAGCCAGCTTGATTATTTTTGACTTTGAAGCTCTGGCATCCTGTCACCAGGTGGCTAGAGCTTTTATCAGGTATATCAGTCTAGGAGTCCATTCACTTTTCTTGTATGAATTCAGCTCAGGTGTCCAGGTAGCTGATCATCAAGTGTGTGGTACGGGCATTGTTCTACAGTCTTAGAGGGGCAGGGGTAATTGGTGCAGGTACTGGTATCTGGTTGCAGCAGGGGGTCACACTGAACAAGGCAGAGGGCTGAGAACCATCCCCTGAGTGTCTGTGAGAAAAGCGTGTCCCTGTTCCCTAGAGCGTACAGGTGGGTGGGTTCTGTAGACAGGCCATGGGCATCCAATGCTTTTGTTTAAGGAATGGGGGGTAGCAGTTATCCTTGGACCCCTGTTGCAGGTGGCTGGGTGATGTGCATGGAGCCACCAGTCCTTAGGCCCCTGATGTGGGTAGGTGAGGGCCTTACTTAATAGGCAAAATGGTGTCAGATATCAAACACTCACCTCTTCACCACACAGCTGAAATGGTTGCAGTCTGCCAGAAGGGCCTATTCTCCTGAAATAGGCCCACACAGGTCCATGCAGGGAGGAAAGGTATTTAAAGTCCACAGACCGTTTATGTCTGAACAGGAGTGCTTCTGTCCTGAGCTCCCCTGGTTAGTGGAGTTGGTAAATTATCTTTTCTCCCAGTTGTGAATTTATTTCTACTCCAAGGCCAGGAGGATGGCTCAGGGTGCTCAACATGGCCTATCTCAGGCCCAGGGAAATCAACAGCCACTATAGCCAGCTTGGGGGCTGGGGCGTGGTAAAATTTATCCAAGTACTTAGTTTTTGCCAAGAGCGCTGTTCTTCTCTTGTTCCGGAGGTGTGAATAGGCTGTGCGGCCTGCAGCCACTCCCAGGAATGGTGCCTGATGATTCAGATCCAGTAACTTCTCTCTGCTTCTGAACCATCTCTCCCTCCTCCTGTTGCTCAGTCCATTTTCTAACTCTGCCTTTGATGTTCAAGTCTCCTAACTTGTCATAAACATAATTGTTTCACTTGATTTTTGGGGCCTTTGTTGTAAGAGGAATCACAGAAAGTGTCTGGCTATTCCGCCATCTTGGCCCCACCTTAAACAAGGTTTTCTGGAAGAAGTCAATTTTTTTTTCTTTCAAAATTCATCATAGACCCCTAGTGATTTCTCGTTAATGAGTAGATGCAAAATTTACTGTAAGATTACAATAAAACAGATACCAGTTTGATTTCATTAAATATACCAAGAATCAACTTTTTAATTAATTTATATATTGTGCTTTAAGTGAAAGTCTACAAGTCAGTCATCCAAAAATTTATATACACCTTGCCATGTACTAGCTGCTCTCCCCCTAATAATACAGCACATTCCTTCTCTCTTCCCTGTATTCCCTGTGTCCATTCAACAAGCTCCTTTCTATCTCTGCCTTCTTATGTCACCTCCAGACAGGAGTTGCCCATGTAGTCTCATGTGTCTACTAGAGCTGAGAAGTTCACTCCTTACCAGTATCATTACTTCTCTTATACTCCAGTCCAATCCCTGTCTGGAGAGTTGACTTCAGGAATGGTTCCAATACTGGGCTAACAAAGGGTCTGGGGACCATGACCTCCAGGGTCCCTTCAGTCTCAGTCAGGCCACTGAGCCTAGACTTTTTAAGTGAATTTGAGATCTGTATCCCACTGCTGTCCTGCTCCATCAGGGATTCTCTGTTGTGTTTCCTGTCAGGGCAGTGATTGGTGGTGGCCAGGCACCATCTAGTTCCTCCAGTCTCAGGCTGATCTAATCTCTGGTTTATGTCTCTTGGACCCACAAGAATTAATTTTAAAGATATTAATGGAATGATCTTGGCTCACAATTTCTTAAAGCAAAATATAAGTGTGAATGGTGAAATGAAAATCAAATTAGGCCAATAAGAAAAACCCAGTATTTCACCTAATACTACTTTTCTTTCCATTAGGATTTTACAACAATTTCAATATCACCTTAGCATTACAATTTTTTTGTCAACTGATTTAAAACTTTAATCAGCAGAACTTTTGTTATTGATGGAAAAAAAAGACAAATTGATCAAAATCATAAATACGTGCTTCCTAAATTTGGACAGGATTAAATTGAATACATCTCAGTATGTCTAAAGACTAAATAAATAATACTTAGGGAGTAGTTGTCCACCTCTTAGAAATTATATTAAAATGCTCTTCTTAGAGAGAACTAGGGACTTGAGAGTTTAGAGTTGGAGTAGCAAGATCGAAGTTATAAGCATTTAATATTTAAAAAAAAAAAAAACACTACAACTTAGACACAGGATTTTCAGATCATCCCAATAAGGAGAGTCATTACAAAAACTCAGTATTATCTTTTTCCTGTTGTTGTTGTTGTGTGCCATCAGGTCAACTCCAGCTCATAGCAAACCCTATAGGACAGAGTAGAACTGCCCCATAGGGTTTCCAAGGAGTGGCTGGTGGATTCGAACTGCCAGCTTTTTGGTTAGTAGCCTGAGCTCTTAACTGCTTCACCACCAAAGCTCCAATCGTTTTCCTAGCTGGTAAAATATCAGTCCTATTCTAGAAACTGTAACTAGGAGGCTTGTAAGTTAAAGATGTGTCTTGATACCAAAACAATAATCTACGCTGAATATGCCTTTCATGTTTATCTAGTGTTCCTTGCAACTCTAAATGGTAACTGATTAGATAGTTGATAAGCTAGAAGTAATAGTATGTGTTAGAGTGTACATTTCTTAGATGATTGAAGGACAAAGAAATAAAAGACTTAATTTATAAAGAAGGCAAAGTCTTAATGGATTATGAGCTACATGTTTTGAAAACCTTGAAGAAATGACCAGCAAAGTTTTTTTATTTTATTTATTTTTTATTATGTGGAAGAATAGATGGATTCTGGATAATCATTCTAGAGTTGAAGGCTCCATAGCATGTTTCATTCTAATCTTAACCCTGTTCTGTGACTTTAGTAAAGTGAGTTCATCACTCTTAGATTCACTTTATCCATCTGAAAATTAAGGAGCCATTAAAAAACCTGGAGTCCCTGGGTGATGCAAACAGACCAAAAAGTTTGACACTATGAACCCACCCCAGGAACTCCATGGGAGAAAGGTCTGGTGGATCTGCTTCCGTAAAGATTACAGCATAGAAAACCCTAGGGGACAGTTCTACTCTGTCATATGGGGTCAGTCGAAATGAACTTGAGGGCACCTAATAACAAAAAGGAGAAAGGCTGGTAGCTTGAACTCACCCAGAGGCACCTCGAAGGACAGGTCTGGGGATACGCTTTCAAAAGGTTGCAGCCTTGTAAACCCAATGGAGCAGTTCTACTCTGCACACATAGGGTCACCATGAGTTAGAATCACTAGGTGGCAACTTAACGACAGCAATTAGAAGCCCTCTAACAACAAAAGTTCGAAGACCTAATGTTCACTGGTTCTAACATGCTTGCGACTCTGAACATAGATAGCACATTATGTCCTGCCATATGTATTACTTTTTATCATCATTTGATTCTAATGGAGTCAGGAGTTAGAAAGGATGACAAAAAGCAAGGGGACAGGGGAGTCAGCCTGAGGCAACCATTGCTGTTCGCAGAACTTTCTATTAACAAACTTCCCCAAAGTCTTCAATCTGGCACAAGTGTCAGCATCCCTGAGTTTGACCCCTTTATGTACAGTTACAGAAGCCCTGCTGGCGCAGTGGTTAAGAGCTGGCTACTAACCAGTAGTCAGCAGTTTGAACCAACCAACTGCTCCTTGGAAACCCTATGAGGCAATTCTACTCTGTCCTATAGGAACCCTGTGAGTCGGAATCGATGCAACGGCCACGGCTTTGGTTCCGGTTTGGTATGTGCAGTTACCGACAAGGCAAACTTTTTTTTTTTTTTGCTTCTAACAGTCTCCACTGAAAAGCATTTCCCTTGAAAGGCTGTGGTTCCAATATTACTTAAACTGATCTCAGGATGAGAACAAGAAAAGACTAAAAGCACAATATGTAATTTAAAATGGCTGATTATATTCCTGCGACAACCCGCCCTTCAGAAAAGTAGGGCTTTAAATAAAATAGCCTTAAAAAGTGCTTCTGCAAATAGCTTTAGAAGTGTTTCTCCAATCTCTGGAAATGCTTAACACTTCCCACCAAAGACATGATTAAAAACAACAAATTAATAATGTTAAAAGCACTTGATTTCAATTTTTTGAGAAAATGGGGTTAGTGTCAAAATAATTTAACAAATTGAATTACAGTTCCGTGGGAAATATTAGATGTTTAAATTGCCAATGAGATAGTTGCTGACATGTTTTCAGCTGAAACAACCACTGCAACATTTATCAACTCTTAAATCCCAAAATATTTTAGCAAAATATCAGGAAGTCACGTGCATCTCAAACAGCGTATCTGGCTTCAGCTCCCTTCCTATTGTTTCATAGCCACCGTGATGGAAAAATAAAACAATTTTCTAACTCACATGCCTTTCCATGGATGTTATCCCTAATCACGCCCAACTTGTGGTTTTCAAAGGAATGTCTTTGACTCAGAAGATAAAATTCAATATTTTTTAATGAACAGAAGAACAGGGTGATTGGAAAGAAGTGCTGAAAAAGGATAGTGATTCTTATACCATTGGAAGAGATTTCAAAGAAACAAAACAAGATGAAAGACTGTCTGTATTCTTGCTACTAGAAATACACTGAAACAACATTTTTCATGCTTGCTCAGATCAGGATACATCTTTATATAAAAAATGCATTTCTGTGACGACTGTGTATGTTGTTCATCCTTGTCGCTGGAGTGGGGCTCAAATCTTTAAGAATCACTTCTCCTATGACCAAGAGCACCATAGCCTTTCACATTCATGGAGGTTTTTTTCACACAATCATGGAGGTTTTCACTATGGGGGCGGTGGAGTGGGACAGGAATGGCATGGAGTGCATAGAGCTTAGAGGAGTGACACAGGTTGAAGAGGAAGGAAGGTGTAGCCCTCTCTGACCCCTCCTCATCGTGCCTGTGTTTGTTCATCCTACAGCTATGCTCCTACAGCACCCACGTACACCTCTACCACACTGTCTTGTTAAATTACGCACACCTCTTCTCCTACATCGAAAGCTCATTGGAGCAATAGCTATCTTTTATTGCTCGTTCTCCCTTACCCTGTATAAGTCCTCATACCTAGTTGATACTCAGAAAATGCCTATTTAATAAATGAAGGCCATGTTCTATAATAAGGGCTCCAAAAGAAACAGGATCTTGACTTCTTGTTTGCTGCTGTATTCTCAGTGCCTAGAAAAGCTTCTGGCACATGGTAGGCACTCAAATATTTCTTAAATAAATGAATGAATCAATTAAGCAGAACTCCTCTTAGAAAGCAGGATACGGCTCAAACAGCTAAAATAGACCAGTAACTTTAAACTGCATCCAGTTTTGTTTCAAATTTAAATTAATTTAAGATGGCTGGTGCCAAAGCATAGGCTGTTTGCTAAGCATGCCAAGGTCAAAATATTGGCCCAATGTTTTTTTCTCTCATTTGGTATTATGAAGGCATGATCATAATCTAATAGAATCCCAGATTTTGTGAAACACTTCGGGTTTCATTTTACAACAAATAAAAGGCTCAATAAGCACTCAAAGTGTATTGGCTCAAAAGCAATTACCAACAGAGGACTATTTAACCCATAATATCTTACATGAAATTCATTGCGTGTGTTTGGGGATGAAAAATTGGTCTGTCAGAACATTATTAGGAACATATATGTTTGTATAAATATGTGAAGAGTGTCAAAGACTTCCAAAAACATCATGGTGGAAACAGGCTCTAGGGCCAACTTCATGGTGCAAAGTAATGTGGAACGCTGTTCCCCTTCAGGCGAGGGAACAGACTCCTGTTCTGTCATAAATTGGAAAATTGCTTTTATTTTAGGTGGATAGTTGCATTGACCATGTGGGAATAAATCCTTTCTGTCTTTGATCAGCCACTTGTCCAAATAGGAGAATTATAATTCCTTTTCCCCCTTCTCGCAAGTGCTCATGAGTGAAGGATACATCTTTATATGACAAATAGAGCTAATGAATTGTGCTCTCTCGAAAATGTTCTGTGGTAAAAGGAGAGTGCATATACAGTAAGCAGGAGGTACCTTGAAGAACTGGGAAGTGCAGTGTTAATGTTCAGGTTATTTACCAGCAAAATAGATTCAGCCTCCTTTTTATGATAAGCAATACACAAGAGGAAAATTTAATAATGTACTACCAGACTCTCTGACTTAATACACACTTCCCCTTTATTTCTGCTCCAAATCCATCTTCAAAGAAATGCGAGAATGTTTAAAAGAAATCAAGCAATCTCTACTAAAAAAGATTTCAATGTTACCTAGGGATTTGGCTGAGTGTAAGAGGACTTTGGAAACCCTGGTGGCATAGTGGTTAAGTGTTACAGCTGCTAACCAAAGGGTCGGCAGTTTGAATCCGCCAGGTGCTCCTTGGAAACTCTGTGGGGCAGTTCTACTCTGTCCTATAGGGTTGCTATGAATTGGAATCAACTCGACGGCACTGGGTTTGGTTTGGTTGGTTTTTGGTAAGGGGACTTTAAATATCAAAAGAAACTGCAACTTGATAGCTGCTTCTGATGAAATGTTGTCTAAAAAAGCCCACAAGAATCAAACAGTTTGCTCGTCCTGAAACTCGTAAGTTTTCTGACTACACAGTTAGGGCACTGGTTCCTTCCTTAAGCTAAGTTCCCCCAACTTTGCAATTTTAAAAACAAGACAAAAGTAAATCCAAGACGAGCTTGACATGTCTATTTCTAATTTTTTTGTTTTGTTGTGTTTGTTGTTTGGTTTATTTGGTTTTGTTTTGTGGTACCTAGAAACAAGACTTCAGAACAACAGAAAAAATACTGATTTATTAGTCAGTCGGTTTAAATTTGAACATAGAGTTATACATAAACCATTTTTTTAAGTTGAGTTATTCATATATGACAGTAGGTTGGGACTCAAGTTATGGTTCAATTGCAAAACTATTGTGTTGAAAGTATTAGTCAAAAGCATCTCAGTAAATTATATTTCTAACCTGACAGGAAAATGTCAATACTCTGAAACTTTCTCACATTGTTAGAAATGATCGATGAAGGTGGTGTGCTAAAAAATACTTAAATACAGCATAAATGCTAAAATAGGTACCAACGTCAGCTTAATTAAACTTTTCTGTTTCACTTTGCTTGTGTTTGGCAACTGTCATGGACTGAATTGTGTCCCCAAATATGTGTGTCAACTTAGCGAGGCCATGATTCCCAATATTGTGTGATTGTCCACTATGTTGTCATCTGATGTGATTTTCCTATGTGCTGTAAATCCTACCTCTATGATGTTAATGAGGCAAGATTAGAGGCAGTTATGTTAATGAGGTAGGACTGAACCTACAAGATTAGGTTTTGTTTTAAATCAATTTCTTTTGAGATACAAAACAGAGAAGCCAGCAGAGAGACGTGGGGACCTCATACCACCAAGAAAACAGCCCCAGGAGCTGAGCACATCCTTTGGACCTGGGATCCCTGCACAGAGAAGCTCCTAGACCTAGGGGAAGATTGGTGACAGATAGAAAAAGCCTTGCCCTGGAGCTGGTGTCCTGAATTCAAACTTTCAGCCTCCTAGACTGTGAGAGAATAAATTTCTCTTTGTTAAAGCCATCCACTTGTGGTATTTCTGTTATAGCAGCACTAGATGACTAAGACAGCAACTGATAATCTCTGACATTCAGAGATATGCCAGAGATGAGAATAAATGTGATTCTGATAAACAGCTGCTTCAGATTCATTCAATTACAGATACATATTGAGTTTCTGTCATGCACTCAGGATTTCTTACAAAGCAGCAATGAAAGACATGACTAGTCTCTTCAGCGTTTCAGTATGTAAATTCGAAAATGGAATTCAAGTGCACCTTTGAGTGATTCCATTCTGTTATCTCTCTTAAACATAATTATGTATATATTATATCAACATATTAATATAAAATGGGTACTGTACCTGCATGTTTTCATATAAGAACAATTTCCAACAACTAATGCTCAACAGTAAATAATAAGTGAGGAGATTGTACTTTTGTTGGTAGTGTTCTTTTTAGTAGTTATCCCATTACCAAATAATAGAAATGTTTTTTATTCTGGGAAGATGGTAAATTTTGTATTCAATGCTAGAATAAACAGTTAATTAAAAATATCAATCCATGATCAAATATATGACAATTAGATATAATCTACCACTTATTTGCTTATCATTGAAGTATACTTGTCAGTTTATCATAAAAAGCCAAGACATTCTTTCTTTATGTCAATCTGCCTTGCTTTCCCTCTCTAGACCAATGGTTGGCAATCTATGGCCGGAAGCCAAATCCAGCCTGCAGTTTTTGCTTTTGTAACTAAGTTGTTATTGCAACATAGCCTCACTCATTTGTTTACTTACTATCTGTGGCTGCTTTTGCATTACAACTGCAGAATGGATCAGTTGTGATAGGGACTGTAGGGCTTGAAAGCTGAGATAGTTACTATCTGATCCATTACTAAGGAAATTTGTTGACTCATGCAAACCAGACTGTTATCTAGTGTGAACAGTGGCTTTGTTAAGCCTGAGTTTTATAAACAGGCTAGGACGCAGTTGACCTGCAGACCATTCAATTCCAAATGAGTACCCCCCAAAAAAGGATTTTAGTACTGTTATTATTTACTTGGGCTAAGAGGCAAGGGGATGTGCAATGCAATGAGATAAAGAAAAGTTAATTCTCTTATTTTCGATTATCATATAGTTCCCATTTTTCTGTACTAATATGACTATGTTTCTCAGAATGTTGAAAACATAAAAATGAAAGTAATCTAATATCAGCTCACACAATATTTTGTAATAAGCTTAACCTGATCCTTTCCTTTTACTGGGATTCTTTCTTGAAGCAAGTTGTTTTGGCATGGTTTTTTAACCTAGGTCTCTTTGGGCATAATAGTTAATTTACTTTCGACTATTAATTATAGTTGCATTTTAATTGTGTTCAAGCTTTATACTAGGTGCTCTGCTGAATTATAGCTGTTAGCATGAGACGAAGCAGATGGCAAAGTCTCAGACTCCATTATGGCTGCCCAATTACACAATAGGTTGCCCCTAAAGGAATGAGCTCCCTGTTACTGGGTTTGTACAAGCAGAGTGATGACTTCTGGTCAGGGATGTAGTAACAGGGCTTCTGCTTTGGGAGGGAAGTTCAGTTAAGTGACTTTTAAGGTCCCTTTTGAGTCTAAGCATCTGTAAGTCTTTATTATTTAGCATCAAAACATTCTATAAGCTGAAACGTCATACTTTCTCTATAGTTATAAAACTCATTCTTACATTATGCTGTTCTAGAGTTATTTGGCTGTGATTAAATGCAATGTACAGTAAACTTGGAAAAGGAGCACTGATTTTGCTCCAATCCACATCAATCATTGAAAAAAAAAACCACCGCCATTGAGTCAATTCCAACTCATAGCAACCCTATAGGAGTTTCCAAGGAGCACCTGGCAGATTCGAAATGCCGACCTCTTGGTTAGCAGCCATAGCACTTAACCACTACGCCACCAGGGTTTCCATCACCAAGGTTCTAAAGGCAGTTGCTGTCAGAAGCACATCCGAAGCCATTGCACTGTCTTGCCCCTAATATTAGACTATTCCCTTCCTTTCCGTATTAAATCAGTGTTGCTAATTCAGTAAAACGAAGACTTGTTTAGTACCCATGAAACCCAGATACGGTACTTAATGCGATATGCACATCACTTCTTTGAAGAATTTCAGTAAGACTTTACTTGTCTCATTACTTGCCTATAGTTTGATAAGTGCGTTTGGTTCAGATGTGTGGTGTGATATGTAGACTATTCATATGCATGTATTAGAAGACTTTTCTTTCATATTAATGGTAAAATCATATTTCATTTAACTGACTAGACACTGGTGCAGATGTTTGATTAATATCAGCCATCTCAATCATTGAGCATCTAGTCAGTTAAATGAAATATGATTTTACCATTAATATGAAAGAAAAGTCTTCTAATACATGCATATGAATAGTCTACATATCACACCACACATCTGAACCAAATGCACTTATCAAACTATAGGCAAGTAATGAGACAAGTAAAGTCTTACTGAAATTCTTCAAAGAAGTGATGTGCGTATCGCATTAAGTACCGTATCTGGGTTTCATGGGTACTAAACAAGTCTTCGTTTTACTGAATTAGCAACACTGATTTAATACGGAAAGGAAGGGAATAGTCTAATATTAGGGACAAGACAGTGTAATGGCTTTGGATGTGCTTCTGACAGCAACTGCCTTTAGAACCTTGGATAAACCCAAACCAAACCAAACCCACTGCTGTCGAGTTGATTCCAATTCATAGCAACCCTATAGGACAGAGTAGAACTGCCTCATAGAGTTTCCAAGGAGCGCCTGGCAGATTCGAACTGCTGACCTTTTGGTTAGCAGCAGTAGCACTTAACCACTACGCCACCAGGGTTTCCATAACCTTGGATAGTACACTTCAAACATCAGGGCTTAAGTTTCCTTGGATATCAAATATGAAATTAGTTTGCAAACCTTAGAGTGTATAAAAATCACCTGAATGGTTTGTTAAAACACGACTGCTAGGACCCAATAAAAAACTGGGCAAAGGAGATGAACAGACATTTTCTCAAAAGAGGATATTCAAATGGCCTACAGACACATGAAAAGATGCTCAATGTCATTAGCCATCAGAGAAATGAAAATCAAAACCGTAATGAAATACATTTCACTTCCATTAGTGTGGCTAAGAGTTTTAAAAAAAAAAAAACCCACAACAACAAAAAAGAAAATAACAAATTTTGATGAGGATATGGGGAAATTGGAACCCTTATCAATTGCTGGTGGGAATGCAAAATGATACAGCCATTGTGGAAAACAGTGTGGCAGTTCCTTAAAGAATAAAAATAGAACCACCACATGACCCAGAAATTCCAGTCCTAGGTACACACCCTAGGGGTCTAAGAGAAGTGGCAGACAGACATATGCACACCTATGTTCATTGCAGCACTTTCACAATAGCAAAAAGCTGGAAACAACACAAGTGTCCATCAACGGATGGATAAGCAAAGTGTGCTACATACACCCAATGGGATACTATTCAGTGATAAAGAAAAATGAGTTCCCGAAACATCTTGGAACATAATGAACCTGGAGGCCATTATGTTGAGAGAAATGTCAATCACAAAAGCAAAAACAAATATCATATGCTCTCACTTTTATGAAACGAGACAAATAGGCAAATATACTGAAACTAATGTTAATTAGTGGTTACCAGGGATAGCAGGGGTGGGGGAGAGGAATTCAGTCTCTATATAGTAAAGACGTCATTTCTGGTGATAGGAAAGGTAACACCAAATGAGGGTGAATTGTGCATACCTTGACAGAGGTAAACAACATCACTAAAACGTACATGAGAAAAAAGGACCTTTTGGTAATTGCGGTGACATGTATAATTTTGAGACAACAGGAATAAAACCAAAAAATACACGTATGTATGCAGACAAATACTTGTCTAGGTATGTATATGTGAGCATATATAGATGTATGTGTATATGTGTATATGCATGTATGTGACTGTATGTGCATATATATTCATATATACAATAAAACACATAGGGGGCATATTATGGATACTTTTTTGACATAACCAAATGCATCACAGGATTGGTTTTCTGGGTTTGAAGCATTAGGACTATAGTCTCATGAGACATCTCAGTCAATTGGCGTAATACAGTTCATAAAGCTCATGTTCTACATCCTTGTTTGGTGAGTAGTGTCTAGGGTCTTAAAAGCTTGTGAATGGCCATCTAAGATACAACTATTGGTCTCTACTCATCGGGAATAAAAGAGAAGAAGGACACCAAAGACTCAAAGAAAAACTAGTCTACAGGACTAATAGTCTACACAAACCACAGACTTATCTACCCTGAGACCAGAAGAACTAGATGGTTTTCAGCTACCACTAATGACTGTTCTGACCAGGACCACAATAGATGGACCCTGACGGAATGAGAGAAAAATGTGGAAGAGAATCTCAAATTCCTACAGAAAGAACAGACTTACTGTACCAGTTGGGACTAGAGGACTCCCTGAGACTATTGTCCTGAGTTATTCTTTAAACCTTGAACTGAAACTAGCTTTTGAGGCCACCTTTTAGTTAATAACAGATAAGCTCACAAAATAAAGACTATCACCCATGAGTACTACGCTCCTTTAAAAAATCATCTATAAGAGGCCAAATGGTCAACAATTACTTAAAACAAAGATGAGACTGTAAGGGGACAGGGAAACTAGATTAATGGAAACAGAAAAACCAGAACGGAAATATTGAGAATGGTCACTCATTGAGAAGAATTTAACCAATGCCACTGAACAACCTGTGTATAAATCTTTGAATGGGAACCTAAACTGCTGTGTAAACCTACCCTGAAAACATAATAAAAATATTAATAATAATAATAAAGCACAATTGCTAGGACCCACCCTCAGCTGGTTTTGGATGAGGCCCACTATTCTGCATTTGTAACAAATTCCCAAGTGTTTCTGATACTCCTGCTCTGGGACCATACTTTCAGTAAAGAATACTGCTGGGAAGATGGTGGCAGTGACTCTCCAGATTGTTAAATACTTTACAGCTATAAAAGGCGGGGCATTCAGCATCAAACATTCACGTTAAAAAAAAATCTCTTAAATCAAATTTTCATGTAGATTGGATGAGTAAAATGGATACTTTTTCTTTAGCTTTCAAACAGAGATTTTTGAACAAGAAAATGTTCTGAAGAACTTACGTCATTGCTTGATAAATGGATTCAATCCCGTAACGCATAGCAAATTCATCCACTATTTCTTGGGAAGCATCATCGAAGAAAACCTTCCAGGCTTCATCTCCTTTGACCTCTGGGATTTTCACTCCACCATTAGATTTCACTTCAGTCAAGTAATGGAACAGATTCTAAAGTAAGAGGGTTTTCAATTATTCTGTAATTCCTCACAATAGTCCAGAAATATTTAACTACAACTTTCAGTAAAATACACTTGTAATTGCTTCTAATGTTTCATCAGCATTTATAGGCAATAGGAATATCTTGTATTTTTATTAATTCACCTCATCTGTTATACAAAATCTGCTTTCATTTCTGCTTGGGTCTCTACAGACTTATTGATTCAAATGTTCTTTGTATACCAAAACATTTTTAGAAGGAAATGAAATCTTTTGCACTTAAACATTTCTACATGCTAGAACATGACAGCGATTTTGCATTCATGGGCTCTGAGTAAACTGCAAAGCCCTGGACAAATAACGTTGTTATGGCTATGTTAGTACATCATTTGGTTATGTACATGATATTAGAAAGGCTTTGGCTGCAAAATGGTAGGAGGCAGGGCATTCACTGAGGTTGAAAGGAATGTTTGAGAATTCTGTAATGAAAAAATCACTACCCACAATTCAAGTGTAAGAACTGCTGCATGGGTGTAACCTGAGTCAAATGAAGCACCCTTTTTGGGTTGTTCTTTCTGGTCCTTGGACCAGCAGGAAAGATTCTGAAAAGCAAAGAATAATGCTGTTTGTCTGATCCTGAATCTTTTCCACTCACATCTTAAAGCCAGAATTGGCTCCACATCATGGCCAGGTCAAGCAAGCTCTTTTTATTGGTCTGAAAACGGAAACAACTTTCTTGAAAGACTATGACAGACCAGATTATTGTCAGGAAGTTAAGCCTAGGTCCTATACCTAATTACTGGTGCAATATGTAAATAACTTAAACACTGTTCCTCATTCCTTCTTTAGAAGAATGGAGTGCAAATAATTATATATATAAATTTTCATAGATATATTTTAAAAATAGTATGCAAAAGAGAAAAGGTTCTTTCAGCTGTCTTTTTCTGTCTTGGGAAAGTATTCGCTCTTTACCCTTTTTTATGACTTAAAAGATTTAGATTAAACTTAGATTTTCTTAGTTCATTAGAATAATTTCTACTTTATCAATATTGTGAGTTTGGATATCATCTGTGTGATTTTTACATTTTTTTCAACATTTTACAGGTGTACAATTTATTGACAGCAGTTAAGATAATTGTCTGTGCAACCCTACGCTTAATCAATGCAATATTTCCATTGTTACCTTTTTGAATGTGAGGGAAGGTACATTGTTCAGTCTCGCCTCCTATGTTTTGATAAATGGGACAAGTATCATTTTCATCAGAGAAAGGCTCTGGTGACACCTGTATCTTCACTCTCAGATGCAAAGCAGCCAATAGGAAACCAAGATTATTTGTCTGATGTATCTATCTATACTGAAGCACACAAGGGCCTGGTGAATCCGTCTTTGGATTCATGTTGGATGGTCTCCACCTCCCTCCAGGTCCAATCAGACCCTACCTTTTGGGTGAGTTATTCTCTACTCCCATGAGTAGGGTAACCACATTCTCCATACCTATATGTATCTGTGGGAATGAGTAGTTAGAATGGAGGAGAGTTTAATAAATATGAAGTCCTTTGTTGTACTCAGAAGAAGGAAGAAAAAAATGACTGCTTATCACATTGATTCTCAAAAGTCATCGATAGATCAGCATTTTTAATATTTTTGGTTATAAACGATGCTCCTAATTAAATCTTCAAAAAATCTGAACACTACCTCAGGATTCTCAAGAACAATCATGATTTGGATCACCTCCTGACTAAGTAAAGTACTGTATCCTTCAATGCTTTAAAATAGTTATCATGACTCGTTTCCTCAATGGCCACTTTTTAACATTCTTTTTCTTCCTTGGAAGAACAGTAATCTAATTTAGTCTATTTATGCATTATTATCTTACTGCCCTATTTATTAGCACCTGACTCATGTGCTTGTTTCTAAACTCTAATTAGACTACAACCTTTACAGGGAGAAATACATAAGCTTTTTGATACCCTAGGACCTCACCTACTATAATATTGTACACAGAGTAAGAATTCCAGTAACAACTCCATAAACCTAATTCAATTATTTTCAAACCAAATATTTTGTTGCATGATCCATAATCAAGATCAGTTCTTTTTCTAGGTTTTATTATTAATATAATTCATCTTACCTCATGTAGACACGTGTACTGTACATGGTATGGAGCAACCTTCTCCTCTCCCTTCATTTCCACGTTGATTTTCAATCGAATGGCCCCAGATACAGCTGATTTATCTGTCCGTTTCTCTGATGAAGCAAAACATAACCATGTCATTTTCACCAATGCCATATTTTGCATACAAGTTCTCAAAAGTTTAAAAAAAATTTTAAGTGGCTAAATCCCTTTTTAAATTAATACTTGACTATTAACCATAATCGTCCTCAAATAAAAATTAAAATGTTTGCTTGTCATATCATTGTGACTGTCAAACAGCATTGCAGATAATTTAAATAAAAAAACAGTCAATTAAAAAAAAAATTCCTTGCCATTGAGTCGATTCCGACTCATAGTGACCCTATAGGACAAAGTAGAACTGCCCCATAGAGTTTCCAAGGAGCGCCTGGTGGATTCAAACTGCCGACCTTTTGGTTAGCAGCCATAGCTCTTAACCACTACGCCACCAAGGTTTCCAAATTCTTAGATAAATTATTGTGTACTTGATAAGTTTATAAAATGAAATTAAATAAATAATTTGGGCAGTTAAAAACAAGATAACTAAAATACGAAGTTAACCAGGAAACTATTGTATTTATAACCAGGAAACTTATTTATCTGTTGCTTCTTTTTGTTTATGTGTTTGAAAAGATAAACCAAAGTTCTGGTTAACAAAAAAATCTGTTAGTTAAGTGATAACTCACATTGTAATCACTGTCAGTGACTAAGACCTACAGCTTGTGTTTACTTATAAGCGTTGGATTAACTGGTTAGTTGAATAGAATAAATATGCAATTCTGTCAAGTTTGTGTGTGTGTGTGTGTGTCCAGTATCAAAATTTTGAGAGAAATAAAGGTATAGTCACAAAATTCCTTGCATTTGAATGTAGGTAGGGAACCTAAGCTTGATACTCATTTCACAGGTGAAATACGAAGAGGTATGGGGCCCTGTTTCATAAATGAAACATGAGGAGGTAAACTGATGCAAAGTTAGCGGTAGAGATGTGGCCCTCTTTCTAAACATAGTGTATTTTTAGCCACGTAAGATGCAGTTAAATCACAGAGCCTACTTTCTTCTTGTTGAATGTATGCTGACTTCTCATTCTTACTATTTAATAATCATTATTTTGCATGGATTTTTCACTTAGGAGTGCTAGGAGCATGAGCATTTCTCCTCCTGGCTGGGAGACAGTTGATAGCTCAACAAACATTAAAGTCCTTTTCTGAGGCCAAGTGAAAAGCAAGTCCTTGGGATTTTTTCTTTCTTTCTTTTCCTCACAGAGCTTTTTCCAGAGGAGTTTTACTGGCTCTTTGATTTCACTATCATTATCCCAATGGATTCACGGGAAGCTGGCTGTCCGGGCCCCTATGCCTTTTGGCTAAAATTCCTCTGTCTGATGAATTCTAAGTGATGAAGAAGGAAGAAAGTTGTACAGAGAGTGAAATTAGGACACCAGAGTACTAACTGATGGTGAGTAGACGAACGCTTACAGTGTGTTGTTTCACATCTTCCCCTTATAGACTGAAGGACCATTTCAGCATGGGTGCTGGGGAGGAGGTGTTGTTAGTAGCACATTCAAGTTCCTCGGTAAACTTAATATACCCATGTACATTATATCAAAAGAACGAATTTGAGGAACTTTTATTCTGGATTTTAATGTGACCACCTCAATTGTTACAGAAAAGATGTCTGTATGTAGGTGAGCTTCTTTAAAGCACAGTTTGTGAGTATTGGACAGAGTAAATGATCTGAAATTTATCCTTGCCTAACATATCTGCTCTCATAACTAGTTATTTAATAATGTAAGCAAGATGTGGGGGGATGCTCATTATAGCTGAGGGAAAAATTCTACTCCAATAATTTTTTAATGTAGGAGCACTGATTTTCTTTAAGGAATATTTCTTTAACATATTTTTCGACAATGAGTTCTTAGTCTAGTTTGAATCATTTGTGTCCAGATAAATTATACATCTCTGTTTCTTTAAAATACTGTTTCATTAATTCTAAGTACCCTTCTCCCTTCACTTTGTCAAATATTATGTTACTTGAACTATGCAGGTTTTTATAAATCCAAAAGCACTCTTTAATTCGCTAAAATATATTGGCATACTAAATGGTGATCCTACAAAAGTCTTTTTTGATTCACAGCCAGACAGCCCTCAAAAATGTAATTAAGACAGTTCAGAAGATATGATTAAGAAATCTCTGGATCATATCCTTTATGGAAACTGAGGTGACCCATAATTTTTATGATTATTAAATCTGTACTGAAGATTCTAGGTTATTATTCAATTCTTGTAAAAGTCAAATTAAAACCTATCTTTATTTAATTCCTGATTCCATAATAGTTTTTCATTTAAAAAACCATGCCAATAAACATTCTCAATATCTTTGTCATCAGTCAGTACAAGTCCACATATGTACTTGGCTTTGCCAACTAAAACCTCTATTTCTATCATCATTTGAAAAACATCCAAAATAGATTTTTTTTTTTCCTTTATTGCCAACATTTCATTAAGGCACCAGAAGGAAATAAGTCAAAACAGCATTAAATCATTGGTTGATTATTTGTTTCTCCTACTGTTGGCTTTTAAAGCTTTTGTTTTATGAATTAAAAAATTAAGAACAATACAAGATTTTTCTCTAAAAGACCTCCAGTTGGCTTTTTTTACTCACGTATTTCAGTAATGCTGAATTTGAATAAATAATTACCACCTTTAATTTCTAATGAAATTAAGCCACCTAAAGTCCAACCATTTTTACCTGTATGGGAATATGGTGTCCTGGTGGTGAAGTGGTTAAGAGCTTGGCTGCTAACCAAAAAGTGTATGTGTTAGACAGTTCAAATTCACCAGCTGCTCCTTGGAAACCTTATGGGGCAGTTCCACTCTGTCCCATAGAGTTGCTGTTGACTCAATGGCAATGGGCTTTGTTTTTGTGATATAGGAATATACTTCATGCCACAGATACTCTGAAACTTTATAGAAATTGTTTTCAAATAGACCTAAAGATAGTCACCTAAGTTGTACCAGACGTCCATTTCTCCACTCAGGGTTCTTACTTCTACAATTGTTTGTCCCAGAAAATCATCTGACTCTTTTTTGAAATGTTGCTTGACTCTGGATTTAATGTCATCATCTTCATCCCACACTCTGACTTTGATTCTGTCTGTGGAGTTATGGCACTCGCTGAAAATAAATGCGGACAAGTTAGCAACCATTGATTACTGCTCCAAATGGCATTCGATGTTAGCAATTTCTGTTAAACCTGTCTGATCTATAAAGACATAGTAAATTACATAATAAATGAGATTTTTCCATTGGCCCATTCCATCCATGGGATGTTGCAGGTATTAAGGATATCGAGGAAAGTTGCATTAGTTGAATCATATTCATAAGGAAAAATCCTGACCTATCCCATCCTATTTCATTTAATTGAACTAGACATAAGGAACCATGGTGGCTCAACAGTTAACACTTGGATGCTAACCAAAAGATTGGTGGTTTGAACCCACTCAGTGGCTTCATGGGAGAAAGACCTGGAAATCTGTTCCTGTAAAGATTACAGCCTAGGAAACCCTATGGCACAGTTCTATTCTGTCCTACAGTGTCACTAACAGCCAAAGTTGACTTGATGGCACCCAACAACAACAAACTAGATATAATCATATACACGTCAGAACTCTTTGCTTGGGATATTTTCACTTATTGAGATACTTCATATTGTAAGAGTTATCTTGAACAATATATTTACGGCCCAGAAAATTCTGCACTATGAATATAAAGCTCATTGTATTGTCAGGGGGTTGAGGAAGTGGATTTCACATAGTACAAAATGATAAGCGCAAATATTTAATAAACTAACAAAACAGTAAATACATAAGACATTGATAGATCAAGTAGAATTAGAGCAGCAGAATCTTTTGTTTGAAAGATAAACTGCACATTCTAGCCCATTCCTCATTTCCAGGTTTTCTGGGCCCCCCCCTACTTAGTATTGCCTACATACACTATGGACTTTGCTGACCCATGATATTTGTATACACTCTTCCCTGTGCTTAGAATGCATCTATCTTCCGTCTCTGCGTGTTAACTAAGTGTTCTTTAAGAGTTAGCTAGTCATTTCATCTGCATAAGTTTTTCTCCGGCTTATTGAGGCAGTTCATGATCAACCCCGAGCTCTGGATATGCCCTGTACGTGCATTCACTCTAGCACTGGGCTCTTTTTCTTGGAGTCTGTGGATGAGTTCAGAGGGTCCCTGAACTTGGATTTGAAGAAAAAGAACAACTTAATCTTTACTTTCCTTCAATTATGGATATAAGCAATAAACAATTATAAATACAGGCAGTATTATAAATATCTGTAAGATTTTGTCACCAATAAAATCAGATATTTACATATAAAATTATAAGTGTTAAGGATCTTGAAATATTATTTATACTTATCATTACTGTACTGATAAATATAATTTATATTCTTTTCAATTCTGTGTTTTATATATTTAATAAACAGAAAGGAGGAGGTTCATAGTCTTTACCAGGTATTATGGATTCAATTATGTCCCCCCCAAAATGTGTGTATCAACTTGATTAGTCATGATTCCTGGTATTGTGTGATTGTTCTCCATTTTGTGATTGCAATTTTATGTTAAAGAGGATTAGGGTGGGATTGTAACACCCTTACCAGGTCACATCCCTGATCCAATTAAAGGGAGTTTTCCTGGGGTGTGGCCTGCACCACCTTTTATCTCTCAAGAGCTAAAAGGAAAGGGAAGCTAGCAGAGATGGGGGACCTCATACCACCAAGAAAGGGTGCCAGGAGCAAAGCACGTCCTTTGGACCTGAAGTTTCTGCGCTGAGTTGCTACCAGATCAAGGCAAGACTGATGACAAAGATCTTCCTCCAGAGCCGACAGAGACAGAAACCCTTCCCCTGGAGCCGGTGCCCTGAATTTGGACTTCTAGCCTACTGGACTGTGAGAGAATAAACTTCTCTATGTTAAAGCCATTCACTTGTGGTATTTCTGTTATAGCAGCATTAGATGACTTACACCGGATTTCCAAGTGGGCCCAGGGTGCAAAAATAATTTAAGAAACCTGAAAGTGTGATGTCTTTTCTATTAACCTATGGGGCAAGATCATACAGCATATATAATAATAGGATTTGGAGCCTGATGAGCCTATGTACAAATCCTCATGTCACTATTTCTACTTATCTCAGGAGTTTTCAACACAATATTTTGTCAATTTCTGGAGCGTTTTTGGTTTTCATAAACATAGAAGGGCACCACTGGTACTCAGTAGGCTGAAGCCAGGTATTCAGACACCCTGCCAAACCCTTGTGGTGTAGTGGTTAAGAGCTACATCTACTAACCAAAAGGTCAGCAGTTCAAATCCACCAGGCACTCCTTGGAAACTCAATCGGGCAGTTCTACTCTGTCCTGTAGGGTCGCTATGAGTTGGAATCCACTGGACTGCAATGGGTTTGTTTGCTTTACTGTACAAAAGACCACTGTTTACCATACAAACTGCACAGTTTGAAATGCCCCATCAGGCATTAAAGTGCAAAATCCATTGATAATAATCTCAGCTTGGAACCCAAGTCTTTTACATAAAAAACACCTTGTCTTTTGCATGTTTTAATAGACACTGAAATTTTCAGGAAAGCAACTAATATGTAAAGTCACTAATTACAGGAAGATTTTTTGTTCCTGCTTAGAACTTTACCAAAGACTATTCTTCATTCTGAAAAATTATATCACCAATATCAAAGCTACACAAAGTAGTAAGTCAAAGTATTTGTATCAGTCTGCAGTTGAAACGGTCACATTCATGCTGATTCTACCAACAGGTGAAAACAGGTATCTACTAAAATATGTATTCTACAGTAGTTGTGTCTGGGTCTTTACATTATGATTTTGTATAAAAAGGGAACTTTGAGTACTGGCTATTTTTAACTGATTTAACCTCTATGAATCTCAGCTTTTTTAATCTATAAAATGAGGTAATAAAACTATGTATCTGCCACTATCCTAATTGTGGTAAGATGTTATCTCATTTATTCCCCATAAACACTTGTAAGAAAGGTATTTTACCTGCAAATAACATGTACAATAAATAACAAGCTCTAGATAATAAAGCTTAATAAACATCTTAGAATTTATTATTTAACAAGATAAAATATCTGGTCTCATTATGAAGAATTTCTTCAGGGTATAGTTTTTGCTATAAAAGAACGGTAGGATTTTTAAGCTGGTCAAATATACACACAAATTGTAACCCATATAGATAGTAATAATATGTACATATATGTACATATTGCATTGGGCCAATCTGCTACAAAAAGACCTCTTTAAAGTATCAAAAAGCAAAGATGTCACTTTGAGGACTAAGGTGTGCCTGACCCAGCCCATGATGTTTTCACATGCATATGAAAATTGGACAATGAATAAAGAAGACTGAAGAACTGATGCCTTTGAATCATGGTGTTGGCAAAAAATACTGAATATACCATGGATTGTCAGAAGAACAAACAAATGCATCTTAGAAGAAGTACAGCCAGAATGCTCCTTAGAAGCGAGGATGGCAAGACTTCGTCTCACATACTTTGGACATGTTATTAGGAGGCATCAGTCCCTGGAGAAGGACTTCATGCTTTGTAAAGTAGAGGGTCAGTGAAAGAGAGAAAGACCCTCAACGAGATGGGTTGATACAGTCACTGCAACTTTGGGCTCAGGCACAGCAATGATCCTGAGGATGGTGCAGGGCTGGGCAGTATTTCATTCTGTTCTACATAAGGTTGCTATGATTTGGAACTGACTCGATGGTGCCTAACAACACATGTACACATATGTATATGTACATGTAGTTTCTATATAGTTCATAAATATATATGCATAAATGCACAGATACACACAAATTATGCAGCAAGAAGAAATAGAAGCAATACTATATTTCTTTCCAAATTTCTGCTAGAAACAGCCCTTTTTTTGATACCAGGTAGAAACACACCTTCCAAATGACTGCTCATATCTCCATTATTGTTTCTACATAAATTTAGTTTGTGTCTTTTTTTTAAATTAGGATGTCATGATTTCAATATGCCCTTGTCAGATTTCCTTCTATTCATCCAATTTCCCATTATCATTTTTTATTTAGCACCTACTAATAAAAAATAGGTTAAAAAAATTATTATTTTTTTTAATAGGCTAGACACAATTGAGGCTTAGTGAGATTAGCAGATTCACTCAACAAAACTCTTAATATCAAAGTAAAAAAAATATATGTGATATTAATTGGTGCAGGAAAAATATAAATAATCATCAATCTTAAACCCCCTGTAATCATACTTGTGACTTTGCTGAGGGAGTTTGTCTGTCTTCATTTCTCATTGATTCTGTTTTTCATTTTTTTTTAATTAAATAAACTTTTAATTTTAGATCTATGGAAAAGTTGCAATGATTGTTCAGAGTTTCTCTATACCTCCCACCAGATTACCCTCTGGTTAATATCTTACATTACTAACATCTGTTAGAACTGATTGATTGAATTTTAAAATTATTTTATTTTTCCCATAAAGACCAGCCAGTTTCTACTTTTTTCTAAAGAGGTATTTTTGAGAAATAATAATTAAAAACATTTTGGCATCATGTTTTAAGTTTTAAAACGATCAGCAATTTATATTTTGCCCTCCATGGAGTAAAGATGGCAGAGGGACTCCTGTTTCAAATACTGGAAATTACATGAAGGATGAAGGTGTTTGTAATGGAGTAGAACAGAGATTTAGTTTAAGGTGGTGTGGAAAGTCATCCTATATGGATACCCAGCATCTCTGAATACTCTCCTTCCATTCAGCTCTATCTCCCTGAATGCTTCTATCAGGGATGAAAGTAGGTAACTCACATTCCTAGACTGCTTTGTAGCTATGGTCCAGGTATTTGACCTGCATTCAAACAAGATATGAACTCAAAAATGAGCAAAGGGACAGTGTCTCTATTCTGGGGAAATGCTCTTCTGGCAATAATGGTGGTGGTTTCCATTCTTTGATATGGAGTTCCTGCTATTCACTCCTGAGGGACAAAAGTATTGTTCAGTGGTGTCAATGGTGTTTATTCCAAAGAAACTCTACAATATAATTGGACATTATTCCTGTAGTGTAGCTTCACAGGCTGTTCTCATCTCTCCAAAGATTCTTGAGAGACCTAATGGTCTATGAAATAATCTTTTTCTGCATAAACTAACCAGAGTGGATTCTGTTGTTTGCCACTGAGAATACTGACTGATGTAGTCATTTTTAAAGAATGGAGGGAGCTGTAACAGAACCTAGAATATGGAGTCGACTCTCTGGAGGAACGATGTGGCAGGCAGTGAAGATTTAATCCCCTCAGGCTGGAAAGCCAACACACTGCGACAAGCAATAGGAAAACAGCTGGTCAAACTGTTTCTTGCTCTACCTGGGAACCTAAACCACCTGAGGCTTTTTATTAGTGGGAATGGTAAGAATAAAATTCAGAATGTTGGTGTGTGCTTATTAAATCTTGCTACTTTCAAAATGTACTGCAGTAGAGATGCACTCAAACCACGGCTAGAGGGTCTGCAAACAGAGATGCAAGGAAACACAGCTATGCCAACAGAGGCTCACTCTGCGTGTGACCTGCAGTGGAAATTGACTGAGAATATCATAATTTGGAGCCCTGCAGGGTGGAGAAAATCTAGCTGCTTCTATATCAAAAATTGTATCTATATAAGCAGAGGCTTCCAAGTGCAGCTTCGAAAAGAGATAAAATTGTTGCCCCAGGTCTTTTCAAACAACTTCCTTTCGGAGTTCTCTGAGTGACAATGAGAGGGAACTTAGTGGCAAAGATCTGATAAAGGATGGTGCATTCTCACCTTTGCATAGTATTTTACAAGGCCCGAGGCAGCAGCCATTAGTTTAAGGGAGCGGTATTGGTTAGAACAGAACAGCCAGTAGCTAAGAGTTAAAATTTCCAGGCTTTTGTAGTTGATTATAAAATAGCCTTGAAGCACATAGCCTGAAAGCCAGGTAAATCTTCCAGAGAAAAATATTGCCAAACGTGCCTCAGGTTTGGCTGACAACAGAAATAGGAAGTGGGCTCCAAGTGCAGTATCTCCCCAACGAGGAAGGCCACATGCCTGGATTTCCTGGCAATGTCACAATTTACGGTTATCGTAGACCACTGAATGCCTTTGGATTATTTTTAGAGCCTTCCTTCACTCACTTTCACTTTACACAGTATCTACTGTTAAGTGTAGGTATTGCTAGAATAGGCAAGAAAGTTCTACCAATATGCAGAACCAAGGAGTTGGAGGAAAATGGATAAAAGATAATTCATTCAGAAAGAAGTACCAGGGACTGCCAGGTTGGCTAACCAAATAACTTCTTCTGGAAGGATAGCAGGAAGTCCTGAATACACCTCTCCAGCAGGACTCTATATTTGTTACGTACCAGGACCAGCCCTGTATTTCCTACTTCCACTCTAACTGAATGGGAATTTTTTAAGTGTTGTTATCCTATCTCCTTTCCTTTCCACAATTATACATTGAGAGTGTTGGAGGAAAATAACTTGTCTTTAATTTATGTCACTGAATGACAATGAAATAAACCTGGATCCTTATGAAAAACCCACTGCCGTGGAGAAACTAAATACAATACAAAGATTGTGGATTTTAAGCTAAGTGCAGTAGCTGTATAGTGTTGTGATTACCTACATCGAAAGGGAGAAGATAAATTTATTTCATTTTAAAGTAAACATGTGGGTAGAAAGCATGTATCTAAATGTTGAGTAGTCAAAGAAGTAAATAATGGCAGATACTATAAGTTACTTCACACAACAACCTCTCAACACCCTCCCCCTTTCCCTTTCCTATATTTTCATTCTTTCCCAGCCTCCCTTGCAAACAGAGATGGCCATGTGACATGGTTTATCCAATGAGATAAACAGAAGTCTTCTGACACGGTCTCTTCTATTTTCTTTTTACTACTCTGGAACGTGGATGGAGAGCAGCCTTCACTAATGATGTTAAAACAGGAAGACAGAGTGAGCTTAGATCCTTGATGGAAAAACTGAATTACCATTTGTTATGGATTGAATTGTGTTCCCCCAAAATATGTTAGAATCCGAACCCCTATGCCTATGTATGTAATTCTGTTTGGAAATAAGAGTTTTCTCTGTTATGTTAGTGAGGCCCTATGAGTGTATGGGGTGGGGTGGGGGGGGGTAACCTAAACCTATTATTCATATCTAATTATAAGGAGTAACACAGACACAGACACAAGCAAAAAGAGGGGAAGACAGATGCCATGTGAAGATCACCAAGGAACTGACGAACGCTGGAAGAGACAAGGAACTTCCCCCAGAGCCAACAGAAGAGAATCTTCCCTCGGGCTGTTTCCCTGAACTGTGAGAAAATAAATTTCTATTCTTTAAAGCCACCCACTTGGGGTATTTCTGTTACAGTAGCACTAGGAAACTAAGATACCACCCTAGCCTCGAAATGTCTATACCTAGAATTCTTTTTGGATGAAATAAATAAATCTTTTTGAGCTAGTGGCTTAATGTGAAAGTGAATGCAATCCTATTTGAATCAAGGGGGAAAATAAAAAGCCTAGTAAGTTCATTTTAAGTTTAATTATTTAAAAAAATAACAATTTTAAAACAAGTTTGATTTATGAACTGTTACTGTACACTTGCTGTGTTTTATGGAATTCACTATTCAAAACGTATTTCACAAACCTGGACTTTTATACAAATATAAGGGTGTACATTTCAGCTGGGAAATGATAGGCTCTGTAGTAAACAGAATTTGGAAGCAAGAGAAATATCTTTATATACAAAAGAAAAATTTATCACATATAGTCCCATTAACTCTCATTGTACTAGCAATTTTCAACCTGATTAAATAGCTAATTAAGGCCCCTGGTTTAGTTTACTAGTTTGTGAGTTTGAATTTTTTTTTTTTAATCAACAGAGATTAAGGTATTTTAGTGCACAAATGATTAATAAAGTAGCTATTTTTAGGTCCAAGCGATTTGCTTTGTGGTTTTTCTCTTAAGGCTAATTCCCTTCTTAAAGACTGTTTCATATTTCTAATTTGATATTTTTTCTTTGTTAAAGAGGGGACTTTTTTTTTTTTTTCTTACAGAGATAAAGTATTTTATTCCTTCCCAAATTAAAGCGCATTTCCCCTTTCTGGACTCTATGATTGTGTGTGTTTTATTTTGTTTTGTTTGTTTTTAATTCACAGATGCCATATCTCTGTAGAGTCAATCACTATTTGGCCAGTTTTCTTTTGGCAGTCATCCAAATGACTAGTATCTTTGTAATTACTTATTCCAGCTTTGCAAATGGTCTCCCTAAGGTGTTTGAATATTTTAAGATTTGAAGTTTCCAGGTATGGCCCACATATGTATCTTCTATCAGGCGCTCCTTGGAAACTCTATGGGGCAGTTCTATTCTGTCCTATAGGGTCGCTATGAGTCGGAATCGACTTGACGGCACTGGGTTTATGGTTAAAACAAAAATAAAATCTCTTCTTATCCAAGTTAGCAAAGTGCAGCCCCTTCTGGAATGGAGAAGTATCTAGAATGTATCTAGAGAGGTGCTCCTGGATTTCATAAAGACAATGAAGCCTGATTCCAAGGGGAAAAAAAACAAACTCCTGCTGCAATAGCCCTCCCCTGATGGCAAGTCATTACTAAAGGAACACACAAGCAAACGGTCTTTCAAAATGAAAATAATATCCATGGTCTTGAGCTAGATCTAATGAAACAACTAAAATAGCTCTAACATGACAACTGTATCAGAAAAAAAAGCCAGTAGTAAGTGACATCACCATTAAAAATCATGTGCTTTAAGAATATGTAAATTTTCTAGCTGCATATTTTAAGTACAGCAAAGAAGGTTCTGTAATTTGTTAAATAGTATTCTACCAGGTTTTATTAAAAGACACAGTAATAAGAGAAATAATATATAGGAATAAACATATACATTCATGTGTGCATTGAAACAAGCTATAAGGGCGTATTTCAAAATATGGGTGGGGGAATTAGTGAAGATTTCTATTATATGTTTTGTATTTTATAGTCTCCTTTCAGCTTTAGTTCAGTCTAGGTTGTGCAGTGATTAAGAAAATCATCAGCCAGAAACCTCCTGCAAAACCAGTCCTAAGGTAAAACAGCAGTAGCCTTTCCAACGTTAATTTTCTAGTTACAGCTTAATTCCTTAAACTCTGACCCAACAAATGGAAATACTGTGGTACATTAAACTTTTATATATTCTCTTAGTGGTTATGAATTATGGAACCCATTTTTATTACAACTACCCCCTATTTTCATTACCCTTAACTCCATTATCTTTTAATTCTATCACAGAAAATGGACAAGCCCTAAGTTAAACCCATCAACAGTGCAGTTACTTTTCCCTCCTGCATTCATCAGTGACCCCTAAATCACAGGAGTTAAGGTCAAAAAACAGCCCAACATTTTACTTTTGTGTACGTTTTCTTTGAGGTTTATATTTCTAGTGTTTAGACTTTATAGACCCATTCTATGAGCCAATGAATGACATAGAAGACAATAAAAATAAGAACAAGAAAATATTATTAGCGCCACTTTTGAAGAAGAGGTGTTCACGCACTGGCATTTACCGTCGACTGAAGAAGTCCACGTGCTGTAAAGGATCATAGAAACAAAAGGCACAGTATGACCTTATAAGATGCATCCACTTCCCTGCCTCACCTTCTCACCTCACAAGTTAATCATACATTCTTCAGGGTCTTGGATTATATTTCTATGCATAATATTTTCTTCACAGAATCTAATGTTGCAGAGTAAACTTACTTTAACAGCTGTTTTGAGAATGATTTTAGGCAAGAAACTAGTTTAGAAAAATATGGTAGTGTCCATTTTGCTGGGACAAGAGAGACCATGGAGGAAGAGAGAGATCAGAAAATAGAAGGGTCAAATCACTGTCTCAAGAACATAGGAGAAATGTATATATGTGCAAGTGTGGGGTGGGTGGAAGGTGGGACAGTGGGGTGGTGGTAGTGGCGGTGGTTTCTCCTCACCATTTTTTGGTTCACCATATATTTTCCCAGCTCAGACTTCTGTTCATTGCGTTCCTTAGGGTAAGGATGTCTTTCCCCTACTTCTCTACCTGGTGAACACCTACTTGTCTTTCAAACCCGGATAAAACATCGCCTCTGTGTGAAAGTTCCCTGGAAGCTCATCTGATTATTTTCAAACCCTACCACCTGCAGTAAGTAGGTATTTAAAAATTATTTACTGAATAAATAAGTGAAATATCACAGCTTAAGAACCATCGTGTCGTTGTTGTGTGTCGTCGTGTTGACTCCGACTCACAGAGACCCTATAGGACAGAGTGGAATTGCCCATAGGGTTTCCTGGGGTATAATCTTTACAGGATTACTATGTCTTTGAAGAAATACAGCTAGAATCCTCCTTAGAAGTGAGGATAGTTAGACTTGGTATCATTTACTTTGGACATGTTATCAGGTCCCTCCTGCTCCTAACAGCACCTAAAAATAACAGTCTTTATAGCTGCAGATTGCCACCTCTTTTTTCCCACAAAGCAGCTGGTGGGCTCCAACCTCCAATCTTTTATGTAGCAGCCAGGTGCTTAACCACTGCCCTACCAGGACTCCTAGAATAATCATACTCTTTCTTTTTGTTCCTCATTAAATATTACAAATATGCAGGTTCTAATTTGTGGCATAATAATGTAGCTGAAATTGGACCATTTGCTTGAGGCTGGAAACAGGGTCTACTCTGAATATATGTTTCACGTTTATTTGACATTTAAATAAAGGTGTTATCTTCCCAAAGTATGCGTTTTCTTTAAGTGGTGATATGCTCTTTTCTTAAGTCTCTTTGTCCACAGAGGAGAGCTGTGATTCAGTGATCTCCATAGTCCTGGGTTATAATGAGGAGCAAAAGAAAAAATAACTGTAGGGGCCTGGAACAGTGTGTGTTGCTGTTGTTTTGGGGTTGTCCTATTCTAGTTCTAATATTCCAAAGTTGTGATTAATAGTATAAGAATACATTTTAGCATTTTACTTTCAGGGTCAATTGTGTGTTAGGCAGGATGGGGTGATAGAACAAACTTGGAAAAAGACCTGCCTGTTTCAAATTCCATTTTAGCCATTTACTAGCAATCTGACCTTGGGCAAGTTACACAATTGCACTGACTTTCCATGCCCAATCTATAAAATGAAAATATAAATAATTATCTTTTTAAGAGGATTAGAGATAATATATGTAAAACACTTAGAACTGAGCTAAGACCTTAGTAGGTTTCTAATGACAGCTACCTAGCTAAGTCTAGTTAATTATATCATTCAAACAATCAAATCTATTTTGCCTTTAACAGCAAAGGACAAGTTACCACAAAGATACATAAAACAGGGAAAAATTTGATAGCATAAATATCAAAGCATTGGCAACTGATTAAATAATTGAGGTATACTGATACAATAAAATCTTACTCAACTATTAAAAGTAATCTTTTAGGAATGTATTTTGTAATGTGGAAATTTTTACGATCAGTAATAAAGAAAAAACATAATTAGAGTTTACAGAAATGATTCTAATTTTTAAATTGTGTATGTTTTATGTATCATAAATATCAGTAATATACGTATATATGTCTGTGTGTATGTCTGTATGATCGGAAATATATCTGTATGTATAGCTATACAATTGGATACCAAAATTTTTCTTATCTGTTTAATGGTGATAATAATAGTACCTACCTCAGAATGCTCACTGTAAGAACAAATTAATGTGTGTGTCACTATAAATATTTGCTGAATAAACGCATGCTTGTTTCAACCTATTCCACTAACGAGAATCTGTACTTTAAGACTTTCTCCCCATTGTTGCTTATCTGTGAATTACCTGATTAACTATGAAAACAGTGAGCTGCCAGGAAAGAAAATGTAATTTGTGTATTCATTTTGCCTTAATTTGGTATAAGTTTTGCTGAAAATAACTTTTCTGTTTTATAACTTAATTTTGCCTAACCAGTAAATCAAAAAATTAAATTAAAAAAAAAAAAAACTATGATCTTATTTGGAGCAAGATGAAACTATTCACTATCTTACGTAAACTCAGTATGTAACAGGCAGGAAGGTATCAAAAATCAGAAAGGCCAAACACTATGGGTGGCAGGGAAGCAGCAGTTATTTCTGATTATCTCATAAAGGTTCGTGAGCTCTTCCCAGGCCAAGGAAAGGGGTTGGTGGCCCAGAGAGCCCACTGTTCTTTCTTTGAAAAAGAACTTGGGACAAGGACTTGACTTGGTCCTAGAAAGGAACATATACTCCAATTCAAAGCACTTCCTGCAGTTCAGGAATGTTCCACTTTGCTGGACAAACACTCCATTTTCTGGGTTGTATTTGGTAGCCGCTCATACACACTAAGATAAGTGACGTTTTCTAAACTGAAATATTCTGACTACTGCTTGTACACTCACTGCATATTTACAAATGAATTAAGACTGAAATCCCTATTTGAGCTGGGGCCAGGCCTCACTCACTCATATACTCCAAGTGTGTGGTGCAGTACCTGGCACCAAATAGGATCCAGGTGCGTGTAGAAGGTGAATTGTGGTTCAAGACATTAAACCTGGGCAGTTGAATTGTGCATATGTTTTCGCAGTACTTCGGAATTCTTACAAATCTTTTTTTCACTGAAACTTGACTAACACAGAAAATAATGTACCTTACTCCCTCCTTATATCCACAAAGCATGAGTAAATGATAAAACAGACGCTGCTTTTGCCTGATTAAGTCACCCAGATTAAAGTAAATAAAAGCATACTTGCATATATTTATCAGAACCTACTAATTCAGTCAAGATGCAGTTAACATCAGAAATTCTCTATTGTATTTAATACAGGGGATTGCTTATACTAGGGATGGTATAGCTGAGAATCCAAAACAGAAGAATAGAGCACCCTAGAAATTAGCAGTAACAGGGAGATGTTACCAACCTTATGCTGGAGGACTACAGAGAAGTGATAGTTTAAAAAAAAAAAAAAAAAAGAAGCCCAGAAGCAAGGGCTAGAACCACAGGGGGAACTTCCAGTTGGGAGCCAGAACCAAAGGGAGGTTGACTCATAGAGGAGACCCAGACAGAGTTGGGGGTGCTGTCCAAGGCAGAGAGAGAAGGGGAGAAATAAGCCTGGCTTCTATCTTCCCACCCTCGATCTTGTTGCAGTGCCTCCTCATGGCTAAACCTAGTGGGCAAGGAAATTTGGGAAATGTAGCCTGCAGAGTTCAATATCCTGAGATACACAACAAACTAATAATACTTCAGGGAATAAATGTGAGGGCCAGCATGTATGCCAAGCCCATGAAGAAAATGCCACAGGGAGATACATAAAGCTATACATCTAGCTTGAAATATTTCTTTGGTTCTTTCCCTTACTCCTTTCGGCATTTCTCTGCATTGCTTGAAAAGTCTTGCCATTTGTATCTTGATAGATAAAACCATTTAGTGCTAAAAACATTTTCAAGGGCGTATCATCAAATTCTTCATTTGAGAAAAGGAAATTGGTAAATAATAGACACTTCAATGGCATTTTTTAATGAGATGGAGAAACAAATCACCAACTTCATATGGAAAGGGAAGAGGCCCCAGATAAGTAAAGCATTACCGACAAAGAACAAAGTGGGAGGCCTCAACACTATCTGATTTTAGAAACTATTATACCGCCACAGTAGTCAAAACAGCCTCGTACTGGTGCAACAACAGATACATAGACCAATGGAACAGAATTGAGAATCCAGACATAAATTCATCCACATATGATCAGCTGATATTTGACAAAGGCCCAAAGTCCCTTAAATAGGGGAAAAGACAGTCTCTTTAACAAATGGTGCTAGCGTAACTAGATATCCATCTGCAAAAAAATGAAACAAAACCCGTACCTTACACCACGCACAAAAACTAACCCGAAATGGATCAAAGACCTAAATATGAAATCTAAAACAATAAAGATCATGGGAGAAAAAATAGGGACAACTCGAGGAGCCTTTATACATGGCATAAACAGTATACGAAACATTACTAACAATGGACAAACAACAGAAGAGAAACTAGATAACTGGGAACTCCTAAAAATCAAACAGAAACACTTATGTTCAACCAAAGACTTCACCAAAACAGTAAAAAGACAACCGACAGACTGGGAAAAAAATTTTGGCTGCAACAAATTCAATCAGCAACTAAAATTTGCAAGATACTGAAAACCTCAACAACAAAAAGACAACCTAATTAAAAAATAGGCAAAGGATATGAGCAGGCACTTCACCAAAGAAGACATTCAGGTGGCTAACATACACATGAGGAAATGCTCGTAATCATTAGTCATTAGAAAAATGCAAATTAAAGCTAAAATGAGATACCATCTCACCCCAACAAGGCTAACATTAATCCAAAAAACACAAAATAATAAATGTTGGAGAGTTTGTAGAGAGACTGGAACACTTATACACTGCTGGTGGGTATGTAAAATTGTACTACCACTTTGGAAATTGATTTGGCACTTCCTTAAAAAGCTGGAAATAGAACTATCATAAGATCCAGCAATTCCACTCCTTGTAGTATATCCTAGAGAAATAAGACCCTTTACACAAACAGATATATGCACACCCATGTTCATTGCAGCACTGTTTACAATAGCAAAAAGATGGAAGCAACCAAGGTGCCCATGAATGGATAAACAAATTATGGCATATTCACACAATGGAATACTACACAAGGGTAAAAAACAACGATAAATCCATGAAACACCTCATAACGTGAAGGTTTCTGGAAGAATTTTGCTGAGTGAAATTAGTCACAAAAGGACAAATATTGTCTGAAACCAAGATTATAAGAACTCAAGAAAAGGTTTAAACACAGAAGAAAACATTCTTTGATAGTTATGAGGGTAAGGAGGGAGGGAGAAGGGTATTCACTAATTAGATAGTAGACAAAAATTACTTTAGGTGAAGGGAAGGACAACGCACAATACAGGGCAAGTCAGCACAACCAGACTAATCCAAAAGCTAAGAAGTTTTCTGAATACGACCAAACCCTTCGAAGGACAGAGGAGCAGAGGCAGGGGTCTGGGGACCATGGTTTCAGGGGACATTAAGAAAACATTCTGCATTCCACTTTGGTGAGTGGCATCTGGGGTCTTAAAAGTTAGTAAGCGACCATCTAAGATGCATGAATTGGTCTCAACCTACCTGGAGCAAAGGAGAATGAAGAAACCAAAGACACAAGGTAATTATGAGCCCAAGAGACAGAAAGGGCCACATAAACCAGAGCCTTTATCAGCCTGAGTCCAGAAGAACTAGATGGTGCCTGGCTACCACCAATGACTGCCCTGACAGGGAATACAACAGAGAATCCCTGATGGAGCAGGAGAAAAATGGGGTGCAGACCTCAAATTCTAGTAAAAAAGACCAGACTTAATGGTCTGACTAAGACTGGAAGGACCCCAGAGGTCACGGCCCAGGACTCTCTGTTAGCCCAAAACTAAAACCGTTCCCGAAGCCAACTCTTCAAAGACTAGACTGGACTATAAGACATAAAATGATACTGGTGAGGAGTGTGCTTCTTAGCTCATGTAGACACATAAAACTATGTAGGAAGCTCCTGTCTGGAGGCGAGATGAGAAGGCAGAGGGGACCAGGAGCTAGGTGAATGGACATGGGAAATACAGGGTGGGGAGAAGGAGTGTGCTGTCACATTATAGGGAGAGCAACTAGGGTCATGTAGCAATGTGTGTATGGTTTTTTGTATGAGAAGCTGGCTTGAATTGTAAACTTTCACTTAAACCACAATTTTTAAAAAAAGAAAAATAAATAATAAACACTTTTGCATGGTTGTTGTTAGGTGCTCCCTAGTCAGTTCTGACTCACAGTGACCCTATATACAACCAAATGAAACACTGCCTAGTCCTGTACCATCCTCACAATCCTTGTTATGCTTGAGCCCATTGTCAAAGCCACTGTCAATCCATTTCATTGAGGGTCTTCCTTTTTTTCTCTGACCCTCTGCTTTACCAAGCATGATGTCCTTCTTCAGGGGCTGATCCCTTCCGATAGATAACCTGTCCAAAGTATGCAAAATGTTGTCTCGCCAGCCTTGCTTCCAAGGAGCATTCTGGTTGTAAATGAATTGAAAAAAAATTATGGGAATAAAAATGCTTTGGAAAAATAGTAATGCTCTATACACACGAACTATTATTTTCATAGTCACTCTGTATAAGTAGACTCATAGAAACTCACAGAAAGTCAGAATTGACTTGATGGCAACAGGTTTTTTTGTTTGTATCAGTTTATGGGTGCTTAAATACTTTTAACAGTATTGAGTGTTTTTCAGAAAGGTGGAGCACACCTTTACCAATCTCCATTTGCAGTGAGCTCAGTTATTACTGTGATTATTTGTGTTCACTACATTACTTAATTAACTGAGTATCATTATCAATATTTCAATAGAACATTACTGTTTAGCACTAAAAAAAACACTAGTAAGGCTTAATGCATTATTTTCTCTATTTAATTTTATCCACTTCTTCAAATTGCTACAATACTTTACATGCCACATGGCACTTTGACTTTAATATATCATGTCCATCCTGATACACACACACATATATATTTCTTTTAAGTAATTACATAGTTATTAAGTGTGTCCTAATTGATTTAATTCATCCCCTATATACAGTAGATGAGCATTTAGGTGGTTTCCATTGTGTACTGTTACAAACAATGCTACACAGAACATCTTGACCATATATCTTTTTGAATTTATGAAAATATTTTAAGAGAAAAATTATTAAGAAATGGTGTTTTATTAGCTATGCAAATGCATCAGCAACTTAATTTTCTCCTATTTACCATTTCCCCGACACTTTACTCCCGTCTTAGAAAATAGTTTGGATTTCTATCATTTAGTTTCATTTCAATCCTTATGGCTGAATGCACAACTGAAAACTAAAACTGGATTAACTAATTAATGTTTCAAATTCTCTTTGGGACAAAGGTATAAATAAAAAATTGCTTATAATTAAATGTTTAATTAAGCATAGCTTAACCCATCTTAAACTCTGGGAATTTCAGAGCTCTTAATTGTTCTCATACAGAACCTGTACATGGATCAAGAGGCAGCTGTTTGAATAGAACAAGCAGATACTATGTGGTTCAAAATTGGAAAAGGTGTGCAGTACGATTATATCCTCTCACCTTACTTCTTCAGTCTGTAACCTTGCTTACCAAAAATGAAGATGACTTGAAGTACTACTGATGAAAGTTAAAAAAAGAAAAAAATACAGTTTCCAGTATGGATTACACCTGAATGTAAAAAAAAAAAACTAAAATCTTCACAACTGGACCGATAAAAAGCATGATAAACGAAGACATTGAAGTTGTCAATGATTTCATTCTGCTTGGATCAACAATGTCCATGGAAACAACAGTCAAGAAATCATACGGCATATTGAATTGGACAGCTCTGCTGAAAAAGACCTCTCTAAGTTTTAAATGCAAAGATGTCACCTTGATGACTAAAGTGCACCTGACCCAAGCCATGGTCTTTTCAACTCTTCTAATATGCATGCAAAAAAGAGCCCTGTTGGCACAGTGGTTAAAGTGCTCAGCTGCTAACCAAAAGGTCAGCAGTTCAAATCCACCAGCCGCTCCACAGGAAAAATAGGTGGCAGTCTGCTCCCGTAAAGATTATGGCCTTGGAGACCCTATAGATAGTTCTACTCTGTCCTATAGGGTCACTATGAGTTGGAATTGACTCTATGCCAATGGGTTTGGTTTGTTTGGTATATGTATGCAAGGTCCCTGGGTGGCGCAAGTGGTTTGCACTTGGCTGCTAACATAAAGGATGGTAATTTGAACCCACCCAGCAGCTCCACAGAAGAAAGGCCTGGCAATCTGCTTCTGTAAAGATTACATCCAAGAATACCCTAAGGAGCAGTTCTACTCTGTAACACATGGTGTTCCCATGAATCGGAATCAACTCGACAGCAGTGGGTTATACACATGCAAAATTGGACAATAAAAAAGGAAGATAGAAGAATTGAAACATTTGAACTGTGGTTCTGGAAAAGAATATTGAATATATCACAGACTGCCAAAAGAATAAACAAGTCAGCCTTAGAAGAAATACAACCAGAATGTTTCTTAGATTCAGGAATGGCAAGATTTCAGCTCACTTACTTAGGACACACCCTCAGGAAAGACCAATAACTAGAAAAGGACATTGTATCTAGTAAAATAGAAGGCCAATTAAATCCTCAGTAAGATGACTTGATACAATATTCGATGGAAATTTTTAATACAATGTTTAATTATGTCAATAGTAGAATTTCCTAAAGTAACAAACCTATGATATTAGAGAGGCCATAGAATGATCTAGAGGTAAACATACATGCCAAAGGTCCCCCAGAGTTAGTGGTAGTTTCCCTTCCTGTGTTTTCTTAACTTCATCCTTCACTCTGTGGGGACAGAGTGAAGACGGATGACACGAATCTAGTCATAGTAAAAGCTCAAGAGGTTACTTTCTTCTGCTATTTCTTTAGGTAAATCAAAGTAAGCTTTGTCCTTTTTATTGTCCCCTCATGTCCAGTTCTAATCAAAAGAAGCATCAAAGTTTATTGGGTAGAGACAGAACTGACAGAAAAATAACAAACGTCATGAAGACTAACGGTATTGTTAAGATTTCATCTGGCAAGAAAACATACTGGTTATGCTAATAAAAACATCAATGTCCCAGTTCACTAAAATAATGCTCAAGTAGCATGCATAGAGAAGAAAGACATGTCTTTGGAGTTTCCTGAAAGAAACTGACATTGAAGAACAGAGGAGGAGAGAATTAAGGGTGAAGCAATAGTGAAAATAAATTTTTAAAAAGTTTATAAAATACACTTTCATTGGTCAGAAATTAACTTTAGAATTTATCGTTTGAAAATAATCAGTGAGTAAACATCTAGTGATTACCTTGTATTATCTGAGGTCCCCACTCTCAAAGAGCTGAAAACTTGGGTAAGAAATGATACTAACATATATTAAAAAACCATGAAAATAATTAAGGACTATATCAAAATCCCCTAGAATGTTTTAAGATAAATGGGAAAAAATGGTAAACTCAAGTAGATTTTCCCTAGATGGCACATTCTTTTAATTTTGATTTTTTATATAGAAATCAATGAACAGTAGCCAAACAAACAAACAAACAAACAAAAAGGGCCGTGCCTGTTGATAATAGTTAGGTACCACTAAAAACTTCATGGGATTAGTTTTCTTGGTTTCAAGGTTTAGGGTCACAACTTCGTAGGTCTATCTAGACAATGGGCCAAACATTGTTATTAGAATTTCTGTTCTACCTCCCAGTTCTGTTGAGTAGTACCTGGGGTCTTAAGAGTTTGCAAGGCACAGAAATTGGTCTCTATTCACACGGAATAGAAGGAGATACAGGAATCAGAGAAGGAAATGGACTGTAGGTTTAACTGGCTGCATAAACTAATATCTCCCTTATTATGAGACCAGAAGAAATGGATGGTGCTCAGCTACTATAACCAAATATTTTGATCAAGGACTCAATAGATGGATCCTGATCAAAAGAAGGAAAAGTATGGAACAGAACTCTAGTCTCTTATGGAAACCAGACTTACTGAATCCATTGAGACTGGAGGAACCCCCAAATCTAATGCCTGAAAATAATCTTTAAACCTTGAACCAAAACTATCCCATTAATCCATCGTTAACTAAATAACAGTTCAGCCCAATTAATGTTTGCCTTGAGCATTGTGCTCTTATAAAGAATCGTCTATGAGTTTAAACTGGCAACAGTTAATCTAAAGCACAGATGAGAACTTTAAGGGGCACAGAGCCTAAATTGGTGGTGATAAAACGACATGAGCATAGATAGAATGAAACAAGGTGAAGTACGTAACCAATGTCATTGAACTGTTCGTGTAGAAATTATAAATGAGTGTATGTTTGGTTGCATACATTGCCTCCCCAAAAATAAATATTAAAAAAAAAAATTCAATGCATAAACTGTGAAGAATTTAAAACAACATTATGTACCAACCAGCTCCATTTAGGAACTTCCACTGAGAGTCAAGGGCTTAGAATGAAAGGCAGAGGCTGGGGGTCTGGTTCCACCATTCATAACTTCCTTTAAGTCTGAGGCTCATCTTTCTCACTATAAATGTGAGGATACAAATGCCCATGGTACTGGGTTTCTTCTAAACTTTAGCTGATGTTAGATGTGTAGAAGAACATTAGAAACCGTAAACTGCCAGAATATCAAGGAAGGCAGACGTTGTCACTGTTGTGGTGGTGATTCTCATCAGCGTCATTGTCCTCCTCCTCATCAGTCTAGAAACAGCAATTTTGTATTACCTTGAATTTGTGTAGTGTAAATGCATAATTTATGGAATATTGACTGGTAAAATATAGTGATAAATTTTTGCCAGAAGTTTTTTTTTTATATAGAGTTTATTGAGGTATAATTGACAATTAAATGCACATATTTAAAATATGCAAATTGATAGGCCTTGTCTTTACCCATGTAACCCACCACTGCAATAAATATAATCAACATATCCATCACCTGCAAAGATTTCCTCAGGCATCTTTATAATCATTCCCTCCTACTCCTTCCCTTCCCTGCTCCCCAGGCAACCACTGCTCTGATTTTGCACACTGTATACTAGTTGACAGTTTTGCATTTTCTGTAACTTTATGTAGATGGAACTATACAGTGTGTACCGTTTGTCAGCCTTTCACTCAGCATCATTTTGAGAGTCATCCCTGTTGCGTATACAAATAGTTCATTCCTTTTCTTTGTCAAACAGTATTTAAACCTATGCTAAACCATTACTTGTATATTTATTTACCTAATGATGGACATTTGAGTTGTTTCTAGCTTTTGGCCGTTACAAATAAAGCAGTTAGGAACATTTGTGCACAAGTCTTTCTGTGGACTCATGCTTTCTTTTCAGGAAACTAAGAGTTTCTTGAAGTGGTTGTAACATTTTATATTCCCAGCTGTAAGAGTCCCAATTCCTCCACATCCTTGCCAAGACTTGGTAAAACAGCATAAAGGCGTGGAGGAGATAGAAAATATATGATTGTTTTCTGTTGATCTTTGATTGAATGTTAGATTTATAAAGATTGCTTCATTTGGTGCTGGATAGTTTCGTATTCTTATAAATATTCATGGACTTTGTTCTGGGAAAAGTTAAGTCAATTGGAAACAGTTTAACTCTTTCAGATTCTGCTTTGAAGACTTGTTAGGTGAGCAGAGAGTAGAATTGAGTCTAGGGGAAAATTTTTCCTCACTAAGACAAGTAATACTTGAATACCAAATACTCTGAATACTAAAATCAGTACCCCATGAATTATGAGGTTTTCCAATCTTGCTGGTGGGGGCAGGCATTATTACCCACTCTGTGTAAAAGTAGGTAGTGTTGGTTAATCCTTATGGATGAGTTTTTCCACAAATTTGAGTATTTTTCTTAAATTCACGTGCAAATCAGTACTCAACTATTTTCAAGGAGGCTCTTCTGCAAACCTTGGGAGTGCTTTCTCTGTATAGCTCTCTTTGCTCCAGTACTCTGTTTTGTGAACTTCACCCACAACTACTCCACCTCCCCTGATTTTCAGCTGTCTTCTCAACTCAGAGTCTGTTGGGCGCCCCCAGGTTTTCCTCTCCATGCCTCACAGCCTCTCAAAGCAGTAAGCTGAGAATACTATAGAACACACCGTATTTGTTTCCTTTGTCTCAGGCAATACCATCTTTCATTGCCTCATATCAAGTGTCTTGAAAATGATTGTTCTGCATATTTTGCCTAGTTATTTTGTTTCAGTTGGGAAAGTAAATCTGGTCCCTGTTACTCCACCTTGGCTGGAAATCAAAATTCAGAGGTAGTAATTATATATGAAAATAATATCGTAAAAAGGGTAGATGTATCTTATGTCCAGGACTCTGAAGAGACTAACAGAGGTCTGCTTTCTGAACTGACTCTTGCATGGCACTCTTTGTGTGGTTGTTTTGAACCACTGGCACTAGTGAAGGAATGAGATAGTGGGGAAAGGGCATTTACTGTGATGATAAACCCAAAAAACCAAACCCATTGCTGTCAAGTCGATTCTGATTCATAGTAACCCTATGGGACAGTAGAACTGCCCCGTAGGATTTCCAAGGAGTGGCTGGTGGATTTGAACTTCTGACCTTTTGGTTAGCAACTGTTGCTCTTAACCACTGTGCCACCAGATGAATTTAAATCCTGGCTCTTTCATTTTGCCTGTTGGAGGAGTCTTTTAGAAAAACTCTTAACTTTTCTGAGCCTTAGCTTCTTCATTTGTAAAGTGAGAACAACAATAAAACAAAATAATAATGATAACACTTCACAAGGTAGTTCTGAAGTGTAATGCATGTAATAGCAGTTCAGATACAGGAAAATGCCACACAAATGTTGGTGCCTATAATTATGGTATTTTATAATTATGGTGATACTTGCAATGCTTTGGGTTTTAGGTTTTCCTCCCTAGTCATTTCTTCAACAAAGTGGCTACCTATCTAGAATTTCTTGTGTGCAGTCTTCAAGGAGTACCTTGCTTTAAACATTCTTTATTTGAAGAAAATAATTCTATTTTTAAGCCCAGCCAAAATGGCAGCACCAAACAGAGCTGTCCATTGTTTCCTCAACCTTCTAGGATTCGCTCTCTGTGGCTGGTGATATTAGCCTCAGCACTATCTCCTCTCCATTTGAATCAAAGCTCTAAAAGAGTCAGGTATTTGCCTCTAGTATTCACCTCAGGGTTCCCAGAACCTAAGAGAGTACTCACATGTAAATATCAGTTGAATGAATTATTTCTATAGAGAGCATTGGAACAGATATGGAAAAAAGTTGCCCAGGAATCTACAAACTCCCAGTTTGGATACGAACAGTACTAGCATATTAACATGTTGATCTGCCTTTATGTGCCTACTAAATCGTTGGTTGACATATGAGATATATCAAGAAGTGTGAGAAAGGAGAGAGACAGGAGCGAGAGAGCTATAACACTGCAGACAGCAAGACCTGGCAGCAGAAGACAGTGTGGTGGGCTTCCTGGCCCATGAAGAGAGAAAGCTGAGTGCCTTTGGGCAGAGGCCCAGGGCCAGGAAGAGGAGTGCTTGTGAGCATGACTGGGAAGAGGCTGTCCTGATGGAAGAACTGTATCCCTGAGTGTTCCTGAGCCAGAATTATAACCTATTACTTACCTAATAAACCCCATAATCATGAGTATGGTCTGTGAGTTCTGTGTGGCCATTGCAATGAATTTTCGAACACAGCAGAGAAGTAGAGAGTGCTGTGGGAGGGATGGTTGCTGTCAGAGTTGGTAAAGATGACTGAGAAAGGAGGCTTGTCTGACCTTTGCCTCATAGGAACCAGCCTTGGGCTGTTGATCTTGATTTTCCTTCCCCGTTGTGGGGTTGGAGGATTTCGGACACCACCCCCACTCTTTTTACATTTGGTATCAGAAGCAGGATTCTTTGCAATGGCTCCAGACTCATGAAAGCACAGGGCTCTGTAAGAGAAAGAATGATGGGGCTTAGGCAGTGAAACTTTTGATTCTTAGATGGTTATTCTGGTTGTTGTTACCTGTAATGGCTGAAGAGAAGGTTATGCTGCAGCTGAGGAGTGAAAAGCCCCACCTGGAGTGCCCTGGGACCAAAGCTAAGTCAGATGAGTGGGATGATTGACAGGTGACCAGGGTATACCGGCTCCACCCAGCCAGAGACCCAATGGCATCTGCATATGAATGCAAGGATAGTTAAGGTGTGAAGAACAGAAGACAAAACTAGGATGTTTTAAAAAGGGTTATGTGTTTAGGATTATGTGTTTATCTGTATGTACTATAGATATTGAATATTTCTCCTACCTCGTGTTGTAAAAAAAAGTGTTGTAAAGCAGACATAAATGTACGGTAGAAATGAGTATTGGATATGATAGATTACAGAGGGTATAACTCTGCCTTTAGCCAATACTTGATTGGATATGCTAAAAGGGAAGCTAGGATTTGCCCCCAAGAAAATACAAGCTGTTGATTTGAATGCAGTAGCTCTGTATATACAGTGGGGCATAGGGCGAAAGCCTGAACCCCACCCAGATTTTGCACTTGAAAAGGCGTGCAGAACCACCCAGAACTGCCAAGAAACTGGAGATTTGCATTTGAAGGCAGGGCCTGTAGAAGGAAAAAAAATGACCATTTTGCTTTTTGAATTTTGAGCAAGTAGTTTGCTGTTGAATACATAAAAGCAGGAAAAGTCAGTGTCCATCAGAAGGAGCCCCCTTCCAGGACTGGGAGTTAAAGGGAGCTGGTGAGTAGACAGTTTGATCTGCTTGCTTGTGGTGACCACCTGGGTGCACTCCATGAGTGCAAGTGGGGAAAGTGCAGCAATGAAGAGGTGGGCTGAGTTTGGACATGTTCCATTGGCACCCATTGGCCTAGCACATGGGTGAGAGAGAGAAGAAGGCTGGTTGGTAAGAAGTAAAAGGAGTTGTTGGAATCCTGAAGTTTATGGGTGGAACCTGTTGACCTAGCCCAAGGGAGCTAGGGCTGAGTGTGAAAGGCAGGCCTGAAGTCCCTGGAGGTATGTGTGAACTATGGTGTCTAAGGCTGCTACCCATTGTGACTTAGCTTGGACGGCTAGAGATGAGCTTACCAGAACCCAACCCAATGACTGGAAAGTTGTTTGACACCTTGAGCTCATGTAGATTGCTGCAATTTGGCACCTTGCTCTGGACTGGGCTTTGTTTGTGGATGCAGGTGCAGATGCTCAAAGTTCCAACTGGAACAGAAGATTCTCCAAGACCAAGGAGCATGCTTATCTCCTCAGAGAGTACTGGTTTGATATTGTTGTTGTTAGGTTCCGTCGAGTTGGTTCTGACTCATAGCGACCCTCTGCACAACAAAACACTGCCCGATCCTGTGCCATCCTTACAGCCATTGTTATGCTTGAGCTTATTGTTGCAGCCACTGTGTCAATCCACCTCGTTGAGAGTCTTCTTCTTTTCTGCTTACCCTGTACTTTGCCAAGCATGATGTCCTTTTCCAGGGACTGATCCCTCCTGACAACATGTCCAAATTATGTAAGATGCAGTCTTGCCATCCTTGCTTCTAAGGAGCATTCTGGTTGTACTTCTTCGAAGACAGATATGTTCATTCTTTTTGCAGTCCATGGTATATTCAATATTCTTTGCTGTACTGTGGGGGCTTGTGTGTTGCTGTGATGCTGGAAGCTATGCCACTGGTATTCAGACACCAGCAGGGTCACCCATGGAGGACAGGTTTCAGCTGAGCTTCCAGACTAAGACAGACCAGGAAGAAGGACCTGGCAGTCTATTTCTGAAAAGCATTAGCCAATGAATAGCAGTGGAACTGGTTTGATAAAAAGTTTGATAGGGATGGGTAATTTAAACACCAGCTATATAAACGGGGGGGGGAGGGGAAGTGGGAGGGAGATAAAGGCATGAAGCGGCTGGCTTATACGCTTTTGTGAGTGTGCTTACATTAAATGAGGGGGACAAGGGATAATCCCCACTGAATAGATTCCTCTTTTCCTGATGGGTCTGGGGAAGAAAGGGTGGTGGAAGATGCTGATAGGATTATGTGATTCAGTTGAGAGTGTTGATTGGTAACAGGGTTCATTGTGATTGTAAAAACCTAATTGTAGAGGCTATAAGTGTGAAAGAGTGGGCTGAGGGGAGACACTGGTGGACTTCAGTACCGTGGCTGAACCTGAAGTCCCTTAAATGTTTGGCTTATGCTGATACCTCAGTGAAGCTCAGAGCAAGGGAATGATCTTCTCTCAGTTAAATTTTGTCAGACACCAGAAAGCGTGAAGCCAAGATGACTTTTGGAGAGCCTGACAAGATCAGCTGGACGCCAGCAGCAGACCTGAATAGCTGATCCCTGAATAACATCACCCTGAGGACTCTTTGTCCTACCTGCTGGACTAGTTGTTAACGACTGTTTTGGACTGGAAAAATGATTGGGAGGGGGAAGTTATCCTCCGAGCATAAAAGAACCATGGCTAGAAAAGCCAGGGGGTGGCCTGCAGTACCGTAGACCACTTTTGTGTGGACTTTCTAGTCACGGCCCTGTAACTCTCACCCAAGTGATTGGGCAGGACTGTGCAGATATGGTAACTGTAGACCACCAGATGGATTGGTTAGTTTTGTCATCCCGCTGGGCTTTAACTAAGCTGCTCCAGAGATAGGTGAGAGAAAATTCCGCCACCACCAAAGAAGAAAAGCCAAGAGGCCCCGGGCGCCAAGGGGCCCCAGGCACCAAGGGGCCCTAGCCCACAGGCAGAGAAAGCCGTGTGCCTTTAGGCAGAAGCCTAGGGTCAGGGAGAGGCATGCCTGAAATCAGGGCTAGGATGAGGCTGTCTTGATGGAAGAAATGTATCCTGAGTCTGAATTGTAAATGTTACTTCCCTAATAAACCCCATAATCTTGCATATTGTCTGTGAGTTCTGTGTGGCCACTGCAATAAATTATTGAACCCAGCAAAGAGTAGAGACTACTGTGGGAGGGACAGTTGGTGTCAGAGTTGGTAAAGGTGGCAGAGAGGAGGCATGTCTGACCTCACAGGAATTAGCCTTGGGCTGTTGATCTTGATTTTTCTTCCTCCTTGTGAAGTTAGAGGAGTTCAGATACTGCCCCTGAAGCCATTTTTACACATATAATAAAATTTGTCCCTTCCCAATGCCTTTTCCATTAATTATAGTGTGGGGGATTCTCTTTCTTTCCACCAGGAGATATTTGTTGTCCCAAGGGCTGCTGTTTGTAATTCAACAGCTCCCTAAAGACTCGGGAGATTCTTTTCAATTCTGTTTGGCCTTCAATTTAAAAGTAAAGTTTATGGCACCTTGCCTCTCTGACTACAGGCTATCATAGTGCTACCTCTATGAATCTGTCCGATTCAGATGTTTTATGATTTGAAAGCTATAAATTAAGTCGCTTTGATAACCCTAAATTCCTATTTCATGAAATTCACTCCAGGTCTCTTTCTACAACTCTCATCCTCTCCCAGTTACAAAACCCTGAAGTTCTGGTGTGGAACAGTAATGAAGCCAATGCTATTGTACTAAGTCTTCCTGACCTCGTTTACTAAGTGAAAAGCAATATGTTGGTTATTTTATCTCCCTAGAGCCAGGCATAGTCACAACACAAACAATGATTAGCATAAGAAATTCTAATCTCGTGAAGTATGACTAGACTCCTTCACAACTTGTTCTGTTCTTAGACAATTGTGGGGACTCTCTTCTATGACAAATGACTTGCTGATACCGTCGTCGTAAACTGGTTCAGACAGATGAGGGAATGCCTCCTTCCCATGTAGTCTAGGAAAGGGCTGTGCTAGTAATCAGTAATCTCGGCAATAAATCAAATGCTTGATTCCATTCAGGCTGTCATTTAAAAGTACTGCCATGCTGTGCCTTGCAGTTATTTTTATTTAATTGCAGTGTTTAAATAAGCTGTCTCTAATAGAGCTTAGTTTATGCTTAATGCATACTCAGCCTTGACTGAACAGCACCCGGCACAGTGGAAGGCCACGGGCCTGAGGCCTTTTCTGTGTGCCATCCCATCTGGGTGGCTGTGAATTGAACATGGCAGACAAACACTTCAAGGAGGCCAAGGGAATGAAGGCTGTAGAGCAGCGGCCTTGAGTTTATGGGCGTAAGTGTGAAAAGAGCCTTTCTTACACTGACTCTTAAAACGACTTTATTGAGTCAGGATGGGGAATAATTTTTATTCATATTTCCTAGCTATGAAACTGATGCTCAAAGAAGCTAAGGAATTTCCTGGAGGTCAAGAAGCATGCTAAAGCCAGACTAGGACTGGAACTCATATTTATAAACTTCTAGACCAGATAGCTTTTAAATAAAACATGGAATCTCTTCATCGGTATTCTCCATGACACTCAACACAGTGCCTTACATAAAATGGACATTCAGGAAAGAAAATGTGAGTGGAAATCAGTTGTAATCACCCCTAGCCAAGTGGAGCCGATTGTCAATTACATAAGCAGAATGCTTAAACATTACTGCCCTTCCTATTCAGTACTACAGTAAGTAAACTAGGCCACGTTTGTACTCCTACAGCAGGCATTGTGCTGACTAGCTTTATATTCTTAACATGGTTCTTTACTCCATTGGTTAATACCAATTACAAAAAGATAATCAACACATCCCTGCTACTACCTTCATGAGCTACCTCCACTCCCAGCTGTTACCTTCATGAGCTACCTCCCCTCCAGGAGGAGATCAACACTAAATTTTGTTTTTATTTCAGAAGTTAACAAAAAATGAGGCACTCTTTTTTTAATATAGAATTTTTATCTATAGCATTTCAACTATGGATCAACTATACAGTCCTTTAGAAAATGTAGTATTGAAATACAAAAATATATAACTCTCCTAACTTCAAAATTTCACATGCAAATGAGACTGCATACCATTTTCTCTTTAGAATCTTTTTAGAGAAAGACTTATTCCTTTTCTTCCTGAGGGAATGGTTTATTATAAGCATAAAAGATTTCATTATCTGTACCATAGGAAAGTAAAATCAAATGTCATAATTAATCATGAAATGATCAACTATACTTCTTATTAAGATCAAAGAGCAAAGATAATGAGCACCTTAGATTTCTGTAATACTTTATAATTTTCAAAGCACTTTCATATACATTATCTTAATCCTCATGTGATATTTTAAAAATCAGATACACATTTACAGCTCTTCTAGCCTAGAACAGCTCTCCTAGCCAAAAGTCCTCAAGGGCTCAATTGGTCATGCCTCTGCTCCCTGCAGAAACCCTGGTGGTATAGTGGTTAAGTGCTATGGCTGCTAACCAAAAGGTCAGCAGTTCAAATCCACCAGGTGCTCCACTCTATGGGGCAGTTCTACTCTGTCCTATAGGGTCCCTATGAGTCAGAATTGACCCAACGGCAACAGGTTTCTGCTCCGTGCAATACTCTCCAGAGTTCCCTATTCTAGAGTCACACAACAGCCATGGCCTTTTGAAGATTAAAGTTATAAGCTTTTAACCTATGGTAATTGAAATTACTTAGCATTAATCTCTGAAGCGCATCAAAGTGGCATTAATATGGTGACAATTAGGCTTTCAATTCAATCCCAAAATTGAAAACTGAATAGCGTTATGACTGCCTGCTTTGTGTAGTCAACAGCACTTTTTCAAGGTACAAGTTGGGAAGTGCAGAAAACACTCCCTTATTTCTACTTATATCCCGTTTGTGGCTGCATAAAGGGGGACCTTCTATTTGTGGCTGCATAACAGAGAGACTTCTTTGTAGGCTTTGTTCTGCTTTTACCCATTTGAGCTTTGATTTTTTTCAGTTAGTAAAGTAAGGGAGTTGGATAAAACTGTCTTTCAGACCCTTTGTCCAATCTCAGTTTGCTAGTTCTTATTTTAACAGTACTTTCTTTATACAGCACCCTGTTCATTGGAGCTCTCTCAGCCTTACTGTTTAGGCTGGAGCTTTTTCTGACATCCGAATATTACTTACCGTCAAGTTTGCTGTAAAGTCCTGATTCTCAATAAAAGTGATGTGACCGTATTATTGATGTTAGTAGTGATAATAATTGTCATTTTTAATGCTTAACAAGTATTATGAGAATTACATACATTAACTGAACAAATGTAACAGCCCTGTGAGGTACATATTATTATCCCAATTATTCAGATTAGAAAACTAAAGCTCAGAAGTTAAATTTCCCAAGGTGCAAACCAAATCCTTATTGTTAATGGGACATTCTATTTTCAGAATGAGAAGACACGTTTTTACACTCCAGTGACACAGGGCAAAAGAGCCAAGATACTGGGCTGCGTTGATGAAGTTATTGCCTATGATACGTGCACATTTTTCAAAATCTGCACATAAGTTCACTAAGAGCTTATTACCTCCTGCAAATGAGAACCCCTTCTAATGAAAAGAAAATGTGTAATTCTCAAGACATTTTGATGAGAAAGCTTCAAAATAGTATTTCTGGAACTAAGAGTTATAGAACCTCTATTATCAGAATTGTTAGAATTTTGTGGAGTTTAGAAAACTGACAACAATTAAGATTAAAGAAAATTTTGGCATTCATTTTTTAAATCTTGGAAGAAGACTAATGGAAAATAATTGTAAATGTGACTTCACTTAAAACAAGTATTTTGTAGGTAAAATATAGGATCTTACAAAAAATTATGTTCAATATGTCTATATATTTTTACTGTTCCATATTTCACTGAAATAGGAAATTGGAATTTTTTCTGGCTTTCTTATTATATGGGTAACACTCTACATGCATTGCAGGTAGATTTAAATTTGATTTTTTCCTCCTTCAAAATAATGTTGCTTTAAAAATAGATATATTGTTAATGTCAGCATAGACAGTGCCTCCTATCAAAAAGAAAAAAAAAAAAGAAGCACACAACATACTAAAACAAAAACTACCAACTAGAGGACAAATAATTTATATTTAAACTGTGGTGTACTTGTCTGTGTACTCATGAATAATGAGGATTTCTAGACTGTCTGGTGGGAACAGGTATTAGTCCTTGCCTGGGTGAGCAATGGAAACTGTCGCATCTAATGATTTTGGGTAGTTCTTACCCTGCCCTTGGGCTGTTTCCTCATATGCATGCTGTTATGCATACTCACCCGACTTTTCAAGGGGAACCCATTGCAGAGTTGAAAAATTAAGTATTTTTACTACTGCTTTCCTTTGGATGGATGATTTATTTCACAGATTCCAACTGCTAAACTGTGAGTCAAAAATCTCTGGATGTTACACTTCATTTGGCATGTTTTATTTTATTGTTTATTATATTCAGACTTACAGAGGTTCTATTTTAGTCAAAAGGGAGTAACAGGGACCAGAGAGATCCTAAATCTTTTTGATGATTCTTACTCCGGTCTTGGGTAGTTTCATCACAACATGCACTTATCAGTACTCCACTGATTTCTCAAGATGTAACCATGTCAGGCATTCACCCATGGCCAGGAATTTACCCATGGCTAGGAGTAATGCCTGTTTTCCACACACAAATGAGAAAACCTCATCATTCATAAGTCAGTAGGCAGAGTACACAGAAGGGTCATGCCTCAAGAGTGGGCAATTAGTCTGAGACTAACCACTACTCCATTTCCACGTAACAAAGTTTAAAAGCCAGAACCAAAAGAATCAAACTGTTTCCATATGACTTAACTATATCCCAGAAAAAAAGCTCAAGAACATTTATAGGACAACAAACATATCCAGTACCCAACAAGGTAGTATTAACAATGTCTCACATACAATATAAAATTACCAGGTATGCAAAGTAGCAGAAATATATGATCCATAATGAGAAAAAAAATCAAAACTGACCCAAAATTGATACATGTGTCAAAATTGACAAAGACATCAAAAGAGTTATTATAATTGTATTACATATGTTTAAGAAGTAGAGATATGGAATATGTAAAAAAGAAAAAAAAAAGACTCAATTTGAACTTTTGAAGCTGGAAACTGCAATATATAAGATGCAAAATATAGTGGTTTAATTAATAATTAATAGCAGATTATATATTACAGAAGAAGAGGTTAATAAAAACTTAAAAATAGAAACCATTCAAAATGAAACAGTAGAAAGAGAGAGCATTATCAATCAACTGTGGAACACCTTCAAGAGACCTAATATATGTATCAGTGAAGCCCCTCCAAGGAGCTGGGATAAGGAAAAAACATTTAAAGAAGTAATGGTTAAAAGTTTCCAAATGTGAAGAAAAGTACAAACTCAGAGACCCAAGTAGCTCAACAAATCCCAAGCACAAGGAATATGAAGAAAATTATACTAATGCACTTCATAATCAAATAGTATAAATGAGTAAAGAAAAAAAATCTTAAAAGCACTAGGAAGGAAAAAAAAGACATTACATACAGATGAACAAAAATAAAGGTAACAGCATATTTCACACTACAAGCACAAACAGTGATACAATATCTTTAAAGCACATTCTAAAACAAAACCAAGGTGGGGCAAAGATGGTTAACCAGTCAGAAGCTTCCACTGAACCCTCTTGCAACAAAGACCCCCCAAAAAAGTGAATTGATTACATATATATGACAATCTACAAACCCTGAGCATCAAACACAGAACTAAGGAATCAATCTGAGTGACAGGGGAGTGAGAGACAGTACAGAAGCAGCAACAAGTTGCCAAACCCATGCAGTGTCTCAGCTCAAATTCCTTGAGGCCATTCTTTAGTGCAAATGTGGTGGAGCTGATGGTAGTTTCCTGAGACACTGCAGATTCAGCAAAAGAAGGCAAGCAAAGTGGTGCATCCCTTACCCTGTAGTGTGTCCATTAGCTGGGCCAGTCACAGAGTTTACAAAGTGGCTGCTTCAGTGAAAAAAGGCAAACGAGATGCCAACACCCCGACCCCCTGGTGTGATGGCCATGGGTCTGGCTGTGGGGTTTAGGACAAAGGTGCTTCAGCTAAAGAAGGCAAGTGTGGGATGCACCCCTAACTCCCTGGGGCAATCTCGGTGGGGACCCAGCCAGTGCACACAGGCTACACATGCCTCTGGAGTCTGAAATGAAACAGCACTCTCAACACAAGATAAGTGATTTTGTCTAACTTACCACATGGATCTAATACCGCCTTCTGAAAGTACTCTCTCTTATCTGTCTGATCCCTCCCCCCTCTTCCCCAGCTGGCTTCATTAGCAGTTGAATTCCCTGGGCCTGAGACAGAAGGTGCAATGTTCTCTCTGACCCATTCTCCTGGCCTGGGAGAAGGAGCAAATTAGCAAATAAGGGAAAAATACTTTCCCGACTCCCCTAAACTGGAAGCTCGGAGCAGAAACATCTCTAATCCAGGCATAAGTGATCCACAGACTTTGGTTTTCACCCCTACATGCAACCAGGTGGCTATTACAATGCAAGGGCAAATCTGTTAGAGATCTGACTGTAATTGTTTCAGCTGTGTGGTGGAGAGGTAAGTTTTGGAGGTCTGATACCACTCTGCCTATTAAACAGAGCTCTCACCTACCCACAGAAGGGACCTGAGGGCTGAGGCTCCATCCACACCACCTAGCTGCCTGCAAAAAGGGTTTGAGGATAGTGGTGCCTACTAGTGTTTACAGGAATAAGCACTAAGTGCCTAGTACAGCTACAGAGCCCACCCACCAGAGCACTCTAGAGAATAGAGACACTTCTTCCTTACTGAACACTTGGGGGAAGGCTGTCAGCACCCTGCCCTCCTCAGACTGTGAACCCATGCTGCTACCAGAAACCAGCACATACAACTATCACCACTACTCCTCTAAGATAGTAGGTGAGAGCCTACACCATACATTAGGTAACTGACTATCAGGACACCTGAGCTGAATCTATACAAGAAAAGCGAATGGACTCATAGGCTCATACACCTGGCAACAGCTCTAACCATCTGGTAATAGGACATTAGTGCTTCAAAGTTTCCAATAATCAAGTTAGCACACTCTGGTAGCCTATTTGGGTATATTGAAAGAAAACAAAGTAAGAAACTAGGACACAGTGAACAAACATAAAATAAATTATTAACAATAACTTATAGATGGCTCAGAGACAGCAGTCAATATCAAATCACATGAAGAAGCAGACCATGATTGTTGCAACAAACTCCCAAAACAGAGAATCAAGGACTCTCCCGGATGAAGATGTATTCCTGGAATTGCCAGATGCAGAATATAAAAGATTAACATACAGAACGCTTCGAGACATCAGGAACGACATCAGAAATGAGATCAGGCAAGAAAAAGCCAAGGAACACATAGATAAAACTGTTGAAGAAATTAAAAGATTATTCAAGAACATAATGAAAAATTTAATAAGCTGCAAGAATCCATAGAGAGACAGCATTCAGAAATTCAAAAGATTAACATTAAAATTACAGAATTAGACAACTCAATAGGAAGTCAGAGGAGCAGAATTGAGGAACTGGAATGCAGAATTGGGGAGATGGAGCATGAGGCACTAGGCACCAATATATTTGAAGAAAAATCAGATAAAAGAATTCAAAAAAATGAAGAAACCGTAAGAATCATGTGGGACTCTATCAAGAAAAATAACTTACAAGTGATTGGAATACCAGAACAGGGAAGGATAACAGAAAATACAGAGAGAATTGTTGAAGATTTGCTGGCAGAAAACTTCCCCAACGTCAGGAAAGATGAAAGGATATCTATCCACGATGTTCATTGACCCCCTTCCAAGGCAGATCCCAAAAGAATGTCACCAAGACATATTATCATCAAACCTGCCAAAACCAAAGATAAAGAGAAAATTTTAAGAGCAGTCAGGGATAATCGAAAAGTCATCTACAAAGGAGAATCAATAAGAATAAATTCAGACTACTCAGCAGAAACCATGCAGGCAAGAAGGCAATGGGATGATATATATACAGCACTGAAGGAGAAAAACTGCCAGCCAAGAATCATATATCCAGCAAAACTGTTTCTCAAATATAAAGGCAAAATCAAGTCATTTATAGATAAACACAAGCCTAGGGAATTTGCAAAAACCAAACCAAAACTACAAGAAATACTAAAGAGAATTCTCTAGTTAGAAAATCAAAAATATCAGATATCAGCACAACTCTAGGACACAGAACAGAGCATCCAGATATCAACTCAGACAGGGAAATCACAAAAATAAAATAAAATAAACCAAAAATGCTCAAAACAGGGAAGCAGTGATGTCACTACATAAAAAACAAAAAAACAAACCCACTGCCACTGAGTCGATTCCTACTCATAGCGACCCTACAGGACAGGGTAGAACTGCCTCACAGAGTTTCCAAGGAGCGCCTGGCAGATTCGAACTGCCACCCTCTTGGTTGGCAGCCGTAGCACTTAGCCACTATGCCACCAGGGTTTCCGTCATTATGTAAAAGTTGACAATCAATAAAGACAGGAAATCAATAATCATACGGAGAGGAAATCAAGGCGATATAGAGAGATACAAGTTAGGTTTATACTTTAGAAAAATCAGGGTAAATATTAAGGTAACCACAAAGAAGACTAACAATTCCACAATTCAAAATAAAAACCAAGATAAACATAAAGACTTAGCAAAAACAAATTCAACTACAATGAAAAAGATGAACACACAATTTACAAAGAAAAACTTCTTAGCGCAAAAAAGTAAGTGGAAAAATGAAACTGTCAACAACACACACACAAAAAAAGGCACCAAAATAAACTCATACTTATTCATAATTATGCTGAATGTAAATGGACTAAATGCACCAACAAAGAGACAGAGTTACAGATTGGATAAAAAAAACATGACCCAACTATATGCTGCCTGCAAGAGACACATCTTAGACTTAGAGACACAAACAAAAACTCACAGCATGGAAAAAATATATCAAGCAAACAACAATCAAAAAAGAGCAGGAGTGGCAAAATTAATTTCTCACAAAACAGACTTTATAGTTAAATCCACCACAAAGGATGAGGAAGAACACTGTATAATGATTAAAGGGACAATACACCAAGAAGATATAACCATATTAAATATTTATGCACCCAATGACATGGCTGCAAGATATATAAAACAAACTCTAACAGCACTGAAAAGTGAGATAGACAGCTCTACAATTATAGTAGGAGACTTCAACGCACCACTTTTGGTGAAGGACAGGACATCCAGAAAGAAGCTCAGTAAAGACATGGAAGATTTAAATGCCACAATCAGCCAACTTGACCTCATAAAAATATACAGAACACTTCACCCAACAGCAGCCAAGTATACTTTCTTTTCTAGTGCACATGGAACATTCTCTAGAATAGACCACATATTAGGTGAATAGACCACATATTAGGTCATAAAGCAAGCCTTTGCAGAATCCAAAACATCGAAATATTACAAAACACCTTCTCAGACCATAAGACCATAAAAGTAGAAATCAATTACAGAAAAAGCAGAGAAAAGAAATCAAACACTTGGAAGCTGAACAACATCCTGCTCAAAAAAGACTGGATTATAGAAGACATTAAGGAGGGAATAAAGAAATTCATAGAATCCAGCGAGAATGAAAACACTTCCTATCAGAATGTTTGGGACACAGCAAAGCAGTGCTCAGAGGTCAATTGATATCAATAAATGCACACATACAAAAAAGAAGAAAGGGCCCAAATCAAAGAACTATCCCTACAACTCGAACAAACAGAAAGAGAGCAACAAAAGAAACCCTCAGACGCCAGAAGAAAGCAAATAATAAAAATTAGAGCAGAATTAAATGGAATACTATGCATCAATAAAGAACATTGACGAATCCATGAAATATTTCATAACATAGAGAAATCTGGAAGACATTATGCTGAGTGAAATTAGTCAGTTGCAAAAGGGCAAATATTGTATAAGATCACTATTATAAGAACTGGAGTTCTCCTTTTAGTATAGCGAATCAGTACTGGCATGAAGGGCAAACTTGGCATTTCTTCTACTTTTACATACAAAGCAAAATGTTTTCCACAGTATGTTTTCTCTTTATCAAATACATTAACATTTTTTTCGAAATATTTCACATAAAGTCAGTTTAAATCTCTGCTTTAATCCAAACTTCCATTTTCCACTAGGACCATTTTCCTCATTTATAAGGGCCTCGGGTTCCTGGCTACTTGTCAGTCATTTTGATTCACTCACTCTGCCCTTGCCTCCAGCCATTTTCAGCAGTTCTCCTGGTTACCTTTGTCTTTTGGCTTCTTTAATTCCTCCCAACTGGCATTAAGTAGGAAGAGCTTCTTTAGGCCTTTTTAACAGTGGAAAACCAGCAAAGATCTCTGCACCCAGTCTCAGGTAATGGCTACTTCACTCATCACATTTTTAACAACCATTTACAAATTTCCCCCTTGCTGGAAAGAGCTCCTTTCCACTCTCCCGTTTGTCCCCCACTCCCATAGAACTTTTTGCTCAGCACAACCTTTTCCTTTGGAAAGGGCCCTGAAGCTAGTGCTGTTTCTCTCAGCTTGCAGAATCTCAACTCAGTTCATCTCTCACTTTCATTTTACCCATTACCCATAGCTACAACCACTGTAAGCATTCCAACACAAACCTTTGTTTTCCCTTACTGCCAGAATCTGCGGATTCCTTTCTCTTTCTTGGAGCAGCCCCTTTTCAACTCCCAGGGCCTCCCTCTAAGCAGCATTTCTCCCACGAATTTACAATCACACAGCCCTCTAGGAAGAAGCTGCAGAAGGAGGAGGGCAGGACCCTGAGGGGGTCGAAGTCTCTGCCCATCTGCACCCCAGGAACTCTTCAAATGGTCACGGGAACAGCCTCACTTATCCAAAAGCCTGCTGCTGCTTCACCAATCAAACGTGCAACCTCATCTCCACCCTCACCATGTCTTCTAACCAACTTCACCAGGAAGTCAAACCTTTTATCCCCTGGGCTGACTTCTCTACCCTAAAACAAAAATTGCACTCTTTAAATTCTATGAAATCCTGTTTGACTATGCCAAGTCTGTAAGACAATAGGACAAAACTGCGCATTTCTCACAGGCTGTACCCGACTTCCAGATAGCCTGGAAGCCATTAGAAGGGCACTCATAACTAACACGGATTGCTCCTTAAATATCATGTTCTTTAGATCAGAGCCCAAACAGGTGTTAGCAAATGGACAGTGGCTTTTATTACTTAAAACAGAAAGTGGACAGCATACAACAGTTGGGTAGTCCCCATGGCTCAAAAGCTGTTTGAGGGAAATGAAGAGTTATATGACTGCCGATTCTCCCTGGCTTCTGGCAGCTGTCCCGGTGGATATAAAAAACTCATCCATGCAAGCCCTCCACTTGGCTTCATGGTGAGGGACACAATGGGAGCCTACCTGATGCAGGCCTTCCCCTGGCCAGGTAGGTCCACTTAAGTGGGCTGTAGCCCACCTCAGTTGTTGTCTTACTCTTAGAACCAGGACCTAAGGCCAAAACACTCACTGCAAAGGGGTTCCAGACCCTGCAATGACCTAGAATAAAACTACAGTTAATATAGTTAAACAAAAAAGGAATGTTTTCCACTCAAAATTAAGAATAAGGCTAGGATGCCTGCTCTTACCACTCCTGTTCAGTATTGTACTAAAGACTCAGCCAGTGCAATAAGGCAACCAAATTTCATCAGGCTTTTTTGATAATCATTTTCTACCAAAAAAAGCCTGATGAAATTTGGTTGCCTTATTGTAACTTTTTAGGAGCCCTGGTGGGACAGTGGTTAAGTGTTTGGCTGCTAACTGAAAGGTGGGCAGTCTGAACCGACCCAATGGCTCTGTGGGAGAAAGATGTGGCAGTCTGCTTCCTTAAAGATGACGGCCTTGGAAACCTCATGGGTCAGTTCTACCTAGTCCTACAGGGCCACTATGAGTTGGAATTGACTCAATGGCAATGCATTTTTTTTTTTTTGTATTGCAATTTTAGAATCAGTTAATCATTTTCTACTAAAAAAGCCTAATGAAATTTGATTGCCTTATTGCACTGGCTGAGTCTTCAGTACAATATTGGCCAGGAGTGGTAAGAGCAGGCATCCTAGCCTTATTCCTAATCTTGGGTGGGAAGCATTCCTTTCCTGTTTAACTATGATATTAACTATAGTTTTATTCTAGGTAGTTGCAATTGCAGGGTCTGGAACCCCTTTGTGGTGAGTGATTTGGTCTTAGGTCCTGGTTCTGAGAGTAAGACCACAACTGAGGCCAATAAGTGAGGACTGATCCAACTGAGAGGAAGAGGGATCACCTGGGGGCCATGCTCACTAAGCCTCCCATGACGAGGCCTGCCTCAAATACTGGCACAGGTCCCAGCAGTGTTTCATTCTGTTGTATGTAGGGTTGCTATGAGTCAGAACCAACTCCACAGCACCTAACAACAACAAAAAGATTCTTGTGGAAATTCAAAGGCCCTAAAAAAGCCAAAATAACTTAAAAAAAAGAACGTTGGAGTACTAATACTACCTGATTTTAAGACTTATTATAAAGTGCAGTAATTAACTCTGTATGGTATTGGCATAAATATAGACAAATACTAGTGGAACAGACAGAATAAAGAGTTTAGAAGTAGACTCACATATATATATCAAAAAAAAAATCTGTTGCCGTTGAGTCGATTCTGACTCATGGCAACCCTATAAGACAGAGTAGAACTGCCCTATAGGGTTTCCAAGGAGCGGCTGGTGGATTTGAACACATATATATGGGAAGCTGAATTTTATCAAAGGTGCAAAAGAAATTTCATTGAGAAAGACTATTGCTTCCAAAAAATGGTGCTGGAATAATTGAGTATCCATATGCAAAAAAGTGAACTGGGGTCCACAATGTGTGCTATATCACCTCAAAATGGATCATAGACCTAAATACAAACATAAAGCTACAAAACCTCTTGAATAAAACATAGGAGAAAAACTTTATGACCTTGGATTAGGCAATCTTTCTTGTTTAATTTATAGAAAAGCAGATTAATAAATCAAACTTCGTTAAAATTAAAATATTTTCCTCTTTGGAAAACATTATTAAAGAATGAAAAGAGAAGACACTGAAGGAGAAAAAATATTTTCAAATTATATAACTTATAAAGGGCTTTTATCTGGAATATAGAACCCTAAAAAATTCAATAATAAGAAAACAAAACAAAAAGCAATTAAAAAAATTGGCAAATGATTTAAACATACACTTCACCAAAGAAGATATATGGTTAACAAACAAGCACATGAAAAAATGCTCCAACATTAGTAAGTAAGAAAATGCAGATTAAAACCACTGTGAGATACCATTACACATCTATTAAAATTAAAAAGACTGATTTTACCAAGTGTTAATGAGGACGTGTATGACCTGGAACTGTCATACTTACATTTGGTGGAAATTTAAAATGGTACAACCATTTTGGAAAATATTTTATTGGTGTCTTAAATATTAAGCATTCTCTTAATATATGATCTAGCTATTCCACTATTATGTATTTATATAAGAGAAATGAAAGCATATATCCATACAGATATGTATACACAAATGTTTCTAACAGTTTTATTTTCAATGGTCAAAAACTATAAACACTGGGAGCTCCTAAAAATCAAACACCTATGCTCATCTAAGGACTTCACCAAAAGAGTAAAAAGACCACCTACAGACTGGGAAAGAATATTCAGCTATGACATCTCAGACCAGCGCCTGATCTCTAAAATCTACATGATTCTGTCAAAACTCAACCACAAAAAGACAAAAAACCCAATCAAGAAGTGGGCAAAGGATATGAACACACATTTCACTAAAGAAGATATTCAGGCAGCCAACAGATACATGAGAAAATGCTCTCGATCATTAGCCATTAGAGAAATGCAAATTAAAACTACGATGAGATTCCATCTCACACCAACTAGACTGGCATTAATCCAAAAAACACAAAATCATAAATGTTGGAGAGGCTGCGGAGAGATTGGAACTCTCATACACTGCTGGTGGGATTGTAAAATGGTACAACTACTTTGGAAATCCATCTGGCGTTATCTTAAACAGTTAGAAATAGAACTACCATACAACCCAGAAATCCCACTCCTCGGAATATACCCTAGAGATACAAGAGCCTTCACACAAACAGACATATGCACACCCATGTTTATTGCAGCTCTGTTTACAATAGCAAAAAGCTGGAAGCAACCAAGATGTCCGTCAATGGATGAATAGGTAAATAAATTGTGGTATATTCACACAATGGAATACTACGCATTGATAAAGAACAGAGACGAATCTCTGAAACATTTCATAACATGGAGGAATCTGGAAGACATTATGCTGAGCGAAATGAGTCAGTTGCAAAAGGACAAATATTGTGTAAGACCACTATTATAAGATCTTGAGAAATAGAAAAAACGGAGAAGAACACATACTTTCGTGGTTACAAAGGGGGGAGTGAGGGAGGGAGGGAGAGGGTTTTTTATTGATCAATCTGTAGATAAGAAATGCTTTGGGTGAAGGGAAAGACAACACACAATACAAGGAAAGTCAGCCTAATTGGACTGGACTAAAAGCAAAGAGGTTTCCGGGATAAAATGAAAGTTTCAAAGGTCAGCGGAGCAGGGGCTGGGGTCTGGGGAACATGGTTTGAGGAGACTTCTAAGTCAACGGGCAAAATAATTCTATTATGAAAACATTCTGCATCCCACTTTGAATTGTGGCGCGTGGGGTCCTAAATGCCAACAAGCGGCCATCTAAGATACATTAATTGGTCTCAACCCACCTGGAGCAAAGGCAAAGGAAGAACACCAAGGTCACACGACAACTAAGAACCCAAGAGACAGAAAGGGCCACATGAACCAGAGACCTACATTACCCTGAGACCAGGAGAACTGTGCCCAGCCACAATCGATGTCTGCCCTGTCAGGGAGCACAACAGACAACTCCTGAGGGAGCAGGAGGCCAATGGGATACAGACCCCAAATTCTCATAAAAAGACCATACCTAATGATATGAATGCGACTAGAGGAATCCCAGAAACAATGCTCCCCAGAACTTCTGATGGCACAGGACAGGAACCATCCCCGAAGACAACTCATCAGGCATGAAAAGGACTGGTCAGTGGGGGGGAGAGAGATGCTGATGAAGAGCGAGCCAATTAAATTAGGTGGACACTGGAGAGTGTGTTGGCAACTCTTGACTGGAGGGGGGATGGGAAGATAGAGAGGGAAGATGGCAAAATTGGCACGAAACGAGAGACTGAAAGGGCTGACTCAATAGGGGGAGAGCAAGTGGGAGAAGGGAGTCAGATGTATGTAAACCTACATGTGACAGACTGATTGGAATGGTAAATGTTCACTTGAAGCTTAATAAAAATTAATTAAAAAAAAAAACAAACTATAAACAACCCAAAAGTCCATCAGTACATGAATGTATTAACAAACTGTGATATAGTGATACAATGGAATGTTACCCAGCAGTAAAAAGAACTGAAGTAATGATACACACTATAACATGGACAAATCTCTAAGTAATTATGCTGAGTGAATAAAAGCAGACAAAAGAAGAATACCTACCACATGACTGCATTTATGTAAAACTGTAAAGTGCAAAAAAAGAGAAGTATTCTACAGCATTGGAAAGCTGATCAGTGATTGCCTCAGCATGGGGAGAGGTGGGAGGGATGTCATGAAGAACCTTTTGGGGGTGGTGGATATGTTCATTAATCTGTGGTGATGATTTCATGGAAGTATTTTTTATATATATATCTAAACTTAACAAATCATATGCTTTAAAATAGGTAGACTTTATTTTACGTCAATTTTACCTCACTAAAGCTGTTTTTAAAAGTTCAAATTTTCAGCTTCTCCTGAAAAACTGGAAGCACTAGCAGCACTACATCTGCATGATTGTATGGCAATGGAAGTTGTCTCTTTTCCAAGAGTCACTTGCTCTGCAGTTTTCCATGGTCCTCTCACCTCTGTGTCCCGTATTCAGCTTTATTCATTTACTTGACCCTATTAGGAATTTGAATTTGTGACTACTGATAGACTTCTGGTTTTCTGTTACAAACAAAGGGATGTTAAGGGAAGTTTTCCCATCAATCTGAAGGGAGAAACCATCTAAATTCTGTAACTCTGTACACCCTTTCTGTTATTTGGTCCCAACTGATTTCCAGACCTATTTAACACTGCCTTCCTCAGCCTTTTTTTTTTTTTTTATCTCAGCACATGTATACAAAAAACTCAGTAATTTTTATTATTATTATTGTACTTTACATGAAGGTTTACAGAACAAACTAGCTTCTCATTAAACAGTACGCATGTTGTTTTGTGACACTGGTTACCAACCCCAGGACATGTCAATACTCTCTCTTCTTTTGACCCTGAGTCCCCTATTACCAGCTTTCCTCTCCCCTCCTGCTTTCTAGTCCTTGCCCCAGGGCTGCTGTGCCCCTTTAGTCCCGCTTTGTTTTATGGGCCTGTCTAATCTTTGGCTGAAGGGCGAACCTCAGGAGTGGCTTCATTACTGAGCTAAAAGGGTGCCTGGAGGCCATACTCTTGGGGTTTCTCCAGTCTCTGTCAGACCAGTAAGTCTGGTCTTTTTTTATGAGTTAGAATTTTCTTCTACATTTTTCTCCAGCTCTGTCTGGGACCCTCTGTTGTGATTCCTGACAGAGTAGTCAGTGGTGGTAGCCAGGCACCATCTAGTTGTACTGGACTCAGTCTGGTGTAGGCTGTGGTAGCTGTGGTCCATTAGTCCTTTAGACTAATCTTTCCCTTATGTCTTTAGTTTTCTTCATTTCCCTTGCTTCCAGTGGGGTGAGACCAATGGAGTATCTTAGATGGCTGCTTACAAGCTGTTAAGACCCAGACACTACTCACCAAAGCAGAATGTAGAACGTTTTCTTTATGAACTATGTTTTGCCAATTGAGCTAGATGTTCCCCAAGACCATGGTCCCCACAGCCCTTAGCCCAGTAATTTGGTCCCTCAGGGAGTTTGGATGTGTCTATGGGGCTTCCATGACCTTGCCTTGGACAAGTTGTGCTGGCTTCCCCAGTATTGTGTACTGTCTTATCCTTCACCTAAGTTACCACTTATATATTGTCTATTTAGTGAAAAGCTCAGTAATTCTTACGAGTATTACCCACATTCCCAAACAATCTGTATGTGCTGGATTTGCTTACTTAGCATGTTAAGCAAGGTCCATGTTTAAACCGTTAGCTAAGAGAGGATGGGAGAAAGAAAGGATTACCTTTAAACCCATGCTTTTTATATCTACCCAACAGTGATTGGACATCATTTCATGTCTCTCTGAGTATAAGGAGTGGTGGAAAGGAAAGAACCTTTGACAGAAAAATAATTTCTTACTATTCAGTGCAAGATGTAAGAGATTTAAAAATGAATGCCCAACAGAAAATCAGAGGTCATGAAAGTTATCATCAACCATTTCATCACTATGGGCCACCACAGGTGTGGTCCTACCCCAAGTGATGGGCCTGGTGATGCCCAAGTTCTCTTTATTGTCTTTTCTCATAAATCTTCAGATGGCAAAATATTGTCGAATCAACTCTTTAACTAGCTTTGTTGGGTCATTCCAAGTTTTAAACCATGTTCTGAATCTTTTTCTCCTGCAAAGTCACCCCAATTTTCTTCCTCATGTCTTTTTTTTTAATATTCTTGTTATTCACTTGCTTTCAAAGATAAAGCATAAATAACAACTATTATGAGAGTGTTAAATGGGCACAAGAGATTATTGAAATAAATATAAGACAATTATTACTTATATGCTTTGCATGTCTTCTTTAACTTATTTCAAATATTTTAATATTTGTAATAGTTTTACATTGTATACTCACAAATAAAACTTCTCATCCCATACTGGATTCAAGTTTCCAAAAATTGTTTTGGTCCTTCTTTTGTTCTTTCCAACCTGAACAGTAACGTATGGGTCACTTGACCCTGTTTTGTCTTTTGCCTGCAAGCCTTGAGCAGAAACCACTGGAACAAACCAAGACAAACAAAAAAAGATAATAGAGTAAGTACTATATAAGATCTATAGAATTATGAAGAAAAAAATTTCTATTACTTTGCCCCCTGGGTTTGTAGCTATATCCTCATTGCTTTCAGTCTCATGACAAACAGGACTTAAAGTTTTTTAAATAAAAGAATGAATACATCGAACAGTAAAATCTTCCATAGACTAATATTTGTTTTCACCTTTAACAAACATTACCTATATACATATGCATATATATATACAAGCGTATATTCAGACACGTAATAATGTATACATGTATAGAGAAAAAAAGGTGCACATATAACATGCAAAAAAGTCTGTGACTTAAAATAGATTTATGAGTTAGCAGTCAGTATTGAACAACTAAACCCGGTAAAAAGAAGCATCTTTATTTTGCCTTGTAAATACAGTACAAGTAAGGCAAGAGGCTTGGCAAATGTTAACATGATACATAGGGACTTGGAGTTAACAACACAAGTAACTTCGGAAGTTCAAATTACTAGACATCACTAAACTCAAATTGCTTGACTCACACAGATGGATGAGGGATATTGAACTAGGAGTAAGTAAAGTGGTACTTGTTTTCTCATTAAAAAAAAAGTGACTGAAGAGACTTTTTTTTTTTCTTTACCTGTAATAGTTATTTTTGCTGACCAGTTAGATGTCCCATCCAACACACTCTGTTTGGCTGCCTTTGTGTACTGCACAAAATCTTCCTTAGAAATCTGAAACATTTCCTGAATTACTGCAAACACTTCTGGCCTGTTTTTCTCTCTGATCTTCATTCTTTCCTTCATGGCTGTAATGATGGTCTGAGTCTTGTCTTCAGCACCATGCTTAGAACTCTTTTCTGCTGCTCCTGCAATGGAAAAAAAAATGATGGTGTCGTGAATGTGTGTGTGGTTACTTTTTGATACTCCAAGGGAAGGAGAAAAAGAAGAAGCACAATGAGAATGAATGAATGATTTCATCCTGAAGAGTCAGGGTGGCTTTCTTGGAAAAAAATTAGGATAATATGTTACCACCCTGAGATTCAGAAGAATTTTTTTTTTTTTTGTATCATGAGGCAAATGATTTGAGCACCAGATCCCCAGTTTTCTTACTCTATTACTGGACTGAATCCGGAATTGTATAAATATTTGCTCTGAAATTTTAAAAAGAAATTTTAAAAACAACAAAATAATTTACCCATCAAATGTGTTATATTTTATGTTTACTCAATAACTAACCAAAAAAAAAAAGAAATAAGAAATAAATTGGATGTAAATGGCAAATGTCACTAGGAAATCTATATTTCAAATATCCGTGTTTATCCAAAGTACCTGATTATCTTTGTTGATGGAATTTTTAATAATTAAATGAAGCTGGATTATATTAAGAAGAATGAGGTATCCAGACTGGAAGAAGACTCATTAACAACTTGTGATACACAGATGGCACAATCTTGCTTGATAAAAGTGAAGAGGACTTGAGGCAGTTACTGATGAAGATCAAAGACTACAGTCTTCAGTACAGATTACATCTCAGCAAAAGAAAACAGAAATCCTTGTAACTGGACTAATAAGCAATATCATGATAAACAGAGAAAAGATTAAAGTTGCCAAGGATTTCACTTTACTTGGATCCACATTCAATGCCCAAGGATGAATCAGCCAAGAAATCTAATGACATATTGCACTGGGTAAATCTGCTGCAAAAAAAAAACCTCTTTAAAATGTTAAAAGATGTCATCTTGAGGACTGAGGTATGCCTGATCCAAGCCATGGTATTTTTAGTTGCCTCATATGGATGCAAAACTTGGACAATGAATGTTGCTATTGTTAGGAGCCATCAAGTCAGTTCTGACTCATAGCAACCATTTGCACCAAGAACGAAACAGTGCCCAGCCCTGTGCCATGCTTACAATCATTGTTATGCTTAAGACCATTGTTGCAGCCACTGTGTCAATCCACCTCATTCAGTGTCTTCTCTTTTCCGCTGACCCTGTACTTTACCAGGCATGATGTCCTTCTCCAGGGACTGATCCCTCCTGACACCATGTCCAAAGCATGTAAGGCGCTATCTCACCATCCTTGCTTCTAAGGAGCATTCTGGTTGTACTTCTTCCAAGTCAGATTTGTTTGTTCTTTTGGCAGTCCATGGTATATTCAATATTCTTCTCCAACGCCACAATTCAAAGGTGTCCATTCTTCTTCAGTCTTCCTTATTCATTGTCCAGCTTTCACATGCATATGATGTGATTGAAAATACCATGGCATGGGTCAGGCACACCTTAGTCTTCAAAGTGACATCTTTGCTTTTCAACACTTTAAAGAGGTCCTTTGCAGCAGATTTGCCTAATGCAATGCATCATTCGATTTCTTGACTGCTGCTTCCATGGGTGTTGATTGTGGGTCCAAGTAAAATGAAATCCTTGTCAACTTCAATCTTTTCTCCGTTTATCATGATGTGGCTTACTGGTCCAGTTGTGAGGATTTTTGTTTTCTTTATGTTGAGGTGCAATCCATACTGAAGGTTGTGGTCTCTGATCTTCATCAGTAAGTGCTTCAAGTCCTCTTCACTTTCAGCAAGCCAGGTTGTGTCATCTACATAACGCGGGTTGTTAATAAGTCTTCTTCCAATCCTGATGCCTCGTTCTTCTTCATATAGTCCAGCTCTTTAGGTTATTTGCTCAGCATACAGATTGAATAGGTATGGTGAAAGGATACAACCCTGACGCACACCTTTCCTGATTTTAAACCACTCCGTATTCTGTTGTTCTGTCTGAACAACTCTCTCTTTATCTATGTAAAGGATCCTTATAAGCACAATTAAGTGTTCGGGAATTCCCATTCACAGCAATGTTGTCCATAATTTGTTATGATCCACACAGTCAAGTGACTTTGCATAGTCAATAAAACACAGGTAAACATCTTTCTGGTATTCTCTCTTTTCAGCCAGGGTCCATCTGACATCAGCAATGGCATCCCTCATTCTACGTCCTCTTTTGAATTCAGCCTGAATTTCTGGAAGTTCCTTGCTGATATACTGCTGCAGACGCTTTTGAATAATCTTCAGAAAAATTGTGCTTGCCTGTAATATTAACGATATTGTTCAATACTTTCCACATTTAGTTTGATCACCTTTCCTGGAAATAAGGATAAATATGGATCTCTTCCAGTTGGTTGGCCAGGTAGCTGTCTTCCAAATTTCTTGGCATAGACGAGTGAGCACTTCCAGTGCTGCATCCGTTTGTTGAAACATCTCAGTTGATATTTCGTCAATTCCTGGAGCCTTGTTTTTCACCAATGCCTCCAGCACAGCTTGGACCTCTTCCTTCAGTACCATCACTTCCTGATCATATGCTACCTCGTGAAATAGTTGAATGTTGACCAATTCTTTTTGGTATAATGACTCTTCTTTTGACGCTTCCTGCATCGTTTAATATTTTTCCCATACAATTCTTCACTATTGCAACTCGAGACTTGAATTTTTTCTTCAGTTCTTTCAGCTTGAGAAATGCTGAGCATGTTCTTCCCATTTGGTTTTCTATTTCCAGCTCTTTGCACATGTCATTATAATGCTTTGTCTTCTCAACGCATCATTTGAAATCTTCTGTTCAGTTCTTTTACTTCATCATTTCTTCCTTTTGCTTTAGCTGCTTGATGTTCAAGGGTAAGTTTCAGAGTCTCTTCTGATGTTCATTTTGGTCTTTTCTTTTTCTCCTGTCTTTTTAATGACCTTCTGCATTCTTCATGTATAATGTCCTTGATGTCATTCCACAACTCGTCTGGTCTTTGGTCATTAGTGTTCAACATGTCATATCTGTCCTTGAGATGGTCTCTAAATTCGAGTGAAATATGCTCAAGGTCATACCTTGGCTCTCGTGGACTTGCTTTAATTTTCTTCAGTTTCAACTTAAATTTGCCTATGAGCAGTTGATGGTCTGTTCCACAGTCTGCCCCTGGCCTTGTTCTGACTGATGATATTGAGCTTTTCCATCATCTCTTTCCACAGATGTAGTTGATTTGATTCCTGTGTATCCCATCTGGCAAGGTCCATGTGTTTAGTCACCGTTTATGTTGGTGAAAAAAGGTATTTGCAATGAAGAAGTCGTTGGTCTTCAAAATTCTATCATTCAATCTCCGGCATTGTTTCTATCACCAAGGCCATATTTTCCGACTACTGATTCTTCTTCTTTGTTTCCAACTTTTACACTCCAATCACCAGTAATTATCAATGCATCTTGATTGTACATTCGATCAATTTCAGACTGCAGAAGTTGGTAAAAATCTTCAATTTCTTCATCTTTGGCCTCAGTGGTTGGTATGTAAATTTGAGTAATAGTCGTATTAACTGGTCTTCCTTGCAGGCATATGGATATTATCCTATCGCTGACAGCATTGTACTTCAGGATAGATCTTGAAATGTTCTTTTTGATAATTAATGCAATACGATTCCTCTTTAAGTTGTTGTTCCCAGCATAGTAGGCCATATGATTGTCTGATTCAAACTGGCCAATACCAGCCCATTTCAGCTCACTAATGCCTAGGATTTCGATGTTTATGCATTCCATTTCATTTTTGACGATTTCCAATTTTCCTGGATTCATACTTTGTACATTCCACTTTGAGATTATTCATGGACATTTGCAGCTGTTTCTTCTCAATTTGAGTCATGCCACATCAACAATGAAGTTCCTGAAAGCTTGGCTCCATCCATGCCATTAAGGTCGACTCTACTTTGAGGAGACAGCTCTTCCCCAGTTGTCTTTTGAGTGCCTTCCAACCTGGGAGGCTCATCTTCCGGCACTATATCAGACAATGTTCTGCTACTATTTATAAAGTTTTCACTGGCTAATTCCTTTCAGAAGTAGACTTCTGGGTCCTTCCTCCTAGTCTGTCTTCGTGTAGAAGCTCAGCTGAAACCTGTGTGCCATGGGTGACCCTGCTGGTATCTGAATACCAGTGCCATAGCTTCCAGCATCACAGCAACACACAAGCCTCCACAGTACGACAAACTGGCAGACACATGGGGAGACAATGAATAAGGTTACCAAAAAAGAATTGACATATTTGAATTATAGTGCTGGGGAAGAAAATTGAATATACCATAGACTGACAGAAGAACAAACAAGTCTATCTTGGAAAACTTACAGTCAGAATGCAAGGATGGTGGGGCTTTGTCTTGCTTACTTTGGTCATGTTATCACAAGGGGCCAATCCGTGGAGAAGGACATCATGTCATAAAGTAGAAAACCAAAACAAAACCCATTGCTGTTGAGTTGATTCCAACTCAAAGCGACCCTATAGGGCAGAGTAGAACTGCCCCATAGGGTTTCCAAGGAACCGCTGGTGGATTCAAACTGCCAACCAGAGCCCCTCATGAAGTAGAGGGTCAGCGAAAAAGAGGCAGACCTTCAACAAAATGAACTGACACAGTGGCTACAGAAATATTTTCAAATATAGCAGTGATTGTAAGGATGAAGCAGGACTGGAACATTTAGGAAGCTTTAAGTAAAGAGAATAAAAGCTCATTTACCAATGTCTACAAGAGCAGTTACTGCTGGGACCATGCATTTTTTGGCACAGAGGCAACTGAGATGTCATGAAAATGATCAAAAGATGTGTTCATAGCTAGTAATTGTTCCAATTTTCATCTACATGATTGTAAAAGCATTGCCCAATTTCTATCATGATTTTTTCAGAAATTGGCATACCAATATCTCATGGAATATTGTGGAGACTAAAGGGGATAATTTAGCTACACAATTCTTACAACAAAAGATATCCTCAGTAATATCCTTTGAATATAATTGTGTGAATGTTAAGCCCAATTTAAGTCAATAGAAGCTAAGACAAAAGAGGAACATCAAATATTAACTTTCCTTATGATAAACTCATACACAAGTTGACATCAAGAATTTAGCGAAAATCTTGATTTATTTGGAAGTATAACATTGTTTCCTATAGTGGGGAGGAGAGGGGAACAACTTTCATAATAGCCAGGGTGTGATTAGAAGAAACTAAAAGAGATGAATACTGTAATCGTAGAAAGAGCAGATTACCTGTCTTTATTTTTAACCTTTGGGGACTTAAATCACATAAAATGAAAAAGAAATAATAAAATGAATTAATTCTTTTTAAAGTAATTTGAAAGGACAGTACAAATGTCTTGAAACCTGTTGCCATCGAGTCAGTCCCCACTCACAGCAACCCTATGTACAACAGACCAAAACACAGCCCATCCCTATGCCATCCTCACAATCATTGCTGTATTTGAGCCCACTGTTGCAACCACTGTGTCAAGCCATCTGATTAAGGATCTTCCTCTTTTTTGCTGACCCTTTACATTACCAAGCATGCTGTCCTTCTCTGAAGACTGGTCCCTCCTGATAACATGTCCAAAGCACGTGAGCCAAAGACTTGCCATCCTCGCTTCCAAGGAGCACCTTGGCTATACTTCTTCCAAAGCAAACTTGTTCGTTCTTCTGGCAGTCCCTGCTATATTCAATAATCTTTGCCAACACCATAATTCAAAGGCATCAGTTCTTCTTGGATCTTCCTTATTCACTGTTCAGCTTTCATATACATATGAGGTGATTGAAAATTCATGGCTTAGGTCAGGCACACCTTAGTCTTCAAAGTGACATCTTTTCAACATTTTAAGGAGATCTTTTGCAGCAGATTTGCCCAATGCAATATGTCCCTTCACTTCTTGACTGATGCTTCCATGGGCACTGCTTGTGCATCCAAGTAAAATTAAATCCTTGACTACTTTAATCTTTTCTCCATTTATCATGATGTAGTTTATTGGTCCAGTTGTGAGGATTTTTGCTTTCTCTATGTTGAAGTGTAATCCATAGTGAAGGCTGTAGTCTTTGCTCTTAATCAGAAAGTACTTCCAGTCCTCTTGACTTTTAGCAAGGAATGTTGTGTCATCTGCAAAATGTAGGTTGTTAATGAGTCTTCCACCAATCCTGGTGCCGTGTTTGTCTTCATATAATCCAGTTTCTCTGATTCTTTGCTCAACATAAAGATTGAATAAGTATGGTGAAAGGATACAACCCTGATGCACACCTTTCCTGACTTTAAAACGGGCAGTATCCCCTGGTTCTGTTCCAATGACTGCCTCCTGGTCTATATACACATCCTGCATGAGCACAATTAAGTGTTCTGGAATTCCCGTTCTTCGCAATGTTGTCCATAATTTGTTATGATCCACACAGTCGAATGCCTTTGCATAGTCAATAAAACACAGGTAAACATCCTTCTGGTATTCTCTGCTTTCAGCCAAGATCCATCTGACATCAGCAGTGGCATACCTCATTCTATGTTCTCTTCTGAACCAGCTTGAATTTCTGGCAGTTCCCTGTCGATGTACTGCTGCAACTGCTTTTGAATGATCTTCAGCAAAATTTTACTTGTAATGTTAATGATATTTTTCCATAATTTTGGCATTCTGCTGGATCACCTTTCTTTGGAATGGGCACAAATATATATCCCTTTCACTTAGTTGGCCACATGGCTGTCTTCCAGATTTATTGGCAGAGATGAGCTAGCACTTCCAGCACTGCATCTGTTTGTTGACACATCTCAATTGGTATTTCATCACTTCCTGAAGCCTCATTTTTCACCAATGTCTTCAGTACAGCTTGGACTTCTTCCTTCAATACCATCTGCTCTTGGTTATATGCTACCTCCTGAAATGGTTTAACATTGACAAATTGTTTTGGGTACAGTTTTTACCCTGTGTATTCCCTCCATCGTCTTCTTATGCTTCCTGCATTGTTCAGTACCTTCCCCATAGAATCCTTCAAAATTGCAACTTGAGGCTTGAATTTTTTCTTCAGTTCTTTAAGCTTGAGAAACGCCAAGCATGTTCCTCCTTTTTGGTTTTCTAACTACAGGTCTTTGCACATTTCATTATAGTATTTTACTTTGTCTTCTTGAGCTGCCCTTTGAAATCATCTGTTCAGCTTTTACTTCATCATTTCTTCCATTCACTTTAGCTACTCTATATTCAAGAGAAAGTTTCAGAGTCTCTTCTGATATACATTTTGTTCTTTTGTTTTTTTCCTGTCTTTTTAATGACCTCTTGCTTTCTTCATGCAGGATGTCCTTGATGTCATTCCACAACTCTTCTGGCCTTCAGTCACTAGTGTTCAATGCATCAAAACTATTCCTGAGATAATCTTTAAATTCAGGTGAGATACACTCAAGGTCATACTTTGGCTCTAGTGGACTTGTTATAATTTTTTTCAACTTCAACTTGAACTTGCATATGAGCAGTTTATGGTTTGGTCTGCATTTGGCCCCTGGTCTTGTTCTGTTTGATGATATTGAGCATTTTCATGGTCTTTTTCCACAGATGTAGTCCATTTGATTCCTGTATTTTCTATCTGGTGAGGTCCATGCGTATAGTCACAGTTGATGTTGGTGAAAAAAAGGTATCTGCAGTGAAGAAGTTGTTGGTCTTGCAAAATTCTATCTTGCAATATCCTGCATTGTTTCTATCACCAAGGCCGTATTTTCCAACTACCGAGCCTTCTTCTTCTATTTCAACTTTCATATTCCAAACACCAGCAATTACCAATGCATCTTGATTGCATGCTTCATCAATATCAGACTGCAGAGGTTGATAAAAATCTTCAATTTTGGCATTAGTGATTGGTGCATAAATTTGAAAGCCATATTAACTGCCCTTCCTTGTAGGCGCATGACCATGAATTTGTTTTACTGTGGCGGCTTGTGTGTTCCTGTGGTACTGGAAGTTTTGCCACTGGCATTTCAAATACCAGCAGCGTCTCCCTTGGTGGACAGGTTTTAGCAGAGCTTCCAGACTAAAACAAAATAAGAAGAAGGACTTGGCGATCTACTTCTGAAAAAACTTGGCCACTGGTAACCTTATGAACAGCAGCAGAACATTGTCTTATATAGTGCCGCAAAGGGAGCCCATCAGGTTGGAAGGCATTCAAAATACAACTGGGGGAGAATTGCCTGCTCAAATTAGAGTTAACCTTAATGATGTCGATGGAGTTAAGCTTTTGGGACCTTCATTTGCTGATGTGGCACAACTCAGAATAAGAAAAAACAGCAGCAAACCTCAATTAACAGTGGGAACATGGAATGTACGAAGTATGAATCTAGGAACATTGGTAGTCGTCAAAAATGAAATGGAACCCATAAAGATTGATATCCTAGGCATTAGTGACCTGAAATGGACTGCTATTGACCATTTTGAATCAGACAATCATATGGTCTACTATGCTGGGAATGACAAATTGAAGAAGAATGGCATAACATTCATCATCAAAAGGAAAATTTCAAGATCTATCCTGAAGTTCAAAGCTATCCATGATAGGGTAATATCCATGTGACGCCAACATCTAAGCAACTATTATTATTGTGGCTATTACTGCCCCCGAGGGCTTTAGGAAAGAGTGTTAGAGTCCCTGGAATTAAACTTTATGTTTTTTTCTAATTTCAGGGAGAGCTCAGCTAACTATTACCTACACAAAAAATGCTCACTGAAGCAATGGCTACCAACTTAAAAGCTAGAATGTGAAGTGATTCTTCATCCAAAGAAATCAATATTGTCCTTAAAACTGACTCTTGGATAATTTGACAATTAGCTTCAAAATCTTTCACCTCTGATCTTGATGTTGGAGTAAAGAATCTACTCTAGTATGTACAGACAACAGACAGACCCATTAGCTGCAATATTGTTAATCTAAGAAGATCAGGTTAACTGAGAATTATATTTAAGCTTTTTATCTGTTATTTCTAGAAAAGATCTGTAGCTATATTATTTTTACTTTTACGTTTGTTGTGTGAATGAAAGAAAATGATTCAGCTTAGATTTATTTAGCTCAGAGATCAAGACAAATTCATAATTACGTTTTTGTCACTCATCTGCAAGTATTTTTCATTGCCCTATTATTTATCAAACCCACATTCCTCTTTTTATTTTTCTAATCAAATGATTTCTTAAATAGTTGCAACTTGTCATGTATTTTAAGCCCTTTGGTTTTATTATTTTCCTTCAGCTTTCTCCTGTTTATCTCAAAGTCATAGAGATAACATTAAATTTGCATTTATATGAGTCTCCCTTCACAACGTGTGGTAGAAGGTCTAGTAGCATCACTGAAGTACAGTAATATGCAATGCAGAGATCACCAATAAATGAAATCAAAAGAGATAATGTACAGGAAAGGCGCTTAGTAAAGTATAATGCATTATCCAACTGGAATGGATGCATCATTATTACTTTTAAAAATAATTAATTGATAGATCAAACAATAAAATTATGCACAAGAAAACTGCAAGAAAGTAAAACCCTAGACAGAGGCAAACTTATGCCACACAGTTCCCTTCCACATCAATTAATGGGACAACCAATTAACCAGAACCCTTCATTTTTCTTAAGTTTTTATTTATTATTCAAAACATCTAAATTTCAAATGAAACATTCATTCACAATTTCACCACCCTTACACATCAACTATTTACAATTTTAGTGTTTCTTCTAAATAATTACCTACATACATATAACAACCACAACATTCTCCCTTGGTCTCTGTGCCTTCTCTTTCCTATTTTTCTCAACAGCTATTCCAAAACATTTCTACTCTCTTCAAGTCACCTACCTCACCCTCATTATCCTCTTTGTCAGCATATGATCTGATCTCCTACTTAACAGAAAATAGAGGCCTTCTAAACTCACTGACCACATTTTCTCCTCTTCTCTCCTCTCCTAGGGAGGAAAAAAAAAAAAAAAAAATCTGATTTGTAGGATTAGCACATTTCCATGGTGTAAATTCTACCGTGACTGATTTCAAGCATCTGTCTCACAAAATTGTTGAATATTTAAAATTAACACTGACATAGCTACCTGTATTCGAGTCTCATGCTAGTCTATAAGGCTGTATTAAATGTGTATTTCAAGTATTTAGCAGTGTTTAGAAAATGCCATATACTCTATAAACAGAAACAAGAAGATGTTTCTTAGCAGAGCCTGAGATAAAATAATTACTACAATTGAGTATTTATTTGGCTCTGAGTATAATGTAATGTGTTATGAACTTTTAGCAAACTCTGACACTAAGACCACAATCCTGGGATAAGCAAGACTAAGTTCAATGTAAAATGATGAGCATGCTGTGGAATACACCCTAGCCAGAGAACAAAATATATTTGGCCCTTGGCTTCTGATTTGGAATTCTCAGAGAAAAAAGGCTATGTGCCTATCACTAAAAAGAAATCACTAGAAGGCAGAATTTGGTTGGCCTATATATACATGTATACATAAAAAAAACCCTGGTGGTGTAGTGGTTAAGTGCTATGTCTACTAATCAAAAGGTCAGCAGTTTAAATCCACCACGCACTCCTTGGAAACTCTATGGGGCAGTTCTACTCTGTCCTACAGGGTTGCTATGAGTAGGGATTGACTCGACGGCAGTGGGTTTTTTTTTAACATATACATGCATTTAATAATCAGCATAAAAAAAGAGAATACATGCAAATATAAATGGAAGAAATACATCAAGAAAATCTCTTAAACATGGCAAAAGACCATAGTGGCTAACGATGCTTTGGGTATAAAAACAGATAGTCTTGTGTGTGAATCTTGGTCTAACTATGGAAACTTAGGATAGTTACTTTATCTCTCTAAGTCTTAGGTTCCTCTTCTGGAAAAAAAAAGAAAAACAATTGCAGTGCCTTCCTTAATAAGGTAACTGAGAAGATTAAATGAGACAATGCATATAGCTTCAATAAGAATAATTGAATAAATATATTTCAGAATGTCAAAAAAGTGAAGATATAGGCATTTATTAAAGAATTCCACACTAACAGGGAATTTCAGGGGTTTGAGCTTCTTAATTACTTGACCTATGAAGCAACTCCTTGAAAAATCTCCCATGGACAGGATCTGTCACATGCTTTAGAACACTGATATTCTATAGCTATTTTGATGGGGACCAGTGAAATTCTTAAAGATAAAAGAAAATAGAATTCAAAGAAACTGGAGAAAATCATTTGCTTTTTGGACACCCGTAAACCGTTGTCTGTGCCTGAGGCTGGTGGACCCAGAGGAGGTACGTGGTTAACATCCATGGAATGTATGCAGAGAGTCCGACACGAGGCATCTGAATATTCCTTTCTCTCTCTAGCCATGTCTAGCATAGAAATGTGTCTTTACTGCTTTTCTTTTCTTTGGCAGTAAGATCATGTAGGTGGGTCTACTTTTGGTGCCTCTCTGTTTTTCTTTCCTATGAAATCATGTAGGTGGGCATGTAGTTGGTGTTTTCCTCCCTTTTCTTTAGTTGCTCTACATTCAAGATAATCGACCCTCTTTTTTAAACATGCCTCCAATCTTTTCAAGGGGTAGACCCCCAACTCCCCCAATCCATAAGTCATCTGTCTCCTTTTTCTTATAAAATCAAAGCCACACACCTCACACGATTTCTTGCAAACAACAAAGGACTTATGTTTAAGGGTAACTGGGGGAGCACAGATCTAACATAGTATCAAATCCCACTCCTGAAGACAGCCCAGCCATTGACAGTGGGAGAATGTAGGCAGGTAGCCACCTTTCAAGGAACTACTAGCTTCTATAAAGGACTTCATTGCCAATAAACAAAGCCAAAAAAAACAAAACCAAATACCTTTTCTCTTCCTCTACCTATGCTATCCCCACTATATTCAATCATCCCATTATTACTAAATGCAAAAATTTAAAACAACTTTAGGAAATGTCTGCATATTTAAAAAATACAAAATCAAGAACACATTCTCATTATTACGTGTTAAAGCCACTACCTCTAATAAGCATATTGATTTTTTAGAGACTTCTTAATCACTAAAGGGTCAAAAATTATCTATAATGATTAGGTAAACAAATGACTAATCAATAAAGTGTTAAATTTTCAAAAAAAAATTGACTTTGAGAAGAAGAGAAAAAAGGGAGAAATGGAAGGAAGAAATATATTTATTCAATGTTTAAAATGTTAGAGCTTGTCTTCATATTCTTTTAAAGAAAAACACACAAACAAAAAAACTATTCTACACACAATAAAGCAAAAACAGTCTCTGACACCATGAACTTGGCTGTCACCTACAAAGAATTCCCAGTGCTGTTAGAAGCTGACCTGGTGCTCCCACCTGGGCCGTGTCATTCTCCTGTTGTATGTCAGCAATCTCATGAACATCAGTCTCAGACAAGGGTACCCTGTGACCATGCTGAAGTGAGACAAAATAAGATCACTTCATAATTTTGTCTAAGCACAAAGACAGGGTCACTGTACAAACCGTAACATACCAAACATCCCCTTTCCCAGCTAATATGTATGGTTGCTGCTTCTTTAACAACTGCGGCTATAGCATCGCTCTCATCTTCCCTCTTTCTAGATAACATTTATTAAGACAGTCATAGAATGTCCTCACTTCCACACAACACCCAGGCCAGACTAAGCTTCTGCTTTCTCTGAGACGCCCTATGGCTCAACTCTGGCGTGCATTCTCCCTCACAACAATGAGTGATAAGCCCGACTTTTCAAACTGCAGGTATGTTCCTGGTGATCTCTGGCTGGGGGGCATTGACAAGCATTATTATCTTTTCACACATGAGGAAAGTGATGCCCTGAGAGGTTTTTAAAAATCTCCCTACTGGCAGGATTAGAAACCAGATCTTTCTCAAGTAGCTCAAGTCTACCAAAAAAAAAAAAAAAACTGATATTCATCGCATATGTTATATGCTATTATGTAAGATACACCCACCCTCTTTATCCTCCTTTATTAGCCTACCCCAACACCTGAGAATATTCCATTATAAGTTCATTCCTTTAGGTTTAGGAACTGGCCATTGTGTTCAGGTAACTTATTAAATACTGATTCCAGTTTTACCAGGATTAATTTATTGGGTCATTTCACTCTTAGTCTTTTTGGAACGTCAATGCATTAAGTATGTTGTGATAGAGGTGTTGGTGTTTGAGGATATACTCCAAGATAGATGGATTGGCCATAGAGGGCAGCCCTCGAGGAGTCATCATGACAGCAATCTCTGAGAAGCCAAGGTCTAGACAGTTTGGAATGTCTAAAACACAGGTGCAACACATAGGAAAATGGGAAAATGCTAAAAGCAAAATTCAACAACTTCCCATTTTTCCTGTAGGACCAACTTTACATATTTCCTTATAAGTTAAGAAAAAGCACTAGGCTGGGAGTTCAGAGACCTGTGTTCTAACCCTGCCTGTGTGATCCACTTGATTCTTTTTGTCAAGACACTAAATTTCTAGAAGTTAATAAAATCAGTAGATTGGATTCAAGGTCTCAAAGCCTCCCCTGATAGTCTGTTTTTATGGAAAGATGATCTTCAAACCATTATAGGCCATTTCTAATTGTAGTTCTCTTGCCCTCATTAATTGTTTAACCAACATTTATTGAGCAACTGTTGTGACTACATGTGTGACAAGCTCTGGAAAAATAAAAAACACGGTCCTACTCTACAGCACTAGATACACAGAGTACTACTTCTAAGCATTCATTACATAAACGTATTTTGTATGATTGGAGTTGAAAGAATAGAATGTCAAGAGTTTCCATGATTTGTGTTCACATCTGTTCATCTGAGTTAATTCTAGAAAGTAAAGTTGAGGCCAGAGACACATATTACTTTCTTTCTAGCTCTGAAAACCCAGAATAAAGTTCCCACTCACAGTCGCCTGCTCAATAAATAAAAATAACTGACTGTCTTAAAATATCATGGTTACAGAATGTGGTACTCGGAATACAAAGAAAGAGGAATCAATATCTAATTTACAGGTAGGAGTATACTAACAAAATTTTATTAATGTTATGAATTTGCAGTTGCTTATATTAGAACATATAACCTTAACATGGAAACCCTGGTGGTGTAGTGGTTAAGTGCTATGACTGCTAACCAAAAGGTCGGCAGTTCAAACCCACCAGGGACTCCTTGGAAACTCTATGGGGCAGTTCTACTTTGTCCTATAGGGTCACTATGAGTCAGAATCAACTTAACAGCAATGAGTTTGGTTTTTTTTTTTTTAAGCTTAACATCTTTTTTTTTTTAACATGAGGAGCCCTGGTGGTCGGACTGTTAAGCACTCAGCTGCTAACTGAAAGGTTGGTGATTCAAACCCACCCAGAGGCTGTACGGGAGAAACACCTGGTGATCTGCTCCTGTAAAGATTACAGCCTAGAAAACCCTATGGGGCAGTTCTACTCTGTCACTTACAGTCACTATGAGTCATAATTGACTGATGGCACCTAACAACTACAACAACAAGGTTAATGTAACATCAGTGGGTAAAATACAGAAGCAAAGAACACATCTTACAAAATGCAGCTCCTCTGGACTTTTGGTAGAATGCTTTCTCACCTTATGCAGGTACTTGAAATTTCCAGTTAAGAATTAAAATTAAGCAGAATGTTTATTCAGTGAGGCTCTGGGATTCCTTCTCTGGAGATGTGTAAGGAAGTATAGACCAGTTGGGTTAGGTAGCGTGATTATTTGCACATTTTTCTAATTTCTATAGTTGTCTCTTTTTCACTTTGAAAAGAAAATCAAGGAAATTATTTTTACATATAATCTCTCTTTTATTTATATCTCATTCTGCACACACACAACACTCACCAGATTCAACACACATGGTTCCTATCTTTTTCCTAGGTGAAAACTGCCACTGCAACTGCTATAACAGGTTTCTATAGGTTATATTAATATTATTCAGGGTCATGAACCTGCTCCTTCTTTAGCCAATTATTCCACAACAATATGTGTTTTTCTTTTTCCAGAAAGAAGAGTGTCTTTGTAAATGGTAGGGCACAAATGAATTCATTTAAGAAAAACCAGGTGGACTCTGGTGCTGCCACTGGTTCGGAACCAAGATGGGAAGAATAAATCAGTTCTCTTTTCTCAAAGATTACCCTCTCAGTTTCCCTGTACCGCCTCTGCTCCTACTCACCTCCTATCAGCCTTGGGCCAGGAAGGCAGTGAAATGTAGGAACTACCACCAAGTAGGAGCCCTGGTGGCACCAGTGGTTAAGCATTTAGCGGCTAACAAAGAGGCTGGCAGTTCAAATCCACCAGCTGCTCCTTGGAAACCCTATGGGGCAGTTCTACCCTGTCCTGTAGTGTCACTGTGAGTCGGAATCAACTTGATGGCAATGGGTTTGGTTTTTGGTTTATCACCAAGTAAAATCAGCTACAGAGGAGTTGAGATGAGGCTGTTTGGGGTATCTATTTGGCATTTTCGTGCACCTCTAAACCTACAAGAAAGCAGTGAGTGGGTTTTTAGATTTACCTGATCTAATTCCACTTGACTGCAAGTATGCAAGTCACACACCCAATACTTGATGGGAATGAAATACCAAACTCAAATCAATTTGAAGTAACTTTACATACTCTCACTTCTGCACGGGTAATTGGTTAGACCACATGTGGAGTGTTTTTTTTTGTTTGTTCATTCTGTTTTTTCTTTTCTTTAATTCTCTGTGTGCATGTGATGACAAAGGCAATACCTTCAGAAAAGAGTCAGCAAAATAATGAGGGGTCTAGAAGCCTGAAGAAAATTAAAAAAATATCTTTAAGTATTTGGGAAACTGTCATATACAAAGTAAGAAGATTTATTAAATATTTTTTCCAGTGGTAAGATTTGGTTTAAGGGGTGAAAGTTACTCCGAGGAAGACCTTGGTTCAAATTTTAATTTATAGCTAGAATTTTCTAATGCTGAATTAAGATGCCAATCAAGATATTAAATTTTCCCTGGAGATATTCAAGCAGAGACTGAATGACCATTTGGAAAAGGAAATCATAGAACCTTCTTACATTTACAGGAGGCTGAATTAGCTATGCCTTCTAGCTCTGATTTCTCTTAATTTTTTTTTTCTTTCCTTTTCTTCAGTGTTGGCATACATTAAGGTATCCTCACACAAGATGTCTCCATTGCAAATTTCTGGCTTAAACCAAATGATAAGAAAATTTTCTTTAAAAAAGTCACTGAGTTTGTAGGGAGAGTACAAAATTTCAGCAACTGTTATTGTGGGAAGTGGTGAAGCTGAATTTAGAAACCTGCAAACCCTCTGCGTTTAATGAGAGTGTGTATTTTAGCAGAAAAGTGAGGAGGAGTTTTTAAAGAAAATACCCCCTTCCCGGGGCATACACAGCACCCTCATTGTTCTGCACTATTTTTGACTCTTCCAATTTACATGTGCATTTCAATGGATAACCTCAATGAAAAATTTGGATTGCCTAATTTATTTAACCAATATCAAATAATGCATATGAAAATGGTTCTAAAGTTGAATGAATGGGTATCAGCTCTCCTCTCTGAAAGACTGAAAGATGAAAGAGATCATTTCTTTGGTATGATCTGCATAATTTTTTCTCTAAAAGATTCAAGCCATTTGTTTTGAGATGACGTTTTTCCTATTTTCTCAAACCTCACAGTTCTAATATGACTTTTTTTTTAAGACGGCTATTTACAATTCATTTTTTAAACAAGTAAATTGGATATTTGATTTTGATACTTTGCAAGTAAATTGGGTGAGTAATAATGAGCCAACCTCCCTTCCTTTAGGTAGTCATTCTAAAATATAATTTTTATTTTTCAAAGAAGGGATACTACTTCCTTTGCTAAGTAAATGTATTCATTACCTTTAACACAACCTCGATCTGATCTGATTGTATAGTGAGAATACTAATCAGTTGGAGACAACTATAAAATGTATTTGACCATGACTACAACAAGCCAGGTGTGACAATATTTCTGATTTAATCTTTATTTTGACATTTTTCTCTGCCTCCCTCAATTTTAGCCAATTCACATATTTAGATTGAGCGCATCATATAAACAGTAAATAGAGGGGACAATGTTTAGATGTAAAAAAACATTGTTTTCAAATGAAGATCCATGTTTATATAAATTTCATTTGCAGTTGTTGCTTAGTGCTTTGAGGTCAACCAAAACAAAAACAAAAAACCAAACCCCTTTCTGACCTTTTGGTTAACAACCGAGCTCTTAACCACTGAGCTACTAAGGCTCTCTTGAGGTTGACAGGCATGGCCAAACAAACATATAACAGTGAAAAGTCGATAATTTTAGAGTATGAAGTTTTGATATTTCTGGACCTCATCTTACAAAAAAGTGGGAAATTTAACTCGTCATAAAGGTCAAACTGGCGTGCTTGCATTCAGGAATGTGAAAGAGCGGAGGACAGGGAGGCTGTTAATATTCGCTGAGCACCTGTTATTTGACTTAGTCCTTCCAATGACATACCTAGGTAAATTTTATTATACCTGTTCATTTAGTGAAGGAAAAGAAAACTTTCAGAAATTAAATAATTTGTCTGAGGTCACACATCTGGTAAATAAATTCAGCTTTGACATTCAAACCAAAACCTATTTATTCCATGGCCTGAGCAGGGGCTGTGGAAGAACCGTGGTTCCTGTCAGATAGGCACCCAGTAAGGGTTAGAAAATAATTCCAGTTGCTGCAATTACAAGGGTGTGCCTTGGTCCCTGTTTAGGCTGCATGATTTTTACAAATTCCCACTTACCACATGGGGCCATTATGAGATAAAGTGAAAAAGTGGATTGCAAGTCAATTTGAAGGTAAGAGTATAAAACTTGATGAGAGTGCAATTGCATTTCTCGTGCTCATTCTGAGGATTTTTAACAGGGCCTAGTTCCACACTGGAGCCCTGGTGGCACAGTGGTTAAGAGCTTGGCTGCTAACCAAAAGATTGACAGTTTGAAGCCACCAGCCGCTCCTTGGAAACCCTATGGGACAGTTCTACTCTGTCCTATAGGGTCCTATAGGGTCGACTATGACTCAGAATTGACTCGACAAAAATGGGTTTGGTTTTCCTGAGTTTAACACTAAGGAGTAGGTTGATGATGCAGTGGTTAAAGCGCTCAGCTGTTAGCCAAAATGTCCAGGGTTCAAACCTGGTAGCCACTCCATGGGAGAAAGATGTAGCAGTCTGCTTCTGTAAAGATTATAGCCTTTGAAACCCTATGAGGCAGTTCTCCTCTGTCCTATAGAGTCGCTACGAGTCAGAATCAACTCACAGCAAAGGGGTAAGTTTCACAATGTAGGAATGCATAATCAACTGTTTGACTATGATGGGTAGTATGTGTTTCTTTGTGTACGTGGCAGGAGGTGGGCTGGTAGGATTTGCTGAAAAACAGTAAGAATTAAAGAAGTTTAACCCCAAAATAAATGGAATAAAACAGGTATTGTAAAGCCAATTCTTCAGCCTAACCAAGTACTCACTCTGCAAACAGTCAGCGTTTAGGAGGTCCTGACACTTTTCGTGGCACTTCACTCCACATTCCAAGCACTTCATGCCTTGGCGGGCAATGCCCCACAGGAGCCCTTCACACTCGTAGCAGTAGGTGGGTGCAGTAGCCGTCCAGACCTCAAAATTGTGCGGGGTGGTAGAGGACATGGGGTAGATCAATGCTTGCAAGGTCTTCTTGAAAACATGCATTTTCTGTGAAGATGAGAGAAGTTACCAATGCAAGCCAAATCAGTGAATCTGGAGAATTTCAACGTAAAACAAACCATTTTATCACTTTACCTTGAAAATGCTATTTTGAAGGAACCCCTTGATTATTGATTTAAGTGATGACAGCAAGCACTGTAACTCTGCTCACTTGTTCTTTTCTCTTGCTATCGGGCCCAATTCAGTCATTGGAAGACAAAGAACTCTCTAATCTTCCAGACTGGAAGGGGCTCCACTGTTGTGCATGCTTCTTTCATAGTCACATTCATTAAAATGACTTGCTAATGTCTACTTCCCCTGAACAAATAGTCCGAGAAGCTGGACTATATGAAGAAGAAAACAGCATCAGGATTGGAGGAAGACTCATCGACAACCTGTGATATGCAGATGACACAACCTTGCTTGCTGAAAATGAAGAAGACTTGAAGCACTTACTGATGAAGATCAAAGACAACAGCCTTCAGTATGGATTACACCTCAACATAAAGAAAACAAAAACCCTCACAACTGGACCAATAAGCAACATTGTGATAAGCGGAGAAAATCAAAAGACACATTGCATTGGGCAAATCTACTGCAAAAGACCTCTTTAACGTGTTAAAAGCAATGATGTCACCTTGAGGACTAAGGTGCACCTGACCCAAACCATGGTGTTTCAAGCACCTCATATGCATGCAAAAGCTGGATGATAAATAAGGAAGACCAAAGAAGAACGGACGCCTTTGAATTGTGGTGTCAGTGAAGAATATTGAATATACCGAACTGACAGAAGAATGAACAGCTCTGTCTTGGAAGAAGTACAGCCAGAATGCTTCTTAGAAACAAGGACGGCAAGATTTCGTCTCACATGTTTTGGATATGTTATCAGGAAGGAGCTGTCCCTGGAAAAGGACATCATGATTGGTAAAGTAGACGATCAGCAGAAAAGAGGAAGATCTTCAATGAAATGGATTGACACGGTGGCTGAAACAATGGGCTCAAGCATAACAATTGTGAGGATGGTACAGGACTGGGCAGTGTTTCGTTCTGTTGTACACTGGGTCGCTCTGAGTTGGAACCAATTTGAGGGCACTTGAGAACATTTCCCCTGTTATACTTTACTCTCTGTGAGGGTAGGGAGGGTGAACATCTTGCGCACTGTTATATCTATCTATCCTCAAAGCCCAAACAAGCCTCTGGCATGACAGGGGTGCTCAGGAAATATCAGCTTAAAAAGGTAAAATTATATTATTATCCTTATTCTACATTAGTTCTTGATAAGATTGTGAAGTAGATGGAAAGTATTCTCAGTGCTGACCCTAACCTTCCGGAAACATCTCCACTCCTTTGTGCCATCCCACTCCAGCATGCATTTCCTTACTCTTCTCCCTCCCTGACTCTGCACCCCTGTCCAGCCCCAAGGTATGCTTCTGTAATTCATTCTGCAGGGAACTGCTCTTCTTTCAGCAGCTGCATCAAGAAGTAATTCATACAGAAGCATTAGTAGAGATAAAGGCTATATGTGACACTCCCCCATGGTAATTTATATTTAAAATTTTTAAAGTAAGATACTTTTTAATAGCACATAGAAGAACTTTCTAAAGAGAAGCCATTGGGAGAGGGAAAATCCACTGAATAAGTAGCAGGAGACCTGAGCTTTGGTCCTCTGTCTTCTCTGGGGAGTTTATGCTAATCCCTAGCATACACCCCCCAAAAAAACATATAGTATTAAAATATATGCTTTTTCAGGCAGGAACTGTCTTCTATCTTTCTCTCCTTAGTGCCTCAACAGTGCTTGTCATTGTCCCTGGTACATACTAGGAGTAAAATTCATTTTTGTGAAATGAAGAGTGCGTTATCATTTATGAGTCTTGTGATCTAGAAAGAGACTTAAATTCTAAGCCTTGTTTGCATCCTCTGCCTGGCCCATCTCAAGGCGTTATTTTGAAGATCAAATTATATAATGGTAATGGAAGTATCCTATGAACTACAAAATACTAAATGAATACTAATTATCAGTATTGATGGTGGATTTTTGAAAATCAACCACAGGGTGATAGAAAAAAGACTTGTATCGGTTGAGTCTTTTTCATATTCCACTATGCAGGTACTTCCTGAGAGAAAGCCCAGCACTCTCTGAGGTTACATTACAGATAGCTTCACACAACTGCCTAATGCATGATAAATGGATATTTACATAAATTGTGTAGGAGTTTAGCTGATAATGTTAGAAAGAATGCATTTATATTTTGTATTAATTATGTGTAAATCACATTTGGGAACATCTCCCTGCAGTGTTGAAATAACCAAATTTGCATTATTTTTTCAATTCCTTGGTATAATAACAGCATTTTTTTTTTTAATTAGTACATTCCCCTCACTATGTGTTTTCCCATAATGCTTTTGGTAACAGCACTGGCAGATCCCCTGCCAGGGAGTTAAGCCTCACCAAAAATTTTTCTAATTCTGAACAGTTAGATCGAGACTATGCGAGGGTCTGGTGACCATGAGCTCCTTATATGTTGAGTGAGTCTAAAGTCTGGTCAATTATGAGAATTATTCAAGTGGGGGTTATATGGAGAGAACAACTGGGTTCATCACTTTTTCAGTAAAGATAAACTGAGCCTAGGATATCTCTCGGTTTCATTTCATAATGGGGATGTCTTGTCGTTCAAGGAAGTGTTGAGAGTTCTTTGAGAGGTAGGTGCATGTATTATTCATCAGTGCCTGACACAATAATGGTTTAAGGGCTCGGCTGCTTACCAAAAGACCAGTAGTTCAAATCCACCAGCCGCTCCTTGGATAACCTATGGGGCAGTTCTACTCTGTCCTATAGGGTTGGTATGAGTCAGAATCAACTTGATGGCAACGGGTTTGGTTTTTGGTTTTGCCTCTGTTTTATTGCCTAGCAGAGAAGTTATCTTCAATATCATTAAAGTGAATTGAATGATCCTTGGTATAAAGATTTCCATCAGATCTCCACAGACAGAGCCTCCTGTTCTACCTGGGTTGGGGGGCGCTGTGTGTGTGAGCAAGCATGTACACGTGTGTGTGTGTGTATGTGTATGTGTGTGTAATATAGCGTTTGTGCTTTAGCTAAAACAGTAAGAAGGGAATCGAGGTATACTTGCAGTTGCATCAGGCAATTTGTTGTTTTCCTTAGTGGGGGAAAATATCAATTCTCCTAACTCAATAAATAGAATACTAGCTGGGAATAAAATAAAGTTTGCTCTGAACACAAGAAAAGTAAGAAATTCATGTGAACTTAGAAAGCAGAGTTAGGCAAGAGTTGTTTTTGGACATCAGTTTACCAACATCTTTCAAGATTAAGTAAATTATTGATGAATTTTATCTAATCCCCTATGTCCATTTTCTTTAATTCAAGTGATATATAGTCAGTCCTGGAAACCCTGGTGGCATAGTGGTTAAGAGCTACTGCAGGTAACCAAAAGGACGCCAGTTCATACCCATCAGGTGCTCCTTGGAAACCCTGTGGGGCAGTTCTACTCCGTCCTTTAGGGTAATTAGGAGTTGGAATCGACTCGATGGCAAGAGATTTTTTTTTTTTTTTAAATAGTCCTGTAAGTGCTTAGGATATATAAAGAGTATGAGTAATACTTGCTAAAAAATTTAACCATGCTGGAGGAAAACAAATTTAAGAGAGTTCTAAATAAACATCTGAGAAAATGTCATTGAAAAGTTTTGCTTGGTTCTGTTTTGTTAAATCACCATGATTCATTTCATCCAAAGAGAGAATGAAGCACATTTTAAAAAATAAGAAACATGAAAAATTTACTAGGCAGCACATTGAAAATCAGTCAAATGGGACATTAAAGCAAATCTCAACATTTAAAAGCTACTGAAGCTGGAAAAAAAATTAGATAAATCTCTATAGGGTATATGAACACAATCTCAGGGAAATTATAACGAGTCTTTTTTGTTCTTGATTTTTGGGATACAGGTATGTGTTTAACAAAGCTGAAAATAACTCTAAAGTAAATAATGGAAGAAAGCATTCTTTACTACAGCAATGTATAAGATGGAGTGATGGTCAATTTAAAAACTCGGGAAATGAAAAGTTAAAGACAGCTTGTAAAAACACATTTTATAGGAGGGGATTCTTGATCTTAGGAGAATACTGCATCTTAGGAAAAGTAGGTGTTTTCTCAGCAGCAAAATAAGACCAGATCAAAGAAGATCATATAGAAGGACAGAAAAGTGTGAGATTTTTATGGACTAAAGCAAAAACTGGTGTAAGCATTAAATACAAGCCACGTAGAAGAAAACAAGGGGAAATTCTAAAATTTGCCATGAACAATGGCAAGTGGAAGTCTGTAGCTCACCATTAGGAGCTGGATTAAAGGGAAGAGAGAAGAATTTTTTTAAAAAAAAGGTAGCACTTAGAGCAAGCAGACAATTAGCTAGAGACAGTTGGGGCCCTGGCTGAAGGGGAAAGATGGGACGGAGCATGCTGCCAGGAGAGGGTCTCTGGCCTAGTGAACAAGTCTTAACTAGAACATGTAGAGGGGGTGGTCCCAAGAACAAGCAGAACCCTAATTACTGAGATTGGGACCCAAGGACAGAATAAATTATGAAGTATGGGTGACTTGCTCCTATCCTATTTTAAATGTTTCTAAACACTTCAAATATTTTACAACAAGCATATATTAGTTTCTAAAGTTTATGTATTCTCTGAAAATAGTAAAAAATATGTTCATTATAAAAATAATTTATAAAACACAGAACAGCACTAAAATAAAAATGATTCACCATAATTTTTTAAAGTCAGGTACTGTTTGATGCATTTCCTCTTAGTCTTTTTTTTTTTTTTTTTAATGTATAGACAGCATGTAAGACCTTTGCAATTAAAAAAAGCAATAAACATTATTTTCACATTGCTTAAATGATTTCAACAAAGAAGATCATTTTCTAGTGTGGAATGCCAGTGTAGAGTGAACTAATATACTTTTGGAGCCAAGTACAAACTATAGACTATATAAGGGAAGGATACTCATATCTTGGACAAATATTTTGGTGAAAATTATTGCTCCAAGAAACTGAAATTTAAAATGAATTGTACTAATATATCAGTGCCCTGATGGCACAGTAGTTAAGAGCTTGTTTACTAGCCAAAAGGCAACTGTTCAAATCTACCAGCTGCTCCTTGGAAACCAAATATACTCTGTCCTATAGGGTCACCATGAGTTGAATTGACTCGATGGCAATGGGTTAGTTTGTCGGTTACTAATATATCACTTTTTGGATAATTAGGACACTGGAAGGATATTAATTGCCTTTTTTATTCATAACTATGTGAAGAAACTAAATTGAGTCTAAGAAATAAAGCAATCAGGCTTCCAGCCAAGAGCAATGACTACTGTTTTTAGACCATCAGCATTCCAATCTACCAACTGTTAATAATTATAATAAGAACAATGCCTGTGTGCCTCTGTTCTTCATACTCCTTCCTGCCCCTCACATCCCCAGTATATTAACCAGGAACTTAACTAATGAAGTTCTATTTTCTTCATCATCTTGTAGGTTTCTCTCATGTGAACAGCCCCCTTCCTATACTCCAAAAAATGCATTTTGATAATTCTAAAGAAAAAACAGACTATGTGTTGAAGCATTTTTCATGTACTGGATACATGCTTTTTAGGAAAAAATGATCTATTGTTTCCTGTCTTGTAGGCACACATTTTACTGTTTCTGGACAAAAACCATCAGAAAGATTTGTAGAGGAAAGATTAGGTTCAATGTGACTGTTAGAATTCATTATAAACATCAAGACAGAACAAAGTTAGAATGATTTCCTGGGTATAAAAACATTCATAATTTCAGTGCTGATTTACTCATCAAAAAAAAAATCTTCATGCAAGTTTAACTGTAGAAATTAAATTGCTGAGATAATTTTTTTGATATGGGAAAGTGCAGAGACTAAAAGTTATATGCTTATTCATGTAAGAATTTTTACTTTTACTTGTGTTGTTTTATAACAGATAACCTTCACTGGTGGGAGAAAAGATCTGGCTCCCATAAAGATTACACCTAGGAAACCATATGTAGCAGTTCTACTCTGTCATGTCAGGTCACTATGAGCTGGAATCATCTTGATGGCACACAACAACAACAACAATTTCATTGTCTTAAGTACTAACTTATGGTGTCAGTCCAAAAAAGAAGGCAGAAAGATGATAAAGTGGAGAATTCATTAATTCAAGCAGAGTACAATACAGGATATCCCCCTTATTATGACATGCAACATGATCTGGAAACAAATTACAATAGATTGATCATGTCCTATAGGTATCATGGGGCCTTGGTGGTGCAGTGGTTAAGAGCTTCATTGGTAACCAAAATGTTGGCAGTTGGAATCCACCAGTTGCTCCTTAGAAACCCTATGGGGCAGTTCTCCTCTGTCCTACAGGGTTACTATGAGTAGGAATCAACTTGATGGCAACAGATTTGGTTTTTCTCTTTTTTTTTTTTCTTTAATAGGTGTGACAAGGAGCCCTGGTAGTGCAGTGGTTAAGCGCTTGGCTGGTAACCAAAAGGTCTGTGGTTTGAACTCACCAGCTACTTGGCGGGAGAAAGATGTGGCAGTCTGCTTCCATAAAGATTACAGCTTTGGAAACCCTATGGGGCAGTTCTACTCTGTCCTACAGGGTCCCTATGATCTGGAATTGACTCAATGACAATTTTTTTTTTTTTTTTTTGATGTATAAGTATCACTATTTCTCCAATTCAAACTCTCAATGAAAATGAATATATAAATAACAGAGGTGGTATGAGATGATTAATTTGTTAAATATGAGGCTGAAAATAATGTGAATTTCTCTACTGGGGGAAGTTTCAGCCATTTTAATGTAGTAAATCTAATTTTTGCCACTTGGGGTAGAGACTGAGTTCTTATAAAGTTTCTGAGAGAAGCCACGAAAAAGTGTTAAGAAACATTGGGGAACTGTCAAATGAAGATAGGCAAAGGGGTGATTATACCCCTTAAAGGGAAGTAACTCATTCTACTGGCCTCTTGTGTACCCTACCTAGCAAATCAAATTATGAAGCCATGGAAAGTATATGGTAGAAACATAACCAATAATAAAAGTAATAACTAACATTTACTGTCAAAATAGTTTAGATGCTTTATATTTATCTCACTAGATTTCCCCCAAAACTCTGCAGAAATATTAACATATTTATTTTACATATTGTAAAACTAATCTAGCCACATGGTAGACCAGATGTGATACAGCCTCCCTTCTTACTAGAGAAGTGTTGTATAAAATATGATAAAAATATTTTATTATATAGAAAAGCTCAAAAGAAATAGACTTCCAAGGTTCCCGGAGAAAGAGAAAGAAAGAAAAAAAAAAAGGAACTTTATACCAGAATTACAAGAGCTGATTCTGTGGAAGCTGAGGGACATTTGGGATTCTGTTAAATTCCAGGAAAGGGGGACTTGGGTTTAGAGGTCATTTTCAGACACGGCATGTGAACTTGCCTTATTCCTAGGTCTCTGAGTGAGAAAAATGAAAAATCTAAGCCTGAACTATATATGGTTGTGTAAGCCAAATTTACATGAACATGTACAAGGAATTTCAAGGCAAATTATTTATTTTTTAAAAATTTATTCCAGAGGCGGAGCCAAGACAGCGGAATAGACAGACACTTCCAGCAAGCTGTGTTTACAACAAAGACCCCCCCAAAAAAGTGAAATGAGTATATTTGTGACAAGCTGGTAGCCCTGAGCTTCAAAGGCAAGCTTAGAAAATGAACTGAGGGGCAAGGGGAGGAAGAGACTGTTCAGACGTGGAGAGGAGTTACTGCACCTGAATCACAGGGAGCCCGATTTACTATGAAAAATTGTACTCTAACAAATTTGAAAACCTAGAAGAAATGGATGAATTCCTAGAAACACACTACCTACCTAAACTAACACAAACAGGGGTAGACCAACTAAATAGACTCATAACAAAAGAAGAGGTTGAAAAGGTAATCAAAAAACTCCCAACCAAAAAAAGGCCCTGTCCAGACGGCTTCACTGCAGAGTTCTACCAAACTTTCAGAGAAGAGTTAACACCACTACTACTAAAGGTATTTCAGAGCATAGAAAAGGACAGAATACTATCAAACTCATTCTGTGAAGTCTACATATCCCTGATACCAAAACCAGGTAAAGACACCACAAGAAAAGAAAATTATAGACCTATGTCCTTCATGAACATAGATGCAAAAATCCTCAACAAAAATTCTAACCAATAGGATTCAACAACATATCAAAAAAATAATTCACCGTGGCCAAGTGGGATTCCTACCAGGTATGCAGGGATGGTTCAACATTAGAAAAACAATTAATGTAATCCACCACATAAATAACACAAAAAACAAGAATCACATGATTTTATCAATTGATGCACAGAAGGCATTTGACAAAGTTCAACACCCGTTCACGATAAAAAGTCTCAGCAAAATAGGAATAAAAGGAAAATTCCTCATCATAATAAAGGGTGTTTATACAAAGCCAATGGCCAACATCACCCTAAATGGAGAGAGCCTGCAAGCATTCCTGTTCAGATCGGGAACCAGACAAGGGTGCCCTTTATTACCGCTGTTATTCAACATTGTGTTGGAGGTCCTAGCCAGAGCAATTAGCCTAGATAAAGAAATAAAGGGCATCCAGATTGACATGGATGAAGTAAAAGTATCTCTGTTTGCAGATAACATGATCTTATACACAGAAAACCCTAAGGAATCCTCCAGAAAACTACTGAAACTAATAGAAGAGTTCAGCAGAGTAAGGGAATACAAGATAAACATACAAAAATCAGTTGGATTCCTCTACACCAACAAAAAGAACATCGAAGAGGAAACCACCAAATCAATGCCATTTACAGTAGCCCCCAAGAAGATAAAATACTTAGGAATAAATCTTACTGGAGATGTAAAAGACTTACACAAAGAAAACTAAAATACACTTCTGCAAGAAACCAAAAGGGACTTACATAAGTGGAAAAACATACCTTGCTCATGGATAGGAAGACTTAACAGTATAAAAATGTCTATTCTACCAAAAGCAATCTATACATTTAATGCAATTCCAATCCAAATCCCAACGATATTATTTAATGAGATGGAGAAACAAATCACCAACTTCATATGGAAGGGAAAGAGGCCCTGGATAAGTAAGGCATTACTGAAAAAGAAGAACAAAGTGGGAGGCCTTACTTTACCTGATTTTAGAACCTATTACACCGCCACAGTAGCCAAAACATCCTGGTACTGGTACAACAACAGATACATGGACCAATGGAACAGAATTGAGAATCCAAACATAAATCCATCCACATATGAGCAGTCGATATTTGACAAAGGCCTCAAAACAGTTAAATGGGGAAAAGATAGTCTTTTTAACAAATGGTGTTGGCATAACTGGATATCCATCTGCAAAAAAATGAAACAAGACCCATACCTCACTCCATGCACAAAAACAAGCTCAAAATGAATCAAAGAACTAAATATAAAATCTGAAATGATCAAGATCATGGAAGAAAAAATAGGGACAACTTTTGGAGCCCTAATACATGGCATAAACAGTATACAAAACATTATTAAGAATGCAGAAGAAAAACTAGATAACTAAAAATCAAACACTTAGGCTTTTCCAAAGACTTCAAAAGATTTAAAGGACTACCTACAGACTGGGAAAAAGTTTTTAGCTATGACATTTCCAATCAGTGCTTGATCTCTAAAATCTACACGATACTGCAAAAACTCAACTACAAAAAGACAAATAACCCAACTAAAAAATGGGCAAAAGATATGAATAGACACTTCACTAAAGAGGACATTTAGGTAGCTAATGATACATGAGGAAATGCTCACGATCATCAGCCATTAGAGAAATCCAAGTGAAAACTACAATGAGATTCCATCTCACTCCAACAAGGCTGGCATTAATCCGAAAAACACAAAATAATAAATGTTGGAGAGGCTATGGAGAGATTGGAACACTTATACACTGCTGGTGAGAGTGTAACATGGTACAACCACTTTGGAAACTGATGTGGCGCTTCCTTAAAAAGGTCGAAATAGAACTACCATACGATCCAGCAATCCCATTCCTCAGAATATATCCTAGAGAAATAAGAGTCTTTACACAAACAGATATATGCACACCCATGTTTACTGCAGCACTGTTTACAATAGCAAAAAAATGGAAGCATCCAAGGTACTCATCAAGGGATGAACGGATAAACAAACTGTGATATATTCACACAATGGAATACTGCATATCAATAAAGACCAGTGACGAATCTGTGAAACATTTCATAACATGGAGGAACCTGGAAGGCATTATGTTGAGTGAAATTAGTCAGCTGCAAAAGGACAAATATTGCATAACACCACTATCATAAGAACTTGTGAAATAGTTTAAACTGAGAAGAAAACACCCTTTTGTGGTTATGAGAGAGGGGAGGTAGGGAGGGTGGGAGAGGGGATTCACTAATTAGATAGTAGATAAAAACTACTTTAGGTGAAGGGAAAGACAACACACAATATAGGGGAGGTCAGCACAATGGGACTAAACCAAAAGCAAAGAAGTTTCCTGAATAAACTGAATGCTTCGAAGGCTAGCATAGCAGGGGCAGAAGTTTGGGGACCATGGTTTCAGGGGACATCAAGTCAATTGGCATAATAAAATCTATCAAGAAAACACTCCACATCCCACTTTGGAGAGTGGTGTCTGGGGTTTTAAATGCTAGCAAGTGGCCATCTAAGATGCATCAATGAGTGTCAACCCACCTGGATCAAAGGCGAATGAAGAACACCAAGGACACAATGTAATTATGAGCCCAAGAGACAGAAAGGGTCACACGAACCAGAAACTACATCATCCTGAGACCAGAAGAACTAGATGGTGCCTGGCTACAACCGATGACTGCCCTGACGGGGAACACAGCAGAGAATTCCTGAGGCAGCAGGAGAGCAGTGGGATGCGGACCCCAAATTCTCATAAAAAAAAAAAAACAGATTTAATGGTCTGACTGAGACTAGAAGGACCCCAGTGGTCATGGCCCCCAGACCTTCTGTTGGCCCAGGGCAGGGACCATTCCCAAACCCAACTCTTCAGACATGGATTGGGCTGGACAATGGGTTGGAGAGGGATGCTGGTGAGGAGTGAGCTTCTTTGATCAGGTGGACACTTAAGACTATGTTGGTATCTCCTGCCTGGAGGGGAGATGAGAGGGTAGAGGGGGTTAGAAGCTGGCGAAATGGTTACAAAAAGATAGAGTGGCAGTAGGGAGCAGGCTGTATCATTAGGGGAAGAGGAATTGGGAGTATGTAGCAAGGTGTATATAAGTTTTTGTGTGAGAGACTGACTTAATTTGTAAACTTTCACTTAAAGCACAATAAAAATTATAAAAAAAAACTTATTCCAGTTAAACCCCTGGTGCTATTGACAGAAACATATGCAAAATACTTCTACAACCCAGGATAAGCTGGACTCTAAAATATGAGTTCATAAACAAACAAACAAAGGGCTCAAATACACTAATGAGGAAATAGCCCATGACAAAAAAGAATTAGTATTCCAAGAAACTAAAAAGAAGCCATTTAAAATTTTAAGACAAAATACCACCACACCTCTGTCAATTTGTCATACTGTGGTGGCTTGGGTGTTGCCATGATGATGGAAGCTATGTCACTGGTATTTCAAATACCCACAGGGTCACCTATGATAGACAGGTTTCAGTGGAGATTCCAGACTAAGACAGACTAGGAAGAAGGACCTAGCGGTATAATTCTGAAAAATTGGCCAGTAAAAACCTTATGAATAGCACCAGAACATTACCTGATATTGTGCTGAAAGATGAGTCCCTCAGGTTTGAAGGCACTCAAAGCACAACTGGGGAAGAACTGCCACCTCAAAGTAGAGACAAGCTTAATAACATGAATGGAGTAAAGACTTTGGGTCCTTTGTCTGATGATGTGGCACAAATCAAAATGAGAAGAAACAGCTACAAACATCATTACTAATCAGAATGTTGATTATTATGAAATATGAATATAGAGAAATTGGAAATTATCAAAAATGAAATGGAGCACATAAAAATTGATATCCTAGGCATTAGTGAGCTGAAATGGACTAGTATTGGTCATTTTGAATGAGACAATCACATGGTCTGCTATGCCGGGAATGACATATTGAAGATGTATGATGTCATGTTCATCATCAGAAAGAACATTTCAAGGTCTATCTGGAAGTACAACTGTCAGTGATGGTATAATATTCATACATCTACAAGTAAAATCAGTTAATACGACTATTATTCAAATTTAGGTACCAATCACTAATGCCAAAGAAGAGAAAATTGAAGATTTTTATCAACTTCTATAGTCTGAAATTGATCAAACATGCAATCAAGGTGTGTTGATAATTACTCATGATTGGAGTGTGAAAATTGGAAACAAAGAAGAAGGATAGGTAGTTGGAAAATATGGTCTGGGTGATAGAAATGACGCCAGAGATCACATGATAGAATTTTGCAAGGCCAACAACTTCTTTATCACAAAATTTTTTTTCAACAACATAAACAACAACTATACACATGGACCTCACTGGATAGAGTACACAGGAATCAGATCAACTACATCTGTGGAAAGAGACAATGGAAAAGCTCAATATCACCAGTCGGAACAAGACCAGGGGCCAACCGAGGGACAGATCATGAATTGCTCACATGCAAACTCAAGTTGAGGCTGAAGAAAATTAAAATATCATGACAGCCAAAATAGGACCTTCAGTGTATCCCCCCTGATTTTGGAGACCATCTCCAAATAGAGAATAGATTTGACACATTGAATACCAATAACCAAAGACCAGATGAGTTGTGGGATGACGTCAAGGGCATCATATGTGAAGAAAGCAAAAGGCCATTAAAAAAGGAAACAGAAATAAAGTAAGAAAAGATAAAAATAGATGTCAGAAGAAACCATGAAACTTACTCTTGAACATAGAGTAGCTGAAGCAAAGGGAAGAAACGATGAAGTAATAGAGCTAAACAGATTTCAAAGGGCATCTCAGGAAGGCAAAGTATTGTAATGACATGTGCAAAGGTCTGGAGTTAAAAAAAAAAACAAAAGGGAAGAACACACCTGGCATTTCTTAAGCAGAAAGAACTGAAGAAATAAGTCAAGCTTCGAGTTGTAATTTGAAGGATTCTATGGGCAAAATATTGAGCAATGCAGGAAATATCAGAAGATGACGAAGGGAATATACAGTCAGTGCACCAAAAAGAATTTGTCGATGTTCAACCATTTCAGAAGGTAGCATATGATCAAGAACTGATGGTCCTGAAAGAAGAGATCCAAGCTGCACTGAAGGCACTGGTGAAAAACAAGGCTCCTGGAATTGATGGAATACTAATTGAGATGTTTCAACAAAGAGATACAGCACTGGACATGGAAAACAACTACCTGGCCAACTAAGTGGAAGAGATCCATATCTGTGCCCACTCCAAAGAAAGGTGATTCAACAGAATGTGTAAATTATTGAACAATATTTTATCATTTATATTACACACAAGTAAAATTTTGCTGAAGATCATTCAAAAGTAGCTGCAGCAATACATCATCAGAGAACTGCCAGAAATTCAAGCCAGACTCAGGAGAGAACATGGAATGAAGGATATTATTGCTGATGTCAGATGGATCTTGGCTTAAAGCAGAAGATTCCAGAAAGATGTTTACCTGTACTTTATTGACTATGCAAAGGCATAATTTGTTATAATCCACTGTGTGGATTATAACAAATTATGAATAACATTGTGAAGAATGGGAATTTCAGAACACTTTATTTTGCTCATGTCAAACTTGTACATAGACCAAGAGGCAGGTGTTCAAACAGAGTAAGTGGATACAGTGTGGCTTAATATCAGGAAAGATATGTGTCAGGGTTGTATCCTTTCACCATACTTATTCAATCTGTATGCTGAGGAAATAATTCAAGAAGCCAGACTATATGAAGAAGTACAAGGAATCAGAATTGGAGGAAGACCAATTAATAAACTGCGATACACAGATGACACAACCTTGCTTGACGAAAGTGAAGAGGACTTGAAGCACGCACTGATGAACATCAAAGACTACAGCCTTCAATATGGATTATACCTCAACATAAAGAAAACAAAAATCATCACAATGGACCGATGAGCAATATCATAATAAATGGAGAAAATATTGAAGCTGTTAAGGGTTTCATTCTACTTGGATCCACAATCGACACTCGTGGAAGCATCAGTCAAGAAATCAAAGGATGTATTGCATTGGTCAAATGTGCTGCAAAAAACCTCTTTAAGGTGTTGAAAAGCAAAGATGTCATTCTGAGGACTAAGGTATGTCTGACTCAAGCCACTATATTTTTGATTGCCTCCTATGCATATGAAAGCTGGACCATGAATAGGGAAAATCAAAGAAGAATTGATGCCTTCAAATTATGGCGTTGGTGGAGAATACTGAATATATCGTTGACTGACAGAAGAACAAACAAATCTGTCTTGGAAGAAGTACAGCCAGAGTGCTCCTTAGAAGCAAGGATGGGAAGACTTTGTCTCATGTATTTTGGACATGTTATCAAGAGGGAGCAGTACCTGAAGAAGGGCATCTTGCCTGGTAAAGTAGAGGGTCAGCAAAAAAGAGGAAGACTTTAAATGAGATGGGTTGACACAGTGGCTTCAACAATGGGGTTAAACACAACAAGGATTGTAAGGATGGTGCAGTACCAGGCAGTGTTTCATTGTTTTGGACATAGGGTGGCTATAAGGTGGAACTGACTCAATGACACCAAACAACAACAAAATAAACTATAAAATATATATGTTTAAAAAATATGTAAACATAACATGAAGGACTATAAACCATCACAAAGTAATCATAGACATAAAAAGTACGGAGATGTCTGAAAAGGAACCTAATAGAATGTCAACAAAATAAAAGTAGATGTTGAAATTGAAAAAAAAAACTATATATACAGGAGAATATAAACAAGATTAGATATAATTGACTTAAGAATTAATGACATAGAAAGTAAATCTAGGAAAATCACCCAGAATATTGCACAGGGGAGTAACTCATGTTTTTAAAAAACATGATTGTGACATTGACAAATGAGGAATGGAATGAGAAAAGCTCAATATTAATTTAGTGAGAGTTTAAGATGGAGAAAATATAGGTAATGAGTAAGAGGTAATATTGGAAAACATAATGGCTGATGATTTTTCCAAATTAGAGAAAGTTATGAGTCCTCAGACTGAAGAAGAACATTGATTATGGAACATAAATCAGGACCTTTTATGTATTCTTATGTGTCCCCAGGTGATTTTTATGTACACCTGGGGATCTTGTTAAAATGTAGATTCTGATTCAGCCTATCTGGAGCAGAAATGCAAATTCTCATCAGCAGTTTGAACCAGAAATGAACTGGCATAAGTGACAATAAGTCTATACCTAGAAACCTTATAGTGAAAACCACAGAATTCCAAAAACAAAGAGAAAAATCTTAAACTAGAAAGAAAAGAAGGATTTTTTACAATGTAATAAAAAATAGATACCAGAAGACAGTGGAATAATACATCTAAAGTGCTGATGGAAAATAACTGTCAATTTAGAATTCTATAACCAGCTAAACAGTCATGGCTATGAAAATTTACCACTCATAAAACTTCATTTAAAACTTATCAAAAGAGAAACTGTTTAAACTTGAAAAGAAATCTTAGGGTACAAGAAGCAATGTAAACAATGGGTAAATATAAATAAACATTATATAAGTAGATTTATTTAAAATAAATAAATATAACAAACAAAATATATATATGCAAGGATATTGAGGGTAGTGGTGAAAAGCTAAGCATTTTCAGTTTGTTATTTTTTTCAGATTATTGATTAACTTTAAAATTTGAAAAGGAAAATGTTCCTATTAAACATTAAAAAGAAATTACTGTATTAAAAGAAATAGTATAAATAACTTTCATCCAGTTAAGAGAAGAGAGAAAATAAAGAGGACTCACTTTACACAAAAGAAGTCTGAAAAGAAAATTAAAGGGTAAAAAGAAAAGACATAGTGAATTTTTTTAAAAAGTAATAGAACTAAGCTCAAATATATTGTGATAAATGTAAATTGATTGACTGCACCTGTAAAAAGGCATATTCTCAGATGCAGTATTTAAAATTTAGCTATGTGCCATGAATGAGATACACATAAAAGCTTTAAGATTAAAAAAGAGAGAGGAAAAGATATGTCAAGGAAAATATTAAGCAAATTAAACTAGTATACCTGTATTAATATAACAGAATAGATATTAAGGAAAAAGCGTTGCCAGAGATTAACAAGATTACCAGATAAAATTGAAAGGAACAATTCATCAGTAACATAAAAGTCCTGAGACCTATGTACCCAACAACAACAAAACAAAAATTCATGTAGCATATTAAAAAAATGTTCGAGAATAAGCAACTCATAGGTGTAACACAGCAAACCGTTGGCCATTTTTATTCATGAATGTAATTGCAAAATCTTAACTAATTGGAAAACATATGAGAAAATTGAGGCCAAGAGAGTTTCAGTAATTTGCCCAAGGTCCTACAACTAGTAAAAGGTGAAAATGGACCATATCTATCATATGCCAAAGAAGGTTTTGAAGGTTAGAAGCAGGAGCAATACCAATACTTGACAAAAAGAGTTAACCCTAAATTTGGTGTCATTGCCACTGGTTCCCTTTCCAACACTCCCTGGAAAGGAATACGGCGTTCTGCTACAAAAGCAATCGGGAGGCATTAGACTGACATTGTACTCTACAGGCATGATGGCAAGTTTCTGGCTCCACTGCCCTGACAGCCACCTGCTCTTCCTGGCACTACATAAGGAGAAAAGAGGAATGAGAAGGGGCATTTTATAAAAGGCATTTATTTTATCTCACAGTCTGTGAGATTATTATTATTTTCTTTTTTTAGATGAAGCAAACATGTTTCAGGGAGATGAAGAACACTGATAAGAAACAAGTTCTCAAAGTTGGTAAACGGTGGAGCTGAGATTCAGATTCAGGCCCATATCATTTAATGCTTGTCCATATGGTCTCAAAGGTTTCTCTTCTCTAGCAAGGAATCCATAGTACCTTGCAGCTTCCTAATTGAACCCCAGACATCAGACAGGTATTTTGGCCTACTTCCTCCATGTTACCTTTTTAGTTTCATGCTAAGAATAGGGCCCTCTCACCTAGATCATGTAGGTGCTTTGATTGGGCCTGAATCCTGCTACCGGGACAAGGAGCTGCTCCTCACAGACAAACCACCATTACTGCGACTTGACACTTCCTGGAAGTCTGCCATTATATTAGCCCTCCTAAACATTTCCACTGATCCAAGTAGAACACAGAAGGTTTTATAATCCCTCTTAGGCTTTGCTCTACCTGAGTTTCCCATAACCCCCATCTGAGTCTTCCTTGGTTTAAACACTCCTGTCTGCTAAAAGCTTCCATTATGTCCTGTAGCAACAGTGCATACAGCCCTCCTCTCTCCATTATACAAGCTTCATGAAGGTGGGAATTTCAGCCTAAATTTTTAACCTACAGTTCACTGTTTTATTTTCAGAGTCTGAAACAATATCTGACACGTAGTAAACCAAAAACCAAACCCGCTGCCCTTGAGTCAGTTCTGACTCATAGTGACACAGTAGGTACTCAATAAATATATGCTGAACTATTGAATGAATCCTTTGAGTCTGCCCCTAGAAAACTAACCCTCTATGAAAGCAAGCACAAAGCTGGACAGTATACTGTCAGGCAGACTGTTGTTATGGTATACGTATATTAGATTGGTTATCCCTTCTTATATAGACAGATGGAAATTTTCAGAAGCTATAGCCCTTAATGACTTATTAGACTGAGGTTCCTAATTAGCTCTTCCTAGGTGGGTCTAAATTGGTGCTTTATGGGGGCACCTGGCAGTGCCTCACCCACTGCCAACACAATGTTAACGGTGGCAGTCCTGACTGGCCCACTGTCATCTTGCATCAGATTTTGGAGCCCCTGCCTCATTGGAAGAGATGAATGAGCTTTTTAACCATATATCTCTTGGTAGAGGGTCAGTGAAAAAGATGAAGACCCCCCAACACACTGAGATGGATTGATACAGTGGCTGCAATAATGGGATTAAGCATAACGACAATTGTGGGGATGGCGCAGGACCTGGCAGTGTTTTGTTCTGTTGTACATAGGGCCGCTATGAGTCAGAACTGACTCACTCGATGGCACCTAACAACAATATCTCTTTAATTAAAATAGAAGTGCTACCATCTGATATTTTCCACATGGTCAAGCTGTTTTCCCTCATGTAAAAGCAAATACTTCGTGCTTTCACATCGAGGGCGCCTAGGAAGACTTTCAGCACCAAGGAGGGAAAATTACTTGCTTCAGCATTTATGTTAGTTGCCCATATAATGACTGAATGTGGCAGCTTGTTAAGAATGACATTTAATATGGCTGTTGTACAGAAGTCATATTTCATTTACTTTTTGAACCATGAGCTCCAGGGAAATGGGCTTTATGAGCTTTAGAGAGATTTGACGGACTCTATTTATTCACCAAGGAACCCTGGTGGTGCAGTGGTTAAAGTACTTGGCTGCTAACCAAAAGGTTGGCAGTTCAAACCCACCAGCTGTTCCACTGGAGAAAGACATGGCAGTCTGCTTCTGTAAAGATTTGTAGCCTTGGGAACTGTCTTAGTTATCTAGTGCTAATATAACAGAAATAGCACAAGTGGATGGCTTTAAGAGAAATTTATTATCTCACAGTCTAGGAGGCTAGAAGTCAGAATCCATCGTACCACCTCCAGGGGAAGGCTTTCTCTCTGTTGGCTCTGGGGGAAGGTCCTTGTCCTCAATCTTCCACTGTCCTGGGAGCTTCTCAGTGCAGGGACCTTGGGTCCAAAGGATGCACAATACCCCTGGCTCTTGTTTCTTGGTGGTATGAGGTCCCCATCTCTTTGCTTGCTTCTCTCTTTTATATCTCAAAAGGGATTGACTTAAAATACAACCTAATTTGTAGAGTTGAGTCCTGCCTCATTAACATAACTGCTGCTAATTCTACCTCGTTGACATCAGAGAGGTAGGATGTATAACACATAGGACAATAACATCAGGTGACAAAATGGTGGACAATCACACAAAATTGGAAATTGTGGACTATCCAAGTTGATACACATTTTGGGGGGATACAATTTATTCCACAACAGAAACCCTATGGGGCAGTTCTCTGTCCTACAGGGTCACTATGGGTCAAAATCGATTCGACGGCAGTGGGTTTTTTGGGAGGTTGATTTATCCACCAACACCCAAACAAGAAGTCTTTTATTCTGGGTTTCTGAAACTAAGGAAGCAATATTTTTAAGTTCCTGAAAAGTAGATCAATAGCTAATTAAAATATCAAGTAAGGGTGTGTTCCCTTTTCAGGGCCTCAGAAAATGTAGTAACAGCCCACTAATTTCTATTGCTTTCCTGTTAACTTTTCCATAAGAAACGTTATTTGTGGCTCAAATCAAATGCCATGTTTTAAAATACAAGAAAGGGACTGTGTAGGTTTAGGGGCTTATCAGTAATAAGTCTTGACCCTGGATAAATTATTTCCTCAAAAACAAAAGACTAGATGCTTGGAGATTCAGCAAGTAGTACGGGGCTTTCTCAGGCACAAGAAGATTCTACTTTTTCCTGTATCCACACTATACTCAAAATATTATATGGCATCGTAACACTAATACCAGGTAGGTCTGGGAAAGCAGCCACACTTTTTATTCCATGGCACAACAGAAAATGCTTTAACTTGCTAGCACCCAGATATTCAAATAGGCATACATTGTTTCACAGATGTGTCTTTGTGTGGGAGGTAGCTCGCTATTAGAGAAGCCTAGGAAAAGTTGACTTTTGGGTGAAACATGACAATGACAGGAAGAAGAGAATAAGATACATAAATCCTGTTGTGTTCTAGTTGATTCCAACTCATGTAGGACAGTGTACAATGGCCCCTTTGGGTTTCCAAGGCTGTAATCTTTTTTTTTTAACTGTACTTTAGAAGGTTTACAGAGCAAATTAGTTTCTCATTAAAAAACTAATATATTGTTTTGTGACATTGGTTGCCAACACCACAACATGTCAACACTCTCCCCTTCTCGATCTTGGGCTCCCCATTACCAGTGTTCCTGTCCCCTCCTGCTTTCTCGTCCTTGCCCCTGGGTTGGTGTGCCCATTTAGTCTCATTTTGTTTTATGGGCCTGTATCTTTGACTGAAGGTTGAACCTCAGGAGTGAACTCAGTACTGAGTTAAAAGGGTGTCCAGGGGCCATACTCTCAGATTTTCTCTAGTCTCTGTCAGATCAATAAGTCTGGTCCTTTTTTGGTGAGTTAGAATTTTGTTCTACATTTTTCTCCAGCTCTGTCTGGGACCCTCTATTGTGATCCCTGTCAGAGCAGTCAGTGATGGTAGCTGGACACCATGTAGCGTGTTGGATTCAGTCTGGTGGAGGCCATGGTACTTGTGGTGCATTAGACCTTTGAACTAATCTTTCCCTAGGTCTTTGGTTTTCTTCAATCTCCCTTTCTCCAGACGGGGTGAGACCTGTGGAGTATCTTAGATGGATGCTCACAAGCTTTTAAGACCCCAGACACTACTCACCAAAGTACAATGTAGAACATTTTCTTTATGAACTGTTACGCCAACTGAGCTAGATGTTCCCTGAGACCATGCTCCCCACAGCCTTCAGCCCAGTAATTCTGACCCTCAAGGAATTTGGATGTGTCTATGGACCTTCCATGACCTCCAGGGCTGTAATCTTTATGAAAGCAGGTTGCTACATCTTTCTCCTGCGGATCAGCTGTTGGGTTTGAACAGCTGACCTTTTAGGTAGCAGTCAAATGTTTAGCCACTGTGCCACCAAGGCTCTTTCAGAAATGTAAATGATGGTATTTAAATGTTAAATGTATAGAAAGCTAAAACAAGTAATATTGTTGGCAATTTTTCTATTCCATAAGAATGACAAAGTTGCCAAATGTGGGGAAGGTAGGATATGTTCATTCCCTTAGGGGAGGACACACATAAATTGTCTTGAGCAACATCCCTGGAAGAGAGTCTGTGCAGGACAGAGTTACCAATGCACAGCATCCACAGCCAGGGCTGTGAAACAGTTCAACCCCCTGCAGAGAATTTGTATTTCTGCCCCAGATGTACTGAATCATCATCTCTAGTTTAACAAGACCCCTAGCTGATTCTTATGTACATGGGGATCTTGTTAAAATGTAGATATATACATAAGAATTACCTCAGGTAAAAATGGTGTGGTGGAGGGGGGACACTCTGACCTCCTCTAACTTCACAAGGGAGAAGGAGAATTGGGATCAACAGCTCAAGGCTGATTCCTATGAGGTGAAGGTCAGACACACCTCCTTCTCGCCAGCCCTTTTTACCAGTTCTCACACCAACTGGCGCTCCCGTGGCACTCTGTACTTCTCCACTGGGTTCGATAATTCACTGCAATGGCCACACAGAATTCACAGACAAAACTCACAATTATGGGGTTTATTAGGGAAGTAACAAGTTACAGTTAAGGAACAGAAACAACTCAATATACATGTCTTCAGTCAGGACGGCTTCTTCTCAGCCATGCCTGCAGGAGTGCCTCTCTCTAGCCCACAGTCCCTCGGGCTTTCCCCTGTAAACTATCTAATTTCCTTGGTGGGCCACAAGCACCTTATTTATATAGTCCCACCCATAATCTGGCAGGGGTTATGAGACCATGGCTAAAGCTGAAGCCCTAAGGAAGCACGTTTGGTGCTCAGATTTTCCACCACGTTCCAAGTTATTCCTAGATCATTGGGATGAACACTGCAAAGGAGTAGCTCAAGCAGAATGGTTTTTACCCTGTGATTATGATCAATAGTAATTGGTTACTAATGATAGTTAGTTAGTAACTAACAATACATAGTAGTTAGCACTGCACCTACCAGTTCCTCGTTGTTTAGTGAGGTTCTAATCACCATAGCCAGGGACAGTCCAGATTTTCGGGCAGCCAGGGTCTAAAACAAATAGAATTATGACTTATTGGTACCTGAGAGGCTGCCATGTACTTGTCGCTTAGAAGAATGTGAATATGTAAGAATGACAATTACTGTTCAAATTTTAGTCAGTAGGGATCATCTCACCTGCTATTTCCAATATCAGATGTAAAAGGTCTCTTAGATTATCAAACTCAACCCCTACATTTTACAGATGAGAAAACTCAGGTCCAACAAGGCAGAATGACCAGTTTCAAGGCTAAAGACAGGCTTCAATGACTTTTTCCCCAATGAGAGTCATGATCATATCCCTTTATAAACCATCATCATTGATGCAGAGCCAGCCTGACCTTTGAGAGGGTCTGAATCACAATTGCTGTTTGATGGTCCTTGGATTGTTCACAGCTCCCTAGAATATTCTTCCATATCTAAGCAAGGATATTTTCTTCCAAGAGGCCGTTTTGTGTACTGAGAATCATTTTACTCAGATTTGTTTTCTTTTCTGATACTAGTAACTTACATGATCTTAACTCAGGAAACTTTAGTTTCCCATCTATAAAATAGAACCATTATCACCTGCTCCTAACCTGAAATATATGTGATGTAATAAACTTGGCAATGCTATAGAGAACTTTGGAAATAAAATAAGATCTATATGGGAATATTAAATGTGTATCCCAGTAGGGGTAAAGGGAAGTCAAAGTGGAAAATGCAATCCTGATCACCTCTACTCCTGCTCATATCTCCTAAAAACCTGGTGTCCTTGAGTTGATGCTGATTCATAGCAACCCTACAGGGTGGAGTACATCTGCCCTACAGGATTTCCAATGAGCAGTTGGTGGATTTGAACTGCTGACATTTTGGTTAGCAGCTGAGCTCGTTACCACTGGGCCACCAGGCCTCCACAGTTGGGTACTCAGATAAAATTAAGCACATGTCTAAGTAAGGAAGTCACTCTTCACCCATTTCCACCCCTTCCATGAAAACCTATAGAGAGCTTACCTTCAAGAGTTTACTCAAGATGATCTTCCATGTCTGACCAATATTGTCCCTAAAATAATGTCTGTATTCTATTTTAGTCTGTCATTTTTACCTATTGTATATATAATTTCATCTGTCTTTTTTTTTTTTTTTCGGAATTGAACACTTTGGTTAGATTCTTGAAGAACCAGACTTTTATTATTGTATGTCTCTGTATTTTTTCCCCCATTTTGCCCTCTTTAATCCCATAAATAAATGTAGTCTGCATTTGAGAGATTGGCAAATATTAATTATGAAAATTTAAAAACCACTTACCATGGCCTGAAGATTCCAGGAGTGAGAGGAAACAGAGTGTAAATAATTAGATATATCAAAAGTGGGAAAAGAGCATAGTGAGGTTAAATAAACATAACACGTTAAAATAATGTTCACTTTATAATGGCAGAAATCTGGGCCAATTATACAGACAAATCATACTTTCAGTTGAAGCACCAAGATATTATTTTTCTTAATAAGAAACCAAAGTGATGGCCTTCAGACAGATTTCCTTAGCAAAATTTAAAAAATGCTGGTATCAGTAAATTAAGCACGTTGTTGGTAAGATGGAAATTTCTATTTCTCTGGAGGGAAAGTTCATTTTTCATGCTTTAAACTATTAAGACTATGCCTACAGAAAAATGTGAAGTCAGTCTGAATGCTGGAAAAAACATGTTGTTTTCCATGCTGATGGGCTGTTTTTCCAATCTACTGTATTCAATCATCAATCCTTTGAATCTCTAGGTGACCCCCAGAGTATTTTATTATAGGAGAGTTTGAGTTATTGAGAGTTATGTTATAGCCATGGCTAATAAAATTTTAATGACTTGGGAACCATGGTTTCCTTTAGATAGCAGAATAGCTTATTAATTTAGCTACACTGGATTTTAGTATAATAGAATGAAGGACTGATTAATACCTGCTTGCATTACAAAGTATTAAAGTCTACTGTGTTAAGGTAAAGAAGTTCAATCAAGCCTTAAACTTTGCAAATTAAACTTGTGGTCATTCATAACGCTGAACACATCAAAGCCCAGTTGCAGCACCTCACTCAGGCTGCTGATTCCTTCTGCTCAATTATAGGGTCATTTTAACTCAATTTGTAATTTCAACTAGTATCAGAAGCTGTCACAAGGTTAGAATTATTTCCTCCATCTAATAGATTTTAAAGAAATAATAAATCTAACACTTGGTAGAATCTGGCCTCTTATATATTTTATTCCATGAAATACATACAGGCTAGTCAGTTAATGAGAAGGACAATACAGCATAATAATAGAGAAAAAGACAACACATGCAATCAAAGAGGATTAAACAGGAGTAACTTACTACATCTCGGACAATAGGCAAAGTTTTTTTTCTACGGAGATCTGGCATACTGTCAATACCATAAAGTCCACGCCCAGCCCTGAAAGGAGAAAAAGATCAATGATTTCAATAAGTTAAATGACTTATTGTAATAAAAAAAATTCACTTTTCATAACCAAAAAAAAAAACAAACCCATTCCCATCGAGTCAGTTCCGACTCATAGTGATCCTATAGGACAGAGTAAAGCTGCTCCACAGGGTTTCCAAGGAGCAGCTAGGGGATTCAGACTGCTGACCTTTTGGTTAGCAGCTGAATCCTTAACCACTGTGCCACCAGGGCTCCCACTTTTCATACAATATACCAAAAAGCGAGCAAACAAACTTGTTGCCATGGATTCGATTTCAACTCATAGCGACCCTATAGGACAGAGTAGAACTGCCCCACACGGTTTCCAAAGTAACAAATCCTAACAGAAGCATACTGCCACATCTTTCTTCTGCAGAGCTGCTGGTGAGTTTGAACCGCTGACCTTTCAGTTAGCAGTCCAGTGCTTTAACCATTGCACTACCAAGAGCTCCTTTTCATAGTATATAGGCTGTGAAAATGTTCCGGAATTCCTGTTATTCATAACGTTTGTTGTGATCTACACAGTTGAACGCCTTTGCATAGTCAATAAAACACAGGTAAACTTCTTTTTGGTGTTCTCTGCTTTCATTAAGATCCATTTGACACCAGCAATGATACCTTTCATTCCATGTCCTCTTCTGAATCTGGCTTGAATTTGTGGCAGTTCCCTGTTAATGTATGGCTGTAGCCACTTTTGAATGATCTTCAGCAAAATTTTGCTTACATGTGATATTAATGATATTGTTCAATAATTTCTGCATCCCATTTTTTCATCATTCTTTGGAATAGACGTGAATATATATCACTTCCAGTCAGTTGGCCAGGTAGCTGTCTTCCAAATCTCTTAGCATAGCTGAGTGAGCACCTCTAATGTTGCATCTGTTTGTTGAAGTATCTCAATTGGTATTCTGTCAGTTTCTGGAACCTGGTTTTTGCCTATGCCTTAAGTGCTTCTTGAACTTTTTCTCTCAGTTCCATCGGCTCTTGATCACATGCTACCTCCTGAAATGTTTAAATGTCATCCAGTTCTTTGTGATACTTCTATCTTCTTTTGATGCTTCCTTCCATCTTCTTTTGATGCTTCCTATGTTCAATTTTTGCCCATAGAATCCTTCAATTTTGCAACTTGAGGCCTGAGAAATGCTGAGGGTGTTCTTCCCTTTAGGTTTTCTAACTCCAGGTCCTTGCATATTTCAGTAGAATACTCTGTCTTCCTAAGCCACCCTTTAAAATCTTCTGTTCAGCTCTTTTCTTTCGTCATTTCTTCTATTCACTTTAGTTACTCTATGTTCAAGAGCAAGTTTCAGGGCCTCTCCTGACATCCATTTTGGTCTTTTCTTTCTTTCCTGTCTTTTTAATGACCTTTTTTTGCTTTCTTCACACATGATGATGTCCTTCGTGTTATCCCACAACTCTTCTGGTCTTTGGTCTTTAGTGTTCAATGTGTCAAATCTGTTCTTGAGAAGATCTCTAAATTCAATTGGGGTGTATTCAAGGTTGTACTTTGGCTCTTGTGGACCTGTTTTAATTTTTTTTCACCTTCAACTTGAACTTGCCTATAAGCAATTGATAGTCTGTTCCACAGTCAGCCTCCCTGGCCTTATTCTGACTAATGATGTTGAGCTTCTCCATGGTCTCCTTCCACAGATGTAATTGATTTGATTCCAAACACCAGCAGGTTAACCAATGGTGGACAGTCTTCAGCGGAGCTTCCAGACTAAGACAGATTAGGAAGAAGGACCTGGCAATTTACTTTAAAAAAAAAAAAAAAAAATTTAGCCCGTGAAAATCCTATGAATAGCAGCAGAACATTGATGTAGTGCTGAAAGATGAGCTCCTCAGGTTGGAAGGTGCTCAAAATATGACTAGCAAGGAGCTGTCTCCTTAAAGTAGAGTTGACCTTAATGATATGGAAAGAGTAAAGCTTTTTGGACCTTTATTAGCTTATGTGGCATGACTCAAAATGATAAGAAATACCTGCAAACATCCATTAGTAATCAGAATATGGGATACATGAAATTTGAATCAAGGAAAATCAGAAGTCATCAAAAATGAAATGGAGCTCATGGAGATTAATATCCTAGGCATTAGTGAGCTGAAATGGCCTGATACCGGCCATTTTGAATCAGACAATCATATAATCTACTATGCACTTGACCCAAGCCATGGTGTTTTCAATTGCCTCACATGCATGTGAAAGCTGAACGATGAATAAGAAAGACTGAAGAAGAATTGATGTCTTTGAGTTATGGTGTTGGCAAAAAATACTAAGTATACCATGGACTGCCAGAAGAACAAACAAAAATGTCTTGGAAGAAGAACAGCCAGAATGCTCTTTAGAAGCAAGGATGGTGAGACTTTATCTCACATACTTTGTAAATGTTGTTAGGAGGGACCAGTGCCTGGAGAAGGACATCATGTTTGGTAAAGTTGTGGCTCATCAAAAAAGAGGAAGACCTTCAATGAGATGGATGGACACAGAACCTATAATAATGGCCCCAAACCTAACAACAATTGTAAGGAAGATGCAGGGCCAGGCAGTGTTTCATTCTGTTGTACACAGGGTCCCTATGAGTCATAACCAACTTGAGGTCACCTAACATAAACAATCACGTATTATGGAAGTATGCTGCATATTTAATTGCCTGAAAATTTTAATAATCCTTCTCCTCTCAGTAATAAAATTAGTGGTATCTGACTGAAGAGAAGTTAAAGCTATTTGGTGGTTGCCTGACTTTCACAGTTCAAATCCCTCTTATTTTTAGGCAATGGTTCTTGATTTCTTTTACAGTTTGCCTATTTCATGCTCACAGGAACACACATATAACATGATCCACCAGCTTAGATTAAAGACAGACCCAACCCAGTAGTCTAGCTTTGATGGGTAGTACCAAGAAAGGCATGATTACTTTCCAGGCCCTGCTCATCCTAAAAGATAAAGAAAAAAGAGTAAAACAAAACAAAACAAAAAACTCATGCTTATGTGCCAAGCACTGTTCTTTATGTTTCATTTACTCTTCATGAAATACTCCATTTCACATCTAAGACAATTGAGTCACTTTCTGATGGTATGTCATTCTATGATGGTGTAATCATTTTCATATTACAGAAATCTCAGGGTAAAATTAAAATCTAGTTTAGAAAAAATGGTAAGTATACACCAGATACTGTTTTAATGGATTTCCAACCAGGGGTTGGAAATTTATTCCTTTTATAACACACATCAAGCACTGTGTTATAATTATCTGCTCACATCTGACTTGCCCTCAGATTGTGGATTCCTCAAAAACAGAAACTATATACAATTTACTCTTCATCTCTAGTATTTGTATAGGATTTTACACGTATCAGATACTTAGTAAATGAATTTTGGTAAAATTAATGAATGGGAAGAATCCTTTTCTAAAACAAAAACATATACCTATTTTTTTTTTTTTTTATTTGAAAGTCTTCGGTGATCAGAAATTTAGAAAACTCCCCTGGTTTTCTTTTTTGCCTAAGAGTATAAAACAGGAATTATTTTAACAGGTAACTGGAAAAAGGGGAAATTTGTATCATAAAGGCTTGAATCTCTCATCATGAAATAATTATGGTACAGCATTGTATTTCATTACAAAATAAAGCAAAAAGAAGACCATGCTTATTAGATGGGAGCATTAATCATCTAATTAGTGAGGTGGGGCTGAGATAGCAGAATAGTCAGATGCTTCCTATGCTCCCTCTTGTAACAAAGACCAAAAAAAAAAAAAAGTGAATTGATTATATTTGACAGCCTAGCAGCCCTGAACATCAAAGACAAAGTTGAGGAGTCAGACTGAGCTGTGTGATGAGGGAGAGACAGTACAGAAGAAGGAAAGATTTGTCAGACCTCACCTGACCAGCACCATGCAGGCTAGATAGGCTGGCACACATGGACTGAGGCAAGCAGTAGTGCCCGGGACGTGTTTTCCACATCGGGAGATACTGAGCAGCAGAGAGCCCGCACAAGCCTCTAGAGCTAAGTGGAAGTGGCACTAGATCCGCGAAAGTCAAGTGCAAACATCTAACCTACCTCATGGGATCAAAATAACCCTTCCCCTTTGGGAAGTATCTCTCTCCTCTTCACCCTCCCCCTTCCTCTCTGCTCTGGTCCTGGTCCAACTTCAGTGATTGCTGTGTCCCCTGGACCAGAAGTGGGACACTTCATGTGCCCTGAGCCATTCTCTTGGCTGTGGAGAGGGTACAAATCAACAAACAACAAACAGGAAAAAGTAATCTGCCAGCTCCCCTAAGCCAGGACCTCATGACAGGCACAGCCCCTTTGCCTAGGGACACAAATGCAAACTTTGAATGCATTTCATTCCTGCTTAGACCTGTGTAGACCCATTTCAACAGTGTAGGCCCTCATTAGCACAGCACAACAGAATATATATCTGAAGCCTATTTTCAACTACAACAGCTAAGGGGGAGTGGCAGATTCACGACATTTGACACCACCCTGACCATTAAGCAGGGTCCTCACCTATCCACATCAGAGGCCTGAGGACTGGTGGCTCCACCCACTCCATCTAGCCACCCACGACAGGGGTCCAAAAATAAGTGATACCCCCATTCCTTACAGCCAACAGCATTGGATGCCCAAAGTCTGGCTGCAAAGCCCACCCGCTTACTCACTCTAGGGAACAGGGACACGCCTTCTACCCAGGCGCTCAGGGACAGCCATCAGCCCCCTGCCTTGCTCAGCAGGTAACCCCCTGATACCTGTGCTTGCTCCAATCACCCTTATGTAGCCCTGCTCATCTAAGACTGTAGGTGAGAGCCTGCACCACACGCTTGGTGACCGATGACCTGGACACCTGAACTGAATCCACATAAGAAAAGTAAATGAATTCCTGAGCTCAGATACCTAATAGCAGCTCTAACCACCTGGTTACAGGATGTAAGAGCTTCAAAGATGCCAATAATCAAAGTACCTCACACAACCAGCCTATCTGGGCATATTAAAATGAAACAAAACAAGAAGCTAGGACACAGTAAGCAAACATAAAATAAACATAATAACTTATTGATGGCCCAAAGACAACAGTCAGTATTAAATCACATAAAGAGGCAGACCATGATGGCTTCAGCAAGTGACCAAAAAAAAAAAAAGAATCAGGAAACCTCCCAGAGGAAGATAAAATGTTGGAATTACGGGATGTAAAATTCAAAAGATTAATATAGAGAGCTCTTCAAGAGATCAGGAAGAAGATCAGGCAAAATGCAGACCAAGCCAAGGAGCACAAAGATAAAGCAACAGAGTAACTTAAGAAGGTTATATAGGAGCATAATGACAAATTTAGCAGGCTGCAAGAATCCAGAGACAGCAAACAGAAATTGAAAAGATTAACAATAAAATTTCTGAATTAGTCAACTCAATAGAAAGTCAGAGGAGCAGACTTTAAACCACTCAGTATACCCTTGTTCTGTTCAAATGACTGCCTCTTGGTCTATGTACAGATCCCTCATGAGCACAATTAAGTGTTCTGAATTCTCATTCTTTGCAATGTTATCCATAATTTGTTATGATCAACACAGTTGAATGCCTTTGCATAGTCAATATAACATATGTAAACATCTTTCTGATATTCTTTGCTTTCATCCATGACTCATCTAACATCAGCAATGTTATCCCACATTGTCTTCTAAATCTCACTTGAATTTCTGGCAGTACCCTATGTACGTACTGCTGCAACTGCTTTTAAATGATCTGCGGCAAAATTTTACTTGTGTATATTAATGATATTGTTCAATAATTTTCTCATTCTGTTGGATCACTTTTTTTTGGAATGGGTACAAATATGTATCTCTTCCAGTCAGTTGGCCAGGTAATTGTCTTCCAAATTTTCTGGCATAGATGAGTAACGGCTTCCAGTGATGCTGCATCAGTTTGTTGAAGCATCTCAACTGTTATTCCGTCAACTCCTGGAGCCTTGTTTTCTACCAATGCCTTCAGTGCAGCTTGGACTTCTTCCTTCAGTATCATCGGTTCTTGATCATATGCTACCTTCTGAAATGATTGAATGTAGATCAGTTCTTTTTAGTACAGTGACTCAGTGTATTCCTTTCATTTTTTGATGCTGGAAACGCTGGTGGCGTAGTGGTTAAGAGCTACAGCTGCTAATCTAAAGGTCGGCTGTTCGATTCTACCAGGTCCTCCTTGGAAAAACGTGTGGGGCAGTTCTACTGTCTTATAGGGTTGCTAGGAATCGGAATCAACTCAGTGGCAGTGGGTTTGGTCTTTTGATGCTTCCTGAGTCATTTAATATTTTCCCCTTGTTGTTGTTAGGTGCCGTCGAGTTGATTCCAACTCGTAGCAACCCTATGTACCACAAAACAAAACACTGCCTGGTCATGCACCATGCTCACAATTATTGTTATGCTTGAGCCCACTGTTGCCGCCACTGTGTCAATCCATCTTGTTGAGGGTCTTCCTCTTTTCTGCCGACCCTGTACTTTACCAAGCATGGTGTCCTTCTCCAGGGACTGATCCCTCCTGACTACATGTCCAAAGCATGTAAGATCCATCCTTGCTTCTAAGGAACATTCTGGTTGTACTTCCCCCAAGACAGATTTGTTCATTCTTTTGACAGTCCATGGTATACTCAATATTCTTCGCCAGCACCACAATTCAAAGGCGTCCATTCTTCTTTGGTCTTCCTTATTCATTGCCCAGCTTTCTCCTGTGTATGAGGGGATTGAAAACACCATGGCTGGGGTCAGGCGCACCTTATCTTTAAGGTGACATCTTTGCTTTTCAACACTTTAAAGATGTCCTTTGCAGCAGATTTGCCCAATGCAATGTGTCTTGATTTCTCGACTGCTGCTTCCATGGCTATTGATTATAGATCCAAGTAAAATGAAATCCTTGACAACCTCAATCTTTTCTCCATTTATCATGATGTGGCTTATTGGTCCAGTTGTGAGGATTTTTGTTTTCTTTATGTAGAGGTGTAATCCCTACTGAAAGCTGTGGTCTTTGACCTTCGTCAGTAAGTGCTCCAAGTCCTCTTCACTTCCAGTAAGCAAGGTTGTGTCATCTGCACAATGCAGTTTGTTAGTGAGTCTTCCTCCACTCCTGATGCCCTGTTCTTCTGCATATAGTCCAGCTTCTCGGATTATTTGCTCAGCATACAGATTGAATAGGTATGGTGAAAGGAAACAACCCTGACGCACACCTTTCCTGACATTAAACCAGTCAGTATCCCCTTGTTCTGTTCAAATGACTGCCTCTTGATCCAAGTACAAATTCCTCATGAGCACAATTAAGTGTTTTGGAACTCCCATTCTTTGCAATGTTATCCATAATTTGTTACGACCCACACAGTCAAATGCCTTTGCATAGTCAATAAAATACAGGTAAACATCCTTCTGGTATTCTCTGCTTTCAGCCATGATCCATCTGACATCATTAATGATATCCCTGGTTCCACGTCCTCTTCTGAATCTGGACTGAATTTCTGGCAGTTCTCTGTTGATATACTGCTACAGCTGTTTCTGAATGATCTTCAGCAAAATTTTGCTTGCGTGCGATAATAATGATATTATTCTATAATTTCTGCATTTGGTTGGATCACCTTTCTTGGGAATAGGCATAAATATGGATCTTCCAGTCAGTTGGCCAGGTAGCAGTCTTCCAAATTTCTTGGCATAGATGACTGAGTACTTCCAGTGCTGCTTCTGTTTGATGAAACATCTCAATTGATATTCTGTCAGTTCTTAAATCTTTGTTTTTCACCAATGCCTTCAGTGTAGCTTGGACTTGTTCCTTCAGTGTCATTGGTTCTTGATCATATGCTGCCTCTCAAAATGGTTGAACGTCAACTAATTCTTTTTGGTATATTGACTCTGTGTGTTCCTTCCATCTTCTTTTGATGCTTCCTGCATTGTTTAATATTTTCCCCATAGAATCCTTCAGTATTTTAACTTGAGGCTTGAAATTTTTCTTCAGTTCTTTCGGCTTGAGAAATGCCGAGCATGTTCTTCCCTTTTGAACTTCCCTTTTTCAACTTGAACAGAGACCCTGGTGGCGTAGTGCTTAAGAACTACAGCTGCTAACCAAAAGATCAGCAGTTCGAATCTACCAGGCGCTCCTTGGAAACTCTAAGGGGCAGTTCTACTCTGTCCTTTCGGGTTGATATGAGTTGGAATCAACTTGACAGCAACAGGTTTTCAACTTGAACTTGCATATGAGCAACTGGTAGTCTGTTCCACAGTCAGCCCCTGGCCTTGTTCTGACTGATGATATTGAACTTTTCCAGCATCTCTTTCCACAGATGTAGTCTATTTGATTCGCATGTATTCCATCTGGTGAGGTCCCCATGTATAATTGCCATTTACGTTGTTGAAAAAGGTATTTGCAATGAAGTTGTTGGTCTTGCAAAATTCTATCATGTGATCTCCAGGGTCTTTTCTATCACCAAGGCTGTATTTTCCAACTATCAATCCTTGTTCTTTGTTTCCAACTTTTGCATTCCAATCACTAGCAAGTACCAATACATCTTGATTGCATGTGTGATCAATTTCAGACTGCAGAAATTGGTAAAAATCTTTAATTTCTTCACCTTTGGCCTTAGTGGTTAGTGTGTAAATTTGAAAAATAGTCATATTAACTGGTTTTCCTTGTAGGTGTATGAATATTATCCTATCACTGACACCTTTGTACTTCTGAATAGATCCCAAAATATTCTTTTTGATGATGAATGAGATTCCATTCCTCTTCAATTTTTCATTCCCAACATAGTAGATCACATGATTGTCTGATTCAAAATGACCAGTATCAGTCCGCTTCAGCTCACAAATGTCTAAGATATTAACGTTTATGAGTTCCATTTCATTTTTGATGACTTTCAATTCATACTTCCTACATTCCATGTCTGCTTATTAATGGATGTTGGCAGCTGTCTTTTATCATTTTGAGTGGTGAAAAATCAGCAAATAAAGATTCTCAAAGCTATACTCCATCCATGTCATTAAGGTTGACTCTCTTTGAGGAGGTAGCTCTTCTCCAGTCATATTTTGAGGCAGTTCTACTCTGTCCTATAGGGTCACTATGAGTCAGAATCGACTTGACGGCACTGGGTTTTCAATCTGAGGGGCTCATTTTTTGTCACTATATCAGACAATGTGCTGCTGGTATTCATAAGGTTTTCACTGGTCAATTTTTTTTTTCAGAAGTAGTATGCCAGGTCCTTCTTCCTAGTCTGTCTTAGTCTGGAAACTCCACAGGAACCTGTCCACCAAGGGTGACCCTGCTCGTATTTGAATATTGGTGGCATACCTTCAAGTATCATAGCAACATGCAAGCCACCACAGTATAACAAACTGTCAGACACGTGGTGGACTTATACGTCAAGTAATGTAATTATCTTATTTTTTTATAGTCTGACACACCCACTTGCATTCAAGCTCCATGAGAGCAGTGATGTTGGTTTTGTTCCTAAGTGTACAGAACAATGCTTGACACATAGTAATTAATAAATAGTATTAGAATGAATGAATGAACAAGTAGACAACCTTAAACTGTTCCATAATAATTATTCACTGAGCTCTTACTACGTGCCAAGTGTTGTTATAACTGCTTTACACATATTAACTCATTTAATCCATACAATAAATCTATGAGCTAGAACTATTTATTTTATAGCTGAGCATATTGAGGTACAGAAAAGTTAAGTATCTTACCCCAAAATCACACAGCTATCAAATACAGTGCTGAGGCTTGAGCCTAGGCAGCCCGGCCGGCTTCAGAGCCCATCTTCTTCACCATTAGAGTAGTGATTCATATTCATGATGATAACATTATGTCCTGAATATTTTATTTAATAAGGCAAAGATGTATGCAATACTTTTAGAAAGATATTTATTGAAAATAGTGCCAATAAAATATTTTAATTATTTAAATATCTTTACAGGACAATTCCAAGCACATGTTTACTAACTGAAAAGTGGCAATTTGAATCCACCCAGAGGTGCTTTGGAAGAAAAGCCTGGCACTCTACTTCCAAAAGATCACAGCCATTGAAAAGCCTATGGCACGCAGTTCTTTTCTGAAACACATGTGGTCACTGTGAGTCAGAATTGACTTCATGGCAACTGGTTCGGTTTTTTGTTTTTTAAAGAGGCACTTCAGGCATATGGATAATTAACTTACATGGATCATCCTAGTCCCTTAAAAATTTGGTTAATTACAGAATCTCAGAGGATATACGTCTGATTCCATAATTTCTTCCTCCTCTCTACCTCCATTAATGCTTCTCCCTTTCCTGCTTCACTCCTCTCCTCCCTCTTCTTTAATTCTTCATCGTTGTCATCATCATCATAAATGCCATCAACATGGTGTCGCTGCCACCTTAAATAGCCACATTGCATTGGATGGGAATACTTCCTCTCTGATACTGTGATATGTAAACTTTTAGTCATAACTTTTATTTAGGAACCAAGTTATTCTTGCTCCTTCAGACATCCTGGGTTTTATTTTCCATTAGGAGTGGGTTATATTTTAACAACCCCAGCACAATACTTTAGTATTGGGAGTTATAAACATAACCAGAGGTTACTATATTAGACTTCTGACATTCATGAATTGTGATCTTGTCAGAGCAATTTCATAAGTGAAGAGCCCTTGCCTTGCTGTTTCACTTTGCTGTAATTTTCCAGATTGTGATTGTTCACCTACACTGAATCAACTCTTTATATTCACTGTATGTGTATCTTTTAGCAGCTGCACGAGATTCTCATTCTTATATTACACTTGCTGACAACTGCTGTCTAACACAATTACTGTCTGGTCCAGGCAGAATCATATCCTACAGGCATTCTCTTCTCCTGAGCCTGATTTACTGCCTAACTGTGATGATGATCTGTTTTGTCTTAGAAAGTAGAAGCAAGAAGAACCCTTAAACGCTGTAAGCCTTGATTCAAGGCCCACGCTCTAATAACCATCAGCCATCTAAATGTCAAAACAAGAGATGATCTAATATGCTAATTATTAACCATTTTCTTTTAGGGATGTTGCTTCTATCCTTCTCCCATTACCCCACTTCTCTGGGCAAAATATACAGAGCTGAGTGCTCAATAACATTTACTAAATGCATAAAGTATTAGCATACTCATGAATCTTGTTAAAACCAATACCATTTATTATATCTTCAATCTTGAAACTTGTCTTTTATTTAGCATTGAAAATATTTGATGATTAAAATATGGATTGTTATTCTTGCCACAAAAATGTCAAAGGACACTGAAAAATTTTTTAAATTTACAAATGGCAGATGTTATCATTACCTTAAGCATTAAAATCACCCCTCCACATAAAGATGAAAATTAAGAGTATTGATAAAGTAGAATTTGACAAAGTACTTTGAAGGGCCTTCAGGATAGGGACATCTACATCAACAACTGCTTTACTGCTCTAGTCTAAACCATTATCCCATCCAGGGTGGATAATTGCATAGTCTCCTAACTAATTTCCACACAGTGGCCAGAATGATCTCTGCAAAATACGTGTCAGATTCTCAGTTAAAATTCCCTCATTGTCTTCCATTAAGATTGGAATTTTTTTTTTTTAATTTCTAGCAGTTCCCTATTGATGGACTGCTGTAACCACTTTTGAATGATCCTCAGCAAAGTTTTACGTGCATGTGATATTAATGGTATTGTTCGATAATTTCTGCATTTGGTTGGATCACCTTTCTTTGGAACAGGCATAAATATGGACCTCTTCCAGTCAGTAGGCCAGGAAACTCTCTTCCAAATTTCTTGGCATACACAAGTGAGCACTTCTGGTGCTGCATCCACTTGTTGAAGTATCTCAATTGGTTGACCAATAAGCAATGTCACGATAAACGGAAGAAAGATTGAAGTTGTCAAGGATTTCATTTTGCTCGGACCCACAATCAACACTTATGGAAGCAGCAGTCAAGAAATCAAACAACACATTGTGTTGGGCAAATCTGGTGCAAAAGACCTTTTTAAAGTGTTAAAAAGCAAAGATGTCACTTTGAAGACTAAGGTGCACCTGACCCAAGCCATGGTGTTTCAATCGCCTCATATGCATGAGAAAGCTGGGCAATGAATAAGGAAGACCAAAGAATTGATGCCTTTGAATTGTGGTGTTGGTGAAGAACATAAAATACACCATGGGATGCCCAAAAAACTAACAAATCTGTCTCGGAAGAAGTACAGCCAGAATGCTCCTTAGAAGAAAGGATGGCGAGACTACATCTCATACTTTGGACGTTATCAGGAGGGTTCAGTCCCTGGAGAAGGATGTCATACTTGCAAAAGTAGAGAGTCAGTGAAAAGAGGAAGGCCTTCAACAAAATGGATTGACACAATGGTTACAACAATGGGCTCAAGCATAGCAACAATTTTGAGGATGGAGCAGGACTGGACAGTGTTTTTTTCTCTTGTACGTATGGTGGCTATGAGTTGGAACTGACTTGATGAGGGACATAACAACAACAGCAAAACTAGAATAAAGTCCATACCCTTGGTGATAATGGGCTTTGCCTCTCCCCAAACTCATCTTCAACCACTGTTTCCCTTGGTTTGCTGCATTTCAGGCATACCAACCTTCTTTCTTGTCATTTAAATGTTATCACCTTGAAAAAACTCTGGAAATCCACCCTGACTCTTTCTAGGACGTTGTTCTGTTTTATCTCCTCCATAGCACTTAACATTGATAATTTCAAATGTCTTTTTTTCTTCCATCCTTCCTATCTTCCTCTCTTTCTTCCCTCCCTCCCTATCTTCCTTCTTTCCTTCCTTCCTCTTTTTATATCAGAATTTAAGTTCCATGAGAGTATTATCTTGCTTGTCTCATTTATGACAGTTAACGAGAGACTACGACAGTGTCTCGGATATTGTAGGAGGTTAATTACTATTTGTTTTTGAATGGATGAATAAAAGAATATTCTCCAATAAGTAGTAGTAGAGCTTCTTGGTATGACAAATTTTTCTCACACATGAGTTATGTCAAAATCTGATCAGATTTGGAAGAGATTGAAAGCAGGAGGACTAACAGAAATCCATGGTAAATTACATTATTAAACTGAATTTAAAGGAATAGAGACCACTCAGAAAGTTGATAATGTCAGGGGAAAAAAGATGGAAGAGAGTTTAACAGTACTAACATGGTCTTAAACCTTAGAAAGCAGATAGGACGGGTTGTCACTGATAGAGAAAGAATAAGACTGAAAACATTATTTTCTTTGTATAGAGAGTGAAGAAGAAAAACAAAGTTAATTAAAATAATTTATTTTTCATTTTTAGTACAAACTCATTAGTAATTCATTAAAAATAATGGAGATCCAAATGGGAACAATAAATTAAGCCCAGATATGTACATTTAGGAATAATTTCTATACAGATAATAGGGAAATCTTTGCAAGGAGATGGATTTTTCTTAAGAGATGGTCTTGCATTGAATTAAGACTAGATCACTTACCTCTTATTGCCTCAGTTCCCTTCTTAGCAAGATGTAGATCACAACCAGTAGATAATCTAGCTCTTCAATTGATTTAGATGTAAAGGTAAAGTAGAAATTGTAGGATAGATTGAAGGGCTAGGGAATGTGAGTGCAACTCTTTTGGGTAGATGGGAAAAGAGGAAACATTGAAAAGCAGTAAGGCTGATAGGTGTCTCAACATAGGTGGAAGCTTCTAGGATGGAGATGGATGATGAAAAGGGAGAGGGAATAAGAAAGAGGTGGGAAGGGATAGACTTTGTGATAAAATTAAAAAAGGTAAGCTTTTAAGAGAAATAAGCTGTTTCCTCAATGAGGAAGAAAGAACCTCTAAGATATGTTGTTTAAATAAATAAAAAAAAATAGATGCAGAATAATATATCTGATATTCTACCATTTGCTTTTTTTTACACGCATAAAAATATACATAAAAATGCTTAGAGGGCACAGAATATCACTGGGATACATAAGTAAGCGAGTAACAGTGATTGTCTCTAAGGAAAAGAAATGTGTCACCAGAGTTATCAGTGAGAGGGAGATTGACTTATCACTATGTACTGTTTGTATCTTTTGACTATTTATAATGCTTGTTTATTATCTCTTTTTTAAAATAAAAAATTTAAAACACTAGTTCTGTAGTTCTCTCTGGGTTTGAGTTTTTACTCTGCCACTTACTGGTTGTGCAAACTTGGATCAGCTTCCTTATCATTGTAACGGGGTGGGGGGAACAATATTAATTCATAGGGTTACTGTATTAGTGAAATATCCTAGATAGGTAGGTAGATAGACAGATAGATGCAGTTGTTTTAGCCCCTTCCTGTAGGGACCAGAATACCAGAGAGTTTAATCTTACACATTAACCTATGGCCCTTGTGCTAGGAGTAAGGCATTGCCACTCTGAACACTTTCATAGAATCAATTCTGTTCCCTATGCCTTCTTATAAATGCAAAACTACTAGTAAAAAACAGGAGCCTTTACCTGGAGTGTTACATTTTTTCTGAACTTTTTCTCCAAATCATTTAAATCAATTCTATCTTTTGCAGTAGCATTCTTTCCAAAATAGGATTTAGAAATGGGTATCATGCGGCAGGTGACACTCCTCCCCTCATGAAAACTTGATCTGAACACGGCCCTGTAAACTTTACCGTAACTAACACTGACTCATGACCAGGAAAACTCTTAATTATCTTGCTTCTACTTGCCCAAAATATCTAGAAAATTGCCTCAACTGTCTCATCCTACCCTTGCAGAAACAGCTCTACACCCTGATATACTCTTAAAATTTACTAATAACTTCTACTGAAGTAGTTATTACTTATGGAACTCATTTTCCTAATAGTTATAAAAGATTCAGTAGGCAACTGGTGCTGTTTTTCTTGGACGTGCTGTTAAAATAAATTGAATTTTTAAAAAAGGTAACATCAAAGAGCTTACTTTATAAGAAAAGAAATTCTAAATGGAATATCAACAGGGAAGCTGAGCACTCACACTCTCCAACTCATTTCTCCCTTGTGTGCCCACTGAAAGTTTATTTTCTGGGTGAAGAGAATAGAAGAGAATTTTCTGAGGCAGTGCGTAGGCTCTGGAGTTTTATACATTTTTTTCTGCTTCCAGATACTGACCTGTGAGACAAAGAAAATAAGCATCTCGTATCTAGAAAACAGATTACTAGTCCTCATAATATCCAATGGAATGTCCTTGCTATTTTATTTTTTTAAGCAGAAATCTCCGGATTTTCTAGTAATAGCTAATATTTTGGAATATCCTTTGTAAACTATCATAGTGGAAGAGTGCACTGTTTCCTGAGAAAAGTTCTGATTTGGAAATGACAATGAGATCTAAGCATTGATGATTTCCCCTGCTTGTAATCATCAGTTTTAAATTACCAATAAATCAGGGCTTTTAATCAGTTTTTCTCGGTCTAGTCATGGCCAAGGAAGCAAAACTAGAACAGACCAGAATTGTTAAAATTTGGGTGAACTGGGATGATAACTGAAATGGGAAAATTACAGGTCAAAGCCCTCCGAAAACCCAATCTCCCTCTTAGAAAACAAGGGCAGTGTGTGTGTTGCATAGCAAAAAAACCTTTTGCCTGTTGTATTTTGAGCAGTCAAAAAGAAGTGGTGCCCTGCTAAAAGATGATGGCAGACCACATTGCTGTGAATGTGTGTTGCTCTCCACAGTCCTGCCAATAATCCATTCTCATGCATCAGGATCCTGAAAGGACTCACTGTACCTCTTCTAAGTTTCCCATTCCGGGGCTTCTATCTGTAATTTTCCCATTCCAGTTATCATTCCAGATCACTCAAATTGTGAAAATTCAGCTCTGTTCTGGTTTCTCTTTGTTGGCCATGACAGAACTGGTTTGAATTGGCTTGAAGCCCTGCAGCAAATACAACTACATGAACAGGGTATCTAATAAATAGAGAAAATAATACAAATCTAGAGTGGAGCAAACATGGCGCTATATACAGAAACACCATGCCGTGTCTCTGCAGAGAAGACTTGAAAAACTAAGTAAAACAGATACACACATCAATCCTGGAACTGTAAGTATTAAATGAAGGGATTAAAGAACTAAATCAAGCACTGAATGGAAGAAGAAACTGGCAGAGAACAGAGAACAAGGAAAGCTATGGAGTGGAGGTCCCCTACCAGCTAATGTGGCACGGCTTCGCCATACCGGAGCACAGCCATCAACAACCCTGGACAAGGAGTACTGGAAGGCAACTTCACAGAGCTCCCAACCAGAGACAGAGCACCCAGTAATCAGAGATACATGCTTTCCCATCCCTCACCCTTCTGCTCTGTACACTGCCTCTGCTGTTTTCCAACAGGCCATGTTCACCCAGCCATAGAGACACTGACTCACGGCCACCAGTGTCTGCCCTGTCCCCACTGCCCAGCTCCCACAGCACAATATTTTTATTTTTCTTTCTCTTTCCCTTTCTTCCTTTTCCTTCTCCCTCCCACCTAGGCCCTGTGCTGCCTCTGCCCTGTCTTGACAGCCCATGCAGCACCACCTGGAGAAAAAGACCCCAGCTTGCCACCACCCAATTCTGTCCTACCTCCAACGGCCAATTCCCTCAATGCCATATTTTTGTTTTGTTTTGTTTGCTTCTTCCCTCTCTTTTCTTTCTTTCTGTCATGGATTGAATTATGTCCCCCCCAAAATGTGTGTATTAACTTAGGCCATGATTCCCAGTATTCTGTGGTTGTCCTCCATTTTGTGATTGTAATTTTATGTTAAAGAGGTTTGGAGTGGAATGTAAGACCCTTACCTGGTGACATCCCTGATCCAATGTAAAGGGAGTTTCCCCGGGGTGTGGACTGCACCACCTTTTATCTTACAAGAGATAAAAAGAAAGGCAACCAAGCAGAGAGTTGGGGACCTCATACCACCAAGAAAGCAGTGTCAGGATCGGAGCATGTCCTTTGGACCTGGGGTCCCTGTGCAGAGAAGCTCCTAGTTCAAGGGAAGATTGATGAGAAAGAGCTTCCTCCAGAGCCAACAGAGAAAGCCTTTCCCTGGAGCTGATGCTCCGAATTTGGACTTCTAGCCTATTGGACAGCGAGAGAATAAATTTCTCTTTGTTAAAGCCAACCACTTGTGGTATTTCTGTTATACCAGCACTAGATAACCAAGACACTTTCCTTTCCTTTCTCTCACCCACCTAGCCCTATGTGCTGCCTCTGCCCCTTCTCAATAGGTGGTGCTGCACAGAGTGGCTAGAGGGCCACTGGCACATGGCCTCCCCAGGTCTCCCCCACTCCCATATGCCACCTCCAGCCATGCTGCCATTTTTTTTCTGATTTTTTTGCTTTTGTTTCTTTCTCTACTTTCTCATTCCCATTTCGCATCATCTCCTTTCCCTTCTGCTCTCTGTATCACCCACTGAGTACCATGTCCCCAAATGGCACTGGTGTGGACTTCTGGACACCCTAACCCTGCTCCAGGCTGCACTCTTGGCCCACCCCACCAAGTACCACATCCCAGAGAGGCAATAATGCAGACTCCCGGACTCCCAGACCTCACCCTGCACCACCTCCTATCCCCACCCCACTCAGCATTGTGCCCTCAAGCAGCACGGGCTCAGACCTCCAGACACCTGGACCCAGTCTTGCAGTGCCCCTGGCACCACCTCAGCAAGCACTGTGGCCCCAAGAAGCACTGGTGCTAACCCCTGGCCCCCACCCTGCAGCATTGCCCAGTCTTGCCCTGCTAAGCACCTCACTCTTGAGTGGCACTGGCATGGATATCTGGACCCTAGCACCCTACTCTGTGCCACGCCCTCACTGCACACCATATAGCACCATACTCTAAAGCAACACTCGTGCAGACCCCTGGACCCCACCCCATGCCTTCTGTGGCCCAGCCCTGCCAAGCACTGTGCCCCTAAGTGGCACTGGTGCTGGTCTCCAAGCCCCCAGACCCAGCCCTCTACCACCCCTTGGCTCCACACCACCTAGTGCTGAACCCCCAAACGGGACCAGGTTGGAACCCTGGATTCCACCCTGTACCACACCAGGCCCCACCCTGCTGAACACTGTGCCCCCAAGCAGCACCAGCACAGACACCCAGGCCCTGCCCATCACTGCCTGCAGCCCTCCCCTGCCAAGTACTGCCTGTGAGAAGGACTGGCACAGACCTCAGATCCCCAGAACCTACTCCACTGTGCCGCTCCCAGACCTGCACTGCCAGCTCCAATTCGTGCCACAGGCAATGACCCATCACTGCTCCTACCCCCTACACTGGACCTGCCCTGCTGCACCATAGCTAAGCAACCAACCCTGTTCACCTGGAAAAAATGGTTAGAACGATCATGTCCATAGATGAGCAAGCAATAAAACATGCTCAACCCTCCCATACAGACATAATAAAATAAAACAAAAAGCAGGACAAAACAAACATACTATCAATAAATGAAGAAAATAATTCCCGAATGTCTCAGAGACAGCAGACAATATCAAAACATATATATAAAAAAAACAAGAACAGGATGACTCCAGTAAGTTACCAAAGAAAAACACCAGATGCCCTTCTGGTAGAAGAAAAGGCACTGAAACTACCTGATAGGGAATTCAAAAGTCTAATATTCAGGGCTCTCCAAGAGATTAGGAAAGAGATCAAGGAAAACACAGATAAAACTAAGGAAAACATAGATAAAATTATGGACAACACAGAGAAGGTGTTGGGAGAATTCAGGAAAATATTATAAGAACGAAATGTCAACATAAATAAAAAAATTAGAGATCATATAAAAACAACAATTAGAAATATGAAAGATAAACAACAAGATTTCAGAAATTAAAAACGCAATAGAAAGATTTAGGAGCAAATTTGAAACAATGGATGACAGGATCAGTGAAATTGAAAACAAATACTTGGATACAACTTTGAGGAAATATAAGAGAAAAGAATGGGGAAAAAATGAAGAAAACCTAAGAACTATGTGGGATACAATCAAAAGCAAAAATTTCCATGTGATCAGAGTTTCAGAACAAGGGGAGAAAATGGAAAACAGACAGGATCATTGAGAATCTGCTGACAGAAAACTTTCCTAATATCATGAAAGATGAAAAGATGGTCATCCAAGAAGCTCAAGGAACCCCACATAGGCTAGGACCCCAAAGAAAGTCAGCAAGACATATCATCATCAAACTTGCCAAAATTAAAGACAAAGAATACTGAGAGCAGCTCAAGAAAAATGAAAAGTCACATACAAAAGGGAAACAAAAAAGCTAAGTTCTGATTACTCAGCAGAAGCCATGCAGGCAAGAAGGCAATGGGATGACATATATAAAACCTTGAAAGAAAGAAAAAAAATTACTAACCAAGAATAATATATCCTCCAAAAATCTTGATCAAATATAATGGCAGAATTGGGACACTTCCAGATAAACCAAAATTAAGGGAATGTGTAAAAACCAAACCAAATTTACAAGAATTATTAAAGGGAATGTGCATTTAGAGAACCAACAACCTCAGACAACAACTTGAATCTAAGAAACAGGACAGCATCAGCCTAATACCAACGTAGGTAATGAACTCTCAAGGATAAAACAAAACTAAAATATTTACATCACTACAATAAAAGAGAGAATAAACAGTGTAGGTATAGAACTTTCAAATGGAGAGGAAGTCAAGGTGATATTAAATAATAAAATCTGGTTCAAACTTATGAAGATAGAGGTAAATTTCAGGGTAATCACAAAGAAAGTTAAACCTACTCATCGAAATAAAGAAGAAAATAATAAAATCTCAGGAAACACAAACAAAAAGAAAATCCACAAACAAAAGCTAGGACAGTAAGAAAAAAAAAGTCAGCACTGCAAAAAAAAAAAAAAAGCACTACAAAATGACAGCAATAAACTCACGCCTTTTATGGATAATCATACTGAGTGAAATGGCTTATGTACACCCATAAAGAGACAGGGAGTGACAGAATGGATAAAAAACAAAAACCAGGACCCATTAATATGCTTTCTACAAGAGACACACCTTAGAAACAAAGGCATAAATATATTAAAAATCAAAGGATGGAAAAATATATATATCAAGCAACCAGCAACCAAAAAAGAGCAGGAGTGAAATAGTAATCTCAGATAAAACAGACTTTAAGGCAAAACCCACCACAAAGGACAAGGAAGGGCATTATATAATGATTAAAGGGACAATTCACCATGATGCTATAACCATAATAAACATCTAGGCACCCAATAGCAGGGCTCCAAAATACATAAAATAAACTGTAATGGCACTGAAAAGATAAACTGACAGTTCCAAAATAATAGGAGGAGACTTCAACAAACCACTCTCAGTAAAGGGTGGGGCATCTACAAAGAAACTCAGCAAAGAAACAGAAGATCTAAAGGCCACAATCAACCGATTTGAACTCATGGACATGTATAGAACACCCCACCCAACAGCAGCAAAGTGTACATCCTTTTCCAACGCGCGTGGAAAGTTCTCCAGAATAGGCCACATCTTCAGCCACAAAGTAACCTTCGACAAAATCCAAAACCTAGAGATAATACAGAACATCTTCTGTGATCATAATGTCATGGAAGTAGAGATTAATAATAGGAAGGCCAAGGGGGAAAAAAAAAAAAAATTCCATGGAAACTAAACAATGTTTTGCTTAAAAATCATTGGCAATAGAAGAAATCAAAGATGGAATCAAAAAATTCCTAGAATCAAATGAGAATAAAGTTATATCATACCAAGACCTTTGGGGCACAGCAAAGACAGGTCTCAGAGGTCAATTTACAGCAATAGATGCACACATAAAAAAAAAGAGGAATAAAATTAAAATGTTAGTTTTACGACTCAAACAAATAGAAAGAGAACAGCAAAAGAAGCCCACAGCTACCAGAAGAAAGGAAACAGTAAAGATCAGAGCAGAATAAATGAAATAGAGAATAGAAAAACAAAAGAAAAAGCAACAAAACCAAAAATTGGTTCTTAGAAAGGATCAACATAATAGACAAACCATTGGCCAAAATGACTATAGAAAAACAGCAGAGGAAGCGTATAACCAAACAAGAAATGAAATGGGGGTATTAAAACAGACCCAACTGAAATAAAAAAGGATCATAACAGAGTATTATGAAAAACTGTACTCTAATAAATTTGAAAAACTAGAGGAGATGGACAAATTTCTAGAAACACACTGCCTACCTAAACTAACACAAACTGAGGTAGAAAGTCTGAACAGACCCATAATAAGAGAAGAGATTGAAAAGGTAATTTAAAAAAAAAAAAAAAAAAAAACTCCCAACAGAAAAAAGCCCTGGCCCAGATGGCTTCACTGAAGAATTTTACCACATATTCAGAGAAGAGTTCACACCAGTGCTACTCAAACTGTTTCAGAACATAGTAAAGGAAGGTATACTTCCAAATTCATTCTATAAAGCCAGCATAACTGTGGCATCAAAACCAAAGACACCACAAAATAGAAAACAACAGACAAATATCTATCATGAATATAGATGCAAAAATTATCAACAAAATCTAGCCAATAGAATTCAGCATCATATAAAAAAAAAAAAATGCGCCACGACCAAGTGGGAGTCATACCAGGTATGCAAAGATGGTTCAACATTAGAAAATCAGTCAACATAATCCACCACATAAATTAAAAAAAAAAATCACATGATCATCTCAATTGACACAAAAAAGGCGTTTGATAAAGTTCAACACCGATTCCTGATCAAAGCTCTCAATAAAATAGGAATAGAAGGACAGTTCCTCAACAAAGTGTTTGGCTGCTAACCAAAAGGTTAGCAGTTCGAATCCACCAACCACTTCCTGGAAACCCCTATGCGGTGGTTCTACTCTGTCCTATAGGGTCACTATGAGTCAGAATTGACTCAGCAGCAATGGGTTTTATACAAAAGCAATAATCAACATCATTCTCAACGAAAAGAGGCTGAAAACATTCCCCCTGAGAATGGGAACAAGACAAGGATGCCCATTATCATCACTCCTATTTAACATTGTGCTTCAAGTCCTAGCTACAGCAATAAGAAAGAAATAGAAATAAAGAATATCCGGATTGTTAAGGAAGAAGTAAAAGTACCCCTATTTATGGATGATGTGACACTATACATACCATTACCCATTGCTGTTGAGTCGATTCCGACTCGTAGCAACCCCAAAAGGACAGAGTAGAACTGTCCCATAGGGTTTCCAAGGAGCACCTGGTGGATTCAAACTGCTGACCTTTTGGATAGCAGCTGTAGCACACTGTAGCTCTTAACCACTATGCCACCAGGGTTTCTGACACCATACATAGAGCACTCAAGTAGTTTCCACGAGGAAACTACTGAAATTAATAGATTCAGCAGAGTATCATGATACAAGACAAACATACAAAAAACCAGTTGCATTCCTATACACCAATAAAGAGAACTATGAAAAGGAGATGAGGAAAGAAGCACCATTTATAACAGACCCTAAAAAAATAAAATACTTAGGAATAAATTTAACCAGGGACATAAAAGACATACAAAGATAACAACAAAACATTTCTGCAAGAAACCAAAAGAAACCTGCATAAATGGAAAAAAAAAAACAGCTCATGGTCAGGTACACTCTACATTGTGAAAAATGTCAATACTACCCAAACCAAAAAAAAAAAAAAAAAACCCATTGCCATTGAGTCGATTATGACTCATAACTGATGTTTCACAGGTTGATTATTATTCTTTATTGTTGCACAGTATTCCATTTTGTGTGTATCATAGTTTATTTATCCATTCATCTGTTGATGGGCACTGACATGGATTGAATCGTGTCTCACAAAAACATGTATCAAAGTGCTTAGGAGATGATTCCCAGTACTGTGTGGTTGTCCTCCATTTTGTAATTGTAATTTTATGTTAAAGAGGATTTGGGTGGGACTGTAACACCCTTACCAGGTCACATCCCTGATTCAATGTAAAGGAAGTTTCTGTGGAGTGTGGCCTGCATTACCTTTTACCTCTCAAGAGATAAAAGGAAAGGGAAGCTAGCAGAAATGGGGGACTTCATACCACCAAGAAAACAATGCCAGGAGCAGAGCATGTCCTTTGGACCTGAGGTTCCTGCACTGAGATGCTCCCAGATCAAGGGATGCATTATTGAAGAAAAAGAACAAAGTAGGAGGCCTTGGACTGCCTGACCTCAGAACCTACTATACGGCTACGGTTGTCAAAGCAGCTTGGTACTGGTATAATGACATATACATTCACCAAAGAAACAGAAGTGAGAACCCAGATTTAAATGAATCCACCTATGGTAATCTGATCTTTGACAAAGGCCCAAAGTCCAGTAAAGGGGGAAAAGACAGTGTTTTTAACAAATTGTGTGGGCAAATCTGGATGTCCATCTGTAAATAAATGAAACAGGACCCATACCTCACAGTATACACAAACACTAATTCAAAATAGATAAAAGACCTAAATATGAAACCAAAAACTATAAAGATCATGGAAGAAAATATAGGGTCAATGCTAGAGGCCCTATTATGCCACATTAATAGGATACAACCATAACTAACAATACACAAACACCAGAAGATAAGCTAGATAGCTGGAATCTTCTAAAAATTAAACACTTATGCTCATCAAAAGACTTCACCAAAAGAGTAAAAAGAGAACCAACAGACTGGGAAAATTTTTTTGGCTATGACATATCCAACAAACCTCTAATCTCTAAAATCTATAGGAAAATCCAACACCTCTACAACAGAAAGGCAAATAATCCAATTAAAAAATAGGTAAAGGATATGAATAGACCAAAGAAGACATCCAAGTGGCTAACAGACACATGAGGAAGTACTCGAGATCACTAGCCATTGCAGAAATGCAAATGAAAACCACAATGAGATACCATCTCACCCCAACATTACTGGCACAAATCAAAAAAACAGAAAACAAATGTTGGAGAGGCTGTGGGGAGATTGGAACTCTTATGAACTGCAGATGGGAATGTAAAATGGTATAACCATTTTGGAAAATGATACACTACTCCTTAAAAAGCTAGAAATAGAAATATCATATGACCCGGCAATCCCACTCCTAGGAATATATCCTAGAGAAGTAAGTGCTGTCATATGAATAGACATATGCACACTCATGTTCATTGCAACATTATTCACAACAGCAAAAAATGGAAACAGCCTAAGTGCCTGTCTTAGCCATCTAGTGCTGCTATAACAGAAATACCACAAGTGGATGGCTTTAACAAAGGGAAGTTTATTTTCTCGCTGCCTAGTAGGCTACAAGTCCAAATTCAGGGCATCAGCTCCAGGGGAAGGCTTTCTCTCTCTGTTGGCTTTGGAGGAAGGTCCTTGACACCAATCTTCCCTTGGTCTGGGAGCATCTCAGCACAGGAACCTCAGGTCCAAAGGATGCACTCTGCTCCTGGCATTGCTTTCTTGCTGGTATGAGGTCCCCCATCTCTGCTAGCTTCCCTTTCCTTTTATCTCTTAAGAGGTAAAATGTGGTGCAGACCGTACCTGAGGGAAACTACCTTTACATTAGATCGGGGATGTGACCTGGTAAGGGTGTTACAGTCCCACCCTAATCCTCTTTAACATAAAATTACAATCACAAAATGGAGGACAACCACACAATACTGGGAATCATGTCCTAGGCACGTTGATACATATTTTGGGGGGGCACAATTCAATCCATGTCAGTGCCCATCAACAGATGAATGGATAAACAAACTATGGTACATACACACAATGGAATTCTATGCAACAATAAAGAATAATAATCAATCTGTGAAACATCTCATGAAATGGATGAATCTGGAGGGCATTATGCTGAGTGAAATAAATCAATCACAAAATGACAAATATTGCATGAGACCACTATTATAAAAACCCATGGAAAGGTTTACATACAGAAAGAAACAATCTTTGATGGTTACAAGGGAAGGGAGAGGTGAGGAGGGAAAAACACTAACTAGATAATAGATAAGTGATAACTTTGGTGAAGGGTAAGACAGTACACAACACTGGGGAAGTCAGCACAACTCGACCACGGCAAAGTCATAGAAGCTTCATAGACACATCCATACTGAGGGACCAGGTTACTGGGCTGAGGGCTGGGACCAGGTTACTGGGCTGAGGACTGGGGACGATGGTCTTGGGGAACATCTAGCTCAATCTGCGTGATATAGTTTGTGAATAAACTGTCCTACATCCTACTTTGGTGAGTAGCATTAAGAATCTTAGAAGCTTGTGAGTGGCCATCTAAGACATGTCCACTAATCCCACCCTATCTGGAGCAAGAGAGAATGAAGAAAACCAAAGACACAAGGGGAATATTAGTCTAAAGGACTGATGGATCACAACTACTACAGCCTCCATCAATCTGAGTCCAGTACAACTAGCTGGTGCCCAGCTACCACCACCAACTGCTCTGATCGGGATCATAATAGAGGGTCCCAGAAAGAGTGGCAGAAAAATTTAGAACAAAACTCGAACTCACAAAAAAAGATGACTTACTGGTCTGACAGAGACTGGAGAAACCCCAAGAGTATGGCCCTGGACACCCTTTTTACTCAGTACTGAAGTCACTCCTAAAGTTCACCCTTCAGCCAAAGATTAGACAGGCCTATAAAACAAACAACACCACACGCAGTTCAACATGTATTATAGGAGATTAAATGAGCACACCAGCCCAAAGGCAAAGAAGAGAAGGCAGGAAGGGACAGGAAAGCCAGATGAATGGAAATGGTGAACTCAAGGTCAAGAAGAGGAGAGCATTGGCAACCAATGTCACAAAACAATATGTGTATCAATTGTTTAATGAGAAACTAATTTGCTCTGTAAACTTTCACTTAAAGTACCATAAAAAGTCATAATACAAACCTACCTAGCTATGAGGAGCAAGTGAGATCACAAAGCAGAGTGCCTAACACGTAAGAGGTGCTTAACAATTGATGACTAATATTACATACATGAAATTGCCAGAGTGAAGCAGTAGTAGAATTATGAAGAGCTTAGGCTCTGGAGTTAGGTAAACTGGCTTTGAAGCCCATTCACAGCTGAAGTCATTAAGATTAAATAAGATAATATTTGAAAATTGCTTGGTCAACTATCACTCATACAATTAATTCAAAATGTATTTTTTATTTCATCATCATTATTATAAAATATTTTAATCAAATTCTTTTATTAAAATTCATATATTTTGACAATAAGAAGTAGAATATATTTCATATAATTACAATTTGCCTGTATCCAGTACACAAGTGCAATAAAAACTCAATAACAATTTTACTTTTATATACCTCATAACCAGAAAGTTGGTTAACAAATTTTGAGTCTTTCTAAAACAAGTTCAATTTGTGCCTTCTTATGCTACTAGATTGGCTTCATATGTGATGACTTTCTATTAGTTAAAGGATGTAAGAATATTAAACAAGCATTTATTAAGCTCTAATATGTACCAGGAGTCCCAGGGTGATGCCGACAATTACTGTGCTCAGGTACTATCCAAAAGTTTGGAGGTTCAAATCCACACAGAGGTACCTTGGAAGAAAGGCCTGATGATCTACTTCCAAAAAATCATCCATTAAAAGCCCTGTGGAGCACAGTTCTACTCTGACATTCATGAGATTGCCATGAGTTGGAGTTGACTCCATGACAACTGTTTTAAGTTTGTTTTTTTCATTATGTACCAGTCACATTCTTTCTTTCTTTCCTGTCTTTTCAATGACCTCTTGCTTGCTTCATGGATGACGTCCTTGATGTCATTCCACAATGCATCTGGTCTTCGGTCTCTAGTGGTCACTGCATCAAATCTATTCTTGAGATGGTCTCTCTAAATTCAGGTGGGATATACACAAGGCCATATTTTGGCTCTTGTGGACTCGCTTTGATTTTCTTCAGTTTCAGCTTGAACTTGCATATGAGCAATTGATGGTCTGTTCCACAGCTGGCTCCAGTCCTTGTTCTGACTGATGATATCCAGCTTTTCCATCGTCTGTTTCCACAGATGTAGTCGATGTGATTCCTGTGTACTCCATCTGGCGAGGTCCATGTGTATACTCACTGTTTATGTTGGTGAAAGAAGGTATTTGCAATGAAGAAGTCGTTGGTCTTTCAAAATTCTATCATTTGATCTCCAGCATTCTTTCATTACCAAGGCTATATTTTCCAACTACCGATCCTTCTTCTTTGTTGCCAACTTTCATATTCCAATCACCAGTAATTATCAATGCATCCTGATTGCATGTTTGATCAATTTCAGACTCTAGCAGCTGATAAAAATCTTCTATTTCTTCATCTTCGGTCTTATCAATTGGTGTAAAAATTTGAATAATAGTCGTATTAACTGGTCTTCCTTGTAGGCATATGGATATTATCCTATCAGTGACAACGTTGTACTTCAGGATAGACCTCGAAATGTTCTTTTTGACTATGAATGCAACACCATTTCTCTTCAAGTTGTCATTCCCAGCATAGTAGACTCTATGATTGTCCGATTCAAAATGGCCAATACCAGTCTGTTTAAGCTCATTAATGCCTAGTATATCGATGTTTATGCATTCCATTTCATTTCTGACAATTTCCAATTTTCCTGGATTCATACTTCATACACTCCAGGTTCCAATTATTAATGGATGTTTGCAGGTGTTTCTTTTCATTTTGAGCCATGCCACATCAGCAAATGAAGGTCCTGAAAACTTTACTGCATCCACATCATTAAGATCAACTCTACTTTGAGGAGGCAGCTCTTCCCCAGTCATCTTTTGAGTGCCTTCCAACCTGAGGGGCTCATCTTCCAGCACTATATCAGACAATGTTCTGCTGCTATTCATAAGGTTTGCACTGGCTAATGCTTTTCAGAAGTAGACTGCTGGGTCCCCCTTCCTAGTCTGTCTTACTCTGGAAGCTCAGCTGAAACCTGTCCTCAGTGGGTGACCCTCCTGGTATCTGAATACCAGTGGCATAGCTTCCAGCATCACAGCAACACACAAGCCCCCACGGTATGACAAACTGACAGGCCAAGATGGATATAAGAGGAGACTCTGAAACTTGCTCACGAACGTTGAGCAGCTAAAGCAAAAGGAAGAATTCATGAAGTAAAAGAACTGAACAGAAGATTTCAAAGGATGGCTCAAGTAGACATAGTAAAGTATTATAATAACATGTGCAAAGAGCTGGAGATAGAAAACCAAAAGGGAAGAACACGCTCAGCATTTCTCAAGCTGAAAGAACTGAGGAAAAATTCAAGCCTTGAGTTGCAATAGTGAAGGATTCTATGAGGAAAATATTAAATGATGCAGGAAGCATTAAAAGAAAATGGAAGGAATACACAGAGTCATTATACCAAAAAGAATTAGTCGATGTTCAACCATTTCAAGAGGTGGCATATGATCAGGAACCGACGGTACTGAAGAAAGAAGTCCAAGCTGCACTGATGGCATTGGCAAAAACAAGGCTCCAGGAATTTACGGAATATCAATTGAGATGTTTCAACAAACAGAGGCAGCACTGGAGGTGCTCACTCATCTATGCCAAGAAATATGGAAGACAGCTTCCTGGCCAACTGACTGGAAGAGATCCATATTTATGCCTATTCCCAAGAAAGTTGATCCAACCGAATGCGGAAATTATAGAATAGTATCATTAATAACACATGCAAGCAAAATTTTGCTGACGATCATTTAAAAACAGCTGCAGCACTGTATTGACAGGGAACTGCCAGAAATTCAGGCTGTTTTCACAAGAGTACGTGGAACCAGGGATATCATTGCTGGTGTCAGATGGATCCTGGCTGAGAGCAAAGAATACCAGAAGGATGTTTACCTGTGCTTTATTGACTACGCAAAGGCATTCGGCTGTGTGGATCATAACAAATTATGGATAGCATTGCAGAGAATGAAAATTCCAGAACACTTAATTGTGCTTATAAGGATCCTTTACATAGATTAAGACACAGTTGTTCAGACAGAACAACGGAATACTGAGTCCTTTAAAATCAGGAAAGGTGTGAGTCAGGGTTGTATCCTTTCACCATACCTATTCAATCTGTATGCTGAGCAAATAATCTAAGAAGCTGGACTATATGAAGAAGAACGAGGCATCAGGATTGGAGGAAGATGCATTAACAACCTGCGTTATGCAGGTGACACACACCCTTGATTTCTGAAAGTGAAGAGGACTTGAAGTGCTTACTAATGAAGATCAGAGACCACAGCCTTCAGTATGGATTGTACCTCAACTTAAAGAAAACAAAAATCCTCACAACTGGACCAGTAAGCCACATCATAATAAATGGAGAAAAAATTGAAGTTGATGGGGATTTCATTTTACTTGGATCCACAATCAACAGCCATGGAAGCAGCAGTCAAGAAATCAAAAGACGCATTGCATTGGGTAAATCTGCTGCAAAGGACCTCTTCAAAGTGTTGAAGAGCAAAGATGTCACCCTGAAGACTAACGTGCACCTGACCCAAGCCACGGTATTTTCAATCACATCATATGCATGTGAAAGCTGGACAAGGAATAAAGAAGACCGAAGAAGAACTGACGCCTTTGAATTGTGGTGTCGGTGAAGAATATTGAATATACCACAGACTGCCAAAAGAAAGAACAAATCTGTCTTGGAAGAAGTGCAACCAGAATGCTCCTTAGAAGCAAGGATGACAAGACTGCATCTTACATACTTTGGACATGTTGTCAGGAGGGATCAGTCCCTGGAGAAGGACATCACGCTTGGCAAAGTCCAGGGTCAGTGGAAAAGAGGAAGGCCCTGAACGAGGTGGATTGACACAGTGGCTACAGCAATGAGCTCGAGCATAACAATGATTATAAGGATGGCGCAGGACCGGGCAGTGTTTCGTTCTGTTGTGCATAGGGTCGCTGTGAGTTGGAACTGACTGGACAGCACCTAACAACAACAACAACAGTCACATTCTGTTGGATATTTTGAGCTGTAGAAGTAAAAACACAGTCTGGGTCCTGGTAAGCCTCATCATCTCGTGGAAAGAGAAAACATTAACTGTAGAACATTATAATTTGGTGGTTAAGGGCAATGTGCATTAAGTAATGTAGAAGCCAAAGGCACGGCCTTATTTCTCAACTCCATAATTGAGATTTTCTCCAAGAGCCCAAAGGTATTCAGGTGTTCTTATATGGAGATGGTATTGATTAATATCTTTGCACTGTGGGGGTGGATTTGTTCTCAGTTATAAAAAATCATAATATAGATTATCTGCCTTGAGAAATGTTTAAGAGACAAGTTTGTTTTTAGAATCTTGAAATATGTTGTATAATTAAGGAGAAAATATTTTAGTTTTACTCTACTTGATCGATGCGTGTAAATTCTGCAGTTATTCTTGACTGGAATCAACTTTTCAAGCATCAAGTATATACCAGAATTTATTTTATTTTCTCCATCTACTTTCAGGGAAAGAAATTTAAACTATAGAGCAAACAGATAATGAATCAAATAGAGAAACACTGGGAAATTCAACATAGGAAAACACCTTGACCTTCTTTCTTATTAAATGTCTTATTAACTTCTGTTACTTCAGAAATAAGACAAAACTAAAAAACAAATTAAATTAGACATAAAACTTCGTGTGAAGGAAATGCACAGTCTGCATTGCAGAGACTATGGTGTTGAAAATATTACCATGTTTTAATGCAAATAACACACCTTCTGCATTTGTTTGCCAACCACACCCTTCCTCCCCCCAACCCGTGGATATTTCTATAAGCACACTATGCTGGTTTTTTTAAAAGCAACCTGTAGAAGAGGACAAGCAAAGTTGTGTCATCTGTATAATGTCGTAGGCTGTTAAGAGTCTTCCTCCAATCCTGATGCCCCGTCCTTCTTCATATAGTCCAATTTGTCAGATTATTTGCTCAAAATACAGATTGAATAGGTATGGTGAAAGGATACAACCTGACGCACACCTTTCCTGACTTTAAACCATGGAGAATCCCCCTTGTTCTGTTCAAAGGACTGCCTCTTGATCCATGTACAGACTCCTCATGAGCACAATTAAGTGTTCTGAAATTCCCATTCTCTGCAATATTATCTGTAATTTGTTATGATCCACATAGTCGAATGCCTTTGCGTAGTCAACAAAGCACAGGTAGACATCCTTCTTTTTTTTTTTTTAGACATCCTTCTGGTAGTCTCTGCTTTCAGCCAGGATCCATCTGATATCAGCAATGACATCCCTGGTTCCACATCCTCTTCTGAATCCATCCTGAATTTCTAGCAGTTCCCTGTTGATAGACTGCTGCAGCCACTTTTGAATGATCTTCAGAAAAATTTTACTTGCTTTTATTGTTCGACAGTTTGCCTAAATTCATGAAGTGAATCCACCCCGTATAATACTGTTTAATAGTGTTTTCCAAATTTCTTTTATCTATGTACAATCAGTATCTTTTTTATTTAAGTTTTTCTTTAAATCAACTTACTTTTAAGTTTAAATACACTTATTTATAGAAGAAACTTTGTATTGCTATAGTGAATGGGAAACCAATAATTCATATGTATTAATTTTATTTATGTTAATATTTAATTCCAATTTGTCCCAATGGCCAATAAGTTATTGAATAAATGATTTTTTAGCTTAAAAACCATGCCTGATGAAGAAACACTAGGTTTACCATATCTGAAAACAGGTTGTAATTTTTCTGCTTAAAAGAAAAATATCCTGATGGAAGTTAAAGGGTAAGAAGGAGGAAGGAAGGGTATACTTATATTTTAAGCAAAAAGAGAAACTGCATAGGTAATAAAATTTAGAGTAATGAATTCCTGTAGGATTACATGCCACCAACTATTAAAGGAAATGACAAAAAAGAGGAAGAGAAAAAATGTTTACTAATACTACCCACATACAGCGAAGGGAACAGAATTTTATCTGTTATAATGAAGATCATTTTCTTGGGAATGAAATAAAACAGCTGTTATATCTTCCTAACTCAGGAAGAGGATGGATGCATAGTAATTAAACTTCCTATTAGATTTTTTCTAAATTTTAAAAAATACTGTGTTACACATATTTTTTTTCATAACCTTTGTGTCATACAATCAACTCCATAACGAACAAGTTTAACAAATGAATTTATCCCAAATATTAAAACTATGAAGGGGGGGAAAAACTCATATATAGCTAGCCAGTATACATGAACATTAGATAATACTGGCATTTTCTATTTAGATTAATTCCTATAGGCTTAATATGGCTAAAATGTATATGAATTTATACATACAGGGTTATGATAGAATTATCTATTACAACTAACCAACGGTGAAGCTTTTCCCTGACTCCTACCTTACCCTCATAAGACAAAACAATGCTTCTGCATGTGCGAACTTTGCAAGAAGAAGAGGCAGTGTTTTTAAAGGAAGACCGCGCTTGCACCTTCAGAGTCTCGTGAGATATGAGAATGATCTTTAGAGCTTCCTAAAGGAGAAGCTTCTGTTGTTGCCACCTCCATGATATCAAGGAGCATAAGACACAGAGGTATAAGACTCTTGAAGTGAACTCTACCCAGTATTTATGACCAATAAAATACTCAGTAACTTCAGGGTATTCTAGGGGTGGGCACACTTTTCAATTTTAATTAACCATTCATCACATCTGAGCAGTGGCGTCACTAGGGTTGGTGTTACCCAGTGTGGTAACTCATGGTGTCACACTATCACAGTAATCACCACAATATTATAGCTAGAACTGCAGAAAATTTGACAAAATCAGAGCGTAGAAAAACAAAAACAACAGCATGTGCTTGTAGTATGTGCGACGAAACCACGTGATTCAAAGCATCGTTGTAATTGGGTAATAATGACAGCTCTGACCTGAGTGCATTAGAAGGTTAAAAAGTAAATTAGCATAGAGTTTAGCCTTGTAGGTGTATTGATACATATAAGCTGGGCTTAAGAAAAATTTTGTTGTTATAAGTAACTACAGGGATATTTTTATTAAAAATGGTAAATTTCTGCTGAAATACTACAAAAAATTTTATAGTGTTATCTCTGGCAGTGTCACCTGGTATGGTCGACACCCCCCGCACCTCCCTAGTGACACCACTGTGTCTGAGTTTATATCTGATGCTTAAATTAAAAAGTTCAAGCTCCTTTATGAGGAAACAGGCCCACAGAAAACAGTACCCTTCTTTTACACAAATAATGCATGCTTTCTGCATCTGTTTGCTGGCTGTGCCCTTCTCCTGCAAACTATTTTCATAAGTACACTATGCTTCTAACATGTGCAAGAAAATTGGCATAGCAGCACTTGTAAGGGTAAAGAAACACAGAAAGAATGTGTTACTTGCATAGAAATACAGTATAAAAAAAATACATTAGAGCAAAAGTGGCCAAATGAGTTTCTCATTTTTCCTTCTGCTTTTTCTCTGACTTAGCTGACGACGGCCTCCCCTTAACCTCTTAGTTAAGAGAGACAGAAGACTCATACATGAGTTACAATGTAGTTATATGTGTATTTTGTTTGACTATTGCATATTTGGAAGCCCTGGCGGTATAGTGGTTAAGTGTCAAGGCTGCTAACCAAAAGGTCAGCAGTTCGAACCCATCAGGTGCTCTTTGGAAACTCCATGGGGCAGTTCTACTTTGGCCTATATGGTTGCTATAGGTTGGAATCAGCTCGACAGCAAAGGGGTTTTTATTGCATATATATTTGTATTAATATAGCAAGTGGCATGTACTGTATTTTATGCATAAGAATACAGTAGTCCTTTCCCAGGGCATGGGGATGCTGCCTCAGCTCATATATTGTTTTTGTGCTTATAAAATCCTGAGTTGCGAAAAAACCTTTTTAAGTATTACTAAGGGGAGAATCCAATGAGTCAATGTACTCATTATCTCCAACTACACATACAGTATCTCTGATAACTATTACCATCGCCATCATTTTTATTATTATTGGTGGTGTAGCTAGTAAAAAAAAAAAAAATTATTACTGGTGGTGGAGCTAGTAGTGGTAGCATTTTACAGAATTGTATAGGATTATTTCTCTTTGACTGCATTCCCCCTTACACATGTGCATGGGGTGATCCTAAAATGTAAGTATCTGTGTTATTAGACACAGGCGCTTTTTAAGACCATTCTTCAGAATACTTTCAAGTATTTTAGGTTGTCAGATTTCTAGGTTAAAACCAGAAAGAAGTATTCATTTGAGAGGTTAGATATAGGCAATGCTATCACATATTCAGTCTCCCAGTTTAAAGATAATTTAGTAATATCAATCTCAATGCTACTAGTGTCCATTTGAGAAAAAATATTAAACTCTAACATCATTATTCTGCTAGCATTTATACATTTTTATAGTATTATAAGATGTCCCCTATAAACTACTCATATTTTTGCTCCACAGAGCAAGGTGGAAATCATGACTGCATGATGAAGCAAAAATTAATTTTAGATCTAATATCTCAGTCCTCAAATATTAAACCCATACTGCATTTATACTTTTAAGGTAATATTTGCTAATATTAAATTTATTCATCAATGTCAGATTTTCATGAAAGATAGGTTTATAGGCTCGAATATAGATGTTTTAATTCTCTCTGGTCTTACTGGAGATATGAATTATTAGAATTATAATTTTCTCCTTAAGAACTTTTTGATAAAGAGCTTAAGACTTTCAAACACTGTTGCAACCTCATTTTTTGACATGTAGTATTTGCAGAAACATTATTAAAAGAGGTTAACAGAGTTATGGGAAATACTATAAAAGGTGACTATACTAGAGAGCCAAGGTAAGGTGGATCCCAAAACTCAAAAGGATTGAGACAGACGGCCAGCACAGACAACTCAAGCTGAGAGGCATATAGTGTCTTTGATGGAAGATGACAATCCTAGTACATTCACTGGGATTCACTCTTATTTTCCAGAAGTCATCACGAAACAGCCATCATGAAATTTAATAGAGAAAAAGAATCTATAACCTTGAAGATAACAGCTAAAGAGAATATTGTACTATCTTCAAATTCTTTTTTAGGCTATTTCATTCTATGATTCCACGAGGTTGAAATGAAGAAGGATAGTATAAAAGGGTAGAAATTGGCAATGAGTCTAAAAAGCAGAAACTTCATCTGAGTGGTGGGGGAAGAAAGACCCTATGTATGGCAGAAACACATTATTTTAGGCAGTAAAAGATGTATTCTATAGTGGTATTTCTTAAACTATGATGAATGGTGAGAATTTTTTTTTTTAATTTCCTATGCATGGTAGACCAGTATGTAGTCTTACTGCTGATAACAGGTATGCAGCATACACCCCCTGAACTTCACCATGTCAGTTATACAACATCTGAACTGATCCATACCTGTTCATTCATATGAGCCCATGGATCACAGGTGGGAATGGTGGGACGATGTTAAATTGCTATAAAATTTTTATGAACTCTTACTCTAAGCTTCTGTATCTTTGCTTGTGGACCAGTAAGAGTTCTTTTACCACCACATGGATTTTGAGGACAAAATGTCTCTTTTTCCCTGGCCCGCTCTGTGCTCCATTTCATCCTGATTTCTTCACAAAGGGAGAGAATCCTAATCTAATTGATGAAGCTAAAGATATTTTTATTGTTGTCAGGTGCCGTTGAGTTGGTTCCAACTTATAGTGACCCTATGTACGACAGAACGAAACACTGCCAGGTCCTGCACCATCCGCACAGTCATTGCTATGTTTGAGACCATTGTTGTAACCATTGTGTCAATCCATCTTGTTGAGGATCTTCCTCTTTTTTGATGACCCTCTACTTTACCAAGCATGATGTCCTTCTCCAGGGACTGATCCCCTCTGATAACATCTCCAAAGTAACATGTCTAAAGATGAAGTCTAGCCACCCACACTTCTAAGGAGCATTCTGGCCATACTTCTTCCAAGACAAATTTGTTTGTTCTTCTGGCAGTCCATGATACATTCAATATACTTAACCAACACAATAATTCAAAGGCATTAATTCTTCCTCTGTCTTCCGTATTTATTGTCCAGCTTTTGCATGCATAGAAGGTGATTGGAAATACCACGGCTTGAGTCAGGCTCACCATAGTCCTCAAAGTGACATCTTTCCTTTTCAACACTTTAAAGAGGTCTTATGCAGCAGATTTGCGCAATGAAATATGTCATTTGATTTCTTGATTGCTGCTTCCATGGGCATTAATTATGGATCCAAGTAAAAGAAAATCCTCAACAACTTCAAAGGAACCCTGCTGGCACATTGATTAAGAGATACAGTGAGCTAGGCTGCTAACCAAAAGGTCGGAAGTTCAAATCCGCCAGCCACTCCTTGGAAACCCTATGGGGCGGTTCTACTTGGTTCTATAGGGTCACTACAAGTCGGAGTCAACTCTAATGCAGTATTTTTTTTTTTTACAACTTCGAACTTTTCTCCATTTATCATGATGTTACTTATTAGTTCAGTTGTAAGAATTTATTATTATTATTATTATGCTGAGGGGTAATCCATACTGAAGGCAGTAGTCTTTGATCTTCATCAGTAAGTGCTTCAAGCCCTCTACACTTTCAGCAGGCAAGGTTGTATCATCTGCATATTGTAGGTTGTTAATGTGTCTTCCTCTAAACTTGATGTTGCATTCTTCTTCATATAGTTCAGTTTCTTGAATTATTTGCTCAGCATACAAGTTGAATAAGTAAAGTGAAAGGATACAAACCTAACACACACCTTTCCTAACTTTAAAGCACTCAGTATCCCCTTGTGTTTGAATGACTGCCTCTTGGTCCTCGTGAGCACAATTAAGTGTTCCGGAATTCCCATTCTTCACAATGTTATCCATAATTTGTCATGAACCACACAGTTGAATGCCTTTGCGTAGTCAATAAAAACACAAACATCTTTCTGGTATTCTCTGCTTTCAGCTGAGATCCATCTGACATCTGCAATGATATCCCTTGTTCCACATTGTCTTCTGAATCAGCCTGGAACTTCTGGCTGTTCCCTGCCTACGTACTGCTACAACCACTTTTGAATTATCTTTAGCGAAATTTTACTTGTGTGCAATATTAATGATATTGTTCTATAATTTCCACATTCTGTTGGATCACCTCTCTTCAGAATATGCATAAATATAGATCTCTTCCAGTCTGCTGCCCAGGAAGCTGTCTTCCAAATTTCTTGACATAGATGAGTGAGTACCTCCAGCGCTGCATCCATTTGTTGAAACATCTCAATTGGTATTCCATCAATTCCTGGAGCCTTGTTTTTTGCCATTCTCTTCAGCGCAGCTTGGACCTCTTCCTTCAATACCATCAGTTCTTGATCATCTGCTACCTCCTGAAATGGTTGAATGTCAATCAATTTTTTTTTTTTTTTTTGGTATAGTGACTCTGTGTTCTTTCCATCTTCTTTTGATGCTTCCTGTGTTGTTCAATATTTTCCTGGTAGAATCCTTCAATATTGCATCTTGAGGCTTGAATTTTTTCTTCAGTTCTTTTAGCTTGAGAAATGCTGAGTGTGTTTTTCCCTTTTGGTTTCCTAACTCCATGGTCTTTGCACTTCTAATTGGTGAAGCTCAAGATATTAGTCCAGCTATATATATATATATTTTTTATATTTACAGAGGAGGCCTGTGGCATATTGTTTAAGAGCTCAGCTGCTAACCAAAAGATCGGTAGTTTGAATTCACCAGCCACTCCTTGGAAACCTTATAGGGCAGTTCTACTCTGTCCTATAGGGTGACTATGAGTAGGAATTGACTAGATAGCAGTGGGTTTGATTTTTTGGTTTTTTATATTTATAGGAGACTAGGATAAGGTTTTTTAGGATAAGGAGCCCTGGTGGTGCAGTGGTTAAATGCTTGACTGCTAACCAAAAGATCAACAGTTGAAATCCATCCAGCAGCTCTGCAGAAGATAATACCTGGTGATCTTCTCCCTTAAAGATTACAGCCTAGAAAATGCTATGGGGCAGTTCCGTTTTATCATATACAGGGTAGCCATGAGTCAGAATCAACTCAACAACACACAAAGAAAACAAGAGGATTGTTTTGCATTAAAAATTATGGCTGCCATGTAGTAGATAAAGATTCGTGTAATGGTTTTATCATCCCTCCGTTTCTCCCTCTCCTTTCCACTCTCTCTTCAACTTATTCATGTAGGTTGGTGGGTTGGGGGACTACCCTGCACACACTATCACCCCTTCTTCACTTGAATGTCTAAGTTGACTGTCCATTGAAGCCAATCAAATAATGGTATGACTCTGTCTCAGTCAACTAGTGCTGCTATAACAGATACTACAAATGGATAGCTTTAACAAAGAGAAGTTTATTCTCTCATAGCCTAGCAGGCTACAAGTCCAAATTCAGGGCACTGGCTCCAGGCGAAGGCTTTCTGTCTTTGTTGGCTCTGGAGGAAGGTCCTTGTCATGCATCAGCCTTCCCTTAGTCTGGGAGCATCTTAGCACAGGAACCAAATGACACACTTTGCTCCCAGCACTGCTTTCTTGGTGGTATGAGCTCCCCATGTCTCTCTGCTCACTTCTCTCTTTTATATCTCAAAAGAGATTGGCTCAAGGCACTAACGTAATCTTATAAACCTCATCAATACAATTTCTGCTTATTACATCTTACTGATAGGATTTACAACACATAGGGAAATTGCATCAGAAGATAAAATGGTAGACAATCATACAATAGCCAAGTTGACATATTTTGGGGGGACACAATTCAATCCATGACAGACTCCAAGATTTAGATTTAGGCTTTACTTGGAGGTGGAGATGCACATAGATCTCCAATGTGAACCATATGCTCTATATCAGCTTTACCAAAGAATCCTACATTAAGGTATCAAACATTAGTGTAGGTATTTCAAAAGTAATATTTTTATTTTGATTGGCAACTTGGAATTCCACACAAAGAAAAGTTAATTTAGAGATGAAATTTAGATATCTCAAAGATAACTGGCTATGATAACATTAAATATAATTTTTAAAAAATAACATAAAGCAACAGTTTTGGAAGGTTTAGTTAGTGAACTAGCATTTTGAGAGGAAAGTACCTCATTGAGATAACCAGGATCTAAGTAAAGCAACCCAAATGATATTAACCAAACCAAAACCAAACCCAGTGCCGTTGAGTCAATTCTGACTCATAGCAACACTATAGGACAGAGCAGAACTGCCCCATAGAGTTTCCAAGGAGAGCCTGGTGGATTTGAACTGCCAACCCTTTGGTTAGCAGCCATAGCACTTAACCACTACGCCACCAGGGTTTTCCAAATGATATTAGATGCACAGAAAAGAGGGAAGGCTCATCTAAAAAACCACAGATCTTTGACTTATGATGTTTCAGGTCCTAGTAGGTGAATAGGATTTTGTTAGATGGGTCACGCTGGCCTTCTCTTCCTTTTTACTTAGTTTGAAATATTTCTCTCCCCTCCCACCCTTTAGTCTTTTTCTCATGCAGGGCTGATAAATGGTTTGTTTTTCCAATGTAAGTTAGTTTCTACCGCATTTAAAAAAAATGGTGAAAGGGAGATATTTTGTCCCCTTTGAGTAATGAAGAGTAGCCAAAGCCTGGGAAATTGAGGAGCAGAGCAAAGACAAAAAGGCACAGCTTTCTCTGCTTTTCACTAGGCCACCAAAATTACATGCTCAGGAAATGCAAAAAGAAGCATGTGGGGTAAACAGGCTTGGGCTTGGCAAAAAAGTTTGGCAGGATTTGGTAAAAGCAAAAATTAATCTCTCCATCAGAGGTTTCCTCTAAATGAGTTTAAACTCAAAGTTTATGAACTTTGAACAATTGGCAGCTAGTTATCTAGTGCTGCCATAACAGAAATACCACAAGTGGTTGGCTTTAACAAACAGAAATTTATTTTCTCACTGTTTAGGAGGCTAAAAGTCTGAATTCAGGGTGTCAACTTTAGCGGAAGGATTTCTCTCTCTGTTGACTCTGGGGAAGGGCCTTGTCTCTTTGCAGTTTCTGTTCCTTGGTTCCTTGGAGATCTCACATGGCATGACATCCTTCTTCCCCCAACTGTGCTCTTTTGCTTTATCTATTATTTTATATCTCAAAAGAGATTGACTTAAGACACATCCTACATTAATACTTCCTCATCAACATAACAAAGAAAACACACACTCAAATAGGATTATAACCAGTATAACCCATTAACTCCCTGCCATTAAGTCAATTCTGAATCATAGCGATACTATAGGACAGAGCAGAACTACCTCATAGAGTTTCCAAGGAGCAGCTAGTAGATTAGAACTGTCTACCTTTTGGTTAGCAGCCCTAGCTCTCAACCACTACACCACCAGTGTTTTCATAACCACTATAGGAGTTAGCATTTACAACACATATTTGGGGGAGGTGCAGGGACACAACTCAATCCATAACAGCACCCTAGTGAAATTGAAATTGAGAAGACTATCTTTAGTCATGCCTGCTTTATCTGTTCTTTTGCTCATGAAATATTGTTACTTCAGGGAAAATAAATTTTTTTTAATAATTTTTATTGTGCTTTAAGTGAAAGTTTACAAATCAAGTCAGCCTGTTACATGTAAGCTTATATACACCTTACTACATACTCCCATTTACTCTCCCCCTGATGAGTCAGCCCGCTCCCTTCTTCCAGTCTCTCCTTTCTTGACCCTTTTGCCAGTTTCTAACCCTCTCTACCCTCCCATCTCCCCTCCACACAGGAGATGCCAATACAGTCTCAAGTGTCCATCTGATACAAGTAGCTCACTACTCATCAGTATCTCTCTCCAGCCCATTGTCCAGTCCCTTCCATGTCTGATGAGTAGTCTTTGGGAATGGTTCCAGTCCTGGGCCAACAGAAGGTTTGGGGACCATGACCGCTGAGATTCTTCTAGTCTCAGTCAGACCATTAAGTCTGGTCTTTTGATGAGAATTTGGGGTTTGCATCCCACTGTTCTCCTGCTCCCTCAGGGGTTCTCTGTTGTGTTCCCTGTCAGGGCAGTCATCAGTTGTGGCCAGGCGCCATCTAATTCTTCTGGTCTCAGGATGACATAAGTCTCTAGTTCACGTGGCCCTTTCTGTCTCTTGGGCTCGTAGTTATCGTATGACCTTGGTGTTTTTCATTCTCCTTTCATCCAGATGGGTTGAGACCAACTGATGCATCTTAGATGGCCGTTCTTAGCATTTAAGATCCCAGAAGCCACACTTCTAAGTGGGATGCAGAATGTTATCATAATAGAGTTTATTATGCCAATTGACTTAGAAGTCCCCTTAAGCCATAGTCCCCAAACCCCCGCCCTTGCTCTGCTGACCTTCGAAGCATTCAGTTTATCCCGGAAACTTCTTTGCTTTTAGTCCAGTCCAGTTGAGCTGACCTTCCCTGTATTGAGTATTGTCCTTTCCTTCACCTAAAGTAGTTCTTATCTACTAACTAATCAGTAAATAACCCTCTCCCACCCTCCCTCCCTCCCCCCTCTACTAAACACAAAAGAATGTGTTCTTCTCAGTTTATACTATTTCTCAAGAACTTATAATAGTGGTCTTATACAGTATTTGTCCTTTTGCATCTGACTAATTTCACTCAGCATAATGCCTTCTAGGTTCCTCCATGTTATGAAATGTTTCACAGATTCATCACTGTTCTTTATCGATGTGTAGTATTCCATTGTGTGAACGTACCATAATTTATTTAACCATTCATCTATTGATGGACACCATGGTTGCTTCCAGCTTTTTGCTATTGTAAACAGGGCTCCAATAAACATGGGAGTGCATATATCTGTTTGTGTAAAGGCTCTTATTTCTCTAGGGTATATTCCGAGGAGTGGGATTTCTGGGTTGTATGGTAGTTCTATTTCTAACTTTTTAAGAAAACGCCAGATAGATTTCCAAAGCGGTTGTACCATTTTACATTCCCACCAGCAGTGTATAAGAGTTCCAATCTCTGGGCAGCCCCTCCAACGTTTATTATTTTGTGTTTTTTGGATTAATGCCAGCCTTGTTGTGGTGAGATGGAATCTCATTGCAGTTTTAATTTGCATTTCTCTAATGGCTAATGATCAAGAGCATTTTCTCATGTGTCTGTTAGCTTCTTCTTTAGTGAAGTGTGTGTTCATATCCTTTGCCCACTTTTTGACTGGGTTGTTTGTCTTTTTGTGGTTGAGTTTTAACAGAGTCATATAGATTTTAGAGATCAGGCGCTGGTCAGAGATGTCATAGCTGAAAAATTTTTCCCAGTCTGTAGGTGGTCTTTTTACTCTTTTGGTGAAGTCTTTAGGTGAGCATAGGTGTTTGATTTTTAGGAGCTCCCAGTTATCTGGTTTCTCTTCGTCATTTATGGTAATGTTTTGTATCCTGTTTATGCCTTGTATTAGGGCTCCTAATCTTGTCCCTATTTTTTCTTCAATGATCTTTATCATTTCAGTCTTTATGTTTAGGTCTTTGATCCACTTGGAGTTAGTTTTTGTGCATGGTGTAAGGTATGGGTTCTGTTTCATTTTTTTGCAAATGGATATCCAGTTATGCCAGCACCATTTGTTAAAAAGACTATCTTCTCCCCAATTAACTGACACTGACTGGGCCTTTGTCAAATATCAGCTGCTCATATGTGGATGGATTTATATCTGGGTTCTCAATTCTGTTCCATTGGTCTATGTGCCTGTTGTTGTACCAATATCAGGCTGTTTTGACTACTGTGGCTGTATAATATGTTCTAAAATCAGGTAGAGTGACACCGCCCACTTTATTCTTCTTTTTCAGTAATGCTTTACTTATCTGGGGCTTCTTTCCCTTCCATATGAAGTTGGTGATTTGTTTCTCCATCACTTTAAAAAATGTCATTGGAATTTGGATCGGAAGTGCATTGTATGTATATATGGCTTTTGGTAGAGTAGACATTTTTACTATGTTAAGTCTTCCTATCCATGAACAAGGTATGTCTTTCCACTTATGTAGGTCTTTTTAGTTTCTTGCACTAGTACTTTGTAGTTTTCTTTGTATAGGTCTTTTACATCTTTGGTAAGATTTATTACTAAGTATTTTATCTTCTTGGGGGCTACTGTGAATCGTATTGATTTGGTGATTTCCTCTTCGATGTTCTTTTTGTTGATGTAGAGGAATCCTGGTGATTTTTGTATGTTTATCTTGTAACCTGAAACTCTGCCGAACTCTTCTATTAGTTTCAGTAGTTTTCTGGAGGATTCCTTAGGGTTTTCTGTGTGTAAGATCATGTCATCTGCAAATAATTTTACTTCCTCCTTGCCAATCTGGATGCCCTTTATTTCTTTGTCTAGCCTAATCGCTCTGGCTAGGACCTCTAGCACAATGTTGAATAAGAGCGGTGATAAAGGGCATCCTTGTCTGGTTCCCGTTCTCAAGGGAAATGCTTTCAGGCTCTCTCCATTTAGAATGATGTTGGCTGTTGGTTTTGTATAGATTCCCTTTACTATGTAGAGGAATTTTTCTTCAATTCCTATTTTGCTGAGAGTTTTTATCATGAATGGGTGTTGGACTTTGTCAAATGCGTTTTCTGCATCAATTGATAAGATCATGTGGTTTTTGTCTTTTGTTTTATTTATATGGTGGATTACATTAATGGTTTTTCTAATATTAAACCAACCTTGCATACCTGGTATAAATCCCACTTGGTCGTGGTGGATTATTTTTTGGATATGTTGTTGAATTCTATTGGCTAGAATTTTGTTGAGCATTTTTGCATCTATGTTCATGAGGGATATAGGTCTGTAATTTTCTTTTTTTGTGATGTCTTTACCTAGTTTTGGTATCAAGGATATGGTGGCTTCATAGAATGAGTTAGGTAGTATTCCATCATTTTCTATGCTTTGAAAAACCTTTAGTAGTAGTGGTATTAACTCTTCTCTGAAAGTTTGGTAGAACTCTGCAGTGAAGCTGTCCAGGCCAGGGCTTTTATTTGTTGGGAGTTTTTTGATTACCTTTTCAATTTCTTTTTTTGTTATGGGTCTATTTAATTGTTCTACTTCTGATTGTGTTAGTTTAGGTAGGTAGTGTTTTTCTAGGAATTCATCCATTTCTTCTAGGTTTGCAAATTTGTTAGAGTACAATTTTTCATAATAATCTGATATTATTTTTTTAATTTCAGTTGGGTCTGTTGTGATACCACCTATATCATCTCTTATTCGGGTTGTTTCCTTTTTTGTATTTCTTTAGTCAGTCTAGCCAAAGGTTTATCAATTTTGTTAATTTTTTCAAAGAACCAGCTTTTGGCTTTGTTAATTCTTTCAATTGTTTTTCTGTTCTCTATTTCATTTAGTTCAGCTCTAATTTTTATTATTTGTTTTCTTCTGGTGCCTGATGGATTCTTTTGTTGCTCTCTTTCTAGTTGTTGAAGTTGTAGGGACAGTTCTCTGATTTTGGCTCTTTCTTCTTTTTGTATGTGTGCATTTATCGATATAAATTGACCTCTGAGCACTGCTTTTGCTGTGTCCCAGAGGTTTTGATAGGAAGTGTTTTCATTTTTGTTGCATTCTATGAATTTCTTTATTCCCTCCTTTATGTCTTCTATAACCCAGTCTTTTTCAGGAGGGTATTGTTCAGTTTCCAAGTATTTGATTTCTTTTCCGTGATTTTGCTGTTATTGATTCCCACTTTTATTGCCTTGTGGTCTGAGAAGATGCTTTGTAATATTTTGATGTTTTGGATTCTGCAAAGGTTTGTTTTATGACTTAATATGTGATCTATTCTAGAGAATGTTCCATGTGCACTAGAAAAAAAAACATATTTTGCAGCTGTTGGGTGGAGTGTTCTGTATAGGTCTATGAGGTCAAGTTGGTTGATTGTAACATTTAGGTCTTCCGTGTCTCTATTGAGCTTCTTACTGGAAGTCCTGTCCTCCAAAAATGGTGTGTTGAAGTCTCCTACTATAATTGTGGAGGTGTCTATCTCACTTTTCAGTTCCCCTAAAGTTCGTTTTATGTGTCTTGCAGCCCTGTCATTGGGTGTATAAATATTTAATATGGTTATATCTTCCTGGTCTATTGTCCCTTCAATCATTATGTAGTGTCCTTCTTTATCCTTTGTGGTGGATTTAACTTTGAAGTCTATTTTGTCAGAAATTAATATTGCTACTCCTGCTGTTTTTTGATTGTTGTTTGCTTGATATATTTTTTTCCATCTTTTGAGTTTTAGTTTGTTTGTGTCTCTGAGTCTAAGGTGTGTCTCTTGTAGGCAGCATATAGACAGATCGTGTTTCTTTATCCAGTCTGAGACTCTCTGTCTCTTTATTGGTGCATTTAGTTCATTTACATTCAGTGTAATTATAGATAAGAATGTGTGTAGTGCTGTCATTTTGATGCCTTTTTGTGTGTGTTGTTGACAATTTCATTTTTCCACTTACTTTTTTGTGCTGAGTTGTTTTTCTTTGTAAATTGCATGTTCCTCATTTTCATAGTAGTTGAATTTATGTTTGCTGAGTCTTTATGTTTTTCTTGGTTTTTATTTTCTGTTATGGAATTGTTAGACCTCTTTTTTGTGTGTGTGGTTACCTTAATATTTGCCCCTATTTTTCTAAGTAAAAACCTAACTTGTATCATCCTATATCACCTTGTTTTCCTCTCCATATGGCAGTTCTATGCCTCCTATATTTAGTCCCTCTTTTTGATTATTGTGATCTTTTACATATTAACTTCAATGATTCCCTGTTTTGAGCATTTTTTTCTTTTTAAAATTAATCTTAATTTGTTTTTGTGATTTCCTTATTTGAGTTGATATCAGGATGTTCTGTTCTGTGACCTTGTATTGTGTTGTTATCTGATATTATTGATTTTCTGACCAAACAATTTCCTTTACTATTGCTTGTAGCTTTGGTTTGGTTTTTGAAAATTCTCTAAGCTTGTGTTTATCTGTTAATGTTTTAATTTCACCTTCATATTTGAGAGAGAGTTTTGCTGGATATATGATCCTTGGCTGGCAGCTTTTCTCCTTCAGTGCTCTATATATGTCATCCCATTGCCTTCTTGACTGCATGGTTTCCGCTGAGTAGTCTAAACTTATTCTTATTGACTCTCCTTTGTAGGAGACCTTTCTTTTATCCCTGGCTGCTTTTAAAATTTTCTTTTTATCTTTGGTTTTCGCAAGTTTGATGATAATATGTCTGAGTGATTATCTTTTTGGATCAATCTTATATGGGGTTCGATGAGCATCTTGGATAGCTATCCTTTTGTCTTTCGTGATGTCAGGGAAGTTTTCTGCCAACAGATCTTCAACTATTCTCTCTGTATTTTCTGTTATCCCTCCTTGTTCTGGAACACCAATCACACGCAAGTTATTCTTCTTGATAGAGTCCCACATGATTTTTAGGGTTTCTTCATTTTTTTTAATTCTTTTATCTGATTTTTCTTCAACTACATTGGTGTCAGTTGCCTTATCCTCCAACTCCCCCACTCTGCATTCCAGTTGCTCGAGTCTGCTCCTCTGACTTCTATTGAGTTGTCTAATTCTGTAATTTTACTGTTAATCTTTTGGATTTCTGAATGCTGTCTCTCTATGGATTCCTGTAGCTTATTAATTTTTCCACTATGTTCTTGAATAATCTTTTTGATTTCTTCAACTGCTTTATCAGTGTGTTCCTTGCCTTTTTCTGTAGATTGTCTTATTTCATTTCTGAGGTCATCCCTGATGTCTTGAAGCATTCTGTAAATTAGTCTTTTATATTCTGCATCTGGCAAGTCTAGGATTGTATCTTCCTTTGGGAAAGATTTTGATTCTTTTATTTGGGGATTTGTAGAAGCAATCATGGTCTGCTTCTTTATGTGGTTTGATATCGACTGTTGTCTCCGAGCCATCTATAAGATACTGTAATGTTTTATTTTATATTGGCTCACTGAGACTTGTTTTGTTTTTTTTTTTCAATGTATGTAGATGGGCTACTAGATTGAGCTGTCTTGCTTGTTGTAAGCTTTGAATCACTTATGTCCTCTTACCAGCTGGCTTGGGCCATTACCAGAAATATAAGCCTAAGAGTCCATTCACTGTTCTTGAGTAGAATCTGATTTGGGGTCACCAAGTGTGTGGGGTAGATTGTCACCTATTTTCTTGGAGGAGTAGTGATGATAGTTGTGTGCACCAGATTGTAGTAGCGGCAGGGGGTCACATTCCGGGGGGGGCAGGATGCTGACAGGCTTCCCCCAAGTGCCAGTGAGGTAGGTGTGTCTCTATTCCTAAAGCACTTTGGTGGGTGGGCTCTGCTGCTGTACCTTAGGCACCTAATGCATGTACCTGTACAGATTTGTAGATGTCACTATCTTCAGACCCCTATGGCAGGAGGCTAGGTGGTTTGGGTGGAGCTTCAGCCCTCAGTTCCCCTTTGTGGGTCAGTGAGGGCTCTGTTTAATAGGTAGAGATATCAGACCTGGGAAACTTGTCTTTCCAGTAATCCCCGAAAACAATTACAGTTAGATCCTTATCAGAATTGCCTTTGCATTATAATAGCCACCTTGTTCCCTGTAGGGATGAAAGCCCAAGACTGTGGATCTCAAATGCTTGGCTGGAGCTGGGTCTGTATTTTAGTCCAATTTTGGGAAGTCAGGGAAGAATTCTTGGTCCCTGGGTTTTTTGTAGCTGCTTCTCGCAAGCCAGGAGAAAAGATTAGGAAAAGACAAAATAAACAAACAAAGAAAAAAAATGCAGAGCACTTCACTCTCTGGCCCAGGAAATTCCAACGTTAATGAAGCAGCCTGGGAAGGGGAGGGGAGGGACCAGATAGATAGGAGAGAGTAGCACTCCAGAATATAGACAGAGTTACTTATCTTGCTTGGGATGACTGTTTTATCTGAGATTCCCGAGAGGCACGTCGACTGTGTGCACTGGCTGGGTAGAGATTGCCCCTGAGGATCAGGCCTGCGTCCCATGCTTGTGCTGTCTCAGAAGCCATGGCCAGCTACTCTGCTCCCAGTCCAAAGCCCAGTGCCAAGGTTCCCCGGCTGGGATGCTGCACTCCCAGCTCCAAAACCAGTCACTGCCTCCAGGTGACTTCTCCTCCCATCAGCCGCGTCGCTGCGCTGCCTGCGTGCACTGGCTGGGCTTCCCCCGAGGTCACTTCTGGCGGCTAGGGCTGCATCCCTTGTTTGCATCATCTCAGGATGCTGTGCTCAGCTCCCCTGCACTCAGTCCAAAGCCTGGCACAAAGGTTTTCTGGCTGGGATCCTGGCTGCAGGCTCCAAAAACAGTCACTGCTTTCCCATGGTTGCTCGCCCTCTCGTTAGCCCTGTCAGTGTGCAGCCTGCCTGAGCTGGCTGAGTCTCTACGGAGGTTCCCCAGGGGGCTAGGGGCTAGGGGTTAGGGCTGTGTCCCGTGCCTGCCCCACCTCACAAAGCCACAATCAGCTCTGCCACTTGGCACCAGGGAACCACTGGGGCTCAAGGCTGTGAGGTGGGTCACGGGTTCCAGAAGCGGCCGCTGGTTCAGGACACAGCTTTTCGCTCACCTGTCACTCAGGTCAACTCTTTAGATCTGTGTTTGATGGTCAGGGTTTGTAGCTTGTCATGTATGTGATCGATTCACTTGTTTTTCCGAGTCAAAAAAAAAAAGAAAAAAAAATTTTTTTTTCTTTTTTTTTTTGTTGCAAGAGGGATCCGAGGTAGCGTCTGCCTAGTCAGCCATCCCTCTCCAAATAAATGGTTTCGAACTGTGTTTTGTTTTGTTTTGCTTTTTATGTGCCCTGTTGAACCTTTAGTGCTCTGGACAAGTGGGACTCAGGAGAGACAGAGCTGAGTTAATTTAATGCTCAAGATGTTAAAGGAACTAACTCATTTTAGTGAAAGACAGCCTAGGCTGCTGATGCTGAAGAAGGAACCTAAACTGCACTCAAGTACCTGAGACTGATTATGGAGCAACTAGAAGAGCAAAAATATGAAATCAGGAATGGAAGGATTTTTGTTTTAAAAATTTGTGAAGTACAATTTCTACAGAGAAAGTTAGATGCCATTTTGATTTTAATTTCTGTAATGGCATTTAATGAGAGTTTATACTGTTCAAACTTGGAATATTTTTATATTAGCATTTGGATTAGTCTATTATGCAGTCTTTATTTTTTTACACTATGGCTAATAAGGTCAGACAACATTGTTGGACATTACTGATATGAGTGAATTTTTTATCAAGAACACAAAATGGCCATGAATTTAATTTAGTATAACCCATCACACTGGTTCAACTTTCCATGCGTCTGTCAGTTTGTTGTACTGTGGTAGCTTGCATGTTGCTGTGATGCTAGAAGCTATGCCACTGGTATTTCAAATTCCAGCAGGGTCACCTATGATGGACAGGTTTTGGCTGAACTTCCAGACTAAGACAGACTAGGAAAAAGGGCCTGGTGTTCTACTTTTGAAAAAAAAAGTCAGTGAAAACCTTATGAACAGCAGCAGAACATTGTCTGATATAGTGCCAAAAGATGAGCCCCTCAGGTTGGAAGGCACTCAAAATACAAATGGGAAAAAGCTGCCTCCTCAAAGCTCAAAGTACAGTCGACCTTAATGATGTGGATGGAGTCAAGCTTTTGGGACCTTCATTTGCTGATGTGGCATGACTCAAAATAAGAAGAAACAGCTGCAAACATCCATTAATAATTGGAATGTAGAATGTACGAAGTACAAATCTATGAAATTGGAATGTCAAAAATGAAATGGAACACATAAAAATTGATACCTCAGGCATTAGTGAGCTGAAATGGACTGGTATCGGCTGTTGTGAATTGGACAGTCATATGCTATACTATCAGTAAATGACAAATTGAAGAGGAAAGCCATCATGTTCATTGTCAAAAAGATCATTTCAAGATTTATCCTGAAGTGCAATGCTGTCACTGATAGGATAATATCTATACACCTACAAGGAAGAAGAGTTAATATGACTATAATTAAAATTTACATACCAACCAAAGGCCAAAGATGAAGAAATTGAAGATTTTTGCCAACTTCTGCAGTCTAAAATTAATCAAACATGCAATCAAGATGCGTTGATAATTACTGGTGATTGGAATGCTAAAGTTGAAAACAAAGAAGGATAGGTAGTTGAAAAATATGGCCTTGGGGATAGATCATATGATAGAATTTTGCAAGACCAATGACTTCTTCATTGCAAATACATTTTTACAACATAAACGGTGACTATACACATGGACCTCCCCAGATGGAACACACAGGAATCAAATCGACTAAATCTGTGGAAAGAGATGATGGAAAAGCTCAATATCATCTACCAGAACAAGGCCGGAGGCTGACTGTGGAACAGAACATCAATTTCTCATATGCCAGTTCAACTTGAAGCTGAAGAAAATTAGAACAAGTCCACAAGAGCCAAAGTACAACCTTGAGTATATCCCACCTGCATTTAGAGACCACCTCAAGAATAGATTTAAAGCACTGAACACTAATGATCAAAGAACAGATGAGTTGGGGAATGACAGCAAAGATATCACACATGAAGAAAGCAAGAGGTCATCAAAAAGACAGGAAAGAAAGAAAAGACCAAAATGAATGTCAAAGAGACTCTTAAACTTGCTCTTGAATGTCAAGTAGCTAAAGCGAACAGAAAAAAAATGATGAAATAAAAGAGCTGAGCAGAAGATTTCAAAGCGTGGCTCAAAAAGACAAAGTAATTATTATAATGACATGTTCAAACACCTAGAGTTAGAAAAATAAAAAGGAAGAACACCCTTAGAATTTCTCAAACTGAAAGAATTGAAGAAAAAACTCAAGCTTTGAGATGCAATGGTGAAGGATTCTACAGGGAAAATGTTGAATGACACATCAAAAGAAGAAGGGACGAATACACAGTGTTACTGTACCAAGAAGAATTGGTTGACGTTTAACCATTTTAGGAGGCAGCATATGATCAAGAACCGACGGTACTAAAGGAAGAAGTTCAAGCTGTACTGAAGGGATTGGCGAAAAACAAGCCTCCAGGAACTGATGGAATACCAAATGAGTCGTTTCAACAGATGCAGGCAGGAAGTGCTCACTTATCTATGCCAAGAATTTTGGAAGGCAGCTTACCTGGCCAACCAACTGGAACAGATCCATATTTATGCTTATTCCATAGAAAGGTAATCAAACAGAATGCAGAAGTTATCAAACAATATCGTTAATATCACACACAAGTAAAATTTTGCTGAAGATCATTCAAAAACGGGTGCAGCAGCAGTACATCCACAGGGAACTGCCAGAAATTCCATCCGAATTCAGAAGAGGACATGGAACAAGGGTTATTGTTGTTGATGTTGGATGGAAAGCTGAATAAGGAAGACCAAAGAAGAACTGATCCCTTTGAATTGTGATGTTGGTGAAGAATATTGAATACACCATGGACTGCTAAAAGAACAAAAATCTGTCTTGGAAGATGTACAGCCAAGATGGTCCTTAGAAGCAAGGATGGTGAGATTTAACCTCACAGACTGTGTCAAGTTATCAGGAGGGATCAGTCCTTGGAGATGGATATCATGCTTGGTAAAGTAGAGAGTTGATGAAAAAGAGGAAGGCAGACCCTCAACAGGATGGATTGACACAGTGGCTGCAACAATGGGCTCAATCATAATAATGTTAGGAAGATGGTGCAGGTCTGGGTAGATATCAGATGATGTCAAAAGATCCTCTTCCCCCCTTCATTCTCACAAACTAGTAATTCCTTCTCTTCGATACATAATATTGATTTTCTCAAAACCTACATCTAATTTAGCATTCTCCTGATTAAAATACCACAGGGGCTTTCCAAATTTTCCTGTACAAGACCCACACTACTTGGCAAATCAAGCCCTTCATGATGTAAACTTTGCCTATATCTTCACTCTTCCTTCCTGCTAGGTCCATCTTACCTTTATTTCCTCCATATTGAGCTTCTTGTAGTTTCCCAGATTCACTACCCTGGTTTATACCTCATTTCCTCTTAAAGTGCTTTTTTTCTGGCCTTGATAGTCTTTTTCTCTTTAATCCGTGTGGAAAATTTCCATTCATTCTTCCAGACCCAGGTCAAGAGGTCATACCTTGCAAGTACCTCTCCTTTCTTTATCCATTCCTCCATTAAATCTTCTATTGACTACTGTAATTATTTGTTTGTGAATCTATCTCCCCTATTAGTCTATGAGCTCCTTGAGAGCAAGATAAAAAAAATAAGTGTAGAATTAATGTATGGTCCAGGCCTCTTTCTGAGCTACCATCAATGTCCTCCCCCTCAAAAAAAGTACCAGTTCTTAATATTTACTACTTTCATTGGATATTTGATTATTAATTAGGAATTCTTAAAACCCAAAAGATTAATAAGGAAAAATTATTAATAACCTTATACCAATAAATTCAGCTACTTAGATAAAATGAACAAATTCCTTGAAAAAATGTTACCTAAATATACACAAAAAGAAACAGAACATGTAATAAGTACCTATCTATAAAGACATTGAATTCATAATTAATAACCTCCCCATATAAACAACTCTAGATTCAGATGGCTTCACTGGTGATTTCTATCAAACAAGAAAAAAATACCACTCTTACACAAACTCGTTCAGAAGATGGAGCAGAAAGGAACACTTGCCAACTTATTTTATGAAGAAAGTATGACCCCAATACCAAACCCAGACAAAAATATTAGAGCAGAACACCAGAAACTAATTGACCTCATGAATTCATGATGAATTCAGTAAGAGATAAAATGGATACTACACAATGACCAAGTAGGAATTCAAGACTGGTGCAACATTTAGTAATTGATCAATGTAATTCAGTATATCAATAGATTAAAAGGAAAAACTCATATGATAATTTCAATAGGTGTAGAAAAGGCATTTGACAAAATTTAACATGAATTCAGGATAAAAAAATCTTACATACTAGGGATAAAAGTGAGCATAATAAAGGGCAACTATGATAAAACTGCAACTAGCATATTTAATGGTAAAAGTCTGCATGCTTCCCCTTAAGATTGGGAACAAACCAAGAACGTCTGTTCTCACCACTTTTAATCAGCATTTTACTGGAGATCATAGTGCATTAAAGTAAGAAAAAGAAATAAAATCCATATAGATTGGAAAGGAATAAATAAGAAATAAAACGGTATGCATTTGTAGCCACACAGACTATGCACATAAAAAATCTTAAGCAATCCACAAAAATGTTATGCAAATGAGTTAGTGAGTTTGGCAAGATTGTAGAATACAAAAATAAATTTCATCTCTAATTATGAGCAACGAAAAGTTGGAAAATAAAATTTAGAGGTTCAATTTACGACAGCATCCAAAACCATGAAATATAAACGAATTTAACAAATGCATGCAAGACTCGTACACTGAAAAGTACAAAAGATTGCAAAGGGAAACTGAAGAAAATGTAAATAAATGAAAAAAAACTCCCATGTTCTTTAATCAGAAGACTCATTATTTTTAAGATGACACTAATTTATTAAGAAATTTAATACATTTCCAATCATAATTTCAGGCTGGTTTTTGGTAGAACTTATAAATACTTATATGGAGATCCAAACAACTTAGAATAGCTAAAAAAAAAAAAAAAAGAGCGAGAGAGAAGTTTTAAAAAAGATGAAGAATATAGGTAAAATATACTAACAATTTTCAAGGCTTATTATAAAGCTACAGAAATCATGATGATGTGATATTGGCATAAATATACACATGCGAATCAGTGAACACGATAGAGTTCAGAACTTAACCCATTCATAAAAGGTCAATTCATTCTCAACAAAAGTGCCAAGATAACTCAATGGGGAAATGTTAATATTTTCAACAAATGATACCGGAGCAGCTGTGTATCCATATGGACAAAAATAAACTTCCTGTCTTACTTCACAATATATACAAAACTTAAATATAAATGGATCACAGGCCTCAATGGAAAAGCTAAAATTAAAAAATTTCTAAGGGAAAACATAGAAGAAAATCTTCACAAATTTGAGATGGGAAAGATTTCTTAAGATACAAAATGCACTACGCAAAAAAGAAAAAAAAAAAAACACAAACTGGATGCCATCAGTTTAAGACATATAAAAATGTGACAGCAGCTTTATTAAAAATACCCGCCCTCCTCCCCAAAAAAACAACTTAGGTGTGCTTCATTAGAGGAATGATAAAATGTGGTATATCCAAACAGTGGACTACTACTCAGCAATAAAAAGGAACAAATTATTGACACATACTACATTATGCTGAGCTAAACAAGTTAGAGTCAAAGAGTACTTACTGTATTGCTTCATTTATATAAAATTCTAGAATAGGCAAGATTAATCTATAGCATTCAGAAGTTGATCAGTGATTGCCTATGGTTTAGAGTTGGGGGTTAGCACATAGATGCATGAGGGAAAGTTTTGTTAAGGATGAGAATGTTTGAAATTTTATTGGGTTGCTCATTACATGAGTTTCTATACATTTAACAACTCATTAAATTGTACACTTGTATGTAATTTATATGTCCCATCCGTTTGTGGCTTCCCTATACTCACACTTTGTAAATAGTCCCTTTGTAAATAAACTTCCTCAATTCTCCTAGTTTGCTGATGCCATGTGTTTCCTGTTCAGATACTGAGTAAGACAGGATCTTATACATTTAGAGAAAAATTCACCAAGTATCCTCTGAGACTTTTACATAAGGCTGGGCCAACTTACGCATTAGAATGGGTTTTCCTGAAATGAAATATCTCTTTTGCTGCCAAGTAACATCTAACGAATAGCAGTATCTGTAGAGTACTGTATCTTCTGAAGACCATTTTTAATCTAACATCCAAACACCTTGAAGTACAGGCTGCATATTATAACAGATAAAATCCTATAACCTATGAAAATAAAATGTCTGCCTCTCAGAAAAATAACACTTTTTTTAAAAAAGGAGATAAAAAAATCCTTACTGAGAGGGGCAGAGCCAAGATGGCAGAATAGACGCTTCCGGTGAGCCCTCTTTACTACAAAGACCCAAAAAAGCAAGTGAAACGAGTATATTTGTGACAAGCTGGGAGCCCTGAGCATGAAAGGCAAGGTTAGACAATGAACTGAGGGGCGGGGCAGAAGAGACCATTCAGAAGTGGAGAGGAGTTACCGGACCTGAATCACGGGGAGCCCTCAGGCACCATTCCCGGAGCAGCGGAGGCGGTGGGCTGGTACTAGCAGTCAGTCGGCTGCAGTTTCCTCAGGGAGAAGCAGCCAGCCACACAGCCTACTCACACCTCCAGAACCTGAGGAGAACGTCGCTCTCAGCAAAATTTAAGTACTTGCATATATTTTACCACACCCCCCCACCCCCAAGTCGGCTTCAGCGGCTGAATCCCTGGGCCTGAGATAGACCCTGGTGAGCACCTAGAGCCATGCTCCTGGCCTTGGGGATGGAAAAAATTTGCAGCTGGGGGGAAAAGGTAATTTGCTAGCTCCATTAACCAGGGGAGCTCAGGACAGAAGCGGCTCCTGTCCAGGCATAAACCGTCCATGGACCTTTAGCACCTTTCCCTTCTGCATGGAACTGTGTGGGCCTATTTCGGGAGAATAGGCCCTCGTTGGTAGACTCCAACCATTTCAGCTGTGTGGTGGAGAGGTGGGTGTTTGATGTTTGACATTGCTTTGCCTATTAAACAAGGGCCTCACCTACCCACATTAGGGACCTAAGGATTGGTAGCTCCACTCAGGTCACCCAGCCACCCACGACAGGGGTCCAAAGATAACTGGTACCTCCCAGTCCTTACAACCAAAAACTTAGGGTGCCCATGGTCACTCTGCAGAACCCGCCCACCATCACGCTCTAGGGAACAGAGATGAGTTTTCCTTGGAAACACTTGGGGGTCAGTTCTCAGCCCCCTGCCTTGTTCAGAGCTTGACCCCCTGCTGCAATCAGATACCGGTATATACACCAATCACCCCTGCCCCTCTAAGACTGTAGGACAGAGCCTATACCACGCACTTGATGATCAGCTACCTGGAAACCTGAGCTGAATTCATATAAGAAAACTTGAATGGACTCCTAGACTGATATACCTGATAACGGCTCTAGCCAGCTGGGGACAGGACACCAGAACTCCAAAGGTGAAAATAATCAAGCTAGCTCACTCAAGCAACCCATAGGGGTACACCAAAACAAAATAAAGCAAGCAGCTATGACACAGTAAGCAAGCATAAACTAATACAATAACTTATAGATGGCTCGGAGACAACAGTCAATATCAAGTGACATAAAGAAGCAGACCATGATCACCTCAACAGGCTCTCAAAACAAAGAACCCAGGGATCTTCTAGATGAAAGATCATTCCTGGAATTACCAGATGCAGAATACAAACGTTTAATATACAGAACCCTTCAAGACATCAGGAAGGAAATGAGGCAATATGCAGAACAAGCCAAGGAACACACAGATAAAGCAACTGATGAGCTTAGAAAGATTATTCAGGAACATAATGAAAAGTTTAATAAGCTGGAAAAATCCATAGACAGGCAGCAATCAGAAATTCATAAGATTAACAATAAAATTACAGAATTAGACAACACAATAGAAAGTCAGAGGAGCAGAATTGATCAAGTAGAAGCAAGAATTTCTGAACTAAAAGATAAATCACTTGGCACTAATATATTTGAAGAAAAATCAGATAAAAGAATTTTAAAAAATGAAGAAACCTGAAGAATCATGTGGGACTCTATCAAGAGAATAACCTATGAGTGATTGGAGTACCAGAACGGGAGGGATAACAGAAAATACAGAGAGAATTGTTGAAGATTTGTTGGCAGGAAACTTCCCTGATATTGTGAAAGATGAGAAGATATCTATCCAAGATGCTCATGGAACTCCACATAAGGTAGATCTGAAAAGAAAGTCACCAAGACATATTATAATCAAACTTGCCAAAACTAAAGATAAAGAGAGAATTATAGGAGCAGCGAGAGATAAACAAAAAGTCACCTACAAAGGAGAGCCAATAAGAATAAGCTTGGATTACTTGGCAAAAACCATGGAGGCAAGAAGGCAATGGGATGACATATTTAAAAAATTGAAGGAAAAAGTTGCCTGCCAAGAATCATATATCCAGCAAAACTGTCTCTTAAATATGATGGTGAAATTAAGACATTTTCAGATAAACAAAAGTTTAGGGAATTCATAAAAACCAAACCAAAACTACATGAAATACTAAAGGGAGTTCTTTGGTTAGAAAATCAAAAATATCAGGTATCAACCCAAGACTAGAACACTGGGCAGAGCAACCAGAAGTCAACCCAGACAGTGAAATCCAAAAAACCAAAGCAAGATTATTAAAAAAAAAAAGCCCAAAACAGACTAACAGTGATGTTATTATATAAAAGAACACAACATTAAAATAATAAAGAGGGACTAAGAAATGTAATCATACACCTTCCATATGGAGAGGAAGATACAGGGATACAAAGAAATAAAAGTTAAGTTTAGAAAAATACAGGTAAATAATAAGGTAACCACGAAGGAGACAAACTATCCTACTCATCAAAATAAAATACAAGGGAAAAATACAGACTCAGCAGAAACAAAATCAACAACAACAAATATGAGGAAAGGACAATATATAAAGAAAATCTACTCAGCACAGAAAATCAAGTGAGAAAAAGAAACTGTCAACACACAAAAAAAGACATCAAAATGATAGCACTAAATTCATAAAGAAAAAAAAATTTTTTTCTTTCCATAATTACCCTGAATGTAAATGGACTAAGTATACCAATAAAGAGACAGAGAGTGGCAGAATGGATTAAAAAACAAGATCCGTCTATGTGCTGCCTAGAAGAGACACACCTTAAACTTAGAGGCACAAACTAAAACTCAAAGGATGGAAAAAATATATCAAGGAAACAACAATCAAAAAAGAACAGGAGTGGCAATATTAATTTCTGACAAAATAGACTTTAAAGTTAAATCCATCAGAAAGGATAAGGGAGGACACTATAGAATGATTACAGGGACAATACACCAAGAAGATATAACCATATTAAATATTTATGCACCCAATGAGAGGGCCGCAAGATGGGTAAAACAAACTCTATCAGCATTGAAAAGTGAGATGGACAGCTCCACAGTAATAGTAGGAGACTTCAACACACCACTCTCGGTGGAGGACAGATATCCAGAAAGAAGCTCAATAAAGACACGGAAGATCTAAATGCCAGAATCAACCAAGCTGACCTCGTAGACATATACAGAACACTCCACCCAACAGCAATCAACCATACTTTCTTTTCTAGTACACATGGAACGTTTTCTAGAATAGAGCGCATATTAGGTCATAAAGCCAGCCTTAGCAGAATCCAAAATATTAAAATATTACAAAGCATCTCCTCAGACCATAAGGCCATAAAAGTGGGAATCAATAACAGGAAAAGCAGGGAAAAGAAATCAAACACTTGGAAACTGAACAATACCCTGCTCAAAAAAGACTGGATTATAGAAGACATTAAGGATGGAATTAAAAAATTCATAGAATCCAATGAGAATGAAAACACTTCCTATCAGAACCTTTGGGACACAGCAAAAGCGGTGCTCAGAGGCCAATTTATATCAATAAATGCACACATCCAAAAAGAAGAAAGGGCCAAAATCAAAGAATTATCCCTACAACTTATATAAAGAGAGCAACAAAAGAAACCCACAGACATCAGAAGAAAACAAATAATAAAAATTAGAGCTGAACTAAATGAAAAAGAAAACAGAAGAACAATTGAAAGAATTAACAGGGCCAAAAGCTGTTTTTTTGAAAAATTCAATAAAATTGATAAACCACTGGCCAAACTGACGAAAGAAAAACAGAAGAAGCAAATAATCCGAATAAGAAATGAGAGGGGCGATACTACAATAGACCCAACTAAAATTAAAAGAATCACAACATATTACTATGAAAAACTATAATCGAACAAATTTGAAAACCTAGAAGAAATGGATGCATTCCTAGAAACACACTACCTACCTAAATTAACACAAACAGAGGTAGAACAACTAAATAGACCCATAACAAAAGAAGAGATTGAAAAGGTAATCAAAAAACTCCCAACAAAAAAAAGCCCTGGTCCGGATGGCTTCACTGCAGAGTTCTACCAAACTTTCAGAGAAGAGTTAACACCACTACTACTAAAGGTATTTCAGAGCATAGAAAAGGACAGAATACTACCAAACTCATTCTATGAAGCCACCATATCCCTGATACCAAAACCAGGTAAAGACACCACAAGAAAAGAAAATTATAGACCTATATCCCTCATGAATGTAGATGCAAAAATCATCAACAAAATTCTAGCCAACAGGATTCAAGAACATATCAAAAAAAATAATTCAAAGTGACCAAGTGGGATTCATATCAGGTATGCAGGGGTGGTTTAACCTTAGAAAAACAATTAATGTAATCCACCACATAATTAAAGCAAAAGACAAGAATCACATGATTTTATCAATTGATGCAGAAAAGGCATTTGACAAAGTTCAACACCAATTCATGATAAAAACTCTCAGCAAAATACGAATAGAAGGAAAATTCCTCAACATAATAAAGGGCATTTATACCAAGCCAACAGCCAACATCACCCTAAATGGAGAGAGCCTGAAAACATTCCCATTGAGATCGGGAACCAGACAAGGATGCCCTTTATCACCGCTCTTATTCAACATTGTGCTGGAGGTCCTAGCCAGAGCAATTAGGTTAGATAAAGAAATAAAGGGCATCCAGATTGGCAAGGAAGAAGTAAAAGTATCTCTATTTGCAGATGACATGACATTATACACAGAAAACCCTAAGGAATCCTCAAGAAATCTACTGAAACTAATAGAAGAGTTCAGGAGAGTATCAGGATATAAGATAAACATACAAAAATCTGTTAGATTCCTCTACAACAACAGAAAGAACATCAAAGAGGAAATCACCAAATCAGTGCCGTTTACAGTAGCCCCCAAGAAGATAAAATACTTAGGAATAAATCTTACCAGAGAGGTAAAAGGCTTATACAAAGAAAACTACAGCACATTTCTGCAAGAAACCAAAAGAGACTTACATAAAGGGAAAAACATACCTTGCTCATGGATAGGAAGACTTAACATTATAAAAATGTCTATTTTACCAAAAGCGATCTATACATTTAATGCAATTCCCATCCAAATCCCGACGACATTATTTAATGAGATGGAGAAACAAATCACCAACTTCATATGGACGGGAAAGAGGCCCCAGATAAATAAGGCATTACTGAAAAAGAAGAACAAAGTGAGAGGCCTGGTACTGGTACAACAACAGATACATGGACCAATGGAACAGAATTGAGAATCCAGACATAAATCCATCCACATATGAGCAGCTGATATTTGACAAACGTCCCAAAAGAGTTAAATGGGGAAAAGACAGTCTTTTTAACAAATAGTGCTGGCATAACTGGATATCCATCTGCAAAAAAATGAAACAAGACCCATACCTCACTCCATGCACAAAAACTAACTTGAAATGGATCAAAGACCTAAATATAAAATCTAAAACAATAAAGATCATGGAAGAAAAAATAGGGACAATGTTAGGAGCCCTAAAACAAGCCATAAACAGTATACAGAACATTATAAAGAACGTAGAAGAAAAACTAGATAACTGGGAGCTTCTAAAAATCAAACACCTATGCTCATCCAAAGACTTCACCAAAAGAGTAAAAAGGCTGGGAAAAAGTTTTTAGCTATGACATTTCTGATCAGTGCCTGATCTCTAAAATCTACATGATACTGCAAAAACTCAACTGCAAAAAGCCAAATAACCCAATTAAAAAATGGGCAAAAGATATGAATAGACACTTCGCTAAAAAAGACATTCAGGTAAACAGATATATGAGGAAATGTTCACAATCATTAGCCATTAGAGAAGTGCAGATCAAAACTACAATGAGATTTCATCTCACTCCAACAAGGCTGGTATTAATCCAAAAAACACAAAATAATAAATGTTGGAGAGGCTGTGGAGAGATTGGAACACTTATACACTGCTAGTGGGAATGTCAAATGGTACAACCACTTTGGAAATCGATTTGGTGCTTCCTTAAAAAGCTAGAAATAGAACTACCATACGATCCAGCAATCCCACTCCTTGGAATACATCCTAGAGGAATAAGAACCTTTACACGAACAGATACATGCACACCCACGTTTATTGCAGCACTGTTTACAATAGCAAAAAGATGGAAGCAACCAAGGTGCCCATCAGTGGATGAATGGATAAATAAATTATGGTATATTCACACAATGGAATACTATGCATCGATAAAGAACAGAGAGGAATCTGTGAAACATTTCATAGCATGGGGGAACCTGGAAGGCATTATGCTGAGTGAAATTGGTCAGTTGCAAAAGGACAAATATTGTATAAGACGACTATTACAAGAACTTGAGAAATAGTTTAAACTAAGAAGAAAACACTCTTTTGGGGTTACAAGAGAGGGGAGGGAGAGAGGTTGGGAGAAGGGCATTCACTAATTAGATAGTAGATAAGAACTACTTTAGGTGAAGGGAAAGACAGCACACAATACAGGAGAGGTCAGCACAATTGGACAAAACCAAAAGCAAAGAAGTTTCCTGAATAAACTGAATGCTTCGAAGGTCAGTTTAGCAGGGGCAGGGTTCTGAGGACCATGGTTTCAGGAGACATCTAAGTCAATTGGCATAATAAAATCTATTAAGAAAACGTTCTGGATCCCACTTTGAAGAGTGACGTCTGGGGTCTTAAATGCTAGCAAGCAGCCATCTAAGATGCATCAATTAGTCTCAACCCACCTGGATCAAAGGAAAATGAAGAACGTCAAGGACACAGGGTGATTACGAGCCCAAGAGACAGAAAGGGCCACATGAACCAGAGACTACATCATCCTGAGACCAGAAGAACTAGATGGTGCCTGGCTACAACCGATGACTGCCCTCACAGGGAACACAACGGAGAGCACCTGAGGGAGCAGGAGATCAGTGGGATGCAGACCCCAAATTCTCATAAGGCCTTACTTAATGGTCTGACTGAGGCTGGAAGGACCCCAGTGGTCAGGGCCCCCAGCCTTTCCGTTGGCCCAGGAGAGGAACTATTTCTGCAGCCAAGTCTTCAGACATGGATTGAACTGGACAATGGGTTGGAAAGGGATGCTGGTGAGGAGTGAGCTTCTTGGATCAGGTGGACGCTTGAGACTATGTTGGCATCTCCTGCCTGGAGGGGAGATGAGAGGGTGGAGGGGGTTAGAAGCTGGCGAAATGGACACGAAAAGAGAGAGTGGAGGGAGAGAGTGGGCTGTCTTATTAGGGGGAGAGTAATTGGGAGTGTGTAGCAAGGTGTATATGGGTTTTTGCGTGACAGACTGACTTGATTTGTAAACTTTCACTTAAAGCAGAATAAAAATTATTAAAAAAAATCCTTACCAAATGTTTTTAATCTACGAAAAAAAAAGAAACCTCACAATGTCTCAGTACCATAAAAAAATATATATAATGATAATAGTGGCGTATATTGAGGTTCCCCACAATATACTTATTTTTGTGTAATTAAACTCCCTCCATACTATTCATATCAGCAGATATTGGCTTTTGCCAAATGTTGAACTTGAAAGTGATAGTCGCCTGTGTGTTATGATCTGATTGTTTTTTTTTTCCATTTTTCTCCTCTTGCTACTCTGTACTTTCATGTCTGAGAATTCCATTATTAGAGGACCCTCTGTTCATTAATATATTGTACATTTATCATATACAAATGCTGCTCCAGTAGAAATCTATTAAGTCACTATCAAATATGAACATCATGATAGGGACAAGCTTCTATTATTTATTTCTTTCTAAACAGTAAGGTCTTATCTGAAAGAAACAGGAACCAATTTTGAAAGCATTCAATTTACCCAAGAAATATTTATGGAGCTCCTACTATATAACATGCACTATGTAGGGACAGGAATATAGTGGTTAAAAGCTTACGCCTTGTGGGTAAGCAGATAGATATCAAACACATTATCTTACAAAAGACATGGATTCACAAACTGAAAATTTCCCTGAAGAAAAAGCACCTGAGGGAGAGAGGACAGGAGAACCTAGTTTAACTGTAGGGTCAGAGAAATCTTGGAAGAAGGGTCCCGTAAGCAGAGATCTAAGGTATGAGCAAGAGATGGTGAGGAGAGGTTAAATGTGCCAAAAATACTCTAGGCAGTAAGAACAGTAAGTTTAAAGTCCTAATGTTGGAAAATCAACAATCATATTTGAGGAAACAAATCAGGCCAATGTGGCCGAAAGTATGGTGAAGAAAGGAAATAGGGGTGTGGGATGAGGTTAGGGAGGTAGCCAGACTCTTGCAGGTCATGTAAAAGGTATTAAATTCTAATCATAGCTGCAATGGGATACCGAAGTTTACAGAGTATGTCCCCGAAAACTTTAGTAGTCAACTGAATACCTTTTGGAACCCATGAGATAATTTAATAAGGTGGTCAGTTATTCTGACACACATGGGGTTGCCGTGAGTTACAATTGACTCTGTGGTAACTGGTAATGTACAACATATTTTAAAAAGCCAGTAGTTTTTCTACATAGAGAAAATCCTCTACTTATGCAGTGGATGGGCTCTGAAAAGCTGCTTATAATTGCATTATTGTGTAAATTCAAATTGACTAAAAAAAAAAAAGCATATAGTCCTTAGATACATTTCTATCAAATAGTGCTGTGCTGTAGTCTAACAAAGACGTATAACCAGATACAGTCTTCTAAACCATCTCTCAGGCTTTTTTTAAAAGGACCGTTTTAATCTACATTGACAAAAAAATTTAAGCAAATACTCATCCCCTTTGATGGTCTCAATAAGAGTCTACTTCTTTAACAGCTGACTTAGCTGCAAAGCATTTCTTGCAATTCATTTTGATGCTGTGCCTATGTGGATGGGCCTTTAACCTATCCAACCTGTGACAAAAGGGTCATCAGCAGCACTCTATCATGTTTACCCATCTTCTGGAATAACACTAGGCTAAAAAAAAAAAAAAAAAATTTTTTTTTAATAGGCAACCAATAGTGATATAGATGTTTATTCCAGCCACACAAAATTAATGAAATTTTCCCATTTCATTAATCACTTTTCTAAATTCTTGCTGATCGTTGTTGATTACATAGACACAGCACTTAACAATGTGCTGCAAGATTCATTCAGTGTTCTTCCAAATGGTTCCCTTGTCAAAAAATTATCTCATATGCACATATAACAATTATATTTTCCAATTTTCTTTGTTTTTCTTTATTTCCAGTTGAACCCTAGAACCTTTATTTCTAAAGCTCATAATTTTTAACATACTCACTGTTATTGAATTTATCAGACATGTTAATATTATAAAGCCATTGCCGTCCAGTCGATTCTGACTCATAGCCATCCTATAGAACAGAGTAGAATTGCCCCATAGTGTTTCCAAGGAGTGGCTGGTGGATTCGAACTGCCAACCTTTTGTTTAGCAGCTGAGCTCTTAGCCACTGCCCCATGAGGGTTCTGTTAGCATTATATTACCCATAAGCCACCTCAGAAATACAGAAGCATAGGAAGCAAACCATAACTTGATCTGTCCAAGAACAAAATGACTGTGCACAAAAACTGTCCATCTGCTGTTACTAGCAGAGAGACCCACTTTTGGTTTTGGAGCATACGAAAGCTTCAAGTTGAAAACTCTGAAATAGAGGGGCATCTGTATAAAAAAGAACCAATTAGAATAAAGATAAGGGTGACACCCCCAATCACATGCTGTTTTTGTGTGCTGTTGAGTCAATTCCAACTCATAGCGACCCTATAACAGAGTAGAACTGCCCAATAGGAGAGCAGATCACCAGGTCTTTTCTCTCAAAAGGCCACTGGTTGATTCGCAGCACCGACCTTTTGGTTAGCAGCCAAGCATTTAACAATTGTGTCACCAGGGCTTCTTCCCAATTACATAAGGAACCAAAAATATTTAATACCTGGCAACAAACTTAACAATAAACATAAACACAAAATTATAAATTATATACATATGGTTCAACTATATATTATTATTGTTGTTATTAGGTGCCCTCTAGTTGGTTCCACCTCATATCTACCTTATGTACAACAGAACAAAATACTGTCCAGTCCTGTGCCATTCTCACAATCGTTGTCATGCTTCAGTCCATCATTACCGTCAAAGTGTCAATCCTTCTTGTTGAGGATTTTTCCCTTTTTTGCTGACGCTCTACTTTACCAAGTATGATGTCATTCTCCAGGGACTGGTCCCTCCTGATAACCTGTCCAAAGTACATGAGACAAAGTCTCACCATCGGCGCTTCCAAGGAGCATCCTGGCTGTGCTTCTTGTAAGACAAATTTGTTCATTCTTCTGGCAGTCCATGGTATATTCAATATTCTTCACCAACACCGTAATTTTAAGGCTTCAATTCTTCTTGTCTTCCTTATCCATTGTCCAGCTTTTCACATGCATATGAGGCAATTGAAAATACCATTGCTTGAGTCAGGCGTTCCTTAGTCCTCAAAGTGACATATATGCTTTTTAACACTTGAAAGAGAAAGAGGTCTTTGCAGCAGATTTGCCCAACGCAGTGCATCCTTTGATTCCTTGACTGGTTCTTCAATGGGTGTTAATTGTGGATCCAAGTAAAATGAAGTCCTTAACAACGTCAATATCTTCTCCATTTATCATGATGTTGTTTATTGGTCCAGTTGTGAGGGGTTTTGTTTCCTTTGTGTTGAGGTGCAATCCATACTGAAGGCTGTAGTCTTTGATCTTTATCAGTAAGTGCTTCAAGTCCTCTGCTTTCAGCAAGCAAGGTTGTGTCATCTGCATATCGTAGGTTGTTAATAAGTCTTCCTATAATCCTGATGCTGCATTCTTCTTCATGTACTCCAGCTTCTCAGATTATTTACTAAATTTACAGATTGAATTAAGTATGGCAAAAGGATATAACCTTCAGGCACAACTTTCCTGACTCTAAACCATGCAGTATTCCCTTGTTCTGTCCGAACAACTGCCTCTTGGTCTATGTACAGATTCTACATGAGCACAATTAAGTGTTCTGGAATTCCCATTCTTTGCATCGTTAGCCATAATTTGTCATGATCCACACAGTTGAATGCATTTGCATAGTCAATGAAACACAGGTATAAACACCTTTCTGGTATTCTCTGCTTTCATCCAGGATCCATCTGACATAAGCAATTACATCCCTGGTTCCACATCCTCTTCTAAATCCAGCTTGAATTTTCTGGTAGTTCCCTATCAATAAACTGCTACAACCATTTTTGAATGATTTTTAGCATAATTTTTACTTGGGTGTGATACTAATGATATTGTTTGATAATTTCCACATTCTGCTGGGTTATTTTTTTTTGGAATGGGCAAAAACATGGATCTCTTTCACTCAGTTGGTCAGGCAGCTATCCTCCAAATTTCTTGCCATAGACAAGTGAGTACCTCCAGTGCTGCATTCGTTTGTTGAAAAATCTCAGTTGGATTTCATCAATTCCTGGAGCCTTGTTTTTTGCCAGTGCCTTCAGTGCAGCTTGGACTTCTTCCTTCAGTACCATTGGTTCTTGATCATATGCTACTTCCCAAAATGGCTGAACGTCAACCAATTCTTTTTGTTACAGTGGCTCTGTGTGTTCCTTCCATCTTCTGTTGATGCTTCCTGTGTCATTCAACATTTTCCCTGTGGAATTCTTCAATATTGCAACTTGAGGCTTGAATTTTTTCTTCAGTTCTTTCAGCTGAGAAATGCTGAACATGTTCTACCCTTTTGGTTTTCTAACTCGAGGTCTTTGCACATTTCATTATAATACTTTGTTTTCTCAGGTTCCTTTTTGAAATCTTCTATTCAGCTCTTTTACTTCATTATTTCTTCCTTCTGCTTCATCTACTCTATCTGCCAGGTGCTCCTTGGAAACTCTGTGGGGCAGTTCTACTCTGTCCCATAGGGTCGCTATGAGTCGGAATCGCCTCGACGGCACTGGGTTTGGTTTGGTTTTTGGATGTTCAAGAGCAAGTTTCAAAGTTTCTTCTGACATCCATTTTGATCTTTTCTTCCTTTCCTGTCTTTTTAATGACCTCTTGCTTTCTTCATGTATGATGTCCTTGATGTCATCCCACAACTCTTCTGGTCTTCAGTCATTAGTGTTTAATGAGTCAAATTTATTCTTAAGAAGGTCTCCAAATTCAGGTGAGATATACTCAAGGTTGTACTTTGGCTTTTGTGGACTTATTCTAATTTTCTTCAGCTTCAACTTGAACTTACATATGGGCAATTGGTGGTCTGTTCTGCAGTTGACCCCTGGCCTTGTTCTGACTGAAGGTGTTAAGTGTCTTCATTGTCTCTTTCCACAGGTGTAGTCAATTTGATTCCTGTGTATTCCATCTGATGATGTCCTCATGTCTAGTTGCCACTTATGTTGTTGGAAAAAGGTATCTGCAATGAAGAAGTCATTGGTTTCTATCATACGATCTTCAGCATCATTTCTATCACCAAAGCCATATTTTCCAACTACTGATCCTTCTTCTTTGTTTCCAACCTTCTTATTCCAATCACCAGTAATTATCAGTGCATATGACTGCATGTTTGATCAATTTTAGAGTGCAGAAGTTGGTAAAAATCTTCAGTTTCTTCATCTTTGGCCTTAGCGATTGACACATAAATTTGCATAATACTCATATTAACTGGTCTTCCTTGTAGGCATATGGATATCATCCTATCACTGACAGCATTGCACTTCAGGATACATTCTTTTTGAAATATTCTTTTTGATGATGAATGTACTGTCATTCCTCTTCAGTTTGTCATTCCTGGCATAGTATAATATATGACTGTCAGATTCAAAATGACCAATACCAGTCCATTTCAGCTCACTAATGCCTAGGGTATTGACGTTCATGCATTCCATTTCATTTTTTACAACTTTCAATTTTCCTGGATTCATACTTCAGATTCATATTAATGGATGTTTACAGCTGTTTCTTCTCATTTTGAGTTGTGCCACATCAGCAAATGAAGGTTCCAAAAGCATGACTCCATGCACGTCATTAAGATCAACCCTACTTTGAGGAGGCAGCTCTTCTCCAGTTTCATTTTGAGTGCCTTCCAACCTGCAGTGCTCATATTCTGTCACTGCACCAGACAATGTTCTGCTGCTATTCACAACATTTTCACTGGCCAGATTTTTCAGAAGTAGACTGCCAGGTCCTTTTTCCTAGTCTCTCTTAGTCTGCAATCTCTGCTGAAACCTGTCCACCATGGATGACCCTGCTGGTATTTGAAATACTGGTGGCATATCTTCCAGTATCACAGCAACACACAAGCTACCACAGTACAACAAACTGACAGGTACATGTGCTGGATTATGAAGAGGATGCAATAACATACTTTTTCTCTTAGTCATTCACTCTTGGTATCTATACCCCTCTCTATCCATTTACATATATTGACCTATCATTTCTGTTGTACTGAATCTCAAATCTCTATACCAGTCCTCAGCTCTCACTCATGACCTAAACGTTATTTCCTTTTGGTCTACCCAACATTTCTGTTTTACTATCCATTTCAAATCTGCTCCAAGCTGAAGAGGCTTAAAGCTGATTTCATCATTTATTCTAATAAAGTAGCCCCTATGCTCTGTTTTTGTCAACAGTATTCCAAAAGTCTTCCAATTTTTTTTTTTTTTGGCCTCCAATATATATTATACACTTCTTCCACCTCATTCTTCATGCTACAAAGATTTAATTCTTTTTAACTTCCTTTTCCAATGCTTTCATATCTCTTGATTGGCAAAAGCTGGTTTTATTCAAGGAAAGGAGAGATATGCAGGTGATAAAATAATCTTTCCTGATTCATATGGTCCTTTTAATTCACTGCCTGTCTTATCCTCTCAACCATCTCCTCTGGTATAATCAAAAGATACCCATGGAATGAACAGTGGTTTTGCATTTGGCGCACCCTCAATAAAGGTGTTGACCTGACTTTGACTAAAATGAAGCAGTCCTCATCCTCTATTTTTTCCTCTCTACTCAAATCCATTGATATTTATATTGTGTCAAACTTTTACTGCGTTTATTCTGCCTGGTCCAGTGGCCTCAATAGGATTTGGATTCTAGAGAAACTTGGAAATTATTACTTCAGCATATTTACTAGACAGTTCTATTGTAGCTGGCTCAATAAAAATAGTAAGCATGAAATAGCTAACGAGTAATAAATAAGACATATAGCCACTAGGGAGATGTTTAACGGTGTGATGCAGGAAGTGTCAAGTTTCTAAGCAGTGGCAAGATCTATTTTCAGCTTTGACTCCAATAAGAAGTTGGCCTTTCCGATCAAAGATAGTGAAATAAAACCCTCCCATGAAAAAAAAAAAAAATGCCCCAGCTTGCAATAATAGGAAAGAAAGGGGCCTTTCAGTTGAGAGGATAAGAAAGTTAATATTAAAAGCAGAAAACTCACCATATTACACAACAAAAGGCAACATGTTTATCAATATCTTCCATGCCATCTCTCAAACATCAAAGTTTTTAGAAAACAGAGGAGACTTTGCTTTCTGAGTTGTACTTGTCATAGCTTCCTTAGGCACAACTGAACAAATTTCTGCTCTACACAAGTTTCTCCTCCTTACTATACAATTCAGTCCAGAAATGTAGTTCCCATTCTGACTCTTAAGGACTACTCTTTCTGCACATCTCTTTGTCTTTCTGGGAGATGGGCTATACTTTGACTTCTTGAGATATGACCTTCCTGTTTTCAAGAGGTAAACACATAAGTCTAATGAAATATGCCAAGTAGGGGGCTGGAGTAAACAATTACTTTTCCAAGATCGAATCTATCCAATTTCTTAGGAAAAAGCACAGAGGAGCAAAGCTGCATAGATAGAAGTATATTATATAAATTATTGCCTAATTTAATTGTCTAAACCAGAGCTTCTAGTGAGCTACACTTATGTTACAAGCATGCAGAGATGCTGATCTTCTCAGAGGCCAGTTAAATCAGAGTCACCCCAAAGCCCCTAAAGTGACCAATCCAACTCAGTTTGCCTGGGACTTTTCCAGTTTCAGCACTGAAAATCCTGTGTCCTGGGAAACCCCAAAGTCCCAGAAAACCCTGCCTCTGGCCACCATAAGCAGAGTTTTTACTTTTTCTATAATGTATCATAAAACTATTATTTTCTGTATGTCATAGATTTAAAAAGTTGAGAAGCACTAAACGATCCTGTGATCTAGTTATGATTATAACCGTCATTTTTTTAATGAGGTATTAAGACTCCAAGATTACCCAAACTCGTATACATGCTAAGGTCAAGACATAAAACTAAGTCTTCTAATTCCAAGTTCTCTGTTTTCTGCTGATATAGCACACTATTTTCTGTCTTTTCCTCAGAGGAAATGTGTGTTTTTCTCCTCCTCAGGTTTTCCATTGACTGAATGGGAGAAGCAAAGGTATTATTTGCCCTTAATTAGTGTTTTATCTCTAATTTGTAAATTTGGGGGGGTTGCACCCATTTGGTGAGGGGTGACCTCAGTAGGTTTGCCTGGATCTCAAAGAATCAGCTCAAATTCATATATATTCCTATTTTCTCCAAAGCATCTGCACAACCGGAGTGGCAGGGTCAGGGAAACTTCAAACACATACACACACACATACACACACACACACACACACACACACACTGTAATCAGAATTACTTTCCTGTGATGTTCAGGTCTTACTGCTAAGTCTGAATGGCCATACCAGGCTTTTTGTTCCTATATGAAAAGAACTTTCACAGATCTTACTATCCTTCCCTGAATTTTGTATCCCATCAATTTCTTGCTTCTAACCCAGTCTTCCACCAGATATGTCTAGGTCTGAACCCCAATTGTGAACATTGCCCAGGTACTCTCCTCGGACCCTGTGTAAATGAATGGAGGCACACATGTATTTTGAAAAGAGTTTTCAAACATCTCATCAGACTGACAAATCTAAGCTCGGACCCAAATGGGGTATTCCGTTATATTCAAACCGTGGGTTCATTAACTCTTACTCTATAGATTTGGTCCTTCACACACTTGACATAAATAAATGCATCTTACCAATAAACTTGGGACTGTCCTCAGCAACATTTCCTAAAGGAGCTTTTATATGTAAAGATTATGTGGCAGACAGTGTAACCTTGTGTGAAAAGATTTGGAGTCATTATTCTGAGCAGTGATGGCTTCTACCAATCTCACACTTTGGCCTTTCCTACCTGGGACCTCAGAGTCTAAACATCAAGATAATGAGCAGGAGTTAAAGTGATGTTTATCGTGGTTGACAGAGCTCCCTAAAAGTCCTCAAAGCAAAAAAGACTACTGCTATGCCTGAGGGATTTGCTTCTGGAGATTAATGTCTTTCTAAAAAATTGTTCTTATATTTTTGGCAGATGACTCTGTTTTGACAAATGAAAACTATACAAACTTGTGAATGTAAATTTACCACCTTCTTTCCTCTCATTTTCATCATCATTCAGTAGTTATTGTTCAACCACTATGTTCTCAGAATAGCTGAGTCATATTTCACAGTATGAAGGTATTCCAAGTTTTAAATATTTTCTTGGCCATGACATTACTAAAGTTTTTGTATTCCTTAGTGGTCTGCCTTTTCCTTTCCATTTTCACATGTCAAAACTCCATCCAACATTCAAATCCTGATTCAACACCACCTTCTCCATAAAGTCTGCCCTGATAACTCCAAGGCAGAAATATTTTCCTCTCTTAAATTTTCACAGCATTTTATCCACTCATCTGAAAAGTAAATCACCCTTCACCCTGTATTGTAGCTGAGATAATTAGATAAATACCAAAAATGAGATTTTGATACTTTCTTGGTAATTGCTATTTTTTATTATTCTATATACAGAGAACATCTTGTTGTAAGTGAAGATAAATGCAGGAAATAACATTATATTTTCTTCTAATTATGAAAAGTAAGTTATTTTGAAGCATATTTAATTATAGGTATGCTTGATTACAATAAATCTTTAAAAAATGGCTTCATTCCTTACCCATCTCATAAAGAAGCAGAGTTTATTTCCTTGCTTCTTAAATCTGAGCTAGCCTTATGAGTTGTCTTAGATTATAGAATGCAGCAAAGGTAATGGTGTCAGTCCCAGCTTTGGCTTCGAGTAGCCTTGTATGCTTCCCCTCATTCCCTTGGATCCTGCCACTGCCATAGGAACAAGTTTGGACTGGCCTGCTAGATGACACATTGCCCAACCACCAGATATGTGAGAACAAGCCCCTGTCCAGCCGACCATACATGTATGAATGAATTCACTAAAGATCAATGAATTCATGATCATGTATTGTTTTTCATCACTGGGTTTTGGGGTGGTTCGTTACACAGCAACATTTAAGTGTTACAGTAATTATATTAGAATAGGATACAATAAAATATTAAGGATGGAAACGAATTTAAAGAATTAGCCAACTGATATTTCAATTTTCTTTGCAACATTTCTAACAAGTGATCACTCAGGGTATTTGAATATCTCTAGAAATGGGGAACTTAGTTTTTACAAAGGCAGTTCTTATTCTTATTCCTATTGAGCAGAAGTCTGCCTACCCATGATTTCTACTCAATGATTAGTGATATCCCCTTGAGCAGCTAAAAAAAAAATTATTCCCTTTTCCACGCCCCATCTTTGAAAAGTGTAAAGACTTCTAACATATTCTCATCTGAACCTTCTGTTTTTCAGATACAGCATTTCCAGTTCCTTGGTGATCTTTCATATGGTATGGTTTCAGATCCCTTTCCAATCTGCTGGTTTGGTCAGCAGGCTTTCTTCTTTGTTCACAATCTGTTCAAATGTGGTGCCCTGAACTGAGGAGAGCAGTCCTGAAGAGCAACAGAGCTCCAGAAGCAGCAGAATTTCACTTCCCTATTCTGCATATTGGGGCCCTGGTGGTGCAGTGATTAAGAGCTTGGCTGCTAACGAAAAGGTCAGCAGTTTGAATTCACCAACCACTCCTCGGAAACTCTACGGGGCAGTTCTACTCTGTCCTATAGGGTTGTTATAAGTCAGAAATGACTTGATGGCAACGGGTTTGGGTTTTTTTATTACCATTATTCTGCATATTACACTCCTTTCAATGTACTTTAAGAGTACCTTGGCTTTCCTTCAGAAATCCTAGTGGCGTAGTGGTTAAGTGCTATGGCTGCTAACCAAAAAGTCGGCAGTTTGAATCTACCAGGTGCTCCTTGGAAACTCTATGGGGCAGTTCTACTCTGTCCTATAGGGCCACTATGAGTCAGAGTTGACTCAAAGGCAAACGGATTTATGGGTTGGCTTTCCTTGAGGCCCATTGCACTATCGCCACAGTCTTACAGATTAAATTATATACTTTGAACTTTTTCATGTGTTAACATTAAACTGTATTTCCTCTCTTCTCTAAGATCTGAACTTAAGATATATATTATCCCTCAAAATGAGAAGAAACAGCTACAAACATACATTACTAATAGGAATGTGGAATGTATGAAGTATGAATCTAGGAAAATTGGAAGTCCTCAAAAAATGAAATGGAATGCATAAACATCAATATTAGTGAGCTGAGATGGACTGGTATTGGCCATTTTGATCAGATGATCATATGGTCTACTACGCCAGGAAAACAAGTTGAAGTGGAATTGCATTGCATTCCTCTTCAAAAGGAACATTTCAAGATCTATCCTGAAGTATAACATTGTCAGTGACAGGATAACATCCATAGCCCTACAAGGACTGGTTAATATGACTGTTATTCAAATTTACACACCAACCAATAAGTCCAAAGATGAAGAAATTGAAGATTTTTACCAAATTCCGCAGTCTGAAATTGATCAAGCATGCAGTCAAAATGTATTGATAATTACTAGAGATTGGAATGTGAAAGTTAAAAACAAAGGAGAGGAAACAGTGGCTGCAAAATATGGCCTTGGGGATAGAAACGAAACCAGAGATTGCACAACATTATTTTATCAGTGACTTCTCCATTGCAAACACCTTTTTTCAAAAACATAAATGGTGACTATACATGTTGACCTTGTCAGATGGAATATACAGGAATCGAATTGACTAAATCTGTGGAAAGAGACAATGAAGAAGCTTAATATCATCAGTCAGAACAAGGCCAGGGGTCAATTGCAGAGCAGAACATCAAATTGCTCATATGTAAATTCAAATTGAAGCTGAACAAAATTAGAACAAATCTACAAAAGCCAAAGTATGACCTTGAGTATATCTCACCTGAATTTAAAAACTGTCTTAAGAATAGATTTGAGTCATTAAACACTAATGACTGAAGATCAGACAAGTTGTGGAATGACATCGAAGGCATCATACATGAAGAAAGAAAGAGGTCATTAAAAAGACAGGAAAGAAAGAAAAGATCAAAACAGATGTGGGAAGAGACTTTGAAACTTGCTCTTGAACGTTGAGTAGCTAAAGCAAATGGAAGAAATGAGGAATTAAAAGTGCTGAACAGAAGAGTTCAAAGGGTGGTTCAAGAAGACAAAGTATTATAATGAAATGTGCAAAGACCTTGAGTTAGAAAACCAAAAGGGAAGAACATGCTCAGCATTTCTCAAGCTGAAAGAACTGAAGAAAAATTTCAAGCCTTGAGTTTCAATACTGAAGGATACCAAAACCAAACCAAACCCAGTGCGTCAAGTCGATTCCGACTCATAGCGGCCCTATAGGACAGAGTAGAACTGGCCCAAAGAGTTTCCAAGGAGTGCATGGCGTATTTGAACTGCCGACCCTTTAGTTAACAGCCATAGCACTTAACCACTACCCTAAAAAAAAAAAAAAAAATTTTTTTTTTTTTTTTTACATTACTATGGGCAAAATAGTGAATGGTTCAGAAAGCATCAAAAGAAGATGGAAGGAATACACAGAGTCACTATACCAAAAAGGTTTGGTTGACATTCAACAATTTCAAGGGGTGGCATATGATCAAGCCTTGAGTAGGGATTACACCTCAACATAAAGAAAAAAAAAATCCTCACAACTGGACCAATAAAAATAAATAAATAAGCAACATCATAATAAATGGAGAAAAGATTGAAGTTGCCAAGGATTTCATTTTATTTCGATGCCCATGGAAGTAGCAATCAAGAAATCAAATGACGTACTGCATTGGTCAAATTTGCTGCAAAAGATCTCTTTAAAGTGCTAAAAAGCAAAGATGTCACTTTAAGGACTACAGTACACCTGACCCAAGCCATGGTGTTTTAATCACCTCATATGCATGCAAAAGCTGGATAATGAGTAAGGAAGAACAAAGAAGAATCGATGCCTTTGAATTACGGTGTTGGCGAAGAATATTGAATACACCATGGACTGCTAGAAGAATGAACAAATCTTTCTTGCAAGAAGTATACCCAGAATGCTCCTTAGAAGGGAGGACAGTGAGACTTTGTCTCAAGTACTCTGGACATGTTATCAGGAGGACCAGTTCCTGTAGAAGGACATCGTGCTTGATAAAGTAGAGGGTAAGTGAAAAAGAGGAAGACCCTCAGCATGATGGGTTGACACAGTGGTTACAACAATGGGCTGAAGCACAACAATGATTATGAGGATAGCACAGGACCAGGTAGTGTTTCATTCTGTTATGCATATGGTTACTATGTACTGAACAGGCTGGACAGGATCTAACAATAACATTATTCCTAAATATGATAGACATTAGAGATGTTCAGAAATATTCCAGTTTTAACACCTATGTTCATTGCAACATTATTTACAATAGTAAAAAAATGGAAACAATATAAGTGCCCATCCATGGATGTATAGATAAACAAATTGTGGCACATACATACAATGTAATACTATGCAGCTAGAGAGGAAAATGATAAGTTCTTGAAACATAACTTAGATGAATCTGGTGGACATAATGCTGAGTGAAATAAATCAATCATAAAAGAACAAATATTGCATGGACTCACTTTTATAAAAAGGCAAGAACAGGTATATATACAAAAAGCAATGTTCTTTGGTGGTTACAGAGATGTGAAAGGGATGTAGGGAGAATCGCTTTTCTACATAATGTTGTTGTTAGGTGTCATCGAGTTGGTTCTGACTCATAGCGACCCTATGTACCACAGAACAAAACACTTTCTGGTCCTGTGCCATCCTCACAATCGTTGTTAGGCTTGAGCCCATTGTTGCAGCCACTGTGTCAGTCCACCTTGTTGAGGGTCTTCCTCATTTCCACTGACCCTCTACTCTACCAAGCATGATGTCCTACTCCAGGGAATGATCCCCCCTGACAACATGTCCAAAGTAGGTAAGACACAGTCTCGCCATCCTTGCTTCTAAGAAGCATTCTGGTTGTACTTCCTCCAGAACAGATTTGTTCATTCTTTTGGTAGTCCATGGTATATTCAATATTCTTCACCAACACCACAATTCAAAGGTATCAATTCTTCTTCGGTCTTCCAGGTTTCACATGCATATGACGTGATTGAAAATACCATGGAAAAAAAAAATTTGGGGGGGGGTCAGGCACACCTTAGGCTTCAAGGTGACATCTTTGCTTTTCAACACTTTAAAGAGGTCCTTTGTAGCAGATTTGCCCAATGAGATGCATCTTTTGATTTCTTGACTGCTATAGGTGCTGATTGTGGGTCCAAGCAAAATAAAATCTTTGACAACTTCAATCTTTTCTCCATTTATGATGATGTTCCTTATTGGTTTAGTTGTGAAGATATTTGTTTTCTTTATGTTGAAGAGTAATCCGTACTGAAGGCTGTGGTCTTTGATTTTCATCAGTAAGTGCTTGAAGTCCTCTTTGCTTTCAGCAAGCAAGGTTGTGTCATCTACATATTGTAAGCTGTTATGAGTCTTCCTTCAATCCTGATGCCCCATTCTCTTGCATATAGTCCAACTTCTTGGATTGTTTGCTCAGCATACAGATTGAATAGGTACAGTGAAAGGATACAACCCTGACGCACACTTTTCCTGACTTTAAGCCATTCAGTATATCCCCTTGTTTTGTCTGAACAAGTGCCTCTTGATCTGTGTAAATATTCCTCATGAGTACAATTAAGTGTTCTGGAATTCCCATTCGCAGCAACGTTATCCATAATTTGTTACAATCCACACAGTCGAATGCTTTTGCATAGTCCATAGAACACATGTAAGCAACCATCTGGTATTCTCTGCTTTCAGCCAGGATCCATCTGACATCAGCAATAATATCCCTGGTTCCACATCCTCTTCTGAATCCAGCCTGAATTTCTGGCAGTTCCTTTTCAATATACTGCTGCAGCCATTTTTGAATGATCTTGAGCAAAATTTTGCTTGCATATGATATTAATGATATTGTTTGATAATTTCTGCATTCAGTTGGATCACCTTTCTTGAGAATAGGCATAAATATGAATCTCTTCCAGTCAGTTGGCCAGGTAGCTGTCTTCCAAATTTCCTGGCATAGACGAGTGAGCACTTCCAGCACTGCATCCATTTGTTGAAACATCTCAATTGATATTCCATCAATTCCTGGAGCCTTGTTTTTTGCCAATGCCTTCAGTGCAGCTTGGACTTCTTCTTTCAATGCCGTCGGTTCCTGATCATATGCTACCTCTTGAAATGGTTGAATGTCAACTGATTCTTTTTGGTATAAAGACTCTGTATATTCCTTCCATCTTCTTTTGATACTTCCTGAGTCTTTTAGTATTTTTCCCGTAGAATCCTTTCCTATTGCAACTCAAGGCTTGAACTTTTTCTTCAGTTCTTTCAGTTTGAGAAATGCCAAGTACATTCTTCCTTTTTTGGTTTTCTATCTCCAGGTCTTTGCACATGTCATTATAATACTTTACTTTGTCTTATCAAGCCACCATTTGAAATCTTCTGTTCAGTTATTTTACTTCATCATTTCTTCCTTGTGCTTTAGCTGTTTGATATTTGAGAGCGAGTTTCAGAGTCTCTTCTGACATCTATCTTTATAGACACTTGTTATTTTTGGTGATGGGAAAGTTTATACCGAATATGAGTGAAGTCTGCACAACATGACCAATGTAAATGATACAACTGAAAAGTACACAACAATAAGACAATTTAAGTAAATGCTGTAACATATACAAGTTTGCAACAACAGTACTAACAACAAAAAAATATGTGGTTATACAGGTAGATAGATATGCACATATGTGCACAGGAAGGCACATATCACTATATTGATGGGTAGGTATAAGTGTATCTGTAGGCATATGTATACACATGTTTATGTGTCATGCATATATATTCATACATATAATAAAGCACATAGTGGACACAGTTACAGATGCTTCTCAAACATAACCTACCTCACAGAATTGATTTACTTGTTTTGAAGGGCCATATCTCATGGAACAACTCGGCCAATTGACATAACATACTTCATAAAGGTAATTTTCTACATTCTAGTATGGTGAGTAGTTTCTGGGGTTTTAAAAGTTTGCATATAGCCATCTAAGATACAACTAATATTCTGTAATCATCAGGAACAAAAGAGAAAGAAGGAAACCAAAGACTCAAAGAATAAACTAGTCTGCAGGACTAATAACCTACAAGAACTATGGCCTCATCTATCCTGACACCAAAAGAACTAGATGGTGCCTGGCTATCACAACTGACTGTTCTGACCAGGGACACAGGATATAATGGAAGAAAAATGGAGAACAAAACTTAAATTTCTAAAAAAGTTCAGACTTACTGGACAGGTAGAGACTAGAAGAACCATGGAGACTGTTGCCCTGAGATACCCTTTAAACTTGGAATTGAAGCCACTCTTGGAGGTCACCTTTCAGCCAAATAACCAAGTGGCTCATAAAATAAACTTCTTTAAGTAATCATCTACATGAGACCCAGTGGTCAACATTTACCCTAAAGCAAAGATGAGTAGGTAATGGGGTGCAGGGGACCTAGATTAGTGGAAACAGAACCACCACAAGGGAAACAATGAGAATGCTGACACGTTGTTAAAAATGTAACCAATGTCACTGAACAATATGTGTTAAATGGGAACCTAATTTGCTGTGTAAACTTTCACCAAAAATGCAATAAAATGTTTATATATATATATATATGAAATATTCCAATTCTTTTCTCCTTACAAACATGTGGTACAATTACACTTAAATTTTCTCTTTAAAGCTGGGTATTACCATGTGATTAGCTTTGCCCAATGAAATGTGAACAAAATGAGGTGTATCTCTTCATGGTAGAAGCTTTGAGAGTTAGACCCCAATTTGCCACCTTCTAATTTTCCTGCCAGAGAAAAGATTGAAGTTGTCAAGGATTTCATTTTACTTGGATCCGCAATCAATGCCCATTGAAGCAGCAGTAAAGAAATCAAACAACACATTACCTTGGGCAAATCTGCAAGAGACCTCTTTAAACTGTTAAAAAGCAAAGATGTCACCTTAAAGACTAAGGCACACCTGATCCAAGCCATGGTGTTTTCAATCGCCTCATATGTATGTGAAAGCTGGACGATGAATAAGGAAGACTGAAGAAGAATAGATGCCTTTGAAATATGGCATTCGTGAAAAATATTGAATAGACCATGGACTGCCAAAAGAATGAACGAATTTGTCTTGGAAGAAGTACAGTCAGAACGCTCCTTAGAAACAAGGATGGTGAGACTTTGTCTCACGTACTTTAGACATGTTGTCAGGAAGACTCAGTCCCTGGAGAAGGACATCATCCTTGGTAAAGTAGAGGGTCACAAAAAAGAGGAAGACTCTCAATGACACAGTGGCTGCAACAATAGGCTCAAGCATAACAACGATTGTGACGGTGGCACAGAACCTGGCAGTGTTTCACTCTGTTGTATACAGCATCTGCATGAGTTCGAACTGACTAGACAGTGCCTAACAACAACTTCCCTGCAGTGAAATCATGAAGGCATGATATATTGAGACAAAGCCTCTGCTAGCCTGGGTCCCTTAGTGATTATAAAGAGCAGAGCACACCACCACCACCCCAAGCATCTACATGCATTGAAAATGTAGTATGAATGAGAAATAAACTTTATTTGATCAATCTATTACAGCATAACATAGCTTATCCAACTGATATGCCATTTATACTTCATCTTGTAAGAGTCACCTCATTGTTGTGAATGTCTTTTTTATATTAATTCTGTTATTCAATATACTACTTATCTTGAATATGTTACCCACAAATACTATAAGCAGATCTTTTACATTCCCATTCAGTTCCATTAAAAAATAATATGTCTAAAGGAGGATAATATGCTTCAGGGGGATTCCTGAGGCATTCCACTAAAAGTCTCCCCATGAGTATACAATCATGCATAAATTATCACAATTTGGATCCAGTCATTCAACCAGTTACTAATTCATCTAGGGGCTACTCACCTAGGGGATATTCTGAGAATTCTTGGCAAAACATTTTTTGAAATCTAAATAGAAATATATCTACAAAATGTATTTGATACACCTAGAAACACTGTCAGACCAATATATAATGAGCTATTGAGTTCAAAATATCATATATAAAATGATATGGCACTTCCTTAAAAACCAAAAATAGAAATGCCTTATGATCCAGCAATCCCATTCTTAGGAATGTGTCCTAGAGAAATAAGAGCCATCACATGAACAGACACATGCACACCCATGTTCATTGCAGCATTATTCACAATAGCAAAAAGATGGAAACAACCTAAGTTCTCATCAACAGATGAATGGATGGATAAACAAATTATGGTACATACACACAATGGAATACTATGCAACAATAAAGAACAATGATGAATCTGCAAAACATCTCACAACATGGGTGAATCTGTAGGGCATTGTGCTGAGTGAAATAAGTCAATCACAAAAGAGCAAATACTGTATGAGGCCACAAGTATAAAAACTCCCTAAAAGGTTTACACACAGAAAGAAACAATCTTGATGGTTACAAGGAAGGGGAGAGGTGGAGAGGGAAAAACACTAACTAGACAATGGATAAGTGGTAACTTTGGTGAAGGATAAGATAGTACACAACACTGGAGAAGTCAACACAGCTTGACCAAGCCAAGGTCATGAAAGCTTCGTAAACACACCCAAACTCTCTGAGGGACCAAATTACTGGGCTGATGGCTGGGGACCATGATCTTGAGGGACATCTAGCCCAATTGACATAGCATAGTTTATAAAGAAAATGTTCTACACCCTACTTTGATAAGTGGTGTCTGGGGTCTTAAGAGCTTGTGAGCAGTCATTAAAGACACTCCACTGGTCCCACCCCATCTGGAGCAAGGGAGAATGAAGAAAACCAAAGACACAGGGAAAGATCAGTCCAAAGGACTAACGGACCACAAGCACCACAGCCTCCACCAGACTGAGTCCAGCACAACTAGATGGTGCTCAGCTACCACCACTGACTGCTGTGACAGGGATCATAGTAGAAGGTCCTGGACAGAGCTGGAGAAAAATGTAGAACAAAATTCTAATTCACAAAAAAAGACCAGACTTACTAGTTTGACAGAGACTGGAGAAACCCCAAGAACGTGGCCTGGGGACACCCTTTTAACTCACTACTGAAGTCACTCCTGAGGTTCACCCTTCAGCCAAAGATTAGACAGGCCCATAAAACAAAATGAGACTAAACAGGCACACCAGCCCAGGGGCAAGGACAAGAAGGCAGGGGGGACAGAGAAGCTGGTAATGGGAAACCCAAGGTCTAGAAGGGGAGAGTGTTGAGACGTTATGGGGTTGGCAACCAACGTCACAAAACGTGTATTAATTGTTCGGTAAGAAAACAATTTGCTCTGTAAACCTTCATCTAAAGCACAATAAAAAATATTTTCAAAAAATATCATATATAATTGCACAGAACTGACCCAGAAATAAGCATCATTTCTTTGCAAATTACTTCAATTTAACATAATAGTGAAGCAGTCCCACCCTGCAGTCAGAGAGACTTAGTTTTAATCTTAGCTTAGTTGCTGTTTGATCTTGACCAGTTTTAATGTCTTTAAGCTTCAGTTCCCTCATCTATAAAATGAGAAAAATAATTATAATATCTACCTCAAAAAGCTGTATGAAGATTAAAGGGGATACTGCATGAAAAATGCTTAGGTCTGGGTCTGGCGTATTTTAACATTTCAAACATTTTCTTACTATCTTATAATTATGATTTTGACACATTATCTCCACTTCTAAAATAATATCTAAAATGCTTCCTTATAACTACCCTATCGTATTTCAAACTGTTTCTAGATACCAAAAATGACAAAAATCTGAGAACTCTATCTTATTCTTGCTAGTCTTAGATTTAGAGTTGGCTGGACCTGAGAATTGTGGTACAGTTTTGGCAGTAAATTTTAATATTTAATAAAAATTATAACGAACATATTACTTTAAATAGGTAAGCAATGAGTGAGTAATTACTTATAAGGTGATAAAAAGCACACTTTTGTTAGCAGTGATTATTTTATTGCTCGATTACACTACTAAATTATCTGCCTATACAAAAAAAATCTGTTATCTTCCTTCAGGGACATGGTAGATATTTATTAGAAGAACTTAAAAACCATACTGTATATATGCTTTATTAGAAAATAACAATAATTACGCTCAATTCTCCTTTTCTTTTTAAAGATGTATTATATATGTTATGATGCACTCAACAGCCATATCAATTACATTTGGTAAAGAACTAGCAGGTTTAGGAAGCAAGGTATTCATTATATTTTGTTACCTTGGTTTGTGGGGTTATTTTCAATTTTTTTCCTTTTTTGAACTAATAGCTGATAATTTTCTAACACAAGTGACTATTCTGCTCAATGTAACATGATATGTTTTGTAGTTACTGAACTGGCACTGTTTTAAGACCGACTACTTGAATACGATCTTCATAAAGGGTGCATCTGTGATTGTAATTTGCTACTCCTCAAACTCAGAAAATATCCAGAAGGCATTAGAAGATTAAACTTTATTCTGTGCAGTATTACCCATATAGATTAATTGATTCCCTAATAAATTTAAGTGAAGTAATAGATTTTAGAGGTCACGATTATGGATCTAGTTTAAAAGAACTGAAAATGAATGATAATATATAAAATTTTTCAATAAGCAAATTGAATACAGAGAAGGCTTTAGGAGAATGTTGTACTTCTATACAGAATTTTTTCCTGCAACAAGTATACTGCAGACTCCCCTACATTTCGTAACTAGGAATTTTATTTTCTGAGGCTGGATTGTCCCCAGTAGTTGCTACAGAAATGCTCAGCATTAGAAGAGAATATAATTAACACTAGACTGATAGACATTTGTGACTTTCCAAGTTGGAATCTGGAGCAAGAAAAGGAGTCTTGAATGAGAATTACAAGGGTGAGGAGGTAGAAGTAGCACCATGCCTAAGCTTATGTTGGTGTTTTACTTTTCTAGTTAAAAAAGATTTGGCCTCAGGGTCTGGGGGTATGATACAATTTATATCACTAGAATTGAGGTAGGCCTTATAACTTGAGAAAGTGCATTATTGGTGATTCCTTTAAATGTATTTCAGGTCCTGTAAGGTGGAGATAGTCACTCACAAAAAGAAGGGAAAGATGAGTTTCTTGGTTTTTTTTTTATTATTATTATTGGCAATCATCTAAGGATAAGAAGAAAAGCAGATCCTTTCTGAGGAACAACACTAGTCATAATCAACAATTTTTGGAAGGTGCCAGTGCCAGTGGCTAAAGGGAAGTGGTCAGAGTTGAAGGCTGTGATCTCTTTCCCTGAAGGAGCCACTGTCTGCATCCTGGGTTGACAGGGATATGTTGTCATATATATCCTGTGCATCTAAAACAGAAGACTATCTTCCTTAAGGATGAAAGAGTGGCCTTCATACAGAATGTCAATTTGTGAGTTTCCCTTGCCTGCAAGGTATCCCTAAGATCCAGGATGATCCTGAAATTCCATATTCCCAGGTACCATTAAATAATAGAAGTAAAAATATGATTTGGGGAAAGGTTTTTCTATGGTATTTCCTCCAAGCATAGAAGATGGTTTCTATCAGAGTAGATATCAGGTTTCTTGTGGATGTGTGAGGACAGAGGGATCTGTTCCGTAACATCATTACCAGAAGACGTCAGAGTCTTAAACAGTATCTCTGGATTGACTGTGGATGATACTCGAGCCTACGAATTATGAATTGGTGAACAATATTGAATATACCTTCAACTGCCAGAAGAAAGAACTAATCTGTCTTGGAAGAAGTACAGCCAGAGGGCTCCTTAGAAGGGAGGATGGCGAGACTTCATCTTATGTACTTTGGATATGTTATCAGGAGAGACCAATCGCAGGAGAAGGACATCATGCTTGGTAAAGCAGAGGGTCAGTAGAAAAGAGGAAGTCCCACAACTAGATGGATTGACACAGTGGCTGCAACAATGGGCTCAAGCATTACAACAATTGTGAGGATGGCCCAGGACAGGACAGTGTTTCATTCTGTTGTACATAGGGTCACTATGAGTCAGAACAAACTTGATGGCACCTAACAACAACAATACTTGAGCATCTTGGATTTTAGTCTATCGTGATTAGTAAAAGGAGTCCCTGGGTGGTGCAAATGGTTAACACACTTGGCTACTAACCAAAAGGCTGGTGGTTTAAGTCCACCCAGAGGCACCTCAGAAGAAAGGCCTGGTGATCTATTTCTGAAAAATCAAGCACTGAAAACTGTACAGAGCACAGATCTACTCTAACACACAGGGGATTGATGTAAGTCAAAACTAAGTCAACAGCTACTGGTTACTGGTTTTGCATTAGTAAGCAAGAATGTTAAGCTCCAAACTCAGGCCAGGATATGATGTGGTGAAGAAGGTGTCCATCTACAATTTCATATGGAACTTTTCATGAGTTATCAGTAGTTTGAGCATGACAGCTCAATGTTCTTACTTCTTTGAGCTTGTTCTGTGAATTCTTTGTCACTATCTACAATGGAAAAAAAAAATCCACCCCAAGAAACCTATGGAATTTTTAAGATTGTAATTAGTAAGCTTTGCTCTTACTTCCACAAATATAATGCCAAAGGCCAAGGTGTATTTCCCAGTTTAGGGGTTCACTGTCGTGGCCCTGATGTTTTGTGAGTGCATACATTAGAGTCAATGATCGTTTCTGGTCTCTGTGGCTAACTTCAGATTTTACTCTAAAGATTCCATAATTACCTAATTAGTGCTTCCTGACAAAGTTCCAAGAGGGCCTAGTGAAGCATTCAACTGATCCTGAACTAAATAACAGAGCTTGTGGTATCCCAAAGTCAGATGGGCAATGTCCTTGGCTGCAGGAAGCTACTAGCTTAGCAACAGTTCTTGAAGCATGGGCTTTAGAAGCTTAGTGGCCGTACTGCTATCAGCTTTCCTACTTAAGAGGCTGTCTACATAGGCCCAGTTTGTGCACAGGGTAACATGTGGCTGCTCTGTGGAAGGACCAGAGGCAAGGTACTGAGCATTAGCAGGCCTGGCACAATCAGAAGTTCTTCGTAGGGTTAGGACTTCCCCAAGGACCACACAGGCTCCTTTACAGCTTTATAAATACTTTGTGGCATGATTGGACCTGACCTTAGCCTAGAGATGCCAGGGATTGTTTAGCCTACAGTAGTTGAAGCAAGACAATTCCCATTCATTGCTTTTATAAAGAGCAATGTGAAAAAGGTTCTCCAATTGTGAATCACAAATAGGTCTCCTTCTCAAAGAAGTAATAACAGAGTGGATTAGAGGAAATTTTTAACACAGTGTGAATTTATATCTAGAGTAGTCTAAAGTGCTTAGATTTTAGATATAGAAACAAAGATAAAATTCTTATCTTAGTCCAATTACAGTAACATTTTCATAGTTTTGCTCAGTATAACCTTCAAAATTCCTCCAAACTAGAGAAAAGGGGGTTCACAGCCAAAAGCAGAGTGGCCTCCTGATCAGGGGGTTAGCTCTAACATGAGGAAAATCCCTTGATAGTTTTTTCCTGTAAGTGCTCAGTAATACTGGTTTGAGGAGGGTGGGGGCTAGCTGCTTTTTAAACTCATAGTACTTTGCATGAGTGTCTCATGCTGAGTCCATGAATGTTTCAAGAACCATTTTTCTTAAAATGCAATAGGCCAGAATATCCTCAGGTAAGTAATTCTAACCAATTGATCCAAGAGGCTGTCCTTTTTAAAACTAAACTAATTTACAAGTGAGGTCCTAGTATGGGCAAAAAGCCGTCATAAGCTTTATGGAAGGAAATCTAAGTGAGAGAGACCTTCCCTATGCACATAAGAAGTACACAATCAGGTTGGAGGATAAGAGTCTTGTTCAAACTGTGTAATTTAAGAATGTAAAATGTACTATAGAAATGACATGAACAAGTGGGAACCCAGAAAAGGGAAAGATTACTTCCCCACTATAAAAATACAAACAGAAATTAGGAAGAACTTTCAAAGCTATGTGGAAACATTGATACTTTACATTGCAGAATATGGGGAGCCATTAAGTACATTTAAGTAGAAAAAGCTGTGTTTTAAGGAGATTAACATTTAACAGCATGTAGCATGTACTTAATGCAGAGGAAGAAATTCATGAAGGAATATCAGTTTTCAATTAAAAAAACCCAGTGCCGTCGAGTCAATTCTGACTACTTAGGTAAAATATACTGAGGGCTAAAACTAGGTTGGTGGCAATATGAATAAAAATAAATTGAAAAAATACAGGCACAGTCATTAAACTGCTATGACACAGTAAATTTTTAAAATGAGTTCTTTTTGCATTTAATAACCCTTGTTATAATTAACAATCCCTAATTCAGCATTACCTAAACATATAGTGCACTCCTTATGTACCAAATCCCCTGGGGAACTCTTCTATAAAACAACTAACTTAGAAGTCAGAGAAGGACGAAGACTTCCACTTTCTTCGAAGAATAACCTTCTACTGTGGTTGAAGTAAACTGTGTCACGTGGGGGCTGTGTCATATCATGTGCCATTTTCTTAATATTTGGCAACCTGGTTCAGAGCATGCAAGCATGGTGGTGTACGTGGGAGAGTCAACTCATGGGTACGGGGTTATAGCAGTAGAAGCTGCTCTAGGCTAGGTTTAGGAGAATTTCTAGCCCTCGAAAAATAAGGAAGGTACCTGAGGTAAAAGGAAATAATCTGATTTATGGACTAAAAAAAACTAGATAGGAAAAATTGAGCAAAGTTATCAGCTACTAGACAGAATACTTCTGGTAAGAGTAAGGTGGATTAAAAGCCCCTGGAGAGTAATACAACCTTAGCTTCTGTTACGATTTTAGACCCAGGCTAAACATAGAGGTCAAAACAAGGAGTAGGGAAGAGGACATGTGGGCAGTATGCAACCTCTTAAACTTCATAAATAAAAAAGCAATGTCAGAAATTTCAATAGTATATTAAACCAGCTGCATTCATATGTTATGAAACTTAACTCAGGTTCTACAACAGCAATAAAAATCACTATTTTAAAATAGAAGCAAATTTAAAAACGAAGGAATAGTACAGAACTTTGGATGATATTTGGCTTATTCAAACTCACCAAATTATTTGTTTATGGCAATAATTGCACAGTCTCATGTATCTTGACAGTTATTTCTTATTTTTTGGTAATAGTACTCATTCGAAAATGAGGTCAAAACAGAATTTTTTCTTTTTTTTTTTTTGTAAATCTCTTGGTGTCCTGGCCCTTCAACGGTTCTCTCAATTTTTCCCTCCTTTTGCTTCTTCTCGTTTCTCTCACCATCACCTCTTCCCTGGCAAGATTCAACAATCCTGGTGGTGGTTGGACAGGAGTCACCAGAATCCTGGGTTTATGGAAAGCAGCCATAACCTAGTTCAGCACAATGGACAGGGGATAAACCTTCCTACACAGACTCAAAGAACTTAGCTGCAAGAGATTCATTCTGCAGAGGGCACGGATGACTAGAGGAGAAAGGAAAGAAAGAGGGTGATTGTCTCCTCTCTTAAACTATATTTCCTGTTATCTTCATCATTGTTTTATAGACTTGCTTGAATTTTGGTGAAGACAAGGCTGGTACTTCAATAATTGAAAGAAAACAATATATAGAAGCCTTGCAGTGTTCTTCATCATACAACTCTGACTACTAATGCCCAGGGAAAGGTGAACTTAAGTCATATGCAAGCAACACTAAAAGAGTATCATTCTCATTTAAAAGGTTGTTCATATTTGGAGAAGGTACTCACCTGGTTTATTCACTATCATTTACTAGTTTCATCAAATTGACTTATCAGTAGTTGTATCAAGTTGACTTATTATGCAGAGGGACACAGAGCTATATTACTAAGATCGCCTTAGAGAGAACCTGCTGAGAAGTGTGTACTTGCCTCACAACCTCCAGTTGCTGCATCTCAATAGTCCACTGCAACATTCATTCACACTCTCCCCAGCCTGCTCACAGCCAATGACTGAACATGGAGGAAGTAATAGAGCTGGTCCATTTATACCCAGTGTGGGACTCCTCTAACAGGAAATGCTTTCTCTAGGACTCCCCACTGGCCTGATTGGGAATGTCTCATAACCTCATTGCAGTTAAACTGAGGCTTTTCAAACCCAACCCTCCTTCCATCCCCCTCCCCCTCCTTCACAGGTGTCAGCCCCATATCATGAACTAAAGGCTCTTCTTGCCTATTCCTGTTGTTTCTCCACTTTATCTTTCAGAGGTGTTTTCCCAATAAAGTTCTTATACTTCTAATACTGTACTGTGTGCATGCTTCTTGTATGACTCTTAACTGACATATACGACAAAAGTTAACAAAACCTTATAAAGCCACAAAATTGCATAAAATGTCAAATTTATTGATTTCACTAAAACATGCATCTTTCCAGTCTTCTCTCTCTTCCCTCCCTTTGGTTAAACTTTTCTCTTTCCCTCTCTCAATTTCCTTCCCAGAGCCTGTTTAAATTTTTTGTTGCTACAGATTGGAATAACAGAATGAAACTTCGCATGTCTTTTACAGCAATACTTACAGGAGATAGGCAGAGATTAAGCAGAAATAAGATAGCAGCAATGTTACCTCTATTATTTGGTTTCAGTGTGTATAGATTGTTTTTTCATTGACACGTGAGAAGGAGGAGGGAAGGATGAATGTGGTTTGGCTTTGAACTGATTAGGGATGTTGAAGGTAGAAAAAAAAGAATGTAGTAGAATTGTCACGAAGAAGTAATGGCTCCCTAACTTGAAAGTCAGCTCCAGTCTCAGCTCTCCAGGACAGTAGAAGTTGTGCTACTTAGAAAGATAATAGTAGTAATTTATTTTATTAAAGAGATATATAAATATTTACAGAAAAAGTAAAATAAGAAACAAATCTTTCTGAAAGAGCTTGTGATTAGAGGCTCAGGAAATAAAAATTATCATCTCCTTCGCATACTATCATAACTGAAAAATTGCTTGGAAAGTCCTTGAAATTATCAGTTTCTGGTATAATAATGACATGGAAGTGACCTATTCGAAATGCAAAGATGACCTATTTTAATTAGACATTTACACAGCAGGCACTTAACAAAAACATGGATGCAGGTTAACTCTATTGCTTTGATAACAATAAAGGTCCATAATCAGTCATGAGCTAGGAAGGTGAGTTGTTATGAAGTGATGCATGTCATAGGTGGTGGAAGTTGCAGGACCTATAAGATCACACACTCTGATAAGACTTGTGTATGGCATAGGGAAGGACAGAGTAGTTCATTTATTATCTGAATTCTCTATGAATAATTGATAGCGAGCTTTTATCATAACTGGTTTGCATAACATTCAATTTCTTGCGACATCACAAATGGAATATAAGTAATTCATATATTTATCTTAAGGACTTTGAAGAGTTTATAGAAATAATGTATTAATTCTATTTGGCACAAACAAAACAAATATTATGTATATCATTTTCCAGAAATTTAAAAATTTTAACAAATTTAATCAAAAAATGTTTTATCTAAAGTGACATATAGATATATTCAACAAACAATTTTCAAAGAATGAGGATACTATAAAACAGAACTCTGAAACTGTATCTTTGCCTAAAAAATCCTTGCTGCAGCTAAAACATCTGTCTAAATTTCACAAATGCGTTCAGATTTCAACATTCAAAACATAACACATACATATAATACATACATATTTGTATATATGTGTGTATGTGTGTGTGTGTGCATGCACACAAGCACACATAAGTTTCGGTTCACAATTACACTTTCAAAAATCTAGCTATTATGTTTACAACAGTATCATTTACAGCAATGAAACCTAGAAATTATATTGAAAGTCCATCCATAGAAGAATAAACAAATAAGCATTACATAACAGTCGTGAAATATTCACATCAGAGATAATGGAGTGAAAATTTTCTAAGACACATTGTTAAATAGAAAAAAAAGAAAAGAAAAATGGAAGTTGTGGAGGCAATATAGCATAGTTATGAAGAACAGAAACTCTGAAACTAGATTAAAGGATCAGAATACTGACTTTGTCACTTCCTAGCTATATGGCAGAAGAGCTTTTTTAACCACTTTGTACATCAGTTTCCTCATTTGTAAGTAGGGGTCAAAACAGTACTTACCTCATTGGGTTACTGCAAGGATCAAGGAAGGCAATACACGTGAAACCTTTAGAACGTCACCTGACACAAAGTCAGCAGTAAACTAGTGTTTATTTATCTATAGAATGGCCAAATTTATATTAAAATGCATAGATATACATAATACAAAATTACTTACTTTATGTGACATAGGTATGTATGTATGCACATAGAAAAAGGCTTATAAGGATACAGACCAAATTGATATGCTGGTGTGCAACTGGAAAATAACAGGGGTCCTTTGCTTTTGTTTGAATATTTTACATGGAAAATATAATTCATACATTGTTTTGTAATTAAATAGCAAATACTTTGAACAGTTATTAAACGGAATACTATGCAACAGTCAATATAATGATACAGGTTACACTCATTGACTTATTGACAGGGAAAGGTGCTCACACACATATCATTAAGGGCAAAAAAGTAAATGGTAAGATAGTATGAGTTGTAATAATATGACATTCATTTACGTAAAACTGTACAGTTATATTTGCCTCTGAAGTGACAGTGTTGACAGTTAATCTGGTTAGGTGATTTACATATATATATGTATGTATGTATATATATTCATATTGTCAGAAAATTTTGCCATGAGCATGTATGCTTTTATTGCTAAAAAAAATAACACTTTATTTTGAAAATGGATCCAACAATTAGACTAGCTAATTATATCATCATGTGTCTGTATTCAAAATATACATTTTGAGAGCACAGCCAAGTAACACTGATGAATGGAATGAATTAGAAAGTTTGTGAATGTACACTTACCCACCAAACTCCTGGAGTGCAGAGAATTTGGAAGCATCCAAATCATTGCCACTTACTATTCGAGCCTTAAATGAAGAACAAGAAAAAATAAAACAACAACAACAAAAAAAACAGGCTTTTAGCACACTACAGCTTTATGTACACTAAACTGGGTCACGGGCCAATGGTACTAGACACATGACACCTATTAAGACAAATGCTGAGTAGGGTCAGCTCCAAGTCAAAACCACCATGTTTTTGTGAGTGGAGGTTTTGAAATTAGTTGTCAGCATTTAAAGAAAAGCACTGGCAGAGTCCAAGAAAATATATTCCAAATACTATTTGCCCTTCAAAGCTGAATGTGCAGTGAAGATCATGAATCAGTCAGGAAGGTTATGATTAGCCACACTTAAGAACAGATGCTGTGTTTGACTGTAGCAGACCCCTAGGTTGGCAAGTGTAAGCTAAAGAAAGCACAGCTGGCAAAGTGTAACCTCTTCATAAATGCAACATACTGGGGCACACTTAAAGGACAACCAAGGAATGAAAAGCTGGGATAACATGCACATTTCACAACTAAAACAGAGGAACCAAAACATATCTAATATGTCACAAACAAACATGTACAAAAGACGAGATCCCTCGAAAGGGAAGAGAAAGCGTGATTTAAGACCTTTTCATCCACAGAACTGCTATCTGAAAGAGAATCAGGAAAAGGATAAATGTTAGGTGGAGAACTTCTCAGGAAATCATTTAAACATATACATGAACAAAGCGTTACTATGTTAAAAAAAATGTTACAGTGTCTAAAATCAGAGTTTCAAAGTTGAACCCCCAAGGGATCAGGGATACTTGATCCTCGTAAGACAAAGAGCTAGAAAATATGTCAGAATGCTTGAGAAGTAGTGACTATATAGGACAGTACAACTGCCCCATAGGGTTTCCTAGTGTAATCTTCACAGAAGCAGACTGCTACATCTTTCCACTGCAGAGTGGCTGCTGGGTTTGAATTGCTGACCCTTCAGTTAGCAACCGACTGCTTAACCACTGAGCCACCACGGCTCCTTTTTTAATTATCAGCCGGCCCCTTTTATTCACTTGGACTCCATTCTTGTATCTCTGCTATATTCTCCTCCCTTAAGCTTTTCTAAAATATAGATATGATCATGTTATTTCCCTTCTTAAAACCCATCAATGTCACCCATCTCACTCATGAAAGAAAATCTGATCCAGATCTACTGTGGTCTCATGATTATCATTCCTGACCCACATCCTGCACTTTGGCCTCAACTGAATTCTTGAAATCCCATTTCCTTGTCTTTCTCTCTCAAATCTATTTGCCTTTGCATTTGTTTCCTTCCTCTAAAATAACTGACCCCCTTCTTAATCTAGCTAAGTCCTATCATCCTCCAAAACTCAGCTCAAGCCTAAACCCAAAAACCCATGGCCCTGCACATAAGTGTTGTTCAAGGTGCTTTCCTCTGTGCTCATCTTCATCCTTTGTTTACTTATCTGCAGTCCTCCCAGAATATGAGCTCCTTTATGACAGTCTGTTTTTTAATCCTCTTTTTAAGGTCTTTACTATTTTTCTGAAATTAGGAAATGACCAATAAATGTTTGCTGAACATATATTAAACCACCTGAATTGGCTACAACACTTTACAGAAAAAAACATTGCCATTGAGTAGATTCCAACTCATAGTAACTTTACAGGACAGGGTAGAACTGCCCCATTGGGTTTCCAAGGAACTGCTGGTGGATTTGAACTGCTGACCTTTTGGTTAGCAGCCAAGTTCTTAACCACTGTGCCATGAGGGCTAACACCTAAATATATGAATAAAGGGGAACATTATTTCATCTTCCTGTATAAACGGAATAGATTATTTTCTAATAGATTTACATATTTAACAGCCAAAATCCTAATGGCAGATTGCTGTAACTTGAAATTATTTCAAAGTGTAAACAGGTTAATAAACAAGTGAGACTAACTAAGACTTTTTAATGGAGCATTTGGAAGAGGGTGTATACAAATATTAAAATATTAGAAATCTGTAACAGCTAGAAAAAAGTATGGTCTTTGCAAAACAATATATTAAAAGATCAATGAAACATAAAATATGACCAGGTAGCATATCCTTATCTTTAAGAACTTTAAGAAGTAAGAAAGAACACATTGTTATCAAAGGGAAAGAGAAGCTCTAGTCAAGAAATGGTGCTTAGACAATGAGTTAAATAGTTGTAATATTCACTTGTATCCTTATCTCATACATATCCTAAAGTTCCAGATATATTAAAGAGTAAAAAAAGTAAAATATAAAGAATATTTATTAAACCTATGGAATGAGTAGAAACTTTTGAAATTAGGGGTGAAAGAAGAAATTACAAAGAAAAATTTGAGAAATTTCCTATATCTACTTAGTACTATGAGTCAGAATCAACTCGACAGCAATGCGTTTGGATTTTTTTATTTAGTACTTCTGACCATAAAAACAATTAAAAATAAATTTAACATATATTTCCTGAAAATATGTATATGAATTAGCTGGACAATAAATAAAAAAGACCAAAGAAAAATTGATGGGTTTGAATTATGGTGTTGGTGAAGAATATTGAATATATCATGTTGTTATTGTTAGGTGCCGTCGATTCAGTTCTGACTCATAGCAGCCCTATGCACAACAGAGCGAAACACTTCTCGGTCCTGAGCCATCCTCACAATTGTTGCTATGCTTGAGCCCATTGTTGCAGCCACTGTGTCAATTCATTTCATTGAGGGTCTTCCTCTTTTTTGCTGACCCTCTATTTTATCAAGCATGATATCCTTCTTCAGGGACTGATCCCTCTTGATAACATGTCCAAAGTATGTGAGACATAGTCTCACCATCCTTGCTTCTAAAGAGCATTCTGGCTGTACTTCTTCCAAGAGAGATTTATTCTTTCTTTTGGCAGTCTGTGGTAAATTCAATATTCTTCTCCAACATCACAATTCAAAGGCATCAATTCTTTTTTAGTCTTCTTTATTGATTGTCCAGTTTTCACACACATATGAGGTGACTGAAAGCACCATGGCTTGGGTCAGGCACTTTAAAGTGCTATTTTGCAGCAGATGTGCCCAATGCAATGTGTCCTTTGATTTCTTGACTGCTGCTTCCATGGGTGTTGATTGTGGATCCAAATAAAATGAAATCATTGACAACCTCGATCTTTTCTCCATTTATGTTGGTCCAGTTGTGAGGACTTTTGTTTTCTTTATGCAGAGGTGCAATCCATACTGAAGGCTGTGGTCTTTGATCTTCATCAGTAAATGTTTCAAGTCCTCTTCACTTTCAGCTAACAAGCTTGTGTCATCTGCATAACACAGGTTGTTAATAAGTCTTCCTCCAATCCTGATGCCCCATTCTTCTTCATATGGTCCAGCTTCTCAGATTATTTGTTCAGCATACAGATTGAATAGGTATGGTGAAAGAATACAACCCTGATGCACAACTTTCCTGACTTTAAACCAACCAGTATCCCCTTGTGCTATTCAAACAACTGCCTCTTGATCCATGTACAGATTCCTCATAAGCACAATTAAGTGTTCTGGAATTCCCGTTCTCCACAATCTTATCCATAATTTGTTATGATCCATATGGTTGAATTCCTTCATATAGTCAGTAAAACACAGGTAAACATCTTTTTGTTATTCTCTGCTTTTAGCCAGGATCCATCTGACATTAGCAATGATATCCTTGATTCCAGGTCATCTTCTAAATCTGGCTTGAATTTCTGGCAGTTCCCTGTCAATATATACTGCTGCAGCTGCTTTTGGATGATCTTCAGAAAAATTTTACTTACATGTAATATTAATGATATTGTTTGATAATTTTCATATTTGGTTGTATCACCTTTCTTGGGAATTGGCGTAAATATGGATCTCTCCCAGTCAGTCGGCCAGGGAGCTATTTTCCAAATGTCTGTGCCATAGACTAGTGAGCAGTTCCAGCACTGCATCAATTTGTCGAACATTTCAATTGCTATTCTGTCAATTCCTGGAGTCTTGCTTTTTGCCAATGCCTTCAGCACACCTTGGACAGTACCATGGACTGCCAAAAAAAAAAAAAAACCAATCTTCTTGTAATAAATACAGCCAGATTGCTCCTTAGAAGCAAGGATGGCAAGACTAAGTCTCACATACTTTGAACATATTATAGGAAGGAAAGTTGACACATGAGAGCTGAAAACAGTTTAGAGAAAACTCATTAATGTAATCAGAGTATTGTTGGGTTTCTATTTACCATTACAGAGTACCTACTACGTGTTATATATTCTGCTAAGCACTTTATCTGCTCTTTCATGGAATTTTTTTGACTCTCTTGTGAGGTACTAACACATATCACACTCCGCTTGGTAGAGAGTCAGTGAAAGAGAGGAAGACCATCTGTGAGATAGACACAGTGGCTACAACAATGAGCTCAAGCATAACAATGATTGTGAAGATGGTGCAGGACCAGGCTCCATTTCATTCTGTCGTACATGGGATCATGGTGAGTTGGAATTGACTCAATGGGTACCTAACAACAACATCAACCCACTCTGCTAAGGCAAAGGAAGCACTTTGGTATGGCTCACATTTCAAGTGTCATTCTAGATGAAATGGGGTGGGTGCCAAGTGAGAGAGTAATCCCAATGTAACTCATATCTCATATACCATTGTTATTTCCCTTACGGGCTGACAGAAATCTGAGAAATTGAGCCACAATGACAATACAATGTGATAAGGGTATATGAGACATGAGAACAACATGATATAGGAGCACAGAGAAAAGAACTACTAACCCTTCAGCCAGAGAGGACATTAGGTTTGGAAAAGATTCATGGGAGAGATTATATACAAGTGGGTGTTTGTCAAAGGATGAAGGCATCTTGGCAGAGGGAAAAGAATTTACGAAGGCACTGAAGCTTGGAAGACCACAGACTATTAGGAACTGAAATATGTGACAGTAAAGGTAGACGTGTAGGGTTTGTAGTATGAAAAGCCTTATATGGTCTAAGAACAAATTTAAGTTATATCCTAATTGCAATGCGGAACCACAGGTTGTTTTTGAGCAAGAGAGTGAAATATAACATCAGAGTTTTATCTTCTCTTTTTAAACCCAGTCCAGCTGTCCTGACAAAAAAATAGTGTAGAAAGATTCTGCCCTCTGGTCCACCTATACCACAGTGCCACACACAAATTCTAGGTAATGTAATTTTAAAAACATTAAAACATATCTAAGCTCAAAAAGGAGTCCTTGGGTGGTGTAAACAGTTAACACTTTCAGCTGCTAACTGAAAGGTTGGAGGTTTAAGTCCACCCAGAGGCAACTTGGAAGAAAAGTCTGGTGATTTACTTCCAAAAAATCAATGATTTAAAACCCTACGGAGCACAGTTCTACTCTGACACACATACAGTTGCCATAGTTGGGACTGACTCGATGGCAACTGAATAACTCATTTAAGCTCAAAAACAACAACAAAAAGTAATATCCCAATCACTACAAATGAAGAAGAAACTCAAAACTAATAGTGGATGGAGTAAAAGCCAAAATTGCTCAGAGGGGTGCGGGAACAATTCATTCATTCATCCAACATTGATCAAGTGCCTTCTAAGTGCCAGGCATTATGCTAGGGACTAGGGATGCCATGATCCAAAGATGAATAACACTGCTTGTCATGGAATTTTCATATAAAAAGTGAGCCCACACCACTGAATCTGTGCACAAGGAAAGCTGGAACTTTCTGGAGCTACCTAGATATAGCAGAAGTCAACACAGTATAAAAACACTCATACAGTATAAATGCATGGGGTAAAAATCACCTATGGAAATGGAGAAGCAACATGCAAGTTTCCGTTCACTTAGGGCATGAATAGAAAAATTTACCCGTCAAAAATAGTAACCTTAGGCCTGTATCAAGTATGGGTGTGGGATCAGAATTCACACCAAACTGAAATACATTTATTCTTTTCAAATAAAATACAATTAAAAATTGATGATGTACCTGGCCACAAAAAAAGCCTCAACATATTACATGGAAGTATATCACATAAACTAAATAAGAAATCAACAATAGTTGGCATTTAAAGGAAGGAAGGAAGGAAGGAAGGAAGGAAGGAAGGAAGGAAGGAAGGAAGGAAGGAAGGAAGGAAGGAAGGAAGGAAGGAAGGAAGGAAGGAAGGAAGGAAGGAAGGAAGGAAGGAAGGAAGGAAGGAAGGAAGGAAGGAAGGAAGGAAGGAAGGAAGGAAGGAAGGAAGGAAGAAAAAAAGAAAGAAAGAGAGAGAGAGAGAAAGAAAGAGAGAGAGAAAGAGAGAAAGAAAGGAAAGAAAAGAAGAGAGAAAGAGAGAGAGAGAGAAAGAGAGAGAGAAAGAGAGAGAGAGAGAAAAGAGAGAAAGAAAGAGAGAGAGAGAGAAAGAAAGAGAGAGAGAGAAAGAAAGAGAGAGAGAGAGAGAGACAGAAAGAAAGAAAGAGAGAGAGAGAGAGAGAGAGAGAGAGAGAGAGAGAGAGAAAGAAAGAAAGAGAGAAAGAAAGAAAGAAAGAAAGAAAGAAAGAAAGAAAGAAAGAAAGAAAGAAAGAAAGAAAGAAAGAAAGAAAGAAAGAAAGAAAGAAAGAAAGAAAGAAAGAAAGAAAGAAAGAAAGAAAGAAAGAAAGAAAGAAAGAAAGAAAGAAAGAAAGAAAGAAAGAAAGAAAGAAAGAAAGAAAGAAAGAAAGAAAGAAAGAAAGAAAGAAAGAAAGAAAGAAAGAAAGAAAGAAAGAAAGAAAGAAAGAAAGAAAGAAAGGAAAGACAAAAGAAAGAAAATACCCCCATCCAAAAAAGAAAAAAACATGTTTGGAAACTTATAAACATTCCTTAATATTATTTACAGAGAAAACTCGCCATAGAAAGTATGAAATATTTATGACTAAACTAAAATTAAATGAGATCAATGAAACAGAGTTGGTTCTTTGAAAAGATCAATATCATTAACAAGCCCTTGGCAGGACTCACAAAGGAAAAAAAAAAGACTGATTACTAAAATTAGGAGTTAAACAGAGGATATTGCTACAGATCCTACAGACATCTGTAAACAAATCTACACACATAAATTTGGCAACTGGATGAAATGGGCCAATTTCTCAAAACACACGAACTATCCCAACTATCCAATATCAAGTAGATAACTTGAATAGCCTCATAACTAAAAATCATAATTAAAAATCTCCTGAAAAAGAATATGCAGGCCCAGATGGTATCACCGTAGAATTTTACCAAACCTTTAAAAAATTAATATCAAGTCTATACAATCTCTTTGAGAACATAGAAGAGGGATACTTCCCAACTTATTCTAGGAGGCCGATGTTACCTTGATACCAAAACCACACAAAGAGAGTACAAAGAGAAAATAGAACAACATCCTCAAGAATATAGATGTGGAAAATTTTGACAAAATATTAACAAATACAACTCAGCAACAAATAAAAAGAATATAGTGACTGAGTAGTATTTATTTCAGGGATACTTTTAGGCTGGTTCAATATTCAAAACTTAATCAATGTAATCCACCATGTTACCAGATGAAGAAAGGAAATCCATGTGGTCACATCGATAGATTTAGAAAAATCATTTGACAAAATTCAACAATGATTTATGATAAAAATTCTTAGAAAAGAATAGATAACTTGATAAAAAACCATCTACAAACAAGCTATAGCTAATGTGCTTAACAGTGAAAATGCAATGCTTTCTCCTAAGATCAGAAACACGTGTGTCGACTCTTGTCTCTCTTATTCAACATAATACTGAAACCACTAGGCAGACAAATAAGGCAAGAAAAAGAAATAAAGACATACAGACTGGAAAGATCCAACAAAACTGTTTCTATTTGCAGATGACATGATTGCTTATGCAGAAAATCTCAAAAAAATACACAAAAAGAAAAACTTAAAAAACTAAGAAGTGAGTTTAGCAAGGTTGCAGAATATAAGATAAATATAAAAGAAAAACTTTGTTTCTGTATACTGGCAATGTATATACAAAATCAAAATTTAAAATGCCATACCATTTACAATTCCTCAAAAAATGAAATACTTAGATATAAATCTAGCAAAACACAAACAAAACTTGTAGGCAGAAATTACACAATGCTGATGAAAATAATCAAAGAATATCTTAATAACGGAGAGGTATATACCATGTTCTGGATTGAAAGACAACATAATAAAGATGTCAATTCTCTCCATATTTATATATAGGTTTAACACAATTCCTATCAAAATCACAAGATTTTTTGTAGATATAGACTAGGTTCCTCTTTTAAAATGCATATGAATGGCAAAGCAACTAAAATAGCTAAAAATAATTCTGGAAAAAAAGAATAAAATGTGAGGAATAACTGTACCTCATTTCAAGACTTACATAGTTACAGTAATTAAGATAGTGTGGTATTGGTGAGTGGAAAGACATACAGATCAATGGAACAGAAGAGAAAGCCCAGAAATAGATCCAAACAACTATGGCCAACTGTTATTTTGACAATGATGCAAAAGCAATAAAAATGGAGAAAAGATAGGCTTTTCAACAAATGGTGTTTGAGCAATTGGATAGCCATAGGCAAAAAAAAAAAAAAAAAAAGCCTCAAATAAAACTCACACTTTGTTTAAAAATTAACTAAAAAAATGTATCATATATTTATATGTGAAATATTAAACTTCTGGTTATAAACATAGGGTAAAAGCTTTAAGACCCATGGCTGAGTGAGGAATTCTTAACCATGACACCAAAAACATGATAGAAAAATAAAAGCAATAATTTGGACTTCATCAAAACTAAAAACTCTGCTCTGGGGAAGATCTTGTTTAGAGGATGAAAGCTATGGACCGGAAGAAAACAATTGGAAATTATGCATCTGACAAAGACTAGCACCTACAATGTATGAAGAACTTTTAAAACTCAACAGTGAAACGCAAATACTATTAGAAAAAAAGCAAAAAACATGAAGAGACATTTCACTAAAGAGGATGTATGGATAGTAAACAGGGACATGAAAAAATGTTCGACATTGTTAGCTATTAGGGGAATTCAAATTAAAACTATGATGAAACGTCTCTCCACACCTATTAGAACAACTAAACTAAAAATAGTGACAATGCCAAATGCTGGAGAGGATGAAGTAAAATTGGATTTCTCATTTATTGTTAGTGAGAATATAAAATAATGTAGTTACTCTGAAAAAGTTTGTCAGTTGTTTAAAAAAAAAAGGAACTAAAAATACACTTGTAATATGACCCAACGATTGCACTCCTGGGCATTTATCCTAGAAAAATAAAAAAATCATGTCCACGCAAAACCTACACATGATTTTTCATAGCAGCTTTATTTGTAATACCCAAAAATGGAAACAACCAAAGTATCCCATGATGGGCGAGTGGTAAAACAAACTGTGGTACATCCATACCATGGGTTACAACTGAGCAATAAAATGAACAAACTACTGCAATAACTTAGAAGGATCTCAAGGGCATTACGTTAAATGAAGAAAGCCAGTTTTGAAATGTTTGAATAATAGTCATATTAACTGGTCGTTCCTGTAGACATATGAATATTATTCTATCACTGACAACGTTGTACTTCAGGATAGATCTTGAAATGTCCTTTTTGAAGATGAATGCAATGCCATTCCTCTTCAATGTGTCATTCCTGGCATAGTAGACCATATGCTTGTCTGATTCAAAATGGCCAATACCAGTCCATTTCAGCTCACTAATGACTAGGATATAGGTGTTTATGTATTTCATTTCACTTTTGATGATTCTAATTTTCCTAGATTCATATTTTGTACCTTCCACATTCTTATTATTAATGTATATGTGCAGCTGTTTCTTCTCATTTTGAGTCTTGCCACATCAGGTAATGAAGATCCCGAAAGCTTGACTCCATCCATATCATTAAGGTCAACTCTACTTTGAGGAGGCAGCTCTTTCCCAGTGATATTTTAAATGCCTTACAACGTAAGGGGCTCATCTTCTGGCACTGTATCAGGCAATGTTCCACTGCTATTCATGATGTTTTCCCCGGTTAATTTTTTTCAGAAGTAGACTGCTAGGTCCTTCTTCCTAGTCTGTCTTAGTCTGGAAGCTCCACTGAAACTTGACCACCAGCAGGCAACCCTGGTAGTATTTGAAATACCGGTAGCATAGCTTCCAGCAACACACAAGCCACTGTTGTATGACAAACCGACAAATGAGTTGGGGCTTTAATACTTTTTGATGAATTATGCAACCCAGTTTTTATTCTTATAATAGATTTGGACCCCTTATGAGCAGGAACAATATCTTATATCTTTACTCATGTAGTTACACTTCTGGGGCTTTTCATTCCTCGTGTGGATCCATTTTTCTATCTGATATGATTTTCCTGCTGCCTGAAAGGCTTACCTTAATATTTTTTGTAATGTGGATCTGACAGTGTCTTTTATCCTTTGCCGGCTTATACAATTTGCTCTTTACGATCTGTGTTGAGCATTTTGCTTATGATATGCCTTGGTGTAGTTTTTTTTTTTCTTCATGTTTCTTGTGCTTCGCCAAAAGGGAAAAATCCATGTTAAGTTTTTTTTTTTTTTTTTAATTTAAATGTCTTTCCTTTTTCAAGGAAGAGATTATGAAAATGAGTAATACTCTTTTTTTTATTATTACTTTTGATGGTGTTTTGTCAATCAGAATTTTCTTCCAACTTCCCACTCTATAGCAGGGAGTACAGTGGGAGGTTTGAATCTACTATTTCTCATTTTTATAAAACACCTTAAAAGAATTATTTTTATATTACCTATAAGAAAGCTGAATTCTCCAGATCATACAGCTAGTAAGTAGTAAAGCCAGGATTCTAATAAAGGAGTTTGGTTTCAGAGTCTACCTTGCTTCACTTTATAATTTTAAAGAATATAGGAGAAAAGCACCCTCCTCTAGCCATTAAAAATTAATTGAGCCGATATGGTTATTGCTTCAACAAGTAGTTAAATCACCTGAAAAGAATACTTATTCTTGCTATTCGGCAAAAGTTTAGGTAAGATATCCTGAAATTAATTCCAAAGAAGAAGGAAACAAATGTTTTATTCAGTACCTGTGACATCCTGGATAGCATGCTGTGTTATTTCATTTATTATCTTATTTATTTTTACCAAAACCATGTAATATGTATATTACTATAATTTTACTAATGAGAAAACCAAAGCTCAAATGATTCCCCTATGTCACACAACCAGTAAGTTGCAGTGTGGGTTTGAAGAAGACATGAATGATTGTAAAATCGGTGCTCTGTCAACTGAAGCCCATTGTGTGTTACCATGGCAAAGGAAGAGTCTGAATGATGGACCAGAGCCATTAAGATGTAGCTCACCAGCAGTCTCCCAACACTAATTTACTGAAGTAAAGTGATGTCCTTGGTTTTCAGTTAATTCTTAAGTGTTGATGGGCATGGTAGTTTTTAGTTACCTGAGTTCTCAAACCTATACCCTGAATCTTACAGCAGTTATCACTGGCCTTCCCATTTAATGAACAGACTAAAAACAAAATGAAAAAAATCCAGACTTAAAATAGATTCTCATGGAGGCCAAAATCATGTCATAACTATGAGAAAAAAAAAAGATTAAAAAATTAAAGCTTTTATTGTACAAAAAGGGTGATATACAGTGATGGAAATAATATGACAATCAAAATATTGACAGAATTTTTCATGGAAATTGAGTACATTCTTAAATCTCTATGAGAGAAGAAAGATCTGAATTTACCCAAGAAAACAATAAAAACTACAGTAAATTTAACTAAATGTAATAATATAAAGTAGTAAAGACCCTAGGTCTTGGTTTCAAAACTGAACAACCTGTTGCTGTCAAGTCGATTCTGACTCATAGTGACCCTATAGGATACAGCAGAACTCCCCCATAGGGTTTCCAAGGAGCAGATTCGAAAGGCTGACTTTTTGGTTAGCAGCCATGCTCTTAACCACTGCGCCACCAAGCCTTGGTTTAGAGATAGACAAATGTGATGGTTAAGATTATCTGTCAACTTGGCTGGGCCATGATTCTCAGTGGTTTGGCAGTTATGATGTAGTTTGGCAGTTGTGTAATGATGTAATCAACTCCATGATGAGACCTGCCATGAGAAGCCAATCAGTTGAAAGGGAGGTTCTCTGGGGGTGTGGTCTGCCTCTAGTATAGACATGGATGTTCCAGCAAGGCTCTCACTCTGGATCCTGCAACCGGCTCATTATCATCTGACCTCCAGTTCTTGGGACTTGAGCTAGCAGCTTACCTGACAATCTTAGGGCTCCTTAGCCTCTGCAGCCTGTGAGCCAGTGTCCTGCCATCTGACCTGCCGAACTTGGGTTTGTCAGCCCTTGCAGCTACTTGAGTCAGGAGAAGCTTCCAGCCTGACGTCTGACCCACAGATTTGGGACTTGCCAGGCTCTACAACTGCGTGAGCCATTTCCTTGAGATAAATATCTTTCTTTCTGTATGTGTGTGTGTGTGTGTGTGTGTGTGCACACTTCACCTATTTTGCTTCTCTAGAAAACCCAGCCTAAGACAATAAATATATAATGAGATCTTTCAACAGGCTCTGCACATATACGCTAGGTACCAGGCAGAGGTAGCATCACAGATCAGTGAGGAAAGGTGGAAAATTGAAGTCCATATGCTAGGATAATTAGTTATGCATCTGAAAAAAATGGATTTATACCTCATACTGTACCTAAAAACACACATGGATTAGAAAAATAACTGTAAAAATTAAAATCCTAAAATTTTTAAAAGAAAATTTAAGAGACTATATGATCTCAGAGTAGAGAAAAAATTCTTAAACGAATTCCAGAAACCCCATCTCACAAAGGAAGAAAATGTTAAACTTGACTACATAAAATGTAAAGCTTTTATTTATCAAAACACACCCTAAAAGAGTGAAAAGATAAGTTGTAGACTGTGAGAAGATACAGTCAACTTAAGTGAGAAGGTATTAGGTAAAGTATTTATGTTTTTCTCTCCAAGAAAAAAGCATAGTCTATTAGAAAAAGAACAAATTACATGAATGAACAATTCAAAGAAGAAAAAAAAGAATGACTTGAAAGCACACAAATAAATAAATTGCTCTACCTATGTACTATGTTACATCCATCAGATTGGCAGAAGTTAGAAAATCTGATCATATAAAAAGTTGGCAGGGATGTAATATATACTATGCTTTCATTCACCTCTGGTACAACTGGGTACAACTCCATGTAGCAATTAGTTAATACTGAGTTAAGCTGAAAATGTGCATGTCCACAATTGGACAATGTATATTCCATAGAGGCTCTCTTCCATGCGTATCCAAGGAGACATGTACAAGAGGGCTTACAACAGCATTTTTTGAATAGGATAAAAGTGTAAGTAACCTAAACATAAATTGTAATAGGAAGTGCCCTACTATCAAGTAGAGAAAATCAATGAACTAGAGCTATATGTATCAAGTTGCAGAAGAATACAGAGTATTTTCAAAACATTAACAAAATTTCACTATTTTTATAGACATTAAGTCATTTAATCCGCTCAATTATCTAATCAAGTAAGTAATGTTATTATTCCCATTTTATAAATGAGGAAAATGAGACATATAAAGGTTATAAAATTTGTATGAAGGTGCACTAGACATTGTTTAAAAATACATGTATATATAAAGTTTTCAGCATAAAAGAGAACTGTAAAATGCATGAAATCAAGTAGGCAGAAAGTGAAAGCAGAGAAGAGAAGGAGGCCCAGGTCTGAGCCCTGCAATGCACCAGCACTTAGAGTTTGGGTGCAAGAGCTGGAGACAGCAAAGGACACTGAAAAGGAGTGGCCAGTGAGGTAGGAGAAAAGCCAGGTAAACATGGTGTCAAAGAAGCCAAGACTAGAGAATTTTAATAATGAGTGAGTGATCAATCAGATTGTATTACACTGAGAAACTGAGTAAATTGCAGGCTGAGATTTGACTGAGTGGAGTTCATTGTTGATCCTAATGAGAGTATTTCAGGGGAGTGGTGGTGGCAAAAACTTGAAAGAAGTGAGTCAAAAAGACATAAGAGGTGAGAAAGTGGAGACAGCAAATAGAGATAACCCTTTTGTTGTATGAGGGACAGAAGAGGAACCTGGAGGAGGGTACAGAAAAATTTTTATATGGAATATAAAGCATGTTTTTTCTCTATAGAAGCAAAATGTTTGAAAAAATCAGAGCGGATGGGATGAACAATACAAGTGGTAGTGAGGATACTTCAGAAGGAAGCAGGCGCTTTTCTTCCATTATAATCAGAGTGAAGATACTCTAGATGCATGTAAGTTTCAGAGTTCAATGATAGAAAAATAATGGACTTCTCATCTTAATGTTTCTGTAATCTCAACAAAGTTTGAAACAACTTCATCAGAGTGGGTACATGCATATTGGAGTTTAAGAAAAGGAGAAGAGATGAGATCATCTTGGGAAGTTAAAAAGCAAATTGATTAAGAAAATGAAGTTGAGTTGCTGAAAAGGGCTCCTTTTAGATGCATGGTCAGGGATTTATAGTGAAACCATTGGTCAGGGTATGCTATTTTATCTAGCAAAATGCAGCTCTACCGATGTGGAACATAGCGCGGGAGCAGTGAGAAAATTAGATTTAATCACACCCTGGGTTATTTAATGGGAGGAAGGTGAAGAGAAAGAGCAGCATTTCATTTTTCGTAGATGCTACAGCCCATTACACTGGAACAAGCTGGAGAATTCTGTCATTCCAAGGCACAGAGAAACCAAGGGAGGGAAATCTGAATTTGCTACTACTTGTCATGGTTCTGGAGCCCTGGTGGTGCAGTGGTTGTTAACCAAAGGATGTTAATCAAAGGATCAGCAGTTTGAATCTACCAGCTGCTCCTCGGAAACCATATGGGGCAGTTCTACTCTGTCCTATAGGGCCACTATGAGTCAGAATCAACTAACCAGCATCAGGTTTGGTTTGGTTGGTAATGATTCTACTTTGACAAAATTGCCCTTTCTCAGGGAAAAAGCTCTACAATTTCACCAAGTGGTATCAAAATATCATGAACATCTTTGGCTAAAACAAAGAGAAAGCTGAGCCTTTGATAAGCCTCTCAGAAAAAATATTCTGGTCACTAAAATACATAAGACAGTCACAAATTGCATAGTTGCAGAAATGACAACCCTTTTTCTGGCCCTAACATGTAGAAGCAATTGCGGTTGTTTCTTATATCCTCAACTGTTTCACACTCTGCTGACCCACTTTTTCAGTGGATTACAGAGTAAAAACGTCCTTTAGGGATTCTCTGACATTTAACAAAGATGGAAATATCTGTTAAGGACATCATCACTTACAAATTATTGAAAAGAAAACATTAGATTTCTTTGTTAAGGATATTCCTGCTAAAAAGTTTAGGAAGTGTGCCTGTGGAAAGGTTCAACAGTGTATATAATTGTCTGCTGTGATAGAATTGGAAAAGTAAAATTCTTTTTTTCATATATATTTTATGGTGGTGTGTCTTTCTTTCTTCTTACTCCATTGAAAGAAACCCACGTAGAGTAAAAACTTAATACCTTTATGCCTGGGAAGAATATAAAGGTGTTTACATAAAAGGGTATTGGGAAGCTGGTGCTGCCTGGTGTTGGGAGAAAGGAAAGAAAGTTGTAAGAGGGAGACACCAGGGTAGACCGTGTGCTTTATTTAGCACAGCTATTCCTAAAATAGTTATCTTTTTCCCTAGATATTCCTATTGCACAAGACAGATGAACTCTAAAAGTGCCCTGACTGCTCTTCCCAGCTGAAACCACTGAATCTGCCATGACTTGTTACTGACCACCGTGCTGGTAAAAAAAACACATTCATCTGTATTCTCCTCTAACAGAGCAAGTGTAAACTGATATAAAACCAAACCAAACCCGTTGCCGTTGAGTCAATTCCAACTCATAGCGACCCTACAGGACAGAGTAGAACTGCCCCATATGGTTTCCAAGGAACACCTGGTGGATTCAAACTGCTGACCTTTTGGTTAGCAGCCGTAGCTCTTAACCACTATGCTACCAGGATTTCCATAAAATGATATAGCAGATACATTTTCATAATCATTTAAAAAATCAAATGTGGCTTTACAGGAGGGTACTTACTAAAAAAAAGAAAAAACCCAGAAACTTTACACACAAATTGTTGTTCCCATAACAGCACTCATTTTGAAGGAGGGTTATTCCCACACTGATTTCAGTGTTATTTTGATGCATTCCTCTTACTGTTGGTTTACCGGCTATATAAGAATATCAGTTCCATTACTAAACACGGTTAATCATTTCAAATCCTTTGTGTACCAAGAAGGATGGACAGGTGGACAGATAGATTTACCAATGAATCTAGAGATCGTTAGAGGCCACACCTCCTTTAGGGTTCACTCCTGGAATTTGGCATGAAGATGAGTAAGTTATTTAACTTTTACACTTCTGCCTAGAAAATAATACATTACTCTGGGGCCCAGATTCCTCCACAAGTTAATGAAGGAATAAATGAAAAAGTATCTGAAAATAATTAAACTTCTGGAAAGAAAACCCATGTTATACAGAATATAAGGCATTGCAATTTACTGGCATCTCACAATCTTCTTACAAAGAGTGGCCCTAAGTTAGCCATTAAAATGACCAATTTTCTTACACACTGGTAAAGATGAGATATATTTATACCAAATATCAGAAAGATATATTGTTAAAATGAAAAAGGCAAATTAACAAATAACATATGTGGTAAAATAAGTGATAATTTTAAAGGGGAAATTGTCACTGAAACAATTATGCTAAGTGAGCTCCATGGGAGAAGGAGCCATGACTATCTTAGCCAAGTATATATATACTAGGTGCTCCATAAATATTTGTGGAGTAACTGAAATTCAGTGTTAGAATACAGCTGTAATCAAACTACTATGGGAACACAGAAGAGGAAGGATGCAATTATCTCTAGGTGGGGCATTTGGAGAAGGAAAAAAAAAACCATATACTGAGTCTTTTACTTAATCTGATTTAAATAATTGCCAGTTTGTACATGTATTCATTTTTATTGTAGAGAATTGAATTTGAACTTTTCAGACAAAAGAGTTCCCACTCTCAGTCTCAATATCCTTCTAGATATTTTTAAAAAAATTTACATATATATGTACATAAAGAAATACACAAGGTTTTATTTTTCTTTTAGCCTAGATCTGTATCTATATTCTGCCTCTGCCCTAGGGGACTAGAATACAGTGAATAAGAGGTAGAAGAGTATAAAATAACATACAGGAGAAGACAGGAGCTGGACCATGTTAAATTGGGGTCAATAGTAAGGAACTTGGAATTTATATGAAATTGTTTTTAATTGTTTAAAGCATGGAATTGTCATCATCTGACTGTGCATCAAAATGGGGTATAGCCCATATTGAAGAGAGAATGAAAGCAGAAGAGGGAACTTGAGAAGTGTTGCTGCAAAGGGGAGCAGAGCATTGGCATTTCTCCATAGCAGGCTTGAAACACTGTACCCAGCATGTTCCCCTGATAAAATTCCCCAGGGAGTACACGAGTTCCTAGTTCTTGGTCTCTCACAGATTATGTTTTCACATAGAGAAATGAGCATTATCAAAGAATTATGTGAATCTAGCTTGTTTAAAGACATAATTGCAATCACCTCCAAGCAAATTTGGCATAAAACTAGGTCAATATATCTAGCTCAACTGGCATAATATAGTTCACAAAGAAAATGTTTTATATCCTACTTTGGTAAGTAGCATCTGAGATCTTAAAAACTTGTGAGCTGCCAACTAAGATACATCCATTAGTCCCACCCCATCTGCAGCAAAAGAGAATTAAGAAAACCAAAGACACAAGGGAAAGATTAGTCCAAAGGATTAATGGGCCACAACTACCACAGCTTCCACCAGACTGAGTCCAAAACGACTAGCTGGTACACAGCTACAACCACTGACTGTTCTGACAGGGATCACAGTAGAAGGTCCCAGACAGAGCAGAAGAAAAATGTAGAACAAAATTCAAAGTGAATAAAAAAGATCAGACTTACTAGTCTGACAGAGACTGAAGAAAACTTGGCCCCCAGACACCCTTTTAACTCAGTACTGACGTCACACCTGAAGTTCACACTTCATCCAAAGATCAGACAAGCCTACAGAACAAACAACATCACATGTAGTTCAACGTCACATGCAGTTACGTTTAAAAGACTAAGTGGGCACTCCAGCCCAAAAACAAAGATGAGAAGTCAGGAAACGACAGGGAAACTCAATGAATGGAAATGAGGAACCCGAGGTTGAAGAGGGGAGAGTGTTGACACATCGTGGGCTTGGCAAGAAATGTCACAAAATAATTTGTGTATTAATTGTTTAATGAGAAACTAATTTGCTCTCTAACCTTTCTCCTAAAGCACACACACAAAAAAAGATCAGTGATACCATGTTAGCTTGAAAGGTAGTTGTGTTAGACTGGGTCCTCTAAGAAACAGATGTGAAAATGAGATTAGCTGCACAAAAGTTTTATTTTGAGAAAATATCTATAAAGGAAAGTAAGGAGAGAACCAGGAAAGGCTAGAAGTAGCCACCAAACTGCAATGCAGGCCTGACACTAACCTTGGGTGAAGGAGTTATGGAAGAAAGCAAGGCTGGGTGGAAGTGTCTTAGATAGCAGCATGGATCTAAGAGAACTCAGTGGGGCCTTTGCAGAGTCCTCAAGTCAAAATCATGCAGTGGCCTATGGGAAGCGTGACCTCTGTGGGAATGTAGTAATGGATTTCAAAGCACAGCAGCTGGGCTATAGGCCCATTATGCTCCCCACATTCAGAGATCTGAGACACATTCTCATAACCACCACAGTGGTTATACAAATCTTTAATTTACTTATTTACTTACTGTTTTTGCCATGGGACTTCGAACTGAGAGAATAGCATTTTGAAGAAGAACCCTGGCTTGTGCTGTCATATTTTTAAAGGGTGTTATCAAACTGCTGTTGTACAATGTATTTATAAAGTGAAATGTGACTATGTCTCTTCATCAGAAGTGAAAAGGAGTTGTTAATATAGACATACATGAACAGCAGCAAGAGGCAATCACACATATCCAGACCAGACCTAAATTATAGCAAGAAGAATCTGAATATGGCTTTCCCAAGATTCTCAGATCATGCTAAATCTAGACCAGTGCAGCACCATCTGTATAGCATTTGGTAATTATCCACAGATATTAATGAAATCTTAAAATAAAAACTCATTTAAAAATAAAACATGTTCTCATTAAACTGTTAATTTTAAGACAGCAACATTAATATCCTGCTTGACATATATTACAAACTATGCTTTTTATTAGTTTCTAATCATGAAATTACACACTTAAATAAAAGTAAAGGGTACGTTAAGAAGACACGATGCAAAGCAAACACAAGTAGCTTAACCCTTTAGCCATATTTAAATAAATGCATATAAAAATAAAGGACCCTGGGGAACATGACATACCAATTCAATCAGTCATTTTATTTATCCAATAAGAAATAAATAGGTTAAACATATATGACTGTCTCAAATATTTGTGTGGGAAAAATCTTTGATTATATTGCCAAAATAGCCAAAAAACAAGCAAATACTTTTTAGCAATGTTTTTTAGCATCTGTAAACACAGCCTTAGAGATGAATAATGGTGGCACAAATATAAGTTGGTATAGGACTTGTAACCAAGAGTAGATGCCAAATAAGGACAGGGCAGGAATGAGTGGAGGATAAACAGAACTATACTACTTTAACCCAAGAAGCTAGGAGATTCTTCTCAGATTATGTAATTTCATGTTTCTCTGAGAGAAGGATATTGTCAGAAACTGATTTCTGAACAAAGAATTTTTCCCCATCTTTGTCATATAGTAACTAGAAATTTACAAACCATTTCCACTGAGGTCTCCAATGAGGTAATGTCAAAATCCGTGTTAAAAGACAAAAACATGATGATGTCATAGGCAATTATGTCCGCTATATTCCAGTTGCATCTTCTATATACCTCCACTAATATACCGTTTTGATATTATATTTTAATTTCTTGTTTCAATGTCTACCCCCCAGTAGACTTCTAAACATACCGGATGTGTTGCATAATTCTTTTCAATTTTTTCACACTGCCAGCAAGTAGCTGTGTTCTTGTGGAGCAAGAGGAAGGATCTTGCAAAGTTTAAATCTTAGCTCCAACCCCAACTATGCTTTCTTGAACAAGTTAGTAAACTTCTTCAAGACACAGTTTACAGATAACACTTACTTTACCATGGTGTTTCGAAGATAAGTGGAGTAATATATTTAAAGATAGCACCAGAAACATAGAAATTATAAAATGCTGCTATTACTTTTTATCACTATCATAGCTATGATTTTTTAAATTATATATAGAAATGCTGTGAAAATATTTGTTGAATTAATTTCCTTAGCGACCCTAACTATCACCCCAAGAATAACTCCCAATTTTGAAGATTATGGAGGTTCAAAATAATAAAAAAAAGAAAACCATGTCAAATACATGATTTCATAACCTCACCCCCTGTAATCCTTGACTAATTTGTTCAGGTAGCATCCTTATCTGCAAAAATCTCAGATAAGGAGTATTTTGGGATTTCACATCCTACCAGTGAGGCAAGAGAACCATAGCCACGGCCTGGAAAGGTAGTAATGTGGAAGGAAGAAGTTAAAAAGAAAACATAAGAACCCTCTCTGTAGCTTCTAAGAAAGGGATTCCAGGACAAAATTCTTAATCCCAAGAGGTACAGCAAATTTGAATCCAATATAACCCAGTTTTAATATTAGGTTCTGAGTAACATTTCCATGTTCTTGAAACAAAACTAAGGAGAAAAACATGGTTGATGCATAATAATAAAAAGCTTGCCAACAATGAGAGCACTAAAAATTAAGGGACAAATCTCAACAGGAATTGCTGGTAGTTGAAGCCAAGCCAAATGGAAAATTTTAAGTCTTGCGCAACAAAAATTCAATATAAGTGATGCCTCCTGAAAAACCTATCTACTGAAAGACTGTAAGATCTAATAAAAGGACTAGTTACAAAATAAATATTCAGGCACTGATAACTTCTCTAAACACTAGCAATATTTAGTTAGGAAAAATAATTTTAAACATCCCATTCAAAAGAACAATAAAAATCTAACTTATATAGAAATAAACATACCAATAAACAGAAAAGAGGATTCTGTATATTTTAAAATCAGGAAAGGTGTGCATCAGGGCTGTATTCTTTCACCATACTTATTCAATATGTATGCTGAGCAAATAACCCAAGAATCTAGACTATATGAAGAAGAATGGGTCATCAGAATTGGAGGAAGACTCATTAACAACCTAAACTATGCAGATGACATAACGTTGATTGCTGAAAGTGAAGAGAACTTGAAACACTTACTGATGAAGATCAAACACTACAACCTTCAGTATGGATTGCACTTCAACATAAAGAAAATAAAAATTCTCACAACTAGACCAATAAGCAACAACATGATAAATGGAGAAAAGATGGAAGTTGTCAAGAATTTCATTTTACTTATATTCACAATCAATGCCCTTGAAAGCAGCAGTCAAGAAATCAAAGTATAGTTTGTATTGGGTAAATCTGCTACAAAAGTCCTCTTTAAAGTGTTAGAAAGCAAAGATGTCACTTCGAGGACTGATGTGCACCTGATCCAAACCATGGTATTTTCAATCACTTCATATGTATGCAAAAGCTGGACAATAAATAAGGAAGTCCAAAGAATTGATGCATTTGAATTATGGTGTCAATGAAGAATATTGAATATACCATGGATTACCAGAACAATGATACATTGCGAAGAATGAGAATTCCAGAACTGCTAATTGTGCCCATGAGGAACCTTTACATAGATCAAGAGGCAGCTGTTCGGACAGAACAAGGGGACACTGATTGGCTTAAAGTCAGGAAAGGCATGCGTCAGGGTTGTATTCTTTCACCATACCTATTCAATCTGTATGCTGAGCAAATAATACAAGAAGCTGGACTATATGAAGAAGAATGGGGCATCAGGATTGGAGGAAGACTGATTAACAACCTGTGTTATGCAGGTGACACAACCTTGCTTCCTGAAAGTGAAGAGGATTTGAAGCCCTTACTAATGAAGATCAAAGACCACAGCCTTCACTGTGGATTGCACCTCAACATAAAGAAAACAAAAATCCTCACAACTGGACCAATGGGCAACATCATGATAAACGGAGAAAAGACTGAAGTTGTCAAGGATTTCATTTTACTTGGATCCACAATCAATAGCCATGGAAGCAGCAGTCAAGAAATCAAAAGACACATTCCATTGGGTAAATCTGCTGCAAAGGACCTCTTTAAAGTGTGGAAGAGCAAAGACGTCCCCTTGAAGACTAAGGTGTGCCTGACCCAAGCCATGGTATTTTCAGTCGCATCATATGCATATGAAAGCTGCACAGTGAATAAGGAAGACTGAAGAAGAATTGACACCTTTGAACTGTGGTGTTGGCGAAGAACATTGAGTATACCATGGACTGTCAAAAGAATGAACAAATCTGTCTTGGGAGAAGTACAACCAGAATGCTCCTTAGAAGCAAGGATGGCGAGACTGCGCCTTACCTACTTTGGACATGTTGTCAGAAGGGATCGGTCCCCGGTGAAAGACATCATGCTAGGCAGAGTACAGGGTCAGCAGAAAAGAGGAAGACCCTCAAAGAGGTGGATTGACACAGTGGCTGCAACAGTGAGCTCAAGCATAACAACGATTGTAAGGATGGCTCAGGACCTGGCAGTGTTTTGTTCTGTTGTGCATAGGGTCACTATGAGTCAGAACCGACTCGATGGCACCTAACAACAACAACGACAAACCAGAAGAACAAACAAATCTGTCTTGGAGGAACTACAGCAAGAATGCTCCTTAGAAGCAAGGATGGTGAGACTTCATCTCATGTATTTTGCACATATTATCAGGAGGGATGAGTCCCAGGAGAAGGACATCATGCCTGATAAAGTAGAGGGTCAGCAAAAAAGAGGAAGACCCTCAGTGAGAAGGCTTGACACAGTGGCTGCAACAGTGGGTTCAAACACAACAATGATTGTGAGCGTGGAGCGGGACAGGGCATTGTTTCATTCTGTTGTACATAGGGTCACTATGAGTCAGAACCAACTCGATGGCACCTAACAACAACACATTTTAAAACTGCAAAAAATTTACAGAAAGGCATAAATAAACCTTGACTAAATACGAAGACAAAAAATAGTTGGGGTCAGAAGATTCATCACTATAAACATATTAATTCCTTCCAAAAAACCCACAAATTTAAGGCAGCTCCAATATAAACTTCAACTGACATTTTAGAACGTATGAAAGGACGTTAAAATCTACACGGAAGAATAAATGAGCAAAATATTCAAGAAAAAAAATGGGATTAGACAGAACGAAGGGGAAGTTTCTACCTGAGGCATTACAAAGTAAGAGGAGCTACTTGGACACTTCAAGACAGTTACTTAGGGAAAGAAGAGTGTAATGGAACTGTGTCCCCCAAAAATATCCGTCAACTTGGCTAGGTCATGATTCCCCATATTGTACTATTGTCTACCATTTTGTCATCTGATGTGATTTCCTATGTGTTGTAAATCCTATCACTATGATGTAACGAGATGGATTAATGGCAATTATACTGATGAGATCTACAAGATTAGACAGTGTCCTAAGCCAATCTCTTTTGAGATGTGAAAGAGAGAAGTGATCAAGAGACATGAGGACCTCATACCACCAAGAAAGCAGCACTGGGAGTAGAACTCGTCCTTTAGATCCAGGCTCCCTGTGCTGAGAAGCTCCTTGACCAGGGGAAGATTGATGACAAGGACCTTCCACCAGAGCTGGTAGAGAGAGAATGTCTTCCCCTGGAACTGATGCCCTAAATTTGGACTTGTAGCCTACTAGACTGTGAGGAAATAAATTACTCTTTGTTAAAGCTATCCACTTCTGGTATTTCTGTTATAGCAGCACTAGATGATGAAGACAAGAAGATTCTAAATTCATGAGGGACAAGTACAAATACTAGCCTGAAAAGGTCATAGATAGGCTCAAACCAGGGTCACAAAGCAAGAATTCAGTGTCAGCCAGAGGAAGTCAGAGGAGACCCAATGAGGAGGGCCCCGAGGCACTGATGGGGTAACCCTGTGGGTCTCTATGGAAGGTATATGATTCATGCATATTATGGGATGACCTCTAGAGCTTATAGAACCAGAGACTAAATGGGTGTCAACAGTATTCTCAAACCCTCTGCATCTAGGCTCCAAATCCTCCTTGGTAGTCCTCAGTCATGTCATCCTCAGGTTCCTACAGGTATGCCCCAGTCCCACCACGCACTCTTAGTTTTGGAGGAAGAGAACCAAGTTGATGGCTTCACAGAGTTGATGCACCTGACTCAATCTCAGATTGCTTAGGCCAGCAATGGAGTCTTCTGGACTGAGAGCCCCTCCACCGGAGCCATTGAATGTGTCACCTGCCATCTCTATAGAATATCAACATCCTATGAGTCAGAATCAACTCGACAGCAATGGTTTTTTATGGGAAAAACGGTGAGGGTAACTTCTACTATTAAGGTATTTTCAAACATTTCAATGATTGGCCGTGTGCTGAATAGACTTCTTAGTGACTGGCTAAATATAACAGTTAGTTAAGAGCATAATCTTGTGCCAGAGTATGTGGGTTGAAGTCCTGACTCTATCACTTTCTAACTGTGGGTGGTCACTCAATTTTCTAGGCCTGCCTTTGGCAAACTTGAGATAATACCTCATAAGTCTATTGTGAGGATTATGAGAAAATATACAAAGCATTTAGAAGAATGTTTATTATGTAATTATTATAAAAGCATTTGCTTATATTCTTATTTAAATAGGATATTTGGTATTAAGTAGACAGAGCTTTTAGTCCTTTCAACTTTAGGCCTTTTTTGCCAATTTTTTTTCCTACACAAATGACAGAGTCCTTACTGATAAAGCTCTTTTCAGACAGTATCTGAAAAAAAATTCACCATAGCCTACAAGGCCCCAAGAGAAGGCCCACACAGAATATGTTCTTGCAGTTCTAAAGTGGTTCCATTTTCAGGAGCTTTGACTAGAACAGAATTATCACTTGACATTTGCAGGTGACACATGTCCTCAGAGAAAGAACTTTAACTGATGTCAGAGTTTTTCTGTACATCAGCAAAAGAAACACATGTAAGCCCCAGGATGTTTGTGTCAGCCAATGTCCCTCTCAGTAATACAGGTCAGAGCTCAGTTACGATTCAGGTTCTCTCTCATACATTACACTGAGGGCCTGACTGAAGCAACATGTTTGGAAGTCCTAGTGCTTGTCCTGGTCATACTGTCAGAAGTCAGTCTGGGGAACATGGGGCTAAGCCTCCCTTTCATGTATAGTATTTACACTCTTGTAATATTTTCTGAGTTGCTTTTATATATATATATATATACACCTTTGGATTCTCCAGTCAGTAGAAATTAATGTCCCATTCTGAATCCAAAAGTAAAATGTATCAATCACACAACTTAGTAAGGCATTTACGTTGGGGAAAGAAAGGATGCCTGGAGCATAATCGGAGTGCTTTTGCTGAATTAACTGAAAATTTGAGAAATAGAAAATAATGTGGAAAGACTGTAAATATTTTCTAATCAACACAAAACCAGCTCCTCTCTGATGAACACACATACCCTCACCTTGACACACATATACGCAGTTTTTCCTCTAATCTTGGAGAGGACACCATCTTAAGACTCCTGTTGTCTGAAATCTGCACGTGAAGAATTTGAAATCCTGATTTTGTGGCCACTCTCTTCCATGTAAAGCCCAAACCCCAATTAAGTCTATGACATTCCATGTCCCCACTCCCATTAAATTAAGAGAAGAAATGGTAAGTTTAGGCACATTCTCTCAAATAATGAGTTACCATTTATAGAGAGAGCTTTCTTTGTTTTAGGCTCCATGCTAGTACTAGGCATATCTCATTACTAATTTTAACAAGAGCTGGGCAAGGTAGGTATTGTTAACTCCATCTTACACACATGGAGAGGATAATGATTTTCCCAGGATCAGACCCCTAGCAGGTCCATGAACCACGTGGAAGAGGTATTGGATTGTCAAGGCAGGAGCAGAAAGGAGTTGGGAAAGGAGGCACTTTAATGGACCATAGTGGACACCTGGAACAGGGCTGTTGAGAATTTTCTAGGGCATGGATGTATGGTATTCAATGGGATCACAATATTGCTAGGCCCAGCTTCAAGTTTCTGGAACTTTCAAGATGTTTCTTTCTCTAGTTATCTAGCCTCAAGCCCAGGTGAGTACCAATCCTAATTTTCCTTCTATTTCAGTAGTCTGAGACTAGTTCCTTCTTCTCTTCTACCCCTTTTCCCCAGCACTGGAAGAAAGAAAAGTAAACCATGCATGAAAAAGTAGAAATAATTTAAATCCTCATTTATTGCTTGCAGTATGAGTGCTGAACCAAACTGTAAATGACATTGTCTCCTAATGCTTAGAAATTAAAGGTAAAAAGACAGATGGAGGGTATTCATTCTCTTCTTAACCCACAATGCTAGCTCCCATGTCAAATTTAACCTTAAGAGAATGACTTGGAGAAAGGAAGTAACATATTCTGTTAAGAACTACAGTCCAGGAAGAGATAAATCTGTTTGTAGCCAAGCTATAATTCAAACAACAACAACAGCAAACAAGAACAATAATGATGATAGTGCTTTTGGCAAGAAAATCTAAATTTCTAAGAATCAACAGGGCTCCCTACCCATTTGAAACCATCTCTCCTTTGGAACTACATCTACGATTATATATATATTTTTTTCCTGTGGTGAAAATATACACAACAAAACATTTGCCAATTCAACAACTTCTACATGTATAACTAAGTGACATTGCATCATCAATCACGTTTTCACCACGAGGCATAAGATTGCTTTTCTCCCTTCACAATCAGACCTGTATACACAAGGATAACATGTCCCTTCTCCACCCAGCTTCTCCAAAGAGTGAAAGGCTGACTTGCCTCAAGCTGAAGGTCAGGAGCCGGGGTAGGGGGAAAATGATTCCTGAGGCTTGGATCCTGGGAAATTCAGGCTGTGAAAGGGGAGAATTTTGGTGAAGTGGTAAGAAAAAGGAAGAGAAGGAGGGAGTTTACAGCCGCTTCTGCATCTATGTCTAACATGTTAAAAAAAAAAAAAAAGGACAATTCAGCTGATCCAAAAACTTTAAGATCTCATCTTAAAAGAGAGTAACTTTAAGTATATTTTAAAATTGAGAGATGCATATGACATTTTGGATTCATAAGCCGTATGGACATTATTTGTATACTTTTCAATAGTATCTTTAGGACAGATAAAAGTGTTCTTCAACATTGAACGTATTTTGAGTAAATGAAATTACATTCATTCCATTTTGTTCCATATTTTTCCTAGCTGTGTTCTAAACAATATTGGAGATTGTCCCTAAGCTCCCTTCTTCTCAATATCTGGGTTAACCAGAGTTGATTATAATTGGAAATTATTTGATAATTTCCCAGCCAGTGAAGTCCCTGGTAGAAGGACAGCTTTGGTCATTAGAGAAATATAGCCTCTTAGGTTCAGGGGCTAATCTATAATAATTCTCCTCTGTGCCTGGATAAAGCAGATTAATGGGTTCTAGATAAGGTTCTGCCTAAGGCAACTGCTCTGTAGACATCTCTCAGTAGTACCCCGAGTAGCTTTGGCAGAGGAAATCCACCTGTGGCGGTAACAGGTTGCACTAATTTAAGCCTGTAACCTGCACAGCTGAGGACCTCAGGGAATCTTTGACAATCTGTAAGTAATTAGCATACACTGATTACTGAGGAAAGTGGAAATAAAAATCATCACAAACATCATAACAAGGATAGAACCAAAAGGGTGAGAAAAGGTGAGAAACGCAAGCTTATGTATTTCAACTTATTACAAAAGAGAACGTTCTCATAAATAGGGCTTTACAAAAATGCAGAGAGCTGTGCTCTAAGGTAATGAGCTCCCTGAAACCAGCAGTGTTCAAGCAGAAGCTACAAATCCATCGGTCGTGGATGTGATGGGAAGGACACCTGCACTGATAAACTGACAGAGAATTTCCACGGGCTTTCTAAATTTTATGATTCTTTGATTCTACCATAAATGGAATTAATGTTTTGCCCTACTCCCAAATCATAGAACACATTAAGATAAAAGATAGACACCCAAAAGTCAGAATTAACATTACAACATTTAACTGGTGGCGTAGTGGTTGAGAGCTAGGGCTGCTAACCAAAAAGGTCAGCAGTTGGAATCCACTAACCGCTGCTTGGAAGCCCTACGGGGCAGTTCTACTCTGTCCTATAGGGTCACTATGAGTCAGAATCAATTCACCGGCAACGGGTATCAAAGTTATACATACTCGTACCCTATGACCTAGCAATTCTACTGCTAAATACATTCTCAAACTAAAAGCATGAACAGACGAATGTATGCTAAAAGATATGCATAACAATATTTAGAGTTTAGGCATACCTTATTTTATTATGATTTGCTTTATTGCACTTCACAGATACTGTGTTTTTTACAAATTGAAAGTTTGTGGCAACCCTGTGTCTAGCAAGTGTACCAGCGCCATTTTTCCAACAGCATGTGCTCACCTCACATCTCTGTGTCTGTAATTCCTGCAGTATTTCAGACTTTTTCATTATTATTATATCTGTATGGTGATCTGTGATGAATGATCTTTGATGTTACTATTATAATTGTTTTGGGGTGCCACAAACTGTTCCAATATAAGACGGTAAACTTAATCGACAAATGTGTGTGTTCTGACTGCTCCACCACCTGACCGTTCCCCCATCTCTCTCCCTCTGCTCAGGCCTCCGTATTCCCTGAGACATAATATTGAAATTGGGCAAATTAATAACCCTACAGTGGCCCCTAAGTGTTCAAGTGAAAGGAAGAGTTGCATATCTGTCACTTTAAATCAAAACCTAGAAATGATTAAGCTTAATGAGGAAGGCATGTCAAAAACTTAGGCTGAAAGCTAGGCCTCTTGCATAAAAAACTTAGCCAAGTTGTGAATGCAAAGGAAAAGTTCTTGAAGGAAATTAAATGTGCTAATCCAGTGAACACAGGAGTGATAATAAAGCAAACAGCCTTATTGCTGGTGTGGAGAAAGTTTTAGTGGTCTGAATAGATCAAACCAGCCACAGCATCCCCTTAAGCCAAAACATCCCCTTAAGCCAAAACCTAATCCAGAGCAAGACTCTAACTCTCTTCAATTCTATGAAGGGGAGGAAGCTGCAGAAGAAACGTTTGAAGCTAGCAGAGGTTGGTTCATGAGGTTTAAAGAAAAAAGCCATCTCCATAACATAAAAGGGCAAGGTCAAGCAGCAAATGCTGATGTAGACACTGCAGCAAGTTACCTAGACCTACTACAATAATTGATGAAGGTGGCTACACCACACAACAGATTTAACCGCTGTGCCAGATGAAGTCAAACTTTTCTAACGTGGTTGAACCTACTTACACTCCTATCAGCAATGCATGAGAAATCCCACCGCTCTACACTATAACAAACATTTCCCATATGCAAACTTTTTCACTTTAACTCTTCTGGTGGCACACACACGTGTTTTTTGTGGTTTTAATTTGCATATCATTGATTACTGGTGAGGCTGAGTAGTTTTTTGTATGTTGATTGGTAAGCCGGATATCCTTTTTGTGTAGTGCCACTCATATCTCTTGCCCACTTTTCTATTTTTTTGTCTCATTCTTCTTGATTTGTAGACATTCATTACATAATTTGAGTACAAGTTATTTGTCAGTTATACGTATTGCAAATATTTTCTGTCATTTTATGATTTCCTTTGTTTCACTCTCTTAATGCTATATTTTGATGAATAGAATCACTTCATTTTAGCGGTATTCCCATTTGTCAGGCTTTTCCTTTATAGTTAGTGCTCTTTGTGTTTTGAGAAATCTTTTCAACCCCAGAAGTCATGAAGACAATTTCCTATTTTCTCTTTTAGAGCTTTATTGTTTTGCTTTTTACCTTCAGATATACAATCCAATAAAACTGATTTTTATGTGTGATATGAGGATGGGATTAACGTTTATTTTTCCCATATAGATATCTAATCGATCCATCACCATTTATTGAAAACACTACCCTTTTCCTGTTGGTTCATAGGGCCTCCTATATCGTTAATCAAGCACCAGAAATGCTTTGGTCTATTTCTGGGTTCTTTAGTCTCATCCTTTGGTCTGTATTTTTAACCTAACATCAATATCCCTCTGATGTTATTTACTACAACTTTATTATATGTCTATATTTAGAGAGCAAATCCTCTGAACTTGTACTTTTTATCAAGAGTGTCTTGAAAGTCTTTGTCTGTTGAAGGCACAAACTAGTGTTTAAAGGTGAAATTACATGATGTCTAAAAATTCCTTTAAATAAATCAGAAAAAAGAAAATATAGGGGGTAGATGAAACAAAAATGGCTAAGTGTTAACTTAGGAATTTAGGAAACAAGTATCTGGAGGGTCATTACACAATTTTCCTACCCTTGTGCATACTGGAAAACTTTTACAATAAAAAATTAAAAATCAATACATTATCTCATATATGACAAAAATAATCTATTGTTTATTTTTTATCCTTGCAATTAAAAAGAGCTTCTCAACTTCTATAAGTAAACTTCTAGGTGTTTCCATCACACTGCATTAAGTCTAGAGATCATTTTGGGGAGAATTAGTATCTTGATAATATTGAGACTTGCAGTAACATCCCTCTTTAACTCCTCACATTAGTTATTTCTTTCCTGTTTTGTTTTTGATCAATCTCACCAGGTGTTCAGCAGTTTTATTAGTCTTTTCAAAGAACCAACATTTGGCTTTGTTAACCATTTTTTACATTCATTTTTTAGACATTAATTTGCATTTTTATCTTTATCACTGCCTTCTATTTTCCTTGTGTTGCTCTTCTTAAAAATTTTTATTGTGCATTAGGTGAAAGTTTACAGAGCAAATTAGATTCCCATTTGATAGTTTGTACAGAAAGTGTTTCACAGCCTTGGTTTCATTCCTCACAATGTGTCACCCCTATTTCCATTCTGGGTTCCTCATTTCCTTTCTTCCTGATTTTCTACCCATTCTTCCCTTCTAATCTTTGCTTTTGGGCAAATATCGCCCTTTTGATCTCATATAATTGTTTGTTCTAAGAAGCATATTCCTCTCATGTGTTATTGTTTATGGGCTTGTCTATTGTTTGGTTGGACGGTGGCCTCTGGGAACAGCTTCAGTTCCAGGTCAGAATGGTGTTTTAGGGCCATAGTCTCGGAAGTTCCTCCAGTCTGTGTCAGAACAGTAAGTCTGATCTTTTTATGAATTTGATTTTTTTGTTCTACATTTTTCTCCTGCTCTGTCCAGGACACTTTGTTGTAATCCCAGTCAGAGAGGTCGGTAGTGGTAGCCAGGCACCATCTAGTTCTTCTGATCTTGGTGTTAGGTAGGTTGTGGTTCATTAGACCTTTGAACTAATTTGGTTTTCTTCACTCTTCTTTGCTCTGGATGGGAAAAGACCAATAGTTCCATCATAGATGGCTGCTCAAAAAGCTTTTAAGACCCCAGACGCTACTCACCAAAGTAGGATGCAGAACATTTTCTTTATCAACTATGTTGTGCCAATTGACATAGATGTTCCCCAAGTCTGTGGCCCTTTGCCTTCCAGCCTAGGAACTTCATCCCATAAGGTGTTTGGTTATATATAAGAAGTTTCCTTTGTGTACTCTATTGTCTATGTTAATATGTGAGAAGCTCCAATAGTCATGTATGTAGAAAAATCACCACCAAACCTGTATCTGCTTCTAGATGTGCTCCCTTACATCCTCCCACACTTCTTGGCATATCTATCTACCTATGTATCCATTCATAAATTGTTGTTTGTTAATACTGTCATTGCAGAACTGTCTAGGTTACAGTATTTATCACAGTTGCCCTTTATTCTTGGGTTACTCCCAGTGTCCTCTCTTGCCTTTTTGTTACAGATTGAATTGTGTCCTCCAAAACTGTGTGTAAACTTGTCCAGACCGTGATTCCCAGTATTGTGTGGTTATCCACCATTTTGTGATCTAATGTGATTATCCTGTGAGTTGTAAATTCTAAGCTCTATGATGTTAATGAGACAGGTTTAGAGACAGGGTATATACCTAGGAGTGGGATTGCTGGATCATATGGTATTTCTATTTCTAGATTTCTGATGAAGCACCATACCATTTTCCATAGTGGTTGTACCATTTTTCATTTCCACCAGCAGTGTATGGAAGTTCTAATCTCCCCACAATCTTGCTGACATTTGTTATTTTCTGTTTTTTTTTTTTTTTTTTTTTCTGATTAGTGCCAGTAATGTCGGGGTGAGATGGTATCTCACTGTAGCTTTGATTTGCAACTTTTTTAATTGCTGAGGATAGCGAGCATTTCTTCATAAGTTTATTAGCTGCCTGAATGTCTTCTTTGGTGAAGTGTCTGTTTATATCCTTTGCCCATTTTTTTAATTGGATTTTTTCTCTTTTTATTGTTGAGGTGCTGAAGTTTTCTATAAATTTTAGAAAAAACTCCCAACAACAACAACAACAAAAAGCCCTAAGAGGGGTATTCACTAATTAGATAGTACATAAGAACTACTTTAGGTGACGGGAAAGACTACACACAGTACAGGAGAGGTCAGCACAACTGGACTAAACCAAAAGCAAAGAAGTTTCCTGAATAAACTGAATGCTTCAAAGGCCAGCATAGCAGGGGTGAGGGTCTGGGGACCATGGTTTCAGGGGACATCTAAGTCAATTGGCATAATAAAATCTATTAAGAAAACATTCTGCATCCCACTTTGGAGAGAGGCATGTGGGGTCTTAAATGCTAGCAAGCAGCCATCTAAGATGCATCAATTGGTTTCAACCCACCTGGATCAAAGGAGAATGAAGAACACCAAGGACAGAAGGCAATTACAACCCCAAGAGACGGAAAGGGCCACATAAACCAGAGACTACTTCAGCCTGAGACCAGAAGAACTAGATGGTGCCTGGCTACAACCAATGACTACCCTGACCGGGAACACAACAGAGAACACCTGAGGGAGCAGGACAGCAGTGGGATGCAGACCTCAAATTCTTGTAAAAAGACCAGATTTAATGGTCTGACTGAGACTAGAAGGACCCCAGTGGCCATGGCCCCCAAACCTTCTGTTGGCCCAGGACAGGAACCAAAGCTAACTCTTCAGATAGGGATTGGATTGGACAGTGGGTTGGAGAGGGATGCTGGTGAGCAGTGAGCTTCTTGGATCAGGTGGACACTTGAGACTATGTTAGCATCTCCTGCCTGGAGGGGAGATGAGAGGGTAGAGGGAGTTAGAAGCTGGCAAAATGGACATGAAAAGAGAGTGGAGGGAGGGAGCAGACTGTCTTATTAGGGGCTGAGCAATTGGGGGTATGTAGCAAGGTGTACATAAGTTTTTTGTGTGAGAGACTGACTTGATTTGTAAACTTTCACTTAAAGCACAATAAAAAAAAAAAAAAAAGCCCTAGCCCAGATGGCTTCACTGGAGAATTCTACCAAACATTCGAATAAGAGTTCACAGTAATACTACTGAAAGTGTTTCAGAACATAGAAAAGGAAGGAATATTCCCAAATTCATTCTACGAAGCCAGCATAACCTTGATACCAAAGACAGTAAAGACACCACAAAAAGAGAAAATTACAGACTAATATCCCTTGTCACAGGTTGAATTGTGTCCCTTAAAAATATCTGTTAACTTAGCTATGTCATGATTCCCAGTATTGTATGATTTTCTACCATTTTATCATCTGATATGATTTCCCTATGTGTGGTAAATCCCATCACTACAATGTTAATGAGATGGATTAGTGGCAGCTATATTGTTAAGAGCTACAAGATTAGATAGTGTCTTAAGCTAATCTCTTTTGAGATAGAAAAGAGAGAAGTGAGCAGAGACACACTGGGGCCTCATACCACCAAGAAAGCAGGGCTGGGAGCAGAGCACATCCTTTGGGCCTGAGGTTTCTGTGCTGAGATGTTCCCAGACCAAGGTGAAATCGATGACAAGGACCTTCCTCCAGAGCCAACAGAGAAAGAAAGACTTTCCCTGGAGCTGATGCCCTGAATTTGGACTTATAGCCTACTAGGCACTGAGAAAATAAACTTCTCTTTGTTAAAGCCATCCACTTGTGGTATTTCTGTTATAGCAGCACTAAATGACTAAGACATCCCTCATGAATATGGACACAAAAATTCTCAACAAAATTATAGCCAATAGAATTCAATAGCAACAGCATATCAAAAAAAATAATACCTCATGGCCAAGTGGAATTCATACCAGGTATCAAGGATGGTTCAACATTATAAAATCAATCAGTGTAATCCAGCACATAAATAAAACAAAAGAATCACATTATCGTCTCAATCAATGCTGAAAAACATTTGATAAAGTCCAATATCCATTCCTGACAACAACTCTCAACAAAATTGGAATAGAAGGGAAATTTCTTGACATAATAAAGGGCATTCATATAAAACCAACAGCCAACATTAGTCTCATCAAAGAGAGACCGAAAGCATTCTCCTTAAGAATGGTAAGTGGACAATGATGCACTTTATCACCGTTCTTATTCAACATTATACTGGAAGTTCTAGGTAGAGCAATAAGGCAAGAAAAGGAAATAAAGGGCATACAGATTGCAAGGAAGAAGTAAAACTATTCCTATTCTCATATGATTTGATTCTATACATAGAAAGATCCCACAGATTCCACAGGAAAGCTACTGGAACTAACAGAAGATTCAGCAAAGTGACAGGATGCAAGATCAGCATACGAAAATCAGTTGAATCCCTCTACGCTAACCAAGAGAACTTCAAAAAGGAAATCAGGAAAACAATGCCATTTACAATAGCCCTCCAAAAGATAAAATACTTAGGAATAAATCTAACCAGGGACACAACAGGCCTATCAAAGAAACCTACATATCACTACTGCAAGAAAACGAAAGAGGCCAACATAAATGGAAAAACATACCACACTCATGGATAGGAAGACACATTGTAAACATGTCAATGCTACTCAAAGCGATCTACAGAAATAATGCAATCCCGATCCAAATTCCAACAGCATTTTTTAACAAGATGGAAAAACTAATCACCAACTTTATATGGAAAGGAAAGAGGCCCTAGATAAGTAAAACAATATTGAAGAAGAACAAAGTAGGAGGCCTCACACTACCTGATCTCAGAACCTATTATACAGCCATAGTAGTCAAAACAGCCTGGTACTCGTACAATGACAGACACATATAGCAATGGAACAGAATTGAGAACCCAGACATAAGTCTATCCATTATGGACAGCTCATCTTCAACTAAGGGCCAAAGCCCATTAAATGGGGAAGAGACAGTCTCTTCAACAAATATTTGTAGAAAAATGAAACAGAACCCATACCTCACACCATACACAAAACCTAACACAAAATAGATCAAAGACCTAAATATAAAATGTAAAGGTCATGGAGGAGAAAACATATACAATGCTAACCCATTGCCGTTGAGCTGATTCCAACTCACAGTGACTGTCTTAGCTATCTAATGCTGCTATAGCAGAAATACTACAAGTGGGTGGCTTCAACAAACAGAAGTTTATTCTCTCACAGTTTAGGAGGCTAGAAGTCTGAATTCAGGATGCCAGCTCTAGGGGAAGCCTTTCTTTCTCTGTTGGCTCTGGGGGAAGGTTCTTGTCATCAACCTTCCCCTATTCTAGGTGCTTCTCAGCATAAGGACCCTGGGTCCAAAGAATGTGCTCCACTTCTGAGCAATTCTTTCATGGTTGCATGAGGTTCTCATCTCTCTGCTCACTTCTCTCTCCTTTTATCTCTTGTAAGATAAAAGGTCCTGCAGGCCATACCCCAGGGAAACTCACCTTACATTGGATCAGGGCTGTGACCTGAGTAAGGGTGTTACATCCCACCCTAATCCTCTTTAACATAACCTAATCTTGCCTCATTAACCACAGGCAGAGATTAGGATTTACAACACATAGGAAAATTACATCAGGTCACAAAATGGAGGACAACCACACAATACTGGGAATCATGGCCTGGCCAAGTTGACACATATTTTGGGGGGACACAATTCAATCCATGACAGTTACCCTATAGGACAGCAGAGAACTTCCCCATAGGGTTTCCATGGAGCAGCTGGTGGATTCAAACTGCTGACTTTTTGGTTAGTAGCCAAACTCTTAACCACTGTACCTCCAGGATTCTAAAACAGGGCATAAAAAGAATGCTAAATATAACTAAAAATGCACATACAGCAGAAGATGAACTAGATAAATGGGACTTCCTAAAAATTAAATGCTTATGCTCAACAAAAGGTTTCTCCAAAAGAGTAAAAGAGAATCTACAGATTGGGGGAAAAAAATTTGGCTATGACATGTCTGACAAGGGTCTAATCCCCTTCTTTTATTATGGGTCTGTTCAGTTTTTCTACCTCAGTTTGTGTTAGTTTATGTAGGTAGTGTGTTGTTGTTAGGTGCCGTCCAGTCAATTCTGACTCATAGCGACCCTATGCACAACAGAATGAAACACTGCCCGGTCCTGTGCCATCCTTACAATTGTTGTTATGCTTGAGCTCATTGTTGCAGCCACTGTGTCAATCCACCTCGTTGAGGGTCTTCCTCTTTTTGCTGACCCTGTACTCTGCCAAGCATGATGTCCTTCTCCAGGGACTGATCCCTCCTGAAAACATGACCAAAGTATGTAAGACGCAGTCTCACCATCCTTTCTTCTAAGGAGCATTCTGGTTGTACTTCTTCTAAGATAGATTTGTTCTTTCTTTTGGCAGTCCATGGTGTATTCAATATTCTTCACCAACACCACAATTCAAAGGCTTCAACTCTTCTTCGGTCTTCCTTATTCATTGTCCAGCTTTCACATGCATACGATGCGATTGAAAATACCATGGCTTGGGTCAGGCACACCTTAGTCTTCAGGGTGACATCTTTGCTCTTCAACACTTTGAAGAGCTCCTTTGCAGCAGATTTGCCCAGTGAAATGCATCTTTTGATTTCTTGACTACTGCTTGCGTGGCTGTTGATTGTGGATCCAAGTAAAATGAAATCCTTGACAACTTCAATCTTTTCTCTGTTTATCATGATGTTGCCCATTGGTCCAGTTGTGAGGATTTTTGTTTTCTTTATGTTGAGGTGTAATCCATATAGAAGGCTGGGTCTTTGATCTTCATTAGTAAGTGCTTCAAGTCCTCTTCACTTTCAGCAAGCAAGGTTGTGTTGTCTGCACAACACAGGTTGTTAATGAGTCCTCCTCCAATCCTGATGCCCCATACTTCTTCATATAGTCCAGCTTCTTGTATTATTTGCTCAGCATACAGATTAAATAGGTATGATGAAAGAATACAACCCTGATGCACACCTTTCCTGACTTTAAACCAATCGGTACCCCCATGTTCTGTCTGAACAACTGCCTCTTAATCTATGTAAAGGTTCCTCATGAGCACAATTAAGTGTTCTGGAATTCCCATTCTTCGCAGTGTTATCCATAGTTTGTTATGATCCACCCAGTCAAATGCCTTTGCATAATCAATAAAACACAGGTAAACATCCTTCTGGCATTCTCTGCTTTCAGCCAGGATTCCTCTGACATCAGCGATGATATCCCTGGTTCCACGTTCTCCTCTGAAACCAGCCTGAATTTCTGGCAGTTCCCTGTCGATACACTGCTGCAGCCATTTTTGAATGATCTTCAGCAGAATTTTGCTTGTGTGTGATATTAATGATATTGTTCTATAATTTCCACGTTCAGTTGGATCACCTGGAATGTACGAAGTATAAATCTAGGGAAATTGGAAGTCGTCAAAAATGAGATGGATTGCATAAACATCAATATCCTAGGCGTTAGTGAGCTGAAATAGACTGGTATTGGCCATTTTGAATCAGACAATCATGTAGTGTACTATGCTGTGAATGACAACTCAAAGAGGAGTGATGTTGCATTCATTGTGAAAAAGAATGTTTCAAGATATATGCTGAAGTACAACGCTGCCAGTGATAGGATAATATCCATACGCCTACAAGGAAGACCAGTTAATACGACTATTATTCCAATTTACACACCAACCACTAGGGCCAAAGATGAAGAAATAGAAGATTTTTATCAGCTGCTACAGTCTGAAATTGATTGAACATGCAGTCAGATGCATTGATAATTACTGGCAATTGGAATGCAAAAGTTGAAAACAAAGAAGATGGACCAGTAGTTGGAAAATATGGCCTTGGTGATAAAAACAATGCCGGAGACCGAATGATAAAATTTTGCAAGACCAACGATTTCTCCATTGCAAATACCTTCTTTCACCAACATAAATGGCGACTATACACATGGACCTCGCCAGACGGAACACAGAAATCAAATTGACTACATCTGTGGAAAGAGACATGGAAAAGCTCAATATCATCAGTCAGAACAAGGCCAGGGGCCGACCGTGGAACAGGTCATCAATTGCTCATATGCAAGTTCAAGTTGAAACTGAAGAAAAATCAGAGCAAGTCCACGAGAGCCAAAATATGACCTTGAATATATCCCACCTGAATTTAGAGACCATCTCAAGAATAGATTTGACGCATTGAACACTAGTGACCGAAGACCAGACGAGTTATCAAGGACATCATCCATGAAGAAAGCAAGAGGTCACTGAAAAGACAGGAAAGAAAGAAAAGACCAAGGTGGATGTCAGAGGAGACTCTGAAACTTGTTCTTGAGTGTCGAGCAGCTAAAGCAAAAGGAAGAATTCATGAAGTAAAAGAACTGAACAGAAGATTTCAAAGGGCCTCTCGAGAAGACAAAATAAAGTATTATAATGACATGTGCAAAGACCCGGAGTTGGAAAACCAAAAGGGAAGAACATGCTCAGTGTTTCCCAAGCTTAAAGAACTGAAGAAAAAATTCAAACCTTGAGTTGCAATAGCGAAGGATTCCATGGGGAAAATATTAAATGATGCGGGAAGCATCAAAAGAAGTTGGAAGAAATACACAGTCATTATACCAAACAGAATTAGTCGATATTCAACCATTTCAAGAGGTGGCATATGATCAGGAACCAATGATACTGAAGGAAGAAGTCCAAGCTGCTCTACAGGCATTGGTGAAAAACAAGGCTCCAGGAATTGATGCAATATCAATTGAGATGTTTCAACAAACAGATGCAGCACTGGAGGTGTTCACTCATCTATGCCAAGAAATGTGGAAGACAGCTTCCAGGCAACTGATTGGAAGAGATCCATATTATGCCTATTCCCAAGAAAGGTGATCCAACCGAATGTAGGTAGCGTATTTCTAGAAATTTGTCCATCTCCTTTAGGTTTTCAAATTTGTCAAATACACTTTTTCATAATATTCTGTTATGATCCTTTTTATTTCAGTTGGTTCTGTTGTAATGTCATCCATCTCATCTCCTGCTTTTATTTTGTCAGTTTGGCTAATGGTTTGTCAATTTTCTTGGCCCTTTCAAAGAGGCGACTTCTGGTCTTTCTTATTCTTTCTATTGTTTCTCTGTTCTCAATTTCACTTATTTCTGCTCTAATTCTTATTATTTCCTTTCTTCTGGCGACTGTGGGCTTCTTTTGCTGCTCTCTTTCTATTTGTTCAAGTTGTGGGGTAAATGTTTTATTTTGGCCCTTTCTTCTTCTTTGATATGTGCGTTTATTACTATAAAGTGCCATCTGAGCACTGCTTTTGCTGTGTCACAAAGGTTTTGGTAAGACATGTTTTCGTTTTAATTTGATTCTAAGAATTTTTTTTTTAATTTCGTCTTTGATTTCTTCTATTACCCAGTGATTCTTAAGTAAGGTGTTATTCAGTTTCCATGCCTTTGATTTTTTTAATTGTTCTTCCTGTTACTGAGCTTTTTTTTTCCTAACATATTGCGATGAATGCTTATATCAGTGATTTCCAGCCTTTTCGCTTTTCTAACATATTCAGTAAAGACTATAAACTTCTCTCTAAGCCTAGCTTTACTACATCCCACAGTTTTTACATACCTTTTTTTTTTTATCATTCAGTTCAAAATATTTGCTAATTTTTATTGGAATTTCTTCTTTAATTTGGGCGTTATTTCTCAATGCATTTCTTTTTTAAATATTTTATTATGAAAAATTTCAAACATATACAGAAGTTAATATATTAACTTAATGAATGCCCCTCATACTCATAACTGATGTTCAACAATTATCAACTCTTGGCCAGTATTTTTTTCCTATGTTTTATCCTCATTCACTCCTCCCCTCTTAGGGTCATTGTGAAGCAAATCTCCAACATCGTATAATTTCATCTACAAGTATTTCATTTGTAAATAGCTTGAAAATACAAGAACTGTTTTTTAAAAAATAACCACAGTAATTCTTGAAAACAACCCAGTATCTACTCTGTATAAATTTTCTCAATTCTTTTAACTTAATATTTTACAGTTTATTTACCCAAATAAACTGTGACATCTATGTATCATAACTGGTTGATACATCAGAAGTGTATTTCTTAATTTCCAAACATATGTGGATGGCAATAGGTTTGATTTTTGGTTTACTATTAAGGAAACTGGAGTTCAGAGAAGTCAAGTAATCCAATCAAGCTACACGCCTAAAAAATGGCAATGGTGGTAGAGAAGGTAGATTCAGGCTCAGGACCCCTAAATCTAGAAAATGAAAAATGTAGAGAACAAACATAAAGCTGGGAATATGTAAAGCCAGAAATCAATAGTTTAAATAAAACTTCTTTCATTTAAGAAAAAAATGAGGGTATTAATGATTATGAAATCAATTCTTAAGCCCATAAAATGCAATTGCAAAAAGAGGTTTTTGAGATAATCAATACCCACCTATTCATATTGTATAGCAGAAACTCACACCCAACTGACCAAAAGGAATAGAGTGGAAGGAGTACAAAAACAAAGGAGAAAGATGATGGGGAAAGAAAATTACATGGGTTTATTTGTTTAGGTAACAATTTCTTGTTTAGTAAATTGGTTTGTAATTATTGTTATTAAATTTAATTAGATACTATGGGACCAATTAAGCTGCCAATTTTTGTGCCAATTACTAAATTAGATGTTTTAAGAATGCGAGTCTTGCTGGATGAAATTTGAAAATAATGAAATTCATTAAAAATGTAGCATAAGAAAGAAAAAGTTTAATAATCTCCATGTACTAAGAATGCGTATTTGGCATTTTTCTAAGCAAGTTACGCAGTGAGAAATAGCCTATTCATTCTGCGTAGTCTTTCCTCTTTTTTATTTCCCTTTTCCTCCAAGGTGGCTTGAGATCCATAAATACAGGGGAATAAAAGATTTCTGGTCTTCTCAGAAGGACCCTGGGCTTGTTGCTTAAAGACCAGAACCAAAGACACGGTTTAACTACTGACTAGCCATATGCCTTAATAAATCACTTGTCTCTCAGATGTTGTTCTCTTATGCATAAAAACAGGTATAAAACATCCATTATACAGATTAAAAAATAAATCAAAACAATTTGTAAATCTGTAAATCACTCTAATAATATTAAGTTCAACTCTCAGGGAGGGAATACAGGTGGAAATATTTGTTTAACTCATCCATCTCTTTTCCCTTCATCTCTACTACAGAGCAAAGAATATTAACACTGGAATTTTTCTAAAACAGAACAAGGAAGTAAGCCTAAAACTGTGCATTTAGGGGAGAAGGTATGATAGCAATTCAAATTCCTGGTTTCCTTACATTGAAGCAAACTCATTATGAGGTAGACATAGAGGCTAACTTTCTCTCCATTGCTAGCAGCCTCCTGGGCTCTGAGTAAAGAATTGAACTACTTCTATTTAGAGTACCAAGAAAATGTGTTTTCCAGGGAATTGTAAGCATTTCAAAAATAATTTGCCTAAATGTTTTCTTCAGTTACAAATGAAAGGAGAGGAAGCATTTCAGTGGAAATTAAATGCAAGAGTCTGAGTGAAGGAGTGGAAAGAAGTGGCCTAGAACTCTAGAGAACTGTATGCTGAACTAGACTCGGCCATGAACTAGCTGTGTGGATTTGAGTAAATTACTCAGCAGACTCATCTGTAAAATGAAGGCAATTAACTAGATGATCTCAAAGGTCTCTGTTATAGATTGAATTGCGTCCCCACAAAACAACAAAACAAGTGTTGGAATCCTAACCCCTATATCTATGAATATAATCCTATTTGGAAATATATTTTCTTTTTTATGTTAATAAGGGTTTGTCCTAAACCTAATCACTTCTGAGTTACAGAAAAAGCAGATCAGACATGAGGGAACACAGAGGGGAAGACTGAGGCCACGTGAGTATTGTTTATAAACCAAAGAACCAAGAATACCCAGGGCTATGGGCAAGGAAGGAATCAACATGGTCAAGACCCTGATGTGGACTTCTAGCCTCTAGAACTGAGAGAAAATAAACTTCTGTTCTTTAAAGTCACCCATTTGGGGTACTTCTATTACAGCAGCACTAAGAAACTAAGAGAACCTCTTTGACTTTTCAGGTTTAAAAAACTATGTAATTTGCATGGTTAGATACCTAATATTTGAGAATTACTTTCGGGCAGTATTATATCTGGAGATAGTAGTTATACAGGTAATGTCTTTGATCATGTGCACACATGAATACATGAATGAAATACAAATGGGGGTTTCTTTTAATTGACCAAAATTACCCAACAGTTATTTGCAATAATAAATTACATTGTAGTTGGCCAGACTGATATTCCACAATGGCTACTTAATATTTCTAATAGCACTAAAAATCATCATTTATGGAAAGCTCACTACTCACTAAATCTGAGATGCTGGGCAAAGACGTTTACATACACCCTCTTCCTTAATCTTTTCCATATTTTGTGAGTGATTTGGGCTTCAGCAAAATCTGTGTGATATTAATGATACTGTTTAATAATTTCCTCATTCGTCTTTCTTCGAAATGGACACAGATATGAATCTTTTCCAGTCAGTTAGCCAAGCAGCTGTCTTCCAAATTTCTTTGCAAAGACAAGTGAGCACTTCCAGCGCTTCCTTTGTTAAAACACCTCAGTTGGTATTCCATCAATTCCTGCATCTTTGTTTTTTTGCCAGTGCCTTCGGTGCAGCTTGGACTTCTTCCTTCAGTATCATCAGTTCTTGATCATATGCTATCTCCTGAAGTGGTTGAACGTTCAACAATTCTTTTTGGTACAGTGACCCTGTGTATTTCTTCCATCTTCTTTTGATGCTTCCTGAGTCACTCAATATTTTGCCCATAGAATTCTTCAGTATTGCAACTTGAGGCTTGGATTTTTTCTTCAGTGCTTTCTGCTTGAGAAATGCTGAGCATGTTCTTCCCTTTTGGTTTTCTAACTCAAATTCTCTGCATATTTCTTTATAATACTCTGTCTTTTCAAGCTGTCTTTTGAAATCTTCTGTTCAGCTCTTTTACTTTATCATTTCTTTTATTCATTTTAGCTATTCTATGTTCAAGAACAAGTTTCAAAGTCTCTTCTGACATCCATTTTGGTCTTTTCTTCTCCTTTAATGACCTTTTGCTTTCTTCATACATGATGTCCTTAATGTCATTCTACAATTTGTCTGGTCTTCGGTCATTAGTGTTTAATGCTTCAAATCTATTCTTGAGATGATCTCTAAATTCAGGTGGGGTACGCTCAGAGGTGTACTTTGGTTCTCATAGATTTGTTTTAATTTTCTTCAGTGTCAACTTCAACTTGCATATGAGCAATTGATATCGGTTCTGTGGTTGACCAAGGGAAGATTGATGACAAGGACCTTTCTCCAGAACCTATGGAGATAGAAAGCCTTCCCCTGGAGCTGACACCCTACATTTGGACTTCTAGCCTACTAGGGTATGAGAGAATAAGTGTTTGTTAAAGCCATCCAATTGTGGTATTCCTGTTGTAGCAGCACTACATAACTAAGACAAACATCATGTCTGGTAAAGTAGAGGGTCAGCGAAAAAAAGGAAGACCTTCGAGGAGATGGATTAACACAGTGGCTGCAACAATGGGCTTAAACAGCAACAATTGTGAGGAGTGCATAGGTCCCCATGAATCTGAACTGACTCGATGGTACCTGACAACAACATAGATTTTCTAAAAAATCAATTTGGCGGGGGTTTTTTTTTTTTTTTTTGGAGTGGGGGGAAGGTGAGGAAGGTTAGGGATGGAGGATTATGAAGGGCTGGCATTTCCGATATTCTTGAAATGGCTGAAATTACAGATGGCTTTATGCTCAAGCAAATGCACCCCTGCTCCTCACTCCCTCCTTCCACACTTAGCTATAGATCAGGTTTATTTTTCCCACTCTTGGAACTGGGAAAACAAGGAGATACAAAGTCCATGGGACAAGAAAAGAGGAAAGGAGAGGGTCAAATTCTGCAACAGAGAAAGGGGATGCTTATATCATAGTAGAAGCAAATCCAAGGCTGTCTTAGGAAATCAGGTAGAGTAAAATGGGTTCACTTGGCAAGGCCAGACATGCAAAGAGAACGGCAACCAAGTCAGGAGCCAGAATAAGCAAGAGCAACAGGGAATGTGTGATCAGGAATAGGTCAGGGCAGCGGTTAGCAAACTTTTTCTGTAAATAGCCAGATTATAAATATTTTAGACTTTTCGGTCCATACAGTCTCTTATTTCTTTTTCTGTAAAGAGCCAGACAGTAAATATTTTAGATTTCTTGGTCCATATAGTCTCTATTTCATTAGAGTAGCCATAGACAACAGAAAACAAATGAGTATGACTGTGTTTCAATTAACTATGTATGGACACTGAATTTGAATTTTCACATGTCAAGAAACCTTACTCTTTTTTTGATTTTTTCCCCACCCCTTTAAAAATGTAAAAAAGCACTTTTAGTATACATGCCCTACAAAAAGAGGCAGCAGGTCACATTTGGCCAATGGGTCATGGGTCAAGACAAGCCGTTCATACACAGTCTCACTTTTTTTGTGGTGTTATCTCTGTATGCTTTAAAGGGCACTTATGTTATGGTTGCAGAAGAACAAATTAGGACTCTGATTTATGAAATAAGTATTTTAAACTAAAATACTACTAACAGCAAATAACAATGATCATTATTTACGTAGATTTTACTATATTCCAGGCACTCTTCTTTATATATATTAACCCTTTAAACCTCAAAATTATCATATGAAGTAGGAACTCTTAATTCTCCATTGTTTATTTATTTTCATTGTGCTTAAAGTTTACAGTTCACGTTAGTTTCTCATACAAAAATTTACACACACATTGTTATGTGACCCTAGTTGCTCTCTGCATAATGTGACAGCACACTCCCCTTTCCACCCAGACTTCCCATGTCCATTCAACCAGCTCCTGTCTTTTTGCCTTCTCATCTTGTCTCCAGACAGGAGCTGCCCATTTAGTCTCATGTATCTACTTGAGCTAAGAAGCACTCTCTTCAAGAGTATCATTTTATGTCTTATATTCCAGTCTAATCTTTGTCTGAAGAGTTGTCTATGGGAATGGTTTCAGTTCTGAGCTAACAGAGTGTCTGGGGGCCGTGTCTTCCAGGGTCCCTGCAGTGGCAGTCAGACCATTAAGTCTGGTATTTTTACTAGAATTTGAGTTCTGCACCCCACTTTTCTCCTGCTCCATCAGGGACTCTATGTTGTGTTCCCTGCCAGGCGGTCATTGGGGTAGCCGGGTACCATCTAGTTCTTCTGGTCTCAGACTGATAGAGCCTCTGGTTTATGTGACCCCTTCTGTCTCTTGGGAAAATTTTCTGTCTTTGGTGTTCTTCATTCTCCTTTGCTTCAGGTGTGTTGGTACCAACTGATGCATCTTAGATGGCTGCTCACTACCTTTTAAGACCCCAGATGCTACCCACCCAAGTGGGATGCAGAACATTTTCTTAATACGCTTTCTTATGCCAATTGACCTAGATGTCCCCTGAAACCATGGTCCCCAGATCCCTGCCCCTGCTACTCTGTCCCTCCAAGTGTTTGGCTGTATTCAGGGAACTTCTTAGCTTTTGGTTTAGTCCAATTGTGCTGACTTCCCCTGTATTGTGTGTTGTCTTTCCCTTCACCTAAGATCATTTTTATCTACTAGCTGGTTAGTGAATACCCTTCTTCCTCCCTTCCCATCCCTATAACCATCAAATAATGTTTTCTTCTTTAAACCTTTTCTTGAGTTCTTATAATAGTCGTCTCATACGATATTTGTCCATTTGTGTCTAACTAATTTCATTCAGCATAATGCCTTCCAGATTCATCCATGTTATGAGACATTTTGAAGATTCATGGTTGTTCTTTATCATTGCATAGTATTCCATTCTGTGAATATACCATAATTTGTTTATCCATTCATCCCTTCATGGACACCTTGGTTGTTTACATCTTTTTGCTATTGGGCACAGTGCTGCAATAAACATGGGTGTGCATATATCTGTTTATGTGATGGCTCTTATTTCTCTAGGATATATTCCACGAGTGGGATTGCTGTTTCTAGCTTTTTAAGGAAGCGCCAAATCGATTTCCAAAGTGGTTGTACCATTTTACATTCCCACCAGCAGTGTTCCATTCTCTCCATAACCTCTCCTACATTTATTATTTTGTGTTTTTTGGATTAATGTTAACCTTGTTGTGGTGAGATGGTATCTCATTGTAGTTTTAATTTGCATTTCTTTAATGGCTAATGATCGTGAGCATTTTCCTCAGGTATCTGTTAGCCACCTGAATGTCTTCTTTGGTGAAGAGTTTGTTTGTATCCTTTGCCCAATTTTTAATTGGGTTATTTGACTTTCTGTTCTTGAGGTTTTGCAGTATCTTGTAGATATTAGAGCTTAGATGCTGATCAGATTTGTCATAGCGAAAAATTTTTTTCCAGGCTATGGGTTGTCTTTTTACTTTTCTGATGAGTCTTTGGATGAGCATAAGTGTTTGATTTTTAGGAGTTCTCAGTTATCTAGTTTCTCTTCTGGTGTTTGTGTATTGTTAGTAATGTTTTATACTCTGTTTATACCATGTATTAGGGCTCCTAGCATTGTTCCTATTTTTTCTTCCTTGATTTTTATCATTTTCAATTTTATATTTAGGTTTTTGATCCATTTTAAGTTAGTTTTTGTGGGTAGTGTGAGGTACAAGTCTTGTTTCATTTTTTTGCAGATGGATATCTAGTTATGCCAGCACCATTTGCTAAAGAGACTGTCTTTTCCCCAATTAAATGACTTTGGGTCTTTGTCAAATATCAGCTGCTCATAGGTGGATGAATTTATGTCTGGATTCTCAATTCTGTTCCATTGGTCTATGTATCTGTTGTACCAGTACCAGGCTGTTTTGACTACTGTGGCAGTATAATAGGTTCTAAAATCAGGTAGTGTGAGGCCTCCCACTTTGTTCTTCTTCTTCAGTAATGCTTTACTTATCTAGGGCCCCTTCCCTTTCTGTATGAAGTTGGTGATTTGTTTCTCCATCTCGCTAAAAAATGCCATTGGAATTTGGACCGAGATTGCATTGCATCTGTAGATTGCTTTGGGTAGAATAGACATTTTCACAACATTGAGTCTTCCCATCCATGAGCAATGCATGTTTTTCCACTTATGTAGGTATCTTTTGGTTTCTTACAGTAGTGTCATGTAATTTTCTTTGTGTAGGTGTTTTACTTCTCTGGTTAGATTTACTCCTAAGTATTTTACCTTCTTGGGGGCTATTGTAAATAGTATTGATTTGGTGATTTCCTCTTCGAAGTTCTCTTTGTTGGTGTAGAGGAATCTACCTGTTTTTTGTATGTTTATCTTGTATCCTGATATTTCGCAGAAATCTTCTATATTTCCAGTAGTTTTCTTGTGGATTCTTTTGGATTTTCTGTGTATAAGGTCATATCACCTGCAAATAGAGATACTTTTACTTCTTCTTTACCAATCTGGATGCCCTTTATTTCCTTCTGTAGCCTAATTGCTCTGCTTGGGACCTCCAGCACAATGTTGAATAAAAATGGTGTTAATACTCCCATTTTATAGATAAGAAAACTGAGGCAATGGACATAAGAATATGAAGATAATGATAGTTATCCACAAAACTTTGCAGTTCTGAAATCCTAAAAGTTTAGAAAATGGAAACACTTGTATTATAAAATGTGACTTGATCTGAACTCATGTGATGGCAAAAGCCTCCCTGAATTGACTTGTGGCAATTTATTGCCGTTATTTTTTCCATTTAGGGTGAACATTCATATATTTCATTGTAGAAATACTAATTTGCTGTCCCAGATGCTGTTGGATATCTGAATAGTTGATATACAAACAGTATTACTTTTCTAAGCCTTAACAAATTCTGACCTTTCAAACACACCTGGCACATGAGTGTTGTATAATGAGTTGTATACCTCTTTTGACTTCACATTCTCTCCCAGAGTATGAATTGACTCTCATCAATAATAACGTGGTCTAATAAAAAGAAAATGAGGTTAATAGGAGATCTTGGTTGTAAGTTAGCCTCTGCTACTAATTAGTTGAGAATCTTGGAAAATTGACTTCATCTTCTCTGGGTTTCAGTTTCCTCATCTGGACCAGGGGTTGTAAACTCAAATGCCCACAGGGCCAGGCAAGGCTCAAAAATGTGAGAAGCAGAGCAGCTGTACCCTGTGAGTACCAGATACTGCACTGCAGCAAACTGGAAAGTACAGCCCTGATTCTACCATATGGGCATGCGGGGCCCAGGTCTTCTTAAAAAGTATCTTTTGAGGAAAAGCAGGAATTGATTTTCATGTGAATTGACCTAAATTAAAACACACACACAACAGCAACAATTATGAAGGCAATACAAAACAGGTCTGCAGGCTAGAGGAGATATACATGCTATAACCCCCAACTGGCTGATGGGCTGCAATAATGTCTTACATTACATTCAGACAAATCCCATTCCCTTCTGGAGTCACTTATAGCTGAAAATGACTTGTCCTTCTCTAAACTCTTAAAAACAAAACAAAACTACTTGCTGTTGAGTCAATTCTGACTCATAGTGACCCTATAGAACAGAGTAGAACTGCCTTATAGGGTTTCCAAGGAGTGGGTGCTGGATTTGAACTGCGGAGCTTTTGGTTAACACCCAAATGCTTAACCACTGTGCCATCAGGGCCCTCTAACATATACATATTCCGCTCAGCCAGCTCTTGGCATGGGTTACCTTCCATTTTTAGTTATCTTTTCATCTCTCAATTGTCTTTTATTCCTAACTAGATTATAAGATCCTTGAGGGTGGCAAGAGGATGGATCTCTGAGTTTCTGTAACAATGGGCATCGTGCCTTGTGCCTCGAACACAGCAAGGGCTTAACGAAAACATTTGGACTATAAATAGGTATGACTAAATCAGAACAGCCCCAAGTCTGAGTTACTTGGATTCCTTATTGCTAGTAGGAGACATTGGGATAAAGTAGCCCCAATATGGGTTTTGGAATCCAGCAGACCTAAATCATAATGCTAGTTTCTTTGCTTTTAACCTATATTACCTCTTACTTCATAAGTTCTCTGAGAATTAATTTCCTCATTGTTAATATATATGGTCAACAACTCATGGTCAACAATACCTAGAGCACTGGTAAGAATGTACCCTGTCATTTTGCGGATTAGATGAAATAAAGTATAAAATATGCAACATAGAAGAGGTATCAATAACTGCTAATTCTCTTCCTTGCTTATGTGGTTAAGGAAATATGGAAAACCTCTTACAGAAGATTGAGGACTACTCCTTACATGGCTGTTCAGCATCGACATTAAATTACATCCCCAGGAGTCAGACATACCTTGCCATAGCTTAAAACACCATCTATCTTTACAATGCGTCTTACATGATTTAAAATCCACTATTGGTGGCACAATGGTTAAGTACTCAACTGCTAACCAAGAGGTCATCAGTTCGAACCCATCAGCCATTCTGCAAGAGAAAGATGTGGCAGTCTGCTTCCACAAAGATTTTCAGCCTTGAAAACCCTAGGGGGCAGTTGTATTCTGTCTTTTAGGGTCACTTTCAGCGGATGGCTTACTCAGTTGCCTTGGAAAATCACTCTTTTTTTTTTTTTCAGCAATCAAAATACCTCTTAAATGTGTGGCCTGTGGTAAGAAGATATTTATAGCTTCAAAAAAAAAAATAGTTTGAAGCAAACTTGGCAAAGCATAAAACGTGTGCTTGTCCACAGATACATCGGAGCAATTACTCAGGATGTGGTCCCTAGGATTATTTTATGCAAATCTAATGAATATCTAAAATAAGAAGTCCCATTGAAAAACATGTATACTGTGGCAGATAAGAAGATTCCGACTCATAGGAACCCGACAGGTCACAGTGGAACTACCCCATAGGTTTTCCAAGGCTGTAACCTTTAAGGAAGCAGACTGCCACATCTTTCTCCCATAGAGCGGCTGGTGGGTTCAAACCACTGATTTCCTGGTAGCAGGCAAGTGCTTAACCCCTGTGCCACCAGTGCTCCTTGACTGTGATATAAAGGAGACTATAAATAGGACTCCAACAATACCATGGGCTGTTAATTTTAGAATCTCAGTATAGAAAAGAACTATAAAAGCCATCTAGTTCAGCTCTTACTCTACAACTTCCTGATGATCATCCTAGGGCTGCTTGAAAACTTGCAACTTGAGGGGAAACTCCCACCTTTCTGTGAGGACCTTTGCATTTGCAAAAGCAATAACGAAGCATTCATCACACTGAGTCCGAATCAGCTTCCTTAGAGCTGCTTCTTACTGTCTCTTCAGTCTGGTCTCTGTAGATGGACAGGATAGTTTAATGTGTGAGCATCTATATTTGTATGCACATGTATTCAATATCCTATTGCGTTCTGGAATTATTTGCGATATACAGAATAAGACTTTACCCTTTTTTACACGACTTAGGTGTCATCTTGATGGCAAAGCTATGTGTTGTGCCTTGTTTTAGAATGCCTAAAATAGCCACAATGTCCTGTGCACAACTTCATCTCAACAAGTATTATTCATTAATCATGTAGTTTACCCTCTTCACGGGATCAACAATGTAAAGGGGAAAAAATTCAGTTCTGACAATTCTAGTGTACCTTACTGTAATTCAGTGATTACTCCAGCTATAGTAATCTATATATTTGTTCATGGGTGTATGTGGCTTATGCTTTGTCATTTTTAGAAAGAAATTATACATTTATTATATAGTTCTGCCTGTGATAATTAGAAGATCAAATGCAATTGTATCTCACAACCATTAGGGGGAAACAACCCTTTCTCCTACAACAAGGACTGGCAAGAACTTTTCTGTAAAGGCCTAGATAAGTACAGTCAAACCTGAAAAAGCTGAAACCTGTGTAAAGCGAAAACCTGTCAGAGAAGAATAACTAAAATATTTTCCACTAAAACGTGTGATAGAAAAGTGGTAAGACTTCACCATGTCAAAGGTGGAAAACTTTCAAGGCCGAGAAAAACAAGGCAGTTTCATGAGTTCTGGCTCTCACGTGTTTCACTGTATATGTTATAGGCTTGCTTTGGTGACCACATGATCTCTGTTGCAACCACTCAATCCTGCCATTGTAGCGAGAAAGTAGCCCCAGAAAATATGTAAACAAATAGGTATAGCTATCTTTCAAAAAAACTTTATAAACAAAAGTAGGTGGTTGCCTGGATTTGGCCCCCTGGCCATTATTTGCTGACTCTTCTCCCACAGTATGGTGGAATGGGAAGACGGTTGGCTTGGAGTCAGAAGAATGCAGTTGTAGCTGTGATCCTGTGTCTAGCTACCTGTGTAATGGCAAGCAATCATTTTACGATTTTGGGCTTAAGGCTTCATCTCTAAATGGAGCAAATTAGATAACTTTTAATGAAACTTCTTTTTTAAAACATCCATGAGTCATTTCTCAAAACCTTTCAAACAGTAGTGGCTATTGAATTATTCAGGGTATATTCAGAAATGCTTATCAAGGCTTTCCTTAAGACTGACTAATGGGGTTCCCAAAGGAGCTTCCTGAAAACCAGTCACCAACGTAGGCGACAGGAAGGGCAGAAAATTTCTCTTTCCTTTGGAAGTGACAGGGACTGCCCTTTGGTGCTCTTCTCAATAACACCAATCTGGGGTTGCCAGATTTAGCAAGTGAAATTATTTGTTTGTCTGAAATTTAAATTTAACTGTGCATCCTGTATTTTATCTGGCTGCCCTACTCAAATTCCTTACTTTGAGAAAGGAGTTGGACTGTGGGCATATTTATGTATGTATTTTCACATATATGACCTCATTATGTCCTCACAGCATCCCACCTGTTGGCCATAGGGAGCATTACTCTCATTCTAAACAGAAAAAAACTGAAATGCAGAGACTTGCAAAGTATCCAAGTTCAGATGGTTAGTGACAAATAGATCTGAATATTCCCTAGTAACTTCAGAAAGATACAAATATTTAATTCATTATGGAATTACCATTTACTTTGTACAGTAGGCACTTATAAAGACATTCCTGTCAGATGTAGAAAACTTCAATTATCCTTCTGTTTTGCCTACACAGTGCCAATATTTATAGCTATTTTCTAAAACAGTATTCAGATGAGTCATCACAGAGACAGTCTTTAACTGTCACTGCACGACTTATTGACTGAAACAATGAATTTTCCTTCTTTTGGAGAAGGGGAAATTTTTTAATCAACTGAAGTACGGAAAATATTTAATAATTTCATAAGACATTATAAGACATTAAAATTTAGATCTGAAAATAAAAAATCCAAAATTAGGTATGGAGTGTGTTGCCCTAAAAGACATCCTAATAGATAAACTTGTTTCTCTCAGAAGATAAAGCAGATGATGAAAAGACATTTTAAATATGTCACTGACCTAAATATTCAATAATGTTTATGTGAAGACAATCCAGTTTTCCTTGAGGTAAATGTAATTACTTGAGGCAACATCAGTTTCAGGAATACTCATCCATGATTAAGAAAACAGTCAGTCATCAAATTGAACTAAACAAGGGTATGGAGAAGAATTACTGTCTTAATAATCTAAGAAACACATTTGCCTCAAAAAATATCAGCATCAGCCAAGGCTATAAGCTACAAAACTGTCAAAACAAGCCAAACATTAGATGGGGTGAATATGGTAACAACCCTATTAAACAACATCTATTCTGCTTAGGTTTAATAACAAACATTGATCCCTGGAATCTAGGCATTAAATTTAGATATTTCTTCAGGAAAAAATTCTGCCTTCTGGAATACTTCGCTGGACAAAACGTGTTGGAAGTCTTGACACTAACATGTCTAGGAGTTCTTTGTCCTGTTCCTCAACTGTGAGGGCTCAAATACCTTGTTGGTCTAATTTCTGATTTCTGCTTCTCAGAAGAGAGAAAAGGCTTGCCAGTTTGGTCATTTATTTCTTGGAAATAGTCATCAGAAGGTATAGAGTGTGACTTTCTCTTAGAAATACAATCTCACTTTACTGGGTCTTAGTTTTCTCTAGTGGAGAGAGCTCTGAAGGGTCCTCGTAGCCACTTTGGGGTGGGGCTGAGAACTAGAGGATTAATGAAATCCTTGGCCCATAGCACTGTCTCTGTGTCTGCTTTACATACTAAGAGTACAGATAACATTGAATTTAAATGTGGACTTCCAAGCTTAGAAAAAATGTTTGAAAAAGTGGTGACAAGATGGGCTGGCTCTAAACAGCATGAGCCCAAATCTACTAGCAAAATATTTAAAAAGACTCTCCCCAGATTCATTGGAGGAATTAATTATTAGAGGAGGGGGAAAGGAATTGATTTTTATTCAGTATCTACTATATCCTAGGCTATTGACAAACATATTAGGAGGAAGGAAAATTCTCAGACATCCCTCCACCAAAAAAGAAAAAAACAAACCCACTGCTATGAGTCAATTTTGACTCATAGCAACCTCATAGGGTTTCCTAGGCTGTAAACCTCTACAGAGGCAGACTGCCACATATTTCTCCTAAGGAGCTGAGGAGCTGCTGGTGGTTTCGAACCACCAACCTTTCAGTTAGCAGTCCTGTGCCACCAGGACTCAGACATAATAAATCTACAACCGGCTACTCATTAAATCAAGCCACCTATGAATATCTTTTATTGGCAGTAACCACAAAAGTGAAAACAAAGTATTCCCAGAAACTGGTCTGAAGCTGACTTTGCTGACTAGCTTAGGGGTTCTTTGGACTTTTTTCTATTTGCTTAAGACTGGCTCAAGTAGTATTAAAGCCATAATTAGAGATAAGGTCATTCAGATTTCCAGAACTTCACATGGGTGTTCATGCTAATAGGTAGTAAAATTTGTAGGTATGATTAATTAACCACTGAAGAGGAAATCATTAAACTCAAACTATGCTTGCTTTTTTTCCTTAAGCCAATACTAAAATCACTTCACATTACTCCCTTTATTGCCAATTTCTGGGTGTGGTAGAGTAGCTAGATGTTCACCAATACCATTTCCTCTTCCTGGGTGCATAGGAAGAGTACATTTCCAGTCTCACTTGCAATTAGATTGGGATCATGGGACCAGCTCTGGCCAATGGAATGGCATGGCCCTATAAGCTCCCATGAGGCCCTGAACTTTTTCTTTCCACTAATGGGAAGTAAAAGGATCCCTGGTGGCACAGTGGTTAAAGCACTCAGCTGCTAACCAAAGTGTTGGTGGTTCAAACCCACCAGCTGCTCCTCAGAAGAAAGACATGGCAATCTGCTTCAGTAAAGGTTATAGCCTTGGAAGCCCTACGGGGCAGTTCTACTTTGTCCTGTAGGGACGCTATAAGTCCGAATCGACTTGACGGCAATGGATTGACTAGAAGTGAAAGACTCCAAGATGGGTTTCCCTCCCCGCAAAAAGAACTCGGATACCTGCATTCCCATTTGAAAGTTAACCTCCTAATCCACACACAGCTGTAATGTAAGCAAGAAGTAAATCTTTGCTGTGTTAAGCCATTGAGATTTTGGGATTGTTTGTTATAACAGCTTACCTGCATTACCTGGACATCAAAGGGGCCAGTACTCTGACTCACCTTAGCATGGCTCATTATAACTGAAGATAGTTTTGGATCCAAAATTTCCAAACAAATCATCAAACAAAAGGAGCATTGAAGAATCGGTTAGCAGTGAGTGCCGGCAACAGAGATTATTTAATGTGGGAAAAACAAACAGAGTGAAGTTGGGAACTGAGGAAGCTGACTGCTGGCAAATCAAAGGCAGAAATAGCAGGGGTCAAGCAGAAGTTGGAGAACATACCCTGAAAGTGGCTTTCTTGTTAGGCTGGGAAAGCAGGACTCTCTCTAGAAGGGAGGAGAGCCCTGAGGACTTTCCTGACTGTACCTGCTGTTTCTCTCCCTGATATTGGCTAGAGGGTGAGATCCTGTAGAGTTAGGCCAATTGAAATGCACACTATAGTCCAAAACTGAGGCCTCAACATTAGCTCAGAATTCCAAAGTTACCATGAAACTGGAGTGAGTAAATCTTAAACCCAGTTTTTTGTAACAAAAGCAATATTAGTTATAAATCCCTGCAGCCTGAATGTATTTACATATTTCACTTCTCAAACACTCTTGCTTCTCTCCAATTTTAGAAACTAAATGCAAAACTTTCTTCTATGAAAGCTTCCTCACCTGGTGATGGTCAGCAACAGCAAATTAAAACCTAGAATGTTTTGGCAAGCACATGCAAAAGAGATGTGAATTCTTCAATTAAAGCCTACTCTCTAAAGGAAAATTGAACAGTACCTCTAGCTGTTGCAATTAAACTGGTTTTCTCTAGATCTTAGGTGGTGATTCCTGTTGACAGATTAAGCACACAGGAGGGGGAAATAATAGAAATGGGAAAGAGAAGTGACCAATGTGAGTAAATATACATTTGGAAGATTTCTACTTAATTCTTTGAATGAGCTTTGAGTTTGAGATCTCAGAATCTCTTGGGAAATCAGCCACACTGCATTTGTTTCACTGCTTCTACCTGCATATTGAATGAAATAGTACCAGCTCAATACAAATTTATGCTCTGCTGATCCTAACTAAGGGGAGCAGAGTGGAAATCTAAGGCCTCGGCCTGTCAAACCCTACTGTAAATTCTAAAGTGAGGAGAGACCTCGTCGTGGTCTCCCCTTCTTAAGGGAACTATAGACATTTTCTTAAGCTTCAAAGATGTAATAGTTTCTTTATAATTTTTCTAGCAAGAAATTGATCACATTTATGCAGAGCAAGTAAAATCTATTTATATTCAAAATATAATAATGGCTAGATCATGGAGCCGTGGATCTCTATGTAGCCATATGACATTGAGTTAGTGCCTCTGTACCTAACCTTCATAGGCTAAGCATTCATTGTGAGGGTAACCTCACCAAAAGTTGAAGTCAAAGCATCAAACACCTTAAGAACCTAAAGAAAAAAAGGAGAAAAAACTGAGACAAGGAGATAGAAGTTAAGACATAGACCCTGTTGCCATTGAGTCGATTCCGACTCATAGTGACCCTATAGGACAGAGTAGAACTGCCCCATTGAGTTTCCAAGAAGTGCGTAGTGGATTCAAAACGCCAACGTTTTGGTTAGCAGCCATAGCTCTTAACCACTACGGCACCAGGGTTTCCAAGACATAGAGAAGGGCAATAAAGCCTTCATCCGGCTTCTTTAGCACATGGCTATGGCTCAAACCTCAGAAATTCATCAGTAGCAACAGTCACCGTCCTCTCCTTAGAACTACTATTGTCCTTTGTACCAACAAAAAGCCCCTATTTCCAGTTTTATTACAATTTTCTGTCTACTTGGCTTTTCCCCTTCTCACTGAGAGACACCCTAGGATGGTCCTGTGTCCCATCATCTTGGTATCTCCTGCAGTAGTTAGTGGTACCTCCCACTAGCATTTTTCTGCACAAAAAGTGTTTATGGAATTCAACAGAAGCATTGAATTTCTTCCAAATACTTGACACAAAAAGTGACCTTTTTTTTTTTAAGGTTAATTTATTCTTTTGTCATTTACTGGGTGCCTAGAATTCACTCATGAGAGAATCCTCTTCAACTTTTTTTTCCTCCAGAGAAATATTGGTTTCCTTCCATATATTCCCTGACCCCACAAGAATGAAAAGAAGTGAGGGGGAAGTCAGTAGGATGTTAAAAAAAAGAAAAAAAGATTGCTATTCTTGATGGAGAGCTTGTGGCTTCTAAAACGGATTCTAAATAAAAGTAAGAAACAGACAATAGTTACTTTGACATACATTTCCTCGTCTGTACCTCTCTCCTTCCCCTTTATTGTCCTATCCAAGCTCACCAAGGCCTCTGCGTAGAATTCCCCTCCATCCCATATGAAGCCCCATATGCCTATTCTAACACATGTATGTCTTGCTTCATAATTACTCCTTCCCTAAATCAAAGCTCTAATTTTCTTTAGGCATCTCAGCAAGGATAGAATGAAAGCTGATTAGAATGAAACCTAATTAAACTAATTCACATTAAGTTTATGACTATCTCCCCACATACTCCTTAACCTGCTCAGGAATGTTTTCTTATTAAGTCTAATTAGTGAAATCTCAGTCACTGTGAAGGAAATATCTTGGAATAGGAAGGCATCCTCTCTCTTCCATGAAAGAGAAAGCCAAAAACCCCAGTCTCTGAATCCATCCCCACCATGGTTCCCCAGGTCTATCCCTGCTAAAAATGAGTGAACCATCTCCCCATTCACTATCACCAACTTCCTGAATCAAGATAAATGAGCACTCTTGATCATAATTTTGTCTTTCATAGTGAAAGGGTTTGGAATGGCAAATCTGGGGTGCTAATCCATAAACCAAGTTACAGCAGAACCTCTTTGTCCACCAAGTATCAGCTCTCAGTATTTGCAGCTGTCAACAAATATTATACTAATAGCTATCAAACTTGGTGGATAAGAAACACCTGGAGGGCTTGTTAAACCATAGATCGCTGGCTCCACCTCCAGAGTTTCTCATTTAGTAGTTTTGAGTGGTACTGAAAATTCACATTTCTAACAAGCTCCCAGTTGATGCTGATGCTGCTGGTTCAAGATGACACATTACAAACCACTGCGTTATGCTAAGTACATATTTAATGTACTCACTATAATCTTTAGGGCAGGGATGGATTATCTAATAGGCAAGGTAAGCATGGTCCTTACCTTGCTTACCAGGTCATCCGCAGTGAATAATTTCCCATTTTTTTTTTCACCACATCAAAGATTCTGCTTCTAGGAGAGTGATGACATGTCATGGGTTTGTTAACCAATGTCCTAAAAGAATACATGTACTAATTGTTTAATGAGAAGCTAGTTTGTTCTATAAACCTTCATCTAAAGTACAATAAAAAAAATCTAAAAAAAATAAAAAGACTCTGCTTCTAGGTACCACTGGCATCTGTCTCTTTCCCAATCCCACAGCACCTTCCTACAGAATCAAAGCCTCTTTTCAAATTTATAATCCCTGACAGGGGCAGATGACCCAGCAAGCAAGGTAAACATGGGCTTACTTGTGCTTACTCACTAACCTGTAGTGAACAATTTCACATGGGTTTCGCCACATCCTTGTAAAATAATTCACTACAGATTAGTAAGTAAGCACAAGTAAGCCTGTGCTTACCTTGCTTACTGGGTTATTGTCATGCATTGAATTAAACCCGTTGCTGCTGAGTCAATTTCGACTCATAGCAACCCTACAGGACAGAGTAAAACTGCCCCATAGTGTTTCCAAGGAGCACCTGGTGGATTCAAACTGCCAACCTTTTGGTTAGCAGCCATAGCTCTTAACTACTATGCCATCAGGATTTCTGTGGACTGAATTATGTCCCCTGGAAAATGTGCATATCAATTTGGCAGGGCCATGATTCCCAGTATTGTGTAGTTGTCCTCCATTTTGTGATGTAATTTTATGTTAAAGAGGATTAGGGTGGGATTGTAACACCCTTACAAAGGTTACATCCCTGATCCAACATAAAGGGAGTTTCCCTGGGGTGTGGCCTGCACCACCTTTTATCTTATAAGAAATAAAAGGAAAAGGGAGCAGGCAGAGAGTGGGGGGGCCTCATACCACCAAGAAAGCAGTGCTGGGAGCAGAGCCCATCCCTTGGACTTGGTGTCCCTGCGCAAAGAAGCTCCTAGTTCAGGGAAAGATTGATGAGAAGGCCAACAGAGAGAGGAAGCCTTTCCCTGGAGCTGACACTCTGAATTTGGACTTTTAGTCTCTTTACTGTGAAGAAATAAATTTCTCTTTGTTAAAGCCATCCACTTGTGGTATTTCTGTTATAGCAGCACTAAATAAGTAAGAGAGTTATCCACCCCTGAAATGTGTCTGGCTGCTAACTGAAAGATTAGAGGTTCAGTCCACCCAGAGGCACCTCAGAAGAAAAGCCTGGTGACTTACTTCCAAACCATTGGCTATTGAGAACACTAGGGAGCATAGTTCTACTCTGACACACATGGGCATCTGCCATGAATTACAATCAATTCGATATCAACTAGTGGTGGTAAGAGAAAAAGGGTGAGAAACTGCCTTATTCACTTCCCATTCCCTTCTCCTTCTTTCCTTCTTCTTTCTGCCTCTGAGAGAGGAAGCTGATGGGTCAGATTTTATACAGAATTGGCCTGTATTTATAATGAGCAAGGTACTGCAAGAAAAGGTTTTGTAGAATGTGAACCCTCTGTTTTACCTTATGTTGTCCCCATGTTGAGGGACTCATCTCTTCTCTTGCAGCTCCCTTTTGTTGCTCCTTTTGTTCTCTCCTCTTTATGCATGCCTAAGCAGTCTCTTGTGCCTTTCTATTAACAAAGGAGGTAAGATTTCAAGATCTGGACTTGGGAGGAGGAAGCTATATAGTGCTTCCTCATCAGTCTTTTTGCTGGTATATGTGTTCCAACCCTGCTTTAATAGAGAGAGCTTTGGTATTAATGAAAATTGAGCAGTGGTCTAATTACTAAAAAATCTATGGTACAGGGCAAAAGGTAGACAAGTTTACAAGAGCAAAGAGAAGGCATTTGTTCTGTTTGTGCAACCAAAGTGTACAAAGAGTACTGAGCATAGTACTATCTTTCCTCCAGCAACCTGGTCACAGACTTACGTTGGGCTCTCCCAGAAGCAGACCCTAAGTTAGAATTTAGTGTAAGTACCTTATTTGGGCCCTCACATGTCTGTCAGTTTGTCATACTCTGGGGGCTTGTGTGTTGCTGTGATGCTGGAAGCTATACTACTGGTATTCAAATACCACCAGGGTCACCCATGGTGGACAGGTTTCAGCTGAGCTTCCAGACTAAGGCAGACTAGAAAGAAGGACCTAGTGTTCTACCTCTGAAAAGAATTAACCAGTGAAAACCTACTGGACAGCAGCAAAACATTGTCTAATATAGTGCCAGAAGATGAGCCCCTCAGGTTGGAAGGCACTCAAAAGACAACTGGGGAAGATCTGCCTCCTCAAAGTAGAGTCAACCTTAATGTCATGGATGGAGCCAAGCTTTTGGGACCTTCATTTGCTGATGTGGCACGACTCAAAATGAGAAGATACAGCTGCAAACATCCATAATAATTGGAACCTAGGATGTACAAAGTATGAATCTAGGAAAATTGGAAATCATCAAAAATGAGATGGAATGCATAAACATCGACATGCTAGTCATTAGTGGGCTGAAATGGGCTGATATTTGTCATTTTGAATCGGACAATCATATGATCTATGGTGCTGGGAATGACAGCTTGAAGAGGAATGGCATTGCATTCATTTCAAAAAGAACATTTCAAAACCTATCCTGATGTACAACACTGTCAGCGATAGGATAATATCCATATACCTACAAGGAAGACCAGTTAATACAATTATTATTTAAATTTATGTACCAACCACTAATGCCAAAGATGAAGAAATTGAAGATTTTTACCAACTTCTGCAGTCTGAAATTGATCAAACATGCAATCAGGATACACTGATAATTACTGGTGATTGGAATGTGAAAGTTGGAAACAAAGAAGAAGGATTGGTAGTTGGAAAATATGACCTTGGTGATAGAAACAATGCTGGAGATCACATGATTGAATTTTGCAAAACCAATAACTTTGTAATTGCAAATACCTTTTTTCACCAACATAAATGGCAACCATACACATGGACCTCGCCAACAGAATACACAATAATCAAATCGACTACATCTGTGGAAAGAGACAACAGAAAAGCTCAATATCATCAGTCAGAACAAGGCCAGGGGCCTAATGTGGATCAGACCATCAATTACTCATACACAAGTTCAAGTTAAAACTGAAGAAAATTAGAACAAGTCCACAAGAGCCAAAGTACCATTTTGAGTATATCCCACCTGAATTCAGAGACCATCTCAAGAACAGATTTGACAAATTGAACACTAATGACCGAAGACCAGACAAGTTGTGGAATGACAGGAAGGACATGGTATGTAAAGAAACAAAGAGATCATTAAAAGATAGGAGAGAAAGAAAAAACCTAAAAGGATATCAGAAGAGACTCTGAAACCTGCTCTTGAATGCTGAGTAGTTAAAGCAAAAGGAAAAAATGATGAAGTAAAAGTACTGAACAGAATTCAAAGGGCAGCTTGAGAAGACAAAGTAAAGTATTATGATGAAATGTGCAAAGACCTGGAGCTAGAAAACCAGAAGGGAAGAACATGCTCAGCATTTCTCAAGCTGAAAGAACTGAAGGAAAAATTCAAGCCTTGAGCTGCAATACTGAAGGATTCTACAGCAAAAATATTAAACGATTCAGGAAGCATCAAAAGAAGATGGAAGGAATACAGAGTCACTATACCAAAAAGAATTGATTGGAGTTCAACTATTTCAGGAGGTAACGTGATCAGGAACCGATGGTACTGAAGGAAGAAGTCCAAGCTCCACTGAAGGCACTGGTGAAAAACAAGGCTCCGGGAATTGATGGAATACCGAATGAGATTTTTCAACAAATGGATGCAGCACTGAAAGTGCTCACTTGTCTATGCTAAGAAATTTGGAAGACTGACTGGAAGAGATCCATGTTTATGCCTATTCCCAAGACAGATGATTCACCTGAAGGAGGAAATTATCAAACAATATCATTAATATCATATGCAAGCAAAATTTTGCTGAAGATCATTCAAAAGCAGCTGCAGCAGCATATCAAGAGTGAACTGCCAGAAATTCAAGCCAGATTTAGAAGAGGACATGGAACAAGGGATATCATTGCTAATGACAGATGGATCCTAGCTGAAAGCAAAGAATACCAGAAAGATGTTTACGTGTGCTTTATTGATTATGCTAAGGCCCTTGACTGTGTGGACCATAACAAATCATGGATAACATTGCTGTAAATGGGAATTCCAGAACACTTAATTGTGCTCATGAGGAATCTGTACATGGATCAAGAGGCAGTTGTTCAAACAGGACAAGGGGATACTGCATGGGATTTAAAGTCATGAAAGCTGTGTGTCAGGGATGTATCCTTTCACCACACCTATTTAATCTGTATGCTGAGCAAATAATCTGAGAACCTGGACTATATGAAGAAGAATGGGATATCAGGATTAGAGGAAGACTCATTAACAACCTGTGTTAGGCAGATGACACAACGTTTCTTGCTGAAAGTGAAGAGGACTTGAAGCACCTATTGAAGAAGACCACAGCCTTCAGTATGGATTGCACCTCAACATAAAGAAAACTAAAATCCTCACAAGTGGACCAAAAAGCAATGTCATGATAAAAGAAGAAAAGATTGAGGCTGTCAAGGATTTCATTTTACTTGGATCCATAATTAAAATCCATGGAAGCAGCAGTCAAGAAATCAAAAGACACATTGCATTGGGCAAATGGGCTGCAAGAGATCTCTTTAAAGTGTTTGAAAAGCAAAGATGTCACCCTGTGGACTAAGGTGCGCCTGACCCAAGCCATGGTGTTTTCAATCGCATCATATGCATGTGAAAACTGGACTGAATAAGGAAGACCAAAGAAGAATTGATACCTTTGAATTGTGGTGTTAGAGAAGAATATTGAATATACCATGGACTGCCAACTGAACGAACAAATCTGTCTCAGAAGAAGTACAACTAGAATGTTCCTTGGAAGCAAGGATGTCAAGGCTGCATCTCACATACTTTGGACATGTGGTCAAGATGGATCAGTCTCTGGAGAAGGACATCATGCTTGGTAAAGCAGAGGGTCAGAGAGAAAAAGGAAGACCCTCAACAAGATGGATTGACATAGTGGCTGAAAGAATAGGCTCCAGTATAGCAACAATTGTGAGGATGGCACAGGATCAGGCAGTGTTTCGTTCTGTTGTGCATAGGGTTGCTATGAGTCAGAAGAGACTCAATGGCACCTAACAACAACAGCAACTTTATTTAGGAGGTAATCCCAGAAAAAAAAAAAAAAAAAGGAAAAGGATTTGGAAAGTGAGAAAGTGAAATGAAGGAAGCCAAAATAAGGAAGTTATCCCCTTGGGGGAGTGAGGCTTTGTTCTGGGCCACAGGAAAATGGTTTAAACACATCTCAGAGCTGCCCCACTCAAGTGCAAGAAAACTGGGGACTATATCTACCAATTCCCTCCAGTTGTTAGTTGAAGGTCACTCCCAGGATGTTAACTCCTTGACATTTCTGGCCTGCCTCTGATGGACCTTCCATGCTCCTATAGCCAGAGAAATAATGCACAAATGTTTCAAGCAATGGAGGGTTTCCAGGGGATGTAGCCAGAGTACCAACAGACTCTACTACAGTCATTTTAGGGACTTCTCCTCTTTTATTTTTTAGTTGTCACAAAATTCTTTGGTGTCAATAGTAAAAATTTCCCATTGAAATCAAAACTGATATTTCAGATTCATGCCTTTCAATTTTTATTTCTGATCTTGGCTCTATTCTAACCTGTCTTTAGATTGACTATCAACATCTTGAGAGCAAATACATGTAGGAATAAATTTATTCTGAAAAATCCAACACTACTTATGCAAAGATGTCTCCAAAGCCTTGTTAATTAGTTCTATAAAACAGTTAATGCAGAGCAGTATGTACAATACTGTCCAAATACATACTGACTGTGAGCAAAATATATCAAATATCCACTTTTGAATTTTGTCTAGACATGGCTACAGAACTAAAATCTTTCAGTTTATCAGCTTGAAGCACCAAATATTAATAAATCTCTGTCATCAATACAATAATAATACATACTATTTTGTAGCAGTACATATCAAAAAAGAACCTCAAAATAAATTTTTTAAAAAATAAAATCTCAATAAAGCTATTTTTTCAAGTTAAACACCTGCCAAAGTATAAATGAATGGTTAGTTTGGTATTAATTTACTAGAGAAATGACAGAAAAGAAAACAGGACAAAATTGATAATCCTGTTGGCAAGGACCAACTACTAACCAGATGATTTAGTGTTCAGGGAAACCCAAATATACAGAACTATGATTTTTCCATTTGTTTCCTGTTCACATACTACAAATAAGTTATTTTAACCAGTTTAGAAGTAAGACATGAGTGTTTTATTATAATAATCAATTAAATGGCTTCATGTTTTAATGAATTTAATCAAATAGATTATTTGCCTTTGTAGACACCGAGCAGTTCTCGTAATGTAGCATGTAGCAAAACAAAGTTCAGCCTCTAAAATAATGGCTGTTTATATGTAGATTGGAATCCCTTTATGGTGCAGTGGTTAACGTGCTAGGCTACTAAGTGACAGGATAGATGTTCCAGTCCACCCAGAGGTGCCTCAGAAGAAAGGTTTGGTGATCTACTTCTGAAAAATCAACCACTGAAAACCCTTTGGAGCACTCTTGTACTCTGACACACTTGAGGTTGCCATGAGTAAAAATTGACTGGACAGTGACTGTTTTTTGTTGTTTGTTTTTGTCTATGGATTATAATCATTAAACAAACAAACAAAACTCAATCTAGCAGAGAGGTAGGGCCAAGGTGGCTCACTTCCAGTGAGCCCTCTTGGAACAAAAACCTGAAAAAACAAGTGAAATGAGTATAGTGATGACGAGCTAGGAGCCCTGAACATCAAAGGCAAAGTTTGAGAATGAACTGAGAGGCAGGGGGAGGAAGAGACAGTTTAGAAGCAGAGAGGAGTTACCAGACCTGAATCACCGGGAGCCCTCAGGCACCATTCCCGGGAGCTGCTGTGGCGGGCTGATAGTAGCGTTTGGCCAGTTTCCTCAGGGTGTAGAAGCCAGCCACATAGCCTACTCACACCTCTGAAACCAGAGAAGAATGGTGCTCTCAGCAAAAGCTAAGTACTTGCGTATATTTTACCACACCCTTTGCCCCCAGGCTGGCTTCAGCAGCTATTGATTTCCCTGGGCCTGAAACAGTCCCTGTTGAGCACCTAGAGCCATCCTCCTGGCCCTGGAGAAGGAATAAATTCGCAACTGGGGGAAAGAAAATTTGCCAGCTCCACTAACCGGAGGAGCCCAGGACAGAAGCAGCTCTTGCCCAGTCATAAACAGTCCACGGACTTTGAGTACCTTTCCCCCCTGCATGGACCTGTGTGGGCCTATTTCAGGAGAATAGGCCCTTGCTGGCAGACTACGACTGTTTCAGCTGTGCAGTGGAGAGGTGGGTGTTGATGTTTCACACCACTTTGCCTACTAAATGGGGTCCTCGCCTACCCACATCAGGGGCCTAAGGAATGGTGGCTCCACTCAGGTCACCCAGCCAGCCACAATGGGGGTCCAAAGATAACTGGTACCTCCCAGTCCATACAACCAAAAACATTGGGTGCCCCATGGTCTGTCTGCAGAACCCACCAACCTGTATGCTCTAGGGAAGAGAGGCACACTTTCCTCAGAGACACTTGGGGGATGATACTCAGCCCCCTGCCTTTTTCAGAGTATGACCCCCTGCTGCAATCAGATACCGGGCCTACATCAATCACCCCTACGCCTCTAAGACTGTAGGACAGAGCCTCTACCACACACTTTGATGATCATCTACCTGGACACCTGAGTTGAATTCATACAAGAAAAGTGAATGGACTTCTAGACTGATACACCTGTTAACAGCTCTAGCCATCTGGGGAAAGGATATCAGAACTCCAAAGGCGAAAATAACCAAGCTAGCTCACTCAAGCAACCCATTTGGGCATATCAAAACAAAACAAAGCAAGAAGATAGGGTACAGTAAGCAAATATAAAATAAAATAATACAATAACTTATAGATGGCTCGGAGGCAACAGTCAGTATCAAACAACACAAAGAAACAGACCATGATCGCTTCAACAAGCTCTCAAAACAGAGAATCAAAGGATCTTCTGGATAAAGGTGCCTTCCTGCAATTACTGGATGCAGAATTCAAAAGATTAATATACAGAACTCTTCAAGACATAAGGAAGGAGATCGGGCAATACATGGAACAGGCCAAGGAACACACAGATAAAACAGTTGAAGAAATTAAACAGGTTCTTCAAGAACATAAGGAAAAATTTAATAGGCTGCAAGAATCCATAGAGAGACAACAATCAGAAATTCAGAAGATTAACAATAATATTACAGAATTAGAAAACTCAAAAGAAAGCCAAAGGAGCAGAACTGAGCAAGTGGAAGGCAGAATTTGTGAACATGAAGATAAAGCACTTGGCACCAATATATTTGAAGAAAAATCAGATAAAAGAATTTAAGAAAATGAAGAAACCTTAAGAATCATGTGGGACTCTGTCAAGAGAAATAACCTACGAGTGATTGGAGCACCAGAACAGGGAGAGATAACAGAATACAGAGAGAATTGTTGCAGATTTGTTGGCAGAAAACTTCCCTGATATCATGAAAGATGAGAAGATATCTATCCAAGATGCTTATCAAACTCCACATAAGGTAGATTTTAAAAGAAAGTCACCAAGACATTATAATTAAACTTGCCAAAATCAAAGATAAAGAGAGAATTTTAAGAGCAGCTAGGGATAAAAGAAAAGTCATCTACAAAGGAGAGACTACTTGCCAGAAACCATGCAGGCAAGAAGGCAATGGGATGACTTATATAAAGCATTGATGGAAAAAAAATTGCCAGGCAAGAATCACATATCCAGCAATACTGCCTCTCAAATATGAAGGCGAAATTAGGACATTTCCAGATAAACAGAAATTTAGGGAATTCATAAAAAACAAACCAAAACTACAAGAAATACTAAAGGGAGTTCTTTGGTTAGAAAATCAATAATGTCAGGCATTGACCAAAGACTAGGACACTGGACAAAGTAATCAGATGTCAACCCGGACATGGAAATCACAAAAATAAGTCAAGATAAAAAAACAACCAAAACAAGGAAACAATGATGTCATTACATAAAAGAAGACAACATTAAAACAATAAAGAGGGACTAAGAAATGTAGTCATAGATCTTTCATATGGAGAGGAAGACGGCTATACAAAGAAACAAAAGTTAGGTTTCAATTTAGAAAAATAGGGGTAAATATTAAGGTAACCACAAAGGAGAGAAACTATCCTACACATCAAAATAAAATACAAGGAAAAAATAAAGACTCAGCAGAAACAAAATCAGCAACGAATATTAGGAAAAGACAATATATAAAGGTGAACTACTCAGCACAAAAAATTAAGTGGGAAACAGAAACTGTCAACAACAGACAAAAAAAGACATCAAAATAGTAGCACTAAATTCATACCTACCTGTAATGACGCTGAATGTAAATGGACTAAATGCACCAATAAAGAGACAAAGAGTGGCAGAATGGATTAAAAAACATGACCTGTCTATATCCTGCCTACAAGAGACACATCTTAGACTTAGAGACACAAACAAACTAAAATTCAAAGGATGGAAAAAAATATATCAAGCAAACAACAATCAAAAAAGAGCAGGAGTGGCAATACTAATTTCTGAAAAAATAAAAATAGACTTTAAATTTAAATCCACCACAAAGGATAAGGGAGGACACTATATAATGATTAAAGGGACAATTTTTTTTTTTTTTTTATACCAGGAGGACATAACCATATTAAATATTTATGCACCCAATGACACAGCTGCAAGATACATAAAACAAACTCTAACAGCAATGAAAAGTGAGATAGACAGCTTCACAATCATAGTAGGAGACTTCAACACACCACTTTCAGTGAAGGACAGGACATCCAGAAAGAAGCTCAGTAAAGACATGGAAGATCTAAATGCCACAATCAACCAACTTGACCTCATAGACATATACAGAACACTCCACCCAACAGCAGCCAAGTAGACTTTCTTTTCTAGTGCACATGGAACATTCTCTAGAATAGGCCACATCTTAGGTCATAAAGCAAGCCTTAGCAGAATCCAAAACATTGAAATATTACAAAGCATCTTCTGGTAGCTAACAGAAATATGAGGAAATGCTCACAATCATTAGCCATTAAAGAAATGCAAATCAAAACTACAGTGAGATTCCATCTCACCCCAACACACACACACAAAAAAAACAAGGCTGGCATTAATCCAAAAAACACAAAATAATAAATGTTGGAGAGGTTGTGGAGAGACTGGAACACTTATATACTGTTGGCGGGAATGTAAAATGGTACAACCACTTTGGAAATCGATTTGGGGCTTCCTCAAAAAGCTAGAAATAGAATTACCATATGATCCAGCAATCCACTCCTTGGTTATATCCTAGAGAAATAAGAGCCTTTACACGAACAGATCTATGCATGCCTATGTTCATTGCAGCACTGTTTACAATAGCAAGAAGATGGAAGCAACTGAGGTGCCCATCAATGGATGAATGGATAAGTAAATTACGGTATATTCACACAATGGAATACTACACATCCATAAAGAACAATGATGAATCTGTGAAACATTTCATAACATGGATGAATCTGGAAAGTATTATGCTGAGTGAAATTAGTCAGTTGCAAAAGGACAAATATTGTGTAAGACCACTATTATAAGAACTCGAGAAACAGTTTGAACAGAGTAGAAAATATTCTTTGATGGTTACAAGGAGGGGGGGCAGAAGGGAGGGAGGGAGACGGGTATTCACTAATTAGGTAGTAGATAACTATTTTAGGTGAAGGGAAAGACAACACATAATACAGGAGAGGTCAGCACAACTGGACTAAACCAAAAGCAAAGAAGTTTCCTGAATAAACTGAATGCTTTGAAAGCCAGCGTAGCGGGGTCGGGGTTTGGGGACCATGGTTTCAGGGGACATCTAAGTTGATTGGCACAATAAAATCTATTAAGAAAACATTCTGCATCCCACATTGGAGAGTGGTTGTCTGGGGTTTTAAACCCAGCAAGCGGCCATCTAAGATGCATCAGTTGGTCTCAACCCACATGGAGCAAAGGAGAATGAAGAACACCAAGGACACAAGAGACAGAAAGGGCCACATAAACCAGAGACTACATCATCCTGAGACCAGAAGAACTAGATGTTGCCCGGCTACAATCGATGACTGCCCTGACAGGGAACACAACAGAGAATCCCTGAGGGAGCAGGAGAGCAGTGGGATGCAGACCCCAAATTCTCATAAAAAGACCAGACTTAATGGCCTGACTGAGACGGGAAGGACCCCAGTGGTCATGAACCCCAGAACTTCTGTTAGCCCAAGACATTCCCAAAGCCAACTCTTCAGATGGGGATTGAACTGGACAATGGGATAGAAAAAGATGCTGGTGAAGTATGAGCTTCTTCGATCAAGTAGACACTTGAGAATATGTTGGCATCTCCTATCTGGAGCGGAGATGAGAGAGCAGTGAGGGTCTGAAACTGGAGGAATGGACACGAAAAAAGAGAGTGGAGGGAAGGAGCGGGCTGTCTCATTAGGGGGATAACAATTAGGAGTATATAGCAAGGTGTATATAAATTTTTGTATGAGAGACTGACTTGATTTGTAAACTTTCACTTAAAGCACAATAAAAATAAAAATAAAAAAAACTCAATAAAACAACCCTAATCAAACAATGTAGGGCACAGTTATTCAGATGTTTCATTGGACAGCAGACATCATGAGTCCTAACAAAAAATAAAAATCATCTGCCCAAAAGTCATTTCAGTGTATCTATAACTTTCATCAAGGGCCAATAGGAGAAAATAATACCACAAAGATAAATATTTTGGTGAAAATTTCATTTGGGGTCTCATCTACATAATAGGATATATAAGGAAAATACATAATGGAGATAAATAATATTATAATATGACTTCATGATTGAAATACAGCTGACTTAGTACATTGTAGATTCAGAAGAAATGGAAGGTTTTAAGGAGCGAAGAAATTTGGGCAAATTTGGAACACAGTCTTGTATTTAAATTATCAAGAGTTTACAGCATGGATGCTGAACATACAGTTGAATGATCCTAGCTTTTTGATTCTGCAAAAATATCAGAACTTTTAGAGTATGAGGCCTGGGTTTATAACACTTAATTCTATTCATGAAATTCTGTTTGCATAAATTCATCCAAAGAACATTTAACAGATTCCAACCCTCAGCCAGGCACTGTGATAGGAGGACAAAAACACAAGTCAGTTATGGTCCTTGCCTTCATGGAGCACACAGTCTAAGAGGAAGAGATTGACAAGGGCAGAAGAATGTGCTGGGTACTCTGAGGGAAGCACCTATTCGGTAAGTAGAGGCCGGCAGAAGGGTGTGGTGAAATTGCAGGTGGTAGGGAAGCACATGAAATCTTCATAAAGAATGTGACACTTGAGCCAAGTGTTCACTGTGGGGTTCTCATTTGCATTTTGGCCTCAATCAGTAGGAAATTCCTAGAACACACTCCAAGTTAAGGATCAGAGAGTTTGGGAGTCAACTGCATTTCTGAACTTGTTTTCTATATCCTTTTACCTGAATGTTAACCACGAAGCATCCTATTTCTGTCACTGGTTGGCAGCCATAGGTCTTAACCACTACACTTAATGTTACCAGTAGGTGCGAATTCAATCTTTCAGGTGTGTTGGGAGTAAAAAATCACTGTTAAGGTTATCCCTCCCAACTATGATTTTCAAGGATAAGTTCAAAAATTCCCATGTATTTTCATTCAATAATTTATCTCAAAAATAAATTTTTAGGAAATAAGAAAATTTTCTGGCAATTATTTGGATCTAGAACTCTACCACCTGCCTCTGTTCTAGTATGGTTTCTTATAATGTCAAGTTCCAGCGCCCCCATTATAAATTGAAAAGTACAAGACCAAATTTTGAGACATTACTGTCATTTTGAGACATTACTATCTCCATAAATCTTACCAAATAATCCTCGTCATCACTGACAGCACTATATCCCCAGGAGAGACAAGCTTCAGTAGGGATGAAGTACTAGAAATGTTCCATTATTTCAAATTATGCCCAGCAATAGCCTTCTGAGAGAGATGATAAAATTATTCACGTGAAGCCAGATGTTTTGTGTGCTCTTAAGAACACTCATTCCATAGCCTCTCTTGGACCCTGCTCTTGAGTTAAAACTATTTGAGAACCAACCTCTCCAGCTCTCAGGGTATTGGAGTTAATCCTCCTGCCAATTAGAAATGCTTTTTTACGCAGCAGCACTAAGGAGTATCATGGGGCTCATGAAAACAGATTAACTGCTCCCATACAAAAGTTCAAATCGCCACAACTTCTGGTACCTGGATTTGAAAACTGGACCACTTTTGCCTCTGCCCTAATTCAAATTTCCTCCAAAACCATGTGCTAATTTGGAAACAAATATCAAGTGAGAAATTAGCATCCAAAATACACTAAAATATATTTTAGCTGGATAAGAGAAGCAAAAAGTAAAACAATAATAATAAAAATAAAAATCTAAAACACAGATGAATATCTATTTGATTTTTAATTGAGGAAAATCTTCTAAACTTAAAAAATTAAAAAGGAAAATATTCATACGGTTCCCACATAACATGTAAAATTTATGAATATCAAAAATAATTAAACTGCAAATATTAAATTAGGAAAATATTTGCCCCAAATATATCAGATAATATTCTTACTATATGAACCAATAAGAAAACACTAAGAAGACATACAATTCTCAAAAAAAAAAAAAAGTACCAATTATATGGAAAAATCTTCAACTTCTTCAGGACACAATGTCAAAAATGCAAATAAAGCAAAAACAAAGTGCCATTTGTTGACTTATCTATCAGGAAAGGTTTCAATATAATAATAGCTAACAGTTACATATGCTTATTATGTACCAGTTTCTCGTCTAAGTGCTTTACCTATATTAAGCAATTTAATACTAGCAACCCTATTAGGTAAGCAGTGTTGTTTTCATTTTATAGATGAAGAAACTGAGGCACAGAGAGTTTAACTTGGCACAGTCACATAGCTTATAAATCAAAGAGACTGAACTCAATCTTGGGCAATCTATCTCCAGAAACCTGTTCTTAACCATTGTGCTATGTTGTTCCAGTTTGATGGCAAGGGTATAGTGATTCAGGAATATTCATTCATTGCTGGTCAGAGGCATATGAAAACAAAATTCTGGAAGACAATTTCATATGTATGTATCAATACTTTAACGTCTAAGAATATATACTAAAGGAATAATATTTAAAATGAGAACAAATTTATGCTCAGAGAAGCTCATGACAGAATAATTTATAATCACAAAAAGAAAATAGGAAACAATCTAAATGCTCAATGTTATAAAAAATGTTTAAATTAATTATAATTTATAGAGACAATGGAATATTTGGCAGCCAATAAAAATGACATTTATTAAGAGTTTTCACAATATGAGAAATACAACAAAAAAAAAACCAAACCCAGTGCTGTTGAGTCAATTCCGACTCATAGCGACCCTACAGGACAGAGTAGAACTGCCCCATAGAGTTTCCAAGGAGTGCCTGGTGGATTTGAACTGCCGACCCTTTGGTTAGCAGCCGTAGCACTTAACCACTACACCACCAGGATTTCCAAATACTTATAATTTTAAGCAAAATACAGGATACCAAATTTTTTTTTTACTATCTTACTATATATCTTACTACTATATGCACTACTATCTATAGGGTCACTATGAGTCGGAATTGACTCGACGGCAGTGGGTTTGGTTTTTGGTTTAGTGGTATTTAAAAATACAGAAATGTATTCATTTAACAAATATCATAGAGCTTCTGCTCTATGATATCCATGAGCAAAGAAAACATACAAAAATTTACCTGCTCTAGTGGAGCTAACTTACCAGTGTGGCAGGCAAACAACATATTAAGTAATTAGCTTTATACAGTAAATTAGAAGGATAAGTTCAACTGATAAGAGAAAGGGAAGAGCAGGGTGACAGGAATTGGAAATGTTTGGTGGGTGGAGGTTGCAAAATTAAATAGAAGTAAGTTTCACAGAGACAGTATGATCTGAGGAAAGACTTGCAGGAGGTGGAAGATTTAGTCAAATGAACATGAGGGAAGAGATATCAAGCTTAGAGAATATCTTGGTAGCAGATGCTATAGTTAGTCTACACATATTCTGGGCACTTATCTCTACACACCTGAGGACAGCTTACTGCAAGCTTTTTTTTTTTTTCCTGTAACTCTCTTCCTGCAGGCCCTTTTTTTCCCCAGACCATGAAGTGTGCTCAGTCAGTACATGCAGAAAGCTGAAAGTACCAAAGTTGATAGACCCAGAAACAGGCCTCTACCAAAGGGGGTCAAGGACAGAAGCAGGGAAGACAGTCCTAAGGCTATTGCAGTAACCCAGGGCAGAGATGGAGACATCTGGTGGAGGGTGGGAAGAGCAAGCAGTGACTTTGTCAAGTAAACAGTTGGATATAACAGTCTAAAAAACAAAACCCAGTGCCTAGAGGTTGGGAAAAAGGTCTGCACTAGGAAATATAAAAATTGTCATCATCGATATATGCGGCATTTAAAGTCATGGAACTAGATGAGACTAAGTTGTGGGACTTAAAAAGTTAAGGTTAGATAGAGAAAAGAAAGAGTCCAAGAACTGAGCCCTAGGACACTCCAATTTGGGAAATATTGGAAGTCAGTATGCTTAAAAGTCAACAATAGCAGTGTCTGTGTGGAGGTACTCTAGGTGGTTATTTTCCCTTACTGTCATTAGCTTGACTACAAGTGTTATGTGGAGCCAAAGACCCAAGGGACATGCAGCATTCAATGCCATGCCATTCTCTCTCATTAAGAGTGTGGCTGGCAGTTGGGAGCAATATAAGAAGAACACAAAATTTTGACAACTGAAATCTGGCAATAAAGTTAAATGAGATTTTAAAAGTATTACATAATGGTGTGGAATATCTCACAGAATAGAAAGAAAATGTGCTATGAGCCAGATGGGAAGACATTAAAACGTATCAGGAGGATCAAATAAGTGCAAAACTCAACCAAGCAGTGAAGAAAATTACAAACAAGCTCAATGGGGGTAGGCAGAAATGTTAGATAACAATACCCTGAATCAAGGAGAGGGCAACATTCTCTAAAGGGCATGAGTCCCTATTGTTATAACAATTATGAAAAGCAGTGCAAATTGTAGGCAAGTGACACAGGGAGAATCAAATAACGTGTCCTGGCTGAAAATCTCGCACTTTGTAATCTCAACTGGCCTGAGATAAGATAACCCTCCGTTAGTGAGGTGGTTTAGAATTTAGCTCAGAAATGGTAATTCAAACCCATAATTGGAATACAAGCGTGTTCAGTTTGGGAAAATGATTTCCGCAAAAAATAAGAACAATCTGTCTATATGTAGTAAAGTATTAGAAATATTTAAGATTTTTTGCTGTATTAGACTTAACATATAAATTTAACCATAATTAGTTGACTTTGAAGTTGTGATCTGAGTTATTGAAAGAGAATTTAGCTAAGTTTCTAAAAAGTGTTGGGCTGGAGAACTTGATATCCACATATTTATGAGGTTAATTTATTATATTTTAAAGAATTACTTAACTACCTTGGGAATTAAAATGTTTAAAAAGAAAACCACGTACTTTAATGTATAAAAGCAGTTTAAAAAGTTTTAAACTGTACAGCTGACCTCCTTTGTAAACAGGACATAACATTGATCAAAAGCCTCCTTAAAAGTAATTGTCAAAATTTACTCTATATATATATAAGTAGAACAATATATACAAATTGAACTTAAAAGTATAAGGAAAAACTATGTTTTAAAATTTGCAGCTATAGTAAATCAAATATTAATTTAAAAACAATATGTAAATAGAATTCTTCTCAGAAGTTGCCTTTAAGGTCACAAAAAGCTCTTTTTCACTTCCCACATTTTTGTTTAAAGAATACTGATTCTCTTGTATTTTTCAAATTTTACACAGTAAGTATATATTAGTTTTATTTGAGAAAAAAATAAACAATTTAATAGGACCCAAAACAAAACCTGTGTTAACCAAAATGCTGAATGTACTTCCAAAAATACTTTTATGAGTGGTCAACCTAATCACTTTGTCTCTAAGTGCTAAGTGAATAGTGTTAGAATAGCTGTAGAAGAATTCATGGGAGTGTCTTCTACAAACTGGGCAGCTATTTTTTAAAATGAACACTACAGAGGCAGAGCCAACATGGTGCTATAGACAGGAACACCACACCCTCCCTCCACAGTAAAGACCCCAAAACTAAGAAAAACAGAGACAAATGTCAATCCTGAAACCCTAAGCATCAAATGAAGAGATAAAGAACTCAACCAAGTACTGAATGGAGTAAGAAACTGACAGAGAACAGAGAGTGAGGAGAGTTGCAACACAAGATCAGAGGAGCCAGACACCAACCTAGAAAATGAACTCTCAAGGACTATCCAAAGCCAAAAGATTTACAACTGAGAACGAGAGAGGTTAATCCGCAAATGACAACGATGTCAGAATAATAAAAAAAGGGAATAAATGATGTAGGTATAGAATTTCCTAATGGAGAGGAAGGCAAGGCAATACCAAGTAATAATATACAGGTTGAAACCTAGGAAGATAAGGGTAAATGTCAAGGTAGCCCCAAAAAAAGGTAATAAACCTACTCATCAAAATAAAGAAGAAAAACATAAAGTCTCAGTAAAAACAAAATCTACAAACACAAGAGAAATGAAAAAAAAATTCACAAACAAATGGAATTCAGCACAGGAGAGTAAGAGGAACATAGAAATCATCAGCACTACAAAATGACAACAATAAACTCATACCTATCAATAATTGTGCTGAACGTAAATGGCCTAAATGCACCCATAAAGAGACAGAGAGTGACAGAACAGATTAAAAAAAAAAACAGAATCTATCACTGTGTTGTCCACAAGAGACTCACCTTAGAAACAAAGACATAAATTTATTAAAAATCAAAGGATGGAAAAAAATATACCAAGCAAACAGCCACCAAAAAAGAGGAGGAGTGGCAATACTAATCTCAGATAAATAGGCTTTAAAACAAAATCCATCATAAAAGACAAAGAAGGATACTATATCATGATTAAAGGGATGATCCAGCCTGAAGACATAACCATAATAAATATCTATGCACCCAATGACAGGGCTCCAAAATACATAAAACAAAATTTAACAGCACTGAAAAGAGAAATTGACAGTTCCACTATAATGGTAGGAGACTTCAACACAACACTATCAGTAAACAACAGAACATCTACAAAGAAACTCAACAAAGATACAGAAGATCTAAAGGCCATAATCAGCCAATTTGAATCATAGACATATACAGAACACTTCACCCATCAGCTGCAAAGTATACATTCTTTTCCAATGCATATGAAACATTCTCCCAGATAGATCACATCTTAGGCCATAAAGCAACCCTCAATGGGATCCAAAACATTGAAATAATACAAAGTATCTTCTCCGACCACAATGCCATCAAAGTAGAAATTAACAACAGGAAGAGCAAGGGAAAAAAATCAATTACATAGAAACTAAATAGCACCTTGCTTAAAAACCACTGGGTAGTAGAAGAACTCAAAGATGGAATCAAAAATTTTCTAGAATCAAATGGAAATGAAAACACATCATACCAAAACCTTTGGGACACAGCGAAGGCAGTGCTCAGAGGTCAATTTATAGCAATAGATAAACACATCAGAAAAGAAGAAAGGGACAAAATCAAAACATTAGCCATGCAACCCAAACTAATAGTAAGAGAACAGCAAAAGAAGCCCACAGCCACCAGAAGGAGAGAAACAATAAAGATCAGAGCAGAAATAAATGAAACAGAGAATAGATATACAATAGAAAGAATCAACAAAACCAAAAGTTCGCTCTTTGAAAGGATCAACAAAATCAACAAACCACTGGCCAAATTTACAAAATGAAAACAGGAGAGGATGCAAGTAAGCCAAATAAGAAATGAAATGGGGACATTACAACAGACCCAACACAAATAAAAAAGGATCATAATAAAGTATTATGAAAAACTATACACCAATAAATTTGAAAACCTATAGGAAATAAACAAATTTCTAGAAACACACTACCTATCCAAACTATCACAAATTGATGTTGAAAATCTGAACAGACCCATAACAGGAGAAGAGATTGAAAAGGTAATTAAAAAATAATAAGAAAAGACTCCCAAGAAATAAAAGCCCTGGCTCAGATGGCTTCACTGGAGAATTCTACCAAACATTCAAAAGCTTACACCAGCACTACTCAAACTATTTCAGAACATAGAAAAGGAAGGTATATTTCTGAATTCATTCTATGAAGCCAGCATAACCGTGACACCAACACCAGGCAAAGAAAAAAAAAGAAGAAATTTTTTTTTTCTTTAAAAAAAAAGGCTAAGACACCACAAAAAAAGAAAATTACAGACCAATATCTCTGATGAATATAGATACAAAAACTCTCAACAAAATTCTAGCCAATAGAATTCAGCAGCACATCAAAAAAAAATGATACACTATGACCAAGTACGATTCATACCAGGTATGCAAGGATGGTTTCATTAGAAAATCAATCAATGTAATCCATCACATAAATATATCACATGATCATCTCAATCAATGGAAAAAGGTATTTGACAAAGTCCAACACCCATTCCTGATAAAAACTCTCAAGAAAATAAGTATAAAAGGCAAATTCCTCAACATAATAAAGGGCGTCATTCTTAATGAAGAGAGCATGAAAACATTCCCCTTGAGAAAAAGAACAAGACAAGGATGTCCATTATCACCACTCCTTTTTAACATTGTGATGGAAGTCCTAGCTAGAGCAGTAAGGCAAGAAATAGATAAATAAAATAAAGGGCATCCAAATTGGTAATGAATTAAAACTGTCCCTATTTGCTGAAGATATGATACTATATACAGAAACACAAAAGACCACGAGAAAACTACTGGAACTAAAACAAAGATTCAGCAGAGTGGCAGGATACAAGGTAAATAAATGAAAATCAGTTGGATTCCTATACACCAATAAAGAGAATGAAGAAAAGGAAATCAGGAAAACAATACCGTTTATAAAGCCCCTAAAAAAAAAATAAAATACTTAGAAATAAATCTAACCAGGGAAGTAAAAGACCTATACAAAGAAAACTACAAAACACTACCGCAAGGAACCAAAAGACATCTACATAAATAGAAAAACATACCATGCTCATGGATATGTAGACTCAACATTGTGAAAATGACATTTCTACCCAAAAACCTAAAGTAATCTAAAAATACCAACAACATTCTTGAAGAGATGGAAAAAACAATCATTAACTTTACATGGAAACGGAAGAGGCCCTGAATAAGTAAAGCATTATTGAAGAAGAATAAAGTAGGAGGGCTCACAGTACCTGACCTCAGAACCTACTCTACAGCTACAGTAGTCAAAGCAGCCTGGCACTGGTATGCTGACAGATACATTGACCAACGGAACAGAATTGAGAACGGAGATGTAAATCTACCCACCTATGGATACTTGATCTTCATCAAGGGCCCAAAGTCCATCAAATGGGGGAAAATACAGTCTTTTTAACAAACGGTGCTGGCAAAATTGGATGTTCATCTGCAAAAAAATGAAACAGTGCCCATACCTCACACCATACACAAAAACTAATTCAAAATGGATCATCAAAGACCTAAATATAAAGCCAAAAACTATAAACTTCATAGAAGAAAAAACAGGACCAACACTAGAGACCCTAATACATGGCATTAACAGGACACAAACCAAAACTAACATACAAACTTCAGCATATAAGTTAGATAACTGGGATATTCTAAAAATTAAACACTTCTGCTCATCAAAAGAATTCACCGAAAGAGTAAAAAGAGAACCTACAAGCTGGGGAAAAAAAATTGGCTATTACAAATCCGACAAAGACCAAATATCTAAAATCTACAGGAAAATCCAACACCTCTACAACAAAAAGACAAACAATCCAATTAAAAAATGGACATGATAACATGTCCAGAGAATATGAGACAGAGTCTCACCATCCTTGCTTCTAAGAAGCATTCTGGCTGTACTTTTTCCAAGACAGATTTGTTCTTTCTTTTGGCAGTTCATGGTATACTCAATATTCTTCACCAACACGATGACTCAAAGGCACCAATTCTTCTCTGGTTTTTCTTATTCATCTTCCAGCTTTCCCATGCATATGAGGCAATTGAAAACACCACAGCTTGGGTCAGGTGCTTTAGTCTTCAAGGCAACATCTTTGCTTTTTAACACTTTAAAGAGGTCTTTTTAGCAGATTTGGTAGATGCATCCTTTGATTTCTTGACTGCTGCTTCCAGGGGCATTGATTGTGCTTCCAGGTAAAATGAAATCTTTGACAACTTCAATCTTGGCTCCGTTTATCATGATGTTGATTATTGGTCCACTTGTGAGGATTTTTGTTTTCTTTATGTTGAGGCATAATCCATACTGAAGGCCGTAGCCTTTGATCTTCATCAGTAAGTGCTTCCAGTTCTCTTCACTTTCAGCAAGCAAGATTGTGTCATCTGCATATCGCAGGTTGTTAATGAGTCTTCCTCCAATCCTGACGCTGCATTCTTCTTCATATAGTCCAGTTTCTCAGGTTATTTGCTCAGAATACAGATTGGATAAGCATGATGAAAGGATACAATCCTGATGCACAATTTCCTGAATTTAAACAAGCAGTATCTCCTTAGTCTGTTCAAACGACTGCTTCTTTTTCTACGTACAGTTTCCACACAAGCACACTTAAGTGTTCTGGAATTTCCATTCTTCACAATGTTATCCATAATTTGTTATGATCCACACAGTTGAATGCCTTTGCATAGACAATAAAACACAGGTAAACATCTTTCTGGTATTCTCTTCTTTTAACCAAGATCCATCTGACATCAGTAATGATATCCCTCATTCTTTGTCGTCTTCTGAACCTGGCCTGAATTTCTGGCAGTTCCCTGTCAATGTACTGTTGCAACAGCTTTTGAATTATTTTCACCAAAAATTTACTTGCATGTGATATTTTTTGGGTGATATTAATGATAATTTTTGATAATTTCCATATTCTGTTGAAATTTGCCCGTTCTTTGGAATGGGCACAAATATGGATCTCTGCCAGTCAGTTGGCTAGGTGGCTGTCTTCCAAATAGCTTGGTACAGATAAGTGAGCACTTCAAGCATTGCATCTGTTTGTTGAAATATCTCAATTGATATTCCATCGATTTCTGGAGCCTTGTTTTTTGCCAATGCCTTCAGTGCAGCTTGAACTTCTTCCTTCAGTACCATCAGTTCTTGGTCATATGCTGCCTTCTGAAATGGCTGAACGTAAACCAATTATTTTTGGTACAGTGACTCTGTATATTCCTTCCATCTTGTTTCGATGCATCCTGCGTCATTCAATATTTTGCCTATAGAATCCTTCAGTATTACAAATTGAAGCTTGAATTTTTTTCTTTAGTTCTTTCAGGTTGAAAAATGCCAAGTGTGTTCTGCCCTTTTGGTTTGGTTTTCTAACTCCAGGTCTTTGCACAATTTCATTATAACACTTCACTTTGTCTTGTCGAGCTGCCCTTTGAAATATTCTGTTCAGCTCTTTTACTTCATTATTTCTTCCATTTGCTTTAGCTACTCTACCTTCAAGTGCAAGTTTCAGAGTCTCTTCTGACATCCATTTTCATCTTTCCTATCTTTTTAATGACCTTTTGCTTTCTTCATGTATGGCATCCTTGATGTCATTCCACAACTTGACTGGTCTTCGGTCATTTGTGTTCAATGTGTCAAATCTGTTCTTGAGAAGGTCTCTAAATTCAGGTGGAATATACTCTAGGTCATACTTTGACTCTCACAAACTTGTTTTAAATTTCTTCAGCTTCAACTTTAACTCACATATGAGCAATTGAAGGTCTGTTCTGCAGTCAGCCCCTGGCCTTGTTCTGACTGATGGTATTGAGCTTCTCCATTGTCTCTTTCCACAGATGTAGTCGATTTTGGTTCCTGTGTATTCCATCCAGTGAGTTCCACATGTATAGTTGCCATTTCGTTGTTAAACTAAGTTATTTGCAATGAAGAAGTCGTTGGTCTTACAAAATTCTATCATAGGATCTCCAGAATAATTTCTATCACCAAGGCCATATTTTCCAACTACTGATTCTTCCCCTTTGTTTCCAACTTTTGCATTCCAATCACCAGTAATTATCAATGCATCCTGATTGCATGTTTGATCAATTTCAGACTGCAGAAGTTGGTAAAAATCTTCAATTTTTGCATCTTTGGTCTTAGTGGTTAATGTGTAAATTTGAATAATAGTCATATTAACTAGTCTTCTTTGCAGGCATATAGATATTATCCTATCATGGACAGCATTGTCCTTCAGGATATATTTTGAAATGCTCTTTTTGATGATGAATGCAACACCATTCCTCTTCAATTTGTCATTCCTAGCATAGTAGACCATACGATTGTCCAATTCAAAATGACCAGTACCAGTCCATTTCAGCTCACTAATGCCTAGAACACCGATTTGCATTTGTTCCATTTAATTTTTGATGGCTTCCAGTTTTCCTAGGTTCGTACTTAATATATTCCATGTTGTGATTATTAACAGATGTTTGCAGCTGTTTCTTCTCATTTCGTGCTGTTTCGTGCTGTGCCACACAGGCAAATGAAGGTCCCGAAAGTTTGACTCTATCCATGTCATTAAGGTCAACTCTTCTTTGGGGAGGCAACTCTTCCCCAGTCTTATTTTGAGTGACTTCCAATCTGAGGGGCTCGTCTTCTGAGAGTATTCATAAGATTTTCACTGGCCAATTTTTCAGAAGTAGATTTTCTCGTCCTTCTAGTCTATTTTAGTCTGGAAGCTCTGCTGAAACATGTCCACTGTAAGCGAGCCTGATGGTATTTTAAATACTGATAGCATAGCTTCCAGCATCTCAGCAACACGCAAACTACCACAGTACAACAAACTGAAAGACAAGTGATGGATATACAGGCTAATAGCGGATATAGCTAACCAAGCTATTACAGGCACATTGAAACGTTCCCCAAAGAGAAGCATCTAAAGAACTGAAACAGAAGAATTTTTGAACAGGATATACAATTCTTAATGCCTTTAGAAAATCCACAGTTTTCTTGGTGTTCAGTTTTTCTCTCTGTAAATGAAAGATCTGGTCTAGACCAAGGTTCTCAACCTTGATACAACTGACATTTTGAGCCAGATAATTCTTTGTGGTGGGGGCTGTCCTGTGCACTAGAGAATGATTGGCAGGATTCCCTACCTCTTCCCACTAGATACCAACAGCACTTCCACTTGAGAACAAGTGAATTTGATCATCACACTCACAGAGGCCCCTTTAGCTCTGATATGTCAGGATTTGGGACGACTTAAAGCTTTTATCAGTAACAATGTTTAGTTTGTTTATCAAATCCTGGATTTACCAAAGGTTCCTTGGTAATTAACACAAGACTGGGAATAGGTAGAGGAAAGTGGGTGTTCCTAGAAGAGAAAGGGGTAACTTCCTCTCCAACCATTTCCTATGGTGTCCTGAAAATAAAATTGAACCAGGTAAGTAATATTTCTAGGTTTCAGCTTTTCTCATCTGTGAAACAAGAGGATTGGATTAGATCAGAGGTTTTCAGACCTGGCTGATCTTCAGAAATGTGGGAGGTCATAGTGACAATACATATTCCCAGATTCTGCTTCAGGCCTACTGATTGAGAATCCTCAGGAAAAGACCCCAGAACCTTCATATGTAAATTTCTACCCAGGTGATGCTGATATGCATGCATCCAGGCTTGGGAACAGCTGATTCAATGACCTCCAAGATCCATTCCAGCTCCCAAACTCCATGACAATAAGGTAAAATTGAAAGAAGATTTAATGAATAACTTTCCTGGTCACCCAACAGATAACATTAAGAACTGGGGCATATCCGAGGCAGGGCCAAGATGGTGAAGTAGTAATACTGGCAGTCTCTTTTAAAACAAAAACCTGAAAAAAACAAGTGAATTGATTATATATGACAATCTAGGAGCCCTGAACATCAAAGGCAAAGTTGAGGAATTGGACTGAGTGGCAGGAGGAGGGAGAGATGGTTCAGAAGCAGCAAGGAGTTGCCAGACCTGACCTGGTAGGAGCCAGCACCCCACAGGCCAGATCTGCTGGCGTAAGCACAATAAGGCAAGCAGTAACATTTGGGACATGTTTTCCACATTGGGAGAAACCAAGCAGTGGAGAGTTCACTCACGCCTCCAGGATCAGTGAAAAGCTGTGCTATAGGCAAAAGATAAGTACTTACGTCTAATCTACCATGTGGACCAAAAAACACCCCTTTGGAAAAATCTCTCACAATTAACTGACTCTTCCCTGCTCTGCACCAAGTCCCAAGCCAGCTTCAATGATAGCTGGATTCCCTGGGCTAGAAGTAAGACCTATCGCTGGCCCTGAGCCATCCTCCCAGCCTCGGAGAAAGAACAAATGGGGAAAAAATAATCTGCTGGCTCCCCTAAACTGGGAATTCAGGGCAGAAACAGGTCCTTTGCCTAGGCATAGGCATAAGCAGTCCACAGACTTTGACTGCCTTTCACCTCTGCATAGACTTGTGTGCGCCCACTTCAACAGTGTAGGCCCTCATTAGCACAGTACAACAGGGTATATAGCTGAAGTCTGACTTCAACTGTTGCAGTTATATAGTGGAGAGTTAGGTTTGTGACGTTTGACACTGCCCTGCCTATTAAGCAGGGTCCTTTTCACCTACCCGCCTCAGGGGCCTGAGGACTGATGGCTTCACCCATGCCACCTAGCCACCCTCAAAAGGGATCCAAGGATAAGTGGTGCCTCCCAGCCCTTATAGCCAACAGTACTGGGTACCCAATGACTGGATTCAAAACCCACCAAGCCAGGTGCCCTAGGGAACAGGGACATACTTCCCTCACAGACACTCAGGGGTGGTTGTCAGTCTCCTGCCTTGCTCTGCCTGTGACCCCCTACTGCAGCCAGATATCTGTGCTTACTCTAATCACCCCTGCTCATCTAAGACTATAGGTGAGCCTGCACCATACACTTGGTGACCAACTACCTGGACAACTGACCCAAATCCATATAAGAAAAGTAAATGGACTCCTGGGCTCATATACCTAGTAATAGCTCTAACCACCTGGTGACAGGACATTAGAGCTTCAAAGGCACCGATAATTAAACTAGCTCATTCGAGCAGCCTATTTGGGCAATTTAAAACAAAACAAAACAAGAAGCTAGGACACAGTATGCAAACATAAAATAAATAAATGCAATAACTTATTGATGGCTTGGACAACAGCCAATATCAAATCACATAAAGAGGCAGACCATGATGGCTCCAGCAAGCTCCCAAAACAAAGAATAAAGAAAACTTCTGGATGAAGAGAACTTTTTGGAACTACCAGAGGTAGAATACAAAAAATTAGTATACAGAACTCTTCAAGAGATCAGGAAGGAGGTCAGGCAAAATGCAGAACAAGCCAAGGAACGTACAGACATAGCATTAGAGGAACTTAAGAAGATTGGAGAAGAGCATAATGACAAATTTAATAGACTGTAAGAATCCATAGAGAGACAGCAAACAGAAATTCAGAAGATTAACAATAAAGTTTCAGAATTAGGCAACTCAATAGAAAGTCATAGGAACAGAATCAAGGCAATGGACATCAGAATTAGTGAGATTGAAGACAAAGCACTTGACACCAACATATTTGAGGAAAAATCAGATAAAAGAATTTTTAAAAATGAAGAAATCCTAAGAATTATGTGGGACTCTATCAAGAGAAATCACCTATGAGTGATTGAAGTACCAGAATGGGGGGGAGGGAGGCAGAGGATAACAGAAAATACAGAGAGAATTGTTGAAGATTTGGTGAGAGATATCGTGAAAGATGAGAAGATATCTATCCAAGATGCTTATCATACCCCACACAAGGTAGATCCCAAAAGAAAGTCACCAAGACATATTGTAATCAAACTTGACAAAACCAAAGATAAAGGGAGAATTTTAAGAGCAGCTAGGGAGAAACAAAAAGTCACCTACAAAGGAGAGTCAATAAGACTAAGCTCGGACTACTTAGCAGAAATCATGTAGGCAAGAAGACAATGGGATGACATATATAAAGCCTTGAAGAAAAAAAAAATTGCTAGCCAAGAATTATATATCGAGCAAAATTGTCTCTCAAACATGAAGGTGAAATTAGGACATTTCCAGATAAATAAAATTTAGGGAATTTGCCAAAACAAAACCAAAATTACGAGAAATACTAAAGGTAGTCCTCCAGTTAGAAAATCAATAACATCAGATAACAACCCAAGATTAGAACACAGGGCAGAGCAACCAGATATCAACCCAGATAGAAAAGTCAGAAAAATAAATCAAAGCTAAAATGCTCAAAACAGGGAAATAGAGACATCATCATGTAAAAGATGACAATATTAAATTTAAAAAGAAGGACCTAAAAATAATGTTGCCATAGATCCTTCATATGAAGAGGAAATCAAGGTGATATAAAGAAATAAATGTTTGGTTTAAACTTAGAAAAATAGGGGTAAACATTAAGGCAACGACAAAGGAAACTAACAATCCTATACATCAACACTAAAAAAATAAAATAAAGACGCAGCAAGTACAAAAGAAACAACAGTGAAAAAGAGGAAAAGACAATATATAAAGGAAAACTACTCAGCACGGAAAATTAAGTAGAAAAAATAAGCTGTGAACAACACTCAAAAAAGACATCAAGATGACAGCACTAAACTCATACCTATCAAAATTATTCTGAAAGTAAATGGACTACATGCACCAATAAGAGAAAGAGAGTGGCAGAATGGATTTAAAAAAAACATGATCCGTCTATATGTTGCCTACGAGAGACACACCTTAGACTTAAAGACACAAACAAACTAAAACTCAAAGGATGGAAAAAAGAAACATATCAAGGAAACAACAATCAAAAAACAGCAGGAGTGGCAATATTAGTTTCTGACAATATAGACTTTAAAGTAAAATCTACCACAAAGGAGAAGGAATTGCACCATATAATGATTAAAGGGTCAATGTACCAGGAGGATATAACCATAATTAATATTTACACACCCAACAACAGGGCTCCAAAATACATAAAACAAACTCTAACAGCATCGAAAAGTGAGATAGACAGCTCCACAATAATAGTAGGAGTCTTCAACACACCACTTTTGGTGAAGGACAGAACATCCGGAAAGAAGCTCAGTAAAGACATGCAAGATCTAAATGCCACAATCAACCAACCTGACCTCATAGACATATACAGAACACTCCACCCAACAGCAGGCAAGTATACTTTCTTTTCCAAAGCACATGGAACATTCTCCAGAAGAGACCACATATTAGGTCATAAAGCAACCCTTAACAGAATCCAAAACATTGAAATATTACAAAGCATGTTTTCTGACCATCAAGCCATAAAAGTAGAAATCAATAATAGAAAAAGCAAGGAAAAAAAAATCAAACACACCTTGCTCAAAATTTACTAGGTTATACAAGAAATTAAGAACAGAATAAAGAAATTCATAGAATCAAATGAGAATGAAAACACTTCCTGCCAGAACTCTTGGGATACAGCAAAAGCAGTGCTCACAGGTCAATCTATAACAATAAATGCACACATCCAAAAAGAAGGAAGGGCCAAAATCAAAGAATTACCCCTACAACTTGAACAAATAGAAAAAGAGCAGCAAAAGAAGCCCTTGGGCACCAGAAGAAAGCAAATAATAAAAATTAGAGCAGAATTAAATGAAATAGAGAACAGAAAAGCAATTTAGTTAACAAGACCAAAAGCTGGTTCTTTGAAAAGATCAACAAAATCGATAAATCATTGGACAAATGGACAAAAGAAAGATGGGAGAGGAAGGAAATAACCTGAATAAGAAACGAGATAGGCGATATCATAACAGACCCAACTGACATTAAAAGAATCATAACAGAATACTATGAAAAATGGTACTCTAACAAATTTGAAAACCTAGAGGAGGTGGACAAATGTCTAGAAAGGCACTACCTAGCGAAACTAACACAAACACAGGTAGAACAACTAAATAAACCTATAACAAAAGAAGGATTGAAAAGGCAATTAAAAAACTCCCAAGAAAAAAAAAGTCCTGGTCCTGACAGCTTCACTGGAGAATTCTACCAAACTTTCAGAGAAGAGTTAACACCACTACTACTAAAGGTATTTAAGAGTATAGAAAAGAACAGAATACTCCCAAACTCATACTATGAAGTCGGCATAACCCTGATACCAAAACCAGGTTAAGACATCACAAAAAAAGAAAATTACAGATCTATATCCCTCATGAACTTAGATGTAAAAATCCTCAACAAAATTCTAGCCAACAGAATTCAACAACATATCAAAAAAATAATTGACCCTGACTAAGTGGGATTCCTACCACGTATGCAGGGATGGTTTAACATTAGAAAAACAATCAGTGTAATCCATCACATAAATAAAACAAAAGATAAGTACCACATGACCTTATCAATTGATGCAGAAAAGGCACTTGACAAAGTCCAACACCCACTCATGATAAAAACTCTCAGCAAAATAGGAATAGAAGGGAAATTCCTCAACATAATAAAGGGCTTGTATACAAAGCCAACAAACAACACCCTCCTAAATGGAGAGAGTCTGAAAGCATTCCCCTTGAGAATGGGAACCAGACAAGGATGCCGTTTATCACCACTCTTATTCAACATTGTCCCAGAGGTCCTAGCCAGAGCAATTAGGCTAGAAAAAGAAATAAAGGGCATCCAAATTGGTAAGGAAGAAGTAAAAGTAACTCTATTTGCAGATGATATGATATGACATCTTCTATGTATGATATACATAGAAAATCCTAAAGAATCAATAAGAAAACTATTGGAACTAATAGAAGAGTTCAGCAAAGTATCAGAATACAGGATAAATATACAAAAATCAGTTGGATCCGTCTACATCCACAAAGAGAACATCAAAGAGGAAATCAATCAATACCATTTACAATAGCCCCCAAAAGGGTAAAATACTTAGGAATAAATCTAACCAGAGTCAGAAAACACCTATACAAAGAAAACCACAAGGCACTACTTCAAGAGACCAAAAGAGACCTACATGAGTGGAAAAACATACCTTGCTCATGGATAGGAAGACTCAACATTGTGAAAATGTCTATTCTACCCAAAGGTTAAGTGCTACAGCTGCTAACCAAGAGGTTGGCAATTCAAATCCGCCAGGTGCTCCTTGGAAACTATATGGAGCAGTTCTACTCTGTTCTATAGGGTCGCTATGAGTCGGAATCAACTTGACGGCAGTGTTTTTTTTTTTTTTACCCAAAGGGATCTATAGATACAATTCAATCCCAATCCAAAGTCCAATGGCATTTTTTAGCAAGATGGAGAAACAAATCACCAACTTCACATGGAAAGGTAAGAGTCCCCGGATAAGTAAGGCTTTACAGAAAAAGAAGAACAAAGTGGGAGGCTGCACACTACCTGATTTTAGAATCTATTATACCGCCACAGTAGTCAAAACAGCCTGGTACTGGTACAACAACAGGTACATAGACCAATGGAGCAAAATTGGGGATCCAGACATAAATTCATCCACCTATGAGCAGCTGACATTTGACAAAGGCCCAAAGTCTATTAATTGGGGAAAAGACAGTCTCTTTAACAAATGATGCTGGCATAGCTGGATATCCATCTGCAAAAAAATGAAACAAGACCCATACCTCACACCACCCACAAAAACTAACTCAAAATGGATCAAAGACCTAAATATAAAATCTAAAACAATAAAGATCATGGAAGAAAAAATAGGGACAATGTTAGGAGTCCTAATACATGGCATAAACAGTATAAGAAACATTACTAACAATACACCAGAAGAGAAACTAGATAACTGAGAGCTCCTAAAAATCAAACACTTACGCTCATTGAAAGACTTGACCAAAAGAGTAAAAAGACAACCCACAGCCTGGGACAAAAATTTTGGCTACAACAAATCTGATCAGTGTCTAATCTCTAAAATCTTCAAGATACTGGAAAATCTCAACAACAAAAAGACAAATAACCCAATTATAAAATGGGCAAAGGATATGAACAGGCACTTCACTGAAGAAGACGTTCAGGTGGCTAACAGATACATGAGGAAATGCTCAGGATCATGAGCCATTAAAAAAAAAAAAGAGAAATGTAAATCAGAACTACCACGAGATACCATCTCACCCCAACAAGGCTAGCAGTAATCCAAAAAAACACAAAATAATAAATGTGGGAGAGGTTGTGGAGAGACTGGAACACTTACACACACTGATGGTGGGAATATAAAATGGTACAACCACTTTGGAAATTGATATGGCATGTCCTTAAAAAGCTAGAAATAGAACCACCGTACCATCCAGCAATCCCCCTCCTTGGAATATATCCTAGAGAAATAAGGGCCGTCACACAAATATATATGTACACCCACGTGCATTTCAGCACTGTTCACAATAGCAAAAAGATGGAAACAACCAAGGTGACCATCAGTGGATGAATGGATAAACAAATTGCGGTATATTCACCCAATGAAATACTCTGCAACAATAGAGAACAACAATGAATCTGTGAAACATCTCATAACATGGATGAATCTGGAAGGCATTATGCTGAATGAAATTAGTCAGTCACAAAACGACAAATATTGTATGAGACTACTATTAAAAGAACTTAAGAAAAGGTTTAAACACAGAAGAAAACATTCTTTGATGGTTACAAGGGTGGGGAGGGAGGGAGGGGGTATTCACTAATTAGATACTAGTCAAGAATTATGTTAGGTGAAGGGAAGGACAACACACAATACAGCGGAAGGCAGCACAACTGGACTAAACCAAAAGCTAAAAAGTTTCCTGAATACAACCAAACCCTTCGAGGGACAGAGTAGCAGGGGCAGAGGTCTGGGGACCATGGTTTCAGGAGACATCTAGGTCAACTGGCAGAACAAAATGTATGAAGAAACTGTTCTGCATTCCACTTTGGTAAGTGACACCTGGAATCTTAAAAGCTAGTGAGAGGCCATCTAAGATGCATCAATGGTCTCAACCCACCGGGAACAAAAGAGAATGAAGAACACCAAAGACACAAGGAAAATATGAGCCCAAGAGACAGAAAGGGCCACATAAACCAGAGACTCCATCAGTCTGAGACCAGAAGAACTAGATGGTACCTGGCTACTACCAGTGACCGCCCTGACAGGGAACACAACAGAGAATCCCTGATGGAGCAGGAGAAAAGTGGAATGCAAACCTCAAATTCTAGCAAAAAGACCAGACTTAATGGTCTGACTGAGACTGGAGGGACCCCAGAGGTCATGGCCCCTGGACTGTCCATTAGCCCAAAACTAAAACCATTCTCAAAGCCAACTCTTCAGACAAAGATTAGACTGTACTATAAGACACTATATATATATACATATATATATAGGGTCGCTATGAGTCGGAATTGACTCGACGGCACTGGGTTTTTTTTATAAGACACAAAATGATACTGGTGAGAAGTGTGCTCAAGTAGACGCATGAGACTATGTGGGCAGCTCCTGCCTAGAGGCCAGATGAGAAGGCAGAGGAGCTGGGTGAATTGACACAGGACATACAGGGCAGAGAGAAAGAGTGTGCTGTCATATTGTAGGGAGAGCAACTGGGGTCATACAACAATATGTGTACACATTTTTGTACAAGGAACTGACGTGAATTATAAACTTTTACTTAAAGCACACACACACAAAAAAGAATTGGGGCATATCCAAAGTAATGATATTTCTGCGACCTCATTCAGAAATATTTTAACTTTTCCTTTTTTTTTTCTTTTTGAATTTTCAGATTTTCATTCTAATACTGCTAAATAGTGCCGAAGTATTTTGCATTTTCGTTTCTTTCTATAAACCATGTGATGAACTCTGAGGCAATTAGTCTTATCGTTAATTGCATCTATGGCAAGGTGAAGTGAACAGCTATTTTAATAGCAGCATTCTTTTATTGCAACTAAGCGTTTGCTTTATAGCTGACTACAAGAGGAGAACCAGATTCTAGTAAATTCCTAACATAATTGCCTGTGTGATCTTGGACAAATCATCCAGCCTTCAGGCTCTCCTTTCCCTCAACTGTTGAATGATGGAACTGGCCTAAATGAACCAGAAGGTCCCTTCCAATCTAAAAAATGCCACATTAAATCTACATATCTTTTCTTGTCTGCTATTGCACTTGAAAAGAGAGAGTTCAGGTTTTCAAAACATTGGATAATTTATGCTAAATGGGAGAAGCCCTGGTGGTGCAGGGATTGAGCACTCAAGTGCTAATCAAAAGGTTGGCAGCTCAAACCCACCAGTTGCTCTGTGGAAGAAAGATGTGGCAGTATGCTTCCATAAGATTTACACCCTCGGAAACCCTATGGGGTAGTTCTACTCTGTCCCATAGGTTGCTATGAGTGGGAATGGGCTCAGTGGCAGTGAGTTTGGGTTTGGGTGTGCTAAACAGAGTATGGCAAGTAAACAACTCTTTAATAGTTATTTACATTTCAAACACCAGTAATCATTCCCCAGTCCAGTGAGGAAGCTTAAGAGGTTGGAAAAGTTTCTTTGAAGAGTCGGCTTCTAGGCTTGTCCGAGCATCCCTCATACTTATTCAGCCCTATAATTGGAAACCCTGGTGGTGTAGCGGTTAAGAGCTACAGCTGCTAATTAAAAGGCTGGCCGTTCAAATCCACCAGGTGCTCCTTGGAAATCCTATGGGGCAGTTCTACTCTGTCCTGTAGGGTTGCTGTGAGTCCGAATCAATTCGACGTCGACAGATTTTTTGGTTTCATAATCAAAGGCACCTAACAACAACAACATGATCAAAGGAGTGTTTTCTTATCAATCTGATTTGATTTACCTTGACATGGAAATGATTGCCTTATGGTTGCCTTTCCCATAACGTGCTTCACTACCTAGATCATTCATACTAAAACTGAGAAATGCCAGTGAAATCAAAATCGTCAATAGAATCAAATTTTGGCAATAAATGAATGCATTCATAACTCAATAATACTACTCAGCACAAAGTAATCATCTGACCTTCAGCTGTGAATCAGATGTATTTCCTCCCTCCATAATCTTTCTCAGTCTCTAAGACATTTACAGTTATGTCTTTGCTTTAAGAAAAGGAAATCATTCTAATTAATACTTCCTGTCACTGTTTAAGTTGTTGGCAGAAAAGCAAGCTACCTGAGCAACAAATCATGAGGAGCTGTCATTGTTAGATGCCATCAAGACAGTTCCAACTCAGAGCGACTCTGTGTACAACAGAATGAAACACTGCCTGGTCCTGCACCATCCTCACAATTGTTGTTACGCTTAAGCCCATTGTTGCAGCTGCTGTGCCAAACCATCTTGTTGAGGGGCTTCCTCTTTTTCACTGACCCTCCATTTTACCAAGTATGATGTCCTTCTCCAGGGACTGATCCCTCCTGATAACATGTCCAAAGTATGTGTGACGAAGCCTCACCATCCTTGCTTCTAAGGAGCGTTCTGGCTGTACAGCTTCCAAGACAGATTTGTTCGTTCTTCTGCCAGTCCGTGGTATAGTCAATATCCTTTGCCAACACCATAATTCAAATGTGTCAATTCTTCTAAAATCTTCCTTATTTATCACACAGCTTTCGCATGCATATGAGACGATTGAAAACACCATGGCTTGGGTCAGGCACACCTTAGTCTTCAAGGTGACATCTTTGATTTTCAACACTTTAAAGAGGTCCTTTGCAGCAGATTTGCCCAATGCAATGTGTCGTTTAATTTCTTGACTGCTGTTTCCATGGGTGTTGATTGCAGATCCAAGTAAAAAGAGACCCTTGACAACTTCAATTTTACTCCATTTATCATGATACTGCTTATTGGTCCAGTTGTGAAGATTTTGGGTTTCTTCATGTTGAGGTGTAATCCATACTGAAGGCTAAAGTCTTTGATTTTCATCAGTAAGTGCTTCAAGTCCTCTTCATTTTCATCAAGCAGGACTGTATCATCTGCATAAGGCAGGTTGTTAATGAGTCTTCCTCCAATTCTGATACCACATTCTTCTTCATATAGTCAAGTTTCTCATATTATTTTCTCAACATACAGATTGAATAAGCATGGCGAAAGGATACAACACTAATGTACAATTTCCTGAATTTAAACAAGCAGTATCCCCTTATTCTGTTAGAACGACTGCCTCTTGGTCTATATACAGTTTCTGCATGAGCATAATTAAGTGTTATGGAATTCCCATTCTTCTCACCGTTACACACAATTTGTTATAATCCACACAGTAGAATGCCTTTGCATAGTCAATAAAACACAGGTAAACATCTTTCTGGTGTTCTCTCCTTTCAGCCATGATTCATCTGACATCAAAATCTTTCTGGTGTTCTCTCCTTTTAGCCATGATCCATCTGACATCAGCTATGATTTCCCTCATTCCACGTACTCTTCTGAATCAGGCTTCCATTTATGGCAGTTCCCTGTTGATGTACTGCTGCAACAGCTTTTGGCTGATCTTCAGCAAAATTTTACTTGCACGTGATATTAATGATTTTGTTCTATAATTTCTGCATTCTGTTGGATCACCTTTCTCTGGAATGGGTACAAATATGGATCTCTGCCAGTTGGTTGGCCAAAATAGACAAGTGAGCACTGCCAGTGTTGCATCCATTTGTTGAAACATCTCAGTTGGTGTTCCATCAATTCCTGGATCCTTTTTTTCACCAGTGCCTTCAATGCAGTTTGGCCTTCCTCCATCAGTACCATTGGTTCTTGATCATATGCTACCTCCTGAAATGGTTGAACATCAACCAGTTCTTTTTGGTACAGTGGGTGTGTGTATTCCTTTCATCTTCTTTTGATGCTTCCTTCATCATTCAATATTTTACCCATAGAATCCTTCAGTATTACAACTCGAGGCTTGAATTTTTTTCTTCAGTTCTTTCAGCTTGAGAAATGTTGAACCTGTTCTACTCTTTTGACTTTCTGACTTCAGGTTTTGCACACTTCATTATAATACTTTACTTTGTCTTCTTGAGCTGCCCTATGAAATCATCTGTTCAGCTGTTTTACTTCATCATTTCCTCCATTTGCTTTAGCTACTCTACGCTCAAGAGCATGTTTCAGAGTCTCTTCTGACATCCGTTTTGGTCTTTTCTTTCTTTCCTGTCTTCTTAATGATCTTTTGCTGTCTTCATGTAATATGTCCTTGATGTCATCCTACAACTCGTCCCATCTTCTGTCATTAGTGTTCAGTGTATCAAATCTATTCTTCAGATGGTCTCTAAATTCAGGTGGGATATACTCAAGGCTGAATTTTGGCTCTTGTGGACTTGCTCTAATTTTCTTCAGCTTCAACTTGAACTTTCAAGTGAGTAATTGATGGCCTGTTCTGCCGTCAGCCCCTGGCCTTGTTCTGACTGGTGATATTGAGCTTCTCCATCGTCTCTTTCCACAGATGTAGTTGATTTGATTCCTGTGTATTCCATCTTGCAAGGTCTCTGTGTATAGTCGCCATTTGTGTTGTTAAAAAATGGTAATGAAGAAGTCATTGGTCTTGCAAAATTCTGTCGTACGATTTCCAGCATCATTGCTATCACCAAGGCCGTATTTTCCAACTACTGCTCCTTCTCCTTTGTTTCCAACTTTTGCATTCCCATCAACAGTAATTATCAGTGCATCTTGATTGCATGCTTGATCAATTGCAGACTGCAGAATTTGGTACAAAATCTTCAATTTCTTCATCTTTGGCCTTCATGTTTGGTGTGTAAATTTGAATAAGTTTAATTAACTGATCTTTCTTGCGAGACTTTATGTCTATTATCCTATCACTGACAACTTTGTACTTCAGAACAGATCTTGAAAAATTCTTTTAAGGATGAATGTGATGCTCTTCAATTTGTAATTCCTGGCATAGTAAACCATATGATTGTCTGATTCAAAATGACCAATGCCGGTCCATTTCAGGTCACTAATGTCTAGGATATCGATTTTTATGCATTCTGTTTCATTTTTGACAACTTTCAACTTTCCTAGATTCATACTTCATACATCCCATGTCCTGATTATTAAAGAATGTTTCAGCTGTTTCTTCTCATTTTGAGTCATGCCACTTCACTACTCATTTGTCAGTTTGTCATGCTGTGGTGGTTTGCATGTTGCTGTGATACTGAAAGCTATGCCACCACTATTTCAAATACCAGCAGGGGCACCCGTGGTCGTCAAGTTTCAGTAGAGCTTCCAAACTAAGACAGACTAGGAAAAAGGACCTGAAGGCCTACTTCTGAAAAAATTGGCCAGTGAAAACCTTATGAATAGCAGTGGAACACTGTCTGATATAGTGCCAGAAGGTGAGGCCCTCTGGAAGGTACTCCAAATATGACTGGGGAAGAACTGCTGCCTCAAAGTAGAATTGGCTTTAATGACGAGGATGGAGTCAAGTTTTCGGAACCTTCATAAGGAGTAAGCACTTGCATAATAATTTGGTGTTGCAATAAATAAAATTTATTACAAAGTTCATGAATGATATGCAAAACTTTGTTCTGCATAATAATTGGTTTTAATAATGAGATGACATTTTAAGCAGATAATATACTTGCTGGTGGTTATGGTTATTTTTAAGAAGCCCTGGTGGCCAAATGGTTAAGCACTCAGCTGCTAAATGAAACGTCAGTAGTTTGAATCCATCAGTGGCTCACTGGAGAAAAGACCTGGTGATCCACTCCCTTAAAGATTACAGTTTAGGAAAAACTTTGGGCTGTTCTACTCTGCCTTATAGTGTCACCGTGAATTGGAATCAACTTGACAGCACATGAAAAGAACAGCAATGGTTGATTTAATGCAGCCAGATCAAAGTGTTACTGTATTTGACCCTAATTTTATCTTTCTAGAATGTTTATAGGAGGCATTGATGAAAGCCATTTCTCCAGCTATATGTAGAGTTAGGTCATTATGCATGCACGCACATGCCTACATACAAATACACTCTGTGCCCCTTTCCAAATAATTGATGTAGAGATCATGCTCTCTGGTTCTTTCCATGTCCATTCTAACTCCCCTAAAATACAGAAGCTTCAAATTCTTCAAAGATGATTTCATTCAAGTCCATCTTTATATGTGTTCAGTTGCTAATATTGTGTTATTTCAGGATATTTGGACAAGTTCTGCCCTCCAAAAACTATACCCCACCTGTTTGCCAATGCTTAGATTGCCTTTATCAGCAGAAAATCTGTCATTCTATAATGAAGGAGCAAAAGGCATCAAATGCAAACATCCCCAGGATATTCAACTTATTAACTGAAAATCAATTACGATAAATATCAAAGTCATTCTACAAAGCAAGGTTTGGAAGGGCAGGGGAGGATGAAGCAGAGAGCATGTGGTTACAGGACCCTTGATAGCTGGAAGACATGGCACTGCCAGTTCAGGGGGGAAAAGCTGGTAAGAAGCCCCATTCATTTACACACAACTTTGCCCTGTTGATTTTCAACAAGCACAGAGGTGTTTTTGCTCATTTACTACTGTCATTAACAATAAGTTCTAACCCAATTGCCTTCATTGTCTTAGATTATTGCTAAGGCCCCTCAGATCAAGGTATTCTTATTGTAATTACAGTGATTATGCTTTTTCCACAATTACCTTCATATTGTTTTCAAGAGGTTGTGTAGTAATTTAAGAGCAGGGGCAGGTATTGAAACCCTGGCTCTGTTTAAGATCAGTCAGCTAGCTAAGTGACATTCAACTTAATGTGGTAAGACACTGTTATCTCATCCATAAAACGGGGATATTAATAGTTACAACCTCAGGTCTTAGTTTGGGTCTCCCAAAAATATAGCCTGGGACAAGCCCATGAGGGTAGGTAGTGTATTTGGGAGGCAGACCCTGGAAGCATGAATAAAAGAATGAGAAGAAAGGAACAAAGAAGGAGGGAACTCCAATATAAGGATTCATTACTGAGGTTGTCACTGGAGGCAATGGGACTTGATTCAGCCAGGACTTCCAGAAATGTTCCAGTGGCCACCCTGAATTGTCTTTGTGAAAGATGAAAGGTTATATTCATATAAAGTATAAACTGCTGACCTCTTCTCTTTGTGGACTGCTGAGCAGAATCATTCAGTATTCGAGAAGGTTTTGGGGCAGAAATCCTAAAGTCTCAAAGTGTTCGCTAAGGTGGGACACTGCCAGTGAAAGATGAGGCTGAGTCCATATGCTATTCTCCACTACAGCTGCAGCTAAAATTAGGAAAGTCATGAAGAGCAACATGGGTTTCCAGGGACATTAGCTGTATTTCCTGAGGTCGTGTGGAGACTTAAATAGGAAAATGCATGGATAGTACCTCTTTTTATCATATAGTTTGGGTTGAGTAAATGTTAGTTATTATTTTTATTGTTATGACTTCATTTTATTTTCTGAACTTATTATTAGTAACTTGGTCATTAGTCATTCAGTTATTTATTTATCTTGTCTATGTTTTCTCCTCTCATTATAACTATGATCTCCTTGACAGCATTCAGGTAGGTGTCAACAAATATTTTTTAATGAACAATTGAATGATAATGTATGAAGGCAGGAGACTCCTTAGTCTATTTCTTTTGTTATTACCCACAATGCCTCTCAAGACAGTAAGCTCAAGAGATAATTCTGAATTGACCCGAACTAGACTATAACCCTATCAAGCAAAGAATCCATGTCTCTTGTATCTTTTTTCTCTTCCCTATTGCCCTCATCTTAATTCTATCATACTTCTAGCACTAATAAATATAGGTGGACTTACTTGGTTCTCTATTTTGAAACTTTCCCAAGGCAAATCAGTTGACAACAAGCCAGAGAGTTCAGGCAGTTGCATGTTTTTATGTTCTATGAAAATATCAATAACTGTAGCCATTAATACTGTGTCAGGTTCTATCAGGCTCCCTGTGCCCACAGTCTTTCAAACCATATGAATAATCAGATAATTGATCACTTTCCAAAAATGCATTCTGGATAGTTATTTTACTTCAGTTAAGAAATATATAAGAAGGTAATTGTAGCATTTGGCTTCTGGCTCATATTTCTCAGAAATACTTTAAGATAAAAGGAAGAAGTCTTTGTCCTTTTCAGACGAGGTTGTCTATCTTATTAATTACTTACAGGGTTGACTGGAAGCCTATCTTATCATTTTTATTTATTGTATTTTTTGGCCACATAGAGATACTATTATTACCTGCATTTTGTTACTGAGAAAACGGAGCCACAGACAAGTTAAAGAACTTTCCCAAGATCATACGCTTGTAGGCTGACTCCAGAATGCCTGCTTGGCTGTGCTTGGCTGCTTATACTTGCCTGGGCTGCCTCACTGTTGGTTACTGGTGGGCACTGTGTAAGATGCCAAGGCAGCCCCTGCTTCCTGTGAACTGATAGCCTACTGAAGGAAGCAACAAGAAAGCAGACGTTTTCAGTAAAATGGTCTTACTGTTTTTTCAATCCTACCTTAAAAGTAAGAGAAGGATGGTTTTACAGTTTTGCAGATCTCTATGTGTTTCTGAATACAGAGAGGAGATAAGTTGGGGAGAAGGGTGCAGAGACAGAAGACCAGTTAGGAACCTCTAGTGATAGTGATAGTTCAGACAAGATATAATGGAACTATAACTAGGGTAGAGGTAATGGAGGTTGAGAGAATTTGTTGTACCTGAGAGATAGTTAGGAGGTAAAATTTAGGGCTTATTATATGATTGAGTTTGGAGGTATATGTGTACCCCAAATAATAAAATTCACTTTGACTAATAAAAATAGAAAAGAGTTGCATTGGGAAGATCATAGAATCAACTGGAAGTCTCAAGAATCAGGCTAGAGACATAGGAGTTAAAGTGGCGTAAGACACAGCCGAGATCACCACAGCGAGTTCACCACTCCTGGCACCCACTACCACTGTATTCTTGATTCCACACACAAGCTAATATGTAATTTCTAATTATCGCTACCTTACATCACTCCTTTCACATTCAAAGTACTGGGCAGAATCTTCCAATTAGCCAGATCTAAGCCAAGGCTGTCAGGGGTGGGAAGAAGCAACGTCCAGCTCTTTTCAGCTTCTGCAGTAGGACACAGGGTACGACTTCCCTCCAAAGGTTCACATATTGGAAGAAAGAAATAAAGGAATTCAGATGCTAGGCATCCAAAAATTGGGCAAATGTCCACTTCAATGTAACAAGGAAGGAGCCAAGGAGGAAGACTCTCTGACCTGAGTGCATAGGAGGATGGTGGTACCATTTACCGAAATACGGTTGGGAGGAGAATCCTGATTAGGCAATGGTGAGAGAGAAGAATTCAGTGGTAGAAATTAGTTTGAAGATAGCAGTACAGCCTTTTCCTTGATAGGACTACAGTCTACTTCTGATCATTACATGCATACTGTATCTCTTTGATTGCTTTCCATGATTTCTAGGAGAAAAATCAAAATCCCCAAAATGATCCACAAAACTCAGAAAAATCTGGCTTCTGCTTCTTGCACCAGATTTATCTCACACCATTCTTCACCTGGCTTGATGCTGTCTAGTCACACCCAGTTCTAAGGTCCTCAAATGTGTTACAATATTTTCTGCCTCAGGACCCAGACCCATGCTGTCATCTTTGCCTAGAATGCTCTTTTTTTCTTTCTCTTAGCCTATTTCATTGTATTCATTCTTCTTATTGCAGATAAAATATCATTTCCTCAGAAAAACCTTTTCTAAACTCTAATATGCTCTCCTCACACTTTGTATTTACTACTATAGCACTTATCAAAGTTTATAATTATTTGTTTGTGTAATTTTAAAATTAATTAATCTCACCTATTTAATGGATCAAATATGATTTGCTAGGTGGCACAAATAGTTAAGAGCTCAACTACCAGAGGTGCCTCAGAAGACAGGCCTAGCAATCTGCTTCTGAAAGGTCGCAGCCTTGAAAACCCTATGGAGCAATTCTACTCTGCACATGCAGGGTTGCCATGAGTTGAAATCAACTCGACATCAACTAACAACAACATATCCCAAATGCCCAGCCAGGCAATTAAATATTGAAGACCTAATGAATGAGTGGGTGAGTGAAGGTACAAATACAATAGCCTGGGTCTGAAGAGGGGAGAGTTAGCCCAAAGACATTGATTTGGAATCATCAACACACAGACGGTAACTCAAGCCAATGGAGCAAATGTAATCACTCAGAAAAGAGTGGGGCGGGGGGGAGACTTTCCCTCTAACTAAAAGGACATTGGGTCAGAAATCTGTATTTTTAATAAGTACCTACAGGTGATTCTCATCATTTTAGAATCTATGAATCACTAAGTCCAGGAGTCAGCAGAGGAATTTTCTTTGCACAGCCCCAGAGGCTTGTTACATGCCAGATGTTCTAACTTCCAGAAGAAAGAAGTACAAATGCGCAAAAGGAGCTAAGAGCATGTTGCTGTCTGAAGAATATCAGAGTAGGAATCAAATGTCTTGGGCCTGACTCCTGGTACCATTACTTGCTAGTTTTACAGTTTACGTAACTACTGGTAATTAACTTGAAAGAACATAGATCCGGGATTTAGTCACTGGCTCCAGTCTACTTCATTGATATTTTATGAAAATTCTATATATGTAATAGCTAACTTTTTAAAAAATATTATAATCACTTTGCGTCTTTAGAAAATGCAAAGGGAATGTTGACCAAGTAGGAAATTTCCTACAAGATAGTAAAATACCATATTAACCATTAAGTAATTCACATTTTCTGTGTGTGTGTGTGTGAGTGTGAGACTGTGTGGGCCTTCAGCTGTAATCACTAAAGAACAGAAATAGAAAAGCTAAAATCATGGGCTTTCTACAAGACACAGCTAAGCATCAGAACAGGCATTATGAAAAGAGTAAGCTTGACTTACATCCTTGGAAAATAAGAAGATTATATTCAATCTGTCATTTTGTGTTGGCACTATTATATGTAGTCAACAATTTTTTTTATCACAAGTTACACAGAAATGACACCTGAATAATCATGTCACCTATAATAATATCCTATAAAATGGGAAAATGGTGTGATAGCTTGTGTTCTGGGCTTATGATTTGGGAAGATAGCTTGTAATTGCAGCTCTTATGACAAATTGGTGTTGTCAGGTAAATCAACATTTTGCCACCTTGGTTTCTCCACCTTGTAAAGCTGAATACCAATATTAATTTCTGAACTAATAAACTAAGCAACATAGGGTAGCAACTAAGTGCATAGAATTGGAAGAGGAATGCCTGGGTCCAAATTCTGGCTATGACATTTCTTAGCTTTTTTTCCCCTTGGGTAATTTATAGTATCTCTGTTGTTTAACCAAAGAATGGAGATAATAATGCTATGCACCTCATAGAGTTGTTATGAGGATTATATGACTTGATATAGTATAAAATATTTAGAATATTGTCTGGCACATAAGGAAGTACTAAATAAATGTTAGCCATTATTAAGCTACCTACCTTACAGGGTTCCTAAGAAAACTAATGAAAGTGTGTGTGTGTGTGTGTGTGTGTGTGTGTGTGTGTGTTCTTTTAGTCATCTAGTGCTGCCATAACAGAAATATCACAAGTGGATGGCTTTAACAAAGAGAAATTTATTCTCTAACAGTAAAGTAGGCTAAAAGTCCAAATTCAGGGCGTCAGCTCCAGGGGAAGACTTTCTCTCTCCCTCGGCTCTGGAGGAAGGTCCTTGCCCTCAACCTTCCCCTGGTTGAGGAGCTTTTCAGGTACAAGGACCCCATGTCCAAAGGACACACTCTGCTCCTGGTGCTGCTTTCTTGGTGGTATGAGGTCCCCAGCTCTCTGCTTGCTTCTCTTTCCTTTTATCTCTTGAGAGATAAAAGGTGGTACAGGCCACACCCAAGGGAAACTCCCTTTACCTTGGATCAGGGAGGTGACCTGAGTAAGGGTGGTGTTACAATCCCACCCTAATCCTCTCAACATAAAAATACAATCACAAAATGGAGGACAACCACTCAATGTTGGAAATCATGGCCTAACCAAGTTGACACATATTTTTGGGGGGACACAATTCAATCCATTACACTCTACCCTTTGGCCCCCAAAAATTCATGTCTTGCAACATGCAAAACGTATTCACCGCATCATATCATAGCAAAAGTCTCAACTCTAAGTCCAAAATCCAAAAATTCCTCTTCATCTGTGAAATCTGGAATACAAGTTATCTGCTTCCAAAGGTACAATGGCAGAACAGGCACAAGCTAAACATTTCCATTACAAATGGGAGAAATTGAAGGAAAAGAAGGGATAACAGGAACCAAGCAAGTCAGCAGAACACATTACATTAGCCCTCAAAGCTTTGAAAATAATCCTCCAGACTCTAGGCATTGGCCACACTCAGCAGATTTTGAGTGGAAGCCCCTCAGCCTTGGGCTTCAACTCCACCTTCCAGGCCCACTGGTACTGCAACTCTGTTCCTTCAGCTTTAGGTGCACCATTCTCCTCAGCCATCTGAGTGGCAACTCCATCCTTAGAAACACCAGCCATGGCTCCACCCTTCGAAACCCCTGAGGTCATGGCCATGCCTTTTGAGACTGGGACAGCTCAGCTTTTTGTGTTCCTTTTCTCTTCAGCTTCAGCTTCATGGTTTCTTGTCCTTTTAGCTTCTTGGGCCTCATGCCCACATCTGCCCCACTGGGACAAGTGTTCCAAAGCTCAGTAGCTTCACTGATAAGCATCTGGAGGCACCCCACTCCACTGGGAGGTCTCCTACACACAGGCATTCAGCTCTCTCGCTTCATGAGTTGGCTGTAGCACTGGTCCCCTGGTTCTGCCACTGCTGGTTCTCTGCTGTTACCACTTCTCTGCTGCTGCAGATTCTCTGCTGCGCTGGTCCTCTGTCACTGTGGCATTTCTATCCATTCACAGTTTCAAAACTGATTCTACATTTTAGGTATCTGTTAGAGCAGCACCCCACTCTCGGTACAAAATTCTGTCTTAGTCATCTAGTACTGCCATAACAGAAATACCACAAGTGCATGGCTTTAACAAAGAGAAATTTATTTTCTCATGGTTAAGTAGGCTAAAAGTCCAAATTCAGGGTGTTGGTTCCAGGGGAATACTTTCTCTCTCTGTCTGCTCTGGAGGAGGGTCTTTGTCTTCAATCTTCCCCTGGTTAGGGAGCTTCTCAGGTGTTCCAATTTGGAAGCCATTTACAAGTTTGCTTGCTGAAAGTGAAGAGGACTTGAAGCACTTACTGATGAAGATCAAAGACCACAGCCTTCAGTATGGATTACGCCTCTGCATAAAGAAAACAAAAATCCTCACAACTGGACCAATAAGCTACATTATGATAAATGAAGAAAAGATTGAGGTTGTCAAGGATTTCATTTTACTTGCTCCATAATCAACACCCATGGAAGCAGCAGTCGAGAAATCAAAAGATGTATTGCATTGGGCAAATCAGTGGCAAGGGATCTCTTTAAAGCGTTGAAAGCAAAGATGTCACTTTGAGGACTAAGGTGCGCCTGACCCAAGCCATGGTGTTTTCAATCGCCTCATATGCATGGGAAAGCTGGATGATGAATAAGGAAGACCGAAGGAGAATTGACACCTTTGAATTGTGGTGTTGGTGAAGAATATTGAATATACCATGGACAGCCAAAAGAACAAACAAATCTGTCTTGGAAGAAGTACAACAGGAATGCTCCTTGGAAGCAAGGATGGGAAGACTGCATCTCATATACTTTGGACATGTTGTCAGGAGGGATCAGTACCTGGAGAAGGACATCATGCTTGGTAAAGTAGAGGGTCAGCGAAAAAGAGAAAGACCTTCCATGATATGGATTGATAGTGGCTGTAACGATGGGCTCAGGCATAGTGACAATTTTAAGGATGGCGCAGGACTAGGCAGTGTTTCATTCTGTTGTGCACAGGGTGACTACGAGTTGGAACTGACTCGATGGTACCTAACAACAACAAATTTTTGAACCCTACAACATTTTCACTGTTTCTGTTCATGGCTACTCACTTGTGAATTTCCGCCCTACCTTCTTGTGAATTTCTTCCCTATCTTCTGTCAAAATTTTATACTCCTTAGAAACTACTGTTATTAGCACTTCCTCATCCCTAAAAAAGGCTTTAATGTGACAAGTGTCACGCTTCCGGATTTGCTAAACTTCATAACAACATAACACCATCTCTTAGCCCAAACTATTATCACTCACTTTTTGTTAACAGAAATCAATATTTACTTCACCATTAACACACAACTTGTTGACCTTATATGTATGCATGCACCATGTTCCTTCATTATAAGACTTGTCCACACAGGAATGGGACACCATAGAAAGAGATTCAGGCTTTGGATTCCATCAGGTGTACAATCAGATTCTATCAATATCTTTATTAGCTATATATTGTTGGACTATGTTTTGCCTCTGTTAGACTCAGCAGTCTCATTTGTAAATAGGCATAATATCACCTTTTTTTCCAAGGTTATATCAGAAACCAAAACAGTTGCCATTGAGTCAATTCCAAGTCATAGCAACCCCATGTGTGTCGGAGTAGAACTATGTTTCATACGGTTTTCAATGGCTATGATCTTTCAGAAGTAGATCACTAGCCAGGTCTGTCTTCCAAGGCTCCTTCCCAAGGTTTTAGTGACGATTAAATATGTACTTAACATATCTCAAACTGAATCTGATAGGAAGGCATTCAGTATACATGTTAGCTTCCATCCCTTTCTCTTAGTTCCATTTCAGACCAGTGTACACATTGAGACCTTCGGCTTCACATGGATTAATTTCCTTGTACATCCTATCATTTCCTGTCTTCTCTCTCAGCTGATTTACAAGTACACTTATCCCTTGAGTTCTAGCCATGTCTCCCAGAAGGATTACCCATTGGGCACTTCAGGTCTCAGCTGTAACAAGAAGTAGCCACCACAGCTGCTTCTCTGCTGCCCCTAGGGGCCCTTGGTCACTTCACCCCTCATAGGTCTCCTTTCTATACCACAGTCTGTTAAAAAACCAAAATAATCAATTTACATTATAGGTTACTCTAGAGTATTAAGAAGTAAACAGTACTAAAGCCAAAAGTTTATTGCTATGCCTTGCTTTTTAACAACTGGATTGTTTTTCTACTATTACCATTACTGCTGGGCTTGCTTTGAAGAAGATGTACATAGAAAAACTCAAACTTACAAAAACAGATAAAATATGGGATGATAGGATTTATTTGTAGTCTAAATTATCCACTTAATGTTTCCTACAGCAAAATTTCCTAGGGCTTATGAAATACGTGAGTTCTAAAATGTTCAGTTTACATACATCTTTTAAAGAACACATCTATTGCCTCTCCATGTTTTATTGTTTAGGTATTACCAAAGCCTTTTCATAAAATGTAATAATCTATCCCTCTGGAGGACTGGGAAATCATTCTTTATCTGTTTTTAAATTAAGAAAATGATGAACACGTTTTCCTTAGACTGATTCTACCCCTTCTTATTTAAAAAGAAGGAGAGATTAAACAAAGCTGCCTGAACAGGTGTACTATTTGCTACCAATGTTTGCAGCGCCATCTGAAAGTTCTCTGATGATCACCTGCATCAGAACCACCAGGGGGCACCCTAAAAAGGCATGCCCCACCCCTCCTGATCTGGGTTCTCTGCAGGTGAGGCCCAGGTACATTCTAAAGTTTGAGAAGCACTGCTTCACAGATTTGAGTCAGGGTGACAAACCCCACAGAAAACACTTCTTCATCATAAACACTAAGCCTGGAATTCAAGTAAATTCAACTAAGGTTTTAGAGATGTCTAGGTTACATCTTCATGGAAAGAATAGCTAATCTTCTCATAGATGTAACTAACTGAGCCAAAAGACGTCATATTTTCTCTCAGTTGTGCTTTCCCTAGTTAAAACCAACTAAAGTTATTCCACTATACTGAAATATGTATTCAAAATATGTCCTTTTGGTTGAAAGAAAGAAAATGAAAGCTATCTAAATTTCAAAATTCTCCACTTTAGGTGGAATTACATAGACAGCAACTTAGAAATGAGGCCAGAATTTATTTATCTATTCAACAAATGTTTATTGAGCATTTACTATGTCCCAGACACTGGGCCAGGTTCTGACACTGCAATAGCAATGGAAAGAAAAAAATCACTCCCTGACTTTTCGACACTCTCTGGTGGAAGAGACCTACAATAATCAAATAACCATATATACCTAAGTGTAGGAAACCCTATATATACCTAGGAAAGCACTTTTTTTTTTTTTTCACCTAAGTGTAAAAAGTGTAACTATGAATAGATGCTATGAGAACGAAGTATTGGAATTAACCTAGGGCTCATAAATTTCTAACTCCTCTAAGCAGAATTAAATCCTTTGACCCAGTAATTCCACATCTAAGAACATCATATCCTACATGCATATTATCTCATTTCCCAAATATAGATAGATGATGGTGCTGTACTGTTTGTGAGTTTGTAAGCAACTTAAATGCCCGTTAACAGGTGACTGGTCAAATAAATTATAGAACAACTATGTAGTGGAAAGCTCCATGTTATTAAAAAGAATGCAATAGGTATAAAAATGAAAAGAAAGTTCAAGTATACATTACATAAAAAAAGGTGCAGAACATGAATATATGACAGTATTAACATCATGTTAGAAAATGAAGAAAAGAGGTGTATGTGTGTCTGAAATTGATTACTTCTCTCTGAAGAATGGGAGGAGCTATTTCACTTTTGAATTTGGGGGATTTTGTTATATTATGTTTTCATTTGTGTATATGCATGGTGGTGGTTGTTTTATTACAAGAGCATCAATAATGAATAAAATTTTGGATACCTAATTCTAGCCCCTTTTATAGGCCCACCAAATCAAACTTTTCAATGATAGGATCCCCATAATCTGAAATTTTAAAACAACACCCAGGAACAATAAAAAAAATTACTATCCTTCCCCAGATGGTGAATGGCTAGATTGGGAAACACTGACCTAACATAATAAATTATCAACCTCAGGAAAGTGTTTATATATTCAATGTCATATCCTTATTTGGGAGCCAAAACGTTCCAACAAAGCTCTATAGGAATTCAGAAAATAAGGTGCATACCATGATTTTAAAAAAAGTTAGTGTAATAATTATGCTTAACTACTAATGTCACAGTCTTTTTCAGAAACCACAGACACCCTGTGAATAGCATTTCAAAAAAAATCAAGATTCTTGTTCTTCTACGAGAAAATCTTACTTCAAACAGGCTTTAGGCTCTAATTCCAAGTAAAGCGTACTCAGATTTTAAAAACATCATCCTCCAAGAAGTTGCTATAGCACAGTATTTATTGGGCTCTTCAAGCCTTGATTTATAAGATGATACAGGGATTTGAAGTAGAAAAACAGAGAATGTACTATTTCATGTCAAAACCTCAGTGTGTCAGAAAACATAGTGCTTTTCATACTATCACTGGTTTCTCATGAAAATTCTTTAGCTGGAATAAAACTAGTGACTGACTCTGTCCTCCATCTTTAATCATTTTTTTCCCAACTTAAAACATGAGTAAAACAATCTTTGAAGGGAGTAAGCATATGGCTGCTTTAAATAACTAAAATAACCATACATTTAATTCTGCTAGCTGTGTGACATTGAGTATGTTACTTAAGTTTTCAGCATCTCAGTTTCCTTATCTGTAAAATGGGATAATAACGGAACCAAGTTTACAGTGGTATTGTAAGATGTAGAAGAATGAAAATATCTAACACATACATCCCAGGAAAGTGCATGACACATAGTAGTGCTCCAGAAATGTAAGCCTTCCTCTCTAACCATGCTCTGAGCTCTCAGGAAATGTAGTCACAGTCTTATCAATTAAAGGCCCCAGTTTGAATACGGATCACACTCCAAAGCTTGTGCTTCTTATTTAGTATCCTGCCTGCCTCCTTTGATTCAGTCGTTCATCCAACAATTATTATTAGCTCAGTGCAATACCTGTATAAAAGCACTGGTCTAGGCACAGTGAAAATTGAAAGGATTAAAAAGACAAGATCTCTTGTATTTAGATTACAGTTTAGAAGAGAAAATGGACATAAATTGGTATTAAATAAGGTGGAAGCCAGTGGTAAGTGACAAGAAGATGCATGTAAATGGGAGCTCAGAGGAGACAGCGGTTAATCCCATGTAATGGGCAGTGAAGGACTAGAGGTGAGATATTAGAGAGGCACCACCATGGTGTGGGGTTCAGAGGAGACGAAAGTTAATCCCAGGTAATGAGCAGTGAAGGACTGGAGATGAGAGATTAGAGAGGCACCATCATAGTGTGGAGTTCAGAGAAGACAACAGTTAATGCAAGGCAATGGGCAGTGAAGGACTGGAGGTGAGAGATTAGAGAGGCACCACCATGGTGTGGGGTTTGGACCAGTTACACAAAGGTTACCATTCAGCAGGATTCAGCCATAAAGAAAGAATTTGACCTCATGGGTGTTTTTCTGGCTACACACATTCTAAGATCTCTTTCCCCACTAGCATGCTGTTCAAGGTGAAGTTTCTCAGAAACACTATTACCACAATATCTACATAAATAAACATTGGGATTTTAAAAAGTCCTCTTTACTAGAACCCTGAAAATGAGAGAGTTCAAATAAATAACTCAAATTTATAAGCCTATGATTCTATAAAGCTATGTCAGCGGACGAGCATCCCACAGGGTTTTACAGCACGAGCTCTACAGTCCAATCTGGCCAGGTTGGTAATAGAAAAAAGACAACACAGCTACCTAATGTTGACTGGAGCCACGGAGAGAAAAATCCATTGGCATCTGCCCAAAGCCCAGTAAGCAGATGGCCATAGGCACAAAAATAATCATGACAATTGGCACCTCATTGAGATGCTCCAAGCAGGGAAGGGGCCTGGAAAATGCCCTTTTTTGGCTGCCTTTCCTCCTGAGACATGTTGGTGGCACAGAGTAAGGAAAACTACCTAGGTGCTGCAAAGGGGTATACAGATAGCCTTTTAAAACTAGGCTACTTCAGCCTCCTGAGTGGTCAGTCTGGTACCTTTCGGCAACCAGAGTGCATCTTAAAGAAGTGTGTGCTGATTTCCCCTGGCACAGGAGATATTCAACAGATTCCATTCAAAACTGGTTCACCGGATAACAAGCCAAGCTCCAAGACTGCAGAGGAGTGTGAGTTCTCTACAGCCAGGCCTGGTGTGTCAGTTATATGACACAATATTGTTTTATCTGTTGTAGAATCTTTAAGTTGGTGGTGTATGGATAACCAAGTGCATTTATATTTTCCAAAAGTAAGTGCCATTAGTTGACAAGATTTGTAAGCTACTTGAAGGGTCATTTGCTGTAAAAGTATGCTTTGTAGAGGCTTGCTAAGTTGGAATTTTTTAAAAGTTGGTGAAGATCTATTTTTTTCTGAAACTGATGGCCTTATCTTTGTGATATGCCTAATATTTCAACTGGCATTGAAACATTCATCTATTATATCATAACACACACACACACACATACTCACACAATGCTCAGTATTATTTTGCATTTGAGACGACTCCTCTGAGCCAACAGCAAATATAATACAAAGCCAAACTGCTGCTCTGTGTCCCCAAAAATTTTCAGCTGAGCTTCAATAAGACATACATATAACTACCAAAAGTTGCTTTGAAATGAGATAGACATTATTCCAACATTAAATATATTTACGCAGCATTTGACTACTTTGCATTTTCAAATCAGTTTTAAATATACTTGAGAAGCCCCACCTCAAAAAAAAAAAAAAAAACTACAAAAAAATCACACCCAATGCCCACATTCCCAGTGACTTATGTTGTTCTTTAAGTGAATAACATTAGGCCATGTTGTTTTATATAGACAGGTTTTTAGAACAGAGAACTCTAATTGTTATTTCAAATGTCTTAGAGCCTGAAACAATTTACAATTAAAGTCTCTGATTATTCAATAATTCATTCATATTGACCAGAAAATGGCCAGTTTGGAGAAATATCTGATCACAGTTTTGGTCAAGAAAAAGAAGCTGCAATCGGCTACTGGCTGCAGTGATTACAGGATTTCATAATAGCAAGTAACACTCGATCACATAAATATATACCTTTAGGATACATAATGTGGAGTAAATTTTTGAATTAAAGATGTCAATGCCATAATCAGGCAAATATTAAAAATACATAATTCATTAAAATATATAACAAACTAAAAGATATAAAGTGATAAGCAGGCAAAATGGTTTGGGATATGTGCAGATCAAGATTGCTGTATAGATGAAACATTTACCTGTAACTGCTTTTCAAAAGTATATGATCTAAAACTCATCTTCCAGGAAATTAAGTAAAATTGTTAGGTAAGGTACTCTTTTCATTTTCATAATGGGTGAGGATTTTCACTCAACTCTTTAGGAGGAAACTTTTCTACTCTACTCCCTTACTGACTCCTCCTCAAAGAGTGACTTTTCTAATTAGGAATGTTGGATTAAAGGTCAGATTTATGCCTGGCCTGGGCTCTTGGCTCTGTTGTTCTCTTTCAGCTGCATCAGTAGGTAGTAAGGGAGGTCATGGTCCTCCATGGAACTGGCTAGAGTTGGCTGTGCAGACCCAGCTCTTCCTACTGGCAGGTCCCAACATGTAGATTTGATGACAGAAGGAGTAGTAAGTCTAAGAGTCCATCTTTCCAAAATTTTTTAAGATTAAAAAATTCTCACCATCCCTGTAAACCTAATTAAACCAAGGAGTAGACCCCAGACTGCTGACTTAAGGGGCTGCTCTTTGATTTCACTCATTCTTTCTTCAACAAATATTTGATGTCACAGAGTTGTTGGTTAATATGATATGGGTGTATGCCTAAGCCTAGTAGAGATCTTAATCCACAGTGTGTAGGGGAAAGTTAGGGCTCATTTCAATGTGACCTGCTTGACATATGCTTTAATTTTAAATCATCAAACCCAACATGTTAAGGGAACTCTTTGAGTATAATAAAATCGTTTTTAGAATAAGCATTTAAAATCATTGCAAATAAGTTATTTCTACCAAGAGTAAAAACAGAACATGCTGTAAAGAAACACCATTCAATGGTAAAACACAAGTAGCTTATAATGTAGTATTTAAACATAAGTACCTCCAGCCAGGATCTTCTCTTCCAACTCTGCCATTTGCTTCTTATAGGCTTTTAAAGCTGCTTCTTTAAAAGAAGGACAAATTTGCTTTGGCTTTATGATTTCCACTTGCTCTTCAGGAATGTTTTGGTTTTCATCTTCTCTTATTTCCATTTCCACTGATGTTTCATTTAATGGCTGCAGTCCCCCTTCACTAACCATATCATCTGCCTGACCATCATAACCCTCATCTTGTGGGGTTTCATAAGGAGTTTCATATGAAAGGTGATCATATTCTTGCATTTGTTCATCTGTTTCAGTAATACTAGTCCTGTTTTCTAATTTAGCAAGGACTTGTTCCATCACTTCTACATAATCTGTTTCATTGTCAGCCACTGGTTCACTGTAGTCCTCCTCCTCCTCTGCTTTATAGTAGTAGGGTTCTGTGTAGATATCAGAGTCAAGGGTGGTACTCGATTCATTTGCAGTTGATTGGGATAATGTCCGAAATCTCCCCATTAAGGAGGAGCCACTGTCCTCATAGCCACTGAGACTTTGTGTACTTTTGTTCCATACCACTTCCAAGGCTGATTTAGCCCTCTGTAAAGTAGACCCAAATTTTGGAAAGCTGAAAGTCTTATCGGAAAGGTCAATGCTTAATCGACTATGCCAAGATTTGGGTGGGGCATCCTCTGAATCATCGCTTTGCAATTCACTTTGACTTCTGTACATCATGGACAACTGGTTTTGATTTTGGTACAGTTCATTAGAATTAGCTTCCTGATAAGAATCATACAGACCAGCCCATCGACCTTGTGTTTCATTATCCAGTCCAGGACAAGGAGATGAGTTGTCATCTTGAGTTAAATCATAGCTCTCAGAGTCATCATGAAGGTCACTATGGCACTTTCCCAAGTCATCTAGGTCTTTATTGTAAACATCCAGCTGTTGGTCATAGTTAAAAGCTTCCGGGGTGGACGAATCCAAGCCTAAATCAGCTCCTTGCTCTACTTGATTCCACTCCTTCCATGGAGAAAGGTCTTCATGAAAAGAGAGCTGTGAATCACTGTAATGACTTTGGTCTGCAGAGGCACATACCATGCCATTACTCATTCCACTATCCACAGTTTCTGTGTTCTCAATTTCATTTTGTTCTTGGATACCCTGAATACTCCCATTCAAATGCTGGTCCTGGGGACTGTCATACAAATTAGGCGTGCCTTCCTGTTTCCTCTGCCAGAGTTCTCGGTCCGAAGATGACAGGAGGGAGCTTCCATTAGTTCTCGTGAAAAACTGGTTTTCTGAAAAATCCTCTGAGTAAGACTGACATAATTTGGAAAAATCTGATTCAGAGCGACTAAGTTTAGCAGTGAAAAAATCACTCTGGGAATGCCACAGGGGTGCTGCATTTGCATAATGGGTTGTGGTTTTCTTTTCCAAGTTATTCGATTGTTTCAATTGTGAGGAAATTTTATCATAATCTGATTTATTTTTAATTTTGCTGCCATTAGCAGTTTTATTCTTGGATCTAGAGTTGTGAGACTTTGAGCTTGACTTGGAAGAACTTCCTTTTGTTTGAAACTCTGACTTGGAAAGCACAGCATAAACGTTTCTATTGAGGTCAGATTCCAGCTCTCCATCACTGACATCGGGCGACTGCCAATTGTTCTTGATTTTGGGCTCCAGAGTAGACAGCTTTATATCCATGCTCTCATATGTCTGGGAGGATGGTATCCCTCTCTCTTTTCTTTCTCTGATGTCATGAGTGAGAATATCTGTTGAAATTCCGATTCCTGTTCCTTTGAGTTTGTATGATTTTTTTAAGACAAAATCCCTTTGCTGAGGGGTTTCGAAGTATACAAGTATGGGTCGAGGCTTTGCATTTGGACAGTCCCTTTGATGTCCTACCCTCTGTGCAAATTCAATTTTAATAGTATTTGGTGCATCTGAAAACCCCATTTTATCTATCAGAATTTGGTACACTACACTTTCAACATATTCAAATCTTTCTTCAGTCACATTTAAAAATCTCAGGCTTGCCTTGCTACCCATATGACCTAAGTGCTTAATATAATCATGGATGTCTCTGGTTTCCCTCCGAGACTGGACAAAGCCCGTACGAAGCTGTTCAATTTCACTTTGTACAACCTCCACGCTGCTGGAGATCTCATCGATGGAGTGTTTGAGAGCATTGACATGCCCTCGTAGTTCAGAAAGTTCCGTTTCAATCTGACTTATTCCCTGAAGTTCCTTAAAGATCATTTCCATGACATCATGTGTTTGGCTAATGCAGCCAGAGGAACTAAATCCTGGCTCAAGGGTGTTCGCCTTTGGGTTTCGTGCCGTTCTGTCCAAAGATTTGCTTCTTATACCCCAGGTTTTCTTCATTGTGCTCAATTCTGAATCAGAGGAGACACAATCTTGACTCTTCTTCCATTTTCTCAGTTTGCGTAAAGCTCCTAGTTTTAAGCTATGCAAAGTACGCTCCCCATCAGAGCTGCCCTCGGAGGGTGCAAGGCTGCTTGAACTTTTTCGATTACGTCTAACTGGCATCTTGTGTGTTGATTGTGCCTGGTTTTCAGTACTACTTCTTAGTTCACTTAATGATTCTGTGTAGGAACTCTCAATTGAAGACAGCTCTTGAAGCAGGTCCTCATTATCACCGTTGGTTACATTAATATTCTTTTGTAGGCCATTGGCAATAGCTGCTCGGTAACTGAAAGTTGGTGAGAGGGAAAATTCTCTATTAGCCTCGTCTTCTTCAGTGGATAAGTTTCGAGCAGATGAACACTTTGCAATCTTCTTTACAGTGCTTTTCAAGGTACTTGAAAATTTGGGGTGTTTAGTCTGGCCACCAGTAGGAAAGTCTTGGTCCTTTTTCTGCTGATAATTCTCTTTTTTTTTGGTTGAAAGTCCCAGTTTCTTTGTAAACATTCCTTTGCAAAGCTTATGTATGTAAGGTAAAATCAGGCTCTTGAAAAGACTGGCCACCATGGAGAGCAATTAATGCAAGCTTTTCTGCCCCAAAGAAATAAACAAGATATCAGGCTGAAAATCTGTAAGTCCAAGGTTAGCATCACTGTTCAGATGGTCTGTGAATCACCGAAAATAGCAGGAAGTGCAGCTATGGCTCTGCCACAATATCAATGTTCTTTGAAAACCAGAAGCAATTCTCCATTTATGAAAGACATTCTCTCCTGGAAGAGGGGCTTTGTGAATCTCTCCAATTCCACATAACTTCATGTAGTGTCTAAAAAAAAAGGAAGGTTAAAGTGAATATCAGAATTCAATGCTAGATTTATCCCATTTTCTACATTTTCCAAAAATATTCAAAATAATGTGTGAAAAATTAGAGAGGGGACGGGGAAATACCTGAATTTCAACACAGAGTTACTTTTAAAACAACTAGCTACACCGAATCAGTACCAATAACCATATTTAAATTATAATTTTTTCCTAACTCATTTATAAAACCAGACCAAACCATGGTTTGACACATAGCAACCTCATAGGACAGAATAGACTGCCCCACAGGGTTTCCAAGGAGCAGTTGGTGGATTCGAACTGCCAACCTTTTGGCTAGCAGCCGAGCTCTTAACCACTACACCATTATAAGTGGACACAATAACAGGCAATAATAATTTAGAAATGGTTGAGTAAAATTTCATACAAATTAAACAGCCATATTAATTTCATGACAGTATCATTTTCACTATATTTCCACCTCTGAAATTGTGTTAAATTAGACAAACAACAATTTAAAGTTAAGTGTGTTTTCCTATTTTAAGAACTTGAGAAATAGTTTAAACTGAGAAGAAAACATTTCCTTGTGGTTACGAGAGGGGGGAGGGAGGGAAGGTGGGAAAGGGGTATTCACTAATTAGATAGTAGATAAGAACTACTTTAGGTGAAGGGAAAGACAACACACAATACAGGGGAGGTCAGCACAATTGGACTAAACCAAAAGCAAAGAAGTTTCCTGAATAAACTGAATGCTTCAAAGGCCAGCATAGCAGGGGCAGGGTTCTGGGGACCATGGTTTCAGGGGACATCTAAGTCAATTGGCATAATAAAATCTATTAAGAAAACATTCTGCATCCCACTTTGAAGAGTGCCATCTGGGGTCTTAAACGCTAGCAAGCAGCCATCTAAGATGCATCAATTGGTCTCAACCCACCTGGATCAAAGGAGAATGAAGAACACCAAGGACACAAGGCAATTACGAGCCCAAGAGACAGAAAGGGCCACATGAACCAGAGACTACATCATCCTGAGACCAGAAGAAGTAGATGGTGTCCAGCTACAACCGATGACTGCCCTGACCGGGAACACAACAGAGAACCCCTGAGGGAGCAGGAGAACAGTGGGATGCAGACCACAAATTCTCATAAGACCAGACTTAATGGTCTGACTGAGACTGGAAGGACCCTGGTGGTCATTACCCCCAGACCTTCTGTTGGCCCAGGACAGGAACCATTCCCAAAGTCAACTCTTCAGACATGGACTGGACTGGACAATGGGTTGGAGAGGGACGCTGGTGAGGAGTGAGGTTCTTGGATCAGGTGCACACTTGAGACTATGTTGGCATCTCCTGCCTTGAGGGCAGATGAGAGGGTGGAGGGGGTTAGAAGCTGGCGAAATGGACACGAAAAGAGAGAGTGGAGGGAGAGAGCGGGCTGTCTCATGAGGCAGAGAGTAATTGGGAGTGTGTAGCAACGTGTATATGGGTTTTTATGTGAGAGACTGACTTGATTTGCAAACTCCACTTAAAGCACAATAAAACTTATTAAAAAAAGTTAAGTGTATTTTCCCTCAAATATTTAAAATTCATCAAATGAATATTAACCATTTATGTAAGACCTTTTCTTATTCAAATAATTTTTCACTTTTCTAGGTATTCAAGGATTAGGAATTCCTTAAATAATGATTAAATTAATGCAAGCAAATAAATATCTCATGTAATGAAGTAAACACCAGGAGAAAATAAATCTTATGTAGTCATTAAGTTCGCCAATGGCTAGGACCATGACAGGAAACAGGGTACCAAATCACAAAAAGAAATTGTACCACAGATAATATGTGCGTACCAATAATCAAGAATTGATTGAACATAGTTCATTTTATGACTTGGGGTTTCATAATGCAAATTACCCACAACTAAATCAACTGTATGATGGCTAGTTTCTTGAATTACATGAAGAAAAAGAAAAAACTTTCTGTTAATTTTACTGGTTTGTTAACACTATGCTTTGCATATGATAGGCATTCAAATAAAATTTTGTTCAATTGAAATTACCATTTTACCACTGAAATGTATCACAGAATAACAGTAACAACTAAAACTCTTAGCTCATTTTGGAGTATGTATTAATATTTGGCAAGATAATCTATTTAATTTATTAAAAAATACTTCATAAACTGCATATTGTTGTAGGAATCTGCAGACTCTTTACGAGCTCCCTCCACTTGGATATCTACCAATTTCACTTCAATCAGGCTCTGAAGGGACTTGGGAAACATATGCTCTGGCCAGGAGCCAGACTTCACAACTGACAAAAAGAGGGTAAATGAAGAAGGGAGGCAAAAGATAAGGGAGCAGAAGAGACTGACTCTAATAAGCCCATGCCCTTCTAGGTTTCATAAACTGCAAGAGTATGATTCCTCTTTTCTAAAACAATTTTGTACTCACAAAACCAAGTACAAACCAAGATCTGTTTTCTACTAAAAAAAAAAAAAAAAGGCCAAGAAATTGATTCCTGAATTAAATTAAAAAAGTATTGATTGTACCTCTCTGTGACCACTCCTTGTTGAAAAAACACTTATTCCACCTGAAAAGTTAAGTAGCAGTAGAATAGAAGAATTACTTTAAAATCGACTTTGGTAGGATAAACTGTTCCTCCAATCATTCAATCCAAAATACTGGGTCTCCCAAACCTAGAAACATATGCCTACCTTGTACTTAAAGGAAAGCAGCAATTTCATTACTGCCTCTGAACTTTTCATGAAATTCTACGTCTAGACCTCCTGAGCAGTTGCATTACTATTTGAAGGTTACTTATCATAAGTAGTAGTTGTTATAACAATTTTACGCAGGAAAATTGAATCTGGATTAAGTCCTGCCCCACTAAACACAAACTCAAGGTCATTTGTCCACAGTTGCACATACGAACTAACTCACTCTGTATTTCAACCAAGCAAAATGACTTGTTATTTGTGAAGGGATTTATGCTCTTTTGCACCTCTGTAATTTTTTTGTTCTGTCTAACTAGTATACCACTCATATCCACCTTTCTCTGTAAAAATTGGGCTTAAGCTGCAACATCATTTGTCCTTTGAGGACTTCACCAACCATTGGAGCCAAGCTCTTCCATCTCCTTGCCATGCTCTCCCACCACCTAGTTCAAAAAGTCATCAGAATTCTTCTGTATTATAATCATATTTCTGTCTCTATTCACTGGAGTGGGTCCACTTTAAGGATAAAAATTATGTCTTATCCAAATTTCAATGCCCTGACCCCAGCACATGTAATAAGCATTCAAGAAATGTTGTTAAAAAATTGGCCACATTTCAGCTACTTTCTAAATATCTCCACCTAGATGCCCAAAACTAAACTCCATCTAAAACCTAGTCATTTTTCTGAACTACCTGAGTTCTGAACTCCCTATTTCTCATCTGCACTATTACAACAGTATCTTATATGATCTCCCTAACTATAATTTAGCCCTTCTCCCAAGTCTTCCTCTTTAAAATTAAGATTTTTTAAAAGATTTCCTCCTACTTAAAACACCTCCTACCTCAGTAGTTTTGTTTCCTTCACTCTCCAAGCACATCTTGTGCCTCAGCCACATTGTTGTTGTTGTTGTTAGGCACCGCTGAGTTGGTTCCAATTCATAGCGACCCTATGTACCACAGAGTGAAACATTGCCTGGTCCTGTGGCATCCTAACAATCATTGTTACGCTTGAACCCATTGTTGCAGCCACTGTGTCAGCCCATCTTGTTGAGGGTCTTCCTCTTTTCTGCTGACCTTCTGCTTTACCAAGCATGATGTCCTTCTCCAGGGACTGATCCCTCCTGACAACACGTCCAAAGTAGGTAAGACGCAGTCTTGCCATCCTTGCATCTACAGAGTATCCTGGTTGTACGTTTTCGAAGACAGATTTGTTTGTTCTTATGGAAGTCCATGGAATACTCAATATTCTTCTCCAGCACCACAATTCAAAGGCATCAATTCTTCTTCGGTCTTCCTTATTCATTGTGCAGTTTTCACATGCATACGATGCGATTGAAAATACCATGGCTTGGGTCAGGTGCACCTTAGTCTTCAAGGTGACATCTTTGCTTTTCAATACTTTAAAGAGGCCCTTTGCAGCAGATTTGCCCAATGCAATGCATCTTTTGATTTCTTGACTGCTGCTTCCATGGGTGTTGATTGTGGATCCAAGTAAAATGAAATCCTTGACAACTTCAATCTTTTCTCCATTTATCATGATGTTGCTTATTGGTCCAGTTGTGAAGATTTTTGTTTTCTTTATGTTGAGGTGTAATCCATACTGAAGGTTGTGGTCTTTGATCTTCATCAGTAAGTCTTTCAAGTCCTCTTCACTTTCAGTCAAGCAAGGTGGTGTCATCTGCATAATGCAGGCTGTTAATGAGTCTTCCTCCAATCCTGATGACCCATTCTTCCTCATATAGTCCAGCTTCTCAGATTATTTGCTCAGCATACAGATTGAATAGGTATAGTGAAAGGATACAACCTTGACACATACTTTTCCTGACTTTAAACCATTCAGTATCCCCTTGTTCTGTCCAAACAACTGCCTCTTAATTTATGTTAAGGTTCCTCATGAGCACAATTAAGTGTTCTGGAATTCCCATTCTTCCCAACATTATCCATAACTTGTTAGGATCCACAGAGCGGAATGCCTTTGCATAGTCAATAAAACACAGGTAAACATTCTTCTGGTATTCTCTGCATTCAGCCAAGATCCATCTGACACCAGCAATGATATCCCTGGTTCCACATCCTCTTCTGAATCTGGCCTGAATTTCTGTCAGATCCCTGTTGATATACCACTGCAGCCACTTCTGAATGATTTTCAGCAAAATTTTGCTTGCATGTGATGTTAATGATACTGTTTGTTTGTGAAGAAATTATCCAACAATATCAGCCACTTCGAGGTAATAGTAATTCCTTAATTATAATACTTTTAGCTTTACCGATATGCCTTTACCTATGTTGTTTCTCCTGTCTCAAATGTCTTTCTCTAGATGCCCTAGATAAATAAAGCATTACTGAAGAAGAAGAACAGAGTGGGAGGCGTCACACTACCTGATTTTAGAACATATTATGCTGCCATGGTAGTCAAAACAGCCTGGTACTGGTACAACAAAAGATACATAGACTGATGGAACAGAATTGAGCATCCAGATGTAAATTCACCAACCTATGTGCAGTTAATATTTGAAAAACACCCAAAGTCCATTAAATGGGGAAAAGACACTCTCTTTAACAAATGGTGCTGCCATAACTGGATATCCATCTGCAAAAAAAGTGAAACAAGACCCATACCTCACACCATGCCCAAAAACTAACTCAAAATGGATCAAAGATCTAAATATAAAATCTAAAACAATGAAGATTATGAAAGAAAAAACAGGGACAACATTAAGAGCCCTAATACATGGCATAAACAGAATACAAAACATTACTACCAATGCACAAACACCAGAAGAGAAACTAGATAACTGGGAGCTCCTAAAAATCAAACACTTATGCTCATAAAAAGACTTCACCAAAAGAGTAAAAAGACAGCCTATAGACTGGGGGAAAAAATTTGACTATGACAAATCTGATCAGGGTCTAATCTCTAAAATCTACAAGATACTACAAAACCTCAATAACAAAAAGACAAATAACCCAATTTAAAAATGGGCAAAAGATATGAGCAGGTACGTCACCAAAGAAGACATTCAGGCAGCTAACGGATACGTGAAGAAATGCTCATGATCATTAGCCATTAAAAAAATGCTATGAGACACCATCTCACCCCAACAAGGGTGGCATTAATCCAAAAAACACAAAGTAATAAAAGTTGGAGAGGTTGTGGAGAGATTGGAACACTTATACACTGCTGGTGGGAATGTAAAATGGCCCAACCACTTTGGAAATTGATTTCGTGTGTCCTTAAAAAGCTAGAAATAGAAGTACCGTAGGATTCAGCAATCCTACTCCTTGGAATATATCCTAGAGAAATAAGAGCCATCACACAAATAGATATATGTACACCCATGTGCATTTCAGCACTGCTCACAATAGCAAAAAGATGGAAACAACCAAGGTGCCCTTCAAAGGATAAATGGATAAACAAATTATGGTATATTCACCCAGTGGAATACTACCCAACAGTAAAGGACAACAATGAATCCACGAAACATCTCATAACATGGATGAACGTGGAAGGCATTCTGCTGAGTGAAATTAGTTCCAAAAGGACAAATATTATATAAGACCACTATTATAAGAACTTAAGAAAAGGTTTAAACACAGGAGAAAACATTCTTTGATGGTTACAAGGGTGGGGAGGGAGGAGAAGGGGTAGTCACTAATTAGATACGCTAGTCAAGAATTATCTTAGGTGAAGGGAAGGGCAACACACAATACAGGGGAAGTTGGCACAACTAGACTAAACCAAAAGCTAAGAAGTTTCCTGAGTACAACCAAACCCTTCAAAGGACAGAGTAGCAGGGTCAGGAGTCTGGGGACCATGGTCTCAGGGAACACCTAGGTCAACTGGCAGAACAAAGTGTGTGAAGAAAACTTTCTGCATCCCACTTTGGTGAGTGGCATCTAGTATCTCCAAAAGCTACCAAGCAGCCATCTAAGATGCATCAATGGTCTCAAGCCACCTGAAACAAAGGAGAATGAAGAACACCGAAGACACAAGGAAAATATGAGCCCAAGAGACAGAAAGGGCCACATAAACCAGAGACTCCATCAGCCTGAGACTGGAAGCACTAGATGGTGCCTGGCTACTACCAATGACCGGCCTGACAAGGAACACAACAGACAGCCCCTGACTGAGCAGGAGAAAAGTGGAATGCAGAACTCAAATTCTAGTAAAAGGACCAGACTTAATGGTCTGACTGAAACTGGAGGGACCCCGGAAGACATGGCCCCCAGACCCCCTGTTAACCTAAAACTAAAACCATTCCCAAAGCCAACTCTTCAGGCAAAGATTAAACTGGACTATAAGACATAAAATGATACCCATAAAGAGTGTGCTTCTTAGCTCAAATAGATACGTGAGACTAAATGAGCAGCTCCTGTCCGGAGGCAAGATGAGAAGGTAGAAAGGGACAGGAACTGATTGAAGGGACATGGTAAATCCAGCATGGAAAGGAGGAGCATGCTGTCACATTATAGGGAGAGCAACTAGGGTCACATAACAATATGTGTATAAATTTTTGTATGAGAAACTAACTTGAACTGTAAACTTTCACTTAAAACACAATTTAAAAAAAAGTCTTTCCCTTTTCCTCTTCCCCAACACATCTCTGTCCTGAATATCTATACATCCTTAGAACCCAGCAACACGTAGGCCTCAGCTTGTCTGACCTCCTCAGAGTTCATCATTTCCTCCTCTGTGCTCCCACAATGCCTTGAATGTACCTTATTGTGATAATTGTAACAATACAATAATTATTTATTTGAAATATTTTACCTACATGCCTGTATCCCCAACTGACTGTTAACTCTTGACGAGAAGGAGCCATGCTGTATTTAACTTTAAATATCCGTATTTATCGACACGTAGGAGACTCTAATGTTTGTTGGAAATATGAATATGTAAGTGAATGAATGGATAAATAGTAAACCCATGGATTAACAGATAAACAGTAGAGGTTCCGTGAAGCCTCAATTGGGCCCTAAACAATCTAGACAGAGAGGAGTAGCAGTTTAAGTGGAAGTCAAACACCAAAGACATTCATGTCATGGCCAAAGGTGAAGAAGTATCTACCTAGGCCAGAAGGAATGAGTATGAAAGGGAATAGAGAAATATGGGTTTGAACAAGCCAAATTGAAATAAACTATGAAAAAATTTTAAAATCTAAGTTTATAAGTTCAATTTGAGAAGGAGACACTACTGGTTACTGGATTTCACCACAATCTCTTGAACTAGAATCCTAGTTCATGACTGCCTCTTAGCGTGCATTTGGTTTGTGTGCATCATCCTGGACTGCTAGGATTATAGTTAGTCCTCCACGAGGTCTTAGCAAGAAAGCCTTTACTTCTCACTACAACAACAGCAACTCATCCTTAAACTATGTGTTATAGTAAGATGTAGTCTCACCATCCTTGCTTCTAAGGAACATTCTGGTTGTACTTCTTCCAAGACAGATTTGCCCATTCTTTTGGCAGTGCCTTACATGCTTTGGACATTTTGGACATGTTGTCAGGGGGATCAGTCCCTGGAGAAAGACATCGTGCTTAGTAAACTACAGGGTCAGTGGAAAAGAGGAAGACCCTCAACAAGGTGGCTTGACCAGTGGCTGCAACAATGGGCTCAAGCATAACAATGATTGTAAGGATGGCACAGGACCGAGCAGTGTTTTGTTCTGCTGTGCATAGGGTCACTATGAGTCAGAACCAACTTGATGGCACCTAACAACAACAACATGTATTATAATTTCTGGTTTAAAAGAAATTCTTCAAAAAGTAAATAAAAAAGAGATACATAAACATGATTCACCATATAACTGCTCAACAGTAAATTCTTGGTGGTTTGAAAGATGGCCGACTGAAAAAAACTTCCCCTCTGGTGGAAAGGGGGATTCCGTAGCAGAGAAGGAGCAAACCTAACAAAATTCGGGGACAGTTCATTTACCTGAGAAAGACCCAGTGGAAAGTAGCACTGGCCAGCACCTTGACAGGGGAGATTTATAGGCAGGGTCCTCTCAAGCATAGCAAAGCAGGAAACCAGGGTAGCTGGAGACAGAAGGGAAAGCTAACCACACCAATGGACAGTAAGGAGCCACAAGAACTAAGGAGCTGTAACAAGCAAAGATGGAACATTTTGGGACAAGACAGGTGATGAGAAAATAAGTTGATATTAAAGACCAAGTTTTAAAAAGCATCTTCTATAATATCCTTATTAGGTCAGTGCAGATTTATACCTGTTTTAGATCTTTTCCTTATGGATGAGTAAAATGACTATATAATGTAATTGATGGTCGATGAAAATTGGACAAGGAAAATAGCTGAAACACACAAAATTATGAAATGTTTTTGGAAACTATTAGTTCTTTGCCTAATTTTAAAACAAAAATAATAGATCAAAATATATTAAAAACATTTATCAAAATGATTAAATTTGAAAGTGATTAAAAGTTTTATCCTAAGCTAATAAATTACAATTAAAAAAAAAAAAGCTAGAAAGACTCATTTCCCCTAGAATGAAGGTGAAATAACTCCTCTGTCTTATTTATTCTAACTAATCAGGTATTTTGTGAATTTATTCATCCAACTCCAACCCATATACACTTTTTATTCACTTCTATTGTTGTTACTTTGGTTTAAGAGCAATGATATACAGTATTAACACTACTGTAGCACATGAGAATCTACAAAGCAATTTTGCTTTCATCATCTCATACGATCTTCATGGTAACTTTGTAAGGGTATTATCTCCAGGTTATGGTCGGGGTACTGAGTTTCATAGACACTAAAGTAGTTGCATGTTCTTCATCTTTCCTATATTTTCCACCTAAGACCCAATCCTTTATGGGGCAGGTCGAGACTAATCTTTTCAATGAATGTTTCTTTAACTGCCCAGTCTTCTTTTTTTCCTACAGTCCTTATAGTCCTGACCATGACATTGAATCCTTAATTATTCTTCTGAACTGTTTCCATATAGCTCTTGTACATGCATGTCCATTTTTAGTATTTATTATTTGCTGACCACTGTCTCGAGTGTTTTTTATAGATTACTACACTAATGTTTGACAGTAATCTCTGTAGAAGATGGGGTATTAGTCCCCATTTTATAGATGAAGAAGCTGAGGGTCTACATGGATAGCCCAAAGCTACACAGCTGGTAAGTGGATGGAGCTATAATTACAACCCAACTGATTGGCTTCAGAGTTCTTTCTCATAATCATCATGCTATCCTACTGTGCACGGGAGGACCAACCTTAGGGAAATAGGTGGTCACCTTCATGATGTGTTTGAACACTCCCCCCTCAAAAAAAAAAAAAAACTTATACCAGCTTTTACAATTAGAGCTTTATTCATTTTATTTAAGATTTTGGTCCTTGTTAAAATGCAAATACCACCAAGTATACTCCATTCTTTAAGGTTTATCAATCACTTTGTACCTCGGTATAAACGGTTTATGAGAACATTGCTCAAGAGGAGGGACAGCAGAGAGAACACGAGGGAGCCTGAGGATGGGAAGAGTCCATCACCAAAGTGAGAGGTAGGAGGATAGGCCAGAAGTGGGAGACTAGGAAGCCTAGAATAAGCTTTGTCCACTTGCTGTCTTGGTAGTGGCTTAGCTCTGTTCCCAGCTACAGTGTACACTCCTTGAGGATAAGAACTATGCCTTTTTCAATCTTTGCAACTTCTGCCCGTTCATGCACAAAGCATAGGTACCCTCGCTTAAAACCAAACCCATTGCCATCAAGTCAATTCCAAGTTATAGTGACCCTATAGGAGAGAGTAGAACTACCCCATAGAGTTTCCAAGGAGTGCCTGGTGGATTCAAACTGTTGACTTTATCGTTAGCAGTCGAACTCTTAACCACTACACCACCAGGGTTTCTTGGTACACCCTTGTTTAGAAATGAAAAACTTAGGGTGATATCATTTCAGGGCAAAGTTATTTGTTATGTTTTTGATGCTTAGATTCTTCCTTTTGTTTTTATCCTCGGAAATCGCTCCCTCTTCCTTTTTTTTTTTTTTAAACAAAACCAGACATGAAAACACAATGCTTGCGATCGATAAAAAACACAGCTCCTTTGGTTTAAGTCAACAGAGTGAGACTGGAGTCCCATTTACTTCCTGTTTCCACTTGAGCTGCAGCCCCTATGGCCCCTCTAGAAGCAGAAGCAGAAGCCGAAAAAGGTCAAAACACTTGTCTGAGTTTACAAGCAGAGCTAGGACCAAAATACAGGTTTCCTGCCCTCAACTTCACTGTTTTTACTCCTGTTCTGTGCTGCCTTTTCTCAAAAGCAATCACAGGGAAGGGTTTGACATCTTCCTACTGTGCAAAATATTCTCTTAGATAGAAATCTAACTCCATCCTTAACAAACTTGGCTTTTACCTTAATTCCCTGTGGGCAATGTCTGTACTTTCCTGAAACTGGAAAGTCCTTTGATATTAAAAGAGATTTCTGAAAGAAAATTCTTTCAGCAATTGGCATGTATTAGAACCATTAGAAGAGATTTCAGCTGTATAAAAGGAAGGCTACAGAGGAAGAACACTATTCTAGAGCAAAAGTTGCTACTAGTTTTGTTTCCCACGTCTTCTATTCCACCAGGATGGGCACATTAACCAACTGGGTATCATGTACCAAGGAAGGGGGATAGACCCCCTGTGAGAACAAATCACAGCCCCCCCCACCCACCCCGGGCTTCCTAAGAACTTTGCGGTGTCTCTATCCTTACAGGAAATGTCTACTCTGGTTTACGTATGTTAAAATGATTATTCTGTGCTCTTAAAAAAAAAAAAAAAAAAAAAAACCCACTAGAGAAAATATTCTGACTTTAAAGACAAGAAAAGCAAGATTCAGAGACCCTAAGTGATGTACTCCATATTTACTCCAGTGATAGGACTAGGATTTGAGCAATTTCTGTGTGGTTCCCAAGCCTTACTACACCACTCTGTTCAAATGGGATAACATCAGTTAATTCAAGGACCACCTCAACCTTGATGAGGAGGGAGGCATACTCATTTGGTGCCCAGCTGAACTCCAACATGCACCTATACCCCTTCAAGGAAGATGCTGGTTAGGGTGGAGGCCTGAGCCAGAGTGCCTGCTTTAAATCATGGTTCAGCAAATCGCTTAACTTTTCTGTTCTTTTGTTTCCTCACCAGATATATGGATATAATAACGTTCTAACTTCTTTATGTTGGAATAAGAAATATGAAATAAGAAATAATTAGAGCAGTGACTGGAACACCATAAGCACTCAAAAATGTTTTATTGTTGTTTCACTGATAAATGATAACAAGATTTCCATCTGAGTGCTCTTTTCCAGAGTACAGAGCAGCCAAGAAAGCCCCACAGCAACACAGTCCCTCTTTTGTGTTCATTTAGACTAATATGAATTCTCCAATATTTTTATATAAAGATATAGTAAGAGTCACATTAGTTTTGGATGTCTGTAATATAAAAATCTGTAGGGTTATATGAAAATAAAGAGCTATTTTTTTAAGTTATATGATCTAAACTAGTGGGTAACAATCTTATGAAAATGATTCTACTTAATATTTTATTGATTCTAAGACATATATTTTCATGTTTCTAAAACTGGAATTGTGATCATTAGAAACTTGTTTCCTTTATATAAAACAGGAGTGGTATCACTTATTTCATGGAGTTGTTTGTGACAAAGGTGAGAAAGTGCAGCAATGTGAGTGAACACATCACATTTTCTGGCTGGGCAGATTGTTTGCTTTCATTAATGCTCATTTTCTTTCTTATTTTTCCATGACAAAACTTTATTTAAACCAAAACTTGAGAAGACAGGCAGAATGCCTTGAATTCCTGGCTTGGCAGCTAGATTTTAGATCCAGGTCAAGAAAACTTTTGATGGTCCAGACACAAGTTAATGTACTCCTTTATCTATCTATGTGATCAGTTCGTTTAATCATTATAGATATCTCTCTGAAGCATTATACGTATTTTAACACATAACACATGATAACATAATTCCTCCTTTTTACATCTGTGTTTTCTAATGAAATATATCAGGGTCCCTGATACTTAATAGCAGTTCAATTACTTTTCATTGGAAAAAAATAATGAGTAAATGCATCAAACCTGTCATAAACTGTAAATAACCTTCTAAACAATAAATAGACCTTGACCTAAACGATAGTGGAAAGGAAATCTAATACTTTCCTTGTGGGAGGAATTATCATACATTCTGAAAGGAAAAGTTTCATTATTAGATGGTTTTATTGTATTTTTATAAGATTTATCTATATAATAAACTATTTTAGCCAAAAACATTTCTCATGATAAAATTATACTAAATGTATCTATAATAAAAAAATTGTAACTATTGTTGGCATATTGTTGTAGTCATTAAAAAAAAAAAACAGTGCCGTCGAGTCGATTCTGACTCATAGCGACCCTACAGGACAGAGTAGAACTGCCCCATAGAGTTTCCAAGGAGCACCTGGTGGATTTGAACTGCTGACCCTTCGGTTAGCAGCCGTAGGACTTAACCACTACACCACCAGGGTTTCCGTTGTAGTCATTAAAAAAAAAAAATTAGATGCCCACAAATCTAATTCATGAAATCTGATGAGTTCTTCACCTCAGGTGTCTCAAGAAGAGGCTCTTCACTAAGTATTTTCATGGTTGATTAGGTGATGGTAGTTCATTTTGCTCAGTTTTATTACTTATTGATCTGTCCATTAATCCACTCTAAATTCCAAGAGTACATTCTTAAAAGCAGTACAATGGTTTAGTAATTGGTGACAATTTTAGACTGATTTCTAACTGTGGTTTTCTAAGACCTATGTGAGGAACAATGTATTGACTTACAGATTCCATCAATGTTAGTACCACTTGCTGGACAATCTAAAATTAGTTTTACTTAGATATGACTAAAATTAGCTATAGAATTGTGCTATATTATGGTATAATAATATTGCTACCTGTGTTTTGCTATGACAACTTTCAGAACGTTTCCATATATATTCCCTTACTTCATCTTAAAAAGGCTTTGGATGCTTAACAAAGACGGGAGTGAGGCTCATTACCTCCCAGAAAACCAAAGTTTCAGGAAGTTAGGTTCCTTGCTTCAGGTCATAGAGTTAGAATTCAGTAGTCTTGGCTTGTGGAACCTGAGGCTGTACCTAACCCTGTGGTATCTTTCTGCCTCTTCTTGAAGTCTTCGTATTATTCTTGTTGTTGTCGTTGTTGTTGTTGTTAGGTGCCGTCAAGCTGGTTCCGACTCATAGCGACCCTATGCACAACAGAACGAAACACTGCCAGGTCCTGAGCCATCCTTACAATCGTTGTTATGCTTGAGCTCATTGTTGCAGCCACTGGTGTCAATCCACCTCATTGAGGGTCTTCCTCTTTTCCGCTGACCCTGTACTTTGCCAAGCATGATGTCCTTCTCCAGGGACTGATCCCCCCTGACAACATGTCCGAAGTATGTAAGATGCAGTCTTGCCATTCTTGCCTCTAAGGAGCATTTTGGTTGTATTTCTTCAAAGACAGATTTGTTCATTCTTTTGGGAGTCCATGGTGTATTCAATATTCTTCGCCAACACCACAATTCAAAGGCATCAATTCTTCTTCAGTCTTCCTTATTCATTGTCCAGCTTTCATACGCATATGATGCAATTGAAAATACTATGGCTTGGATCAGGCGCACCTTAGTCTTCAAGGTGACATCTTCGCATTTCAACACTTTAAAGAGGTCCTTTGCAGCAGATTTACCCAATGCAATGCGTCTTTTGATTTCTCGACTGGTGCTTCCAAGGCTGTTGATTGTGGATCCAAGTAAAATGAAATCCTTGATAACTTCCATCTTTTCTCCGTTTATCGTGATGTTGCTCATTGGTCCAGTTGTGAGGATTTTTGTTTTCTTTATATCGAGGTGCAATCCATACTGAAAGCTGTGGTCTTTGATCTTCATTGGTAAGTGCTTCAAGTCCTTTTCACTTTCAGCAAGCAAGATTGTGTCATCTGCATAACGCAGGTTGTTAATGAGTCTTCCTCCAATCCTGATGCCCCGTTCTTCTTCATATAGTCCAGATTCTCGGATTATTTGCTCAACATACGATTGAATAGGTATGGTGAAAGAATACAACCCTGACGCACACCTTTCCTGACTTTAAACCAATTAGTATCGGCTTGTTCTGTCCGAACAGCTGCCTCTTGATCTATGTAAAGGTTCCTCATGAGCACAATTAAGTGTTCTGGAATTCCCATTCTTTGCAATGTTATCCATAATTTGTTATGATCCACACAGTCGAATGCCTTTGCATAGTCAATAAAACACAGGTAAACATCCTTCTGGTATTCTCTGCTTTCAGCCAGGATCCATCTGACATCAGCAATGATAATCCCTGGTTCCACGTCTTCTTCTGAAACCAGTCTGAATTTCTGGCAGATCCCTGTTGATACACTGCTGCAGCCGTTTTTGAATGATCTTCAGCAAAATTTTGCTTGCGTGTGATATTAATGATATTGTTCTATAATTTCCACATAATAAAATTGTATTATTATATTATTCTTATGGACTCTGTTTTAAGAAACATACTCCATACTTCTTTCTTAGGATGTACTGCCTCAAGGAATTTGCCTTTTTAGAAATAAGGAATATATCCTAGAAGTCATCTAATTTCTCTGTCAAAATATCATGTACTCATTACACACGATAACTCTAGAATACACATTCTTTTTAAGTGCATATGGTCCGTTAACCAAGATAGATCATATACTGAGCCTTAAAACAACTCTCAATCATTTTCAAAAGATCAAAATCTTACAGAATTTGTTTTATGATCATAATAAAGTTAAAAAGCAGCAACAATAAGATATCTAGAAATGCCCCACCCCAAATTCTGAAATTAAACAACAGACAGATAATGTGTGTGTATATAAAAATAGATATATATGTAGTTTCACGTATGCACATAAAGAAAAAATATTAATCTTACATAGACTTGTTCCAATAAAGGAAAAAGCATTTTCTGACTTGTTTTATTTGCCCAGAAAACCACAATATCAACACTTGACAATAATATTACAAAAAAAAAAAAAGAAAATGTCAGATCAATAACTCTCATAAACATAGATGCAAAATCCTTAACAAAATATTACCAAATTAAATCTAGAATGTATAACAAGGATAATGCATCCTGAATAAGTGTGGTTTGTTCCAGAAATGTAAGTTTGACTTAATTTTTGAAAATCAATCATGTAATTCACTATATTAAAACAAGGAAGAAAAACATATAGTAACATCAGTCCTTGCACAATGAGAAGTCCATTGGACAAAGTTCAACACCCATCCATGCCATAAAAAATTTCTTAGCAAAATAGAACAAAATGTCATCAATTTGATTAAAAAAAAAAAAATCTGCAACTAAGACTATTCTTAATGGTAAAATACTTAATCCTTTCCCATAAGACAGAGAATAAGGTTAGCATATCCACTCTCACCACTTGTATTCAACACTGAATACAACATTGAATAGGAGAGCCTAAATAGTTCAATAAGGCAAGATAAAAAAAATAAAAAGCATAAATATTGGAGAGGAAAAAGAAAAATTCTTTTTTTCCACAGTCAACATGATTATTTATGAGAACATGTTAAGGAATCTACAAAACAACTATTAGAGCTAAAAAGTGAATTTATCAAGTAGACAGAATAAAGGTCAATATACATAAAACAAGTGTATTTCTTAAGCTGGCAACAACACACTAGGAAGTAAAACTTTTTTAAATTTCAATTAAAATAGCATCAAAAATCATAAACTTAGAAATAAATTTACCAAAATATGTTCAAGACTTCTGTGTTGAAAACTACAAAATACTGCTGAAAAAAATTAAAGAACCAAATAAATGAAGGGACAATATATGTTCATAAGATTCAGTATTATTATTATGTCAATTCTTCCTAAATTGATCCATATACTTAATGCTATCCCAACTAAAATCTAAAACTTTTGTTTTTCAGATTTAACAAGCTGATATTAAAATGTATATAGAAATGCAAATAATCTAGGATAACTAAAGCAATCTTTTAAAATAATACGATAAGAGGATTTACACAACCTGATTTCAAAATTTACTAATAGCTACAGTAATTGTGATATTGACAAATGAGACAAGAGATCGTTAGAACAGAACAGAGTACAGAGATAGACACATGTGTATATGACCAATTTAATTTTTACGAAAGTGAAAAGAAATTTCAGCAGGGATGGGATAGCATTTTCAACAAATGATGCTGGAGCAATAGGGTAGACACATGAAAAAATAGCTTATAATGCATGCAAAAATTAATTTGACATAGACTAAAGAGATGAAGGTTCTGGTAGAAAACACAAAAAATACTGTCACAAATTTAAAATACAGAAATTGTTCTTAGAAAAAGTACAAAGATGTTTTAACACGAGGAAAAATTTGATAACCCGGACTTCATCAAAATTAAAAAATTTCTCTTCTTCAAAGATATCATTAAGAAAACAAAAAGACAAGCCATAGATTGTCTTTGCAATACTTATGTCTGGCAGAAGACTTGGATCAAGTATACATATATTATATAAATGAAAAAAAAATTTAATAAAAATTAAAAAGGGGCAAAAGACTTGAACAGACACTTCACCAAAGAAAATATTTAAATGACCAACAAGCACATGGAAATGTGTTCCACGTTACTATCAGGAAAATACTTTCTGATTTTCTCTCAAAGTACTTATTAATAAAACCAGCATTCTCCTAGTCATATTGACTGGAACTCCAGGCTCACCCTAGATTCCTCCATCTCCTTTGCTCCCCACTTCTAACCAGTTCCTAAATCTGTGGTCCCTAACTCTATAAAACCTCTCATTTCCTATACCTCCTCTCCATTCCCAGAGTTACTATCTTGGCTCAGTCACTCATCAATGCTCTCTTAAGGTTATCTTCTTGTTTGAAAATAAAAATCCACAAAAAATTGAACATTTTTATGTTGGTCCTATGATATTCCAGTAATTTTACTGTACACAATAAAAAAAAAATTCATTTACTCCTCACCACACACAGCCTTTCACACTTGACTTTTGATATAGTTTCCTAGCTGTCTTATGATTCTGCATAATTCTAGATGCATCCTTGTACTGTAGGAAAAGTGAGAATTTTAAACTTTAATGAATGTTGTGCAGGGTGGCAGCAGACCAGAACTTAGATGCTTACATAATTAGCATTCTTTCTCCCTTCCCCTTTAGAGTATTAGATCCAGTGCAATTTTCCTTACACAATGGGACTTCATTTGAGTCTAACTCTTGGGTAAAAGCCAATTACTTATGCTTCAGAGCATTCAGGCAATCTGGGTGTGGCATTTAAAACTAAAATTAAAATTAGTGTCACACTAAACAGAGCTACAATTTCATCCTTTTCCTGTATCACAGGGTGCTTTTTAAGTAAATCTATTCAAAAAAAAATTATTTCAAAATACCTAATAGCAAGACATCTTCTAATTTTCCAGCAAAGGTATGGCACATTCCACATAATGATAGGTAATACATGCCCCCAGTGAAGATTCTGAGGTATCAAATTCAGTTCTTTAAAATTTTTATGATATTTTTATTATGGAATACTCAATTATACATATAAAATCTCTTCAGGTTAAAACTAAAACATGCTTAGCATCAGCCAGCTCTGACCTCAAAGAGCATCTAGGAATAAATAATCACAATAGATGAAGCTGGTAGCTTGATTTATAGCAACTCTGGGTGTGGATGTAATATAACTGAAATAAGAAAATACCAAGAAATTAAGAAGGCAATAATAAAATTCTTACATCTACAATAATCAAACAGGTAAAAGTATACCATGTCCATTCATCTAAATTCAGGGATTCCAAAGCCTCTTCTCACAAAGGTAGGTAAACCCTTCCTCAGTCACATAAACCACGACAAGATTCAAACTCTGGCTGTGCCTGTGTTTGCATGGCCCCCTGAATCAACCCAACTCTTTTCCTTATGCCTTGACTGCAGCTATATGGCAAAGAAAGAGAAGTATGCTGTGGGAAATTAGAGATACTGCCTCTGACACCCAGGAACCACAGTCTTCTAATTTTCTAAAACATTACAGATTTTTTTTTTTAATTAGTACAAAAGCCCTCTGAGTAGCCCTCTGAGTAAGCTTCTGTGCCTTAAGAGAAGGAACATAGTTGGGTATTCCAGAGAGTGTACACTTTCTGTATACCCCGGGTTATTAAAATCAATTTAATCTCAACCATAATATTTTCACTTCAGTCTCCCACTCAAATCTACCTTCAAAAGTGATGGAAAGATATGGTGTGTTGTAACCGAGTTGCACCACACAGATACTCCCTCAGCTTGAAGTCACTCATTCTTCCAACTGCTGGAAGTATTGATTGCTGAAGGCTCACAGCTGTGTCACTTTTGAGAATGGCCCATGTCCAAATTGTTATGGTCCCTCCTTTAGGGCATCCCACATCCAATGATTAAATGATGTGGAGGTTAAAAGGCCTGGCCCCCTTACTTTGATATAGGGGCCATTCCCGCATCAGAGCTTCCTGTGGGATTGGCTGAGCCCTCAGTTACAAATGTATTGCAATCCAGCCTCTTTCTCTACCTAATCCAATAGAAGCCCTGCATATACATCTCTATTTCATAGCCTGTTTCCCAGAGAACTTGACCTAAGAAAGTTGGTACTTTCTTAGCACGGGCTGAGGAAGCTAACTCTAAAATGAAAATTTTAGACAGATCTTCTCTGTTAGGCTGTCAATGAAGACCTAAGCACTGATGCTATATGCAAAACTGATAGCGTGTAGTGTGCTATAGTGGTATAATTATTAAAATTTTCACTGGTGGTTGGTGGGATGGGTTACCAGTGGAAGGGAATACACTAGTTGGTACAATAGCTCAGGTACTTGAGAGGTTCAAGGGAAGAAGTGATTAGCATTATGGAAAGAATAGACTTTGTTTGGGAGAAAGACAAGGAAAGGTTGAGTGATTAATCACCAGTTTAAGGTTAAGGGTAAAGACAACGGATCTCCATGTCACTATATAAATAAATTCTCTCCTCCTGCAGCAAAGGCAGGAAAAGCTGAGCACTAGACCCAGAACTTAATCATAATCATGGCAGAGCTCCAGAGAATGCTTAGTTTTCAACTTAGGCAGATTAACTATGCCTATGAGGACTTTGATTGAGAAGAAATGGAACTGTGAGTCATGGGATGGAAAATTCTGGATCAATATCAAGATCTACCCCCAAACACTGTCTTGGATTTCCAAACCAATAATGAGGGTAAAGTCACAATATAACCCAGCTGGGAAGTGATGAGTCTGTTAAGGGAAGAAAGAGAAAATATACTGAAGAATCTACAGGATCTTATCAACATGCACCAATAGAAACTATAAGAGTAGTTATAGACTAGATCTAGACTCTGAGAGTTCTGAATCAGTGAGGAAGTATATAAAGTTAAATAAAGGAAAATTTATTGCTATGGGAGCACTCACTTGTGATACAGAATTTAACATCCTGGCAAGGACCATGTGGGACAATGTAAACATAAGCTAGGGTGGTTCTTTGTAGCTTGCAAAAGTTTTGTTCTGCACTAAGTAGAAATAGTATAGCAAACAGTAGAAAAAGAGATAGTAAGTTTCAGAGATGTGGATTTGGTACAGTGGATATACTACATAAAACCTGAAAATCTCCCAGCCAAGAATGTTCCTCAGGAAATAGCAAAGAACACAACATTTACCAATTAAATAAGTAATGTAAAGTTGAGAGGGGCACTGGCATATTGAGAAACTCAGTGACAGCTGTCCTCCATAGGCCAGGGATGTTACAGAACTCTAACAATAGAAAAGATAGGTAGCGTTTAATTATCAGAACAAGGTGGGTGAAGTTTTTATAAGCTGCAATGTTGGAGTGGCAGCCATGGAGGTCTGAATTAGAGCTATGGAAATGGTTGGTAGAACACAGTTTTTAGAAGCAGGATAGATAGACACCAAAGATATTGCTTAATTTAGTCAACCAAAAGAAATAATGAATGGGTGGTCAAGGGATTGAGGCCGTCCTCCCTAACAAGAAGACAGATCTCTTGCCCCATTTCCAGACCTGAGCCATATTCAAATCCTGAACACATTGACTGAAGAACAGACCACATCTCCAGGTGTTAGGCCCTTGCAACACCATGACAAAGGAACATGGTAATGATTCCCCTAGACTTTCCCCAAAGAGACCTATAGCCATCTACCCAGGTAACTATACACTGCCAGAGAAAACATAACATCAATTTAAACTTTCTGCTGAATCATTTAACCAAACTTTTGAATATGTTGTTATTGTTAGATGCCGTCGAGTAGGTTCTGACTCATAACTACCCTATGTACAACAGAATGAAACACTGCCTGGTCCTGCTCCATCCTCACAGTCATTGTTATGCTTCAGCCCATTGTTGCAGCCACTGTGTCAACCCATCTCTTGAGGGTCTTCCTCTTTTTCACTGACCTTCTAGTTTACCAAGCGCGATGTCCTTCTCCAGGGACTGATCCCTCCTGATAACATGTCCAAAGTATGTGAGATGTAGTCTCACCACCCTTGCTTCTAAGGACCACTCTGGTTCTACTTCTTCTGGGACAGATTTCTTCATTCTTTTAGCAGTCCATGGTATATTCAATATTCTTTGCCAACACCACAATTCAAAGGTGTCAATTCTTCCTTGGTCTTCCTTATTCATTGTCCAGCTTCCACATGCACATGATGCGATTGAAAATACCGTGGTTTGGGTCAGGTGCACCTTCATCTTCAAGGTGACATCTTTGCTTTTTAACACTTTAAAGAGATCTTTTGCAGCACATTTGCCCAATGCAATGCATCTTTTGATTTCTTGACTGCTGCTTGCATGGCCGTTGATTGTGGATCCAAGTAAAATGAAATCCTTGACAACTAAATAAACTAAATATATATATAAAAAAACACTAAATATTCTGCTAAAAAGGCTTTGTATGGTACAGAATGTAAGAAATCATTTTTGGTGGATCTTTCTTAGAAATTCTGTCTCCACTGTAGATTCTCCAACTTCCAGCTGTATTCAACTACGAACACCCTCCTAAATCAAAGGTTTCCAGCATTTAATGGTGCTCTCATTCAGGTGATCTGAGCCTTGGAGTTTTTCCTCCTCCTCAGAAGAGATTTCTAGCCCTTCAAATACAAGGATTGTGAAGTAAATAAATTTATTCCCAATGCACTGTCCTCTCCTTTACACATCTTCTCTGTCCCAGTTAAAAACTTGCCCTTCCTCAAGTGTTCAGTACACTCAGGTTTTACCTGACCTGTCACAATTTTCAGGGAAGAATATGATGACAAAAGATGCTAATAACTGATGCAGCCTAACTTATTTTTCTGAGATATTTGGAAGAATTTTAGAGTAAGAATTAAGGCATCAGCGTATGCTGAGGGGAGAAGGACATGAACTTTATGCAACCTAAAGTTATAGCAAATAAATGAAAACTATTTTTGCTCCTCCTGACACATCCAGTTTATCTTCATTTGAGATAGTTTTCATTCTCTAGAAGTTCAAACTTTGCAAGTAGGGAAGCTTAAATCCAATTGCACAATAAACAGGAACTTAACAAAGTATATTTATCATTTTTGGAAAGATATGTGCATCTACCATCACTGAAAACTAAAAGAAAAAGCACGAAGTATTTAAAATTTTTATCATATAACACTTAGATAAGACTCTAGTATGTTCTTTATATACAAATATGAATAAACCAATTGAAGCTAGAGTTGTGTCACCAATTTCTTGCCCAACAGGCAAAATGGAAGGTCCTTGCACATCTACTCTGAATCTAATCTTATCTTTTGTTGGGTTCTGCAAAAAAAAAAAACAAAAAACTTTATTCATTCTTTTTTCATAGTCTTTCATAGATAATCCCTTAGGTACTCATTGCCATCAAGTCAATTCTGACTCATAGTGGCCCTACAGGACAGAGTAGAACTGCCTCATAGAGTTTACAAGGCTGTAATCTATGGAAGCAGACTGCTACATTTTTCTCCTGCAGAGTGCACTGGTGAGTTTGAACAGCCAACCTTTTGGTTAGCAGCCTAGTGCTTAACCACTGCACCACCAGGGCTCCTAATCCCTTGTACATGAAATAATATATGCATATTTGGAATAATTTAAAGACTAATGAATTGAGACACAAAATAGATATGTTTTAGTAGGATAGAGGGATCAATAAATAGATGGAGAATTGGGTTAAGGTAAGAAGGCAAGTCTATGTGAAACTCAGTGGGATGAGGAATACAGCCAGAAGACAGGATATAGACCAGGGTTTCAGAGCAGAGGTTCTCATAGTTATCATGGCCTGTTTATGTTTTGGACAACCTAGCCCATTCTCTCCTTATGAGTTTTTCCCCGGTTAAGTGGCAGATGGAGTTTTCCCAGTGATCCCTGCCTCTGCCTCATCATGCCACTTAGGGATAGTGTTCGTGATCACAAAAAGAAGCATGATTATAGAGTTCTGCCAGACGCCTTAGCCCAATTTTTCCTGATTTCACCTCATAAACTCTGAGATGAGGCACTATTGCAGAGTTCCACGTCATCATCTAGAACAGTTCCCTTTAAAGGGAGAACTGGGTGGTCATATCACAAATCTGTGCACTATTTCAAAAAAGCCCAGTTATTCATTAGTACAAGCAAATTCATACTTGCAGATGTTTTGGAAACTCGTATGTTGTATAAATTAAGATACAGCTGACATATCAACAGAAACGATCCTCTATCTAGTGTATATTTCACTGTTTTTAATTCGAGTAAAAAAAAAGCAAAACAATTTTACAAGACACAAGAACCGAATTACAAATACTCTATGTTTAACAAAGAAGAAATCTATTGATTTCATATCAGCATAGGTGCAGCATGAGGAATTGAAGTTTTAATTGACGTTCACTGTCCTGTCTTTAGGAATTTTTTGGACTAATGATTTTTTTTTTCCTCTTTTTATCCCTGAATTTCCTGCAGGGCTATGGTTTCAGGCAGAAATCAAAAAAGAGTGCCTAGATTTTTTTTTTTAAACAAGTAAGCAGTATATATTACTCAGATTTTTGTTGACAGTTTTCCACAATTGTAATTGAGGTTGCATAACCTTGCCTTCATTGATAAATCAAATTAAGCCATAGTATTCAGGTGTAAGATAACTGATCACAATTTGGAGAGTGGATATTTATTGAACAGATTCCCAAATACCAAATAATGTGTTGATATTAGAGCAACAGCTCAACCTACTCTGTAATGTTCTACTCACACCAAACATGGCATCTGTCTCTGTCTTCTCTCCCTTATAAGGCTGTGAGCCTCTCATTTGCAAGACCATTCTTTGAAACCCCAGTATGTAATGGTCTACACAGAGTTTGCTACTATTGATAATAAAGAAGGGAAAATTTTATTCAAGAGTAATCTAACCAGCTAGAAGCCTGGATTGGAATTCAAAAGCTTTAAAATACTGACAGAACAGAGATAACTACACCTTGCTCATTCACCCAACAAATATTTATTGATCACCAGCTATGTGTTGTGACCTCTACTAGGTTTCGTGGGTACAATAATGAGCAAAACAGCAATAATCCCTGCCCTCTGTAAGATCAGAATGAATAGTCATTTAACCAAGCAATTTCAATAACAATATTATATCTTTCTAGCCATTTTCACCAAACAGTGACTCCTTGATGCCTGCCCTACTCCCCACCTTATTATTCTCTTCCCTAACCCAAGACATCTCTTTACCTCTTTACTTGGGTAGATTGTATTCTCAGCTTCTCCATACCACACTATCACTGTTACAATATGGAAACCTAAAACTCATTCCTTCCACTTGCAGTTCATTTTTAACCCATGTTCAATACTTTTTCAACCCCGCTTAATTTATCCCTCGTATAATAATTTGCACCCATCTTTCCCTCCCTCATAGGCTGTAAGACCCTCTTAATGGAAAGACACCTTTTTATTCATCTTCACATTTGCTTCTGCAGAGACTAGCAAAGTGCCTAGTAGACAAATAAGCACTCAGCAAAGACTTTTTCAAAAGCAGCTTGCTGTTCTCCACTCAAAATACCTGTGTTATTTCCTTTTCCCCACAAGCATCTCTCTGCCTTGGAATATTCTCTTTGACCAACTATCACAATTTATGACATCCTCCTTCTTTAAAATACCAAGCGAAGCTCTTTTAAGCACTGTTTTTTGTTTTTTGTTTTTTTTTACCTAAGAGGTAACTGCTGCATTGCATTCCATTCGAACCATTTTAATTCAATAGTTTTGTTTTTTCCTGCACCTCATACATAGAAGCATTCTACAAGTTTTGGAGTACAAAGCCACAATTCTTGCCCTCAGAGAATTTATAATATAGAGAAGATATGAAGAGAAGGGTGTACAGAGGCAAGGCGAAGATGGAGGAGTAGTCAGATGTTTCCAGGGGTCCCTCTTACAACAAAGGCCTGAAAAAACAAGTGAATCAATTATATATGACAATCTAGGAGCCCTGAACATCAAAGACAAAGTTTAGGAATCAGACTAAGCGGCAGGGGGAGGGAGAAGTTCAGAAGCAGTCAGGAGTTCCTAGACCTGACCTGGCTGGAACCAGTGCCCTGCAAGCCGGATCTGCTGGTGTGATCATGGTGAGGCAAACAGTGGCATTCAGGACATGTTTTCCACATCGAGAGAGACTGAGTGGCGGAGAGTCCACTCATGCCTCCAGAATCAGCAAAAAGTGATGCGCAATCAGCAAAAGATTACTGCTTGCACTTAATCTACTGCATGGGCCAAAAAACACTCATTTGGAAAAAAACTCTTTCCCATTTAATTGACCCCTCCTCACTCTGCACTGGGCCTGAGCTGGTTTCAGTGATAGCCGCTTTCCCTGGGCTGGAAGTAAGGCCTGCCATAAGCTCTAAGCCATTTTCCCAGCCTTGGAAAAGGAATAAATTAACAAGCAGGGGGAAAAAATAATCTGCCAGCTCCCCTAAGCTCGGAATCAGGGCGGAAACAGCTCCTTTGCCTAGGCACAGGCATAAGCAGTCCATGGACTTTTAATGCCTTTCACCTCTGCATAGACTTGTGTCGGCCCATTTCAACAGCGCAGACCCTCCTCAGCACAGTGCAACAGGGTATATACCTGAAGTCTGACTTCAACTGTTTCAGCTATATGGTGGAGAGGAAGGTTCATGACATTTGACACTGCTCTGCTTTTTTTTTCTGCCTATAAGCAGGGTACTCACCTACCCACATCAGGGTCCTGAGGACTGGTGGCTTCACCCAGGCCACCTAGCTACCTTCAACAGGGGTCCAAGGATAAGTGGTACCTCCCAGTCCTTATAGCCAACAGCACTGGGTGCCCATAGTCCAGCTGCAAAACCCACCAACCTAGGAAACGTGGACACACTTTCCTCACGGACACTCAGGGGCAGTTGTCAGCCCCTTGCCTTGCTCCACACGTGACCCCCTACTGCAGCCGGATACCTGTGCCTACACCAATCACTCCTGTTCATCTAAGACTGTAGGTGAGAACCTGCACTACACATTTGGTGACCAACTACCTGGACACCTGGGCTGAATCCATACAAGAAAAGTAAACAGACTCCTGGGCTCATATACCTAGTAATAGTTCTAACCACCTGGTGACAGGACGTTAGAGCTTCAAAGGCACCAATAATCAAACTAGCTCACTCAAGCAGCCTATTTGGGCATATCAAAACAAAACAAAACAAGGAGCTAGGACACAGTGAGCAAACATAAAATAAATGAATACAAGAACTTATGGATGGCGCAGAGACAACAATCGATATCAAATCACATAAAGAGGCAGACCATGATGACTTCAGCAAGCTCCCAAAACAAAGAATAAAGAAATCTTCCAAATGAAGAGAACTCCCTGGAACTACCAGAGGTAGAATTCAAAAGACTGATATATAGAGCTCTTCAAGAGATCAGGAAGGAGATCAGACAAAACCCAAAACAAGCCAAGGAACGCACAGGCATAGCATTAGAGGAACTTAAGAAGATTAGAGAAGAGCATAATGACAATTTAACAGACTGCAAGAATCCATAGAGAGACAGCAAACAGAAATTCAGAAGACTAACAGTAAAGTTTCAGAATTAGACAACTCAATAGAAAGTCATAGGAGCAGAATTGAGGCAATGGAAGTCAGAATTAGTGAGACTGAAGATAAAGCACTTGACACCAACATACTTGAGGAAAAATCAGATAAAAGAATTTTAAAAAATGAAGAAACTCTAAGAATTTTGTGGGACTCTATCAAGAGAAATCACCTATGAGTGACTGGAGTGCCAGAACTGGGGGTAGCAGGGAGGATAACAGAAAATATAGAGAGAATTGTTGAGAGAACACTTCCCTGATATTGTGAAAGATGAGAAGGTACCTATCCAAGATGTTCATCATGCCCCACACAAGGTCGATCCCAAAAGAAAGTCACCAAGACATATTATAATCAAACTTGACAAAACCAAAGATAAAGAGAGAATTTTAAGAGCAGTCAGGGATAAGCAAAAAGTCACCTACAAAGGAGAGTCAATAAGACTAAGCTCGGACTACTCAGCAGAAACCATGCAGGCAAGAAGGCAACGGAATGACATATATAAAGCCTTGAAGGAAAAAAAAAATTGCCAGGCAAGAATTACATATCCAGCAAAACTGTCTCTCAAATATGAAGGCAAAATCAGGACATTTCCAAGTAAATACAAGTTTAGGGAATTTGCCACAATTAAACCAAAATTACAAGAAATGCTAAAGTGAGTTCTCCCGTTAGAAAATCAATAACATCAGATAACAACCCAAAACTAGAACACAGGACAGAGTAACCAGATATCAACCTAGATAGGGAAAATAATAAAAATAAATTAAAGCTGAAGCACTCAGAAGAGGGAAACAGAGAAGTTATTATGTAAAAGATGACAACATTAAATCAAAAAAGAGGGACTAAAAAATGTAGTTGTAGATCTTTCATATGGAAAGGAAGTCAAGGCGATATAAAGAAATAGAAATTTGGTTTAAACTTAGAAAAATAGGGGTAAATATTAAGGTAACCACAAAAGAAACTAACAATCCTACACGTCAAAATAAAAAACAAGAAAAACATAAAGACTCAGCAAATACAAAAGCAACAACAATGGAAAAGAGGAAAAGACATTATATAAAAAAGAGAAAGGGGTAGAACTGGTTTAAAAAAAAAATGCCAGTGAGTTTTTTTTTCTGACTCATAGTTACACTATAGGACAAGGTAGATCTGCCCCATAAGGTTTCCAAGGACATAATCTTTACACAATCAAACTGTCACATCTTTCTCCCATAGAGTGGCTGGTGGGTTCAAACTGCTGACCTTTTGGTTAGAGCCAAAGTTTTAATATGGTACCACCAGGGCTTCTTGAAGGGGGCAAATAAATAAATAAATAAATAACTCATTGTTGTCGAGTCAGTTCCCACTCATAGCAACCCTACAGAACAGAGTAGAACTGTCCCACAGGGTTTCCAAGGGGCTGCTGGTGATTTGAACTGCCAACCTTTTCATTATCAGCTGTATCTCCTAAGGACTGCACCTCCAGGGCTCTGAAAGAGGTAGAGGCACTAGAAATTCAGGCCAGACTGGATGCAAGAGAGGTGATGCGAAAGCCAAGCCCTTAGGCTGCTACGCAGGTAGCCATACATTAAACTACACAAAGACACAACTTGTCTGAAAATGAACTTGCTTCATCTCTCCTGCAAAAGTTGCTCAGAGCTCTGTAATTAACCAAGAAGGCATCCCCTAGACTCCAAGTGTTTTATAGCTAGTCTAAGGGTCTCTATGAGTCTATGAGTCAAATCAAATCAATGGCAATGGGTTTCTTTTTTTTTTTTTTTTTTGTCTAATTAGAACAAAGGCAGCATCTCAGAGACAGGAGATAACTTTCAACCAGAAAGATACAGAAGGTGTCCCCCAGGTAGCCTAAGCCTAAGGCATACAGCAAGAACAGAAAATGTAAATACCGTCAGCTCTGTGGGCTGGGATTTCTGCAATGTGGATTGTATGGTAAACAAATAGTAAGCTTTAAATCCAACCTTGGCTTTCTCCCATCACTGTGACACTCCTGCTCTACCTTCCTCTACAGCCAACTGCTGAATTCGCAGGACCCACAGACTAATTTCTGTAGTATCATAAGCAAATGTAATTAAGATAAACCTGCTAGAACTCAGGACTATGAAAAACGTACTCTCTTTATGCATAGAGTTGATGCTCTGGTTTCCCTTCAATAGGAGGCTCGTTTTGAATTACTTTTATGGGAAAAGTGATAGATTTTGTATAACAGCATTCCTTTCTGTTTTCCTCTTGCAAGATGAATTCTTGGGCTCCAGATCAATGATCTTGGGACAGAATTTTCTCAGAGTGCTAATAATCAACCTATGTAGGAATTTAATTATTTTTCAAAGATCATTTCTTCCATTTCCCAAACCAAATAAAATAGAACTTTAATTAAGCAGTCAGCCATCCCTTATCATTAACATTGCGTTATTTAACTAAATGGGAAATGCCTGTTTATTCAAGGAAGGAAGGCCAGTTAATATGACTATTATTCAAACTTAAAAAGATGAATAAATTGAAGATTTTTACCAGCTTCTGCAGTCTGAAATTGATCTAACATACAATCAGGATGCATTGATAATTACTGGTGATTGGAAAGCAAAAGTTGGAAACGAAGAAGGATTGGTAGTTGGAAACTATGGCCTTGGTGATAGAAACAATACTAGAGATCACATGATAGAATTTTGCAAGATCAATGACTTCTTCATTACAAATAACTTTTTTCACCAACATAAACAATGACTATCCATGTGGACCTCACCAGATGGAATATACAGGAATCAAATTGACTATATCTGTAGAAAGAAATGATGGAAAAGCTCTATATCATCAGTCAGAACAAGGCCAAGGGCCATCTGTGGAACAGACCATCAATTGTTCATATGCAAGTTCAAGCTGAAACTGAAGAAATTTAGAACAAGTCCATGAGAGCGACAAGAGAGTATAACCTGAAGTATATTCCGCCTGAAATTAGAGACCATCTGAAGAATAGATATGATGCATTGAACACTAATGACTGAAACCAGGGGAGTTGTGAAATGACATCATACATGAAGAAAGCAAGAGGTCATTAAAAAACAGGAAGGAAAGAAAAGACCAAAATGGACATCAGAAGAGACACTGAAAATTGTTCTTGAACGTCAAATAGTTAAAGCAAAAGGAAGAAATGATAAAGTAGAAGAGCTGAACAGAAGATTCAAAAGGCAGCTCCAGAAGACAAAGTAAAGTATCATTATGACATGCAAAAAGACCTGAAGATAGAAAACCAAAAGGAAAGAACACACTCAGCACTCCTCAAACTGAAAGAACTGAAGAAAAAATTCAAATCTTGACTTGCAATACTGAAGGGTTCTACAGGGAAAATATTAAATGACCATGGGAAGCATCAGAAGAAGATGGAAGGAATACACAGAGTCACTATACCTAAAAGAATTGGTCAGTGTTCAGCCATTTCAGGAGGTAGCACATGATTAGGAACCAATGGTGCTGAAGGAAGAAGCCCAAGCCACATTGAAGGCATTAGTGAAAAATAAGCCTCCAGGAATTGATGGAATACCAATTGAGGCATTTCCACAAACTAATACAGTGCCGGAAGTGCTCATTCATCTGTGCCAATAAATTTGGAAGACAGCTACCTGGCCAACTCACTGGAAGAAATCCATATTTATGCCTATTCCAAGAAAGTGATCCAAATGAATGTGAAAATTATTGAACAATACCATTATTATCACGTGTAAGTAAAATTTGGCTGAATATCATTCAAAAGTGGCTGCAGCAGTATACCAACAGGAAACTGCCAGGAATTCAAGCCAGACTTAGAAGAGAATGTGTAATCAGGGATATTATTGTTGATGTCTGATGGATCCTGGCTAAAAACAGAGAATATTAGAAAAATGGTGACCGGTGTTTTATTGACTATGGAAAGACATTTGACTGTGTGGGCATAACAAATTATGGATAACATCACAAAGAATGAGAATCCCAGAACACTTAATTTTTGTACTCATAAGGAATGTGTATATAGATAAAGAGGTAGTAGTTCAAACAGAACAAAGGGATACTGTGAGGTTTAAAGTCAGGAAAGGTGGATGTCAGGGTTGTACTCTTTCACCATACCTATTCAACCTGTATGCTGAACAAATAATTTGAAGACTGGACTGTATGAAGAAGAATGGAGCATCAGAATTGAAGGAAGACTCATTAACAAACTGCGTTATACAGATGACACAACCTTGCTTGCTGAAAATGAAGAGGACTTGAAGCACTTACTGATGAAGATCAAAGACCACAGCCTTCAGATGTATTACACCTCAACATAAAGAAAACAAAAATCCTCACTACTAGACCAGTAAGTAACATCATGATAAATGGAGAAAAGATTGAAGTAGTAAAGGATTTCATTTTACTTGGATCCACAATCAACACCCATGGAAGCAGCAGTTGAGAAATCAAAAGACACATTGCATTGGGAAAATCGGCTGCAAGAGACCTCTTTAAAGTGTTGAAAAGCAAAGACATCACCTTGAAGACTAAGGTGCACCTGACCCAAGCCATGGCATTTTCAATTACCTCATCTGTATGCAAAAGCTGGATGATGAAGAAGGAAGACCAAAAGAGAACAGACACCTTTGAATTGTGGTGTTGGCGAAGAATATTGGACATATCATGGGCTGCCAAAAGAATGAACAAATCTGTCTTAGAAGAAGTACAGCTAGAATGCTCCTTAGAAGTAAGGATGGTAAGAGTACATCTCACGTACTTTGGACATGTTATCAGGAGGGAGCACTCCCTGGTGAAGAACATCATGCTTCATAGCAGGGAGTCAGTGAAAAAAGAAGAAGACCCTCAATGAGATGGATTGGCACAGTAACTGCAACAATGGACTCAAGCATAACAACGATTGTAAGGATGTAGCAGGACTGGGCAGTGTTTCATTCTGTTGTACATATGGTTGTCATGAGTTGGAACCAACCCAAAGGCACCTTACACCAACAGCAATTTATCCAAAATACATACTTATCAGTTTTTCAGTAATGAGTAAGTGTTAAAGACTAATTATGCTAAGAATAATTTAATATCGTACCATATAGCAAGCTTTGATGAGAGGCCTTGAGAATATTCTATGCCATCATAATGAATATCTGCCATTGTTATATAATATTACAGACATAGAGAGGGGCCAAAATGGTGGAATAGCCAGATGCTTCCAGCGATCCCTCTTACAACAAAGACCTGAAAAATCAATTGAAATGATTATCTTTATGATAAGCTAGGAGCCCTGAACAACAAAGGCAAACTTAGAAAATGGCCTATGTGGAGGGTGAGACCATTCAGAAGCAGAGAGGAGTTGCCAAACCTGAATCACTGAGATCCCTCAGGCATCACTCCCGGAAGCGGCTGTGGCAGGCTGGTGGTAGCATTTGGCCACAGTTTTCTCAGGGAGGAGCAGCCAGCCACACAGCCTACTCACACCTCCAGAACCAGAGAATGGCATTCTCGGCAAAAGCTAAGTACTTGCATATATTTACGGCAACGGGTTTTGCATATATTTTACTGCACACCTTACCCCTAAGAGGGCTTCAGTGGCTGTTGATTTCCCTGGGCCTGAGATAGGTCCATTTTAGCGCCCTGAGCCATGTTCCCAGCCTTGGAGAAGGAATAAATTCACAACAGGGGGAAAAGATAATTTGCCAGCTCCACTGACCCGGGGAACTCAGGAGAGAAGCAGCTCCTGTCCAGGCATAAATGGTCCTTGGACTTTGAATAACTTTCCCCCCTGCATGGACCTGTGTGAGCCTATTCTAGGAAAATAGGCTGTAGCTGGTAGACTGTGACTGTTTAAGCTTTGCAGTGGAGAGGCGGATGCTTGATATTTGACACAGCTTTGCCTATTAAACAGGGTCCTCACCTACAAACATCAGGGGCCTAAGGACTGGTGGCTCCTCTCAGGTCACCCAGCCCCTGCAACAGGAGTCCAAGGATAACTGGTACCTCCCAGTCCTTACAACCAAAAGCATCAGGTGCTCATGGCCTGGAGAACCCACCCACCTGCATGTTCTCAGGAAGAGGGATGTACTTTCCTCAGAGACACTCAGGAGATGGTTCTCAGCCCCCTGTCTTGTTCAGAGCATGACCCTCTGCTGCAACCAGATACTGGTACCTACACCAAACACCCCTGTCCCTCTAAGACTGTAGGACAGACCCTGTGCCACACACTTGATGGCCAGGTACCTGGACACCTGAGCTGAATCCACACAAGAAAAGTGAATGGACTCATAAACTCATATACCTGATAACAGCTCTCGCCATCTGGTGACAGGGCCTCAGTGGTCCAAAGGTGAAAATAATCAAGCTAGCTCACTCAAGCAACCCATTTGTGTATATCAAAACAAAACAAAGCGAGAAACTAGGATACAGTAAACAAACATAAAATAAACTAATACAATAACTTATAGACGGCTCAGAGACAACAGTCAATATCAAACCACATAAAGAAACAGACCATGATTGCTTCAACAAGCTCTCAAAACAGAGAATCAAAGGACCTTCTGGATGAAGATGCCTTCCTGGAATTACCAGATGCAGAATACAAAAGATTAATACAGGGAACTCTTCAAGACATAAAGAAGGAGATCAGGCAATATGCAGAACAAGCCAAGGAACACACAGATAAAACAGTTGAAGAAATTAAAAAGGTTCTTCAAGAACATAATGAAAAATTTAATAAGCTGCAAGAATCCATAGAGAGACACCAATCAGAAATTCAGGAGATTAACAATAAAATTACAGAATTAGACGACTCAGTAGAAAGTCAGAGGAGCAGAATCAAGCAAGTGGAAGACAGAATTAGGGACCTTGAAGATAAAGCACTTGGCACCAGTATATTTGAAGAAAAAACAGATAAAAGAATTTAAGACAATGAAGAAAACTTAAGAATCATGTGGGACTCTATCAAAAGAAATAACCTACAAGCGATTGGAGCATGAGAACAGGGAGGGATAACAGAAAATACAGAGAGAATTGCTGAAGATTTGTTGGCAGAAAACTTCCCTGATATCATGAAAGATGAGAAGATATCCATCCAAGATCCTCATCGAACTCCACATAAGGTAGATTTTAAAAGAAAGTCACCAAAACATATTATAATCAAACTGGCCAAAACCAAAGATAAAGAGAGAATTTAAAGAGCAGCCAGGGATAAATGAAAAGTCACCTACAAAGGAGAGTCAATAAGACTAAGCTCAGACTACTCAGCAGAAACCATGCAGGCAAGAAGGCAACGGGATGGCTTATATAAAGTTTTGAAGGAAAAAAAATTGCCAGCCAAGAATCATATATCCAGCAAAACTGTCTCTCAAATATGAAGGTGAAATTAGGACATTTCCAGATAAACAGAAGTTTAGGGATTTTGTAAAAACCAAACCAAAACTACAAGAAATACTAAAGGGAGTTCTTTGGTTAGAAAATCAATAATATCAGGTATCAACCCAAGACTAGAACACTGGACAGAGCAATCGGATGTTAACCCAGACAAGAAAATCATAAAAATAAATCAAGGTTAAAAAAAACACTCAAAATAGGGAAACAGCGATATCATTATTTAAAATAATAAAGAGGGACTAAGAAATGTAGTCATAGATATTTCATATGGAGAAGGAGACAAGGCGATATGAAGAAATAAAAGTTAGGCTTAAACTTAGAAAAATAGGGGTAAATATTAAGGTAATCACAAAGGAGGCTAACTATCCTACTCATCAAAATAAAATACAACAAAAAAATAGGGACTCAGCAGAAACAAAGGCAACAACGAATAAGAGGAAAATACAGCATATAAAGACAAACTACTCAGCACAAAAAATTAAGTGGGAAAAAGAAACTGTCAACAACACACAAAAAAGACATCAAAATGACAACACTGAACTCATACCTATCCATAATTATGCTGAATGTTAATGGAATAAATGCACCAATAGACAGAGAGTGGCAGAATGGATTAAAAAAAAAAAAAAACGGTCCATCTATATGCTGCCTACAGGAGACACACCTTAGACTTGGAGACACAAATAAATTAAAACTCAAAGGATGGAAAATATATATCAAGCAAATATTACACACATAGATGACAAGTCTTAATCTGTAAGTAGTATCCTCATCCATAAAGATCTATGATGTTTATCTTTCTTCTAAAGCTACTGCTCCAAATTAGTTAATTGGTCACTAATGTTTGAATTCCCTATAAATAGGAATTCACAGCATCTCTTCATTAATTTCAGATCATTTCATATTATCGTTCACTAATTTCCACAGCCATATAAAAACCAAAAACCAAACCCATCTCTGTCAAGTTAATTTCAACTCACAGTGACCCTACAGGACAGAGTAGAACTGCCCCATAGGGTTTTCAAGGAGCTGCTGGTGGGTTCATATTGCCAACCTTTTGGTTAGCAGCCAAGCTTTTAACCACTGTACCACCAGGGCTCCTCACAGACATATAGTAACAATTTTTTTTGCATTAAAATATGAACACATTTTGATACTTGGTCCATTTTTATCTGGTATAAAGCAGTACCAGATGAAATCATCAGTCCTCTAAGAGTTTTGGCTAACTGAACTAAGAGATTGAGTTCACTATGAAAATTGAGATGATAAATGGATTAACTGAGGAGCAATTGAATAAAAAACTTAAGTATCCAGAAACTGTGACTACTCTGACAAGTACTTTTTGTTCTCTAGAATTTTTCAAAATGATCTAGCAGTTTATATTTTGAATCAAATTTGCCATTTGAAATTTGTGTAACATCTTGTAGATTTTTCAAATGTTCTGCTTTCTAAGAAACACTGTTTTCATTCTCATGGGAGAAAACTGTATAATTCAAACACAGCAATCAGCAAATGATATACTTTAGATAGGGCCTGAAGTGCAGACAACTGGAATCAAACATGGAGAAATTCATCAAGGCTGATAGCCTCAAGGGTCTTAAGAGGAAGGTAATCTGAAACTTCAGACAGAACAAGGTAATACTGATTGGTTTAAAGTCAGGAAAGGTTGTATTCTTTCACCATACCTATTCAATCTGTATGCTGAGCAAATATTATGAGAAGCTGGACTATATGAAGAAGAACGGGGCATCAGGATTGGAGGAAGACTCATTAACTCCCTGCGTCATGGAAATGACACAACCTTGCTTGCTGAAAGTGAAAAGGGCTTGAAGCACTTACCAATGAAGATCAAAGACCACAGCCTTCAGTACGGACTGCACCTCAACATAAAGAAAACAAAAATCCTCACAACTGGACCAGGGAGTATGATAAATGGAGAAAAGTTTGAAGTGGTCATGGATTTCATTTTACTTGGATCCACAATCAACAGCCTTGGAAGCAGCAGTCAAGAAATCAAAAGATGCATTGCATTGGGTAAATCTGCTGCAAAGGACCTCTTTAAAGTGTTGAAGAGCAAACATGTCCCCTTGAAGACTAAGGTGTGCCTGACCCAAAAAAAAAAAAAAAAGCCATGGTATTTTCAATCTCATCACATGCATGTGAAAGCTGGACAATGAGAAGCCTGAAGAAGAATTGATGCCTTTGAATTGTGGTGTTGGCGAAGAATATTGAATATACCACGGACTGCCAAAAAAAAAACGAATAAATCTGTCTTAGAAGAAGTACAACCAGAATGCTCCTTAAAAGCAAGAATGGCGAGACTGCCTCTTACATTCTTTGGACATGTTGTCAGGAGGGATGAGTCCCTGGAGAAGGACATCATGCTTGTCAAAGTACAGGGTCAGTGGAGAAGAGGAAGACCCTCAACAAGGTGGATTGACACAGTGGCTGCAACAATGAGCTCAAGCATAACAGTGATTGTAAGGATGGCACAAGACTGGGTAGTGTTTCGTTCTGTTGTGCATAGGGTTGCTATGAGTCGGAACCGACTTGACAGTACCTAACAACAACAACAATCTGAAACTAAGAAACTCACAAGGAAAATTCACAAATCCAGACTTGAGATTTCTCCCAATAGATTCTAGAGGTGACATTACTTTGTGCCTCCTAATTCACATACCCTTCCCTTACTATCAATATTGAGGAATTTAGAGATTTCATCCTCAAATAAGGAGCTTAAGGCAGAGTTTGCTTAGGCTTGTTATTCATACCTTTTTTTTTTTTTTTGAGGAATTTCCCTCCAACATGAAATATCTCAGGTGGAAGCACCTGTCTGCAATCAACCACACTGTCTCCTATCTTGAGCTAAATAGATTCCCAGAAATCCTTCCAGGAAAAAAAAAAAAAAAGATCATTGGCGAGTCCATGAATTTCTTCACAGAGCTGTGAATATTGAAGCCATCAGGTACTAGATGCCATCAAGCAGGAGCCACAGTAGTAGAGACCAATAACAAGGACGCAGCTGTGCTGTACTTCAAGAGTAAATAGGAGAGAGGTAGATTTCATTGTAGATTATTGGCTGAAGTCAAGAGGGGAAAAATTTATTTCAGAGGAAGCAAAGAAGAATACGAGGCACAGAGCTGATGAGGAAAGTATTATTACTAGAAACACCAAACCAAAAAGAGTAGTGCTTAGTCTCAGCACCTTTGATCAAGAAGAGGAAGACAAAAAATATCCCCCAATGTCTTCTTTAAACCAAACAACAGTTTAGCTAACTAGTAAAGAATATCTGCCTTGAGCACTATGCTCTTTTAAGAACTATCTATATGGGATCAAATTGATAAAGCAACTCAAAAGATTAGACAGGAAACTTAGAGAGCAGTGATTTCATGTTAATGGGGGAGGAACAATTATGAAAAGGAGGGTGAAAATGGTTGTACAACTTGAACAGTGTAATCATTGTCACTGAATTATACATGTAGAAATTGTTGAATTGGTTTATGTTGTGCTATGTATATTCTCAACAACAACAACAAGTCAAATCAATTACGTTTTAAAAAAAGAAGACAAACACCATCACAAGTTGACAGTGACTTATCATGTGACATGATTTTGACCTAGGTAAAGTCAGGCAGGCAGCTCCCCTGTTATTAACTGTCCATCTTCTACCTCTTCTGTGGCTATACCTCTTCTGCCTTTCAATGGTCGTGTTCATAAATTGCATGGGCACTAGACCTATGGAATTAGTGAGTGTCTCCTGAAGTATCTAATACTTATCTTAGAACATGGATTTCCCCAAGCACATAGTTATAACAATCTCTGAAAGAATCTCTAAACAATGAGAATAAACCAGGACCACTGGTCACACTCTAATCTCTCCTCACATTCCTAGGAGCATTTTATGGTAGTAGGCTCTTCCTGAAACCCATGTCAGCTGTAATATTGAAAGTTATTAAGGTCTGATGACTTCTAAAACTGTGAAAAACATACACAAGCTTGTATTGGGTTCCCGGGGTACTTAGTTTCACCAAAAACAGGTTGTCCAAAGTTATTCCAATTTTTCCTAAATGTAGCTGCAGAGGTAATTCCTGTCTTGAGCCATAGTATAGGTTTGAGTTTTTCCTCCTGGCCTTACATTTTTTCCTTTTCGATATCCCCTGCTTTGTATACCAGTTTCTCTCCTTCCTTTACTAGTCTTTTACTCTAATAACTGATAATGTCATAGAATGCAAATGAAATATAAAAGCAAACACATCGATATGTGTGAATTTTAAGTAAACTGCCAAATACACAGATACTGTACTTAAGGGGTTTATAATCTGGGTAATAATTAAAAAAAAAAAAAAAAAAGGCACACACAACAGTAAAGGTTTAAACTAAAGGGCAAGACCAAGGAAGAAATCTTATAGGAAAGCATACAATGAATTTTGCAAATAATGTAGTACTATAGAATTGTATAAAATTGCAGGATTTGGAAATGGTGGGTGATCTGTTTAAGTCTACCAGGGATTGGTTAAGAAACTAGAGGAAAGTAAAGTTGAAAAGGCAGGATAGGTTCTAATTGTAAAGGTGTTCTGTATTTTATATACCGTGTGGTGTCCTTGAGAGTTTTTGAGCAGGGGACTGACATGTGCCATGATCAAAGCATTTTTTAGGACAATGAATCTGGCAGTGGTATGCAGAACAGATGCCCGGAGGAGAGCTTCACAGCAGATGGAACAATTGGAAGGGTAGAGCAGTCTCCTAGGCACGAAGTGACACAAACTTGAACTAGGGAGGTGCCAATCAGAAGAGAAAAGAAGACAAGGTCAGAAATGATGTGTGAAAGAGAAAATGAGATTGGGTGAGTAATTGAATATGGGGTATGAAGGAGAATAAAACAGTAAGAATGACTTGGGATTTGAGCCTGAGAGACTGAGGTAATCAGGAAGGGGAGCAGTTTGGGGGGAACTAGAGGAGCTGAATTTCTTGACTTCAGGTGATAGTGAGACTTCTTAGTGGAAATATCCTCAAAGGGGTGATTTGGCAGCTAAGGTAATTCAGGTCACCAAGACAAACGTAGACAGAGAAGTTAAGAAAATGCTCCCACTCAAGGCTAAACGGAAGAAGGCAGTAATGGAAGTACATATTTATTTCGTCTATATTTATTTTTCTTATGATTTTTTTTAACATGTGCTTTAACTATCCCCCAGTGATATTGTGGCACCTTATATGTGATTAAACACAATCCTGTGGATTACTTTCTAAGAAGTACCAGAATTCAACTTTAAGTTTTACATATATGAAATCATTTATATGTTTTGCCCCTGTCAACCAACCTACTTTGAAATTAACAAGGAAATAAAAACTCTTCCTTGGCTTGGTGAGCTTTCCTAGTTAAGTTTTCCCCTTTATCCACAAGAGAACCCTGCGTGTCCCTCCTTTCTAACATGTTCTCATTGAGTGTGCCCATCCAGAAAGGGAGACGGTTGAGGAAGAGAAAGTAAATCTATTCAAAAAACTAAGTACAATATGTGTATACTGGATTTTAAAAAACACTCAGTAAAGCTAATTTATGAATGACTCTAATAAAGTGAGCAGCTAAGTACCCAAACTCCGTTTGTTTCTTTCTTGTAATGAAAGGGCAGCATTTCAATATCTATCCAAGCTGTGGCAAACATTTTACGACTCACAGATACAGGACCTTAGACAAAACCATGCAGTTTGTGTTGAATATAACCAGACAAACACTTGTCATTGCCTAGTTATAAGAAGGGAAACAACCTTAAAAAGATTAATAGTGTTTCTTCAGTTGGCCAGACAGGTAAATATCACTTACAAACTGATACTGAAATGTTTCTAGTTTCTCAGGAGAAGCAAACCAGTCAAGAAATACCATAGCTAACAATTCAACTGGAGTCACCCCTATAGAGTCTGCAGTACATAAATTTTACAGAAAGAGATTCTCTGAGTCTGAGAACTAGAAGGGATCTTTGTGGGCATCTAATCAAACACTGATCTTTTACAGACGAGGAAACCAAAGTTTAGAAAGGTAAAGTGACAGTCCAAGTTTACCCAGTCAGTTGGAGACTAAGCCAGGATTTTACTGATTCCAGTATTTTTTTCTACTAAATAGCAAAAAGTATTGAACTTATTGTTGGGATGTGCACATTAGTTTTCTATCTTATCTCACTGGCTTTTTTTTGTTGCTAAAGGTTTTTCATTGATAAAGCATGTGTTTAGGTTTTGTCAGTTAGGTGCCACTAACGATGACATGCTTCCAAACACATCTGATTTTCCTGCAGTGGCTCTAGGATCATGCCAACAATGCCTGCTCTCAGAAACGTGCCTCAGTGATCATGCCTAAACCAGCAGCTTTTCCCACCTGTAAAAGAGAAACAGTGAGCCCTGTCCAAGAGCTGTGCCTTCATTCATTCATTCATGTATAGATTTTATACTCCTGTAAAAGCTACTCCTTGGGTATGTTATTTCAACTTACAAAGCCCATGAAGCAAAGCAGATTCTATGTAAGCATAAACTGTTTCTCTGTCTAGAAGACATGTCGCACCCAGATGCCTAAGATCCAGGAACTCCAGAACGAACTACGTTTTGCCCTGACCACAAGACCTGGGCCAGTGGAGACTGGCTATTGGGAATAGAGATAGGCTGAAGGTGGAGTTGCAAAAGTCTAAGAAAGACAGGTAGCATTTGAGGAAAACAACCATTTTTTCTGATTAACTGTTGAAAATATATTTTTAAAACCCTGAGTACAATTTATGTTGAATCACATCTCGTTGCACAGAAATATTCCCATGAAAATGCTTTCTCAACTCTTGCTGTAGGGGGAATAGTGTAAAACCCTCTCCCATATCTGATGATGATGACTAGATGATAGTAATTCCTATACGCCGAAGGACACTATACAATATAACTGGGGTAATCAAGAGAAAGGAAACATTTATGCCTCTTGGTCACAAACCCTTTTCACAAGAGAAGGAGCAATGATTCAGTGCATCTTCATTTCTACTTCTCCTCTGAAGGGCTTTTGATCTAGAGGTTAGAATACTTATTCCTGTCCTCCTAACCATGCCTTAAAAGACTACAAGTGGAGCAAGAACACGGCTGTGGCATCCATTATCTGTGTAGAGATTACAGAGCCCACATTCTTCTGCTTGCTCAAAGGCTACAGACTGAGAAGGCCATTAATAAATCCACTTTTTTTTAAGCTGAAAGGAAATTGGAGCCTAGCAATCCAAGCACAGACCATTTAAGACTCAGGAAAGATGTTTAAGAACAAAACAAACAAAAAAAATGCAAATTTCATTCCTTAAATTTGCAATTATTGCTTAAGTGATATTTTAAATGTAAGTTATCATATATGTCAATATTAGGTATAAACCATAACGTAGCTAGAAAGTGACTTTCTGTTTATAAAAGTGTGTTTTAGAAATAAATTTGCCATGTATGTAAAATTCCTAAAATTTCCAGCTGAAAAACAGGAAAAATTTTATAGGTGAGAAGGTGATTCCCACATCTTCAAAAATTCTAGAAAAAGTTCTTCTGCAGTTAAGATTACGGGACAAAAAAGAATGAAGAGCAGGCACCAATGGTGATAAAACTGGAAGACAATGTAAGGTGGCATAATGCCTGTGACAACCTGTGGTACGATTTGATAGACTGCATTAGCTAGTAGGCCAATACAAATGGTAATGCCTGGAGCACTGGGAAAAAGATAGTATCATACCAAAGTGTACTGACATTCAAAAACACAGGTTTTCCCTATATCTTCAAAGACGCCCAAGAAGAGTCCCCTCCTGACTGACCCCACCCCCTGCACATACACACACATGCCTAGGTGGTCTAAATTTGTCTTTGGAAGGAGAAACACCACAGTTTTCATCTGTTTACAACGATCGCCTGCCTCCTAAGCAAGTAACTCTATGCACCACATAATTCAATGCTTCATATTTAAAAACTAGCAGCCACAGAAAGTTATTAGATGGCCTAGGAAGGGAACAAGCTTACTTGATTAATGATATGCACATGCAAAGTGACTTCCCTAGGTTTATCTAGCATATTTACCTCTGGCTTCACCTCTGCATGCATTTCTTCAAGCACATGGTGATGACAATCTCTGGGAGAAGTTTCCAAATCTGATGAATAGAAGTCTAAAAAGGGATAATCAAATATTAGGAAATAAACCTGTATCTGCTTATCCACCTTCAAATTCAAGTTCACAATCCTATTGAAATTACTTTCTCAACAGATTTCCATTCTAGTTTGAAAAGGCAACTTAGTACATAAGAGATTCATATATTCTTTAAGTTACGTTAGACCAGTTTATTCATTAGTTTGGAAAATAATCATTTAGTAGATTCAGTAAAATTACTATTGTATCATTGCTACAGTGTTTCATCTACAAATATAATAGCCCTCTCCAGACAAGACGCCGACAGAAGAAGCAGACTGTTTTACACACCCTACTAATGAATGTAATCTCATCTCTTTGCCCATCTTTTAAATCACTCTCCTGGTCCTGGGAAGTCCTGTAGTTACTTATCATATTTTAATATTATTGTTATTATAGCAGTGTGTAGAATTTTGAAACAACTGATTTCCTCATTTTATTGTACTGCCCAACTCAGTGCTCCAGATCACTGCCATTTGACAAAAATTAGGTTTTAGTTTTAAAAGAGCAGAGAGGTGACTTACTTTACAGTATAAATAAATTACAATTTAAACTCCATTTGCCACCAGTCCATAAGAAAGTAGGACCAGCAATAATTAATTCAGAGTCTGAAGTCTTCATAGTAACTCTTTGTGTTAACAAAACACTTACAAATCTGAAAAATATTTTGCTATGCACAGAAATTTAGTGAACTTTCTCATTCTCTTGCTTCTCCTCTCCTGGAAAAGCTCATTAAATTTCAATACATGTACATTTACTTTATTGCCAATTTCCCCCACTTTTATGAAAATAAGATGGTATTTGATGGGTAAAAGATGGCATTTTAAATATTTTAGATAACAAGTATTACATTTATTTTTAATTCCAAAATAAGGACATTTATATTCTTCACTTTTTGAAGAAATGCAGTGTATTTTAAAAACTCATCTTTATGTGTGTTATACACCCATCTCTTTCATTTTGCTCTTTAAAAGCCTCATAAGGAAAATTGACTTTAAGCTTTGTCATCTCAGCCTAGGTACGAAGGCAGCCAACGTTACTATTGTTGCCCTATCTATCTTTCTTTTCATTATACATATATATCGATGATGTAATTGCAGAAGTTAGGGCTTATTCACACTGTTGAAGTAAAGGGGTATTTTTTAGACTACCTCCTTCAGCACCTTAGAACAGTCGTAAAACAGAACTAGAAACACAATTAAAGCAATTCATTTCTTGAAAGTAAATCTGCAAGATATTCATCTGGAAGGACTGATGAAGAGCTAGAACTGCAGAACCATTGATAAAGCTCTATTTGTTCCAGTTTCCCTGCTGAGCTGGAAAAACACTTGGGTGACACAATGCTGGTCTATGACATCTTGGCTTTTAACCCCTTACTCGAAGCCCTCAACTTTTCTTATCCGTTTGGCTCTAAACAAAATTTTTTTCACCAAATCCCAGGGGATCAGGAAATACTACAGCCTTTTGTCCCTATGCAGATATTCCCCTGAAAGTTGAGTGGAAACTAAGCAATCACTTATTATTCCACATTTAAAGCATTGACTGAGGAGTTCGTGATTCTCAATGGAATCACCCATATTGTAAACACAGGCGAGGTCAGCATTGACACTAGGAGAGCCCCATTGATGTGATTCAAAGTGCAAACAAAAAGAAGCAACAAGACAGACAGGAAAACATGCAGATGAGGCAGTGCTAAGGAGGAGAGAACATACCTGACGGATTCTCCTAAAAAAAAAAAAAATGCACACACCAGCTGGGTTGTTCCTCCCCTCCTTTTGAGTATATGTGTTTTCCTTTCAGGAATGCCACTCGCAATAGTGTTTCTAGTCTCCTTTCCTTCATTCAGCCACAAATAGTTAGAACAGGAGCTGAGGCTGCGTCCCAGAGCTTCGTCTCATGTGCAGCCAGGCATGCCCCTGGTCTGCAGTGGTGTCTGTTCTTGTCAGTTCTATCCTGATCCCCGGGCAGCTTCCAAAGCAATTTTACGATTTAGCTGCTGGCACAGAATTGCTTTTCACTCGTCTCATTGCCAAATTCCTTCGGCAGCTCGCTTCTCAAGCCTTCCTCTAAGAAAGCAAAATGGGAGTCGCTCCCGTGCGTTGACGAGCGCCAAGGCTCGTCAGCAACTGAGGGTGAAGAGCAGCCTGGCGGTGTGTGTGTGCTGAGAACTTCTCCGGGTGCAGCCGTGGCGCCGCGATGCCCAGCGTCTCGGCTCCCTCTGCTGCCGCCGCCGCCGCCGCTGCACCGAGCAGCTCCGCCAGGACGAGCCCACCCCTTGGGAACCGGAGATGCACTGTGGCCGCTGCCAGGTGTGGCCGTGACCATCGCACTGACAGCTCCCCGAGCCGGGCGTAGCTTCACCGCTGGGTCACACGCCTGGATGCTGGCGCTTCCTTAGCCTCATCTTCCTTTTATCACTGGGTGGTGACCTAGGAGACAATCCTATGGCCAATTCCGTGTTAGCAGCCTTTTTGTTAGTGTGGGCGATTTAGTGATAACCCTTTTAGATGTAGTCGGCTGTGCTTGGAATCGTGAAAAGTACACTGCACACAGTTTAATTCCCAATGAGTCACGGAGAGGCAGGTAACAGGACCCAGTATTTAGACGGAGGAGATGCCGACACATCTTAAAAAAAAAATTTTTTTAAGGGGGGGTTTATTCGTTTACTTTTTTCTTTTACTTCCTCTTCTTCCTCTCCTGGCTCTTTCCTTTTTCTCCTGCTTCTTTCTTCTGCTCCTGCTTCCTTTTCCTTTTAATGTGGAAAACCATGTAAAGGTGATTCCACACAATTTAAATTAAAGATACATATACAAGCCAAAGTTGAAAATGGTGGAAATTTTATAGTGATACAAAGACTTTTTTTTTTTCTCACTTAGAAATAAATTCTTCTCGTTTGATGTTAGAAGATCTGGCTGGGAATTGAACAGGCTTGCTTTCTTTTTTAGTTTTGCTGAGTAGAGGAGGTGGGGTAGTAACAGCTCCCACTTTCCATCAATAAAACATTTTCAATCCTCTAACTCTCCTGTTGAAACAAATAGTCATAAAGTCCTGGGTCTTAAAATAAAGCCTTAGAGAAGCTCAAGTCCTGGAATAATTTCTAGGCTTTAAACTGCGTCTGGTCAGCTGGCTTAGTTATATTTACTTTTCTTCGTTTTTTAAAAGATAGGAGGATGTTTTCAGACTGAAGAACATTCAACTAGCAGTAAGATGAAACCATACAAGAAGCATATACACAGATTTATATGGCATTTTCCAGTTGATGTAAAGATAACCATATCTTTACCAACTTTAGAGATAATTCTACTTTCAATATTAATTACCTAAATATTTAACAAAATAGTTGCCAGCAAAATGAACAGTTAAATTGATACAGCATTTTCTTTGGCAAAACTTGTGGCAATACATGTCCTGCATACCATATGTCACAACCAATGAATAATCTATGTTGAAAACATCGTCCTCAAATTTGAGACAGTCTATACAGCCAGGTACTGGCAGCTGAGCCACCCCGTTCCCAGCTCTCAACCCCACCCTTAGCTCATAGCAACACAACTTTCCCAGCCTGCTACTTAAGCGACTGTTAATGGACTTAAGCAGCTGCTCAAGGTCTAATGAGCCGCATCAGGGGGCAAACACCAGGCAGTGTGATCCTTCAGCAGCCACTAAATTGGAGAGCAGGGCAAAGCTCTGCTGCCCTCGGCTGTGAGCACTAGGAAGTAGCAAAGGAAAACTGGTTAGACCTAAAAGTAGATGGTAGGGCAAAACTTCATATTTTTATGAAGAGAATTCCAGGCTAGCCAATACACTATGTTGAAGAATGTACTTCAATACACAGAGAAAAGAATATCTATCCACAGAGCCTCTTTTTTTTTTTTTTTTTTTAGGGGGAGGCCAGGGGAGGAAAGGGTGGCTTATGGATTGTATGCAATACCCAGTCCAAAGTATTAAAGCTCTGCTTAGCTTTTTTTTTTTTTTTTTTTAGCTTAGGAGAGCCTATGGCACCCAGCATACTGCAATGTAAATAAAAGTCTTCAGTAAATGTCAGTAGTTTAAATGTTTAAACCTACAAAAGGATATACAAATAAGATGATCCTAACCATAAGTGGTCTCCAGAATATATATTCAGTGTGATAAACAGCACTCTGAAAATATTGCTCTAATGCAAATACTGTCCCAGAGGAAATAACACCAAGAGTGGTGACTAGCAGTCTTTGCTGGTAAGAAGAAATAATGTTTCACGAATACTCCAAAGCCAGTGTACGTGCTCTGATGAATGTACTGCTTAGCTCCAACGATCATGATTCTCGTTATACATTTCAAAATGGAAATTGTTTACATCTCTAAAAGTGGCAGGAGTCATGTATCAGAGGGATACCAGCTGCTAATAAAATATGTCACTACTGGAGGAAGTGGCAGAGCTTTATGACTTTATTGACCTGCAGGGACACCAAAATCCTTAACAGAATTTCATTTGCTCTTGACTGGTAGTTTTCACTTGCTGAGTACCTGGTCTCAATAATGTATAATCATAATGATGTGAATGCAGCAGTCAGTTACAGGCCTACACAGTGTTATCAATAAGATGCGTTCCCTTCCTGCAAAGAACTTTTAAAACTCTCGGATAAGTAACATTAAACAACACCGGATAGGAAATGAGTGATGTCCACAGGTACATCCCCCAAAACTTGCTGGAAGATTGATGAATTAAGACAACAAGATCCTTTCTCCTACAAATCCTTCAGCAGTAATTTCAGGAGGAATAAACCTCTAGGGTACCATCACCCTCCCAAGATAAGCTGGGCCAGATCATGTGTCTCTATTTATGGCTTAGGGGGGAAAAGAGTGATGTGTCTGGGTCACTGGTCATTTTTTATTAGTAGCAAAGCTTGACTAAACCAAAAGGACCAAGTAAAATGGTCCTTCTTGAAGAATTTTGTTCCTGCCTGGGCACCTGAAGTTAAGCAATGGAGGAATTCTTGAAAAGCTTAAATGAAATCAACTTTTCATACATTTAGTTGAATTTTCAGCTCTTTAGAAGACCTCACTATTTTAGGGAATTTGTGACCAATCAGTGGACTTCACTATATCTAGGAAACTGTGAACAGTCATTGACTTTCTGTACCCATGAAAAATAATTGGTGAAATTCATTGTCAAGATAATTGAGGACAAAAACATTATTTCACCTATAATAGCCAGTTGGTGGGTTTCTAGCTCAATGTGAGTGAATAATATATAAGGGAACAAATACTTAGGAATAAACCATCCAATGTAATTTGGAAAGACGTACATAATACGGAGTCCCTGCATGATGCAAATGGTTAACATGCCTGGCTGCTCACCAAAAAGTTGGAGGTTCAAGTCCACCCAGGGGCACCTCAGGAGAAAGGCCTGGTGATCTACTTCTGCAAAATTAGCCATTGAAAGCCCTCTGGAGTACAGTTCTCCTCCGACACACACGTGGCCACCATGAGTCAGAATCGGCTCAAAGACAACTGGTACTGGTAGATTTCATGACAGTAATGCACACATTGGACCCTGTTCTTAAATTACAACTTTACATTAAATTATAAGTCATTTTTTAAAACGTACCTTTAAGCAGAAGTGATAGTGTGCGATTTTGGAGGCTAGCTCATAAAAGGTACAGCGGCTTTCTCTTTGCTCGCTCTCTCTTGGTTTGCTCTCTTTAGAGGAAGTTAGATGCATGTCATGAGGACACTCAAGCAGCCTAGGAGGAATTCCAGGTGGCAAGGAACGAATGTCTTCTGCCAAGAGCCAGCCAGAAACTGAAGTTTCCTGCCAATAGCCATGTGAGTGTGCCATTTTAAGAAGCTGATCCGATAACCACACAAGATTTCAAATGCCTGCAGTTCCCAAGTGAAATTACTTAAGAAACCCCAAGCCTAAAATACCTAAGTTATTCTGGAATTTCTGACCCAGGAAAAGTGTGAAATAATGTTTATTGTTTAAGTTTTTAAAAATGTACCTCTGAATTTTCCAAATGAGGATTTAGATTGATTATTATTTATCTGCAGATTTAAGTGCACCTATGAATTTTAACCACCATCCCGTATGTCAATTTGTTGTACTGTGGTGACTTGCTTGTTTCTATGATGCTGGAAGATATGCCACTGGTATTTCAATACCAACAGGGTCAATCCATGGTAGACGTGTTTCAGCTGAGCTTCCAGACTAAGACAGACTAGGAAGAAAGGCCTGGTGATCTACTTCCAAATTTAGCCAGTGAAAATCTTACGGATCACAATAAAGTATTATTCAACTTGCTTGCTTTGGATGTCATCAGGAGGGATCAATAACTAGAAGAGGATATCATGTCTGGTAAAGTAAAGGGCCAATGAGAGCATGGGAGACCTTCACTGAGATGGATTGGCACAATTGCCACAATGACACACTTGACATGCTGGCGATTGTGGGACCAGGCAACGTTTTATTCTGTGGTACAGAACGTGAATCTGAAAGACTTGATGGCAGCTAATAACAACTTAGTAACAATTCACTCATCTGCCTGCCCTGCCTCGATAGACTGTGAACTCCTTGAGCACAGAGACCATGGTTTATCATTTTCATATCAGAAATGGCCAGTCCAATGAGTGAGTGAGTGAGTAAGTGAATACGTAACAGTTGGCTTAGTTAGTAGAGCATTGAGTTAAGGCCATGGGTTGAGCCCCTGTGTAATTAGATTTGTTCTGTATTTTGATCCATGTTATGAATGTGTGCCAGAACAAACCTTCTAACTCCATATTCCAATAAGAGTGACTCAGTGACTCAATAATGTCTAAAGTTTGTTTGACATCCTTGTAAAACGCTTGTACATCTATTTTCTCATGTAATACTTATTTAAAAAGCCCAAAAGACATTATGGTAGTAGTGTTATCGTCGCCATACCATAATGACGGAACAGAGACTCAGGAGGATTTTATGATTCACCTGATTTTACAGAACTAATAAGGGGTAGAGACACAACTAGAAACCAGACATTCAATTCCTACTTCAAAACTACTTCCACCACAAATCTGTCAGGTGTTTATTTAAACAAACGTCAAAATAGATGGCAAATTTTGTGCATTTATTTTTATTTTATTTAAATGAATAAAAAGAGTGAAATTATTTAAGCATATACTCTATTAGAATAGTATTTCTTCTGGGGTAATCATCATTCGATGTTGAAAGCTATTCAGTGTAATAACATATATGCTTGGAAGACATGGCATTTGGACAACATTGAGTAAAAAGATTTATCTTACTACTTTGACTTTTGTTTATGTGGGGAAACTATGATTTAATGACACAACAGAGCATTAAAGAACCCAGACTTTGGAATCAGAGGGCCTGGTTTCTAAACTTGGTTCTAGAAAGTACTATTTTTATGGCTTTGGTCAAATGCTTTAATCTCTCTAATTAAGCTTTAATTGCTTCATCTGTAAAATGAGTATAATAATAATTCCTATTCATACTGTTGCTGATGAATCAAATGAGATAACCATGTAAAGTAATGTAGTATATACCTGACATGTAGTGAAAAAAAAAACCAAGTGAGGTCGAGTCATAGTAACCCTATACAACAGAGTAGAACTGCCCCATAGAGTTTCCAAGGGGCACCTGGCAGATTCGAACTGACAACCCCTTGGTTAGCAGCCGTAGTACTTAACCACCACGCCACCAGGGTTTCCTGACATGTAGTAGGTACTCAAATAATATTGTTGTTGTTGTTCTCAGGTGTTGTCAAGTCAGTTCCAACTCCTAGCAACTGTATGTACAACAGAACGAAACACTGCCCAGTCCTGCACCATTCTCACAATCATTGTTATGCTTGAATTCATTGTTGCAGCCACTGTGTCAATCCATCTTGTTGAGGGTCTTCCTCTTTCTTGCTGACCCTCCACTTTACCAAGCATGATGTCCTTCTCCAGGGACAGATCACTCCTGGTAACATGTCCAAAGTATGTGAGACATAGCTTCTAAGGAGCATTCTGGTTGTACTTCTTCCAAGACAGATTTGTTTGTTCTTCTGGTGGTTCATAGTATATCCAATATTCTTCTGCAACATCCCAATTCAAAGGAGTCAATTCTTTTTCAATCTTTGTTATTCATTGTCCAGCTTTTGCTTGCATATGAGGCGATTGAAAACACCATGGCTTGGCTCAGTCACAGCTTAGTCCTTAAAGTGATATCTTTGCTTTTTAACACTTGAAAGACATCTTTTGCAACCGATTTGCCCAATGCAATGCGTCGTTTGATTTCTTGACTACTACTTCCACAGGTGTTGATTATGGATCCAGGTAAAATGAAATCGTTGACAACTTCAATCTTTTCTCCGTTTATCATGATGTTGTTTACTGGTCCAGTTGTGAGGATTTTTGTTTCCTTTATGTTGAGGTGTAATTCATCCTGAAGGCTGTAGTCTTTGATCTTCATTATTAAGTGCTTCACATCTTCTTCACCTCAGTGAGTTAAGTTTGTGTCATCTGCATAATGCAGGTTGTTAATGAGTCTTCCTCCAATCCTGATGCCCCTTTCTCCTTCATATAGTCCAGCTTCTCAGATTATTTGCTCAGCATACAGATTGAATAAGTATGGTGAAAGAATACAACCCTGACACACACCTTTTCTGACTTTAAACCACGCAGTATCCCCTTGTTCTGTTCAAAGGACTACCTCTTGATCTATGTACAGGTTCCTCATACGCACAATTAAGTGTTCTGGAATTCCCATTCTTTGTAATGTTATCCATAGTTTGTTATGATTCACATAGTCGAATGCCTTTTCATAGTGAATAATACACAGGTAAACATCTTTCTGGTATTAATATTAATATTAGCTAATAATAATTAATATATCATAAAACTTCTTACCAGATATCACTCTCATTACTTCCTAGTATTACTAACTTACCCTACATTCATAGTGGTGAAGTTTTCAGAGGAGTAATTTTTTTTTTTAATTTTAATAAGAATTTTTTTTTAACCCTACTTTTAGAACACCAAAAAGGCTTCTCTTTTATTAGTAGCTTGGTGACTTTCTACCTGTACTACCTTGCACAGGTTACATAACCTCACTGAGCCTCAGTTCCCTTTGTATATATGTGTTCATACGTATGATGTGCCTAAAGTATGTGTTTATTTCTCCCTTTTCTATCTTTATAGATTTCCAAATGCAAATTTCAATTTCATTTGACAAAAATGGCAATTATTATCCTTATCCTTAATGGTTTATGTCTGCTTGATAAACATTTTATGTCCATCAAACACTTTACATACTTTAACAATAAAGTCCATATGTAAATTGAGTTATCTTGTTCAAAATTAGAAGAAATTAATTTCTCAGACAAAATATTTATGCACACAGTGATAAATAAATGATTCTTGGGTTTTTCTTTCTTCCCAAAACAGCAGTGACTTCTTTCCCTCTCTTGCAAAGACTAAGGAGCGTAACTGTGAATCGTAACATTCCATGCCATTATTCCAGGAGCTCGTCAATATGTACTGGTGACTCCCAGAGCAGTGAAAATGACCTCAGTAGAAGCTGTATGATGATTGGGTGAGAACCATTATTTACAAGAAACTACACAGATTCAAAACTTGCGAAGGTATTCCCTTTGTCTAGCAGGTTTTCAAAAAGTGTATTTGATACCTAAGAGATTTTAATTGCCCAGCTTCTGGTTATAAGCAATTGTTCATGCCTTGTACTGAAACTCCTGTCTACCTAACTTAAACAATAACTGCCTAGGACATGTACAAGCCATGTGGCAAGTTAAGAACATATTTCTTTAAAGTGGTCTAAAACGCTTGTATCAAAAATAGACCCACTTAGAACATTTTATTTAAGTGGCCATCATAGCCTTCTTCTCCATGGCATTTCATATTCTGCTCAGTTTCCTAGTTTCTGTCTCCACAGAGCATATCCACATACTCTGTAGAGTGTGGAAGGGGAAAAAAAATTCTGCCTTTTGATTTGGAGCCAGGAAGAGAAGCTCTCTTACGGTTGTCAGAGGGTTGACTCTACACAAACCCTGAGCTAAATAAAGTGTGACTTTCAAGCCCTTCACTTTCCAGCTCTTTGTTCTTTTTCATTTCTCCCTCAGCAACTCTTTGGTTACTTTGGTTATCTCTACTGAAAAAAGGCTCCGAGTAACCAATGCTATATTATAAATGCTATACTGTAAATATATATATATATATATATATATATCTCACATAAGAGGAAGAGAAAGTCGAGGCAATGAACCCATAGCCTTTTCAGGATAATTCTGACATTATAGCACTTAGGTACAGTTGGTAATTCTTATTTAGGGGACATTCCTGCTGACATTTAAATTATACCTCATTAATGCTCCTAGGGCTGGGTATTCTAGAACCTCATCTTCAACAGCAGCCATTTATTCAGCATTTACCATGTCATAGGCATAGGAGTGTTTTGATTTAGTTCCCCAAGGGGCTATGTAGAGAAATCAATTTTAAAAACTGCCTGGGCTGGCCACTACTGGGCAGTAGCAATTTCAGAGACTGAGTGTGACAGTAGGATACCCCCAAAGGAAGCACTCTGCTCCCCTATAACATGAAGCAGATGGTACCTTAAAGCTAATTATCTATCTCCATCTCCCAATTCCCCCTAAAAAACTAAAACCAAGCCATGGCATACTCTGTACACTAGAGCTTTCGTGAAGAAACATGCACAAGCTTAAAACAAACTATGAAGTTTATTTTATGCTCCAAATCTTAATATTTTCGTTTCCATTATGTAGTAATAATTAACGCAGTAACGTATAGTACATGATGACAACCCCCCCCCCAAAAAAAAACAAACCCAGTAAATGATGAGACAATTTAAAAGCACTGTCTTCTTCCCTTCCCTTCAGTGGAGTTCTGACCATGAAACTAAAATGAGACCACTGGAGTTTTTTAATGTTCTCCTACTCTAGAAATAGCCAGAAATAATTTTAGATTTCTTTTATCCAGGTTCATTATTCTTTACAAAAGAGGTACCGTCGAGTTACTCATAAGAAAAATAAAATGGCAACATTTTAACCTAAACTTTAGGAGGTAATACCTCATCGAATACCCTCCCAGATTAACTAAATCTTCTTACTAGAGGGTCTTTCTTATTTTACATTTCTGTTATCCCATCTCTATGTGGAAATAGAAAGCTGGATAAGAAGCTAACATGTTCTAGAAAGAAGTTATCAGCTTTAGGCCAAAATTTTAATAACAAATATGAATTTCCCAGTTGGAGAGAGAAAGAAATGGCTACAATGGGGTATGAGAGATGTATAGAAATAAATTAAAGAAATAAAGAGGCCCAGAATTTGCAAAAGGGAGTGAGGGTAGGGGAGATGGAGACAGAGGAGCCCAAGTAAATTCTGCCTCTAGCACTTACTTGCTGTATGATTTTGAAAAAGTCAATTCACTTAGTTAAAACTCTAGTTTACTCATCTAAAAAATGAAGTGAAGAGTAACTACCCATTCATGTGGCTATTGTGAGGTTTAAATGAGTCAAAAATGTAAAGTGTTTGGCAGCCTATTGGCTATCATCATCATCATCATCGTTGTTATCATCGTCGTCACTTGTTTTGTTTTTGGTTGAGTTTTAGAGAAGGAGATACTGTACCTCAGGAGCAGATGGATGGGGGCAGCATTCAATAGCATTATAATAATTACAGAGGAGAAAATAAAAGTCTTCTTATGTTGATGAAGATATTTCCAATTACTAATATATGTTTTGAAAGAAGGCTTTTTGTTTTTAAAAAATTTCAAAAAGGCTTCAGCATGAAAACACTGCCCTTTACAATACCTGAAATTATGACAATAGAGACTTGTTTTTTGTTTTTTTCAGGTTAATGAATTATCCTATATGAAAATTAAAATACTGCTACCTGAAATGGGTGTTCTGTTAATCTATGTATTAATACATAAGACTAGTTCAAGGGAATGCTTCTTAAAACTACATGCAGTAACTAGGATAACAAGTTAATATGTTAATACATATTAACAACCCCACACACATCTGTCACTTTGTCTCACTGTGGGGGCTTGGCTGTTGCTGTGATGCTGGAAGCTATGCCACCAGTATTCAAATACCACCAGGGTCATCCATGGAAGACAGGTTTCAGCTGAACTTCCAGACTAACACAGACTAGGAAGAAGGACCTGGCAGTCTACTTCTGAAAAGAATTAGCCAATGAAAACTTTATGGATAGCAGCAGAACATTGTCTGATACAGTGCCAGAAGATGAGCCCCTCAGGCTGGAAGGCACTAAAAATACAACTGGGGAAGAGCTACCCCCTCAAAGTAGAGTCAACCTCAATGACACAGATGGAGTCAAACTTTTGGGACCTTCATTTCGTGATGTGGCATGACTCAAAATGAGAAAAAAACAGCTGCAAATATCCATTAATAATCATAGTGTGGAATGTACGAAGCATGAATCTAAGAAAATTAGAAATTGTCAAAAACAAAATGGAATGCAGGGGACACATACTACCAAGAAAGCAGTGCCAGGAGCAGAGTCTGTCCTTTGGACCCAGGGTTCCTTTGTGGAGAAGCTCATAGTCCAGGGGAAGGTTAATGACAAGAACCTCCCTCTAGAGCCTGCAGAGAAAGCCTTCACCTCGAGCTGATGCTCTGAATTTGGACTTCTAGCCTACTAGACTGTGAGAAAATAAGTTTCTCTTTGTTGAAGCTATCCACTTGTGGTATTTCTGTTACAGCAGCACTAGATGACTAAGAGAGAATTTGGTACCAAGAAAGTGGGATGCTGCTCTAACAGATACCTAAAATGTGGAAGCAGTTTTGAAACTGTGAATGGAAAGAAGACTCAAAAGGAAGTGAGAAATACCATTAACACTGGAGAAGGCACAGATGGTGAGAAACAGAGGGACCGGCATCAGCAGTGAACTGGCAGCAACGGAACTAGGAGACCAGCACCAGACAGTGCTGGAGCTGACCCATGTAGTGAGAGAGCTGAGTGCCTGTGCAAAAGAGGATCCCTGGAGGAGTAGGGTGCCTCCAGGCATTTATCGGTGGGGCTACTGAGCTTTGGAACACTTGCTCCAGCAGGGCGGATGTGGGCGTGAGGCTCAAGGGCCAAGAGGCCAAGGAACCAGGAAGCAGAAACTGAAGAGACAAGAAACACAGGAAGCCATGCTGCCTCATTCTCAAAAGGTATGGCCATGACCTCTGGGGTTTCAAAAGGTGGAGCCATGGCCTCCGATCTTTCTCAGAGTGGAGTCACCACTCAGATGGACTAGGAGAATTGTGCACCTAAAGCAGAGGGAGCAGAGGTGCTGTCTCAGTGAGCCTGGAAGGCAGAGCTGAAGTCAGGGCTGAGGGGCCTCCACTCAGAATCAGGAGAGTGTGGCCAATACCTAGAGTCTGGAGAGCGGGGCTGTTGTATAATTGGTCTCAGAGAACAGAGGATTATTTTCGAGTCTTGAGGGCTAATGTAACGTGTTCTGTTGACTTGCTTGGTGCCTGTTATGCCTTATTTCCCTCCAATTTGTAATGGAAATGTCTAGCTTGTGCCTGCCTATTCTACCATTGTACTTTGGAAGCAGCTAACTTGTATTCTAGATTTCACAGATGAAGAGGAATTTTTGGATTTTGGACTTTGGATTTAAGACTTTTGCTATGATACAATGGGGTGAATATGTCTAACAAGTAGCAAGGACATGAATTGGGGGGGCAAAGAGTGGAATGTCATGGATTGAATTGTGTCCCCCCAAAATATGTGTCAACTTGGTTAGGCAATGATTCCCAGTATTGTGAGGCTATCCTTCATTTTGTGATTTTCCTGTGTGTTGTAAGTCATAATCTCTGCCTGTGGTTAAAGAGAATTTGGCTGGGATATAACACCCTTACTAAGGTCACATCCCCGATCCAGGGTAAAGGGAGTTTCCCTGGAGTATACCCTGCATCACCTTTTATCTTACAAGAGATAAAAGGAAAGGGAAGCAAGCACAGAGGGGGACCTCATACCACCAAGAAAGCAATGCTAGGAGCAGAGTGCATCTTTTGCACCCGGGGTTCCTTCGTGGAGAATCTCCTGGTCCAGGAGAAGATCGATGACAAGGATTTTCATCCAGAGATGATAGAGAAAGCCTTCCCCTGGAGCTGATACCCTGAATTTGGACTTCTAGCCTACTAAACTTTGAGAAAATAAATTTCTCTTTGTTCTTTGTCGAATCTAAAAAAATGAAATGGAACACATAAACATCGATATCCTAAGCATTAGTGAACTGAAATGGACTGCCATTTGCCATTTTGAATAGGACAATCATATGGTCTACTATGCTGGGAATCACAACTTGAAGAGGAATAGCTTTGTATTTATTATCATGAGAACATTTCAAGATCCATCCTAAAGACAACACAGTCAGTGACAGGATAATATCCATATCCCTAGAAGGAAGGCCCGTTAATATGACTGTTACTCAAATTTACACACCAACCACTAAGGCCAAAGATGAAGAAATTGAAGATTTTTACAAACTTCTGCAGTCTGGAATTGAGCAAGCATACAATCAGGATGTATTGATAATTACTGGTGTTTGGAATTGAAAAGTTGGAAACAAACAAGAAGGATCAGTTGTTGGAAAATATGGAAAATATGGTGATAGAAAGGTGCCAGAGACCGTATGATAGAATTTTGTAAAACCAATGACTTCTTCATTGCAAATACCTTTTTTCAACAACATAAACAGTGACTTTTACACACATGGACCACGCCAGATGGAATACACAAGAATCAAAATCTACTACATCTGTGGAAAGAGATGATGGAAAAGCTCAGTCAGAACAAGGCTAGGAGCCGACCGGGAAACAGACCATCAATTGCTCATATGCAAGTTCACGTCAGAGCTGAAGAAATTTAGAACAAGTCCACAAAAGCCAAAATATGACCTTGAGTATACCTCATCTGAATTTAGAGACCGCCTCAAGAATAGATTTGACACCTTGAACACTAATGACCGAAGACCAGGAGAGTTGTGGAATGACATCAAAGATATCATACATGAAGAAAACAAGAAGTCATTAAAAAGACAGGAAAGAAAGAAAAGACCAAAATGGATGTCAGAAGAGACTCTAAAACTTGCTTTTGAACATCCAGTAGCTAAAGCAAAAGGAAAAAATGATGAAGTAGAAGACCTGAGCGGGAGATTTCAAAGGGTGGCTCAAGAAGACAAAGTATTATAATGACATGTGCTAAGGACTGGAGTTAGAAAACCAAAAGGGAAGAGCCTGCTCAGCATTTCTCAAGCTGAAAAAACTGAACAAAAAATTCAAGCCTCGAGTTGCAATAGCGAAGGATTCTACAGGAGAAATATTAAATAATTCAGGGAGCATCAAAAGAAGGTGGAAGGAATACACTGAGTCACTATACAAAAAAAAATTGGTCGACGTTCAACCATTTCAGGGGATAGCATATGATCAGGAACTGATGGTACTGAAGGAAGAAGTCCAAGCTGCACTGAAGCTATTGGCGAAAAACAAGGTTCCAGGAATTGATGGAATACCAATTCACTTATTTCAACAAATGGATACAGAGCTGGAAGTGCTTACTCACCTATGCCAAGAAATTTGGAAAACAGCTATCTGGCCAACCAACTGAAAAAGATCTACATTTATGACTATTCCAAATAAAGGTGATGCAACAGAATGTGGAAATTATCAAACAATATCATTAATATTACACAAAAGTAAAATTTTCCTGAAGATCATTCAAAAACAGCTGCATAAGTACATCGACAGAGGCTGCCAGAAGTTCAAGCCTCATTCAGGAGAGGACGTGGAATGAGAAATATCATTGCTGATCTCTGACAGATTCTGGCTGAAAATGGAGAATACCAGAAAGATGTTTACCTGTGTTTTATTGACTATACAAAGGCATTTGACCGTGTGGATCATAGCAAATTATGAATAACATTGCGAAGAATGGGAACTCCAGAACACTTAATTGCACTCGGGAGGAACCTGTACATAGATCAAGAGGCAGTAGCTTGAACGGAACAAGGGGTAACTGCGTGGTTTAAAGTCAGGAAATGTGTATGTCAGGGTTGTATTCTTTCACCATGCTTACTCGATTTGTATGCTGAGCAAATGATCAAGAAGCTGCACTATATGAAGAATGCAGCATCAGGATTGGAGGAAGACTCATTAACAACCTGCATTATGCAGACGACACAGCCTTGCTTGCTGAAAGTGAAGAGGACTTGAAGCACTTAATGATGAAGATCAAAGACCACAGCCTTCAGTATGGATCATGCCTCAACATAAAGAAAATAAAAATCCTCACAACTGGACCAATAAGCAAGATCACGATAAATGGAGAAAAGACTGAAGTTGTCAAGGATTTCATTTTACTTGGATCCATAATCAAAACCTATGGCAGGAGCAGTCAAGAAATCAAATTGGGCAAATATGCTGCAAAAGACCTCTTTAAAGTGTTAAAAAGCAAAGAAATCACCTTGAAGACTAAGATGCCACGGACCCAAGCCATGGTGTTTTCAGTCGCCTCATATGCAAGTGAAAGCTGGACAATGAATGAAGACGATCGAAGAATTAGCACCTTTGAATTATGGTGATGGCAAAGAATATTGAATATACCTTGGACTGCCAGAAGAATAGAGAAATCCGTCTTGGAAGAAGTACAGCAAGAATTCTTAGAAGCGAGGATGGCGAGACTTCTTCTCACGTACTTTTTACATTTTATCAAGAGGGATTAGTCCCTGGAAAAGGACATCATACTCAGTAAAGTAGAGGGTCAACAAAAAAAAGCGGAAGACCCTCAACAAGATGGATTGACACAGTGGCTGCAACAAGGGGCTCAAGCATCGCAACAATTATGAAGATGATGCAAGACCAGGCATTTTTTCATTCTGTTGTACATAGTGTTGCTGTGAGTCTGAGCCAACTCAACGGCACCTATCAACAACAATAGGATAACAAAACCAAACCCACAGACAACAAAAATAACTAAAACAGTTGACAGCGTATTGCCATGAATTCCAAAATATAAATACCCCATTGCCATCGAGTCAATTTCAACTCATGGCGACCCTATAGGACAAAGTAGGGCTGCCCCATAAAGTTTCCAAGGACTGGCTGGTGGATTTGAACTGCCGACCTTTTGGTAAGCAGCCAAGATCTTAACCACTGTGCGAACAGGGCTCCTAAAATATAAATAAGTGGAGACAAATAGACAACTGTAAGACTTCATTAATATTAACTTTGTGTAAGAGGGAATAGAAGGAAGTAACAATAAGTATAAAAAAAGTGACAATAGGACAACCTCAAAATAAACAAAGATACTACTATGGAATGAATTGTGTCCCCCACAAAGATATGTTGGAGTTCTAACCCCTGTATCTATGAATGTGACTTTCTTTGAAAATAGGATTTTTTGTGTGTGTGTTATCAGTTAACAAGGTCATACCAGAGTAGAGGGGCTCCTAACCACTTCTGAGTGGTTAAGGGAGAACAGGCAGTGAGGCAAAGAGTCAAACACCGGCGGAAGACACCATGTAAGGATCTGTCTACAAACTAAGGAATGCCAAATCAACTGGGCTAGCAGAAGCTGAAAGAGACAGAGAAGAATCTAGAGCTGATAGAGAGAGAGCATAACCCTGTCAATGCCCTGAATTCAGATTTCTATCATCCAGAACTGTGAGAAAATAAATTTCGGTTCTTTAAAGCTCTCCACTTTGTGGTACTTGTTATGGCAGCATGTCTTAGTTATCTAGTGCTGCAAAAACAGAAATACCACAAATGGATGGCTTTAACAGAAGTTTATTCTCTGAGTCTTGTAGGCTAGAAGTTCAGATTCAGGGTGTCAGCTCCAGAAGAAGCCTTTCTCTGACTGTTCGTTCTAGGGGAAGGTCCTTGTCATCAATATTCCCCTAGTCTAGGAGCTTCTCAGCACAGGGACCTCAGGTCCAAAGGACAGGCCCTGCTTTCAGCATTGCATTCTTGGTGGTATGAGATCCCCGTGTCTCTCTGCTTGCTTCTCTCTTTTATATCTAAAAAGAGATTGACTTATGACAGAAGCTAATCTTGTAGAATGAGTCCTGCCTTATTAACATAACTGTCACTAATCCCACCTCATTAACATCATAGAAGTAGGATTTATAACACATAGGAAAATCACATAAGATGACAAAATGGTGGACAATCACACGATACTGGGAATCATGGACTAGTCAAGTTGACGCCCATTTTGGGGGGACATAATTCAACCCATAACACCACTCTAGGACACTAAGACAGGTATCCATTTGAAAAAGCACTAGGCCATTAAGAACAGTAGCTGCACACTTCAACTTAGGCTGATTACAAGGAATATGCATTTAGGAAAACTAATTTCATGAAAAAGTGAGAAACAGAAAGAGAACATGTTTAAATCCCATACTAATCTATCGTAGAAAACCCTGGTGGCGTAGTGGTTAAGAGCTACGGATGCTAACTGAAAGGTCAGCAGTTCAAATCCACCAAGTGCTCCTTAGAAACTCTATGGGGCAGTTCTACTCTGTTCTACAGGGTCGCTATGAGTCAGAATGGACTCGACAGTAATGGGTTTTAAGCTGTCATACAGAAAAAAAATGAGTATATGAGGCAGAATAAAATCCCTCAAGAAAGTGAAAATACGACATAAAGACAAGCTTACAAAAAAGGTTTAAAAAGTAACCTAATATTTCAAAATAAGCTTAGATAAATTAAGAAAATGATATAAGAAAAATTAGAAATAACGTTATAGAATTCAGGACGGAATTAGAAATGAAAACAAAATTATTGCAGAAATGCAAAAACACAAGAGTTTATAAACAGAAGAGGTATTACCTTAGGTGAAATATAAATAAAAGAAGTAAAAATTTTGAAATAAAAAATACGTAAGATAGTAAAAAAGAATTCAAGATAAAAAGACAATAGAGCCAGTCCAAAAAAAAAAAAAAAAAACTAGAGTCCCCGAAGAAGAAAATGCAGGGGCAGGGAGATATACTAAAAACTTTAAGGACAGTTCCCTGGGGGAAAAATAAAAAATTGATATTTGTTTTGAGAGGGCATACTGCGTGCCTGGAAATAACAACCAAGAAAAGAGCAATGCCAAGACATACTGCAATAAATTATTTGGAGATTCAGAGAAAAAGACCAAGTCGCTTACAAGGAAAGAAAATCAGATTATCTTCAGACTTTTTTAAAACAATTTATGACAGAAGGCAATGAGAGTAGCATAATTAAGAGGCTTAAGGAAAGAAAATATGAGCCATGAATTTGTTATTCAGACAAACCGACTTTCAAGGCTAATGGATACAAGCTGCTATAAACACACAAAATAGGAAGGCATATTATTTTTGTGATCTCTTCTTGAGCACTATGCTACAAAAAAAGCTTCAGATAACCAAAAAGACTGAAGACATGTTAATATAAAAAAATGGTGGCATCAACCATCTACAGGTGTTAACCTCACAAAAAGACATACAAGCAGATGTCATGTTCTTTCTTGTGGAAAAATATGCAACCACCTATGAAATAGTCCTACCGAAAAATATTGAATCTGAATCTAATCAAGCCAGTAGACTCAGCCACTGATTTACAGAAATATAAAGCATAGAAGAAAGAAAAAATGCGTTAACTATGCTACAGAGATCCAATCAGAAAAATACAGAATGTGTAAACTTTATTCAAGAGTTTGTTCCAATAAACTGCAGAAGAGAAAAAACAAAAAGATGAGTAAGCCATAGAAGGGAAGGGTAAAGACTAATGTAGACTTGAAAGACAAATCAAGTAAACTTAACTTTTACAGATCATTTGGAGTCCGATTTAAAGAGAAAAGAGAGCAAGTTGGAGAGAACTTTCGCAAGATAATTGGAAATTTGAACATTTAAATGGATATTTAAGAGTATCACAGAATAATTGCTAATTTATGAAGCAATATATAGAAGATTATGTTACAAAAGGGCTTAAGTATTTTAAATATGAATTTCGAAATATTTAAAAATGAAAGAACATAATGTCTGTGATTTGCTTCAAAATTAATACAGGCTGGGGTAGAACAGATGGGGGTATAGATGAAAGATTGATCATGAGTTGATAGTCATTGAAGCCAGTTGTTAGGTGTATGGAAATCCATTCCAGTAATCTGCCTACTTTTGTATATGTTAAAATTTTTCATAATAAAACATGTACAATTCAAGTTAGCTTATGCCTGCTGATCACAGGTTAGAGGGGCCAGTTTGTTTTGGGCTGTGTTACCTGTGTGAGTGCAATGCACCAAATATTTCCATACCATTCTAAATAAAAATTATTTGGGGCTTATTAGCATAATCAGAGAAGAAAACTTACAAGGTCGTTAACACAGCTTTCCTGCACAACTGTATTTTCTTGCTTAAAAGATGCGCATTTGGGGAGTGAACGAAGCAAAACTTTTTCAGCCTAAAGATCAGAAACCACTGCTAAGCATTGATGAAATATGATTTGGAGGGAACTGGCATAATATTTAACAAGCATCACACAGAAAAATCTTAATGACAACAGCTATATTAAGACAAAGATACCATAAATGGCAAACCCACTTCCACCATTGGAAAAAAAAAAATTCTCCAAGGTTGAGCCTCCACAGAAAGCGTGGCGATTCAGAAATCATCTTAGCATGTACTACATGCCTGTGATTGTAGCTGACAACGTGGCTTCATGCTGTGCTGCCATTTCCCTCCGGTGACACCGTCTGCTGTCAGAGCCTCCGAGGTGCCGAAGGGTTATACGTTTTCTTGTTGCTTGTCAAATCTTCACCTAGTGCTGACTCTACATATTATTTCTAAAACATACTTTGAGTTTTAGACACTCAAAGTAGTGTTTTAGAAAACAGCATCTCATCTAGAGAAGTGTCACATTTCATGTATCACCTTTAATAATGAAAGCTAAGTCTTTGTTTAATATGACAGATTTCTGACTCGGGTAGGTACCCAGGCCTATTTTATTTAGATGTGTATATAAGTATCCCAGGAGAACAGCTAAGCATCACTTTAGAATTTATTTTGCCTTGAGATGCATTACATGTCCGCAGGTTGCTGAGAAATATGGAACGCTCAGTAATTATTTGAAGAAAGACTATTTTTTTCCTAATTTCCATAGACACCCATAGGGATAATAGCTGAGAAAATATAGTGTTTGTACTAAGTGTAATTCTTACAATACTTAAAATACTACTTCCACAGATTATTCAGGATTTAGGGGGATAGATGAAATATATCGACTCTTTTCAGCAAGTAAACGAACATCCCCCCAAAATTGTTAATTTGCTTCCAAAACCTTTTCTATCAAGTTGCTTGATTTAGTAGTCACCTGAATACACATTTCAGGATAAAGAAGTAGATAAAGTCTTACCCATGAGAGTTCTCAGTACTCATTCTACTCCATAAACATGTTGGTCCTTTCTGATTTTAGTTCCTGCAACTGGAACCCATTTTTGCTCCCCCAAGCTCACATCTTTTATCAGTCAAGCCTCTAAATTGTAAAAGAGCAATGGGTAAACATCATTTCTTTCCAGAACAGATGGGCCTGTTTGTGATGTGCCAAACTTCAGAAGATATGTTCTGCCTTGGATCCTGCCAGAAAGAACTTGGGTGCTAAAATAGAAGCAGAAAATCCCTCTGTCCTGACGGGTTGCTTAAATGTAAATCATGTTTTTGGATATAAAACCATCCAGGCTGTTTTATTTCCATTTCCATGTGCAGCGCTCAATTCCCTTGACAATTTTTTCGTCATTTTAGGTTTGTGAACCGTGAACTTTAGTCATTGGTTCCTTAACTTCTGTCAAATCACCTTTGTTAACTAAAATATGCATCAGTCTTCCTTGAGCACCTCCTCCTTGAGTTCTGCAGACTCATCCTGTAATAAGCCTTCCCAAATCCAATCTTAACAGGGCCTGTTTAATGGGTATTATTACTGTTTTTTGAGCATCTATGCTTTCCCAGGAGTCCTGATGGTGCACCTGTTAACAGATCAGCTGCTAACCAAAAGGTCAGCAGTTCGAATCCACCCACCACTCCTTGGAAATCCTATGGGGCAACTCTCTGCCCTACAGGGTCACTATGAGTCAGAATCGACTCCAGGGCAACAGGTTTATGATTTCCCAGGATTTGAACTAAGAGCTAGTGTTATACAATAGTTGCCAGGATTTTACCACGAAGCAAATACTGAGCTGAACTCCATGTATCATCCCATATAGAAGCCCTGGTGGCTCAGTGGTTAAGAGCTCGGCTGCTAACAAAAAGGCTGGCAGTTCAAATCCATCAGCCGCTCCTTGGAAACCTTATGAGCAGTTCTATCCTGACTTACAGGGTCGTTATGATTCAGAATTGGCTTGACGGCACACAACAACATCCCGTATAGGTATCTCAGCAACATCAAAAGGTTGGCACTTTTATTATCCACCTTTGACCAATGCGGAAACTGAAGCTCAGAGAAGTTAGAGAATTTGCGTCAGGTTACACAGCTACCTGGAGTTCAAACACAAACAGACAGGTTAACTTTAATTCAAAGCTTGGTGCATTCCATTATGCCTGGGTGGGTATAATTTTGACAAGCAATGAAGACAATAGTTGAAGGTTTTTATATAAGAGAAGAAATATAATAATTTCAATTTTAAAATAAGGTTCAGAGAGGAATAAAAGTGTAAGCACGCAAGTGCATGTGAGTGGGAAAGTGGGACCGTGAGTATGCGTCCAGAAAGGGTAAAGTAACTCTGAGCCTGTCTTGTGGCTAATGCTCGCCCCCTGCTGGCGCAACTAATTTGTGCTCCGCAAACACTGCAAAGCCGCAATCATTTAGTAAGGTCATTAGAACATCATCAACCTTCGGTCAGTTTAGAATTAGGAGAGCAAAACTAGCCTTCTGACCTTGGCAATCCAATCTACTAAAGAAGAAGGGTATGCAATAGAGAGATCTATAGAATATGCTTTATTATAATTTTTTTTGCAGGCGGGGATAACTTGTTACCTTTGATTTCTAGGCAGCCTGAATTTTATTATGTACAAAAGATGGCAGATGAACTCTTTTTAGTTATTCCCTTCAGATGGGTCTTATGAGGGCAGCAGAGAAAAGAAAGCTGACATTCTAACCAAGGGAAGAATTAAATAGAGCAGGGACTCACCTCTGTGATTCCATTTTATGTCTGAAGAAAAAAAAGACTAAAAATGTTGGTATCTGCTTCAGTATATTCCCTGCTTCCCTTGAATTAATAATGCAGTGTTCTTTTTTGCAGCCAGTTACCTGATGACTGCTGCAACACTGAAACGGGACAGTCAGCATCTTATAGGTTTGTCTGCTTTCTGAGAGAGATAGTTGTCACTAAGTTTGCTATGGTAGCCATTGCGACTAAGGGCGTCTTATTTCCCTTTCGACATGATTATAAATCAGACATGTTCTCTGAAAAAGTAGGGCTGGGCTCTGATATAATAAACATACACTCAAACAGAGACCCATACACATGAAAATAAAATAATTTCAAATTATGTGCTTGAAAGAAATCATAACTTTGTAATGAGAAAGTAAATATATCAAAAATATTAATGTTACTCAAATATTATTAGTATTTTTAAAAGCCAGTGTCTAAAAATAATCAGCAAATTAGTAATTTAAGCCTGTGCTGCCTATTCTATTTTTTAATATAAAGATATACGTATTCATTTTTCTGATATTCTTACTAAGGTTGTTAGTACAGATAATAATATCCCTTAAGCCAGTGAAATTCTTACCATTTCGGGATCCAAACCCAGATCTGATTCTACTCAGATGCAAATTGTCCTTTTAGTAGCTGTATGAATCAGGAGGAAATGGCACAGCTACTTGGAAACAGTGACCCTGGGTAAGAAGGTTATCTCAGTCAATGTTCTCCTGAAGTATAAAGTGTACAAAATCACAGGAGAAAGATTTCTTTTCCAGAGAGTCCAAAACCTGCCTTCTTCTAGCAACTTCCCTACACTTATTAAAATGCCAGTTTTTTTCTTCTAAAATGTGACTTGTAAAGATTTGCTTCATTCTTCAGTTTAATTTTATTACAGTGCTATCCAGCTTGGATTTCATAAGTTGTCCATGGGAAAATGTGAATAGAAATTCACTTCATAAGAAACTTTGCTGTAAGATTTATTAGGAAAAACAGGGACATCTATATATTGAGTTTCCTGCAGTGGGTTTTTTTACTATAATATCACAGCTCGAATATGTGTTCTGTTATAAGGACTGAATACAAAAAGCATGGCCATGAAATTCCTATCAAGTAACACCGTGAACAATAATTTACCAAACTGAGTTATAAAGACTTTGTTTGAGCCCTGAAAATGAAAGAGAGCAGCCTCAGCCTCTTAAAACTGTGGGGAAGTTTTTAGATGTGGGTGGATAATAAACAATGACCTTTAAACTAACATGGCTACCAGTGTGAACATTAGCAAGGGTAAGAAATAAGGTATGAGGCAGGGCCAGCAGGAGGAGCCTGTAATGGGGGCCAGAGAGCCTGAGCCTTATCACAGCTCCACTATGAAAAGACTGGTGATTCTGGACAAGTCAAGACCTCTGATCCCTCATAAGTAAGACAGGGCATCAGGATTAGATGCAGTCTAACTTCCCTGTCAGTACGAGGTCTGTCTCATTTAAAGGAACCAGGTGAAAAGGCAACAGCAGCAGCACAGGTATTCACTTCACTCTGATTTTGGCAGTGGAGGAAATAAGGAGGCAAAGAATTGTTTAAATTAGGCAGTCACATGGAAGCCTGAGGCTGAGCCCAATAAAGTTTTGGGGAGAAAGAATGTCGCACTGTGTCTGTAGAGCTGTCCAAGTTTGAGGTTGTTGATACTAGAGAAGTAACCCCAATTCTTTAAACATGTCATACCAAGTGTGAAGAAGGGGTACTGGGTAAAAAACTTTGTCGAAAATTCCCTGAAGCTCACCCAGCTCTCTTTAAGCACCAGCTCTACTGATTTTCATACCCCTGTAAATTTATATGGGAAACATAATCTGGCACTGCTTCAATATCTCTTTCAAAGCTCTCAGGAAATGAGGAATAAGATCATCCTCAGTCTCTGCTTCCCACCCACTATGGTAATCCTTCAAATAGTTTGCCTCATAAGAGATCTGTTTACTGATGCCCCTTCTTTCCCACTAGACTGAGCTCCTAGGGGGCAGGGACTGCAGGGTATTCGCTGCTGCCTCCCACACAAAGCTTAGCACAGTCCTGGCATTTACTAAAAAGTTCAATTAATGTGTGACTTAAACTGAATTTAAAATAAGGCAAAACTCTCCTCTTTTCCTTACTCATTTACTGTGTCATAGTTAGTTGTTAAACGTTGAACAATAACCACAGAAAGAAAATGGCATTTATACCAAGCTAGTCAGAATCTCTGGGCTGTAAACACAAAGTGTTTTTATTTGTGTATGGGTGGGGAGGGTCGGGAAGGATTTTTAAGTTTTTTTTTTAAATCTATTAAAGTATTTGCAAAGAAAGGAACCACCTCTTTTAAAAACACAACTGTGAGAACATTTTTATTCCTGTAAATTTTCACTGCCTATGTTAGAATTTCACAGTGATGATTGCCATAATCGATATGCATACAGTAATACGTTCTACCACCTGTCCATTAGTTTGCCAAACGATGGTGACTTGCGTGTTACTATGATGCTGGAAGCTATGTCACGGGTATTTCAAATACCAGCAGAGTCACCCATGATGGACAGGTTTCAGTGGAGATTCCAGACTACGACATACTAGGAAGAAAGACTTTTTAACGTGTTGCTGTAAAAAAAAAAAAAAAAAAGAAAACATAGCATAGCAAACTTGGGAAAATGCCATGAGGGGTGGGGGGAGGGTGCGGTTGGCAAACAAACTGTAGAGAGCCCCTGTTATTTGTCTAAAAGTACAGTAGTTAGCAT